>NC_087358.1:57808395-67808395 GCF_030014295.1 Loxodonta africana
CCAAATTCTCATAAAAAGACCAAATTTAATAGTCTGACTGAGACTAGAGGAATCCCGGCGGCCATGCTCCCCAGACCTTCTGTTGACACAGGACAGGAACCATCCCCGAAGACAACTCATCAGAAATGAAAGGGACTGGTCAGAGGGTGGGAGAGAGACGCTGATGAAGAGTGAACTAATTATATCAGGTGGACACTTGAGATTGTGTTGGCAACTCTTGTCTGGAGGGGGGATGGGAGGATAGAGAGAGAGGGAAGCAGGCAAAATTGTCAAGAAAGGAGAGACTGAAAGGGCTGATTCAAGAGGGGGAGAGTAAGTGGGAGTAGGGAGTGAGATGTATGTAAACTTATATGTGACAGACTGATTGGATTTGTAAACGTTCACTTGAAGCTTAATAAAAGTTATTAAAAATAAAAAAAAAGCTGATAAAAAAAAAGTTAACTAAGAAATCATTTCAACAGTAGACTTCCATTGGGAATGCCAATGAGCTAAGGACATTTTTTGGACTCACTATCTGCATTCCTGAACTTTATTTTATTTTCAAAGTTAAAAGATTTGGAGGTGAAAGAAGCAGTGAACTGCACCTGATGGAACAGGAACGTCTTTTATCAAAGACGTATGTGTTTTGAAAAGGGGTAACAGCTACTGTGAAGAGATTATAAAATTGTGTTCTAGCGCTCTTTGAAATAAAATCTAGAACCCAAATATGCTGTTTTTGACATTTAAATTTTTTGGATACGAAGCTTTAAAAGTTATCATTATCATACTTCTTTCACTATGAATACATATACAGATTTTTTTTTTACTATCTTGACTCAAGTAAGCTAAAAAAGAAAAAAAAATAGATAGTAGACTTAAATTTAAATGTAAAGCTATTCATCTTCTTGAAGAATACATAGGAGAAATTTTTTCATGACCTTGAAGTAGGCATGGATTTCTTAAAGAGAAAATAAATAGGCTGAACAATTAAAAATAAAATAAAAAGAAAGAAAGAAAAGAAACTATGTATTTGGGACTTCATCCAAAATAAAAATTTCTGCTCTTCCAAGGACATTTTTAAGGAAATGCGTAGGCCATCACTGATTGGGAAAATATATTGAAAATATATGTACCTGAAAAAGGTCTTACATCTAGAACAAATTCAAAAATAAAAATTCACAAGACAATAATATTAAGAAAAACAACTGATTATAAAATGGAAGAAAGATTTAGATAGACACTTCAGGAAACAAAATACATGAAAGGGAAAAATCGCATTAAAAGATATTCAACTTCGTTAGTAATCAAGGGAATGTAAATTATAACCACGGTGAGATTTCACTAGATTCAAATTGATCTGTAGTTTTAATACCATCACAATCAAAAGAGTACTTTTTTTTTTGTAAAGTCAACAAACTAATTGTAAAATGTATATGTAAATACGAAGGGCCTAATATAATCTGAGTTTTGAAAAAGAAAAACAAAGCTGGGAAACTTACAATACTTGATTTCAAGGCTTTCCATAGCCTACAGAAGCCCTTGCGGCACAATGATTAAGGGCTTGGCTGCTAACCAAAAGGTTGATGGTTCAAACCCACCATCAGCTCCACTGGAGAAAAAGGCCTGGTGGTCTACTTCTATAAAGATTACCACCTAGGAAATCCTATGGGGAAATTCTACTCTGCTCTATCGAGTCACTATAAGTCAGAATTGACTCAACAGCACACAAAACAACAGCAACCCAGTTTGTGGGATAAAGAATATAGAGTCCAGAGGTAGATCCACACATGTGAGGTCAATTGATTTCTTACCAAAATGCAGAGACAATTTGATAGAGAAAGAATATTCTTTTCAACTAATTTAGCTAGAACAATTGGACATTCATATTCAAAAAAAGTGAACTTCAACCAAGGGGCGTATTTTGCACCATTTACAAAAATAAACTTCAAGTGGATCATAGACCTGAAAGTAACACCTAAAACTAATAATTTTAGAAGAAGCCATAGGAGAAAATCTTTGTGACCTTGGCTCAGACAGAGGCCTTTTAGATACAACAGAAGCATGAACCAGCAAAGAAAAAAATTCATAAATTGAACTTCAACAAAATAAAAACTGCTCTTTGAAAGACATTGTCAGGCAAATAAATGGATAAACACAGATTGTTATTGTTAGGTGCCCTCAGGTGAGATCTGACTCAAAGCAGACTCTGTTTACAGAGCGGTCCTGCACCATCCCCACAATCCTGGCTATATTTGAGCCCATTGTTGCAGCAACTGTGTCAATCCTTCTCATTGAGGGTCCCCCTCTTTTTAGCTGACCCTTTAAAGAGGTCTTTTGCAGCAGATTTGCCCCGTGCAATATGTCATACGATTTCTTGACTGCTGCTTCCATGGGCTTTGATTGTTGAGCCAAGAAAAATGACTTTTACAACTTCAATTTCTTTGCCATTTATCGTGATATTGTTTATTGGTCCAGTTGTAAGAATTTTTGTTTTCTTTATGTTCATCTGTAATCCATACTGAAAACAATAGTCTTTGACTTTCTTTAGTAAGTTCTTTAAGTTGTTTTCATTTTCAGCAAGCAAGTTTTGTCACTCACATGTCTCAGGTTGTTAATGAGTCTTCATTCAATCCGAATGCCATGTTCTTCTTCATACACACTACAGTTAGACAATCTTTTTCACTCTAGAATATCACATAGAAAGTCTCCACAATATTGTTAGCAATGTTGTCTCTATTTCTTTATATACACTGAAAGTGATATCAGCTTGTACATGTATTTTTTTTCAAAATGACCCCCAATATATTGACGTTACAACAATTTTTCTCAGAATATTTCAAATAACTTTAATGCTAAAGGTTTCTAGGTATATAGATGGAACGTAATATGTTTTCATAGGGATTCTCAAATTCCAGAGAAAAATTGGTTACTTAAATTTAACTGGTCACCACAACATTTTTCTACTGCAGATCAACATTTGACATGGCTCAAATATAATGAGCTAATGTGCCAAAGCCTACATTTAAGATGAATATATTTCTCATTTGAAACAGCAATATGATTTCAAGTTGGCTGAAATAATAAAACCAAGTTTCTATGTGAAAAACAAATAATTAAGCAATAGTGAGAAATGTTTCACAAATAGCAATGTAA
This sequence comes from Loxodonta africana, assembly GCF_030014295.1. NCBI lineage: Eukaryota > Metazoa > Chordata > Mammalia > Proboscidea > Elephantidae > Loxodonta > Loxodonta africana. The sequence continues at coordinate 57,811,528 of NC_087358.1, forward strand.
TAAAGACACATTAGTAGCTAACTTCTGGTTTCTTAGAAATATCATAGCATAACCTTTTCTTTACTTGATTCCCTGAAGTTCTTTCTGAATACCTTTTGCACTGATATAATTCAGCTCTCTTTTTAACTCCTTGGTGTCTTTCCTTCCAGCTTTTTCCACTCTGTCTTGCTTGTCTTTCTTCTTCAGATTTCTCTAACAGTTGTAAATAAGCTGGGCTTGAAAACAAGAAAAAGAAGATCAAATTGGTTCAACAACAAGCTTTTGCTTTCCCTTCTCTTTTGCTTACAGAGGATTTAGCTGGTTTTGTCATTTTTCCCCTGGGCTATAGACCATGAAAACAGAACCTTTAAAGTTCAAATGCACAAAGTTGGCCAGAAAAACAAATAAATTGACTCTTCTCAGCAATGCAATGTTAATTGGCATCTCAGAGATTCACTTTCCATCAGAAGAGCCCTTGGCACTAATTCCTCCCAGATAAAAATTGTTATCAGGACATTAAGTAAAAGAGAGAGAGGAAAAGAGAGCACATACTAAGTAGTCTGATTAGATAGGGAGAAGTTCAAATCTTCTTTTCAGTATTAATTCACAACTACCTGGTTCCTGGGAGAAAATTCTCGAAGGGTCTCTTGCATTTCTGCATATCTTGCAATCAGAGGCCCTGGCAAGTTTTGTTCTAGACTATCTTTTCAAGCATATATGTATAGCAAACAGCCATGGGAGAATGAGAATTGATTCCTTCCAAAGTAGGGGAAGTTTTGTTTGCTTTCCATTACACTGAAGATAATGGGGCAAAGGCTGAGCAGCTTTGTTTGTAGCCTAGTATAAAAGATGGAGGTTCCCTAAATTTGGGGTTCAGCAGCTGTAACACAATCACAATGTGTCCGTAACATTTATCTGGGTCCACCTGTGTGACCCAGTAGGACTTGAGGAACGTGGAGAGCCAGTGGAAATATAAAGCTTATTCTGCCTGCCGTGCTATGAGCAACAAAGTCCTTTGCTCTGTCCCAGGAGTCTCATGTCTCCTCCCAGCATCCAAGACCCTGTGTCAGGTTCACTTGGTAACTTGCAAATAGGGTAAAATCTCAGATATTTCACAGAGTTTGATGTCACGCTGAAGTCATTTCTGAACATCAGATGTGTCTACCTTCTTCAAGGCTCACTGATATTTAAAATCTGTTCCTAAGGAGGTAAAGCCTTTAGTTTTAGCAGAAAAATTGTGATAACTTTAGGACAAATGGGTTTTGTACAGCGGTTCTTTACAGTGAATGGTTTTGTATAGGGGTTCTTTATAGAGTAAGTGGGTTTTGTATAGGGGTTCTTTAGAGTGAATGGGTTTTATACAGTGGTTCTGGTTTCCTCTGAATTTTGGGTTCCTAGAAGAAGAGCTTTGAACTGCTGTATATAAGTAATCAGCAAGTCTCATTATTAAAAGGATTAAGGTAGGGTTTGTCACAGTTTTAAGTCAACTTCAATCATTTAAAATAGGCCGGAGGGAAAGCGAAAGGGATTGGCCATCAGGCTGACACTCACCTGGTCCACAGACACATGGACGTGTCGGTTGTGTGTAGTTTCATCTATTACATTACACCTGTACCAGCTGTTTACAGCTGGCATCTCTCCTGACTGGTCCAGTACCCATACTATCTTTTGTCATTGCTACCACAGTACATATTTTTTTTTTTGTTCAGGGGAGGACAGTCAGGGCTTTGGATGCATCATGTTGGGATCTCTTGCAACAATGTATTATCTAAACTAACTCTCTCACAGTGTATTGAGAAACAAGGAGATAATGGAGGCGAATTAAAAAGAAAAAAACTGGCAAAGATCCTGGGCTGAATGAAAAAGCAAACCCATTGTCCTTGAGTCGATTCTTACTCATAGTGACTCTATAGGACAGAATAGACCTGCTCCACAGGGTTTCCAAGGAGTGGCTGGGGGATTCGAACTGCTGACGTTTTAATTAACAGCCGAGCTCTTAACTGCTGCACCACCAGTGCTCCCTGGACTGAATAAGTAGACCTCCCAAAATAACCAAAAGGACTTCAGCTCAAAGGAAAATATGATGTATTATTAATTGGAGTGTGGGTGTAGTAGGCTCAAAGTGATTAAAAGCATCTAAATTATACCAATATTAAAAGGAATGGTTAGACATATAGGAAAATGCAAGAACAAGAGGCTAGTGAACTGAAAGAAAATATTTATTTTTCTTCCTTGTTCCAGACTGACAAATCATTCCAGTATTTATTGATTCAAATAAAAAGATCTTTAACATTGAGATAACAATTAAAGGTTTCAAGCTCTGTGCTAGGCAAAAATAAATGCATTCATTGACAAAATTATTATTAACCATTTTTAGCAGAGTTCCTGGGTGATGGAAATGGTTAATGCAATTGGGTACTAACTGAGGTTGGCAGTTTTCGTCCATACAGTGGTGTCTCAGAAGAAAGGCCTGGAGACCTACTGAAAAATAAGCCTTTGAAAACCCTAAGAAGCACTGTTCTACTCTGGTACACATGGGATTGCCATGAGTTAGAATCGACTCAACAGAAACAACTGTGTTTGATTTGCTTTGTATAAATTTGCCCAAGTTCAAAGGGCTTCCAAGGGTCAGAGCGCAAATTTAAACCCAGATTTTTCTGATTCCGAAGCCTCATTACTTTGACCTTTTTTAGTTCAAACATCCATAGGTTTATGAGGATTTAAAGAGTTGATATGCTAAGTGCTGAGTACAGTGTCAGAAAATAACCAAATGGTATGATTGTTAGTAATAATTCTAATAAGTTAGCAAAATGCCAGCTGAATATAAGTCAGATTTTACTTTTACACAAGAATTCCACTTCATCCATTCAACAAATTTTTTTTTTTTTTTTTTTTTTGAAAGCTCACTTTCATTCAGATACTGGAAAGTTGTGCCTTGGCTATTCACAAGTGAGTAAAACTAAGACCCTGCCTTCCAGGAGCTTACGGTTTAGCTGGAAGCAAGTAAGTGCAAAGGCAATTTCAAGGCCATATTTTAAGGGAAGTTTTGGTGATGTCAGTACGAATTGTTGAAGGACATAGAAGACACATGTAACCCATTCTATTCTAGGGAATTTTCATATGAACACACTTTCTCCAGTGCTTTCATTTCAGTTAGACACACTTAGTTTAGAGGAGTTGGTGGGTTTCTAGTTATCGAAGGTCCTGCACAGAGTCTTATGCTTGCTGTGACATTACTGTCTCTAGGACTTATATAGACTTAAAGCCCAACAACAATAACATACAGAGAAAACAATAAATCAGCACGTTTGGAGTTCTGTTATCTGGCACAAAGTCAAAAGTAATCTCTGTAGGTGACTTAGGTTCTTCCTTAAACTGGTCTCCAGCAACAAACCAGGTGTGATATATTCTTCCCTGTTTGTCAGAGCTCACAGACAAAAAGCCAAGCTATCATACTGTCCTGAAATTGTTATTTGTACATCCAAAATGAGCTAAAAACAAGAATAACTTCAAGGAATGTACCCTCTGTACCAAATTTGAAGCAAAGCAACATATAATTTCAAAAACTTCCTGAACCCTTTAGGACTAAGTAAACACTCTGTAAGTAAGAGGGTTTAAGCTACTTATTATGCTCTGAAGCCACATCCCAAACACCCTTGAGTTTCTCTGCCTGTAATGCCTGCGTATACTTTGGAGTAAACCCAAATGTAAAACAAATCCCCCAGAGATCAATGAGTTTGAAGAGAATGCTAATTGCCTTGGTGGAAGGAAAGGTTCCAAAGCCACACTTGAATCCTCTCTGCTTCCCAACAATCTCTCCTAAAAGAGGGATTTGAAAAATGAGCAATGCCCTGCCCTTTGTCCACTTTTTGAAATGGAACAACTACCAGGGTTTGCTAGGGGTTGAAACAGCAAGAAACAGACTTTAAGTCCTTTATTGCTATAGAAGCCACTCTGAGAAACTCCTTCCTCTGTCCCACAGTGTACAGCTGCAAGCACAGGAATAAAAAGCATGCACACAGACTAAACCTGCGTCACTGTGGATTCGCAACACCAAACCCTTCCTCAAACAAACAAGGACCCAGTTATGTAAACAAATCACAATCCTTGTGCTTGGGTCGACATCCACTATTCTTCTGAGGATAAAGGAAATCTCTACCAAGAAAGAGATAACCAAAGACAGCAGATGAATAAATGTTCAACTTGTTAACAGAAAACTATAAGTTCGGAGGTAATTTCTTATAGCTCTAGGATGTCAAATAATGACTATTTGTAGAAAGTAGAACCAACTAAATACCCGCATAATGTTACCTGAACCACCAGGAGTAAATCTAAAGAAAGGTAAAAGCTGTTTCATCTGTCTGGCTTTTTTTTTCTTCTTCTTCTTAAAAAAAAAAAAAAAATCAAGATTTGCTCCATCTGCTTATGTTTTTGTTATTGTTAGTTGCCATCAAGTCAATTCTAACTCATGTTGACCCTATGTGTGCCGAGTAGAACTGCTCCATGGCGTATTCAAGGCTAAGACCTTTCAGAAGCAGATTTCCAGGCTTGTCTTCTGAGGTGCCTCTGGGTGGATTTGAACCACCAACTTTTTGGCTAGTAGTTGAGAGTTTTACAATTTGGGCCACCCAATGGTTACCCATCTGCTTATAGGAAGCAGGAAGAGAAAACCTTCAATGAATGTACACTCATTTGGCCTGAGATCTTGATATCTTTATAAGCACTTGTTTTTGTAAGTAGGGGAGCTACTGGAGGGACCCCTTTGTGCATTTAGACAAAAAAAGATGTGTTGTGCTCAAATCATTGACCCTCACTGTCAACGACTTATGTCACCCCAATCTTTGGCTCTACAAAACAGGTGAACAGAAGAGTATTTGTGGTTTACCTTCAAGGTTTACCCTGTAGGATTCCTGAAAGAAAATGAGACGGTGGAAATGAAGGCTGATTAATTCTGATATAAGGGGCAATCTATGCAATGGAAATTAAATATTGGAGCCTTGGGGACTGCTGGTTACTTTAGCTCTTGAATAAAATTGGAGGTTGCAGAGGCTTTAAAAAAAAAAATTCTCAAAAACTTTTTGAAAAGTACAATCTTTGACTTTTACAGGAAAAAAAGGTTAAACAATTTGTTTCTTTTTCTCAATAGTTATTCTTTTAATAATCTTAAACTTTTCACAGGAATTTTCTTGAAAAGCTTTCATTTCCTTGATAGGTATGGAAATGTGCTCTTTAAGAAGTAAAATGGAGGAGGGGCCAAGATGGCAGACTAGGTAGACACTACTTCAGATCCCTCTTGCAACAAAGACTCGGAAAAACAAGTGAATCGATTACATACATAACAATCTATGAACCCTGAACAACAAACACAGATTTAGAGACAGAAAACGAACAAATACAGGGAAGCAGCGACTGTTTTCGGAGCCTGGAGCCAGTGCCCCAGTCAGGTAACCTTGGCGCCGGGCTTCTGGGCCCAGGGGAGCTGAACTCAAAAATTTTGTGATGGTGCAAACAAGGGGCTCAGCCCTAACCCCCTGAACTGAACCCGGGAGGGAGCCCAGCCAGTCCGTGTGGGTGGCGTGGTGACACGGCTGGTGGGAGAAGCCCCCAGGAGGCAGTAACTGGTTTCGGAGCCAGGAGTGCAGCGTCCCAGCCAGGGAACATTGGCGCCGGGCTTTTGACTGGGCGCTGTCACGGTGCAAGCACAGGGCGCAGCTCTACTCCCCTGAACTAACCCCGGAAGGGGGCCCAGCTGGTCCGCGGAGGCGGCGCGGCAACGCGGCTGGTGGGACGAGAAGTCCCCGGGAGGCAGCAACTGATTTCGGCCGGGAGTGCAGCATCCCAGCAGGGGAACCTTGACGCTGGGCTTTGGACTGGCAGCGGAGGATCTGACAGTGGCTTCAGTGGGCCAGACCACGTAGGCGACACGCCCCTCGGAAATCTCAGATAAAATAGTCATTCCAAGCAAGACAAGCAACTTTGGCTGTATTCCGAGGTGATACTCTCCTATCTCTCTGAACCCTCCCCCACCCTTCCCAGGCGGCTTCATTAACATTGGAATTTCCTGAGCCAGAGGGAGGACGGCTCCGGCTCTGCGGCGGCTTTGCTTTTCCCTTTTTTTTTTTTTTTTTTGGTCTTTTCCTAACCCATTCTTCCGGCCTGAGAGAAGCAACCACAAAAAACCCAGGGACCAAAAATCTATCCCTAATTGGACTAAAAACACAGAACCAGCTACAGCCAAGCATATATGATCCAAATCTCGGACTTTCATCCTTACAGGGAACAAGGTGGCGGTTATAATCCAAAGGCAGTTCTGATAGGGATCTGACTGCATTTTTTTTAGTGGATTTTCTGGAAAAACAAGTTTCCCAGGTCTCATATCTCTGCTTATTCAACAGAGCCCTAACTGACCCACAACAGGGAACTGAGGGCTGAAGCTCCCCCCAGACCACCTAGCCTCCTGCCTTAGGGGTCTAAGGAGGGTGACACCTACCAATCAGTAGAGGTACTTGCATTGGGGGCCTAAGGTACAGCTGCAGTGCCCTCCCACCAAGGTGCTATACGAATAGAGACACGCGCATCTCACTGACACTTGGGGGAAGCCTGTCAGCATCCTGCCCCCCCTAGAGGGTGAACCCCAGCTGCTAACAGAATCTGGTGCACACAACTATCACCACTACTTCTCGAGGTGGATAGGTGTTAGGGTGCAGCACACACTTGATGACCCAAAATCAGATTCTACTCAAGAATAGTGAATAGACTCAGGCATATATATCTGGCAACAGCCCAAACCAGCTGGTAATAGGTCATAAGTAAGTCAAGGGCTACAACAAACAAGACAGCACAATGTAGTAGCCCATCCACGTATATTGAAAGAAAACAAAACAAGATAAGACTCAGTGAGCAATTATAGAATAAACCACTTTATATCTTAGTGATGGCTCAGAGACAGCAGTCGATATCAAACCACATAAAGAAGCAGACCATGACAGCTTCTACAACCCCCAAAACAAAAGAATCAAAATCTTTCCCAAATGAAGATACAGTCCTGGAATTATCAGATACAGAATATAAAAACCTAATTTACAGAATGCTTCAAGACATCAGAAATGAAATAAGGCAAACTCCAGAAAAAGCCAAGGAACACACTGATAAAACAGTTGAAGAACTCAAAAAGATTATTCAAGGACATAGTGGAAAATTAATAAGTTGGAAGAATCCATAGAGAGACAGCATGTAGAAATCCAAAAGATTAACAATAAAATTACAGAATTAGACAACACAATAGGAAGTCAGAGGAGCAGACTCGAGCAATTAGAATACAGAGTGGGAAATCTGGAGGACCAGGGAATTAACACCAACATAGCTGAAAAAAATCAGATAAAAGAATTAAAGAAAAATGAAGAAACCCTAAGAATCATGTGGGACTCTATCAAGAAGGATAACTTGCGTGTGATTCGAGTCCCAGAACAGGGAGGGAGGACAGAAAACACAGAGAAAATAGTTGAAGATCTGCTGACAGAAAACTTCCCTGACATCATGAAAGACAAAAGGATATCTATCCAAGATGCTCATCAAACCCCATTTAAGACTGATCCAAAAAGAAAAACACCAAGACATATTATCATCAAACTCAACAAAACCAAAGATAAACAGAAAATTTTAAAAGCAGCCAGGGAGAAAAGAAAGGTCTCCTTCAAGGGAGAATCAATAAGAATAAGTTCAGACTACTCAGCAGAAACCATGCAGGCAAGAAGGCAATGGGATGCCATATACAGAGCACTGAAGGAGAAAAACTGCCAGCCAAGGATCATATATCCAGCAAAACTCTCTCTGAAATATGAAGGTGAAATTAAGATATTTACAGATAAACACAAGCTTAGAGAATTTGCAAAAACCAAACCAAAGCTACAAGAAATACTAAAGGATATTGTTTGGTCAGAAAACCAGTAATATCAGATACCAGCACAACACAAGTTCACAAAACAGAACGTCCTGATATCAACTCAAATAGGGAAATCACAAACACAAATTAAGATTAATTGAAAAAAAAAAATGCTTATAACAGGGAATCATTGAAGTCAATATGTGAAAGATCACAATAATCAAAAAGAGGGACTAAATACACCTGGCATAGAACTGCCATATGGAGAGTGATACAATGTGATACAGAACAATACAAGTTAGGTTTTTACTTAGAAAAATAGGGGTAAATATTAAGGTAACCACAAAGAGGTATAACAAATCCATAACTCAAGATAAAAGCCAAGAAAAACGTAACAACTCAACAAACGTAAAGTCAAGCACTACGAAAATGAGCATCTCAAAATTTACTAAGAAAAACGTCTCAGCACAAAAAAGTATGTGGAAAAATGAAATTGTCAACAACACACATAAAAAGGCATCAAAATGACAACACTAAACACTTATTTATCTATAATTACGCTGAATGTAAATGGACTAAATGCACCAATAAAGAGACAGAGAGTCTCGGACTGGATAAAGAAACACGATCTGTCTATATGCTGCCTACAAGAGACACACCTTAGACTTAGAGACACAAACAGACTAAAACTCAAAGGATGGAAAAAAATATATCAAGCAAACAATAAGCAAAAAAGAAGAGAAGTAGCAATATTAATTTCTGACAAAGTAGACTTTAGACTTAAATCCACCACAAAGGATAAAGAAGGACACTACATAATGATAAAAGGGACAATTGATCAGGAAGACATAACCATATTAAATATTTATGCACCCAATGACAGGGCTGCAAGATACATAAATCAAATTTTAACAGAACTGAAAAGTGAGAGACACCTCCACAATTATAGTAGGAGACTTCAACACACCACTTTCGGAGAAGGACAGGACATCCAGTAAGAAGCTCAACAGAGACACGGAAGACATAATTACAACAGTCAACCAACTTGACCTCATTGACTTATACAGAACTCTCCACCCAACTGCTGCAAAGTATACTTTTTTTTCTAGCACACATGGAACATTCTCTAGAATAGATCACATATTAGGTCATAAAACAAACCTTTGCAGAATCCAAAACATTGAAATATTACAAAGCATCTTCTCAGACCACAAGGCAATAAAACTAGAAATCAACAACAGAAAAATTAGGGAAAAGAAATCAAATACTTGGAAACTGAACAATACCCTCCAGAAAAAAGACTGGGTTATAGAAGACATCAAGGAGGGAATAAGGAAATTCATAGAATGCAACGAGAATGAAAATACTTCCTATCAAAACCTCCGGGACACAGCAAAAGCAGTGCTCAGAGGCCAATTTATATCAATAAATGCACACATACAAAAAGAAGAAAGAGCCAAAATCAGAGAACTCTCCCTACAACTTGAACAAATAGAAAATGAGCAACAAAAGAACCCACCAGGCACCAGAAGAAAACAAATAATAAAAATTAGAGCTGAACTAAATGAATTAGAGAACAGAAAAACAATTGAAAGAATTAACAAAGCCAAAAGCTGGTTCTTTGAAAAAATTAACAAAATTGATAAACCATTGGCTAGACTGACTAAAGAAATACAGGAAAGGAAACAAATAACCCGAATAAGAAACGAGAAGGGCCACATCACAACAGACCCAACTGAAATTAAAAGAATCATATCAGAGTATTACGAAAAATTGTACTCTAACAAATTTGCAAACCTAGAAGAAATGGAAGAATTCCTGGAAAAACACTACCTACCTAAACTAACACATTCAGAAGTAGAACAACTAAATAGACCCATAACAAAAAAAGAGATTGAAACAGTAATCAAAAAACTTGCAACAAAAAAAAGCCCTGGCCCGGACGGCTTCACTGCAGAGTTCTACCGAACTTTCAGAGAAGAGTTAACACCACTACTACTAAAGGTATTTCAAAGCATAGAAAATGACAGAATACTACTCAATTCATTCTATGAAGCCACCATCTCCCTGATACCAAAACCAGGTAAAGACATTACAAAAAAAGAAAATTACAGACCTATATCCCTCATGAACATAGATGGCAAAAATCCTCAACAAAATTCTAGCCAATAGAATTCAACAACATATCAAAAAAATAATTCACCATAATCAAGTGGGATTTATACCAGGCATGCAAGGCTGGTTTAATATCAGAAAAACCATTAATGTAATCCACCACATAAATAAAACAAAAGACAAAAACCACATGATCTTATCAATTGATGCAGAAAAGGCATTTGACAAAGTCCAACACCCATTTATGATAAAAATTCTCACCAAATAGGAATTCAAGAAAAATTCCTCAACATAATAAAGGGCATCTATGCAAAGCCAACAGCCAACATCACTCTAAATGGAGAGAACCTGAAAGCATTTCCCTTGAGAACGGGAACCAGAAAAGGATGCCCTTTATCACTGCTCTTATTCAACATCATGCTAGAAGTCCTAGCCAGGGCAAATAGGCTAGACAAAGAAATAAAAGGCATCCGGATTGGCAAGGAGGAAGTAAAATTATCTCTATTTGCAGATAACATGATCTTATACACAGAAAACCCTAAGGAATCCTCCAGAAAACTACTGAAACTAATAGAAGAGTTTGGCAGACTCTCAGGTTATAAGGTAAACATACAAAAATCACTTGGATTCCTCTACATCAACAAAAAGAACATAGAAGAGGAAATAACCAAATCAATACCATTCACAGTAGCCCCCAAGAAGATAAAATACTTAGGAATAAATCTTACCAAGGATGTAAAAGACCTATACAAAGAAAACTACAAAGCTCTACTACAAGAAATTCAAAAGGACATACTTAAGTGGAAAAACATACCTTGCTCATGGATAGGAAGACTTAACATAGTAAAAATGTCTATTCTACCAAAAGCCATCTATACATACAATGCACTTCCGATCCAAATTCCAATGTCATTTTTTAAGGTGACAGAAACAAATCACCAACTTCATATGGAAGGGAAAGAGGCCTCGGATAAGCAAAGCATTACTGAAAAAGAAGAAGAAAGTGGGAGGCCTCACTCTACCTGATTTCAGAACCTATTATACAGCTACAGTAGTCAAAACAGCCTGGTATTGGTACAACAACAGGCACATAGACCAGTGGAACAGAATTGAGAACCCAGATATAAATCCATCCATGTATGAGCAGCTGATATTTGACAAAGGCCCAGTGTCAGTTAATTGGGGAAAAGATAGTCTTTTTAACAAATGGTGCTGGCATTAACTGGATATCCATTTGCAAAAAAATGAAACAGGACCCATACCTCACACCAAGCACAAAAACTAACTCCAAGTGGATCAAAGACCTAAACATAAAGACTAAAACGATAAAGATCATGGAACAAAAAATAGGGACAACCTTAGGAGCCCTAATACAAGGCATAAACAGAATACAAAACATTACCAAAAATGATGAAGAGAAACCAGATAACTGGGAGCTCCTAAAAATCAAACACCTATGCTCATCTAAAGACTTCACCAAAAGAGTAAAAAGACCACCTACAGACTGGGAAGGAATCTTCAGCTATGGCATCTCCAACCAGCGCCTGATCTCTAAAATCTATATGATTCTGTCAAAACTCAACCACAAAAAGACAAACAACCCAATCAAGAAGTGGGCAAAGGATATGAACACGCACTTCACTAAAGAAGATATTCAGGCAGCTAACAGATACATGAGAAAATGCTCTCGATCATTAGCCATTAGAGAAATGCAAATTAAAACTACGATGAGATTCCATCTCACTCCAACAAGGCTGGCATTAATCCAAAAAACACAAAATAATAAATGTTGGAGAGGCTGCGGAGAGATTGGAACTCTTATACACTGCTGGTGGGAATGTAAAATGGTACAACCACTTTGGAAATCTATCTGGCGTTATCTTAAACAGTTAGAAATAGAACTACCATACAACCCAGAAATACCACTCCTCGGAATATACCCTAGAGAAACAAGAGGCTTCACACAAACAGATATATGCACACCCATGTTTATTGCAGCTCCTTTTACAATAGCAAAAAGCTGGGAGCAACCAAGGTGTCCATCAACGAATGAATGGGTAAATAAATTGTGGTATATTCACACAATGGAATACTACGCATCGATAAAGAACAGTGACGAATCTGTGAAACATTTCATAACATGGAGGAACCTGGAAGGCATTATGCTGAGTGAAATCAGTCAGAGGCAAAAGGACAAATATTGTATAAGACCACTATTATAAGATCTTGAGAAATAGTATAAACTGAGAAGAACACATACTTTTGTGGTTACGAGGGAGGGAGGGAGAGGGTTTTTTACTGATTAATTAGTAGATAAGAACTGCTTTAGGTGAAGGGAAGGACAACACTCAGTACATGGAAGGTCAGCTCAATTGGACTGGACCAAAAGCAAAGAAGTTTCCGGGATAAAATGAATGCTTCAAAGGTCAGCGGAGCAAGGGCGGGGGTTTGGGAACCATGGTTTAAGGGGACTTCTAAGTCAATTGGCAAAATAATTCTATTATGAAAACATTCTGCATCCCACTTTGAAATGTGGCGTCTGGGGTCTTAAATGCTAACAAGCGGCCATCTAAGATGCATCAATTGGTCTCAACCCACCTGGAGCAAAGGAAAATGAAGAACACCAAGGTCACACGACAACTAAGAGCCCAAGAGACAGAAAGGGCCACATGATCCAGAGACCTACATCATCCTGAGACCAGAAGAACTAGTTGGTGCCCGGCCACAACTGATGACTGCCCTGACAGGGAGCACAGCAGAGGACCCCTGAGGGAGCAAGAGATCAGTGGGATGCAGACCCCAAACTCTCTCAAAAAGCCCAGACTTAATGGTCTGACTGAGACTAGAGGAATCCCGGCGGTCATGGTTCCCAAACCTTCGGTTGTCACAGGACAAGAACCATCCCCGAAGACAACTCATCAGACATGAAAGGGACTGGACAGTGGGTAGGAGAGAGATGTTGATGAAGAGTGAGCTAATGATATCAGGTGGACACTTGAGACTGTGTTGGCATCTCCTGTCTGGAGGGGAGATGGGAGGATAGAGAGAGTTGGAAGCTGGCAAAATTGTCACGAAAGGAGAGACTGGAAGGGCTGACTCATTAGGGGGAGAGCAAGTGGGAGTACGGGGTAAGATGTATGTAAACTTATATGTGACAGACTGACTTGATTTGTAAACGTTCACTTGGAGCTCAATAAAAGTTAATAAAAAAAAAAGAAGTAAAATGTTCTCTGCATGCTTGTCTATGTGAATCACATCCTTTCTCAGAACAACAGGTTGAGCTCTCTTTGAGTAAATGACAGGAACTGGCATTGCGAGGGACACATTCTATGTCCTAGGTACACATATGAATGTTACATCCTTGGTACACATATTACCCTAGATGACCATGGTAATCTAATCATAACCATCACCAGTTGCCTTCAAGTCAATTCTGACTCATGGCGACCCCTTGTGTGTCAGAATGGAACTGTGCACCACAGAGTTTCCAGTGGCTGATTTTTTGGAAGTAGCTTTTCTTCCAAGGTGCCTCGGGGTGGACTTGAACCTCCAACCTTTCTATAATCACCCAAGTGTGTTAACCATTTATACTACTCAGGGACTCCAAACTAATATTAACAAACCTGAATATTGACTTAGTAGAATATAACAGCCTCACAATTTCAAGTGATCATGCTATTGGGACCAGCATGATTGGTATTACTATTTCTATTATCATTATTGGGAGGACAAGTAGTAGGAGTATTTGGGCATCTATGATGGCTCAGTCCCAGTAGGATAGGAACATCACATAAATTACTTTTAATCCTCACAAGGGCCCTGATATATATTATTCTCCACACTTTACAGATGGGAACCAGAGTCTAAGCAAGAGTTTGATACATTTTTGAGAAGCTCAACGTAAAGTATCAAATTTCACAGACAGAAAACAAAGTCAGGATATAATGGTGCTGGGAAAACTGACATCGGACTGGCTCCCAAGATGGCATAGTAGGTACAGATCTATCAATATTAAGTCTAGAAACTAGGCAAGCAGCAGAATAATATATTTCCAATACTGAGCAGGATTTTTATTAAAAATACAGAGAAATGTTATACTCCACTGGTGCCAAATATTTAATCTCAGCCCACTGAAAACAAAAATTAAACCAGAACCACTACTGGTCCCTGGGTGATGCAAATGGGTTGTGCGAGAGTAGTAACCTAGCAGTGGGCTATTAGAACCCACCCAGTGGCACTGAGAAAGAAAGGCCTGGCAACCTGCTTTTGTAAAGATTAAAGCCAAGAAAACCCTATGGAGCTAAAGTCACACATGGGGTCACCAGAAATTGGAATTGACTTGACAGCAATGGGTTTGGTTTTGGTTTACCAACCTGCAGTCAACCCCATCATCCTGCCCTCTCCCACCACTAACCCCCTGAGAACTTTTCTGAGCATCTTTGCGAATCATGCCACTCATCCATCTATAGAGAAATCGATCCAGGTTCTCACTGAAAGCTATCAGTCAGGCTCCCCTGCCAAAGGCCTTCCCATTGAAGAAACCAATCCCTGTCCAGTCAATTCTGACTCGTGGAAACCCCACATGTATCAGAGTGGAACTGTGATCCATAGAGTTTTCAGCAATTGATTTTTAGAAGTACACCAGCAGGACTTTCTTTACAGGTGCCTCTCGATGGACTTGAACCTCCAAATTTTCAGTTAGCAGCTGAATGCATTAGCTGTTTACACCTCCCAGGACTCCTCCCATTGAAGAGTCTCCTTCTTTTCCCCCTCAAAGCATTACTCATCTTCCAGCTGGGAAACCCCTTCCTCTCTGCAGACAGAGGTTTGCAGCACAGGACGGCAAAGTTACGCAGCGAGAGACTGAATGAATGGTGCTTTCCGATCCTCGCTGCTCTATTACTATTTTCCAGGGATAGCTCACATTTTTTAAGCTGCATTGCAACATTAATGACTCACAGTCTGTCAGGCATTCAAAATAAATCAACACCAGTCAATATATGTGTATTGAACATCTATCTTAAGTGCACAGTGAGATTGACCTTCCTTTTTACACAGCCAGCTGTGGTGCTGATGAAAGATTCAGTTTTTCCTCCAAGGCCCACCACCATGCCCTTGCCCTCACTGACCCTCATTTGGTCTGTATTTGACTTCCTGTCCAGATCACCAAAGGCACATTGAATTCTGATCTAGACTTGCTGGATGTTGGCCCCTCTCCCATATTTTGGTACAAGCTAAAAATTTAATAAACATTTTTCTTACCACCTCTCCACCTCACCCAGTAACTATTCACAATTCTGAGTCTAGAAAAATAGAAGACCCAGGGAATGATCTCAGCACAGTAGGCATATTAGTTATCTTTTGCTGCCAAAAAAAAAAAAAAAAAAACCTAAAATGAAGTGGCTTAAAACAATAAACCTTTATTATCACACACAGTTTTTGTGTGGTTCTGGTTCAAGGTTTCTTATGAAGTTGCAGCCAAGATGTCAGCTGGGGCTTCAGCCTTCTGAAGTCTTGAAAAGTACTGAAGGATCATTTCCAAACTCACTAGTGTGGCTGGAGGCTGGAGGCCTCAGTTCCTCATCATGTGAACTAACTGACCTTTTCATCAGGTCTCCAGTGCCCTCAAGACCTGGCAATTAGCTTCCCCCATAGAGAGGGATCAAAGAAAAAAAAGACGAAGGAAGCCACATGCCTTTTATGACCTAGCCACACTCTGTCACTTCCATCATATTCTATCCTTAGAAACAAATCACTAAGTCCAGCCCACAATAAAGGACAGGGGAATTGGGCTCCATCTCTTGGAGGGAGGCATGTAGAAAACTTCTGAACATATTTCAAAATCACTTCAGTAGGCATTCAAAAAAGCTTATCAATAATGGCATATTTGTACTGTTTCTATAGAATTTCATTAGTTTAATGACCCAATCTCTGGAAAATAATAACTCATGTTTCAATAGAATATTACACTTTGCTAAGCACTTTTTAGAAGATTTACTGCAATTTAATTAGCACAATATTCATTAGGAAGGAATTAAGGTTTAGAGAGTTTAAGTAACTTGCTCAAGGTCACACAGCTCAATGAAACAGCAAAGACAGAAAAAACTCAAAGGAGAGGTTCTGTCATTCAAGATTTATGGAATTTTCCATCACACAGCCTTTTTTGCGTTTGTATACATTTGTAATATTTGTGTATTTTTCTCACTTTTTTAACAGTTAAATTATTTTATGAAAGTTTTGTAAAGAATGAAAATGTATAAAAATGAGTGGATCTGCTGAGATTGAAGATAGATGAGGCTGGGTGAGGCTGGGGGAAGAGGAGGCAGACGGAGCACTGCCTGCTCTGTCTCTCATTGCCTCAACATGGTGGCCCTTAGGTATCATTGAGAATCTGTAGAACCTGGTTTGAAATCTACTGGTCTAGGTCACATTGAGAACGACCCTTTGTGTGAAGGAAAAAAATGTCATTCCTCAATTCAGGAAAGAGTACTAGTTCATGACTATCATTTTACTTTCAGCCATACAAGCGTCTAGCTCTGGTGTTTGAAAGAGGCTCCTAGAAAAACTTGATGTAGATCTGGGAGGCAGAGTATTAGATCGTGGTTTAGCTTGGGCCACCTGCACTCATGGCTGTTAAAATTTGTTCTAAGTTATATTGCCTCTGAAGTTAGCGCTCTCCTCAATTGTCTGAGCTGTAAAAAGAAAACTATGAAAAAAGAAGGTAGGATGCCAGAGCAAAAAGGTTTTGAAAAAGTACCTGGCAAAGTGGATGGGAACATAATTTAGAATGTCTGACTACATTACTTTTAATTAGAACATTGCATGATTAGTAATGTTTGATTTTAAAACCTCAGCCAGCCCATCAGCAGATAGCTTTGGAAGCCGTAAAAAAAAATTATAATTTTTAATCTAGAAAAAAACCCCACTACAATATAGTAGGCTAAAATGGCATCCCCATGTCCCAAATGAGAAAAAAACAGCGTTCCTCAAAGAGTCAGGCTAAAATAAATACACTCAGCTCCTGTTGTCTGCTAGACATCCAGAGAGCTGCCCTCAATGCTGCCTTTCTCTACCATCTCCCAGCCTACCACCGTCATTGAGTCAATGCCAACTCACGGCATCAGACCCTGTGTGTGTCTGAGTAGAACTGTGCTTCATAGGGTTTCCAATGGCTGATCTTTCAGAAGTAGATTTCCAGGCCTTTCCTCAGCGGCTCCTCTGGGAGGACTTGAATCTCCAGCCTTTGGGTTAGCAGCTGAATATGTTAACTGTTTGCACCACCCAGGGACTCCTCTTGCAGCCCAGACTCACTGAATTATATCATGTTACTGCAAGGCCCTCAAACCACCAGAGGCTTCCCATTGTCTGCAGGGTAAAGTTTCAACTTCTGATCCAGGATACTAGGCCCTTTAAACTGTATCATCATTCTGAGTCTTCACATATTTCAGTTTAAATAAGCTGGACAAGTATTCTTTGAGAATTAATTGCTTCTTTGCTCATTGCAGGGAATATAGAGGGAAAAAAAGACAGTTTTGAGGAGCTTTCAGTTTGATAGACTAATATGTCCACAAAAATTTAAAATACACCATGTCATATGCAATAATAAATATAATACCAGGGACAGAGAAGAGAATGAGGAAGTTGGGGTCAAAAAAGATTTCCTTGTATCACAATCTTGTGCTCAATGTTAAACATAAAGTAATTTTTTCTAGAAAGAATAGTTGCCCAACTAGTGAGCAGGGCAGTTGGGAGGCTGATGGGGGGAAAGAAGGGTGTCTTCCAACCAAGCACAGGGAACAGCCTATCTAAAGTTTTGGAGAGAGACAGTGGTGTCACTGGGGTTGGTGTCACCCAGTGTGGTGACTCATGGTATTACCCTCCCCATGGACTTCCTCCCAAACCATACCATAGAGAATCCTTAGTAATTTTTTCGGTAGTGAGACAATTAGAAAAATTGAAATTGGACCTTTAAATTACATTATCACACGTACAGCCTAAATGTATTTACATTTACGTAGTTTCATGTGGCTAAAGTGAAAATTTGCTAAGAAAACAATAGAATTAGAAGTAAAAACACTTAAGGACTACATCAAAATTATGTTCATCTTAACATTAAACTTTACCTTGATATGTGATACATTAGTGGATTAGGTCTGCAAAATCAGTAACAGCCCAAATACTGTAAGTTGCAGATAAATGTATATGGAAATATGTTCATGAATGAAATAAGAGCATAAAAATAAACAGGAACAAATACCCAATCATTTCAGCACTTAGTGAACACCTTGAGTAAATGAGAACTTTCCTTTCCCGGCCTTCAAGTCCTCAATGGCTTCATCGAAATCACTTTCAGTTGATAGTATCACAAGATCAGAAAGCCTTGACATGGCCCATAGTAGATTGCAAATAATTCTTTATAAGTTGCAGCTTTGAAAAGCTCCTCTGAAATGAAGCCACAGACACACAGATCATCAGAATGAAAGCAATAGGAGAAATTCTATGAAGTCTCATCCAGCAATGAATGTCAAAAGGTCTAATGTTGTCCGATTTTTGGCCTCTTCCAGATCAGTCTCTGCTGCCTTCAGGTGCCTTCTCAGCCTTAGTATTTTTATTAAAAGGTCAAACTCAGATACTTTATCACAGAAAGTGGTCAATTTTGGAGTGAATACCTTCAACTCTCCTTCAGTTGCAGATCTGAGACGCTTTGCTTGAATAGCTTCAGACATGGCTGCTATTTCCTTGAAGGCTCTTGATCTTATGTGGAGTTCAGAACGAACGCGATCAATGCACTTAAGCTTTGCCCTCTTATTTTCTTCTCGCAGAGTGAGTCAAGCATCGCTTGCCTGCTCCCATCCCCTGCCACCCTCTTCCTAAACCTGGCTCTTCTCTCTACTACAATTCATCTGATTTTAAAAGCACCTGCTCAATTGCATGCCCCACTAGTTGACTGCATCCCTTGTGCAATAAAAAAAGTCTTAGTGCCTCCAGCTTTGTCACCACCTTGTTGAGAGTCAAGCCCTTAGTCTCAGGTACTGCTGTGTAATATTAACTTATCAAAGTACCTCACACCAGAAGTACAGGTAGCACAGAAAAACGAAATCACAGACAGCAGGCAAGAGTGTGCTGTTCTTCGTGTCCAGATTTTCATGTGGATCACAAAGAGCTTCAATTGCTGCCACGAACTTACCGAACTTTTCTCTAGCTGGCTTAACTGCAACACAAGTAATCCAGTGTGTTGTTGACAGCCTTTTCACTGACACTCCGGTATGGTCAATTAACACATCCCGGTATGGTCAATTAACACATCCCTTCGATGGGTGAAAGCAGCAAAGAAAGAAAACATTGTCTCAACAGTTCCAAAATATGTCACACACAATGCATTTTCAGCAAGAATGCTGAACACACAAGTTAAGTGAATGGTCCACACATCCATTAAAAAAGCCTTTCTTGTTCTTTCCCCTAAGAATGGCTTGTAGACTTCCACGGAGTCCAGCCATAGTGGCAGCATTATCATAACCTTGAGCACAGCATATCATTATGTCTAGTCCATCACTTTCCAGTTTTTTAAGAATGTCACAACTGAGGCAGCAGGTTTTCTCCCTTTAAAGGGAAAAATCCTAGAAAGTCTTCTTTCACTTCAACTTTCCTACTGTTGATTTTACATATCTGATCACTTCAGGCATCTGGTCAGTATGTAATATGTCAGGTGTGCTGTCCCACATGATCCCAAAATACTTCACAGGCTTTATGTCCACGACAAGCTTCTCCACATGATTTGCAGTGCTATTTAGGAAATCATTGTGAGTTTTTGGTGCAAGGTGAAGAGGCTAATACTTTAAGTTTGCATGTGCTCTATTTTAATCTCTTTAGGTGCTCTTGGAACACTGCATCATATTTTGAAAGCATCTCAACCATCTCAAGAAAGTTCCCTTTATTCAATGAAGATTCACTTCCCTTGTGTCATGGAATACCAGATTCTGCTTGGCAAGAAACAATGTGATATCAAACAATCTGTGCAAGAGGTCCCTCCACTTTTTCTTATCCATTTCCATCAAAGCGATAGTTTTGGCATCAATGGGCTTGTGCAGCCTCAGTCCTGCTGCCAGTGTTTTCCACTTTTCAAGGCAACATAGGTGCTCTCTGGATGTCTCATGGTTATGTAGTTTGGGGCTCAATTTCTACCACTTCTGAAACCCAGTCACAAATTTGGATGTCATATCTATAGCACGAATGGCAACCAGTTGGCAGCAAAAAGAGTATAAATTCTTGCTGACGAGTGAGCAAGCCATCCCTGACCGCAGAACTTTCTCACCATTTGGCATCACCCTTTTGAAAGCTGGTGCAAGTCTTCCTTTGCTTTTGCTTCTTGCTTTGCTGCAACACTGAAAGGCCCATCTTTGTTCTGGAAGAAAGTATTTCCCCTTTTAATGATTTCAACCCAAAAATGATCTGGATCTGGTAACACCCAGAAAGAAACATCACACAAAATTTGCAAATCTTTCTCCTTAATGCCACTCATCTCATTTACAGTATCATGGTTAGAGTCTCTTTCAACACTCTTCTGCTTCAAGTTCTGCTTTTTCCACTCTTTGCTATTCTGCAGAATGCATGCTAGCATGAGAAGAATTCCCTTTACCAATTAGAGACTGAAGAGCAGTATCTTGAACCCCAGCAATCATCTGGTCTTTTGACGTATTGAAGCATGGATCCAGCAAATGCTTTGAGTGATTTAATTCTTGCCCCTTTCACTTTTCTTTGCTCACATCCACTTGGCCTCTTTGATCTATACACTTCATATGGCCTAATACCATCTCCCTGCACAATAAAAATAAATAAATAAATTAGCAATATATGAAAAAAATAAGAAAATCTAAATCTATTGGATATGTTAGTTTTATCAAATGTAAAATTTCATGTGTCACTATTTGGAAACCATAATTCAAACTTAAACTCTAAAAATTTCATTAAAGTCAGACATATACGTGTGTGTATATATATATGTATCTGCAATAGAGTGATGTTTTAAAAGAAAAATTTTAAAAGGCTAAAATTTTTTAAAAGCTGAATTTAAGATGTAAGCTATATTTCTAAACATGTATTAAGAAACATAGCATTTCCCCCACTACATGTTTTAAATTGCCAATTTCTCTATTTAGTCATCAGAGTAATATAATCAATAATTGTTATACATGTAAGTTTATTATCAATTTTAATCACAGGATAATATGTGATACAGTTGCAAATTGCTTAAATATAATATTACTTAGATTATAATATAGATTATACAGATACTAACAATTGTTTTTGTAAAATCTTTCTATATTGAATTACAACATTATTAGTAACAATATTATTAGTAACTGAGAAGTCTTTTTTGATTTTTCTCTTCTTTTCCTTTAATTACAACTTCAGTCTCAAAAAAGTTACTGATACAGGTTCACAAATACTAGTGACCACAATACTGTAGCTAAAACACCAGAAAATTTGACAAAATCAGTGACTATAAAAAAACAGCAGCAAAGAAAACAATAGTGGGTGCTTGTAGCGCGTGTAGACAAAACCACTTGCTTCAAAGCATCATTGTAATCGGGTAATAACAGCTCTGGCTGGCGTGCATTTGAAAGTTCAAAAAGTAAATTAGCATAGAGTTTTAGCCTTGGAGATATATTGATACAGGTAATCTGAGCTTTCAAAAAGTGTTTTTGTCATAATCAACTACTTGTCTAGTTATAATTAACTTGCCTGTCAGTATGTCATATCGTAGTGGCTTGCATGTTGCTGTGATGCTGGAAGATAAAAGGAAGATATGCCGCTGGTATTTCAATCACCAGCAGGGTCACCCATGGTGGACAGGTTACAGGCATTGTCAAAAAGAACATTTCAAGATCTATCCTGAAGTACAACACTGTCAGTAATAGGATAATATCCATACACCTACAAGGAAGACCAGTTAATACAACTATTATACAAGGTTACACACCAACCACTAAGGCCAAAGGTGAAGAAGTTAAAAATTTTTACCAACTTGTGCTGTTGGAAATTGAGCAAATGTGCAATCGAGATGCATTGACAATTACTGGTGATTGAAATGCAGAAGTCAGAAACAAAGAAGGGTTGGTAGTTGGAAAATATGTCCTTGAAGATAGAAATGAAATCTGAGATTGCATGATAGAATTTTGCAAGACCAGTGACTTAATCATTGCAAATACCTTTTTTCAACAAACAACATAAACGGTGACTATACACGTGAACCTATCCAGATGGAAAACACAGGAATCAAATCAACTATATCTGTGGAAAGAGATGATGGAGAAGCTCAATATCTTCAATCAGAACAAGGCTACGGGCTGACTGCAGAACAGATCATCAATTGCTCCTGAGCAAGTTCAAGTTGAAGCTCAAAAAAATTAAAACAAGTCCATAAGAGCCAAAGTATGACTTTGAGTGTACCCCACCTCTTGAGAGACCAACTCAAGAAAAAATTTGAAGCATCAAATACTAATGACCAAAGACCAGAGGAGTTGTCCGATTACATCAAGGACATTATACACGAAGAAAGCAAAATGTCAGGAAAAAGGAAGAAAAGACCAAAATGAGTGTCAGAAGAGACTCTGAAACTTGCTCTTGAACATAGCATAGCTACAGTGAATGGAAGAAATGATCACATAAAAGAGCTAAACAGAAAATTTCAAAGGGAGGCTTGAGAAGACAAAATAAAGTATTATAATGACATGTGCAAAGGCCTGGAAATAGAAAACGAAAAGGGAAGCACACATTCAGCATTTCTCAAGTTGAAAGACCTGAAGAAAAAATTCAAGCCCTTAGGTTGCTATCGAAAGGATTCTATGGATAAAATATTGAACCATGCAGGAAACAGCAAAAGAAGATGGAGGGAATACACAGAATCACTATACCAAAAAGAATTGGTTGATGATCAACCATTTAATGTGGTAGCGTATAATCGAGAACTGATAGTAAAGAAGGAAGAAGTTGAAGCGGCACTGAAGACACCGATGAAAAACAAGGCTCAAGGAACTGACAGAGTACCAACTGAGATGTTTCAACAAACAGATACAACAATAGATGTCCTCACTTGTCTATGCCAAGAAATTTGGAAGACAGCTAGCTGGCCAAATATGGAAAAGATCCATATTTGAGCCCATTCCAAAGAAAGGTGATCCAACAGAATGCAGAAGCTATGGAACAATATCATTAATATCATATGCAAGTAAAATTTTGCTGAAGTTAATTCAAAAACAGCTGCAGCACTACTTTGACAGGGAACTGCCAGAAATTCAAGATGGAATCAGAAGGGGATATGGAATGAGGGATACCATTGCTGATGTCAGATGATCTTAGCTGGAAGCAAAGAATACCAGAAAGATGTTTACCTGTGCCTATGCAAAGGCATTCAACTGTGTAGAACATAACAAATTATCGATAACATTGCTCAGAATGGAAATTCTAGAACACTTAATTCTGCTCATGAGAAACCTGTACACAGACCAAGAGGCAGTTGTTAGAACAGAACAAGGGGAAATTATGTGGCATAAAATCAGGCAAGGTGTGTGTCAGGGCTGTATCCTTTCACCATACTTATTCAATCTGTATGCTCAGCAAATAATCCAAGAAGCTGGACTATATGTAGAAGAATGATCAGGATTGGAGGAAGACTCATTAACAACCTGCAATATGCAGATGACATAACCTTGCTTGCTGAAAGGGAAGAGGACTTGAAGCACTTACTGATGAAGATCAACAACTACAGCCTTCAGTATGGATTACACCTCAACATAAAATCCCAAAGTCCTCACAACTGGATCAATAAGCAACATCATAATGAAGGAGAAAATAGTGAAGTTGTCGAGGATTTTATTTTACTTGGATCCATAATCAATGCCCATGGAAGCAGCAGTCAAGAAATCAAAAGATGCATTACACAGGGAAAATCTGCTGCAAAAGGCCTCTTTAGAGTGTTAGAAAACAAAGATGTCACTTTGAGGACTAAGGTGAGCCTGACCCAAGCCATGATATTTTCAATTGTCTCGCACTGGGTGTTCATATGTATATGAAAGCAGGACAATGCATAAGGAAGATCAAAGAAGAATTGATGCCTTTGAATTATGGTGTTGGTGAAGACTACTGAATATACCATGGACTTCCAGAAGAATGAACAAATCTGTTTCATTCAGCCAGAATGCTGTACAGCCAGAATGCTCCCTAGAAGCAAGAATAGCGAGACTTCATCTAACGTACTTTGGACATGTTATCAGTAGGGACCAGTCCCTGCAGAAAGACATTATACCTGGTAAAATAGAAGGTTAGCAAAAAGAGGAAGACCCTCGGTGAGATGGCTTGACACAGTGGCTGCAACAATGGGCTCAAACACAGCAACAATTGTGAAGATGGTGCAGGACCAGGCAGTGTTCTGTTCTGTTGTTCATAGATAGGGTCGCTGTGACTCAGAGCCGACTGGATAGCACCTAACAACAAGAAGGGTATTTTTGTAAAGAAATAATAAATTTCTGCTGAAACACTGCACAAAATATTTTCTGGACAGTCATTTTTGTGTCACCCCCTCTGTCAGTGTCACCCAGTTCAGGTTGTACCCCAGCCGCATCCCTAGTGATGCCACTGGAGAGAGATTACCAGAAGCTTCCATCTCCAGTGGCTTCAGGGGCATGGGAGGGAGTGGGGGTTCCTAGCTTATGTGGCAGCGGTTTGATGCCAACTTGAGCAGAGGCAGTGGCAGTGCCTTCTGCGTATCGGCAGCTGAGCTCCTGGGCTTCTGCCCAAAGGCAGCAACAGCTTCTGATCTTTGGGTTATTGCTGTTGTTAGCCGCTATTCTATGGGTAATCATTTGCTTTTCTCTTTTGCTCTTTTGACCCTTCCAATATGTTCTTTTCCAAAAATATTTTATTATGATTTTGGAGAAAATTTACATAGCAAATTAGGTTCCCATTTAACAATCACATATCATTCAGTAACACTGGTTACATTTTCATAATGTGTCAGCATTCTCATGATTTTTGTTCTTGCTCTATTTCCATTAATCTAGTTTCCTTGCACCCCCTCCCCTTACCTGTTCATCTGTGGTCTAGGGTAAATGTGGACTATTAGATCTCTTTTAGATGACTGTTTAGAGGAGCACAAACTCATGGGTGATATTATTTTATGAGCCACTATGTCTTTGGTTGATGGGAGGCATCTGAGAGTGGTTTCCAATATGTTCTTAATCAATTTCTTGTGTTGAATTCTTTTTGATTGAAAGGGCTGGAAGCACCTATGTTCTCCTGATTGAATATTGACTAATACAAGCTCCTTGCACAGTGTGAGCCCTGAATAGATGAGGGAGTGAGTAGATGGGAGAATGAAGAGGTGGATGGATAAATGATGAATTAAGGAAGATATACGTACTGTAAAATCAAACTCGAGTTTTGGCAGCAAGTCACGCATTTACAATGTCATCGTCAATGAAGAACAGCTTCATCAATGAATGGAGAATTTCCTAATATACTTGAAAAAAAGAAATGACCAGAGTTTTGGTGTAAGCATATTAAGTTATACTGGAGATTTTCCAGTCCTTCATCATCATTCTCCAACAAATAAGAGGGGACAAAATTTTAGTTTTGATTTGGATATTATGGGTTCCAAAGCATACCCAAAATATTTTCTCTTGAAAAATGAAAATGTCAAAGGAAAGATTTTATACTTTTTTTATAAGCTTCCTTAATCCCTGTGTTTACTTTAGCTATATTTTCATACAGACTTTGGAGGTCAAATCAGAGTTATC
Source organism: Loxodonta africana (assembly GCF_030014295.1). Lineage (NCBI taxonomy): Eukaryota > Metazoa > Chordata > Mammalia > Proboscidea > Elephantidae > Loxodonta > Loxodonta africana. The sequence goes on from NC_087358.1 coordinate 57,837,298, forward strand.
TGCAGTTTTCATTTTCAATGAGGCCATAAAGCTCCAACTGTACAGAAAACCGTGTATTGACTATATAACATCTGAGGCTATTGGGGCTGAAGTGAATAGACTATACTTTTCTTTTGCAAGGGGACAATTTTGTCAGTAAGCTCTGGCAAGCGAAATCAGACAGGGGAATTAGAGGACAGTTTGATTTCTTAGGGAGATCAATGAATATGACAGGTTAATAGATGGAACACAGCTGGTGTCAGGTTCAGAAGAAATGATGACAAGGGACAAAGGAGAGGACAAGATGAGCATTTATAGAACCAGAGTCCACTTCAGTATGGAAAATAAGAATGCTCTGGGGAGCACAGGAGTTAGAGGTTATCTTTCCTGGGATAAGCAGGGCATACAAAACATCATAGATATTCAGAGTGTCCCCTAGGAGCCCAGCCAGTTCCTCCTCAAGGCCATACTGATTTCCCAGAGCAGCAGTCTGTGCAGTGCAAACATCGGCCGTGGCTTCTGGATTAGCCTCCCCTGTGTGACATGCTCCCTCAGGAAGATAGGAAAGCATTCCCACCTGGTGAAGGTCAGAGGCAGGGAGATTTTTTTTTTTCCTTGTGGCCATTCCCATTCATGAGAAGCAGTGTAGTTAGGCAAGGAAAACTTGGGCTTAGAAATTAAATATACCTGTGTTAAAACTTGGAAACCCTGGTGGCATAGTGGTTAAGTGATATAGCTGCTCACCAAAAGGGCAGCCGTCCAAATCCACCAGGTGCTCCTTGGAAACTCTAAGGGGGTAGTTCTACTCTGTCCTGTAGGGTCACTATACGAGTAGGAATTGACTTGACAGCAACAAGTTCGGTTTTTGTGTGTGTGTGTGTGTTAAAGTTCAGTCTCTCCCATTTATTAATTAGGCAAGAAATTTCCATTTCTGAAACTCAATTTCCATAGCCATAAAACAGAAAAATGATACCCACCTCCAATAAGCACTGAAAGCTTTAAGTGACAGAACAATGATGATGATGATGATGATGACAATGATAATGTTAAAAGCAAACAAGCGTGTGGCACTCGCTATCAGACACTGTTCTAAGTGCCTTCCCCATGCCAAATTATTTAAGGAACATTATATGTATAAACAATGGCATTGGAGATTCAGTCATAGAATTCTCGCCTTTCAGGTGGGAGACCCAGATTTACTTCCAGGCCAATCTACCTCATGCAGAGCCACCACCCATCTTTCAGTGAAGGCTGCATGTTAGTATGATGAGGAACAGGTTTCAGCACAGATCCCGGACTGAAATACACTAGGAAGAAAGGACCAGTGACCTACTACCAAAAACCAGCCAAAGAAAACCCTAGAGGTCACAACAGTATAATCCTCAACTGATCATGGGGCTAGCGCATGATCAAGCAGTGTTTCATAACGTTATTCAGGGGCCACTAAGAGTCAGAGGCGAACCTGATGGCAGCTAACAACGAAAACAACAAATACATATGTGAACTTCCTATATAATGCCTGGCATGCTCAGAGTGCCTAATAAATGGTCATTACCTTACTGATGTGAATTGGTGGTGGTAGTGGTTATATTACTATCATCCCTTTCCCTTCAGATCTAATGACAAAGGCCACTAGTGAACTAAACTGAATATCCCTTCTTGGGTTCATGCTAAGTCATCAATAGGCAATTTTACCTGAGAACAGTGTGATCTAAGCAGAATTTGGACCATCTGCAAGAGAGCAAAGCAGCTTTACTGCTAACATTCTCAATATACTCATTCCCATTTATTAAATTAAAAATAAATAAATAAACTAACTGTAGGGCTATTTGGGCCATGATGAATACTCAACTATGGGATTAAAATGCATAAAAACCATTAGTGTAAGTTTTTTTTGGCTGCCTTTTGAGAAAAATCATAATAGAAATAAAAGTGCATGAAGAAATGCTGAGAGAAAGGAACAAATATAATGGGTGATAATTGAAATGACAACTTAATAGTAATGGTGGATGTTGAATGTATTAAAGGAGAGTTAGGAGATCACACTATATATCAAAATGTTACAAATCTATAGAACATGAAGACAAAAGCAGAGAAGAATTTGTATCTAGAGAATATATGACATAGTAACTTTTTATAAATATTTTAATCACGTGTTAAAATATTTACAGAAATAGTAAGAGAATAGTGGCAAAAATATTAGCTTTAGAGTCAGTGTCTTAACCTGGTAAATTACTTAATATAGCTGAAGTTTTTTGTCCTTGTCTGTGAAATGGAAATATTAACACCTGCCTCACAGAACTGAGTCTGTTAAGTGGACTGATGTATGTGAAGTGGAAGTCTCTACTTAGTATGCGCTTAACACATGTTAGCTCTTTCCTCACCTTAAAAGCTTTAAATTCTTCAACAATATTATCTGGATAAGACATATCCAATTCACTGGATTAAAAATGCTAGTTTGTAGACCTTTCTTGACAACAGATAATATCAATTTAATAGCAATTGTGGGAGAAACATTTGAAAATGTATTGTAATAAAAACAGCACAGACCAATAATCAGTTTCTTCATCAGTTCTTTATAGTGTTTAGAATATTTTTCAATGACAATGCTTAATAAGCTTAATAAGATGAACAGAAAATTAAAATTAAAGAAGTGAATCGCGATATTTTGAGAACAATTCTTACAAATTAATTAACTGCCTTTGGAATAGCTAGGAAAAAGAAAACTTTAGAAGAAGACATTGTGTATAGATAATAAAATATATCACTTTGACATACGCAGAACTGAACATTTGTAGTCAGCACCAAATATGGAAAACAAACACCTGTAAAAATACAACCGTAAACGAGAATTAATAAAACTCCTAGGGATGTATTGCCATCAATTTTTCATTAAATAAGGGCATGATGTCTTTATTACTCAAAAAGAGTTTCAAATGACTGCTGAAATTCAGTAGGTGGGGTGCTGGGGAAAGAAGGGTACACACTGGTTAAAGAAATTCAGTATAAGATGGAATATTGGAAGAGCTTGGTTCAATTTCCAAATATCACCCAATTTCGTCTGGGGGCAGTAACTTGTAGTTTCTACATTAGACATTTCAAATAGAGTGCCAGGGTGAAAGCAGAAAGACTGCCTGTGGGATGTCAGCAGGGATAGATTATCCAATATGCAAGGTAAACACAGTGCTAGCCTTGCTTACCAGATCATCTGTAGTGAACGATTTCACATTAATAAGTAAGAACAAGTACACTACAGATATGTAAGTAAGAACAAATAAGCCCTTGTATACCTTGCTTCCTGGGTCATCTGCCCCATTAGGGATTATAAACTTGAAAAGAGGCCTTGATTCTGTAGGAAGGTGCTGTGAGGTTGGGAGAGAGACAGATGGCAGCCATACCAGGAAGCAGAATCTTCGACATGGTGAAAAAATGTGAAATTGCTCACTACGGATCGGATGACCTGGTAAGGAAGATAAGCACCATGCTTTCCTTGCCTATGGGATAATCTGGCTCTGGATGTCAGCCACATTGGTGGCAGGAGTGCTTTTAAAGACTTCTCTCCAATTGTTCAGAACCAGCTTGCTCTAGGATAGAAAAGCCTGCAGTTTGCTGCCCTTTGCTCTCAGCCTACTTGATTCCTAGTGCTAGGCTGTAAGATACTGGCTCAGGCAAAACGCGTAGTTGAGCCCAAATACACCCAACTGGTGTGCTTTCTGAGTTGCCTGATTTGAAATTGCTCAGAGTGATATTGGTGACTGCATCTACTCATTGACTTTATAAGGGAAATGTTTCACTGCCCCCCAATTTTTTTTTAAAACTACACAAAATGCTCCCTTTTTCCTGATCCATTTGCATTGAATCATTTTAAACAACAAATGCTTACTCTAGATATTTTCATGTAGTAATACCTCTATATTAAATATGTTTTTATATTGTTTACATTTCAAGTAAAGGGCGAAGTATTGAATCCACATTTAGCTATTTGTACCTCATAAGTCTAACTACAGAGTAGAAATTTCCCTATAATCCCTTTCACTTCTTCCCACATGAGGTATTTATTGAGCAGTTACTATAAGACCTCGAAGTGTTACATGATTGAAACAATTAAAACCAACCCCAATCCCCAAATCACTATAAACAGCACATGAAAATATATATAAAACTGTATATAGATAGAAAGTTTTATTATCTATATACAATGTCCTGATCTAAAGTTTTCTTTTTATGCATATGCATATACGGAACCCTGGTGGCACAGTGGTTAAGAGCTTGACTGCTAACCAAAAAGGTCTGCAGTTTGAATCCACCAGCTTCTCCTTGGAAGCCCTGTGGGGCAGTTCTGCTCTGTCCTATAGGGTCGCTATGAGTCAGAATCAATCCAATGGCAATGGCCTTTTATAGTCTTTGACATAGGGAAAGGGAAATACTCAACTTCACTCTCTCTAGTCTTCCTGTCTCATCTAAGGGTGTGGGGAGCTGAGAAGCACATGTGAAAGTCACAGTCAAGGGACACAGGGTCACTGAAACACTGAGACTTCATCATAATACTATAGAGTGATTCTCCTTTCCCCAGAGCTTAACTTATATCAGCAGGGTCCCTGTATAATAACAAGGGCTTATAGCTAAAATAACTGCATGCCTCAGTCTTTCTTTAAGAAGGAGTCTCCAGGGAAAACCCAACACAAAAAGGGAGACAAAAACAAAAACAATAGAGAAACTTTAGCCTCCAAAACCTACAGCTACATCAAACAGTAAACACAGCATAACTCCTGGTCCAGTAAACATAGAATCTGATATTAATCTCTTTACCTAGTTCCTTTTACCTGAGATATGTGTGTAGTTTTCAACAACAACTAAAATACAAGTTATCTAAAAGGCAAAAACACAGTCTAAAAAGGTAAAGAAAGCATCAGAACCAGATTTAAATATGACAGAGATTTTGGAATTATCAGACTGGGAATTAACTATGATTATTTTGTTAAGAACGCTCATGCAAATAGTGAATAACATGCAAGAATAGAGGAATAATGTAAGCAAAGAGATGAAAACCCTAAGAAAGGATCAAAAGAAAATGCTACAAATCAAAAACAATGAAAATGAACAATGCCTTTGATGGGCTCACCACTAGAATGGACATAGCCAAGAAAAGAATCAATGAGCTTGAAAATAAATCAGTATAAAATTTTCAAACTGAAAAGCAAAGAATAAAGTAGATAAATAAACAGAATATCCAAGAAATGCAGGACAATTACAAAAGGTGTAACTATAGTTAATGGGACTAACAGAAGGTGAAAAAAGGGACAGAAGAAATATTTGAAGTAATAATAGCCAAGAATTTTTCAAAATTAATGACAGACACCAAACCACAGTTCCAGGACGTTCAGAGAAAATCAAGCAGGGTTGTTGTTGTTAGGTGCCATCCAGTCAGTTCAGACTGATAGCAACCTTATGTACAACAGAACAAAACACTGCTTGGTTCTGCACCATCCTCACAATCATTGCCATGCTTGATCCCCTTGTTGCAGCCACTGTGTCAATCCATCTCCTTAAGGGCCTTCCTATTCTTCACTGACTGTCTACCAAACATGATGTCCTTCTCCAGGGACTGGTCCTTCTTGATAACATGCCCAAAATCCATGAGACAAAGTCTCTTGATCCTCACTTCTAAGGAGCATTCTGGCTGTACTTCTTCCAAGATGAATTTGTTCTTCTGGCAGTCTGTGGTATATTTTATATTCTTTGCCAACACCATAATTCAAATGCATCAATTCTTCTTTGGTCTTCCTTATTCATTGTCAGGCTTTCACATGCATACGAGGTGATTGAAAATATCATGGCTTGGGTAAGGCACACACATTAGTCCTCAAAGTGACATCTTTGGCTTTAACACTTTTAAGAGGTCTTTTGCAACAGATTTACCCGATGCAATCAATTGCTAATACGCAATCTCAATGTGAAGCTGAAGAAAATTAAAACAAGTCTATGAGAGCCAAGTACGAACTTGAACATATACCATCTGAATTTAGAGATCACCTCAAGAATAGATTTGACACATCGAATACTAATGACTAAGGAGGATGAACACACATAAATCTATACCTTGGTTGTGATTTGAACCCATCCAGCAGCTTCATGGGAGAAAGAATTGGTGATCTGCTCCCTGAAAACCCTATGGGAAGGCTCTATTCTGTCACATGGTGTTGCTATGTGTCAAAATTGACTCACAGCCCCTAAAAATAACAATAACAACAAGCATATCATATTCAAACAGTAGACAGTCAAAGAGAAAGCCTTGAAAGAAGACAGAGAATGCATTTTATGTATACAGGAACAAGGATAAGAATTATTTCAGACTTTTTTTTAGAAATTATGCAAGCCAGAAGAAAGTTGAATAAAATATTTAAAGTTGGGCTGGGGGTGGGGGGACCCAAGATTTCTGTATCCAGAAAAATTTCCCTTCAAAAGTGAAGGAGAAACACAGATTTCCTCAGACAAACAAAAATTGAGGAAATTTGTTGCCAGTAGACTTTCCTTGCAAGATATGTTAAATGAAGTTCTTTAGAGAGAAGAAAAATTACCTAAGTCAGAAATTTGGATCTACGTAAAGAAAGGAAAAATGTTAGAGGGGGAATAAATGAAAGTAAAATAAAACCTTTTCTTTTTCTTAATCTTAATTGATCTAATAGATAATAATTTGTTCAAAATAATAATACCAACAATATTTTGGGTGATTACAGCTATGTATAAGTGAAATTAATGTAGTCAATGTAATAAGGAACAAGGCGGGGACTTAAGAATATTCTGCTAGAGCTATTTGAGCTAAAAGTGGATTGGTATAATGTTTGAAAGTGTACTTCTGATGTAGGCCTTTCATCCTCGAATGAGGATTTACCATTCCACTGATACAAGTGGTCTCTTTAATTTTTTATTATAAATTAATAAATATATCAATTTTCCATGAGTTTGATTAATGAGAATCAGTCCACTTGAGGCTGGTTATCTTTGGGTACAATGACAAATCTGAATAAGGCTCAGGACTACAAAACTGACCAAACCTGGATTAAGTAAGGCGGCATGCTTTCTCCATTCCTTGCGAAAAACTAGGCAGTATGTTTTGTGTTCTAAAAGTGAACTACAAAACTAAAATCCAAAAGGGAACAGAAGAGAAATCAACACTCTCATTTAATATTTAGTTCTTTGAGAATGTAAAATAGCAAATAGAACCTCAAAAGCCACAGCAATAGTTCCCTATTGTGGTTACACTGTAGAACTGCCTGGGTTTTGTTTGTTTTTAATTTATACACCAGTGTGTAGGTTCTGTAAGACTCATAAAACCAAAAATCTCTTGGATGGGGCCCAGTATTTGGGAGGCCTGGGTTTCCATACTTTGTAATACTCTCCAGGGGGCTCTAGTATGTAGCCAGAATTGTGAATCCATGGTCTGCAGGCAAATAAAGTAAATGAGTAAATAAAGCCAGTAGGTAGGAAATGGATTGGGAGCAGTGGTGGTGCTGTGATAGAATTCTCACCTTCCATGTGGGAGACACCCAGTTTTTTGTTTTGTTTTTTTAGTACACATATTGTTTTATGACATTGGTTAACAACCCCACCACATGCCAACACTCTCCCTTCTCGACCTTGGGTTCCCTATTACCAGCTTTCCTGTTCCCTTTTGCCTTCAAGTCCTTGCGCCTGTGCTAGTGTGTCCCTTAAGTCTTGTTTTGTTTTATGGGCCTTTCTAAACTTTGGATGAAGGGCGAATCTCAGGAATGACTTCATTACTGAACTAAAAGGGTGTCCGGGGGCCATACTCTCTGGGTTTCTCCAGTCTCTGTCAGGCCAGTAAGTCTGGGCTTTGTTTTTGAATTAGAATTTTGTTCTACATTTTTCTCCAGCTGTGTCTGGGAATCTCTATTGTGATCCCTGTCAGAGCAGTCACTGATGGTAGCTGGGCACCATCTAGTTGTACTGGACTCAGTCTGGTGGAGGCCGTGGTAGTTGTGGTCTATTAGTCCTTTGGACAAACCTTTCCCTTGTGTCTTTAGTGTTCTTTATTTTTATTCTCCTTGCTCCTGAAGGGATGAGACCAGTAGGGAGAAACCCAGTTTTGACTACAGCCAATGCACCTCACCTGCAGCCACCACCCAACCATCAGTAGAGACCTGTGTGTTGCCATGATGCTGAGCAGATTTTAGAGTAGCTTCCAAACTAAGACAGAGTAGGAATAAAGGCTTGGTGATCTACTTCTGAAAGCTAGCCAATGATAACCTCCCATGACTTGGGAACCAACTCGTTGGCAGCTAATAACAACAGGTAGGAATTACAGCGAACTGGACAATGCACGCCCCATCTGAAAGAGCAGCCCCTACTCTGCTTGCTGTTGTTAGGTGCTGTCCAGTCGGTCCCAAATCATAGTGACCCTACAGAACAGAGTAGAACTGCCCTATAGGGTTTCCAAGTTGCTGCTGGTCTATTTGAACTGCTGACCTTTTGGTTAGCTGCCATAGTGAACCAGGGCTGATGAATGCCATGTGGAAATGAATGTTCAGTGGACAATTTAGTATGTTTGAGGAAATTCAGAAATATGAAATTTTTGACAAATTTCCCAATTTTTAACCATTGGCAATAAGTTCAAAACCTTAAGCAATATTCTCTAAATCCAACAAAACATATCTATGAGCCACGAGCTTGTGTGCTCTGATCACAAACCAAAAAAAAAAAAAAGGTTATATGACAAATAAACTAAGTCCTTTAAGAATACATTGATCTTTACACTGATTCTGTTTCTTGACATCCTACAGATAATATAATTTGTGTAATTTTTTACTTTTCCTGTTGATATTTTTATCTTCACTTCCGTTTAGTGTGTGTCTGGAAGCCAGGAAGTACATTTGGCTTCTTTGTAGTAATTTCCCTTCCCTAACCCTGAATACACCCTTGAACATTTATTCAACATTTATTGTTGTTGTTCTTGTTAGCTGCTGTCAGGTTGGCCCTGACTCATGGTAACCCCATGCACAATGGAGCAAAATGCTGTCATATCCTGCAGCATCCCCATGATCTGTCTGAGAGCTGATAGTTTTGATACCTATGGTTTTCACTGGCTCATGTTTGGATGTGGATGGCCAGGCCTTTCTTCCTGAGCTTTTAGTAGCATGTTATAAATGCAATGTATGAAATACTTTAAAAATGGACTAAACCAGTCTTCTTTTTTATATTTACTCAGGAAAATATTTGGTGAATTGAGCAATTTATGCAGGGCATGTTCACAATCAAACTTAGCTGCACCGTCTAACCTCTTTTTCTCCTCTCTTCCCTTCCCTCCCTCCCCTCTCTTCTCTCTCTCTCTCTCCCTTTGTCTCTTTATCTCCTTCTCCAAGGGGCTGAGATTCACTCAGTCTTAGAAGTGGCACTTCATTTTCCTATGTATAAACAACCTGTACAGAAACTGAAGGGCGTAACTTTTCTTAAGACTAACAGTGAACCGCCATGGTAAGCCTGGAATATTGACTATGAAAGATATTAATTACACTGATATTGATTGTGATAATGGCAATGTAATTACAAAGAAGAGTAAAGGTTCTATCCTCAGAGGCATGTTGTTTCCTGTCTCAAGGAGTTTTCTGGCCTAGTATTTTTGTTTTTTATTTTTTCTGGAATCTTTCCTAAAAACTCAGGCAAGTATGATAAATCAGATTGAAGCTTGGGAGCATCTCGAATCTAGTTATCAACTTATTATTTGATTTGAAATGCTCAAGAGATTATGCTGCTTATGAAGAGAAACAATGCAAACATTTTTGACTTGGGGAGAGAAGACTCCGAAAGAATGCAAAGTGCCCTGAGGAATGCTGATTGGAATTCTATAAGATATGAGGAATCTGCTGCCTATAAGTAAGGAACTGAGCATCTAGGAAACAACTGGAAAGGCTAGCATTGAAATTCAACTGAGACAAGCAGTAATCACAGCACTGAATTTACAATGAAAGAGCTGAATATGAAATAAAATACGAGAACACTCACTTAAAGACCGTTAAAGGTCAAGCTTGTAGTTGATGGGCCTTAAAAAAAAATACCATCTTCTCTATGATACAGTTTATTTTAAAATACCTAAAACATCAGGTACTTCAAATTTGCAATAAATACTTAATCTTAATACTTAATAAAATATTAAGTACTTTATTATGTTGTAGTATTACAGAATGTAAACACATAGTCTCTGATTAAGCACTTCTTACCTGTGAATTTTATTTATTCAAAGAGAAATAAATGGAGAAAACTTGGGTCTTTAAAGAGATTAGACTTTTCTACGAAACTTTTCATAAGTACAAGTAACATATTTTTGAGAAAAAATTTAATAAAGGATTTGATTAATTTGATTATTTGCAATTATTTGGGTGGAACTGGAAAAAAAATTGTTATACAGATATTTGATTTTAATGACATTTGTTAGAAGGAACTTGACCCCTTATGAGACATATAGTGTATCTAATGAGAAAAAGATTATAATAGAAGCATAAGCATTGTTGTTGGTTGTTGTTCTGGTGATTCTAATTCATGGCAACCCCATGTGTGCAGAGTAGAATTGCTTCACAGGGTTTTCAAGGCTGTGACCTTTTGGAAGCAGATAGCCATGCCCGTCTTCTGAAGGCATCTCTGAGTGGTTTTGAACCAGCAACCTTTCAGCTAGTAGTCAGGCACTTAACTAGAGACTTCTAAAAACACAAATACATAGTAATATATGGAGAAACAAGAGGAAGAGAATAAAACAGTATAATATGTGAAGGTTCAGAGCCTCCTTTTTCCTTTGGGCCTTTCCCGGGTTTAAATCTTATAATATTCTGTCCTTTTATTTTGGCTTTTATTTCTTGTTTTAGTCTTCGATTATTTCAAGCTTATCTGTTTTATAATCTCTTTCAGATTTCCTCGCAAGTTCTTGATAGTTAACTTCCAGCTCTCCGTAGTGGATCACATCCTCCTATGGTTTGTAATTTTTACTGGGAATTGTTTTATCTCTGGGAGTTCTGTACAGCCTGGGTTGTAAAAGATTTCCCACTGAGTGGTGATACATTTGCTTCTGCAGAACAATCCATGGGTTTTACCAGTATGGAACCAATTTTTATAATTAATTTCTTGGCTTGGGCATTTCTCCACCATGCCAAAATACAAATTTGGTCATATAATCCAAACGTGACACAACTTGCAGCTTTGACTGCTCATGGGAGACTCCCCCACTCCCAGGCCGAGTACGCTAAATTTCACTGAGCCAGAAAGAACTTTCAGAGGCCCAGCTTTATGCATGAGTCCCAATTCCAACTCCCTCCCCGTCCCATGAAAGCCAAAGTTTCTGTATGATGTCAGGCTCTCCCCTCTTGGCCAGAAAATTCGCTGAGACATCACCTAAACATTCACTGCTCTAGCTTAATCTCTGATTTGGACATTTGAATATCTTCTTTTCTTATTATCAAGCTCAGTTATTGCATGTTAATCTTTTTTTTTTTTTTTAGATATCCCATTTCGTTATTTTTGCATTTATATTTTTGTTAGGAATAGGAGGAGGTCCATATTACATCAGTCTCCCATACTGATAAAATCACAGGTCTCCTCCTCTACCGTCTGCTGATAGGGGAGGACAGATTTTCATGAAAAAAAAATCAAAATTGAAAGAGAAACTCCCCAATATTTTATTCAAAATTACCATGGTTAAGTATTTAAACATTTATTAAATTATAAGAGAAGTCCCTGAGTACAAATGGTTAATGTGCTCAGCTACTAACTGCAAGTTTGGAGGTTCAAGTCCACTCAGAGTTTCCTTAAAAGAAAGGCCTGGGGATATACTTCCAAAAAATTAGCCATTGACAGCCCTATGGCGCACAGTTCTATTCTGATACACAAGGGGTCACCATGTTGCAGTTGACTTGATAGCAACTGGAAAAATTAAAAGAAAATATGAGTATAATAAAATCTTGTCTAGAAAATTCTTATTTAAATGTAGTACCAGCCATATAATTGACATGTTTTTCTTCCAAAGAGGAGGTGAGAACATTAGTGCCCTGGCAGTGAACCAGGTGTAGATTCTTGATACGTTGATGTTGTTGTTAGGTTCCATCAAGTTGCTTCCAACTCATAGCAACCCTATGCACAACAGAACAAAACACTGCCCAATCCTGCACCATCCTTACAATCGTTTTTATGCTTGACTTTTTCATGTTGCAGTCACTGTGTCAATCCACCTCGCTGAAGGTCTTCCTCTTTTCCTCTGGCCCTGTACTCTGCCAAGCATGACGTCCTTTTCCAGGGACTGACTGATCCCTCTTGACAACATGTCCAAACTATGTAAGACGCAGTCTCACCATCCTTGCTTCTAAGGAGTATTCTGGTTGCACTTCTTCCAAGACAGATTTGTTCGTTCTTTTGGCAGTCCATGGTATATTCAATATTCTTCACTAACCACAATTCAAACGTGTCAATTCTTCGGTCTTCCTTATTCATTGTCCAGCATTCACATGCATATGATGCGATTGAAAATACCATGGTTTGGGTCAGGTGCACCTTAGTCTTCAACGTGACATCTTTGCTCTTCAACACTTTAAAGAGGTCCTTTGCAGCAGATTTGCCCAATGCAATGCATCATTTGATTTCTTGACTGCTGCTTCCAGGGCTGTTGACTGTGAATCCAAGTAAAATGAAACCCTTGACAACTTCAATCTTTTCTCCATTTATCATGATGTTGCTCATTGGTCCAGTTGTGAGGATTTTGTTTTCTTTATGTTGAGGTGCAATCCATACTGAAGGCTGTGGTCTTTGATCTTCATTAGTAAGTACTTCAAGTCCTCTTCACTTTCAGCAAGCAAGGTTGTGTCATCTGCATAACGCAGGTTGTTAATGAGTCTTCCTCCAATCCTGATGCCCTGTTCTTCTTCATGCAGTCCAGCTTCTCGGATTATTTCCTCAGCATACAGATTGAATAGGTATGGTGAAAGGATACAACCCTGACGCACACCTTTTCTGACTTTAAACCAATCAGTATCCCCTTTTCCTGTCTGAACAGCTGCCTCTTGATCTATGTAAAGGTTGCTCATGAGCACAATTAAGTGTTCTGGAATTCCCATTCCTCCCAACGTTATCCATAATTTGTTATGATCTACACAGTTGAATGCCTTTGCATAGTCAATAAAGCACAGGTAAACATCCTTCTGGTGTTCTCTGCTTTCAGCCAGGATCCATCTGACATCAGCAATGATATCCCTGGTTCCACATCCTCTTCTGAAACCAGCCTGAATTTCTGGAAGTTCCCTATCGATATACTGCTGCAGCTGTTTTTGAATCATCTTCAGCAAAATTTTGCTTGCATGTGATATTAATGATATTGTTCTATAATTTCTGCATTCAGTTGGATCAACTTTCTTGAGAATAGGCATAAATATGTATCTCTTCCAGCCAGCTGGCCAGGAAGCTGTCTTCTATATTTCTTGGCATAGACAAGTGGGCCCCTCCAGTGCTGCATCCTCTTGTTGAAACATCTCAATTGATATTCCGTCAATTCCTGGAGCTTTGTTTTTTGCCAATGCCTTCAGAGCAGCTTGGACTTCTTCCTTTAATATCATCGGATCCTGATCATATGCTACTATATTCTTGATATAGTTTAGTCCAATCCAAGATTTGTACTAAAAATGGAAATTTCATCAGTGTTATTGCGTGCCTATCATACAATCCTTTAAACTAGCTGTGATGGATTGAATTATGTTCCCCAAAAGGATATGCTGAAATTCTAACTCCTGTACCTGTGAATGTTACCTTGTTTGAAAGTGATTCTTTTTAAATCAATTAAGTTAAACGAGGTCATACCAGAGTAAGATGAGTCCTAATCCAAATCCCACCTGAGTGGTGTCTTACCAAAGGAGAGAACAGACACAGAGTCACAAAGCCACAAGACAGCATGTGAGGATCTGTCTACAAGCCACGGAATGCCAAGAAATGCTCCAGGCTACCAGAAGCTGAAAGAGATAGCAAGGATCTTCTCCTAGAGCCAACAGAGAACATAGCCCTGATGATGTCCTGAATTCTGACTTTTAGCCCCCAGGCTTGTAATAAAATAAATTACTTTCTTTAGAGCACCCACTTTGTGGTATTTTGTTGTGGCAGTTCTAGGAGACTAAGATACTAACAGAGGCCAGAATGCCTAAATGCAGTGGTTAGCATGGAGCCACAAAGGATTATGGGGCAGTGAAGCACTAGAGGGCACTGGGTTAGGATCTCAACCTTTTATTCATAGAAGCAGTCAGGGAGTAGACAGCTGGAGTCAACTACCATCAAAGATGTCAAAGATTTATCTATGCCAGAGTCACATCAAGACAATAGTAACAAATCAAAGAGCAAGGCAGGTAAGAGGAAGCCAGAGTCTGACTCTAGGCATGAGTGACAAAGCAGGGAGCAGCCAGACAGAAGGAGTGTGTCTGGAGGCAAATCTGTTCTGTAACCTATTCGCTATGGTGAAGAAATCTTGAAGTTCTACTACATTCCAGTGCTTAGAATGGGGCATACCTAATCTCTGAGCACACAGCCATAACCTACCTCAACATCATGAGCTTTATTGCTTCCACTGTATTTAAAATATCAGAGAAAATTATCAAAGCCCATTCAAAGAATGAACAAATCTGTCTTTGAAGAAGTACTGCTACAATGCTCCTTAGAAGCAAGGATGGCGAGACTTCATCTCACATTCTTTGGACACATTATCAGGAGGGACGAGTTCCTGAAAAGGACATCATGCTTTGCAAAGTTGGACATCAGCAAAAAAGAGGAAGACCCTCAACGAGATGGACTGGCACAATGGCTGCAACAATGGGCTCAGGCATAACAACAATTATGAGGATGGTGCAGGACTGGGCAGTGTTTCCTTCTGTTGTACATAGGGTCCTATGAGTCAGAGTCCAGGCTCCCAAAATGTCCATTGACAGAAGTCATGTAGTATACAGGAGAGGAAAGTTTTTTTCCTAATATTAATTAAAAGGGTAAAGTTCTTTTATCCAAAAATTTTTTTTTACTTAAAATTAAGTATTTCACTTTTAGTAATTGAACATATGTATGTTACTCTCACTGTTTGAAACAGGATGAATATATGTATGCAAAGCATAAAAGCCAGAAGAAACTTTATGGGGCACCCACACTTATAGAAGTTGAAATTTGGGTCCAAAAAGTTGATATGACTCATTCAAGGAGTAGCATAGCAAATATGACAGGGTAAATACCAGAATCAGGTTTTCTGATTCAGTTCAATAGTTATTCCAGAAGGGTAATACTGGGCATATCATTTTAGTCCAGAGAGTTGAGTTAATCATAATCCTCAGCGATTGTCACACTGTCATTCTTGACCCATAGAAAGGTCTTAATTCTTTTCTTTTCTTTCTCTCTTCCTTTTTTTTTTTTTTTTAATTTGTCCCCTTCATCCATGATCCCCACTACATTTCCCCCTTCCTCCACATAGGAACCCATTCAAATGTAACCAATGTATGACCGTGAATATATAAATGTCCTTTACATTTTGTGTGTACGTGTGTGAGTGTGTATAAATGTGTTTTTAATTTACCTAAGTGGTTTGGATAAAATTCCTATTTCTTTTCCTAAAGAACTACATTTTACAATCTGAGCCTAGGGCTGCACGTACTTCCTGTTCATTATCTCTAACCATTGCATACTATTTCATAGTAAATTTCTACCACATGTTAGTTACCCATCCCCTAGTAATAGAATGTTGAATCTTAGAGCTGTGGGTTTTCATTTAATATCTTTTTTTGTCAGTTTTTGCTGGAAATTCAAACAGTACAATCTAGAACCAGATTCTATGGTTCTATAGGCTATAATTTTTTGTTTGTTGTTGTTTTGGATGATATATCATGTCTTAATTTATGGGCTTTTTGCTGAATAAGTCATTTCTTAAATGTACTATTAACAGCTAGAAACATAGCAAAAAACTGTCAGTGATTACAGGAATTTAGGATATGGACACATCATATCCAATGTTGGTGGAGTATAGATTTTCCATTAGATTAGAAATATGTTTGGGAGCAAATTTATTTGTAACAATTAGCACTAAAAATTATTGCTTGACAATACAAAATAGCTTTATAATGTATGGAAATATAATTTGCCCATTAAGATTCTAAAAATATAAGTCAATTATTCCCTTAATGGCATCAGTCACAAGTGAATAATGAGAAAGTATTCACAATACAATGTGTGGGAGCAAATAGTCAAGGCAAACAACAAACCAGGAATCCAGTATCCAAAAGAGTAAGTATCGCTAAGGGTTACCATAGACCCCTAACATGCAAAAAAAAAAAGAAGTGATCCTATCAGTCACTTATTCACATCTGATAATGTATTCTGTCCAAAATGTATAATGCATTTTTGCTTATAATTTTAAGCTGAAACTTAGAGAAAGAATGATAGGACATCAGGCATGCAAGAGATTGAGATGAATGGAGACTCTGGACAAGCAACACAGCATGGCAAGGCTAGGGATGATATCATACATATTTAAGAGCTACATTTAAATGCAGCATGGACCTAAAGCAGTGACTGTCAGGAAGGCTGAGTTCTAAATGGAATGCCTTGTTTAACTGATGTACAACTTTAGATAGTCGCCAAACTCTCAAGAATGTCCTGTTCCTCTATTAAAAGAGAGAAAAAAACATGTTCCACCTTACATGGCATGTTGTGATCATAAAACCCAGTGATAATAAAATACTCAGAGTAAGAGCACACATAAGTATTTTAATATTTATATGGAATGATTCATAGCTGAAGTTGATATGCTGACCACCAGGAAGGGAGCATGAATAATACAGAAACTGGTACGATAGGCTTTTGAGAATTCTACTCACAGCTTTTTTTTTTTTTTTTTTTACTGAAGTTAATGTGTTATGGCTTGAAATAATTTAGGATATAAGAATATTTCAAATACCAGAGAAAATAATTTGTAAGATGATTAGGCTAATGTATGCTAAGTCATTAATGAAGAAATATTATTGGGCACCACTGGAATGTAAGATACTGCATACATAGACACAGAAGAGGTATAATATCCAACTGAGGCTGCAACAAGGGGCAGAGAAATCTGAGGCTGTGTCTATACAATAAACTTTTTTCCATACATGCACCCTCCAAAATATGCAGACACACACACACATATCAGGGAATTAAAAAATCAAGTTAAAAAAGTCTTTTAAAAATTGAGAGAAAAATGGTACCAATGAAAGTGATGTGAGAAAAGTCTTTGAGGACAGAGCCAGGAGATCCATTATACATTTAGTATGAATTTCAAAAGAAAAACAATAAAGCAAATAATGGAAATAATGAAAAAAAAAATCTACTGGTAAAAGAAATAACTGAGTTTGCAAATTTAGAGATAAACAGGCCTTTAAAATTCAAAGTAGAATACCCAAATCTAGACCTATTTTGGCAAAACTTCTGAATTAAAGATTAATTTTTTTTTAAAGTCAATAAACATTAAAGCAAGAAAAACTAACCCAGCTTATTTTAAAATAAATAAATAAGTGGTGAGCCGTAGAAAATATGAGCAGGAAGAGAAGGAATAAAGTATAAATATTTCTTATCTTACCCTGGGTACATATAATAGCAATCCTACAATTTGTAATAATGTAAATAGAGATTTAAAAATATTTTATGTTAAATGTGATAATAAATAGAATAAAATGGGTATGTATGCCTTCCAAATAACTAGAGATAAAAAAGAGGAAACAAACGTCACCAGAGAAAAATAAAACTGTAAAACTAATGGGAGAAATTGCAATAAAATATCAAAATGGCATCAAATTGTTCACCTACAATACTGGCAACTAAAAAAAAAAAAAATGATTAGTAAGTGCAAATTGAGAAGAAAAGGCTGTGACTCAAGGATATAGTACCAAGCCTAGAGAGCATTCATCTGTTAGAACGAGAGAAACCTATTCAGAGATGGATGAATGGAATTCATCTGTTAGAATGACAGAAACCTATTCAGAGATGGATGGATGGATGGATAGATGGGTAGACAGACAGGCATAGATACTATGATATCAGGTTGTTAATAGCAGGTATATAGGGATGTTGCTGGAGGTAAAGAGAATCAAGAAGGAAATAAAATAGATGTATTCTTTTTAAAATACATGTATTTGATTACATTTATTTATTAATGTAAATTATATTTGTGTGGTTACATATAAATTAAAATATAAAAACCTCAGTAAAAGGATGTCTTTTTCTGAAAAACAGGTGATTTCTAAAATTGACTCAAGAAAGAGAAAACATGAATAAACCAATAATCTAAGTTGAGAAACATTTTAGAAGGGCTACCTAGAAAACTTGCCACAAAACTTAAAATACTAAAATTACAAAGCTTGCAAAAGAAGACAAGAGAATAGCACTGCAGCCTTGTAATAGACAGGACACAAAAAATGCTGTTTATAACAGAAAAAGAAAAAAAAAAGAACTTCAAATGAAAACTTAGGTTCATCAAAATCTACTGTTAAGAAAGTGAAAAAGAAAAGTTATAGACTGGGATAAAATACAGATATCTGAAAAAGGACTTGTATCCAGAATATATAAAACAAAAACCACAACTGTGGCCATTGAGTTGATTCTGACTCATAGCTACCCTATAGAGAGAGTAGAACTACCCCATAGAGTTTTCAAGGAGCATCTGGTGGATTCAAACTGCCGGCATTTTGGTTAGCAGCCATAGCTGTTAACCATTATGCCACCAGGGTTTCCAGAATATAAAAAAGAACATAGCTAACTCAATGATGTTCTTTTTGAAGAAGACTGAAGAAGAATTGATACCTTAGAATTATGGTGTTGGTGAAGAATATTGAAGAATATTGACTGCCAGAAGAATGAACAAATCTGACTTGGAAAAAGTATGGCCAGAATGTTCCTTAGTAGCAAGAATGTCAAGACTTAGTCTCACATGGTTTAAACATGTTATCAGGAGAGACCAGTCCCTGCATATGGACATCATTCTTGGTACAGTAGAGCATCAGCAAAAAAGAACACCCTCACTGAAACAGATTGACACAGTGGTTGCAATAATGGGCTCAAGTATAATGATGATTGTGAGGATGGCGCAGGGCCATGCAGTGTTTCATTTTGTTGTATAGAGAGTTGCTATTACGCACAACCACCTCCATGGCACCTAACAACAACAAATCAATGATAATTAAAAATAATAAATGGGCAAACAACTTGAAAAGACAATTTACAACAGGTAAATTAACATTCAATGAGTACATGAAAGGTAATCAGCATCATGAGTAATCAGAGAAATGCAAATTAAAACCACAATGAGACTCTACTTCACACCCACTATAATGAAAAAAAAGACCGACAATACCAAGTGCTGGTAATGACATGGAATGACTGTCATTCTTACTCATATATATTGTGAACACAAATCTACAAATCAGCTTTATTCACAATAGTCAAAAACTAGGAACAACCCAATTGTCCACTAACTGCTGAATAGATAAAGAAATGATAACTTTTATACAGTGGAATACTACTCAGTAATACAAAGGAATTAACGACTAATACAAGCAACAGCAAAGATGAATCTCAGAGTAATTTTGTGGAGTGAAAAAAGCCAGAAACAAAAGGGTGCATACTGAAAAATTCCATTCATATGAAATTTTAGAACAGACAAAATTAAGCTATGATGGTAAAATAAAAAAAAAAAAAGTTAATAAATAAACTCATTGCATTCAGATTGAATTCCAACTCACAGCGACCCCATATGTTACAGAGTAGAACTGCCCCATAGGGTTTTCTTGGCTGTAATCTTTATAGAAGCTGGTTGCCAGGCTTTATTCCTCAGAGCTACTGGGTGGGTTTGAACCTCCAACTTTTAGATTAGCAGCCCATCACAAACTGCCTGACCCACCCAGGAACCTTCTATGGTGATAGGTATCGAAATAATGGCAACTTTTTTCTATGCATTGATAAAGAACAGTGAGGAATCTGTGAAACATTTCATAACATGGAGGAACCTGGAAGGGATTATGCTGAGTGAAATTAGTCAGTTGCAAAAGGTCAAATATTGGATAAGGCTACTATTATAAGAACTTGAGAAACAGTTTAAACTGAGAAGAAAACATTCTTTTGTGGTTATGAGAGGGGAGAGGGAGGGAGAGTGCAAGAGGGGCATTCACTAATTAGATTGTAGATAAGAATTACTTTAGGTGAAGGGAAAGACAGCACACAATACAGGGAAGGTCAGCACAACTGGACTAAACCAAAAGCAAAGAAGTTTCCTGAACCAACTGAATGCTTTGAAGGCCAGCGTAGCAGGGGCAGGGGTCTGGGGACCATGGTTTCAGGGGACATCTAAGTCAATTGGCATAATAAAATCTATTAAGAAAACATTCTCCATCCCACTTTGAAGAGCCTTAAATGCTAGCAAGCAGCCATCTCAGATGCATCAATTGGTCTCAACCCACCTGAATCAAAGGAGAATGAAGAACACCGAGGACACAAGGTAATTACGAGCCCAAGAGACAGAAAGGGCCACATGAACCAGCGACTACCTCATCCTGAGACCAGAAGAACTAGATGGTGCCTGGCTACAACCGATGACTGCCCTGACAGGGAACACAACAGAGAACCCCTTAGAGAGCAGGAGAGCCGTGGGGTGCAGACCCCAAATTCTCGTAAAAAGACCAGACTTAATGGTCTGACTGAGACTAGAAGGACTCCGGTGGTCATGGCCCCCAGACCTTCTGTTGCCCCAGGACAGGAACCATTCCCGAAGCCAACTCTTCAGACATGGATTGGACTGGACAATGGGTTGGAGAGGGGTGCTGGTGAGGACTGAGCTTCTCGGATTGGGTGGACACTTGAGACTATGTTGGCATCTCCTGCCTGGAGGGGAGATGAGAGAGTGGAGGGGGTTAGAAGCTGGCGAAATGGACACAAAAAGAGAGAGTGGAGGGACAGAGATGGTTGTCTCATTAGGGGGAGAGTAATTGGGAGTGTGTATGTAGCAAGGTGTATATGGGTTTTTGTGTGACTTGTAAACTTTCACTTAAAGCATGATAAAAATTATTTAAAAAATGGTAACTTTTATGGTGGTTACCAGAAATGACATAAAAGAGTTTGGGGGATGATGGAAATGTTCTACTGGGGTGATAACTGCAAGGGTATATATACCTTTGTCTAAATAATCAAGCCTTATAGTTAAAATCTAAGTATTTTGCTGTAATGAATTATACCTCAATAAAAGTTAGTTTAAAAAAAGAGATGACATATAAAGAACATGGAAGAGTAAAGCTGGCATAGAAATAATGCTGAAAGAAAACTTAAAAAACATTTTACAGTTAAGAAAATGGAATTTCCAAGAATTGAAGTTATAAAATTAACAATAAGTTTAGCCATCATTTATTATGTCATCTATTTGGTTTCTATGTACCAAGTATTATCCTATCCCATTTACAATACAGGAGCCCTGGTGGTGCAGTGGTTAAAAGTTTGGCTGCTCCTTAGAAACCCTATGGGGCAGTTCTACATTGTCCTATGGGGTCACTATGGGTTGGAATCGACTCAGTGGCAACGGGTTTGGTTTATGGTTTTTCATAATATGGTACCTTTAAATCCTAATAATGACAATGGCATTGACTGCTTCATGCCCAGTTGTTTCCTACCAGAATTTTTATTTTATTCAAGTTCTAGCACACTCCCACAGAGCCAGGTGCCTTAGGAAATCCTGACTCAACTGTCAGCTCCCATGGTGGGACTACTTGGTCCAAGGGCTGTCTTTTTCTCCTTGAAAATGAATGGTTCAGGAATGGGCATGTGTTCAAATTCTGACCAATGAAATATAAAGAAAAGTCTAGTGAGATGGCATATTGAGCCATGCCTGTGCATCACAGATGATTAATGAGTTTCGAGAAGTCCTTGAATGAATTGTTAAATCAAAGAATAACTGGGGGAAATGGCCTCACTCTAAAGCAAGCCACATGAAGTTATCACCTCTTTTGTTCCTCTCCACATTATCATGTCTGAATGTAATGACTGAACTGCTGCAACCATCTGGCCTTCTTGAAGTGATCCATTGTGTAGTTACTGTATCTAAAAACAGCCTAAGCACAGAGGTAGTTATTAGTTATCTAACTTTACAAATGAAGAAAATGACACTCAGAGGTTTGATAACTTACCTAAGGTAACAGTAAGTGGGAAAATCAGGATGTATCTCTGGATCCCCCTCATTCTGAAATTAATGTTTTCTCCAACATTCTTTATTGCTTCTAGCCAAGTTTGTGTTAGAGCAAAATTGAGATCTCAAGCTTTATAAACCCTAGTCCATTGATCTTTCTACTACAACATGGTGTAAAATATTTCTGCCATTGCATTTGTATTAGGATTGACTTGCAGTTGCTTTTCAACTCTTTCCCAGACTTCCTAGCTGTTATATTCTCCTTTTGTTTGACTGCCAAGACTGAAGCTAAACATCTCCTCTTGCAAATCTTCCTTGACCTTTGCAGACTCTAATAAGCTCTCCCCCCTTGTCCTCTTTGCCTTAAACATACACTGTCTGCTGTAAGTCATTGTTCTGGTCCTCTTTTATTCCAGCACATTGAGCCATGCCTGTGCATCAAACATGGTTAATGATTTTGGAGACATCCTTGAATGAATTGTTGAAACAATGAATAAATGAGTGAGTGAATGAGTTTTGGCAAATGCATCACCCTATAGGATAATTTTATTGAAATTTCCAAAGGATAAATTAACATCACTATGTTCTCATCCTCTGAGTCCTAAAGACTTTTTATTCCACTCACATTCTGCCTTATATTGAATAAATTGCATACACTTTATTTTTCTCCTAATCCATATATCCCTCAAGTTTGCAATCTAAATCATCTTTTTTGATGCCCCCACAGCACCTAATAGAAGTATACAAAATACATGAATTAATTTTGAAAGGTCTTGTCAATAATAGGAGAGATTTGGAAGTCAGCAGCTTGATGATGGCATCTTTGAAATCTGATAGGATTTTCCAAGCTCTTTTCATGATAGAGCAAGGCTCCTACATTTGTGTACTTGGTATCTTCATAACTTTTTGGAATTGCTTTTTTTTTTTTATATATATAGTAT
The DNA here is from genome assembly GCF_030014295.1 of Loxodonta africana. Classification (NCBI taxonomy): domain Eukaryota; kingdom Metazoa; phylum Chordata; class Mammalia; order Proboscidea; family Elephantidae; genus Loxodonta; species Loxodonta africana. Next base: position 57,860,422 of record NC_087358.1, read on the forward strand.
GTAGCACCTACACGTCATTATTTAATACTTATTTACGAAGAGTCTTATGTTGTTTGCTGTTTAACACAACTGCAAGGCTAGCATTCTCAATAAAATTGTGAGTCTAAAAATGAGAAATTTGAATAGAACGCCTCTTTTTTTTTTTTAATCCATGCTAGGTTTCAGGGTGGTGTGAACAGTTTGTACTCAGTTACTAAAGTAAAGGTTGGTGGTTCAAACCCACCCAGAGGCCCCATGGAAGAAAAGCTTGGTTATCTGTTTCCATAAAGACTACAGCCAAAAAAAAAAAAAAAAAAAACTGTGGAGCATTCTACTCTGTAACACATGAGGGCTCTGTGAGTCATAACTGACCCAATGGCAACTGCAAGGAGTTGACATTCTCTTTGAGAGTCTATATCTATGTTTCTACACAGAACTAAGATACATACATTTTCATTTACGATGGCTGCCATGTTGTTTGGCACAGCAAATATTTGCTGATCACTTGAATATCTGGACGAGTGTGCCAGGGAACAAGGGAAATTGGCTCTGAGAGTAGTGGTGGCATTAATATATGAGGATGGAATGTTCATGTTGTTGTACCTTGACATTTTTAATGGCTCATAAAAGTCGTTCTCTGCTGATGGAAGTCATGAAATCATGAAACGGAAAGGAAAATAACAATTTGCCAATTTTGGTTCATTGCATCAGTGTGAACAAGGATAACTCAGTCTGTATATTAAGATATAAATGCAACATCAAAATAAAGAAGAAAAAGAAAGTCTCAGCAAAAACAAAATCTACAAAAACAAAAGAAATGAAAAAAAATTCACAAACAAAATTCATCACAGAAGAGGAACAAAGAAAATTACAGCACCACAAAAAAGCACTAAAAATGACAGCAATAAACTCACAGCTATCAATGATTACACTAAACGTAAATGGCCTAAACGCACTCATAAAGAGACAAAGAGTAACCCAAAAAAACCCACTGCTGTTGAGTCAATTCCAGCTCATAGTGACCCTATAGGACAGAGTAGAACTGTCCTATAGAGTTTCCAAGGAGTGCCTGGTGGATTTGAACTGCCAACTTTTTGGTTGGCAGCCATAGCACTTAAACACTATGCCATCAGGGTTTCCCAAAGAGTGACAGAATGGATAAAAAAACAGGGTCCATCAATATGCTGTCTATAAGAGACACACCTTAGAAACAAACACGTAAATTTTTTAAAAATCAAAGGATGGAAAAAAATGTATCAAGCAAACAGCTACCGAAAAACAGCTCGAATGGCAATATTAATCTCAGATAACATAGACTTTAAAACAAAATCCACCATAAAAGACAAAGACGGGTATTACATAATGATTAAAGGGATGATCCATCATGAAGACTTAACCATAATAAATACCTATGCACCCAATGACAGGGCTCCAAAATACATTTAAAAAAAAAAAAAAACTTTAACAGCACTGAAAAGAGAAATTGACCATTCTAAAGTAATAGTAGGAGACTTCAACACACCACTCTTGGTAAAGGACAGAACATCTAGAAAGGAACTCAACAAAGATACAAAAGATCTAAAGGACATAATCAGCCAACTTGACCTCATAGACATATATAGAACACTCCACCCAGCAGCTGCAAGGTACACATTCTTTCCCAATGCACATGGAACATTCTTCAGAATAGACCACATCTTAGGCCACAAAGCAACCCTCAACAAAATCCAAAATACTGAAATAATACAAAGTATCTTCTCTGTTCACAATGCCATCAAAGTAGAAATCAACAACAGGAAGAGCAAGGAAAAAAAGTCAATTACATGGAAACTGAATAACACCTTTCTTAAAAACCACTGGGTAATAGAAAAAATCAAAGATGGAGTCAAAGAATTCCTAGAATCAAACAAGAATGAAAACACATTATAACAAAACCTTTGGGACACAGCAAAGGCAGTGCTCAGAGGTCAATTTATAGCAATAGATGCACCCATCAAAAAAGAAGAAAGGGATAAAATCAAAACATTATCTACACAACTTGAACAAATGGAAAGAGAACAGCAAAAGAACCCCACAGCAAACTTAAGAATGGAAATAATAAAGATCAGAGCAGAAATAAATGAAATGGAAAATAGAAAAACAATATAAAGAATCAACAAAACCAAAAGTTGGTTCTTTGAAAGGACTGACAAAATTGACGGGCCAAATTGACAAATGAAAAACAGGCGAGGACACAAATAACCCAAATGAGAAATCAAACAGGGGACATTACAATGGACACAACTGAAATAAAAAGGACTATATCAGAGTATTATGAAAAACTACACTCAACAAATTCGAAAACCTAGAGGAAATGGAGAAATTTCTAGAAACACACTCGCTACCCAAACTAACACAAAATGATGTTGAAATTCTGAGCAGATCCATAACAAGAGAAGAGATTGAAAAGGTAATTAAAAAACTCCCAACAGAAAAAGCCCTGGCCCAGATGGCTTCACTGGAGAATTCTACCAAACATTCAGAGAAGAGCTTATACCAGTACTACTCAAACTATTTCAGAACATAGAAAAGGAAGGGATAGTTCTGAATTCATTCTATGAAGCCAGCATAACTCTTATACTAAAATCAGGCAAAGACACCACACACAAAAAAGAAAATTGTAGACTAATATCTCTCATGAATATAGATGCAAAAATTCTCAACAGAATTCTAGCCAATAGAATTAAGCATCATATAAAAATAATAGTACACCATAACCAAGTAGGATTCATACCAGGTATGCAAGAATGGTTCAATATAAGAGAATCAATCAACGTAATCCATCACATTAAAAAAAAAAAAAAAAAAAACACACGATCATCTCAATCAACAGTGAAAAGGCATTTGACAAAATACAACACACATTCCTTATAAAAACTCTCAATAAAATAGGTATAGAAAGGAAATTCCTCAACACAGTAAAGGTCATCTATACAAAACCAACAGTCAACACCATTCTTAATGGAGAGAGGCTGAAAACATTCCCCTTGAGAGCAGGAACAAGACAAGGATGCCTTTTATTACCACTCCTATTTGATATGTGCTGTAAGTCCTAGCTAAAGTAACAAGGCAAGAAAAATAAAGGGCATTCAAATTGGTAATGAAAAAGTAAAACTCTCCCTATTTGCAGCTGATATGATATTAAATGTAGAAAACCCAAAAGACTCCAAGAGACAACTACTAGATCTAATAGAAATATTAAGCAGAGTACCAAGATACAAGATAAACATACAAAAATCAGCTGGATTCCTATACACCAATAAAAAGAATGATGAAAAGGAAACCAGAAAAACAATACTTATAATAGCCCCTAAAAAAAGAAAATACTTAGGAATAAATCTAACTAGGAATGTAAAAGACCTATACAAAGAAAACTACAAAACACTACTGCATGAAATCAAAGGGATCTACATAAATGGAAAAACATACCATGCTCATGGATAGGTGGACTCAACATTGTGAAAATGACAATTCTGCCCAAAGCAATTTACATATACAATGCAATCCTGATCCAAATACCAGCAACATTCTTTAAAGAGACGCAAAAATTATTGTTAACTTTACATGGAAAGGGAAGAGGCCCCAGATAAGTAAAAAACTATTGAAAAAGACAAACAAAGCAGGAGGACTCACACTACCTGACCTCAGAACCTACTATACAGCTATGGTAGTCAAAACAGCCTGGTACTGGTACAATGGCAGACACATTGACCAATGGATCAGAACTGAGAACCCATATGTAAATCCACCCACTGATGGTCACCTGATCTTCAACAAGGGCCCAAAGTCCATTAAATGGGGAAAAGACAGTCTTTTTAACAAATGGTGCTAGCAAAACTGGATGTCCATCTGCAGAATAATGAAACAGGACCCATACCTGACACCACACACAAACATTAATTCAAAATGGATCGAAGACCTAAATATAAAATCAAAAACTATAAAGATCATAGAAGAAAAAATATGATCAACTCTAGAGGCCCTAGTACACGGTATTAACAGGATACAAACCATTAGTAACAACACACAAACTCTAGAAGATAATCTAGATAACTGAGACCATCTAAAAGTTAAACACTTCTGCTCATCAAAAGACTTCACAAAAGAGTAAAAAGAGAACCTATAGACTGGGAAAAATTTTTTGGTTATGACAAATTTGACAAAGGTCTAATCTCTAAAATCTACATGAAAATCCAACACCTCTACAATGAAAAGATAAATAATCCAATTAAAAAATTGGCAAAGGAAATGAACAGACACTTCACCAAAGAAGACATTCAAGTAGCTAACAGACACACGAGGAAATGCTCGAGTCACTAGCCATTAGAAAAATGCAAATCAAAACCACAATGAGATACCATCTCACCTCGATATTACCGGCACGAATCAAAAAAACAGAAAATGACATATGTTGGAGAGGCTGCAGGGAGACTGGAACTCTTTTGCACTGCTGGTGGGAATGCAAAATGATACAACCATTTTGGAAAACAATATAGCACTTCCTTAAAAAGCTAGAAATACAAATACCATATGATCCAGTAATCCCACTCCTAGGAATATATCCTAGAGAAATAAGAGCCACCACACGAATAGACATATGCACACCCATGTTCATTGCAGCATTGATCGCAACACCAAAAAGATGGAAACAACCTAGATGTCCATCAGCAGAGGAATGGATAAACAAACTATGGTACATACACACAATGGAATACTATGCAACAATAAAGAACAATGACGAATCTGGGAAGCATCTCACAACATGGGTGAATCTGGACGGCACTACTCTGAGTGAAATAAGTCAATCATAAAAGGACAAATATTGCATGAGACTACTACCATAAAACTCATGAAAAGGTTTACACATAAAAATAAACAATCTTTGATAGTTACAAGGGAGAGAAGGGGCAGGGAATGGAAAAACACTAAATAGACAATAGATAAGTAGTAACTTCGGTGAAGAGTAAGACAGTACACAACAATGGGGAAGCCACTACAACTTATACAAAGCAAGGTCATTGAAGCTCCATAGATATATCCAAACTCTCTCAGGGACCAAATTGCTGGGCTGAGGGCTGTGGGGACCATGGTCTCAGGGAATCTAGCTCAATTGGCATAACATAGTTTATAGAGAAAATGTTCTACATTCTACTTTGGTAAGTAGCATCTGGGTTCTTAAAAGCTTGTGAGCAGCCATCTAAGATACTCCACTGGTCTCACCCCTTTGGGAGCAAGGGAGAATGAAGAAAACTAAAGATACAAGGGAAAGATTAGTCCGAAGAACTAATGGACCACAACTATCACGGCCTTTACCAGACTGAGTCCAGTACAACGAAGTGGTGCCCGGCTACCTCCACTGACTGCTCTGACAGGGATCACAATAGAGGGTCCTAGACAGAGCTGGAGAAAAATGTAAAACAAAACTCTAATTCACAAAAAAAAAAAAAAAAGACACTGGCCTGACAGAGACTGGACAAACCCTGAGAGTATGGCCCCTTGACACCCTTTCAGTTTAGTAATGAAGTCACTCCTGAGGTTTACCCTTCATCCAAAGATTGGACAGACCCATAAAAAATGAGACTAAAGGCACACACAGGAAAGCTGGTAATAGGGAACCCAAGGTCAAGAAGGGAGAGTGTTGACATGTCGTGGGTTGTTAACCAATGTCATAAAACAATATGTGTACTGTTTAATGAGAAGCTAGTTTGTTTTGTAAACCTTTATCTAAAGTACAATATTAAAAAAGGAATATTAGTTATAAATAATATATATATATATATGCAAGCACAGTCCTCCAGGATCACCCAGCAAATAGCAGTACAAAAAGTGACCTATGAGAATGAATTTGACTAAAGGACATACGTAATTCAGGTAGCATATTTGAAAGTGATGAAGTTTTTTCTCAGTTCCAACCCCAGAACACAAGCAAACCAGAGGTCAGAAAACTATGACCCACAGTCCAGCTATCTGCTTTTTAAAATAAAGTTTTATTGACACACAGCGACACCCAAGTGTTTACATAGTGTCTTTGTGTGCTTTTGAGCTACAGCGCCTAAGTTGAATAGGCCTTTTGGCCCATGAGCTAAATATTTACTATCTGGCTCTTTAAGAAAAAGTTTGCCAAGCCTTAGTCTCAGCTAGACATCAAATTATGTGGATGTTTTATCCCAGTTAGGACAATTCTAGAAGATGTGCAAAAGTTGTGTTTGACGTGATTAGGATTAATCGAAAATGTCTCTAGCTTTGCGGGACAATTTGAAGGGTGTAGCAAGAGTAGGCATAGCGTAAGCATTTATTGAATTACCCGAAATGAAAATTTGTCTTTAAAATGCCAAGTGGCCTGTTCTTCTTCATTAGAAAACAGTCACTGATACATGTACGGTATGGACCCATCACAGCAGCAACATTCTAATTGCAGGCTGTGAAGAGTTCTAATTGAAATAAGATTAATGAAGAGCTGTGCCAGCCTCCTACAATATCACAATCTGCATGAACACTTAGCTTCTATGAGTCATTTTCTTCCCCAAAATAACTCAGATTAAACAGCCACTTCCAAACTAATGGCAACATTTCCGTCCAGATTTCTTTTTATGTCTTGCATCATGTTCCAGGATATAGCACACGGAGCAGGGCTCATCTTCTGCCACCGGCTAATGTTCTTAAATGTCAAGCATTTAATAAAGTTAAAGGGCAAAAAAGTTTGTGAGAATTTACTCTGCCTAGCAATCAGCCCTTGAGAAGGCTCGAGAAAACTCATTGCTTTATTGGCTGGAGCAAAATGAGGAATTTTCTTATCAGCTTCTGAAAACAGAGCCCAGTGCCCTGAGAAATTCTAAAGTTTCATACTCTACGTTGATATATGTCTGTGTATGTGCGTTTGTGTTTTGGGGGTTGTACTGTTAAAAAATTTTTTACTGTTAAAAATAATAAGATCTTAACAGCACTGGGTTTGGGTTTGACCCAAATAAAAACATCAAGTATTTATTCAGAGTGAGAGAGAGAGAGACGTTTGCAAAGGGGCAGTCAGTTCAGTTCTAGAAAAATTGCTTTGACTATCGCAAAGCGCTTTTTGCTTTCATGCCACTTAGAATCCTGGGATAAAGAAAGAACGTACATTGCTTCTTTGAAGGTTATACGGTAGCGCAGAAGAACAAGTCACATGGAATACACAAAATCTTAGAAGTACAGGTCTTGGGAAAAAGAAACTTTTAGGTTAAATATCTACCATCTGTTAAAGTGAGCAGGGTCCTTGGGAAAACAAGGGGCACTTTTGAGAGATTAATGAGGTTGGTTTGTAGGAGTATATTTAATGATAAGATGCTCAGAAGGCTTGGAGAATCATCCAGGCTTCTGGGGAGTTGTTTAATTTTAACAGTACATATGTATGCATTTAGGATGTTTATGAAATATGATAGGAAGCATATTTACCTTTGGACATCCAAATGCGGGCTTTGCAAAATAGCAAAGGGGATTAAAGTCAGGTGTTTGGGAGTCAGGGCACAATTCCTAAAGAGAGTTGTTGATATATTCCGGTTGCCAAATTAGAGGCACTTTCTGTGCTGGCCAAGGGGGTAGGAAACAGCAGGGCCCTGCCAATTCTGTAAATTAGGATGGAGGCCCTGTCACTATGGAAATTTGTCCAGAGTGCTTTGGGGAAGGCATCCATCTCAGTCAGCCTCCCCTATCATTGCTGTGCTTGAGACTCATTCAGGGATTCCCCTCTCTGCTACAAGCTGTTTTCAGTCGCTATGAGTTAGAATTGGCTGGACGGCAATGGGTTTATGCCTGAAACTTAACTCTAGACCAGAAACATTGGGGAGTAAATTGTATCAATTAGCTATTGCTGCGTAACAAACCCACGACCCATCTGGCAGTTCGTGGTGTTGTGGTGGACTGCATGTTGCTATGATGCTGGAAGCTATGCCACTGGTAATTACATTACCAGCAGTGTCACCCATGGTGGACAGGTTACAGAGGAGCTTCCAGACTAAGACAGATGAGGAAGAAAAGTCTGGAGACCTACTTCAAATATCAGCCAATAAAAGCCAAATGGATCACAACAGAATTGGTGCAATATAGTGCTGGAAGGCAATGGGTTTGGTTTTTATAGCTAGTTTGTCTTAGGCTTCCATCCATGGTTTCTTCAACCTATACTTTTTTTCAGGAGTCCTGATGGTATAGTAGTTAAAGTGCTCGTCTGCTAACCAAAAGATCTGAAGTTCAAAGCCAAAAGCAGCTTCATGGGAGAATGATGTGGCAGTCTGCTTCCGTAAAGATTTACAGCCTTGGAAACCCTACGCAGCAGTTCTACTCTGTCCTATAGGGTTGGTATGAGCTGGAATCAATTCCACAGCAGTGGGTTTGGTTTCGGTTTTTTATACTTCTTTTCCCACAGGTGCCTTTTTTCTTAAATTTCCCACTGAAGGTTCAAGGCTTTCCTAATATGCCAGAAAGAAAAGCAACAGTTAGGCATTTAACTAAGAGAAGTCTATCAAAATCCAGAGAGAGAGATAGCTAGCTGATCAGGCCTTAATACATTTCTGGTCCTTATGTTCCTCTTTTTGCCACAGATGGGCTAATTGATGCCCCATCATCACTGTATATACATTACACACACAGAGACACATACACACAACACATCCCACCCACAGTACTAGTAGCTACTCTTATCTTACTTCTAACGCTCCTTAACAGATAGCCTGTGCTTCCAGCCTAAGTCTTAGGTTTTCACATACTTCTGAGCATGTGTTCTTCTCTGTCAAGATACCCAGGACTCACATTATGTGTCAATGATCAGATTTCTCCTTTCCCCTCCTTGAGTTTGGGTTCTCACCTGATAACTTTCCGAGTATGTTAAGCACTTCTGGACTTCATCCTTGCTAGCTCTATAAGCTGCCCTCCTCCTCATTCCTTCTTCCTACCTAGCCCTCTTACTCTCTGAGATGTGGGTTCCATTTTAGACTTATTCTTGACTAATAAACCTCCATGATGCCAACTTTTTTTCTGCTCCTATGATTCCCCATCTCCATATCCCCACTCTCCATGCTGTATCTCCATGCTGAAGTCCTCAAGGTCAGTTCCTTGTTCATCAGTTATCTATTGCCATGTTCTCTCTGTGCAAGGCTCAGTTACTCATGGTTGTATCTCTAGACTGTCTGGAATTTTGTTCCACTCCACTGTGTAGCTCTGGTTCATTTCCTAGCATCAACTGCTGCAGCTTAGGGCCACGCTCAACTATCCTCTAATACATGATAATCAGTAATAGAGTTTGGGAAAGGCTAGGGTCAAATTTAAGTGGTATTCTGAGTGCAGAAGGAAGAAGAATCAGCAAAAATCCAGATAATATTCTTGGTCCATAGTCCAGTAAAATCATCCAAGACTGGAGGTACAGGACAGTATACTCACCAAATTAGCTAAAGAAGAAAAGCTGAGACAGATATTGCAGAGCTGGGTCAGCGGACAGGTTTAAGGCGACAAGGTCAGAGTCTGATAGACCCACTTTAATCTGAAAGTAGATGAAAATGGTCTCTGAAATCGAAATTCTCCCCTACTCCTTCCTTTTTGTCTAAATCTTATCTCTATCAAATCTACTTATAGTGCAATTTTTCATATCTTCTCTCTCAGATCAAATCTAAGGAGTGTGCTACATTGCAGTCAGTGATTAACTGGAAAAATATCATGAAACAACCTACTTTGCAAAGTGACACTGTTTGAGAAACAGAGTATTGTGTTACACCATCAAGTAAGTGACTTCTATTGACGGTCCTCTATCCCGTGGCTAATAGATGATGGCTAATAGATGATAGTAGGACTCAGAGTATAAGGGGAAGAGTTGGCTTTAGAAAGGTGCAAGGGCATTTCTGGCAGGAGGAGACAGTATGTGGGATCAGAGACCATGGATTTTGCAATGAAAAGATGAGGTCTTTTCTTTTTATTGCCTCAGTTTTCTCTTTATGTTGTCATGGCAGAGAGAATAGGATGTTGAAACACTGAGGAGAAAACCACAGTTTGAAGATGTTGTCATTTTGTTGTTGTTAGGTGCCACAGAACAAAACATTGCCCTGTCCTGCGCCATGCTCACAATTGTTGTTATGCTTGAGCCCATTGTTGCAGCCACTGTATCAATCCACCCCATTGAGGGTCTTCCTCTTTTTCACTGACCCTGTACTTTATCAAGCATGATGTCCTTCTCCAGGGACTGATCCATCCTGACAACATGTCCAAAGTATGTAAGACACAGTCTCACCATCCTTGCTTCTAAGGAGCATTCTGGTTGTACTTCTTCCAAGACAGATTTGTTGGTTCTTTCGGCAGTCCACGGTATATTCAATATTCTTTGTCACCGCCACAATTCAAAGGTGTCAGCTCCTCTTTGGCCTTCCTAGTCCATTGTCCAGAATTACATGCATGTGATGTGATTAAAAATACCCTGGCTTGGGTCAACAATCTTAGAGAATAAAAAATCCAATTTGCTAGGAAAAGGTGGTTGGAAATGTTGACAGTATCTACTATCTACCCTATGGAACTCCACACCTAGGATAAACATTAGAGTGCTTTAGCATAGGTATACAGTAAAAAAAAAAAGAAAATTCTTTTCTCCCCTCTTATTCGGGGAGGATACTTTCCAAGCCCTCCAGTGGATGACTGAAACTGCAGTGCCAAACCCTATATGTACTGTGTTTTCTCCTATACAAATATAATTATGATAAAGTTTAATTTATAAATTAGACACAAAAAGAGATTAACAATAATGAATAACAAAACAGAACAATAATTAAGCAAAATAAGGGTTATTTGAACACAAGCACTGTGATACCACCATCTGATAACTGAGATGGCTACTAAGTGAATGATGGGCAGGCAGAACATACAGTGTAGATATGCTGGACTAAAGGATGATTCACCTCTGGTGGGACGGAGAGGGATGGTGTGAGATTCATCACACTACTTAGAATGGCAGTAATCTAAAACTTATAAACTGTTTATTTCTAGAATCTTCCATTTAATATTTTCAGACAGTGGTTGACAGCGGGGTAACTGAAACCGCAGACAACAGAACCATGGATAAGGGGAGACTACTGTAATTACATTTAAAACATGCAGGGATTCCCCTTGTTTTCGGGACATACCATAGGGTTGTCATCTCTTTCAGCTATCTTAAAATGGAAACTGCCTGAGGAAAGGAATTATTTTAATGAAGTATGTACAGTGAATAAAACAGCAGTGACTGACTAGCTTTCTACTCTACCAGCACATTTTAAAGGGGAAAAATATGCATGGAGCTGTTTTTAAAACCTCCAGAGCAAAGTGCCATGAGCCTGAGAAATTGTTTCCTCTGATCCCTTGGGTTTTAATGACTAGCTAGCAGCATTCAATTACAAAGTGGTCATTAACAAGAAATCTATTGCTGTTAGCAGACAGGTAAACAGCTCATATGGGCATCAAAAAGTGCATGGAGGGCCATTTTATAGTGTCACGTGAAATGTAGGTTTTCTTAAAAAAAAAAGTAAAACTACTGTCTTTACACAACTATGTTACTCCTCCTCCTCCTATAAGTAGGAATAAAAGAATCCTTGGAGACAATTATTAAGGACTATAGCACCTCCTGTTTTTTAAGTACAGTGCAAGCTGCAGGATAAGCCACAAATCCCATTCAGTTGGAATTAAGTCATTCTATCATTTACGCTTTAAAAATTTAAACCACTATTGGAAACTTTGTCTTTTGATCAAAGATGATCAAGAATTGATGTATGATTATGTTATTTAGAATCCATATGTGTGTGTAAATGTATGTGTGCAGTTATTAGGTACTTCTTATAACTGCATAACTAGTTATGTAGTTCTATTTCTATTAGAACAGACAAAAGGAAAATGTAAAATTATATGTGGAGAAATTGCGAGTTTAAGATAACACAAGATCTTATGCTTAATCTCAACAGTTTCAAATTCATACCAGAACCCAAACCAAACCCACTACCCTAGAGTTGATTCAGACTCATTGAGACCCCATAGAGTTTCCAAGGCTGTAAATCATTATGGAAGCAGACTACCACATCTTTCTCCAGTGGAGCCGTTGGTGGTTTCGAACTGCTGACCTTTCGGTTAGCAGTCAGGCACTTTAACCACTATGCCACCAGGGCAACCTAATTCTTATTCTTACAGCCTTTAAAAATATAGATGTTGGTTACTTTGACAAGAGTGTCAAAGTTACTCTTTACCTTTTGAAGTCTCCCAAGGTGATTTTGCATAGTTACAGCTTATTAGTTAGAGCCTAAACACCCACAAACATATACAAAACGATCAAGGACCTCTGAATCCTTGTTTTTCTAGGTACAAGAGTTACAGCTCTGAGTTTAAACTTGCAAGGAAAATTTCATACTAAAAATCCTTAAGTGCCCTAATAAAATAATAAACAGAACTATTATTACAAGAACTCCTTTTATTCACATATTATCTCCATATCATTGATGATCAACCAGAAGGATTGACAGGCCTTGGAGGCACATTACTAATTTGAGACTCCTATGGCATTCTTTGGAACCCTGGTCGCGCAGTGGTTAAGAGCTCAACTACTAAGCAAGAGGTCAGCAGTTCAAATCCACCAGTAGCTCCTTGGAAACACTATGGGGCAGTTCACTATGAGTAAGAATCAACTTTATGGCAACAGATTTTTTTGTTGTTGGTTTGTTTTTATCGCATTCTTTGAAGTCCTGGGTGGCACAAATGGCTAAATTCTCAGCTACTAACCAAAAGACTGACGACTCAAATCCACTTAGAGGCACCTCAGAAGAAAGACTTGGCAATCTACTTCCAAAAGATCACAGCCATTGAAAACCATATAGAACACAATTCTACCCTGAAACACATAGGGCCATGAGTTAGAATCAACTCAACAGCAACTGATTCGGTTTTTGGTTTTACGGCATTCTTTTGTAATTACATCTACTTGTCACTTATTGACTATCTTGTTATCTAACTTTTTGCATTTACAACAATAGTAAAAAATGTACTATCTGACTATTTTGCTCATTAACAGTGTACGTATGGCAGTAACGAATGCTGAGGTATGAGGCAAGAGTAACACTGGCTGTGATGGTTAACGTTATGTGTCAAGTTGGCTGCGCCATGATTCTCAGTGGTTTGGCAGTTATGTAATGGTATAGTCATCCTCCCTTTTGTGGTCTGATGTGCTAATCCTCCATTTTCACATAATGTTGATTTCTGCATAATGACCTGGTTTTTGGAACCTAACCATATCAACATTTATATTCAAAATGGTACCTTACAGAAGAAAAAAGTAAATGTTAAATTCTGTTTTTAAAACAGATCATGATCAGGCTTGTAAAAATTAATTTTTAACTGCAATTATTTTTTAAAAATAGACTTTTAACTATTGAAGAAGAGCTAAAAGGAACCATAAAGGTTATATGTTAAAACCTTCTTAAATGTATTCCTATGCCTTTTGTCCTCAAAATTGTACATCTTTGGCCCAGAGGAAGAGGAGTGGACCAGGCACCATTCACCCTAAACATTTCCGTTTATGAAAGTTCAGAACCCCTTCCCTCCAAGTCATCCTTTTCAATATTTAAGGGTTAAGAAAATATCTGATAATCATGTTCTTCTCTGTCTTCAGTGTAAGTCCTTGCCACTTGGTGAATTCATTTTTCTCTTGTTTTTCTCTTTGGAGACAGAGAACAGCTGGTTGTCATCTTCCAAATACTGTAACAATCCCTCATACAGTTGAAGATAGTAATTAAGTCATCCTTTCAGCCTTCTCTTTTCGAGAAATTCAAATTCCTTTTTAACACAAATTATCAAAAAATTGCCATAGCTTTGGACATGAAAATGTTATTATACAGATTTTCTCTGTAAACTCTGCTTGTTATGTAAATACATTTCCTCTAGAAACAAGAGAAGGGACACACTGCCTTGAGGAATGAGTTCCCGCTGTATAGCCTTATCTTTCTTACAGCATAGGATTACCAGTGAACTCAGGTTTTCCATTAACCTCCCACGAATGCTCTGCAGTTCTCAGTTAAACCTGTGTGACTCTTACTTCCCAGTCCCCTTTCACTCTCGGCTTCCACCCCCTCACATGCTAAAACTGGAAAGCATCTTAAGGAAAAGCTCTTTAGGAGCCCCGACAAGATTGCTACTCCAAATATCACTTAAAAACCAGCTGCTGTCGACTCTCACTCATGGCGACCCCATGTGTGTCAGAGAAGAACTGTGTTCCATTTGGCTTTCAACAGCTGGGTTTTCAGAAGTAGCTCACCAGGTCTTCCGAGGGGCCTCTCGGTGAACCCGAACCTCTTTCAGTTAGTAGGTGAGAGTATTAACTGTTTGCACTACCCAGGGACTCCAAATATAACTTAGGTTACCTGAACCAAATGCACCATCCTCATCAGGGTTCATTTTCTCCATAGGCTGTTAGTACGGGGATAGGTTTTAAAATAAAGAGAACTTTCTTTTTAGCCATATTTATATAAAATATAGCACTCATTGCACTGCAGTGTGGAAGGAAAAAAATCAGACTTAATGGCTGTGTGACCTCAGGCAAGATATTTAAGCTCAGGTTTTCTTCATCTGTAAAACAGGAACAATAATATCCCAGGGAATTGTGTGAAGGAATGAATGAGATTGTACAAGTTACTACAATGCCTGACAAAGCTTCCCTCTCTGGTACCGACGTGATGTTTTCATCCCTTGATGTCCTGTTCTTCATGAACATATGGTGAGCTATTAAATTAGTTCTCCTGGGTCACATATTTGCATTTAAAGAAGAGCTTTCTGGAGTTTAAATGCAAAAAAAAAAAAAGTGACTAATGATACTGAAGAAGTCTGTCTTGGAAAAATTACCACCAGAGTGCTCCTTGGAAGTGCGGATGGTGAGACTTCATCTCAAGTATGTTGAATATGTTACCAGTAGGGATCAGTCCCTACAGAAGGACATCATGTTTGGTAAGGTAGAGAGTCAGTGAAAAAGAGGAAGACTCTCAACAGCCTCAACGAGATAGACTCAAAAAGTAGCTGCAACAATGGGCTCAAGCATAGCAACAATTGTGAGGATGGTGCAGGACCAGGCGGTGTTTCACTCTGTTGTACATGGGGTTGCTATGAGTCAGAATGGCCAGCACCTAACAACAACAACAATGATAAGCATTCCAAGTACCAAGGCAAACTTTAGGGCAATGTTTTGAGACGAGGATAGCTCATGAATAGAGTGAGGCTGACACAGATGCGTGATCGCACCTCATATACAAGGTGTACACATTTGGAGACAAACATCCTCAATCCCAGTGATCTGAGTAGTTTCTATAATGAGATTTTCCCAGAAAAACCAAAACCATGTATTTTACACTGTATTATTTCACACTGATAAAGAGGATAACCCTCATCTTGGAAAGATTTGGCATGCCAATTTATCCACAATAGAGATCTGGAATATTAATGCACCAACCTTTTACTTCAGTTTTCTTTGAATAAAGTAGGACAATTACTCCGCTCAAGGATAGAATATTTCAAGTGTGGAAAAGTTGAAAATCTTTTTTTTTTTTTATAGGACTACAATTTGACTATTCACATTCTCTCTGTCTCTCTGTTGTTCTTTCTCTCTCTTGCTATACAGCCTGAAAATCAGTGTAACAGGTTGAATGAAGAGTCACCCTCCATGAAGATCTTGATAAATAATTGTTTGAGAAGGTCTGACTAACAACTTACCTGGAGTTAATGGACTGGACCAAATGACTGAGTTTCATAATTCCACAATTTATCTGTTTTTTATTGTCCATAGACAGTGACTGATGCTCTGTCTAGTAAATAAGTTCATTTAAATCTAGGGGTTACAGAGAAGAGAAGGGAGGGAAAATGTATTATGTAGCAAACAGTTATCATTTCTGGTGTTAAGAGAGCGCAAAATTAATTTTCCAAGCAGGCAAGCTAAATAGCTCAATCAGCTACCAGATGAAATACTTCCTTACCTATTATAATCCTCTTAAATGTCAACCAATAAAAGTCATCATTTAGATACCTAGAAAATTTATCTTTTCTCTGTTTTTTTTTTTTTTTTCTGTTTAGAATAATGTTACCTATTTTTATACCCGGAATTTTATATGCAATGTGTGTATGTGGGTTTGTGTGTGGGGGGGCGGTTATAAGGTGGGGATATGTGGAAGGATTCAGAAATATAGTACTTTCACGTATTTAAAGCTACATCGGCTCGTTACTAAATAACAGTGTTAACCTGCTACACAGTGACTCATTTTATAAGGTAATACATTCTCACCCCCACTTTTCCATTTTTGAAAAAAAAAAAAATGCTGGTAATGTTTAAACAAGTTGTGTTTTGTTTACACAATGTTCTGCCTCAAAATGGCCATTGTGGGTCATCAATCTAACAGTGAACTCCTACAACAATGGGAGACACGGGGGTACAAAAACACTGACGTCAATGCTGAACTAGGAGCATTTCCCTCAAGTGTTCCCATAGCATCTTACCGCTGCCATAGGGAACTCTTATTCCATTGCAAGAACAAAATAAAAAGATATAATTTGTTAATTGATTAAAGTTTAATACACTGTTTTCCAAGGGTTGTAAAATTTTCCTCTAGAAAAAAACTGAGTCCCCTACTGCCATTAACCTCTTGACATCCCCAGAACTGTGTGGAGAAGCAGATGGTGACTGGGAGCTGATTTGGCAACTAGTCAATATGGGCTGGACAGAAGACAGTTGTGACTTCAGAGGGTCAGACTCTTTGGTCAGCAAATGCACAAAGAACAGCAGCAACACTGCCAGAGTGACTTCTACCCCACAAACTCCTCTAGGTAGCAATTTGACCATTTATTTCCTTTGGCCAACTGTTTTGTTAAAATTGATTAAACGCTCTAAACTATTTCCCCTCTATCCTTCCCTCTGCCATCCATTCCCTCTTCTGTCTGGCTTCTACCATTTATTGATTTATAATATTTCATGCAATTTAGTTATGATTTCGAAAGCCACAATAGCAGAAAAATTGTCTCCAGGACTTTCAAAACTTTCCTCTATGACTTGTTTTTAAAACTTCATTTTTTGAATGTCCTCATTCAATCAGTATGTCTTTCCTCGTCTTCTACTCTTTCAGGGATTGCTTTCTCTCAATATGATTTTTATTTTTCCTGCCTATGTATGAGACCTCAATTTCTACTTTTATTTTTATCCTGTGACTTTATCCTTACTAAATATATCCATTGGTGTATTAGTGAAGTACCTGTTTTATATCTGAAATGAATCCTTCAGAATTATAAATATATATTTCATTCATACTTTATTTCATTCCATTAACTCTTAAAATATACCAGAGGTCAGTGGGGATGGAAGACAAGGACTTACCTTGTAAACAAGACACAAACTGACTTGAGAAGAAAGTTCATGAATAATCTCTATCCGTACACATCAGCCACAGTCCACATAACATCACTTCCTGCAGCACGGAGCAGTCCCAGATGAAAATGCTCCAGTGTCATGTTTCCCAACATTCATCCCAAGCAAAAAGGAAGGAGAAGGGAGAGGGAAGATTATCAGTCATTATATGTCAGGATAGTGAAGGAGCAGATTGACAGTAGCAGACATAGACTAGTGAAGAAATTATGAACTTAATTCAGTGTTCATTGCTTGATGGAGGAAAGTTATTCTTATGGGTCATGTACCCAACTGAATGGTTAAGCCAGTTGTTGATGAGTCGTTCCTGATACATGGCTACCCCATGTGTGTCAGAGTAGAACTCTGCTTCTAGGGTTTTCATGACTGTGACCGCAATGCCACCAGGCCTTTCATCTGAGGTGCGTCTGGGTGGACTTGAACCTCCAACCTTTTGGTTAGCAACCAAAAAGCATTAACCATTTGTAACACTCTGAGAGATAAAATGGCTAGCTCCCTTAAAAAGATAGTACATGTGTACAAAGAGTCACGAGAAGAAGAAGTACATAGGATTAGTCAGCGATTTGCTCTGGAAATTATCGGTATAAAGATGAGGGTAAATGTGAATCTTGCTAAGCAAGTAAAGGAGGAAGAAGAAAACAAAGAATAAAACTGAGTCAAGAAAGTAAAGTCAGGTGAAGGTATAAAGTTGAATCAGGTGAAATGGATACAGGCAATTTTAAAGGATACATATTATTAATAGAAAGGAGAAGAAAATTAGAAATCCACAACCACCTTACCCATATAAGTTATGTATGCATACATAAATGCGTATGTATTTGTGTATGTGGCTATGCAGAGGAAGATAAGAATACAGACTATTCTTCATTATTCTCCATGATTCAGGTTAGTGTTTCAATATATTTTGTGGAAATTATACATTCAGGCTATCAGTCAACTCAGATCCATGGCTTGATGGAACAGTGCATTACTCTTGTCGAAATGTGACACTGATTTGCTTTTAAATTTCTTGATGATCAATCTTGCAAAAACACATGCATGCATAAAGAAAAGGAGTAAATGAGGACATAATGAACAAACCCATCATGACTTTATTATTATTATGTCCAGAACTAGGTTAAGTATAGCATACTGGCAAAAATCTCATTCCTTGAAGTGGGTGTCCGATTCGGCATAGACCCTTCAAATCCACAAACCTGGATTTTTCTAAGCAACAGTTCTCACAAAGAGCTTTAATTTCTGCAACAGTTAAATCAACCAAAATGCTAAAGTTGGGATGGAATGGTGTACAGTTACAAAAATAAAGGATAATTAGGTATCATATTCTAGAATACTTAGAACTGTTTACTACTTGCAGGAGTTTTTTTTTTTTTTTTTTCCAAATAAAAACTCAAGGTGAATTAATTGTTGTAACATAAATACACAATCAAGCACATAATATTTTCTAGCTCTGAAACAAGCATATAATATAAACCATTTCAGAGATGCCTAATCCAAGGCCACTGGCAACTGGAAGCAGATTTGTGAATTAGCAAACGTGCTGATCTGGCAGTCAGCATCTCCTGTTTCCAGTGTCTGAATGCACTCTATAGAAGGAGCGAAAAGCAAGCAGGAAATTAAATATATTCACTATATGAAAAATGATGCAGGTGGAGGATCAGAGAAGGGAAAGGAGTGAACTAGTCTGCAAGGGAGTAGCAAAGCAGGGAAAGAGAAGAAGGAGCAATAGAGGGAAATGAAAAATACTTGACTTGGAAAATCTATTTATCTTCTTTGTTCAACATCTCCTATTGATCAGTGTTGGCAAGTAGCTTGAAGCTGTGATCTTGAATTGGTATTTAATTAAAATCCAGTTCTGTTTTAATAATACAGTAAACACATCACATTTCTGTATGTAAATAGCATCAGCAGATGAAGGATAAAAGACGAATCAAAACTAAGTGCTAGGAAGTTTACAAAGAAGGCAAGGAGCATATCATGCAGAGAAAAAACAATAATTAAACTCTGCTTCCAATTCATTGTTATTGTGGCATTTATTAAGATTCTGCCCTAGTCCAAAAGTTATTTTCTTTCTGTCTGATTTGCCTTGCCAAGGAGGAAACTAAACCCAAACAACATTTTAATCCCTTTTTTTTTTTTTTCTACAAAATCAGAGCCAAGTTCTGCCCTCAGCAACCCACTCCCACATCTCTATGGGCTGGATTCTTTCTTGATCATCACCATTAACTCTCTGAGAAAATTCTTACCCAAATTCTGACCGGTGTTTACACAAAAATACCAAGTAATGGAAGTAATATGTGAGTTACCCAGGGAAAGGTTTGGCACCAAATGAGAGAGCTCCCACTAGTCAACCCAGCCAACTTCTATGAAAATTGCTTAGTTTCCAAGCATCCTAACAGATGCCCATATAGGTGTGTTCTATTTCAAAGGTGTGTTCTATTTCCCTGAACCATTGCCATGCATATATGCTCATATCCATAAATTTGTGTATGTGCATATATAAATAAGAACATATTTAGGAGGTTGCTTTGTAATTTGTGAAGTGCTTTCCAAATTCAAAATAATTTTATAATAATAAAGGCTATTCAATGTCATAAATCTTTGTACATCACTGAAGAAGTGGGCTACATTATGGTTACCTAGAGCCGTGGAATAGTCACAGCTGTAACAAAATTTTAGGCTCACCAAGTTGTTGTTGTTAGTTGCTGTCCAATCAGTCTGGCTCACGGCAACAAAGTATACAACAGAAATAAATATTGCGTGGTCCTACACCATCTTCACAAGAGTTATGTGATCCATTGTTGTGAATATTGTGTATTTTGAGTGCCTTCAAACCTAAAGGGCTCATCTTCCAGCACTCTATCAAACAATGTTCTATTACGGTTCATAAGGTTTTCACTGGCTGATTTTTGGAAGATTGCCAGGCCTTCTTCCTAGTCTGCCTTAGTCTGTAAGCTCTGCTGAAACCTATCCACCATGGGTGACCTTGCTGGTATTTTAAAATACGGAAGGGATAGATTCCAGTATCACAGCAACATGCACACCACCACAGTAGGACAAACTGGCAGGCAGGTGTTGGGCTTAACAAGTAGGGGAGATTTATTAAGGCCACAGATTTTCTTCCTTTCCCAGGAATTGGAAGAAGTTCTGATTTCACGAAATAGAATCACTGAAATGACTAGCTTATGTCTTCTTCACATTTACCCATCGCGTTTTGTTCAAGAGTGAGAAAATGGTAGGCAAATGGAAATAGAAAGTAAATAGATTCTTGCAGAAGTTGAAAGGTCCAGTTGGAAATGCCTTCAAATCAAGTCAGGAAAGAAGATGAAACATAAGCTTCCCAGGAGCACAGCCACAGCTATCTATATACACCTGTTCCCACCTCACCTGAGATTCCCATCAGACGGACCAAAGACTTGAGAAGCCTAGGTGAGTCTACAGAATGGGCGAGGAAGACAGCCACCCCTCCCTCCTCAGACTCTCACCCTTCCAGGAACAAAAGGGTCTAATGCACTCCGTGTATCACGGTTGTATTCTCAAATAAATAGGTAACTTGCCCCAAGTCATTTCTGAAGTGAGAAGAATCACCTGTATTATTTGCATACATCTCAGAGATGTGTGCAGCTAAGTGCCTGGACAGGTGGGAACAAGAGGCAGGACTCATCGGGCTCAAGTCATTCTATTCTTGAACTTGCCAAACACTTAGTTAACAAGAATATCAAAGGAGCCAAAAGGGAGGATTTTCTCTTCTCCAAGACTAGCAGAATGAAAATAAAGCCAAGCCTAGAACTCCTCAGCAGTTAAACATCCTCTAATTATTTGAATAGAAAGAGATGTACCAAAGCCAGAAACATAAAACAGAATAAATCCAAAGATTTGAGAAAAGGATGTGATTTGGCTACATTATTATTTCTGCTTTTCTCCACTTCCAACCCACTTTAATTCAAGCAGCTCACATCTGGTGCTTTATAGAAAGTCGAGAGGAAAAACTCACTGAACCAATACTGAGCAACTCCACGCTGGGAACTAGGCCCAGGCTCCCATGGAAGTGAAGAAAATCACAGAGACCTGCCTGCCAGTCTTCAGCTTTCTGAGCCTAGGGTATATTCCTCAAGTAACTCCATTTTGGTTATAGGAAATAGATGAATCAAGACAATAGTTAAGAGATAGTCAACCAGAAGAAAAAGCATATTGAACCCACTATGTTCATACGCAATGACCTCGTTGTTCTGCTATGATCCTTAGCGTGTTTACAAACAGCAAATTAGAATGCTACTTCCTGCATTTTTTCAGAGTATTCCTTACTTTTGAATCCAAAGTTATTTGTAAATAATAATAATAATTTTGCAAGTCATTAAACTTGCGAAGTTTTCATTACAAAGTTAGTGCTGAGATAATCCATGTGCTATAGGTCAAAACAAAATACAACCACAAAGAAGCTTGGCCCACTGCCCTCACTCAGACATGGTCTTAAATAAACTCTGGTGGATTGCGATGTCAGCCTGATCTCATCTCAGTGGCTTGGTGACTAACCCCACTGGAAATGTACTTACTTCTGAACCTCATTTAAACAGTGACAGTAATACTCCACTTGCAGGGTTGGTGTGAAGACTGTGATAATGTGGGAGTCAGCACAGTGCTGGCACATAAGAGATGCTTGAAAAATCAGTGTCTTTTTCTTTCCTTTGGCATCCTGGATCTCCCCTAATGCTCAGCGCTGTCAGACTAACACAATAACTGAGGAAAAAGACTATGTTTCCAAAAACATTATAAAAAATAATCTGGGTGCATAATCTGAAAAGCTACACTGCAGCATGGCCATCCCTCAGGAACTAAAAGGATAATTTCTCCCCTGGGAAATCCCGTCTCTACTAATCAGACTCAGAAGTCATCCTGTCAGCTTCTTGTGTTTCTCTGTCCAAGTTTTATTCCCATCTTTAAATGAATATTTCAAAGAGATTTATCAGAAGCTCCTTAATTCCAAACCCAATCTGAGCTGATAAGATAGGCACCATAAATTTGTGAGGACTCCTGGGTATTTCCCACTTTAGCCTGGTTTCTAGTCGAGATCCTTTTGTGCGAGAGTTCTCATTATTACGTTCAATTCTCAGGGATCAGTCAGGGCTTCAATTCTTATTGCCTGTGTTCTCTTTAGAGAAGTTCTGAAATATGTTTGATTATTCTGTTGTACCAATTTTTAAAAAAATATACCACAGAATTCTTTTATCCTTGAGATGTCAGCATTGTATACACATCTGGTCAATCAGGGATGCCATAATGCTCTCCTCTAAACAGGTCAACTGTTCCTATTTCTTCAGGCATATCTGGATAGTATTTGGGGCTGTTATTAAAAGTAGATAGCAAATGCTTTGGTCAGGACAATAGTCAAGGCTTTAGATGGCAAAGGAGAAAATACAGATCAAAGTAAGGGCCTGGGCAGGAGGGTTGAAGAAGCGGTTAGACTAAATTTGGCCTGTGGTGAAAGCACTATTGGTGAGGAGTAAGGCAGCCATTGCAAGGCTTGGCGAAGGGGTTGTGATTGTCATTGCCATTGTGTACCATCAAGTAGATTCTGACACATTGTGACCCATGTGACAGAGTAGAACTGGTCTATAGGGTTTCCTAGGTTGTAATCTTTATGGAAGGAGATCACCCAGGCCTTTCTCCCACACAGTCGCTGGGTGGATTCAAACCACCAACCTCTGGGTTAGCAGCTAAATGCTTAACCATTGCACCACCTAGGCTCGTCAGGGGCTGTGGAGGGAGCAAATAAGCACAAGGAATATACATACATATATATATATATATATTGCCACTGAGTCTATTCCGACTCATGGTGACCCTACATGTGTGAGTAAAACTGTGCTCCACAGTGTTTTCAGTAGCTGATTCCTCAGAAGTCTATCCCCAGGACTTTCTTCCGAGCATGTCTGGGTGAACTCAAACCTCCAACCTCTCAGTTAGCAGCCGATCACATTAGCCATTTGCACTACACAGTGACTTCTAAAGAACAGCATAATGAGGAAATTGTGTAATTCACTGGTCAGCTAATTCACACAGCTAAGTCCATGAGCAAAGGATACGCATTTTTTTTTCTTTTTAAAAGAAATCCACCAGTTAGACACGTCTTTAAGGTGCCACAATGGCTGGAAAATCTGCTAAAACCAAAATATCAGCACCTATAACTCATTGATCACTGATACAGTCTTTTAAACTGCACCTTTATTTACTACCTAAAGCGTTTTTTTCTTTTAAAAATAGTAATGCCACCAAAATACATTCACGTTTCCAATTGTCCTTTATCCTCTTCTGTCCTTAAAGACAGAAAAGCAGCCAGATATCACAGAAAATATGATCATGACCCTAAATGAATTAAATCAGCATTATTCAACAACACAGAACATAGCCTGTGGCTATGAATGCGTGCATCTTTCTTTAGAGCTCCATTAGTTTGGACCTGAACTTCAGCCCTTTAAAAATGTCAGTCCTACATAGATTGTAGAGATAGTCAAATTACTTATTCTTGATTCGTTAATATGATTGCAGTCATTGAACTGGTTTGAATTCACATCCAAGGGTCCTATATACCAACACATCTTCAGAAGACAGAAATAGATATGAGATGGAGCTATAGATTGAAATTGGAGACAGACATTATTATAGGTAAATGCAATATAAATCTCGTGTTATCTCACACACCTGTCTCAGCAAAGGACTAGTGAAAAAGGGTCATGAATATCCCATTAATGAAATATTTTTGTAACCCCCTTAAAGAACATATTCCTAAAACCACTTTTAATTAATCGCCTTATAACCTACTATATAGTGGATATTGTAGACTCGATTCTAGACTTGATATTTGTTTGGAGTTACCTTTAGAAAAAAAGAGTTGCTGAAAGTTGATCATCCAGCTTAAAACCAAGTGTAAATTCTTGAACAGTGCTTGAAAGAGCAGACATATTTTCATTCTACTCATAATAAAAAACTGCAGAGTATCATACATGGCTTTGCCCAAGTGCTAATTGCATAAAATAGAAACAAGGGGAAAATATCTGAATAGACTATGAAGAAAAGAATAAAATATCAAATCAGAGGGAAAAAAGGAAATTAAATACTTCAAAGAGATATACGTGATAGAAAGTTAAGAAATGAGACTGAAACATACTAGAAGTCAGTATTTTTCCTGTAATTCTTAACACTTCATTGTTCTGACAGGTCTATAATGCCCTAAAATTTCCTTACTTTATTTAAACTTTTTCCAAGGACACAGAAGCTTGAAAGTTGGTTGTTTAAAAAGTAAACAAAAATTAAGCAAAACTTTGCCAAACATTGGAAAGAGAGTTTAGTTCATTCTGGAATAGTACCTAGTCCATTCCTGCTGACTTTTCCATTTATGTTGATGAGGTTAATTTGTGACTCATATGATTTCACTGTCTTTACTCACTACTCTTGAAAAGAAATAAAAATAAATTCAGTCTCACCTTCAAGAAGTGATAATTATGTTTCCATCACTTAGCTGAAAGATCTTAGTAACTCCCTTATGCCTGAGGCTTTTTGAGTTATGGGTCTTTCACCTTCATGACAGAAACATAATAACCATGTTTCATACAATATACATTCTGGAATTGTGAATGGCAAGCAAAGTCCCAGTTCCTCTTGGCAGAATACCCACCAGTGAAGATCAGAAGCAGCAGCTCGAAATTCTTCTGGATGCCAATTCCTCAGGAAAAGTCTTTTTTTTTTTTTTTTCCAGAGAGCAGTTCAGTGATTGAGAAACTGAGGAATCAGCTTACCATGGGAAACACGTAAAATTGGGGATTACATTATTAAACGAACAACAGAAGGGTTTATTAGCCATAAGAAAAATATTGTTTTTGAGAAGGAAAACCAGCAAATAACCAAACCAGTTGCCATCAGATTGATTCCAACTCATGATGATCCCAGGCGTGTCAGAGTAGAACTGCTCCATTAGGTTTTCAAGACTGTGACTTTTCAGAAGCAGATTGCCGGGCCTTTCTTCCGTGGCACCTCTGAGTGAGTGGTTTCCAACTGCTAACATTTTGGTTAGTAGTCAAGCGTGTTAACCACTTGAACCCCACCTAGGGACTTGAGATATTACAGAGTGTGTCAAGACATTACTGTTTTAGGTAAAAAGTTGATTCATACTGAATAAAAAGTATGTTAAAAGCAGAAAATTTCATGATACCTCTCCATTTCTGTTAGAGAATATCTTGATCACAGAATTAGAGTGCCTAAACCCTGGTGGTATAGTGGTTAGGTGCTACAGTTGCCAACCAAAAGGTCAGCAGTTCGAATCCATCAGGTGCTCCTTGGAAACTCTACGGGGCAGTTCTACTCTGTTCTATAGGGCTGCTATGAGTCGGAATTGACTTGATGGCAAGAGGTACGGGTAGAGAATTATAAATTGCCCAGGATTGGAAAGGGTCTTAAAAATCATGTGGAGCAAGCACCCATATCATGCTGAAATAACGTGGACATCAACTCTGTTATCACTGAAGTAAAAAATCCTTAAATGGCAAACACATTATGTCCTAAAATGGGTCATTCCATTATTAAACATCTCTGATTCATTAAAAAAAGATAGTATAATACTTAAGCCACAAATTTTGTAATCAGACCTAAGTTCAAGTCCATTTTCCAGTACCTTCTAATCATAAAACCATAAAGAAATTCCTTAACCTCTTTAAACCTTAGTTCCTGTGGTTTGGGTTGATTTCGTGTCTGCCAAAAAGATATGTTCAAATCCTGACACCTGGTATCTGTGAGTTGGACTTTATTTGGAAAAAGAGTCTTTGGAGATATAATTAGTTAGGTTAATATAAAGTTATACTGCAGTAGGGTGGGCCCTAATCTAATATTACTGTTGTCCTTATTAAAAAAGAGAGAAGAAATGCAGAGACCGAGACACAGGAAAGACAGCCAGGTGAAGATGGAGGCAAGGATTGGAGTTATGCTGCCACAAATCAAAGAATGCCTGGGGCTACCCGTGAAATAGGAGAAACTAGGGAGGATCCTTCCCTAGGGGCTTTGAAGAGAACATGGCCCAGCTGACACCTAAATTCAGACTACCAGCCTCCAGAACTGTGAGACAACAAACTTTGGTATTTTAAGCCACTGTGGCAATTTGCATGGCAGGTCTAGGAAACTAACATCCTGCATCTCTTAAAATGAAGATTTCTACCTGATACGGTTATTGGAAGAATTTAAAGAGAATATGTTTGTACAGCATCATGACTGAAATGTTATTATCTGTTCAAAAAATCGTAGTTATTATCATTTTTTTTTTGAGTGAAAGTGTCCACATAACTTCTCTCATTCTACACCATGAGGTCATTTAGAATCAATATAATCCCTTTTCTTCATGATAGTGCTCCAAAGAGTTGAAGATAGCTATCTTAACATCCTTATGATGTATCACATATATTTTATAATTGTATAAAATATTTAATATTTTAGTATTTATATAATAAAATACACTATATTATCCAATTATATATTCTATACAATAAAATATATTTATATAATTGTAAAATTATCTTATAATTATTTCGGGGGGATACTGGAATTACTTATTACTGTATTCATCAATAAAGCCCTGGTGGTATAGTGGTTAAGAGCTCAGCTACTAACCAAAAGGTCAGCAGTTTGAATCCACCAGCCTTCCCTTGGAACTCCTGTGGGGCAGTTCTACTCTGTCCTATAGGGCTGCTATGAGTCAAAATCAACTCAATGGCATTGGGTTATATTCATCAATAAAAATAAAGACAACTGTCATTCATCTTTTTTAACCTGTTTTCACCCTTTTCTCCTTAATCTGCTTGTCAAAAGTTGGAGACAGAACAGGTTCTCCTGAATAGTAACAAAAACCAAAAGAATGGACTTCAGTGTCAGGCGGACTGAGTATCAAGGTCCAAGGAACAGCTGTGCCAATTTTTTACCTGTCTGTCAGTGTATATTATCTCCTCTCTACAATTCAGTTTTATCATCTCAGAATTGATATAAAAATGGAAAGTATCCCATAGGGTTTCTGTAAATATTAAATAAAATTATTCACGTATTGTAATCAACACACTGGCATATAATGAACACTCAAAATTCTTAATTACTATACTATATCATTTCTTCAGACAGGGACCACCTGTGCCATACCAAAGATTTCATGAACGAAACTGGGCTTTACTTTTTAAAAAGTGATAGGATACTTGTTAGATCCAAAATGTCAGCTGTGTGATTTGGGAAATGTTTTAAAAGTTATGGCATGAAACAAGTCTACAGAGTATTTCCATCCCTAATTTTCTATCACATTAATTGTAGAAAAGATGCTCATTCCTTACCAATATTCCATGCACCCATATTTCCCAGCTTTCCTTGTATTTAGATTGGGGCCATGTAATAATTATTTCTGCCCAATGTTTAGTAGCAGGCACCACATATGTCAGTTCTAGTCCATGATTCTTAGCAATGGCTTGTGTTCTCCAAACTCATTTTTCCTAGGCATAGGATATTAGAGGTCTTATGTTGAAATACCAGAGACACAGGATGGAAATAGCCTGGATTCCTCAGTTATGATGGGAGATTGCAAAACTCATCTCTCACTAACTGAGAGAATAAGTAGGCAGAGAATTAGTAAGTATAAAAATACTTGAAAAATCACCATCAACCAACTTGACCTAATTGAAAATTCACCCAATAGCAGAAGAATATCATCTCAAGTGCACATGGAACATTTACCAAGCTAGTCTACCTTCTGAACCATAGAAGTCTCAGGAAGTTGAAAGTGTCCAGATCAAAACAAGTATGTTCCTTATGTTCCTTGATTAAATACATATATATATAATTAAATTAGAAATAAAAAATGAAAGAGATAAGTGGCATTATTTATAAACTAAATAATACACTTCAAAATAACTTGTAGGTGAAAAAAGGAAGTAAAAAATGAAATAAAGTATTTCAAGCAGAATTAAAATGAAAACTCAACATATTCAAATGTGTGGTGCAGCCAAAGGAGTAAAAAGGATGGAAATTCTTAGCATCAAATGGCTGTATTTCAATAGGAGAAAGGACTCAACTCAATGACATTAATTTCTACCTTAAATTTTATAAGTAAATTAATCAAAAGAAAATAGGAGAAAAGAAATAATAAAGATCAGAACTGAGATTAGTGAAATAGGAAATAGAAAAACAATAGATGAACAAATATATCCAAAATCTGGTTATTTGAGAAGATCAGTAAAACAGTATACCTCCAAACAGACATCAGAAATAAAAGATAGAAGACACAAATTACCAATGTGAACAATGAAAGAAGTGGCAACAATATATATTCTAAAGATATTCAAGGAATAATAAGAAAATACTATAAATAATTTGGGCTCAATAATTTTGACAACTGAGATGAAATGTACAAGTGACTTCATAGAGAAAAACTAACAAGATCAAGCAAGAAAAAAACAGAATCTGAATAGCTCTGTATCTTTTTTAAAAATTGAATTTGTGCTTTAAAACTCTACCCACACGCACACACACACATACACACAAAAAAGCTCCAGGCCCAGATATCCTTACCTACGAATTATAGGAAATATTTATAAAATAAAAAATACCAATTCTAAATAAACTCTTCCAGAAAGTAGAGAAAAAGGAAATACTTCATAACTCATTCTTAGGGATACATTGTCAAAAGATATACAAGACCTGTACATTCAAGCTACAAACCATTGCTGAGAAATATTAAAGAACATCTATATAAATGGGGAGATAAACCATGTTCATGGATGGGAAGAATCATTACAGTTATCAATTCTCCCAATTGTTCTATATATTTAATGTAATCTGAATAAAAATTGAGCAGACTTTTTCTGTAGATATTGACAAGTTGATTCTAAAATTCATACATGATGATGATGATAAAGGATCTAAAATAGCCAAAATATCTGTGAAAGAGAAGAACAAAGGTCTTTAAAAGACAACAAAGTTGCAAAGGCAATTCAGTAAAGAATAGACAGTCTTTTCATAAAATGGTGCTGGAACAACTGAATATCCACAAGCCAAAAAAAGTAAAATTAACTTTTATTTATATCTTTTGCCATATCAAAAATAAACTCAAAATGGATAATGCAACTAAATATAAATCCTAAAACTCTAAAACTTCTAGAAGAAGAAATGCAGAAAATCTGAGACTTTGGTTAAGCAAACCTTAATTTGCTACACCAAAAGCGCAATCCATAAATTTTAGAACTGATAAAATTGATAATTTGATTTCATTAAATTTAAGAAATTACTCATTTAAACACACTAATAAGAAAAAGAAAAGGTAAACAACAGAGAAAACATTTTTCTAATCATATATCTTATGAAGGATTTGTATTCTAAAATCCAATAAGAAAACAAACAACCCAGTAAAAAGTGAGCAAAAGGTTTGAGCAGATACTTCATAAAGAGAGTATGCAGATGGCAAATAAGCACATGAAAAAGATCCCTAATGTCATTGTTGTATCAAGCACCATATAGGTCTGAAACAAAAGGAAAAATCAATAATATTTATACTATATTTAAAGTTTTGATACTTTGTTCAGTGTAGATATTCACATTTAGATTTCAACTTTTTAAATTATTCAAACTATTTCATTAAAATATCAACATAGTCTTGGTTATCCTTAACATCATTAGTCATTAGAGAAAAGAAAATTAAATCCACAATGAAATATATCCATACACTATTAGAATGTCTAAGATTAAAAAAGACTGATTATTCCAAGTGTTGGTGAGAATATACAGACACTAGACCTCTCATACAGTGCAGATGGGAATGAAAAACTGTTTCTTAAAAAGCTAAACATATACCTACCATATGACCAAGGTCTTCCACTCTCAGATATTTACCCAAGAGAAATAAAAGTATATTTCCCCAGAAAGACTTGCACAAAAATGTTGATAATAGCTTTATTTGCAATAGCCAAAAACTGGAGATAATCCAAATGTCCATCAAAATTTAATAGATTAACAAACTTTAGTGTATCCATACAATTGAATATGGCTCAGCTATAAAAAGGAATAAACCACTGTTACATGCAAAAACATACATGAATCTGAAAATAATTATGCTCAGTGAAAGAAACTAGACAAAAACAGAGTACTTACTATATAGTTTCTTTTATATAGAATTCTAGAAAATCCAACTCATCTACAGTGACAGAAAGTAAACCAGCAGTTGACTGAGCATGAGAAGGCAGTGTCACAAGGAGTAATGAGAGGATGACGTTACAAAAAGTCACAAAGAAATTTTTGGTGGCAAGGATATGCGCATTATCTTAATGGTTTTACAGGTGTGGGCGTGAGTCAAAACTTATGAAACTGAACAACTTAAATTTGTACAATTTATCACAGGTCAATTATATCTCAGTAAAGTTGTTTAAAAAAAATATGGTCACACATGACATACTGTCTCACTTAATATGTATCATTTAGAAATGTCAAGGAAAATGGCTGGAAAGCATCAAGCATGTTTGAATATAGAGTTACTGGAGTTGAAGGTAGAGAAAAAAGGCCTGCTATTTTTCATTGAAGGTCTTCTACAGCTTTTGATTCCAAAACTATCTATACATATTATATTGTTTCAATAAAAATAAAAGTAACTATGAAGACAAGAAGTACACAATTGATTCTGATGCACTGTAAAGGCTGAAAACCATGGTAACGTCCAAAAAAAAAAAAAAAAGAACTAAGAAAGACTAGCTAGAAATATGGGAAAGATGTTTAGACCGTCTGAAGTTAAACTGTGTTTTATTCTGCAAACCACTTGAACTCTCCAGATGTTCAAGGAACACTATCATTTTTATTCCAGAAACAATAGTTCCTGAAATTTTAGGAAAACACTTCTATCCCACAAGAACTTTCAGTGTGTTTGGTGGAAGAACCATTTTTTTAAAAAATTTATTTCATTTATTTTTAAACAGCTATTAAGATATAATTCACATACCATACAATTCATCCATTCAAAGTGCAAAATTCAATGGTCCTTGATATATGTAACCATCATAGCCAATTTTATAGTCAATTTTAGAATATTTTCATCACTTCAAAAGGAAAGCCAATATCTTTTAGCTGTTACTTCCCTATCTCCCATCCACCACCCCCTCCATCCTAAAAAACTTCTAATCCACTTTCTATCTCTATAGCTTTTCCCATTCTAGACTTTCATCTGAACAGATTTGCATAATATGTGAAATTTTGTGGCTGGCATTTTTTATTTAGCATAATGTTTTCAAGGTTCCTCCAAGTTGTATCACGAATCAACATTCATTTTTATGGCTGAATAATATTCCATTGTAAGGAGTCATGTTTTTATGGGAGGTCCCTCAGTATAAGAAATTCTTTATCACTTTACTTTGTTAGATCATACTATATACTCACATACTGAGAGGAACAATGTAATCTCATTGTGTTGTCAAAGAAGGTAACATGCTATTACAACTAAAGAAACTTCGTTCACAATAGTCATCAATGGTGACCTCTTGAAAACCTAGCTTATCTAAATGGAAACTTGTACCATCATATGCCAGTGATCTGTGTAATCATGGGAAACTCATTTAAGTTCTATGAGCGTTATTTTTTCAAGTACAAAATAAAAAGGCTGGACTAGTCATTTGCTAAACCTCTCTTGGCTTTAGATATA
This sequence comes from Loxodonta africana, assembly GCF_030014295.1. Lineage (NCBI taxonomy): Eukaryota > Metazoa > Chordata > Mammalia > Proboscidea > Elephantidae > Loxodonta > Loxodonta africana. The sequence continues at coordinate 57,892,551 of NC_087358.1, forward strand.
TTTAGATATGATGACTAAAATGCCATTGATTGTAAGAGAATAAACATTAACAGTTAATCGATGACAATATACATTTCTGCACTTTAGGATTTTTATTTCAAAACTTATTGAAAGATCTTGTTTAGACTTTTTAGCTATTTTTATATAGGAGCCCTGGTAGCACAGCAGTTAAAGCCCTTGGCTGCTAGCTAAAACATTAGCAGTTTGAACCCACTTGCCGCTCAATGGGAGGAAGACGCGGCCATCTGCTCCTGTAAAGATTACAGCCTTGGGAAACTCCACAGGGCAGTTCTACTCTGTCCTATAGGGTCGCTATGATTTGGAATCAACATGACGGCAATGAGTTTGGTGTTCTTTTGTTATTTTCATATAGTGTTCTTGTGCATACATTGCTGTTGTTGTTAGGTGCCATCTAGTCAGTTCTGACTCATAGCGACCCTGTGCACAACAGAACAAAACACTGCCCGGTCCTGGGCCATACTCACAATCTTTGTTATGCTTGAGCTCATTGTTGCAGCCACTGTATCAATCCACCTCATTGAGGGTCTTCCTCTTTTCTGCTGACCTTGTAGTTTGGCAAGCATTATGTCCTTCTCTACAGACTGATCCCTCCTGAAAACACGTCCAAACTATGTAAGACGCAATCTCGCCATCCTTGCTTCAAGAAGCATTCTGGTTGTACTTCTTCCGAGATGGATTTGTTCATTCTTTTGTCAGTCCGTGGTATATTCAATATTCTTCACCAACACCACAATTCAAAGACATCAATTCTTCTTCAGTCTTCCTTATTCATTGTCTAGCTTTCACATGCATATGATGTGATTGAAAATACCATGGCTTGGGTCAGGTGCACCCTAGTCTTCAAAGTGACATCTTTGCTTTTCAACACTCTAAAGAGGTCCTTTGCAGCAGATTTACCCAATGGAATGTGTCTTTTGATTTCTTGACTCCTGCTTCCATGGCAGTTGACTGTGGATCCAAGTAAAACGAAATCCATGACAGCTTCAATCTTTTCTCCATTTATCATGATGTTGCTCATTGGTCCAGTTGTGAGGAATTTTTGTTTTCTTTAAGTTGAGGGGCAAACCATACTGAAGACTGTGATCTTTGATCTTCATTAATAAGTGCTTCAAGTCCTTTTCACTTTCAGCAAGCAAGGATGTATCATCTGCATATTGCAGGTTGTTAATGAGTCTTCCTCCACTCCTGATGCCCCATTCTTCTTCATATAGTCCAGCTTCTCAGGTTATTTGTTCAGCATACAGATTGAATAGGTATGGTGAAAGGATACAATCCTGACACACACCTTTCCTGACTTTAAACCAATAAGTATCCCTTCGTTCTGCCCAAACAACTGCCTCTTGATCTATGTAAAGGTTCCTCATGAGCACAATTAAGCGTTCTGGAATTCCCATTCTTTGCAATGTGACCCATAGTTCATTATGATCCACACAGTCGAATGTCTTTGCATAGTCAATAAAACACAGGTAAACATCCTTCTGGCATCCTCTGCTTTCAGCCAGGATCCATCTGACATCAGCAATGATAGCCCTGTTTCCACGTCCTCTTCTGAAACCTGCTTGAATTTCTGGAAGTTCCCTATCGATATACTGCTGCAGCCGTTTTTGAATGATGTTCAGCAAAATTTTTGCTTATGTGTGATATTAATGATATTGTTCTATAATTTCCACATTCGGCTGGATCAATGGTACATACATTAAAAAGGAAAATGTAAATCAAATAAATTGGTAAAGGTATTTGAAAACTTTTTTGTATCCAGAATTTGACTTTTTTGAGCCACTTTCTGACTCCACAAGAGCACTGGTATGCAGTGTTCTTAAAACAGTGTTCCAGTATTGTATCCGGGATTTTCTCCCAATGTGCAAGATTTCGTATTGGTGCTTTCGTGTAAGGGTTTCAGACTACAACCTCATATTCCTTGCTAAAATCTTTCTTAAACAGTGTGTTGATGGAAGTCTCACAGGGTTGCAGCTCTTCAGTCATGTCATGAAGTTCAAGCACGCACAAGCAATGGCAACTATAGCAAAACTGTCCCCTTGCACCACCAGTTAGAAAAGACTCTTGACTTAAGAAAAGTTAAAATGTGGAGGAAAAATCATCTTAGAATTAGTGAAATACAACGATAGCAATGAACAATCAGTGAGGTATATAAATTACTAACCCAAACTCCATAGCAGTTGCACCAATTAACTAAGGCTCAGGACACACAGCCATGGGCAGACACACACACACACATATGCATGCATACAAACACACACAGACACACACACATGCCTTAAATAAACCAGGAATTGGGATATGTGCAAGCAATACTCTTAACATTGGGAAACACTTCTATCAACTTAGTCAGTTTGTTTCTTCTGGGGATTAATGCCTATGATCATACACTAAGCCAGTTATGCACTGTGCAAGAAAAACTTTGGAAAAACCATCAAATGTGCATCATTTTCTTAACCACGAAGTTATTTCTTACCTATATTAAGATGTTAACATTTGAATACATGGTATCTATTCCTCCCATTATACTGCTATCATACGTGCTCTCAAGAGTGAGATCTCTCTAACGGAAAGTGTCTCTTGATTTCTGCTTCCCAGTGGTTTCTGTGTTTTGCCTGACCAACTGGCTTTAATCACCTCTGATTGCATGAATGGGTGTCGGTTCCTCTCTGGAGGCAAAAAGGCCATTTTCCTCTAAGAATTAGCAAAGCAAAGCATTGCAGGGCCATCAGCAGTATTAACCGGGGTGGGGGGAGGGGGCAGGGCATAAATAGGAAATAAATATGCAGGGGTCCTTATCACTTTTCCTGAAAATGAATAGGCAGGACAAAATACTCAGCTGATCAGTAAGAAAAAATGTATTTATTTTTGCTTGCTCAAGCCTGGGAGTGAGCGCAGAGGCAAACTAGCTCTGGGACCAATTTCTCTCTGCCCTTACTGCCCTGAAAATGACATTCTTACCAGACCATTAAGAAAACTGTTATAACTTCTAGTGAGACCACCTGCTAGGTCTCAGTGCTAGGACGATTACATCTATCGGAAATAATGACCCATAACTAGAATAAAACACATTAATAACATCACATTTACCCAGGATAATGCATTTCACCATTTTATATTGCAGAGACCAAGTTAATCAGGAAAAGCATTACCAAAAAAAAAGAGCAACTAACGGGCACAGAGTAGGTAATGAATATAAAAGCAGAATGTTCAGGATAATTATTTTTGCTTCCTTTAGAACTGAGAAAACCCTGGTGGTGCCGTGGTTAATCATTTGTCTGCTAACTGAAAGGTTGGTGGTTCAAACCCACCAGCTGCTCCATGAGAGAAAGACGCGGCAGTCTGCTTCCGTAAAGATTATAGCTTGGAAACCCTATGAGGCAGCTCTACTCTGTCCTGTAGGTCACTATGAGTCAGAATTGACTCAATAGCAATGAGTCTGGTTTGGTTTAGAACTGAGAACAGGTGTAGTGGTCAGTAATGAACACTAGGTTGGGAGTGGTAACTTGCCTTCTGCCTGTGGTTCATACGCTAAGAAAGACCTGGAAGTGCCTTCCTCTGGACATAAGAGAAAGCATGAGCTCATGAGGTATAATGGAAAGAGGCTCGAATCAGGAGTTCGCAGACCACAGGTCTCACCTCCCGCTGTGCCAATAATGAACTGTGTGACCCTGGACAACTCACTTCACCTCTCTGAGTCTCAGTCTCTTATCTGTTTAGATGAGATGATCTCTTAAATCCCTTCCAATTCTCATATCTTCTGATTCGAAGCAGAATGTCAATCTGGCATGGGAACGCTCTGAAATGTAATAAAAATGCCTAGAAAACCTTGGAGTTCCATGAACCTTCGGACAGCAAGCAGAAGGGATCAGGCTGCATAGGGGTTTAGGAGCCCACTTTGACACATCGGTTGGAGGCCCCGGTAAAACATGGGACTGGAGAGCAGCAGCACATCACGGCCAGACTAGGTAAGGCTTTGCTGCTCCCATTACCCAGGCAAGTACTTGGATTGGCTGTATTTTATTTCAGGAATTTCAATATCTATAATAACAGAACAAAACTCATCAGAAATAAGACTGAGTATACAAGCTGTGTAAATCCCAACTATTAATACAGTAAAACCAGTAAAAGTCCGAAGCTAGGAAAAAAAAAATAAAATAAGGCTGAAACCTGTCAGAGAAGGAAAACTCAAATATTTTCCACTAAAACAAGCTATAGAAAATGGTAAGACTGCACCCTGTCCAAGGCAGAAAACTTGTGAGACCTGGAAAAACAAGGTGGCCTCATTCAGTTCTGACTCTCACAGGTTTCACTGTATATATAAACACAGCCAGAAGTTAACCTTAGAATTCAGTAGTTCTGCGGATTAAAGGAACAGTAGAGTAGGAAATTAGTTCCCGTTGCCGTTGAGTTGATTCCGACTCATAAGGACCCCAGGATAGAATTGTCCCGTAGGGTTTCGAAGGAGCTGCTGGTGGATTCAAACTACTGACCTTTTGGTTAGCAGCCAAGCTCTTAACAATTGGGCTCCAGAAAATTAGTTTTTTTTTAAAAAAAAAACTTTTTTTTCTTTTTTTTTTAAGAACATCTTGGACTCAAGACTTACATGGGCTACAATGACTTATCAAAGGAGTTTTATATACTATTCACTGTGATTATCAAGCTTCTACCTCTGTCCCTTCCTTTTTTTTTTTTAATTATGTGTATCATGTTGTTCAACCATCACTATTATCACCCTTAAGAGAACCTGAGTGTCACCTCAGGTCTTCTATCTCTCTCATAATTTTCTGATTTTTTTGGCAACTGAACACTCCTTTTGTTTTAGAAAAATGTACTTCCTAACTCACTACAACTATATTCCCATTGAGACACAAAGTGACTAAAAATAATCACGGAAACATGCAAAGGATGAAAACCCTGCACCCACTGCCCAGTGTGAGTCTGTGTCCTTCAGCCTGGTGTTTAGTTAGATGCTCCATTCTTCTAGCTGCTGTTGGTATTTTAGAGGAAAAGAGTCACAATGACCTTTTTATTTGAATCAAAATACAAAGTGCTGAGGTGGTTTTAGGGAGAGAGTGGAAGTGGGTACAGCACATGGTGACATTTTGAATGCAGAGCCACACTGACACCTGAACACCAAATTCTCTGGGACACAAAAACTTTAATCTTGGTACACAATGCTGTTCCATTTAGTTTCAAATTATTACTTGAATCAAATTTTAAATTGGTCCACTTAAAGAACAAATTACCCAAAGTTTAAATTTCCTATTCCAACGAATCCTACTACCAGCACCAGCCACCTGAAGCCAAGAGGATTATTGAGTGTTTTTGCCCAAGTGCAAGTGAAATGCCGAATCAACTAATTCTCCCTCAAAATAAATGTGCAATCCATTTATACTTACAATTTTTGGTCTAGTCAAATTTTAGCCAAACATAATCAGAAATGGTCCTTAAGTCAAGTCTCCTCCTTATTACCCCTAAATAAAATACAGATCATAATAGGAAGGGTGGTAGCTTCTTGTAATGAAGGCAAAAGTGATTGAAAGAAGACGTAAAAATTAATGATATCTGGCTGGCATTATTTAAATAGGCAATGGCTCTATCAATAAAAAGAATCCCTCACAAAAGTGTTTCATGACAGAAATGTATTAACCACTTTTCATCATCTGGAACCTTCATAAATCAATAAGAGATAATATTTACTCTCTTCCACTGGGTGGCTTTTCGTACTTCTAATGGAATTCATTTAATTCTAGTTGCCATAGTTACAGTAGAGTTCTAGAATGAGTTTTGTTTCATCATAATTGCTGCATGTTAGTATATAAACAGCTGAACTCCACCTTCAACCAGCACCACTCGTTTGTGAATAAAGAAAATCCTTTATCAGAAAGAAATTGAACTAGAATTCAAAACAGACCATTGAGCCCTTGCTCTCCTCAGAGAGTCAGCAAATATTTCTCAAACTTCAGCAGAGTTGTTTCTGAAAGGCACATCAATAGTACAAGAAAAACTTAGAGGAATATTTAAAAATGTTTAAAGTGATGAGATTTACACAACTTGAAATAATTTATTCTTGGCTTGGACCAAAAGTCATGAGGACAAATGTGACCTTTAAGCTAACTGGCAACCCTTGATCTATCTTTTTACCAGATATCTGTCAATTCATGTAGATACTGAATTTGAAATGTGTTCTTTCGTAGGCAGTTCATTGCCAGTCAATTCACTATCAGTTTACCCATTAATAAAGCACAATGAAGCCAGAGAAATGACTGCTAAGCCTTATAGGACACTTTGGCATTCATTTCAAAGGCCACAAGGGAAAGAAAAGGAAAAGCATGCTTCCTTGTGTTACTTTCTTAAAAGCAGCAAACTTCCAGGAAGCATAAATAGGAAGAATTGTATTTTACCACTTGGGGAAAAGGGCATAGAGAAAACACCAAGAATAGCATTTCTTCCATAAGAAAACCTCAAACAAAATGTTCATGAACAAAAACCCAACAAGTATGCCAGTAGCAAATCATTTGTCAGTTAAAGATACGACCCTTTAAATCCTGAAAAAAAAAAAAAAAACACTTTCTGTTTGTCATAACTCCTTTTAAATATGTATTTGACTACTTATGAAGTTCTACAATGCTGCCTGGGAAACCCAGAAGGACAATATATCATGAGAACATTGAAGGACAAGAAACTTCAACTAAAATTGTCTTTTCCCATATGGGCAGCTTAAGACAAATGGTCTTAAGCACATTATTTTGAGAGATACACAATTTTTAAGTAACTGCAGATTCCTCAAATTATTCTAGAAATGAGAAATGTAGAAAGATGTACAGCGAAACCTGTGAGAGCTGGAACTTGCCAGGACTGCCTTGTCTCTCCGAGTCTTGCAACTTTTCTGCCACCTTTGACAGGGTGCATTCTTACCACTTTTCAATCACTTGTTTTAATGGGAAATATTTGAGTTTTCCTTCCCTTACAGGCTTCCGCCTTACACAGGTTCTGGTTTTCGCGGGTTTCACTGTATTTTTGCATATTCACCTTACCTTTCTCTTATTTAATTAGGGGTTTCCACTCATTCTGCATATCTCTAGTATTTATTAATTTTGGGGGCAACCATTCCTCACATCTGTTAGGTTTTAATCATGACCATTTACATCAAATTTTATTAAAATATATGGTTTTGAGCCTGAACAAGACACTATATTAATAATTCAAGAGCTACAAAGCTAAGGCCGTTCTTGCCCAAAGGAATACTTAGTAGAAGAACTTAATAGAAGAAGGGGAGAGATGGTAAAATAAATAATATAATATAGCTATATAACATGAGCTGTAGTATGATGTGGTAAAGGAAATAAAAGCAAAGTGTTATGTGAGTCCACACAGCAAAGAGATATGCCCTTTACAGGATCAGAAAAGGCTTCAAATATGAGGTGGGCTTTGACCTAGGTGTCCTGTAGAAGGTAGATTCAACAGACTCTAAAGTTGGTGAGGGATATTCTGAAAGTGGGAGCAATGGAGGTTCAGTGGTAGAATTCTTGCCTTCCATATGGGAGGCCAGGTTTGATACCTGTCAGTGGGGGCTTGTGTGTTGCTATGATATCAAACAGGTTTCATCAGAGCTTCCAGGCACACATAGACTAGGAAGAAAGGCCTGGCAATCTACTTTAGAAAAATCAGCCAATGAAAACCCTGTGGATCATAGTGATTTGCTCCCCAACCCATCACAGGGATAGCACAGGACTGGGCAGCTCTTATCCTTTCGGTGTGCATGGACTTTCCATGAGTCAGGGGCTAACTTGATGCCAGGTAACAATGACGGATTCTGAAAGGAGGAAGAATATTAGTAACAAAGAAAATGATAACCAGGCGTAGCAATAATTGTGAAGATGACACAGGACTGGACAGTGTTTCGTTTTGTTGTACACAGGGTCCGCTATGAATCAGAACCAACTCAAGGGCACCTAACAACAATAGTCTTTACAGAAGCAGATTGCTAAGGCTTTTTTTTTTATGGCACCGATGGGTGTGTTCAAATTGCCAACCTTCAGGCTAGTAGCTGACTGCAAACCTCTTGTGCACCTAGGGACTAACTTAGTCTAAACCAAAACCAAAACCAAAACCAAACCAAAGTCATTGCTGAGTTAAAGTGTTTTCAGCCCTGCTCTGTTTAGGAAATATAAGAGATAATACACACTGAGCACGTATTATTTGTCAGGCACTAGGCTAAGGGTCTACGGGGCAGTTCTACTCTGTCCCATAGGGTCACTATGCGTCTGAAGCGACTCGATGGCAATGGGTTTAGAATGTGACTGCTTTTCTTAATCACTTAGCAAGCTTTAAGAAAATACTAATGCCTGGATCTCACCTCCAGAAATTTTAATTTGATTGGTCTTGGCCTTCCAGAGTTTTAAAAGCTTCCAAGTGATCCCTAGATTGAAAACCACTGATCCAATTGGTTAAATCATTTCCTAATTTGAAATTCAAACTTTGTATATAAGAGCTGGTTCATCATTTCCCAATTTTTTTTTTCCCTTCTCCCCTTCTCTGTTCTTCAGATTGGTTCACTGGAAAATTGCATATTATGACTCCTTAGAGTAATGGGACAGGCTTTTGACTTGGGTCTTCACTAGTCTCCTATCACAGGGTTGGTCTATTTTATTCCTGGGGAGCCTGCATTGATGTCCACGGAAGTGTATATCCAGTATGGACCCTGGCTGCTCTACTTACTATCAGTCCAAGTAGTCTTAATCCCACCTGATCTTTGGAGGAACTTTGCTGGTCCTGCTGCTGAAGTCTACAGCCTCACATACATGCCTCTAGCTGTAAGGTCCCGTGCTCGGTAGCCTTTTCATCCTGACATATAGTCTCTCTGTTGATGACTGGTGCCTTTGACATTTCCCAAAGCCTCAGTTCACCCTCATCCCTGAGCATGTGGGAACTCTCAGGTCTCCTGAAAGCCTGTGCAGGCCATGGGTGTTTGGGGTACTTTTGCAGGTACATCCATCTATATATCCGTTTCTCTTCCTCTTCTACTGTGGCTTGGCTACACTGTGTACAAGGAAGAGAATGGCCTGGGACGTTGATCATGTTTTCATCATCTTGTGGCTGAAATGTATAGGTGGAAATTCTAGTCTCATTCAAAGGACCTAAGGAGTACTTCACCCAGGTATTTCCTTCTCTCATCTACCCGTTTACCCAGGAATATAGAGAGGCTTCCTCCCTCCTTTTCCTGTTTCTATCACCTTTTCTTAAGTCGCTCCTCCATCCTTTCTATACCATGGCTTCAGGAAAATTCTACAATCTACATTGCCTAGGCTTGGCTCTGGATACGTAACGGGGAGATTTTTAAAATTCAGAAAAAGTCTGTCATGTTGTCTCACAACGGACCCAAAATCCCCCTCATTTTCAATTCAAAATGTCAATAGCAAATGTTTCTCTTTGTGTCCCTGGCTTAACATTACTTTTTGAGGCAATGGATATATATCTGGCCGAATCAGGAGACAGTCGAAGTATAAAAAAGAAAAGTGCATTAATATATTTCAAACTGTATTACTCCCATAATATCTGTAATTGAAAATAATTTCAGCATGCATCTTCTACTCATCTTGAAGCACTTAGCTTCTAGCCCAGTGGACAGGACATACCTACTTCCAACATGGTTTCACACAATTATGTCACTAATTTTTTTCTTCTGCCTCTTTCGATCCACAGTTTAAGAAGAAGACTCATGTGTTGACTACCTGACTACCATCAAGTATAATATTATAGGGTTCATAGTAAAAATCTGAAAGTATTTCCTCACTACCGACAATCCATCCTGACATCCTAGGCTTGAAGACTTAGTTTAGAAGCTCTATTTTTCTTTCCATTTGACTTTCTTCAATCCTTCATGGAAAACAGTAAACACACAAAAGTTCTGTTTTCTCTTTTGCTGAAATGGAATCACTATCTAGAGATCTAAAGTTCATACAATGTGCCTTTACCTATAGGAAGTCGGATGGAGCTGACCTCCTATTTCAGATGATACTTCCTGGCAATGCTATCCAAGGGAAAGGTGAATGGAATCAAGGTCCAACTACGGACCCTGTCTATTAGCACCACCATATTGGGATATACCTATCTTCACTCCAATACACACAGATGGCAGGACCAACCTAATCTCCAGATATACCAGGTGCCCACATGTAGGATTGCAAAGCAGGTTGTCCTATCCTTCCATCCATAACACCAGTAGAAAAACCTCTTATACATTTTTTTAAGTTTGTTTATTGTCGTGAGTTTATATATAACAAAAAATTGTCATTTCAGCATTTTTTACACATATAATTCAATGACATTAATTACTCTCATTATGTTGTACCACCATCACCATTACCCATTTCCATATTTTCCCATTACTTTTAACAGAAGCTCATCTTCATGTTCCAGTGAAGCTCCAAAGTAACAACAACGGTGAGGCAATAGAGCTGAGAGAGATGACTGTTCTTCCCTATCAGGGTGCTGCTTTTCCCTTTTCATTTTCATCTTACTCTAAACATATCTTGCCCCAAATGAGTGTAAGCCACCTGAGATGGACCTTCCCAAGCAGTTGAATTCTTTCTTCAAGAAAATCTCACTTGTAGATTCTTCCCTTTTAATTTAGCTTTTACCAAACGAAAACAAAAAAAAAACTTCTATTATAATAATATAAATATTTATACATATTTTTTTCACATTTGTGTTCAACTTTAAAAGAAAATGTTTTGAAACCAATTTTACAGCAGTGTAACAACTATCTACAGACTAATACCTGAGTCAATGTAAACATCCACAATTTGAGCAATGGTTGTGGTTGAATAAGCTAATGTCTAACATTCTGTGCTCCCTCTTCTTTTCACCAATGATTATCATAGTTTGTTGATTTTCTCCCAGAATGCTGCTGCCAGTTTCTCTGCCCCGGCCTCTGACTTAGCCTGTCACTGCAAGGTTTGTCTTGGTTCATTCATTAATTCTTATAAAGGTTTCTGACTCTCCTCCAAATTACAGAAATGATTTGTGGCTCTGTGAAGCTCATAAGAACATATGCCTCTGTGAGGGTCTGTAGCTCCTGTCTATTTCCACAGGCATAGCTGACTTTGATTTTCTGCTGAGTCTCAAGGCCAAGCATTGCACAAGACCCAAGACTTTAAAGCTTACTAGGAAACTGGACCCATCAGGAATAGGAGAAAGAAAGCCTTTTCACCTTTTTTCCCAGCTCTTCTCTTTGGGATAGTGAGAGCTACAGCAAACAAAGCCCGTCCGTCTCTTCTCTCAGTAGGGTTTCTCAACTAGTATTAAAGCTGCCTCACATATCCCAGCTCTGTTACCCATCTTAGTTTTGAACGTGTCATTTGTAGCTGCCGTCCTCCCACCTCCTAAGTCAGGACAGACCACTCCACACCATCGGTGCCCCTCTTTTCCTTTACTCACTCTCAAATCTCATCTGCCAGAAGAGTCAAGGATTTCTCTAAAAACTGCCCTGGGTTTCTCTTAATATTTGCTTCACCCATAGTCTCCATGGCACCAGGTCTGGGTTATAGTCTAATTTATTGGAAAAAAAAAAAAAAGTAGCTGAACATTTGAAAGAGGTATGTATAAAAAGAAACTAGACAATAGCAATTTCATCATCATCATCAAATCTAACAATTATAAAGCACTTACTACATGCCAAGCACTAATTTAACTGCTTTACACATATTAATTTATTTAATCCTACAACAATCTAATAAGGGAAATAACAGTATTGTCCTCATTTTACAGATGAGCAATCTGAGGCACAGAAAGAATAAATAAATTGTGCAAGGTCACACAGACGCAGCTTCAAACCTTACTCTAGACGCCCTGCTCTGAACCCCAAGGACACACTGCTTTCCTACAATGCAAATCCCCCAATGGCTCCAATAAACTTCTGTTTTTTTGAAGTGTAACCAAATGTTGTGCCTTCTGAGTTTGCAATTCGCTCCTGAGTGTATCATTGTGGATTTACCTCTAAAGAGATAGTCACTGAGGAACTCTGAAGAGTGAGGATGGTTTTACAAGCAGACAAGTATAAAAACTGAACTTGGAAATGTCCACAACAAAAGAGTAATTTTACACATATCCAGTATCTAAACTATATCATAAACTTTCAAGCAATAGTATGGAAAGCATTGTCCCCATTGTATGAAGAGAAAATTAAAGCTCAGAGATGTCAAATGTCTTAAGCATCATCACATAGGTAGTGGTCAAGCTGTTTGCCTGTGGGGTGCATACTTTTAGATATTCTGTTGTTTTTAGTTGCTGTCTAGTTGGCTTCAACTCAAGGCAACCTTACATAGAACAGAATGAAAGGTTGCCTGCTCCTGCGCCATCTTCACGACCACTAGTGTGTTCGAGTCCACTGTTTCAGCTATTGTGTCAATCCATCTCATTGAGGGTTTTCCTTGTTTTTGCTGTCCTTCTACTCTACTAAACATGTTGTATTTCTCTATACAATTGGTCTTTCCTGATGATGTGTCCAAAGTAAGCAAGAAGAAGTTTTACCATCCTTGTTTCTAAGGATCAATCTGGTTTTATTTCTTCTAAGACTAATTTGTTCATTCTTCTGGAAGTCTATGGTTTATGCAGATATTCTAGTATCTTATATGTTATAATACCCATAACATACTCTAATAAACTACTCCTGAGCTAAATCCTATGGTGTTCCTCTTGACAAATGAATACTACTAGTACAGTACTGAAGCCCTGGTGGTGAATTGGAAACCCTGGTGGCATAGTGGTTAAGAGATATGGCTGCTAACCAAAAGGTTAAAGTTCGAATCCACCAGGCGCTCCTTGGAAATCCTATGGGACAGTTCTCTTCTATTCTATAGGGTTCAAACCTTGCTATGAGTCGGAATTGACTAGACGCCAATGAGTTTTTGGTTTGGATGCTGAAGTGGTTAAGAACTCAGGCTACTAACCAAAAGGATGGCAGTTCGAATTCACCAGCCACTCCCTGGAAACCCTATGGGGCAGTTCTACTATGTCCTATATGGTTGCTGTCAATTGGAATCAATTTGACAGGGCACAACAACAACAGTACAATATAGTTCTGATGCCCAGATTTGGACAACCATTCCAATTCTATTCTACCCTCTCCTGAATAACACAGTCTGTATGTGTGGCAAGTCCTATTAAAGGCTAACACTGCAGTTCTCAGTTGGCATTAGGCAGTGCAATAGAAGCCCATTTACCAGTGAATGGCAGACAGCACACATCCTTTCCATACCATCTTGGTTTTTACTGTATTCCAATTGACTTTTGTGACATGCTTGTATTCATTAATTGTTTATAACTGAGTTCTATACAAAGATCTTCTGCAATACATTAAACAGTACTGATTTCTAGTTTCTTTAAAGGGAAGAAGGTAATGCCTGGTGGAAATTCTCTTCACCCCTCAATATTGGCTGGTGCTGAGGAAAAAGATTCACCATCTTATGGCCTACTTCATTGAATTTAGAAGACTCTCATGAGACATTCAATGAGGGAAGTAATGTAGACCTGGCCTAAACAAGGTGGAGGTGCTGATGGAAGACCCAGCAGATGTCATACAGAGACAGCTTATTATTTATACTCCACAGCCAGATAGACTCAACATTTTCTGAGATTCCACAAAAAGCTGAAATGTTTTTTCTGCTTCCTCTTATCATCCTGTTCAATGACAGAATATACAGGTTGAGTCTTCTACTAGGTGACAGTTAATTAGTTTATACCCCCCAAAATTGCAAAGAGTAAAGTTTCATTGTTCCCAGAATATCTGCAGGATTTTCCCCCAGATACCTTTTCTCTTATAAATCTCATTTTGCTTTTTGTTTTGACTTGGCCTACCAGCTGACTCTAATGTGTGAGAAAGGAATTTGCATGTAAAAATAATCAAACATCACACAGCACAATTTAATGTATTTGAGTTATTCTTTGACATGCCCACTTCTGTAAGTCCTCCACCCATTATCTCCTTTCACCATCTTGTTGAACATGTTTTAGGCAAATTCATACTAAGATAATATAGATTATAATGTCTCCCAAACAAACCAAAATCACTCTTGAGGAAATCACATTTGTCATGAGTTTTTAAGTCAGATTCACTTTTTCACAGACTGAGATGAACAGGATACATTATGCTTCCTTTTTCTCAGATAAAGAGGATTTCATAACTTGCTGCATATTTCTTCGATTTCCAGGAAGCTGAAAACTATATTTAGTTATCTTCAAAATGCTCCTTAGCTTAACATACAAATAAATAAAATACATATTAAGTCTAATGTCATTGTGTTATCTACCCTAATGCCTCAGTTTTACTGTATTTATTATAAAATTTCTTTCAACCCTATTAAGAAATCTATGGAGAAAGAAAATATTTATAGTTGAATGAAAAGTGCTTTCAAAATGTTATCTCACATATATATCTCTATTTTTAAAATAGAATGGCTTGTGGTTTGCATTGGTCAGCTTTGTTCATATGGGAGAAAACTTAACATGTTGATTCTGACTATAGACTTTGGCCTAAGGCACATCAAATGTTGAGACTTGCTTCTGCAACTAGGGCTTTGAACTGATTTGGAACGATTCAGTAATTACCGACGTAAATGAGGGCAGTGTACGTATTGCACAGCAACAAAATCTGTTGCCCATCGATTTTGACCCAAATAGGAAACAAACAGAAACCCTGATAGCATAGTGGTTAAGAGCTATAGCTGCTAACCAAAAGGTCAGCAGTTCAAATCCACCAGGTGCTCCTTGGAAACCATATGGGGCAGTTCTGCTCTGTCCTATAGGGTCGCTATGAGTCAGAATCGACTCAACAGCAATGGGTTTTGGTTTAGGAAACAAACAGTGGTGCCCTGCTCAAAGATGGTGGCCGAGTGCATGCCACTTTGAATGTGTGTCACTCTCCATAGTCTCCCAATAATCCAGTCTCCCACATGGAGCCCGAAAGTTTCAGAAGACTGATGTGAGAGATTAGTTAGAGATGCTCTAAACTTATAAATTTGTTGCCTTTTGACATGCTTTTATTTTTCTTTCATCTTTTGCTCTAATTTCGAAAAGGCACAAGACTACTCTTACTGCAATTACCAAAAATAAAACCAGCTGTGTGTATGTCAGATATTAAATAAACACGCACTCAGCCAGTTACCTACTTTATTTAGAGATTAATCTAATGACTGACATATGAACATGAGAAGGGAAGGGGAGAAGTTTATTGGTATTAATAAATAATTGCAAAATGTCTATTTCCACTAAAGGAAGAAGGAAGGAACTAACATATAATGGAGGTATATTCTGTTCCTGGCTCTATGCTAGGTGCATTTATTAATTCATTTATTTAATAAGTTGCATTGACTACCTACTCTTTATCAGGCAATGTTCTAGACATAGGAGATACAGGGATGAACAATACAGGTTTCCTACTCTTAAGGAATTTACTGACAAGTAAAGTGAAAAATACAATAAAAATACTACGTAAGTTTTCATAGAACAAGTACTGGATATTATGGGAATACACAGGAAGAAACAGCTAACCAAGACATGCTGGGAAGAGGGATGGGAGTAGGGGAGTAGTTATGAAGGGCTTCCTACAGAAAATGAACTCTAAACTGAGATCTTATTTTAATCCTCCCAACAATACTACCAGGAGGTAATGTTTGCTCCTTATATACACCCACTCCTCATTTATCAACTATCTCATTATCCATTCACAGCTATGATGATAGTGAAAAAAGTACCAACTGACTATTTTGCACATTAACAATGTATGTCCTGCAGTAAAGAACGCCTAGGTGTGAGCCAAGAGTAATGCTGGCTATGATGGTTAAAGTTATGTGTCAACCTAACTGGCCCAACCTAATCATGGCTGGGCCATGATTCTCAGTCATTTAGCAGCTATGTAATGATATAATTTGGTACTTATGTAATTATGTAGTCATCTTCCCCTTTGTGATCTTATGTGGTCATCCTTCATTTTTGCATAATACTGATTTTTGCATAATACTGATTTTTGCATAACAACCTGGTATTTGGAAGCTAATCATACATATATGAGAAAACTGAAGCCCAGTAAGATTAATTAACTTGTCCAAAGTCATACAGCTCAAGAGTAACATAGCCGGATGCCAAACAAAAGTCTGACGGAAAAAGCCCAGGACGATTTCATTTAGCACATTAATTTATCATAGAATCTTCCAGATTAAGGCTGGGGTTGCACAGCCAATAATTGTCATTTCTGTCAATACGTTGTATACCTGTAGAAAGTTGAGTTGGCAACAGTTGTGTGATAGATGTATTTACAACAATGACCAAAAAAGAAAAAAAGAATTAGCTGCTGAGGCTGCTTATGTACAAACACACACCTCAAGGGATTTGGTTCCTTGGTTTGGAGTTTTGGTGTCATGGTTTCATGGTACATTCTAGTTACCTGGCCTTATAATGTGTTTAGTCTTCCATTCTGCCTCCTAGTTCATTGTGTAGTGGCTGGGGTCTTAGAAGCTTGCATATGGCCATCCAAGGCACAAAAATTGGTCTATATTCACCTGCAGCAATAGAGGAAGAAGGAGGGTGAGGAACAGGAGGAGGATACAGAATGTGTTGTAATTGCCACCATGAACAACTGCCTTCTTTGCCACAAGACCAGAAGAACTGGAATGTGCTCAGCTACCATTACTGAACATTTTGATCAAAGGTTCCACAGCTGAATCCTGATCAAAAGTGGGAAAATGAACAACAGAATTTCATATTTTTATGGACTTTAGACTTTCTGGAGCCACGGAGGGTGAATGAACCCCTAAAACTATTGTCCTGAGATAATATTTAAATCTTAAACTAAAAATATCCCCTGAAATTATCATAAAACTGAACAACAGTTTAGCTTAACTAGTAAAAAAGGTCTGCCTTGAATATTACGGAAACCCTGGTGGCGTAGTGGTTAAGTGCTACGGCTACTAACCAAAGGGTCGGCAGTTCAAATCCACCAGGTGCTCCTTGGAAATTTTATGGGGCAGTTCTACTCTGTCCTATAGGGTTCCTATGAGTCGGAATCGACTCGATGACACTGGGTGGGCTTTTTTTTTTTGAGTATTATGCTCTTTTAAGAGCTCTCTATATGAGATCGTAGGAGAAAGATGTGGCAATTGGATGCCCTAAAGATTACAGCTTTGGAAACCTTCTGGAGTAGTTCTACTCTGTCCTATGGGGCTGCAGTAGGTCAGAATTGACTCCACCGCAGCGAGTTTGGTTTTGTATATGGGATCAAATTGACTCAAAGGATTAGCAGAAACCTTAGGAAGCACTGAGTTTATTTTAATAAAGGAGGAACAACTCAAATAGAGTGAGAATGGCTGCACAACTCAAAGGAAGTAATGTAGAAGCTGTTGAATGGGTGTGTGTTTTGCTGTCTATATTTTCAACAACAAAAGAACTAAATTTATAAGGAAAAAAAAAAAAGCCTATCACTAACTTCAGGTTGTAGAAATAATGGTTTAAAAACAACCAAATGACTCCCCTACAGAAAACTATAAAACCTGGACATAGAGTTAGGCCTTTGTATCCACACTTTCGGCATCCGTAAATTCAACCAACCTCAGTTCCAAAATATTGAGAAAAAAAGAAAGAGCTCAAGGGCCTGGGAGCAACGTGGAGAGCAGCACAAGGCAACACGGGGTTCAGACTCGCGGACACACCGCATGTGGTTGTGAAAGAAGAAGCTCCCACGGGGACAGAGGCAGTCACACTCCGACACAATCTGGACAATTGGGGCACCAGGAATGGGGTCGCAAACTTACGCTGGAGGGCTTCTTGGCCTGGCCCAGCTTCTGGTGGAGCATGTTTGCAGAGAGGTCTCATTCAGAAAAGAACAGTCAGCAGGCCCAGAACCTAGCACTCTGTGCCGAGTATGCGGGAGTATCCAAAGTAACCCAGGACCCCCTACCTGAAGGACCCCTGGTTCAGAGGACAGCCTGCAGCAGGAGGGCTCGGATGAGGCTGTCCTTTAAGGTGCCTGTTTTCATCCAACACCTCACGCGTCCACCCTAACGTGGCCAGACCATCACTGTTCTGCTTAAGAAAGTGATACAATATTTACTGTAAATGGAATGTGAAATATTAAAGATATGTATTGTAATCTCTAGGACAACTATTAAAAATTAATGCAAAGAAACAGAGCTAAAAAGCCAACAGAAAAATTAAGATGAAATTTTAATGTATATACACATATATATGCATATGTACGTGTGTGTATATATACACACACACACACATAGTTGTTTTAGGTGCCATTGAGTCACTTCTGACTCACAGGGACCCTAGGTACAATAGAATGAAATACCATTCAGTCCAGCATCATCCTCAAAATTGTTGCTGTGTTTGAGCCCATTGTTGCAGCCACAGTGACAGTCCATCTCATTGAGTGCCTTCCTCTTGATCCTCTACTTTATAAACCATGATGTCTTTTTCCAGGGATTGGTGCCTCCTGTTAACATGTCCAAAGCACGTGAGATGAAGTAACTTGCCATCTTCCCTTAGAAGGGGCATTCTGGCTGTACTTCTTCCAAGACAGATTTGTTTGTTCTTTTGGCAGTCTGTGGTACATTCAGTATTCTTTGGCAAAACCATAATTCAAATCCATCAATTCTTCTTTGGTATCCCTTATTCATTGTTCAGCTTCCACATGCATATGAGTCGATTGAAAATACCATGGCTTGGATCAGGTGCACCTCAGCCCTCAAAGTTGACATCTTTGCATTTTAACACTTAAAAGAGGTCTTTTGCAGCAGATTTGCCCAATGCAAAATGTCATTTGATTTCTTTACTGCTGCTCCCATGGGCATTGAATATAGATCCAAGTAAAGTGAAACCCTTGACAACTTCAATTTTCTCTATTTACCATAATATTGCTTATTAGTTCAGTTGTGAGGATTTTTGTTTTCTTTATGTTGAAGTATAATCTGTATTAAAGGCTGTAGACTTTGTTCTTCATCAGTGAGTGCTTCATGTCCTCTTTGCTTTCAGCAAGCAAGGTTATGTCATCTGTATATTGAAGGTCGTTAATGAGTCTTCCTCCAATATTTTGCCCATAGAATCCTTCAATATTGAAACTTGAGGCTTGAATTTTTTCTTCAATTATTTCAGCTTGAAGAATGCTGAGCATGTTCCTCCATTTTGGTTTTCTAACTCCCTGTCTTTGCACATTTCATTATAATCCTTTATTTTGTCTTCCCATGCCACCCTTTGAAATCTTCTGTTCAGTTCTTTTACTTTATCATTTCTTTCATTTGCTTTTGTTACTCTAAGTTCAAAAGCAAGTTCCAGAGTCTCTTCTGACATCCATTTTGGTCTTTTCTTTCTTTCCTGTCTTTTTAATAACCTTTTGCTTTCTTCATGTATGATGTCCTTGAGGTCATTCCACAACTCATCTGGTCTTCGGTCAGGAGTGCTCACTGCATCAAACCTATTCTTGATATGATCTCTAGATCATCTAGATGGTTCCTGACTTCAACTTGAACCTGCATATGAGCGATCTATGATCTGTTCCACAGTTACCCCTTGACCTTGTTCTGACTGATGATGTTGGGCTTCTTCATCTTGCCTTTCCACAGATGCAGTCGATTTGATTCCTGTGTATTCCATCTGGTGATTTCCATGTGTATAGTCACCATTTTTTTGTTGAACATGTTGGACGTGGAGTAAAGGTAAGTTCCTAGTATTATGAAAATGGGTGGGCTGCTGCATACAATACCTCCAACTCAGAACAAACTCATACAACACCCAGCCCCCTTATGCTAGGGAATGGGACACTTGGGCAACACTCTCCCCTATCATACACCAGAGCCAGTACATCCTCCAGTGGTACCAAATAATTGCATACCTTGCCCAACCCATAATATGGCTCCCTTGCAGAAGAGCCCTGTGAGGACAGCTTCTGTGATTCTGTGAATCAAAGAAATAGAACCTACAGCAGCAGTAGGAGTAGTATAGGAAGCCACCCAAGTAGTTGGAGGAGCAGTTGGGAGAACAGTGGAAATGGGAGTGTGGGGCTTCTATTGCTGTTTCTGCCGCATCTCCTCCCAGTGTCTTTCCAGGTCATCCTGTTCAGTTCTACAGCATGGATAGACCCTCCTCTCACCATATTCCCCCAACAATCAGGGGCTTATTGTCCTATAGATGCCCTCTTTCCATAACTTTACAAAGAAGCCTTAAGAATCAGACGAACGGAGAACCTTTTTATAGAATCCAGCTTCAGATATACCACCTCCACTACCACCTGTGGAAGAACCAGTCTTTGATGAACCCCCCTTCCACCTCCTCCTCTAGAAGATTATGAAAAAGAGGAAGCAGCCGTGGTTGAGTATAGTGATCCTTTGCTGAAGAAGACCCTCCATAGGCTCCAAGATCTTACTTAAGAAATGTTATGGCCATTTATGATGATGAACAGTCCTTTCATGGAGAAGCCATTATTTATGTCATCAAGAATGACATGGTTAGTTTGAGGGAGTTGTGAATGGAGTGACTGGGCTTTTTTCCAGGAATAAGGTTGAGTCTGTCATGCATTACTCTGAGTAAATATCAGCAGGGCTATGCTTCCTGCACAGAAATAGTCAGATCTTCCCAGATTGTCAGAAGGCCCCAGGGATTTCCCTCCAGTGAAATGAATGAAAGATGTAAATGATAAAAGCTATTTTATTTATTTATTGTTTGCTTTATCCCCCAGCACTAAAACAAAAGCTAAGAAGCAAGAGGAATCTGAACAAATGGATCTTTCTCCATCATTTGTACTATGCTAAGCAGTCCGGATTGAAATAAAGTGACTGTTTCTGAATTTAAAAAAGAACACTGCACCACCAGGTCTCCCCTGGACATCTTTAAGGGTCCATTATTCTGCCTCCCTCACAAGACTATCATAAAACCTGGGGGAGGAAATATGGATTTACAAGGTTAAAAAAAATTTTTTTAAATATATTTACGGAAAGTGATACAATGTTAGCTATATGTGGAATGTGAAGCATTAAAGATATATATTGTAATCCCTAAGATGACTATTAAAAATTAAAGAAACAGAACTAAAAACCCCAATACAAAAATTAAAATGAAACTGAAATATATATGTTGTTGTTAGGTGCTGTCAAGTTGGTTCCAACTCATAGCAACCCTATGCACAACAGAACAAAACACTGCCCGGTCCTGCACCATCCTTACAATCATTGTTATGCTGGAGCTCATTGTTGCAGCCACTGCGTCGATCCACCTTGTTGAGGGTCTTCCTCTTTTCTGCTGACCCTGTACTCTGCCAAGCATGATGTCCTTCTCCAGGGACTGATCCCTCCTGACAACATGTCCAAAGTATGTAAGACACAGTCTCACCATCCTCGCCTCTAAGGAGCATTCTGGCTACACTTCTTCCAAGACAGATATGTTCGTTCTTTTGGCAGTGCATGGTATCTTCAATATTCTTCGCCAACACCACAATTCAAAGGCATCAACTCTTCTTCAGTCTTCCTTATTCATTGTCTGTCTTTCATATACATATGATGTGATTGAAAATACCATGGCTTGGGTCAGGCGCACCTTAGTCTTCAGGGTGACATCTTTGCTCGTCAACACTTGGAAGAGGTCCTTTGCAGCAGATTTGCCCAATGCAATGCATCTTTTGATTTCTTGACTGCTGCTTCCATGGCTGTTGATTGTGGATCCAAGTAAAATGAAATCCTTGACAACAAAATTGTCAAATTATAGATTTAAATATTTTTTTAAATGGAAATGAACAAGGACGTGAGGACCAAAATAAAAAATGACAAATAGAAAACTAGTAACAAATGGTAGACCTACAAATCAAACGTATTGATAAGGATATTAAATGATAATGGACTAAACGCACTCATTCAAAGGCATAAATTTTCAGAATGGATTAATAAAGAAAAAATGTATCTCAATAACAGATATATTTTAAATACAAAGACATAGACTGCAAGTAAAATGTAAGAAGATACAACATGCAAACAGTAGCCATAGGAAAGGTGGAGTGGGTGAGCTATGCTATATTAGATAAAATATATCTCAAGGCAAAAAGAAAAAGTATTCCTAAAGAAAAAAGCCAAACACAAAAGGCCATATAGTGTATGGTTCCATTTATAGGAAAAGCCCAGAATAGGCAAAACCATAGAGAAAAAGTAGATTATAGTTTCTAAGGATTTAGAAGAGGAATAATGATCAATAGCTGTTAATAGGTATGGTGTTTCTATTTAGGGTGATGAAATGTTTTGAAATTAGAGGCCAGTGATGGATGCAAAAGCATGTGAATATACTAAAAATCACTGAATTGTATACTATAAAAGGGTAAACTTTATGGAATGTGAATTACATATCAATAAAGCTGTCATTTTTTAAGTATACCCAGAAAAGAAAGAAAAGAGGGATAATTCATAATGGTAAAAGGTCAATTAATTGACAAAAACAGGACGATAAATATGTATATACCAAATAACCAATCTTCAAAATACGTAAGTAAAAAAATTATAGAAATTAATGGAGAAATAGACAATCACAATCATAGTTGAAAATTTAAACACCTCTCTCCTTTTTTTTCTCCTTACCTTGTTAGAGGAACTAGACAAAAAAATAAACAAAAATATAGATGATCTGTACAGCAGTATCCACCTCCTTGATTTAATTTACTGATGGAGAGATATATAGAAAGGATAAAGAAAGAGAATGGGCGAAGAGAGTGAGGATGGAAGAAAGGAAGGAAAACACCACACTCCAACAGCAAGTACTTAAGGTGCTTTTCCCAGGGTTGATCATATGACAGAACATAAAAGGAGTTTCAATATCTATTAAAATATTGAAACTGTACAGACTGTGTTCTCTGACATCAATAAGATTAAATTAGAAATCATATAGCAATAATATAACTAGACAACATACTTCATAATGATCAGTGGGTCAAAGAAGTCAATCAAGGGAAATTATAATATTTTTAACTAGACGGTAATTCAAATGCAAGATATCAAAATTTATGGCATGCAACAAAATCAACAATAATATCTATATAAATGCCTATTAGAAAAAAAGATACACAAATTAATATCTGACTTTCCATCTTTAAAAATTAGACAAAGCACTAAATGAATCAAAATTATGTGGAAAGAAGAAAATAATTATATAAGGAGCAAACATTGAAACATAAAAAAATTATATAAAAATTCAATAAAACCAAAACCTAGTCCTCACAAAGATATATAAAATTAATAAGCATCTATCCACATTAACCAAGAAAAAAGAGAAATATCAAAGTAAGAGAATATACATATCTTACATATATGAAAAGGATAACAATAGAATTTTATAAATAACTTATGACAATACATTTAACAACATAAATGAAATGAACAAAGTCACACAATACAGAAAATACTAAAGTTGACCCAAAAAGAAATATAAAACTTGAATACCCTATATCAATTAAGGAATTAACTTTCTAAATTTAAAATGTTACCGCAAAGAAAAACCCCAGTCCAATTGGCTTCACTGGTATTTATCACACATTTAACAAAAATAATACCAATTAATTACAAATTCTCTTAGAAAATAGTGGAGGAAAAACATTTACAAAATTCCTTTATAAAGCCAGTATTACCTGATACCAAAACCAGACAAAAATCATTATAAGAATGCTATATTTTTATGCAAATAACGTGTGCTTTCTATGTTTGTTCACTATCTGCTCCCTCCCTCTGTAAGGTATTTCGTGAGCGTGTCATGCTAATTTTTTTTTTTTTTTTACTGTAACATGTAAAAACAAAACAATGGCATAGTAGCACTTATGAAAATACCTCACAGGGGAGGAAGCAGTTGGCAAACAAACGTAGAAGGTACACATTATTTGTGTAAAAATACAGTAGTATGGTGGTTAATTTTATGTGTCAGCTTGGCTAGGCTATAATTCTAAGTGGTTTGGTCAGACACTGGACTGGTTACCGTTATGGAATGGAATGGAATGCAATACGATACAATTCCATGATGTGATCTGATGTGATCAACCAATCAATTGAAAGAGAACTTTCCTTTTGGGTGTGGTCTGCCTCCGAAATCTAAATGAGTATTCTTGTACAAGTCTTTCTCTTTTTTGACCCTGCATTCTTATTACACCATCTGGCCCACAGATCTAGGGACATAAGCCTAAAGAAGCCTCTGGCCTGCCATCTGGCCTACCGATTTCGGATTTGGACCTGCCAGCCCCACAATTGCATGAGCCAATCCTTAAAGTAAATCTCTCTCTCTGTCTCCCTATCTATCTATACTTCTCAATGATTTTGCTCCCCTAGAGAACCCAAATTAACACAAATAGAGAACTAGAATCCAACATCCATCATGAACACAAATGCAAAAGCCCTGCACAGAATTTAATAAATTAAACCTAACATATTTAAAAAAGTAGAATGGATCTGGTCAAGAGATATTTATCCCAGGGATGCTACGTTGTTTAACATCTGAAAATCAATCAAAGTAATTCAACATATAAATAACATAAAGGAGTAAAACCGCATGATCCTTTCAGTAGATACAGAAAAAGCATTTGACATTTATGATAGAAACTCTCTGAGAACTAGGAATAGAAGGTATTTTTCTCGATTTATTTAAGGGTAAGTAGGAAAACATACAGCTAACATCATCCTCAAATATGAAAAGCTCAATGATTTGTAGCCAAAGTCAGGGATAAAGCAAGGATGTCTGTTCCCCCCACTTCTTTTTAACGTTACCCTGAAAGCTGTGGTCAATAAAACAAGGCAAGAAAAAGCAATAATAATAATAAAGTAAAGGTTGGAAAGAAAAAATAAAGCTATTTACAAAGGACATGGTAGTGTTCATTTAAAAAATCTACTAGAACTTATGACATACTGTCTCAGGATATAATATCAATATAGCAGAATCAGTTTATGATGAAGAACCATTGGTACTAAAGGAAGAAGTTCAAACTTCTTTTCATAAATTCTTCAGGAATTTATGAAATATCAATTGAGATATTTCAATCAATAGATGCAACACTAGAAGCACTTACTCAACTATGTCAAAAATTTGGAAGACAGCGACTTGGCCAACCGTCTGGGAGAGATCCATATTCATGTGCATTCCAAAGAAACAGAATCAAATGGAATGTGAAAATTATGGAACAAACCATTAATTTAGCATGTTAGCAAAATTTTGCTGAAAATAATTCAAAAAATGGCTGCAGCCATACATCAACAGGGAACTGCCAGAAGCTCAAGCCATATTTAGAAGAGGATATGAAGCTGATGTTAGATGGATCTTCTTCTGAATGCAGAAAATACCAGAAAGATATTTACCTGTGTTTTATCAACTATGAGAAGACATTTGACTATGTGTATCATAACAAATTATGGATAACATTATGAAGAATGGGAAATTCCAGATTTAATTGTGCTTATGTGGAATCTATACATAGTTCGAGAGCCATTCATTTGAACAGAACAAGGAGATAACACATGGTTTAAAATCATAAAAGGTGTGGAACAGGGTTATATTCTTTCCCCTTACTTACTCAGTCTGTATGCTGATCAAATAATCCGAGAAGCTGGACTACAGTCATGTGCTGTATAACATCCATAAAGGCAACTTCTGACAGCATATATGTCTGGGGTCCCATAAGGTTATTCAGGCTGGTCCAAGGTTGTAAACGTCTGACTTATGCACAACCCGTAGTTACAGACCAGCCCCCATAAGGCCTATTATAATAAAAATTTGAGGTACATAAAATTGTTTGCAATAACAAATGGGCACTACTTCCCAGTGTGCACCAAAGCAATATTATTATTATTACTATTACCATACTATTATGTTAAAGATGTTTTAGTGTATCTGGAAATGTTTCTTAATATTTTTGGTACATATATACAAAAGAAACAAACCTGTTGCCATCAAGTCGATTCTGACTCAGAGCAACCCTATGGGACAGAGTAGAACTGCCCCATAGGGTTTCCAAGGAGCAGCTGGTGGATTTGAACTGCAGATCTTTTGGTTAGTAGCCAAGCTCTTAACCACTGCCCCACCAGATAAACATTTGACAAACTGATACTAGACACAAACCATACCTGACTCTTCTGACTTAAGTACAAACTCGACTTCAATACAGACTTAAGAATGGAACTTGTTTGTAATCTAGGGAGTACCTGTATGTAATAGGGTGTTCACACAATATCCAGATCATATAACGTTCTATTTCACGGAGTATATCGTGGACATTAAGTAATGCATGACTGTTTATGAAGAAGCACATGGCACAAGATTAGAGGAAAACTCATTAATGATCTGCAATATGCAGCTGACTCATCCTTGCTTGCTGAAAATGAAGACAACTCGAAGCACTTACTGATGAAGGTAAAAGACATCAGCATTCAGTTTGGATTACACCTGAATGTGAAGAAAATGAAAATTTGTACAACTGGGCTCATAAACAACATCACGAAGAGTGGCAAAGAAATTGAAATTGTCAACGATTTCATTCTACTTGGATTGACAATCAAAACCCATGGAAGCGGCAGTCAAGAAATCAAGTGACATATTGCATTGAGCAAATCTGCAGCAAAAGATGTCTTTAAAATCTTAAAAAGCAAAGATGTCACTTTGATGACTAAAATATGCCAGATCAAAGCCATAGTATTTTCAACTGCCAAATATGCACATGAAAGCTGGACATTGAAAAAGGAAGACCTAAAAATTGACATATTTAAATTGCAGTATTTGCAAAGAATATTGGATAACCCATGGACTGCCAGAAGAATGAATAAATCTGTCTTGGAGGAAGTACAGCCAGAATGCTTCTTAGAAGCAAGGATGGTGAGACTTTGTCTCACTTATTTTGGGCATGTCGTCAAGATGGACCACTCACTAGATAAGCTTGGTAAAGTAGTATATTAGCAAAAAAAAAAAAAAAAAAAGGGAGGCCCTCAATGAGATAGATAGACACAATGGTTGCAACAGTAGGCTCAAACATAGTAACAACTGTGATGGGTCAGGACTGGTGAACATATTGCGTTATACATGAGGTCATTTTGAGTCAAAGCCTTGAAGGCACCGAACAACAACAACAATCAGCAATAAGAAATTAGGAAAAATAAAATAACTCTATTACAATAGCATTAAAAATACTTAGGAATAAATTTAACAAAAATATACAAGAAGTAATAATGGAATTGAAAAACACTGCAAATAAAAATTTAAGAAGATCTAAATAAATTGAGAGATACTCATGGATCAGGAGACTCAACACTATTAAGAAGGCAATTCTCCAGAAACTGGATTGTAGAAAATTGGATATATAGCTTTACTGTAATCTCAATTATATCCTAATAAGTTTTTTTTAAAGAAATTTGCAAGCTAATTTTTAAATTTATATGAAAAAAGGAAACAACCTAGAATAGCCAAAAAGAATCACAAAAACAGTAAGATTGAAGTGCTTAAACTAACTGTTTTCAAGACTTTCCACAAAGCTGCAGAAATCATGATATGGTGGCATTAGCCAATGTAGAGAGTCCAAAGTAGGACCCACACATTTATGGTTAATTGATTTTCAATTAAGGTACCAAGATAATTCAATGAGGAAACGATAGTCTTTTCAACTAATAGTGTTAGAACAACTGGATATCTCTATAAAAAACATAAACTTTGACCCTTACCTCACACTACATACAGAATTAACTCCAAATTAATGACAGACCTTTAATAAAAACTGAAAATATTGAACTTAAAGAATAAACCACAGGAGAAAATCTTTGTGACCTTGGGTTATGCAAAGGTTTCTTACTTGGGACACAAACAGAATAAAATAAAAACAGAAACAAAAAAATGACAAAATGGACTTCATCAAAATAAAAAAAAGAAAGTTCTTTAAAAGATAGGTAAAAATCATACATTTGGTAAATGGGAAGCTAGAATTCTAAAAAAAAGGTATGTTAAGCCCTCTGGCATTTGCTCTTGGATAAGGTAATCTAAAGCAATCCTGGTGGTGCAGTGGTTAAGCACTTGACTGCTAACCAAAAGATCAGCAGTTCAAACCCACAGCTGCTCTGCCAGAGAAAGATATGGCGGTCTGCTTTCCATAAATATTTACAGCCTTGGAGAGATTCTGAAAGCATCCCCTTGAGAATGGGAACCAGACAAGGATGCTCTTTATTACCACTCTTATTCAACATTGTGCTGGAGGTCCTAGCCAGAGCAATTAGGCTAGATAAAGAAATAAAGGGCATCCAGATTGGCAAGGAAGAAGTAAAAGTATCTCTGTTTGCAGATAACATGATCTTAGACACAGAAAACCTTAAAGAATCCTCAAGGAAGCTACTGAAACTAATAGAAGAGTTCAGCAGAGTATCAGGATACAAAGACAAACATACAAAAATCAGTTGGATTCCTCTACACCAACAAAAAGAACACTGAAGAGGAAATCACCAAATCAATACCGTTTACAGTAGCCCCCAAGAAGTTAAAATACTTAGGAATAAATCTAACCAGAGATGTAAAAGACCTATACAAAGAAAACTACAAGATACTACTGCAAGAAACCAAAAGAGACCTATATAAGTGGAAAAACATACCTTGCTCATGGATAGGAAGAATTAACATTGTAAAAATGTCTATTCTATCTACAGATAAAGGCAATTCCGATCCAAATTCCATCTCTATTTTAATGAGATGGAGAAACAAATCACCAACTTCATATGGAAGGGTAAGAGATCCCAGATAAGTAAAGCATTACTGCAAAAAAAGAACACAGCAGGAGGCCTCACTCTACCTGATTTTAGAACCTATTATACAGCCACAGTAGTCAAAATAGTCTTGTACTGGTACAACAACAGATACATAGACCAGTGGAACAGAATTGAGAATCCAGATATAAATCTATCCACGTATGAGCAGCTGATATTTGATAAAGGTCCAGTCAGTTAATTGTGGAAAAGACAGTCTTTTTAACAAATGGTGCTGGCATAACTGGATATCCATCTGCAGAAAAATGAAACAAGACCCATACCTCACACCATGCACAAAAATTAACTCAAAATGGATCAAAGACCTAAACATAAAGTCTAAAACGATATAGATCATGGAAGAAAAAATAGGGACAATGTTAGGAGCCCTAACACGTGGCATAAACAGAATACAAAACATTACTAAAAATGCCAAAGAGAAACCAGATAACTGGGAGCTCCTAAAAATCAAATACCTATGCTCATCCAAAGACTTCACCAAAAGAGTAAAAAGACTACCTACAGACTGGGAAAAAGTTTTTAGCTATGACATTTCCGATCAGTACCTGATCTCTAAAATCTACATGATACTGCAAAAACTCAACTACAAAAAGACAAATAACCCAATTCAAAAATGTGCAAAGGATAGGAACAGGCACTTCACTAGAGAAGACATTCAGGTAGCTAACAGATACATGAGAAAACGCTCTCGATCATTAGCCATTAGAGAAATGCAAATCATAACTATAATGAGATTCCATCTCACTCCAACAAGGCTGGCATTAATCCAAAAAACACAGAATAAAAAATGTTGGAGAGGTTGTGGAGAGATTGGAGCACTTACACAGTACTGGTGGGAATGCAAAATGGTACAACCACTTTGGAAATCGATTTGGTGCTTCCTTGAAAAACTAGAAATAGAACTACCATACAGTCCAGCAATCCCACTCCTTGGAATATAACCTAGGGAAATAAGAGCCTTTACACGAACAGATATATGGACAGCCATGTTCATTGCAGCACCGCGTACAATAGCAAAATGATGGAAGCAACCAAGATGCCCATCAACAGATGAATGAATAAAGAAATTATGGTATATTCACACAATGGAACACTGTGCATTGATAAAGAACAATGATGAATCCATGAAACATTTCATAGCGTGGAGAAATCTGGAAGACATTATGCTGAGTGAAATTAGTCAGTTGCAAAAGGACAAATATTGTATAAGACTACTTTTATAAGAACTGGAGAAATAGTTTAAACAGAGAAGAAAATATTCTTTGATGGTTACAAGAGGGGGGAGGGAGGAAGGAAGAGAGAGGGGTTTTCACTAATAAGATAGATAAGTTTTATTTTAGCTGAAGGGAAAGACAACACATAATACAGGAGAGGTCAACACAACTGGACTAAACCAAAAGCAGTTTCCTGAATAAACTAAATGCTTCCAAGGCCAGTGTAGCAGTGGCAGAGGTTTGGGGAGCATGGTTTCAGGGGACATCTAAGTCAATTGGCATAATAAAATCCATTAAGAAAATACTCTACATCTCACTTTGAAGAGTGGCATCTGGGGTATTACACTCTAGCAAGCGGCCATCTAAGATGCATCGATTGGTCTCAACCCCCCCGGAGCAAGGAATAATGAAGAACACCAAAGACACAAGGTAATTATGAGCCTAAGAGACAGAAAAAACCACACAAGCCAGAGACTACATCAGCCTGAGGCCTAAGAACTAGATGGTGCCCGGCCCCAACTGGTGACTTCCCTGACAGAGAACACAACAGAGGACCCTTGAGGGAGCAGGAGAGCAGTGGGATGCAGACCCCAAATTCTTGTAAAAAGAACAGACTTAATGGTCAGACTGGGACTAGAAGGACCCCGGAGGCCGTGATCCCCAGACCTTCCATTAGCCCAAGACAGGAACGTTTCCCAAATCCAACTCTTCAGACAGGGATTGGACTGGACTATGGGATGGAAAATGATACTGGTGAAGAATGAGCTTCTTGGATTAAGTAGACACATAAGAATATGTTGGCATCTCCTGTCTGGAGGAGAAATCAAGGGCAGAGGGGGACAGAAGCTGCCCGAATGGACACGAGAAGAGAAAGGGGAGGGAAGGAGAGTTCTGTCTCATTAGGGGGAGAGCAATTAGGAGTTTATAGCAAGGTGTATATAAATTTTTGTATGAGAGACTGACTTGATTTGTAAACTTTCATTTAAAGCACAATAAAAAATAATTAAAATAAAAGGTTTACAGCCTTAGAAATGCTATGGGCAGTTCTACTGTGTCCTATAGGGTCACTATGAATCAGAATGGACTCAATGGCAGGATTTGATTGGTTTTGGAAGGTAGCCTAGTTGGAAAAACACAACACACACATGAAAAGAAGTCTAAGAATATTCTTAATTCAACATATCAAAGGCCAATGATAGCAGACAAGATGAGTACTAAACAAAAAGTTTTCAAAAAGTAGATACCCTTTCCCCTAGCAAATTCTATACCAGTACCTACCAGTTGCCATCGAGTCAATTCAAACTCATGGACACCCCATGTGTGCCATAGTAGAAGTACGCTCCACAGGGCTTTCAATGGCGGATTTTTAAGAAGTCAACTTCCAGGCCTTTATTACAAGGTGCCTCTGTGTAGATTAGATCCTCCAACCTTTTGGTTAGCAGCTGAGTGTGTTAACTGTTTGTACCATCCAGGTACTCCTGTAAATTTTATAGGTAACCAATAAAACACATGGCCTAATAAAGTGAGGAACATGCTAGGAATGGAAATAGCAGTGAACAGGGACCTGGTCCCTAGTCTTAACTCCTCTCCAACTAGTTGTATGACCATAAATTTCTGTGCCTTAGATTCCCTCTAAATAAAATAAAAGGACTGATTTAGCCCCTTTTAGATCTGTAACTTTGGCAGTAAAAGAATCTCCAGTCCTTCAGTCAATAACTTCTGTTGCCAACTTCCTACCGTGTGCAGTTCCAGAGGGTGAGTGTGGGGTGGTTAGAACAAACAGAATCCAGGCCCCAGACCTGAAGTCAGGACCATCACGACGGTGCTCCCACCCTGCAGCTGAGCTGGGAAGACCCTGCTGGGGCACCGTCTGTCACAGCTGTGTGAGGTCAGAGAAAACGAAGAAGAAAACGTGTGCCATCTTCAGTGGGTCATTTTTCATCAGTTGCAAATGGCTGTGTAGAAAGAAAAAAAAAAAAATCAGTGGCCTCAATGACTGGCAAATTATACCCGAAAGAGTTGCCGGAGATGAATGAGCTGTCTGTCCAAATTGGGAGGTAGGCCAGCAGATTCACTTTGGGGAGCATCCAGCCTCCTCGCTGCTCTCTAACAATCTCCATCCAAACTCCCCACAGGCCTGCGGAGCCTAGTGCTGCACAGCCTCAGAGCTCCTAGGTACTCAGTAAACACTGATTAGAGATGTGATGGCAGTGGCTCGGACACATTCGCCCATCCTAGAAGTCTCTCTAAAATAAAGCAGCGCAGGCCTGCTCCACAGTGGGTGCCTGAAAAATATGCATCAAAACGTATTGCCCTGAAAAGTCATTCACTTCTGTCATGGAAAAATACAGATGGGAGCTTGTTCTTTCACCTCTAGACAGCTCTTATGAAAAGATAAAATAAGACTTTTTAAATATAAAAAGCTGTATCTGTTTCAGCCTGCATGTGTCCGTTGTTCCAGCTACCCTTCTGTTGTCCCAAATTCCTGATTTAATTCTGAGCTAACTAAAATTGACTTCTGATAACTTTCAACACAGCTGGGGTAATGGGAAGTTCTAGAATTAACAGCAACAGAGGCAGACCTTAGTATGGTCATTAAATGATGACATTTGTTTGGGGCATCTAAAATATTTCCTTTCTGCTTCAGCTACCAATGCCATCAGCTGTTCTCTCTCATCTCTGCAAAATCTTGCTTTCAGAATAGGTTCTGACAGCCCTCGTCTATACACAGCCTTAGCTTGTCAATGTGAAATGATCCCAAGGAAATGTGTGTCCTAAGGCATAACTCACGGAGTCCTTGGGTGGCACAAATAGTTAAGTACTCCACTACTAGCCAAAAGGATGGCTGTTGAGACCTATTCAGAGGTGCCTTGGATGACAGACCTGGCAATCTGCTTCCGAAGGGTCACAGCCTTGAAAACCCTATGGAGCACAGCTCTACTCTGACACATATGGGGTCACTAGGAGTTGGAATTGACTTCATGGCATCCAAACAACAGCAAAGGCATAACTCTAATTATGTCATGAAAACTTACCACCCGTGCAAACATTTCAAAAGCTAGGGAAACACATGGGGAGAATCTGGGCATTAACTCACACGGGCATTCGTGGTTCAGTGGTAGAAGTCTTGCCTCCCATGCAGGAGACTTGGGTTTGATTCCAGGCCAACGCACCTCATGCACAGCCACCACCCATCTGTTAGTGGAGGCTTGCGTGTTGCTCTGATGCTGAACAGGTTTCTGTGGCACTTCCAGACGAAGATGGACTGGGATGAAAGTGTGGTCACCTTCTTCTGAAAATCAGCCAATAAAAACCCTGTGAATCACAATGGTCCACTGTGCATGGGGTTTCCGTGAGCTGCCTTGACAGCAGCTAACACCAACAATAGAACATTATCGAAAGGTAAAATTGGCCTTGATGTTTTATGTACTCTGTTCTCCTAACTCATTTACTACTCTTTTGACCTTCAGCTTTCTGCACAGCTGGTTTACTGTGTCGAGGCTTCTGCTGCTAAAAGGCAGCAATGGATGGCTTATGGCGGAAAAGAGCTACTACCAAGGAGGGATTAACAGTGCAGAAGAGGCAAGCAGAAGTCATCAGGATGCACACCTGTGCACTGAAAGAGTTAATGCATTTCTAATGCTTCCTGCCTGTGAGGAGGGTATCCCTGACTTTGAAGTAAAGACATACAGGTGTGCCTGAAGAGGAACTCTGAAGGAAAAGAGGCTGCTTTCAGGAGATATTGAACTCCAGACCCTAAGTGATTTAAATGCAATCCCCATGTGCAGTTGCTAAACCAAAGCACCTCACCCCAGGGAAGAAATGAGAAATTTTGAGGGCGATTGAGCACTGAGAATTCTCATCGTGGCTTAGCAAGAAGTGACTTAGCACATGTGTTTCAGTAATTATGAATCATCGGGGTGCTCAGTGGTCCTGAAACACATCATCGCCGGTGTGACAAGACTGGTGCTGGCGTAAGAGGCAATCAGACAAGTCCGGAATGAGCACCCAGTGCCTCTGCAGTCTGCTCACACTCCAGGCACCTTCCCTTCTGGGGGCGGGTGTCTGTGGGGTGCACTCACACCAAGATGATTCATTGCTCTTTGAGGCTTGCGGAGCTAATTGGGGAAGAAGAGAGAGATGGAATGAGTAAGTAGCTACCGTGTATGTAGCACCTAATAGGGGCCTAGAATTTACATATATTCCTTTAAACACACACACAGGTTTATTGTGAAATTTTACACACATTATAGACAGGTACAGAAGAGGAAACTCCTTTGTAATTCTGCCCAGGTCATGAAATAGAATGTTGCCAGAAGTCAGAAGTTCTTTGCCCACCCCAACCTCCTCAAAACTGCCTCCTTGTCCCCTACAGGTTAGCACCACTGGGATTCTCTGGTAATGCTCTTCTTATTTGTTTTATGGGTGTTCCACATAAACATGCATTTCTAAACATTATATTTTAGTTGAGGAGTCCCTGGATGGTACAAATGGTTAAGCACTCGGCTGCTACCTGAACGCAGATGTAGCAGCCTGCTTCCATGAAGGTTACGACTTTGGAGAACTTATGAGGCAGTTCTACTCTGTCCTATGGGGTTGCTATGAGTCAGAATTGACTGGATGGCAATGGAGTTTAGGGTCGATGTACTTTGGTTTTGAACTATTATGAATAAAGTTGCTATAAGCATACCTGTATATGTTTTTTGAGGCACACGGACATGTATATCAGTTAGGAATATACCTAGTTGTAGGACTGGGGGTCATTGTCATGTACATCTTCAAACTAATGAATAATGGAAGCCTGTTCTCCAAATGATTGCACCAATATGCATCAGTAGTGCATAAAGTGCATAAGAGTTTCTCTTCCTTCACATTCTAACACTTGATATTTTCTGACTTTTTCATTTTAGTCATTCAGATAGATGTATCATGGTATGTCATTTTTCATTTCTCTGATTGCTAATGATGCTGACATCTTTTCATATGTTTACTAGGCATTTGGATATCCAATGTTTGAAGTGCCTAATCAAGTCTCACGTCCATCTTTATAACAGGTTGTGTCTTTTTCTTATTAATTTGTAGGCATTCTTTTTTTTTTTGGTACTCTGGATTCATGCAATGCTGTGTCATACATGTAATTTCAAATATATTCTCACCCTCCGTAACTTACCTTTTAACTCTCTTAATTATTTCTTCTAAAAAAATAAATTAATAATTTTAATGTAGTCCAATTTATCAATTTTTTCCAATATAGTTATCCTGTTTAAAAACCATGAATTTACCTAAGATAATGAAGATGTTTTACTACACGATCTTCTAAAATATTTATTGTTTTGCTTTTTACAGTGAAGTCTACAGTCCACCTGAAAATAATTTTTCTTTATGGTGTGAGATAAGGGCCATATTTAATAGTTTTTACTGTGATGTCCAACCGGCCCAGCACCATTAATCAAGGCCATCCTTTCCCAATGATCTTCACTTTTGTCATAAACCAAGGGCCCATAGATGTGTCGGCCACTTACTGGCTCTATTCAAGTGGCCCATTTTTCTGTCCTGTACCCAGACCACACTGTCTTAATTGTGGTACCTTTAAGTTAAGTGTTAATATTTAGATGTACAAGTCTTCTGCCACCTTGTTTGCCTTCAAGAGTGTCTTAGCTACACTTGACCCTTTGCATTTTCAAATACATGTTAGAAGCATCTTGTTCATTTCTCTCTCTTCTTTCTCTCTGTCTCATGAGAGCACGCATTCACACACACACACACAAACATGCCTAAATTTTGATTGGCATTACACTAAATCTAGATATCAGTTTGCGATGAATTGGACTGACATCTTTACAATAATGAGTCTTCCCAACCATGAACATAATATATTTAAATCTTTTTTTTTCAATAATGTCATCTTCATAGAGATCCTGCATATCCTTTGTTGAATTGATTCCTAGTCATATCTTGGGAAACCCTGGTGGTGTAGTGGTTAAGTGCTATGGCTGTTAACCAAAAGGCTGGTGGTTCAAATCCGTCAGGCCCTCCTTGGAAACTCTATGGGTCCTGTCCTATAAGGTCACTATGAATCGGAATTGATTCTACAGCAGTGGGTTTTTTTGGTTTAATCATATCTTGTTTCCAATTCTGTTCTAAATGGTATTTCTTAAATCACCTAACTACTCTTTGTTGATGTATAAGAATATATATTTTTAATATTGCCTTGTATTCAGAAAAATTTCATATTATTTTGAATCTTCTATACATACAATCACATTATTTATAAACAATAGCATCATCATTTTCCTCTCTTTTCCTTACACATTTTCTCTCTTTCATGCCTTGCTACATTGGCTAGAAAGTCCAGCACTAAGTCAAATAGAAGTGATGATAGTACCATCATTGTCTTGTTCCAGTTTCAAAGGAAAATGTATCTATTTTTTCCCTTAAATATAATGTTTGCTCTTGGATATTCTATTCCTAGTTTGTTAATTTTTGTTTTGTTTATAAAAAGGACAATGATTTTTATCACTTTTCTTTTATCTATTGAAACGTTTCTCTGCATTTTCTCTTTTATTCTCTCAATAAGGTGTATTTTACATATTCATACCAATTCCTATTTTACATGTAGCCAGAATCTCAGTTTAGGCAATGGCATTATATGAACCATTGAGATTTAGCCATGCTGGGTATGCTTGATGGATTAGTGAAGTGAGCTCTTCAGGAGCCTATCCTGGCAGAGAACCCATGAAAGAGAAGAGACAGGACAGTTACAAAACTTCAGTGTCAGAAATGAAGGGCTTACCACAAGGTATATGGCATTCTAATATATCTTCCAATCAATCATGTAGGCACATGTTGGACCCTAAGAAAATAGAGAAGGGAGAATAAAAAGTCAGAGAAACAATCTCACTTCAATGGCACTTCTTGGCTAGACCCCTAACAAAGAGTCACACAAAAGAGAAGTGTTCACTTCAAAGCATCCTTTGGCTTCAGAGAACACAGTGTAGCTTTCTTACTCCAAGAGTTCTAGCAGTGGAGGGAGAGTGTCCAGCCAGGGCACAGATACCAATGCCTAATGACTAAGTCAATAATCAGCAGAAGTCACAGCTCTATTTCTTGATCCAGTAGTGGCCAAGGCAAGTAGTAGGTACTATCACCAGAAGACGTGATGCACAACAGAAGGAGAGGTATATATGAGAGGTGGCAGTTCCTGGTAGATGCCAAGTAGCAGTTGATGGTGCTGTGCATGAACACTTGAGACATTCCCTGAAACCTCCAGAAATACTTGAGGAGGCCACTGCAGAGTGCTAAAGGTCTAAACACAACAAGAAGGAAATAGAGCCAATGCAAACAGGTTAATACTCTCAATATGATCAATTAAAAACCCTGTAAGTAAGGCAGATTGGTGGAAATGATGTAATATTAGGATGAGTGATGTGAACACAGGCAGATTATGATGGGTACAAGGTCACCCATCTAGCTGGTGGCATCAAGCCTAAGCTCTGTTCTGTCTGCCATGCTGCATCCCTCACTCTTCTTGGCAGCCCATTTCACCTTCATGACTCTCAGTTTAAATGAATTATTGGAACACTTTCCCTGGAATTTTCAGCATCATTGAATAGAGGTTCCATGGTCAAGGTCATCTACAAGGGTAATTCTACTATGTCATGGCTGCCTATAGACATTTCTGAAAACTATACATAAGTACTTTGGAATCAGGAATTAATCAACAACTATCCTCAGTCTATCTCATACAATGCACTGTGTGCACAGGAAACACATAAAAAAATGAATATACCAGACAAAAATTATCATTAACCCATTCATTCAACTCTTTGTTTTTCATTGAATACCAACTATGTGTCATATGTTAGAAGCCTATACTATCCTCTGTAGAGTAGAATATTCTAATAGGAAATGAGAATCACAGCAGTTTATAACTGAATAGAAATCGTATGCTTGAACCCCTGTATTAAATAAACAAAAAGTGGAACCATGGAGAAGTAAAGGAATTCATTTTAATGTCTGCAGAGAGCTATAGAATCCAGGTCTCCTGACTGTCAGACCTAGAGAAATCTTTTCTGAAAAGAAAGAGTAGGGTCAAAAAAAGGACGTTGTATACTCATATTATTTAAATCCAGCTGCTTCTGAAACCCTATTCTATTTCTCCCTTCCAAAGCTAACCATAGGCAAAATTAGGAAGTAAGCAACTGATCAAGGTAAAGTTTGGTTTTGTTTCTCAGTCTCCTAAGATTTTGCCTCTCACATGTGCCATATCTTCCTTCACCAGGTACCTATTCTAGCAACCCTAAAGTGCCAAAGAGCCTCAATACAACATTGCTAAAATATACATTTTAGTAATTCACCAAAAAGCCTTGCCTTCCTACCTCACCCCTACCATGTTGCCACAGCAGCTGTGGCATGAAAGAACCATAGCTACAAGAGTGTAATGTACCTTTCTTTGATCAGTTACAATACTTCTGGCAAATTATATTTGCACGGTCACTTTAGCCTTATTAAGCTAGCTCAGTCTGTACTTTTTCCATACTTTCTCAAAAACCTTTGAATAATTACAACTCAATGTCTTTAGAAGATTCGTTTTGACCTATTTTCCTTTCCTTTTTAGAAAAATCAGGACAAGATTATTTTCTTCCAAGACACCATTGATAGTTTTGGGTTTCTCCTCACTAAGAGCTGGAGAGTTTGGTGTGGGATCATAGAAAGAGCAAGGGAACCAGAGGAACAGTACATGGTGCCAATCTAGGCTCCCAGGCACACCATTACCTCTGTCTCAAGATTGGTACTATTTATAACCATTTTGTAAATGCATTTAATAACCCATTGCCATTGAGTGAATTCCAACTCATAGCGACCTCATAGGACAGAGTAGAACTGCTCCATGGGTTTCTCAGGAGCAGCTGGTAGATCTAACTGTCAATCTTTTTGTTACCAGCCATAGCTCTTAACCATTGCACCACTAGGGCTCCACATGTTTAATAAATAATAGTAATAATTAAAAAGAAAAAAATCAAACCTGTTGCTGTCAAGTTGATTTCTGACTCACAGTGACTGTATAGTGACCATATAGGACAGAGTAGAACTGCCCCACAGGGTTTCCAAGGAGCGGCTGGTGGATTCGAACTACAACCTTTTGGTTAGCAGCTCTAGCTCTTGACCACAGTGAGTAGTAAGTGCTTAAAAATGTTTCTCCTTTTTTTTTTTTTTTTTTCTTGCATTAAGCACTGGGAAAGTACTAATTCAAGTCATTAGAGTAAAATGACTTCAAGTACTGGTCAAGTTCTGTATGATTCTTTATAAACCGCTTTGTGCCTTGTTCCAGTGACAAATACAGACCCCAGTCTGAATGCATCAATGAATGAGAAGGGGCATCACTATCGCCAGGAAGACCAAGCCAAGTTCAGCTTCTCCTGACGACAAATCTGCACTTTGATAATCTTAAAACAGTTATGTCTATCTGATGTCTATACCTTCCTCTACCTCCGAGTGTTTTTTAATATGAAAGGCTCTTAAAAAGGGACAAGAAGATCCTTTTTTAATTCTGTGCCGGAGTGTGACAACCAGCTGCATACAGTCTCATAGGTTTGTGCCCCATGCAGCAAGAAACCAAAGACAAAAATCAACATGCTGATGAGATAGGATTTTTGGCTTTAGGCTAAGAATCAGTGTTGGAAAGCACTGGAACATGGCTTATCTTGCTGTGGAAGAAATCAGTCAGGGCTCAACCTACAGCAGAGTTGAATTCATAGAATGCTTATCTTTCAAAGCGTACAATTGGGAGTGCTTAAATTTTGATGCATTTTAGTTGGGTACAAATTAGCAACTAGCTGGCTGCTAAATGGACTGTTACCTTTGCTTTTGACAATCTACTGAAATTAGCCCCTCAATGTTATGTGAATGCAGGGAAAATGGGTTGGGAGGGCTGGAGCCGAAGATGGGATTTCATCTGGTGCATTTATGTGAGAATTTTTAGTGTGCTGCTGATATTTAAGGACTTTAGTGAATGCAAAAGAGGGGAAAAGGTTGAGAATGACAGACAGTCACTTCTGCTCAGCAGGCGTTGGACTCTATAGTCGGAGTATAAATGGATCTAGTTCTTTTTAAATGTTAATAAGCTGTTGCAATGGACAGGATTTCATATGTAGTTACTATAATAGCAGGCACTGGCCTATTCTGTGGTTGCTGAAGTAGATTGCATGTTTGAATTACTGCCAGTACTAAACCAAAACCCAAATCCATTGTCATTAAGTTAATTCTGACTCATAGCGACCCTATAGGACAGAGTAGAACTGTCCCACAGAGCTTCCAAGGAGCACCTGGTAGATTCGAACTGCCTACCTTTTGGTTAGCAGCTGTAGCACTTAACCACTACACCACCAGGCTTTCCACTGCTAGTACTAGGCAAGGTCAAGCCCAAAAGAGGTGTTTAAATTTTAATACCAAAGAAACAAACAAAGCACCTTAAATTTGGAAAGTAAATTAAAAAAAAAAAAAAGTACATATTTACTTCACTCTTGTCTGTTTCTTAATTAGCATTATTTTAATGCAGAACTGAATTTCAGACTATCATGACCACAGTTATCTTGGTTATAGAAAATATACAAACAGTAACAGGCATAAGATGAGGTAAGTAGGGGCTCTGATTTCCCATGTTTGGAGAAAAATGTCTTGCTAAGTAACTGTGACATCCCAAGGTTTGAAGATTTTGGAGTTGTGAGCATCTCAGACCTTCACACCTCCCTCCCTAACTTTTTAGACAGTACATGTCACAGTGATGAAATGACATGAAAATGAGGTGGAGTGGTATTAACTTGGACCTAACAAAAATTAAACATTTGTCTTGGCTTGTAGAAGAGTAAATGCTGTCTTAAAACTGAACCCCATTGCCATCAAATTGATTCTGACTCATAACGACACTATTGAACAGACTAGAACTGCCCCATAGGGTTTCTTAGGAGCTGTTGGTGGATTTGAACTGCTGACCTTTTGGTTAGCAGTTATAGCTCTTAACCACTGTGCCACCAGAGCTCCAAAAAATCTTATCTTAGGCAGAGTTTATTATTGGAATTATAACAACATAAAATTCACCTAGTATATACTTAGTGGGTGTACATAAAACCCCGTTGCCATCGAGTCAATTCTGACTCATAGCGACCCTATAAGACAGAGTAGAACTGCCCCATAGAGTTTCCAAGGAGCGCCTGGTGGATTCAAACTGCCGACCTTTTGATTAGCAGCCGTAGTTTTTAACCACTACGCCACAGGGTTTCCGTGGGTGTACATAGAGTTCTCATTCCAAGATCGCCCAGGCCAAAAATGTTTCCTATCTAGTCTTCTGGGAAAAAAGAGAAATCAAATAGCCATTGAATAGAAACTGATTGCATGGGTCTGACCCCTCTGAGTTCAGTGAAACAGAGGGGTCAGAGTCCATCAATACTAGGCGGCAGCATTGATCATTTAGCATAAGACCTTCTTAACGGGGCAATCCTCAGTCTCAGACTATGAGACCTATAATTTCTGGTATAGGAAACAGCCTCTGGAATAGAAAATGTAATTGTCGAGAGTGAGAAGACAGATCCACCAGGCAGAACAAAATGTGAAGGGCAGAAAGAGTATATTACAAGAGGAAAATAAATTTATAAGTTCACTGAAATACCAATGTTGATAGATTTTGAAAACAAAAAGAATAAAGTTTGTTTCAAAAAAACGTGATATCACAGTTTAAAAGAAGGCTAGTAGGAAGAGACTCAACCTGCTTAGTATTAAGTCATATACCAAAAAACCAAACCTACTGCCATCCGAGTTGATTCTGACTTATAGTGACCCTATAGAAGAGAGTAGAACTACCCCCGCAGAGTTTTCAAGGAATGCCTGGTGGACTTAGGCTGCCAACCTCTTGGTTAACAGCCGTAGCACTTAACTACTACGCCACCAGGGTTTATTATGTCATATAGCTATGATAATTTAAAACAATGCAGTATTAGGATGGTGATATACATAAAAAAGTCATGTCTACCTGATATTTCATTTCATATCCCAGGAGAAACTGTAAAAAGGAAGAGAATGGAACTTAGCTTGTTCAAAGCTCAACCCAGACCAAATTATAATGCAATGTGTTCAATATGTTTCATGTTGTATAAGACCAGACATATTAACGCATCCTAAAATTAGACTTTTATTTGCAGACTATTGTATAATTATACTTTCAGAGCCAAAGCACTCAGCCACAGTTCATGGTTAGAGGCAGGATTTCCCCTAAAGAAGTAGAAATTCCCATGCTCAGTTACCAGAGGAAGAGACACACCCTGGGATAGGAAATGAACACTGAGAGGCCAGTAATCAGACTGAAGGTGGGGAAATCACCTTTCACCACACCTGTGGCAGATAGACAAGGATTGTAGAGCATTGAGACCTACCCTGGCCTCAGGGTTAACTCTTGGGGGAAAGAAAAGGGATAAAATTATGAGGGGCATAGAGCGAATTTCAATATTATTGGTATTATTCTGTTTTGTAAACTGGTGATGGGCAGTTTGATGTCTTTTTTATTATTATCCTTTATATTAGGAATTGGCAAACTACAGCCCATGTGTGAAATATGACCCACAGTCTGCTTATACATGATCCATGAGCTAAGAATGGTATTTACATTTTTAAAGCTCTGTTTAAAAGTAGAAGAAAAAAGACATAGGAGGAGGAGGAGCAGGAGGAGGAAGAAGAAAAATAAGGGCAGTGTTATAGATTGAATTGTGTCTCCCAAAAATGTGTGTCAACTTGGCTAGTCTATGACTCCTAATTTTGTGTGATTGTCTACCATTTTGTCATCAGATGTGATTTTCCTATTGTTGTAAATCCTACCTCTACGATGTTAATGAGGTGGGATCAGCGACATTTATGCTAATGAGGCAGGACTCAATCTACAAGATGAGGTTTTGTCTTAAATCAATCTCTTTGAGATATAAAAGACAGAAGCAAGCAGAGAGACAGGGAAAACTCACACCACCAAGAAAGAAGCACCGGGAGCAGAGTGCATACCTTTTGGACCTGCAATCCCTGCACAGAGAAGTTCTTAGTCCAGGGGAAGAGTGATGACAAGGACCTTCCTCCAGAGCCTACAGAGACAGAAAGCCTTCCCATGGAGCTGACTCCCTGAATTTGGACTTCTATCCTCCTGGACTGTGAGAGAATAAACCTCTGCTTGGAGAAGCCCTCCACTTGTGATATGTCTGTTATAGCAGCACTAGATGACTAAGATAAGCAGGAAACTGTGTAACATAGATCGTATGTGACCTGCAAAGCCTAATATATATACTATCCAGACCTTTACAAATACATTGGCCAACCCCCTGATTTATAATGTACTTCTATCTTCTATAGGAGGCCTGGTGGCACAGATGTTAAGCACTTGGCTGCTAACAAAAAGGTCGATAGTTTGAACCCATCAGCCGCTTCAAGGGAGAAAGATGTGGTATCTGCTTCTGTAAAGATTACAGCCTTGGAGACTTCTGGCCAACATGGTGCCATAGACAGAAGCACCACACCATCCCTCCACAGCAAAGACACAAAAAAGTAAAGCAGAGGCAAACGTCATTCCTGGAACCTGAAGTGTTAAATGAAGAGATAAAAACTCAGCTCAGCACTGAATGGAATAAGAAACTTTCAGAGGACAGAGAGCGAGGAGCGATATGTGAAGAAGGCCCATCAGCTGACACAGATCAGCCATCTTGGACTCCTGTCAGGATCAGCAGACCAGGAGCACGGGAAAACAGCTTCTTGGAACTTCCAGCAGGAGACAGAGCACCCGGTAACCAGCGATACATGCTTTCCCACTCCTTATCCTTTCCCTGCTGTTCTACCTCCAAGCTTCCTGGCTGGCTATGGTGGCTTGACTGGCCGGGAAGTGCAGAGTCCATGTGGCTTGGATTCGCCCCACCCATGTGGGAGATGGGTGGACAGGAAGTATGGGAAAGCAACTTCACAAAGTTCCCAGCAGGAAACAGAGCACCTGGTAAATAGTGATATATGCTTCCCTAGCCCCTGCCTTCTTCCCCCCTCTTTGGCCTCCTCTGCTTCCTGCCAGCCACA
The DNA here is from genome assembly GCF_030014295.1 of Loxodonta africana. NCBI lineage: Eukaryota > Metazoa > Chordata > Mammalia > Proboscidea > Elephantidae > Loxodonta > Loxodonta africana. Next base: position 57,936,673 of record NC_087358.1, read on the forward strand.
ATCTTTTGGCCAGGAGGCAACTGTTTTGGCCTCAGGCTGCTTGGGTTCGCCCTGCCCACACTGTCAGGACTCCTGAGCTTGTGTTGGCTCTTTCCATCTCTTTTGGTTTCTTCTGTGCCTCCTACCACCTCCCCCTCCTTTCTCTGGAACACCTGGCTCAGTGTGCCGTCTTTGCTTCTTCTTGAAAGGCTATGAAGCCATGCTCGACTGGGGAACCACTCCCCCCGGCCCATGACACCAGGCTGGTGGGATCCCCGGGGTTTTGGTTTTCCTTGTTTTGCTTTGTTCTGTTTTGTTTGTTTGTTTTCTTTTTCTTTTCAAAGTTTGGAGCCCCTTCTAGCCAAGCTGCACTGCATGGCTTAGGAGCCACTTCCCCAATCTGCGTAGCAACATACATGGGATCCCTGGGGGCATTTCTTTTTTTCTTTTTCTTTCTTCTTTTCTCTCTCTTTTTCCCTTTCTGTCTTTCTTCATTTCTCAGTTCTCGTCACTCTACACTTATCTTCTTTTCCTGTCTCCTGAATACCTGGTGCTGTGTGACAGCTATATCCCCTCTAGCCAGGCTATGCTGAGCAGCCTGGGAGCCATTTCCCCAGTCTTAGCAGCCCCACTGGTGGGACTCCAGGACTCCTGGGGGCTTTTCTTTTTTGCTTTTTCAAATTTTTGTCTAGTTTTTTTTTTTTTTTCCTCCCCTTTTTTTTCCTTTTTGCGTTTCTCCATTTCTTGGTCTCTCATCTCTCTACTCCAAAGGCAAGCTCCCTTAGCACTCTTTTTTTTTTTTTTTTCCCTTTCTTTGCTTGTTTGGTTTTGGCTCCTGTTTCTCTCTTCTGTCTCTCTTCTTTTCCATACCCCTATCAGCTCCACACATCACAACCTTCCCCTTATTCCTTGCCTACCTGCACCGTGCGCTGAACATCACACCCAGAAGCAGCGCAGGCACCACCTACTGGACCCTGCCCAGCACTGATTCCAGGCCCACCCTGTCAGCCCTAGTAGTGCCACAAACAACCCATAGCGAAGTTTATTAAGTAAATGTTCTACATCCCACTTCAGTGAGTGGCATATGGAGTCTTAAAACCTTGTGAGTGCCTATCTAAGATGCATCAATTGGTCCTGTCCCACTTGGAACAAAGGAGAATGAAGAAAACCAAAGACACAAGGAAAATATTAGCCCAAAGGACTGAGACCACATGAACCAGAAACTCTACCAGCCTGAGACTAGAAAAACTAGATGGTGCCTGGCGGCCACCAATGATCACACTGACAGAGAACACTGCACAGAGTCCCAGGCAGAGCAGGAGAAAAATGTAGAACAGAACTCAAATTCGCATAAAAAGACCAGGCTTAATTGTCTGACAGAGACTGGAGGAACTTCCGAAACTGTGGACCCCAGAAGCACTGTTAACCTAGAATTGAAACCGTTCCCAAAGCCCCCTCTTCAGACAAAAATTAGACAGGACTACAAAACAAAAAATAATACGAGTGAGGAATGTGCTTCTTAGTTCAATCAGATACGTGAGACCTAATGGGTAGCTCCTGTCCAAAAGCAGGATGAGAAGGCAGGAAGGGACAGGAACTGGTCAAATGAATCTAGGGAACCAGGGGTGAAAAGGGGGAGTGTGCTGTCACATTGTGGGGATTGCAACTAATGTCACAAAACAATACGTGTATAAATTTTTGTATGAGAAATTAACTTGAGCTGTAAAATTTCACAGAAAGCACAATTTAAAAAAAAATTCCAGTAAAAAAAAAATATATATATATATACCAGGAAATTTCATAGGTTTGACTGTGGTGAATTATAATCTAAGGTGAATTTGCCATTATCCTAACTTATTAAGCCACCACAAAAAATTAATTGGCTTCCAAGGTCTATTAAAGCTTATAACCAGTTAAAAACAAAACGAAACATGAATGGAGACCATGCTATCAATAATTTTGCCAGAACAACAGGTGTAAACAGGCAGTGAGTAGTTCAACCTGTGGTGCATGATCATGCTAGTAATACCTGATCCCCTTCCACACTGGCCCAAACAGAATTTTTAATTATAAAACCTACCACTCAAGAGTGCCTACCATTCCAGGTGCTTTACCTATGCTGTGCCATTAATCCAGACAACTACTACCCTAGAAACTAAAACAAAACAAAACCCATTGCCATGGAACTGATCCATAGGGTTTCCAAGGAGTGCCTTGTGCGTTCAAACTGCTGACCTTTTGGTTAGCAGCCGTAGCTCTTAAATACTACATCACCAAGGTTTCTGTATGGTATAAAACCCAAAACCAAACCCACTGCCATCGAGTTGATTCCGACTTATAGGGACCCTACAGCACAGAGTAGAACTGCTCCACAGAATTTCCAAGGATCGCCTGGTGGATTCAAACTGCCGACCTTTTGGTTAGCAGCCGTAGCACTTAACCACTACACCACCAGGGTTTCCATATAAAAAAAAAAAAAGTAGGTATTATTTTCCCTATTTTACAGAAGAGGAATCTGAGACTCAGAAAGGTTAAATAACTTGCCCAAAGTCACACAGTTTGCAAGGGAAGCTTTCATCAAACAAGAGTGCTTTCATGCAACCTTTAATAGATGTTAAGCCTTTTTCTAGTTGTATGTGCATTTGATGTGTCATGTTAATTCTTAACCTTTGAGAAAGGCGTAATGGTGTATCTCTCCAGATGAGGAAATAGCATTTCAGAGAAGTTACTAGGTTATTGAAATGCAACCAATCCAGGAAGTTCAGAAGTCCAAGTTGAACCCAGGGGTCTCTAAATCAAATGCTTGGGGTTTTTCTGTCTCCTATGTTTCCCCTCCAGGGGCAGGTAGAAGCTATGCTGAGTTTTTAGGAGGAGATGGAGCCTAGTTTCATAAAAGAGTCAAATATTGTTCTCAAACCAAAGGGACAGCCAATGATAAAGCTCACCTGTTTGGTTACTTTTATTACTGGAGCTCTGCATCTGTCATTAGATACATTTTTAAATGACTCCTACCAAAGGTCCTGCTGAATTTTCCGCAACCACAAGTGAGGCATAAACCTGTAGCTTGCAGCACTATGACAAATCCCACTAAGAAGCTTCCAAAATTAGAGAGGATTTGTGTTTATGTGCAGTGTTCCCAGATGGCCTCTTGCAAGGCACACAGCAAACAGCATGTGTTCATCCTTACTGATGCATAGCCGAGCCTTTCAAATAACTTACATGGGACCAGGGTAACTATACACCCCGTCACTTGAGCATTGGTCATATGACTGCAAATCTTCTTTGAACATTCAGTATGTGAATCAGGTGGCTTCAGGCCATTTCAGTTGATGGGTTGCCAGGAGTCTGGGAAAGGTCAGCAAGTGAGAAAAAATTGGCAGTATAGTACTACTGCTTGCCTTCCAAGGTGACCTGAGGGAAAATTTAATAAAGCTTGCTATTGTAATATGTCTTATTGTTTTCTATATTAGGGTCAAGTCAAGACATACTATAAAAGTCTGATGCAACAGGATGAGCCTATATGGTGAGACAGTTCTACAGGAAGGATCAGAAAGGGTCTAGTCATTTGATATAAGAAGATAGAGACCTCTTGAGCATCCTTAAAGGTATATTTTTCTCTCTGAACATTAGTCCATCCCCCAGTTTACCAATTCTCCTTCTTGAATGTGAGGTGGAAGTAGAAGGACCATGGGTTTCAGCATCAAGCAAAGATGGGTCCAAAGCCTAATTCTGCCACTGACTGGCTTCTTTCCCCTAGGGTTAGTTTACCTATCTTCTCTGAGACTCAGTTGCTTCACCTTTAAAATACGATTCTAATACCTACTTCCAAGGGTTGTATAAGAACGAACCTGAGATATTATACATGCATGTACCAGGCACAACATGGAGTCATGTGGTCTAAGCTCAGTGGAAGTTACTTTCTTTCACTTTGCTGTAAATGTGACCTCTGTGAATCACTCAGTTTCTCAGAGCATCAGTTTCCTCATTAGTGAAATAAATCAAACCAAAAACCAAACCTATTGCCTTTGAGTGGATTCTGACTCATGGCAACTCTATAGGACAGAGCAGAACTGCCTATGAGGTTTCTTAGAGGAGTCCACGGATTTGAAATACCAACATTTGGCTTAGCAGCCAAGAGCTCTTAACCATTGTACCACCAGGGTTCCCATTTGTAAAATATGGATAATAAAATCTAGTGTATTAAATAAGAAAATATGTGTAAAGTGCCTATCATAGTCCCAGGCACAAGATTAACACTTTGTAAGTATTACTTCTCTTCCTCAAAATGCACCGTTTGTTTTGCATTATAGTTACACAAAGTTTGCACACCAGCATAGGAGTTACAATAGCGCTGCTACTGTTGTTGTTGGGTGCCGTCATATCGATTCCAAGTCACAGCAGCCCCAGAGTAGAACTGCCTCATAGGGTTTTCTAGGCTGTAATCTTTAGGGAAGCAGAGCACCAGGTCTTTTCTCCCACGGAGCCACTGGATGGGTTCAAAATACCAGCCTCTAGGTGCTATCACCCAATGACAGTATAACTGAATGGAGTCTGTCTGGTTTTAGTCATCTCACCTTTTGGACCAATCCTTTCACTAACCCAGAACAGTCTACTTCTACCTTATGGGCTGGAGCCACCTAGCAAGGTTCATTATCACAGGGATACCAATTTGTCATGTGGGGCCTTGCTAACAGCTTTCTAGTCAGTTACTTCATGTTTCTAGTGACAAATTATATTTGAATTTCAACTTAAAATCCAGGGAACTCTAAAGTAAAACCTCAGTGTAATCATGGTGATAAAGCTTCAGCACATGCAATTTTGAGAGGGTTTTTTTTTTCTGTTTGTCATAGAGTGTTCCTCTGCACATATCCATGCCCAAACACCACCACTACACCATTCCACCCCTCTCCACACTAGAGAATGATAGAAGGTCCACCCATTAATACTGTATCTTGAACTCACAGCACCAGAAGAGTTTGTTTAGAAACAGAGGGTTACTGTTCAATTGAAAAGCATGGAGGTCTTACCTAGGCTTGTTCCATTGAGCATGAAATGAATAAAGTTGGAAGTGGGAAGAAAAACCATATCTCAGCAATAAAGTTTTCATCTTATTTAATAAAACACATATTTGCCTATTTCTTTGGCAAAGACACCAAGTTCTCCAGTTGATGAGCTAAAGCCAAAGCTGCTAAAAGAAGTTTTGTTTCTCCTTCTTGAATAAGAAATCGAACTCCAGTTTTTCAGCATGAGCTCTTTGGTGACTTTTCATACCTTTTTAGACCCATTTGTGTGTCCTTTTGGTTATTTAACTCCGGAAACACAATCTGGGATTTAGAGTATTTGGAAAAGGGATATTTTATTTCAATAGCATTATCAAGCCCAGGAAAGTTTGAAAAGCTTGGTCAACTCTGTTTGAGAGAGCAATCTAAAACCACTTCCAATTAGCCCTAGAATGTACTTGTATACTTAAGTTTGAATGAGGAGGTTGGACCTGTGTCATGTTTTCAGTATCTTCGTATTTGAAACTCCAAGGTCAGCCAACAAATTAGGGAATTATTTAAACTGAACTGTTTTCATGCATTCTTCACCACGACACTTTTCATACAGTGTTGTCGGACTGATTAATGCATAATCTCCTCCATTTTATGCCTTCCAGTTGGAAAGCAAACTGACTGTTGAACAAGCCAAACTAAATCCTGATGCTGAAAACTTTAAAGTGCCAAAAATATAGTACCCTAATATAATTCAGCTTACCCTTGGAGGTATGTAAATTATATATTAAAATTTACAGTCTATCAGTTATAGTCTGTAGAAAGGTTTCAGATGTGTAGAAAATTGGCATTTATAAATATTTGACAAATTTTCCCATGCCATAAATTTAAAGACAAATAGAGAAAACACTGTTTGCCCCCAAAGACACTGTAACTAAGGAAAAGGAGTTGTGCAACTTGTCCTAAAAAGAGCTGACCAGGGACCCCTCCATCTTTATCTTTTTCAGTCTGTGATTTGTAAACTGAGTTCAATTGTTCTCTCACCCATCTGGTATTCCCGGTCCATAGTCATTTTCATAGTTTGGGAAAAGCAACAATGTCTCAGCACACAAGGGATTTCAGACTTTAGACCTTGAGAGCTAACTTCAGAAAAGGAAAGAAATTGGGGATGGAAGACAAAAATCCTAGAGGCTGTCCAGATGTGAGCAGCACCAGTTAATACTCCTATCCCCACTCCCTGTGAGTGAAGATCTGTCTCATATACTTTGATTCGAAAGCAGTACTTACTGTGTTGAATCAGCTCTGGTCTTATGCACCTATCTTGAAAGTTCATGATCTTAATTACAACTGATCTAACCTGACAGGTTATGTTTCTTATCAATGAAGCCCTTATCCCTGGAACTCCTCTTCCAAGCTTGACATTTTTCTCAAAGCTCTCTTTTGGCTCAATAATAATGGTCAATATCTACTAAGTAGCTTTTTCCAGCTGTTTTGCATATTTTAACTCAAAATAATCATATTTTAAGTCAAGATAACCATATTATTATCATTTCCATTTTCCTAGGGAGAAATGGAGTGAGAGAGAGGTGAAATAGTCCCTTTGATAGGTAGAAGAGTTGAATTTGAACCCTGGATGATTGGCTCCAAAACCTAATGTCTTAACCATTAAACTCACTGTTTTTGGTATATGATACCTCATCAGAGTGTTTTCTCAGCCTAACAATGTTAGTAAGGCCAAATGTTTGATTTTGGACTTTTGGTTTTCTGATCCCTACAACTTTCTTTCATGGAAACTGTATTGAGTTCTAATGATACAACAGGTGCTATGTCATCACTTCCAAATACATGAAGCCAACCTGAATCCATCTCCAGCTACCATCACCTGCTTTTCATTTGCTTCTTTCACCAGTGCCTCAAAGGCTCCTGGTTTATGCTGTCTCAGAGGGCAAGAGGTTTTTTACTGAGTAGGGTTAAGAATATCGTGCTACCAACTGGACTAAACCAAAAACTAAGAAGTTTCCTGAATATGACCAAAATGCTTCAAAGGCCAGAGTAGCAGGGACAGGGGTCTGGGGACCATGGTTTCAGGGGACATCAGGTCAATTGGCATAATTGGCATGGCTACCACTGACCACTGCCCTGACAGGGAACACAACAGAGAACCCGTGATGGAGCAGGAGAACAGTGGCATGCAGATCTCAAGTTCTCATAAAAGACCAGGCTTAATGGTCTGACTGAGACTAGAGGGACACTGGAGGTCATGGTCCCTGGACCCTTTGTTAGCCCAGGATTGGAACCATTCCCAAAGCCAACTCTCCAGACAGGGATTGGACTAATTTGTGTTATAAGTTAGATAATGATGTTGGTGAGGAATGAGCTTCTTGTCTCAAGCAGACACATGAGACTGTGTGGGCAACTCCTGTCTGGAGTTGAGATGAGAAGGAAAAGGGGGGCAGGAGCTGGTTGAATGGACATGGAAATACAGGGTGGAGGGGAGGAGTATGCTGCCTCATCAGGCAGAAAGCAGCTAGGAGTGCATAGCAAGGTGTGTATTGCTTTTTGTATGAGAGGCTGACTTGATTTGTAAACTTTCACTTAAAGCACAATAAACAAATAAATTAAAAAAAAAAATATTGTGCAACACCTTGAGCCAGGATTCCCTTATGAAAGGGAATAATGCCCCTGCGATAAGTCCACTCATCCACCACTTAATTTGTCTCCTCAGGACTAATTCATAGAGGAACAGAGGGAATATGTGGCAACAGGAATTTTAAAAGGTACATTGAAATGACCTGGAAGCTAGAAAAACATCATTAGTCCAAGAAATTATGAGAATAACCACAACTCCCACTTGTGAATCATCTACTGTACACCAGCAATATACCAGTGGTTGTAATAAACAATAATGATAATAACCAAGATTTATATAGCACAACCTCTGTGCAGTCACTGTTTGAAGATATTTATGCATATTAATAAATTGAATTTTATAATCATCTTATGGGCTGTATACTATTATTATCTATATTTTACAGATGAAAAAAGAGAACCTGAAAGAGGTTGGGTAATTTGACGCTGATGGGTATAGGGACGCATTCTGCAATATCCTTACATGATGAACACCCCTGATTTACAGAATAAGACCTAGAGGGGGCCTACAAACCTAAAGGACTTGTGTGATACAATCTCTGCCAGACAAAGGTGGGTAAGAAGAGAAAGCAAATACAGTGAAATCTGGGAAAACCAGAACCTGTGTAAGGCAGAAACCTGTTAGAGGAGGAAAACTGAAGTATTTTCCACTAATAGAAAGCAGTAGAAAAGTGGTAAGACTGCTCATTGTCAAAGGCAGAAAAACTGTGAGACCCAGAAAAACAAGGAAGTCACGTCGAGATTCAGTTCCCACAGGTTTCACCGTAATAATAAAAATAATAGAACTTATATATTCATGCAGACAGACTGTGCCTCCAACTTCCAAGCAGCCATTAGACTGCTAGGAATGAGACACATACACTCACTGGCATCAGTCACACAAGACACACAGTGTTCAAAAAGTGAAACCCTCTATTAATATTTATGGAAAGTAAACATTAAACAATAACAACAGATTCCAAAAGAGGAAATGCTTACCCTCCCCCAATTTCCCCACGTCCATTTTTATGTCTCTGGGCAGGCATGCCGTGGTTCAGGTGAGATACTATGTTGACGTCACTGCTGCTTCCAGCTACCACCATGTTGCTCATGGGGCCTGCGTGGTTCCCAAGGCTTCTGCCATGCTGCTGGGCCTCGCTGAACCTCACTGGCAGCTGGAAGACCCCTGCATAGGATCACCTGAGCCTCTGGTGCTGCGTCCTCCTAAGCCTTTGCTGCTGGCTCCCACCATACTACCAAACCCTGTAGGGCTCTCTCACCACCATACTACCTGGGCCCTGCTGCCCGGAAGAGGTGGGGTATGCAGCTCCTACACAGAGGTGTCCAGCTCTGCCCTGCTGTAGGAAGACCCTGCACAAGATCCTCCAAGGCAACCCCTGCACAGGGTACACTCAGGCCTCTGCCCTGCACGGGCAAGTGTTACAGCACTTTTAGCTCCGCCAGCAAGCCTCCTGCCTGAAGGCTCTCAGCTCTTGCTCCATGGGCCAGAAAGGCCCACTGCTGCTGCCTCTTTTCATCTTCCACATTCACTGTTTCTTCTAGGTATAGGAGGTTCTCAGCACAAAGACTCCAGATCCTTAGTCCAAAGGATGCTCTCTGCTCCAGGTTCTTCTTGATTGTAGTGATGTCTCTCTCAACCCCCGCACAAGTGTAGCAAGATGGCAAAATTGGCCAATCTCCTAGTTAGGCCATAATCACCCTATTTGCATACAAAACTGCCCCATCCCTGTAAGAGTTTTATGTGCCTTATTTTCATAGCCCCAGCCATTCATTTTGTGGGAGTTACATGACCATGGCTTGAAAGGCCATATAAAAGGAATTCACCTTACCGTAAAACTTCTACTTAAGATTGTCTTGCAACAGATATTTCAAAGTATAGAAGGAAACTAACTATATAAAAGACAACCAAAATGCTCATCAAACAGAAGAATATATGCCTTAGGAAATGAAAATATTGAAACAACTTGTAAATAAATTTGAAATAAGCATTTTAAGAACCTAAAATACATAATGAACAAAAAAATATGAGGTTATGAACCAAAACAGACAGATATGACTCAAATGCAAGGAGACAGGAAAAAAAAAATTAGAAATTCTGAAAATAAAGTAAAAAAAAAAAAATTGGGGGGTTTTAGTTTAGAACTGACACAATTGGAAGAAAATGATTGAATTGGAAGATAGTCATAAAGAATTTACCTAAAATGCAGTGCAGAATACTAGTAGGCTCAAAAATAGAAAAGAGAAGCTGAGACATGTTATAGTATTAAGATATTCCAACAAACTATAAATTCAAGAATAAATACTGCAGTGACAGTATTTGAAGAAATAATGACAGAAAGTGTTTAAGATAGAAAAACACAAATTCTCTGATTCAAGAAGCACAACGAGACCTTAGATGGATAAAATAGATAAACCTATACAATATGCGTTTACTTTTGATCCAGCAACTGACTCAGGGCATACACATCAACAAATCAAAAAAAAAAAAAAAAAAAGCTATGTATATACACACAAACTTATTAATGGTGTAAGTTGTCTGCCATATCAAAATACTGAAAACATCCTAAATACCCATCCCTAGAAGTCTAACTGAATAATCTGAAATACACCCCCACCCAGAGGTGCCTCGGAAGACAGGCCTGGTGATCAGCTTTCAAAAGCTCGACAGCTTTGTAAACCCAATGGAGCAGTTCTACTCTGCACACTTGGGGTCACTGTGAGTCAGAATTGACTGTCTGGCAACTAGCAACAACAACAAAGTACATCCACAAAATGGAATACAATGTAGCTGTTAAAAAAAAAAAAAAAAAACAAGATCTCTATGAATTGGTATAGAGTGATTGACAGGATGCGTTGTTATGTGAAAAAAATCATAAAAGAGTATAAATAGTATATGATGTTTTGTGTTAGAACAAAAGGGGAAATAAAGATACACACAAGGCACACACATACAAATGTTCATTTTTGCAGAAAGAAATCCAGAGCAGATTAAAACACAAACAAAGAAACAAACAGAAAAGTTCACCTACAGGGAAAGCGTAGGAACAAGGTGAAAAAGATAAGGGAATGAGACTTAAGAGTATAAAAACCAAAAACTAAACCCACTGCCGTGGAGTCAGTTCTAACTTCTAGGGACCCTGTAGGACAGAGAACTACCCATAGAGTTTTCAAGGCTGTAAACCTTTAAGGAAGCAGATTGCCACATCTTTCTCCTTCGGAGCCACTAGTGGGTTCAAAAACGGCTGACTTTTTGGTTAGCACCCAGGCCCTTAACCACTCTACCACCAGGGCTCCTTTCTTAGAGTATACAATAAAATAATAATAACTATATAAGGAAATATTTGGATGAAAGAAAAAATGGTGATTAAATCCACTGGTTTGAAAATGTTGGTTTGAAAAATATATTAAATTACAACTTTTTGAAAATAGTATTATATTTAGCTGCTTTAAAAATGGAAATAGAATTCTGGATGACAAAAATTTGGAAATGTTAAGTTCTTTGTCTTATTCTGGCAGGATAGAGATGTTGAGTACCTTTAGCTATCGTTTGAATAAAAGATTAAGTATAAATGTTAAAATGTAATAGTCATCACTAAGAAAATGAAAATAGAATCTACATATTCCAAGCCAAAAGGGAAGGAAAAAAAAAAAGGATCAAAAGAAATGTTATTAGTCAAACAGAAGAAAGGGGGAAAAAAAGAGAAAAAGTGCAAACCAAAAGAGAACCAATATAAAATAGTTAAAATACCTCAGTAATTTAAAAATGTAACTGGATTATACCCACCTATTAAAATTTACAATGTCAATCAAATAAATAAAAAAGTTGAAAATAAAGGAAAAAAAGGAAATTGCTAACACAATGCCTGTGTATCATTACTGATATAAGATTAAATAGATTTTAAGGAGAAAAACATTATTTTATTTTTTTAGAAATGAAATATTATAGTGATGAATCCCTTTTTGTTCCTGTCCCTGATCCATTCATGTCCCTTCATCTCCAGACGTTAAAACTCAACAAGTAGTAGTTTCTTAAAGGTTAGTTGCAATGTGGAATATGAACTAACTTTCAGTGAAAGTTATCAGTGAACCTTTACGCTCTGCTACATTAAAATCCATCAGTCTCTCTTGAGATTTGAACAGATATTTTACTAATGCATCACTTGGTAGGATCATGTGTTGGTCAACTGGAAAATGCTGAAACAATTTATTATATATCAAAAAAATCACACCCTTTAATATCATTACCCATCTCTTCAGAAAAGTCTTAAGTATTGAGAGCTCACACTGCTACATGCACATTGTCCAAAATTCTAATTTTTCCCTTGAAAGCTCCATTTTTATAATTGTCAACAAATACTGCCAGTTGTTTTTCTTGAAGTGACAGGCACATTTCCTTCATTTTTGAGAAACTGTCAGCCAAATACAAGCCTGAATGACCATAATTTGTCTGCCACTTGTTCTTTCAGATAAATATGGTGTTCCAGGAAAAAAGTCACGAGTTCAGCTGGCAACTCAAACAATTGCACAAGTACTTTTCCTTGAGACAAACGCTAGACTTCAGTCTGCAGAAGTACTTTATGCAAACATATCATTTTTGTCACATAGAATATTAAAAAGACATGTACTCAAGGGTCAAGATTTAATAAATTTTGCTGCTTCTTCAAAGACATTCTTAAGTAAAACTATTTTTTGTTTTATTTTGTTTATGTCTGAAAGCATGTGACTGTGAAAAGTACAATGCCAAGTACTGCTTGGTGCCACTGTTTTGATTTGTCATAAGGTACTTACCAGTTTCATCCACCATTGCTTTTCCACTATAAGCACAAAATATAGACACAGACAACACTAACTAGCATCTAAGAATTATTAAGAATATAGTTTTGGCCTCATGTTGTTGGTGGTGGTGGCCATGGAGTAGATTCTGAGTCATGGCAACCGACATACAACATAACAAAATGTTGCCCAGTCTTGCATCATCTTTGTGGTTGTTGGTATATTTGAGTCCATTGTTGGAACCACTGTGTGTTTTCAGTGCCTTCCAAGCTAGGGGGCTCATCTTTCAGTACTGTATCAGACAGTATTCTGTTTTGATCAATACAGTTTTCATTGGCTAATTTTTGAAAGTAAATCACCAGGCCTTTCTTCCTTGTCTGTCTTAGACTTAAAGTTCTACAGAAACCTCTTCACTGTGGGTGATCCTGATGTTATTTGAAATATTGGTGGCATAGCTTCCAACATCACAGCAAAGCTCAAGCCACCACGTACAACAAGCTGACAAACAGGCGGTGGACCTCATGGACTCCCTGAAATAGCCTCAGGGTCACCCAGAGGTCCAGAGAGCACACTTTGAGAACTGCGGCGCCGCACCATACTACTTCCCAGAGGCCTGGTTTAAGCCAGGTTCCAGGGGGTAGGAAGTACAAGTGCTGATGCTCTCCCTTTCTCTGCCTGTCTCTTTCTTTCTCCCTCTTGTTCTCAAGCACACACACACACTCCTTATCGATTCCTCTTAAATGAATCAAATTTCATTTTTAAACTTGATTCTCATAGTTTTTTTTTTGCCATCCCTGTAAAATGACACAGTTTTTCTCTTGCCTTTGGTTCTGTTCACCCCTCTCTCAGCAACTCCTCTTGGCCTAGATGAAGCCCCAACTCTTCATCCAGCAACGCACTCTTGTGGCTCTACACCCATCTCCCAGTTACTACATTGGCCCCATCCTTCGGGTCCCACTGCAGCATTTTTCAGATCTGGTTACTTTAACTATGGATTCAGCGGTGGAACATTTTCTTCCGAAATGATATTACAAGCAGTCCCCAACTTCCAAACATTGGACATGGAAGTGACTTATACGCAAAAATGGCTGCTAATGCCAGTTACCAGACAGTCAAATTCCCTCGCTTTGGGGGGCCATTGTGAGAAAACAGGCAGAACATTTAGAAAATTTGTAGTTGCAGAATTTGAAGAAGGAAGGTAAATATTTTGAATAAATATTACTTGGACACTTTAAATGCTTGTTAAATTATTTACGAATGAATAAACAGAATATTAAAAAATCAAAAGGCCTTTAAGAAAAATGAATTTTAGGACAGTGTTTTAGCCAGGATTGACTTGACATGCCCTCAAATCCTCTGCTCAAAGTCACACATACAAATACACACGCACACACACATGCTCCGTATATCACATATGCACACACACCCCAAACATAACACCAAACACACAAACCCTACACACACACATCACCCACATACCACACATACACAGACACTCCAAACATAACACACCACACACACACACCACATACCACACATACACAGACACTCCAAATGTAACACACCACACACACACACCACGTACCACACATACACACACACTCCAAACATAACACACCACACACAGAGCACACACACACACACCCCACATACCACACATACACATACACACACACACACTTTCTACTTGATCTCACATCTTAAAATTCCAATCAGCAGAGACTCATCTGGGTTGTGAAACCTCCTCTTCTGAACATGCAAAAATGTCTGGGATGATGAAAGGTCTTACTATTCACACCACAAGGGGCAGGAGCGGGTTGACTAGACACAGATAACTGTGGAATGTGAAAAAAAGGAAAGTGAATGTACAGAGAAATTAAAGTAATAGAATATTAGACAAACTAGAGACCAAAAGGAAAAAACAAATATTTCATCTACTAAAAAATTTTGCCTTAATATCAGACCAGATATTAAAAAGAGGGGGGGAAAGTGTCTTTCTCTTGCTTTCTCCTCCTGACTACTGAGCTGCAGGCCCTTGTCAGCAGGTCACAGAACTTAGGTCCCTGCCATCAGTTTTCAGTTACATAAGGGTCAGTAATGCTTTGGGTACCAAACTTGGAGTCAATATAGCTTACACCAGTATTTCTACACACAATTGTTTTACGAGAGAAGACACAGACTTAGAGAAGATATTCTCAAAGCAGGCCATTGAAGAAGGATTAGTATCCAGAACGAACTGTGTCCAGTGAATTCTAAACAACTGATTTACAAACAATTTGTACTTAGTTCCCTTGTTGCTTGAATTTTTATTTTATTCTTTTTTTAAGGTTACTTTGATAATTTTTTCTTTTTATTTTCTTCTTTAATTGAGGGGCAACTGTCTGCTGGTAGCTTAGTGGGTATGGGGTATGTATGAGTAAGTAAAACACCACTCCTGTCCTCAAAAATCCCTCACAATGTAGCAGAAGAATCCATTGCTGAGGCAAAAACGACAAGATGAAAGAGAGAGGAAAACATCAAAGATATTAAAGAACAAGAATTCCATTGGGTGTGGATTCTTTGAAATCTAGTTTTCCTCATTATTTGCTACTAAAATCCTGCTTTCATTAAGAAAGTCCTCAAGAAATGTTTAAGTCAACTAGATATAAAAATAATTTTTCAAGGAAGACCACCAGATGTATTTACCAGCCCCCCCCATACAACCCTAATGGCACCCATAACAGTCAACCAGTCAGTTGACATGCTCATATTTATGTATTCACAGGATTTAACCTCTTCACTGCACCGACAAGCCAGGCACAACCATCAAAGTGTCATTGTTCTGCCCACAATCCGTACTCTCCTCAGAGACAACATTGTTGGCAGTTTTTTAAATGGTTGATGTTCCATAGTAGGCACTAAGCGGAAATGTTCAGTCCCCGATGTTGCTGCTTGCAATACTCCAGAGGTTACATTTTGTGACGTTCATGCCAAAATGTTCTGCTTCCGCTGAATGCTTAAATGCTCTTAGCAGGAACAGCAGATAAGATCTGTTCGCCACTGAGAATCTAGAAATAAGTAGGACTGCAAAAAGTAAAACCTCTTCAGTTGACAATCTGTGCTTAGGAATGAGCTCTTGACCCACAGGAATTTGTTAAATTTACTTTCAAACTTTTTTTTTTTCCAAGTTTTTCTCCAATGGTTTTTGAGTTGTCTTATCTGCTGTATCGCCACCCTTCTTCTCAGCTTTTATATCCAGAGCTAGGTGTTGCACTTTATCTTCCACATAAAAGCTGTCATGGTTACAGCCTTTACAGAGAACACACCCTGGAGGGCCGGAACCATTGGTTTCCTCTGGTGAGCCTGATCAAACCCATCTTCCATCAGCTTCTTAGTTCAGAGCTCTCCTCAGCCTCTCTCCCAGCAATTTCATGTCCACATGAGCCCAACCCAGGTTCTTCCCTTATGTCATTTCAGTCTTGATGTTAGAGAACATTTGCAAATGACCCTATTTCTCTCTTTGGGTTGAACTCCAGTCTTTCCAAATCTGGCTCCCTTCCTGGCTGCGTCTCCCTTGGGCCCTTGGAACAACAACTGACAATCATACAGCATCAGCATTTACAAAGGGCTTCGGCAGGCAATAAGAGGCAAAATAGACTGAGCACTTGCCTACAAGCCAAGCACGGGATAGAACACTTGACAAGCATTACTATATCTAGTATTCAAAACTCTTTTCTAAGTCTTATTATTCCTATTTTACATAAGTACATGTTGAATAGATAAGATTGCTATGAGTTGGAACCGACAGGAGGAAACCTAACAACAAAAAAAAAACAATGTAGCTATTTCAACAACATTTAATAAAAATTAGCCACTTGGACTTTACTGCATCTTTTCAAAGCCTTCAACTTAGTGTTTATGGAAACAACTTTTGGACTTATATTTCGAAGTCTTGCATAATGATTAATTAAAACAGACGAATGTACCAAAAATATATATATAACTGATATAAATAGGGTTGCTGTTATGAATTGAATAGTGACACCAAAATATGTTTGGAATCATAACCCCCACATCTGTGGATGTAGTCATCTTTGGAAATAGGGTTTCATTTGTTATGCTAATTAGATCATACCCTAGTAAAACCAAAAACCAAACCCATATCTGTCAAGTTGATTCCGACTCATAGTGACTCTAGAGAACAGAGTAGAAATGCCCTGTAGAGTTTCCAAGGAGCACCTAGTGGGTTTGAACTGCTAAGATTTTGGTTAGCAGCCGAACTCTTAACCACTACACCACTGGGGTTTCCATACACTAGTAAGGTGGGTTCTAAATACAATCAACTCCACATTTAAAAAGAACAGATTAGACAAAGATACACACACACACAAAGAAAGGCAGATGCCATGTGAGAACCACCAAGGAATGAAGCAATGCCCAGAACTACCTACAAGAATGGAATCCACATGGCCAAGTTCCTGATTTGCACTTCTAGCTTTCAGAGCTATGAGGAAATAAATTTCTGTTTTTTAAAGCCATCCACTGGTGGTATTTCTATTTCAGCAGCACTAGGTAACTAAGACTCTTAGAATGAGCTCAACTGACTCTTCACGGAATAAAATTCCAACTGGTGGATAAAAGTGACTTTCTAGTCTCTATCATCAGTCTGAGCATTTCAGAAACTCAGTAATGAAGTAACTCAAATGGAGGGTGGTTAAGAAACCTTCCGCTGTCCTTCCTTTTAGTTTTATTGCTAATTGGTGTGTATTGTATGATAACTCTGTTTCTTCCCATGCATGTCCCTAGTAATATGAAGAAAGCAATTCAAACAGGCAGAGTATTTACCCTGTTAAAAATTTACAGATTCACCTGAGTTAATTGCCTAATTAGCTTAATGCATCCTGGAGTAGTTTTGAACTAAAGAATAAGTACACTTGCAGAGATGGTAAGGTGTGGACCCTTGGAAAGGATGCAGTTTTTTTTTTTTTTTTTTTGAATGTGTAGACTGTGACCAAAAGTTAAGTCTGGACTGAAGCAGGATCTAAGATTATTTTCTACTATAAGAAGGATTTTGGGTGCTTTGGGTTCTATCTACAACTCAAATGCATTTATTAATTAATTCATTCATTGATATTCAACAATATATATCAAAGCACATTCTAGGCACCAGTCAATGTTTTAAGTGATGAAGGTACAATGGTAACCAACATAGACATGGTCTCTATCTAGGTGGACTGTTTAGGCAGTAGTAGAATTGTCACAAACAAGTATAAAATTGTAACTATGGCAAGTGCTATAAAGAAGAGATTCCTGTGCTACAATTTAATGTGGTCAGGTAGATAGGAAGAAGCCCTGGTGGCACAAATGGTTAAGTGAGGGTGTTTTAGGCTGGGTTCTCTAGAGAAGCAAAAACAGTACAGCATGTAAATATATATAGAGAGAGAGCTTTATATCAAGGAAATGGCTCATGTGGTTGCAGAGGCTGGAACATCCCAAGTCTGTGCGATACAGGCTTTTGTAGGTTAACATAGCCACAGGGGTTGGTGAACCCAGGATTGGTAGGTCAGAGAGCAGAGCTTTTGCTCACAGGCTGTGAAGATCAATGAATTCCCAGATCAGCAGGTGAGACCACAGGTAAGCTGCTAGCTCAAGCTCCAAGAACCAGAGCAAGCAAAAGTCCACGAGCCTTGCCAATATATCTACTTATATTAGATTGAGAAACCTTGGTCCCATGGTGGTTAAGAGCTATGGCTGCTAACCAAAAGGTTGGCAGTTTGAATCTGCCAGGTGCTCCTTGGAAACCATATGGGGCAGTTCTACTCTGGGGAAACTACCTTTCAACTGACTGGCTACTCACAGCATATCACATCATGGAGTTCATCAATTATAGCAAATCTTACCATGGAAGTGATCACATCTTACAATGAGTGCCAAATTACATCATTACTGCCAAACTATGAAGAATCATGGCCCAGCCAAGTTGGCACATGACCTTAATAATCACAGCTAGGCTGCTAAGTGAAAGAATGGGGTTTGAACCACCCAGTGACTTTGACCCCATGTGCCTGTGTCAGCTTGTTGTACTGTGGTGGCTTGTGTGTTGCTGTGATTCTGGAAGCTATGCCACTGGTATTCAAATACCAGCAGGGTCACCCATGGCTGACAGGTTTCAGCTGAGCTTCCAGACTAAGATAGACTATGAAGAAGGATTCGGCAGTCTACTTCTGAAAAGAATTAGCCAGTAAAAGCCTTCTGAATAGCAGTGGAACATTGTTTTATATAGTGCCAGAAGATGAGCCCATCAGCTTGAAAAGGCAACTGAGGAAGAGCTACCTCCTCAAAGTAGAGTCAACCTTAATGTTATGGTTGGAGTCAAGCTTTTGGGACCTTCCTTTGCCGATATGACATGACTCAAAATGAGAAGAAACAGCTGCAAACATCCATTAATAGTCAGAACATGCAATGTACAAAGTATGAATCTAGGAAAATTGGAAGTCATCAAAAATGGAATGGAACACATTAACATTGATATCCTAGGCTTTAGTGAGCTGAAATGGACTAGTTTTGGCCATTTTCAATTGGACAATCATATGGCCTACTCTGCCAGGAACAACAACTTGAAGAGGAATGGTGTTGCATTCATCATCAAAAATAGCATTTCAAGATTTATCCTGAAGCACAATGCTGTCAGTGATAGGATAATATCCATACGCCTACAAGGAAGACCAGTTAATATGACTATTATTCAAATTTATACACCAACCACTAAGGCCAAAGATGAAGAAATTAGAGATTTTTACCAACTTCTGCAGTCTGAAATTGATCGAACATGAAATCAGGATGCTTTGACAATTACTGGTGATGGAAATGGGAAAGTTGGAAACAAAGAAGAAGGATCAGTAGTTGGAAAATATAGCCTTCGTGATAGAAACGATACTGAAGATGGAGTGATACATTTTGCAAGACCAACAATTTCTTCACTGCAAATACCTTTTTTCACCAACATAAACGGTGACTATACATATGGACCTCATCAGATAAAATACACAGGAATCAAATTGACTACGTCTGCGGAAAGAGACGATGGAAAAGCTCAATATCATCAGTCAGAACAAGACCAGCAGCTGCTGCAGAACAGATCATATTGCTCATAAGCAAGTTCAAGTTGAAACTGAAGAAAATTAGAACAAGTCCACGAGAGTCAAAGTATCCCACCTGAATTTAGAGACCAGCTCAAGAATAGATTTGATGCTTTAAACACCAATGACTAAAGACCAGAGGAGTTGTGGAATGACGTCAAGGACATCATACATGAAGAAAGCAAGAGATCATTAAAAAAACAAGAAAGAAAAGGCCAAAATGAATGTCAAAAGAGAGTATGAAACTTGCTGTGAATGCAGAATAGCTAAAGTGAAATGAAGAAATGATGAAGTAAGAGTTGAACAGAAGATTTCAAAGGGTGGCTTGAGAAGACAAAGTAAAATATAATGACATGTGCAAAGACCTGGAGATGGAAAACCAAAAAGGAAGAACATGCTTTGCATTTCTCAAACTGAAAGAACTGAAGAAAAAATTCAAGTCTTGAGTTGCAATATTGAAGGAAAGAACTGAAGAAAAAATTCAAGCCTTGAGTTGCAATATTGAAGGATAGTATGGGGAAAATAATAACTCAGGAAGCATCAAAAGAAGGTGAAAGGAATACGCAGAGTCACTGTACCAAAAAGAATTGGTGGAGGTTCAACCATTTCAGAAGGTACCATGTAAGTAGAAACCAGAGGAACTGAAGGAAGAACTCCAAGCTGCACTGGTGAAAAACAAGGCTCCAGGAATTGACGGAATACCAGTTGAGATTGTTTCAACAAACAGATGTAGCACTGGAAGTAGTCACTCATCTTTGTCAAGAAACTTGGAAGACAGCTACATAACCAAACAACTGGAAGAGATCTATGTTTATGCCTATTCCCAAGAAAGGTGATCCCACAAAATGCAGAAATTACCAAATTATTAATATCACATACAAGTAAAATTTTGCTGAAAATCATTCAAAAGGGCCTGCAGCAGTATATCGATAGGGAACTGCCAGAAATTCAGGCCGGATTCAGAAGACAGGGAACCAGGGATATGATATCATTGCTGATGTCAGCTGGATCCTGGCTGAAAGCAGAGGATACCAGAAGGATGTTTACATGTGTTTTATTGACTATGCAAAGACATTCGACTGTGTGGATCATAACAAATTATGGATAACATTGTGAAGAATGGGAATTCCAGAACACTTAATTGTGCTCATGAGGAACCTGTACATAGATCAAGAGGCAGTCGTTCAAACAGAACAAGGGGATACTGAATGGTTTAAAGTCAAGAAAGGTGTGCATAAGAGTTGTATCCTTTCACCATACCTATTCAATCTGTATGCTGAACAAATAATCTGAGAAGCTGAACTATATGAAGAAGAATGGGGTATCAGGATTGGAGGAAGACTGATTAACAATCTGTAATATGCAGATGACACAACCTTGCTTGCTGAAAGTGAAGAGGACTTGAAGCACTTACTGATGAAGATCAAAGACTATAGCCTTCAGTATGGATTACAACTCAACATAAAGAAACAAAAATCCTCACAACTGGGCCAGTAAGCAACATCGTGATAAATGGGGAAAAGATTGAAGTTGTCAAGGATTTCATTTTACTTGGATCTTCAGGTAACACCCATGGAATCAGCAGTCAAGAAATCAAAAGACACATTGCACTGGGCAAATCTGCTGCAAAAGGCCTTTTAAAGAGTTGAAAAGCAAAGATTTCACCTTGAAGACTAAGGTGAGCCCTTACCCAAGCCGTGGTGTTTTCAATTGCCTCCTATGCATGTGACAGCTGGACGATGAATAAAGCAGACTGAAAAAGGATTGATGCCTTTGAATTGTGGTGCTGGAGAAGAATATTGAATATACTGTAGACTGCCGAAAGAAAAAACGAATCTGTCTTGGAAGAAGTACTACCAGAATGCTCCTTAGAAGCAAGGATGGTGAGATTACATCTCACATACGTTGGACATGTTGGCAGGAGGGATCAGTCCCTGGAGAAGGACATCATGCTTGGTAAAGTAGAGGGTGAGCCAAAAAGAGAAAGATCCTCAATGAGATGAATTGGCACAGTGGCTGCAACAATGGGCTTAAGCATAACAATGATTGTGAGGATGGCACAGGACCAGGCAGCGTTTTGTTCTGTTGTACACAGGGTCACTATGAGTCAGAACTGACTCAATGGCACCTAACAACAACAACAAAAACAGCAGCTCTGCAGAAGAAAGACCTTGCAATCTGCTCCCATAAAGATTACAGCTTAGGAAACCCTACAATGCAGTTCTTCTCTGTCACATGGGATCTTTGATGGTTAAGGTTGTGTGTCAACTTGTCTGGGCCATGATTCTCAGTGGTTTGGCAGTTATGACACAGTTTGGCAGTTATGTAATCACCCCCATGAGGATATCTGATATAATGCAATCTCCTCCTTGATGAGGCCTGCAATGAGTAGCCAATCAGTTGAAAGGAACTTTCTTGGGGATATGGCCTGTATCCAATATATATGGACTTTCTGCAAAGTTCAGTGGCTTTTGCTCTGCTCTGGATTCGGCTCATCATGATCTGAATTCTGGTTCCTGGGACTTGAGCCAGCAACCTGCCATCTTACTTGCTGATCTTGGATTCATCAGTCCCTGCAGTCAGGAGAAACCTCTGGTCTGATGCCTGACCCATGGGCTTGGGATTTTCCAGCTTCTGCAACCGCGTAAGTCATTTCCTTGATATAAATTTCTCTCTTTCTCTCTCCCTCTCTCTTCACTAGTTTTGCTTCTAGAGAACCCAGCCTCAGACAGGGTCTCTATGAAGAGACTTAATGCCGCCACCACCACCAACAACAGGTAGGTCAGAGAAGATTTTCCTGGGGAAATGATACTTAAGATGAGATCCAAAGAAGGCATAGGAGTCAGTTGTGAAAGTAGAACCGTGCTCCATAGGGTTTTTAATGGCAATTTTTCAGAAGCAGATCACCAGGCCTTTCTTTCTAAGCTCCTCTGGGTGGGCTTGAACTTCCAACTTTTCCATTAGCAGCCAAGGACATTAACAATTTGCAGCATCCAGGAACTCCAAAGAAGATATAGGAATTAGCTACATAACAAAGGACAAAGAAGAGTCTTCAGGAAGAGGGAACAACGTGTAAAGAGACACTGTGTGGGAGGAAGCAAAGCAATTTCAAGGTTATAAAGTTATAAATAAACATAATAAAATGTCTTCCACCAGAAGGTACATCCCCAGAAGCAACACTGGGCTTTGCTAACAGAAATCCGAGTTGAAAAGGCACATTTACAGATTTCCATTTGGTGATTTCCAGAGCATCAAAACAAACCAGTAGTGTTGAACATCTTAAAGGAAGAAATATTAGAAAAACTAAACCAATGGGATCAAATCCCCAGGGTATAGGGTTGGAAGAATGCGAATGACCAGAGAGGCTGCATATTAGGAGACTGGGGCCAGAGTCCTGGCTCCGTTAATAGCAGCTGGGTGACATTTAGAAAGTCATTACTCTCTCTGGGGTTAATAGATTGTGAGCACAGTACTGGGTCTAAATCCTGGGTCTAAATGAATCCTGGGTCTAAATCGTAACTCTGACTCTTATTAGTACATAAACTTGGGAAAACTACACAACTAACAGAACCTGTTTTTCTCTTTATACAAACAGAGCTAATAACCCCTTCCTCATAGAATTGTTATGAGGCTCAAATGAGATAATATATGTAAAGTGCTTTGCTGTAGTAGATGCTGTTGGTGCTGTACTAAAATCCCTCATACTCATCAGTGTCAGCCAACAGAGTCCCAGTTGCAGAACCTGCATCTTGTGCCTGAGGGCTTTTTTCCAAAATCTGGAAAGTCACTCTGCTCATGAAAAATTATACCTCCTTCTTAAGCTGGGTTCTCTAGAGAAGCAAAACTAGTGAAGCGTATGTAAATATATATATTTATATATATATACATATTTATGTATACATGTGTATGCATATAGAGAGATTTATCTAAAAGAATTGGATCACATGGTTGCAGAGGCAGACAAGTGCCAAGTCCCTGGCTCAAAGGTCAGGCATCAGGCTTCTTCCAACTCACATAACTACAGGGGCTGACTAACCCAAGATCAGCAGGTCAGATGGCAGGCCACTAGCTCACAGGCTGTGGAGGCTGATAAACCCAAGATTGGCAAGTAAAATGGCAAACCGCTGGCTCAAGAGGTCAGGTCATGACAAGCCAGGTGCAGGATCCAGAACAAGAAAGTAATCTTTGACAGAACATCCATACATATATCCAATGTAAGGCCACACACCCAAGGAAACTCCTCTTACAACTGATTGGCTGATCATATCATGAAGGATGAATACCTCATTACGTAACTGCCAAATTACATCACTAAATAACTGACAACCTACATCATTGCGTAACTGTCAAACCACTGAAAGTCGTGGCCCAGCCAAATTAAAACATAACCTTAACCATCACAGTCTACCTCTTGTCAATTTGCTACCCATACATATCTCCTTAAACCATACATGATCTCTAAATAAAGACAATTACAAAGTCATACTTGCACCTAACATGATACAAGTTACATGGATACAACTAAAAAAGCACTAGCCTTGTTTACACCTTATATCTTATACTTACATAAGATGTTTATAAATATAACATCTTATATTTTATAAGTATTTTATATATATTTGATATACACATACAAGAAAAAAACACTCAAAACAATTACAGTTCTCATTTCTGTAACTGGTCACGTGGTCATAATTGGTATTGAGAACAACTTTTTCCACTGCCCATTGCATATTTCCTTTACCCTCAGCAAGTACCTCAGTTGGTTGTGGTTCTTTGCCTGATGGGGTGGCCCAAACCTTCATTCTTTTTTTTTTTTTTTTTTTTAATTTTTATTAAGCTTCAAGTGAACATTTACCATTCCAATCAGTCTGTCACATGTAGGTTTACATACATCTTACTCCCTTCTCCCACTTGCTCTCCCCCTATTGAGTCAGCCCTTACAGTCTCTCGTTTCGTGCCAATTTTACCTTCTTCCATCTCTCTCTATCTTCCCATCCCCCCTCCAGTCAAGAGTTGCCAACACACTCTCCCGTGTCCACCTGATTTAATTAGCTCGCTCTTCATCAGTATCTCTCTCCCCCCCACTGACCAGTCCTTTTCATGCCTGATGATTTGTCTTCGGGGTTGGTTCCTGTCCTGTGCCATCAGAAGTTCTGGGGAGCATTGTCTCTGGGATTCCTCTAGTCGCAATCATACCATTAGGTGTGGTCTTTTAATGAGAATTTGGGGTCTGTATCCCATTGGTCTCCTGCTCCCTCAGGAGTTGTCTCTTGTGCTCCCTGACAGGGCAGACATCGATTGTGGCCGGGCACCAACTTGTTCTTCTGGTCTCAGGATGTTGTAGGTCTCTGGTTCAAGTGGCCCTTTCTGTCTCTTGGGTTCTTAGTTGTCGTGTGACCTTGGTGTTCTTCCTTTGCCTTTGCTCCCGGTGGGTTGAGACCAATTAATGTATTTTAGATGGCTGCTTGTTGGCATTTAGGACCCCAGGTGCCACAATTCAAAGTGGGATGCAGAGTGTTTTCATAATAGAATTGTTTTGCCCATTGATTTAGAAGTCCTCTCAAACCAAGTTCCCCAGACCCCAGCCCCTGCTTCGCTATCCTTTGAAGCTTTCATTTTATCTCGGAAACCTCTTTACTTTTAATCCTGTCCAATTTGGCTGACCTTCCTTGTTTTGAGTGTTGTCTTTCCCTTCACCCAAAGCAGTTCCCATCTACAGATTGATCAATAAAAAGCCCTCTCCCTCCCTCCCTCCCTCCCTCCCCCCTTTGTAACCACAAAAGTATGTGTTCTTTTCCGTTTTTTCTATTCCTCAAGATCTTATAATAGTGGTCTTATACAATATTTGTCCTTTTGCAACTGACTCATTTCGCTCAGCATAATGCCTTCCAGATTCCTCCATGTTATGAAATGTTTCAGAGATTCGTCACTGTTCTTTATCGATGCGTAGTATTCCATTGTGTGAATATACCACAATTTATTTACCCATTCGTCCGTTGATGGACCTCTTGGTTGCTTCCAGCTTTTTGCTATTGTAAACAGAGCTGCAATAAACATGGGTGTGCATATATCTGTTTGTGTGAAGGGTCTTGTATTTTTAGGGTATATTCCGAGGAGTGGGATTTCTGGTTTGTATGGTAGTTCTATTTCTAACTGTTTAAGATAACGCCAGATGGATTTCCACAGTGGTTGTACCATTTTACAATCCCACCAGCAGTGTATGAGAGTTCCAGTCTCTCCGCAGCCTCTCCAACATTTATTATTTTGTGATTTTTGAATTAATGCCAGTCTAGTTGGTGTCAGATGGAATCTCATCGTAGTTTTAATTTGCATTTCTCTAATGACTAATGATCGAGAGCATTTTCTCATGTATCTGTTGGCTGCCTGAATATCTTCTTTAGTGAAATGTGTGTTCATATCCTTTGCCCACTTCTTGATTGGGTTGTTTGTCTTTTTGTGGTTGAGTTTTGACAGAATCATGTAGATTTTAGAGATCAGGCGCTGGTCTGAGATGTCATAGCTGAATATTCTTTCCCAGTCTGTAGGTGGTCTTTTTACTCTTTTGGTGAAGTCTTTAGATGAGCATAGGTGTTTGATTTTTAGAAGCTCCCAGTTATCGGGTTTCTCTTCATCATTTTTGGTAATGTTTTGTATTCTGTTTATGCCCTGTATTAGGGCTCCTAGGGTAGATCCTATTTTTTCTTCCAAGATTTTTATCGTTTTAGTCTTTATGTTTAGGTCTTTGATCCACTTGGAGTTAGTTTTTGTGCATGGTGTGAGGTATGGGTCCTGTTTCATTCTTTTGCAAATGGATATCCAGGTATGCCAGCACCATTTGTTAAAAAGACTATTATTTCCCCAATTGACTGACACTGGTCCTTTGTCAAATATCAGCTGCTCATACGTGGATGGATTTATATCTGGATTCTCAATTCTGTTCCATTGGTCTATGTGCCTGTTGTTGTACCAGTACCAGGCTGTTTTGACTACTGTAGCTATATAATAGGTTCTGAAATCAGGTAGGGTGAGGCCTCCCACTTTCTTCTTCTTTTTCAGTAATGTTTTGCTTATCCGGGGATTCTTTCCTTTCCATATGAAGTTAGTGATTTGTTTCTCTATTCCCTTAAAGTATGACATTGGTATTTGGATTGGAAGTGCGTTGTATGTATAAATGGCTTTTGGTAGAACAGACATTTTTACTATGTTGAGTCTTCCTATCCATGAGCAGGGTATGTTTTTCCATTTAAGCGTGTCCTTTTGAATTTCTTGTAGCAGAGTTTTATAGTTTTCTTTGTATAGGTCTTTTACTTCCTTGGTAAGATTTATTCCTAAGTATTTTATCTTCTTGGGGGCTACTGTGAATGGTATTGATTTGGTTATTTCCTCTTCGGTGTTCTTTTTGTTGATGTAGAGGAATCCAAGTGATTTTTGTATGTTTATTTTATATCCTGAGACTCTTCCAAACTCTTCTATTAGTTTCAGTAGTTTTCTGGAGGATTTCTTAGGGTTTTCCATGTATACGATCATGTCATCTGCAAATAGTGATAGCTTTACTTCCTCCTTACCAATCTGAATACCCTTTATTTCTTTGTCTAGCCTAATTGCCCTGGCTAGGACTTCAAGTACGATGTTGAATAAGAGCGGTGATAAAGGGCATCCTTGTCTGGTTCCCGTTCTCAAGGGAAATGCTTTCAGGTTCTCTCCATTTAGAGTGATATTGGCCGTTGGCTTTGCATATATGCCCTTTATTATGTTGAGGAATTTTCCTTCAATTCCTATTTTGGTGAGAGTTTTTATCATAAATGGGTGTTGGACTTTGTCAAATGCCTTTTCTGCATCAATTGATAAGATCATGTGGTTTTTGTCTTTTGTTTTATTTATGTGATGGATTACATTAATGGTTTTTCTGATATTAAACCAGCCTTGCATACCTGGTATAAATCCCACTTGATCAGGGTGAATTATTTTTTTGATGTGTTGTTGGATTCTATTGGCTAGAATTTTATTAAGGATTTTTGCATCTATGTTCATGAGGGATATAGGTCTAAAATTTTCTTTTTTTGTAATGTCTTTACCTGGTTTTGGTATCAGGGAGATGGTGGCTTCATAGAATGAGTTGGGTAGTATTCCGTCTTTTTCTATACTTTGAAATACCTTCAATAGTAATGGTGTTAAGTCTTCTCTGAAGGTTTGGTAGAACTCTGCAGTGAAGCCATCTGGGCCAGGACTTTTTTTTGTTGGGAGTTTTTTGATTACCATTTCAATCTCTTTTTTTGTTATGGGTCTATTTAGTTGTTCTACTTCTGTATGTGTTAGTTTAGGTAAGTAGTGTTGTTCCAAGAATTTATCCATTTCTTCTAGGTTTTCAAATTTGTTAGAGTACAATTTTATGTAGTAATCTGATATGATTCTTTTGATTTCATTTGGTTCTGTTGTGATGTGGTCCTTCTCATTTCTTATTCGGGTTATTTGTTTCCTTTCCTGTTTTTCTTTAGTCAGTCTAGCCAATGGTTTATCAATTTTGTTAATTTTTTCAAAGAACCAGCTTTTGGCTTTGTTAATTCTTTCAATTGTTTTTCTGTTCTCTAATTCATTTAGTTCAGCTCTAATTTTTATTATTTGTTTTCTTCGGGTGCCTGATGGATTCTTTTGTTGCTCACTTTCTATTTGCTCAAGTTGTCGGGACAGTTCTCTGATTTTGTCTCTTTCTTCTTTTTGTATGTGTGCATTTATCGATATAAATTGGCCTCTGAGCACTGCTTTTGCTGTGTCCCAGAGGTTTTGATAGGAAGTATTTTCATTCTCGTTGTTTTCTAAGAATTTCCTTATTCCCTCCTTGATGTCTTCTATAACCCAGTCTTTTTTCAGGAGGGTATTATTCATTTTCCAAGTATTTGATTTCTTTTCCCTAGTTTTTCTGTTATTGATTTCTAGCTTCATTGCCTTGTGGTCTGAGAAGATGCTTTGTAATATTTCGATGTTTTGGATTCTGCAAAGATTTGTTTTATGCCCTAATATGTGGTCTATTCTAGAGAATGTTCCATGTGCGCTAGAAAAAAAAGTATATTTTGCAGCAGTTGGGTGGAGAGTTCTGTATAAGTCAATGAGGTCAAGTTGGTTGATTGTTGTAAGTAGGTCTTCCGTGTCTCTGTTGAGCTTCTTACTGGATGTCCTGTCCTTCTCCGAAAGTGGTGTGTTGAAGTCTCCTACTATATATGTGGAGGTGTCTATCTCACTTTTCAATTCTGTTAAAATTTGATTTATGTATCTTGCAGCCCTGTCATTAGGTGCGTAAATATTTAATATGGTTATGTCTTCCTGATCAATTGTCCCTTTTATCATTATATAGTGTCCTTCTTTATCCTTTGTGGCGGATTTAAGTCTAAAGTCTATTTTGTCAGAAATTAATATTGCTACTCCTCTTCTTTTTTGCTTATTGTTTGCTTGATATACTTTTTTCCATCCTTTGAGTTTTAGTTTGTTTGTGTCTCTAAGTCTAAGGTGTGTCTCTTGTAGGCAGCATATAGATGGATCGTGTTTTTTTATCCAGTCCGTGACTCTCTGTCTCTTTATTGGTGCATTTAGTCCATTTACATTCAGCGTAATTATAGATAAGTAAGTTTTTAGTGCTGTCATTTTGATGCCTTTTTATGTGTGTTGTTGGCCATTTCATTTTTCCACATGCTTTTTTGTGCTGAGACGTTTTTCTTAGTAGCTTGTGAGATCCTCATTTTCATAATGTTTAACTTTGTGTTTATTGAGTCGTTACGTTTTTCTTGGCTTTTTTCTTGAGTTATGGAATTGATATTCCTTTTTGTGGTTACCTTTTTATTTACCCCTATTTTTCTAAGTAAAACCCTAACTTGTATCCTTCTATTTCGCCTTGTATCACTCTCCATCTGGCAGTTCAATGCCTCCTATATTTAGTCCCTCTTTTTGATTATTTTGATCGTTTAGCTATTGATTTCCCTGATTTCCTGTTGTGTGTATTATTTTGTTTATTTATTTATTTTTTAGAATTAGTCTCAATTTGTTTGTTTTTGTGCTTTCTCTGTTTGAGTTGCGTTGATATCAGAACGTTCTGTTTTGTGACCTTGTATTGTGCTGGTACCTGATATTATTGGTCATCAGGCCAAACAATCTCCTTTAGCATTTCTTGCAGTCTTGGTTTAGTTTTTGCAAATTCTCTAAACTTGTGTTTATCTGTAAATATCTTAATTTCTCCTTCATATTTCAGAGAGAGTTTTGCTGGATATATGATCCTTGGTTGGCAGTTTTTCTCGTTTAGTGCTCTGTATATGTCGTCCCATTCCCTTCTTGCCTGCATAGTTTCTGCTGAGTAGTCTGAACTTATTCTTATTGATTCTCCCTTGAAGGAAACCTTTCTTTTCTCCCTGGCTGCTTTTAAAATTTTCTGTTTGTCTTTGGTTTTGGCAAGTTTGATGATGATATGTCTTGGTGTTTTTCTTTTTGGATCAATCTTAAATGGGGTTCGATGAGCATCTTGGATAGATATCCTTTCTTCTTTCATGATGTCAGGGAAGTTTTGTGTCAGGAGTTCTTCAACTATTTTCTCTGTGTTTTCTGTCCCCCCTCCCTGTTCTGGGTCTCCAATCACTCGCAAGTTATCCTTCTTGATAGAGTCCCACATGATTCTTAGGGTTTCTTCATTTTTTTTAATTCTTTTATCTGATTTTTTTCCAGCTATGTTGGTGTTGTTTCCCTGGTCCTCCAGAAGTCCCAGTCTACATTCTAATTGCTCGAGTCTGCTCCTCTGACTTTCTATTGCGTTGTCAAATTCTGTAATTTTATTGTTAATCTTTTGGATTTCTACATGCTGTCTCTCTATGGATTCTTGCAACTTGTTAATTTTTCCACTATGTTCTTGAATAATCTTTTTGAGTTCTTCAACAGTTTTATCAGTGTGTTCCTTGGCTTTTTCTGCATTTATCCTAATTTCATTCGTGATATCTTTAAGCATTTTGTAAATTAGTTTTTTATATTCTGTATCTGATAATTCCAGGATTGTATCTTCATTTGGGAAAGATTTTGATTCTTTTGTTTGGGGGGTTGGAGAAGCTGTCATGGTCTGTTTCTTTATGTGGTTTGATATGGACTGCTGTCTCCGAGCCATCACTGGGAAACTAGATTTTCCAAGTAGTCAGCTAAAAAAAAATGCAGTCAGATCCCTATCTGAATTCTCTCTCTGGCTCCGGGTATTCGGATGTTAATGGGGTCGCCTGGGGAGGGTGGGGGAGGGATCTGAGAGCTAGGAGTGTAGCACCACAGAATATAGAGCTGAACACCACGTTCACGCTCCGCCCCCGTTTGCCAAAATCCGGGCTGGACGGGTCCCTGGCTAGGACACTGCTTTCCTTGCTCGGAAACCAGTCCCTTCCTCCTGGGGACTTCCTCCGGTGCGCGGCACCGCTCGTGGGCACTGGGTGGGCGTTTCCCGCACGAACGGGTGGGCCCGCCCCCAGGGTCTATTCAGGCGATTATAATTAGATCCCGCGGTCACGCCCCGCCTGTGCGCGCGCCCAAATCCCAGCGGGATGACTTCCGGGTTGAGACGCTGCTTTCCCTGTTTGGGAACCAGTCACTTCCTCCCCGGGACTTCTCCTTCCGGAGCGCCACACCTCTCGCGCGAACTGGGTTGGCGTCACCTGCACGGCCAGGTGGGCCCGCCCCCTGGGTCAATTCAGGGCAATAAAAATGGACTCCGTGCTCACGCCCCGCTCGTGCGCGCGCCCAAGCCCCAGCAGGGCGGCACTCTGTCTGGGATGCTACTTTCTGCGCTTTGGGACCAATCAGTTCCTCCGCACGGCCAGGTGGGCCTGCCCCCTGGGTCAATTCAGGGCAATAAAAATGGACTCCGCGCTCACGGCCCGCTCGTGCGCGCGCCCAAGCCCCAGCAGGGCGGCACTTTGTCTGGGATGCTACTTTCTGCGCTTTGGGACCAATCAGTTCCTCCCGGGGACTTCTCCTTCCAGTGTGCCGCACCTCTCGCGCAAACTGGGAGGGCGTCACTCGCACGACCAGGTGTTCCCGCCCTCTGGGTCAATTCAGGGTAATAAAAATGGACCCCGCGCTCATGCCCCGCCCGCACGCGCGCGCGTGCCCAGATCGCAGCGGAATGGCTCCCCGTCTGGGATGCTGCTTTCCCTGTTTTGAGACCAGACACCTCCGGGGATTTCTCCCTCTGGTGTGCCGTGCCACACGCGCGGACTGGGTGCGCGTCCTCCCGCACGAACGCGTGGGCCCCGCCCTGGGGTCACTCCAGGGAAACACAGCTGAGCCCCCCCCCCCGCGCGCGCCCCGTCGGCTTCTCGCCTAACTCCCGGCGGACAGCAGGGCACCCCAGCTGGGACGCTGTTCTCCCCCCTCTCAGATCAGTCACTGCCTCCCGGGTGTTTTTCCCTCCGGCTGCGCCCCTACGCCGCCCGCGCCAACCTGCTAGGCTTCCTCCCGGGATGGGTTCGGGGGGGAAGGGGTGGGCCCCCTTTCTGTGCCGTCTGCCCCCCTGGGCTCTGCCCCAGATCGAGCTCCGAAGGTCACCTGCCTGGTGCGCTGGCTCCTAGTTCTGAAAACAGTCGCTGTCTGCCCGTATTTGTTCGTCCTCCGTCTCTAAGTCTGTGCTTGTTGTTCAGAGTTCATAGATTGTTATGTATGTGATCGATTCCCTTGTTTTTCCGAGTCTTTGTTGCAAGAGGGATCCGCGGGAGCGTCCACCTAGTCCGCCATCTTGGCCCCCCTCCCCCTCAAACCTTCATTCTTGAAGGGTCTGGGTCATTAGTAGTCATGTCAGAATTTGGTGGCTGTAGTTTCCCACTGACCTTAATCATAGGGCATGGTAGTACTAAGAGATACCCTAAGGGATCATCTGTATTCCAGATATGCTTTTTTTTTTTTAACCTCCATTGCGCAACATTGAGCCAATTTCCACCTGGTGGTCAGGGTCAATCACATAAGCCAATACGGTAATTCCCTTCTTTGCCTGTTGATCCAGAGGTATAAGGAGCCCAAAGTGGCCAGGTGGCATTCTTAACTTACATTTCAATTGAATCCATGTTTGTTTCTCCAGGTGGGAGCATTCTTCCCTTTGGAAGTAATACCAATAGACCTGCAAAGCATAGGATCATTGGGAAAGGAAGCAAAATTTTGTGATTGTGTCACAAGGGATAATAGTGAATGGTGTCACTCCCATGAATCATGGCTATGGGAGAAATAGCACTATATATTGGGTGCTGGTTTAGAGGATATACAAACTGCTGGAGAACATTGCCCCAGACCTAACTGGTGCTCTAATTGCGTCTTTAGAAGGCCATTCCATCATTCGATCAAGCCAGCTACTTCAGGATGATGGGGAGCATGGTAAGATCAGTGAAATTCCATGATCAGGGGCCCAGTGCCATACTGCATTTGCTGTGAAGTGAGTCCCTTGATCCAAGGTGATATTGAATGGGATACCAAAACAATGGATAAGTCATTCTGTGAGTCCATAGACAGTAGTTTTGGCAGTGGCATTGTGTACAGGAAAGGCAGATCTGTATCCAGAGTAAGTGTTTATCCCAGTAAGAATGAAATACTTCCCTTTCCATGATGGAAATGGTCCAATGGAATCAACCTTCCACCAGGTTACTGACAGCCTCAAGGAATGGTGCTGTATCAAGGACTTAGTATCCATTATTATTGCTGGCAGTTTTGGCATTTAGCAATGGCTTTTTTTTTTTAGCCAAGTCAGCCTTGGCAAGTGGAAGTCCATGTTGCTGAGCCCATGCATAACCTCCATCCCTACCACCATGACCGCTTTGTTCATCAGCCCATTGGGCAACAATAAGAGTGGCTGGGGAAAGAGAATGACTGGTTTCCACAGAAACTGTCATTCTATTCAATAAATTGCTAAAATTCTCCTCTGCCAAGGTCACCTTTTGGTGAGCATTCACATGAGACACAAATATCTTCACTTCTTTGGCCCATTCAGAGAGTTCTATCCACATATCTCTTCATCATAACTCCTTGTCACCAATTTTCCAATTATGTTCTTCCAAGTCCCTGACCATCCAGCCAAATTATTGGCCACAGTCCACGAATCAGTAAACAATCTCACATCTGGCCATTTATCCTTCCAAAGTGAACAACCAGGTACACTGCTCAAAGTTATGTCCGTTGGGAGCTTTCATCACTGTCCTTCAGGGAGGACCCAGAAAGGGGCTGTTGTGCTGTCGCTGTCCACTTTTAAGTGGTGCCTGCATATTGTGCAGGACCATCTGTAAACAAGGCACAAATTTCCTCTACCTTAGTCAATTGATCATTAGGAACTGTACATGAGGCTGTAGGTGCATACTTGGAGAGGGCAGGTAATGGGACGGGAATGGAGACCATAGATATTTGGGCCACTTCCTCATGCAAATTTCTTGTTGCTTCCCAAGAAAGTTCTGCCTGGACCCAATCTCCTGTATACCACTTCCATTTAATAAAGAAGTACTGCTGTGCATGTTTGACTTTATAACTCTGTGGGTGAGACAACATCCAGTTCATGATGGGCAGTTCAAGTCACATGATGATTTGGTGACTCACAGTTAAGCATTCAGTCTGTATTAAGACCCAGTAACAAGCCAAAAGCTGTTTCTCAAAGGGAGAGTAGTTATTTACAGAGGCTAGCAGGACATTGTTCCAAAATACTAAGGGTCTGTGCTGCAATTTCCAAATAGGTGCCTGCTAAAGACTTCAAACAACATCTCTATCTGCCACTGAAACTTCGAGGAACATTGAATCAGCCAGACCATATGACCTAAGTGGCACAGTGGCTTGCACAGCAACCTGAACCTGTTGCAGAGCCTTCTATTTATTGTTCTGTACCCCAATCAAAAATAGCAGCTTTTTGAGTGACAATAAATATGCTGGAATAGCACACCGAAATGAGGGCTATGTTACCTCCAAAATCCAAAGAGGCCCACCAGGTGTTGCGCCTCATTTTTAGTTGTATGGGGGCCAAATGTTATAACTTATCCTTCACTTCATTAGGAGTATCTTGACATGCCCCACGCTGCTAGACTCCTAGAAATTTCACTGAGGTGGAAGGTGCCTGAATTTTTGTTGAATTAATTTCCCACTTATGGTCACAGGTCCAAAGGGTGAGTTCTGCTCCAGGCACTGCTTTCTTGGCAGTATGAGATCCCCATGTCTCTCTGTTTGCTTCTCTCTTATATTTCAAAAAAGATTGGCTCAAGACACAATCCATTAACATAACTGCCACTAATCTCATCTCATCAACATCATAGAGATAGGACTTACAATGCAGAGAAAAATCATATCAGATGACAAAATGGTGGTCAGTCACACAATAATGGGAATCATGGTCTAACCAAGTTGACACACATTTTGGGGGATGCAATTCAATCCATGACATTGACACTTCTTCCTTACTAAGTCCAATCAGCATAAGGTCATCAATGTAATTGACCAGTGTCATGTCTTGTGGAAAGGAAAGGTGATGAAGGTCCCTTCAGACTGAATTGTGACATTGGGCTAAAGAGTTAATATACCTCTGAGGTAGCACAATTGAAGATTTATTGATAGCCTTTACAGCTAAAGGCAAATTGCTTCTGGTGGTCCCTCAAAACTGGAATTGAGAGAAAGGCATTGGCCAGATCAATAGCTGTATACCAGGTATCAGGAGATGTATTTATTCCTTCAAGAAATGAAACTACATCTGGAACAGCAGCTGCAACTGGAGCCTCCACCTGGTTAAGTTTACAATAATCCATTGTCATTCTCCAAGATTGTACTGTTTTGTTCATAGGCCAAACAGGTGAGTTGAATGGAGATGTGTTGGGAATCACCACCCCTGCATCCTTCAGGTCCTGATGGCAGCAGTAATCTCTGAAATCCCTCCAGGAATGTAGTATTACTTTTGGTTTACTATTTACCTCGGTACGGGCAATTCTAATGGCTTCCACTTGGCTTTTCCTACCATAATAGCCCTTACTCCACTTGTCAGAGACCCAGTGTGGGGGTTCTGCCAGGTGCTGAGTATATCTATTCAAATTATGCATTCTGGAACTGGGGAAATCAGTAGGGATGGGTTCAGGGACCAAGTGAACCCACTGTGAGACAAACATGAGCTAACACTCCAATAATAACCTTACCTCCATACACCCCTCATTTTAACTGATGGGTCACAGTGACATTTTGGGTTTCTGGAATTAGTGCTAGTTCAGAGCCAGAATCCAGTAATCCCTGAAAAGTCTGATTGCTTCCTTTCCCAAAGAATAGTTACTTTCATGAAAGGCTGTAGGTCCCTTCGGGAAAGGCTGGGAGAGAGATTAACAGTATAAATCTTTGGTGGTGTAGTGGAATTCTTCCTCAAGGAGATCCAGCCTTCCCTTCATCTAAGGAGTTATGGGTCTTTGAACTTGTTCAAGTCTGGGAATTGATTTAGGGGCTGTAACTCTATTCTGGCAGTTTGAGTTAGCCTGTGATTCACTTGACCTAGAATTCATCCACTGTATAGATCAAGTAAATATTTAGTATTTCCACTTATTTCACTCCTAGGGGCATGATAACTATGTAGCCAATGCCATAATTCCATATGAATCAGACTATTCCAATTATTGCTTTGACTCTGCTGTCCATTATGGTAGCTACACCCACTTTGTCTTTGTTGCCTGAGTGCCACCACTTGGCCCTTACCACCACAGTATCCAATCTGCCCCATTATAGTTAGGTGTTTTAATTCAGTTAGGGAAATTCCCATTGTCAAATCTGTGTTACATAAAATAGTAATCACATCAGTCTTCAAGGATGCTGGGACTTCCTTCATAAATTTGTTGCTCACCATTGTGGTAAAAGATGTGTCCTCTGGGTAATCCATGTGTGGGTCTGTGGGTCTAACCTTATAAATCCACTTTAACATCGCAATTTCCCTAAGCCCTCAGATACCTTCTTTTACAGTACACCAAGGCAAATCTGGTACTTCAATTTGATTTAGTGCAGGCTAGTGGGTTTACCACATAAAACATGCTTCAGCAAGCCAATCAAGTAAAATATTAGCTCCTTTCTTTACCTTTCAAGCTGAAACATTGAACGAAGAATTTGTGCTTAGTGGGCCCATATCAATAAACTAAGACTGATCCAACTTGCACCATTATCACACATCCTTAATAGCCACCCCCAGGCACGTTTCCCAGGTTTCTGCTGGACCTATTAGAAACGTCAAGCAGTTCTTTTTTGTGTAGCATACCTTTTGTAGTGTAGTGTATCTTCTCCTGGGTCACACTTTGTACTTCACCTTTTGGGGCTGTCAGAGGCTTAAGTTTAGTTATAGGTCTAGAAGCAAAAATGGGTGATGTGGATGAGTCTTGGGAACATTCAGCAATGTTCCACCTCAGATGATGTCCCAGAAAATGTCCCAGGCACAGCCTCAAGTGATATCTCAAATAAAGACTCTTCAGGCCCCACTGGTTTAACCTTATCAGATGGAGAGAGAGAGAAATAGACAGACAGACAGATTAATCTCAAGGAAATGGCTCACACATTTGTAGAGGCTGGCAACTTTGAAGTATATGGGTCAGACTTCAGGCTGGAGGCTTCTTCTGACTCACATTGCTGCAGGAGCTGACAAACCTGAAATCAGCAGGTCAAATGGCAAGCCACTGATTCAAGTTCCAAGAACTGGAGGTCAGATGATAACAAGTTGGATACAGGATCCAGAGCAAGCAAGTGAACTTTGCCAGAACATCCATACATACATTGGGTGCGGCTTACAACTGACTGGCTGATCATGTCAGTTTACATCATGGAAGATGACTACATCAATACATAACTTCCAAATTACATCATTACACACTGCCAAACTACATCATTACATAACTGTCAACCACCAAGAATCATGGCCCAGCCAAGTCATCACACAACCTTAACCATCATACTTCCCCACCCTCCACAGCACCTTTCAGTCATTGATTCAGGAGTTGTGGATAGATGACCCAAGTCCTTCACCTTTTGAGTGAAATAATTCTGAGGTTTAGGTTTTATACCTTGCCCCAGGTTTTCCCACAGGATTAGGCTCTACCTACCCTCTACTTCTGGAATAAATTACTTACACTCAAATCTTTATCTCAGAGTCTGCTTCCAGGAGAACCCAAACTAAGATATTAGTACAACATCTATCACATAGTAAGCACTCAATAAATATATGATGAATAAATCATTTGTGATGAAAAACTATTACACGTATTACTAAAGAAAATCTAAAGATTTTTCCAGCACAAAACTTAGAATAGAAAGAATTTACTATTTTTCACTGATAGAAATAGGTTAGTTGTATGAATCAGGTAAAATGTTACTAAATTCCAAGCAAAATTCATTTTTAATGTGAAGAAAGTCTAGCAAAAAACTGAAGATAATACCAGATGTTATCAATAAATTATTTGAAGGGGCTTAAAGAAGCTGCATAGAGTCAAACATTCATGCTTCCCCTAGTATACAAGTCCAGGCTCCTATTCTACTTGAAAGCAACTGGCCTCTCCTCCTGTCCTTCAATATTTCAGGACAGTCAACTGTATAAACACGTGATGTGCTATGTAAGTTTATAGTATGGGATGTAGGTACAGTCATGGCTATCGGTAGGTCTTGGCATGGCTTGTATCATCAGTAGGTAGGCATCTGTGGGGTTTTAAGAGTTTTCCAGGCCTCCAAAAAGCTGTTATATCTAGGAAACTTAGGGGACAGTGAGCTTATGTTAATAGGGAAGGAATAATTCAGAAAAGGAGGGTGAGAATGGTTGCACAAGTTAAAGAATATAACCAATGTCATTGAATTGTACGTTTAAATTCTTGAATTGATGTACAGTCTGCTCTGTATATCTTCTACAACAACAACAAAATACATTATTAAAAAGAAGAAGAAAAGAAAACCCCAAGGAACACAGTTCTACTCTGACACATCTGGGATCCCCACGAATTGAAATCGATGGCAACTGGTTTTATACTATTTGAGTGCCACATCTCCATGAAAAGGAAAATAAATAAATTTACAAATCAGACAACAACAAGTTGGTACATCAGTATGTCCACAACCAGTTCCCTTGGCAATGTCAAGGCTACCTTTCAGAGATGAAGATGAGAGTTGGTAATGATAACAGACTCCAGCCATTGTGCACATGCAAACATTACATAGCAAGCGAGTGACTGTTCTAGTCCTGAATTGTGTGGGGCCCATTTCTACTCAGGACACTTAAGCTGGACCTGAAGCTCCATATCATAATTATAATTACACTATTTTAATTTATTAATAATAAAAATCTCTTAGGGAAACTGAGCCCCTAGGGGCCCTTATACATTCCTACAGCACACTCGAATTCTTCAATCGTAGCTCTTGTATTTCTTTGTTGACCACTTTGACTTTCATTAGAAGTTAACTTTCTGAGGGCAGGAACATCTTTCATGTTTATCATAATACCGTATACACATCAACTGGCAGACTCTGACAAAGGATAGCCACACAATAAATGCTGTATTGTTTGCTGAATGAATGAAAATTCATAAAAAGATGAATGAAAAACCATAATAAGAGTCATACACACACTCTTATTATTCAAGTGAAGAGACAGGAATGCCCTGTAATAGAGAAATCCTAGTAGTAAATGCTGAGTAGCACACAGCCAACTCCCTTCTTGCTCTTTTTCCCTTTGATAACTCTCTACTTACTAAAGAGCCATAGCATTTTAACACCATAAAAAAAAAAGGCAGTCAGTCATTTGTCTGCAGGCTGTCACACAATTGAAAGCTAAAAGTCTATCAGGGGGTTCTAAACAAGGGTGCATTTCTTGATTGGATTTCTGTCTCTCAAGGACCTTGGAAATAAATTGTCCCAAATTTTTGGTGAGGTATACAGATCTGCTGGACCATATTCTTCTTAGGCATGTTTCCAATCACTAGGTAATTACTTTCTCCAATTCCTACCTAATAAAATTTTATTTGGGTCAAAATTGAATAGTATTGGGTATGAGGAACTAGACTTGGAAAATATTGGATAGTTAAAGAATGTTTTAGAAGATAACAGCGTTGCCATGTGGGATTATAATTAGCCTACAAAATTTATTTCAGCTTAAAATATACCTAAACTTAAGGTAATTTTCTTAAAATGGGAATGATAAAGCTAATAAAGTTACATTTATTCTGTATAATAATTTTTCTTATACTATTTGAAGTTTTAGCAAAAAAAGGTATTAGGTTACCTGTGATTTGCAAAAAAATTTAAATAAACCTCAATAAAGTAGACTTCCTGATTACAAGCTTTTAGAAATAAGATTTGATATAAGCTTAATAATGTTCAGAACTTTTGCAGATTTATCAAGTCATTCAGCTCTGAGAAACTAGGTAAAGACTCCATAGGAATAAAAGAATAAAGTAAATAAGCAGAATATTTGACCCCAAAATTTAATCTGCAGGAATTTATTTTGCAGATGCACTGCATATGTTCACAAAAATGCACATTTAAGAATATTTATTGGAGTATTTTAAAGCGACAGACTATTAGGATCAATCTAAACATTCAGTAAAAAACTGATTAAATAAGTCCTATTAATCATGTATATGTGATAGAATGCCCTGCAGCAGTTAGGATGAACAGGCAACACATATGTATCAACATGGGACTCTCTCCAACGCACAGTATTAAGTGGAGAAAAAAAAAAAAAAGGGCAAAGTGATTGTATTAGTTTCCTAGAGCTGCTGTAACAAAGTACCACAAAGGAGGTGGCTTAAAAGCACAGGAAAATACTGTCTCACAGTTCTGGAGACAGGAAGTCTGAATTCGAGATGCCAGCAGTGCCGTACTCTCTTTGAAGGCTCTAGGGTAAAATCTTTTCCTGCCTCTCCCAGCTTCAGGTAGCCCTAGGCATTTCTTGTCTCTTGGCAGCATAACCCACATCTCTGCCTTGTGTCTTCACATGCTGTCTTCCCTCTGTGTGAGTACAAGTAAACCACTCAAATTGGCTTAGGACCCACCCTACTCTAGTGTGACCTAATGTTAACTGATAATGTTGTCAGTGACCCTATTTCCAAAAAACGTCACATTTTCAGGTACTGGGGGTTAGGACTTCAACATATCTCTTGAGGGGACACGGTTCACTCCATAATAGTGATGAACAATGTATATGCATACCAAAATTTTTATTAGATGTTTAAAATACGGGACACGTATTTGTATTCTCTGGAAGGATACAGTAAAAACTATTAAGAGTGATTGCCTTCTGGCTGGGAAACAGGAATTCGTAGAGAAATAGAGAGAGAATTACTCTTTATTTTATTTGTTCTAGATATATATGTTTTTTAAATCATTCACCTTTTGCTTGCGTTATCTAGCCAGGAGCATAATAATAATGGTGAAAACAACAGATAAAGTAAAATCTATGCCTGTAGAGCAGAATATCAATGTAAAGGCATAAATACATTCAATATTTCAAATAGAGATAAACCAGAAATTGAAAAGAATGAACACTGGTTCAAAATGTGGATACAAGTTACAGGGACAAATGAAAATTTAAGTTTTATCTGGTTATGAATGGAGCCCTGGTGGTGCAGTGGTTAAAAGCCCAGCTGCTAACCAAAAGGGCAGCAGTTTACATCCACCGGCTGCTCCTTGGAAACCCTGTGGAGCAATTCTACTCTGTCCTATAGGGTCGCTTTGAGTTGGAATCAACTTGATTTAGTGCAATGGGTTTCGAATTTTTTTTTTATTTGGTTATGAATAAGAATTAGTTTTGGAAAAATTATACTTCTATTAAATCAATGTTATGGTTTATAACCCTAGTTGAAAAAATGAATAAAATTTCTATCCTAATCAAGAGCAGAAAAAAAAAGGAAACATACATACACAAATAGTAGTGAGCCAACCTAAAGCAGAGAAGTGCCTCATATTTAACAAAATGAAGGCATTCCTGGATTATATTTGTGAACTGAGATATCCAAGATTCTTACATGAGTATAGTGGGGTTTGGAACAGAGAAACCAAAAAAATAAACCATGTTAAGTAGGAAAAAAAAAAAAAAAAGTTGCCATTAAGTTGATTCCGAATCACGGTGACCCTGTGTGTGCCAGAAAAGAACTGTACTCCGTACGGTTTTCAAGGCTGAGACCTTTCAGAAGTAGATCACCAGGCGTTTTTCCTGATGTGTCTCTGAGTGGGTTTGAACTGCCAGTCTTCCATTTAGCAGAATTTGCACCATCCAGGGAGTCCAGCCATGAGTCAGAATTGACTCCATGGCAACTGATAAATGGAAAAACTTATTTTAAAAATGGAAATACTAGCTTCCGCTTCCAAATAGATGAAATGGTTAAACAGGAAAGGACAAGACTTAGCTTCTAAGTATGATAGAGTACATTGTATCCAATCAACTCTTCTGCTGAGATTAACTATAAATGCTAAATAAAAAACAAAACCAAAAAAAAGAAAAAGAAAACAGCTCTTTAAGGGGATCAGAGAGCAGACAGACAACGTAGGCCTGAGGTGCTAAGATCACAAAAAAAAGCAAATGCATTGGGCTGAACCCAAATTCTCAGTCATTTT
The DNA here is from genome assembly GCF_030014295.1 of Loxodonta africana. Taxonomy (NCBI): domain Eukaryota; kingdom Metazoa; phylum Chordata; class Mammalia; order Proboscidea; family Elephantidae; genus Loxodonta; species Loxodonta africana. Next base: position 57,978,761 of record NC_087358.1, read on the forward strand.
TTCTTGTAAAGGCATTTGCTGATTTCTCAGTGGCACAGACAGGACTGCTAAGCAGAAAGCAGCAACTGAAACTTTGCCTTTCCTCCTAGGCTGTGGAGACAAAAATTTAAGTTCAGGGCTCCGAAAACAAATAGGAACGGAGGAGGCAAGACCTGAGAGAAAAGAGAAGCTCAGGGAAGTGAGGACATCATTCTTTTTCACTCAAGCCATTTGCGGATTTCTAATCTGTCATGGTGAGAGGCCAGTAAACCAAGCAGAGAGGAAGCTAAAATACGAAATTAGGGCTTTTTCAGAGTCTCATGGTGGTAGGGAGACAAGAATGAATAAGGGGACTGAGTAACCATTTCTGGCGTTCCATTAAGACCAGTGAACACTAGTCCCTAGGAAAAAAGGTGAGTAGAAAATAGACCAGCCCCCACAAAGTTTAACCCAGCCTGAAGTATCACAATCCCTGATTGGAACAAAGTGGTCTGACCCTACTCCAATAGTCATTCCATTTTAATGGAAATCACATACTCCAGAGAAAAACAGCATCCAGAGCTCCTAAAAAGTTTATTTACTAGGTCCAACATTCATTAAAAACAAACAAAAAATAGCAATGTCAAGAGACATGACTAAAAGACTTTAAGAAAACAAGAGAAAACAGAAAAAAACGTACAATCTAGTATCTAGTAGAGAAATTTAATGTGCATTACATTTTTCTATGGAAAAAAATCCAGTATCAGATGAGTTCACTGGCAAATTCTTCTTGTAAGTTTTTATGTCTCTAATTAACATCCTCACATTTGGTCAGTTATGGAACACTGATGAGATTGTGTTTGCAAACCCAGTTCCAGAGAGAATTTCCAAGGAAATGACCATGTGTTGGGATTATCTGGACTGTCACTCGCCTTTTCAAGGAAACAAATCATTTCACTGCCATTCTTGTGGATGTTTTCTTTTTTTCAAAATTGTTACACTTGAGCAAATGGGCAGTGTTCTTATTTTCTTTGATTCAATTTTAAGTTGAGTGTGTTCACACTCACTAACTTATTGTCGTCAAGCTGATTCCAACTCATAGCAACACTATAGGACAGAGTAGAACTGCTCCATAGAGTTTCCAAGAAGGGGCCAGTGGATTTGAACTACTGAGCTTTTTGGTTGACAGTCAGATGTTTAACCACTCTGCCACCAGGGCTCCTCATGCTCACTAATATAGCTAAAATATGAAAGACAGACAATACCAAGTGTTAATAAGGATATGGAACAACAGAGCTCTCATTCTCTGCTGGTGGGAATAGAAAGTGATACAAGCTGTTTGGAAAATGTTGGACAGGATTGCTTAAACTCTGAACTACTAATACTCTTTGATTCGGCTTTTGCGCTGCTTGGTATAAATCCAAGAGAAATGAGTGCTTATGTCATACCAAAAGACACATACAAAAATGTTTACATACAAAGTTACAGACTGGAAACAACCCAAATATTCATTGTCAATAAAATAAATAAATTGTAGGACATTCCTATAACGAATCACCATGTATCACAGAGCAAATTACCGCTACATGAAACATTGCTATTGTTGTTGCTGGGAGCTGCCTAGTCAGTTCTAACTCACATGCCCCATACGACAGAGTAGACATGCCCCATAGGGTTTTCTTGGTTATAGTCTTTACAGAAGCAGATTGCCAGGTCTTCTTCCCTTGGGGCTGCCAGGTGGGCTTGACAAACAACCCTTTGGTTAGCAGCTGGGCACTTAACTTTTGTTAATAAGATTATTGCTTTTAAAAAAAAATAGACAATAAAAGAGTACATGCAGTTTAATTTCATTTTTATAAAGTTCAAAAAACAACCTGTGCTAATCTATAGTGATAAAAGTCAGAACAGAGATTACCTTTAAGGGGATATAATAGCTGGGAGTGGAGGGATGCTGACTTCTACGGTACTGGCAACGGTCTATTTCTTTACCCAGGTGGTAGTTACACAGGTCTGTTTACTTTGCAACATTCATTAAGTTTACTTTACGACATTCTTTTACGATGTGTACTTTTCTATATGTATTTTGTACTTCAATAAAAATGTATACTTAGGAAAAAACAAATAAAACTAGAGAGGCTGTTCAGCCAGAGCAGATACTTAACAGTATGAAACAGGGAATGTTATATAAGCCATGGCTTCTACCCAATACGGTAAGGGATTTTGAATACTTTAAGGCTATGGACCTCATGTGCTTTGCACATTCTCTCTGTCTTTTTCTCTGTCCTATTGAAAACCCATTGCTGTCGAGTCGATTCAGGCTTATAGCGACCCTATAGGACAGAGTAGAACCCTATAGGGTTTCCGAGGAGTGCCTGGTGGATTCAAACTGCCAACCCTTTGGTTAGCAGCTGTGACACTTAACTACTACACCACCAGGGTTTCCTTTTCTCTCTCACTCAATATATTTTGTTTTCAAATATTTCCAGTAATTTTCCCTGTTCCGCCCTTGGAAGAACTCCATAATTCATTATCATTACCTCCATTTCAAGATAACTTATCCAAAGTAACACAACAATTCATTCATTCATTTAGTGAACATTGAACCAAGATGAGTCTGGTCTTTCCTCTTCAATGCCTTCTAATTGCTCTTAGAACTAAGTCCAGAATCCTTAACTTGGACTACAAGGCCTTGGTGGGTCAGCCCCTGCCTCAGTCTCTCACTCATCTCCTATCATGCTTGCTACTCCGTCCCTCCAGTCTCGCAGTTGTCAGTGCCTCAAAGTTCTGAGTCTTCTGTTGCCCATGGCTGTTGCATGAGCTGTGCATGCTTCCTAAATAACCCTTTTCCATCTCCCAATACATACTTTACATTCCTTTCAACTTAAATTTTACTTCCTCTGGGAAGGCTGCTCTGATTCCCCTCAGACTATGAGGTCCTCTTGCTATTTATTCTCATAGCACCTATCATTTCTGCTTCATACAGTAACCAAAATTGCTATTTGACAATCATTTGCTCAATTACAAGCTATCTGAAGGCAGGTGCTGTTTTACACAATTTTTTTTTAAATCAATGAATGTTTATGAAGGTGTATGAATAAATATGAATGAAATACTTGAAAAAGTAGGCTTTACCCACTAAAGCAATAATCCTCCTATGTTGTTGCTGTTGTTAGGTGCCATTGAGTCTGTTTGAACTCACAGAGACCTTATGCATAATAAGCAAAATGTCGCTCAGTCCTGTCATCCTCACAATAGTAGGTATGTTTGCACCCATTGCTGCAACCAGCATGTCAACCTATCTCATTGAGGGTCTTCCTCTTTTTTGATGACCCTCCACATTACCAAGCATGATGTCTTTCTCCAGGGATTGGTCCCTCCTGATAACATGTCCAAAGTATGTGAGACGAGGTCTTGCCATCCTCGCTTCTAAGGAACATTCTGGCTGTACTTCTTCTGAGACAGATTTGTTCATTCTTCTGGAAGTCCGTAGTATATTCAATGGCCTTCACCAACATCATACTTCAAATGCGTCAATTCTTCAGTCTTTAATCCTCCAATAAGGTGCTTTAACGAATCAAAAACATCATTAAAAATTAACAACTACATTCTTTCCATTCGGATTTCCTAATTTTCTTCTTATCCATTCACATGTAATAGACCTAGAGGAGTCCCTGGGTGACAGAAATGGCTAAGCACTTACTTACTAACTGAAAAGTTGACGGTAAAAACCTACCCAGAGTTTCCTCAGAAGACAGGCCTGGCAGTTTGCTTCCAAAAGGTCACAGCCTTGAAAACCCTATGGAGCAGTTCTACTCTGAACTCAGGAGGTTGCCATGAGTCAGAATCACCTCAGTGTCAACCAACAGCAACAGCCATGGATTGAAATTATAACTGCAAAAATAATGACTTAGCTGTTTCTAATCACTCTTCTCTTAATAACAACTTTATCTTTTTTTGTAGACATTCTTAAACATAATCTAAGAACAATAATAAAATAAATTACTCACAATGTACATTGCTCTAGCAAACATATGCTACCAATACATACTATTATTATCTCATCTTTGCAGGTGAGGAAATAAAGTTTAGATAAGTTAACTACTTGCCCAAGATCACACAATTATTAGAAGGCAAACATGGGACCTGGATATTTTTAACTCGAAACTCTGTACTCTTAATAAAAGATGAATTTTTTTTTTTTAAGTTTTTTTGGCAATGCCATGTTTTTTCACTAATGGAATGGATGCTGAATCATTGTTTGCTGGTAGTTTTTTTATTATTTGAAAAAATATGGCAATTGCAAGTTGGCCATATCAGTCCCACGTTCCACAAAGCGCTTCACAAATGCGGTACCTATCGGTTCCGTGGCCTGGGAAGTGCATCACACTTCTTGGTTACCCCTGAGGCATAAAATATCTTACTCAACTTTCTAAAAATCCACATGAAATATTAAATAAGCCCTGTACTTGCTGTACATAATTTTTATCAGTTGGATTAGAGTGAAACTTTAGAAAACACGGGGTGACACATAAAGGCACTTTTCACTCTGCACATAACCGTTGTGTGTCCTTTTTCTGAAGGCTGCATTCTCTGCGTCATCTTCTGGTTGTTTTCACAGGGAGATGCTCTCCACCAGGGAGGTGAGTACTTTATAAAAGATGCCATCAAGGAGGTGACCAATGCAAGCAGACCATATTAGTCCCATGCTCCATAAAGCACATCATACGTGGTGTGTATCAGTACCATGGCTCAGGAATTGCATCACAAACTGTTTTCATGCCAAAAATAACTCATTTACTTGAGTTTTTCCAAATGCCAGTAGCCATACCTTCCCAATAACACAAAGGAAATAGTAAAAATAACTTGCAAGCCTTATCTCTCTGTACAGGAGCCAAAAGACATAAAAGTTTCACACAAGCACTCCTCTGGGAAGCATTCCATCATACAAATGGCTCTCAACACTCAAATGTGGTGCAGACCAACTTCCTTGTTTTTTAGACAGTTGGACCAATATCCACCATGATGCCAGAACATACTAAAGTGGCCCAAATGTCTGGCAATAAACCTCCAGGGATAGAAAATGTAGCAGGAACATATACATGTCAGCACCCTTAAAAGGGTCACCGTGTTGCATCATTTTCCCAAAATCTTCCCCAAACATCCACTGATACATTTTTAAACCTCCTCAATGTATTATCAGAGAAAAGTATAAACATAATCTTAAAAACCTTGATAGATGCTCCATTGGCCTTGCTTATAACTTTATTTATAATTCATCCATTACAGTCCAGACTGTTTTTCAGTCTGTGCTAAAGACTCATGATGTCAGTTTTCATAAATTAATATTTATGTTATATCTTTTTTAAGTATTGATATTATCTTTCATGGATCATAGTTTTTACCCTGTAATGCAATTCAGAATTTATTTATTGAACATTTAGTATTATTTAGTATTCATGGTGTCAAACACGTTACATTTCATTGGGAATTCAAATCATTCATATATGAAATAGATAATAATATAAAACAATAAAGCAATGTATAAATAAATAATAAAAAGGTCTGCCCCAGATAGAAAAAAATATTAACAGGGCAAGAGGGCTTCATTCTACCCTCCCCCAAATTATATTGTGTGGATATTTATCACCTAAATTATTTTCCTGACTTTCATACTTCTTTGACTGCTTTGTATAGTTATCTTTAATGCATGTATTTTATATCTCCTGTACAAGACTCTACGGGGCTGTTCTACTCTGCCCTATAGGGTCGCTGTGAGTCAGAATTGACTCGAAGGCAGTGGGTTTTTGGTTTGGTAGAAGACTACCCCCTCGAACACAGAAGTCATATTCTATAGTGATCTTATACTTTGAAAAGCCTTAGTAAAACTTATGTTCATTTAGAAACTGTCCACTACAGTTTGTATACGGCTTACTGTTCACATAGAAACTCTTCACTTGCACAAGTAAGGCTCTGCTTACCTTGCTTATTGCGTTATCCGCCCCCGGTGACTGGTTTGGAAGACGGAGCCGAAGAGAAGTCATCAGTCAAAAATAACCTCAGGTTTCCAAGCCTGGGGAATGCAGACAACGACTTGGTCATTTCCAGACATAGAAAATTAGAAAGGGAGGACATTTGAGGTTACAAAACAATAATGAGTTACGCTTTGAGATGAGAGAAATAGTGAAGCGAGGCAGTAATAGAAAACAGGAACCTGAGTCCTGAATGAAAGGCCAGATTAGAAATATAGCTTTGGTGACGAGCAACATAAAGCTGATAACCAAAGCCAAGAATCAGATGACAAGGTTATCATACTCGTCATAAAAGCAGAAATCCTGTTGGTGCAGTGGATAAGGGCTATGGGTGCTTATGAAAAAGTCGGCAGTTCAAATTCACCAGGCTCTCCTTGGAAACTATGGGGCAATTCTACTCTGTCCTATAGGGTCGCTGTGAGTCAGAATTGACTCGATGACAATGGGTTGGTTGGTTTGTTTGTCATAAATGCAATACATGTTACCTTTCAAGTAACTAACTTTAATTTGTTTAATGTTGTTTGCTAAGCCATTTTTTAATTGTAGTAATAATATACATATCAAAACATATGCCAGTGCAACAATTCCTACATATACAATACAGTGACATTGGTTACAGTCTTCCTGTTGTGCCACCAAATCATTTTACCACCATTAACATAAACTCAATGACCCCTAAGCAAAAACTCTCCCTTTCTACCTCACTACCTCTAATCAATAATTCCATAGTTTGTTGCATATATAACACATTTATTAAAATTTCAATTCATGTTCTACTCCCACATGTTTTTGCAAGTTTGTGTTCTTGAAAATGAACTCAGAAGCTGAAACCACCGAATTTTGTATAATTTTCAAGGTTTGTTGTTTCTTAGAAACTTTTTGCGGAGTATTTTTTTTAGTCTTATACTGTATTCTAGAAACCCTAAATGCTGCACTGTGCCAGTTGGAATTGTGTTTCGTTTCTGTTTTGTGTTTTCCCTAAACATAGCTAATATGTTTAATGAACCAGACAAGAAAATTGGAGTGCTGGATTTTTTTTTTGTCTCCTACTTCCTATGGATGTAAATACAAAAAGGCACTTTTAAAAATTCTCTATTCCACTCCTTCCAAGGGAGGAAATGTACCTTTCTGTTTCTAAGCTTCACATCTTTCCTGGCACTGGACTTATTCCCAAAGGATTTTCAAATCAAAAAGCAGTGGGTTTGTGCAAATCGCATAACCAATCTAAATTTTAATAGCTCCAGTACAATGCCTTTTACCATACCTGCTGCAACCTAGAAATGGAAGGATGCCCTTTAGAGATTCCCACTTCTCCTGGAACTAACCTCTCCCTCATTAAGAAGAACTGTGACCCTTTGTCAGGTATACCCAAATGATTCTCCATGACTCTCTCTGTCTCATGTGATAGCCCCAGGGGCTATTCATATTGGTTCTACCATTGCATAAGTCATTTATCAAGTACTGGCTACTCAACTGTTACCGACTGCAGCCTAGGATTTTAATGGAATACTCTTTTAATATTAAAATCAAGAAATATTATCAATGGTAGTAATTAAGAGGGTTCAGAAAGAAGAGAAAATATACATGTTATAAATATATATATATAAGGGAAACCCTGGTGGCGTAGTGGTTAAGTGCTACAGCTTCTAACCAAAGGGTCGGCAGTTCTAGTCTGCCAGGCACTCCTTGGAAACTCTATGGGGCAGTTCTACTCTGCCCTATAGGGTCGCTATGAGTTAGAATCGACTATGGCACTGGGTTTTATATATATATAAGCTCAGGAGATGTACACGTTCCATGTTATATTTAAGAGAAACTTTGGCCAAAGTACATAAGTGTGCACTGGAAACAGGCTCTTAACTTTGGAGGACAGCTCTGTTGTTCTTGTAAGGAGATATGACAAAAGCGATTTCTGGACAGGCAGAAATGAAGGATGCATCAATTTAGCTCTAGCTGAGGAAAAGCCAAAGGAATATTTAGAGAGTGTATTCAGAGAACCCAAATGTTCAGCCCAAACATAATGGCAGTATCTGGCGACTACTCTGCCCGAAGGAGAATTACTATTATGGTCTGGCTGAATATGCATAAAAAGTATAGAGGAAGCCCATGAGAGCATCTGTGTGTGTGTGTTTTGTGTTTTATACTATATCCCAGAAATGGTGCACCATGCAAGCATTGTGGCAAGAGGGTTGGCCTAGGATGGGAGTTTCTATATGTATGAAAATAACATGTATATATATGAAATATATATATATATCACTTTGAATTTGTCTCCTAGCTAAAGATGGAAGAAAATTTCTATTACAACCAAGGTTAAGTGTCAGATATTAATATTGGGAATATAATATTTTTTAATAAACTTACGTGACCTAAATTCCAGGTCTTCTGTTAATTCTGTATTATCATTGTAGGGGAGTTCTCAGTAATACCAGTTATATCGTCAAAGAATTCCACATCTCCCTTAGCCCTAACTTCCATCCATAAATTCTAGAATTATCTCTTCATTAACGAATTTCTTAATTTGGAATCTACTCTCAAACTTGGATCTGTATTAGGCACAATATAGCAAAACCAAAGGGTATTAAAAATGAAAAGATAATTTAGTGAGCTTTGCTCTGTTACAGGTAAAATATAGGAACCAAAACCCCAAAAGTGTTCCATTAGCAGTATTTTCCTCTGATTGTCAAAGTGCCTGGATCAGGAATGCTTCTGGACATGGGAGCTATTCTGTGGAAGTGTTCTGGGGTATTTTGCAGTATATCTTGCTGTTTTTGTACCATTTGTGCAAGGATATGCTCAAAGCATGCCTAATCTCCCCATTCTCCACTGGCATGGACCAAGGACTCTCTTTGTCTTCTTGCGTTGTCCACTGTGTTCTAGCCATGTGCCTTTACCTGGCCATTTAGTGAATTCCTGGTCTTTCTGCATACATTGAATAGAAGCAAAAGAATTCTAAATCTCTGCCTGAATCTGTCAGAGCTCACTGCTCCTCTAAGTAGTGCTCACAGCTCTAGGAATAAAGGTGCCAGGCCAGGGATTCATTCAGTCTTCCTGAAATGCATGTCCTCGATTGTCTGCCTAATTTAACACAGAGTTTCTCTGGGAAGGAGAGCTGCCGTTATGGTTCTTCACAACAACGACCAATCTCTGATTCAGAGCTCCACCTCTCCTCTGAACTATAGCAAAGCACTAATTCTTCTCAAATAAGATTGGTGTAGTCTCACCCCAATCATCCACCAAAGAAGATATCACTTTCGAAGTCTTTTTTCCCTTCTGAATTAGTAGCTGGCAAGGCTGTAATTTTCAAATTATCAAGATCTCAATCCAAGTAAAGCTATTTATTTCCATAAAGCCTAAAGAACATAATTCCCAAAGACCGCTTTCCTTCTCTGAGAATTATTTCTTTCACATGGCTCAATATGAAACTTAAGAAGAGCATATGCTGAAGATATAAACAAAAAAGCTGATTGCTGTCAAGTGGATTCCAACTCATAGCGACCCTACAGGACAGACTAAAACTGCCCCATAGGGTTTCTGAGAAACACCTGGTGGATTTGAACTACTGACCTTTTGGTTAGCAGCCATACCTCTTAACCACTATGCCACCAGGGTTTCCTGAAGACGTAAATAATTTTCAAAAATTGCAAGAGATTGTAACAATACCAAATGAATTTTATAGGAGGGGTGATAGTATTAGCCAGCTTTCATTAGTTTAAGCTGCAGTAATGAATAACTCCCAAATTTTAGTGGTCTATAACAATCTCTCACATTATAGCTGCAAGTCCATTGTGGCTCTGCTCTGGGAACCAGCACCTATCTAAGACATCCCAGTCTTATGGCAGAGACAAAAGGACAGTAGCAGAACTAACCAATGGCTCTTGAAGCTTTTATTGGCCAAACAAAGTCACATGACCAAGATAGATGTCAGTGCTGTGGAGAGGAAATAATGAGGAAAAAAATACAAAAGCTACCCCAGTGAGAACCAGCCCTAGGTTGACTTTACTCATTTAGTATAGGGTTCATGATCTCAAGTGTCTGTATGTGCCTAAAAAGATGAGTTAAGAGAATGGGATGTTAAAAAAAAAAAAAAAAAAAAAGGACTATACATGACACCTGGAGAGTAAAGAGGTGTACCGGTGCCTTAGTTACCTAGTGCTAGTGCTGCCATAACAGATATACCACAAGTGGGTGACTTTGAAGAACAGACATTTTCTCATAGTTCAGGATGCTAGAAGCACAAATTCAGACCGTGCATCTAAGAGCAAGTTCTTTGTATACTTTACCTTCTAGTAGCCCCCAATCCTTGGCATTCCTGGGTTTGTAGATGCATCTGTCTCTACTGTCTTCCTTCCTCTTTCCCCTGCAAGTGTCTCTGTGTCTCCTCTGCTCTTTTTAAAACTCAAAGTAGTTGGGTTTGGGATCCACCCTATACTGGTATAACCTCATTAAAATATCAAAAGAAAAAACCCTATTTACTAACAGTGTCATATTTACAAGCACAGGGGGTTAGGACTTCAACACATATTTCGAGGGGACACAATTTAATCCAGAACTATCAGCCTAGCCAATTATTTCATTCTAGGCCCCAGGCATCATGTGCAGATGGGTGAAAACCTTTCTATCAAGGCTCTAATTCTTGGCTTTGTAGGTTCAGAAACTCAACACTTCTCTGTTCACTTGAGAATAAACAGATTTTCTTAATTGACCCACATTAGCCATTCCTAAAAGAGAATTATTGATAAATCAGGATATAAACCTAAAAAGTATTAATTAATGGAATATAAATCTAAAGAGAAATTGAAACAATGTAAATCTAAAATCCAGACACCCACAAACAGCATCAAATAACACGGAAAGCCAAATTGGTAATCCGAAGATATTTTTGTTAAACCAGAAATCAAAAGAAAAAATGTGCCCTTCTACTTACTTAATTGCTTCTATCTACCATATAATGTCTCCCTCACTTTTGAGAAAAATAAGGGTTATTTGTGATATATCTCACCCTCTGGTTTTAATCGTAGTATAGAACATGAAGAACTTTTGTTTGCATTTGTCAAGTCACTTTACTTCGTTTCTCTTAGTATATTATAATTCCAAGTTTGTAGATGATATGGAATTGATTATATTTTAGGTTAGTTGCTTTCTGGTTACATAGATGAGAGAATCTTTAACTCATCATGTTAAATAGAATGTTCCTGTTGTATGGCTTGCAATGGATGATTTCTGATGCTCTGTTGAGAACTCGCTCATTCAACTTGGCTTGTAAAGTGAGACAGCTCTCCTTAATAGGCTGTCCATTTATGATTGCTTTTCCTTTTAATTTTTTCTGAAAATTTTAACATCTAGTTACTTATTACAACTCATGGAATGAATTTGATGTACGGATTGGTTCCCCAATGGATTAATAACCAGATTCAAATGTAAAAAAGCCACTGACCTGAGACCATCAGTTAGTCAATCATTACATATTTGTCCATTGCCTATAAACATGAATAAAGGTGGAGAAGCGATAGTCCTTGCCCTCAGAGAATTTACATATAGCATGTAAACCCAGTGCTGTGTAAAGGAGTATACAAAAAGCTCATATATAAGGCACTGTTTTGGGGGAACTGTAAAGGAGGTGCAAAGTGCTGTGAGAGGACTGAGAATCAGGAAAAGACATCTGAAGACATGGGCTTTGAAGAACGAGCATGGTTTTGATTGGGCAAAAACACATTCCAGACAGAATTACTTTTTCTTCTGACTTCAGGCAGAAAATAGTTCTATGCCTTTTTTCCTTACCAAAGTCAAGTTCTCAAAGGTCTTACCAATACTTCTGTATATTTTATTCATCCTGTTTATTGATCACAACTGCTAGTGATATTTGCACATTTATCATGTATTAATTGCTTTCAAAGTGTGTTGGCCCAAATGACAATACTGTGATTTTCAATGACAAGAATTTCAATTACTTTTTTTTCGCTAAATTCTGTCAGTGCTTATCTGAAAATTGTCAGTTTTCTTAATACAGGACATAGTACACAGAAGGCTGTCTTGGTGCTAATGGGATAATTGCTGGTGGAGCCACTAAGGGTTCTATCAAAAAAGCAGAGCAAAACCTTTTGTGTAAAGGTCGATTGTTGAGCAACTTCTTTGGATATTTTAAGCAGGCCCATCAGTTTCTTTGTACAGGCCTGTCTACTTTCTAAGAACGAATATATACTTGGTCCCTGAGATAGGGCTTTGGAGATCATACTGTAGAGCTAGACTGCCCCAGTTCAAATCCCAGCTCTTATACCTACCAGATCTGTAACCCTAGACGAGTTACTTAAACTCTCTTAGTTTTCCATCAGTAGGATAAGGATGGTAATGTAGCAACATCACAGGGTTATGTGGACTTAACTGGTAGAGTACTTAACATGTAGAGTACTCACAACAGCATCTGAAATGCCATAAAACCAGAACCAAAGCAGTTGCCATGGAGCTGATTCTGACTCATGGTGACCCTGTGTGCATCAGAGTAGAACTGTGCTCCATAGGGTTTTCAATAGCTGATTTCAAAAGTATATTGCCAGGCCTTTCTTCCAAGGTGCCTCTGGGTGGACTTGAACCAAACAGAGCACTTAACCGTTCACACCACCCAGGGACTGAACATCATAAAGTCAATAAATGGTAGCCAGCACCTGAACCTAGCACGTATAGTACGTTAAGCACCAAATGTTTGCTATTATAATTGTTATGGCTATAAATGTTAGGCACCTTTAAGTAAAACCCATTGCCATCAAGTCAATTCCAACTCATAGGACAGAATAGAACTGCTCATAGGGTTTCCCAGGAGCAGCTGGTGGATTTGAACTGCCAACTTTTTGCTTAGCAGCCGAGCTCTTAACCTCTGCACCACCAGTGCTCCACGTTTAAGTAAAGAGGATGCCAAATGACAGCCAATCACCAAAACTGACATGAGAGAAGGGTTAAGTGGATGGAAACATGAAAAGTATTTATTACCAGCTTGTCAGGTGAAGACATTTTCAGGAGAATAAAACTTTAAATGTGGTTGATTCTGTAAGTCCGACATTTACAAGTGCTCTCTGGCTCATTAATGAAGCACTAAATTGAACAATCAGTGCTAATGGGAATTGCACCGTAAAAGCACTGCACATCAGGTTGAGACTCTGGACTAAATGTGTAATCATACAGTTTAGCAATTCAGTTCCAAGCACTCACTGTGTCATTCTTCAGATTAGAATACATAGATAATCTTTATTTCTAGGGAAAATTTTATTTGTCATTTATTAATTATATCTTACCTTCTTCAAAAAAAAATTATTACAATAAAAGAATTAAGATAGTTAAAATAGAAGGAAAAAAATAATAGCACAGAGATCAAATACATTTATCAAAAAAATTAAGCTAATATTGTGGAGTTCTTCAGTGGTGCAAAGGGTTAAGTGCTTGACTACTAGCGAAAAAGTTGGTGGTTCAAAGCCACCTAGAGGCACCTCAGAAGACAGGCCTGGTGATCTGCTTCCGAAAGGTTACAACCTAGAAACCCTATGGAGCGATTCTACTCTGTACACACAGGGTCACCATGAGTTAGAATCAACTTGACAGCAACTAATAACAAAAACAACAGTAACTTTGATTGAATACAAAAATGAGGTCAAACCGCTCTGGTCTTGAAGGCTGAGAGGAAGTATTTAACGTCATTCATAACCTACCTGAGCAAGAAATATTTCAAAATCTATTTCACTTGTATACCTGACATTTTTTTTTTCTATTAAATGTGTAGGAAATGCTCTCTAAATGCCTCACATTCATCCCTCACTGCTGTAAAGTTTTATTTTCCCTTTATTCAATATGAAAGGCTGGCCATATGTTGCAGAGGTTTCTTTATCATGTATCCTAGGAAACCTAGGTAATCCTCAAGCAAATAAGCCTATTTGTATGATGGCCTTAACTCCCAGAGTCCCCTGGAGAGAGGTGAAGAGTAGCAGTCTGCACATTCCCCTTCCTTGAGGAACTAACTCTTTGCCTGTGTGATTAGGCATCTGAAATATATCTCACTTTGCTTTCATAGCTTATATTTTCAGGACAGGTGATTGACAGGACACCTCACAGTGTAGCATCATAGAGTGGTTAAATCCGTCTCCATTACCTGTCGAATTTAGTTTCTTAATCCCAAACACAATATGCACACAACTGAGCCCTATCCGGCTTTTATTTAAAGCTTATGTCATGGTGCTTTATGTGGAGTCAAGCAGTATTAAGCTGTGTGTAGTGAAGCCAATGCAAAGGTTAATTTTGCAATGTGACACTTAAAGGAATACTTTAAAACAGAGATTAGGAGATGGGTATGCTCAAGGAAAATACTGGAACATGTCCTTTATAAACACCAATACCTCTCTCTACTGCTGGGAGAAAACCTAGCTTTGTAAACATAAATTCTGTCTTTTTAAGGAAAAATACTTACAATAGAACAACAACAACAAAAAAAAAAGATCAGCACTGCTGGCTAAAAGTAGTTTGGAAACATTCTGATTTATTTTCTCCGCATCTATTAAAAAAAAGATGAAAAGTAAAACCTAAGTTTCTACAGAGAAAATGAAACATCTAAAACATAATTTTAGGAAATTCAAGTTCATGAACTCTGGCAACCAAGTCACTATCTTCAAAAGTAAATATTACAACTATTTTGGGGAACATAAATTATGCCATGGCTTTTCTCTAAGCAAAAATACAAGAAGACCGGGATAATACCTTTGTTTCGATTCAGTCTTGTATGTTTCCTCTGATGTTAAATCTTGAGTGTAATTAAATGGAAAACATTCTTTTAAAAAATCTATATTTTTAATGATCATTACAATCCCATTATTTTGTCTTGAGGGGCTGAAGAAAGACATAGAACAAATTTTCAAGTGTATGAAGGGCTATCACACAGAAAATGTCAAGTGGCTGGTTAAAAGATTCAGTGAAGAGAGGAAATAGCATGAGGTATTTAGAAAAGGATCAAAGCCAAATTTCTGAGAGTTAATGCTGATAGACCTTGGGTTGGGTTACCAAAAAGCAGAGGAATCTCATTTTCCAGAAGTATTTTAAAACATGAGAAATTCTCATCTCACTCAACAACATTTAGTGAATTTCTGTTCTATGTAGACCACTGTACTAAAGAGTCTTGGGAAGATTTAAAAGAAATAGAAGACATTTTTCTGATTTTGAAGAACTTTAAGTGGAAGGACTGAGAACACAATTATAAAATGCTTAAAACATGTTGAACTAAAGAAAAGTTGGCAAGTTAGTTAAATTGGATAGTAGACAGTCATGGTGGTGAACGTTTCTGGAGTAGCCAATATAAAAAGACACATAGATTAATGGAAAGGAAAGACAGCTTTCCAAGCAGAGGGTATATTATGGGAGGTATAGAGAGAGTCCACTCCCGTCTGTCAGTTTGTCATACTGTGGTGGTTTGCTTGTTGTTGTGATGCTGTAAAATATGCCATCGGTATTTCAAATACCAGCAGGGTCACCCATGGCAGACAGGTTTTAGTGACATTTCCAGATTAAGACACACTAGGAAGAAAGGCCTGGCAATCTACTTCAGAAAATTAGCCAATGATAATCCTATGCATCACAACAGAATATTATTTGATATAGAGCTAGAAGATGAGCCCACTAGGTTTGAAAGGCACTCTAAATACACAGTTGCCACAACAGTGAACTTGAGCATACCAACATTCGTGAAGATGGTGCAAGACAGGGCAAGGTTTTGTTCTGCTGTACTGGGATTGCCAAGAGTCAGAGCTGACTCAGTGGCAACTAACAACAACATAGAGAGAGTGTCATTGACCAGGAAGCTACTGAATTGCATAAAAACAATATCGATGTATTCTGTTTCCTCCTCTGAGGAATGAGAATAGTAATAACTTCTCCATATACTTGTTCAAGACATATAAGATAATATGTATAACACATTGCCTGATGGAGTAAGAACTCAACAAACAAAAATCATTACTAATAACTAGCATCACCATCATTATCATCATCATCAACAGCTTCATCATCTACTTCTATTTCCATCCTACTATCTCCCTACCAGGAACGGAGCAGAACTTAGTAAAAAAAACTTAGTAGACAGCCATTAATGGTGTTCTACTGTGATCTACATTTATTTCTTCTTGCCAGCTCATATACATGCTGGTTCACATGCCTAAAGCTTTGTGATTCCTGGGAGTTAAGCAGCACCAGATAAACTTGAAATAAGAGATCCTCTCATTTCCCTCTAGATATAATGGGAATCACCCTTGTATGAATACGGGGAGGCTAATGCCTCAAATCCAAACCCAAGCAGACAAATCAACCAGATGAAGCAGCATTAGAGTTCATGGTTAATTTTTACCTGGCATTTCCTTAGAGAAAGACCTGTACTTATTTGAAGGATATTTTTCAGGTTTTTAGATTCATCTTCATCATTTTCATGTTGGCGGCAAATGATTTTACTACTAGTATTCACTCAGCCCTATAATTTGGCAACTTTCAGCAGCTACGCTCAGTAATTTATCATTGTGAATTCTATCTTCAGTCAGGAGCAAAAAGTTCATTACTGCATTTGAAATAGTCCTTAATGAATGTGCTAATTGGGAGCACATTAGCACTTTTCATTTGCTTCTGTGTTTATTTCTAAAAGAAAGCAGTAAATTTCCTTTCCTGTATCTGTTTAGTGTGAAGTAAATTTCTACTGTAAGAAAAGCATTTCCAAGTTCCTCACCTCAGCAGCAAAAGGTTTGGAAAATAAGAAAAGTTCACCATCAAGATATTTGAAACTGCTATTATTAAAAAGAAAAATTGTTATGACGTTAAGTAGAAATGACAGATGATGTCACAGGTGTCTGCCATCTTGTTACAAAGAGGAGTCATTCCTGATAACAACCAACAGAAGTCTATGGGACCCCTGACACTCAGCAAGATCCCACTGTTTCAAAATCCCTCATAGAAATTCATAGGTTCATTACATTGCTATTTTTTGAATAGATGTTTTCTTTAATTTGCAGTTAACATTAAATTTACATTTTTTGTTAATTGTGGCTGTTTCAACTCGAGGGCACACAACAACAACAAAGATATATAACACAGTATCTGTCAATTCAAGATTTTTCACATGTACAATTTAGTGACATTAATTACATCAATCATGCTATGCAGCTATCACCAATATCTATCCCCAAGTTTCCTATCGCTGTGAACAGAAACTCAATGCTTCCTAAACAATGCTTCCTTCTTTCCCCTCCCTTCAGCATGTTGATATTAATTTAGATGTTCACTGTAGGACATTTTACAAGGTTAAAAAAAAAAATGCTCACTTTTTAGAGGAATTATCCTTTTAAAAGGAGCTTAATTCTGCCACTGTCTCAAATAAGCCCAGTGTAGGCTTTGTGTTTGGGCACATAAAAAAAAAAACCCAGTGCCGTCGAGTCGATTCCAATTCATAAGGGCACATATACCTGATAAAACACCTTCCACTGTTGAATAGACCTATTCATTCCTGTCCCTGAGTGTTCAGGGTCACAGGCATTCTCTTATCTCAGACCCATATGGAATGGATGTGGCTGGTCAAGGAGAGTCAAGACACTGCTCCTGGGCAGAAATTATCAACTCAGTCTCCATCTTCCTTCAGCACTCATTAGCTCTTCTAGTCAAGAATGACTATGAGTTTTGTCATGATTCAAGGAAATCAGAGCAGGAAAACAAAAACTATGGCCCCTAATTTTAGAGAGAAGCTTTTGGTCTAGCATAGAGACTGTGAATCTCTTGCCAAAGGATATGAGTTTAAATCTGTCTCCTTCTAGCTTTAAAACTATGAGCAAATCTTTTAACCTCTTTGAACATCAGTTTTCTCATTTGCAAAAATTCAGAAAATAATAATCTAGCTCGGAGTGTTATTATAAGAATCATGAGGTAACAGATAAAAGGCCTTGGTGACTGTAGCAAAGGAGGTATGTGAGAGTTACCGTTATTAGTAATAGTAAACCAGTTACCGTTAGGCTGGCTCCAACTTATGGCGACCCCATGTGTGTCACAGTGGAACTGTATTCCATAGGGTATTAAACACTGATTTTGTGGAAGTAAATGGTCAGGTCTTTCTTCCAAGGTGCCTCCGGGCACACTTAAACTTCCAACCTTTCAGTTAGCAGTAAGAGCACTAACTGCTTGTACCAACAGGGGCCCCTACAAAATCAGCCAAAATTATATCCTCTTGACCACTTCAAGTCAACAGAAAGTCCACTCCTATTTGGATGACTCATTAGCTGAAGAACATAAATAATAGACGTCTGGAAGTCCTGTTTTAGCGCTTGCAAGGGGTTCTTACTACTTTGGTTCTTCCTTACTCTTTATTTTCTACCTATCAAAATATTATCAATTGTTCAATTTCTAATTCGTGTTCTATTTCCTCCTTAAAGCAATCCTCAAAGGGCCAGTAATAGAAGAAGGTGTACTATGTGGCTCTTTACATGGCACAATCTGAGAAGGCATCAAGTCAATTTCTACCCAAATTACTAAACATCGTCCTCACTGTTTGGTACCTATCTTAAAACGCAACACACTTAACACTTCTATCTCACTTACATGTTTAATTTTCTCCTTAGTGCTTATGACCATCTGACATAACATATGTATATGTATTTGTGAGTATATGGAGCCCTGGTGACACAATGGTTAAGTGTTCTGCTGCTAACCAAAAGGCTGACAGTTCGAATCCAGCAGGTACTCCTTGGAAACCCTGTGAGGCAGTTCTACTTTGTCCTATAAGGTCACTACTAGTCAGAATCGACTTGACGGCAATGGGGTTGATTGCCGGGTGTAGATATATATATACCTGTTGCTGCCATCAAGTTGATATATGTGTATATATATATATATATATATACCCACTGTTGCCATTAAGTCAATATATATATATATATAAGCCCTGGTGTAGTGGTTAAAGCAATCAACTGCTAACCTAAAGATTGGCAGTTCAAAACCAGCAGCGGCTCTGGGGGAGAAAGATGTGGCAGTCTGCTTCTGTAGAGATTTACAGCCTTGGAAACCCTGTGGGGTCGCTATGAGTTGGAATTGACTCAATGGCAGTGGGTTTGGGTGGGTGTATATATGTGTATATATATATATATATATATATATATATAGTTGTGTGCTGTGGAATTGATTCTGACTTGTAGCAACCCAATGTGACATAGTAGATTTACATATACACATATAAATATATATGTGTGTGTATAAAATATTTATTATTTGTGGCCCCTACATCAGAATATTAGTTCTGTGAAGCCAGGGACCTCATCTGTCTCATTTACCTCTGTATCCCTGGCACCCAGAACAATTCTTCCAAGCACACGGTAAGTGTTCAATATTTATCAGTTGAATAACTACATATATGGACGAGTGAATTCTACTGCTACAACTTTTTCCATTTGAATTTTACAGATCATTTAGTCCTATAGCGAATCTTATTAAAACATATCTATAATTATGGACCACTAGTGCTCAGATGCTCAGATGCTAACTGAAATGTCATTGATTCGAACCCATGTAGTGGCTTTGCAGGTGAAAGACCTGGCAATCTGTTCCTGTAAAGATTAGAGCCTAGAAAACCCTATGGAGCGGTTGTACTCTGTCACTGTACAACTGCTCTGTGAGTCGGAATCAACTCAATGGCACCCAGCAAGAACATGATGATGTTCACTTGTGAAACCTGAACAAATAACCCCTGGACTAAGATAGACTCAAGATTGGAAAAAACAACTTAAATCAAGTCAACAAATATTTAAGTGCCTACTATGTGCCAAACACTGTTCTATGTGCTACATGTTTAATAATTGGCTCAGGTAATTCTAACTTTCCTCAAGTTTGAAAGTCACTGTGATCTTAATTGTCTCCCAGATTATTTTCATTATGCCTTCTCTAGGCCAAATACTTGAAACCTTATCCATTGGCTACTGGGTCAAGCTCATGATCAATTACATTCTGACCAGATTAACCATTCCCATTTTTTTCATCCTCTAGGTTGAATGCTCTATTTTTTATGGATACCAGAACATATTTTACTCACGCCCACCTTCAAGCTTTTGATCCTTTATTTCACACTCCAGGAATACTATTCCCAGGCTCCTCCACTAGGCTATATCTGATTCATCCATCCAATGTGATACAGAAGAGGTTCCTTTTACCATGGCATCCCCATCCTTTCTAGCCTCAATTCTTATGGCATTTGTATCTTTAGTACTCATTTGATACTTTTCTTACTGATTATATGAAAAAATTTTATGAGGCGGGGCAAACATGGCAGAGGAGTCAGACACTTCCGGTGAATCCTCTTAAAACAAAGACCCCAAAAAACAAGTGAAACGATTATATTTATGACAAACATCAAAGGCAAAGTGAGAAAACAGACTGAGTGGCAGGAGGAGGGAGAGATGGTTCAGAAGCAGAGAGGAGTTGCTGGGCCTGAATCCCTGGGAACCATCAGGCACCATTCCCGGAAGCAAGTGCAGTGGGCTGGTGGTATAATTTGGCCACAGTTTCCTCAGGAAGAAACAGCCAGATGCACAGACTACTCACACCTCTGGAACCAGAGAAAAGCAGTGCTCTCAGCAAAAGCTAAGTACTTGTGAATATTTTACCACACTCCAGCCCCCAAGCTGGCTTCAGTGGCTGTTAATTTCCCTGAGGCTGAGATAAGTGCTGCTGAGTGCTCTGAGCCATTCTTCTGGCCTTGGAGAAGGAATAAATTCACAACTGGGAGAAAAGATACTCTTCCAGCTCCCCTAACCTGAAGAGCTCAGGACAGAAGCAGCTCCTAACCAGGCATAAATGGTCTGTGGACTTTGAATACCTTTCCCGCCTTCATGGACCTGTGTTGTCCTATTTCAGAAGAATAGGCCCTTATTGGCAAGCTGCAACTATTTCAGCTGTGCAGGGGAAAGGTGGATGTCTGATGTTTGACACTGCTTTCCCTATTAAGCATTTTTTCACCTACCCACATCAGGGGCCTAAGGACTGGTGGCTCCACTCAGGTCACTCAATCACCTGTGACAAGGGTCCAGAGATAACTGGTACCTCCCAGTTCTTACAACCTAAAGCATTCGGTGCCCATGGTCTGTCTGCAGAACCCATCCACCTGTACGCTCTAGGAAACAGGGACGCACTTTCCTCACAGACACTTGAGGGACGATTGTCAGCCCCCTGCCTTGTTAAGAGCATGATCCCCTGCTGCAACTAGTACCCACACCAAACACCCTGCCCCTCTAAGACTATAGGACAGAGCCTGTACCACACACTTGATGACCAACAACCTGGACACCTGAGCTGAATCCACACAAGAGAAGTGAATGGACTCCTTGACTGATATACCTGATAACAGCTCTAGCCACCTGGTGACAGGACATTAGAGCTTCAAAGGTGAAAATAATCAAGCTAGCTCACTCAAGCAACCTATTTGGGCATATCAAAACAAAACAAAGCAAGAAGCTATAAAACAGAAAGCAAACATAAAATAAACTAATACAATAATTTATACATGTTTTGGAGACAACAGTCAATATCAAATCACATAAAGAAGCAGACCCTAATCACTTCAACAAGCTCTCAAAACAAACAATCAAGAAATCTTCTGGATAAAGGTGCCTTACTGGAATTACCGGAAGCAGAATACAAAAGATTAATATACAGAACATTTCAAGATATCAGGAAGATCAGGCAATACACAGAACAAGCCAAGGAACACACAGATAAAGCAGTTGAGGAAATAAAAAAGATTATTCAAGAACATAGTGAAAAATTTAATAAGCTGCAAGAATCCATAGAGAGAGAGCAATCAAAAATTCAGATTAACAATAAAATTACAAAATTAGACAACTCAGTAGAAAGTAAGAGGAGCAGAATTGAGCAAGTGGAAGGCAGAATTGGTGAGAATGAAGATAAAGCTCTCAGCACCAATATATTTGAAGAAAAATCAGATATAAGAATTTAAAAAAAATCAAGAAACCCTAAGAATCATGTGGGACCCTATCAAGAGAAATAACCTATGAGTGATTGGAGTAACAAAACAGGGAGGGATAACAGAAAATACAGAGAGAACTGCTGACGATTTGTTGGCAGAAAACTTCCCTGATATTGTGAAAGATGAGAAAATACCTATCCAAGATGCTCATTGAACTCCACATGAGGTAGATCTTAAAAGAAAGTATCCAAGACATATAATCATACTTGCCAAAACCAAAGATTAAGAATTTTAAGAGCAGTGAGGGATAAACAAAAAGTAACCTACAAAGGAGAGTCAATAAGAATAAACTCGGACTACTTGGCAGAAACCATGAAGGCAAGAATGCAATGGGATGACATATATAAAGCATTGAAGGAAAAACATTGCCAGCCAAGAATCATATATGCAGCAAAACTGTCTCTCAAAGATAAGGGCAAAATTAGGACATTTCCAGATAAACAGAAGTTTAGGGAACTTGTAAAAAACAAACCAAAACTACAAAAAATACTAAAACGAGTTCTCTGATATCAGATATCAACCCAAGACTAGAACACTGGACAGAGCAATCACATGTCAACCCAGATAGGGAAATCACAAATATAAATCAAGATAAAAAACAGGGAAACAGTGAAGCCACTATGTAAAAGACAGCACTAAACCAGTAAAGAGGGACTAAGAAATATAGTCACAGATTTTTCATATGGAGAGGAAGACAAGGCAATATAAAGAAATAGTTAGGTTTAAACAAGAAAAATAGGGGTACTACTAAGGTAACCACAAAGAGACTAACAATCCTACTCATCAAAATAAAATACAAAGAAAAAATAGAGACTCAGAAAAAACAAAATCAACAACAAAGAACAAGAGTAAAAGACAATATATAAACTACTCAGAACAAAAAAAATTAAGTGGGAAAAAGAAACTGTCAACAATACTCCAAAAAGACCTCAAAATGACAGCACTAAATTCATAAAAAAAAAAAAAACCTATCCATAATTACGCTGAATATAAATGGACAAAATGCACATATAAAGAGACATAGAGTGGCAGAATGGATTAAAACACATGATCCATCTATAAGCTGCCTACAAGAGGCACACCTTAGACTTACAGACAAAAACAAAACTCAAAGGATGGAAAAATATGTATCAAGCAAACAACAATCAAGAAAGAGCAAGAGTGACAATATTAATTTCTGGCAAAATAGACTTTAAAATTAAATCAACCACAAAGGATAAGGAAAGACACTGTATGATTAAAGGGACAATATACCAGGAGGATATAACCATATTAAATATATATGTACCCAATGACAGGCCTGCAAGATATGTAAACTCTAACAGCATTGAAAAGTGAGATAGACAGCTCCACAATTACAGTAGAAGACTTCAACACACCACTTTCGATGAAGGGCAGAACATCCAGAAAGAAGATCAACAAAGACACGGAAGATCTAAATGCCACATTCAACCAACTTGACCTCGTAGACATATACAAAACACTCTACCAAACAGCTGCAAAGTATACTTTCTTTTCTAGTACACATGGAACAATCTCTAGAATAAACCACATATTATGTCATAAAGCAAGCCTTAGCAGAATCCAAAACATTGAAATATTCCAAAGCATCTTCTCTGACCATAAGGCCATAAAAGTGGAAATCAATAACATGAAAAGCAGGGAAAAGAAATCGAACACTTGGAAACTGAACAATACCCTGCTCAGAAAAGACTGGATTTAGAAGACATTAAGGATGGAATAAAGAAATTCAGAGAATCCAATGAGAATGAAAACACTTCCTATCAGAACCTTTGGGACACAGCAAAAGCGGTGCTCAGAGGCCAATTTATATCAATAAATACACACATTCAAAAAGAAGAAAGGGCCAAAATCAAAGAATTATCCCTACAACTTGAACAAATAGAAAGAGAGCAACAAAAGAAACCCTCGGGCACCAGAAGGAAAAAATAAAAAATAATAAAAATTAAAGTAGAATTAAATGAAATAGAGAACAGAAAAAAAAATGAAAGAGTTAACAAGACCAAATGCCGGTTCTTCAAAAAATTAACAAAACTAATAAACCATCGGCCAAACTGAGAAAAGAAAAACAGAGGAGGAAGCAAATAATCTAAATAAGAAATGAGATGGGCACTATTACAACAGACCTAACTGAAATTAAAAGAATCATATCAGGTCACTATGAAAAATTGTACTCTAACAAATTTGAAAACCTAGAAGAAATGGATGGATTTCTAGAAACACACTACCTACCTAAACTAACACAGAGGTAGAACAACTAAATAAACCCTTAACAAAAGAAGAGATTGAAAAGGTAATCAAAAAACTCCCAGCAAAAAAAAAAAAGCCCTGACCCAGATGGCTTCACTGCAGGGTTCTACCAAACTTTGAGAGAAGAGTTAGCACCATTACTACTAAAGGCATTTCAGAGCATAGGAAAGGACGGAATACTCCCAAATTCATTCTATGAAGCCAGCATATCCCTGATACCAAAACCAGGTAAAGGCACCACAAAAAAAGAAAATTACAGACCCATACCCCTCATGAACTTAGATGCAAAAATTCTTAACAAAATTCTAGCCAATAGAATTCAACAACATACCAAAAAATAATTCACCATGACCAAGTGAGATTCATACCAGGCATACAGGGATGGTTCAACATTAGAAAAACAATCAGTGTAATCTGTCATATAAATAAAGAACCACTTGATCTTATCAATTGATGCAAAAAAGGCATTTGATAAAGTTCAACACCTATTCATGATAAAAAAAACCTCTCAGCAAAAAAGAAATAGAAGGAAAATTCTTTAACATAATAAAGTGCATTTATACAAAACCAACAGCCAACATCATCCTCAATGGACAGAGCCTGAAAGCATTCCCCTTGAGATCGGGAACCAGACAAAGATGCTGTTTATCACCACTGTTATTTGACATTGTGCTGGAGGTCCTAGCCAGAGCAATTAGACTAGATAAAGAATAAAGAGCACCCAGATTGGTAAGGAAAAAGCAAAAGTATCTCTATTTGCAGATGACATGATCTTATACACAGAAAAACCTAAAAAATCCTCAAGAAAACTACTGAAACTAATAAAAGGTTCAGCAGACTATCAGGATACAAGATAAATATACAAAAACCAGCCAGATTCCTCTATACCAACAAAAAGAATATCAAAGAGGAAATCACCAAATCAATACCATTTACAGTAGCCCCCAAGAAGATAAAATACTTAGGAATAAATCTTACCAGAGATGTAAAAGACCTATACAAATAAAACTAGAAGACACTAATGCAAGAAACTAAAAGAGACCTACATAAGTGGAAAAACATACCTTGCTCATGGATAGGAAGACTTAACATTGTAAAAACGTTTATTCTACCAAAAGCTATCTATATATACAATGCAATTATGATACAAATTCCAATGACTTTTTTTAATGACCTGGAAAAACAAATCACCAACTTCAAATGGAAGGGAAAGAGGCCCCTGATAAGTAAAATATTACTGAAAAAGAACAAAATGGGAGGCCACACTGTATCTGATTTTAGAATCTATTGTACCACCACAGTAGTCAAAACAGCCTGGTACTGGTACAACAACAGATAAATAGACCAATGGAACAGAATTGAGAATCCAGACATAAATCCATCCACATATGAGAAGCTGATATTTAACAAAGGCCCAATGTCAGCTAAACGGGTAAAAGACAGTCTCTTTAACAAATGGTGCTGGCATAACTGGATACCCATTTGCAAAAAAAAGGAAACAAGACCCATACCTCACACCATGCACAAAAACTAACTCAAAATGGATCAAAGGCTTAAATATAAAATCTAAAATGACAAAGATCATGGAAGAAAAAATAGGGAGAATGCTAGGAGCCCTAAGACATGGCATAAACAGTATACACAACATTATGCTAACAATGCAGAAGAGAAACCAGATAACTGGGAGCTTCTAAAAATCAAACACCTATGCTCATCCAAAGTCTTCACCAAAAGAGTGAAAATATTACGTACAGATTGGGGAAAAGTTTTTAGCTAAGACATTTCCAATCAGCATCTGATCTCTAAAATCTACATGTTACTGCAAAAACTCAACAACAAAAAGACAAATAACCCAATTAAAAAATGGACAAAGGATATGAACAGACACTTCACTAAAGAAGACATTCAGGTAGCTAACAGATACATTAGGAAATGCTCAGGATCATTAGCCATTAGAGAAATGCAAATCAAAACTACAATGAGATTCCATCTCACTCTAACAAGGCTGGAATTAATCCAAAAAACACAAAATAATAAACGTTGGAGAGGCTGTGGAGAGATTGGAACACTTATACACTGTTGGTGGGAATGTAAAATGATACAACTACTTTGGAAATCAATTTGGCGCTTCCTTAAAAAACTAGAAATAGAACTACCATATGATCCACAATCCCACTCTTTGGAATATATCCTAGAGAAATAAAAGCCTTTACACGAACAGATATATGCACACCCATGTTCATTGTAGCACTGTTTACTATAGCCAAAAGATGGAAGCAACCAAGGTGCCCATCAATGGATCAATGGATAAATAAATTATGGTATATTTACAGAATGGAATACTACGCATCGATAAAGAACAATGATGAATCCATGAAACATTTCATAACATGGAGGAATCTGGAAGGCATTATGCTGAGTGAAATTAGTCAGTTGTAAAAGGACAAATATTGTATGAGACCACTATTATAAGAACTCGAAAAATAGTTTAAACAGAGAAGAAAATATTCTTTGATGGTTATGAGAGCGGGGAGGGAGGGAGGGAGAGGGGATATCACTGATTAGATAGTATATAATAACTATTTTAGGTGAAGGGAAAGACAACACACAGTACAGGAGAGGTCAGCACAACTGGACTAAACCAAAAGCAAAGAAGTTACCTGAATAAACTGAATGCTTCAAAGGCCAGTGTAGCAGGGGCGGGGGTTTGGGGACCATGGTTTCGGGGGGCATCTAAGTCATTTGGCATAATAAAATCTATTAAGAAAACATTCTGCATCCCACTTTGGAGAGTGGTGTCTGGGGTCTTAAACTCTAGCAAGAGGCCATCTAATATGTATCAATTGGTTTCAGCCCACCTGGACCAAAGGAGAATGAAGAACACCAAAGACATAAGGTAATTATGAGCCCAAGAGACAGAAAGGGCCACATAAACCAGAGACTACATCAGCCTGAGACCAGAAGAACTACATGGTACCTGGCTGCAACCGATGAGTGCCCTGACAGGGAACACAACAGAGAACCCCCAAGGGAGCAGGAGAACAGTGGGATGTAGACCTCAAATTGTCTTAAAAAGACCAGACTTAATGGCCTGACTTAGACTAGAACAACCCCGGAGGTCATGGTCCCCAGACCTTCTGTTAGCCCAAGATGGGAACCATTCCCAAAGCCAACTCTTCAGACAGAGATTGGACTGGACTATGAGGTAAACAGTGACACCAGTAAAGAATAGGATTCTTGCATCAAGTAGACACAGGAGGTTATTCGGGCGGCTCCTGTCTGGAGGGGAGGTGGGAGGGCAGAAGGAGTCAGAAGCTGACCGAATGGACACGAAAATGGAGAGTGGAGGGAGGGAGTGTACTGTCTCATTAGGGGGAGAGCAACTAGGAGTGTATAGCAAGGTGAATATAAATTTTTGTATGAGAGACTGACTTAATTTGTAAGCTTTCAGTTAAAGCACAATAAAACTAAAAAAACAGTTTATGAACATAGTAGAAAAGATGATTACTTATTTCTTTCTAATCTGAGTCTAATATTAAGTGATTTTTTTTTCTTTTTAATTACATTCTCCATATCTGGAAAAGAGCCTTGGAATATTGTGTTCCTGTTTTATGTCTTCTTGAACTCCTCTTGGAAGCATTTAGATACCTTAATTTTATTGTCTGAACATAACTTTTTAAAATTCTGGCAAAACTGAGTAAGCAAAAACAAAATAACTCTAGATACAACCCACTTAGAGCCATGATTATGGATTTGCTGCTATTTCTTTCCCATGGAATTTAACTTAATAAGGCAAACTCTCTGTCTCTATTTTTTTAATCTTCAGCACCTACAAACAGACAGGAGTCATTATGATCTTTAGTTTCAAGGTATATATAGCCTAGATGTAGATTTCTTTGGGGACCATTCCAAAATAAGTGGAGTTTGAACTGTGTATTTGTCATCTACAATAGAAAATTATGTGGGCAGCTTTCATTATAACTGGGTAAATTTAGATAAATGAAGTATGTCAACTCAGTAATTACTAAATGTTTTATGTGAAACAATTAAAGCTTGAATGCTTTTAGACACTGTTGCAGCTACAGGTTTTTTCTTTTATGAACTGTGATTCAAAATAATAAAAGCTGGCTTAAAAGGGAGTCAAAGGAGGAACAAAGATAAAGATATCCTGGGAATCATTCTACTTATTGGAAGGTTGGAGTTTACCTTTTGGTAATCAAGGGTGTAACAATGAGATGATTTTTTACAATGACATCCTCTTCCATTGCTCTTACAAATGAACAATGCATACTACCCTTAATGTTCCTAAGACCGTAACTGAGGCCAGAACATTGTACTATTTTATAAAAGATTAAACTATGATTCAGCAACTAAGACAAGAATCCAGAACACGTATATTACATATTAAAACGTATCCTCTTGACACTGCTAATATTACACCATTTCTCAAATCCAGCAGAGTCTGCAACCTCTTACAATGAACAAAATATAGCATGCATAAACTTCTTGGCAATAAGGTTATTTCAAACAATAGTAATTTACAGATGCTTTTCCCTAAACTGAGTTGATCGATACTGTCTTATCCCTCTAAATATGTTGCAATAAGATCAAGCCATGCATTCATTTTGTTAAGCTCTAGGAATTTTCATCAGTTCTGGAACTACCAATTTTACCTATATTGATATTTGGCTCCAACTTAAAATGAAAAATCAATACTTTAGAGAAAGAAATGTGCCTTGTTCTTTAAATATTCCCTTAATACATAAATTACAAAGAAGTCTTCCCCCACCCCTCCTTTCAATGACCAAATTTTAGCTCAAGAGTGATATAGTTTTAAATGGTAGGGGCTGGTGAAGAAGTTCTGTTCAAAATATGGTGATAACTGTTATCAGTTTGGTTACTCTTTTAAAATTGTTTACTGGATGCTATCTAGTTCCTAAAAAAAACTTGTCGATTCAGACTTATAGCGATCTATAGGACAGAATAGAACTGCCCTATAGGGTTTCCAGTGAACTCTGGTGGATTTGAACTGCTGACATTTCGGTTAGCAGCCATAGCTCTTAACCACTGTGCCACCAGGATTTCCAAAGGTCTATCAATTATGTGCACCATTCGGTTGTTCCTTGTTAATGGTATCTCCATTGAATAATGTGTTGTTTTGTGCCATCCAGTTGACCTGAGGTGACTCTACAGGACAGAGTAGGAGTGCCCAGCAGGGTTTCTTAGGCTGTAAATCTTTTGGAAGCAGATCACAAGGTCTCTTCTCCAATGGAGTGGCTGGTGGGTTCAAACTGCCGACCTTTCCGTTAGCAGCCTAGCACTTAATAGACCTGGAATTAAGGCTATAGAGAACTTGGTGATAGAGACCACACCGTTCTACTCCAATCCTTGGTTTTTAAGCTGGGCATATGGCTAACACAATAAAGTAATAAATCCCAGCCTATACTCCATTAGGTAGAATGTAAGCAGAAATGAATGGTAAGAACTCCAGGACTGCTCTTAAAGAGGCATACCCCTTTACCCTTTCTTCATCTTATGCTCAGAAATGAGAACATGGTAGTTGGATCTTAAGAAGTCATCTTGGATCATAAGGTAGAAGACATGTATTGAGGATAAGGAGACAATAAGATAGAAAGAAATTGAATTTCTGTAACAAAGGAGACAGCGTACCAGCCTGTGGCTGTGTACCTTGACTTCATTTATGTGAGAGAGAAGTCAATCTCTGTGTTAAGTCATTGTTATCTTGGCGTTTCAGTCACATGCTGCCAAACTTATCCTAACTGATACATATACAAATGCGCACTATGTACTTTTCTTTTGTGTGGCTGTAGAATTTCCAGAATCCAAATGATGAATCCTCTTAAGAACACACATTCCATTGCACTTGCCATTTGATCAAAAAGACCCTTTCTGGTCACCTAATAATATTGTAAAAAGGCCCTGATGGCGCAGGAGTTAAGTGTTTGGCTGCTAACCAAAAGGTTGGTGGTTTGAATCTACCAGCCACTCTTGGGAAACTCTATGGGCAGTTCTACTCTGTCTTATAGGGTCACTGTGAGTTGAAATCAACTCAACAGTAATGGCTTTTTTGGTTTGTTTTTTAATATTGTAAAGCATGTTTCCAAAATAATTAAAACCAAAAAGATGTTTTGTTTTGTTTTTTTAATGAAAAGGATAGTTGAGTGATGCTGATGCCGTTAAACTTATATGCTCACACTTTTTAGGGTCACTTTGAAACATTTTGCTTGTATTTAGCATTCTGACCAACAACCAATGCATTTAGTATGTTGTTGCTGTTGAGCCCATTCTGACTCATAGCAACCCCCCATGACAGAGTAGAATGGCCCCATAGGGCTTTCTTGGCTATAATTTTTTACAGAAGCAAATCTCCAGGTGTTTCCTCTGAAAAGCAGCTGGGTAGATTCAAACTGCCAACCTTCCTGTTAGCAGCCAAGCTCTTAACGTTTGCTTCTTTCATTAAGCATACGCAGTCACAAATACCTACTACGTTCTGAATGTAATCAGAATATCTACCACCAGGATGTCTTCAAGAACTACAGTCATCCTGAGTCACATTTCCCTTTAATATGCAAATAAAACAGCTCCATCCCTATCCATCCCAACAACAACAGAAACCCCAAGGAATCTTTTGAGCACTTAAGTTTCTGTTGATCTCTTCCTAGTTTCTTGCTTTTACTGATTCCCTGATTCTCACCCTCATTTTGCTTTCTGAGTCCACTCACCTCTTTCTTCGCTTCTTTAGATAGAATGGAAAACAAACCCATTTCTTCTTTAAGAGTCACACGCACAAAGCTGTGCTGTGTGTTTCAAATCAAATTGATGCTCTTGCTGTCAGTAGCTGTTGCCCAGTTGATTTCTACTCAGAGACCTCATGTGACAGAATAGAACTTTCCCATACGGTTTCCTAGGCTGTAATCTTTACAGGAGCAGATCACCAGGTCTTTTTCCAGTGGAGGATTAGCAGCCAAGCACTTAACCATTGTGCCATCAGGGCACTAGAGAAATTTCTCCTGCCCATCCATTTCGCTCTGGACCTTTCTTTTCTTAGACTTTTTCCTCTTTTCCTCATCTTCCTGGCACTGAGGAACCACCTTCCTCTCGAGGTCTCAAGAAATTGCCCCCTAATTCCTGTTACTTTGGGTTTTGGGTTGTTTGCAAATCAGTGTAGTTTTGTTGTTGTTGATTTTGTTTTGTTATTGATTTGTGACTCAAGAGACCCTATGTGTTACCGAGCAGAACTGCTCTGTAGGGCTTTCCTGGCTGTAATCTGACAGAAGTAAAATACCAGGCCTGTTTCTTCTGCGGTGGGTTTGAACTGCCAACCTTTCAATTACAACCTGAGCGCAAACCATTTGTGTCACCCAGGTACTTTCAGTGTAGTTTTCTTTGATGTAATCCCAGGTCAGGAAGGGGTGGTGGGGTGCTAGGACTAATTCCTCTCACAATCAAAAGTTTCTTTAAGGTGAAGGTAGGTTCAGCGATAGAAATTCTGCCCTTGTATGCAGGGAATCTGGGTTTGATTCCTGGCCAATACACCTCAAGCACAGCCACCATCAAACTGTCAGCAGAGACTTGCGTGTTGTTATGATGCTGAACAGGTTTCAGTGGAGCTTCCAGATTAAGGCGTACTAGGAAGATAGGTCTGGTGATTTACTTCCAAAAATCATCCAGTGAAAACTCTATGGATCACAATGGCTCAGTCCATTGTGCATGTGGTCGCCATGAGTTGGAAGCCAAATAAACAGAAGCTAACAAAAACAACACACAAATAAGACATGAGACATATTACCTATATCTGCACTAATCAATAGGAATAGAAAGATTAGATTTATCAGTCTTTCTGAACTTTAGGCCTGGTTAAGCTTTAAAAATTTAGTAAAAGCTTTCTCCTAAATGAGAAGAGCATTCATGAATGCAAAGGGTGACTGTAGAACATCTATTGCCCTGACCTTCGGATCACATTCTCCAGGACACTGGGTTTTATTTTTTTCTTTCCCACTATATAAGCTCAGTGCACTCTACATACAACACCATTAAGGTCTTCTGACTTCTAGGGCATTACTCTTTCCACTAAATGACATTGCTTTCCAGACTACTGTTTTGGAGCTTCTTTTTGAAGTCCATGTTGTTCTCCCCTACAAAAGGAACAAGCTTTAATGGCAACCTTTGAACAACATGTCTCTTGAATGAATTAATGATAAGGCCGCCTCATTCCTTTGAGTCAGGGCATGACCAGACTGCATTTGCTTTTCTTGAGTGAAGACACTTTCGCATCATAACCTCACTTCACAATCCTCATATGCAGAATTAAAGTGCATTCTTAAAATTTGAAACATGAATTCTCTTAGAAGATATAGTTGAAGAAGTTGAAAAATTATTTCACTTTTTTTTTTAATAATCTATTGAATTCCTTTTATATACTAGGTATCACACTGGTCACTAGAGATATTCGAAGATAAGTTTTCTTCTGTGTATTTTCAGTCCTTCCTGTTCTGTCCCTCTTATTAGAGCACCTTGCTCCCACATCATTCCCCATTGCGACTGGGACAATTGTCTGCAACACTGTAGGCACTGGGTGAAAAAATGCTGCCCTCCTGCCTGACCATTCCAACAGGGACTCCCATTCCCGGCATATTAATGGCAGGACTTCTTTTGCGATGACATAGTTGTTGTGTTCTATCTATGCTGGATATTCTTTGAGTCTCGGTTGGTCTCTGCCTCATTATCTCTTTTTCTAAAGGCTTTCTCAGTCAAATGCACAAGAATTCTAGCCATGTCTTTTCCCCTAGGACCTAGAATGTGGGAGAGAATTAGTTTCCACTGAGGAAAGTGCACAGAATTTTTCCTAAGAGAGTCTAAGATAGAGGGAAAAAAAATTCAATGAATTGGAGAGGAGTAAATTTAAAGGAAGAGAGAGAGACAAATCGCAGAACAACGGCACCTTTTATAATGGTTTGCCCTTGAACACTCTGTATCAATTTGTCCTTGTCTTAACGAGAGACCACAGTTTCCTTGAGACCAGTGGCTATTGTTTTGTATGTGTGTGTGTTATAACTGCAGCACCTCTGTACGTATATCTAATAATCATCAATTATCATCCTCACTATTGAACTCTTATTAAGCCCTTAATGTAATGCTCCCCCTCTCAGAATAACACGCTTGGGAGATGTTCAAACAACAACAAAAAAACAGCTGTTATCCAGTCAATTCTAACTCATGGTGACCCCTTGTGTGTCAGAGTAGAACTGTGCTCCATGGCTGTGATCTTTTGGAAGTAGATCACCAGCTCTTTCTTCCAAGACACCTCTAGGTGGATTTGAACCTGTAAACTTTCAATTAGCAGCCAAGCGCAGTAACTGTTTGTGTCACCTGTGGACTCCATTGGGAGATGCTCCAAATGAACCAAACCAAACCCATTGCCATCGAGTCAATTCTGACTTTTAGCAGGCCTGTAGGAAAGAGTAGAACTGCCCTATAGGGTTTCCAAGGCTGTAAATCTTTCTTTCTCCCTGCTGGGTTTGAACTATTGACATTTTGTTTAAGACCTTTAACTACTGTGGCATCAGGGTTCCTGGGAGATGCTCCAGGACTGGTTAATTGATCAAGCCATTTTGGACACATTTTTTCCTTTTGATGCATCTCACACATTAGCACTGTTTAACCTTGTTTTATATTGCATGTCCATGACTTCTTTGACCATGAAACACTTCCACTTTATCATACCTATTTCTAGTCCGTTGTCATGCTGGGAAACACTACTTCACATTGCAAGGTGAGGTTAGAGGAAGTACTATAGCAGAAGCCAGAGACCACTGTCCAAAACGTATCTCCTCTCTATTCCTATAATCTTTCAAGGGAGCAAGACAGCACCATGTGGGACAGCCTCTCTCTCCCTCCACAGCAGAAAGCTTTCATTAGCAGACACAGTTAGGAACAGAAAGCATGAAACACACTCCCTTGCCCCCCTGCAACTTTCTGAGGATTCCAGAAGGCAGCCTGAGGCCAGCAGCAGGCCATGTCCAGCACTGATACAGAGGGGGGCCTGCTGGGATCTAGATGGGGTTTAGCAGCCAAAAGCCTGCATCAAGTCAAGAGAGAAATCTTAAAAGGAAAAGTAGGAGAGAGAGACACACTGGACCACTGTCCTTTCTGGTAAAAACAGTGACTGCAACAAACCAACACGACTTCCCAGGCCAGGCAACTCTCTGGGTTCTTTTCCTTCTGTTTGGAACCGTATGAGTGACAGTTGTAGGATGAGAAAACAAAAAGACAAGTCCTGACACTTGTTCTTTTTTTTCCCTCTGTGATATAGACTTCAAATCCTGCAGAAAGGCCAGAAGTCATACTATGACTCTCTGTACTGTCTGCTGTTAATGAGGCCTCCAGTGACATTTCCCCACTAGACAGTGAAACAGGTAACGATATCGGTTCTGAGAAAGGAGAGGTGAGTCACACCTGGGGCATTCCTGATTACCTCCAGCAGCTGACCCCTACCTTGAGGGAACCCTGGCCCTGGCAGGTATACTAATCATGGCAGAGTGGCTGGGATCAAAGGTCCTGGATTATTGGGGTGGTGGCCACGCCAGCCTACAGGGCTTTCTGCAGAGACTGATTTCAGTGGCTTTGCAAATAAGCTGCCTGTGCAATAAGGGGCGTTGGCTCCTGGGAGCCTCTGCATTCCTTTGCAGCTCTTCAGCCATTTTGCTGGGCAGAAAGTGCCTCTAAGTCTTACCCTGGGCATTTGTTGATGCTCCCTCGTGCTATACGTGGAATATGCCTGGCTTCGTCTAGAATCTAAGCTGCAAACAAAACAAACCAACTTTGTTGTCACAACTGATTTATCAAGGCTGTCATCAAATAAAAGTCTCTGAGAAGAGTACTCTCAGACAATGCTTCCTAAAATGGTGGTGTTTGTGGCTGCCTCCTGGGCATGTCGATTTGTCTGGGTAGATGTTATTATTGTTTTTAGTTGCCATGAGCCATGATTAGCCCATGTACAACAGATGAAATATTGCTCAGCCCTGAACCTATTTCACCATCATTGGTATACGCAAGTCCATTGTTGCTGCCACTGTGTATTTTGAGTGCCTTCCAACCCAGGGGGTTCATCTTCCAGCACTATACCCAAACCCAATGCCCAATCCAGCACTATACTGGACAGTATTCTACTGCGATTCAAGTGT
Organism: Loxodonta africana; assembly: GCF_030014295.1. Taxonomy (NCBI): domain Eukaryota; kingdom Metazoa; phylum Chordata; class Mammalia; order Proboscidea; family Elephantidae; genus Loxodonta; species Loxodonta africana. The sequence goes on from NC_087358.1 coordinate 58,014,253, forward strand.
TTTCACTGGTTAATTTTTGGAAGTAGATCACCAGGCCTTTCTTTTTAACCTGTTGTAGTCTGGAAGCTCTGCTGAAACCTGTCCACCATTTGTGACCCTGCTAATATTTGAAATACCTGTGACCTAGCTTGTAGCATCATAGCAACACACAAGCCACCAAGGTATGGCAAACTAACAGATGGGTGGGTAGATAGGGTGAGTCTTTTATCCTCACTCCTCACCCACTCAGATACGGTCTCTACAATTTAACACATGCAGCTCTGCCTTGGCATAAGTATTGCCCATTTGTGTTGCCCATGAGCTGGCTCTTTCACACGCATCGTTTTCCAGTTTCAGGTTTTTTTCCCCTTTGGCTCAGCATATCATTACATTCAGAGCAATTGCTACTTCCCTGACTATGATTGATCCCCACTTATTTCATCCTGCATGCAAAGCATTTGATTTCAAGTGTGGTTCATTCTGCTCGGTGAACTCATTATAAAGTCAAGCTGAACATCTCACAGATGTGAAGCACCTTGTCTTTGAGGTTCAGCAATCTAATTTGGAATCTCATTATAGACTTCTACTAGTGGTGGGCACAGGGGCAACTACCTGGCTGGTGTTTTCCTGCCCATCTCCCAATCCATAAAGAAACTGTCATTTCAATACAGGCATACCGGAATATTCCCTATTTTGGAAAATAGCTTTATTTATCTCTCCACAAATGCCTCTTGGCACTGATGAGAGAATAATTCTTCACAGGCTATTTTATTAGGCATCTCAGGAGGTCAGGTGCTGAAAGCGACAGCTCACAGCTGTTTGCCTCCCATCTATTTAGTAGGTTTCTCTATGGATCTGATGTTATATTTTCTAAACTCCACAGTGTGGTTATCATTTTGCTGAGAATCTAGGTACCGAGAATCTTGGCTTGGCACTGCAATGTAGTTTAACTCAGAGGGGATCTGATTTCTGGTGTATCTATGGTAGATGAAGGGAGAATGGGGTTGAAATGGAAAGTTTGCTCTATTTGCAGAGAGATGCATTGATTCTGAAAGATTGATGCATTCATTTTTTTCACCTATTTGGTGCTTTCAAAATCAATGAGCATCCAAGGCGCAGTTCTGGCTACTAATGAAGTTTTTATTTCTCCACTTTCTATTTTAAAACTTTGGTAAGGGAGGAGAATATGTGCTTTTCCAACTGCATTTGCTTCCATTCCCCCAATACAGCCGACTGGACATTGAGAAGATCCGTTACTCTGTTATAGAAGAGTAAATAGATCTCTGGAATCACATAGAATGGAAAGTGGGCTGATAGTATTTATGTATGTTAATAAATGCCGTTAGTTGGTTGCTACTCATAGCGACCCTATGTACAACAGAATGAAACACTGCCCAGTCCTGCACTGTCCTCACAGTTGTTGCTATGTTTGAGCCCATCGTTGCAGCCACTGTGTCAATCCACTGTGTTAATAAGTAGGGATAACTTAATGTCTCTGTTGAGCAACACATATACATATTTACTTTGAATTTTAAGTTCAGCAAAAGCCCAGGTTTTACAAGGGTCACACCCCACCTTCTGATTTTTCAGTTTGCTCTAGGAAAAGCATCAGCAAACTACAGCCTGTGGGCTAAATTAAGCCCATTGCCTGTTTCTATAAAAAAGTTTTTTGCTATACCAAAAATCAAACTCATTGTTGATGAGTCTTTTATAACTGTTAGCAACCCTGTAGGACAGAGTAGAACTGCCCCACAGGGTTTTCAAGGCCATAAATCTTTACAGAAGCAAATTGCCACATCTTTCTCCCATGATGTGGCTGGCCGGGTTTGAACCACAACCTTTCAGTTAACAGCTGAGTGCTTAACCACTGCACCATACAGGCACACCTATTCATTATGTCCATTGCCGTTTTCAAACTGCTAATAAGGCAGCATTAAGTAGTTGCAACAGAGACCAGATAGCTCATAGGCCTAAAATATTTACTATCTGGTCCTTTACAAAAATTTTTGCTGACCTCTGTTTTGGAATTTTTCAATAGATTAACTGGGATGAGGATTAGAAGGAGCACAGGAAAAGAATCTGACCTCCTCACCTTTTAGGAAGGTCTATGATGCTCTTAAACCTCTGGTATTTCTACCCAAGAGAAATCTTTGAATGGAATGGTTAATTAATAGCAAAAATATGATAGAATTTATTCATATGTTGAAAGACTTTTTGACTTAGAAAAGCTCCGTATCCTCTGACTTTTGATTTCTACTTATAATTATTTCATTTTATTTTTATTGCATTACATTTGAGTCAGATGCATTACTCAAGAAATGTAGAGTTAGGGATAAGTGATAGTAAAATTTTATAGCACACCCATCCCATAAAATGTTCTTGTTGCCTGTATTTCTCCCATTTTGGTCCTTCCTTCTGATCATTACCCTTTGGCTGTAATGACCCTTTAGAAAGTACTGACAGCTTCAGTGCCATAGACCATAATGGTTGGCACTATGTAGTTGAGAGGATGTCAGCTGTCCATAGCTTCTGCCTCCTAGATTCCACTCTCAGACTAGGAGTTATATACAATCATTCAAAGGCATAAGGTGAAGCAATGAGGTTGGATGGATGAATAAAGATAGATAGATGATAGATGATGATAGATAGATAGATAGATGGATGGATGGATGGATGGATGGATGGATGGATGGATGGATGGATGGATGGATGGATAGATAGATAGATATTGATTGATTAATAGATGATAGATAGATGATAGATAGATAGATAGATAGATAGATAGATAGATAGATAGATAGATAGATGATAGATAGATAGATAGATGATAATAGAATAGATGACTGATAGACAAATAGATGATAGAAAGAAAGAGATGATATAGAGAAGAGAGAGAGAGTAAAAAAAGCAGGACCGACAGTTAAAACCACCAGTTGTCTGTCAGTTTCTTGTACTGTGGCAGCTTGCATTGCTGTGATGCTGGAAGTTATGCAACCAATATTTCAAATATCAGCAAAGTCAACCATGGTAGACAGGTTTCAGTGGAGCTTCCGGAATGTCATGGATTGAATTATGTCCACCAAAATATCTGTTAACTTGGCTAGACCATGATTCCCAGTGTGGCGTGATTGTCTACCATTTTGTCAATTGATGTGATTTTCCTAAGTATTGTAAATCCTACCTCTGTGATGTTATTAAGGCACAATTAGAGGCAGTTATGTTAATGAGGCAGGACTCAATCTACAAGATTAGGTTGTGTCTTAAATCAATCTCTTCTGAGATATAGAAGAGAGAAGCAGAGAAGTGAGCAGAGAGACGAGGGACCTCATACCACCAAGAAGCGAGTGCCAGGAGTAGAGTGCATCCTTTGGACTCAGGGTCCTTGCACTGATAGAACAGTCCAGAGATTTTCAATTTGAGGGGTTTGCAGGGTGTGGCGAAAGTACAGTTTGAAAAAGAAAAAAAGGCATATTCAACTAAGCAATTGTTTTCTTTAAATAAATCAAAAAGAGTATAACACAGACATACTATTGTCTATTGGTGACAGGTCGGAGACAGGGTCAGAGAGTCCATAAAGAATGATAAATGAAAAAGACTAAGATTTAAAAAGAGATTTAGAAGCTCTGCTTGTCAGTCATTAGGAAGAGACCCTGTATTGTGTTATCGTAATAACAAAGTGCCCTTGATGGATTTAAAATAAAACTTTAATGGAGGAAGACAAAAACTTTGTTAGTATCTACTATTGGCCAAATGTAGCTGTGTACCTGTTGCCTTTGAGTCAATTCCGACCCATAGTAGTTGGTGGTGGTAACCAGGTGCCATCTACTTTGTGCTGGACTCAGTCTGGTAGAGGCTGTGGGGGTTGTAGTCCATTAGTACTTTGGACTGATCTTTCCCTTCTGTCTTTGGTTATCTTCTATCTCCCTTGCTCCAGGTAGGGTGAGACCACTGGAGTATCTTGGATGGCTGCTCACAAGTTTTTAAGACCCAAGACGCTACTCACCAAAATAGAATGTAGAACATTGTCTTTATGAAATATGTTATGCCAATTGAGCTAGATGTTCCCTGAGACCATAGTCCCCACAGCCCTCAGTCAACTAATTTGGTCCCTCAGGAAGTTTGAATGTGTCTATGGAGCTTACGTGACCTTGCCTTGGACAAGTTGTGCTGTCTTTCCCAATATTGTGTACTGTCCTACTATTCATCGAAGTTACCACTTATCTGTTGTCTATATACTTTTTAACATTTTAAGGAGGTCTTTTGCATCAGATTTGCCCAAGGCAAAGCGTAATTCGATTCCTCGACTACTGCTTCCACGGATGTTGATTGTGGATCCAAGTAAAATGAAATCCTTGGCAACTTCAGTATTTTATCATTTATCATGCTGTTGCTTATTGGTCTAGTTGTGAAGATTTTTGTTTTCTTTATGTTGAGGTATAATCCATGCTGAAGGCTATAGTCTTTCAGCTTCATCAGTAAGTGCTTCAAGTCCTCTTCACTTTCAGCAAGCAAGGTTGTGTCATCTGCACATCGCAGGTTGTTAAAGAGTCTTCCTCCAATCCTGATGCCCTGTTCTTCATATGGTCCAGCTTCTTGGATTACAGCCTAGAAAACCCCATGGGGTAGTTCTAGTCTGTCATATAGGGTCACTATGATTAGGTATAGACTTGATGGTACACAAGGACAACAACAACAATCTTTATAGGAGCCACTGGGTAGGTTGGAACCTACAACCTTACAGTTGGCAGCTGAGCACTTAACCATTGCACAAGCAGGGCTTCTTAAATTATATTATAGGGTCACTATGAGTAGGAATCAATGACAACAGGATCAGTTTCCGTTTTGCAATGCATATTAGCTAGCTAATACTCCAAGTAAACAATCCTATTTTCTTTTTTAACTTTTCATAGTTTTTCCTCTTACATTCTTTAAGGATCTGCAGTATTCTCACAATATTTTTTCAAGACTTTGTGTGTGTGTGTCAGACTTTGAACACAATCTAAAATGGCTTTCCCTAATATTATATTGATATAATATGATTATTATAGTAATATTATATTGAGACGATTATATGCAGGTGTGTAGACAAAAGCAGAGGTGACTTAAACAACACTTAGTTTATAAAATCAAATAGTTCAGAAGTCTGAAATGTATCTAAATGTTTCACTATATTCCTGACCCACAATATGGCTTTGCTTGATTGAAGATAAACAAGGAAAAAAGAGAGGTAAAATTTAAATGTCTTTGGCAAATACCATGCAAACTTGTCCTTCTGAAAACATTTTCATGATCATGTAAAAGAAAACAAAATAATATAATTCAAAAATATAAATAGATGATCATATTGGACTGCAATGAGAGCAGATGTTTTAAGTTATGTAAAATCTTGCCCCATCTGGTAAACAGTAAAAATGTCTCAACAACAACCCACAGATGAAACGTTGCCAATAAAGTGAGTATAGTGAGGTTCAAGTAGAAGTCAATTTTATTGGATTACTTCATAAAACGCTTAAAGGCTATTAATGTACATAAAATAATTTTACCTCTCAGAGCTTTTACCATTCCAAAAATGTTAGAAATTTCAGCAGACCAGTTGCCTGATAAATTTCACCTCAATCAGGTGTTAAATGAAACAGTTCATTATTTCCCAGAGGCCCTCAAGCCTCGAGATCCATCCTGGAATAGTTGTACGTTTAAGGTAACGGAGATTTTACTCCATCTCCCACCTAATCAGGATGATCACCAATAAAGTAGAATAAATTTAGAGAGAGACCAGACTCCTGCTGTTGCAGATCTCATTCTGTATGTGAAGAGTAGGTGGATCTATCACGAACATTTGGTTTATGTCAGTTTTCCTTAGAGCTGGGTTTCATTGTGTGAACTATTTCCAGTCTCTTCAGCAATAAATAAGTGGCTACCAATATAAACTTGCTGCATTATTCCAAGTTGAACTATCATCAGAAAACTTTTCAAAACGCAATAGAACTGAGTCTCTCCAAACATAGTTAAAGTCTGTTCTTTAGCCTCCTCACCACTTGGGCTTAAAATTTGTTATTCTCATCACATTTCTCATCCTCTTTTTTTAATCGCTTGATGGAAACTCAGTATAACTTCACTTATTCATTGGAACTGGAAGGGAAGCCAGCAAAAGTGTCCCAAATTACAGACAAATCAGCAAAAAGTTCAATTAATTACCCTCAAGTTGTATATGCTTTACCCATCCCTGCATCTAGGATTTCTTCTCAGAAGTGCAAAAAATCCCCCCCTTTTTTGATATGCTTAGAATAACAGAAAAAGGGGGGGATTTTTTGCATTTATGAGGGGAAATCCTAGATGCAGGGATGGGTAAACTCAAGGGAGAAGGTTACATTAAAGGAACAAGTTATTACACTAATTGTTTTTTTAAAAAAATTTAAATCGATTAAAGGGGTGCCCATACTTACACAGGCAGTTACCACCCTGTGCCCCAGTATTCTGTTTATACCAGAAGTTTGTTTAGCAAAACCTATTTCATAAATTAGTAGAAATAAACCAATTAAAACTAACTGGCCAAGACAATAAACATGAAAAATTTGAATTAAGTATTCTTTTATTTTTAATGGTTTTCTAGTCATGCTCATTGAGTCTGCAAAGACCCTGCAAATACTTCAGGTGAAGAAACACAGATCATTAATGTTCAGTTAGAGCTCTGGTCTTATGAACAGATAATTCAGTTCAACAAATATCTGTATTATCCTTGAAAAAATGTTGTTGTTGTCAGCCCCTAACTCATGGCAGCCCCATGCACAAAAAGACAAAATGCTGTCCTGTACCATCCGCATGATCATTTGTGGATCTGACAGTCATGATCCATGTGATTTTCATTGGCTGATTTTCCAAAGTAGATCACCAGACCTCTCTCCTGGTCCAGTCTGGAAGCTCCACTGAAACATGTTCAGTATCATAACAACACAAAAGCCTACACTGACAGACGGGTAGTAGCTGCACATGAGGTACATTGGCTGGGAGTCCAACCTGGGTCTCCCACATGGAAGACAAGAATCCTACCACTGAACCATCACTGCCTCATTTTAAAACTATAAATCATGCAATGTCACATTCCTGCTTAAAACCCGAGAACTCACCATTGCATTTAGAGTTCAAACTCCTTGTATTCGGCTTTCAAAGTCCTGAATGATCTGAATCCTGCCTATCTGTTCAACTCTATCTCCTACCTCTCTCCCTTTTACCATAATATGACTTCCTCACAATTCCTAAAATTTGTCAAACCTTTTCCTGCCTCAAAATTTTATTGGTCATACTCTCTGGAAGGCTCTACTCTGCCTGCCCCACTTCGCCCACCCAAAGGTTATACTTTCTCATCCCTCAGGTCTTGACTACAAAGAGACCTGCTCCTGCAACCCTATCTAGTGAAGCATTGCTCTTCCCCAGATGTTCTCTCATCCCATCCCTCACTTGTTTGCCATAGCACGTATTGCCATTTTTAATTCTTTTGTCTGTGTTTCTTCTTTATTATTATTCTTCCAATACAGTAATATAAATTCCATGAGAACAGGGGCTATGCATGTCTTGTTCTCTTAGTTTCCCTGGCCCCTAGAAGAATCCACTTAGAATAAGCTCAGTAAATGTTCATTGGATGTGCTAGTTTCAATAAAGGACATAGTGATGAAAATGATTCATTGTTCTCAAGGGTGCAGTCTGAAAGGAAGTAGGGATGGAAATGCAGCTAGAGGAAGGTGAAAATGCTGGAATTGGGGATGGAAGCTAAATACTATGGGAACAGAAAGTCAGTTATCATGGAGTTGACTCCAACTCATGGCAACCGCATGTGTGTCAGAGGAGAACTATGCTCCATGGGGTTCTCAAAAAAAAAAAAAAAACCCAAACCCACTGCCATCAAATGGATTCCTACTCATAGTGACCCTAAAGGACAGAGTAGAATGGCCTCATAGGGTTTACAAGGCTGTAAATCTTTAAGGAAGCAGATTGCCACTTCTTTCTCCTGAGGAACAGCTGGTGGGTTTGGTTAGCAGCTGAACACTTTAACCACCACACCAGCAGGGATCCTAAAGGGTTCTCGGTGGCTAATTTTTCAGAAGTAGATTGCCAGATGTTTCTTCCAAGGTGCCTCTGGGTGGACTCCAACCAACAGCCTTTAGGTTAGCAGCCAAGCTTGTTAACTGTTTGCATCATTCAGGGACTGCATGGAAACACAAAAAGGTAATAAAGGCCTAGACAGGGTTATGGAGATGATTTAATGAAAAAAAAAAAGTAAAATTTGAACCAGGTCATAAAATGTGATAAGAGCATCAGGAACAAAGACATAGAGGTAAGTTCAAGAGGTTCAGCCCAATGATGGAGAGTTTGGGATGGATATGATGTACGGTGTATGCAGTGGAAGTGAGGTAGTAACTAACTCTGAAAGGTGAGTTGGGGGCTGAGGGTGGAAAGCACAAACTTGGAGGACACTCAGGGAATCATAACGTCAGTAGAGCGAATGGCATGTGGTCCAATGGAAGGGCATACCCTCGAAGGCCCAGGACTAAGGGAAGCTGGCAGAAGCCCTCACCAGCAGAGTCTGTTTTGATGACTTGTTGGAACTCTTTTCGCATTCTTTACTCTCTGCTTACTTGAGCTTCTTGGTCTCCTGACTGAATAAGCCCTCCAGAGATGATGGTTCTATCAACTATGCTTCAAAAATGACATCTTACGTTTCCCCCTCTTAAGTACATTTCACTACAAGTAGTTACCTCCTCCCACCCCTCCCACCACCAATTCTCAAAGGCTCTGGTGAGTGATAAAGGAAAAGAAGTAAGGACTTAGGTATTTGAGGTTTATGTTTCTAAGTAATGTTTTTAAACTCATGTCTAGCTTTATCAAGAGAAGCAATCGGGCAATTTTTCACAGGGTGAAGATAATGGCTTATGCCTACAGCAGTTAAAATATCTCCAGTGCCCCCCTCTCTTTTTCTGGCTTTAATGTTGACTATAGTAGCACTAAACCTCTGCCAGACAAAGGGCGATACAGTCAGTGGACTGTTTTACCAAGATAAGAATAAAGGTGAAAATAAGTCTTTATACTCTAGGCACATATATTTTACCTTATGATAGCTGGAAGCCCATCTATTAGCTTTTTAGAAAGCTGTTTTCTAGTTGACATAACAGAAAGTGATTTTCAGTCATCAAAAATAACACCAAATATCCACTTGTTTAAGCCCTGTGTTCCTCTGAGACTCCTTTTTGAAATTAACTAGCAGTTTAACTTTTTGACATTACATAGTTCAACATTTTTAATGTGACTAGCTTTCATTGCCCTGTTTCTTCATAGTCTCTGTGATTAAATCATTTCTGAGGTAATAGTTCTAAATGTTGTCCATGAAGTTAAGCACTAGTTTGCCACGAGGACTCTTGTAACTTCATCAGGCTGCAGTGCTAGCAGGCTGGTCCTTAATGCAATCATCTGAAGTTTGTTATTCTGAACCCAACTGCCTTTAACCATGGAAAACAATACTAAAATACATAACAACATCTGCATTGTTTATATGGGGCTTTTCTAAAAAGCAAGAAGGCCTGGTGGTGCAGTGGTTAAACCAATCGACTGCTAATCGAAAGGTCAGCAGTTCGCAACCACCAACGGTTCCCAGGGCGGAAGATGTGGCAGTCTGCTTCCATAGAGATTTACAGCCTGGAAAACCCTATGGGGTTGCTACGAGTAGCAATCAACTCGAAGGTAGCGTTTTTTTTTCCCCCCCTAAAAAGTGCATTCAAAGCACTGAAGTATTAAAATATGCTGACTGACCTCGAATCTTGGGGGGTGAGGATGGTGGACAGAGCAACCTCCTCAAGGACAACACTACTGACCCCTGGATTCGTGAACTTGCTCCTCATTGAATTCCTAGAATCTCTAAACTCCAGGAATCCCTGGGTGATACAAACTGTTAAAGCATTCAGCTGCTATCGGAAAGGTTAGAAGTTTCAGTCCACCCAGAGGTGTCTCAGAAAAAAGCCCTGGAGACCTACTTCCAAAAAACTAGCCATTGAAATCCTTACAGAGCGCAGTTCTATACTGACACACATGCAGTCACCATGAGTCGGGGTCAACTCAACAGCACTGGTTTTGAACTTCAGAGCATGCATCATATGTGTGATGATTTTTCATTTTTGTGTGGCCTTCTGCATTAAACCAAACCCCCCCCAAAAAAAACAAACTCATTGCTATGGAGTCAAATCGGACTCACAGTGACCCTATACGACAGGGTAGAACTGCGCCATAGAGTTTCCAAGGAGCGCCTGGTGGGTTCGAACTGCCGACCTTTTGCTTAGCAGCCATAGCACTTAACCACAGAAGCTTATATGTTCATTATGTATCTGTAGTTACCACCTAGGCTCCTAGGTGGCACAAACATCTTGTGCTTAACTGCTACTCTCAAGATTGGTGGTTCATACCCACACAGTAGTACCTGGTGATCTACTTCCATTAAGATTATGGCCAAGATTATGGAGCAGTTCTACTCTGTAACACATAGGGCCACCGAGAGTCAGAACTGACTCAATGACAATTGATGATAACACATTAACACCTAGCAAATAGTAGACTTAAAATAAATATTGGAAATGAAAGAGTTTGAGTGGGAAAAATACTTAGAATAGTATTGGTTTTGTCAGGACTCCAAGTTATATCAATATGCCAGGTACACTTGGAAATGCAGAGAAAATACTCAGGCCTTCCAAAATCCAAGCTTGATCATACTGTCCCCCTTCTTAAAAACGTGCAGTGGCTTTGCATTGCATTTAGAATATATCCAAATATCTTCCCACGGCTGACAAGTTCCTGCCTAATCAGACCCTCTGCTCAGCATGCCTTGCTGTTGACTTCTTCCCTGTGCAGTTTGCACACTCAGCTACATTTTCAGTTCTTAGGACATGCCTAGGTCTTTCCCACCTCAGGGCCTGCTGTTTCTCTTTGCTTAGAAGGCTCTCACCTTCTCCTCTCCCTTTTCAAAGCTATGTCCTTCTTTTTTCTTTAGGTCTCAACATATGTGCCACTATTTCACTGAGACCTTTTCTGACTACCTAAATTAGGTCAACCACTGCCTTTGTTGTCTGAGTATTTTCTTGTTTTATAATCTAAATCCCTTGTCTGTTTCCTCCATGGGCTATAAATAGAACTTTCCAGTCACTTATAGATGTATGTCCTTATGTGTGTGTGTGTACTTGTGCGTGTGTGTTTTTAATTGTACTTTAGATGAAGATTTACAGAAAAAACTAGTTTCTCATTGAACACTCAGTACACATATTGTTTTATGACATTGGTTAACAACCCCATGACATGTCAACACTCTCCCTTCTCAACCTTGGGTTCCCTATCAGCAGCCTTCCTGTCCCCTCCTAACTTCTAGTCTTTGCCCCTGGGCTGGTGTGCCCCTTTAGTATCATTTTGCACTTGTGTGTTTTCTGTCCCACATTAAATTCAGCTTCATGAAGGCAGGGCTCTTTTCAGGATTGTGTCCCTAGAGACTAGCACAGTGACTTGGACATGGTAGAAATTCTATAAAAATCTTTTGTTGTTGTTGTTAGTATTCATTTCAGGCAATAAGTAAAATTTGTGTTTAAGAATACACAACCACTTGATAGGCTATGGAGCCCTGGTGGCTCAGTGGTTAAGAGGTTGGCTGCTAACCCAATGGTTGGCAGTTCAAATCAAAGAGTCACTCCTTGGAAACCCTATGGGATGGTTCTACTCTGTTCCTATAGGGTCCTTATGAGTTGGACTCGACTCAGTGTCAATTGGTTTTTTTGTTTGTTTGTTTTGATAGACTATACATTATTTGGTATAACATTATAAATACTTTGAGGAAAAACTGCACTTCTCAGCATAAAATTGTAGGTACCTAATCCTATCATACTTCATACTCTGTGTGCTAGCAGAAATTCAAAGCCTAGAGGCATTTGGAGTGAGCTTTCAATCAAATGTTAATTTGCATCACTTTGGGGTAAGCACAGGGGGAAAGGGCTCAAAGACAAATGGTGATTCTCAGAAAATATGTATAAAGAATATTCCAAAAAGCATGTGATGAAAATGTTCTTAAAATCACTTACACAGACTTGTCTCAGGAAATGTATGTTAGCAAACAGATTAACTGATATAAAGAAAAAAATTGTGATTTTTGGTCACACCAAATGTCATGTATAAAAGCTCCATCTTTCCTCCTGCCCAGTGGAGCACTTTGAAATTTTTACTCAGTGCTGCCCAGCTCAAGCTATTTCTACTCCTCAATAAAACTCCTTTTCTTTTACTCCTAACAGAGTATGAATTTTTTCTGTTTGACATTTTTGGTGTCAGAAGTGGGATTTCCAAGGTACATTATCTTTCATGATCATTGAGACATCAAGAACACAGACATGGTACAGCTGAGACACTTTGGGATATCTGCCTCTGTAAATTATCAGAAATTGTTTAAGGTAAAAAACCTCTTGAATCCAAGCTCCTGTCTTAGTCATCTAGTGCTGCGATAACAGAGATACCACAAGTCGATGGCTTTAACAAAGAGAAATTAATTTTCTCACAATCTAGCAGGTTAAAAGTCCAAATTCAGGGCATCAGCTCCAGGGGAAGGCTTTCTTTCTCTGTCAGCTCTGGAGGAAGGTTCTTGTCTTCAATCTTCCCCTGGTCGAGGACCTTTACAGGTGCGGGGACCCCTTGTCCAAAGGACACACTCTGCTCCTGGTGCTGCTTTCTTGGTAGCATGAGGTCACCCTGTCTCTCTGCTTTCTTCTCTTTTATATCTCAAGAGATTGCCTCAAGACACAATGCAATTTTGTAGATTGAGTCCTGCCTCGCTAACACAACTGCCACCCATCCTTCCTCATTAATATCATAGAGGTAGGATTTACAACATATAGGAAAATCACACAATACCAGGAATCATGGCCCAGCCCAGCTGATACACTCATTTTTGTAGGGACATAATTCAATCCATGACAGTTCCCTTGCTTTGATAGCTTTTCAAGTTTTATTGTGGATTGGGTTTTTTCTTGCAAGAGTTGGTTTTCTGTCATTATAAAATGAGGAATGACATATCTAAAGCAGTTCTGGAGGCAACTTCGGGGACTCCTGCTCACTACATGAACTAACACTTTGGTCTTCTTATGTGTGAATTTCTGACTGACTGGCATAACCTTACTGGAGACAGCCTGGAAAATCAGTGGCCACTTTAGGCTACTTTTCCAGTTAGAGAGACTAGTATATTTAAACTCTAAAATAAGAGGCTAGGTTTTTAACCAGCAGGCTGAATTAGGTTCAGAAAGAATGAAACCGGGTTTTGTATGGTTGTTATGAAGGAATCCCAGAGGTTTAAAACCGCAAAAAAGAAAAATGTGGGCATGGGTCTGCACATCTTAACAGCCTCTAGGGCACTCACTACCAACAGAAAGACACTTGTGAAAGGATAAACTGGGACATGAGATGGGCAAGAGCATCAGGCTGCCCACCAGCTGCAAGAATGGTCTCATGCAACATAGGCACACTGTGAAACAAAACAATGACCAAATCCCACAGCAGAACCCCTGCTAGAAATTTTATTTGACTCTAGGGAACCAAAGTTTCATCCTTGATAAATAAGCCTGGATTTCCCCCCTACTGAGTTGCTGGTTTGGGGTTCATGTTCAAAAACACTATAAGCTGAATATGCTAGAAGTGATTTGGAATGTCAGTGATCACTTTGGAAAAATGAGTTTCCATCTTCTCTGTCATTTTCCTTTCGTTGTGGGAAAATGAGTTCCCATTTGCATTGCCTTTTCTTCCTCTGGTGAACTTTTGTTTGATGCTCAGGTTTTATCAGAGGGTCTGATATCCCTTCATCTGAGGCTCTGGTAAGTTAATAAGCTTTATCTAGAAACTATTTTTCTATTGAATTGGGTAATTTTACTAAGAATTGCTGTATACATTTTAAGAAACTGGATTGTTTGTGTTGTGTGGCATTATATAAGCCTGGTTTTTAGCTGGCCTCACAGATCACTAGGTTTATGCAGTTTTTCTGTTTTGTCTTATTCTGAGAGTTGTTTCTGAGCTAGTGCCTTATGTATGAGTTTCTGCCTTGTATAAAATTGGAGGCCATGGCTAGAAGTTGCTGTTTTTCATGAGGCCACCTTAAATCCCAAGATTTTTCCAAGAAAAACAGTTTCTTACACCTGTCTTTTGATCTGGGATTTTAGTAGCTAATTTGAGAAACTTTGATATAAATTGGCCTATTTGAAAGGTACACTGAAAAAGGATGAATTGTTTATTTTGATTGGTACAACCAGACTTTAAAAAGACAAATTCATTCTAAATTGTGTCTCTAAAGGATCCTGTAAAGCATGCAAAAGATAAGGTTATGAAAATGTAATAGTTTCTTACATCCAAATGGTGTTATTAAATTAGACTATAATATTTCTTCAAAGAATTTACTCTCATCAGTTTAATGATAAATAAGTGCTTATATACATTTCCAGGAATTAATAAAAATAAACTCATTTTGACAAAATTTTTTTTATGTTTCTGTCAACCTTGAAAGCAAAATCTTAAAATAAAATTCTCTAAGTAATTTAAGCTAGATATTATATGAAAATATATTTTTTAGGAAAAGGAGTAATTTTTATTAATTCCAGAATGAAAAGAATTTAGTTATCTCTTGCCTTTTAGAATACTTAGGCCAATTTAAACATATTTAAATGAATTGAGATTAACTGATTCTTTTTTGATAATGAACCTCTGAGACCCACATTGCTCTGAGAAGGTTTTGAAAAGACCTCTATCAACCAGGTGAAAACATTTTTTAGAAAAAAGAAAATAAGATAAATAATGTGGACGTTAATGAGACATTAAAAAAAAAAAAAAAAGCTGACAAAATGAAGTTACCAGAAATTGGGTGGACTCGCAATATTTAAAAAAAAAAAAAAAAAGGTTAGAATGTAAAAATTTGAATGGGAATATAGCCTATTTAAACAAACTTTACTTCAGCTGTAATTATGTTTTCTAGTATATAGGCTTAAATTAATTTCCAAGATTATTAATTAACTTACTGATATTAAATTGACTTAATGCATATTCATTATAATTGAAGTTTATATGCGTTTACATTTTAAGTCACAGAGAAATAGCATATATATATATACTTGGGGGGTCTAGTAGTGTGTGAATTTTTTTTTTCCACTTAAAGGGTTTTACTATAAGAGATACATAAAAAAGGACAACAAATTTAAAATGTTTATTAAAAGGAATTTATTTGATATAGTCAAAGGTCTTATTTGCTGCAGCTAAAAGTTTGATGGGTTAATTTATAAGAATTTTTAAGAGCTTTAATAGCATATAAAACAAAGAATTAGGTTTCTTGCTGTTAAGATAATGAAATTGTCTTTCATTAGTTGAAGAATTAATTTTATTCTTTGTACAGTCTGCTTCGAAAACAAGGGTTTGAGAGAATAAATTCCAAAGTCAAAAACCAGGCCATGTGGCTTTGAAAAAAAAAAAAAACTAAGGTTTTTACTTTTGAGATATTTGGTTAAATAATTCAAGTATCATTTCTAGGTGACCTATGATAAATTCCTGACAACTTTGAAACTTGATAGAAAGCCACAAAAGATTCATTTCTGTTTCATTTTTAAAAACAAAAAAGTGCTAAAAAAAAAAAGGTTTATTTTATGGGTTACAGGAAATATGTTATCAAATCATGAGAAGTACCAAATTTTCTTTGAGTTAAAATTCATGTGTCAGTAATGTTTGCCCGATATTAAACAACAAGCACTTAACATTATGTCATAATTTCATTATTTCAATTGCTAGCTTGGTTGTAACTTTGTTTTCTTTGAATCTAACATCATCAAAGCCAATGGTTTTAACTGGGAAATTCATGTCATTTACCCATGGAGTTTTTATTACTATTCAGTTGTTTAGAGACTTGATAATCTTGGTATATTCTTGGTATATCCTATTTAGGATTATGTCTCAAGATTATTATACATTATACCTGAAGTCTTTTGAAAATAAGGTTAATCATTATGTTTGGGGCCCTGGTGGTGCAGTTGTTAAGAGCTCAGCTGCTAACCAAAAGATCAGCAGTTCAAATCACCAACCACTCCTTGGAAATCCCATGGGGCAGTCCTACTCTTTCCTGCAGGGTCGCTAAGAGTCAGAATCGACTTGACGGCAATGGTTTTTTTTTTTTTTTTTAAGAGATATTTTTGTCTAAAGATTTTTTAATTGAGTTTATTTGGCTTTGCATTAGTTTTGTAATTAATCCCATCAGGTCTTTCACTTTTAAGAATTATTAGAAATTAACCATGGACAGTTTTAAATTGTCATCTGGAAATAACTTTTACTTTGTTGATTCACTGAAAACACTTGACAAAAAATATTTCAACAAAAATGGACTATATCAGACTTATGAAGAGAACTATAATATTTCTAAGGTGGATACTATTGGACAAAATCAAGATTTCTGGAACTCTTACCTAGAAGGTGGCAACCTTATCAGACTGCTGCTGATTCAGAATTTCATGGAACCAAAATTAACTACACAGGACTGAGTAAACTGAAAGAATTACTATGTTTATATAAGAACTTTGCTGATGTTCAATGTTCTGTTTTCTAGATATAAGAAACCATGTTTTCTGTCCCTTTTTTAAAAAGTAAAAAAAAAAAGTAAGAATTTGCTATTTCAGTAACTATAACATTATACTGGCTACAGAATAGTCTGCAGATTAAAATATGTTATGGCACATATCAAAGTTCTGACTAAATATATTTAGAGTGCCTTAAACGAGATGACTATGATGAGAGAAGTAGTTCTTCAAAACTGAATGATCCTTGACAGCCTTGCTACTGCACAAAGAGGCACCACCTATGCCTGATTCTCCTTTTCTAGATATCATTAGATGGTTACCAAATGGTCTGGCCTAATTATTTTAATTTCTAATTATTACAGGAAGGATCAAATACTGTATGAAATGTTTTTCTAATGCTTATAACCAGGCTGAAACTTCTCCAACTATGCAGGGAATCACATATTTTAAGGAAACTAAGTCCTTAGAAGAAAACTGATTTCACATCTCAATTTGATCTTTAAGTATGTGCTATGCACGTATTTCCTACTTTATATCAGTGTTTAGACTAATGCCAAGGGCCCACCTTTGTTTCCCTGAAAAGTTTTGCACTGATGCTTGTTGCTTGAGTATGCTCTGAATCTGTTCCTACAATATTGCCTTTTCTGCTGCCATAAATCCAGTAAGAATCCAGCCACCCTGAAGATGAGGCTCACTGGTATGGTGACATAAAGAAACTTGAGTTTAGATCTCAATTCTGCAATTATTAAATTCCTTGCTGAGTAAGAGCTACTCCATTGTGGATAATTGAAGCCCCCTTGTGGGGGCTTGAGCAAAAGGACAGAATGTGCTAGCAAAAATTCAGAACCTATAGGCTTTCAGAACAAACTCTCAATCAAAGGTTAATCTGCACCATTTTTGGATAAGCAAAAGTGAGGGAGGCTCAAGAAGAAGTGGTTTTTCTTGGAAAATACATGTAGAGAATGTTCCAAGAAGCACATAATGAAAATGTTCTTGAAATTGTTTGCACAGGCTATTTTAAGGAATATATGTTAGAAATAGATCAACTGATATAGAAATAATTGTGGTAAAACTCCACCTTTTCTCCTGCCCAGTGGAGAGTTTTGAAATTTTTACTTAGTGCTGCCCAGCTCAAGCTGTCCCTGTTTCTCAATAAAACTCCTTTACTTTTACTCCAAACAGTATGAGATTTTCCACTTTGACATCTGTCACAAAATAGCTGGGAAAAAAAATAAATAAAACACCATTTACAAAATGAAAAAGCACATGAAAAGCTGGGAAAAAATGCTTGCAACACGTATGACTGAAAAAACAATTGTCAAGTTGACTCTAACTCATAGTTACCCCATGTGTCTCACAGTAGAACTGTGCTCCATATGGTTTTCTTTTATTTATTTTGTAGTTCTTGTTATTAAGAATATACACAGCAAAATGCACACCACTTCAACAGTTTCTACATGTACAGTTCAGTGACATTGATTACATTCTTCTAGTTGTGCAGCCTTTCTCACTCTTCTTTTCTGAGATTTCCTCCCCCAATAACAAAAACTCACTGTCCCTTAAGTTTCCTACCTAACCTTTTGAGTTGCTGTTGTCATTTTGATACCATTTGATAGTTCTTATACAAGCGTAATGCTCAAGATAGGCTTTTTTTTTTTTTTAAAATCGTGTTGTAACGTTAGTTGCAATCCCTACGATGTGACAGAACACTCCCCGTTTCCACCCCAGGTCCTTGTGTTCATTCAACCCATTCCTGTCTCTTCCTGCTCAAGGCAGACATTTTTTATTATTTAAGTTAAACTATTGTGTGGTTTTAAGAAGACTTCAGGGGATATTATTGGTTTGAGGTTTAACGATAATCTCAGGGCAACAGTTTCAGAGGTTTATGCAGCCTCCACAACCCCAGAAAGTCTGGAGTCCATGAGAATTTGAAATTCTGTACTGAATTATCCTCCTTTTGATCAGGATTCTTCTATATAATCATTGATCAAAATGTTCAGAAATAATAGCCTTTTAATATTGAAATTAAAGAATACATGCCAGGCAACTGGAACCTTACTCTTTTCTCCAAAAACTCCACCTCTGGAAAACATTTGTAAGGGAAATTGTTTTAAAGTATCCACTGACCCATGCTTCTCAGGCTATTTCTTGGAGCAATGAGTCATTAACATCTCTAGCATGAGGGTCAAGTGATGAGCTACTTGGACAGTTGAGCCATTTAAGTACAATCCATTTGTAAGTACAATTTCAGGTCATTTTGGTGAGTATAAAATTGCATGTACTTAAAGGGAGCACTCTCTTTTGGAAATCTGGCTCATTAGTAACATTGAGGAGTAATGGAGTGTGATCAGAGCATCAGCGCTTTCCTCCGAGGCCCTGGTGCCTTGGGGCTGCTGCCTAATAACTAATCCCAACTTGCCAGCACAAGAACCCCCGCCTTGTCAGCCCTGAAAAACCCTACCTGAGGGAAACAGACATATGCCTTTCTTCTGGTCTGCCTTCTTTCCCAGAATTACAGACCTTTCTCTCAGCTTCTGAAGTTCATTGTTGCTTATTTAGATAATAAAGTGCAATCTAAGTATCCATCACATGGAATGTTTCATGCCAGATGCAGGCCGTCAGCTGTCAAAATAATAATAATAATATCTCTTTATTATTAGCAGATCTCTCCCTACCTTGTACATTCACATCTCAGTTTTGTGTAAGTTGATACATTTGGTTAGTGTTCATTTTCACTTCTTGACAGTTGCTTTGCTTGTTTAAAATTCTCAGATGCACATGCCATATGGAGATGAAATGCAGGCAGTCCCTAGGAAATGTACCTAGAAAGGCGATGGCTAGACATGCCAGTTTTTATAAGAAACCTCAGCTCCTCTTCCCAGCTCTGCACATCTTGCTTTGAGAAGTGCACAAAAGGTCAGCAGGAATTCAAGTCCCATCAAGTTACCCCTAATCGTAAAGAAGACACACTTTAGAGCTTGAACAACTAACAAGTGTTTTGGCACTTCTCAAGTTGCTAGCGAGGTAGGTCATGTTTGTTGACAGTGTAATAACTTCACGAAGGCACTTCAGTTGTCCAATTGAAACTTTACTGAATTGATGGGGTTTTGAGTATACTCAGGGATCACAGAAAAGTTTAACTGCTAAAAAACGAAATAAAACTTGAGCACGATTACAACCTGGGAAGGGCATGCACACAGGTTTTGCAACAATATTAGCAGAGTCAGTAATAAATATTTCAGGGAAAAGCAAAGATTGAACACTCTGATTGGGGGGAAAGACATATACATAAAAAGTTAAAAAGCAACATAAGGTATGAGATTAATGCTCATAAATAGATTACAGAATGTCCTTTCCATTGTTTAAAGTTTACAAAGGCATTCCATTGTATCTTGAAGAAATTGAAACTCCTTACCAAGGCCCATAAGACCCCACACAATGCACACACAACCACTTTTCCATCCTCTTAATCCCCCTCCATTTCCTTACCCCTCCTCCATGCTGAGACTGTTGCTGTCATAGGCCTTGTACATGCCGTCCTTTCTCCCTGGAAGTTTATCACCCTAACTTGTTACCGTTGAGTCAATTCTGACTCATAGTGACTGCCCCATAGGGTTTCCAAGGAATGGCTGGTGGATTTGAACTGCCTACCTTTTGGTTAGCAGCCATATTACTTAACCACTGCACCACCAGGGCTCTTGCTATTGATTGGTTTATTACGCCAGATGTTAAGAAATATCCTCCTTTCCTCATGACTCTCATACTTGTTTCATGAGTGTTGATCATAATCTGAAATTATCTCATTTCCTTATTTGTTCATGTATTTATTACCTGTCTCTCCACTCCAGAAAATAAGCTCCATGAGAGCAGGAACTTAGTTGACCTTACTTTCTACTGTATATGCAAAACACACAACTACCACACAGTGTGTTTAATAATGTATGTTGAATAAAAAAATTGATAATGAATAAAAGCAATAATAATAGTAACACGTCATGCTGAATAAATAAATTAATAATGATTAATAGTAACAACCACATTGAGACTTAAGAACAGCATTAAACAGTGTAGTGAAGAAGCCATAAAATGGGTGGAGTAGATACAAGGACAAGTGTAGTTTAGGGGAGAAGAACTCCTAAGGGACAAACACATCAGAACCCCTGGGTAGGTGGGCCAAAAAGAAAAGGTGAATTTAGGGATGGGGAGATTTGGAGGAAGGGATTTTCTGGGATGAATATGAGGAAGAAATGATGCACATAGCATGTTGGGGGACATATAAGCACAGAGAAAGTTATAGAAGGAGGTTCAAGTAGGAAAACAAAGGGAAATGAGATCAGAGTTTCTACTTTGGTAAAGTAGAGGGTCAGTGAAAAAGAGGAAGACCCTCAATGAGATGGATTGACACAGTGACTGCAACAATGAGCTTGAGCACAACAACAATTGTGAGCATGGGCAAGAACCAGGCACTGTTTCATACTGTGGTCCATAGGTTCGCTATGAGTTGGAACCAACTGGGTGGCACCTAACAACAACTGTGGAAGAGGCTTGAATGCCAGGTAAAAATGACAGCATTGTGGAAGGTTATAAACATAGGTGATAAAAGTACACATTGGGGAGAAAGCAGTCATCACAAGTATCAGAAAGTGTTATCTCTGGGAGGGGAGGTGGCATAGGAGAGGAAGATTCTAGAGCACTGGTAATGTTTTATTTGGTGATCTGACACTTAGAGAGGTGTCTGCTTTATAAAAAATTATAGGTAGTCTCTAATTTGTACACATATGTTTTAACACTTGTCTGTATATATGCTATCTTCCAGAAGAAAAACTATATGTACATATATATATGTGTGTATGTGCAAACCCTGGTAGTGTAGCGGCAAAGTGCTACAGCTGCTAACCAAAAGGTTCACAGTTTGAAACCACCAGGTACTCCTTGGAAACTCTATGGGACAGTTCTACACTTTTCCATAGGCTCTCTATGAGTCGGAATTGACTTGATGGCAAGGGCTTTTTTTTTTTTTTTTTTAAGTATGTATGTATATATTATGGATATACTTATGTATGTGTCTGTGTGTGTATTATTTAAAGCAGTAAACCACAGAGGTTAGGAGGATGGGTATTGGTATCAGACTACCTGGACTTAAATCCCACTGCCACACTGACAAGTTGCCTGTTCTAGAGCATGCTACTTACTTAAGACCTCTGAACTTGAGCTCTCTCTGTGGTAACATGGGGATAGCCTCATGAGTTTCCATGAGAATGAAATGAAATGAAACCACTAAACCATTTAGCAGAGTGCCTGGTAGATGGCAAACATCCATTGTTAGTGTCTGTTCATGTTAATCCTGTGGGCTTCTGTATCTTAAATTGCATTCATTTGAGTAGCATCTTCACTTTGTTGTCTATCCACATAGCAAAAAGAGTGAAGTGTTACTGCTGGAAATGCTTCGATGCCTAGGGAGCTTCTGTTGATATGAACTCATCTCAAGGGACTGTTTTTATGGCCCAAGAATATATGGCAAAAGTTCCAGTGACTTATGGTTTGAAGATTAATGAGCTTGCATAGGCCTCTAAGATGAATTCTCTTCATAAAATGGTTTACTACTGAACTACCAATCTTAGCCTCAACCTAAATCTGAGAAAGTGTGGGCTCGATATGCATTATTTATATTTAATTTATTTCTATTCTTAATTTTTATATAAAAACCATAAAGTATAAAGAGTATCTTATATTCAATTTAGTTTAATACATTATTTATATATTATCATTTAATAAGGTTATAATAAATGTATATCTGTTAAGAATTTATTTTCATACTCATGCTTTCTAAAATCACCTCATGGAAAACATGTTAACCAATATTGCTGCTTTCATCAATTTTTTTTAAATTTAATACACATATACTATATGCTAAACAAGAAGCTCTGTTGGCTCAGTGGCTAAAGTATTCAACCACTAGCCAAAAGATCAGTGGTTCAAAGCCACCAGCTGCTACAG
The DNA here is from genome assembly GCF_030014295.1 of Loxodonta africana. Lineage (NCBI taxonomy): Eukaryota > Metazoa > Chordata > Mammalia > Proboscidea > Elephantidae > Loxodonta > Loxodonta africana. The sequence goes on from NC_087358.1 coordinate 58,036,830, forward strand.
GGGAGAAAGCCGTGGCAGTCTGCTTCAGTAAAGATTTACAGCCTTGGAAACCCTATGGGGCACTTCTACCCTGTCCTGGAGGGACACTATGAGTCAGAATTGACTCGATGGTGGTGGGTTTGGTTTGGTTTTGGGATGTGTTAAGCACTGTTTTGAGCATTTAACAAATACTAATTCATTTAATACTCATTTGTTGTTGTTATTGTTAGTTGCTGTCAAGTTGGCTTCAACTCATGGCAACTTATGTACAACAGAACAAAAACTCAGCTGGTTCCTATCCCATCTTCATGATTGCTGGTATATTTGAGTCCGTTGCTATGGCTATTGTGTCCATTCACTTCACTGAGGGTTTCCCTCATTGCTTCTGCTTTACCAAACCTTCTACTTTACCAAACATGATTCTCTTTTCTAGTGAATTGTCTTAACTACTTTAAGCTACTGAAGGTTTTTAGGTAGGGGAGTGATAAGAGTCCTATTCATAAATCATGGCTACACATAAGAATCCCCTGGGTAAATGTTAAAATAAATAGTTCTAAGTAATACCTGCTAGATCAGAATTACCAGGGCTGGTGCCTGTTTTGTAATAAACTTCTTGGTAAATACAGTCAACCGTCAAATACCTGGATCATGTACCTGTAGCTGGAAACAATCAATACAGTCAAAGGTGTAGTGTGGAGAGATTCATCTGTCACCAGGTTTGGGGAGGTTGGAATAATTCACCGGCATTGTTCAAGGCAGAAGTGGCAAAGAACTAGATTCTGGTGAAAATCTAAGTAATGCAATGGGAGGTATGAATGTGAGGGGGAAAAAAGGAGAGGAGTCAGGTGTAACTTTAAAGGTCAAGACTCAGTGGCTGCAAGAATGAAGAAAAAGTTGAATAATTCTGGAGGGAGAAAATGATGCTTTCTTTTCAGGAATTAAAGTCAGCATGCACTAAATGGAGCCCTGGTGTTGCAACAGTTAGATGCTCAGCTGCTAATCGAAAGGCTGGTGGTTGGAGCCCACCCAGCGGCTCTGTGGGAGAGAAAGCTGGTAATCTGCTTCCATAGATTATAGCCAAGAAAACCCTGTGGGGTAGTTCTACCCTGTCACATGAGGTCAGTAGGAGTTGGAATTGGCTCAATGGCACCCAAAAACAACATGTATTAAATACTGACTGAGTAGAAGCACTGTACTAGATGCCAGAAAAACAAAGATGAGTGAGTCACCATTCACTGCCTCCAAAGAGTTTGCAGTTTTTAGAAGAAAGCAGATAATGGATTGGTGGTTCAGTGGTAGAATTTTCAGCTTTCATATGAGAGACCTGGGTTCCATTCCGGGACAATATACCTCATGCACGCCACCACCTGACCCTCAGTGGAGGCTTGCATGTTGCTATGATGCTGAACAGGTTTCAGAGGATCTTCCAGACCAAGATGGACTAGGAAGAAAAGTTTGACAATCTATTTCCAAAAATCAGCCAATGAAAACTCTATGGAGCATGATGGTCTGATCCTGTTGTGCATGTCCCACCAGCCCCCCATGAGTTGAGGGCTGGCTCAACAGCAGCTAACAACACCAACATATTTTTCAAGAATGATATGGATATTTGTTGAATTGCACTATCTCTTTATGTCAGATAAGAAAGAGCACTAGCTCTTGTTGCCACCACCAAAATTTTCTAGATCTGAAAACCTATTAATTCTGTAATCTCAAGGGAAAACTTGGTTTCTTATGTACTTTTATATAAATAAATAGTTTGTAATAGATTCTCTCCTTCTGAGTATGGAGAATAGAACACAAAAACAAATGCCTCTTTGTTCTCTCTGCTGAAAATGTCTAATGTTAGAAGAAGAAACTTCGGTTTCCACAGAAAATATTGGCTTCCCCATTAGCCATCTGCTAGATGGTGGAAACGTTCTGTGTGGCTTTCTCAGCTGGAACATTTGGAAAATGAACACATTGTTGCAAAAACTCACATTGTTGGCCATAATGTTTGTGATAATGTTGTTGACTTACCAGATGTCCTGAAAATTCCTGGGGTGGAAGTATTTCCAGTCGTTCCAAACCCCTCTGTTATGTCACGGAATGGTGGTCGGTATATATGACTCTAGCTATTTCTCATAATTTACCATGGAATTTTTCATTCAGTCAGTTATTCTGTAGAACATGGCAATATGGAAATAGATACCACTGAAGTACTTCATGTTATCCAGTGCAGAACGGATCTATTGTTTGCCATTTTTCAAAATAATTCCTTCTCCAACCCAAACTATATACATCTCCCCGTATGTGTGATTAAATAGCACAACCGTCATTGTACTTGTCTTTAGCTGGTAGAGAAGCAACAAAGTTTAACAGTTGAATGCTTGCTTATTCATTATGCCTAAGGAATTTGCCTGAAATGCAAATAACCTCTGTTTTCAGTCTGGGCCTTCCCTTTTGAAATTAGATTAATGAAGTGATGAATAAAGTGAAAAGTTCTCTACACTTTGGCATGAAAATAGATTAGCCTTCTTCTCTTGCAAATGGAATTATCTCTTCCTGTTCTGCTCCTCTACTGTTTGCCTTTCATTTAAAGCAACAGAAATCTCTGAACAGACTCAGGATTCATTTTAAATGGGAATCCATTTTAATACTTCACAGAATTCTGACTGCTATTCCAGTCATACATGGCTGTAGATGTACTCGTCAAACTACACTTCGTGACTCATTTGTATCTTCTACTTGTATCAAAAGGAGTTAGCATAACAGCTTATATCACCAAAGAATCTTAAGAGACAACTTAATTTATATTTGGGACCCCTACTCTACTACCCACCACCCATATGTCAGTTTATCATACTGTAGTAGCTTGCGTATTGCTATAATGCTAGAAGCTATGCTGCCAGTATTTCAAATACCAGCTGGATCACTCATAGAGGGCAAACTTCAGCAGAGCTTTCGGACTGGGACAGACTAAGAAGAAAAGCCCAGCAGTCTACCTCAGAAAAGTAGCCAAAGAAAATCTTATGGATCACAGCAGAATATTGCCTGATTCGTTTGCTTTGGATACATCATCAGAAGGAATCAATCCCTAGAGGGCAAAGGAGGGCATGGGAGACCCATGGTAAGGAGAATTGACAAAATATATATATTTTTTTTATTTTATGGACTTATACATGCGGGAAATTGTTAGGATGGTGAAAGACACGGCAACATTTAATTCTGTTGTACATAAGGTCAGAGTCAGAGTCAATGTGATGGGTAACTAACAACAACAATTCTACTACACAATTACGGATAATTTGCTCCTTGGAGATTACACAGTGTCAAGGCAATGGCATGGCTTATGTGGTCCTTATTTCACTCATGTTTATGAGCATTCACTGACCTGTCCATCCTCCTGCCCGATATTCTGCTGTCACCCCACACAGTTGCTACTGAGATGATCCTGTCCCAGTGGCCCCCTTAAGTCTGGGGGTCTTGCTGCTGCTTTGATGCATAGTGTGTCTATGGCATGTCCTCTTGACTGGTCCCATAGCCATCATTCACTCAGTTTTCCTACTTTTTTTTTTGGTCTCCATATAGAAAGTAGCATTAATCACCTTTGCCCTTAGGTTTCATACCCTCTTCTGTTATGCTGCCTCCCCAGAGCTCCTCCTGAAAACAAACCCTTGCCCTTGTCTCCTGGGCCCAGTGAGGGTTCTCTCTCATTTCCTTTTCACTCCTCTGTACTTTGGGAAAATATTATATCTGGGGGACATTCACTTTATGGGAACAATCTCCTTAAAAGAACCAGGTTTTGGGGACCTAAACCTGTATATGGCTTTGTTCCTTTGGTCATCCTTATCTTAAGGCAAAAATTACTAAGCTAATGATTTACTTGAATGTAAGAAGGGATGGGTGAAAAAGGAAACATAGGGAGGAGAAATTAAAAAGCATCTGTTAATATATCAAAAATATTTCCCTGAGGGTGGGGCCAAGATGGTGGAATAGTCAGATGCTTCCTGCATTCCCTCTTACAACAAAGACCTGAAAAAAAAGTGAATCAATTGTATATGACAATCGAAGAGTCCTGAACATCAAAGACACAGTTGAAGAGTTAGACTGAGTGGCAGGGGGAGGGAGAGACAGTTCAGAAGCAGCAAGGATTTGCCAGACCTGCCTGGGTCAGCAGGTGTGTGGGCTGAGGCAAACAGTAGTGCTCTGGATGTGTTTTCCACATCAGAAGAAACCGAGCAGTGGAGAATCTGCACAAGCCTTTGGACCCAGGGGAAGTGGCACTGAATCTGTGAAAGTTAAGTGCAAGCATCTAACCTACTGCGTGGGATCAAAATAATCCTTCTGCCTTTCTCCCCTTCACCCATCCCATCCCCACTCTGCTCCTGCCCTGGTCCAGCTTCAGTAATAGCTGCACCCTCTCGGCCAGAAGTGGGACCTATTGTGCATGCCCGAGCCAGTCTCCCAGCTTTGAAGAGGGAACAAAATAAGCCAACAAACAACAAATAGGAAAAAATAGTTGCCAACTCTCCCAAGCCAGGGCCTCAGGGCAGGCATAGCCCTTTTGCCTAGGCACAGGCATAAGGTATCCATGTACTTCAAGTGTCTTTCACCTCTGCCTAAACCTGTTTGGGCCCATTTCAACAGCATAGGCACTCATTAGCATGGTACTACAGGGTATATACCTGAAGCCTATTTTCGACTTCAGAGCTAAGAGGAAGTGGCAGATTCATGACATTTGACACTGCCCTGCCCATCAAGCAGGGTCCTCACCTACCCACATCATGGGCCTGAGGACTGGTGGTTCCACCCACTCCACCTAGCCTCCCATGACAGGGTTCGGAAAATAAGTAGTGCCTGCCAGTTCTTACAGTCAACAACATTGGGCCCCCAGAATCTGGCTGCAAAACCCACCCACCTACGTACTCTAGGGAACAAGGATAGGCCTTCCACCCAGACACTTAGGGACAGCCATCAACCCCCACCTTGCTCAGCACATAACCCTCTACTGCACCGAGATACCTGTGTCTGCTCCAATCACCCCTACGTAGCTCTGCCTATCTAAGACTGTAGGTGAGAGCCTGCACCACACACCCAGTGACTGACAACCTGGACACCTAAGCTGAATCTATGCAAGAAAAGTAAACAGATGCCTGGGCTCACACACCTAGCAGCAGCTCTAACTACCTGGTGACAGGACGTGAGAGGTTCAAAGACTTCAATAATCAAAGTAGCTTACATGATCAGCCTATTCGGGCATATCTAAAGACAACAAAACAAGAAGCTAGGACATAGTAAGAAAACATAAAACAAGTATAATAAGTAATTGATGGCTCAGAAACAACAGTCAGTATCAAATCACATAAACAGGCAGACCATGATGGCTTCAGCAAGTGAACAAAACAAGGAACCTGGAAACCTCCTGGAGGAAGAGAAGGTCTTGGAATTACTGGAGGTAGAATTCAAGAGATTAATATAGAGAGCTCTCCAAGAGATCAGGAAGGAGATCAGGCAAAATTCAGACCAAGCAAAGGAACACACAGACAAAGCAATAGAGGAATTTAAGAAGGTCATAGAAGATCAAAATGACAAATTTAACAGGCTGTAGGAATCTATAGAGAGACACCAAACAAAATCAAAAGATTAACAATAAAATTTCAAAACTAAACAACTCAATAGAAAGTCAAAGGAGTAGAACTGAGGCAATGGAAATCAGAATTCGTAAGATTGAAGATAAAGCACTTGGCACCAACATATCTGAGAAAAAATCAGATAAAAGTATTTTAAAAAAAGAAGACACCCTAGGAATTATGTGGTACTCTATCAAGAGAAATAACCTACAAGTTATTGGAGTACCAGAACAAGGGAGGGTAACAGAAAATACAGAGAATTGTTGAAGATTTTTTGGCAGAAAACTGCCATGATATTGTGAAAGATGAGAAAATGTTTATCCAAGAAGCTCATCAAAACCCACACAGGAGTAAATCCCAAAAGAAAGTCACCAAGACATATTATAATTCAACTTTCCAAAACCAAAGATAGAGAATTTTAAGAGAGGCTAGAAATAAATGAAAAATCATCTACAAACGAGGGTTAATAAGACTAAACTTGGACTACTCAGCAGAAACCACGTAGGCAAGAAGGCAATGGGAAGACATATATAAAGACTTGGAGGAAAAAAATTGCCAGCCAAGAATTACATATCCAGCAAAACTGTCTGTCAAATATGATGGTGAAATCAGGTCATTTCCGGATAAACAGGAGTTAAGGAAATTTGTAAAAAACAAACCAAAATTACAAGAAAGACAAGAGTCCTCCAGTTAAAGAATCAATAACAACTCAAGACTAGAACACAGGACAGAACAACCAGATATCAAACTAGATAGGGAAGTCACAAAAATAAGTCAAAGCTAAAACACTGAAAATAGGGAAACAGAGACGTCTATATGTAAAAGATGACAACGTTAAAACAAACAAAAAAAGGGACTAAATAGTGTACTCATAGAACTTTCATATGGAGAGGAAGTTAAGGCAATATCAAGAAGTAAATGATATGTTTAAACTTAGAAAATTAGAAGTAAATTTTAAGGTAACCACAAAGGAAACTAACAACCAAATAACTAACATCAAAATAAAAAAGAAGAAAAACATAAAGACTTAGCAAATACAAAATCAACAACAATGAAAAAGATGAAAACGCATAAAGAAAAACAACTCAGCAAAGAAAATTAAGTAGAACAAAGAAACTGTCAACAACACACACACAAAATACATCAAAATTACAGTATTAAACTCTTGTCTATCAATAATTACTCTGAATGTAAGTGGACTAAGTGCACCAATAAAGAGACAAAGAGTGGCAGAATGGATTAAAAAAGAAAAAACATGACCCGTCTACATGCTGCCTACAAAAGACACAACTTAGACTTAAAGATACAAAGTAAAACTCAAAGGATGGAAAAAAATATATCAAGCAAATAACAATAAAAAAAAGAGCAAGAGTGGCAATATTAATCTCTGACAAAATAGACTTCAAAGCAAAAGCTACCACAAAGGATAAGGAAGGACACTATATAATGATTAAAGGGTCAATACACCAAGAGGACATAACCATAATAAATATTTACCCACCCAATGACAGGGCTCCAAAATACATAAGCAAACTCTAACAGCACTGAAAAGAGAAATAGACAGCTCCAAAATAATAGTAGGAAACTTCAATACACCACTTTTGGTGAAGGACAGAACATCTCGAAAGAAGCTGAATAAAAGACACAGAAGATCTAAATGCCAAAGTCAACCAACTTGATCTCATAGACATATACAGGACACTGCACTCAACAGCAACCAAGTATACTTTCTTTTCCAACGCACATGGAACATTCTCCAGAATAGACCACATATTAAGCCACAAAGCAAGACTTAACAGACTCCAAAACATCAAAAATTACAAAGCATCTTTTCTGACAATAAAGCCATAAAAGAAGAAATCAATAACAGAAAAAGCAAGGAAAAAAAAAATCAAATACATGGAAACTGAACAACAGCTTGCTGAAAAACTACTGGGTTATGGAAGAAACCAAGGATAGAATAAAGAAATTCACAGAATCAAGTGAGAACGAAAACACATTCTACCAGAACCTTTGGGACACAGCAAAAGCAGTGCTCAGGGGTCAGTGTATAGCAATAAATGAGCACGTCCAAAAATAGGGGCCAAAATCAAACATTAAACCTACAATTCAAACTAATAGAAAGAGAGCAGCAAAAGAAGCCCTCAGGCACCAGAAGAAAGGAAATAATAAAAATTAGAGCAGAAATAAATGAAATACAGAATAGAAAAAAAGTTGAAAGAGTTAAGACCAAAAGCTGGTTCTTTGAAAAGACCAATAAAATCAATAAACCATTAGCCAAACTACAAAAGAAAAACAGGAGAGGAAGCAAATAGCCCCAATAAGAAATGAGATGGGCTGTATTACAACAGACCCAACTGAAATTAAAAGAATCATATCAGAGTACTATGAAAAATTGTACTCTAACAAATTTGAAAACCTAGAAGAAATGGAAGATTTCCTAGAAACACACTACCTACCTAAACTAGCACAAACAGAGGTAGAACCACTAAATAAACCTATAACAAAAGAAGAGATTGAAGAGGTAATTAAAAAATTCTCAACAACAACAACAACAAAAGCCCTGGCTCTGGTAGCTTCACTGGAGAACTCTACCAAACTTTCGGAAAAGAGTTAATGCCAGTACAGCTAAAGGTATTTCAGAGCATAGAAAAGGATGGCATGCTCCCAAATTCATTCTATGAAACCAGCATAACTGTGATACTAAAACCAGTTAAAGGCACCACAAAAGAAGAAAATTACAGACTGCTATTCCTCATGAACATGGACATAAAAATCCTCAACAAAATTCCAGCCAATAGAATTCAACAACATATCAAAAATAATAATAATAAATCACCATGACCAAGTGGGATTCATACCGGGTATGCAGGGATGGTTCAACATTAGAAAAACAATCAATGTAATCCATTACAATGATAAAACAAAAGGCAAGCACCACATGATCTTATTAATTGATGCAGAAAAGGCATTTGACAAAGTCCAACACCCAATCATGATAAAAACTCTCAACAAAATAGGAACAGAAAGGAAATTCCTCAACATAAAAGAGGAAATTTATGCAAAGCCGACAGCCAACATCATCCTAAATGGAGAGAGACTGAAAGTACTTCCCTTAAGAAGTGGAACCAAACAAGAATGCCCTTTATCACCACTCTTATTCTACATTGTGCTGGAGGTCCTAGCCAGAGCAATAAGAGAAAGAAATAAAGGGCACCCAAACTGGTAAGGAAGAAGTAAAAGTATCCCTATTTCCAGAGGATATGATCTTATACTCAGAAAACCTGAAAGAATTCACAGGAAAACTACAGGACCTAATAGATTTCAGCAAAATATCAGGATACAAGATAAATATACAAAAATCAGTTGGATTCCTCCATACCAACAAAGAGAATGTTGAAGAAGAAATCACCAAATCAATTACAATAGCCCCCAAGAAGTTAAAATACTTAGGAATAAATCTAACCAGAGACATAAAAGATCTATACAAAGAAAACTATAAGACATTACTGCAAGAAACCAAGAGAGACCTACCTAAGTGGAAAAACATGCCTTGCTCATGGATAGGAAGATTCAGTTCTGCCCAAAGCCATCTGCAGATACAATCCCTGATCCAAATTCCAACAGCATTCCTTAATGAGATGGAGAAACAAATCACTAACTTCATATGGAAACTGAAGAGTATTACTGAGGAAAAACAAAGTGGGAGGTCTCACACTTCCTGATTTTAGAACCTATTATACTGTCACAGCAGTCAACACAGCCTGGTACTGGTACAACAACAGATACATAGACCAATGGGAATTGAGAGTCGAGACATAAATTCAACCACCTATGAGTGGTTGATATTTGATAAGCCCAAAGTCCATTAAATGGGGAAAAGACAATCTTTTTAACAACTGGCGCTGGCATAATTGGATATCTATCTGCAAAAAAATGAAACAAGACCCATACCCCACGCCATACACAAAAATTAACTCAAAGTTGATCAAAGACCTAAATATAAAATCTAAAATGATAAAGAGCGTAGAAGAAAAAATAGGGACAATGCTAGGAGCCCTAATACATGGCATAAACAGAATACAAGCCATAACTAACAATGAACAAACACCAGGAAAAAAATTAGATAACTGGGAGCTCCTAAAAATCAAATACTTATGCTCATCAAAAGAGTTCACCAAAAGAGTAAAAAGATAACCTATAAACTGGGAAAAAAAAATATTTTGGGCTAAGATGTATTTGATCAGTGTCTAATCTCTAAAATAGATAAGATACTGTAAAACTTCAACAAAAAGACAAATAACCCAGTTAAAAAATGGGCAAAGGATATGAACAGACATTTCACCAAAGAAGACATTCAGGAGGCTAACAGATACATGCGAAAATGCTCATAATCAGCCATTAGAGTAATGCAAATCAAAACTACAATGAGATACCATCTCACCACAACAAGTCTAGCAGTAATCCAAAAAACACAAAATAGTAAATGTTGAAAAGGTTGTGGAGCAACTGGAACACTTATACACTGATGGTGGGAATGTAAAATGGTACAACCACTTTTTAAAATGGATTTGGCACTTCCTTAAAAGCTAGAAACAGAAGTACCACATGATCCAGCAATCCTACTCCTCGGAATATATCCTAGAGAAATAAGAGCCCTCACACGAATAGATATATGCACACCCATGTTCATTGCAGCACTGTTCACAATAGCAAAAAGATGGAAACAACCTAGGTGCCCGTCAACAGATGAATGGATAAACAAATTTTGGTACATATACATAATGGAATAGTACGTAATGATAAAGAACAAAGATGAATCTGTGAAACATGTCACGACATGAATGAATCTGGAAGGCATTATGCTGAGTGAAATCAAACCCGTGAGTGAAATTAGTTGCAAAAGGGCAAATATTGTAAGAGAACACTATTGTAAGAACTCAAGAAGAGGTTTAAACACAGAAGAAAACATTCTTTGATGGTTACGAGGGTGGAATTCACTAAGTAGATAGTAGACAAGAATTATCTTAGGTGAAGGGAAGGACAACACACAATACAGAGGAAGTCAGCACAACTGGACTAAATCAAAAGCTAAGAAGTTTCCTGAATACAGCCAAATACATGGAGAGACAGAGTAGCAGGAGTGGGGGTCTGGGGACCATGGTATTGGGGAACATTTAGGTCAATTGGCATAAAAAGTTTATTAAGAAAATGTTCTGCATTCCCACTTTGGTGAGTAGCACCTGGGGTCTTAAAAAATTGCAAGCGGCGAGTAGGGAGCCAAGATGGCGGACTAGGCAGACGCTACCTCGGATCCCTCTTACAACAAAGACACGGAAAAACAAGTGAATTGATCACATACATAACAATCTACGAACCCTGAACAACAAACACAGATTTAGAGACGGAGAACGAACTAATACGAGGAAGCAGCGATTGTTTCCAGAGCCTGGAGCCAGCGTACCAGTCAGGTACGGCACAAGCACAGAGAGCTGCTCCACCCCCCTGAACTAATCCCGGGAGGGAGACCAGCCGGTTCCACGGGCGGCGTGGGACGCAGCCGGTAGGAGAAGTCCCCGGGAGGCAGTGACTGGTCTTGGAGCAGCAAGAGCAGCGTCCCAGCTGGGGAACCGTCTCGCCGGGATTTGGACTGGACGCAGGTACGGCATAAACACGGAGAGCTGCTCCATCCCCCTGAACTAACCCTGGGAAGGGGCCCAGCCAGGTCGCGTGGGCGGCGTGGGACGCAGCCGATAGGAGAAGTCCCCGGGAGGCAGCGACTGGTATTGGAGCGGGGAGAACAGTGTCCCAGCTGGGACACTCGGTCACTGCACAAGCAAGGGGAGCTGCTCCACCCATCTGAACTAACCCCGGGAGAGGGCCCACCTGGTTCGCGGAGGCGGCACGGCCACGCGGCTGGAGGGATGAGAAGTCCCTGGGAGGCAGCGACTGATTTTGGAGTCGAGAGTGCACTGTCCCAGTAGGGGAGCCTTGACGCTGGGCGTGGGGCTGGAAGCGGAGGATCTGACCGTGACTCCAGCGGGCCAGACCCCCCGGGGGCAATCTCCACACAGCCAGCACACATAGGCGACGCGCCCACGGGAATCTCAGATATAATAGTCATTCCAAGCAAGACAAGCAACTCTGGCTATATTCTGAGGTGCTACTCTCCTGTCTCTCTGTTCCCTCCCCCACCCTCCCCAGGCGGCTTCATTAACATCCAAATAGCCTGAGTCAGACGGAGAACTCTGATAGGGGTCTGACTGCATTTTTTTTTTAGCGGATTTTCTGGAAAAACTAGTTTCCCAGTGATGGCTCGGAGACAACAATCCATATCAAACCACTTAAAGAAGCAGACCATGACAGCTTCTCCAACCCCCCAAACAAAAGAATCAAAATCTTTTCCAAATGAAGATACAATCCTGGAATTATCAGGTACAGAATATAAAAAACTAATTTACAGAATGCGTCAAGATATCACAAATGAAATTAGGATAACTGCAGAAAAAGCCAAGGAACACACCGATCAAACTGTTGAAGAACTCAAAAAGATTATTCAAGAACATAGTGGAAAAATTAATAAGTTGCAAGAATCCATAGAGAGACAACATGTAGAAATCCAAAAGATTAACAATAAAATTACAGAATTAGACAACGCACTAGGAAGTCAGAGGAACAGACTCGAGCAATTAGAATGCAGACTGGGACATCTGGAGGACCAGGGAATCAACACCAACATAGCTGAAAAAAAATCAGATAAAAGAATTAAAAAAAATGAAGAAACCCTAAGAATTATGTGGGACTCTATCAAGAAGGATAACCTGCGGATGATTGGAGTGCCAGAACAGGGAGGGGGGACAGAAAACACAGAGAAAATAGTGGAAGAACTCCTGACACAAAACTTCCCTGACATCATGAAAGACGAAAGGATATCTATCCAAGATGCTCATCGAACCCCATTTAAGATTGATCCAAAAAGAAAAACACCAAGACATATTATCATCAAACTCACCAAAACCAAAGATAAACAGAAAATTTTAAAAGCAGCCAGGGAGAAAAGAAAGGTTTCCTTCAAGGGAGAATCAATAAGAATAAGTTCAGACTACTCAGCAGAAACCATGCAGGCAAGAAGGGAATGGGACGACATATACAGAACACTGAAGGAGAAAAACTGCCAGCCAAGGATCATATATCCAGCAAAACTCTCTCTGAAATATGAAGGCGAAATTAAGATATTTACAGATAAACACAAGTTTAGAGAATTTGCAAAAACCAAACCAAAGCTACAAGAAATACTAAAGGATATTGTTTGGTCAGAGAACCAATAATATCAGATATCAGCACAACACAAGGTCACAAAACAGAACGTCCTGATATCAACTCAAATAGGGAAAGCACAAAAACAAACAAATTAAGATTAATTAAAAAAAAAAATACACATAACAGGAAATCATGGAAGTCAGCAGGTAAAAGATCACAATAATCAAAAAGAGGGACTAAATACAGGAGGCATTGAACTGCCAGATGGAGAGTGATACAAGGCGATATAGAACAATACAAGTTAGATTTTTACTTAGAAAAATTGGGGTAAATAATAAGGTAACCACAAAAAGGTATAACAACTCTATAACTCAAGATAAAAGCCAAGAAAAACGTAACAACTCAACTAACATAAAGTCAAACACTATGAAAATGAGGATCTCACAATTAACTAAGAAAAACGCCTCAGCACAAAAAAGTATGCGGAAAAATGAAATTGTCAACAACACACATAAAAAGGCATCAAAATGACAGCACTAAAAACTTATTTATCTATAATTACCCTGAATGTAAATGGACTAAATGCACCAATAAAGAGACAGAGAGTCTCAGACTGGATAAAGAAACACGATCCATCTATATGCTGCCTACAAGAGACACACCTTAGACTTAGAGACACAAACAAACTAAAACTCAAAGGATGGAAAAAAATATATCAAGCAAACAATAAGCAAAAAAGAAGAGGAGTAGCAATATTAATTTCTGACAAAATAGACTTTAGACTTAAATCCACCACAAAGGATAAAGAAGGACACTATATAATGATAAAAGGGACAATTGATCAGGAAGACATAACCATATTAAATATTTATGCACCCAATGACAGGGCTGCAAGATACATAAATCAAATTTTAACAGAATTGAAAAGTGAGATAGATACCTCCACAATTATAGTAGGAGACTTCAACACACCACTTTTGGAGAAGGACAGGACATCCAGTAAGAAGCTCAATAGAGACACGGAAGATCTAATTACAACAATCAACCAACTTGACCTCATTGACTTATACAGAACTCTCCACCCAACTGCTGCAAAACATACTTTTTTTTCTAGCGCACATGGAACATTCTCTAGAATAGACCACATATTAGGTCATAAAACAAAGCTTTGCAGAGTCCAAAACATCGAAATATTACAAAGCATCTTCTCAGACCACAAGGCAATAAAACTAGAGATCAATAACAGAAAAACTAGGGAAAAGAAATCAAATACTTGGAAAATGAACAATGCCCTCCTGAAAAAAGACTGGGTTATAGAAGACATCAAGGAGGAAATAAGGAAATTCATAGAAAGCAACGAGAATGAAAATACTTCCTATCAAAACCTATGGGACACAGCAAAAGCAGTGCTCAGAGGCCAATTTATATCGATAAATGCACACATACAAAAAGAAGAAAGAGCCAAAATCAGAGAACTGTCCCTACAACTTGAACAAATAGAAAGTGAGCAACAAAAGAATCCATCAGGCACCAGAAGAAAACAAATAATAAAAATTAGAGCTGAACTAAATGAATTAGAGAACAGAAAAACAATTGAAAGAATTAACAAAGCCAAAAGCTGGTTCTTTGAAAAAATTAACAAAATTGATAAACCATTGGCTAGACTGACTAAAGAAATACAGGAAAGGAAACAAATAACCCGAATAAGAAACGAGAAGGACCACATCACAACAGAACCAAATGAAATTAAAAGAATCATTTCAGATTATTATGAAAAATTGTACTCTAACAAATTTGCAAACCTAGAAGAAATGGATGAATTCCTGGAAAAACACTACCTACCTAAACTAACACATTCGGAAGTAGAACAACTAAATAGACCCATAACAAAAAAAGAGATTGAAACGGTAATCAAAAAACTCCCAACAAAAAAAAGCCCTGGCCCGGACAGCTTCACTGCAGAGTTCTACCAAACTTTCAGAGAAGAGTTAACACCACTACTTCTGAAGGTATTCCAAAGCATAGAAAATGACGGAATACTACCCAACTCATTCTATGAAGCCACCATCTCCCTGATACCAAAACCAGGTAAAGACATTACAAAAAAAGAAAATTATAGACCTATATCCCTCATGAACATTGATGCAAAAATCCTCAACAAAATTCTAGCCAATAGAATCCAACAACACATCAAAAAAATAATTCACCCTGATCAAGTGGGATTTATACCAGGTATGCAAGGCTGGTTTAATATCAGAAAAACCATTAATGTAATCCACCACATAAATAAAACAAAAGACAAAAACCACATGATCTTATCAATTGATGCAGAAAAGGCATTTGACAAAGTCCAACACCCATTCATGATAAAAACTCTTACCAAAATAGGAATTGAAGGAAAATTCCTCAACATAATAAAGGGCATCTATGCAAAGCCAACAGCCAATATCACTCTAAATGGAGAGAACCTGAAAGCATTTCCCTTGAGAACGGGAACCAGACAAGGATGCCCTTTATCACCGCTCTTATTCAACATCGTGCTGGAAGTCCTAGCCAGGGCAAATAGGCTAGACAAAGAAATAAAAGGTATCCGGATTGGCAAGGAAGAAGTAAAGTTATCACTATTTGCAGATGACATGATTATATACACAGAAAACCCTAAGGAATCCTCCAGAAAACTACTGCAACTAATAGAAGAGTTTGGCAGAGTCTCAGGTTATAAAATAAACATACAAAAATCACTTGGATTCCTCTACATCAACAAAAAGAACACCGAAGAGGAAATAACCAAATCAATACCATTCACAGTAGCCCCCAAGAAGATAAGATACTTAGGAATAAATCTTACCAAGGATGTAAAAGACCTATACAAAGAAAACTATAAAACTCTGCTACAAGAAATTCAAAAGGACATACTTAAGTGGAAAAACATACCTTGCTCATGGATAGGAAGACTTAACATAGTAAAAATGTCTATTCTACCAAAAGCCATCTATACATTTAACGCACTTCCAATCCAAATTCCAATGTCATATTTTAAGGGGATAGAGAAACAAATCACCAATTTCATATGGAAGGGAAAGAAGCCCCGGATAAGCAAAGCACTACTGAAAAAGAAGAAGAAAGTGGGAGGCCTCACTTTACCTGACTTCAGAACCTATTACACAGCCACAGTAGTCAAAACAGCCTGGTACTGGTACAACAACAGGCACATAGACCAATGGAACAGAATTGAGAACCCAGACATAGATCCATCCACGTATGAGCAGCTGATATTTGACAAAGGACCAGTGTCAATTAATTGGGGAAAAGATAGTCTTTTTAACAAATGGTGCTGGCATAACTGGATATCCATTTGCAAAAAAATGAAACAGGACCCATACCTCACACCATGCACAAAAACTAACTCCAAGTGGATCAAAGACCTAAACATAAAGACTAAAATGATAAAGATCATGGAAGAAAAAATCGGGACAACCCTAGGAGCCCTAATACAAGGCATAAATAGAATACAAAACATTACCAAAAATGATGAAGAGAAGCCCGATAACTGGGAGCTCCTAAAAATCAAACACCTATGCTCATCTAAAGACTTCACCAAAAGAGTAAAAAGACCACCTACAGACTGGGAAAGAATTTTCAGCTATGACATCTCCGACCAGCGCCTGATCTCTAAAATCTACATGATTCTGTCAAAACTCAACCACAAAAAGACAAACAACCCAATCAAAAAGTGGGCAAAGGATATGAACACACATTTCACTAAAGAAGATATTCAGGCAGCCAACAGATACATGAGAAAATGCTCTCGATCATTAGCCATTAGAGAAATGCAAATTAAAACTACGATGAGATTCCATCTCACACCAGCAAGGCTGGTATAAATCCAAAAAACACAAAATACTAAATGTTGGAGAGGCTGCGGAGAGATTGGAACTCTCATACACTGCTGGTGGGAATGCAAAATGGTACAACCACTTTGGAAATCTATCTGGCGTTATCTTAAACAGTTAGAAATAGAACTACCATACAACCCAGAAATCCCACTCCTGGGAATATACCCTAGAGATACAAGACCCTTCATACAAACAGATATATGCACACCCATGTTTATTGCAGCTCTGTTTACAATAGCAAAAAGTTGGAAGCAACCAAGGTGTCCATCAACGGATGAATGGGTAAATAAATTGTGGTATATTCACACAATGGAATACTACGCATCGATAAAGAACAGTGACGAATCTGTGAAACATTTCATAACATGGAGGAACCTGGAAGGCATTATGCTGAGCGAAATTAGCCAGAGGCAAAAGGATAAATATTGTATAAGACCACTATTATAAGATCTTGAGTAATAGTAAACATGAGAAGAACACATACTTTTGTGGTTACGAGGTGGGGAGGGAGGGAGGGTGGGAAAGGGTTTTTTATTGATTAATCAGTAGATAAGAACTGCTTTAGGTGAAGGGAAAGACAACACTCAATACATGGAAGGTCAGCTCAATTGGACTGGACCAAAAGCAAAGAAGTTTCCGGGATAAAATGAAGGCTTCAAAGGTCAGCAGAGCAAGGGCAGGGGTCTGGGGAACATGGTTTGCGGGGACTTCTAAGTCAATTGGCAAAATAATTCTATTATGAAATCATTCTGCATCCCACTTTGAAATGTGGTGTCTGGGGTCTTAAATGCTAACAAGCGGCCATCTAAGATGCATCAATTGGTCTCAACCCACCTGGAGCAAAGGAAAATGAAGAACACCAAGGCCACACGACAACTAAGAGCCCAAGAGACAGAAAGGGCCACATGAAACAGAGACCTATATCATCCTGAGACCAGAAGAACTAGTTGGTGCCCGGCCACAATCGATGACTGCCCTGACAGGGAGCACAACAGAGGACCCCTGAGGGAGCAGGAGATCAGTGGGATGCAGACCCCAAATTCTCATAAAAAGACCAAACTTAATGGTCTGACTGAGACTAGAGAAATCCCGGCGGCCATGGTCCCCAGGCCTTCTGTTGGCACAGGACAGGAACCATCCCCGAAGACAACTCATCAGGCATGAAAGGGACTGGTCAGCGGGTGGGAGAGAGACGCTGATGAAGAGTGAGCTAATTATGTCAGGTGGACACTTGAGATTGTGTTGGCAACTCTTGTCTGGAGGGGGGATGGGAGGATAGAGAGAGAGAGAAGCCGGCAAAATTGTCACGAAAGGACAGACTGAAAGGGCTGACTCAAGAGGGGGAGAGCAAGTGGGAGTAGGGAGTGAGATGTATGTAAACTTATATGTGATGGACTGATTGGATTTGTAAACGTTCACTTGAAGCTTAATAAAAGTTATTATAAAAAAAAAAGTCATACAGTAAAAAAAAAAATTGCAAGCGGCGATCTAAGATACAACAATCAGTCCCAGCCTACCTGGAGCAAAGGAGAATGAAGAACACCAAAGACACAAGGAAATTATTAGCCCAAGAGACAAAAGGACTACATAAACCAAAGACTCCATCAGCCTGAGACCAGAAGAACTAGATGGTGCCCAGCTACCACCAGTGACTGTCATGACAGGAAACACAACAGAGAGCCCCTGATGGAGCAGGGGAGAAATGTGGTGCAGAACTCAAATTCTAGTAAAAAGTCCAGACTTAATGATTGACTGAGACTGGAGGAACCCTTGAAGGCGTGGCTCCTGGATGCTCTGTTAACCCAGAACTAAAGCCATTCCCAAAGCCCACTCTTCAAAAAAGATTAGACTGGACTATAAAACATAAAATAATAGTCATGAAGAGTGTGCTTCTTAGTTCAAGCAGATACACGAGAGTAAATGGGCAGTTTCTATCCAAAGGCAGAATGAGAAGGGAGAAAGGGACAGAAGCTGGTTGGGTGAACACAGGAAACCTGGGGTGGAAAGGGGGAGTGTGATGTCATGTTTAGGGGTTACAACTAGTGTCAAGTAACAATACATGTATGAATTTTTGTATGAGAAATTCACTTGAGCTGTAAACTTTCACCTAAAGCACAATTAAACAAAAAAAAGTTCCCCATTACCTAACTGTAATCATATCAGATAAATCAACAGATACAAACCCATTGCCATCAGAATCGACTCAAAGTGATCCTATAGGACAGAGTAGAACTGCCCCACAGGGTTTCCAAGGAGTGGCTGGTGGATGCCAACTGCGGACCTTTTGGATAGCAACCAAGCTCTTGAGCATGACACCACCAGGGCTCTAAATCAACAGATAAAAATAAGAAGGCAAAAATGGAGGATAGACACCCATAACCTTATCAGCAATGTCCTGAGATTCAGAGAACTGTGCTTCAACTGCCTCTTATAAAGCCTGGTAACTGTACAACACACCTACAGATTCAGCGTCCCTTCTGTAGGACGTTGAAGTAACTCCGGGCCTCATATTTCTAACTTTGAATTCTCTAAGAATTGCCAAGTGATTCCACCTATAATTTAATGAACAGATAAATACAAATCGGTGACAGGAAAAATATTGACCTCTGTATCATTAAACACTGTATGTTGTTTTGAAAGAAAGTTTTTGCCTATTAGCAAAGTGTCCTTTTCTTTAGAACTATCTGCATAAGAAAGAAAAATCATGGGATTTAGAAGAAGGACCTTAAACATTATGTAGCCCAACTGTTGCCAGTCTTGACTGCACAAACCTATCACCTGGGAAGGTTTCACAACTGTACAGATGGCCAGTCCCACCCCAAACTAACTGAATCACAGTCTCTGCAGGTGGGCCCCAATCATGGATATTTTTTTAAAGCCCCCCTAGTGATTCTAACACTCATTGGAGGTTAAAAACCACAGTTCTTGCCTACCTCTGGCATTCCCAGAGGAGGAAATGAATACAGGTATGTTGTGATTGATCTCAGGCACATCATTAGAAGTAATGAGCAAAGGCTTTCAATCACTTCTCCTGACCCCCGTTGTACATTCTTTCATCTATACCTCACTGAATCTTACACTTCAAAAACATTTTATAGTGTCCAAAAAAGGTTCTGCTCTAATTTATCTCAGTGTTAAAGAGAACAGAGTAAAAGAGTATCACATTTTATTCACATGGTTTTACCACTTCAAAAGCTATGACTTTTGTTCTTATTTCCCCAAAGACTTATACTCCACAGCCCACAACCCCACCTTATCTCCATGTTTGATAAATGTTAAACAACACATTTATGAGATGGCATTCCATTCCAGAATGACATTTAAAGGCTCTGAAGTTTAATTGTTGTGAATAACCATCAATCATGGCCATGATGGCCCCGGGACGGTGGACTTTGAGGTGCACCATCCATCTCATGGTGGTGTTGTGGCCAGCTGCCTTTCCTTCTCCATCACCTGATTGAGATCGGCTGCTGCATTTGAAAGTGCCCCCTGTTCTCTCACCTGCTCAGCATGATTACTGAACTGAGCCGTGTTGTGACAGTCTGTCTGCTCTTCCCTGTTCAGATGAATGAATACAGCTTTAGCTGTTAATTCAAAGCTAGTCAAGCTTATATCCAACAATTAGAGACCAATTTTCATATCCAGCTTGAGTGTGTGGGTGGGAAAGGGTGTGGGAGAGGCATGTGAGTTGGCATGATTCTTTACATCTAGGGCGAACCTGAAGAAGGAAGAGTAAGAGATCCTGAAAACAGCACCCTTATGGGTCTGGCTGCAATAAAACTTTTCAAACTTCAATTTCTGCAGGCTACAAGAATGTGGCCCTGGGGGTCTGATCTTCATGGCCTGCAGCTGTACTGCAATCCATCAAAAATAACAAGCACAGGCAGCCCCCTGCACACTCCTGCCTTGGAGAAGGGTCAGCAGCCGAGCTGACATTTAAAGAAGTTCTAGAATCAGGGCCCTGGCTTACCCACTTCTCCTTTCCTCCCTCCATAGTAAGAGATGAAACGTTTAATTGTACGGAGAATAAAGTAAGCGACCTCATATGCCATGTTTCAGGATCATCCCGGGCCATGGAAATTTATGACTTCATTCTCAACCGTGAAATGTCCTCCATGATAAAGCAAATGCCCCATCTGGCATAAAAAAAAGCTAAATTTGAACTCCAGATGCCAAATAGTGTCAAAACACACTCCAGGGGAAAAAAAAAAAAAGAATCTGTATTTATAGGAAGGGGAAAACAAGCCCGGCCAAAATATTCCTGCCTCTGCTTACTGATGTTAAAGGTGGTTTGGAGCGGTACCTGTCCATCCGAGGTAAACTATACCTTTGCCCAGGGATTAGAAATCTCTCCCTAGTCATTTTGACAGATCTTATTTTTCAAGCCATGTTAGCTGTTGGCCAGTTGGCCTGACGCATGTGACCCCATGCAGAATGGAACAAAATACTCCCCAGTCCCATGCCATTCTCATGATCACTTAGGGATTCGTCTGTTGTGATCCATAGGGTTTTCACTGGATGATTTTCAGAAGTACATCACCAGGCCTTTCTTCCTAGTCTGTCTTAGTCTGGAAGCTCCACTGAAACCTGCTCAGCATCATTGCAACACAAAAGCTGACACTGACAAAAGGGTGGTAGCTGCACATCAGGTGCATTGGCCAGGAATCTAACCAGGGTCCCCTGCATAGAAGGTGAGAATTCTACCACTGAATCACTACTGCCCTTCTTCTGTCTTAGTATTTCTCACTTGTCTTTAGTATTAGACTAGCTCAGCTGCAGGATTCTGTGGTGGCACAAATAGTTAGGTGTTTGACTCCTAACCGAAAGGTTGGTGGTTCAAAGCCACCCAGAGGTCTCTTAGAAGACAGGCCTGGTGATCTGCTTTCAGAAGGTTACAGCCTTGGAAACCTTATAGAGCACAGTTCTACTCTGCATACATAGGGTCATCATCAACTGGACATTGACTAACAACAACAACAACAAAATTCAGCTGTGCTAGAAAGAGTCAATAAAAGGAGTTTCTTCCTTGTTTGGACAGTGTATCTATGGAGGCCATGATGGGGATGGCAGTGGTCATGTTAGTTTGAATACCCCCCGCCTAGCAGGTGAAACACAGGCAAAATGTCAGAGGCAGCACATGTAATAATCATTTTCCAGGATCTCTTTTCTGCTCAAATATTTGGAGTCTCTGATTTTATTTTGAAAGATAGTCTATTATCTTGTCTGTAAACTAGTGATTAAAAAACCCTAGTTTACAATATTGATGCTAACCCATTGCCATCAAGTCAATTCCGACTCATAGTGACCCTATAGGACAGAGTAGAACTGCCCCATAGAGTTTCCAAGTAGCACATGGCAGATTCTAACTGCTGACCTTTTGGTTAGCAGCCTTAGCTCTTAACCACTGTGCACCAGGACTTCCATATATTGATACTAGGAACAAATAAAATAATCCACCTAAAGCCCTAACTAGAGTACCTAGCACATAGGTAGAACTTAATATATGCTACAGTGGACATAAGCCATTGATGGTTTCTGTCTTCCTGGAAGTTCATGTCTAATTGGGGATACATACAATAGATAATGGAACAAATAAAGGATTACAGATTAAGGACTGATCTTCAGCAAAATTTTGCTTGCGTGTGATATTAATGATATTGTTCTATAATTTCCACATTCAGTTGGATCACCTTTCTTGGGAATAGGACATCAACAGAGAACTGCCAGAAATTCAGGCCAGTTTCAGAAGAAGACGTGGAACCAGGGATATCATTGCTGATGTCAGATGGATCCTGGTTGAAAGCAGAGAATACCAGAAGGATGTTTACCTGTGTTTTATTGACTATGAAAAGGCATTTGACTGTGTGGATCATAACAAATTATTTATAACATTGAGAAGAATGGGAATTCCGGAACACTTAATTGTGCTCATGAGAACCTTCACATAGATCAAGAGGCAGTTGTTGGGACAGAACAAGGGGATACTGATTGGTTTAAAGTCAGGAAAGGTGTGCATCAGAGTTATATTCTTTCACCATTCCTATTCAATCTATATGCTGAGCAAATAATACGAGAAGCTGGACTTTATGAAGAAGAAGGGGCATCAGGATTGGAGGAAGGCTCATTAACAACCTGCATTATGCAGATGACACAACCTTGCTTGCTGAAAGTGAAGAGGACTTAAAGCACTTACTAATGAAGATCAAAGACCACGGTCTTCAGTATGGATTACACCTCAACATAAAGAAAACAAAAACCCTCACAACTGAACCAATGAGCAACATCATGATAAATGGAAAAAAGATTGAAATTGTCAAGGATTTCATTTTACTTGGATCCACAGTCAACAGCCTTGGAAGCAGCAGTCAAGAAATCAAAAGACGCATTGCATTGGGTAAATCTGCGGCAAAGGACCTCTTTAAAGTGTTGAAAAGCAAAGACGTCACCTTGAAGACTAAGGTGTGCCTGACCCAAGCCATGGTATTTTCAATCACATCATATGCATGTGAAAGCTGGACAATGAATAAGGAAGACCGAAGAATTGATGCCTTTGAATTGTGGTGTTGGTGAAGAATATTGAATATATCATGGACTGCTGAAAGAACAAACAAATCTGTCTTAGAAGAAGTACAGCCACGATGCTCCTTAGAGGCAAGGATGGCGAGACTGCGTCTTATATACTTTGGACATGTTGTCAGGAGGGATGAGTCCCTGGAGAAGGACATCATGCTTGGCAGAGTACAGTGTCAGTGGAAAAGAGGAAGACCCTCAACAAGGTGGACTGACACAGTGGCTGCAACAATAAGCTCAAGCATAACAACAATTTTAAGGATGGCTCAGGACCGGGCAGTGTTTTGTCCTGTTGTGCACAGGGTCACTATGAGTCGGAACAGACTCGACGGCACCTAACAACACAACAGATTAAGGACTACGATGGAATAAAGTGTCATTCTAATAGAGAATAACCAGGGGTGACAGGACTGCTTTGAATGGGTTGGTCAGAGATAGCCAGTCTGAGGAGGTAACACTTAAGCTGAGACCAGAAGGAGCCAGAAGAGCTGGGTGAATGGTACCCCATATGCAGTGAACAGAAATCACAAAGCCCCTGTGGGAAAGAGATGAGTGTGGCTGGAACGTGGACACAGAAGGGGGAGAATTTTTATCGTACTCCAGGTTATTGATACTCAAAGCATGTTCCAAAGACCTGTATGGGCAGCACCTAGGAGTCTGTTCAAAATGCGGAAACCTGGGCCCCACTCTAAACCAAATCTGAATCTGCATTTTAACAAGATCCCTGGGTGTTCTCTCTGCATTTTTGAGATTAAGAAGCACTTGTTTACATATTAGTCAACCATAAAGAGAAATGAAGTCTTGATATGTGATACAGCACGAATGAACCTTGAACACATTATACTGAGTGAAAGAAACAGAATACAAAAAGACAATTATTGTATGATTTCATTTACATGAAATATAATAAGCAAGTGTATAGAGAACAAAGTTTATTAGTGGTTACCAGGGGTGGGCAGGAGGGACAGGAAACGGGACTTACTGCTTAGGGGACACTGAGCTTCTATTAAGGGTAATGGTATAATATGCTAACAGATAAGGATGATGGTTGAAAACATGATAAACATAATTAATGTCACTGAAGCTGTACATGCAAAGATGGTAGAAATGTCAGTTTTTTTTGTTGCCAGTATACCACAATAAAAAGAGCGGGAGGAGAACAAGAAGAAGTAACAATGGTCTCGGAAGCCACTAAAAAGTTTAGGCAGCACAGTGACTTGCTTTATATTTTTAAAAGCGTTACTCCAGAAGCAATGGTGAGAATGAATTAGAAGGAGATATTTTCATTGACACTTTATTATTACTTTTAAAGTCATCTCCCTAGTTGACTGCTTCTTCTTCTTCCAAGACTGGCCCCTACTGTCATCTAGCCAGTTTTCCAGCTGAAGCTCAGCCCAGTGGCTCCAATTCTGCTTTCTGCTCACCCATGGCTCAGTGCCACTGCCTGCCTGCCTGGTACTTTCAAATGTCATCTGCTCCTGTATTCCCCAGATCCAAGCTCTGTCTACCCATAAGAAATTCCCACCCTCTCACGTCCCAATGGACCCTTCTAAGACAGGAGACCGCACTGCCTTTGATACTGCACGAACACTTCCAGGGGGCTCTCCTTCCCACTCAGCCTCTGCCTCAGAGGTAGTTTCTTCCCACATCCATCGGTTCCCACTGCATATCTATTCTCTGCCTCAGGAGTTCAGGGGTCAATAAGAAGTGAACATTTCTCATTACTATAGTTAGATTCCAAAGATGAGAAAAGAGATCATAAGTAAATGCCAACCATCTTTATATAAAAAATAAAACTTTTTAATCAATTGTTGGGGGAAGCCGTTAATGAGCTAACCACTTTTAATTCAATATTTGACAGTAATTGCAGTGGAATTACATTTAGCAAGACAGGAACCTCTATGGGTTTTTAGCAGGCAAATGAAGTAACAGAACGGTTCCTATTAAGAAACTGAAATATAATCAAAGGAGTCTTCATGCCTGTTGATCAGTCTGAGTGACAAGACTACCAACAGGAACCCCCAAAGACTGATGAGACTGGTTGTCTTGAATAAGAAGTAAAATACAAGATTTCCCCGTGCTTAGAGAAAAAACAGTCAAAATGCCAGGGCTGCTGGGGCACACAGGTTTTTGAGGATGGTTGGAGATCTTGCTCAGTGAAGGCTGTCAAGAAGCCTGGGAGTTAAGAAAAAAGAACGCACTGCTTAATGAGTTCTAATGGAAGTTAATAGGTAACTTTTACAGTGATGCTGCAAAAGATATAACCCCTCTATCACTGGGTGAATATTCTCATCCATTCATGTCGCTGCTCAGCATCCTGTTCTTTGAATGACATTGTACAACACAACATTTATATTCAAAAAAACCCCAAACTGCTGCCATCGAGACCCTAGAGGACAGAGTAGAACTGCCTCACAGGATTTCCAATGAGCAGCTGGTGGATTTGAACTGCTGACCTTTTGGTTAGCAGCTGAGTTTTTAACCACTGTGCCACCAGGGCTCCTCTGTGTCACCAGGGCTCTACCCTAGCAGGGCTAAATCAGACCCATGAAATGAGGGGATCATTCAGGACTGGTGTTTATATGGAAGACAGAGGAGGGACGGGGAGAGCATCGTAAGGGTCTAATCAGATCACTCACAACTCATCTGTCAATTTGTCATACTGTGGTGGCTTGCATCTTGCTGTGATTCTGGAAGCTATGCCACCAGCACTTAAAATGCCAGCAGGGTCACTTATGGTGGACAGGTTACAGCAGAGCTTCGAAATTAAGACAAACTGGGAAGAAGGACCTGGCAATCTACCTCTGAAAAACTTGGCCAGTGAAAACCTTATGAATAGAGGGACATTGTCTGATATAGTGCCAGATGATGGGCCCCTCGGGTTGGAAGGCACTCAAAAAATGAATGAGGAAGAGCTGCTCCCTCAAAGTAGAATGAAACTTAATGACATGGATGGAGTAAAGCTTTTGGGACCTTCGTCTACTGATGTGGCTCAACTCAAAATGAGCAGAAATAGCTTAAAACACTCAGTAATTGGAACATGAAATGTACAAAGTATGAATCTAGGAAAATTGGAAGTTGTCAAAAATGCAAGGGAATGCTTAAAGATTGATATCCTATGCATTAGTGAGCTGAAATGGAGTGGTATTGGCCGTTCTGAATTAGACAATCATATGGTCTACTATGCTGGGAATGACAACTTGAAGAACAGTGTTGCAATCATTGCCAGAAAGAACATTTCATGATATCCTGAAGTACAATGCTGTCAGTGATAGGATAATACCCATATGCCTACAAGGAAGACCAGTTAATATGATTATTACCTAAATTTATGAACCAACCACTAATGCCAAAGATGAAGAAATAGAAGATTATTACCAGCTTCTCCAGTCTGAAACTGATCAAACATGCAATCAAGATGCATTGATAATTACTGATGATTTGAATGGGAAGGCCGGAAAAAAAAAAAAAAAAAAAACGAAGTATCCATAGTTGGAAAATATGGCCTTCATGACAGAAACAATGCTGGAGATAGCATAACATAATTTTGCAAGACCAAGGACCTATGCACTGGAAATACCGTTTTTTAACAACATAAATGGTGGCTATATACATGGACCTTATCGGATGGAATAGACAGAAATCAGATCGACTGTATCTCTGGAAAGAGGTGAGGGAGAAGTTCAACATCATCAGTCAGAACAAGGCCAGGGGCCAACTGTAGTACAGACCAAAATCGCTCATATGCAAATTCAAAGAAAATTAAAACAAGTCTACAAGGGCCAAAGCACAACCTTGAGTGTATCCCACCTGAAATTAGAGGCCATCTCAAGAATAGATTTGACACACTGAACACTAATGACAAACTGTGGGATGACATCAAGCACATCATACATAAAGAAAGCAAAAGTCATTAGAAAGACAGGAAAGAAAAAAAAAGATCAAAATGGATGTCAGAAGAAACTCTGAAACTTGCTCTTGAACGTAGAGTAGCTAAAGTAAAAGGAAGAAATAATGCAGTAAAAGAGCTGAACAGAAAATTTCAAAGGGGGGCACGAGAAGACAGAGTAAAGTATTACAATGAAATGTGCAGACTTGCAGTTAGAAAACCAAAAAGGAAGAACATGTTTGGCATTTCTCAAGCTGAAAGAACTAAAGAAAATATTCAAGCCTTGAGTTGCAACACTGAAGGATTCTATAGGCAAAAAGTTGAATGATGCAGGAAGCATCAAAAGAAGATGGAAGGTGTCTCAGTTACCTAGTGCTGCTATAACAGAAATACCACAAGAGGATGACTTCGACAAAGAGAAATTTATCCTCTCACACTCCAGTAGGCTATGAGTCCAAATTCAGGGTGTCAGCTCCAGGGGAAGGCTTTCTCTGTCAGCTCTGCAGGAAGGTTCTTGTCATCAACTTCCCTTGGACTAGGAGCTTCTCCAGCAGGAACCCCTGGTCCAAAGGACGAGCCCTGCTCTTGGCACTGCTTTCTTGGTGGTATAAGATTTCCACTGTTGGTTTCCCTTTTCTTTTATCTCTTGTAAGGTAAAAGCTGGTACAGGCCATACTCCAGGGAAACTCCCTATATATCGGATCAGGGATGTGACATTAGCAAGGGTGTTACAATCGTACCCTAATCCTCTCTAACACAAAATTACAATCACAAAATGGAGAACAACCACACAATACTGAGAATCATGGCCTAATGAAGTTGACACATATTTTAGGGGGACACAATTCAATCCATGACAGAAGGAATACACAGAGTCACTGTACCAAAAAGAATTGGTCAATGTTCAACCATCTCTGGAGGTAGCTTATGATCAAGCACTGATAGTTTTGAAGGAAGAAGTCCAAGCTGCACTGAAGGCACTGGTGAAAAACAAGGCTCCAGGAATTGACAGAATATCAATTGAGATATTTCAACAAACATGTAGCGCTGCAGGTGTTCACTCATCTACACCAAGAAATTTGGAAGTTAGCTACCTGGCCAACTGACTGGAAGAGATCCATATTTTTGCCCATTCCAAAGAAAGTTGATCCAACAGAATGAGGGCATTATCAAACAATACCATTAATATCACATACAAGTAAAATTTTGCTGAAGATCATTTAAAAAATGTTGTAGCAGTACATCTACAGCCATATTCGGCAGAGGAAATGGAATGTGGAATATCATTGCTGATGTCAAATGGATCTTAGCTGAAAGCAGAGAATATCAGAAAGATGTTTACCTGTCTTTTATTGACTATGCAAAGGCATTTGATTGTGTGGGTCATAAGACATTATGGATATCATTGCAAAGAATTAGAATCTCAGAACACTTGTGCTCACATGGAACCTGTACACAAACCAAGAGACAAGGGGATACTATATGGTTTAAAATCAGGAAAGGTGTATATCAGGGTTGTATTCTTTCACCACACTTATTCAATCTGTATAGTGAGTAAATACTTTGAGAAGCTGGACTATATGAAGAAGAACAGGGCATCAGGTTTGGAGGAAGACTCATTAACAGCCTGTGATGTGCAAATGACACAACTTTGCTTGCTGAAAGTAAAGAGGACTTGAAGCATTTACTGGTGAAGATCAAAGACTATAGCCTTCAGTATGGATTATACCTCAACATGAAAACAAAAATCCTCACACCTAGCCCAATAAGCAACATCATGATAAACAGAGAAAAGATTGAAGTTGTCAAGGATTTCATTTTACTTGGATCCACAATCGATGCTCATGGAAGCAGCAGTCAAGAAATCAAATGACGTATTGCACTGGGCGAATCTGTTGCAAAAGACCTATTTATACTGTTAAAAAAGCAAAGATGTCACCTTGAGGACTAAGTTGTGCCTAATGCGAGCCATAGTATTTTCAACGATTTTTTTTTTCCATGTGTATGTGATGGCTGGACAGTGACTAAGGAAGACTGAATGATTGATACCTTTGATTTATGGTATTGGCAAAGAATATTGAATACACCACGGACTTCCAGAAAAACCAACAAATCTATTTTGGAAGTAGTACACCCAGAATGCTCCTTAGAAGAGAGGATGGTGAGACTTTGTCTTATGTACTTTGGACATGTTATCAGGAGGGACAAGTCCCTGGAGAAGGACATCATGTTTGGTAAAGTTGAGGGTCAGCTAAAAAGAAGAAGGCCCTCAATAAGACGGATTGACACAGTGGTTGCCACAATGGGCTCAAACATAGCAATGATTGTGAAGATGGTGGGGAACTGGGAAGTGTTTCATTCTGTTGTACATAGTGTCACTATGAGTCAGAATAGATATGATGGCACCTAACAACAACAACAGTCGCATTGGATTTCATTCTTGGGCTGATGAGGGAGATCTGAGGCAGCCAGTTGGGAGTACCACAGAGGCATGGATTCAAAATTGTTTTCTTTATGCACTTTGTCGAAACCCTTTGAAGAAGCTCACCTTTCTCACCTCAAATGGCTATGTCATTACCTTTATTTCTGCTCTCACACTGTTTTTAATGGATTTTCTGAGCTTCCGGCTTTGAAACCATGTAGAAAGAACAACCTCAACTGAGTACTATGGCTGTTACTCATATCAAATGTCAGCAATCCTGAGAGACAACTTTAACTTCAGAATGATGTTCAAATTTGGGGGATTTAAAACCAAGCAAATAGATTTCTATGTACTTTCGATGGGCTCTAAAAAAAACTTCAGGAAGAAGATCCTTTTTTTGCCTCAGTTTAACACTTTATTGTTTATTAAAAAAAAAAGTTAAAACGCCTTGTTTATACAATTATTTTCTGGGGAAAAACAATGTAAGAAGAAAGAAAAACAATATAATGTTAATATTGTTATATAAGGAAAAAATCTTTGGATACAAAGTTCACATTTGACAGGTGATGTGACAATAAAAGGAAAAAGGAACATGAATTAAGATGCAATGAAAAGTTCATACTCTCCGTGAACAGAAAAATAAGTGAATGTCCTTTAATTGATCAGCACTCCAGCTGGGAGAAGAGTTTCAAATGACCGATGGTTGCAGGATGCTTTTTCTTTTAGACGTATGTTAAAACTTAGGAGATTAATTTAAGTCACTTCTAAAAGAATTTATATATGCATTTATAATATACTGTACTTTGCATACAGTAGGAAGTTAAATGTGCTTTTGGAATTAATTCAACACCAATTAATTAATAGACTGATAGTAGAGAACTAGGGATTCTATAAGAACAAAGGCTCTAAGTATTGGAATTCATCTGAAAGACTTAAACCTAACTGAGGAATTCTGAAGGAAGAACCAATGATGAGAGATCATAGCCACAAACCACCAGGTGAGTTTCCAAGTTCTCCTCAGTAAAACCTGGTAGACCCATCACTGATCAGGCACCAGAAACATACAGGCTAAAAAACTGTTGAAAACAGAATCAGAAAACATGCATAAATATAATTTTTCACACTGTTCATGAAATTACCTGGGAAGCTTCTGAGAGAAAAGACTCTGGAATCTACTCCAGGCTCACAGAGTCAGAATCAGAGAGTGGATCCCAGGAGTTCTTATAATTCCTAAGTTTCTGCTTCTTTTTCAGGCTGAATTAAAATGTTCATAGATCAATTGTTAGGAGTTGCCTATGGGGTGCCATGAGTCAGAATCTACCCAATACCAACTATGGGGACCCTGGGTGGTGCAAATGGTTAATGTGCTTGGATGCTAACTGGAGGGTTGGGGTTTAAGTCTACCTGGAGGCACCTTGGAAGAAAGGCCTGGTGATCCACTTCCAAAAAATCAGCCATTGGAAACTCTGTGGAACACTTTCCTATCCTGACACACATGGGACCACCACAAGTTGGAATCAACTTGAGTATAAGGCCCTCATTTTAATGCCAAAAAATTTGAAGGACCATCATGCTTATAGTTGTAGTGCCTGCTGCATGAGACATTTAGCAGGCATAAATGGACTATAATTCTCAGGCTCCCAGCAATCTTTAGACTCGTTGACTGTGAATCATTGATATAAGCCTCACAAGGTCAGGAACTGTACCTTCTCCATCATTGTTTCTAACATGGTGCCTGATACATAACATTCATTGAACTAACTAAGGAATTGGGAGGTCGCCAACTGTCTATCTATTACTGTCTCTCTCAGGAAAAATTGAAGATTTCAGAATATCACATGCATTGAGATGAGAGTGAAATTCTCCATACTCAAGCTTTATAGCATTTCAGAACATCTGGACCCAAGATCCTTCCCCACTTCGGCCTTTGAGACTTATGAGATTACTCTTCTTTGTATGTTTACTTGCACTTCTCACAATGGCAGGTTCATGGGAAGTCTACAATAAAAAATATTCTTTGAACAAATCAATGTATTCTCTTTTAGGGTCATTAGAAGAATTCACATTCATTGTGAGGGGAAATTTTGCTGTGAGCCGCTTCCAATTTTTTTCAAAATGAATGAACACTAAAAACAATCTATGAACTATATCCAAGCTATATGAATGTAACATTAATTCACATGATTCATAAATCAACAGAAAAATATTTTAGTATTCTTAAATGGCTTAACTTTTTTAAATGTTATCTTTTTTTAAAATTAACTCATAGAAATGAAGGTGTATAAAAGGTCAAGAAATTTCCCATCATGTCCAGGATACTCTTTAGCCATTTCTGTGGCTTCGTCAGCCAGTCAGAGTGAGAGGTAGAATCATATCTCAGGATTTCTCGTAGTCTTCACCACTTCCAGCACCTCCCTAGCCAAGTGATAGAGTTCTGACCAATGGGAGGTAAGCAGAAGTGCTCTGAACAACTTCCACAGTATCTTCTAGCCTCCTCTATATTACCTTTCTATTGGATGTGGCATGTGGACTTGGCAGTGATCCAGCTTCACACAAACAGAAATGGACAATACCATAGAGGATGACTGAGCCACAAGGTGGAAGGAACCTGGGTCTCCAAATGACTGCCTGGAGCATAGCCTTTCACATAATCTGGAACCATTTGCCTCTTTACATTTATGTGAGAAAAAAATAAACTTCTGCCTTATTTGAATTCCTATATTTATGGTTTCTTCATTTTAGTATCTTAGCTCATATCTAACGGTTATACTTCCAAAGTTCTGTGATTTCACATACATCCAATAAACCAAACATCTAATTTTCCATCTCCAAGGAGTACACTGGTTGCCAGTTTTCCTTAAAAGGGGATTAGGTGAGTTAAAACAAGTATTCAACTTTCATCCTACAAAGCAGATACCCACCAATAGAAACTGTTCTCAGGACAAAAAATGCCAAGTAGTGAAGGAAAGCGAGACCTATAAATCTAAAAATACTATGACACACAGTATTTTTTGACCTGGATATCCTGAAGGTGCATGTCGTTTGGTGTATTTTAAACACATCCTCAATGACAAGAAACAATATTTGTGTCTATTTCTGGGCATGTGCATAGAGGTAATTAGCAAAGTCCCAACTTACTGTGCATGCAAATTTCAAAGTTCAAGAAGTGGCAATTTGCTCACATAAACCTTATGCAGCTTTTATTGTTTTGTCAGATCTGCTTACTTAAATGCATAAATTAAGCCCCATGTGCTGCACTCACTTAAAAATATGGCGGGTTTCCTTGGGAGAAGTGAAAATTAAAATGTCAGAAAGAAGAAACTTTTGCCATCTCACCCTCAAAGGTGTACCATGGGATGTAAGTCAGTTTTGGAGATGTGTTGGTTGCCAGGCCAAACGCAGCATCAAAGTCTGGTGCTGCTCCCAGCCTCATTCTCTCAAAACACACAGACATTCTCTTAGCACAAGGAAATTTTATGTGTATTGGGCAACACATGACTTTCATAGGTACAAGCATAGATGTCACCTCTCCTTCTCCAAGTGTTTCATTTCCTGTTTCAGAACCAAAATTGGACCTGAGTTTCTCAGATCAACATTATTCCTTTTTGTTGTTCTACATAGAGCAAGTCAGGCCTCTTCATTCTTTCTCCTGACTGAATCGTCCAGGCAATCCTGGCTGAAGATTACACGTGCCTTTGTCCTGCCTCTTTCATGACAAGGACTATCCTCCACTCAAAAAGATAAAAGGTTTTCCCCACAGAGCTCTACGAAACTGCATTATACCGTAGTTACTCAAGTAATAAAGAGCCCTGGTGGAGCAACAGTTAAGCTCTCAGCTGCCAACCAAAAGGTCAGCAGTTTGAACCTACCCAGTTGCTCTGTGGAAAAAAAAGAACTGGCAATCTTCTCCTGTGAAGATTACCAAACAATGAAGCCATTGCTGTCCAGTTGATTCCAACTCACACCGGCCCTATAGGACAGAGTGGAACACCCCCACAGGGTTTCCAAGGAGTGGCTGATGGATTCGAACTGCCAACCTTTTGGTTAGCAGATGTAGCTCTTAACCACTGCGCCACCAGGGCTCCAGAAAACCCTATGGGGCAGTTCTACTCTGTTCTATAGGTGCTGGAATTGCCTCAATGGCATAACTCAAGCAAGGGTTTTTATATATTAGTGTCTTAGTTTCCTAGTGCTGCTGTAAAAAAATACCACAAATGGGTGACTTTAAAAAGCTGAAATTTCTTTTCCCACAGTAAAGGAGACTAGAATCTGAATTCAGGAAACCTGCCCTAGGGGAAAGACCTCTCTGTTAGCTCTGGGGGAAGATCCTTGTCTCTTCAACCATTCCTTGATTCCTTAGTGATCTTCACGTAGCATCTATCTTCCTATTTGTGCTCCCTTGTCTCTGCGTCTATGTTGTCCCTTATAACTCAGAAGTGAGTAGGTGTAGGACACACTCTGCACTGAAATGCCCCCATTAGCACAGCAAAGGAATCCCTAGTCCCAAGTAGGG
Source organism: Loxodonta africana (assembly GCF_030014295.1). Classification (NCBI taxonomy): domain Eukaryota; kingdom Metazoa; phylum Chordata; class Mammalia; order Proboscidea; family Elephantidae; genus Loxodonta; species Loxodonta africana. Next base: position 58,070,971 of record NC_087358.1, read on the forward strand.
TTATATTCACTTGTTTAGAGATTAGGATTCCAACACGCATTTTTGAGGGACGTGGTTCATTCAATAACAGTAGGTAACAAAACAGTTGTCATTGTAATAGGTTTCATGTATTCGGTTCAATGACATGAATTATGTTCATCATTAAGTGCTTAGCTTGGGATGACTTGGAAATAAATCATTTATTCCTATATTAATTTAGATTGTTCAATGGTTTCCAGCATGGATTTTAAGTCACCTAGCCCTGGTGGTGCAGTGGTTAAGCGTTCGGCTGCTAGCCAAAAGGTCGGCAGTTCAAAAGCTCTGCTCTATCCTACAGGGTTGCTATGAGTCAGAATCCGCTGGATGGCAACAGGTTAGAATTTTGGTTTTTAGGTGTCTTTGAAGGTGATCCAGGTGGTCCTTGGAAACTCTATGGGACAGTTCTACTCTGTCCTATAGGGTCGCTATGAATTGGAATTGACTCGATGGCAATGGGTTTGGTTTTGGTTTGAAGGTGATGAAGAGGCTCCTTTGATTATATTTGGCATTTCAGAAAGGCATACACGTTCACACACATGCTCACACGTGCACATGTGTATTTGCTTTTGATAAAGCTGCACAGGTTAGTAGACATAACAAATTACTTTGCTTTAGGTTGGAATTATATCAACTCAGCATGGCAAAATGGTTAATGTGCTACTAACTGAAAAGCTGGATGTTCAAATCCACCCAGAAGTGCCTCAAAGAAAAGCCTGGCAATCTACTTCTGAAAAATCAGCTATCGAAAACCCTGTGGAGCAAAGTTCTACTCTGGCACATATGGGGTCGCCATGAGTCAGAATCAACTAGATACCAAATGGTAATTGGCAATTTTTTAAATAAAGGGTCTATTGGGGGGATGGAAAATACAGTCTCTTGGTGCATGAAAGTTAGAATAAATCTATCATTTACTCTGGAGATTTTGAGAATCTATCCAAAGATCATTTAAACGATGTCTTGATAATACTGTCGAACTATCAAATGGGATAATCATAGAAAATTCTGCTTGTCTTCCACTCATCCTGAGTTAAATTTGTGACTAGAGCAGGTAACACCCCTTATCACCAACCACCAAAGGAAAAATAAATTCCTCTACTTTTCTATAATTCACAACTCAAAAAAATAATCAAAATAAAGCCTATTTCCCATTTTGTTCTCCTGTCATTTTTCTATGTCCAAAAAAAAAAAAAATCTTCTCAATACTTCTCATTCAACTCTCTTTTCTTTCCTGCCTTAATTTTAAGAATTCAAAGTGTATTTTTGACTGACTAACCCCCACTTCACCCACATTTCCACAGGCAATTTAAAGGAACACGGAAGAGGTAGGATGTCGCCTCCTAGTTTATTGTCACTGTGGACCTCTGCTTCAAGCCCAGCATCTGAAAGATACCCACATCTCTGGGTCTCATGTCAAGTGTTTACTTTTTATCATTTCAAAGTGTTTCTCTCTGATAGCGCTCCTGTCAAATTTATGAATAAGTCTGGAAATTTTCAAGATAAGCTGAAATTGGTCTTATTTGTTGCCTTCTGACTCAAATTCCCTCTACTCTTCAGGGAGAAAGCTACCAATTTTAGAATCCAACTGCTGCCTGTTTCTTTGCCCCAACTCTAGCTGTAAATTACACTTGGTTTCACAGATTTGATAAAGCCTGTGAGCTTATAAGGTCCCTGCCAGAACTAGCAAAGAGTTACTTCCAGGGGAATGAAGCCAGTAAGCAGCGCTTCTAGCCACATAAAAGTGGCCCTATTAGGTGTAAGTCAGCGGGCCCATGTAACAATGGGGATTTGCCCAAATAATCCCACAAAGTAACATGATCAAAGTGGTGAAATAAATTTCCTAAAATGTCAGAAAGAATAAAAAATAATAACAAAGGATTCTGTGTGGATTTTGTCATCTGCCCTTCAACTCTGCTTGGATGCTACGGCTAGAAGAATATCCTACCAACACAAATCCTGCATCCGTATAAAAACACAAGCTTATCCATGAGTACAGACCATCTCTCACACTTCAGATCACATCACAAGCTGCTGTTTCGAAAGTGAAAGCACAGAGGCTCATATGGGTTTTGGCAATGGTGGAGAGAAGGGCAGGGAGTTACAAAAATTCAGATATCAAGTTCACACATTTCATGTCCTTACAGGTTTAAAATATACTCAGTGCCATTTAATGGTGCTAGTGAAGCCCAATGGTAATAGCAGAGAAGGATTACGCTGTCACACTGACATATATTTTATCCATGAATAAAAAGGGCATATATGATAGAACTGATAATGGTTTATTATCCCAAGAACTGCCTGCTCAGTTGGCTCTTATTTGACTCTATCAAAGGCCATCTGCTAACAGTGAAATATGTTGCTTGAATGTTCACTCATTATTTAATCCTTTCAGTATATTGGGAGCCTCTAATGTGCACACATGCTATGCATCTGCCTCTGATATTATTGACACAAAAGAGGGTGTGCGTGTGGTTTCAGTAAGGATTGGGAGGGAATAGACAAGGTATTGAAGATCAGAAGAAATGAGAGAGAAGTTTGGGAGTTTTTATCCAACACAGTTGCACATTTTTCTAGTTAACCCCAAATAAAGAACTTTTTAAATTTTACCATATACATGAGTTAGGGCTTGCAAGTCATCCATACTCAGTGGTGTCACTTGGAGGGTGGTGGAGGTATGGCTCATACTGAGTGACATTCTCAGAGGGGGTGATGCCAAAATGACTGTCTATAAATTTCTGTGCAGTGTTTCAGCAGAAATATATATTTTTAATAAAAATATCCCTGTAGTTAGTTACAACAATAAAAATATTTTTCATTTCAGCCAAGCTTACGTGTATCAATATACCTGTAAGGCTAAAACTCTATGCTAATTGACTTTTTGAACCTTCTAATGCACTGTCAGTATTACCCAATTACAATGAAACTCAAGTCACGTGATTTCATCTGCACAGGCCGTAAGCATGCACCATTGTTTTCCTTGCTGCCGGTGTTTTTATAGTCACTGATTTCGTCATGTTCGCTGGTGTGTTAGCTATGATGTTTTGGTGATTAGTATTTGTGAGCCTATATCAATAACTTTTTTGAGAACGAAGCAGTAATTAAAGGAAAAGAAAGAGCGATGTATAGGAATTACGATTTAAGAGTAACATTAGTACAAAAACCATTTTTAAGGACTCTATTTTTTTTTTTTTTTTATGGGAGGGTTGCCATGAGTCAGAATCGACTCGACGGCACTGGGTTTTTTGGTTTATATGGTCTGGTACCAGAGGAGGTCCATGGGGGAGGTGACACCATGAGTTACTGCTCTGGGCAATACCAACCCTAGTGACACCACTGTCAATGGTAAATAATTGCAATAACAATGTTGTTGTTGCTGTTGTTAGATGCTATCAAGTTGACTTCAACTCATGGGGACTTTATGTCCAGCAGAACAAAATGCTGACTGTTTCTGCATCATCCTTACAAGCACGTTCGAGCCCATCACTGCAGCTATTATGGGGTCTCCCTCACCCTTGTTGCCCCTCTTCTTCACCGAACATGGTATCCTCCTCTAGTGATTGACCCTTCCTGATGACATGTCCAAAACGAAAAATTGGACAATATTTTGCTTTAATTCAAAGGTTTTCCTTGGCTAATTTTTGGAAGTAGATCACCAGGCCTTTCTTCCTAATCTTAGTCTGGAAATTCTGCGGAAACCTGTCCACCACTGGTAACCCTGCTTGTATTTGAAATACTAATGGCACAGCTTCCAGCATCATAGCAACACAAAATAAATAATAATAATAAAGTCTGAGAATAAAGAACTCCAAGTCTTATGTACTTGCTTACAGCATTTATGTTAGGCAAACACACTTGAAGACACAACAATGATAGAATTGTTCTTATTACCTAATATTGCCTTTCATAAAATAAAATAACAATTAAAAATTAAGCATAGGTATTTAAAAATAGATTACATAGTCCAACATTACCATTCTACAGATGGGCACGCTGAGACCCATACGGGTTCTCCAATGTTGTACAAATAATCATTGTGTGATACAGAAATAATCAATCATATAAAGGTGTTAAGATTGAACCCAGTATGACCAGTCCTTCTCTGAAATAAGAATTTTGTTCAACTTCCTGTCTGCGCAATAGGTCCCTTTGTTCAGGTACTCAGGGAAAAGTGAATATAGTGATTAAGATAGATTTTTCTCCTAGGCCCTGAAAGGGTTTTCCTGACAGGGAGAACTTGCTTTCAAGTTTCTCCCTCATCATGGCCTTGACAAATTAATGGATGAGGGTAGAATTAAAATATCTCAAATTAGACATGAAATTCTGTGAATTGTTTTTACTATGTAATTAGAATAAAAATCAAAATTAGGAACCTGCCAGTTACCAGAGCTGTTCCGGCTTTCACAAAGGGAAAACTCACTTTCTCTTCATCCTTTTATTATGAGCAAAACACACTGGATAAGCACCACCAACCTTGGATAGACGGTAATGGGTTATATTTCTTCATGTACAGGGTCCCTACAAAGAGTCTGAACATCTGATAATTGTAAGGAGACATTGTTTAACAAAAAAAAAAAAAATTAAGTAGGCATTATTGGAACTGAAGGCCACTCATCTTCCATAAGCTGATGGATGCCACTGTGGAACTTGACAGCCAGCTTGTCCTGAGTCGCTTGACACAGAAAAGGCTGTGATTAGGGAGCTGTCATTTACAGTGCATCTGCTCTGGCAGAACCTCTACCAGGCATCCCCTTCATAAAAGGACCCCTCTAGTGGATAATATAAACCTGCTACACATGAAAACACCCATGTCAGTCCAAAGAATAAATAAATGTGTTTATACGGTGCATTTCTGTTTTCTTCCCATAACCCATGCCAAGTAAAAAATATGATGTTGGGAACAAAATCTACAGTGAAGAACTTTCATGGAGATGGTTTTAGTAAAGTCCAGTGAGAAACACACCGAGAGAAGTATCCTGAGGAACCACCTACAGAGAACCCCATTTTACAGGAGCAGCGTTTGAAGTAGGTCACCTAATACCCAGTCGATTCCAACTCATGGCAATCCCACGTGTCTGAGAGTAGAACTGTGCTCCACAGGGTTTTCCATGGCTGATTTTTTGGAAGTATTATAGATGACCAGGGCTTGCTTCTGAGTGGACTCAAACCTCCAAGCTTTTGGTTAGCGGCCGAGCACATTAGCTATTTGTACCATCCAGGAACACAGAAGTGGTTCAGATTATCCCACAATGCCTCACTTTGTTTCCATTCAGTACCCTCTTTCAAATGTTTGCTCTTGTGGTTCCAGTGCAGAGTATGGTGACATTTCCTTAGCTGTCTTCCACTGAGTATCTGTAAAGGTAAAAAATTCATTAATTCCTCTAGTCAGCATGCAAAACCCATAAATTGAACCCACCAACTAATGAGATTTGCTCTAATATTTCATATTCAGAGGCATCTGAGAATGTGCAATAAAAGTCTGAAATGGTCTGTTCGAGCTACCATTTTCATATCCTGTGGGTTTCTAAGTTTATGGTATCCTAAGAGATTATGGAAACATTTCTTTTGCTTAATTATTATTCCTTCATTTTGTAGCACTTTCCAGCTTGCAGTTTTTTACATTTATCACGTCATTCAATCCTTATGACAAGATAAATTATGAATTTTAAAAAAGGAGAAACTAGAGCTTGGAAAGTATTTGGGGCTTGTCACTGGTCACACAGCTGAGAAGCAAGGGACATGTTTATACCCAAGTGCAATGGATTCTTGCCCAATTTTGCTTGTTGTTGTTATTGTTAGTTGCTGTTGAGTCAATTCCAACTCATGACGACCTCTTGTGACCACATGTGTGCAGAGTAGAACTGCTCCATAGGGTTTTCAAGGCTGTGGCCTTTCAGAAGCAGATCGCCAGGCCTGTCTTCCAAGGAGTCTCTGAGTAGGTTCAAACCACCAATTTTTTGGCTAAGAGTTGAGCACTTAACCATTTAGGCCACCCAGGGACTCCTCAGCATTAAAACACCGTCCCCCAATGAGGGAAATTCTCTGTTTTGCATTCCTTGGTAGAAAGCCTGGCTCCAAACCCTCATCTTTATGCAGTACAGGGAAATTACCATAAAACGAAAAAACCATACCTGTTGCCATCAAGTTGCAATCAATTCATAGCAACCTTTATGTAGGACATAGTAGAACTGCCATATAGAATTTCCTAGGCTGACAATCTTTATGGGAGCAGGTTGTCAGGTCTTTTCTCCCGAGGAGTAGCTAGGGGCTCTAACCGCTGACCGTTCGGTTAGCTGAAAGGCACTTGACCACTGCACCACCAGGGCTCTTTTGGAGCTACTGAAACTGCACCTTATATAACAATGCCCTATGCGGAGATTATAAAAATTCCTATCCAGCCAGCTTTCCCCTCTCATTATTACCATCTTCCTCCTGCACTTCCTCTCTCTGGTCAAAGCATGTCCACTATTGTTTACATAAATGTCTGCTATTTGTAGCTATCGCAGGAGCAGAGAGGGGCCTATTGCTCTCTCCCAGCAGGCCTACACAGAGGTTTAGCCAACCAGAAGCTTCTCCTCTGGTTCCTGAAACTCAAGAGAGGAATGAACGACAAAGAGACTGTTATCAAATACTCAGCGCAGGGGTAGGGAGATCAAGTGTTCAGCACAAAAGTGGCCAGTGTTTGGTAGAAGTAGCTCCAAGCACTGAGTTCTAACCACCCAACTCCTTGTTATTTCCAGACCCTTGGCTTCTGCTTGTTCCCCAAGCTTAGCTCTTGAGGATTTTTGTCCATTCTGTGAGCTACATGATTTAAAAAAAAAAAGTGTTGCCATCAAGTCGATTCCAACTCATAGTGACCCTAAAGGACAGAGTAGACCTGCCCCAAAGGGTTTCCAAGGACCACCTAGTGGATATGAACTGCTGACCTTTTGGTTAGCAGAAGTAGCTCTCAACCCGTATGCCACCAAGGTTTCTGCTACCCAATAAGGCTCCCAATAAATTCCTTTTATGCCTAAATTAACCCGGGGTCAGTTTCTGTTGCTTGCAATCAGGAACCCTGCATGGCACTCTAATTTTACCATCATTGGTCTTTCTATTTCATTCAGCCTCTTAAAATAATGAAATTAGATATTAGATAAGATTCTAAATACCTAGGGCACTGTTTCATGAAAAAACAAAAAAGAAAGAAAAACTGCAGTATTTTATATTCAGAAGGCTAACCCAGAATATATAAAAAAAAAAAGAATATATATCCATTAATTTTTGGTTTTTGACATTATATAATATGTAGTCTAAGGTCCAAGACCTCCCTAGCATAGCACAAATGCTTCCTCCCAGGCACTTATAACACTTAATGTTTATGCCTTCAGTTGGCAAGTGATCACCCATTGTTTTGAGACAATTCTTGCAGTGGTGTTGTATCTTTAAATATATCTTTAATTTTGGCTCTTAAAGTTTTCATGTACTTTTGTATAATTTTTCTAATTAGAAGTATGGTAAACTGGAGGACAGGGACTGTTTATTAAATTTCTTAGTTATTTCTTATCAACTACATTATGGAAACCCTGGTGGCGTAGTGGTTGAGTGCTCTGGCTGCTAACCAAAAGGTCAGCAGTTCGAATCCACCAGGTGCTCCTTGGAAACTCTATGGGGCAGTTCTGCTCTGTACTAGAGGGTCGCTATGAGTCGGAGTCAGCTCGATGGCAAGTGGGTGGGTACCTTATGGATGAAGTGCCTGTGCCTATTAAAGGCATGTGACACAAGCAAATTGGGATTGACTGCTAACCTAAAAACGTCCATAAAAATTAAAAGAAAAAAACAAAGTTGGTGTTGAGTCAATTCTGACTTATAGGACAGAGTAGAACTGTCCCACAGGGTTTCCTAGGCTATAATCTTTGTGGGAGCAGATCATGGGGTCTTTTCTCCTGCTGAGCTGCTGGTGGGTTTGAACCACCCACCTTTTTGGTTAGCAGCCAAACACTTAACCACTGCTTCACCAGGGCTCCTGTAAAGATTATAACCAAGAAAACCCTATGGAGCAGTTCTACTCTGTTAACACGTGGGGTCTCCACAAGACTGGGACTGACTTACTGGCAGCTAACAACAACAACACTCTTCTCTAAACTTTATGCAAAAATTTTAATCAATCCTTCTATACTTATTTATACACCTTTCATCTCCTCTTTCTCATTTTCCAATCTGTTAGGACAATGACTTACACAAAGTAGATGACTAAAAAATATTTAAAAGGATAATTAGTTCAGAAAAGATCCTTGCTGTCTATGGCTGTCCAGTATTATTTCAGGAGTAGTGGACATGATACCATTAGAGAGAAGGAATATGGGAATAGAATGGCAATGATTATAGATTGGAAAAGGGATTCTTACAATAAGACACTATTTTATATACAGTATGTTGTTGTCAAAAAAAATTTTTTTTTTTTTTTTTTTTATGTTGTTGTCTTCAGCTGCTGTCCAGTCAGTTCTGACTCTTGGTGACCCCATGCGTGCAGAGCGGAACTCTTCCACAGGGTTTTCAAGGCTGTGACCTTTTGGAAGCAGATTGCCAGGTCACTCTTCCGAGGCATCTCTGAGTGGGTCCAAATAGCCAACCTTTAGGGTAGCAGTCATGTGTTTAACCATTTGCACCACACAGGGAAGTTAGTATATTTGTATATTTTAAATACTTGGTAACTTCATATTCTGGCCAAAGGAGCCTCTTCTCCCTGGTTTCCCTGCCCCTGCCTGAAAGAACTGGTCTCATTTTTGTGCCATGGACCCAATCTTTTCTAGTATAACTCAATCTAACAAACCAAACCAAAACAAAAAAGCTTTTGGTACACACAGACAGTAAAAGATGGGGAGAACTACTAGTTGGAAATTGGCGATGGTGTATGTGTATTTTAAAAACATTTCTTTCAACTGCCAGTCCTTGTCTAATCAGAGCACCTCTATTCTGAAGGAGCAAATATCAAACTTGAGATAGAATATAAGTGCAGCATGATAATATATGGCATGTAGAATGAAGATACAGTGCAGGTTGACATTGATGATAATTAAACCATTTGGGATTTGGTCTTAGAGACGTGAGGATGCAATTCATGATCAACAGCCCACCTCTCCTCTTTATACAGTACCTGCTAATACACACCAGCTTTGGAATTACCTCCTAAAACATAGGTGGGGGTTCATTAACCACGCTAATTACCAGAACAATTTACGCTCCATCACCAGCAGGAATGTTAAAAACATGCCTTGAAAACCAAAACAGTGTAAAATCAACCTCAGTGGATGCAAAACATCTGTTCTCTGTGGCAGGATAAAAGGGGAATCACAAGAAAACAGAGTGGAGGAGAGCAGAAAAAAATATTTTGCCATTCTCCACTGAATGACAGGTGCAGGTCTATTAGGTGAAGAAAACGGTGTGGATCAGAGTCGATGACCTCAGAAGCAAATAGGATCATTGGCACCTGCTGGCTTCTCCACTTGCCATCCAGTAGCCCAATCCATTACTGCTCAGAGGAATTCCATCTCCTCCTTCTCCCTTCTTGAAGTATGAGTCACGTGGAGAAGGGCAACATTCCAAAAGTTTTTTGAGATGTGTTTTAAATGTCAAGTTCAGTTTTATATAACTTGACCAGGCAGCAAAGAACAAAAGATGATAGCTGACTGATAACTTAATCGGGCATGATGGAGATGTTTAATTGCCAAATTAACAAAAGCAAATTTTATTGCAAAAAGTATTTTTAAAGATCATTAATAAGTAGATACAGTATTAGGAACTAAATTTTATTGAAGGATGTCTTTGAATCTAAGAGTTTTAGGGCTATTATTATTTCATATTCATGAAATAATTCCTTGTGATTAGGCGGCATCAACTAAGTTTTTTTTTTTTTTTTTTTTTTTTTTGACAAAAGCCATCCATATCTAAATGCATATAATTACCTTTTTCCCTGCAGGAATAGAACTTTTAAAGGGGGATCTGATTCAGGTAATGCTTTAAGATCTCTTTAAAATGGAAATGCCTCTTTGGAAATTTTCCACACATTTGGCATCAGAAGTCTTCTCTGTACAAGCTGCACTAATTAGAGGCATGCAAGTGGAGGCCATGATGTAAGGTGAAGGGAGAGGAACATTAATGACCCAGGCTGTGATAGCATTTGTGAGAACTTCTTCCAATGGATCTAACACCCATTGAAGTTCAGCTTTCAAGTCTGTCTTTGAAGCTCAGATCAAGCAGTGTCATGGACACATGTCTTTTGTGTTACACAGTCATGGTTTTTCCTAAATTGTTATGGACTACTTGTGAGAGAAAGGATCCACCCCAATGCCAGCAAAGGACACTATTTCAAACTAGTTTTCTTTTGACATTAAATCCCCCGTGGCAACTTTTGTGGCTGTTTAGTAACTTGGAACAAGGCCACATAATGAGGGGAGAATGCAGTTGTTGGTGTTTGCTGCCATAAGTTGGCTCCCAGGCACAAAGGAACTAAACACTGCCCAGTCTTGTGCCATCCCCATGATTGGTATAGATCAGAACATTGTGGTCCATAGGGTTTTCATTGGCTAAGTTTCAGAAGTAGGTTTCCAGGCCTTTCTTTCTAGTCTGTCTTACTCTGGAAGCTCTCCTGAAACCTGTTCAGTATCCTAGCAACATGCAAGCCTCTACTGACAGATGTGTGGTGGCTGCACATGAGGTGCATTGGCCAGGAATAGAACTCGGGTTTCCCACATAGAAGGTGAGAATTCTACCACTGAAACACCACTGCCCTCTATAAGAGGGAAACATTGCTTTGCAAATGATAAACAGTGACTAGAAAATCCATTTCTATCAAACTCTCCTTTTCCCAATTCATAGTCTGTTTGTAGAACTAACCAGTAGGTGGGCCCAAGATTGGTAAAGTTCTGTATGTTCCAGTGACATATAGGTCATTAGAAATTTTCTTTGGGGACTTGGGTTATCGCTATTTCATCTACCACAGAAAAAGAAAATTGGCCAGCTCTGGGAAGACAAAATTGTTAGTCATTGGCAATGCCTGCCTTCTTGTTTGGTATCACTGCTCTCCATATCAACATCCACCTGATGCCAAGGCCCCTCTCTTCCTGTCTCTGCCCATTTTAGTAAATGACCTTTGATGTAGAGCAGCAGTTCCCAACTCGCAGAGACTGAAGCTTTTAAACTACTATCACCTGACTATCAGTCTTTTTCTTTAAAGATATCTCCAGGGGATTCTAATATCCAAACAAAATTTAAGAACCACTAGAGCCACAGACCAACAGCATTGACATCACCTAAGAGCTTGTTAGAAATGCAGACTCACATGCACCTCCCTAGTCCTGCTGAACCTGAATTTTAACAAGGAACACTGCTCTAGAGCGCAGGCTCTTATCCAACTCAGTTACATGCAGGACTTCAAAGAAACCTGTGATCAGAGTAGTCTATGTTCCTGCATTTTTTTCTTTTTTCCGGGGGAAAGGACCGATGTTTTTCATGATATTCTTAAAAGATTTTGTGACCCAAATAAGGTGAGTAACCAGAGGCTAGACCAGGAGTCACAAGCTTAAATACTTGTAGAAGACAGCCAAATGAAGTAAATGAGTGGAGTGGGTAGGTATATGCCAAATAGATATGTAGACATATTCTACATCACAAAATCAGTGTGATCTTTCATTTTTTTTGGAAACACATTGTCATTTCTATTTATCTTTAATTGTGCCACTCTTGATATAAACATGGGTTTGAAACAATAACTCTATGGAAATCTTGGTGGTGTAGTGGTTAAGTGCTACAGTTGCTAACCAAAAGGTCAGCAGTTTGAATCTACCAGGTGCTCCTTGGAAACCCTGTGGGCAGTTCTACTCTGTCCTGTAGGGTCACTATGGGTCGAATCAACTCTATGGCAAAGGGTTTCTACTGGAAGAAAATAAATGTGTGTGTATGGTGGAACAAGACAACTGGCACAGACTTGGAAGACAATAGGGTAGATGAGGACTTAGACATTTGGAGAGGTAACATCTTACCTCCAACCAAATCTTGGCATGGAGAAAAATAGGCCCAGTGCCATCAGAACTTCTAACTCTTCAATAGAATTCAGAACTCCAGATTTTTAATTTGAACAATTTTTTTTTAAATGTCATTCTTTTTATTGTTGAAAATATACATGCAATACACAAATTCAAACAATTTCTACATGTACAATTCAGTTTCATTGATTACATTCTTCTAGTTGTGCAAACATTCTCAGCCTCCTTTTCTGAATTGTTCTTCCACTATTTACATAAACTCACTGCCCTCCAGGTTCCTATTTACCTTTAGAGTTGCTGTTTTCAATTTGATGCCATACAGATAGTTCTTTAAAATAGCACAATGCTCAAGACTGCCATTCTTTACTAATTAAGCAAAGCTATTGTTTGTTTTAAAGAAGACTTCAGGGAATATTTTTGGTTTAAGGTTTAAATATTCCCTCAGTGCAATAATTTCAGAGGTTCATCCTGCCTTAACAGCTCCAGAAAGTCCAGGTTCCATGAGATTGTGAAATTCTGTTCTATGTTTTACACCTTTTGATTGAGATTCTTTTATAGACTCTTTGATTAAAAATTTTTTTTTAAATATTTCTGTTTTTAAATAACCAGGAGCTCGTAAAAGTCAAACACCTATGCTCATCCAATGACTTCACCAAAAGAGTAAAAAGATTACTTACAGATTGGGAAAAAGTGTTTAGCTTTGACATTTCCAATCAGCGGTTGGTCTCTAAAATCTACAAGTTACTGCAAAAACTCAACAACAAAAAGACAAATAACCCAATTAAAAAATGGGCAAAAGATATGAACAGACACTTCATTAAAGAAGACATTCAGGTAGCTAACATATACATGATGAAATGCTCGTGATCATTAGTCATTAGAGAAATGCAAATCAAAACTACAATGAGATTCCATCTCACTCCAATGAGGCTGGCATTAATCCAAAAAACACAAAATAGTCAATGTTGGAGAGGTTGTGGAGAGACTGGAATACTTACACACTGCTGGTGGGAATGTAAAATGGTACAACAACTTTGGAAATCAATTTGGTGCTTCCTTAAAAAGCTAGAAATAGAACTACCATACAATCCAGCAATCCCATGCCTTGGAATATGTACTAGAGAAGTAAGAGCTTTTACACAGATATATGCACACCCATGTTCATTGCAGCACTGTTTACAATAGCAAAAAGATGGAAGGAGCCAAGGCGCCCATCAACGGATGAATGGATAAATAAATTATGGTATATTCACACAACGGAATACTACACATTGATAAAGAACAATGATGAATCTGTGAAACATTTCATAACATGGAAGATTTTGGAAGGCCTTATGCTGAGTGAAATTAGTCAGTTGCAAAAGGACAAATATTGTATGAGACCACTATTATAAGAACTCAAGAAATAGTTTAAAGAGAGAAGAAAATATTTTTTGATGGTTATGAGGGGGGTAAGGAGGGAGGAAGAGGGGGATTCACTAATTAGATAGTAGACAAGAACTAATTTAGGTGAAGGGAAGGACAAAACAAGATACAGGAGAGGTCAGCACAATCGGACTAAACCAAAAGCAAAGAAGTTTCCTGGATAAACCAAATGCTTTGAAGGCCAGAGTAGCAGGGGCAGGAGTTTGGGGGCCAGGGTTTCAGGGGACATCTAGATCAATTGGCATGATAAAATCTATTAAGAAAACATTCTGCATCCCACTTTGGAGAGTGGCATCTGGGGTCTTAAATGTTAGCATGCGGCCATCTAAGATGCATCAATTGGTCTCAACCTACCTGTACCAAAGGAGAATGATGAACACCAAAGACACAAGGTAATTATGATCCCAAGAGACAGAAAGGGCCGCATAAACCAGAGACTACATCAGCCTGAGTCCAGAAGAACTAGATGGTGCCTGGCTACAACCGATGACTGTCCTGACAGGGAACACAACAGAGAACCCCTGACGGAGCAGGAGAGCCGTGGGATGCAGACCCCAAATTCTTGTAAAAAGACCAGACTTAATGGTCTGACTGAGACTAAAAGGACCCCAGAGGTCATGGTCCCTAGTCCTTCTGTTAGCCCAAGACAGGAACCATTCCAAAACCAACTCTTCAGACAGGAATTGGACTGGACTGAAAAAAAAAATTTTTTTTTTTTTTTTTTATGGGATAGAAAACGATACCGGTGAGGAGTGAGCTTCCTAAATCAAGTAGACACATGAGACTATGTGTGTATTTCCTGTCTGGAGAGGAGATGTGAATGCTGAGGGCGACAGAAGCTGGCTGAATGGACACAGAAATACAGGGTGGAGAGAAGGAATGTGCTGTCTTGTTAGGGGTAGAGCAACTAGGAGTACATAGCAAGGTGTACATAAGGTTTTGTATGAGAGACTGACTTAATTCGTAAACTTTCACTTAAAGCACGATAAAAATTTTTAAAAATTCTATTTAAATATTTTAAATATTGCATGGGTTTTTTTTTGATACTGAGACTAAGTAGACCAAACAAAGCTCACTGATCATCATCTCTGGATGGTTTATAGCCTCTGGTACAGACCTAGCTCTCATTTCTTACTCCCAAGGAAACACCTTTCTAGAGCACACTTCTGCTAGCAACCAAACCCTATAAAAGAACGAGCATGCAACCCACCTTCTCATTTTAACATTGAAAAGCCAGACAGGTTAGGTGTATTGAAAAGGTCACAGTGAATTAATCCTAGGTTAATGTCAGTGTAGCAGTCAGAGTTCTGTCAGAAAAGCTGTGAGTAATTTAAGCTTTCCAAGCAAGAAGATATTTTATACAGAAAAGTGAGTGAGGAAAAGGGTGAAAGAGTGAAGGACTGGGAAAGCTGTTGCTTGTTCTCCAGCTGGTTATTAGAGGAAATGACAGGAACTGCAAGAAACTGCTAGCAATGGTTAACAGCTGCCTGCAGCAGGAAGATAAGTCATTCACAGGGAAATACCCAGAGACATAGTCTGAATCCCACCCATCAGCCACTGTTACCTGAGGAGCAATAGGAGGTTTTGTGCCTCTCTTCAACCTTTTAAAATCATGCACTAAGGCCTCTTATTGGCAAAATCTAACCTAGAGCCCTATTGGGAAGGAATTCTGAAAACATGTAGTTCACCAGCTCTAAATCCATGCAGTATAGAGGATCAGGAATGGTGCTGAGTTGGCAACGATAACTAAGCATAGCTAGCTAATCTTATATTTAATCTACGCCATGTCAAATTTGTTACAAATTCATTGTAAAATGGGCCTTCTAGAGATAACAGTCTCCAGCTCATATTTATGGGAGGACTGACAGGCCTATTATCAAGAACCAACTTTATTTTACTAGAAGGATGGTTCAGGAAGCCAAGAATAGCTTTGCTCTACAGGAAGCTAATCAGAGGGTAAAGAAGATATGGTGGCCCAATAAGAAATAGATGGCAAAAATAAATTCATCTATTGAAAATCCTAAGCGTGCATAATAACCATTGTCATCTTGATTTTAACCTTTTTACTAAGCCACTCCTTATTGGAAGTGTGTATTTAAATGTCAAGAGAATAAATTAAATAAAAATATATATACATATTAATGTCAAGGAGATACAAGTAAAAGCACAGGTGTTTGGACACATGGTAGATACAAATCAAGCCCAAAACAGCCCAAATGCAGAAGCAGAACTTGAATCCCTTAATGAGATTTCTTTTTCTTCATAACAAATATCCCGTACCTGTTAAGCAGAACATCCTTTCCCTTATTGCTATCCTAAACAAAATAGAAAACAATGATAAATGGATACAGAGAGAGAGAGACAGACAGACAGATGGATAGGTATAGATAGGTAAACAGATTGATAGATGATGAATAGATGAATGAATGGATGGAAGGATATATAGATTTAAATGGATATATTTCTAACTTATCTTAATGGTGTTCCACTTGATTACACTGAAGCACCAAAAACAATAGAAAGAGAGGAAAGGTGAAGATTGACTTTCCTTTAAGGCTGACATATTGGAGAGATGTCTGGACTCTGGGTCAAAAATTCTTGTCCCAAACTTTATTCTAATTCACTTTGTCTGGGTCACTGGGTTCTATCAACTTTAGTCCCTGTCGGGTAAAAAGGAGACTTAGCAAGGTTTGGTTATGAATTGATCATAAAAGATGCCTATGTAATGAAGAGATAATAGGAATAGAGACATATATAAGACTCTCAGCGAGCATGAGCTTAGTATTGTAAAACAACAGAAGGCATTGCTGTCAAGAAAGGTGGATTTTGTCTTGTGCCAAAAAAGAACTTATACTGAGTTGTGTACACTTGGGGAAAGATAACAGAGTGCCTGATTCAGAAAGGCAATGTGGCACCTAAACGGCTTCTCAGTTTTCTTGTTGATTTGGCCCTTTTCTATTGAGTCTACTGAATCGGGACGGAGACTGAGTGGGAGAAAGGGTATTCCTACATAATCTTGTGGTGCATAGTACAGTTGGGCCATTGAATAATAATAGCTAATGTTTTCTGTGTCTTACCATGTGCCAGGCATCACTCTACATTTATTAGTTCATATATTAATTCATTAAACCTCACAGCAACTTTACAAAAGAGAGTCTATTATGACCTCGATTTTACATGTGGGGAAACTGAGGCACAAAGAGGTTGAGTAAACTACCCAGGTCACACAGCAAGGCAGTGATGGAGCCAGGGTTTGAACCCAGTCTGCGTACGTCCTTAACTACTCATTCTGTCACTGAATATGGTTTTTGATAGAGTTGTGCCAGTTTAGCCATTACTGGAAATTTCCCCAACTTTTGGCACTTGTGAGTCTTAGTTCTTATTGTTATTGTCAGTTTCAGCTTTCTAATGTCTTTATATTACGTTAATGGGAATTTTGGAGAAACTGCTAGCTAGAAACCATTTTAAACAGGAAATCAACAACATTTAAACTTCATGCCTTTTAGTCCAGACCAAACCTCTGGGTTTTACTTAAACCTCAGGCATTCTTGATTCCTTTCAAGGATTCTGACCCACCCATACATCCAGGAGCATCTTGCAAAGAATAATATCCACAGACTCAATTGGACCTGGCATAATATATGTAAAATTTGTCCTCGGGTGTTATTGAGCCCCTACTCTCCAGATGCAAAAGTACCTTTGTTTTCAGAAACTGAAGTAATTGGTGTCATACAAATCTCAACAGAAGAACACACTGAACAATTTGGGAGCATAAGTTCCATTGTTGGTACAGAAGAAAAAAGAATGCACAGAAAGAAATAAAAGTATGCGCAGGACTGGAAATATTACAAAACCAAAAATCAAATCCATTGCCGTTGACTCAATCCTCATAGCAACCTTCCTGGACAGAGTAGAGCTAGCTGCTCCGTAGGGTTTCCAAGGTTGTCATCTTTACAGAAGCAGACCACCACATCTTTCTTCCACAGAGCAGCTGGTGGATTTGAACCAACGACCTTTTGGTTAGCAGCCTGAGCTGTGTCACTAGGGCTCCTTATTGGAAACATTGGGAATGTCAATTCTAGGTACCCCAAGTATAATGGAACAACACGTTGCCCTATCCTGCACCATCCGCGCAATTGTTGATATGCTTGAGTCCATTGTCGAGGCCACTGTGTGTTTTGAGTGTCTTCCAAACCAGGGGAATCACCTCCCAGCACTATATCAGACAATATTTTGCCATAATCCATGGGGATTTTATTGGCTAATTTTTTAAAGTATATCACTAGGTATTTCTTTCTAGTCTATTTTAGTCTGCAAGCACCACAGAAACTTGTCCACCAGGGGTGACCCTACTTGTTTTGAAATACTGGTGGCATAGCTTCTAGCATCGTAGTAACACACATGCCACCACAGTATGACATATTGACATACTGGGTGGTGGTAGAACCCCTTAAACATGTATAAATGAACAACAAAATAATCATAAAATTATAATTAAAAAATAGTTGTTCTAATGATGATGAAGTTTTAAAGGAAACTGGTATTTTGAAGAAAATAATGAATATTCACTAAAGAATCTCAAGACAAACCAAGAAAACACATGAAAAAACGAAAAAGTGAGAGTTCCCCAGTATCTTGGTTTCAAATGATATTCTAGAGAGATTTTAAGTTGAATTAAATCCATATTTTCAACCCTACACACCAGTGTAATCCAAATGGCTCTTAAAAAAAAAAATCTTATTTCCTATAAATTACGTGGGTAAATAAAAATCGAAACCCAAAAGAAAACCTCTTTGAAAATCTCAGCCATCCGATATGTCTAATGCTCCCTCTATACAGCACAGAGAAAAGGTGCAATTTGCTAACTGATTCAAGCTATGTTAACAGTCCAGCCAAATATTCAATTACAAAAAGTGAACCCCCCCCCCCAAAAAATGCATTTTAACCTGGATTGTTCAGATGAGCTCCTTAGAATGATCAAATTAACAAATGGCTAACTCTGACCATTACATTCTATTTGCAGAATGTGTTACAGGGGAAGCGTTATTGAAGGAAAAAAAAAAAAATGTGAGATACTCAGTTTGACACTCAACAAATTGAAAATTCTGCTTGTTCCCATACACAAACATGAAGAGTGTAGGTACTATATACTTCAGAAGGAGAAATCAGAGGCACCCTTATATCTATGGAGTAAATCCTCAATTAGTCTACTGCCAACAATATAGTTTTGCTATAACCCGTTAAAACCTGCTATATATAACCTATTTTTAGGGAAAACAAGATTTTTGCCTCATTTTTTCTGGATAAGTACCTCAATTTTCCATTGTGGTTTACCCATGTAGACTCCAAACCAAATATGGGGAAAAAGCCTTGAGATAAACCCAAAACCAAATCAAACCTGAGGCCATCAAGTCAATTCTGACTCACAGCAAATTGTTTTGCTGAGATGTGTGCTTTTTTTTTATTGTAATATATACATACAACAAAACATTGCCATTTCAACATGTTTTACATGTGCAACTCAGTGAGATTATGTTCATCATACTGTACACCCATCACCACCATCCGTTTCCACATTTTTCCATCATTCTTAACAGAAACTCAGTGCCCCTAAGCAGTAACTCCCCTATCTCCCTCTCTTCCCCTCCTCCCCGCAACCCACCCCGGTGAGAGTCGCGTTATTTTTGAAGGTAGCAGAATTAATCGGAAGTGGGCTTTACTCTTCTGGAGAGTTCGAAAACATTTACTTTTCTTCCTTTCTGTATGTTTCAACTCTTGTTTAAGAAATAGGAGAAACAGCTTATTGATTAATTATTAAAGAATATTCATTATAGGCTGAACAGACTCAGCAGAATGACTAAAGTCCTGCCCCCGCCCCCCTTTCCCCCCAATTTAGTTCTGATTCCTTTGTTTAGATCTACCCTGGAAGACACTGGCTTTTCTTCCTAAAAGAATCATTTTTTTGAGAGAAATTTATTATGTTTTTTGGTGAGGGGGAGGATTTACATATTGGTCTTTTCTGCTATCCACAACTTCATGTCTTGAATGTATTCATATTACAAAAACATCCATTTATTTTCAACTATATAGTCACTCATCTACACACAGTGCCTAACCTGGTTGTCTCTTAACATTGAATGATTTGATTAATTGCTCCCAAGGAATACAATATTACATAAAAAAAGTAGTCATGACTAATAAAAGAAATGACTTCTTCCTCATTGCCTCAGCCTCAAAGTTGATGTCTACCTATGACTCTAAAAAGACTACCTCACTGCCCAGGCAAGCTCAAGAAAACTTCCCTTGTATTCTGTTTTACAGGAACACCATTTTCTTACCCCTGGTTTCCAAGGGGAAGGATTTTTCCTAAGCACCATTCTGGCCCATCTGCCCCTTTTATTCTCTTTACCATCTGAGGAGATGCAGTGACTTACCTGATTCTTACCAGTTGTTGTGGAGTCAATTTCAACTCTTGGGAACCTCATGGATGTCAGAAGTGAACTGTGTTCCACAGGATTTTCAATGGCTGATTTTTTACAAGTAGACCACCAGGCCTTTCTTCACAGGTGCCTCTGGAAGGACTCAAACCTCCAACCTTTCTTAGATCTGGGATAAAACAAGGCTTACACAGCTTAGTTTCACCAGTGTTTTCCCTCATGGAAGCTTCAAGCTTACAGAGAAAAGCTTTCTACAGCAGTGGTGCCATTAGGGTTGGTGTCACCCAGTGCAGTAAGTCATGGTGTCACCCTCCCTGTGGAACTCCTCCCCTACCAGACCACATAGAATCTTTAGTAATGTTTATTATCAATTTTAATTGTAGGGTGATATGTGATTAACATAACTGTAAATTGTGTAAATGCATTATTTCTTAGATTATATGAACACTAAAAATAAAATTGTTTCGTAAAGTCTTTCTACATTGAATTACATTATTAGTTATAACGTTATTAGTAACTGAGTGGAAGCCTTTTTTTTTTTATTTCTCGCCTTCTTTTCCTTTACTTCCTACTTCATTCTCAAAAAAAGTTATTGATATAGGTGTACAAATACTAATTACCAGAATATTGTAGGTAAAACACCGGAAAATTTGGCAAAACCGGTGACTATAAAAATACCAGCAGCAATGAAAACAACAGTGTGCGCTTGTAGCATGTGCAGACAAAACCACATAATTTGAAGCATCTTTGTAACTGAGTAACAATGACAACTCTGACTGGAGAGCACTGGAAGGTTCAAAAAGTAAACTAGCATAAAGGTTTAGCCTTGTAGGTGTATTGATACATGTAAGCTGGATTTACAAAAAAAGTTCTTGATGACTGCCCTGACAGGGAACACAACAGAGAACCCCTGAGGGAGCAGGAGAACAGTGGGATGCAGACCCCAAATTCTCATAAAAAGACCAGACTTAATGGTCTGACTGAGACTGGAAGGACCCCGGTGATCGTGGTCCCCAGACCTTCTGTTGGCCCACTACAGGAACCACCCCCGAATCCAGCTCATCAGACGCAGACTGGAATGGACAATGGGTTGGAAAGGGATGCTGGTGAGGTGTAAGCTACTTGGTTCGGGTGGACACTTGAGACAATGTTGGCATCTCCTCCTGGAGGGGGATGCGAGGGTAGAGGGGCTTAGAAGGGTCACAAAAAGAGAGAGTGGAAGGAAGGAGCTGGCTATCTCATGGAGGGGAAGTAATTGGGAGTATGTAGCAAGTTGTGTATGGGTTTTTGTGTGAGAGACAGACTTGATTTGTAAACTTACACTTAAAGCACAATAAAAATTATTAAAAAAAAAAAAAGCTCGTTGTTATAACTCACTACACAGATATTTTTCTAAAAAATAAATAAATTTGTGCTGAAACATTGCACAAAAATTTTATAGACAGTCATTTTGGTGTCACCCAGTATGGCCCATATCCCTCCCCCCCCCCCGCCCCAGTGATGCCAATGTTCCAAAGGTCCTCCAGGGGCTCTGTCCTTTAGGAGAGGTGAAGCCTACTCTGAATCAGTGTGCTGTGGTTGATTGGCTTAGTCTGCCTAATTTTATTAGCTAATTTGTTTGTCTAGCTGATCTGAACCACATCCTCCAAACTCTACCAGAAATAAAGTAATATTTGAGCCCTTACCTGCCACTCCCTCCATTTTTTCATGGGTAGATGAGGGTTCTGCTCTTCAAGAATCTCTTCAAAGACCTGCCAACATGTCCTACTACCAGCAGTTGCTTCCCCCCTGGGAACAGTCACAGTACTTGCCAGTCTCTCACACATCATACTTGTTGTCTTCTGCGTAGTACCAGCGGCATCATCTCACGGTGGCTTAAGAACCCATGCTCTGCTGCCCTTGTTCCCATGCCAATTTGGGAACGTTACTCAGTTTCCCTCAATCTGTTTCCTTTGCTGTATAAAACCAAACCAAATCTTTTGCCATCCAGTCAATTTTGACTCATAGCGACCCTACAGGACAGAGTAGAACTGCCCCATAGGGTTTCCAAGGCTTTAAATCTTTATGGAAGCAGACTGCCACATCTTTCTCCTACAGAGCAGCTGGTGGGTTTAAACCACTGACTTTTCAGTTAGCGGTTGTGTGCTTAACCACTGTGCCACCAGGGCTCCTTCTCTGCTGTATAGTAAGGAATATAATCCCTATTCAGTATTACTATGTGGTTAAATAATCTATTAAAACACTTAGCAGTGGGCCCAAAACATGTATAATTCAATAAACAGTAAATATTATTATCACTATTCCCATTGATATTATTATGACACTGTATTTACTATCAAAATAACTATGCAAGGACAAATAGTCTACATGAACCAGAGTCTCACAGCCTCAACAACCCTGAGGTCAGAAGAATTAGATGCTGCCTGGCTTCCACTATTGACTGTCCTAATCAGGGGCATAACAGAGGGACCCTGATAGAATGGGAGAAAAATGTGGAACAGAACCTCAAATTCCAAAAAAAAAAAAAAAAAATTAGAGCTACATAACTGGTTGAGACTGGAGGACTCCCCTAGACTAGTCCCTGAGATACTCTTCAAAATTGAACTGAAACTAGCCCCTGAGGTCACCCTGTAGCTAAATAACAAATTGGCTAAAAAAATAATGAATATCACCTATAAGTACTGTGCTCTGTTAAAAAAAATCACCTATATGCTCCATAAAGACAATGTTCTATGTCCTAGTTTGATCAGGAACATCTGGGGTCTTAATAGTTTGTAACCAGCCATCTAAGATACTACTATTGGTCTCTGCTCATCCAGGGCTAAAGAGAAAGGAGGAAATCAAAGACTCAGAGAAGAAACTAGTCTACAGAATCGATAGCCTACATGAACAATGACATCACCTATCTTGAGGCCAGAAGAACTAGATGGTGTCCAGCTACCACTACTGACCATTCTGACCAGGGACTCAATAGATGGTCCTGGATAGAATAGGAGAAAAATGTAGAACAAAACTCAAATTCCTAAAAAAGGCCAGACTTACTAGACTGGTAGACCCTAACACTAGATGACCCTCCAAGACTCTCTCTCTGAGATACATTTTAAACTTGAAATTCAAACCACTCCCAGAAGTCACCTTTCAGCCAAATGACAGATTGGCTCATAATATAAATATCACCTGTGAGTACTACGCTCCTCAAAATAATTGTCTAGATGAAACCAAATGGTTAACATTTACCCTAGACCAAAGATGAGAAGTCTGGGGGGACAGAGAAACTAGATTAATGGAAACAGAACAGCCCAAATGGAAATAACGAAAATGCTGATATGTTGTGAAGAATGTACCAATGTCACAGAACAATACGTATAGAAATTATTAAATAAAAACCTAATTTCCTATGTAAACATTCACCAAGAACACAATAAAATATATTTTTTAAAAATCACCTATATAAGACAAAACAATCAACAATTACTTTAAAACAAAGATGAGAAAGTAAGGGGCAGGGAGACTAGATTAATGGAAGTGGAACAACAAGACGGAAATAATGAGAATGTTCAAGCATTGTGAAGAATATAACAAATGGCAATGAAAAACTTGTATAAAAATTATTGAATGGGAACCTAAACTGATGTGTAAACCTCCACCAAAAATGCAATATTACTAAAAACAATAAGTAAAGTCTTGGATAGAAGAGTATCCATAAACCTGAAACATTAAAAGGACTGAACCTATTCCATAGGTTCAGGGAGAATTCTATAGGTCACAGGGAGAATTTTTTTTTTAAATCTTTTAGTCTATATAAAATCTGACCCCGTATCTGAGCAGGTATTATATGAGTATTTATGAATAAAAATGAACTTACAGTCATCAATGTCATAGTAATGAGAAAAGTAAAGACCTATTAGGCATTAATGGTAAAGTCTTAGGGTTACGGTTCAGACAACAAAGGAGTAAGAATGACGTGGGAATTTAATTTATGAATAGAGTACTATCCTTCACAATAAAAAAAAAAAACAAGAAAAAGACCAACAAAAAAATTAAAAAAATAAATGCTTGGTGCCTTCAAACAGAAAATAAATAAATAGGCTAATACAGTTAAACTAATTGTTTCATTCAAATCAAATCACCCATGATTACTTTTCAACATTTTGAGTATTGTGAAGATGGTCAGCCTTACCAGAAAAAGATGGCACAGTAATTTCTAGAACCTCTTAAGTCAATGAAATCCTACTCTACACCCTCTCCTCACTTATTGACATAATTAGGTTCCAAAGACCAGGCCATTATGTGAAATTGGTATTATGTAAAAATGGAGGATGATCACATCAGTTCACAAAAAGAAAGACGACTACATCATTACATAACTGCCAAATCACATCATTACATAACTGCCAAACCACTGAGAGTCATGGTCCAGCCAAGCTGACACATAACCTTAACCATCAAAGCTAGTGTTAACTTTTGCCTTGCACCTCAGCATTCATTACTATCAGATGTACATCATTAATGTGCAAAACTGTTCGATAGTAGATTTTTTACTATTGTCATAAATGAGAAATGTTGGAAAATGAGGTAGTCTTTAAATGAATGGGCACCATTCATTCTTTTTGCCTTTTCTACCCTTCCTCCCATTTATGCGGCCATGCTACTCCTGCTTGATGAAGAATCTAAAATGCAGAGACAATTAGTTATCAATATCCCATTCTCCCTTTGATTCTTAGTAATAGAACTATCAGTTTTAGTTACACACATGGGCACCTACAATCAACCTTGTATTTCCCAGAATGATTTACAACAGGACGTGGCCACATGGCTAAGTTCTTGCTGATATATAGATGAAAATGCTTTGTTGTACTTCTGGAATATCTCTGTAAAAGGGGAAGAACAGTCTTTCTTCATCCCTTCCCAAAATCTATCATCTGTCATATTGAAATAATTATTAGAGATTTAGCTGCAACTTTGGATTTTAAAGACAAACCCACACTAGAGACAGCATAATTGGGAAGCACTTGGAAATCTACGGATTGCAAAGACTCTAAAAACAGCCCTGGACTGGCTACCTCTAGACTTCTTCCCTATGAAAGAAGTAGACCTTTTAACTCTTTTAAGGTACTGTTAATTTCAAGTTTAATGTTTGTAGCAGACACTTTTGGTGCCTCTCCCCATAATCCCCCACCTCACCTCCAAGTTCATCTGCAACCTTGGTAGATAGAATTCTGCCCCAGCACCTGTGACTTCCTGCTTCTCTGAGTTTGTCGGGCACCACAGAAACCTGTTTGGCAGGCCACAGGTGTATGGGGTAGTTAGCATCCCTGGGAAATACTCTCAACTAATAAGGAATAGGCCTTGGGAGGAACCCACATTCCCAGGCGATAATTTTGGAGACTGCTCCCTTTGGTTTCTTGAAGGGTCCTCAGTAGGCTTGAGCCCCAGTTGCCCAAAGAGGTAACCTGCTCTTTACTGTATATACTTCATTAGTTTTTCTCCCTTCCCTGTATTGCTCTGTCCACTGCCTCACATGTACAGCAACATATAAAAAATAATTAGCCTAGTGCACTTATGAAAATACCTCCCCAGGGGAGGGCACAGTTGAAAAAGAAAAAGAAAAAACTTCTAACACGTGTGTTATTTGCATAAAAACTTGGTACTTCCCAGAAGTGCCAAAAGTCTGGTCTTAGGGTCTGCATTTGGATTAACCCAATGAAGGCACTTTGACTTGCAGCCTACCCAAATTCTAACTGCTATAGCTTTGACAAAAATAATTCAAATATTGTTGTACAAGCCTAGACCCAACTTGGTCAAAGGCAAAATCCCAGCTAAGGGGAAATTAAAAATGGATACAAAGGGTTTGGTTCTTAAAGGCTCAACATAAGAGCCAGAGGGAATAGATCATGTTTAAGGGCAACTAACATCACCCCTGATTAAGTCTGGTCTTATTTCCTAGCCAGTTCTTAACAATAACCAACCAAGGCAGAATGGAACAGTCTAAAGGTTACTTCCTCTCTTCTGTAGGAGCCATCATATCTCCTCAAATGGGTTCTAATCATTCTCATCCAAACTGCATGGGTAAAATAGCACTTTTATTTCCCTACCAAGCAGAAATGGGACTATGATTCTCAGTATAGCCTAAAGGGATGTTCTACACAAGGCAACATTCAGATGGAAAATAAAGAAAATTATCCAGATTTTCCAAATAAATAAAACTCATTCAATGTTAATACTGTAATACAATTCAATAATTAAATTCTCTCAATCAAAAAAGTTTCTTAACATTAAGACTCACTTTTTTTTATATTCTGTCGGATGGGTCTGAATAGTCAAATGGTTTTAAAAAAAATGCTCTTATGAATCCAATGATTCATTGGGACATTCTAAGAATTGGTTCTTTCAAAATTTAGTCTTTCAAGGAAATACATGTTTTTCACAATAATTGTCCTTGGATCACTACAGCTGGGTAAGTAACATCCTCCCTGCCAGAAGGCTGAAAAGATTTTAATATTGTGGAAAGGAACTGGTGACAGTGGTAAAGTTAATAGGGTTCTACTTAAGAAATAACTGGACATTTCTCTTGTTTTATGA
Source organism: Loxodonta africana (assembly GCF_030014295.1). Classification (NCBI taxonomy): domain Eukaryota; kingdom Metazoa; phylum Chordata; class Mammalia; order Proboscidea; family Elephantidae; genus Loxodonta; species Loxodonta africana. The sequence goes on from NC_087358.1 coordinate 58,097,450, forward strand.
GGCAATAATTTTACTCCCTAGTGAATAAAGACTAGGAAAAAATTGGATCACTGCCAAAGGCATAACTTGCAATATATCAAGTAGTGCCATTACATTTCTCTTAACTGCCTCCTGGAGGTCATATGGCTGCTTATAGGGGAAGTATTTCTGATATCTTTGTTTTTTTTGAAAAATCAGTTAAACAAACACCAGCCTAAAACACAAAGATATAGTATTCAATTTTCCATAAGTGACTTATGTAGCTGCCTTTCCAGCTTCCTAAATTTATTGCCCTCATTATTACCATACTGTATCATTGCGTCTTATGTAAATAATCCAGAAAACATTAAAGTAATTTATACCATTGTTTGTAAACACCAATACAGAAAATGTTAGGGGAGTCTCGAGATTCTTGGTCCAAGGAGGGCAGAGCCTCCACTAAAAAGAAGAGGATTACTGTGAATTTTTTTTTCTGTATTCCTAAAAATAACTAAACATAAAAAAAGAAAGTATTTTAAAAGACAACGAATCGTGTATTAGCAAATATATTACTCACCTGTGATGGTTAAGATTGTGTGTCAACTTGGCTGGGCTGTGATTCTCAGTGGTTTGGCAATTGTATAATATGATCACTTCCATGTTGAGATTTGATATGTGATCACCTCCATGATGGGATCTGCTGTGAGTAGCCAATCAGTTGAAAGGGTGTTTCCTTGGGCATGTGGACTGCATCAAACATAAGTGGACATTCCAGCAAGGCTCAGGGGCTTTTTGCTTGTGCTGGATCCTGCAGCTGGCTCCTGTTCATCTGACCTCCAGCTCATGGGACTTGAGGTAGCAGCTTACCTGTGACCTTGCCTGCCGATCTTGAGATTCATCAATCTTCACAGCTTGTGAACAAAAGCCCTGCTCTCACCTGCTGATCTTGGGTTTGCCAGCCCCCACAGCTACATGAATCAGGAGAAGCCTCTATCCTGACCCACGGACTTGGGATGTTCTAGCCCCTATAACATGGTAAACCATTTCTTTGATATGAATCTCTCACTACATATGTATTTATATGCTTTACTGGTTTTGCTTCTCTAGAGAATCCAGCCTTAGACATCACCTAAATGCAAATCTAAAAGACCTCTTCTCAAAAATCAGTTATTGGGTGTGTTTCTGCTTCTCTGGCTTAGAACAGTTAACCTGACCACATCAAAAATAAATGTTCATAATACAGAAACACGGCTTACAAAAGTGTACAATAAAGTGGTATGATCTAATAAAGCTCACTGGCCAAGTCAGTTCCTTAGAAGAACAGTCTTCTGCGTTTCCCACTAAAAAGTTGTACCTTGGAGACCTCTCCAAATCTCTTCCAAGTTTGTGATTTAAGTGTGTTGACTATGACCTAAGAAAGATCAGCACCAAGTTCTGAAGTAACAGAAAATTCCATCTCTAAAGGAAGTCTACCTTATATGTAGGTAGCCCATTGTGCTCAGAATAGGAAAATAAACTCATTTGAACCAGGTTATATCTGGGATTAAAATAACTGCTAAGAAATTTCAATATGCTTTAATTTTGCCCACAAGGATACTCTACAGGTAATCGTGAGTTTCTAATCTTAGTGCTGTGTTTTGAATTTGCTGATTGACATGGATTTAAAATCTCATCACAATTTCAACTCATTTGCCCTATTAAATAGGCTGGGGGTTGATGTGATTATCCTCCTACATGTCTAAATACTTAGTGCAGAGGAAAGGTTAAGCAACTTCCACCAACACAAGATGAACTCTTTTCTTTCATTCAAGCCCTTTCTCCTTCTACACCTGGAGAATGAATTCCACTTTCTTCTGTGGAGCAAATGTGTCTCCAATGCCCATCCTCAGCCAGGACTCACAGAGAACCTGGGCCAGATCTATATTGCTATCTTGTAGAAGGATCTGTGTATTTCTAGTGAATTCATAGAGGATACTGTCCGAGAATCTCCAGAAGCCTTACCTCACCAAGCCCATGAGACCACCCTTTTGCAGCAGGGAAGTACCCTAACATTTCACATTGAGGGAGCATATCCGTCCTCTGCTATCTCTGCAGCCCACCACCTCTGCTACCACTGTAAAGTCAGAGAAAGACACGCAGCACTAGGCCAAACTCGTTCCCATTATTAATTGCCATTGAGTCAGCTCCAACTCATGGCAACCTCATGTACAACAGAATGAAACATTACCTGGTCCTACACCATCTTCACAATCCTTGATATGCTCGAGTCCACTGTTGCAGCCACTGTGTATTATGAGTGCCCTCCAACCCAGAGCACTCATCTTCCAGCACTTTATTAGGCAATGTTCTGTTGTGGTCCACAGGGTTTTCATTGTCTTTTTTCAGAAGTAGATCACTAGGCCTTTCTTCCTAGTCTGTCTTAGTCTGGAAGCTCCACTGAAACCTGTTCACCATGGGTGACAGTGTGATATTTGAAATAGTGTTGATGTAGCTTCCAGCATCATAAACCCAAACCAAACCCATTGCCATCAAGTTGATTCCAACTCTAGCAACCCTATACAACAGAGTAGAACTGCTCCACAGTGTTTCCAAGGAGTGGCTGGTGGATTCAAACTGCTGACCTTTTGGTTAGGAGTGGAGTTCTTCATCACTGAGCCACCATCTAGAAAGACACTATTCAACACTGTACAACAAACTGACAGACAGGTGGTTGAGGCCAAACTAAGATCATGGCAAAATCACGTTTGGGGCTCTGTCACCTCTCACTTTCCCAATCAGTACAAAATCCCTTTTAATTTCTCTTACTTAAAAATGTATCCTGTCCTGCACCAAAAGCGTCTTGTTATCTGCATGTATGAAATAATTCCAGTGAGTTTCTGAAACTGATATGGCTATAACAGGGTCCCTGGTGTCCTGATAGAGCCCTATTCCCTCGTGCCTGGGGTAAAAGAGAAGTGTAATAGGAGAGCAACAACATCACTGGAGTATTTACTATGCGAAGGAACTGAGCTAGGCAAATTACATATCTTCACGCTCCATGACCAACCACACAAAAGTCTGATATATTTTCCAGTTCTCACCCACCATGGACTATACTCAACATCCCTGAGTCGTCTCCATCTTTCCTCACTAATGCTTGCTGGGGCGACCAATCATCAATGCCACTCATGCCCCAGGGGAAGAGTTCAAACACAGCAGCAGGCAAATGAATAAGCACAAGCCCACATGAGTGTGAAACCTGCTATAAAAATGAAAAAGGAAACTCCCTGATAGTCTTCTATAAAACACAATATTCAAGAATGAAACATAAAAAGCAAACACTGTGTACTGCTAAATATTTAAAAAGATAAAAAACTGCTACACTGATTCCATTTAAGATACATAATTTCACACTTTCTAGAGGAGAAAAAATGGGAATAATGCAAAACGCTACAGAAAGAAAGGAGGCACTTTGCAATTGATATATTCTCTGAGGTCAGTTCCCGTAATTTCCAAGAAAAGAAAGAATCCCAGTGCCTAGTTTGAGAGAAAACGAAAGAGGTGGAATTGTTTGCATGCCGTTAAATGTTTGCCTGAAACATAAATCATATTTCACTTTATTCCACTGGGAATAGAGCCTGGCTAAAGGATGCAGATGAAAGATTTTTAAATCAACAGAATAATTGGGATATACTCTGGTGCATTTTCCCCAAAGAAATAAAGATACATTTACCTTCTGATCAACCTAACATATTCTATTTGACCCTGGACAGTGTACCTTTTGTAGTTTCTTCCTAAGCATGAGACAACACTGAGCAGCAAACACAATATCAACAACCACAACAAAACAATGACATTACCAATAATAACACTTACCTTCAATTGAGGGATTGTTTTGTAGGCTCTATTTTATCTTTTTAACAAATTTTTACAAACCAGTAAGATACAAACTCCAATAGAAAAATGGGGAAAAGGACATTGATTAAAGAACGAATAAAGAAAATGCAACACCAATGAAATTAGAAAAAAAAAAAAAATTGTTCAACTTGCTAATAAGTACAGTAATGTGAATTAAGACTCCATCTCCATGTCATTTGTTAGTGAAAATAGCCAGTGCTGGTGAGGATGCAGAGAAACAGTCACCCTCATCCAGCACTGAGTATTGGAAGCTGGTAAGAACTCTTGGAGGACAATTTAGAATGGGATTAAAGTGTTCAATGTGCACAGTCTCTGACCCAGAGATCGCTTTCCTTCAAACTGACCAAAAAAAAAAACCTGTTGCCGTTGAGGTGATTCCAACTCTTAGGGACTCTAAAGGACAGAGTAGAATTGCCCCATAGTGTTTCCAAGGAGTAGGTGGTGGATTCAAACTGCTAACATTTTGGTTAGCAGCCTGAATCTTAACCACTGCTCCACCATGATAAAGATGTGTACAAGGACTGATGTTTAAGAATGTTTGTTGTAGTATTATCTACGTTGCTGTTGCCAGCTGCTCTGGAGTCAGCCCCAACCCATGGTGGTCCCATGCATAATGGAACATAATGGTGCCCAGTCGTGCGCCATCCCCGTGATCTATTGTAGATCAGACGGTTGTGATCCATAGGGTTTGCACTGTCTTATTTTCAGAAGTAGATCACCAGGTCTTTCTTCCCAGATCCTTCTTAGTCTAGAAGCTTCTCTGAAGTCTGCTTAGCATCATAGCAACATACAAGCCTCCAATGACAGACAGGTGGTGGTTGCACATGAGGGGGACTGGCCAGGAATCAAACCCTGGTCCCCTGCACGGAAGGCAAAAATTCTACCATTGAACGAACAATGCCTCAGTATTATCTATAGAAGTAAAACAAATGAATATAACCTCAATGTACTAAACAGGTATTTGGTTAAATTAGTTCTGGCACCTCTATGTGATGGAATATTGTGGAGGTTTTAGCAAAATATTTAACAATATATAGAAAAATGTTCAAATATTTTTCGAGCAAAAAAAATTAAAAAGATACGTTATTTTCTCAGTGAATGTTGGGGCTTTGCACAGCACACATAACTTTCCCTGGACCTCTACTTCATTATCTTTGAAATAAGAAAGTTGTGCTAAATGATGGCTTTGTAACTCTCAGTTCTAAGATTCAAAGGGTATTGGTTTTGACCTGGAGATATTCTCCACTGCGTTTAAGAGGTAACAGATAGTTTCTGGAACATTCAGCTCCAGTTCAGATCTATAATTGCTCCAGCAATCAATGCCACTGATTCTAATTGTGCAAATCCTCCTCCAAGTGGAGAGTCAGTTTGAACAGGTGGGAACAGGCAGCACCCCTCTAAGCTACACCGTGCAGGCAAATTTGAGTTTCTTTTCAAAAGCTGGTACTAGGTACAATTTTATAGGGTTGCATAGTGGTTCAGAGCATGGCTGCTAACCAAAAAGTCGGCAATTCGAATCCACCAGCCCCTTCTTGGAATCCCTATGGGGCAGCTGTACTCTGTCCTATAGGGTCACTATGAGTTCGAATTGACTCAATGGCAATGAGTTTGGTTTTAAGAGGTTTTGAAGTCTCATTTCAACTTAGCGGCTAGTCAATCACACCACCATTCATATAACTTGAAAGAGTGTATATGAGCATATTCCTCCTGACACCATGCTACCGTCATTCTCTCCAAATAAATGTAAATTCTGCTTGGACTTGGAACTAAAGATGAAGAAAAAGAATTGGCAAGGAGTAGAAAGACAAGGAATGTTGAAAAATGTGTAGATCTTGGGGAAGGCAAATTTAATCAGGATGGTTCTGTGTTGCATATGGTACTGACGGGGTGGGAGCAGGAGCAGTATGGTTGTACTTTGGATAACTTGAAGAGGCAGGAAGGCAATGAGTACAAAGGGAGTGGAGAGGAGAAGGTGGAAAATGGAGGAGGGAAGGTGGAAAATGGAGGCTGGAAAAGAAAGACAATAGCTTACTTGAAAGTTAGAGTAGTAACCATCCTGCTCTGAGAACAATTTCCTATTGCCTTGGCCTGCGTGCTATGAGTTGCCAATCCCTTCACTGGCTAGAGAACACAAGCCTGCTCTCATTCACAGCAGATTCAGAGTTTCTTTCAAAATAAATGTACTAGCTTAATAAGATAGAGAATCACCTTCCATGATCACCATTTAGGTTTCAGGTATATAAGTAAATGCTCATTTAAGTTTTGAATCCCAGGGCCTGACAAGGACTGTGCTGTCTTCCATGGTTTCATATTTAAGTTATTTCACATACTCTTGACCTATTATCAAAAACACATTCACTTCCCTCTACCTTCCTTCCAATAAACTGTCAGTAGAACTCATCCAACCATCTATCCACCCAACCAGCCATCCTTTCAAAACTATTTATTGAGTGCCTACTATTTCCCTAGCCAGTGAAAAAGACTTAAAATCTTAGAGCCAATTATGACTTCCTCTTCCACTCCCTCACCTCTAAAATATAATCAATCTTTATACTCATTACCAAAGCTATTATTAATTATCCTGTTCTAGTCTTTTATAACAAGCTCTTTTTTTTTTAGTCTTTTATAACAAGCTCCTAAACCTTTCCCTTGTAAATCCTCTTACTTTCTGCTACCAGGTAACTCTTTAGAATGCATAGTTCTTACATTTTCACTGCCCTACTCAGAAATTTTCCTAGTTTCTCATTTTCTAGAGAATAAATTTCATACTCCTTGTCAGGGAATTCTATGCACTCCTTTTCTAAGGAGTTTCCCTGTGTCAGTTTTACTTTCGGGCAAGCTCACTATATATGGTATTGACTAGTAAGATTACCATGTAGGGAAGTGAGGAAGGAAGACCAGTGCAGAGAGCTAAGCAGACAACATGCTCAGGTGGAGCTTTTGTTCGCTCTGTTCTGTAGCCGTTGTGTAGGGCTTAAGGGCTGTATTCTATTCTAGTCCTCTTAGCCTTTGTCTAAGGAGGCTGCCATGCTTGTGGTACATTAGGCCCATGCATCTGCTCTGGCTCTTCTCATCTTCCACGAAGCCATATGCCCATGTGTATGAACCCATGTGTTCATTTCAGGAAGCCATAATTTGATGAGGATGTCCATAGTTAAAAAAAAAAATGCCTATCAGAAAAATGACAGTGGTCTGAATATTTGGAAATATGCCTAAGACATTTGGTATCACCTATCGCCATAATTTTTATAATTCAACTGATGTTAGCTTTCAAAACTTATTCAGCTATTAAAAATCTTATGCTATAGCCGGGTTACTCTGGTACTAGATGAAAGATGTCTGCAACTACCATGATCATACTGTTGTTGTTGTTAGTTTTAATCAAGTTGGCTATGGCTCATGGTGACCCCATGTACAACAGAACAAAGTGTTGCCTGGTCCTGTGCCATCTTCATAATTGTTAGTATGTTTGAGTCCATTGTTGTGGCCACTATGTGTTTTAAATGCCTTTTAACCTAAGGGTGCTCCTCTTCCAGCACTATATCAAACTGTATTCTGTTTTGATCCATAAGGTTTTCACTGGCTAATTTTCAGAAGTAGATCATCAGTCTTGTCTTTCTAGCCTGTCTTGGTCTGGAAGCTCTGCTGAAACCTGTCCAACATGTGTAACACTGCTGGTATTTGAAATACCACTGGCATAGCTCCCACCATCATAGCAACACACAGGCAAACACTGTACAAACATACTGACAGATGGGTTGTTGTTGTTAGTTGCCTTCAAGTAAATTCTGACTCATGTTGACCCCATCTGTGCAGAGTAGAGCTGCTCCAAAGGGTTTTCGGGTCTGTGACTTTCAGAAGCAGATCACCAGGCCTGTCTTCCAAGGAGCTTCTCAGTGAGTTTGAACCACTGGCGTTTTGGCTAGTAGTTGAGTGCTCAACCATTTGCACCACCCAGGGGTCCTTGACAGATAGGTAGAGGTGTTCACACTGTACAAGCCATAAAACAAGCCCTGGGTGTATTTCACTGAAATCTCAAAAAAAGCACTCTGCTTAAACTTTGCATTTAGACATTGTGTGTCTGTATGAAAAAAAAATAATAGTTTACCTTAAATAATCACCAAAGAACCAATAAATAAAAAAATTAAAGTCAGAGCATCCTAGATGTAATCGTATCCTATTTCTTATTTCTTACCTGCCTTAGATCTCTTGGATTGGAGTCTAAGGTCTATCTCCACAGTTTATCTTTAATTTCTATCCCTGCTCAGCACCACTGTCCCTCAGCCGCTTATCTCCCCATTGCTGGATTATGTCCCCCCAGCCATATACCGCCTATTTTACCTGCCTGAGAAGTGCTAGATAATCAAAGGAGGAGGGTTTATTTTGCCTTTTCATGAAGTCATAAAAGTCTTCATTTGGCAGGTCTCTTAAAGATCTCCTAATCCAACTACTTATTTTGGGGTTGATAAAACTAAGTGTGAAGAGGTCAGGGCATTAGCTTCTCACATGGTTTTGAGAGGCAGGACAGAGAGTTGGACAAGCCACGGCAGGAAACAAAGTTACACCCACTTCTAGTTAAAAGTACTAAGTTGACGGGAAGGGAAAATTAAAACAGTGAAGAGGTAAGTGGCATCCGACTGATGAAAGGAAATCACCTGCAACAGCATTGTATTTGCTACTGGACTACTCAGTCTTTTCATTTCTCCTCTCATGCCAGGAACTTGGTAGGATTGTGCTTCTTGTCACACTCTGTGGTTAGGCAGGGCCATGTGACTGATTTTTCCCGTTGAGTTGAGAGTGAATGTGACATATAGCCTGTCACACTGGACTATGATTCAGACTCTGGTCCACATTACCAGCTCTCCTCATTGAGAGTGACTGAAACATGTAGCATGTCACCTGGAACCATGACTAAGACTATGAGCCAAGTGACTCTTTCTCCCCACTGAGTTGGGAGTAGAAGTGATATGTAACCCATCACCCTGGGACCTTGATGAGGGCTATGAAGACATGGAGTGAAAGTCTCAATTGAAACACATTGGACATGTAGGGTGAGAGAGGAATAAGCCTTTGTTATTTTAAACATCAGATTTGGGGGATGTCAGTTAATTGTTTATTCCATGGCCAATAAAATCATCAAGCTGCTGCATAGTTATTTTACTCTGCTTCTTATTTGGCATCTTTAAAGAAAAGAAATAGGAGCAATAAGAGTAGAGAGCTTAAGTCAATATGGCATTCTCAATCTGAATTATAGTTCCATCAATTACAAGCTATGTGACCTTAAGAAAGTTACCCAGTCTCTCTGGAATTCAGTTTTCTATAAGGCAGGGATAATAATACTGTTTTAAAAGGTCATTGCGAAGATTAAAGAGCTACATTGCTATGAGTCAAAACTGACTCAACGGCACCTAAAAACAGCAACAAAATATACAAAGCATGCCACATTATCTTGAAATTTTTGAGGCACTCAATAAACAATGTTGTTATTGTTTGTCCTCAAGTTGATTCCGACTCACAGTGGCCCTCGAAGACGGAGTACAGTAGCTTTCTACTATTACTGTTACAAAATAATTCATCAGAGCACCAGCCCATTTCTCTCTCCATGATACCATCTTACCTCATACTCTCAATCTATACAGTGCCTTCTTCTTTTCTGGACATGTAACAGACAGGGAAGAAATAGCATCATACTGCTAAGATAGTTAACACCATCACCCTGGACAAATCTTTATCAGCTTATCCCTGTTCAAGTTAAATTTATGTAATTCTGGATTCTTCTCTATTTAAAAACAAACCAAAAAGCCCATTAAAAAAAATTTTTTTTCTAAAGAAACCTTTTTGGTTACCCTACTAGTCTATCTCAAGCCATTACCAAGAACATTTAATGTTTATAGACCTAAACGATTTTTTTGGTAACTTCAATTTTCCTCTCCCTTCAGTTACTTAAACTTTAGAGCTGGAACTAAAAATAATTCAAAATAATAAAACCTGTTTAGGTCTGTAAACGCTGAATGATCTTAGTAATGGCTTGAAATAAGCTAGTAGGGTAGCCAAGAAGATTTTTTAAAGAAAATGCCCCCACCATGATGGGCTTGTGTGTGTATGTGTGTGTGTGTATGTATTGAATACAGAAGAAAAGAGTTTGGAAAAAACTGTACAGACATTTAATTCAAACAGAGATAACTGGTAAAAATATATCAAAGGAGGTAAATTTTCTCAACTAGAAAAGAAAAATTGACCAAGAAGATTCCTGGTTAATAAACATGGTTACCTAGCAAAGGAGAATGGATTCAAGTGATAAGAACTTAATGATGAAGCAATAGAAATCATGGAATTGGTTCTCATGAGGTGTTAAGAGATTAGGATATCTTGCAAATGACTACAAAACTCTCTTAGTCCACTCACTTCTTTGGGCCACATAATTTGCATTGACCAATATTGCTCTTTGTGCCATAGTAAAAGTATGGCACCTTCTTATAATTGCTATTGAGTAGGTCTCACAAGCATTTTCCTGTGGACTGCCTGTATTGAGCCTTCTAAATTCATGCTTATCTTTCATTTGGTTCACCCTGAATGATTTAGGTGCTGAACTGAGAGCCAGTGTTTATTTCCATGAATAACTTAGGTTACACTGCCACACATTACCCATTACCTGTTGCAGTCAAGTCAATTCCAACCCACAGTGACCACATAGGGTTTCCAAGGCTGTAAATCTTTACAGAGCCAGACTGCCACATCTCTCTCCCATGGAGCCCCTGGTGGTTTCAAACTGCCGAACTGAATTGCATTAGACTAGTTTCCCCAACCCCTGTTTAATTTTTGTGCACTCAAAGATTAGAGTAGTGTTTAAAATGATTTAACATGGACTGTGAGTTGGAGTGACAAAGTGAAAACCAATAAATAGAATTTCACGTGAAACATTTCCTTCAACTGAGCAGAATTTCCATAGAATAAAATTATTTCTCCATGTCCCGCCTAGGGATGTAGATAGGAAAACTGGAGCAACATGGGCACACAAAACATTCAATTTATTCATGTTCTGACCAAGTTCACCAGGAGATACAATGTGTCTGCAAGTTCTAGGGAGATTTCATACCCTCAGGGCTGGTTTAATGCACTCATACACACCCAAATTCTTTCCCTTATGATTTCATCCTCCATCTGACCCATAAACCCATCCAAATTTCTCCCCAGACACCCAATCACTTTCCCCCTGCTATTGGTTGCTTCTCCTCAAACCATAGGTTGCTCTACCTTCATTTACACTAATCAACCAGTTCTGTTCAGTTGACTTGACTCATGGCAACCCACTGTGTGTCAGAGTAGAACTGTGCTCCATATGGTTTTCCATGGCTGATTTTTTGGTAGAAGATTGCCAGACCTTTCTTCCAGCATGCCTCTGAGTGAAACTCGAACCTCCAACGTTTTGGTTAGCAGTCAAGTGTGTTAACTCTTTGAACCCAGAAATTTTCATTTACCCCACATCTTAGTAAAATCCCATGAGCGCCAGGAAATTGGAATCATGGTCCGGATGAGCTAGGGTCTCAGCCCCACTTGGTTATTCTGCGAATGTCTACTTTTGAAGCTTTTCCCTTCTGTCATTGCAAGAATATAAATTTTCTATAGTTTTTTCTTTTTCCTTATTTTATCTTTTTCTCCACAAGTCCAATTGACCAACACCTTTTCCTAAAGTTTACTCACTTAATTCAGTTAAATTTCCACCAGCTATGCTTAATAATTTCTGCTCATCCAACACAATGGCTTTCTTTATTTCATCCTTATTTCTACTCAGCACTTGCAACCATAAGCCACCAAAAAGCATTTCCCAAACAATATACCACTTGGAAATGTTAACATGTGCTCTTTTGGGGAGGGAGGGGGTGATTGGTTTTTCAAAAGTTTGGGAAATGCTGGGTTAATGATCTCTAAATGTCTTTATTGCATTTTTTCAGAGCCTTTAAACTGTTAATGTTTGTTATAAAACACCAAAAGGGGAACACAGAATGTATAATTCCATATACTATTTGACCATGGTTCTGTTTCATAACTTGATTTACTGTCACAGAAGCACTGCATATGGAGAATACAGAATTAAGTTCAGCAATAGCTAATTCAGGGTTACTAAATACCATTCCCTAAAACAGGCCATTAATGATACATATGGCAGTCTTTTTGCTACAATTATTATATGTATTTATACAGGCAATGGTGTTTTCAATTGCCTCATATGCATGCAAAAGCTGGACAATAAATAATGAAGACCAAAGAATTGACACCTTTGAGTTGTGGTGTTGGCAAAGAACATTGAATATACCACGGACTGCCAGAAAAATAAACAAATCTGTCTTGGAAGACGTATACCTAGGATGTGGCTTAGACACGAGGATGGCGAGACTTCATCTCACATACTTTGGGCATGGTATCAGGAGGTATCAGTCCCTGGAGAAGGACATCATGTTTGGTAGAGTAGAGGGTCAATGAAAAAGAAGAAGACCCTCAATGAGGATTGGCACAGTGGCTGTAACAAAGGGGTCAAGCATAACACCTATCATGAGAATGGTGCAGGACTGGGCAGTTCTGTTGTATATAAGGTTGCTATGAGTTGGAATCGACTCAACAGCACCTAAGTACAACAACAGGTGACACCGACAGTTAAGTGCTCAACAACTAGCTGAAAGGTTGGCTGTTCAAACCCACCCAGTGGCACCGTGGAAGACAGGCCTGGCAATACACTTCTGAAAGGTCACAGCCTTGAAAACCCCATAAGGTAGCTCTACTCACCAGGCATGGGACTGGTATGAGTCAGAATTGATTCAATAGCAACTAACAACAGAAATAGCAATACTATAAGAGAAGAGTCTCTGGGTAGTATAAACGTTTAACGTGTTCAGCTGCTAACCGTAAAAGTTAACTGTTCATGTCCACCCACAGGCACCTAGGTACTTTCAAAAAATTAGCCACTGAAAACCATATAGAGCACAGTTCTACTCTGACACACTTGAGGTCACTGTGAGTCAGAATCGACTCCATAGCAACTGGGTATACCAAAAAATTATTTAAAATACCATAAAAAATTGAATTAAAACAAAGACATGGGAGTGAAATGAAAATATGGGGAGAAAGCTAAAATAAAACCAGAGTAAAAAAAAAAAGATATAAAAACATATTCTACAAAGTCCTATGTAAAAGCTAATGGTGGGTCAGAATTGCCTCTAAGCTTCCTAACAGTCAAATCAAAAAGGTAAATACAGGCAGTTTATAACATTTATATAAAGTTATTAAGTTATAAACTTTATAACGTTCACAGATCAAACATAGTTTCTTCAGAGAAGCATGACATTTTCCTGTCCTACAGGCTGAGAAGCTTTCTCCACTAGATCTTCACAGAGGGGACAATGTGTAGTAGTTCCCAGATCTAGGTACATATAAAAATCACTGGAGAAGGTTCATAAAATACAGGTAGTCCCCGACTTAGGACATATTCAAGTTACAACAAACTGCGCTTTTGACCGTCTTTTTTTTTTTTTTTTTTGCACATTGTACATTCTATCATTAGTAATATGTACTACATACAATGTTGCAGCCATAATTTGCTGATGATATCATACTCAGATGCTCACTTGCAGATGTTCAAAGATCAGATTTATAGAAATACTGATAACACAAGGCAATAATACTGAAAACAAAACAAAAAAAAGAGGTATTTGACTTACTTCAGAATCGTCTCATGATAGAGTTTCCTGAATGGGACCCCATCTTGAGATAAAAACTACCTGTATATCTTCCCAGTCGCCGCCATCTAACCCATTGCCATTGAGTCAATTCCAACTCATAGTGACCTTACAGAACAGAGTAGAACTGCCCCATAGGGTTTCCAAGGAGTGGCTGATATATTTGAACTGCCAACATTTCAGTTAGCAGCCAAGCTCTTAACCATTGTGCAATCAGGGTTCCATCACCACCACGGAGGTACTTAATGTATATTCTTAATAAGATCCCTAGGTGATCCTTTGGCCAGCTTGGAAGATCAGAAATTGAAAACCCCTGTTTTGATAGACAATGCCTTTAACAACATCCTTGTTAAAGTTCTTTGAGCAATTACCTTAGCCTAAGATTTCACCTTCACAAGGAAACATACACTTCATCAATCACATTCCTCTTATGAATTTTAAATAGTCACACTGTCCAACGGCAGAGGAATTACCAATAAATAAAAATAGTCAAGCCGTACTTCTCTGAATGCCCGTGATTCCATTATCCTACTGAAGTCTTCAATAAAATTAGTGAATATTTATTTAGACAACACTCAGCTACATTAAGAAAAAAAAAACTTTCATTTACAAGCATGCTCTCTTCTCTCTGACTCAAAACCATCAACAGTAATCGGTGGCAGAATTCTCCACTTTTGAAAGCTATGTAAACAAACACAGACGTCAAACAAGAAACAGACTGATGGGGTACACAACATTATTTCAGTAGCCTTACAAGGTGACACCGAATATATTAAATAAAGTTGGAAAGAAAATTTAATTTACAAACCTCATAAGAAAATTGGCTTCATATTATAATGTTTAGTTCTTATACTATAAGTTTTCCCTCAAGGAAGAGACCAGCAATGAAAAGTAATCTCTAGAAATGTTCACACTCTGGTACAAAACAATAGCACAGATCAGACATGATCTAATCAGTGTTGGAAGAAATGTCAAAATAAAAGCACAGGCTTACATTCCTGCAGGGGCTCCTTACAATCTCTTGGTTTTGAAAGGGGAGAAATGAAGAGTTTTTAAGGGTGTGCTCAACAGAGAGGAGTAAGACAGGATAACCTCAAAGAGTGGCAAGAGGTCTATTAACTTGGAGTCAACAGGGCTCATCTCCACAAATTGTTGCTATTTGTTGAAAATACTAAGGACCACATAACCAGTGTGTTTCATAATTATCTCAGGTTCATAAAGAGCAAAGAAAGGAAAAACCACCAATGATGAAAGTGACAGGAAAATAATTTTTGGCTCAAGAAAAGAAGTCTGTTACAATTAGAGGCAAGGGGAGTTTCCTGACAGTAGACTACTTCAGAAAAGAGCCAGAGGACCTTTCGACTGGATGGTGCAGAGCAGTGGCTCTCAAATTAGCATTCATCAGCATTACTGAGAAGGCTTGATAAAACCATTTGCTGGTCCATACTTATAAGGAGCTCTGGTGACATGAAGGTTTAGTACTGGGCTACTAACCAAAAGGTTGGTAGTCTGAACCCGCCAGTGGCTCCCTGGGAGAAAACACTTGGTGATCTGCTCTCGAAAATATTACAGCCTAGGAAACTTTATAGGGCAGTTTACTCTGTTTTATAGGGTGGCTAGGAGTCGTAATGGACTCAACGCACACACAAAAAAAAACAACAGGCCATATCTATGGATGGAGCCCTAGAATTACACGTAACAAATTTCCAGGTGACGCTAACTTTGTCATTCTGAACCATACTTTAAGAACTGCTGTCTTAGAGTTGTTGATGCTGTTGTTATGCTATATGCATATGTATGTATATGTACCTTTGTGTAAATCATATGTACAACATACCAAATCCATATTGATAAAACATACCATCCTTTCCATCACTTGATGGAGTAATTGTCTTCCTGATCCCAGTGAGGGGAAATAGGAAAAGCATGGGCTTTAGAATCGTGCTCACCTGGTTGAGCAACTTAAATCACATTACTTAACTTCTCTGGGTCTTTCATTCCTCCTTTGACTGAAGAAAAAAACAATAAAAGCAAGAATAATTAATTATATGTATTTATTGATGTGTTTATAAGGAGTAAATGAAAGAAATAAAGTGTATATCTGGCTGGTAGTAATTTCCCAATTTATTTTTATTTTCTTCCTGTCTTCTCTACTATTTCCTTGCCTTCGCCGCTTGCTACGAAGTTTGATTTGTGTAAATCAGAGTTTATCAACTTCGGCACTGTTGACATTTTGGTCTGTATCATTCTTTGTTGTAGGGAGCTATCCTGTTCATTGTAGGGTGTTCAGCAACATCCCTGGCCTCTACCCACTAGATGCTAGTAACACCTACTCCCCACACATAGCTATGATAACCAAAAATGTCTCCATATATTGCCAACTGTCCACTGGTGGGTAAAATCTCTACAGATGAGAGTCACTGGTATAAATACAGGGAGGGACAGCTGTAAGGAATAGGA
The DNA here is from genome assembly GCF_030014295.1 of Loxodonta africana. NCBI lineage: Eukaryota > Metazoa > Chordata > Mammalia > Proboscidea > Elephantidae > Loxodonta > Loxodonta africana. Next base: position 58,113,496 of record NC_087358.1, read on the forward strand.
TCAACTTTTGCTTGAAAGTCTGACTACTCATCTGAGAGGAAAGAAATAAATGAGCAGACTTAAATCTCTCTGTCTTGAAGTCTTAGTGTTTGAGGGCATAAAGTGGAATTGTCAAAGTAATAGATGATGCCTTCACTAAGGTAGTATGTATTTAAGAAGACAAAGATAGAAACAAAAGAGAAAATTGCATTTCTGCAGAGCTTCCATCTTCAAGCAGACTTTTAGATTACAACTCCATGTAAAAAGTTATTTCTTCAACCTCTTCCCTCACTCTCCTAACTATATGTCTATTTGTCTATCTGTCTGTCTGTCTATCTCTCTATCTTCTATCTATCATCTATCTATCTATCTAATCTATCTTCTATCTATCATCTGTCTATCTAATCTATCTATCTATCATCTATCTTTTTCTATCTCTTTCTTCTTCTCTTCCTTCCTCCTCCCCTCCCTCCCAGCATCAAATACATTTTTGGCCTTAATAAATTAGTATAATAAAAACAACACTAAAATATACAGCTTTATTGAGAACATTTCCAAGGTACAGAATTGGGAAAAGAGTATCTTGAATAAATAGATTGTTGTTTTAAACTGAATTGATGATACTATTAAGTTTTCAACCTGGTCGTCTAGAGAGGAGCATTTCAAAGATAAACTATCTTGATATTTTCATTTCAAAGACAGGTAATAAGTGGAATACAACCATTTTCAGGGAACTCCAGACAGGCATAATCTACTTTACGCAACCAGTCACCATCCGGAGGCTTCTCAAAGAGGTTTGCTTTATAGTGGGTCTGAGAAGCTGCAGGATTTGTGAGGACACACTGCCTGCAGAGTAAAGATGGATTACTCAGTGAATACATTCAGGAAATAAGAGGGCAGAACAAAGTGAGGTGCAGAACACAACTGAAAAGACAAACTATGCAAGGAAAACCACACTCAGGCCAAAAGGAAAGAACAAAGCAGGCATGTGGTTTCCTTCTCATGTACTGCATATTTGGATACACTGTATTTCCCAGAAAATGTGATTGGGAAAATACGAAATATTCTCTTCTACAAGGAATATATTCCTCCTCCCTTTCGTATCTGATTTTATCACTCACAAACTTCCTCAAAGATATACGACACTGATCTCTTCTGACTACTGGTTATGAGACACATGTCTTTTCAGAGCCAGTGATAGAAATTGTCCCCTGTGCCTCTGGAAGCCACTGTGATAGGAACGGAGAGAAGGGTTTCTATCACTCCTGTGTGAATAGGAAAACTGTAGATTAAATAGAGTGCTGCTTGGGCTCCAGAATTGATGGTTAATTTAATCAGACACCCTTGTGGTTCAGGATCTTAATGAGAAAGAAGCAAGTCCCCTTGATAGCTGGACTTTTTTTTTTTTTTTTTAAGAATTGCAAGCCTGGAAAAATAAAGTGGGAAATACCCCTCATAGGAGAAAAGAAAAGTCTGCTGTGTGAAAAGGTAAGAAAACCACATCAAAAGTATAAAGAGCCTCACGGGGTTTATGAGGAGTGTGTAACATCCTGCAACTTAGAACACATGCATGCAATGCTCTGGCATAAAGGACTGCAGAACATGGCTTTGTAACACTCTCTCTGCATGACCAGGAAGGACAGGAATGTCTTCCTAACACTGGCCTTAGAGATAGAAAACGTATTTGTACAACCAGAGCTGCTCAGTGTTCCAGAAAAGGAACAGTGAATAAGCAGAGTATATTGATTCACAGACCCCAAGGTATATGGTTTGAATATAAAGATAAGGGACATAAGCGCTGAGATCCAGCAAGCTCCCACAGCCTTGAGGGCTGCCCTGGTTTGGGCAACAGGTTTCTTTCTGCAATGCCTTTCATGGTTGTCCTCCCTGGCCCCGCTCCAGTCTTGGGCCTCTGCTCTGTCAATCAATTCCTCACCAGCATTTGACTCATCACCCCGTCAAGTATATGAAGAAGAAAGAGCATTTGAGTTAAAGAATAATTTGAGGTGCAAAGAGCAAATGCCTCAGTCGCAGCCAGGCCTCAAGACTCTGCAGAGGAACAGAGCTCTGCTGGCCATTATGCCACTGAGGACCCTCACTGCCCTCTGCCTTCCAGCTAAGCATGACAGAGTCCCATGTGGAAAAAAATACTGTCATCAGCCAGTGTAAAATCTTAACAACAAAAAAGGACCATGGATTTAATATTCAAGACAAATCAGGGGTCCTAGAGTTAAGTCTCTTGAGTCAGTGCCCTTGGCTTACCTTCCCAATCTCTCCATTTCTTCGGTGAGAAACAAATGCAGATTCACTCTGCCTGAACTCTCCTCAGACAAGCCAGAATGAGCAGAGCTGCCTTGGTTACTGTCTGCTGAAATAGAGGCCACACCAAACTTGGATTTTCCTAAAATCACTAGGTAAATTAGAGATCGTATTTAAAATGCCCTTTATGTCTTCAGTCATGGGTTATATTATGCAAATGTCTTTTTCAAAATGATTTGTCAAACCTCCTCTGAGGCATATACCCTTTATTTTAAAAAAACTCAAAAACAAAAAGTTGTCGGCTAGTCAGTTCCAACTCATGGCAACCCCACATATGGCAGAGTAAAACTCTGTGCCATAGGGTTTTTAATGACTGATTTTTCAGAAGTAGATCACCAGGTCATTCTTTTGAAGTGCCCTTGGGTGGGCTTGAAATTCCAACTTCAGCTAGCAGCCCAGTGCATTAACAATTTGCACCTCCCAGAGACTTCATCGATAGTTGAGTCTGTTCTAAATCATGACCCAGCAATTCCACTTTCAGGTGCTCCCTGCAAAGAAACATAAACATGTACAAAACAAGCCTTGCTGGTAACAATCAAAGGAAAAGAACAAATAAAATGTGATTAATTTAAGCAGTCAAATACTATATGTCATGGATTGAATTATGTCCTCCCCAAAATGTGTGTATCCGTTGGGCTGGGCCATGATTCCTGGTATTGTGTGATTTCCTATATGATGTAAATCCTGTCTCTATGATATTAATGAGGGAGGAGGGGCAGCACTTGTGTTAGCGGGGCAGGACTCAACCTACAAGATTGGACTGTGTCTTGAGGCAATCTCTTGAGATATAAAAGAAGCGAGCAAAGAGATGGGGACCTCATACCATCAAGAAAGCATTACCTGGAGTAGAGCACGTCCTTTGGACCTGGGGTTCCTGTACCTAAGAAGCTCCTTGGCCAGGAGAAGTTTGAGCACAAAGGATCTTCCTCCAGAGCCGACAGAGAAAGCCATCCCCTGGAGCAGACACCCTGAGGTCGGACTTTCAGCCTACTTTACCACGAGGAAATAAATTTCTCTTTGTTAAAGCCATCCCCTTGTGGTATTTCTGTTATAGCAGCACTAGATGACTAAGACAATCTACAACAGTTAAACTGAGCATACTAGATCTACATGTATTAACATGGTTATGTCTCAAAAACAATTCTGACTACAAAATGCAAGGTGCAAGTGATAGTCTGATGTCCTTTATGCAAAATCATCAAACACATAAATGACAGTATATTTTGTCTCTTGATGTCTACATAGGTAGTAAAAATTTAAATATTCATGGAAATAATACAGACCAACTTCAGAATAGAAAACTACTCCGGAGGGAGTGAGGAGAAAGTGATACAAGGGGTCAGGCATTAGCTGTATTGGTAATTCTTTCATTTTTTTTTTTTTAAGGGGAAAGAGAAAAGACAGAGAGAGGAAGCAAAAAAAATGCCAAAACTGTTGACATCTATTAAATCTCGGTAAAGGGTGCATCATCTCTGTTGTGCTATTTCCTATGCTTATTTCTGTGCATATTTGAAATATTCCATAATTAACAATAATTTTTAAAGCAATATAAGGATACTTGTTTATTCCCAGAGTTCTGTCACTATGAACTCCTACAGTTTATCTAAATCTACTCGCATGTGAAAATCTTTGGGGAAAAAGAGGCAAAATTTGACTAAAAGCAGGATGTTATAGAATACTTGCTCTCTAGGGAAATAAACAATGCACAGTAGCTGCTTCAGAGGCAAAGTCAAGAGGGAGTCATGCAATTTTACTCATCTTCAGCAAATGCAGGAAATCAAATGCAAAATGTAGCACTCTGGGGCCATGTTGTGAAACCACGGCATTCCCTGGAGGTCTTCAGGTACATGAAATAATTAATGGATTATGCTCACCCATAACTAATTTTCTTTTCTCCAGAAAAGCTTACCAGAGATATTCTTCACTTAATCACTAATCAGAGCATAACTCAACACACATTAAAAATATTTCTGATTTTTTTTTAACCATCTCAGACCAGCGTTGAAACAGTAGTTTAAATGAACTGGAATTACTTATGGCTAATGAGATACAGGAGTGTATTGAACCTTATATTCCCTCCTCACTTCACCTTACCTCACCTTCCAATCCCACACCCAGGTTATGGCATAGAAGAAATTTTTTTTTGATAGGTCAGTCAATCAAATGAATCCATAAATAAATCCAAATATCACACAGTTCAGAGTGAGGAAGCTTATTCTTTCGAATTTCTAATGATGAGATTAGAGGTAAAGCTTGATCATTCTTGCTTGCATTTAATCTTCTTTTCCTTTCTCCTCTATTGTTTCTATGCTGAAAATAGATTGACCATTTGCTTATGATGCTCCAGCATTGTTAATGTGACAGGTTTTAAAAAGGTGTGCCAAAAAGAGAAAATTAAGAGTGAATGCAATGTGTTTTCACCCTTTCCCTGAAAAAAAAATTTTAGTCGAAGGCCAGACCTGAGTAACAAGCTTAATCTTCACAAGAAAGGTGTATATCATACCAAAAATTATGTCACCATAGTCTATGACAGGTAAGCATATCTCAGGCAGTTGAGACATATTGACTCTGACACATCCATTATTATCCAATGACAAAACAATAAAATGCTTATAAAGAGAACTGAAGAACTAACACCTCTAGACTAATGAGCACACAGTCCACACAAGTCTAAACAAAACAAAAGTCAGAGTGTCTACTCCATCACTGTCTCACACACTTTCTTTTGCCCGTGTTAACTGAGAATATGGATCATGTGGACAACTGATTCAAATACACAAATAATTAAGACAGTAAATTTTAATCAAAGATTTGAATGTACTTCTCTCCCTCTATAAATCATATGCCAAAATCACCAAATATGTTGATTTCAGGTTGAACAAGGGTGTTCTGCTCTTCAGAAGTCATCAGTGGTTTCTCATTATCTCAGAATAATGTTAGTACTCCTCACCAAAAACCCAAATCCGTTGCTATCAAGTCAATTCTGACTCATAGCAAGCCTATAGGACAGAGTAGAACTGCCCCCTAAGGTTTCCAAGGGTGTAAATCTTTATGGAAGCAGGCTGCCGCACCTTTCTTTGGTGGGTTTCAACTGCCCCGCTTTTGTTTAGCAGCCAAGTGCTTTAACCACTGCACCGTCAGGGCTCCACTTAGTACACCTTAGCAAGCGTGAAATGTTTTCATGATCAGGTCCTGATTTATATTTAGAGACCTGCATCTTACCATCATCTCTCCATTCATTCCATAATTATAATATGCCAGTCTATTTGTCAATCCAGGAATAGATTATGTTCTCTGCTTAGGCAGTACCTTCAGCCTAGAAGGTTCTTCCAAGCCTTCTTCATTCATTTAAAGTTCTACACATCCTCTAAGGCCCAACTTAGGGGCTACCTCTCCTGAAAAGCCTTCTCTAATCTTCCCAGACAAACTGGATATTCTTCTGTAGAATCACAGTAAATTGCCTGTGTCTTGATTTAACTATATTAACACTTTTTTCCACCCTGTATTATACACAAAGGAGCCCTGGTGGTACAGTGGCTAAGCACTTGGCTGCTAATTGAAAGATCAGCAGTCTGAACCCACTAACCACTCCACGGGAGAAGTATGTGGCAGCCTGTTTCCATAAAGATTACAGCCTTGGAAACCTTACAGAGCAGTTCTGCCCTGTCCTCTGAGTTGGAGTCAACTAAACAGCAATGAGTTTGGTTTTGGTTTTTATATTATATACCTCCTATCGTTTTTTTTTGTTTTTGTTTTTGTTTTTTTTTATCGTTTTTTTTTGTTTTTGTTTTTGTTTTTTTTTATCGTTAGGATCCATCACTTATCTGTTAGTTTGTGGTACTGTGGTGGCTTGCATGTTGCCATGATGCTGATATTTCAAATATCAGCAGAGTCACCCAGGGTAGCAGATTTCAGTGGAGCTTCCAGACTAGTTAAGTGCTATGGCTGCTAGCCAAGAGGTCGGCAGTTCAAATCCACCAGGCTCTCCTTGGAAATTCTATGGTATAGTTCTACTCTGTCCTGTGGGGTTGCTATGAGTCAGAATCAACTCTACGGCAGCAGGTTTATTTATTTATTTTTTTGTTTTGTTTTCCAGACTAAGACATACTAGGAAGAAGGACCTGGCATTCTACTTCTAAAAAAAGTTGACCAGTGCAAACCTTATGTACGTAGGGTCAGTATGAGTTGGAATTGACTCAACAGCACCTAAGAAAAACAGTAACATAACATTAATATTCCTAACAAAAAACTAAAATCCATTGCTGTTGCTAGAAAAGAATATCATGTTTAGTAAAATAGAGGGTCAAAAAAAACATGGAAACACTCATCTCAATAAAATTGATTGACACAATGGACTCAAACGAACCAATGATCATGAAGATGGTGCAGGATGTGGCAACATTTTGTGTTATAGGTAAGGCTGCCATGAGTTGGACTCAACTCGACAGCAACAACAATGACAACATGGTTAGTACCATGTCTTAGAGTCACAGTGCTTAGCACACTGCTTTGCACTCGATGGACTAATGACTGTTTGTTGTATGATTAAATGAAAAAATGAAAGTACAGAATTGTTTAGTTTGTACTTTTAACTTATCGATTTCATTATATGGAGAGTTCAATAAACTGTAAAATAGTTACAGCCAAAGGGAGTAGGAAGATAAGTGACCTACAGATTAGACTTTACTTGGGATGGAAGAGAAGAATAAAGAAAGAAGAATAGAGAGGGTAAAGTCAAACTCTAGCATAATATTCAGCGTATACTCATGAGGGAGCCATCACACCTGAATTCATATTCTAACATTACCACTTAACTCATCTGGATCTATTCCCTCATCCACCTGCCAGGTCTACTGTAAGGATCAAACAGATAATGTGTATCGAGTGGAGTGGTAAAGGGGAACACAGTATCATGAGACATTTATCCATGTCTGTTCCCTGAATTATGGTATACTGTGTCAGCTGGGTGTCCATTGCCTCAGGAAGGTATAAAATGGCAGCATGAGAGAAAACAGAAGTCAGTTATTGGGTTTTGAGTTTCAGAAGCCTAAACTTCAGCAAGCACTGGAAAGAAGTTATGTGTATCAATCATCAGTTTGAGAAAACGTGTGATAAGGGCAAACTGTCCTTTTTTATCTCACTCTCAGGACCCAGCCCCTGAAGAAACAAAAATCCCCAGGCTGGACAGTGGCGGAGAGCTAGAGAGGAACACATACTGAGTAGTTGTTGCAGTGCTGGGAAAGTAGTGCCCCCTATGGGGCCCAACTAGCCAAAGCTCTGCAAAGAATGAACAGAATCATTCCTTTTGGGATCAAAGAGCAAAAAGGAAGTCTGTGCCTCATTTCTCAGGAGGCATCAAAACCCCTGTGAAGAAATGGTTGAGAGGTGTGTCAGGAGCAGAGAAGGGCTAACACAGCCCTAGCCAGTCCCTGTGGCTTAATGTGGTCAAGAAGCTGTAGAAGCAGCCCACGCACCTGAAGTTGACATGAAAGCAGATGAAAGATCCCATAACATCCTAGAGATCCTGTAATTCCAGCACCATGTGAAAGATATGTCATCTTTAAACCCCAGAGAGGCAGAGGAGAATCCAAGAGAGACGTATCCAAAAGGGCCTTCAGGATGGGAGCAAGAAACGATGTAGCTAGACCTTCACAGCAAGGGACTGACGACCTGGTGGAGTGAGATTGATGGCGATGACCAGATGCAGTGCACCACATCCAACTGCTCCACAGCTCCAGCACAGATTAAATCCCAGAGAAGGAAGAGGGGGGAAGACTGAATTCACTGAGATTAAGTGGCTGTCATTGAAAAGGATGGGATTTCAAAATAGAAATTACATGAAGTTTCAGACAAAAATGAAGGAGGTTCCATTTCTTACTCAGCTGAGTTTATAGATCTGGGTTTTACATATGGAAAGTGTCCAGCCCAGAGTTTGCATGGAGCACTCAACAAAAGTCAGTTCCTTCCTTTTCTCCCCTTACCTTCGTATTATCATTGTTGTTGTTAGTTGCTGTTGAGTCAATTCCAACTCATGGTGACCCCATATATAACAGAATGAAACATTGCCTGGTCCTGTGCCACCTTCATGATCGTTGGTATGCTTGAGTTCATTGGTGCAGCTACTCCGTATTTTGAGTGCCTTCCAGCATAGGGTACTCATCTTCCAGCACTAGGTCAGGCAATATTCTTTGTTTTTTTCGATAGGGTTTTCATTGCCTAATTTTTGGAAGTAGATCTCCAGGCCTTTTTTCCTAGTCTGTCTTAATCTGAAAGTTTCACTGAAACCTGTCCATCATGGGTGTTTGCATAGCTTCCAGCATTATAGCAACATGCAAGCTACCACAGTATGACAAGCTGGCAAATGGGTAGTCGCCCAACCTCCTAAACCTACATAATCAGAACTTCGAATAAACATTTAGTATCTTAGACTAGACCTGGGATTAGCAAACTTTCTCTGTAAAAGGGCCAAGAAGTAAATATTTTAGATTCTGTGGATACAGAGTCTGTTGGCAAGGAATCTATCTTGCCACTGTAACATGAAACATCATAAGCCAAAAAACAAACCCATTGCCACCAGTTGATTCCAACTTATAGCAACCCCATAGTACAGAGTAGAACTGCGCCATAGGGTTTCCAAGAAGCCACTGATGGATTCAAACTGCCGACCTTTGAGTTAGCAGCCAAGTGCTTAACCACTTCACCACCAGGGCTCTGAGAGCATCATAGACAATACATAAACAAATGTGTGTGTCTGTGTTCCAATACAACTTTCTTTACAAAAAATACACAGTGGCCTGGATGTGGTCTGTAGACTGTTGTTTACCAATCCTTGAAGTAGAGGAAAGTAGCTTAAAGAGTCTATTAAAATAATTACGAGATAAGTACGAGCTAAGATGGCAGCCATAGGAATGAAAGGCATAATAAGTAAATTAAGGAAGAAGTAAGCAGCTACAGAAAGAGGGATGATTGGACAATTAGAACATAATGTCTACCCTGGCAGACAGAAAGATTGAGATATTACTGATGAAAATGGAACAGTTGAAAAAGGTTTGGAGTCCAAAGAGAGAATATAAATACCTCCCTTATCACAAACAGTCTAAGGCCCCCACACAAACATAGATTTAAAAGACAGAGAAAGCACAGAAGAATGGCAGTTTCTCAGAGTCAAGCTCCAACACTTCAGCAGTCTTCACAGTTACCTTACAATTTTGATGGGAATAGCAGCAGGAGGAGAAAACAGCTCGGAATCTGATTTCCCTCCAATTCCTATTTCAGTCAAACCAGTCACCACCGAACCCTGCATGCACAACACAGTACTTGCCCAAACATTTCCAAACAGCCTTCCAGAGCAGAAACAAACATTTGGAGAGAAATTGAGGAAAGGAATTTGCCAAGAGATTATCACGGTACATCTGTTTTTTTAAAAGCCATTACCACCGTCTTCCTATCAGTAGGCTATTGTGCTTCCCTGAAAATGCAATCAGCAAATCACACCAAATGAGTTAACAGACTAAAGCAACGCTTTCTTTGCTGGAAACTGGAGGAAAGTTTGTTAGCGGGTGCTTTCCGCCTGCAACTGTCACACGCAAATCACTGATGAGGGTTGTGAAGTCCCCTGGAAGTGAATTTGAGTGTTGTCCCTGCGGGATGTCCAATCCATAGGCATTTGTGCTTTGCTCACTGTAAAACTTGTTTTTTGCCATCTGTTTTGAATTTGTCACCCTTAGTTTACATAACCTAAAACTGTAAACTAGATTGACATTAAGCATGCAATTTAAGATTTTACTAGTGGCAATAAATTCCCACATAACAACCAGTTTGGGCTTTATGTAGCTTCTGCCTGCTCTCCATCACTGACCTTCTTAAATAACACTCCAATTGCCTCTCGCTTCTCCTGCTTCATAAACATTTCTTGAACTACCCTTCACACTTTGTCCTGTCCTATCCCTACCACCACACTGCTGTCCTCTGCTTATCCTGCTCTTAACTTCAGTTCATTTTCTCACTCTTTCTTTACTGCTGCCGTTTTGTTATTTTCTTCATTTCCTATTTATTATTTGAATAGGGAAGACCAAAGAAGAATTGATGCCTTTGAATTATGGTGTTGGTAAAGAATATTGAACATACCATGGACTGCCAGAAGAACAAACAAATCTGCTTTGGAAGCAGTTCGAACAGAATGACCCTTAGAAGCAAGGGTGGCAAGACTTAGTCTCACATACTTTGGATATGTATGTTATCAGGAGGGGCCAGTCCCTGCAAAAGGGCACCATGTTTGGCAAAGTAGAGGGTCAACGAAAAAAGGTAAGATCCTTAACAAGATGGATTGGTACAGTGGCTGCAACAATGGGCTCACCAATAACAACAACTGTGAGGGCAGTGCAGGACTTAGAATTGTTTGGTTGTAACAAGGTCACTATGAGTTGGAACTGACTCGACAGCACCTAACGGCAACAGTAGTCCAAGAAGAATATCGTCCAATATAGTGCTGGAAGATGAGCACCTTAGTTTGGAAGGAACTTAAAATACACAGTGGCTGCAACAACAGACTTGAGTATACCAATGATCACGAAGATGGCACAAGACCAGGCAATGTTTCATTCTGTTACACATGGTGTCGCCCTGAGTCAGAGCTGACTTGATGGCAACTGACAAAAACCACAGCATAGTCCAAGAAGGTTCTAATTACTTGACCACTTTATTAAAACAGCTACCCTAATGCCAGTACCTGAGGCCTCCTCTAGTCCTCATTGTTCTTTGAAAATGGAAGATTTAATCCCAAGAATTAACAGAAAGAGTATGATCTTTAGAATCCTGATCTTATGATCCACCAGCTTAATGTTCTTGGCCAAGTCACTTAACCTCTCTAAGCCTTAGTTTCCTCATCTATACAATGGGGCTAAGAAAAGCTACCTGCCACAGAAGATTTAATGAAAGGATTAAGTGAAATGTAAAGCACCTAGCACAATTGGTACCCAATAAATGTTATTTACCATTCCTAACAATTATCTATAATCTAAACAATCTTCTAACTAGCCTAAATTATTGGTTTATTTACCATCTACAGAAAAGAGTCTCAGTATTGTTTTTCCCCCAAAGAATTATCTTACTGCTCCAGCAAGTTATTTTATATTCATGTGCTTGTCTTGAATATATGTTGAAAAATTATAATTATAAGGCCAGAGGTAGAAAAGGAGGTGGCATTTCAATGTAAATAGCCAACCTACAGGTTAGATCACAAACTGGGGTCTTTATTTTAACAACTACCAGTGGAAAGCTAATTTTGGAAATCCTGATAAATTATACTGGATTTTGACACTACTTAACAAAACCAAAAAACCAAACTCGTTGCCGTCAAGTTGATTCCAACTTAAAGCGACCCTATAGGGCAGAGTAGAACTGCCTCATAGAGTTTCCAAGGAGCTCCTGGTGGATTTGAACTGCCGACCTTGGGGAACCTAAATCTGAACTCAAATACTTCCATTTCTGCCATAGCGAAGGTGTTAATATCCACTCAGTTTGGAGAAAAGAAAAACAACTCCATATTTGGGGTTCTTTGTATAATTGTATAAGGCAGTATGCAGGTAAATTGTATTTAATTTGGACTAGTTTATTCCTTTTGCCCTTTGCCTATTGCATGAACCCAAGTGATCCCCCACTTTAGAAGAATCATCATTGAGGACCCACAGGGTGGCTACATCCAGGGTTGTCCTATTCTTTATCAAGACAACTCCATATCCTGTGAACACGTGATCCATAAATACTTTTCTTGAAACCAAATAGGAGAAAATTTCCTTTTGTCTCAGCCCTCTTTATGTCCAGTGTCACTCAGGGTTGAAATTCTTATTAGAAAAAGAAAAAAAAAAAATCACAATGCTTTGTTTAAATACATGACAAAAGAATTATCATAGTAATTAATGCTCATTGTAGAAATTTTAGAATATACTATAAAAGATACGCAAAGGAAATAGAAATGACTCAAAATACCCTTTCGCCTAGAGATAACCATTCATCGTTAACAATTTTGGTATAGTTCTTAGCTCTTACACGTGGGATTTAACACACACATGCACACATGCACCCACACACACATAACCCAACATACTGTGCAACTGAATCATTCATGCATTTAACCTCTGCACAGAATTTTAGGATCTAATCATCACCTTCTCCACTACTTCATTCAATTCTCACAACAGCAAACTATTCTACTTAATCAAATTCATGTTTAGAGGCTTAATAATTTTAAAAAGGGAATAGCACTTGAAGGAGGAATACTTCATAATTCTTTACTCACTTATCTACCAATGATTTCTAGGGACCTGACAGTTATTTTAAAAACAGAATTGTTCAAATACCTACACATCTATACATAGGCCTTTCCTTTAGGTCTTTCCTATAGTCTAACTCAATGGTTCTCAAATTTCAGAATGCATAAAAATTACTCAATGGTATGCATGCACATAAAACTGTGTATTATTCTTTGTGGATAAATTAAGGTATTTTTAAATATAATTTTCACTCCAAAAGATCTCTTAATTAACAGGTGCCTTAATCTTGTATAATGTAACTTCACTGTACCTACACTTCTTTTTTATAAAATATGTATTATTAAGTAACCTATTACATTCATTTAGTATAATACAGACATATTTCTATGATATTAAATGCTTATGTACAACATTCTTTTTCATGGTTGCACAGAATTCCAATCTATGAATGTACTGCAACTTAACTAATACTCTACCTTCGAAAGTTTTATGTTGTCTTTAGTAACCCCTATTTTTATTGGACATGCCAAAATGTGAGCCAGGCTCAGAGCTAGAATGAAGTTACTGTCAAAGATTCAGAAGAGCTCCATAGACATTCTCCATTCTGAAACAAAGACTCAAATGGAGACTTCCGACCCTAGAAAACACAGATAAATTAATTACATTTGAGGTTATTTCATCTTCCTGATTGAGGTACTTTCTCTTCTCCAGAATGGGTAGATAAGTCTGATCTCCCTGTAGGGTCGCTATGAGTCACAACTGATTCAATGGCAATGGATTAATCTCCCTTTAATGGGACAAATGGCATCAGCCTTATTACCGTTTTTAAGAACTACATATAGTATTATAATTCGTAGGGTGTGAGCCCTAGGTAACTGATTCAGGCCAGTACCATCAGCGAATGCTAACATCATTTGATGAAAGGCTGCCAAAGAAGAAGATATTCATACAGTCTCAAAATATCAGCCTACAGATGACTTCACATTTACAGAATAGAAAATATCCCTGGTGATCACTACCTGTATGATTAAACTTGGCATCACCAATAGTGAGAAACATAACATTGTCATAGAAAAAGAAGTAGACAGTACTGCTGTCTCATTGAACTAATTTTATGCAACATTTGACCATAAAATCTCAGAGCCATACAACTAATAAGCATTTATTTTTGCTCACAAATTTACAGATAGGCTGGAGTTCTGCTGACCTGGGCAAACTTGGCTCCAGGCTGTGTTTTCAGTTAAGGTTGGCTCTATATACTGCTACTCAATTTTCTGAGACTCAGAAAATGTTATTCTTACATGGCAAAAGTACAAGAGGATAAGCACAATTGCTCATGTGACATCTGCTAACATCTCATTGGTCTCAGCAAGTCACGTGGTCAAGTCCAAAGTCACAGGCAGAGAAATATGCTTCTCTCGGAAATGTTGGAGGGGGATGAGGAAGCAGGAAAAAAAAAACTGGGCAATAAATTGATCTACTGCAGTCACCTTCGCAATATTCTTGCCAAAGAAGGGTCTGATTTATTCTAATCATGAGGAAACAATCAGACAAATCCAAAATAGGAGATATTCTCCAAGATAACAATTCATGACTCTTAAAAGAAGTCTTTGAGATAGAAGACAAACCCCCAGAAAACAGACGGAGGGAACTTTTCTAGATCGTTGGTGGTGGTGGTGGTGGTGGTGGTTGTGGTTGAGTCAATTCTGACTCATGGTGACCCCATATATGTCAGAGTAGAACTGTGTTCCATAGGGCTTTCAGGGCTGTGACCTTTCTGACGTGGATTGCCAGGCGCCTTTGGGTGGGTTCAAATCGACAACCTTTTGGTTAGTAATCCAGTGCTTAACCTTTTGTACCACCCAGGGACTAAATAAATAACCTGAAACTTGAATCATCCTGAATTTGAAGAAAAAAATCTATAAAAGGCCTATTTAGTGCAATTAGGGAATTCGAAGTAGCCCTAGTGGTGCAGTGGTTAAAGTGCTCTACTGCTAACCAGAAGGTAAATGGTTCAAACCCACCAGCCACTCTGTGGGTGCAAGATGTGGCAGTCTACTTCCATAAAGATTACAGACATGGAAACCTTATGGGGCAGCTCTATTCTGTCCTACAGTGTCGCTGAGTCAGAATTGACTTCACGACAGTAGGTTTGGTTTTAGGGAAATTTAAAAATGGACTTTATATGAAATAATGGCATGTGATTCTTATTAAATTCTTTGGGTGTAATAATGAGACAGTAGTTAATAACATCTTTATTCTTAGGAGATGAATTATTAAATATTTATGGGTGAAGTGTTATCCACAACTTACTTCCAAGTAGTTTATCAAAAAATGCATGTATTTATATACAGAGAGAGAAAGGTAAACAAAGGTGGCAAAATGCTAACAGTTGATTAATCTAAGCAAAGGTATGTCATATTCATTATACTATACTTTCTTCTTTGCTGTAGTTTCTTTTTTTTTTAATATTAAAAGGAAAAGACAAGAAAGGTTGAATTAATTACCTGGGAAATTTTAAATCATACTGAGGAAAAAGTAGGACCATTAGACTTAGTTAAACAGATTGGGGACTATAAGGATTATTTTAGCCAGAAATTGACCATTTCAATTTGCCTGAGATTGATTGTAAGGTGCTCGACAAAGCTAAAAATGTTGAGGCTTGACAAAGTGCTCAGTCAATTAGTTCATTTAGTTGTGAAATGAATTTGGTTTGGAGAAATAATTGATAATGATAAAGATAACTAAAGATTAGAGAAATATTTGCAGTTAAGAGCTATGAATGGGGTCCCTGAGAGGTACAAACAGTTAAGCACTCAGCAACTAACCAAAAGTTGGCAATTTGAATCTACACAGAGGCATCGGAAAAGAAAGGCCTAGCGATCTACGTACAAAAGATCACAGCCATTGAAACCCTGCAGATTACAGTTCTACTCTGAAATGCTTGGGGT
This sequence comes from Loxodonta africana, assembly GCF_030014295.1. Taxonomy (NCBI): domain Eukaryota; kingdom Metazoa; phylum Chordata; class Mammalia; order Proboscidea; family Elephantidae; genus Loxodonta; species Loxodonta africana. The sequence goes on from NC_087358.1 coordinate 58,129,016, forward strand.
TGCTGACTCAAGGGCAACTGTTTGTTTGTTTGACAAAAGCTAGGAAACTCTATAAAGGATGAAAACAACTTCCTGGGCAAAGAAGGAAGATGTTCCTGAGTCAGGGTACTCCCACACCTCCTGGTAATTCTGATACTGGCATATCCCCTAAAAAGTCCATTTGTAAGGTCTGGCCTCTACCCTAAGCTACTCTTTCTGGAAATAAAACTTCCTCTGGTTCCTGTGAGTTATTTCTCTTAACACATGCATCCTAGAGCCAACTCGGAGTTCTTGACCAAGACCTCAAGGGCTGAAGTTGATGTTTCTTGTAAATAAGTTTTGATAAATCTCATTAAGAATTTGATTTTTTTAAGCTTCAAATTCTCACTTTGCTTCTGATCCCAGAAGAATTCCTTTTGAGGTCCTGGGTCTCTGTTCAGGGAGGAGCAGGTGCAAAACAAGAGAGAACAAGAGCAAATGTGAACTTAGCTGTTATTATGCATATCCCTTGAGTGACTATTTTCTAATCTACACAGAATAAATTCAGCAAGTGTTTTCTGTTCCAAGTTCACTTCTGGGAACTGCAGTGTGTCTTGATGAAGAGTCTGCTCATTAACGGGAAGGAAAGTTTAGAAATTTTGTATTGCTTAATTCTCATTCTTCTACACAAAAGGAGAAAACCAGTATTCTAAATAAGGCCAGTATCAAGGAAGGAATAAGGTTTACCTCAAGGAGTCACCATATTTCAGTTTATTTAAGCTCTGATAGTGAAATTGCTTTACAGTTCTTCTTTAGCACTTACTTAGCATAATCTTTGGTTTCACAGGCCTGTAAACTGTGCACCCAATTTTCTGAGAAATATCTACATGGTCAGAGACTCTTTTATCTTCTGGAATTTCGTTCCTTTTTTTCTTTCTTTATTCATCCATTCATTTCTTGCACACCTCTTCTGTTCCAAACACTTTTATTAGTTCCAGAGTGCTACTGACATTGTTTTCAATAACCATAGCTTTCAAAAGTAAATCAGGACTTTTTCTCTCAAATGGGTCCAGAAGCAGCATAATTCTATCTCTATCTCTGTCTGTCTGTCTATCTCTGGTATAAAACCAATCCAGGGAAATCTCAGTTTTCCTTCCCTGGTCAGTTCAGACCCCAGCTGCCAGTGCAGCCATTTCTATCCCAGCCCTGTTCCCTCAGGGCTGGCTCAACAACACCAGCCCAGTCTTGTTTCTTAGGTCCAGTAATCTGATGGAACAATTCAAGGGCAGCAAGGAAAGGGCTATATTTAATCTAGAAGGAAAAGAGATACAAGCACAAAGGAGAATGTTCAGGAGGGATCTAGGTGCAGAGCTTCCATGTCCCCAGGGGAAGAACTTACCCTCCTGAGAGAGCAGATGTTTGCTCTCCACCCAGGAAGCTCCAACAAGCCTCCATTTTTCGATGCCTTTATTGGGCCATAAGGCTTAGTCAGCACTGGGCCCCCAGGTTATCCCTCTTGGTGAGGTGAGCTCCACTCATGGGTCTCAGGTATAGCTGTCCTCTCAGGATGAGGGCTAAAAGCTAAATTGTTTACTGCAAAGGAGTTTCTCTTTCTCTCTCTCTCTCTCTCACACACACACACACACAAGCACATACACACACACTATCCAAGGGCTTCCTTGATGTGAGGTGAGCCCAGTCTCTCTACACAAATCCCATGGGGACACACATGTTCCTCTAGACCAAAGCCATTCTTTACCCCAAACATCAGGGTTTCAGAGCCTTCACCACCACTCATGGTCCAGGGAAAGAGGACTAGGCAATCTCGCATGGTATGGTAGATGCTTCTCACTGCTGTCAAGTCGATTCCGACTCATAGCAACTGTGTAGGTCAGAGTAGAACTGCCCCACAGAGTTTCCAAGGAGAGCCTGGAGGATTTGAACTGCCGACCTCTTGGTTAGCAGCCATAGTACTTAACCACTATGCCACCAGGGTTTCCGGTAAGCACTTAGCCCGGCAATATTTAACTTCAGCTGGGAGCTCTAAAGTTCCTTCTGGAAGACTCAAGTGTCACTCTACACCTTAAAAAAGTGTTTTGTGACTGAATGTTGGACAAAATAAGCCTAATTTCTCAGGCCCAGGAACAGACATAGCAAGTCTCCACCCTGCTACCTTCAAGGGTCCTCCTGCACTCCATCAAGAAGAAAACTGTAGCCAAAGGGATCCTGGGCAAAGGAATTGTGTATAAAATAACCTGAGGAAAACTTTGGGCTCAACAGTTCTTAAATTGCAATTGAGAAAGGGCAGGTGACTTAGGTTCACAAAATTATTTGATAGTAAATTTAGGAATAGAACTCACAGCTCATATTCCTAGTCTATCATCCCCTACTCCCTGCTATTCCTACTCTTTAAAATTTCATCCCTCATTTTAAGTATATTCATGGCAAACATCCAAAAAGAAACCTAGCATCAACTAATGTATGAGAGTTTGACCCTCCACCCCCATCCACCACTTTCCGTTCTGTTACGGTTATTCCTTCACATCTTGAACACTCTCTTAACTATCCATCTATAAAAGGTTTGATTTGGATTATTCTGATTTTTATAATAAACCTCTGTTGCCTTCTGTGCTCAGCTTCTTCTACCAAATATTGGCAGTTTGCCTCTCCTTTTTAATATTATCAACACCATTGATCACTGTTTCAATAAACAAGGGAGACGTGCAATAAAGTATTTTCTTTAGTTCTTCAATTTTAGGAATATTTGAGATTTCATGTGATTGGACTGCTTTGTTGTTGTAATATTATTACTAATTCTTGCTAATAAAACAATAAAAAAGAAGGAACTTTACATAAGTATCTGTGTATGTATGAGTCTTTTGTATAGATACAAACTATAGATACACAGAGGCCTCAAGGTGGTGCAAATGGTTTACACACTCAGCTGCTAACCAACCGGAAGGTTGGAGGTTTCAATCTACCCAGAGGCACCTGGGAAGAAAGTCCTGGCCATGTATTTCAAAAAAATCAGCCATTAAAAACCCTATGGAGCACAGTTCTACTCTGAGACACATGGGGTCACCAAGAGTTGGAATTGACTCAGTAGTAAGAGGTTTTATACACACACACACAAACACAGAGAGAGAGCCCTGGTGGCACAGTGATTAAGTGCTAGGCTGCTAACCAAAAGTTCAGCGGTTTGAATCCAGTAGCTTCTGCTTGAGAAATAATGTGGCAGTCTGCTTCTATAAAGATTACAGTCTTGGAAACCCTATGGGGCACTTTTAACTCTGTCCTACAGAGTTGATAAGAGTCAGAATTGACTCAACGGCAATGGGGTGTGTGTGTATATACACACACATAGACAAACTATATGAAAAAACACATTTTATAAGCCCTATGGGTAAAAATAAATATAATAAAGGCAAAGAGAATATGATAATATGACTGCTTTCTTGGAAGTTTTACCATGCAGGACACCAAAAGAAAAATTAGATTAAGATATAAAGAGCTTTAAATTTTGGAATTATTATACAGTGCCACATATTTTTTAAGTATCTGTTCTTAATATACAAAATGGCTACAATTCATAAAACTGCAGCATACACTCAGCTCGCCAAGGACTTACTATTTTGAGACCCTGTGTTCTGATTATGGAACTGCAGGCAGTTAAAGCCCGAGCTGTTTGGAGACTCCTAAAATGTAACCACGTAGGTGAAAGAGGACAAAAGGGTATTTCCAAAACAAAAGAACCCCTCTGAAAAAAACACTCTGGAATATTATATGAGAAGCATTCCACTCTTATGCATAGACAATGGAATGCTGATTTGGAAAGTATAAGAAAGGACAATGACAGATTAAAACTCATTAAAATTAAATCAGCTTATTGTGTAGCCTTAGCTAAAAGGAAAATGACTTTTTTGTAAAAACATGTATGCTCCTTTTTTTTTTTTTTCCTTTTATGCAATGGTCCAGCAAGGCACTCCTCAGGTATTTTAATGTCTATTCCTATTCCTACGTGTTGTACTCAGCAGAAAAAAAAAAAAAAAAATTGCCAAGGCATATAGCCATCCAGGACATGTGAAACTTTACAGAAGAAACTTTGTTTGACCATCAGTCACTGGGCTGAAAACAAAAAGCAGACAATACTGTCATCATGGTCTCTGTGGGGGTTTTATGTAGAATTCTAATTAACCAACCCTCATTTTCTTTCCAGATATTGAAAAAAAAAAAAAAAATCTGACTGAAGTTTCTAAGGAATTTGGAAGGAAAAATATGAATTTATATGTGGCATACATTATAAGGGGGTCCCTGCAGATTCTTCAGGAGGGATTTGAGCCTCTGTTTAAAACAGCTCTTTACGTCTTGAAATTGAAATGCCGTTCATCAGAAATCAAACCCACTAGAAAATAAAGGCTTATGAAACAGAAAACAGTAGCATTTCAGTGTCTTGGGTTTGACAATAATAAAATTTACAAATCCCCTTTGTAAATCCCTGTTTAATGTCCATGCCCTCATGGACTATGAACTCCATGAAGGACGTGATAGTGTTGGCTTATTCACCACTCTACCCCTAGAGTTAGCACAGTGGCTACCACACAGGAGGAGGCAATAAGTATTTGTAAAGTTTTTATTTTTTCTAGTGACTTCTTCTTAAATGTCTTAGTCTGGGTTCCCCAGAGGAGCAAAACCAGTGAAGCATATATATAAATATATATACAGAGAGTTACTTCAAGGAAGTGGCTCACTCTGTTGTGGGGGCTGACAAGTACCAAACCTGTGGGTCAGGTGACAGGCTGAAGGCCTCTACTGGATCATGTGGTTGCAGGGGCTGACGAACCCAAAAGCTGCAGGTTAGGCATCAGGCTGAAGACTTCTGTAGGCTTACTTTCCAAGAACTATAGGTCAGGCAATGGGAAGTACACAGGGTCCAGAGAGCATGAGCTTTGCCAGAACATCCATTTATACACCAGAGGCGGGCCACACTCCCAAGGAAGCCCCCGCTTTTAACTGATTGGCTGCTCACATCAGATCACAAAATGGAAGGTGATTCCATATTGTCTGCCCAGTCACTGAGAATCATAACCCAGCCAAGTTGACATCTAACATTAAACATCACACTGGAATACGAAGAAGTGGGTGAAATGAACAAGATCAGCACAACTCCACAAAGGACTAGGAGGACTTTTGACAGACAGAGGAGCAGAAAGAGAAAGCAGAAGAGTAAACCCCTCCCTCTGCTCCTGCTGCTAACAGTTTCTCCCGGCTTTTTTCAAGAAAAGATCATGATGATAACAGTAGCAACAGTAGTATAAGCTGAGAGAACTCACAGATAAATTTGCTAGGTGGTTTTCTTTGATCTTTAATAAAACATCACATTTGTGTGGTTTGGTCCAGGATTCAATAGTCTGCTGGGAAATCTGTGCATCACTTACAAATATTTTTGAAAAAAAAAATTCTTAAGCAATCAATCAATGCAAGGTTGGGCATCAGAACTCAGTGCTTATTGTCCAATCACGTGTCAGTACACGTTTTGAAAACATGTGTAGTCACTGCTTAAAAATTTGAAACTAGTACAGATGTACACATGTATGGCAAGAGGCATGCAATGTAAAAGCCACCATAGCCTATACGTTTTGGTTTTAGGCACCCGTTCATTTAGAAAACACCTGTGGCATGTTTGGCAACCAATGTGGGTAAAACACAAGAGCCCCGATGACTTCCAGACAGACTGGTGTCAGTTCCTGCCTATGAATTATTCTGAGCCACTATCTTGATGTTAACATGTGTTCTCTGGCTTTGGTAATTATTCCACTAGGCAGTGTAAAGCCTGTTTTCACTTGGGACATAATTACCATAGGTAATTGTGTATAGGCAAATATCTGCCCTTCTATTGGGTAGTCATCGCATCGCCCATGTTCCAAAGCACCAAATCCCATGACAGGGATACATTTGACTTGTCGTCTTGGAATTAATTAGCATGCTTAGCGTTTACTTACAAATGTATAAATGCATCAAATTTTCACCACTTTTTTTTCATGTCAAAATCTTTACCACAGCAACACGTGAATTACAATAGAAGGCAACTGGAACACAGCGTTCCGTTGGAACATGTTGAAATACGGAGCTACCTCTCCACAGCATTAGCTAGGCAGATAGGGGCAAATATTTTCAAGTTCTCTGTGCCATTTTTGTGAGTTTCTGTTCACACTGTAATTAAAGAAGTTCAAGTGCATGAGCCTGAACTAGTCACAAATGGAATGATGGTACAAAGCACATTAAAAGCAAGCAGTGTTTGGTGTAATTCAGACAAAGCAATTCCGAGCACAGTGCAGAATTCAGAAATCATCAGTGTTTGCTTGTCTGCACTGATCACAACAATAGCATTATCAATTTTATTTATTTATTTGCATCTTAATTCAAAAGCTATAAATGCACCTTACAAAATCCAAATAATACAATACAGTTTTTTAAAAAGCTACTACTACAGAACTCCAGGAGACAGAAGAAAAACAAAGTAAAGTCAGTGGTAAAATTAATACACAAAATGCATGCCATGAAGGCCAAATGAGGCACTGAGCTTGGTAGTAACACAGAGAGGGAAATGTGAACACACCTGCTATGCAGTTGTTCAGGATAAGCACAATTCCTGGTAAGCAGACTTGTTGTTGTTAAGCTCTGAAAAGTCAATTCCAACTCATAGCAGTCCCACGTGACCAAGTGGAACTATCCTCATAGGATTTTCTAAGCTGTAATCTTTATGGAAACAGATCACCAGGCCTTTCTCCCACAGAGTTGCTGGGTAGGTTTGAACCTCCAAACTTTTGGTTCACTGCTGAGCACTTAACTGTTACACCACCAGGGCTCCTTGACAAGCAGAATTCCAAATTAATTCCACCTGGTTTAGAAACGTACCTTGGGATTTATATTCCCTACTGGATTTACTTTCCTAAATAGTTTTGATTTTCAGCTGCAATGAAAATAGCTGTGTTTACAGATCACACATCTTCTATCATTAGCTGTCACTGGGTCAGCTTCCGAGTCCTGGTGACACCATGCACAACAGAATGAAACACGCCCCGGTCCTGCACCAACCCCATGATCAGTTGCTAACAGGACCATTGTGATCCATATGGTCTTCCTTATTTTCAGAGATAGATCGCCAGTGCATTCTTCCTAGTCCGTCTTAATCCAGAAGTTCCATTGAAACCTGTTCAACATCATAGCAACACACAAGTCTCCAATGACAGAGGAGTGGTGGCTTCAAATGAGATGGGTTGACCAGGAATCAAAACCTGGGTCTGCTGTAAGGAAGGCAAGAATTCTAACACTGAAGCACCGCTGTCCCCATGTACATCTTCTAGACTAGTGTTATTCAAATTTTGGATTACCAATAGTATGTTAAAAATTGATTTAGTTGGTCATGATCAACACATTTTTTAAATTAGAAAATATATTGCACAGAAGATAATCATTGTTTCATAGAATTTGTTTCAATCTGTTGTTGTTGTTGTTAGGTGCCATCAAGTCAGCTCCAACTCATAGCAACCCTATGTACAACAGAAGGAAACACTGCCCAGTCCTGCACTATCCTCATAATCATTGTTACGCATAAGCCCATTGTTGCTGCCACTGTGTCAATCTATCTCGTTGAGGGTCTTCCTCTTTTTCACTGATCTCTACTTTACCAAGCATGATGTCCTTCTCCAGGGACTGATCCCTCTTGACAACATGTCCAAAGTATGTAAGACATAGTCTCACCATCCTTGCTTCTCAGGAGCATTCTGGTTGTACTTCTTCCAAGACAGGTTTGTACGTTCTTCTGACAGTCCATGGAATATTCGATATTCTTCACCAACACCACAATTCAAAGTTGTCAATTCTTCTTCGGTCTTCCTTATTCATCATTTAGCTTTTGCATGCATAGGAGGTGACATAAAACGTGATGGCTTGGGTCAGGCCACCTTGGTCTTCAAGGTGACATCTTTGTTTAAAGAGGCCTTTTGCAGCAGATTTGCCCAACGCAACACATCTTGATTTCTTGACTACTGCTTCCATGGGTGTTTATTGTGGATCCAGGTAAAATTAAATCCTTGACAACTTCAATCTTTCCTCCTTTTATCATGTTGTTGCTTAACAGTCCAGTTATAAGGATTTTTTTTAATAAAAAAAATGTTGAGGTCTAATTCATACTGAAGGCTGTGGTCTTTGATCTTCATCAGTAAGTGCTTCAAGTCCTCTTCACTTTCAGCAAGCAAGGTTGTGTCATCTGCATAATGCAAGTCGTTAATAAGTCTTCCTCCAATTCTGATGCCCCCCAAAATTTTTTTTTTTTTATTCTTCATATAGCCCAGCTTCTCGGATTATTTGCTCAACACACAAGGCCCCACAGTACAACAAGTTGACAGATGCAAGGGGGTTGTATCAATTACATATGTGTAAATATACGTATGTATGTGAGCACTGGATTGTGAAATTTAAATTGTATCACTTATTATGGATAAACCAAAACCAAACCCATAGTGGTCAAAAAAGTTTTGAATGTCTCTGAACTAATCCAACGAAGTATATTTACTTTCATTGGTTAGCCACAGGAAGGCTAACGTGAAAAATCCACCAAATGGAGATAAGACAGAGAGAGGTCTGAACTTCTGTGCCTTGCACAGTAAGGAAAGCAGTTGTACACAGATGAGGCAGGTTTTCTAGGGGATTCTGAGTGAGGCCATATAGCTGCAGCCAGCCCCAAAAGACAATTTTCTTCAACTGCTCTCTTGCTATTACTTTTGAAGATGAATTTTAATTAGTAATATTGAGAAGAGAGGATAATAGATTCTAAAATTATACCTAAATCGCAATTCAAACAGTAATACTGACACCTGGCGTGCTGTCAGCACATGCCTCAGGGCCCAGTTCAGGGAACCTGGATCTGTGGGGCTCCCCACCCCCAACCCTCCCAGGCACAGTTGATGGCTCCCCTCCTGACACAAGTCCCCTCAGTTGGGACTCTGACAATTTTCTTATATGCTGTCGTGAAATAAGTTTCTTTATGTGGCCGTTTGCCTTGGTTCTTTGGAAAAATAGCTTGAAAGATTTTTCCCCAAAGGAGTTACCTTTGCCCTAGTTTTCTACCCCAGAGAGGTTGTTACTTTTGTCCAGGTTGATTGACATTTCCTGGATAACCTGTAAACAACTTGGTTTTGATATTTTTGCATATGATAGTTTTACATACTCTGTGATTGTTATGCACCTTGCAGGAATTGGTCAATAGACTAGGCAAATAAAGTGTCTTTAGCCTACCATGCAAATAAAGTGTCTATGGCTACCAAGAAGGGGTTGGTCAGCTTGTAGCCCCACTGGCAGGGGCCAGGTCTTGAAATAAACAAGGAGTTGTGTGTGTGTGTGTGTGATATACACACACACACAACTTCTTGTCAATTTCTCTCTCTCTATATATATATATATATGCAGCCAGCCACACAGAGGTTTTCAAAGACACAAAGAAGCAAGAAGAGGGCGGCAGGAAGCAGAAGGAAGTGAGAAGAAGCAGAGAGAGAGAGAGAGAGAAGAGGCAAGAGACCCCCCTGAGGGAGCCGAAACAGGGTCAAGGGCTGTAATATTGAAGACAGCAAGAGGCCCAGAAAGGGCCCAGTGGCAGAGCAGGCAGCAACAGATGGTGGGACCAAGAGAAGCCTGCCCTGTGGAAGCCAAGAGGAGCCTGTCCTCAGAGGGCCGAGGGGGTCTAATAGAGCTGTCCAGCACTGAAGAAGGGGAATTTGCCTGCATGCTTCCTGATCCTGGGTTGTAGTCTGTTGGTCCTAACCCTAAGTTGCACCTGTTTCTTAATCAACCACTTAACAGTAAAGCATGGTCCGTGAGTTCTGTGTGGCCGTTGTAACTGATTATCAAACCCAGAAGAGAAGTAGAGAATGCCATGGAAGGGGTGGCTGGTGTCAGAATTGGTAAAAAGTTTGGAGAGTGGAGGTATGTCTGACTTCCACCTCATAGGGATCAGCCTTGGGATGTTCTTAATTCATATTATCCCCCCTGAAGTTAGGTTCTGACCCTACTACTGTTACTACCACTGGAATTTTACACATGCACATCCATCTCCCTTCCTGGTCTAACAGTCTTCGAAGATAGAGGCTGTGCCTTTCCAGCAGCAGCAATCAAACTGCTTGGCACCTTGTAAACACCCAAAACATATTTGTGGAGAGAATGAATGCATTCATGAATGAATGATATTCACTGTTACTTCTGTGTTTCTCTAATGCAATCAAAATTTCTTCTCATAATGATGAATCCCTAGCATTCCAAGATTCTGCAATGCTTTAAGGATTAACAAGAAAAGAGGGGCTTTAATTTCACTCACCACTCATCTGTCATGCCATCGTAGCTTACGTGTTGCTATGATGCTGAAAGCTATGCCACCGGTATTTCACATACTAGCTGGGTCACCCTTGTTTCAGCAGAGTGTCCAGGCTAAGACAAAGAAGAAAGACAGGTGTGTTAAGTAGGAGGAAGAAAGGCCTAGTGATCTACTTCTGAAAATTAGCCAGTGAAAATCCTATGGATCTCAACAGAACATTGTCTGATACAGCACTGGAAGATGTACCCCCTAGATTGGAAAGCACTACAGAATAGCCACAACCATGAATTCAAACATACCCATGATCATGAAGTTGGTACAGAACTGGGCAATGTTTCATTCTGTCATACATAAGTCCCCATGAGTCGGAGATGACTCAACAGCAACTAACGACAACAATAATTTTTTTTGGTCATTTAGGATTACCAAACATGGCAGATTAAACTCATGTGCTGACACTAAGGAACAGGGAACAGCTCCCTGGAGTGCTGTGTGAGAAAGGATTCCCAGGCTGTCTCTGGGCCAATTTGGCAGCAACAAAGAGCAAAATTGTTGAGATAGAGCACATGAAGAAATCTCAATGGCCCATGTGCCCTATGTCTGCTATCATGGATTGAATTGTGTCCCCCCAAAATATGTGTATCAATCTGGCTAGGCTGTGAATCCTAGTATTGTGTGATTGCCCTCCATTTTGTCATCTGATGTGATTTTCCTATGTGTTGTTAGTCCTGCCTCTAAGATGCTAATGAGGTGGGATGGGCAGCAGTTGTGTTAGTGAGGTAGGACTCAATCTACAAGATTGGACTGTGTCTTGAGGCAATCTGTTTTGAGATATAAGAGAGGGAAGTGAGCAGAGAAACAGAGGACCTCATACTACCAAGAAAGCAGTGCAGGAGCACAGCAAGTCCTTTGGACCCAGGGTTCCTGTGTGGAGAAGCTCCTAGTCCAGAGGAAGATTGATGCAAAGGACCTTCCTCCAGAGCTGACAGAGAGAGAAAGCTGATGCCGTGAATTTGGGCTTCTAGCCTACTTCATTGTGAGGAAATAAATTTCTCTTTATTAAAGTCATCCGCTCAGTATTTCTGTCATAGTAGCACTAGATAACTAAGACATCTGCTATCTCCAAATACTGAGGAAGAGAACCATACTATTCTCTGTAGGGAGCCCTGCTGATGCAACAATTTAGTGCTGGGCTTCCAATCAAAAGGCTATCGGTTCAAGCCTACCCAGCAGCTCCGTAGGAGAAAGACCTGGCAATCTGCTTCCATAAGATTACAGCCTAGGGAACCCTATGGGGCAGTTCTACTCTGTCATATCTTGTTGCTATGAGTTGGAATCGACTCAACAGAACCGAACAACAACAACCATTTGCTGTGGTCCCTGTATGGTGAAAATAGTTAAGCACTTGACTACTAGCTGAAAGACTGTCAGTTCAAACCCATCCAGATGTGCCTCGGAAGACAAATCTGGCGATCTGCTTCTAAAAAATCACAGCCTTGAAAGCCCTATGGTGCAATTCTACTCTGCACACATAGGGTCACCATAAGTAAGAAATCGACTGCACAGCAACTAACTACAACATTCTTCAATATCACAGATAACTAAAAATCGGTATTGTTTAAAGTAGCCCTCCCAATCTTCCCAGCTCCTCCTGGAAAACATCTGCCTGCAAAGAGTTTGAGGAGGAGTAACATAACGGTTATGACTATGTTTCACTCAGATTTCTTTATTGACACTAAGAAATGGTTCCCAAATGGGAGAGATTATAGTGAAATTTATTACACACAATCTCCTTTCCCTGGGATGCAACAGAGGAAGAAAAGGAGCAACAAGGTAAAGGCTGTAACTGTTAAAAAAAAAAAAAAAAAGAAGAAGAAGAAGAAGTTAACAGTTGCTACTTAAGAGCAGCTTTAAAAAAAGGAAGCAGCTGTGGTAATTAAATCAACTTGTCAAAACTTTTTAGTGTTTTTTATTTCTTGATAGGCAGCCATCCCTCCATTCCCTCCAGGATCTGCAGGGTTGGAAAGGGTAAGCAGCCATCTCAAAAGCGACGAGAAATATACATTTCAAAGATGGTCTTTTGTTTTGCTTTGTTTTCCCAAGTTCCATGTTTATATCTAAGATGTCTATGAAATGGAAAACAATGCACTCTAGAGGAAATCCTCCATGAACCAAAGAGAGAATTCAAAATTATGGGTCAGAGCTGGCAGAATCATTTGCTAGCAGTTATAATGAAAATTCATAGTTAGATTTCAGAACACTTCTTGATCATTAAAGTATTTTTTGTGGTGTCTTACCAAGAAATTAGATACTGAGCTCTTAATCTCACTTACATCACCAAGTTGTTCTGAAGAAAGGTAAGTCGACAGCATTCTAAAGAGTCCTGCTGATGCCTTCCAGCTTCCCGATGGAGAGTAGGCATCAATGGAAGCTGCTACGTTCCACCATTTGTTGTCATTGTCCTTGGTTGGCACCAAGTGGGCCCCGATTCATGATGGCCCCACACACAACAAAATAAAAGGTATCCTGTCCTGCGCCATCCCTGTGATAAGTCGCATATCAAACCACTGTGATCCATACAGTTTTCATTGGCTTATTTTCAGAAGTCGATCACCAAGCCTTTCTTCCTTGTCTGTCTTAGTCTAGAAGCTCTGCTGAAACCTGTTCAGCATCACAGCAACATGCAAGCCTCCACTGACAGACAGGTGGTTGGCTCCACATGAGGTGTATTGGTCAGGAATCCAACCCGGGTCTCCTGCACAGAAGGTGAGAATTCTACCTCTGAACCACCAATGCTCCCGGCAAAGTTAGGAAGGGCGTTATATCAGGACAGATGTGCTAAGGAGGAGGAAACAAGTGGAAGCCTACAGGATGGCGTGTGCAACACACTGGGTGGAGAGAACCTTCATACAGGACATTTGATGAGAAGCCCTGGTGTAGTACTGGTTAACAGCTTGGCTGCTAACCAAAAAGTCAGCAGTTCGAATCTGCCAGTCACTCCTTGGAAACCCTATGGGGCAGCTCTGCTCTGTCCTATAGGGTTGCTATGAGTCAGAATTGACTCAATGGCAATGGGTTGATTTGGTAAGGGAACAGAAAAGAGCCCATTCAGAGCTGCATTTAGCCCTATATAAGATCTCCACTTCTCCCACTCCCATGGCCTTGGAATCAAGGCATGTGTAGAAAGAAATACTTCTCAGGACCAGTTAGCCTTCTGTTTCTCAGCTCTCAGAAGGCTAACTGGTCCTGAGAAGGAAATCTTGAATAAATAAAAAGATCTGGGTGGAGCCACTTGGGTTAAACACAAGCAAGATGGAAAGGAGCAGTGTGGGAACTCTTCAAACAGTCAAATGGAAAAGAAGCAAAGAGAGAGGAAGAGAGCTGGAAAAGAGACCACAGCATACAAAGCAAGAACACATCCTGACAGTCTGGAAGAAAGAAAAAATAGCACTAAAAAATGGAAGCAGTTTTAAAGAATGTATTTTTTTATTATTAAAAAATTAATAAGACTACAGCGTTTGTGAAACAAGAGCTCAAACTGAAGAGATAAATAGCAACAAAAAAATGAAACGCAAGGGGACATAAGAAATAAATCAGAAACAGGAAAGAAAAAAATACACATGAATAAAAATCAGATTAATCTCTTAGAGCAAGTGGCTGCGAACTTTTTTGTAAATGGCCAGATAGGAAATATTTTAGGCTTTGCAGACTACACAGCCTCTGTCACAACATTCATCTCTGCTGTTGTTGTAAGGAAGCAGCCATAGACAACATGTAAGGCTTGAATGTGGCTGTGTTCCAATAAAAATTTAGTTGCAAAAACAGGCAGTGGGCTGAGTTTGGCCTATGGGCTATAAAAAAAAATCGAAGGTTGCCAATATTTGATATAAACCATAAAACCAAACTCATGGCCATCGAGTTGATTCTGACTTGTAGCACCCTATAGCACAGAGTAGAACTGCCCCATAAGATTTCCAGGTCTGTAAATTCCTTTTTTTTTTTTTTTCTTCTTTAGGGCAGGACATTGCTGGGCTGGAGGAAGCAGGGGCCAGGAGCTGCTAGGGCAACAGGTGGTTGGGTGGAGGTTGGCGGCACCTTAACTTTGGGGGCGGAGAACTTGGTTCTCCTCCTCCAAAATGAAAATCTAATCACACCCAGCCCTTCCTGCCCCAGGGCACTAACCTCTGAGCAACTTGCCTAGCGACCTCTTCTGGGCTCTGGCTTTTTCTCACACTGTTTCACTCTCTGGAAGGCCCTTCCTGCCTGACCAAAAAAACCAAAGCATCCTCCTCCTCCACAGAGCCCTCTCTCATTCCCTTTGCACACCACTAGTTGTCCATCCACCCAAACCTGAACTCTAACTCCACAGAGCTGGAGGTATCTGTTGGCTCTTTTGCCCCAACCCTTAGGGTTCCTCCTTGGGAGTTCCAGTATCCCCCAGCACTGGACTGGAACAGAAGAGTGTTTGGCGAATTGAGTCCAGGCATTTTGCCCCTGCATGATGGGAAGATTTTCACTGGACAATGTTAAAGCATGACTAAGCAGGAATCAGACCCTGCATGACCCCAAATTGAACCTCTCCAGCTTTGGTCTTCTCATCTGTTAAATGAGGAGGAAAAGTGGGCTGACATGAATGATCTGAAAGTTAAAAAAAAAAACTCATTGCCGTCCAGTGGAACCTGACTCATGGCAACCCCATGTGTTACAGAGTAGAACTGCTCCGTAGGATTTTTCTTGGCTGTAATCTTTATGGAAGCAGATTGTCAGACTCTTCTTCTGTAGCACTGCTGGGTGGGTTCAAGCCTCCAACCCTTAGGCCAGCAGCTGACTGCGAACAGTTTGAACCACCCAGGCTCCTTTGTGAGGATTACATGAGGTTAACTCAGAGGTCAGGTGGCACCTGCAACAGCACCTAGTAAGCCTTCAATAAATGTCAGTAGCAGACCAATTTTCAGGCCTCCTTTTTCCGTTTACAACAGGGCTCCGTTGTGTAAATGGAACAGAATCATGGGTCTGGTATAGGGCTAGGGATGCATGCAGTATGTTCACCATGGAGGTCTCTGTGGAAGAAGGAATATCTTGAGGCAAATAGTTGTTGCTGTTGTTAGGCATAGTCAATGTGATTTTTGACTTATAACGACCCTATGTGTTTTAGAATAGAACAACCCCATAGGGCTTGCTAGGCTGTAATCTTCATGGAAAGGAGCCCTGGCAGTGCAGTGGTTAAGTGTTCAGCTGCTAACTGAAATGTGGGAGGTTCGAAAGGGCTGTAAATTTTCAGGAAGCAGACTGCCACATCTTTCTCCCATAGAGCAGCTGGTGAGTTTGAACCACCAACCTTTCGGTTAGCAGCCAAGTGCTTTAACCACTGCACAACCAAGGCTCAAAATATTTGATATAGAAAACTGAATATATATGGAATAGAAAAAAAAATATTCAGAGATAAAACACAGGAAAATTTCATGGACACATTTAAGGACTGAACCTCCAGGTAGAAACAGAACACTTTTTGTTGTTGTTGTTGTTGTTGTTGTTGTTGTTGTTAGGTGCCTTTGAGTTGGTTCTGACTTACAGCAACACTATGTACAACAGAATGAAACTCTGCCTGGTCCTCTGCCATTCTCCTAAAAGTTGTTATGCTTAAGCCCATTGTTACAGCCACTGTATCAATCCATCTCATTGAGGGTCTTCCTCTTTTTTGCTGACCTACCACTTTACAAAGTGTGATGTCCTTCTCCAGGGACTGATACCTTCTGACAGCATGTCCAAAGTATGTGAGACACAGTCTTGCCATCCTTGCTTCTAAGGAGCATTCTGGTTGTACTTCTTCCAAGACAGATTTATTTGTTCTTTTGGCAGTCCACAGTATATATTCAATATTCTTCTCCAACACCCAAATTCAAAGGTGTCAATTCTTCTGTCTTCCTTATTCGCTGTCCAGCTTTCACATGCATAGGAGGTGATTAAAAGCACTATGGCTGAGGCAGGACCAAGATGGCTGACTAGGTAGAAGCTTCTGCTTATCCCTCTTGCAACAAAGACTTGAAAAAACAAGTGAATCGATTACATACAGGACAATCTACGAACCCTGACCATCAAACACAGAACTAAGGAGTTGACCTGAGTGGCAGGGGAGCGAAAAGCCAAGTGCTGAAGCAGAGACCGCTTCTGGAGCTGGCATGCCACGCTGCATCCTTGAGCCCTGCAGTTCCCTGGTGCCAGAGTGGTGGGGCTGATCATGGCTTACTGAGATGGGCCAAGCACAAGACACAGCCTTAACCCCCTAGAGCAACCTTGGCAGAGATCCAGCCAGCGCACGCAGGCTGCACACTGATGCAGCTGACAGGTGAACGAGAAACCACGAGGAAGAAGCGATTGGTTTCGGAGCCTGGAGTGCAGCATCCTAGCGAGGAGACCTTGGTGCTGGGCTTTGGACTAAGCACAGAGGGGCTGATTGCAGCTTCCTGAGACAATACAAGCACGGGAGCAGCCCTTACCCTCTGGGGCAATCTCAGCAGGGACCCAGCCAGCGCACACAGGTTACACACCCCTCTGGGATCTCAGATAAAACAGTCCTCACCAAACAAGATAAGTAACTTTGTCTATCTTGCCAGCTGCTGCTCTCTCCTATCTATCTGACTCTTCTATCTGTCTGATCCCTCCCCTCCCTGCCCTAGCTGGACTCATTAACATTGGAATTCCCTGGGCCAGAAAGTGAAGTGTACTGCGGGGGGGTTTTGTTTTTGTTTTTGTTTTCTAACCCATTCTCGTAGCCTGACAAAAGCAGCAATCAACAATCAGGGGAAAAATTCTTCCCTAACTTCCCTGAACTGGAATAACAATACAGAATCAGCTCAATCCAGGCATAAGAGATCCACAGTCTTTGGCTTTCACCCCTACAGGGAACCAGGTGGCTATTATAATGCAAAGTAAATTCTGATAGAGATCTGACTGTAATTGTTTTAGCTGAGCAGTGGAAAGGCAAGTTTTGGAGGCCAGATACTTCTCTACCTATTAAATAGAGCCCTCACTGATCCACTCCATGGGACTGAAGGCTGAGGCTCCACCCTCACCACATAGCCACCTGCTAAAGGGGTGTAAGGATAGTGATGCCTACCAACCTTTAAAGGTACAAGCACTGGGTGCCTAAGGTACAGCTGCAGAGCCCATCCACCAGAATGCTCTAGAGAACAAAGACACTCCTACCTCACTGGCACTTGCCAGAAGGCTATCAACATCCTGCCCTCCTCAGAGTGTGACCCCCTGCTGCTACTAGAAACTGGCACATACAACCATCACCACTACTCCTCTAAGTTCATAGGTCAGAGCCTACACCACACACCAGGTGACCCACAATCAGGACACCTAAGCTGATTCTATCCAAGAATAGTGAATGGACTCATAGGTTCACATACCTAGTAACAGCTCAAACCAGCTGGTAACAGGACATAAGTGATTCAAAGGCTACAACAATCAAGATAGCACAATCTAGTAGCCCATCTGGGTATACTGAAACAAAACAAAACAAGAAGATAAGACTCAGTGAGCAAATATAAAAGAAATCATTACAATATCTTATAGATGGCTAGGAGACAGCCGTCAATATCAAAACACATAAAGAAGCAGATAATGATTGCTTCTACAAACACCCAAATCAAAGAATCAAAATCTTTCCCAGATGAAGATACATTCCTGGAATTGCCAGATGTAAAATATAAAAAGCTAATATACAAAATGCTTCAAGACATCAGGGATGACCTCAGAAATGAAATAAGGCAATCTACAGAAAAAGCCAAGGAACACACTGATAAAGCAGTTGAAGAAATCAAAAAGATTATTCAAGAACACAGTGAAAAATTTAATAAGCTGCAAGAATCCATAGAGAGATAGCATTCAGAAATTCAAAAGATTAATAATAAAATTACAGAATTAGACAACTCAATAGGAAGTCAGAGGAGCAGAACCAAGGAATTGGAATGCAGAATTGGGGAGATGGAGGATAAGGCAATTGACACCAATATATTTGAAGACAAATCAGAAAAGAATTCAAAAAGATGAAGAAACCCTAAGAATCATGTGGGACTCTATCAAGAAGAATAACTTGTGTGTGATTGGAGTTCCAGAATGAGGGGGATAACAGAAAATACAGAGAGAACAGTTGAAGATCTGTTGGCAGAAAACTTCCCTGGCATCATGAAAGATGAAAGGATATCTAACCAAGATGCTCATAAAACCCCACACAATATAGATCCCAAAAGAATATCACCAAGACATATTATCATCAAACTTGCCAAAACCAAAGATAAAGGGAAAATTTGAAAAGCAGCCAAGGATAAATGAAAAGTCACCTATAAAGGAGAATCAATAAGAATTAGTTTGGGCTACTTGGCACAAACCATGCAGGCAAGAAGGCAATAGGATGACATATATAGAGCACTAAAGGAGAAAAAACTGCCAGCCAAGAATCATATATCCAGCAAAACTCTCTCTCAAATATGAAGGTGAAATTAAGACATGCACAGATAAACGCAAACTTAGAGAATTTGCAAAAACAAAAGCAAAGCTACAAGAATCACTAAAGAAAATTCTTGGGTCAGAAAATCAATAATATCAGATACCAACACAACACAAGGTCACAGAACAGAACATCCTGATATCAACTCAGATAGGGAAATCACAAAAATAAAATAAGATTAATTAAAAAAAAAATCATCAAAAGACAGAATCATTGACATCATTATGAAGAACATTACAATAATCAAAAAAGAGGGACTAAATACAGGAGGTATAGATCTTCCATATGGAGAGGAAACCAAGGTGATATAGGGCAATACAAGTTAGGTTTTTACTTAGAAAAATAGGGGTAAATATTAAGGTAACCACAAAGAGGTTTAACAATTCCATACTTCAAAATAAAAAACAAGCTAAACATAATGACTCAGCAAAAGTAAATTCAACTACTATGAAAATGAGGAACACACAATTTACAAAGAAAAACTCAACACAAAAAAGTAAGTGGAAAAATAAAATTGTCAACAACACACAAAAAAAGGCATCAAAATGAGAGCACTGAACTCATACTTATCTATAATTACGCTGAATGTAAGTGGACTAAATGCACCAATAAAAAAGACATAGAGTTGCAGACTGGATAAAAAAACACAACCTGTCTACATACTTCCTAAAGATACACACCTTAGACTTAGAGACACAAATAACTAAAGCTCAAAGGATGGAAAAAAAATATATCAAGCAAAAAACTATCAAAAAAGAGCGGGAGTGGCAATATTAATTTCTGACAAAATAGACTTTAAAGTTAAAGCCACCACAAAGGATAAAGAAGGACACTACATAATAATTAAAGGGACAATTTACCAGGAAGACATAACCATACT
The DNA here is from genome assembly GCF_030014295.1 of Loxodonta africana. Lineage (NCBI taxonomy): Eukaryota > Metazoa > Chordata > Mammalia > Proboscidea > Elephantidae > Loxodonta > Loxodonta africana. The sequence continues at coordinate 58,148,735 of NC_087358.1, forward strand.
AAATATTTAGGCACCCAATGACAGGGCTGCAAGATACAAAAAACAAACTTTAACAGAATTGAAAAGTGAGATAGACACCTCCACAATTATAGTAGGAGACTACAACACACCACATTCAGTGAAGGATAAGACATCCAGTAAGAAACTCAATAGAGACATGGAAGATCTAATTGCTACAATCAACCAACTTGACCTCATACACTTTTACAGAACACTTCACCCAACAGCTGCAAAGTATACTTTCTTTTCTAGTGCACATGGAACATTCTCTAGAATAGATCACATATTAGGTCATAAAGAAAGCCTTTACAGAATCCAAAACATCGAAATATTACAAAACATCTTCTCAGACCATAAGGCCATAAAAGTAGAAATCAGTAACAGAAAAACCAGGGAAAAGAAAACAAATACTTAGAAACTGAACAATACCCTGCTCAAAAAAGACTGGGTTCTAGAAGACATTAAGGAGGGAATAAAGAAATTCAGAGAATGCAACTAGACTGAAAACACTTCCTATCAGAACCTTTGGGACACAGGGAAAGCAATGCTCAGATGTCAATTTATATCGATAAATGCACACATACAAAAAGAAGAAAGAGCCAAAATCAAAGAACTGTCCCTATAATCTGAACAAATACAAAGAGAGCAACAGAAGATTCTATCAGGCAACAAAAGAAAACAAAAAATAAAAATTAGAGCAGAATTAGATGAATTAGAGAACAGAAAAACAACTGAAAGAGTTAAGGCCAAAAGCTGGTTCTTTGAAAAAATTGATAAACCATTGGCCAGACTGACTAAAGAAATACAGGAAAGGAAACAAATAACCCAAATGAGAAATAAGATGGGCCTTTATCACAACAGACCCAACTGAAATTAAAAGAATCATATCAGATTACTATGAAAAACTGTACTCTAACAAATTTGAAAACCTAGAAGAAATGGATGAATTCCTAGAAACACACTACCTACCTAAACTAACACAAACAGAGGTAGAACAACTAAATAGACCCATAACAAAAAAAGAGATTGAAAAGGTAATCAAAAAACTCCCAACAAAAAAAGCCCTGGCTCTGACAGCTTCACTGCAGAGTTCTACCAAACTTTCAGAGAAGGGTTAACACCACTACTACTAAAGGTATTTCAAAGCATAGAAAAGGAGAGAATACTCCCTAACTCATTCTATGAAGCCAGCATATCCCTGATACCAAATCTAGCTAAAGACAGCAAAAAAAAAAAAAAAGAAAATTACAGACCTATTATATCCTATAGGGTTGCTATGAGTCGGAATCGACTCGACAGCACTGGGTTTACAGGGATCCCTCATGAACATAGATGCAAAAATCCTCAACAAAATTCTAGCCAATAGAATTCAACAACATATCCAAAAAAATCCACCATGACCAAGTGGGATTTATACCAGGTATGCAAGGTTGGTTCGATATTAGAAAAACAATAAATGTAATCCACCATTTAAATAAAACAAAAGACAAGAACCACGTGATCTTATCAATTGATGCAGAAAAGGCATTTGACAAAGTCCAACACCCATTCATGATAAAAACTCTCAGCAAAATAGGAATAGAAGGAAAATTCCTCAACATAATAAAGGGCATTTATACAAGGCCAACAATCATCCTAAACGGAGAGGGCCTGAAAGCATTTCCCTTGAGAATGGAAACCAGACAAGGATGCCCTTCACATTGTGCTGGAGATCCTAGCCAGGGCAATTAGGGTAGACAAAGAAATAAAGGGCATCCAGATTGGCAAGGAAGAAGTAAAATTATCTCTATTTGCAGATGACATGACCTTATATACAGAAAACCCTAAGGAATCCTCAAGAAAACTACTGAAACTAATAGAAGATTCAGCAGAGTATCAGGCTACAGGATAAACATAAAAAATCAGTTTGATTCCTCTATATCAACAAAAAGGACATCGAAGAGGAAGTCACCAAATCAATACCATTCACAGTAGACCCCAAGAAGATAAAATACTTAAGAATAAATCTTACCAAAGATGTAAAAGAACCATACAAAGAAAACTACAAGGTACTACTGCAAGAAACCAAAAGGGACCTACGTAAGTGGAAAAACATACCTTGCTCATGGATAGGAAGACATAATATTGTAAAAATGTCTATTCTACCAAAAGCCATCTATATATACAATGCACTTTCGATCCAAATTCCAATGACATTTTTTAATGAGATGGAGAAACAAATCACAAATTTCATAGGAAAGGGAAAGAAGCCCTGGATAAGTACAGCATTACTAAAAAAGGAGAACATAAGTGGGAGGACTCACTTTACCTGATTTTAGAATTTATTATACCGCCACAGTAGTCAAAACGGCCTGGTACTGATACAACAACAGACACATAGACCAATGTAACAGAATTGAGAATCCAGATACAAATCCATTCACATAGGTGCAGCTGATATTTGACAAAGGCCCAGTGTCAGTTAATTGGGGAAAAGATAGTCTTTTTAACAAACGGTGCTGGCATAACTGGATATCTGCAAAAAAAAAAAAAAATGAAACAGGACCCATACCTCACACCATGCACAAAAACTAACTCAAAATGGGTCAAGGACCTAAACATAAAGACTAAAACGATATAGATCATGGAAGAAAAAATAGAGACAGTGTTAGGAGCCCTAATACAAGGCATAAACAGAATACAAAACATTACTAAAAATGTTGAAGAGAAAACAGATAACTGGGAGCTCCTAAAAATCAAAAACCTATGCTCATCTAAAGACTTCACCAAAAGAGTAAAAGGGCCACCTACAGATTGGGAAAAAAATTTTCAGCTACGACATCTCTGACCAGCGCCTGATCTCTAAAATCTACATGATTCTGCTAAAACTCAACCACAAAAAGGCAAACAACCCAATTAAAAAATGGGCAAAGGATATGAACAGACACTTCACTAAAGAAGACATTCAGGTGCCTAACAGATACATGAGGAAATGCTCCCTATCATTAACCATTAGAGAAATGCAAATCAAAACTACAATGAGATTCCATCTCACTCCGACAAGGCTGGAATTAATCCAAAAAACACAAAATAATAAATGTTGGAGAGGCTGTGGAGAGATTGGAACACTTATACACTGCTGGTGGGAACGTAAAATGGTACAACCACTTTGGAAATCGATTTGACGCTTCCTTCGAAAGCTATAAATAGAACTACCATATGATCCAGCAATCCCACTCCTTGGAATATATCCTAGAGAAATAAGAGCCTTTACACGAACAGATGTATGCACACCCTTGTTTATTGCAGCACAGCTTACAGTAGTAAAAAGATGGAAGCAACCAAGGTGCCCATCAACAGATAAACAAATTATGGTATATTCACACAGTGGAATACAGCGCATTCATTAAGAACAGTGATGAAATCTGTGAAACATTTCATTACATGCAGGAACCTGGAAGGCATTATGCTGAGTGAAATTAGTCAGTTACAAATGGACAAATATTGTATAAGACCACTATTATAAGATATTGAGAAATAGTTTAAACTGAGAACACATTCTTTTGTGGTTATGAGAGGCGGGAGGGAGGGAGGGTGGGAGATGGGTATTTACTAATTAGATAGTAGTCAAGATCTACTTTAGGTGAAGGGAAAGACAACACTCAATACAGTGGAGGTCAACACAACTGGACTAAACCAAAAGCAAAGAAGTTTCCTGAATAAACTGAATGCTTCGAAGGTCAGTGAAGAAGGGGCAGGGGTCTGGGGACCATGGTTTCAGGGGACATCTAAGTCAATTGGCATAATAAAATCTATTAAGAAAACATTCTGTATCCCACTTTGAAGGGTGGCATCTGGAGTCTTAAATGCTAGCAAGTGGCCGTCTAAGATGCACCAATGAGTCTCAACCCACCTGGATCAAAGTTGAATGAAGAACACCAAGGACACAAGGTAATAACGAGCCCAAGAGACAGAAAGGACTACATGAACCAGAGAGTACATCACCCTGACACCAGCAGAACTAGATGGTGCCCGGCCACAACCGATGACTGCCCTGACAGGGAACTCAACAGAGAACCCCTGACGGAACAGAACAGTGGGATGCAGACCCCAAATTCTCATAAAAAGACCAGACTTAATGGTCTGACTGAGGCTAGAAGGACCCCGGTGATCATGGCCCCCAGACCTTCTACTGGCCCACGATAGGAACCATTCCCAAAGCCAACTCATCAGACACGGATTGGACTGGACAATGGGCTGGAGAGGGATGCTGGTGAGGTGTGAGGTGTACACTTTAGACTATGTTGGCATCTCCTGCTTGGAGAGGGGATGGGATGGTAGAGGGCTTAGAAGCTGGCAAAATGGACATGAAAAGAGAGTGGAAAGAAAGAGCGGACTGTCTCATGGGGAGGGGGGAGAGTAATTGGGAATATGTAGCAAGGTGTATATAAGTTTTTATGTGAGAGACTGACTTGATTTGTAAATTTTCACTTAATGCACAATAAAAATTATTTAAAAAAAGAGAAAAAAAAACCACTGTGACTTGGGTTAGGTGTACCTTAGTCTTCTAGGTGACATCTTTGCTTTTCAACACTTTAAAGAGGTCTTCTGCAGCAGATTTGTCCAATGCAATGCATCTTTTGATTTCTTGACTTGTGCTTCCATTGGTGTTGATTGTGGATCCAAGTAAAATGAAATTCTTGACAAACTCAATCCTTTCTCCATTTATCATGATGTTGCTTATTGGTCCACTTGTGAGGATTTTTGGTTTCTTTATATTGAGGTGTAATTCATACTGAAGCCTGTAGTCTTTGTTCTTCATCAGTAAGTGCTTCAAGTTCTCTTCACTTTCAGCAAGTAAGGTTGTGTCATCTGCATAACGCAGGTTGTTAATGAGTCTTCCTGCAATCCCGACGTCCCGTTCTTCATATACTCCAGCTTCTTGGATTATTTGCTCAGCATACAGATTGAATAGGTATGGTGGAAGGATATAACCCTGACACACACGTTTTCTGACTTTAAACCATGCAGTAACACCTTGTTCTGTCCGGACTACTGCCTCTTGATCTATGTACAGGTTCCTCATGAGCACAATTAAGTGTCCTGGAATTCCCATTCTTTGCAACGTTATCCATAATTTGCTATGACCCGCCCAGTTGAATGCCTTTGCATAGTCAAAAAAACACAGGTAAACATCTTTCTGGTATTCTCTGTTTTCAGCCAGGATCCTCCTGACATCAGCAATGATATCCTTGGTTCCACACCCTCTTCTAAATCCGGCTTGAATTTCTGGCAGTTCCCTGTTGATGTACAGCTGCAGTTGCTTTTGAATGATCTTCAGCAAAATTTTGCTTGCATGTGATATTAATGATATTATTCAATAATTTCTGCATTCAGTTGAGAATTCTCTTGGGAATAAGCATAAATATGAATCTCTTTCAGTTGGTCAAATTTCCAAATTTTATGGCATATACAAATGAGCACTTTAGCACTGCATCCATTTGTTGAAACATCTCAATTACTATCCTGTCAATTCCTGAAGCCTTGGTTTTCGCCAATACTTTCAGTGCAAAATGAACTTCTTCCTTCAGTACCATCAGTTCCTAAACATATAGTACATCCTGAAATGGCTGAACATCGACCAATTCTTTTTGGTGTATTCCTTTCATCTTCTTTTGATGCTTCTTGAATTGTTTAATATTTTTCCCATAGAATCCTTCGCTATTGCCATCTCAAGTCTTGAATTTTTTCTTCAGTTCTTTCAGCTTGAGACAAGCAGAGTGTGTTCTTCCCCCTTTGCTTTTCCATCTCCAGCTCTTTGCACATGTCATTATAATACTTTGTCTTCTTGATCTGCCATTTGAAATCTTCTGTTCAACTCTTTTACTTCATCATTTCTTCCTTTTGATTTAGCTACTGGATGTTCAAGAGCAAGTTTCAGAGTCTCTTCTGACATCCTTTTTGGTCTTTTCTTTCTTTCCTGTCTTTTTAATGACTTCTTGCTTTCTTCATGTGTGATGTCCTTGATATCATTTCACAACTCATCTGGTCTTCGGTCATTAGTGTTCAACATGTGAAATCTATCCTTGAGATGGTCTTTAAATTCAGGTAGGATATACACAAGGTGGTACTTTGGCTCTCCTGGACTTGTTCTAATTTTCTTCAGTTTCAACTTGAACTTACATATGAGCAATTGTTGGTCTGTTCCGCACCTGACCCCTGTCCTTGTTCTGACTGATAATATTGAGCATTTCCACAGTCTCTTTGCACAGATGTAGTCGATTTGATTCTTTTGTATTCCCTCTGGTGAGGTCCACATGTACAGTCACCATTTATGTTGGTGAAAAAAAAGGTATTTGCAATGAAGAAGTCATTGGTCTTGTAAAATTCTATCATGTGATCTCCATCATTATTTCTATCTCCAAGGTCATATTTTCCAACCACCGATCCTTTTTCTTTGTTTCCAACTTTCACGTTCCAACCTCCAGTAATTATCAATGCATCCTGATTGCATGTTTGACCAATTTCAGACTGCAGAAGTTGGTAAAAATCTTCAGTTTCTTCATCACTGGTCTTAGTGCTTGGTGCGTAAACTTGAATAGTAGTCGTATTAACTGGTCTTCCTTATGGGTGTAAGAATATTATCTATCACTGACAGCGTTGTACTTCAGGATAAGTCTTAAAATGTTCTTTTTGATAATGAATGCAACGCCATTCCTCTTCAAACTGTCATGCCCAGCATAGCAGACCATATGATTGTCCAAATCAAAATGGCCAGTACCAATCCATTTCAGCTCACTAATGCCTAGGATATTGATGTTAATGTGTTCCATTTCATTTTTGACAACTTCCAATTTTCCTAGATTCATGCTTCATACATACCATGTTCCAATTATTAATTGATGTTTGCAACTGTTTCTTCTCATTTTGAGTCATGCCACAACAGCAAATGAAGGCCCCGAAAGATTGACTCCATCCATGTCATGACAGCTGGCTCTACTTTAAGGAGGCAGCTCTTCCCCAGTTGAATTTTGAGTGCCTTCCAACCTGAAGGACTCATCTTCTGACACTATATCAAACAATGTTCTGCTGCTATTCATAAGGTTTGCACTGGCTAATGCTTTTCAGAAGTAGACTGCCAGGGTCCTTCTTCCTAGTCTGTCTTAGTCTGGAAGCTCAGCTGAAACCTGTCCACCGTGTGTGACCCTACTGGTATTTAAATACTGGTGGCATAGCTTCCAGCATCACAGCAACATGGAAGCCCCCACAGTACGACAAACTGACAGACACTGCAATGTCTGAGGGAATAGAATACTGAACACCAGAAAAAATTTAAAAGTGGTTGGGATATAGTAGGATAGTGCTGAGAGAGGAGAGTATAGCCTGCATGGTGCAAACTGTTAAGTTCTTGACTACTGGCTTAATAGTTGGAGGTTCCAGCCCATTCAGAGTCACCTTGAAAGGCATACCTGGCGATCTCCTTCCAAATGGTCACAGTCTTGAAAACCCTTTGGAACAACTCTACTCTGCACATATTGGGTCGCCATGAATCAAAACTGCCTAGACAAGTAACAACAACAATGAAGTATTATAGCACTAAGAGAAGAGAGTAAAGCCTGGAGCCAGACTACCTGGGTTCAAATCCTGACCCTATCATTCATCAGTTATGAGACTTTGGGCAGGGTCCTTTACCTCTATGTATATAAGTTTACTCATCGATAAATAGTAATAATATTACCAGCTACCTAATGAAATTGTTGTAGGGATTAACCTATTGCCATGGAGTCAATTTCAACTCATAGCAACTAAATATATTAATACACGTGAAGTACTTAGATTAGTATGTAGCAATTGGCTAGTATTTTGGTCAGTATCAAGACATATCCAAGTTGGTACCAAACTTCAAAAATAAAGAAATCATGAAGGTATCAAAGAAAAAAATTTACTGACAATGTTAAAGCAAGCAAGGAAAACTTCTATTTAAAAAAAAAAAAAAATTACAATGAGAAAGAGGGAAGAACAAGAAGGGGGAAGGACTAAGAAAAAGAAGGAAAGGAACACTAGTGATAAAAGGATTTCTGGCCAGTAGGGAGAGAAACCAGCTCCTACCCTGCTGAAACAAATGTTGGGAAAGGTTTTAAAGGCTGATGTGAGGTAGTGGAAGAAACCTGAAGCACTGAAGGTCCTTAGAGTTTAAGCAATGGGATGTGTTTATCACATGAAGTTATCTACTCAGTTTATTGGTAGGGTAAATGGAACATATTTCATCAGAATTCTGTAAAGACCAGCGAAAGAGGGAGGTCAGGAGCCTAGAATCAGGAAGACACCTGCCCAAAGCTTCATCAGACTGAACCAGTTGCCATGGTGTCAGTTCCAACTCACGGCGACCCTACGTGTGTCAGAGTGGAACCTTGCTCCATAGGGTTTTTTTCCCCCCACAATGGCTGATTTTTCAGAAGTAGATCACCAGATCTTCCTTTCAAGGTGCCTCTGGGTGGTCTCAAACCTCCAACCTTTTGGTTAGCAGCCAAGCAAGTTAACCATTTGCACCAGAATGTTAATTCTTGGTTAATGTTAGGTCTTGGTCAGTTATTTTCCAGAACACAAGAGCGGAGGGATTTCCAGGATTAAAGGGCTTAGACAAAATTCAACACAGTCCAAGGCATTTAAGGCAGAAAGTTACCCAAAGTGGGGAAAATCAGGTTGGCCTTGTGCTTTTCTACAGCAATATTTAATTCCAGAAGTCAACAGAACAATGTCTGTAATGTATTAAGGACAGCATGTGAAACTGAGAATAAATGGTACACCCAGTCAAGTAGATCATATACAGGCAACAGGCAGGCATTCTCAAATATGCAAAAACTCTGAGAATGAGAATGAAGAATTTACAATCCCATTGCTAAAAAAAAAAAAAATTAATTAAATAAAAATCTTAAAACTACACAACAATAAAATCCAACCAACCAAGTGATAAATTAAAAAGAAAACTCAGTAATGGAAAAGTCATGGTAAAAGGACTAGTGCTGAGCATTGCTTCCATTTAAATAGAGAGTGCATAATGATTAACGAAGGGAATTATGTTTGCAGAACAAAATGTAATGCTACAGTGCTGACAAATAAAAATAATTTGAAACAAAAATCAGAAGAGAGAGGGAGGGGAGGAAAAGTGGGAAGAAATAAAAAAAGTCCTTATCACCTCATCTTTCCTAGCAGGTTGCCCATCAATATTACTTAAAATTGAAATATTTAATTAAAAAAATAATGACTCCAATCTTGTAAAAGCCTTTGTACCATTAGTGGGATGATTATTAATTATTATTTCTTATTGATGAAAAAACATGGTAATTTCTTAAGTTTCACTTTAGCTTCTTTTTTCTTCTATTAAACTTAAATAAAATTCAATGTATTTTTAATGCAGAATGTGATTCCATTATTAAAAATTATTTTCCATTTATCCATCCAACTATGTGTCCACTCATTGAAAGTATGTCCAGAAAAAAATGTACAAAATGATGTTCACCAAATTATTTTTAGGTGGCAGAAATTAAGGTGATTTCTTGTTTTCTTCTTTGTACTTCACTCAAGTGTGTTTTGTGACAAGTAATGTACAGGGATTTCTAGAAGTCCACCAAAACCCATTCTTCTTTCCTCTTCTCTCTTGTAGCTGGGATACCCATATGTCGAAGTGCTCATCAATGGAATGTGAGCAGCAGTAATGTACAACTTCTACTTGACTTGATCCTTGAATTCATTCTTTCTCCTTCCTGTTACGGGACCAAGGCCAACTTAGAAAGCATGTGTTGAAGATGAAAGATGGATCAGGTTACATGTCTGAGCCACTTGACAGCCAGAAATGTTCACCTTGGTGGTGTTACATGAGAGAGAAACAAAGACTGTGCTCTTTAAGCTGTCATTGTGAGTTTCTTCATAATCTGTTGCCATGGACTCAATTCCTAATCATGGCAACCCCATGTGTTACAGAGTAGAACTGTGCTCCATAGGGTTTTCTTGGCTGTAATCTTTACAAAAGCAGTTCGCCAGGCCTTTCTTCTATGTCACCCCTGGTTGGGTTGAAACTGCCAACCATTTAGGTTGGTACTCCAGTGCAAGCCATTTGAGCCACCCGGGGATCTTGAGTCTTTATAGAGCAGCATTTTTTTTTTTTTTTCCACAGGCGTCGTGGCTGTGCAGAAGCTTAAGGCACTCGGCTGCTAACCAAAAAGTTGGTGATTCAAATGAACTCTAACGGACCTTGGAAGAAAGATCAGAGATCTACCTCTGAAAAATCAGCAACTCTGTGGAACATAGTACTACTCCGACGTACATGGGGTCACCAGGGGTCAAAATTAACTCAATGGCAACTGGAAACAAAATATTTTACTGTGATTACCATAAGCATGCATCGCTCGATTTAAAAAAAAAAAAAGTAAGCCATTAATCCAAAAATAGACTCACAAATAAAATACACAAAATTTAGGAGAAACTCCCTAGGACATAAGTCACATTTTCTGATTAGTCCAGCAAATGTGGCTGACATCATAATGGTTCACATTAGAAGATGAATTTCCCCAGCTGAGAGGCCTAGCTATAAGGTACTTGATGGCCTCATGGGTTTTTTAATTGAATTTATCTTTGAAACGTGTTTTCTTTGTTGTTTAGATAAAGCCGGGCTTATGGTGTTTCAGATGATTCAAGAGAGTAAGTTTCCTCTGAATTCTGAAAGGTTGTTACGTGCCATCGAGTTGGTTCCAACTCATAGCAACCCTTCGTACAACAGAATGACACACTGCCCAGTCCTGTGCCATCCTCACAATCATTGCTATGTTTGAGCCCGTTGTTGCAGCCACTGTGTCAAACCATCTCATTGAGGGTCTTCCTCTTTTTCTGAGGTCTTCCTCAGAATCAGAAATGTCTTGGTCTTTAATATCATTATGCCTGCCACCCAACCACACATTTCACTTGGTTCTAAGGAAATCAGATGAATCTAGACCAAAATGTGTTCTCTAAACACTGTTTCACAGGATTTTAAAAAACTAATTTTGACACAGAAATCTTTTTACATAGATTAATTTAACCCCATTGTTTTACAAAAACAGCATGAAAAACATCACCAGTACACCACTCACTGTGTTTCAGGCATGTGTCATAATAAATGACTGTAACATTGTATCAGCATATAAGGTGACTGAAGGCCAGTGAAATTATTTGGGTCATTATTAGCACTGATATTAATCCTTGAGGCTAAATATTAATAGGAACAAATCCTCTAAAAACTGGAAGGGGCCTCAAGAGACCATTTGGCCCAGGCTTTTCTGAGTAAGGTATCAAATAATTTTCTTAAACTTTTTAATTAAGCTGCAAGATGACAGGTTTCCAGATTTCATTTATAACCACAGAGATAAATGGTTTTCAAATAATCACTGTGGAGAGGAATGTGGGAGGTTAAAATAAAAACTCATTTAGTTCCCTTCACACATCTGCCCCTGGAAATTTTTTTTTTTTTGAACTCCAAAAAGAATTTTTTTTTTTTAATTTTATGAAAGAACAAATTGAAATATGAAAGGCATGAGAATCCTGAATGTCTGGCTCATTTCCTCTCAAGAAATAAGACTCTTTCAACAACGTATTTGTAAGTTTAGAAGCCAGACACAAACACTAATTTTTCAGTCCAGAGATATCCAATTTCCATTATAATGCATTTAAATCTCTGCAAACGAAAGTGTTTTTAGAAACCAAGGCAGCCAAAGATGTCTCAAACAATGTTGCCTGATTCTTTTCCTAAGTTAGCAGTATACCAATTAGCTTTACTTCTAGTGAGGCCTCAGCGCCCTCTAAGATAACCATTCCACTCTCTTTAGTCTTGACTATCTTATTAATTTTGACATTTTTCCTTTTACACATTACGGTAGCAGTACCAGCACTATCAAATTCATCAACTAGAAAAAGATACTTCCAACTTGAAATCTAATTAGTTCTTCATGTTCATTATCTTTTAAGGATGTTTCTTGCAAAAGGACATTATTCAGCTCCTCTTTTCTTGATAATTGATGCAGTTCTTACCTAACCCTTTTACTTTTAATAGGTGAGGAAAGGCCTTTAATACTTATACTTACAATTCTTCCCAATGACTTTTTAAAGGATAAGTATTAAGGATGTCATTTCAAGATGCATAATGTGTTACAAAAATCAGATCCATTAGAATAAGAAACTCATTAAGGAGTAAGTGTAAAGAGTTTACCGCAGTACGCCATTACAATATGAAAAAAAAAAAAATGAAGCACTGAGTTATTAATATGATACATGGCAACATGCACTACTTACTTGGCTTTGAGAAACATATAAACAAGAAAATTATTTTAGTGAAAACATTACAAATTGTATACTGAATATTTTTTAAACACTGGATCCCAATTGTGTATAATAAGCTAGCCTAAAGGGAAAAAAAAAATGTTAAGAGGTGAGTGAATGAGTAAATGAGTGAGAGAGTGACTGAGTGAGTTTATGAGTATGTGTGTGTGTTTGGGAAAGAAAGGAGAAATAGTGTGTACAGTCAAAGCTACTTACTGTACCTGAAGAATCTGCTGTACATTGAAGAGAAATAAATTATAAACTAATACTTTATATGATAAAATGGAAACCACTTTTGAAAGCTGGCATTAAAGAAGTGAAAATGAAAAAAAGTAGTAGTGAAAGCTTGCCATTTGGCTCTGGAAAACAATTCCCTATAATATAGTAAAAAAACAAATCTGTTGCTGGCAAGTCAGTTCTGACACATGGCAGCCCTGTGTGTTACAGGGTAAAACTGCTCCATGGGATTTTCTTGGCTATAATCTTAATGGAAGTAGGTTGCCAGGCCTTTCTTCCTCAGGCTGCTGGGTGGATTTGAACTGCTAAACCTTAGGTTAGTAGTCAAGCACAAACTATTTGCCCACCTAGGGATCTTTTTTTCCTATAATATACATACTTACTAAATATGATAGAGGAGTATCAGACACTATAAAAAGTTTTCCTCCAACCATTCTCAGCTGGTCTACTCTGAAGCTAGAAAGCTACAGGTCACTCATAACTGGAGGAGAACAGTAATATCTTGTCCATTAAAAGAAAATAAACTTTACCATATCAAGGGAGAAGGGAGAAAAATAGTGATAAGCTAGCTGAAATGAATGGAATCCCAATCACTGGGCTAGTAGGTCCTTTGAAACATTGCCTGGGTTAGAAAGTAGGAAAGAGAGCACACCAGAGCAAACAACTGTTTTTCAAACATGAGCTCAAGATAAGGCATTCTTCTTCTCAGAGATATGGATACTTGAGTCCCAGATCAGTCCACATTTCCTTGAAAGTCAGAAATTAAGAGAAAGTCCAAATCAAATCTACCAATAAAAACTAAAAACTAAACCTGTTGTCATGAAGTCAATTCTAACTAATAGGGACATTAGAGGACAGAGCAGAACTGCCCTGTAGGGTTTCCAAGAAGCAGCTGTTGCATTCGGACTGCTGACCTTTTAGTTAGCAGCCAAGATCTTAACCACTGCATCACCATGGCTCTTTAAAACATACACTTGATTTTACTTGCTTTTCCTGGCCACTCTTTTTTAATGCGCTGTGATGTTAATCCTTTAGATGCTAATCCTTTCCTTCCTCCAGTGGAATATTTTGCCCTGAGCTGTCTTCTCAGCGATGGAAGCACACTCTTTCATGCTTGGAATCAACAGAACATAGTAATAACTTGAAGCCATAGCTTTTGCCTAATGAATGGAATTTTTCTCTGTGCAAATCAAGCTAGTTCATTAACTAGGATCGAAACCATATACCCAGCTTCATTAGGCAACATGTCTATTCTACTGAACTATCCAGTCCAAAAAGACATTGAAATACATGTAGTATGAATGGAATCACTCTGAGGATTCATATAAGCACACACCCTTGCTATTCTACTCAGGCACAGACTTCAAAATATTAAGAATATTAAAGGGAACAAGAAAACAGCTGAAAAAGAAAAAAAATGGCAAAAGGAAAGTAGAGAATTTGTAATTTTCTACCTACATGAATCCAAGTCTCACCATTGAAAGAGAACAGGGTGTTGGCAGTTTTCTGGAGAGTAGAGAGGGCGAAGCCACCACTGGATAATCCAGTCCCGTGCCAAAGGATTCACACCCAAACAAAGCATGTTCTCAGCAGACAAAATGACTTTTTAAAGCTGATTTAGAACATAATTTTAATGCTTTCTGGAATCACAGGTTTTTTTTTTTTTTAATACATTTGTCCTACCTCCAGCTATTTACATCTCAATTCATTTTCTGTCAAAGAAACAATGTTAGCAAAATTTAGAGAAGGAGGCTCAAAGGTGAGCTGTTTGATAGGATGAATAAGCGCACATCTCCCCATCATGACTACCAGTGCTGTACAATTTGAGGAGAGAATAAAATGAGCATCATCTCCAACTGAAGAGTCTTCAATTGCATTCTGAATAAACTCAATCATGACACCATCATCTTCTCCATTTAGTCCTCAATTAGATACGCATGACTTAGATGATCACTTCTCCTTAGGACTAGGCATATGCTCTCTCTGCAAGAAATACTGTTTCCGTGCTACATCTTGTTGATACCTTCTTCAGGGGAGCTCATTTCTTTGCCTTACAGAAGTGGTTCTGTTTGCCTGATCATTATCATCATTAAGCATTTATGAAACACTTAGATTTGTTTACTAGAATTCGTGATATCCCCATATGATAGGTTGGTATAATGGTCTTCTTATAAATGAAAAAATGGAGGTTAAGTAACTTAGCCAAGTTCACTTACATAATTTGGGTAAAAACTCAAAGTCCCTGACTTCCTGTTTAATACATAAGTGAAAACTCTTCAGTGGCATAAAAAGTTATCTGCTTCAAAACTTTATACCTCAACTGTTACTGGACATAAGTAACAAGAGAAATAGAAGTTTTTTGCTCTAGCCCTGTGGTTGACAGCATGGTTTTGGTGGCTCTGTAATGTTAGGACCAGTGCCCATACACAAAAATAATTCTACTGCTTTTTCCTTCTGGGTTTCAAGGTTATGGCATCCCTGGATAGTGTACTGGGTTAAGTACCCAACTGCTAACCTAAAGGTTGGAGGTTCATATCCACCCAAAGGTGCCTTGGAAGAAAGGCCAGATGATCTACTTTTGAAAAATCAGCCACTGAGAACCTGATGGAGCACAGTAATACCCTCAAACAAATGGGGTCACTATGAGTCTGAGTCTACTCGTTGGCAATTGTTTTGTGTTTTTTCAAAATTATAGCTCTAGCTCCAGGTAATATGTCTGCATGCAAGACAGTATGAAGGGGAAAAAGTGCGCGACCAGTCTTGTCTATCCCCATGAGGAAAAAAGGGAAAAACTTGCCCAGAAAATCCCCAGTACAATTCTGCATAGAGGACTTTGGCAAAGGAGGTGGCGAATGTAGCTTTCTATTGTCTGTAATGGAAGGCAATAAAAAAGAAGTGGACTGAGAAGGACTATTGTTCCAATCAACCAACAGTGTCTGCCACAGTTGTTTGCAGAATTTTCTGGTGAATATTCACTTGCTAAACATTATTTGGCTCTATTACATGCTAGCATTTTATTTACAGAGCAGTGGAAGTCAGCCCTGAAAATTTAAGAAAAAATGGAATAATAACTTATAAATTGAGAACATTTTAATCCATTCATTTAATTTGGTTGGAGGAGAGGAATTGCACAAAGATGACCATAAACTGTGCTGGCTTAAATCCATGATCCAGCTTATTGTCTTCTAAGGAAATAGAGTTTAAAAATCGATGTTATAGTACAAGTAGCCACACATTGTCTAGCTTCCATGCCTTTCCTTCCTTTATGTCAATCTCCAACAGAAATATCTCCTCCATCCTCCTCACTAACCCTACCTACTGTTAACGTTTAGTCCAATTCCTACCTCTTCCACACATGCTCTCCCTCCACGTGCCTCATGGTCCAGTCACTTATTTGGCATCCCATACACTAGATCATGAAGACTCATGTACAATGGACTAACTTTTCATTATGTTTATTTCACATTCCCAAGCAGTGTAGCCACTCTTCTGTTTGTATCTACACAGTCTGCTATGTAAGGAAACATCTGTTTAACAGCAGTTAACATTTATTGCCACTCATCTGTCAGCTTGACGTACTGTGGTGGCTTGAGTGTTGCTACAAAGCTGGAAGCTATGTCACCAGTATTTTAAATATCAACAGCATCACCCATGGTGGACAGGCTTCAGCAGAGCTCTAGAATAAGACAGATATGTAAAACTGTAAGCAGGGAATTTGCTCAATGCCTAGTCAAAATGGAAGTGTCCTTCTCTCAGGAATATTCCAGTTAATGCAGGATATGCAGATATAAAAATAAATATATATATATATAAAGCACCTTATATTTATTTTCTTTTACATGGGAATGGTATCAAATCAAATTTATCAGTATCCCTGTGTTTGTAGGGCACAAACCTGTAGTAATACTTCAAACAGCAAACATGTCTGGGAGCAAATCCATATGATTTATGCATTCTACTGTGTCTTAGCATGATATTACCAATAACATATGGTGAAGCAGAAAAGAAAGCTTTTCTAAGCTGTCAATGAAAAGATACAAATGTCCACACTAAAAAAAAAAAAAAGGATAACTTTTCTTTCATAATACAATATCATTGTCACATAAAGAGGAGATGGAAGAGCATGTGGGAAAAAAATGTAGGGAAAAAACATTGTAGAGGTGTGTCACAGGATAAATTAACCAAGATATATGATGTCATTTTTCTTAAATGTATGATGATTGTAGCAATTTAAAACTATAATTTGTAATTTTTTCATTTTAAATAAACATTATTTTTGCATTCATGCTTTGTGTTCTTTTTTTTAAGAGGTCAAGAATATTACGTAAGCTTCAAGTTCCTGGTAACCTGGTTCTACTCCTAAAAGAGGGAAGAAGAGTAACGTTTAACCAGCATGTAAATGTCTCCTTAAACCACTGGCAACATAAACAATACATATGCTTTTATAGAAGCTATAGGTTCCAACAGTGAAGGGGTGAGCCATGATGGTAAGAAAAGCACCCATCCATTCACCCACTCCAAGATAACAACTGGAGACTTCTGTTTGAAGCCTCTGGTAGAACTCAGAGTTATTCAGATACTTTATGGAGAAGCTGGATATAAAGGGGTGAGAACAGAGTATTTGTTCATCTGACGTTGGAAAATACTCAATATTTGTCCACCCACAACTTTTCGTGCAGAATCAAGTACACCAAAATTAACAGTAATGGCAAACACAGAATAAGCAACAAATCGTTAAGCTAATGAAGAGTTAATTCTGAAGCAAAGACAATGCAAGCTGGGGATGAACGCTTCCAGCAAGACAAAGTTGCATCAATTACCAGAGCAGAGAGAAATATGTGAAAATCAGAAACAGACAAATGACAACAAGAAGAGGGTAAACTAGGAGGGATCAGAAAAATTCCTGAGAGTCTGATGATGATGCATTGTTGTTGTTGTTAGCCACCCTTGAGTTGGCCCTGACTCATGGCAACGCCATGCACAACAGAACTAAATGCTGCCCAGCCCTGTGCCATCCCCATGATTAGTTATGGATCAGACCATTGTCATCCATAGGGTTTTCACTGGCTGATTTTTGGAAGTAGATTTCTAGGCCTTTCTTCCTAGTTCATCTTAATCTGGAAGCATTGCTGAAACCTGTTCCACATCATAGCAACACATAAGCCTCTGCTGACAGACAGCGATGGTTACACATGACATGCATTGGCCTGGAATTAAATCTGGGTCTCCTTCATGGAAAATGAGAATTTTACAACTGAATCACTACTGCTACCATTGCTTCTATCTATACTTTTCCCATGTCAGAGTTTGTGGAGCTAGGAAAAATGACAGCAGTGTCACCGGGCCAGTAGTCCAGTTGGACTGGTTCAGTGTTCCTCTGCTGGCTCAAGACCTCACTAGAAGAGGAGAAAGAAAAAGAACTAATTAAAAAGAAACAGGGAAGATACTGGGAATGTAGAAGGAGAGAGATGAGTGAAGAATGACAGGAAAGAAAGCCATATCCATTGTGAAGAAGGTAGGAGGGCCCCACATAGACTAGCATAATCCACTTCCGCCTGCACAGGTTGTCTACCTTCCAACTCTATCCCATATCCACCATGCTCTGTTCTCTTCTTTCACCAGGTGATGATGGCTATGTGGCCAGGTGTCATGAAGTAGGGCTCCTGGCTGAACCAAAGCCCAGGGGCAACCAACGGTTTCCTAGAAGACAGGGTCAAAAGAAACAGCATAACTTGGAATGTGATATCAGCCAAATTTTTCTAGACTTGCCAAAATGAAAAGAATAATCATAATTGCTTGTGTTGTTGAGGGTGTACCTTGGGCAACGTTTTGAACAAGTACTTGACCAACAATTAATTTAATGTACACAACAATACTTCAACATACATATACGTATTATTTCCATTTTACAAGCTCAGTAAATTCAGGGTTAAAAATAAGTTAAGAAAAATGTTCAAGGTCACAAGGCCAGTAACTGGTGAAATTTTCAGGACGGCCTTTCTGAATACATAGACCGGGTTCTTTAAAATTACATCATATTACACCTGCTGTTAAAAAGAAAGAAAGAAAGCAATACTCAATTCTAACTGAAATAAGAAGCCAGTAACTTCCATCTGTGATTTTGTTCCCTTAAAGCCACAGATTCCATCCCTCTCCATTTTCTGTCTTTTACATTCACCCACAAACATCTGTGTCTGCAGAGAAGGCATTCCACTGCCTGGGTTCTTCAAATAGAAAAATTATAGCAGTCTATTCTCAATTCCTTTTCCTTCAGGTTTCTTGTTAGAAAGAAGCTTCCAGATCTTTGTACTGATCTCCTAAGTTAGTGCTCCAGCCAAAAAGTAGAGTCAGCTCTTGGCCAAGTTTTGTAACCCATCCTCAGAGGGTCATGAGCTTGGGTTTCATTGACAGACACCCAGCGACTTTCAGCATTCCTTTGGAACCCACGCACCAAGTTATTCACTACAGATGTCTCCTCTGCACGCACTTGAGGCAACTGTGCTGTGGTTTAAATCTCAGTATCTCACCAGGTTAGTGCATTCATACCCTTATAAAAAATAGCTAAGGAACTAATCTCCATTAGGAATTAATGGCCCACAAAATGTCTTCTCTTAGTTTGAAACTGTGTTTGAGTTAGAAGCCACTAGACTTCTGTTTTCCCTTCTATAACTTAAAACATCCATAGTTGACACTGCATCATTTTTACCATGCAATATGTGGATTATTTCCCAAGCAGAAAAATTTCTGCTTTAAAAGAAATTTTAGAGGCGGAGCCAAGATGGTGGAATAGACAGGCACTTCCAGCGCACCATCTTTACAACAAAGACCCGAAAAAACAAGTGAAACAAGTATATTTGTGACAAGCTGGGAACCCTGAGCATGAAAGGCAAGCTTAGACAATGAACTGAGGAGCAGGGGGAGGAAGAGGCCATTCAGAAATGGAGAGGAGTTACCTGGCCTGAATAGTGGGGAGCCCTCAGGCACCATTCCCTGAGCGGCAGCGGCAGCGGCGGGCTGGTCCTAGTATTCGGCCGCAGTTTCCTCATGGAGAAGCAGCCAGCCACACAGCCCACTCACACCTTCAGAACGTGAGGAGAAGGGCGCTCTCGGCAAAAGCTAAGTAAAAAACGCTAAGTACTTGCATATATTTTACTGCACTCCCCAACCCCCTATTATATCGCAACAGTAGTCAAAACAGCCTGGTACTGCTACAACAACACATACATGGACCAATGGAACAGAATTGAGAATCCAGACAGAAATCCATCCACATATGAGCAGTTGATACCTGACAAAGGCCCCAAAACAGTTAAATGGGGAAAAGACAGTCTTTTTAACAAATGGTGCTGACACAACTGGATATCCACCTGCAAAAAAATGAAACAAGACCCGTACCTCACACCATGCACAAAACTAACTCAAAATGGATCAAAGACCTAAATATAAAATCTAAAATGAATGAAGATCATGGAAGAAAAAATAGGGACAACATTAGGAGCCCTAATACATGGCATAAACATTATACAAAACATTATAAAGAATGTAGAAGAAAAACTAGATAACTGGGAGCTCCTAAAAATCAAACACCTATGCTCATCCAAAGACTTCATCAAAAAGAGTACAAAAACTACCTACAGACTGGGAAAAAGTTTTTAGCTATGACATTTCTGATGAGCCCCTGATCTCTAAAATCTACATGATACTGCAAAAACTCAACTGCAAAAAGACAAATAACCCAGTTAAAAAATGGGCAAAAGATATGAATAGACACTTCACTAAAGAAGACATTCAGGTAGCTAACAGATATTTGAGGAAATGTTCACAATTATTAGCCATTAGAGAAATGCAGATCAAAACTATGATGAGTTTTCATCTCACTCCAACAAGGCTGGCGTTAATCCAAAACACACAAAATAATAAAAGTTGGAGAGGTTGTGGAGAGATTGGAACACTTATATACTGCTGGTGGGAATGTAAAATGGTACAACCACTTTGGAAATCGATTTGACGCTTCCTTAAAAAGCTAGAAATAGAACTACCATACAACCCAGCAATCCCACTCCTTGTAATATATCCTAGAGAAATAAGAGCCTTTACACAAACAGATATATGCACACCCTTGTTTATTGCAGCACTGTTTACAATAGTAAAAAGATGGAAGCAACCAAGGTGCCCATCAATGAATGAATGGATAAATAAATTACGGTATATTCATACAGTGGAATACTACGCATCGATTAAGAACAGTGATGAAATCACTGGAGGAACCTGGAAGACATTATGCTGAGTGAAATTAGTCAGTTGCAAAAGGACAAATATTGTATAAGACCACTATTATAAGAACTTGAGAAATAGTTTAAACTGAGAAGAAACCATTCTTTTGTGGTTATAAGATGGGAGAGGGAGGGAGGGAGGGTAGAAGATGGACATTCACTAATTAGATAGCAGGTAAGAACTACTTTAGGTGAAGGGAAAAACAACATACAATACAGGGGAGGTCAGCACAATTGGACTAAGCCAAAAGCAAAGAAGCTTCCTGAATAAACTGAATGCTTCGAAGGCCAGCGTAGTAGGGGCAGGGGTCTGGGGACCATGGTTTCAGGGCACGTCTAAGTCAACTGGCATAATAAAATCTATTAAGAAAACATTCTGCATCCCACTTTGAAAAGTCTTAAACGCTAGCAAGCAGCCATCTAAGATGCATCAATTGGTCTCAACCCACCTGGATCAAAGGAGAATGAAGAACACCAAGGACACAAGGCGATTACGAGCCCAAGAGACAGAAAGGGCCACATGAACCAGAGACTACATCTTTCTGACAGCAGAAGAACTAGATGGTGCCCGGCTACAACTGATGACTGTCCTGACAGGGAACACAACAGAGAACCCCTGACGGAGCAGAAGAGCAGTGGGATGCAGACCCCAAATTCTCATAAGACCAGACTTAACGGTCTGATTAGAACTAGAAGGACCCTGGTGGTCATGGCCCCAGACCTTCTGTTGGCCCAGGACTGGAACCATTCCTGAAGCCAACTCATCAGACATGGATTGGACTGGACAATGGGTTGGAGAGGGAAGCTGATGAGGAGTGAGCTTCTTGGATCAGGTGGACACTTGAGACTATGTTGGCATCTCCTGTCTAGACGGGAGATCAGAGGGTGGAGGGGGTTAGAAGCTGGCAAAATGGACACAAAAAGAGAGAGTGGAGGGAGAGAGGGGGCTGTCTGATTAGGGGGAGAGTAATCGGGGTGTAGCAAGGTGTATATGGGTTTTTGTGTGAGAGACTGACTTGATTTGTAAACTTTCACTTAAAGCACAATAAAAATTATAAAAAAAAAAAAGAAATTTTAACTTTAAAAGAAATTTGGCAAACCTAGTCTAATTATAAATCCTTGAAACAGAGTGTTCTTCTCTAAGATTCTGGTGAGTCCTAACCTAGATATTATGGTCATTTAGAATATATTTAAGATTGTAATGAATACTGAAGCCCCTGGGTGTGCAAATGGTTAACGCATTTCGGTCCTACCCAACAGGTTGGTGGTTTGACTACACCCAGAGATGCTTCAGACAAAAGGCCTCATAATCTACTTTCAAAAAATCAGCCATTGAAAACCCTTTGGAGCACAGTTCTACTCTGACACACATAGAGTCGTCATGAATCACAATCAACTAGACAGCAACTGTTAGGTAGACAGGCTGTGAATGGTGAGTGTGTGTTATGAATTGTTGCATCCCTCAAAAATGGTGTATCCTAACATGTAACTGATAAATACATACCCCAGGTCCCCATGTAATATCAAACACTAACACTGTGTCAGTTTAGTAGAGGTGTGATACATAGAGGTTCCAGGCCTGGGAGGAAGCAAGCCAAATCAGCAAGTATGTGTCTTGAGTGAAGAGCAACAGTCTCTGGGCTTTTTTGGCCTTGGATCAGTGAGAAGGTAGCTAGAACCATTTTGAGTCCTTGAGTTTGGAATCAGCTAGATCTTATATTGACCTTAAGCAAGCTACTTTAACTCTGAGAAGTTCAGTTCCTCATCTATAAAATGAAGATAATAATGCCTGCGTCTTACTGGGCATTGAATATACTATGTATAAAGTACAGAACCATGGAACGCTCTATAGCACACCCCTTCTTGAACCTCCCTCCAAAAAACTGGTTATAGTCAAGTCTACTGACTCATGGCAAGCCCATATTTGTCAGGGTAGAACTGTGCTCTAGGGTTTTCAATGGGTGATTTTTCAGAAGTAGATTGCCATGTCTTCTGTTGAAGGAACCTCTCTGTGGGCTCAAATCCCCAATCCTTCAGTTAGCAGCCAAGCACATTCATTGTTTGCATGAAAACTCAACACATCCCAAAAGTGAATTTATCAACTAGTGTCCCTCTATCACCACCCCCACCCCATTTCAATTATTCAAGTCGAAATCATAAGATATTTCTAGAACGAAAATCTGATCCCACTATTCCCTCCCCTAAAGTCCTCCAGTGATGGCTCCAGCATCAAATCCAAGCCCGTAGGTAGGGTAAGGACCTCTGCGTCCTCACGTCCTTGAGGTGGTTTGAATACTTCTCACCATGTTCACTCTGCACATTAGCAATATTGGGTCAATTGCAGTTTCTTGTATGTGTCACTTGCCCAGAATACCCCCAATCCATTACTCCTCTTTACCTAGGCCCTTGCTACTGAAAGTACACTTCATGACCATACCAACTTTTTAGAAATGCAGAAGCACAGGCCCCACTCCAGGCATACAAATTAAAATCTCTAGAGTGAGGCCCCGGAATCTGCATTTTACAGGTTCTCTGGGTGATTCTCATGCATGCTAACGTTTGAGAATCACTGATCTAGTTGATTTCTCCTTGTCATTTGATACCCAGATTAGGCACCACCTCCTCCTGAAAGCCATCTCCGACGCCCACCACATAAATTAGATGCCATTTTATGTAATCCCACAACATCCTCCACGTAATATTCACCATGACTTAGGGCAGCTGTGTTTGGTTACTCATTTCCTTTTATGAACTCTGAGTTTCTTGAGGGCAGAATATATATCTTAGTTACCTTTGATCCCACAGCACCTAGCATAATATAATAATAATAGTAATTAACACTTGTATAGTACTCAAGTGCCTTTGTGCCTTGCCCTAAAAAATATATATAAATTCATATAATCATCACAATAACCCTAGAATACAGGAAACTATTGTGGTCAACTCCATTTTACAGAAAGGAAAGCTAAAACAAAGAGAGATTAAACAAAGTGTTGATAATAACCCAGTGAAAATGTCAGAACTAGGATTCAAATCCAGGTAAGCCTATCTCCAGAGTCCATACCCTTAACCACTATGCAGCACTGCCTCTGTAGAACGTCAGGTGAAGGAATACGTGAATTGTATAGAATGTCATTGCTCAGCGATGGGGCAATCAACCTCATCGTCATCGTCACTGTGAGGCTCCCACAAACCAAATTCTTTTCCTAAATATCTGGAATTAGCTCTACTTCCTCCTGCCTCCTCTTTGTGTCAGCCCAGTGCTCTCCCTTCGGTTCTCATAGAAAGATGGGGCAACATTTCATTTGATGCTAAGAACTTCCTGGGAAAAATATGACATCAGCTCCATCCCGTGAACCTCTTTCCCTCACTCATTTAAAAGCTTAGGGGACTCGTATTACCCAGGGTCTGCTGCTTCTAATCACACCCAAGTCCTGTGTATCTTTTCCTCTTTTGTGAGGACACTAGCCTTATAGGATTAGAATTCACCCAACTCCATTATGACCTCTTGTTAACTTAAATGATAACATCTTCAAAGATGTCATTTCCAAATGGGGTCACATTCACAGGTACGGGGGTTAGGAAATTCAACGTTTCTTTTTTTTGGAGGGGGGGCGGGATACAATTCAATCCATAATAGAAAGAGAGATAAAAGAAAGGAGAAGTAAAATGAAAATAGAGAGAAGAGGAGGGGAAGGGAGGGGACTGGAGAGGAGAGAAGAGAATCAGGAATATCTTAAATTTCTACAACCTTTAACCCCAAAGTTAAACTCTGAGAGGGGTGCAGTAGAAACACCTCTTAAAGGTATCACTCCTCACTTCTCTGGGCATAGCTCTGGAAATTTGCAAGCCCCTGAGAGATGCCCTGAGTTGGACATGATGCCAATCTCACGTAAGATTGTGTAGAAGTACAGTTGGCTAGGGGAGCTGACCTGGTAGATGAATGGTCATAGCACCTCTGATTCCACAAAGCCCAAGGATCCCAAAGCCCTCATGTGCTCCAGTCAGGGGCACACAAGTGCTGAGAGAAGTTGTGGACTAACAGAGGCCTGGGTCAAGACAGAGGCCACCCTGTGGGAAAACTCATGATCAGAGGTGATGGCCCTGATTTGAGCAGTGGCTGCCAACAGAGTGCCCAGAGCCCGAGGTGGAGCCAGCCACACAAGACACAGCTTGTTTGCTCAGCAATCACATGGAATAAGACATCTCAGAGAATGCAAGTGGAATTCTAGAGGGCAATAAGGAAGACAAAGCTTCACCCCAATCCCTCAAGCCCCCATGTAGACACACAGGCGTCAGCTTGCACCCATATGGCATCTCAAGGAGAACAGAGGGAGGGGAAGCCCTCTATAATGGGATGAACAGATAGGAAGGTTGAACTCTGCGTGGACTATTTGCCAAAGGAGCCCTAGTGGTGCAATGGTGAAACAATCAACTGCCAACTAGAAGTTTGATGGTTCAAACCCACGAGCCGCTCTGCAGAAAAAAGATGTGGCTGTCTGCAGAAAAGATTACGGCCTTGGAAACCATATGGGGCAGTTCCATTCTGTCCTATAGGGTTGTTATGAGATGGACTTGACTCGACTGCAACAGGTTAAGTGTTTGCCAAAACAAAAACTCTATTTTATGCCAGGAGATATGAAACTAGATGTAACTGGAACATTGAAGTTTTTGCAACCATAACTAGAAAGGAGACTCTAAGGTCAGGGAATTCTGGTTATAAAATAGTTATTTTTTCTATCTGGTACTTTTAAATTGTAGTGAGCAAATTTCTACCCCAATCCCACCACATACTATCCCATCAGATAATGAGCCTGGCATGAGAGTCAGCTTAAAAAGAGATACTAAAATGATTGTCTTCTTTCACTCATTTGCTATAGTGCTGTAATGTGCAAGGAAGTGCTACATAGGGTGCTGTTATTGTTGTTGTTATTAGCTGCCATTGAATTGGCCCCAATCATGGTGACCCCATGCACAACAGAACAAAATGCTGCCTAGTTCTGTGCCATCCCCGTGATAGGTTGCGGACTGGACTGTTGTGGCAGATAGAGTTTTTATTGGCTGATTTTTAGATCACCAGGCCTTTCTTCCTACTTTTAGTCTGGAAGCTCCACTGAAAAGTGTCTAGCATCATAACACTCAAGACTCTACTGACAAATGGGTGGTGTCTATATATGAGGTGCATTGGCCAGGAATCAAACCTGGGTCTATTCTACAGGGAGTTAAAAGATGCTGAAAGGACCACAACTGGACAGACTGCCAATCTACACCATCACTGTTTAGAAGGTGATTGGACAAAAGCTCCCACAGCGTAGGGTGAAATTCTTTGTCATCCTCAAACCTTTCCCCCTAGTGTATAGTGCTGGTTTTCAGAGTGCTAAATACCTCTTAAAAGCTTTCAAAAATAGGATGGAAAAATAAGTATCATGAAGTGGGGGTAGCGGGAATGATGATGGATAGGTCATACATGGGATAATCTCCACTTTCAGAATCAATGAAACTTGTAGTTTACGACATGGTTTTATCTCTCTGTGCAGCAAGGCTGCATCTCCTAATCTATATTCAGGTAGTGATTTTGAGTATTATGTAGCTTGAAAAGTTGAAGTGAATTTTCTGGGTGGTTAATAAGCTATCTGTACCAGTATTAATGAACAGTGACCTTGCACTGAAACAAATGCTCTCTAACTGTTTGTCTCTTCATTACTTCTCTAATATCATGGCGTTTTGCCTCCTTACTTTCTAAGCTGATTGCTGTTAGCCGAGGTTTCTGCCTTGCAGAATCAAACATGCTAAGTGGGCACACTGGAGGTGAATCCACACATCCATAGGAAGTCACACCAGAAGGGTAGGACACAAACCTCTGAGATGTTCCCTTCAAGTTTCGTCATTGCCCAACATGTACTCATATAGTCTGGGATATTTGTACAGGTGTAGAGATTTTGAATAGATCAATCTAATTGTTTTACTGAGCAGTCACTATGTGCAATGCACTGCCCTAAATGCCAATAAAATGAAAAAACATGGGAAACTATGCAGTCCCTCTCCTTAAGAATTATTTACAGAACATTTTGAATATTCTATGCTTGTAGGCAGTTCCACCATCCATCTGTCAGTTTGTCATACTATGGTGGCTTGTATGTTGCTGTGATGCTGGAAGCTGTGCCACTGGCGTTTCAAATACCAGCAGGGCCACCCTGGTGGACAGGTTTCAGTGAAGCTTCCAGACTGGGACAGACTAGAAAGAAAGGCCTAGTGATCTATTTCCAAAAATTAGCCATTGAAAACCCTATGGATCGCAACAGAATATTGTCTAATATAGTGCTGGAAGACGACCCCCTAGGTTGGAGACACTCAAAATACACAGTAGCCACAAAAATGGACTCAAGCATACCAACAATTGTGAAGGTGGCGCAGGACCTGGCAACATTTTATTCTTTTGTACATGGTGTCTCCATGAGTCAGAACTGACTCAATGATAACCAACAGCAACAGAGGATGCTGGCATTTAATATAAACAATTATAATATGCAATACAAATATATATAACATGAACATAAGCATTCAAATACTGTTACTAATGGTAATTAACTTTTATTAAATGCCATACTCTGATGTGATTGTATGAAACACTTAGCATGTGTGTGTAAACACTGATCTCCACAGCAATCCTATTCATTAGGTGGTCGTATTAACTCTGTTTTACAGATGAGGCTATAACAGCCTGAAGTCATGTAGCAGCTGAAATGTGGTGAATCTACTATTCAAACCAGGGCTTTGAATTTGCATCTCTAACAAGACCCCAGGCAATGCTAATGCTGCTTGTTAGGGGCCAATTCTGAGAACTACTAATATGGCCCATTAACCCATTACCATCAAGTTGATCCCGACTCACAGCAACCCTATAGGACAGAGTAGAACTGCCCATAGGGTTTCCAAGGAGTGCCTCATGGATTTGAACTGCCAACTGTACGGTTAGCAGCTATAGCTCTTGGCCACTACACCACCAGGGTTTCCTACTAGTACTGCAAACCCAAAACCAAACCCACTGTCATTGAGTCGATTCCGACTCACGGATATCCTATAGGACAGAGTAGAACTGCCCCATAGGGTTTCCAAGGAGTGCCTAGCAGATTTGAACAGCCAACCTTTTGGTTAGCAGCTACACCTCTTAACCACTACGCCACCAGGATTTCCACTAGTACAGCAGTGGTTCTCAAAATTTATTAGACATAAGAATTATCTGGGGATCTTGTTAAAATGCAGATTCTGATTCAGTATATCTGGGGTAAAAATGCAAATTTTCAGCAAGGGTTCGAAGTGGAGTGAACTGGTTTGAAGCCCTGATTCAAACCTAGGTTTCTTTAGCCAACATGAAAAGAAACACTCTTACCCCCCGTACATTTCTCTTTTTGAAAATACAGCACAAGAAACTGTAATATAATGTAATATGGACTCTAAACTGACTAAGTATCAGAATTTTCTGAGAATCTTTTTAAAAATACATACACCTGGGCTTTACTCCTAGCGATTCCAACTGCTTAGACCTGGGCAGGGCTCACATAGCTGTATTTTTGTAAAGCTGCACACCCAATCTAATAAGCATTCAGGTTTAGAAGTCATTGTTGTAGGAGCTATAGAGGCAGACCACATAGACCAATGGAAGAGAGCAAGTACTGGAAAATACCCAGATTATGTAGGATATTTTTAACCATCAATTCAAAAGAAAAAAACTTGGTATCCAAAAACCTTGATTAGTCAAAAGTGTTGGGAAAAAAAGTCACCTAGACAATTGCAATGTGATAACCAGAGTGTCACTGAAAGCACTTTGCTTGAGGGCGATGGAATATTTGACCTCTTGTGTCTTGAACAGGAAAAGGCACAGACTCACAGATGGGTTTTTTCCTTAATTGGTTTCCCCTGAGACTCTGCTGCTAAGTTTTGGTATCCGTAGGCTGAAATTAACTTTACGACCGTCAATAAGGGCAGGACCCTGCCTTGAGTTATAGTCACACAGGTGCTTGTGGTATCTGTACAAACCTGCAAGGAGCTGAGGAATTGACTTTTGCGAGTGCTTTTGCTTCCCTTCCAATGCCTCGGGCCAGCCCTGTCTATGATGGGTATTAAAAATCACTTGTGGAATCAGAGTCTCACTTTCTCTTGCTTCTCTTGGAATTCATTCTCTGGAATCCATAACTTCTCCCACTGAAGACTAGAGTTCAACCTTATGAATACGGATAATTGATTATCCAAGATTAAGACAACATGATTCTTCCTTAGTCTTAATGCCGGGGTCTCTGGTTGATTGATTGGGTGCAGCTCCCACCCATAGTCTTGCCCTTAAGTCCCAGTATAACTTGGTAAGGGTTCAAACCATTTCAGGAGTGGGAGGCAGCCTCTAGTTGCTTAATTATGTATGTAGAAAAGATATCAAAAGTTCCTCGGGGTTGTCTGTCATGTGCATAAAAGTAAGAAAATTACAAGAGTTTGTTGTCATAGACACTGCCACCAAGAACAGATTTCTCTTAATCTGTCCCTGGAAGACAAGATAAAAACAAAAAGATATAAAGGTATTTTGAATCTTCCGTTGAACTTAACTTGAACGCTATTGTTTCTCCGTTCAAACACCTCATTAACTAAAGCACCATAAACCTCAAATGTCAACTTTGAAAACTGTTATACAAGCACGAGACATCACTGTTTTAACTTTCCCTCTGCTTGTCAAACTCAGAAACTCTCTCACTTACTCACTCACTGTTTTCTTTCTGCTTCATTTGTAATTTCTTGGCTAAGGCAGGTGAGTAACTATGATGAAGTAAACTCCCAAGTGTCAGAAGGAGGCTAGAAAGAAAGCTATCCTGTACACACAAATCATTTTTATGCAGCACAACTTGTCACAGTGAAGGACCTCTCTTCCATTTATAGAATGCCTCTAAGTCCCCCAAATCCTCACTCCCTCCACTCACATCTGGTTCTGCCCCTCCTTCTCTCCCCAGTAACACTGTAGAGGTCAAGGGGAGACAGCACAGAAAGTTTACTATATCAGAAAGCAAATGTGCTAGATATAGGCTAAATATTCAGGAGACAGGTTCTGGGTTGCAGAAACAGCTGCTCAAAGTCACCAGATCTACAGACAATAGCCCAGTAGATGAGTGGCAGGCCCTGGCTACACACCTAAACCTGATGTGAAACTGGGACTTGGAGTAATTTTCTGGGTAACGTAGTTGTCCTTTGGAGAAAAGTTTATTATTTTTTTTTTAATTAGAGAAAAATAGTATATTTAAGTTAAGTGCATTAAAACCCAGTGCATTACTATCCTAATTTTCTATTTCAAAAGTCAAGAATCTGTGTTACCCTTGCATGACTTTATACCGATTGACCTTGCCCAAACATTTTGGGCATAAAAACATAAGTGGACTGGATCCCCTCACCTAGCATTGTTTGACACAGTAGAAGGGAGGCCACAGATCAAGCAAGTTAATTTAATTCTTAAGGAGCCCTGGTGACACAATGGTTAAGCACTTACCTGCCAACTGAAAGGTCAGTGATTCAAACCCACCAGCTGCTCTGCAAGAGAAAAGATCTGACAATCTGCTCCCGTAAATACTACAGCCTAGGAAATGCTATGGAGCAATTCTATTTTGTCTTATAAGTTTACTATGAATTGGAATTGACTCAACAGCACACAACACACATACACACACACAAAATTCCACTCTTAGGGAGAAAGGCCTGGTGATCTACTTCCAAAAATCAGCCAATGAAACCTCTATGGATCACAGTGGTCCAATCTCCAAACAATCATGGGAATGGCACAGGACAAGGTAGTTTGTTTTTGTTGTGCATGTGGTCACCAGGAGCCAGGGACCAACCCCATAGCAGCTAACAACAACAATTGCTTTCTATTCCATTACAGCTACAAATGTTACTTCTCACCCTAAGAATATTTTATGATTAATACCAATATTTATTCTTGCCTAATATGGCCAGGAAATGCCAGGTTCTGGGGCTAAAGCAGTCATCAGTGTAGAGTAAATACTGCCCTTGTCCTTCTGGAGCCTACAATCTAACCCAAACCTAGCAGAGGAGAAAGTTAAGTGTCATGGGTTGAACTGTGTCCTGCAAAAAATATGTGTTAACTTGGCTAGGCCATGATCCCCAGTATTGTGTGACTGTCCACCATTTTGTCACCTGATGTGATTTTCCTGTGACGTTAATGAGGCAGGATTAAAGGCAGCTACATTAATGAAGCAGGACTCAATCTACAAGATTAGGTTCTGTCTTAAATCCATCCCTTTTGAGATATAAAAGAAGTGAGCAGAGAGACAGGGAAAACATACCACCATGAAAGTAGTGCCAGGAGCAGAGCACATCCTTTAGACCTGGAGACCCTGCACTGAGAGGCTCCTAGACCAGGGGGAGATCAATAACAGGGACCTTCTCCAGAGCTGACAGAGAGAAAGGCTTCCCCCAGAGCTGGTGCCCTGAATCAAACTTCTAGCCTACTAGATGGTGAGAGAATAAATTTCTGTTTGTTAAAGCCATCCATTTGTGGTATTTCTGTTATAGTAGTGCTAGATGACTAAGACAGTAAGTAATAACCATAAAGTGTGATGCGTTTTGTGATGGGAAAGTTTAGGGGGCTACAGGTACAGATAGCAAGAAGAACTAATCATATCTGAGGTGAGTGCAGTCTTCAGGCAGAAATGAGACCTAAGCCAGAACTTGAGATAGAAGTTTGTTGGGCACAGGGAAGATCATCTGTGAAGGCTGAAAGGTGAAAGAGAGCTTGATGGACCCAAGAAGGTCTGAGGACCCAAAGAAACCTACTATGGCTCGATGCAGAGAGTGAGGGAAGAGTAGACTGACAAGAGGCTGGTGAGGTCAGTAGGGTCAGCTTGTGGAAGGTGGCACCAACCACAGGAAGTCTGGTCCTGCTGCTGATCACCCCCTCACTGATCTCTGGTTGAAACTTTCCCCCATTTCCTCATTCCCCAACCTCCCTCTTCCTCTCGGAGGAGAATCTCACCTCTTCCTGCACTGAGACCCTCTCCTTTACAGCTCAGAATGGTTCTGTGTGTTCATTTAGCTCCTCTTCCTTGCTTCTTGTCTCAGGGGAAAGAAGAGCTAGTCAAGAAGAGAAGCTGTTGTCAGACACCTCTTTGTGGTTTAAAGCCTTATGTTAGGAACTAAGTGGATAGAATTATGGGAGAAAATATCTATAATTGAAGCCAAGATAAATAGCCCCGCTGGCTGTCTCTCCCTGGGTTCAGTGGATTGAGTACAGAGGTAAATAAAATGGTAGGGAGGTGAGTCTTAGGAAGAACTAGTGAGTGAAGGGATCATGATCCCGTGTTTGGAGAGGGCAAGGCTCTGTAGGATTTGGTTGGCACATATCTGTTTCCTCTTTTCCCAACTTCTCTTCCTTCCCATTCTGAAGTAGCATTTGACACTGGAGTGAGGAGAGAGAAAAATAATACAGGAGGAGGTGTGTTTCTTCAGCATGAAAAGCAACAAAACATAAAAGGATGAGAGTGGGGATCAGGACAAAGGACTTAAGGAGCTGGCCTTATTCTGGGCTCTGAGGAGCTAGACAGAATGGAGCACTGAGGGTACCCCTGCCCAGGGCACCAGAGTCAGAGAGAAAATGAGAGTTCAGGGAACAACAACATTATCCAAAAAAAATAAATAAATAAAACCCAAGTCAGGTGGATGGATTGGTGCTTTCAGAAATGGTTAGATATTAACAGAAGAGAATTAAACAAAGTCACAGAATCACCTGAAGACTGAGAAGTAAGTGGACAAGTCAAATCGAAGGGAAACATTACCAGAAACTGTATTCATTATGACTGACAAACTGACTTAAGGGAATCAAGAGATACCACCAAGACTCAGCATCTGCTCACTTTTCAGCTGTTTTCTCTATATGGTTTTATTATCAGGTTCCCCATGGTATTAAGACGGCCCCCAATAGCTCCAAGACTACAGCACTGTGCCTTCAAATTCAACAGAAAAGAGCACTTCTCTTTCCTCACCAGATAATAACAACTTAGAATTACATAGCTCTTACTCTGTGTCAGACACTTTTCTCAGTGCTTTTCACATGTTAACTTGGTTTTCAAAGCTTCCACTATGTTACCTTCCAACCTGGGCATTATACAGATGGTAGAGCAATCTTCTGAAAACACAACCTCAATCACTGCTGATAAGCCTCAGCATATTCGAACGCCTTCTAGATAAGATTAGACTCTCAACACAGACTAAGTTAGTATTCAAGGTCCTAGATAAGGAAGGCCCCAGGCTATGTTTACAGCCTTAGCTCCTACTTAAAATCCACCAAGCCAAATGACCTGCCATGCTGGTCATTCTACCTTTCTGCCTTGGTTTGCCATTTTATTCTGCTAGAATGTGTAATGCCAACACTTCTAGCTGTGGAAATATTTTCAAGCCTCCAAAGTTCAGTCCAAATACCTCCCTTCACATGAGCCTTTCTTTATCCTCCAAACTGGAAGTGATTTCTCCCTAATCATTTCTCAAAACCATTTGTTACCTTGCTTGACAGTATAGTCTTTTCGCCTCTATAACCTTTTCTTAATTCACTTCTCCAAAAGTGCTCCTCAATAAATGGCATCAAAATTTACACAAATTTTCAGGCCAAAAACTCAGATGGCATTCTTGATTCTTCCCTTCCCTCAAATCTCACATATTTAGGAAAAAAACAGAAAAAAAAAACTCAGCAAATGCTGTTGGCTATATCTCCTAAATCCACCCTGAATCTCACCCATGTCTCATCCTCCCATCACTGCCACCTGATTGCGAGCTATCATCATCCCTCACCTGTTCTCCTCCAATAGCCTCCCTGTTTCCACTCTTCACTTCCCAACACGACCACAGCCCATACTTCACCAGCATCTATAATAAACATCTGCATTCCCTATTCAAAATGCATCAGTATATTCCCAAACATGAGTAAAATCAAAATCCTCATCATGTCCTACAGAACCCTACAAGTTCAGGGCTCCACTTCCCTTTCCAGCTTTATTTCCTTACCACTCTCCCCATCGTTTACTCTGATACAGCTACAATGGCCTTTCTTTTCCTCCAATGTATCAAGTTTATTGTAATCTAAGGGCCTCCTTCACACTTGCTATTTCTTTACCTGGAATCATCTTCCCCAAGATATTTGCAAAGCTGTTGCTTCTCATGATTTAGGTCACAGCTTAAGTGTCAACAGACTTCCCTGACCAATCCTGCTGTGCTATCCTTCTTCATGGAACTTATCCCTACTTGATATGATATTACATACATTTTCTTTAACTCACTTATTTCTCATCTTCCCCACTAGCATATGTATTCCAAGTTTGGAGAGACCACATCTTTCTTATTTTCTATTATATTCTTAGCATCTAAAACTGTGTCTAATACATAATAGAGGCCCAATAAATGTTTGTTAGTTATAATGACAAATGAATAAAGGATGGATGAAAAAAACAAATGAAATTGTCTGTACATGCCTACCACATAGTAGGTACATAAAAAATATTAGTTATCCTTGTTAGTGGCACAAATGGTTTGCACTTGTCTACTAATCAAAAGATTGGCAGTTCGAATCCACTCAGAGGCACCTTGAAAGAAAGGCCTGGCAATCTACTTCTGTAAAATAATAGCCATTGAAAACCCTATGCATCATAGCTCTACTCTGACACATATGGGGTCACCACGTGTTGGAATTGACTAAACAGCTACA
Source organism: Loxodonta africana (assembly GCF_030014295.1). Taxonomy (NCBI): domain Eukaryota; kingdom Metazoa; phylum Chordata; class Mammalia; order Proboscidea; family Elephantidae; genus Loxodonta; species Loxodonta africana. The sequence continues at coordinate 58,183,316 of NC_087358.1, forward strand.
GGTTTTTGGATTATCTTCATTAGTAGTGTTATTAGCATTATAATCCCACCTTTCCTAATTTTCTTAATTCTTATTTCTTCTTACTAGCTATTGTAAGTGCACGATAGGTGCTTAATAATCAAGAAGAGTCTAAGGACCTTACATTTATTGTTATTATATTTTTATATTAGTAATTATTAGTAAATTTGGTCAAAAAAATGATAGCACATATTATTGACTAAGTGTTGTGAGATGAGTAATATTACTATTGTTGTTTTATAGAGGAAGAAACTGAGGCACAGGGAGGATAAGGCACAGAGCATTACAGTTAATAGGTATAGCAGTCAGGGTTTTCCAGAGAAATGGAACCAATAGGAAATATAGAGATTTATTACAAAGAATTGGTGTGCCTGATTATGAACCAGTAGGATAGAAAGAGAGAGATTTCAAAGAATTGGTTTATGCGATTGTGAGGTCTGGCTAGATAGGTCTTAAAACAGTAGGGCAACATAAAGGAATGCACCCACCTGCAGATATCTACAATGTAAAGGAGCACACTCACCTACAGATATAAGTTAGATTGTAGATATCTCTACATACATATCTGTAGATGTTGCATATGTGGTAATATAGACAATAGAACACACAAGGGGCACGGTCATGGAAACTTCTTATGCACAACCAAACACCTCCCAAGGTGATGATACTACTCTTGAATGCTAAGGACCATAGACTCGGGGGACATCTCCATCAATTGGCATTACATAGTGCGTAAAAACAATGTTCTACATCCTACTTTGATGAGTAGTGTCTGGGGTCTTATAAACTTGAGAGTGGCCATCTAAGATATAACTATTGGTCTCTTCTCATCTGGAGTAAAGAAGAGTGAAGAAAACCAAAGATTCAAGGGAGATATTAGTCCAAAGGACTAACGGATCACATGCACATATATGACCACATGCACATATATGACCACAATCTACATGACCCTGAGACCAGAAGAACTAGATTGTGCCTGGCTACTACTATAGACCACTCTGATCAGGATCACAATAGAGGTCCCGGACAGAGAGGGAGAAAAGTGTAGAACAAAATATCAAATTCACAAAAAAAGACCAGACTTACTGGCCAGATAGAGACTAGAGGAGCCCCCTAGACTATAGCCCTATGACGCCCCTCTGACTTGGAACTGCAGCCATTCATGGTAAGTCTGGTCTTTTTTTTTGTGAATTTGGGGCAGTTCTACTCTGTCCTATAGGGCTGCTATGAGTCGGAATCAACTCGTTGGCAATGGGATATATTCTAGCCAAGCTGACACATCAAACTGACCATCACAGTGGGTAACCAAACCAGAATTTGAACCAAGCCTTTGACTCCAAGCCTAACTTCTTTAGCCTGTGATATACCTACCGCCCTGCAAATAATATTTGTTGAATGGATACAAATGAAAGAATGACTGTACTATGACACTGAATGACTGTTGTTCTTCACCTGTCCCCAGCCTTGTTGAACATCTCAGTTTGTAACTTGTTTCCAGGATTTTGTGAGCAGAGCTGTTTAAAACATATTTGAAAGTGATTTGATGTGTGAAGCTTACTCACTCATTTTCTAGCCAGAGGTCTCTCTACATGTTAGGGATTTGTGACTGAAAACCCCCAAATGGAATTTCAGCACATCTGAATTCAAATGTCCCCGTTACCTGACAATAGGATTGGCAGCCTAACAACTTTCAAGTTGACACTGTCTTGCTTTCCTGCGGAGAGTGACTAAAAGCAATTTACACATTACAGAGGGTTGAGAGTGCCTTTTCTTTACCTGCTATAGAGAACACAGTAACCTTACTAGGGGAGTGATTTAGAAAAGTTTTCTCCATGTCCTCCTTAGGCTGACTGCAAAGTTGAATTTTGATCACCTATCTCCGTTTTATCACTCCTCTTCTCTACTTTTTTTTTTTTTTTCTCTACTTGCTCCCTTCCCGTCTACTTCCTGATACTCCCAATCCATGCCCTTTCCCAAAGATTGTCAGGAATCATGACACACAGTACCAAAAAAAAAAAAAAAAAACTCTTGCCCTCGAGTAGAGTCGGGCAGAGTAGAACTGCTCCACAGAGTTTCCAAGGAGTGCTTGGTGGATTTGAACTGCTGACCTTTTGGTTAGCTGCTGTAGCACTTAACCGCTGCGCCACCAGGGTTTCCATGATACATAGTGGGTATTGATTAAGCCTGACAGGGCAGAAGATTGTTCTTTTGCTCATTTATTTGCCATCCTGACTTCCTCTCCTTTCAAGCCAATTGACTGTTAGCAGGTTCTAGAAAGAGTGAGCTCTTAAATAGGGAAATCTGTAAATAAAGCAAATATGGGTATCAATACCTGAAACTGAGTGCACTGGCAAGTCATTTATTGAGGCCACTACTAATTGTTCGTAGTTCTCTCAGATACTACTGAGTGCTACTTAAATTTGTTACTCAACTTCCTTTAATAAGAAAAAGAGTATAAAACCAAGCCAAACCCATTGCTGTCAAGTGGACTCTGAGTCATAGCAAGCCTATATGACAGAGTAGGACTGCCCTATAGGGTTTCCAAGGAGCTGCTGGTGGATTTGAATTGCTGGCCTTTTGGTTAGCAGCCAAGCTGTTAACCACTTTGCCACCAGGGCTCTTTGGAGGGGCCACAGGCTGCTGCTTTTATGTGCCCACGTCTATAAAATGTTTCTCTGCATACAGGAAGACAGGGGCCTGCTTGTTTTACTTTTTTTCCTTGAGTTTAATGGAGTAGGAGTTCCCTTCTCAACAAACCTGTTTGTGATCCAGAATTTTAGATCACACACCTGACAACAAAGATGGCTATAAAAAAAGAACTATTTTAAAACTCTCCACAACTTTACAAAATGCACATAGAATGTTTTGGTTAAAAGAGACCTTCAGTGCCCTCTCCAACAAGCATTGCTGGAACATTTTCCCTACCAAAACCAGGGCAGCCATTTTCATGAGGGGACACTCGGGGAACTGAGAGGAAGCAGTCCTTTGGACAGTCCCCCCAAAACCCAAACCAAACCCATTGTAGTCGAATAGATTCTAACTCATAGTGATCCTACAGGACAGAGTAGAACTACCCCATAGGGTTTCCAAGGCTATAATCTTTATGGAAGCAGACTGCCACATCTTTCTCCTTGAAAGTGGCTGATGGGTTCCAACCGCCAGGGGCCTTTAACCACCAGTGGGTTCCAACCGCCCACCTTTCCAGGGCTCCATCGGAGAGCCAAAATGGCTATAATTATTCCCTGTTCTTTCCCCCTGCTGGCATCTCTGGGGCTTCTAAACAAACCTCCCCCTCTGAAGCCTAATGGTTTGTCTGAATAAGCAACAAGACTAAAGGGAAAAAATTCTGGGCTAACAATTTCAGGTTGGTGCCGCCATATTTGACTTCTCCCCTCTTTGGGTGATCAGGAGGGAAAACTTGCATCGAACTCTGGGCAGTGAAATATACAACCTCTGAAATAATAAAACTAGGAGGGGGAAGATTCTCAGGGTCCTTTGTCCATGGTGCAAAGACAGCAGAGACCCATGGAGGTTTTCCACCTGGCTTGGACAGCTTGGAGCCAGGGAGGACTGCTCGTGATGAACTTTTCCTGTTGTACACTGTTGTCTGTGAGTAATTAGCACAGCTTTCACTATTGCCAACACCATGTACTTGTCTCCTGTGCATGACTTGATCAGGATAAATGGATATAGCACCCATGGAGTGGTTGGTACCCCTGGGTGAATTCTCATCCCGGGATTCTGGTGGGTGCTTGGAATCTGGACACAGCCTTTAAGACTACCTGAGTGTGCATCACAGACATTGCCCGCCCCCAACTACAGTCCTGTATCAGAATGACCTGAGAAGCCATTCAAATCAGACCTCTAACTCCAAGAATTGATAAAATCCTGTCCAACTCCAGTCCTACACAAATAATGTGAGTAGTGTGTGCTCCCGTCCCTTAACCAGTTGCCATCCAGTGGACACAATTCATGGCAACCCTACGTGTATCAGAGTAAAACTGTGTTCTGTAGGGTTTTCAAAGGCTGATTTTTCAGAAGTAAATCACCAGGCCTTTCTTCCAAGGCTCTTCTAGGTCGACATGAACCTCCAGCTTTTTAGATAGCAGCTGAGCACATTAACCATTATACCACCCAGAGACACCTCCTCACCCTTGGAAGCATCCATATAGAAAAATAGGCTGAGAACCCATAGGCATTTGCTTTCTGCCCATTTGCGTCACCACTGTGCAATTTTGTACCATCTGGCAGAGTCTAAGGAAAAGAAAAAGGATCAGACATCTTTTTGAAACCAAATTATTGCCTTTCTGACAGATACCACTGTGCTGCTTACAAGTATTTTTTTTTCTATTAAATTTTAGCGAGCACAAGGGCTATAGTAAATAACCTTTCATCTGCAGAAGCTTTTCAAGGAACAAATAAGGAGTAATGCAAAGTAATCCCGGGAGAAGTTTAAAGAGAGATTGTATCACCTGAATTTAAAGTAATAGAATGGAGGGGAAAGTAGCAAACCACATACAATTGCTTTCTGGGTGTACCCTTCTTTCTAATGTATAATTTATATGCAAATTTTTATATTATTATAAGAAGAATTAAGCCTACTTGGATTAGAAAAATATATATATGAGATCACATCTGAGGTAGCAGAGAAAAAAAAAAACTCTGAGATTAAATAACAATTTCCCAAAACACCTAGGAAGCTTTTGATACCAAATAGTTCATGGAAAATTTGGCTCTCAGTTTCCTATTTTGAGTTTTTTTTCTACAAGAAAATGATAATTTTTTTTTCTGACATATGATGGTAGGCTTGTTGTGAGATGGTATTTTCATTTTTTAAGGCTTACTTAAAATTTTTTCTTTATGCAGTAATAATCACATTTTCAGGAGAAGCTAAGGAACCTTGTATACTACATATAAGAAGGAAACAGGTCCAGGTGGATGCTGCAGCTTGCGCTGGTTTGAAACAAACTGTGCATAGCTAATCAGTCAGAAAGCCCTGGATTATCAGCAAACCGTAACAGAAGAATATAAATGAACCCAGGGCATATGAATGATTTTTTGCTGGGAGATGAAAAAAAAAAAAAAAAACTTGAATTATCAAGTAGCTTTCTGAAAATTGAAAACTAAAAGACTATTATTGGCAGTATGCGTCCTCGATTAGGCAAATCTGTGTGTCAGTCAACCAGCGTATACAACAGAATAATTTAAATTTATTCTCTCTCAATCTACAAACATAATCATCTTCACATGAAAATTTGGCGATGTCACACTTCATTTCTCAGCCAACTTAAGAACAAGGTGCAGTCTTGAGGTGTTCTGGATCACTTTTACCAAACGAATCCCAGTACATTTCCACACCCCTTTTACAGATTGTTATCACGTACAAAACAAGGTAACAAATCTCACTCTCAGCTGCAGGAGCCCTGGATTTCTTCTCCATCTTCCTTTGTCACCTGCTCACAAAGTTTACCCATTGAGCCATTTGCAATGCAATCTCAAGACTTATTAGTGAGGTAGTCATCCGTATAGCCATAATTATAACTTTTACAACTTTAACAAAGTACTTCATAGCTTCATACGATGTTTACCAAAGCAGTAGTAATTGACAAATAAAAATTCAGAAAAGGGTTTTTTTTTTTTTTGGTCTTTCTGTTCTGGGGATTTTATTATGATAAAGTAAAACAAATATCCACTTTGGAATTTAAAATATTTTGGAAAGCATATAGATTCACAGGTGAATCAGCAGACTGAATAACTCTAGTCTTTTCTAGTATACCAGTCAGGATGGGCTATGCTACCAGATCTCAGTGGCCTAATAACATGACAGAGTTTACTCCTCACTCGTGCAGATTCACCGTTCAACTGGGGGCTCTGCCGGTTGGATTCAGTCAGAGACGCAGGCTGACACAGATTTCACCTCGATGCAAGTTTTCAAAGGAGAAAAAGGGAAAACTAAGCACATCACCTCTGTTCACATTTCATTGGCAAAAGCAAGTCATAGGGCAAAGCCTACCTTCAAAAGATGTACAAGGACAATCTTCCACGTGCCTGGAAGGTGGAGAACTGTGAACAGTCCTAATGACAACAACATCCAAATATGCAGAAAAATGACTAAGTGGCCATTGAAGGGCAGGTTCCTAGATAATCCCAGGAGGAAATGTGAAGTCAGTGGGATCATATTTTCTTCCATATCTTATCTCTCCAAAAAACTGGCTATGTACACTACTGAGGTGATAGTTTTATGAAATATTCAGCATTTCATAGAGACAAAAACTGAAGTGGTCTATAACAAAGTAAATAAACGAATCACAGAAGAAAATATTTATTCAAAAAGAAACCATAAATATCCATTCTCCCGCCTGCGTGAACTAAAAAAAAAAAAAAAAAAACTACTTCCACATTAATCAATGAACAATCATAATAATAGGTGACAGAGGTAAACTCCTGTCCTGCTAGTTCTGTGTGGAAGATCCTGGCACTGAGAGACATTCTCTGGCAGCCCAGAATAAGACATGTCACTGAACATCGTACTACTCAGGTACCCTTAACCATGTTGTGCATAAGCGAGGATCTTCGCCTTTGTCCATTTGTTGCAGCCACTCTGGTGCAGTTGTTTTATCCAAGAAATCATCCCAAACCAAACCCATTGCTATCGAGTTGATTCCAACTCATAATGACCTTATAAGATGGAATAGAACTGCCACCACAGGGTTTCTAGGCTTTAATCTTCTTTCCCCCGGCTCCCTCCGCCCCCCACCAGGCTTTAATCTTTATGGTAGAAGCAGACTGCCACATCTTTCTCCTGCAGAGTAGCTGGTGGGTTCAAACCTCGAACCTTTTAGTTAACAGCCGAGTGCCACCAGGGCTCCTTAGGGAACCATAAGCAGCCATTTTGATACAGCCATTTTGACACAGCCTTGACAAAATTGCAAAGGTAAAATGTAATAACACTTCTTTTTATTGTCAATAATGTATGTAGCAGACATTTCTCATCTTCCTAATCCTCACTTCATTACCAGACTACGCTCTAGGGAAGCACTCTTTGCTTGTGTTTTTTTAATTATGTAATAATTTGTACAGTCTCATCATTGGCCTTCATCTTATTCCTAGGTCTCTCCCAATTCCTTAACACCAACTCTTCTGCTGTGCATTTGCTACCACATTTAAATATGACCTATTCTCCTCATGCCATCCCTGGGTCCATCCCTTTCCTCGCTCTTCATCACTGTCGTTGCCTCACTTCAACATTTATAATTACTGGAATTTATCCACAATAAAATTATCTGTAAATTCACTGTTTTGTTTTGTTTTGTCCCCACAGGAGATTTGGTAAAATATTAAAGACTGCTTATTATGATACTCATTAAGAAGTGAGCTAAGGATTGATAGATTGAACTCATAATTAATCCACAAGAAGTAAAGAAACACTCTCAGGTATTTGAGGATAGTTCTATTCTTGTATTCTCTTGCACACTCAAGATTTTTCTGTAAATTCTAACATGTTACAGTATCTTCTGGACATGCCCTTTTTTAATAATGTTTGTGTCCTCTGCCACTTCCACATTAGACTCTGTAGATTTCATCAATGAGCTTCCAAATGAGGTTTTCCTTTCTATATTGTGTTTGCAGAATTGATAGACGCCTTCAACTTGGAGATTGTTTGTCATTATAGTCATTGACTTGTTATGAAATGACTTAAAATGACATGAAAATAATAGAGCTTCACACATACTTGATCATTTAAGTATGTGTTTCTGGTGAGTATATGTATATAGGTATGTAATGTACATACGTATGTATAGATAGATATATAGACTCTTTTGACCCATTGAAACTCGGATGCAGTTCAATTTTATTTTCCTCTAGAACTTTAGGTGTACATTTTAGTTGATAGTAAAAACATCATATTTTTATTTTTTAATAAGGCCATAAGAGGATGTTGCGTATGGGGTGATACTCAGAGGTAAGTATCAGAGATATCCGCTTCAAAACACTATCTAGTAATAAACAACAGAGTTAAGAACAAGAAAAAATGTTAGTAATGGGACAAGGGCCAATAATTGAATATATGCTGTCTTTTATACATATTATTCATTAATTAAATGAATTAGTTTAATGATTGTGGTCTTTCTTGGACATAAATCATCTCCAAGTCAAAATGTCTGCTTCAACATGTGTTTTATATTGCTTAAGTTTGCGTATCTGATCACAATTCATCCATTTATTTCAAATATCTGTGTGCCAGCCTCAGTATGAAATGCACTGTGCTTAAGTATTAGAAAAAGACACAGACCTGTCCTAAAGATCTCATCAATTGAAGAAAGAGGCAAGACAAACCCTGAAAAGGATAGACAGTCACTAGGGCTCAGAGAGAGGAGAAGCTAATTTAACAGATCTAGAACAGTGATCCAGGACCCTGGTAGCACAAATGCTTTAGTGCTGGGCTAACTAAAAGGTTGGCAGTTTGAACCTACCCAATGGCTTTGCAGGAGAAAGACCTGGCCATCTGCTTCCAGAAAGATTACAGCCAAGAAAAACCTATGGACCAGTTCTACTCTGAGATGGGGTCGCTATGCATCAAAATTGACTTAATGGCACCTGACAACAGACCAGTGATCTAGACTTTCATAGCCTCAAAAAGATTTGAAATCCTTTCTTATATATGGTTATCCTTTGGAGACAAGACTTTGGTTCATCTTTGAGAAAAAGTTGAATTCTCAGTCTACTAGGCAAGTTTAGATATAAATTCCCCAAGTTCATTTTCAGAGCAGCTAATATTTGATATTCAACTACGGTCAAACCTGTGAAAGCCAGAACCTGTGTAAGGCAGAAACCTGTCAGAGAAGGGAAACTCAAGTGTTTTCTACTAAAAGAGAGCAAGAGAAAAGTAGTAAGACTGCACCCTGTCAAATGCAGAAAACTCGTGAGCCCTGTAAAAACAAGGCAGTTCCTTTGAGTTCCAACTCTTACAGGTTTCACTGTATCAGATTTGTGCAGAAGACATTCTGTGCTGAGATCCATGCATATGTTGAAATGCCATCTGCTCTGGCCAAAGAATGAATGGTTTCCTGGATCTGCAGGCTTTGATGGGTTGGAGACCTCTCAACTTCCAAGGCTAGTTGACTTAAAATATGGTTGGCAAAAGGAAAAGCCTCGTCTTTATCCTGTGCCTTCATCATCTTCTTTCTATTTCCTAAGCTCTCAGTGGGCAGCTTGCAGGACCAAGATCCTGTCTTTTCAAAGGGAATATGAATAATGAACATTCTAAATTACTGCCGCATGCACCTGCCAGTCAAAAGGAAGGTCAGGTGTCTTGTAAGATACGCTCATTTCTCAATCCATGCACCAGATTGGAGCACTCTACTCTCTTATAAAGACATCTGGCATTTAAAGCATCAATTGTTTTGCCAAGGATGTTAAGTTTTGCTATTGTTCTCTTGTATGTCGTTGTCTGAAATATACTTAGTATTTGTTGCACAGACAAAGGGTGGGTTGTGAAGAGAGGGAGTGTCCTAAGCGAGATTTCTCCCTGTGGATACAAAAATGAACCCACGATCAAGCATTTCATGGTTATTCCTGTTAAGGGCTCAGTAAGCATATTAGAGGCCACAACTTGCATCATGGGAGTGTAAATAAAGTTCTAAACAAATTGACTCTAGGTAATCTTGTAAAGTGGGCTCATTTTTTATCTTCAGTGACTTCTTCCTTCCTTAATTCCTCTATTAGTTTCTAATTTCTGGACTCATACTCCAGCCAGATAACTAGTGCCTCTTGAAGTCCTGAGCCTCTAGTCACAGCAGAAAGCTGCTCTGATGAATTCACACATTCAACAAGCCTATTTTGAATGTCTACTCTGTTCTGAGCATTGGGAACACAAAGCGCTGCTGCTCTTACGCAAGAGCGATGGAAATGGAAAGGACGCCTATTCTCTGCAATTATAGCCCAGGTTGCAATGGGAAACACACGGGACGTCGGTAACCCAGATATCAGTAACGAACTTTTTGGAATTGTTGGCACCTGGGCTGAGTCTTGGAGGAAAAAAAGGTGTTTTTCAAGCGAAAGTAGGATATGTTCATCCCAAGCAGAGGACGGTAAGACACAGACACAAAAGTGAGGATGAGAATGGCTTGGCCATTGAGTGTGTAACTTCTTCCAGGATAAGGGGCTCACCCAATGCCAAGGCAGAGCCATCTGGAGCTGGGTCCTAGATTCTGGCCTGGGGACCTAGGCTCCATGTCCTAGGGACAGGCCAGCTGCCTAGGTCTGACCCAGGTCACCCTGACATCCCAGCTGGATATTGATCCTACTGGAGAAGCCCCAATCTCTCTATACTCAGCCCCAGGGATTCAGTTAAAATTAAGCCTGCTATTTGAGAAGTTGTTTGAATTCTTTGAAGGAGCAGCATATCAGAAATAGAAAAATGTAATAATGATAAAATAATCACTATTTCCGAGCACTAACTCTGTGTCAGATACTGTTCATAGACCAAGCATGTCTTAATTCCACTAACACCCAATGAGGTAGATGTGTTTTTTATCCCTACTTTATAAAGCAGGAAGATGGCATGAAAAGACACAGAGCTAGCACTCTGAGTGCCACGTTAGCCTTCAGTGCCTCAGAGCATGTAGTTTGGCTTTGAATTTTGTTCTGAGTGGAGGTTTCCAGGATCGCATGCTTGGGTGCTAATTTCCATGTTGCACTGTCATAGAGTAGATGCCAACTCATGGGAACCCCACAAGTGTCAGAGTAAAACTGTGCTCCCTAGGGGCTTCAATAGCTAATTTTTCAGAAGTAGATCACCAGGCCTTTCTTCCAATGCACCTCTGGGTAGACCTAAACCTCCAGCCTTTCAGTTAGCAGCAGAAAATGTTAACCATTTACAAGGACTCCAAATTTCCATGTTAACAGCTACTAACTGTCTTACTATAAAATTGCAACAGTAGACTCCCTGGTGGCAATGGAGGAAGTATGTACTGTAAAGGGCATTTAAATTTTATCCCTGCTTTTCTGGAATTAACCTATGTAATCCTCACAATGGTACTAGAGAGATATATATCATTTCTCTGTTTTACAAATGGGAAAAATGACTCTGATGGATGCTAAATTTTGAGAATCGCTGAGCTAAGGGAACTGCAGGTTTTGAGAGTGGGAGGATAGATTTTCAGGGTTCGGGATAAAAGAATGCAAAGGCATTGAGGCAGGGAGAAACGTGGTCCACAGATTCAAGAACAGGCAGAAGCCCTTATGTGAGTGGAGTATAGAGGGGCAGGGAGAGCCAGGTTAACTGAAATTGAGGAGGCAGATGAGGCCATGGCAGTCTTCAGTAAGCAAAGGATACAGGCTTTATTCCATGAGCAGTAGGGAGCCACTGCAGGTTTCTAAGCAAAAGTAGAACAAAACTCAGTTTGTGTTATGCAGACATCACACTAGCTACAGTGTGGAGAATGGATTAAATGGAGGAAAGATGAATATAAGGAGGCCAGTCAAGAGGCTGTTGCAGTGAGTGAGGCGACAGGTGAAAGGATGGTGGCCCAAACCAGGTGGTGGCAGTGAGGAGGAGGGAAATAAGCATATTCAAGGGCACTTTAGAAGGTGGAACCAACAGTCCATCCTCCACACAGAAGAAAGATTTGAAAGGTATATCAGATTAGCTCAATCCTCTACTTAAAACCCTTCAAAAGTTTCCTCAACAAATTAAACGTGCCATTACTATATGACCCAACAATTCTACTCTTAGATATATACCCAAAAGAACTGAAAACAGATGTTCAAACAAAAACTTGTACACAAATGTCCATAACAGCACAATTTACAACAGCCAAAAGATGGAAACAACCCAATTGTCAATAAACTGATGAATGGAATTACCAAATGTGGTATATCCATGCAGTGGAATATTATTCAGCCATACAAAGGAATGAGGTGCAGAAAGATGTTATGACATAGATGAACCTTGAAAACATTATGCTAAGTGAAATGCCAGGCCCAAAAGGACACATACTGTATGATTTCATATATATTAAATATATAGAAAAGGCAAGTCCATTGGGACAGGATGTAGATTAATGGTTTCCAAGGTCTGGGGGTAGGGAGGGTGGGACAGAGAAGGAGGGAATGGGGCGTGTCCGCTTAATAAGTACTGAGTTTCCACTGGTGTGAAGAAAAAGTTCTGGAACTAGATAGTGGTGACGGTTGCACAGTATTTTGAGCGTACTTAATGCCACTGAATTGCCTACTTCAAAATGGTAAATTTTGCATTACATGTGTTTTATCATAATTTAATAAGTAAATAAACCTCCAAAGTCTTCTCAAGAACTTAGAATGAAGTCCACACTCTTCCGTAGTAAGAATCAGCTCCTCGCTGTCTACACTCCAGCCCTATACTCTCTTTGTTCCCACCTGAGGGTTTTTCACATGCCGTTCCCTCTGCCTGGTGTACTCTTCCAGCAACTTCCACAGGGAGAATTCCTCCATTGGGTTTTTTAAGCCTCAGTTTAAGTGTACCCTGCTCGGAGAAGACTTTGTCAAAGTAGGCACCCTCACTGCTATCTGCCTCAGTAGCGCATTTGTTTCTTCCCTAAGTCTTAGAGTAATCTGTCCTTATTTTGTCTGTCTGTTTGTTTTGTTTTTTTCTTCCTGAGGAATACAAGATCCACAAGAGTGAGAACCCTGTTCATCATTCACAGTGCCTGTCCTGGCATGCAGTGTTGTTTGTTAGTTGCCGTCAAGTCGACTCCAGTTCACAGCAACCCCATCTGTGCCCGAGTAGAACTTTACTCCATAGGGTTTTCATGGCTGTGCCCTTTCAGAAGCAGACTGTCAGGCCTATTTTCCACATCACCTCTGGGTAGGCTAGAATCACCAACCTTTCAGCTAGTAGTCCAGCGTTTAACTGCTCTGTGCTGTCCAGGAACTCCTTGGTATATAGTACCCACCCACCCACTGCCATCGAGTCAATTCGGACTCATAGCGACCCTAAAGGACAGAGTAGAACTGCCCCTTAGAGTTTCCAAGGAGCACCCGGCGGATTCAAACTGCCAACCTTTTGGTTAACAGCCATAGCACTTAACCACTACGCCACCAGGGTTTCCTGGTATGTAGTAAGCCCTCGTATAAATTTCTTGGGACTGCCATAACAAAGTACCACAAAGTGGGTGGCTTAAAACTACATCCACTTAAGACATTTATTGTCTCACAATTCTGGAGGTTAAAAGTTCAAATTCAGGGTGTGGGCAGGGCCATGCTGTCTCTGAGGGCCCTAGGGAAAGATCCTTCCTCAGCAATCTCAGCTGCTGGTAGCCCCTGGCATTCCTTGGTTTTTGCAGCACAACTCCAATCTCTGCCTCTGTCTTCACCTGCTGTTCTCCCTGGATGTCTGTCTCTGTGCATCTTCCCTTTTTATTAGGATACCAGTCATATTCGATTGGGATCCACCCTACTCTAGTACAACCTCATGTCAACTAACTACATCTGTAAAGACTTTTTCCAAATAAGGTCACATTCATAGGTACCAAGGGTTAGGACCTGAACATATCTTTTTAGGGGGACACAAATCGACCCATAACAGCCCTCAAATAACACTTAACAAATTAGTAAATAAATGTGTATGTGCAACTTGGGAAGCTACAACTTTCAGGTGGGTGGGTTGTGGTGACCTTCTCCAAGGACCAGGTTTAGTGGGAAATAATCATATTTTAAGATTTAGAAACCTTATCTTTGTTTCTCCTTCCTTCTTCATTCCCTGAAATTTTTCTCAGAAGTCAGCCAGTTAGGAGCCATTGGACTACAGCCTCCCAGACAATGTGTACAGTTTGCCAGTCACCTTTTTTCTTGGTTGTTAGCTCTACCTATATTTTGTCTTAATTTCTTAAGAGTTGCCAGCACAATGAAAAGGCCATGGCATTTAACCAGATGACCAAAATTGCAAAAGGTCACATTTCTAGGCATTTCAATTATTGAGATTTTTAGATTACTATAGAATAGACCTTCTTGTGAGTATCTGGTTTTAATTAGTATTATTTCCTTTCACATTCTGGAACACTTTCTATTTGCAACCTCGTTTCAAATGATTAATCTTTACCATTCTCCCTAGAAGCTAAGGTTGAGAAAATTGTGTAATCCCTATATTCTAACTCAGGAAATTGAAGCAGAGAGAAATTACCTTTGCCAAGAAAAAGGTGCTTTCATGGCTGAGTCAGTTTCGAATGCAGAGTGTATCCCAGGCTTTGAACATGCTACTAATGAACTGTGAACTATTTTCATTTCTGTTTGCTTACGTGAGTATTTACAAGCCATCAGCATCATATAAGATCAGTACCAAGCTACAAAGGCATTTCAAATTGCTAACACCAGACATAGTTCAGACTTTAAGTACCAGGAAGCAACTGGGAACAGCTGCTTTTGAATCAGACATAAGTCTAAGCAACACTCCAATGTAGTAAAAGGGGAAAAAAAGACCTTATCTCATTAAATAGCTAACAGGTGAGTGTAACTGTTAGTAAAATCTTGGCAGAACATAAAACATCTGTTTACTGCCAAATTCTGCTCACATAACATTAAGGTTACCTATTTAAGCACAAATAGTTACCTTTTTAAGACCGAAGAAGAATTGATGCCTTTGAATTGTGGTGTTGGGGAAGCATATTGAATGTACTGTGAACTGCCAGAAGAATGAACAAATCTGTCTTGGAAGGAGTACAGTCAGAATGCTACTTACAAGCAAAGATGGTGAGACTTTGTCTCACATACTTTGGACATGTTATCAGGAGGGACCAGTCCCTAGAGAAGGATTTCGTGCTTGGCTAAGTAGAGGGTCAGCAAAAAAGAGAAGACCCTCAACAAAGTGGATTGACGCAATAGCTGAAACAATGGGCTCAAACATAGCAACGATTGTGAGGATAGCGCAGGACCAGGCAGTGTTTTGTTCTGTTGTACATAGGATCACTAGGAGTCAGAAGTATCTCGATGGTACCTAACAACAACCACAACATTTAAGCACAGAGCACTGCTTCTCATCATATATAATTCTATCAAGGCATCTCCCTCATGAATTTTAGTTGCCCTTAGAGTGAGTAGAAACACTATTGCCAAGATAACCGGAATCCAACCTCACAGGGATTTGTAGATAAAAATTAATCCTTTAAATTGAGCCTGAAAGGAATTCAGTGACTAATGAAGACTAGCAACCACAGGCATACTCAACCTCTGTAGCAGCCAAAGCTTTTGAATAATTTTCCAGGGTAGTTGCTTAATACAGTGCATAAACAAAATCCCATCCGGACACTAAAAACAGGAGCCATGCAGGCATGGTCTGTTTATTTGCCATTTTTTTCTTTGTTATGGCCCTTCTCCGATTTTTATATCTGAGTCTCTTGAGTTTGGTGTAGGGTGACCAACTCATGCCCACTAAAAAGTTAATTTTTCTTTTTTTTTTTTTTTTTACTTCTACGCTGTCAAAGATAATTTCAAGAAAAGCCCTGGGGGGGAAATATCCTATGGAGATATTTTTAATCAAGAAGCACAACATTTCCCATGTAAATGTTGCATAGGGACCGACATGAAAATAACCCGTTAAGTAAAATATTCCAAAATCGAATCTAATAAAGCTGGATAGGACAATCTATTCTTCTACTTTGGAACAGAATGTATCATAAAATTAGAGAAACGTCTAAACTAGCCTTAAACTCTGCAAGCCTCTTGTAATCCAGAGCATTTACAGAAAAGCAAAGAGTAAGAAATGGGAACAAAGAAGTGTGCTAGCATTCTAACCTGGCCGTCATTAATAGATCTGCCTTCAAATGAAAGAAAAAGAAAATCAATTCAGTTAGAAAGATGTCAGGATGGAGCAATTATTCATGGCTAATTACTTTTTAAAAGATGATGACAATGGGTTAGTTTTCCCTGATATTGATGAAGGCAAACCTTTGGGGAAATCATTTGCAAAGGTTAGCAAGGATATGAATTATTCTCTGGTATGTTGGAAGGCAAAGAAGAGGGAAGACAAAGTAAAATACTAGTGGAGTCTGGTGAAGGTCATCCAGACAACTGAGCTGATACTATAAATTACTGTTTCTAAAATCCAAACCTGTCATCAAGGTGTCTTACGGTGAGTTATTTCCTAGAAAAGATGATTTGTTATGAAATGTTCAGAAACTCATCAGACAAATGACTTTAAATAATTGTACTCAGTAGTACACTGTGAAAGGCAAGATTAGATGTAGTCGTTCTACCTATAAATTAAGAATTCTTTTAAAACAATTACTGTAGTTCTATGCTGATATGTGTTCTTGGCTTGGACCTTAGAAAAGTTGGTGATGTTTACTGACACCTGCCCATAGAGTTCACCTGAAAAAAAAAGCAAAAAAACCTTGGTGGTTTTGACAGGTAGCCTTTAAAAAAATAGTTTAATTATAGATTGTAGCCTAGAGGCTGTGATCAAAGACTAGGCATATTTGTAAGAAATGAACTGACTGTGGCATAGTCGATCCATTCATTTTCATTATCAGCAATGCCTATAAACAACAGAAGCAGATGCATATCAAAGGAAATTCTTCCCCTGGGTATGGTGAAGCAAGGGCTGCTTAGCATATTATCAGGCTTTTCAACAACCTGTATATAAGCTCTCTGCCCCAAATGCAAATATATGTAAATAGATACGAGTAAGTGTGTATCTATGGCCCATATATAAGGCCATATGCCCCCTGCCCACAGAGTCTCACTGAGAGCCATTAACAATGGCTGACATGCAGACACACTGTGAACAGAAAACATGGATTTATTTGCTGTTGTCAAAAGTGTGGTGAACAAAATAAAGACCATTAGCCAGTACCGTTTAGTCATCCAGTCTTTGATGCCAGAACTTGAATCAATTACTGAGAAAACAGGGTTAATTCCCACTTGGGCAGGAATTTATTTATCCTGCCTAGCTGAAGTCACAGCTGAAAATCCTACTTTGAATAACAAATTATTTCATCTGGCATTTACTACCGTCTCCTGTCTAGTGTGCCTTGCCTTCATCATTCCCAACTACTCAAGGACCATGACCTGTTCACTGCCCTTCCCACCTGTTATGGATTGAATTGTGACCCCCAAAAATATGTGTTGTAAATCCTAATCGCCATACCTATGGATGTAATCCCCTTTGGGAATAAAGTTTTCTTTGTTATGTTAATGAGGCCATATCAGCATAGGCTGTGTCTTAAGCCAATCACTTATGAAATATAAAAAGAGCAGATAAAGCACAGACGAAAGTAAGCACAGGTGGGGGAAGATAGATGCATGAGGATCACCAAGGAACAGAAGCTGAAAATAGACAAGGATCTTTCCCTAGAGTCAGTGCCCTGAGTTTGAACTTCCAGTCTCTAACTATGAGAAAATAAATTTCTGTTTGTTAAAGCCACACTCTTGTGGTATTTCTGTAATAGCACCACTAAGAAACTAAGACATCACCCAACCCCAACACTCACTGTGACGCTTTCCTAATGCATTCTTAACTGTGCCAATCCCTCCATTTGCAATGTGCCTCTTCTTTCTCCTCACCTTATATACCTCTTACAGACCTATATATAACTCCACCTCACAGATTGTTGTTTCTGTTAGGTGCTCTAGAGTCAGTTCCAACTCACAGCAACCCTATGTACAACAGAACAAAATATTGCCAGGTCCTGCACCATCCTCACAATCGTTGTTATGCTTGAGCTCATTGTTGCAGCCACTGTGTCAACAATCCATCTCATTGAGGGTCTTTCTCTTTTTTGATGATCCACTTCTACTTTACCAAATATGATGTCCTTCTCCAGGGACTGATCCCTCCTGATAACATGTCCAAAGTATGTGAGAAATAGTCTCACTATCATTGCTTCTTAGGAGCATTCTGGTTGTACTTCTTTCAAGACAGATTTGTTCGTTCTTTTGGCACACGGGCAGTCCATGGTATATTCAATATTCTTTGACAACACCACAGTTCAAAGGTGTTAATTCTTCTTTGGTCTTCCTTATTTATCATGTAGCTTTCATATGCATATGAGGTGACTGAAAACAACATGGCTTGAGTCAAGCATACCTTAGTTTTCAAGGTGGCATCTTTGATTTTTAACACTTACTTCACAGGTACCATACCCATTTCTATCTCATTTATCAAACACAACTCAGGAAGACTTCTCTGACTATAGCAGCCAGCAGTGAAGTCACCATTCACTGAAAATTCATACATCAGACTTGGCATTCCCTTACTTCCTCCTGTGATTGTTGTTGTTAGTTGCCATCAAGTCTACTCCAACTCATGGTGACCTTACATATAACAGAAGGAAACATTGCCCTGTCCTTCACCATCTTCATGACCTTTGAATGTTTGAACCTATTGTTGTGGCTATGGTGTCAATCCATCTCATTGAGGGTTTCCCTCATTTTCCCTGAGTCACTAATTTACAGATGTTATGGACTAAATATTGCCCCCGCCAAAATATATGTTGTAAATCCTAACCTTTATGCCTGTGATTATAATACCTCTTGGGAATGGGTTGTCTTTAGCATGCTAATGAGGCAGGATTAGTGTAGGATATGTCTTGAGTCAATCTCTTTTAAGATATAAGAGATTAGGAAAGCCAACAGAAAATTGGAGATGGGGAGAGATGTCAAGCCACATGAAGATCACCCAGGAGAAGCTCAAAAGACACAAGGACCTTCTTCAAGAGCCAACAGAGAGAGAAAGGCTTCACCTAGAGCTGGTACCCTGAATTCGAACTTCTAGCCTCCTAAACTGTGAGAAAATAAATTTCTGTTTGTTAAAGCCACCCATTTGTGGTATTTTTATTATAGCAGCACTAGATAACTAAGATACCAAACATGATGTCCTTTTTTAGGGACTGGTCTTTTCTGATGACGTTTCCAAAGTAAACAAGGCAAAATTTCCCCATCCCCGCTTCTAAGGAGCATCCCAGTTTTATTTCTTCTAAGGCTGATTTGTTCTTTCTCCTGTAAGTCATGATGTATTCAATATTCTTCACCAACACCACAATTCAAATGCATCAATTCTTCTTATGTCTTCTTTTTTCATCGTCCAGCTTTTGCATGCATGTGAACCAACCGAAAAGACCTTGGCTTGGGCCAGGTGCATGTGTTTATTCCTCTTTAAACAATTGTGTCATCATAAGTTGCTTGAAAGCAGGCCAATATATAGCACATCTTTGTATCCTGAAAAATGATAGCAGCATGTCTTCTTTATAGTAGGTGCTCAAACAATATGTGTTGACTCATGAACGGATTGATTTTAAACAGCTCTAAATGTGTCTCCAGATTTTATGTGGGCAAATTAGCTTATAAGCAGTTGCCCTTCATATGAGCAACTATATGAATTTCTGTTAACCATAACATATATGCCAGAATTCCATATCCTGATGTCACCAGGTAATAGAATCCATCTTGACTAAATCAACAATGTGAAAAACAAAATGTAGAAAACAATTTTCTTCATCTTAGT
This sequence comes from Loxodonta africana, assembly GCF_030014295.1. Classification (NCBI taxonomy): domain Eukaryota; kingdom Metazoa; phylum Chordata; class Mammalia; order Proboscidea; family Elephantidae; genus Loxodonta; species Loxodonta africana. Next base: position 58,202,811 of record NC_087358.1, read on the forward strand.
TTAAGTTTTTCCTTATTACAAACCAGTTGCCGTCTAGTCGATTCCAACTCATGGTGACTCCATGTGTGTCGGAGTAGAAATGTGCTCCCTAGGGTTTTCAATGGCTGATTTTTTGGAATTAGATTACCAGGCCTTTCTTCGGTGTTGCCTCTGGGTAGACTAACTGCCACCCTTTCAGGCAAGCTTGTAAACTGTCTGCGATACCCAGGGCTCCTTTTCCTTATTAGGATCATTTTTTTCAGTTTGGAACTTCAGTGATTAAAAAACTGTGTATGGTAACTGCAAGGCGATTTTCCTTTTGCTGTTCATATTTAAGAATTTTTCATTCTTAGTTTTCAGGAAAGTGCTTATGAAAGAGAAGTTGAAGACCGAAGCTGAAAAAAGAAGTCTTTCCATACAAAGGGAACTATGGTGAAACAGCTCTAACCTGAATTTGTTTCTTTTAAAAAACACACCTGGAAATGGGAAGAAAAAGATGAAGAAGCAGGAGGAGAAAATATCAGACTAGCATTCCCAAACCTGGATGTAGAGTATAATGAAGCAAGGGACTCCACTTTCAAAGTCTCAGCAAACGTTTCTGGAAACATCCATCAGCCTCTTTTCTTCTTGCGCATGTGGCTGTTCTGCCAGACTGTTGCTTGATGGCAGGACATTTTAAGACACCAAAGGAAAAGGAAGACCCTTCTTTTACCGCCCTAACTGAATCAACTTGTCTCAGTTTCTTAGTGCTTCTGTAACAGAAAGGCCCCAGTGGGTGGGTTTAAAGAGGATACGTTTATTTTCTCACAGTTCTGGAGGCTAAAAGTCCAAATCAGGGTCTTGGCCTGTGGATTTCTTCCTCGTGTGTAGTTCAGGGCTTTTCTTACTACAAACCAGTTGCCATCTAGTCAGTTCCAACTCATAGTGACCCCATGCATGTCAGAGTAGAACTGTGCTCCCTAGAGTTTTCAACGGCTGGTTTTTTGGAAGATCTTCACATGGCATCTGTCTTCCACGATATGTGCTTACTTCTGGGTCTAGTCTGCTCATTTCATAACTCAGGAGTGATTAGGCTTAGGACACACCCTACACTGGTATGACCTTATTAACATAACAAAGAAAACTCTATTCCCAAACAGGATTACGTCCACAAGTGTATAGGGGGGCACAATTCAATCCATAACACAAAGTATTAATGGGATCAAATTGTCATAGTCCAGAAAGATTGCAAGAACTGACATTGTATCATCCCCTCTGTGAGGGAATTCATCATGTCTGTTTGTTAATGTGAAGGAGTCCTGATGGTACAGTGGTTAAGCTCTCAGCTGCTAACCATAAGGTCAGTGGCTTGAAGTTACCAGCTGCTCCCTATAAAGATTACAGCCTTCAAAACGCCGTAGGGCAGTTCTACTCTGTCCTCTAGGGTCACTATGAGTCAGAATCAACTCAGCAACAGATTTGTTTTATTTTTACAGGTTTGTTAATGCATAATTTCAATTAAAAAAAAAAAAAAAAAAAACCCTTCCGTAAAAGTTTCTTATAACCAACTAAGGCCGATAGTTTTTCCAACTCTTGGAAGTATTAAGAAGAGCTTAGGCAACTTCTCTTCAGCATAAAAGAAGGCATGATGTGGTCTGACTGTTCTTCCTAAAGGCTATTTTAAGATTATGAATGCATTGTATCATGCACATTTCAACTCAATGCAACTATCCTTTATGGCCATCTAGAGTGCTCTTAAAAACACAATAAAATTTGAACTAAAATTCCACAAAAACTCAGATAAGAGAAAATTACCTATCTCCAAATCCTCTTTGGAGAGCATTTCAGAGAGTTTGAAAAAGGGCATTGATGGATTCCTTACCCAAAAGTTTAAGAAGTAATAATATCTGAGCTGGGTGGGGGAAAAAAAAAAAAAGATGCTGAAGCATTCCCAGTATATTCTCGTGTTTTAAGTTCTGCACTGTAGTAATTGGAATGAGATTTCATTGTGAGAAGTTTGTACCCAGTCACACCAACTGCATCCTTGTAAAAGTGATAGAGACTAAGTGTACCTGTTTTGACCATTACCATCACAAACTCCAGGGAACCAGGCCAAGGAAGTTATCAAAGCCATAAGAGTAGACGGGGGAAGGCACAAGGCACTGCCAACAAGCTCAACACTCCAAAATCCTTCAGGCTTTGAAATAAAACAAATAACTCTTCCAAGTCCATTTAAACAATAGTGAGAACAACAACAACAAAAAAAAGGTTTTACATTCTTTTTTGTTTTTATTTCAAAAATTTTAATACTAAAAACTGCCTATTGCCCTTGAAAAATATGATACATATTCATTATTTCTTCAAAGAATATAAAGCTTCCATAAGATTGTCAAGTGCAGTGCAGTTTGAAGTTTAGGTAAAGTTAAAATTAGCCATGAACATGGATAATGTCTCTGAAGTTCTTTAAATATAATCATTTGAACCTCTTTCATGGTGCCATTTTAGCTTCCAGAAGGTATGTGGCTAAATCAAACATGGGCAAGATATTTTGGAGAAATCTGTTATAAGTGATGGCAAAACTCCCACCCCCAATCTCTACACTTGGAACGTACATTTTCCTTCTTGTTCAGGGCTCACTTTGAAATTCATGGGCTCTCATCACAATGTGCTCAGTGGTTTAAGACCAAAGGGACGAGAGGTGGTTTTAGCTGGTGAATTTTTTCCAGCCTTTTGAATCCTCAATCTAACTCAATCTGAGAAAAGTATTCTCCTGTTTTACAGGGCTTGTTTAGTGAGGAGAGAAGGAGTTCACTAAATCTATATTACAGTAGTCGAAAGGATAGTTTGGGGAACAGCGATTCTGAGCCTGCACATCTGGGAGCCAGCATTCCTCAACATCTGCTAAGTTGCCCTCAGGGCTTAATGGAATCAGCCAAGCATGAACAATTCCAGATTTGGATAGAGTATAGCAACCATGCCTGGTTTGTGCTTTCTGACTTGACTTCCTAAATAAGATAGGAAAATCAAGTTTGACAATCAATAGCAGAATCCCAAGAGCATGAAGAGAAATAAGGTGGGGCTGTGTTTTCAAAATTCCAAGCAACAGGCTTATTAGATAAATAGGTAGGTGGGTGGGTGGGTGGGTGGGTGATGGATGGATGGATGGACAGACGGACAGACGGATGGATGGATGGGGGGTGGGCAGGCGGGTGGGCAAGCGGGCAGATGGGCAGGCAGATAGATATAAAAAAAAAGCAACTGACTCAAGGTGACATTACATACAACAGAATGAAACATTGCCCAGTCCTTCATCATCCTCATGATCTCTAGCATCTTTGAGTCCATCATTGTGGCTATCGTGCCAACCTATCTCACCAAGTTTCTCCTTCACCTTTGCCAGCCCTCTGCTTCACCAAACATGATGTCCTTCTCCAGCAACTGATCTCTCCTGATGATGTGCCCAAAGCAAGCAAGCCAGAAAATGTTCTGTTGTGATCCATAAGGTTTTCATGGAATGATTTTCAGAAGTAGATCAACAGGCCTTTCTTCCTAATCTTAGTTTGGACTTGTCCACCATGGGTGACTCTGTTGGTACTTGAAATCATTGCTTCCAGCATCATAGCAACACACAAGCTACCACAGTATGACAAACTGACAGATAGATAATGGAAGAGTGTTACATAATCAGTGAAAATTGAGATGAAATGCGGTAGACTCTTATTCTCGGTCCAGCCCCTTCTCAATATCCCAAACCCATATAGGCACACTGAAACTCTTCTGTGAGGGGTAGGGAAGGCAGGGACCCCCTTCCCTCACTGAAGGTATGGAAAATAACTCTGTCTAGGGAAGAGGGAGAAGGAGGTCCCATCCCTACAACTCTGAGCACAGCGCTCATTCTTTCAGTCTTTGCAGTTTTCTTCCTCTTTAAATATTCACACTCTTGGATTCTATCCTCAGCCCACTCTCTTCTCACTCTACAAGCTCTCCTGGGAAAAGTCCTGACCCCTTGCCCCAACTACCAGGTGGATCCAGGTTTTGTGAGGGCTGAAATTTACAGAGTTTAAAAAAAAAAAAAGAATACAAAATCACAAACACAACATTAAGTATGAAAAAAAAAAAGTGAATGTTTATCAAGAAAAAAGAAGAAAACAGCATATTGGAGGTGGGTCACAGCTCCACCACCCATCTTTCAGTTTTTTTGTGCTGTAGTGACTTGTGTGTTGCTGTGATACTAGTATTTCAAATACCAGCAGGGTCATCCATGGTGGCTGAATTTCATCAGAGCTTCCAGATTAAGACACACTAGAAGGAAAGGTCTGGAGACCTACTTTAAAAAATTAGCCAATGCAAACCTTATGGATCACAACAGCACATTGTCCAACTGGCTTGTTTTGGACACATTATCAGGAGGGATCAATCACTGGAGGAGGACATCATGTTTAATAAAATAGAGGTCCAGCGAGGGTGAAGGAGACCCCTGGTGAGATGAATTTGCATAGTGCCCAAAAGATTGACTCAGACATGTTGGTGATTGTGAGGATGACACAGGACTGGGCAACATTTTGTTCTGTTGTATATAAGGTCACCATGAGTCAGAGTTGACTTGAGGCAGCTAACAGCAATGACAACAGGTCACAGGTGGTCCAAGGTGCTACCTGCCCAGGCCCCATCCCCTGTCATGGGGTGGAGATCTGCTTCTGTCACTGCTATCAAAACTGCTACTCCTATCTTACTGCCACTTCCTTCAAATCCCGTTCTCACGTAATTGTACTTTAGAAAATTACTTCTTTCACAAACAATATACCTGGTTACTTAAGGGATTTCACTGATGCTTATGGGTCTCTTGTGTAATATTTCATTAAGCTTTTGCATATTTTGGTTGATAACTAAATGAGGAGATAAGGAACCCAGTTACAACTGGTATTAAAAATGAAAAAAGAAAGTGAAAATCCTTTGGGCAAATTTTCAGATTCTTTTTTTCCAAGAGTTTGGGTTTGTTTTGTTTTACATATATTTCTTAATCATAACCATATATAAAAACAATAATAATTTTATATTTAATTAGCCCTACCACTACTCTTAAGAATGCACGTAGATTCTCGAGGTAGACAAAATAGAGACTACAAATTACTCTCAATTGTTAAAATTCAATTGCATTGATGAAATTATGGGAAAGGGTTCATTTTCTGGTGCCATCTTTTGGCTTTTCTGAAATCCTGTTTGCCAGCATACTCACTAATTTGGTAATTTGCAATAGGTTTCCCAGTCATTAGTGCAAATTACCGAGATTTAGCCATAATGTGAATATTAATATCTTCATTTAAAACCATTCTGTGTGCCCTCTCCTGGTTTCTAAGGACAATTTGGTGTTCTGTTTTTTTTTTTTTTTAAACTTGGAGAAAGGCTATATGAAATACATGAATATGATGCTTATGAAAAGGCATTGATAACTAGTGTGTTATTGTTCATCTGGTACTAACAAAATGTCAAAGACTTTAGTAATATTGTATTTCAAAAGCCCCAAAGACTGAAGGCAGCCCCATGCACATGGTATTAATAGAACGTTGGTCCTGGGTGAGAAGGGATTTTCTAGCCCCATCTGAGTAATAACCACTTGATTGCACATCTCACCTTGCCTAAGCTCCTGACGGCAGAGTCTGTGCTTCCGCTCAGCATCCTGCACAGCCACCGAGGCTGTGTACCTCAGCTGCGCGACCTCTGGGGCACAGAGGAAAAACGGTGCCTCCTGTCCATGACCCTTTTAAGGCCCTTTAATGTCTTCCAAAGTTGTCACCATGGCACTTACTTGCTGTCATAGTTCTCCCTGACAACCAGTCCTCCTCAATGCCTGCTTGCAGCAGTGCACTCTAATTTAAGTGCATGCTCTGAGCCTCCACAGCTGGTGTCCTTTTTCCTAGTAGAAGCAACATTAAAATTTTTTCCTGGGATTACACCAAAATGACCGACTTCCTCTTTCTTTAAGACCCAGGATGGCTACCACCTGCTCCCCAGCTGTTCATGTTCTAGCCCCATCTCCATCCCAATTCTGAATTCTTGGCCCTGGTACCTAGTCTGTGGCTTTGCCTGACTCAGACCTTGGAGAATTCCAAAGCTTTCTCTCCACTTCATTCCTAAACATGGCATTATTTCAAATTAACAATTGTCATCAATCAGCTTGAAGGCAAGAGTGATCACATAAAGCAGTATCCTCATGAAAAATAATGACAAATTTACCAGCTGAGACCTCAAGACAAGACAGTAAGATGGATGGTAGGATGAGAAATCAGGATGCCTTGTTTTTCTAAATCATGTCACCTCCCACTTATGGTTCTAAAATTCCTGGAAGAATCTAGAGCCTTGGATTTGAATCCACCTTCTGGCACATCTCAGAGCCTCAGTTCCCGCATTTGTAAAATGTGGATAATGTTACCTTACAAAGCTGTAGTAAGAACTAGGAAATAATGTGTGTAGACTACCTAGCTCAGAGGCTGGCACTCAGTGGGACTGAAATAAATTTGTTGCTGATGTTAGTTACTGTCGAGTCAGCTCTGACTCATGGCTACCCTGTGTACAACAGAACAAAATGCTGCCCAGTCCTGCACCATCTTCATGATCGTTGGTAGGTTTGGGTCCATTGTTGCAGCCATTGGGTCAGTTCAACTCATTGAGGGTTTCTCTCACTTTCACTGGCCCTCCACTTTACCAAACATTATGTCCTTCTCTAGCAATTGGTCTTTCATGATAACGCCCAGCATTCTATTGTGATCCATAAGGTTTTCATTTGCTAATTTTGGAACTACATCACCAGGCCTTTCTTCCTAGTCTGGAAGCTCTGCTGACACCTCTCCACCATGGGTAACCTTGTGGGTATTGAAATACTAGTGGCATAGCTTCCAGCATCACAACAACACACAAGCCACCACAGTTTGACAAACTGACAGTCGATAGCTGAAACAGGTGGTGATGTTTTTATCATAAATGAAACCATTATTAAAATTACATTTGTCTGGCCCAGGTACATTCTGGGCCCTGGGCTTACCTGCTGGAATACCAGTGAAGTAGCCAATGGCAAGATTTGAGCTACTAACCCAAGACGGATCCTGGTCAGAAGTGGCATGTTGTACAAACAGCCAGAGGGGCAAGCTAGGTCTGAGTTCTTTCAGAAAAACCAAGATTCCACAAACAAGAAGATGATCAGCCAGTATTGAATCCAAAGGGCCAGGCTCAGGAAAATGTTAGGGCTAAGATTTCAGAGTTGGGATGCAGATGGGGTGAAAACAAGAAAAACTGAGAAGCAAGTGGCAGCCACCTTGAACCCCAAACAAACAAACCAAAAATACCAGTTAACCTCAAGTTGAGTCTGACTTATGGCAACCCCGTGTGTCACAGTAGAACTGCGCTCCCTAGGGTTTTCAATAGCTGATTTTTTCAGAAGTAGGTCACCAGGCCTTTCTTCCGAGGCACCTCTGGATGGACTGAAACCACCAATCTTTTGATTGGCAGCCAAGCGCAATCATTTGTACCACCCGGGGGCTCCAGATCCCAAACACAGGTACATATTTGCAGCTGACCTCTCTAAATCAGATGGCATGTGGTTCTTGGGTGGGTAGGTCAGACAAACTGGTAGAGACAGGGAAGAGCATAGCATCGCAAAGATGCTTTTAGCCCACTTGAGCTATTTTTAACACGCTGCATAAATACTATTCTAATATCACCACCGTTGGAAAGCACCTGTGTTCAACACCCAGCTCTCTGAAAGCCCACATTTCCTGAGCATGAGTTCCATTTCCTGGAAATGAGGCTCCTGCTACCAGAAGTCACACCCCTGCTGTGCAGAGGCAGCTTTCCCATTCAACAGCTGCACTCACTTGAACTCTACCACCACACGACCCTGTGAGGGCAGCTGGCTCTGTCAAGCATCCCTCGGAACGGCCACCATGTGCCCTCTCCAGCTGCAGTCAATCTGTCAGCAACATTTAGTGGGCACTTGTCCTATGAAGAGCCTTGTCCTCAGGGCAGCGGTCAGTGCTCGGAACAGATTTTCTGCACTCTTTCCAGGTGGGAAGGAGATGCTGTCCCCTCTACACAAATGTGCATGGGCTACTCAGCTCACAGAGTTAAGCCACAAAGAGACTTCATGGCCAGTCTCTTTTCCACTTCATAACTTCCCTACAGCCACCATCCTGGGGCATCCGTAAAGGCTGAGTACGTTAGCACAACATCCATAACCCATTGCCATCATTCTGACTCATAGCCGCCCTATAGGACTGAACAGAACTGCTCCATAGGGTTTCAAAGGCTGTAATCTTTACTGAAGCAGACTGCCGCATCTTTCCTGGGGAGTACCTGGTGTGTTGGAACCACTGACCTTTCGGTTAGCAACCAAGGACTTAACCACTGTACCACCAGGATTCCTTTAGCATAGTATCTCCTCTTATACTGTTTGTGCCTGCTTTTGGAATTTGAGCCCTTTCCCCTCAAATTATTGCACACTCTCTGCTGGTCAGTGTGCGCCCACTTCAAAACTTAGTTTCCATTGTCATGTTTAAGGGCTTCCTCTAGGGAAGGAAAAAAAAGGAGAAGGAAAAAGACAGGGAAAGTGAAAGTGTGAGCCTCATGAAATGGGAAAATCAGAACAGATTGCAATGAAGCTAAACCGTCTATTCATTTGAATCAAATGCTATAAATTTCTAAGCATAATGTTTGACAGTAAACTGTCATCAAAGCAACAGACTCATTACAAAAATGCTAAGGGTATATAAATCTCATTGACTGCTTATCATTAACTACACAGGGTGCTGATAGGATATGCCTGGTTATAATTTATATTTCACTAATAAGGTCCATTTTAGAGTATAGCTGTCAAGTCTATTACTCACTTTCCCCAGTTTTATAGTTGTTCTGGACAGCACCGAAATTGGATGTTAAAGTGTGGTTTCAAGCGTTATCATTTTCTCTAATATCTCATCCCTGCATATTGAAGCATGCGGCACCTCTAATCAGAACTCAACTGCCAGATTGTTTTTCACAAAGTAAACAAAAAAAAAGAGAGAGAAAGACAGAAACATTCTTTTACAAAGGCAAAACTCAGCATAAAATATTATTTGCCTACTTTTAAAATTTAAAAAGGCAAAATACGATAAAAAAACTGGTTAATTTTACTTATTCCATTTTTCCAACATGTTGTGAGCATTAATGATTTATTTATTTATTTGGTCATGATGAAATAATGTGCCATTAAGTTACTGTCATGGATTGAATTACATCCCCCCAAAAATGTGTGTATTAGCTTGGTTAGGCCATGATTCTCAGTATTCTGTGGTTGTCCTCCACTTTGTGATTGCAATTTTATGTTAAAGAGGATTAGGGCAGGTTTGTAACACCCTTACCAGGTCATATCCCTGATCCAATGTAAAGGGAGTTTCCCTGGGATGTAGCCTGTACCACCTTTTATCTCTCCAGGGATAAAAGGAAAGGGAAGCTAGCAGAAAGGGGGAACCTCATACCACCAAGAAAGCAGTGCCGGGAACAAAGCGTGTCCTTTGGACCTGGGGCCCTTGAGCAGAGAAGCTCCTAGTCTGGGGGAAGATTGATGAGAAGGCCAACAGAGAGAGAAAGCCTTCCCCTGGAACTGACACTCTGAATTTAGACTTTTAGCCTACTTTACTGTGAGAAAATAAATTTCTCTTTGTTAAAGCCATCCGCTTGTGCTATTTCTGTTACAGCAGCACTAGATAACTAAGACAGTTACTCTCACATGGCAGATGCAAGGCTAGGTCCTTCCATTTGTGTTGTCTCATTCATTTTTAGGCTGGTATTCAAGAAAAAAAATTTTTTTTTTTTAATTCAAGGAACTCAAAGCAGGTTGCCCAACTATGCCACTGCCTCATAATCTTACAAAGCAGGAAAAATTTGTTGGTTCCACAGGTGATGTCTAGGGCAGCGAACATGCCCAAGGAAAAAGATTAAAACAAATAACAAACAAAGCAGCACATTTTTCAACCCCCAGCACAGATTAGGGTCCACACTCTTGATATGGGAGCAACATTATCTTGATTTGCTAGAACACTAGAAAGTCCCAGTGAACCTTGAGAGACAATGTTTCCATACTTTGGGCATGTGATAAACCAAAACCAAAACCGTTGTCTTTGAGTCGACTCTGACTCACGGCAACCCCACCTGTTACAGAGTAGAACAGCTCCATAGTGTTTTCTGGGCTGTAATCTTTACAGAAGCGGATCACCAGGCCTTCCTTCTGTGGCAGCACTGGGTGGATTCGAACCGCCAACATTTCAATTAGTAGCCTAGCACAAATTGTTTGTGCCACCCAGATAAAGTAATATATTGTATCTCCAATGCATTCATTCTGGTTCCCTGTAAGACTTCCAGAGTGCCAAGGAATAAAAAAACACTTCCAGAATGTGTCAAGCTGATGTGTTTGACCAGGATAAAAATGGAAGGCCAAAGTAAGAGATTTGCTTTGCCAAGACATTATTCCGATGAAGAAACGGTTAATTGTAGTCAAATCACAGGTTTACTGGATGTGTTCGACTGGGTTCACTAGAGATGCAAAATCAGTGAAGCATGTATATATATATAGAGAGAGAGAGATTTATCTCAAGGAAATGGGTCATATGGTTGTAGAGGCTGGTATGTCTCAAGTTCATGGGTCAGGCATAAGGCTCAAGGCTTATCCTGACTCACATAGCTACCCAGGGGCTGACAAACCCAAGATTGGCAGGTCAGAGGGCAAGCTGCTGGCTCACAGGATGCAGATGCCAATGAACCCCAAAATGGGCAAGTAAGCTGCTAGATCAAGCCCCATGAACTGGAGGTCAGATGATGACAAGCCAGCTGCAGGACCCAGAGCGAGAGCCTTGCTGGAACATCCAGTTATACACTGGAGGCTGGCCACACCCCCAAGAAAACTTCCTTTCAACTGATTGGCTGCTCATAGCAGATCTCATCATGGAGCTGATTGCATCACTACATAACTGCCAAATTACATCGTAACTGCCACTGAAAATCATGGTCCAGCCAAGTTACATACAACCTCAACTATCACACTGAGTAAGGATCAGCTCTGAATTGAGTCCAAGTGTGGAAGATCTAAAATAAAGCCTGCTAGGCAATCAGTTGTTGCCGCCAGCCAGTTGATTTTAACTATAAAATGATTCTCTTTTACAACCATTTAAAAAAAAAAAAAAGCTGCCATCTGACTCATGGCAACCCCATATGTATCATGGGATGTGCTCCATAGGGTTCCCAGTGGCTGAATTTTTTGGAAGTATAACACCAGACCTTTGTTTTGAGCTGTTGCTGGGTGGACTCGAACCACCAAACTTTTGGTTAGCTGCTGAGTGCATTCACCAGTTGCACCACCAGGAACACCATATCCTCCATCTATTTTAAAGCAGCAGTACTTTAAAATGAACTCATCCTCATAAGGATGAGCTATCCCTGACACAGAGGATTACTCTTAAATGAGTGAAATAGCTGAATCACAACACCACTCACTACTAAATAGTACCATTCTCAGAATCTGTGCCCTTAGAACTCCTGGTATTTTTAATAACTAATGCCACTGTTGTATTCTTTCACCATACCTATTTAATCTGTATGCTGAACAAATAATCTGAGAAGCTGGACTATATGAAGAAGAACGGGGCATCAGGATTGGAGGAAGACTCATTAACAACCTGTGTTATGCAGATGACACAACCTTGCTTGCTGAAAGTGAAGACGACTTGAAGCACTTACTAATAAAGATCAAAGACCACAGCCTTCAGTATGGATTACATCTCAACATAAAGAAAACAAAAACCCTCACAACTGGACCAATGAGCAACATCATGATAAATGGAGAAAAGATTGAAGTCATCAAAGATTTCATTTTACTTGGATCCACAATCAACAGCCATGGAAGCAGCAGTCAAGAAATCAAAAGACGCGTTGCGTTGGGCAAATCTGCTGCAAAGGACCTCTTCAAAGTGTTGAAGAGCAAAGATGTCACCCTGAAGACAAAGGTGCACCTGACCCAAGCCATGGTATTTTCAATCACATCACATGCATGTGAAAGCTGGACAATGAATAAGGAAGACGGAAGAAGAATTGACGCCTTTGAATTGTGGTGTTGGTGAAGAATATTGAATATACCATGGACTGCCAAAAGAACGAACAAATCTGTCTTGGAAGAAGTGGGGCCAGAATGCTCCTTAGAGGCAAGGATGGCGAAACTGCATCTTACATACTTGGGACATGTTGTCAGGAGGGATCAGTCCCTGGAGAAGGACATCATGCTTGGCAGAGTACAGGGTCAGCGGAAAAGAAGACCCTCAACGAGGTGGATTGACACAGTGGCTGCAACAATGAGCTCAAGCATAACAACGATTGTAAGGATGGCGCAGGACCGGGCAGTGTTTCATTCTGTTGTGCACAGGGTCACTATGAGTCGGAACCGACTCGACAGCACCTAACAACAACAACAACAATGCCACTGTTGGAAAACCCGGTGACATAGTGGTTAAGGGCTACGGCTGCTAACCTAAAGGTCGGCGGTTCAAATCCACCAGACGTTCCTTGGAAACTCTATGGGGCAGTTCTATTCTGTCCTATAGGGTTGCTATGAGTTGGAATCGATTTGACAGCAACGGGTTTGGTTTGGTTTTTTAATGCCACTGTTTGTTCTGTCACAATGGCTGGGTTTTCAATTCCCCAACTAGATCATTCAGATCAAAATCAACATGATAGACTATGGAGAAGCTTGTTGTGAGTGTCATTTGCACATAACGTTAGAACCCTACCTTCTGAATTTTGCTATAGCTCTCCAGGAAATTCCTCCTAGGCTACAGCTAGTTATGCAGAGATCTAAGGACTTCTAATAGGTGCTTGTCTTACTGCATTCTTTACTAACTTGAGGATGTTTCCTTTCCCCTTAAAATTTGCCAATCTGCCCCCTTTCCATTCCAGGCAAGCGGTCAGCTTGTCACTCTTCTCTCTGTGCTATAACGACTTCTCTAAAAACTAGTTGCTATGGGGTCAATGACAACTCATGGCAACCCCATGTGTGTCAGAAGAGAACTGCACTCCACAGGGTTTTCAATGGCTGTGATCTTTCTGAAGATTACCAGGCCTTTCTTCCAAGTTACCTCTGGGTGAACTCGAACCTCAACTTTTTGGTTGGCAGCCCAGCCTATTCAACACTTACACCACCCGGGGACTACAGCTCATTATCTATCCTGTCCTTTTCAGCCTTTCTCTTTGGATTTTCTGTTCATGTCATGAGATGAAAAGAGTTTGGCATGTAGTCAACCTGAATTAAATCCTGTCTCAAACATCACCAGATATTTAACCTGGGGGGAAGTCATTTAACTCCTCTGAGCCTTCTTCCTCATTAGTAAAGTGAACATATAAATCTGATCCAGCATATCCTTTCTCAAATAGTTCAATAGTTCATATCTAAGTCATAACCTAGGCTCTTTCTCTGCTCACATTTGACATATTCTCAAGGACACATTTGCTTTTGTAGTCACTCATAGGGTTGCAACTAGGCTGTTGGAGATGTATAATTGCTACTCCTGGAAGTGCCATTTGTCACCTCTTCCACCTTGATAAAACCTCTTGTACCGCATAAAAGTTAAGCTCCTTTGCTTGGCAACCAAGGCCCTACATGATCTGGGTGTCCCTAATTGTGTGTAGTCCTAACCAGGCCACAGCCTCTCCCCAATACAACCTCTCCCCAAAACACACATGCACGCATGCGCACACACATGCACACACGCACACCACTTCATTCTCCAGCAACTCTGAGCAATCTATTTTCTTTTGCTTCTGGACCTTGGTCCATAAGTTTCGACCTCCTGCAGCACTCCTTTTTTTGGCTGAAACTTCTAACTATCCTTCAAGTCTCAATTCAATTTCTATTCCCATCAGAAAACGTCCATGATGCCTCCATGCAAACTATGACTCCTATTCATCCACGTTCCGCCTACATTTTAGGCACTCAGTTACTGAAGTTATCCTTGGTAAGTGTTTATTTGTAGGTCTGGCTGCCTCTAGCTGTCAAACTCCTTGAGGGACTGTGTCTCTTGATCTCATCTCCAGGACTTGCCTAATGCCAGGCACATTGTAGTTGCTCAGTAAATATTAGAAGTATAAATAAATATCATCAACCTCTTCTACAAAATCTCTCCAAAAAGGAACCAACTTCCCCAAAATAAGCTATTAGGAGTCCCTGGGTGGTGCAAATAGTTAAGGGCTTGACTAGTAGCAGAAAGGTTGGCAGTTTGAACCTACCCAGAGGCACCTTGGAAGAAAGGTCTGGAGATCTTCTTTGGGAAAATCCCACAAAGCACAGCTCTACTCTGCATATATGGAGTGGCCATGAGTTGGAATCAACTCCCTGACAATTAACAACAGAAACAACTTAGTTCTAAGTGTCTTTACATTTTTTAAAAAATCAGCCACTGATACTAGACTTACTGGTCTGACAGAGACTGGAGAAATCCTGAGAGTACGGCCACAGGACACCCTTTGAATTCAGTACTGAAGTCACTCCTGAGGTTCACCCTTCAGCCAAAGATTAGACAGGCCCATAAAACAAACGAAAATACCTGTAGCTCAACCATGTATAAGAGACTAAATGAGCACACTAGCCCAGTGGCAAGGATGAGAAGACAGGCGGGGAAATGAAAGCTGGACGAATGGAAATGGGGAACCTAAGGTCAAACAGTGGAGAATGGTGACGTCACGGGGTTGGCAACCAATGTCACAAAACAATATGTGTATTAATTGTTTAATGAGAAAGTAATTTCTTCTGTAAACCTTCAACTACAGTCCCCTCCCCCCCCCAAAAAGGATGCTAAAAAAAATCAGTCATTGAAAATCCTATGGAGAACAATTCTATTCTGACACACATGGGGCATCCATGAGTCAGAATCAACTCTACAGCAACTGGATGGTTATTAGTTTGTGGCTACATAAATATGATAATTGTCTCATGTATTCTTCCCATACTGTGTATATAAACCCAAACCCAGTGCTGTCGAGTCGATTCCGACTCATAGCGACCCTATAGAACGAATAGAACCGCCCCATAGAGTTTCCAAGGAGTGCCTGGCAGATTTGAACTGCCATCCCTTTGGATAGCAGCCATAGCACTTAACCACTGTGCCACCAGGGTTTCCTACTGTGTCTATCCCCCATAAAAAAAAAAAAACTAAATACCAATTTGATCAAATCATCCTACTTCTAATGTAACTTCATCTAGAAACTTATAAAACTTGACCAAACACGTGAAACCCATATAATCACTATAGAGTCAAAGAGGATCAAGCTGTGCAACCATCTAAGTCACATTCACTGGTCTAGTTACCTCCACTGAGTAGGGCACCGGGGTAAAAAGATGAAGATCGAAATTCAATGGCCCTGGGGATCAACAAGCTTTACACAGGGAGCCACCCTGCTGTTTAATGTCTGGCCACATTCCTAATTTTAGCCAGATATTTCACTAAGATGAGAAAGTGCATACCATAAATTCATTTCCATGGCTGGAACAAGAATTCAACGCATATTCATTACTGATGGAGGAGCGATGATAGGATTTCCTTAATGATAAAAAAAATTTTAAAAAAACCAAATACATAAATACACTATACAACTAAGCCTTTCTAGATGATCTAATCTGCCCGATGATATGGTCAGACTGAATCAAGCCCAGATGTGACGAGCAGTACATGCAGAAGAAAGAGACAACGCTCCTCCTAGTTTAAGCTCACCACAGTGTTACCACAAACTAGTAACAGTATGCAGATGGACTGCAAATGCTGAGATAACAGTAGCCCCCAAAGTGCTCCCAGGTCTCTAGACATGCTAAGCAAAGAGAAGCAAGTTTCACTTTTTGCTGATAAATGATTTAATCAAACCTAACAGATGAGGCAATATATTTGGAGAACTTTTTGTTGTTTAGATCATGGGGTCAGTAATTTTCTTTGGTGCAAACACATTATGGTGAAACTGAGTGTGTGTTGGGGAGTGACGAGGTGGTGAGAAGGGATGTCATAGATTTTCTGCAAAAGGCAGTATATTGTGTCCTATCTAGAAAATATATTTTTGAAATTGCTATAAGACGAAAGAGGCATGAGAATTGATATCTTTCCTGTGTTTCTTGCAGAAAGAGAATAGCAATGCGACACAATACTTCTAAAAAATTATTTAACTAATTTAATAAACAAAAATTAAAGTAATAAAGGAGTGGATGTTAGATTTCAATACAGCTTTCAAAATTCAACTTGTCCTATGTATGATATGGTATGAATGTCACAAAAAAATAATCATCAGGTAGATTGCTGTTGTATAATTTGTACAATTCAATTTTGAAAAAGAGGCGATCCCAGGCTACATCTTAGGGAGGCCCTCCTTTCCTTGCCTGGCTAGCCCCATGTCATAGCCAGGGCCCCAACATTTGCAATTGCTCATCATGAGCTTGTGGGTTGACTTCATGTTTCTATACAGGTTCTTTTTTTTTTTTTTAATATCCCTAAGAGCAGACACTTCCAAAACTATACTGACTATAACCTTTTTTTTTTTTTTTTGGATGTTTTGTTCATTTTTTTTTTTAATTAACTTCTATTGAGCTTCAACTGAACGTTTACAAATCAAATCAGACTGTCACATATAAGTTTATATACACCTTACTCCGTACTCCCACTTGCTCTCCCCCTAATGAGTCAGCCCTTCCAGTCTCTCGTTTCATGACAATTTTGCCAGCTTCCAACTCTCTCTATCCTCCCATCCCCCCTCCAGGCAGGAGATGCCAACACAGTCTCAAGTGTCCACCTGATATAATTAGCTCACTCTTCATCAGCATCTCTCTCCTACCCACTGTGCAGTCCCTTTCATGTCTGATGAGTTGTCTTCGGGGATGGTTCCTGTCCTGGGCCAACAGAAGGTTTGGGGACCATGACCACCGGGATTCCTCTAGTCTCAGTCAGACCATTAAGTATGGTCTTTTTATGAGAATTTGGGGTCTGCATCCCACTGATCTCCTGCTCCCTCAGAGGTCCTCTGCTGTGCTCCCTGTCAGGGCAGTCATCGATTGTGGCCGGGCACCAACTAGTTCTTCTGGTCTCAGGATGATGTAGGTCTCTGGTTCATGTGGCCCTTTCTGTCTCTTGGGCTCTTAGTTGTCGTGTGACCTTGGTGTTCTTCATTCTCCTTTGATCCAGGTGGGTTGAGACCAATTGATGCATCTTAGATGGCCGCTTGTTAGCATTTAAGACCCCAAACGCCACATTTCAAAGTGGGACGCAGAATGTCTTCATAATAGAATTATTTTGCCAATTGACTTAGAAGTCCCCTTAAACCATGGTCCCCAAACCACCGCCATTGCTCCGCTGACCCTTGAAGGATTCAGTTTATTCCGGAAACTTCTTTGCTTTTGGTCCAGTCCAGTTGAGCTGACCTTCCATGTATTGAGTATTGTCCTCCCTTCACCTAAAGCAGTTCTTATCTACTAATTAATCAGTAAAAAAACCCTCTCCCACCCTCCCTCCCTCCCCCCCTCTTAACCACAAAAGTATGTGTTCTTCTCAGTTTTTACTATTTCTGAAGATCTTATAATAGTGGTCTTATACAATATTTGTCCTTTTGCCTCTGACTAATTTCGCTCGCCATAATGCCTTCCAGTTTCCTCCATGTTATGAAATGTTTCACAGATTCGTCACTGTTCTTTATCGATGCGTAGTATTCCATTGTGTGAATATACCATAATTTATTTACCCATTCATCCGTTGATGGACACCTTGGTTGCTTCCAGCTTTTTGCTATTATAAAGAGAGCTGTAATTAACATGGGTGTGCATATATCTGTTTGTGTGAAGGCTCTTATTTCTCTAGGGTATACTCCGAGGAGTGGGATTTCTGGGTTGTATGGCAGTTCTATTTCTAACTGTTTAAGATAACGCCAGATAGATTTCCAAAGTGGTTGTACCATTTTACATTCCCACCAGCAGTGTATAAGAGTTCCAATCTCTCCGCAGCCTCTCCAACATTTATTATTTTGTGTTTTTTGGATTAATGCCAGCCTTGTTGGTGTGAGATGGAATCTCATCGTAGTTTTAATTTGCATTTCTCTAATGGCTAATGATCGAGAGCATTTTCTCATGTATCTGTTGGCTGCCTGAATATCTTCTTTGGTGAAATGTGTGTTCATATCCTTTGCCCACTTTTTGATTGGGTTGTTTGTCTTTTTGTGGTTGAGTTTTGACAGAGTCATATAGATTTTAGAGATCAGGCGCTGGTCGGAGATGTCATAGCTGAAAATTCTTTCCCAGTCTGTAGGTGGTCTTTTTATTGATATAAATTGGCCTCTGAGCACTGCTTTTGCTGTGTCCCAGAGGTTTTGATAGGAAGTATTTTCATTCTCGTTGCATTCTATGAATTTCCTTTTTCCTTCCTTAATGTCTTCTATAACCCAGTCTTTTTTCAGGAGGGTATTGTTCAGTTTCCAAGTATTTGATTTCTTTTCCCTAGTTTTTCTGTTATTGATTTCTACTTTTATTACCTTGTGGTCTGAGAAGATGCTTTGTAATATTTCGATGTTTCGGATACTGCAAAGGTTTGTTTTATGACCTAATATGTGGTCTATTCTAGAGAATGTTCCATGTGCGCTAGAAAAAAAAGTATACTTTGCAGCAGTTGGGTGGAGAGTTCTGTATAAGTCAATGAGGTCAGGTTGGTTGATTGTTGTAATTAGGTCTTCCGTGTCTCTATTGAGCTTCTTACTGGATGTCCTGTCCTTCTCCGAAAGTGGTGTGTTGAAGTCTCCTACTATAATTGTGGAGGTGTCTATCTCACTTTTCAGTTCTGTGAAAATTTGATTTATGTATCTTGCAGCCCTGTCATTGGGTGCATAAATATTTAATATGGTTATATCTTCCTGGTCAATTGTCCCTTTTATCATTATGTAGTGTTCTTCTTTATCCTTTGTGGTGGATTTAAGTTTAAAGTCTATTTTGTCAGAAATTAATATTGCTACTCCTCTTCTTTTTTGCTTATTGTTTGCTTGATATATTTTTTTCCATCCTTTGAGTTTTAGTTTGTTTGTGTCTCTAAGTCTAAGATGTGTCTCTTGTAGGCAGCATATAGACGGATCGTGTTTCTTTATCCAGTCTGAGACTCTCTGTCTCTTTATTGGTGCATTTAGTCCATTTACATTCAGGGTAATTATAGATAAGTAAGTGTTCAGTGTTGTCATTTTGATGCCTTTTTATGTGTGTTGTTGACAATTTCATTTTTCTACTTACTTTTTTGTGCTGAGACGTTTTTCTTTGTAAATTGTGAGATCTTCATTTTCATAGTATTTGACTTTATGTTTGCTGAGTCGTTACGTTTTTCTTGGTTTTTATTTTGAGTTATGGAGTTGTTATACCTCTTTGTGGTTACCTTAATATTTACCCCTATTTTTCTAAGTAAAAACCTAACTTGTATTGTCCTATATCGCCTTGTATCCCTCTCCATATGGCAGTTCTATGCCACCTGCATATAGTCCCTCTTTTTGATTATTGTGATCTTTTACATATTGACTTCAATGATTCCCTCTTTTGAGCATTTTTTTTTAATTAATCTTAATTTGTTTTTGTGATTTCCCTATTTGAGTTGATATCAGGATGTTCTGTTCTGTGACCTTGTGTTGTGCTGGTGTCTGATATTATTGGTTTTCTGACCAAACAATTTCCTTTAGTATTTCTTGTAGCTTTGGTTTGATTTTTGCAAATTCTCTAAGCTTGTGTTTATCTGTAAATATCTTAATTTGGCCTTCATATTTCAGAGAGAGTTTTGCTGGATATATGATCCTTGGCTGGCAGTTTTTCTCCTTCAGTGCTCTGTATATGTCATCCCATTGCCTTCTTGTCTGCATGGTTTCTGCTGAGTAGTCTGAACTTACTGATTCTCCCTTGAAGGAGACCTTTCTTTTCTCCCTGGCTGCTTTTAAAATTTTCTCTTTATCTTTGGTTTTGGCAAGTTTGATGATAATACGTCTTGGTGTTTTTCTTTTTGGATCAATCTTAAATGGGGTTCGATGAGTATCTTGGATAGATATCCTTTCGTCTTTCATGATGTCAGGGAAGTTTTCTGTCAGGAGTTCTTCAACTATTTTCTCTGTGTTTTCTGTTATCCCTCCCTGTTCTGGGACTCCAATCACACGCAAGTTATCCTTCTTGATAGAGTCCCACATGATTCTTAGGGCTTCTTCATTTTTTTAATTCTTTTATCTGATTTTTTTTCAGCTATGTTGGTGTTAATTCCCTGGTCCTCCAGATTTCCCAGTCTGCATTCTAATTGCTCCAGTCTGCTCCTCTGACTTCCTATTGCGTTGTCTAATTCTGTAATTTTATTGTTAATCTTTTGCATTTCTGCATGCTGTCTCTCTATGGATTCTTGCAACTTATTAATTTTTCCACTATGTTCTTGAATAATCTTTTTGAGTTCTTCAACTGTTTTATCAGTGTGTTCCTTGGCTTTTTCGGCAGTTTACCTTATTTCATTTCTGAGGTCATCCCTGATGTCTTGA
Source organism: Loxodonta africana (assembly GCF_030014295.1). Taxonomy (NCBI): domain Eukaryota; kingdom Metazoa; phylum Chordata; class Mammalia; order Proboscidea; family Elephantidae; genus Loxodonta; species Loxodonta africana. Next base: position 58,223,340 of record NC_087358.1, read on the forward strand.
AGCATTCTGTAAATTAGTTTTTTATATTCTGTATCTGATAATTCCAGGATTGTATCTTCATTTGGGAAAGATTTTGATTCTTTTGTTTGGGGGGTTGTAGAAGCTGTCATGGTCTGCTTCTTTATGTGGTTTGATATCGACTGCTGTCTTCAAGCCATCACAAAGATATAGTAGTGATTTATAGTGATTTATTCTATATTTGCTCCCTGAGTCTTATCTTGTTTTGTTTTGTTTCAATATACCTGGATGGGCTACTAGATTGTGCTGTCTTGTTTGTTGTAGCCCTTGACTTACTTATGACCTATTACCAGTTGGTTTGGGCTGTTGCCAGATATATATGCCTGAGTCTATTCACTATTCTTGAGTAGAATCTGATTTTGGGTCATCAAGTGTGTGCTGCACCCTAACACCTATCCACCTCGAGAAGTAGTGGTGATAGTTGTGTGCACCAGATTCTAGTAGCAGCTGGGGTTCACATTCCAGGGGGGGCAGGATGCTGACAGGCTTTCCCCAAGTGTCAGTGAGGTCGGTGTGTCTCTATTCCTATAGCACCTTGGTGGGAGGGCTCTGCAGCTGTACCTTAGGCCCCCAATGCAAGTACCTCTACTGATTGGTAGGTGTCATTCTCCTTAGACCTCTAAGGCAAGAGGCTAGGTGGTCTGGGGGGAGCTTCAGCCCTCATTTCCCTGTTGTGGGTCAGTTAGGGCTCTGTTGAATAAGCAGAGATATCAGACCTGGGAAACTTGTTTTTCCAGTAAATCCGCTAAAAAAAAAATGCAGTCAGATCCCTATCAGAACTGCCTTTGCATTATAACAGCCACCTTGTTCCCTGTAAGGATGAAAGCCCAAGATTTGGATCATATATGCTTGGCTGGAGCTGGTTCTGTGTTTTTAGTCCAATTAGGGAAGGATTTTTGATCCCTGGGTTTTTTGTGGTTGCTTCTCTCAGGCCGGAAGAATGGGTTAGGAAAAGACCAAAAAAAAAAAAAACGTGGAGCCGGAGCCGTTCTCCCTCTTGCTCAGGAAATTCCAATGTTAATGAAGCCTCCTGGGAAGGGGAGGGGAGGGTTCAGAAAAACAGGAGAGAGTACACCCCGGAATAAAGCAAAGTTGCTTGTCTTGCTTGGGATGACTATTTTATCTGAGATTCCTGAGGGGCATGTCGCCTATGTGTGCTGGCTGTGTGGAGATTGTCCCCGAGGGTCTGGCCTGCTGAAGCCGAGGTCAGATCCTCCGCTGCCAGTCCAAAGCCCAGCGTCAAGGTTCCCCTGCTGGGACGCTGCACTCCCGGCTCCAAAATCAGTCGCTGCCTCCCGGGGACTTCTCCTCCCACCAGCCGCGTCACCACGCTGCCCGCGAGGACCTGCTGGGCCCCCTCCTGGGGCCAGTTCAGGGGGGTAGGGCTGCGCCCCATGTTTGCGCCGTCAGAGATGTCGTGTTCAGCTCCCCTGCGCCCAGTCCTAAGCCCGGCGCCAAGGTTACCTGACTGGGACGCTGGTTCCAGGTTCCGAAAACAGTCGCTGCTTTGCTGTAGTTGTTTGTTCTCTGTCTCTGTCACTCAGGTCAACTCTTTAAATCTGTGTTTGTTGTTCAGGCTTCATAGACTGTCATGTATGTGATCGATTCACTTGTTTTGCCGAGTCTTTGTTGGAAGAGGGATCCGAGGTAGTGTCTACCTAGTCAGCCATCTTGGGCCCCCCCCCCACTATAACCTTTTCATGGAAAAATTCATCCTGTGCTCACATAACGTTGCCATGGGTTAAAGATACAAAAAAGAAAAAGTTGCCATCAAGTCGACTCCAACTCATGATTACCCCATGTGTGTCGGAGTAGGACTGTGCTCCATAGGTTTTTAATGGCTGATTTTTTTTTTTTTTTTTTTTTGCAGAAACAGATTGCCAGGCCTTTCTTTCCAAGTGCCTGTGAGTAGACTCAAACCTCCAACCTTTCCATTAGCGGCCAAGCTTGTGAACCATTTACACCACCCAGGGTTTTCATGGGGTAATGATAGCCTCTTATATTTGCAGAGCACTCGTGGCTTTCAAATTACTCTCACATACATTATCCTATTTGAACTTCCAACGTCCCTGTGAGGAATATAGGAAAGGCTTTATCTCATTTTACAGATGAAGACACTGAGGCTCAGAGAAGCCAAGTGGCTGGTCCAAGGTCAACTAGCTTCAAGGAATCTCTAAATTCCAAGTTCAGGACTCCTGCCACTCCACACAGTGGCCAGGAGAGCGAGCTTTGGAGCTGCATAGTTACGCTTTTGAGTTTCAGCTCCCCCAGTTACCTCGGTTAAGCGTTGGACATCTGCAGTTCAAATCCACCAGCCACTCCTTAGAAACTATATGGGGCAGTTCTACTCTGTCCTATAGGGTCGCTATGAGTCGGAATCTACTCAACAGCAATGGGTTTAGGTTTGATTTTTGGTTAGTTACATCATAGGATGAGGATGTTGCTCAACCTTCTTCCTCCTTTTACAGAAACCTGGTATGATCTCAGAAATCCTCAGCTCACACTACCTTTTGAAAGTTTCTGGTACAACTGCATCCCCTGGAGGTGCTGAGGTTCTGTAACTAAGTGAGGTCACATTGCAGAGAGACAACCTACTAGGTGTGAGACTTTTAGAGTAAACAGCTGTCCCCATTTACCTGGTTTGTTCAGGACGGAGGGACTTCCCAATACATGAGACTTTCAGTGCCAAAATCAGGCAAGAGGGCTTTCCCAGGAAGTGAGACTTTAAGTACGAAAATCAGGACAGCTCTGGGGAAACCAGGATAGTTGGTCATCGTAGTTTTCAAAATTTTAGTATAGTATCTTCAGAAATAAGAACATGATTCACCAAAGATATTTAGAACGTTCTGCCTTTCTATATCCAATTTGCACATCAATAAAAATTTCCAAGGATAGCATGAAATGAGCATCCACTTATGAACTGCACAGTTTGGGAAAAAAAGGGAACTGAACTGACCCTTCATTGAGTCTTTATCTTGCTTTCAGTCATTTAATCTTTTTAATTGTTGGATGTTTTGTGCTTGGGGCTAAGCTAAGTATTAGAGATTATGTTGTTGGGTAAATACCCATCCCGTTGCCGTCGAGTCGATTCCGACTCATAGCAACCCTGTAAGACAGAGTAGAATTGCCCCGTAGAGTTTCCAAGGAGCACCTGGCAGATTTGAACTGCTGACATTTAGGTTAGCAGCCATAGCACTTACCCACCACACCACCAGGGTTTCCTGTTGAGTAAATAGAACATAGTATTTGCCATCAAACAAATAGAGAGGTAGATAGACAAGCAAAAACACGTTAGTGCAAAAAGAATGCTATGGGATGATCAAGAAAGGACATGTAGCATAGGGGTGTGTGTGTGTGTGTGCGTGTGCGTTTGGGGGGTAGACATTCAGGAAAGGAGTTTTGAAATTAAGAGATGTTTAAATGGAATAGAATCCAATTGAGTGTGCAGAAGGACAGTGATGTAGCTTGGGCTGTCTGGATCAGGACATTCCCACCAAAGAACAATCGGCACAAGGGCCAGGAGGCAAGACAGAGCATGGTGTATTCAGGGTCCTGGAGCAGAGAATTCTGGGAAAGGCAGCAAGAGATGATGCAAGAAAGGAAGACATGAAGGACTCTGCAACACACACTAATATGCTGAGAATTTATCCTCTGTGTTACTGGGAGACATTGAAGGGTCTTGAGCAAGACAAAGGCATAACAAACCAAATACACTTTAGGAAAATATTCCGACTTCCATATGAAGAATAGATTTGAGGGATGAAGGAACAAGATTTGGAACCAGCAAGAATGGAGCAGTTGCTGTAAACTAAGAGAAATGGTGGCCTGCACTAAGATAGTGGCAGTGAGGATGGAGAAAAGTGGACAGATTTTAAAGACATGAGGGTGGTAGAACAAACAGGATATAGAGATTGACTGAACATAGTTTGTAAGCTAAAAGAAGGAATCTAGGATCTATCTGTCTATCTATCTATCCCTACCACCTGCCTGTCAGTTTGTCATACTGGGGTGGCTTGAGTGTTGCCATGATGCCAGAAGCTATGCCACTGGTATTTCAAATACTACCATGGTCATCCATAATGGGCAAGTTTCAGCAAAGTTTCCAGGCTAAGAGAGACTAGGCAGAAGTGCCTGGCAATCTATTTCCAAATATTAGTCAATAAAAACCTTATGGATCACAACAGAATATTATCTGACTTACTTGCTTTGGGCACGTCATCAGAAGGGATCAGTTGCTGGAAGAAGACATCATGTTTGGTGAAGTACAGGGTCAATGAGGGTGAGAGAGACCCTTGGTGAGATGGCCACAATAGCCACAATGATGAATTTGAGCACCCTGGCAATAGTGAGGATGATGAAGGACTGGGCAACTACAAACACACACACACATGCACACACACACACACACGCATATATAACACAGAGATCTACCTATATACATGTATATCTGTGGTGAATTTGTATTTCTCATTCTGAAAGCAGTTTTGTGTCATACACACAAATTGTAAATAGGCAACACCTTTGCCTGAGCCATAAATGGAAATGTTGAGATTCTGTGACCATTCCCAAATATTATCTCTCAAAACTATCCAGGTCATGTGCAATTATGCATGGAGATCAAAGCCACGCCTGGTAAGCTAGGCTTGCAACCAAAATAACATATTGCCATCCATTCATCCATCAATGAACATTTATTGAGATCTGCTCTGCGCCAGTGACTAAATCTAGATCCGGGGGACAGAATGATACAGAGTCCCTGCCCTCAAGGATTTCACCATAAAAAGAAAATGACAACACAATGTGGTAAATGCTAGGATACAGGAGAACACAGTCACGCAGCAGCTCATAAAGGCAGTGGCTTACCCACTCTGTGGGAAACTGTTGGTCCAGGAGGGCATCTGGAGTAGGAGATGCAGCACTGGCTCCTATGGGCATCTCCTAGAGTTGATCATTTTTTCCATCTCACCCCCATCTCCCTCTTCCAGTGAGCTCTTTACAGAAAAAGACCGTGTCTTATTTATCACAGAGCTTTACACAGTAGATGCTCAATAAGACAGATGGAGGGACAGTTGGCTGGATGGCTGGCAGGCTGGATGGGTAGATAGATAAATAGATGGCTGGCTGATGAGTGAAATGAGTGAGAGGAACAAATGGATATTGACCTGACCTTAAAGAATTGGGGAAGAATGGCCATCAGTTCATGGAAATTACCAGGCGACTAGTGTTTTATTGTGAAAAGGGATTTACTGAAAAGGCACTGGATTAAATGGGCCATTGGTTCAATACTGTTTTGTGGAGTTTGTCCCTTATCAGTTGATTCTTGTTGTTTAGTATTTATTGAGCCCTATTTTCTCTGTATTTAAGCTACTTCCTGGGAGAAGGTTAGACACTTCTGGAAACTGCATTAACTCTTTCAAGCCACTAGGGTGCTATTCAGTGAATTACTTTTCAGTAATTAAAGATGCTGCAAACACAAAAACACAATGTGCTGGGAAATGAAGAGCTAATTTCGCTGCCCGCCTTCCCCAGCTGCCGATTTCCGATTACTGAGAAGATAGGGTGCAAATATGTGGGGATTACACGCTGACAGTCAGTCCTGGCTTCATAAAAGGACCTACCGTGGTCTCCTCTGAAAGCCTGTGCATTTTTCACATTAAAGAACAAAGATTAGCAGGATCAAGTGGCTAAAGTACTTGATGGTGCTAATCCTCATTGCTGCACAAATTCACTCTGTGGTTTTGTACTTATCGCCTTCAAATGCTTTACCTCCTTTGCCCCTCTGGGTGCACCTGCAGGATGAGAAGAGCAGTTGCAGGCTCTGGACACCTATCTCTAATCTTCCTTCTTGTAATATATTTAAAAAAAAAAGAGAGAGAGAGAGCTAGATTTGAACGACTGCCTGTCTTTTTTTTTTTTTTATCCTCACATGCATGCACAAAATCTATGCACTGAACAGAAATGGTCTTGCCCCGTCTCCCGTCCCTTCAAAGCCAGTGACATTTACCTTGCATTTTCCAACATCTTACACTGCTAGTTTGCATCTTTAATTACCCAGGGCACTGTGCTTGTTTTATACGACTTACAGCAAGTCATTCTGCCCTTAGTTCATTTCGGCAAAATCATCCCCAGTTTGAGCCAAGACATATTCGATATACAATTACCTGGTGGGTCAGAGCTCTGCCGTTTTGTCATTTTTACTGGCGTTTTCTCCATTATTGCTAAGTACTGAGCAGTATAAGCTGTCAGAGCCACATGGCTGGCCTGAAAGTTAATTTTCCTAAATTGCACAATTCTTCAGAAATAGCTCACCTCCCCCCTCCCCAAATGCAATCTCCTTGACAAGGGGCAAATAGGGTTAAATTCCAAACTGAGGTGTACAGAGTTAACCCACAGCCATAGTACGAAAGAAGCAATTAAGCAGAATTTGGCTTTGCAGGCTGAATTAGATTTTTGGAGACAACACAGAATTCCGTGCCCAATGCGGCTGTTCAAAAGACTAAGGTAGTTGTTGAGTCAATTTTCGACTCATAGCAACCCCATGTGACAGACTAGAACTGCCCCATAGGATTTTCTAGGCTGTAGTCTTTATAGACACAGATCACCAGGTCTTTCTCCCACAGAACTTATGGGTGGGTTCAAATCACCAGCCTTTCAGTTAGCAGCCAAGTGTTTAACCTTTGTGCCACCACGGCTCCTTTACAATGTCCAGTCCTTGGATATAAAGAAAGCAGAAGACAAGACAAAAAAAAAAATGCTTACTGAACACCGAACACCCATTACATCAAAGACAGCATGGCTAGACATTTTCATGTGCATTATTTCACTAACTCATATAAAAACTCTGTAAGTTAGGTGTTTTTACTCCCATTTTACAGATAAGGAAACAAGTAGAAAGGTGAGTGAACTGGCCGAGGATACACAGCCCATAAATTAAGCAGTCATACTCAGTCAGAACTCTTCTGAATCTATATAAAATATTCTTTGTACTCAAGCATCCTGGGGATAGTTTGAAAGCAGTTTTCTTGTAGTAGAGGACGAGTAATCTTCAGTATTACAATCTTCCTGACTAAAAGTCCTGAGCAGAAACAGAAGACTACAAAATGTTCAGGGTTAATATTTCCTTAAGGAGACCTGGTGGTGTAACGGTTAAGCACTTGGCTGCTAATGGCAATGTAGGCGGTTCAAACCCACCAGTGGCTCCGTGCGAGAAAAGACACAGTGACGGCTCCCGTAAAGATTTACAGCCTTCGAAACCCTATAGGGCAGTTCTACTCTGTCCTATAGGGTCACTATGAGTGGGAATCTACTCAATAGCCCACAACAATCTTCCCTTCTCCTCCTCCTATTATCCTCAGCTCTACCCATTTGCCTCCTGTCCTGCCTCCAGGTGATCTGAGAGAACTGTCTCCTTGGTTTCTTTCTGTTGTGGGTAACAACTTAATTTCCTGCACTCACTTTGCATGAAGAGAAACTCTTTGAAGTTCAATGAATTACCCTCTCCCTATCACCTGGGGAGTTGGTACAACCTGCCTCAGATTAGCCTCTTGCTTTCCGTTGGCCTCAAAGACAAACTGCCTGTTCCAGCTCTTAAAGAACGGAACAAGGTTCCCAGTTGTTCCCTAAATCAGAGTGTCAGAGTGAGCAAATGTAGACCTGGGAGTACCTTAAAACACAAACGCTTATTGGAAACTGATAACCTGACAATTTTTAATTTCTCCAGACCTCCTTTTCTCTCTCTTCTGCTGTGCCTTTCCCTCTCCGTCTCCTAACTATCCTTCAAGTCTCAATTTTTGCTATTGTTGTTGTTGCTAGATGCTGTTAAGTCCATTTTGACTCATAGTGACCCTATTGGTCAGGGTAGACCTGCCCCATAAGGCTTCCAAGGAGCGGCTGTTGAATTCAAACTGCCAACCTTTTGGTTAGCAGCCATAGCTCTTACCCACTGCACCACCAGGGCTCTCCAGAAACTTTCTCTTAGGCTCGTTAAGCAGAGATCTAAGTACTTCTGATAAATGCTCATTTTACTGTGTTCTCTACCATTCTGAGAGCGTTTCCTCTCCCCTTAAAATTTGCCAGGCTGATCCCCTTCTATTCCGTGCTTGGAGTCCAGAGATTAATGCTATGTGGATATTTCCCTAGCTTTTATTAATCACCCTGGGGGCACAGTGGTTAAGAGCTCAGCCGCTAACCAAAAGCTTGACAGTTCGAATCCACCAGCTGTTCCCTGGAAGCCTTATGGGGGCAGTTCTACTCTGTCCTACAGGGTTGCTATGAGTCAGAATCAACTCAACAGCCGTAGATTTGTTTTTTTCATTCCAAAGTAGAAAAAAAGGATTTTTCTGGAGTTATATATAGGTCTATAAGAAATATATAAAACGAATGAACCAAAAATGATTGATCCCTCCTTATAATATGTCCAACAGCATTTGTAAATCTGTTCTGATTTGCCCTTCCTCTCCCTTCTGACTATAAAGGATTAAGAGTTGGCTTTGACAAAATTTATTATGCTGACACCATTAGGTATCTCTGCTTCCAGTTGAGTGAGGATGGAAACTTGGACCATGGATTCTCATAGTCCACTAAAGACCTACTTGAATGTAAATGCTGGGGCAAACCCAGAGATTGTAACATCCTGACCAGAGATGTTCAATTGCGTCCTCTTCCACTCAGATGACATCTCTCACTTGGGCTCTTGGTAAAGCACAGCTCAGCACATTGTAGATCTGGGACACAGCAGGTGACCCATGTTGTAGCCACACCACTGATTCCCTCATTCCCTCCCTCTGTGCCACATCCTTGCACAATCTGACCAGCTTACACATACATGAGCTTCGGGTGAATCCGTTTTGCCAAAACTACTTTCAAAGCTAGCTCCACTTGCTTCTTCTGCAGGCCCTGAATTATGCCTCATGTCTTTGTCCCTTCTAATTCAGTCTCATCACAATATTCCATTTCATATCCTGAGATATGTCTTTCCCAGACTCACCCTGAAGGTCAGAGACAAAATTTTTTGTACATGACCAATACTCCTTTCTGTCAAAAGAAAGTAGCTTAAGTGACTCAAATAGAGATTAAGGCTTTACTCAGAAAGGATTTAAAGACCAGGGACCTCTCCAAGTGGAAGGCCAGTAAGTTGGAGTTTTGTAAAGTGAAGAGGAAAGGCTATGTGTCCTTGTGGTCTGGCTCAGGTAACGTTTTCATATGTAACTGCTATGAGACTTGTGGTTGGAATGGTTGTTGGGGATCATTGGTTGCAATCTCATCCTGATGACTGTCACAACAGTGCTCTCAAGAGATGGTTCTGAAGTCTTGCAATTGAGGGTTAAGGGACTGGGATTGTTTTTTCATGTGTCAACTTAGCGAGGCTATGGTGTCCAGTTGTTTGGTGAAACACCAGTCTAGATACTGCAGTCAAGGTATTTAGCTTTGGGTGTTGCATTGAACAAATCTGCTGTAAAAGACCTCTTTAAAATGTTGAAAAGTAAAGATGTCACTTTCAGGACTAAGGTGTGTCTGTCCCAAGCCATGATATTTTCAATCACTTCATATGTATGCAAAACCTGGACAATGATTAAGAAAGACCAAAGAAGAATTCGCACCTTTGAATTATGGTGGTGGTGAAGAATATTGACTATACATTAGACTGCCAGAAAAATGAGCAAATCTGTCTTGGAAGAAGTACAGCCAGAATCCTCCTTAGAAGCAGGGATGGAGAAACTTTACCTCATGTACTTTGAATATGTTAGTAGGAGGGTCCAGTCCCTGGAGAAGGACATCATGGTTGGTAAAGTGAGGGTCACTGAAAAAAAGGAAGACCCTCAACAAGATGGATTGAGACAGTGGCTGCAATAATGGGCTCAAGCATAACAATGATTGTGAGGATGGTGCAGGACTGGGCAATTTCATTCTGTTGTACATAGTCATTATGAATGGGAACCGACTGGATAGCACTTAACAACAACATGTACAATCAGTTGATTCTAAGTAAGGGAGATCACCCTCCATAACTGGGAGGCCTCATCCAATCAGCTGAAGGCCTTATGAGCAAACACTGAGGTTTCCCAAAGGAAGAATGATTCCACCTTGAAACTATAACATAGCTATCCTGATGGATTCCCAACTTGCCACTTGGTCTACTGATTTTGGACTCAAGGCTGCTGGAATTTCCAGCCTGCCACCTTGGTTACAAATTTTGAACTTAGAAACCCCACAATTGCAGGAGCTTTTTTTTTTTTATTTATATATAGACATAGATACAGATATGGATCTAGACGTGTATTTACATCCATATCTATATCTATACGTGTGTATGTATCTATTCCTATCCGTCTATATCTATGGTTCTATTTCACTGGAAAACCTCAACTAGTAATACAAAAAACCAAACCAACTCATAGCTACCCTATAAGACAGAGTAGAACTGCTCCATAGGGTTTCTAAGGAGCTCCCGGTGGATTCAAACTGCCGACCTTTTAGTTAGCAGCCAAACTCTTAACCACTACAAGGTAGCAAACAAGGGGGAAAGAGAAAAATGAGAAAGTAGGCAGGAGTCAAAGGCAAGAGAAACTAGAAACCCTCTATTGCATCTGTTTTAGTCTTTTTAAACTTCCCCCACACAACCCCCAACACATCTAGGAGTTTAGAAGCTGAGGGGGAGGTTTTCTAGTCCTTTCCAACTGCTGCCTCCTCCCACAGGCATCCACTCACTGGTATGACTGTGCAGGCCACACCTTCCCATCTTAAACTGAAGCCACAGCCCCTGTGGATAAGTGTGGAACATAGGGGATGCATGGCCTGTCTTCTGGGATCCCTGATGTGACATGCAGTGTCTTGTTGGCATTTTACTTGGAGCCATAGAAATGAGTGTTGTTGGCTGCCAAGCTCTCTGAGCTTTAGGGATGGTGATTCTGCATTTTCATATTTTCTGGAAAAATAGGCCTACAGCAGTGCCAAGAACACTACTTCCCTGCTTTGTGCACCACTGCACCTCCTAAAGTCCTTGGTCTTCTGAACACAGCTCCTTCCTGCCTCTCCTCCTACCTCAACAATCAGGACAGGGACGCTTCCTGAGCTATCAAATGCTTAGAGCACTAAGTACCCTGGAATTTCCCTAAGTACTTGAACTACTTGCTTTCCAATGTTTATTTTGCAGGAAACAGTTCTCTATACAAGATGTTGAATTCAGCTTCAATGTAAGAAAATGAGGGAACTGGGAAAATTTTTTTTTAAAAAAGGGAAAAATCTTTGCAAAACAAGGAGAAAAAAACTGAAGGAAAGTCTTGCTATTGTAAAATGCTGCACAGAATCTCTAATGCCTTTGAAGGCCGCCACTGCCCCTCTTCCAGCCTGATAGAAGACAAGAGACTTGGGTATGGCAGTTACAAGTTCTGGAGTCCAGGTCCAGCCCAGCCCTAACCAGTTGTGTGACCTTGAGCAGGTCATGTGACCTTTCCAGGCCTCAGCGCCCTCATCTGTGAAGCAGACGAATGAGCATAGATGACCTATGAGGTTCCTTTCAGCTATAACCTTTTATGATAAAGAACATGCAGAGGAATGAACACATGCTTCCCCCAGGGAGGAGGGGTGAGGACCGGAGTGGAACATGAGAGAGAGAGTGGCAGAAAGGAGCCCTTTGAAGTGTGACTGGAGTGAGGAGAGAGGCAGGGTCTCCTTTTCTTCCTAAATCACCACCCTGCCTGGACTGACCCTGAACACCTTAGCCCTGAGAAATATATTAAATATCTGAGAACTGCCATTATTCTAAGTACTAAAATGAACCACTGAGACTAGAGTAGAGGTTAAATGGAAATCAACCTGGCTGTTTTATAACGTGCTTGATGGTGTACTGTTAGAGCAGCCACCTGAATAGGTACCACAATCCCTGAGAAAGAAGAGATAATTTACTGAACCAAACATAAAGAGATCATTTTAATAGTGACCAAAAACCCATTGCCATTGAGTTCATTTCAACTCATAGTGACCCTGTAGGGTAGGATAGAACTGCCCCATAGGGTTACCAAGGCTGTAATCTTTACGGAAGCTGACTGTCACATCTTTCTCCTGGGGGGCAGCTAGTAGGTTTGAACTACTATCCTTTTGGTTAGCAACTGAGTGCTTAACCACTGCACCACCAGAGCTCCTTTTTAATAGTGAAAGAAGAGTAATTTCAGAAGAGTCTATTAAAATTAATTATGCCTCTTCATTTATGTCTTAAAGTATAACCAAAACAGTTGCCATTGAGTCAATGGCATTGAGTCAGTTCTGACTCATGGAGACCGCCGTGTGCAGAGTAGAACTTCACTCCATATGGTTTTCATGGCTGTGACTTTCCAAAAGCAGATTGTCAAGCCTTTCTTCCAAGGTGCCTATGGGTGGGTTTGAACCACCAACCTTTCAATTAGTAGTCGAGCACTCTGTGCCACCCCAGGACTCCATCTTAAAGTATAATTATCAGATACTTTAAAGCTTTCTTTATAGGTTTGGCTTGTTGTTAAGGTCCATTGGATGTGTTATGGCTGGTAAAGCCCTTCTAGATAGAATCTTTCTGTGTATTCTGAAAAACGGTGAGAGCATCAGATCTTCAAAATCCAAAGAATGAAGCAAAATAAAAGCAATTAGTATCTGCTGCCAAGATAATGAAAGCTTTTAAACTTAAAGATCCGTCCAGTGTCCTGATTTACAGACACAGAGAAATCAGCAGTGGGAAGGCTTCTACATTGTGGAAGCACACGTCTCTTTCTTACCAGGGTTTTAAGTACAGTTTCATTTCACTTTTCTAAGAGCATAAACACTATTCTCCAAATTCCTTCCCATCTAAGCACCATATGGACTCAGTTCTGAGTCCTGCATTCACATTAGCAAATATTTTTTATTTGCTATTTTGCCAGATTTTAATCTTCAGCCCCAAAGTTGAGATGGGGGGGCTGTTATTTAACAAATAAAACTATCTACTATGTTTCAGGCACTATGCTAGACACTGGGAGGGAAGCAAAGATGACAGGATCACTACCCTGGTCAAGGATGCAAACAAGTAACAAAGGGATATTCAAATGGCAATGGGACTACAGAGATGGCAATGGCTAACTCTGCTTCAAAGAACTGGAGAAGGCTTTCTCTACAGAACTCTATGCTTTTATGCACACAGAAGAATCTATGCCTTCCATTCCTAACCACTGCAGACATATAACCGTGGAAGCCAAAACCAAACCAGTTGCCATCGAGTACATTCCAACTCATGGCAACCCTAGGAATGTCAAAGTAGAGCTGCACTCCACAGGGTTTTCAATTACCGTAATCTTAGGGAAGTAGATCATCAGGCCATTCTCTGTAGCACTGCTGGGTGGATTCATAACAACAGCCTTTTAGTTAGTAGCAAGTACAAACCATTTGTTCCACCCAGAGACCTGAAAAACCAGTTGCCGCTGAGTCAATTCCAACTCATGGTGGCCTCATGTGTATCAGGGTAGGATTGTGCTCCATAGGGTTTTCAATGGCTGATTTTTCAGAAGTAAATCACCAGGCTTTTATTCCAAGGTACTACCTGGTAACCTTGAACCACCAACCTTTTGGTTAGCAGCCTAGCATTTAACCGCTTATGCCACCTGCGCTCTTCATTGCTGTGGACCACCCCCTTAAAAGAAACATTGCCTATATGTGCTGCACAAAACCCTGGTGACCTCTTAGAACAGGTTAACTGAACAATTAGGAAAAGCTCCCATTCCAAGAAATGACCCACAGATAAAAGGTTACTGAAGACTGAGTACGATGCATTGTATACCTCCCAATCTTCTTGCAACAGCAAAACACGCTAAGAACCTCAATTTTGAAAGCACGCTTCTCTCTGCCTCCCAGTGGCGTGACTTGCCTGGCATTCAAAGGTCCTGCCTGCCTCCTATGGTGGCCCTGCCAGTAACAAAGTCCAATAAAAAAGGAAGGAAACAAAGGGTGAGTCCAAAATGTGATGTTTCTGTAAGCCAAGAAGCACAGCCCTCCCTAGAATCCATGTGACTCCTGAGAGGTCCTGTAGAACTTTAAAAATCAGGTTGACATTTGCTATTTAGGATTGTAATAGAAAGCCCATTATATCAGTTGTTAACATTCTGAATAATACTGAACAACAGTAATCTATTTATAATTTATCTTCTAATATAGCACTAATATTTTCAAAAAGCTTGCAGCAAGATGAAAAGGGCCTTATTCCAACTACCATAATCAATTCTTTTGTCCAAATGTGATATAGGCAGCCCATGTACCATTTGAAAATGCTCACTGAACTGCGACGCCTGGCATTTGCACCGTGAAATTTAGACCTTATTTGATGAACTTATTGAACATCGTATTTACCTCATCTAAGGCTTTCACTTTTTCTCTTTAGGAGGAAGTTTTGGGTAAGTGGTAATTCAGATTGCTTATGCTTTTGATTTGGGTAAAGACACAGACGGTCTAGACTACACTTAATGAAAACTGTAAGTTAATTCTGGGTGTGATGCTGGAGGTTCATTGCCAAGTAGAAATGATGGAGATTATCTTTTTTTTTTTATAGAAATGGAGAAAAATAGACACAAGCAATATCTGAATATGAGCCTATTTTCTTCACTGGATTGCTAATTAAAAGCTTATTTTCAGATACTCTAATCTTAGAATTTAGGGGAAATGAATGATGCAAAAAATCTAGCTGCCACATTGAATAGGCATAACTAATAATAGACCATCCAATCTTTCCAACATTTGGCTTTACAGTGATCCATACAAGAGTGGATCTTCTGATTTTGTCAGTGCTAAACTACAGCCAATCACACACATCGACTTTCAACTGTAAAACAAAAACAGTTCCAAAACAGCTTGATCTACTTTATTCATAAAAAGAACAAGCATACCGGTAGCCATTCAACAGTGCTGACTGTTGTTAGCTGTTACCAGGTCAGCCTCTGACTCATGGCAACCCCAAGACACCAACTAAGAAACCAAATGCTGCTCAGACCTGCACAGTTCCCATGATGGGCTGTGAATTGGACTGTTGTGATTCACGAGGTTTTCACTGGCTGATTTTTGGAAGTAGATTGTCAGGCTTTTTTTCCTAGTTTGCCTTAGTCTGGAAGCTCTGCTGAAACCTGTTCAACATCATAGAGACATGTAAGCCTCTGCTGACAGACAGGTGGTGGCTGTGCATGAGGTGCATTGGCCAAGAAACAAACCCAGGTTTCCCACATGGAAGGTGAGAATTCTACCACTGAACCACCACTGCCCCCATCAACAGTGCTTAGCAGGACCATAAAAATACTGACGTTTAACAGACTGAAACATTGAAAAGAATCGTAAGACACAACTCTCATCTCACCACAGGTTCACATCACTGATGGAGACACTAAGCATCTAACGGTAATCCAGGCAGCTTCGCAGAAGACAGTCTACATTCACAAGTCATGAAGGGAAGGACCCAAACATTGGCCGGTGTATAGCATAACAGTCAAAATTTTCAGGATTATCCTGAGGTTCCTTTTTTCATGGGCATGGTTTTCTTTTGTCTCAACCCATTTTTCTAGAAATTTGCCCAAAATGACCAACAGACACCTGATAATTCATATCCTAAGGTTTCACCTCAATGGATACCTATGAAAATTTAATCCTAATCAATAAAAATCCATAAATAATTTTTGAAATTGTGACTTTGTGTCTGAAAATTAGGGGATTCTTTTAAGTATAGTCTGCTAATAGGAGAATCCTCCAAGTTACATATATACATGGAGTCTGGATATATGTATAGCTCATAGGAGCTATATATGTGACGGACACAACAGTAAGATAATCTCTGTGAGCATGGAAATAAGGTTGACCTCTGAGAGAGCTACACTCTAAAATCAATACATAGTGAGTGTTACAGATTGAACTGTGTCCCCCAGGAAGATATGTTGAAGTTCTAACCCCAGGTACCTGTGAATGTGAGCTTCCTTGGACATAGAGTCTTTGACAATGTTATCAGTTAAGTTAGCAGAAGGTCATACTGGAGTAGGGTGTGCCTTTATCCAATCTGAGCAGTACCTTTACAAAAGAGAAGCGACGCAGAGAAGACAGCCTTGTGAAGACAAAGGCAGATATTTGAAGTGATGCATCGACAATCCAGGGAGCACCAAGGATCACCAACTGTTACCAGAAGCTAGGAAGGAGGCATGGAACAAGTTCTCCCTCAGAGTCCTTAGAAGGAACCAACATGGCTGACACACTGATTTGAGACTTCTGGAGAACAGAACTATGAAGCAATACATTTCTTCTCTTGTAAACCACCCAATTTGTGGTATTTTGTTCCAGCAGTCATAGGAAACCAATACAGTGGGTCAAAACATAAGCCAGCAGAGTCACTATAAAGAGGTAGAATATCTCTCAGGACAGCAACTCTTGAACATAACATCCTGGAAGACGTTTAGCAAGTGCATCTGTGAACCTGACAGAGACCTCTCTCCTCCTTCCTGACTCTAAGGCACTGACAAGGAGGATGCATCATGTAGTCACAGCCTAGTACTATAAAGAATGCAGACATGGTTTCATGGGACACCCCAGTTAATTGGGCTAATATTGTGTTTAGTGCCTCTGTTCCACCTTCTAGTTTGTTGCATAGTGCCTGGGGTTGTAAAAGTTTGCAAGCAGCCTTCCAAGACACAACAATTGGTCTCTACTCGCCTGGAGCAACAAAGGCAGAATGAGGATCAGGAATAGGAGGAGGAAAGAAATGTGTGGCTAACTGTCCCCATGAATAACTGCCCCCTTTTCCATGAAACCCATAAAACCCACTGCTGCCTAGTTGATTCTGACTCATAGCAACCAGAAGAATTGGGTGGTGCCTGGCTACCATTACTGAATATTTTGATCCTAGATTCTATAGAAGAATCCTAATCAAAAGGGCAAAATGTAGAACATAAGGAACTCTGGTGGTGCAGTGGTTAAAGCACTCAGCTGCTAATCAAAACGTCAGCAGATTGAATCCACCAACAGCTATGCGAGAGAAAGATGTGGCAGTCTGCTTCCATAAAAATTTCAGCCTTGGACACCCTCTGGGGTAGTTCTACTCTGTCCTATGGGGGAAAGAATTGACTCAACGGCAAAGCATTGTTTTTTGTTTGTTTGTTTTGATAAGATGATAGTCCCTGAGTACTGGAAAACAGTTAACGTTCTCACCTGCTAACCAAAAAGTTGGCTGTTCAAGTCCACCCAGAGGCCCTCAGAAGTAAGACCTGACAATCTGCTTCTGAAAACTCAGCCATTGAAAACCCTGTGGAGCACAGTTCTCTGACACTGTGAGGTCTCCATGAGTCAGAGTCAACTAGGCAGCAACTTTATTTATTTATTATTTTTTTAAAAAGACTCTATTTTCAAGCCTGAAAAGGCTACAGCTAAGCCCAGGACCGTGGAGAATTCCCAAGAACTGCCACTCTGTTGGGGTGATCTGGACAGCCACCCCATCTTTCCTGGGCAGTGTCTCCTCCCTTTGCCATCCCTGTGCACCTTCTTTACTTCTGAAATTCAACACTTGAAGAAATTAACTATGCTCTAGTTTTCTTCATTGCAGTTTCAAATTGTGTTCAGATATTTTGTCACTTGAGAAAGAAAGTACACTCTCCCATGTCATTGGGAATTCAAGAAGTTGGATTTCTTGCATGTCTTTAATTCAGAAAATCAGTAACCTAGCATTCTGTTTGTGTAAACCAAATCTCCAGACTCTGCTGTGAGATTTTCCATCATTGCCTTCAAGTCGACTTCAGCTCATAGGAACCCTGTAAGACAGAGTATAACTACCCCCACAGAGTTTCCAAGGAGCAGCTGCTGGATTTGAACTGCCAACCTTTTGGTTAGCAGCCAAACTCTTAAACACCATGCCACCAGGGCCCCAGTGAGATTTTCCAACTATCACTCAAATTGTAGAGAATTAAAGGCACAGTTATGGACATGATGGCACTTCACAACGTGATCACTGGCTCCAATATATTATATGCTTCTCTGGTGAGTAATTCAATGGTGTCTTTCTGTTTTGACATGAATAAACGGTCAAAATCTTCCTCCCCCATTACTTTTATTTCTGATTCCTCATCTGAAGTAAAATTAGTTCATCCTTGTATGGTGAATCAACTATCTCAAATTCTTTGAAGTTTCTTGAGTAGGCACTATTAATTTATGAGTCCTGGTTAAATAACTAAAACATCTTTTTTCTGAATATATAAATAAGGCATCACTATCAGTTGAGTGGAATTTGCCTACTGACTCCATTTTGAGCAGGTTTTTGATAATGTATTTATCAAACAAACAAAAAAAAAGACCCCATTGCCGTTAAGTCAATTTTGACTCATGGCGACCCTATAGGACAGAGTAGAACTGCCCCATATTTTCCAAGAAGTGCCTGGTGGATTCAAACTGCCACTGTTTTGGTTAGCAGCCATAGCTCTTAAGCACTATTCCACCAGGGTTTTTGTTCTGTACTGTATAGATAATATATAAATAAATTAATAAATAAAGTTAATAATAATATGACCGAGCTTTTAAAAAATACAAAGTGCTTTAGAAATATTGCTCATCATGATTCAACGTTTCCCAAAACGTGCTCTGTAAGACATTAATTACATAGAATATTAATACAGGTTAATTTGAGAGAGGAAAAAAAAGGTATCTGAGGTCTAATAAGCATCGGAAACACTGAGTTAAAAAAGAGTCTTTTTTACTACATGACTTCACAGAGCCTTTGATATGCTATCATATACTGCAAGTCCCTAAGGGAGGGACTGGTTCCTGGAGATAGACATCACACTTGGTAAAGTAGAGAGTCAGCGAAAAAAAGACCGTCAACAAGATGGATTGACAGAATGGCTGCAACAATGGGCTCACATATGATAGCAATTAAGAGTATGGTGCAGGACCAGACAATGCTTCTTTCTCTTATATGTAAGGTCTCTAGGAGTCAGAACTAACTTGATGCCACCTAGTAACAAGGGAGGAAAATAGTATATATTGAAGACCAAAACTTTAGTAAAATATAATAAAAATATAAACCAAACGATCAAACCTGTTGCCATTGTGTCAATTCCAACTCATAGCGATCCTATAAAAACAATCAAACCAAACCCACCCACTGCTGTCGATCCGATTCTGACTCATAGCGATCCTATAAGACAGAGTAGAGTGACCCTATAGGACAGAGTAGAACTGCCCCATAAAGATTTCAAGGAGCAGGTGATAGATTTGGTCTGTCTACCTATTGGTTAAAGGCTGAGCTCTTAATCACTGCACCACAAAGGCTCCATAATAAGCTACAATTTTTTATTATTAGATTTAACACAAGTAAAATTATGTCGAATTTCTATACAAGTCCCTAACCCTTACTCTCAGTTTTTGTATTCGTTACATCACAGACAGGAAAGAGTTTGTGACCCAGTATCCATTCCCAGACCACGCTTTGAGTGGCACTGGATATAGTATATACCACACTTACTTGATCATAGATCTTTTTTTCTCGATAATGTAATGAAGCTGGTATTCAAAGAAACATACGTTGAAAAATATTGTTTTCTTTTCAAAATCCGTTTTATTGCCTACCTCGGTTTAATTGTGTAAGGGTAAAATTTTGTGGATTAATTACCAAACAGTAAGGTTGAGTTCTTCTTCTGAGACTATGCAGTGAACATCGTCCAACTGAAGAGCATACGGATTTAGTGGTTGGGCTTAGGACTTGAATGTGTTGAAGGTAGGGCCAGGATAGCAAGCAAAGATAGCTACCTAATCATTGTTCCCTACTGAGATCTGTAAAGCCCAACCAAAGTAAAAGCTAGTTATAAAAGGAGAAAAAATGTGAAGCACCTGCTTGTAGTAGAGTTTATTTAAATAAATTTCCATGGTAAAGACAATGATTCTCCCATCCACATATAATAGCATTCTGCACAAACCCACAGGGATCATGTGAATTTCAACTGACCTGATTATAGTTTCTCCTCTAATCATTTGGATCAATCAATCGCATTTTTAATTGACTACTCTGTACCTAGTAATGTGTTGGATTTTTTGTCCTTTCAGATACTGAGCCTGCTTTGCAATATAAACGTCAAATAAAAGGTTTCTTAAGAGCTGTTGGTGTTTTGCCTAAGGTTTTGTTCCTCATTAGAAATGTTAAATTATAAAATCACAAAATGCAGTTTTAAGAACTGTGCCCTTGTCAAGGAAAAAAGATTAATTGGGAAATTCAACACAAAGTTTGAGCCAGTGGAAGAGTTTTAAAAAACAAACGTAAATAAATTCTGTTGGTGTTGTACTTTGACATTGTTGTTGAAACCCAAACCAATTTACTTGAACGTACTTTTTGGGTGATAAAAAACAACGCTTCCTACAGCAAAATGTTTAAGCCAGAATTTAAACACATGAGAAAGGTGTTTGTGGTCGCCTCTCACTCTTCACAATGGTTTTTAAGAAAGGTGGAAGCTTCTCTTATGCATACATACAGAAAGCACTTAAGTAATGATAATTACAACAATTAAAATGTTTATCACAATCAGTGGAATGGATTTTTCCTCTTTAGGATCCTTTTGAAAAGAGAAAATTCTCTGGCAAATTAGAATGAGTCTGAGTGAGGGATGTTGTTGTGTGCCATTCAGTTGATTCCAACTCCTAACAACCCTCTAGGACAGAGTAGGATATCCTAGGGTGAAATCTTTAAGGCAGCAGATCACCAGGTCTTTTCTATCACAGAGAGGATGATGGGTTTGAACCATCAACCTTTTGGTTAACAGCTGAGTGCTTAACCATTGTGCCACCAGGGATCATTTGAGCCAGGAATCCAAAAAACCAAACCAAACCCATTGCCATCCAGTCGATTCTGACTCATAGCAACCCAGCAGGACAGAGTAGAACTGCCCCATAGGTTTTCCAAGGAGTGCCTGGTGAATTCGAACTGCCAACCTTTTGGTTAGTAGCCATAGCTCTTAACCCCTGAGCTACCAGGGTTTCCAAGAAAGGAATAGCACTAGCAATATTTGAGGTCAGAATTATCATTCATTTTCCATTTATTGAAGATTGTCTCAGTAGGCTGGAAACCTGGAGCCAAGAGCAAAGTCAGGAAAAAAAAATAGATGTTATTATTGAAACTATCTCCACTTACCTAGAAACACAGTAAAATGCTGTTGGTCTTAGCTGACCTTTTCTCTCCCCATTTTTGCTAATGTCCCATTTTAATACCTGTAAAGGTCATTGTCTTACTGCGGTCATGCTCATGAGAGTTGATAATGATGATTGAACTTTTCCCTTCCCCATAGAGTCAAACTATGCCACAGATCACGTGACATTATGATTTAGTCAAGGTAAACCCTAGAAAGGCATTTTATGTTGCGTGACTTGAGAAGTGGCAAAATATTCTCTTTATCCCCCAAATTTCTCTCCCCCTGAGTACCATATTGCCTGCAATTCTCATCCTTGGAATTATTATTTGAGTTAAGATACAAGCCCTCACAGTATTGGTGCCCTTCATTAAGACCTTAATGAGGATAGGATTGTCTGATGCTTGAGCCAGGTATAAGGTGTTAAGGCATGAGATGCAAGAGGTGTGGGGTGTAAGGAGGTTGGGAAGAAGTCCTGCCCATAAAAGGCTCCCATCGAGCATGGCTGTAAGAAAAAAAAGGGCAAAGGGAAAGGAACTACTAGAGGCTCCAAAGACATCAGAATGTATTAGCTTCCTGTGGCTATGGTAATAAATTACCACAAATTTAGCAGCTTAAAACAAGAGAAATGTATTCCCTCACAGTTCTGGAGACAAGAAGTCTGAAATCAAGGTGTCAGCTGGGCTTTATGATCTCCAGAGGCTCTGGGAAGAATCCTTCCTTGCCTCTTCTATCTTCTCGTGGCTGTCAGCATCCCTTGGCTTCCTTGGCTACATCACTCCAATCTCTGCCTCCATGGTCACATTGCCTTGTCTTCTTCAGGTGTCTGTGTCTTCTCCTCTTCTGTTTCTGGTAAGGACACTCGTGATTGGATTTAGGGACCATTCTAGTAACCCAGGATGATCTCATCTTAAGATCTTTGACTTAATTACACCTGCAAAGATCCTTTTCCCAAATAAGGTAACATTCACTGGGTTCAGGTATTAAGACAAGGACATAGCTCTCGGGGGCCATCATTCAACCTGCTACTTAAGCAGAAGGTGGAAATCAAAGACAAGATAGATGCAACCACATGTAGCTTTGCCCGGAAATCATTCAGGTACAGCACCTAGCCCGGTGCTAGCCCATAGCAGACGTGCAATAAACGGTGCTCCCTCTCTCTTCTCTTCTCCTGGAGAAGGCTCTGGTCTAGGCTATTGATTTACATCATAACAAACGCAAGCTGAACTTCCCTGTTTCATAGCTCAGATTTGTTGTTGTTAGCTGATGCTGAGTGGCCCTGACTCACGCCCAGGGGCACATTATCCAATAGGCAAGGTACGCATGGTACTTACCTTGCTTACCAGATCGTGGGTAGCGAACCGTTTTACTTTTTTTTTTTCACCACATTAAAGATTCATGCCTAACATCTGTCTCTTTCCCATCCCCATACCACCTTCCAAGAGAATCAAAGCCTCTTTTCAAATTTACCAATCCTGACAGGGACGGATCACCCAGTAAGCAAGGTAAGCACAGACTTACTTGTGCTTCCTTACTAATCTGTAGTGAACAATTTTGCATGTTTTTCACATGAAATTGTTCACCACAGATTAGTAAGTAAGCACAAGTAAGCCTTTGCTTACCTTGCCAATTGGTTAATCTGCCCCTGCTCATGATGACCCCAGGCACAATGAAAAGAAATGCTGCCCAGTCTTCTGCCTTCTGTGATTGACTGCAGATCGGACTGTTGTGATTCAGAGGGTTTTCATTGGTTGATTTTTGGAAGCAGATAACCAGGCCTTACTTCCTAGCCCATATTAGTATGGGATTAACATGAGTTCTTTAAATGTTACCCTTAAAATTGGGAGGAGAGGTAAGATTTCAGATATTGTAATACATTTCAATTTTTTTAATTTCATCTCTTTTATTCACATTTTTAAGAATAGTATTCTGAGGGTGCTACTTTAAGCTTATTTAACATGTTGCTTACATGGGCGTTACCTCCCTCTGTCTTCCCAACATAGTGCTAAAATTAAAAAAAAAAAAAGACAGATGGTGTCATTCCCATTCAAAATGTGGCGAGACCTAGGTATAGAATGAGTAAGGAATATAAGGTCTCAGAGATAGAATGAGAACCCTTGTTCTCCCGCCATCCTTATCCACAATTTTAAGCCTTAAACATACTGTGCCATGTATTCAAGCCACTTTTGTAACACTGGGCAGAACCTGAACGTTTTGGAGCCCATGAAGGGCAGACATTAGATTCTGTTCACTGCAGTGTCACAGGACCTGTCAAATATGATGGATCTCACATTTATTTGTTAAATCTTTGCATATGGAGAAGAGAAGCTATAAGAAAGGAGTTGGGGAAGAAAGTGAAAAGCATGAGACATAGCAAAATATTTTTAATTGCCATGAAATATAGGGTTCTTAGTGCCACTATCTCATTGTAGCAGGCACCTCTCGTATCCCATGTCGGATTCCTTCCTATCACCTTGGATTACAGCTGCAGCTGCAGTGGACAGTGTTGGGCAAGTGTAGACTCATCCCACAGTGATACATCCATCTCAAGCACACATTGGGCACCTTTCTGCTTTCTTCCCCAGACTGTCCACACACAAATGCAACCTAGGGTTCAGGGAAGTTCATGCTTCCAAACCCTCAGCTCAAAGAGTACAACAGCCTGTGGATAAATGCCCCAGTCTTCCCTCCTTGAAGAGACAAATTTGGAAAGAATTTTATTTGCAACCAAGGACGAGAGGTGGAATAAAACCCCTTTGTCTATAGCGGTGACTTAGAAAACACATCCATGCATGGGCTTTTCTTCTTTACCTCTCTCTAGTCCTACTTACTCACTCAGGTTTCCTGGGATCAATTTCTAAAGAAACTACCTGCATCAACTCTGTTCATTGGGCTCCACTTTCATGGAGTTCCAACGTATGATAATCAGTGTTGTTGTTGTTGGCTACCATCAAGTCCGTCCCAGGTCATGGCAACCCTGTGAAGAACAGAACAAAACACTGTCTGGTCCTGCACCATTCCCATGATGGATTGTGAATTATGCAGACTGCCTGATCCATAAAGTTTTCATTGGCTGATTTTTGGAAGTAGATCACCAGGCCTTTCTTCCTAGTCTGTCTCAGTCTGGAAACTTCACTGAAACCTGTTCAGCATCTTAGAAACATGCAAGCCTGCACTGAGAATGGATGGATACCACATGTGAGATACATTGGTCAGGAATCAAACCCATGTCACCAGCATAGGAGGCGAGAACTCTACCACTGAACTGCTGATGCCTCGCAATAATCATTAAAAAGGCACATTGGAGGCGGGGCCAAGATGGCGGACTAGGCAGACGCTACCTCGGATCCCTCTTGCAACAAAGACACGGAAAAACAAGTGAATCGATCACATACATAACAATCTACGAACCCTGAACAACAACCACAGATTTAGAGGTGGAGAACGAACTAATACAGGGAAGCAGCGATTGTTTTCAGAGCCTGGAGCCAGCGTACCAGTCAGGTACAGCACAAGCACAGAGAACTGCTCCACCCCCCTGAACTAACACCGGGAGGGGGCCCGGCCAGTTCGCGTAGGCGGCGTGGCGACGCAGCCGGTGGGAGAAGTCCCCGGGAGGCAGTGACTGGTCTTGGAGCGGGGAGAGCAGCGTCCCAGCCAGGGAACCGTCCTGCCGGGATTTGGACTGGACGCACGTACAGCATAAACACGGAGAGCTGCCACACCCCCCTGAACTAACCCCGGGAGGGGGCCCAGCCAGTTTGCTTGGGCGGCGTGGGACGCAGCCGCTAGGAGAAGTCCCCGGGAGGCAATCACTGGTATTGGAGCAGGGAGAGCAGCATCCCAGCTGGGACACTCGGTCACGCACAAGCACGGGGAGCTGCTCCACTCACCTGAACTAACCCCGGGAGGGGGCCAGCCAGTTCGCGGGAGCGGCACGGCGACGCGGCTGGCGGGACGAGAAGTCCCCGGGAGGCAGTGACTGATTTTGGAGTCGAGAGTGCACCGTCCCAGCAGGGGAGCCTTGACCCTGGGCGTGGAGCTGTAAGCAGAGGATCTGACCGAGACTCCAGAGGGCCAGACCCTCCAGGGGCAATCTCCACATCGCCAGCATACATAGGCGACACGCCCCATGGGAATCGCAGATATAATAGTCATTCCAAGCAACACAAGCAACTCTGGCTATATTATGAGGTGCTACTCTCCTATCTCTCTGTTCCCTCCCCCACCCTCCCCAGGCGGCTTCATTAACATCCAAATAGCCTAAGCCAGAGGGAGAACTCTGATAGGGATCTGACTGCATTTTTTTTTTAGCGGATTTTCTGGAAAAACTAGTTTCCCAGTGATGGCTCGGAGACAGCAATCCATATCAAACCACTTAAAGAAGCAGACCGTGACAGCTTCTCCAACCCCCCAAACAAAAGAATCAAAATCTTTCTCAAATGAAGATACAATCCTGGAATTATCAGATACAGAATATAAAAAACTAATTTACAGAATGCGTCAAGATATCACAAATGAAATAAGGCAAAATGCAGAAAAAGCCAAGGAACACACTGATAAAACTGTTGAAGAACTCAAAAAGATTATTCAAGAACATAGTGGAAAAATTAATAAGTTGCAAGAATCCATAGAGAGACAGCATGTAGAAATCCAAAAGATTAACAATAAAATTACAGAATTAGACAACACACTAGGAAGTCAGAGGAGCAGACTTGAGCAATTAGAATGCAGACTGGGACATCTGGAGGACCAGGGAATCAACACCAACATAGCTGAAAAAAAATCAGATAAAAGAATTAAAAAAAATGAAGAAACCCTAAGAATCATGTGGGACTCTATCAAGAAGGATAACCTGCGGGTGATTGGAGTCCCAGAACAGGGAGGGGGGACAGAAAACACAGAGAAAATAGTTGAAGAACTCCTGACAGAAAACTTCCCTGACATCATGAAACACAAAAGGATATCTATCCAAGATGCTCATCGAACCCCATTTAAGATTGATCCAAAAAGAAAAACACCAAGACATATTATCATCAAACTCACCAAAACCAAAGATAAACAGAAAATTTTAAAAGCAGCCAGGGAGAAAAGAAAGGTTTCCTTCAAGGGAGAATCAATAAGTTCAGACTACTCAGCAGAAACCATGCAGGCAAGAAGGGAATGGGACGACATATACAGAACACTGAAGGAGAAAAACTGCCAGCCAAGGATCATATATCCAGCAAAACTCTCTCTGAAATATGAAGGCGAAATTAAGATATTTACAGATAAACACAAGTTTAGAGAATTTGCAAAAACCAAACCAAAGCTACAAGAAATACTAAAGGATATTGTTTGGTCAGAAAACCAATAATATCAGATATCAGCACAACACAAGGTCACAAAACAGAACATCCTGATATCAACTCAAATAGGGAAATCACAAAAACAAATAAATTAAGATTAATTAAAAAAAAAATACACATAACAGGGAATCATGGAAGTCAATAGGTAAAAGATCACAATAATCAAAAAGAGGGACTAAATACAGGAGTCATTGAACTGCCATATGGAGAGTGATACAAGGCGATATAGAACAACACAAATTAGGTTTTTACTTAGAAAAATAGGGGTAAATAATAAGGTAACCACAAAAAGGTATAACAACTCTATAACTCAAGATAAAAGCCAAGAAAAACGTAACGACTCAACTAACATAAAGTCAAACACTATGAAAATGAGGATCTCACAACTTACTAAGAAAAACGTCTCAGCACAAAAAAGTATGTGGAAAAATGAAACTGTCAACAACACACATAAAAAGGCATCAAAATGACTGCACTAAAAACTTATTTATCTATAATTACGCTGAATGTAAATGGACTAAATGCACCAATAAAGAGACAGAGAGTCACAGACTGGATAAAGAAATACGATCCATCTATATGCTGCCTACAAGAGACACACCTTAGACTTAGAGACACAAACTAAAACTTAAAGGATGGAAAAAAATATATCAAGCAAACAATAAGCAAAAAAGAAGAGGAGTAGCAATATTAATTTCTGACAAAATAGACTTTAGACTTAAATCCACCACAAAGGATAAAGAAGGACACTATATAATGATAAAAGGGACAATTGATCAGGAAGACATATCCATATAAAATATTTATGCACCCAATGACAGGGCTGCAAGATACATACATCAAATTTTAACAGAACTGAAAAGTGAGATAGACACCTCCACAATTATAGTAGGAGACTTCAACACACCACTTTCGGAGAAGGACAGGACATCCAGTAAGAAGCTCAATAGAGACACGGAAGATCTACTTACAACAATCAACCAACTTGACCTCATTGACTTATACAGAACTCTCCACCCAACTGCTGCAGAATATACTTTTTTTTCTAGCGCACATGGAACATTCTCTAGAATAGATCACATATTAGGTCATAAAACAAACCTTTGCAGTATCCAAAACATCGAAATATTACAAAGCATCTTCTCAGACCACAAGGCAATAAAAGTAGAAATCAATAACAGAAAAACTAGGGAAAAGAAATCAAATACTTGGAAACTGAACAATATCCTCCTGAAAAAAGACCGGGTTATAGAAGACATCAAGGAAGGAATAAGGAAATTCATAGAATGCAAAGAGAATGAAATTACTTCCTATCAAAACCTATGGGACACAGCAAAAGCAGTGCTCAGAGGCCAATTTACATCGATAAATGCACACATACAAAAAGAAGAAAGAGCCAAAATAAGAGAACTGTCCCTACAACTTGAACAAATAGAAAGTGAGCAACAAAAGAATCCATCAGGCACCAGAAGAAAACAAATAATAAAAATTAGAGCTGAACTAAATGAATTAGAGAACAGAAAAACAATTGAAAGAATTAGCAAAGCCAAAAGCTGGTTCTTTGAAAAAATCAACAAAATTGATAAACCATTGGGTAGACTGACTAAAGAAATACAGGAAAGGAAACAAATAACCCAAATAAGAAACGAGAAGGACCACATCACAACAGAACCAAATGAAATTAAAAGAATCATTTCAGATTATTATGAAAAATTGTACTCTAACAAATTTGAAAACCTAGAAGAAATGGATGACTTCCTGGAAAAACACTCCCTACCTAAACTAACACATTCAGAAGTAGAACAACTAAATAGACCCATAACAAAAAAAGAGATTGAAACGGTAATCAAAAAACTCCCAACAAAAAAAAGCCCTGGCCCAGACGGCTTCACTGCAGAGTTCTACCAAACTTTCAGAGAAGAGTTAACACCACTACTTCTGAAGGTATTTCAAAGCATAGAAAATGACGGAATATTACCCAACTCATTCTATGAAGCCACCATCTCCCTGATACCAAAACCAGGTAAAGACATTACAAAAAAAGAAAATTATAGACCTATATCCCTCATGAACATTGATGCAAAAATCCTCAACAAAATTCTAGCCAATAGAATCCAACAACACATCAAAAAAATAATTCACCATGATCAAGTGGGATTTATACCAGGTATGCAAGTCTGGTTTAATATCAGAAAAACCATTAATGTAATCCATCACATAAATAAAAGAAAAGACAAAAACCACATGATATTATCAATTGATGCAGAAAAGGCATTTGACAAAGTCCAACACCCATTTATGATAAAAACTCTTAACAAAATAGGAATTGAAGGAAAATTCCTCAACATAATAAAGGGCATCTATGCAAAGCCAACAGCCAATATCACTCTAAATGGAGAGAACCTGAAAGCATTTCCCTTGAGAATGGGAACCAGACAAGGATGCCCTTTATCACCGCTCTTATTTAACATCGTGCTAGAAGTCCTAGCCAGGGCAATTAGGCTAGACAAAGAAATAAAAGGTATCCGGATTGGCAAGGAGGAAGTAAAGTTATCACTACTTGCAGATGACATGATTATATACACAGAAAACCCTAAGGAATCCTCCAGAAAACTACTGAAACTAATAGAAGAGTTTGGCAGAGTCTCAGGTTATAAAATAAACATACAAAAATCACTTGGATTCCTCTACATCAACAAAAAGAACACTGAAGAGGAAATAACCAAATCAATACCATTCACAGTAGCCCTCAAGAAGATAAGATACTTAGGAATAAATCTTACCAAGGATGTAAAAGACCTATACAAAGAAAACTACAAAGCTCTACTACAAGAAATTCAAAAGGACATACTTAAGTGGAAAAACATACCTTGCTCATGGATAGGAAGACTTAACATAGTAAAAATGTCTATTCTACCAAAAGCCATCTATACGTACAATACACTTCCGATCCAAATTCCAATGTCATTTTTTAATGTGTTGGAGAAACAAATCACCAACTTCATATGGAAGGGAAAGAAGCCTCGGATAAGTAAAGCATTACTGAAAAAGAAGAAGAAAGTGGGAGGTCTCACTCTACCTGATTTCAGAACCTATTATACAGCCACAGTAGTCAAAACAGCCTGGTACTGGTACAACAACAGGCACATAGACCAATGGAACAGAATTGAGAACCCAGATATAGATCCATCCATTTATGAGCAGCTGATATTTGAGAAAGGCCCAGTGTCAGTTAATTGGGGAAAAGATAGTCTTTTTAACAAATGGTGCTGGCATAACTGGATATGCATTTGCAAAAAATGGAACAGGACCCATACCTTACACCATGCACAAAAACTAACTCCAAGTGGATCAAAGACCTAAACATAAAGACTAAAACGATAAAGATCATGGAAGAAAAAATAGGGACAACCCTAGGAGCCCTAATACAAGGCATAAACAGAATACAAAACATTACCAAAAATGATGAAGAGAAACCCGATAACTGGGAACTCCTAAAAATCAAACACCTATGCTCATCTAAAGACTTCACCAAAAGAGTAAAAAGACCACCTACAGACTGGGAAAGAAATTTCAGCTATGACATCTCCGACCAGCACCTGATCTCTAAAATCTATATGATTCTGTCAAAACTCAACCACAAAAAGACAAACAACCCAATCAAAAAGTGGGCAAAGGATATGAACACACATTTCACTAAAGAAGATATTCAGGCAGCCAAAAGATACATGAGAAAATGCTCTCGATCATTAGCCATTAGAGAAATGCAAATTAAAACTACGATGAGATTCCATCTCACACCAACAAGGCTGGCATTAATCCAAAAAACACAAAATAATAAATGTTGGAGAGGCTGCGGAGAGATTGGAACTCTTATACACTGCTGGTGGGAATGTAAAATGGTACAACCACTTTGGAAATCTATCTGGTGTTATCTTAAACAGTTAGAAATAGAACTACCATTAAAAAAAAAAAAAAAGAACTACCATACAACCCAGAAATCCCACTCCTCGGAATATACCCTAGAGATACAAGAGCCTTCACACAAACAGATATATGCACACCCATGTTTATTGCAGCTCTGTTTACAATAGCAAAAAGTTGGAAGCAACCAAGGTGTCCATCAACGGATGAATGGGTAAATAAATTGTGGTATATTCACACAATGAAATACTACGCATCGATAAAGAACAGTGAGGAATCTGTGAAACATTTCATAACGTGGAGGAACCTGGAAGGCATTAGGCTGATTGAAATTAGTCAGAGGCAAAAGAACAAATATTGTATAAGACCACTATTGTAAGATCTTGGAAATAGTAAAAACTGAGAAGAACACATACTTTTGTAGTTACGAAGGGGGGAGGGAGGGAGGGAGGGAGAGGGTTTTTTATTGATTAATCAGTAGATAAGAACTGCTTTGGGTGAAGGGAAAGACAACACTCAATACATGGAAGGTCAGCTCAATTGGACTGGACCAAAAGCAAAGAAGTTTCCGGGATAAAATGAATGCTGCAAAGGTCAGCGGAGCAGGGGCAGGGGTCTGGGGAACATGGTTTGCGGGGACTTCTAAGTCAATTGGCAAAATAATTCTATTATGAAATCATTCTGCATCCCACTTTGAAATGTGGCGTCTGGGGTCTTAAATGCTAACAGGCGGCCATCTAAGATGCATCAATTGGTCTCAACCCACCTGGAGCAAAGGAAAATGAAGAACACCAAGGCCACACGACAACTAAGAGCCCAAGAGACAGAAAGGGCCACATGAACCAGAGACCTACATCATCCTGAGACCAGAAGAACTAGTTGGTGCCCGGCCACAATCGATGACTGCCCTGACAGGGAGCACAGCAGGGGACCCCTGAGGGAGCAGGAGATCAGTGGGATGCAGACCCCAAATTCTCATAAAAAGACCAAACTTAATGGTCTGACTGAGACTAGAGGAATCCCGGCAGCCATGGTCCCCAGACCTTCTGTTGGCACAGGACAGGAACCATCCCCTAAGACAACTCATCAGGCATGAAAGGGACTGGTCAGCGGGTGGGAGAGAGACGCTGATGAAGAGTGGGCTAATTATATCAGGTGGACACTTGAGATTGTGTTGGCAACTCTTGTCTGGAGGGGGGATGGGAGGATAGAGAGAGAGGGAAGCCAGCAAAATTCTCACGAAAGGAGGGACTGAAAGGGCTGACTCAAGAGGGGGAGAGCAAGTGGGAGTACGGAGTAAGATGTATGTAAACTTATATGTGACAGACTGGATTTGTAAACGTTCACTTGAAGCTTAATAAAAAAAAAAAAATTAAAACAAAAAAAAGGCACATTGACTGGGAGTCAGAATTAGCACAAAATATGTAAAAAAATTAGGCAGTAAGAAATAGTATGGTAATATTTTGATAGAAGAAGCGTGGTGGGTCTTGGGCAGGGCTGATATTCAGTTGGTAAGAACTGGCATGCAGCCCCAGCTGTTAACAAATTTTACTACTTCTGTACCACCTGGCATATAAATGCTGATCTGAGTCCCCAAAGGGCTTCCCCACATCAACCTCGTTACCCCCACTTCTCACCTGAACCTCAAATTAAATGATAGATGCCTGGGGCTTTCAAGAGGCTTTCAAGGCTAAAGTCTTAAGATTGTAAGATCTTATTGATCATGCTCATGTTATATTGATCATTAAATCTTTTTAATGTCACCTTTGGCTATAGGAATTCATAGGAAATACACATAACCTTTGGCGTGTGGAAGTACTTATCAGGAAATACATTCCTGAAGAACTGACACTAAAGCTGAAGAGGTATTCCACACAGTGGAGACCACATGCAAGAAAGCCTAGAGATGAGAGGAAATTATGACACTTTAGAGGAAGTGAAACAAATTCAACTTGGCTGGCCAGGAATATAAACAGAGGCCTAATCATACAGGTGCTCGTAAAAAAAAAAAAAAAGAAAGAAAGAAAAACAATCGCTCTTGAGTCAACTCCAACTCCTGGTGACTACATGTGTGTCACAGTAGAACTGTGCCCTGTAGGGTTTTCAATGGCTGATTTTTTCAGAAGTAGATCATTGGCCTTTCTTCTGAGTTGCCTCTGGGTAGACTTGAACCATCAAACTTTCAGTTACCAGCTGAATACATTTACCATTTGTACCACCCAGGGACTCCTATAGGTTCTCCTACGCTATGTAAAAGAGTAAGTTTTTCCCAAAGCTGTTGAAGGGAGAAAGGCTGTAACTAGAAAAAAATCCTTTTGGTTACTGCCACATCTAACTCAGGAGTATAAGGTCCTTGCCCAAGACTATAAGAGGTCCAGGAAGATGCTTCTTTCTGATGGCTTTCCCTCAATAATAAGCAAAAAAAAAAACAAACCCATTGCTGTCTTGTGAATTCCGACTCATAGAGACCCTATAGGACACAGTAGAACTGCCCCATAAAGTTTCCAAGGAGAGCCTGGTGGATTCGAACTGCCAACCTTTTAGTTAGCAGCTGTAGCACTTAACCACTATGCTACCAGAATTTCCTCCCTTAATAATAGCAGCTAACAATTCTTATCTGCTTTTTTCAGCATGCCAGGTATGAGTCTCCTTAATTTATGTGTATTTACTCATTTAATCTTCACAACGAACGTATAAATTAGGCCATTTTACTATCTACACTTTCTAGAGGAGGAAGCTGAGAAAGAAAGAGGTTAAATAACTTGACCAAGGTGACAGTGCTAGCAAATGGTAGAGCTGTCTCCTTAACTCCCTTGTTTTACACCTTAGAGAGACTAATCCTACCTCAAATTGTCGTTAGGTGCTATCAAGTCAATTCTGACTTATATTGACCCTACGTACAACACAATGAAACAGTGCCCAGTCCGTGCCATCCTCACAATCTTTGCTGTGCTTGAGCCTATCTTTGCAACCACTGTGTCAATACATTTCATCGAGGGTCTTCCTCTCTTTCACTTATCTTCTAGTTTACCAAGCATGATGTTCTTCTTCAGGGACTGGTCCCTCCTGACAGTTCAAAATACGTGAGACTAAGTCTTACCATCCTCACTTCTAAGGAGCATTCTGGCTACACTTCTTCCAAGACGGATTTGTTCACTCTTCTGGCAGTCCACGGTATATTCAGTATTCTTTGCCAACACCATAATTCAAATTAAGGACATGTAATTCAGAATCTGTTCCATATGGTGTTTTTCACAGAGCCGGAGCTGGGTTTCAGCACAGTGTATGTATCCAGATTAATAATGAGTGAGGAGAAACCCAAGGGTCAATTATAGTCTAAAAACACATCGTGTTGGGTCAGCTAATCCCAACGCCGGTGATGAGCTTCACCACGTCGTAAATATGTAATGCACAGAAAATAGAAAAAAACCCAATGGTCAGTCAATGATTGACATCGTAAAGAATGTATTTGGGATTTGGAGAGTAAATGGGGAAAGAAAAAGGTGAAATATTTATAGATTTCAACTTCTCATTTACTGGTGAACACAAGTGTGAGTGATTCAAAGATCCTTCATGGGTACCCCAATTGTGGAAGATACAAAAAAGTAGAAATTCTGGTTTCAAAATATGGGAGACATTCTTCCTACTTACTAGGAGTTTACAATTTCTAATAGAAAGCCAAGATATATGCATAAATAACTACAATATAAGGCAGAATACATGCCCTGATACTGTCCAAATGAATTGCCGGTGACCCTTAGATGGCAGTACCAGGGAAGGCAACATGCAGAATGTGGACCTTTGTGTGTGTGTGTGTGCATATGCTTTAGATGAAAGTTTACACTCAAGTTAATTTCTCATACAAAAATTTATGCACATACTGTTATGTGACCCTAGTTGCAATCCCTACGATGTTACAGCACACTCTCCCTTCCCACCCTGCATTTCTTGTGTCCGTTCAACCAGCTCCTATCCCTTTCTGTCTTCTCATCCCACCCCTGGACAGGAACTGATCACTTAATCTCTTGTATCCACTTGAACCAAGGAACACACTCCTCATGAGTATCATTCTATTTTTTTATAGTCCAGTCTAATCTTTGTCTGAAGAATTGGCTTCAGGAATGGTCTCAGTAGTGGGTTAACAAAGGAACATCAGAATACGGACTTTGAAGTGACTCTTGAAGGTACAGGTGGGAGAATGAGAATATTCCAGAGACAGAACAGAAGCCAAAATGAGGAGATAAGAAGTACTATTTTGTAATTGAAGAAATAGTAAATAATTCAAATTGATTCAGTGTATAATTAGTGAGTGAGGAATGAAGAACTTTCCTTTGTTCATTCAATGTATTTTTCTTGGGTGCATCCTACATGCCACATGCTCTTGGTGTTGGTGAACAATATTGAATAAACTGTGGACTGCCAGAAGATCCAAATCAGTCTTAGAAGAAATTCAACCAGAATGCTCCTTAAAAGTAAGGTTGGTGAGGGAGTTGGAAGATAAGGCAATTGACACCAATATATTTGAAGAAAAATCAGATAAAAGAATTAAAAAAAATGAAGACACCCTAAGAGTCATCTGTGAGTCTATCAAGAAGAATACCTTGCATGTGATTGGAGTTCCAGAGGAGCAAGGGATAACAGAAAATACAGAGAGAATAGTTGAAGATCTGTTGGCAGAAAATATCTCTGGCATTGTGAAAGATGAAAGGATATCTATCCAAGATGCTCATTGAACCTCATACAAGATAGATCCCAAGACAAAATCACCAAGGCATATTATCATCAAACTTGCCAAAACCAAAGATAAAGAGAAAATTTAAAAAGCAGCCAGGGGTAAACAAAAAGTCACCTACAAAGGAGAATCAATAAGAATAAGTTCAGACTACTCGGCAGAAGCCATGCAGGCAAGAAGGCAATGGGATGACATATATAGAGCACTAAAGGAGAAAAACTGCCAGCCAAGAATCATATATCCATCAAAACTCTCTCTCAAATATGAAGGTGAAATTAAGACATTTACAGATAAACACAAACTTAGAGAATTTCCAAAAACCAAACCAAAGCTACAAGAATACCAGATAGCAACACAACACAAGGTCACAGAACAGAACATCCTGATATCAACTCAAATAGGGAAACC
This sequence comes from Loxodonta africana, assembly GCF_030014295.1. NCBI lineage: Eukaryota > Metazoa > Chordata > Mammalia > Proboscidea > Elephantidae > Loxodonta > Loxodonta africana. The sequence goes on from NC_087358.1 coordinate 58,258,892, forward strand.
ATAAAAACAAAATAAGATTAATTTAAAAAAGAAAAAAATGCTCAAAACAGGGAATCATTGAAGTCACTATGTAAAAGATTACAATAATCAAAAAAGAGGGACTAAAAACAGAGGCATAGATTTTCCATATGGAGAAGAAAACAAGACGATATAGGACGATACAAGCTGGTTCTTACTTAGAAAAATAGGGGTAAATATTAAGGTAACCACAAAGAGGCCTAACGATTCCACACTTCAAAATAAAAACGAAGATAAACATAACAACTCAGCAAATATAAATTCAACTACTAGGAAAATGAGGAACACACAATTTACAAAGAAAAACTTCTCAGCACAAAAAAGCAAGTAGAAAAATGAAACTGTCAACAACACACTAAAAAAGGCATCAAAATGACAGCACTAAACTCATACTTATCTATAATTACACTGAATGTAAATGAACTAAATGCACCAGTAAAGAGACAGGGAGTCTCAGACTGGATAAAAAAAACACGATCCGTCTATATGCTGCCTACAAGAAACACACCTTAGACTTAGAGACACAAATAAACTAAAACTCAAAGGATGGAAAAATATATATGAAACAAACAACAATCAAAAAAGAGCAGGAGTGGCAATATTAATTTCTGACAAAATAGACTGTAAAGTTAAATCCATCACAAAGTATAAAGAAGGACACTACATAATGATGAAAATGATAATTTACCAGGAACATATAACCGTATTAAATATTTATGCACCCAATGAAAGGGCTGCAAGATACATAAAACAAACTTTAAAAGAATTGAAAAGTGAGATAGACACCTCCACAATTATAGTAGGAGACTTCAACACACCACTTTTGGTGAAGGATAAGACATCCAATAAGAAGCTCAATAGAGACACGGAAGATGTAATTGCTACAATCAACCAACTTGAACTCATAGGCTTATACAGAACACTCCACCCAACAGCTGCAAAGTACACTTTCTTTTCTAGTGCACATGGAACATTCTCTAGAATAGATCACGTATTAGGTCATAAAACAAATCTTTGCAGAATCCAAAACATCAAAATATTACACAGCATCTCCTCAGACCATAATGCCATAAAAGTAGAAATCAATAACAGAAAAATCAGGGAAAATAAATCAAATACTTGGAAACTGAAAATACCCTGCTCAAAAAAGACTGGGTTATAGAAGACATTAAGGAGAGAATAAAGAAATTCATAGAATGCAACAATACTGAAAACATTTCCTATCAAAACCTCTGGGACACAGCATAAGCAGTGCTCAGAGGTCAATTTATATCAATAAATGCACACATACATTCAGAGAAAAAGAGCCAAAATCAGAGAACTGTCCCTACAATTTGAAAAACTAGAAAGTGAGCAACAAAAGAATCTATCGGGCACCAGAAGAAAACAAATAAAAATTAGAGCAGAATTAAATGAATTAGAGAACAGAAAAACAATTGAAAGAATTAACAAGATCAAAAGCTGGTTCTTTGAGAAAAATAACAAAATTGATAAACCATTGGCCAGACTGACTAAAGAAATACAGGAAAGGAAACAAATAACCCAAATAAGAAATGAGATGGGTGATATCACAACAGACCCAAATGAAATTAAAAGAATCAGATCAGATTACTACAGAAAATTGAACTCTAACAAATTTGAAAACCTAGAAGAAATGGATGAATTCCTAGAAACACACAACCTACCTAAACTAACACAATCAGAAGTAGAACGACTAAATAGACCCAACACAAAAGAAGAGATTGAAAAGGTAATCAAAAAACTCCCAACAAAAAAAAGCTCTGGCCCAGACGGCTTCACTGCAGAGTTCTACCAAACTTTCAAAGAAGAGTTAACACCACTACTACTGAAGGTATTACAAAGCAGAGAAAAGGACGGAATACTACCGAACTCATTCTATGAAGCCACCATATCCCTGATACCAAACCCAGGTAAAGACACCACAAAAAAAGAAAAATGCAAACCTATATCCCTCATGAACATAGATGCAAAAATCCTCAACAAAATTCTAGCCAATAGAATTCAACAACATATAAAAAAAATAATCCACCAGGACCAAGTGGGATTTATACCAGGTATGCAAGGGTTGGTTCAATATTAGAAAAACAATTAATGTAATCCACCATATAAATAAAACAAAAGACAAAAACCACATGATCTTATCAATAGATGCAGAAAAGGCATTTGACAAAGTTCAACATCCATTCATGATAAAAACTCTCAGCAAAACAGGAATAGAAGGAAAATTCCTCAGCATAATAAAGGGCATTTATACAAAGCCAATAGCCTACATCATCTTAAATGCAGAGAGCCTGAAAGCATTTCCCTTGAGAACGGGAACCAGACAAGGATGCCCTTTATCACTGCTCTTATTCAACATTGTGCTAGAGGTCCTAGCCAGAGCAATCAGGCTAGGCAAAGAAATAAAGGGCATCCGGATTGGCAAAGAACAAGTAAAGTTATCTCTATTTGCAGATGATGTGATCTTATACACAGAAAACCCTAAGGAATCCTCAAGAAAACTACTGAAACTAATAGAAGAGGTCAGCAGAGTTTCAGGTTACAGGATGAACATACAAAAATCAGTTGGATTCTTCTACATCAATAAAAAGAACATCGAAGAGGACATCACCAAATCAATACCATTCACAGTAGCCCCCAAGAAGATAAAATACTTAGGAATAAATCTTACCAAAGATGAAAAAGACCTATACAAAGAAAACTACAAGGTACTACTACAAGGAACTAAAAGGGACCTACATAAGTGGAAAAACATACCTTGCTCTTGGATAGGAAGAGTTAACATTGTAAAAAATGTCTATTCTACCAAAAACCATCTATATATACAATGCACTTCCGATCCAAATTCCAACAACATTTTTTAATGTGGTGGAGAAACAAATCACCAACTTCATATGGAAGGGAAAGAAGCCCCGGATATGTAAAGCATTACTGAAAAAGAACAAAGTGGGAGGACTCATTCTACCTGATTTTAGAATCTATTATACAGCCACAGTAGTCAAAACAGCCTGGTACTGGTACAACAACAGACACATAGACCAATGGAACAGAATTTAGAATCCAGATATAAATCCATCCACATATGAGCAGCTGATACTTGACAAAGGCCCAGTGTCAGTTAATTGGGGAAAAGATAGTCTTTTTAACAAATGATGCTGGCATAACTGGATATCCATCTGCAAAAAAAATGGAACAGGACACATACCTCACACCATGCACAAAAACTAACTCAAAATGGATCAAAGACCTAAACATAAAGTCTAAAATGATAAAGATCATGGAAGAAAAATAGGGACAACGTTAGAAGCCCTAATACAAGGCATAAATGGAATACAAAAACATTACTAAAAATGGCAAAGAGAAACCAGATAACTGGGAGCTCCTAAAAATCAAACACCTATACTCATCTAAAGACTTCAACAAAAGAGTAAAAAGACCACCTACAGACTGGGAAAAAATTTTCAGCTAAGACGTCTCCGACCAGAGCCTGATCTCTAAAATCTATATGATTCTGCTAAAACTCAACCACAAAAAGACAAACAACCCAATTAAAAAGTGGGCAAAGGATATGAACAGGCACTTCACTAAAGAAGACATTCAGGTGGCTAACAGATACATGAGAAAATGCTCTCGATCATCAGCCATTACAGAAATGCAAACTAAAACTACAATGAGATTCCATCTCACTCCAACAAGGCTGGCATCAATCCAAAAAACACAAAATAAAGAATGTTGGAGAGGCTGTGGAAAGATTGGAACACTTATACACTGCTGGTGGGAATGTAAAATGGTACAACTACTTTGGAAATAGATTTGGCACTTCCTTAAAAAGCTAGAAATAGAACTACCATATGACCCAGCAATCCCACTCCTCGGAATATACCCTAGAGAAATAAGAGCCTTTACAGGAACAGATATATGCATACCCAAGCATACCCATGTTTATTGCAGCACTGTTTACGATAGCAAAAAGATGGAAACAACCAAGGTGTCCATCAACGGATTAATAGATAAATAAATTATGGTATATTCACACAATGGAATACTATCCATCGATAAAGAACAATGATGAATCTGTGAAACATTTCATAACATGGAGGAACCTGGAAGGCATTATGCTGAGTGAAATTAGTCAGTTGCAAAAGGACAAATATTGTATAAGACCACTATTATAAGAACTGGAGAAATAGTTTAAACTGAGAAGAACACATTCTTTTGTGGTTATGAGAGGAGATAGGGAAGGAGGGTGGGAGAGGGTTATTTACTGATCAGATAGTAGATAAGAACTACTTTCGGTGAAGGGAAGGACAACACTCAATACAGGGGAGGTCAGCACAACTGGACTAAACCAAAAGTAAAGAAGTTTCCTGAATAAACTGAATGGTTCAAAGGTCAGCAAAGCAGGGGCAGTGGTTTGGGGACTATGGCTTCAGGGGACACCTAAGTCAATTGGCAATATAAAATCTATTAAGAAAACATTCTGCATCCCACTTTGAAGTGTGGCATCTGGGGTCTTACATGCTAGCAAATGGCCACCTAAGATGCATCAATGAGTCTCAACCCACCTGGATCAAAGGAGAATGAAGAATACCAAGATCACAAGGTAATTATGAACCCAAGAGACAGAAAGGGCCACATGAACTAGAGAGTACATCATCCTGAGACCAGAAGAACTAGATGGTGCTCAGCCACAACCAATGACTGCCCTGACAGGGAGCACAACAGAGAACCCCTGAGGGAGCAGGAGAACAGTGGGATGCAGACCCCAAATTCTCATAAAAAGACCAGACTTAACGGTCCGACTGAGACTAGAAGGACCCTGGCGGTCACGGTCGCCAAAGTTTCTGTTGGCCCAGGACAGGAAGCATTCCCGAAGCCAACTTGTCAGACATGGATTGGACTGGACAATAGGTTGGAGAGAAATGCTGATGAGGAGTGAGCTACTTGCATCAGGTGGACACTTGAGACTATGTTGGCATCCCCTGTCTGGAGGGGAGATGGGAGGATAGAGGGTGTTAGAAACTGGCAAAATGGTCACGAAAGGAGGGACTGGAAGGAGGGAGCGGGCTGACTCATTAGTAAATGGGAGTATATAGTAAGGTGTATGTAAGTTTATATGTGAGAGACTGACTTGATTTGTAAACTTTCACTTTAAAAGTTATTTTAAAAAAAAGTAAGGTTGGTGAGACTCTGGCTTGCTTACTTGGGACACATCATAAAAAATCAATTTCTAGAAAGGGACATCGTGACTGGTACAGTAAGAAGTCAGTGAAAACAAGGGAAATCCTCAATGTGGTGGATTGACATAACGGCCACAACAACAGACTCAAACATACCAACAATCAGGAAGATGGCGCAGGCCCAGGTAATGTATCACTCTGTTATACTTAAGGTCACCATGAATCAGAGCTGATTTGATGGCAGCTAGCAACAACCTACATGCCAATACTGTGTAGGTACTGGGTACAGGTACACCAATGGGGAAAACTGAAAAGTTCCTGCCCTTATGGGGTTTATTTTTAGTGAGGGTGACAGACACTGAAGAATATAGCAAATAAACCAAGTGAGTAGATTGAAATAAGTGGCCTGAAGGCAGTGCTGGAAAGGAACAGCAGGTCAACAGTGTAGAGAGTCTTCAAGGCCAGTCAAAGGCCTTTGGAGTTCATTCTATAGTCAACAAGAGATCATTTAGAGTTTTTGGTCTGGAGTGGGAGAGAAGAGTTACAATAAAAAAGAGTGAGAATTGTTGAGACTCACGATCTGAGGACGTAATGCAGAAGAAACTTGAGCAAGGAGACTAGTCAGAGCCTGCTGTACTAGTACAGGTGGGAGCTAATGAGACAATTAACTTTTTTTTTAGTGGCTGTGGATATTAAAGAGTATATATGAAAGAAAATGCAAAGGAATAAAATGCAGGCCTTGGTGGATGATTGGATGTGACAAATGAAGTTCAAAAAGGAGTCCATCGTTAGCACCTGCTCAACCAGGATACCAACAGTGCTGCTAGGAACTCGCAGAACCAGGAGGAGCTGGCTTTGAGTCTCATAGGAATTTAAAATTCTGATATAATATCTATTTGGAAATGTCTAATAGTCAGCCAAGATCAATACTTAAGTGCTTCCGACAGGTAGATGAAAAGACACGCCTGTAATTTGGGTAACAAATCTGAGCTGAAAAGAGAGCTATACAGGAGTTATTCATATAGACAGGCAGTTGAAGCTACAGGAGATGATAGCACTGAGATACATCTGACACTACACATGTCATTGGGATTTCTTTTTACTTTTAGATAGAATTTCTTTCTAGGCCAATGTGATGGTTAATTTTATGTGTCAACTTGACTAGTCTATGGTGTCCAGTTGTTCGTCAAACACTAGTCTAGATGTTGCTGTGAAGGTATTTTGTAGATTTGATTAACATTTACCATAGGTAACTCTAAGTAAAGGAGACTATACTCAATAATGTGAGTGGGTCTCATCCAACGAAATGAAGACCTTAACAGTGAAAACTGATACTTCCCAGACTCAAAAAAACCAAAAACCAAACCTGTTGCTGTCGAGTCGATTCCAACTCATAGCAACCCTGTAAGATACAGTAGAACCACCCCGTAGATATTCCAAGGAGCACCTAGTGGATTCAAACTGCTGACCTTTTTGGTTAGCAGCCATAGCTCTTAACTACTATGTCACCAGGGTTTCCATACTTCCCAGAGAAGAAAGAATTCTGCTTCAAGGCTGTAACATAGAAAATCTGCTGGACTTTCCAGCTTGCTGCCTCACCTACAAATTTTTGATTTCTTAGTAAGGAAGCCCCAGTATTGCAGTGGTTAAGCATTCAGCTGCTAACTGAAAGGTCACCAGTTCAAACCCACCGCCCACTCCAAGGAAGAACAATGCGGCAGTCTGCTTCCATAAAGATTATTGTGTCCTACAGGGTCACTATGAGTTGGAATCAACATGTTGGCAATGGGTTTGTCTATTGCAAGATGCCAAAAAAGACCTACTTAAATGGAAAAACGTACCATGCTCAAGGGTAGGAAGACTCAGCATTCTGAAAATGTCTACCCAAAGCAATCTACAGATATAACACAATCTCAATTGAAATACCAAAAGCATTCCTTAACGAGACAGAAAGACTAAACCCCAACTTTGTATGTGTGATGGCTAAGATTGTGTGTCAGCTTGGCTGGGCCATGGTTCTCAGTGTTTTGGCAGTTGTATAATATTGTGATCACTTCCCTGTTGAGATTTGATATGTGATCACCCCTATGATGGGATCTGCTGTGAGTAGCCGACCAGTTGAAAGAGAGTTTCCTTAGGCATGTGGCCTGCATTGAATACAAGTGGACATTCTGGCAGGGCTCAGGGGCTTTTTGCTCACTCTGGAAACTGCAGCTGGCTCCTGTTTATCTGACCACTGGTTTCTGGGACTTGAGCTAGCAGCTTACCTGCAATCTTACCTGCTGATCTTGGGATTCATCAATCTTTGCAACCTGTGAGCAAAAGCCCTGCTCTCTGACTTGCTGATCTTGGGTTTGCCAGCCCCCGCAGCTACCTGAATCAGGAAAAGTCTCTATCCTGACCCATGGACTTGAGATGTTTCAGCCTCTACAATTGCATGAGCCATTTCCTGGTATAAATCTCTCTATATACATATATACTTTCATGCTTTACTGGTTTTACTTCTCTAGAGGACTCAGCCAAAGACAATATGGAAAGGAAAGAGGCCCTGGATAAGCAAAGCATTATTAAAGAAAAAGAACAAAGTAGGAGGTCTCACATCATGTGATCTCAGAGCCTATTATACAATCACAGTAGTCAGATCAGCCTGGTACAGACACATAGACCGATGGAACAGAATTGAGAACCCAGATGTTAATCCATCCATCTATAAGAAGCTGATCTTTGACAAAAGGCCAAACTCTATTAAATGAGAAGACAGTCTCTTTAACAAATGGTGCTGGCATAAGTGGATTTCCATCTGTAAAAAAATGAAACAGGCCCTTTACCTCACTAACTCAAAATGGATCAAAGACCTAAATATAAAACCTAAAACGATAAAGATCATGGAAGAAAAACTAGGGAAAACACTAGGGGCCCTAATACATGGCATAAATACAATATAAATCATAACTAACAATGCACAAATATCAGAAAAGAAACTAGATAACTGAGAGTTCCTAAAAATTAAACATTTATGCTCATCAAAAACTTCACCAAGGGAAGCGAGGCCTAGATGGCAAACTAGTCACAAGCTTCTGTTGAACCCTCTTACAACAAAGTCCTGAAAAAACAAGTGAATCGATTACATATATGACAATCTACAAACTCTGAGTATCAAATGCAGAATTAAGGAACTGGTCTGAGCAATGGGGGAGGGTGAGACAGTGCAGAAGCAGTGACGAGTTGCTGAGTCCATGCAGTGCCTTGGCTCTGAGTCCTTGGCTCCATTCATTGGCAGGATGGCAACAGGGCTGATTGTAGTTTCCTGAGACACAGCAACTTCAGCAAAAGAAGGCAAGCAAAGTGGTGCACCCTTGACTCTGTGGCATGTCTACAGTGGGACTGGCCGTGGCATTTAGGAAGCGACTGCTTCAGCAAAAGAAGGCAAACAAAGTGCCTGCACGCCAAACCCCTGATGTGATGGCCACAGGACGGACTGTGGAATTTAGGACAAAGCTGCTTCAGCAAAAGAAGGCAAGTGAGGGATGTAGCCCTAACCCCCTGGGGCAATCTCAGCGGGGGCCCAGTCAGTGCACACAGGCTACACACGCCTCTGGAATCCAAGATAAAACAGCACTCTCAACACAAGATAAGCAATTTTGTCTAATTTACTGCACAGATCTAATAGACCCTTCTTTTGAAACTACTCTCTCCTATCTATCTGATCCCTTCCCCCTCTGCCCCAGCCGGCTCATTAACAGTTGATTTCCCTTGGCCTGAGATAGAGCCTGCTGCACTCTCTCTGAGCCATTCTCCTGGCCTGGGAGAAGGAACAAATTAACAAATGGGGAAAAAATACTTTCCTGACTCCCATAAACTGGAAGCTCAGAGCAGAAGTGGCTCCAGTCCAGGCACAAGCAATCCACAGACTTTGGCATTCACCCTTACATGGATCCAGGTGGCTATTATTTTGCAAGGACAAATCTGCTGGAGGTCTGATGGTAATTATTTCAGCTGTGCAGTGGAGAGGTAGGTTTTGGAGATCTGATACCACTCTGCCTATTAAACAGGGCCCTCACCTACCAACAGTAGGGACCTGAGGGCTCAAGGCTCCATCCACGTCACCCAGCTGCCCATGCAAGGGGTCCTACCAGTCTTTACAGGTATAAGCACCAAGTGCCTAAGGTCCAGCTGCAGAACCCACCCACCAGAGCACTCTAGAGAACAGAGATGCTCCTTCATCACTGACACTTGGGGGAAGGCTGTCAGCACCCTGCCTTCCTCAGAGTGTGACCCCCCTGCTGCTACCAGAAACCAGTGCATAAAACCATCACCACTGCTCCTCTAAGATAGTAGGTGAGAGACTACACTACACACTAGGTGACCAACTATCATTTCACCTGAGCTAAATCTATACAAGAATAGAGAATGGACTCCTAGGCTCATATACCTGGTAACAGCTCTAGCCGTCTGGTAACAGCTCTAGCCGTCTGTTAACAGAGTATTGGTGCTTCAAAGGCGCCAATAATCAAGTTAGCTCACTCTAGTAGCCTAAAACTCAAAACAAAACAAAGCAAGAAGCTAAGACACAGTGAGCAAGCATAAAATAAATTATTATGATAACTTATAGATTGCTTGGACAGCAGTCAATATCAAATCACGTAAAGAAGCAGACATGTTTGCTTCAACAAACTCCCAAAATAGAGAATCAAGGACTCTCCCAGATGAAGATGTATTCCTGGAGTTGCCAGATGTAGAATACAAAAGACTAATACACAGAACAATTGAAGACATCAGGAGCGAGATCAGGCAATACACAGAAAAAGCTAAGGAATACACAGATAAAGCAGTTGAAGAGATGAAAAAGATTTCATTATATTCAAGAACACAATGAAAAATTTAATGAGCTACAAGAATCCATATAGAGACAGCATTCAGAAATTCAGAAGACTAACAATAAAATTACAGAATTTGACAACTCAATAGAAAGTCAGAGGAGCAGGATTGAAGAACTGGAATGCAGAATTGGGGAGATGGAGGATAAGGCACTCGGCACCAATATAGTTGAAGAAAACTCAGATAAAAGAATTTTAAAAAATGAAGAAACCCTAAGAATCATACGGGACCCTATCAGAAAAACTAACTTGTGAGTGATTGGAATACCAGAATGGGGCGGGGGGGAAGGGATAAGAAAAAAATGCAGAGAGAATTGTTAAAGATTTGTTGGCAGAAAACTTCTCTGACATCGTGAAAGATAAAAGGATATCTATCCAAGATGCTCATCGAACCCCATACAAGGTAGATCCCAAAAGAAAGTCACCAAGACATATTACCATCAAACTTACCAAAACCAAAGATAAAGAGAAAATTTTAAGAGCAGCCAGGGATAAGCAAAAAGTCACCTACAAAGGAGAATCAATAACAATAAGTTTGGATCACTCAGCAGAAACCATGCAGGCCAGAGGCAATGGGATGACATATTTACAGCATTGAAGGAGAAAAATTGCCAACCAAGAATATATGCAGCAAAATTGTCTCTAAAATATGAAGGCGAAATTAAGACATTTACAGATAAACACAAGCTTCGGGAATTTGCAAAAACCAAACCAAAACTACAAGAAATACTAAGGGGAATTCTCTGGGTAGAAAATCAATAATATCAGATATCGCCACAATACTAGAACACAAAACAGAGAAACCACATATCAACTTAGATATGGAAATCAAAAAAATAAAATAAGATTAAAAAAAAACCTCAAAACAGGGAATCAGTAATGTCATTATGTAAACAAAGACAATAATCAATAAAGAGGAACGAAATAAAGTAGGCATAGATCTTCCATATGGAAAGGAAAACAAGGTGATTTAGGGAGATACAAGTTAGTTTTCAACTTAGAAAAATAGGGGTAAATATTAAGGTAACCACAAAGAAGACTAACATGCACTTCAAAATAAAAATCAAGATACTCAGCAAAAACAAATTCCAGTACAATGAAAAAGGGGAACATACAATTTACAAAGAAAAACTTTTCAGCACATAAAAGTAAGTGGAAAAATGAAACTCTCAAAAACACACAAAAAAAGGTGTCAAAATGACAGCGCTAAACTCATACTTATCCAGAATTACACTGAATGCAAATGGACAAAATGCACATATAAAGAGACAGGGAGTGACAGAAAGGATTAAAAAACACGAACTGTCTATAAGCTGCCTATGAGAGACATATCTTAGATGTAGAGACACAAACAAACTCAAAGGATAGAAAAAAATATATCAAGCAAACAACAATCAAAAAACAGCAGGAGTGGCAATATTAATTTCTGACAAAATAGACTTTAAAGTTAAATCCACCACAAAGGATAAGGAAGGACACTATATAATGATGAAAGGGACAGTGTACCAGGAGGATATAACCATATTAAATACTTATACACCTAATGACAGGGCTGCAAGATATATAAAACAAACTCTAACAGCATTGAAAACAGATAGCTCCACAATTATAGTAAGAGACTTCAACATACCACTTTCAGTGAAGGACAGAACATCCAGAAAGAAGCTAAACAAAGACATGAAAGATCTAAATGCCACAATTAACCAACTTGACCACATAGACATATACAGAACACTCCACCCAAGAGGAGCCAAGTAGACTTTCTTTTCTAGTGCACACAGAACATTCTCCAGAATAGACCACATATTAGGTGATAAAGCAAGCCTTAGCAGAATCCAAAACATCGAAATACTACAAAGTGTCTTCTCTGTCCATAGGGCCATAAAAGTAGAAATCAATAACAGGAAAAGAAATCAAATACTTGGAAACTAAACAATACCCTGCTCAAAAAAGACTGGATTACAGAAGACATTAAGGATGTCTTAAGACAATAAAGAAATTCATAGAATCCAATGAGAATGAAAACACTTCCTATCAGAACCTTTGGGACACAGCAAAAGCAGTGCTCAGAGGTCAATTTATATCAATAAAGGTACACATACAAAAAAGAAGAAAGGATCAAAATCAATGAATTATCCCTACAACTTGAACAAATAGAGAGTAGCAAAAGAAACCCTCAGGCACCAGAAGAAAGCAAATAATAAAAATTAGAGCAGAATTAAATGAAATAGAGAACAGAAAAACAACTGAAAGAATTAACAAGATCAAAAGCTGGTTTTTTGAAAAAATTAACAAAATTGATAAACCATTGGCCAAACTGACAAAAGAGAAACAGGAGAGGAAGCAAGTAACCCAAATAAGAAATGAGAGGAGTGATATTACAACAGACCCAACTGAAATTAAAAGAATCAGATCAGATTACTACGAAAAATTGTACTCTAACAAATTTGAATACCTAGAAGAAATGGATGAATTCCTAGAAACACACTACCTACCTAAACTAACACAAACAGAGGTAGAACAACTAAATAGACCCATAACAAAACAAGAGATTGAAAAGGTAATCAAAAAACTCCCAAAAAATAAAGCCCTGGCCTGGACAGCTTCACTGCAGTGCCCTACCAGACTTTCAGAGAAGAGTTAACACCACTACTACTAAAGATATTTCAGAGCATAGAAAAGGACGGAATACTCCCAAACTCATTGTATGAAGCCAGCATATCCCTGATACCAAAACCAGGTAAAGACACCACAAAAAAAAGAAAATTACAGACCTATACCCCTCATGAACATAGGTGCAAAAATCCTCAACAAAATTCTAGCCAATAGAATTGAACAACATATCAAAAAAATAATTTCACCACGACCAAGTGGGATTCATACCAGATATGCAGGGATGGTTCAACATTAGAAAAACAATTAATGTAATCCATCAGACAAATAATAACAAAAGACAAAAACCACATGATTTGATGCAGAAAAGGCATTTGACAAAGTTCAACACTCATTCATGATGAAAACTCTCCACAAAATAGGAATAGAAGGAAAATTCCTCAACATAGTAAAGGGCATTTATACAAAGCCAACATCATCCTAAATGGAGAGAGTCTGAAAGCTTTCCCCTTGAAAACGGGAACCAGATAAGGATGTCCTTTATCACCACTCTTATTCAACATTGTGCTGGAAGTCCTAGCCATAGCAATTAGGCTAGATAAAGAAATAAAGGGCATCCAGATTGGTAAGGAAGGAGTAAAATTATCTCTGTTTGCAGATGATGTGATCTTATACACAGAAAACCCTAAAGAATCCTCAAGGAAGCTACCGAAACTAATACAACAGTTCAGCAGAGTGTTAGGATACAAGATAAACATACAAAAATCAGTTGGATTCCTCTATACCAACAAAAAGAACATCGAGGAGGGAATCACCAAATCAATACCATTTACAGTAGCCCCCAAAAAGATAAAATACTTAGAAATAAATCTTACCAGAGTTGTAAAAGACTTATACAAAGAAAACTACAAGACACTACTGCAAGAAACCAAAAGAGACCTACATAAGTGGAAAAACATACCTTCCTCATGGATAGGAAAAGTTAACATTGTAAAAATCTCTATTCTACCAAAAGCCATCTATAGATACAATGCAATTCCAATTCAAATGTCAACAACATTTTTTAATGAGACGGAGAAACAAATCACTAACTTCGTATGGAAGAAAAAGAGGCCCTGGATAAGTAAAGCATTACTGAAAAAGTAGAACAAAGTGGGAGGCCTCACACTATCTGATTTTAGAATCTATTATACTGACACAGTAGTCATAATATCCTGGTACTTGTACAAAAATAGATACGTAGACCAATGGAACAGAATCGAGAATCCAGACATAAACCTATCCACGTACGGGTAGCTGATATTTGACAAAGGGTGAAAGTCAGTTAAATGGCGAAAAGACAGTCTTTCCAACTCATCAGACATGGAAGGGACTGGACAATGGGTTGGAGAGAGATGCTGACGAAGAGTGAGCTACTTGTATCAGGTGGACACTTGAGACTGTGTTGGCATCTCCTGTCTGGAGGGGAGATAGAAGGGTAGAGAGGGTTAGAAACTGGCAAAATTGTCACGAAAGGAGAGACTGGAGGGAGGGAGCAGACTGACTCATCAGGGGGAGAGTAAGTGGGAGTATGGAGTAAGTTGTATATAAGCTTATATGTGACAGACTGACTTGATTTGTAAACTTTCACTTAAAGCACAATAAAAATTATTAAAAAAAAAAAAAAGACAGTCTTTAACAAATGGTGCTGGCAAAACTGGATATCCATCTTCAAAAAAATGAAACAAGACCCATACCTCACACCATGCACAAAAACCAACTCAAAATGGATCCAAGACCTAAATATAAAATCTAAAACGATAAAGATCATGGAAGAAAAAATATGCCTAATACATGGCATAAACAGCGTACAAAACTTTACTAACGATTCAGAAGAGAAACTAGATAACTGCGAGATCCTAAAAATCAAACATCTATGCTCATCCAAAGACTTCACCAAAGTGTAAAAAGATTACCTACAGACTGGGAAAAAGTTTTTAGCTATGACATTTCCGATCAGCACCTGATCTGTACAATCTACAGGATACTGCAAAAACTCAACTACAAAAAGACAACCCAATTAAAATATAGGCAAAAGATATGAACACACACTTCACTAAAGAAGACATTCAGGTAGCTAACAGATACATGAGGAAATGCTCATGATCATTAGCCATTAGAGAAATGCAAATCAAAACTACAATGAGATTCCATCTCACTCCAACAAGGCTGGCATTAATCCAAAAAACACAAAATAATAAACATTGGAGAGGTTGTGGAGAGACTGGAACACTTATATACTGCTGGTGGGAATGTAAAATGGTACAACCATTTTGGAAATCGATTTGGTGTTTCCTTAGAAAGCTGGAAATAAAACTACCATATGATCCAGCAACCCCACTCCTTGGAATATATCCTAGAGAAATAAGAGCCTTTACACGAACAGATATATGCACACCCATGTTCACTGCAGCACTGCGTACAATAGCAAAATGATGGAAGCAACCAAGATGCCCATCAACAGATGAATGAATAGAGAAATTATGGTATATTCACACAATGGAATACTATGCATCAATAAAGAACGATAATGAATCCATGAAACATGGAGAAATCTGGAAGGCATTATGCTGAAAATTAGTCACTTGCAAAAGGACAAATATTACATAAGACCACTATTATAAGAACTCGAGAAATAGGTTAAATAGAGAAGAGAATATTCTTTGATGGTTACAAGAAGGGGGAGGGAGGGAGGAAGAGAGAGGACTTTTCACTAGTTAGATAGTAGATAAGTATTATTTTAGGTGAAGGGAAAGACAACACAATACGAGAGAGGTCAGTACAACTGGACTGAACCAAGAGCAAAGTCATTTCCTGAATAAAATGAACACTTCAAAGGCTAGCATAACAGGGGCGGGGGTTTGGGGACCATGGCTTCAGAGGACATCTAAGCCAATTGGCATAATAAAATCCATTATGAAAACGTTCTGCATCCCACTTTGGAAAGTGGTGTCTGGGGTCTTAAATGCTAGCAAGCAGCCATCTAAGATGCATCAACTGGTCTCAACCCACCTGGAAAAAAGAAGAAAGAAGAACACCAAAGACATAAGGTAATTATGAGCTCAAGAGACAGAAAGGGCCACATAAACCAGAGACTCCAAAAGCCTGAGACCAGAAGAACTAGATGGTGCCTGGCTACATCTGATGAGTGCCCTGACAGGACAGAACAGAGAACCCCTGAGGGAGCAGGAGTGCAGTGGGATGCAGACCCCAAATTCTCATAAAAGGACCAGACTTCATGGTTTGACTGAGACTAGAAGGACCCTGGAGGTCATGGTCCCCAGACCTACTGTTAGGCCAAGACAGGAACCATTCCCACAGCCAACTCTTCAGACAGGGATTGCACTGCACTATGGGATAGAAAATGATACTGGTGAAGAATGAGCTTCTTGGATCAAATAGACACGTAAGACTATGTTGGCATCTCCTGTCTGGAGGGGAGATGAGAGGGCAGAGGGGGACAGAAGCTGACCGAATGTACTCGAAAATGGAGAGTGGAGGGAAGGATTGTGCTGTCTTATTGAGGGGAGAGCAATTAGGAGTATATAGCAAGGTGTGTATAAATTTTTGTATGAGAGACTGACTTGATTTGTAAACTTTCCCTTAAAGCACAATAAAAATTAATTAAAAAAAAAAAAGAGTGAAGTTATAGGTATTTAAAAAAAAAAAAAAACTTCAGCCGAAGATTGAACAGTCACATGGAACAAAACAAAAGGGGCACACCAGCCCTGGGGTAGGGACTGGAAGGTAGGAGGGAACAGGACAGCTGGTAACAGGGAACCCAGGGTTGAGAAGGGGCAGTGTTGACATGTCATGGGGTTGTTAACCAATGTCATACAACAATGTATGTACTGTATGATGAGAAACTAGTTTGTTCTGTAAACCTTCATCTAAAGTTAAATTAAAAAAAGACTTCACCAAAGGAGTAAAAACAGAATCTACAGACTTGGAAAAATTTTTGGCTAGACATATCTGACAAGGGCCTGATCTCTAAAATCTATAGAATACTTCAACACTTGAACAACAAAAAGACTAATAATCCAACTAAAAAAATGGTCAAAGGATATGAAAGGACACTTCACCAAGGAAGACATTCAGGTAGCTAACAGACACATGAGGAAAAGCTCCGGATCATTAGGCATTAGAGAAATGCAAATCAAAACTACAATGAGATACCATCTCACCATGATATTATTAGCACAAATCAAAAAAACAGAAAATAACAACTGTTGGAGAGGTTGAGGGGAGTTTGGAACACTTATGCGCAGCTGGTGGTAAAATGGTAGTTGTAAAATGGTACAACTACTGTGGAAAACAATATGGTGCCTCCTTAAAAAGCTAGGAATAGAAATACCATATGATCCAGCAATCCCATTCCTAGGAATACATCCTAGAGAAATAAGAACCATCATACGAATAGACATATGCACTCCCACGTTCATTGCAGCACTATTCACAATAGCAGAAAGATGAAAACAATTTAAGTGCTCATCAACAGTTGAATGGATATACAAGTTATGGTACATATGCGGAGGCCTGGTGGCACAGTGGCTAAGAGCCAAGGTAGGCTACAGCTGCTAACCAAAAGGTCAGCAGTTCAAATCCACCAGTCACTCCTTGGAAACCCTATGAGGCAGTTCTCTGTCCTATAGGTTCGCTATGAGTCTGAATTGACTTGATGACAATAGGTTTTGTTTTGGGTTTTGTGATACATATGCACAATGGAATATTACTCAACAATAAAGAACAATGTGAATCTGAGAAATATCTCACAACATGGATGAATCTGGAGAGCATTATGATGGGTGAAATAAGTGAATCACAAAAGGACGAATACTATATGAGACCACTATTATAAAAACCCAAGAAAAGGTTTACACACAGGAAAAAAATAGAAAACAAACTATCTTTGGTGGTTATGAGGGAGCGGAGGGGTGGGGAAGGGAAAGAACTATCTAGAGAGTAGACAAGTGTTAACTTTGACGAAGAGAAAGGCAACACACAATACAGAGGAAGTCAGCACACCTTGACCAAGGCAAAGTAATAGAAGCTCCCTAGACATATCCAAACATCTTGAGGGACGAAGTTACTGGGCTGAGAACTGGGGACCACGGCCTTGGGAAATACCTAGGTCAAATGAAATAACAGTTCATAAAGCAAATGCTCTACATCCTACTTTGGTGAGTAGCGTCTGGGATCTTAAAAGCTTTTGAGCAGCAATCCAAGATGCATCTCTTAGTTCCATCCCATCTGGAGCAAAGGAGAACGAAAAAACTAAAAACACAAGGAAAATATTAGTCCAAAGGAGTAATGGATCACATGAACCACAGTCTCCACCAGCCTTAGTCCAGAAGAGCTAGATGGTGCCCCGCTACCACCAATGACCACATTGACAGAGACCACAATAGAGGGTCCCAGGCAAAGTGGGAGGAAAATGTAGAACGAAATTCAAATTCACAAAAAAAGACCAGACTTGCTGGTCTGACAGACTGGAGGAATCCCTGACAGCATGGCCTCTGGACACCCTACTAACTCAGAACTGAAGCCATTCCTGAAGTCTATCTTTTAGCCAAAGATTAAACAGGTCTATAAAACAATCACATACATGAGGAACATGTTTCTTAGTTCAATAAAGTATGAGAGGCCAAAATCTGCAACCACTGCCCAAAAGCAAAGACAAGAAGGCAAGAAGGGACAGTAAAACTAAAGGAATGGACATGGGGAACATGGGGCATAAAGGACAAGGAGGAGAGTGCTGGTACCTTGTGGGAACTACTATCAATGTCACAAAACAATTTGTGTATAAATTTTTAAATGAGAAACTAATTTGTACTGTAAGTTTTCACCTAAAGCACAATAAAATCAAAACAATTTATTTTATTTTATAAACCTTTTTCAAACAGGTGAACATATCACTGACATGGGCTGTGCCAAGTACAGTCAGAAAAATATGTGACAATCTTGCTATGGCTAAAGAAAATGCTAAGCCCATGACAACAGTCAATATAATCCAGCCTTTTTATAAAAGCAAGAATTCTTACAAAGGAGACTTGTGTTGCCAGTGGTTGTGGACTAATATCATAGGTAGTTCAGTTGAATGTTTGCTAGTGATTTTGGCTGCTTATTTTTTGAATAATGCTTTATATATTAAATGCAGAGAAATTAACCATGTTTAAAAAATAAAAGGTACACATTTTAACTAATAGCAAACATAACCATAAAATACGTAAATATATACAGGGATTGCCTATTCATGAACAGAGAAAAATATACATATGCAAACAGAAACAGATAAATATATTAAAATATACTGACCTCCTATTAGTGAGAAGAAAAAATGTATACACATGCAAACAAAACAGACTTATATCACATATGCAAAAGGCAACAATTAGCAACTTATAAAATATGAATGCTGAATTACTAAGACACATCTGAAATAAGGGTGCAAACTTTGAACTTGAATGCTTTAGAGGCACAATGTAAAATGTTAGTGGGAAGAGGAAAACAACAGTAATATTAATGTCAACATATTTGATTTTCCAACACTGGAGCTATTGATTATTTCCTCCAGCGCATTGCTTGGAAACAACCATTTGTTTGATATAATTTTATTTTAGTTATTATCCCCAACAGCTGCTTTTTCAAAGAGCAAGTGCAAAATAAAACCAGATTTGAAAAGTTTGGAAGGTTCTTTCCAGCGGGTTGTAACAGAAAAAACTCAAAATAGAGACACATAAAGAAAGACCAATTTGGTCAAGCAAAGCCACTGATAACAGAAAAATCATGCTTCAGTTTGGATCAGTATTTAAAGCATCTTTGAGTCCATCTCACAATGGCAGTCCAAAATCCAAAAAACAGCCTGCCAACCATTGAAGGGTTACACCCAGAGAATTATGACAAGACCCTGAGAAGGCATTCCATTTGTCTGGGTCCACTTAGTTTCACTGGAGTCCAAGCAGTCTTTGGGAAGATAAATGCCTTATTTGAGAAAGGGAGGGTGGCTGATGGAGCTGATAGAGGACACAAAACTGAACCAGGCATCATTCTGATGTGAGGATGTCAAAGCCTTGCTAATCCTGACAGGTCTGGGCTGTCCAGTGTCTTCCTTTCTCCCTCAACAGAGAAGAGCCTTCAAAGCCAATACCTGCCAAACAAATTAACAAGACCATGCTTCTCAGTGCATACCCTTCACTTTTAAGGTGCTGTGGAGCACAACTTACCATTTGCATATTCTTGAGAACGTGCGATTTTAGCGCTTTCTGTATATTAATATTCTTTCACCTATTACAAAGAATTCTGGTCTTAGTAATGTGGGTTTGCAGCCAAGCAGCCCACATTGCTTATTTGCTGCCGATTTTAATAATAGAATCATGCTCTAATGAAACCTTTCTAATGTATGGTAATTTAATTGCAGAAACCCTGTCTGTTTCAACAAAAGCCTTCCGTAAGTAGCTTTAAAGATTAAGTTATGGGGAGGCGACTCTCCCGCCATCTCCCTGCGGATGTGTATAACATTGCATTACATTCCTGCCATTCTAACACCAGCACAAAGACAGCCTCGGATTTCCTTAGCTCCCTTCTGAAATTAAAACTTAGGTTATAAACCAATGAATCACTCTGCACAGTTGAGGGAGTTAGCTTTCAACCAACTTCAGAATTTAATATCCTAGCTGTGTTGAGAATCACAGAAGGGGGACTAGGAGGGCTCTTCAAACAGATAGAATGATAGATATAATAATAATGTTATATAACACAATAGCCAAAATGTATTCAGCTTCAAATGTGTGTCATGAGCTGTACTAAGTATTTGATATAGCCTTTATCACTTATTCCACAAAACATCTCTGGGGTAGGGTCCTTCATGGCCCCAGTTTTTACAGAAGGTTTAGCATGGGTACCTTAGGCAAGATTTGTTCCAAGCAGTGAGGCGACCATCACAGTCTCTTTTTTTCCCTTAACTTTTTTTTTTCATTTTCTTTTTTCTTAATGCTTCCATCGTGATTGCTCTTGCATATTTTCAGTATTTTTTCTTCCAGAGGTAATGCAAATTGGTGGTACAAATGGTTAATGAGCTCAGCTGCTAACTGGAAGGTTGAAGGTTCAAGTCCACCCAGAGGCACCTTGAGAGAATGGCCTGGTGATCTACTTCTGAAAAACTAACCATTGAGAATTCTACGGAGCACAGTTCTGCTCTGACACACAGGGAGTCAACATGAGTCAGGGTCAACTCAACTACAACTGGTATTCCAGGGGTACAATGTTTCTGCCTGTACTATAGACCTGCCAGGGCCACATGAAACGAGTCCTTGGGGCTCTAAGTGATCCAGCCTAACAGACCAGGAGATGATGTTTTTTGGCATACCACAAGGTAGACGTGCCCCAGGAACTCTGGTAGTCTGTGTGTAGCTGGTCAGAGATTCTGGGAGTGCCGTATCCAGTAAATGTCAACCTTCTCATGTGTTATCCCTAGTAATGGCATTCCTGATCATTCATAGGAGGTCTCTTTATAAACACAGTACATCCTAGGGGTGCCTTGTGATAACAGCATGCTCCAGAGTTCCTGGAGATGCAACATAAACTACAAAGTATAACAAAAAAAGGGAGTTACACAGAATGGACCGAGGATTAAAAAGCAAATGTGAATCCACAGGGGAATGTTGTTAGTTGCCATCAAATCGGCTCTGACTCATGGCGACCTTATGTGTAATAGAATGAAATGTTGTCTGGTTTTGCACCATCTCCGTGATCTTTGATATGTTTGAGACCATTGTTGTGGCTATTGTGTCAATCCATCTCACTGAGGGTTTCCCTTATTTTCACTGACCCTCTATTTTACCAAACATGATGTCCTTTTATAGCAATTGATCTTTCCTAATGACGCATCCAAAGGAAGTCTCACCTTCCTCACTTCTAACAAGCTTTCTGATTGTATTTCTTCTAGGACTGGCTTGTTTGTTTTTCTGGCAGTCCATGGTGTATTCAATAGTCTTCTTCACCAACACCACAATTTTAATGCAACAATCCTGTCTTCTTTTTCCATTGTCCAGCTTTCACATGCACATGAGGTGATTAAGAAGACGACAGCTTGGATCAGGTACACCTTAGTCATTAAAGTGACAACATAATATGTAGAGCAAGAAGTAACCTACGGACTTAGAAATGTAATGCATTTATCACCTTTCCCCCTTAAGGTGATCATTTAATACTTGTATTCATTCTCCTGACCAATAACAAAACCTCGCATTTCCTTCATTTGCTCAGATCTAAAATAGAATTGGCCTTCTGAATACATGAACGTTTAGTAGGTGCCTTCCAGGGCACCCAGTCTCCTGGAGTAGAATTTGCAATTTATTAATATCGTTATAGATTCTCAACACAGAAACGTTAAAATCAAACAATTGTCTTCATGACCTCCTTTCCTGGACCAAAGGACAGCCACTGGGAGTTTTAAGAAAATAGAAACCCCAGAGCCTTGCCATTTTCCACAATGCATCAATGGAAGAGCTTCAAAACAAAACATTTTTTCCACGAGGTTGCCTGATGCTACCTTGCCAAATCACCAGCACCTATTGGGAAAATATTTTAAGGAGATCACCTCATTTCCTCATAATTATTGGCGACTGTCCCACTCAATATATCATGTATCATGTCATGCCATGAGTCGTCCCCAGCACCCCCAAAAAGAACATTACCAGCACCATTTCAGAAATGGTGAGATTAATTCTTCTTGATTTAGCATGCCTAGGTGATCAGCCTGAGGTCATCCAAAGCACTGTGATCTTTGGAAAGACCCAGAGTCATTAATTCCCAGGCCACTGCTGGAAACATTTGCCCATGCACTCCATCACTTCTCTCACCACTGGCACCTGCCGTGGGTCCTGTGATCTGCCTCACGATTGTGCTCACTGAGTTCAATTTCACTTGCTATTCTTTAGGGATGGATTGTTTGAGTGGTTGATACCTTATGATTATAATTTGGCAGGGCACCGTTGCCTTATTAATTAGGTGAACACTGTGTAATTTATTACTGCAGAAGTACTGGGTGTTTTCTTTACTTATAATTGCTCTGTGCACACCCAGGGAATCTAAAATTGGAAGGGCTGGGGAATTGCTAGCCCTGCCAGAGTGGAGAGAAAGCAGTAATCCCTCGCTTATTCAAACCAAGACTCTAGGTGGGAAAGGTGACTAAAGAGGGACCAAAGCTGCCCACCTGCCCTCCCTCCCTAGTCACTCCCCCAATAAACTCAAGGACCCCAAGGTAACTCAGCTGTTTAAGAAGTGATTGCCTTTGCTAACTCTAATTCACTTTTGAGCAGCCCTGAGAGGTTGAGGTAAAACAAGGTAACTTGCAAACCCCTTAATTTATCTCACTCAGGAAGAAGTGGATTCAGATCCTGGAAATCAAGGAATTCTTATATAAACTTTGAACTTTTTTCATTGAAGAGGAGAATGCTGATAGCAACACTACCCAAAAGATTTGGGCTGGAGAGATGGCGCTTTCTCTCCTTCTCTGGCCTTGGGCTTATGGTCAAGGATGATAGGAGATAACTGACAGGAAGGTAAACTGGGAGGGTAGGAGAGGTCAGGGGTCCTGAAGGATGTTGAGTCTACCTACTGATAAACATGGTATGTTTTACCATTTATGTAGGTCTCTTTTGGTTTCTTGTGGTAGTGTTTTGTAGTTTTCTTTGTATAGGTCCCTGGTTGGATTTATTCCAAGTATTTTATTTTTTTAATTGCTATTGCTTTCCTGATTCCCTTTTGATAATTCTCATTATTAGTGTATAGGAATTCAACTTATTTTTGTATGTTTATCTTGTAACCTACTACTTTGCTGAATCTTTCCACTAGTTCCAGTAATTTTCTTGTGGAGTCTTTTGGGTTCTCTATGTATAGCTATCATATCAACCATGAGTAGGGGATAGTTTTAGTTCTTCCTTACCAATTTGGATGCCTTTTTTTTTTTTTTTCTTGCCTCATTGCTCTAGCTAGGATTTCCAGAATGTTAAACAGACGTAGTGATAAAAAGCATCCTTGTCTTGTTCCTGTTCTCAGGGAGAATGTTTTCAGCCTCTCTCCACTTAGAATGGTGTTGGCTGTTGGTTTTATACATATGCCCTTTATTATATTGAGGGATTTCCCCTCTATTCCTATTGTATTGGGAGTTTTTATAAGGAATGGGTGTTGAACTTTGTGGAATGTCTTTTTTGTGTCAATACTGATGACCATGTGATGTCTTTTGTTTCATTTATGTGGTGGATTACATTGATTTTCTAATGTTGAACCATCCTTGCATACCTGGCTCGAATCCCACTTGTTTGTGGTATATACATATATATTTTTTGATATGATGCTGAATTCTATTAACTAGAGTTTTGTTGACATTTTTGCATCTATGTTCAAGAAAGATCTTGGTCTGTAATTTTTGTGTTGTCTTTGCCTGGACTAAATGCTAGGCTTTTGTAGTCAGGCGGACAAGACCAAAGTTCACATCCTAGACCTGCCTTTTATGATCTGTGTGAACTTGAGCAAGTAAAATTGGGGTACTAATGATTTCTACAAATTGAGTGAATTACAAAAGCAAGTAGCACAGTGCTTGACACAGTAACAAGTCCTTAAACAATACCTGGTGGTTTTATGGATGGCCCCTTTGCCAGAAACCAAAGTATAGATGGACAATGTACAGAACAGATCAAGAAACAAGAGACGCAACTCATGCTTGCCTCTGGCTGGCTGCTGCTGAACGTCCTGGGCTCTGCAGACCCACTTACTTCTCTGTCAACCCTTATTTCCCTGATACAAGCCTGGAAAGGCAAACAATTCCCAAGAATAAAAAAGAAGCAATAGAAGACTGAGGGGAGGTAGGGAGGGGGAGAGGAGAGTAGAGGTGGGATGAAACTCCTGTAAATCTTTCCCACCGTATTCTGAAGCTCTGCTGAGGCAGACTACCTGTCAGTGTGGTCTGAGAAGCATTGTGGTAGCTGCCACCCCTCAGCATGACCACAGGGCTCCTAGGTGATAGCACTGACATTTTCCGATGTTCCCTAATGCTTAACAGTTGCCATAGAGTCAATTCCTACTCATGATGACCAGGAGTGTCATAGTAGAACTGTGCACTGTAGAGTTTTCAACGGCTGATTTTTTTGGAATTAGATCTCCAGGCCTTTCTTCCAAGCCACTTCTGGGTGGACTCAAACTTCCAAACTTTCTGTTAGCAGCAGAGGATGTTAACCCTTTGCGCCATCCAGAACCATTTCTGATGTTCCCAGTATTGGCCTTATCCAAATTGCTCTGCCAAAAGTCACTGCACTGAAGAGTTACTACCTCATTACCTCCACCTCCATCCCAATGGCCCCAGGGCCTGAAGCTGAATTATTCTGTAATAGAGAGTCCTAGGGCAAAGGAGAGCTATACTTGGTTCTTCAAGCCACTCTAGGCTGACTTACTTCTGATTACTGCCTCTCTCCTTGTTGTTGTTAGGTGCTGTCGAGTCAGTTACAACTCATAATGATCCAAAGTACAACAGAACAAGACACTGCCCTGTCCTGCACCAACCTCATAACTGTTGCAATGCTTGAGGCCATTGTTGCAGCATAATTCAAGGGCATCAATTCTTCTTCAGTCTTCCTGGTTCATTTTCTAGCTTTCAATTGAAAATACTATGGCTTGGATCAGGCACACCTTAGTCCTTGATCATTGTCATACTGTGGTGGCTTGCATGTTGCTGTGATGCTGAAAGCTATGTCATTGATATTCCAAATACCAGCAGAGTCACCCATGGTGGTCAGGTTTTAGTGGAGCTTCCAGACTAAGACAGACTAGGAAGAAGAAGCTAGCAGTGTACTTTTGAAAATATTGGCCTTGTTCTTCCCATGAGACTCCACCAAATAAAAATCTCGGTTGGTATACCTACCTGCCCTCTGCTGTTGCTGTTACTACTGTTGAGTAGGCCCCTGGCTCAGGGTGACCCCATGTACAATGAAATGAGACATTGCCAGGTCCTGCACCATCCCCATAATCAGTTAAGGATTGAAGTGTTGAGATCCATAGGTATTTAATTGGCTGATATTCAGAAATAGATCACCAGGCCTTTCTCCCTAGTCATCTTAGTCTAGAAACTCTGCTGAAACCTGTTTAGCATCATAACAACACACAAGCCTCCACTGATGGACAGGTGGTAGCTGTCCGTGAGGTGCATTGGTTGGGAATCGAACCTGGGTCTCCTGCATGGAAGGTGAGAATCCTACCCCTGAAACCACCACTACCCCATCCTCTAAATCTATTTAATCCATGTGTTTCTTTTTGTTGCTTTGTTATTCTTCTTTGTTCAACTGAGATCCTATTAAAGAATCCTTTTGATAATCAAGCAACCAAAGGAATTTAAGTTAGGGAGACCAACGTATGCCCTTAGGCCAGGGTCTGGGTAATGGAAGTCATCACTGCTCCAAATTCTGCAAAAACCAAAGATCGGGAAGATGAGAAAGAGCAAGGAATTAGGGATAATTGGGACAGCAGAGGCTCTGGATCTCTTCCCACTAGGCTGTTCCTCCCAACTTTATCTCAATATATTTGTTGAAAGTGGTTTGGAAGAATTATTCAAAGGAAATACCGCTATTCAAAGTATGTATGATATTTTCTAATGTTTGCCAAAAACTTGTAGCTCCAAAGTCGTTACAGAATTCATACAGTCTTGGCTTACTTCATTGTTTCTAAATTAATAATAGCCACGGGATGCTGTGACTTTTTCAATCTTTTATTCATTTCTTAATTGTGTCACTGTCTCAATATCACCAGAACAGCTCAGCATCGCTCTCTAATGCATCGATGTACTCTCGGTGATAGAGTTACAAAGTGCCAAGCGGGGAACAGAGATTAAGAAGCAAGATGGAAACAATGAAATTTCAGATGAAGTTGGAAATTAAATGGAGAGCTGGTGAGAGAAAGTTCATGAAGGGAAGCCAGGGGCAGGGACGGAGGGACAGCAGGAAAGAGATTAGTCAAGAAATTTCGAAGGAATCTTGCAGTATCTGCAGGGACCAGGAATAGAAAAAGCAAATATTATTCAGCCTCTTCTCTTAAATTGCCTCCACACTTTGTGATTTCAAAGCAAATCAATATGCAAATTCTTATGTCCATCATTTATTCAACAAGTTTATACTGAATACCTGCAGTGTGCGAGACATAGTTCTCAGTGCTGGGAATATAGCAGTAAAGAAAATGGACAAAATCTTTTCCTCATGGTGTTTAAATTCTAGAGGGTAGACAAACAATAAATAAACATAAAAGATCTCTAATGACAAGCACAGAGATGAAAGGGTAAGAGGTTATGAAATGATACAAACCAACCAACTAGTATCTGTTGTTTGGAAGTAGATAACCAGGTCTTTATTCTGATGTACCTCTGGGTGGATTTGAACCACCAACCTTTGGGTTAGCAGCCGAGTGCGTTTACCATTTGCAACACCCAGGACTCCTTAAAAAATGACAAACCATGATAATTTAAATAGGATCGTCAAGGAAGGCCTTTCCAAAGAATTGGAAATTAAACAGAGACCTGAAAGAAGCAAACGTGGGGAAGAGCATTCCAGGTAGAAGGAACAGAAAGTTTGAAATCGCCGAGGCTGAAACATGGTTCATGCATTGAAATAGCAACATGGAAGCACTGTGACTAAAATCAAGTAAGCAAGCATGAGAGGGGCGACACTGAGGTCAAAGGTAGCATGCCACATAGAGTCTGTTAGCTGTGGGACAGACTTTGGGTTTCAGTCATAATTGATGCTGATACACCCCTCTGAAATAGACAGGGCAGCTTTTTCCTATTTTACACCTGAGGAAACAGTTCAACTTGAATTCAAGGCACCTACAAAAAGTGTAGGTGGTAGCTGAGAATACCACCAAATCAACTTGAACAGAGATGTAAACTTTACCAACGCTGTGATTTGGGAGGGAAAACCAGGAACATTTGTATCTTTCCCGTTGACACCGTCACACATGAAATTCCACCATTAGTAATTTATTCCCTTGACTTTTGCAGGTTTTTCCATAAACACACCATCAGAAATTGATTATCAACACACCAGTCTCTGTTAAAATGGGACACAAAATAGTAAGATGTCAGAAGGGGCAGGAGACTGCTGAAAACAAAATGAATAAAAGGCAAGCACCTGCTAACAGAATTTACTGAGCATTTGCTATAGGAGGTCACAGGTTTTCTTAATGCAATGATTTCAAAGCTGATTCTTACCTCCCTTCATAAATGAGAGATCTTATCTGTAGCAGTGATATACTACTATTAATAATAGCTAGCACATATATGATGTCAGCTATATGCCAGCCAGTAAATGTAATTAATACATTTGTTAATTATTTAATTTCCTTAAGGACCCAGTAGATACCTGGTGGTGCAGTGGTTAAGAGCTCAGATGCTAACCAAAAGGTTGGCAGTTCGGATCCACCAGCTGCTCCTTGGAAACCATCTGGGACTGTTCTACTCTGCCCTGTAGGGTCACTATGAGTCAGAATCAACTCAGTGCTAACGAGTTTGGTCTTTTGGTTGGTTTTCATACAAAAAAATTTGGTTGGTTTTACAGAAGAGAAAACCAAGGCACAGAGAGGTTACTGGCAAGATGACTTGCTACCCAGCTAGTAAATGGTAAAGTCAAGTTTTGAAGCCAGATTGAATACCTAGTTCCATAAGCCATACTTTTCCCCACCATTCAATGCTGTTTCTTTATATTTGTTGAATCATATTGATTTATTAGTAAGTAAAGGAGCCCTGGTGGTGCAATGGTTACATACTCGGCTGCTAACCAAAAGGTCAGCAGTTCAAACCCACCCAGCCAGTCTGTGGAAGAAGACCTGGAAATCTGCTCCCATAAAGATTGCAGACTAGCGGGGACCATGGTCTCAGGGTACATCTAGCTCAACTGGCATAACTTAGTTTATAAAGAAAATGTTCTACATTCTACTTTGTTGAGTAGCATCTGGGGTATTAAAAACTGATGAGCAGCCATCTAAGATATTCCACTGGTCTCACTCCACTGGGAGCAAGGAAGAATGAAAAAACTAAAGACACAAGGGAAAGATTAGTCCAAAGGGCTAATGGACCACAACTACCACAGCCTTCACCAGACTGAGTCCAGCACAACTGGATGGTGCCCGGCTGCCACCACCAATTACTCTGACAGGGATTACAATACAGGGTCCTGATCAGAGCTGGAGAAAACTGTAGAACAAAAGTCTAAGTCATAAAAAAAAGACCAGACTTACTGGCGTGACAGAGACTGGAGAAACCCCGAGAGTACAGCCCCCGGGGCACCCTTTTAGCTCAGTAATAAAATCACTCCAGAGGTTCACCCTTCAGCCAAAGATCAGATAGGTCCATAAAGCATAACGAGACTAAAGGAGCACACCAGTCCATGGGCAAGGACTAGAAGGCAGGAGGGGACAGGAAAGCTGGTTATATGGAACCCAAGGTCAAGAAGGGAGAGTATTGACACGTCATGGGGTTGGTAAAGAGAGAAGGAAAAAAAAAAGATTGCAGCCTAGGAAACTCTATGGGGAAGGTCTACTCTGTCACATGGGGTCCTTATGAGTGGAAGATTAACTTGATGGTACCCAACAACAAACCAAAAAAACCAAATCTGTTGCTGTCAAGTCCATTTTGACTCATCGTGACCCTATAGGACAGAGGAGAACTGCCCCACAGAGTTTCCAAAGAGTTTCAATCCGTTGACGTTTTGGTTTCAGCTGTAGCACTTAACCACTATGCCTCCAGGGTTTCCAAACATAAGTAAGTAAATGTATTTGTTCCCTTGGAAAGAAAACATTGTGTCAATGCAGTTCGAAGATATAAACCAAGGGTAGCAAGGTTTTTCTGGAAAGGGCCAGAGAGTACATATTTCAGGCTTTGTTGGCCGTACTGTCTCTGTTGCAACTACGCCACTCTGCCATTGCAGTGATAAAGCAACCGTAGACAATATGTAAATGAATGACCATGGCTGAGTGCCAGTAAAACAAAAATAGGCAAGATTTGGTCCATAGATCTTAGCTTGACAATTCCTGACATAACTTTAAAGGGAAATACACTTCTTCAATAGTGTTACAGTATGGACATATGGTCTCCAAATCACAACGTTCAGAAACGAGGTCTTGGAGTTGTCCGTGAATTGGAAGTCCTAGGTTACATCTGAGTGTCCTGCATCTTTTCACTTGTATCTTCTTCAGAATCCTAGGTAAATCTCATCAGATAGCTCAGCGGGAGAGCAGAGCATGCTGATCACAAATGTGTTAGAGAAGAGATACATTTTTAAAAATAAACATTATGGATTCCCCAAAAAGACAACAAAACTCTGTAGTCTCTCAGTATCTTAAATGAGTTTCCTTAAGTTTACATACAAACCAAACCAAACCCATTGTTGTTGAGTCGATTCTGACTCATAGTGATATACTGTTCTCTGGAAGTATGCTCAGTTTTTAAAGCCCGCTCCTCAGGTCTGCTCACTGCTCCACTGATGGGGTCAGGCTATGTCACACTCCGCTTGCCTCGTTCAGGATCTTCTCCTGAACACCTGGGAAATTGTGATGAAGCCTGAGAACCCGCCAGTAGGCCTCCTACCTCCCAAACAGATACACACTCAGGGTCCTTTATTTAGGACATAAGTATCCTCTCAGATTGGAGGGTCTATAGGTGGTGCAAACTGTTTGTGCTTGACTATTAACCTAAAGGCTGGTGTTTCATCCCCATCCAGTGGCACCACAGAAGAAAAACCTGGGGATCTGCTTTCATAAAGGTTACAGCCAAGGAAACTCTACGGAGCAGCTCTACTCTGTAACACATGAGGTCGCCATGAATCAGAAACTTCTCGATGGCAACGGGTTTTTGGTTTTTATCCCCTGGGATGGTTGCACAAAGATTCATCCAAAGACTCACCAAGAGGAGCAGCCAGGTCACCGAGGGCTCTTGGTGGTGAGACTCATCTCCACCCTCATTCCACTAAATCTGTGTCCATGGTGAATGCTAACGTCTGCACACTTTAGGATGCTTTCAACTCTTTCAGAGAGAAACCTGGACTCAACCTTTTCCTCTGACTAAGGGAACCCATAATCACAATGAGAATCAGTAACTGAGGTAAAAAATGTTAAATTCTCATATTCTTTTTTCTGACATGCAACAGCTAGGCAATTTATTTCTTCTCTCTCTCCCTGCCCACACTACTTCATTTATAATTGCACATTTCATGTCCTGGTTTCCCTACTTACCTTACTTTTTTTTTTTTTTCTTTTTAATAAACTTTTAAAAAAATTATAATAACTTTAAATTTACAGAAAAGCTGTGAAGATAGTACAGAGTTCCCATATTATCCCACACCCCTTTTTCCGTGTTATCTTACGTTAGTATGGTATATTTGTCCAACAAATGAGCCAATATTTGTACATAATTATTTATTAAAGTCCATCCTTTCTTCAAATTCCCTTAGTTTTTATCTAATGTCCTTTTTCTGTTTAGGATCCTATATAAGATACCACATGTTGTTTTTTGGTTTTTTATTATTTTTTGTTTCCTTATTGTTTTTCCTTTGCTTTTCCTTATGACTTTACAGATCTTTGAGACAAAAAAAAAAAAAAGGCCATGGGATGAAAAACTACAACATATCTTTGGGAAACTTCTAGTTCTGAGTTTCCAGACTGCCTGGAGCATAGGGTTGGTTTGATAATATTGAGAGATTGAGGTTTGACATGGAAACTTTAGAGACCTTCCCCTGCGAGGCTCAACAGTGTGAACTTCATTCTGATCAAAATTGGAAACCATTGAAGAAAGTTAAGCAGAAGAATGCTATAAAGTAATCCTTTAATAAAACTAATCTGTCAACATTGTGCAAAATAGACTGCATCAGAAAAATTCTGGAGGCAGGAAGATGACTGGAGGGGTCATGGACATAGTCTGTGTATGAAGTCAATATGGCCTAACCTTGGTTGCTGGCTAAGGAAACTCAAATTACTAAGAACTGTCAAATGATCAGAGGTTAAGAGTAAAGGATAAAGAGGAGCCATTAACAATCAATTCAATGTTTCATGCCTCCAAAGTATGGGGAAAAAGTTGTACTCTCTTCAGATATGGTGAAGTCAAGAGGAATAATTAAATTCTGGAAAATGATAGTAGGTATATATCTAGAACTCTAAGGAGCCTTGGTGTGGTGCAGTGGTTAAACTCTCGGCTGCTAACCAAAAGGTCAGCAGTTCAAACCCACCCAGCTGCTCCATGAAAGAAAGATGTAGCAGTCCACTTCTATAAAAATTGCAGTCTTGAGAACCCTATGGGGCAGTTCTACTCTACATTATAGGGTGGCTAAGAGTCAGAATCAACTGAATGGCGTACAACATTTAGACTCTTAAGTTCGAGATGTGGGTAAAACTAATTCCGCATGTCAGTGACAGCGCCCTCTCTCCTCCTCATGGTGGGGTTCTGAATGCATCCTGTATGCTTCATAATTCTGTAAAACTTAACCTTTTAAATTTCTGTCCTAACTTTGGATTGATAGTCCTAATCTAAAACTCTCTAACCATTGCCACATCAAACCATCAGCTAAAGAGTAATCGCTTTAGCTAGGGTGGGGATTGAAGTGCTCTCCACCTATGTATCAGATTGTTCATGGTTTAATGATATTGGATGCCTGCGTTGTCAAGAACAGTTCATATAACAAACAAAAGACAAAAAACACCAATGCCACTTTTAGCTCTTTCACCACGAGGCTGCAATGCTGTTAATATTTTCTGGGTTGATGCTTGAATGGTAGGCATTTCTCAATCAATGTCAATCTACACTTATTGTGCAAAGAAAAACCCAGATGAAAGTAAACATCCTCTTTTCATTTATGAGGAATGGACTCACCTCCCACCAGAATACAATTCCCTGGTCAGAGTCCCAAGGAGTCTGTAGACAAGTGGTCAATCAGTATTTATGATTTGCAAAGTAAATATAACTACCTCTGTTTACACCGGGGGGAAATTGAAATTAAGGAATATTAACACCTCTGCTGAACTGATAAATAACATTATTATAAATGAGGAAGAAATTGAAGCTGTCATGAATTTCATTCTACTTGGATCAACAATCAAAGTCCATGAAAGCAGCAGTCAAGAAATCAAACGACGTATTATATTGGGCAAATCTGCTGCAAAAGACTTCTTTAAAGTTTTTAAAAGAAAAGAAGTCACTTTAACTAAAATATGCCTGACCCAAGTCACGGTCTTTTCAATTGCCTTATAGGTATGTGAAAGCTGGACAATGAAAAAGGAAGATAAAAGAAGAATTGATGCGTTCAGATCATGGCGTTGGTTAAGAATACTTTATACGCTGTGGACTGCCAGAAGAACCAACAAATCAGCCTCAGAAGAAATGCCACCAGGATGCTCCTTAGAAGTGAGGATGGAGAGATTTCAACTAGCTTCCTTTGGACATGTCATCAAGAAAGGCTAATAGCTAGAAAAGGACATCATGTTTGGTAAAGTAGATGATCAGTTAAGATGAGGGAGACTCTCAAGGAGATGGATTGGCACAATAGCTGCAACAACGGGCTCAAACACAGCAATGACTGTGAGGACAGCACAGGACCAGGCAACGTTTCATTCTGTTATATATGAGGTCACCACGAGTCGGAGCAGACTCGATGGCAACTAACAGCACCACCACCTCTAAGGTTAACAAATGTGGGATCTGGACCCAAAGGCGGAGCCATAAGATTTGGCTGGTGGTGATCCACTGTGTATAGATAATGCCAAATAACTTCTTTCTTGAGTTATATTTAATCACTTGCTACAATCTTTAAAACGGTATGCAATATCTAAAAAAGCATTAGCCAAGGGCCACAGCCTGGCAACTTTTACCAGGTACCTTGCCTGTTTTTCCTTTCCCGTCATTGCTGATTGCCTAGACACATGTGTATAGATAAGAGAATTCTCGTTTGTAATTATTCTTCTCCTGCTTAATTCAGTTGGATGCATCAATTCAAGTTTTGTGATATCACAATTTCACCAGAATGAAAGGAAATGTCTCAAGCTGTGGGTTGTAACATCACTGGATGAATCAGACAGCGGGGGAAGCCTTAATTAAAAAAAAAAAAGAGAGTTTTTATTTACACCAAAAAATTCTGGATAATTGAATTAAAAAAAGAAAAATCAGAAAATGTACAGCCCATTCTGAAAGGATTTTGGATTGGCACGAAGTTCAAACTTTGTTGTTTACTGGAACATTCTGGACATTCATGCAATTTTGCCAGGAGACATTTTATCTTTCCATTTTGGAAATTGTAAACTAATAAAACCGTAGAACCAGAATAGGTCTCAGAGGTCATCCAATCTGTCTCTTATTTTAGAGACTTAGAGACTCGGGGAAATTAAATGGCCACCACAAAGCCCCACAGCAAACTCAGCCAGACCAAACAAAGCCCAAGGCTCCTGCTGAGCCATTACAGTATTATTTGCAGCCTTCAAAAAAAAAAAATTTTTTTTTTTTTCTTTGCCTGGGAGTGTCTGCGTGGTGCAAAAGGTTAAGCTGCTTGACTGTTAGCCAAAAGGTTAGCAGTTCAAACCCACCCAGAGGTGCCTTGGAAGACAAGCCTGGAGATCTGCTTCCAAAAGATCACAGTCTTGAAAACCCTATGGAGCACAGTTCTACTCTGCCTACATGGGACCGTCATGAGTCAGAATTACTCGACAATCAACCAACAACAATAACAACAACACTTTGCCTGGATGTGCAAACTATTACGTCAGAATTTGGAAATCCCCTGCACCAGATTCTGGTCCACCCTGGTTAACTTAACAGAGGGGCTAATAATATCCACACTAAATAGAAACAACTTACTGTGTCATTATTACTGTTTTTTTTTAAGGTAAAGATACGTTCACATATGTTTTCTGTATATGTTCTGTAATAAAACCTTTTTTTTTTTTTTTCCAGTTTCCATCAAGTTGATTCTAACTCATGGCAACCCCATGTATGTCAGAGTAGAACTATGCTCACGGGGTTTTCAGTGACTGAGTTTTCAGAAGTAGATCACCGGGTCTTTCTTCCAAGGTGCCTGTGGTAGGATTCAAACTACCAGCCTTTCGGTTAGCAGCCGAACATGTTAACCATTTGCATCACCTAGAGACTTTGCAGTAAATCCTGTTTGTTTTTGTTGTGTGCCATCAAGTCAATCCTGACTCCTAGCGAACCTATAGGACAGAGTTGAACTGCCCCCCTAAAATTTTCTAGGCTGTAATTTATGTGGGAGCAGATCATCAGGTCTTCTCTTCCACAGAGCTCCCGGTGGGTTTGAACTGCCAACCTTTTGGTTAGCAGCCAAGTACTTAACCACTGTGCAACCAGGGCTCCTTGTAGTAAATCCTAATAGTTATATATTTGCATTTCTGTATGATACCCCTTCATATCCCTATCGTGTCTGGGACCGATTTGGATTATTCTCTCAACAGGATAGTTTGCCTGACTCAACTAGAATTAGCAACACTGCTCCACTGTTGAGGAGGGTTTTGATAAGCATTCTCTAATAACAGAGCCAGTGGTGTGCAGGGATAGCAATAGTGTTATCTGCAAAATACACAGGTCTTAAATGCAACAGGGAGGCTCTCGTGTGAGTTCCTTTACGCTTAGCATTTTTCTTGGGAGAGGGGAAAGGACTAAAAAACTGAATAATACAATATACTCTGATAAATTCCTTTTTCCTCCATACAGATGAAGCATATTTTTGGTATCCTTATTATTTTGCCCCAATGCGAACAAATGTTAGCGTCTCTGATTTGAAGACAGAAACCACAAATTAATTTTCAACTGTCTTTCCTTTACATTTTGCCCTGAGTTAGCAGTGAAATTCTGCTTTCTTCCAGAGTAAAGCATCCTCCCCATGTATCTCTTTCTACAACCCCTTTTACTGATCAACAGAAGTATCCTTCTTAGTGGAATGATCAGGATCCAAGAGGGCCACTAAGACTCAATCATCTTTTTTCCTGCTCCCACATGCAGATACCATAGTCTGAAAGTTAAACCTTAGAGATCTAGATGCTTCAAGAGACCAAAGGCCTCTAAAAGTTTCACTCACCAAAAACAAACCCAAAGTTTCACTAGCTTGTCTTAAGAATTTGGCTATTATAAACTTTCCAATTCAAGGCATGATTCTCCAGCTTCTCACCTCACTATTGTCTGCCCACGCATAGCTTTGAGAAGCTCCAGTATCAAGGCTTTTAACCTAGCCTCCAAGCCTTTGAGAATAGCATGTCCAGGTTACTGTTCCTCCTTCCTTTCCTTCTAGATTATAGTTTGGTCCAATCAGTCAGTGCTTCTCCAAGCCAGTGTTGGGAGGCACTAATTGACTTTTATCTCTCAACATGCTAATTGACCTTCAATTTGCATCATTAGTAAAACCTTGCCTCTACCCTTATTATAGCTCATTGGTCCATTTAATATTTCAACCCTGATGTATATGCCCTGTTTGTTATGTGATTCATGTTATTTGTCAGTTTAGCATTGTAACTTTCAGAGCAAAAGTTCTCAAATACTAGATCATGAAAGTTATTGTACAGAAATAGAAAAAATAAGGGCAGTGTTGAGAGTTTTTCCTAAAGCTAAATGTATCTGAAGAACTAACTTCTTTTCTCGGGTTATATACTTTTTTCTATATTTTTGGCAATCAAATGAATTTTCTTTTATGAAATGATGGTGATGACAGATAGACAACAAAATAAAAGAGTTGCAACCTGCCTTAGGA
Source organism: Loxodonta africana (assembly GCF_030014295.1). Classification (NCBI taxonomy): domain Eukaryota; kingdom Metazoa; phylum Chordata; class Mammalia; order Proboscidea; family Elephantidae; genus Loxodonta; species Loxodonta africana. Next base: position 58,295,408 of record NC_087358.1, read on the forward strand.
CGGGTTTTCTAAAGAAGCAAAACCAGTGAAGTGTGTATATAAATAAGGAGAGAGAGAGATTTATCTCGAGCATAATGGCTCACGCGGTTGTAGAGGTGGGAAAGTCCAAGGTCTGTGGGTCAGGCATCAGGCTGGAGGCTTCTCCTGACTCACATGACTGCAGGGGCTGACAACCCAAGACTGGCAGGTCAGACAGCAGGTTGCTGGCTCAAGTTCCGGGAACCAGAGGTCAGATGATGGCAAGTGGGATGCAGGAACAAGAGGAAGCTTGTCAAAATGTCCATACATATTGGATGTCAGGCCAGACCCCTAAGGAAAACTCTCTTTCAACTGACTGGTTGCTTTTAGCAGATCTCATCATGAAGATGATTACCTTATATCAGATCTCATCATGGAAGTGATTACATCATTACATAACTGCCAAACTATAGAATCATGGCCCAGCCAAGGTGACACACCACCTTAACCATCCACAACCGTGTGTGAATGCATCCTTATTAAAACAAATAAAATTGTTTACCTGTGAAATCTGAAAGTTTGGCAACTATTGTCTTGGAGAATCTAGAATAAATCTGTAACTCTCTTTGGGCTATGCCCAGAAGACAGCTACTGTAAACATTCAGAAACAAAATGAAACAATTTAAGAAAGCATTAGTAATCATTTTTGCTGCTCAACAAATGTTGCCTATTGTCTTCCTGGGAACACAGTAAGATTGTATTTCCTTACCCTTCTCAATTGGATGCATCCATGTGGCTTTCTTTGACTAATAAAGTGTGAGTAAAAGGTGTATGTAAAACATCTGAGTAGAAGCTATAGGCGCTACCGCAAGATTTCACCATTCCAATGGCACAAATTGTTTACACTCATCTACTAACTGAAAGGTTGGTGGTTCAAACCCAACTGGTGGTGCCATAAAAGAAAGGCCTGTTGATCTGCTTCCGTAAAGATTACAGCCAAGAAAGCCCTATGGAGCAAAGTTCTGCTCTGTCACATATGGAATTGCCATGAGTCAGAACTGGCTTGACAGCAGTGGGCTTGTTTTTGTTTGTTTGTTTCCTCTCCCTCTGCCACAGGGACTGGCCACACTCTGGAAGGTATCCTAGAGTAAGGACAACAGAAACCACCTGCCCCAAACAATCCTTGTCATGTCAGCAAGAAATAAATCTTGTTGATTTAATCCACTAAGATCATGACAAGCATAAATGCACTTTGAATGAGCTTGACAAATCATATAAATGCAAGGTATTAATATTATTATTTTCCTTAAAATTGAAGGCTAGAAAATAGACCCAAAAGGAAATTAGAAGTAAAAGGTTTGCCTTAAGCGAGAGCCTTCATTCCACGTATTTTCACAGGTGGGAGATCTGACTGACTATTGGCAGAACAATTAATACTACAACAGGGTAATGACACTGTGGAGGGATGAGAAGAAATTACTCCATAAGTACCAGGGCTGTTCTGTTCAAAATGAGATGGTATCTGGACCTCCCTTTTACTGTGAGTTTAAGAAAACTAAAACAGGAAGAAAAGAGCTTTATTGGCTTGAATGGCCGAGCCTTAGGTGGCATGTAACAGAGAACTATTGGCACTAAGATTTGTATTGACCTCGATTTCCATCTAAGCAGAGAAATTCTGAATCCATGCCCTTATCGGCTGGCCGTGGTGCCAAAATGTAATCCTCTCACTAGATAGAACGCCAACACTTTCATGGTGTGTTTTATACCACAAGCTCTAGCCAGAGCCAGAAACAGTGACTGTGGGTGAGGAAAGGGCAAAGAAGAGCCCAAGAGAAGCCTCCTCAGCCCTTTGTGTCACAGGTGCCACAGTCCTGTGGTTCTGTGGTCAAAAGTACTGTCAAGGTGGCAGTTTGCTAAGTGAAGGGATGTTTATCTTTTAAAGCCAGGCAGCTTCAAAGGCTGTTCTTACCAAGCTACTGCCCCAGGTGTCCCTTGAAGAGGTATGTCTGTAAATGCAGGAGGCCATTAGCCAGGGCCATTTGTTTCAGCTGACATCTCAGATGGTGGGGTTCTTAAATATTCATGAATACTCAATGATAATTTTGTTGAAACTTCAACTATGACTTCCTCGTTATGAACTGCTCAAAAATTCTCATGTACTTTTCACCAGAATGAGCTTAGCACAATGATGAGATGAGTGGATGGCCAGAGCCCAACAACACAGAGTTAATGAAATTGTCATCAGCCTGAGCAGTGAGAGGCAGCTCGTCTTGTACTCCGTGGTTAGCATGTGAATGAAGCACCCACCCTGAGCAGCAGGTTGCCTTTTAAGTGCTGAGCAATGGTCTGCCCAGCCTGAGCAGACACATCAACCCAGACTACCGGGGAGATAAATGGAAATTCAGGCAAGTTTTTTTTTTATAACACAGCATGAGAAAGCACGACCTAGTCAGGTGAGTGGTGTGGGAGGGCTGGGTACCAGATGCAGCTCTGTTACTGAGCAGCTGTGTGACCTTGACAAGGGCGTATCATTTTTCTGGGTCTGCTTCCTGATCAGGAAAATTAGATGATTGGACTAGATCTTGCCTGAGGCCTCTCCCTTCCTGACATTCTGTGGTTCTCTATGAAATATTGATTGGGTCAAACTGTATGGAGACGCATTCAAATGGCTACTGCCTTGGATTAATTAGAGCCCTATCCTGAAAGAGCTAACACATTCACATAAATGGAGTCTTCACTTTCCATGTCCTTCCAAGGGTAGGGCTTGGAGGTCCCTGTGTGGCATAGTTTCCACTAGACCACTAACCAAAATGTCAGGGGTTCAAACTCACCCAGTGTTGCCACAAAAGAAAGTCCTCGCCATCTGCTTCCCTTAAGATCACCAAGAAAACCCTATGGGGCAGTTCTACTGTGTAACACGTGGGGTTGCCATGGGTGGGAGTCAACTCAATGGCAACAGGTTTGGTTTTTTTTTGGAAGGGTTTGTTTTGCTTTATTTTGTTTATGAGTTAGAATCAAGCACTAGAATGAAAACCTGACAGCCATTTGGCTTCGCTGGGTCTCTTGGCTTCAAGTGTTATTCTTGGTCTAAGAGAATTACCCAGTCTCCTCAGTCTCTCTCAGGGTCAGGATTCCCCAACATGCATCTCTGGTCCAATGTCGTTACCAGCCCCTCACCTATCCATGACTTTCTACTGGTCTCAAGGTGATCTAGAGTCATTGGCATGACCCTGAATGTTTCAGCAAGCTCCCACCTCCCTCCACCAAGGCCTTGTCACCATAGCAAGCTCAAGCTGCACCTCCTGGGGGTCCTAACTCTTTTGATCTGAGGTCGTAAACCTTCCTATAGAGCATGACAGCTTTGTTTGGTTTCAGTGCCCACTGCTCATAGTTCATTTCGGTCACCAGCAAAGATTTCTCTCCAGCATAACCAAGGTTAAGGACTAGATCTAAGTCTAGAAGCAGCTCTCAGGAGCTAGTCTGAAATGTACCAAGAAAACCCTCCTTTAAGCTGTGCTACTGTCTTTTTCAGGGGGCAGTGGTGATTTAGTGGCAGAATTCTCACCTTCTATGTGGGAAATCCAGGGACGATTCTTGGCCAATGCACCTCAGGTATAGCCACCACCCATCTGTTAATGGAGGCTTGTGGGTTGCTATGATGCTGAACAGGTTTTAGCAGAGCTGCCAGACTAAGACTGACTAGAAAAAAGGCCCGGCAATCAACTTCTGAAAATCAGCCAATGAAAACTCTATGGATCACAGTAGCCTGATCCCATGCTGGACAGGGTCCCCATGAGTCAGGGGCCAACTCATTAAAGAGGCAGACTTGAAGTGGAGGTTACATCCTTACTTCTCCCCTGTATTCATTTTTCAACCAGGGTTCATTCTTGAACTTTCCAGAGAATCTTCTTCAGAAATTTGAGGGCAAATTTTCTTTCCCATATTTGATGTAAGACTCTTCAACTCAAAATCCAGATCTTGTTTTAGACCTCAAACAACTGTAATTCCCGGTGGTCTGAGGAGATTTCTCAGAGTTCCTGGGTTTGGTGAGCAAAACTGGTATTGCCAGGGCCTTCAGTTAAAAACATACAAACAACAAATAGAAAACTAACAATGCAATTCAGGCAATACAAAAAGTCAGGTATGTGGCATAGACTATAAATGCTATTATCTCTTTTTGGTGGAAAAGAAATAACTTAAATTCTATAGTTATCTTCCCAACTAGATTGTTGAAGGTGAGTATAGAAAACATCTCTATTGAGCTTCTAGAATGTTTTAGGCACTGTATTAGTTTTTATCTCATTTAATTCTTATGATATGGACATCACTGTCATAATTTTATGCATGAAGAAGTAAAAGTTGAGAACTGGTAACTACCTTGCTCTAAGGCATTAGCAGGGAAGTAACAGAGTGGGTCTGTTTGACTCTAATGAAGATGGTCCAAAGACTAGTGTCTTTCAAAGTCTCAGTCATGAACCATTTGAATCAGATCCACTTCACTTACCTGTTAAAATGTAGATTCAAGGGCCTCCTCCTACAGAATCAGACTTTCTGGGCATGGTTTCTGCTTAACAAGTCAGCAGGAGACTCATATACAGTAAAGTTGATTTACTGGCATTCTATACCATTCTGGCACCCTCTAAAGTCAAAGGCTCTGTCTCATCAATCTTCCATATCCCTGGAAATACCAAGCACAGAACTGGGCACCTGGAAGGCACCTAATTAAACCCACGTAGAAACACATTTGTTCAGATCCAGCCTTTTTAGTCAACTGAGCAACACATCTGTGAGGAAGTTAAGGTGACAAGAGTATTCTGAAACACAGTGCTACAAAACCAAATGCAAAATGGGATGCTCTGGAAACAAATATGCAGGGAAAGTCTTGGGGATTTCTTACATTGATTCCTTCTACCGCTTCCATGCTCATGGGGATAGAGGTGGTACTTGCTGAGCCATTGTCCACCCCTTTGCAGGCCACCCCCAAGATGGGCCAAAGTTGTCTTCCCCTGCACTCCTGAAACTGGCTCGAAAATCCAGAAGTAACTTTATCAAATGCTACATAGGATTGCAAAGGGAATATTTACAGAAAAATACAAATAAAACTGAGCTGTATCTAGGATACGTATGTCACAACCCTGTTGGTCTAAGATTTCTCATAACACGGTGACAGTGGAGAGCACTTTTTTTTATCAGTTGTCATCAAGTACATTCCAATTCATGGCAACCCCATGTGTGTCAGAGTAGAACTGTGCTCCATAGCGTTTTCAATGGCTAATTTTTCATGAGTAGATTGCCAGGCCTTTCTTCCAGAGCACCTCTGAGTGGATTTGAACCTCCAACCTTCTGGTTAGCAGTTGAGCAGGTTAACAGCTTGCACTACCCAGAGACTCTTGTGAAGATCATGTTGTTCATGGTGGTGATGGTGTCATGGAGTGGATTCCTTGTGGAAAACATACTGAGCCCAAATCCCCTTCTGGTAAGTAGCTACATCTCTGCTCCAAGGGAATGGTACAATATCAAGGGAGCCTTCCTTCCTCTCTCAGGTCTTTGTTTCCACATGAATTTAAGACTATTTTTTCCAAAATAAATACTTGTACCTTTATGCAGAAAGGAGCCCTGGTGGTTAAGAGCTATGGCTGCTAACCAAAAGTTTGAATCCATCAGCGGCTCCTTGAACACCTTGTGGGGCAGTTCTACTCTGTCCTATAGGGTGACCATCTTGTTTATCTAGTGCTGCTGTAACAGAAATACCACAAGTGGATAGCTTTAACAAAAAGAAGTTTATTTTCTCACAGTAAAGTAGGCTAAATGTCCAAATTCAGAGTATCAGCTTCAGGGGAAGGCTTTCTGTCTCTGTCAGCTCTGGAAGGAGGTCTTTCTCTTCAATCTTCCCTTGGACTAGATGCCTCTCTGAGCAGGAACCCAAGATCTAAAAGATGTGCTCTGCTTCCGGTGCTTCTTTCTTGGTGGTAAGAGGTCTCCCCTCTCTGCTCCTTTCCCTTTCCTTTTTATCTCTTGAGAGCTAAAAGGTGGTACAGGCCACACCCCAGGAAAACTCTCTTTACACTGGATCAGGGATGTGACCTGGTAACAGTGTTACAATCCCACCCTAATCTTCTTTAACATAAAATTACAATCACAAAATGGAGGACAACCACAGAATATTGGGAATCATGGCCTAACCAAGTTGATACATACATTTTGGGGGGGGACATAATCCAATCTATGACAGTGACTATGAGCCAGAATCCATTCAGCAGCAATGGGTTCGGTTCTTTGTTTTTTATGCAGAAAAAAGAAAGGTAGAAAAGCAGTTTAATACAAGCCTCCTATTTAAGCGAGAAAACAGAGAAAGTGAGATCTGTAAAGGGAGGAATACAAAAGCCAGTTTGGGCCCTTTATCCTGAAACCGAAGCACCCGCAAGAGGAGATAGCTTGATTTTCTCTAGTGAGTCCTTTTTAAATTTACGTCAGCATGGCCTTAGTAATATATTCAATTAAAATTCAGCCTGATTATTTATTGATTTTACATTTTCCTGCACTGCTACTGTCTAGGCAATTTTCTCTCCACTCTCAAAATACCTCTCATGCTTCCTGGGAAAAGGCTGATACAAACAAAGCATTCCCAAACAAGAGCTGAAATATGAAGCTAATGGTTTCAGGCATGCCCTTGCTACCCCAGCATGTCTTTATGGGTTCAAGAGCGGTCTTAGGTCTGCTGCAGAGGCCAGATTTCAATTTGGGTAATTAGACTTTGCTCTCCCCTTGAGAGCTATCCTGACATAGTTTCCTGCCTTCGTTTCTTCCTGAGTCTCTACACATCTGTTTTTTTAATATTTATTCTTGGTTCCTCCACATTCACTAACCCTTCTTCAAGTAGGTGCCTCTGACTGCATATTCCTGAGCATTTCTCAGTAGCAGGATCAGAAACAACTGCCTTGAATCCTTGCAGGCCAGCCCTGTGTTGTCTGACCCCAAAAGCCTTCCCAGCCCACACCTCAGTAGAATTAATCACAGCCCTCTTTCTATGTTCTTTAGACTTCTCTCTTATTAACACACATTAAAGTTATAGTACATTATACATCGTATATAATTATAGCTAGTTACGTACATGTCTTTTTTTCCTCAAACCAGAAACCCATTGCCAAGGAGTTGATTCCAACTCATAGTGACCCTATAGGACAGTGGAGAATTTTCACATAAGTTTTCCAAGGCTGTCATCTTTACGGAAGCAGACTGCCACATCTTTATTCCACGGAGTGGCTGGTGGTTTCAAACTGCTGACCTTTCAGTTAACAGCCAAGTGCTTAACCACTGCACCACTAGGGCTCCTCTTTCTTTCCTACTGAGATGTAAATCCCTTATGATCACAAACACATCTTATTTCTCTCAACAACCCCTAAGTAGGGGAAGGGAAAAAGAACTAATGTTCATTAAAGCTTTTTATGTAGTAACCAGACGACCAGTTGCCGTCAAGTCCATTCTGACTCGTGATGACCTCATGTGTGTCAGAATATAGCTGTGCTCTACAGCCTTCCAGAAGCAGATCACCAGGTCTTTCTTTCAAGGTGCATGCCTCTGCGTTGGTTCAAACCTCTGGCCTTCCAGTTAGTAGCTGAGCCCTTAACAGTTTGGACTAGGTACTGTAAATAACATAATCTCAAGAATTTTCAAAACAAATGATTGATGCTAATTTTACAAATGGGAAAAAAAAAAAAAAAGGTTAAACAAGATGCCATACCTTCTTGAAGGCAGTGGTGTCTCGGCGGTAGAATTCTCGCCTTCCATGTGGCGGACCAAGGTTTGATTCCCAGCCAGTATAGCTCATGTCGAGCCACCACCCATCTGCCAACGGAGGCTTGTATGTAGCTATAATCTGAACAGATTTCAGTGGAGCTTTCAGAGTAAAACAGACTAGGAAGAAAGGCCTGGAGGTCTATTTTCTGAAAACCAGCCAATAACAACCCTGTGGATCACAACAGCCCAATCCACAACCAAATACGGGGGCTAGGCAGTGATTTGCTCCATCATGCATGGGGCCACCATGAGTCAGGGGCTGACCCCACGGCAGCTAAAACAGCAATAACACCCTGCTCAAGGCCGCAGTGCCAGTAAGTGGTAGAACTGTACGGGGAAGCCAGGACTGTTGGCCCCATGGCTTACCTCACTGCCCAGCATGCTTGCCTCACCTTACGGAGGGCCTGATCTACCATGGGCACTCAAAGTTGGATGATGAATGGGCAAACAAAACCTTCTATCAAGTACCTTTCGGCACCAACCTCAGTGCTGATGACTACTTACCTGTGGGACTTAGGGGTCCATCCCTGTCACCCACTCCCATGGCTATAAGGGCTTTAATAAAACCCTATCTCCATCTATGTCAATGTGAAGGGTCTCTAAGTGATAATGTAACCCTCCTCTCTTTACCCCTCCACTATGGCTGAATGATTGGTTCTAGTAAAGGTATTGGACCAATTTCTCCCACTTCTTGGCTGTGTGGATTGGTCTTTTCCCCTGTGTTTAGGATTTCAAAAGCAAAAGTCACAAACTCACAGTAAACACTAGGAAATACGTATAAAATAATGGGTATTCTTACAACAAGAATGGTGTACCTATCTGCCATGGATATGAAGGACACTCCAAAACACATCTTCTTCCAAAGTTTTTGTTCATCTGGTCTCCTGCAGCCACAGGTGTGAATCAGAGAGCCAGGATCTCTCAGACTCAGCAACTCTGAAGACGGCCTCAGCTCTAGCAAAGCTTTTGTCCATACCAGATTAGTAGATGCTAACTAAGATCACTGCTCTCCCTCCTCTTTTCCCATCTAATAAGTGAGAAGTTTATTGACCAACTACAAGTCACATTAAAAGGCATAAAATCAAATGATTTTTGCCATTTACTTTGTCCACGCCTAACATAAGAAAAGCCAAAACCCATTGCCATCGAGTTGATACCGACTCATAGTGACCCTATAGGACAGAGCAGAACTGCCCCAAAGAGTGGCTGGTGGATTTGAACTGCAAACCTTTTGGATAGCAGCCGTAGCTCACCAGGGCTGTTAACCACTGCACCACCAGGCTCTAAAACAAGAAAGATAGCAAAAAGTCAAGAGTAAGTAGGAAACCATAGCCCTCTCTTAACACTTCCCCAAAGCCACTGACCCATTTAGTTGATTAGAAGGTTATCTAAAGTTGTTATTTCAAATTATACAAAGACCAGAGGCATTATTAAAATTCTTTATTTCTTTTGAATTCAGATTCCCTAGTATTTCCCTGTAATCATTCCCCTACTGGAATCTATTCCTTTACCTGGTAAAAGCCAGAGTTTCTCCATGCCTTGGTTTAAGCAACAAAAAGATAAATTCTCCTAACCAGCACCCATTGCTGGTATTTAGTTTCCCCTCTGGCATTGCATGAGAGAGCTCTCACTTGGTGGACAAAAAATCAGACTGACAATTCCAGCACACTTTTAGAAGAAAAGAAAATATGATTTAAAAATAATTAACAGAATTAGTCAATACTACAAAGTACACATGTCAGAGATTATAACAGAGCTCCTGGACTCGGGTTGTCATATGAATCTCTTCAGAGGATTCTTTGGTTACAAATATTTTTTAGCCACCCAACTTTCAATATTCTTGTTTCTGGAAATACGGCCAATAAAAGTTGTTGAATTTGTATTAACTTGGAGGTATTCAAACTAATAACATAAATCCAGTGGTTCTGAAATTTCTTTCCATGATTCTCTTTTTGTTGCTTCTGTGAGGTATGAGATTGTGAAGCCCCTTATTAGACGTCATGAACAGTGGAAGAGAAACAACAGTGGAGGAGGCAGCTATAGAACAATCTCTTAAGCCCCTGGATAGAGAGACAGTCCCCTTCTCGTCTTGGATAGCCTACTGTCTCTTCTCTCTTGGGTTGGTGGCTGGACAGGATTCCTTGGTTAAAGGGACTTGGTAACTCCCTAAGAGAAAGTATTTCTTATTCCGCGGTAAGCATTCCAACTTAATTATGTTGTTGTTGTTAGCTGCCACGGAGTTGGCTCCTGACTCATGGTGACCCCATGAACCATGGAACTAAACGCTGCCTGGTCCTGTTCCATCCCCATGATCAGTTGTGGGTCAAACCGTTTTGATTCATAAGGTTTTCACAGGCTGATTTTTGGAAGTAGATTGCCAGGCCTTTTTTGCTAGTCTCTCTTAGTCTGGAAGCTCCACTGAAACCTATTCAGCATCATAGTGACACATAAACCTCCAAAGACAGATGGTTGGTGGCTACACATGAGGGGCACTGGCCAGGAATTGAACCAGGGCCGCCTACCTGAAAGGCGAGAATTCTACCACTGAACCCCCAGTGCCCTCCTTGATCAATTTTGGTTATAACTAAAAAAACCAAGTAAACAGATGCAGATCCCGTCCTTATAAAGAAAGATCGGCACTGGTGATAGATACATTAACAATGGAACAAATGCTCAGCTATAATTATACGGGAGAGGCCATGATTTTCAGGACAAAGTAAAGACTTTGTTTTAATGTGTTTATTTAACTTTCAAATGAGTTGACAAATTTTGACAAAATTTAGTTCATGCACAAAAGGAATCAAATATATATCACAAAAAAACCTATGAGTTAATGCATCAAACGACAGCAAATAAAAGCTTTCAAAGAGCTCTCTTTTCTATAATTTGTGATGACTTTCAGAGCCCTCATTCTCCTATCCGCTCTAACCACACTGCAGAGCACAAGATAAACTGCTCAATTTCAGCTAATTTCACCATTTTCTGGATGTCACTCTCCTGCTTAAAAACCTAGCCCACCTGACTCTTGATTGACTGATTAATAGGCAGTTGTATGGAGTAAACCTACAATTCACAGAATCACAAATGCATGGGTGTTTTTCACAGTGCAGAGGGCAGGAAAGGTTACGAAAGGTATGTTTGCGGAGTTAGGGAAGGGATCACCTCTTTGCACTTAGTCGAGGAAACTTCATAGAGGCTTTGAGGATTCTGACAAGTATTTGAGAGGTGAGGAGTTAAAGGTGTCCTAGGCTTATGGTTGTGTTTGGGGTAAGAGTCCTGAGGCAGTCCGGAGAGAGATTTGCAGAGCCATCATGGAAAAGAGGAATTTGACCAGCTCTGCATGCTCTAGGGAGCGAGTCTCAAACTTTAATGTGCGTTGGAACACTGGGGAGCTTGCTGAAATGCAGTACTTATTCAGTAGGCCTGGGGCAGCAACCAAGTTTCTACATTTCAAACAAGCTCCAGGTGATGCCCAGGCTGCTGGTCCATGGGCCATGCTTTGAGCAGCCAGTGCTGAACTAAAAGGAATAGTTCCATTTTGTTTTGTTTTGCTTTGCTGCAACAATTAGAGCTATCAAAAAAAAAAAATGGAACAAGTATGTCAAAAGAGGTAGAAAGTTTCTTAGGAAATGGTAAACACCATACGTAGACAGAGTAAGGTGTTTAGTTTTATCCGAACTCTAACGTTTAGGGACTTACTTTCTCCAAATAATCAACCTCTTTAGACTCAGTTTCCTCATCTGTAAAATGGGGATCATACAAACCAACTTGCAGGCACAGTGATAAAAATGTAATAAGTCTAGAGCACCCATCATGGATCCTGAACAAAGTAAATGGTTCAAGTATGGAAGCCTATTTACTGCTCACTTCAATGACCCCCTTCTTCACTGGAGAGAGTCAAGCAGAGTTTTAATTGACACTTGTGAGGGAAATAATAAAGAGAATGCCAAGCTCAAGGCGAGAGCACTGATGGCTCTGAGATTCCACAATTCAGTGCTATGATCAAAGGGACTTGAAGCCAGTGATTTCCAGGATGTGAGCCCCAGATGCATGAGTATCACTCAGGTTTGTTCTTGTTGTGAGCGTGTTTATTATGCTCATATGATAGATCAACAGTGTGGAATCAGGAGCTAATGACAGCTAATAACTGAATAAACAGTTCAATAATGAAGTGTATGTGTGCATAAATATGCTTCCATCAATATTCTTCAGAAAGGGTCTTTTGTACGAACACCTTCCACTTATACAGCCTTTTAAGTCTTTTGAGAGTGTTCAATTATGTCATCTCATTTGAGCCTTAAGAGAACCCTGGGAGTGAGACTCATAATCCCCATTTTACAAGCAGAGAGGCTGCTTTGTGAATTGCTCAGGGTCACTACACCAATGAGGCCCAGGACCAACCCCAGACCCAGTACTCAGTTCTTTCCTCTGTGTTCTGCAGCCTTTGTATCCAGTTATTAACTGGGTTGAGTCCAATAATTATTTTATTAAATGTCCTTTGTGAGCAAAGTCCTGCAAAAAAGAAAAAAAGACACAGAGATTTTAGAATTTACAGGAGCGTTTGCTTGTATCTATGCCGCTTCCTTCATTTTACAGATCAGGTCACTAAAGCTCTGAATTATGCAGGGACTTGTCTAAGGTCACCCGTTAGTTCTCGCCTAAATGAGAAAGTGCACATTCTTTTAATTCTGATAGTAGCTTTTAATATTCCACGCTCCTGGACACAGAAAGTTTTGATTTTTGTTCCAGGTTCTTTCCTGGCCTGTTTTAATTACCAATTAATCTGGAACTAAAATGTCCAAGACCTTACATGGTGCAAATGGCTAACTTGCTTGGCTGTTAATTGAGAGGTCAGCTGTTAATTGAAAGGTCAGCTGTTTGAGTACACCCAGAGGTGCTTTGGAAGAAAGCCCTGGTCACCTACTTCCAAAATATCAGCCATTAAAAACCCTATGGAACACAGCTCTACCCTGACACATATGGGGCTGCCATGAGTCAGAATTGACTTGATGGCGACTGTTTTTTTTATTATTATTTTTATAATGTACTTATTTTAACAAACACGTAGAACCTTGAGTTGATGGTCAGGAGAGAGAACAATCGCCCAGTTAACTTTGTCCTCTTTAAATCAAATATTCTTATGTGTATCTGTGTTGGAAACCCTGGTGGCGTAGTGGTTAAGTGCTACGGCTGCTAACCAAAGTGTTGGCAGTTCGAATCTGCCAGGCACCCCTTAGAAACTCTATGGGCAGTTCTACTCTGTCCTATAGGGTTGCTATGAGTTGGAATCAACTCGATGGCACTGGGTTTGGTTTTGGTATCTGTGTTAACATTTAAGGCCAAGATATCTGGCTAATGCACCAAGGCCAGCAAAGGCTGGTGTCAACACGTTTCACAGGCGAACAAATCCAAACTGGTGGAAGAGTCATACCCGCCATCTTGTCTGTAATGAATTAGCCAAGCACTGGCCATTCCATTTCTGCCCTTCTTTAATCAAAGCTGAACAGAATGAATTGCAAATAAAAAGGGAAAAAAGAAAACATTAAATATGAAAGACCAACTTGCACGCCTATATTTTTAGTTCGAGTGACAGTTTTAAAATTACAAAGGTAAAAATCCTTTGCTAAATCAGGTTTTAAATGTGCCATTTGTCAAACTAGTACATTTTTATGATTTTTAAAAACTACTGTTTTATCATGAAAGGTAAAAATACAAAGCGGTGGTATCATTCTTCACTTCTACCACCTCCACCGCCTTCTTTGTTGCGTTTGGGGGGGGTTGTTTTTCAGTGTAGGAAACTGGGCTATTCTCAGCAAAATGCTGGGAAAGACACATTTTCATTCATGGTTCAATGTCGTTAGATCATTCTCCATCCTCAGAGCTGTTATTGTTTCACAGAAATAGGGAAAATGATCCTTGTGGCAAATGCAGAATTTCATAGCTGAGAGGAAGAGAAAGCTGAGGCCAGAGAGGTGGAACCCAATCCGTCAGCGGCAGAGCCTAGCCTACATTCTTATTCTCTTCCAACCTGATGAGCAATATGGCATTAAGTCGAAATGCCCTTCCTGACACTGTTGCCCCCAAATGGCCAGAGCATCCTGACTTTGCCCCCAGGTCTCTCCTGCTCTACCAGCCACAGTTAGCATCTTGACTTACAGAGTGACCCTAACCTGAAGACTTCTAGAATCTTTGTAAAGAAAGCCAAAAGAAAAACACCTTTTCTGCAAGGTCAAGATAAGGACCAAATCATTGTTTCATTGTAAAATGGATGTGGTCTCTGGGAGAGGAAGGTGAGGAAGTAATATGAGCTGAAAGAAAGGAAAAAGAGGAAGCTGCAAAGGGCATAATAGAACACCTCCTTTACTCCAGGCAACTCTGCATTTACTCTGTGATTATCATCAAGAACAACTTTGCAAATTTTCCCGAAGAGAGAAGGAGAAGAAACATTGATTTCGGAGTCACTGGGACGCCCTCTCTTTACAGCTGTGGAATCTGTGCGTCTGGACAGAAACAGCTGTGGTTGATAGGAAGCAAGCTGAAACAGCCATCGAGCAGTGAAAACAAGCATCCAAAAGGATTCTCAGCCCAGGTTCTGTCTTGGATCTCCTATGGACTTCTGACCAAACACCCTATCTTTCTGCAGTTTTCCATCCAGTATCAGTTGCCACTGAATCAATTTCAGCACCACTGAGAGCGCTTATGGGATACTTCACACATTCTGCCCTTTCAGATAGGCTGGGCAGGTCCAAACCAAAACCCCCTTGCCATCTAGTTGATTCTGACCCTACAGGACAGAGTAGAACAGCCTCATAGGGTTTCCAAGGAGCGGCTATGGATTCGAACTGCTGACCTTTTGGTTAGCAGCCATAGCTCTTAACCACTGTGCCACCAGGGCTCCCTGGGTAGATCATTGCTTTATAAACGCAAAGTATTATTCCAGTGAGGTGGGTGCCTGGTTCTTAGCAAGGTATGACATCCACTTCTGTAGCCACTAAACCAGTTGTCGCTGAGTCGATTTTGACTCAGGGCGACCCTATGTATGTCAGAAAAGAATTGTGCTCCATACAGTTCTCAATGGCTGATTTTTTGGAAGTAGGTTGCCAAGGCTTTCTTCGGAGGCACTTCTGGGTGGATTTGAATCTCCTACCTTTTGGTTAGCAGCTGAATACTTCCTTCTAAAATGAAAGCCACGGTAACACACTGGCAGAGAGTCTTGTTTAAGTTAGTCCCATCCTCAGAGTCCAATGAGGTAGCCTATTTCCATCGTGTCTTCTCATGACAGCCATCCTTAGAATCAAACCAGCCTCAATCTGGGCATGAGGAGACACCAGAATATGAACACAAAGCACTTGCTAAATATAAAGTGTCACATAATGGAATTGCAGTTCTCGGTCCAAAACTGAAATTTTTGTTTTTACTAAAAATGGGCCTTCACCATGTGATTCACTACTAATGAAAGAAAAAGTATGGATTAAAATTTGTTAATTATTTTTTACTCACTTATAGCAAAAAAAAAAAACTTTAAACCCTATAATTTGGTGACCAATTAGTCTTTGATTTACCCTGACATACTTGGAGTTTTTTTTTTTTTTTAAATATTAAAAAAAAGATTTGCAGCTGAAAATTTACATTTAAAAAGTAATTAATGCCAATTCAGTGAAGAAATTCTCAGTTTCCTACAGAATTATATTGAACTTCAAGCCTTTTTCAAAGATAGCAAGAATTGGTGATCAGTGAAGAGGTGTTTGGTTGGTGCTCAGCTGGACAGTGCCTACATATTGCCCTTCTCCAGGTAAACCAGTATCAGGCACATTCTACTTTTCTGTTCAACTTTGTGACGTTCATTCTTCATCCTTCTGTGTGTTGTTGTTACTCACAAGAGAGCATTTCACAGTAAGCGGCAGTCAAGTTTCAACCCTTCTTGTTCTAGGTGAGTACCTCTAAGAGGTACACCAGTTCTGCAGAGAAACTCGGGATAATGGAATTACCCTCATCTCCTTCAGCCTCATCCACATTTCCTGAGACCGCACATCCAGATTCATCTACCTAATATAAACTTACCATTTCTTCCCTCATTTTCTTCCCAACCTCCCCCGCCAAAAGATCCTCTCTTTACAGTAGGAGGGTGTGGTGACCAGAAGCTGTTATCGCTATTGCATTAATCATTCTGAAGTTGTAAGAAAAGGTCACTGTGAGGTTTTCCGAGCTAGATAAAAGAGGATTCATTTGGCAGTCTCTTTTTACTATTGGACCAAGGAGAGGTTCCATGTTCTGTTTTGAACTGGCTCCTCCTGGCTTTTGTGTTGGCATAAATTTGAGCAGAATGCAATTTCTTGAATTTTTCCCTTAAGAAGAAAATAAATGGGGATCGAGTAACGCTCAATGTTTCCACCACGTGCAGTACATATCATTAACTGGCAACCTTTCAGTCTACCACCATGCCATTCCCATGGAAAATTCTCTTGTATCAGTTACAGTGTTCTTACACCAACGATCCCAATGGGAGGTGAGGGAACAGAGTGAGGCGCGGGAGTCACTAGTGTCCACAGTGTATAACATATTCCAAGCTGAATGCTGGACTTGTAATGCAGCGATGCCATGTGGTTTTTGATCAAGAACAAAGGGCCAAAACAAATAAAAGTATTTGGTCATTGCTTTTGGCATCCCCAGTCACAGCAAGTTTACTCCAATCCTCTAAACCTCACTTTTGGAAGTTTGCATGTATATGCCATTTCTAGTTATTAGGCAGCAACTCTGTGCCAAGCATTTTTGCATACACCTTCTCCTCACTTATTGACTGTCTTGTTATCTGACATTTTGCATTTATAACAATGGTAAAAGAAAAAATCTACTATTTGACTATTTTGCACCTCAACAATATATGTCTGGCAGTAACAAATGCCAAAGTGTGAGGTGAGAGTAATGCTGGTTTTGATGGTTAAGGTTATGTGCCAGCTTGGCTGGCCATGATTCTCAGTGGTTTGGCAGTTATGTAATGATGTAAGTTGGCAGTTATGCAATGATATAATCATCCTCCTTTTTGTGATCTGACGTGATCATCCTCCATTTTTTCATAACACCAATTTTGCATAATGAGTTGGTCTTTGGAACCTGACTATGTCAGTGAGGAGTAGGTGTACGTTATCTCTAATTGGCTCAACCATCTACAAGGACAATTTTATTATACCAATTTTATTGATGAGAAATCTGAGGTTCAAAGAAATAGCTTACCCAAGTCATTTAGCTAGTGAGTAGCAAAGCTAAGATTCAAACCAGCTCTGTCAAACTCCAGGGACCACACTAAAGAGCAATTTCAAGGTAGGATTTATTCAGAGTTACAAAATTTACATATGGAATTGGAGTATATGGCTGTTAACATAAAGGGTTCCACGTGAGTTCTTTATATTTAAAAAATCAGGATGCCTAGGCTGTGATCTAAAGACACCAGAAAGCGAAGGATTCAGATGTTGCTCTTTATTCAGCAGTTGTTGGCTGGGCACTTTCATGACACTAACAGTTGAAGGGACAGGCATTATGCAAAGGGGAGAGGCTTTTCTAGGAACTGGCCAGTAGCCCTCTACCTGCCCATATTTCTCTTCCAGCTCACATCAGGTTGGGTTTCTGGAAAGGCTCGCCTCTTGGCCCAGGTATACCCCTGCTCCTGTGCCTGTACTGCCGGAGGTAAGAAGCGATGCATGCTCCAGACCTGAGATCTGAGGAATCTTCACAGTTGATGGGTTCCTGTATTGACCTCCCAACCAAAGTCTTTCAAATACAGCAGTGTCAGGATATGGGGTACCCACATGGGCCCTGGATGTCCAGGTAGTTCCGTTTTACAGCCTCACAGAGCCCTGATGAGACCAGTCCCACAGACATACCCTTCTCATTAATTCCCTCTGTTAAATCTAGTCCATATCAACTTCCCCACCTGGGTCTGGAATCCTAAGCCCTGCTCTGAACCCTTATAAGGACGCTGTTGGCCCACCGTACTCAATCAGCCCTCCTCCTCAGATGCTGGGTCTTTTTTCTTGTATTCAGGATAGCTGGAAGAATGCCATATGTGAACAGACCTTCTGGCCCCCATTGCCTTCCATCTAGCTCATATGTGTTCGACCACCACACCTCAAGGCCCTGCCTCCACAGTTGGGTCAACCTAGGCCCACCCATTGTTGTATAATGTTGGACATTGTCCGAGGATAATCCAACAGCCCTCTCTAGATAGCTACTGGCTAGTTCCCCTGTTTCCAGCTCTAATAAGTGGTTCTGTCCTGGGGCCAGCTCACCCCTAACGCTCCAGCTTTGAGTTGCCACTTAAACTGCCGAGGACACTTGGCTGCAGAGCTTTTCCAATTTATAAGAGTTCCTATCAGGACAGCCATTGGTACCCACCCCCTTCAGCTGCCTTTCCCCTCACTGCCGTTATGAGGGAGAAATAATTGTCCCTCCTCTCTTTAGGCAGCCTGCAATAAATCAAACAGCCCACTATTAATTAGTGCCATTCAAAACGACCCCAAAGGTACCAGGTTATTTTCACTGGATCATTCTTATTAAACATTGGATGAGTTTCTAATCCAGGTGTTTGGTAGCATACTTGGAAATATCCAAGTAATGGCCAAGTTCTTGATGGCTTTATTTCAATGATCGCCACCATATAAACCCAGTGAGACCCCGTATGTTGAAGAGTAGAACTGTGTTCCATAGGGTTTTCATGGCTGTGACCTTTTAGATGCATATTGTCAGGCTTTTCTTTCATGATATCTCTGGGTGGGTTCAAATCTCCAACCTTTCAGTTAGCAGTTGAACATTTAACCACATACGGGGACTCCATGAATAGGAATCAACTCGACTGTAACTGGTACTGCTAAAAACCCAGAGAGAGGCCAGGACAAAAGTGCTCAGGTGTGCAGGCCCAGCAAGAGTTCCCTCAAGCCACAAGACCCTGTACTCGAGGTGGCAATGCAGCAAGACCTAAAGGGCATCCTCCCTGCCTCCCGCCGGGTACACAGGTAGGAGCAACACTGTCAGCAGCACAGCTTTTGACCAAAGAAAACATGAACTGAGGCAATGACATTGTTTCTCTTGCAATTTCATCCTCTGCTAGAATAGAAACCAATGCAGTGCCACACACCACCAAAGCAGATTTTTCAAGCTCTGTAAGCCTCAAAGGCTTACAAGATTCACTTGGGCTGAGTTGCAAATCTGTCGTGGTACTTGGTTCTAATAACCGCCTTCCCAAGACTTGAGGCTGCCTCCCACGCAGCCAACCTAATGAGTGATCTGAAGAGTACTGCTAACTATGTCACTTCATTAATTGCTCAATCTAAATTAATCAGATATACTAAGTTTCTCTTGTTTTTCCAAAGGCTCTTATTACAGCAGACTTAAAAGAATCAGGGTCTTTCTTAATGAGAGCAATAACCATATCCTGTTTTTATGTACTGCCCTGTTGCCTACTAACTCAAACGCTGACTGTGTCCACACAGCAGAGGGAAAAACAGGGCCAAGCAATTGCCTGTAAATATAACCACTAGAGTGATTTAACCTGGTTCAACCAGGCCTAAGAAATATTTTCCTACAAATAAAAAAAAATAGCAATTTAAAATCCAAATTACATTCATAATGACCTTGGCTCTCGATGCTTTACTTGTTTCATTATATCTCAGCACCCCAGAATGAAAATGCCGAAGAACGATAATGCTTCTCTTTAAAAGTCCCTTTTCTGCCTCTGTGCTGGCCAAAAATCATGTCTCCTAGAAAGTCCTTCTCCCAAAGGGATGCCAAAAGGAAGAGTTGGAAGTCAGGGCTGCCAGATTTAAGCAATGCCTGGGATTGGGTTTAGGAGTTCCTGGGTGGCACAAGCAGTTAACACACTAACCAAAAGTTTAGAGGTTCAAGTCCACCCAGAAGTGCCTTGGAAGAAAGGTCTGACATCTACTTCCAAAAAAATCAGTCATTGAAAGCCCTATGGAGCACAGTTCTACCTTGACACACAGGAGGTCACCATGAGGCAGAAGCAACTCAGTGGTAACTAGTTTTGGTGACTGAATTCAAGAATAGGGAGATAGGTAGCCTTTCATTCAGTGTTATGTGAGAGGGGCCAAACAAGGGCCCCAGCCAAACTGCTCATTTAATTTGCTCCTGAAATTGCATAATTAAAGACTTTACTGCCTTTGGATCTTGAAGGTGCTTCCATCTTCTGGATGTAGAACATAAGGGCGTAAAAGCCTGAGTCTGGGAATCAAAAGACCTGAATTCAATATGAGACACTGTCCCCAGCTCCAGTCTTGGTTGTGTGACATTAGTAAGTTGCTTCACCTTGCTGAGCCTTCGTGTCTCTTATGTAAACTGGAATAGTACTACTACCTCATTGCTATCGAGTCAATTCCGACTCATAGTGACCCTACAGGACAGAGTAGAGCTGCTCCAGAGGGTTTCCAAGGAGAGGTTGGTAGATTCGTACTGCCAACCTTTTGGTTAGCAGTGGAACTCTTAACCACCACACCATGAGGGCTCCAGGAATAGTACTAACTTCATGTAACTGTGCAAACATTAAATGAGATTTCACTTATAAAGCCATTAGCTTAGTCCATGAAATAAAATAAGCAATCCATAATTACTTTTGATGGTGATGGCATCAATATTATTATTACAAATAAGCCAAGGCAAAGTAAGAGTTTAATCCCTTCCTTGTTAACTGGTAGGTAAGGAGATTAGGAATAACAAATGAAACCAAAGAGGCTTTCCAGGCATAGCACTCTAGACAGAGAAGGAAGAGTACTATCTGCAAATGTCTTCTTGCCCTAAGGTTTTGCCTAAGACCTTAACTGTCAGTACTTATTTCTACCCCAACCAAACCAGAAGCTGTCAAGTCAATTATGACTCATAGGGACTCCATGTGTGTCAGAGTGGAACTGAGTTCCATATGATTTTCGAAGGCTGATTCTTTTGCAAGTAGATCACCAGGCTTTTCTTCTGAAGTACCTCTGGGTGGACTCGAACTTTCAATCTTTTGGTTAGCGTTTGGTCAACAAGAAAAATGAGGCTCCATCAACAGATGAATGAATAGACAAAATGTGGTATATATATGCACTGGAATATTACTCAGCCATGAAGAGGAATAAAGTCCTGGTACATGCCGCAACATGGACGAATCTTGAGAACAACATGCTGAGTAAAATAAGTCAGTCACAAAAGGACAAACAGTTTGAGCTCACATATGAAATAAGCAAATCTACAGAAATCAAAGATTATGTACCAGGGATGGGAAGGAGAAGGAGAGGGGGAGGGGAGTTTGTCCTTAGGGGATATTGAGTCTACCATTAATGGTGGTAGAATGGTTGCACAACTTGGTGAATATAATCAATGTCACTGAATTTTCCATGTAGAAATTGTTGAGATGGTGTACGTTTTGTTATGCATATTTTCACCAAAATTGAAAGAAAAGAAAATTGAGGAGCAAAGGGGTTGAACAGTCCTTGCTAGTTCCATTCAGAGGTGGAACAGAACCAAACTCCTTGGCCTTGTTGATTTATCCACTTCAATCCTGTTTCACAACCACCCAGAGAAAGAAGTGGGCAGGACCAAATAAAGCAAATCCCTGAAGGGACCGGCAACGCCATTGTTCCCTGGCCCCCAGCATAGAGAAAGACCCATGGTGCGTGCGCGCTGTTCTCGCAGCCTGGTCACGGGCAGATGTGAAGTCCCTGGCTGAATCACAGGAAAGAGACAGAGTTCTGAGGTGCCATTGGGAATGTTCTGAGTCCTCCGGGAATGAAGGCAGTTAGAAAAGTTGATTCTTTATAGGTTCACAAGTCTGAAAGTAATTCACTAGAATTTCCCTGTCTGCTTGGAATTGCAAAATTTGAAATGGAAGCATTTGCAGGGATAACCAAACGCCCAATATGATCCCCTGAAGTGGTGCTTTCCTAGTGAATGCCATAGACTATCTAAGCCAGCTGACTGGAAGACTGAAATATTTTTCCGGGAATTCAAGGAGACTCATAGAACATCAATTTCAATGGATTGGATTGGCTGTGATGGGGCTTATAGGATTATTAGGACCAACGTAGCTAATGGACTTCATGCTCCCCAAGTGAGCGTCTACAAGAACACCTTCTGAATCCTTTTTCACTTCTTCAATCATAGAACCTCTTTCTGGGGAAGCAGGTCTAAGTACCAAAAAGGGAGAATATGCAATAACTGAATACAGAATGCCATATTTTTGCTGGCACCAAGGTTCATCTTCATCGTTCTTACAGCTATCACTCCAAAGTATTAAAGGCGTGCTGCAGTGATGGCTGACTCAAAAAAAAGAAACAAGCAACCCAAGAGATTGTGTGCTTGGTAAGGTGCCTAAACTCTCACATCTGTGAGTGAGCATTTGAAAAACTAGAAAAGAACACAAAGGTTCTAGATGGTTGTCCCGGGAACAAATTAGACTGTGGCGAATAGCCCATCTCCCCTTTGCCTTTTGCAAAGATTTCAGATGAATCCAAGTAAAAACTCCAGCAATTCTTCTCAAATAAAACTAAAACCCAGAAGCTTAAACCTAGACACAAACATTTTACTGAGGTCTTGCACCATCTGGCCCTGAACTCAGGGCATGACTTGGGGAGAAAAAAAAAAAGAAAAGAAAAATGCACTCAGACAGTGGCCAGCGCTCTGAAATCTCATGGGTGACTCGGAGCAGTCTTCATTTCCTGCTTTCTTCTGCGGGTGATTTAGCCTTGGGTATTTCTAAAGGCTTGGGAACAGAGATAAAGATTATCTCTCTTCCTGCCCGTTTCTCCATCAGCTCTGAGCTATATATCTGGGGTCTAAGACACATGTGTCCTCGCCCTGGATATTGAATTCTGTGCCCACCTTGTTTATCAGTCACTTGCTGCATTTCCTCACTGTTTGTTTTTTTTTTCTTTCTTTCTTTCTTCCTTCCCTCTCCCCTCCCCCCCATCCCCCACCCCCCACCCCCCACCCCCCTCAGCCCCTTTGCAAAAAGCTGCTAGGCCATTTTAAAGAGGGGAAAATGAAAATGAATCTGCGGATCAGTCTAACTTGAGTGCGGCTGAGGCTACTCTCTCTAGAATATCTAAATGAGATAAATGAGGCCGGTCTGAGCAGCAGTTCTCTGACGTACTGGAGTGCCGACAGCCATGTACAGCTGTCAGGCAGAAGAATGACTCCCAAGCCGCCACCCTGCTTTCCTGCCGTCCGCCCCCCCGCCCCCCCAGCGCCCTGCCCTCCCTCGAATGTGTATTTGCTGCAGGAGGTGACAAGGGAAGTCCATCCATACTGCTTAGGGCCAAAAACTGACTAAGGAACAAGTATTCTCTCTCTTATGATGAGCTGGAATCCCTGGGTGGTGAAAATTGTTAATGAGCTCAGCTGCTAACTGAAAGATTGGAGGTTCGAGTCCACCCAGAGGCATTTCTGAAGAAAGGCCTGATATACTTCTGAAAAAAAAAAAAAAGACATTGAAAACCCTATGGAACACAGTTCTACTCGGACACACGTAGGGTCACTGTGAGCTGGAATCGACTCCATGGCAACTCTCTTTTCGTATTTTTTGTTTTAGAATAAGTTAGCTCGCGCCATCCCAAAGTTTGAGGTAATGAATTAAAACCACAGCAGGGTCTTCCACAAAATAGATGTGGTTTTATATTTGTTCCACATGTCCCCATTAGCCAGCAGAGCTGCCTGGGGTACGTGATCCCTCCAAATTGGACTATTGTATTCAAGCTGTCATTTTTCATTTTTTAAACCAGGATCCCTTCAGGTAATCAGTAACCTTGAAAAGAACTGAACTCTCTCGCACAGGTCTGCTGAAAGTCCTCCGGGAGACTAAAAAAGTTGATGAAAAAATATAAATACACGTGCCCACACCGCACCCCACCGCCGTCCCTGGCGTCCCTCACTATCTCCTTCCGTCTTCGCCAGGAATGTTTCACAAAGTTTAGACAGGTTTAGCTTATCACTCAAACACTATGACTCAAACTCGGGGAAATTGTTTCTGTAATGGAGTTCTCAATTTACTGGTCAATTTCACCTTGATTTTGTGTCACCGTTCGCTTTGCTGGCTCTCCAGCTTGTATTACATGCTCTAAGAATGTGAAACATTTTCGAATATTTTAAATATCATAGATAATTTTATTCAGCTCATAATCTTCTAGAAACATAAATAAAAATATTTTTTAAAAGGAGAAGGAAAAAAACAAAACAAAAAAGACGCCGCTGCTGTGTTAGGATGTTCATAAATAGCTAAAATCTGCCACCTTCCGGATTTTCCAGGTTGGCTGCCGTGTAAACCAGCCCGATTTTCTTTGGCGAGTTAGGTATTCTTCAACCGTGCAGTGACACTGCCATCTAGTGGCCACTTCCTAGACCGTTCGTTCGGCAGAAATGTATCAAGAGGCCATGGTTTTTTTAGGGGGAACCAAATATTCGTTTAGAGCCATTTACTCAAATTCCAAATACCAAAAGAGAATGAACCTTACTCCGAGCATTGAGATTGGGATCAAAAAGTCAGCATTTGTAAAATAAATTTACAAAATGGAAATGAAAGGATATTTATGCTCAAATGAATACAGCCTCATACGAAGTATGCATTTTTTACTTCAAATGGCCATGACAATTGAACCATAACCATATGACAATCTCAGTTACTCAACTCATGATCCCCCTGAGAGGCAGGGGGAAATTGAACTATTTCTCAGTCTTTTATCTCCTTTGTCTGAGGAATAGATTAAAACATACCGGGTCTCATACTAAACCTTAACATTGCCATAAAAGTAGGATCGACACTTTTGCACAT
Organism: Loxodonta africana; assembly: GCF_030014295.1. Classification (NCBI taxonomy): domain Eukaryota; kingdom Metazoa; phylum Chordata; class Mammalia; order Proboscidea; family Elephantidae; genus Loxodonta; species Loxodonta africana. The sequence goes on from NC_087358.1 coordinate 58,319,970, forward strand.
TTAACCATTTCTAGGCTCTGCACTCTAAGCCCTTCCTGGAACAGCTTCTGTGCCCGAGGAGAATCCATTCCGAAGAGCACTGGAGAGCCTGGAGGCCGACATCACATTCATTACCCGGGCTCTGCCCCAGGACCCCGCTGCTGAGAGCAGAATGTAAGATCGGACGGGCCCCTACATGTGATGCTTCAAGAATGTAATTTCAGTGCTCTCTCCTCTCATATATTTTGAAATCTTCCCTGAGTCCTGCTTTGGTAAGATGAAGAGGCGCAGGGCTGGGCGGGGCGGGGCGGGGGGGCGGTGGATTTTTTCCCACGAGGTCAGAAACGCTGCGCGCTCCAGGTTGGGGGTGTTGTCAGGGATTTGACAAACTATCTCAGCGGCTCTAAATCTACTTTGTGCTGAAACCCATTTCCGATCTGGTAGCAAATTTCCTTTCAGAAAAATCAAAATCGGTTTAAAGTTTTTACGGACTGGGAGGAATGGGAACCGTATCATTCTCATCCTTCTTCATTTCTTCTCTGTCGTTTCCTTAGGGTGTTTGTCTTACCTCCTCTTTTCACGTGCTCCAGCCCTAAATAGTTACCTGAAGGCTGTGTTCTTGAGATCACTAGGTGCAGGCAGGTGAGCTCTGATTGGCTCACCCTTCACAGAGCCACACCTAGCCTCAAGTAACTGGTCAACCCTGTAAAGGTGGCCACAGGGAAGGCTTTCCCCCAGTGCCATCTCATCTCTCCTAAGTCATTTATTTTTGCTACTTCATTTGTTCATTTGTTTGTTTATGTTGGGGGTAAAAAAAAGGTTGGGTTTCAATACAGAATATAAGTGTGTCTGATCACCCCAGGAAAAAAAAAAATTGCTAGACCTAAGCCTAGCCTCCAACCTCAACAGCTTTTTAAAATTTGGAAATGCAAGCAGCAGAGATCTGGTCTGGCCCAGCTCCCATGCTGTTTGGGAACCTGAGCAAAGGATTTTAGTAATGCTCCTGGCTAGGATATTATTAACAAGGCCATCCCCAGGCAGATATTGATCACAGAGAAACTACTGCTGTGTATTAATTCTCCTCCCTCCTTTCTTTCTCCCCACTGCAGGTGGCCTCCCTAGAGCCATCCTGCCTCAGTCAGACATAAAGGGGGATAAAAGACTACCAGCAGATTGGAGTGAGGAGGAGGAGGAAGGCACACTGTGGCTGGACAAGCAACCCCTGGACATTGCCAGCATCTTGATCGCATGTAGAGATATTGGAGTCTTTTAGCTTCTACCTACTGGTGTCCTACCTGAGATGGCTCTAGCTGTCTGATCTCTGAGACCAAAAAAGGTATTCTCACTAACTCTATACCTCACCACTCCCTTGTCCCAGAGGGAAAAATAAAACAGAGGCCAGGAAAATTATTGGAGTTTGCTAAATGATGGGCACTGTCTAGCTATTGGCTGTTGAATTAGTTAACTGATGTAACAGACGGTAGGGACACAATCTGGAGCCATGAGTGTGTTCTGTGGACCAGACATCACACCAGCAGTCACCTGCAGTGGACTAGGCTGGTGGCGAGAAGAGGATTTAGTGGCTTAGAAGGTGCTCCTGCTGGGGAGTAAGCATGTTAGTGAGGGTTATCCATTTCTAATGTACAACCTTGAATAGCAAAAGAGGGAAAGGGAGGTGACAACAATGCTGAAAAAGGGCCTGAGCCAGGCAGGGATGTCAGGAAGTCCATGTAGGTCAAGAAACCCAGGCAGAGGAATTCCTGAGCAAAGTGATAGGTTTTCGGACTGGAGAAGTCGGGTGGTCCACATCAGTTGGAAATGGAACATCTTGCCGAGAAGTGTGGCAATGGGGAGCTGGCAGAAGTCCTCATGCAAGGAGGTATTTTAGAAATTAACTTGGGCAGCAGTGATAAGAGAGGGATTGAGTGAAGAGGAAAGAAGCTAAAGATAAGAAAAAGGTAAGAGGATATTTCAATGGTCCACACGAGAGAGGATGTGATACTTAACTATTGGCAGAAGATGAGAAATGGAGAGTAAGAGATTCAGAAGGAAAGTCTGAAATAGAATTAAGGCAATCTGATTGGAGATGAAGGCAAGGGAAAGGTCAAGGTGACTAACCTAGGTAAAACTAGGGGTAAAGGTAACATGTCTGAAGAGGGAATGAGGACAGTTTTGAGTCTAGATCAAAATGAATTTGGGTTCAGCTGTGTTGAGCTTGTGGAGCTTGTGGGACAACCAGGGGCAATTGGAATTATAACTCTGGAGATCAGACAAGGGGCTTGGAGTACAGATATGATCCCACAAGAATGTAGCTCCACACGAACATGATTCTCTGACTGTTTTGTTCACTAGCACAGCCTAAGCCCAGAACAGTGTTTGGCACATATCAGGTGCTCAAAAAATATTTGTTGAACAAATGAATGAATTTGATGGCGATCAACCTGTGGGAGATAGCTGAAGGTGATGGGGTGGATGAGATTTCTCAGAGAGAGTGGAGAGCAAGGTTATGGCTGAAGATGGAAACAAGGAGGACATCACAAGAATGTAGAAGCCACTTTCAGGAAGTTTACTGTGAAGAAGAGATTGGATTGTACTTTGAGGTTTCTTTAAGATGGGGACAGTTGTTGTCATTAGCTGCTGTTGAGTTGGTCCCTGACTCATGCCAGCCCCATGCAGAACAACCCCATAATGCTGAGAAGGTCTCAGTGGAGCTTCCACACTAAAATGGACTAGGAAGAAAGGCCAGCCATCGACTTCTGAAAATCAGCAAATGGAAACCTTATGGATCACAAGGGTCCAAGCTACAACAGATCAGGGGGATGGCACAGGACAGGGCAGTGTTTCTTTCCATTGTGGATGGAATATGTTAAGACACTTGTCTGAGGTCATGCTTTAATAAGCCCATGCTTGTAACCCTTTCCTTCAAGCAGCACATTAACTGAGCGTCTATCATGTGCCAGGACTGTTCCAGATACTGGGAATTGAGAAGGGAACAAGGTGGACAGATTTCCCTGCCCTCCTGAAGCTCCTGTTCTAGGTCGGGTGGATGGCCAGCAAGCACATAACACACATAAATAAATGTGATCATCTCCGATAGTGATAGGCCTTTTTCCCAGAGCCTTGTTGTATAGCTTTTGGACACCCGCGGAAAATCCATCATCACAATGCAAAAACCTGATTGTTAGGAGGGCGACACACCCACCCAGCAGGTCCGTCTTCTGTGTTTGTGCTGCACCTTCCCACCAGGCTGGCTGCCGACACTTGAAATGTGTTAAATAATCATTGCCATTCCACAGCAAGTACATTCCTCTTTTATTTTAATCCTATTATAGAATTTTTTGATGGCAACCTGCTGTTAGAGTACATCTAACTATGTTAAAGCTCCCCAGGCCCTGAGCATGAAAGAACCTCTTCAGAACACACGCTAGGACAGGTCTACCTTGTTAGCATGGAAATGAAAATAAAAAGTGCTGCTTTGGGGCAAGGAGGAGGAGGACGGGTGTTCTAATATCAATGCTTAGGAGGTGAGCTCTCCTTGTTCTCTCCTTCACGCTTCGGGTGGTAGCGGCTTGGTCGTGAGGATTCTTTTCTGTATTCCACCCAGTGCCTGGTGCTTGGTGTTTTAAGCAGTGATAACTAGTAATATAACTTGCAACCCTTTAGCTAAAGGTCATCTCTGCTGCTCTTATGCTTTTTGGTGCAAGGAATTAGTAGTCAGTGTAACCTACAGGTTCACTCCTGAACTCCGGCAATGTTTCATTAACGAAGTGGAAATACATATTATTTAAATATGCAGGTGAACATTTTCCTCCACCTGCAATTATGCAAATTGAGAGCAGCCCTGGCATGGAACGGATAACAGCTTCCTAGAGAATATCGAGTTCCTATTCCTTAAACAAAGTTATATTTACGGTTGCCACGAGAATATAGTTTGAGAAATCGGTTCACTCTAGGAAGTAATAATCACACACAGGTAATACTTCATTGGTACTAAGAACTAGAAAATATCCAAGGCACCTCAGCTGTCTGAGCTTTGATCTGCATGCCCAGGAGAATGTATAATGAAGTACATTTGAATGAACGATCCATAGATCCTCTTGTTTGTGGCCATGGTGGTGGTGGTGATGATGGTGGTGGTGGTGTTGGAGGTGGTGATGGTGGAGGTGATGATGGGAGTGGTAGAGGAGGTGGGGGAGGTGATGGAGTTGGTGGAGAAGGTAATGGTGGTGGTGGTGGTGTTGAGGGTGGTGGAGGTGGTGGTGCTGGTGGTAGTGGTGGTGGTGGTAGAGGAGGTAGTGGAGGTGATGGAGGTGGTGGAGGTAATGGAGTTGGTGGTGGAAGTGACGGTGGTAGTTTTGAAGGTGCCGGTGATAGTGGTGATGGTGATAAAGGTGGTGGTAGTGGAGGTGGTGGAGGAGGTGGTGGAGGTGAGTTGTTGGAGGAGGTGGTGGTGGAGGTGGTGATGGTGACAGTGGTGGAGGTTGTGGAGGTAACAGTCATTAGCCATCCCTCACGTGTTCTGAAAGGTCAATTCCTGGGGAAATTTCACAGGTTCTCCTGTGAATATGATGCCTTGCTTATGATCTCTTGGCCCACGGTATAATATCAGGTCTCAGTGCATGCTGGGGAGGTAAAATGAAGAGTTAGAATAACTAGTATCTTCCAAGTACTGTTTTTGGATTCTTTTCACACTGATAAAAGTCGAGTTAAGGAAATAAAAGCAGATTATTTTAAAGAGACTTTGGCCAAACCATGTGCATATAAGTGTAGAATACACTAGATTCCTTACAGATATGAGAGAACGGTATGCAATTAATTTCCTTAAAGAACAGTCTAGAAAACAATAATGAATGAATCCCTCAACCTAGAAGATTTTTTTTAATGGCTTAAATAAGATAGATGTTTATTTCCCTTGCATTCATAAAGGCAAAAGATGACAATTCAGATCTGATACGGTGACCCCATGTCAACCTAGGAGATTTAAAATACATAACAGCTGTCCTGGCGCAGGCACCGGGCAATCGGAATGGATCCTGGCCATACCAAGGCGTGCATCGTGGACATAAGCCCCACCTCAGGCACTCTGAGGTGCTCCTGCAGCTTGGAGCACCTATTTACTTAACAACACAGTCTTACAAAGTGAGTTCTATGAGCATCAGAGATGCTGGGATAAATGTCGGCGATTCACAGTATAAGAAGATATGACCCCAGACCTCGAGGATCTCTGAACCTAATAAAAATAAGGAAACATGTGCAAAAACATAAAACACAATGGAAAGCATGTATGTCCTCAGAGGGGTATGTACAAAGAGTTACAGGAATTGAGAGGAAAGAAAATTATTTATAGTCGGAGGAACCGGCTATCTGGAGGAGGTGGAATGTTAAATGGGGCTTGAAAGATAGATAGGATTTAGCCAGGAGACAGTCAGGGACAAGAGCATGCAGGGGAAGGAACAACTTAAGTAACACACAGAGGAGGGAAAGTAGGGGGCATATTCAGAGAGCAATTCAGCTTGTCTGTATCACAGGACCCACAAAGCCAGGAAATAAGAGGTGCAGCTAGGAAGGTAGATTGGGGTCAGGTCATGATAAGCCACGAATGCCAGAGTAGGGAAGCTGGACCTGATTCTGTAGGACTTGGAGCACAGTCAAATATTATTTCAGCAGGAGAGTGCCATGATCAGGGTTTCATCATCAATCAACTCAACAATATTTTAACCTTAACAGATAATGGTAGCAGCTAGCTTGACCCGAGAATGCCAAGCTCAACTGCAGAAGGTCAGACGCTGGATTGCGTGCGCCTCTTGCTCCTGAGCCTGGAGGGATAACTGCTTATTCAGCCTGTCAGTCACCAACACACTGGAAGCCTCCTCTGTGCAGGGCCAACAGTGAACGCTTCTCCTACTTAGTACTTACCAGCAGGACTTTGCTCTGCCCCACAGCTGTCACCTGGGACCAGGATAAAGAAAAAGCTTAAGAGGATCAGAGACAGGAGTCCGTGGGCCCTCCCACCCCTGTATATTTCTGCGAGCTTGGCCGACACTGCTGGTCAATGTTGATTTTTCTGCGTGAAATAGAAAAGCAGAGCTCTGTTGATTTTATGTTTTATGGCTGATCGATGGGGGTCAGAGCACGGGCTTTGAGACATGCTGAGTGGGAGGAACTGTGGTGTTTTGATGGTTTTCTTCTGGGAAAGGAGAAGGTCAAGATGAATCCCTCATTCAGACTCAGAAGGCTCCAGCGATGTCACCCCTGGGCTGAGGAGGCAATGGTGGGGTGTTTCCAGCCAGGCCGAGCAAGGAGAGGTGACATTTAAGGGCTTTTGAAGAAATGCTGCACTTTTGGCAAAGGGTCTGTGAACTCTTTACTTGCTTTATATCCTCACAGGCTATATCTGGAGTTGCTGAAAGGTGGAAAATTCGTGCACCCCCTAACCTTTTAGAAAGACAGCAAGGGCAGTGAAGAAACTGGGGAGACCTCAGGAGACCTGGCTCTCCAATAATAGCTAAGCTCCAGATTCTATAACCAAAAACCAAACCAAACCCATAGCTGTCCAGGCGATTCCATCTCACAGCGACCTCATAGGGCTTCCAAGGCTGCAGATCTCTCTGGAAGCAGACTGCCACATTTTTCTCCCACAGAGCTGCTTGTGGTTTCAAACCGTCCAACCTTTTAGTTAGCAGTCAATCACTTTATTCCAGCCCTAACCACTAATAATAATAACTGCCAAACGTTAAACACTTACTAAATGCTTTATGTATACATTATCCCATATTAACCTTGTCATAACTTCTAAAAAAACAGATGCTGTCAAGTCAGCTCCAACTCCTGGCGACCCCATGTGCGTCAGAGTAAAACTGCTCCATAGGGTTTACAGTGGCTGATTTTTCAGAAGGTCACCAGGCCTTCCTTCCAAGGCACCTCTGGGTGGACTCAAACCTTCAACCTTTTGGTTAGTAGCCGAGATGTTAACCATTTGCACCACCTAGGGACTCCAAATAACCTCTAAGGAAGTGACTATTGTCCTTATTTTACAGAAGAAACTGAAGCTCTGACACGTTAAGTAGCTGGCATAAAAATTAGCAATGGAGCACAGACTTGAACCCAAAAACCTATGCTCTTGATACTTTGCCATGCTGTCTCCTCTGCCTCGTTTTTCTTACCTGTGATGTGCAGATAACTAGGATAAGAATCAAAGCCTATTAAGCTACAAACTGTATACACAGGCCTTGTGAACCATGGAAAGCTGGGCAAACGTAAGACATCATTGCTACCAAGCCTGCTCTGCTGCCTATCTTCGTTAGGACACATAAGATTTAGAGGAGTCCCTGGGTGGCACAAACAGTTAATGCGCTCAAATGTTAACCAAAAGGTTGGAGGTTTAAGCCCACTCAGAGGCTCCTGAGAAGAATGGCCTGGTGATTTACTTCCAAAAAATCAGCCACCATAAACCCTATGGAGCAAAGTTCTATTCTGATACACATGGGGTCACCATGAGTCAGAATCAGCTCAATGGCCACTCATTTACCTGGTGCTTTTTTTTTTTTCCAAAGCCAAAACTCTGATATGAACCGAATTGCTACTGTTGTGAAAATTTCCAAAAGACTGTCTATACCACTAGGGGGAGTAGAGACGCAGAAGGGGCTACCCTGGGAGCCACAGGAAACAGTTGACTAGGTACAGAGGAAAGAGACCCGTGCAGAGAGAGACACGTCTGCTCCATTCGGCAGAGCAGGAGACACTGTCCCTAAACCCACTGCCATCCTGTGGATTCCAGCTTTAACTTAGCTCTTCTCTCCTCCGCGCCAATTGAAGCTTTGTCCCGTTGTTCTGCTCCCACCGGGTTTGCATGTAAAAGCAACAGTGTGGACATCATTATAATAAGTACTGTGACTAGAGGCTAAGATAAGACACTGATCATCCTATTAAGCAACAGATTCCATAAACAAACATGGCCCATCCTGCCGGCAGCCTGACAGCGCTGTCTGAGAAGCACTGTCGAAAATAACTCATCTGGTGGTGCGCAGCTTCAAGTCTCAGATTCTGGAGAGCCCTGCAAAGTCACACAGAGCTACATCTGTAAACGGTTTGCTGCAGCCACGCAGTGGTGAAGAGGTCCCCCTGGCACCCCCGCCTCTCCCCTGACCCACACCCCGGACAGCCTCTGAGTGTCTCCGTTGCTGGTAAACTGCTGTGGCTACAAAGCCACCGGTGCAGCCAACCGGAGCCACAGCCTCCCGAGAAATGACAGATTTAAAGGAAGAAATGCTGTGCACTTGCTGGAGGCAAGTTATTTTAATATAATGCCGAGATGACAGCTCTCCACATTTAATCATCAAACGTCTGATTTTTTGCCACGACATTAGAATTTCTCACAGTTTGGGGGCTGGAGGGAAGCGTTTCTCTTCCACCCAGGCCTAACAGTTGCATGTTTGCAAGAAATGTCTGTAAACCTCTCCAATTATTTTTAATAAAATGGAAGCGATTGTCTACAGAGGCCCTCTCCTTCCTAATAGCCCTGCCCCCAACGAAAGGTAGCAGGGGCAAAGCTTTCCGGCCAGGCTTGCCTTGTTCCTCGGGGTATTCACTTACTCCTCCGAAGGCGCTCCTCTCTTTTTTCACCTGCGTTGTGGCCGTTTCCTTTTTAATGCTGTCTGTGATCAACAGCTGTCAACGAGGACCTGCTTTTGATTATCTAGTCTAAGTGAGCCGAGGAGGCCTGGCTGGCTCCCCGGCATAAGCTCACCCCGCCTCCAGGTTTGGCTGCCATTAAAATGGATATGGGCATAATTCTCTAGTTTGCTAATTTATACAAAGTCCCCGAAGGTAGGCTTGTAGTAGTCTCACATCCGTTTTCTTCCAACAGATGAAAAGCTGCTATATAGACGTTTATATCTTAACAGAAGACACTCAGCACCATGGGGCCAGGACCCACGCACAAGCTCCTCCCACTCATTCTGCTTTCAGTAAACTTTCAGGGAGTGTCTACCGTCTCCAGGCCCTGAGGATGCAAAAATAAATAAGACATGATCCGTCCTCTGCAGGGAGTAACAAGATAATGGAGCACAGTGACAGGTAAATAAATAATTTGAGCACAACGGGCAAATCCAGGTAAGCTCAAGATGTCCTGGAAATATTTCCCAGACTGAGTCTGCCTGTGGGGCTGGAGAGGGGGTCCCCCAGATGACAGCGGAGCTGGGCCCCGGAGAACAGTTAAGGAGGAAGGGCTCTGCAGACAGACAGAGCTGCATAAGCAAAGACAGGAGACAGGAAAGCACAAGACGTGTTTGGAGAGCCGTGAACCCTTTAGAGGACAGGGTACAGGCCGCTGAATAGAGGGAGCGTCTGGACATTAACTGGAAAGCAGGATTGGTCAGAGGATGGATGACATTGGTGGCTTTTCAACCACTGAGGGTCAAATGACTGTCCAGAAACAGGCTGGAATAAGTTCTTGTGTCAGCAACCCTTCTTCCCCAGCCCTGAGAAAGTGCAACTCAAAATATACAGCCTCTTACTGGGGAACACAGAATGGTCCCTAGGTGGCGCACATGGTCTGCACTTAACTACTAACTTAAAGGTTGCCAGTTCAAACCCACCCAGCAGTGCCATGGAAGAAAGGCCTGATGATCTGCTTCTGTAAAGATTATAGCCAAGAAAACCCTATGGAGCAGTTCTACTCTGTAACACACGGGGTCACCATGAGTTGGTATCAACTCTACGGCAATGGGTTTTGGTTTGGATTGGGGCAATACTATACTACTGGGTGAACTTCTCACTGCACTCTGTGATAAACCAAGTCAGGTGCCTTTCAAAGAACAAATAAGCCTCGCTTTCCCGAAGACTAAGGAAACCACTTCTGGTATCTGAGTAAATAGAAATCTTTGCTTCTCTCAGAGAAAGATAAAGAAACAGTCTATTCCTGAACTCCTGTTCAATACTTCCTTGCCTGCCATTAGAGTTCAGTCCATCGTAGCAATCCTCTCTTTCGGGTTTTGCCTCGTTGCACCTTATTAACTAGAGTGTGGGCCTCAGAGAGCACAAGACCATTATTAATGCCCTTTCTCTGTTACCTGGAGGAGAAGTGCTGATATGCGTGGCCCTGGAAGGGTGATGAATTGCAGCTGGGAACCGGGGCTGGTGTGCCAGGAGAGCCCCCACCTCCCTCCAATCTTATTTTCACCTATTTCTGAAGTGCAAAGTGGGACTTGAGAAGTGGTGCTCTCAATAATAGCGTGGGGCATTTTGCACAAAGACCAGGGTTCGCTTCCCAATTGTGTTCTGGATAAATAGTGCTTCTCTCCAGTGGTCGGTGCTCCCAGGCTTCGCTCACCAGAGATACCATGTGGGGAATGCTCAGGTCCTACCGAGGATGTCCCCGGGGACAGCAACACGCCCAGTTCCCTGACTGACTGACGGTGTTTGATACTGGGCAGCTGGTCCAGCAGCACCTGCAGTGCTAATGGGATACTTCACGTATGCAGCTCTCTCAGAATGTCTGGGCAGGTCACTGCTTTGTAATGCAGGGTATTGTTCCAATGAGGTGGGTACCTGGGTCTGAGCAAGGTATGAGGTTGAGTTCTGCAGCTACTAAACCAGTCGTGGTTAAGCTGATTCTGACTCCTGGTGGCCCCATGTGTGTCAGAGAAGAACTGTGCTCCACAGGGTTTTCCATGGCTGATTTTTCAGAAGTAGATCTCCAGGCATTTCTTCTGAGGCACCTCTAGGTGGACTTGAACTGCCGACCTTTTGGTTAGCAGCCAAGCACATTAACCATTTGCACCACCCAGAAACTCCTAGCACCTGCATTATCTTTGGAATTCTCTGTTCCTACTCTCCCAGTGTGCTAAACTGAGATGCAGGTGAAGCTGAAAAGAACCTAACTCTCTTACAAGCTGTATAGTTTAAGAGGGGGAAAAAATCCCTTAAGGTAACTGTATTTACTGTACCACAGCTCAGTCAAACAACTACCACACTACCTCACCGCAGGTTTCAAATAAAAAATTTTGAGGGCTATTGAACATGCTGTAAGTTTTTAGAGCAGATCCGTGGAAAGTCATTGAGCACAGTTGCCTCCGTGATTGTGATACTTTAGAGAGAAGTGTGACGTGTTCAGCAATGCTCAGCCTCGCACTTCCACCTGGGCGGAGGGATGGCTTGGGGTGAGGATTCTTCACTGTAGCCCATTAGCACCAGCTGGAAGATGGCTGCCTGACAACCACATCCCAAGCTGGGCTTTGCGGCTTAATCCTGTTTGGTTGAATGCAAGTATTTCCCAAATCAGAGGGTCATGAATAGAGAGGGGATAAAACCAATGCCACCGTGATGAAAGCAGACCAGCGTGCCTGTCTGTCCTAGTTATCTAGTTCTGCTATCACACAAATACCACAAGCGAGTGGTCTTAATGAAAAGAAATTCATTTTCTCACAGTTTAAGAGGCTAGAAGTCCAAATCAGGGTCTCAGTGGTATTGATTCCTTCTTGATCATTAGCCCCATGCATTCTTTGTTACCTTGGTGATCCTTGGCTGGCGGATGATTTTCAAATGGCATCTGTCCTCTCCTGTGTGTGTGTCTCTGCGTCTCTTCTGGTCTTTGTATAACTCAGAAGTGATTAGGTTTAGTACCCAACCTACACTAGTATGACTGCATTAACAGAACTAAAGAAAAATCCTATTTCCAAACTGGATCACATCCACTATTACAGGGGCTAGGAATTTCACACACATTTTAGGGAGGCACAGTTCAATCCATAACACTGTTGAGTGGGTTCTCTTCCTCTCTTACTTACGTCCAAACATCTAGACTGAAGCATGTGTACGTCCTTCAAAGGTCCTTCTTAGCCTGAAAACAACTAGAATGTGTCTCTTCTACCACCCCGTGCCACCTTCCACCATCCTCACTCACCTCCACCCCTGGATTCATGGTCCAATTCATCAGCAAAGCTCCCAGGCATAGAAGAGATTGGGGCATTTTGATGTACGCATTTTTTCTTTAGTTCTCCATTAGGTTAAACATGTATGGATGCCTTTTTGATTCCTGACTTACTTATGGAATAGTAATGAAAAGTAAACATATATTCCATGCCTACTCTGAGCCAAGTAGGTACTGTTCTAAGTAGTACGTAACTTGTAATTGCAATTTTTATATCTCATAACAACACTGTGAGAGAGCTGTGATTATTATCCCCATTTTGCAGATAAGCAAACTGAGCCTGGGAGAGGAAATTTTTAAGTAGACAGTGTTGACTGCAGAAATATGTATGTTATTATAATATAGTAATAATGTGTTAGGGGCCAGAGTTGATCAACTGATAGTCCCGTTCTGGAGGAGAGGAAGGAATTCAGACTTGGGTTAAAATTCCAACTCTGCTACTTACTAGCTGTGAAATTTCTTAATGTATCTGGGTCTTCAGGATACCATACCTAAGACTGATTTTTGTAAGAATTAAATATGAAAATATATATATATGTGTGTGATGGGTTTGGCACAAAGTAGATTCCCAACATATGCATTTGTCTCTTTCTCTGCCCCACATCTCAGTTGCACATCTCATGAACCACATTAAGTTTCAAGTCACTTATGGCCACCTGGTATTAGCTTATAACTATTTTATATCTCATTATAAGATTGTCTTAGTCATCTAGTGCTGCTGTAACAGAAATACTACAAGTGGATGGCTTTAACAAAGAGAAATTTATTTCCTAGCAGTAAAGTAGGCTAAAAGTCCAAATTCAAGGTGTTAGCTCCGGGGAAGGCTTTCTCTCTCTCAGCCTTCTCATCAGAGTTCCCCCAGACTAGGAGCTTCTTCACGCAGAGACCTCGGGTCCAGAGGACGTGCTCTGCTCTTGGTACTGCTTTCTTGGTGGTATGAAGTCCCCAACTCTCTCCTTTCTTTCTATCTTTTAAGAGATAAAAGGTGGTACAGGCCACATCCCAGGGAAACTACATTGGATCAGGGAGGTGACCTGAGTACAGGTGGCATTACAATCCTATCCTAATCCCCTTAACATAAAATTACAACCACACAATACCGGGAATCATGGCCTAACCAAGTCGATATACACATTCTGGGGTGGGGGAGGGACATAAGTCAATCCATGACAAAGATGTGTAAATGACAGTGGTGGGGCAATATGCCTGCCTTCTGCCCTACTGAGAAATGGCGTAAAATAAGGGCATGTATCGCTAAAACACCATAAAAACATTTAGAGAGGAAAGCCTTAATTAACCATAACCTAACAATGGCATTAGCTAGAATTTCTTCTCCCTTGACATAAAAAACTATGAAATAAGGGCGGTTAAAAAAAAAAAAAGAGCTGTCTTAAAATAGAAAGTATTACCTCTTAAAGTAAGGAGCTCCCTGTTGCTGGGCATATTCAAGCCACGGCTGGACAACCAGCTGTGAGGGATGTTATAAGGGGGATTAATGCATGGGACTGATGATTTTCAAAGTGTTTTTAGCAGCAGAACCTTTTTATATAAGAACTCTGACATGGAAGCTCAATACGTACAAGAGATAGAAGCAGGCTGCTCTGAGGGAAAAGAGGTGGGAAGCTCAGGCCCCTCTAGAAAGGCTCCTGAGGTACCCTGTAAAGTTTTAGGACCCCAAGGATCTCTTTATAAACATTAGAACTAGATGATATCCAGGATTCTATAACTCTGTAGCTCTAAGATCCTATCAGGAATTAAACCAATAAGAATAACCAACACTTGCATAAAATCTCGGTGCTTACAAAGTCTTCATGGGTGCGTTACTTGCCAAGTGTGTTACGGCATGCTTCTGAACAAATATACGCTATGCTTTACAGGGCTATGCACTTGGTAGCCCAAATACGGTGAGCGTGAAATGACATCATTTCAGAGTGATGTCGTCTGGCTAAAGGAGGGGGGTAAGGGGAGGAGTGGATTAGTATTGGCATCCCATAGCTTCCACCCAGGAGGAGGGGTTTCTTTCCAGGAACTACTCTTTGAGTCAAAGCCAAAAAGCCTTCAAATTCTCCAGTAGCTCTGTGGCTCAAATCAAGGAAGCAGACTGGGAGGGAACTGGGGAGGGGGGGAGGTGAAGGGGTAGGGAATATTCAGAATGTAGAAGCCATTTTTTGACAATAAACCCCTGTAACCAGAATGTTTCGGTGTGCACCCTATAGGAGAGAGATGTCCTAGGGTGAGCAGAAAGGCAGCAAGAGTTATGGCAACATGGTTAATGGAAACTCTGTACTTGAAATGGAGATTTTGAGCAACTGCTGGCAAATATATTAAGGTTTTTCTGCAATTTGTAAATAAGCACTTACTTATATAAGGAACTTCTCACTCCCCTAAAAACAAGCCTAGGACTGTGAACAGTACTGATCAAAGTTCTTCATTGCAACTATACAATCTAGTAAGTTTAAGGAAAAAATGGATGTAATGTTGCGAATAGGTCATTCAGAGAGTTGCTTCAGGGCTGAAGAAACAGATAAAACAGATTCCGGTCTGAGCTTCCAAGAATGATTCCCCAAAATCACAGCCCAAAACTGGGCTCCACAGGAGCTGCTACCACAGCAACTTTCTCCCGAACCATGTAGCCTCCGCCATGATCTCTGACAGCAATATGGATGTCCAGTTCTGCCTTTCTCACCACATAAATCAGTTTTAAATGAAAGCCTCACATGTATGCATCTGAATGGCTGGGACCTAATCATGTACAGGACTCTAGCTGCAAGGAGCCTGGGAAATGTGATAGTGTTTCCATCTCTTCAATCCAAGAAGATACTCTAGAAGGGGGTTGGAGCAGGTGTAGAGTGAGCCAATCCGTAGTATCTGCCACTGAACCAAAACAAAGGTGTTGGGATGGTGGTCTGTTCAACCCTTATCTCAAGTATATAATGAGACCTGGGGCCCAGAATAGTCCCTAATAATGGAGACTGGGAACTTAGCTTCTCTCTCTCTGGCCCAGATTCTTCTTCCTTATCGGGAAAATTCCTTCTCAATTCTGGGTACATAGTAAACCTTTGTACTGCTTATGTGTTTGTGTCATATGGCACCTGGCTATATCAGTTTCAAATGGGGAAGGAATGGGGCCCTTCTACTGCAGCACAAGAAAAAGTATAGGCAGACCATTTCCCTGTGTTAACTGCAAACGGAGGCCCACTGGCCATGGGGAACCAATGCCCACTATCGAAGCTGACCTTGCTCTGTCTCTTCTCTAGGTGAATAAAGCATTATTCCAACCAGTGCCTGTGTGAGTCATGTCTTTCTTCACAACCTAGAACCTTGACTCAACAAAAGAAAATGTGGATCTGAGCAGGGCCAAGAAAATGACAATTCCTTTAGCCACAATTGGCTAAGAGTTCTTTGTCAGTTAGAGAAAAGGGATTGGATTTAATGCCTAACACTAAAGCAATACTATGGATTACACACATTTTGCTATATTATGTATGTTTGCTTAAATTCCAATCAGTAAACTATAAATATAAATAAATGGCCCATTTGCTGCCATTATAAGATCCTGAATTGAAATAGCCCTTCATTGTGGAGACAGTATGTTCAATTTGAGAAGATAAGGGCTTTGGAATCAGAGTCCAAAGTCTGAGTCCTAGCTTCAGCACTTCAATAACCCAGAGAACATTTGTCGTTAATCTCTCAAAATTTCAATTTCCTCTTATGTAAAAATGAAGGTGTTACTCACCTTTCAAAGTCATTGTGATTCCCAACTGAGATATTCTCAATAGTTTTTCAAAACAGTTCTGGCACATATCAGGTCCTTAATAAATGTTTGGTTTTCCTTCATCCTTGCTTTTATTAGTTAACCAAAGGATTCCTACATGACAGGTGTACGAAAGTTCCGTGGCCCAAATAAACCAACCCGATAAGCAGCATCCCTTATGAAATGATAACTGAATTAAAACTCTTCCCAGTTAATAAACTTGTCTCCGACTGAAAAACAATCCTTATGTCCACAATGAGCACTCTAAAGAGTTTGAGATTTTAGGCAACAATAGGATTTTAAGTAGGCACGTTCTCTGTTGTTTGCTAAAATGGTAATATGGTCCCTCATTAATGTTTAGAAAGAATTCCAACAGGTGCACTGGTCCTCTGGGAAGCAGACACTAGAACAGAGTAGGAGTGCAAGGGGTTTATTGAGAGATTGCATGTGTGAAAGATAAAATAGAGAGGAAAGGTGGGACAAATCTTCAGTCCATGGTACAGATCTGATGCCTGTGAAGAGAAGGGGGAGAAAAAGCAGGATTGGGCAGGGATAGCCCATCTGCAGTCCTAACCAAGTGTCAGCCAACCCAGCTACCCAAGTCTTGGCCAACAGAAAGTCCAAAGCAAAGAGTTCCTGTTGGACAGACATCCCCTGTTAGAGGTGACCTGCATTAGGCATATTACACCAAACCATTGCTGTCATACAGACCCTATAGGACAGAGTAGAATTTTCCCACAGGGTTTCCAAGGCTTTAAATCTTTACAGAAGCAGACTACCACATCTTTCTCTTGTGGAGTGGCTGGTGGGTTCCAAAAGCTGACCTTTCGGTTAGCAGCCAAGAGCTTAACCGCAATGCCACAAAAACCACTGTACCACCTTTGCTGTCACGTCAATTCTGACTCATAGCAACCCTATAGGTCAGAGTAGAAGTGCTCCTTAGGACTTTCAATGAGCAGCTGGTGGATTTGAACTGCCAACCTTTTGGTTAGCAGTCAAATGGTTCAACCACTGAGGGCTCCTTATTAGGCATATTAAGCCCTGGTATCCCTGCTACACTCAGTCCTTGGTTGGGATTGCCTATGATAAGTAACCCCGAACTCATCACTTGGAACATGGAAACTTCCTGTGAATTAACAAAGGGATATTTTTCTGACTAAAGGAAAAAAAAAAAGATATGCTATTTTAGGTATTTGGATACACATACACACACACACACACACACACACACGCATACACATAAGGAGCCCTGGTGGTGCAGTGGTTAAAGCAATTGACTGCTAACTGAAAGGTCAGCGGTTCAAAACCACAAATGGCTCCATGGGAGAAAGATGTGGCAGTCTGCTTCCAAAGAGATTTACAGCCTTGGAAACCCTATGGGGTCGCTGTGAGTCAGAGTTGATTCAACAACAGTAAAAATATATATATTCAAATCTCCCTTTGTAGAGAGATATATATTTGGAGGGTTGCACAATTTCATGATGTGAGTTTGTATGAATGAAGAGCCTGTAACTGAAGTCACTGATGAACAAAGAAGCTCTGAGTTAAACATCTGGGTAGAGCCACTGTGGAGTGGGACTAAAAGAGGAGTGTGTGCAAACATGAATGCCAAGATGGGGATTAAAATGCTGTAGTTATTCCACTCTATGCGAGTGGTTTCATCAGCCTGTTGACATACCCAAACTCCGTTAACATGGAAATCACTGGAACCCTTATTCATGGTTATCTGTGGCTGATTTAAAGGTATTTATAAAACCAGATCAACTCAATCGATGGCCAGACTTCTCCTTTCGACAGTAATACTTCAGGCTTCTTTTCAACCCTCTTCCAAGATGTGAGTTTCCTACACTCGCATGTACTCAGGTTACCAGATGACAGAGGATTATTAATTCTGATCCCTTCACAATTTGGAACGTCAGTGAAGTCTTCCCATTTGTCACCTCTTTAACCCAGCGCAGATTTGACGCCTCTCAGATTAATTTTGGTGAAAAATCCGATTTCAAAGAACGTTTATCCAAAGTTGAACCTGTGCACCTGCTAATGTATTTCAGTACTTTTACTAATAGCTAGAGAGCTTTTTAATTTATATTTCACTGTATATTAAGATATCCTCCTTCAGTTCACCTGCCTCTCAGTAAGAACATTTTTCATATTTCAGATTAGGACACCAAACCCTAGAACTAAATGGATGAGATCATTTTAAATGTTATGCAGATACCCACGCAGGTCAGGTATTTCAATATTTTCTCATCTCTAATTTATTTCTGTACTTGTTGAATGTGGCTTCTCATATGTCCTTTTAAGTATCTTCTTAATTTTAATGACATTTTAGAAAATTATTTGAGTAGTTGAGAACAAGTATGTTCTCTGTGTAGAAGTTTTTATGTAATGGGAAAAGGCCATGGGGGTAAGGAAGTAGAAACTATTCTGGTTTGGAGTTTTTAGCACAATGAAGATGCATAATGTTGCTATCAACTTGTTCACTGACCTTAGGCAAATCCCTTCACCTCTGTGTAAAATGGGACAGTTGAAGCCTATGTCATCATCATCCACCCAGCTCTCTCAAGGTAAGCCCCAAAGTAATCTTCTATTCCCTGTTGTCCAGCACCTGCCACATCTCATCTGTCTCCAAGTTCTGTTGTCCCCAAAATTTTTCAGCTCTGTCCCCATCACTTCATTCTTACTATCCCTTTCCTGGCTCAAGCCCCTATCCTTCTTCACCCAGATGGCTGCCACAACTTCCTACCTGGTCTCCCTGCCACAACTCTCTTCACCTACAACCCACAGTTTCCACTAAGACTCAGATCTAATCATACCAATCACCTGTCAACAACAAGCCTGTTTTTCAGCAGCCTCTTTCCCTATGAGAGTCAATTTAATTCAAAAAGCTTGTAGTGAATGTCTCTCAAATGCCAGGAACTCTGCAGCCAATGAAGAACCTTCAGAAGCTACTCTTAAAGGGTGTCCAACCTGGGCTAAAGTTGAGAATCAGATGCAGGGCATGAGACAGACACCCTCTAGCCATGTATCTGTTTTTATAAATTTATAAGCAAGGAGTTTCAAGAATTTCTTTTTAATTGACAAAAGCAAGGTAAAGAGAATAGTGTGTTAATAGGGGAGTGTGTGTAATGGTGGAAGAGAGAAAGTCAGAGGAGGGAATGGGATGGGAACCATCTTCCCACCTGACCTGGAGGATGACTTTGAGCCCTAGTCAGGGAAGAGTTTAGATATAAGCTGAGGAGTATTCAGGAGAGTCTATAGGATGTTGTGCTTGAGAGATACAGCCTCACAGACAGCTCTCAGCCACGCTCTCTGTGTCTCTCACATATATGCACACACAAATGAGAAAAGGAGTAGAGCCTAGAGCATGACCCATCCCCGCTCCCCCATTCTCAATCACAGATCACAGAACAGATTGGTGATTGGTGCCCTGAGGGTCAAGGTGACCATCACCATCTGAGGTGCCCTGGACTAGGCAGAGACTGCTCTGTGGAGGGTACTGTCAGTAGTGACCAGCTCAAGGAACCTCAATGAAGACACCAGAGCAAAACATGAGCATATGATCCTAAGTCCAGGTAAGACAGATGTCTCTGGGTGGGGGGAGGGGTCCCAGATATACCTGGGAGGGATGGTTGAGTATGGAATGCCCTAAAGGATCAGGTAGCAGTGGAAAAACATGGGAATCAGGACATTAAATGCTAATGTGACCCTCATTTGTACTCACCAGCAGGTGAGGCCTGGGACATTCCCGTGAAAGGCTCATCTCCCTCCACACTCCATCCCCAACCTCTGGTGGATAACCTGTGCCCCAGGTATTGAAGCCCTTGTGCTCACATGTTTCTTGGATCTTTTCCTCCAGTAACTTTCCTTTCCTTCCTTCTCTGGGTGGTGATGTCTTGTTCATCCTACAAGGCTTAGCTCATTTGTCTGCCCTTCCATTAAGCCCACCCTCCACCTCATATAATCAGTCCTTGAAATACCATCCAGGTACTCTCTCTACTGTACTCTCTCAGCACTTTGTACATACATTGTACTTCCCAATTTCTTTCTCAGCCATCGTTTATGTATCTATTCCCTCAGTAGACTGAAAGGCAGAGACCAGGCTTACTCAGTTCTATGCAATGAGAGAGCATCATTGGGCCTCGCCCTGTGCCCCCTCCAGTTCTTTACACTCTTCCTGACCCCCAGGCCTGGGTTAGGAACCTTTCCTTTTGGTCCTCACACTCTCTAGGTTAATCCTCTATCGTGCTTATCACACGTGCCCATCTCCTCCAGGTAACTGTGTATCCCCAAGGTCCATCTTTAGTGCTTGTCCCATGACAGCCACTCAATAGCTATTTATTCAATGAAGGAATTAGTTGGATGACTAAATGATAGAACAAGTGAACATAAGCAAAAATGGATTATTTGCCATGTTTCTTCATGGGCATTCATAAATGACCCTAGTCAAGTTTCAATGAAAGAGGAAGGTATTTGTTTAAAGTGAATCTGTCTCTCTCTCTTTTTTTTTAATGGAAGTCAAATGCCAGCATTGTGGTTTTGTCTGTGTGATCTCAGGCAAGTCACTTTTCCTTCTGAGGCTCACCGTTTTTATCTGTAAAATGAAGGGATTCAACCAGTAGCTAGAATTTATTGAACACTATGCGTAAAGAACTGTGTTACCACTTCGAATATTTTAATCCTCAGAAACCCCATGAAGTAAGTACTATATTTTGTAATTGATCAATCAAATAATCTGCCCAAGGTCACACAGGTGAGTCTTGATGGCTAGGGAGAGGTGCTCTACACACCTGTGCATGGGGACTACTGTCCAGCACACGCAGTGCAGCTGGGCCAACCAAAGAGCAGCAGGGGACCTCACAGAAGAGGTACCTGATTCCTCTTCATTTCATAAATTTAGAATTAACCAGTTATTTTGATATCATGTACACTGGTGGCGCAGAGGTTAAATGCTTGGCTACTAACCAGAAGGTTGGCAGTTCGAACCCACCAGCTGCGCCACTGAGAAAGATGTGGCAGTCTGCTTACATAAAGATTTACAGCCTTGGAAACCCTATGGGGCAGTTCTACTCTGTCCTATAGTGTTGCTATGAGTTGGAATCAACTTGACAGCTATGGGTTCGGGGTTTTGTTTTCTTTTGCTTTTGGTATATCCAATCTAAAAATGAATTGGTTCAGGAGCTAGATTTTTGTTCTACTCTTCTGTTTTTCTCAGTAAATAACCAGATTTATGATACCAAGCAAGCCGTGTAACCTCCCTGGATCACCATTTCTTCATGTATGACATCTAACTTTCCTCCCGGCCGTACAATCCTGATTCATTCAAATTACCTGGTTTCCACTCCCTTCCCACTACCTAACCAGCTCCACCACCACCCACCACACACACTATAATTTCGTATATCTTTCTTCTTTTCAATATTTAAATTTCCTCAAGTCAATTATCTACATCATGAGGTTTTGAGAGTTATTTTTGCCTGGGACCCATTCTTTTCATTCACACCACACGCTTTGTTCCCATTTAAATGATAAAGGAAAACGCTGAACTATGTAGTTCCATTCCTCTTCCTCAAAAGTCACCAACTACTGCCTTACCCTGGAGATTTTCCTCACAAAAAAAAAAAAAAAAAAAAGGAGTGTGATAAGATGAAAAATTTTCCTTCTGAATGCCTTTTTACTTGAAAGGTAATAAATTGTACTAAGAAAGCTTTTCTCCTATGGAAGCATCTGCTTTAAACATCTTTCAACAACAACAGAAAAAAAAATGTTTAAAATACAGAAGAAATTAGTCTATTCAATGACAATATGATGTAGTAAGGAACAGAATATAGAAGTAGGAGAATTGGGTTTTAGCAACTTTCTTATTTTTTCTGTTAAAAGAAAGGAAGGAGGGAAGGGGAAGAAAAGGAAAGCCCTATCCTTAGAGGTGATATTCAGGCGCTGTGCACAGGTATGGCCTTACCCACTGTTCGTGACTGGCACCTTTTCTGATTGATCACGCAGTTGTTTGGGCACTGTTCTGATTGGCCGGGCAGCTGTTCTGATTGATTGGTACCCATGCCATACAGGTGTTAAATATTTTTAATATGGTACCTGGCTGTAACTCAACAATAGAAATACTGTGGTTGCTGCTTTGCTTATTTAGGATATATACAAGAATGACATATGATGAGGAAAGGAAATGGGAGAGTAAGAGAAGTATCAGGGGGATCACTACTGGCAGGTGTAGCTATTTTATCCTTCTCACACACACGTTACATGAATGATATTTTGAAATTGACAAGCTTTGGATGCTGCTGTACACGCAACTCCATTCCTTAGACAAATAAACTGAATTAAATAACACCTTGTTCTCATTCTGTTTACATTGCAGTTTACTGTGTTTGAACTAACATAGCCTGATTGTCAAAAAACCTGAAGTAGTAGACTAAGGATAGCATAAGCTTCCGTTCTGTCAGTGAAATAAGTGTTTGTCCCTGATATTTAAATACCATTTCCCAGAGCATTAGTGAATTCTTTGATGTCTTATAAGTAACCCACTACCTGGAAATCCAGGTTTATTCACGTCTTATGGATGAATAGTTTGAATTTAGGAAGAGTGGTGTAGGTCATTCATCAAAGGATCTGACCAATATTACTCTCATTTTGTTTATAAGATTTCGCATAATTATTTAAATATGAATTTTGACACATTGGTTAACCTGCAAGAAACACTCCTTTGTAAATGCTAAACTTCTATTGACTCCCCTGACTTCCAAATCTGAAAATTTGTCACTACTTTTTAATTTGCATATCACCTGATTCCATTAACCACTAGGCTACCTGTGTTTATTCCAAAATAGATTTTTCATAAATTACAAAAACAAGCAATCTAGCAACTGAATAAATGGGGAGCTAAGAGACTCCCCACCAAAAAAAAAAAAAAAATACATCTGATGAAGTTCTGTACACTTGCTGGAAATAAAACAGAAATGCAAAGAGGAAAACACAATTATATAGTTCATTTTGTCTGTTTGATAAAGACATACTGGCTGATTAGAAGTGCTCTTCTTGGTACTAAGGCTAGAAAGAAATTCTTCTTTGGATCCTCTAAAAGTATCCAAACAGATTATGCCAATTGACTTAGATGTCCCCTGAAACCATGGTCCCCAAACCCCTGCCCTTGCTACACTGGCCTTTGAAGCATTCAGTCTATTCAGGAAAGTTTTTTGCTTTGGTTTAGTCCAGTTGTGCTGACCTCCCCTGTATTGCGTGTTATCTTTTCCTTCACCTAAAGTAGTTCCTATCTACTGTCTAATTAATGAACGCCTCTCTCCTACGCTCCCTCCCTCCCTCCCCCATCCTGTAACCACAAAAGAGTGTTTTCTTCTCTGTTTAAACTATTTCTTGAGTTCTTATAATAGTGGTCTTATACAATATTTGTCCTTTTGCAACTAATTTCACTCAGCATAATGTCTTCCAGGTTCCTCCATGTTATGAAATGTTTCACAGATTCCTCACTGTTCTTTATCGATGCGTAGTATTCCATTGTGTGAATATACCATAATTTATTTATCCATTCATCCATTGATGGGCACGTTGGTCACTTCCATCTTTTTGCTATTATAAATAGTGCTGCAATAAACATGAGTGTGCATATATCTGTTTGTGTAAAGGCTCTTATTGCTCTAGGATATATTCCGAGGAGTGGGATTGCTGGGTCATACGGTAGTTCTACTTCTAGCTTTTTAAGGAAGTGCCAAATCTATTTCCAAAATGGTTGTACCATTTTACATTCCCACCAGCACTGTATAAGTGTTCCAATCTCTCCACAGCCTCTCCAACATTTAGTATTTTGTGTTTTTTGGATTAATGCCAGACTTGCTGGAGTGAGATGAAATCTCATTGTAGTTTTGATTTGCGTTTGTCTATTGGCTAATGATCATGAGCATTTCCTCATGTGTCTGTTAGCTACCTGAATGTCTTCTTTAGTGAAGTGTCTATTCATATCTTTTGCCAATTTTTTAATTGGGTTATTTGTCTTTTTGTAGTTGAGTTTTTGCAGTATCATGTAGATTTTAGAGATCAAGTGCTGATCAGAAATGTCATAGTTAAAATTTTTTCCCAGTCCATAGGTAGTCTTTTTACTCTTTTGGTGAATGAAGTCTTTGGATGAACATAGGTGTTTGATTTTTAAGAGCTCCCAGTTATCTAGTTTTTCTTCTGCATTCTTAATAATGTTTTATATACTGTTTATGCCATGTATTAGGGCTTCTAATGTTGTCCCTATTTTTTCTTCCATGATCTTTATCCTTTTAGGTTTTATATTTAGGTCTTTGATCCCTTTTGAGCTCGTTTTTGTGCATGGAGTGAGGTATGGGTCTTGTTTCATTTTTTTGCAGATGGATATCCAGTTATGCCAGCACCATTTGTTAAAAGGACTTCCTTTTCCCCATTTAACTGTTTTGGGTCCTTTGTCAAATATCAACTGTTCATATGTGGATGGATTTGTCTGTATTCTCAATTCTGTTCCATTGGTCTATGTACCTGTTGTTGTACCAGTACCAGGCTGTCTTGACTACTGTGGCGGTATAATAGGTTCCAAAATCAGGTAAAGAAAGGCCTCCCACTTTGTTCTTCTTTTTCAGTAATGCCCTACTTATCTGGGGCCTCTTTCCCTTCCAGATGAAGTTGGTGATTTGTTTCTCCAACTCATTAAAGAGTATCACTGGGATTTGGATCTGAATTGTATTAAATGTATAGATTGCGTTTGGTAGAATAGATATTTTTATAATGTTAAGTCTTCCTATCCATGAGCAAGTTATGTTTTTCCACTTACATAAGTTTATTTTGGTTTCTTGCAGAAGTGTATTGTAGTTTTCTTTGTATAAGACATTTACATCTCTGGTAAGATTTATTCCTAAGTATTTTATCTTCTTGAGGGCTACTGTAAATGGCATTGATTTGGTGATTTCCTCTTCAATGCTCTTTTTGTTGGTGTAAAGGAATCCAACTGGTTTTTATATGTTTATCTTGTATCCTAATACTCTGCTGAACTCTTCTATTAGTTTCAGTAGTTTTCTTGAGGATTCTTTAAGGTTTTCTGTGTATAAGATCATGTCATCTGCAAATAGAGATACTTTGACTTCTTCCTTGCCAATCTGGGTGCCCTTTATTTCTTTATCTAGCCTAATTGCTCTGGCTAGGACCTCCAACACAATGTTGAATAAGAGCGGTGATAAAGGGCATCCTTGTCTGGTTCCCGATCTCAGTGGGAATGCTTTTAGGCTCTCTCCATTTACGGTGATGTTGGCTGTTGGCTTTGTATAAATGCCGTTCATTATGTTCAGGAATTTTCCTTCTATTCCTATTTTGCTGAGAGTTTTTTTCAAGAATGTGTGTTGGACTTTGTCAAATGCCTTTTCTGCATCAATTGATAAGATCATGTGATTCTTGTCTTTTGTTTTATTTATGTGGTGGATTACATTAATTGTTTTTCTAATATTGAACCATCCCTGCACATCTGGTATGAATCCCACTTGGTCATGGTGAATTTTTTTTTTTTTTTTGATATGTTGTTGAATTCTATGGGCTAGAATTTTGTTGAGGATTTTTGCATCTACATTCATAAGGGATATAGGGCTGTAATTTTCTTTTCTTGTGGTGTCTTTACCTGGTTTTGGTATCAGGGATATGCTGGCTTCATAGAATGAGTTTGGTAGTATTCTGCCCTTATCTATGCTCTGTAATACCTTTAGCAGTAGTGGTGTTAACTCTTCTCTGGAAGTTTGGTAGAATTCTGCAGTGAAGCCCTTCAGACAAGGGCTTTTTTTTGTTGGGAGTTTTTTGATTACCTTATCAATCTCTTCTTTTGTTATGGGTCTATTTAGTTGTTCTACCTCTGTTTGTGTTAGTTTAGGTAGGTAGTGTGTTTCTAGGAATTCATCCATTTCTTCTAGGTTTTCAGATTTGTTAGAGTATAATTTTTCAGAGTAATCTGATATGATTCTTTTCATTTCAGTTGGGTCTGTTGTAATATCGCCCATCTCATTTCTTATTCAGGTTATTTGCTTCCTCTCCTGTTTTTCTTTTGTCAGTTTGGCCAATGGTTTATCAATTTTGTTGATTTTTTCAAAAAACCAGCTTTTGGTCTTGTTAATTCTTTCAATTGTTTTTCTGTTTTCTATTTCATTTAGTTCTGCTCTAATTTTTATTATTTGCTTTCATCTGGTGCCTGAGGGTTTCTTTTGCTACTCTCTTTCTATTTGTTCAAGTTGTAGGGATAATGTCTTTGATTTTGGCCCTTCTTTTTGGATGTGTGCATTTATTGATATAAATTGGCCTATGGGCACCGCTTTTGCTGTACCCTAAAGGTTCTGATAGGAAGTGTTTTCATTCTCATTGGATTCTCTGAATTTCTTTATTCTATCCTTAATGTCTTCTAAATCCAGTCTTTTTTGAGCAGGGTATTTTTCAGTTTCCAAGTGTTTGATTTCTTTTCCCTGCTTTTCCTGTTACTGGTTTCCGTTTTTATGGCCTTATGGTCAGAGGAGATGCTTTGTAATATTTCAATGTTTTGGATTCTGCTAAGGCTTGCTTTATGACCTAATATGTGGTCTCTTCTAGAGAATGTTCCATGTGCGCTAGAAAAGAAAGTATACTTGGCTGCTGTTGGGTGGAGTGTTCTGTATATGTCTATGAGGTCAAGTTAGTTGACTGTGGCATTTAGATCTTCTGTGTCTTTATTGAGCTTCTTTCTGGATGTCCTGTCCTTCACCGAAGTGGTGTGTTGAAGTTTCCTACTATTATCATGGAGCTGTCTATCTCACTTTTCAATGCTGAAAGAGTTTGTTTTATGTTTCTTGCAGCCCTGTCATTGGGTGCATAAGTATTTAATATGGTTATACCTTCTTGTCGTATTATCCCTTTAATCATTATATAGTGTCCTTCCTTATCCTTTATGATGAATTTAACTTTAAAGTCTATTTTGTCAGAAATAAATATAGCCACTCCTGTTCTTTTTTGATTGTTCTTTGCTTGATATATTTTTTCCATCCTTTGAGTTTTAGTTTGTTTGTGTCTCTAAGTCTAAGGTGTGTCTCTTGTAGGCAGCATATAGACGGATCTTGTTTTTTCATCCATTCTGCCAATCTCTGTCTCTTTATTGGTGCATTTAGTCCATTTGCATTCAGCGTAATTATGGATAGGTATGAATTTAGTGCTATCATTTTGATATCTTTTTCTTGTGTATTGTTGACAGTTTCTTTTTCCCACTTAATTTTATGTGCTGAGTAGATTATATTATATATTGTCCTTTACTCATATTTGTTGTTGTTGATTTTGTTTCTGCTGATTCTCTATTTTTTTCTTGTATTTTATTTTGATGAATAGGATAATTTGTCTCCTTTTTGGTTACCTTAATATGTATCCCTATTTTTCTAAATTTAAACCTAACTTTTTGTGTCACCATATCTTCCTCTCCATATGGAAGGTGTATGATTACATTTCTTAGTCCCTCTTCTATTATTTTAATGTTGTCTTCTTTTATATAATAACATCGCTGTTACCCTGTTTGGAGCTTTTTTTTTTTTTAATAATCTTGCTTTGTTTTTGTTTTTTTTTTTTTATTTCCCTGTCTGGGTTGACTTCTGGTTGCTCTGCCCAGTGTTCTAGGCTTGATTTGATTCCTGATATTTTTGATTTTCTAGCCAAAGGACTCTCTTTAGTATTTCTTGTAGTTTTGGTTTGGTTTTATGAATTCCCTAAACTTCCGTTTATCTGGAAATGTCTTAATTTCATCTTCATATTTAAGAGACAGTTTTGCTGGATATATGATTCTTGGCAGGCATTTTTTTCCTTCAATTTTTAAAATATGTCATCCCATTGCCTTCTTGCCTGCATGGTTTCTGCCGAGTAGTCCGAGCTTATTCTTAGTGGCTCTCCTTTGTAGGTGACTTTTCATTTATCCCTTGCTGCTCTTATAATTCTCTCTTTATCTTTGGTTTCAGCAAGTTTGATTACAATAAGTCTTGGTGACTTTCTTTTAACATCTACCTTACGTGGAGTTTGATGAGCATCTTGGATAGATATCTTCTCATCTTTCACGATATCAGGGATGCTTTCTGCCAACAAATCTTCGACTATTCTGTCTGTATTTTCTGTTATCCCTCCCTGTTCTGGTACTCCAATCACTCGTAGGTTATTTCTCTTGATAGAGTCCCACATGATTCTTAAGATTTCTTCTTTTTTTTTAATGCTTTTATCTGATTTTTCTTCAAATATATTAGTGCCAAGTGATTTATCTTCGAGTTCAGAAATTCTGTCTTCTACTTGCTCATTTCTGCTCCTCTGACTTTCTATTGAGTTGTCTACTTCTGCAATTTTATTGTTAATCTTCTGAATTTCTGATTGATGCCTGTCTATGGATTTTTCCAGCTTTTTAAACTTTTCATTATGTTCCTGAATAACCTTTCTAATTCCTTCAGTTGCTTAATCTGTGTGTTCCTTGGCTTGTTCTGTGTATTGCCTCATTTCCTTCCTGATGTCTTAAAAAATAATTATTATTATTATTTTTTTGATGTCTTAAAGGGTTCTGTATATTAAACTTTTGTATTCTGCCTCTGGTAATTCCAGAAATGCACTTTCATCCAGAAGATCCCTGGATTCTTTGTTTTGAGACTTTACTGAGGTGATCATGGTCTATTTCTTTCTGTGTCTTGATACCGTCTGTTGTCTCTGAGCCATCTGTAAGTTATTGTGTTATTTTATGCTTGCTTACTGTGTCGTAGCTTCTTGCTTTGTTTTGTGTTGATATACCCAGGTGGGTTGGTTGCTTGAGTGAGCTAGCTTGATTATTTTTGCCTTTGGAGCTCTGACGTCCTGTCCCCAGATGGCTACAGCTGTCTTCAGGTATATCAGTCTATGAGTGCATTCACTTTTCTTGTATGAGTTCAGCTCAGGTTTCCAGGTAGCTGATCATCAAGTGTGTGATACAGGCTCTGTCCTACAGCCTTAGAGGGGCAGAGGTGGTTGGCATATATACCAGTATCTGATTGCAGCAGGGAGCCACACTCTGAACAAGGCAGGGGCTAAGAAATGACCCCTGAGTGTCTCTGAGGAAAGCACGTTCCTGTTCCCTAAAGCATGCAGGTGGGTGGGTTCTGCAGACAGACCATGGGCACCCAAAGTTTTTGGTTGTAAGGACTGGGCAGTACCATTTATCCTTGGACCACTATCGCGAGTGGCTGGGTGACCTGAGTAAAGCTACCAGTCTGTAGGTCCCTGATGTGGGTAGGTGAGGACCTTGTTTAATAGGCAAAGCAATGTCAGACATCAAACACCCACCTGTCCACTGCACAGTTGAAATGGTTGGAGTCTGCCAACAAAGGCCTATTTTCCCAAAATAGACCCACACAAGTCCATGCAGAGGGGAAAGGTGCTCCAAGTCCACAAATAGTTTATGCCTGGACAGGAGCCACTTCTGTCCTGAGCTCCCCCAGTTAGTGGAGCTAGCAAATTGTCTTTTCCCCCAATTGCAAATTTTTTCCTTCCCCAAGGCCGAGAGGATGGCTCTAGGTGTTCAACTGTGCCTGTCTCAGGCCCAGGAAATTCAGCCTCCTCTGAAGCCAGCTTGAGGGTGAGGAGGGTGCATTAAAATATACACAAGTACATAGCTTTTGGCGAAAGCACTGTTCTTCTCCGGTTCCGGAGGTGTGAGTAGCCTGTATGGCTGGCTGCTTCTCCCTGAGGAAACTGTGGCCGAACGCTAGTACCAGCCCACTGCCACAGCTCCAGGGATGGTACCTGAGGGCTCCATGTGATTCAGGTCAGGTAACTCCTCTCCGCTTCTGAACAGTCTCTTCCTCCCCCTGCCCCTCAGTTCGTTTTCTAAGCTTTCCTTTGAAGCTCAGAGCTACCAGCTTGTCACAAATATACTCGTTTCACTTGTTCTTTTGGGTCTTTGTTGTAAAGAGGGCTCACCGGAAGTGTCTGTCTATTCCACCATCTTGGCTTCACCTCCTAGTATCCAAGTGTCTTACCAATAAGTCAAGAGTCATTGATCCTTTGTTACTAGGTCCAATCAGCACAATGTCATCACTGTAATGAATCAGTGTGACGTCTTATGGGAGAGCAAGATTAAGGTCTCTGCAGACTAAAATGTGACATAGGGCTGAAGAGTTGCTATACCTCTGATGCAGAACAGTGAAAGTGTATTGCTGGCCTTGCCAGCTGAAGGCAAACTGCTTCTGCTGTTCTTGAAACCAGAATCAAGAAAAAGGCATTGGCCAGATCAATAGCCACATACCAGGTACTAAAAGATCTATTAGTTTGCTCAAGAAATGAAACCATACATGGAACAGCAGCTGCAGTTGGAGTCACCACCTGTTTTAGTTTACGATAATCCATTGTCATTCTCCAAGATCCATCTGTTTTTTGCACAGGCCAAATAGGCAAGTTAAATGGGGATGTGGTGGGAATCACCACTCCTACATCCTTCAAGTCCTTGATGATGGCAGTAATCGCTGCAATCCCTCTAGGAATGCAGTATTGCTTTTGGTTTACTATTTTCCTAGGTAGGGACAGTTCTAATGCTTCCACTTGGTTTTTCCTACCATGATAGCCCTTATACCACATGTCAGGGATCCAATGTGGGGATTCTGCCAGTTG
The DNA here is from genome assembly GCF_030014295.1 of Loxodonta africana. NCBI lineage: Eukaryota > Metazoa > Chordata > Mammalia > Proboscidea > Elephantidae > Loxodonta > Loxodonta africana. Next base: position 58,350,278 of record NC_087358.1, read on the forward strand.
CTGAGTATATCTATTCCAATTATGCATTCTGGAACTGAGGAAGTCACTACAAAATGGGTTCAGGGAACTACTGGACCCACTGTGAGATGGACCGAGCTAAGAATCCATTAATAACCTGACCTACATATGTCCCTACTATGACTAGTGGGCTACAGTGACTTTTTCGGTCTCCTGGCGTTAGTGTCAGTTCAGAGCCAGTGTCCAGTGCTCCTGAAAACTCTGATTATTTCCTTTTCCCCAGTGAACAGTCCCTCTCATAAAAGGCTGCAGATCCCTTTGAGGAAGGCTGAGAGAAAGATTAACAGTATAAATTTTTGGCAGTGCAATGGGGTCCTTCCTCAGTGGGACACGGGCTCCCCTTCATTCAAGGAGTGGTGGGTCTGTAAATTGTCTCAAGCCTGGGAATTGATTGACAGGCCATGACTTTCTATTCTGGTGATTCAAGTTAGACTGCCATTCACCTGACCTGGAATTCTTCTACTTGTACAAATCAAGCAAATATTTAGTAGATTTCCCATCTATTTCACTCATAGGGACACCATGACTAAGTAGCCAATGCCATAAGTCCAGGTGGGTCAGACAATTCTGATTAATGCTTTGACTCTGCTATTGATACAGTAACAACAACCACCTTGTCTTCACCAGTTAAGTGCTGCTACTTGGTCCTTTCACCAAGGCATCCAATCAGCCCCTATGTTAGGTGTTAGAGTTAGGGCAGTTCCCACTGTCAAATATGACTTCTATAAAATACCAATCACGGCAGTCTTCAAAGATGCTGGTGTTCCCTTCACAAAGCTTTTCCTCACCATTGTGATAAAAGGTGTGTCTTCTGAGCACTTCATGTTTGGGTCTGTGGGTCTGTCTTAGTCATCTAGTGCTGCTGTAACAGAAATACCACAAGTAGATGGCTTTAACAAACAGAAATTTATTCTCTCACATTCTGGTCAGCTACAAGTCTGAATTCAGGGCATCAGCTCCAGGTGAAGGCTTTCTCTCTCTGCAGGCTCTGAAGGAAGGTCCTTGTCATCAATCTTTCTGTGGTCGAGGAGCTTCTCAGGCACAGGGACTGGGGTCCAAACAATGTGCTATGCTCCCAGTGCTGCTTTCTTAGTGGTATGAGGTCCCCATGTCTCTCTGCTTGCTTCTGTCTTTTGTATCTCAAAAGAAATTGGCTTAAGACACTATCTAATCTCGTAGATCTCATCAATATAACTGCCACTAATCCATCTCATTATATCATAGTGATAGGATTTACAACACATAAGGAAATTACCTCAGATGACAAAATGGTGGACAATCATACAATACTGGGAATCATGACCTAGCTAAGTTGACAGATATTTTGGAGGGGCACAATTTGATCCATGACAGGGTCCAACATGATAAATTCACTCGAACATACCAATTTCCCTAAGCCTTTGGATACCTCCTCTACAATATGCCAAGGCAGGTCTGGTATTTCAATTTGACTGAGTTTAGGCCACTGCTTAATCCATGCTTTAGTGAATCAATCAAATAAGCCATTAGATACTTTTCTAACCTCTCAGTTTGTAATTTTGAATCAAGAATCTGTACTTAGTGGACCTGTATCAATGAACTCAGAATGATTCAACTTCGTGTTCTTTGCACCATTATTCCAAACCCTTAATAGCCAATCCCACACATATTCCCCAGGTTTCAGTTTGTATACATTAGAAAAATCAAGCACTTATTTTGGAGTATAGCATACCTCCTCCTGGGTCACACTTTGGACTTCATCTCTTGGGGCTCACTGGGACATAAGTCTAGTTATAGGTCTAGGAGCAAAAATGTGTGGTGGGGTGGGTCCTGGGGACATTTAACAATGTCTTGTAAGACATCTGCCTCAGGCAATGCCCGAGACACTGACCCAGGCAATATCTCAGACAGGGACTCTCATCAAATGGAGGCGGAAGGGATAATGGTTTTTCTGGGGAGGGTGACTCAGCAGACAAAGATGGAGTTATCTCTTCAGATGGGAGTAAGAGGGCTGGTTCTGTTGGCAGGAGTGATTCGATGGAATTTAGGGCCTCAATGTCCCCAAACCAAGCCAAACCTGTTGACTTCAAGTCAATTTTGAATCACAGTGACCCTATACCTTCCTGATTATCTGCCCATATGTCTCCACCCCAGGTTTTAGGATTCCTTTTCTTCCCAGTCACTGGCCTCACTTGAACTTCAGACACCATTTGAGGTTGGAAATTCAACTGGCATTGTAATTCACCCACTTCTACAATAAAACTCTGGGTTTAGTTTTTTGCAACATCAGCTCCATTACTACAAGAAATAAGGCTTTCTTTCAGGGCACAAGCAGCAATTTTCAGATCTTGTAGGTAATGCTTGAGCTGTGAATCTGAAGCTTTGAGCTCGTCCCTTTCTTTCACCACTGTGTCTAGTGAAAGCAAGACCAACAAACCAATTTCCTCATACTTCTCATTCTGATAATATTGTGGAAAAGTATCAAATATGTAATGACCTGCAGCATTGTCTCATAAATATTTGATCCAGTAATGGTGATATATTGCATATTTCTATTGCCACTTCACATCATGGACTAGCTGTGCCCTCTTTACAACTGGAGGCAGGGTCACCAGTGCCTTTAAGACTAGCTAGACTTAAGAACCAATTCAGAAAACTCATGATTTTGTTCGTCTAAAACCACTCCCAGCACCAAATTCTGTCACAGGTATCTAGTGGCTGCTGTAAAGGAAATACCACAAATGGGTGGCTTTCACAAACAGAAGTTTATTTTCTCACAATTTAGGAGGCTAGAAGTCCAAATTCAGGGTGTGGGCTCTAGCGGAAGACTTTCTCTGTCCACTCTAGAGGAAAGCCCTTGTTTCTTTTGAGTTTTTGCTCCTGGACCATCGTCATGTGGTTTGGCTTCCCTCTTCCCCCATCTCTGCTTCCTAACTTGCTTGCTTAATCTCTTTTATACCTCAAAAGAGGTAGACACAAAATACACCCTACGCTAATACTGCCTCATTAACATCACAAAGATAATCCATTCTCATATGGAATTATAACCACAGGCATAGAGATTAGGATTTACAATGCGTAGTTTTGGGGGACACAATTCAATCCATAATAGTCTACCTAGTCTACCTTTTAAAAAAAAAAAATTTTAGCCCCTGAAAATTCATGTCTTTGCCACATGCAAAACATGTTCACCCCATCTCTTTATCCCAAAATCTTAAATCAACTTCAAGACTGAAATCTCATTTTCTTAACCATCTAAATCAAATATGGACGAGACTTTAGGAATATTCCTTCCTGAGGCGATAGTCCTTCATCTGTGAACCTACAAAAGCTATAAGTTAGCTGCTTTCAAGGTGCAATGCTAGAACAGGCACGAGGTAGATATTTCCATTAGAAATGAGCAAAATGGGAAGGGAGGGAGGGATCCAGTAGAACAAATTACATTAGCTCTCAAGGCTTGAAAGTAATTCTCTTTTCTGTGAGACCATCTGAGCAATGTCCCTGCCCTTCATACTCTAGGTGTAAGCCACATCCTCTGGATTCTGGATGGAGGCCCCCTCAGCCCTGAGTTTCAGCTCTGCCTTCCAGACCCACTGTAACACCAACTTTGCTCCCTTGGCTTTGGGTGGCCCTATTCTCCTAGCACATTTGAAAGGTGACCCCACCCCTTGGCCCAGGAAGACCTCGTTCATCTGTTCCTTGGGCATGGCAGCACCGCCCCTCAGCTTTGGGTGGCAGCTCCATCCCCCTGGAACACTATAATGGCAGCATCATACTCCAAGACCAAGTTGGCAAAGATTTGATTCTCTGAAACCTAGAAGGCTGTGGCTCCACCACTTGAGAAATGGGAGACTGTGGCTCCACCCTTTAAACTGCTGCAGGCCTGCTTCCTGTGGTCCTTCCAACAGTTCTACTGATCTCCAAACTGTTCCAGGGATGGTCCTTTTCTTTTCTTGGAGGACAAGAGGTGCAGCTCCTTTGGCCTGTTTTCTGCCTGTAGAATTCTAAGAGGACAGTGCTTTTTCTTTTGTTCTTTCTCTGTCCCCTTCAGTCTAAGGCTTAATCTCTTTAACAAAGGATTGTGTAGCCACGTCCTTGGTGCACATTCTAAGACAAATGATCTTGGTTTGTACAAAAGAATCTTTCAAATCTTTAAGTGCTGTTTTCATTTTTCACAGTTCATTTTTAATTCCATCTCTTCCCTCTCACATTTTACTATGAGCTGCAAGGAGAAACCACACAGCTCCTTTAAGATCTTGCTTAGAAATCTCATCAGACAGTTATACAAGTTCATCACTTACAAGTTTTACCTTCCACCAAACACTGAACATAATTCAAACAAGGTCTTTGCCAATGCCTAAACAGCATCGCCTTTCCTCCACTGTCCAATCATATGTTTATACTTTTCTTTTAAATCTTCTCCAGAAGCACATTTAAGGTCCCCATTTCTAGCAGCATTCTGTTGCTGGCACCGTATGTATTTTCTAAGATGATAGAGACTTTCTCTATAGCTCTCTTCACTTCTTTCTGAGTCCTATCAAAATTCCCTTTGACGTCCATAAGTATACCAACAGTCTCTCCAAGGCAATCTATGCTTTTACTATTAAGTACCTGAAAACTCTTCCAGCCTCTACGTATTACCCAAATCCAAAACCACTTCCACATTTTAGCAACACTTCACTGTTCTGGTACCAAATATCTTAGGCTGGGTTCTCTAGAGGAGCAAAACCAGTGAAGTGTATATATATAAATATGTATAGAGAAAGATTCATTTCAATGAAATGGCTAACACAATTGTGGAAGCTGGCAGGTCCTAAATCTTCATATTATGCATCACCCTGGAGACTCCTGACTCAAGTGGTCACAGAGGCTAACAAACCCAAAATCATCAGGTCAGACCATAGGCTGCTAGCTCACAAGGCTGTGTGAGATGGCATATCCTAAAATCTCCAGGTCAGGTGGCTGGCTGCTAGATCACATCCCAAGAACCAGAGTCAGATGATGAGTTGGATGCGAGATCAAGAGAAAGAGAGAGAGAGAGCTTTGCTAAAACATCCATATATATTGGATGCAAGCCACACCACCAAGGAAACTTACTTTACATCAGATCACAAAATGGGCGATAATTATATAATACTGAGAATCATGGCCTAGCCAAGTTGATACATAACATTAACCATTACAGGATCCAAAAACATAAAATTCTTGTAATTAAATCAAAGGAAATTTGTGCAAGAACTTTACTCAGAATGAGAGATACTTTAAAAGACCTGTAGAATCCCTAGGTGGTACAGTTTAAATATGTATATACACATATATATTATGTCTGTGTACATACATGTATATGTATGTGTGTATAAGTGTGTATTGTAGTCTCTGTGTGGTGCAAATGGTTAACGCACTCAGTTGCTAGCTGAAAGATTGGAAGTTTGAGCCCACCCAGAAGTACCTCAGAAGAAAGACCTTGGTATCTACTTCTAAAACTATCAGCCAATAAAAACCCTATGGAGCACAGTTCTACTCTGGTACACATATGGTAGCCGTGAGTCACAATTAACTGGACGACAACTGGAGTAAATTCAACGCAGTCAAAATCAAAATTCATGCCCATATTTCTACAAAATTAACTTACTCTTTTGTGGAAATGAAAAGAATCCAGAATAAACAGATAATCTGGAAAAAGAAAAAGGGCAGGGAACTTGCTCTACCGTATATCAACACCTATTAGAAAGTCACTGTGGTAATGATGCAGGGATAGGCAAGCAGACTCACAGAACAGAACAGAGACCCCAGAAAGAGACCACGCATACCTAGTCACCTGATCAATAACGGTGACAAAACTTCAATTCAATGAGGAAAATTTGTCTTCTCAATAAATAGTGCTGTGTCCATTGAATACCCATACAGAAAAGGAATGGAGCCTGAGCCCCTATCTCACACCATAAACAAAACTCAGTTCTAAATGGAGTGCAGATCTAAATGTGAAAAATAAAATAATAAAACTTTTAGAGAAACACAAAGGAAAACATCTTCGTGACCTTGGAGTAGGCAAAAAATTTCTTGAACATGAAACAAAAAGTGCTAACCTAAAAAGAAAAAATTGTTAAGTTAGATTATATTAAAATTTAAAAAATCTTTTTATCAAAAGACACCAGTAAGAGAATGAAAATGTAACTCATGGAGTGGGAGAAGATATTCAAAATTTGTATTCAGAATTTATAAAGAACAACAAATCAATTAAAAAAAAAAAAGACAGGGGGGCGGAGCCAAGATGGCGGACTAGGCAGACGTTACCTCGGATCCCTCTTACAACAAAGACACGGAAAAACAAGTGAATCGATCACATACATAACAATCTACGAACCCTGAACAACAAACACGGATTTAGAGACGGAGAACGAACTAATACGGGGAAGCAGCGATAGTTTCCAGAGCCTGGAGCCAGCGTACCAGTCAGGTACGGCACAAGCACAGAGACCTGCTCCACCCCCCTGAACTAACCCCGGGAGGGGGACCAGCCGGTTCCACGGGCGGCGTGGGACGCAGCCGGTAGGAGAAGTCCCCGGGAGGCAGTGACTGATCTTGGAGCAGAAAGAGCAGCATCCGAGCCGGGGAACCGTCCCGCAGGGATTTGGACTGCTCGCAGGTACGCCATAAACACGGAGAGTTGCTCCACCCCCTGAACTAACCCCGGGAAGGGGACCAGCCGGGTCGTGCGGGCGGCGTGGGACGCAGCCGGTAGGAGAAGTCCCCGGGAGGCAGCGACTGGTATTGGAGTGGGGAGAACAGCGTTCCAGCCGGGACACTTGGTCGCGGCACAAGCACGGGGAGCTACTCCACCCATCTGAACTAACCCCGGGAGGGGGCCTACCTGGTTCACGGGGGCGGCACGGCCACGCGGCTGGAGGGACGAGAAGTCCCCGGGAGGCAGCGACTGATTTTGGAGTTGAGAGTGCACCGTCCCAGTAGGGGAGCCTTGACGCTGGGCGTGGGGCTGGAAGCGGAGGATCTGACCGTGACTCCAGCGGCCCAGACCCCCTGGGGGCAATCTCCACACAGCCAGCACACATAGGCGACGCGCCCGCGGGAATCTCAGATATAACAGTCATTCCAAGCAAGACAAGCAACTCTGGCTATATTCTGAGGTGCTACTCTCCTATCTCTCTGTTCCCTCCCCCACCCTCCCCAGGCGGCTTCATTAACATCTGAATAGCCTGAGCCAGAGGGAGAACTCTGATAGGGATCTGACTGCAGTTTTTTTTTTAGCGGATTTTCTGGAAAAACTAGTTTCCCAGTGATGGCTCGGAGACAACAATCCATATCAAACCACTTAAAGAAGCAGACCGTGACAGCTTCTCCAACCCCCCAAACAAAAGAATCAAAATCTTTCCCAAATGAAGATACAATTTTGGAATTATCAGATACAGAATATAAAAAACTAATTTACAGAATGCTTAATGATATCACAAATGAAATTAGGATATCTGCAGAAAAAGCCAAGGAACACACTGATAAAACTGTTGAAGAACTCAAAAAGATTATTCAAGAACATAGTGGAAAAATTAATAAGTTGCAAGAATCCATAGAGAGACAACATGTAGAAATCCAAAAGATTAACAATAAAATAACAGAATTAGACAACACACTAGGAAGTCAGAGGAGCAGACTTGAGCAATTAGAATGCAGACTGGGACATCTGGAGGACCAGGGAATCAACACCAACATAGCTGAAAAAAAATCAGATAAAAGAATTAAAAAAAATGAAGAAACCCTAAGAATTATGTGGGACTCTATCAAGAAGGATAACCTGCGGGTGATTGGAGTCCCAGAACAGGGAGGGGGGACAGAAAACACAGAGAAAATAGTTGAAGAACTTCTGACAGAAAACTTCCCTGACATCATGAAAGACGAAAGGATATCTATCCAAGATGCTCATCGAACCCCATTTAAGATTGATACAAAAAGAAAAACACCAAGACATATTATCATCAAACTCACCAAAACCAAAGATAAACAGAAAATTTTAAAAGCAGCCAGGGAGAAAAGAAAGGTTTCCTTCAAGGGAGAATCAATAAGAATATGTTCTGACTACTCAGCAGAAACCATGCAGGCAAGAAGGGAATGGGACGACATATACAGAACACTGAAGGAGAAAAACTGCCAACCAAGGATCATATATCCAGCAAAACTCTCTCTGAAATATGAAGGCGAAATTAAGATATTTACAGACAAACACAAGTTTAGAGAATTTGCGAAAACCAAACCAAAGCTACAAGAAATACTAAAGGATATTGTTTGGTCAGAGAACCAATAATATCAGATATCAGCACAACACAAGGTCACAAAACAGAATGTCCTGATATCAACTCAAATAGGGAAATCACAAAAACAAACAAATTAAGATTAATTAAAAAAAAAAAATACACATAACAGGGAATTATGGAAGTCAATAGGTAAAAGATCACAATAATCAAAAAGAGGGACTAAATACAGGAGGCATTGAACTGCCATATGGAGAGTGATACAAGGCGATATAGAACAATACAAGTTAGGTTTTTACTTAGAAAAATAGGGGTATATAATGAGGTAACCACAAAAAGGCATAACAACTCTATAACTCAAGACAAAAACCAAGAAAAACGTAACGACTCAACTAACATAAAGTCAAACACTATGAAAATGAGGATCTCACAATTTACTAAGAAAAACGCCTCAGCACAAAAAAGTGTGTGGAAAAATGAAATTGTCAACAACACACATAAAAAGGCATCAAAATGACAGCACTAAAAACTTATTTATCTATAATTACCCTGAATGTAAATGGACTAAATGCACCAATAAAGAGACAGAGAGTCACAGACTGGATAAAGAAACACGATCCATCTATATGCTGCCTACAAGAGACACACCTTAGACTTAGAGACACAAACAAACTAAAACTCAAAGGATGGAAAAAAGTATATCAAGCAAACAATAAGCAAAAAAGAAGAGGAGTAGCAATATTAATTTCTGACAAAATAGACTTTAGACTTAAATCCACCACAAAGGATAAAGAAGGACACTATATAATGATAAAAGGGACAATTGATCAGGAAGACATAACCATATTAAATATTTACGCACCCAATGACAGGGCTGCAAGATACATAAATCAAATTTTAACAGAACTGAAAAGCGAGATAGATACCTCCACAATTATAGTGGGAGACTTCAACACACCACTTTCGGAGAAGGACAGGACATCCAGTAAGAAGTTAAACAGAGACACGGAAGATCTAATTACAACAATCAACCAACTTGACCTCATTGACTTATACAGAACTCTCCACCCAACTGCTGCAAAATATACTTTTTTTTCCAGCGCACATGGAACATTCTCTAGAATAGACCACATATTAGGTCATAAAACAAACCTTTGCAGAGTCCAAAACATCGAAATATTACAAAGCATCTTCTCAGACCACAAGGCAATAAAACTAGAGATCAATAACAGAAAAACGAGGGAAAAGAAATCAAATACTTGGAAACTGAACAATACCCTCCTGAAAAAAGACTGGGTTATAGAAGACATCAAGGAGGGAATAAGGAAATTCATAGAAAGCAACGAGAATGAAAATACTTCCTATCAAAACCTCTGGGACACAGCAAAAGCAGTGCTCAGAGGCCAATTTATATCAATAAATGCACACATACAAAAAGAAGAAAGAGCCAAAATCAGAGAACTGTCCCTACAACTTGAACAAATAGAAAGTGAGCAACAAAAGAATCCATCAGGCTCCAGAAGAAAACAAATAATAAAAATTAGAGCTGAACTAAATGAATTAGAGAACAGAAAAACAATCGAAAGAATTAACAAAGCCAAAAGCTGGTTCTTTGAAAAAATTAACAAAATTGATAAACCATTGGCTAGACTGACTAAAGAAATACAGGAAAGGAAACAAATAACCCGAATAAGAAATGAGAAGGACCACATCACAACAGAACCAAATGAAATTAAAAGAATCATTTCAGATTATTATGAAAAATTGTACTCTAACAAATTTGAAAACCTAGAAGAAATGGATGAATTCCTGGAAAAACACTACCTACCTAAACTAACACATTCAGAAGTAGAACAACTAAATAGACCCATAACAAAAAAAGAGATTGAAACGGTAATCAAAAAACTCCCAACAAAAAAAAGTCCTGGCCCGGACGGCTTCACTGCAGAGTTCTACCAAATTTTCAGAGAAGAGTTAACACCACTACTACTAAAGGTATTCCAAAGCATAGAAAATGACGGAATACTACCCAACTCATTCTATGAAGCCACCATCTCCCTGATACCAAAACCAGGTAAAGACATTACAAAAAAAGAAAATTATAGACCTATATCCCTCATGAACATTGATGCAAAAATCCTCAACAAAATTCTAGCCAATAGAATCCAACGACACATCAAAAAAATAATTCACCCTGATCAAGTGGGATTTATACCAGGTATGCAAGGCTGGTTTAATATCAGAAAAACCATTTATGTAATCCATCACATAAATAAAACAAAAGACAAAAACCACATGATCTTATCAATTGATGCAGAAAAGGCATTTGACAAAGTCCAACACCCATTCATGATAAAAACTCTTACCAAAATAGGAATTGAAGGAAAATTCCTCAACATAATAAAGGGCATCTATGCAAAGCCAACAGCCAATATCACTCTAAATGGAGAGAACCTGAAAGCATTTCCCTTGAGAACGGGAACCAGACAAGGATGCCCTTTATCACCACTCTTATTCAACATCGTGTTGGAAGTCTTAGCCAGGGCAATCAGGCTAGACAAAGAAATAAAAGGTATCCGGATTGGCAAGGAAGAAGTAAAGTTATCACTATTTGCAGATGACATGATTATATACACAGAAAACCCTAAGGAATCCTCCAGAAAACTACTGAAACTAATAGAAGAGTTTGGCAGAGTCTCAGGTTATAAAATAAACATACAAAAATCACTTGGATTCCTCTACATCAACAAAAAGAACACCGAAGAGGAAATAACCAAATCAATACCATTCACAGTAGCCCCCAAGAAGATAAGATACTTAGGAATAAATCTTACCAAGGATGTAAAAGACCTATACAAAGAAAACTACAAAGCTCTACTACAAGAAATTCAAAAGGACATACTTAAGTGGAAAAACATACCTTGCTCATGGATAGGAAGACTTAACATAGTAAAAATGTCTATTCTACCAAAAGCCATCTATACATTTAACGCACTTCCGATCCAAATTCCAATGTCATATTTTAAGGGGATAGAGAAACAAATCACCAATTTCATATGGAAGGGAAAGAAGCCCCGGATAAGCAAAGCACTACTGAAAAAGAAGAAGAAAGTGGGAGGCCTCACCTTACCTGACTTCAGAACCTATTATACAGCCACAGTAGTCAAAACAGCCTGGTATTGGTACAACAACAGACACATAGACCAATGGAACAGAATTGAGAACCCAGACATAGATCCATCCACGTATGAGCAGCTGATATTTGACAAAGGACCAGTGTCAATTAACTGGGGAAAAGACAGCCTTTTTAACAAATGGTGCTGGCATAACTGGATATCCATTTGCAAAAAAATGAAACAGGACCCATACCTCACACCATGCACAAAAACTAACTCCAAGTGGATCAAAGACCTAAACATAAAGACTAAAACGATAAAGATCATGGAAGGAAAAATTGGGACAACCCTAGGAGCCCTAATACAAGGTATAAACAGAATACAAAACATTACCAAAAATGATGAAGAGAAACCCGATAACTGGGAGCTCCTAAAAATCAAACACCTATGCTCATCTAAAGACTTCACCAAAAGAGTAAAAAGACCACCTACAGATTGGGAAAGAATTTTCAGCTATGACATCTCCGACCAGCGCCTGATCTCTAAAATCTACATGATTCTGTCAAAACTCAACCACAAAAAGACAAACAACCCAATCAAGAAGTGGGCAAAGGATATGAACACACATTTCTCTAAAGAAGATATTCAGGCAGCCAACAGATACATGAGAAAATGCTCTCGATCATTAGCCATTAGAGAAATGCAAATTAAAACTACGATGAGATTCCATCTCACACCAGCAAGGCTGGCATTAATCCAAAAAACACAAAATAATAAATGTTGGAGAGGCTGCGGAGAGATTGGAACTCTCATACACTGCTGGTGGGAATGTAAAATGGTACAACCACTTTGGAAATCTATCTGGCGTTATCTTAAACAGTTAGAAATAGAACTACCATACAACCCAGAAATCCCACTCCTAGGAATATACCCTAGAGATACAAGAGCCTTCATACAAACAGATATATGCACACCCATGTTTATTGCAGCTCTGTTTACAATAGCAAAAAGTTGGAAGCAACCAACGTGTCCATCAACGGATGAATGGTTAAATAAATTGTGGTATATTCACACAATGGAATACTACGCATCGATAAAGAACAGTGACGAGTCTCTGAAACATTTCATAACATGGAGGAACCTGGAAGGCATTATGCTGAGCGAAATTAGTCAGAGGCAAAAGGACAAATATTGTATAAGACCACTATTATAAGATCTTGAGAAACAGTAAACCTGAGAAGAACACATACTTTTGTGGTTACGAGGGGGGGAGGGAGGGAGGGTGGGAGAGGGTTTTTTTTATTGATTAATCAGTAGATAAGAACTGCTTTAGGTGAAGGGAAAGACAACACTCAATACATGGAAGGTCAGCTCAATTGGACTGGACCAAAAGCAAAGAAGTTTCCGGGATAAAATGAATGCTTCAAAGGTCAGCGGAGCAAGCGCGGGGGTCTGGGGAGCATGGTTTGTGGGGACTTCTAAGTCAATTGGCAAAATAATTCTATTATGAAATCATTCTGCATCCCACTTTGAAATGTGGCGTCTGGGGTCTTAAATGCTAACAAGCAGCCATCTAAGATGCAGCAATTGGTCTCAACCCACCTGGAGCAAAGAAAAATGAAGAACACCAAGCCCACATGACAACTAAGAGCCCAAGAGACAGAAAGGGCCGCATGAACCAGAGACCTACATCATCCTGAGACCAGAAGAACTAGTTGGTGCCCGGCCACAATTGATGACTGCCCTGACAGGGAGCTCAGCAGAGGACCCCTGAGGGAGCAGGAGATCAGTGGGATGCAGACCCCAAATTCTCATAAGAAGACCAAACTTAATGGTCTGACTGAGACTGGAGGAATCCCAGCGGCCATGCTCCCCAGACCTTCAGTTGACACAGGACAGGAACCATCCCCGAAGACAACTCATCAGAAATGAAAGGGACTGGTCAGCGGGTGGGAGAGAGATGCTGATGAAGAGTGAGCTAATTATATCAGGTGGACACTTGAGATTGTGTTGGCAACTCTTGTCTGGAGAGGGGATGGGAGGATAGAGAGAGAGGGAAGCCGGCAAAATTGTCAAGAAAGGAGAGACTGAAAGGGCTGACTCAAGACGGGGAGAGTAAGTGGGAGTAGGGAGTGAGATGTATGTAAACTTATATGTGACAGACTGATTGGATTTGTAAACGTTCACTTGAAGCTTAATAAAAGTTATTATAAAAAAAAAAAAAGACAACATCATAGAAAAATAAACAAAAGAATTGAAGGCTTTTCAAACAGGCTATCCAAATGGCCACTAAGTGTATGAATAGTTGCTCAGCATCATTTGTCATTGTTGTCATTAGGTGCCTTGGATTGAAACTCATAGCAATCCTATGTGACAGAGTAGAACCGCCCTATTGGGTTTTCTAGGCTCGTATATATCTACAGAAGATTGCCAGATCTTTCTCCCACAGGGCCACTGGGTGGCAGCCAAGTCCTTAAATGTTGAGCCACCAGGACTCTGTCATTTGTCATGAGGGATATCTAAACTAAAACTAAAATAAGTTGTCACTACACACTTACTAGAAAGGCTAAAATGAAAACATAAATTCCAAAACACTGACAAGGATTTTAAGCAACCAGAACTCTCCTACTAATGGCAATGTAAGTTAGCAAAACAACTGAGGAAAGCTGTTTGGCAGTATTATTCTCAGCTGAACATATGTATACCCCATGATTCGGTAATTCCACCCCTAGGTATAAAAAAAAAAATTTTTTTTTGGTATAGACCCAAGAAAAATTGTGTGCATATGTTCACCAAAAAACACATGCTAAAATATTCACAGCAGCGCTGTATGTCGTCAGCTGAAATTGGCAAATACCCAAATGTCTACCAATAGTAAACCAAAAACAAATTTGGAAGTAGATTTTCGGAAGTAGATTACCAGGTCTTTCTTCCTAGTCCACCTTCGTCTGGAAGCTCTTCTGAAACCGTTTCAGCATTATAACATGCAAGCCTCCACTGAGAGATGGGTGCTGGCTGAGCATGAGGTGCAATGGCCAGAATTGAACCCCAGTCTCCTCTACCGTGAACCACCAATGCCCTCTGTGATTCTATATATACAAAACACAAAAACAGGCACATGTAATTTAGAAGTCAGGAGAGTAGAAACCCTCTGGTGAAAATAGTGACTAGAAAGGCAAATGAATGGCTCCTAAAATGCTAATAGTGTCCTGTTTTATTTATTTATTTATTGTTTTGTTTTTTGGAGTCAGGCACTGGTTACACAGGTGTATACAGTTGGTGAAAAATTCATTGAGCTATATGCTTATTAAGAAGCCCTGGTGGCACAATGGTTAAGAGCTCAGATGCTAGCCAAAAGGTTGGCAGTTCAAATCCACTCAGGTACTTCACAGGAGAAATACCTGACAATCTGCTTCCATAATGATTATAGCCAAGAAAACCCTCTGGGGCAGTTCTACTCTGTCATATGGGGTGACTATGAGTCAGAATCAACTCAACAGCACCCAGCACCAACATTTGCTTATTATGTGTTCACTTTTCTGTACATATATTATAGTTTGATTTTTTAAAAAAAACTTAAATGAAGAAACAAAGATGTTTTCAGAGAAACAGAATACAGATAATTCATAGCCAGCAGGTCCACAGTAAAGAATTATTAACATAAGTTTTTCAGGCAGAAGGCAATGGTCCTAGATGGACACACGGAAATGCAGAAAAGTATGAAGAATAACAGAAGGTAAATAGGTGGGTGAAACTAAGTAAATATTGACTATACAAAACAATGGAAACCCTGATGGTGTAGTGATTAAGTGCTACAGCTGCTAACCAAAAGGTTGGCAATTCGAATTCACTAGGTGCTCCTTGGAAACTCTGTGGGGCAGTTCTACTCTGTCCTGTAGGGTCACTATGAGTTGGAATTGACTCGGTGGCAATGGGCTTTGGTTTTTTTTATATAAAACAATAAGAATATTATCTTATAAGGTATAAAGTATATGCAGAATTAAACACAAGACAATAGCATAAAAAACAAGAATGGGATCAATACGAACTGTTCAAACATTCTTTTGTTTCCCAGGAACTGGTAAAAAGTACTAATTCGTAGAAGATTCTCACAAATTTACCATGCATGCTGTAATCTCTAGGGTAACCACTAAAAGAATAATGAAATAATCTAAAACCAGAAGCAAATAAATGAAAATGGAATAGTAATAAATAAATAACTTGATTAGTTCAAAAGAAGGAATGAAAGAAGGAAAAAATGACAATGAAAACAAATACTAAATTTAAGAACATAAAATAGTAATTACATAAATATAAATGAACTAAATATCCTAATTAAAAGACTAAAATTGTCAGATTAAAAAAAAAAAAAACTATGCTGCTTATGAGACATACCTCCGATACTTAAATACAAAGGTATCCAAAGTAAAAAAATATAAAAAAGATATGCCACACACACACACTTATCAAGATAAAACTCGTGTGCAATGCTAATATGAGGCAAAGTGGATTTTAAGAAATAAGCATGACCAGAGATAAATAAAAAACCGGTTTCCATTAATTTGACTCCAAACTCATGGCGACCCTATGTGTGTCAGAGTAGAACTGTGCTCCATAGGGTTTTCATCGGCTGAATTTTTGGAAGTAGATAGCAAGGTCTTTCTTCTGAGACACCTCTGCGTGGACTCAAGCCTCCAGCCTTTCAGTTAGCAACTAAGTATGTGTCATGGATTGAATCGTGTCCCCCAAAAATGTGTATCAACTTGGCTAGGCCATGGTTTCCAGTATTATGTGATTGTCCACCATTTTGTCATCTGATGTCATTATCCTATGTGTTGTAAATTCTAACTTCTATGATGTTTTTTTTATGATGTTAATGAGGCAGTTATGTTAATGAAAAAAAAAGGCAGGACTCAATCCACAGGATTAGGTTGTATCTTGAGTCAATCTCTTTTGAGATATAAAAGAGAGAAGCAAGCAGAGAAGAAAGGGACCTCACACCACCAAGAAAGAAGAGCCAGGAGGATAGCACGTCTTTTAGACGTGGAATCCCTACGCTGAGGAACTCCTAGACCCAAAGGAAGACTGATGACAAGGACCTTCTCCCAGGGCTGTCAGAGAGAGAAAGCCTTCCCCTGGACCTGGCACCCTGAATTGGGACTTCTAGCCTCCTAGACTGTGAGCGAATAAATTTCTCTTTGTTAAAGCTACCCTCTTGTGGTATTTCTGTTATAGCAGCACTAGGTAACTGAGACAGTGTATTATCATTTGTACCACCCAGGTACTCCCCAAAGATAAATAGGGATTTTATAATGATAGAGGGATCACTCTACCAGGAAAATAAAGTGATTCTAAATTAGCACTTACATGGCATAGCGTCAAAACATGTAAAACAAAAAGTGAACAAACTAATAGGAGAAATAGACAAAAACATCCTTATGATAAACATAAATTTCCTAACTCTGCTTCTTATAACATTCCCTCCATGTTGGCCTCTGGCATAAATCCAAACCTAGTTTTCTAAAAGCAATTCCTTAGGAGGCCTTGGTAATTAATTCCAGGTATATAGATCAATAGTGGTTTGGTTTGATCTACAATTACCTTTTCAAGTATCTAGAAGAATGCACGGCGTGCATATCCATCAGATAATCCCCTGAAAGGAGAGATGTAAATGTTAAAATGAATCACATCCAGCTTGCCAGGGACACATAAGCTTTTTATTTATTGATTTGACACTTAGCCATTAGAAACACAATTGGCCATGAACCAAGACAAGAACCATAGTCACTGGGGCATACTGTGTTTAGAGATATTAAAAAAACTGTGTTTTGAAGTGCGTCTGCATGCGATATTGCTTTTAGTGATATACGTGTGAAAACTGCACTTGGTGGTTCAAGGTCTGTGTGACTGCGTTTAGTGATATATGTGTGAACACTTTGTTTAATGGTGTGTGGTGCGTTTGCCACTGTGTTTATTGGAATATGTGTGAAACATCACCAGATCCAAAACAGGATGACTGTTGGCTTTAACAAAATGGCAGCAAGGTGTGGTTAAAAAGAAAAAGGAGCTTTCAAGTCAGACATATTACAAGTTGTATCCTTAAGTTAGTCATTTAACTTCTCTGTTTCCTTATCTTAAAATGGGGTAATAATATCTACTTTTCAGATTTCTGGAAAGATTACAGATAAGGTAACATCCCTGACAAACGTACTGACATTCACAGCCCAAATCACATCTTCTTATGGAAGATCTCAAGGCTTCCAAGTCAAGTTCATCACATTCAAGTTCAAGCATATCCAACCAATTTCTAGCAAACTCTGCATGTCTTCAGAACCAGGTCTTCTGCACGGGGGTGAATTTATGCCTGAGTTTGTGCAACATACACAATAGAATTAAAACATGCTGATATTTAGAGAGCAGCTTAGCTACATATGACATCGTTTAGATTTCCTTAATTCTTTGCTGAAGAATTGGTAAAGCTTGGCTCCTTCTCTGATCCAGTATTAGTAAAGAAAAAAGCATGATCTTTGCCTTCAGCACGCTCATATTGCTTTCAAAATAAAATGTAGATATGAAATTCTGCAGAATCTAATGAAATTAAAATTTTATTTGCTTAAAACTTTTCTCTCCCTTGCTGTTTGATTATTTAGGAAAATTTTCCTGAATGTCATCTACTGGTGTCAGATAAGATAATCGCTAAGGCCCTGTATCAAGCCCCTTACTGTCCAATCAGTTCCGAATCATAGCAACACAACAGGACAGAGCAGAGTTGCCCCGTAGGGTTTCTAAGGCTGTAAATCTTTACGGAAGCAGACTGCCACATCTTCTCCTGAAGAGCGGCTGTTGGGTTAGAACTGCCGACCTTCCTTTCAGTTAGCAGCCCAGTGCTTAACCCTGCACCAAGGCCCAGTATAAAACCAAAAAAAAAAAAAGGTTGCCATAGAGTCAATTCCAACTTATAGTGACCCTATAGGACAGAGTGAGAACTGCCCCATAGGAGCGGCTGGTGGATTCGAACTGCAGAGCTATTGGTTAGCAGCCGAGCTTGTAACCACTGTGCCACCTCTTTGGGTGAGGCAAAAGTTTATCTGTGTTCACTTTAAAATGCCTTCATAAAGACCAGACTTTGATATCCTCTAACTTGACTAGATCTTAAATGTAAAAAAAGGAGATGGAAGGATGACTGAAATAAAATCGCAGCAAGTATTTTCCATTTTCCCAAACCCCCTACAAAATTAAGGTTGGAAATTATCTAAACCATCAGGACTTAGGCATGACCTTCTTCTCCATGACAGTGGAAAATTCATCATCTTCTTCCTTTTTTTTATTTTTTTAATTAGCTTCAAGTGAAAGTTTACAGATCGTTAGTTTTTCATACAAAAATTTATACACACGTTGTTATGTGACCCTAGTTGCTCTCTTTGTAATGTGACAGCACGCTTCTCCTTCCCACCCTGGACTTCCCGTGTCCTTTCATCCAGCTCCTGTCCCTTTTTGCTTTCTCATCTCACTTCCAGGCAGGATCTGAACATTTAGTCTCATGTATCTACTTGAGCTAAGAAGCGTTCTCCTCACCGATATCGTTTTATGCCTTATAGTTCAGTCTAATCTTTATCTGAAGTGTTGACTTCCGGAATGGTTTTAGTTCTGGGCTAACAGAGAGTCCAGGGGCAATGTCCTCTGGGGTCCTCCAGTCTCAGCCAGACCATTAAGTCTGGTCTTTTTACTAGAATTTGAGTTCTGCACCCTATTTTTCTCCTGCTCCATCGGGGACTCTCTGTTTTGTTCCCTGTCAGGGCAGTCATTGGTGGTAGCCAGGTACCATCTAGTTCTTCTGGTCTCAGGATGATGGGAGTCTCTGGTTTATGTGGCCCTTTCTGTCTCTTGGGCTAATATTTTTCTTGTGTCTTTGGTGTTCTTCATTCTCCTTTGCTCCAGGTGAGTTGGGACCAATTGATTCATCTTAAATGGCCACTTGGTAGCTTTTAAGACCCCAGACACCACTCACCAAAGTGGGATGCAGAATGTTTTCTTAATAAATTTTATTTTGCCAATTGACTTAGAAGTCCCCTGAAACCATGGTTCCCAGATCCCTGCCCCTGTTACGCTGTCCCTCGAAGTGTTTGGGTGTATTCAGGAAACTTCTTAGCTTTTGGTTTAGTCCAGTTGTGCTGACTTCCCCTGTATTGTGTGTTGTCCTTCCCTGTCTACTCTCTAATTAGTGAATATCTCTCTCCCTTTCTCCCAATCCTGGTAACCATCAACGAATGTTTTCTTCTGTGTTTAAACCTTTTTCTGAATTCTTGTAATAGTGGCCTCATACAATATTTGTCCTTTTGTAGAAAATTCATCTTCTTTCCAGACTACTGAGCACTTAGGCATCTGATGGGTAGCTCACCAAGCAAAGAGCAGATGGCTACAGAAGAGATGCCTTCTGACAGACAGCTGGGCCCTCAGCTGTCCCCAAGCCCAGCTGGCTCCTTCCCCTTGAGGTAGAACAGGCTCTCAGCAAGACGGGAAACTCTGAAAAAGGAGTTCACAAGTCCATTCAGATATGGACAAGATTTAGGGTTGATGAAATATGCATTTTATGACCTTTTTCTCATAAGTCAACTTTAAAAAAAAAAGCCTAACCAAACCCATTGCCGTTGAGTGGATTCCGACTTATAGTGACCCTATAAGACGGAGTAGAACTTCCTCACAGGGTTTTCAAGGAATGGCTGGTGGATCCGACCTGTCAACCTTTCAGCTAGCAGCCGTAGCCCTTAACCACTGTGCCACCAGGGCTCCAAGGCAACCTTATTAAGGAAAATTACAGAAACCCCCAGTCTATGAAACATTCTTTTTGTTTAATCCCTTCTTTGGTTCACTTTAGAAAACATGGGTTCCAGTTAAGCCAGCTGTTTAAAAACAAACAAAAAACTCATGGTATAAAACTAGACTCTTTCAGTTTTCTGTAAATTTATGGTTAAATGAAGTCTCTAAATGTGACTTATCATCAATAATCTTGAAGCTTTTCTAAAGCATAAGCATGGGTATTAGCTCAATCATTTTCCGAGTTTTAGCTTAGTCTTTCCGAGAGAAAGCAGGTGATTGATTGCATGGTGTTATAAGTACAACCCTTATAAATACCAGGGGGATCCGGGGTGGGGGGTGGAAATAGCAGCCTTATGAGAGGAAGTCATAGTAGGGACTCAGACTCCTCCCTACTCCACTTTACTCCCCGTCTCTAGGATAACATTAATAGAAAAGGTAGCTCCAAACTCTTTACAGGTTGTTTGATTCATTTATCCACTTTTCTAATACATTCAAGTGGTCAATTCACAAAACAAGTCAAATTTCTAAGTTTGATTTTCTATACTCTCCTACCCTAGCTCTAACTTGGAAACTGCTAATGAGTAGAAATACAAACAATATCCAGGTGTTAAAAAAAGAAAAAAAAAAAAAAAAGGAAAGGAAAAGGTTGAGATAATTCACAAAGCTGACAGGTCCCAGAATTAATGAATGTAAATTATATATACATTGAGCTAGGTGAAGACGGGAGCACTAAGATGTATATAAATGAGGGCACAGTATCACTGGATGTATTATAGAGCCATTCAGGTGTATAATGTGCTGTCATAATGTTAATTATTGTGCACTGAGCATTTTCAAAATAGATTTTCATGGTTTCTTAGCTTACAGAATGTTTTGTTTGTTTTGTTGTGGTTGTTAGGCAACATCAAGTTGATTTCAACTCATGTTGACCCCATGTGACAGAGTACAACTGCCTCATAGGGTTTTCTAGGCTGTGATCTTTATGGGAGCAGACTTCTGGGTCTTTTCTCCTGTGGAGTCAATGGGGGTGAGTTCAAACCACCAACCTTTCAGTTCGCAACCAGGCACATAACCGTTGTGCCGCTTGGGCTTCTTTTTGTCACTTTTAGGAAACATTGTAAAGATAGGTTAGATGCATTACCATCACCAGAGATAGGAGGACAAAAGGAAATGTAATACTTTAGCTGCTATTAAAAAAAAAAAAAAAAAAAAACTGCTTTTTTTTTTAACTTTATAAAGTTAGTGGAAGAGGAGTCTAGATTGGAAAAGAGTTAAAGTCACCTCAAAGAATCATTCAATTACACGCATAACCCCTGACCAGGCCACTAACTCTTTTCTAGTGTTTTATGTAAAACTCGAAATTGAATTTGCCAACAGACATGGAAAATTAAATTCCTTCGAGAAAGTTGCAAGAACCTACATTTTGCTACAGGAGAAATAGAACTTTAATGGAAGTTGTACAATATCTGTCTTTTTTAATCGAAATCTCAACGGGGCCCTAAACAGTAGCATGCCTTGAAGGAAGCACCACTGAGAGAGGGAAACCAGTGCCCCTTAGGCGAGACCTGCCATGTCCATCACTATGCAAGATGGATGAGGGACGCAACCAGAGGACAGATCATGGAGGGTGGTGGCAGAGCGTGCATTTAGGCTGCTCTTGTGCTCCTGATGATTTCAGTACAGACACTACCAATGTGGATTTTTAAGTAGTTTGCTTTCTAGACCTATCCACTACCACCACTGGTTGCCATCTAGTCAACTCCAACTCACAGAGACTCCATGAGCATCACAGCAGAGCTGTGCTCTATGGGGTTTTCGAGGACTGATTTTTCAAAAGAAGATCCCCAAGCTTTTCTTCAGAGGAGCCTCTGAGTGGGCTCAAACTGGCAAACTTTTGGTTAGCGGCTGAGACCTTTAACTGTGTGCACTTACAGACCTGATAAAATGAAGAACTAACAAGCTGAAAGAAAGGTGATATGGCGAGGCGGAACAAGTACTGAATCCAGGAGACTTAGCTTAACATCAAAGCTCCACCACATGTTAGTTGTGTGACTTAGAAAAGTAATTTGACCTCAGTTTTCTTATGTGTAGAAGAAAGGTAAGAACTCTACCTGCTTCACCAGATTGTTACAAGGATCACTGCACACACAAAGAACTAAACTGGTATTAGTTATTACTACATCATCATGCCTGATGTAGACAGTTAATTAAGAAAGAACACTCCATGCTCTGGATTGTCCAGTGCAGGGATCAGGGTGGCATACAGCCTGCGGACAGACCAGCAAGCCATTGCCCAGGAGGCCTCAGGGACTTGCATTTACGGTCTTTGTTAATTTACCGTAATACAGGGTTCAGCCCTCAGATATACACTCAAAACCCTGATTTTTCAGTACTCAAAGATGGATCCATCCCTGTACAGCAGAATCACATCAACCAACCCAGTTTTCCACTAAGTTAATTCCAATTCATGATGACCCCATGTGTATCAGAGTAGATCTGCACTCTATAGGATTTTCAATGGCTGTGACTTTTCAGAAGTAGATTGCCAGGCCTTTCTTCCAAGGTGCCTCTGGTAGATTTGAACCACCAACCTTTCAGTTAAGCAGCCACCCAGTGCGTTAACCATTTCTACCACCCAGGGACTAACCTCATGATACTGATGTATAAAACCAAGATCACAGTTTAATTTACAATAAAAACATTAACTTTCACAGGAACAGAATGCACACTGACGAAGACAGAGCTATATGGAGATCTAAATCATAGGCAGATGGAATAATGTTGCTTGGTGAGCACAGACTTGCAGGAGCAGGTAGCTGCCCCATCTCATTTTAGAGGAGAGACAACAGTGTGACTGGGGCAGGACGTGTAAGTAGGAATATGGCAGAAGACAGAGCTGAAAAGTAAGCACAGACTAGGATACAGGCCTTTTATAAAAATGCCCACTAAAATGTCTATGAATGTGTGTGAATGCCTGCCTTCTGGGCTTTAAGTGGGAGAAGTTCTACAGGTTTTCCTGGATTCAGGTTGGAAGGAAATACCTTTCAGGTTGAGTCCTCTCTTAAAGACAGTCTGCATTTGTGGTTCAATGGTAGAAGACTGGAATTATTTCTATAAGCTAAGAAATGCCTGGGGCTCCCAGAAGCTAGGAGAGGCAAGAAAGTCTCCCAGAGCCTTCGAAGACAACAAGGCCCTGCCGACACCCTGAACCTGGACTGTGAGTCTCCAGAACTGTGAGACTATAAATTTCTGTTCTTATAAGCTGTTCACTTTGTGTTATTTTGCTATGGCAGCCCTGTTGCTGCTGTTAGCTCCAGTCAAGTCGGTTCCGACTCACAGCAACCCTATAGGACAGAGTATGACTGCCCCGTTGGGTTTCCAAGGAGCGGCTGGTGGGTTTGAACTGCTGACCTTTTTGGTTAGCAGCCAAGCTCTTAACTGCTACGCCACCGGGACTCCATGGCAGCCCTAGGGAACTAATAACCACGATTGCTCACCTATTTAAAAAGATAGTTTTAAAAATAATAATTGTAGCCAACTAAAAGAGATGGAAAAAAAAGTACTAACTGCACCAAACAGAAAGTTTGGAGTCAGAAACTACAGCAACAGGATTTAAACAATGGAAGGAGAAATGGAAAATGTTTCTGATATTAATAATAATAGTCAGTAGGCACTAAGGCATTGTTCTAAGCATGTGTACTATCTCATTTAATCATTCCCAAACTCCTATGACGCAGGTCCTATCATCCCCATTTTACAGATGAGAAAACTGAAAACAAAGAGGTTGTAATCTTCTTTTTGAGAAATAAGACATTGTTTTCACTGTTACGTCAAGCCACTTTTTACATAAATGGTAGTATTCAGATGCGGTGTAATATTACACATTTTGTGTTATGCCAGGACAGAAGGCATCCTGCTTGTCAAGTGGTAAACAGACCTTGTAGAGCAATGGCAACATGGATTACTCTTTAGGAAAACCAGGCACATTGTTCTATAACACACAGGGAAAGTCATTCCCCAAAAATGTAAGGCTGTGTTGTCCTGAGTTCCAGAAAGCTTGAGCGAATTCAGTTAGCCCAGAAGTCAATTTTAGCCCAGTCTTCCAACACCACATTACAAAAGGGCTCCTCTGTATAACATCCAACAATAAGAATCAATGGACATTAAATTCAGATGAGTAAGAGTCTGAAAAAGGGTGATAGAGCAGGCTGGCTGAGGCTTTTCATTCCACTGCAGTTAAATATTTCATCTTCCTCAAGCAAGTGAATTGATGAGCCCACACCTAATTAAACCGCACAGTGACTGTGCTTGGCTACTTTCAAAGAATGACAGACATCTTGCCTCACCCGTAGTAAACTGTAGAAATCAATAGCTGACATTTACTCAATGAAGTACAAATTGAGATTAGCTAGCTTCACTTTTTATTCAGCAAATTCAAGCCTGCAATCATTTTTTATGCATGTGTAGACTATGGAAATTGGTTTTAAATTGATTTGTTTTTTCCATAGCTAATTACAGTATACAAGTAAATAAATAATCAGATGCTAACTCTACCCTGACTGTAGACATTTCAATGAGCAAAACAAGTCTGTCAAAGATGAGTGTTATAGATTGAATTGTGTCCCCCCAAAAATATGTGTTGTACGTCTTAATATCTCTGTTGCTATAATCTCATTCGGAAATGGGTTGTCTTTGTTATGTTAATAAGACAGGATTAGTGTAGAGTAAGTCTTGAGCCAATCTCTTTTGAGATATGAAAGAGATTAAGCAAGCAAGCAAGTAAGCAGAGATGGGGGACGACAGATACCAAGCTGCATGAAGATCGCCCAGGAGCAAAAGCTCAAAGAGACAAGGACCCTCCTACAGAGACGACAGAGAGGGAAAGCCTTCCACTAGAAGAAAATAGATTTGTGTTTGTTAAAGCCATCCTCTTACGGTATTTCTGTTATAGCAGCACTAGATAACTAAGACAATGGGTGTTATTATGGTCTTTTCAAAGAAAAGCTAAGTGCTCCACATACATTGTAAAACATCAGCTACTTAAGGTAATTTTAAAGACTCTTTTATTTGTCAGCCAAACATAAAACTTCCCCTGTTATTAATTAAGCTTATAGAAAGTTCTGAATTGTGTCAAAAGCCTGCACAGGAAAAATAGAGCTTAGTGGAGCCACTAGCACAGAGAGAATTCTCAGTCAGTGTTAGCTTGCTATTGATGCAGTGGCTGTTGTAAAACCAGTAGGAGTGGAGTTAGAAAATTCAATGCCGAACCTTAGATTCTTCACTCTTTGCCCCACTATTCTACTCCGTAAGTATACAGCCAACAGAAATGAGTGCTTATGTCCCAAAAAGCGTGTAAATTAATTCATGATTCCTAAAATCCCAAAACTGGAAATCACCCAAATATCTACCATAGAATGAATGAAAAAAAAAAAAGTGGTATATTCGTACAATGAAATACTACACGACAGTTAGTAAGAAAACATACAACACTGATGAAGTTCACAGACCTAACGTTGAGCCAGGCACCAAAGAGTGTATACTGTATGGCTGCATTTATGTGAAGTTCAAGAGCAAGCAGAAACTAAAGGAAGGTGAAGGAGGTTTGAATAGTGGTTACTTCTAGGAGAGATATTGCCTGGGGGGGGAACATGAGGAGTCTCCTGGGGAGATGGAAACTTTGTATACATTGATCCGAGTTACGTGATATGTACATACAAAATTCTCATCCAGCAATAAACCTAAGACCCATGCACTTTATCTCATGTAAATTATATCACAGGTTTTAAAACTCTGAATTCCTTCACTTAACTTCATAACCTCAGACAATTACAGTCTCTGCACCTTAGCTATCTCATCTATAAAATGGGAATCATAGTATAACTACCTCCCGGGTTGGTTATGAGGTGTAAATAGAATAATCCCTATAAATTATGAAGCCCAGGCCCTTGCATGTAGTGTTTGATAAATGTTACCTATTATTATTTCTCATAAGAATGCAGCTATAAACAGGCAGGAGTCAGGAGTTACAAGCATAAATTGCCTGAGGATTTTTAACTAAGAAAGGAGCTAATATCACAAGTACATGTGAACCTGGTTTTAAGATAAACAAATAAGTTTAATTATATGTGTATAAATTTGAGGAAAGGTTTTACATTCTTGGCTTCTAAAAATTGTTCCCCACAGAATTCATTTACATAAAAATTAATGACATTCAAATATTATTAGCTGTAACCCAAAAGATGGGTGTTCATTTGTTTTTTGAAGTATGTCTGTGTAAAGCAAGGTACATTCACATTTGTTGCACAGACTCTCTGGGGCCTAGACCACTCATTCTGGAAAGCTGACACTTGGGAAGGTGCACTGAAGACACCAAGGGACCAGGAAAGCAATTTCTCCAGCAGTTATTTTCTGCGGAAGGCCAATGGCCAAAGGAGTTAAAAGTACCTACTAGCTTCCTGCCTGAGCAAGTATAAGGAATACCATACTGGTCTTGACGACTGCTGAATCATTTTTTGGGAGAGTTTAAGAGTACAAGTAGGTAGGTTTTATCATGACCATTGTTACAAAGGAGTCCCTGGGTGGTGAGATGGTTAATGCACTCATCTGCTAACCAAAAGATTGATGGTTCAAGTCCATCCAGAGCCTCCTTGGAAGAAAAGCCTGGTGAAAAATTAGCCATTGAAAACCATATGGAGCACAGTTCCACTCCGACACACACGAGGTCACCATGAGTTGGAATTGACTTCACAGCAATTGGTTTTAACTAGATCTTGTTACAAAATCTTTAAGGTCCTAGAACTGAATATAAATTTAAGATGATGGCTTCGACAGCAGAAGAGTCATTAGAAATCCTCCATACCTACAGAAAAACCTTGCATTATTCAGAATTCTCGTTTTTAGAAATTTCTCTAATATTTTGGTTGTTCCAAAGACCCTGAAAAAAGTTTTATAATGCATCAATCCCATTTGAAATACTTATATGAACCCATAAATGGCTGTCATGAACCAGAGAAGTGTGGAGAGCAGCTAGGAACATCTGGTCCCTATACACAGGCTGATCGAGGATGGTGGCTCACTGGTTACCATCAACACCCCATGGAGCTGGTCCTCTGGCCTGCCCCTCCTTCTAGATCAACGCTGTCCATTAGAACTTTCTGTGATGATGGAAATGTTTTGTATCCTCACTGTCCAATACCAGGCACGTGAAGCTGTTGAGTACTTGAAATGTGGCTAGTGTGACTGAAGAGCTGAGTTTTTCATTTTATTGAATTCTAATTCATTAAAATTTAAATAGCTACCTGTGGCTAGTGGCTATCCTATTGGGCAGCACGCTTGTCTTTCAGATTTTGATGACCCAGACTCTTCATGTTGGAGTCACTAATGCCCTCCACTTGTGGACTCCATTCTTCCCCCAGTCTGAGCCAGTATTGAAGAAAATGAGACACACACCAGATGCCCCAATCCCACCATCCAGCCTTGCAAGAGATGGGACCCAGATGTTCATGCAGCCTTCAAGTCATTACATTTGGGGCCCAACTCCTCCTTTTGCCCCTGGTGTTCTGCCACTGTTTTCTCCCAGCGTTCCTGCTCACATCTGCTAGGAACTCTAGCCCAGATGGCTGAGGCCTTAAGACCCTCTCCAGCTCTTGTTACGCCTACTCCCTGTAGCCCAGCCTCTGATTGAGCTGCTGCCGTGAATGGGCTGAGTGCCCAGAAGCATAACCTCACTATCCACCCCCATTTGATTTTTCACTCAGTGCCAGAAGCTGCCACTGTTATGCCCACTAAACAGTCAGCAACCCTCCAGGTGCCAGGTTAGAGAGATGACTTGGGTATTCCCACCTAATGCTGCTTCTCCACGTCTTCCTCTTCTTCCCCCCTGGGCCTCGTGGTTAAAGTTTTGGTCCAGGCTCTTAACCCAGCCTAAAGTTATTCTGGAATCCCTGAGTGGTGCAAATGGTTAACACCATCAGCTGCTAAGCAAAAGGTTAGAGTTCTGAGTCCACCCAGAGGCACCTTGAAAGAAAGACCTGTCAATCTACTTCTGGAAAAATCAGCCATCGCAAACCCTATGGAGCACAGTTCTACTCTAACACACATGGGGTTACTGTGAGTCGGAATTGAGTTGACGGCCACTTGTTTAAAGTCATTCTGAAACTGAATTTTGTTCCCAGTAGAATTACATATATATTCAAAGGTAAATGAACAGCTAGAATGAATGTTTTACTTTCATAAATGACGCCAGGATATAAAAGATAAAGTCCATTTATTATATTCTTGGCAACAAAGACAATTTCTAAGACTCTTTGGTAAAATATCCTGGGTTATATAGAACTTTTCTGTGCTCTGACATTGACTGCTGACATAATTTAAGGGAATGTATATTAAAACTAGGAGGCTTATGTATGAAACTTGGCTTATAAATACTTGACAGAAACAAAAATGTGTGGACTTCAAAAACATAACTGTCTATGTGGCTTGCAGCACTGCAGAATGAAGTGGCTATTTCAGAGGTATGTGAAGGTAATCCGTCCGCAGAAGGATGATTTAATTCATCGGTCTGTCCGAGGCGGGTGAGGTGGCACTATTGATCTGCACAGTTATGAACTCTGTCATATACACTTGGCAGCCCTTCACTTTGGAAGGCACAGACTTGAAAATAACACCCGTTGAGCTTTGAGTGTTCAGGTTGAAAACTCACATTTCTCAGCTGGGGAACGTGAGGGTAAAGGGGGCTTGAAGAAAGAGCAATCCTGTAGTTCTTTTCATGGAGTGATGAAGAAGTCATGCTGGTTTGGGATACGTGGTTTAATCGTTCAGGATCCTTAAATGCTTTCCTTTCAGAATAATCTGAAACAACTTGGAAATAAAATGGAAGCATTTAAAACACACAGACACACAAATCAGAATGCTACACAGCCATCTATTGAAAAATACGAATAACATTCAATTGTGCAGGGACTGGTGTTTTAGCTGTTTGTTTCAGTTTTCTCCCTCCAAATTTTCTACCAATGAATTTGCACCTCCACCTGCTGGTGCACTGAAGAAATGAAACAAAATTCAAGCAATTCAATTAAGTTTGCTGAATCTTTGACAAAGGGGGAAACCTGGTGGCGTAGTGGTTTAGTGCTATGGCTGCTAACCAAAGGGTTGGCAGTTCAAATCCACCAGGCGCTCCTTGGAAACTCTACGGGGCAGTTCTACTCTGTCCTATAGGGTCACTATGAGTCAGAATCGACTCGACAGCACTGGGTTTGGTTTTGGTTTGGTTTGACAAAGATTTAGTGGGAGAAATGGTTGAAACTATAGTCTAACATGAAGTTTCTGAAGATTAGTGGTGAATTTATTAATCCATGCATTCTTTGTGTGACCTATAAAGAGTTGGATGCAGAAATAATAAAATACCTCACTCGACTTCTTACCTCCTATCTGTCAACATGTCACTCAATTCTCTTGCCATCTCCATGTGTCAGCCTTTCAATAATCCCAGTAAAAGTTTTACAAGAGAATTCAACAGTCAGGGAGTTGGAGTATAAAACAATCCATAAATCAGAACATCTCCTTTAAAGTCAAAGACAAGCACGTCCTCGGGAATGTAAATCGCTTCTAAATCCTAAGACCCATAACGTCAGTCTTCAAAAGTATACTGAAAATATGCTGGAGCTGAGCAGTAAGAGCATAGGTTCTAGAGCCACACTTCCTGAGTTGCAAGCCCAGTTCCAGCCTTTACAACTGGGTGACCTTGACCAAATTACTCTAATAACTCTGTGCTCCAGTTTCCTCACATGTGAAATGGGGTTAAATGTGTCAGTAACTACCTAGTAATAGCATCAGTGGTTAAGAGCTTGGCTGCTAACCAAAAGGTCGGCAGTTCAAATCTACCAGCCACTCCCTGGAAACCCCATGGGCGGTTCTACTCTGTCCTATAGTACGGCTATGAGTTGGAATCAACTTGACGGCAACAGATGAGGATTAGGTGAGTTAGTATTTATAAAGCACCTAGAACAATTCCTGGCACATATTAAGTGTTTATTAAATAAAATCTTATTGTTGAATACAGGGAAGAGGAAATGTGATTGTTATTGCCAAGAAACTGCCTTGATCACATTGCTCTTTCTCATAACAGCACCTTGATTTCCATGGATTCAGAGGACCTGCCAGTTAGTATGAAGAGGATACCGAGTTAAGGCAAGAATAAGCTTGTAATTCCCTAAACAGCATATAAACAGTAGGAGTTGTAGTAATTTAATTTTCAGAAAAGGCTAATTTAATATTAAATGACCTAGAAAGATAAATTTACTGCAAAATCTTCAAGTTTTTAAGATAACACTAAAATTTTCCAAAAAGTAAAGCAGTACAATGAGCTAAAAACATGCAACACAATTTTACCCTATTTTGAAATGTGATATGATCATAAGAAATAGTCATAGAGTTGCAACGTATGTCCTGGTTAGACCACACCTTTTAGTCACCCATTCAATAAATATTTATCTGGTATATATTTGATGTTGGCAGTTCAACATGCAACAGGGAGCAAAGAATAAATGAATAAATATATAAAATAATGCCAGGCAGTGATAACTGCTTTGGAGAAAAACAAAGCGGGATAAAAGGTTGGAGAGTGATGGGAGAAAAGTCCATGTTAGATAAGGAATACCTCTTTGAAAAGATGCCCATTTGAGTAAAGGCCTAAACGAAGGCAAGAAGCAAATAATATGAACATTTACAGAAAAAAGCTTACCAGGTAAAGAAAACAGCAAGTGCAAAGGCCCTGAGTCCTGAGATGGAGATATGCTCTTGGTGCACTGAAAAACCAAGAAAGCCTGTAAGACTCATCTAAATTATCAAGTGCAAGATTAGTAAGAAAGGAGGTAGGAGAAGCAGTCAGAGGCCAGATCATGTAGGACTTTGCTGGCCATGTGTAACTATTTTACAAACATGGTTCCAAAAGTCTTTGATAATTTTCCAGTGTAGAGGTAGGGTCTTTGCCCCCCTCCCTTGAATCAGGGTGGACTTGAGACTGGCTGGACCAATAGGACATGATAGAAATGACTATCCAGTTTATTTCTGAGGTTGGGTTATAACAAGGCAACTTCTGCCTTGTTAAGAGAAACATCACATTTGGAGCCCCGAGTTGCCACGTAAGAATTTCCTGAGGCTGCCATGCCATGAGGAAGTCAGGCCACATGGAGCCCATCCCCACACCCCCTGCAGTCAGAAGTCCTAGACTTTGATTCATCCCAGCCCAGATGCCAGACACATGAGGAAATAATGATTCCCACCCCAGCCACCAAATCTTCCCAGACACACTGGGACAGAAACAGGCCAACTCTGCCGTGCCCTGTCCAAATTGACCCATAGAATTCATTACATAATGAAATGATTGTTTTAATCCACTAACTTTTGGGGTAGTTTATTATACAGCAGTAAGCAAGACATAATGACAAGGATTTTGGATTTCATTCTAAGCGAGAAGCCTTTGGAGAGATAAGTAATGCGATCTGACTTATGAGGTAAAAGGAACACTCCAGTTTCCATGTGAGAATAAACTGTCAGAGGGCAAGAGCAAAAGCAGGGATAGAGTGATAGCAACGAAGGCCGTGAGAAGCGAACTGACTAAGGATATATTCTGAAAGTAAATCCAACAGAACTTGCTGATGAATTGAAAGTTGTGGATGATAAGAGAAACCAAGAATGACACCAAGAATTTTGGCCAGAGCATCTAAGTAAATGGAAGTGCCACTTACTAAGATTGGAACATTAGAAGAGGAACAGGTTTGGAGAATAGAAAGGAGGAGTTCAGTTTTGAACATACAGTGTTTACGTTGCCCATTAGGCACCCAAATGGAGATGCTGAGTTACCAAAAACCAGTAGTCATTGACTGTGACTCATGGCGAACCCATGTGTGTCAGAATGGAACTGTGCTCCATAGAGTTTTCAATGGCTGGTTTTTTTTGAAGTAGATCATCAGGCCTTTCTTTTGATACACCTCTGGGTGGACTAGAACCTACAGCCTTTCAGTTAGCAGCCAAGTGCATTAACTGCACCACCCAGGGACTCCCAGATGCTGAGTAGGCAGTGGGACATATGAATTTGAAGCTCAGGATAGAAGCTGGTTTGGTGGTACTGTGTGCAACTCTAAGTGCCTTTAGAAAATATATTAACAAACTAAAGATATTAAGAAGGTCAACAGAATGCAGATATTTCTGGAAATCATTTCATTAAAAAAAAAGTTGACAGAACTGAACATAAACTGTATAAAAATATCCATTACAGTAAAGAGGCACTTGAATCAATAGGATGTGCCATTATAACTTATCTCTGACAGTGAGGTGTCTTCTTTGAGGGACTAAAGATCTAGTGCCCACTTTCATGGAGATTAATACACACACACACAAAAAAAAAAAAACCCTCATAATTGACTGAGCCCTGGTGGTGCGGTGGTTAAGGGTTTGACTGCTTACCAAAAGATCAGCAGTTTGAATCCACCAGCTACTCCTTGGAAACCGTATGGGGCTGTTCTACTCTGTCCTATAGGGTCGCTATGAGTCGGAATCGACTCCACAGCGACAGGTTTTTTTTCCCTCATAGGAGCTACCACTCCAAGACCAGACACCATTACAGAGAATGTGGTGTAAAATAAAACCCCCAAACAGTGCAGCTAGATGGGTTGAGCTAGATCAGTAGCATGAAGTGAAGGAACCCCTAAACAAAGCAAAGCAAAGCAAAGCAAAACATACCAATATGTTCCCAGCAAATGGAGTCCTGGCCTATATGAAATTCACGTATTCATATGCCGTTCCCTTCCCAAGAACATATGAGAAGTTATTCTCAGTACTTGTAGCACAAAATTATTTTGGTACTAAGAACCACGATACTCTGATTTTTTAATGTTTTAATATTTTTGCACTAACAGAGAGGCAGCTGGGTAGGGTGGTTAAGAGCAGGGAGTCTGGAGGCAGAATTCCTAGGTTCAGATCTGAGCCTCACCGCTTGGGCAGGTTATTTAACCTCCCTGGCCTCCGTTTCCTACCTCACTGTGGTTATTATGAGAATTAACTAAGTCAGTGAGAAGCCTGGGTGGTGAAAGCAGTTTACACTTGATTACTAACCAGAAAGTTGGCAGTTTGAATCCACTCAGCGGCTCTGAGAAAGAACAAGTCTGGTAACCTGCTTCTGTAAAGATTACAGCCAAGAGAACTCTGTGGAACGCTTGTACTCTGTAACACATGGGACTGGCTTGTACTCTGTAACACATGGGACTGCCATGGGTCAGGGCCCAACACAACAGCAGCTAAAAATAACAAGAAATAAGTCAATAAGCAAGATATTTAAAATATATGTTGTTGTTGTTGTTGTTAGCTGCCCCAACTTGTGGCAACTCCACGGACAATAGGATTAAACTGCTGTGATCCAAAGGGTTTTCACTGATTGATATTTTCAGAAGTCGATTACCA
This sequence comes from Loxodonta africana, assembly GCF_030014295.1. Lineage (NCBI taxonomy): Eukaryota > Metazoa > Chordata > Mammalia > Proboscidea > Elephantidae > Loxodonta > Loxodonta africana. The sequence goes on from NC_087358.1 coordinate 58,383,927, forward strand.
GGCCTTTCTTCCTAGTCTGTCTTAGCCTGGAAGCTCCACTGAAACCTGTTCAGCTTCATATCAACATGCAGGCCTCCACTGACAGATAGGTGGTGGCTTTGCTTCGAGTACATTGGCCGGAAATCCAACCTGCCTGTGTTTCCTGCACTCTATTTAGCTTTTTTTTTTTTTTAATCGATTCAGGCATTTAAGTACTGTATTATGATGACTTTGAGAGGAAGAGCTTCAAAGTCACAAGTTTTAACTCACTACCATGCTTTGCGATCATTTGAAAAGATACTTTCTTAAAGCCCTCTGTAACGATATCTGAACTGATGTCATTCAATTTACTGTCTCCTTTCCCATCATCCTTCACATTAAATTCATCTGGATTTGAACGTGTACTGGAAGTGAAAAGGGAAGAATTACTTCGTTATCCATAAAAATGCACAAAATGTCAAACACATTGCTCAGAGATAACAGCAAATATTCTGAAATCACCTTAAACTTGCAGCAGATTTATCCTCTCGTCACAGGGATGGGGATTGAAAAGGAACTGATATTGAACCCTATTTAAAAAGGGGGATGAGAGCAGCAGTTAATAACATTTCACCCATAGATATCAAAACTGACACAGCAGGCACACCCATCCTTCATCTGAAATGCTTCAGAAAGAGCATTTAAACCTGGAGGGAGGATTGTATTCAAACTGGACTCGTAAGGAAGTTACCGCGGGTAAAAACATCCAGCCCAGACAGGCATGGGCCTACATAGACATTTAACCAGCGGATCTCAGGTTCTGCCTTCAACTGTGAAGAACTTTTCCTCTCAAAAATAAACAGGACTCCAAAGATTAGCCATTTGAAATCCCAAACCTCATCAGCCACTGACTTTTTATAAAGCTCCCAGTATGAAAACCTATTAAATGTTAATGAGGACATTAAAAGCTGGGGGTGCTCTACCTGGGCCCAGGGGATCCTGCTCCTCTCCTGGGGTGAAGAGCTTAGGGATACCCTACTGGGAAACTTCCGCAAACTGAATGTCCTGGACCTCTGCAGAGATAGTAAGCGTTTATGTCTCTGTGGAGAACCTCGAATGAAGGCCCCAGAGTCTGTCCCTGATCTTTGGCGACTTGGACCAGCCTGATTACCCTTCACCTAGAACCTGCAAGAGCTGTGTTTGCAAAGCTCTTTCCTTTAAGTCCTGGCCGCAAGTTGGCAGGAGCAACCGCGGTAACGATGGTCACCAGCAAAGGCCACACCCGCCGACCAGAACACTGATCAAGACCACGGAGAGGTCAGGCTGCCACCCTGCTCCTGGCACTGTTCAGGGTCCCTCTCTTTCTCGTGGCGGCTGCGGCGGCGGCTGCGGCACTAGCACCACCTTTCCGCCAGGTGGCGCCGGGCCTGCGGGCACCAGAGCAGAGCTGCAGTGCACGACAGGGCCGGCCGGCCTCCGTCCTGTACCGCGACGACCACGGTCAGCGAACGCGCCGGCGGCCTGCGGGGAGAGGCGGCGCTTAATGAACAGTTCTCCTGTGACCGGGTGCAGCACTAATGCCCCAGGGCTGCCGTCATTGCTGAGAAGAGTGTAAGTCAGCTAGGAGTTTGCACCCTCGTCCGCGTCCCGCGCCTGCACTAGGGTCACCAGCAGCCCAGGAACACACCCCAGGGCAGAGGCACTTGGGCTGAACCATTGGAGAGTTGAGGTGCCACCAGCCGGGGCGGGTGGTCGTTCTGGTCTTCCACAAGCAGCTGCACCGAGACGTACGTGGACACGGCACCCCTGGCGCGACCCAGCTTGGCTTCTAGCAGCCAGTAGGTGACCTGATCATTGCGTCCCAGGTCCGGGTCCCAGACGGCTACCGTGGCCAGGTAGGAGCCAAGAGTGTGGCTCTGGCGCATCTACACCTCCTCGTAGACTGGCAGCGTGAAAAGCTCCGCGGTGCGCAGGGGCGGGGGGGAGGGCGCCGCGGTCCTCTGCCATCAACGTCTGGTTGTGCTCAGCGATACGCTCTCGGCCAGCGACGCTGTGGTCACCACCAGGTAGCTGCCGGTGTTAAGGCCGGCTGCAGCCTAAAGTGCTCGTGCCGGTAGAGGGCGCAGCGCACCAGCCCGCTGGCGCCCGAGTCCCTGTCCGAGGTGCTGACCAGTGCCACCGGGCGTTCTCTCGCTGCATCCTCTGGCACCAGGAGGTGGAGCAGGCTTCGGGCGTCCGGGATCCTTCCTCGTCCCCTCCCACCCCGACAAAGTCGCCTCCGCCCCCGACCCCTTACCCCGAGAGCGGCGGCCGCCGCGGAGAAGGGCGACGTGGCGGGCGCGCTCGGGGCAGTCAGCTGGGTGGTGGCGATGTGGGGAGCGTTGTCGTTTACGTCGTGGAAACGCACGATAACCTTGCAGATAGCCGCGCGTAACCCCAGACCGCGGTCCTGCGCCGCACGTCTAGCTCGTAGGTGTCCTGTCGCTGGTAGTCCACTGGCCCCGCCAGGGTGAGGCGGCCGGAGGGCGGGTCGAGCAGGAAGAGGCGGCGCGCCTCGCACCGGGTTCGGGCGCCAAAGGAGAACACCACTTCGCCGTTGGGGCCCTCGTCGGGGTCGGCGGCGTCCAAGTCGAGAAGCAGCGAGCCCACCGGCACGTCCTCCGCCTGCTCCACCTCGGCTACTGCGCCCTGCGGGAAGGTTGGGCTGTGGTCGTTGGCGTCCAGCACGCGCAAGCTGAGGGCAGCTGTGGCGGAGCATGGCGGGCGGCCTCCGTCCTGGGATACCAGCGCCACACTGTAGGTGGCCTGGCTCTTGCGGTCCAGCTCCTGCAGCAACACCAGAACGGCACACAGGGCTCCGTCCACGTGCGTCTGCAGCTCCAAGAGGAACCCGCTGTGGGGCTATGCCAGGCGCACACTCTGCAGCCCGTTGGCGCCCACGTCCTAGTCCACTGGCGCCTACAGGGGGATGCACGTGCCCGCGGCCTCACCCTCGGACAGCTCCACCCGGATCTGGGGCAAGGGGGAGCGCGGCACGTGGTCGTTGACATCCTTCACCTCCACCTCTAGGTGCACCGGTCGGAACTGCTCCTTCGAAAAGCTGACCACGTCGAAGGCCTGCACTCACTGCTGAGCCCAGCTACACAGCCGCTCGCGGTTCAGGCCAGCGTCCCTGACCATCAGCTACTCGTACTTGTCCACTCGCACCAGGATCAGCAAACCGTTGAACCGCTTCATCAGACTTAACTGGCTTGGTGCCTCGCTCTGGGAATTAAACTAGAGTGGTGAAACAGAACACCAATGAAGGTGCTGGGAATTTCTTCCTCATAAAAATTCACAGTTTTGGTGAGAGACCCTGTCGCCAGCAGAAGCCAGGACTCCACTCCAACCCTGTGTAAATTGCCAGCGGGAAATTCAAGCCTCCGACAAGACATCTTTTTTTTTTTTTAAGTAATTTTTACTGTGCTTTAAGGGAAAGTTTACAAATCAAGTCAGTCTCACACAAAAACCCATATAAAAAAAAAATACACCTTGCTAAAAAAAAAAACACCTTGCTACATACTCCCAATTACTCTTCCCCTAATGAGACAGCCTACTGTCTCGCTCCACTCTCTTGCGTCTTTTTCGCCAGCTTCTAACCCCCTCCACCCTCTCATCTCCCTTCCAAGCAGGAGATGCCAACATAGTCTCAAGTGTCCACCTGATCCAAGAAGCTCACTCCTCATCAGCATCCCTCTCCAACCCATCGTCCAGTCCAATCCATGTCTGAAAAGTTGGCTTCGGGAATGGTTCCTGTCCTGGGCCAACAGAAGGGCTGGGGACCATGACCACCAGGGTCCTTCCAGTCTCAGTCAGACCATTAAGCCTGGTCTTATGAGAATTTGGGGTCTGCATCCCACTGCTCTCCTGCTCCCTCAGAGGTTCTCTGTTGGGTTCCCTGTCAGGGCAGTCATCTGTTGTAGCCGGGTGCCATCTAGTTCTTCTGGTCTCAGGATGATGTCGTCTCTGGTTCATGTGGCCCTTTCTGTCTCTTGGGCTCGTAATCACCTTGTGTCCCTGGTGTTCTTCATTATCCTTTGATCCAGGTGGGTTGAGACCAATTGATGCATCTTAGATGGCTGCTTCCTAGCGTTTAAGACCCCAGACGCCACTCTTCAAAGTGGGATGCAGAATGTTTTAAAAGATTTTATTATGCTAATTGACTTAGATGTCCCCTGAAACCATGGTCCCCAGACCACTGCCCCTGCTACGCTGGGCTTCGAAGCATTCAGTTTATTCAGGAAACTTCTTTGCTTTTGGTTTAGTCCAGTTGTGCTGACCTCCCCTGCATTGTGTGCTCTTTCCCTTCACCTAAAGTAGTTCTTATCTACTATCTAATTAGTGAATACACCTCTTCTCCCACCCTCCCTCCCTCCCCCCTCTTGTAACCACAAAAGAATGTTTTCTTCTCAGTTTAAATTATTTCTCAAGTTCTTATAATAGTGGTCTTATACAATATTTGACCTTTTGCAACTGACTAATTTCACTCAGCATAATGCCTTCCAGGTTCCTCCATGTTATGAAATGTTTGACAGATTCCTCACTATTCTTTATTGATGTGTAGTATTCCATTGTGTGAATATACCATAATTTATTTATCCATTCATCCATTGATGGGCACCTTGGTTGCTTCCATGTTTTTGCTATTATAAACAGTGCTACAATAAACGTGGGTGTGCATATATCTGTTCATGTAAAGGCTCTTATTTCTCTAGGATATATTCCAAGGAGTGAGATTGCTGGATCAAATGGTAGTTCTATTTCTAACTTTTTAAGGAAGCACCAAATCGATTTCCAAAGTGGTTGTACCATTTTACATTCCCACCAGCAGTGTAGAAGTGTTCCAGTCTCTCCACAGCCTCTCCGACATTTATTATTTTGTGTTTTTTGGATTAATGCCAGCCTTGTTGGAGTGAGATGGAATCTCATTGTAGTTTTGATCTGCATTTCTCTAATGGTTAGTGATTGTGAACATTTCCTCATATATCTGTTAGCTACCTCAATGTCTTCTTCAGTGAAGTGTCTATTCATATCTTTTGCCCATTTTTTAATTTTTTATTTGTCTTTTTGCAGTTGAGTTTTTGCAGTATCATGTAGATTTTAGAGATCAGGCGCTGATCAGAAATGTCATAGCTAAAAAAGTCATCTTTTTTCCTCAAAGAGAAAAGCCGGATCACAAGCTCTGCATTCACACTTCCAGCCTTCTGCAACCCTCCTGAGTGTAGAGTCAGGAGACACTTGCCCTCTTTAATGTACCCCACTGTTAACTCCTTTCCTCCCTGTAATCTCTTTTCTCTGCCCCAGGCCTAGGCGGTCTTCTTCTGAGTGCTACCCAGAGGTTACAGAGAAGTGTATGTAAATAAAGCGTCCATTCAGGCCAATCCGCAGCTCCCGGGCCTCAGGTCATGCTGTTCCCTTAAGAGGGCTCAGAGATGGACCCGTGGAGCCCAGCAGTGCAGGAGGTCATTAAGATCCCTATAGAGGTTTGCACTCTAAAAATGATTCCCACTTGCTTTCCCAGTGTTTCTGTCTCTCACTTTGATTATAAGAGCAGGGGATCCACAGCCCCCTTAGTCTCCCCTGAGCACACTTACATATTCCTCAGATAGAGGCATAACTGCTCTTCTTTACCATTTTGAAATGAACGCATATAGGCTCAGTGCAGTGCACCCTTTGCCACCCACAGTTATATCCATTTATGCTGGGTTATTTCCTGCATGGAAAGACTCTGGCGGGACAGTTTCTCCAGTATTAGGCAATGCTTAAACACAGAAGAACTGTTTTCCAAAGTAATCATTTCTAAATAGCTTTTCTAAACCAACGAAACCATTAATGACGAAATTTCAGCCCCTTCATCTCCTTTACGTCAGTAATTACTTACATGTGAAGGACCAGTGTCTGACAGGGTGGTTTGTTAGCCATAACCCACTGTAAGGGATAGTAAAGGATAAGAAAAAGATTTGGGGAAATATATTTCAGTCAGTCTTGTTAGAAAATTGCTAGACTCCAGTGATTTTCCAAAGCCCCTGGCTGAAGAAAACCCCGGGTAGCCTGATAGGCTGAAGGCTCAAGAAACATTAAGCCTTCGGTCTAAAGCACAGTAAATAGTCCTGGGTGAAGTTCTCTTTATGTGTGAAGTGTTCTAAATGCTAAACAGCCCCACATGTTAATGATGGCATTGTTCCCTATGCCATGGAGTTGTCATCAGTGCAGAGTGTCCTTTAACTAATCATCTTGAATAAAATCAGTGACCAGGCTCAGTTACTCATACGCCCAGGCTATTCCGGGCTCCTATGCGATCTGTAACCTTATTGATTCCTGCAGGGATATGTTCGTAAATGACTATTTTTTTCTTTTGCTCTTAGGAAGGAGTTGCACTTATCTTAGAGCCAGGACCTATGAATCCAGTTCTGCAACTGAACTACCTTTGATGCGATACATAATTTGCAGCAGTTTTAATTTAGTGGAAAGTTTGGCAGTGACTCTAGTTATAAGTACCAGTAGCTAATATCAGAGAAGCGCACTGGAATGCCTGAGTTGATTTCAGTACGTGTCTTAGTTATCTAGTGCTGCTTTAACAGAAATACCACAAGGGGATGGCTTTAACAAAGAGAAATTTATTCCTTTACAGTTTAGGAGACTAGAAGTCTGAATTCAGGGTGCAGGTTCCAAGGGAAGGCTTTCTCTCACTGTTGGCTCTGGGGAAGGTCCTTGTCATCAATCTTCCCCAGATGAGGAGCTTCTCAGCACAGGGACCTCAGGTCCAAAGGACAGGCTATTCCCCTGGCTCTTGTTTCTTGGTGGTATGAGTTCACCATGTCTCTGTGCTCACTTCTATCTTTTATATCTCAAAAAAAAAAATTGATTTAAGACACAGCCTAATCTTGTACATTGAGTCCTGCCTCATTAACATAACTGCGGCTAATCCCATCTCATTAACATCATGGAGATAGGACTTACAACACCTAGGAAAATCACATCAGGTCACAAAATGGTGAACAATCATGAGAATCATGGCCTAGCCATGTTGACACACATTTTGGGGGGACACAATTCAATCCAAAACAGTAGGGCATTCTGAGATCCTAAAAAGAGAGCCTGTTTCATTTTGTTTCCCTTTGATTTTAAATTTTGTCCAATAAGGTATCAATCTCAGAAAGGAAACAGCTCTCCTTCAGTTTAGTGGGACCAGGCTCCTTTTAATCCAGTATACTCACTGGCACATTAAACACAGTTTGCAAAAAAAAAAAATTCCAAGGAAGTCCCTGGTTATTTGCCTCTGGGTCTCAGAGAAGACATGAGGATCCAATCCCCCCACCGGAATTCTTAATTCGTAGCTGAGTTAAGCCCCTTAGTTGAAGGCTGAAAACATTCAGCTGATGTCTTTAAAAAGGTGCATGTGTCTGTATATATTAGCCAGGAGAGGGACCCACATAACCACTGTCTGAATTTCGTCCCTTCCTCTTCTCCCTCTTTTCTCACACAATCCCTGCCAGGGCTGGTCTCCGCTAGTCTTCAGCATTGTTGTTGCCATTCATGATCAGAAAAACCCCTCAGCACAGTGAAAATGAACAGTCCATGACTCTGTCAACACAACATCAAAGGATTCAGGTAAAAAATGAAAAAGGCAGGCAATCAAATACATTACCTCCACTTCGCTAAACATCTGGACGCTTATGTTTGGAAACATCTAGCTATGATGTTTGAATGCTTGATTGCATTCCCCCCCCGTTTTCCTCCAGCTGTTTGGCATCAAGTAGACCATTATCTATAAGGAAGGTGCTATACTGTTAGCAATTCATTATTAGTGTTATCATTGCTTCATAGTAAACAACCACCTTATTAAAACATTGCTTCATGAATGGAGGACAGCTGGAGTTTCAGGAAAGAGACATTTTCTGAGGCAAAAATCAGTTCTGTGCCACTAGAGTGAAAAAAAAAAAAGTGACAAGCTGAATAATATAGAAACTGTATGATCTGTCCCCCTAGGGATGTGTCATCAGGAAGTTGTGTTTACAGCCCTGAGCTGCTGGTGCACTCATGTTCCATTCTGTTGGCTCTGTTAGATAAAAATCTGTTGCAATATTAGAAGCACTGTGGCAGAAATTTGCTTTATGTTGCTTATTTTCCCATTTGCTGGGATATTGTCAAACTATAAGTCCGTAAAATGTAGTTTTGGTCTCTGTTGGAATCAGACATAAGGCGAAACAAACAATGGGGGGAGTATGGGATTCCCCCACCATGTAGAGACCAAAATGTGAATAAAACAGTAATTTGTTCCTCTTGCTCCATTTGGTTATCAAAGGGGGGTGGGGAGCTAGTGATCTCCCTACAGAGTTCACTTTTGTTCCTAAAACAAAAACACCAGACACACCAGTTTTCCCCCAAATGTCAGGAAATCAAATGTATAAAACAGGATTTGGATTTCAATCCTGTAAGTGAAAAGGTTTCTGTTTTTGCTGAATGCATAACACCAATGTGCCCCTTTATATACTAAAGCACGCTGTATACAAACTAACTTTTTACCAGAATGCTTGGAAAAAACAGTATTTGCTCCTCTAAATCAGAATAGCATCCATGCCTTTGCAAGTTTCTCCTTTGCTATTAATGAAATTGTTAACATATGTTTGAAAAAATAAATAAATAAGCCAGAGAAAAGCTCCTGATGTGCAAATTTGGTTGGATAATGGTATCTGCATGTCAGAGTAAAATGTCAACTTTTATAAGACCTTGAACAACTATGTCCCAGGCCAGAAATAGTTTTAGTGCCATTTAGAAAAAATCGTTCTATGTACTATACTGAGACCCATTTTCATTTCTCTACTGAACAAACATTTTGGAGATGAATGAGCAGAATATTATCAAGTGCAATGTTGCTGTCGTCAAGGAGTAAGTTCCAGAAATTGAAGCTATTAAGACTGTTTGAAAGAAAACAGATCAACCCAACAGCTTTTTATTTCTATTTTCTCTTTTAAAACCACTCCTTGAAAAAAACTAAAGTCAGACTTCAGCAGTATGAGCCCCTAAAACAGAAATTGTTTTAAGTTATCTCAAAGGAGGTATCATTATCTCACATTCCTGTTACCTCATTGCATAACCAATTTGTTATCAGGTCTTGACTGTGTAGACATTTATCAGAAAAGTTGTCAGCAAATTTCTGTTTTTTTTTTATGAAATGATTTCAGGGAAAATAATTCAGCCCTGATGTCAGCCAAAATATTGTCTACAAGAGTAGCATACAAACAAATGATATTTTATCAACTAAAGTGCTTTAACCTAGAAAACCACTATAAAGTATCAACAAGAATCAGAAATTCCCCTAAACATAAAATAAGGATTTAAACAAAGTAATCTTCATTTAAATAACATAATGATCCTAGTTTTCACTTAAAAAAAAAAAAAAACCCATTGTTGTCAAGTCGATTCTGACTCATAGCAACTCAATAGAACAAAGTAGAACTGCCCCAAAGAGTTTCCAAAGAGTGGCTGGTGGATTCGAACTATTGACCTTTTGGTTCGCAGCTGAGCTTTTAACCACTTTGCCACCAGGGCTGTAAGGATCATTATATTAATAAAAACATTATCAACACTATGCATTTTTAGGTAATAGCCAAGATGGTGCACTAGTCAGACAATTTGTATCATCCCTTTTACAACAAAGACCCAAAAAAAACAAGTAAATCAGTTATATATGACAATCTAAGAACTTTAAGCATCAAAGACAAACTTGAAGAATTGGATTGAGTCATGGGTGGAAAGAAAGACAATTCAAAAACAGTAGAAACGGAAAATTAGGGATCACCAGCAACCTGCTAGGCTAAGATGTACAGTGCAGACATATTGAGGCAGGCAGCAGCATACCCAGCCAAAACCCACCCCAGCTGGTACAGCTAAGTAGGAGTGACTCTGCACACACCTCCAGAGTCAACCAGGAATAATATCAGACCTACAAAAGTAAAGTGTACACACCCAACCCACCACACACACCCCAGCCCCTGTGCACCAGAGCTCTATGGGCCAGGAAGCACTTCCTCCCCTTTACCCATCCTCCCCCCCATTGCAACACCAGTCCAATGGCATTCAATACCACCATGCCCTGTAAGCCAGAAACTAACGGTCCCAGTATGGATGCACCTGCCTCTTCTCCCAGCCACTGGCACAGGGGGCTCATGGGCTTGCAGTGCCCTCCAGCACCTCCAATCACCCATACCAGCACCTTGCTGGCTGAGCTGGCACAACATGTCCACATTGGGACAAGGCGGGTAGGGGCACTGGAAGAACAGTGAACAGGCACCCGTGCTCACACAACTAATAGCTGCTCCACACACCTGGAGACAGGAGTTGAGGGCTTCGACTTGGTTAGATTAACGACCAGAGTAGCACACATGACCAGCCAACTTGGATATATCAAAACAAAACAAAACAAAAATTCAGGATGCAACAAACAGACATACAATAAACAAATATAACTTCTTGATGCCTCAGAGATAGCAGGCAATGTCAAATTACATAAAGAAGGACAAGATGGCTCCAGCAAGAGACTAAAATAAACACCAGAAAACTTTCTGGATGAAGATAAGACACTGGAACTACCTGATAAAAAAATTCAAAAGACTAATACACAGAGTTCACCAAGAGATCAGGGAAAACACAGACAAAACCAAAGAAAACAGAGAAAAATCAATAGAAGAATGCAGGAAAACAATACAAGAGCAAAACAACAGAATAAATAGATTACTGTAAATCATACAAAAACAGAAACTAGAAATCTAAAAGATTAACAATAAAATTTCAAAATGAGAAAACTAAGTATAAGGACATAGGAGCAGAATTGAGACAATGGAAAACAGAATTAGGGAGACTGAAGACAAATTCCTTTATAACAATATGTTAAGGGAAAAATCAGAAAATGACTGAAAAAAAAATGAAGAAAGCCTAAGAATTATGTGGGACACTATCAAGAGGAAAAACTTACATGTGACTGGAGTTTCAGAATGGGGGGATTAATGGAAAACGCAGAGAGAATTGCTGAATATTTACCAGCAGAAAACTTCCCTAGTACCATGAAAGATGAGAAAATATCCATTCAAGAAGCTCAACAAAAAATATACCAGATAGACACCCAAAAAAATCATTGAGAAATATCATAATCAAACTTGCAAAACCAAAGACAATGAACAAATCCTGGAAACGGCTATGGAAAAAATTAGAAACCACCTACAAAGGAGAATCAAAAAGACTAAACTCTGATTACTCAGCAGAAGCCATGCATGCAAGAAGGCAATGGGATGAAATATGTAAAGCCTTGAAGGAAAAAAAAACTGTCAGCCAAGAATTTTATATCCAGCAAAATTGTCTCTCATGTATGATGACAAAATTAGGACATTTCCAGATAAACAGAAATTAAGGGAATACGTAAAAACCAGACCAAAATTACAAGAAATATTAAAGAGAATTCTTTGGTTAGAGAACCAACAACATCAGACAACAATCCAAGATTAGGACATAGGACAGATCAACCAGATACCAACCCAGATAGGGAATTCTCAAAAATAAAACAAAGCTAAAAGATTGAAAATAGGGAACCAGAGATGTCTATATGTAAATGACAACAACGTCAAAACAAAAAAGTCAAGGCGATATTAAGAAAGTAAAGACTGGTTTAAACCCAGGAAAATGAAGGTAAAACTTAAGGTAACCACAAAGGAAACTAACAAGCCCGCCCAACAAAATAAAAAAGAAGAAAAACATAAAGACTCAGTAAACACAAAATCAACAATAAAGAAAAGAAAACAAAATCCATAAACAAGAACTCAGAAACAGAACAATGAAACTATCAACACCACAAAAACAAAAAATACAATGAAATGACAGTAGTAAACTCATAAAAAACTCATACCTATCAATAATTACACTGAATGTAAACGGCTTAAATACACCAGTAAAGAGACAGAACATAGCAGAATGGATTAAAAAACATGATCCATTTTATGCTATCTACAAGAGATACACCTTAGGAAAAAAAAAATTAAGCAAACTAAAACTCAAAGGATGGAAAAATACATATATCAAGCAAATAATAACCAAAAAATAGCAAGATTGGCAATATTACTCTCCAATAAAATAGACTTTAAAGTAAAATCTACCATAAAGGTTAAGGAAAACCACTATATAATGACTAAAGAATCAACACGCTAGGAGGACATAACCATAATAATATATACAAACCCAATGACAGGGCTCCAAAATACATAAATGAACTCTAACAGCATTGAAGAGAGAAATAGATAATTCCAAAATAATAGTAGGAGACTTCAACAAATCATGTTCAGTGAAAGACAGAGCATCTAGAAAGAAACTCAATAAAGATACAGAAGATTTAAATGCCAATCAACCAACTCAACCTTCTAGACATATACAGAACACTCAACAGCAGCAAAGTATACACTTTTTTCGAACACACACGGAACATTCTCCAGAAAAGACCACATTTTAGGCCACAAAGCAAGCCTCAACAAAATCCAAAACATCAATATAATACAAAACATCTTTTCTGACAATAACACCATAAAAGTAGAAATGAATATCAGGAATAACAAGGAAAAAAAAAATACATGGAAACTGAACAATGCCTCGCTTAAAAACTACTTGGTAATAGAAGAAATCAAGGATGGAATAAAAAAAAATCATAGAATCAAAGGAGAATTAAAACACATCTTACCAAAACCTTTGAGACACAGCAAAAGCAGTGATTAGAGGTCAATTTACAGTAATAAATGCACATAATAAAAAAGAAGAAAGTGCTAAAATCATAACATCAAGACTCCAACTCAAACAGAGAGCAGCAAAAGAAACCCCCAAGCATTCGAAGAAAAGAAATAATAAAAACTAGACCAAAAATAAATGAAATAGAGAACAGAAAAAAAATGGGAAGAATCAACAAGACCAGAACTTGTTTCTTTGAAAAAATCAACAAAATCTACAAACTATTGGCCAAACTGAAGAAAAACAGGAGAGGAAGCAAATACCCTGAATAAGAAATGAGATGGATGATATCACAGCTGAATCAACTGAAATAAAAAGGATCATAACAGAATACTATGAAAAATTGTACTCCAACAAATTTGAAAACCTAGAGGAAATGGACACATTTCTAGAGTTACATTTACTTTCCTAAACTAACACAAGTGCAGTAGAAAAACTAAACAGACCCATAACAAAAGAGGAGATTGAAGAGGTAATTAAAAAAAAAAAAACTCCCGACAAAAAATAGCCCTGGCCTACGTTGCATCACTGGAGAGTTCTACCAAGCTTTCAAAGAGGAATTCACATCAATACTAATCAAACTATTTCAGAGCATAGAAAAAGAGGAAATACTCCCCAATTTATTCTATGAAGCCAGCATAACCCTGATAGCAAAACTAGGCAAAGTCACCAAAAAAAAAAACTACAGACCAGTATCCCTCTTGAGTATAGACACAAAAATTCTCAACAAAATTCTACCCAATAGAATTCAACAGTTTATCAATAAAATAATACATCATGACCGAGGGTATTCATACCACATATGCAAAGATTGTTGAACATTAGAAAATCAATCAGTGCAGTTCACCATATAAATAAAACAAAGGAATCATACAGCCAACTCAATAGATGCAGAAAAGGAATTTGACAAAGTCTAACATTCATTCTTGATAAAAACTCTCAGCAAAATAGAAATAGAAGGGAAATTCCTTGACATAATAAAGGGCATTTATACAAATCCAATGGCCAACATCATGCTCAATGGAGAGTGACTGAAAGTATTCCGCTTGAGAATGGGAACCAGAGAAGGATACTTTTTATCACCACTCTTGGTCAACATTCCGCTGGAAGCCTTAGCTAGAGCAATACGGCAAGAACAGGGAATAAAGGGCATCCAGACGGGTAAGTGTCTTAGTCATCTAGTACTGCTGTGACAGAAATACCACAAATGGGTGGCTTTAACAAAGAGAAATTTATTTCTCACAGTCTTTTTTTAGTAGGCTAGAAGTCCAAATTCAGGGCATCTACTCCAGGGGGAGGCTTTCTCTCTTTGTCAGCTCTGGAAGAAGGTCTTTGTCATCAATCTTCCCCAGAAGTAGGACCTTCTCCACACAGGAACCCGGGGTCCAAAAGACACGCTCTGCTTCCAGCTCTGCTTTCTTGGTGGTGTGAGGTCCCCAGCTCTCTGCTTGCTTCCCTTTTCTTTTATCTCTTGTAAGGCAAAAGGTAGTGAGGCCACACCCCAGGGAAACTCCTTTATGTTGAATCAGGGTTGTGACCTTAGTAAGGGTGTTACAATCCCACCCTGACCCTCTTTAACATAAAATTACGATCACAAAATGGTGGACAACACTGGGAATCATGGCCCAGCTAACTGATACACAGTTTTGGGGGGACATAATCCAGTCCATGACAGTAAGGAAGAGTTGAAACTATTCCTATTCGCACATAATATGATCCTATACATAGAAACCCCAAAGAATCCACACGAAAGCTACTGGAACTAATAGAAGATTTCAGTAAAGTAGCAGGATACAAGACTAACATACCAAAATCAGTTGGATTCCTCTACATCAATGAAAGAACTTTTAAAAGGAAATCAGCAAATCAATACCATTTACAATAGCCCTCAAGAAGATAAAAGACTTAGGAATAAATTTAACCAAGGATGTAAAAGACCTATACCAAAAAAAACACACTATTTCAAGAAACCAAAAGAGATCTACGTAAGAGGAAAAACATACCATGTTCATGGGTAGGAAGACTCAATATTATGAAAATGTCAACACTACCCAAAGTGATCTGCAGATACAATGCAATCGTGATCCAAATTCCAACAGCATTCTTAACAAGTTGGAGAAACAAACCGCCAACTTCATATGGAAAGGAAAAAGATCCTGGATAAGCAAAGTATTATTGAAAAAGAAGAACAAAGTGGGAGACCTGACACTATCTGATCTTATAACCTATTATACAGCCACAGTAGTCAGAACAGCCTGGTACTGATACAACAGTCACACAGAACAGTGGAACAGAATTGAGAACACAGACATAAAATCCACCCATCTATGAGCAGGAAACCCTGGTGGCGTAGTGGTTAAGTGCTACGGCTGCTAACCAAAGGGTCAGCAGTTCGAATCTGCTAGGCGCTCCTTGGGAACTCTGTGGGGAAGTTCCACTCTGTCCTACAGGGTCGCTATGAGTCAGAATCGACTCGACGGCACTGGGTTCTGGGATGAGCAGCTGGTATTTGACAGAGGGGCAAAGTCCATTAAAGACAGTCTGTTTAACAAATGATGCTGGCACAAGTGAATATCCATCTGTTAAAAAATGAAACAGGATCTATACTTCACATCATACACAAAAACCAACTCGAAATGGATCAAAGACCTAGATATATAATCTAAAATGATAAAGCTCATGGAAGAAAAAAGAAGGACAATGCTGGGTCCTAATACATGGCATAAATACAATACGAACCATAACTAACAGTGCTCAAACACCAGAAGAGAAACTAGATAACCGGAAGCTCCTAAAAATTAAACACTTATGCTCATCAAAAGACTTCACCAAAAGAGTAAAAGAGAACGTACAGGCTGGGAAGAAAGTTTTGGCTATGACATATCTGACAAGCTTCAAGTCTCTAAAATATACAAAATACTTCAGCACTTCAACAACAAAAATACAAATAATCCAACTAAAAAAATGGGCAAGAGATATGAACAGACACATTAGCAAAGAAGACATTCAGGCAGCTAACAGACACATAGGGAAATGCTCATGCTCATTAGCCATTAGATAAATGCAAATCAAAACTACAATGAGATGCCATCTTACCCCAACATTACTGGCACTAATCAAACAAACAAAAACAGCAAATGATAAATGTTGGAGCGGTTGCAGTGTTATTGGAACTCTTATGCACTGCTTGTGGGAATGTAAAGGGGTACAACCACGATGAAAAACAATATGGTGCCTCCTTAAAAAACTAGAAATACCGTATGATCCAGCATCCCATTCCTAGGAATACACCCTGAAGAAGTAAGAGCTGTCACACAAAGAGACACACGCATACCCCCCATATTTATTGCAGCAATATTCCCAATAGCAAAAAGAAGGAAATAACCAAAGTGCCCATCAACAGATGAGTAGATAAACAAATTATGGCACATACACACAATGAAATACTACAAAGTAATAAAGAACAATTGATGAGTCCATGAAATATCTCGCAACATAGATGAATCTGGAGGGCATTATGCTGAGTGAAATAAGTCAATCCCAAAAAGACAAATATTATATGAGACCACTGTTATAAAAACTCAAGAAAAGGTTTACACGTAGGGAAAAAAATTATTTGATGGTTACGAGGGTGAGCAGGGATCAGAAGGGAAAATCACTAACTAGATACTAGACAAGTGTCAGCTTTGGTGAAGGGAAAGACAACACACAATATAGGGGAAGACAGCACAACTTGACCATGGCAAAGTCATAGTTCAAAGTACGAGACTGAATGGGCAAATCCTGACCAAAAACAACACAAAAAGGCAAGAAGAGACAGGAAAGCTGGATGAACAGACATAAGGAATCTGGGGTTGAAAGGAGGAGAGTGCTGTCACATTGTGGGGATTGCAACCAATGTCTCAAAATAGTATGTGTATAAATTTTGGAATGAGAAACTCCCTTAAATGGTAAACTTTCACCTAAAGCACAATAAAATTAAAAGAAAAAAGGACTATGTAGTTTCAAAATATTGCATAAAGCTAGTTCTTAAACTCCTCTTTTTATTAGTATCTCTGCATGAAGGAAAGTAAATCAATCAATAATGAAAAACATTTTACCATTTTGGTTAAGGGATGCCGCAAATACCAAAATTGAGACAGTGAGATTGACTTCAATATTTGACCTGCAGTCATTGGCTCAAGGATCATACTTTGAATGCCTATCCCCTTGCAGAGGGGAGACTCTCCAATATATGTCAAAGTATGTAGGAAAGCAAGGGGAAAAAAAGAAAGAGTGAGTAGTAATTTTTCATCTATGCCTTATTTTATCTGTATCTTTTTTCCTCTTCACTGGATTCCCTTTGCCTATTTTGCACAAAAACTCATGTCAACCAATAATCAGACCCTCAAGCCCTTTATCAACAGATAGTTATTTGAGGATTGGTGGTACAATAAAGCTCACAGCCTAGCTAGGAGATATTAAACATTAAACAAACAAACAAAATCAGAGTTCACAGAAGGTCACAAGTGCCAAATCACACACAGGAAGTTATATCAAGTACAAATTAGAAATGATCTTAGAGTTTACAGGTGAGATCACAGCCATCCAAGACTGCCAGGGATGGTGAGGACCTGGGATTGATGTGAGTAAGCTGTGGAAAAGGGCAGACACAGGGCCTTTTACAAAGACCAGGTACACCAGTTGGTTGGAGTGGATCGCTCGGGAAGAATGGTAAAAAAAGATACATCTGATTAGGTAATACAGTTGAGAAAGACTTTGATGCTGACTAAAGAGTTTAGACATTTTTCAGGCAACAGTGAGAAACCACTGAGGTTTGTGGAGTAAGATGTCAAGGATGTATATGTTATGGATTGAATCGTGTCCCCCCAAAATGTGTGTCAACTTGGCTAGGCCATGATTCCCAGCATTATGTGATTGTTCTCCATTTTGCCATCCAATGTGATTTGCCTATGCATTGTAAACCCTCCCACTATGATGTTAATGAGGGAGGATTAGAGGCAGTTATGTTAATGAGGCAGGGCTCAATCCACAAGATTAGGTTTTGTCCTAAATCAATCTCTTTTGAGATCTAAAAGACAGAAGGGAGCAGAGAAACAGGGGGAACTCGTACTACCAAGAAAGCAACGCCAGGAGCAGAGCACATCCCTTGGACCCAAGGTTCCTGCACTGAGAAGCTCCTAGAGCAGGCAAAGATTGATGACAAGGACTTTCCTCCAGAGCCAACAGAGACAGAAAGCCTTCCCCTGGAGCTGACACTTACTAGACTGTGAGAGAATAAACTTGTTTGTTAGACCCATCCACTGGTGGTATTTCTGTTATAACAACACTAGGTAACTAAGACAGAATTTAGTTCAAGAGAGTAAGGTGTTGTTCTAGCAGATACCTATAATGGGGAAGTGGTTTTGAAACTCTGAATGGATAGAGGCTGGAAGAGTTTTAAAGTGCCTAATAGTAAAAGCTTAAGAGCCCTGGTGGTGCAGTGGTTAAAGAGTTTGGCTGCTAACCAAATGGTCAGGAGTTCAAATCCACCAGCTGCTCTTTGGAAACCCTATGAGACAGTTCTACTCTGTCCTATAGAGTCGCCATGAGTTGGAATCGAGTCTATGGCTACAGGTTTAGTTTGGGAGATTTTTTTTTAGTAGTAGAAGCCTAGATTGCCTTGAAGAGACTGTTGGTGGAATCATGAACATCAAAGACAATTCTGGTGACAATTCAGAAGGAAATGAGGAGAGCTGTTACACTGGAGATAGTGCAGATGGTGAGAAGCAGAATCAGAGAAATGGCAGCAGCAGAACCAGGAGACCAGCACGAGACAGCACTGGAGCTGACCCATGGAGGAAAGGAGCTGAGCGCCTTTGCAAAGGAGGCCCCCTGGCAGAGCGGAGTGCCTCCAGGCACTTATTGGTGGAGCTGAAAAGCTTTGGAACACTTGTACAAGCAGGGAAGAAGCAGCTAGGCCTGAGGGGCCAAGAGGCCAAGGAACCCAGAAGCAGAAGCTGAAGAGACAAGGAACACAGGAAACAGAGCTGCCTCAGTCTCAAAGGATAGAGCCATGACCTCTGAGGTCTCAAAGGGTAGAGTCACCCCTCAAATGGACTGGGAGAATGGGGATGCCCAAATTCAAGGGAGCAGAGTTACCATTCCACTGGGCCTGGAAGGCGGAACTGAAGCCCAGGGCCTAGGAGTCTCCACCCAGAATCTGAAGAGTATGGCCAACCCCCAAAGTCTGGAGGGCAGGGCCATTGCGTAAATGGTCTCAGACAACAGAGGATTATTTTTAAGCCTTGAGGGCTAATGTAATGTGTTCTGCTGACTTGCTTGGTGCCTGTTATCCCATCTTTCCCTCTAGTTTCTCCCGTTTGTAATGGAAATGTCTAGCTTGTTCCTGTTCCACCATTGTATTTGGAAGCAGATAACTTGTATTCTAGATTTCACAGATAAAGAGGAATTTTTGGATTTTGGACTTGAGTTGATTTAAGACTTTTGCTATGATACGATGGGGTGAATGTGTTTTACATGTGGCAAGGATATAAGTTGGGGTTAGCAGCAGTAATTTTAATGAGGCAGGACTCAATCTACAAGATCGGGTTGCATTTTAAGTCAATCTCTTTTGAGATATAAAAGAGAGAAGCGAGCAGAGAAATATGGGAACCTCATACCACCAAGAAACAAGAGCCAGGAGAATAGCGCATCCTTTGGACACGGGGTTCCTGTGCTGAGAAGCCCTTACAACAGAAGAAGATTGATGACAAGGACCTTCCCCCAAGAGCTGAAAGAGAAAGAAAGCCTTCCTCTGGAGCTGGCACCTTGAATTTGGACCTCTAGCCTCCTAGACTGTGAAAGAATAAATTTCTCTGTTAAAGTTATACACCTGTGGTATTTCTGTTACAGCAGCACTAAATGACTAAAACAGTGCACTTTTACTACAGCAAATAATTGAGGTGATTACCACCCCCTAAACATTGGTGAAACCCTTCAAGAGGATTACATTTCAGTTGAAGCTATAAATCCAGCATCCAGCACAATGACTGGCTCATAGTAAATATTTGTCATATGAATGATCAAGGCCATATTCTATGGTATGCAACTTTTGCCTACTTCAAAAACCCACCTCATAGCAGAATGAAGTAGAGAGAAACTGGAAGCAAGAAGAAAGCCAGTAACAATCTAAGTATAAGATGGTGAAGGCCTGAACAATGTTTTGGAAGGGATATAGGGTGAAAACCTTAGGAACATTGCAAAGGAAGAATTGGTAGGACTTCATGACAGATAAGCTCTAGTACATGGGAGAAATGAAACAAATAAATTATTCCAAAGCTATTAAATGGCTTAAAGAATAGTGCTACCTTTTCTGTACACCCAAAGTTTCCAGCTACTTACTAGCTGGATGATCAAAAGAAGAAGACTTCATTTCTCTGAACCTCAGTGTCCTCCAGGAATTCCTGAGGAATTCCTGTGAGATTTAAATGAGAAAATATGGGAAGAGAAAAAAAGCCTAGTGCCTAGCACATTTTTAGGTCTCAAAAGACCACTGCGTTGCGTCCTTTGTTATAACAGGGATTTACATATTGCATTGCGATTTTTGAATTTATTTAAAGATATATTTCTTACTCCTGTTATGAGTCCTTCCAGGGTATGAACCATGTCTTCATCAAAAGTGTATACTCAGTGCCTACTACCGTGCTGTCACATGAAGGGGGCTTATCAGTATTTGTGGAACACTGGGCATAGTCCCATCATCCCTAAGCCATGTCCGTGTAATTAGCCAGTTGTTCTCAATTCAACTCCGATTCATGGTGAGCCCATATGTGTCAGAATGGAAGAACTGTACTCCATAGGGTTTTTAATGTTTCGATTTTGGGAAGTAGATTGCCAGGCTTTTATTCAGAGGTACCTCTGAATGGACTCGAATCTCCAACCTTTCAGTTAGCAGCTGAGCACCTTAACCATTTGCACCATCCAAGGACTTCTCTGTAATACTTACCACATAAAAGGGTGTTAATTCTAAACTAGAGAACTGAGTAAAGGATTATAGGCTTAGGGTATACAATTTACATATTACGTGAGACTCATGCAATAAGTGAGACTTATTGAATAAGATGAGAGACTTGCCCCAGCCACAGGCAACAAGAGTGGTTTCTTGAGTCAGTTTCAATACTGACCTATTAGGACGTGTAGGACATTTGTTGTTTTGCCTTTCCAGCACTCAATTTTCTTTTGAGAACACATCCCTTCATCAATCTCAGTCCGTGATTGACCCCCACTGTTGGTGCTAGGATGGCCATGTGGCCCAGGCTTAGCCAAAGTACAGCATTCCATTCTCCCAGCTACAGGGATTGATTCAAGTAGGTACATATGCCCCAATCCAGGACAATCAGGACCAGTGGGCATCAGATCCAGCATTATTGCTGCAATATCTCGGAAAGACACATCTTTTTACCCTGGAGTTGCTGAGCTAAGAAGATGTAAGCTAGAATAGGAGACCATCAGGTTGGGAGTGCTAAGCTGAGAGTAAAGTTAGCATTTTTCAAAGAAAATTTAAGATGGGACTGAGTAATTATACCCAGCCATGCCTGATCTGCCACTGAACTTGTTATTTAAATGAACTAGAAAGGTCCCCCTTTAGGAAAGATTAGTCCGAAGGACTAATGGACCACATCTACCAGGTCCTCCACCAGACTGAGTCCAGTAAAATTAGATGGTACCCAGCTACCACCACTGACTACTCTGACTAGTACCACAACGGAGGGTCCTGGAAGAGCTTGAGAAAAATGTAGAACAAAATTCTAACTCAAAAAGAAAGACCAGTCTTGCTGGCCTGACAGAGACTGGAGACACCCTGAGAGTGTGGTCCCCAGACACCCTTTCAGCTCAGTAATGAAGTCACTCCTGAGGTATACCCTTCAGCCAAAGATTGGACAGGCCCATAAAATAAAACAAGACTAAAGGGGCACACCATCCCAGGGACAGGGATTGGAGGCAGGAGGAAACAGGAAAGCTGGTAATAAGGAACCCGAGAATGTTGACATGTCATGGGATTGTTAACCAATGTCATAGAACAATGCATGTACTGACTGCTTAATGAGTAACTAGTTTTTTTTTTCTGTACACCTTCATCTAAAATACAATAAAAAAAAAAAAAGTTTCCCCTTTATGTTCCCCAAACACTCAATTAGTGTTCGGATTTCTGTCACTCGCAGCCTAAATAATCACAGTTTCCAAAATGGGGAGAGAAATTGTAAGTAATAGACTTTACAATGTGTGATTAGCTGAGGGGACCCAGGTAGGAAGTCAGTGGGGCCTATCTACACGAAGATGAGAGGCTGACCTACATTCTTGTTATGTGTTTGAACAGCAGCTGGTAAACTGCTATTCATATTTTGGGACTCATATCCTGTGTCTGTTAAAACTAGACAGTACATTTATACATAAAAGGAAATCTCCAAATGAAGACAGCCCGTCTGAAAGCAAACAGAGAGGGAAATATAATATCAATGTCCCTTTCTGACTGAGGCTAACAATCCAAGATGGCTAATGGTTAGCAATGTGAAGCTTTGCAGGGCAGAAAAAGCAAAATTTTCTCTACCAAACTAAAGTTAGAGCAAGAAAACGCAGGCAAGGAATAATCAAAGAGATAAGAGTGAGGCTTCAGAGAACCATGAGCCACACCCAAAACCCATTGCCCTCCTAAATTCCCCTTATGTTTGACTTGTCCAACTTAAGAAAAATTACAATTATCCCATGATAAAAAGGTATCCCCTACGATGTGACCTGAGGGCAAAGAGGCATGTTAACTGTGACCCCCTCCCACCATCCCAAGAAATTGTTTGAGTGCCCTGAAGAGGCACAGGTGGAAATCATTTAGACTGAGGGCAAAGGCCTTGAGCTGAGCATCTAGGCCTGTTGCTAGGAGATGGAAATCCCCAGGCTGGGGAGTAAATTCAAACACTGTCTCCACCTTTGAACATGAAGTTGATTAAATACAAATAGATACTAAGTTTTCCCAAGCAAACAAGAGACTACAGTTGCTGAAACCCCAACAAAAAAAAAGGCCTGTTACCTTGGCAAAGCTCCTGGAACATCTTCTGAGATGCCTACCTCAGATGTGGTCACGGAGGACAAAGGCCAAGAGAGACCATCCTTGTGACCAGAATAGGATGAGGACACATGGGCTGCCCTGGAAACACTTGCCTCAATCAGGATGCCTACAGAGTCTTTGCATCATCCGAACAACAGGATATACTTATGTGCTACAGATCATGGCCATTGTGACCCTTTTCTGATAGGAGTTTTTAATTGAAATTATGCCTTTAAATGTGTTGGGGAAGGTTAAATTTATCCCACAGGTTGTCAGGATATAAGAAGTTATATCCATGCTTGACTGAGGAATGCAGATCTCTCTCTCCAAGACCTGACTTATTACCGGATCTAGCAATTATATCATTTTTGAGCTATTTTCCTTATGTTATCCTTGCTGTTATTTTCTGCCAAGTCAGCTCTGACTCATGGCAACGTTGCCTGGTCCTGTACCATCTTCACGATGATTGAAATGTTTGAGTTCATCATTGTAGCCATTGTGTAAATCTATGTTCTCAAGAGTGTCCCTCATCTTTGCTGACCCTCCTCTTTACCAAACAAGAAGACCTAATGATTGGTTTTTTCTTGATGATGTATCCAAAGTAAGCATGCTCTAATCTTACCACCGGTGCTTCTAAGGAGCTCTGGTTGTATTTCTTCTAAGACTGATTTTTTCCTTCTTAAGGGAACTGGTTAACTCACCAAATGGTGGAAATAAAGAATGTCTTAGTTAGCAAGGCCTGAGAGGCGGGAGCAGAAAGCTTGGCTATAATTCCCCTTTCCCTCCAGGACACCATCCCCTGATAAATGCAATCACTCCTGATAGGAATCGTCCTATGTCCAGCTGTATTTGCTCTTTCCTTGTCTTTGTCTCTTCCTCAGTCATTGGATGTCTTTGTTGACTTATTTTGTGTCTCTAACACTGCTGTCATCTGCAGATGAAAATTCCACACAGTCAACTCACCCTCCGCAAACCCTCCTCCTGTCTCCTTTTAATCTTAGCTGAATAAGTCCTCTCACACCCTAGAATGTACCTCTTATCTGTTTCTCTTGTTTCTGGCTGCTTTATCTATGTCCCTTATCCAGGACAGCTGACAGCTTTACAAAATAGCTTCTGTCCTCATCAAAGGAGCTTGGAGGAAGGGAATTAGCGTCCTTTCTCATGCTGAGAGAGCAGAGAAGGGCCTGACCAACGCAAAAACTGTGGAACGAACACTCCTTCCTCTGCTTGTTCTTTTTATTTCCATATGAGCTTTTTAAAATCTTCTCGGTCAATCTAGCGAGGGCAGTGGTGGTTTAGTGGTAGAATTCTCACCTTCCGTGCAGGAGACCTGGGTTCAAGCCCCAGGCAATTCACCTCATGGGCTACCATCCGTCAGTGGAGGCTTATGTGTTGCTATGACGCTGAAAAGGCTTCAGTGGAACTTCCAGATTAAGACAGACTAGGAAAAAAGACCTGGCGATCTACTTCCAAAAATCAGCAAATGAAAACTCTATGGATTACAACAGTCCGATCTGCAAACAAAACCAATCATGGGGATGGTGCAGAACCAGGCAATGTTTTGTTCTGTTGTGCATGGGGTCACCATGATTCAGGGCCAACTCAAGGGCAGCTAACAACAGGTCAGTTAAACCATCAAATCCCTAGCTGTGATTGGGTGGCAGGTGTAGAATTCTCAAGGGTTCCTGTTTGCCTCCAGGGTTTACTCCATTCTCCTTTAATAACTGTCATATACCTATTAATAATGTATTTATTTGGTGGTGTGAAAACTGAAGAAAATATGTAGACTTACATCTTACACAAAGGTTAAGTTTTAAACTTATTACAAGGCTTAAATATTTTACAAGTTTTAAGGGGCTATTAAATAAAAATTATCATTGCATCATTCCCTGATCAAAAACATTTCGTTACTGCCGCACCTCTAGAACAGGATTCAGCTTTAGGTTCATGAATTCAGCCCTACCTATCTTCCCACTATGCACCATCTTGCACTCCACCATGGTTTATGCTACAGCTAAACCAGATACGATATTTCCCTAGAATTGGTTTATTCTTTCCCACCTCTGTGCTTTTGCACATGCTATTCCCTGTGCCTGCGGTGCGGCTCCCTCCCAGCCCTCAGTCTGTGCTGTGGAAAAGCTATGCATTCTTTAAAGCAGTGCTTTTCAAGCCTTTATGTGCCTGCAAGTCACATTGTTAAAATGCAGATTCTGATCCAGTAGGTCTAAGGTGGGGCCTGGGATTCTGCATTTCAATCAAGCTCCCAGATAATGTCATTGCTGCCCCTCCAGGGACTGCTTTTTGAAGAACAAAGCTCTAGCACTTATTCAAAGATCAGCTCTTTGGAGAAGAATCCTTTCACTCTGCAAACTCCCCATGCTCTTATTAGATTTACCCCGACTTTATCCATTCTTCCTCACCTTAGAGCCAGAGTTCAAAATAAGATGGTGATATAGCATAATTACTCTTGTAAACTGCATTCTATACTGTAATGTCATAAGAAGAGTCCATCACACTTTTATAAATCACAACAGTGCCATGATGAAAGTGATTATTGTTTAATAAGTGGGGTTGATTATGACAACACTGAATAAGCTAGGGTGGCACAGTTATTGCCCTTGGCCGCTAATTGAAAGATTGGAGATTCAAGTCCACCCAGGGGTACCTCAGAAGAAAGGCCTGGCAATCAACTTCTGAAAAAACAGCCATTGAAAACCGTATGGAGCACAGTTCTACTCTGACACATATGTGGTCACCAGGAGTTGGAATCGACTTGATGGCAACTGGCTTGGTTTGGTTTGGATAAGCTAGCATTTCTGCATAGCATTTCCCTTAAAGGAGAACATTTATAAGAGACTCAGAGACGGTATCATGGGCAACCACCTAGACACTGGATAGAGCAATGGTAAAGAGTGAAGGCAGATGACTTGGGTTTGAATCCTAATGATGTGACTTTGGACAACTCACCTAAACACTAAGCCTCTGGTTTTTTCTGTTTAATAAAATAGCATTGATAAGTACTACTTCACAGAACTAGTCTAAGGCTTAAGGCAAGGAACAGATGAAAATAAGATGGTGTTTATAAAGCACTTAGCACTGTGCCTGTGGCATAGTAAGTGCTCTATAATAAAAATAAACTCGTTATTAGCTGGAGTGACAGTCATGAAAATTTTAACACAGCTTCTAGGTTCCATTAATCGTTTTAAGGCTCTTCTTCAACACCCCTACTGTGGCTCCACTACACTTTTAGAGTGAATAGCAAACACAAATACAGTCTGTAAGGGTTAGTGATGATGATCTGCTAGTGTCTCCTTCCTGTATGTTAAAGCTAAGACTATGCCAATTCCAAGGCAAGAAATGGACATGAAGGATTACTAAAATGTAGCCCGTAAGGTTACCACAGCGACCACTAGATGTCATCTTTAGAATGTCCCTCTGCTTCACATCCTCTCTGAGTGGGAGCTGTGAAGTATATACAGTAAGTCCCCGGGTTACGAACATCTGACTTAAGGACAACTCTTACCTGCCCTTTAACACTCTGTAGATTTGCCATCAGTTTGAAACAACTGAACCAACCCCTACTCGCAACAAAATCTTTATCACAATTGCCTTCCCTTGCTGCAGGTGCAGCTTTTAAGTCATTGCTAAAGTAAGGCTAAACAAGAACTGTATGCACCTGACTTACCTGCAAATTCTATTTAAAGACAGGAATGGATCTCGTTCATAACCCGAACCCGAATGTCTGTACATTTTCCCATCTACTAAATAATATGGATCACATGTGGTTTTAAAGGGTGATCATAACCACTCATGCAACAAAAAAAACAAGATATGTAACCGCAGCAGGTAGTATAAAATGGCTACTGGAAAGGGACAAGGCTTCCTCGGTACTTTATTTCTTCTTTCTTCCTTTATCTTCGGTGAATTACAATTATCCTTTCTTTAAAATAACCTTTTCCTTTAAAATTAGTGAATCACAATTATACTTGCTTTATTTTGGGAAGATATTCTTTTATTTTTACAGCTTTCTCCCTATCATAACCAATGAAAAACATAGGTGAAGTCCTGAGCAATGTTTAGAAAAATATCTGTAATCCTATCATTCAAACATAACAGCTGTCAACATTTACATATATCTATAAACATTACATATATATATACATATATATACACACAATATAAATACGTATATATATACATACTGTCATGGATTGAATTATGTCCCCCCCAAAATGTGTGTATCAATTGGGCTGGGCCATGATTCCAGGTATTGTATGATTTTCCTATATGTCGTAGATTCTGCCTCTATAATGTTAATGAGGAGTGATGGCTTGCATGGTGGTGCCCACAGTTTCAGGACCCAGACTCCTGGTGTCTTACTGCTCCATCATTCTCATGTCCCAAAATGTCTGCTTTAACTCCAGCCATTACATCCACTATCCATTAAGCCAGAAAGAAAGAGGCTAAAGCAAAGTAGGCTCCTGTTAGGAGATGTCTCAAAAAACACACACAACCCTTGCAATGGCCACAAATTAGCTGTAAAAGAGGTTGACGTATGAAATCCTTTACCGAGCTGCCATGAACCCATCTACAAACAAAAATTCTTATTGCTAAAGAAAAAAGTATAGGATAAAGGAAGAAAAACAGCAGTCTCTAATCCAGGCATTTAGCTTTTTTTCAATTTTTGATGTCATTAATAATGCAGTAATGAATATCCTTATGCATGCATTTGTACAGACATCTCTGATTATTTCCTTGCAATAAATTCCCAGAACATGAATTATTCAGTCCAAGAATATACCAAATTTTAAGAGTTTTGGTATCTATAGCCAAATTCCCCTCCAGAAATATTGTACCGATTTCTGCTCACATCAGCAGAACAAGTTGGGGAGAGAACATACTATTATAAGATTCAATTTAATTTGACCGTTCAAAGACACCTCCTGCAAGGAAGATAAAGATCTGCACATCTCTAGAAAGCTAGCAATTGAGAATATTGAGAAAAAACTCAGTGCCAACTGAAAAAGCTTTTTCCTAATAACATCAAAAGAAATGCAATTTAAGGCCTTACAATGAAAAGGTCATTGTTTGCTTTGGTTATTGAAAATATTTTTAAAGGGACACATGAGGAGAGAAACAGCAGAATATAGTGGACAGAGTATTGGATTGAGTGCCAAATTATCTGGATTCAAATCCCAGCTTTCCCCTTACTATGACTGGAGGCAAGCTCCTTGATCTCTTAGCCTCAATTTCCTTAGTATAAAAATGGGGCAATGTCATGGACTGAATTATGTCCCCCACAAAATGTGTGTATCTGTTTGGCCGGGCCATGATCCCCGGTATTGTGTGATTTTCCTACATGTTAAAATCCTGCCTCTATTATGTTAATGAGGGAGGATGGGCGGCAGTTGTATTAGGGAGGCAGGACTCAATCTACAAGATTTGATTGTGTCTTGAGGCAATCTTTTGAGATGTAAAAGAGAAAAGCAAGCAGAGAGACAGGGGGACTACATACCACCAAGAAAGCAGCACCAGGGACAGAGCTTGTCCTTTGAACCTGGGATCCCTGTGCCTGAGAAGTTCCTTAACCTGGGGAAGATTGAGGACAAGGACCTTCCTCCAGAGCCGACAGAGAGAGAAAGGCTTCCCCTGGAGATGATGGCCTGAATTTTGGACTTCCAGCCTACTTTATGAGTTGGAATCGACTCGATGGCACTGGGTTTGGTACTGTGAGAAAATAAATTTCTCTTTGTTAAAGCCATCCACTTGTGGTATTTCTGTTATGGCAGCACTAGATGACTAAGAACCCACCAAAACCAAACCCACTGTTGTCCAGTCGATTCCAACTCATAGCAACCCCATAGGACAGAGTAGAGCTGCCGCATAGTTTCCAGGGAGCACCTGGTGGATTCAAACTGCCGACCTCTTGGTTAACAGCCGTAGCACTTAACCACTACACCACCAGGGTTTCCAAGATGACTAAGACAGGCAATTAATGCCTTTTTTATCTGCTTTTGAAGGTTTAAATTTGGTGTGTAAAAAAGGTTAATAATAGTTGTATTTCAATTGAAACTTGCACTCTTCTTAAATTTTGTGATATTGCTATCCAATATTTTATGTCCTGCACAACTGCTTGGACATGAGTAATAAATTACTTTTCTTCAATAAAAAGGGCTATTCAACAAAGATAACTCAAGGCTTTGTTTTTGTTGCAATTGCTGTTTTGTTATTTTTCTCAGTAAAGGATTTTCGTTTTTAATCAACTGTACTTACGTATCATTTACATACAACAGAAATGCACATACTTTAAGTGTAAGTTCAATGAGTTTTGACAAATGTATAGACCATAAAACCACCACCTCAAGAGAGTTCTAAGAGAACTGCCATTATGCAGTCAATTCTGCTTCAAAAAACCCAAGACCTGAATTTTATCATTTCACGTTATGTTTACCTGTTCTCAAATTTCATATAAATGGAATCACATGTGTGCCTTTTGTGTCCGTCTTCTTTCAAGCAGTATAATGTTTTTGAGCTTCATCCATGCTGTTCCATTATTTCGTGTTTGCGTTTCTTGCTGAGTGGTATTCCACAGTATGAATACATCACCCTTTGTAAATCATTCACTTGTTATTGAACATTTGAATTGTTTATAGCTTTTGGCTATTATGAATAGAGCTGCTATGAGCAAGTATGTACAAGTCTTTTTGCAGACACATATTCATTTTGAGGGTAGGGGGTACATACCTATGAGTGCAATTGCTGGGTTAATAGAGTAAGTGCATTTTTAATTTTGTAAGAAACTGTGAAACTGTTTTCCATAATGGTGGTGCCATTTTACATTCAACCAGCAGTGTCTGAGAGTTCCAGTTGCTCCACACCCTCCCTTATACTTGATTTTAGAGTCTTTTAAATTGTTTGCATTCTACAAGGTGTGAAGTGGAGCTCTGGTGGCACAGTGGTTAAGAGCTCAGCTGGTACCCAAAGGGTCAGCAGTTTGAATCCACCAGCCACCCCTTGGAAACCCTATAGGGCAGTTCTTCTCTGTCCTACAGGATTGCTTTGCGTCAGAACTGACTGACAACAATGGGCTTAGTTTTTTTTTGTTTTTGGTGAGGTGTGAAGCAGGATCTCACTGTGTCTGTAATGTGCATTTCCTTGAAAAATAATGATGTTGAGCACCTTTTTTTCTTTTTTTTTTTTAATTGTACTTTAGATGAAGGTTTACAGAACAAACTAGCTTCTCAGTAAACCGTACGACATGGCAACACTCTCACTTCTCAAACTTGGGTTCCCTATAACCAGCTTTCCTGCTCCCTCCTGCCTTCTAGTCCTTGCCCCTGGGCTGGTGTGCCCTTTTAGTTTAATTTTGTTTTATGGGCCTGTCTAATCTTTGGGTAAAGGGTGAACCTCAGGAGTGGCTTTATTACTGAGCTAAAAGTGTATCTGGGGGCCATATTCTCATGGTTTTTGCAGTCTCTGTCAGGCCAGTAAGTCTGGTCTTTTTTTGTAAGTTAGAATTTTGTTCTACATTTTTCTCCAGCTCTGTCTGGGGCCCTCATTTGTGATCCTTGTCAGAGCAGTCAGTGGTAGTAGCCTGGAACTGGACTCAGTCTGGTGGAGGCCATGGTAGTTGTGGTCCATTGGTTCTTTGGACTAACCTTCCCCTTGTGTCTTTAGTTTTCTTCATTCTCCATTGCTCCCGAATGAGTGAGACCAGTGAAGTATCTTAGTTGGCCGCTCACAGGCTTTTAAGACCCCAGACACTATCTTTTCATAACCTTAATGGTCATTTGTATGTTTTCTATTCTGAAGTATTTGTTCAAGTCTTTTTCCCATTTTAATAGATTGGTTGTCTTATTATTAAGATATAAAAGGTCTTCATATATTTTCTTTCGTTAAGTATTAAGTCTTTTTCCTATTTTTATGGGTTGATTGCATTCTTATTGTTCAGTTGTACAACTTCTTTGTATGTTCTAATTACAAATTCTTTGTCAGATATATATATTGTGAGTATTTTTCCCAATCTATGGCATTCCTTCTCATTTTCTTCATGGTATATTTTGGAGGGCAAACGTTTTTAATTTTGATGAAGTCCAAATCATTATTTCATTTTATGATTAATGCTTTTTATACACTAACTGGGAAATCTTTGCCCATCCTAAGGTTTCACAGATTTTTTTCCACTTATCTTCTAGAAGTTTTGTAGATATAGATTTTTTTCCACTTTACCTTACAGCAGTTTTATAGTTTCAGCTTTGACATCTAGATCTATGATGCATTTCAAATTAATTTTTCTGTATAGTACAGAGTAGGGATTTAGGTTTATTTTTTCCAATATCCAGATTGTTAAAAAGACTATTGCTTTCCCATTGAATTACCTTGTTGCTTTTGTCAAAATGAATCGATTACATATGTGTGGGTCTTTTTCTGAATTCTCTATTCTGTTCTATTGATTATTCGTCTTCATTTATGCCAATTCTATCTACATTGTCTTAATTACTATGGCATTTACAGGAAGTGATGAAATCAAGTAGTGTAAGTTCTCCAATTTTTAAAAATCTTTTTTCAATATAGTTTTGACTATTCTAGATCTTTTGTAGTTTCATGTAAATATTAGAATCAGCTTTTCGATTTCTAAAAAAATGAGTACTGGAATATTGGTTGGAACTGAATTCAATCTATATTTAAATTTGGAAAAATAAAACATTTTAACATTCCGTGTATCCCAAGCCATAAACAAGTATATCTCTTTGTTTATTTAAAACTCTGAAAATTTATCTCAGGAATGTTATTAAAAACAATGCACAAGCTTTTTATGTCTTTTTTTTACATTTATTTTAAAGTATTTTGTTTTTTGATACTATCTTAAACACTCTTTTTAAGTCAATTTTATAACTGCTTATTGCTAGTATGTAGAAGGACAGTTGATTTTTTTCACATGTATCTTGTATCCAGAAGCATTGCAAAATTTACTCACTAATTCCAGTTATTTCTTTGTTTTTGGTAGACTCCTAGGGCTTTTCTATATAAATAACCATGTTACTTGTGAGTAGAGACAGTCTTATTTCTTCCTTTTCAATCTTTATCCCTTTTGTTCCCTTGTCTTGCTTTGTTTCACTGTCTATGGCCTTCAGTACGCTATTGAATAGAAGTAGTGAGAGCAATTATCCTTGTCTTATTCCAAGTCTTTGGGAAAAGCATTCACCATTGGCTATGATGCTGTTGTAAATATAATGAATACACTTTTTATCATTTTAAAAGTTTCTTTCTCTTCCTAATTTGTTGAGAAATTTAATCACATGTATACGTTGAATTTTATCAAAGGCTTTTCTGCATCTGTTGAGATAATGATATGTTTCTCCTTTATTTTGTTAGGGTGATTAATTATATATATTAATTTTCAAATAATAAACCAATCTTGTATTCCTGGGATCAACTCCTCTTGGTCAATATCTTAGATATTGCTGGTTTTGATTTTCCAAAATTTTGATATTTACGTTTATGTTAAGGAGGGATGTTCTTTTATAATTTTATCTTTTTGTAATGTCACTGACAAGAAATTCAGTTATTGACTGGCAAATTTGAATTCTTTAGCCTAAGTTTTAGGATGTAGAAAGCCCTAGGTGTTTCTCGATTCCTTCCTACTTAGTGGACTTAACCACCAAACTCTGTGTCTCTACAGCTTTTATCAAAGCTTGGTTTAGGCTTTAATAAGGTGGGCCTTACCAGAGTGTGACACCCCCTCCCCCACCTGGTAATTGTTGGTTGCCAGGCTGTTGCAAACTGCTACAGAATGCCCCCATAGTGGAGACTGCACCCAGAGTCAGCACTCTACTTGGCTCCCTGTGCACCCCAGAGCTCAGGACTCTGAAACCGATAGAACAGACCTCCCTGTGGATCAGTTTGGGGCTGTCTGCTTCCACTTACAGTCGGTGCTGAGCACAGCTGACTGAAGCTACTCTGTGCCAGGAAGCAGGCATCTTGAATAGAGGCTACATCCACAGCCAGCATACTGTGGGACAGGAACACATGTCTGCTCTGAGACACATTGGGTCACCATGAGTTGGAATCAACTCAATAGCAACTGGTTGTTGATTAAACCGAAAAACTAAACCAGTTGCTGTTGAGTCATTTGGACTCATTGACAACCTCATATGTGTCAGAGTAGAGTTGTACTTCGTAGGGTTTTCTATGTCTTATTTTTTAGAAGTAGATCACCAGGCCTTTCTTCTGAGGCATCTCTGGGTAGACTTGAACCTCCAATCTTTCAGTTAGCAGCTAAGCACCTTAACTATTTATATCACTCCGGGACTCCAGTTCCTGGGTATAGTGGGCCTTACTGCATGGTTCAGTTTTTTTCTTCTAATGAGTATGTAACCTTTCTGATATGTCAAATGAATGCCTGGGTGTTAACAAGGACACCCGCCTCAGGCTGAGTCAGAACACTAAAGCATTCCAATACTGCTCAACCTCTGGTATCTTTGTTATATCATCAGCCCCTTAGTAGCTGCTCTCTTGTAAGCTTTGCATTATTTTGCCCCATGCATATGCATCACAGTGCTCAGTCAAGGACTCATGGGAAACCACTATACCGTCTCCTGTCTCCGTCTCCCACCACCCCACACACCTTCTCCATCTCCTTCCTTTCTCCTAGTACCTTAATATGTAGATTCCAACCACTTCAGGAGCCCTGAGCTCTAACCTCTTTGTCTACAGCTCAGCAGGACCACCAGGCTCTGCATAGACCCCAACTTCTTTGCCACAGTTGAAAAATTGGGCAGCAACTAAATGAACATAAGAATAGAGTTTCCATTCTCAACAGGGATTGTGCTGCTTATTGTCCAATACCTGAAAACAGTTGCTTCATATATTTGTCCAGTGTTAGAGCTGTTTATGACAAGAAGCAGAATATCTCAGGGCTTTATTTTATAAGAACTCTGATTTTTGGCTGCCAGAGCAGATGCTTTAGGACAATAATAAAACATATTTTTATTGTCTTAAATTAGTGCTGAAAACAAGAGGGTTGCAGGTTGAATACAGACATTTGGAAGAAGGCAGAATTTCTCAATCATTTTTAAATCTTCTCACCTCTTTCCCAAGAACTCTTCGCATCCTCATAAAAGTCTATAAAGTTTCTTGCTAGTACCCACTGAAACAAAAAGAAAAGTCCATGTCAACTGATCCCCGTGGCATTCAGAAAGCAAAAAATTGTGACCGGGGGCAATGCAAGATGGAAAATCTCCCTGTGTTCTTCACTGAGAAGAATTAGGGAAAATTAGCAGTTTTTTTTTTTTTTTTTTTTTTTAAACTAAGGGTGTTTGACCAGACAGACAACTAATCAGAAGCTCTTTGATCCATCTGGGAAGCAGGAAGTCTGTACACAGGGGCTAGACAAAACTCCTTGATCCCAACTTCAAGGAGGAAGATGGTAGAAGAAGCCTTCATTCCCTTTCCTCCCATCAACTTCCCTAGAATTCACCCACCTACTCACAACTTACAGATCTTTTTTTTTTTTTTTTTTAATGGAACATGTATCCCTTATCTATTGCTGCATATCAAACCTATCCAATACTCAGTGACTTAAGTAACAACGATTTTATTTGCTCTGATTCTGTGGGCTAGCAATCTGGTTTGGGCTGAGTTGGGTGGCACAGTGGTTAAGATCTCAGGCTGTTAACCAAATGGCTGGCAGTTCAAATCCACCAGCCACTCCTTGGAAGCCCTGTGGGGTGATTCTACTCTGTCCTATAAAGTCATTATGAGGCAGAATCAACTAGACAACAATGGATTTGGGTTTTTTTTTGTTTGTTTCAGCCGGATGGATCTTTTTCTGGGGTCATTCACGTTTCTGTAGTCATAATCTGTCACCTCAAATAAGCCTGGTTTTTCTATTTGATCTCACTCACAAGCTGGTGCATGGTGCTGGCTGTCAACTGAGCTATGTGTTGCCAGCAGGCTAGCAAGCTTCTTCACATAGTGGTTGTGCTCCAAAAATAGCAACTCATTCCTGCCAAGTAGATTCCAACTCATAGTGACCCTAAAGGACAGAGCAGAACTGCCCCACAGGGTTTCCAAGGAGTGGCTGGTGGATTCAAACTGCTGATCTTTTCGTTAGCAGTCAAGCTCTTACTTAACCACTGTGCCACCAGGGCTCCCTGTCTTAGGCTTGGTTCTCTAGAGAAGCAATACCAGTAAAGCATATAAATACATAAAGAGATTTATATCAAGGAAACAGCTCATGCGATTGCAGAAGCTGGAATGTCCCAAGTCCATGGATCATGATAGAGGCTTCTCCTGATTCATGTAGACACAGGGGCTGGCAAACCCAAGATCAGTAGGTTAGAGAGCAGGGCTCT
This sequence comes from Loxodonta africana, assembly GCF_030014295.1. Taxonomy (NCBI): domain Eukaryota; kingdom Metazoa; phylum Chordata; class Mammalia; order Proboscidea; family Elephantidae; genus Loxodonta; species Loxodonta africana. The sequence goes on from NC_087358.1 coordinate 58,419,126, forward strand.
TGCTCACAGGCTGTGAAGTTCCACAAATCCCAAGATCAACAGGTAAGCTGCTAGCTCAGGCCCCAAGAACCAGAGGTCTGACGAACAGGAGCCAGCTGCAGGATCCAGAGGAGGCAAAAGCCAGAACGTCTGCTTATATTCAAATGCAGGCCACATGCCCAAGGAAACTCCCTTTCAACTGATTGGCTATTCACAGCAGATCCCATCATGGGGGTGATCACATATAAATACTGAGAACACGGCCCAGCCAGGTTGACACACACAGTCTTAAACATCACACTCCCCAAAACCAGTAAGAGATAGGGAAAACCTTAATGAGCAAGTATTTGATAAGCCTCTGCTTGTGTCACATTTGCTGATGTCCAACTGGCAAAACAAGTCACATAGCTAAGCCCAGAGTCAATGTGGAAGAAAACTATACAGGGCTGTGGATTTAGGGAGATATGATTCATCAGGGCCATTACTGTAAGAATCTGTGACATTTACTGAGACGTCCAATCATGTACCTAAGCCATTGTCTATCTGTCATCTTTCAGCAGCAATTCCTCAATATCACAATATGCTTTCTTTAAAAGGGGATACAACAACCTATAAAATCAAGAAAATGTACTGATGATTCTTAAGATTTTTCGTCTTCAAGAGTTTGGCTACAGAACCCATCCCCATAAATGTAGTTGATATCTTGCTAACATGTACAAATAGAGCACTATGGATTATTTACAGCCAACCTCAACTTTGGTTGGTGAGTATTTGTGCTGTGTGAGTTGGTATATGTACCTAGAATGTTGACCCTGCCCATATACGTCAACCACTTGCAGGGAACTAATCCAAGTTTGACAGGTACCTTGGGCACATTTCACAGAATCGCAGGCTCCTTAACATATATCCATGGAAACCCTGGTGGTTAAGTGCTATGGCTGCTAACCAAAGGGTCGGCAGTTCAAATCTGCCAGGTGCTCTTTGGAAACTCTATGGGGCAGTTCTACTCTGTCCTCTAGGGTTGCTATGAGTCGGAATCGACTCGACGGCACTGGGTTTGGTTTGGTTTTTAACATATAACCAAACCCTTCAGGTTACAGTTGAAGAAACGGAGACCTAGAAAAAATCAAATGACTTTCTTTAAGTAGGTCATATGACCAGTAGATGGGAGAACTAAGCTTGGAATCCAGGTCTTTCAAGTCCTAGTCTAATGTGCTCTTTATTAGCAGCATCCCAACTGAGTCTCATATGATTTAGTCCTATCTTCAGGACTGTCTTCTTGAAATACTGCCTTACTTTATACACTAATATCTGCATTTAGGTGAAAGTTTACAGAGTTAATTAGGTTCCCATTTAACAATTTTTATACAAATTGTTCTGTGACATTGGTTACAATTTTCACAATGTGTCAGCAGTCTCATTATTTCCATTCTGTTTGTTCTGTTTCCATTAATCTAGCTTCCCTTTCCCTCCTTGCCTTCTCATCTTTGCTTTTGGGAAAATGTTGTCCATTTGGTCTCGTATAGTTAATTGCTTAAGGGACACATTACTCACTGTTTATTTTATACTCCAGTCTATTGTTTGGCTGAAAGTTGATCTCAGGAGTGGTTTCAGTTCTAGGTTAAAAGGGTATCTTGGGGCCATAATCGTGGGCATTCCTCCAGTCTCTATCAGTCAAGTAAGTCTGGTCTTTTTATGAATTTGAATTTTGTTCTATGTTTTTCTCCCATTCTAACTTGAACCTTCTTGTGTCCCTGGTCAGAATGGTCAGTAGAGGTAGCTGGACATCATCTAGTTCTCCTGGTCTCAGGTTAGAAGAGGCCATGGTTTATGTGGGCTATTAGTCCTGTGGACTAGTTTATTCCTTGAGTCTTTTGTTTCCTTCATTCTCTTTTACTCCAGATTAGTAAAGACCAATAACTGGCCATCAATAGATGGCTGCTCACAAGCTTTTAAGAACCCAGGCACTGCTCACCAAACTAGGGTGTAGAACATTAACTTTATGAACTATGTTATGCCAATTGGCTAAGCTATCCCACAAAACTATGGTCCTAAGCCCTTCAACCCAGTAAACAAATCCCATGAGTTGTTTGGATATGTCTAGGAAGTCTCCTTAACTGTGCCCTCTATGTGTTTTATTATATCTATGAATATATATGCAGCACACACCAAATGTATTCACATATGCCTATAGATATGCCTGTACCTACATGTGATGCATTTACATGCCTTCCTATAGACATATATGCATACACTTCTACCTATGTAACCACATACATATTTTTTGATTGTTACTACTGTTGTTGCAAAATTGAATGTTACAGCATTTACCAAAGTTATCCGTTTTTCTTGTGTACTTCTTAGTTTCTTCATTTACTTTGGTCAAGTTGTGCAGACCTGACTTTTATTTAGCATTATCTTTCCCATTACAAGTGTCTACTATCTAAAAAGTGATTCCCCTTCCTTACCCCTCCTACCCCTGGTAACCATCAAATAACTTTTCTTTCTATATGTATATTAATCCTAACTTTTTAAAATAGTGGAACCATACAATATTTGTCCTTTTGTGACTGATTTATTTTACTCAGCATAATGGCCTACATCATCCATGTTATAAGATATTTTGTGGACTCCTCATTATTCTTTATTGTTGTGTAGTATTTCATTGTATGATTGCACCACAGTTTGTTTATCCATTCATCTGTTGATGGGCACATAGGTTGTTTCCATCTTTTTGCTATTGTGAATAATGCTGCAATGCATATACACAACACATATACACAAATGTATATGTCTATTTGTGTCACTGCTTTTATATCTCTTTGATATATTCCTAGGAGTGGGATTGCTGGATCATAAGGTATTTCCATTTCTAGCTTTTTGAGGAAGTGACATATCATTTTCCATAATGGTTGTACCGTTTTAGAGTCCCATCAGCAGTGTATAAGAATTCCAATCTCCCTGCAGCCTCACCAGCATTTGTTGTTTTCTGATTTTTTTTAAATCATTGCCATTTTACAAGGGTGAGATGGTATTTCATTGTAGTTTTGATTTGCATCTCTCTAACAGCTAATGATCATGAGCATCTTTTCATGTATTTGTTGGCCAACAGAATGTCCTTTTTGATGAAGTGTCTGTTCATGTCCTTTGCCCATTTTTTGATTGGGTTGTCTTTTTGTTGTTGAGATATTGAATTTTTCTATATATTTTAAAGATTAGACCCTTGTTGAATAGGTCATTGCCAAAGATGTTTTCCCAGTCTGTAAGCTGTCTTTCCACTCTTTCGGTAAAGTCTTTAATGAGTATAAGTATTTAATTTTTAGGAGGTCCCAGTTATCTAAATTATCTGCTGTCACTTGCGCATTATGTGTTGTGTTTAAAAGGCTATTTATGCTGAAAATTAAATCACCTAGTTTTCTTCCTATATTATCTTTCAGGAACTTTATAGTTTTAGATTTAACATTAAGCTCTTTGATCCATTTTGAGTTAGTTTTCATGCATGGTGTGAGGTATGGATCCTGTTTCATTTTTCTGCAAATGGATAAATGGCTTTGCCAGCATGATTTGTTAAAGAGACTACTTCTTCCGCATTGAATAGACTCTGACCCCTTGTCGAAGATCAGCTGCCAGCAGATGGATGGATTTACTTCTGAGCTCTCAATTCTGTTCCATTGATCTGTGTGTCTGCCATTGAACCAGTACCAGACTATTCTGCCATTGAACCAGTACTATTCTAAGTTTTGAGGCCTTACTACTTTGTGAGGCCTCCTACTTTGTTGTCTTCAATATTGCTTTAGCTATTCAGGTCCTTCTTCCTTTCCAAATAAAGTTGAAGATTAGTTTTTTCCATTTCATTAAAGAATATTGTTGAGATTTGGATCAGGATTGCATTATATCTATAGATTACTTTTGGTAGTATTGATATTTTCACAAAGTTGAGTCTTCCAATTCATGAACATGGAATGTTTTTCCATTTATGCAGATCTCTTTTAGTTTCTTGCAGTAAGATCTACATTCTGATCACAGATTTTAAATGCAAACTTTCCTAATTGATAAACAGAAGATATTTGGAATTTCCTTCCACTTAATCTTCATAGAGTTTGATAGAAACATATTTTGTCACTGCAATCCTACCTCTTGGTTTAGGGTGGGTGAGAGTGAGTTATTATGATTGATACATGTCTAACTTTCCTGGTGCTGCTATAACAGAAATACCACAAATGAGTGGCTTTAAAGAACAGAAACTTATTTTCTCATAGGAGGCTAAAAGTCCAAACCAGAGTCTCAGCCATGCAGAATCCTGCTTTGTAGGTAGTCCTAGGTGTTCCTTTTTTCCTTGGTTTGTAGAGGATCGTCCCATGGCATCTGTCTTCCCCAGTATGTATATCTAATCTGTTCTTTTTATAGCTCAGAAATGATTACATTTAGGACACACCCTACAATCATATGACCTCATAACGTAACAAAGAAAACCATATTCCTAAACAAGATTATATCCACAGGTATGTTGTTGTTCTTAGGTGCCATCAAGTAGGTTCTGACTCATAGCAACCCTCTGTACAACAGAACAAAACACTGCCTAGTCATGTGCCATCCTCACAATCACTATACTTGAGCCCATTGTTGCAGAAACTGTGTCAATTCATCTTGTTGAGAGTCTTCCTCTTTTTCACTGGCCCTCCATCTTACCAAGCATGATGTTCTTCTCCAGGGACTGATCCCTCCTGAAAGCATGTATAAAGTCTCACCATCCTTGCTTCTAATGAGCATTTTGGTTGCATTTCTTCCAAGACAGATTTTTTCATTCTTTTGGCAGTCCATGGTATATCCAGTATTCTTCTCCTACACCACAATTCAAAAGCATCAATACTTTTTTGGTCTTCCTTATTCATCGTCCAGCTTTTACATGCATATGAGGCTATCAAAAACACCATGGCTTGAGTCAGGCACACCTTAGTCTTCAAGGTGACATCTTTGCTTTTCAACACTTTAAAGAGGTCTTTTGCGGTAGATTTGCCCAATGCAATGCATCTTTTGATTTCCTGACTTCTGCTTCCATGGGTGTTGATTGTGGATTCAAGTAAAATGAAATCCTTGACAACTTCAATCTTTTCTACATTTATCGTGATGTTGCTTATTTGTCTAGTTGTGAGGATTTTTCTTTTCTTTACGTTGAGGTATAATCCATACTGAAGGCTGAGATCTTCAATCTTCGTCAGTAAGTGCTTCAAGTCCTCTTCACTTTCAGCAAGCAAGGTTGTGTCACTTGCAAACTGCAGGTTATTAATGAGTCTTCCTCCAATCCTGATGCCCTGTTGTTCTTCATATAGTCCAGCTTTTCAGATTATTTGTTCAGCATACAGACTGAATAAGTATGGTGAAAGGATACAACCCTGACGCACATATTTCCTGACTTTAAACCACGTAGTATACCCTTGTTCTGTTGGACAAACTGCTTCTTGATCTATGTACAGGTTCCTCATGAACACAATTAAGTGTGCTGAAATTCCCACTCTTCATGATGTGATCCGTAATTTGTTATGATCCACACAGTCAAATGCTTTTGCATAGTCAATAAAACACTGGTAAACATCTTTCTGGTATTCGCTGCTTTCAGCCAAGATCCATCTGATATCAGCAATGATATCCCTGGTTCCACGTCCTCTTCCGAATCCAGCTTGAATTTCTGTCAGTTCCCTATCAATGTACTGCTGCAGCTGCTTTTGAATGATCTTCAGCAAAATTTTACTTGCATTCAATATTAATGATATTGTCCTATAATTTCTACATTTGGTTGGATCACCTTTCTTGGGAATAGGCATAAATATGGATCTCTTCCAGTTGGTTGGCCAGGTAACTGTCTTTCAAATTCTTGGCATAGATGAGTGAGCACTTCCAGTGCCGCATCTAGTTGTTGAAACATCTCAATTGGTATTCTGTCAATTCCTGGAGACTTGTTTTTTGCCAATGCCTTCAGTGCAGCTTGGATTTCTTCCTTCAGTACCATTGGTTCCTGATCATATGCTACCTCCTGAAATGGTTGAATGTCAACCAATTATTTTTGGTATAGTCACTCTGTGTATTCCTTCCACCAATTTTTAATGCTTCCTGCATCATTTAATATTTTCCCTATAGAATACTTTAACATTGCAACTCAAGGCTTGAACTTTTTTCCTCAATTCTTTTAGGTTGAGAAATGCCCAGGATGTTTTTCCCTTTTGGTTTTTTACATCCAGGTCTTTGCACATGTCATCATAAGACTTTACTTTGTCTTCTCAAGTCAACCTTTGAAATCTTCTATTCAGCTCTTTTACTTCCTTATTTCTTCCATTAACTTTTGCTAATCAGTGTTCAAGAGCAAGTTTCAGAGTGTCTTCTGACATCCGCTTTGGTCTTTTCTTTCTTTCCCATCTTTTTAATGACCTCTTGCTTCCTTCATGTATGATGCCCTTAGTGTCATTCCACAACTCATCTGATCTTCGGTCATTAATGTTCAATGCATCAAATCTATTCTTGAGATGGTCTCCAAACTCAGGTGGGATATTCTCAAGGTTGTACTTTGGCTCTCTTGGGCTCGTTCTAATTTTCTTCAGTTTCAACTCGAACTTGCGTATCAGCAATTGACGGTCTGCTGACTCCATCCACATCATTAAGGTCAACTCTACTTTGAGGAGGCAGCTATTCCCCAGCCGTATTTTGAGTGCCTTCCAACCTGAGGGGCTCATCTTCTGATGCTGTATCAGACAATGTTCTGCTGCTATTCATAAGGCCTTCACTGGCTTATTCTTCTCAGAAGCAGACAACCAGGCCCTTCTTCCTAGTCTTTGTCTGGAAGCTCACCTGAAACCTGTTTGCAGTGGGTGACCCTACTGGTATTTGAATACCGACGACATAGCTCTCAGTATCACAGGGACACACAAGCCCCCATAGTACTACAAACTGACAGATACATGGGTGTCCTCAGGTGTAGGGGTAAGGATTCCAACACATGTTGGGAAGGAACACAATTCAATCCATGGAAATGCCAAAGTCAGTTTCTGAATTAGGCCTCTCTCTTTACCCCAGCAAGAACTTACCAACCCTGACACCAAGGAATTTCAGTATCTCCCTTATTGCTTTTACATGGCAGTAATCTTCAGAAATGTTCTTATTCTGCTTTCATTACCTATCCCAGAGACACTTCTCTTTCAGCACTTTAGGATATAGAATTCTTTTTCTCCCAAAAGTAAAAATATAAAGCAGGTTTGAACTGTCTTCTGAGAGAAAAACCAGAATTGTGCTCTTTAATAGGCTGACGGGACAATAAAAATAGAATGTGCATCTTATAAAATACAAGTGGGTCTTTCAGAACAAACAAAAGAACACCAAACAGGAAAAGGGTCAAAACCATGGCCATTTGGAGCTACTCAGACTTCCAAAAAAAAAAAAAAACTAGTGCAAATTTTGAGTTATAAAAGCATGAAAACACTACACAACTACAAATCATTAGTAAGTCTGTGCAAGAAGACATTAAAAATCCAAATTCATCTTTACTAAATGAAGAGAGCACTAACAGGAGGAAATATAAACAGGGCATGGTGATAGACACAGAGGAAAGGTACTAACACACCAATTCAAACTCTTGTCAGATGTCTCTTTAGAGCGCCTGTCAGCAGGAAGCCAATTACTTGGGAAAGAATGAAGTTTGTTTTATGAGCACAGTATTACAAACACAGCCCCTTCATCCTAACAGCAAGGGTGAATTTTGCATTTCTGATGGAAATCAGCAATGTTTTGCAGTTGATGAGTTGATAAAGTTTTCCTTAGATGTTAAAGCTATGAGGGACATATGGAAGGAATAAACAAGCTCCTTGATAGCCTGAATTCAAGTCTCATGATTAATCTAAGACACTTAATTTGTGATAACCTGCAATTGAAGACTGCGGCCCTCAGAGCACAGTAACGTGTGCCATAGCATAACTCTTGGCCTCAAGGGTTTCTCAAGGTCTCTACTGTGACAAGCTTTTAATGCTTTTGGCATTTGAAGCTTATGATTTTCATCAGAGAGCTAGAAGGAGAAGCACAGAGCATCACCCTCCATTCCATTACTTACTGACATTATTTAATACTGTAATATTGCTTAAGGAGAAACGATCTTTTGAAAGTTTACAAATGAAAAATATTTTCATTAAAAGGCTGTCTTTGCCCTTATTCTGAATGCAAAAAACATCTAATTTATCTGATCTTATTTATATATCCCTCTCCTTTATGTTCAAGTAAACAGCAGGCTTCTGAATTACTTCACACAGTATGCTTGGTTAAATACTGGTGTGAAATGCTTTGCTGTGCTCCTCAACATCTGCCAGATTTTATCCAGGGAATAGAAGGGTTCCACATGAATGAAAAAAGGAAAGGACTCAGGCCATTTGAGGGATCTTTTGGATGTAAGAAATATCACTTCTACACCTGAGCACAGTGTCCAATATTCCTAATATTCTTACCATTATTGTTCCAGAAAGCCCCTCTGTAGTTGGTTGTTAGACCTGTAAGATTAATACACCAAACTACAAACACTGCAAAAGCCCTGCCTCACCATTTCTGTATCAGAGATACAAAATTCCTTGAAATTTTAACCAAAAAAAAAAAAAAAATGAATTAAGAAGGAAGAAGCTATTCAATTTCCTTGTGGCCGGCCAGCTACTTGATTCCTACAGCAATGATTTTAGCACAAAGATATTTGCCTACTCTCTAAAGTCTTAAAAAAAAAAAAAAAAGGCAACCCATTGCTGTCAATTCTGACTCATGGCAGCCCCACGTGTTACAGAGTAAAATGCTCCATAGGGTTTTCTTGGCTGTAATCTTTACAGAAGCAGATCGCCAGACCTTACTTCCATGGCATCACTCGTACTACTTTAGGTTAGTGGCCACCATCTGTGCTACCGATGGACATTTCTAAAGCCTAAAGAAGTTCTAATTTCCACTGTAATTTTGTCTTTGATTCATAGTTTATTTAGATGTATATTGCTTAATTTGCAAACACTTGGGGGTTTTCTAGTTTTCTTTACATGACTGATTTTTAACTGAATTCCACTCTGGTCAGAGAGCATACCGTATGAATTTAATATTTTGAAATTTGTTGAGACTGGATTTAGGTTTCACTTCATATGTAGGATGCAGCGTTCTGTGTGTGCTAATTCAGTCAAGTAAGTTAAACATGTTTTAAAGTTTCTATTTCCTTACTAATTTTTTTTCTCTGCTTATTCTATCAGTTATTGGAGCCCTGGTGGCACAGTGGTTAAGAGCTCACTGCTAACCAAAATGTCAGCAGTTTGAATCCACCAGCTGCTCCTTGGAAACCACTCCTTGGAAACCCTATGGGGCAGTTCTACTCTGTCCTATAGGGTTGCTATGAGTCAAAATTGGCTCGACAGCGATGAGTTTGTGTTCTGTCAGTTATTGAAAGAAGTGTGTTAATTAAAATTCTCTAAAAATATTAAAAATTTGTCTATTTCTCTCTTTGGCTACATGCTTTTCACTTCAGAGATTTTGAGATTTTATTATTATTATATCCAGGGAAATGTGTTTTACTTCCTGGCAGATCAACTATCTTATCATTGTAAAATATCCCTCTAGTAATTTTTCTTGCCTTAATGTCTATGTGGTCTGTGTCCTGGTTTTCTAGGGCTGCCATAACAAAATATCACAAAGTGGGTAGCTTTAAAAGGCAGATATTTATTTTCTCACAGTTCTGGAGGCTAGCAGCCCAAATCAGGGTGTCACCTGTGTTGATTCCTTGTGCGGACTTTGAGAAAGGAACTGTTACACGCCCCTCTGCTCATTTCTCAGTTGCCAGCAACACTTGGCGTTCATTTGTTGCTTATAGATGCATCTGCCTCTTCCGTCACATGGTGTCTATCCTTCCCCGTGTGTGACTCTGTTTCTGTGTCTGCCCTTCCCTCTTACAAGATACCAGTCAGAAGGGAATAGGATTAGAACCCACCCTACTGTGGTATGACCTCCTTTATCTTAACTGATAACAAAATAAAAACCCCGTTTCCAAACAAGGTCATATTCACCAGCATAGGGGATAGGATTTCAACTGATCTTTTGAGGAGACACAACTCAATTCATAGCAGTCTATTATTAGTTTAGTAAAACAGCTTCATTTTGGTTAGTGTTTATGCAAAATATCTGTTTCCATCCTTTTACTGCTAATCTCTCTGTATCTTTACTTTTAAATTACGTGTCTTATGAGCAGAATAAAGGGTTTTTTTAATCCATTTTGACAATATGTGTCTTTTTTAGTATATATAATTTTATTTATTTTGTTGTTGTTGTTGAGAATATACACAGCAAAACCAATTCAACAATTTCTACATGTACAATCTAGTGACATTGATTACATTCTTCAAGTTGTACAACCATTCTCACCCTACTTCTCTGAGTTGTTCCTCCCCCATTAACATAAACTCACTGCCCCCTAAGTTTTCTTTCTTTTTAATCTTTTGAGTTGCTGTTCTCAATCTGATACCATATAAATAGTTCCTAAGGCAGACATTTTTAAGGCAGACATTTTTAACTAGTTAAGCTAAACTCTTATTTGGTTTTAAGTCAGCTTTAGGGGATATTTTTATTTTAAGGTTTAAATATTATGCCAGGGCAATAGTTTCAGGGATTCATTCACCCTTCATGGCTCCAAGAAATCTAGATTCCATGAGAATGTGAAATTCTGTTGTACAATTTCCCCCTTTTGATCAGAATTCTTCTATGGGAACTTTGATCACCATACTGAAGGAGTTCACCATACTGATGGTGTACAACTCAAAGAATGTAATCAAAGTCACTAAATTGTACATATAAAAACTGTTGAATTGGGGTATGTTTTGCTGTGCACATTCTCAAAAACAACAAAATAAATAAAATCTAGGAAAAGAAATACTAATGTAGACAATCCCTCTCCCCCTCCCCCAAAAAAAGAATGTTCACTAATAGTAGCTGAAAACCATCCAGTTCTTCTGGTCTCATGGCAAAGGAGGCAGTTTTTCATGGAGGCAATTAGCCACACTTTCCATATCCTCCTCCTATTCCTGACCCTCCTTCTCCCTCTGTCATTGCAGGCAAATAGAGACCAATTGTGCCTTGGATGGCTGCTTGTAAGCTTTTAAGACCCCAGGCACTATGCATCAAACTAGGAGGTAGAACAGAAGCACTAACTAAACATGTTATTAGGACAATTAACTGGGATGTCCCATGAAACAAGACCCTAAATCTCCAAACCAAGAAACCAAATCCCATGAGGTTTTTGATTGTACATAAGCAGCCTCAGCAGTTACTCCTTTTTTTTTTTTTTTTTCCTGTTTTTTGGTCATTGTTGTAAATATATCCACTACACAACTTTTGTCAATTCAACTTTTTACAGGTGTACAACTTATTGACATCAATTACAATAATTGGTTGTGCAGCCCCACCCTTAATCAGTGTGATGTTTCCATCACCACTAGCCCCATTTCCCCCTCCCTCTTGTCCTTGGTAACCACTTGGTAAACTTTGTTCTCCCTACATTTGCCTTTTCTTGTTTTTTATATAAGTGTGGTCATGATATTTGCTCTTTTATGATTGACTTATTACTCAGCATAATGTCTTCCAGCTTCATCCATATTGTAGCATATAACAAGACTTCATTTCTCCCACTGTATGAGTAATATTCCGTTGTATCATGTACCACATTTTGTTTCTCCGTTCATTTGTTGATGGGCATTTAGGTTGCTTCCACCTTTTGGCTGTTGTGAATAGTGCTACAATGAACATTGGTGTACAAGTCTGTTTGAGCCTCTGCTTTCAAATCTTTTGGTTATATGCCTAGTAATGGAATTTCCGGGCCATGTGGTAGTTTGGGAAACGTGGTGGTATAGTGGTTAAGAGATCGGCTGCTAACCAAAAGATCGGCAGTTCAAATTCACCAGGCACTCCTTGGAAATCTTATGGGGCAGTTCTACTCTGTCCTACAGGTTTGCTATGAGTCGTAATCTACTTGATGGCAACAGATTTGGTTTTGAGGTTTATGTTTAGTTTTTTGAGGAAACACTACACTGTTTTCCACAATGGCTGTATCATTTTGCATACCCACAAGCAACGGGTAAGGGTCCTAATTTCCTCACATCCTCACCAACATTTGTTTTCTGTCCATTTTTAAATTTTATTTTAGCCATCCTAGTGGAAATCAAATGATATCTCGTTTTGGTTTTTATCTGCATCCATCTTATGGCTAATGATGCTGAGCATCTTTTCATGTGTTTGGTGGCCATTTGAATATCCTCTTTGGTGAAATTTCTGTTCAAGACCTTTGCCTATTTTTTGATTAGGTTATGTATCTTTTTGTTAAATTGTCAAAGTTTTATACATATTTTGGTTATTAGATTATTGTTGGACATATGGTTTCTGAAGATAGCCTCCCAGCTTGTATTCCAATTTTTTGGTAAAGTCTTTCGATGAACAAAAGTTTTTAAATTTTATGAGGTCCCATTTATTTATTTTGTCTTTTGTTGTTTGTGCTTTTGTTGTTATATTAGATAATCCATTGTTGAAGGCTAGGCCTGACAACATTGTCCCTGTTTTTCCTTCTAAGAATTGTATGGTTTTAGTTTGGACATTCTGGTTTTGGTTCTTAATCCATTTTGAATTTGTTTTTGGGTGTGGCATGAGGCATGGATCCAGTTTCATTTTTCTACATGTGGAAATCCAATTTTCCCAGCACTGTTTATTGAAGAGACTCTTCTTTCCACATTGAATGGACTTAGCACCCTTGTCAAAAATCAGTTAACTACAGATTTTTTTTTTTTATAGATGTGTGGGTTTATTTCTGGACTCTCAATTCTATTCCATTGGCCCATGTGTCTATTGTCATGCCAGCACCAGGCTGTTTTGATTACTGTAGGTATATATAAAAAAAAGTATGTTTTAAAATCAGAAAGTGTGGGTTCTCCTACTTTGTTCTTGTCTTTCAACATTTTAGCTATTCAGGGCCACTTACCATTCCATATAAAGTTGAGGATTGGTTTTTCTATTTCTGTAAAAAAAAATGCTGTTGGAATTTTGATCAAGATTCCATTGAACCTATACATCTTTTTGGGTAATATTGACATCTTAACAATGTTAAGTCTTCTAATCCATGAACATGAAACAACTTTCCATTTATCTAGGTCTTCTTTAATCTTTTTCAGCAGTGTTTTATAGTTTTCGTTGTGTAAGTCCTTCACGTCCCTGGTAAGATTTATTCCTAAGTACTTTATTCTCTTAGATGCTATTGTAAATGGAATTGTTTCCCGAATTTCCCTTTCAGGTTTCTCATTGCTGGTGTATAGGAACCTAACTAATTTTTGTTTGTTCACCTTGCCCTGTAACTGTGCTAAATTCCTCTACTAGCTCTAGAAGTTTTCTTATGGACTGTTTGGAATTTTCTATATATAGAATCATATCATCTGCAAATAGAGATAATTTCACTTCTTCTTTTCCAAACTGGATAATTTTATTTCCTTTTCTTGTCTTATTCTTCTGGCTAAGACTTCTAATACAATATTGAATAGAAGTGATGAAACAGGGCACCCTTGTCTTTCTCCCAGTTTCAAGGGGAAAGTTCTCAATCTTTCTCCATTAAGTATAATGTTGGCTATTGGTTTTCGTATATGCCCTGAATCATACTGAGGAATTTCCCTACTATTCCAATCTTCTTTAAGCTTTTCATTAAGAAAGGGTGGGTGTTGGATTTTATCAAATGGTTTTTGATATGATGTATTACATTGACTGATTTTCTAATGTTGAACCATCCTGCATTCCTGGAATAAATCCCACTTGGTCATGATGTATGACTCTTTTAATATGCTGTTAGATTCTGTTTGCTAGTATTTTGTCGAGGATTTTTGCATCTATATTAATAAGAGATATTGGCCTATGGTTTTCTTTTCTTATGGTATGTCTTTGTTTGGTCTGTGAATTAGGGAATATTGCTTCCTTCTGTATCTTTTGGAAGAGTTTAAACAATACAGGCAGTCCCTAGAATATGAATGAGTTCTGTTCCTAAATCTGTCTTTAAGTCAAATTTGTAAGTAAGTTGGAATAGTCAGGTACAGTTCATATCTAACATCAGTTAGTCAAATGTGTATATAGTGTACCTTTCTATCCATAAAAAAAAAAAAATCAAAGAAACACTTCCAGATATACTAAATCATCTTTAACATAATAATGAAGCAGTAATTCTAACGTTTTGATGCGTGTTGCAAAGTAGTGGCTGTTTGTTATTACAAATCACTGTATGGACCTCGGATTTTTAATATAATAGGCTTTACAGAGATTAGTTTATAACTACAGGGTGTACATAGTCAGACGTTCATACAGTGGGACTGTCTGTATTGGTGTCAATTTTCAAGTAAATGTTTGGTAGAATTTCCCAGAGAAGCCATCCAGGCCTTTTTTTGTTGTTGGGAGGCTTGTGAACACTGATTTGATCTCGTCACTTGTTATGAGTCTGTTGAGACTTTCTATTTCCTCTTGAGTAGGTTGTCTGCTTCTAAGAATTTGTCCATTTCATCTAGATTATCCAGTTTTTTGCCATACATTTTTTCATAATATTCTGTCATAATTCACTTTATTTCTATTAGGTCAGTTGTAACATCACCTCTGTCATATCTTATTTTTGGTTATTTTTACCTTTTCTCTGTTTTTTTTTTTTTCCTGTATTTGTCATTCCGGCTAAAGGTTTGTCAATTTTATTGATCTTTTCAAAGAATCATCTTCAGGTTTTATTGATTCTCTATTGTTTTTCTGCCTTCAATTTTATTTATTTGTGCTCTGATCTTTGTTATTTCCTTTCTGGTAGGTTTAGAATTAGTTTGCTCTTCTCTTTCTAGTTCCTGAAGTTGTCAAGTTTGGTTGTTAATTTGAGATCTTTCTTCTTTTTTTCGCAAAGGCATCTATTGCTGTAAGTTTCCTTCTGAGTGCTGCCTTCACTGCATCCCCATAAGTTTTGGTATGTGCTTTAATTTTCATTTGACTTTAAGAAATTTGTGATTTCTCTTTTGATTTCTTCTTTTACCCATTGGTAGTTTAATTGTTTAATTTTCATATGTTTGTGTATTTTCCTATCTCTCTCATATTGATTTCTAACTTCATTCTGCGGTAGTCAGAGAAAATACGTTGAATGATTTTGATCTTTTTAAACTTATCAAGACTTGATTTGTGACCTAAAATTTGGGGAATGATCCATGTGCACTGGAGTTGAATGTATGCCGTGTTGTTTTGGGGTGGACTGTTGTATATATGTCTGTTAAGTCTAGTTGGTTTATAGTGCCATTCAAGTCCTCTGTTTCCTTGCTGATCTTCTTCCTGGGTATCCTGTCCAGTACTGAAAGTGACGTATTAAAGTCTTCAGCCACAATTGTAGTACTATATATTTCTCCCTTCAATTCTATCAGTGTTTGCTTTATATATTCAGACACCCCAATGTTTGGTGCATATGTATTTATAATTGTTAAATCTTCTTGATTAATTGACCCTTTACAATATATAATATCCATCTTTATCTCTTCTGACAGATTTTGTCTTAAAATCTACTTTGTCTGATATTAAGATTGCCATCCAAGCTCTCTTTTGTCTATTATTTGCATGGAATATTTTTTTCCATCTTTCGCTTTCAACCTATTTGTATCCTTGGGTTTAAGGTGTGTCTCTTGTAAACAGTATATAGTTCGATCTTGTTTTGTTTTTTTAATTCATTCTGCCACTCTCTTCCTTTTGATTGGAGCATTTAGTCCATTTATATTCACTATAATTTCTGATAAGGAGTGACTTACTTCTGCCCTTTTGTTATTTGCTTTTATATGTCTTAAGCCTTCTTTGTTGGTTTATGGTAGTATATCCTTTTTTGTTTCTTTCTTTTTGTGTATGTTTTTTATGTATCTTCTTAGTGGTTACCATGAATATTACATTTAACAGTGAGTATTTATAATATTCTAAGGAAAGTTGGAACCAACTTAACTTCTGTAACATATAAGAAATACTGTATCTGTACCATCCCTCTTCCTCTCCCCTTTTGTTGTTGTTATCACTAATTATGCCTTTATATTTCTTGTGCTCTGTAACATAATTTTATCCTTACTTTTTACATATTTGTTAGTAAAAAACTTGAGGGACAAGACAGCTAGAATTATCAAGCATGAACACATTATTACTAGCCCTTATACTTGTCCATGCATTTCCCCATAATAAAGGATCTTTCTTTTCATGTACAGCTTTTAATTACTTTCTAGTGTCTACAGAACTCCCATTAGTATTTCTGAGCTTTTTTTTATTTTATTTTAATCTTGCTTTTTTTTTTCTTTTTTATTTCCCTGTCTGGGTTGATTTCTGATCTCTTAGCCCAGTGTTCTAGTCTTGAGTTGATACCTGATATTATTGATTTTCTAACCAAAGAACTCCCTTTAGTATCTCTTGTAGTTTTGGTTTGGTTTTTATGAATTCCCTATACTTCTGTTTATCTGGAAATGTCCTAATTTCACCTTCATATTTAAGAGACAGTTTTGCTGGATATATGATTCTTGGCTGGCAATTTTTTTCCTTCAGTTTTTTAAATAAGTCATCCCATTGCCTTCTTGCCTGCATGGTTTCTGCTGAGTAGTCCAAGATTCTTAGTGGTTCTCCTTTGTAGGTGACTTTTCATTTATCCCTCGCTGCTCTTATAATTCTCTCTTTATCTTTGGTTTTGGCAAGTTTGATTATAATATGTCTTGGTGGCTTTCTTTTAACATTTACCTTATGTGGAATTTGATAAGCATCTTGGATAGACGTCTTCTCATCTTTCATGATATCAGGCAAGTTTTCTGCCAACAAATCTTCAGTAATTCTCTCTGTATTTTCCATTATCCCTCCCTGTTCTGGTATTCCAATCACTCGTAGGTTATTTCTCTTGATAGAGTCCCACATGATTCTTAAGGTTTTTTCATTTTTTTTTAATTTTTTAATCTTATTTTTCTTCAAATATATTAGTGCTGAGTGATTTATCTTCAAGTTCAGAAATTTTGCATTCCACTTGCTCAATGCTTCTCTGGCTTTCTGTTGAGTTGTTTACTCCCGTAATTTTATGTTAATCTTCTGAATTTCTGATTGCTGTCTGTCTATAGATTTTTCCAGCTTATTAAATTTTTCATTATGTTCCTGAATAATCTTTTTAATTTCTTCAGTTGCTTTATCTGTGCGTTCCTTGGCTAGTTCTGTGTATTGCCTCATTTTCTTCTTGATGTCTTGAAGGGTTCTGTTTATTAATCTTTTGTATTCTGCCTCTGGTAATTCCAGGAATGCACTTTCATTTAGAAGATCCCTTGATTCTTTGTTTTGAGAGCTTGTTGAGGTGATCACGGTCTGTTTCTTTATGTGACTTGATATTGACTGTTGTCTCCAAGCCATCTAGAAGTTATAGTAATCATTTATTTTATGTTTGCTTACTGCGTTGTAGCTTCTGGCTTTGTTTTGTTTTGATATACCCAAATGGGTTGCTTGAGCGAGCTAGCTTGATTATTTTTGCCTTTCAAGCTCTGATGTCCTGTCCTGTCTCCAGATGGCTAGTGCTGTTATCAGGTATATCAGTCTATAAGACCACTCACTTCTCTTGTATGAATTCAGCTCAGGTGTCCAGGTAGCTGATCATCAAGCATGTGGTACAGGCTCTGTCCTAAAGTCTTAGAGGGGCAGGCGTGATTGGTGTAGATACCAATATCTGATTGCAGCAGGTGGTCACACTCTGAACAAGGCAAGGGGCTGAGAATCGTCCCCCACAAGTCTCTGAGGAAAGCATGTCCCTGATCCCTAGAGTGTAGAGGTGGGTGGGTTCTGCAACAGACCATGGGCACCCAAAGTTTTTGGTTGTAAGGATGGGGAGGTACCAGTTATCCTTGGGCCCTTGTCACATGTGACTGGGTGACCTGAGTAGAGCTATTAGTCCTTAA
This sequence comes from Loxodonta africana, assembly GCF_030014295.1. NCBI lineage: Eukaryota > Metazoa > Chordata > Mammalia > Proboscidea > Elephantidae > Loxodonta > Loxodonta africana. The sequence continues at coordinate 58,437,077 of NC_087358.1, forward strand.
GCCCCTGATGTGGGTAGGTGAGGACCCTCTTTAATAGGCAAAGAAATGTCAAACATCAAACACCCAGCTCTCTGCTGCACAGCTGAAACAGTTGGAGTCTGCCAACAAGGGCCTATTTTCCTGAAATAGTCCCACACAGGTCCATTCAGAGGGGAAAGGTACTCAAAGTACATGGACCGTTTATGCCTGGACAGGAGCAGCTTCTGTCCTGAGCTCCCCTGGTTAGTGGAGCTGGCAAATTATCTTTTCCCCCAATTGCAAATTTTTTCCTTTTCCAAGGCCAGGAGGATGGCTGTAGGCTTTCAACAGGGCCTATCTCTGGCCCAGGGAATTCAGCCGCTGAAGATGGCTTGGGGGCGGGGGGGCGTGGTAAAATATACACAAGTACTTAGCTTTTGCCGAGAACGCCATTCTTCTCTGGTCCCAAAGGTGTGAATAGGCTGTGTGGCTGGCTGCTTCTCCCTGAGGAAAGTGCAGCCAAATGCTAGTACGAGCCCACCACCGCCACTTGGGAATGGTGCCTAAGGGCTTCCCTCGATTCAGGTCCGGTAACTCCTCTCCATTTCTGAACCATCTCTTCCTCTCCCTGCCCCTCATTTCATTTTCTAAGCTTGCCTTTGATGCTCAGGGCTTCTAGCATCTCATAAATATACTTGTTTTACTTGTTTTTTCAGGTCTTTGTTGTAAAGAGGGCTCGCCTGAAGTATCTGTCTATTCCATCATCTTGGCTCTGCCACCTCTGTTAGTATTTTTTGTAGGGCTGCTCTGGTTGATACAAACTCTTAGCTTCTGTTTGTCTGGGAAGGTTTTGATTTCACCCTCATTCTTGAAGGATAGTTTCCCTTGGTATAGTATTCTTGGTGGACAGTTTATTTATTTTCTTCCTTTTACACTTTAAATGTATCATTCCATTGGCTTTTGGCCTCCAATATTTCTGAGGAGAAATTGGGGACTTAATCTTATTGAGGACCCTTTGTATGTGACTGTTTGTTCTCTATCACTGCTTTCAGTATTCTTTCTTTATTTTTACTATTTGAGAGCCTGTGATAGTCTTGGTGTAGATCTCTTTGGGTTTATCTTGATTGGAGATCGTTCAGCTTCTTGGATTTGTAGATTCATGTCCTTCTTTAGATTGGAGAAATTTTCTGTCATTATTTCTACAAATATTCTTCCTGTCCCTTTCTCTCATCTCCTTCTGAATTCTCCTGATCTCTTGTTGTTGTCCCATAATTCCGTTAAACCGTGCTCACCCTTCTTCAGCCTCCCTTCTTGTTGCTCTTCAGCATCTTTAATTTTAACTATCTTATCCTCTAATTCACTGATTCTTTCTTCTTCCTAATTAAATCTGTTGGTGAATCCTTCTCTTATGTTTTTCATTTCAGTTATTGCCCCTTTCAGTTGCAATATCTCTTTTTTTATATCCTCATTTTGTTCATGCGTTGTTTTCCTTATTCAATATTTGTCTTTTAATTGGAATATTTAGTATTTTCATTAAATATATTTATATATACATAAATATGTATGTTAAAATCTACCATCTTATATATTTTCCGCATTTGTTCCATGTCCCTTTTTCTCCTATTTCTTGCCTTATTTTGTTTTAATTTCACATTTTTTTATTATTCCATTTTTCCCTTTCTTAGCTCATTTGTTATACTTTTACTATTCTTTTATTAAAACCAAACCCACTGCCATCAAGTCAATTCTGACTTATAGCGACCCTATAGGACAGAGTAGAACTGCCCCATAGAGTTTTCAAGGAGCACCTGGTGGATTCAAACTGCCGACCTTCTGGTTAGCAGCTGTCGCACTTAACCACTAAGCCACCAGGGTTTCCCATTCTTTTATTGGTTATCCCAAAATAAAACATGCATTCTTGTCTTATTAAGTTCTATTATAAATTAGTACTTTTAACACTACACAATGCAAGGACCTTAGAACAATGTGACTTTGTTTATTTATTCTTCTTTTTCTTTTTTGTTCTATTTTTGTCACATGTGCATCTCATATATACTTACCAGTGCCAGTTGCCACTAAGTCAAATTCGTTTCATGGTGACCTCATGTGTTTCAGAGTAGAATTGTGCTCCAAAACATTTTCAGTGGTTGATTTTTCAGCAGTAAGTCGCCAGGCCTTTCTTCCAAGGTTTCTCTGGGTGGACTTGAACCACCAACTTTTCAGTTATCAAGTGACCACATTAATCTTTTGTGCCACCCAGAGACTCCCACATATATTTAAACCCCACAAAACATTAGCTTTATTACTCTATGCTGCCAGTATTCATTTAAATTTACCCATATGTTGGAAAAAAAATTTTTTTTTTTACCCTTTACTTTGCTTTTCACTTTTTCTTGTATCTCCTTTCTTCTGTCTGGAATCATTTTCTGCCTGAAGAATTGCTCTAGTATTTATTTAGTACAGGTGAGCTGATGAAATGTTGGTCTCACCTTTTGTTTGTCTAGAATTTTTTCGTTGGAATATAATTCTAGGTGAACAGTTTGTCTTTTCCAGAATTTTAAGTAGATAATGTTGACCATTTAAAAACAAACAAACAAAAAAAAACTTTAAATAAATAATTCCATGATTAGATAGCCTCCATTTTTTTCTGTGGAGAAGTCAGATTACAATTTTATTTTGGCTTCTGCTTTTAAGATTCCCTCTTTTTTCTGGTTTTCGGAAGTTTTCTTTTGAGTTGTTGAGGTATAGTGTTTTTTATGTTTATCCTACTAAAGATTTGTAGCACCTTGACTCTTGGTATCTTTATTCATTTGGGGAAAGTTCTTGAGCATTGTTATTTCATACATGGCTTCTGCCTCTCTTTTCCCTTTCATTTAGCAATTCCTACTACATATGTTTGACTCAATCACTAGGCCTCATATTTCTGTTATGCTGGGTAGTTTCCCTGAGTTATCTTCCAGTTAGTTACCCCTCCCTTCAGCTATTTCATTTCTGATACTGAGCCTATTTTTTGAGTCATTAATTTTAGTTGTATTTTTTTAACTTGTATAATTTCCATTCAATTCTTTCTAAAAGTCATTAATAGTGTGATGAAATTGTCCATCTTGTCTTTCATTTTCATGACATTTATTAAGTTTATGTCAGATAACTTCAATATCTGGCTCTCCTCTGGGTCTGTTTCTATTGTGTTTCGTCTTATGGTTTTTAGATATACAGGCTTATCTCTTGGTACTGCCCAATAAGTTTTACTTTTTTTTTTTTTGATTGCCAGATATGTGAAAATTTGAAAAGGTAATTTGAAGGCTCTGAATAATATTAACTTCTTCAAGACAGTATCTACTTTTGTTTCTGGCAAGGTATGGGAAAATCACTTTAATCTAATAAGAGAGTAAGCTAATTTAAAGCTGAGCTCAGTTCTGAGGGGGTGATTTATTTCTGTTGCCTTTCCAGAGTCCTAGCTAATATCCTGGAAGGTTTGCCAAGGTCCCCTTCCCTGATCAGGCTCTGACTTTCATTTTTTCCTCCATAGTGCATGAGACTGTTAGAAGCTTTGTTCAGCTTCTCAGCCTTCCAGCTATCAATTTTTCAGTCATCAGTTTCTCAGTCTCTATGCTACAGCTTTGTAATTAGCCAATGCCTTGAAGGGAAAATCAGCCTTGAAAATTAAGTTGGGTGAACTTAAGAAGTGCACCACTCTGCACTTCTCTTACCTCTAAGATCCTGTAATTTTAGGTTCTAGTTGCTTTGGTAGCTGTCTAATGGTTCAAATAGATTTTTTATAAAGTATATTTTGTCCAAATTTTTTAGTTTTCATCATTTCCAGTAATGGCTATCCTCCAAAAAACTTCTAACGTTTTTAACACCTCATCCCATCATCAGCAAAAATTTGACCATTCCCACAAATACTAGGTGTCTTATGTTTTATAGTGGAATTGGAGAATTCATTGCTTCCAGGTCAAGGTGGCTCTAATTTGCCCAAGAGCAATTCTCAGTAACACAGAGCAGCTATAAGCTATCAACAGCTACCACTCACAGCAGCTGGGGTATATCTGCACTGCTGGAACAGGGAATCTGGGAGGGCATCAGTAGCATTGAGTACCCTAGACATACTGATAGTTTCGGTAATTTTTTTTTTCCAGTTTTATTTGGGTGTTTCTTATTATCTTGCCTGCCCCATTGCTAACTTATTTTTCTGACCCCTCAACAATTGGGGTGAGTGAGGATTAAGGATGGCATTAGGGGAAAAGAACCCACCTCAACACACATACATGCACAATACCTCCAATGCAGCTCCCCTCACTCCTACTGCAGTGATATACCCCAATCAACTTCTTTTATTGAGGTCACCTTCACTGGCAAGCAGGGCTCTTAGCCTGTGTGAAGGTTAAAACTCTGTCCCTCCAAAATCTAGGTGTACAAGATACTCTGTTACCTAGTGCTGCCAAAATAGAAATGCCACAAGCGGGTAGTTTTAAAGAATAGAAATTTTTTTCTCACATTTTTAGAAGTCAAATTTCCAAATCAAGGTCTCAGGCCTGTTGATATTTCCCTCTTGCTTCTTTGGTGTTTCTTGGCTTCTAAATGATACTCACATGGATTCTGTCTTTCCGTGTCTGTGTGTGTGTGTGTGTGTGTGTGTGTGTGTGTGTGTGTGAGTATTCTGGTCTTTTTATAACTCAGAAGTGATTAGGCTTAAGACTCAACCTACACTGGCATGACTTCATTAACATAACAAAAAACCTTATTTCCAAACAAGATCATACCCACAAGTAAAAGGGCCAGGAATTCAACACATATTTTGAAGAGACATAATTCAATTCCTAACATTCCCTTTCTTCCGTTAGTCTATAATCAAAGGCATCACCACACAGCATCTGGCCCTTAGGATTTTCCTAACTAAATCCAGCCTCCAATATCTGGTTTCTGACTCCAGGGAACACAGGTTGACCTCTCTCCAGAACTTAACTGCACTCAGCTCTACTCCCATGGTGGCACAGGGACAGTGGGTCTCTACAGCTCAGCCAAGAGTCAACCAGACGAGATGTCAGAATATCCTCTGTCTTAGTTATCTAGTGCTGCTGTAACAGAAACACCACATTTGGATGCCTTTAACAAACAGAAGTTTATTCTCTCACGGTCTAGTAGGCTAGGAGTCCAAATTCAGGGCTCCAGGGGAAGACTTTCTCTGTCGGTTCTGGAGGAAGGTCTTTGTCATCAGTCTTCACCTAGACTAGAAGCTTCCCCACTCAGGAACCCAGGGTTCAAAGGACGCACTCTGCTCCCAGCACAGCTTTCTTTGTGGTATGAAGTCCCCCTGTCTCTCTGCATGCTTCTCTCTTTTATATTTCAAAACAGATTGGCTCAAGGCACAATCTAATCTTGTAGATGGAGTCCTGCCTCTTTAACATAACTGCCGCCTATCCTACCTCATTAATGTTATAGAGGTAGGATTTACAACTTATGGGAAAATCACATTAGATGACAAAATGGCGGACAATCACACAATACCAGGAATAATGGCTTAGCCAAATTGATGCACATATTTTGGGGGGACGTAATTCAATCCATGATGCCCTCTGTCAGATACCACACTCTGTCTTGAAGTCCCCCTTATTTGGCATAGAATAAGGGGACATACCCCCTTGCCCTTAATTCATGAGGAGTTGAAGGAAAACAAAATTCTAATTTATTTGACTGCAAAGCACAAAAAACCTAACTATAATGGCTTAAAAATATATTTGGTAGGTGAAAGACTGGGGGACATTGTCCACCTCTTTTTCAATTAATCCCTATCAAAAATTATTTCTGTTTTAAACACAGTGAGCAAAATATTGGCATACTCGTCTTTTATGCTTCCACCTGAGCTCATGAAGCCCCAGAAATTTTGTACTTTTATCTAACACAAATGGACATAAAATGTTATGAATTATTAATTACTTGGCTCTAAAACATTATTTTTTAAAACCTAAATGTTTAACTTAATAGGATTTTTTTTCCTCTGGAGAGGAAGATTTTCAAGTTTATTAAAGACACATACAACCTAAGCTATTACTACACAGTTGGCATCTCCTTCCTACTGGGTGAAATAGAACTAGCATTAAATTCTGACTTTTAAAATAATTTGATGTTAGTAGATCAAATTAAACAGAGCTTCTTTCCCTCTATGCTTTCATGAGTCATGAAATTGGATAAAATAATTCAAGTCACTATCACTGTATCTGAATTTTATGAAACCAAGGATAACATATATTCATTGAAGATCCTTAACTTCTCCAGTTAATTAATTGATTCTTAAGCATTTACTGAGTGTTTGACTCTAGGTTTGGTGCTGAGTTAAAAAGCCAAATAAGAGATGGTTGCTTCCTTCCACTGTCTTACAGATTAATAAGGGGACCAGAAAAATAAGTAGAACATTAATATATGGCAGAGCAATGATGGAAATCTGTACAGAGTGCTGCTGGAACTCAAAAGAGAGTAGCCAGCTGTTCTTGGGCTGTATGACACTTAAGGTTGTTTGCCACCTTGGCTGGGCCATTTTTCTCAGTGGTTTGGCAGTTATGATGTAGTTTGGCAGTTGTATAATGACGTGATCACCTTCTCATGGTGACATTTGATATAATGTGATCACCTCCATGATGGGATCTGCTGCGAGTAGCTAAGTTGAAATGGAGTTTTCTTGGGGAATGAGGCCTGCATCCAATATAGGTGGACTTTCTGGCAAGGTTCGCAGGCTTTGCTCTCTCTGTATCCTGCCGCTGACTCCTGTTTGTCTCACCTTCTGTTCTTAGGACTTGAGCTGGCAACTTACCTGCTGTCTTGCCTGCCAATCTTGGGATTCGTCAGTCTTTGCAGTATGTGAGATGGAGCCCTGCTATTTGACCTACCAATCTGGGGTTCACCAGCTCCTGTGGCTACGTGAATCAGGAGAAGCCTCCATCCTCTACAGTCATGTGAGTCATTTCCTTGATACAAATCTCTCTCCCTCTCTCTCTCTCTCTATATATACATGTATATATATTTATATACTTTACTGGTTTTTCTTCTCTAGAGAACTCAGCCTAAGACATTTGGTACCAGGAATGGTTCTAGAGACACAAAACTGTAAGGAAGAGTTTTCAAAATTGGTTTTCCAGTCTGGTTAGTCTTAAAGATGTTGATGACTCTGCTTCCAGTAGTAAAGAGGGCACTGCTAATCCATGGCGTGAGGTGGCGATAGAAATACACAAAATATCACAACCAAAGATTTGGTGTTGGTGAAAGGCAAGACTCTGGGTTATCACATGTCTGATAATTTTCTACAATTTTGTCTCAGTGAGAAGTATCAGGAAGCTGGTTGGTTGGTCTTACTTTTGCTAGACAAAGTGGTGAAAGAAAGAGATAAGCTCAGGGCTTCAGAGTCAAAGCTGAAGGATCACAAAAATGACCTCAAAGTTTTCACTTGTGCCTTGAAACAAAGCCTTATTTCTTGTAGTAACAGAGCTGATACTGCTGAAAAACAAACCCAGAGTCTTCTCGTAAAAGTGACTGAATTACAATACCAACTAATTCCCAACCCTGAGAAGCATCTGAAGTTAAAGTGAGGGCATTGATTAGGAAGAAATGGAATCCTAAAACTTGAGATGGGGTCATAGAATGGGCAGATAATCAGAAATCTGGGGACACTGAGCCTCTAAATTCCATTGAATTCCTCCTGCCAACAGAACCAGCCCTCTCACTCCAATCCGAAGAGATTACTCCGTATTTGTTTGCTATATCACCCTCCCCAGTAAAACCATTAGCCTCTCCACCTCCATCTGATTAGATTAACCCAGCTGTGTCTAAAGAGCCTTTGTCTGAGTTGTTGACTGGGGCATTACCTAAGGCAGATGCCTTATAAGATAATGCTGAATGTTCTCATAACGCATTCCCACCACCCATTTTGGCTTCTAGGCCTACAACTAGACTTATGTCCCAAGGAGCCCCAAAAGGTGAAGTACGAAGTGTGATCCAGGAGGAGGTCACTTCAAAAGAACTGCTTGTCTTTTCTAATATGTATAAACAGAAACTTAAGGAATATGTGTGGAATGGCTATTAAGGGTGTGGGATAATAGTGCAAGGAACATAAAGATGGATAAGTCTGAGTTTATTGAAATGAGCCCATTAAGCACAGATTTTTCATTCAATCTTTCGGCTCGAGGGGATAGGAAAAGGTCTAAGAGTTTATTTGGTTGGGTCTCTGAATCATGGATTATGCAGCAACCTATACTAAATCAAGTTGAAGTAGCAGACCTCCCTTGGTATACTGTAGAAGAGAGCATTCAAAGGCTTAGGGAAATTGGCATGTTAGAGAAGATTGATCAGGTAAGACCCACAAATCCACACATGGGTTGCCCAGAGGACATGCCTCTTACTACAATGGTGAGGAATGAATTCGTGAAAGGAGCCCCAGCATCCTTGAAAATTGCTGTGATTGATATTTTATGTAAATCATATTTGACAGTGGGAACTGCCCTAACTGAATTAAGACACCTAATTTTGGTGAAGGAGCCCTGGTGATGTAGTGGTGAAGAACTATGTCTTAGACATCTAGTGCTGCTATATGGCAATACCACAAGTGGATGGCTTTAACAAAGAGACATTTATTCTCTCACAGTCTAGTAGGCTAGAAGTCCAAATTCAGGGTGTCAGCTCCAGGGGGAGGCTTTCTCTGTCTGTGGGGGAAAGTTCTTGTCATCAATCTTTCCTTGGTCTAGGAGCATCTCAGCACAGGAATCTCAGGACCAAAGGATGTGCTCTGCTACCGGCGCTGCTTTCTTGGTGGTATGAGGTTCCCATGTCTCTCTGTTAGCTTCTCTCTTTTATATCTCCAAAAGAAATTGGCTTAAGATGCTATCTAATCTTGTAGATCTCATCAATATAACTGCCACTAATCCATTTCATTAACGTCATAGCGATAGGATTACAACACACAGGGAAATAACATCAGATGACAAAATGGTAGACAATCATACATTACTGGGAATCACGACCTAGTCAAGTTGACAGACATTTTGGGGGGACACAATTCAGTTAATGACTTTCCACCCTTTGGCCCCAAAATTCATGTCCTTGCCACACCTAAAACACATTTACCCATTGTCATGATGAAAGTCTTAAATCAGTTCCACGTCCAAAATCCAAAAATTCCTCTTCATCTGTGAAATCTGAAATACAAGTTATCTGCTTCCAAAGGTACAATGGCATTACAGGCTCAAGCTAGACATTTCTGTTACAAATGGGAGAAATTGGAGGGAAAAAATGCATAACGGGCACCAAGCAAGTTAGTAGAACGTGTTACATTAGCGCTCAAGGCTTGAAAATAATCTTTTGTTCTCTGGGACCACTCACATGATAGCCCTGCCATCCAGGCTCCAGGTATTATCCACACTCTCCAGATTCAAAATGGAGGCCCCTTGGGCCTGGGCTTCAGCTCCACCTTCCAGGCCCACTGGGATGGCAACTCTGCTCCCTCAGCTTTAGGCGTACCATTCTCCTAGTCCACCTGAGTGGCAACTCCACTCTTAGAAACACCAGGGGCCATGGCTCCACCCTTTGAAACCCCGAAGGTACTGGCCACACCTTTTGAGACTGAGGCAGCTCGGCTTTCTGTGTTCCCTGTCTCTTCAGCTTCTCCTTCCTGGTTTCTTGGCCTCTCAGCTCCTTGGGCCTCACGCCTGCATCTGCCTGCTGGGGCAAGTGATCCAAAGCTCTGTATCTCCACCAATAAGTGCCTGGAGGTGCCCCACTCCACCAGGAAGCCAAGTGGACCAAAGCATTCAGCTCTCTTGCTTCGTTAGTCAGCTCCAATGCTGTCTGGCACTGGTTTCCTGTTTCTGCTGCTGCCGTTCCTCTGTTGCTGCTTCTCGCCATCTGCGCTGTTTCCGGTGTTAACAGTTCACTTCCTTCTGAGTCCTTTATCCATTCACAGTTTTGAAACCACTTCCACATTTTAGGTATTTGTTAGAATGGCACTCCACTCCTGTGAAAGCAAGAAGGGGTAGGAAATACCGACAAAAGAAAATGGGGAACCCGGGGCAGAAATGAGGATAGTGCAGACACATTGTGGGGGATGCAACCAATGTCATGACAGACTTTGTGTACAAACTATAGAATGGGGAGCTAGTTTGCTCTTTAAACTTTCACCTAAAGTGCAATAAAACACTAAAAAAAAAAAAAAAGAAGAAGTATATAATGCCTATCACGCAAGTCTTCTTCATAATGTGAACTCTCAGAAATAAGCACCGGTAACAGTTTGGTATATATCTTTTAATATTTTTCATATTATACATATATATTTTTTAAATAAATGAGCTCAAAATAAAAAAATACACAATTTATAATAAGAAGGGAAGTGGATTAATGAAAGACACTTCCTTGGCCATAATCAAAAGCATTGTTGTTCAAGACAGTCTGCAAGATAAAATGACTTAGACAATAGAGACTTGAAAAACTTGGTTTTCCTCAACTAACTACTTTACTTTTTATAACTATGTACTACCTGTCTTTGAAGCCAGAGCAGCCTATAAAACACATTGTCACGAAAACCCAAAAAGAAAGATAATTTTGAAATATACATATGAAATGGATTTGGATCTGTTCATATCACAGCTCCAGAGAACATATAAAGTTAGAAATAATGAGTTCTGGTTTGTAAGAATTTTTAGAGCTCAGGAGAAGTTGTCTTTTCTAAAACATTTTCCTGCTCCAGGCTGACAGAGCACTGTGCTTTTGATTCTACTATAAAACACATTTCATTCCACCATGTTTACATGTCAGCTCCCTTCCTCCAAAGTTTTAGGCTCCTTGTAGACATGAACCAATTCTTGTTTTTCTTTGACCGTAATGCTCTTCCTCACATCCCTCCAGCATCCCACACACCTAATACAGAGCCCTGCATACACATTTGGTAAATATTTGTGGAGCTAACCAGAATCACCTTCCTAATCAGAGAATGATCTTACACTACCAACCAGATGCCATCAAGTCAAGTCTGACTCACGGAGACCCAACATGTTTCAGAGTGGGAATGAGCTCTACTGGGTTTTCAAGGCTGTGACCTTTCAGAAGCAGATCACCAGGCCTTTCTTCCACAGCACTGCTGGGGCGGGTTCAAACTGCCAGTCTTTCTATTAGTAGCTGAGCACTTAACCGATTGTGCTACCCAGGGACTCCCATCTTACACTAGTGAAGCAGAAATCAGAAGTGTGGAAGATACTGGAAATCAGAGGCTCTGATTAACTCTTTCCAGATGAGGTCCGACACCTCTTGTTTCTTCAGCAACTGGCCAGAAGCAGCATCACAATGAACAGTGTTAACCAGCCTGGAGTCGTTACATCACATTTCCCCAGCTTGTATTAAACTGAGTGGTATGGAATTAGAGAAAACTGAGGAAAATGACATTCCCAAAGCCAAAAGGACAGAGAAAATTCTCTTCTCATACACGTATATATAATCTATCCCAGGCCAAAGGAGACAATCATTTATGCAAAGCAAAGGACAAAACAGGTGTTAGCACAAGAATAGATAATCTCAGGGGTCATAAACCAAATATTTTACTCTACATAAATCAAGAACAGCACAGGAATTAAATCACAATTTAGCCTTGTTTGCTGTGTAACATTGTAACTAAGACTGGTGCAAACCTAAGTCTTTAAACATTTCATAAGAGCCTGAAGGGAAGTCATTTTCTGACCTTTGCAGATTTACAGTTTCACCTAGCATGAAACGGAGCAGAATGTCATTGATGTTTTCCAAAGAATATTTGCTCTAATCCCTCGATGATGCCTTCATTAAAAAAAAAAAAATTTTTTTTTACCTTCCTCCAATAAATCTTTGCTTTCTGTTTACAAACGAAGTGCTTTCGGCTGTCCATTTCGATTCACAAAAGTTTTAAGTTTGTTGCAATATCAAACAATGTGTTTGTTTTGGCTGAGTTTTATCAGATCGTCCACCTTGAGCTATCTAAAGGACACTTAACTCCAGTGCCTCCCAATTTAACCACATGAAATAAAGTAAAACAGCAGATGGAGACCAATTTCAAACTAGCCTTGACTTCACGTGAGCGATTTAAAGTAATACATAGGCTAGGTTAGGCTCTGCTAGAACTATGCGTTACTCAAACTATTTGTCTTTCCTATGGGAATGTAGGGTTTCTTCCTTTTCCAGAGTTATTGTGTGGAGGCTGAGGTGGCTCTGGAGAATACAAAATATTGCTTTGTCTCCAACCAAAAAGAAATCTCTAAACCAGGAAATCAGTTTATCCCAGGCAAGGAAAGGCAACGTAATAAACACAACACAGAATGGAACTGCTCATTGTCAGGCTAGGTGTCTTATTGTGAGTGAAGTGCTTGAATCAGAAGATTTTGAAAGAAAATCAGGTACAGGAGAGGAGAGATAATGGCAAGAAGGTAATAGTAAGTGAGACAGGAGGAAAATAATGAATAGGTCTTGAGGTATGGCTACGTTATGGATTGTTTCGTGCCCCTTCCCCTCATAAAAAAAAAAAAAATTGTGTTGGAATCCTAACCCCTTTACCTGTGGATATAATTCCAACTGGGAATAGGGTTTTCTTTATTATGTTAATGGGGTCATATCAGTATACAATGTGCCTGAATCACTTTTGAGATATAAAAAGGACAGATTAAACACAGGGAGAGAGAGCATAACCTGGGGAAGACAGTAGCATATGTGGAGATTGCCAGGTAACTGAGGAACACACAAGGTTACAGAAGCTGAGACAAAGACCTTCCCCCAGAGCCAACAAAGAGAGAGCCTTCCTTAGAACCGGTACCCAAATTCAGACTTCCATCCTCCTAAACTGTGAGAAGACAAATTTCTGTTCTTCAAAGCAACCCACTTGTGGTATTTTTGTTACAACAGCACTAGATAACCAAGACAGACTTCTTACCTCAGGATGGACATTCAGCAGTTGGGTTTATTTCCATAAATCCAGGGTTTTCCTCCTCTTCCTCCACCGTACTTTCCTACATGATGAATTCATACCCACCATTCAAGCCTCAAGGAGCCCTGGTGGCACAGTTGGTAAGTGCTCGGCTGCTAACAAAACGGTCGGCAGTTCGAACCCAACATCCGCTCCTCAGGAGAAATATGTGGCAGCCTGCTTCCGTAAAGATTATAGCCTTCAACAGCAACAACATTCAAGCCTCAGCTCATACATCATTTCCTCTATAAAGGTTCCCAACACCACAAAAAGAATTCCTTTCCCCCTTCTTTTTTCCCATCTGACTTAAGCAGCTCCTCCTTTAGAGAATCCCCCGTACATCCCCTGGTAGCACCTCCAGCACTCTGGATTATTCATCATCTTCTCTCCAAGGCTTGTCATTAGGGCTGACATGAAAATTCACTTAATAAATATCTGTTGAATAAATCTAAATGGCTAACCTAAACAAAATAAAAAATCAATCTCCCAGATACTTAAATTAGACAGAGAACTAATAGCTGTCCACTTACTACATGCCATGAAGACCCAGTCTGAAATTAGGAACACAGAGTTATAAAATCCTACCTTAGATATGACAGCCCCTAAGAGTAGGTGGCATAGAGACAATAGAGAGAAATTTATAAGAAAAAGAAATGAGAAAGAATTATCTATCCTTTTTGGTTCATTTTCTAACAGGATTTCAACAACGGGCAAATTTTTTCATTGGAAAAGTATGGAAGTATTCATTCTGAAATTGCCCCATGTGCTGTATGATAATATCCTGGGCAAAATGCTTTACACCCACATCAGCTTTACAGATCACATGGGCAAGGAATGGAAGAATTTCCTCCCACTCAGAAATTGCTCAGTCTCGCTTATGAGCAGCCACTTAATGTTGTACTTCAAAAGACTAATTTAAAGTGAATGCTGTATGGACCACTGCACAGATTGCCATGGACACTTCCCAAATGTGGCCACATAGTATGATAAGAACTTAATGTTTATTGAAAAGGTGCTAGGTGCTATTTCTTTTTAATAAGTCCCACTGAAGAGTATACTTACGTATGTACTGGATTACTGGAGACCTAGTGGCGTGGTGGTTAAGAGCTCAGCTGCTAACCAAAAGGTCAGCAGTTCAAATCCACCAGCTGCTCCTTGGGAACCCTATGGGGCAGTTTTACTCTGTCCTATTTTTTTATAGGGTGGCTATGAGTAGGAATTGACTTGATGGAAGTGGGTTTAGGGTTTTTTTTTTTTTTTGGATTTACTAGGTTATTAGAATTATCCAACTGCTGTATAATTTAAATCACTTTCTCCAGAACGGTCTCGTAATTCTTTGCAGGGCTTGAGGACGCCTATGTGATGACTACACACATTCACATGTGCAGACACATACACTCACGTGCACACATTCACACCTGTATGCACAAGCACATGCATATGTTCACACACACACTCACTAATATGCTCACACACATATACACACGCTATCTCACACACACTCCCAGTTAACCAGGGGAGGCAGCTCCGTGGAGAAAAATCATCTCCAAAATATCTATTAGTTGGGTCCCACGTGATGAAAAGGCAGTACATAGTAAGCTTTGGCTCTGTCACCAGTAGCTAGTGGATTTTATAGTAGCTATCAAAAAAAATTTTTTTTTCATCTAGTAACAATCCAAATCCCTTAAATTGAAGTCTTCTTTCAGTCCCTGGGTCATGCAGACGTTTAACGCACTCACTGCTAAACCAAAAGGTTGAAGGATCAAGTTCACCCAGAGGTGTTTTAGAAGAAAGGCCTGGCAATCTACTTCTGAAAACTCAGACATTGAAAAACCTCTGAAACACAGTCTACGCTGTCACACATGAGGTTGCCACGACTTGGAATTGACTCAACTGCAAGTGATTTCATCCAGAAACAACCCCAAAACTAGTTCCCATTAAACCTATTCCAATTCATAACAACCCCAAGTGTATCAGAGTAGAACTGTGCTCCACAGGGTTTTCAAGGTTGTGGCCTTTCAGAAGCAAATCTCTGGGTCTTTCTTCTGAGATGCCTCTGGGTGGGTCTCAATGGCCAGCATTTCATTTAGCAGCCGAGGACTTAATCTTTTGTACCAAACAGGCACTTCTAGAAGCAACTCAAATCCCTTAGATTGAAGTCTTGTTTAATATTATCACTTACTACTACATACATCTAAAGGTCTGTTAAATATTAAAATTAGCTGGCAGGTTTTAACGCTATCTGAAATAATTTTTATCTTTTTAAATCTCATTAAAGAAAGGTATAATCACCAAAGTAGGACTATTTAAAACAGCATTTCTTAAGCCTTGATGTATCTTGGTCTTTCTTCTCTGTTGTTGTTGTTAGGTGCCATCGAGTCAGTTTCAACTCATAACCACCCTATGTACAACAGAACAAGGACTCATCCTGCGCAATTGTCACAATCATTGCTATGTTTGAGCCCATTGCTGCAGCCACTGTGTCAGTCCATCTCTTTAAGGATCTTCCTCTTTTTTTAATGACCCTCTACTTTACCAGGTAGATGTCCTTTTCCAGGGACCACTCCCCCCTAATAAGGTGACCAAAGTACGTGAGACATGCAGTCTCACCATCCTCACTTCTATGGAGCATTCTGTCTGTATTTCTTCCAAGACAGATTTGTTTGTTCTTCTGGCAGTCCATGGTGTGCTCAATATTCTTCACCAACACCATAATTGAAGGCATCAGTTCTTCTTCAGTCTTCCTTATTCATTGCTCAGCTTTTGTGTGCATATGAGACAACTGAAATCACCATGGCTTGGGTCAGGCACACCTTAGCCCTCAAGGTGACATCTTTGCTTTTCAACACTTTAAAGAGGTCTTTTGCAGCTGATTTGCCCAATGCAATGCGTCTTTTGATTTCTTGACTGCTGCTTCCATGGCTGTTGATTGTGGATCGAAGTAAAGTGAAATCCTTGACAACCTCGATCTTTTCTCCGTTTATCATTTTATCATTGGTCCAGTTGTAAGGATTTTTGTTTTCTTTATATTGAGGTATAATCCATACAGAAGACTATAGTCTTTGATCTTCATCAGTAAGTGCTTCAAATCTTCTTCACTTTCAGCAAGCGAGGTTGCGTCTTCTGCATAATGTAGGTTGTTAATGAGTCTTCCTCTAATCTTGATGGCATGTTCTTCATATAGTCCATTTTCTCAGATTATTTGTTCAGCATACAGATAGAATGAGTATGGTGAAAGGATACAACCCTGACACACACCTTTCCTTGTTTTAAATCATATGGTATTCCCTTGATCTGTTCAAAGGGCTGCCTCTTGGTCTATGTACAGGTTCCACATGAGCACAATTCAGTGTTCTGGAATTTCCATTCTTTGCAATGTTACCCATAATTTGTTATGTTCCAACAGTCAAATGCCTTTGCATAGTCAATAAAACACAGGTAAACAACTTTCTGGTATTCTCTGCTTTCAGCTAAGATCCATCAACATCAGCAATGATATCCCTGGTTCCACATCCTCTTCTGAATCCAGCTTGAATTTCTGGCAGTTCTCTGTTGATGTACTGCTCCAATTGTTTTTTGGATTATTTTCAGCAAAATTTTAGTTCGATAATTTCCACATTCTGTTAGATCACCTTTCTTTGGAATGGGCACAAATATGGATCTCTTCCAGTCAGTTGGCCAGGTAGCTATCTTCCGAATTTCTTGGCATAGATGAGTGAGCTTGGAAGAAGTCCAAGCTGAAGAAGGCATTAGTAAAAAACAAGGCTTTAGGAAATGACAGAATATCAATTGAGATTTCTTATCAAACAAATGCAATGCTGGAAGCGCTCACATCTCTTCTCTAATTCCTTTAACAAGTAAACCTTCTGTTTTTCCCATAAGTTTCACCTTAGCTAGACTTGAATTTCTAGTGGACAGGACCCTGAGTGTCTTGATTACCCTTGCATGTTTACAGTCAGCACCATAGTGAGCACTCAAAATACATCCTTTGAAAAAAAATGACTGGATGGGCATGGCAAAACCCTCTGTTAACAATAAATTCAGCAAGGAAGAGTTAGTATGTGGATATTTGCCATGATCTATTATGGCCCTCGCCCACATGTCTGTCAGTTTGTCGTACTGTGGGGGCTTGTGAGTTGCTGTGATGCTGGAAGCTATGCCACCAGTATTCAGATACCAGCAGGGTCACCCATGGAGGACAGGTTTCAGCTGAGCTTCCAGACTAAGACAGACTAGGAAGAAGGACATGGCAGTCTACATCTGAAAAGCATTAGCCAGTGAAAACCTTATGAATAACAGCTGAACATTGTCTGATATAGTGCTGGAAGATGAGCCCCCCAGGTTGGAAGGCACTCAAAAGATGACTGGGGAAGAGCTGCCTCCTCAAAGTAGAGTAGACCTTAATGACGTGGATGGAGTCAAGCTTTCAGGACCTTCATTTGCTGATGTGGCATGACTCAAAATGAGAAGAAACAGCTGCAAACATCCATTAATAATCAGAACCTGGAATGTAAGAAGTATGAATCTAGGAAAATTGGAAATCATCAAAAATGAAATGGAACACATAAACATCAATATCCTAGGCATTAGTGAGCCGAAATGGACTGGTATTGGCCGTTTTGAATCAGACAATCGTATAGTCTACTATGCTGGGAATGACAACTCAAAGAGGAATGGTGTTGCATTCATCGTCAAAAAGAACATTTCAAGATCTATCCTGAAGTACGACCCTGTCAGTGATAGAATAATATCCATACACCTACAAGGAAGACCAGTTAATACGACTATTATTCAAATTTACACACCAACCACTAGGGCCAAAGATGAAGAAATAGAAGATTTTTATCTGCTGCTGCAGTCTGAAATTGATCGAACATGCAATCAGGATGCATTGATAATTACTGATGATTGGAATGCAAAAGTTGGAAACAAAGAAGAAGGATCAGTAGTTGGAAAATATAGCCTTGGTGATAGAAACAATGCCAGAGATCGAATGATATAATTTTGCAAGACCAACAACTTCTTTATTGCAAATACCTTCTTTCACCAACATAAACGGCAACTATACACATGGACCTCGCCAGATGGAACACACAGAAATCAAATTGACTACATCTGTGGAAAGAGACGGTGGAGAAGCTCAACATCACCAGTCAGAACAAGGCCAGGGGCCGACTGTGGAGCAGACCATCAATTACTCATATGCAACTTCAAGCTGAAACTGAAGAAAGTCCATGAGAGCCAAAATATGACCTTGAGTATATCTCACCTGAATTTAGAGACCATCTGAAGAACAGATTTGATGCACTGAGCACTAGTGACTGAAGACCAGATGAGTTGTGGAATGACATCAGGGACATCATCCATAGAGAAAGCAAGAGGTCACTGAAAAGACAGAAAAGAAAGAAAAGACCAAGATGGACGTCAGAGAAGACTCTGAAACTTGCTCTCGAGCGTCGAGCAGCTAAAGCAGAAGGAAGAATTGACGAAGTAAGAGAACTGAACAGAAGATTTCCAAAGGGCCTCTTGAGAAGACAAAGTAAAGTATTATAATGACATGTGCAAAGAGCTGGAGATGGAAAACCAAAAGGGAAGAACACACTTGGTGTTTCTCAAGCTGAGAGAACTGAAGAAAAAATTCAAGCCTCAAGTTGCAATAGTGAAGGATTCCATGGGGAAAATATTAAACGATGCAGGAAGCATCAAAAGAAGATGGAAGGAATACACAGAGTCATTACACCAAAAAGAATTGGTCGATGTTCAACCATTTCAAGAGGTGGCATATGATCAGGAACCAATGGTATTGAAGCAACAAGTCCAAGCTGCTCTGAAGGCATTGGCGAAAAACAAGGCTCCAGGAATTGATGGAACATCGATTGAGATGTTTCAACAAACAGATGCAGTGCTGGAGGTGCTCACTTGCCTATGCCAAGAAATATGGAAGACAGCTTCCTGGCCAACTGACTGGAAGAGATCCATATTTATGCCTCTTCCCAAGAAAGGCGATCCAACTGAACGTGGAAATTATAGAACGATATCATTAATATCACACGCAAGCAAAATTTTGCTGAAGATCATTCAAAAATGGCTGCAGCTGGATATCAACAGGGAACGGCCAGAAATTCAGGCCAGTTTCAGAAGAGGATGTGGAACCAGGGATATCATTGCTGATGTCAGATGGATCCTGGCTGAAAGCAGAGAATACCAGAAGGATGTTTACCTGTGTTTTATTGACTGTGCTAAGGCATTTGACTGTGTGGATCATAATGAACTGTGGATAACACTGGGAAGAATGGGAATTCCAGAACACTTAATTGTGCTCATGAAGGAACCTTTTCATAGATGAAGAGGCAGTTGTTTGGACAGAACGAGGGGATACTGATTGGTTTAAAGTCAGGAAAGTTGTGCGTCAGGGTTGTATTCTTTCACTATACCTATTTAATCTGTATGCTGAGCAAATAATACGAGAAGCTGGACTATATGAAGAACGGGGCATCAGGATTAGAGGAAGACTCATTAACTACCTGCGTTATGCAGATGACACAACCTTGCTTGCTGAAAGTGAAGAGGACCTGAAGCACTTACTAATGAAGATCAAAGACCACAGCCTTCAATATGGATTACACCTCAACATCAAGAAAACAAAAATCCTCACAACTGGACCAATGAGCAACATCATGATAAACGGAGAAAAGATTGAAGTTGTCAAGGATTTCATTTACACAATCAACAGCCATGGAAGCAGCAGTCAAGAAATCAAAAGACGCATTGCATTGGGCAAATCTGCTGCAAAGAACCTCTTCAAAGTGTTGAAGAGCAAAGATGTCACCCTGAAGACTAAGGTGCGCCTAACCCAAGCCATGATATTTTCAATCGCATCATATGCATGTGAAAGCTGGACAATGAATGAATAAGGAAGACCGAAGAAGAGTTGACGCTTTTGAATTGTGGTGTTCGCGAAGAATATTGAATACACCATGGACTGCCAAAAGAACGAACAAATCTGTCTTGGACGAAGTGTGGCCAGAACGCCCCTTAGAGGCAAGGATGGTGAAACTGCATCTTACATACTTGGACATGTTGTCAGGAGGGCTCAGTCCCTGGAGAAGGACTTCATGCTTGGCAGAGCACAGGGTCAGGGGAAAAGAGGAAGACCCTCAACAAAGTGGATTTGACACAGTGGCTGCAACAATGAACTCAAGCATAACAATGATTGTAAGGATGGTGCAGGACCGGGCAGTGTTTCGTTCTGTTGTGCATAGGGTTGCCATGAGTCAGAACCGACTTGAAAGCACCTAACAACAACAACGAAATTATGGCCCTCTTTCTAGAGAAGCAAGGGGGAAATTAAAAGCATGCAAAGAATTTCCAGCCTTGCCCAGATGTTTCCACAGCTCATATATGCTTTTATCAGCATCCTGTTTCTCCAGGTGTTTGACTTCATTGTGGAAGCTTCCTCCAAACCATCTTTGTTCCTTCTTGTAGTGACACAGGAGAGAAATGACACGGCCTCCACGTAAAAGCAAACCAGGAAGAGCTGAGCAATTGTCCAGTGACGCTAATCAGAGCCAAAGAAGATGCACATTATTCATAACCCAGAATCTACCTTTCTCCTTAGTGGAAATGTTTTGACCAGAAAATCAGATAATTGTTTCAGATTTACAGCTCATTTGTCATATGTAAGCACCATTTCCCTTAGACTAAAGATAAGAAAGTTAACGCAAAGGTTTTTGGCTAACCATTTGTACCAAATAAATGAAGTCCTAGAATAGATCACCAACAAATGTTTGAATAAATATATTCACAATTGCGAAACATGGACGTCTCACATATTTGGTTTATATGACAATTTTAACTATATTAAGACTGAAAGACACAGAATGAATAGAGAAATACTTGATTCAAACAAAGAACAAGATTAGATTGATTTTTTGCTGTCGTTAGGTGCCATCAAGTAGGTTCCCACTCATAGAGACCCAGTGTACAACAGAATGAAACACTGCCTAGTCCTGCACCATCCTCACAATCGTTATGCTTGAGCCCATTGCTACAGCCAGTGTCAATGCATCTCATCTAGGGTCTTCATTTTTTTTACTGGTCTTCTGCCTTACCACACGTGATGTCCTTCTCCAGGGACTAGTTTCTCCTGATAATATGCCCAAAGTATGTGAGATGGAGTCTTGCCATCCTCACTTCCAAGAAGCACTCTGGCTGTACTTCTTCCAAGACAGGCTTGTTCATTCTTGGAGCAATCCATGGTACAGTCAATACTTTTCACCAACATCATAATTCAAAGGCAATGATTCTTCTTCAGTCTTCCTTATTCATTGTCCAACTTTTGCATGCATATGAGGCGACTGAAGATACCATGGCTTGGGTCAGGTGCACCTTAGTCCTCAAAGTGACATCATTGCTTTTGAACACTTTAAAAAAGTCTTCTGCAGCAGATTTGTCCAATGCAATACATTGCTTGATTTCTTGACTGCTGTTTTCATGGGTGTTGATTGTGGATGCAAGTAAAATGAAATCCTTGAGAACTTCAATCTTTTCTCCATTTATCATGATGTTGCTCATTGGTCCAGTTGTGAGGATTTTTGTATTCTCTATGTTGAGGTGTAATCCATATAGAAAGCTGTAGTCTTCGATCTTCATTATTAAGATCTCCAAGTCCTCTTCACTTCCAGTGAGCATGATTGTGTCATCTGCATATCACAGTTTGTTAACGAGTCTTCCACGAATCCTCAAGCCATGTTCTTCTTCATATAGCCTAGTTTGTCAGATTATTTGCTCAGCATACAGATTGAACAAGCATGGTGAAAAGATGCAACCCCGATGCACACTGACAGTGTTGCATTTCAGTATAGACCCTGAAATGTTCTTTTTGACTAATGTGACGCCCTTCCTCTTCAATCTGTTATGCCCAGCATAATTGACCATATGATTGTCAAATTCAGAATGGCCAACATCAGTCTGTTTCACCTCACTAATGCCTAGGATATTGATCTTTATGTGCTCCATTTAATTCTGGTTGGCTTCCAATTTTCCTAGATTTGAACTTTGTTCATTCCACATTCTGATCATTAATGATGTTTGCAGCTGTTTCCTCACATTTTGCGTCATGCCACATAAGCAAATGAAGGTCCTGAAAGCTTTATTCCATCCATGTCATTAAAGTGGACTCTATTTTGAGGAGGCAGCTCTTCCCCAGTTGTATTTTAAGTGCCTTGCAACCTGAGGGGCTCACCTTCCAGCACTATCCCAGACAATGAACCATTGCTACACATAAGGTTTTCACTGGCCAATTTTTTTTTTAGAAAGAGATCTTCAGGTTCTTCTTCCTAGTCTATCTTAGTCTGGGAAGTCCACTGAAACCTATCCACCATAGGTGACACTGCTGGTATTTGAAATCCTGTAGCATAACTTCCAGCAACATAGTAACACGTAGCCACCACAATATGACAAGCTGACAGCTGAATCTTGGGACCAGTTTGTAAAACTGCCCATATACACTCTGTTCCCAGCAGATCTGCTGAAAAAAGGCCTGAAAATCTGCTCTTCTGAAAAGATTGTTGTTATTACTGTAGTATGCCATTGAGTCAACTACTCAAAGTGACCCTATAAGACAGAGTAGAAATGACCCATAAGGTTTCCTAGGCTGTCATCCTTACAGGAGCAGTAGTAGCATCACTAAGGGGGTGCAGGAGGTACAGTAAGAGGGACACTGTCAGAGGGAGTGACATCAAAATGACTGTCTATAAAATTTTTGTGCAATGTTTCAGCAGAAATTTATGATTTTTAATCACTGTAGTTAGTCACAACGATAAAAACATTTTTTGTAAGCCCAGCTTACATGTATCTATATACCTACAAATCTAAATCTGTCTTGGAAGAAATACAACCACAATACTCCTTAGAAGCAAGGATGGAGAGATGTCTCATACACTTTGGACATGTTGTCGGGAGGGATCAGTTCCTGGAGAAGGACATCATGCTTGGTAAAGTAGAGGGTCAGGGAAAAAGAGGAAGACCCTTAACGAGATGGATTGACACAGTGGCGGCAACAATGGGGTCAAGCATAACAACGATTGTGAGGATGGCACAGAACCGGGCAGTGTTTCATTCTGTTGTACATAGGGTCACTAAGAATTGGAACTGACTTGATGGCACCTAACAACAACAACAAACCTAATTTACTTTTTCAACCTTTTTTAATAGCTCTTTAGGTCAGAGCTATCATTATGACCCAATTACAATGATGCTTCAAATCAGGTGGTTTCTTCTGCATATACAAGCATGCACTGTTGTTTTCATTGCTGCTGGTGTTTTTATCATTACTGATTTTGTCAAATTTTCTGATATAAATAATATACTATTAATTATCTTAGTCTATGATTAAAAGTAATAACAAACATTGAGGATTTTGTATGGTCTGTTACGGGAGGAGACCCATGGGGGGAATGACTCCATGAGTTACTTACCGCACTGTGTGATACCAACCCCAGAGATGCCATTGGGAAACAGCTCATCAGATCTTTTCTCCTGCAGAGCTGCTAATGGGTTTGAGCTAAGAACCTTTATATGAGCAGCTGAGCACTTAACCGTTGCACCACCAGGGCCAAGAACACCCTATGGAGCAGTTCTACTTTACAACATATGGGGTCTCCATGAGTAGGAATCAACTTGACGGCATAGGTTTTATTTTTTGGTTTTTGGATAGTAGATTTCCAACTGAAGTTTGAATAAGTATGTGCACAACTGTGTTACCTGGAGGACTTATATATTTGGTTTATATGATACCTTTCAACCATACTGAGATTCAGAGAGACAGAATGAGTAAAAAAAAATACACGTGGGATTCAAACTAAGAGTAAGATCAGATTGATTTATAAAATTCCCCACATACATCCTGTGTAATTGTATAGTACACAAATGGAAAGTCACAAATCTTTGTGCCCAGACCTATCCCACCCCAACCATGCTTGCTGCATTTGTAGCAACTGTAGCACCTGCAAAGCTACAATAAAAATTAAACGGAAAAAGGAAGAAAACAAATGGGTCTTTGAAAACTGTGCTAAACATGGTGCCAAGAGCCCCTTAACCTTGATCTAAGCCACAGTGTTCAATTTGCCTCTGCCCCAGACAAAATGGTATCCATTTGTGATGCTCCATGAAGATGTTTTGCTTTTGTGCAGATAATTGGCTCTAAACAGTCATAGTAATTAGCAGCATCAGGTACTCAGACAACATTTGGTCGCCCATTACCTATTTATTTTGAGCAAATGGGAGGGTGTTGGGGTGCGGGGAGCAGATGGGGAAGAGCTACAAGTACTGCATTGGCACCTTGCACGGCTGGCTCATGCTGCCTTTCTCCCCCCGGCACCATCATTAGAGCCTCTGGCTTCAGGTCTGCAGAGCCTGTGGGCAAGTATTGCCAGATGTTCTGGCTGACCTGGTCCTTGCCCTCCACTCTTCTGACATGATGAGGGAATTTCTGTCATGATACCTTCAATCTCTGCACACTTTGGTTTCACAGTTGAGGCTTTTTTTTTTTTGCAACAATAACAAGCCAGTAGGGCTGTAGTTAGGGGTTAATTGGGCATAAAGGCAAAATGTGAAAAGACTCACCTGTTCGTCTCAGGGAGGATTCCAGAGTTATTATAACAGATTGCTACTTTTCTACAATGACTATCTAGTCTAGTGGCAGTACCGGGAACCAAAGTGTGACTGAAGCCATGGGGAAGGAATGCCTGTAAATACACACACAATGGGACAAGTGCGGGAAAAGGAAGCAACTACCAAAAGCCACATGGAAATCTTTGGATAAAAATAGGGTAGCTAATATTTATTGAACAATTACTACCTGTCAAGCACTGTGAGCAATTTACATGGACACAAGACTATGAACTTAGCGTCAGTGTTACCACCACTTTGCAGATGATAAAACACATAGACTTTAAAAAAGGTTTAAAAAAAAAAATCCAGTGGTGTCACTAGGGGGTTGCTGAGGGTACAGACCACACTGGGGGACACTGTCAGAGGGGGTGACACCAAAATGATTGTCTATAAAATTTTTGTGCAGTGTTTCAGCAGAAATTTATTATTTTTAATAAAAATATTTCTGTAGTTAGTTATAACACCAAAAACATTTTTCGTAAGCCCAGCTTACAGGTATCAATATACCTACAAGGCTAAAACTCTATGATAATTTACGTTTTGAATCTTCTAATGCTCTCCGTCAGAGCTGTCATTATTACCCAGTTACAATGACATTTCAAGTCCCTTGGTTTTGTTTGCACGCACTACAAGCACGTGCTGTTGTTTTCATTGCTGCCGGTGTTTTTATAGTCACGGATTTTGTCAAATTTTCTGGTGTTTTAGCTACAGTGTTGTCGTAAGTAGTAGCTGTGAGCCTATACCAATAACCTTTTGAGAATAAAGTAGTAATTAAAGGAAAAGAAAGAGAAAAATCAAAAAGGCTCCCACTCAGTTACTAATAATGCAACAAATGATATTGAAATTCAATATAGAAAGATTTTACAAAACAATTTTGCTTATAATATCCATATAATCTAAGAAATACTACATTTAAGCAATTTACAACTATATTTATCACATATTATTCTATGATTAAAATTGATAATAAACATTACTAAGGATTCTGTATAGCCTGGTATGGGACGAGGTCTATGGGGGGGGGCAGTGATACCATGAGTCACTGCACTGGGTGACACCAACCATACTAATGCCACTGAAAAAGCCCTAGAGCTTTATCATTGTTGCAATCCAATAATAAACATTTGAGTCCAAAAAATTATTTGATAATGATTGAGTTAGTAAGTAGTGGGACTGTGATTCAGACCCAAGCAGTCCCTTCCCAAGGTTCTCATGGGAGACCAGGAGACTGGACTTTGGCTTCTGGGTGGTCTGCTATGTTATAGAGTGACATTTTGCAGGTCCCCAAACTTCAGTATCTATCTCTATCGATGAGAGTAGAATTTCTAAATACGGTTGACAACCTCCTGCATCAGAATCACCTGAGAAGCTTATAAAAAATGCAGATTTTCAGGTCTCTTTTAGAATCTAATAAATAGGAATTTCTAAGGCAAGACCCCAAAGCTGCATTAGTACTAAGTCCCTGGGAGTTTTTAGATTCAATAAAGTTAAGGACTGCTGGACTAGCTGATTTCTAAAGTACCTTCTGAATCTAAAATCGCACGGCTCCAGTGGCTTATTGAAGCCCAGGTGGCACAGTGGTTAAGAGCTCGGCTGCTATCCAAAAAGGCTGACAGCTCGAATCCACCATCACTGCTTAGAAACCCTATGTGGCAGTTCTACTCTGTCCTATAGGGCCGCTATGAGTCGGAATTGACTTGAAGGTAACAGGTTTGGTTGGTGGCTATATATGGCACCCAAGGAAGCCATCTCACTATTTATAGTCAGATTTTGGTTATTTAAAAAAATAAATAAAAATAGTTTTATTCAATGTGAATTATTTTACTCGCAAAAGTGATTTCAATAGCTGTCCTTTATCAGCGAAATGCAAGCCCACCTTCAAAGAGTAAAAAGATTGATGTTCAAAGATTAAGGAAATTAAAAATTTAGATTTAGGACTCTTCCAAATATGTCCTAAGCAAATGACAGCATTTTTGGAATCTGACTATATGTATAGGTTTTAGGTTGAACTACACGAAACTCCTGTTTTCATGAGTAAAAAGAGATGAATATCAACAATTAGGCTGAACCATGTGAAATTGTTGCTATTCACCTTTTACTTGTAAAAAACAGGGATTTCACAAAGTTCAACCTAACACATAAGTGTGTATATTAGCCCGTAGGAGTTGGATACAGTGCCTGTTACTACAGTTTGTAATTATCAACAATGCAGTGCCTTCTCCATACATGTTAAAAAAAAAAAAAAAAAACTCTTTGCTGTCCAGTGGATTCCAACTATAGTGACCCTACAGAATAGAGTAGAACTGCCCCATAGAGCTTCCAAGGCTGTCATCTTTATGGAAGCAGACTGCCACATCTTTCTCCCACAGTGTGGCTGGGGACTTCCAACCACTAACCTTTCAGTTAGCAGCCAAGCTCTTAACCACTGTGCTACCAGGGCTCCTTCTATACGTGTTAGGTGATGATATTGATGACGAAATGTCCCACTCAACATGCCCGACTTTGTCACAAATCCCTAGACCTCAATAAAAAAGACAAATAATCACAATTATAGTAGAACAATCAGAGATCAAGTTAATAATCTAATAACTTATTTTTCCCATCCATCAGCAAATGGCATCTAACACACAAATATGTTCATCCAACCCATACCAGCCACAGCATCTTCCCTAGCTACTCCGCATATGCGAATTTACTGCCACCTTTGCAAAGTGGCTTCATAGCCTTAACAGATTTTGTCAGCAGCATGGTTTTTCCCACTCTTCAGGCAGGGCTTTTTCCTCAAGCTAAGTATTCAATCATTGTCAGTAAAAGCATACCAATAGGAGAAAGAAATCTAAAAGTTAAAAATTAGGTGAAATGACATGGATTTGCATGGATTGAATGCTTGGAGAAGAAATAAAGGCGATTGAGCTCACTCTGCAACGTGCAATATGCATGCCCTTGTTTCTCTCTGCCTCTGGGTCCTTGGTGCCCGCTCCTAGAGCCAGCAGGATGATTGGGCAGCCACACACTCTAAGGAAAGCCTCTCCTAGCCTCTCATTCAGCCCTGAAATTGTTCTCTTCCTCTGATCCTCAGATTATGAAGGTAAGGGGATGAATGTACAGTGCTAAGATTCCCTACTGAGATAGCTTTTCATTCTTTTCAGTAAGAAAAAACATCAAAAGGAAACTGGCTAATTAGCATACCAAAGGAGGAAAAAAAAAACCACCAAAACCCTAGAGCTTTATCCTTGTTGCAATCCAATAATAAACAGCCGAATACAAAAAAGATTATTTGATAATGACATACAGAATTGAAAGCTTTTGAAACAGCAGCTTCTAGAAAAAAATATTTTTGGAAGAGAAAATATCCATAATTATACAGAACACTGCTTACACACGGGGGAGGCAGAGCCTGGTTCCTGGGAGACCAAGCTGCAGAACTACGTTGCCTAAGAAGGGTGGTGTGGATTGCCTTTATCTGAAAAATTCAAAAAGCTTACAAAAGGTTTCAAATCCCTTCCCAAGTAAACATTCAACTCTTTCATATTCCAAAAAATTAAACACAGAATTCTCATCTTTAAAATAAGCATCCCCTTTTCCCAGAACAGCACCTAGCCACGGCTTCAGCTCAAAACCAAAGAAACGTGCAAATCTTTGTGACTCATTGTTCTTCACTACAGCCTTTTCTGGTTTAGAAACTCTGGTAGTTTCCACAAACATGGACTGTTTTCAAAGGAGGAGAACAAAGCAATTGCTTAATTATAAGCAAGTTATTTGGGGACATATGCATAAGAACCCACCAGGCCTGTGGAAATAGATAGTCTTGAAAGAAAATCTGACCTTTACTCCTTGGATTAATAGTATTAACATTGAGGTACTTTTCATTAGACATAAAGGGGATACCTAAAAAAAAAACAAACCCACTGCTGTCAATTCCAACTCATAGCTACCCTATGGGACAGAGTAGAACTGCTCCATAGAGTTTCCAAGGAGCGCCTGGTAGATTTAAACTGCGGACATTTTGTTTTGCAGCCACAACTCTTAACCACTACCCCACACGGTTTCCATAAAGGGGATAGTAACTACTAATCATCTCAATGGGTTTTTCAGTAGTCACAGTGGGTTTGACTAAGTTGTAAGCATGCCTGCCTCTTCCTCCATGGCATGTGTAGACCACTGAATGGTCAATTTGGGCAGATGGTCAAGCTTTGCTTTCCCATATGAAGCTGACCCACACCCACACTCAGGGACCTAAGTGGGAGAGGAGATAGAAGGAGGGATTCTGAATTCGGGGGAACAGATGCTAATAAGGAATTTCTGTGTGGAGGAACAGGGCTGCCCATAAACCAAGCCCAAAATCAAAAACCAAACCAGTTACCTTTGAGTCCACTCCAACTCATGGCAACCCCATGTGTGTCAGAGTAGAATTGTGCTCCATAGGGTTTTCAATGGCTGATTTTTCGGAATTAGATCTCCAGGCCTATCTTCCAAGGCACCTCTGGGTGGACTCAAACTTCCAATCTTTCAGTTAGCAGCCAAGCCTATTAACTGTTTGCACCACCCATGGGCCCCAAGTCAAACCCCAGCTCCCATTTAAAATGCCTACTGGCCACAGAGAAGTTGTTATTTTGCCTTGAGATCACCCAGGAGATTATAATGGACCTGCCAAAGACCACTGGCTCTAAGTCATTTGAATTAAAAAGCCTAGACACCTGGGTTATTAATAATGTTTTAAACTGTGTCTAACAAATGAAACATTTTTGAAGAGTCAGATGATAATGAGTCTCTTTATAAATCTGAGTTTAGATGAATCACACCTCCCTCACTTTATAGATTTTTTTTTTTAAAAAAACCGATAAATGGGTGAGAAATATGCCTTTGACTGGCCATTGAATAACCTATCTTTCTGACACTTATACTTTCTTTCAGATTTAATAAGATCACTTAAGGACCTTATTTCCTTAGCTTCACGCAGAATTGTTTCTTTTGTTCCCCTTTAGAAATTGTCCATTGGCAATGAAACAAGCCCCAAATCAGAATTTTACTTAGAAAATGTGTCTGGAGAAGTAAAATAAATGCCACTTACCCACCACACCGAAGTATTAATTAGACTTAGCTGTTTGCCAAGTACCAGAGGAGCCTGTGGTGATTAGCTGCACTAATTGGAATTTCAAGTGGTGCTGATAACCACGCAAAGATAATAGGATTATACCTTCCTTGTCTTTGGACTGGGTTCCCAGAAAAAAGAAGTGGCTTTGTCCTAACTGCTGAGATACTGATTTTAAGTTGTTTCACACCTAACTACGCCCAGAATGCGAACATTTTTAGATTCTATTTTTACTCCCACAAAACAAGGGAAATAAAAATTCTTCCAGGTGGCAGCACAAGTACAGAGGAATTGTCCCTCCCTGTCACTTGCTCTGAGAAAAGCCCAGAAATGTGACTTTCCTTGACCACCAACAGGAACTCAAGCTGAGTCAGAAAGTCAGCTTGACTGGCGCCTCCCTACGGAAACGTATATTTGCTTTGGCTTGCAGAAACTCTCTCAGAAATTTATGGAACGCCTCCACCCCTAGGATAGCCAAAACCATAAAGGCAACTCATATTTGGGAAGATTGGGCAGATGTTATCATATGCATTTTATATATCAAGAAGCTATCGTTTGAAGAGGTTAAGCCAGTCTTTTCCATTATTCTCTTCATTTGAGAATATTCCATGTTTATAGAAATGTACAGGAAACCCTGGTAGCATAGTGGTTAAGAGCTACAGGTACTAACCAGACAGTTCAAATCCAACAGGCGCTCTTTGGAAACTCTGTGGGCCAGTTCTACTCTGTCCTACAGGGTAGCTATGAGACAGAATCAACTCAATGGCAACGGGTTTGGTTTTAGGTTTTACAGAAACGTAGCAATGTCCCACCTGGCAGGTCACACAGGTGGTGAGAGGCAGAGCTGGATTCCAGCCACTGTGCTCCTCCCGTCACCCACCTCCTTACTCAGAGCCAAGCTCTGGACCATTTCCCTGGGACAGACCACGTTTGTTGGGTTCAGTTGCCTCTAAGTGGGTCACACTCACAGTCTCACCATCCCTTCTGATGTCCAGGACAGCTGTTGCAGACTATGGCATAAACAAACAACAACAAAAGAGTTGCCAATAGGATCACTATGAGTCGGAATCAACTTGACAGTAGTGGTTTTTTTTTTTTTAAATCAAGTCAGTTTGACTTATGGTGACCCCATGTGTTTCAGAGCAAAACTGTGCTCCATAGGGGTTTCAGTGGTTGACTTTTGGAAGTAGGTCACCAGGCCTTTATTCTGAGGAGCCTCTGGGTGAACTTGAACCTCCAGCCTTTTGGTTAGTAGTCTAGTTCTTAACCACTTGAGCCGCCTAGGGACCCCAGACAATGGATAAGCAGCAATAAAAGAAAATTACACAAAGAAAACAAGGGAGTAGGGTTGGAAATATTCCTTAGATGTTAAATTTTCAGCAGAAATAAATTAACATAGATTTATTTCAAGTAAATATGCAAAGCAAATGCTGGTCACAAAATTACTTACACTGCCAGTTAAAATTTTGGTAACTATGAAACCATGCAGCTTATCAGATTCCCATGGATCTTGAGGGGCCATCAGGTGTTTTCCAAATAAAGGTATGAAACCAGACCTACATTTCAAACCTCTCTGGTCTGAAAAAAATAAAATTGAACAAACTTTATTTCTTAGCCCCTGGTTCTATCTGCACTTGAAAGCACGCCTTCCCACAGCACATGGGACTGGGTCACATAGAGAATCTCAGGAGATACCTCACCCATGTGGAGTTGCCACGGAAACTTAAGGTTGGCTGAAAGGCCAACTTGCCCCCGCATATCCCTACCACAAACCCAGCCATAATTGTAGACACTCTTTCGGTTGGGGCATTACATCTCCAGAAAATTCCTATTGAAATGTTATTATTTTTACCAGAGAAAGCAATAGTTACTCAATATCATGTTACTGAAGATGATTTTGGGGAACCTTAGTCAAAATTAAGGCCCTGGGGAAATTGAAGAAAAGAAAGAAATATGTATTACTGGAAAGAAAAGCAGGAAAAGATGGATATAGCCTGAAGCCCTTTCTGGGCAAAATCAAACAGGAAGCAAAGGCTTTCTAGAAGTGTAAACACAATGGACTCCAGGTACAGAATTTCCAAAGATGCGAAAAAGATCAAGAACAGATGGAGTGAGGTGAACCAAAAACAAACTTTGTTTACTTTGAAATTTCCTCTTGGGTTATCCAATTACCAAAATGGGTTTTCTGGTTCATTTGACTTTTAGGAAAACTGAGGAATAAATCTCTCACTAGCACGTAAGCTTAGTACAAGTAAGGAATTTGTTTTAATTATTTCTGCATCCCAATGTCAAGTGTTATGTGCCTGCACATACAGAGTACTCAGTAAATGTCTTATGAAAGAATGAATGAATGAAAGGTGTTGGTTGCAAATATTTCTAACTCAAAGAAAACAGAACCTTTGGCAGTTAAGAAATTTTAATAACTGTAGTTACAGTTATGCAGTACTATAACTATTGGTCCAGAAGATACAGAGGACCAAATTAAGTGTGTACTTATTGCCCTAAGCAAATAACTTGGGAGATATTTTTGCTTGAGCTTCTGTGTTAGTGCAGAATAAAACAGCAGTTAAGAAATAGCTATTGGAGGCTGGAGAAAAGTGGACCTGAGTTATGTGCTTGCCCAACAATGGGTAAAACTGTTCCTTGAGGTAACTTGGAGGTTAGAAATTGGTACCCAGAAGTGGAGTGTTACAATAACAAAAACCTAAAACCTGTGGCATTTGGAACCCTGCTGGGGCAGAGGCCTGAAGAACCCCAAAAAGACTCTTAGTGGTGGTTAGAAGGGCAGTGAAGAAATTGCTATTGAAAGCTGGAGAAAAGAAAGCCCCAGCTAAGCATAAGCAGAAAAAATTAGGGATCATGTTACTGTTATCTACAGTAACATGGAAAATAGAAAGGATACCTAATTAACTTGTGGATCCAGCTAAGGAGATTTTCACATAGAATGTTGAAAGTAGCACCTGGTGTCTTTTAGTTATCTATGACGGGCTTTGAAAGGAGTGTTGTTGTTAGGTGCCTTCGAGTCAGTTCTGGCTCATGGCGGCCCTATGCACAACAGAACAAAACACTGTCCAGACCTGTACCATCCTCACAATTGCTGCTATGCTTGAGCCCACTGTTGCAGTCAATGTGTCAATCCATCTCACTGAGGGTCTTCCTCTTTTTCGCCCACCCTCTACGAAGCGTGATGTCCTTCTCCAGGAACTGACTCCTCCTAACAATATGTCCAAAGTATGTAAGACGTAGTTTCACCATCTTTGCTTCTAATGGGCATTCTGGTTCTACTTCTTCCAAGACAGATTTGTTTGTTCTTTTGGCAGTCCCTGGTATAGTCGATATTCTTTGCCAACACCACAATTCAAAGGCATCAATTCTTCTCGGGTCTTCCTCATGTGTTGTCCGACTTTAGCATGCATATGAGGTGATTGAAAACACTATGGCTTGGGTCAGGCACACCTTAGTCCTCAAGGTGACATCTTTGCTTTTGAACACTTTAAAGAGATCTTTTACAGCCTATTTGCCCAATGCAATGCATCCTTTGATTTCTTGACTGCTGCTTCCATGGGTGTTGATTGTGGATCCAAGTAAAATGAAATCCTTGACAGCCTCAATCTTTTCTCTGTTTATCATGATGTTGCTTATTGGTCCAGTTGTGAGGATTTTTGTTTTCTTTATGTTGAGGTGCAGTCCATACTGAAAGCTGTGGTCTTTGATCTTCATCAGTAAGATCTTCAAGTCCTCTTCACTTTCAGCAAGCAACATTGTGTTGTCTGGTTAACTCAGATTATTAATGAGTCTTCCTCCAATCCTGATGCCCTATTCTTCTTCATATAGGCCAGCTTCTTGGATTATTTGCTCAGTGTACAGATTCAATAGGTGTGGTGAAAGGATACAACCCTGACACACATCTTTCCTGACTTTAAACCATGCTGTATCCCGTTGTTCTGTTTGGACAACTGCCTCTTGATCTATGTACAGATTCCTCATGAGCACAATTAAATGTTCTGGAATTCGCATCCTCTGCAACATTATCCATAATTTGTTATGATCCACCCAGGTGAATGCCTTAGCATAGCCAATAAAACACAGGTAAACATCCTCCTGGTATTCTCTGCTTTCAGCCAGGATCTATCTGACATCAGCAATGACATCCCTGGTTCCATGTCCTCTTCTAAAACCTGCTTGAATTTTTAGCAGTTCCCTGTTGATATAACGCTGCAGCTGATTTTGAATGATCTTCAGCAAAATTTTGCTTGCATGTGATATTAATGATATTTTTCAATAATTTCTGCACTTGGTTGGATGACCTTTCTTGGGAATAAGCATAAATATGGATTTCTTCCAGTTGATTGGCCAGGCAGCTCTCTTCCGAATTCTTGGCATAAATAAGTGAGCCCTTCCAGCCCTGCATCTGCTGGATGCAGTACGATGAAGTAAAGGAGCTGAACAGAAGATTTCAAAGGGCAGCTCTGGAAGACGACGTGAAGTATTATGATGACATGTGCAAAGACCTGGAGATAGAAAACCAAAAGGAAATAACACGTTCAGCATTTCTCAAGCTGAAAGAACTGAAGAAAAAATTCAAGCCTCAAGTTGCAATACTGAAGGATTCTAAACCCAGTGAAACCAGTGATTCTACGGGGAAAATATTAAACAACACAGGAAGCATCAAAAGAAGATGGAGGGAATACAGAGTCACTATACCAAAAAAAATTAGTTAACCTTCATTCATTTCAGCCCAAGCTGCACTGAAGGCATTGGTGAAAAACCAGGCTTCAGGAATTGACGGAATACTAATTGAGGTGTTTCAATAAACAGATGCAGCACTGGAAGTGCTCACTCGTCTATGCCAAGAAATTTGGAAGACAGCTACCTGCCCAACCTATTGGAAGAGAGCCATATTTTGGAAGGAGTAAGATGAGATAGATAAAGAATAAACTGTTCAGTTTTTAAGCAGAATTTAGGCAAAATGTAAAGACCTTTGGAGTTCAAAAATAAAACTATTTGTCATCCCCAATATCTCTTGGGAAAATATTCCCAAAGTAAGAAATTGCCGCAGGGAAAAGATCAAATTCATGGAACTACCAGCAAAATGGGGCCTTAGAGTAAAGATTAATGGAGCCCTGGTGCCACAATGGTTAAGCACTCAGTTGCTAACTGAAAGACTCACCGTTCAGACCCACTCAGTGGTTCCCTGTTGGAAAGACATGGTGATCTGCTTCCATAAAGATTATAGGCAAGAAAACCCTATTAGCAATTTTACTGTGTCACATGGGGTCACTATGAGTCAAAATGGACTCAACAGCACACAACAACAGCAAAGTAAAGATCCAGCCAAGGGTGTGTTTTTATTAGGTTTCAGAAAGACTTAGGACACTGCCTCATAAACTCTCTTGGCTTCTAAGACTCCTCAGGACTTGTCTCATAGGCTCTCTCGGCTAGGAGAAAAGGCCTTCTAAGGATATTAAGGGCATTATCCCACAGTACCCTGACTTGCAGCCCAAAATAAAGAAGGGTCTGTCTTGAAGAGTTTTATGGGCATGACTTGGATAATATAGTGAATCCCCAATAATATAAGAAATCCACAATTTTTTTTCTTTAAGAGAATCATATTGCCAGTTTAAGAGAGAGGAGATTTAAAACAAACAACAACAACAACAAAAAATTGCTGTCAAAATATTGCCATATTGGACCAAAATAAAGAGAAACCCCTGGGGTCTCAACCTTCTATGAGCAGGGTGAAAACTGAGAAACATGACTCAGTTGCAATCATGAGGCATTTCTTAAAAATAAAAAAGATTCAAATAGAGGAGCCAGGACCAGGCGGTGGAGTCAAGAGCCATGGAAAACCACTCTCAGATATCAGAACTGAGCTCTAATTAAGGAACTGGAAATATGCGCCCAACTAGATTTCAGACTTGCTAAGGGCTAATGACTACTATGGAAATCCTGGTGGCATAGTGGTTAAGTGCTATGGCTGCTAACCAAAGGGTCAGCAGTTCAAATCCAACAGGCGCTCCTTGGAAACTCTGTGGGGCAGTTCTACTCTGTCCTATAGGGTCACCATGAGTCAGAATTGACTCGACGGCACTCTGTTTGGTTTTGGTTTAGTGACTACTATGTTGTTCCCATTCCCCCCTTTTTGAATGGGAACTTTTAGTGCAATTTTTCTATCCTTGCTCCACTTTATATGATGCGGAAGGAGAGGAAGGTAGAGTCAAATAACTTGTCTTTTTCATTCACAGATACTCAGAACAAGAGTTGCCACACCTTAGATACACCTCATCCCCACCCTGACTTGATTTAAAGCATGAAATCCTAGACTTCATGTCTGAGCTTGATGTTGCAATAGAATGAGACTTTGGGGGTCTTGGAGGGGGTAGAGGGTTGCCTATGTAGCAGGGATGAGAATTATTAGAGGCCAGAGGACAGAGAGCAACACAGATACTTTGGTAGCTCCCAATGAACCATAATTCCCATCGTGCCCTGTGTAGTTCCCTCCCACATTGACTCTGGGCTTGATGGAGTGACTAGTTTTGGCCAATGGGATGTTAGCAGATGTGATACAAGTTAAGGTTTGATAAGTACCTACACACTTGGGCTTATTCTTTTGGAACACTCCATCTTGAAACCCAGCTACCCTAATATGAGGAAATCAAAGCTAAAAAAAAAAAAGCAAAAAACCATTGCCATTGAGTGGACTCTAACTCATAGCAACCTTACAGGACAGAGTAGAACTGCCCCACAGAGTTTCCAAGGAGCGCCTAGTGGATTTGAACTGCTGACATTTTGGTTAGCAGCCATAGCCCTTAACACTACCCCAGCAGTCAAAGCTAGCCACTTGGAAAATTTGCATGTGAAGAGAAAGATGCCTGGATAGTCCCAGTAATTACAGTCATTCAACTGAGTTGTCATTCATGTAAGTAAATACATCTTGGACATTTTAGCCCATAGACACCACACAGAGCAGAAAGTACCATCCCCACCAAGTCCTGCCCAAATTACAGCATCATGAGTAAATATATGATTGTTGTTTGAAGTCACTAAGTTTGGGGATGGTTTATTATACAGCAATAGAAAGCAAAAACAGGATATATGGGTTTCTATTTTTTTTAATTGTTGCTTCTTTTTAGAAATAACCTGTAAGAGTTAATTTTCTTATGAATTCCTTTTAATACCTAAAAATATGTTGGAGGGACCCAAATTACAGTTATCTGAAGGTTTGATTCAATTGGATTCTAGTTAATATCATATGGTAGAAGAATGACTTCATTACATTGTGAATTTTATGAGAAAGCAAAAACACACACACACACTAATTTTCTAAGAGAAGACCAAGATTCTTAGAACTTACTGCCTGTGGCATCACAGGGAGTTTATTCTCCATCATTTTATTCTGGTCTTTTTCATTATAGTATTCATCACTTGTGATGTTTAAGGTTGTATGTCAACTTGGCTGGGCCATGATTCTCAGTGGTTTGGCAGTTATGATGTAGTTTGGCAGCTATGTAATGATGTTATCACCTCTGTAACAAGATTTATTATAATGTAATTATCTCAATGATGAGACCTGCTATGAGTAGCCAATGAGTTGAAAGTGAATTTCCTTGGGGGTGTGGCCTGCATCCAATAAATGTGGACTTCCTGGCAAAGCTCCCTGGCTTTTGATCACTCTGGATCCTGCATCTGGTGTCTGTTCATCTGACATTTGGTTCTTGGGACTAGCAGCTTACCTACTGATCTTTGGGTTTGTCAGCCTCTGCATCCTGCAAGACAGCAGCCCGCTGATCTTGGATTCTCCAGCCCCTGTAGCTACGTGAGTCAGGAGACTCTCCAGCCTGACCAATGGACTTAGGACTTTCCAGTCTCTGTCTTTATATATAACAAAACAAAACCAAACCCAGTGCCGTCGAGTGTATTCTGACTCATAGCGATCCTATAGGACAGAGTAGAACTGCCCCGTAGAGTTTCCAAGGAGAGCCTGGGTGATTTGAACTGCTGACCCTTGGGTTAGCAGCTGTAGCACTTAACCACTACGCCACCAGGGTTTCCTCTTTATATATATATAACGAAAAAAACCAAACCCATTGCCAGCAAGTCGATTCTGACTCATAGCAACCCTATAGGACAAGTAGAACTTCCCCACAGGGTTTCCAAGGAGCACCTGGTGGATTCAAACTGCCGACCTTGTGGTTAGCAGCCAGCTCTTAACCATTGCATCACGGGGGTTTCTCTCTCTTTCTCTGCCCTTTGGTGGTTTTGCTTCTCTGGAGGACCCATCCTAAGACCACTGTGTGTAAATATCTCATTTACTTATTTGGTTACTCCTTGTTATGCTTGTTTCACACTGGAATGTAGCCTTTCGTATATCTTTTTTCACTGTTGTACCCCCAGCATCAAGAAGAGTGCCCAGGACATAGTAAGGGCTTAAAAAAAAAAAAAAAAAAAAAACCCATTGCTGTCGAGTCAATTCCAACTCATAGCGACCCTATAGAACAGAGTAGAACGGCCTCATAGAGTTTCCAAAGAGCACCTGGTGGATTCAAACTGCCAACCTTTTAGTCAGCAGCCATAGCTCTTAATCACTACGCCACCAGCGTTTTCAGTAAGCGCTTGGTAAATACTATATAAAACCCAGTGCCGTCGAGTCAGTTCCGACTCATAGAGACCCTATAGGGCAGAGTAGAACGGCCCCGTAGGGTTTCCAAGGAGCGCCTGGCAGATTCGAACTGCCGACCTTTGGTTAGCAGATGTAGCACTTAACCCCTATGCCACCAGAGTTTCCAAATACTATATAACAATGTCAATATTAGATACTGTTTTAAGAAAAGAAAATGTGCCTGAAGTAAACATTACTAGTGTTCAGCAGCATTTCTGGTCCGCCTCCGCTTCCTGATTTAAGAAAAAATGTTTCCTAGCCCCCTTGCAATTTTCGTGTGACTTTTTCTGACCAACAGGCTGGAAACAGAGTGACCGGTGTTATCTCTGAGTTGAAGTATTTAAGATCCAGTGCAGGACTCTCCATGATCTCTAGCCCACCACAGGAAACCCTGAAGCTTCACCTTAAGATGTAGTTGCCAAATGTCATGGCATGATTGAAACAGGAGAAGATTTTGCTTTTGTGAGAAATAAACTGTTGTGTTAAATCAGAGAATTTGGAGTTTGATCCTGCAGCACAGCCTAACCTATAGTGCTTGATATTGAGTTTTATAATTTTTTGAACTCTCTAATCACAAAGCCTGGATACTCATTCATAGATTCCATGATAATTTATTGGATAGGTATTATGTACAAGTCACTGTGTTAAGCCCAGGAATAGAAACAAAAATGAATTAGGTACTTCTTTCAAGGAGTTTATGGTTTAATAGAAGAGATAAATTGCGTACATGAGGAATGATAGTACAAGCTAGAAAACTAAAAGTGTCATAAAGTAGGTACAGGTAAAATGCCATAGAAATCCACACGAGATGGATATAATAATAATTTCCTAGCCCAGATCCTTACTAGAGTGGCAATTTATGAAAGTGAGAGGAACAACTTCCTGTTAATATGTGCCATAGTGCAAAAAGTCAAGCCATCAGGCTGCTTTTTTTCCACATTCTCATTCCTTTGCATATCCCCATTCTAGCCAGTCAACCAGTTACCATCAGATTGATTCCAATTTATGGCAAACCCGTGTGTGTCAGAGTAGAACTGTGCTCCACAGGGTTTTCAATGGCTAATTTTTTGGAAGTAGATCCCCAGGATTTTCTTCCAAAGCACCTCTGGGTGGACTCGAAACTTAAACTTTTTGGTTAGCAGCCCAGCCGTTTGCACCACCCAAGGACTTGATGAGTGGGAATAGACTCGACAGCAACTGGTCCCTATTCCAGGCCTGAACAGATGCAGGAGATAGGAAAAGGAATAAAAGCTTCTGACTATTCAGTTAACTCCATGTTCCAGCTGCCCGTTAGCTATTTCTCTTTCCTCCTCTTCGCTGGCAACACATCACGTTGATTAGAAAAAAGGTGGAAAGTAATCAAAAATTCCTGGCTCTCTTCTATGATAGAAGAAAGTAAAAGCCTGGGGGTGTTATCAGAGTATCTAATTAGGCTACTGGGAAAAGAGGAGAGAGGTGGGTGTATGTGTGTGTGTGTTGCTCTTTTCTTTGTCTTCTTTCCTTCTTCAGTGAAATGTATTTTAAACATGTTTTGGGGTTCCCCCCCAAACAACACTATATAACAGAAAAATCTAAATTTTAAAATTCTCTTAAACCTTTCAGTGTTTGTGATGAAAATTCTCTCAAGCTTATGTGTATACAGCATCAAGAGGGTTTGCATTTATACTACTGCCATTGGGTTTCTAACTCCTTAACTGCCTTACATTGACACAGAGAGCTCCTTTTGGGAACATTTGCCACTTTTGGTCTTGTATGCTATTTCCCATGTATAAGATGTGGTGTGAAGAGATGAGCTCTTAAAATGGTTTGTAAAAGTGCCTCTGGGAGCAATTCCAAAGGAGAAGATCCAAAATATTTCCAGTAATGTCAGCATCTCTGGTAGAGTAGACTCTACAGTCCCCCCAGTCATCCATTTAAAATGCAAATCCCATTAGTTACCAAAGTTCTGGTTGGGTTTTCTTTTTTTTAAGATCTCACTAGTTTGTAGTCACGGCAAGGATTCTAAATTTCCCTTCTTCTAAATGCAAGCTTGGGTGGTACAAATGTTAATGTGCTAGGCTGGCCTGGCAATCTATTGCCAAAACATCAGCCATTGAAAACCCTGTGGAGCACAGTTCTACTCTGATACGCATGAGTCGCCATGAGTTGAAGTCAATTCAACTGCAACTGGTTTTGGTTTAAAGGTAAGCCAGCCATTGCCAACATAGTCTTAGTGGCAAAAAAGGTACCGCAATGCTAGACACCTTAAGGATAGATAAATAACCCGGTTTCTGCCCTTTAGGGAGAATAAAAATAATGATGAAAGAGGCAGTTTTTCCGTAAGTGCACATATCAACATTTGACTTCATAAAACACGCTCATCAAAAAACAATCATTTCCCTTGAAGTTAAGAAGTTTCACAGTAGATTTAATGGTAAAGGAAAAAGGCCGGGGGCTAATAATAATAATTAGCACTTATGCTGGCACTTTCCATCTTCAGAGAATTTTGTGAAATATTAACTTGTTAATCTTCTCGACGTTCTTGTCAAGTTTATAAAGCTTTAGACTGTTCTGATATTTCCTCCTGTAAAATTCCATCTAATAGGTGTTCATTTGATTTTTGCATACATATGTGATTGGAGTTCTGACTAGCCTGTAAGGTGCCTGATACACAGTAAGCTCACAAACTTGAGTGGAAGAACAGGTGGTATTTCCTGGCTCATCAGTCCAAAGACTCACTCAAAATTGAAAGGTCTGCCTAGAGAAGGATTATCACTTTGAGGATCTATATTAGTTTCCTAAGGCTGCCATAACAAAGTACCACAAAGTAGGTGGCTTTAAACAAGAGAAATTCATTGTCTCACAGTTCTGGAGGCTAAAAGTCTGAATTCAGTGTGTCAGCAGGACCATGTTCCCTCCAAAGACACTAAAGGAAGATCTTTTTTTGTTTCTCTTAGTTTCTGGCAGCCCCAGGTGTCCCTTGGCTTATACATGCGACTTCACATGACCATCTTTGGTCTGTCTCTGTGTTTCTTCTCTTTTATAAGGACACCGCTCAGACTGCAGTACCATAAAAACCAAACCTACTGCCACCAAGTCAATTCTGACCTATAGCGACCCCACAGGACAGATTAGAACTGCCCCATAGGGTTTCCGAG
The DNA here is from genome assembly GCF_030014295.1 of Loxodonta africana. Taxonomy (NCBI): domain Eukaryota; kingdom Metazoa; phylum Chordata; class Mammalia; order Proboscidea; family Elephantidae; genus Loxodonta; species Loxodonta africana. Next base: position 58,478,554 of record NC_087358.1, read on the forward strand.
AAGCGGCTGGTGGCCTTGAACTGCTGACCTTTTGGTTAGCCGCCAAGTCAATATATATTTAGTTATATAATTAAACCAAAAAACCAAACCCATTGCTGTCAAGTTGACTCCAACTCATAGTAACCTTGTAGGACAGAGTAGAACTGCCCCATAGGGTTTCCAAGGACTGGCTGGTGGATTCAGACTGCCAGTCTTTTGGTTAGCAGCTGAACACTTAACCACCATGCCACCAGGGCTCCAGTTATATAATTAGAAGTGATTATACATTTAGTAATATAATTAATATTTTTTTTGTCTCCTCAGGACATTAAACCCACCACCTTCCTTCATGTTTATATGTGTGTCTAACCGACTTTGAGCCTACAATATTTTTTTTTTAAATGTTGCAATATGTAAAATATTAGATTCCTTAGTGTCACAGACTGGATTGTGTCCCCACCACCAAAATATGCATCAACGTGGCTAGGCCTTGATCCCCAGTGTTGTGTGGTTGTCCCGCATTCTGTGATCTGATTATTCTCCATTTTGTGCTATATTGTAAATCCTAGCCTCCATGCCTGTGGCTATGGTCCCATTTGGGAGTAAGTTGTCCGTTATGTTAGGGAGGCATGATTAGGTTATCCCAATGAGGATTAGGGTGGCATTCACCACCCTTGCTTGAGTCAGACCTTTTATCTTACAAGACATAAAAAGAGAGAGAAATGAGCAGGAAATAGAGACCTCCTACCACCAAGAAAGAGAACAGGGAGCAGAGCGCATCCTTTAAACCAGGCGTCCCTGTGCTGAGAACAAACTAGACTCAGGGGAAGATCGATACCAAGATACATGGAAATCTCCAAGGAATGCTGGGCCCACAGATGTCAAAAGAGATAAGGACCTTCCCTCAGAGACGGCAGAGAGAGAAGGCCTTACCCTGGAGCTGGCTCCCTGAATGCAGGCCTCTAGCCTCCTAAACTGTGAGAGAATAAATTTCTGTTTGTTAAAGCCATCCATTTTATAGCAGCACTAGATAACTAAGACACTTAGACTGCCTCATATAGATGCTTCACTAGTTTGGGAATTACATACATGGAGATACATATAGAAAAAAGCTTCTTTCTGTAGGAATTAACAACAACAGATATACACAGAAAAACATATACACACCCCCATACTGTACTTTCCCCACTGACCTTTAATTTTAAATTAAAGCATCAGATGTTTTGAGGAAAAATACAGCTTTGATTGAAATTTCTTAAGATTTTTAAGAATTCGAAGAAAGTTTATTTCTGAAAGAGAATTTTGTTTAAATTCTTTGTAATATTGAAATTTGTTTTTCATCCCATTTCTTTGCATGTGAGTTTTATAACAGTTGTAAAAATGTGTAGCCCTGACACATATTTTAATTCCCTGTGCTTTTTCTAGGAAATTATAAATCCTGTCAGAATATTCTACAGGTACCATAAATTGGCATGTCCAAAATGAAATTTATTACCTTCTCAAATCCCAGTCCTTCTTCTCAGCTACGTAGGCCATAAAACCCGAAGAACATCCTTGACTTCTTCCTCTTGCACATCTATAGCTCTTCATCCTTGAGATCCTACCTATTTTCCTTCTTTAGGGCCATTCTAGTCCCCCTCCCTTCCACCTTCACTGCCTTAGCCTATCAATCTCATCTCACCTTACCCCCTGCTCCACCATCTTCCATCTCCATATGCTGTCCCCTCCAAGCCAACCTTCACTTCGCCACCTGTGCTGGTTATAAATTTACCATCTCTAATCTCCAATTTGGAAACCCTTGTGGTGTAGTGGTTAAGAGTTCAGCTGCTAACCAAAGATCGGCAGTTCAAATCCACCAGCTGCTTCTTGGAAACCCTATTGGGCAGATCTACTCTGTCTTATAGGGTCACTATGAGTTGGAATCGATTCGTTGGCAATGGATTTGGTTTTTTAATCTCCAATTGGGGGCAGTGGTGGTTCATTGGTAGAATTCTTGCCTTCCATGCAGAAGACCTGGGTGTGATTCTCATTCAATATACCTTATGTGCAATCACCACCCATCTACAGAGACTTGTATGTTGCTATGATGCAGAACAGATTTCAGAGGAGCTTCCAGACTAAGAAGGACTAGGAAGAAAGGCCTGGTAGTCTATTTCTGAAAATCAGCCAATGAAAACCCTATGGACACAACAGTTTGATCTGCAACTGGTCATGAGGATGGTGCAGGAAGAGGCAGTGTTTCGTTCCATTGGGCACAGGGTCATCTGGGTTGGGGGCCGCCTAACCGCTTTGTGATACTGGAGCTGGACCCAATAAACATTTCTCTTCTGCAAGCAGGCACAATATTCGACCTCGTCAGCAGAGGGCTCTGGAGCAACACTACAAGAGGAAGCTGCTTCTCTTCCTGGTCCCAGTGCTGTTCTTCCTACGAAGTGCTGTGCAGCTTCCTTGTCCAAGGTCAGCTCCCTTCCAGTGGCGTGCAAGAGACCCAGTGATGCCCACACCCTCCAACAAGTTCCGCCTGCAGCCTAGCAGATGGCTTTCTGCTCTCCAACCCAGCCTGCCTCCCTTCAGCAAACTTCTCTGCGGTCCACTGAACTACAACAAGGCCTCTCCCCAAATCAAAAACCAAACCTGTTGCCATCGAGTCAATTCTGATTCATAGCAACCCTACAGGACAGAATAGAACTGCCCCATAGGGTTTCCAAGGCTATAAGCTATAATCTTTACATTAAGCAGTCTGCCACATCTTTCTCCCAAAGAGCGGCTGGTGGGTTCCAACTGCCGGCCTTTTGGTTAGCAGCCGAGCACTTAACCACTGCACCACCTGGGCTCTCCCCAATTAGGTTTAAATCTTAATCTTGGTGATGGGGAGAGGGGCCTCTTCCAAGTTTGTTCCTCACTTGGATTCTCTGCCTGAGCCCTACAGGTCGTGACTGTTCTCCACATCTTTCCCCTGTATTTTTGAGAGTTTTTTTTTTTATAATTTCTTAGTGGTAATACCCATTAACTAGTGAATAATTTTTATATGCTGTCTTAGTCGTCTAGTACTGCCATAACAGAAATATCACAAGAGGATGGCTTTAACAAAGAGAAATTTGTTCTCTCACAGTCCAGTAGGTTACAAGTCCAAATTCAGGGTGTCAGCCCCAGGGGAAGGCTTTCTATCTTTGTCAGCTCTGGAGGAAAAAAAAAAAAGAAGGTCCTTAATAATTCAATCCATGACATTCCACCCTTTGGCCCCTCCCCAAAATCACATTCTTGCGATGTGCAAAACATATTCATCCCATCATATCATAGCAAAAGTCCCAAGTCCAAAATCTAAAAATCCCTCTTCATCAGTGAAATCTAGAATACAAATTATCTGCTTCTAATTGTATGATGGCAGAACAGGCACAAGCTAGACATTTCTATTACAAATGGGAGAAACCGGAGGGAAAGAAGGCATAACAGGCACCAAGCAAGTCAGCAGAACACATTGCATTAGCCCTCAAAGCTTTGAAAATAATCCTCTGTTCTCTCAGACAGTTTACACAATAGCCTTGCCCTCCAGTCTCTAGGTATTGCCCACACTCTCTGGATTCTGTGTGGAGGCTCCTCAGCCCTGGGCTTCAGCTCCGCCTTCCAGGCCCACTGGGACAGCAACTCTGCTCCCTTGGCTTTAGGTACACCACTCTCCTAGTCCGTCTGAGTGGCAACACCATACTTAGAAACACTAGAGGCTATGGCTCCACCCTTTGAAAACCCTGAGGTCATGACCATACCTTTTGAGACTGAGGCAGTGCAGCTTCTTGTGTTCCTTGTCTCTTCAGCTTCTGTTTCTTGGTTTCTTGACCTCTCAGCTCCTTAGGCCTCACACCCACATCTGCCCTGCAGTAGCTCCACCGGTAAGTGCCCAGGGGCACCCCACTCTGCCAGGAAGCCTCCTGCACATAGGCATTCAGCTCTCTTGCTCCATGGGTCAGCTCCAGCGCCGTTTTAGCGCCGGTCTCCCGGCTCTGCTGCTGTTGGTTCTCTGTTGCTGCCACCTTTCCGCCGCTGCAGGTTCTCTGTCGCTGCTGGTCCTCTATCCATTCACAGTTTCAAAACCGCTTCCACATTTTCGATATCTGTTAGAGCAGCATACTACTCTCTCGGTACCAAATTCTGTCTTAGTCATCTAGTACTGCTATAACAGAAATACCACAAGTGGATGGCTTTAACGAAGAGAAATTTATTTTCTCACAGTCTAGTATGTTACAAGTCCAAATTCAGGGTGTCAACTCCAGAGGAAGACTTTCTGTCTTTGTCAGCTCTGGAGGAAAGTCCTTGTCCTCAATCTTTCCCTAGGCGAGGAGCTTCTCAGGAGCAGGACCCCAGGTCCAAAGAACGCATTCTGCTCCCAGCACTGCTTTCTTGGTGGTATGAGGTCCCCAACACTCTGATTGCTTCTCTTTCCTTTTATCTCTTTAGAGATAAAAGGTGATGCAGGCCACATCCCAGGGGAGCTCCATTTACACTGGATCAGGGACTGACCTGAGTAAAGATGATGTTACAATCCTTCCCTAATCCTCTTAACATAAAATTACAATCACAAAATGGAGGACAACCACACAGTACTGGGCATCATGGCCTAACCAAGTTGATACACATATTTTTGGGGGGACATAATTCAATCCACGACATATGGTATTACATGTCCCCTGATCAAATTACTAGTGTGGTTTCTGTCTCCTGACTGCACCCGACTGATACGCCACTTTGGTTCTTTCTAAATATAAATCAGACCATTTCAACTTCTACTAAAACTCTGCAGTGACTTCTCATTGTTTATGCAATTAAATCACAAAATCTTTGAGTCCAAAATGAAAATCTAGTTGGGAACTAGAATCATGTCGTTTGACTATTTCTGTGGAGCAGATGACCTAAATAAGGCTGAAACTGCCACTTGACTCTGTGCTTGGCAGACATGGCATTTAGCCATGTGATATGAAGGGTGACTCTGATACACCGTATTCACTAATGTTTACTGCAGCTTACCTCCAACTACAGCTGGTGGACCACATGGCATTACTCAATCCACTGCAGTTGTGGTCGCTGTTAGCTGCCTTCGAATGGCCCTCTGACTCATGGTGACCCCTTGCACAAAGGAACAAAATGCTGCCTAGTCGTGCCTCATCCTCAGGATTGGTTGCAGATTGGACCATTGTGTTCCACAGGGTTTTCACTGACTGATTTTCAGAAGTAGATCACCAGGCCTTTCCTCCTAGCCCATCGTAGTCTGGAAGTGCTGCTGAAACTTGTTCAGCATTATAGCAAAACACAGGCCTCCACTGATGGACAGGCAGTGGTTGTGCATGAGGTGCATTGGCCAGGAACTGAACCCTGGCCTCCTGTATGGAGCCACCACTACCCCCAGCTTCACAGTACCCAGGGGTTAAACAGACCCAGACATAATAGCACTCAGTTCCTCCCATCATTCTTGCTCAGCCCAAAGGCCTTCACCACGTTCCCTGAAATGAGAGATGAACGTCCCATGCAAGAATGTAAAGCATGTATGAGACAAACTTTTCTCCTTGCTTAAGTCTTCTCGGAAATGGCTGTCTCTACCAGCTTTGCTTGGAAAGGCCTGTAGTCACACGGCAACAAGCGTAGTCCCAGACTGCTGTATCAGTCTCTCTTTCCCACAGACATCACCAGGAGCCCAATTCATCAAATCCTTAACAGCACTCTTCAGATTTATCTGTCAGGGCAAAGGATCCAGATTAAAAACGAAACAACCATTTCACTTGCTCGACAAGGGGAGACCCGGTCTGCCAAATTTCCATCCCTATCACTGGCGAACAGAACTTTAGGAAATAAATAATGAATGCTTTCTGACCTAGGGCCATCTAGCCTGGCATACTTAGGGGCTTCTTATCTTAGTGCAACAATTATTCCAGTTAATAGGTTAAGGGATATATATGTATAAGATTATCAGTAATCCCTTCACACTTGTTCAGTCCTTATTTGAGATGCAGGGCACAAATATTTAAGGATTAACTCCCCTCTCTCCTCACTCAGACCCTTAGAGTGATACCACTTCCTGCTATCTTCTCTTGCAGAATAGAAATGAAGAATAGTTACGCTAGGGGAGTTATTACAATCAGGCTCTTTTATATCTTTAAGGCAATTACAGGCAAAGACAAGAGTGCCTAATGCACAGCATTTCTGGAATTTGTCATTTCGGCATCTCATTTTGCCAAGCCATGATAACATCCAGATGTTGCCCTATTGAAAGGTGTTAAATAGACTAAACCTCAAGCCAAGAGTACTGGCATGTTTTATTTTGGGGGCTTCCAAAATTTAAAGTTTTTTTTTTTTTCTTTACAACATCAAAACTTCCGTGGTTTAAGAAATAAAGTCCTGGCCTGCATTTGGCATGATGTCTTAGTGTCTAATAAACCCATTGCTATTGAGTCGATTCTGACTCCTAGCGACCTGGTAGGACAGAGTAGACCTGCCCCAAGGTTGTAATCTTTGAGAAAGCAGACTGCCCCATCTTTCTTCCACAGAGCAGCTAGTGGGTTTGAACTGCTGATTTTTGGTTAGGAGTCAAGCACTTAACCACTGTGCCACCAGGACTCCTAGTGTCTAATAACAATAATAATAGCAACAGTGTTATGCAGGATTTCATCTTAGAAATAAATAAGGAAATGCTCAGGTTTGTCATGCATAAACTCCTTTAGTTTATTGCAAGGTAATCATGACAAGGCAAGCAAGACCTTACAATATTTATTTAGAACCAGAAAATTAGAATTCATAATTACGACTACAATGTTTGTTCGATGGTTAGAGTCTAAATCCTCAGGTTTTAGTAAGAGGTCTCTGGAGAAAGGCTTAACCATGGCTTGAACTCATTAGGGGTCCCTTGCAGCTAAGGTACAAGGTCAGAATCTCAGTTCCATCTCTGCCTTCTCTCAGTGAGTGAGCAGAAATTTAGGGTTTATATGTGAATTTGTCACCTTGGCTCCACATGACAAGGGCCAGTGTGACGTTGAAGACCAGTATATTATGTCTTTTCCCCAGGGTTAAATAGTAACTGAATGACACATCTTTTCTTCAAGGATAGAATGCTAGTTTACAAATATTAACTGTGTTATGTCTTCTTTATCCCAGCATATAAGGCCAAAGTCAACTTAAAGGTTGTTAAATTTTTACATACTACACAAGCTTTTATGTTTCTATGTCTAAATTCAGAAATTTTCTAAATAACTTTCTCATGACATAATTTTCTAATGCTTATAGTTAAATGTTAGACTCACAAAGGTAGACATATTTCTAAGTTCATATTATGAGTTCATACACATAGGTATTTTGAAAGCATGATAGTGTCTTATACCTTATGGGCTTTGAGATCATTATAGGATCATACAGAACAAACAGTAAGGTTTTGTTTCTTTATTTAACACTTATATAGTGCTTACTGAGCAGTTTACAAATCTTAACTCATTGAATTCTTATAAAAGCCCTCTGAGGTAGATTGAGATATGTGCTGTATCATCCCCATCTTACAGATGAGAAAACTGAGGGGCGAAGAAATTAAGTAATTTGCTCAAACAATTCTTGCTCCTGGAACAACATTCACTCCAAATATCTCTGGATTAAAATTGTTATCTGATTCCAGCTGGTGTATTAGTTGAGTGCTATAAGATACCACTTCTCCCAGGGTTGTTTGCATGAAATAGGAAGAGAACTGACAGTAATTGAAGACCTGCCTTTGACAGCGGCTAGGGTTAGGGGCAATGGATAGTTCAAAGGCAGATTTCTTGACTTCCATCTGAGATGCTGTTGTTGTTAGGTAACATTCAGTCAGTTCTGACTCATAGAGACCCCATGCACAACAGAGCGAAACACTGCCCAGCCCTGTGCCATCCTCACCAATGTTGCTATGTTTGAACCCATTTTTGCAGCCACTGTGTCAATCCATCTCGTTGAGGGTCTTCCTCTTTTTCACTGACCCTCTACCTTACTAAGTGTAATGTCCTTTCCCAGGGACTTGTCCCTTCTGATAACATTTCCAAAGTACATGAGATGAAATCTCTCCATCCTTGCTTCAGTGGAGCATTCTGGCTGTACTACTTCTGACGCAGACTTGTTTGTTCTTCTGGCAATCCATGGTACATTCAATATTCTTCCCCAACACCATAATTCAAAGGCATCAATTCTTCTTCAATCTTTATTACTCATTGTCCAGTTTTTGTGTGCATATGGAAAAAAAAAAAAGTAGTTGAAAATAGCATGGCTTGGGTCAGGTGAACCTTAGTCCTCAAAGTGACATCATTGTTTTAGAACACTTTAAAGAGGTCTTTTCCAGCAGATTTGCCCAATGCAGTACATGTGCCCAATGAAATTCCATGCAGGACACTCCCGTTCAATTCCCAGCCAATGCATTTCATCAGCATTTACCACCCTCAGTGGAGGACTGTGTGTTGCTGTGACACTGAACAGGTTTCAGTGGAGCTTCTAGACTAAGACAGACTGGGAAAAATGGCATGCTGATCTACTTATGAAAATCAGCCAGTGAAAGCCCTGTGGAGCATAATAGTCTGATCCCCAATCTATTATGGGGGTGGTACAAGATCAGGCAGCATTTTGTTCCATTGTGCATGCATTCTCCAGAACTCAATAACTCAACTGTAGTAAAGAACAAAAAATGGCCTCTACAGGGTTGCTTCAGAGCAGAACACACAGGGAAGAAACTCAAGATCTTGCTTGTACCTCTCACCTTCACCCCCTAAACCGTTGACTCCACTGGTATCCAGGCCGTGCGTTGCCTCACAATAACACCACACTCAGTGGGTCTGCGATGAGGGCAAGAAGAAGAGCAATCCCTTACTGCCAAAAATAACAGCACGCTCTGACAGGGATCAAAATACATGGTCCTGGACAAAGCTGGAGAAAAATGTAGAAAAAGAATTCTAACTCACAAAAAAAGACCAGACTTACTGGTCTGACAGAGACTGGAGAAGCCCCAAGAGTATGGCTCCTGGACACACTTTTAGTTCAGTAATGAAGTCATTCCTGAGGTTAACCCCTCATCCAAAGATTATATAGGACCATAAAACAAAATGAGACTAAAGGGGCATACCAGCCCAGGGCAAGGACTAGAAGTCCAGAGGGGATAGGAAAGCTGGTAATAGGAAGCCCAAGGTCAAGAAGGGAGAGTGTTGACATGTCTTGGTGTTGTTAATCAATGTCATAAAACAATGTGTACTAATTCTTTAATGAGAAGCTAGTTTGTCCTGTAAACTTTCATCTAAAATACAATAAAAAAAAAAAAAAAACTAAGAGAGAAAAAAAATAAGAGCATGCACTGTTAGGGAGCACACTTGGGAACACAGTGATGAGAAAGACATGGCCCTCCCTCCCCAAAATTGCTCACACAGCCCAAGGTAAAAGACAAGCTGATAAAAAAATTGAGGCCCTTATCTATTCATTCGTTCATTCATTCATTCAACAAACTTGCTCAGTTTGAAGTTAAAAGTATAAGCAAAGTGCTATGTGAGTACAGGTTTTGCACCTTTCACTATAATACTTCGTCTTCTCAAGCAGCCCTTTCAATCTTCTGTTCAGCTCTTTTACTTCATTATTTCTTCTATTCACTTTAGCTACTCTACATTCAAGAGCAAGTATCACAGTCTTTTCTGACATTCATTTTGATCTTTTCTTTCTTTCCTGTTTTTTTAATGACCTTTTGCTTTCTTCATGTATGGTTTCCTTGATGTCATCCAACAACCTGGCTGGTCTTCAGTTATTAGTGTTCAACGTGTCAAATCTATTCTTGAGATGGTCTCTAAATTCAGGTGGGGTATAGTTAAGGTTGTACTTTGGGCTCTCCTGAACTTGTTTTAATTTCCTTCAGCTTCAACTTGAACTTGCATATGAGCAATTGATGGTCTATTCCTCAGTTGGCACTTGGCCTTGTTCTGATGGATAATATTGAGCTTTTCCATCTTATTATAATGAAATGTGCAAAGATTTGGAGTTAGAAAACCAAAAGGGAAGAACACGCTGGGCATTTCTCAAGCTGGAAGAACTGAAGAAAAAATTCAAGCCTCAAGTTGCAACACTGAATGGTTCTATGGACAAAAAATTGAACAATACAGGAGGCATCAAAATAAGATGGAAGAAATGTACAAAGTCACTGTACCAAAAAGAATTGCCATATTTTTACACAAATAACATATACCTTCTGTTTTTTTGCTGACCAAGCCCTCCTCCCATGAGGCACCCTCACAAACATTACCTTGCCAATCCTCTTCCACATGTTGCTGTAAAAAAAAAAAAAAAATTACATACTGTGCCTATGAAAATACCTCGAGATGGGAGGGCACAGCCAGCAAGCAAACACAGAAGGAGCGCATTATTTGCATAAAAATATGGTAGTCAATGTTCAACTATTTCAGGAGGCACTATATGATCAAGAACAGATGATACTGAAGGAAGAAGTCTAAGCTGCAATGAAGGCACTGGAGAAAAACAAGCCTCTAGGAATTGACAGAATCCAAATTGAGGTTCAACAAACAGAAGCAACACTGGAAGATCTCACTTGTCTATCCCATGAAATTTGGAAGACAAGTACCTGGCCAATCAACTAGAAAAGATCCATATTCGTGCCCATTCCAAAGAAAGGTGATCCAACAGGATTCAGAAATTATCAAACAATATCATTAATATCGCATGGAAGTAAAATTTTTCTGAGGATAATTCTAAAATGATTGCAGCAGTACAGTGGCAGAGAGCTGCCAGAAACTCAAGCCTGATTCAGAAGAAGACCTGAAATGAGGGATATCATAGCTGGTGTCAGATGGATCTTGGCTGAAAGGCGAGACTACCAGAAAGATATTTACCTGTTGTATTGACTACGAAAAGGCACTCAACTGTGTGGTTCATAACAAATTATGGATAACATTTCGAAGAATGGGGATTCCAAAACACTTAATCGTGCTCATGTGAAACCTGTACATAGAACAAGAGGCAGTCGTTCAAACAGAACAAGGGGATACTGCATGGTTTAAAGTCAGGAAAGGTGTGCATCAGGGTTGTATCCTTTCACCATACCTATTCAATCTGTATGCTGAGCAAATAATCTGAGAAGCTGGACTATATGAAAAGGAAAGTAGCATTAAGGTTGGAGTAACACTATTTAACAACCTGTGATATGGCAGATGACACGAACTTGCTTGCTGAAAGTGAAGAGGACTTGAAGCACTTACTGATGAAGATCAAAGACCACAGCCTTCAATATGGGTTACACTGCAACATAAAGAAAACAAAAATCCTCACAACTGGACCAATGAGCAACATCATGATAAACAGAGAAAAGATTGAGGCTGTCATTTTGCTTGGATTTGCAATCAATGCCCACGGAAGCAGCACTCAAGAAATCAAACAATGTATTGCATTGGGCAAATCTGCTGCAAAAGACCTCTTTAAAGTGTTGAAAAGCAAAGATGTCACTTTGAGGACAAAGGTGCGCCTGATCCAAGCCATTGCGTATTCGATTGCCTCATATGCATGCAAAAGCTGGACAATGAATAAGGAAGATCGAAGAAGAATTGATGCCTTTGAATTATGGTGTTGGCGAAGAATATTAAATATCCTATAGACTGTTAGAAGAATGAACAAATCTGCCTTGGAAGTAACACAGCCAGAATGCTCCTTAGAATTCAGAATGGTGAGAATTTGTCTCAAGCACTTTGGACGTATTATCAGGAAGGACCATCCCCTGGTTTACTCAGCCATGCTTGGTGTCATAGGCTGAGTTCTCTAGAGACATAAAACCAGTAAAATATATATATAGAGAGAGATTTATATCAAGGAAATGGCTCATGTGGTTGTAGAGGCTGGAAAGTCCCGAGTCCATGGGTCAGACTGGAGGCTTCTCATGACTCATGGAGCTCCAGGGGCTGGCAAACCCAAGATCAACAAGTCTCTGGCTCAGAGGCTGTAGAGACCAATATCAGCAGACAAGATGGCAGGTAAGCTGCTAGCTCAAGTCCCAAGAACCAGAGGTCAGACAGGAGCCAGCTGCAGGATCCACAGCAAGCAATATCCCCCAAGCCTTGCCAGAAAGTCCACCTATATTAGATGCAGGCCACACCTCCAAGGAATGTCCCTTTTAACTGATTGACTACTCACAGCAGATCCCATCGTGGGAGTGATGATATTATATCAGATCTCATCATGGAAATCATTACATCATTATATGACAGCCATACTACATCACTAAAGGCCAAATCACTGAGAATCACGGCCCCACCAAGTTGACTCACAACCTTAATGATCACATTTGGTAAAGCAGAGCATCAGTGAAAAAGAGGTAGACACAGTGGCTGCAGCAATGGGCTCAAACATTAGCAATGACTGTGAGAATGGCCCAGGAGTAGGCAGTATTTCATTCTGTTGTATTTTGTTCGCTATAAGCCAGAACCAACTCAACAGCGCCTAACAGCAACAATAACAGTTGGTTTATGGGTGTTTGTTGTGCGTTGGTCCCAGGACCTCATCAAGATCTTAGGGAAGGTCAAACTTGCCAAATCAATAAAGTTTCATCTCTTCAGATTTGCAGAATTATTTGGTAATTCTGCTTTTCAAGCTGCGTGTCTCGAGCAAACGAGTATGATTGCTTGTGTCTTAACCCATTAAGCTCTTTATCAGAAAAACGCCAGTCTCCCATGAGAAGGCAGCTTTTGCTTCCAAAGCATAAAATATGTTTAAAGTAAAATATTCCTTTGGTGCCTCATAAGGGCAGGGAAAGTCTAAATCATGTACCCATTCCCCTTAACCCCATCTGGCCCTCTAGCTGGATCAGCTCATGACAAGGGTGTGACTCTATGGAAACTCTCAATTTTTGATAGTGGGAGGGTGAACTGCAAGATCACTTTTGAATAGCATGTGCTATGGAGTCACTGAGTGGTGCAAATGGTTAACATGCTCGGCTACTACCTGAAAGGCTGGAGATTTGAGTCTGCACAGAGCCACTTTGTAAGAAAGGCCTGGCACTCTAAACCTACTGATGCCCAGTCGATTCCAACACAGTGACTCTATAGGACAGAATAGAACTGCCTCATAGGATTTCCAAGGCCATAATCTTGTTTTGTTTTTGTTTGTTTGTTTTTAAATTACGTTTTAGGTGAAAGTTTACAGCGCAATTTAGTTTTTTACTGAAAAATTATACACAAATTGTTTGGTGACATTGGTCCCAATCCCTGAAATGTTTCTTCACTCTCCCCCTTTCCCTTTGTACCCTGGGTTCTCTGTGTCCATTCATCCAGTTTTCCTGTTTCTTCTTTCCTGCCTTGTCTTTGCTTTTGGGCAGGTGTTGCCCATTTGGTCTCATATACTTGATTGAACTGAGAAGGATGTTCCTCACGTGTGTTGTTTCTTTTATAGGCCTGTCTAATCTTTGTCTGAAAGGTAGACTTTGGGAGTGGCTTTAGCTCTGAGTTAGCAGTGTGTCTGGAGCCATATTCCCTGGGGGGTTCCTCCAGTCTCCATTAGGCCAGTAAATCTGGTCTTTTTGTGTGGGCGTGAATTAGAATCTTGTTCCACATTTTTTTCCCCAGTCTGTCCAGGACCCTCTATTGTGATTCCTGTCAGAGTGGTCAGTGGTGGCAGCCAGGCACTATCTAGTTCTGGGCTCAGGCTGGTGGAGGCTGAGGTTCATGTGGTCCATTAGTCCTTTGGACTACTGTTTTCCCTGTGTCCTTGGTTTTCTTCGTTTGACTTTGCTCCAAACGTGATGGGAACAGTAGATGCATTTCAGACAGCAGCTCACAAGCTTTTAAGACCCCAGACACTACTCAACGAAGTAGGATGTAGGACATTATCTTTATGAGCTATGTTATGTCAGTTGACCTAGATGTCCCCTGAGACCATGGTCTCTAGCACTCAGCCCCAGTAGCTTGGTCCCTCAAGATGTTTGGATGTGTCTCGGAAGCTTCTTTAACTTTGCCTTGGTCAAGTTGTGCTGACTTCCTCTATTTTGTGTGTTATCGTTCTCTTCACCAAAGTTAACTTGTCTACTATCTAGTTAGTGATTCCCCCCAACCTCTCCCCTCCCTCATAACCATCAAAGCTCGCTTTTTTTCTATGTGCAAACTGTTTCTTGGATTTTTATAATAGTGATCTCATAAAATATTTGTCCTTTTGTGATTGACTTATTTCACTCAGCATAATGCCATCCAGATTCATCCATGTCGTGAGTTGTTCTGTGGATTTATCATTGTTCTTTATCATTACGTAGTATTCCATTGTGTGTATGTACCATAATTTGTTTATCCATTCATCTGTTGATGGACACTTAGGTTGTTTCCATCTTTTTACTATTGTGAATAATGCTGCAATGAACATGGGTGTGCATATGTCTTTTCCTGTGATGACTCCTGTTTCTCTAGGATATAGTCCCAAGAGTGGCATTGCTGTATCATACGGTTTTTTTATTTCTAGCTTTTTAAGGAGGTGCTATGTTGTTTTCCATAGTGGTTGTACCATTTTACACTCTCACCAGCATTGCGTGTTTTTTAGGGCTAGTAATGTCAGGGTGAGATGGCATCTCATGGTAGTTTTGAAGCCTGTAATCTTTACAAGAGCAGACTGCCTCCTTTTTTTCCCATGGAGTGGCTGATAGGTTCGAACCACAAACCTTTCTGTTAGCAGCCAAAAGCTTTAACCACTGCTTCTTACCTGGCACTCTACTTTTAATAAATCAGCCACTGAAATTCTTATGGAGGGCAGTTCTACTCTGACACACGTGGGGTCTCCAAGAATAAGAGTCCACTCAAAGGAAACTATTTTTAACAGAAACTCAGAACCCTTTAAGCAATGACTCCCCAGTTCTCCCTCCCTTCTGCCCAAGGTAACCACTAATAAATTTTGGTCCCTTTGCATTTAACTATTCTGGATATGTAAGTCAGGCACAAAAGGGCAAACATTGTATGTTCCCACTTATATGCAATATCCACAGAGGTAACTTTTTAAGCATCACCCTGATCCTGCTGCAACCTTGAAGGCATCCTTCCATCATATGAGAAATCAGCATCTGAGGCTCAACTGAGTTTCTCCATGACGAAAAGTACTCGAATGTGCTGCCCCAGTAGCACAGGCTGACCCTGGGGCACTGCCTATATTCATTAATAGCAGTTCCTGAGTCTCGCCAGTTAATATAAGACACTCTCCAGAGACATGCTCCATCACTCCTTATTTGGTTTCAAGGATCTTGATTGCAACCCAGCGCCTCAGAATCTAAGAGGAGAGGAGGAGGGAGGAGAGAGAGCACCAGCAGAGAAGGAGGCCAGGACAAGGTGGGATTTAAAGAAAGGAAATTGATGGCCTGACTGAGGCTGGATAGCTAGGCATCCAGAGAGAGACACGGACACAAAGAGAGAGATAAGGAGACAGAACTACAAAAGAACTACAAGGTAGAGACAAAATAGAGCAAGGGAGAGAAGGTCGTTCTGTCAAAGCAAAGCTCGTTATTCTCTTGGCGGACATGTTAGTTATAGGTTTCTAGCGACACTGATGTGGCTTGCCTCATAATCTGAGGGCTGGCAATTGTTATTTCCTGAAGGACAGCTGAGTGGAATGGAGGCCTGGGTGAGGCAAGCAGTTGAACTGAAAGGAGTATGCTGCTTTTCAATTTGGAGAATGAAGGAAGGAGGGTTATTACCCAAGGAGAAGGATGCCCGTCCCCTCCTCCTGATGGCAGCACTCATTGTGACCTGACACCAAAGAAGACTTGTTTGATGAAATGTTTGTGGGAAATAATTTGAGGGTAAAGGAGAGAAAATAAAGGCTTATATCCATATTATCTTGCCTATGTTTGCACATTAAGTCCTGTTTTCATCTATTCCCATTATTCTCTTTCTCTATTTTTTACACAGAAAAAAATATGTATTTATATATACTTGGGCTCATCACATTTCTAGCAAAAAAAAGAGTCATTTCCATCATGTATTATTACATCAGGACAATTTTAACTCTGTGTTATAAATCTTTTTTGTTCACCAAATATGTTATCAATTTGAAGAACAACTGTTGGGTTCTTTATACTTTATTGTGTGTGAGCTTAATTAATCACAATGGAATCCTATTCAAACTATTTTCCAACCCGAGAGGCAATTGTTTCCTATAGCATGATGTTTCCTCCTAACTAAGGATGGCACTAAACCAGAGGAAACATTAAA
The DNA here is from genome assembly GCF_030014295.1 of Loxodonta africana. Classification (NCBI taxonomy): domain Eukaryota; kingdom Metazoa; phylum Chordata; class Mammalia; order Proboscidea; family Elephantidae; genus Loxodonta; species Loxodonta africana. The sequence continues at coordinate 58,494,741 of NC_087358.1, forward strand.
ACCCTGATGCGCATCATAATGAACTCCATGCAAAGTAGTTATATTAATGTAATGGAGTTGAGATCTTAATTGCACTCGTGTTTATATTTGCAGCCTCCTTTTTTAAAGCCTTTTTATTTTACTAAATGATGTGAACGACGAGGTAGGAGAGGTTACATGGCCTGCTAAATAGAGATGGGTTTCACCACTCTAAGGGAGGAAAAATGAATCTGGGAGGGAAAGCTGGCTAATTTAATTTTGTAAAGTAGATTTTATTCTCAGTTGATAATGGTGAAAATTGCTCTGTGAAAGCAATCTTTCCAGAGCCAGAAAATGTTCCCTGGGTGCTTGCAGAGAAGCATGTCCAAGAGCCCTTTTTGTTCTTCCCTATGATAACCATTAGCTGCCACTGAAAAACCTTTTCCAGCTTGAGTGCTGAATCATGTACAAAGCAATTTAGGCAGATGCATCCTCTGGCCTCTGATTGAAAGAGCTGGTATATGGTAAGCTAACCCCGGGCAGAATTTAGGATGGGAGAGATTACACAGTAGGAGGGAGAGGGAAAATCCCACATACAGCTTCGTATAAAGTAGATGTTCAATTGAGAATTATCACCCGGTGAATGAATGAATGAAAGAAACTGTCAGGGCTCTTAATCAGAGGATAGGGACTTTCTTTCCTGACCCTGTTGATCAGACACAGATCAAGAGGAAATATTCTTACATTTCTTAACTAAAACTCATTAATGCAGACCCTGAGGGCATTGGTGGTGCATTGGTAGAATTATCGCTTTCCTTTCAGGAGACCCAAGTTAGATTCCAACCAAGGCACCTCAGGCACAGTCACCACCCATCTGCCAGTGGAGGCTTGTGTGTTGCTGTGATGTTGAGCAGATTTCATCAGAGCCTTCAGACTAAGAAGGACTAGGAAGAAAGACATAGTGATCTACTTCCAGAGATAAAAAAAAAAAAAAAGAAAACCCTGTGGGTCACATTGATCCAATCAGCAACTGATCATTGGGCTGGTACAGGACTGGGTGGCATTTCACTCCACTATGCATGGGAATGGCATGAGTCAGGGGCCACCGACTTGATGGCAGCTAATAAAAATAAGGTAGATACTGGACAAATATCACACTCCTCTCCCATAATTCAGCCAAGAATCATCCTGCCATGTGATGACTATTTAGTCAGAGGGAGAGGATGGCAATGTCTCCAAGACATGAAGTGAAGCTCCATTTGGCAGGACTGTTTCATGCTTGAGAGTGGGGAGAGGATAGAAAGGCAGAGCCTGAGGAATGAGAAGTAGGTTATAATCATTTTTGTGAAGACCCAGAATGGCAAAATACAAAGTTTAGAGCTTTATCTTAGGCAGTGAGACATCACCAGCAGTTTCAATGCAAGGTAGCTACGTGGTCCACTTAACTTTTTTGAAAGAAGTCTATTTGGATTGGAATGAAGAGACACTGAGGAGGAAGACTAGAGTTAAGGGCTCAAGGTCAGTGAGAAATATTGAGGGCAAAGATCAGGAGAAGAAAGATAAATGGGTATGCTTGGGCTAGAATGGCAGCTACTGTTAGTCTTTGTCAATCAAGTTATTTATTGTTAACTGACCGGGCACAGCACTAGAAATGACAGTGCATAGATAGCTTCAGAGATGGAGGCTGTGACAGCAGTGATAAAAGTTTAGACTACAAGAGGAAGAGGACACTGAGCAGGGATGGAGGATGGTTTAAGTGTGATATGCTTAAAAGACATCCAGGTGAGTGGTAGATAGCTAAACATACAGATCTGAGTTTGGGCAAGGCATCAAGGTGATGGAATTAGATTTGACATCTTCTAGCATATACCAAACCACCATTTGTTGTGGAGTTGATCTGACTCATGGCAACTCCATGTATATCACAGTAGAACTCTGCTCCATAAGGATTTTAGTGGCTGATTTTTCAGAAGTAGATCTCCAAACCTTTCTTCAAAGGCACCTCTGGGTGGAATTGAACTGTGAACCTTTTGATTGATTGCTAACCTTAGCACCTGACTGCTAACTAAAATGCTGGAGATTCAAGTCCACCCAGAGGCACCTCGGAAGAAAGCCCAGTGATCTACTTCTGAAAAATGAGCCTTTGAAATCTCTGTGGAGCACATTTCTACTCGGCCATGCATGGAGTCACTATGAGTTGTAATCAACTCCACAGAAACTGGTTTCCGGCATATACCCAAAACCCATTGCCTTCGAGTCGATTCCGACTCATAGCGACCATAAAGGACAGAGTAGAACTGTCCCATAGGGTTTCCAAGGAGCGCCTGGTGGATTCAAACTGCCGACCTTTTGGTTGTTGTTGTTGTTAGGTGCCGTCAAGTCAGTTCCGACTCATAGTGACCCTATGCACAACGGAACGAAACACTGCCCGGTCCTGAGCCATGTTATGCTTGAGCTCATTGTTGCAGCCACTGTGTCAATCCACCTCATTGAGGGTCTTCCTCTTTTCCGCTCCCCTGTACTCTGCCAAGCATGATGTCCATCTCCAGGGACTGATCCCTCCTGACAACATGTCCAAAGTATGTAAGACACAGTCTCGCCATTCTTGCTTCTAAGGAGCATTCTGGTTGTACCTCTTCTAAGACAGATTTGTTTGTTCTTCATTTAGCCCAGCTTCTCAGATTATTTGCTCAGCATACAGATTGAATACGTATGGTGAAAGAATACAACCTCGACACACACCTTTCCTGACTTTAAGCCAATCAGTATCCCCTTGTTCTGCCTGAACAACTGCCTCTTGAGCTATGTAAAGGTTCCTCATGAGCACAATTAAGTGTTCTGGAATTCCCATTCTTCGCAGTGTTATCCATAATTTGTTATGATCCACACAGTCGAATGCCTTTGCATAGTCAATAAAACACAGGTAAACATCCTTCTGGTATTCTCTGCTTTCAGCCAGGATCCATCTGACATCAGCAACAATATCCCTGGTTCCACGTCCTCTTCTGAAACCGGCCTGAATTTCTGGCCGTTCCCTGTTGATATCCAGCTGCAGCCATTTTTGAATGCTCTTCAGCAAAATTTTGCTTGCGTGTGATGTTAATGATATTGTTCTATAATTTCCACATTCAGTTGGATCACCTTTCTCGGGAATAGGCATAAATATGGATCTCTTCCAGTCAGTTGGCCAGGAAGCTGTCTTCCATATTTCTTGGCTTAGACGAGTGAGTACCTCCAGCGCTGCATCTGTTTGTTGAAACATCTCAATTGATATCCCATCAATACATGGAGCCTTGTTTTTCACCAATGCCTTCAGAGCAGCTTGGACTTGTTCCTTCAGTGCCATTGGTTCCTGATCATATGCTTCTTCTTGAAATGGCTGAACATCGACTAATTCTTTTTGGTATAGTGACTCTGTCCCCCACATCTCTGTCAGTTTGTCATACTGTGGGGGCTTGTGCGTTGCTGTGATGCTGGAAGCTATGCCACCAGTATTCAGATATCAGCAGGATCTCCCATAGAGGACAGGTTTCAGTTGAGCTTCAGACTAAGACAGACTAGGAAGAAGGACCCGGCAGTCTACTTCTGAAAAGCATTAGCCAGTGAAAACCTTATGAATAGCAGCTGAACATTGTCTGATATAGTGCTGGAAGATGAGCCCCCCAGCTTGGAAGGCACTCAAAAGATGACTGGGGAAGAGCTGCCTCCTCAAAGTAGAGTTGACCTTAATGACGTGGATGGAGTCAAGCTTTCAGGACCTTCATTTGCTGATGTGGCATGACTCAAAATGAGAAGAAACAGCTGCAAACCTCCATTAATAATCGGAACCTGGGATGTAAGAAATATGACTCTAGGAAAATTGGAAATCATCAAAAATGAAATGGAGCACATAAACATCAATATCCTAGGCATTAGTGAGCTGAAATGGACTGGTATTGGCCATTTTGAATCAATCATATAGTCTGCTATGCTGGCAATGACAACTTGAAGAGGAATGGTGTTGCATTCGTCTCCAAAAAGAACGTTTCAAGATCTATCCTGAAGTACAACGCTGTCAGTGATAGGGTAATATCCATACGCCTACAAGGAAGACCAGTTAATACGACTATTATTCAAATATACACACTAACCACCACCGCCAAAGATGAAGAAATAGAAGATTTTTATCAGCTGCTGCAGTCTGCAATTGATCGAACATGCACTCAAGATGCATTGATAATTACTGGTGATCGGAATGCAAAAGTTGGAAACAAAGAAGGATCAGTAGCTGGAGAATGTGGCCTTGACCTTTTGGTTAGCAGCCGCATTTCTTAACCACTATACCACCAAGGCTTCCTTCCACCATATAGACAGTACTAGGAGGAAGATCGGATCACTCAGGACATGATCATGCATAACACAGACAGAAGAAAATATGAAGCTCTGAAATCCAAGGTTGTTTTAAAATTTATCAAGGGAATAATTCTACCTCCTTTTTTGAGGGTTTTAACTCACTGCCGTTGAGTCCATTCCGACTCAGTGACACTATAGGACAGAGTAGAACTGCCCCATAGGGTTTCCAAGGCTGTAGTCTTTATGGAAAACCCAAAACCCACTGCCATCGAGTCAATTCCTACTCGGAGCAACCGTAGAAACCCTGGTGGCATACTGGTTAAGTGCTATGGCTGCTAACCAAAGGGTCAGCAGTTCAAATCCACCAGGTGCTCCTTGGAAACTCTATGGGGCAGTTCTAACTCTGCCCTGTAGGGTTGCTATGAGTCGGAATCAACTCGACGGCAATGGGTTTAATGGAGTCTTTATGGAAGCAGACTGCCACATCTTTCTCTCACGGAGTGGCTGCTGGGTTCAAACTGCCAACCTTTCAGCTAGTAGCCAAGTGCTTTAACCACTGTGCCATCAGGGCTCCAGGGGTTTTAAAGATAGTCTAGGTTTTCACTTTCCTGTGGTAGTTTTGGGGCAGCTATTCTTGCAGGCAGAATTCTCAGCCAGGTAATCTCTCAAATGACTTCAAGTAGTTCTGCCAAGGAGAGCCCTAAGCTCATTAGGAGAGCAGTCAGACATCTAGACCTCTCTAAGTTTTGTTGAAAAAGTACCATACAATAACATTAGCAGGAGGCCATCTCTCAGTGCTTGGGAAAGAACACACAATGTCTCCCAGGGGACCAATGTCGCGTTTGGAAGTGGCTGCAGAGGTAAGGAACTGGGCTGCATTCCAGTATAAAGTGGTGTCTTAAGGATGTTTAAAATGCATTAGAAGCTATGAGTGTAGCTTTGGAAAAAAAAAAAAAGAAGAGTGTTGGGTAGTCAAGACGGAGAAGTGAGGAGCTATATGACTGTCCAGCATGTATAAACAGAAAGGATGAGAACTGCCAGCTAGATTTAGGTGTAGGTAATTGACATCAGGGGTCAGAACACTGCAGTGTTTAAAGAATCCAGAGAACAAAGACAGTGAGGCAGAAAGGAGAAGGATAGGGAAAAGAAAAGTCCTTGAAAAGGAAAAGAACAGACAGCAGGGAAGAAAGAAGCCAGGAGTAACCAATATCACTGGCCTGAGAGCGAGGATAGGGTTCAAAGTCACTGAAATAGCTGAAGACAAAGACAGCAAGTGACCAAAGAGTGTTGAGAGAGAAGAGATGAAGGGCAGACAGGATTTCTTAGGGTCAAGATAGAACAGCTGAATAAAAAGTAAAGTTTATTGCTGAGCCAATACCATTTTGACTTGATTCAATGAACTTAAAGTCAGAAGACTTGAGTTCAAATACAAGCTCTGACATTTACTGTGAGAAGACAGGCAAGCTTATTAATTTATCTGGGTTCCTGTTTCCTCCTTTGTAAAATGGGAATAACAATACCCATCTTTCTAGGCTGTTTGAAAATTCAATGAGATAATAGACCTGAAAGGATTGGCCAGACATATTGTAAGTACTAAATAAATAGTTTTATGAATGAACAAATGAATTAAAGACCAGATCGTAAAGGACTTTGCTGGTTTTAGCTGAAATTGAAGTAAAAGCCTAAAAGGCTGACCAGAGCCCTAAAGTGGAGAGAGATGAAAAGCCATTTACTTTAAAGCATAGAAAGAGAACTAGAGGGGAGTGAGCATCCACAGAGAGTGCTGAAACCTGCTATTATGGATTGAATAGTGTCCCCCATAGATATGTGTTGTAAATCCTAACCCCTATGCCTGTGGATGTAACTCACTTGAGAACAGGAGTTTCTTTGTTATGTTAATGAGACCATGTCAGTGTAGGGTGTGTCTTAAGACAATAATTTCTGAGATATAAAAAAGAGCAGATTAGGCACAGAAGAATGTAAACTGAATGTGGGAAAGATAGCTGCCATGTGGAGATCTCCAAGGAACCCCAAGAAAAACGCTAGAGAAGCTGAGACAAGGATTTTCCCCCAGAGCAAACAGAAAGAGCCTTCTTCTAGAGCCGGTGTCCTGAATTCAGACTTCCAGCCTCCTCAACTTTAAGAAAATATATTTCTGTTCATTAAAGCCACCCACTTGTGGTATTTCTGTTACAGCTGCACTAGGTAACTTAGACTCCTCCATCGAGAGCTTGAACAATAGGGCAAATGGACCTTGTAATCCTGTACAAAGTTGAAACCCTAGCAGCACTACTCAGTGTTCTCTTGACTGTCGTGATATGCCAACAACCTGTGTGAAGAGGACAAGCGTGGATGAGATAGGAGGAGCGATAAGGCAAAAGGGTAAGGCAAGTCTGAGACAGGACAGGAGCTGGACTTCAAAGGGTAATTTGCTCTGAAAGAGAAATGCATCCTATTTGTCCAACTAACAGAGAAGCAGCAACAGGAGACAATGAGGAACAAGACAAAATCTCATGGAATGTGATGCCATAAGCATCTTTTTTTAATCATAAAAAAAAAAAACCAAACCCAGAGCTGTCGAGTCGATCATAGCACTCACATTATTCTGATAGAAAACTCAAAATAGAAACATTCTGTTTAGTTTACTTACCAAGTTACTAACAAGGCAGACAAAGAATTAGGAAACCCAGCAACATAAAGAAATAAACATTTGTAGCAGAGAGGTATTTGAAAATTCACTAAGGAAGAAGTTAGTTTTTTTTTTTTTAATTATTTGAGAATAGGTTTTATCAATCTGAAGGAAAGGGGGACATGATCTTTATTGAGCCCTGGTGGCACAGTGGTTAAGAGTTTGGCTGCCAACCAAAAGGGTAAGCAGTTCGAATCCACCAGCCACTCCTTGGAAACCCTATGGGGCAGTTCTTCTCTGTCCAGTAGGGTGGCTATGAGTCGGAATCAACTCGATGGCAACAGGTGTGTGTGGTGTGTACTCTGTGCCAGGCTCTGTGCTAAGCATGAAGCACAGATACTTCACCTGCTGTTCTCAATGGCTCCATGAGAAAGTAATACTAGCTCTGTTTTACAGGTGAGGAAACCGAGGCTCAGAAAGATTAAGACATGTGCCTAAGCCAGTGAGATTCAGGGCTGAGATTTAAACTGTCTGACTCCAAAGGCATACTCTCTTCATCTCACCCTATAGACCTAGAGGATAACAAGTGTATTAATCTCCCAGGATTGCAGTAACAAAGTACCACAAAGTGGGTTGCTTTGAAGAACAGAAATTCATTGCCTCATAGTTTTAGAGGCTAGTAGTCCAAATTCAACAGGAGGGTCAAACAGGACCTTATTCTCTTGGAAGGCTCTAGGGAAAGATCCTTCTCTTTTCTTCTAGCTTCTGGTAGCCTCAGGCATTTCTTGACATTCCTTAGGTTGTAGATGCATCTTCACATGGCCATCTTCTCCCTGTCTGTTTCTCTGTGGCTCTTCTCTTTTATAAGAAGATCACCCAGATTGGGTTAGGATCCACCCTACTCCAGTATGACCTAATGTTAACTGACAACATCTTCTAAGACCCTATTTCTAAACAAGATCATTTTCACAGGTGCCAGAGGTTAGGACTTCAGCATAACTTCTTGGGGGACACGATGCAATCCATAACACCAGCTAAAATGAAATTTCTCATGAGCTGGAAAAGCCCACCACAGAAATGGACTGAGGTAGGATAGAGCAAAGTGAGAGAACACCCAGTGATCGCCCCAGCAGCCTGTACCACTAGGAGCCCAGCAACCCAGTTTGGACACTGGCTCTCTCCTGGCCTTTTCTGAAGAAATCCAATGGCTGTTTGATATGTGCCTCTGTCACTGAGGAGTTGCCAGTTCTCCACTAGGCTGGTGAACAGCTGGATGACTTCCAGAGGCACCTGGCTTGACTGGAATTGTCCTAATGCTGAGAGAGATTACAGCCTGAGGACCCAGCTCCACTCCCTGGAGACCCCAGCCCTGCCCCAAGCCAGGTGTATGCTCCCACATCCTGAAGTAGCTCATTACAATCAGGAACTGAATAGTAAAACAGAAATTAAATTGACACTTTGAAGCATTAATCTAAGCACAAATTAATATTCATCAACATCTGCTATTTGTTCAGGCGAATGTTCAGCTTAAACAAAAAATAGCATTCTTCCTGCACCGAGGCAAAGTGTATCACAGAAAATGGCCTTCCTGCCACGTAGGTCCTCTGTATGCAGCCAGGAGAGAGCCCAGCTCCCTGTGGAGACAGCATCGGTGACAGTCCTCCCACAGGGATCCTGGGTATCTTTCCATAAATCGTTTTTATTTGGTCACTGTTTAATTCCTGACTCTCAAGACATTGCTGCTCCTTCTTAGAGGGGAAGGAAAGGGAATCTGGGGGATGTTTATTTCATCTCAATTCTTGGCAACAGGCTCTGTCTGTTGTCTGCCGTTCTACCATCATCATCAGGGCAGGAGAGGTTTCTTCACTGGAAAACTACCAGCTGAATTTCCAAATGTGTATAGAGAGAAGTTTGCAGAGGGACAAGATGGGGTAAAATTATAGAGAGGAGTTTGCAGAGGGACAAGATGGGGTAAAATCAGGAACCTTACAGGTAGATATGACTCCACATGGACAGAGAATGGAGCAATTAGACAGGAGTCACACAGGCTGTAACCCTACTCTACTCTTACAGCCAATGGGGGTGTTTGATGGTAGAACACGGGAAGTATCACTGAGTCATAACAACTCTGGAGTGAGGGAGTATTTTTTAGGTCATAGCCAAGCTAAGAGCTGTTCTTTTCCTGCCAAAAATACTGGTAAAATTTCTGAAAGCCCTCCCACAACTAGAGATCTGAGAGATATTTAGAGAAATAATCTGTTCCCTGGATAAAATGGTTCCTTCAAAAAGCACTTTGGAGAATGTCTTTCTTTATATTTTAACATTTCTCCTCTCTCTGTCCCAGATCGTTGGAACACAGTGACTAAAGTAGTGGAAATACAGTTAAATGAAGACAACAGACATACGAAGTCAAGAGATTGAACTTTTTGCATAATTCATTTTGAAAAAAAAAAATAACCTGATGGTAACTAGCAGGGGGTTGCATGAACTTGGTACGCATGCAGTCTATTCCCACATGGAGCGGTGATGGAAGATTTTGGAGAAGTTCATATACCATGAGTGGCAGGACAGTGTACTAGTTAAGAGCAAGGAATTGAAAGTTCAAATACTAGGTCAAATTTCAGCTTTGTCACTTTCTACCTTTGTGACCTTGGGCAACTTATCTAGCATCTATGTACCTCGTTTTCCTCATCTATAGAATAGGTGTGTTGTAATGATTAAATGAGTTGATACATGCAAACAAAGCATTTTAACCAGTATCTGCCACATTGTAAGTATCATATTAGCTATGTTTTAAACTTAGTAATAGAAATTATTTACTCTGACTCATAGCAACCCTATAGGACAGAGTAGAACTGCCCCATAGGGCTTCCAAGGAGCCGCTGGTAGATTTGAACTCCCGACCTTTTGGGTAACAGTCAAGCTCTTAACCACAGCACCACCAGGCCTCCATGTAAAGGCATACTTCAGAGATATTGCAGGTTCAGTTCCAGACCATCGCAATAAAGCAAGTCACATGAATTTTTTGGTTTCCCAGTGCATATAAATGTTATGTTTTACATTATACTATAAAGTATTAAATGCGCAATGTCAATTTGTCTAAAAAAATGTACATACCCTAATTAAAAAATACTTTATTGCTAAAAAATGCTGACCATCATCTGAGCCTTCAGCTGGTGACTGATCAGGGTAGTGGTTGCTGAAGGTTGGGCTGGCTGTGACAAGTTCTTAAAATATGACAACAATGAAGTTTGCTGCATCAATTGTCTCTTCCTTTCACAAAAGATTTCTCTGCAGCATTCGATGCTTTTTGACTTTACCCACAGCAGAACCTCTTTCAAAATTGGAGTCAATCCTCTCAAACCCTGCCACTGCTTTATCAACTAAGGTTATGTAATATTCTAAATCCTTTGTTGTCATTTCAACAATGTTCACATCTCAAGAAACTGCTTTCTTTGCTCACCATAATAAGTAACTCTTCATCCTTCAAAGTTTTGTCATGAGATTGTAGCAATTCAGTCACATCTTCAAGTTCCACTTCTACTTCTAGTTCTCTTGCTATTTCCACCACATCTGCAGTTATTTCCTCCACTGAAGTCTTGAACTCCTCAAAGTCATCCATGGGGGTTGTAATTAACTTCTTCCAAACTCCTGTTAATTTTGACATTTTCACCTTCTCTCATGAATCATGAATGTTCTTAATGGCATCTAGAATGATTTTCAATTTACTTTGCCGAGATCCATCAGAGGAATCACTACCTATGGCAGTTATATAAAAAAAAAAAAAAAAAAACCCAGTGCCGTCGAGTCGATTCCGACTCATAGTGACCATATATAGCCTTATGAAATATATTTCTTAAATAATAAGATTTGAAAGTCAAAATTACTCCTTGATCCATGGGCTGCAGAATAGATGTGATGTTAGCAGGTATGAAAACAACATTAATCTCCTTGTATATTTCTATCAGAGCTCTTGGGTGACCAGGTACATTGTCAATGAGCAGTAATATTTTGAAAGGAATCTCTTTTTCTGAGCAGTAGGTCTCAACAGTGGGCTTAAAATATTCAGTAAACCATGTTGCGTACAGATGTGCTATCATCGAGGCTTTGCTGTTCCATTTATAGAGCACGGGCAGAGTAGATTTAGCATAATTCTTAAGGGCCCTAGGAATTTCAAAATGGTAAATGAGCATTGGCTTCAAATTAAAGACACCAGCTGCATTAGCCCCTAACAAGACAGTCAGCCTGTCATTTGAAGCCAGGCATTGACCTCTCCTTTCTTGCTATGAAACTCCCAGATGACATCTCCTTCCAATATAAGGCTGTTTCACCTACATTGAAAATCTGTTGTTTTGTGTAGCCACCTTCATCAATTAACTTAGCAAGATCTTCTAGATAGCTTGCGTTAGCCTCTACATCAGCACGTACTGCTTCACCTTGCACTTTTATGTAATGGAGACGGTTTCTTTCCTTAAACCACGTTAACCAACCTGTGCTAGCTTCGAATTTTTCTTCTACAGCTACCTCACCTCTCAGCCTTCAAAAACATTGAAGAGAATTAGGGCCTTGATCTGGATTAGGCTTTGGCTTAAGGGAGTGTAGTGGCTGGTTTGATCTTCTATCCAGACCAGGAAAACTTTCTCCATATCAGCAATAAGGCTGTTTCGCTTTTTCATCATTCGTGTGTTCCCTGGAGTAACCCAAAACCCATTGCTGTTGAGTCAGTTCTGACCCATAGCAATCCTATAGGCCAGAGTAGAACTGCCCTGTAGGGTTTTCAAAGAGTGGCTGGTGGATTCAAACTGCTGACGTTTTGGTTAGCAGCCCAGCTCTCAACCACTGCGCCACCAGGGCCCTGTTCACTGGAGTAGGACTTTTAATTTTCTTCAAGAACTTTTCCTTTGCATTCACAACTTGGCTAACTGGCACAAGACGCCTAGCTTTTAGTCTGTCTCAACTTTTGAAGTGCCTTCCTCAGTAAGCTTAATCATTTAAGCTTCTGATTTAAAGTGAGAGGCATACGACTCTTCCTTTCACTTGAATACTTAGAGGCCATTGTAGGGCTATTACTTGGCCTAATTTCAGTATTGTTGTGTCTCAGGTAATAGGGAGGCCCAAGGAGAGAGAGAGAGAGATGAGAGAACAGCCAGTCAGTGGAGCAGTCAAAACACACACAACATTTATTGATTAAGTTTACCATCTTCTGTGGGCATGGTTTGTTGCACACCAAAACAATTACAACAGTAACATCAAAGAGCCCTGATCACAGATCACCTTAACAGATACATTAATGATGAAAAAGTTTGAAATATTGCAAGAATTACCAAAATGTGACACAGAGACACGAAGTGAACTCATGCTTTTGGAAAAATGGTGCCAATAGGCTTGCTAGACGCAGGATTGCCACAAACTTTCAATTTGCACAAAATACAATATCTGTTAAGTGCAATAAAGTGAAGTGCAACAAAAAAGGTATGCCTGTATTAGAAAATCTCTGGCAATTCTAGTAGAGATTTATATTACTGAAAGTGTAGAGTGAACGAAGGAGTCCCTGGGTAGCACAGACCGGCAAGTGCTGGGCTACTAACAAAAGATTGGTAGTTCAAACCCTCTCAGAGGTGCCTCAGAAGAAAGGCCTGGAACTCTGCTTTTGAAAAGCCACAGCCACGAATACGCTAGGGAGCACAGTTCTATTCTGACATACCTGGGGTTGCCATGAGTTGAAATCAACTCAACAGCAGCTGGAAAAAAGAGTGACTGAGCTATGGCTGGCATTGGTCAATACATTAAATGCCATCTATTTACCTGGTGAACTGCTAAAATAAGGTCCATGATGTACCTAGACTTTGGACAAGGAATTCACTCAAAAGAAAACCAAAAAAAACCAAACCTACTGCCGTCGAGTCAATTCCAACTCATAGCAACCCTATAGGACAGCATAGAACTGTCCCTTAGGGTTTCCAAGGCTGTAGCCTTTACAGAAACAGACTGCCACATCTTTCTCCCATGGAGCAGCTGGTGGATTCAAACCACCAACCTTTAGGTTAGCAGCCAAGCACTTTAACCATTGCTCCACCAGGGCTCCTTCCGGGCTCAAAGATAAATTCTACAACAACAAAAATATATATATATATATAGCAGAGACTTTACTTAGATCCCTCATATCAGAGATGACAGATGGTGCCCATGGACACAGATGATGAGGTCAACTGCTACCAGGGAGCTCTCACATCCCAAGGAGTCAGCCTGGTCCCAAATGGAGGTCTAAGAATGGGAATGGCACTGGCAACTGAGACAGAAAATGCCCCTGCTCCCGTGGACCCTACCTTCTACTTGGGAGAGGAGGGAGAAAAGAGATGATAAATATTCATTGTGGTAAATGAATACACAAACATGACTAACGTTAAATGGCGGTAAAAACAATGTAGAGAACTGAAAGAGGTTGATGTGATAGAGACCAGAGATCCACTTAAAGCTAAGTCGTCAGTGAGATCTACGTTAAATGGCGGTAAAAACAATGTAGAGAACTGAAAGAGGTTGATGTGATAGAGACCAGAGATCCACTTAAAGCTAAGTCGTCAGTGAGATCCACTTACAGCAGGCATGTTTTAAAACCACCACATAGAGTTAGTACAGATAGAGAAGAGAAGGAATCTCAAGGAGAGCCCTGGGGCACTCCAACACTTAAAGGCTGAGCATCAGAAGAACTAGCTAAGGAGATAGAGATCAAACTCAGTGAGTATCCTGGTTATCTAGTGGTGGTGGTGTTGTTAGGTGCCAAACTGGTTCAGACTCATAGCAACCCTATGCACAACAGAATGAAACACTGCCCTGTCCTGCACCATCCTCACAATCATTGTTATGCTTGAGCCCATTGTTGCAGCCACTGTGTCAATCCACCTCTTTGAGGGTCTTCCTCTTTTCCACTGACACTGTACTTTACCAAGCATGATGTTCTTCTCCAGGGACTGACCTGTCCAAAGTATATAACATGCAGTCTTGCCATCCTTGCTTCTAAGGAGCATTCTGATTTTACTTCTTCTAAAACAGATTTGTTCGTTCTTTTGGCAGTCCCTGGTGTATTCGATATTCTTCACCGACACCAAAATTCAAAGGCGTCAGTTCTTGTTTGGACTTCCTTATTCATTGTCCAGTTTTCACATGCATATGATGTGATTGAAAATACCATGGCTTGGGTCAGGTGCACCTTGGTCTCCAAGGTGACATCTTTGCTTTTCAAAACTTTAAAGAGGTCCTTTGCAGCAGATTTACCCAATGCAATGTATCTTTTGATTTCTTCACTGTTGCTTCCATGGACCTTGATTGTGGATCCAAGTAAAATGAAATCCTTGACACCTCAATCTTTTCTTCATTTATCATAATGCTGCTTATTGGTCCTGTTGTGAGGATTTTTGTTTTCTTTATGTTGAGGCGTAATCCATGATGAAGACTGTAGTCTTTGATCTTCATCAGTAAGTGCTTCAGGTCCTCTTCATTTTCAGCAAGTAAGATTGTGTCATCTGCATAATGCAGGTTCTTAATGAGCCTTCCTCCAATCCTGATGCCCCGTTCTTCTTCATATAGTCCAGCTTTGCAGATTATTTGCTCAGCATACAAATTGAATAGGTGTGGTGAAATGATACAACCCTGACACACACCTTTCCTAACTTTAAACCACTCAGTATCCCCTTGTTCTATCTGAGCAACTGCCTCTTGATCTATGTACAGGTTCCTCATGAGTGCAATTAAGTGTTCTGGAGTTCCCATTCTTTGCAATGTGATCCATAATTTGTTATGATCCACACAGTTGAATGCCTTTGCATAGTCAATAAGACACAGGTAAATACCCTTCTGGTATTCTCTGCTTTCAGCCAGGACCCATCTGACATCAGCAATGATATCCCTGGTTCCATGACCTCTTCTGAATCTGGCCTGAATTTCTGGCAGTTCCTGGTCGATATACTGCTGCAGCTACTTCTGAATGATCTTCAGCAGAAATTTGCTTGTGTGCGATATTAGTGATATTGTTCTGTAACTTCTGCATTCAGTTCGATCACCTTTCTTGGGAATTGGCACAAATACGGATCTGTTCCAGTTGGTTGCCCAGGAAGCTGTCTTCCATATTTCTTGGCATAGACAAGTGAGCACTTCCAGTGCTGCATCCATTTGTTGAAACATCTCAATTCATATTCCATCAATTCCTGGAGCCTTGTTTTTCGTCAATGCCTTCAGTGCAGCTTGGACCTCTTCCTTCAGTACCATCGGTTCTCGATCATACGCTACCTCTTGAAATGGTTGAACATGGACTAATTCTTTTGGTATAATGACTGTGTGTATTCCTTCCATCATCTTTTGATGCTTCCTGCATCGTTTAATATTTTCCCCATAGAATCCTTTACTACTGAAACTCGAGGCTTGAATTTTTCTTCAGTTCTTTCAGCTTGAGAAATGCCAAGTGTATTCTTCCCTTTTGGTGTTCTAGCTCCAGCTCTTTGCACATGTCTTTATAACATTTTACTTTGTCTTCTCAAGCCGCACTTTGAAATCTGTTCGATTCATTTACTTCATCATTTCTTCATTTTGCTTTAGCTGCTCGACATTTGAGAGCAAGTTTCAGAGTCTTTCCTGACATCCACCTTGGTCTTTCCTGTCTTTTCAATGTGGGGGCTTGCTTGTTGCTGTGATGCTGGGAGCTATGCCACTGGTATTCAGATACCAGTAGGGTCACCCATGGAGGAGAGGTTTCAGCTGAGCTTCCAGACTAAGACAGACTAGGAAGAAGGACCCAGCAGTCTACTTCTGAAAGGAATTAGCCAGTGAAAACTTTATGAATAGCAGCAGAACATTGTCTGATATAGTGCTGGAAGATGAGCCCCCCAGCTTGGAAGGCACTCAAAACATGACTGGGCAAGAAGAGCTGCCTCCTCAAAGTAGAGTCGACATTAATGACGTGGATGGAGTCACACTTTCAGGACCTTCATTTGCGGATGTGGCACCACTCAAAATGAGAAGAAACAGCTGCAAACATCCATTAATAATCAGAACCTGGAAAATACAAAGTATGACTCTAGGAAAATTGGAAATCATCAAAAATGAAATGGAATGCATAAACATCAAAATATTAGGCATTAGTTAGCTGAAATGGACTGAAAATTGGCCATTTTGAATCAGAGAATCATATAGTCTACTATGCAAGGAATGGTATTGCATTCATCGTCAAAATGAACATTTCAGGATCTATCCTGATTTTTTTTTTTTATCCTGAAAAAATACAACGCTATCAGTGATAGGATAATATCCACACACCTACAAGGAAGACCAGTTAATAGGACTATTATTCAAATTTATGCACCAGCCACTAAGGCCAGTGATGAAGAAATTGAAGATTTTTATCAGCTTCTGCAGTCTGAAATTGATCGAACATGCAATCAGGACACATTGATAATTACTGGTGATTGGAATGCAGAAGCTGGAAATGAAGAAGAAGGATTGGTAGTTGGAAAATATGGCTTTAGTGCTAGAAACAATGCTGTAGGTCCAGTGATAGAATTTTGCAAGACCAATAACTTCTTCATTGCAAATACTTTTTTCATCAACACAAACAGTGACTACACACATGGACCTCGCCAGGTGGAACACACAGAAATCAGATTGACTACGTCTGTGGAAAGAGATGGTGGAGAAACTCAATATCATCCATCAGAACAAGGTCAGGGGCCAACTGTGGAACAGACCATCAATTGCTTATATGCAAGTTCAAGCTGAAAATGAAGAAAATCAGAGCAAGTCCACAAGAGCCAAAATACGACCTTGATTATATCCCACCTGAATTTAGAGACCGTCTCAAGAATAGATTTGATGTGTCGAACATTAATGATCAAAGACCAGACAAGTTGTGGAAGGACATCATACATGAAGAAAGTATGTCTAGTGTTACTATAATACAAATATCACAAGTGGGTGGCTTTAAAGAACAGAGTTTTATTCTCTCAGAGGTCTGGAGGCTAAACATCCAAATCAAGGTCTCCACTGTTTTGACTCTTTCTTTATCAATATCCCTTGTCATTTTTTAGCATTCATTGACATTTGTTTTCCCCTGTGTGTGTCTCTTTCTGTCTGTTCTGGCCTTTTTATAACTCATAAGTGGTTAGGTTCAGGATCCAGCGTGCTCCAGTATGACCTTATTAATGTAACAAAAGAAAAACTCTGTTCCAAACAGGATCACACCCTACAAAGGCCAGGAATTCAACACATATTTGGGAGGTAGGGGGTGGTGCACAATTCAATCCATAACATTGAGGTATGAAGAAAACCACTGGAAGAGTATGATGTTATAGACGTCAAAAGAAGGATCTGTCTCCAGAAAGCAGGAGTTGTCATGGATTTAATGCTCTGAAAAGTCAAATAAGACAGAGACAGAGAAGATTCAGAGGTACTGGAGGGCTTGACAGAAGCAATCTCCATGGAACAGAAGTCAGGTTAGATTGGGTTGAAAAGAGAAACTGTGAGGAAAGGAAAGAGGCATCAATCACATGCTGACAGCTGTACACAGGTTTCCCTGCAAGACCCTAGTAAATCCTAAAACCACAAAGTCTTTGATTTAGAAGGCCATCAGGTACACATACTTGAACATTTCTGAAAAGTATTCCCTCCATAGAGATCATTCTTGCACCCATTTGTCTTTGACTGCCTGAAACAGCACTCAACCTGTCTAATTCCAGGAGTTAGGTACAACTTTAGGCTTCTTTTGCCTAGACTAAGCATCCAGAGTGCCTCAAGATTCCTAGACACGTCCTGGTCTTCATTACTTCCCTCTGAATGTGCTCAAATTTGTTGTTGTCACTTCCACAGAGAGGTATGCAAAATCAAACTTAGCATGCAGTCTGAAGATGCCAAGCTCTCGTCCAATCATTATCCCTTAGACTATTTTAGTTTTTTTGACACTCTTAAAGAAGCCAAGAGCCACCAGCTCTCATCGCATTGAACTTTGATCATCATTACCATGATTTATAAATGTTCAATAATACTTCATGCAATAACCTCAACCAATTGTTATTCCATAGCAGAGCTAAGTGCTGCCAAGTGTAGCTACACTTAAGAAGAAACCTGGAAAAGGAAGCCTTCATCCCCACCTCACATACCTCATTGCTGTGCCATTTGCTTTTGCACTGAGATGAGACACAAAGGAACAGGAAAAAGACATTGAAGACCCAGATCAGTGTCTGGCAGACAAAAGATCTCAGGAGAAGTGAAATGGGAGTTGTGTACAAGTGGGACCAGGAGAAATCCTGGACAAGTGCCAGGACTCACCAGACTAAATGCCCTCTAGTGCTTTTCTCTCCCTCCTCCCTAGCTATGTGAAACTTATAAGAAATCAGATCAAAGTTGTCTTTTTTTTTTTTCTAAAAATCAACTCGTAATACCTCTGAACTAGATTTTTAAAATTTTGTCTTACTGCTGTTTTGCTCTGAAATTGTTATAAAGTATTTCTAAGACATTTAAGTAAATATTGGCAACTCTGGACTTTTTTTTTTTTTTTTAAGAAAAACGAAAACTTGCCTGGTGCTTAAGAAACAAAAATTCAAGAAAGTGAGATAAGAAAACTTTTGGTTTAATTCTAATAGCCCTGTCCGTATAGCAAATATGTGTACCCACACACTACACACACACCTGTGGGCAGAGTAAGAAGAATACTCATTGTGCTAGAAAATTCCAGAAGCACTGCCTTTTATTCTCTAATGGTACCTACTAGCATGGAGAGCCTGGACAAAGCAGGTGGCCAATGTGTTCTGAGCAAGTTGGAGCAGAAGAATTCTCATTACCCCCTCCATGACTTGTCCTCCTTTTCTCCCTTCCCTTGAAAGCTTGAAAGGCTCTATTTGGATAGGAAGAACTAAACTGTAAAGGTTTACCCATAAAATGTTGGTTTTGACAGTCTTTGTTCCAACTGTGCTGGTTCAGGGTCTAACAGACAAATTTAGGGTTGAAGGAAATGGTCCAAGCCCTTTTCCAAGTCTATGAAACTCTCTCCAAATTCAGAAGGCTGAAGGGGTGAAGATTATATTCTGAACAAATTGTGCACTTTTATATCTGTGATACTTTGGCCATTTGACACAAGCACAATAACTATAATGAGCTCACCATGATGCCTGTTCCTCTTCACGAGGAGGAAGGGATCAAGCCATCTTTGAAGTCAAGAAAGCTAATTTTGACTCTTTCACATATTAGCTTTGGGACTTTGGGCAAGTTTCATAAACTCTTTGAGCCTCAGTTTCCTTAGCCTTAATATGAAAATAAAAATGCCTTATTGTAGGTATATCTCTAACAATTGACGTGAGATAGCTTTGCAGAGCTTGGTATATAACAGATGTTCCATGAGTTTTAGTTTCTTTGCATTGCTCTCCTTCTTTAACTCATTCTGTTTCTGCCTAATATCCAATTCACCAAAAACCTTGCTTTGATCACATCACTCCCCTAATTGCAAACTGCAGTCACTACCCAAAGTATAAAGGATAAAACCCCAATTTGAGCATTACCCATCTGAGTTTAACTTACCCTTCAAGCCATATCTTTCTCAACTACCAAATATGAAAGCTCAACTCCCACTATCGTCACGACTTGCTGTGCCCAATTCCTCTCCAATTTTGCTCATCTTCTGTGCTCTGGTTTTCCTGTAGCCTTGCCTTCTGGGTATCCCATCTTCACCCATCTCTGCCAATTAAATTCTTACATATCCTTTAAGAGCCAGTTTAGATAGTATGTGTCCCTGAAGACCCCAAGATGACACCACTCTTTCCTGAAACATCCTAGAGGACTAATTGCATTGCTCATAAACTATTTGAGAAACTGTGATGGTTAATTTTATGTGTCATCTTGGCTAGGCTATGGTGTCCAGTTGTTTGGTCAAATGCTAGTCTAGTTGCTGTTACAAAGTAATTGTTGTTGTTAGTTGCCATCAGTTTGGCTCCGACTCATAGTGACCCTATGTACAACAGAATGAAATGTTGCCAATCCTGTGCCATCTTCACAATTGTGGGTACACTCAAGTCCATTGCTGTGGCCTCTGTGTATCTTGAGTGCCTTACAAACCAGGGGGCTCATCTTCTGGCACTGTATCGAGCAATATTCTGTTGTGATCCATAGAGTTTTCATTGGCTAATTTTCTGAAGTAGATCACCAGGCCTTTCTTCCTAGTCTGCCTTAGTCTAGAAGCTCCACTAAAATCTGTCTACCATGAGTGACTTTGATGATATTTGAAATACTGGTGGTATAGCTTCCAACATCATAGTAACACACAAGCCATCACAGTACAAACTGACAAATGGGCAGTAGATAAAGTAATTACTTTTTTAATTGCATGTGATTTAATCAGCTGGCCTCAAGTACAGCAGATTGCCTTTCCCATTGTTAAAGGCCTTAAGACCAAAAGGGAGGTTTCCTAGGGTGTGTTCTGCCTCCAGACTACAGACATTTTGTAAGAAAACTCTTTCTCTTTGGTCTTCTCATCACCTGACCTAAAGATTTCAGACTTGCCAGTCCCCTAAAATTGAGTGAGCCTCAATTTTGAAGTAAATATCTCTTTATCTATCTACTATCTACCTGCCTATCTATCTATCCATCTAAGCTATTTCACTGGTTCTGCTTCTCGAGAGAACCATAAGACAGAAATGTTTTATTTCGTTGGTGGTGTTGGTGATGTACATATCAGAGGCACATGTCATATGATACAATTACTATCTGTTGATATGCTTATTTCCTCCCCATCACACTGTGAACTCCTTAAAGGCAGAGACTACATCTATCTCTAGCATCTGATACAGTGCCAGATACCTGCCTCTCCATAAATGGTTAACAAAATGAATGAATGAATAAATGAAAGACTTCTTTTTATTACTAAATTATAAGCTGCTGAAAAGTAAGAAAAAAAGTGTTTCATTGACTATGCTAAGGCATTTGACTGTGTGGATCATAACAAATTATGGACAACATTGCATTCTGGAACACTTAATTGTGCTCATGAGGAATCTGTACATGGATCAAGACGCAGTTGTTCAAACAGAACAAGGGATACTGCATGGTTTAAAGTCAGGAAAAGTATGCATTAGGGTTGTATCCTTTCTCCATACCTATTTAATCTGTATGCTGAAAAAATCATACGAGAAGCTGGACTATATGAAGAAGAACGGGGCATCAGGATTGGAGGAAGACTCATTAACAACCCATGTTAAGCAGATGACACAACCATGCTTGCTGGAAGTGAAGAGGGCTCGAAGCACTTACTGATAAAGATCAAAGACCGCAGCCTTCAGTATGGATTACACCTCAAAATAAAGAAATAAGCAACATCATGATCAACAGAGAAAAGATTGAGGTTCTCAAGGATTTCATTTTACCTGGATCCCCAATCAATACCCATGGAAACCACTACCCACTACTACACCCATGGAAACAGCAGTCAAGAAATCAAAAGACACATTGCATTGGGCAAATCTGCTGCAAAAGACCTCTTTAAAGTGTTGAAAAGCAAAGATGTCACCTTGAGGACTACGATGCGCCTGACCCAAGCCATGGGGTTTTCAATTGCCTCATATGGATGAGAAAGCTAGACAATGAATAAGAAGCACCAAAAAAGAATAGATGCCTTTGAATTGTGGTGTTGGTGAAGAATATTGAATATACCACGGACTGCCGAAATAATGAACAAATCTGTCTTGGAAGAAGTACAACCATAATGCTCCTTAGGAGTAAGGATGGCGAGACTACATCTTAATATTTTGGACATGTTATCAGGAGGGACAGTCCCTGGAGAAGGACAGCATGTTTGGTAAGGGAGAGGGTCAGCAAAAAAGAGGAAGACCCTCAGGGAGATAGATTGACATGGTGGCTGCACCAACAGGCTCAAGCATAGCAACGATTGTGAAGATGGCACAGGATCGGGCAGTGTTTTGTTTTGTTGTGCATAGGGTTACTATCAGTGGGAACTGACTGGATGGCACCTAACAACAACAACCCTCAAGTACAAAAAACAGTGAGCAAAGACTCCAAAGTTCAAACAGTGAGCAAAGACTCCAAAGTTCCGAAGGGAACAAGAGGGACAAACAAATGCAGAGATTCTTAGGAGGCAGGGGAGGAATAAGGTGGGTGGTAGGAACACTACACACTACAGAAATCCAACCACCATGATGCAGATCAAAACGAAAACCTCAAAAAGAGAGAAGCATGGGAAAAGGACTGGTTATGAGCACTGAATTAATTTACATATTAAATAAGACAAGCAACCGTGGTAATGATGGTTATATACAGAACGTAAATGTTACATAAATGTTAACAGTATAAAAGTAGCAATGTAATTATTTTCCCTTTTTTTCTTAGTATGAAAAAAAAATTTTTTTTTTTAGTCAATAAATACTGTCTACATTTGAAGCATGTATTTTAAAAAGCATAACAACAATACTTTAATATTTTTTGCAATCTTATTTTCTAAACTTTAGAGAAATATTTTGGGAACTAGTATTTCTTGTATCTTAAATTTAATTATTTGCTTCATTTCACTTTTTTAAGATTTTTTTAAAAATTAAATTCAAGTATAGTTAATAGTCCCACTACCAGCCTGTCAGTTTGTTGTGCTGTGGTGGTTTTCATGTTGTTGTAATGCTGGAAGCTACGCCCACCAGTATTTCATGGTGACACCCATGGTGGATAGGTATCAGCAGAGCTTCCAAACTAAAACAGATTAGGAAGAAAGACCTGGCCAACTACTTCAAAAAATTAGTCAATGGAAACCTTACGAATCACAACAGAAATTGTCCGATTCACTTGTTTTGGACATGTCATCAGGAGGGATCAATTGCTAGAGGAGAACATCGTGTTTGGGGAAGCAGAGGGCTGATAAGGAGAGGGAGACCCTCAATGAGACGGATTGGCACAGTACCTGAAGCAGTGGACTCAAACATGCTGGTGACTGTGAGGATGAGGCAGGACCAGGCAAGGTTTCATTCTGGTGTATGTAAGCTTGCCACAAGTCAGAGTAGACTTAACAGCAGCTATTTATTTATATATAGTTAATATTTACTATTTTAAATAGTGTTACAGGATACTCCCAATTCAGTTCTTTTATATTTCTTTCTATCTGTCTGTATTTGTGATGGAGAGACTCCTAGGATGAAGCTTGCCACTTGCTAATGATGGTTAATTTTATGTGGTGGGATTTGGAGTGATTTTATTTCTCCTTTGTAACTTTCTTTGCTGCTTGATTTCTTTTACAATAAACTATACTGTTTTTATAAGCTTAATGAAGCTCAATAAAGTTATCATTCTTTTTAAAATATATATACATAATACTTGAGAGAACCTTAACACTTGGCATCTCTAAATTCTTTTTAAAGTACAGTGACACCTATAAGAGCTGTAGCTCAATGGAACTGCCTTGTTTTTCCCGGTCTCCCAAGTTTTCTGCCTTTGACAAGGTGCAGTCTTACCACTTTTCGATCTCTCGCTTTAGTGGAAAATATTTGAGTTTTCTTTCTCTGACAGGTTTCTGCCTTACACAGTTTCCAGCTTTCACAAGGTTTACCGTAACACGTGTCACTTCTTACCTGTTTACTGAAACCCTTTCTAGCTACTGATTTTCAAGCTCAGTGATCCTAGAGAGTAAACATTAAGCTGTTTTAAACCTGAAAGGAACCATTAGAAAATCCATTCTGACCTTTCTACATTCCTTATCCCTCTGGGGCTGGTACACTTAATCAATTCTCAGGATGGTTGCAGGAGCCAGAGCAGCTTTTTAGTTCTCATACTCTAGAAAAAGGCTATTTTACGTAATGTGAATACTCTCACCGCTTTAAACAACATCATTCCTACAGCAAACAGTTGTGATGACTGGGAGGTTATGCTGCTGGACATATATAGCTTCTCTGTGTGTTTGCAAAGCATTAAGACCAAAATTAAAAAAAAGGCAATGCTAGGAGAGTAGTTGAAAATGATTTTTTATCCAATTTTTACCCATTCCAAAGTTTTATAAATAAAACTGACCTGTATGTCAGTCTCAGAATGACTACGTGGGTGTGGTCCACAGGCATTATTAGTACACTGAGCCCATGTGCCATCAGCTCATGTAATCTATGGACCACACATGGAAACCATGTGAGGTGTTAGGTTGGGAAGAAGCCAGATAGACTAGAAACAAGCCAGGTGCCTCCTGAGTAAGTCCAAAAGCAGACAGCAAGATCAAATTTGTGAAGTCAAGGCTAGATGAACACAGGCACAGGAAATATGGAGCCTTAACCAGGTTGTTGTTGCTGTTAGGAGCCATCGAGTCGGTTCCGACTCAGTGACCCTATGCACAATAGAACAAAATATTGACTGGTCCTGTGCCATCCTCGCAATTGTTGCTGTGCTTAACCCCATTCTAGCAGCACTGTGTCAACCCGTCTCACTGAAGGTCTTCCTCTTTTTTGCTGACCATCTACTTTACCGAGCATGATGTCCTTCTCCAGGGACTGATCTATCCTGATAACATGTCCAAAGTATGTGAGATGTAGTCTCACCATCCCTGCTTCTAAGGACCATTCTGGTTGTACTTCCTCCAACACAGATATGTTCATTCTTTTGGCACTCCATGGTACATTCAATATTCTTCACCAATACCACAATTAAAAGGCATCAATTCTTCTTTAGTCTTCCTCATTCACTGCCCAGCTTTTGCATGAGTATGAGGCAATTGAAAACACCATGGCTTGGGTCAGGCGCACCTTAGTCCTCCAGGTGATGTCTTTGCTTTAAAAGAGTTCTTTTTTAAGGAGGTCTTTTAAAGAGGTCTTTTGCAGCAAAATTTGCCCAATGCAATGCGTCTTTTGATTTCTTGACTGCTGCTTCCATGGGTATTGATTGGAGATCCAAGTAAAATGAAATCCTTGATAACCTCAATCTTTTCTTCATTTATCATGATGTTGCTTATTTGTCCAGTTGTGAGGATTTTTGCTTTCTTTGTGTTGAGGTGTAGTCCATACTGAAGGCTGTGGTCTTTGATCTTCATCAGTAAGTGCTTCAAGTCCTCTTCACTTCCAGCAAGCATGGTTGAGTCATCTGCATAACTCAGGTTGTTAATGAGTCTTCCTCCAATCCTGATGCCCTATTCTTCTTGATATAGTCCAGCTTCTTGGATTATTTGCTCAGCATACAGATTGTATGGTGAAGGTATGGTGAAAGGATACAATCCTGACACATACCTTCCCTGACTTTAAGCTATACAGTAACCACTTGTTCTCTTTGAACGCCTGCCTCTTAATCCATGTACAAATTCCTCATGAGCACAATTAGGTGTTCCAGAATTCCCATGCAATGTTGTCCATAATTTGTTATGATCCACACAGTCAAATGCCTTAGCATAGTCAATGAAACACAGGTAAACATCTTTCTGGTATTCTCTACTTTCATCCAGGATCCATTTAACATCAGCAACGATACCCCTGGTTCCATGTCCCCTTCTAAATCTGGCTTGAATTTCTGGCACTTCTCTGTCGATATACTGCTGTAGCTACTTTTGAAAGAACTGAAACAAAATTTTGCTTACATGTGATATTAATGATATTTTTGGATAATTTTTGCATTTGGTTGGATCACCTTTCTTGGAAATAGGCATAAATATGGATCTCTTCCAGTCGGTTGGCCAGGTAACTGTCTCCCAAATTTCTTAACATAGATGAATGAGCACTTCCAGGGCTGCATTGTTTGTTGAAACATCTCATTTGGTATTCCATCAATTCTATCCTTCCAGGAGGTCCCAGAAAGAGGCTGTAGTGCTGCCACTGTCAACTTTCAAGTGGTGCCTGCACAGCACGTAGAATCATTCATACACCAGTCACAAGTTTTCTCTTCTTCAGTCAACTGACCATAAGTAAAGTCCCATGATGCCCTAGGTGCAGCCTAGGAGAAGGCAGGTAATATGACAGGCTGCAGACCATGGGCATTTGGACTACTTCCTTATGCAACTTACTTTTGCCCTCAGGTCCTCATGTATATCTCATATATACCGCTTCCATTTAATGATGGAGTGCTGCTGTGCACATCCAACTTTATGGCTCTGTGAGTCAGACAATACCTACTTCATAATGGACATCTCCGGCTGTATGGTAACTTGGTGGCCCATGGTTAAATGTTCAGTCTCTACTAAGGCTTATAACAAGCCAAAAGGTGTTTCTCAAAAGGAAACTAGTTATGTGCAGAAGACAACAGGGCTTTGCTCCAAAATCCTTAGGATCTGTGCTGTGATTAATCAACACAGGCCAGCCAAAGACTCCAAACATCTCTATTTGCCACTGACACTTCAAGCACCATTGGATCAGCTGGTCCACGTGGCACAGCATCTTGCATGTCAGCCTGAACCTATTGCAGAGACTTCTCTTGTTCTGGGCCCCACTCAAAACTAGTGTCTTTTTAAGTCACTTGCTAAACAGGCCAGAGTAGCATGCCCAAATGAGGATATGTTGCCTCAAAAATCCAAAGAGTCCTACCAGGTGTTGTGCCTCCTTTTTAGTTGTGGAAGGGGCCAGATGTAATAATTTATCCTTCACTTTAGAAGGAACATCTCAACATGCCCACACCACTGGAACCCTAGAGAAATTTCACAGAGATGGAAGGCACCTGAATTTTTGTGAGATTAATTTCTCATACTTTGCACACAAATATTTTACCAATATCCCAGAGACATTAATACTTTGTCCTTGCTAGGTTCAGCCAGCATAACATCATCAATGTAGTGGACCAGTATGACATCTTGTGGAAGTTAAAGGTGATCAAGTTGCCAGCAGACTAAATTATAACATAAGCCTGGAGAGTTGCTATACTTTGAGGTAGGACTGTGAGGGTGTATTGATGGCCTTGCCAACTGAAGGCAAACTGCTTGTGGAGATCATTTGAAACTAAAATTTAGAAAAAGGCATCAGCCGTATCAATAGCTGCATACCAGGTACTAGGAGATGTGTTAACTTGCTCAAGAAATGAAACCACATCTGGTATAGCAGCTACAATTGGAGTCACCAATTGGCTATGTTTGTGATAATCCACTGTCATTCCCCAAGATCCATCTGTTTTTTGCACAGGCCATATAGGAGAGTTTAGTGGGGATGTGGGAATTACCACCCCTGCATCCTTCAAGTCCTTGATGGTGGCAATAATCTCTGCAATCCCTCCAGGAATGCAGTATTGCTTTTGATTTACTATTTCCCTAGGTAGGGGTACTTCTAATGACTTCCACTTGGCTTTTTCTACCGTAATAGCCCTCACTCCACTTGTCAAGAACTCAAAGTGGGGGTTCTGCCAGTTGCTGAGTGTTTCTTCCAATTATGCAATTATGTATCTATTCCAATTATGGAGAAATCACTACAGGATGGGTTTGATGACCCACTGGACACACTCTCAGATGAACCTGAGCTAAGACTCCATTAATAACCTGACCTCCATACACCTGCACTCTGTCTGGTGGGCCACAGTGACATTTTGGGTCTCCTGAAATTAGTGTCAGTTCAGAGTCAGTATCCAGTAATCCCTGAAAAGTCTGATTATTTTCTTTTCCCCAATGAACAGTCACTATTGTGAAAGGCTGTAGATTCCTTTGTGGAAGGTTGAGAGAAAGATTAATGGTACAAATTTTTGGCAGTTTAGAGAGGTCCCTCCTCAAGGATATCTGGTCTGCCCTTCATTCAAAGGGTTATAGATTTGTAAACTGGCTTAAGTCTGGGAATTGACTGAGGGGCTGTGACTCTGTATTCTGGCAATTCAAATTAGGCTGTCATTCACTTGACCTAGAATTCTTTCCCTTGTACAGATCAAGTAAATATATTGTAGATTTCCCACCTATTTCACTCTTAGGGACACCATGACTAAGTAGCCAGCGTCATATGTACACACACACACACAAACATATCTATGTATATAACCCATTGTCATCAAGTCAACTCTGACTCCTTGTGACCCTATAGGACAGAATAGAACTGCCCCATAGAGTTTCCAAAGTGCACATGGTGGATTTGAACTGCTGACCTTTCGGTTAGCAGCCATAGCACTTAGCCACTACGCCACCAGGGTTCCATATATGTATACACACACACACACACATACATACACACACACACGTATATGTATACACATATATATAGACAGAGAGAGAAGAGATTTATCTCAAGGAAACGGCTCATATAATTGTAGAGGCTGGCAAGTTCCAAGTCCATAGAGCAGTAGTCAGGCTGGAGGTTCCTTCTGACTCACACAGCTGCAGGGGCTGATGAACCCAAGATCAACAGGTCAGATGCTAGGCTGCTGGTTCATGGGCTGTGGAGGCTGATGAATCCAAGATCAGCAGGTAATATGGCAGGCTGCTGGCTCACAGGCTACAGAGACTGACAAATCCCACAATAAGAAGGCAGAAAGCAGGCAGCTGGCTCAAGTCCCAAGAACTGGAGGACAGATGATAATGAGCTAAATACAGGATCCAGAGCAAGTAAAACCCAACAACCTTTGTCAGAACGTCCATGTATATTGGATCCCTGAGGGTCACACCCCTGAGGAAACTCACCTTACAACTGATTGACTGATCACTTCAGGTCATATCATGGAGGTGGTTACATTATATCACAAAATGGACAATAAATATGTCATTATATAACTGCCAGCTTACATCATTACATAACTGCCAAACCACTGAGAATCATGGCAGAGCCAAGTTGACACACAGCCTTAACCATCACACCCACTTTGTGGTGATTTATTACAGAAGCCCTAGGAAACTCATCTACAACCTAAAACAAAATCCTTGACATTACTCCATTTCTCTTATCACCTAAAGTCTCAACTTTTCAGCATATGATACCTCATAACATGATACTACAGAATTAAATATTTTCAGTCTCTGGTAACATAAATCTTAATTAAGAATGGCTCAAAAAAAAAAAAATTCTTATGTCACATGACAAAATGCCCTAAAGGAAGATGACTCCAAGGCCCCAGACATTTTCCATCTTTCTGCTCTAACATTCCCAACAAGCCTGCTTGTTTTCAAGCCAGCTTTTACACACAGACACAAGATGGATGCCTCAGATGCAGACAGGACAACTTTCGGCAGGAGAAGAGGGCATCTCTTCCTGTGGAACCCTCAAAATATACACATCACCTCACATCTTTTTGGCCAGAATTTGGTCTCAGTTTAGTTCTTAAGCCAATCACTGATAAGAGGCATGAGATCACTGTGACTGACTCAAGAAAGCCCATGGCTATGTGGGATAGAATGAGTCATTGAAAAAAAAATCAGAAGAGAAGTGAGAAAATGTATTGAATACTGTCATGGATTGAATTATGTCCAACCAAAAATGTGTGCATCAATTTGGCTGGGCCATGATTTCCACTATTGTGTGATTTTCGTATATGTTGTAAATCCCGCCTCTAAGACGTTAATGAGGGAGGATGGGCGGCAGCTGTGTTAGTGAAGAAGGACTCAGTCCACAAGACTGTATTGTGTCTTGAGGTAATCTCTCGAGATATGAAAGAGAGAAGCAAGCAGAGAGACAGGACGACCTCATGCCACCAAGAAAGCAGTGCCAGGAGCAGAGCATATCCTTAGGACCTGGGTCTCTGCTTTGAGAAGCGCCTAGTCCAGGGGAAGATTGATGAGAAGGCCAACAGAGAGAAAAAGTCTTCCCTTGGAGCTGATGCCCTGAATTTGGACTTTTAGACTACTTTACCTTGAAGAAATTAATTTCTCTTTGTTAAGGCCATCTACTTGTGGTATTTCTGTTATAGCAGCACTAGATGACTAAAACAGATAGGTAGCCAACACTGATTACTATTCTCACATATAATGCCATTTGTGGTCTGTCTCTTGCTCCTTGCCTTCATCATCCCTCTCTACTATTCCTTCTATCTCAAACCCTGTGTTTCAACCTCATCCAATGACCAACTGTTCCTAAATAGGCCGTGAAGTTCCTACTTGACTGGTTCATTTCTTGTCTCTGTGCTTTTTCTTTTTGTTATTGCCTCTACTTGAAGTACTCTTCCCTCCTGTCCAGCTGGCAAATGCCTTCTCATTCTTCAAATCTCCACCAAAGCATCACCTCCTCTCTGAAGCCTTCCTTGATCTCCTGAAGTAGTTGACTACCCTCCAGTAATGCCCACCTTTGTTGGCCATCTCTATTACAGCATCCATCATATTAAAAGATGCTTCTTTGTTTACACCTTCATCTCTCCCACTAGACTGCATTGGACTGACAGCCTCTAGTGAGCAGGACTGCCTTATTCATTTTTTATATCCTCAGCCTCTAGAGCAGTGTCATATATTTATAGGAACTCCAAGTACGCTTCACAAATTGGGTAGAATTGTGTAATATTTCCAGCCACTTCTCTAATGCATCTCCATCTGCTGTAGGGGAATCTTTGAAAGTAGAATCACTGGACAGTTCAGCAGGGACTAGAGATGATGCTGGAGGAGGAACTTTGAGCTATCCAGAGCCCAGAGTCCATGGAGCTGGAAGCCTTCTTGGAGAGCTGCCCACTGCCCCCACTTGAGTGAACAACCATTCTGGTTTTAGCACTGAAAATTCTGCATCCAGGAAACCTCTCAATTCCAGTAAAACCAGGACAGTTGGTCACCTAAAGCCCAATGCTCTTGTCATCTCCTCTCCACCATTTCAATAGAATCCCCCGTAAGAAGAATAGGATCAGTCACCACTAAGTGCTTAATATCTGAGGAAATGAGAAAGATTGTTTGTTATCATCCTCACTGGAGAAAAAGATTAAGATTTCTCGTCTGGGGTTAAAGGTTTAGAAGTGAGCAAATTATAGAGACCCTAAATGGTGTCCAGAGAAGAGAGATACACAACATTAGTTGTTTCTAAGGCAACAACTTCCCAGATTTATGCCCGAGCTTTGGAACCATTTCCCCCTAGAGCAGATGAGTATATGCTCATTTATCTCCAGAGAAGCTCTTAAAACCTCTTTCTCAGAAAACCCATTTGGATAAAAAACACAGTGTTTGAGATGGAGGGTTACTCTGAACATTCCTGAATCCCCAGAGAGAAGCTTGTGGAGATTGCTATGCCATCCTAACATTTGGCTATAATTCCATGTGGCTTCAGTTCAGAAGAGTTTTATTGCTGCCACTAGGTCCATTGCTTTGGAAGACAATTTTAAGGAAATATCCAAACAGTTATTTATAGGTGAAGGTCTCCTCAGGGCAGTTCCTAATAGGCAGTGAGTCTGCACCACAAAAACAGCATTGTGGAATTAGAGCCACTGTTGGCAAAGAACAAGAATAAAAGGCGAATTCCTGAGGAAAAAACCAGCCTCCTTATACAGCTGATCCTCAGTCACTTCTATAGCACCTTCTGCCTGACACGTTACAGTTTAGTGGGTAGCCCAGCTCAGCCCTTGTTTACGATTACCTCTCCTTCTGGTGCATGCTGGGACACCACTTCTCAACACTCGTCTCAGTTGTGGCTGGTTGAGCAGTATCATAACCCAAAATTTACCCTGTACCTTGTTGGTTATATCCAGTTATATCTATGTGTCTGGGATTCTGGGACTGGAAGGCGATCACAATCCCCTTTTTGCTAGAACCCCTAGATTCTAAACATTTAAAGGCTAAAAGACTGTGTCTTATTTTTCTTTGAGCCAGATGGCCTTGGTTCAAATGCCAGCTCTGTTACTTATAAATTTTGTGCCCTTGGGCAAATTGCTTAACCTCTCAATGCCTCTGTTTTTTTCAAAAGTAAACCAACACCAAACCCACTGCTGTTGAGTCGATTCCGACTCATAGCGACCCTGTAGGACAGAGTAGAACTGCCCTATAGAGTTTCCAAGGAGCGCCTGGAGGATTCAAACTGCTGGCTTCTTGGTTAGCAGCCATAGCACTTAACCACTACGCCACCAGGGTTTCCAAAGGGAGATAATAATAGCACCTACCTCACAGCACTGTTCTGAAGACTAAATAAATTATACACGGAAAGTGTTTAGAACAGCACCTGACACATCATAAGCATTATATAAACATTAGCTATTATTGTTCTTTGAACTCTCAGTATCTGGCATGGTCCTTGATACACTAAAAAAAAAAAAAAAAAAGAGTTTGCTGAGATGAACTGAAATTTTCTCTCACAAATCAGACACATATAAGGATAACTCACCAAGTGCTTATCATTTCATGCTGTCCTTATTGACTTGTTATAGCTCTGTTGTTGGACAGTTAGACTTGTGCTCCCTAGATCACAATCTTCAGAGAGGCCTAGAGGAAAGAGGAAACCCTGGACAGTGCAAACGGTTAAGGTGCTTGCTAGCTAACAGAAGGTTGGAGGTTCAAGTCCACCCAGAGGTGCCTTGGAAGAAAGGCCTGATGATCTACTTCCAAAAGGTCATAACCTGGAAAACCCTATGGAGTACAGTTCTACTCTGACAGACATGCAGTCGCTATGAGTCAGAGTTAACTTAAGGGCAACTGGTTAGAGGAAAGAGGACAAACTAGAGCTCTGAACTATTGCACAGAGTACTAGTCCCAGCTCTTCCACTGAATGTGACATTCTTGGAGAGTTCACAGAAGAGGAAACGTATCTGGTCAGGGCGCTCAGGAAAGCCACATGAAGGAGCTATCATCTTAGATGTCAGTAGAGGTGGAGAAGGAGCACATTTCTAAAACAGAAAGCAGCATGAAATGCTGGAAAATCATAAAGTATGTTCAAGAAATATTGAGCAGTTCAAGTAGGCATTGGAAACCCTGGTGGCATAGTGGTTAAGTGCAACGGCTGCTAACCAAGAGTTTAGCAGTTCAAATCCACCAGGCACTCTTTGGAAACCTTGTGGGGCAGTTCTACTCTGTCCTATAGGGTCGCTACTAGCTGGAATTGACTCGACGGCAATGGGTTTGGTTTGGGTTTTGGGTAGAGTAGGCATGGGCCATGGGGGATCCAGAGGTCTGCTCTATCGCCACACTCCTACTCGCTTAGATTCCCAAGGATGGTAGCAAGGCCACGATTAAACCAGAGGTCATGTCAAGAAAAAGTTTGTTCTTTTCTGGTTTCTCCCAGAATCATGTGGCTTCAAAGGCCAATTAATTAAGCAGTTTTTTGAAAACCGTAGAGAGTTAGCATGTTTGAATTTGGAACAGAAAGAGAGGAACTTTTCAAAAAGTATCACTGTACCTCTGTTCCCCTGCAAAGCACATTGTAGGCATGTTAGTTTCTCATACTGCCATAAGCTGAATGGCTTAAAACATCAAAAATGTATTGCCTCACAGTTCTAGAGGCTAGAAGTCTAAAATCAAGGTGTCAGCAGGGTTGGTTCCTTCTGGAGACTCTGAGGGAGAATCTATTCCATACCTCTCTACTACCCTGGTGGCTCCCAGCAATTCTTGGTGTTCCCTAGCTTGCAGTGGTATTATTCCAATCTTCACCTCCATCACTACATGACTGTTTTCTCTCTACGTCTTCCAGCTTCTGGTAGCTCCAGGCATTTCTTGACATTCCTTGGCTTGTACATACATCTTCACATGTCCACCTTCCCCCTGTCTGTCTCTGTTTCTCTTCTCTTTAATAAGGGCATCACTCAGATTGGATTAAGACTCACTCTACTCCAGAATGACCTAACTTAACTGGTAACATCTTCAAAGACTGTGTTTCAAAACAAGGTCACATTCACAGGTACGGGAGTTTAAGACTTCAAAATAACTTTTCAGGGGACACAATTCAGTCCCTAACAGTAGGTATGTAAATAGCCACTCTGAAAGTGCTGACTGGAATCCCTAAGAGAGTCTACAAATGGAAAAAACAGAGCATTACCAAGAAAAACCAGCCAGCAGAGTGGTGGGGGAGAGTATAGTCAGTACCAAGGAAAAAGTAAAAATAGGAAGTTCAAAGTGTCTTAGTTACCTAATGCTGCCATAACATAAACACCACAAGTGGGAGACTTGAAAGAAAAGAAATTTATTTTTTCACAGTTCAGAAGCCTAGAAGTTCAAATTCAGGGTATGGCTCTAGGGGAGGTCCTTCTTTGTCTAATTCAGCTTCTAGTAGCCAGCAATCCTTAGAGTTCCTAGGCTGGTAGATTTATCTTCCTCTGTTATCATCAAAGATAGCATCTGTCTTCCCCCTGCACGTGCCTGCTCTGTGTCTAATCTGCTCTTTTTATAACTCAGAAGTGATTAGGTTTAGAACACACTCTACACCGATGTGATCTTATTAACGTAACAAAGAAAATTCTATTTCTAAACAGGATTACATCCACAGGTTAAGATTCCAGCACATATTTTGGGGGACACAATTCAATCCATAACAGCTAGGATGGGGTCCTTTAATGGAACAAAATATGGTCAAGGAGCTCATTGACAAGGCAGCTGTTCTGATAGTCTATCATTTAAGTTTCTCCATGTAAGATGGCCCCTTTGAGTGGTGATTCTTGACCTTCCATGTCTTGTGGCTGAATCTGCTCTCCCTTGCCCCACCAACTACTCAATAAGTTGGGTCCTACCATGATGGAGGAAATCGTGGTGGCATAGTGGTTAATAGCTATGGCTACTAACCAAAAGATCGGCAGTTTGAATCCACTAGGTTCTCCTTGGAAACTCTATGGGGCAGTTCTACACTATCCTATAGGGTCAATATGAGTCAAAATCGACTCGATGGCAGTGGGTTGGGGACCATGATGGAAACAAAATGATTCTAAAATGACATTCACATGTCCACACTGTTTGTTACTCTATTCTGTCATTCCACACGACCTCTAAATTCGCCAAAAAAAAAATTAAGACCTGAAGAAACAGCTCATCAAAAGTCTGCACTGATCAGGAAAACTGACCCAGTTTCTTACAACACTAACTGGCATGAAAATGGAGTGGGGAGGAGGAAGGAAAGGAGAATGGCTATAATTAAAGAGTTTGATGAGACCTAACAAGCAAATGCAATGCGTGGGCCTTTATCAAATTCTGATTTGAACAAACCAACTGATTTTTTAGACAATCAGGAAAATTTGAACATGGCATAGATATTAGATGATACGAAGGCATTACTACTAATTTTGTTAAGTACGAATAGTGCCATGATTAGGTTATTTTTTTAAGTCCCTATCTTTTAGATACACTTACTGAAACACTTAAAGAAGAATGTTTCTCTGAGATTTGCTTTAGAATGCTATAACAGTAAGGGAGAATGGAAGGAAAGTGGAAGGGAAAAAGATGAAACAAAATTAGGAAATTGTTGATAATGAAGTTGTGTGGCGGTTTCATTACACTATTCTTTCTGCTCTTGCGTATGTTTGAAAATTTCCATAATATGAATTCTGTGAAAAATCTTCCCAAGCTCACCCACAGGCAGGCACTTGGACAAAGTAATAGCTGTATTTACTAGATGAAACAGCAAGTCCATGGATGGTGCAACTGTTACTATTAGTTGAAAGGTTGGCATTTGGAACCCACCCAGGAGAGTCTCAGAAAAGATACCTGGAGCTCTACTTCTGAAAAGTCACAACCTTGAAAGCCCTATAGAGCAGTTCCACTCTGCACTCATGGGGCCACCATTCTACCCATCCCCAATCAGCAACAACAACTGGCTGCAGCAAGCAAAGAAGAAAAAAAGGAAGCTCCACTAGCTGCCCATTCTCCCACCTATTCTCCCACGACGGAACCCTAGGAATCATTACATAAGTCCGGACATGTCTGTGGTCCCATAAGTTTTTTTTTTTGTTTTAAGGAAAAGTAGCTCTCCCCTAAGGATTTTAAAGACCCCAAACCCCTACAGTGAACCAGCAGCCGGGTTCCAGGGCGCACCCAATTGCCGCATCACCTCCTACTCCTCCTCCTCTGCCTCCTCATCCTCCTCCTGGCTTCATTTACTGGCCCAGAAGCCGTGCTGTTCACTCCCTGTGCAGGGCAGCACCTACCGTGGGGCGCTGGTTCGGCCTGCAGCTCTCAGGGGGGTTCCCAGCTCCGGACAGAAGTGGTGGCTGCACGTGATCAGAAACTGGCGCATGGCAGCCAGGGCCACCATTGCTGGCAGCACTCCCGGCACCTGCACACCCACTCTTTTGCAGTCCCCATGGCCACCTCTTCACCCCGCTCCCCATGACCTTCCCACCCTGTGCCCAGATGGACGCAAAGTCCGGATCTGGCTGCCAGCGCAGCACCCCGCCCGAGCTGCACTTACACCTGGGTTTTGACCATGGGACAGGTAGGGCTAAGGGCTGCAGGCAGGCTTCTTCTGCTCCTCACACGGGTGGAACAGCAGGCAGGGCTGGGCAAGTAATAATACATTGTTCGAATTACGTCCAAATCGCATAACGTCCTATTTTACAGAATGTGGTGGATGTTAAGCAACACATGACTGTGCAGGCTCTTGGACCTGGCATTCTCCTTGAATATGAATGTGGTAGACAATAGACATGCTGTTAAATATGGTCACTCTTGGTCATGACTTAACAGTTATTAGGGATAAATCTCCATTTTCTTGTTCAGGGAAAATCGTAAGAATCCAGCCTGAAAAAGGAAGATGTGTCCCTAGTCCTTGATGGGGGCTCAACCTTTTATGCCACTTCTCTGCTACTCATCAGAACAGGACCTGTGCTCACACTCCTCCCTCCCCAAAGATCGTTAGTCAGAAATAGGGGTGTCCCTCTCTTAATCCTTAGATCCCCCTCTCAGAGAAGAGAGAATTTGATTATTATTGACTCAACTATTTCTCTTACTTAAGGAGACAGAAATGAATACAGTGAAACTTGCAAATCAAAACATCCTAATGCCAGGTTGTTCTGACCTTTCCAAGACATCTTTATACATGTTAAAATAAGTATGATCACCACCTAAAGCAAAATACATTCAGTGACACTTTTCTTTAACTCAGGCAATCAAACCCAGATGGAAAACCTCACACCTCTCATTATCTGTCAAGGTGAATTTTAAGAAATAAAATTTCTTAACATTTTTGAACAACATGTGCAATTTTAGTTATATTATAGGAACAATTGAAGGATCTATATAATTTAGCTTTTAGCAGACTTATAAATAAGTATAATAATATATGGATAGTCCCCAACTCATGTGCAATGTATTCGAGTACAACGAACCGTACTTATGACCATCTGTTTTATTTATTTATTTTTTTGGTACATCTTATTGTTAATAATATGTATTACATACAATGCTGCAATGTGTAATTTGCTAATGTTATCATTGTCAGATGTTCACTTGGAGATGTTCAAAGATGGGATTTATAAAGATACTGAAAATAAAAGGCAATAATAACAAAAAAAGAGAGATATTTGACTTATGTCAGAACCTAATTATGACAGAGTTGTCAAAACTACCTATATACAAATAATGGATCGGGGTACCAGAACAGATTGAAGTTTATGAGCAAGGACCAGAAGATCTTGTGACATGCACACACTGCATGGGTGGTAGGAAGGGGCATATCAAAGACACTGTTATGGGTTGAATAGTGTCCTCAAAAAATGTGTTTTGGAGTCCTGACTCCTAAACTCATGGATGTAATCCTATATGGAAATAAATTTTTTGTTGTTATGTTAAGGAGGCCATAACAGTGTAGGGTGTGTCCTAAACCTAATCACTTCTGATTGACATAACGAGCAGATTAGACACAGAGACAAGCAAGCATGTACAGGGAAAAGACAATGCTATCTGATGATGGCGGATGCAGATGAATCTATAAGCCTAGGACCTCCAGAGATTACTGCTTCTAGAACCTGAAATAGACAAGGACCTCTCACTATAGCCGATATGCTGAATTCTAACTTCTAGCCTCTTAAACTGTGAGAAAATAAATTTCTGTTCTTTAAAGCCACCCACTTGTGCTATTTCTGTTAGAACAGCACTCAGTAACTGAGACACTTTAGAATGGTGAAAAAGGATAGGAAGAGGTGGAAGAACAGATGCGGTTCCATGTGCAAGTTGAGGGGTTGGAAGCCTAACAGTAAAGATATTTTCCAAGAGCCGGGGGGAGCATAAAATTAGAATAAACACTGTGTGGCCAAGGTTACTCACGGGATTCCAAAAGTCACAGGTATCTATTCCTGGCACATAGAATCATCAGGAAAAGTACATTGCATTTACTGGAGATATGAGCAACCTGAGGGAGTAAATTTTCAGTCACAGTTATGACAGCCAATGTCCTGTTTCAAGGCTGAGTGTGTACCACTAGTGACACACGTAACTCAGGCCAAAAAACACAATCTTCCATTTTCAAGAGGACTGAATTCCGGGAGCAGGAGGCCAAAGAAATAAGAAAGGCTTTTAAATGGCTGTAAATGGACATACAGGTAGTCCCCAACTTACAACGGGGTTCTGTTCTGACAACTCCGTAGTAAGTTCTGAAGCATGTTGAATACTTCTTTTTTTTTTTTTTTTTAGTTTTCATTATTATTGCCTTTTACTATCAGTATCTTTATAAATCTGATTTTGTTTGTCTTTAGGGTTGAAAACATTACATATAAACAACTGTAAGTGAACGTCTGAAAATGGTAACATCAACAAATTACGTCCTGCAACATTGTATGTGGTACATATACAGATGGCTGTAAATGCGATCCATGGTAACTTGAATACATCACAAGCCAAGAAATGTAAATTGAGACTGAGGAAGCTGGGCCCAGCAAAGGACAAAGCAAAGTACCAATGTGGCAGAGTTAGAAAAAGGGAGGAAGAAGAAAAAATTGTAATAGTAGTTATTTAATGGGCATTTACTATGTGTCAGGCATTTTACATATATTATCTCTATCCTCACAACCACCCTACAAGCCAGGTAACAATATTTTCATTTTGCAGAAGAGGAAACTTAGACTTGTATCACCCAGATGGTAAGTAGCAAACTCAGCATTTTAATTTTCTTGTTCTGATTCCAAAGTGTGGACTTATAACTATTATTTATAGGTGCAGATTGAGGAGTGGATTCAAGAAGATTATAAAACTGTTAGTATCTTATGAGAAATTCTTTTTTGTGTGTGTGTGTGTACTCCCATAAAAAAATCAAAAAAGAGCCAGAAGAGATAAACTCTATTTTTAATGGTGATTATCTCTTACTAGCAGGGTTATCATATAGTCTCTTCTTTTTGTTTTTCTGTATTTTTTAAAGTTTTCTATCATAGATATGTATTGCTTTTATAACAAGAAAAAAAAAAACAACAGAGTTATGGATTGAATTGTGTCCCACCAAAATATATGTTGAAATCCTAACCCATGCACCTATAAATATGACCCTGCTTTGAAATAAGGGTTTTTCTTTTGTTATGTTAATGAAACCATACCAGGGTAGGGTGGGTCCTAAACCTAATCACTTTTAAGTTATAAAAAGAGCAGCGTAGACACACAGATATACACAAGGTGAAGACAGATGTCAAGGAATGCCAAAAAACTCAGAGCTACTGACAAGGAAGAACCTCCTCCTAGAGCTTCGCCCTGTTTTCTGACTTCTAGCATCCTGAACTGTGAGAAAAAAACTTTTTGATCTTTATAGCCACCCACTTGTGCTATTTCTGTTATGGCAGCACTAGGTCATTAAGATATATGTTTAAAATTTTTTGAAGTGTGGAGGAGGTTTAGAATCCTAAACTCTCTGCCTATGTCTCCAATAATCATCTGTCTTCTTGGAAATCCAAAGCCCTCGGCTGACTTGGCAATATAGTATTTACTCAAAGACACAAGGCCTGAAGGACTGGAGACAACATCCAGAAGAGCTGTCAGTCCAAGACTTAGGGCAAAAGGGCAACATCCCCATA
The DNA here is from genome assembly GCF_030014295.1 of Loxodonta africana. Classification (NCBI taxonomy): domain Eukaryota; kingdom Metazoa; phylum Chordata; class Mammalia; order Proboscidea; family Elephantidae; genus Loxodonta; species Loxodonta africana. The sequence goes on from NC_087358.1 coordinate 58,534,414, forward strand.
AGCAGAAAAACAATCAGTCTCAGATCTGCTCGGCTGTTATCTCCCTCCTGTGATTTCTCATCCTGCAAATTATTCCAGTACTTGTATATTTATTTTTTAAACACAGAGGAGTTATTCTCCAAGTCTCTATCAGCTGAAGTATTAACAGCTTCCAGCTGAGAAAATATCTTTTCCTTTGCTTAAGCCTAATCATTATTTTTTTCCTTCCTACATGAGTTTCAGTATCATACAAAGGATCACATAACAAAAGGCCATGTGGATGATTTTTTTGGTAAAGTTGCATGTAGACTTCCAGTGTATAATTTGGATGTAAACCTATTTAAAGATGTCACTAGTTTGGATTTTCTTTCTAAAAAGAAAAACTTTCCCCTCTCCGTTCCTTGTAAGCCCAAAATATAAACCTACCGAAACAAAGAGGCAGAAAACAATAAAACATCTTCCTTTAGAACTTAGATCTATTTCTTGAAGTATCTCTTTTAAAAATGAAATTAGAGAGAACTGGAACTTTGTTCTGAAAACTTCAAATTGTATAAGATGTAGAGCTGTGTCTCACGGCGGTGCAGAAAGTGCTCCCTCTCAGATGCAAAAAGCCTTCTAAATAAAAATAGTCAGAGCAATCAGTTCTTTCCATAGTCCAGGATCCCTATAAGAAATGAATTCAAGATTGAGTTTTCTTACATCAGTTTTGCATACCATTTACAAGTCTGTGCTAGTCAACTTCCTGGGCTACAGCTTCCTGTTAATGAAAGGAGTCAGAAATGCATTCCCTTTATAAACCAGTTTCCTTTTCTCCAAGGCTCAAAAACATCCTGTGCCCAGCAGCTCGGATAACTATCCTGCAAATAGTTGTCATTGCCTTTAGGACAATAAAGGAGAAATGGCTTCTAGGTACAATTATGACACCAAGAGTTTGTGGGCAGCAGCCCCAGCACTAAAGAGCACAATGGTTAAGGGCTCTACTACTAACCAAAAGGTCCACGGCAAAAGGATGTGACAGTCTGCCTCTGTAAAAATTGCAGCCTTGGAAACCCTATAAGGCAGTTCTACTCTGTCCTGTAGGGTCATATGAGTCAGAATTAACTCTATGGCAACAGATTTGTTTTTGTTTTTTGGGGGGGAACCCCAGTCCCAAGGGCAGTTCAGTGGTAGAATTCTTGCCTTCCGTCCGGGAGACACAGTTTCAATTCCCAGCCAATGCATCTCGTGTGCAGCTACCTACCACTCATCTGTCAGTAGAGGCTTGCACGTTCCTATGATGCTAAACAGGTTTTAGCATCCAGACTAAGATGGATTAGGAAAAAAGGCCTAGTGGTCTACTTCTGAAACTCCACCAGTGAAAACTCTATGGATCACAAGGGTCCGACCCGCAACGAATCGTATGGATGACACAGGAGCAGGTCCCATATCCTCCAACTGTGCATAGGGTGGCCATGAGTCAGGGGTTGACTGGACAGCAGACACCATTATTACCAACACCCTTATTCTGAGTCTTTTTCTACCCTTGGGGTGCCCCTTTTTGTTGCTCTCCTCTGCTTAGTTATACTCTTTAATAAGAAATTAGGCTTATTTAAGTGTAAATGATTGATGTCTCAAAAGGTTTTCCATTCCTTAGCCCCTCTTCCTCACCCACTCCCCACTAGGATACTAAACCCGTTGTTGTTGAGTTGATTCCGACTCATAGATACTCTACAGGACAGAGTAGAACTGTCCAGTAGGATTTCAAAGGCTGTAATCCACCGAAGCACACTACCACTTTTTTTTCCCAAGGAGCCACGCGTGGGTTCGAGCCTCCAAACTTTTGGTTAGCAGCCAAGCACTTTAACCACTGTGCCACCAGGGATTCTCACTAGGATACTACACGCTATCAATACTAAAAAAAAAAAAAAAAAAAAAGTCACAGTCAAAAACAGAATGATACCTTGAGCTGTGGGATTTCCTAAGCAAGCCTGAGAGAAGATTCTGTGGGATCGAGGGTGATTTTGTATTCCTGACCACAGCAAGTGAGTGGCTATCTCAGGTCAGTGCCAGCATCTTCCTTAGGAAGGGCAGGAAACTGTTTATGGTCCACAGTAGAGACTCAGATTCCTCCCCTGTAAAATGGTAATAATAGTAATATGGGCTTCACACTGCTGCCACGAGAATTAAGGGAGATAATGAATGTGAAGCCCCTGGTACGTAGTAAATAATCAATAAATGTTAGCTTGTTAGTTCCCTTCTTTGACTTCCCTTCATTTATTCACCCTTTCAATTAATATTCAATGAACCAGCTTCTTCCTAGATTTGAATCACTTCCCAGTGGTGATATGACTTAGAGCTTCGAGACATGCCAGGCCTCCTTCAGGCTAGTAGGATACAATTTAGTACCCCTTAGCAAAGTGCACTAATTGGTCCCTGAGTGGCCTGAAAGAGTTAATGCAGCACCATAAGGTTTAATCTACCACTTCCTGACAAAATGAGTTTTAGCATGTTTTTATGCCGTAAGTTTTCTAGAATTATAGTACACAAAAACCTCTCTCTCTCAGACAAACACACACACACACACACACACACACACAGCAACCCCCCCAAGAGCAGTAAAATAGGTTACATGCTAGGATTAAAATAGCCCAGTTAGAGTACTTTTTACTAATCACAAAAACAACGGATTGTAGAAAATTTGAGAAGTACGTAAATATAAATAATACACAAAAGTTTCATAATCTTACAACCTCCCAAAAAAAGGGTCTTCAGAAAACACTGTTAACATTTTTCCTACTTCCTCCCAAGCTTTTACTCATACATAATATATATTCCATAATTAATATGCTATCACATATACTTTATGCACTGTGTTACTTTTATAATTAAAATTGTATCATGAACATTTTTTCAAATCATTGAAATTCATTAAAAATATTTTAATGGCAACTTAATACTCCATCATATGGATATCCCATGATTTGCTTAGCTATTAGTCTTTCGTTTCTGTTGTACACATCATTGAGACATACCTCTTCATACATATATTTTCAAATGAATTTCTGTTATTTCCTTAGACCTGATTAGTATAAATGAAATTATCAGATTAAATAGTACAAACTTTTTAAAGGCTCTCGGTGGAGACTGACAAATTGCTTGCCATAGGTCAATAGAGTTTGGCAATTCTCTTTTCACTGCATTCTGGCCAGCCCTGAGAATTTATACTAACCCATCTAACTGTGTTAATCTGATAGGTAAAACATCAAGATTTAACGTCGTTTTAATTTGCATCAGTATGACTACTAATGAGGTTGACCATTTATTCTTGCTCATTAGCCGTTTGTTCTCCCTGCCCTGTGAATTGTAGATTTATGTTTTCAGACAATTTTATTGAGGATATAGAGGTTTTATTATCAGTTCTGTTAACTCATTATATATTAATATCTTCCCACTGTTTTATTTTTAATTTCTGAAATATTTACTCCATAGAAAAGGGCCATAGGCCTCAAGAAAAGCCAAAGTATTTTTCCTGTTAATAAATATATCCCATCAAAATATCAATAATGCACAATCTTCTCGTTGGCTTTTAAATTTTTATGAAGTTTTTGACACATAGTTTTTAATTTTAAATATTAAAATCAATTATTTTCCTTTGCTATTTACACCATTGCTTGTATGCTTAGATAGCCCTTCTCCATTTGGGATCAGATAAGCACTTACCTGAAGTTTCTTTTAGGTTTTTAGAATGGTTTCATTTTTCTCATGTTTCACTCTCTAATTCATCCAGAATTTACTCTGCTGAGTAGAAAGAATGTAAAAAAAAAAAAAAATGTAAGCATATTTTCTAATACCATTCATGAAATATTAACTTCCTTTAAATTAAGATCTATTTATGAAATACACACCTTTTTGTATACATTTGCCTATATTTTGGTTCATTTGCATTTTTTCGTCTAATGGGGCTGGTCAGTCTCCTGCTCACTCTCAAAAAAGCCTTATTTTTCAAAATTTTCCATCTAGTCTAAATTGTTCATTCTCTCAGGCAAACTCTAGTATTCGGTCAAGTTCTCCAAAATTTCTATATACAAATCCCTGAGTTAGTTACCTGCCCAATTGTCCTTCCTTCTTTCTTCCTGCTAGTAGAGCCCGTTTCGTTCAGAGGAAGAACACGCGTAGTTCCCAATGACAAATTTATTTCTCAGCCTCCACTGTAACTAAACTGAATAAGTGAATCAGTTTTGGTCAATGAGGCGGTAGTGGTTTTAAAATATGTCCAAATATTCTTTCATACTCCTCCCTTCAAAAGAGAGATGTGATGGTATTAGTCTTGAGAGGCTAGTTCATAAAATAATGTGATTTCTGCCTTGTTCTCTCTTGGAGCTCTTGCTCTGGGAGAAGCCAGCTGCCATCTTGTAAGGACACTCAAGCAACCTATGGAAAGGCCCATGTAGTGAGCCTCCTACCAGCAACCATCTTGGCCACGAGCCATCTTGGACATGGTTCCTCCAGTTCCAGTCATGCCTTCAGATGACTGCAGCCCCTGCCAACATCTTAACTGCAGCTTAATGAGAGACCCTGACCCAGGCCTACTTAGCTAAACCTCCCTAGAACTCCTGCTCCATAGAAACTGTAAAATAATAAATATTTGTTGTTTTTTAAAAATCCATTTGATTTGCTGGAGTATTCTTGTTGTTATTGCTTTATGTTTTTTCATTTTTTTAATTTCAAACTACTGATTTAGGGGCATTATTTGTTCCACAGAAATAGATAACTAATACAAGGTGTAAGCAGAAGTATTCTCAAGGCTCTTCACTTTTCTTTGATAAATGGGAAAGATATGGCTAGAATCATCCCCTCTTCTCTTTTATTCCTTGAATGTAGATGTGGTGCCTGAAGTATAGCAGCCATTTTGCAACCATGAGACAACATGAATAAGTATGAAAGTCAGCACATTCAGGACCATGGAGCAGAATGATTGAAAGCTGGATGCCTGAAGACATTGTTGAGCAGGTGAAACAACACCTCCAACTGCTTAAATCTATGTCTCATTATATGATGAAAATAAACACTTCGTGCATCTCTTAACCAATGTATTTGTTATTGCCACCAAATGTATTCCTAACTCACAGTTGGGATCAGATGTTGCTACACGGCCAGCACAGAGCTGGGCACTTTGTAAACATGCTCAATGTGAATTTAGAGTAATGAATTACAAGTTTTAATAGCCCTAACGTAATAAGAAACACATGTAGATTTCCTTCAAAAACTGAGAGTTTGTGGAAATAGTGGAAGGTGAGTTAATAAATGACAGCAGAATTTGAATTACCTCAGGGAAAACTGCTTCGGATACTTAGCATATGAACAGGCTCCCTTTTGCAGCACTTTTTTTGTGCTGATGTAGATTAACCAGTGGTCAAATTGCCTGCAATCAAGTATTGAGCAATCAAGTATTGATTATAACACTTCAAAATGCCCACGAAGTGAAAAATCTTTTATTTTTATTTAAATTCTGTGATGCCACATGTTAAAGCAACTTAGCACATCTTTCATAAAATAATTAAGACCAATTATCCTCAAAGCATTATTCATACATAAGTGATCTGTCACTAGTAATCCCCAGAGAGGTCATCCACATACTTGACTCATTCAGGACATTTCTTAATATTCAAAACGTGAATATTTTCTTTTGTTTTTTAATTTAACTAGTATATCTTGCAACAAGCCCTGGTGACACAACAGTTAAGCTCTCAGCTGCTAACCGAAAGGTTGGTGGTTAGAACCCACCCAGCGCTTCCTGGGTGAAAAGACCTGGTGATCTGCTTCTGCAAAGATTAAAAACTAAACCAAATCCATTGGCATTGAGTCAATTCTGACTCATAGTGACTCTATAGGACAGAGAAGAGCTGCCTCATAGGTTTTCCAAGGAGCGGCTGGTGGATTTGAACTGCCTACCTTTTGGTTAGCCTTGGAAACTTTATAGGGCAGTTCTACTCTGTCCTGTGGGGTTGCTGTGAGTTGAAAATTGACTCTATGGCACCTAACAACAAAAATAGGATATTTTGTTTTAGTTCCTGGGTGGCACAAGTAGTTAAGTGCTCAAGTACCAGCCAAAGGGTTGGCAGTTTGAACCCACCCAGAGGCACCATAGAAGACAGGCCTGACAATCTGCTTTCAAAAGTTCATAACCTTGAGAACTCTATGGAACAGTTCTACTCTGCACACATGAGGTAGCTATGAGTTGCAATCAACTCGCCACAACTAACAACAGCAAGAACAAACAATATGTTTTCCAATGTATACTCTCAAACATGGTGCCATTCACACAGCTACAGGATGACCAAAATGAAAAGGACAACATTAAGTGGTGACCAAAAAGCAGAGCAGCCCAAACTCTCAAACCAGAATGTTAATTGCCACCATCACATTGGAAAACAGTTCAATATTTACAAAATCTGAACATACGCATATTATTTGGCCCCTCAGTTCCACTCCTAGGTATATAAAACTCATTATAAAAAAAAAAAAAAACATTGCCATCGAGTTGATTCTGACTCATAGCAACCTTATAGGGCAGAGTAGAACTGCCCTATAGGGTTTCCAAGGAGTGCCTTTTGGATTTGAACTGCCTACCTCCTGGTTAGCAGCCATAGCTCTTAACCAGTACACGACTAGTGATATAGTCAGCCGAAATAAACACATATGCTCACCAAAAGATAAATACCAGAATGTACAGAGCAATATTATTTATAATAGGCGAGAACTATAAATAACCCAAACGTTTATTCACATTAGAAAGGATAAATGAATTCTGGTATATTCACCCACTGAAATGCCAGAGAAATGAGAATGAATGAACCCTTGCTATAGCAACAACACTGATGACTCTCATAGCCGTAACATTGAACGAAAGAAGACACAGAAGAATACATACTACACGATTCCGTTTATTTAAAGCAATTTTTTTTAAAAAAGAAAGACCGATCTATGATAATAGAAGTCAAAATAGTGGTTATCTTTACCAGGATATGAATTGGAAAGGGACACGGAAAGCTTCTGGGGTTCTGGTAATTTTCTATTTCTTGACCTGGCTGGAGCTTACATGGGGATGTTCACTTCGTAGTGTGTAAAATTTCATCAAGAAAAACATTTTTCTATATGTTTCATATTTTATTAGACGTGCCTGGGTGGTGCAAACAGCTAAAGTGATTGGCTACTAACTGAAAGGTTGGAGGTTTGAGTCCACCCAGAGACACCTCAGAAAAAAGTAGTGACAATCTACTTCTGGAAAAATCACCTATTGAAATCTTATGGAGCACAGTTCTACTCTGACACAAATGGGGTCGCCATGAGTTGGAATCAACTCGACAGCAACTTCACTTAAAAATGGTGCCATTTCTTCTCATTTATTCTGCAGTGTAATTTTTTAAAGGGTAGTACATTTAAGTAGAAGCCCTGGTGGCACAGTGGTTAAGAGCTTGGGCTGCTAACCAAAAGGTTGGCAGTTCAAATCTACCAGCTGCTCGTTGAAAACCCTGTAGGGAAGTTCTACTCTGTCCTGTAAGATTGCTGTGAGTCGGAATCAACTCGACAGCAACGGGTTTGGTTATATTTAATAGGAGCATGAAGCAGGCAAATATTGTGACTCTTAGCAAATTTTGCTTCAGCAAAGTGGTCCTAACGCAGAAGAAATTGATAACCACTGTTACTAAACTGATTTTAAAAAAAGAATTATGTTAATTGGTCCACAAAAGATGAAAGACTGGGGTAGTATGTTTCTGGGTGGTGGACAAAAGAAGCATTAACAGCAGTCTCCCTCTTCTTACCCTCCTGGGGCTAAATTGGGCCTCAAAGGAAGGGCAATAATTAGGAGAAGAAGGAGGACTTATGGGCGGTATCCCCCGCCCCTTACTCCATTTTTCTTTGTGTGATTTAATATGTCACTGAGAAAGGGATAGCATAGCATGGTGGCCCAAAGAGTTTGCCCTCAGCTACTAACCTAAATATTGGTGGTTCAGAACCACCCAAGATGCTGCAGAGAAAAGGCCTGGCAATCTGCTTCTGTAAAGATTGCAACCAAGAAAACCCTATGGAACAGTTCTACTCTAGCACATGTGGTCACCATCAGTCATAATCAACTCGACAGCAACGGTTTTGGTTTGGTTCTTTTGGAGCATGCTGACAGGTGGCCAAATCTGGGTGTTTCCATAAAGTTGGTTTGGGTTGCCCTACTTCCCGGTGTTACCACCCTCACATGTTGTCCACTGGAAGTGTGGGTGGTTGGAAGAGATCTGAGGCCAGCAGTGGTTCTGGACACCTGTCAAGATTCATCTTTACACCCAAGACTCTGACTCTCATGTAGAAAGATTTAAGCCTCTGTTTGGTTCTGCTTTGCCTCTCACATGAGCTTATGAGTACATTTTCTCTAAGACAGAACTAAGGATGGATGTTAAAGATGACTTCTCTGGTCTTTAGGGTTTTCTGAGAGGATTTATCTGGAGGCCAGATATCCACGAAGGTGGGTCCACTTCTTAGAGGTTTATCCTGAAAAGCAGATGTCTCCCTAGAGTCTGGGAGCTCTGCTTCACACTTGATCACATTTTCCTGTAAAAATGTGTCCAGAATTAGTCAGACAAAAAGATACATGGAACAATTTAAATATTCTCATAATATATATGTGTATATAAACACCAAAGGCCAGCAGCTCGGACCCACCAGGCTGTCCTTGGAAACCCTAGAGGGCAATTCTACTCTTGTCCTTTGGGTCTCTGTGAGTTGGAATCAACTCAGCGGCAATGAGTTTGGTTTTTTTTATAAACACGACCCAAACGTGTTGCCTTCTAGTCAATTCTGACTCACAGCCACACTATGCAAGTCTAGAGAAATTCACATAGACTCTTTATTCCCTGTGTGTTGAACCCTATTTGCTCCTTGAGTGGACTCTTCATAGGTTTATAACAGTTTTCACAATTTATATGTGGAAAAGCTGTTTATCCCCAAGAGGGAAAATGACATGCACCTTTACTTCTTCAGGTGCCCTGAATTTGGAGGCTTAAAATAGTTCTTTGTAGCACCTCCTTTGAATTTTGACAGATGCTTCAGGCTATTGGCAAACTTTAAAGGGATTTAGCAAGAAACTAGATTTGACCCATTTTCTTTTAATCTGTGTACACAGTTGTCTAGTTATGACTGGCTTTAAAACCTTCAAAACCTGGAAGCATTTTAAATCTTATTTGTTCCTTGAGTGGCCTATTCATTAATGAGCTTATCTGCTTGGTTGCTTCTGAAGTTAAATCTTATTTCTCCATCTACTTTTTCTAATAAGTTTTATTTTGTGCTTTAATTTGTTGGATAAAATATTGTGTGTCATCAGTTTGTTAACTGTACACTGCCCAGGCTCCAGAGTTTGTTTTAAAAGCATATTTTAAATGTCTAAGGCTCAAGGCATCTTCTTTAACTTGCCGATTTTATAAGGTAGATACCCCAAGCTAATGGTAGTCTTCCTTTAAGACACCGGAAAGGCTTAATCCAGGTAAGCCAATGCACCTCACACACAGCCACCACCAGTCTTGTCAGTGGAGACTTGTGTGTTGCTATGATGCTGAACAGGTTTCAGCAGAGCTTCCAGACTAAGACAGACTGGAAAGAAAGGCCTGGTGATTTACTCCCTAAAGTCAGCCAAGAAAAACCCTGTAGATCACAGCACTCCAGTCCACAACCAATCATGGCGATGGCACAGGACCAGGCAGTGTTTTGTTCTGTTGTACATGATGGGGTCACCACGAGTCAGGGCCAACTTGATGGCAGCTAACAATAACAACAAAAGGACTAGCAGCATACACATCACCCTCCCTCCAGCGCTCCTCACCACTGAATACTCCAGCCCACTAAAATAAACCTATTCCTATTCTTCTCATAAAAAGCTCAAAAAGACTGAGAGCATTCATTAGACCATTCCTCGCCTTCTTCTGACACGTTCTCCTAAAGGTGCATGCCCTCAACCCACAAGCCTTTCTCAGCTCACAGTTCCAGTTCTGTCTCCATGTGCAAAGGGCCATCTTCACTTAGCTCCAGGGAGTGTTCTTCTAAACCGGAGAGCCCAGATCTTCTCCTTCCTTCACCTGGGCTTTCTTTGTCCACTCTGCAGTCTAAGTGCTCTTCTGAGAAACCTCCCAGAAGGAATTCCTCCTTCCCTTACATTCAAGGATGAGGAGGACTTAATTCTTCAATAGCCTGTTGTTGTTGTTAGTTGCCATGGAGTCAACTCCTGTATAACAGAAGGAAAGGATTGTCTGTATAACAGAAGGCAACGTTGTCTGTATAACAGAAGGAAATCTCGTAAATATAACAGAAGGAAATGTTGTATGTGTAACAGAAGGCAATGTTGTATGTATAACAGAAGGAAACGTTGCCCCTACACCATCTTCATGACCTTTCATATGTTTGAGCCCATTACTGTGGCTATTATGTCAATCCATTTCATTGAAGGTTTCCTTCATTTTCACTTACCCTCTACTTTACCAAACATGATGTTCTTTTCTAGGGATTGGTCCCTTCTGAAAACACATCCAAAGTAAGCAAGACGAAGTCTCTCCTTCCTCGAGTCTAAGGAGCATTTGGGTTTTATTTTTCCTAAAACAGATTTGTTCATTCTTCTGACATTCGTTATTCTTTGCTTAATGCTATTTTAGTCATGTGCACTTCTACAGTAAGAGTGACATTCAGGCAGTAATGGTTGATTGGGAATGGAGAAATGGGAAAGTAGTTAGACATTTCACTTACAGTAGCATTGCCCTACAGCCATTCCTTTATTTAGTCTCCTGATTTGCTTCAGAAAAGGTTTAAGGTGGCTGCCTAAGCCCACCTTCAAAGAGCAATATATCTAATACTTTTAGGTCATAAGCAACTTGGGGAGGGGCATAGTGAGACCACCAAAATCCTTCTGTCTTTGCAATGACCTCTAAAGTAAAAAAAAAAAAAGTAAAAGCTCAAGTTATTCCTCCACTGAAGAGAAGATTTTCATTTGGGGATTTTTGAGTATGCTTGTCAGGTACATGCCCATCACTGGTAACATCTTCAGAATATACTTGTCGTCTCCCTGACATCAGTAAATCCATTCATTCCCAGCTGTAATTTATCTCTTGATAAATCATGCTATCAAGTTGAAGTGTGAAAGCAATACCCTTAGGACATAAAATACCACTGAATCTGCGGTTTGGTTAATTTATTACTATTATTAGGGAACTGACAGGATTGCTTTCAAAATTGAGTGCCCAGAGGCCCCAGATTTTTATCAGGTCTTCGATACTGGAACAGTGTGCAATCATGCCCTGCTGACCGGGACACTTCCCCCAGCCTGCTTCTGCCTCTGGTCCCTTTGGAGAATTCTTGTCAGAAGAGAGGAGTTGCTGAAGCCAGGCACAGGCTTCTCCATGATGTTCAGACAGATAGGTAGGCCTGACAATCAAGAAAATAAAGCCTTAGGGCTGCTTCTCAAGGAAATCGTTTGCTTTCTTAAAAGGGTTGTCTCTGTATCCAGTCCATGGCAGAGTAGCATGACATAGGTAAGGCACAGCACTAAAAGCCAACAAAGTATAGTGACAAGAGCCCCAAACCAGGACTCACCAGACACGGCATGAAATCCTGACTCTGGCATTTACCAGCTGTGTGACCTTGGAGAAAGCATCTAATGCTGCTGAGCCTACTATGACTGCAAAATGGTACAAGTCACAATAGTGTTGTTGACAGAATTAATTAAGACATGTGGGAATCGTTACCCCATAATAGGTGGCCAATAGGTGTCTGTTGCTTCCTCTTAATAAAAAACCAAATCTGTTGCCCTTGAGTTGGTTCCAATTCATGACAACCCTCTGTGTGCAGAGTAGAACGGCCTTCCATAAGGTTTTCAAAGCTGTGACCTCTCAGAAGGAGATCACCAGGCCTTTCTTCCAAGGCACCTCTAGGCAGGTTCAAACTGCCAACCTTTCAGCTAGTAGTTGAGTGCTTAATGCTTTGCACCACTCAGGGACTCCTTTCCTCTTAATAAAAAAAAAAATTAAAGGCAGAATTTATAGGGACTTTGTCTTAGTTGAAGCCCTGGTGGTGTAGTGGTTAAGAGCTATGGCTGCTAACCAAAAGGTAGGCAGTTCTAATCCACCAGACACTCCTTGGAAACCATATGGGGCAGTTCTACTCTGTCCCATAAGGTTGCTATGAGTGGGAATCAACTCAATGGCAATGGGTTTGTTTTTTTTTTTTTCTTGGTTGGAGCCCTGGTGGTGTAGTGGCTAAGAGTTTGGCTGCTAACCAAAGGGTTGGCAGTTCAAATCTACCAGCTGCTCCTTGGAAACCCTGTGGGCCAGTTCTACTCTGTCCTATAGGCTCTCTATGAGTCGGAATCAACTTGATGGCAACATGGTTTTTGTTTCTGGTTGTCTTAGTTAGCTAGTTTTGTCATAACAAAAATAGCACAAGTGGGTGGCTTAAAGAACAGAAAACTATTTTCTCACAGTTCAGGAAACTAAAAGTCTGAGTTCAGGGTGTGGCTCTAAGGCAAGGCCCCTCCTTGTCTATTTTGGCTTCTAACAATCCCGCCAAACTCACTGCCTTTAGTCGAAGTCAGTTCTGACTCATAGAGGACCCCATCGGGCTTCCAAGGCCATAAATCTCTATGGGAGTAGATTGCCACATCTCTCTCCCTTGGAGTCACTGGTGATTTTGAACCACCAACATTCTGGTTAGCAGTCGATCACTTTGATCACTGTGCCATCAGGGCTTCTAGTAGCTGCCAGCAATCCTTGGTGTTCCGGGGCTTGTAGACGCATCTGTCTCATCGTCTATATTCCTCTTTCCCCCGTGTGTGTGCTTCTGCATCTTTTCTGCTCTTTTTATAACTCAGGCATGACTTAATTAACATAACAGAGGAAACCCCACTTCCAAAAAGGACCACATCCACAAGCACAGGGGTCTGGCCTTCAATACGTACTTGTGGGGGAGGGGGTCAGTTTTCAATCCATAACAATTGATGCTGTTAATTTTTCAACTGCTTGTGATCATCCCTTTCTCAGTTGTACTCAGATTTGTTTTCATTCTGGTCCTGAAGGGAGTTTGAGATTCAACCAAGCACTGGACATTAAGATAGATGGTCAATAAAGACAGCTTTGTAAGACTTTTCATACCTTAGAACCTAATGAGATGTATATGAAATCTTATCACAACAAATGCCAAAACCAACCCTAGCCTTACAAAAGAGGAAATGGAGGAGAGAGGGCATAGCAAGGAGAAGCTAAGTTACAGCCAACCAAACAGCATTTCAAACAGTACTTAGGACAGTCAAAGTTCTAGTGTGAACTGTTGTAAGAGGACGTGCTTATTTGGGCACATGTTGGTGGCAAATTGGAGTCTCTGAGTGGTGCAAACAGTTAACACACTCAGCTGCTAACTGAAAGGTTGGAGGTCCGAGGCCTCACAGAGGCACTGCAGAAAAAAGGTCCAGAGAGCTACTTTCAAAAAATCAGCCATTGAAAGCCCTAGAGAGTGCAGTCCTACTCTGACACGCATGAGGTGGTCATGAGTTGGAATCGACTCAACAGCAGCTGTTTTCAAAAGCAAATCAGGAGCTGCTTAAGCCCCTGCAGTTGATCTTCCTACTCCCTTCCCAGGCACTCCACCTGCTCATTGCTTCTCCAGAAGCCTCTTCCATAGTCGCCTCAAGACCTCTGCGCATGCCAATCTCTCAGCCTCAGATGCTTGTCCCTGTTCTCGACTCCCTTCCCTCTTTATTCAAAACAAAAATCAAACATCATCTCCTTTGACGGGCCTTTCCTGACCACTCTGCCTAATAGAGTTCCCACACCCAGTGCTCATCCATAGCTCTGTCCCTTACCTGCTTTTCCTTCGTAGCACTTAACACTACCTGACTTTATTATTATTATTATTATTATTATTGTCTTCCACTAGAATGGAAACCCCATGAACACAACAAATATGTGTCTGTCTTGTTCACCACTAACACCCAGTGTCTAAAATTGTTGCCAGCAGATAGTAGGAAGTGAGAGGAAGGAAGGTGATGCATAATAATGTCCTCCACCATCTCACAGGGACAAAATATCTTTCTCCATTACACAGGAGTTCAGTCCCTAAAAGTGTGTGTCCCAGAACATAAGCAAAGCAAAGCCAAGTGGGCAACGTCTATTCAGCCTCATTCAGACCCCTATACTCTACAGTAACTTCCCAACTGACCTCCTTGTCTCTAATTATTTTATCCACCCATCCCATGTGCTTTTTCTGTTTTTTTAACTTTGCTTTTGTTTGTTTTATTAGAACTTTATTGAGACATAATTGACATAGAATAAAATGCTCTATTTAAAGTGCACAATTTGATGAGTTTTGATATATGTATACACCCATGAAACCATTACCTCAATTGAGATAATGAACATTTCTATCACCACCACTCCCAAAAAGCTTCCTCATGCCTTGTCATGGATTGATTGTGTCCTCCAAAAAATATGTATCAACCTGGTTAGGCCATGATTCCCAGTATTGTGTGGTTGTCCTTCACTTTGTGCTTATAATTTTATGTTGTGAGGGTTAGGGTGGGATTGTAACACCATTACTTAGGTCACCTCCCTGATCCAATGTACTTTCTCTGGGCTGTGGCCTGCACCACTTTTATCCCTCAAGAGATAAAAGGAAAGGGAAGCAAGGAGAGAGTTGGGGACCTCATACCACCAAGAAAGTAGCACCAGGAGCAAAGCGCATCCTTTGGACACAGGGTCTCTGTGCCCGAGAAGCTCCTCGACCAGGGGAAGCCTTCCTCCAGGGCCCACAGAGAGAGAAAGCCTTCCCCTGGAGCCATCGCCCTGAATTTGGGCTTATAACCTACCAGACTGTGAGGAAATAAATTTCTCTTTGTTAAAGCCAGCCACTTGTGGTATTTCTGTTATGGCAGCATTAGATGACTAAGACATGCCTCTTGGTAATTTCTCCTTCCTGCCCTTTCCCCACTGGTCACCATCCTCAGATCAGTTTACACTTTCCAGAATTTTATATCAATGGAAATACACGGTATGTGCTTCCCCCATCCCCACCCCACCCCCAGAAATGCTTTCACCTAGTATAATTATTTTGAGATTTGTCCATATTTTTGTGGCTATCAATAGTTCTTTCCTTTTTATTGCTAAATGGTATTGCATTGAATAGATACACCACAATTTGTTTATCCATCCATCTGTTGGTGAACATCTGGGTGGTATTCAGTTTTTGGTAATTACAATTAAGCTGCTATGACCATTCATGTAAAAATCTTTATATAGGCATATCTCTTGCATAAATATTGTTATGGATTGAATTTTGTTCCCCCAAAATGTGTATCAACTTGGCTAGGCCATGATTCTCAGTACTGTGGGGTTTTCCTCCATTTTGTGATCTGATAAATTTTCCTATGTGTTATAAATTCTAACCTCTATGATGTCAATGAGGCAAGATTAGAGGCAGTTATGTTAAAAGGCAGGACACAATCTACAGGATTAGGTTGTATCTTGAGTCAATCTCTTTTGAAATATAAAAGAGAGAAGCAGGCAGGGAGAAGGACCTCCTACCACCAAGAAAAAAGAGCCAGGGGTGGAGCATATCCTTTGCACCTGGGGTCCCTGTGCTGAGAAACTCCTAGACTCAGGTGAAGATTGATGACAAGAACCTTCCCCAGAACTGACAGAGAGAGAAAATCTTCTCCTGGAACTGGCACTCTGAATTTGGACCCTTAGCCTCCTAAACTGAGAGAATAAATTTCTGTTTTTTTAAGCTTTCCACTTGTGGTATTTCTGTTTTAGCAACACTAGATAACTTAGACAAATACATAGGAGAGGAACACTGGGTCTAGGGTAGGTATGTGCTTAACTTTTTAAGGAACTGTCAAACTATTTTCCAAAGTAGTTCTCCATTTTATATTCCACTGGCTGTTCATGAGAGTTCCAGGTACTCCACATCCTCATCAACACTTGATATTTTCAAGAGAAATCTGATCATGGCACTCCTGTGCATAAAGTTTACATGATTTTCCACTCCCTGCAGAATAAGACCCACATTCCTTAGGGCCAATTACAAGCCCCTGGCCTCTTACCACAAACACAGCTCCCACCACAGTTCCCTTTCCTCATTCCCAGCCCCCATAGTTTTTTCACCAGCACACAAGGCTTCCTCAGTCTTCCCCATCCACTAAGTACCCTTTCTTGACTCTGAGCCTTTATTCAAGCATTTCTTTATTCTCCCACCTCTTTAGCTCCAACTGAACCTCAGGGCCAACTTAACTTTTGCTTTCTCTGTTAATAGTTCCCCCATCTCTCCTGTCTACAGATTTAACAGCTCCTCCCTTTTTTCTTCCCATGGTACTTTGTTCAATACCTCATTTGGGAATTTTATTTCACTGTAGTAATTTTTTGTATAATGGTCTATCCCAACCACTAGACTATAAGGTTTTTCTGGAAGATTTTTCATCTTTGCATCCCAAACTGTCTAGATCAGTCCCCCAACACAGTGTGGGCATTTTTTGTTGCATAGCTTCTCTACAACTAGACTGGTTACCCAGATTTTTTTCCCCCATGGCTTCCTATTATCCTTTTTAAAAGAAAGAATCCCAGCTATTTCCCTTATGGGAATTTATCCTAAGAAATCTCTGGACAAATACATTTAAAAAAATGGATATACAAGAAAGTTCTTCAAAGCATTGATTATAGTATCAAAAAATTGCAATCAGAATAATTGTTCTTCAATAAGAGATTAGTTAAATAAATTATGGTAGGATCTACAGGGGAATATTGGGCAGTCGATAAAAATGATGATATGGATTTATTACTTATTAACATGGAACAAAATAACCAACCTTTGTTGGGCAGTGGTTAAGTGATCAGCTGCTAACTGAAAGGTTGGCAGTTCAAACCCACCAGCAGCTCTGTGGTAGAAAGATGTGTCAGTCTGCTTTGGTAAAGGTTACAGCCTTGAAACCCTACGGGACAATTCTACTCTGTCCTATAGAATCACTACGAGTTGAAATTGACTTGAGAGCAGCAGATTATTATTGGAGAGAGAGAGAAAAAAAAAAAGGATGCAGAACTGTATAAGCAGATAATATTTATGTAAAATTACGTATGTGTGTATAGCTGTAAGTATCAATGTTTATAGAAATATATGGAAGGATATTTGCCAAAATGTTACAACAGTTAAGTCTGGGTAGTAGGATTTCAGATGATTTTTCTTTTCTTATCTTCCAGGATTGCTTAAGTAGTTTTAAATGTTGTTAGGAGCCCTGGTAGCTCAGTGGTTAAGAGCTTGGCTGCTGACTAAAAGGTCAGCAGTTCGAATCCACAAGCCCCTCCTTGGAAACCCTATGGGGCAGCCGTACTCTGTCCTATAGGGTTGTTTTGAGTTGGAATCAACTTGATGGCAAGGGGTTTGGTTGTTTTTTGGTAGGTGTTATTGGATCTGTTTTGACTTGTAGTGACCCCATGTGACAGAGTAGAATTAATTTTATAACCTGAATAAGATAGTAAAATGTTCTCATTTTGAAAATAATAAAAATAATCTAGAGGAGAGTAGATGGGCTCCACTGTTCTGCCAGATCAACCCTCTTATTTTCTCCATGGAATGGGGACAATTCTTCTAACTTTATTAATTAAATATCTAATATATATAGAGAGAGACATGGAGTTGACTTCGACTCATGGCAACCCAATGTGTGTCAGAGTAGAAACTGAGCTCCATAGGTTTTCAGTGGCTGATTATTTGGAAGGAGATCACCAGGCCTTTCTTCTGAGGTGCCTCTAGATAGACTCTAACCTCTGACCTTCCAGTTAGCAGCCAGGGACATTAAACATTTGCACCACCCAGGGACTCCTATCCTGTTAATTAGGCCATCTGAAAGTAGATCAGCCCTTGGACCAACCGCACAGATGGGTATTTACTTGGCATGATTAGAAGCTATCGAGCTGCTCCTACCCAACCGGTCCTGTTCTTATTTTAAAATAAGTCTGAATTCAAATTGGCAGTTCGAATTCACCAGCCGCTCTTTGGAAACCCTATGGGGCAGTTCTACTCCTATAGGGTTCCCGTGAGTCAGTATCAACTCGATGGCAACAGTTTTTTGTTTGTTTGGTTGGTTTTGGTTTTCTTACTATTAGTTATTCCTTTAGGGCACTTCAATTAGGCAGCTGTTAAAATGTATGGGCAAAGATAAAAAAAAAAAAAAAAAAAAAGGAGCTATTATTAGTTACGGACTTGGTAAACTCAATTAATTGCCCAGCAAAAGGATGGATTGTTAAGTGACAACATGGAAAGGGAAAATGGGCAGGAGTTGGGTGGGGTGAGGTGGGGGAAAGCAGCATAAAGAAACTCAGGCTCTGGTGAATGTAGAAAAAAAGGGGTAAGAAAAGAGGAGCGGCTGAGGAGATAAACCAAACCTGTTCTGTAAATGTGCTTAGCTAGAGGTTTTTAGGGCAGATCTATAGCCCCTTATGGGAGACAAATAGCTGGAAAGTGCCTCTCACCCCAAGAAGAGAGCTTAAAAAAAAAAAAACACAGACACACAGCTAGATTGGCAATCAACCCATGGTTTACGTCTTTGGGGCATATGTGGATGATGTTCATCAGGTGCAGTGACTCGTGTGACGAAATCACTTCATGAAGTGTTTACCCACTGTTTTTCATTCCTCATTTTTCCTCCTAAACCCCCTGTGGCAGATTGTGTTTTCCAAAGACGGCCACACCAATATATATCCCATTCACCGTACGTCCATGTGTCTATCGTGGATGAACCTCTGCAAAAGGCGGGGACTACATTCCCTCTTCTGAAACACTGGTGGGCTGTGACTGCCTCAATAAACAGGATGCTGTGCAAGGACAGTGTGTGACTTCTGAGGCTTGTCACAAAAGGCAATGTGGCTTCTGTCTGTCACTCCTTCTCTCTCCTCTCCTCTTCCTCCCCCTCCCTCTCTTCTCCTTCTCTCCCTCAATCTCATCTGTTTTCTCTCTCTCTCATGTCTTTTATATCTCTCTTCTTTCCTTTTCTCTCTTTCTCTCTTCTTTTTCACTCTCACTCTCACTCTTACTCTCTCAGGGCACTTGCCCTTGGAACCCAGCCACCATGTGAGGAAGCCCCTGGAATATGGAAAGGCCATGTGAGTGGCAGTCTTCCAGCTGGCAGTCTTCCAGCTGACTGCCCCAACTAGGATCCCAGCCAAGAGCCATCAGAAACCTCCAGATATTCCATTTACAAAATTATCTAGCCCCCAGTATTTGATGATTTCCAGATGAGGCCCCAGACATGGAGGAGCATGTACCCTAGTGAGTTCCTGACCTACAGAAACTATGTGAGATCATAAGTGAGTATTATTGCTTTGAATGGAGTCCCTGGGTAGTACAAACAGTTATTGTGCTTGGTTGCTAACCAAAAAGTTGAAGTCCACTCAGAGATACCTCAGAAGAAAGGCGTGGTGATCCACTTTTAAAAAATCAGCCACTGAAGATCCTATGGAGCATAGTTCTACTCTGACACACATGGAGTAACTATGAGTCAGAACTGACTTGATGGCAGCTGGTTTTTGGTTTATTGCTTTGTGTAATCACTAACCAACACTCCACCTTCTCCATTTCCGCTACCCTCAGGGTATATTGTTAAAAGAAAAATTTGTCCATTATTATTTGGGTTGCAACATAAGTTTTCAAGTATCATCTCTGTGTTAATGACTTGAAGGAACTATATTTGGAGTCTAAAAATCCTAGCATTTGACTATGAAAAGACAAAGCCCTGAAGAACTCACTGGCATAATATTTATCATTTCGACCACAAATTTGAAAGAAGGCATAAGAGTGAGTGTTCCAATCTGTTGCTGTTGTTAGCTGCCATTAAGTCAGTTCCTACTCACGGTGACCTTGTGTATAACGGAATGAAACGATGCCCAATCCTTCACCATCTCCATGATCATTGATACGTTTCAGCTCCTTGTTAAGACTACTGGGTCAAATCCATCTCGTTTTCCAATCTAAAAAAAGATATAATTTTTTTTTTCCTGTTCTGGAGAGAAGAGAGAGAGGATGAGAGGTGGACCTCGAGGGTCCTGAAACCCCTGACCAGGGACTTCACTGCAGGAAACCAGGCAGTGTAGGCCAGAGGGCACGTGGTATCTCAGGAGATACCAATGGGATTGATGACGAGGGTAAGGGATGGGAAAAATCAGACATCTCTGCAGGTAGCACCAGCATTGACAGAGGATGATCTAGGACCAGAAGGATCCTCTTGACAATCCATAAGTTGCCACCACACCTCACATCCCAGGTGCAACTTAACATCAACCCAGGGAGAGAAGGAAAGAATGAAAAAAAAACCTGTATGAACCCAATTCACCTGGAACTGATTGTATTAGGTGATCTGCCATCAGTAGGAGGGTGCTGGAAATACTGTTCACATTCACTTACAAAAAAAATTAAGCTGCATTATGTATGATTCTTAGTTATGACTTACGGAACATGTACCTTCTTCACCAGGGTGTTTGCCTTCCCTGCTAATCTGTAACCTCCAGGAGGAGAGAGAGGTGAGAGGCCCAGAGCAGGCATTCAGTGAATATTTGTCGGATGACAAAATAAATGAACGAATAATGGAGACTAAGGAGTTTCACTCCACAAATCAGAGGCAGAGTTCCAGCTGTGTCTCCAACAAGCCGGATCATCTTTAACAAGCTCTAACCCTCTCCACAAGGTCTCTGGGTGGTGCAAGTGGTTTGTGCTCAACTACTAACCTAGAGGTTGGGGGTTCCAACCACCTAGCTGCACCACAGAAGAAAGGCCTGGTGATCTGCTCCCATAAAGATTATAGCGAAGAAAAGCCTACAGAGCAGTTCTATTCTGTCACATGGGGTTGCTGAGTCAAAATTCACTCAACAGCAATGAATTTGACTTTGGTTTTTGGAATTCTTTCCATCGTGCATGGGGTTGAGAGGAGTCAGGGCCGATCCAATGGCAGCTAACAACAACCACAATCCTCTGTGAGCCTGGAAGTTTTTATCTTGAATTGTACTTTCAGTTCTAATACCCTGCTGCACCACGAGCTACTACAAAACAGATATCAAGACGTAATCATTTTTCTAGCCCCAGAATCTAGCATTAAAAAAAAAAAAAAAAAGTTGCTGTGGAGTGGATTCCAACTCTCAGTGACCCTATAGGATAGAGTAGAACGGCCCTATAGGGTTTCCAAGGCTGTAACCTTTACAGAAACAGACTGCCACATCTTTCTTTCACGGAGCAGCTGATGGGTTTGAATCCCCAACATTCTAAGCACTTAAGCACTGTACCACCAGGGCTCCTAGAATTTAACATCCAAAAAATCAAACCCCTAGTACCTTGTAAATAATAGGCAGTCAATAAATATTTGTTAAATGAATGAAGTAGATTATATGCTATGTTTCAAACACTAACAAGGACAATGTGTAATTTGGTTGCCTTTTCAAGTACATAAACATTAAATGAAAACGAAAGAGAAATAACAAACGAAGGACATCATAATGTCGTTTTCACTGTGTAGCAACATCTCCTAACTGCCTGGCATTTAAGGAGTGATGGATTAATCACCCGGGAGTCTGACTTGGTGTTTGGCTCCAACTGCCTCCCTGCTATTCTGACTGATGGCCTCTCTGAGCTGTCTTTTGATGGGCAGCCGTTGCCCCCAGTGCTTTTTTGATCAAAAGTACATATGTCCTGTCATCCTTTATAATCTTCAGAACTGGGAGATTGTCTTTTATTTAAGTTTCCTGAGCTGAAATTAGATTTGAATAACAATCAGGATTGTGGATCTTCTAAAGCAAAAAGAGTTTATGAGAAAACGCCATCTTATGATTCTTCCAGGCATAAAATTTCAGAGTTGAAAGATTTTCCCATCCTCGGATTTTATCTTATTAATATTCTCCTTTGCAAGTCAAGTACTAGGAATTGGAAAAATCTCTGATTGCCCTGCAGCAATGGCATTTCAGGCTCCCCATAACACACGGATCCAGAGTTGTGCCATAATGTAGTGAAATTGAACATTGCTCCATGAGTGCTAATTTTCCATCCAGACGATTCTGTCTCTAACCAAGTAAAGAAAAGTTAAACTCTTGATAGAAACTTCCCTTTGTCTAATTATTGTGAACACTCCCAGCTGCTTTAGGCCAAGTATGCCCTCTTACCTTTGCCTAATTTTTACCACAAACTTTGCCTAAAAATCCTGTGGCTCGAGTGTCATAAGTGAGTTTCTCTTTTCATCTTGCACTTGGTAAACCCAAGTTATAATTGTAGAGAGATGACGTGTTCTGTTCTTGGAGACTGCTGTATCAGCGTGTTCATTTTGAACCTTTATTTCAATTACCTGCAGTTTGGGATTTAGTCCCCAAAGTCAATTTGAGAGAGTGCTTCTTTTTTTAATAAAGAAAGCCAATTTACCCAATCTGCAGTTACCAAATTCATTTAAAAATATGAGTGCAGACATGTTATTCCAGAATTATCAGATATGCTTTTTAAGCTTTCCTAATACGTTAATATCCATTAATGCAAGGCATCTATTTTTTACCCTACCCTGTGAGTTTTAATGTGTTTTTATAGTGAGATTAGTACCATTTGATTACAGATCACCTGAATGAAGTTGTGACTTCTTTTCCCCACAGCTGTTCTGTTGTTGTTAGGTGCCATCGAGCTGGCTCCGACTCATAGTGACCCTATGCACAACAGAACAAAGCACCACCTGGTCCTGCGCCATCCTCACAATGGTTGCTATGTTTGAGCCCATTGTTGTAGCTACGGTGTCAATTCATCTCATTGCGACTCTTCCTCTTTTTCTCTGACCCTCTACTTTACCAAGCATGATGTCCTTCTCCAGGGACCGGTCCCTTCTGACAACATGTCTGTAGCTATGCAGAATAATTAAGAGTCCCTGGGTGGCACAAATGGTTAAGCGCTCAACTACTAACCAAAAGGTTGGTGGCTTGAACCCACCCACAGGCACCTCAGAAGACAGGCATGGCGATCTGTTTCCGAAAACCCTATGGACCAGTTCTATTCTGCATACGTGGGGTTGCCACGAGTCGGAATTGACTTGACGGCAACTAACAACAGCAACATGTAGAATAATAATTGCATGTCTTTTCTAAAAGAAGCAGCCACTAGCTTCATTGAAGGAAATGTGCAGTTGTCCTCTTCCCAAATTCAGGAAGTCAAGTAATTTTAACAGATGTTACAACATACAACACGGATATTGCAGGAAGCCTTATCTGTAAGATTGTCAGATTGGAATGGAGAATCCCCGGGGGGTGCAAACTTTTAACACGCTTGACCAGTAACCGAAGGGGTGGAGGTTTGAGTCCACCCACAGCACCTCAAAAGAAAAATCTGGTGATCTACTTCTGAAAAATCAGCCACTGAAAACTCTACAGAGCACAGTTCTGCTCTGACAGACGCAGGATTGCCATGAGTTGGAGTCAACCGGACTGGTTTTAAATAGCCTCCAATTGGATGTAATTTGAGAGGCTCCATCCTCCAACAAGTCTTACCTACTGTGCTATAAAAAGATCAACTTAATACTCATTCCTTTGGCTTAAAGAGGTCTCTTTTAAAAGGCATACATGTCTCCTAGGAGTCATATTGTCATGTCATGGCATGTGAACATATAGGGCTTAGTTTAGGAAAATAAAGAGCTCGGCATCAAAGGCTTGGGTTCTGAGTAAACCCAGACTCAGTGGGTTCTGAGTAGTGATTCATAAAAAAAGCATCAAAACAGAACTAAGCAGTAGCATTTTTTAGCTACTCTCTCCAAGATAATAAATGCCACTTTTAGCATTTACTTAGCATTTGTTTACTTTTAGGTAATTGTCTTTGCCTGGGTTCCGTAAATACCAGAACCTTAGGCAAAGTTGAGAGGCCAACGCTTTACTGAAGGTGCAATCCCAGGGCAGCAATAGCGAGGGCAAAAGGAAAGACAGGAAGGGAAGGAGGGAAAGCATGAACAAATGGTCTACTACTGAGCTGACTATACCTTTATAGAAAACACAGCCAGTTGTTCAATCACACGACACCCTTTCTAGTCAGCTGTGGGGAAACACTGTACCTCAGAAAAGTCTGTGGTGGACAGGAGGGAGAGGTATCTGCCAGTGTCCTCCAACTTCTATCTATCATTGGCCAAAGTCACCTGTCACGGGTTGAATTATGTCCCCCCAAAAGTGTGTGTATCAATTTGGCTGGGCCATGATTTCCAGTATTGCGTGATTGTTGTCCATTTTGTGATTGTAATTTTATGTTAAAGAGGATTAGGGTGGGATTGTAACATCCTTACTAAGGTCACATCCCTGATCCAATATAAAGGGAGTTTCCCTGGAGTGTGGCCTGCAACACCTTTTATCATTTACAAGAGATAAAAGGAAAAAGAAGCAAGCAGAAAGCAGGGAACCCCATACCACTAAGAAAACAGTGCTGGAAGCAGAGCACTTGCTTTGGACCCAGGGTCCCTGCGAGAAGAAGCTCCTAATCTGGTGGAAGATTGATGAGAAGACCCACAGAGAGAGAAAACGTTCCCCTGGAGTCGGTGCCCTGAATTTGGACTTCTAGCCTACTAGACTGTGAGAAAATAAATTTCTCTTTGTTAAAGCCATTCACTTGTGGTATTGCTATTTTAGCTAAACTAGATGACTAAGACATCACCACAAAAACCAAACCCATTGCCATCAAGTTGATTTTGATTCGTGGTGACCTCATTTGTGACACAGTAAAACTGCTCCATAGGGTTTTCTTGGCTATAATTTCTACAGAAGCAGTTCACCAGCCTTTCTTCTGCAGAGTCACTGGGTGGGTTCAAGCTGCCAACCTTTAGGTTAGTAGTCAAGTGCAAACTGTTTGCACCACCTAGGCACTGTGTCAACTCCCAGACCCACTTCTGAGTTATGCTAACCAGTCCCTCCTGGAAGCTGTGGAGAAGCCAGATCTATAACCAACAATGCAAGGCTTCATCTGAGCCCAGAAGTGGTGGGAGTCAGAGCCTCTCAGTTTGGTTAAGTAAGATCTGAGTCATGGCACCCTAAGGTCCCTTAATTAGCAGACGGCCTGTGCTGAAGCCCAGATGGTGGCAGTAAGATGCAGGCTATTGCAGTGGTAGCCAGGCTCTTCTCTGAGCAAGCATCTAGGGCACGAGAAGGCTAGGGGAAGGAGGAGAATAGATGGTACTGAGCAAATCTGGAAAAGCAGATGAAATGGTCTGGCACACACAAAATTATATCTCTATCTATTTTTCCAGATAGACTATGTGCTCCTTGATGATGGGAACCCTAGCCTATCATTCATCTTTGTACCCCCAGAAGCTCAGATAAGCAGTCATATACCCAGACTGCACTAAGTCTTGTTACATTACAGTTTTGTAAATGCTCACTTGGTCGGTCCATTCTGTGCGCTAGAGCATGGACTGCAATTGTGAAATGGATTCTTCTCAAATGTTTACCTATAGTACTTTTTGAGTGGGATTGGGGGGAAGGGTCATTAAAAAAAAACAGCAAAAGAGACTCAAAAAACAAGCGAACCTACCCCCAGTGTCCTAGTAGTTAAAGAGAAGGGTTTTGTAATCTAGCAGGTTTAGTAATATATTTGTGTAACCTCAAGCAAGTTACCTCATTGAATCTTGGTTTCCTTCTCTGAAAAATGGGGAAGATAATATCTGTTCATTGCACAGCTGGAAAGGGGGCCAGTGAAGCTGTGTCAACTGGTTTAGTGCGGGAACTATGTTGCCCCAGACACCTGTTTGCCATATGATTAAGGGTTAGGATTGGCCAAAAGAGGAATTTGCGCAAAATTTTGGAAGCAGATGTGAAGTAGAGGAAAGGGGAAGGACACAAAAGGCCTTCTTTGCAATCAGATGTGGAGATGGAGAGATACAGTGGTATTGGGTGAGTCCCAGCTGACACTCACCTTCTTCTGCTCCATGTCCAGCTCCTCCTCCTGACTGCTGGCTCTTCTGAAGGACAGCAAAGCAGGCCTACCACCAGATGCTTTTCTGCAAGGCCACAGAGGCAGTAACTACATAGAGACACAGCTTCCCAGGTCCTCTCCAAGAGCTTCCCCTTTGCAATTGGACTTCAGCAGCTGCCTATGCATGGCTTCTCAGACTCCTCTGCAAGCTCTGAGTTGTCCACCTCAGCCAGTGCTTCAGCAGGACTAGAGAGTGACATCTCTGACCCTCCAACTCCCTCTTCAGGATCTTCACTTCCCCTTTTATGTAATAAACCTAAAACACACCAATTATGTAATAAACCCAGTGATGTGCTGATTAATGTTTAATAACCAGCTTTTTAGCCTTTCCTGATTTTTGTGGTGCAAATGGAGTTCCTGGATGGTGCACACTTTAAATTTGCTCAGCTGCTCACCAAAAGGTCGGGGGTTCAAGTCTACCCAGAGGCACCTTGGAAGAAAAGCCTGGGTATCTACTTCCAAAAAATCAGCCATTGAAAACCTATGGAGCACAGTTCTACTCTGATGTACCAGGGGTCACCGTGAGTAGCAGTTGACTCAACAGCAGCTGTTTGTGTGTGTGTGTGATGTATATACTCCCACTTTACAAGCTACCAACGTGAAGTCACTTAAGATGAAGTTGGGAAGAGATACACACCTTACTCTCAGGAGCCCACGCACCCAGCTCCAGAACACCGTGGAAGAAGCTGCCAACACTCACAGGGGATTTGCTTCCCTGCCTGAAATCCTCTGATCCATACAGGGTGATTAAGAGAGAACACCTGTATCGTACTCAACACAGCACCTGGCATTCAGTAAATGCTCAATAAATGAAAGTTATTTGCATCACCAAAATCTATCCTCATATTGTATTTGGGTTTGAATCTGCTAAAGACATGTTTTTACTTGCAACCTGCAAAGGGAAAACATTGGCCCCAAGGTAGAAGGATTTTCCAACTAACGCAAGAATCACCACAATTTTTATGTAGGTTAACAAAAAGCTGTTGCATTCCTTTGCGAATTAAATAAACACATTCCATTTCCTCCAAATATAACAGGAATGAAATGAACAATAGAATATTTTCCCCATCCTGCTGTGGGAGGTTACATTCCACACATGCTAAACCGTGATTTTGTACTTCACATTAAATGAAGGTCTCAGGAAAAAATGTACAGTTACTGAATCTGTCCAGAAGCTTCTCGCTCTTTTCCAATAAACTTAAAAATAGACAAAACCTGTGTAAATTTAAATTTAAATGTTGTCCTTCCTCTCCTATCTATTCTCTTAACTGCTCTCTGCTGGCTCTGCTGCAGTCACAGAATGCAAATCTCCTTATCTCCTCAAGGGAGCACTTGGAAAATTCAAACCACTCGACATATACAATTTTTTCCTTCCTGGGCCTATCAAATAGCATTATGACTTATAGTTTCTTTTCCTTTTAACCAAGGATTTCAGGTTTATAATTTTTGTTTCCACAGCTGGGAATGACTAAATCAATCCTTACTTTGGAATAGATTATAGTTGGGCCAGTACCCACTCAATTTAGGCATGAAAACCTACAGTCAACTACAGATAATATACGGTCCGGTTCTTGTACTAACTATTCTTTAAAGTATTTTTTTTATTGAGGTTAATACATCTGTAATAAAACAGTTGCCATTTCAACATTCTTCACACGTACAATTCAGTGGCATTGATTATATTTATCGTGTTGATCAGCCACCACCATTATCCTTTTCTAAGTTTTTCTATCACCCTTAACAAGCCCTGGTGGCATAATGGTTAAGAGCTTGGCTGCTAACCAAAGGTTGGCTGTTCAAGTCCACCAGCTGCTCGTTGGAAACCGTATGGGGCAGCTCTACTCTGTCCTGTAGGGTCACTATGAGTTGGAATCAACTCGATGGTAATAGGTTTGGTTTTTGGTTTTAAAAAGCTCACTGGCTGCTAACCAAAAGGTAAGCAGTTTGTATCCACCAGCTGCTCCTTGGAAACTCTATGGGGCAGTTCTACTCTGTCCTATAGTGTCACTATGAGTCTGAATTGATTCGATGGCAATGGGTTTGGTTTTGACCCGTAAGCATTGAATCCGCCTACACTACCTCTTGCCCCACCCCCACCTATCCCTTGTTGTTGTTGTTAGGCACCGTCAAGTCGGTTCCGACTCGTAGAGACCCTATGCACAACAAAACAAAGGACCGCTCAGTCCTGCGCCATCCTTAAAATCATTGTTATGCTTGAGCTCATTGTTGCAGACACTGTGTCAATCCACCTCATAGAGTGTCTTCCTCTTTTCCACTGACCCTGTACTTTGCCAAGCATGATGTTCTTCTCCAGGGACTGATCCCTCCTGACAACATGTCCAAAGTATGTAAGACCCAGTCTCACCATCCTTGCTTCTAAGGAGCATTCCGGTTGTACTTCCTCCGAGACAGATTTGTTCATTCTTTTGCCAGTCCATATTCAATATTCTTAGCCAACACCACAATTTAAAGTCGTCAATTATGGATAACATTGTGAGGAATGAGAGTTCTGGAACACTTAATTGTGCTCATGAGGAACCTGTACATAGATCAAGAGGCAGTTGTTCAGACAGAACAAGGGGATACTGATTGGTTTAAGGTCAGGAAAGGTGTGCATCAGGGTAGTATCATTTCACCATACCTATTCAGTCTGTAAGCTGAGCAAATAATCCGAGAAGCTGGATTATGTGAAGGAGAAGGAGGCATCAGGATTGGAGAAAGACTCACTAACAACCTGCATTATGCAGATGACACAACCTTGCTTGCTGAAAGTGAAAAGGACTTGAAGCACTTACTAATGAAGATCAAAGACCACAGCTTTCAGTATGGATTACACCTCAACATAAAGAAAACAAAAATCCTCATGACTGGACCAATGAGCAACATCATGATAAATGGAGAAAAGATTGAAGTTGTCGAGGATTTCATTTTACTTGTATCACAATCAACAGCCATGGAAGCAGCAGTCAAGAAATCAGACGACGGAGGGGGCCAAGATGGCTGACTAGGTAGAAGACACCTCGGATCCCTCTTGCAACAAAGACTCGGAAAAACAAGTGAATCGATCACATACATGACAATCTACAAACCCTGACCATCAAACACAGATCTAAAGAGTTGTCCTGAGTGACAGAGACTGAGAACGAACAACCACAGGGAAGCAGTGACTGTTTTCGGAGCCTGAAGCCAGCATCCCAGCCAGGAAACCTTGGCGCTGGGCTTTGGACTGGGTGCAGGGGAGCTGAGCAGGGCATCCTGAGAGGTCGCAAACACGGGACACAGCCCTAACCCTCTGAAGTGACCTCGGGGGAAGCTCAGACAGTGCACTCAGACAACGCAGCAACGCGGCTGAGAGGAAGAGAAGTCACCGGGAGGCAGCGACTGGTTTTGGAGTCGGGACTGGGTTGTCTCAGCCAGGGAACCTTGGCGCTGGGCTTTGGACTGGGAGCGGAGGAACTAATCGCGGCTTCTGAGGCAGTGCAAGCACGGGATGCGGGCCTGACCCTCGGGGGCAATCTCTACCCAGCCAGCATACACAGTTGACGTGCCCCTCGGGAATCTCAGATAAAACAGTCATCCTAAGCAAGATAAGTAACTTTGTCTATATTCCGGGGTGCTACTCTCTCCTGTTTATCTGAACCCTCCCCTCCCCTTCCCAGACGGCTTCATTAACATTGGAATTTCCTGAGCCAGAGAGTGAACTGCACTGAGGTTTTTCTTTCTTTTCTTTTTTTGGTCTTTTCCTAACCCATTCTCCTGGCCTGAGAGAAGCAGCTACAAAAAACCCAGGGACCAAAAATCCTTCCCTGATTGTACTAAAAACACAGAACCAGCTCCAGCCAAGCATATGTGATCCACAGTCTTGGGCTTTCATCCCTACAGGGAACAAGGTGGCTATTATAATGCAAAGGCATTTCTGATAGGGATATGACTGTAATTGTTTTAGCAGATTACTGGAAAGACAAGTTTCCCAGGTCTGATATCTCTGCTTATTCAACAGAGCCCGCACTGACCCACAACAGGGAACTGAAGGCTGAAGCTCCCCCCAGACCACCTAGCCTCCTGCCTTAGGGGTCTAAGGAGGGTGACACCTACCAATCTGTAGAGATACTTGCATTGGGGGCCTAAGGTATAGCTGCAGAGCTCACCCACCAAGGTGCTTTAGGAACAGAGACACACCTACCTCACTGACACTTGGGGGAAGCCTGTCAGCATCCTGCCCCCCGCTCCGGAGTGTGAACCCCTGCTGCTACTAGAATCTGGTGCACACAACTATCACCACTACTTCTCGAGGTGGATAGGTGACAGTCTGCACCACACACTTGATGACCCAAAATCAGATTCTACTCAAGAATAGTGAATGGACTCAGGCTTATATATCTGGTAACAGCCCAAACCAGCTGGTAATAGGACATAAGTGATTCAAGGGCTACAACAATCAAGACAGCGCAATCTAGTAGCCCATCTACGTATATTGAAAGAAAACAAAACAAGATAAGACTCAGTGAGCAAATATAGAATAAATCACTACAATATCTTAGTGATGGTTCGGAGACAGCAGTAGATATCAAACCACATAAAGAAGCAGACCATGATTGCTTCTACAACTCCCCAAACTAAAGAATCAAAATCTTTCCCAAATGAAGATACAATCCTGGAATTACCAGATGCAGAATATAAAAAAATAATTTACAGAAAGCTTCAAGAAATCAGGGATGACCTCAGAAATGAAATAAGGCAATCTACAGAAAAAGCCAAGGAACACACTGATAAAGCAGTTGAAGAACTCAAAAAGATTATTCAAGAACATAGTGGAAAAATTAATAAGTTGCAAGAATCCATAGAGAGACAGCATTCAGAAATCCAAAAGATTAACAATAAAATTACAGATTAGACAACTCAATAGGAAGTCAGAGGAGCAGACTCGAGCAATTAGAATGCAGACTGGGAAATCTGGAGGACCAGGGAATTAACACCAACATAGCTGAAAAAAAAATCAGATAAAAGAATTAAAAAAAAATGAAGAAACCCTAAGAATCATGTGGGACTCTATCAAGAAGAATAACTTGCGTGTGATTGGAGTCCCAGAACAGGGAGGGATAACAGAAAACACAGAAAGAATAGTTGAAGATCTGTTGGCAGAAAATTTCCCTGACATAATGAAAGACAAAAGGACATCTATCTAAGATGCTCATCGAACCCCATATAAGAATGACCCAAAAAGAAAATAACCAAGACATATTTTTTTTTTTATTATCATCAGACTTGCCTAAACCAAAGATAAAGAGAAACTTTTAAAAGCAGCCAGGGATTAAAAAAAGGTCTCCTACAAAGGAGAATCAATAAGAATAAGTT
Source organism: Loxodonta africana (assembly GCF_030014295.1). NCBI lineage: Eukaryota > Metazoa > Chordata > Mammalia > Proboscidea > Elephantidae > Loxodonta > Loxodonta africana. Next base: position 58,565,749 of record NC_087358.1, read on the forward strand.
CAGACTACTCAGCAGAAACCATGCAGACAAGAAGGCAATGGGATGACATATATAGAGCACTGAAGGAGAAAAACTGCCAGCCAAGGATCATATATCCAGCAAAACTCTCTCTGAAATATGAAGGTGAAATTAAGACATTTACAGATAAACACAAGCTTAGAGAATTTGCAAAAACCAAACCAAAGCTATAAGAAATACTAAAGGAAATTGGTCAGAAAACCAATAATATCAGATACCAGCACAACACAAGGTCACAGAACGGAGCATCCTGATATCAACTCAAATAGGAAAATCACAAAAACAAATTAAGATTAATTTTAAAAAGAAAAAAATGCTCAAAACAGGGAATCATTGAAGTCAATATGTAAAAGATCACAATAATCAAAAAGAGGGACTAAATACAGGTGGCATAGAACTGCCATATGGAGAGGGATACAAGGCGATATAGGACAATACAAGTTAGGTTTTTACTTAGAAAAATAGGGGTAAATATTAAGGTAACCACAAAGAGGTATAACAACTCCATAACTCAAAATAAAAACCAAGAAAAACATAACAACTCAGCAAACATAAAGTCAAATACTATGAAAATGAGGAACACACAATCTGCAAAGAAAAACATCTCAGCACAAAAAAGTAAGTGGAAAAATGAAATTGTCAACAACACACATAAAAAGGCATCAAAATGACAGCACTAAACACATACTTATCTATAATTACGCTGAATGTAAATGGACTAAATGCACCAATAAAGAGACAGGGAGTCTCAGACTGGATAAAGAAACACGATCTGTCTATATGCTGCCTACAAGAGACACACCTTAGACTTAGAGACACAAAAAAACTGAAACTCAAAGGATGGAAAAAAAATATATCAAGCAAACAACAATCAAAAAAGAGCAGGTGTGGCAATATTAATTTTTGACAAAATAGATTTTAAAGTTAAATCCATCAGAAAGGATGAGGAAGGACACTATATAATGATTAAAGGGATAATACACCAAGAAGATATAACCATATTAAATATTTATGAACCCAATGACAGGACTGCAAGATACATAAAACAAACTCTATCAGCGTTGAAAAGTGAGATAGACAGCTCCACAATATAGTAGGAGACTTCAACACACCACTTTCGGAGAAGGACAGGACATCCAGTAAGAAGCTCAATAGAGACACGGAAGACCTAATTACTACAATCAACCAACGTAACCTCATTGACTTATACAGAACACTCCACCCAACTGCTGCAAAATATACTTTTTTTTCTAGCGCACATGGAACATTCTCTAGAATAGACCACATATTAGGTCATAAAACAAACCTTTGCAGAATCCAAAACATCGAAATATTACAAAGCATCTTCTCAGACCATAAGGCCATAAAAGTGGAAATCAATAACAGAAATATTAGGGAAAAGAAATCAAACACTTGGAAACTGAACAATACCCTGCTCAAAAAAGACTGGGTTATAGAAGACATTAAGGAGGGAATAAGGAAATTCATAGAATGCAACGAGAATGAAAACACTTCCTATCAAAACCTCTGGGACACAGCAAAAGCAGGGCTCAGAGTTCAATTTATATCAATAAATGCACACATATAAAAAGAAGAAAGAGCCAAAATCAGAGAACTGTCCCTACAACTTGAACAAATAGAAACTGAGCAACAAAAGAATCCATCAGGCACCAGAAGAAAACAAATAATAAAAATTAGAGCTGAACTAAATGAATTAGAGAACAGAAAAACAATTCAAAGAATTAACAAAGCCAAAAGCTGGTTCTTTGAAAAAATTAACAAAATCGATAAACCATTGGCTAGACTGACTAAAGAAATACAGGAAAGGAAACAAATAACCCAAATAAGAAACGAGATGGGCCACATCACAACAGACCCAACTGAAATTAAAAGAATCATATCAGATTATTATGAAAAATTGTACTCTAACAAATTTGAAAACCTAGAAGAAATGGATGAATTCCTAGAAAAACACTACCTATTTTTTTTTTTTTTACCTAAACTAACACAATCAGAAGTAGAACAACTAAATAGACCCATAACAAAAAAAGAGATTGAAACAGTAATCAAAAAACCCCCAACAAAAAAAAAGCCCTGGCCCGGGTGGCTTTACTGCAGAGTTCTACCAAACTTTCAGAGAAGAGTTAACACCACTACTACTAAAGGTATTTCAAAGCATAGAAAATGACGGAATACTGCCTAACTCATTCTATGAAGCCACCATCTCCCTGATACCAAAACTAGGTAAAGACATCACAAAAAAAGAAAATTACAGACCTATATCCCTCATGAACATAGATGCAAAAATCCTCAACAAAATTGTAGCCAATAGAATTCCACAACATATCAAAAAAATAATCCACCATGACCAAGTGGGATTTATACCAGGTATGCAAGGCTGGTTTAATATTAGAAAAACCATTAATGTAATCCACCATATAAATAAAACAAAAGACAAAAACCACATGATCTTATCAATTGATGCAGAAAAGGCATTTGACAAAGTCCAACACCCATTTATGATAAAAACTCTCACCAGAATAGGAATTGAAGGAAAATTCCTCAACATAATAAAGGGCATCTATACAAAGCCAACGACCAACATCATTCTAAATAGAGAGAGCCTGAAAGCATTTCCCTTGAGAACGGGAACCAGACAAGGATGCCCTTTATCATCGCTCTTATTCGACATTGTGCCAGAGGTCCTAGCCAGAGCAATTAGGCTAGACAAAGAAATAAAGGGCATCTGGATTGGCAAGGAGGAAGTAAAATTATCTCTATTTGCAGATGACATGATCTTATACACAGAAAACCCTAAGGAATCCTCCAGAAAACTACTGAAACTAATAGAAGAGTTTGGCAGAGTCTCAGGTTATAAGATAAACATACAAAAATCACTTGGATTCCTCTACATCAACAAAAAGAACATCAAAGAGGAAATCACCAAATTAATACCATTCACAGTAGCCCCCAAGAAGATAAAATACTTAGGAATAAATCTTACCAAAGATGTAAAAGACCTATATAAAGAAATCTACAAAGTACTGCTGCAAGAAACTAAAAAGGACCTACTTAAGTGGAAAAACATACCTTGCTCATGGATAGGAAGACTTAACATAGTAAAAATGTCTATTCTACCAAAAGCCATCTATACATATAACGCACTTCTGATCCAAATTCCAATGACATTTTTTAATGTGATGGAGAAACAAATCACCAACTTCATATGGAAGGGAAAAAAGCCTCGGATAAGTAAAGCATTACTGAAAAAGAAGAAGAAAGTGGGAGGCCTCACTCTACTTGATTTCAGAACCTATTATACAGCCACAGTAGTCAAAACAGCCTGGTACTGGTACAACAACAGGCACATAGACCAATGGAACAGAATTGAGAACTCAAGAAATAAATCCATCCACATATGAGCAGCTGATATTTGACAAAGGCCTAGTGTCAGTTAACTGGGGAAAAGATAGTCTTTTTAACAAATGGTGCTGGCATAACTGGATATCCATTAAAAAAAAAAATGAAACAGGACCCATACCTCACACCATGCACAAAAACTAACTCCAAGTGGATTAAAGACCTAAACATAAAGACTAAAACGATAAAGACCATGGAAGAAAAACTAGGGACAATGTTAGGAGCCCTAACACAAGGCATAAACAGAATACAAAACATTACCAAAAATGACGAAGAGAAACCAGATAACTGGGAGCTCCTAAAAATCAAACACCTATGCTCATCTAAAGACTTCACCAAAAGAGTAAAAAGACCACCTACAGACTGGGAAAGAATTTTCAGCTATGACATCTCCGATCAGCGCCTGATCTCTAAAATCTATATGATTCTGTTAAAACTCAACCACAAAAAGACAAACAACCCAATCAAGAAGTGGGCAAGGGATATGAACACACACTTCACTAAAGAAGATATTCACGCAGCTAACAGATACAGGAGAAAATGCTCTCAATCATTAGCCATTTAGAGAAATGCAAATTAAAACTACTTTGAGATTCCATCTCACTCCAACAAGGCTGGCATTAATCCAAAAAACACAAAATAATAAATGTTGGAGAGGCTGTGGAGAGATTGGAACTCTTATACACTGCTGGTGGGAATGTAAAATGTTACGACCACTTTGGAAATCTATCTGGTGTTTTCTTAAAAAGTTAGAAATAGAACTACCATACAACCCAGAAATCCCACTCCTCAGAATATACCCTAGAGAAATAAGAGCCTTCTCAAGAACAGATATATGCACACCCATGTTTATTGCAGCTCTGTTTACAATAGCAAAAAGCTGGAAGCAACCAAGGTGTCCATCAACGGATGAATGGTTAAATAAATTGTGGTATATTCACACAATGGAATACTATGCATCGATAAAGAACAGTGATGAATCTGTGAAACATTTCATAACATGGAGGAACCTGGAAGGCATTATGCTGAGTGAAATTAGTCAGAGGCAAAAGGACAAATATTGTATAAGACCACTATTATAAGATCTTGAGAAACAGTATAAACTGAGAAGAACACATACTTTTGTGGTTACGAGGCGGGGAGGGACGGAGGGAGAGGGTTCTTTACTGATTAGTTAGTAGATAAGTACTACTTTAGGTGAAGGGAAGGACAATACTCAATACACGGAAGTTCAGCTCAACTGCACTGGACCAAAAGCAAAGAAGTTTCCAGGATAAAACTGAATGCTTCAAAGGTCAGCGGAGTAAGGGCGGGGGTTTGGGGACTATGGCTTAAGGGGACTTCTAAGTCAATTGGCAAAATAATTCTATTATGAAAACATTCTGCATCCCACTTTGAAATGTGGCATCTGGGGTCTTAAATGCTAACAAGCGGCCATCTAAGATGCATCAATTGGTCTCAACCCACCTGGATCAAAGGAGAATGAAGAACACCAAGGTCACACGATAACTAAGAGCCCAAGAGACAGAAAGGGCCACATGAACCAGAGACTTACATCATCCTGAGACCAGAAGAACTAGATGGTGCCCGGCCACAACCGATGACTGCCCTGACAGGGAGCATAACAGAGAAGCCCTGAGGGAGCAGGAGAACAGTGGGATGCAGACCCCAAATTCTCATAAAAAGACCAGACTTAATGGTCTGACTGAGACTAGAGGAATCTCGGCGGTCATGGTCCCCAAACCTTCTGTTGGCCCAGAACAGGAACCATTCCCGAAGACAACTCATCAGACATGGAAGGGACTGGACAATGGGTAGGAGAGAGATGCTGATGAAGAGTGAGCTACTTGTATCAGGTGGACACTTGAGACTGTGTTGGCATCTCCTGTCTGGAGGGGAGATAGGAGGGTAAAGAGGGTTAGAAACTGGCAAAATTGTCACGAAAGGAGAGACTGGAAGGGCTGACTCATTGGGGGAAAGAAAGTGGGAGTATGGAGTAAGGTGTATATAAGCTTATATGTGACAGACTGACTTGATTTGTAAACGTCCACTTAAAGCTCAATAAAAATTATTAAAAAAAAAAAGAAATCAGAAGATGCATTGCGTTGGGTAAATCTGCTGCAAAGGACCTCTTCAAAGTGTTGAAAAGCAAGGATGTCACCTTGAAGACTAAGGTGCACCTGACCCAAGGCATGGTATTTTCAATTGCATCACATGAATGTGAAAGCTGGACAACGAATAAGGAAGGCTGAAGAAGAATTGACCTATCCCTAGTAACTGCTAATAAACTTTGGTCCCCATACACTTGCCTATTCTAGCTATTCCATAGAAGTAGGATCATAGAGTATTTGTCCTTATGTGACTGACTTATTTCATTCAGCATTACATTTTCAAGGTTTATCCATATTGTAGCATTTTTTTTTTATCAAGACTTCCTTTTTCTTTATGTATGTGTCACATTTTATCTGTTCAGTGATAGACATTTATGTTGTTCCCACCTTTTGACTGTTGTGAATAGTGCTACAACTAACATTGGTTAATCATAATAACTCTTCATTTCTCCTTACCTCAGAATTGGTGAAACTTTTAGCCAGATGTTGCTGAGAGAAATTTCTCTCCACAGATACTGTGTAAATTATTTTTTCTTTGCCCAAGAGCTACATTGTTTGCTGATCCTCCTCTTTGCTTCACCAAATGCTGTAGCTGAAAGCAGCGTGCTCTGCAGAGGACGCTTCTTTATCGGGGCTTTTGTTCCTTCAGACTACAGAGAATTTTCACTTTCTCCATCAACAATTGTTCAAAATTTTTATTTAAGGCATCAAGCTTATATCTGAGATTTGGTTTCCTCTAAAGTGCGCTCTCTACAAAGAGTGGCTGCCTCTAATTGTCACCCAGAGGTGACTTTTCTTTATTTGCTCTGATCACTCTTTCTGTCTCTTTGAACTGCATTGTGACATGGGGAAGGATTTTATAAATCCTGGCTTGGGTGAAGGGCTCAGAGGAAGAAAACAGCCAGGTGGACTATAGCCTGAACAAAACCTCCTTTATTGTACAGAATTCATTGCACTTATGTTATAATTTGTATGTTACTGCTACTGTTAGGTGCCATCAAGTGGATTTTTGACTCAAGGCAACCTCATGTGACTGACAGAGTAGAGCTGCCCCCATAGGGTTTTCTAGGTTGCAGTTTTTACGAAAGAAGGTCTCAGGTCTTTCTCCAACGGAGATGCTGGTGAGTTCAAACCGGCAAACTTTTTTGATTTAGCAACCCAGCTCCTAACCGTTGAGCCTCCAGGGCTCCTATATCTTGCATAAACCTTTCTAGATGAAGAAGAGGAAGGCATTTCAGGCAAAAGAAACGCTGTTGTTCGTTGCCAGCAAGTTGGCCCTGACCCATGGCGACCTTATGCATAACAGAACCGAACATCGCCCAGTCCTGTGCCGTCCTCACAGTCACTGCTATGTTTGAGCCCATTGTTGCAGTTATTGTGTCAATCCATCTCACTGAGGGTTTCCTTCATTTTTGCTGACCCTCTGCTTTATTAAACACAATGTCCTTTTCTAGAAATTGGTCTTTTTAGTATTTTTTAGCAACTGACAAAAGAAATGGTGATGAGAGAAAAAAAATACCGCAGTTCAGTACCAGGAAATTAGCAAAAGATGGAACTGTAGCCGTCTGTAAGTATCACAGTCCACCAAAGCAGAGTGCCATATTCCGCTCTTGATCTCGGGTGGATGGAGTCTCCACTGTCAACATCAGACTAATGAAATGTTAAATAGAAGGATTGGAACAAGGCTCAGTGATAGAGTGAAGCTGAGGAATGAGGGGAGGATGATGTCATTTGCAGTCATTTCTTCTTTTATTCTCTGCATGTGCAAAAGAATGGCATTAAAATGGCTTCCTCAAACCATGCTGCTGAAATAGCGTTTTTCTTTTTTTTTTGTAGTAACAGGAAGAGAGCACTGTGCACTTATTAAAACGGCATTTAACACAAACTTAGTAACCACTCCACATGTCAGGGATAGGCATTGAAATATAGTACATTATCCCTTCCCGGGCCTGTGAGTGCTACCCAGCCCTCCCACTGAACAAAGCCAATGGTCAGATGTATCTATCTGGCTTCCTTCCCCTCTTTCTAACCATTGCCAGTCATACAATGATCAGGGATTATCACACAAAAGTTCCTTTACAAAAAGCACCAAACTGGCGTATATATACAAGTATATACCCCAAAAATCACATTTTAAAAATGTACAAAATACTTCATTTTGCACCATTGTAGAAAAGTGTCTTGTGTGGTTGTTTCAAGCACGTTTCTAATTCTGGTTCAATGGCCACAGGACCCTTGCTGCAAAGCTAAGACTTTGGACTTTATGCTGCACACAATAAGAATCCACTGGATGATTTTTAGCACAGAAGTAATATGGGCAAGTTAGAAGTTGAGAGCAAGACAAGTGGGGGCTAATACCATAATCATGCCAGTAGTAGCAGATGCTTGGACTAAGGCAGTGTCTGGGGAATGGCGAGAAGGGAATGCTTAATTAAAACCTGAGTGTTCCTCTCATGATTTAATGATGCTTAGATAGACATAGGGATGAAGGAAAGGGAGGACTCAAGGATGACTCCTTGGTCTGGCTTAGGTGGATGGTGAAGCCACCACTCAAAGGGAGAATAGAGAAGGAGGCAATCTGGGGAGGAGGAAGAGGAGCTCAGCTTTTGACATCTTGAGTTCGAGATGCCTATGAGTTACCTTTGTGGACTAGCCACAAAGGCAGCTCGATGCACAGACCAACGCCATTGTTTCCGGGGTCTCTCCCTTTCTCTCTGTCCACGCCTTCTTAGACACCATTAATGATGCCTGTATTTCTGCCCATCTCTTAGAGCATTTCATCCCCATAGCCTCCACCCTTTTCTATGCTCATACTTCCCGCTCTCCTCAAGGGATCTTACCAATATTGAAGAATTCACTTAGCCTTTGATGCATCAATGACTCTCAGATTTACATCTTTGGTTCAAATTCTCTTTTGAGGTACATACCCTTAAATCTAGCTGCTTATAAAGCATCTTTCCTTACTTGGCTCTCAGGTGCCTCCGCCCCACATAACCAAAATGCAATGCACCATCTCCTCAGCCGATATAGTAACACCTGTTTCTCTTTCCATATTGTCTCATTTCATCATGATCCATAGTCTCCTAAGTCAAAAGCAAGGTTGTTTTGCTTGCTTTTCCCTCTCCTTCAAGCCCAACATTTAACTGGGACATGAAATTCTGTTGATTCCAATTCCTGTTTCTCCCTCTACCCTATCTCTCCTCGTCTCCCCCTTGTCCCAAACTTAGCGCAATCACTCATGTATTCCCTGTACTCTTCTATCAACCTCCTACTGGACCCTCTACCTCTCGTCTGGCCTCCTTCCAAATAATCCTCTGCTAGCTTGCTACAAGGCTTTCCAAAATGCAAATTTTATCATACTGCCACACTGCTTAAAACAACTGTACAAGTCCTTATTTCCGAGAGGATAGAGCACAGACTTCTAAGCCAGGCACTGAAGGTCTTTGCCATTTAGATTTGGCCCATCTTTCCAGGCTCATTTCATATTGTTGTTGTCAGGTGCTGTTGAGTCAGTTCTGGCTCATAGCGACCCTACGTATAACAGAAAGAAACTTTGCTCCTCCCTGTGCCATCCTCACAACAGTAGGTATGTTTGAGCCCATTGTTGCAGCCACTAACTCTGGTCTCTACACACTTGCCTATTTTGTGAGTGTGTGTGTGAGGTAAATACTCTCACCTTTCAAGCTATCAATGTTAAGTCATTAAAGATGGACTTTGAAAGACATGCACGTGATTGCTGTCAAGAGCCCATGGAGTTTTCTCTTTTTTGCTGACCCTCTGCTTTACCAACCATGATGTCCTTCTCCAGACATCAGTCTCTCCTGATAACATGCCCAAAGTAAACAGGATGAAGTCTTGCCCTTATCATTTCTAAGGAGCATTCTGGCTGTACTTCTTCCAAGACGATGCATTCATTCTTCTGGCAGTCCATAGTATATGCAATATTTTTTTGCCAACACCATAATTCAAATGTGTCAATTTTTCTTTGGTCTTCTGTTTCATTGTCCAGCTTTCCCATGCACATGTCATTGCCATTGTTAGGTGCTGTCAAGTTGGCTCCAACTCATAGTGACAAAAGAAGGAAACACTGCCCGGTCCTGCTCCACCCTCACAATCATTGCTATGTTTGAGCTGATTGTTGCAGGCACTGTGTCAATCCATCTCGTTGAGGGGCTTCCTCTTTTTCACTGACCCTCTACTTTTCCAAGCAGCATGTCCTTCTCCAGGAACTGGTCTTTCCTGATAACATGTCCAAAGTAAGTGAGATGAAGTCTCGCCATCCTTGCTTCTAAGGAGCATTCTGGCTGTACTTCTTCCAAGACAGATTTGTTTGTTCTTCTGGCAGTCCATAGTATATTCCATATTTTTTGCCAACACCACAATTCAAATGCATTAAAGGTGATTGAAAAACCATGGCTTGGGTCAGGTGCATTTTAGTCCTAAAGTGACACCTTTGCTTTTTAACTCTTTAAAGAGGTCTTTCTTTTGCAGCAGATTTGCCCAATGCAATATGTTGTTTGATTTCTTGATTGCTGTTTCCGTGGGCATTGATTGTGAATCCAAGTAAAATGAAATCCTTGACAACTTCAATCTTTTCTTTGTTCAGCACGATGTTTCTTATTGGTCCAGTTGTGAAGATTTTTGTTTTCTTTATGTTGAGGTGTAATCCATACTGAAGGCTGTAGTCTTTGACCTTCATCAGTAAGTGCTTCAAGTCCTCTTCACTTTCAGCAAGCAAGGGTGTGTCATCTGTATATTGCAGATTAACAACGAATCTTCCTCCAATCCTGGGTCCATATTCTTCTTCCTACAGTCCACTTTCTCATATTATTTGGTCAGCATACAGACTAAGTACGATGGAAGTATATAACCCCGGCACACATCTCTTCTGATTTAAACCATGGAAATCAGAAAATAAGGTTTTAGAATGGGAATTCCAGAACACTTAATTGTGCTCATGAGGAACCTTTACATAGATCAGGAGGCAGTTGTTTGGACAGAACAAGGGGATACTGATTGGTTTAAAGTCAAGAAAGGTGTGCATCAGGGTTTTATCTTTCACCATATTTACTCAACCTGTATGCTGAACAACTAATCTGTGAAGCTGGATTGTATGAAGAAGAACAGGGCATCAGGATTGTAGGAAGACTCATTAACAACCTGTGTTATGCAGATGACACAACCTTGCTTGCTGAAAGTGAAGAGGACTTTAAGCACTTACTGATGAAGATCAAAGACCACAGCCTTCAGTATGGATTACACCTCAACATAAAGAAAACAAAAATCCTCACAACTGGACCAATGAGTAACATAATGATAGAAAAGATTAAAGTTGTCAAGGATTTCATTTTACTTGGATTCACAATCAATGCCCATGGAAGCAGCAGTCAAGAAATTAAAAGACACATTGCATTGGGCAAATCTGCTGCAAAGGACCTCTTCAAAGTGTTGAAGAGCAAAGATGTCACCCTGAAGACTAAGGTGTGCCTGACCCAAGCCATGGTATTTTCAATCGCATCGTATGCGTGTGAAAGCTGGACAAAGAATAAGAAAGACAGAAGAAGAGATGACGCCTTTGAATTGTGGTGTTAGCGAAGAATATTCAATATACCATGGACGGCCAAAAGAACAAATAAATCTGTCTTAGAAGAAGGACAACCAGAATGCTCCTTAGAAGCAAGGATGGTGAGACTGGGTCTTACATACTTTGGACATGTTGTCAGAAGGGATGAGTCCCTGGAGAAGGACATCATGCTTGGCAGAGTACAGGGTCAGTGGAAAAGAGGAAGACCCTCAACGAGGTGGACTGACACAGTGTCTGCAATAATGAGCTCAAGTATAACAACGATTGTAAGGATGGCGCAGGACCGAGCAGTGTTTCGTTCTGTTGTGCATAGGGTCTCTATGAGTCGGAACCGACTCGACGGCACCTAACAATAACAACAACAATCAAAAAAACCAAACCCATTACCATCAAGTTGATTCTGATTCATAGTGACCCTATGGGACAGAGTAGAATTGTCTTATAGGCTTTCCAAAGAGCAACTGGTGGATTCAAACAGTTGACCGTTGGTTAGTGGCTGCGCTTTTAACCACTGCTCCACCAGGGCTCTGTAAACCAGGCAGTATCCCTTTATTCTGTTCTAACAACTGCCTCTTGATCTATGTATAGGTTCCACGTTAGCATAATCAACTGTTCTGAAATTCCCACTCTTCATAATGTTATCGGTCATTTATTATTGGCCACAAAGGAGAATGCCTTTGCATAATCATTTCATAGCTGAACACATTGCTATGGCTGTTTTGCTACTTTTCCCTATTTGCCTTCAAACATGTTCCATCCTAGCTTTTGTCTTCCCAGGGACTTATTTTTCATGATTCAGGGAGAAGATCTGCCCTGGTGTCTCCAGGAGGAGCTGGGTACTTTCTTATTTATGCCCCTATAGCACCTCTACTGGAAACTCTGGTGGCATAGTGGTTAAGTGCTACAACTGCTAACCAAGAGGTCGGCAGTTCCAATCCACCAGGCCCTCCTTGGAAACTCTCTGGGGCAGTTCTACTCTTTCCTATAGGGTCGCTGTGAGTCAGAATCGAATCGACAGCAAGGGGTTTGTTTTTTTTTGTTTTAGCACCTCTATTCTCTCACTCATTTGTGGAGCCACTTGTTTATTTTGTCCCCCTTTGTCTTAGTCTCCTAGTGCTGCCGTAATAGAAATACCACAAGAGGGTTGCTCTAAAGAACAAAAATTTATTTTCTCACAGTCCAGGTGTCTTGAAGTTCCAATTCAGGGCATCAGCTCTAGAGAAGGTCTTCCCTTGTCCATTTCAGCTTCTAGTAACTGGCAATCCTGGAAGTTTCTGTCTTGTGGATATTTCTGTCTCCATGTTCATCTGATAGCACCCATCTTGCCTTTGTGTCTGTGTGCCTTTGTGCCTAATCTGTTCCTTTTACAACTCAGAAGTGATTATGTTCAGGACACACCCTACACTGATACAGCCTCATTAACATAACAAAGAAAACCCTATTTCTAAACAGGATTGCATCCACAGGTATAAAAAAAAACAGGTATGGGGTTAGAATTCCAACACATATTTTGGGGAAGGCACAATTCTATCCATAATATCCTTCCAAACCATAATCCCAGGTAAAGACCATGTTGGTCCCTCCAACACTTGGCATGGTGCCAAACGGCTATTGACTCAACAAATAAACAGATATGCAAAGACAAAGAATGATGACCTGGGTAGGCGTTTCACTCCTCTGCTCCTCCTGGAAGCTGCCTATGATTTCTCATTCTCTCTTCTTATAGCATTTACCTTAGTTCTGAGCTTCCTGACAGCCGATGCATAATCAGAAACTATAAAGGCTGCCATATTCCTTGTCTAACAAAAAGTAAAACTTTCACTTCTTCAATAGAGACCAACTTTTTTCCCGTTAATAAACTGTAAAAGGAATTCATCGCTTGAGTTTTTACATGAGGAACATTGAACACCATAATGGGCAGTATCTTTAAGAAGTTTTTACAGAAGTTACAGGAAGTTCTTCATTTCACTGGGTCTAGTATTAATGCTTAGAAGAAAAAGATAAAAGAAAAAGACCTAGCACTAAAACACAATTCATGAACGAGTTTCTGTTGGGAAAGGCTAAGCTAATGGGCACCATATTTAGAGCTTTCTGGTGATCAAGATACAGCTGAGCACACATAAAGGACAGACTGCACGTCTATAAACTCTATTTCTCAAATATCAATTGTCTCGCACAGGCTTCTGACAGGAGCTAAATGACAGCCCAAAATTGGATTCTCTGATGAGAGCCTGGAAAACTCCCACTCATTCAAAGGTAGCTATTTGTAGCATGCAAACTCTTGCCAGACTGACAGGAGAATTTGGCCCAGTGAATAAAAATACAGCAAATAAATGCTCAGAAATTGTAGGATGGGAAGAGGTCCTGGATTGATTTTCTAGCCCTGCATTTGGCTTTATCGCACTGCATAGAGATGCTCCAAACAAAAAGTTACCAGCATGCAGGCTTACCACTGCCCAAAACCATGCTAAGACAGAAAGAAAATGTATCCTTCTATGGTTTTGTGTCAAAAGCACTGTCTTAGTCATTTAGTGCTGCCATAACAGAAATACCACAAGCACGTGGCTTCAACAAAGAGAAATTTATTTTCTAACAGTCTAGTAGGTTACAAGTTCAAATTCAGGGCATAGGCTCCAGGGGAAGGCTTTCTCTCTATGTTGGCTCTGGAGGAAGGTCCTTGTCCTCAATCTTCCCCTGGTTGAGGAGCTTCTCAGGCACAGGGATCCCGTGTCCAAAGGACGCACTCTGCTCCTGGTGCTGCTTCCTTTGTGGTATGAGGTCCCCAACTCTCTGCTTGCTTTCCTTTCCTCTTTATCTCTTGAGAGATAAAAGGTGGTGCAGGCCACACCCCAGGGAATTTTGGATCAGGGCGGTGACCTGGGTAAGGGTGGTGTTACAATCACGCCCTAATCTTCTTAACATAAAATTATAATCACAAAATGGAGGACAACCACAGGATACTGGGAATCATGGTCTAACCAAGTTGATACTCACATTTTGCGGGGGGGGGGTACATAATTCAACCCATGACCAGCACTACTGATGTGTTCCTCAACCTACAAAGACAAACAGCAATTTGTAAGAAATTAAACCTCTAGAAAATGGGATTTAGGGGAGAAATTGTCAAAGGAAAAGTAAGGTTCCTAACAGCTAACAGCCCTGCAGAATGTTAAACACAGCAGAAGATTTCGTTTTAGTCAGAGCCCTGGTTGTGAGTGGGAAGTAGAGCAGCAGATAACAGTTCAAATCAGGCATCAGGCCGAGCAATTCAGCTGCAGACTTTGTCAGCTCAAATTCCATCACCACTCTACAAAAAAATCTGAGTGTGGCAAAACTCAAATTCAGTTACAAGAACCATCATTAAAGGAGTCATTGGAACCCAAGAAAGACTTCCACAATGATAAAAGAAGCAAAAAATTTAATGTTGCAATAATTATTTTCACGTGGAAATCTACCAAATATTGACTTCCCTGATATAAAGAAAATGAAAGAACTCTAACTTCTAAAATAAAGCGGCTAGAAAAACAACAGCCAAGCAGTTTTCTACAGGCAAGTAAGTGGATGTTTCTTCAGTGTATTGATTGATACAGAATCCAAACATATTGACTTATGCATAATTAACAAGAGTTTAATTAATCTGCTGATTGAAAATGTCATCAATCTTATTCAAGTGAATTTTAATTCAAATATAATATCATTGCAAGTATTATGCTTAAGTAATTTCACTTAATTAATCATAAAAGTTCTCACATATGCCTTTAGCCTCAATAAATCATAAAATAGATGACACATTTTCTTTTTAGGAGAAAATTAAAGATATCAGTTTGAAGCACTTTATTTTATATTATTGCTTGATGAGTACTGAAATGAAAATTAAATGTTTCAAAAGATATCTTCTTTCCTTTTCTCTCCACTTATGTAGTTGTCTAGGACAAGTCTTTTGTGAGCGTTTCTGTATCCATGAATACGATTCTCTCAAATATTTTAAAAAGAAGGTTGTGTTTTCTCAGGCTTGAGGAATATCTGAGTTTGTTTTTTCTGAAACCTTGGCAGAAAAACAAGGACCAACGACTGGATAATCATTCCAATGACAAGTCTTCATTAGGGTGAATTACTGAAATGAAACTATTTCGGTAATTGTCATTCTGCTTTCGTCCCATATAACTAACTAAAACGAACAAAATACACTTCGGGTCTAAAAGCAGATTCCCCAAAGCCTATTAATGCTCCCAAACTGGTAGGGTACTAATTAGCAATAATTTCTGCCCAGTGATGCCCAGGCATCCAAGGTTGCTAAATTTTTCCCTTGGCTAGGTGAGTATTTTACTTCCTAATCCACCAGGGTACACTTATTGAATAGCAAGCATTCTTTCTAGGGTATTTTACAGAATATGTATCTGTACTATACTAAACACCCTTTCCCACCCCTGAGAAAGGCAAATTGTGTGCAGATAAAGAAAACCCCAAGCACATAGAGTCTTAAGAGGGAGATTTTGAACAAATGTCCCAAGCTGTCATTGAACAGCCTGAGAAGGGTGAGAAAGGAGTCAGAAGGAGGCATTGGGATACAAAGGGAGATGGGTTTAGGAAGAGATGTAGGAAGAGAAACGAGGAAGAAAGAGCAGGTAGAAAGAATGGGGTGGAATTACTCTTCCTGCTTCCCTCTTCCCACCCATGTGAGTCAATTTGCAGTTCATACAGTGAGATCTAATTAAACCAAAACTCACTTTCCAGGAACCCCCAAATCATTTCTTGATCCTGTTGTCCTTAGTAATCAAAATGCCAAGAGACCTTCCTTGGTCTGAAGGAAGGCGAATCTAATTTAGAGAAGATTCTAATGCATTTTCAGGGTGCTAGGATTATTAACATCACTCTCATTTCCTCTAAGCACAATTTTCCTAGAGCAAATAAATACATTCAATGGCTTTCCACCCTCCAACGGGAAAGCTTAAAATAAGAGGTGGTATAAAAAGTATCAAAAGGCACCCTGGTGGCACAGTGGTTAAGCGCTCAGCTGCTAACCTCTACATCAATGTTTCAAACCCAGGCGTGGCTCTGTGGGAGAAAGACCTGGTGATCTGCTTCTATAAAGATTACAGCCTTGAAAACCCTATGTGGCAGTTCTATTCCGTCCTATAGGGTCGCTATGAATTGGAATCGACTCAGTGACAATGGGTTTGTTTTATAGAAATATCCTTTTCATTTTTAAGCTATAAAGACCTTAAGTTGCTACATGAAAGTTTTACAATACCCACTACAAAATGACAGTTCTCATGATTTTTAATTTACATGGTTTTTACCGTTATTGAATTAAATCTAACAGTTATCGAGCCCCCATTATATCCAAGGTAGTAAGCTATGAGATACAGGGAACTCAGACGTAAAATAGCCCCTCTTTCAAAAATTTTGTCATTAAGTTGGAAGAATAAGAATATGGACTAAAATAAGACAAATAAACAACTCTAGCGTTTTGGGTTAGTAGAGGCAGAATAACGTAAGGGCCTGTTGTGGATTGAATCACGTCCACCCAAGATCATGTTGAAGTCCTAACTCCTGTACCTATAAATATGACTCTGTTTGGAAATAGAGGTTTGCTTGTTATGTTAATGAGGTTGTGCAGGAGTAGTTGTTGGGTGCTGTGGAGTTGATTTTCAACTCGTAGACTCACAGATGTCTTATAAAAAGCAACTCCATGTGACAGAGTAGAATTTTCCCATAGGGTTTCTAAGGCTGTACTCTTTACAGAAGCAGATCATGGGGTCTTTCTCCCACGGAGTCACTGAGTGGGTTTAAACTGCCAACCTTTTGGTTAGCAGCTGAGCTCTTAACCATTTTGCCACCTGGCAGTGCAGTGCGTAAGAGCTGGGCTGCTAACCAACAGGTCAGCAGTTCAAATCTACCAGCTGCTCCTTGGAAACCCTATGGGGGCAGTTCTACTCTGTCCCATAGGGTCATTATGAGTAGGAATCAACTCGATGGCAATGGATTTTTGGTTTCATCATGAGGGCTCCTTGCATAGGAGTAGAGTGGGTCTTAAACTTAATTCTTTCTGAGTGATGTCTTATAAAAAGGGGAAACAGACAGAGAGAGACCCACGCACAGAGAAGACAAGACATCAAGAAACTCCTAGAGCTACTGACAGAACCAATGCCCTGATTTGGGCCTCTAATTTCCAGAATTGCGAGACAATAAATTCTTATTCTTACAACCACCCACCTGTGGTATTTTTTATTAGGGAAGTACTAGATAACTAAAAGGTAACTAAGATGGCAATAAAAACATACAAAAAAAAAAAATGAGATAAGGTGTCAAAGAGGGCTTCTTTGGGGAAAGAGCAGGGAGGAAAAATTTCATCAGATCATTCAAAAATCATTTTCTGAGCCGTTCCCTCAGTCCAAGTCTTATGCCAGGTACAAATTGGCACACAGCGCTGAGCAAACCAAGCAGAAGGGGAAAATAATTACCAGCTTGAATGGTAGGTTTTTTTTTTCCCATTCCTTTATATATCTAATTTCTACATGCTTGCCAATGCATGAAAGTGTCAGACTTTGTTTTTCGATAAGCGGAAAGGTTAAAAAATGTTGTTTTAATTTGCATTTCCAGTAACTCATGACACTGAGAATTTTTCTTATTTGTTATATTTATTGTCCATTCACATCTCTACTGTGATTTGACTTTTTAAATCCTTTGACTTTTTTTCTATTTTTTGTCTTCTTCTCATTCATTTGTAGGAATTTTTTTTTTCTGGATACTGATCCTTCATCTTGTACACAGAAAATATCTTTTCTTTGCCCAGAGATTGCTTTTAAGCCTTGTTTTGGGGGTATTTGCCTTGATGCAGTCACATTTATCTACTTTTCCCTTTATAGATTATGCTTTTGATCTTTTTAAAGAATGTTTTCCTTATCCCAAGTTCACAATTTTTCTATATTTTTACCTTTATTCCTGGTAGTTTTAGAGTTTCATTTTTCACATTTATGTACGGAGTTCTTGTAAGGTGTGAAATAGTAATCTAATTTCCATTTTTTTTCCATGCAGTAAGTTGATTGTCTCAACACCACGTATATTATATTGTTTTTACCCGTCGTCAAGTCGATTCCAACTGGTAGCCACCCTCTGGGACACCCTAGAATTGCCCCCCGCGGTTTCCAAGGCTGTAAATCTTTACTGAAACAACTTCCTCCTTCCAACCTTTTGGCTATCAGCCGAGGGCTTAACCACTCTGCCACCAGGGCTGCTTATGTATATTATAGGTTATGTTTACCCTTACTAGTTTTGATGCGACTTCAGTAACAAACCAAGTTCCACGCCTAAGTTAGTTTCTGGGCTCTATTCCATTCCGTTGATCTATTTATAAAACCCTCCACCAACCTCATTCTGTTTAATGATAAGTACTTTCTTTTTTTTTTACTTTGTAATAAATATATGGTAAGGTGAGTATAGGCAACCCTGGTGACAGTGGTTAACCACGACTGCTGCTAACCAAAAGGTTGGCAGTTCGAATCCGCCACGCACTCCTTGGAAACTGTATGAGGCAGTTCTACGCCGTCCTATAGGGTCGCTATAAGTCAGAATCGACTCGACAGCACTGGGTTTGATTTGGTTTTGGAAGGTGAGTATCTCCTTCATGTTCTTTTTCAAAACTGTCCTAGCATATCCTGTTCCTTTATTCATCCATATGAACTTTAAAATCACCGTGAAAGGTTCCAAAGTATTCTAAGGAGACTTTGACTGGAATTTCATTGGATATATAGATAAACGTGGAGATAGTTTACATCTTTAAATAGTTGTGATTAAAATGTTGAGATCTCCCATCCATGAACATGATTTACCTCTCACTTATTCAGATCTCATTTTATGTCCATTACTAATATCATATAATTTTCTCCATTAAGATCTTGCATATTTTTGTTTATTCTCAAGAACTTTCAGTTTTTATTAATTTTTGTAAATTGTGTTTTATTGTATATCAATTTTATTTTATTATGTATTTGATAATTTCTCCATGTAACTGTCAGTTTTGTTTTAATTCAAGGCTGCATAGTTAGGTCTGTGTTCTTTGTGGACTGTCCCTTGTATTTGTATAAAATTTTCCTCTGCATATTCTTTAAATTTATTCATCTTAAATTCTATTAATTCTATTTTGTCTGACATTAATATTGCTAGGCTAGCTTTCTTTTGGTTTAATATTTGCCTGGTACATCTTTTTCCTTCATTTAATATTAATCTTTCTGTGTTCTTTAACTTTAGAGACATTTCTTGTAAACCACATAGTCACACATTGGTGGATTGCTTTTTTAACTCCTAAGTGCCTGCCTGTCTTTTAAAAAGTGAATTTAGTCTCTTTATTTTTGTTTTGATTATGAAAACATTTGGTGTAGCATTTAGAATGCCTTCAGCTTCAGGTAATAAACCATCTCAACTCATACTGGCTTTAACAGTAAGGAAACCCATTATCTCACATAATTTGAAGTCCCGAGGCAGGGCAGATTTCAGGTACAATATGATCAGTGGCTCAGTGGTGTCCTCAAGGACCCAGGACTTTTCCACTTCTCTACTCTGCCATCCTCAGCTTCATCCAAGGCTAGCTTCCCTCATGGCTGCAAGGAGTCTGCCAGAGGTGGTTGGGACTACATTGCTTCTAACTCATTGATAAAGAGTCGATTCTGATTCATGGCAACATGCTTCCAGCAGGAGGAAAAGAAAACCTCTCCCCTAAGCATGAGTGAATTAGCCCTGATGGCACAGTGGTTAAGTGTTCGGCTGCTAACTGGAAGGTCGGCAGTTCAAGTCCACCAGCAGCTCTGTAGGAGAAAGATGTGGCAGTCTACTTCCATAAAGATTACAGCCTTGGAAACCCCATGGAACAGTTCTACTCTGTCCTATACGGTCGCTATGAGTTGAAATTGATTCAATGGCAATAGATTTTATAATCGTGGATAGTGCAAAAAGTTAATACGCTTAGGTGCTAGCTGAAAGGCTGAAGGTTTGAACCCACTCAGAGGCACCTCAGAAGAAAGGCCCGGTGACCTACTTCCAAAAAAGCAGCCATTGAAACTCGATAGAGCACAGTTCTACTCTGATATACGTGGGGTTGCCATGAGTTGGATTTGACTCATTTTAGTAACCACACAGTGCAAATTATTTCCTGTAGTTGGATTAGGCTAATTTAAGACACTTGCATTCCCTCTTGCTTGCCGGTCCCCAAGAATCACCAGGCAATTCATTTCCTGGTCACTCAAAACTGATCATGTGGGAGAAAACAGATGTTGATGTGAGGACTCAGCCTTGTTGTCCACATGTTAAGACTTATTTCTGCCATCATATCTTGTATTTTCTACTTGTTTTTCTTTCATTTTAAGTTGCTTCTTTTCTTGTCCTGGTTTCTGTTGATTGACCATGTTTTCTTTATTTCCTTTATTTTTCTTTACCCATTTCAAGTTATACTGTCTATGTTCACTCCTTTACTAATTACATCTAAATTTTTCATATATACACTTAAATTTTTCTATCAAAAGCTGAGGTTAATACATGTCTGTGTCTTCCTGTCAGACTAAACAAGGGTCTCTGCACCCTTTAACTCCCCGCCGATTTCCTCCATCCAACTTCCCTGCTATTGCTTTTGATATTTTGGTTCAATTTTATTTTAAGCACATATTATGAATAATATTGTTACTACTCCCATTCGTTTTTGTGTCAGTTACTACGGTGGTTGTTGTTAGTTGCTGTCGATTTGATTCCAACACATGATGACCCCATGTGTGCAGAACACAACTGCGCTCTGTAGGGTTATCAAGGTTGGGATGTTCCAGAAGCAGATCTCCAGGCCTATCTCCCAAGGCGCCTCTGGGTGGGCTGGAGCTGCTAACCTTTCAGTTAGTAGTTGAGCGCTTACTGGTTGTGCCATCCAAGGATTAGTTTAGGCTACAGGTCTTTCTTACCTGGGAACTTTATTTCTAGTAACGAGCTTTGTAGGCTTAGATTGTATTTTAACAAGAAAGGTTTGCTATTAGAAATAAAATTTTCGGGTAAGCAAGAGCGATTCACTGAGACCATTTTGGAAGTCATTTTTTACAATATTTTTCAAAATTTTAAATGCCCTTTAATCCAGCAATTCTACTTCTAGGAGGTTTTCCTGAAGAAATGTTTGTACATGTTCACAAAGAGTATGTACAAAATATCCTTGAAGTACTGCTGATAATGGTAACTTCCTTCAGTAAGGGAAGTGGTTGAAAGAAATCCATTTTATAGAACACTATGCAGTCATTATAAAGAATGACAGATCCATATGTGAAAAGACTTCTAGGACATTGTTAGTGTGAAAAACGTAAATCACAAAACAAAGGCATAACATGATTTTACTTATGGTTTTCAACTAACAAATATAAGTCACATGTGTACGTAAATGAATGTGTATATACGCATGTTGTTGTTGTTAGGTGCTGTCAAGTCAGTCCCGACTCATAGCGACCCTATAGCGACAATAGAACAAAACATTGCCCTGTCCTGAACCATCCTCACAATTGTTATGTTTGAGCCCATTGTTGCCGCCACTTTGTCAGTCCATCCCGTCAAGGGCCTTCCTCTTTTTCACTGACCCTCTACTTTACCAAGCATGATGACCTTCTCCAGAGACTGGTCCCTCCTGATAACACGTCCAAAGTACGTGAGACAAAGTCTTGCCATCCCCATTTCCAAGGAGCACTCTGGCTGTATTTCTTCCAAGACAGACTTGTTCATTCTTCTGGCAGTTCATGGTATATTCTTCACCAATGCCATAATTCAAAGGCATTAATTCTTCTTCGGTCTTCTTCATTCATTGTCCAGCTCTCACATGCATATGAGGTGATTGAAAATATCATGACTTGGGTCAGGTGAACCTTAATCCTCAAGATAACATCTTTGCTTTTAAACACTTTAAAAATATGTTTTTAACACTTTAAGAATGCGTAGACAAGGTCACACAATAACTATGAGCCTAAGAGACAAAAAGGGCCACATGAACCAGAGACTTACATCATCCTGAGACCAGAAGAACTAGATGGTGCCCGGCCACAACCGATGACTGCCCTGACAGGGAGCACAACAGAGAATCCCCGAGGGAGCAGGAGATCAGTGGGATGCAGACCCCAAATTCTCATAAAAAGACCAGACTTAATGGTCTGACTGAGACTAGAGGAATCTCGGCGGTCATGGTCCCCAAACCTTTTGTTGGCCCAGGACAGGAACCATTCCCGAAGACAACTCATCAGACATGGAAGGGACTGGACAATGGGTAGGAGAGAGATGCTGATGAAGAGTGAGCTACTTGTATCAGGTGAGCACTTGAGACTGTGTTGGCATCTGCTGTGTGGAGGGGAGATAGGAGGGTAGAGAGGGTTAGAAACTGGCAAAATTGTCATGAAAGGAGAGACTGGAAGGGCTGACTCATTAGGGGGAGATTAAGTTTTATGGAGTAAGGTGTATATAAACTTATATGTGACAGACTGACTTGATTTGTAAACGTCCACTTAAAGCTCAATAAAAATTATTAAAAAAAAATGCGT
Source organism: Loxodonta africana (assembly GCF_030014295.1). Lineage (NCBI taxonomy): Eukaryota > Metazoa > Chordata > Mammalia > Proboscidea > Elephantidae > Loxodonta > Loxodonta africana. The sequence goes on from NC_087358.1 coordinate 58,588,428, forward strand.
AGAAAAATAAATAGGAAGCTGAAAGAATAAACTCATCTTTTGAAAATTGTAGCCTATGGGAATGGAGTATAAATTGATGGGGCGGAGAGATGGGAAAAGCCAGGGTTTTCTCTGCATATGTCTAAATATTTTAATCATCACATTTATAAAGTTTTGTACACATATAAAGATATACATAAAAATATATTTCACAATATATTACAAAATATATTCATGTGACATTTTTATAACATTTTCATAAACCAAAGTAATGCAGAGACTTTTTAAAATACCAAAAGCGACAAAAAGGAAAATTAAAATCACTTATAATCCCATAGTGACCTTTCTAAAGTGAAAATCTTATCACTATAAGCAGCCATCAATGGCCCCTCATTTCAAACAGGATAAATTGCAAATGCCTTAGCATACAGTGTTTTTATTCCTGCCTCCTTCCTAGCCTCACATCCTATTCTCCTCCAACTAATAACCTCATGTCTGACCATAACTTGAAACTTCCTGAAGGCACCTGCTATTCCTTCTGCCTGAAATCCACACTCTCCCACCTTTGTCTCTGGATGGTGCAAATGGTTAACACATTCAGCTGCTGACTGAAAGATTGGAGGTTCCAGTTCACCCAGAGGTGCCTCAGAAGAAAGTCCTGGCAATTTACCTCCAAAACATCAGCCATTAAAAACTCTCTGGAGCACAGTTCTACTCTGACACACAGGGGGTCACTATGAGTCAGAGTCTACTCAACTGGCAGCTATGGATTTGGTTTGGTTTTACCTTTGTCTGTCTGACAAACTCTCTTTTCCTCTTTATTCCTTGTTCTGTTCCAACATAAAGGTACTTCCATTAATGCTTTTCTCTCATAGTATTATTTTTTTCCTTCAATCAGCAGTTTGAGAGCGGGAGTTCATCAGCAACTGACCCTTCTTATCTACCACCCCAGTGACCAGCATTGTGATTGGCTCGTGGTGGCCTATTAGTAGATGATGAAATAAGAAATACATGCACACAATAGAGAAACAGCATAAGAAGGATACAAGAATTGCTGAGCAACAGTGGAGATTCAGCTTGGAATGTATTACATTTCACTGCAGTGGATCCAAATTCATCATTACTTTCTCAAGGAACACCTGGCACCTGGAGAGCAGAAGTAAAGAAGGCCAGTGAAGGGCCAGAGAAGGGAGGTGTGATGGGATCAGGGGCTGGGGCCACTGTGGAGTGGTGATGAGCACATGGTTAAGTGGCTGGAGCAGGAAGGAAGGGAAGCAGGTAAAACAAGTAGAGCTGGGGCTAGAATGAAGGAATGAGATTGATGTAAATTAGGAGGTGGGATTTGTCTTAGTTACCTAGTGCTGCTGTAACAAAAATACGACAAGTGGGTAGCTTTAAGAACAGAAATTTGTCTACTCACAGTTTAGGAGTCTAGAAGTTAGAATTCAGAGTGTGCCTCTAGGAGGAGGCCCTTCCTTGTCTGTTTCAGCTTCTAGTAGCTGGAAATCCTTGGCGTTCCTGGGTTTGTAGACTCATCTGTGTCTATTGTCATCAGACAGTGCCTGTCTTCCTTCTGTATGTGCTCTGTGCCTTCTCTGCTCTTTCTATAACTCAGAAGTGGTTAGGTTTAGGACATAGTCTACATTAGTGTGTCCTCATTAACATGACAAAGAAAACCCTGTTCCCAAAATGGATTACATCCAAAGATATAGGGATTAGGATTCTAACACATATTTTGAGGAGACACAATTCAGTCCATAACAGGGATTAAAGATAGAACATTCCAAAGCATCCTTTCTCAAAGTAGGGTCCACGGTATGTAAATAGGTTTTTATTTATGCAAGGGGGTTAGGGGGAAAAGAAGCCTTCCATAGCTAAATGTTTGGGAGATACTGGATTAAATAAAGGCAGTAATAATTCATCATAGTAGGATTTCTCAGAGACTTGAATTTGATAAAGTGTTTTATGAATGTTAAAAAGTAGAATGATATACAAGCTTTTCCCAACTGTCTTTGACATAAATAACTTTTTGGCATGGAACATGCAACAGAACTTGTGTTCCATTGAACACAGTTTTGGTGAGATCTACCTCAAATTACCAGTTGTCCTCAAGAAGACTTCAATGCATGGTGACCCTGTGTGTGTCAGAGTAGAACAATGCTCCATAGTGTTTTTAATGGCTGATTTTTTGGAAGTAGATCATGAGGCCTTTCTTCCAAGGTGCTTCTGGGCAAACTTGAGCCTCCAGTCTTTTGGTTAGCAGCTGTTATGGATTGATTTGTATCCCCCAAAAATGTGTTGTAAAACTTAACCCCTATATTTGTGGGTGTTTTCCCATTTGGGAATAGGACTGTTTTGTTATGTTAACGAGGCTATAGGATGTATCCTAAGCCAATCACTTCTGAGATATAAAAAGAACAGATTAGGCACAAAAGTATGGAAGCACAAACGGAGAAAGACTGATGCTATCTGGCAATCAACAAGGAAGCAGGGGAGAGAAACTGAAAGAAACATCGATTTTCCCCCAGAGCAGAGAGAAAAACCTTTCCCTAGAGTCAGTGCTCTGAATTCAGACTTCTAACCTCCTGAAATGTGAGAAAATAAATTTGTGTTCAATAAAGCAACCCATCTATGGTATTTCTGTTACAGCGGCACTAAGAAACTAAGATGGGGGCAGAGCCAACATGTTGCCATAGACAAAGGCATCATGCTAACTCATTGCAACAAAGACTTGAAAAACTAAGTAAAACAGATACAAACGTCAATCCTGGAATTCTAAACATCATATGAAGGGATAAAGAGCTAGATTAAATGCCTTCCAGTAGAAGAAAAGGCAGTGGAACTACCTGAGATAGAATTCAAAAGACTAATATTTACTGAGAAGTGGTTAAAGCAATTGAATGTTAACCAAAAGTTTGGTGGTTCAAAACCACCAGCAGCCCCTCAGGAGAAAGATATGGCAATTGGCTTCTGTAAAGATTTACAGTATTGGAAATCCTATAGGGTCACTATGAGTTGGAATCAACTCGACGGAAGTGGGTTAAGAGATTAGGAAAAAGATCAAGGAAAACACAGACAAAAACAAGGAAAAAATTAAGAAAATCATGGAAAAACACAGAAAAAAATGAAAACATAGTGAAAATCAAGGAAAACACAGACACAGCAATAGAACTCAGAAAAATAATACAAGAATAAAATGTGAAAATAAATAAATGATTAGCAATCATACAAAAACAGCAACTAGAAGTTCAAAAGATAAACAACAAAATTTCAGAAATGGACAACTGAATAAAAGGTCTTAGCAGCAAATTTGAAACAATGGAAGATAGAATCAGTAAAATTGAAGACAAATCCATGGATGTCACTTTGAGAAAAAAAATCAGAGAAAAAAAATGAAAAAAACTTAAAAATTATATGGAACACAATCAAGAGCAAAAATTTGCACATAATCAGAGTTCCAGATCAGGAGAGTAAAAAAAGACAAAACAGAGAAGATTGTTGAAGATTTGCTGGGAAAAAATTTCCTGAATATCATGAAAGATGAAAAGCTGTCCATCCAAGCTCAACAAACAGCATATATGATAGACCCCCAAAGAAAGTCACCAGCACTTATCTAATCACACTTACCAAAACCAAAGTCAAAGAAAGAATCCTGAGTGCAGCTTGAGAAAACCAAAAAGTCACATACAAAATGGGAAAAAACAAGACTAAACTCTGATTATTCAGCAGAAACTGTGCAGACAAAAAGGCAATGGGATTACACATATAAAACCTTGAATGAAAAAAACTGCCAACAAAGCATAACATATCCTGAAAAACTCTCTCTTAAAAATGTTGGCAAATTTAGGACATTTGAGATAAACAGAAATTAAGGGGATTTGTAAAAACCAAACCAAACTTACAAGTAATATTAAAGGGAGTCCTTCTGTTATAGAACCAACAACATCAGAGAGCAACAGGAATCTAGGACACAGGACAGCATCAGCTAGACCAACCTAGGAAAAGAACTCTCAGTAATTAAACAAAGCTAAAAGACTTAAACCAGGGAAACAGAAACGTCAATCTGTAAATGATGACAATGTCAAAAAAAAATAAAGGGGGGAATAAACAGTGTAGATATAAAACTTGCAAATGGAGAAAAAGTCAAGGTGATATTAAATAATAAAAGATTGGTTCAACTGTGGAAAGATAAGGGTAAATTTCAAAGTAATCACAAAGAAAGTTAACAAATCCACTAATCAGAAGAAAAACACAAAGTCTCAGTAAACACAAAACCTACAATAACAAAAAAAAAAAAAGAAGAAGAGAAAATCCACAAACAAAAGGTATTCAGCACAGGAGAGTAAGAGGAACAAAGAAAACATCAGCACCACAAAAAAAGCACTACAAAATGACAGCGATAAACTCACACCTATCAATAATCGCACTGAATATAAATAGCTTGAATACACCTGTAAAAAGATGGAGAGTGGAAAAATAGATTTTAAAAAAAAAGACCTATCAATATGCTGTCTACAAGAGACACATCTTAGACACAAACACACAAATATATTAAAAATCAAAGGATGGGAAAAAATATATCAAGCAATCAGTAACCAGAAAAGTGCATGAATGACAATCTCAGATCACGTAGACTTTAAGGCAAAATCTATGATAAAACATAAGGTAGGCCATTGTATATTGATTAAAAGGACAGTCCACCAAGAAGACATAACCTTAATAAATGACTACACACCCAACAGCAAAGTTCCAAAATACATAAAACAAACTCTAACAACGTGCAATGAGAAATAGACAGTTCCACAGTAACAGTAGTAGAAAACGTCAACACACCAGTCTCAGTAAAGGATAGAACATCTAGAAAGAAACTCAACAAAGATTACAGAAGATCTAAAGGCCACAATCAGCCAACTTGACCTTATAGACATATGTAGAACACTCCACCCAACAGCAGCAAAGTATATATTCTTTTCCAACTCATATAGAACATTCTTCAGAATAGACCACATTTTAGGCCACAAAGTAACCCTCAACAAAATACAAAACATCAAAATAATGCAATATTTTGATGCCATAAAAGCAGAAATCAATAATAGGAAAAGCAAGAGAAAAAAATCAAACATATGGAAACTGAATAACATTTTGCTTAAAAAACAAATGGGTAATAGAAGATATCAGTAATAAAATAAAAAAGGATAAAAAAATTACTAGAATCAAATGAGAATGAAAACACATCATACCAAAACATTTGGGGCACAGCAAAGGCAGTGCCCAGAGATCAGTTCATGACAATAAATGAACACATCAAAAAAGAAGAATGGGTCAAAATCAAAATGTTAGATCTACAACTGGTGCAAATAGAAAAAGAACAGCAAAAGAAGCTCACAGACACCAGAAGAAAAGAAATAAGAAAGGTCAGAGCAGAAATAAATGAAATAGAGAACAGAAAAATAATAGAATCAATAAGATCAAAAGTTGATTCTTTGAAAAGATCAACAAAATCAACAAACCATTAGCCAAACGGCTAAAAGAAAAACAGAAAAGGAAGCAAATAACCCACATAGAAGGGAAATAGGGAACATTACAACAGACCCAAATGAAATAAAAAGAATCATAACAGAATAGTATGAAAAATTGTAATCTAGTAAGTTTGAAAACCTAAATGAAATGAAGAAATTTCTAGAAACACACTACCTACCTAAACTAACACAAACTGAGATAGAAAATCTGAACAGATCCATAACAAGAGAAGAAATTGAAGAGGTAATTAAAAAAAAAAAAAAAAACCCTCCCAACAACAACAAAAAAGGCCGTGGAGAATTCTAATCAAACATTCAGAGAAGAGCTCACACCAGTGCTACTCAAACTATTTCAGAGCCTAGAAAAGAAAGGAATACTCCTGAATTTATTCTATGGTACCAAAACCAGGCAAAAATAACACCAGAAGAGAAAATTATGGACCAGTATCTCTCATGAATAAAAAAAAATAGACACAAAAATTCTCAACAAAATTCTAACCCATAGACTTGAGCATCATATCAAAAAAATAATACAGCACAACCAAGAGGGATTCATACCAGGTATGCAAGGATGGTTCGACATTAAAAAATCAATCAACATAATTCACCACAAAGATAAAACAAAAGAATCACATGATCATCACAATTGTTGGAGAAAAGGCATTTTATAAAGTCCAACACCCATTCTTAAAAAAAAGTCTCAATAAAATAAGAATAGAAGGGAAATTTCTCAGCATAATAAAGGGGATCTAAAACCAGGAGCCCTGGTGGCACAGTGGTTAAGAGCTCAGCTGCTAACCAGAGGGTCGGCAGTTTGAATCCACCAGCCACTCCTTGGAAACTCTATGCGGCAGTTCTACTCTGGCCTATAGGGTTGCTATGAGTTGGAATTGACTCAATGGCAACGGATTTTTTTTTTTTTTTTTGGCGGGGGGGAGGTTTATACAAAACCAACAGCCAATATCGTTCTCAATGGAGAGAGACTGAAAGCATTTCCACTGAGAAAGAGTACAGGACAAGGATACCTTTATCACCACTACTGTTTAACATTGTGCTGGAAGTCCTAGCTAGAACAATAAGGCAAGAAAAAGAAATAAAAGGCATCCAGACTGGAAAAGAAGAAGTAAAACTATGCTTATTCCCAGATGATATGGCCCTATACACAGAGAACCCCAAAGATTTCACAAGAAAACTACTGGAACTAAGAGAAAGATTCAGGAGAGTGGCAGGATACAAGATGAACTTATAAAAATCAGTCGGATTCCTATACAGCAACAAAGAGAACTTCGAAAAAGACATCAAGAAAATAGTAACACTTACAATAGCCCCTAAAAAGTTAAAATACTTAGGAATAAATATAACCAGGGACATAAAGACCTATACAAAAAAAAAAAGCTACAAAACACTATTGCAAGAAACTAAAACAGACCTACATAAATGGAAAACTATAACGTGCTCATGGATAGGAAGACTCATCATTGTGAAAATGTCAATTCTACTCAGAACAATCTACAGATATAATGCAGTCCTGATCCAAACACCAAAAGCATTCTTTAACAAGATGAAAAATTGATCACCAACTTTATATGGAAAGGTAAGAGGCCCCAGATGAGCAAAGCATTATTGAAGAAAAAAAAAACAAAGCAGGAGGCCTCACACTTCATGATCTCAGAACCTACTATACAGCTTTAGTAGTCAAAACAGCCCGGTACTGGTACAACAACAGACACATAGACCAATGGAGCAGAATTGAGAACCCAAACATAAATCCATAGACTTATGGTCAATTAATCTTTGACAAAAACCAAAGTCCGTTAAATGAGGAAAAGACAGTCTTTTTAACAAACGGTGCTGGCAAAACTGGATGTCCATCTGTACAAAAATAAAACAGGACCCATACCTTACACTATACACAAAAACTAACTCAAAATGGATCAAAGACCTAAATATAAAACCTAAAATGATAAAGATCATGGAAGAAAAAACTAGGGACAATGCTAGGGGCCTTAATACTTGGCATATATAAACTAGATAACTGGGAGCTCCTGAAAATTAAATGCTTACACTCATCAAAAGACTTCACCAAAACAGTAAAAAGAGAACCTACAGACTGGGAAAAAAAATTTGGCTATGACATATCCAACAAGTGTCTAATCTCTAAAATCTATAGAATACTTTAACACTTCAATAACAAAAAGACAAATAATCCAATTATAAAATGGGCAAAGGATATAAACAGACAATTCACCAAAGAAGATACTCAGGCAGCTGACACATGAGGAAATGCTCAAGATCATTACCCATTGAAGAAATGCAAATCAAAACTACATGAGATGCTGTCTCACACCGACATTACTGGCACTAATAAAACAAAAATAAAGAAAAGAAAAAATGTTGGAGACACTGTGAGGAGATTGGAACACTTACACACTGCTGGTACAAAAGTAAAATGGTACAAACACTATGAAAAATGATATGGCACCTCCTTAAAAAGCTACAAGTAGAAATACCATTTGATCCAGCAATCCCACTCCTAGGAATATATCCTAGAGAAATAAAAGCCTTCATACAAATAGACATATGCACACCTGTGTTCATTGCAGCATCATTCACAATAGCAAAAAGGTGGAAACAACCTATCTACCCATCAATAGATGAGTGGATAAACAAAGTATAGTATGTACACACAGTGGAAAACTACCCAAGGATAAAGAACAATGATGAAACATCTCACAATGTGAATGAATCCGGAAGGCATTATGCTGCGTGAAATAAGTTAATCACAAAAGGACAAATGTCGTATGATACTACTATCTTAAAAACCCAAGAAAAGGTTTCCAGACAGAAAAAAACAATTTTTGTGGTTACGAGGTAGGGGAGGGTTGGGAGGAGAAATCACTAACTAGGTAGTAGACAAGTGTCAACTTCGGTGAAAGGGAAGACAACACACAGTATAGGGGAAGGCAGCACAACTTGACCAAGGCAAAGTCGTAGAAGCTTCCTAAACACATCCAAACAACTTGAGGGACTGAGTTACTTGGGCTGAGGGCTGGGGATCATGGTCTCAGGGTACATCTAGTTCAATTGGCATAACACAGTTCATGAAATATTCCCCATCCTGCTTTGGTAGGATCTGGGGTCTTAAAAGCTTGAGAGCAGCCATCTAAAATACATCTGTTGGTCCCATCATGTTCAGAGCAAAGGAAAAGGAAGAAAACCAAAGGCACAAGGAAAAATTAGTCCAAAGCACTAATGGACCACGTGAACCACAGCCTCCACCAACCCGAGCCCAGAAGAACTAGATGGTCCCCAGCTACCACCACTGACCACTATGGCATGGAACACTATGGAGGGCTCCAGACAGAGAGGGAGAAAAATGTAGATGAAAATTCAAATTTACAAAAAAAGACCAGTCTTACTGGTCTGACACAAACTGGAGGAACCCCTCAGATATGGCCCCCAGATACCTCGTTACTCAGAAGTGAAGCCAAGTCCTAAAGTCCACCTTTCAGCCAAAGATTAGACAGGCCTACAAAACAGTAACACACGTTAAGGAATGTGCTTCTTACTTCAATCCAGTATAGGAGACCAAATGGGCAACATCTGCCCAGAAGTAAAGATGAGAAGGAAGGAACAAAATGGAAAAGAGGAACCCAGATTGTAAAGGGAAAGGGGGAGAGTACTGACATATGGTGGGGATTGCAACCAATGTCACAAAACAACTTGCGTATAAGTTTTTGAATGAGAAACTAATTTGCGCTGTAAACTTTCACCTAAAACACAATAAAATTTTTAAAAATTTAAGGATTTTTAATAAATATAATCAAATTATTCCTGAAAAAAGAAAAAAACAAAGACAGCAACTGAGTGTGTTATCCATGTGCATCGCCCAGGGTCTCCCTGCCTAGACTGTATTATCTATAACCAGGGTCCACCAATGGTGTCTAAGATAGGGTCCCTCATTCACTGTGTGCCTAAAATGTGCCAGGCAATTCGGGAAAGGTGACATTAGAATGACAGTCTTACAGATGAGGAAACTCATTTTGATCATGTGAGACACTTGCCCCAAGTAACTGAGCTGTGATTCAAAGCAAGGTCCTTCTCATTATAAAACTCTCTAGCTCCACTCCAGCTCCCTGCTTCCCAAGAGAGTGAGAATATCATTAAAGTGATATTCCTTGTTGTAGAAAACATGGGGTTATTTTCCCACCCCTCACTAGCGCCTAATCCATACTGGAAAGTGGCTGAGATTTGTGACAAAGCAAAGGCATTGAGCCTTCTCTCCCATTGTGGAAATAAATCTGTTTAATATATATGAAGCACTCCTGGTTAAATGTTTACCTTTTGAACCCTACACTAAAGGAAATGGTTTCCTGAAGCTTTGGCTAATCTTTTAGCAAAATGTCAAGCTAAAAACTTGGGTGCTTCTTGATGAGGATTTTAACTGCACTATTGATTATAGTGCAGCTAGAAACCATTTTCAGTCTTATCTTCATATGATTTAATTGACATTGAGAGGTATTTTAATTGAAACGTTATACTTCCTCAGTAGAACTACCCTTTGTTTCTAGCAAGGCAATCTAGCTTTTATGCTTTTAATCACCATCTGTTGTTCAATAAATGTCAAATCGTTCCTAATGGCCTCTCTAAGCATAGGGCTGAGTTTTTTTTTGTAATTTGCTTTTGTACTCTGTGTTCGTTATGGGCAAATGAGTCCTTGCTGTAAAAGAGTGCCATTTCTCATGGTGCTTTGGTCCTGTTAGAAGGAAAAAGTGATTAGAAATAAAGAGACAAGAGAAGTGTTTCTTCTCTGTCTTCCTTTTTTTTTTTTTTTTTTTAATTCTTCTCGGCAATGCAGAGATTTAGAAAGTCTGTAAAAATGTTTCCCCTTAGCAGTGCTGGTGATTGTAGTCCCATTCAAAGCAGAAAAGACACAGACCTCCAGAAATCTTTGAGAGACACTTGAATTTTCTGAAATGATAGACTATGATACATAAAAGAAGGCAGGTGAGAGAAGAAATCCACCGGACACAGTCAAGTTCAAGATGTAGCAGGGAACGCTTGACTTCATAAGCCAACAGGGATGGCTTTATTTTACCCGGTGAGTATTCTGCAGATGCATGAATTCCATTTCCCAGGACCCCCATGAACTCTGAACTAAGCCGGCCTGCTTGCAAGAGTTGACGATAGAAGATGACAATTGACTTCAAATGGTATTTGAAAATGGGAGGGAAAGGATGAAACTCCCTAAGGAAATACAGAAAACGACTTCAAAATCCTTGAGTTTTTTATTCTTCCACTTTAGGTTCCTGACACCAAATATCCTCCTTGAAAGGTCATCTTCCAAGTTTAAGTAAGCAAATGACACCAGCCCTATGGATAAGGATTATATGGCTGTTGGGAAAGGAGGGGGTACAATTGAGACTTGCATATAGCAGGTCGCAATCAGCTTTCTAAAAAAGAGGTATGCTGATTGCTTGGACGAGGGTTTGAAATATTCTCCAAGGGCTGGGAGAAGTATATTCTAACAGATAATTAGAATTGGTTGAAATACAGGGCTATAAATGGGGGACTGGCACGATTTTACAAGAAACAGATCATAACTCAACATTCTAATGACTTTTTCTTCAGAGAAGGTCAGTAAAGCTCTTAACGAGGGAAGTGGGCACGCTGAGTTCTCCCACTCAGACTACTGAACTTTGAACAAAGTACCTCCATCAGGATTCTGACTCTAATTACCTGGGCTGGCTGCCTCTTCCAGGGAACAAATGCGAAGAGGGGCTAAATGGGCTGGCAAGCTCTGACTGCCCTTCTGTGCTGTTCTAGCTCTCTTCCCCCAAAGGGACAAGAATAAAGATGCTGAGGAGTTCATTTTTTCAGGTGCAATGGCCAAAAATACAGGGAATTATTACACAGATTAAAGTACCCCAGACCCAGGTGGAATTTCCCACACTCAGCAGTCAGTTGAGGCCTAACAGCAGTCTACCTATCAACCTGCCTCCACCGTGAGACTTGGGTAAATACTCCAAGATGAGCCACGTTATGGATTTGAATGGTGTCCCCCAAAAAGATATGCTCAAGTCCTAACCCTGGTGCCCGTGAATGCCACCTTGTTTGGGAATAGGGTCTTTGAAGATGTTGTCAGTTCAGTTAACAATAGTTCACACTGGAATAGGGTAGGTCCTTATCTAATCTGTATGGTGTCTTTATAAATAGGAGGAAACACAGAGGGCAGGTAGAGGGAAGACTGCCCTATGACAACAGAGTTATATAAGCCAAGGGACACCTGGGGCTACTAGAGAGTGGGAGAGACAAGAAAGGATCTTTCCCTAGAGACTTTGGAGAGAGCATAGCCCTGCCAACATTTTGAATTTGGACTACCAGCCTCTAGAACTGTGAGACAACGAACTTCTGTTCTTATAAGGCTCCCAGTTTGTGGTATTTTGTTACAGCAGTCCTAGGAGACTAATACAGACCATGTGGCCACAGTGATATTTAGAAGTGAGGCCTCATCCCCAGTGCTCCAATTTGCAACCTTAAAAAAAAAAACCCTTTGCCGTCAAGTCAATTCTGACTCATAGGACCCTATAGGGCAGAGTAGAACTCCCCCATAGGATTTCCAAGGAGCGCCTGGTGGATTCAAACTGCTGACCTTTTGGTTAGCAGCCAAACTCTTAACTGCTATGCCACCGGGGTTTCCAATTTGCCAACTTGAGACTAGATAATTCCACAGTAAGCCTACTTTCCCCATTCCTACCTTGTGTCGTGTGTACTTATCTACTAGCCAGTAGGTCTAGACTCTCTTAGGTCAGGGAATTTGTTTAATTATTTTTGTTTTCCCACTCCCCATCCTTCAGTACTCAAAATAGTGCCTATAGCCTCAAAAAGTGTTCGTTAAATTAAAAAATAAACATTACTAGGAGTTTTCAGAGTGTTTAAAGGAAAATTTGTTCAACAAGTCAATAAGAATTAAAGGGTGTATTGAGTAAGAAAACTGTTCTGGAACAGGTGGCACCCAATCTCCAGTTTCCACAGTGGCAGTCTTTTTTAAAGCTTTAGATGAGTAAGTGGAGCCCTGCTGACGCAGTGCTTAAGAGCTCAGCTGCTTACCAAAAAGTCAGCTGTTCGAATCCACCATCTGCTCCTTGGAAATCCTATGGGGAAGTTCTACTCTGTCTTATAGGGTCACCGTGAGTCAAAGTCAACTTGACGGCAATGGGTTTGGTTTGGTTGTTTTTTTAGATGAGTAAATATCTTGCCATTTGCTTTGATTGGTTGTTATCATTGTTGTTAGGTGCCGTCAAATTGGTTCTGACTCCTAGCAACCCTGCATGCAACAGAACGAAACACTGCCTGGTCCTGGTCCATTCTCACAATCGTTGTTATGCTTGAACACTTTGTTGCAGCCACTGTGTCAGTCCATCTTGTTGAAGGTCTCTTTTTTACTCTCTACTTTACCAAGCCTGATGTCCTTCTCCAGGGAATAGTCCCTCCTCAGAACATGTCCAAAGTACATTGCCATCCTCAGTTAATCACATTTAATTTTCCTTTTGTTTTGGACACTGAATGTTGCAGTGGCTTATCTAGATTGGATGAGTGTTGCTAATTCGTTTACTTATCAAAGTAAAACCTGCTTAAGTCTAACATTCTGTTTCTTGTAAATGGCTTTGTGTCTGATTTTTGTTTGGCTTTGGCCCAGAGAAGCCATTTTAATTCTTGCCTGTAAAAAAAAAATTAACAAGAAGGATGGAAGAACAGCTTTAAGCTCCTTTCAAATTATCCCTTCCCCCCAGTTGATCCCAGAGATGTTTCTTTTTGATATTTCCTTCCTACATTCCTTTCTGCTTTCTCTAGGGACCCGGCATCTGTCCTATTCTGTTGTTCCTCAGGGGGTCCATGAACACTCTGGGTGAGCTTGGCCCAAGGCCTGTCCTCCTGCAAGCCTATGATAACAATCACATTCAGTGTCAACAGAACCATATGCCTAGCTACAGCTCCCCTTGGGTGACCTTCCTTCCAAACTAAAATATTTGGTTTGGCTACCATACTCCGACATGGAAACAAAGCGCTATCAAAAGTCAAAAGTGGAGGAACAGGAGGGAAATATGTGTTTGAGCCGTCATACCTTCCTTGCAATTTTAATTATCATCCCTCAATAACGATAATTCCTATGTTTATATGTGACCTCTATTTGCCCTGTGTATGATTACATATGTCCTATGATTACATATCATATTCTATGATTATATATGTAAGGTGACATTGACGGTTCAGTGGTAGATTCTCACCCTCCATGTGGGAGACTCGACCAAGGCATCTCATGCACAGCCACCACCCATCTGTTGGTGAAGGCTTGTGTGATGCTATGATGCTGAACAGGTTTCAGTGGAGCTTTCAGACCAAGAGAAACTAGGAAGAAAGGCTCGGCAATCTACTTTGAAAAATCAGCCAGTGAAAACCCTGTGGATCACAACAGTTTGATCTGATGCCTCAGGACCAGGCAGAGTCTCATTTCTAGATCCTGTTACATACATGTTGGGCTGGACTCATAGCTTGTGACTTGTGTGGTAGCTTTTAAAAAATGAAGGATTAGTGGCTGGTACCCTCTAACACAGCTCCTTTATCTCACTGGTGAGCACTCCTGCTGCCAGGTTGGGCTCCAGGTCCCCAGATCCATCCATCTCCCCCTTCAGCTCACCTGAGGTCTGTTTATTCCCTGACTCCCTGCCCTGGTCACCATTCAGTCACATCCTAGGGATGGTTCTGTGAAACCTATGTAAGAATATGTTGCCTTAATTACTCTTCAAAGATGTGTATTCTGAGAGGATACCAGAACAGCTTTTCCAGCCCTCCTGCTTTTAAGAATTCTAAAGGTTAAGGCCTCCAGTAAACCGTGATTAGAAAAAAAATTAACTGAACAACTGCATAATCACCCGCTATATTTAGCAGGCTGGTAATTTCCAGAGTAACCTGGCACCTCTGTCCTGCAGCCTTCTTCAACCCCTCAGGAAGTCTCCTGGCCAGAATATGTGCTGCTCCCCAGCCCAGCACCTGCAGCAGGGCTATGGGGCCTGAAATATCTCCGAACACTTCAGCATTTTCAGCAACTCGCATAATAAAAGGGAGGCCAGCTCCAAAAGAAAAAGACAGAAAAGAAAACGACTTACTATAAAATGGCTGAGTGAGCCAGTGCTGGCTCATAAGGCAAAGCTGTTAGATAACATTCCAGCACATCTTTTTGTTCCCTTAGTTCACGGAAGGTACAGATTCATTTCTGAAATTGCTCAAGACCCAGCTGCAAGTGGCCTGAGACAGTGAGAGGGGGGAACCACATCTTCCACAGGCTGTGGGCTCCCCCTCCTGTGGCTTTTCTGGCCTCCAAGCAGCCCCTTTCTTCTTCAGCATCATTCTGCTCTCCTTCCCTCCCCTCAAAAAAACAAATAGCCACTTGTCAGAGTATCTGTCATTTATATTTTAAGGTGCCCTGGAATTCACTTGTGCTAGGAAATGTTATTTAAATAGTGATAGACAGATAGACAGACAAATGGACAGATAGATAGATAAATAGATAGCTGTTGTCAAGTTGACTCAGACTCATGGCGACCTTATGTACAACAGAATAAAACATTTCCCAGTCCTGCATCGTCCTCATGATCACCATCATGTTCAAGTCCACCATTGCCCATCATTGGAGGACACGTGATGTTCTCCTCCAGTAACTGATCCCTCCTGATGATGTGCCCAAGGCAAGTGAGTTGGACAATATTCTGTTGTGGTTCATAGGGCTTTCATTAGCTAAAAAGAAATAGATCACCAGCTCTTTCTTCCTAGTCTGTCTTAGTCTGGAAGCACTACTGAGACCTGTCCATCATGGGTGGGCCAGCTGGTATGTGAAATACTGGTGGCATAGCTTCCAGCATCATAGCAACATGTAAGCCACAGTACAACAAGGTGACAGACATGTGGTGGTAACAATAATAAAAACCAAACAAGTCACCATCAAGTCGATTCCAACTCATGGCAACCCGTGTGTGCAGAATAGAACCGCACTCCATAGGGTTTTCAATAAACCAGGCCTGTCTTCTGAGGCACCCTTGGGTGGGTTTGAACCACCAACCTTTCAGTTAGTAGTCAAGCACTTAACTGATTGTGCCACCGAGGGACGCACTTATTGCCAGGAACACATGTATCAGATACAATAATTCATTTAAACTTCACAACCACCCACTGAGATGCTTTGTTATTATTTAATCCCCATTTTGCAGATGAGGAAACTGACACACAGAAAGTCTAAGAAATTTGCCCAGGGTCACAAAGCTAGTAAGTTATAAAACTGGCCTTTGAACCCAGGCTGTCTGAGTCCACAACCCATACTCCCAACCTTAAACTATTCTACCTTTCAAAAACTTTTCACCACCACCAACACTTAACTTCCATTTTTCAGGGAAGATTGGAACAAGGTGAGTGATAACTCTGGACTAATAGAAATACCTTTTGGTCGTCCCTGCAGTTCAGCTGTGCCTGTTGGTAACCAATGGATCACAGGCACCCGGAAGATGAGGAGAATGGAGGACAGAACAGGGGACAAGCTGGTTTCCTGATCTGCAAAGGGAAGCAGTGAGAGCTGTTTGTTCTCTGTGGCTTTCAAACCATTGCCCCAGTGTTCCATCGTGGAGGATGGGCATGGCTCTGAGACAGCCTGGCTTCCACCAAAGCATGTTCCCTTTAAACTGGCAACCACACTGGGTGTCTGGGTAGGATTTTTTTTCAAACACTGAGATTCATGGCTCAAAAATGTTTGGAAACCCCTTGGGAAGAAGCAGTCACCCAGGTGTCAGTTTTCTTAACTGCTAAGCCCTCCTCACTACTGATTTACACAGCCATACAGTCTCTGGAGGAGCCTTGGTGACACAGTGGTTAAAACACTCCGCCGCTAACAAAAAGTTCAGGTGAAGCCCACCAGTTGTTCCCCAGGAAAAAGATGTGGCATCTGCTTCCGTAAAGATTTCCAGCCTTGAGACCCTATAGGGCCATTCTATTCTGCCTTCAATTATGAGTCAGAATTGACTCGATGGCAGTGAGTTACAGTAGGTAGTGTAGGCCCAGGGCACATTCTGGAGTCTGCCATTTCTGGCTGTGTGACTGTCAGCTGTTCGTGCCTCATGCACGGAGTGGCTTCTAGGAGAAGCACCCCACTTTGAGCACAGACATTGTGAAAGACTTTGTGCCTGCAGCCCAGACAGGACATGTTTAAGGTTAAATGGTGATCAGATGGATCTGTGAGAGCCCTTGCAGCAAGTACAAAGTATTGGGATATCAATTTCTTCCCTTGTCTTCAAAATTCCTTACTTTAGTTACACAGTGTTCCCTTGTGGTCCTGGAGTTCTCTATTTTTTGCCTGCCTGTTTAAGCCCCGTAAAATGCTTAAGAAGACCAACAAACAGAGGTGTGTGTGAGTGTGAGAGAGAAAGAGAGACTGATTTAAGCCGTGCCAGCTCCAGTCACACAACTGAGTTGTCTGTTCTGGTCATGGGAGCACTGGTGGTTCAGTGGTACAATTATCACCTTCTATTCAAGAATTCAATTTCCAGCCAACGCACCTCGTGTGTAGCCACCACCCATTTGTAAGTGAAGGCTTGTGGGTTATGATGTGTCTCATAATGCTGAACAGGTTTCAGCAGAGCTTCCAGGTGAAGATGGGCTAGGAAGAATGGTCTGGTGATCTACTTCCAGAAATCAGCCAGTAAAAACCTTATGGGTCACAAAGGTCGATCATGGGGTTGGTGCAGGACCAGGCAGTGTTTTATTCTGTTCTGCATGGGGTTGCCACGAGTCAGGGGCTGACCCAACGGCAGCTAGTAAGACACAACACAACTCGGGGTGTATTTGCCAGCAGGGCTTCTGTGGATCACAGAAGCAATGTCCTATTCCTAAGCTGTATCCTGACTCACTACGTGAATCATGCTCAGGACTCCCCCAGAGCTACAGACTTTGAAGATGCACCAGAGCACAGTGGTGATGGGGGAAAGTGCTGGATCCAGGCTGCCTGGGCTCATATCCCAGTTCTGTCACTTAGATGCTGTGTGACTTCAGGATACTTCCTTAGATGAAACTCTCTGGCCCCAAGTGTATCATCTATAAAATGAGAATAACCACCCATCTATCAGTTTGTCATACTGTGGTGGCTTGCATATTACTGTGATGCTGGGAACTATGCCACCAGTATTTCAAATACCAGCTGGGAACTATGCCACCAGTATTTCAAATACCAGCAGGGTCATCCGTGGTGGACAGGTTCCAGCAGAGCTTGCAGACTAAGACAAGCTAGAAAGAAAGGCCTGGCGATGCACTTCTGAAAACTAGTCAATGAAAACCCTGTGGATCACAACAGAGCATTGTCTGATATGGTGCAGGAAGATGAGCCCCCTAGGTTGGAAAGCACTCAAAATACACAGTGGCCACAGCAAAGGACTCAAACATACAAACAATTATGGAGATGGTGAAGGACTAGGCAACATTTTGCTCTGTTGTGCACGGAATCACCATGAGTCGGAGCTGACTCCAAGGTTAACTAACAATAGCAATGGATAGGGTTGTTGTTCTAAGTATAAAGTGCTTAGAGCAGTGCCTGGCAGGTGGCAAGAGTCAATAAGTGTTAGCTATATATAGCTACAAGAGCACCTACCAGCACCCTCAGGCCCTGCTGTCTCCCCCAGTCCTCATTCTGCTCCAGCTCTGGTTAGGGTTCCACCATCTATGAGACAGCTGCTGTCGCTGTAGAGCTCAGATGTCCACAGTCAAACAGGCAGATTAGCAGCCATCCTTGGTGGAGACAACCAGAAGTTACCAGGTCCTGGATGAGCCTGGCATTTCATTAGGCTTTCTTCCTGGAGTAACTTAAAATTCAAAAGGCTGCCTGAAGCATCTGTGTTCAGAACAAATATTCTTCATCCATCCATCACATATTTATGGAGCACATCTTAAAAATAGTAGCCAACGCTACTGTGGAAAGGTTGTGCGAGGCACTTCCCATCCATTCTCTACAACACTGTAAGGGAAGGACTGTTACTCTTTCCAGTTTGCATACGATGCTCAGAGAGAGAAGGTAACTTGGTTCAGGTCACACCGGGGATAAATTACCTAGTAAGCTAAACTGTAAGCAGGCGCATGCTGTGCTTACTGGTTAATCTGCCCCAGGTCACACCATTAGTATACCGCAGAGCTGAAATCCCACCTTGTCAGTCCAACTCCAAAGCCCAGATTTAACTACTTGACAATTTCTCTCATGTCCGAAGAACTTAGCTCCCAGCCCCACATAGTCTGACTGGTGGCCTGTGCTTTCTCTCTCTTCCTCCTCCTTTATCCATAAAATAACCAGTTAATAAGCTGCCATGGATTCAACTCCAACTCATGGCAACCCCATGTGTGTCAGAGTAGAACTCTTCTCCATAGGGTTTTCAATGGCTGATGGGGGAGCAAACTGCCAGGTCTTTCTTCCAAGCCATCTCTAGGTGAACTTGAACCACGAACCGAGAGCATTAACCATTCACACAGCCCAGGGACTCCATCTATAAAATGGGAAGCTGTAAATCCCACCTCTTTTCTCCTTAACTCATAGAAAAAATCCCCAAGCTTCTGTCTACACAAGATCACTGAAACCAAAAGGGAGCAATGCTGGAGTTGGCATGGCTATTTAGCCCTACAAAATCCAGGCTTCAGTTTAAACTTTGCACACAGAACCCCCCAATCTCTCTGCCACCACATTCAGACAGAAGGTGTAAAAAGAGGCTTCCTTGTTTTCAAACTATACAGATGTAATTGTGATAAAAACTGTCTTGGGCGTGCCTATCTTAAGCAATTTTTTTTTTTTAAATCTGGGTAGGTATTCTGGGCCCCTTCAAGCAGAGAAAGGCTATTCAGAATCCTTTTTTTAGAGAAATGAAATCTTTTGTTTATTGTAATTAGCAGCAAGTATGGGCTTGTTTTGTCAACTGAACAGTAATGCTAGGCCCAAAGACCAGATAAGGTAATTACTGTGTATTCAAAAGGTCTCTGAAAATATTCACAGTGACATCAATTCAAATCATGCCCTCCCCCGCCCCCCACGTACACACAAACAATCAAAGGACTCGTGCGCTGGGTGATTTCGCTGCAAAATTCCTATTCAAACTCAGCGAAAGTCACATAGCTAACACCTCATGCAGTGCTTCGAAATTTTTATTAATAAAAAAATCCGCAGAGCAAATTTTGTGGTTAAAACATTTTTAGCACAGAGGCCCGGATTTGCGGCCCAGAACACAATGCGGTTCAAGGCTCGTGGTCTCTTGAGGGCTCAGCAATCGGGTCGGTTAATGTTCTCATCTATCCTGAGCTGTAAGCACCTCGGTTCAGCGTCGTTCACTCAGCAGGGAGGCTGCTCCTTCGCTGGCTAGAAGATACAAGAGCATCCAGGCCTTCTTCTGTCTCCCAGATTCCCTGCTCCAGCCGTGGGAAGCTTTCTGGCTCCTCTCCGGGCTGCATCACTGCCGGTGTTAACACCTCGCCAGGCCCACATCCCTCAGCTGGTTCTTTTGGGGCTACAAACTCAGGGTCCCCACAGGAGAAGCCGAGTGGGCTGGGCCAAAGCATGCACTCTCAGGACTGGTACTTTGCTGTGGGGCATGGCTCTGTCTTGCACTGGGCTAGAGACTTTGGACTTGTTCCGGGACCTCTCTGAACTCAGTCTCATCATCTAGTAGATGATTATAGTAATACTTGCCACACAGAGTAATTCTGAGATTAAAACAGTTGCCATTGAGTCAACTCCAACTCATGGTGGCCCGTGTGTGTCAGAGTAAAACTGTGTGCCTTAGGGTGTTTAAAAAAAAAAAAATTTTTTTTTTTTTTTAGTGGCTGATTTTTCAGACACGGATGGCCAGGCCTTTCTTCTGAGGAGCTTCTGGTGGACTGGAATCTCTAGCCTTTTGTTAGCAGCCAAATGCATTAACAGATTGTACCAACCAGGGACTAAGATGATATTAAATTTATAAAAAATACTCAGTAAATGCTCACTAAATTTAAGTCTTCTTTGTTTCCTCCCCCTTCTATGTAGTTTTCCCTTCTTTTCCTAATGAAATTAAGAATTGAAATGGCTTGTTAACCATCTTGACAATAATCTTAGGCAAAATTCTGAAAAAAGATGAAGTTAATAAAGGAACAAAATGCTACCAACAGAAAACTGGAATTCAGCTTGCCTGCAGTGGTTAAGGGAAACCCTGCTGGTATACTGGTTAAGCGCTATGGCTGCTAACCAAAGGGTCGGCAGTTTGAATCCACCAGGCACTGCTTGGAAACTCTATGGGGCAGTTCTACACCGTCCTATAGGGTCCCTATGAGTCAGAATTGACTTGACGGCACTGGGTTTGGTTCTTTTTTTTTTTTTTTTTGGCAGTGGTTAAGAGCTCAGCTGCTAACCAAAAATGTAGGTAGTCTGAATCAACCAGCTGCTCCTTGGAAACCCTATGGAGAGTTCTACTGTGTCCTATAGAGTCACTATGAGTCAGAATCTACTCGATGGCAACAAGTTGATAGCTGGCAACCGAGGTAAAATCCATATGTGAGGGGACAGCAGGCTCTGAGGTCCACTTTCCCTGTGGGCTCTTAAGGTGATGTTCATTGATAGCACTCTCTTTTCCGGGGTCTGTTCTCCCCTTTTGTACTGTGGGCCAGACATGTACTCGCCATCATGCCTTGGAGCCCTGTGACAAAGCAGAGACCTGGCTGCAACTTGTTTAGAAGATATCACTAATGGCTAAAAGATAAAAAAAGATAAACATACAAAAAAAAAAAAAAAAACAAGCAACCAGATAACCTGGCTTATCCATCTTTAGTAAGTAGCCCGATATGGGGAAGGCTTCCTGCCTGGTTGCCCTTCTGCCTTGAGGTGGTGGAGGTCACATTAGGCACTTGCCACCCTGGAGGGATCTCGCGAACCTCTGCACCAGAGATGGCCAATTCATAGTTTACAAGTTGCCAGTCCTCAGCTACTCATGACAGACACCACTAATCAACCACAGCACTCCTCCTCACTGAAGGCTTAGCTTTGTATCAACTACCAGCCAAAGTTAAACCAACTTTTAATCCCTGCTGTAGGCTCCTCAAGGTCCTTATCGAAAAGTCCAAAGCTCAAAGACGGCCAGAAACATTCTGCATCCCACTTTGAAATGTGGCGTCTGGGGTCTTAAATGCTAACAAGCGGCCATCTTAGATGCATCAATTGGTCTCAACTCACCTGGAGCAAAGGAGAATGAAGAACACCAAGGTCACACGACAACTAAGAGCCCAAGAGACAGAAAGGGCCACATGAACCAGAGACCTACATCATCCTGAGACCAGAAGAACTAGTTGGTGCCCGGCCACAATCGATGACTGCCCTGACAGGGAGCACAACAGAGAACCGCTGAGGGAGCAGGAGATCAGTGGGATGCAGACCCCAAATTCTCATAAAAAGACCAGACTTAATGGTCTGACTGAGACTAGAAGAATCCCGGCGGCCATGGTCCCCAGACCTTCTGTTGGCACAGGACAGGAACCATCCCCGAAGACAACTCATCAGACATGAAAGGGACTGGACAATGGGTGGGAGAGAGATGCTGATGAAGAGTGAGCTAATTATATCAGGTGGACACTTGAGACTGTGTTGGCATCTCCTGCCTGGAGGGGGGATGGGAGGATAGAGAGAGTGGGAAGCTGGCAAAATTGTCACGAAAGGAGAGACTGGAAGGGCTGACTCATTAGGGGGAGAGCAAGTGGGAGTATGGAGTAAGATGTATGTAAACTTATATGTGACAGACTGACTTGATTTGTAAACGTTCACTGGAAGCTCAATAAAAGTTAATAAAAAAAAAAAAAAAAAAAGAGGGCCAGAAAATTCCCTTGCCAGCCTTCTCAGTTCTGCCTGAAAACTACCATGTGTTCAAGTGAATGACCCACCAGGAATGACATGTCAGAAAAGCCCATACATGCTGATAGAGGTGCCCTTTTTTTCCTCGCCATTTCAAAACCATTCACTCATATGAAGGTCAATAAGAGAAGGATCCTTCTAGGAGCCTCCTCTTCTACCTTCCAGGTCCAGAATCAATGCCAGGGGACCCCCAGTATTGCCTGAAGATGGACATCATCACACCATCATAATTCTACACTATTTTTATCATACTCACTGAGGACAGAGAAGAGTGCAAGCCACTAACTGTTTAAGAGATTTACTCTGTGAACTATACTATGCCTCCGCAAGGAGGAATAATTTTCTTCCCTAGGTGTGTATTCAGCTAGGAATATAAAGATACTGATCTTTGAACTACAGGGCCCAAGATGGTACCAGGGAATGTGAAGACAACTCCCTTCCTAACCCAAGTCTTCTGCTTTCCCCATCTCCTTACTGATTCTGTGGAGAAGACCAAGAATCACTGAATGCCTACTAAGTGTTTTGTTTATGTCATTAATTTTTCACATGAACTCTGTGAGGTATGTATGCGCTCTTGATGCCCATTTTACAAATAAGGCAATTGAGTCTCGGCAGAGTTAAAAAAGGAAAAAAAAAAAAAACTTTTCCCAAGGTCACATAACTAATAAGTAGTTGAGCAAGGACTTGAACCCAGGCACAGCTTCAAAGTCCACACACTTTCTACACCATACTATTCCTGATGTCAAACCCTGCAAGACACAGTTAGAGGCCACACTCAAAAAACCTAGACCAGTCCAGAACCAGGGACCTATTGCCATCATTCTTAGCCTAGAACATACAAGAAAAGGTCTTATCTGCAAAGGAGGGCTTGAGTAATATCGCTCACATAATAGAGTGGGGGGTGTGTCTTAGTCACCCAGTGCTGCTATAACAGAAATACCACAAGTGGATGACTTTAACAAAGAGAAATTTATTCTCTCACAGTCTAGGAGGCTAGAAGTCTGAAGTCAGTGTGCCAGCTCCAGGGGAAGGCTTTCTGTCTCTGTTGGCTCTGTAAAAATGTCCTTCTCATCAATCTTCCATGGTCAAGGAGCTTCTCAGTGCAGGGGCCCCGGTTCAAAGGACAGACTTTTCTCCTGGCCCTTGTTTCTTGGTGGTGTGAGGTCCTTACTTCTCTCTGCTCCCTTCTGTCTTTTACATCTCAAAAGAAGTCGGTTAAAGACACAAGCTAATCTTAGTAGATTAAGTCCTGCCTCATTAACATAACTGCTGCTAATCTCATTAACATTATCAAGATAGGATTTACAACATATAGGAAAATCACAGCAGATGACAAAATGGTGGACAATCACACAATACTAGGAATCATGGACTAGCCAAGTTGACACACCTTTTTGGGGGACACAATCCAATCCATAACAGGGTGGTTCACAGAAATAGCTGGTGGTGGCCAATTGCTGGAATATCGTGAGACTCAAGAATCCTAACTTAAGTCCTCTGCAGTCTTCCACTTGATGTCAAGAAGCAGGCAAATGAGAGTAATGGCTTAAGAACATTCTTTCAGACCAAGGGTTCTAATCACAACCAATCTATCAGCACGTACTGGCAGGCCAATTCTCAAACAAGTCTCAAATCAGTTCACTTTCCCAACCTCCACCACCCACCACCCTGGCCCAAGTCACCATCGTATTTCTCAGGAACACTGCAGTAACTCTTAACCCATCTTCCCAAATCTGCTCTAGTCGCTCTTCTCACAGCCATAAAACTCCCTGCTTAAAAGTCACCAGTGACTGACTTCTCCTTGCTCCTTGCTCTTCTTCTTGCAGGGTCCTTATGATACTCTACAAGTTTCTACCTTATCTTGACCCTTCCTATTTCCCTCATATCTTATTTATTTGGTCTTCATATGTTTTTGTGTCTGTTTCCCCAAGTAGAAAGTTTCTTACAGGAAGGCGTATTTTCTTCCTTATCAGCTTTTGTAACCCCAATATCCAGTACAGTGCCTAGCTTATACTAAACCCTCAAAAGCACCAATCAAATATACAAACAAATATTGTCTGAAACATGTAGAATGAATATAAACTCTCTTCTAAAGCGGTCTCCTAGAGTTCTTTGTTACCTTCTTTGGCCTCAGTTACCCTACCTGTTAGTCTTGCTTTCCCATGGACAGATCTGATGATCCTACTCACTCAGCAAATATTATGGAGCCACTACTGTTTGCAAGGCACTGTACTAGGTACTGGCAAGGCCAAGATGAATACGACACAGTATTTGCCTAGGAGGACTGCACAGACTATCGGGGGTGGGGGATATATGTATACCAATGATAAGGGTAATATCTTACTATGTGCTCTGTTATGTACTGAATTGTGTCTCCCAAAAAGATATGTTGAAGTCCTAACCCAAATACCTGTGAATGTGACCTTGCTTGAGGAAATAGGGCTCTTCTTTTGTTATCAATTGGGTCAAACACAATTATACTGGAGTGGGATGGGTCCTAGTCCTAATTCTTTCTGTGTGTATCTTATAGAAAGGGAGTGACAGATGGAGAACATGGCTGCCTTGTGATGAAGGAGGCAGACGCATCTATAAGCAGCAAAGGAATGCCAAGGATTGCTGGCAACCATCCGGAAACTAGGAGAGAGGTCCACAGAAGAAATCGGCATGGCTGAGACTCTGATTTGGACTTTTATCTTCCAGAACAGTGAGAAAATAAATTTCTGTTCTTTAAAGTCACCCACTTTGAAGTATTGTTATGGCAGCCCTAGGAAACTAAGACAAGCTCTAGCAGAAGACCAATGAAGATACATTGTGGCACAGAGGAGCAAGCGGGCAGCTACTTCTAATGTTCAGAGTAGAGATCACTCAAGCTGGGTGTTGATGATGAGTAGGATTTCCCTGAGACCGGGGTTAGAATAGCACTCAGAGTATGTGAAAGGCGTGAATATCACACCCAGAGAACAGTAGGTGGTTCAAAATGATTGGCTACAGGGAGTCCAGAGATGCACAGATGTCAAATAAGTTTGGACAGGTAGGCTTGAGCACGGAGCTCTGAGACCAGGCTAAGGAGTTTAAATCTCACCCTGTAAGAGAAGGATTTTAAGTACAGGCATGCCCTAACTAAGTTTGTGTTTCAGGAAGATCATCCTGACTGCAGCCTGAAGGGTAGATTTGAAGGCAAACACAGTAGAAACAAGGACTTGCAGAAAGCAAGCTGTGGCAACCGCATGTAAGACAGAATGAAACATTACCTGGTTCTGTGCCATCTTCAGGACCATTGTTAAGCTCAAGTCCATTGTTGCAACCACTGTGCATTTTGAGTGCTTTCCAACCTATGGGGCTCATCTTCCAGCACTATATTAGACAATATTCTATGCTCCACAGGGTTTCTATTGGCTAATTTTCAGACGTAGCTCACCAGACCGTTCTTCCTAGTCTTAGTCTGGAAACTTCATGGAAACCTTACATAGGTGACCCTGCTGGTATTTGAAATACGGGTGGCATAGCTCCCAGCATCACAGCAACACGCAAGCCACCACAGTTGGACAAGCTGACAGTTGGGTGGTAGAGAATAGGTATGACAACTGAGAAATCGCTGAAGTCTCTAAAGCCGAGGAGAGTTGAAAGTTTCAGGCATGTGTGATTAGTTGATGCCATTTATCCAAACAGAACATATCAGAAGAGGAGCTGGTTCAGGAAGAAAGTGTGAGTCTCCTCCTATGAACGAATACAAGGGCAGGGTGCTGTGGCTAATGCTCTTGCTGTTTTAGGATGGCTGGAGTAGCTGGCATTACTTGACCAAGTCACCATCTATCCCTTTGTCTCCTCTCAGGCAGCAGGGAAGTCAGTTATGATCACTTCTCTCCTCATGAGGGTGTAGTGAGGCTTTGTTTAGCTATTTAAAGGGCTGTGCCACATCTAGATGAAAGGAGCTCTGTTAGTGAGGAGCATAAGGAGACCCAGCACAAAGAAATGTTAAAAAGGCTGCCTGAAGGGTGGGAGACAGGCTTGCGGGAGGTTAGTTCTGGCTTCATAATTAGATTTAAAGATCCAGAGATGAAAAACAAAAGATACAGACAGCAGAAGATATGGATTAGTTCTCTCTCCAGATCGGTTAACATTTGGATTGTTTTTGCCAGATGTAACTGGCCAGGATTGAAAACCTACTGTACTCTCCCACAAGGGGAACCACACGCAGAGGCAGTGGCAGCCTGGGGGGCTCCTAAAGAGACAGCTGTCAGCTCATCGGTCGCCTTGGGGACCCCTGTATGCAGAGGCGTGGAGGCTGGGACCATCAGGCTTCAAGCATGAGATGCAGCCCTCCCAGCCCAGGGAGCCACCACCGGTCCCTCCACCCTCACAAAGCCCAGGGGGAGAGCGCAGAAGCCTGGAAAAAATACAAAGAAATTTGCTTGGTACAAGGCACCAGATGGCTGCCTTTTGGATAAGAGTTTCTAAGTGTCCACAGCATCCTTTCTTCTTGGGCTCACCTTTGAGGCAGCCGCTCCATCTGCACCTGGCTCCTTCAAGCTGCTGCTCCCCAGGGGCTCTTTGGAAATGGGTCAGATTTTGGGATTTCTGGAAAAACAACTTCTCCTAGTTACAAGTTTTTGGAGGAAACAGAAGCTTCTGTGTCTGTATGACTTGGTTCCTTCAGGTCCACTCTTTCCTCTCCACTCTTTCCCTGCACCATCTCTAGTATTCAAGTCTTCCCATCCTTCGACGCTCTGGAAAATCACACTTTCCCCCCAAACCCTTCCCAGATTCTCCAGTAGGATTCTTCCTCTCCCCGCCCCTTGCTCTGTCATTTCAGTTAATTTATTATAGACCGGTAACCCAGTTGCCTTCAAGTCAATCCCAACTCATGGTGACCCCATGTGTGTCAGAGTAGAACTGTGCACCACAGGGTTTTTAGTGGCTTATTTTTCAGAAGTAGATTGCCAGACCTTTCCTCTGAGGCATTTCTGAGTGGACTCAAACCACCAGTCTTTCAGTTAGGAGCCAAGTACATACAACTGTTTGCACCACCCAAACAAAAAACCAAACTCATTGCTGTCAAGTCAATTCTTACTCACAGCAACCCTATGGGACAGAGTTGAACTGCCCCATAGAGTTTCCAAGGAGTGCCTGGTAGATCCAAACTGCCGATTAGTTAGCAGCAATAGCTCTTAACCACTACACCACCAGGGTTTTCTTGCAGCTCCCAGGGACTCCTTATTTATTATGTTGTTGTTGTCATTAGCTATGGTAGAATAGATTCCGGCTTGTGGCAACCCCATGTGTGCAGAGTAGAACTGCACTCCATAGCATTTTCAAGGCTGTGAGCTTTTGGAAGTAGATCACCAGGCCTGTAATCCTAGGGCCTCTAGGTGAGTTCGAACTTCCAACCTTTGGCTAGTAGTAAAGCAGTTAACCATTTGTGCTCCTCAGGGGCTCCTTTATTTATTATAGCCCTGATTTAAATCTACTTGCATTAGAGTAGTTATTCTAAGTTTCTCTTGTCCTCTTGCTTTTCAGTCCTTGGAGAGCAGTTCTGTGTTAGGCTCATCCTGGTAGCCCCTGGGGTTGGGCACAGTGAAGTTGCTCAGTCAAAGTTTGTTGAATTCATTAGAATAGGTGAGTAAAAAGAGAAAGGTGAACTACTGCAGTGAGACGAGGCAGGTGTTCCCAAAAGGAGCCCATTTCTGCTGGAGCTGCCTGGATTTCATAACCCAGTGTTATTGCAGGGGAACTTAGAGATGTCTGTCTGGAGCTATGGTTATAGGTCTGGGAGCATCTATTGGCCAGGCCTGCCAGTGATTAGCAGGAGTGGCTTCAAGCCCCTGAGAAGAGCTCTGGCTCAAATCTGGCTAGGTTGAATCCTGGATCCCTGTACCAATTTTGAGCTCTGGATAATAGGCAAGTCTTCTACCCTCTCTTAGCCTCAATTTATTCATCTGTAAAGTAATGATGGTCATTCTTACCCTTGCGGATAATTGTAGGAACCCTATAGGAGAGAGTAGAACTGCCCCCTATAGAGTTTCCAAGAGAGAGCCTGGTGGATTTGAACTACCGACCTTTTGGTTAGGAGCTGTGGCACTTAACCACTACTTCATCAGGGTTTCCTGTTGTAGGAACAGGATATAATACATGTGAACTCTGTGGTACATAGTAGGCACTTCGCAAACAAAGTGCCTGGCACTCTAATAGATGTGCAATCAATCATTTAAATCATTGATTGATGGAGAATACTAACTAAAAGTAGGTTCAGCCTGGAGATGTGGGACTCACAGCCTGTGGATAAAGCTAGTTCTTGTGGTGGAACTTAGTGAACATGTCCACATGTGGACGCTTCTGTAACCCAGTAACTGAGACCTGAGTTCTAGCCCTCGGTCCTCTGGCATCTCCAGAACACACAAAGTAACGTCTCTGAACCTTGATTATACTGGGTCAAAATCACGGCTCCCACCACCTGCACAGGATTAGTGTGAGTCAAAAACCAACATGTAGCTGTTGGCTCTCTGATGAAATGCAGACATAATGCATAGCCCTGCACCCAACCTCTAGTAAGCAAGCCATGAATGTTGTTGTTGTGCACCATCGAGTTGATTCTGCCTCATAGCTACCCTATAGGACAGAGTAGAACTGTCCTGCAGGGTATCCTAGGCTGTAAATCTTTACGGGAGCAGATCGACAAGTCTTTTCTGCCGCAGAGAAGCTGGTGGGTTCAAACCACCAACCTCTCAGTTAGCAGCTGAGTGCTTAATCGTTGTGCCACCAGGGCTCCTTGAATAAGGGTTAGCTTGTATTATTATCTCTTCTTCCCTCAGAGTCTAAGTTCCACAACGTCAGGAATTGCGCCTGGTTTGCTTCTCACTCTATCACCAGAACCCTAACCTAGCAGTTAGGGGTCCCAATGAATATTTGTTTAAAAATTGATTAATGACCCATGTAATCGTTTCAAACTCTAAAGCCTGGAAGCTGTGATGATCAGTAATGTTTATTTCATTCTATTGGCATTCATTGATTTCTAGTCAGGTGGGGGGACCAAATCAAGTGAGGAAGTTTCAGCTATTGACTCCGTTATTGCATTGTATCACGAATAAAAATAAATCTCCAACATGCTTATTTCTTTCTCAGTTTACTTATTATCTCTGAGCAACAATTAGGGATGGGAAGAAACTCTATGTTCCTCATTTTTTTCGTTTAGATCAACAAACTTTCAAACTTGAATGCACGATAATAATTAGAATAGATTAACTTGATTTAAGTCTGTGCAATACTTCTTTTTTCTCTTCCCTTTTTTATTTTGAAATGATTTCAAACTCATAAAGAATGTGAAAAATAGTCCATATATCTTTGGTATACCCTTCAATCAAGTTCCAAATATTGACATTTTGCTACATTTATTTTATCAACTCCTCTCTCTATCTACACACACACACACACACACACAAATACACACATATGTGCAGTTGTTGTTGTTAGGTGCCATCAAGTAGGTTCCGACTCATAGCAACCCTATGAACAACAGAATGAATCACTGCCTGGTCCTGCACTATCCCCACAATTGTTGCTGTGTTCGAGCCCATTGTTGCAGCCACTGTGTCAATCCATGTCATTGAAGGCCTTCCTCTTTTTCACTGACCCTCTACTTTACCAAACATGATGACCTTCTCCAGGGACTGATCCCTCCTGATAACATGTCCAAAGTATGAGATGTAGTCTCACCATCCTTGCTTCTAAGGACCACCCTGGTTGTACTTCTTTTAAGACAGATTTGTTCCTTCTTTTGGCAGTCCATGGTATATTTGATATTCTTTGCCAACATCGCAATTCAAAGGTGTTGATTCTTTTCTGGTCTTCCTTACTCATTGTCCAGCTTTCCTATGCATATAAGGCAATTGAAAACACCATGGCTTGGGTCAGGTGTACCTTAGTCCTCAAGATGACATCTTTGCTTTTCAATACTTTAAAGAGGTCTTTTGCTGCAGATTTACCCTATGCAATGCATCTTTTGATTTCTTGACTGCTGCTTCCGTAGGTGTTGATAGTGGATCCAAGTAAAATGAAATCCTTGACAACTTCAATCTTTTCTCCATTTATCATGATGTTGCTTATTGGTCCAGGTGTCAGGATTTTTGTTTTCTTGATGTTGAGGTGTAATCCATACTGAAGGCTGTGATATTTGATCTTCATCAGTAAGTGCTTCAAGTCCTCTTCACTTCCAGCAAGTATGGTTGAGTCATCTGCATAACGCAGGTTGTTAATGAGTTTTCCTCCAATCCCAGTGCCTCCTTCTTCTTCATACAGTCCAGCTTCTCAGATTATTTGCTCGGCATACAGATAGAATGAGTATGGTGAAAGGATACAACCATAATGCACATCTTTCCTTTAAATCACACAGTATCCCTTTGTTCTGTTGAAACAACTGCCTCTTGATCTATGTGCAGATTCCTCATGGGCACAATTGTTTCAGAATTCTCATTCTCCGTGACATTATCCATAATTTGTTATGATCTACACAGTCGAATGCCTTAGCACAGTCGAAAAAACGCAGGTAAACATCTTCCTGGTATTCTCTGCTTTCAGCCAGGGGCCATTTGACATCAGCAATGATATCCCTGGTTCCACATCTTCTTCTAAATCCAGCTTGAATTTCTGGCGGTTCCCTGTCAATATACTGCTGCAGCAGCTTTTGAATGATCTTTAGCAAAATTTTGCTTGCGTGTGATATTAATGATATTGTTCGATAATGTCTGCATTCGGTTGGATCACCTTTCTTGGGAATAGGCATAAATATGGATTTCTCCGAGTTGGTTGGCCAGATAGCTGTCTTCCAAATTCCTTGGCACAGATGAGTGAGCACTTTTAGCCCTGCATCCATTTGTTGAAACATCTCAGTTAGTATTCTGTCAATTTCCAGGGCCTTGTTTTTTGCCAATGCCTTCAGTGCAGCTTGAACTTCTTCCTTCAGCACCATCAGTTCCTGATCATATGTTACCTCCTGAAATGGTTGACAAATTCTTTTTGACATAGTGACTCTGTGCATTCCTTCCATCTTCTTTTGATATTTCCTATGTCGTTTAATATTTTCCTGGTAGAATCCTTGAGAATTGCAACTCAAGGCTTGAATTTTGTAGCACATGGGCCACCATGAGTCAGGCTTGACAGCAATGAGTTTGTGTTTTGTTTTGATCTGTTTTTTTATTTTATTTGTTTTTTATTTCTCCTGAGCACTGTAGCAGGATGAAAAGTAACCCAAAACTTTGCATAACTAAGATGCAATGGAAACTGCTCGCTTGCTAACTGAAAGTTTGGATGTTCAAGCCCACCTAGAGGTGTCTCAGGAAAAAAAGGCCTGGCAATCTACTTCGAGTAATTAGCCATTGAAAATCCTATGGACCAGTTCTACTCTGCCACACATGGGATCGCCATGAGTTGGAATTGATTCTGCGACAACTGGTACCGGCAGGCTGCAATAGAGGTATACTCCCCACATACACACACGTTGCAAAAGTCTCAGAGTCCTGGGTTCCAGAAAGACTAAGTCACAGCCTCACATCTCCATCCTCAAGTCATCCTTTTCTAGTGGGACATACTGAAAAGGATCTAGACCAAAAGATCTGAGTTCAAATCTTGATTCCAACTCTAACCTACTACTTTAGGAGTTTTGGTGCTGCTTTTTTAACCTCTCGGAGCTTCAATTTTTCTTCCATAAACTAAGATAATAAAAACCAAACTAAACTCATTGCTATCTAGTTGATTCCAACTCACAGCGACCCTATAGGATGGAATAGAACTGCCCCATAGGGTTTCCAAGAAGTAGTTGGTGGATTTAAACTGCCAACCTTTTTGGTCAGCAGTCTGATCTCTTAACCACTGTGCCATCAGGGCTCCAAATAATACCTAATTTATAAGATTTCTGTGAGAATTAATAAATGAGATCTCATATATAAAGAACAGTGCCTAGCACATAGTAGGCTTTTAATAAATAGTAGCAACTATCATTTTTACCATCATCATTTTGCTTTGACTGGGTGGGTAGAACATCCCTTTAAACCAAATAAAAATTAGAGACTAGATGTGGAGCCACTAGCTGAGAGCCAAAGGGGGAAGATAAAGTGTTATAATTGCCTCTCCTGGGAAAAGCAATAAATCCAGGCAGCTGTGCTTCTCCCACTCTTTGGCAACACAAGAGGAGGGCTCTGTCAGAGGACTCCTGATTCAGAACATGTAAATGAGTATCCACTTTGTGCAAAGTGAGGTGCAGGGTGATGCAAGACATACAGAGATGAGGTGGTCACAGACGGGCCCTCTCGGAGTTTATGATCGACCAAGATTGGGAGAAAGAAAGAAGTAGACTGCCAAACAAATCACTCTAAGATGGAGCAAACTGAGGAAAGGGAAGTAATGCTAAAGAGGTGTTCGTAGATGAGTATTCATTCTGGTAAAAGGATTGAGATAGGCTTCATAGAGGAGTGTTTGGGAGGGGCAAAGATAGATGAGATTTCAATAGAGCGGCATGGGAAAAGGAATGACAGTTGAGGCAAAGAGAAAACAATGAGTTGGGAAGGACCAGGTCCATTCAGGCAACAGCGAGGAACATGGTTTGGCTAGAAAGCGTTATGGGGTGAGCAGGACACAGAGTCTATACAATAGATGGCTTTGAGAGTGTGTTTGACCTGGTTGTCAGTGAGGAGTAGCAGCATCAGAACTTTTTTTTTTTTAATCTGGCAACTCTGTGTAGGATGGCTTGAAGGAGGAAGAGGCGGGCAGCAGAGAGACCAGTTAGGTAAATATGCAGCACTTGAGGCTTGAAGAATGGACTCCCAGAACTCAGGGGAATATTAGTGAGAATAAAAAAGAGGATTCCTGGAAAGGTAAAGATTCTGGATTCAAGGAAAAGAAACTTAAGGAGCAGTTTAAAAATACCTGAGTCATTTAGCAAGCATTCCCTGTGCTGGGCCCAGAGTGAGCACAAGCAGAGCACCCGCATGGTGTGGTCAGCTCCCACAAACTGAGGAGGGAAGGCATACCTCTGAAGAGCTCTGTAACAAGTATCAAACTGGCCAAGGATTTGAGAGATATCTTAGGCTGGGTTAGGTAGAGAAACAAAACTAGTAAAGCATATAAACATATATTTAAAAAAAAAACCCGATGTTCTCAAGTCGATTCTGACTCATAGCAACCCTATAGGGCAGAGTAGAACTGCCCCATAGGGCTTCCAAGGAGCGGCTGGTGGATTCAATCTGCTGACTTTTTGGTTGGCAGCTGACTTCTTAAGTACTGCACCACCAGGGCTCCATAAATACTTAAAAAGAGAGAGATGTATATTAAGGAAATGGCTCAAGCAGCTGTAGAAGCTGGAATGTCTCAAGTCCGTGGGTCAGGCTGGAGGCTTCTGATTCACATAGATACAGGGGCTGGTGAACCCAAGATGAGAAAGACAGCAGGACTCTGGCTCACAGGCTGTGAAGACCAACGAATCCCAAGATCGGCAGGCAGGATGTCAGGTAAGCTGGTAGCTCAAGTCCAAAGAACCAGAGGTCAGACAAACATGACCCAGATGTGGAATCCTGAGCCAGCAAATCCTGCAAGCCTTGCCAGAAAAAAAAAAAAAAAAATTTGCCAGAAGGTCTGCTCAAATTCGATGCTGGCCACAACCCCAACGAAACTCTCAACTGATTGGCTGAGAACACAGCAGATCCCATCATGAAGGTGATCACATTATATCAAATCTCATCATGGAAGTGAACACATCGTCATACAACTGCCAAACTACATCTTAACTGCCAAACCACTGAGAATCATACCCCAGCCAAGTTGACTCAGAAACTTAATGATCCCAGGGGGTAGATTTAAGCAGTAACTTCCTAGCAAATGAGGGATATCAGTCCCTGGGTGGCATAAACAGTTAAGCACTAGACTACTAGTGGAAAGGTTGGTGGTTTGAATCCACCCAGAGGCACCTCAGAAGACAGGCCTGGTGATCAGCTTCTGAAAGGACACAGCCTTGAAAACCCTATGCAGTAGTTCTGTGCACACATGGGGTTGCCATGAATAGGAATCTACTTGACAGCAACTACAACATCAACAACATCCATACGGCAACAGGTTAACCAAAGAACTCATAGGCTCGACTGTTCTGAAAGCAAGATGGGTGTGACGGAGGGTGCAATTCCAATGACCAGAAGAATTTGGATCAGATCTGCGGAGGTCCAGAGGTCATCTTAGACCTGTAACTCTCAAATCCAGGACACCCGAGCTTCTATAGGAGAAAAAAAAAAAAAAAAAAACAGTTGCCATAGAGTTGATTCTGACTCATGGCAACTCCATGTGTTTCAGAGTAGAACTGTGCTCCATAAGATTTTCAATGGCTGATTCTTTGGACGTAGATCGTCAGACCTTTCTTCTAAGGTGCCTCCGGATGGACTTGAACCTCAAACCCCTTCTGTTAGCAGCCAAGTGTGTCAATTGTTTGTACTGCATAGGGACTGCTCTGTAAGAGGAGGCTTCAAAAATACCCTAATTTCCAACAGTCCTATATGCAGCCCAGCAAAAAAAGGCAGAGGAAGAAACTGACTCTTGATTGAACTAGGATGTCAGTAGGTGCTTAACTACCTCTTTCACAAAAACCTTGAGTTCAGAGGACAGCCCAGTAGGAAACTTGGCACGTGTAGCTTTGGAGAATGAGCATTACAAAGTACAGTGTTGCTTCTTTTTGCAAAGAAGTTTGGCAATACAGACCAAGATTCTGACAAATGCTAATCTTTCGGCCTGATAATTCTAAGAATATGATCAAAAGTGCAGACAAGGATTTATATCCCAAGGAGTTTATAAAGGCAAAAAAAAAAAAAAGAGAAAACAAACTAAATGGAAATGATAGGGAAATGGCTAAATTAGTTATGGTACATTTATTTCTGTAACACTGTAGAAATTAAAAATCATATTTTTGAAGAATAAAGATGTTCAAACAGATGAATGGGTAAATAAATTATGTTATATTCACACAATGGAATACTACACATTGATAAAGAACAGTGAAGAATCTGTGAAACATTTCATAACATGAAGGAACCTGGAAGGTATTATGCTGAGTGAAATTAGTCAGTTGCAAAAGGACAAATATTGTATAAGACCACTATTATAAGAACTTGAGAAATAGTTTAAACTGAGAAGAAAACATTCTTTTGTGGTTATGAGAGGAGGGAGGGAGGGAGGGTGGGAAATTGGTATTCACTAATTAGATAGTAGATAAGAAGTACTTTAGGTGAAGGGAAAGAGAACACACAATACAGGGGAGGTCAGCACAACTGGGCTAAACCAAAAGCAAAGAAGTTTCCTGAATAAACTGAATGCTTCGAAGGCCAGTGTAGCAAGGGCAGGGGTTTGGAGACCATGATTTCAGGGGACATCTAAGTCAATTGGCATAATAAAATCTATTAAAATATTCTGCACCCCACTTTGAAGAGTCACACCTGGGGTCTTAAACGCTAGCAAGCAGCCATCTAAGATGCATCAATTGGTCTCAACCCACCTGGATCAAAGGATAATGAAGAACACCAAGGACACAAGGTATTCATGAGCCCAAGAGACAGAAAGGGCCACCTGAACCAGAGACTACATCAACCTGAGACCAGAAGAACTAGATGGTGCCCGGCTACAATCGATGACTGCCCTGACAGGGAGCACAACAGAGAATCCCTGAGGGAGGAGGAGAGCAGTGGGATGCAGACCCTAAATTCTCATAAAAAGACCAGACTTAATGGTCTGACTGAGACTGGAAGGACCCTGGTGGTCATGGTCCCCAGCCCTTCTGTTGGCCCAGGACAGGAACCATTCCCAAAGCCTACTCTAGAGACGTGGACTGGACTGGACAATGGGTTGGAGAGGGATGCCAGTGAAGAGTGAGCTTCTTGGATCAGGTGGACACTTGAGACTACGTTGGCACCTCCTGCCTGGAGGGGAGATGAGATGGTAGAGGGGGTTAGAAACTGGCAAAAAGGACACGAAAAGAGAGAGTGGAGGAGAGAGTGGGCTGTCTCATTACAGGGAGAGTAATTGGGAGTATGTAGCAAGGTGTATGTAAGTTTTTATGTGAGAGACTGACTTGATTTGTAAACTTTC
The DNA here is from genome assembly GCF_030014295.1 of Loxodonta africana. Classification (NCBI taxonomy): domain Eukaryota; kingdom Metazoa; phylum Chordata; class Mammalia; order Proboscidea; family Elephantidae; genus Loxodonta; species Loxodonta africana. Next base: position 58,624,977 of record NC_087358.1, read on the forward strand.
ACTTAAAGCACACTAAAAATTAACAAAAAAAGAAAGATGTTCATAAAAGAAGGTCAAATGAAAAAAATCAACTGGCTAAATTAGGTTATTAGTTGAGTGCAAACCATTTGAGCCAGCTTTAATGCTCATAAAAGAGAGTTAATATAGTGATTAAGTGTAGAGAGATTGAGGCCACTGGGGACTGAGTTCAAGTCTCAGTTCTACCCTTTCCCAGCCGGGTGACTTTGAGCAAACAACTTAACCTCTCCAAGCCTTTGTTTCCTCAGCTGTAATCATCAGTTATGATACCATGATTCCATTGCAGCTGAGTCGAATCCTGCTCATAGCAACCCTGTAGGGCAGAGTTGAACTGCCCCATAAGGTTTCCAAGGCTAGAATCTTTATGGAAGCAGACGGCCACATCTTTCTCCTGCAGAGCAGCTGGGTGGGTTCAAACCAAAGACCTTTTGGTTAGCAGCTGAGTGCTTAACCACTATGCCACCAGGGCTCCTTATGATACTGTGATAGAATATATATGTCTAGTCATCATATCTTCTGTCAGCCAATGGGAAGAGTAGCAATCTTCAAGGGGCAGATTTGAGGCAGATGTTATTTACTTCTTTATGCTTTAATTTTTTCTGTGGTAAATATGGACTAATAATAATAATAAATATTAATAATAATTAATATGTTTTGAAGACTCAGTATGTGCCAGGCATGGAACTAAGAACTTTACATATACATCATCACACTTCATCTTCTTAACTACTCTACAAAATAAGCATGATTATCATACTCATTTTACAGGTAAGGAAACAAAGGCTTGGAGAGGTTAAGTTATTTGCTCAAAGTCACCTGGCTGGGAAAGGGTGGAACTGAGACTTGAACTCAGTCCCCAGTGGCCCCAATCTCTCTACACTTAATCACTATATTAACTCTCTTTTATGAGCATTAAAGCTGGCTCAAATGGTTTGCACTCAACTACTAACCTAAAGGTTGGTGCCCCAAAAGAAAGGCCTGGTGATCTGCTTCGGTAAAGATTACAGCCAAGAACACCCCATGGAGCAGTTCTACTCTGTAACACATGGGGTCGCCATGAGTCAGAATCAACTCAATGGCAATGAATTTTCGATTTTTTATGAGCAGGAAATATATAAGCATTTCTTCTAATTAAAAATGTCCTTCTTTAACTCTACGTTTTACTTCATTAGGACATATAGAGTGCTAAGTAGGGGAAAGTATGACCTTTAGGAACGGGGTTCTGGTTTTCTGCCAAGTAATTCACCTTTCATACCAATATAACTGCATCACCAATGATAGGACCGTCTTTCCTCTGGGATGAACATGGATTGTAAAAGACCAAAGAAAACTACTTTCTATTGGTAGCAATTAGCTAATTAAGTAAATTAAGTCATGTTAAATAGTTAATAATAGAACTAGTCTTTAGAGTTTACAAGTAGATTAAGAACAAATAGGATTTTTTTTTTTTTTACTTTGGAATAAAACGAAATGAGAAAGATTCTGCCTATTTTCCCCTCTGGGACCCGTAAGTCTGTCTCTTTTTGGGAGCAGCAATGAAGAGGATGTACAATGAGGCTCACCTGGACTCCAGTGCCAGTCCAGCTCAGCCACCCATCTTCTGTGTCACCTTGGGTGAGTCACTTACCCTCTCTGGGTCTCAATATCTTTATCTATAAAAAATAGAACAAATGAATCCATTTAGATGTTGTTTTGGTTCATTTCCAGCTCTGATTTCTCCAATTCTACACTTCTATGTCAAAATCAAGGAACCCCGGTAACACAGTGGTTAAGCACTCAGCTGCTAACCAATAGGCTGATGGTTCAAACCCACTCAGAAAGATTTGTCAGTCTGCTTCTGTAAAGATTACAGCCTTGGAAACTCTATGGAGCAGTTCTACTCTGTCCTGTAGGGTCACAATGAGTCAGAATCGACTAGATGGCGATGGATTTGGTTGTTGGTTATGACAAAATCAGCACAAAGGATAAACCTAAGTCTGAAAAGGCAGGTAGGTTCCAAGGAACAGGAAGCTGACATTTTGCATGACATTTCTCCTCTAGAAAGCAGGGCTTCTCCCTCCTCCCTAGCCCAGCAGCCCCAACTGAGATCACAGACCTTAACTAAAGCTGTTTTACAATAAAGCAGCTAAAGCGGGGGTGATGTTAAGGAGAAAAAGTGGGATCAGGGAAGCTGGAGAATGTTAGGGTGCTCTAAGGGTCTCCAGATCAAATTCTTTCCCATGCTACTCCTTTGGAACTGTTGCAAACACTGCGTTCTTGCCCCTTTCTTTTCTTGTTTTATCCTTTGTAAGCACTACCTGTGGGAATAAAGGTTCATAATGCCAGGGATCACTGAGTTAATTTATAAAATGCAAAAAGAAAGTAATTTTCTATGCATGTAGCATGAGGTCCCCCTGATGATGCATGCACTGGGCTGGCCGCGCCTTACCTGCTTCTTCTCCGTGCCAATTACTATTCCACTCACAGCCCAGCACACAGGAGAGTCAAGGCCAAACATAGATGATGCACAATAGAAACAGGCCAAGGACAGGCTGTTTCCCAAGGGGCAGATCCCATGACCCTCTTATTGTTTTGGGATAGCAGGATAGCAGAAAGACAAGCAGGGTCTTTGAAAGACTAATACCCAAGCTAAATCACCGAGCTGCATGGGCCCTGGTAAAACTAGCACTCTCCCTCCTCCTTATCTGGCTTTACTCTTTCTATCCAGCAACAGTCACAACGATCACATAGCTAGTCAGCTGGAAGAACATGCTAGGTCCTGTGGAGTATATGCAGTTGGGTGAAGTCAGGTCAGAGTTGGATGCTGCCTATAAGGAATATGAAAGGCAAAACTAAATAAAAGATTGTCTACAGACATGCCCCCTTAGCCAGACAAAAGTACATCTTTCTTTTTCACAAGCCTTAATCAACTTTGTTGTTGTGTGCCATCAAGTCAGTGTCGACTCATAGCAACCCTACAGCACAGAGTAGAACTTCTCCACAGGGTTTTCTAGGCTGTAATTTTACAGAAGCAGATTGCCAGGTCTTTCCTCTCATGGTAGGTTCGAACAGCCAAACTCTCAGTTAGCAGAGGAGCACTTAACTGTTGAGACAGAACCTCCACAGTGCTGTATTCTTTACCCGGCTTCCTCCCCTACAGTGTTGTATTGCAAAATCATTTCCTTTGTTGGGCTCCCCTCCTCAGCTTTGCATTTGAATCCTGCTTTTGTTTGGAGGTTAGATGTAAACCCCATTGCACCTTCTTGTATGATTAAGAATGTTGCTGACATAACTTTTATGAACTCTCTATTTGTAAACCCCTTTAAAAGTAACCAGCCTGCCCGCCCTTGGTGAGCCGTGTTGGCAGCAGTAAGCACCCACCAATTCCATTTCCTTGGACGATGAAATAAAATGCCTTTTCATTCTCCCACTTCAGTCTCTCGTTTATTGGCCAATATGAGTCATGCCAGGTAAGAACTATGAGTTTCTACTCGATAACACTGTTGTACCACCATGGCTCCTTTCTGATCGACTTACCAAGCCAAAAATCAAACCCACTACTGTCACGTAGATTCTGACTCATAGTGACCCTATATGACAGAATAGAACTTGCCCTACCGGGTTTCCAAGGCTATAAATCTTTCCGGATGCAGACTGCCACATCTTTCTCCCACAGAGCTGCTGGGTTTGAACTGCTCCCAAAAACCATTGCCATCAAGTTGATTCAGACTCATAGCAACCCTATAGGACAGAGTAGTACTGCCCCATAGGGTTTCCAAGGAGTGGCTGGTAGATTCAAACTGCCAACGTTTTGGTTAGCAGTTGAGCTCTTAACCACTGCACCACCAGGGCTCCCTGAGCAACTTAGAGGTACTTAAACACTAGAACAGGGAGAAAGAATGAGGGGAAACAGGTGGCTAATATTTGTTGACCGTTCCTATAGGTCAGACATGGTGCTAAGGACTGGAACATGTTTTATCAGTTAAGCCTCACAACAACCACACTTCCTAGTGAAGAGAACTGAGTGTCTGAGTTTCCTAGTGCTGCCGTAACATAATATCACAAAATGAGTAGATTTAAATTACAGAAATTTATTTTCTCACAGTTCTGCATGCTAAAAGTCCAAATTCAGGTTATCAGCAGGGCCATGCACTCTCTGTAGACTCTAGGAGAAAATTCTTCCTTGTCTGTTTGAGTTCCCAGTAGCCCCAGGCGTTTCTTGGTGTCCTTTGGCTTGGAGATGGGCCCTCACACATTTTGTTCCTTCTGTGTGTGACCTTGTTTTCACGTCTTTTACGAAACACCACTCAGAAGGAATTAGAATTACGACCCACCGTACTCCTTTATGACTTTGTAAGTTTAACTGATATCATCTGTAAAGAAAAACCCTATTTCCCAAAACAAGGTCATATTCACCAGTGCAGGGGTTAGGACTTAAACATATCTTTTGAGGGGACACAATTCAATCCCATAAAGCTGATATAAAGATCTTAAAAATTGAGGTATTGACCTGCGTAAAAGAAGCTGGGATAGGGTCCAGGCCTAGAAATTCACTTTTTATAGAAAACTCGTAGAACCAGAAAACTGAACTGGTTAGGGCTATTTTGTCTGCCAAAAACAATGTTGTTAGTTTGTTCCCAAGGAGACTTTATGTAACTTCTACATATTCAGAAATGAATGCCTTGCAACTACCATGTGATCATACTGTGAACCCGTTGAGGTCACTAAGCCAAAAACGAATGTTGTCAGGTTGTTTCTAAGGAAACCCCTCTTCTGTAAACCCTCTAGTCACTAGCAGTAACTTAGTCAACAAAAATTCTTTAAATTTATCACCAAGTGGTAACTAAGTCAACAAAAACTCTTTTAACCTATCAACGTAAAGCGCCCCGCCACCCTGTCTCTGTTATCTTGCTTTTGACAATGATGTATTAATGAATAACCAATCAGAGCTTTTTTTAACCTTACTTTCTTCTGTAACAGCATATTAAAGACTCCCTGGTTGTGATTCGGTAGACTCTGCTAGTCCCTTGTGCCTGCTGCACACTGGCAGGCCCCTCATTCAAATGATTGTCTCAGCTTAATAAAAATCTCTTTTGATTAAATTCAAGCCTTTGATCTTTTTCCCCTACCACAACACTTAGTCTTAGAAAGACCAAAGTAACACAGCTAGTAAATCATGGAGCTGGGAAGATTTGAACCCAAGTTTGGTTGCCCCCCAAAACAAGATTTTTCCATTATCCACACCAAGACTTCTAATCTTTATGTTGAACGCCTGCTATATAGTTGACGCTGTGCAAGAAAATATATATGTACATATATATATACATACACACACACGTGTGTTCACACACATACTACAGTTTAAAATTTCTGTCAAGTCAATTCTGACTCATAGTGATCCCATGTAGTCAGAGAAGAACTGTGCTCCATAGGATTTTCTTTGTTGTTATTTTAATTTTTTTTTTTTGTTATTGTTGTTGTTGAGACTAGTCACAGCAAAACATAGCTCAATTCAGCAATTTCTACATGTACAATTCAATGACATTGATTACATTCTGAGCTAGCAAACTTCTAAAACAGAGGCACTTGGCATAAAAAAAATGGCTAACATGAGATCTGAATCAAAACCCCATCTTGTGGCAGGCTTCTGCTTCTGCATTCCTGAGAATGCAGTCTTGACTTCTTTCCATTCATATGCCTATGGCCTTGGGCCTCTGGCTAGATGGGATCAGAAGACCCTGGCCCCCATCATTCATCTTGTTTAAGTGGCCTGGCTGTTACCCCAAGATGACTCGTGTCAAATAAGTTTAGGGGTCAAAAATACAGTTTAACAAGTTAGTAAATAAGGGTTAGGGTCAGGAATGTGTTGTAGGAGAACTTACTCAAAATCTTCCAAGAAGAAGGTAGTTGCTGATGATGTACCCACCTTGTGACCATGTGACTATCACGTACTTCCCTTTCCCATTTTTACTATAAAAAGTACACCTCTACCCCTATGCTTTATAGCCCGTGGTAGATTTCTGTCTGCCCTGTGTTTCCCAATCCACAAATTGTATTATCCTCAATAAATCTCTTTGCTTTTACTTTAACAGACTGAGCGTTCTTGCTTTTGGACATTTCTTGGTGTCAGACAAGTGAGAGTCAAAGGAGCAATATCTTCAGCACCCCCCAGGGCATCGTGTACTTTGGGGTCCTGTTACCAATGGAGCCCCTTGGACTTGGCATTCTCTCTGTATTCCCGGGAGTTGCCCCAGGTAAAAAGCCTCTCAAATCAAGCTCCTCTTCCTTGCGTTGACAGTTTTTGAGATTTATTCTTGGCTTTCTCTCATACTTCAATTTTCAGTTTATGTTCGAAACATTTTGACGAGTTCATTGCCAAATTGTTTGGTGAGGCTATCTACACAGTTTTTCCAGGTCTACTTTAGCTGACTTAGGGAGAATCCAGGTTTCAGCTCATGAAGAGTGAACTCATCTTTTCTTTCAAAGGTGTACATTCAGGTCTCAGTGCACCATTAAGTTTCGGGTACACATTAAGGCTCATAGCACGTGCAGTTCTCTGTTCTAGTAAGATGGTGGCATGCTCTTGCTAGAAACAGTTTAGAAAATAAATTCACTGTTCTAGTGAGATGATGGCATGCTCTTGCTAGAGATAGTTTAGGAAGTCAGTGGCCACTGTGGGGCTCTTTCGAGCTGAATAAGCTAGTTTTTCTGCACAGTAAATTAGAAAAAAAAAAGGCTCTGAATCTGGCAACCACAATAGGGTGCCTATTTGACTGGTGCTGGACAAACCTCTAAAAGATGTCAACAAAGGAAAACAGCTTCCATGCAGGGTAGTGCTTGTGAATTAACCAAACAACTAAAGAAAATGCAATGTCAGGTATTCTTTCTGCCCCTCCACCAGCTTCCTCTACTAATACCATTTCTGAACTCACTTTCTACCCTACATAACCTAACCTACTAAAGAACAATTAGATAAGCCAGTTTCTGTTACAGCCCCTGAGATGCTTTTTAATATGAGGTATCCAAAAGAAGCAAATAAACCTCCCCAGGTTACCTTTGCCCCTTGGTGTAAAGCAGAACTTTGTGCAATAAAGGACTTCCCTAATTCTCAACAAGATCCCCAAAATTTCACCCAGGAATTTAGGGTTTTAGTAAAAACTTATGAACTTGAGCCATCAGCTCTGTGTCAATTAATAAATACGTTCGTAGGACCAGGGGAAACTCAAAGGTGGATGGAGGAGACAAATTGGAAAAATCCAGAAAGCTCTTTTAACTATAAGACCCAATGTTCCTGGTATAGAATTATTAGGCCAGACCCAAGCCATCATTAAATTACTCATAGACTCTATTCCAAAAATTTTTCCCATAAAACAGACTGGGAAAAAGTTCAAGGATGTAAGCAAGAGAAAAGGATGAGAATGTTCATAATTACAGGGACTGCTTAAGCCACCTTTTTGCTGAACACTTAGGCTTAAATCTAACAGGACCTAGAGCTGAAATAGTTTTCAATTCCATATTCCTAAACAGACAACCTTGAATCCTCTGAAGCTAGTCAACTCTTTTGTGTTGTCTTGTCTTTCCTCCTCTTTGAGGAACTTTTGTTTGGTGCTCAGGGTTGTTGGAGAGTCTGAGGTCCCTCTGTCTGAGACTCTGGCAAGTTAATAAGTTTTATCTAGAACCTGTTTTTCTGTCGAATTGGGTCAATCTTACCAAAGACTTGCTGTATACATTTTAAGAAACTGGATTGTTCATGTTATGTGGTATTGTATAAGCCTGGTCTTTGAGCTGTCCTCACAGACTTGTGAGTTTATGTGGTTTTCTATCTCATTTTGTTCTGCGAGTTTGTCTCTTGTCTAGAGAATAGTGTCTGAGTTACTGTCTTGTATCAGGTTGAAAGCCATGGCTGGTGTTTTTCATAGAAATATCAGCTCTTTTCTCTTCCAAGAAAAACTGCTTTTTGCACCTAGGTTTTAGTAGCTATTTTGAGGAACTTTGATATAAGTTGGTCTGTTTGAAAAGTGCACTGCAGAAAGGATGGATTGTTTATTCTGATTGGTATAACAAGGCCTTAAAAAGGACAAACTATTCTAAACTTCTTCTCTAAAGGATCCTATAAAGCTTGCAAAAGATAGGTTATGAAGATGTGCTAATTTCCTACCTCTGGATGGTATTATTAAATTAGATTACAATATCCCTTCAAAGAACTTACTCTAACAGATTTTATGATAAGTAAGTGCTTATATGAATTTAGTAGTCTGAGTATGTCCAGGAATTAATGAAAACGAATTTGTTCTGACAAAGACTTTTATGTTCTGTAGTGTATCAATGTTAAAAGCAAAACCTTTCTAATTTAACTTAAGTTAGATATTATATGAAATGCATTTTATTTAAGGAAAGGGAGTAATTTTGTCTTAAAGTGAAGTTAGTAATTCCAGAATGAGAAGAGAGAGGCATAGAACAAACCTAGGTAGAAAATATGACTAGCCAAAAATTGATAAGCCCATTTATAATATTGCTAAAGAGCTTTGGTATTTTCCGGGTAGATAAAAAGTTGTGATAAAGAGAAGGCAAAACTGCTTACCAAAAGAATAGTAAAAGGTAAAGAATTTAGTTATCTTTTGTCTTTCAAAATACATAGGCCAACTGTCACTGATCATGAGCCAAAAGATGGAGAGGGTGGGGCAGGATCAGGCTTATTTGGCTCCGTTCTCTGAAGCCACATAGCTCCGGGTAAGCTTGTTAAGGACCTCTCCCAACTAGGTAAAAACCTTGCAAAGCAAAAATGAATAAGAAAAATGCTACCTTACCATAAAAAAAAAAGTTATCAGAAATTGGGTGGATCCCCATCATAACTGTAAATGAGTTCTTTCTTTTGTAGAGGAATTCTAAGATGCCAAAAGATAGAAATCACAATGAGACACATCTGAAATGGCCTGGGAAATATTTCCAGAGTCTTAATGTTATATCCATGTCAATGAATTCAGTTGAGCAGAGACTTTGTGATTTCCAAAAGTAGTTGATAAAATCTTAAAGGACTAATGTTGAATCAGGGAAAATATGGAGAATGGTAAGACTTTGAATGAAAATTTAGAATATTTAAACAAAATTTATTTCAACAGTAATTATGTTTTGTGGTACAAAAGGCTGTCATAGATTGAATTGTATTCCCCCAAAATATGTGTCAACTTGGTTAGGCCATGATTCCCAGTATTGTGTGGTTGTCCTCCATTTTGTGATTGTAATTTTAAGTTAAAGAGGATTAGGGTAGGATTGTACATTCTTGCTAAGGTCAGATCTCTGATCCAATGTAAAGGGAGTTTTCCCAGGGTAAGGCCTGCACCACCTTTTATCTTACAAGAGATGAAAGGAAAGGGAAGTGAGCAGAGAGTGGAGGACCTCATACCACCAGAAAGTAGCACCAGGAGCAGAGCACATCCTTTGGACCCAGTGTCCCTGCACCTAAGAAGCTCCTAGTCTAGGGGAAGATTGATGACAAGAGCCTCCTTCCAGAGCTGACAGAAAGCCTTCCACTGGAGCTGACATCCTGAATTTGGACTTCTGGCCACTAAACTGTGACAGAATAAACTTCGGTTTGTTAAAGCCATCCACTTGTGGTATTTCTATTATAGTAGCACTAGATAACTAAGACTCAGGCTTAAAATAATTTCCAAGATCTTTAAGTAACTTACTAATATTAAATTGAGTTAATAGATATTTGTTATAATTTAAGTTTATATATTATTTTTTATATCACTGAGAAAGTATATACATATATATAGAAAGTATATATATATACACACATATATATATATTCAGGTCTGCTAATAAATGTGTTCATTTCTGCCACTTAAAGGGTTATACTATAAGAGGTGTGCAAAAAAAATAATGATTAAAAGATTTATTAAAAGGGAATTTATTTGATATGTTCAAGGTTTTTATCTGTCTGGCTAAAGTTTGATGATTTTTAAGAACTTTTTTATATATTTTTAGTCTGTTTATTGAAATTTCAAGTTATATTTCATATTCATAAATACCTATATCTCTGTTCATACCTCAAATACATTTGTTGGAAAAAATTTCATTACCATATAATGCTATGCTTTTTTTATTACATAATGTTAAATATACATTATGTATTAAAAAAAAAGCCTACTACTTAAAGAAATTACAAAGCCAAGGATAATGTGTTCATCTTTACAATAAGATGCAAATTTTCTATGAGAGAAAAGACCTTCATTTGGAAAGAGTTGCATATGATTATACTTAAAAATAACCGATGCTGGCTGTTGACATTTAGAACATTGCAGAACAAAATACACTCAGAGATTTTTTTGAACCTTTATATGTTTGCTGGATTATGAATTGGATAAATTCTCATTCCATTTAAAATTCAGTCCTTTGGAATTTAAAATAAGGAAAACAAGCAAATATTGATTGACATGTTGGGTAGGGTCAGTAGTTGTTCTCTTTCCTACGCAAAATGGCCTCTTACACTCATATCTTTACAAGTTTAAGATGCAGCTGTACTTTCTGGCAAATTCTTTTTTTTTTTTCATAACTATTATAGGGTTTCATCGGTTGAATTGTGTCCCCTAAAAATATGTGTCAACTTGGTTAGGCCATGATTCCTAGTATTGTGTGGTTGTCCTCCATTTTGTGATTTTCCTGTGTTATAAATCATAATCTCTGCCCGTGGTTAAAGAGGGTTAAGGTGCGATGCAACACCCTTGCTCAAGTCACATCCCTGATCCAATGTAAAGGGAGTTTCCCTGGGGTGTGGCCTGCACCGTCTTTTATCTTACAAGAGATAAGAGGAAAAGGAAGCAAGAAAGAAGCACCAGGGGCAGAGAGTATCCTTTGGACCTGGGGTTTCTGCATGGAGAAACTCCTGGTTCAGGGGAAGATTGATGACAAAGACCTTCCTCCAGAGCTGACAGACAGAGAAAGCCTTCCCCTGGAACTGATGCCCTTCTAGACTGTGTGAAAATAAATTTCTCTCTGTTAAAGCCATCCACTTCTGGTAGTTCTTTTATAGCAGCACTAGATTTTTTTATAGCTAAGACAGGGGCAGTTTATTAGGAAAGTAACAGGTTACAATTGAAGATGTACTCAGGAATGACTCAGGATGCAGTTCTTCAGTCAGGATGGCTCCTCAGGCATGCCCACAGGCAAGCATCTCCCTCAGCCCTTGGGCCCCTCGGGCTGGCCTCTCCCCTGCTTGGGAAAGTGTTACAAAGCTCTTTAGCTCTAGCAATATTTAAGAACTTTTAATGTTAAATACATATAGAGCAAAGAATTGGTTTTTCTGCTGTTAAAATAACAAAATTTTCTGTAATTAGTGTGTTGAAGAGTTAATTTATTCTCTGTGTAATCTTCCTCAAAACCAAGGGTTCTCATTAGAATAAATTCCTGAGTCAAAACCCAAGCCACAGGGCTTAAAAAAAAAAAAAAGGCTAAGGTTTTTACCTTTAAGATCTTTGGTTAAATAACTTAAATATTGTTTCTGGTGACCTATGATAAACTTCTGACAACTTTGAAACTTCATGGGAAGTCACAAAAGACTTCTTTTTGCTTTATAAAAGGAAAAATGCTGTAAAAAAAAAAAAAGGTTTATTTGATGTTTTATGAGTTTCATGAAACGTGTTGTCAAATCAAGAGAAATGCCTGATTTTCTCTGGGTTTAAAATTTTATGTGTTAGGGTTTCCTCTTATGTTTTTGCCTGATATTAGATGACAAAACATATTATATCATAATTTTATTATTTTTTTAACTCTGTCACTACTGTATTTCTTTTGAATCTAGCATCATCAAAGCCAATGGTTTTAACTGGAGAATTCACATTATTCATCGAAATTTATTCAGATATTTAGAGACTTAATAATCTCGGTATATTCTTGGTATATCCTGACTATATGGTATTCTGTCTTAAGATTATTATGTGTTATGTCTGAAACCAAAACCAAACCAAGCCTGTTGCCATCAAATCAATTCCTACTCATGGCGACCCTATAGGACAGAGTAGAACTGCCCCATAGAGTTTCCACAGAGTGCCTGGTGGACTCGAACTGCAGACCTTTTGGTTAGCAGACATAGCTCTTAACCACTATGCCACCAGGGTTTCCATTATATCTGAAGATCTTTGAAAATAAGATTAATCGTTATGTTTAGAGATATTTTTGTCTAAATTTTTTAATTGACTTTATTTGGCTTTGCATTAATTTTGTAATCAATACCCATCAGGTATTTCACTTTTAACAGTAATTTTATTATAAGTTAATCATGGCCATATTAAATTTTATTGTCTGCGGATAAGCTTTTACTTTGCTAACTTGCTGAAAACCAAAATATTTCAACAAAAGATGGACTATATTGGTGCAACAATGGTGTGGAGGTGGCATCTGACTGCCTCTAACTTCACAAGGGAGAAGGAAAACCAAGATCAACAGCTCAAGGCTTATTTCTATGAGGTAGAGGTCAGACATGCTTCCTCTCTCCATCCTCTTTACCAATTATGACACCAACCATCCCTTCTACGGCACTCCCTACTTCTCTGCTGAGTTTGCTAATTCATTTCAATGGCCACACAGAACTTCCAGACGATACGGTTATGGGGTTTATTAGGGAAGTAACCAGTTACATCTCAGGTTCAGGAATGCTCATGATACAATTCTTCCATCAGGACAGCCTCTTCACTGATGTGCCCACAGGCACACCTCTTTCTGGCCCTGGGCCTCTACCTTGCTTAGGCAAGTGTTACAGAGGTCTATTAGTTCTGCTGATAAGTGCCCCGAGGCACTCTATTCCTCCAGTAAGGCTCGAACCAAAGGCACTCAGTTTTCTTGCAGTCTTTCCTGATGCTGTTTCTCTGCCACCACTTCTCACCAACTTCAGTGTTATAGCTCTCCCTCTCTCCCTCTCAGTCTCCTGATTTCAGGAGCTTCTCAGTGCATGGATCTCATGCTCTGCTCTTGGCTTTTCTTCCTTGGTGGTATGAGATTCTCTCCCTTCTTGCCCCTTGATGGCTCATTTTAAGCCTAGCAGAATGGCAAAACCAATCCCCTTGATGGACCACAATTACCTAATTTTCACAGTTCCATCCCATCACTTGGGTGGGAGTTACAAGATCATGTCAAGAAAGGTCACACAAAAACAATCCATTACACCGCAATTGGACTTATAAAAAGGACTGTGATATTATGAACATAGATACTAATCTGAATCAAGATTTCTGGAATTCTTGTGTTGAAGCTGACAGGCTCACAGACTGTGGTTGATCCAGAATTGTGTGAAACAGAAATTAACTACATAGGACTGAGTGGACTATTAGTATGGGTTTTTTGTGGGACCATTACTGATGTTTTAATGTTCTGTTTTCTAGATGTAAGAAACCATTTCTTTCTTTCTTTTTTAACGTAGGAATCAGCTATTTTAATAACTAACAACACTGTGCTGGCTACAAAATATCTTTTAATAAGGGCTTTCCTTATCTATTTGAATAGTCCAAATTGTCCATCTCAGTTACATGGCTATAACTTTTGGCCTTGGCTCCCAACTGGATGAATTCTATAGGATTGAGCTGAACCCAAGGCAGAACAAATATCAACTCATTTACTTTTTCCAACTGATGGTCTCCTTTTTTAATCGCTCATTAGTCCCTATTCAGTGGTATAATGGCTTTTATTTTTGTACCTCGAATAGGATTAGAAGATGTTATGACTCATGTCAAAGTTCTGGCTCAATAAATTATTCCGCCCATGGACTCAAAGGCTAAAGAAGTCTTGATGAATGAAAACTAAACTGTCTGAGCCTGCCTGATTTCACTCCTAGAGATTATTTGTATTGGAGGAGACACCAACTAAAGATTCATTAGAACCCCATTAGAAGGGACCAAAATTTGCCCTCCTCACTGATCTGTGTGCAACCAAGCTGGAAGGAGTTAAACCTTAGATAAACTTCAAGATCACAAAACAAGACCCCATGCAAGTTTTTGAAATTTTTGGACTTTTCTTTGTCATTATAGCTCTTCTTGTGTTATTAGCTGCTCTTCATAAAGTTGGTCTTATTACTTGGTAATGACTGTTATTGAAGTCATTATACTTTGTCTAATATTATTACAGTTGAAATAGCCTTATGCCGCCAACTTAGATTTATTTCTTGGTAGCTTTTATTTTTATGACTGATATTTGTGGAAACCTGTCTTACGGTTGCCATTATTCTTATGCAATTTACTTCATTGTATTATTTCTGGTTAATTTTTCTTCACTATGAAGTCCCTCTTAAGTTTTATTTTATTGCTTTCAGTAATCTTCATTAATGCTTGGGAAGAAAATGCTTTTGTAAAACTAACTCAAGCCTTAGTTAGCACTGGAAACTCAACTGAATGTTGGGTATGTCACTCCTCTCCTCAGTCAGTAGCAGACCATTCTGATTCCCTTGCCACCCCAGTTTTGAATTACAAATTTGTAACTAACTTTATTTAGAAGAGACCAAATCTAGACGAGAAACTGAGTAACTGATTTCACACCTTGATTTGGCATTTTTGATTGCCAAATTTTTCCTCCAAATTTGGTCCTGTTTGCAGCATTGACCCTGACAAAGGTCGACTCACCCTGAAGATGAGGCCTATTGAAGAAGAAAATTAGCCCAACAATCTTAAGGTCTAGTACACTTGATACTTAAGCCTGTGACGATACCCAAGAAGTCCTTGCAGAAGAAAAGTAACTCCATTGTGGGTGTTCAGAGTCCTCTAGAGGAGCTTTGAACAAAATGGGGGAATATACTACCAAACATCTAAAACTGAAGCACTTAGCATAATAATATGGCTGACATGAGGTCTGAATTAAAACTCCATTTTGTGGCAGGCTTCTGCTTCTGCATTCCTGGGAATGTAATCTTGCCTTCTTCTCATTCATATGCATATGGCCTTGAGCCTCTGGCTGAATGGGATCAGAAGACCCTGGCCGCCTCTCAATCATCTTGTTTAACCAGCCGGGCTCTTGTCCCAGGGTGACTCCTGTCAAATAAGGGTAGGGGCCAGGAATGAAGTTTAGGAAAACAAGTTTACTCAAGATCTTCTAGGAAGAAGATAGTTGCTGATGACATAACCACCTTGTGACCATGTGACCATCATGTACTTCCCTTCCCTATTCTTACTGTAAAAAACACATCTGTCCCTCCATGCTTCAGAGCACTTGGTAGATTCCTCTCTGCTAAGTGTTTCCCCAATTTGTGAATGCTATTACCCTCAATAAATCTCATTACTTTTACTTTAAGAGTGAGCATTCTTATTCTTGGACAATACTTTGAGTTGTGCAACCATTCTCATCCTTTTCTGAGTTGTTCTTCTTCCATTAATATAAATTCATTGCTCCCTAAGGTTTCTATCTAATCTTTCAAGTTGCTGTTGTCAATTTGATCCCATATAAAAGATGTCTTAAAAGAGCATAATACCCAAGGCAGGTGTTTTTCTCCATAGGGTTTTCGATGACTGATTTTTGGAAGATCACTAGGCCTTTTGTCTGAGGTGCTTCTGAGTGGACTTGAACCTTCAACCTTTTGGTTAACAACCAAAGAAGTTAATCATTTGCACCATCCAGGGACTCCAATACACATATACATACACATGCTATGCATGCATATATGTATAAAAAATACATACACATAAATATACATATATGTATACACACATACCTATCTCCAAACACCCTTACAAGATAGATATTATTATCTCTGTTTCATAAATAAGGAAATCAGGGTTGAGAAAGCAATGACCCTTACCCACACTCACACAACTAGTAGAGAGCAGAGCTGAGATTTGAACACAGGTCAGTCCAGCAGATTCAAGTGCCCAAGCTCAAGCTCTATTCACCATCCCCTACCTCCAAGAGGCCATGTCCCCAACTGAGGCAGCCAGGAGGAATTATCAGCCTTCACTTTAGTGCTGGGAGCAGATGGGACTCTGTTCTGCCCCCACTCTGAGTAACTCAGTCATGTGATGCCCCTACCACACAATCATATCATCAGGATATTGTACCAAAAAAAGTTCCGTTTAGGTTCTACCCACCCATTGCTGTTGGGTTGATTCCAAATCACAGTGGCCCTATAGGACAGAGTAGAACTGCCCCACAAGGTTTCCAAGGCGCTGCTGGTGGATTTGAACTGCCGATATTTTGGTTAGCAGCCGTAGCTCTTAACCACTGTACTGCCAGGGCTTCCCATTCAGGCTAAACCAAACCAAACCAAACCCATACCCATCAAGTCAATTCTGACTCATAGCGACCCTATAGGACCAAGTAGAACTGCTCCATAGGGTTTCCAAGAAGTACTGGTGAATTTGAACTGCTGACTTTTTGGTTAGCAGCCATAGCTCTCAAACACTAACCACTGGGATTTCCTCATTCAGGCAAGTGGGCAATTAATAGACTAGCTCACCACACCAGTTTCCCAAGCCCTTCTCCTGGCTGCTATGCCTGGGCCACTTTAACATTGAGCTGTGATGGCAATGAGTGTGAGGGATCCAAGGAGAACTCAAGGACCACACATTCCATTTAAATTTGCCTTTTTGGTGAAACTTCGTTTCTTTTAGGCCTGCCTTGATTTCTTTTTCAATTGACTCACTTTTCTGCTTGTCATTAAATCACTATGTGAAAGTAGATGCATGTGTCTCCTTGCTGCTTCACCAAAGCCAGGGAGAAAAAAAAAATGAAGGCAGAGATAAACGAGTCAAACAAATGGGATTTTTCAATGAGAAGCTTATGTAAACGGTTTGTTGTTCAAACTGGGACTCTTCTGAGAGTGAAAGCACACGCACTATTAATAATTGCACCAGGACAACAACCATAAACCCAGACTGTCCAAGACAAACCAAGACACATGGTTCACCTTCCAAACAGAATGGTAAGTCTTATTGAGCAGAGACCATATTACTGCTACCTTTTGTGAAGTATATAGCATATTAGGAGGTTTTTGTTGTTGCTCTTTTGTTGTTATTTTAATAGTTCCTATGAGGAAAAACTACCACTTACCTCTCAGCTTAACATACTGCTGTGGCTTGAGTATTGCTATGACGCTGGAAGCTATGCCACCAATATTTCAAATACCAGCAGAGTCACCCATGGTGGACAGGTTTCAGTGGAGCTTCGAGATCAAGACAGACTAAAAAGAAAGGTCTGGCAATCTATTTCCAAAGTTAGCCTGTGAAAACCTTATGGATCACAACAGAGTATCTTCTGATACAATCCTGGAAGATGAGACTTCTAGCTTGGAAGGCACTCAAAATACATAGTGGCTGCAACAATGGACTAGAGCACAGCAGCAATGGTGAAGATGGCACGGGATTGGGCAACTTTTCATTCTGTTGTACATAGGGCTGCCATGAGTTGGAGCTGACTTGACAGTAGCTAACAACAACATGAGGAACAAGAAGAAAAAGCAGGAGTTTCTTCTTAGAAGAAAAAAAATAATAACCTAGTCCTTGGAAAAGTAGCCAAAGCGTGTTTTTAAACCTCTACCTCTCATTTTTTTTTCCCCCTTAATTTGTCAGGGGTATTCCTCATCCATACTCACCCCACCTTTTTCAAAGCTTTTATGTTGTTAGGTGCCATCAAGTCAATTTTCAACTCATAGCAACCCCATGTAACAGAGTAGAACTGCCCCAGAAGGTTTTCTAAGAAGTAGTCTTTATGGGAGCGGATGGCCAGGTCTTCTTCCCATGGAGCTACTGGGTTGGTTGGAACTGCCAACCTTTCGGTTAGCAGCCAAGCTCTTAATTGTTGTGCCAGCGGGGCTCCTTCAAAGTCTTTACACTCCTCATTATTCAGATTTTTCAGGCAAGGTGTAAAAACAGATTGTCTAAATAAGTTCTCTTTTCCAAAGATACTTGCATTTTAACTGTGAGCAAATCCCTAAGGCAAAAGAGTGGGTCTTAGCAGCCTACAGCCTTGGAATCAGACCCCAGGTTGGCAGCAGCCTGCTTAGTTCTCTCATTGGGTGAGCTTCACTCACAATGAAAATCACCTCTCTCCCCTTTAATTTTACCCAAAGGTTTAAAGAGAATAACCTGGCACTCATGCATGTCAAATCCCTGGAATTAACTCGTTCAAGTTTTGCTGGTGCAAACTCCAACTTCTAACCTAAAGATTGGCAGTCCAAACCCTCCCAGAGACACTGCAGAAGAAAGGCCTGGTGATCTGCTCTCATAAAGATACAGCCAAAAAAAACCTATGGAGCACAGTTCTACTCCATAATACATAGGGTCACCATGAGTCAGAATTGACTCAACAGACAATAGGTAGGTTTGTTGATTCAGGGTAAATGAGAGCCAGATCCTGGGTGTGCATGCTGTCCCAGGCATCCTCACCCACACAGGAGATGACCAAGGGAAGCACCACTTCTGAGATTCCCCTAGGTGCAAGGCCTGCTCCAAAATCCCTTTTCTCCTATTGACTAAAATGAAGTTTCTCTTGCTACAGGGTATGGTGACAGCTATGCAAACTGGAGCTCTGCTGCTGGCCTGTTCTGCAGCCAAATGAACAGCAGAACAGCACCAAGAGAGAACTTCCACTATATTTTTAATTGAGTTCAAAGAACCTAGAGTCTACTAATGGCCATTTAAAAACCAGCACCATAAGCTACTTCACTGTAGAACTATCGACCAGATGTGTAACAACCGTATTTACTGGTCTGTTTGCAGCTGGTTCTACTTTCTCTGGGCTCACACCCCATTCACTTAGATGGTTGTTTCCCCATTTTCCTAAATGAGGGAGCCACATTCTGCCCCAGGACATGGGTCCTACACACAGACACATCCACACATCCACAGGATGCCAGTACAGGATCAGGAAGGACAGCAGTGTAGAGGTCCAATGACTGCCACCCTCTGATTTGTATTAAAAACAACATTGAAAAAAAGCAGCCATTCTATTGCCACTAGAGTATTTTATTTTTCTGCTGGAAGAAGAAAAGCTCTCTGAATGTTTTATTCAGCAGACACTAGAACATTGTTATTATAAACTTTCTTTCCCAAACTCATTCCCTGAGCTTAATCTGCTAGAATTCCTCCTCTCCAGGGCAATTTTGCAGTTCACTCATTGACTTCTGAGCTCCTGCTAGGAAATCTGCTACCTCAACTCCAGCAAGAAGCAGATTCTCTCAGTGTGGCTGCAAGACTCATTGTGGTGTAGCCCAGCCCAAGAATGGTTCTGAGAAAACCAATGAACTGTGAGGTATCGTTTGAAAGGAACACAGTGCTTTCAAACTGGGTGATGCAGGTCTTCAGATGCAGGTCAGTGCCTGTTGAAGGTACTGGGGCTGTCCTAGGTTGAATTCTCAACCTAAGAGTTCTGGGTAAAGCATCACCTCCCACGAGAAACCTGTTGGCCAGGGGAAAATACCACCCAGTATTTCAGGGATGAAGAACAGGGGTAAAATAGGAGACATGAGTACCCCCACATTCTAGAAGCTTCTAGATGGTTCCACAAGTAGAAGAGATTCTTCTTGTTGCTGTTAGTTGCCATGGAGTTAGATAGCCCCCAATTCATGATGACCCCATGCGTGACAGAGTGGAACTGCTCCATAGAGTTTTCTTGTCTGTAGCCTTTACAGATGCATATCACCGGGCCTGTCCTCCACAGAGCAGCTGAGTGGGTTCAAACTACCAACTTTTAGGTTAGCAGCTGATGGCAAACTGTTTGCACCACCTACACTTCTAAAGAGATTTTTACCCAGAGGCAAAAAGGAATTGAGAGCCTGAGCCTCTCCTAGGACACTGGTGAGTGAGTCACCTGAGAGTGATTCATCATATGATACCATTTGAATGTACTCTGGTGGAGCCTGACAGAGAGGCTATAAAGTTGTAAAAGCTCCCTTTGAGAGCTCATTCAGACTGAACACTGTGGGAGGAGACACCCTCCCATCATGGTGGCATCAGGCAAAATTGTCACTGGGGAGTGAGCAAAAAACAAAAAAAAAATTAATTAAAAATAAAAAAGTGATGAATTCCCAGGGATGAGGGAGGTGTTAAAAGAAGCAGCCACCAAAGACAAAATGGGAGCAGCACCAATGGTGAAAGTGGTGGTCGCTGAACGAGGTTGCTGTGCCAGATATTGGCACAGATATTGATGCACCGGCACCAATTTCAGACCTCTTCAATTGTTTTCCCTTTATTACAAGGAATGAAAGCTTAAAATTGCTTGTCTCTCTCTCCCTGAAGCTACAATTCTGAGTGCACTTTAGGTTCAGTCAAAAAGATCCACAAATTCAAGTTTGGGAAGGTAGAAGGCATGCTTTCATCCTGGGGGTGCAGGGGGATAAGAGGGCTCCAGCAGACGTGAGGGTCAGAAGCAGATGGACTCCATGTTCCATTGTCAGATCCCAGTTTGAGGGATGCAGGTGAGGTCAGTGGTAATGGGGCATGCAGTTTCTTGATTTCTGGACTGTAGACAGCAGTGTGACCTCAAAGTCAAATGTTAGGTGGCAGCCTCTGGTTTTTACACCTTCCAGGGATATAAGTACCTAATTTAGTCAGCCCTGTTGCCCAAGTTGCTAAGCGCTCAGCTACTAACCAAAAGGTTGGTGGTTTGAATCCTCCCAGAGGTGCCTTAGAAGAAAGGCCTGGCAATCTGCTTCCAAAAAGTCAGCCATGGAAAACCCTATGGAGCACAGTTCTACTCTGACACACACGAGGCCACCACGAGTATGAATCAACCCAATGGCAACTGGTTTGTTTGTTCACTTAAATTCTCTGTAATATATAGTTTTCCTTTGCAATACCTAGAGTGGTGAGGCAGACAGGTTGGCTACTCCCCAACCCATTTTCCTTTCTCCTGTGCACTCTTCTAGAGTATATTTTCCAGCCTCCCTTGTAGTTACACACGATCCTATGTGAATGGATTGTGAACAGGAGTACTGGGCACCACTTTCAGACTTGAGCTAAACAAACCTCCCACATAAGATCCCCCATGCTTTTCTCCAGTCTAGCTGCCTGTTACAGACAAGCACCATGGTCTTGGAAGTTCATGTGTGGAAGATGGTGGAGCAACAAGATAGAAAGATCCTGGGTCCCTGAATCACTGCTTGGAAGAGTCACATTGGAAGAGACATTCCCTTCCATCATGAAGATAATCAGTTGGTTGGCACCTGGCAAAATCATGACTGCAATGTTGGGGATGAGGTAGATGTTGAAAGGAGCAACTACCTAGAACAAAATGGGGAAAATAGTGGTCACTGAAGTAAGGGAGAAAACATCTGGTATTGTACTAGAAGCACTCCTTAGAAATGGGACTTGCGTGTTGCTGTGATGCTGGAAGCTATGCCACCGGTATTTCAAATACCAACAGGATCACCCATGGTGAACAGGTTTCAGCAGAGCTTCTAGACTAAGACAGAATAGGAAGAAAAACCTGGTGATCTACTTCTAAAAAATTGGCCAGTGAAAACCTTATGAATAGCAGAAGCAAATTGTCTAATATAGTGCCAAAAAATCAGCCTCTCAGGTTGGAAGTCACTCAATATGACTAGGGAAGAGCTGCTTCCTCAAAGAAGAGTCGATCTTAATGACACAGATAGAGTAAAGCTTTCAAAAGGACCTCCATATGCTGATGTGGCACAACTCAAAATGAAAAGAAACAGCTGAACACATCCATTAATAATTGGAACACGGAATGTAACGGCCCCATAGCTGTTACATTCTGTGTTCCAATTATTAACGGGTGTGTTACTATCAGGTCGTTATGAGTCAGAATCGACTCAATGGCAGTGGGGTTTTTTTGGGTTTTTGAGAATATAACTAGCTACCAGGAAAATTAGGAGTCGTCAAAAATGAAATGGAATGCATAAAGATCAATATCCTAGGCATTAGTGAGCTGAAATGGATTGAACAGGACAATCATATGGTCTATTATGCCAGGACTGACAAATTGAAAGAAGAATGGCATCGCATTCATTGTCAAAAAGAACATTTCCAGATGTATCCTGAAATACAATGCTGTCAGTAATAGGATAATATCCGTAACGCCAGCAAGGGTGATCAGTTACTATGGCTATTCGAATTTACAAACCAAACTCTAATGCCAAAGATGAAAAAATTGAAGACTTTTACCAACTTCTGAAGTTGGAAATTGATCAAACATGCAATCAAGATGCATTGATAATTACTGGTGATTGGAATGTAAAGTTGGAAACAAGGAAGTATCCGTAGTTGGAAAATATATGGCCTTTGCGGTAGAAACGACTCCAGAGATCACATGATAGGTTTTTGCAAGACCAACAACTTATTAATTGCCAATACCTTTTTTCAATAACATCAATGGCAACTATACACATAGATCTCACCCGAAGGAATACACAGGAATCAAATCAACTACATCTGTGGAGAGATAATGGAAAAGCTCAGTATCATCAGAATAAGGCCAGAGGTCAATTATGCAACACACCATCAATTGCTCATATGTAAGTTTAAATTGAAGCTGAAGAAAATTAAAACAAGCCCCAGAGAGCCAAAGTACAACCCTGAGTACAAAAAAAATCTGTTGCCATTGAGTCAACTCCGACTCATAGCTACCCTATAGGACAGAGTAGAACTGCCAAATAGAGTTTCCAAGGAGTGCCTGGTGGATTCGAACTGCCGACCTTTTGGTTAGCAGCTGTAGCACTTAACCACTATGCCACCATGGTTTCCACCCTGAGTATATGCCACCTGAATTTAGAGACCACCTCAAGAATAGACTTGACACATTGAACACTAATGATCGAAGACCAGAAGAGTTATGTGGCGACATCATACATGAAGACAGCAAAAGGTCATTACAAAGACAGGAAAGAAAGAAAAGATCAATGTCATAACAGACTCTGAAACTTGCTGTTACAAGTCAAGCAGCTGAAGCAAAAGGAAGAAATGGTCACATAAAAAAGCTGAACAGAAGATTCCAAAGGGCAACAAGAGAAAACAAAATAAGATAATATAATGAAATGTGCAAAGACCTGGAGTTAGAAAACCAAAAGAGAAGTACAGGCTCAGCATTTCTCAAGCTGAAAGAACTGAAGAAAAAATTCAAGCTTTGAGTTGTAATATTGAAGGATTCTATGGGCAAAATACTGAACTACGCATGAAGCATCAAAAAAAGATGGAAGGAATACACAGTCACTGTACCAAAAAGAATTAGTTGACATTCAGCCATTTCAAGAGGTAGCATATGATCAAGAACTGATGGTATCGAAGGAAGTTCAAGCTACACTGAAGGCACTGACAAAAAACAAGGCCCCAGGAATTGATGAAATACCAGTTGAGATATTTCAACAAAGGGATGCAACACTGGAAGCACTCACTCGCCTATGCCAAGAAATGTAGAAGACAGTGGCCTGGCCAACCAACTGGAAGAGATCCATATTTGTGCCCATTCCTAAGAAAGGTGATCCAACAGAATGAGGAAACTATCAAACAATATCATTAATATCACACACAAGTAAAATTTTGCTAATGATAATTCAAAAACAGTTGCAGCAGTACATCAATAGGGAACTGCCAGAAATTCAAGCCAGATTCAGAAGAGAATGTGGAACCACGGATATCATTGCAGATGTCAGATGGATCTTTGCTGAAAGAAGAGAATGCCAGAAAGGTGTTTACCTGTTTTTTATTGACTATGCAATGGCATTCAACATTGTGGATCATAACAAATTATGGACGACATTGTGAAGAATGGCAATTCCAGAACCGACTCAATGGTATCTAACAACATAACAACAACAATTGTGCTAAGCCACTGAAACTGTCAGATTTATCTGATACAGCAGCTAGCAGCATCCCTGTTAAAAGTTGTTCCTGTTTCTTGCACTGAACCCCCCTGACTGATAACAGCCACCAAGGTGAAAGGCAGAGCCAGTCACAGGTAACGCTTATGTAAAAACATTATTGGTCACAACTAAAAGAACAAATGCACCTGCAGAATCCAACTGAAAAGAGAGAACATTTAAGAGATGTTGAAATCCCTACACATTTGCAGGGTGGAGGCCCAGGAATCGAATTTCTTCAATGGCAATACAAAGCCAGGCCCCTATCCATCATTCAGTCCTCATCTTCTGCCACTCTCCACGTACACAGAGCTCTAGCCGAACCACCTGGAATTCCCCAAACACACCAGAGATCTTTTCTTTAATGGTCCTCAGAGGGACTGAGCTCTGGGAGATCATCTTCAGAGTAGAACTCTGGTTCCTAGATGTCCAGAGGTAGTATCCAAGAAGATGCTTCCCCTCTGAACAGATTGAACTCCAACTTTCTCCATAATGGACCTTGATTCTAAGGGCTGTCCTCCAAAATGAGCTCCAGGAGCAGATGCATATCTGAGAGAAAAGCAGATGCATCCTGAGCTACAGATGTGGGGCCTGGCAATTGAATTGACAATTCAAATAGCATTTCTCATAGATGATCCAGGCCAGCTGGTCTGCTACACTGGCTAGGAGTGTGCTTTAGAAACGTGCCTGCCTTTTATTTTCTGACACATCAGAATTCACCATTTGGTTGTTCCAGGACATTTTGGAGCACAGGAGGCTAATCAGTCACTATGGCATGACATCTGTATTAGTCAGGGTGAGATATATGAAATATAAGTGTGTGTGTATGTATATATATATATATATATATATATATATATATATATAAACTCTATGGGGCACTTCTACTCTGTCCTATAGGGTCAGAGTAGACAGAATCGACTCAACGGCACTGGGTGGGTGTATATATATGTGTGTGTGAGTGTATTTATGTATATGTAGGGAGAGATAGAAGAATATTAAGGAATTGGCTCATGTGATTATGGGAGCTAGTAAGTTCAAAATTTATAGGTCAGGCGGTAGGCTGGAAACTCCTTCAAAATGGCTATATTAGAGTCTTGAGGCAGAATCTTTTTCCCTCAGGAAACCTGAGTTTTTGCTCTTAAGGCCTTCAACTATAACTGACTGAGGCCCACCTACATTATGGAGGGTAATCTACTTTACTTAAGGTCAACGATTTGATACATCTAGATTAGTGTTTGACTAAACTACTGGGCACCAAAGCCTAGATATGTTGACACATAAAATTAGCTACCACATCTGTCTGAGATGACTGAGGGCTCAGAGATCACACAGCCACCCTTAGTCCCTGTCATGGATTGAATCATGTCCCCCCCAAAAAGTGTATCAATTTGGCTAGGCAATGATTCCCAGTATTGTGTGATTGTCCACCATTTTGTCATCTGATGTGATTTTCCTATGTGTTGTAAATCCTATGTCTATGATGTTGATGAGATGGGATTAGTGGCAATTATGTTAATGAGGCAGGACTCAATCTGCAACATTGGATTGTGTCTTGAGCCAATCTCTTTTGAGATACAAAAAAGAGAAACAAGCAGAGCGACGTGGGGAACTCATAACACCAAGAAAGGAGCACTGGGAACATAGCGTGTCGTTTGAGAATCTCCTTGACCAGGGGAAGACTAATGACAAGGACCTTCCTCCAGAGCCAACAGAGAGAGAAAGTCTTCCCCTAGAGCTAGCACCTTGAGTTCAGACTTCTAGCCTACCAGATTGTGAGAGAATAAATTTCTGTTTGCTGAAGCTATTCACTTGTGGTATTTCTGTTATAAGCAGCATTAGATAACTGAGACAGTCCCTCCTGTGTCAGACTTTCTCTTTCAGTGGTTCATGAATCAAGAAGAAGAAAAACATACTCTTAAGGCTAGTGATGCAAAAAAGCCCTAAAAGATAAATACATTTTAGTAAAAGGCGAAAACCAAACCTATTGCCATTGAGTCAATTCCAACACATAGAGTACACAATAAAAACCCATCAGTGTGCTGAGAAGACTGGTATACTGTTGACTGCAGAAATGCAACTAGGAAAACGTACGTGTCTATTTTGGTATTATTCATGGGGCTCCATGAAAGTTAGCCTTCACTGAGGTGTTCAGTTGCTCAACAGAAAAGGGAAACAGCCTAGGTTTCTGCTGCCTTATTGACATCTCTTTTGGAGTCAGGGCATAGGAAGCATCAGATCTGATGATTAATCTTGGGGTTCAGGACAAAGAGATGTTCCAGCCTTTGCAACTCTTCCATGTCAAAATGGCACCTGTTTCAAAGAATCACTAGCTGCAAAAAGTATTAGAGGAGAGAAAATGTAAAGTCTGATCCAAATTAGGTTTCTTTTATTGTTGACCCCAATTAGCTTTATTTATTGTCAACCCAATGACTACTCTCAACCTAAAATTCAAAATGAGAAATAGGGATAATAATTCTTTGTTGGGGGCAGATCATGTATACCACACACTTTATATACTTAAAAAAAAAAAATTTTTTTTTTTTAATATCACTTAATTCACCCAACAGCCCTCTGAAATAGTGGTTTTATCCCATTTTATAGGAAAAAAAGGTACTGAGTCTCAAAAAAGTTCAAGAACCTACCCAAAACTACATCATCTATAAGCAGCAGAACCCAAGAGTCAAATCTAGTTTTGCTTGACTTCGAATCCTGTGCTCTTAACCACTGTTGTTGTTATTAAAAAAAAAAAAAAAAAAATTAGGTACCATTAAGTCAGTTCCAACTCATAGCCACCCTACAAACAACAGAATAAAATACTGCCCGTTCCTGCACCATCCTCACAGTCATTGTTATGCTCGAGCCCGTTGTTAGAGCCACTGTGACAACCCATCTCTTTGAGGGTCTTCCTCTTTTTTGCTGAGCCTCTACTTTACAAGCATGATGTCCTTCTCTAGGGACTAACCCCTCCTGATAACATGTCCAATGTATGTGAGACAAAGTCTTGCCATTCTTGCTTCTAAGGAGCATCCTGGCTGTACTTCTTCCAAGACAGATTTGTTTGTTCTTCTAGCAGTCCATGATATATTCAATATTCTTTGCTATCACCCTCATTCAAAGGCATCAATTCTTCAGTTTTTCTTATTCATTGTCCAGCTTTCCCATGCATTTGAGGAGATTAAAAATAACATGGCTTTGATCAGATGCACCTTAGTCCTTAAAGTGACAGCTTTAGGTCTTTAATTAGTGTTAGGACTCACCGTAGGTAGAAACACTTGAGGCACAAAGGTAGAGATTGGAGAACAAACCTTGAATAAGACTGTTGGCAAGGATCTTTTATGTTTTGGGAGCTCTGGTAGATAGGCTTGATTAATGTCCAGAGCTAGACATCCCGCTCCTCGTACCAATTCCGGGTTTCTAGAAATACTAGTAAGGGAAGTAGGTCATCACAGCTCTCCACAATTCTCTATCCCACCCCCAAAGAAAATAATATAAAATGTAACAACATCAAATGCTGGCCAGGATGTGGAACAACAGAAACTCATTCATCGCTGTTGGCAACGCAAAATGGTACAGCCACTTTGGAAAACAGTCTAGCGGTTTCTTACAAAGCCAAACAGATTTATCATATGATTCAGCAATCATGCTCTTAGGTATTTACTCAAATGACTTGAAAATTTATGTCCACACAAAAACCAGCACACAAATATTTATAGCAGCTTTACTCACAATCTCCAAAATTGGAAGCAACCAAGTTGTCCTTCAATAGGTGAATGGATAAACAGACTGTGGTACATCCATACAATGGAATATTATTCAGTGATAAAAATAAATAGGCAACCAAGCTATGAAAAAACATGAAGGAACATTAAATGCCTATCACTAAGTGAAAGAAAAACCAAAAACCAAACCCAGTGCCATCAAGCCGATTCCGACTCATAGCGACCCTATAGGACAGAGTAGAACTGCCCCATAGAGTTTCCAAGGAGCGCCTGGCGTATTCGAACTGCCGACCCTTTGGTTAGCAGCTGTAGCACTTAAACACTACGCCACCAGACTGAAAAAGCTACTTACAGTATGATTCCAACTATATGACATTCTGGAAAAGGCAAAACTATAGAAAGAGTAAAATGATCAGTGGTTGCCAGGGGCTCAGAAAGGGGGAAGGGATTAATGGGTGAAGTGCAGGACATTCTAAGGACAGTGAGACTATTCTTCATGATACTGTAATGTTGGATACATACATAATGCATTAGTCAAAAACCATAAAACTGCACAACACTAAAAGTAAACCCTAATGTAAACTATGAACTTTAGTTAATAATAACATATCAACATTGGTTCATCAAATTAAAAAAAAAAAATGTACCACAAGAATGCAAGATGTTAATAATAGCAGAAATTGGGGGGTGGGGTAGGTATATAGGAACTCTCTGTACTTTCTGTGTTATTTTCTTTTTTGTAAACCTGAAGCTGCTCTAAAAATAAACTCTATTTAAAAAGTTTTAATAAAATAAAAAATAATTCAGGGAATCCTAAGAGCCACTGGCACTGCCCAGTTGCCCTCCTGGGTAAATTGAGCCCACTGGTTTTCTTTTTTCAGGAAGAAAGCTGAAGAGCCAGACTCCAAAGTCTACATACTATATGATTCCATTTCTATGACGTTCTGGAAGGGGCAAAACTCTAGGGATAGAAAACAGATGAGTGGGTGCCAGGGGCCGGAGGGTGGGTGTAGGGATTGGCAACAGGGGGCCACGAGAGGACTTCTGGGGGATAATAGAAATGTTCTATGTGCTAATTGTGGTGGGAGTTACACATGGCTGTAAACATTTGCCAAAAGTCACTGAATAGTAAACTTAAACTAAATTACTCCTCAATAAAGGTGACCTAAATACCCATGTAAGATTTTTCAAGTGGGAGCTCATAGATCTTCAGCTGAAATCTCCATTGTGCAACTGCACAGGAGTAAACCCAGGAACTTGACTCCCTTGTTGTTCAACCTTCCCAGCGGGAAGATTTCCTGCAGGCAGCCACTGCAGACAGATAGACCGCGCCCAGTGGAAAGGAGTTTCTCAGGTGAATTTTCAGGCAGAAAGCTTCTGTAGCCATTCTAAAAAGAAGCTGATTGCTAGGGTTACCTTGGCTTCCTGCCTCCCTTCCGGAATCTTCAGAGGTCATACTGTGTTCTTGGTAGAGACATTCATCTGGAAAATTGCCTCGAGCCAGATTAAATATAACATCACTGTTTTTAACCTATATCTCACATGACACACGTCTTTATCTTTGTATCTTGTTGTACTTTGAAGGCCTTACCTGTCTCTATGCTCAGCACTGAGAAGATAAATCCTGCTAAAAATACTATCGTAGCTGCCACGTGCCTCAAAAAGCTTGGCGTGGATTAAAAGTGAGCCTTCCCAGAAGACTAATGAAGTACACTAGTCTATCTGTCCTTCCAACCTGTAGGTCAACTATCCCCATACACATTTCCCTTACATACTTGGTAAAGTACCTCTCTCCCTCAAAAGGTCAGTAAGTCCCTTTGCTACTGGTCTAAGTCTTCCTGTTTGGGGATGACCCAGAGGCTTCTGACCCATGCTTGTAGCTCAGTTGGAAAAGGAACATAAGCCACGTAAATATGCTCTAACATTGAAAATAATCAGATCAGTCATGCAAATTAATAAGCACACAAGGTTATCTCCCCAAAGAAAATAAGGTCATTTTGTACAACAAAAGCTACCAGAAAGAATGGATTTCAAAGGGAAATGAAAACTAAAGAGCCAGCCCTAACTTTGGGCTCCTTAAGCTATTGGTGTTATTCTAGGTATGAGATCACCAGCCACTGCTATAGTGAGGGTAGCCATTCCCTGTATCCCCTAGCAAGGTGGTGGACTACCCTGTTGTGAGTTAAAGAAGAAGGAAGAGAAAGAGGAGGAGGGGAATGCGGAGAAGAGAAGGGGGAGGAGAAGGAGAAAAAGGGGAAGAAATAGTGGAAGGAGAGAAGAGGGTAGAGAAAAAAGGAAGTGGAGGAGGAGAAGAAGAAAAATGAAAGACAACATTTTATTCAAAGCACATTTTAATCATTTATTAAAAGGGGCAGGAGTACAGTGTTTAAGAAGACCATCCTGTAGCCTAGGACTAATGAACAGAGACCAGATGATAAAGCACAGAAGCACACACAACTATGGAACTGATATACTAGATGCTTTCAAAGGCTTTTCTACATCTCTTCCTAGAAAAACAGAGGCAATGTTTCATTTTCTTATAAATTCCAGGCTTAAATGAAGAAAAAAAAAATTGCCTTTCATAAGTTTAAATGAAACAATTGATATGACTTAATACAAGTCTCACATACATTCCAGTGCCTTTATTATATAGCCAAAAATGTTATCATTCATTTCATCACTGCCATCTGGTTTTCTTACAGTTTTAGAATCATGTAAGTATAAAAGTTCATGAGACCAAAAAAAAAAAAAGAAATTTATCTTATAGCTGTTCCACAGAAAATGGATTAATTGAAAAATACATAAATAAGCAGAGAGAGGTGGGGATAATGTGTTGGTAAGTCTGGTTCTAATCTTCCCAGCTGCCTTTGGGTTGAAGGTATGAGATAGGAGGGATCTACTGAGTCATGTAGATGGACAACAGGAGGAAAGAAAAATCAAGGGCCTCATCTACAGATCCATCAGGGATTGATTTGAAGTGTACAGTTTAATACACAAAAGGTCCTTTCTCCAGGAAATTCAGAGCGTTTTACAGATATACTGTAAACAGTTTAAATTTACATATCTGCTACATACAAAACCCCAACCAGGTGTTATTGAAAAAAACAAAGTTGAAGATTTCGTCCCTCAAGGAGCTTAGGATATAATCCACCTAATTAAGGCCCAGGTTCCTTTTAACCTTGGGAAAATTTGCTGGGCTACCTGGAGGAGAACCAGTCTTTGAGCCCTCTCTCTTGTACAAAGAATCTCCAGAAGCCACACTGAGTCTTCTCTAAGTTCCTTAATTTCCAGAAGTCACTTCACTATAGGCTTCATTAGACCCGTAATATCCCCACCTCTGACAACCCTACCCTGGAAGCACCTTATTTCAGTTGGAAAATGTATCCCAGGAGGCAGAAAGTTTCCAAGAGAACTCATCAAATTAGGGCAAATGTCCTAGATCCCTAGTGTGATAGAACCATGCTCCCAAATATTACTACTAAGCAAGCAAACATCTGGATCTCCTTGCAGATAGGTTATAAGTGGAGACCATTTTTCAACTAACATTTTATTTATCTCTCACCCCGACACCTAAACAGCTTTCTGGGGGTTCTGCTGGAAGGTAACATCGTAACTCAGAAGGTAACCATCATTATAGACATAAAGTTTCTGATCAAAAGGGTGATAGTTAACGCTCTGCAGTTTTTCCTGCATCTTCTGCAATTTAATGCCTAGTTGGCCCTCTTTCCCTGTGTTTGTGTCATAGTAGTAAAAGATCTCTTCTGTTCTGGTGTTCAGAGTACGGGTGGCATACAGAACCCCACATACCATGAAGGCGTTAGAAACGGATGGTTTATACTGCTTGGTCTGCCATGTGTTTAACACCTCAAGTGTGGTGTCGTTGAGTTTACTAATCACTATGTTACCAGTGCTGGCTTCAGTTGCATAGATCACCCACAATCCATTCTCATCCACAGCAAAGTCAATATCTTGCCAACCAACATTAGCATATGAAAAACGGTTATTATAGGCAGCATTGGGGAGACTGCGCCTCACAGTGACTGTGTTGGTGGTCAAGTTAACCTTGGCAATGTCCCGGGTGTTGTACCAGTTGATATACATGTTGTTGTCGTAAACGGCAGTACCACTGCCTTGGCCATAAACAATCCTATTCTGTCGGGCATTTGCGTACAACAGTAAATCATCCATTGTGTTGTAGAGTCTGTAATATTCCAGTATTCTCCCATCCGTATTTAAAGGTGCCACCCAGAAGACCCCTTTGCCAGGATGCTGAGGAGAGTAATCCCGACCCCAGGCCCCATATATATAGGAAAACCCTTGCCAGTTGAGTTGAACCACAGACGGCTTGCTGATGTTCACCACGCCACCATGATCACAGCTCCCTAAAAGAAGGAGAAAATAATGAGGCATTCTTAGAGAAAAGACAAGATACAAACTCTTCGACATCTTAAGAAGCAAAAAACCAGTTGCCGTTGAGTGGATTCCAACTCATGGCAACCCATATGTGTGTCAGAGTAGAACTGGGCTCCACAGAGTTTTCAATGGCTGACTTTTTGGAAATAGATTGCTAGACTTTTCTTCAGATGCACCTCTGGGTAGACTCGAACCACCAAACTTTTGATTAGTGGCCAAGTGCATTAGCCATTTGCATCACCCAGGGACTCCTCTAAGAAGAAAGGATTCCATAAATATTTTCCTGTCAAGGTTCTATGACACAGTCTGATAGAGAAGAGCCGAAACCTCCTCTTTGCTTCAGTCTCACAGCAAACCTGTCCTGGGCACTCAGGAGAACTATCTGGGGCTGGGCTTTTCTAAGGACGAGCTTTTACTCTAGAAAATGAGGGTAATGAAACTATCAAGAACCATATCAAAGAGGTTTGAGAGCCTAGAGTGAGAAAACGGGGATTTGGTGAATTTCATATATTTTCTTCTATTAGAAAGCATTTTGCAATTATCATCTTTTTCATTTTCTTACAGAGAAATCAAAAAAGCAAAATCATCCCAGAACCCTACCTTATTTCTATAAAATCAGAAGGTTCTACATAATAGGGCCAGCCCCAGGGAAAACTATCATGAAGGAGTACATTGTCCTGGGCAGCCTGCATGCCCTTCCCTCTCCTGCTCTTCCCTGGGATCCCAAGTGCATATCCACACCAGGCACCAATCTTGCTCCAAGCCTAAGCTCGGAAGAGAAAGTAGTTATGGACTGAACTGTGTCCCACCAAAATATGTGTTGGAATCCTAACCCCCCATCTGCGGATGTAATCCTGTTTGGGAATAGGGTTTTCTTTGGTATGTTAATGAGGCCATAAGTGTAGGGTGTATCCTAAACCTAATCACATCTGAGTTATAGAAAGAGCAGATTAGACACAGAGACAGGTGCACATACTGGGAAAGACAAATGCCATATGAGGATCCTCTACAAGCAAAGGAACAAAGGAACGCCAGGGCTCCAGAAGCTGAAAAACACAAGGCTATTCCCCCTAGAGCCAACAGATAGAGAGCTGTCTCCTGGAACTAACACCCTGAATTTGGACTTTTGGCCTCCTGAAAAGTGAGAAGATAAATTCCTGTTCTGTAAAGCCACTGCTTTGTGGTATTTCTGTTACACCAGCACTAAGAAATTTAGGTTTTAAATATAGTAATCTAAAGACAAGGGTGCATTCCAGATCCTGAAAGATAGCCCTACAACGCTGGGATTTTAGCCATGAGAGTCCGTGAAAATTATTTTAGGACAATGTTGCTCATTCTGTGCCCAATCCATAGTCCACTGCGTACAACCACTAGGTGATCATCTTGTTGCAGAGTGGTGAGGTGGGTCCCGCTGTACATAACCGACACCCTACCGAGCCATAGAATGACAGGCGAGTATTTCATCTTTCCCACTCTAGCACTGTCATTGCCATGATGTGTAGAGTCAAATGCGACCCAGCTTCACTACCCCACTGAATCTACACTCCCTTTAATACTTGGGGAAATGACTCAGGCTGGGCAAAGGGCCCTTCACATCGCTCTCTCTCTCTGCAACACCTGCCAACACAAACCATTTATGAGCTATAAAAAATAAAATAGCATTCCTCCAGTATTTTTATAGTAACTATATATGGAAATTTTTTTTTTTTTTTATATGGAGTTGAAGACACATTTTGGGGGATCTTAATAAAGTTCCCTAAAAAAAAACTGGTGAGATGGTTTGTTGGCTAACAAAGAAAATTCAAACTCAAGTATACTTGAGGTCATTTTTTCTCTTCCTGCTGCTTGGAACAGAACAGGGGAGGGGAGGAAGGAACAGACACTGAGTCACTGGATCTGGCTTTAAGTGTTTGGAGGGAATCAGGGAGCCATGGAAAGCTCATGAGGTGAGCTGCAGCCAAAAGCATAGCTCCAAGGAATTGCCAGAGATTTAGCACTGTGGAGGGACTGTGGAACCAAAGCTTTTGTCTCTGAGTCTCCTCCTCTGCCTGCTATGGAAAGCCCATTCCTTTCTTTCAAAATGTCTTCCTTGTCTGCCCTCCTCACTCAAGGATTGCTCAGAGGTGAAACCATTACCAGAAATCCTGCTTTTATTTTTCCAATCTGTTGGGGGTTTTTTGGTTCCAGGATTAAACATGGGCTTCTTAAATGCTCTCATAAATCTGCAGTTGGTGGGAATGCCAGCCAACCATACAGCAGGTAGAGAAATGAAACCACTCTGTACCCAACCTCCAATAATTTTGCATATCATTAAGCAGAACACAGTCGCGGGTTTATTTTAATAATGCATGCACCATTTCATAAATAAAAAAGCAATGTGCATTCAGCCAAGAGACTGCTCTCTACTAAAGAAATAATAAATAAAATTATAAATTATTATTTCTTCTCCTAAAAGTGATCTCTCAGATGAATGCTTGTTTGCTTTTGTTTATGAAACAAATGCATGAATTGTTAAAATAAAGTTAGCGCTGTGTTCAGTTTAACGATAGCAAAAACTGTTCTAGTTTCCATATGCTGCAAACCAGATTTACTGGTTAAAATATCTTTCCAAAGACTTTTTTTATTCAACCACACTTCACTCTGAGGAGATGAAAGAAAGGAGCTTCTTTTTGTTCAGGTTGGAAGACTTAGGAATTGAACATTGCCTTACTGGAAAGGAAATGCTCCAAACCAACAGCAGAAAAATATTTAAGGAAAACTTATGATGTATGTAACTGATTCAGGCATTATCACGGAATATAGGCAATAAACTCTTTGGAAACCCTGGTGGCATCGTGGTTAAGAGTTATGGCTGCCAAAAGGTTGGCAGTTCGAATCCACCAGGCACTCCTTGGAAACTCTATGGGGCAGTTCTACTTTGTCCTATAGAGTCACTGTGAATCGGAATCAACTCTACAGCAGCAGGTTTGGTCTTAGTTTGGGTCTTTAGAAGCGGAAATCCTTAAACATGAAAGAACCAAAATAAAACTCTCTTAAAAATTATTATTACTACTACTAATAAAGGAGTTCTGGTGGTGCAATTGTTAAGCACTCAGCTGCTAACCAAAAGGTCGGCGGTTCAAACTCACCAGCTGCTCTGTAGGAGAAAAGACCTGGAGATCTGCTCCTGTAAAGATTAGAGCCTAGGAAACCCTGTAGAGCAATTCTGTTCTGTCCTATAGGGTCACTATGAGTTGGAATTTACTCAACTGCACACAACAATAGTGGCTCATCATTTCAGAAGTTGAACAGGAAATTAAAATTATACCCACTATAAATGTTAAAAGTATATGAAGCATAAATCTCTTTTCCCCATCTCTCAGCCATTCCTGAACACTCTCCTGTCTTTTTATTTAAACCCTTTTTATCCTCTATCACCTTTGGGCCATTTCTAGGGTCGTGGCTACAGTGAAGACCCACTGGTTGGTGCAAATAGCCACACACTCTGCTGCTAACTGAAAGGTGGAAGATTCAAGTCCACCCAGACGTGCATCAGAAGAAAGGCCTGTGATCTAAAAATAAAATTCAGCCATTGAAAACCCTATGGAGTGCAGTTCCACTCTGACATGTATGGGGCCACCATGAGTCTGAATCGACTTGACAGCAACTGGTATGGTCAAAAGGAAGTAGGAATAGGGAAGATAACGAAGACCGGTTGCTGATGTGGCCACGGCAACGACAGGCCAGTAAAAGGCTACGTGGGCCTTCCTGGCTCCTGGCATCGACCCTTCTTGGAAACAATACTGAAACTGACAGCCAACCCATTG
This sequence comes from Loxodonta africana, assembly GCF_030014295.1. Lineage (NCBI taxonomy): Eukaryota > Metazoa > Chordata > Mammalia > Proboscidea > Elephantidae > Loxodonta > Loxodonta africana. Next base: position 58,660,703 of record NC_087358.1, read on the forward strand.
TCCACTCCTCAGCTAATCCAGCCAGAGCCCCACCCTCACCTTTTCTACCCTGAGCTGCTCCCTGCCTTCCCTTATCTCATATCCCTTCTCCACCCCTTCCTCCCTTTCCAGGTCTTAGAGACACTATAGCCCCTTTCTGACCCAGTTCCCAGCCCAACTTTATGCTGCCGCTTGGACTATAACCCATTGCCCAGCCATGATCCAAGAATTCTGAATTTCCAATGAATCATTTTGCATTTGCTGGAGGAAGAGATCACAGCATAGAAATGCCAGGAGCAAAAGTATCCTTTTAGCTACTTCGCGAGCAAGTAAGCAAAGATAATTTGGTGTCAATCAGGTTGGTGGGTTGTTGGAGCTTTCTGGTCCCCCCAGGAATCACAGGCGCTTCCTTCTACTAGAACATCTACGGAAGGCAGCCTGGTATGGCGAACATATCACCAGCTGTGGGGTCAGACAGACTCCAGATCGAATCCTGTCTTTTTGACTTACTAGCTGTGTATCTTGAACAAGTTACTTAACCTCTCTGAATCTCAGTTTCCTCATGTTAAAACAAATAATAATACCTATTCTGCAGGGTTATTAAGAAGAAGAGAAAGAATAGAGAGACTTGGAGTCCCAGGGTGATGCAAATGGTTAATATGTTTGGCTGCCAACCAAAAGGTTGGCAGTTTGAGTCCACCCAGAGGTGCCTCAGAAGAAAGGCCTGACGACCTACTTCTGAAAAATCAGGCATCGAAAACCCTATGGAGCACAGTTCCACTCTAACGCACATGGGGACACAATGAGATGATAACTAACGAGTCAACTGCGACTGGTTAGTTAGTTATCATCTTTATAATCACATCATGTTACTATTGGACGTTTAGGTAGCTATCTCCCTTGCTGAATAGTGGCTTCTAGAGCTTTCTTTACCTATTCTGGCTACCCTAGTACTCAGAACTGGGCTGGCCACACAGTGACATCAAATTATGTTTGTGGAATAAAGGAATAAAAGGCCAGCCAAATCTCCTAAACCCAGCTTACCCTTATTTATAAAACACCAGCCCTGTGCCCTGTTACGTATCTGAGTTTTTCAGAGTACTCACTCCACAGAACGTAGTGCAAGGAATTCTCTACCCAAGTGTTGCCTTGGTTGGCAACCATCATGGAATGCATTAGATATTCCAAAAATATCCCTGGAAACCATAACTAAAATGGGATTTTAAAACACTCTACTTCGACTTTTTAAAAGTATCGTGGTTGGTAGCATTAAATAAACAAAAGCCAAATATCATACGCCTGCTGAGGAGACATAATCTTAGATCTGTCACCTGGGCAACTGAATTTTATTTGAGCCAAGGGGAGGATACTGCAGGCTTTTGAGAATTAGGCAATTAAAATGATCAAACTCCAAAAACCAAACCCACTGCCGTCAAGTCGATTCCAACTCATAGTGATCCTATAGGATGGAGTAGAACTGCCCCATTGAGTTTCCAAGGAGTGTCTGGTGGATTCACACCCCATTCAGTCACCACCATTCACTAAGCGCCTACTACGTGCCAGCACAAAACCCAGCATCCCCAAGCCAAATGGCGAGCGACCCCTGAGCACCCTCATCCCATTTTGCCTCATTTGGATCATGCAGTCATTTCAATTCAGGGGGAAACAGAGATACTGAAGCCCATTGTTCTAAGTAAAAAGTGTTAATGAATAGAAGGCCGATTATTTTTGATTGGAAAGTTGCATGAAAGGAAGCAGAAAAGGATGTCATTTGCAGCAAACACAAAAAATAAAGCACATTTTACTGAACCCTGAATATAAGTGCTGGTTCTAAGTCCAAATGGACCAGAGTCTTAGCAAACTGCAGCTGCAGGGGAGGGACCCCGAGGACACAGAACAACTTTATAGCTGAGACTTGCATGCAGTTGTTTTTGTTCTGTGCAAGTCTGCAGTGAAAAAAAGCCGACAGACCAGATTTTAAAGTCCCATAATAGTGAGTAACTTTAATTAAAGTCTCCACAGGCTCACAACTTGGTGGTGCCTGGGGATTTTCCAATTCTGCATTATCAACCAATCCAAACAGAAAGGGAGCAAGTGAAAGAAATTGATTTAAAAACATGACAAAAAGTCAGTTTAATGTAAACATCATAAATATAATATGAACAAAGCTGGCAGAGGGCCAGGTGGCTTGGCAGGGATTCAGGTACAGCCAAGGTTGTGGGAAAGTGAAAGGAAATCTGGGGCCAATTTGCTCAGACAACGCAGCTGGGCTGGGATGGTTCACAAAAGTCTAAGTGTAAGGACCTACGAGAAAGGTCTTAGGAAAAAAAAAATTAACGGAAATAATTCAATAGACTCATTTGTTCTCCTCCCTGGATTCCAAAACCAGTTGGCGTCGAGTCAAACCCGGATCATGGTGACTCCAGAGTACAACTGTGCTCCATAGGATTTACTTGGCTGATTCTTTAGAAGTAAATTGCCAGACCTTTCTTCAGAGGCACCTCTGGGTAGACTCGAACCTCCAACCTTTCAGTTACCAGCTGAGTGTGTTAACCATTTGCACCACCCAGGGGCTCCAAGCAGTGTATTTTCTCCCTCACTAGGATGCCCGACACTCTGGGTCCAGAGACAGCCAAGGATTGAGCGTCCTTGTTTTGTAGGCCCAGCTCTGTGTGGCCACAGGAAGAGCAATGTTCTTACCACCTAAGTTCCCTCCTCCATGACATGACGAGGCTGAGCTAGGTGGCACTGGATTCTCCTTCCTGCTTTAAAATTCCCTCATTCTGAAGGATGCATAGGAATCTGTGCCAGAAAAAAATCTATCTCATGAGGAAGATTTGCTGAGGTCATAAAAGAAACACTTGCTTAGGTATTACCAGGGGTTTTCATTACTTCAGAGTCCCTGGGTGGTACAAATGATTAACGGGCTCTGCTGCTAACCAAAAGTTTGGAGGTTCCAGTCCACCCAAAGGCGCCTCAGAAGAAAAGCGTGGCAATCTACTTTCATAAACTCAGCCATTGAAAACCCTATGGAGCACGGCTCTACTCTGATACACATGGGGTCACCAGGAGTCAGAGTTGATGTAATGGCAACTGATACCTGCCAGCGCTTCTCCTCCAGCCCTCAAGGAGCTCTCTGTGGCACAGTGGAACCAGCTCTCATTTCCAATCCATGTGTCCAGCCCATCCCAGACCAAATTTAGCCTTAGTTTGTTAGAGAGGAGACAGCACACCTTTGTCCTAAATCTCCTCTGTATGGCAGGCTGTGACAGACTCCCAAGTGCCGTGGGAGGGGAAAAGGGCCCCCTGAACAATACCAAGAGGTTTATAACTTGGCAGCACCTAATTAAGGCCTTGAAGAGATCAGAAATGCCTGGTCTAAAAGGAAATAGGTTGTGGGCTATAGGAATTAATAAAAATAAGAAGGGCTGTGTGCTTTGATGAAAAGATACAGTCCCTGTTCAGGCTGAGAGGCTCACACAACCTCCAGAGAAAGCTTGCCCGTGATGACGATGTTGCTAAATGACAGGGCTGAATGCTGAGGCTGAGAGGCTGCCACCAGCCCCCCTGGAGGGCTGCACTCAGAGCACAGGGACCTAGCACTGCTTTTGTTCACTGCAGTGTTTTCACTTCAATTTTCACGGTTAATAACACTGTTGTTGTTATTAAGTGCCTTCAAGTCAGCACCCTACTTATGGCGACCCCATGCACAATGGAACAAAACTCTGCCTTGTCCTGCACCATCCCATGAGTGGTGGTGAATCGGACCATCGTGACCCATAGGGTTCTCACTGGCTGTTTTTCTGAAGTAGATCGCCAGGCCTTTCTTCCTAGATCTTCTTAGTCTGGAAGCTCCACTGAAACCTGTTCAGCATCATAGCAACATGCAAGCCTCCACTGACGGATGGTGGCTGCACTTGAGGTGAATTGGCCAGAAATCATACCCAGGTCTCTCACATGGAAGGTGACAATTCTATTACTGAACCACCATAGGTACGGAACATAGAGCTCCGAGATTTCCAAGCGTTGTCTCGTTAATCCTCAGAAAAACCCTGCAAGGTAGGTGCTATTATTGTCCCATTTTACAAACAAAAAGAGTGCCCATGGCCATGTGGCTCAGGTCTTTGAGATTCCAAAGCTCTGGACCCCTACACCGCACTGCCTCCATTCATGAGTGTCTGCACGGAGCACCCACCTCTGTGCTGTACTTAACCTGAGAATGATTCACTTGTCATACTGTCCTCATTCAGCTGAAATGCAGGTCTCTAAAGATCTGTTGGAGTTCTTGGGTGGCACAAACGATCAACATGTTCAGCTGCTAACCAAAAGGATGAAGGTTTGAGCCTACTCAGAGGTGCCTCAGAAAAAAGGCCCGGTGACCTACTTCCAGAAAAATCAGAAACACCCTCTGTGCCACTGAGGAACTCATAGTCCCTGAGGGCCAGCAGAACACGCCCGCCGGTACACAATTTAGGGGCCATGCCATTAATCCCCACCGAATCCCAGGACACGCATGGGATATAGCAGGTGCTCAGTATGCATTTAGGGAAAGAATAAAGGAGAAATTAAAAAGGCAGAAGGAGAGAGGGCAGGGGAGAAAGAAGGAAGATAAACAAGCCAATCTATCCACAGGAAAGTGGGTGTCACACATTGATTCCAGAGGCCTTCACCTGGGCCCCCTGATAGCTGCTCTGTCACCACAGAGATGTGTTTTCCTGTTATTAAATGCAAAGGGGATACGTGTAGCTTGTGCTTTTTGTTTTAAATCAACTCATCGTTTGTGCTTTTCCTCTGTGAGCCCCAGAAGGTGGTAATACGCAGACCTACGAGTGAGATTTACAACACCTAAGAGTAACCCCAGGATTGCAAACACCCCATCCTTCCTTCATCATTGCTATCCAAATCTTCTCCCCATCCCGCTCTCGGCACCCTAGGGGACTAGCTCAAGTGGTGAAAATACGCCTGCTTACCCGGAGGAGGGGGAGGAGGGAGAGTAGGGACATTTTCCTGTTTGGAGTCCTCGCATTCCTTCAGTTTGCTCTTCAGCCTGGCGATGTCTCGGCGAATGGCAATGACATTGTTTTTGTCTAGTGTCTCGAGCTTCTGCACCAGGAGAGTCATATTCCTTATCTGAGGAAATAAAAATTCAGAGCGACTTTATATTACTGTGTAATTTCTTTCATAAACATTCCAGGGCAGAATTTGTCATTTAGTGAAACATTGCCAGTGAATACACCAGAGTGTCTCCTGAACGGTTTCATTTGGAGGAATATATTTTATGGTTTAGTGTGAATCCCTGTCAGATCTCGGGCTGATGTGTGTGTGGGAAAGATTTTAACTGCTTTAATAACAGAGTGCAGGCTCATTCTAAACATCCACAAATGTCCATTAAAGTTCGCTTCGGATAACCTTTCCCCATAAACACATGTTTTGTCATGTTGTCTTATAATTAAGTTTTTAACAAATGTTGACCACCGGAGAAAACTTAAATTCTAAAATATGTAACTAGAATTCTCAATTATAGCTGTTGTCATGACTGCGCTAGTAAATTACACAACCATAACATTAATGTGATGGCCTTTATCCAGGAATCTCAAAGGGTTTCACCAAAACATACTCATGAGAAATCCCTTAGAAGAAGGTTTCAAGTATTTGGAGAACACTTCCAAAAGGCATCGAGGACTAGGTGATCTTTCAAAAGGAGAAACAGACCTAGCAAGTCCACAATCAGGTAAATTGTTGGTTTCTAGACAAAGTCTCTCATTAGGGTAAATCCAGAGCAGAGGAGATCTCTGATTTGTCTTGGCCATGAATGGTTGTCCAGGCTAAGTCATCTCTTGCCTAGAGAAGTTAAAAGGCCATTTGGAGTTCTTGGGTGGTACAAATGACATGTTCAGCGACCTGCTCCTCAGTCCCTGGTGGTGTAGATGGTCAATGCACTCCACCACTAACGAAAAACCAGGAGGCTCGAGTCCACCCAGAGGGGCCTTGGAAGAAAGGCCTGGCAATCTACTTCTGAAAGATCAGCCATTGAAAACCCTGTGGAGCACAGTTCTATGCTGACACACATGGGGTCGCCATGAGTTGGAATCAGCTTGACAGCCACTGGTATGGTATGGTATGGTATGGTCCTCAGTCAACATGTCCCCAATGTGTTTAACTTACTATTCAAAGACAGGCGTTCATCCACAGCAGAGCACGGGATATGTCTTGTGGTCATGAGAGAGTACAGAATTAGAAGTCAGAAGACAGAGATTCATACCCCCATCCTAACACTTGCTCACAGTCACAGCAGACAATTAATCATTAATACACTGTGAAGTGAATTTGCTCCTTACCTCCACTTCCAGTTGGTCGACAATTTCTGAGCTCCCAACAAAACCCTTCTTCAGCTCGATGATCAGTTTCTCCATCTCCTGCACTTCTATCTTGATCAGCTGGAAGTCCAGTTCTGTGTAAGAAATGATATCCTTTTCCATGACTTCTATTCGGACAGTTAGGTTTGAGATCTTCTTTTCATATATGCTGATCAAATAGGTATATTCCTTTACCTAAAGGGAATCAAAACGCTCATGTCAGTTCCCAGAGTAATACCACAGTCTTTCTCCACTTGCCAGGCCCTTGAGGACTATTTGATCCCTGTCATTTTTTTCTTTTGTAAAGAAAAGGATCAAAAACAGTTAACTATCCAAATATGAACTAAAAAGAATATATTACTACAATTTGGGGGGTTTGATTTTGCTTTACAATCATTGCTCACAAGTACAATTTACTCTCCATTTTGATATTTGAAGACATAAGCTCACCAAACTAAACCACCTTGAATCAGAGTTTCTTGCCCTCTCTCCTCCCCGCAACACACACACAGTAAATCAAGGTTTCTCACCCACCGCACTATTGATATTTTGGGCTAGATCTTTCTTTCCTGTTGGGGGCTGTCCTATGTATCGTAGGATGGTTAGCAGCACCCCTGGCTTCTAGATGCCAGTAGTATCCCCTCCCAGTGGTGACAACCAAAACTGTCTCCAGACATTGCTAAATATCCCCTAGGGACAAAATCCCACCTCTACCTCCCATTTAGAGCCACTGCTCTAAATCTAAGAATTTTCTGGAAGAGAGGGAAATGAGTTAAGTAGAATTCCTTCTTTGATCACCATATCCGGTGAGTTCTGAGCTCCTCTGTCTTCTACAAACTGGCATAAAGACCCAACTCACCACACAGTATGTGAGTGTATGTACAACCATAAAGTGCTCATTTCATTAAGTGTGCCTACATTTATTACAGGTACTGATTATTGCAATCAGACCTTTAAATTACACATTTGTTGCATATATTTGAATGTCTGATCATTAAGTTAAAATATTTCAAAAATTCCCTTGGTAGTTTAGTGTATAATTGGAATCTCCAAATGGATATTTTGAAAAACACACTTGGTGGTGCTTTCTGTATCTGATCTCCAAAAGAAATGCTGTGGCTTTTTTTTTTAAGGGTCTGCTCATTAAAAGTTGCTGGTTTTACACTCTTTCCAAAAATTTGAACATAAGTGATACTTTTCCCTGAACTGCACTAATGTCAAGTAGTTGATCCACCGTGCCAGGATGAATTCACAGCCAGATGTTGGCCTCTAATCCTTCTAATACAAAGGCAGCCCTAATGTTTGTCATTTTAGCCCTTCCACTTAACCCCACTGTGCAAATGAGAGTAGACTCCAGGCCACAGACCGGAAGGGCTCGGGCTTCAGGCAAAGAGGATTTTAATGAAAGTTGAAAATGCAGCCCTTGGCACTGCTAATGTATCTCCTCAGGCAACTGATGGTCAATGCCATCAGTGGTGCCATCACTCAGAGGCTGAGAAGGCTGGGGACATTTTGGTGGGTAGATAAGTTAAATATATACATACATAAATGTACAATCTAACAAGCCTTCCTCAAAAGCACAAACACAGATATAAGGTGGCCCGGTTTCAACAAAAAGCAGGCACAAAATCTTGCCTGTGATAAAAAAAAAGTGCCAATGCATGGCAGAAATGGAAGTTTGAGAAATGAAAATGCTTGTGGCCCTGGGCCTTGCCAGCTCCTGGAACAAATAAAACACCCTCCACTCTCCTGGAATATTTTGGTGGCACATCACAGCTGTTCTGCAAAAAATGAGTGATTCAAGCCACATCTCTGCTAAATAAAATGTGGCTTTCCCAGAGTACCACTGAATGCCAAGTCATGAGCTGGAATTTGCCACCCATGAGAATATGTGGTGTGCCTGCCTCAGTTCAGCCAAAATGAAGCGTCTCTAAAGGGTTGTCGGAGTCACTGGGTGGTGCAAACAAATGGTTAAAGTTCTTGGCTGCTAACCCAAAGGCTGGTGGTTTGAGTCCACCCAGAGGCACCTCAAAAGAAAGGCTGGAGATCTACCTCCGAGAAATCAGCCAATGTAAACTCCATGGGGCACAGTTCTCCTCTGACACACATGGGATCACCATGAGTCAGGGTCGATTCAACAGCAACTGGTTTAAAGGTCTGCTTGGGAAAAAGCTTGAAATTCTTTCCAGTCGACATTTAAAGGAAAGCTCAGTGACATTCAGGAACTCTGGAATCATCCATGAAGTTGTGGAGGTGAGAGGGAACTTGAGAATGGGCCAGAAAGACTCCACAGTGTGGACTGTATTAATTTAAGCAAATTATTAGTCTAACTCCATCCCATGTATGGGTCTGTGGCGCTGAGGCAGAGTGAGCAATTCCGAGAACACCCTAGCTCTCTCTGGGTAGTACAGCCTCAAAAGAGGCAGCCCAGCTTCCCAAGGGATGTGGTACAAGAATATGGGTTTAACCCTGAGGAAACACATCTCTCTATCAACCTATTCATCGTGAAGCTCCCTAGTAGTAAAAGCTTGAGCACTAGAAGACTAGGAGGCTCATCTCTGCTTGCTTTCAAACCACCAGCCTAACACTCAGAATTTCCATTTTAATTTGTCCATTATGCACTTACTATGTCATTGATAAATTCTACAAATCAAAGCTTGTTTTAGGGGTTTGTTTTTGTGGTCGTGGTTATTTTTTGGAATAAATGTGATCCTATAATAAATAAGAATATAGTGCAGCTGGCTATTGAACTAAAGAATTAGTCTGGCTCCTGTTTCTGCCAGTCCTTCAAATTTGTGATTATAACTATGGCCAGATTACTACTTGAAATAAGTGAATCTACTTCATAACATACTGTCATGTTCAATATGTCTTTAAATACAACAAGGTTAAGAGAGCCTGAAGTAATCATCAAAACATGTGAGAATGCTGGGGAAAGCAATGTGCATTGTGAAAGTGCATAGCATTTTGGAGCTAGGCCACCTGGGCTCAAATCTGAATTCAGTAGTTAGTGGGCAAATGACTACATTTTTCTAAATCTTAGTTTCCGTCTGTAAAATGGGGATAATGGTATCAAGTTTGTGAGATTATTGTAAAAACTAGAGATAATGTCCATTAAGTACCTATTATAACTGTTGTTGTTATTTGCCATTGAGTCAATTCTGAATCACGGAGACCCCATGTGCGCAGAGTAGAACAGTTCCATAGGAACCTTTTGGAAACAGGTCACCAGGCTCGTCTTTCGAGGAGACTCTGTGTGGGTTTGTACCACCAACCTTTCAGCTAGTGAGTACTTAACCATTTGCTTACCCAGGACTCCTGCCTAACATAATAGATGCTCTCTAAACTGTACCAATTATAAACAGCAATTTCAGTGTTTTCCAATCTGTTTAGTTTATTACATTTTACTGCACAAAACAGTTGCTCAATCAATGCTGTGGATTTCCATTGCCCAGATGTCTCCCTTCTCATGCATGAGGATCTATTAGCAATGTACCAAATTAAACGACCTGCCGCAAAGACCACATGTCTCCAGGGAAGAGAAAACCCTGAGCTTTTGTGCAGTCCCCTTTCTAAGTATAGTCATGAGAGGACAAATAATAAACAATCTTATGCAAAGGCAGTTCCCTGTCTTCTCTGTGTACTGACAGACAATGAATCAACATAAAGCCGTCAGAAACCTTTACTAGTGGCATACCCAAAACTGGCATTCCCCTAGGCCTCAAGATAAATGGTGATTTCCACAGTAACCTGAGGATAGCTATAGTAATTCACCTGGAAATCCAAAAGCCCTCCTTTAAAGAGATATCTTTGGTTTTGAAGGCATTACTGACCTAATGCCTCTCTTCTTGGGACTGCTCTGGATGATAACAGCACGGCTGAGAGAAACAAGAACTGGGATTATTCCAAAGACCTGAGTTTTCATCTGGCTTAACCAGCCAGGAGATGTATGACCTTGGGCAAGTCCCTTTACTTTTGTGAACCTCAGTTTTCCCATCCCTAAAATGGGAGGGACAACACCTGGCCTATCTGCCTTCTTGGATTCCTTGAAAATAGAATAGAACCAGAAGCCTTTGGAAAAGCACAAAATGGAAGCTATGACTATGATGATTGCTATTATCGCCAGTCACACCAAATCTATTCTGCAAATCTCAGGTGGCAGGTCAATTTCTTTCCCAGGCCTTAATTGCAAGTTGTTCTAGAACCAGCTACTGAGAGCTGCAGAATGGAAAGATTTTCCCCCTCCTTTACGCATCTTCCCTGCCAATTATTAACAAGGCAGATGCCACCTGGCCCCCTTACAGGATTGGAATTAAATGTCCCATATTCACAAACCTGCCAAGTTACATAAGGAGCCCTGGTGGCACAGTGGTTAAGGGTTTTGCTGCTCACTGAAAGATTGGTGGTCTGAACCCACCAGCCACTCCAAGGGAGAAAGATGTGGCAGTCTGCTCCTGTAAGGAGTTACAGACTTGGAAACCCTATGGGACAGTTCTACCCTGTCCTATAGGGTTGCTACAAATTGGAATCAACCCTACGGCAGGGGGTTATGCCAAGCTACATGCTTCCCCTGGGGCAGCATGGGGTTTCAAACTGCCCTTCGAACTCCTGCCAGCAGAGAAGGCAGACAAACCAGAAGCTTCCACGATGTCAAAGCAAATGACACTAACTGAAAAGATCTTCACCTAGGATTTTCTTCCATTTGCCATGTTTTTATGCATAACTTCTTATCTGTGCTTGATTATGCTGGAATAAGGCTATGAATATTAATGGTTGGAATTTATAATTTAACATTGTGCCTTTTCTGCTGATTAATTCAAGGACATTTTATTTCTTAAGAAGCTTGATTCCTGGAGTAGTCAAACACATTTTCCTAGACACTCGGTTAGAATATTTATCTACCAATTTAGGTGAAAAACAGGGTCTCAGTCTTATAATAATTTTTGTCTTTAAGGATAACTGTGTTGGACATTGAGGTGGCTCAGCTTAAATTTCTCAGGAAAACTTATTTTGAACCTTCCAGTAAAGCCAGAGCTCCTTGTAAATAAATGGAGTTGTATTAAATAATGCATAATGTGATTATAGCTTCGCTTGGACTTCACCTGTGCAGAAAATGGGAGCTTTTCTAATTGATTTTTGACTAAGAAGGTGGAAGGGGTCAGAATTGGAACACCAAATCACACTGCATCAGCCAGCTCAGAGAAAGCCAAGCCCTTTAGGTTAACTTCAACTGGCTGGAGAAAAGCAGGTAATCAGAGGTTGAGTCAGGGTTTTTACCAAAGCTGAGTGGCCTGTAAGTCAAATTCAAACTCCTAGGGCAGACTTCCGTTTTGGTCTAATTCTAGACATGCCTATATAAATGTTCTTGCAGAGACAACAGAGGGTAACCACCAAGAAAGAGAGAGAGGGAGAGGGCTAGAAGAAGAGGGCAACTGGAAAGAGAATATAAGAGGAAGAGAATGAAAAGAGAGAGGAGGGAAAGAAGAAAAGAGGGAGAACATTTGGAGGAGTAAAGGAGAAGGAGCCATGCAAAAGCAAGACGAAATGGAAAAGAGTTAGGGGAAAAAAAAGAATTAAGAGGGGAGGGGAAAGAAAGATTGGAAGGGATAGGCAAGAAAAAGGAGAGAAATGAGAAATAAAAGATGGATTAGTAATAGGAAGAAAAGGTGAAAGAGAAGGAAGATGAAATTGGACACTGTCATGAGTTGAATTTTGTCCCCCCAAAATATCTGTCAGCTTGGCTAGGTCATGATTCCCAGTGTTGTATGATTGTCTACTGTTCTGTTGTCTGGTGTGGCTTCCCTGTGTGTTGTGGATCCTATCACTACGATGTGATGAAATGGATTGGTGGCAGTTATGTTGATGAGATCTGCAGGATTGAGTGGTGTCTTGGGCCAATCTCTTTTGAGATATGGGGGAGGGAGGTGGGCAGGGAGACATGGGACCCCATACCACCAAGAAAACAGTACCAGGAGCAGAGCCCGTCCTTTGGACCCAGGGTCCCTGCGTTGAAAATCTCCTAGTCTGGGTGAAGATTGATGAGAAGGCCAAAAAAGAAAGAAAGCCTTCCCCAGAGCTGACACCCTGAATTTGGACTGTTAGCCTACTTTAATGTGAAGAAATAAATTTCTCTTTGTTAAAGCCATCCACTTGTGGTATTTCTGTTATAGCAGCACTAGATGACTAAGACACACAAAGAGGGTGGGGGAAAGGAAATAAATGAAAGCAAAACTGGAGGAAAAACCAACAAACAGGCAAAAAGAAACAACACAAACAAAAAAAAAATTGCAGGGCTGAGGTTTTCAGGGAGAATTTGAGGCTCTTTTTAAAAGGCATGAGCACTGTGATACTGAAGTGAGTTTATTCATGGCGTGAATAATCTCAATCCCATTTTCTTCCATGTTCTCATTTTCCCTGCCATCAAGAACTCAATAGGTGTACCATAAAATAAATGCTAAGTCCTCCATAGGATACGAGTATGCTGCCTTTGATGTGAGGAGTGGCTGCTTATACTGGGGGGAAAAGGTGTTTTGTTTTGTTTGTTCGTTTTTATCAAGATAATGTTTGAAGAGAAAAAAAGAAATGCTTACTTTAGAAAGCTCTCTCTGGAACCTCTCATAGAGAATGTAAGCTGTGAATTCCAACTCTTCCACTCTCTCCACAGGAAAGGTGGTATCTGGCAGGCGAACGGAGCACTGGCAGGTCCCTTGGTGATCTACGAAGCCGGTGAAATTGGAATACGGCTGTAAATGAAAATAAGTTCAACATCACTAATAAGCTGGAAAACGAGCTTTTTGGCATCTGGAGTGACAGGAATTAGCTTATCAAGAGAGTGCTTGTTGTTGTTGTTAGCTGCTGTCAAGTGGGTCCCCACTCATGGCAACTCCACACACAACAGAACAAAACACTGTCAGGTCCTGTGCCATCCCCATGATAGGTCGCAGACGAGACCTTTGTGATCCATTGAACTTTCATTGGCTGATTTTCAGAAGTAGATTGCCAGGCCTTCCCTCCTAGTCTCTCTTGATCTGAAAGCTCTGCTGAAACCTGTTAAGCATCATAAAAATATGCACACAACCACCGGTGGTAGCTGTGTATGAGGTACATAGGCTGGGAATCAAATTCAGGTCTCCCACGTGGAAGGTGAAAATTCTCTACTGAACTACCACTGCCTCCAAGAGAGTACTTGGAGGCAATCAAGTGGGGCTCAGTATGTAAAAGAAAAAGCTAAACTGTCACGTTTTCACAGGTGGTAACTATGCACAGCATTTAGCCACACCTCCACCTGCTGGACTACACAATTATGTCAGCAGCCTTTATCAAAAGGGAAATCCTTCATTCTTGAGGAGTCATAAAGGAAATTATTACTGTCTCTATGTAAGGAAATTATTACTATTTCTATGTATGGTGGCAGACGCGGTTAAGCACTCCGCTGCTAATCCGAAGGCTGGCAGTTCAAACCCACCCAGTGGTTCCACAGGAGAAAGACCTGGCAATCTGCTTCTGTAAAAATTACAGGCTAGAGAACCCTACAGGGCAGTTGTACTATGTCATATCAGGTTGCTGAGTCAAAATGGACTCAACAGCACACAACAACAACAGCAACACAGAAGGAAAGAAGCACCTCATCTACCCTGAGACCCGAAGAACTAGATGGTGCCCAGCTACTGCTACCTAACATTCTGATCGGGGTCACAATAGATGGACCCTGATAGATTGGGAGAAAAACACAGAACAGAGCTCAAATTCTTACAAAAATTCAGATTTTGTGGACCAGTTGAGACTAGAGGGTTCCCTGAGACTATTGCCCTGAGGTACTCTTTATACCCTGAACCAAAACTATCCTCTGAAGTCACCTTTTAGTGCAAATAACAGATTGGAACACAAAATAAAGGATTTTCCCATGAGTGCAAAGCTCTGTTTAAAAAAAAAAGAAAAAAAAAATCTATATGAGACCAAAAAGTCAACAATTACTCTAAAATAAAGATGAGAAGAAAAGAGGGCAGGGAAACTAGAGTACCAGAAATGAAACAACCAGAATGCAATTAAAAAGAATGCTGACACGTCATGAAAAATATAAATAACATCACTAAACAATTTGTGTAGAAATCGTCAAATAGGAACCTAATTTGCTGTGTAAACTTCCACAGGAAAAAATATATATAAAAAAGAAAACAAAGAAATGATGATGGTTTTAGGTTTGCATTTCAACTCAGCTACTGACTAGACATGAACCTCCTTAAGTCTCAGTTTTCTCGTCTATAAAATAAAGATAACCTACTTCACAGGCTTGTCCTGAGGATTAAATGTGTAACGTGAGGCAAGTCCATGGCACATGGTAGATGCTCAGTAAATACTCTTTTCTCTTTCCTTCTACTTACTCGTTTTCCTCACCTTTAGCCCAACCCCAACCCAATTCTTCTCAACCGGAAAGAGGAAAACATCAAGGGTGTAGCCGACAGTGAAAATATATAAAGCAAATTGCTAACCAGTCTTCACCTGGGAAATTATATAATTAATATCCTACACCAAGAAAAAGGTAGAAAAAAACCAGCAGTTTGTCCGAAACTGAACGATGTATGAGTTTGAAGTTTTTGTGCAAATTTTTTTAAGTAAAAGTTTTCCAGTTTACCACTGGCAGAAAAGCCATTTCAAAATATTTGATGTTCCTTTAAGATATTCAGGCTCACACTTTGGTGCCGCTGCATATTTTAAAATGACAGATTGGAAAGATCCTGTTTTTCTTCTGTCCCCTTTGAACCTCCCCAAGGGGATCTAGGCACAATTAACTTTTTTTATTACTGCTATTGTTTTACAGAGTAACTCTTGGCAGCCAACTGGCTGTACCTTTCAATGATCTCATCTGATGGCCCGCCCATAGCTCACCCTGTGAGACATCAGCCTGAAGAGTGTCTTTGTGAGGCTACCAAAGGGACAGCAATGGTTTACAGAATTTAAAGAGACTCGGGCCATACCTTTCAAGGTTTGGGAGGCCAGCTGGCTACAGCTGAGGTCGTGTACTCTCTGTATGCCAACCTCCATGACTCTTGAACAAGCTGCAACTAGATGCTTCCATACCAGCTGTCATTGAGTCGATTCCAACTCATGGCAACCGCATGTGTGTCAGAGTAGAATTGTGCTCCATGGGGTTTTCCATGGCTGTGATTTTTTAGAAGTAGGTCTCCAGGGCTTTCTTTTGAGGCACCTCTGGCTAGATTCAAACTACCAACCTTTCAGTTAGTAGCCGAGCACTTAACCATTTGCTCCACCCAGGGATTCCGAGCAGCTTTTGTAGTCAAGATTTACTCTATCGGTGACCTCTGGACCAATTCAAGCTTTTGGCAATTAGGTTGCTTTTTAATTTAACCTAGGCTTCAAGATGAGCAGAAAGAAAAAATATATATGTTTGTACCCAGAATACTCTATTCCAGGTAAATTCTTGACATTGACCTCAATTTTCCTTTCCGGTCACGCCCCATGCCTGCAGTAATTGGAAGTAAGGAGAGATCCAAATAGATTTGTGCAGAACCCAGAAAGAGGCATAGGGAAGGGTCTTAGCCAGAGAAGAATAAGGACTGGAGAAGATATGCGAGAGTCTGTCGGAGAGATCGGCTTCCTTGGGAACCAGCTTCACACCCCCTCTGAAGATAGAAGGACTCCAGCTCAAGCATACCAAGGCTTTTACAGGAAGGGCCAACATGTCTTGGGCTTTTGAAGAAATAGCTTATTATAATAACTGTCCAGCAAAGAATAAAAATATAAAAGCTTTCATTGAGTGTTGACAAGGGGAGGTCAAGACAGGGCTGGGCCATTCTTAGAGTTTTGTGAAAAGCTCCGTCAGCTCGAAAAAATAGTGGATATCATCAAACAGCCTCTAGACAACCAACTAGGAACCACTAGCCAAAAACTTTTGGTCCTGAAGTTCACCTGAAAAGCAGGCAAATAATTATGAGCACTGTCGACAGCCCTTCCACCGGCTTCTATTGAACATCTCTGTCCCAACGCTGTGGACTCCCAGGCTTCCATCTTGCTTATCATCTGCCCAGCATCCTCAACTAACATCAAAATGGTCCATAAGTTTGATCAGTGTTTCCCATTAGAGCTACTTCTGCTCCTCACATTCAAAGACAATGAAGCTAATGGTGATGGGCCTTTCTCTGTGGTGAATGCTTAAACTCTGCATGAGTGTAATGTGGGGAGTGGGAGATAAAGACAAGTGATTGTCCCGTTGGTCTGTGGAAGGATATGCGACCCTCCCTTGTTGGGGGCAAACTGTGTCCTCAACAAGACACTCTACACTGGCAGGTTCTCACTCACTCAGCCTGTATGCAATCAACATTTACTGATATCTACAAGGTGGCAGGCTCTGGCATTAGGGAGATGAATAAGACCCAGTTCCTACCAGAGGAATCAGATCCATTGTCTTTATGAAAGCCCTAATTTTTTTTTCCCAAAAGCCCCTTAGCCTGATGACAAAAGCACATGACTGGTAATCTGTCTTGTGGTTACAACTATGCCAGTTGCTGTGTGGGGCGAAGCATTTAACCTTTTCTCCATCCCAAAATGAGGATGCTGAGAGCAGCCTCCTTTTTGGAGGGTGACATCTGAAGCATGGAGACTGCTCTGTGCACCACAGCAGAAAGTGGGACTCACATTTGTGATTTAAGGTTGCAATTGGCTCTAATTAGCAGCCAAGCCTAAGTGCCTGCAAAGATTCAAGGCATACGATAATGGTACTCAACATTTTCAAAGCACAGAAAATGATACGTTTGGAACTTACTCAATGACAGTTATAAAAGGGTTTCCACCACTTTCCAAAGGGCTTATCAAGCTGGCAGCCAGCCCCAGAAAATTGGGTTTATAGTGGAAGTGACAACTAGTCCGTTACAAAAAAGAAGCTGGAATTGTGATACTGACTCACCAGAGAGAGATAAGTAAACCAGGAAGGAAATTAAAATCTCTAAGCACAATTTAACTACCATTTCTTATCTTCTTTTAAGTGCTTATCTCCGTACTAACCAGTAAGCACTTTTTATTTCACTGTTTCTTGACCTATATTTTATTTTCCGTTATTTCAGCCCATGGCCTTACCCAAGTGCTGGTTTCTGATTGGTAATTAAGGTTAAGTTTCTTCATAATTATTATTGCTAACGTCCACTTTAAAAAAAAAAAAAAAAGTTAACTGATTCTAGTCATTCCCAGAAATAATTCAGAATCATTGAATAAAATAATATATCTGATTTCTGGCTACAAAGAATCCTTATGTGTATTTATGATTCTCAAACATTTCTCCTTTTAAAAATAAGCAATTTTTCATCTCTATTCCTTGGAAATACAGAAGGCCACATACAGAGAGATGAAGGGCATGGGTGCTAAGTTTGAGCCCTACTGCTTGCCAGCTTAGTAACTTTAAGCCAGTGACTTAACCTTTCTAAGCCTCAGTTTGCACATCACTAAAATGGGACCATCCATTTTACCTAAGCTCTCAGAGTTAAATAAGATAATAACTATTACCTACTTAACATTGTCCCAACATTTATTAGGTGTTTATTAGGCTGCTGTTTCTCTCTGGTGCCTAACAAAACCATTGTTTAATCAACACCAAATCTTCACTGTGAATACATTCCTAGTAATGAAAATGAAAAAAAACAAAGAAATAAGCAAAATCTTTTCATCCCTCTTCCCCCATCCTCCCTCACATTCAAACATTGTCAAGTAAGCAGTTACCTGACCAGTGAGTGAAGGCCACAGTGGAGCAAAGCACTGAGATTTGGGGGAGTTAAGACTCCCCCACCCCGAGTCACCCTAAGCAGGGGAAGCCTACAGGCTCCTGCAGAAAGGCCCAGAGCTGATGTGGACAGATGTGAAGTGAGTAACTGCTTCTTGCCCCCTAACCTATCAGCCCCTCCATGCATATTCCCATATCCTTAAAAGAGACCCAAAGAGAGGCTCCTCCCCCAGGAACAGAGCTCTCACTAAGCCTTCTAGTTATGTAGCCTTGCTGGACTAATCCCTTTATAAAGCAGGGTTTTTTCAGTTTTGTTATTGTTGTTGTTGTTGTTTTGAATTGAAAATGACCCTAAGGATTCCCTTAAGGAAACTGGAAGCATTAACACTCCAGGAAAATGTCCACTTTCCTGTTGATGTTGTTGTGGGCCCTGGAGTTGCTTCTGACTCATAGTGACCCTATAGGACCAAGTAGAACTGCTCCCATTGGGTTTCCTAGGCTGTGAGCGACCCCATGTGACAGAGTAGAACTGCCCCAGGGGGTTTCCTAGGGTGTAATCTTTACAGGAGCAGGTCGCCAAGTCTGTTCTCCTGGGAATGAACAGCCGACCTTTGGGTAAGCAGCCTAGCAGCTTAACTACTGAGCCACCAGGAGAAATAACTCCTCCTATTACTGTCCCAGGTCTCTGTTCACAAACAGAGAAACTGTAAGAACTCCAACTCCCTGACATGGGCTCTCACTCCCTATGAGGCTGTCCTTACCGCTCAGGGTCCCAGCTAGGTAGCAAGTCCATTAATCCTACTAACTTTTCGGGAGCAACTCCTGGCAGGCCTCCTTCCCTAATAGTTCTCATCCCAGACTACATATGAGAATCACCTTGGGAGAGCTTTTAACAACTATCTGAGGGGTTTTTTTTGTTTGTTTGTTTTTACTCTGTGGAGGATGGAGGCCAGGCTTTCACAAGTCCCCCGCGGTATGCCTAGCCAAGGTTAAGAACCTCTTTAACAGGTAGATTCTTTTCCTGAAAGCACCCAGAGGGAGAACCGAGATGCCGTCTCTCTTCCTAATAATTTAATTATTTCACCAGGTTTTAAGTCTTTTTCAGGGCACCTACAGTTAGTTAACAAAAAGGAGTCGTAAATCTTTTTAGAGTGTCAATGTATATCCGTCCATGAAATTATATTCATGGTCCCAAAAACGCAGGAGGAAGGGAATGAGCACAGCTGATTCAGACTCCTTGGCCTCACCTGGAACGTGGGGCCAGGCTGGAGGATGCCGGGGCCACCACTGGAGCTGTTGAAGTAGTCATCCAAGGACCTGTTGAAGTAGCCGTCGGTGGGCCTGTTGAAGTAGCCGTCGATTGAGCCATTGAAGAAGCCGTCACTGGAGCTGCTGAAGGAGTCGCCTCTGGAGCTGGGGATTACGGGAGTGTAAAACTCCGTTTCCCCTGCAGCCAGGCTAAGGAGGAAAAGAAGGCCAAGCAGAGAGGGGAGGTATGGCCTCATTTTTTCCCCTTGGTTGGAGCCACTGGCTTCTGCACAGAGCCCAGGGCCTTCTTATAGTGGCCGGTGGGGATTTCCCCACGACTAGTCTGCAGGAAAGAGGAAGCAGCCAGGGGGCACTGAGGGCCCCAGAAGGCTTGGAACTTCCAGGAACCTGAGTCACGTCTGCACCTTGTCACTGGCCCCATCCTGTGAGTTGCCCTTAGACCCAGGTATCTCCTGCCAAATATTAACTCAGGAGAGCCCACCTACATTTTCAAGGCCCAGTATCTGATTTCCAACTTGGCACTTCCTTGAGGGAGACAGGATCAAAGTAGTCTTTGTGGTGGAGAGAAAGCTGAGGCCCCAGAAGGAAAGGCAACCATCAGCCTTTTGCCTGGACGCCACTTGCAGTTGTTCTCCCTATTTTACTGAATGTGGTTTTCCAGAAAAAGTTAGGAACTCACTGTGGGGCGAGGGGTCTATCTGAAGCAACCCTCTTCAGCTCCTACTGCCTGGGTATCTTTGATCACTCTCCTGCAGTTTCTGCTTCTAGCAAAGTTCTCTAAGCAATCCCACTCTGAGGGAGAGACTGGCACTGTTTTACTCCCCCTGAAAATCCAGATACAACTCTACACTACAACTCTGTGCTTGACCTAGGATAGAGAAAGAATTCAAACAAATAGGTGATCCCCAGATGACCCAGTGCCCACTTTTCAGAGCCAGAAAGCTGCTCCAGACCCAGTTAAGAAGGCTCCACATTGAGCAGTTGCTCCACCTGGCCTCATTGCCCCAGAACCCTTTGTGAGCTGGCCAGGTGTTCAAGAGCTCAAAGCTTATTCTTCTTGACACTGAGAAATAGGGGTGCTGTTCTCCTGGCCCTGTGCCTCTCCAATATTTCACACCTTTGTAACATCTGTACAGTAAAAAAAGTATTGGTCTGAAAGTTAAAAAACAACTTTGTCAGTCATTAGTTGGTGGCCTTGAGCAAGTCACTTAGCCCTTCTAACCCTGTTCTACCCCAAGATGCCTTGCCTAGGGGCCACTTCGAAGACCTAGTTTGAAGGGTTCTTTTACAGCTTAATTTCAGGGGCTCCACCAACTCTCAGAATAAGCACTGTTCAAAACAGAATGAGAAATCGAGTCCTAAACCCTGGGGTGTACAATTCAATACTCATGCATTTAAGAAAAGACAGGCAAGAGGCGGAGAGAAAATATACAAATGGATGAAAAGAGAGTGAGAGATGGAGACTAGATGGAGGGAGGGAAGATGGATCTCTTTTTGGTGTATCCAAGGCACACTAGGACTACATTCCTGGTCCAGTCCCCTATACTGCCCCTGGCTCGGCAGGGTGAGGGGACACCCCACCTAGACCAGCCTTCCCACCTAGATCAGCCTTCTTACCCACATCAGCCTCCCCATCTTTAGGGCCCACACTGCCCCAGCCATCCAAGCTGTCTTTTCTACCTCCACCCTGCCCCCTCATTGAAACACGCCTTTCCAGAAAATCAAGCCTTCAAGTTACGCTCGGTGCCTTCTCAGACCAATCTAACACCCATATTCATATGATTGTGGTGCTTACCGGCAGTTAGAGAAGGCCCAGGAAGCACAGGAACATTTCCACAGAAGCTTTCTGGAGACAAGAGTCCACCTACATTGTCTGTTCCAAAGACAGTCTGTGTGTGGTGAAAATTGAGGTCAGGGATAAGTGGCCCATTGCCAGCTGTTAGGAGGTGGGGGTGTATTTTGAAGCCTCGTCTCTCAAATTCTGTCCTATGTAGGTGTCATGGATTGAATTGTGTCCCCCAAAAGTATCTGTCAACTTAGCTAGGTCGTGATTCCCAGTATTGTATGACCGTCTACCATTTTATCATCTGATGTAATTTCCCTATATGTTGTAAATCCTATCACTATGATGTAATAAAATGGATTAGTGGCAGTTATATTGATGAGGCCTACAATATTAGGTAGTGTCTTAAGCCAATCTCTTTTGATCTATAAAAGAGAGAAGCAAGCAGAGAGACATGGGGACCTCATACTACCAAGAAAGCAGTGTCAGGAACAGACTGCATTCTTTGGACCTGAGGTTCCTGTGCTGAGATGCTCCCAGACCAAGGAAAGACTGATGCATCACAAGGACCTTCCTCCAGAGTCAACAGAAAAAGAAAGCCTTCCCCTGGAGCTGGCACCCTAAATTCAGACTTCTAGCCTACTGGACTGTGAAAGAATAAAATTCTCTTTGTTAAAGCCATCCACTTGTGGTATTTCCATTATAGCAGCACTAGATGACTAGGACAGTAGGATGGTCAGATTTAGCAAATAAAAATATAGGATGCCCATTTCGATTTGAATTTCAGATAAACAGCAATTTTTTTTAGTACATGTCCCAAATATCGTATGAGATGTACTAAAAATTTATTTGTTATCTGAAATTCTAGTTGAACTGGGTGTCCTGTATATTATCTGGCAACCTTATAATGAAGGCTGCTTGCTCCACCCAAGTGGAGCCTCTCGGGGCTGGATGTGGACCATGGAACCCATGTCAAGTTCACTGTCCCCTATGGGAAGCAACTCAGCCTTGGCCTCCTCAGCCCTGTGTTCTAACCATTTAGCAACCCATTCCAAAGCAGGGAAAACACAGGGCATGAATTGCCTTTCCCGGCCTAAGAAGTGACTAATCCTAAGTCTTCGTTATCTACCACCCTTATATGAGAATGAGAATTGGGTATACTGATCCCCATCATTCTGAGTTTGAATGCTATGAATACGGATATGGAGAGAAGAGCTGTTCTCTACCTCTCATCACAACTCCCCCCCTTCCCCCGATGCCCACCAAAGTAAATGCCACAATCTCTTCTCACTGTTGGTAGCCTCTGCCTGTGGTTATAACGAACCTTCCTTGTCCCTTTATTCAAGGAGCTTGTCAGTTTCCTTGTTAGAATGAAAAATCTCATTAACAATGTTAGCCCGTAGTCATGACTACCTTTAGGGGCGTCTATGGTCAATCATTTAGAAGACCCCTTACGAGAGGGGTTACATTCCTGCAGGAATGGAGCAACAGTTCTCCCAAACACAGATGTGCCTTAGCCAGGAAAGGGCCGCCCCTCCATTGTGCTTGTAAGCTGCTTTGTTCTTGTATGCCTCTCCATCGTCTCCAAAATAAAAGTTTAATCTATTTGGTAGCCTCACATGCACAAAAGCATTGGTGATGCCTCAGTAATGAGATTATTAATAACAATAGTTTGATCAGTTCCTCTGCAAATACCTCTGACTAAGAAGCAACAGGCCTCCAGGTTATTTGACAGCCTCGGAAGCAGGAGAAAATTCTCAATGCTGCAAAGCAAACAGTCTATTATTTATAAAAGTTTGTTCAGATGCTGGGCTCCCGCCACAGTAAGGGGTCACTGAAATTCACTTGAGTAACTCGGCATTCCTCGCTGACAGCTTAAAGGAAAGTTGCTGTTTGTGCACTTCATTAGGGGAACTCCCTAAAGCTACGCTTCTTGAACAGTTGCAACACACAGCATAGCTATCCATATAGATATGGCCTTAATTTAATCCTCCCCATCATTAAAAATCAATGCCAAACATATTGTGGTGCCTTCAGAAGAGAATGTCTGTAGAGTAACTGGTGAATACAGGTACAATAAAGGCTGTGCTTAGTCTACCGGCCGACAATAGAGGCCGTGTTGCATGACACTTCTCATATCAGTTACTTGTCTCCAACAACCCTCCAATCTCTATTAGCAATATCAGTAATTATGTGTAAAAAATAATAATCAAGTGACACCATTCATTCATCCCAGGAAGTGATCCCTCATATAACAATGTATATTAGACAAAGTACTGTACCAGGTCCAATGAAGACTTCTAAAGAAAGAAGGAAGCATAATTTTTGCTACTGAAAATGTGTAACCACTTCGGGAAGACAGGCCACTTCAGGGAATACACTAGGAATAAAAACAACAAATTGAACACAAAACCAATTACATAAATACTGAGGGGTGACTGGATTGACTATGGTAACCCAGCCTAAGTTGGTTAATGTGAGAAGAATTCATCAGGTGGTCAACTTCTTTAGGATGGAGATGATGGACTCGCCAGCTTCATATCTCCAGTGCCGAGCCCAGTGCTTGGCACTTGGTGCCCAATAGATGTCTGCAGACTAAATAAATGTATCTAATAAACTTATGAATGGATGAATGAATAAATTGATTTAAAAAGAATTGTGAGGGGAACTCAAATTATCATTGGAGAAAACACTAAATTTTTTAATTAGTGTTGTAGAAAAGGGAGGGAGTACCAAGCAATAGAAATTGCACGAGTCAAAAAATGCAGGCAACCCTAATTCTCTCCAGGGCCATGAATATACTCATACGCCTGCAAACTCATGCAGGCAACCCTGGCAGCTCTTCCTCAAATCAGAGTCCCTCAGGTTGTTCCTCAGTCTGATTCAAGCTGCCAAATCAACATTTAAATTCCCTAAACATATCCTTTATCAGGAATTACCTAGATCTAGCCATCCTATTATGGCTTAGAAGGTTCAAAGCCTGAATTATGGAATTTTCAACCAAGTTTTTATGTTTTCAGTCTGCAGCAAAGTCACCGATGTTGACGAAATGCAGAACTGAGTTAGTAAAAGCACAACCAATGGAAACCATCATAAAGTTCTGTGCAACTGCTGAAAAGCAACAACAAAAAATACTGAAAGGTTGTTGTTGTTAGGTGCTAGTGAGTCTGTTCTGACTCATAGTGACCCTACGGGAAGGAGTAGAACTGCTCCATAGGGTTTTCTAGGCTGTAATCTTTACAGAAGCAAATATCCAGGTCTTCTCTCCTGTGAAGCCACTGGGTGGGTGAATAAGCCACAAGAGTGCTCAGAAGTCTATCCCTCAGAAATGTCAGTGAAGAGTCAGGAAACACCCCGCCAGCACCACAAAGAATGGAGGGACTCAGGAGAGACCATGTCTTAGGCTTATCTCTGGAGCCCCCCAGATGGATTCTCTGCACAGAGACCTAGGACCAGGCGCTGCCCCCTATATTCCTCGTGCTATCTCCCCATCACTGCATTAGGGCATGCCCCGTTTCACCCCCACACCAACACCTACATTTTCTACACCCCTTGGATGTTGAAATTGCCCAGTCATCCCTCAAAGGCCAGGTCAGTTGGTTGTTCCAACCAGAGATGAAAGTGCTCCTGTTCTTGCTATCTGCTCCATTGCTAAAGTCTCTGCTTGCCTCACATCCAAACCACCTGAGTTAAAATACTAGGGTTCTCAGCTAGACCTGTTTTCTGCACAGTTAGATGTACCTACCTAGCCCCATAAACCTCTCACTTTAACAAAAAGCCAAACTTTGCATCTATGAAAAGTCTTCACCTAGAAATTTGAAATGTGACCACCGCAACTACTTTAGCATTTTTAGATTTAGTCATATCTCTTATTTTCCTCTTTCATATGCTTCTCTTATCGAACTCTACAAATGCTAAACCTAAGCTGTATACCAGGATTCTGCACTTAATACTTACCACCCATTGCCATTGAGTCCATTCTGACTCACAGCAACCCTATAAAACAGAGTAGGACTGCCCCATAGGGTTCCCAAGGAGCAACTGTTGGATTCATACTGCCAGTCTTTAGGTTAGCAGTAGTAGCTCTTAATCACAGCACCACCAGAGCTCTGCACTTAATACTTAGGACAAGTCAATGTAGTGAGAAGGGCAAAAAGTTTGAAAAATTGAGCAAAATTATTGGATCTGCCAACTTACTACCTGAGCAACTTTGGACACATAAGCACAGCAGAACAGGTTAGGCCTGAGATTTCCAATATAGTAGTCACTAGCATATACCAGGACTGCCAAAAGAATAAACAAATTAGTCTTAGGATAAAATACAATCAAGCAAGATCTTGATTAGCTTATTTAGGACACGTTATCAGGAAAGGTCAGCAGTTCGAAGCCACCAGGCACTCCTTGGAAACTCTATGGGGCAGTTCTACTCTGTCTTATAAGGCCGCTATGAGTCGGAATGGACTCAATGGCAGCAGGTTTGGTTTTGGTTTTTTTTTTTTTTTTTTTAATCGAGAAAGAACAATCACTAGACTAGGACATCGTGTTTGGTAAGGTGGATGGCCAACACAAAGAAGGAAAACACTCAATGAGATAAATTGACACAATAGCCTCAACAATGGACTCAAACATACCAATGATCATGATCTCCATCTTGGCTCAGGACCGGGCAATGTTTCGTTTTGTTATACATAAGATCATCATAAGTCAGACTAACAACAACAGCCACTAGCCACATGTGGCTATTTGAGCACCCAAATGTGTCTCATCCAAATTGAGATTGTTGCAGGTAAAAAGGAGCCCTGGTGGCACAAACAGTTGAGTGCTTAGCTGCTAACCAAAAAGTTGGCAATTCAAAGGCACACATTGGCTCTGAAGGAGAAAGACCTGGTGCTTTGCTTCCGTAAAGAGTACAGCCTAGAAGACTATATGGGCAGTTCTACTCTGTCACAAGGGGTACCCGTGAGTCAAAAAACAACTCAATGGCACAACAGTGTAAAAGAAAATAATGTATAATATCTCATTAATAATTTTTTATATTGACCACATGTTGAACTGATGGTATATTAGATATAGCTGAGTTAAGTGAAATATTAAAATTAATTTCACCTCTTTTTATTTTTTAATGTTTTAATTGTTTAATGCCACTAACCAAAAAAAAAAAACCATTGTCAAGTGGATTCCAACTCATAGCGACCCCATAGACCCTATAGGACAGAGCAGAACTGCACCACAGAGTTTCCAGGGAGTGCCTGGTTGATTCGAACTACCAACATTTTGATTAGCAGCTGCAGCACTAAAAACACCAGGTTTTCCTTAATGGCACTAGAAAAATCTTAATTACATGTATGGCTCTGAATATATTTCTATTGTTTGGTGCTGTGCTGGAGTGTACAGCATGATTAGCTATAATGGAGAAGCTTCAAGAGGTTACCAAATGGCTTTTCCCACTCACAGAAGGTTAGTTAACCAGGTGGGTTGCTGTCATTGGATTTCAAATTTAACATTTCTCCATAAGTATTACATGTTAGAGAAATCCTCTCTAAAGAGCCTCAAAATGAAATTACAGATACTGTTTCTTCATCTTAAAAAGCCTATTGTATGAGAGAAATGAAAGATATTTCAGAGCTATTTGGGACAAAGTGAAGAAATCATGGCAAGAATTATCTCTAAAAGAGCAGTCGCAGGGTGTTTTATTTGAGCCCACATTTAAAAATCGAGAGATTTCACACAAATTTCTCAATTTGGAGTTCCTCTTGGGAGGGAGAGAGAAAGACCTGATAAAACAGACCCACATTCCCCATGACATCAATGAGCTGTAGCTGGGGTGCAGCTGCCTGCCCCCTTTAAAGGGTATCTGTCTTCCCACTGGCCACAGTCCCCCCCCCCACCGCCCGCATTCATGCCTGGTTTCTTTCCCTCATGTTCATGACCTCTATAGATCTTTGGGCATGCAATTCCTGTTCTGAAGATTTCAGCCTTGAAAAAGCTTCTTTTCAGAGGCAAGGAACAATTTCTTTTTTTAAAAATGTGGCAATTTGGGTATTGCATTTCCCCCATTTCATCAGAAGAACAGGAGAATATTAAATTATATTACCAAGGATTACGACGAATTTCAATGTATGAATTTTGGCAAAGAGTCAGAATACAATGAAACAAATTTTGAAACTGCTATTTAAATGGAACAAAATTTAATGAATCAGTAAATGAAGCAATGGCCAAACATGTGCAAGAGATTTATGCAAACAGGAGCACAAAACTACCAAATAACTCAACCTCCTCTATGATCAAGTAAGCGTAATTGAGTTGGCTATTGACATCCATTGTAGTCCTCACTTAACAGTCCTTATCTCACCTGGCTATGGCATATTAATATGGGCTGGCCCATGGGGGGTCCTGTGCAAGATCAAAATACTAAGGTTCTCAGCTAGACCACTTGTTCAAAAATTATGAAGAATTTTAAGACAGTGGCAGCAAACCATTAGACCAAGTGTGAAGCCCTTCTAAGTACACAGGTTGCATACCCATAAAGCCAGCTCTGACTACAGTAAGTCTCACCATCCTCTCTTCTAAGGAACGTTCTGGTTGTATTTCTTCTAATTGATTAGTCAATCAATTTTAGGGGATTAAGAAAGACTTCCTACCAGAGGTAAAACCCCAAAACAAGACTTGAAAGATTGTTTTTTAAACTGTATCATCTAAAAATGAACTTTCACAGCATCAGAGTAGAAGAGGTACTCTTGGGACTGTCACCAATGGCTGCCACCAATGGCTATCAAGAAGTAACTAGCAACTGACTGTTGAAATATGAAGGACCAGCAACATCATGATGAGAAGGACTGAGGTTCCTCCAATGTAATCTCGCTCTTAAGAATTTTGCATTTTAGTTGCTTTATAATGATATTTTACAGCTTCAACGGTCCTTATGTTGCTATTGAGTTGAAACGTTGGTGACTATTGCTTTGACATTGTCCTGAAAATTAAAATCTAATGAAGTTTCCAAGATTATTGCAAAATAAGTAACACTTGTAAAACATTAACCTAAATTTCTTTTTATAAAGTAATTACTTCCTTACAACCCCCTGGTGATCAGACCAACCCCTGAAACATAAAAGTACTCTACATTATATCTTGAATTAGTCCCCCTAGGTCAAACACATTAGTCATGGTATACCTGTGTTTGGTTAAGTTTGTTTTATTCTGTTCTGTTTTTTACGTGTATGTGCCTGTGTGTGTGTGTGTGTGTGTGTGTGCTTGGGTTTGGTTTTGGTCTTGCTGAGTTCCCAACTTCTTCATTCATAGAATGGAGAAAAGAATAATACTAATGCTCATTTAATAGGAACCCTGGTGGCGCAGCAGTTAAGAGCTACAGGAAGCTACAGCTGCTAACCAAAAGGTTGGCAGTTTGAATCCACCAGCCACTCCTTGGAAACCCTATGGGCCAGTTCTACTCTATACTGTAGGATTGCTATCAGTCAGAATCAAGTTGACGGCAGTGGGTTTGAGGGTTTTGTTTTTGTTTTTTGGTTTGTTCCTTTATTTATTCACAAATATTTAATGAACATGTCCTATGTGTTAAGCACTGTTCTAGCTGCTGAGGAATATAGAAATAAAAAAAAAAAAAATCCACGCTCTCTATGGAGTTTGCACTTTAATATTAGACAGACAATAAACAATATAAACATATAGATGTTAGATGGTGTTAAGTACCACGGAGAATAAATAGACAAAGAAAGATAAGGAAAGGTACTGAGCAGGGGTAGCATGTTTAAATGAGGCATGAGGGTCCTTTCTTAGTGGAAAGAGACTTTTGTGTAAAGGCCTAAGAGAAGTAGAGAGAAAGACTTGAGGCTATCTGGGAGGAAGCATTCCAGAGAAGAGCAAATGCAAAGGCCCAAGGCAGGCAGTCTCCTGGATTTGAATGACACAGCAAGGAAGCCAGCATGGCTGGCAAGGAATGAGGTGTCAAGAGAGTAGTTGATGAGGATAGGGAGGGTGCCACATTGCCATTCAAGGCCATTAAAGGGATTTGGGCTTTTATGCTGAGTAAATGGGAGCCATCTGAGTAGAGGAGTGACATGATCTGAACTATATTTTAGCAGATTCCTATGATTGCTGTTGAGATCAGACTACACTGAGCAAGGGCAGAAATGGGAAATCACTGTGGAGACTCCTGAAATAACCCAGACAGAAGATGATGGGGTTCAGACAGGATGATAGCAGTGGAGATGGTGAGACATGGTCACATTCTGCATGAAATTTGATGTTAGAAATGACAATATTTGCTGTGGGTTATGCATATTAGCTGAGGTACTCCAGAGAAACAGAACTAACAGGAGATTAGATTCTACATTTACCCCTCTTAGTACAAGAGACCTAGTTCCCTGCCTGCCAGGAACAGATAAGGAAATGGGGTTGGCCAGGTGCCATAGGGTGCCTATAAGTGTGCAAGACACAGAAAGTTATTGTGTGCCTAGAGTAGGGGGAAGGTTTCTCTGATAAGGGGAAGGAACTGGGAGAGAGAAGGCTACCCAATTCCCAGACTCCTTATCAGAGAATGCTCTGGGTCCTAGGCCTTTTACTTAGGCAGCCTGGATGGAAGGTGTAGAGGCAAACCAATCCTCAACAGAGAGATAGACAGATAGACAGACAGACAGACAGACAGACAGACAGATAAATAGATTTCTAAGGAATTAAAAAAAAAAAATTCTAAGGAATTGGCTCATGTAATTGTGGGGTTGTTAAGTCTAAAATCCATATGTCAAGGAACTCCGGCAGTAATGTGTCCAAAATCGGTAGGCAGAATTACTTCTCCTCTTGGAAACCTCAGTTTTTGCTCTTAAGGCCTCCAACTGATTGGATGAGACCCACTATATTATTAAGGGTAAATCTCCTTTATTTAGAGTAACTGATTATGAATTTTAATCACATCAGCAAAATACC
Organism: Loxodonta africana; assembly: GCF_030014295.1. Lineage (NCBI taxonomy): Eukaryota > Metazoa > Chordata > Mammalia > Proboscidea > Elephantidae > Loxodonta > Loxodonta africana. The sequence goes on from NC_087358.1 coordinate 58,690,758, forward strand.
TTCACAGAAATACCTAGACTAATGTTTGACCAAACAATAGAGCATCATCCTCTGTGATGTCAGAGGAAAGCCAAGCAAGTGTGATGTCCTTGAAGTCAATTGAAGAAAGAATTTCAATGGGAGAGAGCACTCTACCGTGTTCAGTGACACAAATGGACCAAGTAAATGAGAAGGCTAAGAAATGATCACTGGATTTAGCTATGTGTCATTCATGGCAACTGTTTACAAGAACTGTTTCTATGGAGTGGTGGGACTGAAAGCATGATAGAAGGGTAATACTGAATGAGAAGAAAGAAATTGGAGACAGCAAGTACAAGCAACACAACACACAAGATACTGTGTGTGAAAGCACTTGGAAAATTAGAAAAGCTCTATGTTAATGCTGGGTAAACCCAAAAACCCACTGCTGTCGAGTCGATTACGACTCATAGCGACCCTACAGAACAGAGTAGAACTGCCCCGTAGAGTTTCCAAGGAGCACCTGGCAGATTCAAACTGCTGACCTAATGCTGGGTATGATCATAAAAACTGAGATCTCTTGTGTTCTGAGAATTTGGCTTTTGTCAACCAGATTCAACAACTTCCATGCCCAGTTAAACCTTTGCCATCCCAGAGGAGTCTGTTCTCACTGTACCCATGGCTGTTCCAAGCAACCCCTAAATCCTCAGGAAATCATAATTCAAAGGCTCCTGACAGTGATAAGCACAGTCTATGAAACTCGCTTCCCACCCGATTATTTCACAATCAGACAACACAGCACAGTATGAGGAAAAATTCAAAGTTCTGTACACAAGGGAAAGCTATGGTGAACCTTAAGAAAAGGGCTGTTTGTTCTTCAAGGTTGCAGAGGCTGAAAAATTCTTAAGCTAATCAGTACATCTTCTTTGATTCTTGTATCAAGATAGTGTAAAATGAGGAATGTCCAGTAAGATTGGTGTCCTCACCTACTGCTACTGAGGATGAACAGCCCTGATGGTATCAAGAGATGTTTCAATCATTCAAAATGAGAGTCTGTCCTGTTCCTGATTCAGTATGCCATGAAAATATTTTATTCCTAGAGATATGGACTCAGGTGCACAATGTACATGAAGACAGGGTCCATAGGCTTAAGCCAGGGTGGTCCTCTGCAGGTTGCTCCATCCCTTGAGGACTCAAACCCAAGACTATTGAGAGCCAGACTGCCCAGCTCAGTACACTGAGCATAAGAGAGTGTGGGGTCACACTTGGAACAAAGCCATGATCTGAGGCTAAGGCAGGAAGACAGTCACCTAACCTTTTTACATAGATTAATCTACCAATTCATTCATTCAACAGATGTGCCAGACAGTACAACCTAGGCCAGTGCAGTCCATTAGAAACATTATGCAAGCCACAAATGCAAACCTCCTATGTGATTTTAAATTTTCTAGTGGCCACATTTAAAAAAAAAAAAAGCAAACAGGAAACAGTTGCAATGAATATTAATCATTTATTTTACTTAACCCCAATTTTATTTAACCTAACAAGTAATCAATATAAAAAATTACAAATGAGATATTTTAACATTTTTTCTTTGGTACTAAGTCTGTTAAATCCAGTATATATTTTATACTCACAGCACACCTCAGTTCAGAGTAGTCACATACCCAGTCACCATCAAGTCAACTCTGATTCATGGCAAACCCATGTGTGTGTCAGAGGGGAGCTGTGCTGTATAAGGTTTTCAATGGCTGATTTTTCAGAAGTACATTGCCAGGCCTTTCTTCCAAGGCTCCAACCTTTCAGTTAGCAGCCAAACACGGCAACTATGCTCACCACCCACGTATTCCCACATTAGAGAGCACAGCTCTAAGCACTGGGAAATCCACAGTGAACAAATCACACCTGTTGCCTTCAAAAAGCCTATAGACTCTTGGGTGTAGAAAGGGCTCAGAGAAGTAAAAACAGGATATTAGAATTGTGTCAAGATAGAGATAAATTAAGTGTTTATTAACAGACCACATGGAAATGGTACCTAACCAAACCTGAGGGAGTAGGGGTCAAAACAGGGAGTGAAGTCTAAGTTGAAACCCAAAAGGTAAGTAAGAGTCAAAAGTGGGGGGGGGTAAGGAAAAGGACATGAAAAGTGATGAAGACAGAGGGAACAACATCTACAAAGTTCTGGGAATAAAAGGGAATATGGTATATTCTGGGAACTTCAAGTTATTCACTGTTGCCAGAGCTTAGAGTTTGAGGAGGAGAGTAAAAACGAAGCTATCAAGGTAAAGGTGTTGGCAGGGCTGCATTCCCTCTGGAAGCTGTAGAGGAGAATCCATTTCTTGCCTTTTCCAGTTTTTAGAGACCACCTACGTTCCTTGGCTCATGCCCCTTCCATCTTTAGAGACAACAATGGCTGCTTGAGTCTTTCTCACATCACATCATTTCACACTGGCTCCTTTTCTTCCTCTTTTTTCTGTTTTGAAAGATCATTGTAACTACATTGGGCCCACCTGGATAATTCAGAAAACTCTTTTAACTCAAGGTCAGTTGATTAGCAAACAAACCTTTTCAGGTACCATAACACCTTCACAGGTTCTGGGGATTAGGACATGGACATCTTTGGGGACATTATTCTGCCTCCTATTACAAGGAGGTTAAGTACTCAGATATAAAATGAACTGTAACATGAGGCACTACATGGATAAGTACAGTGGGGCTCAGGAAAGGAAAGATGATTCCTGCTGGGGTCACCAGGAAAGGCTTGCCAGGGGAATGGGTTGTGCAATGTGCATGAGATGCCAGGATACTTCGTGAGATGAGGGACTTGATTTTTGTGGTTTCCCACATCTATCCACTTCTAAAACATTATGTCCCACAGAAGCAGCAGCAGCAAAAGTGACAGGAATGGAAAAGGCCATGCTGTGACTGAGGCTGTCTGGGGAAATCATGGGATCTCCATTGAGATGAGTTCCCAGGGATGGATCATGGATGGCTTAGGATGCCAGGCCAGTGAGCGCATGTGGAAATCCAGTTTTGCCAGGGAAAAAAAAAAAATTTTTTTTTTTTTTATTAAAGAGACTGCTCCTTTCCCATTGAATGTATTTAGCTCCCTTGTCAAACACCAATTGACCATGGATGTCAATGTCTATCCCATAGCACTGAGCAGTGACTGAAGGTGGATTAAAAAACTCATCAGATGGTGGTGCACGGGAATATGGGGATGGAGAGTGATGAGGAGGGGAGGGCAGCATTTCCAACAATGCAGGCAGAGGTAAAAAGGGTGAGAATTAGGGTGGTGGCAAGGGGCAGACACACAGGCATCTTGAAGAGGGAATGAAGGGAACTTGGGGATAAGAAGGTTGTGGAGAATTGGGCCAGGAGAAGGGCACAGACGTAGGGAAAGAGGACATAGGGAAAGGGGATTTAGGAGCAGGAATCTGAGATGAAGGTGAGATCCCCATGAGAAAATGGTCTGGCTGACAATAGAAATGCAGGCTGGGGCCTCAGGGAGTGTCAGAGGTGGTTGGAGCCTTTCAAGAAAGGAACACTTTTGATCAAGAATAATTTAATGCTGTTATAACAAAGTTGATTGCAGCCCTGTTCACAATAGCCAAAAGGTGGAAACAACCAAAATGTCCATCAACAGATGAATAGATAAACAAAATGAGGTACATAGACACACAATAGAATGCTACTCAGTCATAAAGAGAAATGAAGCCCTGATACATGCCACAACATGGATAAATGTTGAAAACACCATGCTAAGTGAAATAAAACCCACCAAAAACCAAACCCACTGCCGTCAAGTCCATTCCAACTCCTAGCGACCCTATAGGACAGAGTAGAACTACCCCATAGAGTTTCCAAGGAGTACCTGGTGGATTTGAACTGCCGACCTTCTGGTTAGCAGCCATTGCACTTAACCATTACGCCACCAGGGTTTCCGAGTGAAATAAGTCAGTCACAAAAGGACAAATATTGTATGATCTCACATGAAACAAGCAAATATATAGAAACCAAAAACTATTGGTGGTTACAGGGGTGGGAGGGAGGGTGTGATCATTAAGATTGTGTGTCAACTTGGCTGGGCCATGATTCCCATTAGTTTGGCAGTTATGATATATTTTGGCAGTCATATAATGATGTGATCACCTCTATGATGAGGTCCAATATAATGTGATCACTTCCATGATGGAATCTGCTGTAAGTAGCCAATCAGTTGAAAGGAAGCTCCCTTGGGGGTATAGCCTGATCCAATATAGGTAGACTTTCTGACAAGGCTCATGGGCTTTTGCCTGCTCTGGATCCTGTAGCTGGCTTCTGTTCGTGTGACCTCCGGTTCTTGGAATTTAAGCTAGAAAATTACATGCCATCTTGCCTGCCAATCTTGAAATTTATTGGTCTTCAAAGCCTGTGAGCCAGAGCCCTGCTGTCTGACTTGCCCATCTGAGGTTTGTCAGGTCCTGCAACTGCATGAATCAAGAAAAGCCTCCCACCTGACACATAGACATTCCAGCCTCTATAATCGCATGAGCCATTTCCTTAATATGACTCTCTCTCTCTCTCTCTCTCTCTCTATAGTTTTGCTCTTCTAGAGAAACCAGCCTAAGACAGAGGGAGAGAGAGGGAGTTTTTGCTTAGGGAGCATTGAGTTTATGTTAATGGTGGTAGAATGATTTGGAAAAGGATAGAGAGATGCACAACATGAAGGATGTAATCAATGTCACTGAAATATGCATGTAGAAATTGTTGAATTGGTGCATGTTTTGCTGTGTATACTTTCACCACACTAACAAAAAAGAGTAATTTAATAGCATTGAGTTTCTGTTTACAGTGATGGAGAATGTAGCAATGGATATGATGATGGTTGTATAACATCACTGATGTAATTAGTGTCAGTGAATTATACACATGAAAAATGTTGAATTGGCAAATGTGTTATAAGTATATTTACAACAATTTATAAATGGAAAAAAGTAATTTAATAAAGGAGAGGGGCATTAAGGATACAACCTTGGATAATATTCTATTTAGGGGTGTGGAGGAGGAAAGAAACCACTAAAGGAGGTGGAAGCAAATAAACCTGGTAGGTCACCCCAAAGAAGTCAGCAAATGGCTGGATTAAGGCATTTTCAAGATGTTGTTAGGGGCCATTGAGCCTGTTCTGATTCATAGCGACCCCTTGTACAACGGAACGAAACAGTGCTCAGTCCTGAGTGATCCGCATAATCCTTGCTGTGTTTGAGCCCTTTGTTGCAGCCACTGTGTCAATCTATCTCGTTAATTATTAAGATACAAGCACCTTATCTGGAAGGGATGGTGCGGTAAATTGTTATCCACCACAGCTCTTATCAGCAACTAGTCTATCAAATTTACTACCTCACAAAGAACAAGGAGGGCCTTGAGAGGCCAGGTGTAGAGAACAGGTGGCTGAGGGTTGGCAGATGTTCTAAGTGGGGCTCTGCTAGGGAGGGAAAATTTTAACCGTTTTTGCCACCCTGGGACTTTAAGATACACACACACATATTTATATGTTAAAAAGCAAAGACATCACTTTAAAATATTTGTATGTTAAAAAGCAAAGACATCACTTTGATGAATAATGTGCACCTGACCCATGCCATGGTCTTTTCAATCTCCTCACAAAAAAAAGAATAAATAAAAACATTGCCATTGAGTCGATTCTGACTCATAGCAACCCCATAGGACAGACTAGAACTGCCCCGTAGGTTTTCCAAGGAGCGCCTGATGGATTTGAACTGCCGACCCTTTGGTTAGCAGCAGAACCCTACACCACCAGGGTTTCCACCACCTCATAAACCCACTGCCATCAAGTCGATTCCAACTCATAGCAATCCTATAGGACAGAGTAGAACTGCCCCATAAGGTTTCCAAGGAGCATCTGGTGGATTTGAACAGCTGACCTTTTTGTTAGCAGCCAAACTCTTAACCACTATGCCACCAGGGTTAAGGTATGCAAAATCTGGACAATGAAAAAGGAAGACCAAAGAAGAATTGACGCTTTTGAATTACGGCATTGGCAAAGAATATTCAATATGCCGTGGACTGCCAAGACAATAAACAAATTTGTCGTGGAAGAATTATAGCCAGAATGCTCCTTAGAAGCAAGGATGGTGAAACTATTAATTTGGACATGTTATCAGCAGGAATCAGTCCCTGGAGAAAGACGTCATGCTTGGCAAGATAGTGCAAAAAAAAAGAGGAAGACTCTTAATGAGATAGGTTGGTGCAATGGCTGCAACCATGGGCTCAAACATAGCAACAATTGTGAAGATGGTGCAGGACTGGGCGGTGTTTCGTTCTGTTGTACATAGGGTCACTATGAGTTGGGACCATCTTGATGGCACCTAACAACAACAACAATAGTAAAAGCCTAGGTTGCCTCTAACAGGCTGTTAGTAGAATTATGGATGCCAAAGGAAATTCTGGTGAGGACTCAGAAGAAAGTGAGGTGAGTCACAGAGGAAGTCTCTATCTTCTTAGAGAATACATATGGCTCAAACAACAGAATGTTGCTGGAAATGTAGATGTTAAAAGTGCTTCTTATGAGGCTTTAAAAGGAAATGATAAACATGTGATTGAACAATGGAAGAAGGGTAATGCTTTTTATGCAGTGGCGAAAACTTGTCTGAACTATGTTCAAATGTTTGGTGGAAGACAGAACTTGTAAGTGATGAACTTGGATATTTGGCTGAGGACATTTCTAAGCAAGATCTTAAAGGGGCCATGTGGTTTCTCCTTGCCCCTTACAGTAAAATGTGAGAGGAAATAAATGGGTTTAAAAAGAACTGTGCAAAATGAAAACAAAATTTCAAGATTTGTAAAATTCTGTTGTACAAACTAAGGACACGTGTCCTAGAATTTTCAGCAAGCACTTGGCTACACAATCTTTTGTTAAAGAGATTAAGCCTGTGACTGATGGATCTAACCAACCACCACAGCAGAGACTCCATCAGCTTAGACTACAGGGGACAGAGAAGGATCAAAAGGAAAGAAGGCTGTTTGCCTATTGGAATTTTACAGAGAGGAAACAGGTCAAAGGAGCTACAACAGTTGTTCTCCAAAAACAGAAAAGGACCATCCCTGGAGCAGCTGTTTCAAAGGGTGGAGGTACAGCCTCCTAGGTTTAAAAAGGTCAGATCTTCACCAACTGGTTCCAGTTCTAGAGCGTGAGGCTGCCATTCACAAGTGCCAGGGGGATGGATCCACTGCCCAAAGCTGAGGGTGCTGGGCTGTCATGACCAAAGGGCAGAAGAATGAGGCCTGCTGGGGCTGAAGTGGTGGAGTTACCACTCAGACAGACTAGGCAAATGGGACCACCTAAAGATGAGGGAGCAAAGTTACCATTCCAGTGGGCCTGGCAGGTGGGACTGAAGCCCAGAATGCAGAGGGTGTGGCCAACGCCCATAGGCTAGAGAGCAGGACCATGGCCCAGATGGTCTCAAAGAACAGAGGATTATTTTCAAGGCTTGAGAGCTAATGTAAATTATTCTGCTGGGTTTTAGACTTACTTAGTGCCCATTATCCCTTCATCTTCTCTAATTTCTCCCATTTGTTATGGAAATGTCTACCTCGTGCCTGTTCTACCATTGTACTTTTGGAAACATGACTTGTATTCTATATTTCACAGGTTCACAGATGAAGAGGAATTTTTCCCCAGGATGGAATATGCCTAAAGTCTCACCCATATTTGATTTAGATGATTCAGAAGATGAGATTTTGGACTTGGAGTTGATTTAAGACCTTTGGAATAATGTGATGGGGTGAATGTGTTTTGCATGTGGCAAGCACATGAATTTTGGGTGCCCAAAGTGTTGCCGCAAACTGCAGATTCGAGCCACCTGCCACAAGCCAATAGTGAGATGGGGGAGGTAAGCAGCAAGAGGGCTTTATTGTACACCATGTTCAAGAGACAGAGGGGGCAAAGTTTCCCCCAGATTCTATCTGCCCTAAGAGGGCTTGGAAAGGGTTTTATAGGGAGAGGGTCAGGGTTTAGAAATTCCCAGGAATGTTTATTCTTCTTTGAGGGGGACGTAATGACGAAGTGACTTATTGTGGACGTCTTGCAGACCTCTTTACACCATCCTAGTTTCAGTCACTGGATGGGTCCGGGTTTTGCTCAATTATCTCGGGTCCTGACGGTATCGCTCATTGTTTTTGTCGCCTCGGAGAGAAGCATGGTTTAATCAACAACAAAAATCTTGATTACCTTGTTTTTCTACAATGGAATTTGTTTTTCTACGATGGAACAATTGTGAGACAGATTCCAGAGCAAATAATCGATGTTTTTAAAGACCAAAGATTTTAATCACAGCTTATACAACTAAACTAGAAAATATATACTCTCTTACTTTAATACTAAAACACTACAGAAAATGTATTTTCTCTACTTCAAAAGGACGGAATGTTATGGATTGACTTGTGCCCTACAAAAATATGTGTTGTAAATCCTAACCTCTACGCCTGCAGTTATAATCCTATTTGGGAATGGGTTGTCTTTGTCATGTTAATGAGACAAGATTAGTGTAGAAAGTGTTTTCAGTCAATCTCTTACAAGATATAAAAGGAGCAGATTAGAACAAGCAAGCAAGCAAACAGAGATGGGGGAAGATAGATGCCACATCATGTGAAGATCGCCAAGAAACCAAAGAATAGAAACTGAAGAGACAAGGAGCTTCCCTCAGAGCCAACAAAGGACAAAGCCTTCCCCTAGAGCCAGCACCCTGAATTAGGACTTCTAGCCTCCTAAACAGTAAGAAAATAAATTTCTGTTTGTTAAAGCCATCCACTTGTGGTATTTCTATTATAGCAGCACTAGATAACTCTCTTAGGCTGGGTTCTCTGGAGAAGCAAAACCAGTGAAGCACATATGTATAAATAAATATACAGAGATTTATTTAAAGGAAATGGCTCACACAGTTGTGGAGACTGGCAAGTTCCAAATCAGTAGGTCAAACATCAGGCTAGAGGCTTCTCCTGACTCACATGGTTGTAGGCGCTGGCGAATCCCAAGATCTGCAGGTCAGGTGGAAGGCTGCTAGTTCATGTCCCAAGAATCAGAGGTCAGAGGATTACAAGTCAGATGCAGGATTCAGAGACAGCTTTACCAAAATATTCATGTATATTGGATGCAGGTCACACTCACAAGGAAACTGATTGTCAATTGATTGCCTTGACTTGTATTGATTGGCTTTCAACTGCTTGGCTTTCAATAGATTGGATGCTCACATCGCCTCACTAGATGAAGACAGATTACATAATATTGGCCAAACAACTGAGAATTATGGCCTAGTCAAATTGACAAATAACCTAACACACAATAACAGACACAAGAGCTAATGACCTGATAAAGAGCTGGAAGAAATCTCTGCTCAACACCATCAACATCATCACCTAGATGTTCCACCTTCTGGCTTAACTCTTTTGGGTTGGGAGGTGCTTATAACTCCAGGGCTACCCTCTTCAATAAATGCAAGTATTCAAAGACCTAAATATAAAACCGAAACCTATGAAGATCATAGAAGAAAAAATAGGGCCAGTGGTAGAGGTCCTAATAAATGACATGTAACAGGATACAAACTATAACTAATAATACGCAAACACCAGAAGACAAGCTAGATAACTGGGATCTTCTAAAAATCAAACACTTATGCTCATCAAAAGACTTCACCAAGCATGTAAAAAGAGAACTTATAGACTGGGGAAAAAATTTGGCTATGACAAATCTGACAAAGGTCTAATCTCTAAAATCTATAAGAAAATCCAACACCTCTAAAAAAAAAAAGACAAATAATCCAGTTAAGAAATGGGCGAAGGATATGAACAGACACTTCACCAAAGAAGACATTCAGGTGGCTAACAGACACATGAGGAAATGCTTGCCATCACTAGCCATTAGAGAAATGCAAATCAAAACCACAATGAGATACCAACTCATCCCAATATTACTGGCACAAATCAAAAAAAAAAAAAAACCAGAAAGTAACCAATGTTGGAAAGGCTGTGGGAATCTTGGAGCTCTTATACCCTGCTGGTGGGAATGTAAAATGGTACAACCATTTTGGAAAACCATATGGTGCTTCCTTAAAAAGCTAGATATAGAAATACCACGCAATCCAGCAATCCCACTCTTAGGAATATATCCTTGAGAAATAAGAGCTGTCACATGAACAGACATATGCACATCCGTATTATTTGCAGCATTGTTCACAATAGCAAAAAGATGGAAACAAACTAAGTTGCCCATCAACAGATGAATGAATAAACAAACTATGGTACATACACACCAAAGGATACTATGCAACAATAAGAACAATGATGAATCTGCGAAATATCTCACAACATGGATGAATCTGGAGGACATTAAGTTGAGTGAAATAAGTCAATCACAAAAGGACAAATATTGTATGAGACCACTATTATTAAAACTCATGAAAAGGCTTACACACAGAAAGAAACAATCTTTGATAGTTAGTAGGGAGAGGAAGGGAAGAGAGGGGAGGGAAAAACACTATCTAGACAATAGATAAGTGGTAATTTGGTGAAGGGTAAGACAGTACACAATAGTGGGAAAGTCAGCAAAACTTGACAAAGACTAGGTCATGGGAGCCCCATAGACACATCCAAACTCCCTGAGGGACAGAATTACTGGGCCGATGGCTGGGGACCATGGTTTCAGGGAACATCTAGCTCAATTGGTATAGCGTAGTTTATAAAGAAAATATTCTACATCCTACTTTGGTGAGTAGCACCTGGGGTCTTAAAATCTTGTGAGTGGCCATCTAAGATACTCCACTGGTCCCACCCCATCTGAGCAATGGAGAATGAAAGAAAACAAAGACACAAGGGAAAGATTAGTCCGAAAGACTAATGGACCACAACTACCTCAGCCTCCACCAGACTGAATCCAGCACAACTAGATGGTGCCCAGCTACTACCACTAACTGCTCTGGCAGGATCATAATAGACAGTCCTACACAGAGCTCGAGAAAACGTAGCACAAAATTCTAACTCACAAAAAAAGACCAGACTTACTGGTCTGACAGAGACTGGAGAAACTCCGAGAGTATGGCCCACGGACACCTTTTTAACTCAGTACTAAACCAAAAGTTTGGAGGTTTGAGTCCACCCAGAGGTCCCTTGGAAGAAAGTCCTGGTGATCTACTTCGGGAAAAATCAGCCATTGAAAACCCGATGGAGCACAGTTCTACTCAGACACACGTGGGATCGCTTGCCATGAGTTGGAGTCTTCTTGAGAGCAACTGGTTTTGATTACTGGAGAAGGCAGTGGAAAGGCACAAAGGCCAGATTTGCCCTCTTTACAGGGTTTCCTGGAACCAGGCCTGTAGCCATACAGCAAACATTTACTGAGCACCTAATGTATATGAGGTTCCACACTGTGAGATATTTGAAGGAGTGTAAGGAATGTGTCTTCCCTCTAGGTGCACCTAATCTAGTTGGGAAGTATATTAGTTTCCAATTGCTGCTGTTACCAAAAACCCACTGCCAACAAGTCGATGCTGACTCATAGCAACCCTGCAGGACAGAGTAGAACTGCCCCACAGAGTTTCCAAGGAGCACCTGGTGGACCCAAACTGCCAACCTTGTGGTTAGCAGCCAAAGCACTTAACCACTATGCCACCAGGGTTTCTGCTGCTGTTACAAACAACCACAAAATTAGCAACTTAAACCAAAGCAAATCAAACCCATTGCTCTCTAGTTGATTCCAAAGCATAGGGACCCTACAGGACAGAGTAGAACTGCCCCGTATGGTTTCCAAGGAGCTCCTGGTGGATTCCAACTGCCAACTTTTTGGTTAGCAGCTATATCTCAACCACTATGTCCCAGGGTTTCGTAGTGGCTTAAAGCAACAAAAATTTATCATCTTAAAGTTCTGGAGGACAGAAGTCCGAAATGGGTCACACTGAGCTAAAATCAAGGTGTTGGCAGGGCTGCATCCTTTCTGGAAGCCACAGAGAAGAACGCATTTCCTTGCATTTTCCAGCTTTTAGAAATGCAGGCTGGGACCTGGGGAGGTGTCAGAGGTGATTGGAGCCATGCAAGGAAGTAACATCTTTGGTCAAGAGCAACTGAATGCCAGTACACCAATGTTTGTTGCAGCACTGTTCACAATAGCCAAAAGGTAGAAACAACCAAAATGTCCATCAACAGATAAATGGGTAAACAAAATGTGGTACATAGACACACAACAGAATACTACTCAGCCATAAAGAGAAATGAAGTCCTGATACATGCCACAACATGGATGAACGCAAAAACACCATGCTGAGTGAAATAAGTCAGTCACAAAAGGACAAATACTATATGATCTCACTTATATGAAATAAGCAAATATATACCAAAACCAAACCAAACCCAGTGCCGTCGAGTCGATTCCAACTCATAGCGACCCTATAGGACAGAGTAGAGCTGCCTCATAGAGTTTCCAAGGAGTGTCTGGCGGATTCGAACTGCCATCCCTTTGGTTAGCAGCCGTGGCACTTAACCACCACGCCACCAGGGTTTCCAAGCAAATATATAGAAAACCAAAAACTATTGGTGGTTGGAGGGGTGGGTGAGGAGGAGTTTTTTGCTTAGGGGCTTTGAGTTTATGTTAATGGTGGTGGAGTGATTTGGAAAAGGACAGGGAGATGGACAACATGAAGGATGTAATCAATGTCACTGAAATGTGCACGTAGAAACTGTTGGATTGGTGCATGTTTTGCTGTGTATACTTTCACTACACTAACAAAAAAGGGTAATTTAATAGCATTGAGTTTCTGTTAATGGTGATAGAAAACTAGTCAATGGATACGGTGATGGTTGCACAACCTGACTGATGTGATTGGTGTCACTGAATTACACACGTGAGAAATGTTGAATTGGCAAATGTTGTCTTACATATATTTCTACAAAATTTATAAATAGAAAAAAGTAATTTAATAAAGGAGGGGGCATTGAGGATACAACCTCGGATAATATTCTATTTAGGGATGTGGAGAAAGAAAGAAATCACTGAAGGAGATGAAAGCATCTAAACCCGGTGGGTCACCCCACTGGAAGTCAGCAGACGGCTGGATTAAGACATTTTCAGGATGTTGCTAGGTGCCGTTGAGTCGGCTCTGGCTCATAGCGACCCCTTGTACAACAGAACAAAACACTGCCCGGTCCTGTGCCATCCTCTCAATCCTTGCTATGTTTGAGCCCATTGTTGCAGCCACTGTGTCAATCCATCTCATTGAGATTAATTATTATCAAGATAAAAGCATCTTATCTGGAAGGGATAATGAGGTAAATTGTTATCTACCACAAAGGTTATCAGCAACTACTCTATCAAGCTCAATACCTCACAAAGAACAAGGAGAGCTTTAAGAGGCCAGAAGCAAAGAACAGTTGCCTCAGAGGTGGTAGATATCCTAGCCTCAGGCTCTGCCAGAGAAGGAAGGTCCAAGAGAGCGTCTCCAGGGCCATTTCTCCACAGGGCAAATCAGGCATGTTGCCCCAGGCCCTCACTCAGAGGAGCCTTCGAGGAGTCAGATTAGAGAACTGCTGCAGCTCCTACGCAGGCCCTGAGCCCACCCAGGTAGAGGCTGGCATCTTCCCAGTTTCCCCACAGAGCCATCAGGTTCTGTAACTTCTCTTAGGCAACTAAGTGTGTCCACAGTATCTGGCACAACACCTTGTGTGTAACAGATCAGCCACATTGGATGTTTGCCGGGATAGATAGAAGGCTGTGACAGAGCTACTCAGAGTACTTACTTTCATGATGTTCTTCCACTCAGAGTTATGCTATTGTGGAAAAAAAAAAAAAAAAACTGCCTCAGTCAGGGTTCTCTAGAGAAACAGAGCCAGTAAGATACACATATGCTGTTGTTGTTAGTTGCCATCAAGTCAATTCCTACTCATGGCAACCCCATGTGTGCAGAGTAGAATTGTCCCAAAGGGTTTTAAGGCTGTGACCTTTTGGAAGCAGATCTCCAGGCCTGTCCTCCAAGGTGCCTCTGGGTGCGTTCAAACCACCAACCTTTTGACTAGTAGTCAAGTGTGTAACCGTTTTCAACACCCAGGGACTCTAAGATACGCACACACACACATTTATATGTTAAAAAGCAAAGGTGTCATTTTGATGACTAAGGTTCCCCTGACCCACACCATGGTCTTTTTAATCACCTCATGTGCATTCAAAACCTGAACAATGAAAAAGGAAGACAGAAGAAGAAATGACACACTTGAATTATGGTGTTGGGGAAGCATGCTGAATATACCATGGAGTGCCAGAAGAGTAAACAAATTTGTCTTGGAAGAAGTACAACCAGAATGCTCTTAAGAAGCGAGGATGGTGAGATTTCCATCTCCCTTACTTTGGACATGTTATCAGAAAGAAAGAGTCCTTGGAAAAAGGACATCATGCATGGTAAGTAGAGGGTCAATGACATGGATTGACACAGTGGCTGCAACAATGAGCTCAAGCATAGCAACGATTGTGAGGATGGTACAGGACCAGGCAACATTTTGTTCTGTTGTACATAAGGTCGTTATGAGTTGGAACCAACTCGATGGCGTCTAACAACAACACACAGAGAAACAGAGGTTAATTTTAAGGAACTATCTCACAAGATTGCGGGAGTGTAGGGGGGCTGTGGGGAGCAGGGACTGACCGGTCCAAAATCCATAGGTCAGACAACAAGCTGGAGATCCCTGCAGCCTTGTGTCCCAAAATCCGTAGGTCAAGGATGGGAAGAGTGAAGAGTTCTGGCAAGATGTCTGCTAATCATCTGAAGGTAGAACACACCCTAGAGAGAACTTCCTTTTGGCTCTTAAGTCCTTCAACAGATTACATGAAGTCCACCTACATGATGGAAGGTAATGCGCTTTACTTAAGACCAACTGATTTAATTCATGTGACTATAACAGCACCTAGTATTTGACCAACAACTGGGTACCAGAGCCTAACCAAGTAGACACATTAAATTAACCATTTTTTTTTAAACATACTGTATTTATCCCTCATATAAAATTCAAAAACACAAAAAGGCAAGAGTAACGTGAGGTGCTAGGAGTGAGGGTAGAGGCCACCCTTGAGGGTGAGGAGTAGTGTCTGGAGTGGCAATGCCAGGGAGGCTCCTGGAGAGCTGATGATGTTCTGCTTCTTTGTCTGGGGCTGGTTACATGAGGAGGCTCACTGGTGGTGCAAATGGTCAACACGCTTGGCTGCTAACTGAAAGGTCGGAGGTTTGAGTCTGTCCAAAGTCACCTCGGAAGAAAGGCCTGGTGATCTACTTCAGAAAAATCAGCCACTGAAAACCCTGTGGAGCACAATTCTACTCTGACACACATGGGGCTGCCATTAGTCAGAAACAACTTGATGTCAACTGGTAAAAAAAAGAAAAAAAGCCCTTAGAATCCATATTTTTTCCTATATGTATGTTATATGAAAGTTTACTTTTTTAAAAAATGCTGTAGTGAGAGCGGACTGTGAGCTGGGAGACAGAAGTGACACCAAATGAGAGTGGGAGGAGCACAGAAAGAAACCTTGGCAACTCCACATGAGCAAATCCAGCTTTTCTCAAAAGGAGAGAATCTGGTGGTCAGAGGAAACTGCCCACTGGCCAAGCTCACTGGGCATGGTGAGGTCAGAGGCGACCCCAGAGTTCAACGCTTGTCGCACGATGAAGGCACTGTGGACTCCACAGTAAGCAGAGTGCTCGTCTCCACCAGGCTGTTCCTTCCTAGAGCCCAGAGCGTGTTTCTCAGGCCTTCCCTGATAGCAGATAAAGTAGGGGCAACGCTACCGCTTTGGGGCTGCAGCCTAAGGTCAGGGGCACGTCTTTAAGGGGAAAAAATATTGGGATCTAAATGCTGCCTTTGTCCTCTTTCCACTCAAAGACACAGTCTAGCTAGCACTGGTCTGAAAAAGGGGAAGTGCTGGGAGGAGGAAGTATTGAGAGAAACCTACACATTTCCAGGTTTTCCTGTTAGGTTACTTACGTGACTTTTTCAGAGTTCCCAGAAACTCCAAACAAACAACCATATTCCTGAAGGTGTACCCAAGCCCACCTTACCCCTGGTCCATATAGCTGCAGCAGGGGGTGGAGGTGAAACAAACATGGATGTTTGCAGCGGCTTTAATCTCCTCTAAGCTCTGAAATATTGTTGAGATGTTTTATCTTCCATTGCACACAGAGGAGATTAAAAAGCTGTGATAAATGGTGCACTCTCCAGGAGGGAATGCCTTATATAGTGCAATACATAATTTCCAGCTTCTGGTACCATTCAGGATAATTGTCCCGGTAACGTGAAAACAGGAGGGATATTAATTTAAGATTAAAGCACAATTATAAGCCCTGTCATACTGTTAATTTCTTTTAAATGTTCCTCTGAATAATTCCACCTTTGTAAGGTGGAATAAGCACACAATTAAAAACTGCATTAAATAAATGAATAAATAATTAATGAATAAAAAGAACTCTAAAAATAAAATGGGCCATGCAAATTCTGAACAATAATTTTAACAACAGGCCAGACCTTCATCTTTCAGATCTTTGAAGGAATAGCATTCGAGAGCAGATAGATAGCAGCTCCTTCTAGATTCGGGTCTTCAATAGCTTTGTTGTTTGTTTACTCACTACTTAGGGGCAGTTTTAGGCTCTGGCACTGCAGGCAATCGAGCTGTTAGACAGCTAGGCGTAATTGACCAACTTTACTTTGGAAGACAGAAGAGTTGATGCCTTTGAATTATGGTGTTGGTGAAGAATATTGAATATACCATGGACTACCAAAAGAACGAACAGATATGTCTTGTAAGAAGTACAGCCAGAATGCTCATTATGAGCAAGGATGCCAAGATTTCATCTCACATACTTTGGACATGTTGTCAGGAGGGATCAGTCCCCAGAGAAGAACATCATGCTTGGTAGAGGGTCAACAAAAAAGAGGAAGACCATCAGTGAGATGGGTTCACACTGTGGCTAAAACAATGGGCTCAAACATCACAATTGTGAGGATGGCACAGGTCTCGGCAGTGTTTCTTTCTGTTGTACATAGGGTCTCTATGAGTCAGAGCCACCTCCAAGGTGCCTAACAAGAACAACAACTGCCATTCTAAGGACCCCTGGTGGTGCAATGGTTAAGCACCCAGCTGCTAGCCATAAGGCTGGCAGTTAGAACACTGTAGCAGCTCTGTGGGAAAAAAGACCTGGCAACCTGCTCCTATAAAGACTTAAGCCTAGAAAACCCTATGGGGCAGTTATACTCTGCCACATGGCATTGCTGTGAGGTGGAATCGACAGCACACAACACCACCACCATTCTAGGTCTCCAACCTCAACACCATTGCGTCCTCCACATCAACACCACCATCAACTGCTGTCAAATCAACCCCGATGCATGGTGACCCCCATGTGTGTCAGAGTAGAAGTGTGCTCCATAGGGTTCTTAAGGGACGATTTTTTGGAAGTAGATTGTCAGGCCTCTCTTCTGAGGTGCCTCTGGGTGGACTCAAACCTCCAACCTTTAGGTAGTAGCCAAGTATGTTAATGGTTTGCATCACCCAGGGACCCGACCTCCTCCATAAAAAAAAAATACGAACTGAAATTCAACACTTTCCTTTGTCCTCTGCCCGGAAATTCTACTAGGCTGATTCTACCATTGATTAGGGATTCCGTTGGAAAATGCGAGTGTTGATTATTCATAAGCACATTGATATGAATCACTTTAATCAGATTAAACTGATTCATATCAGTTTAATGAAGACCTAATTAACACTTAATCAAGGCCAGTCTTTTTGGGGAAGTGAGATGAGGGACAGAGACGTGGTCATGTTGCAGCAAATGTTGATAGCAGGCTGAAAAAGGAGGACCTGCCTGGGTCTGGCCCCAAGAAGAGAGGTTCTGAGAGCCCAGAAAATGTGAGAGAATAGGATTGCATGATGAGCCTGCATTACATACCCATTAGGGAGCTATGACTTTAAGAAGGACCCATAAGGATGAGGAAGAACAGAGAAACACATCATGTCAGATTGTCTTCTATGTGCCAAGTGAAGATCAGTATAAATTATTGCATTCAAACTCTGACGTTGTCAAAGAATAATGGATATATCGCAAACCACCAGAAGGATGAACAAATTAGTCTTAGAAGAAATACAGCCAGAATGTTCCTTAGACACAAGGATGGTGAGACTTCAACTTATTTGCTTTGGACACAGCATAAGGAAAGAGCAATGTCTAGAAAAGGGCACCGTGTTTGGTAAAACAGTGGGCCAAGGAAAACCCTTGATAAGATAGATTGACACAATAGCCACATCAATGGACTCAAACATACCAGCGTTCATGAAGATGGCTCAGGACCAGGAAACATTTTGTTCTCTTATACGTGGGGTTGCCGTGCACTGGAGCTACCTTTGACAGCAGCTACAACATGAGTATATGCATTTTGCTGGTTGAGGAAACCGAGACTCTACAAAGTTAATAACCCAAGACTACACAGCTAGTAAATAGGAAAGAAGAAATTAAAACCTTTGTCCATCTGACTCCAAAATCTATGCTCTTTCAACCACTACACTTCCTCACAGCAACACTATGAGTTAGATATGATTGTCCCCATTTTTAAGGAAATGGAGGAAACCAGGGCTTTCAGAGGTTAAAAAAGAGGCAGAATTATTCAGTAGCTCCGGGTATAAAGACTTCAGGCGTATTAAGTAACTGCAAATACTTCAGCCCCTTGTACTGAGTGGCACAAACAGTTAACGCATTTGGCTGCTAACCAAAAGTTTGGAGGTTCAAGTTCATTCAGAGGTGTCTTGCAAGAAAGCCCTGGCAATCCACTTCTGAAAACTCAGCCACCGAAAACTCTGTGCAGCACAGTTCTGCACCGACACACACGGGGTGGCCATGAGTCAGAACTCCCTGGACGGCAGCTGGTTTTGTGCTTAGTGCTGACACAGCAGCGGATGAGGCTGAAATGTTATACGTACGCTTGTAGGAACCAGGAAAAACCACTAACACTGTCCGCAAACATTATGAGTCAAGCTCAAATCCTCGCCTCCAGACTTTAACAGGATGTCCTGACCTTGAACTAAGTCAAGTTGCGGGGCCTGGACAAGAGCCCAAGTTACACCAAAAAGCATTATTTTCACTTCAAACCAGCCTGCTCTAACCGCCACTGATAAGAGCCGCACTTAACAGCTCTGTTATCAGGGGCAGATTACCCACATAAAACTCTGTTAAAATGATCTCAAGTCTGGGAGAGGACTGTTGGATAAACACCTTCACCAGGTGCAACAGCACTTGTGTAAAGCCCTGTAACACATACCCAAAAAATGTTCCCATAAGGCAGCACAATAGGCATCACAAAGTCTAGTGCTGCCTGGGACGCTCGACCTCTGTGGCTGTCCACTTGCCCAGTAGGACTCCAAGGGAAGCCCTCCCAGGCTAAGAGTCTGCTGGCAGCCTGGCCTGAGTGTCCACCTGGTTGAAACTTCTCAGTCAGCCACCACCAGTCCACTAGGTCCTCAGAGCCATCCTGCCATCTGCTCTCCACCAGCTGTTCTCCCCACTTCCCAGCTCCTTCCTGGCTCCCCCAGCTCCTTCTTTATGCCCCTCTCCTGAAGACTGTAGCCTCCAAGCTTCCAAGATCTGCTCAGACTCCCAGCAGGACCCAACCAAACAAATTATTCCCTTTTTCCTCCTTCACACCCCCTCCACCTATGTCCATCTCCCCAGTCTCCTCTCCCTCACAGTCCCTGTTAATTGTCATGAGATCCAGAGGATTGAGGCAGTGCCTGTCTCCCATCCATTTATTCTCATATGTCATAGGCACTGTGTGGTGCCAAGTACATGTTGCTGTTAGTTGCTGTTGATTCATCTCCAACTGAGAGCGACCGCATGAAAAACAGAACAAAATACTACCTGATCCTATACCATCTTCTCAATCACTGGTATTTTGAGTGCCTTCCAACCTAGGGGGCTCATCTTCCAGCACTATTTCAGACAATATTTTATTATAATCCATAAGGTTTCATTGACTAATTTTCAGAAGTACGTAACCAGGCCTTTCTTCCTAGCCTGCCTTAGGCTGGAAGCTCCCCTGAAGCCTGTCCGCCATGGGTGACTCTACTGGTATTTTAAATACTGCCTAGTTTCCAGCATCATTAAAAAAAAAAAAACCCATTGCCATTGTGTTGATTCTGACTCATGGTGCATCTAAAGGACAGAATAGAACTGCCCCATAGGGTTTCCAAGGAGCACCTGGTGGATTCAAACTGTCGACCTTTTGGTTAGCAGCCATAGCTCCTAACCATTACACCACCAGGGTTTCCTCCAGCACCATAGCAACATGCAAACCACCACAGCTGAACAAAAAGGCACCAGTGTGGCCCTTACATCTCCCACTCAATTGCCTTTGAAGGCAGAACCCAGATTGTCCTCATACATATAATCCCAGCCCTTAGTAAAATGCCTTATACACAGTAAGTACTCAAACAGCGATATTAAAACTAAAGGGTATAATTACAGTTCACAGAGGTTTTTGATTACTGTGTTAAAATGCTTAAGTGTTAATGGCCAAAAGAGAATCAATAGGTTTCCATTGTAAATAACAAATTTGCATCTTAGTGAGAACCATTAATCCTTTAAATCCTCACTTTCCACCCCCACTGTCCCCAAAACCTAATTAGGATTTCAGTTCTTGGAAGGCCTAAGAGGGACATATTTGAATGAGAAGCCCATCCAAACCACACTACATACATTAGCAACCTCCTGCTCTAGCCACTTAAAAGATGGGCCCAGGTTGTTCATCTGGACTCCCCACACAACAGCTAAGAGAGTGCCTTACTTTACATTTTTCAAGAATCTAAAACTTGTGGCTCAAAACCACATTCAGCCCACAGATGTTTTTAAAACCCCACATAGCTTCACAAAAACCGAGTTGTATAAAATGCATGTCTCTTTTTGCCACAGACCTCACCATTCTCTTTTGTCTCTTATCTGATCCTAATCAAAAGGCTTATGTTTCTTGTTTGATCCCACATCCCTTGAAGCATGTGGGATTTTGGTTACTGATAATAGTTTAAAAATAATTTGATATTTACAATAACCCTGTGAACTATAGGAGGGAGGTGTGTTATTATTCCCATTTTGTGGCTAAGGAATCTCTGAAGTTCATGGAAGAGGTAAGTGACCTTCCCATTTTTAAGAATTGCTTCTTGTGATCTCTGTCAGGCTAATTTGTGGTGTTGATAGGTGAGGTCAGCGGCAATCTCCAATGACCGCCTCTAGGGCAGTGATGAATTCTACAGCTGAGCTTCTTTCAGGGGATCTTAACCTCTAGAGATTCTAGAGCTAGGGCTTCAAGGGCTCCATGGACCCCCTTGAAATTGCACACAATTTTGTGTGGATGTGCATATGCTAGGAAATGCCTATGGCTTTCATCGGCTTCTCACAGAATACATAACAGCAGCATGAAGTGACCAGTTGGTTGGCAATCATTTCCTGGGGAAGATTTCTCTCTTACCCACAATGTGCAAAGCCACCTGGCAGGGCCTGGGACGTCCCTGGGGGTTTATGATTAACCAAGTACGAGAACCATTATCTGTTCTTGCCATTCTCCTGGATTATCTTTATAACTCAGGGGCTGTGGGAGGGGAGGAGCAGACCTGGAGAGGACCGATCTGGCCCTTTGGAGTGTCTCGCGGGGAAGGGGACCCAGGCTTTTACGAATTATCTGCCACTAAAAAGCAACATGAAATATTTCCCAGGAACAGAGGAAGGAAGATACAGTGTCTCAGCAAAATTTATCAAAACCAACAGGAAGTTATGGCATTGATGGTTTCCAGAAGAGTGTGTGAGGAGGCCAAATCTAGAAGGCAAAATGGCGATGTAACATAATTCAACAGACCTCAACAAGACTACTGTGCAAGGCTCCAGCCTCTCTACCCTTGCTGGAACCTCTCTCTAGACCGTGCTCCATTCCTCACACTCAGAATCTTCATGCTCCAGTCGCCTCTCCATCCATCAAAGTTGACTCTAAAGAAAGAATACAAACCTGGTGTTGCAGATTGAACTGTGTCCCCCCAAAATGTGTATCAGCTTGGCTAGGCCATGATTCTCAGCATTATCTGATTGTCTGTCATTTAGTCATCTGATGTGATTTTCCTATGCCTTGTAAGTCATACCTCTACGATGTTAATGAGGCAGAATTAGAGGTAGTTATGGGAATGAAGCAGGACACAGTCTATAAGATTAGGTTGTGTCTTAAACCAATCTCTTTTGAGATATAAAAGAGAGAAGCAAGCAGAGAGACACAGGGACCTCATATCACCAAGAAAGTAACACCAGGAGCAGAGCACATCCTTTGGGCCCTGGGGTCCCTGTGCTGAGAGGCCCCTAGACCAGGGGAAGATAGTTGACAATGACATTTCCCCAAAGCCAACAGAGAGAAAAAGCCTTTCCCTGGAGCTGGTGCCCTGAATTCAGACTTCTAGCCCCCTAAAGTATGAGACAATACATTTCTATTTGTTACAGCCATCCACTTGTGATGTATTTGTCATAGCAACACTAGATAATTAAGACACTTTGTTCCACTAAAGTCTTAAAAGACTGTTGGTTCCAAATCGTATCAACCCTATGTACAACAGAACAGAACATTGCGCAGTCCTGGGCCACCCTCACAATCCTTGTTATTCTTGAGCCCCTTATTGCAGCTGCTGCAACAATCCATCTTGTTGACGGTTTTACTCTTTTCCACTGACCCTCTACCAAGCTTGATGTCCTTCTCCAGGGACTGATCCTTCCTAATAACATGTCCGAAGTATTTGAGACGAAGTCTCATCATCCTTGCTTCTAATGAACAAGACAGGTTTGTTCATTCTTTTAGAAGTCCATGGTATAGTCAATATTCTTTGCTGACACCATAATTCAAAGGCATCAGTTCTTCTTCGGTCTTATTTATTCATTGTTCAGCTTTCGCATGTATTTGAGGTAATTGAAAACACCATGGCTTGGGTCAGGAGCACCTTAGTCTTCAAGGTGGCATTTTTGCTTTTTAACACTTTAAGCAGGTTTTTGCAGTAGATTTGCCCAATGCAATGCGTCATTTGATTTCTTAACTGCTACTTCCATGGGTGTTGATTGTGGATCCAAGTAAAATGAAATCCTTGACAACATCGATCTTTTCTCCATTTATCCTGATGTTGCTTATTGGTTCATGTGATCACTCCCATGATGGGATCTGCTGTGAGTGGCCAATCAGTTGAAAGGGAGTTTCCTTGGGGGTGCGGCATGCGTCCAAATATAAGCAGATGTTCTGGCTTCTTGCTCACTCTGGGTCCTGCAGCTGCCTCCTGTTTATCTGACCTCCAGTTCTTGGGACTTCAGCTATCAGCTTATCTCCCAATTTTGGGATTTCTCAATCTTCACAGCCTGTGAGTGGAGACCTGCTCTCTGACCTGCCGATCTTGGGTGCACCAGCCTCTGAGGCTATGAGAATTAGGAGAAGCGAGTGCAGTCTTGCCTGCCAGTCTTGGGATTCATCACTATTCACAGACTTAAGCAAGAGCTTTGTTTCCAACCTGCTGATCTTGGGTTCAAAGGATCTCCAGCCCCTGCAGCTAGGTGAATTGGGAGAAGCTTCTATCCTAATCCACAGATTGGGATGTTCCAGCCTCTACAATCCCGTGAGGCATTTCTTTGATTTAAGTCTCTTTCTATATATATTTATATGCCTTACTGGTTTTGCTTCTCTAGAGAACCTAGCCTAAGACCGTCCAGTTGTAAGGTTTTTTTTTCTTTATGTTGAAGTGTAATCCATACTGAAGGTTGTGGTCTTTGAACTTCATCAGCAAGTGATTCAAGTCCTCTTCACTTTCAGCAAGCAAGCTTGTGTCATCTGCATAACACAGGTTGTTAATGAGTCTTCCTACAATCCTGATGCCCTGTTCTTCTTCATACAATCCAGCTTCTCAGATTAGTTGCTCAGCATAAACATTGAGTAAATATGGTGAAAGGATACAACCCTGATGCACACCTTTCCTGACTTTAAACCAGACAGTATCCCCTTGTTATATTCAAAAGACTGCCTCTTGATCTATGTACAGGTTCCTCATGAGCACAATAAAGTGTTCTGGAATCTCCATCCTTTGCAATGTTACCCATAATTTGTTATGATCCACACAGTCAAATGCCTTTGCATAGTCAATAATATACAGGTAAACATCTTTCTTGTATTCTCTGCTTTCAGCCAAGATCCACCTGAGATCAGCAATGATATCTCTGGTTCCATGTTCTCTTGTGAATCCAACTTGAATTTCTGGCAGTTCCTTTCCGATATACTGCTCCAGCCACTTTTGAATGATTTTCAGCAAAATTTTCGATAATTTACATATTTGGTTGGATCACCTTTCTTTGGAATAAGCATAAATATGAATCTCTCCCAGTCAGTTGGCCACATAGCTACCTTCCAAATTTTTTGACATAGACAAGAGAGCACTTCCAGTGCTGCATCCATTTGTTGACACATCTCAGTTGGTATTCCATCAGTTTCTGGAGGCTTGCTTTTCATCAATGCCTTCAGTGCAGTTTGGACCTCTTCCTTCAGTACCATCGGTTCCTGATCATATGCTGCCTTTTGAAATGGTTGAATGTTGACCAATTCTTTTTGGTATAGTAACTCGGAATTTTTTCCATCTTCTTATGATGATTCCTGTGTCATTTAATATTTTCCCATAGAATCCTTCCATGTTGCAACTCGAAGCTTGAATTTTTTCTTCTGTTATTTCAATTTGAGAAATGCTGAATATGTTCTTCCCTTTTGGTTTTCTAACACCAGGTCTTTGCACCTGTCATTGTAATACTTTACTTTGTTTTCTCAAGACAGCTTTTGAAATCTTCTGTTCAGCTTTTTCACTTCATCATTTCTTCTGTTTGCTTTAGCCACTTGACATTCAGGAGCACGTTTCAGAGTCTCTTCTAAACCAACCAAAAGCAGAAATTATCAAAGAATATCATTAATATCACATGCAAGAAAAATTATGCTGAAGATCATTTAAAAGTGGCTGCAGCAGCACATCAACAGGAAACTGCCAGAAATTCAAGTTAGATTCAGAAAAGGACGTAAAATAAGGGATATCATTGCTGATATCAGATGGATCCTGGCTGAAAGCAGAAAATACCAGAAGGATGTTTACCTGTGTTTTATCGACTATGCAAGGGCATTCGACTGTGTGGATCATAACAAATTACGGGTAACATTGAGAAAAATAGGAATTCCAGACCACTTAATTGTGCTCATGAGGAACCTGTACATAGATCAAGAGGCACTCATTCAAACAACAAGGGGATACCGTGTGGTTTACAGGTAGGAAAGGTGTGAATCAGGGTTGTATCCTTTCACCATACCTATTCAATCTGTATGCTGAGTAAATAATCTGAGAAGCTGGACTATATGAAGAAGAACGGGGCATCAGGATTGTAGGAAAACTCATTAACAACCTGTGTTATGCAGATGACACAAGCTTGCTTGCTGAAAGTGAAGAGGACTTGAATCACTTGCTGATGAAGTTCAAAGACCACAACCTTCAGTATGGATAACAATTAAACATAAATAAAACAAAAATCCTCACAAATGGACAAATGAACAACATCAGAATAAATGGAGAAAAGATGGAAGTTGTCAAGGATTTTATTTTACTTGAACCCACAATCAACACCCACGGAAGCGGCAGTCAGGAAATCAAATGACACTTTCCATTGGGCGAATCTGCTGCAAAAGACCTCTTTAAAGTGTTCAAAAGTAAAGATGTCACCTTGAAGACTAAGGTGCGCCTGAACCACAGCGTGGTGTTTGCAGTTGCCTCAGATGCATGTGAAACCTGGACAATGAATAAGGAAGAAGGAAGAAGAATTGATGTCTTTGCATTATGGTGTCAGTGAAGAATATTGAATATACCACAGATTGCCAAAAGAACATAGAAATCTGTTTTGGAAGAAATACACCCAGAATGCTCCTTAGAAACAGCGATGGTGACCCTATGTCTCGTATGCTTTGAACATGTTTTCAGGAGGGATCAGTCCCTAAAGAAGGACATCATGCCTGGTAAAGTAGAGAGTCTGGGAAAAAGAGGAGGTAGAGCTTCAACGAGATGGATTGACACAGTGGCTGCAACAATGGGCTCAAGCACAACAATTGTGAGGATGGCCCAGGATTGGGCAGTATTTCGTTCTATGAGTCGAGACTGACTTGACAGCACCTAATAACAACAAAACAGCAAAATTTTACTTGTGTGTGATATTAATGATATTGTTTGATAATTTCTGCATTTGATTGCATCCACTTTCTTTGGAATAGACATAAATATGGATCTCTTCCAGTTGGTTGGCCAGGTAGCTGTCTTCCAATTTTTTTTGCATAGAAAAGTAGTACTTCCAACGCTGCGTCCATTTGTTGAAACATCTCGATTGGTATTCCGTCAATTCCTAAAGCCTTGTTTTTCACCAATGTCTTCAGTGCAGCTTGGACTTCTTCCTTCAGTACCATCGGCTTCTGATCATATGCTACCTCCTGAAATGGTTGAACGTCAACTACTTCTTTTTGGTATAATGACTCTGTATTCCTTCCATCTTCTTTTGATGTTTCCTTCACTGTTTAATATTTTCCCTGTAGAATCCGTCAAAAATTGTAACTTAAAACTTAAATTTTTTCTTTAGTTCTTTCAGCTTGAGAAATGCTGAACTGTTCTATCCTTTTTGTTTTCTAACTCCAGGTGTTTGCACATTTCATTATAATACTTGACTTTGTTTTCTCAAGCCACTCCTTAAAGGACTAGTGGAGCTTAATAACACCCTAACTGTACTTCTCCCTTGGGCTTTGTGTTTTATAGGCAATAAACTATGAAGTCAAAGGAATGAATCTCTACAGGTGAAATTTCAAACATCAATCCACCAGTAGGTGAGAGTGAGGCATTTTTGTTGCCTTCAAGAGTACATCTGAACAAACATGAAAAAGGGCAGTCAAATATCCAAGACCTAGACATGAAGTCAGAAAACAATTAAATTGTGTTACATATCAGGATTTTTACAAGCTTCCATTCAAAGAAAAGATTCCTTGACATTTAAAAGTGAGTAGTTAAAACCTGACTTAGATATTTCTAAGATCCTTTAGGGTCTAAATATTAAAACTTCTATAATTCCAAAGCTTGGATCTCAGTGGTCCCCGTCAGGTGCAAACCCACCAGTCCTTCTAGCACTCCTCCACAAAGATGGGCAAAACATCCCAGCTGCTCAACACGCATCCCAGAAGAACCCTAGTGGTATCCCACTTCCACCTGGCCAATCTCTTCCACCTTTGAGGCTAGTGTTCCAAAAGTCCCCAGTATTCACCTCTCAGTTAACAGCAACATCATATGTAGTTGCACAGGCCAAAAACCTGGGCATCATCATTGACTCTTCCCCTTCCCTGGCCCCCGCATTCAGCTCATCAACAAATCCTGCTGGTTCTACCTCCAAAACACATCTGGAATGACACTTCCCCTACCCCTCCACCTCCTTGACTTTTCTCTGGGGGACACCATTACCACCCCTAGCCTGGACCATGGAAGCAGCTTCCTAACTGGGTTTCCTGCTTCTCCTCTCTCCCTTTCTGATCTGTTTGAAAGAGAGGTCTTTTAAAAATGTAAACCAAATCACATACTTCCTATGCTTAAAACTCATTGCTCTTAGAATGATACCCAGACTCTTTCCAAAGCCAATAAGACCTTCTGTTTAATTCTCCAACTTCATCTCCTACCACTGTCTTCCTTGCTCCCCTGGCCCCATATTCCAATTCATTGTCTACCCTATTGTCCTGTTTTCTTTCCTTCATTGCATTTATCGCTACCTGAAATTATCTATGTCATTCATTTATTCAACAAATACTATCTGTAAGGACCTACTCTAGGTACTAGGAATATAGCAATGAATAAAACAGACAAAAAAAAAAAACCTACCCTTGTGGAGTTTACATTCTGGTATATGCTAATACAGGTATTCATTTATTTGTTTAAAGTCCCCGAGTGATGCAAATGGTGAATGCACTCAGTTGCTAACTCAAAAGTTGGAGGTTCAAGTCCACCCAGAGGCACCTTGGAAGAAAGACCTGGTGATCTATTTCCGGGAAAATCAGCCATTGAAAACCCTGTGGAGCACAGTTCTACTTTGACATCCATGGGTTCCCAATGAGTTGGAGTCAACTCAACAGCAACTGGTTTTTTGTTATTTATTTACTGACTGTCCGTCTCCTTGGGAAACGGGCCTTTACTATCTTGATCGAAGCTGTATCCCCAGTACCTAAAACCATGGCTAATTTTGATGCCCAATAAATATTTATTAAGTGAATAGATAAATGAAAGTGTCTTGATTGAAGACTGGCTTTGTTTTTTATTCAGAACAGAGGGAGACTTACTGAGGCTGCTTACTACGTATCTGATTGTATCACTCTGAAAATGTGGATGACCATCTAAAAAGGAGCCCACAAACAGAGCCTTATTCCACAGGCCTCAACACACGCTGGGACGCCCTGGGACACAGTTGCTCCACTCAAAGTTCCACTTCTGAGCTCCAACAATCTCCTGGTCAAGAAGAAGCTTCGACTCTTCCAGGCCAAGGTGTTCTGGTCTATCCCTCTCCGATCCAGGAAGTCAGGCTGAGACTTCCATCTCAGGGAGTTCAAGGCGCGTGTCCACATCCTCACCAACTTCCAAGATAAGAGGCACAAGATGGGATCCTGCTGGCTCTGGTGTAGGCCACATCTGCTGTCCCCTTCAGGTGCTGTGACAACTGTTCAACCAGCACTCACAGCTCTCAAAAGTCTCCCATTCGAAATGAGTCAATTATATTGATTGGTGTTTCTATATCACCTCCCATCTTACTAGCAGTTTTACTTTAGAGAACAGGAGACATCCCACCCAGTTTCCCGATTAGTGAGTGGAGAGCCCCATTTCACGTAATGGGTTAAAGAAGCTGACTTGAGAATGAATGCTTGGCACCTTCCTCTGCCAGCACTTAAAACACTTCATAAGCAGCATCTAATTAATCTTTCCCAAGTCCCCAAGAGAAAAAAAAAAAGCTTTTATTATCCTCTTTAAGCAGCAGTGAAAAACAGGGAGAATCAGCATTTTTGTTCACAGAACAGATCTGAGAGCAAACTACAGGGTTTGCCCCCTACCCTTAGAAGCTACAGAAGAGGAAGGGACAAAGAAGCCTAAATCTCTAAAGACCCTTCTGGCTGTGATGGGAGAAGGGGCCAAAGAAAACCCATGTCGTGTAAGTCTTGTGACACTATATTCTTCTCTGTCCTTGGGAAGTGTCAGTGTACTTGTTTTGAGCTGTAACAGACTTTCATATTGAAAAATGCTTTTTCATCTCCCTGGGAAGTTTGGATACCTGGAGGCTGTGTTTTGAAATACATATATTGACATCCAATTATACAGCTCGGCTTCCTTGTGTAACTTCCTTTGTCAGATCAGGCTCCGGTCCCTACTATGATCTGCTCATAACTTCTTCATTTTCACTGGGAAGTCTCTCTCTCTCTCTAGGGTCTTCTCAGCAGCTTGCTGTCCCCAGGAAGAAGTGACTGGAGCACGGCGGGAAGCAGAAGGAGAGAGAGTATCAGGCTTAGCTGAGTTTCTGGGAGAATCAAGTAGCTGAGAGATGCTGAGGAGAGTTGTCCAAGGAGAATGATTAAACTAGGAAAGCGGGCCTCTAGGGACACCTGTTCCATTGTCTGTGGCTCCTCTACCTTCTTTATGTTGCCTCTGTTATGTTCCTCAGGGGATACACTAGAACTCTCATGCTCCCCGGCTGCAGTCGCCCCTTGGGTCTGCCTTTCCCCAGGCTCCAGATTCTAGATTTCTTGCTTCAAACAGCCCTTCCCTATTAGAAGTAGTGGTCATTCATCCCCTTCCTTCAAGATCTAGGTCAAGACTATGTGACAGGTTGTGATGGTTAAGGTTGTGTAGCAACTTGGCTGGGCCATGATTCCCAGTGGTTTGATAGTCATATATTGTTGTGATGACCTCCAAGATGTGATCTGCTGTGAGTAACCAATCAGTTGAAAGGAATTTCCTTGGATGTGTGGCCTTGCATCAAATATAAGTGGACTATCTGGCAGGGCTCATGGGCTTTTGCTTGCTATAGATCTTGCAGCTGGCTCTTCTTCATTTGACCTCTGGTTCTCTGGACTTGAACTAGCAGCTTACCTGTGGTCTTGCCTGCCGATCTTGGGATTCACCTGTCTTTGCAGCCTGTGAGCAAGAGCTGTGCTCTCCAACCTGCTAATCTTGGATGCATCAGCCCCTACAGCTATGTGAATCAGGAGAAGCCTCTTTCCTGACCCGTGGACTTGGGACATTCCAGTCTGTACAGCTGCATGAGCCACTTCCTTGATATAAATGTCTGTATGTATGTATTTATATGCTTTACTGGTTTTGCTTCTCTAGAGAACTCAGCCTAAGACACAGGTCAATAACTCACGACAATGTGTCACAGGTATTGGCAGCTTAATGTGATGGCCCAACTAACCAGTTGCCATTGAGTCATCTCTAACTCCTGGCAACCCCATGTGTGTCAGAGTAGAACAGTGCTCCATAGGGTTTTCAATGACTGAGTTTTCAAAAGTAGATTGCCAGGTCTTTCTCCTAAGGCAACTCTGGGTGGATCTGAACCTCCAGCCTTTTGGTTAGCAGCTGAGCATATTAACACTTTTCACCACCCAAGGACTCCAATGGCCCCAGCTCAGGATATTTTAATCTGGGTCTTCTGGAAATACAGTATTTCAACATGCAGATTCTTGATCTAGACTTTGAGAATTTATAAACTTCCTGAAATTATATTCAAAATTGTACATGCATGTGAATATGTACCTTGTTCTTGAGAAAAGGTCCATGGTTTTCATCTAATTCTTGTAAAGTTGTATCCCTCAAAAATGTTAAGAATTGTATATCCAAAGGAGTGACTCCAAGGAGAAATTTTCCAACACTCTGAACAAAAAAACTGAAGGAGGGACAAGGGACAGCCAGGTCATTTTGCATTTTCTTCATATTATGGGTTGAATTGTGTCCCCCAAAAAGATATGTTGAAGTCCTAACCCCCAGTACCTTAATGTGATCCTATTTGGAAATAAGGTCTCTGATGATGTTATCAGTCAAGATGAAGTCATACTAGAGTAGGCTGGGGCCTAATCCTATATGAAAAAAAAAAAAAAAATGAAATCCATTGCTATCAAGTCAATTCCAACTCATAGTGATCCTATAAGACAGATTATATCTTTCCTACAGGGTTTCCAAGGAGTGGCTGGTAGATTCAAACTGCTGATCTTTTGGTTAGCAGCCAAAGCTCTTAACCACTGTGCCACTAGGGCTCCAAATCCTGTATGACCGGTGGGCTTATTAAAAGAGAAGATACACAGAAACAGGGAGACTGGGGAAGGACACCATGTGATGCTACAGCTGCAAGCCAAGGACCATCTGTAGCTACCAGAAGCTAGGAGAGAGGCATCGAACAGATTGTCCCTCAAAGCCTCAGAAGGAATCAACACAGCTGACTTGCTGATCTCAGAGTCTCAACCTCCGGAACTATAAGTCAATAAATTGCTGTTGTTTAGAGCTACCCATTTTGTGGCTTTCTAGGAAACCAATATACTTAATAATAACAGATAATAGTCGTGAAAAGTTTCCCAGGTGCCAAGAATCATTCTAAGCACCCTACATTTATAAACTCGTTTGATCCTCACAATAGCCCTATAAGGAGCTATTATCACTAACCCCATTTTACAGCTGAGAAAACGCAGGCACCAAGAGTCGTACAGCAAGTAAGAGGCAAGCCTGGACTTGAAACCAGGCATGTGGCTGTGGAGTCTATGCTCTTAGCACCATCCCAAGAGTGTGGCTGCCCAGCAGCTACCTGCCCCACAATTGTGGGCCCTTCCTGATGGCTCCTCCTCATCCATGCAACAGTGAACCATTTCCCCCCATCTGCAAAACCCAACTTTACGTACTGACCGCACCAGAAGGGACAATGGTTTTGGCAAATCTTTTCCAGAAACTAGGCATTTGAAATGATCTATTACAAGCAAGTGCTTTGTACGCTCCATGGTGCTGTACAAATGTGAGTTAGGATGACAACTATGGTCTACATTTTGCCTGATAAAGTACAATTAAAAGAAAAAAATCATCCCAAGTGCTGTAGCTTATTTTCATTTGAACCAACATTCTTTCTGCTTTCTTCTCTGTTGACCACATTTCACACTTATACCAGTTATTCCACACAAAGCTAATTAAAATGCATGAAATCTGACATCCCTGTTTAGACAGACTGGAGACATAAAACTCCCACAACTAGAACATCTGGCCTCACAGCAGCACAGATGTGCGTGCCACACACTTAATGGGGTTTTTTTTTTCACTGCTCTGCGCCCAGTGGGGGCTCAAATATTTTATCAGTGTCAATGGTGATGTTACAAAACGGTGTGCTTTTCCTAATACTATTTTGCTTAGTTTTGAATTTCAAAATTTTCTAATTCAAGGCAATAAGATAGGATTCAACAGTAATTATTCAAATAGTCATCTTCTTTATTTGATTAAAATTCTTTGGCAGAAGATCTCAAAACTTCATAGACGTAGAAAACACAGCCTCATTCCAATTCAATGTACCTTATTTTCCAGAGTTAAAAACAAAACATGTAACAAAAATCAGGCTGCAAAAAGATCAGGCTGTGAGAATAAAGGTGAATTAATCCTGTTTCTCACCTTATTATTAAAACCGTTTTAGGATGACTTTCAGCAAACTTTCCATTCATCCATTCAACAAACATTTACTGAACACTTCCCATGTACCAGGCACTGTCCTAGACTTTGGGCTTCATCTGTAAACAACACAGGCAGATTCCAGCTCTTGTAGAGCTTAGATTTTAATGAGGCAGTCAAAAAATACACAAAAGACATAATAAATGAATGAATGAGATAGCATGCTAAAAGGTAGTAAGTGCTCTGAGAAAAGCAGAACAAGACAAGGGGGATCAGGAGTACTCAGAGAGTTTTGGGATGGTTACAATGTTTTATGGATTGAATAGTGTCCCCCAAAATATGTGTTGAGTCCTGACCTCTATCCCTGTGGATGTAATCGTGTCTGGAAATAAGGTTTTCTTTGTTATGATAATGCAGTTATATCAGTGTAGGTGTGTCCTAAATCTAATCTCTTCTCAGTTATAAAAAGAACAGATTAGAAACAGAAGTAAGCATAAATGAGGGAAGATATATGCCATGTGAAGATTGCCAAGCAACTGAGGAATCCCAGGGCTACAGAAGCTGAAAGATACAAGGATATTCCTCCAGAGCCAACAGAGAAAGCCTTCCCCACGAGTCAGTACCCTGAATTAGGGCTTCTAACCTCCTAAATTGTAAGAAAATAAATTTCTGTTCTTTAGAGCAACCCACTTGTGATATTTCTGTTACAACAGCACTAAGAAACTAAGTTGTTGTTAGGTGCCATCAAGTCACTTCCGACTCACAGGGACCCTATGTACAACAGAATGAGAGACTGCCCAGTCCTGCGCCATCCTCACAATCATTATTATGCTTGAGCCCATTGTTGCAGCCACTGTGTCAATCCATCTCATTTAGGGTCTTCCTCTTTTTCACTGACCCTCTACTTTACCAAGCATGATGTCCTTCTCCAGGGACTGATCCCCCCCCAACAACAAGTCCAAAGTACGTGAGATGTCTCACCATCCTTGTTTCTAAACAGCATTCTGATTGTACTTCTTTCAAGATAGATTTGTTCATTCTTTTTGCAATCCATGGTATATTCAATACTCTTTGCCAACACCACATTTCAAAGGTGTCGGTTCTACTTTGGTCTTTCTTATTCATCATCCAGCTTTCGCTTGCATATGAGGCAGTTGAAAACACCATGGCTTCGGTCAGGCAAAAGCACAGTGTAAAATGGAAACCCTGGGTGATGCAAACAATTAACACATTCAACAGCTAACAGAAAAGTTGGTGATTTGAGGAGGTGGAGCCAAGATAGCAGAATAGACAGGTGCTTCCAGTGAGCCCTCTTTACAACAAAGACTCGAAAAAACAAGTGAAATGAGAATATTTATGACAAGCTAGGAGCCCTGAGCATCAAAGGCAAGCTTAGAAAATGAACAGAGGGAGAGGGGGAGAAAGAGACAGTTCAGAAGCGGAGAACAGTTACCAGGCCTGAATTGTAGGGAGCCCTCAGGCACCATTCCCAGAGCAGCGGTACGGGCTGGTAGTAGAGTTGGCTGCAGTTTCCTCAGGGAAAAGCAGCCAGCCACACAGCCTACTCACACCTCCAGAACCTGAGAAGAACGGCACTCTCAGAAAAAGCTAAGTACTTGCGTATATTTCACCAAGCCTCCCCCACCGCCAAACCGGCTTCAGCAGCTGAATTCCCTGGGCCAGAGATAGGCACTATTGAGCACCTAGAGCTATCCTCCTGGCCTTGGAGAAGGAAAAAATTTGCAATGGGGGAAAAGATAATTTGCCAGCTCGACTAATGGGGGAACTCAGGGCAGAACCAGCTCCTATCCAGGCATAAACGGTCTGTGGACTTTGAGCACCTTTCCCTCTGCATGGACCTATGTAGGTCTATTTCAGGAGAATAGGCCCTTATTGGCAGACTCCAACTGTTTCAGCTGTGTGGTGGAGAGGTGGGTGTTTGATGTTTGACATTGCTTTGCCTATTAAACAGGGTCCTCACATACCCACATCAGGGACCTAAGGACTGGTAGCTCCACTCAGATCACCCAGCCACCCACGACAGGATTCCAAGGATAACTGGTACCTCCCAGTCCTTACAACTGAAAACATTGGGTACCCATGGTCTGTCTGCACAACCCACCCACCTGCACACTCTAGGGAACAGGGACGTGCTTTCCTCAGAGACACTCAGGGGTCAGTTCTCAGCCCCCGGCCTTGTTCAGAGTGTGACCCCCTGCTGCAACCAGATACTGGTACATATACCAATCATCCTTTCCCCTCTAAGACTACAGGACAGAGCCTATACCACATACTTGATGATCAGCTACCTGGACACCTGAGCTGAATTCATACAAGAAAAGTGAATGGACTCCTAGGCTGATATACATGATAACAGCTCTAGCCAGCTGGGGACAGGACATCAGAGCTCCAAAGGCAAAAATAACCAAGCTAGCTCACTCAAGCAACCCATCTGGGCATATCAAAACAAAACCAAGCAAGAAGCTATGACACAGTAAGCAAGCATAAACTAATAAATAACTTATAGATGGCTTGGAGACAACAGTCAATATCAAGTCACATAATGAAACAGACCATGATTACCTCAACAAGCTCTCGAAACAAAGAATTGAGGGATCTTCTAGATGAAAGTGCATTCCTGGAATTACCAGAGGCAGAATACAAAAGATTAATATACGGAACCCTTCAAGACATCAGGAAGGAAAAGAGGCATATGCAGAACAAGCCAAGGAACACACAGATAAAGCAATTGAAGAAATTAGAAAGATTATTCAGGAACATAATGAAAAATTTAATAAGCTGGAAAAATCCATAGACAGACAGCAATCAGAAAATCAGAAGATTAACAATAAAATTACAGGATTAGACAACTGCATAGAAAGTTAGAGGAACAGAATTGAGCAAGGAGAAGCCAGAATTTCTGAACTTGAAGATAAATCACTCAGCATTAATATATTTGAAGAAAAATCAGATAAAAGGATTTAAAAAATGAAGAAACTTTAAGAACCATGTGGGCCTCTATCAAGAGAAATAACCTATGAGTGATTGGAATACCAGAACAGGGAGGGATACCAGAAAATACAGAGAGAATTGTTAAGATTTTTTGGCAGAAAACTTCCCTGGTATAGTGAAAGATGAGAAGATATCTATCCAAGATGCTCATCAAACTCCACATAAGGTAGATGTTAAAAGAAAGTCACCAAGACATATTATAATCAAACTTGCCAAAACCAAACATAAAGAAAGAATTATAAGAGCAGCAAGGGATAAACGAAAAGTCACCTAAAAAGGAGAGCCAATAATAATAAGCTCGGACTACTCGGCAGAAACCATGCGGGCAAGAAAGCAATGGGATGACTTATTTGAAAAATTGAAGGAAAAAAATTGCCAGCCAAGAATCATATATCCAGCAAAACTATCTCTCAAATACGAAGGTGAAATTAGGGCATTTCCAGATAAACAGAAGTTTAGGGAATTCGTGAAAACCAAACCAAAATTACACGAAATACTAAAGGGAGTTCTTTGGTTAGAAAATCAATACTATCAGGCATCAACCCAAGACTAGAACACTGGGCAGAGCAATCAGAAGTCAACCCAGACAGGGAAATCAAAAAAGAAATAAATATTTTTTAAAAAAGCTCAAAACAGGGTAACAGTGATGTTATTATATAAAAGTAGACAACATAAAAACAATAAAGAGGAACCAAGAAATGTAATCCTAGATCTTCCATATGGAGAGATACAAAGAAATAAAAGTTGGCTTTAAATTTAGAAAAATAAGGGTAAATAATAAGGTAACCAGAAAGGAGACAAACTATCCTACTTATCAAAATAAGATACAAGAAAAAAACAGAGACTCAGCAGAAACAAAATCAACAACAATGAATATAAGGAAAGGACAATGTATAAAGATAATTTACTCACCACACAAAATTAAGTAGGAAAAAGAAACTGTCAACAACACATAAAAAGACATCAAAATGATAGCACTAAATTCATACCTATCCATAATTACCCTGAATATAAATGGACTAAATGCACCAATAAAGAGACAGAGAGTGGCAGAATGGATTAAAAAACAAGATCCATCTATATGCTGTCTACAAGAGACACACCTTAGACTTAGAGACATAAACAAACTAAAACTCAAAGGATGGAAAAAAATATCTCAATCAAAAAAGAGCAGGAGTGGCAATATTAATTTCTGACAAAATAGACTTTAAAGTTAAATCCACCCCAAAGGATAAGGAAGGACACTACATAATGATTAAAGGGACAATACTACTGGAGGTTGTAACCATATTAAATATTTATGCACCCAATGACAAGCCTACAAAATACATAAAAGAAACTCTATCAGCATTGAAAAATGAGATAGACAGCTCCACAATTATAGTAGGAGACTTTAACACACCACTTTCTGTGAAGGACAGGACATGCAGAAAGAAGCTCAATAAAGATACGGAAGATCTAAAAGCCACAATCAACCAACTTGCCCTCGTAGAAATATGCAGAACACTCCACCCAACAGCAACCAAGTATACTTTCTTTTCTAGTGCACATGGAACATTCTCTAGAATAGACCACATATTAGGGCATAAAGCAAGCCTTAGCAAAATCCAAAACATTGAAATATTCCAAAGCATCTTCTCTGATTATAAGGCCATAAAAGTGGAAATCAATAACAGAAAAAGCAGGGAAAAGAAACCAAACACTTGGAAACTGAACAATACCCTGCTCAAAAAAGACTGGATTCTAGGAGACATTGAGGATGGAATAAAGAAATTCAGAGAATCCAATGAGAATGAAAACACTTCCTATCAAAAACTTTGGGACACAGCGAAATCAGTGCTCAGAGGTCAATTTATATCAATAAATGCACACATACAAAAAGAAGAAAGGGCCAAAATCAAAGAATTATCCCTACAACTTGAACAAATAGAAAGAGAGCAACAAAAGAAACCCAGAAGAAAACAAATAATAAAAATTAGAGCAGAACTAAATGAAATACAAAACAGGAAAACAATTGAAAGAATTAACAAGACCAAAAGCTGGTTCTTTGAAAAAATCAACAAAATTGATAAATCATTGGCCAAACTGACAAAAGAAAAACAGAAGAGGAACCAAATAACCCGAATAAGAAATGAGATGGGCGGTATTACAACAGACTCAACTGAAATTAAAAGAATCATATCAGATTACTATGAAAATTGTACTCTATCAAATTTGAAAACCTAGAAGAAATGGATGAAATCCTAGAAACACACTGCCTATCTAAACTAACACAAGAGGTAGAACAACTAAATAGACCCATAACAAAAGAAGAGACTGAAGAGGTAATCAAAAAACTCCCAACAAAAAAAAAAGCCGTGGTCCGGATGGCTTCACTGCAGAGTTCTACCAAACTTTCAGAGAAGAGTTAACGCCACTACTACTAAAGGTATTTCAGAGCATAGAAAAGGACGGAATACTACCAAACTCATTCTATGAAGCCACCACATCCCTGATACCAAAACCAGGTAAAGACACCATAAAAAAAGAAAATTACAGACCTATATCCCTCATGAACACAGAGGCAAAAATCCTCAACAAAATTGTAGCCAATAGAATTCAACAACATATCAAAAAAATAATTCATCATGACCAAGTGGGATTCATACCAGGTATGCAGGGATGGTTCAACATTAGAAAAACAATTAATGTAATCTATCACATAAATAAAACAGAAGACAAGAATCACATGATTTTATCAATTGTTGCAGAAAAGGCATTTGACAAAGTTCAACACCCATTCATGATAAAAACTCTCAGCAAAATAGGAATAGAAGGAAAATTCCTCAACATAATAAAGGGCATTTATATAAAGCCAACAGCCAACATCATCCTAAATGGAGAGAACCTGAAAGCATTCCGCTTGAGATCCAGAACCAGACAAGGATGCCCTTTATCACCACTCTGGGTTCTTATTCAACATTGTGCTGGAAGTCCTGGCCAGAGCAATTAGGCTAGATAAAGAAATAAAGGGCATCCAGATTGACAAGGAAGAAGTAAAATTACCTCTATTTGCAAACGACATGGTCTTATACACAGAAAACCCTAAGGAATCCTCAAGAAAACTACTGAAACTAATAGAAGAGTTCGGCAGGGTATCGGGATACAAGATAAACATACAAAAATCAGTTGGATTCCTCTACACCAACAAAAAGAACATCGAAAAGGAAATCACCAAATCAATGCCATTTACAGTAGCCCCCAAGAAGATAAAATAGGAATAAATCTTATCAGAGATGTAAAAGACTTATACAAAGAAAACCACAATACACTTCTACAAGAAACCAAAAGAGACCTACATAAGTGGAAAAACATACCTTTCTCATGGATAGGAAGACTTAACATTACTAAAATGTCTATTCTACCAAAAGCGATCTATAGATAGAATGCAATTCCGATCCAAATTCCAACGACGTTCTTTAATAAAATGGAGAAACAAATCACCAACTTCATATGGAAGGGAAAGAGGCCCCAGATAAGTAAAGCATTACTGAAAAAGAATAACAGAGTGGGAGGCCTTTACTCTACCTGATTTTAGAACCTAGTGTACTGCCACAGTAGTCAAAACAGCCTGGTACAACAACAGATACATAGACCAATGGGACAGAATTGAGAATCCAGACATAAATCCATCCACATATGAGCAGTTGATATTTGATGAAGGCCCCAAAACAGTTAAATAGGGAAAAGACAGTCTTTTTAACAAACGGTGCTGTCATAACTGGGTATCCATCTGGAAAAAAATGAAACAAGACCCATACCTCACTCCATGCAAAAAAACAAGCTCAAAATGGATCAAAGACCTAAATATAAAATCTAAAATGATAAAGATCATGGGAGAAAAATTAGGGACAACGGTAGGAGCCCTAATTCATGGCATAAACATTATACAAAACATTACTAACAATGCAGAAGAAAAACTAGATAACTGCGAGCTCCTAAAAATCAAACACCTATGCTCATCCAAAGACTTCACCAAAAGAGTAAAAAGATTACCTACAGACTGGGAAAAAGTTTTTAGCTATGACATTTCCGATCAGCGCCTGATTTCTAAAATCTGCATGATATTGCAAAAACTCAACTACAAAAAGACAAATAACCCAATTAAAAAATGGGCAAAATATATGAACAGACACTTCACTAAAGACATTCAGGTAGCTAACAGATACACGAGGAAATGCTCACAATCATTGGCCATCAGAGAAATGCAACCAAAACTACAGTGAGATTTCCTCTCACTCCAACAAGGCTGGCATTAATCCAAAAAACACAAAACAATAAATGTTGGAGAGGCTGTAGAGAGACTGGAACACTTATACACTGCTGGTGGAAATGTGGGAATGTAAAATGGTACAACCACTTTGGAAGTTGATTTGGCGCTTCTTTTTTTTTTTTTAAAGCTAGAAATAGAACTACCATACAATCCAGCAATCCCACTCCTTGGAATATATCCTAGAGAAAGAAGAGCCTTTACACGAACAGATATATGCACACCCATGTTCATTGCAGCACTGTTTACAATAGCAAAAAGATGGAAGCAACCAAGGTGCCCATCAATGGAAGAATACATAAATAAATTTTGATATATTCACACAATGGAATACTACTCATCGATAAAGAACAGTGATGAAACTATAAAACATTTCATAACATGGATGAATCAGGAAGGCATTATATTGAGTGAAATTAGTCAGTTGCAAAAGGGCAAATATTCTTCAAGACCACTACCATAAGAACTCAAGAAATAGTTTAAACAGAGAAGAAAATATTCTTTGATGGTTAAGAGAGGGGGTAGGGAGGGAGGGTGGGAGAGAGGTATTCACGGATTAGATAGTAGATAAGAACTAATTTAGGTGACAGGAAAGATAACACACAATACAAGCAAGGTCAGCACAACTGGACTAAACCGAAAGCAGTTTCCAGAATAAAGTGAATGCTTTGAAGGCCAGTGTAGCAGGGGCGGGGGTGTGGGGACCATGGCTTCAGGGGACATCTAAGTCAACTGGCATAATAAAATTTATTAAGAAAACATTCTACATCCCACCTTGGAGAGAGGCGTCTGGGGTCTTAAACACTAGCAAGTGGCCATCTAAGATGCATCAATTGGTCTCAACCCACCTGGATCAAAGGAGAACGAAGAACATCAAGGACACAAGGTAATTATGAGCCCAAGAGACAGAAAGGGCCACATAAACCAGAGACTACATCAGCCTGAGACCAGAAGAGCTAGATGGTGCCTGGCTACAACTGATGACTGCCCTGTCAGGGAACACAACAGAGAACCCCTGAGGGAGCAGGAGAGCAGTGGGATGCAGATCTCAAAGTCTCGTAAAAAGACCAGACTTAATGGTCTGACTGAGACTAGAAGGACCCCGGTGGTCATGGCCCCCAGACCTTCTGTTGGCCCAGGGCAGGAACCATTCCCAAAGCCAACTCTTCAGACAGGGATTGGACTAGACAATGGGTTGGAGAGGGATGCTGGTGAGGCGTGAGCTTCTTGGATCAGGTGGACGCTTGAGACTATGTTGGCATCTCCTGCCTGGAGTGCAGGTGAGAGGGTAGAGGGTGTTAGAAGCTGGCAAAATGGACACAAAAAGAGAGAGTAGAGGGAGGGAGCGGGCTGTCTCATCAGGGGGAGAGCAATCGAGAGTATGTAGCAAGGTGTATATAAGTTTTTGTGTGAGAGATTGACTTGATTTGTAAACTTTCACTTAAAGCACAATAAAAATCAAAACAAATAAATAAATAAAGTGGTGATTTGAGTTACCTAGAGGTGCTTTGTAGAAAGCCCTGGTGACCTACTTCTGAAAAATCAGCCATTAAAAACCCTATGGAGCACATGGGGCTGTCAATTCGATGGCAACTTATTTTTATTTTTTTACAGTGTTAAATAAGGTAGTCAGAGTAGGCTTCCATGAGGATGTGGGAGTGAGTGAAAACGTGAAGGAGGTGAAGGAGTGAGACACAGATATATCTGGAAGAAGAGCGATGCAAGCAGAAAGAATGGCCAGCCCAAACATACTAAGGTGGAAGCATGCCTGGTACCTTCCAGAAACAGCAAGGGGGTCAGTGAGGCTGAGGCAGAGAAGGTCAGGAACATGGTGGTAGAGGATGAGGTCAGACAAGCAGTGGGGGTAGGGGTACTTATCAGGTAGGGCTCTCTAGGCCATCATAAAGACTTTTGTTTTCTGCTGTGTGAGATGGGAACCACTGGCAGGTTGGAATAGAGAAGAGCCAGGATCTGACTTCTATTTTAAAAGGATGCCACTCCAGCTGTTGTGTTAAGACTAGCTTATATACATAGGTGTGTGTGGTGGTGGGGTCAGGGGAGTTGGGGAGAGGGATGGTCAGGAATAGAAGCAAGAAGGTCAGCTAAAATGCT
Organism: Loxodonta africana; assembly: GCF_030014295.1. NCBI lineage: Eukaryota > Metazoa > Chordata > Mammalia > Proboscidea > Elephantidae > Loxodonta > Loxodonta africana. Next base: position 58,732,937 of record NC_087358.1, read on the forward strand.
ATGGAACTAATCCAGGCAAAGAGATGGTAGTGGCTTGAGCTGGGGAGCTAGCAGCTGAGACAGCGAGAAGTGGCTGGTTCTGGAAACAGTTTGAAAGCAGAGCTTCTGGGATTTCCTAATAGATTAGATACGGAATATGAAAGAAAGAGAAGCATCAAGGGTGACTCCAAGGTTTTTGGTCTGAGCATTTTATGATCAAAGAGAAACAATTCCTCAGTTTTTCATAATGAAGAAGCAAAGAGACCAGTGAAAGGGATGGACTTGGCTTGTAATGGCAACAACCAAGGCTCAGGCAGTCCTTCTTCACCCAGCACCCCACCCCAGAGAAGGTGCCTGCCTGGATCTTTATTCTATCTGCTCCTCCTTCCCCCTCCCTCATACAGACCCCATCACAATCACCAACTCTGAGCAAGAAGCCCCTAGACTTACAGGGTGTCATGCACACCTAGAAGTCCCTGGGTGGCTCAGATGGTTTGCTCTCAGCTACCAACCTAAAGGTTGGCGGTTCAAACCCACCCAACAGCAAATGGAAGAAAGCCCTGGCAAATTACTTCCATAAAGATTGAAAAAAAAAAAAGATCACAGCCAAGAAAACCCTGTAGAGCACAGTTCTACTCTGTAACTCACGGAGTTGCCATGAGTCAGAATCAACTCCTCGACAATGACGGGTTTAGTTTCTTCTTTTAATGTTTATCTAGACTCAGTATATGAGTCGGAATCGACTCAACAGCAATGAGTTTGGGGTTGTTTTTTTTTTTGGTTTTTTTTTCTTTAATGGTGGTATTTGTTCTAGCCTTTATTCTCCAAGCTTCCAGGAGAGCTCCAACCAAAACCAAAACCAGCTGCAATCAAGTTGATTCCGACTCATAGCAACCCTACAGGACAGAGTAGAACTACCCTGTAAGATTTCCAAGGAGCAGCTGGTGGATTCGAACTGCCCGCCTTTTGGTTAGCAACCGAGCTCTTAACCGCTGAACAACCAGAGTCCTAATATTGTAGGAGTGATGAATAAATGTACCGTTCATTGTTTTAAAAATACTGATTCTCTCTCAACTCTATAGACAGAATGGGTTAAACACCAATTCATGGATTAGGGAAATTTCATAGATTTTTCTGAACCTATCTGAAAAACTGGTTCAGTAGATGATATATCAGTTACAATCTAAGCCAGGCCCAGAAGTTCATATTTGCTCTTTTTACAGCAGGCACCTCATTAAATCACTGTCTAGTCCGTAACTGGCTTTATTAGGACATAAATTCATTTCACTAAACCAATAAATGTTAATTCTTCACCCTGGAGAATCTAGTCAGTCTGGTTTTATCCTGCTCTAGCTCCTGAGGCTGCCATCAATTACTCATGTTTGGGTTTATATGTCATTATGGAATCACTTTAGCTAGCACTAACGGGAAGTGAAAGGACAATAAAGCTAAGTCTCACTCCGAAGAGAATATACAGAAGAGGGCATTCACCTGAACCCCATTATTCTTTTCTATAAATTAAAAAACCCTGGCATTCTGCAGGAGCGATCCATTATATTTAGATTCTCTGCAGAAGCCGGGGCCAGGCGGGTGGTGGATACTAATGAAGGCGCTAGAGGGTCTGGGAGGGGAACAAGCTGGGACTCAGAAGGTTTAGCTTTGAGACCTGCTTTGCAAGAATTAAGTGTGACTTTCAGGCGACCTCTTAACGTCACGAAAACTCAGTTTTCTCATCTGCAAAGCAAGCACAACGGTCCCATAAGCTAAGGGAAAGCTACATAAGATAGCTCTTGGGGTGGGGAACACCTGCTTAAAGAGGGTGCTTTGTTCCTCTCTGCATCTCCATTACCAGCCTGGCTGGTGGGGCAAATTGCTTGCCGCAGCAGCCTTCCATTGTCATCCCAAACAAGTGATTTAACCTGTTTGAGCTTCAATTCTTCCCTTTGAAAAATAGGGCTGATCATTTCTCTCCTCCATTTTAGCCTCACAAGGTACACTGATACGGATCATCTCTGTAAGGTTCTTAGCATTTGACCGGAAACAGGGTCAACTGGAGAAGAACGTAATACCACGGAAGCAGGATTCTACTTTTTTAAAAACAAAGGCGTTATCTCTCCAACCAAATGTTTTTTGTATGATGGAAGGCTTCTCTTTAAAGCTGTCAGCTCTTTTTTTCCCCCGCTTCAGACAGAAAATGGCTTTCTCTCTCAGAACCATATATAACTTCAGAAACAAGGGGCGGGGAGGGGGGGAAGGGGAGAGGGGAGCCGAGTTGGCAAAAAGTAGAGGTAAATTGAATACCTGTACACCCCGTTCAGGATAAACTGCCCTTGGTGTAAAACAGTCAGTAACATTTTACAAGGAAAAAGTGCAGATAAATGACTGCAATCCCAGGACAGTGCTCCTGATGGCTTTTTATAAACCACGCACGCCGCCTCTGTGCCTGCTAGTCCCCCTCGGAGCGAGTGCGTGAGCAGGGCGTCAAGCCAGCCGGGCCAGCGCGCCAGCAACTCGTCCAGGCCTTGCTCCATCTGCAGAGCCTCCTAAGAGCACAGCTCTCTTCCTGGGGTGTGACGAAATCGTAGAGCCAGACTTAGAGCTGGAAAGGCAGAGAGAGCCTTCCTGCCAGGGTGTGGAACAAATGGGACAGGCTCGGGGCTTTGGGAGTCACATTGGGAAGTCAAATTGGGCATTAATAAACGGTGTGACCTTGAGCCATTTCCTTCTTCTGTGAAGTGGAGATTTAAATCTATAACACAGGAGGTGGCCATGAGTCGCAATAGACTCCCCAGCAACTAATAATACCAACAATCAAATCTAGCCACCACCCAACTGTCAGTGGAGGCCTGCGTGTTAACGTGATGCTGAACAGGTTTCAGTGGAGCTTCCAGCCTAAGACAAACTAGGAGGAAAGGCCTGGTGATCTACTTTCAAAAATCAGCCAGTGAGAACCCTGTGGATCCCATCCACTACTGATCATGGCCATGGCCGAGGACCAGGCAGTGTTTCGTTCTGTTGTGCGAGTCATCACCATGAGTTGGGAGCTCCCTCAGCTCAGCTAACAACCACTACCATCACCTAGGCGGCTGGAAGAACAAGACCCGTATCACCAGAGTCAGCAATGTCTTCTTCTGGCAGGGTACTCTTGGTTTTGAATTAAACTCAAATTCCCATGGCTACCAAATAGAAAGATATACTCAAGCTTATTGCATAATGTATCTTGATTTTAGCAAATCATTTTGGTAGTCCTTCTGGATTTCCTTGTGAACAAGACAGAGAGAGACACAGGCTGGAAAACAGTGCTATTCTATGAATTAATAGCTGGTTGGGCATTTTAATTCTGACAGTTGGTTAAAGGGCTGGTGTCATACTTTAGGGAAGTCTCTAGTGGCATGCCCCAGGACGACACTCTCTCCCTCTGCCCCTTTTCTAGTGGGCATGTTTCAGAGGCTTTGAGGAAGAAATGGAAACATGCTTATCATAAGTGAAGATGACTCCAAGACAGGAGGAATGCCTAGCACTTAGGAAAAAAAAGAAAAAACTTTAAGTATCGCATAATCATGTAAATAAAATTAAATGAAAGTGGCAAAGAAAAAATCCTGCGTTTAGGTTTAAAGAATGTATTGCGATACTTTGGAGGAAGAATGTAATTGACAGTGGTTTGTATGAAAAATAAGTATTTAACTGCATGACATGATTGCTGAACAGCAAAAAAAGTAACCAGTAATGAAATTGTCGTGACCTCTGTCTTTGTCATCTATTGTTGCTATAACAGAAATAACCTCAAATGGATGGCTTTAACAAAGAGAAATTTATTTCCTCACAGTCTAGTAGGCTAGAAGTCCAAATTCAGGGCATCAGCTCCAGGGCAAGGCTTTCTCTCTCTGTCACCTCTGGAGGAAAGTCCTCCTTGTCCATCTTCCCCTGGACTAGGAGCTCCTCTGAGCGGGAACCCCAGGTCCAAAGGACGCGCTTTGCTCCTGGTGCTTCCTTCTTGGTGGTTTGAGGTCCCTAACTCTCTGCTTGCTTCCCTTTCCTTTTATCTCTTGTAAGATAAAAGGTGGTGCAGGCCACACCCTAGGGAAACTCCCTTTACATTGGATCAGGGATGTAACCTCAGTAAGGGTGTTACAACCCCACCCTAAATCCTCTTTAACATAAAATTACAATCAAAAAAATGGAGGACAACCACACAATACTGGGAATCATGGCCCAACCAAATTGATACATATATTTGGGGGACACAGTTCAATTCATGACAACCTCAAATTCTTTATTACAAGTAAGAAGTTAATAAATTAATAAGCACATAAAAATCTGGCTCATATTTCCAGATAGGTGAGGTCAGGGGAGACAGGAGACGGTCACAGGTAGAATCATGAAGCAGTTTTTCTTGGGGTCACCCCTGTCCACCCCCAACAGGGATGCCTCATATACACTCCTAAATGCAGCACCCCTTGATATCTCCTCTCCCATTTCCAATAATGGCTGTTTAGCTCCTGAGAAGATGCACCACAGATGGTTACCGTGACATCTCCTGCCTCTCATGTTTCGCCCCCTTAATATGGTTGACAAAGCAGCTCTGACTTTTGCACACAGTGACTTAGAAAAATTCTAGATTCAGCCCTCTCTAATCCAGCACTTTCTTCATCCCCCCACAGCTCTGACACCCTCCCTGCTGCACTTCCCTGAGAGCCCAGTATTCTGCCAAATGAGTGCTTATTGACATCTTCTTATATTTTCTTTCCTTCAGCCCCGTGATTCTGCATGTAAATAGACCAAGTGTACCTATTGATAAAGTCTCCAGACAGGCTGGACTTGATTGCATACTTAGTGTATACTTTCAGGGACCTGCATTGCATATATGGCCTCTCTGCATTAAGACTCAGACAAGATCAAAAGAGGTCCTAACTTGTATACTTCATTGATGATCAGAGCATATTTTCTAGATATGATGTTGTAAGGACATTATCAGACTGGAAGGCTTATAGCAGGTGGAAGGCTTATGTTAGGAGAAATGGCTGAAGGGCTTGGACTACTTGGAGAATGATTACTGCAGGTCTGATACTTGTCTTCAATCATCTGAATGAGCATCATACAGAGAAAAAGTAACATGCATATTCTGTGTAGCTCTAACACAAATAACTAGCAGCTAAATGTGTAAGATGTGGCCACATGAACCAGAGGCTACATCAGCCTGAGATCAGAAGAACTAGATGGTGCCCAGCTACAACCGATGACTGCCCTGACAGGGAATACAACAGAGAACCCCTGAGGAAGCAGGAGAGCAGTGGGATGCAGACCCCAAATTCTCATAAAAAGACCAGACTTAATGGTCTGACTGAGACTAGAAGGACCCCCGTAGTCATGGCCCCCAGACCTTCCGTTAGCCCAAGACAGGAACCATTCCCAAAGTCAACTCTTCAGACAGGTATTACACTGGACAGTGGGATAGAAAAAGATGCAGGTGAAGAATGACCTGCTTGGATCAAGTAAACACTTGAAACTATGTTGGTATCTCCTATTGGAGAGGAGATAAGAGGGCAGAGGGGGTCAGAAGCTGGTGGAATGGACACGAAAAGAGAGAGTTGAGGGAAGGTGCAGGCTGTCTCATTAGGGAGAGAGCAATTAGGAGTACATAGCAAGGTGTATATAAATTTTTGTGTGAGAGACTGACTTGATGTGTAAACTTTCACTTAAAGCACAATAAAAAAATTTTTTTAAAGTGTAAGATGCAATGAAACACGTTTTGGTTCATGGCAAGGCAGAGATTCCTAACAAAGCCATCCATAAGTGAAATGATCTGCCTAGAAAAGCAATGGTTTCTTAGGCACTGGAGGAGTTCCCAGCATATCCTGAATGGCATGGAGCAGAAATGTTGCCGAAAATACTCCTGTCTTGGTGAGAAGTTGGACCAGATGTTGGGTTCTTTCCGGACTGAAGGTTCTATGACCCGCTGCGTCTTTGTTATGACTGCTCAGGTGCTCTGTGGCTCCTACAGAACCTCAAGAGTCCCTGAATATCAAAAGGCAGATAAGAAAATACAGGGAACGTGAGTGGTTACCTAGTCTATTCCCCTGCTTTTATTACATGAAATGGATGAGACTCTAGAAATTGCATTATTTCCCTAGATAAACTATTCTAGTTTCTATCCCTCATCAGAAAGATTTCTGTTTTCTTCCTCCTAAATCTCTAGGCCTAACTCTTAAGCCCATTCCTTCTGACTTTATGCTCAGCAAATATGAAGAACAATCAATCATATCCCTCATTATACCGATTCATATAACTAAAAATTTATTGTGTAAGGCTTCTCTTCTCTGTGAAATTCCAGTTCATTTGCTGCTTTAAGCATTCTTTTTAATGATCACTTCCTCCAAGTTCCTCTAAAATTCTCTAAAGCTGCATTAGAACTTCTAATGACTCCCTGTTTTCTGTAACAGTGGTTCCCAAAGTGTGTTCCAGGAAACACTAGCTAATAAAAAATAGGTAAAATAAAATAAAATAAAGTGTTCTAAGACCAAATAAATTTGAGACATTCCAGACGAAGCAAGGTTAATCAAACTTCTCCAAGTCCTCTGCGCATTATGAATTTCTTGTGTGCTGTCGAGTCATTCCAACTCACAGCAACCCTATATGACAGAGTAGAACAACCCCATAGGATTTCCTAGGCTATGATCTTTATGGAAGCAGATTGCCAGGTCTTTTCTCCCACATACCTTTCAGTTAACAGCCAAGCTCTGAATCACTGTACCACAAGGGCTCCTATGAATCTCTTAGATGATGATGTAGGAAACATTGGAGGCTCAGTAGTAGAATTCTCACCTTCTATGCAGGAAACCTGCATTCGATTCCCAACCAATGTACTCATGTGCAAACACCACCTGTCTGTCAGTGGAGGCTTATGTATTGCTATGATACCGAATAGGTTTCAGCAGAGCTTCCAGACTAAAACAGACTAGGAAGAAAGACCTGGCAATCTACTCCTGAAAATCAGCCAGTGAAAACCCTATGGATCACAATGGTCTAATCTGCAGTAGATCATGGGAATAGTGCATGGGGTCGCCATGAGTCAGGTACCAACTCAACGACAGCTAACAACGACTATGGTATAGAATATAGCACCTCCCAAACTTATGTACACATGGGTCTCTTTCAGAGCATCTCAAAAGCCTAATGTTTCACAGAAAACAGTTTGGGAAGTCCTCTCACATGAAATGATGCCCAAAGCCCCATATCCACCTTGCATATCTCTCCATACTGAAAATCTCCTCTATCCATGTGACCAAGTCTCCCTTTCTGTCCTTACAGGAACCTCCTCCTAGCCAAGCTAATCCCATGGTCTCACCTTCCCTTCACCCACCACACATGGTAACACCTCCCTCACCTCCAAGTGAGATCCTAGCCAACATTAGTCCCAACTTAAGCCGAAGTGATGTCACGGAGTGATTATGAGAGATGGAGGTGACCAGGCTCTCAAACAATGCAGCCCCTTCATTAGATAGATAAGACAACTAAGAGTCAGAAAGATTGACTTGCCCAAATCACATAGCAGGGTAGGGAGAGAGCTGGAACTGAGACTTCCAGCTCAGTGTTCTTTATGTTACAGCAATGGGCTGATCTGCAGGCCAGGAACTCACTGAAAAAAATATATTCCCAGCCTCACTCCAAGCCTCCTGAATCAAATTTGCTTGAAAGCCTTTTTTTTTTTTTTATCTCCACAAGATATCCTGACACTCCACCAGGTCTGAGATCCACCACACCATCTAGCACCATCTTTCAACACAGGGTCCCGTTTATAGTCCAACTTGGCGCTTGTTCTCAATTTGTTGAGTAGTTTGGGCAAATCAGCTTCTCTGAGCCCCTGCTTCTGCATTGCTAGACTGCATCACTTGGACCAGTAAACCTCTAAGAGCCTTCCTAGCCATCTGATGTTGTCATTTCTTAGTTATGCTCAAAGTTCACCTATCTATTCCAGCCAGCACTATTCTCTCCCGGCTCAGAGAGCATTTGCCAGCTATAATTAAAGGTTAAATTATACCATATCAAATATACCACCTTCTAATAATATTTTTGGAGTGCCTCCGAAGTGGCAGGTGCTCTGCAAATGTTATTGCTATTGCTTGCAACAATCCTGAAAGGACTTAATATCCCTGTTTTCATACAAAGAAATTCAGCATCTACAATGTGAAATAAAATTTCCAAGGTCATACCCCTGTGAAGCTGTGGAACTGGATTTCTAAGCCAGGTCTGTCTCATTCCAGAAGCTCTGACCTGTCTGCGATGCCACGCTACTTGTGCGTGTGAATCATGCTTCCTCATTAAAGGTGCAAGCTCTCCTCGTCATGCATCTCCTGCAACACCAGCACTCAGCTGAGTGCAGGGCAGGCACTCAATAAATGTTTGTTGACTTGATTAGCGGGTTAACTCTCTCCTTCTACCTGGAGCATGGACCACATCTTTCCCACTTTGTGGAAAAGTGCTAAGTCCAGAGACCATCTGCAAGTTCCCTGTTAGCTCAGAGAGGAAAATTACAGCCTCATAGATCACACCTGTAGACCGGGGCTTAATTAATAGGCTACTCTGGGATTGAATGAGCCAGAGATACAGTACCTTATGCAAGAGGTGCTTGGCAGCAGGTGGTTCTGCAGGGGACATGTTTCACTTCTCTTGTTTTATACTATTCAAGCCATGTTAATGAAAATGTATTATTAGTAGCAATAATAATAAAGATGAAAACCCTCCTTCTCCTGATTCCTTACAAATGTTGTTTTTCATTTTGAATCCTCAGTCCTCCAGGGAGAAGAGGGAGGGAGTGTCACAAATCCAGATAATGATCTTGGGTATTCTACTGTTCATTTGGAGCTCTGATTTAGCTAAGCTGACAGATGTTGGGGAAAAAAATGTCTAGCCTGAAAACTCTCTGGTGGCTGCCCAGCTGTGGCTGCAAAGAGGAGTGAAGTTTCTCCAATGGAGCCTGGCATCCATCTACATTCGGAATTTGACATGCAGAATCACCCTGCTCTAATGATAGACATTGAAGCGCAGTGATGTTAGGGGCTGACTCCAGCCTGACGCTTTGGGGACCCACTCACATCTAACCACACTGCTCACTCCAAAGTCCTTGAAATTATTGTCAGTGGCTGTGCCCTGCCGTCTTGACAACACTACCTTCATCATTGCACAGTCGCCATTTACAGCGGGAAAAAAAAAAAAAAAACTTCCATATTAACCACCATCGTGTGATTTTCCCTTTGTTCTATCCCCAGAGCAGCTGAGAAGAATATTTAATTCACCTTTAAATGATACCAATTTCCCTAATGATCGTCTGAACTCATTTTGGGTCCTCCCTCCCCCCGAGAATAAATAGGCAAGAGAAACAAAACCACCAGAAGGGTGACCATTAATGTCTTTGGGCCTTAGTTTCCCCTCCAGAAAATGTTAAAAAAGCATTTTGATCTCAAAGGAGAAATCTGCTATTTAAATAAAAGATAGAAGAGCTGCTCCTTTTCAGCAGTAGTCAGGGAGGCCAGCACCCAGACTCAGGTTTCACTGAGCAGAAGTGAGAAGAAGACGTTTCACAAAGGCTCATAGCCAAGCTCCAAATGCCAAATGAACAAAGGAGCCTGGGTTTCTGACACCTATAGTGCAAAATTTAGGGCACCTAAATGGAAAGCCTGGTGGTGTAGCGGTTAAGTGCTATGGCTCCTAACGAAGAGGTGGGCAGTTTGAATCCACCAACCGCTCCTTGGAAACACTATGGGGCAGTTCTAATCTGTCCTATAGAGTTCCTATGAGTCAGAATCGACTCAATGGCAACGGTTTGGCTTTTAGGGTTTTTTTAAATGGCCAAAGGTTTTCTGACAAGCAGAGGCCTTCCCGTAATCCAGAAGAGGTGGCTTGGAGCTTTGAGGGCTAACCTTTATCACCCTCAAAGTTGCGGTAAGAAAAGAAATGAGAGAGTTCTTGTAAATGCAGTCAAACTAATTCATTAAAAACAAAAAAGATGTCAATAGTTAATTTAACACTGTAGATGAGTCCTAACCACTGGCCCTTGGAAACACCAGCTTCCTTAACCCAAATAATTAAATGCATTTGCAAATCAGGGTTTGAAAAGAGGACTTTAATGGAAGAAGAGTACCTTAGAGGTCAACAAGGTCCGCAGTCCCAACCCCTGGGTCGTTACAGAGGTCATGGGGCTACTCTCTTGGACTGTTATTTCCCTCTCAGAGTCTGGGTCCTAGCTAAGTCCCAAACCATTTCAAAAGACAGCCATCTTATTTAGACGACATTAATAGACTCATTGTACCAGCACCAGTTCTGCTGTAATCTTGTCAAAACTCACCTGTGTCTTGATACAACATGGGAGAACAAAGGTGTTCTTCCAGGGTCAATTGTCCATGAGAATGCCTGGAATTTGTATTGCACCTTTATTCTAAAAGGGCTTAAAAGACACCTACATCTAATATAGCCTTACAAAAGGCTTATAAAATAGAGAGAGACAGAGGGAGCATTATCCCTCCTCGCTCCCATCTTTATAAACCTACAGCCAAAGACCTATAGGCAGAAAGTGTATGTACCTTGATCAAGATCAACCAGCTCATTCATTCACATCTTCATTCAACAAACATTTGTGGAGCACCTTCTCTGTACTAAGCTCTGGGGATAAAAGGACAAATAGAACTCTGTTCCTGCCCTCAGAAAGGCACTCAGACTAGCAGGGATGAACAGATTTGTAAACAGATAATTACAGGGAGGTAGTAAGGCTATAACTAAGATATGTAGAAGAAGATGTTGGAGTAGAGAGAAGAAAGCTCTTAGTTACCTAAACACATTGCTCATTGCGGTTTAGTAGATTCCGACTCATAGTGACCCTGTAGGATGGAGAACTGCCCCCACAAGGTTTCCAAGGAGTGACTGGTGGATTTGAACTGCCAACCTTTTGGTTAACAGCCCAGCTGTTAACCATCGTACCACCAGGGCTCCTAAAGAGGCACAAAAGCCAGAGTAGAACATAAATCTAAAAAACCTAGCAGTCTCTCTGCTAGACCATTGGTTCTCAGCCCTGGCAGCACATTAAAGTCACTTAGAAGAATTTCCAAATACCAGGCCCTTCCACAGACCAATCAAATCAGAGTCTCTGATAGGGGGACATGAACACCTGTATTTTTTGCAAGCTTCTCAGGTAATTCAGTGGTGTAGTATCCATTGAGAATCACTGAATTATGTTAGACCAAGACTATCTCCATCAAAGCCCTTAGCTTATGTAATAATGCAAGGTTCTTTATCTCTTCATGTGTGTGACCCATCTCACCTTCTAGATCATCAACCCCTTCAGGACAGAACCCAGAGCCTCTAACCAGAGCCACACCACGACTCAGACCCCATGGTACCAAGCATACTTCAGTGAGACATATACTTCACTGAAGAAGATTAGGGAATGACCGTTGAGATTTGCCCATAAATGTTCTTATGTTCATATCTCAATGCCCAGGTGGCATCAGTACAATAATGAAGTACAACAGGTAGGTTTAGTTCAACTGAACCAGAAAGACACATATGACTAAAACCAAAGACAATGATTGACTTGATAACAAGCCACAATCTGCTAATGAATTTTTCCTCTAGAAAAGGGGAAAAAAAAAAATGTGGCACAAGATGGCACCCTGCCATTCATCATAGGGCAGAGCACCTCAATTCCAGTGAAAAGGATTTTTTTTTTTTTTTTTTAAAGCAAGTTGACAGCATCCAGCTCTCAGCTGGCAATCAATGAGTATAGAGGGAAATGAATTCAGGCTTTTGTTGGATTAGCTGCTGACCTTGTAAAACGGAAGGCTTCAGGAGACTGTGCCAAGTTTGGGGACCACTAAATCTGTCAGAAGTTTCCTGAGCTAAAGTCTCCCTGACAATGGTTATCCAGGACAACCAGACAAGTGGGGGCTGCTGGCTGAGGCCTACATGGTAAGATGCTGCTCAGTCAGTCAGGTGCTCAGGCCAGCTCGCTCCTCCCATGCTCAAGCAGAGTGGAACTTTCCTGACTGAACTAAATCCTCCAAGCCTCATTAAGTCACACTTCAGTACCACATTGTTCGGCCATCACTGCTCCCAGTGTTGTATGTCAAACCTGTCCCCTCACTGTCGTGGATAATAAAATGTTTTATGGTTTTGCTGGATGATTGCTCCCCGTCCCTTTTATTTTCAAAGTGGCACATAATAAATACCCCGTGGAGGAAAGACTGATTTGATGGAAAACACTGCATAGGATAGAGCCAAAAGCAATCAGGCTTACACAAGAAAGGGAGCACAGCTGTTGGGGGTTCTGGAGCCATGTCGTTTGCAAAGGTTTCCTCAGCCATTCATGAAAAGCGCATCTAGCAGGATGTAGCTCTATGCCCCTAAATAAGTTGCCTGTGACCAGTCGGTCCAGCTCATCAAATGCCCAACACCGCCAGTCTCAGCCAGACTGCAATGACCAGCCATAAATTCAGCCAAAGCCCTCTTGTAGAATGATTAGATGGACACGTATCTGCTAGGGAAGAACTGGTAGTTCCTGGTCACTGCAGGAGGGTCAGGTAGCACATTGTCATTCTCTGCATACTTGTACCTTCCCTCTGAAGGCTAAGCCAATGAATGAGTCACATCATTTTGTTGTCTGATAGCATTAACTACCAAGCCCTTTTAAAAAGTCCCCATTTAGCTTATAAAGGAGGCACCTATTATCTAAAATCAAGAATGTACAGGGTTCTGGTCCAAATTTACTCTGAAAGTTTAATATCCCAAGTCAGTTATTTTAATAATATGTAGGCTTGGGGTTCAATCCAACCTACTTCAGTAGATTTTTTTAAATAAAATTTTGAAGCCCTTTCTGTAAAAATTAGCAGTTGGTTTTGGTTTCAGGTTCCGAAATTGGTGTGATATATTCCATTTTGGCTTTGAAACTTTAGAGAAGTGCTTTGTTAAAGTCAGATTCATTATCTTGGATATAAACATGCTTGTGAATTGTTTCCTCAATAAAGTAATCACCGCTAAATTACATGTAATTTAGACAAAAGTTAGCATTGTTCCCCTAATGCAAAGATTAGAAACGGGTATCTCTAGATCTATTTATTAAATTCAGGTATACTTAAATGATTTAATTATTGTAATTACTATATTATTAAGAACTGTGAGACCGCCATTAAGATAGCATGGAGACATACTGGGTTATCCAAAGAACTGACTGTTTTGCTTCCTAGCATAAAATACAAACATCAAACATCTTTGAAGGGTAAATAGATGCATTTTTTCATGGTCGCTAATGGCCACCTTTAATCAATTACAACATCTTTTTAAGGAAACAAATGAGTCAACTTTGCCTTGTAAAAAAAAAAAAATAGGAGATAATTCATTAATGAGGTTATTGCTCTTCCCAGCCAGGACATTAGCCAGTAACACCTGAAATGCATCTTCTTTGCCAAGGTCCTATCACTCAAACAAAAGCAAGCATTTCTTGGTCAAAAGTCTCATCTCCAATAAGAAAAAATCTTTCAAAGTGAAAGAGGTCTTTCTCAAGTAAAACCAGCCAAAGAGAAGGGCATTGGAGGAGGTTTTGTGAGCACAACTACCTAAGCTGCTGGCTTTGTATAGAGGGTATCATACCAAGTGGCCGGGTGCTCTGGAGTCAGCAACACAGCCCCATGTGCTATTGGATACACAGAAAGATGTATACTCTCTTAATTGCCTAGTACTGCTATGACAGAAATACCACAAGTGAGTGGCTTTGAGGAACAGAAATTTATTTCTCACAGTTCAGAAGGCTAGAAGTCTGAATTCAGGGCACCAGCTCTAGGGGAATGCTTTTTCTCTCTGTCAGCTCTGGGGGAAGGTCCTTGTCTCTTTTCAGCATGTTCCTTTGTTCCTTGGCAATCTACATGTGGTGTGGCATGCATCTTCCCCCATCTGTGCTTCCTTACTTCTGTGCCTAATCTGCTCCTTTTTTATCTCAAAAGAGATTTGCACAAGACATACCCTACACTGATATGGTCTCATAAACATAACACAGAAAACCCTATTGCCTAATGGAATTACATCCACAGGTATTTGAAAAAAAACTCCTTGCTGTTGAGTGGATTCAGATTCATAATGACCCTATAACGACAGAGTAGAACTGCCCCCATAGGATTTCTAAGGAGCAGCTGGTGAATTCAAACTACCAGCCTTTTGATGAGCAGCCAAGGATTTGCAAACATATATTTTGGGGGGATATAATTCAATCCATAACATATACCAAACAGCCATAGCCTCAAAGAAGAGATAAGCACAGACCTAGGAAGTTTTCAAGACTCTTTTCAGGAGGCAAAAATAATCAGTTACATTTGCATACGTTTCCTAATCTCTGCCTAGAAAGGAAAAGAGAGAAGACCAGAGACCCCAGGAGGCTGGAGACCTTATAAGTCTCCCTTTTGCTGTGATCACCTCCCCAGGCGTGGAAAGGGAAAAAAAGGTACATATTGTGACTCTAAGATGGGGTCTTCAAACTTTTTTTATTGCAAACCCTAGCCATAAACATTTTTGACCATGCAACTCTGATAAGTTTATATTTACTCATTTATAAATTAAATTGAACTCATATACAACTATATAAATACATCATGTACATTTTAAAATTTACACACAAAATAGACATTTCATAAAGATGAGATAAAACAGAAATGCGAGACTTATTTCTGAGGGTAAGAAATATGAGCTAATAGTAAACAAATCACAAAATGCACAAAGAAACAAGGAAGGCTGACCAAGAGCCTCCAGAAACAATTATTGACAGAGTCAGTCTTAGAGAAACTTGACATAGAATACAAAATCAATATGCTTAATATGTTTAAATAAATAAAAGAGAAGATTGTGAATTTGTGTAAGAAGCAGGAAACTGGCTGATCAAATTGATTTTTAAAAATGTAGAGCTTTTAGAAATAAAAAAAACATTTGAAAGTAAAACTCAGTGCATAGTTTTAGCAGCAGGTCAGACATAGCTAAAGAGACAATTAATTATTAAGATATCTTTAGAAATTATCTGAATTACAGCCCAGAGAGACAAAAATTAGAAAGTGTGTAAGAGATGTTAAGGGACAGAGAAGCTAGAGTAAGGGGGTCTAATCAGAACCACAGAAGTGAGGGAGTAAGTGGGAAAGCACCAATAATGAAGACAAAACAGTTAAGATTTTTCCAGAGCTGATTTGTCTAAGGAATCCCAAGCAGGGTAAATTAAAAAAAAATCACAGCTAGACACAGTGAAACTGTAGAACACCAAAAAACAAAGAGATAAGAGCAAAAATATGTTGCCTACTAAAGGGCACCTATTAGACAGACAGCTGACTTCTCATTGGCAGCTAGAAAACAATGGGCTGATAACACAATGCGCTAAAAGAAAAAAACAAGCAACCTACAATTGTATATCTAGCAAAAATATCCTTTAAGACAAAGTGGAAGTGTAGACATTTTCAGACAAAAAAAAAGAACCTCAAATGAAATATTCTAGATGAAAGAAAAAAATGAGGAAACCTCCTACTATACACTGACTGTATAAAACACATAAAAACAGAAACTACCAAGAGAGTGCCTTGGTCCAGTCTTGGACCACCTACTTGGACTTTTTTTTTTTTTCTGAAAGGATTGTAGGATTTTTTGCTTTTTGTGGGTTTTTTTTTTAAGGTATGGTTTGTATACAATAAAATTCAGCTTCATTCTTTTACATATAAAGATCCAGTTATTCCAGCACCATTTATTGAAGAGGCTATTCTTTCCCCATTGAATGGATTTGGCACCTTTGTCAAAAATCAGTTGACCATAAATGTACGGGTTTATTTCTGGACTGTCAATTCTATCCTATTGGTCTATATGTATATCCTTATACCAGTGTCATGCCATTTTAATTATTATACCTTTGCAGTATATTTTTAAATCAGGACATGTGAGTTTCCTTACTTTGTTCTTTTACAAGATTGTTTTGGTTATTTCGGACCCTTTGCAATTCCATATGAATTTGAGTATCAGCTTTCCATTTCTGTCAAAATAAAAGGCTGTTGGAATTTTGGTAGGGATTGTAATTGTGTTGAATGTGTAGATTACTTTGGGTTGTATTAACATCTTAACAATACTAAGCCTTTTAATCCATGAACACGGGATGTCTTTCCATTTATTCAGGTTTTCTTTAATTTCTTTCTGTAATATTTTATAGTTTTCAGTGTATAAGTCTTTCACCTACCTAGTTAAATTCATTTCTAGGTATTTTATTCTTTTAGATGTTATTGTAAATGAAATTGTTTTCTTAATTTCCTTTTCAGATTGTTCATTGCTGATATATAGAAACTCAGCTGATTTTTGTGTGTTGATCTTATAACCTGCAACTTTACTGAGTTTGTTTATTAGCTCTAGTAGCTTTCTTGTAGATTCTTTGGAATTTTCTATATATAGGATCATGTCATTTGTGAATACAGATGGTTTTACTTCTTTTCCAATTTAGACATCATTTTTTTTTCTTGCCTAATTGCTCTGCTATAACTTCCAGTGCATTGTTAAATATCAAAGGGGAAAAGTGAATTCTTACATTTTTCCCAATCTTAAGTGGAAAGCTTTCAGTTTTTCAATGTGGATTATGATGTGGGCTATGGGTTTTTCATAAATGTCCTTTATCCTGTTGAGTCAAATCCTTTCTGTTTCTAATTTATGGAGGGTTTTTATCATGAAAGGGTACTGGATTTTGTCAAATGCTTTTTCTGCATCAATTGAGATGATCATGTAGTTCTTTTCCTTTGTTCTATTAATGCAGTGTATTACATTTGTTGATTTTCTAATGTGGAACCAACCTTGCATTCCTGGGATAAATCCCATTTGGCTATGGCATACAATCCTCTTAATATGCTGTTGGAATTGGTCCACTAGTATTTTATTCAGGATTTTTGCATCTATATTCATAAGGGATATTGGTCTGTAGTTTTCTTGCAGTGTCTTCATCTGGTTTGTGTATCCAAGGTAATGCTGGCCTCATAGAATGAGTTAGGAAGGATCCCCTCCTCTGAAATTTTTCAGAATAATTTGAAAAGGACTGGCATTAATTCTTCTTTAAATGTTTAGTGCATTTCCCCAGTAAAGCCATCTGGTCCTGGATTTTCTTTGTTGGGAGATTTTTTATTGCTGATTCAATCTCTTCACTTGTTGTAGGTCTGTTGAGATTTTATATTTCTTTTTGAAATATAAACAATTTGTGTTTGTAGGAATTTGTCCAATTCACCTAGGTTATATAATTTGTTAGTGTATAGTATTCATAGCATAGGTTCATAGTATTCTTTTATAATCCTTTTTATTTCTGTAAAGTTGATAGCAATAACCCCCTTTTTATTTCTGAGTTTATTTATTTGCATCTTCTCTCTTTTTTTCTTTGCCAGTCTAGCTAAAGGTTTGCCAATTTTGTTGCTCTTTTCAAAGAACCAATTTTTTGTTTCATTAATTCTCTCCGTGGGTTTTATATTCTCTATTTAGTTTATCTCTTTATTATTTCCTTCCTTCTCATAACTTTGGGCTTCATTTACTCTTCTTTTTCTAGTTCTTCAAAGTGTAAAGTTAGGTTACCGATTTAAGTTCTTCATCTTTTTTAATGCAGGCGTTTAAAGCTATATATTTCCCCTTACCATCCTTTTTTATTCTAGCTATTCTAATGGGTTGTTTTCATTTGCATTTCCCTGATTACTAAGGATATAGAGGTTTTCATGTGCTTTTTTGCCATTCACGTACCTCCTTTTGTGAAATAATGTATTCAAATATTCTGTCTATTTTTATTGGGTTGTTTATCTTTTTATGTTCATTAGTAGTTCTTTCTGTACTCTGAATATGACTATGTTGTCAGATACAGGCAGTCCGATAAGTAGAAATTTTTTAATTTTGATGAAGTCAAAATCAATATGTTTTTTGTCCTGTCAAAAAACCTTTGCCTACCCCAAAGTAACAAAGATATTTTCCTATATTTCTTCTAGAAGCTTTATGGTTTTAGCTTTCTTATTTAAAATCTATGATCCATAGTGAATTAAATTTTGTGAATGATGTGAGGGAGAGTTAAAGGTGCATTTTTTTTTCAAACGGATATCCAGTTAATCCAACAACATTTGTTGAAAACACTTTTTTATCCATGGAATTACATTGGTGCCTTTATAAAAAAAAAAAAAAACAATTGATCGTATATATATGGGTCTATTTCTGGACTCTCTATTCTGTTATTTTTCTATCCTTACTTCAAAGCAACACTGTCCTTGCACTAATACTAACCCAACCCCAGTGCCGTTGAGTCTATTCCGATGCTGTCTTTATTACTGTAGTTTTTAAATAAATCTTGTTTTTTACTTTGTTTTTCTTTTTTCAAGATTGTCTTGCCTCTTCTTGATCTTTTTATATTTCCATATAAATTTTGGATTCAACTTGGCAATTTCTTCGAAAATGCTTGCTGGGAATTTTATTGAGATTGCATTGAATCAATCAATCAATTTGGGGAGAATGGATATCTTAGTAATATTTACTCTTCCAATCCATTAACATTCTGCCTGGACTTCTACTTGTTTTAGCCATTTTTATTCGTTTAAGGTTTTGTCATTCGGTCAAAACTAATTACAGCTACTATGCAAATAAAGAGTCGGAATCAACTAGAGGGCAGTGGGTGGGTTTTATGCAAATAAAGGAATATAGAGTACATAACTTTCAACCATAAAGAGGGAAATGAAAAAAGAAAAAAAAATCCACTCTATCCAAAAAAAGAAAAAGGAAGAAAGGGAGCGGGGAGGAAGGGAGGAAGGAGAGAGGGAGAATATAGAGAAGAAGATCATGGTGGACAGCATAAAATAAGATGGCAGAAATAAATCCAAATAATAATCGTTACAATAAATATGAATAGGCTGCAAGGATGGCAAACTAGAACATGCTACTGGCTCCCTCCACCAAAAACAACCACAGGGAAATTACAGAAGCAATAGGAGAAAATGGAACTAACAAAAAAAAAAAAAAATGAGAAAACTCTGGGAAGATGGAAGTACTCCTTAAAATATGTCAGGGGACAAGCAGCCAGAAGTATAGATTGGTGAAAAGATTTTTAATAATTCTGTTCTTGCCTCCTCCCCACCACTGTCTTGGGATACTCTTTGCCCTTCTCATCACTGCAGAAATCAGTGGAAACAGCTCACACTGTAAGTTCACTTGCCCAAGGGGTAAAATTAGGGTAATGCCTATGTTCTGCTAGGGTGAGTAGTTGAGAAAAACAGGTGCTAACTGGTCACCCTAAGCTTTAACCCTCCTCTAAAACCCCAGAGCTGGGAGATAGTCCTGCTTCTCCCTAAAGGTTTAAAGTGAAACAAGGACCAGAACCGTGCCTCGTGCAATGAAGGCAAACCAGAGGGATCGCTGGTGGCTAGTGGGGCCTGGGCTCCCTCACAAGCTCATCATCTCCTCTCTCTTGAAATTCAACAGACTGACTGACTGGAGCCTGGTCTTCAGCCCCTACCCTACACACTACTGAACTCTCAAGGAGCACAACAATGTCAAAAGAAATTGAACAAACCGAACAATATATACAGTCTGAAGCAGAATTATTAGATCTAATGGACCAAAAATTTTAATTAAGCTCAATGAATATACGAAGGAAATAAAGGTCTTTGAAACAAGAATAAGAACTTGTAAAAACAGCATGGAGGCAGCATCTGACCTCCTCTAACTTCACAAGGGCAGAGGAGAATCAAGATCAACAGCCCAAGGCTGATTCCTGTGAGGCACAGGTCAGACATGCCTCCTTTCTCTGCGATCTTTACCAATTCTGATACTAACTGTCCCTCCTATGTCCAAATAAACCCAGTGCCATCGTATAGCACTGTCTATTTTCCTGCTGGGTTCAATAATTCATTGCAATGGACACACAGAACTCACAGGCAATACTCACAATTATAGGTTTTTTTAGGGAAGTAACAGGTTACAACTCAGGCTCAAGAGCACTCAAGAATACAGTGTTTCCATCAGGACAACCTCTTCCCAGCCATACTCGCACACACACCTCTCCCTGGCCCTAAGCCTTTACCCAAAACACTCAGCTTTCTCACTCCATGGGCCAGGAAACCCACCACACCATCTCCTTCTACAAGGTTTCTCCTGCTATGAGGTCTCTCCTGCCACTTCTCTGCCACTGCTTCTCGCTGTCTTCACGGTTATAGTTTGCTCTCTGTCTCCTGGGTCCAGGAGCTTCTCACAACAGGGATCCCAGGTTCAAAGGACGTGTTGGCTCCCGGCTTTTCTTCCTTGGTGGTGGTGGTATCTTTCCTTTCCCACCTCTGGCATGGCTCATTTCAAGCCTAGTGGGATGGCAAGACTGACCAATCCATTTGGTGGGCCACAATTATCCTATCTGTACAGTCCCACCCAATTACCTGGGTCAGAGTTACAAGACCATGACAACAAAGGCCACACAAAAGCAATCCATTACATGGTAGACCTCCTAAAAATTATGAGAAAATACTAGAAGTAAAAAACATATAAATCAAGTACAGTAATAATGAAATTAACAAAAGAATTAGTAGAGCTAAAGAAAGAATTGTGAACACATCAACTAGAAGTTCATATTCGAATTCAGAGATAAAAACATATAAAAGGAAAACTAAGAGATGTAGAGGATAATATAAAAGGAGTAGGAATTACAATAGAGAAAAATCCAGGTAAGAAAGAGAAAATATTTGAAGAAATAATGGAGACAAATTTCCCCAAATTAACTTAGATTGAAAGGACTCATAGAATGACAAATGAGAGAGGTAAGAAGAACTCCACATTTTAGACAAACTAAAGATACTAAAGATAAAGGGGAACTACTATGAGTTCCAGAGAGAATGAAGGGATCACCTCTAAAAAAACAAGTATCAAACTGATACCAGACTTCCCAACCACAATACAGGACCCACAGTGATGGAATAATATTTTAAAATATTGAAGGAAAAGAACTTTGAAGCTAGAATTTAAACTATAAACCCAACTCTTTATTTAACTATAAAGAGGTTTTTAAAAAAAAAATTATCACACATATAAGGCTTCAGGAGTTTTACCACACAAAAGCACATATTTGAGGAAAAACAGTTAAAGTTTCTAAGAGATGCTTCATCAGATAAGAAAACGAAAAGTGATCAAATATTTTGGTAAAATTTATTGTCTTAATTAAAAAAAAAAAAAAAGATGGAGGGCAGGTCTATTACCAAATAAAAGAAAATATATCCATAATATCTGGAACTAAAATTTTTGGTAACCCCAGCAAGATGGGAGAAGGATGAACACAAAAGACATTTGAGAGTATGCTAAGTACTTACGGTGTTAAAGAGAAGATTCAGGTATTAATAAGCTTAAGAATTTAGGGATAAATGAATATGAGTATGAGTTGTAAGTTAAGGGAAAGTGCCATATGGAAAAAAAAAGAGACTATATAATATTTAAACCAACAGAAGAAAACTCAAGTCATACAATGGAAAGGAGGAAAAAAAAGAAAAAGCAAAAAGAGAGTACCAGCCATGAAAAACATAAAATAATTTGGCAGAGATAAGTTCTAAAATAATAAAACAAATATCAATATGTTAAACTTACAATTAAATATTAAAGGCCACTAGATTGGATTTTAAAAGAAAATAAAAAATAGTGTGGAAACTGTGCAAGGTGGAACTTGACGGGACTACCTTGTTTTTCCAGGAGTCCAAGATTTTCCACCTTTGACAGGGTACAGTCTTACCACTTTTCTGTTGTTCTCTATTAGTGGAAAATATTTGAGTTTTCCTTCTCTGACAGGTTTCCACCTTACACACGTTACTGCTTTCACAGGTTTTACTGTAAAACATTAAAATGTATTATCAAAAGCAACATCTAAAGGATTCATGGCAAAAATCAATAAGATATTGTTTAAAAATATTGTCATGAAACAGTACATGTGAAAAAATGTGGAACGTAATTAAAGAGGTACTTGATTATTTACAGCTTTAAATTCATTGATCAGAAAATAAGAAAGGTTAAAAATAAGCATGCATTCAATTGAAGGAGATGGGGAAAAACAATATAACAAATCCAAAGAATCAAGAAGGGAAACAATAAATGCAAAAATCAACAAAACAGATGAAAAAATAATAGAGATGATTAAAACTTGTTCACTTAAAAGATTAATAGAACAGGCAGACCTCTAAGAAGACGAGAGAAACAGAAAAATTCAATTGAACAAAACACAGAAGGAAAAGGGGGAAATAACTAGAAAGATTTTAAAAATAATAAAATGGTGTTGTGAATAAATAATAAATTTGACAACTTGATGAAATGGATAAACCCCTAAAGGATATGAAATGCAATATGTAGTACAAGAAGAAAAATATAACTTCAATGGACAGTAAATTATTAAATACGTCGAAACGTTCAAGGGTCTACCCTCTCAAGACAAACAAGTCCGAATGGTTTTATAGGTGAGTTTTACCAAACTTTCAAAGAAGCCCTAATTTTTAACTTACACAGCTTGTTTCAAAGAAAAGAAAAAGAAGCTACTCAGTTCATTTTATCCAACTAGTGACTGGCAAGAAGCAGTTATCCAAAAAGAGCAAGTGGATACTGCATGGTTTAAAATCAGGAAAGATGTGCATGAGGGTTGTATCCTTACACCACACTTAGTCAATCTGTACGCTGAGCAAATAATCCAAGAGGCCGGACTATATGAAGAACACGGCATCAGGACTGGAGAAAGACGCATTAACAACCTATGATATGCAGATGACACAACCTTACTTGCTGAAAGCGAAGAGGACTTGAAGCACTTACTGATGAAGATCAAAGATTACAGCCTTCAATATGGATAACTCCTCAACATAAAAAAACAAAAATCCTTACAACTGGATCAATAAGCAACATCATGATAATGGGAGAAAATATTGAAGTTGTCAAGGATTTCATTTTACTTGGATGTGCAATCAATGCCCATGGAAGCAGCACCCAAGATATCAAATGATGTATTGCATTGGGCAAATCTGCTGCAAAAGACTTCTTTAAAGTGTTAAAAAGCAAAGATGTCACCTTGAGGACCAAGGTGCTCCTAATCCATGCCATGGTATTTTTAATTTCCTCGTATGCATGCAAAATTTGGGCAATGAATAAGGAAGATCAAGGAAGAATTGATCCCTTCGAATTAGGTGTTGGCGAAGATTATTGAATATACCATGGACTGCCAGAAGAAGGAACAAATCTGTCTTGGAAGAAGTACAGCCTGAATGCTCCTTAGAAGCAAGGATGGCGAGACTTTGCCTCGCGTGCTTTGGCCATGCTATTAGGGGGACCAGTCCCTGGAGAAGGACATCACACTTGGTAAAGTAGAGGGTTAGCGAAAAAGAGACCCTCAACAAGAGGAATTGACACAGTGGCTGCAACAATGAGCTCAGACATAGCCATGATTGTGAGGACGGCCCGGAACCAGGCAGCGTTTCATTCTTTTGCACATAGGGTCACTACGAGTCAGAACTAACTAGATGGCACCTTACAACACAGTGAAATCTTAATTCCCAGAGCAAGTGAGAATACTAAAATATATATATACACAACAGTTCACTTATGAACGGAAATGTAAAAAATAAATCAACCTAGTCCTACCAAAACCAAAACCATTGCCGTCGAGTCAATTCTGACTCATAGTGACCCTAAAGGACAGAGTAGAACTTCCCCACTGAGTTTCCAAAGAGCACCTGGTGGATTCGAACTGCCGACCTTTTGGTTAGCAGCCATAGCACTTAATCACTATGCCACCAGGGTTTCCCATTCATGACCATAGATGCCAAAAATCTGAAATAAAATATTATCAAACAAAATCCAACAATTTATGAAAAAAAATAATAAATCATGACCAAGTAGGATTTCTACCAGGATTGAAAGTTTAGTATAACCTTGTGGAATCAATTCATGTAATTTGCCACATTAACAGATAAAGTATTGTTATTTCAATAAATTCAGGAAAATGCATTTGATAGAATTCCAAAGATTTCCATGGTAAAAACTTTTAGCAAGCTAGAAGTAGAAGGAAAGCTCCTTAACCTGACAAAGGATATTTACAGAAAAGCCTTAAGAACACACTATACTTAGTGTTAAAATGTTGAAAGCATGCTTTCTAAGATCAGATGAATGATAAAGTGCCTTCAACAGGGGAGCCAAGACAATTCAATAGGAAAAGAATGATCTTTACAACAAATGGTGCAGTGAGAACTGGATATCCTCATGCAAAAGAATGAGATTAGAATCCTTCCTCACATCATATGTAAAGGTTAATTCAAAATGGATCATAGACCTAAATGTAAGAGATACTTGTACATTAGTGTTCATTGTAGCATTATTCACAATAGCCAAAAGGTAGAAACACTGCAGGTGTCCAAAAAGAAATGACAAAATGTGGTCTACCCATTCAATGGAAAACGATACAACCATAAAGAGAAATGAAATTCTGATACATGCTATGACATGGATGAACCTCGAAAATATGATGCTGGGTGAAATAAGTCAGACACAAAGGAGCAAATATTGTATGACCTCACTTTTGTGAATTATCTAGAGTAGGAAAATGCAGAAAGACCAAAAGAGATTAGTGGTTACCAGGGGCTGGAGGGGAGGGAGCAACAGAGAGTTATTACCTAAGGGTTACTGAGTTTCTGTTTGCGATGATGAAAAACTTTTGGAAATAGATAGTGGTGATCGTCGTACAATGTGGTGAATATAATTAATGTCACTGAATTGTACACTTAAAATGGTTAAAATAGAAAATTTCATGTTATATGTATTTTACCACAATCACCTTAAAAAATGTTTTTTAAAAGAGTATAAAGAAGGTAAAGAGACAAAACACAAATTGAGAGAATATATTTTTAAACGCACTTAATTGGCAAAGGGTTGGTATGTGGAATGTACGGTATTTCATCATCCTAAAATGCACATTTCTTTTAATCTCTGAAATCAGAATGCATCTTATAATCAAAGGTGTGTCACAATTTAATTATCAGGGTATTTTTCTTTCTTAGTAGCAAATGAAATAATGGGACCTCTTACAATCAATGCTGTCTTAGATACGACAAAATATACTCTAAAGAATTACAGGTCAGCACACAAAGTCCCAAATTAATCTAGAGATGTGAAAAAATTCAATTAAAAATGGGCAGAATATTTGAAAAGGCACTTTATGGAGAAGAAAACTTGAATAGCCTGTAAATTTGTGGAAAATAATGCTCAGCCTCATTAGTAATCAGGAAAATGCAAATTAAAACCATGAGATACCACTTCACACTTCCAGCTTGGCAAAAATGAAAGGGTTGACAATATCAAGTGCTAGAGAGAATGTGCAGCAGCTAAAATGATTAACCTGTGCCACTGGGAGTGTAAATTTGTTCAGTCACTTTGGAGAACATTCTAGCTTTATCTAGTTGAAAATGCATATACCCTATGACTCAGCAATTCCGACCCTAGATCGATAATAAAGAGCATCTATTTCTATATCTATTTCCAAAATGTTTTCAACACCCCAAACAGAAACTCAGTAACCATTAAGCAATAACTCTCCATTCTTCTATCCCCCCAGTCCCTTGTAACCACTGATCTACTTCAGTTTCTATGTATTTGCCTATTCTAGATATTTCATGTAAATGAGATCATACAATGTTTGTCTTTTTGTGTCTTGGACATGTGCTCAGGGGACGCGTATAAAGCATGTTCGTAACAGCACTGTTTGTAATATGAAAACCTAGAAACAACCTACTGAAAAGAATAGTTCAGTGTAGTCTCACACGGAAACATTATACATCAACGAAAATGAATGAATTACAGCTACATTTACTAACAAGAATGATCTCATAAATATATTGAGTAAACAAAACAAATTGTAGAAGAATTACAGTATAATTCCATTTATAAACAATTCAAAAGCATGAATAATTAAATAATACATTATTTAGGCTGCAAATACCCATTTTGAAATCATAAGAAAGCAAAATAAAAATAAACACAAAATTCGGAATAGTGGCTGCCCCAAGGGTAAAGGGAAAGAGAAGGATTAGGAAGCAGTACCTCCAGGTTTCAGAGGTAATTAAATAGTGCTCTACCTTTTTAAAATCGGGTTGTAGATACATGTATGTTCCTTGTGTTGTTAATCCTTTTGTTCCATGCATATTTTTAAATGTTCTTTTTGCATTTGCTCAATATTTAATTTCCTACATTAAAAAAGAGCAAGGCCTTCACATCTAACCAGTTTCTCTACTGATGTATTGAACAACCCTGGTGAAAATCAATCAATCTCTAATGTCCCTGACTGTGACTGAGTCACCAAGAAAAGGCTTAAGGCCAGTGTACTCTTTCAAAGAAGGCAGAAAGGTCTGAATGCACACTGAAAATAGTTTGTTAAAAATACAACACATAAAAACGTTTTGCTGCTAAATGGGATAAGCATTCATTATTTAGAAAATTCATTTGTGTGGGAAGACTCGGATACTCATCATGACAGATGGAGTATAGTAAGTACACCATATTTAAAATGAAATAAAATAATTATGACTAGAAGTTCTCGTGTTTTCTTTCCATACCCAATGGAAGTCACTCCACTTTGGAGAACACTGCTCTTAAAAAAGTGGAACAAAATTACCAGGGTCTCTTGACGGCACTGGCTTTTTTGGCTTGAAAACTCACTAATCGGTATTTCCCAATCCTATGCTTTCCTCCTAGTCCTTCATCCAGCCCAGAAGTCAACTTTTTACAATTATTTTTAGAAAGGAAATTTCCAAGTTTAAAATCATGGGACCCTTTCTCTAAAAAAAAAAAAACTTAAATCATAGAGGAAGACTTTAATGGTAAAATTGAGGACCTGCTATGTGCCTACCTACAGGCAGAAAGCTGGAGATGAAATGGAAGACAAAACCAAACATGAGCCCACACTGAGGAAGCTTACAGTCTAGTGGAGGTGACAGTCATTAATGAAAAGATCACTGAGATAAAAGCCAATCACAAGTGCTGCAAGATGTCGTGACAGTGTAAAATACATGGAAATGTCCTGGTGAGTGCTAAATGTGCTAAGCTATGGAAGCTATGAAGGAAACCTAGTTGTGAACTAGGCGTGGGGAGGGAAGGGGAATGTGAGGGGATGGGAAGAAAATTCCAGAGAGACCAGATAATGTAAAGTGCTATAGCAGACTTTGCATATGGTTTATGGCCAATAATCACATCAAGGAGAGATGTAAGGTAGTCATGATAAATAAATAAACAGTAGTTTGCTCAGGTAAGTAAACAGTGTTACCTAGTAAACACTCAATAAATTATTGACTAAATGACAGCTAGTTCTTATCTGGACTTCAGCAAATCAAAATTTATTTTTATATGATTGACAATCCTTGTACTACCCACTTTCTGGTTTCAATTCGGCTTGTGCTTGGGAACACATGAATATTTGTACAATGAATTTGAGAGTAAAATCTGAAGACAAAGAGAAAGGAAATAGGTGGATAATAAAATGATATTATAAATATCTCAATAACAAAAAGACAAACAACCCAATTAAAATTCAGCAAAGGGCATGAACAGACATTTCACCAAAGAAGACATTCAGGCTGCTAAAAAACACATGAAGAGATGCTTGCAATCATTAGCCACTAGAGAGATGCAAATCAAAACTACAAAGAGATGCCATCTCACCCTGGCAATAATGGCACTGATCAAAAAAAACAGAAAACAACAGATGCTGGCAAGGTTGTGGGGATATTAGGACTCTTATACCCTGCTGGTGACATTGTAAAATGGTACAACCAATATGGAAAATGATATGGCACTTCCCTAGAAAGCTAGAATTAGGGTGTAACTGAGAGAGTGCTGACACATTGCGGGGATTGCAACCAATGTCACAGAACAATTTGTGCACAAACTATTGAATGGGAAAATAATTTGCTCTGTAAACCTTCACCTAAAGCACAGAATAAATAAATAACTGAGAGATGGTTGTGAGTGAGGTAGGTTCTACCATCTCTCACTATCAGCATCTCTGTAATCTTTGACTTTTTAAAATCATGTCCAAATATTACTTTGACAATTTTTAAATGAATGCTGTTTTTAAGAGGTGTTATTACAATTCAAAGTCAATATAATCTTATAAGCAGCAGCATATAAATAAATATACAATACAAGGTGGTCATAACTTTATTAGGCGGACACGGTGGGGACTAAGCTTGGGTCCATAAAAAAAAAAAAACCAAACCCATTGCCATCGAGTCGATTCTGACTCATAGCAACCCTATAGGACAGAGTAGAACTGCCCCATAGGGTTTCTAAGGAGGAGCTGGTGAATTCGAACTGCTGAACTTTTGGTTAGCAGCCAGACTCTTAATCACTGCACCACCAGGGCTCCAGGTCCATAAAGCACAGCTGGAAAACCCTGCTCTAGAGCCCAACCCAACTGGGTCAACAGCTAGAGAAATGAGATGGAATTATTTCCATTCTCACTAAGAGTCATGTTATGTCACCATTCCGCTGCATTGCCGTAATTGTGTGTCTGATCTGAAGCCACCTAAACAGCCCTAAGGACAATTTTCTAAACCTTGCGGAACACACAAGCAGGCATGGTAGAGAGGACGGCATGTAAAATCTGCCACTTCTCTAATCTTGCTGCGCTTCTTCTCTTGAGAAATCACTGTACATTCCGCTTCTAACTCCCAAATTTTAAAAATGGTAAACTCACCATAAAAAGAAAAACATCTTTCAGGAAAGTCATCACACATGTTCAGTTGTTCTAGAAGATTCTTGGGGGAGAGCTTAGTCCTAAAGACAGTTTCTTCTTCACAAAAAGGAGGGCAAAGACAGGCTAATGCTCAAAACGCTGACAGTCAACAGAGCCCCCTCCAGAGAGCGAAGCAGTCACTCACTTGTCTCTGGGAAATGTGTGCATTTAGAGTGAAATCTCTCTCTTGGATTCTATGTATGAAATAACCATTTACCTTTGGGTGATTCTGAAATATCTATCACTCCACTTGCCTTCTCTCATCTATTCTGCTTCCTCCAGGTCCAGCAGCATTAATGGAAAGCTATTGATCATGCTGAGTGAAATGTTGAAAAGGTTACTGAGAGTTGAGGGGATCCTGCTATCAAGGGGAAGGAAAAGCAACCAGGCTTCCAACTCAATCAAGGATTTATCTTCAGAGAAAGGTGCTGAATATTGACAACAGCTACATCCACTCCTCTCAAAGGAAAGAATGGTGGCGGCCGGCTTACCTCTGCCCAACACCAAACATTCCCAATAAGAAGGCCTAATAAGAGTTTGAAAACTTTTGCCTCTTGCTCTCAGTAGCTTTTAAATGACTAGCAAATCAATTTTGGCTTGTTTCACCTCACTGCTTTCCAGGATAAGAGTCCACTTTGCCTTATGAAGACGTGGCAAGGAAAACAAAAGAAGATAAAGGTAAGACTCTTTGGGAGTAGAGTGGTGGTGACCATAAGCAGCCCAGACGGGAACAAATTTCCATTCAAAAATGGCAGAGTTGTAAAATGCCAGGTTCAGGGCAGGGCAAGGAATGAAGCTTGACTACGTTTTCTTTGCAATGAGCTGTTTGTTCATCTATAGTCAAAATGCCTACCAATGCTTTATGAGTAAGTTGCTGGAGACATCACAGGATTTAGAGGGACAGGGCATAAAAAAAATGAAGGAAAGTAATGAGGGAGCAAAATGCCTCATGAAGCACATGGATCTGCATCTGGTTTCGGGAAACCAAGTGGTAGTTACTACCCCTTTGTGCTGTGAGCACTTCGGAGCAGGAGGGGAAGAATTTCAGATCACCCTCTTCCATCATTTGTGCTTATTTGTGAAATTAAAACATGACCACCGGGAGGGCCTGGGCAGTCCTCTTTCAAACCAATTTAGGATGTTGAGGTCCCTTCACCTTCTCAAAAGCTAACCAAAATTGTGTTCATCTCTCACTTATTCAACAGCTGTTCATAGAATGCCTTGTCACAGGCTTTCTCTCCACCTAGAACCCACTCCTCTGCTCTTCACCTGTTTATCCTCCAGAATCTGCCAAGGCATTCCCTCCAGGAACCCTGACCTGCCCCCCGCAGTTTAGGGACAAGCAACCCTGATACATGCTCCATAATATCCCACACTTCCCCAATTATAAACAAGCTGCCTTCAAGTCAACTCCAGCTCACGGCGACCCAGTGTGTGTCAGAGTAGAACTGTGCTCCATAGGGTATTCAATGGCTGATATTTCAGAAGAAAGTCCAGGCTTTTCTTCTGAGGCACCTCCAATGTTTCGGTTAGCAGCTGAGCACCTTAATCATTTGCACCACCTAGACATTCCTTTTCCAATTACACATATTGCAATACTACGTATAACTCTAACTCACCAGTGAGATCATATGCTCCAGAAGGATAGCAATCGTGTCTCTCAATCAGGGTCCGGCCCATTATAGGCACATAATAAATATTTTTGGAATGAATGAATGTATGCTGGTGAATAAAACCAAACCAAACCAAACCCGATGCCGTCGAGTCGATTCCGACTCATAGCGACCCTATAGGGCAGAGTAGAACTGCCCCATAGAGTTTCCAAGGAGCTCCTGGTAGATTCGAACTGCCTACCTTTTGATTAACAGCTATAGCTCTTAACCACTACACCACCAGGATTTCCGTACTGGTGAATAGTAGATAAATTCTTTCCCTGAGCTCAGGGTCAGGAAGTCAGGATGAGAAATAGCAAGCAATATACATGCCAAATACGATATGCCAGATGCAGTTTTAATTGTGTTGCATGTATTAATTCATCTAATTATGGTGCAAGTGGTTTGTGATCAGCTGCTAACCTAAAGGCTGGCGGTTTGAATTCACCCAGTGGCTCCATGGAAAGAAGGACTAGTGATTTACTTCCATGTTGTTGTTGTTGTTCTTAGGTGCTGTTGAATCGGCTCCAACTCATAGCGACCCTATGCACAACAGAACAAAACACTGCCCCGTCCTGCACCATCCTTATAATCGTTGTTATCCTTGAGCCCATTGTTGCAGCCACTGTATCAATCCACCTCATTGGGGGTCTTCCTCTTTTTCACTGATGCTGTACTTTGTCAAGCATGATGTCCTTCTCCAGAGACTGATCCCTCCTGACAACATGTCCAAAGTATGTAAGACGCCGTTTCACCATTCTTGCTTCTAAGGAGCATTCTGGTTGTACTTCTTCCAAGACAGATTTATTCATTCTTTTGGCAGTCCATGGTATATTCAACATTCTTTGGCAACACCACAATTCAAAGGCGTCAATTCTTCTTCGGTCTTCCTTATTCATTGTCCAGCTTTCACATGCATATGATGCGATTGAAAATACCATGGCTTGGGTCAGGTTCACCTTAGTCTTCAAGGTCACATATTTGCTCTTCAACACTTTAAAGAGGTCCCTTGCAGCAGATTTATCCAATGCAACGCGTCTTTTGATTTCCTGACTGCTGCTTCCATGGCTGTTGATTGTGGATCCAAGTAAAATGAATTCCTTGACGACCTCAATCTTTTCTCCGTTTATCATGATGTTGCTCATTGGCCCACTTGTGAGGATTTTTGTTTTCTTTATGTTGAGGTGCAAGTCATACTGAAGGCTGTGATCTTTGATCTTCATTACTAAGTGCTTCAAGTCCTTTTCACTTTCAGCAAGCAAGGTTCTATCATCTGCATAATTCAGGTTCTTAATGAGTCTTCCTCCAAGCCTGAGGCCCCGTTCTTCTTCTTGTAGTCCAGCTTCTCGGATTATTTGCTCAGCATACAGATTGAATAGGCATGGTGAAAGAATACAACTCTGGCGCACACCTTTCCTGACTTTAAACCAATCAGTATCCCCTTGTTCTGTTGAAACAACTACCTCTTGATCTACGTAAAGGTTCCTCATGAGCACAATTAAGTGTTCTGGAATTCCCATTCTTTACAACGTTATCCATAATTTGTTATG
Organism: Loxodonta africana; assembly: GCF_030014295.1. Classification (NCBI taxonomy): domain Eukaryota; kingdom Metazoa; phylum Chordata; class Mammalia; order Proboscidea; family Elephantidae; genus Loxodonta; species Loxodonta africana. The sequence goes on from NC_087358.1 coordinate 58,764,907, forward strand.
ATCCACACAGTCGAATGCCTTTGCATAGTCAATAAAACACAGGTAAACATCCTTCTGGTATTCTCTGCTTTCAGTCAGGATCCATCTGACATCAGCAATGATATCCCTGATTCCACGTCCTTTTCTGAAACCGGCCTGAATTTCTGGCAGTTCCCTGTTGACATACTGCTGCAGCCGTTTTTGAATGATCTTCAGCAAAAATTTTGCTTGCGTGTGATATTAATGATATTGTTCTATAATTTCCACATTCAGTTGGATCACCTTTCTTGGGAAGAGGCATAAATATGGATCTCTTCCAGTCAGTTGACCAGGACCCTGTCTTCCATATTTCTCGGAATAGACTAGTGAGCACCTCCAGCACTGCATCCATTTGTTGAAACATCTCAATTGATATTTCATTGATTCCTGGAGCTTTGTTTTTCGCCAGTGCCTTCAGAGCAGCTTGGACTTCTTTCTTCAGTACCATCAGTTCCTGATCATATGCTACTTCTTGAAATGGCTGAACATCAACTAATTCTTTTTGGTATAATGACTCTGTCTATTCCCTCCATCTTCTTTTGATGCTTCCTGCGTCATTTAATATTTTCCCCATAGAATCCTTCACTATTTCAACTCGAGGCTTGAATTTTTTCTTCAGTTCTTTCAACTTGAGAAACACTGAGCATGTTCTTCCTTTTTGATTTTCCATTTCCAGCTCTTTGCACATGTCATTATAATACTCTGTCTTCTCAAGCCGCCCTTTGAAATCTTCTGTTCAGTTTTTTACTTCATCAATTCTTCCTTTTGCTTTAGCTGCTTGACGCTCAAGAGCAAGTTTCAGAGTCTCCTCTGACATACATCTTGGTCTTTCTTTCCTGTCTTTTCAATGACCTCTTGCTTTCTTCATGGATGATGTCCTTGATGTCATTCCACAACTCATCCGGTCTTCGGTCACCAGTGTTCAATGCATCAAATCTATTCTTCAGCTGGTCTCTAAATTCGGGTGGGATATACTCAAGGTCATATTTTGGCTCTCATGGACTTGTTCTGATTTTCTACAGTTTCACCTTGAACTTGCATATGAGAAATTGATGGTCTATTCCACAGTCGGCCCCTGGCCTTGTTCTGACTGATGATATTGAGCTTTTCCATCGTCTCTTTCCACATATGTAGCCTATTTGATTTCTGTGTGCCCCATCTGGTGAGGTCCATGTGTATAGTCACCGTTTATGTTGGTGAAAGAAGGTATTTGCAATGAAGAAGTTGTTGGTCTTACAAAATTCTATCATTCAATCTCTGGTGTTGTTTCTGTCACCAAGACCATATTTTCCAACTACTGATCCTTCTTCTTTGTTTCCAGCTTCCGCATTAAAATCACCAGTAATTATCAATGCACCTTTATTGCATGTTCAATCAATTTCAGACTGCAGCAACTGATAAAAATCTTCTCTTTCCTCATCTTTGGCCCTAGTGGTTGGTGGGTATATTTGAATAATAGTCGCATTAACTGGTCTTCCTTGTAGGCATATGGATATTATCCTATCACTGACAGCATTGTACTTCAGGATAAATCTTGAAATGTTCTTTTTGACGATCAACGCAATACCATTCCTCTTCAAGTTGTCATTCCCAGCATAGTAGACTATATGATTGTCAGACTCAAAATGGCCAATACCAGTCCATTTCAGTTCACTAATGCCTAGGATATCAATGTTCACTTCCATAAAGATTATTAAAAAAAAAAAACCTATTGCTGTCAAGTAGATTCCAACTCATGGTGACACTACAGGGTGGAGCAGAACTACCCCATAGGGTTTCCAAGGCTGTAATCTTTACGGAAGCAAACTGCCACATCTTTCTCTCAAGGAGCAGCTGGTGGGTTCCAACCGCCGACCTTTTGGTTAGCAGCCAGGTACTTAACCACTGAGCCACCAGGGCCCATTCCATAAAGATTACAGCCAAGAAACTCCTATGGAGCCATTGTACTCTCTAACACATGAGGTTGCCATGAGTTGTGGGCTGACTCAATGGCAGTTAACAATAACAACAACACAACCAACCCTACAAAGTTGTTGTTGTTGTTGTTGTTAGATGGTGTTGAGTCAGTTCTGACTCGCAGTGACCATATGTACCACAGAACGAGACACTTCCTGGTCCTGCACAATCCTCACAATCGTTGTTATGCTTGATCCCATTGTTGCAGCCACTGTATCAATCCATCTCGTTGAGGGTCTTCCTCTTTTCCACTGACCTTGTACTTTACCAAGCACAATGTCCTTCTCCAGGGACCGATCCCTCCTGATAACATGTCCAAAGTATGTAAGACGCAGTCTACCCATCCTTCCTTCTAAGGAGCATTCTGGCTGTACTTCGTCCAAGACAAACCTATTCATTCTTTTGGCAGTCCATGTTATATTCAATATTCTTTGCCTATACCACAATTCAAAGGCATCTATTATTCTTCTGTCTTCCTTACTCATTGTTCAGCTTTCTCATGCATATGATGTGACTGAAAATATCATGGCTTGGGTCAGGCACACCTAAGTCTTCAAGGTGATGTCTTTGCTTTTCAACAACACTTCAAAGAGGTCTTTTGCAGCAGATTTGCCTGGTGCAATGCATCTTTGATTTCTTGACTGCTGCTTCCACGGGTGTTGATTGTGGATCAAAGTAAAATGAAATCCTTGACAACCTCAATCCTTTTTCTCTGTTTTTCATGATGTTGCTTATCGGTCCAGTTCACAAGGTTTTCACAGACTAATTCTTTTCAGAAGTAGACTGCCAGGTCCTTCTTCCTGGTCTGTCTTAGTCTGGAAGCTCAGCTGAAACCTGTCCGCCATGGGTGACCCTGCTGGTACCTGAACACCAGTGGCATAGCTTCCAGCATCAAAGCAACACGCAAGCCCCCATGGTACGACAAACTGACAGACATGTGAAGGACCCTAAAAGGCAGGTACAACTATTATCCAGAGTTTACAAATAAGGAAACCAAGGCACAGAGTATCTTGCCTAAGCTCCCATAGCTAGTAGGTGGCAAAGGAGGAATACAAGCCCAGGCAGTTGACTCTAGAGTACAAGCCCTTAACCACTTTGCCATGCTGCCTCTCAGGTCTCCAAATGAAGACAATACACTGTACGAGGTACATTGTGCCTAAAGCATGGTACACCGTGCTGAGATACAAGAGAAAGAAACCAGTTCCAGCTAAAATTTCTGATGTCAGACCTTAGCAGATCCCTTCTTTTTCTCTGCCACAGATTCTGCAAACAACCAATTTTGGAATCAAGTTCAAAGCTTTAGAATCAATTGACACCCAATCAAAAAACTCAGTCCCCAAAATGTAAGTGGAATGTTGAGGCCCTAACTTTCATATTTTTGAGGATTTGGCCACAAGTTTCTTTGTGAGTACAGCTGGTAAAAATCCTTTACCTCCCAAATGAGGGAAAAATAAGCTTGCTAGATATGATATGCAGCACAACTGACACAAAACATTTTTCCAAAGAAAAGGCCTTGGTCTTGACCTCCCTATTTATGGGCCAACATTGAAAAGGTTTAAGATGAGTCTTTGTTTTGTTTTGTTTTTAATGTTTGGCTGTTCTTGTCTTTCATCGCTTTGAAAATAAAGTGGCAATTCATGGACATAATGGGTAATTCAACCCCATGCCTTCTAGAGAAAAAGGAAGACAGAGCTCTTCATATTTGGTATTCATATGTTCCTGCTGGGCCAGAGCCAGTGACCTTGTGACCTGCAGCTGCTAATGGGAAAAGCCAACCTGTTCCCCTTCAGTGAGCTCCTGGCAGCATTTTGAAAGGACAATGAAAACATTCCTGGGCATCTGTTTTCCTTAACCCCACCCTATGAACAGCTCATTCTATCTTTGAAAAGGTCAAGATTTATTATTGTAATACATTTGTTATTGTAAGATATTTACTATTTTAATAAATATCATTTTCACACATCTTGGGAGCAGGAGTGACCGAGGAAAACTAGAGAAAAGGGATTCTATAAGGTTAAAAATAAAAGGCTGAACTCCACTATGGGCAGTCACTGTTTTTAGGGTATATGATAGAAATCTGTGAAAACACAAGCATTTATACAAAGTAAAAGTTTTTAAATTGATGTGTTTTTAGACTTCAGTACTGCAAGCATTTGCTTTTCCTTCTTCATTAATTTAAACTTCAGAAATGACAAGAAGAGTGCTTATTTTCACCTCCAGAGAAAAAGGTGACATGCTCGTGAAGGGACAATTATTTACTTGGTAGAATTACTACAGCATTTTGATGTGGAGAAAACCACAGTGTGAGGAGATCAAAATGGAGATAGCCAGTTGCCACTGAGTCAATTCAACTCATGGTGACCTTGTGTGTCTCAGAGTAGAACTGTGCTCCATGGGGTTCTCAATGGCTGGTTTTTCCAGAAGTAGATCACCAGGCCTTTCTTCCGAGACATCTCCGGGTGGACTTGAACTTCCAATCTTTTGGTTAGCCACTGAGCATATTAACCATTTGCACTCCTGAAATAGAGACAGCACTGGAATTTTACTTTAAATACTCTCCTCTTTTCTCTTTTTCTGGGAAGTTTCAGTCTCTGAGCATGTTACATTTGTTCTCCCAAAGCCTGTGCCAAAAAAAACCCCTCTGTTTTAAATTTCATTCTGGGTTCCCAAGCAGAGACCACTGTAACACACAGCCTACGATTACTTTTAAAAGAACCTGCTAAGCATCCTTCCACTGTCCACTGGGTTAGTCACCTCCTTCCTGGCCGTTACTCTAGAAGTTACTTTTCCCTTAATGCTGTTATCATCACAACCACCACAGTTATCATGTCACCATTAGCTGAGTGCTGTGCTAACAGGCATTATTTCCTGCAGACATTGTTATATTTATTCCTCATAGCCATCCTGTGAGACAGGCAGTATTAGCTCATTGGAGCTGAGCTTCCAAGAAGTTAGTAACCTGTTAAAAATCACTTTTTTTAACCAGGAGTAGGGAGTCCCTAGGTAGTAAATGGTTAACATGCTCAGCTGCTAACCAAAGTGTTGGAAGTTCAAGTCCACCCTGAGGCTCTTTGGAAGAAAGGCCTGATGATCTACTTCTGAAAAATCAGCCACTGAAAGCCCTGTGGAGCACAGTTCTACTCTGACACACATGAGATTGCCATGAGTCCAGGTCCACTGGACAGCAGCTGGTTTTAACCAGAAGGGAAGCCAAGATTCCAACCCAAGACCAGTGCTTCTGGCACCCTGAAACCATTCAGACAGACCTCAGTGGTATCCAACCCTCAGAATCTGATGGGGATTAGGGGGTTGGGAACAGTTGGCAATTTAGAATACTGGGAGAAACCAAGTGGAAGCTGGTCTCCTTTCGACTGAGAGGAGGAAACAAAGAGAGGTGAAAAATCACAAATTCCCCAGGCTAAGAGGTGTCTCAATAGAACTTCTCAAACTTCATTGTACAAATGAATTACCTGAAAACCTCATTAAAAGGCTGATTCTGATTCAGTATGTCTGGGATGGGCCTGAGACTCTGCATTTTTAGCAAGCTCCTAGGTGACGCAGATGTTGCTGGTCTGTGGATCATGCTTTGGGTAGCAAGAATCTTGGGGACGGCATACAACCTCTTTGCACGGATTCCCCAAAGAGAGAGGAGGCTGATGACCCAGAAACGCCTGGAAATGCAGGGTCTCAGCATCTGAAATGGAATGTATTCCTATACCAGCAGTTCGATAAGTTCACAGTTTTGGACTCTCAGTTGACTATGAATGAGGGTTACCTGACATCCCCATTTGCATTCAGGCAGTATCAAAATGGGGTTAGAAATAAGCCCCCCAAAATGCATTTGGTAATGGAGGAACACACTGATCCTTAACTTGTATTGTGACACATGAAGCTTTAATTATTTACCAGTTCTTAATGCCTGATTCATAATTAATACCAGAATGCACTTCTCTCCCTAGCTGTGCCTTGATTGCTGCCACGGCTTGGGATTAGCATATCAAGATCAAATTCATCTTTTCTTAGGAAACCCATGAATATGTATCCAGTTCGTTGAAAGTGAAGTTTAGAATGCAATTTGCCAAAGCATTAAGGAACTAATAAGAAAGGAAATTGATAATGGTCACCTTCTTAATTTGAATTAATTTCATTAAATTTAAATTAAAAATTAATATAGCCAGAAAGTTTGAATGGGCCTATCCCACACTGACAAACTAGCAAAATTGTCTGCAAGGTTTAAAATGTCCCTTGTGAAATAATTAGAAGTAATTCCAGCTTTGTCCATAATAGCCTAATATGTTTAAACACATGGATTGTCCCTGAAATTTTATTTTCTAAAAATCCTGAGTAGCAATAGCTTTCATAAAAACTCTTTTCTTCCCAGGGAGGGAATTAGCGGCCCTAATGACCCAGTCACAACCAACGCTGCCTTTGTCTCTGAACCCTGACCTATAGGCAAACGTCTTTCGTCTTCAAAATTAAATACAGGGTGACAGATGGTTTGAAGTATATCTGTGGCATCCTTACCATGATCACCTCTCCAGGAAATTTGGAGGTTTTTCTCAATAATAAGTGGAGAATTTAGAAAAGCACACAAGAAAATTAATTTAGGCCTCAGCTGCTAATTGAAAGGTTGGAGCTTCAAGTCCACCCAGAGGCACCTGGAAAGACAAGCTTGGCTTCTACTTCCAAAAAATCAGCCACTGAAAATCCTATGGAGCACAGTTATACTCTGACACATATGGGGTTGCCACAAGTCAGAATCAACTTGAAGACAACTGGTGATGGTTAACTCGATTTATGAAGGCGGGTTTGCATTTTGAGGGTTTGAGTGGTTCGTGTTTATATTTTTACTGCTCCAGTTCAAAGTCAGCTTGCAGAATTTTGACTCCCAAGATTTTGTCTCAGCAGCATACTAAGTCAACATGTACAGACAGAGCCCGGGACAGACAAGGCTGGACTTGATCCTCCATCTGCTCACTTCTACACTGGCCCCACAGTGTGCCCAGCTTCCTCACACTTCCATGTCAGGTGCCTCTGCCTAGTCCACCTTCCCTTGAGGTTCATTCCCCTCCCTCTTCTTTCCCTCTCTCAAGGCCCAATTTAAATATCTCCTGATTTTCAGAAACCTTCCATGACCTGTTCCCCCCCCAAATCCTAACAGCAGAATTGGCTGTTCGGTGCCCTCCCAGTATCAGTCCACATTTTCACTGAAATGGTGCCATTAGCTTAGGGGTCCATCCATCACCTCCACAAAGTGCTCAGCTCCTCAAGGAAAAGGGAGCACAATCCCTGGCAACTAGAAATCACCTTAATGAATGGAGGTTAAATCAAATACATGAAAGAATAATTAAATGAATGACAGAATAGAATAGTTATTTTGGCCATTCTCTTCGACCAACTCAGGTCAACGCTAGTGGCCAAGTCCATTGCTCATCGAATGGTTGTTATAACTGGGCTCTGAGCCCAGGAGGCACAGACTATGCCTTGCTTGGACATAGAAAATGTTCAGCAAATATTTTCAAATAAATGGATAGATAAATAATAATCAGCTTCCAAACTGGCCCAGAGGTACCTGAGTGGTGTAAATGGTTTGTTCCCAACTACTAACCTAAAGGTTGGTGGTTTGAACCCACCTAGTGCCACTATAGCAGAAAGTTCTAGCAATCTGCCTCTATAAAGATTACAGCCAAAATAATAATAATAATAACCCTATGGAGCAGTTCTACTCTGTTACTCACAGGGTCCCCATAAGTCGGAATCCACTCCATGGCAATGGGTTTATGGGTAAAATGACCAGAACAACTTTCCACAAAGAGAACACCTACAATGATTCTTTTCATGCTTTCCCCATGCCTCATGAAGCCTCCTCCATGGTGCCCACAGATAATACGCTGTGCTTTCAGAGTTTAGGGCTCTGAGCGTTCCTCTTCTCATCCCTTTTCACCAAACAGTGTCCAAAGATAGAAGGCAGCCTGCGATCACACTGCAGCAAACTACCTCTCCTTTGGTTTCATCTCAGATCATCTCATGTTAAACAAAGCTTTCTGGTGCCTAACCACTATTCAATGCTGCCAATGTGAACAGGTTCTCAGCAAATCCTGGAGGTGGTGTTAAAATCCCCCTGACTGGCAAGTATCCAAACCAGAGCCACATTCTAGTTTTTAAAATTAATGGCAATGCGCACCATGCTTACCAAGCTGCCGCTGGCACTGCTGCCACAACCACGCTGTCCCTGTTCGTGGGCTTGATGTGCAGTGAGTTGCTTACTCCTAGAAAGCGGTGGCCTACTTGGAGCTTCACTCTGACAGACATCTCTGACAGCAAATGCTCTGGGATTGAGCCTTCCATCCCTATCACTTGTAGTTTGGGTACATAAAGACAGACTTCCTCTCCCCTTTTCCTCAGAGAATCCCATGAGATGCACGGTGTCACTGCCAGCCAGCCTTGGAAAGTTGTAATGCCATCCTTTCCCCCGGGATCCCAGCTGTCCAGCACCTGGAAGTGTCTTCTCGAGACAGCTCTGCGAGTCTGGGGAATGGAATGACAGAATCACCAGACACTCCAACGCCTCGGTCTGAGCTGCTGGGTCTGTGACAGCCCAGGAAAGAACCCTTGTGCTGCAGGTGTCCTGAGGCCAATGAGGGCAACCATATGTGCCTCTTTCTGCTTGTTTAGCTTTGGTCGAGTCAGACCCCTGACTCATGGCGACCCCATGCACAATGAGATTGGACCATTGTGATCCATAGGGTTTTCACTGGTTGATTTTTAAGAAGTAGGTCTCCAGGCCATTCTTTCTAGTCCATCTTAGTCTAGAAGCTTCAGTGAAACATGTCCAGCGTCATAGCAACACACAAGCCTCCAGTGATAGATGGGTGGTGGCTGCAGCATGAGGTACACTGGCCTGGAGTCGAACAGAGGCCTGCTTCATGGAAGGTGAGAATTTCACCACTGAACCACCACTGTCCTCATTCCACTATCTAGGGACCATTCCTCTGAGGAAGGGAGGGGGTTGGAAGCCCTTCAGGGCTTCGACTCTGACCAGAGTCTCAAGATCCAATTCAAATGACTCCTGCCCTTGTGAATCCTTCCATGGTCAGCCCACCATCACCACCTTTAACAGCAGAGCTGGTTACTCCTGGCATCCAATTCAAGTTCTCACTTTAGTCACTCTTTTTTTTTTTTTTTAAGGATCTCCAAGGGAGATGAAGAGTGACCTCTGAGAAGACTGATTCCAAGAAACATTCATACACTCCCCACCATTAGGAAGTGAAGCAGGTGGGATTCTACAGGCTTGGGTCAAGCTTTATGTTTGGTGACATTTCCTCCTGCCTGGGGAGCTGCCTTTCCCATATCACAGTCATTTTATCTTGACCTTATCTGTATAAAAATAATAGTGGAGAGAATAAAAGAGATGTGGGGTGGAGGATGATTTCCCTATCCTTAAGATTACACTCAAGTCCACTGAGATAATATTTCGTGTGAGACATGTGCTATGACTTCTTCAGCTACTGTTCCCTCCTGCAGAAAGGAGAATGAGGCTCAGCTCATCTCCTCAATGTGTCAATCAACAAACATTTCTTAAAGCTTATTATGGACCAGGCCTGTGCAGGGCACAGGAGGGAAACAAGGAAGAGAGAGGAGAAACAAGGCATGATCTACAACCACATTAAACTCGGGTACAGATTGTGGGTATAGTAGGAGGCCAGGGAGGGAGAGAACGCATAGATGGAAAAATCATCATGAAGCAGATGGGCTTTAATGAGTCTTGAAGAATGAATAAAATTTAGGTAAGTGGGTGCTGATGGGAGAGAGAAGGGTGTTCTAAGTGGGTTGAACAGTATGCCCAGAATGAGCCCAATGTGATCAAGGAACCAATTCACAGCTTTTGCCTTCATTCTCACTCTCTGTATATTCTTCCTAGGGCAAGGAGGGATATACAAGTCTTTTCTTCCATTATTAGTTGCCATTAAGTCAGCTCTGACTCATGGTGACCTTATATATAACAGAACAAAACACTGCCCAGTCCAGCACCATCTTCATAATCTGTATGTTTGAGTCCATTGTTGCAGCTATTGTGTCAATCCATCTCATTTGCTGACCGTCTACTTTATCTAGTATGATGTCCTTTTCTAGTAATTGGTCTTTCCTGACGACGTGTCCAAAGTAAGTGAGCCAAAGTCTAGCCACCCTAGCTTCGAAGGACCATTCTGGTGGTATTTCTTCTAAGACTGATTTCTTTGTTCTTCTGGCAGTTCACGGTATATTCAATATTTTGGGCCAACTCTACAATTTGAATGCATCAATTCTTCTTCTTTTTCATTGTCCAGCTTTCTCATGTGAGGTGACTGAAAAGAGCTTCCTCAAATCCCATTTTAAAATGGCCAAAACCGGAATGAGAACCCCAGAAAACTGCAGAGTCATCCTGGTGGGCTGAGCAAGAGGAGGGAGAAGAGGCCAAGCTGCTCCTCAGCAGCTTTGAATGGATAAGCCTGGCCTACACAGGCAGCTGGCACCCTTCTGGAAAAGCATATTGATTCTGCTCCAAAAAGGGGTAGAGGCAACTCTGCTTGGAGGGTGATACTCAGCAGCCTCATGTTTCCTTGGCCAACAGAGAAAAGCAGCAAAGTGTTAGCCCATTTGCCACCCATCAAAGAGAATATTTATGGGCAGACATTTGTTGTCTTCCCACAATCAACACCCATGGATGCAACAGTCAAGAAATCAAACGACTTATTGCATTGGGCAAATCTGCTGCAAAAGACTTCTTTAAAGTGTTGAAAAGGAAAGATGTCACCTTGAAGACTGATGTGTGCCTGACCTAAACCATGGTGTTTTCAACAGCCTCCTATGCGTGTGAAAGCTGGACGATGAATAAGGAAGACTGAAGAAGAATTGACTCCTTTGAATTGTGGTGTTGGAAAAGAATATTGAATATACCATGGACTGCCAAAAGAACGAACAAATCTGTCTTGGAAGAAGTACAGCCAGAATGCTCCTTAGAAGCAAGGATGGTGAGACAATGTCTCACATACTTTGGACGTATTGTCAGGAGGGATCAGCCCTGGAGAAGGACATCATGCTTGGTAAAGTAGAGGGTCAGCAAAAAAAAGGAAGACCCTCTATGAGATGGATTGACACAATGGCTGCAACAATGGGCTTAAGCATGACAATGATTTTAAGGATGGTGCAGGACTGGGCAGTGTTCTGTTCTGTTGCTATGAGTTGGAACTGACTTAATGACACCTAAAAACAACACAACAATATATTTGAAGAGATGGCTGAAGGTTGATAATCCCCATAAAAGCCAGACCCTGCAATCTTCCTGGGAATTCACACTAATACAGCAGGGGTTGCCAGAGCTGTTAAGGATTCAGAACCTCCTGGCTGCATATTGAAGAAAAAAATAATATCCAAGCAAAGCTCTTTCCTCCAGTAAAAATGAGCACCCAAAAAATGAATTCTCTCACACAAACCATTTCTCCTGGTTGAACATTATCAGCCTTTGGACCTTGGCTGAAACTGAGTAGCTTCACTGTCAATTCACGAAATACAATTATCCGCTGTCTGGTTTTCTGATAGCAATTCTTTTATAGGTGAAAAATGCAACTGTTGAGTCCACTGTTGAGAAAACCTTGATGCCAGAAAACAGAGGAGCCAGCAGCAGGCAGCTCATCAGACTCCAAACCTATTTTTCCAGCGCTTGGGAAATGAAATGAGAAATTTGCACTTTGCAGAGAACATTGGGAGATTCAACACTTAAATAATCACAATCGCCAATGCTGAAAAAAGAAACATGTGGCCTTTTCTCTAGCTTTAAGGTGTAATTTCCTAAAACCTTCTTGAGTTGCCCCATGTAGGTGGGCTAGGAAACCCAAGTCAGAAATCCCAGGAAGATTCCCTGCCTTTCTCTCATCCAGATAATACTAAAATCCATTAATTATCCAAGGCTGGGGATATTGCACCCCCTTCTGTTGTGAGCCAGAAAGGAAGAAATGCTCCCCCAGGGAGCCAAGTGCTCACTTGTGTGAGGTAAATTACCTCTTCTGCAGTGCAAAATGGTTGGGATGCTACCATTTGGGCCCCAGAAAACACCCCCTGGAGAGTAATCTGCTCAACCACATGTGATAAATTCAGCCTATTTTTAAACTATTCTCTCTAGCATGTCTGAGCGTGAGCCCGGGTGAAGAGAACGACCCAAAGCAAGCCAGTCAAGTTACCTTTCCCCTCTGTTTTGTCAGCTTCTTTCTAAGCAATCTCTCTATTTCCTCATAAACACACGGAGAGACACGCACATACACACACACAAATACACATATGTGCACACACATACACACGTGCATGCACACACACACGTACCTATGTTGTTGCAGGCCGTCGAGTCAATTCTCACTCACAGTGATCCTATAGGACAGAGCAGAAGTCCCCATAGGGTTTCCTAGGCTGTAATCTTTATGGGAGCAAATCACCAGGTCTTTTCTCCTGCTGAGCCACTGGTGGGTTTGAACCACCTACCTTGTGGTTAACAACCAAGCCTTAACCATTGCACCACCAGGGCTTCTTCGCAAATATATTCACACATATACAAACGTACACACACACACAAAACGCACATACATATGCACACTCACAAACACACACCACTTCTTGTCATTGCTTCCTGATCTCCACTCCTTTCCCCCTTAATTTCTCTCTCTCCTCCTCTTAAACTCCTCCTTAAGTTCTTCCCTCACCCGCCTTTCCTCTGCACTTCTCATACCATCACTCCTCCTCCCTGAATCTCTCTCTTTCCTCCCACTCTCCTCCTCTGAAAATGAGTCATGGTAAACAGAAAGCTCTGGCTTTTCGGTACAAATAAATAGGGGGAAAAATCATTGGGAAAAAACAGATCTCTTCTTAATGCAAGGTTTAAACCTTCCAAAGGCTTAATGAAAATTTGGCACACATACAGTGTGTGAAGCTTGCATCTCTGCATCATAAATCTGACATCAACTCACAGATATAATGATTTTGGCTCTTTGCGTTTCTAAAAGGAGACAAAATGTTTGCAGTCTTTATTGGTATTACTGTCTAACAAGAGAAAGGAAGACTCTAATTATGACTAAACAAATCATGAACAAGGTTCATTTCATTGCAGTCCTGGGAAAACAATGCATTGGAGAAAATTAATGAGGGCAAGAGGTGGATAAAAGAGAAATGTTTTTAATTTGCTCAGTGTCCTCAGCTGCTCTTCCAATGCAGTCAACCTGGATTGTGGGCTCCCTGGCCATGTTAACATCCCCACACTATACCTTAAAGGCTGTTCACTCCATTGAGAGGCACCTAAAAAAATGTTCTGAACAAAACTGAGGAACACTAAAAATACCCTTAAGTGGCCCTTGCGGTCCAACTTTAAGTGCTCAGCTGCTAACCTAAAGGTCGGCAGTTCAAACTCACCTAGCACCTCTGCAGAAGAAAGACCTGGCTGTCTACTTCTGTAAATATTACAGCCAAGAGAACTCTATGAGGGCAGTTATACTCTATCACATAGGGTTGATATGAGTAGGAATCAACTCAATGGCATCCAACAACAACAACAAAAATACCCTTAGGAAAGGTCATGGTTTACAGGGATCCTGAAGGAATCCTCTGGTATGAGAGGTGAAGAGGAAAGGTGGATTAGGGAGGAGTTTGAGAAGGATTATCCTGGGGAGGGGAGTCTGGGAGAGGAGGGAAGAGAGAGAGATTAAGGGGAAAAGAAGTAGAGATTTACTGCTTTTCAAGTATCAGGTTTTCATGCACTGGCCGCCTCTAAGGCCACATCCACACAGGCAAGTCAGCAGCCTTCCTAAAGTAGACAAGAAGAAACTGGCTGTTCAGAGTCCTAGCTGGGATGAAGGAGCAGGAGCTGTGGAAGACCACAAACCAGAGAGCAAAGGTCCTGCCATGGCCAGTAGTCACAGGCCTTCAGCACTGGGGAGTCACCATACATTTTCATTTCAGGGGGGCATTGCCAAGTTTTGTCCCTACATCCTGGTTTTTGTGATACCAGAACTGTCCCTGAGTTAAGAGGAACAGTTTTTGGATGTGAACCCAGCCCCTTGTTCTGCATGCTGGGGGCCTCTGATAAGGGCCTCCCTCCCCAGGACCTGAGAGAAGTCAGAAGCCCATTCCTCAGCCTTCTCTGACTCTGGCTCTAACTTCTGGCCTCTTAGAAACTCCACGAAATACCATTTGGATCCATTCCCAGCCCACAGTGGAGATCTGTGAATTTGGAGGGATTTGGAGGAAAGGACATATAGTAAAGATGTAGAGTCCCTGGGTGGTGCCAATTCTTAAAGCGCTTGGCTACTAACTGAAAGGCTGGAGGTTTGAGTCTACCTCAGAGGCACCTCGGAAGAAAATTCTGGTGATCTACTTCCAAAAAATCAGCCATTGTGCACAGTTCTACTGTGACACACATGGAGTCACCATGATTTGAAATCTACTCAACTGCAAGTGGTTACTTGTTTTAATAAAGACAATTTCCCGGTTTCAACCTAGTGGAAGGTGCAAAGGAAAGAAGAAAGAGATGACACAAAACAGACATTTAATCTAATATCTTGCCCCATTTAAATCCTAAAACCTCCTTAGTCAATGGGTGACAAAACATACAAATACACACTACCACTTTTGCTGGTGGAGCAGTGCCCAGCACTCTGGTGACCTGTGTACTGTGAGCACAATCAAAACTTTCTGGGGTGATCATGAAGATAAGCATACAGAAGGAATACTGGGAATATGGTGGTGTAAACAAACCATCATTCCAACTCTCTCTCATAAATATATCAAGAAATATCACAAGGAAATGATGCTGGGCTTTGAGGACTCTGAATTGGGGAGAAGAGGAAAGCAGCAGGGAACTGCAGACAGAGAAGAATCAACAAGTCAACAACAAGTCTCATAAGGTAGGAAAATCGCTTCTTCCATCATCCCTGCCCTCCCCCCACCACATGGGCCACTGGCTGCTGTGAACCGGGGTAGTGGTCCCAGAAAAACAGCCTGCTTCCCTAACCACTACAGCCCCAGACTGTACAAAGACACAAGACCCCAAGTTTCTGCCCTAAAACCAACAAAGCAGACCTCCTCGGGATCTGTTTGGAATATGCCAGCACCTCCCCTACCCAGACGTTGTCAGTTGCAAGCCTTCTGAGAATTGCTGCAGACAGCTGGTGGAGTGGAATCTGCTTCTATAGTAAATACTCTACCAGCCACCCTGCACACCCATAGCTCAGGACTCTGAATCCAACGGGACAGGCATCCTAGGGAGTCAGTTAAGGTCTGTTTGCTCCCCTTTTTGGTCATTGCTGAAGACTGCAGTTTGAGGCTACTGTGTGCTAAGAAGCAGGCATCTTTAGCAGAGGCTATACCCACAGCTAACATACTACATGGAGGACTCTGATAGCAACAAGGCAGACCTCTCTGGTTGTCTGTTCAGAGTGTGGCTACCCCTGCCCCAACTGACAACTGTCAGCTACTGGACTAATAAATTCCTACAGAAGGTTCCCTACAGTAGAGTCAGGAGGTGGGTCACCTAAGTGGAGACTGCTCCCCAACCACTACAGGGCCACTAGGGCTCTAAAACTACAAGACAGATCTCTTGGAGATCCTTTTGGGAAGTGTCAGCCTCTCCTTTTCTTGTAATGGAGAAAAGTCTGCCTGTGCTTCCCCTGAGTGCCAGCTCAGATATAAGCAGCCTCCACAGAGCAGGTAAGGAAACCTTGGGCAAAAGTGGAAGGCAACACCCGCCCCCAAAAGGGGATGGCCGGGTGTGAGTTTCCTGACTAAAAATGTGATTGCAAAAACAAAGTAAGGAAGGGAGTAATAAATAGAGAGAGGTGACAGATTGATTAGTACATAATATCTCACCTAAGTTGTGGTGTCCACTGGTGGACAGACTGACCACAGCATATTCTCTGGTGTGTTTGGGCAAGATTATAAATTGAAAAATGAGATCTGCAACTTTCAAATTCCAGTTAAGCCAGGGAGGGAGAAGGAGCCAGCACAGAGAGGGAGGGGAAATGGTAAGCAAAGACCAAAGCTTCTGCCCACCTAAGAAATATTTGCAGTAAGTAGCATGGGCAAAAACACTACATGCTGAGGAAAACTGAGAAAGTTAACACCCTCAAAAATCCAATGCCCCAACAAAAAATCACAAGACACACAAATAACAGAGAAACAATGGGCCATGCAAATGAATGTGACAAAGGGAGCGAAAGTGCACCTAGGGATGACCAAATAATGAAAAAAAATGGAAGAATATAATACAACATTAAACATAATTAAAGAATTAAGGGAAAACATAGACAAAGCCACAAGAAATAAGGAAAACAATTCAAGAACAAAATTAAGAGCTTAAAAAGAGATTTTGCAACTGAAAGGGACAATAACTGAAATGAGAAACAAAACAGAAGGACTTATCAACAGATGTAATAAGGCAGAAGAAAGAATCAGTGAGTTAGAGGATAAGATAGTTAAAATTACAGATGCTGAAGGGCAACAATAATAGAACAAAAGAAAAGAACCGCATGATCATCTCTATGGATACAGAAAAACATTTGATAAAATCCACACCCTTTCTTGATGAAAATCCTAAAGAAGATTGGAAGAGAAGGGAAATTCCTCAATATGACTCAGGGCATATCTGAAAAGGCAACATTATACTTAATGGAGAAAGACTGAGAGCTTTCCTCTTGAAATGGGGAACAAGACAAGGGTGCCCTGTCTCACCACTTCTATTCAATATTGTATTAGACATCCTAGCCACAGGAATAAGACAAGAAAAAGAAATAAAAATGTATCCAGGTTGGAAAATAAGTAAAATTTTCTCTATTCATGGACGATATGATCCTATATAAAGAAAATTCCAAAGAACCCACAGGAAAACTTCTTGAGCTAATACAGAAATTTAGCAAAGTTGCAGGGTACAAGGTAAACAAACAAAAATCAGTTGGGTTTCTATACACCACTAATGAGGAATCTGAAAAGGAAATTAGGGAAACAATTCCATTTACAATAGCATTTAAGAGGATCAAATACTTAAGAATAGATCTAACCAGGGAGGTGAAGGATTTATACAATGAAAATTATAAAACACTGCTGGGAAAATTGAATTTCCACATGCAGAAAAATGAAGCAGGATCCATGTCTCACACCATACACAAAACAAATTAAAAATGGATTAAGGACGTAAACGTGCAAACTAAAATTGTAAAATTCTTAGAACAAGCAGGGGCAACGCTATCAGGCCCAGCTTCCAACAAAGGATTATCTAATAACAAAAGTGCGAACAGTAAAAGACAAAGTAAATAAATAGGACCTCATAAAAATTAAAAACTTTTACTCATCAAAAGACTTTACCAAAGGAGTGAAAAGACAAGCTACTAACTGGAAGAATATCTTCGGAAATCATATATCCAACAAGAATCTAATAAGCAAAATATATATAAAACTTCGACAACTTAACAATAAAAAAGACAACCAATCATAAGATGGGCAAAGGACTTGAGTAGACATTTTACCAAAAAAGATACTCAAATGGGCATCAAACATGAATAGATATTCAGTGTCATTAGCCATAAGAGAGATGCAAATCAAAACCACAATCAGATACCATTTCACTCCCATTAGGATGGTTAAGACCAAAAAAAAAACAGAAAATAACAAATGTTGGTGAGGATGTAAGGAAATGGTAACCCTTATCCATTGCTGGTAGGAATACAAAACGGTACAGTGGATGTGGAAAACAGCATGGCAGTTCCTCAAAAAACTAAAAGCGGAACTACCATGTGACCCAGCAATTCCTCTTCTAGGTACATACCCAAAAGCCCTGAAAGCAGAGACTCGAAAAAGACTTGTACATCAATGTCCATTGCAGTACTATTCACAATAGCCACAAGTGGAAACAACCTAAAAGCCCATCAGCAGATGAATGGATAGACAAAATGTGGTACAAGCATTCGATGGAATACTACTCAGCCAGTAGGAGAAATGAAGTCTTGGTTCATGCTACAGTATAGATGGAGCTTGAAGACATTATACTGAATGAAATAAGCCAACCACAAAAGGACAAATATTGTATGACCTCACTTATGTATAAAGACAAGAAAAGGCAAATGTATAGAGACCAAAGCTTATGAGTGGTTACAAGGGAAGGGAGGAAGGGGGAAAGGGGGGTTAACAGTGATGGAAAATCACACTGATTAAGGGTAGGGTTGTATATCCGATTATTGTAATTGCTGTCAATAAGCTGTACACCTGTAAAAAGTTGAATTGGCAAAAGTTGTATGATAGGTATATTTACAACAAAAAGTAGAGTAGCTGCTGAGGTTGTTTATGTACACCTAAACACCTCATGGCATTTGGTTCCTTGGTTGGGAGGTTTAAGGTCATGGTTCTGTCAGACATCCCAGTTAATTGACCTAATGTGTTTCTGCCCTAAAACCAACAAAGCAGACCTCCTAGGGATCTGTTTGGAATATGCCAGCACCTCCCCCACCCAGATGTTGTCAGTTGCAAGCCTTCTGAGAATTGCTGCAGACACCTGGTGCAGTGGATATAGTAAATACTCTACCAGCCACCCTGCACACCCATACATAGCTCAGGACTCTGAATCCAACGGGACAGGCCTCCTAGGGAGTCAGTTAAGGTCTGTTTGCTCCCCTTTTAGTGCTTCTGTTCTAACACCTAGTTCGTTGTGCAGTGCCTGGGGTCTTAAAAGCTTGCAAGCACCCATCCAAAGAACAACTATTGGTCTCTATTCGCCTGGAGAAACAGAAGAAGGTCAGTAATTGAAGAAGGATACAGAATTGCCTCCGTGAACAACTGCCACATTTGCCATGAGAGCAGAAGAACCAGAGGGTACCTAGCTACCATTACTGAACATTTTAATCAAAGGTTCCATAGAAGAATCCTGACCAAAAGGGTGAAAATGCAGAACAAAATTTCAAATTCTCATGGACTCTAGACTTTGTAGAGCCCTAGAGGGTGGGTGAACCCCTAAAACTATTGTCCTGAGATAATCTTTAAACCGTAAACCAAAAATATCCCCTGAAGTCATCTTAAAACCAAACAATAAGTTAGCGTAACTAGTAAGAAAAAAAAAATCTCTCTTCAGCATTATGTTCTTTTAAGAACTATCTATATGGGATCAAATTGACAACTGCAACTTGAAAGATTAGATAGGAAACTTAGGGGGCAGTAAGTTTATGTTAATGAGGGAGGAACAACTCAGAAAACTTGAAGAATATAATCAATGTCACTAAATTGGAACATGAAAACTGTTTGGAATTGTACGTTTTGCTGTGTATATTCACAACCACGACAACAAAATACATAAAATTTAGAAAAAAAAAGATAAGCATACAACTGCTGCCTATTAATTTGTGGACCAATGAGGCCTCTGATTTCCTGCCTTATCCCCTCTGAGGTACTTTGATACCCTTTAGTGAAAACCCCAATGCCCATGATAAAGTCTACTACCATCCGATTTGGTTTGGTGGGGAGAAGAGGGTGGATCAAATTATCCAAGGTCACCTAGGATAGCACATCTCCTCCTGATTCCTTCAGCCTGAGCTCAGTGTGACGAAAAGAAGGCTTTTAGATGGATGATCAAGTTCATCGCCTGCAGTCCCAGTTGCCCGTTGCCATGGCTAATTAGCCATTGGCTGTTTATTTACATAACTTCTATTTGCCTAGGGACCCATAAGCTTATTTATTTCAATAAGCAGACACTGTGTACCTGAATAAATGGGGAGAGAGATTGCATGATTTTTTTACTGAAACAGACAGGATTTTTGGTTAATAAACTTCCATGTGACAATGGTAGATTATAATCAATGTTGGGCTTGGTGTTTCAGAACAGTTTCCCGTTTGAAAAAAAGAATAAAATGTCATTAATTTGAAACATCAAGGGCCAGAAAAACTTTATCAGCTTAACCCACTTTGGAACATCTCATATTTTTGCTCCAGGTACAGTGGGGCATCAAGCAGCCGAGGGAGAGCAGTTGCTTCCAATCAAGCGTGATTTTGAATAACCAATATTGATTTAATGAGGTTTTACTCTATATCAGCGTTTCAGCCAGCACTATTATAGCTGCACAACCTTCCAAGGTCAAGCCCAGAGGTTCACCCCTTACCTGAGGTGGAAAATAATGAAATCCATTTCCCCTGGGGAAAAATACCTATAAATCACATTTTCCGCACCTCATGTGGCTGCCTCAAATGAGCCCACAATCCAACATGTCTATCTGTCACTCCTTCAGCTGCCTCAAGGAGACTCCATCGGGCTCTGGGGAGAGAGGCAGCAGGAAGAAAATGACAGCTTGGGCATCAGACTGACAGTTTGAGCATGGGCTGTGCTGCTGAGAGGCGGGGAGTTTAGGGAAAGCCTCTCTCCGTATGGCAGAGGTTTTTTTTCTTTTTTTTTTTAAGCCTAAGTGAAATGAACATAAACCATGAGAATCAGTCAACCTAAAAATGGGAGCAGCCTCAGAATACAAAGATTATTGACTAGATGGTATCTCCAACACTGCTTTTTATTTTCATAGGATTGGGACTTCCAGCTGCAATCCTACCATTTTGAATCACTATTTAAAAAAAAAAACTGTTGCCATCCAGTCGATTCCAACTCATAGCTACCGTATGGGACAGAGTAGAACTGCCCCACAGAGTTTCCAAGGAGCACTTGGTAGATTCAAACTGCCGACCTTTTAGTTAACAGCCATAGCACTTAACCACTGCGCTACCAGAGTTTCTTTGATTCACTGTATTTTCCCCTATAATGCAATTAATGGAAAAAAAAAATAATAATGTCACATCATAATACCAATTAGTAGTTTTACCACCTAGATTATAAATCATCTATAGAGTTCAGGGTCATTATTGGAATTGAATTCACACATCTCCTTTCCGGAACTCTGAGGTACGTAAGGAGGCTCCTGGGGCTGGATATGCAAATAAGCCTCTATGCATGAAGACAAAACCCAGAAAAACCAAAACCACTGCCATGGAGGGGCTGGTGGGTTCCAATCACCAACATTTTGGTTAGCAGCCCAGCATTTAACCACTGTGCCAGCAGGGCTCCTTGACCTAAAAAAAAATTTTCAACTAAGAGGAAATTTGGGATTATGGCTAGTCCCCTCCACAATGGATTCAGGCCCTTTTTGAGCTATATGGAGTTCTTTTGGCCCAGGGAAGAGTAGATGGGGTGGAGCTGATGCTCTGTAACACTGTAGGATTGCACAGGTTGTTTCTCTTAACTCTGGAAAGCTGTTCCCTGACAGTTGGGCAACATCCTAGTGGCCACTAGGGGGCACAGGAGGGACATGGTGGGAGCTGCCCTCTATCGGTGGTGCTGAGACAGGGAAGGAGATGTCCAGTGATAGCATGAAGTGTAGCAGCTCAGAGAGAGACCCAGCAACTGAGACTGTGTTGAGCGGTGGGGCCTGAGTACACACATCTGGATCAAGAGGGAGAAAAGTCGGCAAATCCCTGCAGGGAACTGCTAGATTTGGAGGCCCAGAAAGTAGGGACAGAATTCCAGCCAACTAAAAAGACCCGTCTACAATTCCTGGTGAAGAGATTGCTCTTGGGGGCTGAAGAAAATGATGTGTTCGCTTTTCCAAGTATATTAAAGATAATACCGACATTTACAACTCTATGTGCATTTTTGTGAATAATCCTAGATGTCTGTAGAGAACAGGCCCTAAACCCTAAGATAACTCCTCCACACTCATCTACCAGCCTAATGCTGTTTCTTGGCCCTAATACCTCCTTGGAAACCCTGGTGGCATAGTGATTAAGAGCTACAGTTGCTAACCAAAAGGTCAGCAGTTCGAATCCACCAGGCACTCCTTGGAAACTCTATGGGGCAGCTCTACTCTGTCCTATACGGTCAGAATCTACTGTGAGTCAGAATTAACTCAACCCCAAAGGGTTTTTCTTTTTTTTGATTTTTTTAATACCTCCTTGCCCTTACCTCCCCAAGACCTTCATTCCCATTTAGCTCATTCTCACCCACCACTCTTCTACTCATTAAGCACCCATTATGTGCTATAAATCGTCCCTGGGTGGCGCAAACAGTTAACATGCTTGGCTGCTAACAAAGAAATTGGAGGATTGAGTCCACCCAGAGGAACCTCAGAAGAAAGGCCTGGAAAAAATCAGCCACTGAAAACCCTATGGAGCAGAATTCTACTCTGACACACATGGGCTCACCACGAATCAAAGTTGACGCAAAGGCAACTGGAACTAGAAATATGCTACAGCTAGGATTACAGCAGTAAGAATTAAGGGCACAGTTATTGACCTCATATATAGAGGAGGGCTAGAACTATAATTCAGTGGCCCAAGGCATTTCTGTCTAATGTGGACAAACCCTCCTTTATCTGGGGCCTTATCTCTCTTTTCACATCCTCAGTAAAACTTAACTCCAGATTCAATAACAAACATTAATTAACCATCTACAATATGTCAAGCAATGTGCAAGGCACTTGGGATGCAAAATGAGTGATGACGATAATAATAATAAACCAAAAAAAAAAAAACCCCATTGCTGTCAAGTCGATTCTGATTCATAGCAACCCTATGGGACAGCCAAACTGCCCCATACAGTTTCTAAGGAGTGCCTGGTGGATTCAAACTGCCAACATTTTGGTTAGCAGCCATAGCACTTAACCACTATGCCACCAGGGCTAGTTAACATTTATTTAGCATTTACTATGTGCCAAGCATTGTTCTAAGCACTTTGCATGAATTAACTATTTAAATCTCACGACAATCCTCAGAGGTAGGAACCATTATCATTATTCCCATTTTGTAGCTGCAGAAGCCGCTGGAGAGAAACTTTCCCGAGGTAATAGAGGCAGTGGAGGGAGGAGCTGGAATTGTGGCTCCAAGACTGTGCTGTAGGCACGACTCTACCCTGAGTAAGGCACCCGTTCCCTTCATGAAGAAGTCACCATGATATGACTTAACGAGTGCAATGGTGGTAGTGCACAAAGTGATTTTAAGAGAAGGAAGGAGGGGAAGAAGCCGTTAGAGGGGAAATCTAGGAGCACAGCACTAACGCTGAGGCAGCACTGGATTAGTCAAGGAAGGATGGGCTCTCCTGTTGGTCCAAACAACCCCAATCTCAGGCTAACAGCACAAGAATTCCTGTCTTGCTCACCCTAATGATGTTGCAAGCCTCAGCAGCCCTCCAGGGTAGCTGTACCTCCATGGTGACTCCATAATCTGGGCTGCTTCGATTTCGTGGTTCTGGCATCTCCACACAAGGTCTTAAAATTCACATCAGCTAGGGGAGATAAAGATGTGGGGCTTCACCGGGGCTTCTCTTTCTCTATCTCTTCTCTTCCCTATCTCAGCCCCAATGGAATGCATGTCATGTACACCCTTCTTCACTGACCAGAACTAGTTGTGGAGTCCTGCAAGTAGATTGTTGTGGTGGTAGTGGTGTGTAATTGAGTCAATTCCAACTCAGCAATCCCATGGGACAGAGTAAAATTGCCTCATAGGTTTCTGGCGGAGCCACTTGATAGGTTCAAACGGCCAGCCTTTCGGTTAGCAGCCAAACACTTAACCGTTGTGCCACCAGTGAGCCTGGAGGGTAGAAAAGAGGATTGGATATGGGTGGACATCAGTAATATCAACCTATGACACCGGAAAATATTAACTGAATGAAAGAATGAAGAGCATGTGGCTGAGCAGACTGTGCCTTGGTAGTGGAGGAGGATTTCACCAAGAAGACGGGATGAAAAAATGTGGAGTGAGTGGCAAGAGATAAAGTATTTTAGGTAAAGTAAAATCATGGGAAGACGACGGACCATCCCAAAGTAGCTGGAGCACAGAGTGTGGGGGGGAGTAGGGGAGGTAATGGGAAGTAAAATTTGGGAAAATATTTGGGGTTCAGATAGTGAAAAGTGTTGAATACCGTGCTAAAAATTTTAGATTTCGAACCATTTGCAACGGGAAGCAATGAAAGATTTTAAGCAAGAGATTTAGATTCAGTTTTGAGTTTTCAAAAGATCTGGGGTCTACAAAATAGTCAACTTTATTAGTAATGCAATTTGAAACATTTAAATGGCATTTTTGCCTATCAGATTGACAAAGCTGTTTTTAAAGACAACAATCAGTTTTGACAAGGGTTTCTGAAAACATACCCCTTACTGACAGGAAAGAAATTTAACACAACCCCTGAGGCTTTTTACTTAAGAGTCCCTAGGCAGTGCAAAGGTTAATGTGCTTAGCTATTAACCAAAATGTTGGCGGTTCAAACCCATCCAGTGGCTCCAAGGGAGAAAAGACCTGGTGATCTGTTCCCCAAAAAAGATTACAACCTAGAAAGCCCTATGGGGCACTTCTACTATGTCACAAACGGTCACTGTGAGTCAGAATAGAGTCGAAGGCACCCAACAACAATATGTAGATAGATAGATAGACAGACAGATAGATGATAGATAGATAGATATAGAAACAGATATAGATCATAAAATTTTAACCCAGCAAGTAAGAAATGGTAGAAATCAAATCTAGTAGGAGCAGTGGATAAAGAAGAGAATATTGAGAAAGGTTTCTTCAAGTGACAGAAGCCATAAAAGCCAATTACCAATCAGATTGGGGTGATAACAAAGGGGGACAAGTTGAATATGACTCCATGGTGTCTAGCCTAGGCAACTCCACCTGTGTAGATGCTTTTAAATTAGAACAGGAGGAGGGATAAACTACAAGAAGGCAGTTGAAAGTTAACTGTTGGATGTTTGGGAGCACAGAGTGTGTAAGGGGAAATACCTGCGGAATACTCAGATGAAAAGTCTAATTTGATCTGAAGATTACTGAAGAGGCAATGTGGAAAGCATTTGTGATATTTGAGAAGAAAGTTCAGTGGTGAAACTAGTAATCATGTAAAGACCTAAAGAATGAAAGGCAAGTGAGGAAGTTGAAATAGAGAATGGAGGAGAATGGAAGAGTGAGTTAGGGCACTCACTAGCTTGAAAAGAGTGTAGAGTCGAGGGGATGTTTTATTGTGTCAGAGAGTTTTTATATGGAAGTAGCTTGAGAAGACTTGAAAGCTGAGTGAGAGGACCCAGCTGAAGAAGAGAAAGAAAAGGGGAAAGGAAAGTTCTAAGGAAGTGGGGGTAGAGTTGCCAGATTTAGCAAACAAAAATACAGAATGTCCAGTTAAATTTGCATTTCAGATAAACGATGAACAATTTTTTAGCATAAGCATGCCCAAGGCAATATTTGTGATATATTTACAGACACACAAAAAAAAATTTTTGTTGTTTATCTGAACTTCTAATTTAACTGGGAATTCTGTGTTTTATCAGGCAACCTGAGGTAGGAAGAGGACTAGGAAGGACAAGCCTGGGAAGAGGAAGAGGACAGAAGGATCATGAAGAGAAAGGTACTTCAGAGGAGGACACGGAGCATGTTTTGGGAGCTCTGAAACCAGGTCCTCGGTGTTCTCAAAGGTGGAAGTCAGGTCGTCTGCAGAATAGGCAAATCAGAGGTCAGCATGGGGGCCTGAGAAGAAATGTAAAAGTTTGGAGCATCAAATGTGGAGAATGGAAAATAGAGCCAACCAGGAAAGGACTGCTAGGAAGCACTGAGGTCAAGATGGCTTTGGAAATCATTGGCTTGTACCAGACAGAGTGGAATGAAATGAGGTAAATGGGGTAGCCAAGACCAGATCATCCAGGACCTGGCTATGTTAACAAGTTTACATTTCATTCTTATCAGGTTATGAGAGGCAAAGTGAGTGACAGGCTTTGTGTTTTTAAAAGATCCCTCTGGGTGCTGGGAGGGGAGAGAATTAAAGGTGGACAAGAGTGGCTGTTGGGCTATCACGGAGAGACTAAGACCATAGTTCAGGAGAGAGGTGACAGAGGCCTGAGCTTGGGGGCAGGGAGGCATGTAGTGAGAAGAACAGAGAGAGAGAGAAAACTGAAGACAAAATAATCAAGACTTGGCAATTGATTGAATTTGGGGAAGTGATTAGGAAAAGGGAGATGTTCAAGATAACCCCCAGGCTTCTGACCTGAACAAATGGGTCAATAAAGAACAGAGATAAGAAAAACAAAAGGACAAACATGTTTAGCAGAAGGGACACTAAACCTAGTCTTCCGCTCTCACACCCCTTAGAACTATGGAGGAAGTAAAGGTGGAATAAGTGTGGTACACATCTATTCCTTGAGCATCTCAGTACAGAGCAATTCACAGTCACATATGAACTCTACCGCAGTGCCACAGAGAAGATGCTATTATCCCTGTGTGTGGGAAAATATTTGAATATATATATATATATATATAACTGATTTTCTGTTTTTCTCTAGGTTGTTCATTTCTTCACCTCTTCACTGCTTCGCATTTCAAGCCGCTAGTCTAATCAATATTTATTGTTTTAAGGGGGAGATGAAACAGGGTAGAAAGCAGAAGAAAGGAAGAATATTCAGGCATTTCTTTCCAAAAATTAAATGTTCTTATAAGACTCAAAAGGACCTTGGGCATAGGTAACATGCTTGAGTGGAGTGAGTTTTAAGAAAATCAGAGCTTTCCTGGAGACTAGGAAAGGTTTTTTCAGGCCAGGGAGAAGGAAGAGAAGGGACAGGGGTGACATGATAGATGCTGCTAGACCCCAGTGAGGGAGTCTTGTACCTATTGACCAACAGATCCCCAGGGGAACAGCAAGACCTCCAGAGACAGATGTACAATAAGTCAAGACAAGAGTACCTTAACACAACAGAGGTTTTTATGCCCCATTGTTGCCTGCAAAGAGCAAAATCATTGCAGGGATCTCATACACAATAAGAATGTGAAAGAGAGAACCACAGGTCCACATGGACAGGAGTGAGGGGCACCTCAGAGGCAACCTGAGGTGATGGATGACCAGGATCCAGATGAGACAAGGGACACTGTTAGGCATTGATGGACAGACAATAGCACAGGCAAGATGGGTTCTCCCAATGCTCTGACACTACAAGAAACAACCCCAGGAAAAAGGGGAGGGGGCCTTAATTGGCTGTGATGAAGCTTCTGTCCCACCACCAGTCTGTCAGTTTGTCATACTGTAGTGATGTGAGTGTGGCTGTGATGCCGGCAGCTATGCCACTGCTATTTCAGATATCAGCAGGGTCACCCACGGTGGACAGGTTCAGTGGAGCTTCCAAACAAAGACAGACTAGGAAGAAAAGACTATAAAAACCTTGTGGATCACAACAGAATATTGTCCAATATAGTTCTGGGAGATGAGCCCCCCCCCAGGATGGAAGGCACTCAAAACACATAGTGGTCACAACAATGGACTCGAGCATACCAAAGATGGTGAAGATGGCATAGGACCAGGCAATGTTTTGTTCTGTTGCACACGGGGCCGTCATGAGTCAGAGCCAACTCAATGGCAACTAACAATGACAACAAGCTACTGCCATCGCAACAGAATGGAGTCTTATAATAGATATCAAGTTCAGTGTGTAGAAATTTTTTTAAGTTACATTTTCTATACACCCGAGTTATGACCTGAGATTCATATCTACTCCTTAAATTTTGTACACGCAAACACTGAGGCTGTGGGATTGCTGTATCTTGCCACAAATCTGAGTAAGAGGACGAGCCAATTCAGACCCAGGTCTATCTTTCCCACATGTTTTTCACCCCACCATGATTATTTTGTTTAGGGAGAGCAGTTTTCATTACTCCACCACCTTTTTTTTTTTTTTCCTCCAGAAGGATCAACTTCTATTACAGGTCAGCCTCATGAAATACTAGGAGCTGCCAATTCCAACCACCAGTGGAACTCTTTGAGATTCCAAAAGCTAAGAAGTCCTCCAAATTAGAAACTCTCCTTGAACAGTCAGTTACTTGGATGTGGTAGCTGTCAGAATCACTAGACCAATGAATGCAGTAAAAACAATTTGCATTCTTAAAGCCCAAATAAAGCCACCCGGAGTCAAAGTGAGATTTTTATGCTGCCATTAAAGCAAAGTATCAGCAATTCCTCAGGGAAAGGGGAAACCAAGAGTTCAAAGGACACATTAGCAAGTTTCTCAATTAAATGCCAGGCAGTAAGACAACTTTGTTTTAACACCCTCTTACTTAGTCATTTAATTTTTCTTGAAAAAGAAAAGCAACCCTCGGGGGTGTAGAACCTAATGCCTGTCTAAGCAGATGGAGCTAACGCTTTCTCAGAGAAGTTACCATGCAATATATCTGATTATGTCTATTTCTGAACAGGAAAATTGATCAATTAAGGGCAAAGGAGGTTTGCAGAGCCAAGCACTGTCAAAAAAAAAAAAAAAGCTGCAGGCAGTTCTCCTGCTGGGAGCTAATGAAAGTTCCACATAAGAAGTTAGATTCCAAATTGGAGGCCATGAGAGCCATGTTCACTTCAGTGAAGGCAGAGTGCAGGAGCAGGTTGGGAAAGAGATTTTTTTTTTTTTTTAACTCATTTGTTAAATTGACAAATGGGCTCATAGTGGGCCCTGAGTTTCAATGTTCATATAGGGTGTTTCTTTCTAAAAGTGTCTATCATCAGAGGGTAGGAGATAATGGGTGTTGAATCTCATCTTTAGGGGGCATTGGTGGTAACTCAGTAGTTGAATTCTCACCTTCCATGCAGGAGACCCAGGTTTGATTCCCAGCCAATGCACTTCAGGCACAGTTACCACCCATCTGTCAACGGCAGCTTCACGTTGCCACGATGCCGAATAGGTTTCAGCAGAGCTTCCAGACTAAGATGGGCTAAGAAGAAAGGCCTGGAGATCTACTTCCGAAAATCAGCCAGTGGAAACCCTATGGATCACAGCAGACCTGACTCCATTGTGCATGGGGTCTCCATGAGTCAGGAGCCAACGGGACAGCAGCTAACAACGATCTGATCTTTACGGGCCCAGCATAGTACAACACAGAGCTAGATGCTTCAGAACTCACTAGGCCATGAACACGGTAGATATACAATGTACACTTGCTTATTGGATGACAAATGAAGCTTTTTGAAGATAGGGAAGAGTGCACACGTTCACACAGTATACCTCAATACACTCCATGCCTTAGAAAAAGGGATGGTTTACATTTTGATCAAATCACAGGAAGCCAGGGTATCTCGCCTGAACAAAAGTCAGGGCTTCTTATCTTTTAATCATTGCTGCTGGCAGTGCCTAGTGCATAAACCTGTTGCCGCTGAGTCAATTTTGACTCATAGTAACCCTACAGGACAGAGTAGAACTGCCTCAGAGTTTCCAAGGAGTCACTGGTACATTCGAACTGTTGACCTTTTGGTTAGCAGCCTTAGCACTTAACCACTATGCCACCAGGGTTTCCGCCTAGTGTATTTAAAAAAAAACCATTGCTGTCAGGTTGATTTCCGACTCATAGTGACCCTAGAGGACAGGGTAGAACTGCCCCATAGAGTTTCCAAGGAGCACCTGGTACATTCGAACTGCCGGTATTTGGGTTAGCAGCCATAGCTCTTAACCACTACCCACCAGGGTTTCCAACCAGTGCTTAATATGTACTTCTTGAATGAACCAAAGAATGGCCAAAGAGGCATACAATCCCAAGACTGGTCTGCAGACAATGCAGACAAGGGTCTGTGACTTTAAGGCTCTGCTCTCTGTTACCCAAAGTGGGTCTGGCATAGAATAGGCACACTGGTATTCACCGGAGGTTCTCTCCCAGTTGTCTCTGTGACTTTGTAATAAGGAATCAATAAGACTTAGAGTCCGTTTAAAGCCTTTCCATCCCTGGCCTCGGTCAATGACGTCACTAGGAGAGTGTGAGGAGGGGGGAAGCGAGGGAGGATGCAGAACGCACCCCCTGACACTGTCAGAGGAGGTGACACCAAAATGGCCCCAGGGTCAGTGGCAGTGCCAGCAGAAAGGCCAGTGCCACCAGGAGAGGTGCCATCAAGGCAGTGGCGTCACTAGGGTTGGCGTCACCCATCACCCAGTGCGGTAACTCGTCACCACCGCCACCTCTCCCATCACCCAGCAGTCAGGGTGCCAGCGCCCGCCCTTAGGCAGGGAGGAGGGTCTCTGTCTTGGCCAATGGCAGAGGGGAGGAGCTGTGAGGGGCTGGGCCGGGGGGGGCGGGGCGCCGCCGCTTTACCCTCTGGGATTGGGAGGAATAGTGATGCCAAGGCAAACAAATAATTTTGTTTCTTTCCTCGTCAGCAGTTCACACTAAAGGAAATACTGAATTTTCCATGTCTGAATTTTCTCGTATAAAGGACAGGAAGCCTGCGTTAATTTTTGAGAGCTAGATCCCATGAGTCCTCTCCGCCCTCCTCCTCAAATCAGGCAAAGCTGGCTCCTGACTTGGAAAGCTCGGTCTCGTTGTTCTGGAAAGTTAATATGTCCTAAGCCCCAGAGAGTGGAAGGCTCTGTATCGAACCTCAAGCAAGTTGTGGTCTCCTTCCTTGGGGAGTTCACACGCCAAGACATCTGGTCCTATAAAACTCTCAAGTTACAAGTCCAACATCTGCTGCAAATGAGCCACACACTCCTTTAAATTGTTCAAGGAAATTTTGAAAAAAAGTAGCAATCGTGATACAGTTCTCAGCAATTGCAAAAGGCGCCGTTTCGTGCAAGGCCATTCTTCCCATTCAAATAAATTTGTGGGAACGGCCTCCCTGGAGTTAGGAACAGACCCCCCAGTCACCAAGTCCCCTTAAGGCCCGAACTGAATGTGGCGCTCCCCACCCCCCACCGACCCTCACCCTCCCTGCCATTTGTCTGACTTCAGCTCAACAGTTTGCCACACCATATGGCAAAGGTTGGGGTCAGAGAGATAAAAACGTGTCATTGCCTTAAAGAATGGTTAACAAACACGTAAATATAAATTCTAACACATTGTAAAACTGTGGCAAGCTGAGCTGAAAAGAGACTTGGCTGTGGCAGGAAATCTGTTTCTTAGCTCCACCCCAGCCCTTCCAGTTCATTACAGGTATTGTGGAGAGAAAATGGAGTTTTGTGTCCTCTCGGG
The DNA here is from genome assembly GCF_030014295.1 of Loxodonta africana. Classification (NCBI taxonomy): domain Eukaryota; kingdom Metazoa; phylum Chordata; class Mammalia; order Proboscidea; family Elephantidae; genus Loxodonta; species Loxodonta africana. The sequence goes on from NC_087358.1 coordinate 58,795,873, forward strand.
CAATCTGCACCCTGCTGGCCTGCCAGGTTTCCAATGACTTTTCAATGATGATTTAAGAGGTTTTGTGCCTGCGAGCTATAAAGGTTTCAGCTCAGCTTTGCTGGCCCCTGGCGTGCATCCGCTGAGATGCACACACACAATCTCCCAGGGGCAGGACTTAGCATCAGCAACTTTTGTCGGGTCTCGCTTCATGGCTCGCTCTCTGCGTGCTCACAAAGCTCACTGAGGTCACTGGATAAATCTAGTGGCAAGAGAAAGCCCCTCTCCCCAGAGCTCAAGGGTTTACAATGGAATTGGATCTATGGCAATTTGTCAACATAGTTGGTGGCAAGACCACCCCCACCGCCAAAAATGAAACTCTCCAATAACCTGGAGAGGAATTTGAATTTAAAACTACTTTCTCTCTTCAAGCCAGCAGCTGTCATTCGAAGCACACATTTAAAAAAAAAAGAGAGATTGTTGTGAGCCAGCTTTGACCTATGGCAACCCCATGTGTGCCAGAGTTATATAGGGTTTTCAATGGCTGATTTTTCAGAAGTATATCCCCAAACCACTACGTCTTTCTTCAGACACACCTCTGGGTGGACTCGAGCCTCCAATCTTCAGGTTAGCAGCCAAGGATGTTAACTGCACCATTCAGGGACTCCAAAGCGCACATACACACACACACACACACAAAAAAAAATGCAGCAGCCCCTGTAGAAATGTCCTGAGTGCCTCGGCCCTCTCCTTTGAGGCTCAGAGTGTGCACTCTGAGAGGGTTGAGAGAGCAGGTCTGGGCAGCTGGGCCCAAGGCTGAGAAGCTGGGAGCACACCAACCGCTCACTCGGAAGCTCATTCGGAAATCTCTGCCTAGGCCAGGCATCTACCCCTCCCTCCTCTACCCCAACCCAGGATGGTGCAGTGGCAGGACCACCTCTAGCCTAGGTGGGACTTTTATGCAAATTAGAAAAGAGCACACCCTCCCCCCACAAACCTCCTGGCCTGGACAGCTGCAACTCCATGCCATGGCTTGGCAAACAGAACACAAATGGATGTCAGTCCCCCCACTCGCACTCGCAATGTGGCACCTTTATTCCGTGCACAAAGGACTCCTCCCTTCTCTGCCGTTCCCCTCATTCTTCAGTAAGGCCTGCTCCCTCTGGCAGACTCCCTGTTCCCCAGCGCCATCAACTGCGACCTGCAGATAAGCACTGGATTCTAACTGCCCTGAAGCAGGAGGCTGACGTGGAATGCGCAGTGCCCTGCTTATACGTCTGCCTGCGTTGGCACACCAGGCTAACCTGGACACGCGGGGCCCTGATAGGCAGGGGCCTATCTACCGAAAATAACGCCTATGGCAATCAGTTTTAAGTTGCTGAATGAGCTCCCACAGCTGGAAAGGGAGGCTGCAATGGCCAGTAGAAACTGCTCATTAGTGCCCTTCCTCAAGCAGCACCCAGGGTATGCATCCTACCTGCTGTACCTGTTATGCCTCAGCTGATAGGGCGTCCACAGTCACATTCCTTCCCTTAGAATCTCCAAAAAAGATATTTCAACCCTTGATTTTTCCACCCCAAAATAGCACCAAATATACTCACCGGGGCGCCTACCTGAAAATAGGAACAACAAAAATTGCCATCCTTTTTGTTTTCCTTTTTCCTCTTCTAGAAATGACACATGTGTACCTGTCATTTTTCCTCAGAGCCACACATCTGAGACCCACCAATGACAGCTCTCCTATCCCCAAGGCCTGATACCTAACAGTGTATTCACTGCTGAATTGAATTACAATTAAGGAGGGAGGTGAGGTAATTGGTAAGAATTGCGCTTGCCCAATGTTTTCAGCAGTCTACTCGGCATTTGTCTGTTCTTTGTTGAGATTATTCGGTCGTCCACCACTAACTCAGTGTGCTTTCTTCAATAAGACACTTCTTTCCATATTCAGTTTCCTCTTCCAAGAAGCGAAGAGGTAAACAAGATGATTTCTAAGGCCAAATTCCATTCTAAAATGTTCCCACTCAATAATTCAAACACACAAACAAAAACAAACCCACTGTCGAGTCGATTCTCACTCATGGTAACCCCATGTGACAGAGCAGAACTGCTCCATAGGCATTTCTTAGCTGTAATCTTTACGGAAGTAGATCTCCAGGCCTTTCTTCTGCAGCATTATTGAGTGGGCTCAAACCTCCAACCTTTAGGCTGGTAACCCACCACCCCTAGGCTAGTAGTTGAGTGCAAACCATTTGTGCCACACAGGGACCCCATAATATTTCAAAAGGCTTATAAATATCATGTAAATAACATTTGTCCTTGTAAATATAAGATATGAAAGAGAATAAATTAACCAGGCCCAAAGTTAAAGACAAAACAGATACAATTACTCTGCTGAGAAAATGACTCAGATCTTGATGTGGAAAGATGTGACAATGAGCAGGTTTGATGTCACCAAAATCAAGGTTCCCCCAATCCGCCACCTCTCCCTCCACTTGCAAGCCCCAAGTTCCAGGTAAAGCCTGGTAATTACTAAAAAAGCGTTTTGCTTTCTTTCTGTTTCTTACACGCTAAAGAAAGGAGTAATAGAAATTCATTGGTGTTGATTTCTTTTCCTGGGAGGCTTCAAACTCTCTTAAATTATCTGCAAGTGAAAAAGGCGGGGTGCTGAGAATGAACCCTAAGAACATTCAACGAAATAGCAAAGTAGAATCTTCTACATTGGAGATGTGGCACTTAATAGAGGGATTTCTGAGATTCCCAGCATATCTTGTGAATCTCTCACACGATCATTTTAAATTGGTCAGAAGAAAATTAATAACCCTAAGCTTCTGAGGTTGCCAGCAATAAGACACACAATTAAAGATGCACGTGGTACAGGTGAGGGTTAGCTAGAAAAAGAAGAAAGACCAGGACACATAAAGCTACATTCAGAGTACAAATTATTTATAAGAAAGCTTGTGAAATGGCTTTTTCCAATTGCATTAATAATATTTGAATAGAAATGGAAACTTTTCAGCTCTTCACCAAGCAGCCTGGGGCCTTCCTCCATTCATCCTGGCCTCTCCCGGCTCACCTCCTCACCCCCCAGGAATGATTGATCTCGAGGAATGGGGCTCTGTGACAGTCTCTTTCTTTGCTTTCTTAGACTCTTTTTCCTCCTTTCTTCCCCACAAGGGGAAAAAAAATAGGCAAGGGGCAGTGGGAGGAGGTGGCTGTCCTTTCAACACTCCAAGGAGCAGAAAGAAAGCTTTCTCAGCGGGGATGGGGAATTGAAGTGTTGGTCAAGAGCACTTTGGAAATGTTTGCCTTCAGCTCCCGGGGGGCTCTACTAATCTCAGCACCTCACTCCCCTCGTGGGCCTTGGCCGAGCCCCAAGGCCTTATCCAGCTCTACTCCCCTGCCGCATCCCCCCTCCCTGCCCTGCTGCCTTCCAGCCCTACATGCCTACCCCTGCCCCCAGAAAGGGGAGAAAAAAGCAGGGCAGAGGGAGGCAAGAGCAGGGGAGATCAGATAAGCCTCCATGGGCCTGGACTGGGCTGGGCTGGGGGTACTCTAATGGTGACATTAGGCCTGGGAGCAGGTGAGCATTTCTTTTGGGGTCTGGAGGTCTCCAGAACCTTATTTTTTAGGGCCAGCCCACTTGGGGCTGCCACTGCCTGCTGTGCAGACTGAGCACTGCACACTTCCTGGGGCTGCCATTCACACTGTGAATGTAATGTCTCCAGAACAAGGGCTTTCACTGGGAATGCGCTGGACTTGGACACCTCCTTAAGGATGCACTGATATTATTGCTGCTTGTAATTAAAATACAGGCCTGATATAAAAAGAGCATTTCATTTAAGGGTTTGAGAGAGATGCATTAAGGAGCCCTATACATAAATAAATTCGTAATGGCCAAGTGACATATTTATGCCATGTGCTTAGTTATGCCTTAGCTAACTCCATGATTCTAATTTATTTGCTGGAAAAGCATCATCCCGCTGATGTGCTCTGCCGAGTATACTTCTGTCAAACACCTATTCAACAAACAAACAGCATGATACATAAATAACAAGGCCCATTGTGGAGAATAGCAATGGATTCCACATTCCTGGTGACACCCCTGAGCTGCTTGGGCTTGCCTCCCAAGTTGCTCTATAGGAACAGCTCCATACCACTAAATCCCCTAGCAGCCTAATAAGGTTATGTTCTTCATTTTTACTCGATATTCTATATCCTTAAAGCTCAACTTCTTTCACGTTCAGAGATTCCAAGGACATGCATACCAATGGCACAAGACTTCCTTATTCCTCGGACTCCAGGCACTACCAGCGGCCAGTTGACCAGTTGTAAACACCTACGAGCAGAGCTGGCTGTCACAGCTACTATTCACTGAGGATTGCCATGGGTCAGGGCCTTAAGATACATCATTTCTATGCCTCGGGATAACGTACCAAATACCAGCAGCTCGGTTTTGTTGATGAGAAAATTGTACCTCTGAGAAGCTAAGCAGCTTGCCCAAGTTGTGCAGCTGGGCAGTGGCAGAGGCAGGACTTGAACTAGGTCTATCTCCAAAGCCTGTACACTTTATAGAATACATTACACTGTCTCTATCATAGAGCTCGATGGGGAATATAATAATAAATAATAATAATTGATGGAGACCTCCCATGTTCTGGGAAACTGTTAAGACGGATAGATAGCTGCTGTTCCGTCAACTCTAACTCATGGTCACCCTACATACAACAGAACAGAATGTTGCCTGGTCCTGTGGCATCCTCACAATCACCAGCTTGTTCAAGTTCATCATCGCGGCTATTGTGCCAATCCATCTCACCTAGGGTCTCTCTCGCTCTCACTGGCCCTCTACTTCACCAAACATGATGTTCTCATCCGGTGATTGATCCCTCTTGATGATGTGTCCAAAGCCAGAGAGTGAGACAATGTTGTGAGTCACAGGGTTTTCGTTGCCTAATAATCTATATGCCGAGCAAATAATATGAGAAGCTGGACTATATGAAGAACAGGGCATCAGGACTGGAGGAAGACTCGTTAACAACCTGTGTTATGCAGATGACACAACCTTGCTTGCTGAAAGTGAAGAGGATTTGAAGCACTTACTGATGAAGAGCAAAGACCACAGCCTTCAGTATGGATTGGACCTCAACATAAAGAAAACTAAAATCCTCACAACTGGACCAATAAGCCATATCATGATAAATGGAGAAAAGACTGAAATTGTCAAGGATTTCATTTTACTTGGATCCACAATCAACACCCATGGAAGCATCAGTCAAGAAATCAAAAGATGCATTGCACCGGGCAAATCTGCTGCAAAAGACCTCTTTAAAGTATTAAAAAGCAAAGATGTCACCTTGAAGACTAAGGTGCGCCTGACCCAAGCCGAGATGTTTTCAATCACCTCCTATGCATGTGAAAGTTGAACAGTGAATAAGGAAGACCAAAGAAGAATTGATGCCTTTGAATTATGGTGTTGGTGAAGAATACTGAATATAACATGGACTTCCGGAAGAACAAACAAATCTGTCTTGGAAGAAGCACAGCCAGAATGCTCCTGAGAAGCAAGGATGGTGAACCTTCATCTCACATACTTTGGACATGTTATCAGGAGGGACCAGTCCCCAGAGAAGGACATCATGCTTGGTAAAATAGAGAGTCATCAAAAAAGAGGAAGACCCTTAACAAGATGGACTGACACAGTGGCTACAAGAATGGGCTCAAGCACAATCGTGAGGATGCAGGACTGGGCAGTGTTTTGTTCTGTTGTACATAAGGTCATTATGAGTCCAAACTTACTCATGGCACCTAACCACAGTTTTCGGAAGTAGATCACCAGCCTTTCTTCCTAGTCTATCTTAGTCTGGAAGCTCCACTGAAACCTAGCCACCATGGGTGACTCTGCTTGTATTTGAAATACTGGTGGCATAGCTTCCAGCGTCACAGCAACATGCAAGCCTCCAAAGTACAACAAACTGGCAGACAAGTGGTGGAACTTGCAAGAGTTTTCTTTAATTACTCGATTAATGAGTAGGATTATTACTATCCCCACTTCACAGGTGGGGAAAAAAAAAAACTGTAAAAGGAAGAGATTTCTTGCCGAGACTCACACAGCAGCTAGTTAAGAGCTGCCAGGATTTGAACCCATGCTGTCTGCTTCTGAGCCCACATGCTAGATTCACATTTCACTCATCCCTAATTCTACTGATGAGACCATGAGTGGGCCTCTTTGAAGATTTCATTGGCATCTTTCTTAACTGAGAATTGGGATCCAGGAGGGAGCAGAGAAAGGTGCCCACAGACATGTGGGAAGCATGACCTGGATATATCTGAAAGGAATGGTCCCAGAATCCTCTTGGAATTTCTTCTATTCACCACTAGTCCTTTTCCACAAAGCCTCTTGCATCTTACCCTTCCTCTTTCCCTCACTGCAGACTTTAGGACCATAGGCCAAAACCAAAAGCCAAACCAGTTGCCATCAAGTCAACCCCAACTCATGGCAACCCCATGTGTGTCAGAGTAAAATGCTGCTCCATAGGGTTGTCAGTGGCTGATTTTTCAGAAGTAGATGGCCAGGTCTTTCTTCCAAGGTGTGATCACACCTTAATAACAGAGCCAAAATGAAGCCAGTGTTAACTCAATTTGACAACTACTAAAGGGTCAGTCCAGTTCTTTAGGCCATCTTAACTAAATTAGAGGGATCAGATAGCAATCTAATCAGTTTCTCAGATTTTATCTGACAACAAGGAAAATGATTCTAATGTGCCTAGATCCGATTATTTATGGTGTATACACTTTGCTGGGTGTGTCAGTGGCATCACTAGGAGGGTGTGAGGGGTGCAGGCCGCACTGAGTGACACTGTCAGAGGGGATGACACTAAAATCACTGTCTGTAAAATTTTCATGCAGTGTTTCAGCAGAAATTTATTATCTTTATAAAAATGTCCCTGTAGTCAGTTGTAACAACAAAAACACTTTTCGTAAGCCCAGCTTACTGTATCAATATACCTAAGGCTAAAATTCTGTGCTAATTTACTTTTTGAACCTTCTCATGAACTCCATTCAGAGCTGTCATTGTTAGCCAATTACAATGATGCTTCGAATCATGTGGTTTCATCCACACACCTTACAAGCACATGCTGTTTTTTTCGTTGAGGCTGATGTTTCTATATCGCAGATTTTGTCAAATTTTCTAGTATTTTAGCTACAATATTGTGGCAATTAGTATTTGTGAATCTGTATCAACAACTTTTTTGAGGGTGAAGTAGTAATTAAAGGAAAAGAAGGAGAAAAATCAAAAAAGGCTTCTTCTCAATTACTGATAATGTTGTAATTGCATGTACGAAGATTTTAGAAAACAATTTGTTGTTCATATTCATATAGTCTAAGAAATGTTGCATTTAAGCAATTTAACTGTATCACATTCTATTCTATGATTAAGATTGATAATAAACATTACTAAGGATTCCATTTGGTCTGTACGTTAGGAGGTCCATGGGGTAAGGCGGGTGACATCATGAGTTACCACACTGGGTTACACCCATCCTAGCCATGCCACTGTAGGCTTCGAACCCTTCAGAGGCCTGAGAATTTCTAACCATTAACCTTTGCCAGCGAAATCCTCACAACTTTTCTGGGGAGGAAATCAGAGGATGGAGGAGCTGGAAGGAATTTTTGAGGTCAAATAGTCCAACATCCTCATTTAACATTGGAGAAACTGAGGACAAAATGGCTTAGGGTATTCAGCCAGCAAACTGTGTGACCCTGGGCAATTCTTCTGCCATTTGAGATTTATTCCTAGTTTTCTCTTCAACTCCCATTTTTTTTAAAGCCAATATTCCTTGGAGAGACAACACATTAAGAAAACACAGTAGGTGGGACCACCTCTCTGAGCCTCAGTTTCCCAATCTTTAAAGTGAGGGAATTGGCTGAGGACTCATCAACTTAAATATCTTCAGGGCAGGCAGGTAGCATAACTGATTCAGGCAAGCGGTCGTGAAACAATAGGGTATGGTACGGCGCAGAGAGAAGAGGAGCTTACATATCCCAAAGACAGGCCTTCATGTTTGAATTTAAGAAATAAATCAAAATCCTTTGGAACAGAATTTGTAATCCGTGACCTACATGACCTCAGGTCCCTCCCAGATCTATGATTCGATGAGTCAGTGTATTCCTTAGTACATTGTTCACTGGATTATTTCCTCTAGGACAGCCAATTATCCCCAGGGCACCGAGGGAATGGGATGGCTGGCTAGGGGAGAAGAAAGGGCAGGTTTTACATCATGAGATGAACAGTCTTCACTGGGAAGCTCCAGAAACATGAGCTGCCAAACTAGGAAAATAGGATGCCGAGAGGAGAGGTAGAAGACACTGTCTCTAAATTTCCCTGCTTTGCCCTAGATCATCCTTAATTGAGTGTTGTTGTTGTCATTGTTAGCTGCTGTTGAGTCAGCCCTGACTCGTGGTGGTACCATGCAGAATGGAACAAAACATTGCAAAATGCTGCCCCATCCTGCGCCATCCTCCCGATGGGTTGTCAGAACAAACGGTTGTAATCCACAGGGTTTTCACTGTCTGGTTTTCAGAAGATCACCAATCCTTTCTTCCTAGTCCATCTTTGTCTGGAAGCTCTCCTGAAACCTGTTCACCATCACAGCAACACGCAAACCACCCCTGACAGAGGAGTGGTGCCTGCACCTGAGGTACATTGGCCAGAGTAGATCTGGGTCTCCCACAAGGCAGGCGAGAATTCTATCACCGAACCAAACCATACAAAGTAAGTCTACTGCTGGGGGCTTCATATTCACAGTGTGAATTGAATGCCAGCCTCTGGAACTGTGGAGTGCTGTACACTGCAGCCCTGAGTGGTCTGGCCCTTTAAAGTAAGAGAAAGTTCTGGAGACCTCCAGGCCGCAGAAAAAACTCCCAGCTGCTCCCAGGCCTAATGCAACCGCTAACCCAGTTCTGCTGCTTTCTGAACCACCAACTTTCTTTCTGCTAAACCTCTCTGCCCCACAGGCATTTTGACTTGTGGACTATTTTAGCAAGAAAAGGTTCCAGCAAGCTTAGCGCTGAGGATAAAAGGTTGTTTTTCTCCTGAGGATCTCTCTTCCCTGCTCCCTGAGGTGTCTGTCCTGGGTATATTGAGGGGGTATAAAGGAGGGGCTGCTTCCTCCTTGAACCATTCTGAGGCTTGATTTGCATTAGTTCCAGTCTCTAGGCCTAGCTTCTGTCCCTTCTCCAAGATCTGCCACCATTTCCGGGAACATTGTGTCCTCAGCCTGTGCGCCCGGGCCCAAAAACCCTGATCTTTTCTGAGAGCAGAGCAGCAGAGCAGGCGAGAGCCAGGAGGAGAGCAGCCTTGCGAGGAGGCGCACCTTCCTCCCCTCAGAGAGGGAGCAACGTCACTCGTCACCCTTTGCAGCTGCCAACACTCCTAATGTTACCGTACACGGGAGGCCCCCAAGACAGATCGAGCAGGAGTGAATTAATAATTGCTGGCAACAGAGCACCTGCAGCCAACCAGCTCCTCCCCCTTGGGGACTGTTTGCCCTTCTTCAGAGAGTCCTCCACAACTGCTTTGCAAACTTACTTCTGTGTGAACAAAAAGCGGGGAAGTATTGTATTCTTAAAAGGCCCTTGGTTCTCAGGAAAGCTCAGAGCTGGGCGTCAAGACACTGACATTCTTGGCTGGCTCTGCCGCCAAGCTGGTTAACCTTTAGAAGGTCAAAACCTCTCTGGGTCTCATTTCTTTCTCTGTAAACTTATAGGTGGTGCAGTGGTTAAGCACTCGTGGCTCCTAAACACAAAGTTGGTGGTTTGAACCCACCAGTCAATCCGCAAGAGAAAGATGTGGCTGTCTGCACCCATAAAGATTTACAGCCTTAGAAACCTGATGGGGCAGTTCTGTGCTGTCCAACAGGGTCAGTATGATTCTGAGTCAACTTGACAGCAATACGCTGGTAACAGTCCAAGGTGTTAGGTATGAACCTCCCCTGTCTCCAGATTCTGCTGACCAGACCAGTTGCCCTTGAGTCTATTCTGATTCATGGTGACTCCATGTGTGTCAGAGTAGAACTGTGCTCCATAGGGTTTTCAGTGGCTGGTTTTTCAGAAGCAGATCTCTAGGTCTTTCTTCTGAGGTGCCTCCGGGTGGGTTCAAACTACCAACCTTTCAGTTAGTAGCCCAGCTTTTAACTGTTTGCTCCACCCAGGGACTATATTACAGTCAATTAAATTTAAGCCATCCTCCCAAATGTGGGGTCAGGTGGCTAGGTCATCATTCCTGGGCTCCTATGTGCCACCATAGCTCCTTCCCAATCTGACCTGAGACCAGATGGTCCAAAGAGTAGTCCCTGTGTCCTAGGCTCTCTCCTTCCTCCTCCTAAGTTGTCTAATCTACGTGGCCTTGGTCTCTACACCCCACCTGGTTACTCCTGTTTGAGCATGTTGGGGGCTCATGCTATGTCCCTGCTCTTTCCAGAGTCATAAGTAAGAAAAAGATTATGGTGTCTGCCCACTTACTTCCATATATAATTCAAAGTAAATTTGCATTTTGGGAAGTGGCCAAAATAAATGTTGAAATTTTAGTTTTTTTCAAGAGTTTCTGATCACTCCCATTTGAAAAAGTTCATCAAAGCTGCATGTCTATCCATCTATCTTACAAAATCTGCTGGTTATATGGTATGAGGTAAATAATATAACTTTATCCAATTTGGTCTCCGTCTTTGGTTCCTGAGAGAGAGCCTCTAAAATTTTGAAATTTCCCCAGTGATGGAAGACTGTGATGAGACCTCCAGACCACACCTGAGGGTTTTGATCCACCACATGATATTAGTCCACCTCAGGGCAGGGGGGCTGATTCAATCAACCATGCCCACATAACAAAGCCCAATAAAAGCTCTGGACACGGAAGTTCCATGAGCTTCCTGGCTGGAGATTGACAGCAGTACACAAGGGAGAGTAGCACTGAGGACACGGAAACTTCGCGTTGGGAAGCCTCCCAGTCCTCACCCTATGTGCCTCTTCATTTGTATCCTTTTTGTTGTAATAAAACTGTAATCATAAGTACAGCACTTTCCTGAGTTCTAGGAGTCATTCTAGTGAATTATCAAGCCTGGGAGAGCAGTGGGAGACAGCACATCAGAAGTGATAGGGGTTTGGGGACCCCAGGTTTATAGGTGGCACTCTGAGAGGGTAGTAAAGAAACCCCAAATCTGTAGCCAGTAGGTCAGATGTAAGGGTGTCATGGCAACCCCCGAGCTTGCAGCTGATGTCTGAGGCCTTGGGCAGACTCAACAGCCTGAGGGTTGTGTCCTTTAACTTGTAACTCTGACCTAGCTCCAGTGATTAGGATCAAAGGAAGAAATGCTTCATGGGCAGTTGGTGTCAGAATTGAACAGAAGTGGAACAGAGGATAACAGACTTGAGTCAGACCTGGATTGATTGAATTCCTTCGTTCACTTGGTGTGAGATGTGGAATGAAATTGGACAGATTGATCTGATTGATCCTAGCAGGTGGTGCCCATCCATCCTCTCATCATTGTGTAGTGTGCCTGAGCTGCCGGCTTTGTGGACCCCTTAGCACAGCTGCATAGAACAAGCTTGCACACCTGACCAGCCCAAGCCAATCAGTCTTGGAGGGAGGGAGGGAGTCTGAATTAAGAGACAAAAAACCTATTTATAGCCTAACTGAGTTAGCACTGGAGCCATAAGGTTGGGTAGCCATAATGTAGTGGTAAAGACAGTCAAGGGCAACCAAGGTCACAAAGGTGTGCAGAGGAAGCTAGTCCTGAGAGGAGAATACAGCAGATGTGCAGACAAGAGACCACGCAGCTCCAGAGAGAGAAGCCGGCACTGCTGACAGCCTGCCAGTCCCAGTTCCTGTGATTAACTGCCAGGAGATTCTCCTGAGGGCTAACAATCCTCTTTAACTCAACCATGCAGTCCAAAGGGTGGCCTGTTGAACAAACAGCAGCATAAGCTCACCTGGGAGGTTTTTGGAAATGCCAGATCTCTTGTGCCGCCCCAGACCCATCATTTCAAAATCTGCATTTTAAAGACCCGCAGGTAATTCCCCTGCGCACTGAAGTTCAAGAGGGCTGTTATGGAGGGAGTTTCTCTTCCTGTTAGGGCCCCGTTGCTCAGTGCCCCAGTCCCCGCCAGGTCAGAGGTCCCACCTGGAGTCCCTGCTACCCAGCCTCCCTGCGGCAGCCTCTCAGTCCTGCACCTCCCCAGCCACCCAGCCCCTGCGCCTCGGCCAGGATACCTGACAAATCCAGCAAGGAGTAAATTAATCATTGCTGGCACCTGAGCCCATGCAGCCAACCAGCTCTACCTCCTGGGAGGACAGTCTGCCCTTCCTGACAGAGTCTACCCAGGCTGTCTGCTGGCCTGACTCCCAGTGCTGACTGCTGCCTGTAGCCCCTTCACTGAGCTCCACAGAGCAGCGGAGGCTGCCTGCCCTCAGCTTGCTCAGCAGCACAACTAGGGCCAGATTCTTCCCCCACTCCAGTTTCCCAACCCCTGTGGCTAAGTGTCTGCCCCTGGGTCCATCCGCAGAAGGTCTTTGGGTTGAACTGCTGAAGGCCTGCCGCAGTGACAGACACCTGACCAGACACCTTGGTGGATGCAGTCTTCAAGCCCCGTACGTGAACCCAAGAACAAAGGGCTCTAAGCTTTAACTTCTCTGCCAGAGTCAGAAGTTCCAGGATTGAGTATATAAGGAACTGGACTGGCATAAAATCTCCTCTGGGCAAGGACAGAGGAACACCATGCCACATACGCATGCACACCCAGTTCCTCTCAAATGGTGAGTCTTGATACTATTGTGGTGGGTCAGAAGGCTTAGGGAAGGAAGGAAACCCCAAAGTCCTGATGGTCAACCTAGGCCAATTAAGGAAATCAAAAAGCCAAACCCATTGACATAGAGTTGATTCTGATTCATGGCAACCCCATGTATATCGTAATAGAACTACTCCATAGGGTTTTCTTGGCTGTAATCTTAATGGAAGCAGATCACCAGGCCTTTCTTCCATGGTACCTCTAGGTGGGTTTGCACTAACAATGTTTAGGTTAGCAGTCACGTGCAAACTGTTTACACCATCTATGGGTCTTCCTTACACCGGCCCACAAGCACATATGTCCAAGATTGGGTAGGAGTCTTCCTGAAAGCCACGTAAGCATAGTTGTTTGCATTTCTTATTACTTTTAGAATCCACAAAACCTTTCTGTGCCTTATCTCCTTCAAGCCTCACAAAAACTTCAAGTCACTCCAAAGGTAGGTTGAGTGGGCATGATCATTCCCCAAAACAGAAAATGGGCCTCAGGAAGTGGTTTTCCCAAGGTCACACCAGGAATGGTGGAGCAGACGCTCAGATGGAGGCCTTCTGACTCTGTTCTAGTGCTCAAGTGCTCCAGTCAACCAAACTTCCTCAAAGAGCAGTCTTCTCCTGTGCTAGTTCCTATCTTTCACTTCTCAAAGGCTTCTCAACACACTCCAGCCTTCTTCCCTCCAAAACAGCTCTCAAAAATTGCCAATGATGACCATGTTGCTGAGTCCCATGAAAATTTCCATTCCTCATATCGTTTGACAGCTTGGTTGCATACAGCACTAGTAACCCCGCATCCTTCCACAAACGCATTCTCCCCCGAACACTGTTGCCCTGGTTTTCATTCTCTGGCCAATTCTCTGTCACCTTCATAGGCTTATTTTCCTCTATTTAGCCATTACACATTGATGTTTACCAAGGCTGGGTCACATGTCTCATAGGTTTCTTACTCTTTGCTCTTTCCCTAAGCAATCTCATCCAGGCCACTGCTTCACTCACCACCTATTCATCAATGACTCCCAGAAAGAAGTTCCGCTGCGCACCTTTGAGCACCAGAAGTTCATCTCCAACTGACTACTTGGCTCTCTCAAAAGCTCATCAAACTTAGTATATCAAGAACCAAACTCATGTTCTTCCCCATCCATCCAAGTTGGGTTTGACAGAAACCTAGGGGTCATCTTTGACATCTTCTCCCCAATCCTCTGTTCAAGCTCTTACCAATACCTTATTTTAAAAATATGCTATGCTTCAAATCAATCTACTCCCTTCCATCACCATAGCCCCCATGAAAGTATGAGCTCTTGAAACCTCTCATGTGGACCACTATGATTGCTGTCTCCTTACTGGTCTCCCCATCTCCCCTCTTGCTCCCTCCACCCTCTACCCAGCAGCCAGAGTGATCTATTCAAAACACAAATCTTTTCATATTTCTGCCCTGCTTAAAGTCTTCTTTAGTTGCCCATAGATAAAGACCAAAACCCCTGAAAGGAACTAAAAGATCCTGACGAGTGCTTTCCTTACCAACTTGGGCAAGTTATTTATCTTTGCTATATCTCAATTTCCTCTTCTGTAAAATGGAAATAAGAAGAACAGATACCTTATAGATTTGTTAGAAAAAGTAAATGAAGTAATACCTATAAGGTACTTAGTATGGTACCTGAAACATAGTAAGCCTTCAGTAAACATTAATTAATATTATTATCAACATTATTATTATTATTACTATTATTAAACCAGTTGCTGTTGAGTCGATTCCAACTTGTGGAGACCTCAGGAGTGTCAGAGTACAACTGTGCTCTGTAGGGTTTTCAGTGGCTGGTTTTTCAGAAATAGATCACCAGGCCTTTCTTCTAAGGTACCTCCTGTTGGACTCAAACCTCCAACCTTTCAGTTAGCAGCCAAGTACATTAACAATTTGCACCACCCAGGGACTCCATTATCATTATTACCACAATTATTATTGATATTTCCAACCTTACACTGCAACATGTTCCCTCGTTGTTCTCCTCATTCAGACACTCTGTCCTTCTTTCTTATCTTTGACCATCCCATGTCCTCACCTGCCACACAGCCTTAGCATATACTGGTTTCTGTACCTGTAATATCTGCCACCTCTGCCACTCAACTTGCAGACTTTAGCTGAAGTGTCAGCTCCTCAGAGAAACCTTCCCTGGCCTTCCAGACTGGAATTAAACTCCCTGTCATAACAGCATGTTCTCTTTTGTGCATTTATCATGGTTGTAATTATACTTGCATTTGAGTGATCATTTTATTAACATATGTCTCCTTGACTAAGCTGAAAGCTTTGTTAGGGCAAGGCTCATGTCTGGCTGTGCTTGCCATTTATCCCCAGTGCTGAGCACAGTAACTGTTATTAACCCTCAAAGAATGTTCGCTAAACTTGTAGATGAACCATCTCTCCATCCAGCCCACTACCTCCAGCAAATCTCCTTCTCTATGTCTCTCTCTGGTCATGGTGCTGAAATTGCCTCCAGGGTGAGCCCAAAGGACTACTCAGGTAAAGGCTTCATGAGAGACCCTGTTCTATTCTAAGAAATAGGGAGGTAAATGTTTTCTGTTCTGTTCCTCCTCCCTGGGCAACCCATTCTAGAGGCATTAAAACCATCTATCATGCTGTTTATCACAACACATCCAGATGCTCTGAGCAATAAAGCCACTCACAATACGCAGTCATCCCATTTCAGGAAGATGCTCCCAATCAAGCCTTCCCAGGGGATCTTTAAGAAGAGGAAAGACACCCATCTGTCTGGGAAAGGGCCCTGCTGTCTGCAGAGCTCTCTCCCAGCCCAGCGCCATATGTTGTGGGACCTGCCTGAGAAGCATGCAAGTTGCAGGCCCTGACGTGGAGCCTTGTCCAATCAAGCTGACAGTCACGTCTGCATTTGTTCAGGGTATTAGAAAATGCCAAGCTCAGTTTGATTTTCTAGGAGCATGTCTGGTTCAAAACTACTGTTGTTGTTAAGTGTCATCAAGTTAGTTCCAACTCATAGTGATCCTATGTACAACAGAATGAAACACTGTCCGGTCCTGAGCCATCCTCACATCATTGCTATGTTTGAGCCCATTGTTGCAGCCACTGTGTCAATCCATCTCATCGAGGATCCTCCTCTTACTGACTGACCTTCTACTCTACCAAGCATGATGTCCTTCTCTAGGGACTGAAATCTCTTGATAACATGTCTAAAGTATGTGAGACGAAGTCTTACTATCTTCTTTTCTAAGGAGCATTTTGGCTGTACTTCTTCCAAGACAGATTTGTTTGTTCTTCTAGCAATCCATGGTGTATTCAGTATTCTCTGCCAGCACCATAATTCAAAGGCATCAATTCTTCTTCAGTCTTCATTATTCACCATCCAGCTTTCACATGTATATGAGGTAACTGAAAAAAATACTATGGCTTAGGTCAGGTGCACCTTAGTCTTCAAGGTGACACCTTTGCTTTTTAACACTTTAAAGAGGTCTTTGGCAGCAGATTTGCCCAATGCAATATGTCCTTTGACTTCTTACTGCTGCTTCCTTGGGCACTGATTGTGGATCAAAGTAAATGAAGTCCTTGAAAATTTCAATATCCTCTCCATTTGTTATGATGTTGCTTATTGGTCCAGTTGTGAGGAGTTTTGTTCTCTTTATGTTAAGGTGTAATCCTTACTGAAGGCTATTGTCTTTGATCTTCATCAGTAAGTGCTTCAAGTCCTCCTCACTTTCAACAAGGTTGTATTATCTGTATATCGTAGGTTGTTAATAAGTCTTCCACCAATCCTGATGCCACGTTCTTCTTCGTATAGTCCAGCTTCTCGTATTATTTGCTCAGCATACAGATTGAATAAGTATGGTGAAAGGATACAACCCTGACACACACTTTTCCTGATTTTAAACCATGCAGTATCATCTTGTTCTGTTCCAGTGACTGGCTCTTGGTCTATGCCCAGGTTCTGCATGAGCACAACTAAGTGTTCTGGAATTCCCATTCTTGCATTGGTATCCATAATTTGTTATGATCTACACAGTTGAATCCATTTGCATAGTTAATAAAACACAGGTAAACATCTTTCTGGTATTCCCTGCTTTCAGTCAAGATCCATCTGACATCAGCACAGATATCCCTGTTCCATGTCTTCTTCTGAATCCAGCTTGTATTTCTGGCAGTTCTCTATTGATACACTACTACAACCGTTTTTGAATTATCTCCAGCATAATTTTACTTTCATGTGATATTAATGATATTTTTTGATAATTTCTGCATTCCATTGGATCACCTTTCTTTGGAATGGGTACAAATATGAATCTCTTCCAATTGGTTGGCCAGGTAGCTGTCTTCCAAATTTCTCGACCTAGACAAGTGAGTGCTTCCAGCGTTGCATTTTATGTTGAAACATCTCAGTTGGTATTCCATCAATTCCTGGGGCCTTTTTTTTTTTTTTGCCAATGCTTTAGTGCAACTTGTGTACCATCAGATCATATGCTACCTCCTGAAATAAAGAGGTTTTTTTTTTTATCCCTGCAGTCAAATAAAATCAGACTTTGCAGAAAGAGGTTTCTGCTGGGAATAAAATCAAGATCCAAAAAGAAAAGTGGTTTCAACCTCATGGATCAATGAGCCAAGTCTAACAAGATGAAGTTTAATAGGGACAAGTTTAAGGTTCTCTGCTTGGGTCCAGAAAGCCATTGAAAAGCAGTGCAGGGTGGTGGAGATGAACATCGGCAGCATTCGCTGTGAAAAAGATTGAGGTGCTGTAGTTGACTATCCACTCAGTAGGCATCATCAGTGTGACATGGCTGCCAAAAAGGCTTAAGCAGAATTAATGGAAACATAAGACCTAGTAAGATGGAGATGACTGTCCTTCTCCCTCAGCACTGGTCATACTACAGCTGGAAAACTGCTCTCAGTACAGAGCACAGAGCATCCTTTTAACAGAATATACATAACACAGTCAAGCTGTACAACACCAGAGGAGTGCCTGGGTGGCTCAGATGGTTAAGCACTCAACTACTAGCCAAAGATTGGTGGTCCAAACCCCACCCAAAGGTGCTGCAGAAGACAGGCCTGGTTATCTGCTTCTGAAAGGCCACAACCTTGAAAACCCTATGGAGCACAGTTCTACTCTGCACACACGGGGTCACCATGGGTTGGAATCGACTAACAAAAACAGCACAGCATTGCCAGGCAAACCGGAAGGGGCAATGTCCTTGAAGATTCATGCACCAGATCACCATGAGAGGGTCAAGGAACAGAGCCATTTGTTCTAGAAAGCAGGTGCCTCAGAAGGGACAAGCCAACAGTGTTCAAAAACTTTTGACAGACAGAAAAGGAACTAGGCAAACTGTGTGACCCCATGTAAACCCCCTAGACCCTATGTCCAACATAGAGTGAAGTAGGTTTGGGCTCAAAATAAAGAAATTACTGTTGGTGTTGCTTTGTATTCTATTTTTTAATTACACAAATAATACATGCAAAGTGTAAAAGAAAAATTCAAGAAGTACAGATGTATAGTGAATAAAAAGTAAAAGCTGACCATTTACCTTCTCCTCCATCCAAGAAAAAAAAAAAAAACCATTGCCATCATGTCAGTTCTGACTCGTAGCGGTCCCATGTGTTACAGAGTAGAATTGTGCTCCATAGGGTTTTGCTTTGTTTTTGGCTTTAATCTTTACAGAAGGAAATCGCCAAGCCTTTCTTCTGCAGTGCACCTGGGTAGGTTCAAACCACTAACCTTTAGGTTAGCAGCTGATGCAAAAAGTTTGCGCCACCCAGAGATTAATTTCATCTTCTCCACATCCATATTTTACTCTCCCTCCCATAAGGAATAAAAGAACAACAATTAAGTTTAGTGTATATCCTTTAAAACCGTTTTGAAATCACTTATACACACACACACACACCCACTGAGGGAGTTGGATTCCTCCACTAGAGATGTTCAGAGACTGGACAATTGTTCAATAAGGTGCTTAATAGAGGGAATTCAAGCATTGAATAAATCCCTAGATCTCTCAACTTTAACTTAACAAAGAATCAGCTAGGGTACTTTTTGAAATGTCAGATCCCCAACCCCAAATCCAGAGAATCTGACATAGTAGATCTGGGGAGGAGGCAGACATGATCCTGCATTTTCAACAAGCACCCCAGATCAATCTAAGGCAAATTGTCAATTGTCCACATGTTAGAAAACAGTGGGACAGACAGACCAGTTGGCCTTGGTCCTGGCCCTCAACCTGGACTGCATTGATTGGAAAGGACTTTCCTTAGAAATGTTTTGCGGTGAGGAAGCCACCATGACATCCAAATATCTAATTGGCTCACTTCCTTCGTCTGCCTTCCCCAGCTCCTCTGAGCCCAACATCATGCCTCTCCTAATTCCAGATAGCTGAAGAATTCCTCCAGAGGACCCAGAATGGAAAAAAAAAAATCCTAGGTCAGAAAACAGACTAAAGGACACACCAAATCTGACTGTGGCCCTCCTGAGGGGCCAGTTTTGAGAAAGACAGGGACCCTCCCCTGCCTCAGGCTCCTCGAGAATAGCAGAGCAGAGCTGGGACCCAGGATGGAGGATGAGGTTCCCCACAGGCATCCAGCAACCAGTATACTTTTGGGTTTTCTACAAACCTTTTTTTTTTTTTTTTTTCTCAGTGAAGCTGGAAACACGTGGAGGGTTTCAAAGGTTACAGTGAATGGGAGCATTACCTTCATTTGGAGTCCCTGAGTGGTACTAAATGGTTAATGCACTTGGCTGCTAAGTGGACTGTTGGAGGTTTGAGTCTACTCAGAGGCTTCTCAGAAGAGAGGCCTGGTGATCTACTTCCCAAAAATCAGCTGTTGAAAACCCTATGGAGCACAGTTCTAGTCTAACATACTTAGGGTCTTTGGAATCAATGGCACCTGGCCACTATTATTTAGTGGGTGGGGTCAGGAATGTTAAACACCCTGCAATCTGAGAGTCTCACACAATGAAGAAATGCCCCTTCACCTGAAATGGCAAATTTCTTCCACCCTGATACACAACACCATCAACTATGCCACTACCATCAACGTGAGCACTGCTTTTTGACTGTCTCCTGCTGATCACTCTGACCTCTGCTCTTACGTAACAGGACCTAGAAGATACTAGAAAAAGAATAAGGGCCCTACCAGAAATGTAGGTAAAGTGCATGCCCATCATCAAGGTCTGGGCCATCCTCTGGCCAGTTCAGCCCTCCAGACCCCAGGAAATCCCCTCCTGCCCAGAAAGCTATTTTCTACCAGGGTTAGCTCCTAATGAGGGCCTGCCCCCCAGAGCTACTCAAAGCCTTTTGTTTCCTGACTGTTTCTGGAGAGCTTGAGCACAAAGAGGCTTTTTCTCACCTTAAGGTGCTGTTGGCTGGTTTGACAGGAGTGCTACGCACAGCAGGACCATGTCCTCAAATGGTCGAGGCCATTTGCTTTGTCAACTGACAAATGTCATTTATCACTGGAGACAGAGATTGGATATTGGGGCCTCTAGCTGGTGAAAGCTGTTGAGTATTTTTTTCAGGATGGCTTAGCAGAAGCTTGGCAAGCTGAGATGTTCTCTTGAGCTGTGAATTTAAAGGTACAGTCCCCATCTATTGAAAAATATCAGTTAGGTTTTGTCAGTTCAACAACTTGTACAATTAGCTCATGCTCTGTCTCTTCTTTGGGTGCTTCTTACCAGTATTTATCTCACCTGCCCTGGTGCTTTGTAGGCTGCAAACTCCTGGAGGATGGAGGCCAAGTCTCTTGCTTCTCCCGTATCCCCACAGCCCATGTGATGTGCTAGACCATCCTGTACCCAGTGCAAAGGTGTCCACTAATTGATTGTTGTTCTTAGTTGCCGTCAAGTTGGTTCTGACTCATAGCAATCCTACATAAATAGAACAAAATATTGCCCGGTTCTATGCCATCATCACCATTGTTGGTATGCTCAAGTCCATTTTTGTAGCCACTGTGTATTTTGAGTGCCTTCTAACCTAGGGTGCTCATCTTCCAGCGCTGTATCAGACAGCATTCTGCTGTGATCCATCATATTTTCATTGGCAAATTTTCAGAAGTAGATCTTCAGGCCTTTCCTCCTAATCTGCCTTCGACTGGAAGTTCCACTGAAACCTGTTCACTGTCAGTGAGACTGTTGGTATTTGAAATACAGTTGGCATAGCTTTCAGCATCCTAGCAACATGCAAGCCACTACGGGATGACAAACTGACAGACCGATGTTGGGCTATTCGAGTATCAGCTGGCTATTACCAAACATGCTTTTATTGTCTCCTTGTCTGTCTTACTCATTCTGTTCCATCCATGTAAGCTGTCTTCCCTCTCCACCCCCTGATTTGTACTACATGGTCTAATCTAAGACGAACCTCCCTCAAGATGACTTTGCTTGATTAAATCCTGATCTTTCTCTTATTGTGTATTTCCCCAGATTTAAACGCATGAACAAGTTAGTAGGGTACATTTGCTTATATTCTCTGTGTATACTGTTTTTTCAACTAGCCCATTGGCTTCTTGAGAGTGGATATCACATTTTCCATCACCTTTCTATCCTCAACTGAAGTTTGTACCATAGCTAAGTCTACAATACCAGTACCAGCTGCCGTCCAATCAATTCTGACTCCTGGTGACCCCAGGTGTGTTAGAGTAGAACTGTGCTCCTTAGGGTTCTCAGTGGCTGATTTTCCAGAAGTAAATCACCAGGCCTTTGTTCCAAGTCATCTCTCAGTGGACTCGAACCTCCAACCATTTGGTTAGCAGCCAAGTGCATTAACCATTTGTACCACGTATCGACTGCAAGTCTACAATGCTGTTGTTGTTGGCTGCAGTCAAGTCAGCCCCCAACTCATGGTGACCCCATGCACAATAGAAGAAAATGCTGCTCGGTTCTGTGCCATCCCCATGATCACTTGTGGATTGGGCTGTTGTGATCCTTAAGGTTTTCACTGACTGATTTTCTGAATTAGATCTCCAGGCCTTTATTCCTAGTCTGTCTGGAAACTCTGCTGAAATCTGTTCAACATCATAGCAACACGTAAGCCTCCACTAACAGATAGGTGGTAGCTATTCTCGAGGTGCATTGGCCAGGAATTGAACCCAAGTCTCACCCATGGAAGGCGAGAATTCTACCGCTGAACCATCAATGAAAGAACAAACCAACCAACCATTGAATGGATGCTTTATTTTCATAAGTAAACTCTCAAATGGAACTGCATATTACATCTTCAAAGCATTTTTCAACGCTTAAGGTCTTTTCACATCTGTTATCTATCACTTGAAGTAACAACCCTGTAAGAGAGTGTTTCCTCACTTTATAGCTGAGGAAATAGTCAGAAAGGCTGTGTCTTCCCCTAAGATTATATAGCTAATGACCAGCAGAGCCAAGACTCAAATCCAATAATCTTCTCACAAAAACAAACCATCTTAGTGATCCCTGTGAATTTCAAAACAGCCTGCCTTTGGTATTTTCTCTTATTACTAAAGTCATGAAAGTCAAAAATACAACTTGAGCTTCTTTGAAGATTCTGTTCTGTTATTAATAATGCTCTGAGTGATTAATTTAGAATTTATTAATCTGAACCAAGAACAGCAACCACATGTATTTCATTATTTGGGAGTCTGAGTTACGCACTTGCCTAATTCGTATTTTAAGATTTGTTTACAGCTTTTACAGTAGCAGACAGTCAATACCGACTCTTCCCCGGGCCTTTCTATGTGTTTGCCTGTTATGGTTACTCTACTTGCCCCTGCGGATGTTAAAGCTCTCTACACTTTAATTCATTTACATAGTCTTCTTGGGACAGGAACACAATACGACAATACTGTTGTTGTTGCTGTTGTTGTCAGGTGCCATAGAGTCCATTCTGACTCATGGTGACCCCATGTGTGCAGAGTAGAACTGCTCCATAGGGTTTTCAAGGCTGTGAGCTTTCAGGCTTAGCCTGCCTCCCAAGGTGCCTCTGGGTGGGTTCAAATGGCCAACCTTGCGGCTAGTGGTTGAGCACCACCTAGGGACTTAACCATTTGCACCACCTAGGGACTCCTATTATAGGGTCGCTATGAGTTGGAATCAACTCGACAGCACGGGGTTAGTGACTCCTACAACAATAATCGTTAACATTTATTGAGCACTTACTGTATGCTAGGCATTGTGCAAACTGTTTTACAGGCATTATCTCATTTAATCTTCACAGAAATCTGCAAGGTGGGTACTGTTACCATCCCCTTTAAAGAAGAGAAAACCAAGTCTCTGAGATGTTGGGTAACCTTCCCAAGGTTACCTAATGCAGTAAATGCAGGACTGAGACTCAATCCAAAGTTGTCTCCCTCCAAAGCCCTAATGAGTAGTCACTGTACTATACTGTCAGAAGAAAGGCCTGGCAATCCACTTCCAAAACACCAGCCATTGAAAACCCTGTGGAGCAATTCTACTCTGACTGCCATCGAGTCAATTCCAACTCATAGCGACCCTACAGGACAGAGTGGAACTGCCCCATAGGGTTCCCAGGGAGCACCTGGTGGATTCGAACTACCAACTTTTTGGTTAGCAGCTGTAGCTCTTAACCACCATGCCACCAGGGTTTCCCTGACACACATAGGGTCAACATAAATCAGAATCAACTCAACCGCAACTGGTTTATTTGTTTGTTTGGTACGTTATACTGATTCTAACTAGAAACCAAGGGACCTGGATTCTACACAAGCCTCTGCCACTAACTGCATGACTTCTGGGAGGGTGGGCTTCATAGATGTGACATTTGAGCTTGAAGGTAAGTAGCCATTTGTGGCAGGGAAAAAAGCATTCCAAGTGGACAATAGAGCATCTTCAAAAAGTGGAATAACTCAGCTTGCAAAGACCACTGAAGCTCTGAAAGGTATACACTTAGGTGGCAACAAAAGACCAGCAACATCCTTAGGGAGCCTCCCCAAAATGTATTCTGGTAATGTTTGGAACAAAAAGAGATGCCAAGAAGACACTACAAACCCTCAAGAGTGTCCAAATATGACAAATCCCCAGGACACCCCAGTAGCACCAGGTTTCAGGTGTCCTAGATGCAGAACTGTGACCTGGTGACTTGAGTTCCACAGGGTAGTTGCCACATCAGAAAAGCATCGATGTCTTACCTGCTTTTGATAATAGCATCCCTCTTCTTTTGGGGAAGCCCTAGGTGAAGCAAACAGTTTGCATTCGACTACTAATCCAAAGGTTGGCAGTTCAAATCCACCCAGTGTTACCATGGAAGAAAGGCCCAGAGATCTGCTTCTGTAAGATTACAGCCATGGAAAACCCTACGGAGCACAACTCTACTCTGACATTCATGGGGTTTCCATGAATCGGAATCAACTCAAAGGTGATGGGTTTGGTTTGGTTTCCCTTTGGGTAAATCTCTTTCCCTGGTTTATTTTTATTGAGCTGCCAATTACAGAAATCCTTCCCCTGTCTACCAGGCTGGCCAAGTGTTCCAAGAAGTCCTATAGCAGCCCCTCTCTGGGGAGTCTGAGCCTTGAGTTTTGAACAGCTCAAGCAGGTACAGCTTCCATCCAGTGGTCGCACCATAGAGAGTCTGTCAAATTGCTGAGGTGCTGAGAACTGCCCTGGTTTCTGTCCTTTCTAAAGACAAGTTGTTCAGCTATGACCCTTTGGGAGCCACTCTGAAGCCTTCTAATAATCCATTTTTGCTTAAATTAGTTAAAGCCAGTACTTCCAGCCAAATAATCCCAGTACTCACTGATAGAGGAAATATGAACCTGATCAGAATGTCCTGGATGGTGCAGGCTGGTATCTAGGCAGTCTAACCTGCCAGACTCGCAGAGAACTCTAATGGGAGTTCTTCTATGTCCAGCAAAACCTAGTACCACAACAGCTTTTAGAACCAGGTACCTTCTGACCAGAATATTCTATCCTGACATTATCGAAGAACAAATAGTGAGGAGAGGGGACTTCCTTTCCACACATGATGGCAGTCTTCACTCACTGTGCCTCTTTACTCTCCCCCCAGTGTGGCCAATCCAGATACTACCACCTAAAGATAAGGGATCAAGATGCCTTTTCCTGAGAGTGAATACAACTGAAGAAAGTCACACATTGTACCAGTCCTTACAAAGCTGGAAAGTAGATGTAATTATCCCCATTTTATCCATGATGAAACTGAGGCAGAAAGATTAACATGCTCAGTAGTTCACACAGCTGGTAGCAGCCAAGGTCCATCTGAGCTATTTTGTTACATGTTACTCCCACAAGTTGCTGTCGAGTTGATTCCGACTCAAGGAGATCCCATGTGTTTCATAATAGAACTGTGCTCCGTGGGGTTTTCAGTGGCTGATTTTTTGGAAGTAGATCACAAGATCTTTCTTCCAAAACTCCTCTGGGTGGACTTGAACTGTCTTTCAGTTAGCAGCTGAGTGTGTTAACCTTTTGCACCACCCAGGGACTCCTTGTCACGTGTATCAGACATAAATTTTGTACCTCCTCAGATTTTTCTTCACTTCACCTGTCTCCCAGACCTTCAGTTTCTTGCTTCACCTCAGCCACTGCCTTGGCCAACCAACTCCCCAAAGCCTACTTGGTTCTGCCACCTGAGGCCAACCAGTCAGACTTGCTAATCCAGGGGTCCCCACGACCATCTCCAGGTGTGATAACTCATGAAGAAGACCCACAGGATTCAGCTTATAGTCATACTCACAGCTCTTATTTATTACAGGGAATGGATACAAAGCAAAATCAGCAAAGGGAAAAGGTAAGTGGGGCAAAGTTTGGAGGAAACCAGGAGCAAACTTTTATTAGCCTTCTCCCACTGGAGTTTCACAGGACGCGTTTAATTCCCACAGCAATGAGTTGTGACAACAGGTATGAAATGTCGTCTACCAGGGAAGCTCATTAGAGGCTCAGTGCCCCGGGTTTTTATTGGGGGCTGACTGCGTGGGCATCCTCTACCAGCAGGTACCAAAATTCCAGACTCCCAGAGGGAAAGCAGATGTTCTACATAAACCACGTCATTTGCACAAAAAAGTCTAGGCACACTCAGCTGTTCTTATCAGAGAATGATGGAAACCTTCCTAAAACCTAATTCCCCAGACAGCAGCCAAGGGCCAACCTTGCAAGCAGGCCTTTCCAAGGATAGCAGTCTAAGGCCTGCTATGTTAACTCTATCGGTATACACTCAATTTGGATGAAATGTCACAGTATAAGGTATGAGCTCTGACTTCCTGAGTGGCTACCAAGAGGGTCAGATAAACCAAACTATAAATACAGGGAAGTTATCTCCCCACGGGAGTCCCTGGGAGGTGCAAATCTTTAACACGATTGGCTGCTAACCCAAAGGTTGGAGGTCCAAGTACCCAGAGATGCCTTGGAAGAAAGGCCTGGTGATCCACTTCTGAAAAATCAGCCATTGAAAACCCTATGGAGGACGGCTCTACTCTGGCACACACGGGGCCGTCATGAGTCAGAGTCAACTCAGTAGGCAACTGGCTAGTTATTGCCCCATGGGGTTTAACTTTAACCCAGGGGAGTGGGAGTGGGGGATAAACTCCCTCCCCTTCCTCCTCCTAGGGACTGTTCTGAGGCATGATTTTTCTGTCTTGTCTGTTCATCTTGTATGGCTGAGTAGAGGTATCTCTTGAGCAGCCAGTTGTGAATTTCTTTGTTTCTTGCTGCTGTTGTTATTGTCATACGTGTGAGTGTGTGCCTATGCCGTCATGAAGCTGTGCCCAGCACAGTAACACATCACCCTGAATTCGCTTTCCATCCTTTCCTGCCTTATTTCTCTTTTCTTTCACTTTCACTGCCCTGAATTTGCACCTCCCAAATAACACACTAGCCCTTAGTCCTTGTGTCTCAAGCTCTGGTTTATAGGAAACTGCCAAAGACACCACACTTTGTGTGGAACAATTATATATTGGCATGTTGCCAATATATAAATTGGTTTCATTTCTTACTCTGCGTTGGACAATCCAAATAAGGCGAAGTGGTCTGAATGCATGTCTTAAAGAAAGGTAAATTAATTCTTTAGAAGAATTAATAAGGAGCCCTAGTGGCACAATAGTTAAGAGCTCGGCTGCTAACCAAAAGGTTGGCAATTTGAACCCACCCAGTGCTCCATGGGAGAAAGACCTGGTGATCTGCTCCCATAAAGATGACAGCCTAGAAAGCTCTATGGCGCATTTCTACTCTGTCACATGGGGCCACTATGAGTCCAACTCAAAGGCATATAACAACATCAGAAGAATTAGATAGTCTTTCATTTATTTGACAATTTGCCTGCAAAACACCGATTATATGCCAACCATTGAAGTGGCACTGGGGAAACAAGAGTGAGTTGGATAGACCTGGTCTCTGCCCTTGAGGATCTTGCAGTCTTGTAGAGAAGAGAGTTGATTAAATAAGCAATTACCAAAAATTGTGGCAAGTGTTGTCATAGAGAAAAATCAGTGTGTCCCAGGAACATGTGGTAAGGGACCTAAACCGGCCCAAAGGGATGAAGAAACCTCTTGGAGCAAATAGTCTTTAAGCTGAAAGATGGAAAAGGTATAGGAGTCAGCCAAGGGAAAGGCAGGGAGAGGGAAAAATCTCACGGGAGATATCTGGGCTGGAGATATGGATTTAGGAGTCTCCTTTCTTTTTTTTCCATATGTAAGTAATGGGAGCCGTGGGAGTGGTTAAGAAGGTACAGAGAGAAGTGTATCTGGCATTGATACAGCACTGAACCATCTCTTCCCACTCTGAATTCCCAAAGAACTCTCAGAACTGCCAAAACTTCTCCAAGTCCATAATATTCATTTGGCACCATTACTGTAAGTGAGCATTTCATCTGCAGGAGTCTTTTATCTCCAAATAGACTGTGGGGAACTTGAGAATAAGGGTGACAAAAGCCAGGTCTAGTACTGGGAGTAAGGTAAAGTTGGAATGTTTGATTGTCTAATTGCCCTACTGATTGATTGATTAGGTGCTGTTCTTGTTAGGTGCTGTTGAGTCGATTGATTCCAACTTACTGTAACCCCATGTGTTACAGAGAATTGTTCCTTAGGGTTTTTTCTGGCTGTAATCTTAACAGAAGCAGATCTCCAGACCATTTCTTCTGTGGTACCATTGGGTGGGTTCAAACTGCAAACCTTTAGGTTAGCAGTTGAACACAAACCATTCGTGCTACCTAGGAACCTACAGGAACCCTGGTAGTGCAAGTGGTTAAGTGATAAGTCAGCAGTTCAAATCCAACAGCCGTTCCTTGCACACCCTATGAGGCAGTTCTACTCTGTCCTTTAGGGTCGCTATGGGTCAGAATCTACTTGAGGGCAACTGGTTTGGGTTTTTTTTTTTTTTTTTTTTAGGAACCTACTGATTGATTAGAATGAGAGAATGACTTTAGAGTTTATCTATTTAAAACTCCTCATTTTGTCTATAGGAAAACTGGGAGCCAGAGAGATGAAAACACTCCCAAAGTCCTGCAATTTGTCACACAATATTGTAATTAGTAACTTTTCTTTCTCCCTCATTAAACTCTAGAAGCCACACAAAGCTTCTAGAACCTTCTAGAAGCCACATGAAGACAGGGCCTTTGTCTATCTTGTTTGCTTTTATATCCTCAGGGCTTAGCACAGTGTGTGGCCTGCAATAAATGCTCAATGTATGTTTTCTGGATGAATGGATTAATAAAAAACTAGCCCTGCCAGGAAAGTAATCCTCCAACCCCACCCAGTGCTTTACCCATTAGCACCAAGTCTTGCTCCCCCATCACATGCAGAACCAGCCTCGCTTTTGGAGGTGATGATCCTCTCGTTAGAGCCCCAGGCACAGAGTCTGTCCCCTGACTGCTGCTCGGAGGACAGAATTGTGTTGAGAAAGTGCTTTAGTTCAAGCGTCCCATCCAGCTTAGCCTGAAAACTCTGCAAGCCTATTGATTTTTGCCTATGTGGGGGTGGGGGGGGGGGTTGAAATGAAACGAGCGGCTGATTTTCTCCAAATGGCACATTTCATTCATGATGCATGATTGTAATCGTGGCTGCCTGAAGCCTGCCGTCCCCAACTCAGCAAAGAGAAAAAAAAAGGAAATGGCTATTTTCTGGAGTGAATACACTGAAAGGGCAAGAAATCCATATTCATTTTCTTGCCTCTCGGCTGGACTCTGTATTTCCCAGGCAGGTGGAACAAAAATCTTTAAATATCATGCTGATGCAGGAGACGCTCGGCAGTATTTAAAGAGCTCTGCGCGCCCGCCTCGCGCCCCGCCCGGCTCTCCAGTCTCCGCGGGCCCCGCGTCACCGCTGGACAGCAGGCTGCAGCGCCGGTGAGCCGACCCCAGACCCCTGGTTCGGAGGAACTGGCGCGTGACCTTTACAAAGCACTGTAGTTTATAGGAATGTTGAATTTTTCAGCAGCTGAGGAGGTCTGGCACTGGTGGGAAGGGAGGAATGGGAAATGACTCCAGGCCATTTAAGCCTCCAAGGGGAAAAATGAACTCAGGCTTCGACTTGAATTGTGTCGGCCGCCCTCTGAGGCACCTAAGAAAGACAATGGGCTGGTACCATTAATAATGATTCTCCTACCAGCGATAAATAACTTGAAGAAGGTCTTCAGGATATCATTTATATTCTCCTTCCTCCTTCCTCCAGCCCTGACTTCCTTTTTCCTTGGCAGATGGTTGGAAAACCCTCGGATTCCCGGTACATGGACCTCCTGCAGATGTTGGGCTTGGGATGAAGTGCAGTCCACCAAGGCTGGGAAAAGACAAGAAAGAGCCTTAATGCACCGTATCAGGACAAGCAACGGGGTGGTCCACTAACTGCTTTTTTACGACTATCACTCACCGGCTCTGATTTACTAGCACTTAAAGAGTTGTGTCAGCAATTGTAGATGGCCTCAAAGGGAGACTGATGCAAGTGAGGGCAAAGGATGATGAGGAACCAGGTCAAATGTGCGATGAATGAACGATTATGAGTGGGGGCAAACTGCCCTCATTAGGGACGCGGTAACAAACGAGACATTGATATATTGTCCTCTCAGAGATCCTCTGACAGGTCATTACAGCCTCGCTAATGAGGTTGTCATGCATTGCTCTTTATGTAGCTAACACAATCTCCTGTACATCTGCTGAGGTTTTCTTGGGGAGGGGTGGGTGCGGGCCACTAGGGGGAAGACACTCCATGTTTTTCTCCCTTCTGCAGTCTGCCATGATATGCCAGAAAAGGCTCCAGCTGAACCAGACAAACCATAGGAGAGAAGCAGAGGGTGGGAAGTGGCCTTGGTTTGGAGGAACGTGGGAGAGGAGGGGTCGGCAGAGCCCTTCACAAAGGATATGTCTGATCAAAGGGCCTGCTCAGAATGGCCACGGCCAATAAAGTCCCACTTGTCTCAACCCTCCTTTCTTGTCCTAGATGGCAGAATAACATGCTGTGTGACTCTCGTTGACTCAAGCTCCCTGGATGTCGTATGTGGGTGGTGACCCAGCCAATTCCACTAAATGCTGCTCTACTCAAGCACAAATACTTTCTTTTTTTCTCTGGAACCCTGGAGGAGGAGAGATTGGAAACAAAGGAACCGGCACTTCTATGATTCACTGTCCTACAGGCTATGGGTTTGGGACCCTTTGAGGGCCCATGAGCGTGTCAGGGGATAGGGATAGCATGTACAAAGATCTTACCACATGGCCATGCAAGGACTTTATGGAAAACCCTGCATCCCACCCCAAGATAAACTTGTTTCTTGAGAAGCCATCACCAAAAGCCCTGGACTGAGACTGTCTGCAATGATTAAGCCATTTGGTGCTCCCAAGCTCTGCTCAGAGATGGGTGACATTTGCTGTCAACTATCTGGGAACAGATCTCAATGTGTGCAGTTGGCTTGGTTTGAAATAAAGAGCCCTTATTTGTATAATTTTCCCAGAACAACAACTACCCAAAAATGCTTTAAATGTAAGCAGAATATGTAGGAATTTGGTACTAAAATGTCTCCAAAGGAGGTTTTGCAATGAATATATCCGATGTCTGGAAATAGCTCCACAAAAGGTAGGCACAGAAAGGCCCCACTGCTCTAATGAGACAATCCACAGGGGGTGAATACATTTGGATACACAATGCTTCAGTGTCTGGTTTGTTTTAGCAAAACAGGAGCCCCTTTCCCCTTTTTCAGGCCAAATGCAACACAATAGAGCCAAGCCACATGAATCTATTATGTCTTATAGGGCTTTTAGCAGGAGTATGACTGTTTAAGCAGGCAGTGACACAAGAAGAATTACTATTAGACACTCCAGCTGAAAGTAGAGATTTTATTGATTCCCCACACTGGCCTGCCTTTTTATCTTTGATTGAGTGGCTTTCATGAATCCAAAAAGGTAACAGTCTTGCATTGAAAGCAGCAGCAGGCAGTCCAACCAGGACTGGAACCATCTGTCGGTCTAGAAGAAAGATGAAGCTACTTCCCAAAGTCGCATCTATCTGGGCCCCTCTCCCCACACAACAATCCATTGCCTGTCTCAAGGGTAGGACCCAGCTCCTGTGTTGTTCAGCTCCTCAAGACCATTGCATCTTGACAGACGGCTTAATGAAGAGATAAGCAAAACACACCTTCAGATAATTAGGACACTAATTGCACCCTGAGACAGAATAATTATGTCCCTCTTTTTAGGAAAGCAGTTAGTTCTGCGCTTTCCTCCTCTCAAGGTTTTTGTTAGATTGTTATTTTTTATTGTTTCTGAGGTCTCATTTGGAAAACGATTGGATTTGTCTCTCTGTTTACTAAATATCAGACATAATGTACAAACATCTTTCAATTAGGTGTTCTGCAAGGCACCCGCTCTCCCTCTATTTTAAACAGGAATCATTAGCATTCATGGGCAAATTAGAATGCAAGAAAGCATATGAGCAATGTGCAGGTTTACACTCCAGTGAATATTCATAAAGTTCCTATTCTCCTTCCAACCATTTCGCTGCAAATGGCCCTCCCACTCTGTGTGCTGTGTTTGTCATTCAGGGGCCTTTTCATTTGTTTTAAAGTGCCAGATTCAGAGACAACACAAATGTATTCGAGCAGGCCCTGTGAACGCCAGAGCTGAAAGGAAATGGTATTTGTGTTACGTGCCACAACAGAGCATGCTGGGAATCCTTGCAATTGACAAGGCTGCCTCCCAGTGCAGGTATAAGGGAAATAATCCAAAGTGACAAATGGAGCAGGCTGAGGCTGAAGGAAAGTCAAGCTCTCGTTCCACGACATCAGCTGTGTTCTCCAAGATCCTGCCAGGGCACGTCCTTGGCACCATAGTGCCCTAGGACTTGGGGTTTCGTCGCTTGCCTCTCTGGGCCCTGTCTTCTCCAGAGGTAGGTCTACATGGCTAGCATCATCTGGATAATTCAGATGTTATCAGTAAAACCCACTTTTTCTTCCACTGTGTTGCTTAGATAAAATGTAAGGTGATTGCATAATCCATCTCCAAATCAAATAGTCCCCTCAGTGAAAAGCAAAGAATCCATATCGAAGAAGGAGCAAATAAACAAAATGGAAGGTAAAGTATCAGGCTCATCGGCACTCTGGGGATGAAGCATATCTTTAAGTCAGAGCTCTGTTCCCAATCCCACAAGTGTCTGCCTTCAGGTGAGGAATCCGTCAAGGGGACAGCAGGATTGAGGCAGGGTCAGGCTTAGGAAGAAGTGGAAGGAGGGCACCCTATGAAGAATAGAGCCCTGAGGTCTGGGAGCAAAGACTGCCAGGCCACTTAGCAGACCTCCTTCCTTACCTTCCAGAAGTTCTACCTCCCAGATGGGGCTTATAAGCAAAAGCTTCCACAAATATGACCCTGGCTTTGATTCTTACTGCTTAGCTCCTGCCCAGAAGGATGCACAAGAGGAAAAAATATAAATGTAAAAATCAGGGTTGGAGGACTACAGGACCAGGGGCACTGAGGTGGTGAGGGAATGCTGTGGAGCTCCTGGCTGCCTACCTTCTGGCATTGGTGGGCATTTGTCTTTCTAGATGATATGACTATGGACTGTTTTCATGACCTGAAGTCAATGACCCAACTTTCTCCAGAGGGGAAATACACATTGACCATATTGGTCAATTAGCCAACCAGACTTGCACCTTGGAGACAGACATTTACAGGATACTCACAGACCCCCAAATGCCCACCACCAAGTCACCAGGAGGGAAACGGATTCCTTTCCTCAATGGCTGTTAGCAGCCGACAAAGGCCACCTTCTGCTTTCAGCTGATCCAAACATGGTGTTGCACTATGCTTGCTTCCCAAACTGGCAAGCCCCGTGTGTGGAGTGGCTCTGAGTTCCTCAGTATCATGCTTAGCATCACTTTGTCGGGAAATGGTGAGGGATAGAGAAGGAGGAGAAAGGAATGGCAGACAGTGAAGCATAAGCCACAGAAAGAAACCCACATACTCAGAATCTACTAAACTCAAACACAAGTGAGGACACACAGACATAGATGGGCCTGAAATTGACCCATAGAGATCTTCAGGTACCACCAGGGAGCAAGGATTGTTGGGCTTTTGTGAACAAAACAGGTCCACAGACATTTCCTGTCGAGCATTCTTTTTCTGTCCAAACAACCACAAGGAATGCGATGGCGTTTATATAACTGGATGCTACTCTATGAGACCGGGGAAGTGGTTACTGTTAGTTGCTGTGAAGTTGGCTCTGACTCATGGGCACCCCATGGACAACACAATGAAACACTGCCTGGACCTGGGCCATCTTCCCAACTGTTGGTTTGCTCAAGTTCATTGTTGTAGCCACTGTGTATTTTGAGTCCTTTCCAACCTAGGGGGCTCATCTTCCAGCGCTCTATCTGCCAGTGTTGTGTGGTGATCCATAGGTTTTTCATTAGCTAATTTTTGGAAGTACATTGCCAGGTCTTTCTTCCTAGTCTTAGCCCAAAGGCTCTGCTAAAACCTGTCCACCATGAGTGACCCTACTGGTATTTGAAATACTGGTGACATAGCTTTCCAGCATCATAGCAACATACAAGCCACCACAGCAAGACAAACTGAAAGGTGGGTGGTGGAAAACTGGAGTGGGAGTGCAGTAAGGGAGATTCGCCTAATGTCCTGAATACTTGCTCTGTGACTTCTCATGAGCTCCAGTTGCCTCCCCACTCCAGGTTTTCCACCTCTCACCCTCATTAAGACTTCAGCCCAGCTCAGAATCCAAGCTCAGGCATTTTAACGAAGTACTCACTTCTCCTCCACAAACACACACCTCCTTGCCTGGTTCTTCTGTAGTTCTGGCCAATCTCCAGGGCTGTATCCTCTGTTCTGCTCTTCTGCTGCTGAACAGGGCTGGAAAAGCAAGTTGTTAGGAGAGTCCACCAAGACTCAAGCTGGAGCCCTATTTGTTATTCCTTCTTAAAATTCCTAAAGTTGCTGATCCAAATGTCTTCACACTTCTCCTGCCCCCAAACCCACTCCCAACACTTTTTCTCCCTGAACATGGCTTCATTTCATACTTTACTTGATGCCTCTCCACTGTAAAATCTGTTTTTTCTACCTTCTTTTTCTCCATGCCTCTCCCAGCAAGCAAATGCCCCTTCTTGCAAAGTTACTTCCTTTCCCCCTCCCACGTGCTCCCACCACCTCGCTTGTTTACACTTTAAATTTTCCAGGTTCTACCAATTCCTTCCACACAACCTACAATTAGGCTAGGTTGCCTGCTACCCTCTCAGATCCTATTTTTATGTCCCTCCTTTTCCTTCTTTTCCAAGCATACTGAAGGAGGCACGGATGTTTCCACTACCTCACCTCTCTTTCGTTCATCACCCAACCAAAAGCCAGTTGCGATCAAGTTGATCCCAATTCACGACAACCCCATATGTGTCAGAGTTAAAATTGTGTTCCTTAGGGTTTTCAATAGCTGAGTTTTGGGAAGTAAGTCACCAGGTATTTCTTCCAAGGCACCTCTGGGTGAACCCGAACCTCCAATCTTTCAGTTAGGAGCAAAACATGTTAACCATTTGTACCACCCCGGCCTCCTATCTCTAACAACCTTCCTTATCTCACAAGACCCAGGAATGACCACCTAAACCAAAGACCAAAGGAAAGATCTTTCCTCATTCCTCACCCTCTGACTTCC
Source organism: Loxodonta africana (assembly GCF_030014295.1). Classification (NCBI taxonomy): domain Eukaryota; kingdom Metazoa; phylum Chordata; class Mammalia; order Proboscidea; family Elephantidae; genus Loxodonta; species Loxodonta africana. Next base: position 58,830,745 of record NC_087358.1, read on the forward strand.
ATGTAGCATTTGTCTCTGTTGACCATCCTCTCCTTCTACAAACTCTCTTGGTTTTTCTGATTTTCTTGCTCTTTCACCAGTTTTGGCATCTGACCACCTTTCTAACTAGTCCTTCTTGGTTGCTTACACCGGTTTCTCTTCCTCATTCCCTAACTAAGAAGATTCCCCAAGTCCCCACCCTTGGTCTTCCTCTCTAGCCAGGCTCATTGCTTCACCTCTTTGCAGAAGAATCACAGCTCTGACTTCTCACCAGAGCCCCAGTTCCACATTTCCAGCTGCCTCATAGACATTTCCACCCAGATATTGTAGCCAAACACATTTAGAATGGCATTTAGACTTTCCTTCAACATAAATTGTGTACAAACCAGATGTCAGACAGTGGGCTAAATGCTGAAAGTACAAAGATTAATAAGATCCAGTCCTTGCCCTCAAGGCCTTCATAATGTAGTGGAAGAGACAAACATATAATCAGGCAATTGTAAAACAATGTGAAAATGCAGAGAGATAGATGCAACATATTATGAACGCATTGAACAGAAACATTGGAGAGGGAAGTTCAACCCAGACTGCAAAGGAGGGAGTCTGAAAGCATTTCTGAAGGACAGGCTGCCTGAACTGAGACCTAGGGAATGAGTAGAAAGGAAGGAATATGAGAAATATTGAGGACATAGGTTAGCATAACTTACTGATAGTATTGTAGCGATTGATTATATGCTGGCAGTGACAGAAAAGAGAGTAAAACATAACACTAACGATTCTAGGACCACCATTCTCCAGATACCCAGTGCTCAAAATCTCAAAGCCATTTTGACTTCTTCTCCCCACCCCTTCCAAGCATTAGTCTAGTTCAAGAAATTGTATTCTTATGTTGTCTCTAAATCCATTCTTGCTTTTCCTTTCCTCCTGCCATCCTTTTAGTTCAAGGCATCATTTTGTCCTGCCTGGACTACTCTGGCTGACTGACCTCCAGTCTTTCACTCCACAGCTTCCTCAGTCTACTCTGCTTCCTCAGTAGTAGCCTCCCTGAGGATCAACTAAAATCCCTTCTAACTCTTGGTCAGTGTTTAGTTACCTAGAGCTGCTATAACAGAAATACCACAAGTGGATGGATTTAATAAACAGAAATTTATTCTCTCACAGTTCAGGAGGCTAGAAGTCTGAACGCAGATGGCCAGCTCCAAAGGAAAGCTTTTCTGTCTGTCAGCTCTGGGGGAATCCATCTGTCTTAGTCATCAATCTTCCCCTGGGTCTAGAAGTTTCTCAGCAAAGGGACTCCAGGTCCAAAGGACACACTCTGCTCCTGGTTCTTCTTTGTTGGTTGATAGGAGGTCCCTTTCATCTCTGCTCCCTTCTCTCTTCTGTATCTCAAAAGAGACTGACTCAAAATACAACCTAATCCTGTAGATTGTGTCCTACCTCATTAAAATAACTGCCTCTAATCTTGCCTCATTAACATCATAGAAGTCAGGATTTACACACATAGGATAATTATATTAGATCACAAAATGGAGAACAACCACACAATACTGGGAATCATAGCCTAGCCAAGTTGACACACATTTTGAGGGGACACAATTCAATCCATAATAGTCAGAGATCTTAAGTGCACTGCTCTTTGTCAATCAGAACCCTCTACAGGAGGCAGAGCCAAGATGGTGGAATAGATAGATGCTTTTGGCAAGTCTTCTTTACAACAAAGACCCGAAAAAACAAGTGAAACGAGTATATTTATGACAAGCTAGGATCCCTGATCATCAAAGGCAAGCTTAGAAAACAAACAGGGGGGCAGGGGGAGGAAGAGGTGGTTCAGAAGTGGAGAGGAGTTACCAGACCTGAATCACAGGAAGCCCTCAGACACAATGACCAGAGCAGTGGCAGCAGGTTGCTACTAGCATTTGGCCACAGTTTCCTCATGGATAAGCAGCCAGCCACACAGCCTACTCACACCTCCGGAACCAGAGAAGAACAGTGCTCTTGGCAAAAGCTAAGTACTTGCATATATTTTACTGTGCCCAGCCCCCACCCCCAAGCCAGCTTCAGCGGCTGAATTCCCTGGTCCTGAGACAGGCACTGTTGAGCACCTAGAGCCATCCTCCCAGCCTTGGAGAAGGAAAAAACTTACAACTCGGGGAAAAGAAAATTTGCCAGCTCCACTAACAGGGGAAGCTCAGGACAGAAGTGTCTCCTATCCAGGCATAAATGGTCCATGGACTTGTGCACCTTCCCCCTCTGCATGGACCTGTGTGGGCCTATTTCAGGAGAATAGGCCCTTGTTGGCAGACTCCAACCATTTCAGCTGTGCAGTAGAGAGGTGGGTGTTTGATGTTTGATATTTCTTTGCCTATTAAACAGGGTCCTCAGCTACCCACATCAGGGGCCTAAGGACTGGTAGCTTCACTCAGGTCACCCAGCCACCTGCAACACGGGTCCAAGGATAACTGGTACCTCCCAGTCCTTATAACCAAAAACACTGGGTGCCCATGGTCCATCTGCAGAACCCACACACCTGCATGCTCTAGGCAACAGGGATGTGCATTCCTGAGAGACACTCAGGGGTCAGTTCTCAGCTCCCTGGCTTGTTCAGAGTGTGACCTCCTACTGCAATCAGATATCAGTACATACACCAAACACCCCTGCCCCTCTAAGATTTTAGGACAGAGCCTGTACCACACACTTGATGATAAGCTACCTGGACACCTGAGCTGAATTCATACAAGAAAAGTGAATGGACTCCTAGGCTGATATACTGATAACAGCTCTAGCCATCTGGGGACAGAACATCAGAGCTCCAAAGGCAAAAATAATCAAGCTAGATCACTCAAGCAACCCATTTGGGCATACCAAAGCCAAACAAAGCAAAAAGCTACAACACAGCAAGCAAGCATAAACTAATACAATAACTTATAGATGGCTCAGAGACAACAGTTAATATCAAGTCATTTAAAGAAATGGGCCATGATCATCTCAACAAGCTCTCAAAGAATCCAGGGATCTTCTACATGAAAGTGCATTCCTGGAATTACCAGATGCAGAATTCAAAAGTTTAATATATAGAACACTTCAAGACATCAGGAAGGAAATGAGGCAAACGCAGAACAAGCCAAGGAACACACAGATAAAGCAACTGAAGTAATTAGAAAGCTGATTCAGGAACATAATGAAAAATTTAATAAGCTGGAAAAATCCATAGACAGCAATCAGAAATCAGAAGATTAACAATAAAATTGCAGAATTAGACAACTGAACAGAAAGTCAGAGGAGCAGAAATGAGCAAGTAGAAGCCAAAATTTTGGAACTTGAGGGTAAATCACTTAGCACTAATATATTTGAAGAAAAATCAGATAAAAGAATTTAAAAAAATGCAGAAACCTTAAGAATCATTTGGGACTCTTTCAAGAAAAATAACCTATGAGTGATTGGAGTACCAGAACAGAGAGGGATAACAGAAAATACAGAGAGAATTGTTGACAATTTGTTGGCAGAAAACTTCCCTGATATCGTGAAAGATGAGAAGATATCTATCCAAGATGCTCATCGGAATCCACATAAGGTAGATGTCAAAAGAAAGTCACCAAGACATATTATAATCAAACTTGCCAAAACCAAAGATAAAGAGAGAATTTTAAAAGTAGCTAGGGATGAACAAAAAGTCACCTACAAAGGAGAGCCAATAAGAAAAAGCTCAGACTACACGGCAGAAACTATGCAGGCAAGAAGGCAATGAGATGACTTATTTAAAAAATGGAAGGAAAAAAATTGCCAGCCAAGAACCACATAACTAGCAAAACTGTCTCTTAAATATGAAGGTGAAATTAGGACATTTCCAGATAAACACAAGTTTAGGAAATTTGTAAAAACCAAACCAAAACTATAGGAAATACTAAAGGGAGTTCTTTGGTTAGAAAATCAATAACATCAGGTATCAACCCAAGACTAGAACACTGGGCAGAGCAATCAGAAGTCAACTGAGACAGGGAAATCAAAAAAAACAAAGCAAGATTAAACAGAAAAAAAGCACAAAACAGGGTAACAGCGATGTTATTACATAAAAGAAGATGAAATTAAAACAATACAGAGGGACTAAGAAATATAATTATACATCTTCCATATGAAGAGGAAGATATGGTGATACAAAGAAATAAAAGTTAGGTTTAAATTTAGAAAAATAGAGATAAATGGTAAGGTAACCACAAAGGAGACAAACTATCTTACTCATCAAAATAAAATACAAGAAAAAACGGAGCCTCGGCAGAAACAAAATCAACAACAACAGATATGAGGAAAGGACAATATATAAAGATAATGTACTCAGCACATAAAATTAAGTGGGAAAAAGAAACAGTTAACAACACAAAAAAAAAAGACATCAAAATGATAACACTAAATTCATAAAAAAAAAAAAAAATTCATACCTATCCATAATTCTGCCGAATGTAAATGGACTAAACACACCAACAAAGAGACAGTGAGTGGCAGAATGGATTAAAAAACACGATCTGTCTATATGCTACATACAAGAGACACATCTTAGACTTAGAGACACAAACAAACTAAAACTCAAAGGATGGAAAAAAATATATCAAGCAAACAACAATCAAAAAAGAGCAGGAGTGGCAATATTAATTTCTGACAAAATAGACTTTAAAGTTAAATCTACCATAAAGGATAAGGAAGGACACTATATAATGATTAAAGGGACAATATACCAAGAAGATACAACCATATTAAATATTTATGCACCCAATAACAGGGCTGCAAGATACATGAAACAAACTCTAACAGCATTGAAAAGTGAGATAGACAGCTCCACAATAATAGTAGGAGACATCAATACACCACTTTTGGTGAAGGACAGAACATCTAGAAAGAAGCTCAAGAAAGACATGGAAGATCTAAATGCCACAATCAATCAACTTGACCTCATAGAAATATGCAGAACACTCCACCTAACAGCAACCAAGTATACTTTCTTTCCTAGTGCACATGGAACATTCTCTAGAATAGACCATTTATTAGGTCATAAAGCAAGCCTTAGCAGAATCCAAAACACTGAAATATTACAAAGCATCTTCTCTGACCATAAAGCCATAAAAGTGGAAATCAATAACAGAAAAAGCATGGAAAAGAAATCAAACACTTGGAAACTGAACAATACCCTGCTCAAAAAAGACTGGATTATAGAAGACATTAAGGATGGAATAAAGAAATTCATAGAATCCAATGAGAATGAAAACACTTCCTATCAGAACCCTTGGGACACAGTGAAATCAGTGCTCAGAGGTCAATTGATATCAATAAATGCACACATACAAAAAGAAGAAAGGGCCAAAATCAAAGAATTATCCCTACAACTTGAACAAATAGAAAGAGAGCAACAAAAGAAACCCACAGGCACCAGAAGAAAACAAATAATAAAAATTGAAGCAGAACTAAACGAAATACACAACACAAAAACAATTGAAAGAACAAGACCAAAAGCTGGTTCTTTGAAAAAATCAGCAAAATTGATAAACCATTGGCCAAACTGACAAAAGAAAAACAGAAGAGGAACCAAATAACCCGAATAAGAAACGAGATGGGCGATATTACAACAGACCCAACTAAAATTAAAAGAATCATATGGGATTACTATGAAAAATTGCACTCTATCAAATTTGAAAACCTAGAAGAAATGAATGAATTCCTAAAAACACACTGCTTACCTAAACTAACACAAACAGAGGTAGAACAACGAAATAGACCCATAACAAAAGAAGAAACTGAAAAGGTAATCAAAAAACTCCCAACAAAAAAAAAGCCCTGGTCCAGATGGCTTCACTGCAGAGTTCTACCAAACTTTCAGAGAAGAGTTAACACCAGTACTACTAAAGGTATTTCAGAGCATAGAAAAGGACGGAATACTACCAAACTCATTCTATGAAGCCACCATATCCCTGATACCAAAACCAGGTAAAGACACCATAAAAAAAGAAAATTACAGACCTATATCCCTCATGAACACAGAGGCAAAAATCCTCAACAAAATTCTAGCCAATAGAATTCAACAACATATCAAAAAAATAATTCACCATGACCAAGTGGGATTCATACCAGGTATGCAGGGATGGTTCAACATTAGAAAAACAATTAATGTAATGTAAAAAAAAAAAAATTTATCACATAAATAAAACAAAAGACAAGAATCACATGATTTATCAATTGATGCAGAAAAGGCATTTGACAAAGTTCAACACCCATTCATGATAAAAACTCTCAGCAAAACAGGAATAGAAGGAAAATTCCTTGACATAATAAAAGGCATTTATACAAAGCCAACAGCCAACATCATCCTAACTGGAGAGAGCCTGAAAGCATTCGCACTGAGATCAGGAACCAGACAAGGATGCCCTTTATCACCACTCTTGTTCAACATTGTGCCGGAGGTCCTAGCCAGGGCAATTAGGCTAGATAAAGAAATAAAGGGCATCCAGATTGGCAAGGAAGAAGTAAAATTATCTCTACTTGCAGACGACATGATCTTATACACACAAAACCCTAAGGAATTTTCAAGAATACTACTGAAACTAATAGAAGAGTTCGGCAGAGTATCAGGATACAAGATAAACGTACAAAAATCAGCTGGATTCCTCTACACCAACAAAAAGAACATCGAAGAGGAAATCACCAAATCAATACCATTTACAGTAGCCCCCAAGAAGATAAAATACTTAGGAATAAACCTTACCAGAGATGTAAAAGACTTTTACAAAGAAAACTACCAGACACTTCTGCAAGAAACCAAAAGAGACCTACATAAGTGGACAGGAAGACTTGTTGTTGTTGTTGTTAGGTGCCGTCGAGTCTGTTCTGACTCATAGCGACCCTATGCACAACAGAACGAAACACTGCCCAGTCCTGCGCCATCCTCACAATTGTTATGCCTGAGCTCACTGTTGCAGCCACTGTGTCAATCCACCTCGTTCAGGGTCTTCCTCTTTTCTACTGACCCTGTACTCTGCCAAGCATGATGTCCTTCTCCAGGGACTCATCCCTCCTGACAACATGTCCAAAGTATGGAAGACACAGTCTCACCATCCTTGCTTCTAAGGAGTGTTCTGGTTGTACTTCTTCTAAGACAGATTTTTTCATTCTTTTGGCAGTTCATGCTATATTCAATATTCTTCCCCAACACCACAATTCAAAGGTGTCAATTCTTCTTCAGTCTTCCTTATTCATTGTCCAGCTTTCACATGTATATGATGTGATTGAAAATACCATGGCTTGGCTCAGGCACACCTTAGTCTTCAAGGTGACATCTTTGCTCTTCAACACTTTAAAGAGGTCCTTTGCTGCAGATTTACCCAATGCAGTGCATCTTTTGATTTCTTGACTGCTGCTTCCATGGCTGTTGACTGTGGATCCAAGTAAAATGAAATCCTTGACAACTTCAATCTTTTCTCCATTTATCATGATGTTGCTCATTCGTCCAGTTGTGAGGAAGACTTAAAATTATAAAAATGTCTGTTCTACCAAAAGCGATCTATACATTTAATGCAATTCTTATCCAAATTCCAACGACATTCCTCAATGAGATGGAGAAACAAATCACCAACTTCGTATGGAAGGGAAAGAGGCCCTGGATAAGTAAAGCATTACTGAAAAAAGAAGAACAAAGTGGGAGGCCTTACTCTACCTGATTTTAGAGCCTATTATACCACCACAGTAGTCAAAGCAGCCTGGTACTGGTACAACAACAGATACATAGACCAATGGGACAGAATCGAGAATCCAGACATAAACCCATCCACATATGAGCAGTTGTTGACAAAGGCCCCAAAACAGTTAAATGGGGAAAAGACAGTCGTTATAACAAATAGTGCTGGCATAACTGGATACCCATCTGCAAAAAAATGAAACAAGACCCATACCTCACTCCATGTACAAAAATGAGCTCAAAATGGATCAAAGACCTAAATATAAAATCTAAAATGATAAAGATCATGGGAAAAAAATAGGGACAATGTTAGGAGCCCTAATTCATGGCATAAACAGTATACAAAACATTACTAACAATGCAGAAGAAAAACTAGATAACTGGGAGCTCCTAAAAATCAAACACCTATGCTCATCCAAAGACTTCACCAAAAGAGTAAAAAGACTACCTACAGACTGGGAAAAAGTTTTTAGCTATGACATTTCCGATCAGCGCCTGATCTCTAAAATCTACATGATACTGCAAAAACTCAACTACAAAAAGACAAATAACCCAATTAAAAAATGGGCAAAAGATATGAACAGACACTTCACTAAAGACATTCAGGTAGCTAACAGATACATGAGGAAATGCTCACGATCATTAGCCATTAGAGAAATGCAAATTAAAACTACAATGAGATTTCATCTCCAAGGCTGGCATTAATCCAAAAAACACAGAACAATAAATGTTGGAGAGTCTGTGGAGAGATTGGAACACTTATACACTGCTGGTGGGAATGTAAAATGGTACAACCACTTTGGAAATTGATTTGGTGCTTCCTTTAAAAGCTAGAAATAGAACTACCATATGATCCAGCAATCCCACTCCTTGGAACATATCCTAGAGAAAGAAGAGCCTTTACACGAACAGATATATGCACTCCCATGTTCATTGCAGCATTGTTTACAATAGCAAAAAGTTGGAAGCAACCAAGGTGCCCATCAACGGATGAATGGATAAATAAATTATGATATATTCACACAATGGAATACTACGCATCAATAAAGAGCAGTGCTGAATCTGTGAAACAATTCATAACATGGAGGAACCTGGAAGGCATTATGCTGAGTGAAATTAGTCAGTTGCAAAAGGACAAATATTGTATAAGACCACTATTATTAGAACTCAAGAAATAGTTTAGACAGAGAAGAAAATATTCTTTGATGGTTACAAGAGGGGAGAGGGAGGGAGGGTGGGAGTGGGGCATTCACTAATTAGATAGTAGTTAAGAACTACTTTAGGTGATGGGAAAGACAACACACAATACAGGTGAGGTCAGCACAACTGGACTAAACCAATAGCAAAGAAGTTTCCAGAATAAACTGAATGCTTTGAAGGCCAGTGTAGCAGGGGTGGGGATTTGGGGACCATGGTTTCAGGGGACATCTAAGTCAATTGGCATGATAAAACCTATTAAGAAAACATTCTACATCCCACCTTGGAGAGAGGCGTCTGGGGTCTTAAACGCTAGCAAGTGGCCATCTAAGATGCATCAGTTGGTCTCAATCCACCTGGATCAAAGGAGAATGAAGAACACCAAGGACACAAGGTAATTATGAGCCCAAGAGACAGAAAGGGCCACATAAACCAGAGACTACATCAGCCTGAGACCAGAAGAACTAGATGGTGCCTGGCTACAACTGATGACTGCCCTGTCAGGGAACACAACAGAGAACCCCTGAGGGAGCAGGTGAGCAGTGAGATGCAGATCCCAAAGTCTTGTAAAAAGACCAGACTTAATGGTCTGACGAGACTAGAAGGACCCCGGTGGTCATGGCCCCCAGACCTTCTGTTGGCCCAAGACAGGAACCATTCCCAAAGCCAACTCTTCAGACAGGGATTGGACTAGACAATGGGTTGGAGAGGGATGCTGGTGAGGCGTGAGCTTCTTGGATCAGGTGGACACTTGAGACTATGTTGGCATCTCCTGCCTGGAGTGCAGGTGAGAGGGTAAAGGGTGTTAGAAGCTGTCTAAGTGGACACGAAAAGAGAGAGCAGAGGGAGGGAGCGGGCTGTCTCATTAGGGGGAGAGCGATCGGGAGTATGTAGCAAGGTGTATATAAGTTTTTGTGTGAGAGACTGACTTGATTTGTAAACTTTCACTTAAAGCACAATAAAAATTAAAAAAAAAACCCTCTACAATCTGTCCCTAATTATCAGTCTTTTCAATTCTCTTCTTTCCTCTCTCTGTCTCTGTCTTTTTCTCTCTCTCTCCCCCCTCACTCCCCCATTCACTTTTTTCTTCTTCTGCTTCTCCTTCTTTTCTCTCTCTTCCTGTCTTCCCCCTCCTCTCCGCTCTTTCCCCTCTCCCTTCTCCTCTCTTCTCTTTCTCTCCTTTCTCCTCTGTCTATCATCAAACTGCTCTGTTTTCTCTTCCCTAAACACTCCCCACACTCCTCTATCAGTGTGTCTCTGCTTCTACACTTCAGTATGCCCCGAATGCTCCCCTCCACCTATAACCTCACCAGTCCAAGGTGCACAATAATATGTATAGATCATACTTGTTTAGTCAAAACAAGTCTGCCTATATAGTTTGCACAATGTTTGTTGAAATAGATCGAGATCTAGAAGGATAACAAGAGCTGAAAAGCATTGAGTGCTTACTAGTAGGTACTCTTCTAAGCACTAATCAATTGACAGTCCTATGAAATGTAGAATCTTGTCCTTACTTTTAAGATGAGCAAACCAAGGCAAATAAACTCAAGGATTCGCCCAAATCACACAGGTAGTAAGTGGCAGAGCCAGGATATGAACCCTGGCAGTCAGCTTTTAACCAGTATGCTATGCTACCTCTCACCAAGAAGATGGAACCATAGTGGGAAGACAGAATCATGTGGAAGATCTTTCCTTTTTAGTTTATTGTCATCTACATATAATTGTTTGAAATTTTAAAAATGAATATGTATTATTTTCGTAATTGGGAAAAGGAAGGAAAGAAAAGGAGGGGAAGGGAAGAAAGAATGGAGGTGAAAGAAGAGGAAAGGAGAAAGGGAAGGAGGAAGAGATGGAGGGAAAGAGGAGAGAAAGAGGGTAGAAAGGAGGGAGAAAGGGAGTGTATTAGTTTTCTCTTGCTGTCTAGCAAATTACCACACACTTAGTGGTTTTAGACAATACAAATTTATCCTCTTACACTTCTTGAGGTCATCGGTCGAAAATGGGTAAGCGGGGCTACGTTCCTTCTGGAGACTGTAGGGGAGAATTCATCGCCTTGCCTTTTCCATCTTCTGGGGATCACCCGCACTCCTTGGCTTGTGGCCCCTTCCTCCTTCTTCAAAGCCAGTAGCAGAGCATCTTCCAATCTCTTTCTGACTCTGACTGTCCTGCCTCCCTCTTATATGGACCCTTGTGATTTTATTTAGGACACACGTGGATAATCCAGGATAATCTCGCCACTCCAGGTCCTTAACTTGATTACGTCTGCAAAGTCCCTTTTGTGAATAAGGTAACATATTCACAGGTTACAGTAATTAAGGCATCTTTGGGGAAGGTGTTGTTTTCTGTCTACCACAGGGAGGTACAGAGGAAAGGAGGAAAGGAAGGAGGGAAGAAGGGAGACATTCTCCCCAGGCTGCAGACCTCTTCACAATGCTTTTCCTGATTCTTCAGTAGGGTATTCTCTCTTTCAACTCAGAGCCCCAGTTGCACTCTATTTCCTCTCTCTACAGCTCTTGGAGAAGCTAGGGGATAAGCTCCTGAGGCAGGAATGGTCCCTTTCTCATCTTGGCTTCCTCAGAGTGCCTCATGCATAGCATAGGCTCAATAGTATTTGTGGAACCAGGTTGAATTGTTGAAAACACAGCTTCCTTGCCTGGGCCTGCCCTCGTGGCCCAGGCTGACAGCCTCAAGATTAACTGCCTAATGAGTAAAGTTGCTGAGTCTGGCCCAGCTATGCCTTTCAGAGGGTATTTATGTTTGCTTTGCCAAATGCATATGATTGCCCCTGTCACCACTCTTCAAGCATCAGAGCTGCCAGGCCGAGGTAGGCAGGACCACCTGACTGGAGCCACAGATGCGAGGCTACCATTGAGATGGGCCTAGGCTCACCTGCCTGAATGACGTGAAGCATAATGCCAAACACTGCCAACTGCAGGCTGTGCCTGCTCACATAAGCGGTTCCAGATGATCTCTCCCCACTGCCCTCCCCCACCACCACTGTCCACCTGGGGTAAAAAAAGGTAGTGGTGTTTTAATCAAGATGTGGCTGTATAGGTGCTTGGGGGTTATTTGAGGTTTTTTGTTTTTTTTAATGAATCAGAAACAGGAGGTCAAAGGGGACAGTCTACTTTCAGAAAAGAAGCCTTATGCAACCACTGAAGGCACAGATCCTTGGCTTTGAGGTGCCCTGGAATCCAGCCCATAATGAACTTGAGGGAAGAGCCCAAAGCTAGCACTGAGGCAGCTGCTGCCATCTTTGAATGAGGCTGTAAGGAGAGCCACCGACCCCAGCTCCAGGAAAACCTGAGAAGGGAGCCCTAGCGCAGCCCCTATGACACAGGGCACAGCCCCCAGAACATTCGCCACTCAGGAATGAGGGCTATTCTGCAGCTGTTCCATCCATGCCTCCCTGTCCTTGCCCCCATGGAAGATGGAGTCCTGCTACTTGGGGCTCCCTGCTCCACTCCCTCTTGGAACCCTTCTCCCCCTCCGATAACACATCCCCCTGGACATAAGCAAGGAAGCCAAACCATAATGACAAGAGGGTGAAAAGAGAGCCCAGATCTGGGAGCAGTGGGTATGAGGAGCTTCTTCCCAAAGCAAAACAAAATTGTGTGTTTGTGAATTATCCATTCATTCACTCAACAAATAGGTGCTGAGTGCTACAATGAGTTGGGTGCTGCTCTGGATGCTGGGAGACAGCAGAGTACAAAACAGACACAAACCCCCCTCATGGAGGAGCAGATGGAAACAAACACAATAAGTAGTACACAGTACACAAGACAGCAAGGGCAGCGGTGGGTCAGCAGTAGAATTCTCACCTTCCATATGGGAGGCCAGGGTTTGGTTCCTTGACCAATGTACATCACGTACAGCTACCACCCATCTACCAGTGAAGGCTTGCATGTTGCTGTGATGCTGAACAGGTTTCAGTGGAGCTTCCAGACTAAGATGGACGACGAAGAAAGGCCTGGTGATCTACTTCCAAAAATCAGCCAATAAAAACCCTATGGATAACAGTGGTCCAAACCCCAGCTGATTGTGGGAATGGTGCAGGATAGGACAGCATTTTATTCCATTCTGCATAAGGCTGCCATGAGTCAGGGACCAACTCAATGACAGCTAACAACAAGAACAACAGCACAAGATAGCAACGAGTGACATATTTACCAAAAAAAGTAGCTACTGAGGCTGCTTATGTACAACCAAACGGTTCGGATTTGGTTTCTTTGGAGTTTTAGGGTCATGGCTTCAAGGGACATCCCAATTAATTGGCCTATAATATGTTTAGTGTTTCTGTTCTACTTCCTAGTTTGTTGTGTCTGGGATTTTAAAACCTTGCAAGCAGCCATCCAAAGCACAACAAGTGATCTCTATTCACCTGGAGCAACAGAGGAAGAAAGAGCATCAGGAATAGAAAGAGGACATGGAATGTGTGGCTAATTGCCTCCATGAAAAACTGCCTCCTTCGCCTTGAGACCAGAACTGGATGGTACCCAGCTATCACTACTGAACATTTTGAACAAAGATTCTATAGAAGAATTCTGATCAAAAGTGTGAAAATGCAGAACAGAATTTCAAATTCTCATGGACTCTAGACTTCCTGGACCCATGAAGGTTGGATGAATCCCTGAAACTAGTGCCCTGAGATAATCTTTAAACCTTAAACCAAAAACATCCCCTGAAGTCTTAAACCCAAATAGTAGTTTAGCTTAACTAGTAAAAAACATCTGCCTTGACCATTATACTCTTTTAAGAACTATCTATATGGGATCAAACTGGCAACAGTAACTTGAAAGATTGGATAAGAACATTGGGGGGCAGTGAATTTATGTTAATAGGAACAACTCAGAAAAAGAGGGTGAGAATGGTTGCACAACTTGAGGAATGTAATCAGTGCCACTACCTGGCACACGTAGGAACTGTTGAATTGGTACATGTTTTGCTGTGTATATTCTCAACAACGACAACAAAATAAATAACATTTTTAAACAATGAAAAATGCAGAAGAAACACGACTTTAAAAAAAATAGCAGTTTTTTTTTTTTTTAGCAGTGAGTGCTAAAGAGAAAAATTAAGCAGAGAAGGTGGATGAGAACGTGGAGGATGCGGCATTTGAGCTAGGTGTGGTCAGGTAAACCCACACTGATGAACCTAAGATAAATGCTTTTAGAATTCATGTGAATCAATTTCACTTTCCAAATCCCTGCACCCTACTGGTCCCGAGACTTTGCCGTGCAGTTTTCCTTTTTCTTCTTTTTTTAGCAGCTTTATTGAGATATAATTCATATCCCATACCACTCACTCATTTAAAGCGTACAATTCAATGGCCTTTGTGTCTCCCAGCTTTTGCCTTTACTCCCAGTTTCAGGCCTGCCCCACAGTATTCCTCTAGTCTAAGAGTTTGCACATCTGGACTTCAGCAACTGGAACTCCAAACAGACGGTGCAGCCACCCGAGGAAAGCCTTCACACTGATTTGAGGATGATTCCCAGCCCCAGAGGAGCAGGTGGCTGCTGGAAACCCCCCTTCAAATACTCCACCACAAGCCAAATGCAAGTCAAAGCTCAATGCATGAAGATGCCTACCACATCACAGAAAAACTGGATACAACTACTGTCTACCTTCAGGGAGTAGGAGATGCTTACATAAATAGGGAGTCCTTTAGTGGAGCAAATGTTTAACGCACTCACTTCATTGGAGATTTGAATTCACCCAGGGGCACCTCAGAGGAAAGGCCTGGTAATCTACTTCCAGAAAATTAGCCGTTGAAAAGCCCGTGGAGCACAGTTCTACTCTGACACACATAGGGTTGCCATGAGTCAGAGTCAACTCCATGGCAACTGGACTGGTTTTACATTAAATAGGCATCCATTCAAAGAACCATGAAGTCACCATTTTACATCATAGTGGAGTTTTTTCAATCTCAGCATTACTTATATTTTGGGCCAGGTAATTTTTTGTTCCACCAGCTGTCTGTCAGTTTGTGATACTTTCACAGCTTGTATGTTACTGTGATGCTGGAAGCTATGCCATCTGTATTTCAAATACCAGCAGGGTCACCCGTGGTGGGCAGGTTTCAGTGGAGCTTCCAGACAAAGACAGACTAGGAAGAAGAACCTGGTTATCTACTTCCAGAAACAAAAAAAACTAGCCAGTGAAAACCCTATGGATAAAAAAACAAAAAATATGGATAGCAGCAGAATATTGTCTGATATAATGCTAGAAGTTGTGCCCCTCAGGTTGGAAGGCACTCAAAATAAAACTGTGGAAGAGCTGCCTTCTCAAAGTAGAGTTGACCTTAATGATGTGGATGGAGTAAAGCTTCCAGGACCTTCATTTGCTGTTGTGGTATGACTCGAAATGAAAAGAACTACCTGCAAACATCCATTAGTAATTGGAATGTGGAATGTTCAAAGTATGAATCAAGGAACATTGGAAGTCATCAAAAATGAAATGGAATGCATAAAGATTGATATCCTAGGCATTAGTGAGCTGAAATGAACTAGTATCGCCATTTTGAATCAGACAAACATATGGTTTACTATGCCAGGAACAACAAATTGAAGAGGAACTGTGTTGCATTCATCATCAAAAAGAACATTTCAAGATCTATCCTGAAGTACAATGCTATCAGTGATGGGATAATATCCACACACCTACGAGGAAGTCCAATTAATACAATTATTCAAATTTATGCACCAAGTACTATTGCCAAAGATGAAGAAATTAAAGATTTTTACCAGCGTCTGCAGTCCAAAAGTGATCAAACATGCATCAAGATGTATTGACAATTACTGGTGACTGGAACGCAAAAGTTGGAAACAAAAAAGAAGGATCAGTAGTTAGAAAACACGGCCTTGGTAATATTGCATGATACTGCATGGTTTAAAATCGGAAAACGTGTGCACCAGGGTTGTACATTCACTATACTTGTTCAATCTGTAAACTGAACAAATAATCCAAGAAACTGGACTATATGAAGAAGAACACACAATCAGGATTAGAGGAAGACTCATTAACAGCCTGCAATATGCAGATGACACAACCTTGCTTGCTGAAAGTAAAAAGGACTTGAAGTACTTATGAATGAAGATGAAATACAGCCTTCAATATGGATTACACCTCAACATAAAGAAAACAAAAATCCTCACAAGTGGAACAATAAGCCACATCATGATAAATGGAGAAAATATTGAACTTACCAAGGATTTCATTTTACATGGATCAACAGTCAACACCCATAGAAGCAGAAGTCAAGAAATCAAATGATGTATTGCATTGGGCAAATCTGCTGCAAAAGAGCTCTTTAAAATCTAAGATGTCACTTTGATGACTAAGGTATACCCGACCCAAGTCATGGTCTTTTCAATCACTTCATATGCATGTGAAAACTAGACAATGAGAAAGGAAGACCAAAAATTGACATATTTGAATTATGGTGTTTAATATTGAATATACCATGGATTGCTGGAAGAACAAACAAATCTGTCTTGGAAGAAGCATAGTCAGAATGCTCCTTAGAAGCAAGGATGGCAAGACCATCATGCTTATTTTGGACATGTCATCAGGAGGGACAAATCCCGGGAGAATGACATCATGCTTGATAAAGTGGAGGGTCAGTGAAAAAGAGGAAGACCTTCAACAAGGGGGATTGACACAATGGCTGCAACAGTGGGCTCAAACATATCTACTATTGTGAGGATGTCACAGGCCCGAGAAACATTCATTCTGTTACACAGAGGGTCACTATGAGTCAGAACCAACCCGAGAGTACCTAACAATAACAAATTCTTTGTTGTGGGAGGCTGTCCTGGGTGTTGTAGAATGTTTAGCAGCACTAGATGCCCTCTAGATGCCAGTAGAATGTCCCGTTCCCAGTGGTGACAACAAAAAATGTCTCCAGATATTGCCAAATGTTACCTGTCCAGCAAAATCATCTCCCAGTTGCGCATCACTGCATTATAAATATTAAGGTTATGTGGACATATGGAGAAATGAATCAAAAACTAAAAGTCAGGCAAGGAATTTATTCCTAGTACATGAACCTATTTCTATCCAGTCTTACAAAGATATACAATTGAATCACACTTTGTTATACATTTAATAACTTGCCTTTTTTGGGCAAAGACCAGAAATAAATGAAGGCAGGATTGTTCTGGAAAATCTGGAGCATATTGTCCCCACAGCAGAGCAATAAATAAATAAGCTAACAAACAAAATAAACGCACACACACAAACCCGCTAAACCGTATCTTCTCTCTGATTACAGTGACATAAAAACATGGAAAAATTAAAACAATTGCATTTGCTGGGGTGGCAGGATTGTGGGTAAAATCTTTTCTGCTTTAATTTTTTAGCATTGTGATGAAATTGCATAGGAAAGTAATTACATTTTTTTAAATCTCTCTCTGCAGTAAATCTCTCTGATGGAAACAATGACGGAGAGCTGTGTGCTTGGTGTGCGTCTAGGGGATTTTGTTAATGATGGTGGAATTTGAAGCAGAAAATCCTGCCCTTGCAGCTCCATGGAAGCTCACTCCTCTGAAACAACCACTTTCCAGGCAGCAGAAGATGTAGGATTTAGCTTAGAGGACGGAGGAAATGCCACTACTATCAGAAAGATAAAATTCCACACCTTCAGATGTTGTGCTAGAAATGAATCTTCTGGAGGGTGAGCTTCCTGAGACTTTATCTAGGAAATGGCACCTTCCCCCTGGACTTTCTTCACCCCCCATCTGTCACTTTGTCATATGGTGGTGACTTGTGCGTTGCTATGATGCTGGAGGAAACCCTGGTAGTGTAGTGGTTAATTACTATGGCTGCTAACCAAAAGGTCAGCAGTTCAAATCCACCAGGCACTCCTTGGAAACTCTATGGGGCAGTTCTACTCTGTCCTGTAAGGTCGCAATGAGTTGGAATCGACTCAACGGCAACAGGTTTTTTTGTTTGTTTTTTAATGATGCTGGAAGCTATGCCACCAGTATTTCAAATACCAGCAGGGTCACCCATGGTGGACAGGTTTCTGCAGAGCTCAGACTTAAGACAGGCTAGGAAGAAAGGCCTGGAGATCTACTTCCAAAAATTAGCCAATGAAAATACTATGGGTGACAACAGAACATCGTCCAATATAGTGTTAGAAGATGAGCCCACTATGTTGGAAGGCACCCAAAAAACACAGTGGTCCCAACAATGGTCATAGGAATGGCACAAAACCAGGCAGCATTTTGTTCTGTTGTACAAGGGGTCACCATGAGTCAGTGCCAACTCAACAGCAACTAACAACAGCCCTGGACATTCTGGCCAAATTCCCTGCTGTTTCAGGGAGGCACTGCAGCTCCCCTCTCTAACTGGCTTAAGCATTCACCAGTTGCCTCTTCTTTTTATACGTGGTAGCATAGCTGGCTCTGGGCTGGTACAAGCCTGGAAAAGCATACCGAAAATTTAGGTCATCGCTCCTGCAAAATATTGCTTACACCTCTCCAGTTTGCAGAGCACCACAGCACTTGCCTCCTTCTTGGCTATCCCTCACCATAACATGACGTCCATCATCCTCAACATCTACCACACAGGGCATAATCCTAGACATCGTCCTTCCGAGTCTAGAGCAAAAGAAGGCTGAGTTCCCTCCACCTTCATGATCTGTTTCCTGCCTAAGAACCTTACTCTTCCCAATATGATAGATACCAGGAATGAAAGAATGATCTCACCCTACAGACAAGACCTCAAAGGTCTTAACCTGGAAGACCCCCACAGGGTAGCCATGTCAGAATACCATGTAAGACTACCTCACACTATTCCTATGCTACTGGCCCATCAATTTCTATCACTTCTTTCTCTGGTACCTTATAGACACTACTCTCATTCCAACACAGCCCCTGGCAGAGGTGACTTCATATCGATTGGCAGTGGATTACTACAAGGAGGTAGGGCAAAGCAGGGCAAGACAGGGCAGGAGTTAAGTGTGTCTGCTCTGGGACCAGATGGCTTGGGTTCAAATCCCTCCTTTTGCTAGTTATCTAACTCTGGAAATATGATTTAACTTTGCTGTTCATCATTTTCTTCACCTATAATATTCAGATTGGAATGGTGATGAAGACAATGATGATGACAATAATGATGATACAATAGGTGTGAGGAATAATTAAAACAAATCATGTAAAGTCCCTGGCTTATAGTAAGCCTCAAATGACACCATTAGAGAACAACTACCACTTCAATGCCAGTCCTTCCATTGACTTACTGTGTGATCTCATTTTAGCCATTTGCCTCCTCTGTGCCCAATTCTTTAGCTAAAGTTGCCAAGAAGAAAAATTTATTACAATTATGTTTAGACTGTTTACAGTGAGCTCATAAATTATACCACCTAATTGTCACTCAGAGAAGTCATGTAAAAGACCAGCAGTCTGGGTCGGCAATGGTGCTGTGGTTATACACACAAAGCTCATAGGAAGAGTCATCAAAGCTTAGCTGGACAAGGGATGAAGAATATGTTGCTTTGTCTTCCAAGTAAACGGAGTCTTCTAAATCAATGGAGTTGGAACACCCTCCTTACTCAATAGAGTCCCAGTATATGTTATTGTCTTGAATTTTGGTAAATAGTTAACCACACCTATATCTACCCACACCATCTCTATAACTTCACACAATAGCTATCACCTTGTGACCAATGGACCTGTGGACCCTCCTCCTTTCAGAAAGGGCCAAGTTCTAGGGAATGTGAGGCACCAAATCCATGTAGGTGCAAAGATAGAAATCACAGTGGGGGCATGGGTGAAGTTTGCCTCCGGATTCCTCCCTGGCTTTGACCTTGTAAACAAATGCTTGATGCTGTTGTTGTCATTAGGTACCACCAAGCTGGTTCTGACTCATAGTGACCCCATGTGACAAAGTAGAACTGCCCTATAGGGTTTTCTTTGCTTCCCTTATGGAAGCAGATCACCAGGTCTTTCTCTCACAGGGTCGTTGGGTGGGTTCAAGCTGCCAACCTTTCAGTTATCAGCCAAACATTTAACCATTTGTGCCACTAGGGCATTTGAGTGGTTTTAATCTACACTTACCTCTGGTTGCACCCAAAAGCCTCTACCACCCACCTCCATGGTACCCATGGACTTTGTCATCACCAGAAATTTCTTCACCTTCAAAATCACTAATTCTAGCATCCTACTCCCAGATGGCAATCTCCCCTCTATCCAACTCATTTGTTCATTGACTCCCTCATTTTCAAACCTCACCAGAACCTCCAGTTCACTCACCCTCTATGAGTGCTTTCTTTTCTTTACTTCTCTTGTGATCTACCATAGATCTGTGGTCCTTCATGTTAGCAACTTCCTGCCCAGCCCTGAGCTCCCTTGTCACTTTCTCTTTTTATCATTCCCATTTTGCAAAAGCCTCAGTGTTTCTAAATGGAATGCTATAGCCATTTAGGCAAAACAGCTCTCTGTTATGCAGGACTGCTGTGTACGACAGAGTGCTCAGCACCCTAGCACCCAGGCATTAAGTCTCAACATTATCTCACCTGGAGGAACAGAGGAAAAAGGGAAGTCAGGAACAGGAGGAGGAAATGGACTGTGTGGCTAATTGCCTCCATGAACAACTGCCCCCTTTGCCATGAGACCAGAAGAACTGGATGGTGCCCAGCTACCATTACTGAATGTTTCAATCAAAGATTCTGTAGACCCGGACAAACCAAAACCAAACCAAATCCAGTACCGTCGAGTCAATTCCAACTCATAGTAACCCTATAGGACAGAGTAGAACTGCCCCGTAGAGTTTCCAAGGAGTGCCTGGAGGATTTGAACTGCCGACCCTTTGGTTAGCAACCGTAGCACTTAACCACTATGCCACCAGGGTTTCCAGACCCAGACAGGGCGGGAGAAAAATACAGAACAAAATTCAAAGTCACAAAAAAGATCAGACTTTCTGGTCTGACAGAGACTGGAAGAACTCCCAAAACTATGCCTCCTGAACACCTGCTAACTCAGAACTGAAGCCAATCCCAGAGTCTACTTTCAGGCAAAGATTAGACAGTTCTATAAAAACAAACTATAACACTCGTGAGGAAAGTGCTTCTTAGTTCAACCAAGTATACGAGACCAAATGGGCAACACCTGCCTAAAAGAAAAAACCAGAAGGCAGGAAGGGACAGGAAAACTGGATGAACAGACATGGAGATCTCAGGGTGTAAGGGGAAAGAGGGAGAGCGATGACATATTGTGGGGATTGTAACCAACATCACAAAACAATTTGTGTATAAATTTTTGAATGAAAAACTAATTTGCACTGTAAACTTTCACCTAAAACACGATAAATTTAAAAAACAAAAAAAAATCCTATAGATGAATTCTGATCAAAAGGGGGAAATTTCAGAACAGAATTTAAAATTTTCATGGAATCCATACTTTTTGGAGTCACGAAGGCTGGATGAACTCCTGAAACTCCTACCCTGAGATAATCTTTACCCTTTAAAACAAAAAATATCCCCTGAAGTCGTCTTAAAATCAAACCATTTAGCTTAACTAGCAAAGAATGTCTTCCTTGAGCATTGTGCTCTTTTAAGATCAATATTGGATCAAATTGATAACAGCAACTCAAAAGATTAGATAGGAAACACACTTAGAGGGCAGTGAGTTTGTGTTGACTGGGGAGGAACAACCTGGAAAAGATGGTTGAAAATGGCTGCACAACTCGAAGAATGTAATCAATGTCACAAATTGTACAGAAATTGTTGAACTGGTATATGTTCTGCTGTGTATATTCTCAACAACAACAAAAATAAAATAAGCTATAAAAAAAAGTCTCAACAGTGTCCCCAATCATTGTGACAACCAAAAAATTCCCCACATACCTCTTGCCTCCAGTCTAGGGCCCTAAACCAAAAAAAAAAAAAAAAAAAACCCATTGCAGTCAAGTAGATTCCGACTCACAGTGACCCTATAGGACAGAGTAGAACTGCCCCATAGAGTTTCCAAGGAGTGCCTGGTGGATTTGAACTGCTGACTTCTGGTTAGCAGCCATAGCTCCTAACCTCTATGCCACCAGGTCTAGGGCCCTAGGAGATGACAGCCCCAGAAAACAACGAACTAGTTGCTGTTGAGTTGAATCCAACTCATGGCAATTCCATGTGTGTCAAAGTAGAACTGCATTCCATAAGATTTTCAAGGTTGAGAACTTTTGGAAGCAGACTGCCAAGCCTTTCTTTCTGAGTGGGTTCAAACCACCAACTTTTCAGTTAGTAGTCGAGTGCCTGTTTGCACCAACCCAATCCCATGGGCTATTGCGGCACAGATAGGGATGGCTCTGTGGATAGGGAGATTTACCAGTCAGGGCTTCACTAGAGAAACCAAACAAGCAGGTGGTATATATTAAGAGATACATTGCAAGGAATTGGCTTATACCATCAGCGAGGCTGGCTAGGTAAATCTGAAACTCATAGGGCAGGCTTTAGAAGAGCAGGCTACAAAACCCAGGCAAGAGCTGAAGCTGTTGAAATTCCACAGGTGGGGTTTCTTCTCCTTCAGGGCAGCCTCAGTTCTGTTCTCGACCATCCAATTGATTGAGTCAGGCCCACCTAAATTAGCTAAAATAATCTTCTTTACTCAAGGTAAAATGATTATAGACTTTAATTACAGCTATAAAATTCTTCACAGAAACACCTATATTAGTGTTTGTTTGAATAACTGGGAACTATAGCCTGCACCCTGGTGGTGCAGTGGTTAAAATGCTCATCTGCTAACTGAAGGGTCAGCAGTTCAAATCCATCGGCCACTCATCAGAAGAAAGATGTGGCAGTCTGCTTCCGTAAAGATTACAGCTTGGAAATCCTATGGGGCAGTTCTACTCCATCCTATAGGGTCACTATGAGTTGGAATAGACTCAATGACAGTGGTTCGGTTTGGCTTATAGCCTAGCCAAGTTGACACATAAAACTGACCATCACAGGATACTATATAATTTATCATTCAAACTAGGACACCCTTGGGAGTGAAAAGGAGAGTTATTCATAATTAGGTAAGGGCAAGCACGAACAGCAAGCTGCAAACCATGGTCACCACATCTGTGAGATGCTTGAAACCACATTACAAAGTTCCTCTGTGCTTTCACAGGGCTCAGGACGCAACCAAATGTTTTCCCACATGGCAGAAAGTGTTGAAGCCATTATATATGAGCTGGCAGACCTGGAAGGGTCTCAAGCTCATGACAACGGGGACCAGCAGAAAGTAAAGGACCAAAAGTCTGGGGGAACATGGATAGAAGGATACCAAAAACCAAAACCCAGTGCCGTCTAGTCGATTCCAACACATAGCGACCCTATAGGACAGAGTAGAACTGCCCCATAGAGTTTCCAAGGAGTGCCTGGCAGATTTGAACTGCCAACCTTTTGGTTAGCAGCTGTAGCACTTAACCCCTAGGCCACCAGGGTTTCCAAAAGGGTACCAGCTCCTATCTAATTCTTCCCAATTCAGGAGACCTACGTGGCTCTCAACAAGGTCAGCAACGACCTACACAGCTAGGAGAGAGTAGCATGTCACAGTGGTTGAGCACATGGATCTGAGGTCAGGCCCTTGCGTTTCAAGCTAAGCTTTGCTAATTACTTACTGGATGATTTTGAGCAAGTTATGTAAGCTCTCTGTGCCTCAGTTTCCTTATGTGGAAAATGGTGTGGTGGTTAGGAGCTACAGCTGCTAACCAAAAAATCAGCAGTTCAGATCCCCCAGCTGCTTCTTGGAAACCCTAGGGGGCAGTTCTACTCTGTGCTATAGGGTTACTTTGAGTTGGGATCAACTCTACGGCAATGGGTGTTTTGTTTTTTGTCTTTTTTTGGCTGAATAATCATAAAGGTCTTAGAATAGTTCCCAGGAATATTAACCATTACCACTGTTACATTTAACAGATATGATTCAGTCCTCCTTGACTTGACCTGTCAGCAACGTCTGACTCTATTAACCATGCCCTTCATTTGCAAAACTCTCATTCCCTAGCTTCCGTGAACCAATACTGTTCCAACCTTCTTCATAACTCTCTGATCCCTTCAAGGAGCTCTTCCTTGAACTGTTTTCCCACTCCACCCTCTCTCCGCCCTTCCATGTGGGTCAGAGAGGTTTTTTAAACCTCTCATAAAACCAGGTTCTTGGCCCTGAGAGAGCTCACCCAGTCTGGAATTGTTGTGTTGTTGTTAAATGCTGTCAAGTTGGCCCCGACTCTTGGTGACCCCATATGCAACAGAATGAGAAACTGCCCAGTCCTGCATCATCCCATGATTGGTTGCAAATCAGACCATTGTGATCCATGGGGTTTTCACTGGCTGATTTTCAGAAGTAGATCCCCAGACCTTCCTTCCTGGTCTGTCTTAGTCTGGAAGCTCTGCTGAAACCTGTTCAGCATCGTTGCAACACACAAGCCTTCACTGACAGACAGGCAGAGGCTGCGCGTGGGGTGCATTCGCCAGGAATCAAACCTGAGTCATCAGCGTGGAAGGCGAGAATCCTACCACTGAACCCCCACTGGAATTACACATCCATTAATGTGATTACTTGATTCTCTATATCCCTTGCTAGACTATAAGCCCCATGAGAGCAGAGACCATACTTCACTTAGCAAAGTGCCTGCTACATAACAGGTGAATAAATGAATGTATAAAAGTGAATGAATGAATGAACAACACTGTGAAGCAGGTCCCAAGCACCACCATTTTACACTTCAGGAAACAGATGTGAGTAGGCGAAGTGACTTGCAAGTGATAGTAAGTAGCAGAGCCAGGACTCAAACCCTGTTCTGCTGCTGCCAAATCAGATAAAATATCTTGTCACTATACACAGTATTACTTTTTCTGAGAGGCTGGTGGTATATGACAAATAGTAGAGAAATAGAAATGCTGAAAAGGGCTTTTTCTCTATAAGAATAAAACTTCTAGACTTGGGCACTGAATCTGTATCAATACACTCAACATAAAAGAGTTTCCTTCTAAGAGGCAATAATAAAAAGCTCAAAAGGATTCTTTCACTTAAAAATAGCCCCTCTCCTTGGCAGGTCGGGGTCTGTTTCTCTGTCGTACCTTGTTTCATTTCCCTCAAAGCTTATCAGAGCCAAGCTCTTCCATTGACATCAAAAGAACTTTGAGCTTCCATTAGCTATAAGAGGCAGGAACACAATGAAAAATGGTTGCTTGGTCTTGGAACCAAGGCTGCCATGAAAGCTGTGTGGGTGGAATAGACATTGAGCTGCCTCAGATGGTTTGGTCAATTCTGCCTAAACCCTTTTTTCAGAAAAGGCCTCTGGGTGACACAAATAGTTTGTGCTCATCTACTAACCTAAAGGTTGGCAGTTCAAACCCACCCAGGGGTGTAGCAGAATAAAGCCTGTTGATCTGCTTCTATAAAGATTACAGCCAAGAAAATCCTATTAAGCAGTTCTACTCTGTAACACATGGGGTTGCCATGAGTTGGAATCGACTCGATGGCAACAGGTTTGGGGTTTTTTTGGGTTTATCTCCTAGAAGTCCCTATGTGGTGCAAGCGTTTAATGCTCTCGACTGCTAACTGAAAGGTTGGAGGTCTGAGTCCACCCAGAGGCACCTTGGAAGAAAGACCTAACGATGTACTTTCAAAAAATCAGCCATTGAAAACCCTGTGAGCACAGCTCAACTTTGACACACATGGGGTAGCCATGAGTCACAATCGATTCCAGGGCACCTGGTAGTGGTATCTCCTAGAAATGGAAAACAGTGGGACTTATTTGTGGAAACAGTAGATCGTCTGGTGGTTTATAAGTGTGGTATAGATGGAAAGAAAATTGGCAGAGAGTCAGAGATCATGGTTAAAGCCCTACATTTAATCCTCTGCATGGCTTTAGAAAAACCTGTTCTGCTCTTGATTCGTCAGTTTTCTCTTTGCAAAATGAGGGAGTAAAATCAGTCAGTTGATTTTATAGCAGCACTAGATAACTAAGACCTCTCAGTTATCTAGTGCTGCTATACCAGAAATACTATAAGTGGGTGGCTTTAACAAATGGAAATTTATTTTCTCATAGTTTAGGAGGCTAGAAGTCCGAATTCAGAATGCCAGCTCTAGGGGAAGGCTTTCTTTCTCTGTCGGCTATGGAGGAAGGCCCTTGTCTCTTTTGAGCTTCTATTCTGGGTGATCTTCATGTGGCTTAGCATCTATCCTCCCGCCATCTTGGCTTGCTTACTATTTGTTTAATATGCTCTTCTAAATCTCAGGAGAGGTTGATTTAAGACACACTCTACACTAATACTGCCTCATTAACAAAACAAAGAAAATTTATTCCCAAGTGGTATTATAACTACAGGTATAGGGGTTAGGATTTACAACATATTTTGGGGGGACACAATTCAATCCATGATGGCCTCTAAGACTCCTCTTGTATTATTATATCAAATGTTTGCCCTCATGCAAAAAAAAAAAAAAAAAACCCACTACCATCCATTCTGACTCATAGCAACCTTATAGGACAGAGTAAAACTTCCCCACAGGGCTTCGAAGGCTGTAAATCATTACAGAAGCAGACTGCCATATCTTACTCCCAGGCATCAACTGGTGAGTTCGAACTGCCAGCTTTTCAGTTAGCAACCAAGTGCTTTAACCACTGCACCACCAGGGCTCCTACACTTATGCAGTGGGCTAGAAATATCATTTTTTTAGGCTTCAGAAAAAAGTGTTGCTATCAAAATGAGTTGTTAAATTATTAAGAATCGAATTCTTTCTATTGGCTCTGGGTAATTTGGAAACTTTCTAAAACTATTGCAATTCTTGATTTTTTACATTCACAGAAAAGGGGGAAACATAAAACATATACAAGTAGTCCCAGACTTATGACATTTCTAAGTATTGACAAACTGTACTTACAACCACCTGCTTTTTTTTTTTTGTTTGTTCGTTTTGGTTTGGTTTGGCTTTTGGTACATCTTATCGTGAGTAATAGGTACTACATACAATGTTGAGGCACATAATTTGCTGATGTTATCATTCTCATGCCAATCCTCAAAGACAAATAAAGATCAGATTTATAAAGATATTGACAATAAAAGGCAAAAAAATGAATTTTTTTTTAAAAAAAGAGGTATTTGATTTACATCAAAACCAACTTACTATGGAATTGTCAGAATGGAACTGCATCATAAATCGGGGACTACCTGTACATCAAACCCAGTTTACCTAATTCTTCCAGCTTCTTGTCATGGTGGTCAAATTTAAAGTGCCTCTGGTAACTTATCTACAGCCTCTGGTAAAGACGTGTATGTATTAATTTCTTATTGCTCCTGTAAAAAATTACCACAAACCTAATGGCTTAAAACAACACAAAATTATTATCCTATAGCTCTGGTGGTCAGAATTTCTAAGATCAAGGTGTTAGCAGGACTGTGCTCTTCCTGGAGGTTCCAAGGGAGAATCTGTTTCCTTGCCTTTTCCAGCTTCTAGAAGCCACCTGCATTCCCTGACTCATGGCCCCTTCCTTCATCTTCAAAGCACATCGTTCCAACCTCTGCTTCCATGTCATAGCTCCTACTCTCTAACTTTGACCTTTTCTCTTCTGTCATATAAGGACTCTTGTGGTTATATTGAACCCACCTAGATAACTCAGGATAATCTCCCCATCTCAAGATTCTTAACTTAATCACATCTCCAAAATCCCTTTTGCTATGTAAGGTAATATATTCATAGGTTATGGATTATGGAACATGGGCATCTTTGGGAGGAATTATTCTGCATTCCACACTGTGCTAAGCAGCCATTTTATATCACGTGACCGTAGTAGTAGCTGATTGGGCCTAGGGTTGAGACCTGACCCAGGGGAAAACCAATGCTTGTCATTGACCAGATTGGCTCCCTGAGAACTGAGCCAAGGAATACAGAGACTGTCTGTGATCAGTGGATGATGGTCAGGTGGAATCAGTGCTAGGCTTGGCGCCATGACAAGCCTATGTGAGCCATGACTCAGCAGGCGAAGCCAGTGGCAGAGAAAGGAATAGAGGGGAGGGCAGAAAGGAACAGCAATGAGGGACCCCAAAGCTCCACTAGGTGAGAGCCACAGGAAGCCCTATAAAAGTATTTATTAGTATGTCTGGTCTGTTTTCCTTAGGCCTCTCCCACTTCTTGTCTCCCAGCAACCAGGAAGCAGAAATTCCCACCCACTATGTAATCGGATGAGCCCCATCTCCCACTGTCTCAGTCTGGGTTCTTAAGAGCAGAATCAGTGAAACATATATAGATATAGGGAGGTTTACTTCAAGGAAATGGCTCACAGAATTGTGAGGAAATGGGTTATGCAATTGCAGGAGCTGGCAAGTCCCAAATCCGTGGATCAGACAACAGGCTGACAACCTTGACTGGCTCATGTGGTTGCAGGGGTTGATGAACCCAAAATCTGCAGGTCAGGTGACAGACTAGAGGCTCCTGCTGGCTCACAGGGTTGCAGGGGTTGGCGAATTCAAAATCTGCAGGTCAGGTGGCAGGCTGGAGGCCTTTGCTGACTTAAGTCCCAGAAACCGGTCTCAGACACCAAGAGAAGATTGCAGTATCCAAGAGCTAGCTTTGCCAGAACATTGGTTTATATCATGGATGCAGGCCGCGCCCCAAGGAAATTCCTCTCCCACCTGATTGGCTGCTCACACCAGCTCACAAAGTGGGAGGTGATAATAGTGTCTGCAAAACCACTGAGAATCATAGCCTAGCCAAGCTGACACATAACATTCACCATCACACCCACCCACCCCATCACACTACAATTTTACCGTTAGTTCTCCTCGGTGGGTAAAGAGGACTTCTAAAGCACCAGAAAAGGAACTTAGGGGAAGAACAAAGATATGAAAAACATAAAGAATCAGCTTCTGGGTGGGCGGACAGAAAGGAACAGTGTTGATGCTGATCTGCCAGGCCTGGAAGGTGTGAGCCACATCCTGCTGCTTCCAGGAACCCTGGGCCATAAAACAATTTGGTGTGACTATTTTTCTGTTGTTGTTGTTGTTTTTTATTTAGGGAGTACTTGGTGGAACAGTGGCTAAGAGCTCAGGCTGCTAAGCAAAAGGTCAGTAGTTAAATCCACCAGCCAATTCTTGGAAACCCTATGGGGCAGTTCTACTCTGTCCTATTGGGTTACTATGAGTCAGAACTGACTACACAGTAATGGGTTTTGTTTTGTTTTTTTATTAAGCCTTTGGAAGTCCTTGGGTGGTGCGAGCAGTTGACCCACTTGGCTGCTAGCCAAAAGATTGGAGGTTCAAGTCCACCCAGAGGCACCTCAGAAGAAAGGCCTGGTTATATACTTCAGAAAAATCAGCGGTTGACAACTCTATGGAGCACAGACCTTCTCCTGACAAAGGGTTTTCAAGGAGTGCCTGGTGGATTCAAACAGACAACCTTTTGTTTAACAGCCAAACTCTTAACCACTGCACTGCCAGGGCTCCTCCGTAAAGATTACAGCCCAGGAAACCCTATGGGGCAGCTCTACTCTGTCCTATAGGTTGCTAAGAGTAGGCATTGACTCTACGGCAACATGTAGTTTTTTCTTTTTTTTTTTTTCAAGGCTAGAAGAATATGGTAAAATATTAACAGTTTTTAATTCCGAGAATAAGAATATGGATATCTGTGAAATTATACTTTATAGTTTTGTGTATTTTTTTTTCTAATTCTCAAAATTAAAAAAGGAATAGAGTATGAACTCTTTAAAACCAGAAATACCGAACCCCTTGCCATGGAGTTGATCCTGACTCATAGAACCCTACAGGACAGAGTAGAACTGCCCCATAGCATTTTCAAGGAGCAGCTGGTGGATTTGAACTGCTGGCCTTTTGGTTAACATCCTGAGCTCTTAACCACTTTACCACCAGGGCTCTATGAGCTCCTTAACATGGCATATAAACTGTCCGTGATCACTCTGTGTGATCCAACACTTACCCTGAATCATTTCCTGTGCTCTGAATCATTTCCTGTGCACCCCCAAGTACTCTAGTACCAGTTGCCATCAAGCCAATTCTGACCCCATGTATGTCAGAGTAGAGCTGTCCTCCAGAGAGTTTTCAATGGCTGACTTTTCAGAAGTAGATCACCAAATTGTACCAAAATACTTCCTCTTCCCCCACATAACGGTGTTACCAGCTTCCGTGACTTTGTACAGGTTCCCTTTTCCTGTCCTGACTCCCAGAATCCCACCATCTGGGAACTTTCTACTCACCCTTCAGTGCCCAGTTCCACTGCCACCTACTCTATGAAGCCCACTCCATCATCCTCAGGCAAAGGTAGGCACTTCTTTTTATACTCTTTAGCACAGATCTTACTCTTCAGATGTTCAGCATTTAGTACCATGTGTGATACACAATCTACACTCCCGTTAAATTCTTTGGATGAAGGAAGATATGAAACAGAGCATCCAGCCAGTTTGCTACATTGAGACAAGGTGGTGTAGATACACATTAAACGCTAGTTCAGTGAAACAAAGCTATTTCAGGAACATGAACACACCCTTCCTTAGCTCTTTGTGTAACAGATAAGAAGCATGTAAGGGAAGGCTGAGGTGGCCATCTGCAAACACAGGAAAGGGTTTTGAATGGAGAACTGAGAATAACTGCTCTTTTTCCACCAAGCACTGAGATAATGAGTTTAAATTATAGCTGAAAAGATACTGATTAGATATTTAAAAGAATTTAGTAAGGGCAACACACTGTGGCAGGAAAGAGCATGGTTTCGGGGGCAGACAGACCTGACAATAAATCCCAATACTGCTACGTGATGGCTGTTTAACACTGGGCACATTATTTAATCTCTCAGAGCCTCAGCACCCTTATTCCAAAATGGATGTAATAATCCCTACTTTAGTGCTGTTGTGAAAATTAAGAGGCATAATGTATAAAGCCTTTGGCACATAGTAGTTGAACCCTGGTGATTCAGTGGTTAAAGTGCTCAGTTGCTAATATAAAGGTGGGTGGTTCGAAGCCACCAGCCGATCCACAAGAGAAATATGCAGCAGTCTGCTTCCGTAAAGATTTACTGCCTTGGGAACCCTGTAGGACAGCTCTACTCCCCCTAAATCATCACAGAACTAAGACAGGAAACCCCTCTCTCCTGCAGTTTTGGAGGTTAGACCATACGACAGTTGTTTAGTAGAAATCCTTGCTTGAAGCAGAAGGATGGGCTCCATGCACTCCCAGGGCCCTTTGATCCTTCACGTTTATACTGTAATGGAGCCCCCAGGGCTACTCAGGGGACCAAATCGGAAGCTTGCTGTTTGGGGGTTGTCCTATCCAAGACAATGAGGTCACGAATTGAGTTCCACGATTTTTTTAAGGCCAGGTACTCTGCAATGGTGTTTTTCTTTTCCGTCTTTAAAAAAAGAGATGTCACTTGCTGCTCTGATAACAGCCTAGGCTAAACTGTTTAGCATGTTCCTTTTAAAAGGTGATACTTAAATTGTCTTTTTAAACTTTCGCGGTAAAAGGTGATAGTTAAGCTGTCTTTCTTCAGCCCTAACATCAACACTTTCCCTGCACTTGCCTTGACAGCAAGCTCTGGGATAGTGCTAGAAATCATTTCTCCTTCTTCTCTTCTTCCAGCTGGAACATAAATGAGGACTTACTCAACACTCTTTGAGATTCCTTTCCACTCCATTCCATTCATATTCAGCCTGTAGAAGAGGTAGCATCAGATCCTGACCTCTTCCTGATTATCTTTGTGATCACAAACTAGAAAATTAATTTGTGCTGTGAGTCTATCAACCTCAATTTATAATGAGATCAGTCTTTACTTCAGCCTACCCTGGGTGGTGTGAATGGTTAACACGCTGTGCTGCTAACCCCAAAATGCTGGTAGTTCAAGTCTACCTGGAGGCACTGGAAAGAAAGTCCTGGCGATTTACTCCCCCAAAAAATCAGCCATTGGAAATCCTATAGAGCACAGTTCTACTCTGATACACCTGGGGCTGCCATAAGTTGGATCAACTCAACGGTAACTGGTTGGTGGTTACTCCAAATGCAGAGAATATTTCTTGGATAGAAAGATTAGAATTCACTCCTAATTTGAAAAACATATGACCCAGCATCAATAGCTTCAGCATATCTAGACTGAAATCCTGGATTGAGAATCCAGCAACATCTAGTTTTAAATCCCAGAGTGCCACCCATGCCACCCCCGTCTCCCTCCTGCCCTCTGCTCTTCCCTCCTTCTCTCCCCTCGTCCCAACCTGTTCAAGTGAAGGTGGCTTTTCCAGAACTCCCAACAAAATGTTCCATAATTAACACACCTCTCCCCCATGGAATCATGGCACTCTTTATACTTGGCTTTTCAAGGAACGACAGAGAAGGCAGTTATTTCCTTCATAGGACGTGACAAGGTTCAATACATAATGAACAAAATGTCATAATAGTTCAATAAAGGCACTTTGTAAAACACATGGAACAAGTGATTAAAAAAAAAAAAAAAAAACTCTAAATGAAGATTCAATTCCAAAGGGAAAAAGAAAGCCTTTGGGTTTTTTGACAAAGCAAAATATTCTAAAATTCAATTGTTTAATAGGGTTTCCCCGGCAGCACTGGCATATATTAATTCTCATTTCAAGGCAGCATGTTTATTTTAGTTCCAACCTACTTTCAACAGTAGCTAATTAGGGAAACTAAAAGTGCATATCTTATTGCTTAATTTAGAGTCTACCACTGTGTTTCTAGGTCCTTCTCAGAGTGTGTTTTAATGATATAGAATGATGAAAGATTTTTATTCAACTTTAAGCACTTGAGAGAAGCAGTGAATAGAAGTCAGGCTATATATTCTGATTTTTTAAAGAAATCTCTTCCTATTATTTTAAATTCCAGCTTTTGCATGTGCAAGCTAAGCTCTTGTGTAATAAATTTCACCAGAAGTTCTCAGGGCTCCAGGCATCATTGTTCCAGAAGTATCTATGAAGTCCACACTCCTGTCATGTGATTCTCATCATCACCATCAATAAAAATTACCTTGTGTGGCCATTGTGGAAGCCATAAGTGTTCATGGAGTAATCTCCCACCTAAAGAGAGGAAAGGATCTACCTCAGGAACAAAAACGGTTGTATAGAATCACGAACGCCCATTGCTGGCAGAAACATACAGCAGTACTGTCCTATAGAAAGATCATGTGAGCCACATATGTAATTTAAATTTTCTAGTAGTCACATTGTCAGTTTGTCATACCGTAGGGGTTTGCATGTCACTATGATGCTGGAAACTATGCCACTGTTATTCAAATACCATCAGGGTCACCCATGGCCGACAGGTTTCAGCTGAGTTTCCAGACTAAGACAGAGTAGGAAGAAGGACCCAGCAGTCTACTTCTGAGAAGATTTAGCCAGTGAAAACCTTATGAATAGCAGTGGAACATTGTTTGATATAGTACCAGAAGATGAGCCCCTCAGGTTGGGAGGCATTCAGAAAGTGACTGGGGAAGAGCTACCTCCTCAAAGTAGAGTCAACCTAAATGATATGAATGGAGTCAAGCTTTTGGGACCTTCCTTTGCTGATGTGGCACTACTCAAAATGAGAAGAAACAGTTGCAAACATCCGTTAATAATCAGAATGTGGAATGTATGAAGGATGACTCTAGGAAAATTGGAAGTCGTCAAAAATGAAATGGAACACGTAGACCAATGTCCTAGGCATTACTGAGCTGAAATGAACTGGTATTGGCCATTTTGAATTGAATAATCGTATGGTCTGCTATGCCAGGAAGGACAACTTGAAGAGGAATGGCATTGCATTAATCAGCAAAAAGAACATTTCAAGATCTATTCTGAAGTACAATGCTGTCACCAATAGGATAATATCCGTATGCCTACAAGGAAGACCAGTTAATACAACTGCTATTCAAATTTACACACCAACCACTAAGGCCAAAGATGAAGAAACTGAAGATTTTTACCAACTTCTGCAATCTGAAATTGATCAAACATGCAATCAGGATAATTACTGGAGATTGGAATGTGAAAGTTGGGGGAAAAAAAAGAGGGATCAGTAGTTGGAAAATACGGCCTTGGTGATAGAAAGGATGCTGGATGGAGAGCGCATGATAGAAGTTTGTAAGACCAATGCCTTCTTCATTGCAAATACCATTTTTCACCAACACACACAGCGACTGTACACATGGACCTCCCTAGATGGAATATACAGGAATCAAATTGACTACATTTGTGGGAAGAGGCAATTGAAAAAGCTCAATATCATCAGTCAGAACAAGGCCAGGGTCCAACTGCGGAACAGTCCATCAATTGCTCATATGCAAGTTCAAGTTGAAACTGAAGAAAATTTGAACAAGTCAACAAGAGCCAAAGTACGACCCAGAGTAAATCCCACTTGAATTTAGAGACCATCTCAAGAATAGATTTGACACATTGAGTTGTGGAATGACATCAAGGACATCATACATGAAGAAAGCAAGAGGTCATTAAAAAGACAGGAAAGAAAGACAAGACCAAAATGGATATCAGAAGAGACTTTGAAACTTGCTGTTGACCGTCAAGTAGCTAAAGCAAAAGGAAGAAATGATGAAGTGAAAGAATTGAATAGGTATCAAAGGATGGCTTGAGAAGACAAAGTATTATGATGACATATGCAAAGACCTGGAGATGGAAAACTAAAAGAGAAGAACACGCTCTGCATTTCTCAAGCTGAAAGAACTGAAGAAAAAATTCAAGCCTCTAGTGGCAATATTGAAGGATTTTATGGTGAAAATATTAAAGAACTCAGGAAGCATCAAAAGAAGATGGAAAGAATACACGAAGTCACCATACCAAAAAGAATTGCTCGATGTTCAACCATTTCAGGAGGTACCATATGAGCAGGAACCAGTGGTACTAAAGGAAGAATTCCAAGCTGCACTGAAGGCATTGGTGACAGACAAAAAAAATGGAATACCAGTTGAGATGTTTCAACAAACGGATGCAGTGCTGGAAGTACTCACTCATCTATGCCAAGAAATTTGGACGACAGCTACCTGGCCAACTGACTGGAAGAGATCTATATTTATGCCTATTCCCAAGAAAGGCAATCCCACTGAAAGCGGAAATTATCATACAATATTACTAATAATACGCAAAAGTAAAATTTTGCTGAAAATCATTCAAAAGCAGCTCGAGCAGTATGTCGATAGTAACTGCCAGAAGTACAAGCTGGATTGTACTTCTGGAACTAGGGATACCATTGCTAATGTCAGATATATCCTGGCTGAAAGCAGAAAATACCAGAAAGGTGTTTACCTGTGTTTTATTGACTTATGCAAAGGCATTTGACTGTGTGGATCATAACAAATTTTGGACAACACTGCAAAGAATGGGAATTTCAGAACACCTAATTGTGCTCATGAGGAACCTTTACATAGATCAAGAAGCTGTCATTCCAACAGAACAAGGGGACACTGCATGGTTTAAAGTCAGGAAAAACATGTGTCAGGGTTGTATCCTTTCACCATGCCTATTCAATCTATATGCTGAGCGAATAATCTGAGAACCTGGACTATATGAAGAAGAATGGGGCATCAAGATTGGAGGAAGACTCATTAACAACCTCCATTTAGCAGATGACACAACCTTGCTTGCTGAACATAAAGAAAACCTGAAGCACTTACTGATGAATATCAGAGACCACAGCCTTCAGCAGGGATTACACCTCAACATTAAAAAAAAAAAAAATCCTCACAATTGGACCAATAAGCAACATCATGATAAACAGGGAAAAGATTGAAGTTGTCAAGGATCTCATTTTACTTGGATCTAAAATCAGCACCCATGGAAGCAGCAGTCCAGAAATCAAAAGATGCATTGCAATGGGCAAATACGCTGCAAAGGATCTCTTTGAAGTGTTGAAAAGCAAAGATGTCTCCTTGAAGACTAAGATGTGCCTGGCTCAAGCTATGGTGTTTTCAGTCACCTCCTATGCATGCGAAAGCTGGACAATGAATAAGGAAGATTGAAGATTGACGCCTTTCAATTGTCGCGTTGGAGAAGAATGCTGAATATACCACAGACTGACAGGAGAGCGAACAGGTCTGTCATGGAGGAAGTACAACCAGAATGCTCCTTAGGAGAAAGGATGGCGAGACTATGTCTCACATACTTTGTACATGTTGTCAGAAGGGATCAGACCCTGGAGAAGAATGTCATGCTTGGTAAAGTAGAGGGATCACAAAACAAAGGAAGACCCTCAATGAGATGGATTGACACAGTGGCTGCAACAATGGGATAAGCATAACAATGATTGTGAAGATGGCGCAGGACTGGGCATGGGCAGTGTTACATTCTGTTGTATGTAGGGTGGCTATGAGTTGGAACCGACTTGATGGCACCTAACAACAACAGTAGTCACATTAAAAAGAGAGAGAGAAGAGAAACAGTAAAATTAATGTTAACCATGTATTTTATTTAACCCAGTATCTGCAAAATATTATCATTTCAGAAACAACCCAAGTGTCCATCAATAAGTAAATGGATAAATAAAACGTGGTATACCCATACAATGGAATATTATTCAGCCATACAGAGAAATGAAGTTCTGATACATGCTACAACCTGGACGAACCTTGGAAACATTATGCTGAATGAAATAAGTCAGAAGCAAAAGAATAAATATTGGGTGATTCCACTTACGTGAAATATCTATGATAGACAAACGTATAGAGGCAAAAGTTTATTAGTGGTTCCCCAGGGGCCGAGGGGTGGAGGGAATGATATCACTGAAAGGGTACTGTGTTTCTGTTTGGGATGAGCCAAGACCTTTGGAAATGGATAGTGGTGATGATGGCACAACATGGGGAAAGTAATTATTGCCACTGAACTGTACACTGAAAATGTATTTTAGCAAGATAAAATTTAAAAAAAAATTTTTTATTAGTAGTTACCAGTGGTTGGGGAGAGGGGAAATGAGGAGTTATTCCTGAAGGGGTATTGAATTTCTACCTGGGATGATGAAAAACTTTTGGAAATAGAGAGTGGTGGCAGTTACACAACGTGGTGAAAGTAATTAATATCACTGAATCCCACATGTAAAAATACTCAAAATGCCAAATCTTTTCTACACATATTCTACCACAATAAAATTTATATGTATAGACACATATCTAATCATATCAATGGGTAATCGATATGAAAATGTATTAATGGAAATATTTTACGCTAGCAAAATACTAAGTCTTCAAAATCTGTTATTTTATTTGACAGCACATCTCAATTTGGCTACTAAATTTTCAATGGTTAAAGTGAAACGCAGCTCTACAAAACCAATAAAGTGTGTTTAATAGGGAAAAAATAATAATTTGACACCACTTCAGTTTTTTAATTTAAATTTTAATTAATTCAAGTTTTAAGAAGTTAAGCTCCTCAGTTGCACTAGCCACATTTTAAATGCTCTGCAGCCATATGTGACGAGGCTACCATATTGCAAAGCACAGCCTTCAACCCAGTGCCTTCGACGTCTTAACATCCAGGCCCACATTGTGTGGGAATCCTGACCAGGTCACCTCCCAGGCTCCCCAGTGGTAACGTGGCTCCCACCCCACCACAAGGCGGCCCAGCCAGTTGTCAGGTCAGGTAGTTAGAAAATTCTTTCTTACGCTGAGCTGGAAACCTTTGCCCTGTCATTTCCATCTTCAGGGCCCAGGTTTGTCTTCCACAGTCTGCCCCCTCTCTGCAGGTGTGATGGGATAGAACCTCACAGCCCAGCCAGCCCAAGGCCTCCAGTCCTCCAGCACGCTCCCAGCTCAGGTGTCCTGAGGTCTCTTACCTACGAACCACATCTATCTGCCCTAAGGGCACCACACCCTTTGAAGAAGAGTCAGGCTTTTCAAAAGCCTTCTTCCCCACCCCTGTCCCCTTGGTCAGGACAGAGGAGAGCATGGATGAGAAGAACACTGAATAATGGCTTTTCCCTGAGGCAAGGTGGCTCTGCTGTTTCCAGGTTTTTGTCATAAAATGCAGTCGCAACATAGTGACCCTAAACGCTGCAGAAAAAAAGGCCCTATAAAACTGAGCACTTGGTAGCTGGCGCAGGAAGATTTTTCAAAGAAAGCATTTTTGGACAAAAATAGAGTGAAACCGTTACACTATCTTTTCCTACACATATAAGTTTTACATAAACGGTGTTATAGAATAAATGCGGTTATCATGTATACCTTGCCCCACCTCCTATCTGCACCCTAACCCCATCCCTGTAACTCAGTCTAAGCACTTACTATGTGCTGTATATTTTCCTCTGTTCTTATATAATCTGAAACAGCTTTTTATATCATGGCAACTAACAAGAACATCCACACAGAAATTGAAGGGCTTGTCATGGTTTGTTTTACGCAAAAGAGGTCTTATTATACATACTTTCCTGCGTTTTGCTTTTCTCACTCAACTCTCAACGTTATAGAAAAGCAAACCTTTCTGGCTATACCTCACAGTGAGCTCAGTTCTGCCCCCCCGAGGCAAGAGACAAAGGGTAAGATTGCTGGCAGGTGTGTTCCTGCCACTCACACACAAGCACACACTCACAATCATACACAGACATGCACACGCTCACACACGCATATACATATACACACCTACACATCACCCACCCACCCACAAACATACATCCGCAGGCTCTGCGGCTCTTGTTCTGTTCTAGCCGCCAGAGTTGGACTGGTCCCTCTGACAAAGCACAGGGGAGACCATAGCAAATATCCTCCCCCACCTCCCAGGCCTCAGTGGTTTGAGAGTGTGATTCTCCAGGCAACAGCCTGGCTGTCTGGGGGAACTGGGGGAGAAGTTGAGTCCCACCTGCCACCCCCACGCACCCTAAGGAGCTGTGTCCATCACCTTCCGCGCTCTGTGTCACCAGCATACACACCCTTTCACCATAAGGCTGGGGGATCAACCAGGAAATTGAAACTCAAGCCAATAATTGGAAACCTGACAGGTGTGCAGGTGTGAATGGAGTGCTTTACACCAGGTGTGCCAAGTTAAAAGAAACAATTATGCAGCAGAACCAGGGAAGAGCATTCATTTATCTTAGAAAGGGTTCAAACTTTACCCATTACCTCGCTTCCCTTCCCCCACACCCACCCTCAGCCCCAGACCCAGTCAGCTGTGATGCCCCCAAAGAACCCAGCCCTGTCCTTGAGCAGCACTTGTCTTCATAGAGGGACTGGGGAACTATGTTCCCCAAAAATGTCTCATGTGCCAGTGCCTGAAGTACCACCAGAAATCATGGGGAAACGTTTCCTTCATTCATTTTTAATTGGTGCAGACTGTAATGACATTCTCTGGAAAATAAATACTTAACCACCATCCCTTAGATTTTTCAGGCCCAGGGAGGATGATGATGTAAAGCTTTCAGTTAATAAAAAAAAAAAAATAGCTTAGTTTATTCTGGTGTCATTTCTTTTATTTCCTTTCACCTCTTTATTTATGGTTTAAATTTTTTGTACCCTGGTGTTTGGCCTGCTTTCCTCGGGAGGATAATTAAGAAAAAGAATTAGATGTTCAGGCATTTTTTACCCTTGGGCTGGAGGCAGTAGAAGTGTTTCGGGATAGACAGGGAAATAGGAGAGAAGGGAGCCAACACCATCACAGTCACCACCAAAACCCAAAAAGAAAATCCATTGCTTCCCTAAAGTGCATTAAGGTGTTATTCTGGGCTCTTGGGATGGCACAACCTCTTATTCTAAGAGTCCGTGGATTCCGTTAGGCAAATAGTTAAGTGACAGGATCCTTATGAGTGAACGAATCACCGTAAAACTCATCTGTAACCAAAAAGGTTCTATAATTGAAATGGGATCTGCCAAAGTGGGTCTGCCCTATAGCTGACCCGTCTTATTACAGGTCCTGGGCCCTGGAAGACCAATGAAATCAGAAAGGAAGGCAAAATAAAAACCAAAGAACGCTGCTCCCGTTAAGTAAAGTTAGTGTTTAATTAGACAGGGGCCATGAATTCTAGCCTTCAAAATAAAATCAAGGGGAAAAAAAAACTTTCCCCATGAGTGACTCTTCCTATCCTTGAAGAGGATGATAATGAAACTGACAAAT
The DNA here is from genome assembly GCF_030014295.1 of Loxodonta africana. Classification (NCBI taxonomy): domain Eukaryota; kingdom Metazoa; phylum Chordata; class Mammalia; order Proboscidea; family Elephantidae; genus Loxodonta; species Loxodonta africana. The sequence continues at coordinate 58,870,646 of NC_087358.1, forward strand.
ACGCCTTGGAGGCCAGCCTCAGGAACTAAATCGATTTATTTAATAATTTAGGAATCACTTCCAGCCATCTCTCCCATTAAAATCAGAGGGGCCATTGTATTCTCTATTTCTTCTCTTCCTTTCCTTTCTCTTAGTTATGCCTCACCGGCTTTAATAAATAAGTAATACAGAGGGGGAGAAAACACTTATCTGCAGTGCCTCTCACCTGCACCTTAGCCCTGCGGGGATCTCTGATTCTTTCCCAGCTAGTAATAAATGGAGTCGGGAGCATTCTTTTCTCCTGCAAAGGCTGGCGCAGCGGGTTCGACCCCTAAATGTGGCGGAGGCAGCCAGGCAGCCCAGAGCTCTGCTCCAGCCCCCCGGGGAAGAACTGCAGAATGAATCACATATTCAGACAAGCTAGAAGGGGCGAGGGCCGTGCCTAAGCAGAGCACTCAGATGACTTTCCAGCTAGTAAATGGCAAGAAGCCACAGGGACTAGGAGGGGAATTCCAAAAGCATCAAACTAAACTGTGATCATTTGCAGTTTATTGCTCCAAAGCAAGGGCTGCTGAACCCAGCTACTCTTATATTTCCTTGTGATGCTTTGAAGAAAATTGGAAAGAGATTGCTGCTATATAGTAGGTCTCAGAAACTAAACTTGCTGACCAGGCAGGATTGTGGCTCCACTCAACTAGAGCTTCTCCCTGCTCTCCCCCTCTGGACAAGGCCTTCCCTGAACACAGGGACACAGGGACCACAATGCCACTGTGCACCTGGAGGGGGTGAGAGCCCCCTCCACCCACCGCTTCCCAGGCACCATGCTAGAGGCCACTGAATGCTGGCTCCATCCACCGCAACACCTTCAGCCCCCACAGCCTCCAGGACCACACCCAAGTCCATTTCCCTGCTTCTGCCTGAGCACCCACAGAGTCACCTCTCAGGGCCCCTCCCTGCTCCAGCCAGCTTTATGATTTTCAGTTCTTTCCCTGGCCTTTGCAGGGTTACTCCCCACTGGAAAGCCTGCCCCTCTACTCTGCTACCCCACCTCTAACCAGTTACGGTGGAGTCACTTGGACTCATGGCAACCGCATGTGTGTCAGAGTACAAAGGTGCTCCAATGGCTGATTTTTTGGAAGGAGATCACCAGACCTTTCTTCCAAGGCACCTTTGGTGGACTCAAACCTCCAGCCTTTCAACTAGCTGACTGCATTAACTGTTTGCACCATCTGGGGGACTCCTATCCCTGTCTCTAAGAAAACAAACAAACCAACCAACCCATTGCCATCAGGTGGATTCCAACTCCTGATACAGACAAGAACTGCCACTTAGGGTTTCCAAGGCTGTAATCTATACTGAAGCAGACTGGTGGGTTCAAATAGCCGAACTTTAGGTTAGCAGTTGAGCTCTTAACCATTGTGCCACCAGTGGTGTCTAGTAGGACTTAATAAATACTTGGTGAATGAATGGAGCATTATCTTTAATCTATTCCTTGTAGTAAATTTTCAATTGGAACAGGATCCTGAAGCCTTCAGCTTGGGAATATCATTATACTTGAGGAAACTCAAAGCAATACCAGGGCCCTGTCTCTAGCTAGGCTAGTTCTATTCCCCGCCCCCCCACCCCCGCTTTCCTTTTTTTTTTTTTTTCAATTTTAAGAAACATCTAAGTATTCAGCATGAAGAAGGTTTTAAGAACTATGCAAACATTTGGAAACCAATCTGATTCATCTGCTTGTGGATAACAAATGGATGTCAAGCCTCAAAACTGGAAATCGGGGAGTGAGCCAAAAATATGCAGTTCCTGGGTGGCACAAAGGGTTAACCACTCAGCTACTAGCCAAAAAGTTGGCAGTTCAAACCCACCCAGAGGTGCCTCGGAAGGCAGCGCTGGTGATCTGCTTCAAAGGCCAGTCTTAAAAACCCTATAGAGCAGTTCTATTCTGCACACGTGAGTTCGCCACGAGTTGAAATTGACTCAATGTCAACCAACAACAATAAAAAAAAATATGCTCTGAGTGCAGCAAAGACAGTAGTAAGAAAATAATTTGGGGCTAAATACAGATCACACATTAAATAGACTGTAAAAGATGTAAAACTAGAGCCCCCTTTAAGTCTTAGTTTGGGTGACAGCCCTCGCAGGAGCTTGCCCACACCACTGCCCCAGGCTGGTTACCCTCAAGTCGCTCCCACAGCACTGAGGGAACACCCATTTCTTGCCCCTGATCACCTGATTATATGGCTGTCTCCCCTTACTGAGGGTAGTGGTGGTTCAGTAGCAGAATTTTTGCCTTCCGTGCAGGAAATTTCTTTGATTCCCAGCCAATGCGCCTCAAGCACAGCCACTACCCATCTGTCAGTGGAGACTTGGATTGCTATGATGCTGAACAGGTTTCAGCAGAGCTTCCAGGCTAAGACAAACTAGGAAGAAAGGCCTGAAGATCTACTTCCGGAAGTCAATGAAATCCATATGGATCACAACGGTCTGATCCCGTCGTGCATGGGGTCACGAGGAGTCAGGCTAACTTGACAGAGATAACAACAGCGGCTCCCCTCACCAAACTGAAAGCTCCTTAAGGGCAGAAAGCTTGACATCTTGGTTTTGCATTCCTCCATACCTACCCTAGAGTCCCTGGGTGGTACAAAGAGTTAACGGTGCTTGGCTGCTAACTGAAAGGCTCAAGATTCAACTCTACCCTGAGGTACCCCAGAAGAAAGCCTTGGCTATCTACTTCTGAAAAACTCAGCCATTGAAAACTCTGTGGAGTACAGTTCTACTTTAACACACATGGGGTCGCCATAAGTCAGAATTGACTCAGCAGCAACTGGTCATACCTAGTATAGCGCCTGGCACACAGTAGGTGCTTAACAGACATGTGTTAACTAAACGTTGAGGGAAGCTGAGATAGCACACTGCTGAAAGATATCAGGTATTTGCCACTGGTTTATGGTCTACTGACAACTAAGGTGCCCCTGACCCAAGCCATGGTCTTTTCAATTGCATCATATGCATGTGAAAGCTGGACAGTGAAAAAGGAAGATCAGAGAAGAATCGATGCATTTGAATTGCAGCATTGGCAAAGAATATTGAATATACCTACCGTGGACTGCCAGAAGAATGAACAAATCGTCTTGGAGGAAGTCCAGCCAAAATGCTCCTTAGAGGCAAGTCAAAGGACTTTGACTTGCTTACTTTGGGCCTGTCATTAGAAAAGATCGATCACTAGAGAAGGACATCATACTTGGTAAAGTAAAGGGTCAGTGAAAAAGAGGAAAACCCTCAATGAAATGGATTGACACCGTAGCCGCAACAATAGGCTCAAACTTGCCAACAATTGTGAGGATGCCAGAGGACTAGGCACTGTTGCGTTCTGTCGTAGGTAATGTCGCCATGAGCCGGAGCCAATTTCATGGCAGCTAACGACAACAACTATGGCGTAACTTATGCTTCCTGTATTTTTCATTTGAGGGAAGGAGAAGCAAAGAGGGGGGCTGAAGTGCCTTGTCTCCCCTGGAAACCAGCACAGGGAGTCTTCACCAAGCAGCCGTTGCGAAGATAATTTATCCCTGTCAGAAATACACAGGCACCAAGCCACGTAGCTACTTCTCTCCCTCCACAAATTAATGATGATTCTGGCATTAAACCCATAAATAATTCATGAAGTCAAATATAAGGTATCTCCAAGCTCACGTCAGACATACTGTGTAGCTTCATTCAGGGGAGAAATTTAAACACCCGCCTGGAAGCCTCTTTGGTTCACAGGAAGTTCTGATGTGGCTAAATGCGTGTTAAATTTAGCCAAATGAATATTACATAAATATTCATTGAGCATCCTGTGCTAGGCATGGTGCTGGGTTCTGGTGAATTGAATACAAGACACAGTCTCTCCCCACTGTCTAACAGGAGAGACAAGGAGACAGTACAGAGTGCTAAGTGCTAAAAAAACAACACACTGACGTGGGATGACCTAGTAGTTAAACTTCTGTTCTCTGGAATCAAATAGACTTGGCTTCTAACCCCAATTCCTGGCTGTGTAACCTTGAGCCAGCTAATATCTCTAAACCTCAATCTCTTCATCTGTTAAGTGGATATGATGATAATTGGACCTACATCATCAGATTGGCTGACAGAGGAAAACAATTAATGCCAGCAATCAACGTTTTTCATATTATAATATTAGCACTATATTACACAATCTTGTTATACATTATATAATGTAATATATAAGTTATAGAAGAAGAAGTCAGGGAAGACTTCTAGGAGAAGATGAGTTTCCAAGGATGTGTGGGGAAGAGTGTGAGAGATGTGGAGAAGAACCCCCACATAATTTGCTGGGCCCAGTGCAAAGTGAAATTGCAGGGCTCTTCTGTAAGTTGAAACTGACTCCACGCAACGGGTTTGGTTTATTTTTGTTTTTCCCAAAATTAAGACTTTCAAGACGGTAAAACAGCAGAGTATTAAACCAAGTGTTTGTTGTTCGCCAATATGTTGATTCTGACTCATGGCACTGTGTTGCAGAGTAGAACTGCGCTCCTTAGGGTTTTCAACGCTGTGGCAGTTCAGAAGCAGATCACCAGGCTTGTCTTCCAAGGTGCCTCTAGGTTGGTACAAACCGTCAATCTTTCAGTGTAGTGCAAGGCTCTTCCAAGCATGGGTGCTATGTGACTGTACAGGTTGCAAGCACATGAAGCTGACCCTAAGAGAAAGTGTGTTCACCACAACCCCAAACACGTCACTGACAGTTGGATTGCAGGAGGGTATGCGTGGCTTCCTAGAAACTGAGTTCTAAGCCTCAGTATCTTAGTCACCTCCTACTGCCATAACACAAATACCACAAGTGGGTAGCTTATAGAGCAGACATTTATTTTCTCACAATTCAAGAGGCTAAAAGTCCAAATTCAGGAGAAGTGGCTCTAGAAGGAAGTCTATCCTTGTTTATTTCAGCTTCTAGCAGCTACCAGCAATCCTTGTCTGTAGCCCTGGGGGTTCCTTGGCGTTCTTTGACATGTAGACAATCCTCTCTCTCATGGTGTCTGTCTTCCTCCAGTGTGTGTGTCTATTTTGCTCTTTTTATAACTCAGAAGTGATTAAGTTTAAGACCTACCCTACACTGGTATGACCTCAACAACATAACAAACTAAAACCCCTATTTCTAAACAGGATCACATCCACAGGTACAAGGGCCAGGGATTCAACACATTTTGAGGGGCTCGATTCAATCCGTAACACTCAGTGTAGATGGAAGATGCTTCTGGCTGAACTACAGCCTCAGAACTAACCTTCAAGGTAGGCAGATACTCTGGTGCTAATAGCAGGAGCTGTGTGTGCACACATGTAACTGCAACCCACTCTGCTGTTTGAAAGCAAGAGAATGCATGAGATGACTTCCCACGTTCCTCTCCTGGTCTGGGAGTCCTGCAAAAAAATCATTGGAAATCACGGGGCCTGGGACTCAGAAGTCGTGGATACCAGCCCCAGGCCTATTGCCCACTAGTAGGTGATGGAGGGCAAGTCACTTCACCACTCTGGACACCAGCTTCCTCACCTATGAAATAAATGCAGGAAATAGACTCATTGATCTTGAGGGGCCCTTCTGGGTAGAATATTCTGTGTTTCTGTGGAATAACAGCAGGAGGAAAAAAATAAAAGTCTACAAAGCCAGAGTAAAGTAATAATAATTTTAAAACAAGCTATATGCCTGCTGACTTTTTAATATACCATTTCTGGTCTGGGGGAAAAAAAACTATATTATGCAAAATAGAACGCTCCTGAAAACTCCCATAACATCCCGTGTGCATTGCATTTAGCAGGTGTGGTGTATTTCATGCCATTCAGACTGTGTGTAATAGGGGCGAGGAAGCCCAATCACTGATAACACTCTATTTAGACCACTCAGCATGGGCAACATACATTTCCTGTACATCACAGGCTGCTTTTATTGCTTAGAACATTTGCATAAAGCCAAACAATTATCCCCAGGGGGTAGATCAGTTACTGCTGCTTTTCCTTACCTGGAGTTGCCATCCTTCAAGTCCCCATCTCAGAATCATCTCCCTGACTGACAACCATGAAATCATCTGCTGAGCAACAAGCTCCAGGCACTTGGGCAGACCCCGAAGGCCTCCTGGCCCAAGGGCCTTCTCTCGAAACTCACCAAGGGAGTTCGCAGACCTTCTCCAGCCTGAGTGTGCACCGGAATCACCTGGAGGGCTTCTTAAACAGGGTTGCTGAGCCCTACTGCCAGAGTTTCTGATTCAGGAGGTATCTGCAATTTTAACAAGTTCCCAGTGATGCCACTGAAAATCCGTGGAGCACAGTTCTGCTGTGACACATACAGGGTCACTGTTTGTTGTTTTTTTTTTTTTTTTTTTTTTTTGCTTTGTTCTGTTTTAACTTGTTTTAGACCTCTGTATAGGGAGACGGATCATTTTCCTTGCGTCCATTCATTTCTGGATATTGAGGTGAACAGGGAGACAAAACTCCATGGTTCCCTGCCTGCAGAAAATTTTCAGTCTATTTGGGAAGAAGACTTACTCTCACCCTCAAATAGGAGCATTTTCCCAGGCTTCCACTGCTCCCTGAATCCTTGAGTTAGCAGCATCAGCATCACCTGGAGCTTGTTAGAAATGCAGACTCTCAGGGCCACCAAAGGCCTCCCAGCATTTTTATGCACACTAAAGTTTGAGAAGCACTGCCCTAAGTATCATGGGGATGGATGGAATCCCAGCTAGCACAAAGGAGACAGGTTCTCCAAGGGTGATTCTCCTCCTGTGGATTTTAGCCTGGCCTGGACTTGGAGAGAGGGAGGTAGGGGGGAGAGAACACATCCTACAGCACATTCTGTCTGTTTCCTCGTCCAGACATATTGCAGGCTGATGTGTTTGTCATGTCCAGGCCTGGAGAGGGGTTGCAAACTCAGGTGACTTGAAGCACTGGGCAGGCAGCCTGTAAACAACTCATGACTCAGGACACGTGTAAGGTAATAGCGGGTGATGACACCTGTAGTCTTTCCCAAATGCTTTCGTCTTCAAATCTTTGAAAACACTGTGCTAGCCAAACAGAGGTTTTAGCAGACTGGACTCCATCTGCAGAGTTGCCAGTGTTTGATCCCTCCCTGAAGTAACAAAAAACCAGTTGGGGTAGAGTTGACGCCAACTCATGGCCACCCACGTGTACCAGAGCAGAGCTGTGTTCTATAGGGTTTTCATTGGCTGATTTTTTAGAAGTAGGTCTCCAGGGACTTTTTTCCGAGGCACTTCTGAGTGACCTTGAACTTCCAACCTTTCAGTTAGCAGCTGAATGCATTAACCACTTGCACCACCCGGGGACTTCTAAGTAATAACAGTATTGTTTAAATTCATTGACCACTTGTTGCATGTCAAGCACTCTTATCGCTATCCCCATTTTACACATGGGAAAACTGAGGCACAGGCAGACCAAGTAACTTGCCCCCAATCATGCAGCTAACGAAATGAGGGAAACCCTGGTGGCATAGTGGTTAAGTGCTACGGCTGCTAACCAAAGGGTCGGCAGTTCGAATCCGCCAGGTGCTCCTTGGAAACTCTACGGGGCAGTTCTACTCCGTCCTGTAGGGTCGCTATGAGTCAGAATCGACTCGAGTGCACTGGGTCTGGGTTTTAATGAAATGAGAGCTGGGATTTGCACCCAGTCAGTGTGGCTGCAGAGCTGCACTGTACGGCCTCTGCAGTGACCACCAATCCTGTGGGTCGGGAATGGTATCTGTCCTAAAGGCAGGTGGAGGCAGATTCTCAAAGGAGAAACCAGAAACCAGAACATGAAAGGTAGCCTTAGGGCAAAGTTACAATGTATCATCCAAACTAGGATTTTTTTTTTTTCTTTTTAGATTAAAAATGGCATTACTAATAATTATGCCGGGACAACAGGTGTAAACAGGACTCTTGAGGGGCTCATCACAGGGCTCTCCAATGGGACTGGGGGTTATAGATGGCCTCTGCTTCTCTAAGGATGGACAGGAGCTACACAGGGAGAAGGCCCTGAGCAGAGGATGAGCAAACTATGCCTTGAGAACTAAATTGTCTAGTTACTGGTTCCCCTCACTGCATTTCCACTTGCTTTCCTTTTATTTTCCCCAAACCCTAGTACAGAATTGTTTAGATGCACCCCTCTCCCATCTCAACTCCCACTTAGGTTGTTGTTGTTGTTAGTTGCCATCGAGTCTGCCCTGACTCATGGTGACCTCATGCACAACAGAACAAAACACTGCCCAGTCTTGCACCATCCCAATGATCGGTTGTGGATTGAACTGTTATGATCCATAGAGTTTTCATTTTCTCAAGTAGATCTCCAGGCCTTTCTTCCTAGTCTGTCTTAGTCTGGAAGCTCTCCTGAAACCTGTTCAGCTTCATAACAACACACAATACTCCATTGACAGATGGGTGGTGGCTGTACATGAGACACATTGGCCAAGAACCAAACCTGGGTCTCCCACATGGAAGGTGAGAAGTCTACCACTGAACCACCATTGCCTGTATCCCACTCAGGCAGTTCAACAGAAACCTCCAAGAGGGAGGGCAGAGTGTGAAGCCAGGTCCAGTCTTCTCTGTCTCCCCTACATGTAGACTCCTTTCTCTGCTGTCACCCTTGGAGGATCTGGGCTTTCAAGGGGAAACTTTACCTAAAATTACAATTCCCCCTGAACATCATCAGCTTAAGTCTCCATAGCAAGGCCCCATGGACAATTGAGCACTCTAGGAAGATACACAAACACCTTGATAGTTTTCAAAGAGCTTTCCCACACCTGTCTCCTTTTGCCCTCACGAGAGAGAGGTTATACCGTGCCCACTTTATACACAGAATTCAGACAAGAGCAGTGAAACCAACCAATTCTGAAATAGACATAATCAAACCTGATGAAAGCAGGATTGATTGGGTTGGGTCTGTTAACTGGGAATAATTACCATCTCTTGCCTTGAAGAACTCCCACAGTGACAATTGGGGGGTTCCTCTTGAGTAAACGAAATGAGTGAGGAAGTGTTTTCGTTTTGCATAGAACTGGCATTAGGCAGCAGGTCCACACAGGAAGCAGCCTCTCGGTCATGCCCAGTCCTGGCTCATCCCTCTGCCCATGCAGCTGCCAGAGGACGCCCTTCCACAGCAGCCCAGCTATCCAGATGGCACGGAGAGCCTAATTGCCATTGTTATCCCTGATGGCACATTCCAAAAGACGGGAGAGAAGCAGCTGGGAGACAAATCTCTCTTCTCTCTAAGGAGCCACCTACAGCCTCTGTTTAATGCAGATGAGGAGCTAAGTATGCCTCTTCTGCCATCTGTGTATGAGGGAAAGGACTAGAAGTTCCTTCCCGCTACAGGAACCCTGTGGAAGCCATGAATAAGAGTGCCCTTGCCACTCATTGGCCCAACCCTGATGAAAAGACATCATTGTCATTGTTATTAGATGCCATTAAGTTGGTTCCAACTCACAGTGACCCTATGTATAACAGAATGAAACACTGCCTGGTCTTGCTCCATCCTCTCAATCATTGCTATGTTTGAGCCCATTGTTGCAACCGCTGTGTCAATCCATCTTGTTGAGGGTCTTCCTCTTTTTTGCTGACCCTCTACCGTTTTTAGCCTCAAAAATAAAAAAGTCTGACAAAACCATGTGTTGGTGAGTATGTGGTCTCAGGATCTATTGCACTTTGCTGAGGAGAAAGTAACTTAGAATAACCACTTTGGGAAAACTATACATACCTAGTAAAGCTGGAAATATTCATTTCCTGAGACCTAGAAATGGCACTCTGAGGAGACAACCCTATAGTAACGTATACCCTTGTGTGCCAGGATACTAGAATGTCCCTAGTAGTGTCATTCATAATCACTACAAACTCGAAACAACCCTAATGTCAGTAGTAGAATGAATGGATAAGTTTGTGGTAAGGGCAATCAAAATTATTGCCTTTGCTATTATACAGCAGTGAAAATGAATAAACACAAAATAAAACATAAAAGAATATACACAGTATGATTCCATCTATAACATGCTCACAGACATCAAGAACATCCAACACTACACCACATTGTTTAGGGATGCATCTGAGTGTGGTAAAACATCAAAGAAAGGCAAGGAAATTATTACCAAAAGGCGGTACCCTGTAGTCAATTCTGGGGAGAGGAGGTTTTGTGTTGGGGAAAGGGGCACATAAACATAACCAAACAAAATAAAACAAAAAAAACAAACCTACTGCCTTCAAGTCAATTCTGACTCATAGTGACCCTATAGGACAAAGTTGAACTGTCCCATAGGGTTTCCAAGTAGCAACTGGTTGATTTGAACTGCTGACCTTTTTGTTGGCAGCTGAACTCTTACCCACTGCGCTACCAGGGCGCACGCACTCTCTCTCTCTCTCTCTCTCTATATATATACATATATATATATATATAAGGTACAGGTAGTGTTCTATTTCTTGACCTGAGGGACGGTGGTTACACAGGTGTTTGCTTTGTAACTATTTGTTAAAATTGTGTTCTAACAGATTAGCAGGATAGTGAGTCAGATGAGACACACGAAAGGGGGGTCAGGGAGGCCATGAAGAATACCTAGGTTATTATAGCCACAGTTCCCAGAGGCGGTAGGCCACGAGGCCTGGCCACACAGGGGCTTGCATCTGGGGACAAGGTAACAAGTGGAAATTGTAGGAGATGGCATTTTGAATAATTGTGCAGGCTCAGGGGCATAGGGACTTCACCTAGTTGTTGGGTACTTGGCCCAGGGGGAATTAGGATGGGTGATTAGTGGCCCAGGAGTGTGAGAGCCTGATGAGGGGACTGTTTGGAGAGTGGACTAAATCAGCTGCTCAAGAAAGGGATTGGACCATCCTGCAGTCAGAACCCCAAAACTCTGTCAAGACGGCATTTGAAGAAAATGGCATTGCAACCTGTACATGTATGCTTTATGCATTTTTCTGTTGATACATTACATTTCACACACACACACAATGTTAAAAAAGGCATTTCCCCAGCCCTGAGTTATTTTAGATTGGAGGTCCAGGAGGAACCTGGGCGCAGGAAGGAGCAGCGCATGCAAATGTCTGGGGACAAAGCTTTCTAGAGAGAGGAACAGCAGATTCTAAGTCCTAGGCACTGTGGTTGACCCAGAGTGGGCAAAGGGGATGGGGCCGAGGAGGGGGAAAGGGGCAGGGCTGGATGCTCCCTGTGAGGCCATGAGGGTCCCAGTGAGGAGAAAACCACTGGGGTCCAGACTTGCAGGGACCCAGGTTTTATAGGACCTGATACTCATACAATTTGGGGACCCTCCAAGAAAAAGAATGAAACTTGAGCATTATTAGCTTCATGGTAAACCTGCCTCTGTCCTATGTGTGGTGGTAGGTATAATAGAAACGGAAGCTGAGAGTGCTTTTGGATGCAGCCACCCCCTAATGGAACCCAAAGAAAATACAGGTTTGGATAAGGTGTATGTGGTGGGTGTGGGAGGAGTAAGAGGCTGAAAGGAACACAGGAACTGTAGCCTCAGAAAAGTTGTTCCCAAATCCCTTTCGGAATTTTTAAAAAGTCATATTCATGAGTTGTTAACCATTTTGTTTAGCAAATTGGTTTATCCCGATGACCTGTGGAGGTGGCAGGTGGCGCTGAAGAAACCCTCCTAAATGCAGTCCTGATCTTTTTGCTCACTGGGCGCTGACACCAACGTGGGCTCCCAGCGCTCAAAGACATGGGTCTGAGAAGGAGGGGAAGGAGGGAGAAGAGGCTTCTGTCTGCAGCAGAAGGGGTCTGTGGGGACAGCTAGAAACATGGTATTTACAGCAAACAGCAGCCCCAGAACAGAATCTTTTCCTTTGCTGTGTGGGCCCGGCCCATGTACACAAATATTGAAGCTGGGAAAACCAGAGCTGCTAAATATAATCACTGGGGCAAGAGCAAGAGGCGTCAAGGAGAAAAAGGCATCGTGTTCATTCATTTGTATGAAAATCCGGCAAGAAATGTGGGGGATGAGAGCCAGGGAGAGAACTCTTAACTCCCTGAGGCAGTCAATAGCCCCATCTGGCCCTTCTCCTGAGCGGAAAGAGTTGGCAGAGCACCAAGGGCCTCTGCCCCCACTGGCAACTATTTTGAAAAGGAAAAGCCAGAGCTAGTTTCCAGGGGCTGAGTGGGGTGGGAGGGAAAGAAGGGAAGCAAAGAAGGGATAGTTCTACTCTTTAATATTCTGTAAAATGGTATAATAGGATGATTCCTTAGTCAGGTTAAAATGTGGTTTTCCCCTTGTGTCTAATGTTAGTGGCGAGCCGATTTAATAAGAGAGAAAAAATTAGCAAGAATCCTTGGATCTACACTTTTAAGTGACATTCTGCATTTCTTACCTTTTTTAATTTGAAGACAGATTTTTCTAGTTTACTGAAGGTCTGCCAACAGTTCCTAAAAGGTATCAATGACTTTTGAAATCATTTTTAATGTGTTGCCTTGAAAGCTCCCCCAAGTATAATGATGTTCCCAGGCTCAAGGTTTCAGGATCCTGTTCCAGGTGAAAACTGGCTACAAGAAATGGATTAAATATAACTCTCCATTCATTCACCATGTGTTTATAAAGTGCCTACCAGACATCACTGGTGGTGCAGTGGTTAAGAGCTCGGCTGCTAACTGAAAGGTCCACTGTTTGAACCTATCAGCCGCTTATAGGGAGAAAGATGTGCCAGTCCGCTTCCATAAAGATTACAGCCTTGGAAACCCTATGGGAGAGTTCTGTCCTATAGGGCCGCTATGAGTCAGAATTGACCAGACGGCAAGGGGTTTGGGTTTTTTGGTTTTAGACGCCAGGCCTAGAGCTAGATGCTGTGGCTAATGGTGGAAATCACCTTCTGGTGAGGAAGAAGGGCAGTGCAAAGGCAACATGACTCGGGGTGAGTGCTCTGGTCTGGGAGATGCAGGGCACTATAGAAGCACATGGAAGGGTCCTGTTAGGGATTGAATTGTGCCCCCCCCCCCAAAAAAAGACATATTGAAGTCCTAGTTTCTGGCACTCCCATGTGTCTGTCAGTTTATCGTACTGTGGGGGCTTGCATGTTGCTGTGATGCTGAAAGCTATGTCACCAGTATTCAGATACCAGCAGGGTCACCCATGGAGGACAGGGTTCAGCTGAGCTTCCAGACTAAGACAATATACAAAGAAGGACCCAGCAGTCTACTTCTGAAAAGAAACAGCCAGTGAAAACCTTATGAATAGCAGTGGAACTTTGTCTGATATAGTACCAGAGGATTAAGCTCCCCAGGTTGCAAGGCATTCAAAAGACAACTGAGGAAGAGCTGCCTCCTCAAAGTACAGTCGACCTTAATGACGTGGGTGGAGTAAAGCTTTCAGGACCTTGATTTGCTGATGTAGCTGCAAACATCCATTAATAATCAGAAACTGGAATATAAGAAGGAAATTTCCTAGAAATTGGAAAATCTAGGAAAATCATATAGTCTACTATGCCGTGAATGACAACTGAAAGAGGAATGGTGTTGAATTCATTGTCAAAAAGAATATTTCAAGATCTATCCTGAAGTACAATGCTGTCAGCAATAGGATAATATCCATACATCTACAAAGAAGACCAGTTAATATGACTATTATTCAAATTTACACACCAACCACTAAGGCTAAGATGAAGAAATTGAAGATTTTTATCAGCTTCAGCAGTCTGAAATTGATCAAACATGCAATCAGGATGCGTTGATAATTATGTGATTGGAATGCGAAAGTTGGAAACAAAGAAGAAGGATCAGTAGTTGGAAAATATGGCCTTGGTGATAGAAACAATGCTGGAGATGGAATGACAGAATTTTGCAAGACTAACAACTTCTTCATTGCAAATACCTTTTTTCACCAACATAAGCGGTGACTATACACATGGACCTCACCAGATGGACTACACAGGAATCAGGTTGACTACATCTGTGTAAAGAGTTGATGGAAAAGCTCAATATTATCAGTCAGAACATGGCCAGGGGCCAACTATGCAACAGACTATCAATTGCTCATATGCAAGTTCAAGTTGAAACTGAAGAAAATCAGAGCAAGTCCAGGAGAGCCAAAATACAAACTTGAGTATATCCCACCTGAATTCAGAGACCATTTTCTCAAGAATAGATTTGACGTGTTGAACACTAATGACTGAAGACCAGATGAGTTGTGGAATGACATCAAGGATATCATACATGAAGAAATCAAAAGATCATTGAAAAGACAAGAAAAGGAAGAAAAGACCAAAATGGATGGCAGAGGAGACTCTGAAACTTGCTGTTGAACGTTGAGCAGCTAAAGCAAAAGGAAGAAATAAGTTGAACAGAAGATTTCAAAGGGCAGCTCAAGAAGACAAAGTAAAATATTATAATGACATGTGCAAAGAGCTGGAGATAGAAAACCAAAAGGGAAGAAAACGCTTGATGTTTCTCAAGCTGAAAGAACTGAAGAAAAAATTCAAGTCTCGTATTGCAATAGTGAAGGATTCTATGGGGAAAATATTAAATGACACAGAAGCATCAAAAGAAGGTGGAAGGAATATACAGAGTCATTATACCAAGAAGAATTAGTCAATATTCAACCATTTCAAGAGGTAGCATATGATCAGGAACCGATGGTACGGAAGGAAGAATTCCAAGCTGCACTGAAGGCACTGGCAAAAAACAAGGCTTCAGGAATTGACAGAATATCAATTGAGATGTTTCAACAAATGGATGCAGAACTGGAAGTGCTCACTTGTCCATGCAAGAAATTTGGAAGACAGCTACTTAGCCAACCAACTGGAAGAGATCCATATTTATGCCTATTCCTAAGAAAAGTGATCCAACTGAATGCAGGAATTATCGAACAATATCATTAATGTCACACACAAGCAAAATTTTGCTCAAGATAATTCAAAAGCAGCTGCAGCAGTATATCAACAGGGAACTGCCAGAAATTCAGGCTGGATTCAGAAGATGATGTGGAACAAGGGAAATGATTGCTGATGTCAGATGGATCCTGGCTAAAAGCAGAGAATACCAGAAGGATGTTTACCCATGTTTTATTGACTATGCAAAGACATTTGACTGTGTGGATCATAACAAGTTATGGATAACATTGCGAAGAATGGGAATTCCAGAACACTTAATTGTGCTCATGAGGAACCTTTACATAGATCAAGAGGCAGTTGTTTGGGCAGAACGAGGGGATACTGATTGGTTTAAAGTTGGGAAAGGTGTGCGTCAAGGTTGTATTCTTTCACCATACCTATTCAATCTGTATGCTGAGCAAATAATACGAGAAGCTGGACTATATGAAGAAGAATGGGGCATCAGAGTTGAAGGAAGACTCATTAACAACCTGCATTATGCAGATGACACAACCTTGCTTGCTGAAAGTGAAGAGGACTTCAATCACTTACTGATGAAGATCAAAGACCACAGCCTTGAGTATGGATTACACCTCACCGTTAAGAAAACAAAAATCCTCACGACTGGACCAATAAGCAACTTCATGATAAATGGAGAAAGAATTGGAATTGTCAAGAATTTTATTTTACTTGGATCCACAATCAACAGCCATGGAAGTGGTAGTCAAGAAATCAAAAGATGCATTGCATTGGGTAAATCTGCTGCAAAAAGCCTCTTTAGAGTGTTGAAAAGCAAAGACATCACCTTGAAGACTAAGGTGTGCCTGACCCAAGCCATGGTATTTTCAATCATATCATATGCGTGTGAAAGCTGGACAATGAATAAGGAAGACCGAAGAAGAATTGATGCTTTTGAATTGTGGTATTGGCAAAGAATATTGCATACACCACGGACTGCCAAAAGAATGAACAAATCTGTCTTTGAAGAAGTGCAACCAGAATGCTCCTTAGAAGCAAGGATGGTGAGACTCTGTCTTATATACTTTGGACATGTTGTCAGGAGGGATCAGTCCCTGGAGAAGGACATCTTGCTTGGTAAAGTACACGGTCAAGGAAAAAAAGGAAGACCCTCAAGGAGACAGACTGACACAGTGGCTGCAACAATGGGCTCAAGCATAACAAAAATTGTGAGCATGGCTCAGGACCAGGCAGTGTTCTGTTCTGTGGCACGTAGGCTGGCTATGAGTTGGAACCGACTTGTCGGCAACTCACAACAACAACAACTTCTGTCACCTGTGAACATGACCTTGTTTGGAAATAGGGTCTTTGAAGATGTTATCTGTTAAGTTCTCATGAGGTCATGCTGGAATAGGATGAGTCCTAATCCAATCTTTTTTTTTTTTTTTGTACTTTAGATGAAGGTTTATAGAACAAACTAGCTTCTCGTTAAACAGTACACATATTCTTTTATGACATTGGTTAACAACCCCACGACATGTCGACAGTCTCCCTTCTCAACCTTGGGTTCCCTATTACCAGCTTTCCTGTAACCTCCTGCCTTCTCATCCTTGCCCCTGGGCTGGTGTGTCCCTTTAGTCTCATTTTGTTTTACGGGCCTGCCTAATCTTTAGGTGAAGGGTGAACCTCAGGAGTGACTTCATTACGGATCTAAAAGGGTGTCTGGTGGCCATACTCACAGGATTTCTCCAGTCTCTGTCAGGCCAGTAAGTCTGGTCTTTTTTTTGTGAGTTAGAATTTTAATCTACATTTTTTTCGAGCTCTGTCCGGGACCCTCTATTGTGATCCCTGTCAGAGCACTCAGTTGTGGTAGCTGTGCACTATCTATCTGTACTGGACTCAGTCTGGTAGAGGCCGTGGTAGTTGGTCCATTAGTCCTTTGGAATAATCTTTTTTTTTTTTTAATTTTTATTGTGCTTTAAGTGAAAGTTCACAAATCAAGTCAGTCTCTCACACAAAAAAATTTATATACACCTTGCTGTGTACTCCTAGTTGCTCTCCCCCTAGTGAGACAGCACACTCCTTTCCTCCACTCTCTATTTTCGTGCCCACTCAGCCAGCTTCTGACCTGCTCTGCCCTCTCATTTCCCGTCCAGACAGGAGCTGCCCACATAGTCTCATGTGTCTACTTGATCCAAGAAACCCACTCCTCACCAGTATCATTTTCTATCTTATAATTCAGTCCAATCCCTGTCTGAAGTGTTGGCTTTGGGAATGGTTCCTGTCTTGGGCTAAAAGAAGGTCTGGGGACCATGACCTCCGGGGTCCTTCTAGTCTCAATCAGACCATCAAGTATGGTCTTTTCACGAGAATTTGAGGTCTGTATCCTCCTGCTCTCCTGCTCCCTCAGGGGTCCTTTGTTGTGTTCCCTGTCAGGGCAGTCAACGTTTGTAGCTGGGCACCATCTAGTTCTTCTGGTCTTAGGCTGATGTAGTCTCTGGTTTATGTGGCCCTTTCTGTCTCACTCTTTTCTGTCTCTTGGGCTTATAATTACCTTGAGTCTTTAGTGTTCTTCATTCTCCTTTGCTCCTTTGGAGTAATCTTTCCCTTGCATCTTTAGTTTTCTTCATTCTCCTTGCTCGCAATGGGGTGAGACCAGTGGAGTGACTTAGATGGCCACTTATAGGCTTTTAAGACCCCAAATGCTACTCAGCAAAGTAGAATGCAGAACATATTCTTTATAAACTATGTTATGCCAATTGAGCTGGATGTTCCCCAAGACTATAGTCCCCAGAGCCCTCAGCCCAGTAATTCGGTCCCTCAGGGAGTTTGGATGTGTCTGTGGAGCTTCCAGTACAAGTTGTGCTGGCTTCCCCAGTATTGTGTACTGCCTTACCCTTCACCAAAGTTACCACTTATCTACTAATCCAATCCTGTTGTGTGCTGTCGATTCCAATTCATGACGACCCTATAGGAGAGAGTAGAACTATCCCATAAGGTTTCCTAGGCCATAATCCTTAGGGCAGCAGATCATCAGGTCTTTTCTCCCACGGACGGAAGGTAGGTCCAAACCACCGGCCTTTAGTTAGCAGCCCGACGCTTAACCGTTGTTCCACCAAGGCTCCCTTAACCCAATCTGAATGTTATCCTCTAAAAGAAGAAGCATAGAGAGACAGACAGAGAGAAGACGTCCATGTGAAGACAGAGGCATATATAAGCCAAGGAAGACCAAGGATTGCCAACCAGCCCCAGTAGCTAAGAGAGAGGCATGGAACAGATTCACCCTGAGACCTCAGAGAGAATCAATCAACAAAGCCAACATTCTGATTTCAGACATCTAGGCCTCAGAACTGTGAGAAAATGAATTTCTGTCCTTAGAAACAACCCAGTTTGTGGTACTCTGTTATGGCAGCCCTGGAAAACTAAGACAGAGTCGCTTATCCAGGCTCAGGGGGTCAGGGAAGGTTGAGCAGAGGAAGTGACATATAAACTGAAGTCTGGAGGATCAGCAGAGGCTGACCAGGTAAGTGGCAAAGGAGAACAGAGTTCTAGGTAGAGGAATCAGCACCAGCAAAGGCCTGGAGATAAGCAAAGAATGGCGGAACCAGGTTAAGATCTGGGAACTGAGGACTGGTGAGAAATGAGGCCCTAGGAGCAGGAGGCAGCACACCGTGTAGGTCCTCAAAGGTCATTGAAGAAGTCAAACTCTATTCTAAGCTCACAAGAAATTTCCGAAAGCTTATAAACAAATTTCTGTATTAGAAAGGTTGTATCAGCTGCTGTGTAGAGCCTGAATTGGAGGAAAACAAGACAAGTACCAGGGAGACCAGCTGGAAAATTGCCCCCGTATCCTGATGGTAAGCTGAACCAGGAGGTGGAGATAGGACGGAGGTAAGTGAATGGGCTTGAGAAGTTACTAAAGATGTAGAATTGACATTCCTTGGAACACAAGAGGGAGAGGACCATTACCTATTATGTAACCTTGCTTTACTCCCTTGGTGAAAGGAACTGCTTCAAAACACAAAACAATGATTTCTAATACAACAAATCAGTCACTTCTTTTCCTGAAGTGTGGTTGTGCACCTATTATGCACAGGTATGGAGCAAGGCTGGAGACTGAGAGATGAGCAGACTTCAAAAGAGATGCTGACAAGGCAACATCCCAGCCTAAGGACCAAGGACTTTGAGAGCAGACCGACCTGGGTTCAAATTCTGGCTCCACCAAGTCTCTATGTGACCAGGGACAAGTCACTTCATCTCTCTGAAACTCATTTTCTTATTTATTACATGAGAAGAAAGTGCCTACCTTCTAGGATTGTTGGGAAAAGTAAATGGGATAATATGTGTAAAGAGTCTAGCAAATCACCAAACACAAAATAGTTGTTCAATAAATGGCAGCTGTTATTATTACTGCAGCCCTTGGGTGGTCCAAATAGTTAACACACTCAGCTGCTAACTGAAAGACTGGAGGTTCAAGTCCCCCCCAGAGGTACCTCGATGGCCTGGCGAACTACTTCCAAAAAACCAGCCATTGAAAATCCTATGGAGCACAGTTCTACTCTGACACATAAGGGGTCGCAATGAGTCAGAATTGACTCCACAGCAGCTTTTTATTTATTATTCAGTTTTTGTTGTTGCTGTGAAAATACAGATATCACATTTGTCAATTCAACACTTTCCACATGTACAACTCAGTAACACCAATTACAGCAATCATGTGCGGCCATCACAGCAAGTAGTTTTTTATTATTACTGATGGTGGTGGTGATGGAGGTAGTGGTGAGCTTTTTGGTGCTGTTTCCATTGTTCAATTCTACAAATCCTGTTTTAGCACAGTCGGTGAATCTGTTGTTCCCTGCATTTTTCCTTTGGTTGCCATGCAGGTGAAAGTCAATGTTGTGGTCCCAAGTGCGCAGCTGACAACACAGCACCGTTCAAAAGAACACTGATCAGACACTTACAGGCAAGGGGGTACAGTGAGATGCGACCAGCATCAGTGTGGTCGCCTGAAAATGATGGTGACAATAACATCTTTGAAATGTAGATAACTCTTTACTCTCAGATCCCATACCCAAGAAGATGTGCAAATGAGTCTGAACAGCTTTGCTGAGGCAGCACACAGCTATAAACCAACAATAAGGAGACTGAGAACACACTGCAGATTGCACAAAATGCTCTATGCACAGAGCTGGATGCATTCTCCAGTAACTCGTTGCTGAGAGCTGCCCCAAATGCTGTTGCCTAGGCAGCAAAGCACCCAATGATGGACTGTGGAACAAGGAAATAGGAAAACAGATCAAGAAAAATGGCATGACCTTTGGGAGACGGAAAAGCAGAATGTGGCCAGAGCTACATTTAGCTCCACACTAAGCCAATGTTTTATAGACTGTGGCTGACTTTCGCACTGGCTTCACTACCTGCTTTTTTTTGGGGGGGGGCGGGTGCGGGGGGAGCTTTGCCAACAACAGGTCAAAACCCAATCATCCTCAGTGTTCCAACACTGAAGCAAATCGATCTACAACACAGCTCCATGGGGCTGGGACTGTGTAGAGGATGGATAGAATTGGAGCAATGTCGTAGAAAATATTC
Organism: Loxodonta africana; assembly: GCF_030014295.1. Taxonomy (NCBI): domain Eukaryota; kingdom Metazoa; phylum Chordata; class Mammalia; order Proboscidea; family Elephantidae; genus Loxodonta; species Loxodonta africana. Next base: position 58,891,018 of record NC_087358.1, read on the forward strand.
TGAGGTTTTAACCAAGGTTCCCATGCCCTGAAATACCCTCGCTCAATTTTTCCTCTCCTCTCTCCTCAGACAGACACTTGAGCATCCAGCACTTACTGCCTCAGGAAAGGGATAGAACCATAGAAATGCTGAGAGAAAGAAAAAGTCAATTCTTAATTTGGGAGTTGCAAATTTGAAACTCACAGCTGAGTTTAAGAAAAAGGCTTTTGTGTTCCAGAAGTTTCTTGTTGCTGCCGCCCCATGTGTGCAGAGTAGAATTGTTCCACAGAGTTTTCAAGGCTGTGACCTTTTGGAAGAAGATCGCCGGGCCTGTCTTCCGAGGCACCTCTAGGTAGGTTCGAACCTCTAAACTTTTGTGCTTTAGGTGAAAGTTCACAGCTCAAGTTACTTTCTCATTCAAAAATTTATCCACATATTTTTTTGTGACATTGGTTGCAATCCCCACAATGTGACAGCATGCTCCCCCTTTCCACCCTAGGTTCACTGAGTCCATTCTTCCAGTTCTGTCCCTTCCTGACTTCTCATCCAGGTTTTGGACAGGAGCTGCCCATTTGGTTTCATATATTTGATTGAATCTAAAAGCACATTCCTCACATGTGTTATTTTTTGTTTTATAGGCCTGTTTAATCTTTGTCTGGAAAGTGAGCTTCAGGAATGGTTTCAGTTCTGGGTTAGAGAGCATCCAGAGGCCGTGGTTTCGGGGGTTCGTCTAGTCTCTGTCAGACCAGTAAGTCTGATCTTCTTCTGTGAATTTGAATTCTGTTCTACATTTTTCTTCTGGTCTGTCCGGAACTCTCTTTTGTGTTCCCCGTCAGGGCGGTCATTGGTGGTAGCTGGGCACTATTTAGTTCTTCTGGTCTCAGGCTGATGGAGTCTCTGGCATACGTGGTCCTTTAGGAACCACCAAACTTTTGGCTAGTAGTCAAGTGCTTAACCATTTGCAACACTCAGGGACTTCGTTCCAAAAGATTAGGAGAAAGCTATTGTCCTAAGGGGACTCTGTATGGAAAATATGTGAGCAGTCAAAGGGGAAGTGAAGGTAGCCAGATGCTGGTGTGTATCCCCACCATCCTCCAGGTAAGCCCTGTGGAGAAGACACAGTAAAATCCTCTGATAAATTCTGGGGGATTTGAGAGCTTTCTGGGGGAAGCCCAGGAAGGCATCAAACCCCACACCAGCACGGGGTAGAGCAGAGGACAGGGAGGGCTGTGTGGGGACTGAGGCAGGCAGACCCCAGAGAGCCTCGCCATTCTTCCATGCTCTCAGCAAGACATGGAGAGCAACTAGACCTTTCCATGTGTTCAAGACAAGAGCAGAAATGGCCAAGAAAAAAGACAGATCTGGAGAGGCCTGGCAGGTAGAGGAGATAATGTAACTGCCATCTTTAAAGACAGAAAACCAGAAGGCTGATGGAAATGAAGGGGTCGGGGAGGAGACAATGACCAGAACTCTTCTCCAAGTACTGAGATTAAATTTCCGCTACCTAACTTAAGTTCAGTTACACAAAAACCAAAAAATTTACATTTTACATTTTTGCAGACCTGATTGTGTGGCATGACAAGATGTTATCAACACCATTGGCCTACTTACTCCTCACAATAACACTCTGGTGGTGCATTAGTTACCTAGTGATGCCACAACCAAAATACCACATGTAGGTGGCTTTAAAGAACAGAAATGTGTATTCTCACTGTTCTGGAGGCTAAAAATCCAATCAGGGTCTCAGCCATGTCAATTCTTTCTGTGGGCTCCTCCAAGTTTCTGATGGCAGCCAGGTGTTCCTTGGTGTCTATTCCCTCCCCCCCAGTATGTGTGTGTGTATGTGTGTGTGTGTGTGTGTGTCTACGTCTACTCTGATCTGTATGTAAGACACCACTCAGAAGTGATTAGGTTTAAGGACCCACCCTACTCTGGTATGACCCCATTAACATAGCAAAAGAAAACCCTTATTTCTAAAAAACCAAACCTCCATTGCCATTGAGTCAATTCCGACTCATGGTGACCCCATGTGTTACAGAGTAGAACTGCTCCATAGACTTTTCTTAGCAATAATCTTTATGAAAGCAGATCGCCAGGCCTTTCTTCCAAGGCACCAGTGGGTGGCTTTGAACCATCAACCCTAGGTTAGTAAAAATGAGTACAAATCATTTGAGCCACCTGGGGACCCCTATTTCTAAACAGGGTCATATTTATAGGCATAGTTTAGGATTTTAACAAATACTTCGTGGGGACACAATTCATTCTATAATAGAAGAAATGTATTATTCTTCCAGGAGTCCCTGGGTGGTACAAGCAGTTGGAGGTTCAAGTCTACCCAGAAGCACCTTGGAGGAAACGTCTGATGATCTATTTCCAAAAAGAATTTGCCACCCAAAACTCTTAGTTATCAAGTGCTGCTATAACAGAAATACACAAGTGGATGGCTTTAACAAAGAAAACTATTCTTTCACAATTTAGGAGGCTAGAAGTCTAAATTCAGGGTGCCAGCTCCAGAGGAAGGCTTTCTGTCTGTGTTGGCTCTGGGGGAAGGCCTTTGTCATCAAATCTTCCCATGGTCTAGGAGCTTTTCAGTGCAGGCGCCCCGGGTCCAAAGGACACACTCCACTCCTGGCTCTTCTTGCTTGGTGGTAATGAGCTCCCTCTCTCTCTGCTCCCTTCTCTCTTTTACATCTCAAAAGAAATTGACTCAAGATACAACCTAGAGGCATGATCCCCTGGAGCGATCACGCCAGGGCTGGCAGTAGTGTTCCGGATGGTTTCCTCAGGGAGAGACAGTGAGCCACACAGTCTACCTACACTTCCGGAACCAGAGAAGAACAGTGCTCTTGGCAAAATCTAAGTACTTGCATCTATTTTACCACGCCTCCAGCCCCAGCTGTAGATTTCCCTGGGCCTGAGATAGGTTCTGCTGCACATCCTGAGCCATTCTCACAGCCTCAGAGAAGGAATAAATTAACAATTGGGGAAAAAGATAATCTGTCAGCTCCACTAAGCTGGGGAGCTCAGGACAGAAGCAGCTCCTGTCTAGGCACAAACGGTCTATGGACTTTGAATACCTTTCACCCCTTCATGGACCTGTGTGGGCCCATTTCAGGAGATTCGGCCCTTGTTGGCAGACTGCAACGGTGTACGTACTTGAGATCTGACTTCAACGGTTTCAGCTGTGCAGTGGAGAGGTGGGTTTTTGATGTTTGACACCGCTTTGCCTATTAAACAGGGTCCTCACCTACCAACATCAGGGCTTGAGGACTGGTGGCTCCACCCACATCACCTAGCCACCCACCTCAGGGGTCCAGGGGTAAGTGGTGCCTTCCAGTCCTTACAACCAAAAGCATTGGGTGCCCATGGTCCAGCTACAGAACCCACCCACCTGTGCACTCTAGGGAACAGGGACAGACGTGCTTTCCTCACAGACACTCAAGGGACGGTTGTCAGGCCCCTGCCTTGTTCAGAAGATACAACCTAATCCTGTAGATTGTATCCTGCCTCATTAACATAACTGCCTCTAATCCTGCCTCACTGATATGATAGAGGTTAAGATTTACAACACGTAAGATAATTAGGTCACAAAAAGGAAGACAACCACACAATACTGGGAATCACAGCCTAGATGCACATTTTGGGGGGACACAATTCAATCCATAACAAAAACCATACAGAGCACGGTTTTATTGTGACACACATGGGGTCACCGTAAGTCGAAACTGACTCAGCAGCAACTAGTTATTATTCTCCCACTTTTACAAATAAGAAAACCAAAGCAAGATTTGAGTACCTTGCCTAAAATTTCACACCTATGAAGAGGCAAAGGAGTCCGGTGTGACAACAGTTAATTGCTTGACTGCTAACCAAAAGGTTGGCACTTTGAACTCACCCAGTGGCTCCACAGAAGAAAGACCTGGTGATCTCTTTCCAGAAAGATTATAGCCTAGAAAATTCTATGGGGCAATTTTACTCTGTCACATGGTGTTGCTATTAGTTGAAATCCACTCGACAGCACCTAACAACAACAACATGAAGAGGCAGGTCCAGGATTTTAACCAGGTTTTTGCCTCAACTGGTACAAGGCTGAGAGGCTTCTGCCTGAACAATGGACCTGAAGGGACCATAAGCTGCAGAGGCGGGAGAAAGAGACACCAACACTTAACATTGCACAGTGAGCCATCCTGGGCAAGGGTTCCACCCTTTACCCATGTAAATGTGCTGACTCCCCCGTGGGTGAGCACACTGGTGACTCAGCATCAGGTAAACACGTGTGCTTGCCAGGACTTTCCAAACTCCTCACACCTGTCCAGGTGTGATAAATCCAGTCAGGGAGAGTGAGGCCCGCAAGCTTCCCAGTGCCCCCACCCACATGCCTGCCTTGCCCAGACCCAGCTTGGACACCAAGAAGGACAGACCCAACAGGAATTTTGTTTGTGTCTGAAGAGAAATCACAAATCCCTGTTCAATACACATTTAGGGATGATTTATCATTTGCTCAATGAGCTGATGGCTTCCTGCATGCTTTGATTTTAGGCCTCTCATCCTGCCGGGTAGAACTGATGATGGCAGGGCTGCCCAGCCCAGCAGAGGAAGGGAAGGAGCTATTTCAAACTTGTGAATAAATAATCCTTTAAGTGACAGATTTGAGCTAAAAGGAGAGTTTTGCCCTAAACAGAATCATTTGTATACTGTCATTGGCTTCCGTAATGTATATCCACTCCTCACAAAGAGTAGGATTCCAATTAGGGGGCAGCTTTCCTCACTCCTGAATATTTGAGGGCCATGTGAAGGTTGCAATTCAGACTGCATTGCATTCAATGTTTAATTGTCACTGTATCTAACGGTAAAGCCCTTATCTTCCAAATTAAATCCTCCTCCCTTCTAAATCCTAAAACCAATACCTTAAGTCCTTTTTATTTTTTCCATTCTCTGCCCTCAAAATCCATATTATGTTGATTCTTCCTTCTCAGTAATCCCCAAAAGTGTCCTTTCCCTGCTCCTGAGTTAAACCCTCCATTCAAGTGTAAATCTGTCCTGGTAACAATCTATCCTTGCCTCTTTGCGACTTCGCTCCCAGGTTTCCTGCTTCTGTATTAGTTTCCCTTTAAGTTTTTCACTGCAACCCATTTTGTCTTCCTCTAGAAACCAAAAACCAAATCCATTGTAGTCAAGTCAACTTCAACTCATAGTGACCTCACAGAACTGCCCCATAGGGTTTCCAAGGATCGCTGTGAGTTGGAATCAAGCTTTATGGAAACAGACTACCACATCTTTCTCCCATGGAGAAGCTGATAGGTTCAAACCACCGACCTTTTGGTTGGCACCCAAGGGATTAACCACTGCACCATGAGGCTCCTTGGCTTCCTCTTTATTAAAAAAAAAAAAAAAAAAAAAACCTGTCACCATTGAGTTGATTCCAAGTCATAGCAACCCTATAGGACAGAGTAGAACTGCCCCATAGGGTTTCCAAGGAGCACCTGGTAGATTTGGACAGCTGACCTGGCATCCTCTAGTACTACCAAAACCCATATAAGCAACTTATTTCAAAAAGACAAAGTACTTTGCCAGATGCTTCTTCTGCATCAAATTCAACATAGTGGTTTACTTTTAAAGCTACTCTATTCCCTCCTACAACGGTGTACAGATTGTTATGGACTGACTTGTATTCCCCAAAAAAGGTTTGTTGAAGTCCTAAGCCCTGCTACCTATGAACAGAATCTTGTTTGGAAGTAAGATTTTTTAAGAAGGAGTAGGGTGATACACAATGGGAGGGAAATTTGGAATAGAACCTCAAATTCCTAAAAAAGAAAAAAAAAAAAAACAGACTTAGAGACTGCAGGACTCCCTGAGACTATTGCCCTGAGATACTCTTCAAACCTTGAACCAAAACTAACCTCTGAGGTCACCTTGTAGCTAAATAACAAATTAGCTCACAAAGTAATTAGTATCACCCATAACTACTGTGCTCCTTTAAAAAAAAAAAAAATCCTTACATGAGGAGGTGGGGCCAAGATGGCAGAGTAGTCAGATGATTCCTGTGGTCCTTCTTACAACAAAGACCCGAAAAAAACAAGTCAGTCAATTATATATGACAATCTAGGAGCCCTGAACATCAAAGGCAAGGTTGAGGAGTCAGACTGAGTGGCAGGAGGAGGGAGAGATGGTTCAGAGGCAGTGAGGAGTTCCCAGACCTGACCCAGTGGGAACTGGCACCCTGTGGGTTAGATTGGCTGGTGTGCACAGTGAGGCAAGCAGTGGCGCTTGGAACTCGTTTTTCACACCAAGAGAGACCAAGCATCGAAGAGTCTACTCAAGCCTCCAGAACCACTAAAAAGCAATGCTCAGTCAGCAAAAGGTAAGTGCACGTGTCTAACCTTCCACATGGATCAAAATACACCACCTTTGCGAAGCACCTATCTCCCATTACCTGCCTCCTCCCCACTCTGCATCGGGTCCCAGGCCAGAAGTAGGACCCATGGCCCACTCTGAGCCATTCTCCCAGCTTTGGAGAGGGAATGACTTAACAAACAAGAAAAAAATAATCTTCTAGCTCCCCTAAGCCAGGAACTCAAGGCAGACACAGCCCCTTTGCCTAGGCACAGGCATAAGAGGTCCACAGACTTTGAATGCCTTTAGTACCTGCATTTCAACAATGTGGGCCCTCATTAGCACAGTACAATAGGGTATATACCTGAAGCCTATTTGCAACTATTTCAGCTGTAAGGTGGACCAGGAGATTTGAGACATTTGACATTGCTCTTCCCATTAAGCAGGGTCCTCACCTACCCACATCAGGTGCCTGAGGATGGATGGCTTCACCCATGACACCTAACCACCCACAGAGGGGATCGAAGAATAAGTGGTGCCTCCCAGTTCTTACAGCCAACTGCATTGAGTGCCCATAGTCCAGCTGCAAAACCCACCCACTTACACACTCTAGGGAACAAGGACACGCTTTCCTCCCAGACACTTGGGGCAGCCATCAGCCCTGTGCCTTGCTCAGTGCATGACCCCCTACCGCAGCCAGTTACCTGTGCCTACTCCAATCAACCCTGCCTATCTAGGACTGTAGGTGAGAATCTTTACCGCACACTTGGTGAACAGCTTCCTGGACACCTGAGCTGAATCCATGCAAGAAAAGCAAATGGATTCCTGGGCTTGCATACCAAGCAACAGTTCTAACCACCTGGTAACAAAATGTGAGAGCTTCAAGGCACCAGTAATAAAACTAGCTCACACAACCAGCCTATTTGGGCATATCAAAACAAAACAATTCAGGAGACATCTAAGTCAATTGGCATAATAAAATCTATTAAGAAAACATTCCGCATCCCACCTTGGAGAGAGGCATCTGGGGTCTTAAACGCTAGCAAGCAGCCATCTAAGATGCATCAACTGGTCTCAGCCCACCTGGATCAAAGAAGAATGAAGAACACCAAGGACACAAGATAATTACAAGCCCAAGAGACAGAAAGAGCCACATAAACCAGAGACTACATCAGCCTGAAACCAGAAGAGCTGGGTGGTAGCCCATGACTGCCCTGTCAGGGAACACAACAGAGAACCCCTAAGGGAGCAGGCTAGCAGTGGGATGCAGACCCCAAATTCTCATAAAAAGACCAGACTTAATGGTCTGACTGAGACTAGAAGGATCCCGGTGGTCATGGCCCCCAGACATTCTGTTGGCCCAGGACAGGAACCATTCCCAAAGCCAACTCTTCAGACAGGGATTGGACTGGACAATTGGTTGGAGAGGGATGCTGGTGAGGAGTGATCTTCTTGGATCAGGTGGACACTTGAGACTATGTTGGCATCTCCTCCCTGGAGGGGAGACAAGAGGATAGAGGGGGTTAGAAGCTAGTGAAATGGGCACAAAAAGAAAGAGTGGAGGGTGGGAGCAGGTTGTATCATTAGGGAGAGAGCAATTGGGAGTATGCAGCAAGGTGTATATAAGGTTTTGTGTGACTTGATTTGTAAACTTTCACTTAAAGCTCAATAAAAATTAAGAAAAAAGAAGAACCTAGGACACAGTAAGCAAATATAAAATAAATTTAATGATTTATTGATGGCTCGGAGACAGCAGTTAATATTCAATCACATAAAAAGGCAGATCGTGATGGCTTCAGCAAGCTCCCAAAACAAAGAATCAAGAAACCTTCCAAAGGAAGATAATTTCTTGGAATTATTGGAGGTAGAATTCGAAAGATTAATATACAGAGCTCTTCAAGAATCAGGAAGAAGATCAAGCAAAATGCAGAACAAGTCAAGGAACACACAGACAAAGCAATAGAGGAACTTCAGAAGGTTATACAAGAGCATAATGACGAATTTGACAGGCTGCAAGAATCTATAGAGAGACAGCAGACTGAAATCCAAAAGATTAACAATAAAATTTCAAAGTTAGACAACTCAAGAGAAAGTCATGGGAGCAGAAATCAGGCAATGAAAATAAAAATTAGTGAGATTGAAGACAAAGCACTTGACACCAACTTATTTGAGGAAAAATCAGATAAAAGAATTTTAAAAAATGAAGAAACCTTAAGAATTATGTGGCACTCTATCCAGAGGAATAACCTACGAGTGATTGGAGCACTAGAACAGGGAGGGATAACGGAAAATACAGAGAGAATTGTTGAAGATTTCTTGGCAGAAACTTCCCTGATATTGTGAAAGATGAGAAGATATCTACTTGTTGAACCCCACACAAGGTAGATCCCAAAAGAAAATCACTAGACATATTACAAGCAAACTTTCCAAAACCAAAGATAAAGAGAATTTTAAGAGCAGCTAGAGATAAACCAAAAGTCATCTACAAAGGAGAGTCAATAAGATTAAGCTTGGACTACTCAGCACAAACCATGCTGGCAAGAAGGCAACAGGATGACATATATATAAGGCCTTGAAGGAAAAAAAATTGCCAGCCAAGAATTATACAGCCAGCAAAACTGTCTCTCAAATATGATGGTGAAATTAGGGCATTTCCAGATAAACAGAAGTCTAGGGAATTTGTAAAAACCAAACCAAAATTAAAAGAAATGCTAAAAGGAGTCCTCTGGTTACAAAATCAATAACATTAGATAACAACCCAAGACTAGAACACAGGACAAAACAACCAGATATCAATCCAGATAGGGAAGACACAAATAAATCAAAGATAAAACACTGAAAATAGGGAAAAAGAGATATCACTATGTAAAAGATGAGAACATTAAAACAAAACACAGGGATTAAATAATGTATTCATACATCTTTCATATTGAGAAGAAAGTCAAGGCGATATCAAGACAAAAAAACATCGGTTTAAACTCATAAAAATAGAGGTAAATATTAAGGTAACCACAAAGGAAACTAACAATCCTACACATAAAAATAAAAAACAAGAAAAACCTAAAGACTCAGCAAATACAAAATCAAAAACAATGAAAAGAAAATACATAAAGAAAAACAGCTCAGCACAGAAAATTAAGTGGAACAAAAAAACTGTTGACAACACAAAAAAATTACATCAAAATACCTATCAATAATTATGCTGAATGTAAATGGACTAAATGCACCAATAAAGAGACAGAGAGTGGCAAAATGGGTTAAAAAGAAAAGAAAAAAAAAATGATCCATCTACATGCTGCCTACAAGAAACACTCTTTAGGTTTAAAAACACAAATAAACTAAAACTCAAAGGATGGAAAAAAAATTATCAAGCAAACAACCATCAAAAAAGAGCAGGAGTGGCAATATTAATGTCTGACAAAATAGACTTTAAAGTTAAATCCACCACAAAGGATAAGGAAGGACACTATATAATGATTAAAAACCCAGTGCCATCGATGTGATTAAAGGGTCAATATAACAGGATGACATAACCATAATAAATATTTATGCACCCAACGATAAAAAATAAATAAATAAATAATTTTTTTTAATGCACCCAATGATAGGGCTCCAAAATACATAAAACAAACTCTAACAGCATTGAAAAGAGAAATAGACAGCTCCAACTTAATAGCAGGAGACTTCAACACACCACTTTTGGTGAAGAACAGGACATTCAGAAAGAAGCTCAATAAAGACACAGAAGATGTAAATGCCACAATCAACCAACTTGATCTCATACATATATACTGAACACTCCACCCAACAGCGGCCAAGTATGCTTTCTTTTCCAATGCACATGGAACATTCTCCAAAATAGACCACATATTAGGTGATAAAGCAAGCCTTAAAAGAATCCAAAGCATCAAAATATTACAAAGCATCTTATCTGACCATAAAGCCATAAAAGTAGAAATCAATAACAGAAAAAGCAAGGGAAAGAAATCAAACACATGGAAAATGAACAACGCCTTGCTCAAAAATGACTGGGTTATAAAAGAAATAAAGGACAGAATAAAGAAATTCGCAAAATCAAGTGAGAAAGAAAACACATCCTACCAGAACATTTGGGACACAGCAAAAGCAGTGCTCAGAGGTCAATTTATTGCAATAAATGCACACATCCAAAAAGAAGAAAGGGCCAAAATCAAAACATTAGCCCTACAACTCAAACAAATATAAAGAGACGGCAAAAGAAGCCCTCAGGTACCAGAAGGAGCAAATGATAAAAATTAGAGCAGAGTTAAATGAAATAGAGACTAGAAAAACAATTGAAAGAGTTAACAAGACCAAAAGATGGTATTTTGAAAAGATCAACAAAATTGATAAACCATTGGCCAAACTCACAAAAGAAAAACAGGAGAGGAAGAAAATAACCCAAATAAGAAATAAGATGGGCAATATCACAACAGACCCAACTGAAATTAAAAGAATGATAATAGAACTCTATAAAAAATTATACTCTAACGAATCTGAAAACCTAGAGAAACCTACCTAAACTAACACAAACAGAGGTAGAACAACTAAGTAAACCTAAAACAAAGAAAGAGATTGAAAAGGTAATTTAAAAACTGCCCCCCCCCCCAAGAAAAGCCCTGGCCCTACCAAACTTTCAGAGAAGAGTTAACACCACTACTACTAAAGGTATTTCAGAGCATAGAAAAAGATGGAATACTTCCAAACTCATTCTATGAAGCCAGCATAACCCTGATACCAAAACCAGGTAAAGACACCACAATAAAAAAAATTACAGACCAATATCCCTCAGGAACATAGACACAAAAATCCTCAACAAAATTCTAACCAATAGAATTCAGTAACATATCAAAAAAATAATTCACCATAACGAAGTGGGATTCACACCAGTTATGCAGGGACAGTTCAACATTCAAAAAACAATCAGTGTAATCCATCACATAAATGAAACAAAAGATGAGAATTGCATGATCTTATCAATTGATGCAGAAAAGGCACTTGAAAAAGTCCAACACCCATTCATGATAAAAACTCTTAGCAAAATAGGAAAAGGAGGGAAATTCCTCAACATAATAAAGGGCATTTATACAAAGCCAACAGCCAACATCATCCTAAATGGAGAGAGTCTGAAAGCATTCCTCTTGAGAACAGAAACCAGACAAGGATGCCCATCATTACCACTCTTATTCAACATCGTGCTGGAGGTCCTAGCCAGAGCAATTAGGCTAGAAAAGGAAATAAAGAGCATTCAAATTGGTAAGGAAGAAGTAAAAGTATCTCTATTTGCAGATGATATGATCTTGTACACAGAAATACCCAAAGAATCTACAAGAAAACTACTGGAACTAATAGAAGACTTCAGGAAAGCATCAGGATACAAGACAAACATATAAAAATCAGTTGGATCCCTCTATACCAACAAAGAGGGCATCGAAGAGGAAATCACCAGATCAATACCATTTACAATAGCCCCAAAGAAGGTAAAATACTTAGGAATAAGTCTAACCAGAGACACAAAAGGCCTACACAAAGAAAACCACATGACACTACTGCAAGAAACCAAAAGAGACCTACATAAGTGGAAAAACATACCTTCCTCATGGATAGGAAGACTCAACATTGTGAAAATGTTAATTCTACCCAAAGAAATCTATAGATACGATGCAACCCCAATCCAAATTCCAATGGCATTTTTTAATGAGAGGGAGAAAAAAAATCTCCAATTTCATATGGAAAGGGAAGAGCCCCAGGATAAGTAAAGCATTACCAAAGAAGAACAAAGTAGGAGGCCTCTTACTATCTGATTTTAGAACATATTATACTGCCACAGTAGTCAAAACAGCCTGGTACTTGTACAACAGGTACATAGACCAGTGAAACAGAATTGAGAATTCAGATGTAAATTCATCCACCTATGAACAGCTGATATTTGACAAAGGCCCAAAGTCAGTTAAATGGGGAAAAGACAGTCTTTTTAACAAATGATGCTGGCATAACTGGATATTCAATGGCAAAAAAATGAAACAAGACCCATACCTCACACCAGGCAATAAAACTAACTCAAAAGGGATCAATGACCTAAATATAAAATCTAAAATGATAAAGATCATGGAAGAAAAAATAGGGACTACACTAAAAAAAACTAGGAGCCCTAATATATGGCATAAACAGAACACAAAACATTACCAACAATGGGCAAACACCAGAAGAGAAACTAGATAACTGGGAGCTCCTAAACATCAAACACTTATGCTCATCAAAAGACTTCACCAAAAGAGTAAAAAGACAACCTACAGACTGGGAAAAAATTTTAGCTACGACATATCCAATAAGGGTCTAATCTCTAAAATCTATAAGATACTGCAAAACCTCAATAACAAAAAGACAAATAACCCAATTAAAAAATGGGCAAAGGATATGAACAGGCATTTCACCAAAGAAAACATTCAGGCAGCTAACAGATTCATGAGGAAATGCTCACAATCATTAGCCATTAGAGAAATGCAAATCAAAACTACAATGTGATAGCATTTCACCCCAACAGGGCTAGCATTAATCCAAAAACACGAAATAATAAATGTTAGACAGGTTGTGGAGAGACTGGAACACTTATACACTGCTGGCATGAATGTAAAATGGTATAACCACTTTGGAAATCAATTTGGCACTTCCTTAAAAGGTGGAAATAGAACTACCATACGATTCAGCAATCCTACTCCTTAGAATATACCCTAGAGAAATAAGAGCCTTCACACAAGTTCATTGCAGCACTGTTCACAACAGCAAAAAGATGGAAACAACCTAGGTGCCCATCAACAGATGAACAGATAAATTATGGTTTATTCACACAATGGAATACTATGCAACAATAAAGAACAACGGTGAATCCACAAAACATTTCATAACATGGATGAATCTGGAAGGCATTATGCTGAGTGAAATTAGTCAGTCGCAAAAGGACAAATATTGTATGAAACCACTATTATAAGAACTCAAGAAAAGATTTAAACACAGAAGAAAGCATTCTTTGATGGTTACAACGGTGGGGAGGGAGGAAGGGATATTCACTAACTAGACAGTAAGACAGTAGACAAGAATTATCTTAGGTGAAGGAAAGGACAACACACAATACAGGGGAAGTCAGCACAACTGGACTAAACCAAAAGCTAAGAAGTTTCCTGAATACAACCAAACACTTCGAGGGACAGAGTAGCAGGGATGGGGATCTGGAGACCATGGTTTCAGGGGACATCTAGGTCATTTGTCATGACAAAGTTTACTACGAAAATATTCTGTATCCCACTTTGGTAAGTGGCATCTGGGGTCTTAAAAACTAGCGAGCAGCCATCTAAGATACATCAAGTGGTCCCAGCTCACTTGGAGTAAAGAAGAATGAATATCAAAGATACAAAGAAAATATTAGCTTAAGTGACAGAAAGGACCACATAAACCAGAGGCTCCATCAGCCTGAGACCAGAAGAACTAGATGGTGCCCAGCTACCACCAACGACTGCCCTGACAGGGAACACAATAGTCTCTGACGGAGCAGGAGAAAAGTGGAGTGCAGAACTCAAATTGTAGTGAAAAGACCAGACTTAATGGTCTGACTGAGACTGGAAGAACCCCAGAAGACATGGCCCCCAGATTCTCTGTTAACCAAGAACTAAAACCATTCCTGAATCCAACTCTTCAGACATAGACTGGACTATAGGACATAAAATGATACTTGTGAAGAGTGTGCTTCTTAGTTCAAGTAGATACATGAGACAAAATGGGCAGCTCCTGTTGGAGCCAAAATGAGAAGGCAGAAATGGACAGGAGCTGGTTGAATGGACATGGGAAATCCGGAGTAGAAAGGAAGAGTGTGCTGTCACATAGAGAAAGCAACTAGGGTCAAGTAACAATGTGTGTATAAATTTTTGTATGAGAAACTAACTTGAGCTTTCATCTTTCACTTAAAGCACAATAAAAAAAATCAACTACATGAGGCCAAACAGTCAAAAATTACGTTAAAACGTATGAGAACATAAGGGGGCAGGGAAACTAGATTAATGGAAATGGAACAACCTGAATGGAAATAATGAGAATGTTCAAGCATTGTGAAGAATGTAACAAATGTCACTGAATAATTTGTATAGAAATTCTTGAATGGGAACCTAAACTGCTGTATAAATCTTCCCTGAAAACACAATAAAATATTATTGGAAAAAAAAAAAAAAGATGGAGCAATGTTGGTCCTAATTCCTTCTGATCAGTATCTTATAAGAGAGGAGAACAGAAACACAGATACAGACAGAGAAAGAATGGCCATGTGACAACGAAGGTAGGCACAGCCACAAGCTGAGGAACACCAAGGATTGCTGGAAGCTGCCAGAAGCTAGGAAAGAGATATGAAACAGTTTTTCTTTCAAAGCCTCAGAAGGAATCAACCTGACTGACACTGTGATTTGGACTTCTAGCCTCCAAAACTGTGAGGCAATAAATTTCTGTTCTTTAAATCCATCTAAAAAAAATAAATGCATCTACTTTGTGGTATTTTGCTATAGCGCAGTAGGAAACTAAGACATCTGGACTGTGGGTTCATTGTTGTTAATGAGAGAAATTTTATCTCTCTGATACATGTTGTTGTTGTAAGCTTCCATCGAGTGGTTCCCAACTCCTGGTGACCCCATGCACAACAGAATGAAACACTGCCCGGTCCTGCACATCCCAATGCTCAATCAGTTGCAGATCTGACCACTGCAATCCATAAGGTTTTCATTGGCTGATTTTTAGAAGTAGATTGCCAGGCCTTTCTTCCTACTTCATCTTAGTCTGAAAGTTCTGCTAAAACGTGCTCAGCATCATAGCAACCCTCAGCCTCCATTGATGGATGGATGGTGGCTGTGCCTGAGGTACATTGTCTGGGAATCAAACCCAAGTCTCCCACATGGAAGGCAAGAATTCTGCCTCTGAACCATCACTGCCCCCGTATGTATACATACCCAAAAAAAACAAACCCACCACCGTCGAGTCAATTCCAACTCATAGAGACCCTATACACCAGAGTAGAACTGCCCTACAGAGTTTCCAGGGAGTGCCTGGTGGATTTGAACTGCTGACCTTTTGGTTAGGAGCCATAGCACTTAACCACTACGCCACCAGGGTTTCCATATGTAAACATAGGGTCCAATAATGCCAGAAGCATTTATTGAGTACCTGCTCTGTGCCACGCACTGTGCACAAGGCTGGAGATGTAAACATGTGCCCTGACCAGGATCAGAGATGGATTTTCCATCACTCCTCCTGCCCATCCCACACATAAACACTTCCACACTCAGTAAACCCAGTCAGAGAGGGCTTAGGCCTGCAAGCCTCCCAACATGCCTGCCTGAATACATGCGGTATGAGTCGCAATCTTCAGATGGCCCTCAGATACCCTGGTGTGAGGGAAACCACCTCCTAATTGGAATATTACTGCCCGTGAGGAAACAAAACCTAGTGCCATCGAGTCGATTCCAACTCATAGCGACCTATAGGACAGAGTAGAACTGCCCCATAGAGTTAAGGCGGTGTATTTTGGAAGGTGATGATAGCGTATAAATGATTCTGTTTATGGCATATAAAAATAAAAGTAAAACACAAGCTCACCTTTACTTTGCAGAAGACAGGAATGTTCACAACGGCCTATAAATACTTCCTCTAACTCCAGCTCTCAGCTCAAGAAGACAATCTTCCTCATCGCCTTTGTACTTCCATCTCAGCACTTGCAATGAATTGTAATTGCTGGAGAACTTACCCATTTCCGTCACTGTTCCCGAAAGACAACAACTGTTTTAATCACTGTTGAATCCCCAACGCCTGGCATGGTGCTTCATACCTGGTAACGAGTATATGTTCAACGAGTATTTCCTAAGTGAATAAATGATTGAGTGAATGAATGAACAAATGATGTGTCGTTCAAACAAATAAGGTGAATTCAGCAGAAGAGACTTCACAGAGAAGGTTGTTGTTGTTAGTTGGCATCAAGTTGCCCCCAACTTGTGGACAATGGGATAGGACAGTTGTGACCTATACGGTTTTCACTGGCTGATTTTCTTAAGTAGATTACCACGCCTTTCTTCCTAGTCTGTCTTAATCTGGAAGCTCCACTGAAACCCGTTCAGCATCATAGCAACACACAAGCCTCCTCTGACAGACAGGTAGTAGCTGCACAGGAAGTGCATTGACTGGGAATCGAAACCAGATCTCCCACATGCAGGGCAAGAATTCAACCATTGGACTATCACCGCCCTCACAGGGAAGGTAAGGTCTGAGCTGTGCAAAGGTCTGGAGACGTGAAAGTTCTTGGGGCATTTGTGGAACCGCAGGTAAGTGAATACACTGAGCACTGGGCTGGTCAGTGGCAGAAAATCAGACTGGACAGGGAGATAGGCTGGGCTGGGACGGGCCTGTGTGACACAGCAATTTGAAGGTCTGGGGAGCGCCCTGAGGCCAGCCAAATCACACATTTTCTCTCCCAACTGGGGTACTTCCTCTGTTACACACTAAACCCCTTCAGCTCTTCCAAACCCTTAATGAATACGTGTCTTTCTATGAAATATCTCAATTATCTCCTGTGCTGAAAGGCTTCTGCAGAGTTCCCTGGGCTCTGGGTGGGAAATGTGGCATCTCACGTGGTTAAGGTTTACTCAGTTGCCCTCTAATGATTTTACCTAAATTGTTGTATGCACATAAGACACTAAGTCTTTAGCACTTGGTTTTTTTGAGTACACAAAAATAACTGTCAGTAGCCTACAAATAAGAAGTGTGGTTTGCTTCCCTGTAGATAGACGGTGGACTGTTGGAAACCTTTGGAGAGTTACTCTCTGCTGATTTGTGAAAGGAAGAAAATGTCTGCCTCTTGCTCTCAAGGAGTACCGTGTGTGTCTTTCCATGAAATATCTCAATTATCTCCTGCGCTGAAAGGCTTCTGCAGAGTTCACTGGGCTGTGGGTGGGAAACGTGGCATCTCACATGGTTAAGGTTTACTCCTCTCTGATGACCAGGTTGCCCTCACTTTCTTGAAAGCATGAACCAAGCTGATGGTGGGATCAGACAGAAAGGCAAAGAGGGGTACCATCAGGAACCTTGGCATAGTACGTACTGTTCTTCATAAAACCCAAAACCCAAACCTGTTGTTGTCAAGTTGATTCCAACTCATGGTGGCCTTATGCTTCATAGGATTTTCTTGGCTGTCATTTTTATGGAAGCAGGTGGCCAAGCCTTTCTTCTGCAGCACCACTGGGTGAGTTCAAACTGTCAACTTTTAGGCTAGTAGTCAAGCACAAACTGTTTGCACCATCCAGGGACCCACGGCTCTTCATTCTGGATATTAATTGGTCGTAGGTAACTACTTGGAACATTAGCTGATGTTCACCGGTATTTCCAATAGGTATACTTGCCCCCACTCAGGCAGATGAAAATTCTGCTTTTGTGTCTTCAGGTAAGGCCTGATACAGAAGAAAACGAGAGCAATAGTTTGAGAGAAAAAGGTTTTGAGTTTCAAAAGCCTAGGACTTGGGCCGTAACCAAAAGATTTGGAATAAAATGGGATCAATCAAAGATTGTTTCACCTGTTGCCAAGAATCATATAAAGTTTGCCCCAACTGGGGGAGGGGAAAAGAAGAAATCAGACGTTTATACCTTGGAAAGCCTCTGAGAAGGACTCAGTTTCCTACCCCCACCCAAATAAACCCATGCCAGGTACCCAAGAGAGCACCATGCCTCTCCTCATGTTAGAAGAGCCCAGAGACCTGGCGAGGTCACTGAATCCCCACAGTCAGCAGAGCCCAGAGGCCGTGGATGAGACATGGCCATGCTAACCATTGTCTCAGTTTCCTAGTGCTGTTGTAACAGAAATATCACAAGTGAGTGGTTTTAAAGAACAGAGATTTATTTTTCTCACATTTCAGAAGCCTGAATTCAGGGCACCAGCTATAGGGGAAGCCTCTCTTTCTGTTGGCTCTGAGAAAGATCCTTGTCTCTTTCAGTTTCTTTAGCTCCAGTGTTCCTCAGTTCCTTGGAGATCTTCATGAGGCATCTGTCTTCTCTCCCTCCCTTTGTTTACACTTCTCTGTGTCTAACCTGCTCATTTTATCACTCAGAAGTAATTAGGTTTAGGACACACTTACACTGGTATGTCCTCATTAACGTAACCTTAGATCACATTATGAAAAGTGATTACATTGCACCACACCACATCACATCCACAGGTACAGGGGCTAGGATTCCAAAACATATTTTGAGGGGACAAAATTCAATCCATAACAAGTGTGAAGGTAGAAGGTCTTGTCAGCTTTGCGAGTTTCCTGTGGCCCCAGGGTAACTGCTGAGATACAGTCGTGTTCATGGGCTAAGAAGGGCATGAAAGCAGTTAAGAGAGAGAGCCAGACTAGGAGAAGACATTGCTGGGACAGAGGTCCCAGAAGTGACCCAGATGGACCAGTAACCGGACACCACATAAAAAGGAGGATGTAGAGAACTTGGAATCCTCATCCATTGCTGGTGGGAATGTAAAATGGTACAGCCCCTAGGGAAAGAGCTTGGCAGTTCCTAGAAAAGTTAAACATAGAAATACTGTATGACCCAGCAATTCCATTGCTAGCTATATACCCAAAAGACTTGAAAACAGTGATGCGAACAGATATTTGTACCCCAATGTTTGTTGCAGTATTATTTACAATAGCCAAAATGTGGAAACAACCCAAGGGTCCATCGACAGATGAATTGATAAACAAAATGTGGTACAAACACAACCTAAATGCCCATCAACAGATGAATGGATAAGTAAAATATGGTACATACGTACAATGGAATACTACTCAGAGATAAAGAAAAATGAGTTTCCAAAATATCTTAGAACATGGATGAACCTGAGGAACATTATGTTGAGTGAAATAAGTCAGTTACAAAAAAACAAATATTGTATGTTCTCACTTTTATGAAATGACATGAACAAGTAAATATACAGAAGCTTTAATGTTCCTTAGAGGTTACCAGGTTATTTTTGGTGATGGCAAAGGTAACAGTGAATGAAGGTGAAGTGTACACAGCTTGACAAAGGTAAATGATGTCACTAAAAAGCACAAAAGGAATTTTGGTAATTGCTATAGTATGTATAATTTTGACACAACAGCAAAAACAACCAGAAAATATAGGTGCCGGTATATGTGTATATATGTAGGTATATATGTGTATAGCTATGTACATATATAGGTGTATGCATATGTATATGCTTCTATGTGACTATATGCACATATACATAATAAAGCACATAGGAGGCACAGTTATGGATACGTCTTACACATAACCAAACACCTCGTGGGATTAGATTTCTGGGTTTGAAAGATTAGGACCATAGTCTGGTGGGACATCTTGGTCAATTGGCATAATACAGTTCATAAAGTTATGTTCTACATCCTAGTTTGGTGAGCTGTGTCTGGAATCTTAAAAGCTTGCGAGCAGCCACCTAAGATACAAGTATTGGTTTCTGCTCACCTGGAGCAAAAGATAAGGAAGGAAACCAGAGACTCAAAGAAGAAACAAATGCAGGACAAATAGTCTACATGAACCATGGCCTCATTTACCCTCAGACCAGAAGAACTAGATGGTGCCCAGCTACCACTACTGACAGTTCTTATCAGGGCCACACTAGATGGACCCTGATAGAATGGAAGAAAAATGTGGAACAGAATCTCAAATTCCAGTAGGGGTGGTTGAGACTGGGGGACTCCCTGAGACTATTGCCCTGGGATACTCCAAACCTTGAGCCAAAACTAACCTCTGAGGTCACCTTGTAGCTAAATAACAAATTGGCTAACAAAATAATGCATATCACCCATAAGTACTGTGCTCCTTTTAAAAATCACCTATGTGAGAACAAACAGCCAACAATTACTTTCAAATAAAGATGAGAATGTAAGGGGGCAGGGAAGCTAGATTAATGGAAACAGAATGACCAGAACGGAAATAATGAGAATGTTCATGCATTTTGAAGACTATAGCCAATGTCACTGAACAACTTGTGTAGAAACTGCTGAATGGGAACCTAAATCGCTGTGTAAACCTTCACTGAAAACACAATAAAAAAAAAATTTTTTTTTTTAATGTGGTACATACATACAATAGAATATTATTCAACCATGAAGTTCTGATACACTCTGGCAAAGCTCCCTTGCTTGCCCTGGATCCTCCACCTGGCTCATCATCATTCGACCTCTGATTCCTGGGACTTGAGCCAGCAACCTGCAATATGGCCTGCAGATCTTGGGATTGGTCGGCCTCTGCCGTCTGTGAGCCTGTGGTCTGCTGTCTGACCTGCTGATCTTAGGTTCATTAGCTCCTACATCTACATGAGTCACGGGAAGCCTCCAGCCTGATGCTTGACCCATGGCCTTGAGACTTGCCAGTCTCTACAACTACATGAGCCATTTCCTTGAGATAAATATCTCTTTCTCTCTTTTTATATATATAAAACCTGCTGTTGTCCAGTAGCTTCTGACTCATAGTGATGCATACATATACATACACACACACATACACACACACTTCACTGATTTTTCTTTTCTAAAAAAAAAAAAAATTTTTTTTTTTTTTAGAAAGCCCAGCCTAAGACATTTGGATGAACCTTGAAAACACTGTGCTAGGTGAAATTAGTCAGATACAAAAAGATAAATACTGTATAATCTCACTTATATGAAATATCTAGAGCAAGCCAATCCATTGAGACAAAAGAAAATTAGTAGTTACTGGGGAGGAAGGAGGAGTCCTGGTTGTGCAGTAGTTAAGCACTCAGCTGCTTCGAACCCACCAGCCACTCTGAAGGAGAAAGGTGTGTGCAGTCTGCTTCTGTAACGATTTACAGCCTTGGAAACCCTGTGGGGAAGTTCTACTTTGCCCTAGGACTTCAACATACCTTTTTAGGGAATGCAAGTCAATCCTTATCAATCCATACACCACAGTAGGAGGGACTAGAGTAGCTCTAAAGACGAACCACTGTACTAAATTTGATGCACAAGAAGCATATAGCAAAGTATTTTTCTTTTTGTTTTTGTAAAACAAGTTGTTTATCTGGGTTTTTTTTTCTAGAGGAAGCCAAAGAGCCCTAGTTTTGCAGTGGTTAAGCCCTTGGCTGCTAATCCAAAGGTCGGTGGTTCGAACCCACCAGCTTTTCCATGGGAGAAAGATACGGCAGTCTGCTTCTGTAAAGCTTGACCCAAAAAAAAAAAAAAAAAACACATTATCCTAGAGTTGATTCCAACTCATAGCAACCCTTGGAAACCCTGGCGGGCAGCTCTGTGGGGTCGCTATGAGTCGGAATTGGCTTTACAGCAATGGGTTTGGTGGGGGGTAGGGAAGGGGGAGAATTGGGAGTTAAAAAAAAAAAAAAAAGAAAGAATGGGGATGTCCTTGCAAGTGTGTGGACAAATGACAGCCCAGAAGCAGATACCATCTTCTTACTTCTATGACATGGCACAAAGCCCCTCCATTCGGCAGCCCAAACTCAGACCCTACCCCAGGAAAGCCGGAGGAGACTCTGAATTGATTTAGATTAAGTTGCTACCTCTTGGTGCAATGGGGATTCAAATTAGAAATTTTGCATTTATGGAGGAAAAAAAGTATGTGACATTTCTTGAAAACACAAATTCGTAGTCTGAGATTTGTACCTGCTACACATTAGTGTGTTCATCATATGTTACAATCCAGTGAAGTCACATTTTACTCAAGTTTCAAAGTTGGCCCATGAAGTGAAAACCAAGTATATTCAAAATTACCCTTTAAAGTCTTAATTTACTCTTAAAAATATAGTGCCGTGCCATCATTCAATAAAGTTAAAGCAGCCAGCTTTGAAACAGATTGCTGGTTTGTATTTTCCAATTGAACACCAAAAATAGTAATCGGCTTTCTTTTAGAAGTATGTTGTGCACTCCTCTCAAGAAAGGTATTGTATCTTCAAACTATCCTCACACTCATGTTATTATGTGATCACCCAGAGGAATCGAGACCTAGTAAGGGAACCACAGACCCACATCTTCTTTTCTCCCCTGTAAAAATGGTGTGCAGGCAGCATCTGACCTCCTCTAACTTCCTAAGTGGGAAGGAGGAACAAGATCAACAGCCCCAGGCTGGTCAGACACGTCTCCTCTCTCCAACCTTTTTTTATCAATTCTGACACCAACCGTCCCTCCCATGGCACTTTCTACTTCTCTGCTGAGTTCAATAACTCATTGCAATGGCCACACAGAACTCACAGACAATACTCAGGATTATGGGGTTTATAAGGGAAGTAACAGGTTACAATTAAGGTTCAGGAACACTCAGGATACAGTTCTTCCACCAGGACAGCCTCTTCCCAGCTGTGGCCACAATCAGGCTTCTTTCTGGCCCCTTGGCCCCTGCTCTACTGGAGGAAGTGTTACAAAGCTCTTTGAGCTCTGCCGATGAGTACCCAGAGGCATCCTACTCCACCAGTAAGCCTCAGCCCGAGGGCACTCAACTCTAGCTCCATGGGTCAGCAAACCTCTCTCTACAAAGTGCCTGGAGACACCCTACTCCGCTGGCAACACTCCTACCCAAGGGAACACAGCTCTCTTGCTCCATGGGCCGGGTAGCCCAATGCACCATCTCCTGCCAGTCTTTCCTGCCGCCGTTTCTCTGTCACCTCTTCTCGCTGTCTTCAGTGTTACAACTCTCTCTCTTGGTCTCCTGGTTCCAGGAGCTTCTCAGCACAGGAATCCTGTGTCCAAAGGATGCATTCCTCTCTTGGATTTTCTTCCTTGGTGGTGGTGAGATCCTCTCTTCCTGCCTCTGGATGGCTCATTTCAAGCCTGCCGATAGTAAAACTGACCAATCCCCTTCGTGGGCCACAATTATCTTATTTGCACAGTGATTTGGTGGGAGTTACAAGACTATGGCAAGAAAGGCCACACGAAAGCAATCCATCACATCGCATGCCCTTAGGGCATATGTGCATCGGTGGAGTGGGAGAACTCCACACCCATCTTAGATTGCCATTTTCTGCTTCTCTGAAAGCTTAACCTTGAATCCACATGAGGTCCTCCCCATGTAGGAGTCCCTGGGTGGTGCAAAAATTTAACGCAACTGGCTGCTAACTGAAAGGTTGGAGGTTCAAGTCCACCCAGAAGTGCCTTGGAAGAAAGGCCTGATGATCTACTTCCAAAAATCATCCATTGAAAACTCTACAGAGCACAGTTGTACTCTGACACACACGGGGTCACCATGAGTCGAAGTTGACTCCACAATAACTGGTTCCTCTTCATATGCATTTTGTGTGGTCTGTGTGTCATTTAAGCTTAACTGCCTTACTGACAGGACCCGTGTGAAGTGAATGTTCAGGAAACTGTAACCCCACAACCAACCTTGACAAGACATATCTCTTCTTCACATTCATCAGAAGAGCCCTCTCACTCCAAAGCATCAGTCAGCCATATTTTTCTGAAGATTTTGCAGATGAGTCGGGAGGGGGGGTTACATCTCACGGTACATAGCTTGAGGCCAAAAATTTCCACTGGGCAACCCTCCTGCCTCTCTCCCAGCCTCACAGCTGCTGGGTCTCCTTTTTTTCCCCGCTCCCATCCTCTCTCCAATGCTCAGTCTTGAGAGCTCCCCGCCTCCTCCCTGATCTTCCCCCTTTCCACATTTCTCAATCTCTTCACCTTTTGTATATGAGGTTTATGATCCAAACCTGCATCCTTTGGAACACTGATCCATTCAGCAAAAAAATGCACCTTCACCTATCAGAATTCACTACATTAAATTAGGCACCTTATTTACAAAGGCATCTCCATTCATCAGAATCCACTATCTTAAAAGGTAAGGGGATTGTGTAACAATTTCTTTCCTAGTATAGGTCTATTACACAGTCGCTAATTAAGAACACAATCTGGATTTGATTCACTACCCGTTATACTTTTCTAGAGTTGCCATAGGAAAATACCACACCAAGGGTAGATTTAAAGAACAAAAATTTATTATTTCATAGTTCTGGAGGTTAGGAGTCTGAATTAAGGGCATTGGCAGAGCTATGATCTCTCTTGTCCACTCTGGGGGGAGATCCTTCCTCATCTCTTCCAGCTTCTGGTAGGCCTGGGCATTTCTGGACGTTCTTCGGCTTTTAGACGCATTTCACATAGCATCTCCTCCTATGTGACCTTGTCCCCATGTCTGTTCTCCCCTTTCATAAGACAACCTCAGAAGAAATTAGGACCCACCCTGCTCTGGTGTGACGCTGTTAACTGGTAATATCTTCAAAGAAAGACCCTATTTCCAAACAAGCTCACGTTCACCAGTAGAGGGTTTAGGCCTTCAACATATCTTTTTAGAGGCACAGTTCAATCCATAACACCCCCTTAACAGCTACTACTTACTAACTAGCTAAATATGCTAGTTACTTTACCTTGCTATTCCAGCTACTTCCTGCAGTGACCCTGGGAATGTTCGTTAATTCACAGATATGGAAACTAACTAAGCGTCAGCGAGAGGAAGTCAAACGTGCAGCCACACTGTTCAACTTAAAGTCCTAAAGTTTGTTCGCCACGCTACATTGCCCTCACCCTGGGAAGCGTAAAACAACTTTCTTACCTAAAGCCCCACTTCATGCCAGATTTGTTCAGGCAGCCAAACTTTCCAAAAACCACCCAAAAGTAGTAGTTGGCTGAAGATACAACCACGTCCCAAGGATCATAGTGCTCAGCCTATAACAAAGACTGCTGGCTAGCTGATGCAACCTCATCTACCAGTCTTCTAGTGAGCAGTGGCATTGTAAAACAACCTGACCAGGAAGATACAAGTGGAGGCGATTGGATGGGGCTTCCAGGAAACCTTTTTAAAAGGGACAGCCTAATGGACCCTTCCTCTTCTTGCTTGCTTAAAATACAGATGTTATACAAGAAAGGCAAATGTCTAGAGAACAAAATTATTCGTGGTTGTGAGGGACAGAAGAGAGGGGAAAAAAGGGAGATAATGGTGATGGAAATATACTGATTAAGGGTAGGGTGGCACAGCCAATTATTGTAACTGCTGTCAACAAGTCGTACACCTGCAAAAAGTTGAATTGGCAAAAGTCATGCAATACATATGTTTACAACAATGACAAAAAAAAAATAGTAGTTGCTGAGGCTGCTTATGTACAACCAAAAACCTCAAGGGATTTGATTTCTTGGTTTGGAGGTTTAGGATAATGGTTTCATCAGACATCCCGGTTAACTGGCCTAACAACATGTTTAGTGCTTCTGTTCTACCTCCTAGTTTGATGCATAGTACCTTGTGTCTTACAAGCTTGCAAGCGGCCATCTAAGGCACAACATCTGGTCTCTATTCACCTGGAGCAACAGAGGAAGGAGATTCAGGAATAGAAGGAGAATATGGAATGTGTGGCTAATTGCCTCCATGAACAACTGCCTCCTTTACCATGAGACCAGGAGAACTGGTACCAACCTAGCATAACTGAACATTTTTTTTCTTGTACTTTAGATGAAGGTTTACAGGACAAACTACTTTCTCATGAAACACTTAGTACACACATTGTTCTATGATGTTGGTTAACAACCCACGACATGTCCACACTCTCCCTCCTCAACCCTGGGTTCCGTATTACCAGCTTACCTGTTCCCTCCTGCCTTCCAGTCCCTGCCCCAGGGTTGGTGTGCCCCTTTAGTCTTGTTTCGTTCCATGGGCCTGTTCATCTTTGGCTGAAGGGTGAACCTCAGTAGTGACCTCATTACTGAGCTGAAAGGGTGTTCAGGGGCCATACTCTCAGGGTTTCTCCAGTCTCTGTCAGGCCAGCAAGTCTGGTCTTTCTTTTTGAGCTAGAATTTTGTTCTACATTTTTCTACAGCTCTGTCTGGGACCCTCTATTGTGATCTCTGCCAGAGCAGTCAGTGGTGGTAGCCAGGCACCATCTAGTTGTACTGGACTCAGTCTGGTGGAGGCCATGGTAGATGTGGCCCATTAGTCCTTTGGACTAATCTTTCCCTTGTAACTTTAGTTTTCCTCATTCTCCCTTGCTCCCAAAGGGGTGAGACCAGTGGAGTATCCTATATGGCCACTCACAGGCTTTTAAGACCCCAGATGCTACTCAACAAAGTAAAATGTAGAACATATTCTTTATAAACTACGTTATGCCAATTGCTCTAGATGTTCCTCAAGACCACGGTCTCCACAGCCCACAACCCAATAATTCGGTCCATCAGGGATTTTGGATGTGTCTATGGAGCTACCATGACCTTGCCTTGTATGAGTTGTGCTGGCTTCCCTGGTATACTGAACATTTTAATCAAGGATTCCATAGAGAATTCCTGATCAAAAGGAAGAAAATGCAGAACAAAATTTCAAATTCTCATTGACTCTGGACTTCCTGGAGCCATGAAGTTTGGCTAAACCCTGAAACTACTGCCCTGAGATAATCTTTAAATCTTAAACCAAAAACATGCCCTGAAGTCTTCTTAAAACCAAACATTAGATTAGCTTAACTAGTAAAATATGTCTGCCTTAAGCATTATGCTTTTTTAAGATCTAGCTACATGGAATCAAATTGACAACAGCAACTTGAAAGATTAGATAGAAACCTTAGGGGCAGTGAATTTATGTTAATGGGGAGGAACAACTCAGAAAACGAGGGTAAGAATGGTTGCACAACTTGAAGAATGTAATCAATGTCATCAAATAGTACACATAGAAACTGTTGAATTAGTGTATGTTTTGCTGTGTATATTCTCCACAACAACAGCAAAATAAACAAAAATTTTAAAGATCATCTATATGAGACCAAATTGTCAACAATTCTCTAAAGCAAAGATGAAAGACTAAGAGGGCAGGGAAACCAGAATACCAGAAGCGAAATACCCAAAATGGAATTAATGAGAATGTTAACACATTGTGAAAAACATAATCAATGTCTCTGAACAATTTGTACAGTAATTGTTAAATGGGAACTGAATTTGCTGTGTAAATTTTCATCAAAAACAGCAAAATATTATTTAAAAAAAGAAAAAAATGGAGATGTGACGCCTAGAAGTACAGAAGCTATGTTGTACTCACAAAGACAAAAACCACCCCTAAGATGGTTGAGTGGAAAGATGGAAAGAACCCTGCCAACATGGTTGAGGCAACGTTTTAGCTGCAGACTGCCTGTCCTGGTGTACTTTTTATGCTCTGGTGGCATGGTGGTTAAGAGTTCAGGCTGCTAAGCAAAAGTTCAGCAGTTCAAATCCACCAGCGGCTCCTTAGAAACCCTATGGGATAGCTCTACTCTGTCCTATAGGGTCGCTATTAGTCGGAATCTACTTGATGCAACAGGTTTGGTTTTTTGTTTGTTTGCTTTAGCTACTATTAATAAGGTTTTCTATAACTTGCGGCCAAACGCACTCCTAACTAATCCAATAACCTTCTGTGTACTCCTTTACAATTAATAAACAATCTCTTTCATGCTGTAGGACATACCTCAACAGCACTCACTAACCAAGGACTGACCCTTGGTCTCCTTTATTCAGACATGTGCCTGGGGGTCTTCCCTCCTTAGATTTACAATAGTCAAACTGTCCTAGCTGGGAGACAGAGTATAACTCACATAGCAAATTAGCAAATACCATATCTGAATGAATCAAAAGATATAGGTTGTGCCCTCATAGAGTTTATGATTGAAAGGGTAAATACCATGCTTATGAAAAGTTCTTTTTCATGTTTCCATAAACTTTGTTTTTAGTGACTAGTTAGTTATGTAGTGCTGGTGTAACAAGAAATACCACAAGTGAGTGGTTTTAAAGAACAGAAATCTATTTTTTCACAGTTTAGGAGGACAAAAGTCCTAATTCAAGGCATGGCTCTGGGGGGAGGTTGGTCATAGTCTATTTCAGCTTCTAGTAACCAAAAAAAAAAAAAAAATACCAAACCCACTGCTGTTGAGTCAACTCTGACTCATAGTAACCCTACAGGACAGAGGAGAACTGTCCCCTAGGATTTCCAAGGCTATTAACTTTTGCAGAAGCAGACTGCCACAACTTTCTCCCATGGAGTGGCTGGTGAGTTTGAACCACCAATCTTTTGATTAGCAGCAGAGCTGCTGACAATCCTTAGAGTTCCTGGGCTTGAGTTGCATCTGCCATGTGTGTCTTCACATGGTGTCTTCCCCTCTGTGTGTTCTTTGTGTCTATTCTGCTCCTTTTATAAGACACCTCGCAGAAGTTATTAGGTTTAGGACTTTACTAACATAGCAAAAGAAAACTATTTCCAACCAAGGTCACTTTCACAGGCACAGAGGTTAGGACTTCCACATTTCTTTTTGGGGGACACAGCTCAACCCGTAACCACGACCAGCCCTCCCTGTGGTATCGAGGGCTCCAGACGCGCAGTGAGATCTGAAGAGCAGAGTTAAGACTGGAAAGAGCTGTGCTGTGTCACTTTCAAACCACTAAATGATCCTGGGCTTTCAAACCCTAATGATTCTGGGCTTGGGGTTTTGAACATCTAAAAACCAAAGGCGACACCAAGTCTGCAGAAAAAAAGGAGAGTGCCGGCAGGTTGGCCGCCACTGTGCACCTCACGTTGAGTGTGGGTGATGATTGTAGTAGGAACGACACTGTCGAGGTTTGCCATATTCATAGTGACATTAAACGGCACTGAAAAGCCCTTGGCCTTTCCTGGCATTGCTGCCACGCAGAAGCAAAGAGTGTCACGGGACTTGCTGCACCACAACAAGGCTTACCCATATCAAAACTTTAGACATTAACCCCTATTTACAACATTTGTTCACAGCATACGGCTAAGAACCTTTTTAGTAAATCACTTGAGATAAGCTGTCTGGCCCCAAATAAAAGATGTTTGCCAATTTCTTGGTAAGGCAGGAGAAGAGCTCTTTATCAAAAGCATATTAGCATATTTTGCCTCATTAATAACTTCACTGCAGCATTAATTTGCCTAATTATCACATTTGGAATTCAACATGGTATCTAATTAATTCAAACCCTGAAAAACAAATTCAGAATTATAAAGTACACCGACACGTTCCTGCCTGAGCACTCCTTCTTTCCAGTGTATGTGCATTTGTGCAAGTGAGCATGTGTGTGCACAAGTGTGTGTGTGTGCACAAGTGTGTGTGTGCATGTACAAGTGAGTGTGTATGCACAAGTGTGTGTATGTACAAGTGAGTGTGTGTGCACAAGTGTGTGTACACAACTGAGTGTGCATGAGTGTGTGCTTAAGTGAGTGTGTGTGCATGCACAAGTGAGTGTGTGCACTAGTGAGTGTGTGTGCACAAGTGGGTGTGTGTGCACAAGTATGTGCACGAGTGTGTGTGTGCTTACGTGTGTACTCAGTGGAATCATATCCATTACTCTGCTCCCATGTAGTCAAAAGCCATTTTATCTTAATAAAAATTTTTTCTTCTTTCTAATGAGGTGATTATCTCCCAGGTGTGGAAGTCATTTTCTAAGTTACCTTCAACCCTCTTGCTCTCATTTAGTGTGCTTTCTTCTTCACAGGCCTTTCCTAAGTTTTTCAGGGATATAGGCTGCAAGAGCGAAAAAGATCATGACTTTTTGGCTTGAAGAACTGTGTTATCGTCTTTCTTGGCCAGCCCCTGCCTTTAGCACTAAATAAGCTAACAGTGTTTGTCCACGTTTTCTCCTCCATGAAAAGTTCTCCTAACCAGTTTCCAGGAGCCCAGAGTAAACATTAGTTGGTGCTATCAAAAATAAAAATCAGAGCCTACCGATCAAGCCTTCCTGAATGGTTTGACTTCTTTACAAATGAACCCACAGGAAACTCCAGTTCCAGGGCTCAAAACAACAGCTTTATACTCCACAATATCATTGTCCATTCACCCCTGTGCCTCTTACTCTCCAGAGGAGTATCTGATGGTAACAATAGGCCATATGCTGCCATTGTACCGGAAAGATACAGAAAAGCCTTAGATCTACATGACAGAGGGGGAAAAATAGTTGTTTAAGTAAGTGCTCTCTCTCTGCTATGCCAGTTTCAGGGCTATTTTTAAAGCATAGTTAAAGCAATCATGTGGCTAAGAACAGTCAGGTCTGGTCAATGTACTGGGAAGAGTCATGTTTTAAAAGGCTGTTAACCACCCAGTGTGAAAGGCAGCTCTGGAAATCTAAGACGTAAAACCAGGTAATTCATTCTAACTCAAAGAGGAGATATTTATAGATTATGAGGCAGCTCCCGCTATAGGTCAGATCCCCACCCACAATAATCTACTTCCCTTGGTTGATAATTTCCTATGGAATGCATATTTCTAATACTTCTAAACTATAAGCCTAGTGTTTTGTTTTTTTTTTTCCTCTAAAGCATACCCTAGATCATTGGGTGGCACAAATGGCTTGCCCTCGGCTGCTAACCAAAAGGTTTGCAGTTTGTATCCACCCAACAGTGTCATGTAAGAAAGGCCTGGTGATCTACTTCCATAAGATTACAATCAAGAAAACCCTATGGAGAAGTCCTGCGCTGACACACATGGAGGCGCCATGTGTCTGTATCAACTCAACGGCATTGAGTTTGGTTTTGGTATCACATACTCATGACCAAGTATAGTCCAAATCCAACAGTTCAAGTCATGTACGTCAGCAGTGACAAAGAAAAAAAAAATGCAGAATGTAGTTGCTGGTACATCCAATGTCAACATGCCCTTGAACCTTCTGAGACTACTTCCGATCTTCCCAAAATGAACAGCTTTCAAGTCAGTCTAGCAAACTTTCACAATGCATGACACTATGGTAGAAGGGGAATCTAGCAAGGTCTTGAGATCTTATCTTGATATCTTAGGATCAGAAGCAGGTCACAAACGTCTCAACATTAAAAGACAAAGGCCTCAAGAAAACATGGACCAAAAAACCTTCAACCAAAGAATTCATCTATTTTCAAGCTAGCCAATGAAATAACACCATAGTCAACCCTCTTCTATCCTGGAGGAACTGAGGAACTGATGGCTGCAGCCCCAGGACTACCCTTGACCAAAGGGAAGATGGGACAGGACCAGACATCTGCCAGACCACCAGCTGTACCCTGCTGACAGACAGGCTTCGGCTAAATCACCAATAAAAGGAGGGAAAAATACATAAAGGCTCTCTCGTGCTCCTCTGAAGATAGGCATGAATCCACATCGTAAAGCTGCCACGCCATCAGGAAAGATTTACTGTTTATTCAAGAGACACCAAGGCCTAGAATAACAGGGGTCCGAGGTTAAATAGCATAAGCAAGGAACTGTGTGAGCCGCTCCAGCCTCCCTTTCCCCCACACACCCCACCCCCACCCCTGTACCCTCACTTCCATGAGTCCTGGAGTCACGGAGTATTGACCATTTTTGAGATCTAAAAAAACTCTTTCAAAGAAGAAGAAAAGCATTTTTTTAATCCTTCATGCTCAATAAAGACTGTGCGGACATAAAATCCCTTATTTAAATGGCTGCAGTTTTAATACAAAATGTATCATACAGGAAAAAGATTTTATTACCATTAAACGCTTGCTGCAATCCAACAAAAAAAGGAAATTGACCTTGATTCAGAATTTGCTGCCTTTGTCCCGTTTATTATCTTTACGGTTACTTACTGAACACGGTTTCATTATTTCCCTTCTTTTTTGGAGAAATAATGATTTTTCCCTAGAAGTTTAGAAAATGTGCGTTGTTTTCTCAAGACAATCCAGCAGACTGTTTTGCAAAGAAATGCTAATACAAGAAACCTCTACTCTGGAGACCAAACAAACTCTATCTTGGGTAATAATAATGGAAACTGGCTTCCTCTGGTGTTGCAGACTCAATGTGAGTTGTAAGGCAAAAGGAGGGTGAAAGATGAAAAAGTGACCCTTTTGTACGTTATAAATAGGAGGTCTTTTTTTAAAAAAGAGGGGACAAAAATCATCTTCCTGTGGGTAAAAGCAAGCATTAATGGGTGCCAAATGAAAACATGAACTATGACAACACTATACCATACCAGTTGCCATTGAGTCAATCTCAAATCATAGCAACTCCATGTGTATCAGAGTTGAACTGTGTTCCACAGAGTTTTCAGTGGCTGGTTTTTCAGAAGTAGATGATCACACCTTTCTTCTGAGGTGCGTCTGAGTGGACTCCAACCTCCAACCTTCTAGTTGGCAGCGAAACGTGTGAACCATGGGGTTAACCAGGGGCTCATGACAATACTAGGTGTGTATTAAAGCAATGCACACCTGTATCAGTCAAGGTCCCAGAGGATATAAATGGCACACTCAAATTAGGCAATCCAAGGAAAGTTTAATAAAACTAATTTACAAAAGTATCAGCAGAGTTTAAGAAAAGCACAAAGGATAGTGCAGTACGCAGGAGCTAGCAACACAGGGAGCTGTTACTGTGCCTAGCCTGAAGGAGTGAGGGGAGGGGGTAGTTACTAGAACTCAGAGAGAGGAGTTTTATGGAGAGGATTGCCTGACAAGAGCTGTGGGCTTCAGTAGGGAGCCCAGCAAAGAGGGAGCTAGGGAAGTAAACACGCTAATCTCGCTTCCCACCTATCCCTCCAATAGCCCGCTTGTCCAAACCCAACTGTAAGACAGAGAACAAGGGCACCCATTGATGCAGTCAATATAGGTCAGTCCACCAGGGCCCACAGCAGAGTAGAGAAAGCTAGAGACTAGATATGGAGGGACAAACAGAAGACATCCAGCTCATGATAGCCCGAGAGTTCAAACAAAAACAAAGAAAACTGTAAAATCTCAGTCAAACCAATCTTTTGGTGCCTCATATTAAGAGTGGTGAGTTCACATAAACCTTTGATTTCAGACAGATCTAGGTTCAAATAAAGCCCAGCTCTGCCAATAATTGTGTGAGATTGAAAATCTTACTCATGAAGCCTGTTTTTCACCTGTAAAATGGGGATAATACCACACACCTACATTATGAAGCATATATAACACAGTCAAGAATCTAATAGCCTCTTTAGTAAATCCTGGTTCCTTCACCTTCCCAACTCAGACTCCATTCCTTTCTACAGAGACCAAAGGAAAAGTGCTGTTAAACTGAACTCATGTGAAAAGGAAGAGGAGGAGAAGGAGCCTTTGTGGGTACAGACACAGCTTTGCAGGGCCCATCTAGAGAAATTAAGGATTTTTTTTTTCATCCCACTATAAGTGTCTGCAATTTTTCCCAGCAACCTTGTATGGATTGTGCCCCCCAAAAATATGTGTTGAAATCCTAATGTTTAAACCTGTAAAAAATCGGAGCCCTGGTAGCACAGTGGTTAAGAGCACCACAGCTAACCAAAAGGTTGGCAGTTCAAATCCACCAGCCACTCCTTGGAAACCCTATAGGGTAGTTCTACTCTGTCCTATAGGGTCACTGTGAGTCACAATCAACTCGACAGCAATGGGTTTGTTCTTTTTTTGTTTTGTTTTATACCTGTAAATGGAAAAGCCCTGGTAGCACCGTGGTTAAGTGCTCGGCTGCCTACTGAAAGGTGGGCGGTTCAAATCCACCGGCCGCTCCACAGAAGAAAGACGTGGCAGTCTGCTTCCGTAAAGATTACAGCCTGAGAAACCCTATAGGGCAATTCTACTGTGTCCTTTAACATCATTATGCATCAGAATCGACTTGACAGCAATGAATTTTTTTGTGTTTTATACCTGTAAATAGGAACATGTTGGAAATAGGGGAGTTTCTTTTGTTACATTAATAAATTCATATCAGAGTAGGGTGGGTCCTAAGCCTAATCACTTCTGAATTATTAAAAAAAAAAAAAGGCAGAATAGACACGGAGATACACACAAGAGAAGACAGACATCAAAGAATACCACAGAACAACAAAGACTGATGGCCGTCACCAGAAACTAGGAAAGACAGCCATAAAAGGAATCGGCAGGGCCAAGACCCTGATTTGGACTTTCAGCCTCCAGAGCTGTGAGAAAATGAATTTCTGTCCTTCAAGCTACCCACTTGTGGTACTTCTGTTACAACAGCACTAGGAGACTAAGACAAACCTGTCAGCCAGAGCTTGAGCCTGGAGTGGCCAAGCGCAAGGCTTTGACAGATCCTCTCCAGCATAGTGAGCTCTCTGAGGGTCTCCACAGGCAGCTGCACTAGTTCCGAAGGGTGCTTCCGGGCACATCATGCGGTCAAATCACAGCAGAACCAGCAGATCGTCTTCATCCTTCTGCACCCTGTTTCTCCTTGATTCGCCTTGAACCAGAAGCCTGTAAGCACTGTAACAAGGCTGACCCCGGGTTATGCACAAATCCCTTATAAGAACCTAACATTAAAACATTAGGCTCCTTTTTTTTTTTTTTCCAGAGCAATGCCTGTCTGTTCCCTTTTGTCTTCTGAGAGACTCCACCTCTCACTCCCAAGGCCCATTCTCTCCAGCACAAAGATCCCTCGCACTTTCGATTTCATGAAACATGAGGAAAGAAACTTTACAGCCCTTCCGCACTAAAATGTAATAACTTTCTCCACACGGCTGCACAAAGGATTTCTCTGGGAACGAGGGACCGAGTCTCACAGTTGCATAAATATAAACTAAAGTAGAAATCCATCTTTAGTCTGTGGGCACACAGGCAACACTCTCATTTTTCAAGAGTCTCAGGGTCATTCTTCACTGCATGTTCTTTCAGCTGGGCTTTAGAGTTAAGCTACTTTAATAATTCATGACATCATACCCATTAAAATATGAGCATTTGCTACCAAAGGAAACAACCTTTTTTCTTTTTCTTTTTCCTTTCGCAGTGGAAGAGGCCCAGATGAGCCCCTGCTCAGGAGACAGGGACATCCTGCAACAGCATCTGATGAAGTTTCACGGAGAGGCCTGCAATTTCGTCCGCTGCCGCACACAACCGGTTTTCTCATGAAAAGCCCCGCGCCATATGCCAGAGGAGACAGGTTAAGCCTCTTAAATGGTCCTGACAACAATGAGCTTTTGTTTGTAAAAAGTAAACATCTGCCTCATGGGGAAATAATCCACAAAACAATGGGGTTGATTATTTGTTGGTTTGATTTATCCTGACTGCACTGGAGGCCACGGAGTCTCAGAGGTTCATGTTAGATCAAAATATGGATAATTTCCTAAACTCTTTATATATATATATATTTTTTTTTTTTTTTTTTGAAACCTTCTTTTAAAAGACATCAAAGAAGAGCCTTACAGGGAGGGGCGAGTGATATCAAAGATTAGGAAAGCGAAGTCCAGAATTCTAGCACTGGCTCTGCCGCTACTCGCTATGAATCTTGGGTAAATTATTTCACTTCCCTGGGCCTTATTTTGCACATCTATAAAGGAGGGTCAAAATGACCTCTATTCTACTAAGTCAAAGGGTTATTATGAGGCACTGGTGATACGTGTCTTTAGAAGTACTTTGCAAGCTGTACAACTAAACAAATGTGAAGGTGGTGGTTGGTATTAAATGGACAAGAGGGACATTTGGCTCTACACTTTGAAAAGTCAATAGGAAGAAGATTTATTACCCGGGTGGAAAAAAGAAATTTCCTTTTCTTTATGGATCTTCCCCGGAACTGGCTGCGACCTCCAGCTTTGTTTTAATATGGCTCAGAGTGTGCATGTGATGGTGGTCACTTGACTGTCACCTGGAAAAGCAGGGCCCATGGTGATCCCTGGCATGCCTGAGAAGAAGGAAAGATAATAATAATAATCAAAACTCATGGTTTGTAAAAATCCTTTTACATATTTTTTGACTTGATACAAATAAAAGCTACATTGTTAGGTGCCGTTGAGTTGGTTCCAACTCATGGCGACCCTATGTACGACAGAAAAAACTACAGAGTAGATATAATGAGCCTTATTTTAAAGACAGAAACCCTGGTGGCATAGTGGTTAAGTACTACCACTGCTAATCAAAAGGTCGGCAGTTCAAATCCACCAGGTGCTCCTTGGAAACTCTGTCGGGCAGTTCTACTCTGTCCTATACGGTCACTGTGGGTCGGAATCGACTAAACAGCAACAAGTTTTTACTTTAAAGAAGAGAAAACTGAGGTTCAAAGAAACTCACTTCATGCATAGGTCCATGGGTGGCACAAATGGTTTGCACTTGGCTACTAACAGAAAGGTTGGTAGTTTGAACCCACCCAGTGGTGCTACAGCAGAAAGCCCTGGCAATCTAATTCCGTAAGATGACAGCCATTGAAAACCCTATGGAGTATAGTTCTGCCCTGAAACACATGGGGTCACCACGAGTTGAAATTGACTTGACGGCACTGGATTTGTTTTTTCTGGTTTAGCAGGGATGGTGTTAAAGTCCAAACCCAATAGAAAACCGTCATGATCGGCCACCCCTTCCTTGTGCCCCACGGTCCGTATAGAAACATCTAGAAGAACACTCATCACTCTCTATTACCCTGTTTGCATGCCTTTCTCCCCATACCAGGCTTTAGATCCTTGATCACCTGTGAACACCCAATCAAACCCTAACACAACACTTGGCACTTAGGAGGCATCTAGAAGGATTTGTTGGAATGAGAAAAGCAAGAGGAGAGTGAGAGCCGAAAAGGATGGTGTTTTGTTCTTCTTCTTTTTTTTTTTTTCTTAACTTGTAGAAAGACTCCCTGTACTTCCAAAACTTCCTTAGGCAGTAGAAACAGGCCCCTCTCTTGGGCTCAATTATGGAGCCCACAGTTTGTTGGAAGGAAGCAGTGAGTACAGGAAGATTCGGGGAGGCTCCAGGCATGTACAGGCAGTTGGGGAGACGCAGAAAGGGGGAGAATAGCAAAATGCCTCCAGAAATCATTCCGGGAACCACTCAGGGAGATGTGGGCCATCGTTGATCAAACCTGCCCATTGTAGTGTGGATCCGACCACACAGGGCTTCACAGACTAAGACAAGCAGCCAGCACTGAACCCAAAGTCAGACAGCTGAACAGCATGGATGCCACAGCCTCGGTTCTGCATGTACGGTATGGCTCACATCTTCAGGCAGGTAATCAAAGACAACCTGCACTGGATGACACCTCTAAAAGGGCAGAATGTACCAACTTAAGCCAACTTTTCAAACAACATTTTGCAGAGAAGCCTGCTTTAGACATTAACACACTGCCAGTGGCTTCTCCCTCTTCCCCAACCTCAAAACTGGCCACCCTTCCCAATTGCACCAACACTCCATACCCCAGGCTCACAACCCTGATCCTTTTTCCTTTCTTTTTTTTTTGCTTTAAAATTTTTTTAATTTGAAAATGTCAAGCATACACAGTGTTAGAAAAAATAGTATAATACACCTGCTTGTACTCATTACCTTATTACTGTTGTTGTTAAATGCCATCAGGTCAATAGTGACCCCATGTGACAGAGCAGAACTGCCCCATAGGGTTTTCTAGGCTGTAGTCCTTACAGAAGCAGATCACCAGGCCTTTCTCCAGCAGAGCAGCAAGGTGGGTTCAAACCACCAACCTTTTGGTTAGCAGCCGAGTCCTTAACCCTGTGCCACCAGGCTCCTTACTCATTACCTAACTTCAACAATTATCCTCTCATGACCAATCTTGTTTCACCTACAGCCCCATCCACTCCCCACCCTCATCCTTATGTTGGGTCATTTTGACGCAAACCCCAGACTTTTTACCATTTCATCCATAAATATTCTGGCATGAATTTCCAAAGATAACGATGTTTTTGAAGGCATTTCTGGGACCATTTTTAATCCTCTTCTTTATCCTTCCCCTTCAACTTATCATTAACTCACAAAGATTCTTTTGCCATCATGCTAATTCCCTTTTGTTTGTTTAAATTTCTGCAAGCCTCACCTTGACCTCTGTTCTCAGTTTCCCAAAAGCCAATCTACTCACAGCGACCCTATAGGACAGAGGTTGTAGTCATTACAGAAGCCAACTGCCACACCTTTCTCCTGTGGAGCAGTTGGTGGGTTCGAACCACCAGCCTTCTGGTTAGCAGCCAAGCGCTTAACCACCGCACCACCAGATTATCATGATAAGTAAACATTAACTCAAAACTTGCAGGAAAAATTAAGTAATTTGCAAAGACCATATACCTATCAATCAGATTTGCCTTCTTTGTCTACCTGCCTCCCCCGCATGCCCCCATCAGCCTCACTAACGTATTCCTCTCCTGCTTGTGTTCTGTTCCTCCCCTATTTCACCAGTCTCTTTCTTATCTTTCTCCTGGGTCTCATACATCATTCCTCTGAGCTCTCTATAAACTTTAACTCCGGCCTCCTTTGGGGCCAGGCATTATTTCTTAGAGCCCGTCAGGCTCAAATTTGTAACGTGACCCCTTCCATAGAGACCATCCGATCTTACAAATATAAACCTGCCGTCCTGAAATAAACATTTATGCATTAACCAGGCCATTGTATTCTCTGCTCCTGGCCCCTTTATAATTTGGAGCTGGTGAATTCTAATAACAGCATCTGGTTGCCTCAATGTGCTTGTTGTTCTGATGGACTGGAGAGCCACGGACATCTTACAGATAGCCCACTTCATTTAGCTGGCTCTTAAATTGCCCAGATGTCAGGGCACCAGTTAACATAACTTTTGATGGCCTGAACCTATTATCACTCTAGACCTCAAGCCCAGACCCTGGCAAATCACTCAGCAGCCAGGAAGGTTTACTGGCCTCACATTTTTTAAGCTTTCTTCTGCTAATAGTAGCACGGCCTGCCTGGATGTTCTTGTGCTGGACAGAATTAGATCAGCAGAGTCTTCCCATTGCTATGTGGATAGTGGATTTTCTTCATCATCCCCAGGTATCTGGGAATCGATTGTTCAACTCTCCCAGGTATTCTGCTCTGTCCCTTGCTTCCTCTGCTTGTCCTCATTTCCAGCACCAGGAAAGACTGGGGTGGGGAGAGGGCAAACAGGTATATCGTTTCTAATCTCTGCCTCTTTTTGTTTCTTTTCTGCACAGTAGGTGCACACCCACTCCTAAGTCATTTTTTCTTTTAGTCAATAATTCTCTCAAATATTTACTGAGTGCCTTCTCCACACAGGCATGGAGCAGCAGCAAATCATAGAGCTTATCAAATGGGGAGACAGACACTAAAGAACACATTGTTCACTGATCTTGCTAACGGCAATTCTGTTAGCTAGTGCTGCTATACTAGAAATACCACAAGTGGGTGGTGTTAATGAACAGGAATTTATTTTCTCACAGTTTAGGAAGCTAGAAGTCCAAATTCAGGGCACCGACTCTAGGAGAAGGTTCTCTCTCTGTCCGCTCTGAGGGAAAATCCTTGTCTCAGCCTCACTAGAGTTCTTCTCGGGGTTCCTTGGAGGTGTCCATGTGGCATCTGTCATCCTCCCATTTGTGCTTGTTTGGTTCTCTGCCTAATCTGCTCTTTTTATATCTCAAAAGTAATTAGGTTTAAGACACATCCTACATTGATATGGCCTCATTAACATAACAAAGACAACCTTATTCCCGAATGGGATTACATCCACAGGTATAAAACCAAAAATCAAACCAGCTGCCATTGAGTCGATTCCGACTCATAGCAACCCTATAGGACACAGTAGAACTGTCCCATACAGTTTCCAAAGAGCACCTGGTGGATTTGAACGGCAGACCTTTTGGTTAGCGGCTGTAGCTTTTAACCACTACGCCACCAGGGTTTCCATTCACAGGTACAGGAGTTAGGATTTACAACACACATTTTGGGGGACACAATTCAATCCATAACACTCCACCCTTTGGCTCTCCAAAATTTATATCCTTCCCATATGCAAAAACACATCCAAACACATCCACCCTATCACATCATCCCAAAAGTGTAATCCCAGCCTAGGCCAGAGTGTCAGAGAGGGCATTCATGAGGAAGTGATTTTGAACTGAGCTCCTATAGGTGAATAGAAATTAAAGAGTGAAGTGGTTATTGGGGAAGACAGAGAATTGGAGGGGCAAGGCCAAGAGGTGAAAAGGAAGTGGCCCTTGTTGTTGTTTGTTGCTATCAAATTGATGCCAACTCATGATAACCCCATGTGTGCATAGTTGAACTGTTCCATAAAGTTTTCAAGGCAAATTGCCAGGTGTTTCAGAAGCAGATTGCCAGACCTTTCTTCTGAGAAGCCTCTGGGTGAGTTCTGTCAACCTTTTGGCTAGTAGTAGGCACTTAAACATTTGCACTACCCAGGGACACCAATGTGACCCTTGGGGGCCCTGAAATAAGGCCCCAGAATGGCTAGGGTGCAGGAGCCAGGGTAGAATGCCACAGACAAACGTGGTGATGTAGGCCGAGCCCCAGTTTCATGTGGCCAGGTAGGCTGTGTTGAGGATTTGAAGCTTTATCTAAAGAGTAATGAAATTTGAAAGATTCCCGGTCATCCATATCCTCAATTTCAAAGTCAGCTCTGTGACTGAAGAAAACAAATCCACAGATATTGAGACATTGCCCACTTTCTAATGCCATTGACAGCTTGTCGGGAACTCTAAATCCTCCAGCAGCTGCAGCTCTGAGTCTCTGCTGTCCTGCTCAGGAATGTTCCCAGTGACATCATGAAACAGGGTGGCCAGCTGCAGTCCTGGCTAAATGGGCTCAGTCTACTACCAACCTGGTCAAGGATGAGGGTCTTCCTTCATGCCAGCATCACCTCTCAAGATGTCTGAGTCCTTAACCCTCCCATCTGGCAGCACCTAGAGGTGTTCTGGCATTGTTCACAGTGGATGGGTTATACAGGGCAGTGGACAGTCTCAACGCACAGATGAGCAGTCAATGGGCAATAGGCCAGCAAGTGGCAATGGGTGATTCTCTTTGGATAGTAAGTGAGACAACTCAGGCTGCTCAGGAGTCCCTGGGTGGTGCGAGAGGTTAATGCATTCAGCTGATAACCGGAAGGTTGGAGGTTCATGTCCACCCAGAAGCATCTAAGAAGAAAGGCCTGGTGATCTACTTCCAAAAGACCAGCCGTTGAAAATCCTAGGGAGCACAGTTCTACTCTGATACACGCAAGGTTGCCATGAGTTAGGGGTCAACTTGATGGCAACTGGGTTTTATTTCAGGCTGTTCAACTTCCCTGCAGCAACCTAGAACTAGCCACCTTGCTTGGGCAAAGAGGCCATGGTTTCTCAATCTCACTTTTCCTTTCTGCTCAGTCCCATATTTCCCTCTTCTCCCTACCCACAGCATCTGTGTCAGATGTCTTCCATTTGTCCCCTCAGATCCACTGCTCCTTTACCCAGCACTGCAATGCAGCAGTCTGACCCACAGGAACTACATCAATCAGCCCATGGAAAGCACTAGCAGGAGAGCAGAAGGAGGGAAGAGAATGAATCTGGGACATTTACTACTTCAGCTCTCTCCTTATGGGTCACCATGGGGTGACAATCCCCTCAACCAAAGGTCACAGTTCTTACTAAGGCATTTTTGTCTGTTTTTCTTACAATAATATCCCCAATAATCAGAACAGAACCTCACATGTTATTTATTGAACAAATGAAATCCCAATTCAGAGGAAAATACGTAGAAGGAACTCCATACCAGGGACCATTTTGCCCTCCAAAGTTCTGACAGTTCACTGGTGCACCCACTTCCTGCCAACTCCCACCTCCAGAAAGCATCCATGCCTCATCGATGACTTTCTGCAGAACAGAGAACGTAAGCTCCGCTAGGTGGCGTCCCTTCTAGTCACATCCAGGATGCCCTGGTTGCATTCACGGGGAGCTAATGGATCATTCTTTCCCATCTCCTTTCAGAAGTTGACCCATGGACTGGAACAATAAAGCTTCCTTCCATCAGTGAAGATGACCTCACAGATCCTGGAGTAAGACAGACTCTTTGAGCAAATATAACCATTCACACTCTTTATTTTGAAAGCTCCTACCACACACTAGCTTTTGTGCCAGAAACTGAGAAAGCAAAGATGGATAAAGTGTGGTCCTTTCCCTCCAGGGGCTCTGACATCCCCAGCTAGACTTCAACAGGGTAAAAACATGAAAGACATTCTCTTCTTCAGTAGCGGAATCAACTGCTTGACATTGCTGCAACCATAGAGTGCTACATCACTAACCCCTTGGAGAAACTTTCCATACCCAGAAGAGCCCGGCCTGAACCCTGCAACTACTGAAGCAACAGGACTTGAGCGGAAGGAGAAATCAGACACATGGTCTCATCCAACCTCTGAGACCCAGAAAGGGAATATCCAAAGCTGAGGTGAGTTACCACCACATCCTGAGACCTACAACTGCCACAACCTCCTCGAGGCAGGGACAGAACCTTAGTCATGCCTTACCCAGCACCCACACAATCCCTGGCAAATAAACCTATGTTGAATAAGTAAATAAATGGGGAAAAAATGGAAGAGCTAAGAGTAATAGGTGAAAGCAGTGATAGTTCAGTGGTAGGGTTTTCACTTTCCATGCAGGAGACCTGGGTTCAATTCCTGGCCAAGGCACCTCATGCAGTCAGTGGAGGCTGGCATGTGGCTGTGATGTGAACAGGTTTCAGGGGTGCTTCCAGACTAAGACAGACAAAGAAGAAAGGCCTGGTGATCTACTTCTGAAAAAATCAGCCAGTGAAAATCCTATGGATCACAACGGAACATTGTTCGAACCTCAACAATTCACAGGGATGGGACAGTACCAGGCAGCATTTCTTTCCCTGGTGTGTGGGGTCACCGTGAGTTGGGGTCTACTCAGTGACAGCTAACAACAACAAGGGTAATAGAGGATTTAAGTCTCAGGTGGGTCCAAACATCTGTCTATTTCCTGTCGCTCCTGAATTATAACTTCTGTAGCCAGTACCCACCAATCTTCCAGGTGTCCACTGAAACTGACGAGGTTGAAGGTCAGCACCCAAAGAAGGGCTCCACGTCGTGAGAAGGAGCTCAATGGTAAAGATTAAAAACAGAGAACAAATTAGTAAAGTTAGCTCGGGGTTAGCTATTTGGACACTCAGGTGTCAGCTGAGCATTGATTATCCATTAGATAATGCAATCGCACTCCACGAAAGGCACAGCGAGAGGCCTGGATGATTTTAAACAGTAAAGTTGGCTATCTGTACCGTTTGAGCTTGTGTGCTCTGTGAGAAACTAAATGTGGTTTCTCAGGGATACTTGCCCAGACACAGCTTTTTAGGATAGCTACCAAGTTGGTCCAGGTACATCACTCCTTTCGCATGCTTTCCATTAAATTTCAGTAACTATCTCCAAGAAGTTAGACTCCAAGAACCAGTATCAAGGATGCAGCCTCCAGGATGATGCAGAGGTGAGAGGTAGATCACCTGGAGGCTTTGTGCAATGAATGAATCCTGAAGGCTGGGGCCCAGGAGGCTGGGAAAACAGAGCCCGACTTTTGGGGTTTACACAGGCTACCTCCAGGCAGTTGCCTGATGTTTCTGCTGGCAGGTGGATTGATGAATACTCTTGTTCTATTGACTCCCAAAGCAGCACCAGAGAAAGAGCCCTGGTGGCAAAACCGGCTAAGAGCTCAGCTGCTAACCAAAAGGCTGACCGTTCAAACCCACCCAGCAGCTCTGTGAAAGAAAGAACTGGCTATCTGCTTCCATAAAGACTACAGCCTGGAAAACTCCATGGGGAAGTTCCACTGTATCACATGGGGTTGCTATGAGTCAAAGTCAAATCAACAGCACCTAATGACAGACAACAACATGGAAATGACAAAAAACTAAAATCACTTGCCATCAAGTCAACTCCAGCTCGTGGCAACCCCATGTCTGTCGGAGTAGAAATCTGCTCCATAGATGTTCAATGGCTGATTTTTTGGAAGGAGATCACCAGGTCTTTCTTCTGGGTGAACAAGGAACGTCCAACCTTTCGGT
Organism: Loxodonta africana; assembly: GCF_030014295.1. Taxonomy (NCBI): domain Eukaryota; kingdom Metazoa; phylum Chordata; class Mammalia; order Proboscidea; family Elephantidae; genus Loxodonta; species Loxodonta africana. The sequence continues at coordinate 58,935,082 of NC_087358.1, forward strand.
TAGCGGCTGAAAATTTTAACCATTGGCACCACCCAGGGACTCCCATGGCAATGACAAGTATATGTGAAAAGCAGCTGCCTGCTGCTGCCGCGGTTACCTGGGCATACGCAAAACTTACAGGGGGTCAAAACCTCAAAACCACTTCTTCAAAACACAGTACCTGTTCTAATTCAGCTCTAATTTCTAAAACTACAGTTGGCACAGCCTTCATGCATCGATCCCAAAACGCTTCTGTCAACTCCTTTGCAGATGCTCTCAGTCCTGAGTGCTTCTAGAAAGAACGGTGCTTTTCCTTCAATAGTCTGCCAGCTGGCCTGAGAAAAGCAGGTGCAGATCTTTTGAAATACCATATGTACTCCCGTACTTTCCCAGCTTCCCTCCCCTCCCCTGCTGCAATATTGAGAAGGAGTTGTTTTGGTTGTTTTATTTTTCCTTGCACACAATTTTCCCCGAGACTACTATGGTCAAAAGCAACAGTTATAAAAACAATGAAAAGTGCTAAAACTAGTCATCTTACCCTCAGAGTAGGTTTTTTTTGTTTTTTGTTTTTTTAACACTTTTTACATGAAATTCTGCCTGCTTTTGAGGATCTAAGGCAGGAAGAACTGGTAAGGCTGCTTTGGAGAAAAAGAAGGTAGGAGGAAATTTGACCTCTATAGGACTCATGTAAATGGTGGCTCCCAGTTATCCTGACAGTTTGCTAAGAACGGCTCTGTTCCACTCACTTTCTGCGTTTCTCAAATGGTTAAGCACTTGACTACTAGCCAAGAGGTTGGTGGTTCAAACTCACCAAGAGGTACCTCAGAAGACTGGCCTGGTAATCTGCTTCCAAAAGGTTAAGCCTTGAAAACCCTATGGAGCAGTTCTACTCTGCAAACATGGGACCACCATGAGTAGGAATTGACTTGACAGCAACTAACATCAATAGTTTCCCCTAGAATAACGGAGGCAAGGGGCTGGGTGGCCTATTTTTTTGTGGTCTTGCCTTCACCACCCTCTTACATTCGCATTAGGTCTTCCCATTTTGTGCAGGAATGAAAATAAAATCAGAAGGTCCTGGCTATCTTTGACATCAGCCCAGAAATAGCAACTAGAGGAGTAAACAGCTCCAAAGCCTCACTCTTTGCTCTTTCAGGTAGAATCCTATTACATTCAAAGTATCCTTTGAAATTCTGATTAGCCCAAAGCCTTTGAAAGCAGTTATGCAGCAGTCCATCTAAGACAAACTTCTCTTGCTATCTGAGGGCTCTCCTGCTTTTTGACCCGACACACTCTGGTAGCCTCTGCCCAGCCTCCTGCCACCACAGCCAGGTGTTTTAGAGCTCACTGAGATACGCGCCCCCTGAGGAGCACACAAAACTGTTTTTAAGGGATATTCCCCAGGTCGCCAGAAATTAGAGAGTTGATCTTTTCTAGAAGCTACCAAATGGGGAAATCAGGGACAGGAGCCAAGGGAGACAAAGTGCTATGTTGCTAGTCTTCTCACAGAGGCTAAGGGCAGGACCAGTCATTCCGTATTTATGCCTTGCAAGATGGCATTATTACCTTTACCGTTTCATGAAGAAAGGAATCGAGGCACAGAGAGGTTGAGCAACATGCCCAAGGCTAAACAGCAAGTAAGAGACTGTGTCAGGCTGCGAACCTGGGTCCTGTGATTGTGACTTCTGTGCTCCTCTCCTCACCTCACCCTGTGCCATCTCAGAACAGAGATTGGCACCCTGACTACAGCATCCCAGTGTCTCGATTCACTATTTTGAAGGCTAAGACCTTCCTCTTTAGGAATCGAAATCTCTCATATTAGACTCAATATGCTTTCCCTTGGGAATGAAAGGGGATGAAGAGGTGCCTGCCTCATAGGTGGGTGAGGGGCCAGGCAGTCAGGTGTTAAGTGAAGCTGCTGCATTTATTGCAGCTTCTCTCTAGCTGGAAAGAGATCTCAGGAAGGAGATGAAAAGGTTGAGACGGCTGGGCACACCTCTAAAGACAGAGGCCCCTGCCCACAGGCACGAAGGGGCCTCATAGCATAGCTCACACTCAGCACACACAAACCCACTGCCCCAGATTGGGCTCAGGGTCAGCCATTTACTTCTTCTGCTGCCCTTTTAAGATCTAACTGCCGATAAATCGTCCTCCGGCCTTTTTTCCTTTAAAAAACAAACTCTCACTTTTTTCTTTTAAATAGACTTGATTTTTTAGAGCAGTTTCAGGTTTACAGAAAAATTGTGCAGGAAGTACAGAGTTCCTGTGTGTCTGCTCTGCTCTGTACATCATTTCTCTTATTACCATCTTACATGCCTGTGGCACATTTGTTCCAACTGGTAAACCAATACAGACACAGTATTATTAACTGAAGTCTGTATAGTTTACATTAGGAACCACCTTTTTTTTTTCTTTTTGGGTTTTCTTTTTTTTTTTTAACTGTGCTTTAAGTGAAAGTGTACAGTTCAAGTTAGTTTCTCATACAAAGATTGATACACACGTTGTTACGTGACTCTAGTTGCTCTCCCTATAATGTGACAGCACGCTCCTCCTTTCCACCCCGGATTTCCCATGTCCATTCAGCCAGCTTCTGTCCCTTCCTGCCTTCTCATCTCACCTCCGGACAGGAGCTGCCCGTTTAGTCTCGTGTATCTGCCTGAGCTAAGAAGCACTCTCTTCGCAAGTATCATTTTATGTCTTATAAAAAAAAAAGTCCAGTCTAATCTTTGTCTGAAGAGTTGGCTTCGGGAATGGTTTCAGTTCTGGGCTAACAGAGAGTCCGGGGGTAGGGTTCACTTTTGTGTTGTTCAGTATTATGCGTTTTCTTAGGTTTTATCTTTTGTTTTTATTATGGTAAATATATGTGTAATAAAACATTTGCCATTGCAACCTTTTTCACACATCCAGTTTGGTGACATTAATTACTTATGCTGTTCAGGAAACCCTGGTGGCGTAGCGATTAAGAGCTACGGCTGCTAACCAAAAAGTCAGCAGTTCAAATCCACTGACACTCCTTGGAAACTGTATGGGGCAGTTCTACCTCGTCCTATAGGGTCGCTATGAATCAAAGCCGACTCAACAGCAATAGGTCTTTTTTTTTTTTTTATGCTGTTCAGTCATCACCATCCTCTACTCCCAAACCTTTCCATCACCCTAAACAGAAGCTCAGAGCCCCTAAGCATTGAGTCCTCCTTACCCCCTCCCTCCTGCCCACCCCCGGTAACCACTAATAAACTTTGGTCTCTGTATACTTACCTATTCTAGATATTTCATATAAGGGGTATCATACAATATTTGTCCTTTATGACTGACTTAGTTCACTCAGCATGATGTTTTCAAGGTTCATCCATATTGTGGAGTGTATCAGGACTTCATTTCTCTTTATGACTAAGTAATATTCCATTGTTGGAGGCCCTGAGTGGTATAAACGGTTAATGCCCTCAGCTGCTAAATGGAAGTTTGATGGTTCAAATCCACTCAAAGGCATCTCAGAAGAAAGGCCTGATGATCTACTTCTATAAAATTAGCCATTGAAAATCCTATGGAGCACAGCTCTACTCTGACATCCATGGGGTCTCCGTGAGTCAGAGAGACTCAACAGAAACTGGTTTAATGTTCCATTGTGTGTATGTGCCCCATTTTGTTTATCCATTCTTCTGTTGATGGACATTTAGGCTGTTTCCATCTTTTGACTACCGTGAATAGTGCTGCAGTGAACATCGGTGTACAAGTTTCTGTTTGCATCCCTGCTTTCAATTCCTCCCCCTTTCATGAAATAGTGGCAACAATTTGCCCACAAATGCCTCACTAAACACACACACACATACCTTTAAACGTTTGTGTGTGGAAACGTCACACTCCATATTTTTCTTTCAGGAGGAGCAGCCCCACGTCCTCTACAGAGTAGGAGTCTGTTCCAAAAGCAGCCACAGCATTGCTCCCTAGAGTCCTGAACACAAGAAAAAAGAAGGAGTCTCCTGGTGAGGTGTCAGTACAACATTCCAGCAGCCCTGGGGAGTAAAAGCCAAGTTCCAGTATTTTTCCATAATGTTTTCGTTTCTAATTATTCCATAATTCTTTTCGTTTGTGTGAGACTCCCAAATCCTAAGAACTGGGCTTTGGGAGTTCCCCCAGGGAATTCAGCAGTCTCTGGGACACATGACACTGAATCATAGATTTACTAACAGGTGCCACAAGCTCTCCCAAAAAGGATGGTTCCCGGACAGACAGGTTCAAATTGACAGCCAAAACCCAAAACCAAAAAAAGGTGCTAAAATTCTGTGCGCTTGCATTTACACCTTGTAAATCTCATTAGCAGGTGTCAGATGCTGGGTCCCAGGTGTGAAGGTGCTGGGAACATTTTGTTCTCTTGCCCCCCCCCCAAAAAAAAACTTTGCCATCAAGTCGACCCTGACTCAGCAACCCTATAGGACAGAGTAGAACTGCCTCATAGAATTTCCAACGAATGGTTAGTGGATTTGAACTGCAGACCTTTTTGATTAGCAGCCGAGCTCTTAACCACTGCACCACCAGGGCCCCAGGACTTCCAATTACACAAAACCACAAGCAGACCCAGCTTTCTTTGTGTGCCCCTCATCACCTGTGTGTCACACGAAGATTAAGGTCAAAATCAGTGGGAAGATGGACCAGCTTCAGAAATCTGGGGATGTACACTGTGCAGAACGTACTCCTGGAAAATGCATGCTTCATTCCTGGCTGGGGCTTGGATCCCAGATTCTGCAGTAGTCTCCTACTCTGATGAGCTGGGCTTAACCACACATGAATGGTGTATTAGTTAGGATTAGGCTCATTTGCAACTGACAGCAGCTTAAGCAAGATGGAAGTTTATTTTTCTCACATAAATGAAATCCAGAGACTCACAGGGTGGCTTTGTAACAACTGGGGACTCAATGTTCTGGATTGAATTGTGTTCCCCAAAACTATGTGCTTGGAATTCCTAACCCCTATACTTACGAACTGCGAATGGGATGCTTATGAATGGTGGAGCTCTGTTGGCGCAGCGGTTAAGCATGTGACTGCTAACCTACAGGTCAGCAGTTCAAATTCACCAGCCACTTCTTGGAAACACTATGGGGCAGTTCTACTCTGTCCAATAGTGTCATTATGAGTCTGAATAAACTCAATGGCAATGGGTTTTTTGTTATACCTATGGATGTTATCCTATCCGGGAATAGGGTTGTCTTTGTTGTTAATGAGGCCATATCAGAGCAGGGTGTGCCTAAACCTAATCACTTCTGAGTTATAAGGTGCGACATAGACACAGACATAAGACAACACAAATTGGGGAAGGCAGAAGCCACATGAAGATCACCAAGGAACTGAGGAACATCAGGGCTATAGAAACTGAAAGAGACAAGGATCTTCACCCAGAGCCAAAACAGAGAGCCTTGCCCTAGAGCCGGTGCCCTGAATTAGGCACCGGCTGAACTGTGAGAAAATAAATTTCTGTTCTTTAAAGCTAACCATTTGTGGTATCACTGTTACAGTAGCACTAGAAAACTAAGACTCTCAGGCTCCTTCCACTTTGTTTCTCTGACATCCTCATGGCTTTTACCTTGTGGTCCAAGATGGCTGCTCTTGCTCCAGCTACCAGGTATGCATTCTTGACCAGAGGTCTGCAAACTACATTCTACAGGCCAAATCCAATCCTCCACCTGTTTTTGTAAATGAAATTTTATTGGAACACAGCCACACCCATCTTGTCTATGCCTGCTTTCATATTACAACAGCAGAATTGAGCAGTTGCAACAGACGATATGGCCTACATACAAATCCTAAAATATTTACTATCTACCATCTGATGCTTTCGAAACCCTGGTGGCGTAGTCCTTAAGTGCTATGGCTGCTAACCAAAAGGTTGGCAGTTCGAATCCACCAGGCACTCCTTGGAAACTCTATGGGGCAGTTCTACTCTGTCCTATAGTCTCGCTATGAGTCAGAATCAACTCAACGGCAACAGGTTTTTTCTTATCGGATGCTTTACAGAAAAAGTTTGCTAACTCTAGTTCTAAACTATAGAAGAAGAAAGGACATATAAGGTCAAAACAATGCGGAATATTTTCCCCAAACTCACACATCACCGTGCTCCTTATATCCCATTGCCAGAATTCATTCTCTCAGCCATACCTAGCTACAGGGAAGACTGAGCAAGGTAGTCTTTGTTCTAGATGGCCACGTTGTCGTTGTTACTGCTATCGAGCCGAGCAAAACAGAAAAAAACATTGTCTGGTCCTGCACCATCTTCACGATTGTTGGTAAGCTCAAGTCCATTGTTGCGGCCACTGTGTATTTTGAGTGACTTCTAATCCGGGGGCTCATCTTCTAGTACTATACTGGACAATATTCTGTTGAGTTCCACAAGGTTTTTATTGGCTAATTTTCAGAAGTAGATCACAAGGCCTTTTTTCCTAGTCTGTCTTAGCCTGTCTATGATGGGTGACCCTGCTGGTATTTGAAATACTGGTGGTATAGCTTCCAATATCACAACAACATGCAAACCACCACAGTATGACAAAATGACAGACAGGTGGTGAGGATGGCCATGTATCCAGCAAAAAATTCAGGGTTCTATTACTAAGGAAAGATGGATTGACACAGTGGCTGCAACCGTGGGCTCAAGCATAGCAATGAATGTAAGGATGGCGCAGGACTAAGCAGTGTTTTGTTCTGTTGTACATAGGGTTGCTATGAGTTGGAACCAACTCAGTGGCACCTAACAACAACAACAACATTACTAAGAAAGAAGATGAAAAGAGATTTGAGACGTCTACTTGGCATCTGTGATGGTGAAGGTTGTGTGTCAATTTGGCTGGGCCATCCATTTCCTTGATATAAATCTCTATCTCTCTCTCTCTCTCTCTCTCTATATATATATATATATATATATATGTATATATATACACACACAGAGACAGTTCACTGATTTTGCTTCTCCAGAGAACCCAGCCTAAGATGCCAAACAAGGACCCTTTGTGTGCCTCAGACTCAGGGCTTGGGCAGAGACATTGAATGCCTTCAGTAACATTGAGTGACTTGCTTCCCCAGGTCACAGACTAATTTTGGCCCTCTGTTCTTTAGCTCTTAGACAAGGGAAAAAGCCATGGAAAGAGGCCCTAGTGAGGTCAAGCCCCTTACCGTAATAGCTATTGCAAAGCTGGCCCAAGCAAGGACTAAGTCTTTGCCTCCTTTGCTTTGAGCCACTGCTGGTTCCTACTTGCCCTTTAGCAGAGAGGCTCCCCTCTGAGACATCAACTCAGACCCACCATTACCACATTGGCCACGTGGGAGGAACACGAAGCCATAGAAAGGAATGAGTTGAGAGACAGAGGCCGGGCTAGGGAGACAGAGATGTAGGACCGAGGCCTGGAGAAGGCTTTGAGGCAAGTATGAATCTTTGTTTACAAATGCAGTGGTGAAACAAAAATTCCTAACTTTATTTTCTTCATAAAATCCAGCTCTAAGCCACCACCCTGCTGAGCTGCTCAGAAATCTATTGCAGTAAGTACTCCCCTACCCTCCTCAGATCTGAGCAAAAGTCCCAAGGCTTTTGCAGTAACCCCTCCCATCAATGAGACACACCGGGTCCTACTGGGACACCATATGGTCCTTTCAGGAGAAGCTGGGAGTCCCAGAGCCCCTGTTTCCCTAGAAGCACCATCCCTTCAGAGGCCTCACCCCCTCCGCCAGGTCATGGCAGGCCTGTCCCCGTTCTAATGGGAAAAATTCCAACCATACCCATACCCACACACTCAGAAGCACGCCTTTCTGTCCTTCTCTTCTGGATCTTCAAGCAGCTTCTGCTTTCTGCAAAAAATCCCATAATCCAGGTGTTTTAGCTTCCTAGGGCTGCAGTAATAAACTAGCACAAAGAGGATGGCCTTAAGCAACAATTTATTGTTTCTCAGCTCTGGAGGCTACACATCCAAATCAGGGTGTTGGCTGTGTTGATTGCTTCCGAGGCTTTCAGAAACTGTTCCGTGACTCTCTCCTAGTTTCTGATAACACCATGCATTCCTTGGCTTGCTGCTACAGTATCATATGGAGTCCTTCCTCAGTCTCCCTGTCTCCATGAATCTTCTGTTTCATAAGAACACCAGTCATATAGGATTAGGACCCGCCCCCTCCCAGTCTGACCTCATGTTAACTGATAATATCTTCAAAGCCTATTTTCAAACAGGGTCACATTCCCAGGTACAGGAGATAGAATGTCAACATACCTTCTCGGGGGACACAATTCAATCCATAACACAAGGAAATATCAAGGGCCTGACTACCTGTTGGAAAGGGAGTAAGTAAAGAGCAAAACATCTGTGTCTCTTCCCTGACCCGTAGCCCATTTGTGTCCCTTTAGGTCTTGAGCCCACTGTGAGTTTCCTCCTTAGAAGTGGAATGATTGGAAGGTTCAGGAAGGAGGAGGATATCTTGAGCGCCCCCTTGAGGCGTATCTGAGTATAGCCTGAACCTGCTCTCTTGGCTGCCATTCAGTTGGCTGCCCACTCCCCAAATCCAGCAACTAAAGGGTCTTTGCCTGGCTTAGCAGAAAGCCTGCAGATCCGGCTCCAGGGCTGAGGCTAGTGTCCATTCTAATTGGTCACTGCCCATTCTGTACCAGTTATTGAACATTTTGAATACCACCCTAGATGAGGATGCCTTGAAGGAGGAGAAACACAAGGCAAAGAAACGGCTCATTTCCAAGGTCACCATGCACGACGTTCAGGCTGTTCACTGCACAAAGTTCTCCTGACTGAGGGGGCCACTGGGAACTGAATCCCATCCTATGCTCTGCTTGCCAAGCCAGGAGCCCTGGCATGGGGCTGCATCTATCTAGAGGGAAGGGAGCCATTTTCTAATGTGTACAAAGGTGCTATGTGTTCTAGAAGCTGGTTCACTTCAGAAGCTATTTCAATCATCCAGGACTGAGTGGAAGACAGCCTGACTTAGGATGGGGGTCAAGGGCTGGGAAGTCAGAAGAGATGCAAGACATATTTGGGAGCATAACAAAACCCCAAACACTGATAGGATGGAGGAGATGTTGTTGTTAGATGTCGCTGAGTCAGCTCTGTCTCATAGCAACCTTATGTATAACGTTACCCAGTCCTGCGCCATTCTCACAATCATTGCAGTCACTGTGGCAATTTATTTCATTGAGGGTCTCTCTATTTTTTGCTGTCTCTCTGCTTCACCAAACATGATATTCTTCTCCAGCAATTGGTCCCTCTTGATTACGTGTCCAAAGTAAGCTAGATGAAGTCTCGCCATCTTCATCTCTAAGGAGCGTTATAGCTGTATGTCCTCAAAGACAGATTTGTTCATTCTTCTGGAAGTCCATTTAATATTCTTTGCCAACACCACAATTCAAATGCATCAACAGGGAGTGCAAAAATGTAAATCTGATTCCTAAGGGTTTGTAATCTGGGAGGCAAAGAGATTGTGTGCTACTGACAGAGAGAGAAGTCAGAAAAAAAAGACCCAGTTGGAAAAGAAATGGAATAAATTTTGTTTCCAGCCTCATGACTGGGAAGTTATAGCTGGATACCCAAAGAAATTGCCCAATCTAAAGGTACAGCCTGGGGCTTAGGAGAGGGCTCAGGGCTGGAGATCAAGAAGCTGGAGACCTGCACGTGTGAAAACCTTGAGTAACCTCTGAGGGAGGGCCAACCAAAACCAAAACCAAACCCATCGTTGTTAAGTCTATTCCCACTCATGGCAACCCCATATGTTACAGAGTAGAACTGTGATTCATAGGGTTTTCTTAGCTATAATCTTTATGGAAGCAGATCGCCAGGCCTTTCTTTTACGGTGCCACTGGTGGATTCAAACTGCCAAACTTTATGTTAGTAGTTGTGTTAGACTGGGTTTTCTACAGAAGCAAAACCAATCACACACACACACACACACGCATCTATATATACATATACATAGAGAGAAAAATTTATATCAAGGAAATGGCTCACCGGTTGTAGAGGCTGGAAAGTCCCAAGTCCTTATGTCAGGCTAGAGGCTTCTCCTGACTCATATAGTTGCAGGGCTGGTGAACCCAAGATCGGCAGGTCAGACGGCAGGCCTCTAGCTCACAGGCTCAGAGGCTGACAAATCCCAAGATCAGCAGGTAAGCGCTAGCTCAAGTTCCAAGAACTAGAGTTCAGATGCACAGAAGCCAACTGCAGAATCCAGAGCAAGAGAAAGCCAGCTAGCTTTGCCAGAAAGTCCACTTATATTGGAGGCAAGCCATACTCCCAAGGAAACTCCCTTTCAGTTGACTGGCTGCTCATAGCAGATCTCATCATGGTGGTGATTACATCATTACATAGCCGCCAAACTACATCATAACTGCCAAACCACTGAGAATCATGGCCCAGCCCAGGTGACACACAACCTTAAACACCACAGTACTCAAGCACAAACCATTTGCACCACCCAGGGGCCTTGAAGGAAAACAGAGGAATTAAAAGAGCAAATGATCTCCCTTTGAGGAGAAGATGGTGAAGTGGGGTGGAGACCCACATAATAGAAAGCATGTGGGTTTTTGGACCATTAGAACTGGATTCAAACACTTCCTTGCCATTAGCCAGCTGGGAACCCTTTGAGGACATTATTTAACTTCTCTGAGCCTCCGTTGCTTTGCAAATTGTCATAATAATACCTACTTTACAGAGCCGTTGAGAGAATTAAATTAAGGATGTGAACTGCCTAGCACAATGTATGGCAGGAAACAAGGGCTCAATAACAGTTAACATTATTAGAAATAGTATGGCTATTATTATCAGCAATGTCCCCGGGTAGCACGAACCATTTGTGCTTGACTACTAACCTAAAAATTGGTGGTTTGAACCCACCAAGTGGCACCATGGAAGAAAGTCCTGGGGATCTGCTTCCATAAAGATTACAGCCAAGAAAACCCTACAGAGCACAGGTCTACTCTGTAACACATGGGGTTGCCATGAGTCGGAATTGACTTGAAGGCAACAGGTTTGGTTTTGTTATTAGCAGGGGGCTATATTCTAAGCCTTGGAGAACGTGCACACAGCAGGGCAGGGGCACGCACAGAGCCAGCTGGGACGTATTAAATGGATGTACAATAAGTAACAAACTTTCCAATATAAATACTAGGAACTCTGCCCCTTTCTCCTAGAGACAGAATTTAATATATGAACATGGTGTTGATAAATGACGTGCAATATGAGTTTGAGCTTATCTCTGAATGAACTAGAATCACCTTCAAACAGGAGATGTTTTAATCCTCGGCTTTTAGATATCAGTGGTTATAAATAGAGCTTTGGTGTACCCAGAGCATCAAGAGAGTGGAGGCTGGGAAAGAGTGTTTTTGTAAAGGCCCTGATGAAGAAAGATCCCACGAAAGGCAGGATGGCTGAAGTATCCATGAACACCCTACAATTAGCAGTGATTGGGTGGAAAACAGCTGGCCCTGTTTTAGGGGACTAGTGTCAATCCAGGGGCTCTCAACAAAGAGGGGTGTTATGGGTTAAATTGTATCCCCCAATATACGTGTTACAATCCTAACCTCTATACCTGTGGAGGAGGAGCCCTAGTAGCACAGTGGTTAAGTGCTCAGCTGCTAACTTAAATGTTGGTGGTTAGAACCTACCAGCTACTCTGCAGAAGAAAAATGTGGCAGTCTGCTTCAGTAAAGATTACAGCCTTGGGAACCCTGTGGGGCAGTTCTACTCTGTCCTACAAGATTGCAATGAGATAGAATTGACTCGATGGCGATGAGTTTGTTTTTTTGGTTTATACCTGTGGAAGATCTTGGGTGGCAAAAGTGGTTAGTGATCGGTTACTAACCTGAAGGTTGGCATTTCCAACCCACCTCGCAGCACTGCAAAAGAAAGTCCTGGTAATCTGCTTCCATAAAGATTACAGCCAAGAAACCCCCATGGAGCAGTTCCACTCTGTAATACGTGGGGTTGCCACAAGTCAGGGGCCAACTCCGTGGCAGCTAACAGCAACGTACCCATGGATGTAATCCTGTATGAAAATAGGCTTTTTTTCCTGTCTTAATGAAACCATATCAGTGTAAGGTGAGCCCTAAACCTAATCACTTCTGATTTTTAAAAAAGAGCAGATTAATCACAGAGAGACACCCAAATGGCGGTAGACGGATGCCATGTGAGGATCATCTAGAAGCCAAGGAACCAAGGAATGCCTAGCACTACATACAAGGAAGGAATCTACATGGCTGAGACCCTGAGCTGTGAGAAGTAAACTTCTTTCAAGTCACTCACTTGTGGTATTTCTGTTACACAGCAGCACTAGGAAAACAAGACAAAGGGATCAACTGTTTCCTGCCGTGAAAACCAGAGCAAGCATAAAAAGCAGCCTGGAACCAGACACAGTGTCTGTGGCATAGGGACTTCCCAGTGGTGCTGGCCAAGAGACACAGCTCCTGCCTGGGCCTGACTGACCATATAATGCCCATATTGAGCTGAAGCTCTGACACTGGGTCTGCCCTGACTACCTCTCCCGACTCACACTTAATGAAACTAACCAAAAGGACTCTCCTGCATGTGTGTAGGGGCAGGGAGTCAATATCTGTGAACCAACCAGAGACACTGGTTCAAAAGAGCCCTGAGGTCAAGAGAGCTAGATCTTAATCATTCATTCATTCCAACACATATTTATTGGTGACTTTGGAGTCCCTGGATGGTGCATACAGTTAACATGCCTGGCTATTAACCAAAAGGTTGGAGGTTTGAGTCCACCCAGAGGCACTTCAGAAGAAAGGCCTGGCAATCTACTTCAAAAAAAATCAGGCATTGAAAGCCCTATTGTGCACAGTTCTACTCTGATGCACATTGAGTCGCCATGACTTTGAGTCAACTCAAACAGCAACAGGTTTTGGTCTTTATGTCAGGCACGGGGGACAAAACAGTGGACAACCTCCTCTCTAACTGATACCCAGCCTCTAGCCTCTCCCAACTTGAGCTAAACTGGGCTCTGCCCTTCTTCCCTTCACCACTAACCCTCACCCTTGGGTCAAAGTTTCTGAAAACTTCCCCATAGACATCAGACCTAGCCTCCCTTTGCCTCTACAGCTTTTCATCAGCTGCCTCAAATGGCTTCCTTTCCCTTGTCTTCTCTCACCCACCCACACTTGTCTGTAAAGTTGGCTCAGCGTCCCTTCACTTTAAGCACTCCCATCAGCACTATGGTTTAATGTAGAAAATGTTTTACACCTCATAAAAGGCTTCTGCATTCTTTATGCCAGGGGACCCTCACCTCAACTCCTAGATAGGTGGGGTAAGAATTGCCCCTCCCATTTAACCAATTTGGAAAAGGTGTTAAGACCAAGAAAAAATCAGTTGCCATCAAGCCAACCCCAACTCACCGCAACCCATGTGTGTCGGAGTAGAACTGTGCTCCATAGGGTTCTCGATGGCTGATTTTTTGGAAGTGGATGACCAGGTCTTTCTTTCGAGGCTCTTGTGGGTGGATTTGAACCTATACCCTTTCGGTTAGCAGCAGTTCATTAACCTTTTACACCACCCAAGGACTCCTTAGATGAGGATACTGGCATGGTATCCTGTGTCTCCTCAAATTCTCTAAATTCTGTATTAAAATATTGTATTATTGTATGTACTTGGATCAACCATCAACTCTACGGAAGCAGCAGTCAAGAAATCAAACTATGTACTGCACTGGGAAAACTGCTGCAAAACAACCTCTTAAATACCTTAAAAAGCAATGATGTCACTTTGATGACTAAGGTGCACCTAACCCAAGCCCTGGTCTTTTCAATCACCTCTTAACACATGTAAAACCTGGGCAATGAAAAAGGAAGCCCAAAGAAGAATTGATTAATTTGATTTATGGTGTCAACAAAGAATACTGAATATACCATGGACTGCCAGAAGAATGAGCAAATCTGAATTGGAGGAAGAACAGCCAGAATGTTCCTTAGAAGTGAGGATGGTGAAACTTTTATTTTGGACACTTTATCAGGAGTGACCAATCACTGAAGAAGGACATAATGCTTGGTAAAGTAGAGGGTCAGCAAACAAGAAGACCCTCAACAAGATGGATTGACAAATGGCTGCAACAATGGACTCAAACATAGCAACAATTGTGAGCATGGTGCAGGACTGGGCAACATTTCACTCTGTTATATGTAGGATTGCTATGAATCAGAGTCAACTTGATGGCACTTATCAACAGCAACAACACTATTGTATGTACTACTTATACCTCACCTACTTCCAAAAATACATGAATATTGTATTTATCTCTAACGGGATATTTTAGACTCTGGCTCTTTTAGATATTGGTGGTTGTAAATAGAGCTTTGGGGGTACCCAGTGGCAATTACTCCTGCCCCGTGCTTACTCTCAAGTCTAGTGTTTGGCCTAAAACAGTCCCCTCTTTCTCCCAAGGAGCTCAGTGAGCCAGCTCCTTCCTCTCTTTAATGAGTTCCTAGAATCTGATCCTCTCTCCTGGGCACTAACCACATGACACAGAAGTTGGGCAATGGTGTGGTGGTCTTTCCCACTGGCTGTAAAGTTCTAGAAGGCAACAGCTTATACCCCAGTGCATAGCACCGTGGATTGCACTCACAATTTTCACTGTTGTTGTTGTGTGCCATCGAGTCAATTTTGACTCATAGCAACCCTATATGAGAGAGTAAAACTGCCCAATAGGGTTTTCTAAGAGCCCTGGTGGTGCAGTGGTTAAGCACTTGGCTGCTAACCTAAAGGTCGGCAACTCGAACCCACTAACCTTTTAGGAGTTTACGGGAGAAAAGACCTGACAACCTGCTCTCATAAAGACTACAGTCTAGGAAACCCTATGGGGCAGTTCAACTCAGTCCTATAGGGCCACTATGAGTCAGAATCAACTCAACAGCACCTAACAACAATAATCTTTTCAGGACCGTATCACCAGGTCTTTCTCCCACGAAGTTGTTGGCAGGTTATAAATGAACTAAATTCTCCTTGTTCAATTCTTTCTACATATGGTTCATGATCCCTTCTCTAGTGATTATCCTGCAAATAAAATTTCTTCTTCACACAGCCCAGAGTGTTAACACTCACGTTAACGTTGTTCTCATTATCTGTTTAGCTGTCTTGAGTACTCTTCACGTCCTTGTGACGGTAAATTCCTACAAGGCAGATGGTTTATCTCAACTGTAAAGCACTCAGCATAGCACAGCTCCAACTCTCTGGAAGTAGCTTAATAAATGCTTTTTTGATCCTGGTGGTCAGTTGGTGGTGGCAAAACTAAAAGCCATTAGGACTGTGATTAATGAAGATGCTTTATGCAAGTTTTCCCCAAGCACAAGCAAGAGGACATGTAATCCCATTACCAATACTCAATCATTTGCTCTCAGGGGATTTCCTCGCTAATTAGTCTGAAGCTGTAATTTAGCCTATACTTTAAGGAACGTGTCACAGGAGGACACTTCTAATTTGTTTCTGACCGTCCTTGAATTTAGAGGCACATATGCCTTTGAACAGCATTTCTCCCAAATGCCATTTTCTTGCAGTGAAAAAAAAAGGTAATGGTTTGTCCGAGACCTGAGAAGGGGGGACAGGCTCAGAGCACGTACTTGGTACCTGGCTTGTCTGAGGGTTGTGTCCACATGCCTCTCTCTCTGTTCCCTCAAGCCTTCTAGCAAGCAGGCAGAGTGAGCTCTGTACCGCACCACTGGGACTTTGAAATGGACAAAGAAATGGAAGCAGAACTGATGGTGTGTCATCACTGTGGAAACTTGAAGAGCCAATGCACAACTTGCCACCTGCCCTATTCCTCCTGCCATAGCACGTGGAAGGTTCCACATGGTGGCTACTGCATCCGCCTGGGCCTCCAGTGAGGATGGCACTGAGCAGAGCCCCAGCCAACCTACAGTGGGCAGAATAAGCAAGAAAAAAACCTTTTGTTGTTTTGAGTCACTACCATATAGGGGTTGTTAGTTACTGCAGCATAACCTGGCCCACCCTACTGAGACTATTACCCTAAACCCTGTAACCCGTTGCCCTTGAGTTGACTCTGACTTATAGCAATCCTACAGGACAGAGTAGAACTGCCCCATAGGGTTTCCAAGGCTACAATATTTCCCAAAACAGACTGCCACGTCTTTCCCCCATGGAATAGCTGGTGGGTTCCAACCACTGACCTTGTGGTTAGCAACCAAGCACTTTAACCACTGTGCCACCAGGGCTCCTTACAATTTCCCTAGTTAGAGGAAATCCCACCCCAGACTTTAACAACACGTATTTTGCTATTGCCCCTTCAATTTCCTCCTATGGGCCTACCACCACAAGTGACCTCCGTTGAACAGCCTTTCTGGTCCCTATTGACTCCCTGGCTCCTTATCCCTAGAAACCCCCCTCCAAAATATTCTACTCACAACACTCCACTCCAGGGCAAATTTATTCCACTCCTCCTTTTCCGGAAGTCCAGTAAAGCCTGCACTGGGGTTTGATGGAAAGGTGTATAATCCATCACACATCCTATATTGTCCCCTCCTCTGAGCTCCCAGCCTTGAAGGACAGCAGCACCGGGCAGGGCCCCCTGCCACAAGGAGACCAGGAGTCACCCAGTCGCCGTGTTCTGACAGGCTGTCACATTATTCTTCCCTGTGGGAGTTCTGATCCCTCCATCGAACCCTCTTCTCAGTCCCCTGAGACCAGAGGCCTCTATACAAGGCCCCCGAGGCAAAGCAAAGCAAGATTGATGCCCTACAAACAGCCGTGCTGGGAGGGCTTGTGGTTCAATGCAGGGAGCAGCCCATTCTTCCCTATCTCAGGTTCCCACAGTGGACACCAAAGCGGGAGCTTGGAGCCAGAGCAGCAAGAATTCAACCTTTATTCATCCCCTCACACAAATGATCTGCCACACTCCCATAATCTCCTGAGCCCCAGCCCTCTCACCTCATCTACTCAAAGTCTTTCTGAAGGTGCCGCAGCCTTCTTGGACTAACATGTGATTCACGCTGCCCTTTGAACAGAGGACATTCAAAAAATCTGACAGTTAAGTGCAGGGGTGGGCGGGAGGGGGGACAACTCATTTAAATATTGGCCAAGAGCTACCCAACTCCTGTTCCCACTCACACTAAGGTGCCTCTTTCATCATTTGTTCTTATTGAAGCAAGTAGTGTTTGAGGGCTGTAGGCTGGGTAATTCTGCTAAAGAATAATAAATCAGCATTAATGCCGATTCGATTAAAAAAAAAAAAAAAAACTCAAACCTGTTACCATCAAGTCAATTCTGACTCATAGCAACCCTGTAGGACAGAGTGGAACTGCCCCATAGGGTTTCTAAGGAGCAGCTGGTGGATCCGAACTGCCAACCTTTCTTTGGTTAGCAGTGGAGAGAGCTATGAACCAGGTGGGAGGATATTTGCAACCACAGTTTCTGGAACTCTCAGGTAAAAGCCTCCTAAGGAAGGGCTGTGGGGACTTTGGGGGGCATCCGAGCAATACCTACAAGAAAGATTTTATCTACATTCCCTGACATATTCCATAGAACAAAGCACCTCTGAAGGACAAAGGGAAGACTGTAAAATTACCTGAAAATAAATGCTTGTAAAATGGCAGGGCAAAAAAACCCACAGTGGGGCAAGTTGGGAGGCTGAGAACTTATCCATCAGCTCGGTTTTTTTGTTGTTCTTGTTTGCACATCTGGACTTTTTTTTCCCCCAAGGCCACAGCCTGTCACCATGCAGTTTATCAGCCGTCACTCCATCTCGATTCTGGGTGACATGAGATCAACAGCCTAAAACTGCTCTCAGATCTACGGAGAAATTTATAATGCCAGACTCCTCCGTGCCCTGGCAGGGCTAGGGGCCAGGGCTCTGAGAGCCAGGCAGCCACGCACACTTCATTTCCATTTCAAGTGTGAATCGCAGCCCACCAGAGCAGGTGGGTTCAAGCCATTAGACGCAAAGGAGGGTCCTAGTCAGAAGTCTTCTACACTCACAGAACAATGACTTTGAGGAGAAAGGAAAAAGACTAGCCAATTATTTAAAATTTTCTCTGCCTTGAAAAGGCCCTAGCTTCCTACTTTAATTTCTTTTGAATTATGTAGAATTTGTTAATAACAAAACCCTAAATTTGCAGCAACCCGTTTTAGGCTCTGAAAGCAATTAATCCATCCTTTTTATCTAACTACAGAACTTCTGCGCGTGGCTTAAGGAGAGGTTTGCGGAGTTTTTGCTCCTTGCTGAGGGCTTCCTTGGTTATATAGAGAGACGAATACCTGCCATTCAGTCGACGACAACAAAACAAAATGTTGCCCAGTCCTGCGTCATCCTCACAATCATCAATATGTTCAAGTCCATCACTGTGGCTACAGTGCCCATCCAGTTCACCCAGGGTCTCCCTCACCCTCACTGGCCCTCTGCTTCACCATGCAAAGATGTCTTCCTCTAGCAATTGATCCCTCCTGATGATATGACCAAGGCAAGAGTTGGACAATGTTCTGTTGTGATCCATAGGGTTTTCGCTGGCTAATTTTCAGAAGTAAATCACCAGGCCTTTCTTCCTAGTCTGTCTTAATCTGGAAGCTCTGCTGAAACCTAAACACCTGCTGGTATTTCAAAAACACCGGCGGCTCCCTTTCCAGCACCACATTAATACTCAAATCACCCCAGTATGACAAACTGACAGATTTATCTACAACCTCTCTATTTCACCATGAAACATAAATGAGGTCCTAGGAGCCCAGATCACATTCCATACCCCACACCCTCCAGTGAAAAGGCTTCAGGGAAATTATTTATTCCTCCCCAGCACTGAATCTTTGGGGTTATAAGGGAAATGCTAACTCTTCATCATACCCCCAGGCCATGGACAGCTCTTGGATACTAGGTTTTCATCCCCTCCCACCTCCAAGGGACAATTTGTCCTGGACACATGTCCAACCGAAGACACGCTGAGGTGACCCTGGACTTGCTCTTGGTGGAACCCAGAGAAGATCCAGCTTTCTGAGCAAAAAGGAAACCCTCTCTCCAACTGCTGTTCATCTACATCCAAGAGGAGGCTCCCAGGAGGAGCTGAAATTCTCCAGCCACAGCTGGACCACCACCTACCAGCTCCTCACATCCCAGCTGACTCAGCTCCCTCTGGCCAGGAGAGACACGGTGGGACTCACACGTGAGAAACCCAGTTCCTGTGGAGTCGGCTCCAACTCATGGCGACCCCGTGGGTGTCAGAGTAGGACTGTGCTCCACAGGGTTTTCAATGACTGATTTTTCAGAAGTAGATCACCAGGCCTTTCTTCTGAGGCACCTCTGGGTGGACTTGAACTTCAACCTTTTGGTTAACAATTCTCTGGCTCGACCCATAGTCAAGCAAGTGCTGTCTCAGTGCATCCTCCTTTTCCTTGAGTTTCTTGGGATTTGTCTTACCACTATCTAGTCCATGATACCTAACCAGCCACTTGAGAAAGTTGCCTTTCACATTCTTTCCAGACCTAATTCTACCAGGTTAGCCTTCTTGCTCCATTTCCCTTTCCCTGCACTACTTTTGCCCTTCTCTTCACCGTAGAGAACCTACTGATTTTAGGAATGAAGTCCTTCAACAGCTCCCCATTTCCTTAAGGATAAAACCCAAATTTCTTAACCTGACACCTGAGGCTGCTGCTTGCTCAAGCCCTGGCTTTCTTCATTCCTCTGCTCCCACCACTTCCTTCCACTGCACCCTACACCCCAGCCCTAACATCTTTGTGCCACCACATTTGCTGCAGAGAATGCCCTATTCATCTCCAATCCTTGCCCCTCCGCTACTAAAACCAGTTGCCTTCTAGTCGATCCAGCTCATGGTGACCCCCTGTGTGTCAGAGTAGAACTGTGCTCCATTGGATTTTCAAAGGCTGGTTTTTTGGAAGTAGATCACCAAGCCTTTCTTTTGAGGCCCCTATGGGTGGACTGGAAACCCTTGTGGCATAGTGGTTAAGAGCTATGGCTGCTAACCAAAAGGTCAGCAGTTCAAATCCACCAGGTGCTCCTTGGAAACTGTATGGAGCAGTTCTACTCTGTCCTGGGGGGTCGCTATGAGTCGGAATCGACTCAATGGCAACGGGTTTGGTTTTGGTTTTTTATGGGTGGACTTGAACCTCCAACTTTTCAGTGAGCACCGGAGTGCTTTAACCATTTGTACCATCCAAGGACTCCCCGCCCTTACTCCCATTGCCATTGAGTCAATTTCGACTCATAGCCATCCTATAATACAAAGTAGAATTGCCCCATAAAGTTTCCAAGGAGTGCCTGGTGAATTTGAACTGCCAACCTTTTGGTTAGCAGCCATAGCACTTAACTACTGTTCCACCAGGGTTCCCCCCTCCCTTACTAACTATCCCTGTTTAATTTCTACTCATGCTTCAAAATTCAGTTCAAATATCACCTTCTCTTAGAAGCGTCCTGTTCCCCAGAGCAATGGAGCCTCTTTGCTGTGGGTTCATACAGACATGCAGTGCACAGCTGCACTGCTGGTCTTGGGGCTCTGCGGCTTGTATGCATGTAGTTCACGCTTCCACTAGACTGGACAGCCATCCATGATCAGCGCGCTGTGGGCCTCATCACAGCACCTCTCACACCTGAGTGCTATCTCCTTACTCTTCTATCATCCCTGCCTGAGGGCTGACTGGGTCTATGACTTCGTTTTTGTTTTATTTTGCTTGCTCAATAAACTCTTGTTTTACAAATTTTAGATTTACAAAAAAAATTGCGAAGATAATAGAGAGTTCCCATACACCTCACATCCCGTTTTCCCTGTTACTAATGTCTTACATTAGTATAGTACATATGTTACAATAATGTACCAATATTGATACATCATCATTAACCAACAAAAACCTCATTGCTGTCGATTCTGACTCATTGTGACACTAAAGGACAGAGAATAACTGCCCCATAGGGTTACCAAAGAGTGGTTGGTGGATTCAAACTGCTGACCTTTTGGTTAGCAGCTGAACGCTTAACCACTGTGCCACCAGGGCTTCATCATTCACCAATACCCACACTTTATGCAGATTTCCTTAATTTTTAACCTAATGTCCTGTTTCTGTTTCAGGATCCCATCCAGGATGCCAAATTCCATTTAGTTGTCCTGCCTCCTTAGGCTTCTCTTGGCTGTGACAGTTTGTCAGACTATCCTTGGCTTTTGGGGGTTTTTTTAATCACATTTTATTATGTTTTTGGTGAAGGTTTACACAGCAGTTTAGGTTCCTATTTGGCATTTTCTACATAAGTTGCTCAGTAACATTGGTTACATTCTTCACAATGGGGGAACATTCTCATTATTTCCATTCTGGTTGTTCCGTTTTAGATTGTTCTTGTTTTTGATGACTTTGACAGTTTTGAGGAATACAAGTCAGGTATTTTGTATAAAGTCCTTCAATTTGGATTCTTCTCATGATTAGGCTGGAGTCATGTTATTGAGTAGAAAGCCGCAGAGGTCGCTATCCACTAAATATTGGTATCTCAAGGTCTCCGGGCTATGCAAATAGTGTGCACTGGGCTGGTAACCAAAAAAGGCTGGCGGTACAAGCTCGTCCACCAGCACCAGGGAAGAAAGAGACCTAGTGACCTGCTTGCATAAAGATTACAGCCAAGAAAACCCCACGGGGCAGTTTTACTCTCTAACAGATGGAGTCTCCTAAGTCACAAAGCAACAACAAAAACAAAATCAACAACAATATTAGTATCTCTGTGTGGTTTCAGTCATAATACGTGGCTTTGGTGAAAGTAGGCAGGGATAAAGGCTACTGAAAACTCCATTTTGTCATCATCTCATCTCAACCAGAGAGTACAAAGGTTTTAAATAACATGAGGGCATGAAAGCTGCTTGAGCCCTAATATGAGCATCCTCTCTTGCCTTTGGGAATCTATGCACTTAGCGCTACATCTGTCATGACATCGGGGGCAAGAGGGAGGGGTTAGAAGGCAGTTGTTACCAAAGCAAAAAAGTGGACAAGGAAATGGTAGTTGCAGTTTCGGTTTTTTTGTTTTGTTTTGTTTTTCTTTCTGAACCAATTCCTCATCTCTAAAATAAGAGGTTTGGATTACATGATCTCTGATGTTTCTTCCCTATACGGGTAGTCCCCAACTTATGATGCCGAGTTCTGTTCCCATAACTTCCGTCAGGTCAGTTCTAACCTAAGTAGGATTTTTTTTTTTTTTTTAGTTTTCATTATTATTGCCTTTTATTATCAGTATCTTTGTAAATCCTGTCTTAGTCTTTGGGGGTTGGAACATTACATATAAACATCTGCAAGTGAACATCTGAGAATGATTACTTCAGCAAATTACATGCTGCAACATTGTGTGTGGTGCATATTACTAACAATAAGATTAAAAAAAAAACAAAAAACCATGGTGGTAAGTACAGTTCATGATAACTAAAATATGCCGTCAGGGACTACCTGTACTTTAAAAGGGAATGACTAGCATATTTTCAGGGTTTCCAATGTACTCAATACTGTATTATCTTAGACAGTCCTCAAGACAACTTTTGTTGTTGTTGTTGTTGGGTATTGTTGAGTTGATTACAAGGTCCTATTATAACCATTCTTGAGGATAAGGGAACTAAGATACAGAGAGATCAATAACTTGCTCAGGCCCACATAGCTCATCAGTGGTAATGTTTAGATTTGAACCCAGGCAGTCTGATTCCAGAGCCCTGGAGGCACAAACGGTTAAGCACTGGGCTGCTAACCAAAAGGTTCGCCGTTTGAACCTACCAGTGGCTCTGCAGGAGAAAAGCCCTGGAGATCTACTCCCATAAAGACTTACAGTCTAGAAAACCCTATGACACAGTTCTACTCTGTTACATGGGGTAGCTATGAGTCAAAATAGACTTGATGGCACCTAACAAGAACAGTCTGATTCCAAAGCCTGCAGTTAACAGCTATGGTCTGCTACTTATTGGGTAAAGTAGGTCTCCCAGAGTGTCCTGACTCACAGAACACACAAAGGGATGAGTGGCCCAAGGCCTGAAAAATGTTCTAGGATTTGTGAGCATCTGGCATTGGGATCAATCCAAAATCAATGTTTAAAAAACAGTTACCTTAGACCAAAGACACAAGGGAAAGATTAGCCCAAGGGACTAATGGACCACAACTACCACAGACTGAGCCCAGAACAACTAGACAGTGCCCAGTTACCACCACCAACTGGTCTGGTAGGAATCACAATAGAGAGTCCTGGACAGAAAGGGAGAAAAATCATAGAACAAAATTCAAATTCCCAAAAAAAAAAAAAAAAATCAGGCTTGCTCGTCTGACAGAGACTGGAGAAACCCCAAGAGTATGACCCCCAGACACCCTTTTAACTCAGTAACGAAGTCACTCCCAAAGTTCACCTTTCAGCCAAAGATTAGACAGGTCTATAGGGCCAGCAGAAACCCTGGTGGCATAGTGGTTAAAAGTTTGGCTGCTAACCAAAAGGTTGGTGGTTCAAATCCACCAGGTGCTCCTCAGAAACCTATGGGGCAAGTTCTACTCTGTCCTATAGGGTCGCTATGAGTCAGAATCGACTCAATGGCAATGGGTTTGTTTTTTGTTTTTTTCGTTTCTTGGTATAGGGCCAACAATAACACCTGTGGGGAATGTGGTTCATAGTTCAATCATGTGTATGAGACTAAAGGGCACACTAGCCCAAAAGCAAAGACCAGAAGGAAGGAAGGGACTGGAAAACTGGACAAATGGAACAGGGAACCTAGGATGGAGAAGAGGAGAGTGTTGACACATTGCAGGGTTGGCAACCAATGTCACAAAACAATTTATTGTTTCATGAGAAACTAATTTGCTCTGTAAACTTTCACTTAAATCACAATTAAAAAAAAGTTACCTTCACCCCAAAACTGTCTCAGTCTGACTGCTGAGTTTGAATGGGGCTACGGAGGATGCTGTTGAGGTTGGGTATAAAGTTTAAAAGCCACGGTGCCAATACTTGGAAGCCCTGGTGGTGTAGTGGTTAAGTGCTACAGCTGTGAACCAAAGAGTCGGCAGTTTGAATCCATCAGGCACTCCTTGGAAACTCTATGGGGCAGTACTGCTCTGTCCTATAGGGTAGCTATGAGACGGAATGGACTCCACGGCACAGGGCTTGGTTTTTTTTTTTTTTTTTTTGGTTTGCCAGTACTGACAACTCGATATGCATACACACACACACAAATAGGACTTAAAAAAAGAAAAAGAGTAAGCGTTTCGAGTGTAGCAAAGAAGTGCTTGGTTGCACTTCTAGAGAGCCAATCCCAGAAAAATCTGGCGATTTAGTAATTCTAAGAACTGATTTGCAAAGTGGGGTTTCTTTACAAGAATGAATTGTATGCACCTGAAGAACCGCCTCGGTTTGGCTGAGCACTTGGTGCGAACTTCCCTGGAACGTTTATCCGATGTAATGGGCCCTGAGCTTAAAAAAAAAAAAAGTTATAAGGTTAAAAAATAACCTCTCTCTCCATCCGTCCTTGGAATTACACTTTCCAGTGAAGTCTAGTTCCCTTTCCTGGTAGATATAATCCTAATTAAAAATAAATTACATGCTGTATAGAACTTGAAATGGAACAGATAATCCTATTACATATGAGAATATATCCTGATTTTCTTTCCCGCTAAACTGTGGGAGATAGCAGATCAGGCTGAGTCCCCCATTGTAGCCGCTTTGAAAACTTTCCGGGAGCCCTAATCCGTCACGTGACGCCCGTGTCACTATCGGGGCCTGCACGCGAGTTTCACAAAGCAGGCATTAGGCTCGGTAACAGAAACGCAGCTTTGCGGAGCCCGCACCATTTGCATTCTGAGAAAACGCCGGCCATTGTGGGGTCCTGTTTGTTCTCAGTATTGCGAGACAGTTGCCGGCGAAGTTGCTAAATCCGAGAGAAAGGAACCCTTTGAGCCGGCCCTGGCCTTTTGGTATGATAACAAGCCGATTGGGGCGGCTTTTGTGCGCCTAGATCACCGCCTGGGCGGATGGACGGGCGGGCGAGTTCCCCTCCTTCCCCTCCTCTTCCCTCTCCTCCTTCCCGGACATTTTTCCTCCCCGGGGAGTTGCTGTGCCGGCCGATGCGGTCTTTTACAACTTATTTCCATAATCTGGCGGCTGTGGGCAGCGGGGTTCGAAGCTCACTCTGCTCGCGTGCCTTCACACCTCGGCGGAGGCTCAGACAGGCCTCTGCGATCCGGCCGCAGCCGTGATGCTCGCAGCTCCCCGCCTCCGGCTCCGAGCTGCCCGGCGCTGTCGCTGTCGTTGCCACTTCCGAGCGGCCTAGAACCTGGCAGCGGATGAAACGCAGCGGGCAGGCTCCTAGTGCTCGCTGCCGTCACACACCCCTCCTCCCGCCTCTTGGCTTTTGCCTGCTTCCCGGCTCTTCCCTTTGTCCTCCTCCAAGCACGCCTTCTTTTATTTCAGCCTTGAGAATGAGCATGCTAATTCCACTCAAAGTGGAAACGCTATGAGTAATAATAGCAGGTAATTCCGATGCTCTGGTCAAGCCAAAAAAAAAGCTAACTTAAACAGCCGGGGCCGGAGTCCTGCAGCCCAGCCCTGAACCGCGAGGCGCGAGTGCGTAAAAACAGAAAGCCGAGCGTAGAGGCGCAGGTTGTAGGGTCGGCCTCCCAGCGACCGGCAGCCGGGCTTTGGACAGCTGTCTGCTCAAAAGAACAACTAAAGTCACCCTTTCGCTGCAATTCCGCTGGCAAGCCCTGAGTGCGGAAGCCGACCCCACTGACACCCCGGCCCTGTAGCGCCGCGCAGCGCCAGCCTGACCTCGCCGGGTTACGCCAGCGGAAGCGCGAAGGCCGCTGTCCGCCTGCAGAGTTCTGAATCTGGCCTCTTCTGGGCCCACAGGGAGAGGCGCTTGAGGAGGGAGAGAGGACCCTAGGAGCGCCAAAGGTCACCAGCAGGCCCCGGGCAGGGGTGTGGGGGGTGTTTCGGGGCTTAGAAGTAGAAGGTTCTTTCGCCTGCGCAGATTCCGGAGGAATATTCGGTGGGGGCGGGGAGAGAGAAAGACGTTAAATGGCATTTGGAAGGGAAAAAAGTTCAAGAGAAGGCTGGAAACTGGGCTTCTGGGGGGAGGGGGCGGGGGAGAGGGTACCCTTTTCCACATGCTGTAGCCGCTGTAGATGCATTCCCAGGGCTGCAAGGTGGAAGAAGCAGGGAAGGGAACCGAGGGCACGACATCTCTGAGGAAGCTCCAAGCTATCTACCACCTCCCTTCCCTATCCCATAAGAGCTTTTATTTATTGATGGCTAGGGCTGCATTCTCTGCTCTCCGAAAACTCCGAGGACATTCCTCATCCTGTCCACCCCCATGGCCCTCCCAGCTCCCTGCTTGGTCTCTTTACTCTGGGGGTGCTCCTGCTCTTCTGGGAGTAGACCCCAAAACACATTCCCACAGAAAGGACGCTGGCAGCAGAACTAAAATCAGGATTCAGAAGAACGCTTACTAAATGCAGTCTGCTTATCAAACTTTTCACCTTTTCTTTTTAATTTCTTCAAGTCTGTGGCTTTTGTTTTTACCTCTCCTCCTCTGTGTGCATTTGCATAGCCTACTCAATAAAGCCCTTCACTAAAAATCAGTAAGCATCCATCTTGTTCCAGATTGGACCAGTCTCTGCGGCCTTCAAGGTGGGAGAGGAGGGCGACACCTGTAGGGGGGAGCGCAGCGCTGGGTCAGCCCCGGTACCCACCCAGCCCAGAGCTTGGCAGTGCCGGAG
The DNA here is from genome assembly GCF_030014295.1 of Loxodonta africana. Lineage (NCBI taxonomy): Eukaryota > Metazoa > Chordata > Mammalia > Proboscidea > Elephantidae > Loxodonta > Loxodonta africana. The sequence goes on from NC_087358.1 coordinate 58,961,748, forward strand.
CTCCACACTTTGGTAGGCAGATGGTTTCGTTTCCCCAGGTTCGTGCCAGGTTTCAACTTCATGCTGCGATTTTGTTCTTCTGAAATGGGATGAGTGTTGTTTCCCAGAGCGGCCCTATTAGAACAGAAAGAAAATCCTCTAAATAGGCGGAACAGGGCATGGGGGTGGGGGGAAGTTCTCTAAATGCTCTTTAATACGAACCCGGTATTGTGTGGAATTCAGCGCCCATCATCGTTTAGCCGGAGAGTTACGGCAGTGAACGGGATGAATAGAGGAACATAATGGATACATGTGGCGTTTCTCATTATATTCAAGTTAGCCCAACTCCGCTGTGGAAACTGTTCAACTTTCTCTCCCCTTAGCTTGTCACAGTGAAATAATACAGACATTGGGGCCTCTAATGGGATGACTGCCACGCCATTCTATTTCCACTGCTAACGAGGGCTTCATAAGCCTTTGATACAGTCTGATCTTTGAAACCTTTCCAAATCTCCTCAAGCTTATGCTAAATCCTATTTGGAACTTTTTTTTCCCCCTTGCCTGCTAGCGCCCAGGGCTTAAGAAAGCCATTTGGACAGTGACATGCATACTAACACATCGCAGGACTCTTTCCTGAAAGGGAAATGGCAGCTCTGATCACCGAGGCTCACACGAGCAAAACACAATTGCATACACAAATTTGAATAAAATCAATTTCCCCTTATCCTTCAGGCTCCTTAATCGAGAGGCTATTCCGGGCTCTGTGGGAAGCGGGAGAGGAGGCGAGCAGAGCCTCGCCCGGCAGAACAAGCGTCTGTGGAGAGGGGGATGCGAGCGTTTGGAAGCCTCTGAGGTGCAAAATGCAGAGAGTAGGTGGGGGGCCCGAACCACTGGGGCGAAACCCCAGGATTTTCTCACTCAGTCCAAGCAGCCGGAGGGGAGGGGTACAATTAACAAAACCATCCGTCCAATTTACTCCTAGCTCCCTGTGCCAACTCCTCTAAATGCAGGGTGCCGGCAGGAAAGAGGGAGAAAGCAAAAGGAGTCAAAGAAACAAAGGAAAGATTCCCTAATTTTCCTCTCTTGTTTTCCCCTCTAAGCCTTTCCACATTGAAGGGATTGTCGGAGGCTGGAGGAGGGGCGGTGCGAGGGCGAGACCGCCATTGGCTGCCGGGCTCGGACGATTTGCATATCGGCGGCTATAAAGGTGGAGGCGGCGCGCGTCGGCACAGCTCCAGCGAAAGGAGGGAGAGGCGCTGAGTGAGGGCGGGTCTGCGCGTCATCAGAGCCCTCCAGAGCCGGCGAGCTGCAGCCTGCAGACTTCTCCCGCACAGGGCTCGCGAAGAGCGTGCCCTGGGGCGCCTAGGACTTAACGCCCGGACCTACAAACCAGAGAGGACTCTCTTGCTCAGCCTTTTGGAATAGCAGTTGGGGCCGGCAGCATGAGCCCTGGAAGGCTCGGGGGCAGCCCCTGCCTTTTCCTCTTGCAGCTCTTCAGTCTCTGCTGGGTGCTCTCAGTGGCCCAGAGCAAGACAGTGCGATACAGCACCTTCGAGGAAGACGCCCCTGGTACGGTTATCGGGACCCTGGCGGAGGACCTGCATATGAAAGTGTCCGGAGACACAAGCTTCCGCCTGATGAAGCAGTTCAACAGCTCGCTGATCCGGGTGCGCGAGGGTGACGGGCAGCTGACCGTCGGGGACGCGGGCCTGGACCGCGAGCGGCTTTGCGGCCGGGCTCCACAGTGCGTGCTGCCCTTCGACGTGGTCAGCTTCTCCCAGGAGCAGTTTCGGCTGGTGCACGTGGAGGTGGAGGTGAGGGACGTCAACGACCATGCGCCGCGCTTTCCCCGGGCCCAGATCCCGGTGGAGGTGTCCGAGGGCGCGGCCGTGGGCACGCGCATTCCCCTGGAGGTGCCTGTGGACGAGGACGTGGGCGCCAACGGGCTGCAGAGTGTGCGCCTGGCGGAGCCTCACAGCCCGTTCCGCGTGGAGCTGCAGACGCGCGCGGACGGCGCCCAGTGCGCCGACCTGGTGTTGCTGCAGGAGCTGGACCGGGAGAGCCAGGCCACCTACAGCCTGGAGCTGGTGGCTCAGGACGGCGGCCGCCCGCCGCGCTCCGCCACCGCTGCCCTCAGCGTGCGTGTGCTGGATGCCAACGACCACAGCCCGGCCTTCCCGCAGGGCGCTGTAGCCGAGGTGGAGCTGGCGGAGGACGCGCCGGTGGGCTCTCTGCTTCTCGACCTGGACGCCGCCGACCCCGACGAGGGCCCCAACGGCGAAGTGGTGTTCTCCTTTGGCGCTCGAACCCCGCCCGAAGCGCGCCGCCTCTTCCGGCTCGACCCGCGCTCGGGCCGCCTCACCCTGGCCGGTCCCGTGGACTACGAGCGGCAGGACACCTACGAGCTGGACGTGCGGGCTCAGGATCGCGGCCCGGGACCTCGCACCGCCACCTGCAAGGTCATCGTGCGCATCCGCGACGTCAACGACAACGCTCCCGACATCGCCATCACCCCGCTGGCAGCCCCGGGCGCGCCCGCCACATCGCCCTTCGCCGCGGCTGCCGCCGCCGCTGCTCTCGGAGGGTCGGACACGACCTCGTCGGGGGGGTCTGGGAGTCCGGAGGCTGTCGCCACGTCGCTGGTTCCGGAAGGGGCGGCGCGAGAGAGCCTGGTGGCACTGGTTAGCACCTCGGACAGGGACTCGGGCGCCAACGGGCAGGTGCGCTGCGCCCTCTACGGGCACGAGCACTTTCGGCTGCAGCCGGCCTACGCTGGCAGCTACCTGGTGGTGACCGCGGCATCTTTGGACCGCGAACGCATCGCCGAGTACAACTTGACGCTGGTGGCAGAGGACCGCGGCGCGCCCCCGCTGCGCACCGTGCGACCCTACACGGTGCGCGTGGGCGACGAAAACGACAACGCGCCGCTTTTCACGCGGCCGGTCTACGAGGTGTCGGTGCGCGAGAACAACCCTCCCGGCGCCTACTTGGCCACCGTAGCCGCCCGAGACCCGGACCTGGGACGCAACGGCCAGGTCACCTACCGACTGCTAGAAGCCGAGGTGGGCCGAGCAGGGGGCGCAGTGTCCACCTACGTCTCGGTGGACCCGGCCACTGGGGCCATATATGCTCTGCGCAGCTTCGACTATGAGGCGCTGCGCCAGCTCGACGTGCGTATCCAGGCGAGCGACGGCGGCTCCCCCCAGCTTTCCAGCAGCGCCCTGGTGCAAGTGCGGGTGCTGGACCAGAACGACCACGCGCCAGTCCTGGTGCACCCGGCGCCGGCCAACGGCTCCCTAGAAGTGGCAGTTCCCGGACGCACGTCCAGGGACTCAGCGGTGGCGCGTGTACAGGCCCGGGACGCGGACGAAGGCGCCAACGGGGAACTGGTCTTCGATTTGCTGCAGCAGGAGCCGCGCGAAGCCTTCGCCATCGACCGCCGCACGGGGGAGATCGTGCTCACTGGGGACCTCTCGCAAGAGCTGCCCGGCCGCGTGTTCCGGGCGCTGCTGGTAGTTTCCGACGGCGGCCTCCCCCCTCTCTCTACTAGCGCCACCGTCAGCTTCGTAGTAACAGCAGGCGGAGAGCGCGGGCCGGAGGGGTCTGGCAGTGCTAGGGGCACGGAGCGCTCCCGCCCGCCCGGCTCTCGGCTCGGGGCATCGGGGCCAGCGCTGCAGTGGGACACGCCGCTGATCGTCATCATCGTGCTGGCCGGGAGTTGCACGCTGCTGCTCGCCGCCATCATCGCCATCGCCACCACCTGCAACCGCCGCAAGAAGGAGGTGCGCAAAGGGGGGGCCCTCCGGGAAGAGCGGCCCGGGGCGGCGGGCGGCGGATCCTCGGCTCCCGGCTCCCCGGAGGAGGCCGCCCGGGGAGCCGGGCCCAGGCCCAACATGTTCGACGTCCTCACCTTCCCTGGCAGTGGCAAAGCGCCCTTTGGCAGCCCCGCGGCCGACGCGCCCCCACCCGCGGTCGCCGCGGCCGAAGTGCCGGGCTCGGAGGGCGGCAGCGCCACGGGGGAAAGCGCCTGTCACTTCGAGGGGCAGCAGCGGCTCCGCGGCGCGCACGCCGAGGTGAGGCCTTCCTTCGGCTGGGCGCCCCCCTCCGTGCTCTGCGGACAGGCTGGGGGAAGGAACAGGAGGGCTCGGGGAGGTCGCGCTCAGGAGACGCTTAACTTATGGTACTTCTTTTTGTTTTTGTTTCTTGTCCAACTCTCGAACCCACCCTATTCCCTGCTGCAGCCCTACGGTGTCTCCCCCGGCTTCGGGAAGGAGCCGGCGCCCCCTGTGGCCGTCTGGAAGGGGCACTCGTTCAACACCATCTCCGGCCGAGAAGCGGAGAAGTTCAGCGGCAAAGACAGTGGCAAAGGGGATAGTGATTTCAACGACAGCGATTCCGACATCAGCGGGGATGCTCTGAAAAAGGATCTCATCAACCACATGCAGAGTGGTGAGGACTCTTCTTCCCCACCAAGTTCAGCGTTCTTCCCCTCCCGCCTTGCTTCCCTCCTCTCATCTCGGTTCCCAACCCCCTTCTCGCTCCCAATTTTTCCCCCCACTCCTCTGAGTGGCGAACCCAGGCTTGCCTCATACAGTAAATTTCAAAATACCCAGTCGAGGCAGCTCCACCATTTGAATAATGTACACTCCCACCCTGTTAGGCGGAGGGAGGGGTGGTGCTAGCCAGATAAAGATGCGGCGCCAGCTTGCTGTTAAGGTGATTTCACAGGAAGCCATGCGCCTTTCAAATCTTGAGTCACAGTGTTCATCTTCTTACATGCTTTTCTCTTCAGCCTCCCTGACCCTGTCTGACATTCTGAAGATGGAGGCCCAGGTGTGTTAATCCCAGTAATAACCATCATGCTCTCTTCCCTTACTCTTACGCTAGGACTGTGGGCGTGCACCGCGGAGTGTAAGATCCTCGGCCACTCAGACCGATGCTGGAGTCCCTCCTGCGGGGGGCCCAATGCGCCTCCCCTGCCTCACCCACCAGCCCAGATGTCCACCTTCTGTAAGAGCACGTCCCTGCCTCGGGATCCCCTGCGAAGGGACAATTACTACCAGGCCCAGCTGCCCAAGACAGTGGGGCTGCAGAGTGTCTATGAGAAAGTGCTGCACAGGGACTATGACAGGACAGTCACTCTCCTCTCCCCGCCCCGCCCGGGGAGGCTCCCAGACCTGCAGGAGATCAGCGTCCCTCTCTACCAGTCCCCCCCTGGTAGGTACCTGTCCCCGAAGAAGGAGGCCAATGAAAATGTGTAATCCCACGCTGCATGTCTTCACACACATACAGGCCATTCTGAGAAGCCCCTAAGTTAATTGACCGGTGTCAGTGTTGTATATATAAATATGCAAGACGTGCCTTAAAATGAAGTTGTTGGAAGCTGTTTCCAATCACATGAGTACTGTTTGGTATTTGCAAACAAACGGAAAAAAGTAGTCAATGTAACTTTTATGAAATGTGTGCAGTATTTAATTTTTCTTATCATGCTATGGATTTTAAGTTCACTTTCGGCTTGCCGTTTTCTTAGTGTTTTTAACCTGTACATTGTGTAATGTAATGTTTGTATATAATTAAATTTTGTTCTATTTTTATATACTAAAAGCTAAAGTGGACGTTATTGCCAAAGGAACTGTCTGTAAGACAAAAAAAAAAATATGTTGGAATTACTGAATGGAAATTTCTTTCATCTGAAACAATCTAGTGTTTGAGAAATTTTGCCTTGCCAAGTATAACTTGTATATCTTGAGTCTGTGGTAGATTTCAAGTTCAATGTTATTTAATTACATTTGGATTTCTGTAAACCATGTCACTTATAAGCACAGTAATAAAGGATTTGTCATGTGTTTGAAGAATCTGCTAATTGCTTTTCATGGAGTTACCTATAGTCAGACATCAACAGATAATTTGAGTACCAGAATTAAGCCTTCTTTCAAGTTCTATTTATTTGAGCCAGTTCAAATAATTAATGTTCATGGCAATATTAAACCTCTGAGAGATCAACTATTGGGAAATTTCACCAAGTTATTAAAAATACTTGTTTTTTTTTTAAAAAGTGTGTGCATCTTCATATATATCAAGCACTCTATAAAATTCCTGCCCTAATTTATTCACTCAGTGAGTATTTATTAAGCATCTACCAAAAAGCGGAGGAAGCTAAGTTAGGGTTGTTCATTCATTAAGTAAGCAAACATCTGCAGAGTATTACAAGCTGCCATTAACTCCTCTAGGAGCTGGAGACCAAAGGCGAAGAAGACATAGTCCCAGTGAGCTCTCAGCATATCAGGGATACTGGTATTAAAAAGACACCCAAGTTTATGGGTGAAATGGCATGATGCCAAAGATTTGCTTTAAAATATTCCAGGAAAAGAAAAAACAGGAGGGGTGGGAATATGAAACGATTGATAAAACGTTTGTCAGTGCTGGTATGGGTGCGTGTAGGAAGATTCATTATTTCTATCTCTCAATTTATGTGTTTATATCTGATAGCGTATATAATAGAAGGTTAAATTAAAAAAAAAAAAACACTCTAGAGGTATAAAGCCATATAATAAACAGAAAAAATTTTTACCCTTCCCTAAACTTCTGCAATTTCTTTCTAGCCAAATATTTCTGTTTCAGGAATACCTGCTCTTAACAATGCATTCTTTTCATTTGCAAATTAAAATGGTGATGATAATGAGAGCTAGCATTTACTGAGTGATCTTTGTGACTGGAGCTCCATAAAAAGCACTCTGTAAGAATTAATTCATTTCATCCTCACAGCTACCCCCATAAGAGGGGAAGTATCATCTCCATTTTGCACCGGGAGGTTAGGTAAAGTGCCCAAAATCATAGTCAGGTGACTGTCCAGGGTGAAATTCCAGGCCAGTTTAGGGCAGAAAAATGATGTAGTGAAAAAAGTTTGTTTTTCTTTTTCTTTTTTTAATAAACATGAAAGAGTTAGGTGAAAAAGTCCCAGTGCATTGCCTTTACTGCCTGATTATTGTTTAGTCCTTTGTATTTGTGAAGTGCCTGTGTTCCTTTATTACTAATTATAGAGTGTGAGGCACCAAAATGAATAGAGAAGCCCTCCAAGCTGCCTGTTGAAGTCATAATTGAAACCAGTGGTGGCTCCAAGCTGAACAGCAGGGTAAGTGCACACAAGTGCTTCGCCACCCACCGCCTGTGCAAAGTTCAGTGGTTTCTTCAGGCAACCGAGCTGCGCATGCGCCTGAGGAACTCAGCCTTTGCAGGCCTCAGGTCTTTAAAGAAACCTGTTCATCCAGAGCCATGATGACTAGGCCCAAGAGGAGGGACTCCAGGGTAGTGGTGGTGGTGTTAGGTGCCCTTGAGTTTATTTTGGACCCATAGCGACCCCATGTGATGGAGTAGAGCTGCCCAGTAGGGTTTCCTAATGTAACCTTTACGGAAGCAGATGGCCAGGTCTTTCTCCCGGAAAATGGCTGGGTGGGTTTGAACCACTAACCTTACAGTTAGCAGATGAGCACTGAGCCATTTGTGTCACCAGGGCTCCTTGAGCCAGTCGGGTAAGTGCAGAGCAGAATAAATAATCCCGTGGGACAGCAGTGGGTTTTTGGCAGCCCAAAAGCCTCCAGTTTCTGACTGTGGTTTGCTTGCTTGTGTCCTTCAAAAGTACAATGTTATTGTCATTATTTATTTTGTACTGTGTAAGCGATTTCATTATTCCAAAAAATTTGGTTTTCAAAACCTTTCAGACTTCACAGTGATATTTTTTTTCCCCCTTAGAGAAATGACCATTAAAAATCTTGTTTTTACTTTGGAACTTTAAAAAAATCAAACACATTATTCAGTCCTGATATAAAAAAAAAAAAAAAATTTTATGTGTTTGTTTAAACAAAATGAAAAGAGAAGAAGGAGGATCTTCTAAGAGACAGGAGAAAGGGCTCTCAGAGAAACAGGGCCTGTATGAAAGGAGCCTTCTGCTTTTCTCTAGAAATGTTTAATCTCAAGCATATTTTTATGAAAATAAGTTGTTTTATTACATTTCCAGTTGCCATTGAGTTGATTTTGACTCATGGTGACCTTATGTGTGTCAGAGCAGAACTATACTCCACAGGGTTTTCGGTGGCTGACTTTTTTAAAAAAAGGTTGCCAGGCCTTTCTTTTGAGGCATCTCTGGATGGACTCAAACCTTCAACCTTTCAGGTAGTAGCCAAGCACATTAACCATTTGCACTACCTAAACCAAACAAAAAACTCGTTGCTGTCGAGTCGATTCCGATTCATAGCAACCCTATGGAAACCCTGATGGCGTAGTGGTTAAGAGCTCGGCTGCTAACCAAAAGTTCGGCAGTTCAAATCCACCAGGCGCTCCTTGGAAACCCTATGGGGCAGTTCTACTCTGTCCTATAGGGTCACTATGAGTTGCACTACCCAGGGACACCTTTATTAAATTAAATGAGATTATATATATGGAGAATACTTAGCACAATACCTGGCTTATAGTAAGCACTCAGTATGTCCTGTCATCTTTTCTTGCCTTTCTTTGGAGACTGTCTCCACCACAGCTAGCAGGGAAGCCCCAACCACTAAGGAAGATGAAGTAGACCCCGGATGTCTGGCCTTGTTCTGACACTAATTTGCCTTCTTTACCTCTTCCACTTTCATCATGTAGACCAGAGCCTTCTGAGTCATCAATACTCTACAAACAAGGATGGCTAAAGGGAATTATCACAGGCAAACTCACCACCTCCTAGAGCAGTCAATACTCTACAAACAAATGAGGCTAAAGGGAACATCACAGGCAAACCTGCAAGCACTAGAGGTTTATGATGGTGCCACAGATGTCTCTCTGGAGGTGGAGGCCAGCAACCCTTGGGTACCTTCGCAGTGATAGGTTATGGGAGGGCCCTTGGGGAAGAGAGAAGTCACCTTGAGAGAGAAAGCTAAAGCCAGACTTTACCTCTTTCACATTTTCGTCTCTGGCCCCATTGACTTGGATGTCCTATGCTTCCTATAATAAAATATCCATCAAGGAAACCACTTCAGAAAATTAAAATGTAAGTGGTTTCAAAGTCTATTGAAAAATGCACTCTGAAATAGAGCAAAAACAGGATGCATGTCTCCAAATACAAATATATACGCACATGGAGAGGGAAAAAAATTATAATCAGGATGAGTTCCATGCCATATTTAGCTAAATTTCTGGCTTATTCCACTTGGCAAATATAAGCTTTTATCTTATAAAAAATTCCATTTTAGAAAACAAGCATATGCACTTTAGTCCTGAATTCAGTAACACAAGGATAATTGGATGGCTGTAAGTTTTGAAAGCAAACTGAAGCAAAGTAATACAACACTTGATGTGGTACTGTGCTCTGCAACAACTGAGAAGGACTTTGAAAGCGCTGTCTTGGTTTTCAACAGGCGTGCAATAACTCAAGAGAGTATTTATTATTCCTTTTCTTTAGAGGGGGACAATCTGCAATGGAATTCACCAACAGGGTCGAAGTCAACTAACGAGTGGACAGCAGGTAGAAAGAGATACCAGGCTGTTCTAAAAGCCATCATTTAAACCAACAGATTAAATGTGCTCTTTTAGTGGAAAAAAAAAATTTTTTTTTTTTTTTTTAGTGGGGTGGAGGGGGAGATTTTCATTCATTATCAGAGTACAGGATTTGCTCCCAAAAAGCATGTTTAAGGAATTTCAACATGTCAAATTGAACCCTGCATAGTTCACTACAGAATTAGGAAAACTCTGTTTGCCAGCCTAGTAAGGTTCCTTCAATTCAACATGCCCAACCAAGACCATTCCCCATTGTCTGACACCATTACCCTCCAAACTACCCATCTCTGGCAACTGTAAATGGAACTGCAATTTTTAGACCAAACCCAAAATATTCCACTCTCTTTCTTTTTTTTTTTTTTTTACTTTCTTACTTTTTTTTTTTTTTAATATTGTATTTTTGGTGAAAATATACGCAGCAAAACATGCTCGCATTCAATGATTTCTACACATAATTTTCAGTGACATGGGTTACATTCTTCACATTGTATCAACATTCTCATTATTTCTGTTCTAGTTGTTTCACTCCCATTAACTTGGACTCACTGCCCCCCAAACTTCTCATCTGTGCTTTAAAGTAGCTGTTGTCCATTTGATCTCACGTAGATAATTTTTAAAATGGCACAGTACTCAAGGGAGACATTCTTAAATTTTTGAACTAAACTACTATTCAGTTTAAAGGTGTCTTCAGGGATAGTTTTGCTTCAAGGTTTAAAGACTATCTCAGGGCAAGATTCTCAGGGATTCTTCCAGCCTCATGGGTTCAGTAAGTCCAGATTCTTTAAGAATTTGAAGTTCTGTTCCACGTTTTTCTCCCTTTCTGTCAGGATCCATATATTGTGATCCTGATCAGAGCATTCAGTATAGTAGCGGGGCACCATCTAGTTCTTCTGGTCTCAAGGTAGAGGAGGCGATATTTCATAGGGACAAATAGTCCTGTAGTCCAATTCCTTCTCTGAATCTTCTTTCTCTTTTGCTCCAGATGAATAGAGACCAATAGTTGTGTCTTAGATGGCTGCTCATAAGCTTTCAAAATCCCAGACACTACTCACCAAACTAGAGCCACTCTATTTCTTACTTCCAATATCCAATCAGTCAAGGCCCACTGATTCAACCTTTTAAGCATTTTTAATTGTCCCTTCACTCTGCTGTAGCAGATATGATGTTCTGCCCCATATTCCTCTGCCCACCTCTGAGCTTAGCTCAGAGCCAACTCCACTAAGACAGGCTCCATCACAAGCACCAGGGTCTCTGCTGCTGGAGACCTGTTGAGGGCTTTTGACAGTGTTGGGGCCACAGAAGCTTGTTCGGCCTGTGTACAGTACAGCCTAGGAGTACTGGGGATTGAAGGTCTGAGGGACAACCCTCAAACAACTAGGGAAAAGAGTCGGTGGATAAATACCCCAGCTTTCCAATTCCTTGGAAGGACCACTTTCAGCTGTGTTCTACGCAGTTCCTCTGAGGGTTCCAGTGAATTTGAGCCCCAGTTTCCCACAGTAGTAACTCACTCAGTAACACACACTTTATGGGTTTTCTCCCCTCCTTGTCTCACTTTCCTCACTCCTTCACTTGTGTTTCCTGGGATCATCTTCCAAATAAACTATCTGTGGTACAATTACACATTCAGCTGCTAACCAAAAGGTTGGCAGTTCAAACCCACCCAGCAGCTCCATGACAGAAAGAGCTGGTGATCTGCTTCCATAGGGATTATAGCCAAGAAAACTCCATGAAGCAGTTCTACTTTGTCCTATAGGGTTGCTAGGAGTCAAAAATTGATTCAATGGCACCCATAAACAACAACACTCAAGTTCTGGTTTCAGCGTCTGCTTTCAGGGGCACTATCCAAATTAGGATGGCCACATAATAAGGAAGATACATTTTATGTGTGATTACTTTGTTCCAGGCACTGTATTAAGCATTTTACAGGTGTTATCTATTTAAAGGTATTATTTAATTGAATGGTACAATGGAGCCCTGGTGGCGCAGTGGTTGACCTTGGCTGCTGACCAAAAGGTCAGCAGTTCCAAATCACCAGCTACTCCCTGGAAACCCTATGGGGCAGTTCTACTCTGTCCTGTAGGGTTGCTGTGCGTCAGAATCGAAATCGGAATCAATGGCAACAGGTTTGGGTTTTTTTGGAATAGTACAGTTACCGCTCAGCTACTAACAGAAAGGTTGGCAGCTTGAATCCACCCAACAATGCTTCAGAAGAGAGGCCTGGTGATCTACCTCTGTAGGATTACAGCCATTCATCTGGGGTTTTAAACGCTAGCAAGAGGCCAGCTAAGATGCATCAATTGATCTCAGCCCACCTGAAGCAAGGAAGAATGAAGAACACCAAAGGCACAAGGTAATTATGAGCCTAAGAGACAGAAAGGACCACATAAGCCAGAGACTACATCAGCCTGAGACCAGAAGAACTAAATGGTGCCCGGCCACAACTGATGACTGCCCTAACAGGGACACAACAGAGAACCCCTGAGGGAGCAGGAGAGCAGTGGGATACAGACCCCAAATTCTCATAGAAAGACCAGATTTAGTGGTCAGACTGGGACTAGAAGGACCCCAGAGGCCATGGTCCCCAGACCTTCTGTTAGCCCAAGACAGGATCCATTCCCAAAGCCAACTCTTCAGACAGGGCTTGGACTGGAATATGGGATGTAAAATGATACTGGTGAAAAATGAGCTTTTTGGATCAAGTAGACACATGAGACTATGTTGGCATCTCCTGTCTGGAGGGGAGATGAGAGGGCAGAGGGGGCCAGAAGCTGCCCCAATGGACGTCAGGAGAGAGAGTGGAGGGAAGGACTGTGCTGTCTCATTAGGGGAAGAGCAATTAGGAGTGTACAGCAAGGTGTATAATTAAAAAATATATATTATAGCCATTGAAAATCCTATGGAGCACAGTTCAGAAGCATATGGGGTCACCATGAGTCAGAACCAACTTGATGGCAATGGGTTTGATTTGATTTATCTAATTTAATCCTCACAACCTTATAAGGTTAACTCATTAAACCATTTTACATTTGGGAAAAGTGAGGCTTGGAGAAGTAAAGTAACTTATAATAGGTTTTTGTTGTCTTTAGCTGTCCTTGAGTCTGCCCCCGACTCGTAGTGACCCAACACACAATGAAACAAAATGCTGCCCAATCTTGCACCATGATCAATTGCAGATGGAACCATTGTGATCCATAGGGCTTATACTAGCTGATTTCAGAAGTAAATCACAAGGCCTCTCTTCCCAGTTTGTCTTAGCTTGGAAGCTTCGCTGAAACCTGCTCATCATCACAGCAACACACAGCCCTCCACTAACAGACAGGTGGTGGTTGCAGGTGAGGTACATTGGCCAGGAATCGAACCTAGATCTCTCACATGGAAGGTGAGAATTCTACCACTGGCCCACCACAGCCTCCATTGCCACAAGTGATACAGCTAATAATAGAAGGAGCTAGGATTGAAATCAAGATCTGGCTCCATCCTCCATACTGTTGTCATAAAGAATTTTTAAACTATCTAATCGTGTCACTCTGATTAACACACATGATGGCTTCATATTGCTTTTACATAAATTCCACAGTGCTGCCCATGACATCCAGGCCTTCATGTTCTGCCTCCTGCTTCCCTCCCCAGTCTCCATCCTGCCCCATTCCTTCTCCCCCCACCTCCCAACACACACCTGGCACTTCAGCCAGAAGGAACTATTTGTGTCTCACTTCTCCATCCAAGGCCTCCTTCTGCCTGGAATGACATTCTGTTTCCTCCTCCTCTCTCCCCATCCCACCCATTCTCTGGCCCTTTCTTCTTATCTATCCTTCAAGAGTCTGTTCAAGAATCACTTCATTAAAGAAGGCTTCTGTGCTCTGCCTTCCTCAGTGCCCTCTCCCAGTCACCAGCCAGGCAGGACAGAGTACTCCTCCTGTGTGTTTTAGCAGCATGCCCAAACTGAGAGGAACTGTTATTCCAATCGTCTGTCTTCCCCACTGGCCCATAAGCTCCCTGAAGTTAAGGACGATCTGTGTTTTTCAACTCTGTGTCTCTAGCACCTGGGACGCTGGCTGGCACATAACAGGGATTCAATAAAAGCACTTGTTGAGTGGAATGATTCACTAAGCCAAGCACGAAAGGTCATGGTTATGTACCCATAGCCAAGAGACACTGCATTCACAAGTCATCGTATCCCAGCACGGGGAGTCTGTGCTAGATATGCCTCTGAATCAGACGTGACCAAAAGATCCAGTATCTCATCCATCCCAGCTTGTCAGATGACTCCAGGAGTGCTGGAGGATGCAGAGCAGTATCAGCCCTGGCCAAGTAGGACCTAACTTTATCCACTGAAGATCAAGCTCTCCCCACCTTCCAGTCTCAGTCAGTGTGACGGCGTCTCTTTAGACTCAACCCAAGAGATTCCTAGAAGTTTGCAGGTACCATGCATCTAGATAATTGATGTGTTGTAGTCCATTTTGGTGAAGTCTCTGGGTGGCACAAACAGTTAAGTGCTCAACTGTTATCCAAAAGGTTGGTGGTTCTAACCCACCCAGAGGTGCCTCAGAAGACAGGCTTGGTGATCTACTTCCAATAGGTTACAGCCTGGAAAACCCTATGGAGCAATTCTACTCTGCACACATGGGGTCGACATGAGTTGGAATTGATTCAACAGTAACTAACAACGAGAAGTGTGTTTTGGTATCTGAACCCCCATGACCCAAATAATTTAGATAACTGTCAAATCTCCACTTTGTTCTACACAAACATGGCAACCGTAAAGTTGAAATCTTCAAATTATTTTCTATGCTATTAGTCTTTTGTTTTCTTGAGGCCTTGTCTATTTTTCAAAATTTTCTTCCTGTCATTTCAAGGAAAGTAGATGGTGAGGGGTGAGGCTTTGCTTCTAATGAATGCCACTAGATTATCAGAGAAAGAGCTAGGCTACTCGGGGTAGGGTAGGGTGGGAGGGAAGCTCATTTTTATTCAGCAACTGACTTTCTGCCATCACTTAACCTCGTTGTGATTCATTCTGCTTATCAGCCAAAAGCCCTTAATCATCGGCCTCACTGGAGGTCTGAGAATGAACTAATGAAGATGCTGAAGTGCCACAGGAATGTTAAGGACTCCGCCAGCCATCACCTGCACTAAAGAAATTCAGTGTAACCTCTCTGGCTCTGGCATTCTTCCCTGTGCATGTGAAGATGTACTGCCCAGGTCATGTCTACACACAAAAGCTAGTAAAATCCACATTCTACATAATCATCTAGCTATTTGCATGTATCCATATGGGACTCTTTTAAGTATCTTTATAAGTCCTTAAATTCCTAGCTTGATTTGGGGCAATTGTCCCAAGTTCCCTAAAAGCGGAGCCTGAGATGGGGATTCTTGTGAAAGTGATTTATTGAGGAAGTGCTCTCAGGAAAAGAAGAGAGAAGCAAGTAAGGTTGCGTAGGGGAAGAAAGCTAAAAAGTTGGTGGTCTTAGCTGAAGACTGGCTTCAGCCTGGTCCTACCTGGAGCTTGAAGCACAAATGTGTACTCTCCTGAGGCAAAAGGGGACTCTTTTGTACCCTAAAGTTGGTCAGTCTGCGGCCCCTGATAGGGAGTGTAGTTCATAGCCTCTCAGATAAGAGGCTCCCATTAGGCAGAGGGCAATTCTCCTGACAAGGGGCCACTGGGAGCCTTCAACAGCCAGTACTCACAGCAGCTAGGGGTAAGGCCCCACGGAGGGATGTGGACAGGGCACTAACAGCATCCACTACATCAGGGTTCTCAAACTTGCCTGTGCTAAACACAGATTGCTGGGCCCCAGGTCCAAAGTTTCTGATTCAGTGAGTCTGGTGGGCAGCCCTATAATTTGCATTTCTGATGGTGCTAAATATACCGTAGACTGCCAGAAGAACAAACAAATCTCTCTTGGAAGAAGTGTACCTAGAATGTTCCTTAGAAGCAAGGATGGTGAGACTTCATCTCACGTACTTTGGACATGTGATCAGGAGGGACCAGTCCCTGGAGAAGAACATCATACTTGGTAAAGTACAGGGTCAGCGGAAAAGAGGGAGAACCTCAGCGACATCAATGGACGCAGTGACTGCAACAATGGGCTCAAACATAGCAACCATTGTGAGGATGGCATAACAGTGCAATGTTTTGTTCTGTTGTACATGAGATCTGATGAGAAGCAGTCCCATGCTACTCACCATTGGCCAGGCTCAGCTTTAAGGGGACACTTTGGCAGGGACACAGGAGAACTTGTGCATGCCCCCAGGGGAATCATTTGGCGATGAGGAGAGTCAATGCAATAATGTTGCATGGAGGAAATCTGGTAAACAATCTGTGATGATGCAAGTTACTCAAAACTGAGATGAGCCATCTCAGGAGGTAGTAATTCCCTGTCAGTGGAGCTTTCTGGCAAAGGCTAGACAATCAGCTGGTAGAGTAAAAGGGCGAGGGGGAACCTGGATTAGAGGTTGGACCAGGTGGCCTTTAAACTTCCCCCCAAGCTTATTAGTTCACAACTTTCTGAAAATGTTTGGAGTGCACGTCCTTCCACTCTCCAGATGTTCTCAAGGTCCCATCACACTTTACCCGATTCTCGAATGAGTAGAAAGCTTAGCACTCCAGCTCTTATTCCAGTTTACTTATTAAAAAACTTATTAAGAACCCCCAAATTATTTCCAGCTTTCTAAGAAGAACCAAAATAATTCCTGCTTTTCTGGTTGCATGCTTAATGAACTGGAAGACAAGTTCTCAAAGAATTGCCCCCATATCAGCACCACCAGCATCACCTGGGAACTTTTTAGAAATGCAAACTCTAAGGCCCCAACCCAGACCTACTAACTCAGAAGATCTGGGGCTGGGGCTCAAAAATATGGGTTTTAACAAGCCCTTCAAGTGATTCTGATTTTCTCCTTTTATGGTGCTCAGCCCAACTCTTGTTCCTGTGAAATTGCCTGTGATTTGATTAAGGTATTTTCCAAGCCACTTTCGGTTGTTTATAAAATATCCTACTCTTGACAGGCCTATGAGAACAGATCATGATGAGCTGCCCCATCTTGCAGAGAGGGAAACTGAGATCAAGAGATTATCAGAAACAGGTGTATTCCCAGTCATTTCCTTACTCCATGGGAAACCCTGGTGGCATAGTGATGATTAAGAGCTACTGCTGCTAACCAAAAGGTTGGCAGTTCAAATCCACCAGGCTCTCCTTGGAAACCCTACAGGGCAGTTCTACTCTTTTCTATAGGATCGCTATGAGTCGGAATCGACTCAACGGCAACGGGTTTATCTCTCTCTTAAATGCTTATTTAATGGAGATTTTTATTCAGGATAAGTCTCCATATCTATGTTCCTTTTAAATCACTTAAGAATCAAGCTACTGGGGTCGTATTTCGGCTGACCTCGCACGTCCACTTATCCCAGACCCATGTTCTAGAATACAAAGGTACGGTAATTCTTTTCCACTCTTCAGCCTCGCTAATCAGAGAAGCTCATTGGCTTGCCATGCACTGAGTGATACAACTGAAGTTTCTAGGCTCGGGGAGGGGGCATTAGATTCAGATACAACCAAAAATGTTAGGTGATCTGAGTTACTGTAGCAGTGGAGATGTGAAAAGACAAGGCTGGATTTGCGTGCTCTCTCTCTTACTCCTTAAGCTATGGGCATAAGCAATTGCCAATTTGTTTGACCAAGTAATCATGAGGGAATCTCTGGGCTCACACAGCTCTAGCCAGTCAAGGAGGAATGAACAGGTCTGGGCAGTGTGTGAAAACCAAAACCCCCACAAAATGAAACTAGATCCAGAAAATTATAGTTTCCAGAACTCCTCTCAGAAAGATTCCTGTATGTGATTGGCATATCAGTATCAAGGGGTGGTGGCTGGTAAACTGCCTCCCAAGGAGCACCTGTCTGTTAGTTGTATTGTTTTTGTTTGCTGAACGGGACAGGCACAGATTGGGAAAGTGAAGTTGCTGGGAGGAGGAGAGGGTGATTATCCTTCTCTGCCCTTTCCTCATGTGGGTGCCATCATTCCTCAAAGTAAATGTGAAATGAATATTTAAAGAGCATAGGCTTAGGGGACTTAAGTCTTATTTGTAACATCTTATTTCTTTCTTTAAGTAGATCTAAAGTTAATATGTGACAAAACATTAACATTTGTCAGTTCTGGGTGATGGGGTACCTTAGTGTTTGTCTTTTTCAGCTACAGCAAAGGAGTACTGCTTTGCAGTAATGTAAGAAAACACATGTATACCAATGTTCACTGCAGCAATATTCACAATAGCCAAAAGGTGGAAACAATCTAAATGCCCATCGACAGACAAATGAATACACAAAATGTGGTATATACATACAATGGAATGCCACTCTGCCAGAAAGAGAAATGAAGCCTCAATACATGCTACAACATGGATGGAGCTTGAAGACATTATGCTGAGTGAAATAAGTCAATCACAAAAGGACAAATGTTGTATGACTTCACTTAAATAAAAACACAAGAACCAGTAAATGTATAAATTTACTGTAAATGTATACAAAGTTCATTGGTGATTACCAGGGGCAGAAGGGGGGAGATGGAAAATTCACACTAAGGATAAAGGTTACACAGCTGATTAATATAATTGATGTCAATAAGTTGTACACCTCATGGTTTCATGGCACATCCCAGTTAATTGGCCTAATAATGTGTTTAGTACTTCTATTCTACCTCCTAGTTCCTTGCGTAGTGCTTGGGGTCTTAAAAGCTCGCAAGCAGCCATTCAAGGCACAATAATTGGTTTCTATTCACCTTGAGCAACAGAGGAAGAAGGAAAGTCAGGAACAGGAGGAGGATATGGAATGTGTGGCTAATTACCTCCATGAACAACTGCCTCCTTTGCCATGAGGCCAGAAGAACTGGACCAGAAGAACTATTATTGAACATTTTGATCATAGATTCTATGAAAGAAAGGGGGGAAATGCAGAACGGAATTTCAAATTCTCCTGGACTCCAGGCTGTGTAGAACCATGGAGGTTAGGTGAACCCCTGAAACTACTGCCCAGAAATCATCTTTAAACCTTAAGCCAAAAATACTCCCTGAGGTTTTCTTAAAACCAAATGGTAGTTTACCTTAGCTAGTAAAAGATGTCTGCCTTGAGCATTGTGCTTTTTTAAGATCTATCTACATGGGATCAAATTGACAACAATGACTCAAAAGATTAGGTAGGCAGCTTAGGAGGCAGGGAGTTTACATTAATGGGGAGGGAACAACTCAGAAAAAGAGGGTGAGAATGGTTGCACAACTTGAAGAGTATAATCAATGTCACTGAATTTTACATGTCGAAACTGTTGAATTGGTGTATGTTTTGCAGTGTATATTCTCAACAACAATGAAATAAGTAAAAAAAAATTTTTTTTAAGTTGTATACCACCTGTAAAAAGTTGAATTGGCAAATATTATGTGATAGATATATTCACAAAAAAAAAAAAAAAAAAAGCAGCTGCTGTGGTTGCTTATGTACAACCAAATACCTCATGGGATTTGGTTTCTTGGTTTGGATATCCCAGTTGATTGGCCTAATGTCCTGTTTGGTGCTTCTGTTCTACCTCCTAGTTCCTTGTATAGTGTCTGAAGTCTTAAAACCTTGCAAGTAGCCATCCAAGGTACAATAATTGGTCTCTATTCACCTGAAGCAACAGAGGAAGAAGGAGAATCAGAAATAGGAGGAGGCTATGGAATGTGTGGCTGATTAGCTCCATGAACAACTGCCTCCTTTGCCATGAGACCAGAACTGGATGGTGCCCGGCTACCATTAATGAATGTTTTGATCAAAGGTTCTATAGAAGAAACCTAATCAAAATGGGGAAAATGCAGAACAGAATTTCAAATTCTCATAGACTCCAGACTTTCTGCAGCCACAGAAGCTAGACAAACCCCTGAAACAATTACCCAGAGATCGTCTTTAAACCTTAAGCCAAAAATATCCCCTGAAGTCTTCTTTAAACCAAAAAAAAAAAAAAAGCAACAGTTCAGCTTAATTAGTAAAGACTGTCTGCTTTGGGCATTGTACTCTCTTGAAGAACTATCTACATGGGATCAAACTGACAACAGCAACTCGAAAGATTCAAAATGAAACTTAGGAGGGCAGTGAATTTATGAAAATGGGGAGGAACAATTCCAAAAAGGAGGATAAGAATTGTACAACTTGAAGAATATAATCGATGTCACAGAATTGTGCAAGCAGAAATTGTTGAACTGGTTTATGTTCTGCTTTGTATATTCTCAGCAGCAAGAAAAAATAAAATTAATTAAAAATTTTTCAACTAAAAAAAACCCAGTATTGTTTTGAAGTGTCACTCTATTTATTAGCCTATCCAGACCTTCTACAGAGCTTGATCCCAAAATACAACCATTGACACCACCCCAACTCCCACCCCCACTTTCCTCTTATCCCTAAATTCTGGATAGCACTCTATCAAGCATTGTCCTGGGCCAGGATAAAGATCACAACATCTGAAGGCATACCTGGCATATGGAAACCCTAGAGAAAGAAGCATATGATGGCCTGGGGTGCATGGATAATGCCTCCAGCAGCTCATCTCTCTTTCAGGGACCACCTCAGAGTCAGTGACATCACTCAAATGCAGCTGAAGTGAAGGGTATATAGAGGGAAGAGAAGAATAACCCTTAGAGGGAAGTTCCTATGCTGCAATGTGCTTGGAACTAAACCATGAACAGTAGGGGCTCTAAGAGAGCATGGGCAACATAGGATCAAGCCATCCTCCCTGACACCGTATTTATGAATGTTGGGCTTATGAGGTTTATACCCAGTCTAGTATGCCCCTGTCAGTAGACATGGTATCTTTTTATATTGAAGGACTTGATCCTGCAAGCACAAAACATCTAGGGAAGAAACGTAAAAGGAGAATTCAGATTGTGCCATTAGGTAGACCAGAAAGTGACCGGCTCACAATCTATTGGAACTGGATGTAAAGGACTCTGTCTGGGCTTGAAGTTACTTTTAGGAGGGAGAGTGTTAAAATAGTGGTATCAAAATGTGGTCCATGAACTCCTGGAGGTCCCCTAAGCGTCCATGGTCCACCAGGTCAAATCTGTTTTTATAATAATACTAAGGCGTTACTCGCCTTTTTCACTGTGTTGCTCTGATAAAGCAAAAAAAAAACGGTATATGAAACAGCCCATGCCTCTGTAAGTTTGTTGGACTGTGGTAGTTTGCGTGTTGCTGTGATGCTGGAAGCTATGCCACCGGTATTTCAAATACCAGCAGGGTCACCTATGGTGGACAGGTTTAAGCAGAGTTTCCAGACTAAGACAGACTAGGAAGAAGAACCTGGTGGTCTACTTCTGAAAAAATTGGCCAGTGAAAACCTTATGAAAAGCAGTGGAACATTATCTGAAATAGTACCAGAAGATGAGCCCCTGAGGTTGGAAGACACTCAAAATACGACTGGGGAAGAGTTGCCTCCTCAAGGTAGAGTCAGCCTTAATGGTGTGAATGGAGTCATGCTGAGGTGGCATGACTCAAAATGAAAAGAAACAGCTGCAAATATCCATCAATAATTGGAATGTGAAATGTACCAAGTATGAATCTAGGAAAATTGGGAGTCGTAAAAAATGAAATGGAAAATTGATATCCTAGGCATTAGTGAGCTGAAATGGACTGGTATTGGCCATTCTGAATTGGACAATCATTTGATCTACTATGCTGGGAATGACAAATTAAAAAGGAATGGCGTCTCATTCATGGTTAAAAAGAATATATCAAGATCTATCCTGAAGTACAACGCTGTCAGTGATAGGATAATACCTACAAGAAGACCAGAGAAGCCCGGTGGTGCAGTGCTTAAAGTGATGGACTGCTAATTGAAAGGTCAGCGGTTTGAAGCCACCAGTGGTTTTGCAGGAGAAACATATGGCAGTCTGCTTCTTTAGAGATTTACAGCCTTGGAAACCCTGTGTGGTTACTGTGAATTGGAATCTACTCGTCGGCAGCGGGTGGAGTCAGGAGTCAGAGTCAAGGAAGTGGTCCAACCTGCACTGAAGGCATTGGGGAAAAACTAGGCTCCAGGAATTGACAGGATACAAGCTGAGATGTTTCAACAAATGGATGCAGCACTGGAAGTGCTCATTCATCTATGCCAAAAGACGGCTACCTGGCCAGCTCATGGGAAGAGATCCATATTTATGCATATGCCAAAGAAAAGTGATCCAACAGAATGCTGAAATTATCAAAGAGTATCATTAATATCACATGCAAGTAAAATTTTGCTGAAGATCATTCAAAAGCAATTGCAGCAGTATATCCACAGGAGACTGCCAGAAATTCAAGCCAGATTCAGAAGAGGATGTGGAATGAGGGCGATCACTGCTCATGTCAGTTGGATCTTGGCTGAAAGGAGAGAATACCAGAAAGATGTTTACCTGCGTTTTACCGACTATGAAAAGGCATTCGACTGTGTGGATCATAACAATTATGGATATCACTGAGAAGAATGGGAATTCCAGAACACTTAATTGTGCTCGTGAGGAACCTGTATATAAATCAAGAGTCAATCATTTGAATAAAATAAGGGGATACTGCACGGTTTGAAGTTAGGAAGTGTGTGTGTGAGGGTTGTATCCTTTCACCATACTTAATCTGTATGCTAAGCAAATAATCCAAGAAGCTGGACTATATGAAGACGAACAGAGCATCAGGATTGCAGGAAGACTCATTAACAACTTGTGTTATGCAAGTGACAGACACAACTTTGCTTGCTGAAAGTGAAGAAGACTTGAAGCACTTACCGAAGAAGATCAAAGACCACAGCCTTCAGTATAGATTGTACCTCAACATAAAGAAGACAAAAATTCTCACAACTGGACCAATAAGCAACATCATGATAAACAGAGAAAAGATTGAAGTTGTCAAGGATTTCACTTTACTTGCATCCACAATCAACACCCATGGGAGCAGCAGTCAAGAAATCAAATGTTGCATTGTGCTGGGCAAATCTGCAGGAAAAGATCTTTTTAAAGTGTTAAAAAAAAAAGATGTTATCTTGAAGACTAAGGTGCACTGACCTAAGCCATGGTGTTTTCAATCCTCATATGCATTGGAAAGCTGGACAATGAATAAAGAAAGCCAAAGAAGAGTTGATGCCTTTGAATTGTGGTGTTGGCGAAGAATAATGAATACACCATGGACCGCCAAAAGAAAAAATAAATCTGTCTTGGAAGAAGCACAAACTTAGAAGCAAGGATGGTGAGACTACATCTCATATACTTTGGGCATGTTATTAGGAGGGATCAGTCCCTGGAGAAGGACATCATGCTTGGTAAAGTAGAGGGTCAGCGAAACAGAGGAAGACCCTTAACAAGATAGATTAACACAGTGGCTGCAACAAAGGGCTCAAGTGTAACGATTGTGAGGATGGCACAGGACTGGGCAGAGTTTCATTCTGTTGTACATAGGGTCACTATGAGTCAGAACCAACCTGACGGCGCCTAACAACAACAACAACAACAACAAGGAAAAACAGTTAATATGACTATTATTCCAATTTACGCACCAACCACTAGTGCCAAAGATGAGGAAATTGAAGTTTTTTTTTTTTTTTTTTTTTTTACCAACTTCTGCAGTCTGAAATCAATCAAAAATGCAATCAAAATGCATTGATAATTACTGGTAATGGGAATGTGAATATTGGAAATGCAGAAGAATTAAAAAAAAAAAAAGAAGAATAGGTAGTTGGAAAATATGGCCTCAGTAATAGAAACAGCAACGGAGATTACATGACAGAATTTTACAAGACCAAGGGCTTCTTCACTACAAATACCTTTTTTCAACAACATAAACAGTGACTATACATGTGGACCTCACCAGATGGAATACACAGGAATCAAATCAACTACATCTGTGGAAAAAGACGATGGAAGAGCTCAATATCATCAATCAGAACAAGGCCAGGGGCTAACTGTGTAATAGATCATCAATTGCTCAGAGACAAGTTCAAGCTGAAGCTGGAGAAAATGAGAACTAGTCCACAAGAGTCAAAATATGACCTTGAGTTTATCCCACCTGAATTTGGAGACCAGCTCAAGAATAGATTTGATGCACTGAACACTAACGGCTGAAGACCAGATGAGTTGTGGGAAGACATCAAACATCAAACATGAAGAAAGCAAAATGCCATTTAAAAGACAGGAAAGAAAGAAAAGACCAAAATGGATGTCAAAAGAGGCTCCAAAACTTGCTCTTGAATGTCGAGTAGCTAAAGCAAAAGGAAGAAATGATGAAATTGAAGAGCTGACCAGTTCAAAGGGTGACTCGAGAAGAGAAAGTAAACTATTATAATGAAATGTGCAAAGACCTGGAGTTAGAAAACCAAAAGGGAAGAACACACTCAGTATTTCTCAAGCTGAAAGAATTGAAGAAAAAGTCAAGCCCCGAGTTGCAATTTTGAAGAATTCTACGGGCAAAACACTGAATGACACAGAAAGTATCAAAAGAAGATGGAAGGAATACACAGAGTCGCTGTACCAAAAAGAATTGGCCGACGTTCAACCATCTCAGAAGGTAGCATATGATCAAGAACCGATGGCACTGAAGGAAGAAACCCAACCTGCACTGAAGGGAATGGCAAAAAACAAGGCCCCAGGAATTGATGGCACACCAGTTGAAATGTTTCAACAAACAGATGCAGCCCCGGAGGTTCTCACTCATCTGTGCCAAGAAATTTGGAAGAGAGCTTCCTGGCCAACCCACTGGAAGAGATCCATATTTGTGCTCATTCCAAAGAAAGGTGACCCAACAGAATATGGAAATTATCGAACAATATCACAAGTAAAATTTTTCTGAAGATCATTCAAAAGCAGTTGCAGCAGTACATCCATAGGGAACTGCCAGAAGTTCAAGCCTGATTCAGAAAGAGGACATGGAATGCCATGGGATACCATTGCTGATGTCAGATGGGTCTTGGCTGAAAGCAGAGAATACCAGAAAGATGTTTACATGTGTTTTATCGGCTACAAAAAGGCATTCAACTGTGTGAATCATGACAAATCATGGATAACGTTATAAGGAATGGGAATTCCAGAGCACTTAATTGTGCTCATGAGGAACCTGTACTTAGACCAAGAGGCAGTCGTTTAAACAGAACAAGGGGATACTGCATAGTTTAAAGTCAGGAAAGGAGTGTGTCAGGGTTATATCATTTCACCATACTTATTCCATCTGTATACTGAGCAAATAATCCGAGCAGCTGGACTATATGAAGAAGAACAGAGCATCAGGATTGGAGGAAGACTCATTAACAACCTGCAATATGCAGATGACACAACCTGGCTTGCAGGAAGTGAAGAGGACTTGAAGCACTTACCGAATAAGATCAAAGACTACAGCCTTCAGTATGAATTGCACCTCAACATAAAAAAAAAAAAAAATCCTTACAATAAGCAATACCATGATAAACAGAAAAATGACCAAAGTTGTCAAGGATTTCATTTCGCTTGCATCCACAATCAACACCCATGGAAGCAGCAGTCAAGAAATCAAACCATGTCTTGCATTGGGCAAATCTGCTGCAAAATACTTCTTTTAAGTGGTAAAAAGCAAATATGTCACTTTAGTCTAAGGCATGCCTAAGCCAAGCCATGTATTTTCAATCTCCTCATATGCACGCAAAAGTTGGATGATAAATAAGGAAGACCGAAGAAGAATTGAAGCCTTTGAATTATGGTGTTGGTGAAGAATATTAAGTATACCGTGGACTTTCAGAAGAACAAGCAAATTTGACTTGGAAGAAGTACAGCCAGAATTCTCCTGAGAAGCAAGGATAGCATGGCTTCATCTCATGTACTTTGAACGTGTTATCAGGAGGGATCAGTCCCTGGAGAAGGACATCATGTTTGGTAAAGTAGAGAGGTCAGGGGAAAACAGGAAGACCCTCAACAAGATGGATTGACACAGTGGCTGCAACAATGGGCTCAAGCATAACAACAATTATGCGAATGTCAGCATCTTTCATTCTGTTGTACGAGGGGTCACTATGAGTCGGAGCCGACTCAACCACACCTAACAACAAATGTGAAACAACTGATGCCTTGTATGAATCAAGAGAGAGACACCAAATTGTACTAGCCATTATATTGCTCCATTTGCAGAAAAATCTCCTTAAGAACGATCTGGATAAACCAATAATAATTATTAATTTTATTAATCCCTGACCCTCGAGAATATGTCTTTTTATTATTCTGGGTGGCAAAATGGGAAGTACACTTATGATGTTTTTGCCTCATATCAAACTATGGTGATTGTCTCGAAGAAAAGCACTACTGTGATTGTTTGGGTTGCTGCCTGCATTTTCATGGAACACCATTTTTATTTGAAAGTGTAACTACCAGACAAGCTGTGATTATTCATACTTGGGTATTTGGCAGACATTGCCTCGTAATTGGACAAAGTGAGCTTCCTGTCACTTTGAAGGAAACAATTGATAAAGTTTGTTCTAATAATAAAATTGAACTTTCAAGGAAAAATTAGAATCTTGGAAAACGTGTGAGCTTGACAACTCTTAAAGCTTTTTAAAATGAGATAGGTAGTGATATTAATAAATGTGAGTGTTTCAAAATTTAGAAGATCTGCATAACTCAGTGAATCAATATTTTCCAAATGACTAAAGTATGATGTTACAAAATCATTCATGGGTCAAAAGATCCCTTAAAAGTACTAGGAAGATCAATGGATTCTTTTGTAATGGAAGATGAAAAATTCATTGATATGGTTTCAGGTTCCATGTTGCACCCAATTTTTAAGAAACTCCCACTTGTAGAGTTTTGGTATAGTATCAAAGAAGACCACAATTACAAAGACATTGCTATTAAAATGTTCCTCCCTTTGTGATACCAGATTTTCTTCATATAATTCAATCAAAACAATATATTGTAACTGTTTGAATACAAGAGCAATTATGAGAATTCAGTTGTCTTCTACTAAGCCAGACATTAAAAAAATCTGCAGTGTAAAATAGTGCCTATTTTCTAAATTTGCTTTTAAAGATATAGTTATTTTATTATAATTATTTTACTTTGTTGATATGTAATGGGTTTGTTATTGTTATCTTCAAATGAATTAGTTAATTCTTTTAATTTCTGCTTTACTTTTCAATATGGTAAGCATCTATAGGAGTCCCTGGGTAGCACAAACAGATAAGTGCTCAGCTACTAACTGAAAGGCCTGGTGATCTGCTTCCAAAAGGTCACAGCCTTGAAAACCCTATAGAGCACAGTTAAGCTCTGACACACATGGGGTCACTATGAATCAGAATCAACTTAATGGCAACTGGCTTGGTTTGGTTTAAGCGTCAATAGATATAACCTACATAAACAAAAACTCTTTGAGGCCCTTAATAATTTTTTAAGAATGTAAGCAGGTCATAAGATCAAAAACTTTAAAAATAACTGGTTAACTGAGTCCAGTACAACTAGATGGTGCCCGGCTACCGCCACTGACTGCTCTGACAGGGATCACAATAGAGGGTCCCAGACAGAGCTGGAGAAAAATGTAGAACAAAATTCTAACTCCAAAAAAAAAAAAAAGAAGACCTGCCTTATTGGCCTGACAGAGACTGGAGAAACTCCAAGAGTATGGCCCCAGATACCCTTTTAGCTCAGTAATGAAGTCGGTCCTGAGGTTCACCTTTCAGCCAAAGATTAGACAGGCCCACAAAAACAAAAAGAGACTACGGGAACACACCAGCTCAGGTGCAACGGCTAGAGGGCAGGAAAAAAAAGGGGACAGGAAAGCTGGTAATAAGGTACCCAAGATTGAGAATAGAGAATGTTGACATGTCATGGGGTTGTTAACCAATATCATAAAACAATATGTGTACTGTTTAATGAGAAATTAGTTTGTTCTGTAAATCTTCATCTAAAGTACAATTTTTTTAAAAATAGCTGGTTAAACCATTACTGTGAAGCTCAAGTTAATTCATGTAACTATTCAGTTATAATATTAATAGCTAATACATATTTACTGTGCACGGGCACTGTTTTAAGTGTTCATTTAACCCTCACAACACTTCTATGAGATAAGTACTATTATTTCTACAAACGAGGAAAATGAAGCACAGAGAGATTAAGTAAACTGCAGAAGGCTAAAGAGCTAGTCGCCTGGTACAGCTGGGATTTGAACCCAGGCAGTTTGGCTTCAGAGTCTGGGCTCCTATACTATGCTGGCAGTAATTGTTGGTGATGATGATGCTGATGCTGGTAATGGTTGTAAATTAGATCCTGTAGTTTTACGTTATCCACCCTATTTATTTTCTCTTGTTATTCCCAAGTTGTTTACAAGGTCTTATTTAATATTCCAAATTAGTCTCAAATGTGGTAGGAGACATTAAAGGGCTGGATTAAAGGGGTGATATTCATGGGGAGGAGTCCCTGGGTGGTGCAAATGCTTAACAATATTGACTGATAACCAAAAGGGTGAAGATTGGAGTCTACCCACAGGCATCTCAGACAAAAAGCCTGGTTGTCTACTTCTGAAAACTCAGCCTTTAAAAACCCTATGGAGCACAGTTCTTCTCTGACACACACAGAGTCACTGTGAGTCAATATCGACTTGACAACAACTGGACTGGATTAACAGGGAAATAGTACCACCTCCCAGACCTACGTGGAGGCAGTAGAAATTAACAAGAGGTTCAGAAGAATCAGGGCAGAAAAGTCCAGCTACCCCCTCCTCACACGGAGATTTTCCACTCTCTACCATGGAAGATTCACATTGCATTTGTTAAGATGGCACTTTCCAAAGAAATGACAATCAAGTTGAAGAGACTAAAGCAAATATATGAAACGACAGCTAGAACAGATGACTGTATCTAATTAAGTGCTAAATTAATATGAAACCAGACTGAGCTTTTTATTATTATTATTATTGTTTTTTCCTGTAGATGATTCAGAAAATAGGGCCTACCGTGCCTCTGGGTCATCATTACAAACTGCAATTATTATTGTACTCCTGATATTACAGAATTGAGTTAAATTCTTTCATATCTCAATCTGGCAACTTTTTTCCTCCACTGGTGACCCTGGATTTTATTCTTAGTCCCCTCCCCTTCATCCCCGCACCCACGTAAAGCACTTTTTCCAGGTTGAGCTGTGCTGTGTTGACTCAGCCACAAGCCTAAACCAAGGGAAGCTTTTTCTGTGCATCACTGGGATATTGTTGCGGGCCTTTGCTGCTATACACAGAGCTTCTTTTATGAGAGATGCCTGTGGGTACCGATACCAAAAACGATTGGACTTCTCTGAGCTATTAACTCGTTTCCTTTCACGGGCAACACAGAATTTTGTATCTGACCAATTTCCCTTTCTGTTTTGACATACAGCAGTTTAAAGCCAAGTTTGTGGCTAATCTGTTACAGTGGTCTTTTTAGTATATGTTTCTGTTTTGCCCTCACTTTCACCTCCTTTTTCTGTTATTTTCTTTTTTGTTCCCTATTGCAATTTTGCTATCTTATGTTTTAGTTATCCTTCTAAACTGCCTTAAATCCTTGCAGGAATAAAGTGGGTTATAAGTAACTGCTCTGTTCTGCTACAACTAGTCATACGGTCTTGAACAAGTCTTCAACTCTCCAGATTTCTTATCTGTAAAATGCTTAGCTCTAGGGTCATTCCATGGGGCATTGGTAGTTCAGTGGTAAAATTCTTACCTTCCATGCAGGAGACCCTGGTTTGATTCCCAGTCAATGCACTTCATGCATAGCCACGATTGTCTGTCAGTGGAGGCTTGCATGGTGTTATGATGGTGAACAGGCTTCAGGGAACTTCCAAACTAAAATGAGCTAGGAAGAAATTCCTGGCAATCTACTTCTGAAATCAGTCAATAAAAACCCTATGGATCACAACAGTCCAATCCCCAGGGTACCAATTCCATGGCAGCTACCAAAAACAACAGGGTCTCTTCCAGCTCTAACATGTGGCGAATAATGAAGAATTATGGTTGACAGCATGTTTTAGGACAAGATTTACAAATTGAAATGTACACTAAAGATGTATTTGCTGGGATTCTTCTTAGATGTTACCAGTCAATACGTACCTGGAAATAGGTGCAAAGAGTGGAAGGTGGAAATGTTATTGCCACAATACTTCCCTCTTACCCTTCTTTGTGGCAAGGACATTTTGGCAATGATTCGTTGAGCAACTACTGTGTTCAAGGCAGGATACTAGAAGCAGATACCCGTTGTCATCAAGTCAACTCTGAATCATATTGACCCCATGTGTGTCAGAGTAGAACTGTGCTCCACAGAGTTTTCAATGGCTGATTTTTCAGAAGTAGATCACCAAGCCTTTCTTCTGAAATGTCTCCAGATGGACTCAAACCTCCAACTTTCAGTTGGCAGCCAAGCACTTAACCGTTTGCAACACCCAGGGACTCCTAAAAGCAAGTATGGAAAGCAATATACACAGGATCTGGTCCCTACACTTTGAGGCAAAAGCCTCCTAAGAGAACGCAAGGGGAGGTGGGGTGAGAGAGGAGGGAAATGCTGAGTGAGTGCTAACATTAAAGGGCAAAGCTCCCCCAGCTCTTCCTGCACTAAAGCATGCTGACCCCTGACTGTAGGAAAGGGTCAGGGCAAAGCAAGGGGAACCCTCTGCTGGCTGAGATGTGGGCTCAGTCAGAGGAGAATCCTGAGCGAGGAGGAGGTGGCTCACCCTGCCACTGGTGCCAGGGCTCCACTCATGTTAATCCATAATAATAATAACTTCACCCGTAAGTTAACTTATCTTCGCAGGCTCTGCCAAGTTTATGTGCCAGATGGTACTTGCCTCCCGCATCTGATTTACTGTAGGCAAGACCAGCTGTGCTTCAGCCTGGGGCAGGCCCACATCTGGCAGCCAGTTGGTAAAGTTCTCTCCCTGTGACACTCGTGCCCTCATAGCATACTCCCCAGAGCAATCCTCTTCCTATCTGTCAAGGTTTTTTGTATGTTTTTCTCTTCTCATCTTATTTCTAGGACTACTGTTGAATATTTGTAGGCAAAATGTCTGCTTAAGCAACCTTGTCAGAGAAACATCTTTTACTGCGATAGATAAATAATGCTACTACCATATTCTGTAGTAAAAATACTCATGGATAAAGTAACGTGGCAGACACCATCAACTACATGCCCAAGAGCCATTCCTCCCTTTTTGTTGTGTTTATAGGACTCCAATTTTTTTTTTCTCTTTAGTTTTCCTGGTTTTTTGTTTGTTTGTTTGTGTGTGTGCTTTAGATGAAAGTTTACAGAGCAGATTAGTTTCTCGTTAAACAATTAATACACATATTGTTTTGTAACATTGGTTGCCAACCCCACGACATGTCATCACTCTCCCCTTTGCCACCTTGGGTTCCACACTTCCATTCGTCCAGCTTTCCTGTCCCCTCTTGCCTTCTCTTCCTTGCCCTTGGGCTGGTGTGCCCATTTAGTCTTCTATACCTGGTTGAGCTATGTGTATTATTGTTTATTTTATGGGCCCATCTAATCTTTGGTTGAAAGGTGAACCTCAGGAGTGACCTCAGTGCTGAGCTAAAAGGATATCTGGAGGCTATACTCTCAAGGTTTCTCTAGTCGCTGTCAGACCAGTAAGTCTAGTTTTTTGTTTTGTTTTGTTTGTGAGTTTGAATTATGTCTACATTTTTCTCCAGATCTGTCTGGAACCCTCTGTTGTGATCCTTCTCAGAGCGGTCAGTGGTGGTAGCTGTGCACCATCTAGTTGTGCTGGACTCAGTCTGGTGGAGGTTGTGGTAATCGTGGTCCGTTAAGGACTCCAATTTTATATAAGGAGGCAACTCGCTCCAGGAAGGACCGCACCCCTCCAGCCCCAAAGGACATGATGTGATTGCTCCAAGGTGACCTCATTCCCCTTCCTAGTGATTGTTTTGGGAACGAGAGGGTGACCCAGGACTCTCTAGTGATGTGTAAGTGAAGGTCAGCTAGGGGCTTCTGGAAATAATTTTGCTTTCTAAGAAAAAAGAAAAACAATCCAGAAGAAATACAAACATATGTGCACACCAAGACTTGTACCTGACTGGTCATAGCAGCCTGACCCATAATAGTCAAAAATTGGAAACAACCTAAGTGTCTGCCAGCTGGTGAACAGATAAACAAATCATGGTATAGTCATACAATTATTGTTGTTGTTAGTAGCCAAGGAGTCAGAGCCAACTCAAGGCAACCTTATATATGACAGAATGAGATGTTACCCGGCCCTGCACTATCTTCATAATCATTGGTATGTTTGAGTCATTGCTGTGACTATTGTGTCGATCCATCTTGTTGAGGGAAAGTTAACCAATGAAAACCCTACGAATCACAACAGAATGGAATACTATGCAACAATAAAAAAGACTTGGACTACTGATACCTGCAACAACATCAACAAAGCTCAAAATCATTATGCAGAAAAAAAGAGTCCATACTGCATATTCTATTTCCATGAAGATTCAGAAAAGATACTTACTCTATGGGTATAGAATGTAGATCAGTGGTCATTGGGGTTAGGTAGGGGGGATGACTGGGAAGGAGCTTAAAGGAATTTTTTGGAGTGTAGAAAATGTTGATTACGGTGATGGTTATACAGATTCGTACATTTGTCAAAACTCATTTAATCACACACTTAAAATGGGTGCGTTTTATTGTATGGAATTATATTTATATCAGCTTGCTTAAAAAAAAAAAAAGAAGTGATGAGAAAGCCTGTATCTTCTTCCTGCCCTGAGCATGGCTGTATAGAGATATGCTTAGAGCTGAGGCAAAAATTCTGTAATGTGTCAAGACAATAAACCTACAGTTCCCAAACTATGCACTGAGGTGCTCTGGAGTGCTACAGTGAACTCAGAGAAGCATCATTAAGAATTTTAATTGTTATAGGAAAAGTCTAAATGGAGTGATCCTTGATATCTGCCAAACATTGTGCAAACTACTAGATCCACATAGTTCACAGTTCCAACATTAGATTGTCCTACATACCTTTCGATGACATCATATCCTTATGAACCTGGGTTTTCAGCAGTTGCTGCGATTAAAAATAATACTAATAAAAGTACTATGGGAAAATCAATGTGGGATAGGAATAGGAATTGAGTGTGGCAATATCCAATCTGATTCCAAGGTTGGAGAAGATGTGTAGTGACCAGCAGGCTTTCCACATTCCTTTAGTAAGGAATTGTAATTATTTAACTACTACTGCGATCCGTTGCCATCGAGTCTATTCTGACTCATAGAACAGAGCAGAACTCCCCGAAAGGGTTTCCAAGGCTGAAATCTTTACAGAAACATACTGCTACATCTTGCTCCCACAGAGCGGCTGATGGTTTCAAACCACTGACCTTTCAGTTAGCAGCTGAGCACTTAACCACTGAGCCACCAGAGAAATAAAAATATCTTTTCTTTCAATTTATATGTATTTTTTTTTTCAAAATGGCTACTGAATTGTTAGGACATGAATATTTATTAAATTGTTTGTACCTAACTATCCAATAAACAGAAATGTTAGTTATTTCTTTTGGCTTAGTTGTTGTTAGCTGCCATGTTGTTGCTGTTAGTGGCCCCCAACTCATGGCAGCCCCATTCACAAAGGAATGAAATGCTGCCCGGTCCAGTCCTGTGCCAGCCATGTCCATGATCGGGTGCAGATCTCCTCTGTGATCCATAGTGTTTTCATTGGCTAATTTTCAGAGGTAGATTGTCAGGCCTTTCTTCCTCATTTGTCTTAGTCTGGAAGCTCCACTGAAACCTGCTCAGCATCATAGCAACAGGCAAGCCTCCACTGATGGATGGGTGGTGGCTGCACATGAGGTGTATTGGCTGGGAATCAAACCCATGTCTCTCACTCGGAAGGTGAGAATTCTACCACTGATTCACTGTCCTCATATTTGATCCATCGGTACTATGAAAAAATTACTGCAGACTATGGGCACCATGAACCGAGAAAGTTTGAGAACCTCTGCTGTAAATCTAAAGGCAACATGTTGGGGAACGGTGGGCAAGAGAGAGAATGAGCTGGAACCTTTGGTGAAATCACTAACATGCTGCCCCCACACAGCCTGGAACATCTACCTCTAGACATTTTAATTACGTAAGCTTCTAAATGATTTTGTCTAAGGCACTACCATAAGAAAAAAAAAGTTAAACAATAATCTACATACTGCACACCTTGACTCTTAAAAGTGACTGTTTT
The DNA here is from genome assembly GCF_030014295.1 of Loxodonta africana. Classification (NCBI taxonomy): domain Eukaryota; kingdom Metazoa; phylum Chordata; class Mammalia; order Proboscidea; family Elephantidae; genus Loxodonta; species Loxodonta africana. The sequence continues at coordinate 58,995,442 of NC_087358.1, forward strand.
TATCAGTTTGGCAAGAATGCATTTTTGTATTTATAACGTAAATCTAACAGTTTCATTACTTGATTTTTTCACTTAAGTCTTAGAGTTTTTTTTTTTTGTTTTTTTTTTTTAATGCTGCTTGGTATACTGCATTGTGTGAATATACCATTTCACTACTGGTGGATATTAGAAGAATATCAAATTTTTGTTAAGATGAGCATTGTTTTGGCAAATATCCCCCTATATATCTCCTATGCAACTTATCAGTATTTCTGAAGCATAGATGTACAAGAGTGATAATTCAAAAAAAGTGCAAATTTTAGATTTTGAAAGTTCCTAATAGGCTGTACCAATTCATCCTTCCAACAACAGTGAGTGTGCCGATTTTCCCAGGTCCTTGATAAAGAGGTCATGAGGTGTGTCTCAGTTTCTTAGTGCTACTATAACAGAAATACCACAGGAGAGGTGGTTTTAACAAATGGAGATTGGTTTTCTCACAGTTTAGGAGGTTAGGAGTCCAAATTCTGGGTGCTGGCTCTAGGGGAAGGCTTTCTCTCTCTGTCAGCCCTGGGGGAAGATCCTTGTCTCTTTCAGCTTTTCTTACTTCATTCCTTGGTGATATCTAAGTGGCATCATCGTTTCTCCATTTCTGCTTCCTAATGTCTGTGCCTAATCTGCTGTTTTTATATCTCAAAAGTTGTTGGCTTGAAACTCCCTATACTGATGCCCTCATTAACATAACAAAGAATACCCTATTCCCAAACAGATTATATCCACGGTATGCGGCTATTGTAGTTATGTGCCGTCGAGATTCCGACTCATGGTGACCCTATAGGACAGAGTACAACTGCCCCATAGGGTTTCCAAGGAGTGGCTCGTGAATTTGAAGTGCTGACCTTTTGGTTAGCAGCCCAGCTCTTATCCATTGTGCCACCAGAGGCTCCTTCGTAAGATTAAGGGTTAGAATTTACAACATATATTTTTAGGGGGACACAATTCAATCCATAACGTGGTGGTTTGCTCCCCAGACAATGAGGACAAGCCTATCCCTCTTTGCAGTGATGCACTTAGGGATAAGCATGTGACCCAGTTCTGGGCCAATGAAACATGAAGGGAAACCTGCCTGGAGGACTTCTGGGAAAGTTTCTTCATAAGAGAAAACAAGAGAAAAATGATTCCCCTTTCCTCTGAAACTTGTGAGGACTGAATGTGGTATCTGCAGCTGCCTCAACCCTTTTGACACCATAAGAGAAAAAGCCTTAGGATGAAGTTTGACAGATCAAAGAGAGAGAAGGAACCAGGTCCCTGGTGTCGTTAAAAGCCACTGAAGGTGCCACACTGGAGCTGACCATGCCTCTAGACTTTTAGTTATGTTAGATAATAAACTCCTTAACTCCTTACGGCAGTTTAAGTTATATCTTTATATTACTTGCAGCCAAAAGCTTAGTAATATATATGTGGCATTATTGAAAGATTTCAATCTCTTTAAAATTTTGGCCAATCTTATTATGGGGAAAATTAACATCCCAAATGTAAAATGGTGCAGTTGCTGTTGAAATAGTTTAACAGCGCCTCAATAAAGTAAACAGAATTTCCATATGACCCAACAATTTCACTCCTAGCTATATGCCCCGAAGAATTACAAACAGGTATTCAAACAGAATCTTGTACACTACGGATTATAGCATCTCTTTTCACAATACGCCAAAGGGGGAAACAACCCACTTGTCCATCAACGGCTGAACAGATAAGTAAAATGTGATACACACATACAACAGGATATAATTCAGCCATAAAAAGGAAAGAAGTACTGATATATCCTACAATAAGCCCTGAAAACATGCTAAGAAGCCAGATGTAAAAGGCCACATATTATCACATATTATATAATTCCATTTGTGCGAAATATCCAGAATAGGTAAATCCATACAGATAGAGAGCAGACTAGTGGTTGCTGGGGCTGAGTGGTAGGGGAAAAGGAATGGGAAATGGGGACAGGTTGTTTAGTGGGTACGGAATTTGCTTCTGAGGTAATAAAACAGTTTGGGTACGAGATAATGGTGATGATTGCACAACATTGTGAAAGCATTTAATGCGACTGAATTGTACACTTTAAAATGCTTACAATGATGAATTTTAAGCTATGTATATTTTACCACCATAAAGAAATTAATATCACAATCTAACATTAATTTGCATTTCCCTTATTAGTAGTAAGACAGTATTTTTCAGGTATATGCTGGCCTTTTGTATTTCTCCTGTGAATTGCCTATTCACATCCTTGATTAATTTTTCTATTGGGTTGTCTATTGATTTATGGGAATTCCTTAAGTATTATGCACATTAATCCTTTGTCTACTTTGTATCTTACAAATATATCCTCCCATAGAAAAGTTTTTTCTGTTTATGTAGCCAAATCCATCCATTTCTTTTTGTTGTTGTTTTGGCTTTTTTGATTTGGGGTTTAGGGTTTTTTGTTTGTTTTGATTTTTGTTCTTTTTTTTTTTTTTTTTTGGCCTTGGGTCTTATATAAGAAGGTCTTCCCCATTCCAACATTATAAAAAAGATTCTCCCATATTTTCTTTCAATATTTTATAGTTTAGATTTTATGATTAGCTTTTTATATATATATATCTGTGATGTTTTATTTCTCTCTTTAGAAATGTCTTACAGTAAGTATAACAAAATGTTAACACCCATCAATTCTGGGTAGTCTCGATTCTTGATTTTAGTCTGTATTTCTATTTTTTCCCAACAGAAACAAACAAAATAATAAAAAAAGGAAGACATTAAAAGTCCATCCACATCCCACCACCTCTGCAGATTCCCACTACCCAAGAAGCAGGCACTCTTTACTGTTCACTCACCCCAACCTCACACTATACATATAGAAATCTGTATTTCAATTGCATAAGAATGACATGTATAGGAAACATTTTTTTTTAATTTGTCTTTATTTATTATAATATAGAAGGAATTGTGGTGGTGCATTGGTGAAGGGCTTGACTGCTAAACACCAGCAGCTCTGTGGGAGAAAGATGTGGCACTCTGCTCCTGTAAAGATTGTTTGTTGTTGTTAGGTGCCATTGAATCGGTTTCAACTCACAGAAATCCTACTGGACAGAGTAGAGCTGCCCCATAGGGATTCCAAGGAGCCGTTGGTGGATTCGAACTGCCAGCCTTTGGTTAGCAGCTGTGCTCTTCACCACTTCACCACCCAAAAACCCTATGGGGCAGTTCTACTCAGTTACATGGGGCCACTTTGATTCTAAACAGACTTGATGGCACACAACAGCAACATCGTAATATACGAAGATTTTGTCTCTTGTTAGTTCGTCTAGTTTTTACCTTCATAGTTTTAAACATAAACCCCTACTATTTAAAAAGATAAATTTTTACAATAAAGCATACATCTACTGACTTTCCACCATGAATATATGGAAATGATAAACTTAGAAATTCTTCTTTTTCCTTCCTGCTTCTTGGTGCTTGTTATGAAATATTTTTCAACTGCCTAATATAGTTTTATAGTTGTTTTTCTTCATGTAGTTTTTTTGTAAATTTTGTAATATATATTTTAGTTAACCATAATTGTCATCAATATTTAACCTTAGTTTGATATTTAAATGGTGCCCTTGTGGCACAGTGGTTAAAGCTCTCAGCTACTAAGCAGGTCAGCAGTTCAAATCCACCAGCGGCTCCATGGGAGAAAAATGCAGCAGCCTGTTTCCACAAAGACCACAGCCCTGGAAACACAATGGGGCAATTCCACTGTGTCCTATAGGGTCGCTATGGTTGGAATAGAAGACAAAGGGTTTGGTTTTTTGGGTTTTGCTGTTTAATTTCACACTCACCTCTAGTCCTCTCATACCAGACCTTTCTATTTTGTTATTTTGATTTTTCACTTTTTTTTATTGCATGTTTTCATTAGTTCGCTTTGTCAAGAAGATTTCAGGGCCTGTGTTCTTGTATTTGAGAACATCTGTTGGTTTTCTTCATACCTGAGTGACTATCTTACTGTTGGTGACAGCTGTTGAGCTCCGACTCCTGGCAACCTTATGCATAACAAAACAAAATGTTGCCCAGTGGCTATGTGACTTCCTGTAATATCCCTGAATCATACAATTTCCCACACCTTAAGCCTCTGTTGACATTCTTGCATTGTCTTCTGGCATCAGTGACTGCTATATAGAAGTTTGAGCACAGCGTGACTTTTCCTCATACAGGATTCTTTTCTGCTGATGTTTAAAAACTTTGCCAAGACACAAACAATAGCTAACATATGATTAGCTTTTTAATACATCACTAATTTACTTTTGTGATAACGCAAGATTGAAATCTAACTTGTTTGGGTGTTTTCAGATGAAAAGGTAATTTTTCCAACACCTTTTTGAATGTCGTTTTCCCACTGATTGAAATGCCATCTTAATCATAAACTAAAGTCCCACATTGTCACTACTCTGTTTCTGGATTCTCTCTTCTGTATCATTCATTCATTGGTGCACCAAGACCACACTGTTTTAATTACTACATTTTAGGAGCATATTTTATTGTTCAATAGAGTAAACCTTTCGTCTTCCACTTTCTAAAATGTTTCTTGGTTAGTCACATGCTTTTTTCCCCTCAGATTAATTTTAGAATCAGTTTATCAAATTCCACTGGGGTTGGGATTTTTATTTGGATTGCACTAAATTTGTAGACTGATTTGGGGAGAATTGTCATCTTTACTGTATTGAGTTATTCCACTCATGAAGTGACACACCATGACTCTCCATTTACTCTGGGTTGTTTTTATTTATTTATTTATTTTTAATGTTCTTAACACCATTTATAGTTCTCTTTTGTTATTCTTGTTATAGGTCTCGTCTATTTCTTGTTAGATTTATCCCATTGGTATTTTGTGGGTTTTGTTTGCTATTGTAGGGCCCCAGGTGGCACAAAGAGTTTGCACTAAACTACTAACCGAAAAGGTTGGTGATTCGAACCCACTTAGCAACACTGTGGAAGGAAGGCCTGGTGATCTGTTTCCATAAAAATTAGAGCCAAGAAAACCTTATGGGGCAGTTCTACTTTGTAACTCATTGGGTCATCATGAGCCGGTATCAACTATACAGCAACGGGTTTAATTTGTATGGTTTTGTTGCTATTATGACTGTTATTTAGATCTTTTATTCTTTTCATTTTCTAATTGGTTATTGCTGGTATATAGAAAAGCTACTAATTTGTGTAAGTTAATTTTGTGCCTGGTCCCCTGACTGACCTTACAGGTTCTAACACTTTGTCAATTGATTTCTTATACTTCCAAGCTAGAAGGTCATATAAAATATTGCTTTTGATTCAGTTTAATGCTTTTGACCTTGAATTTTCCTTTGTCTGGCACTAATATTACCATATTTGTTCTTTCTGTGAGTCTTTTCCTGGGAAATATTTTTCCATCCCTTTATTTTCAAACTTAGTATGTCTGCATGAGGTATGTGTCGACTCTTTGATTTAGATCTGTTTCGTAAACAAGATTTTTAAAAATCAAATCTTAAAATCTCCACACACTCATTCATTCAACAAATGTTTTTTGAGCACCTACTGTGTGTGAGGCACTGTGCTAAGCTCTGGAACTCAGCAGTAAATAAAACCAAAAACGATCCCTGTCCTCATGGCATGCACATTCTTGTGGCATTTGGCCTACTCACACATTTATTGTGGTCCCTGTTATGTTTTAATTTATTCCTGTCAACTTGTTTTATGTTTTCTCTTTCCATGTGTCTTGTTCTTTGTCTCCTCAGCTTCCTTTTATTAGAGTGGGACTTTTTTACTTTAATAATTTCAAAATTACATATCTCATTTCTATTTGTCTAGTGGTTACTACTAAATTTTGACAAGCAATTAAAACTTAAATATTTGATCAATGCCTAGGTTTAGTATTTGTAGCTTTTCCCTGACAATATCAGAATCTTAATACACTAACACCTTTTCTCTCCCACCATACTCTCCCATGACATAGTTAGAATTTTGGTTCAGAAGTCATTTTTTTTTCCCTGTGTAATGCATTGAACTGTGTCCCCCAAAAATACATGTCAACTTGGTTAGGCCATGATTCCCAGTATTGTGTGGTTGTCCTCCATTTTGTGATTTTCCTATGTGTTATAAATCATAATCTCCACCTGTGTTAAAGAAGATTAAGGTGGAATGTAACACCCTTGCTAAGGTCACATACCTAATCCAGTATAAAGGGAATTTCCCTGAGGTGCGGCCTGTCCCACCTTTTATCTTACTTGAGATCAAAGGAAAGCAAAGCAAGCAGAGAGTTGGGGACCTCATACCGCCAAGAAAGCAATGCCAGGAGCAGAGCGTGTCCTGTGGACCCGGGGTTCCTGCACAGAAAAGCTCCTTGATTGATGACAAGGACCTTCCTCCAGAGCCAAGAGACAAAGCCTTCCCCTGGAGCTGACACCCTGAAATTGGACTTGCACCCTACTAAAATGTGAGAGAATAAATTTCTCTGTGTTGAAGCTATCCACTTGTGGTATTTCTGTCACAACAACACTATATGACTAAGAAATACTGGAATGCTAGTTTGGATGGATATTGAATTCTAGGGTCAAAATTATTTTCTCTCAAAACTTCGAAGATTTTTCTGCTTATGTAGTATTCTATGTGGCCAATGAGAAGTCTGATGCCAATCTGATTTCCATTCCTTTGCAGGTGCATGTCACAAAAACTCAACTCCAGCTTGCTTCAGCAAAGTAGGGAATTTATTGACTTATGCCTGGGCAGTCCAGAGATGAAGGTGGCCTCAACCATGGCTGAATCAAGTGATCCAAATGGTGTCCCTAGGGTTCTTTTCCATGTCTATGGCTTTGTTTGTCTGTGTTTCTTTCTATATGTTGGTCTCATTCTCTGCCACCTCAAAAGCTTCCTCAATGAAAGAAAGATGACTACGGGCAGTTGCAGCTAACATCCCTATGCCACATAATCCCAAAACAAAGAATCCTGACTTCCCGTTAACACATGCAGAAAATCCTGCAGAGGATTCTGGGTAAGCCGGTTTGTGTCATATGCCCATCCGGAGCTAATAGTACCATATAGGGAATGGGATCCTCTGATTGGTCACGTCTGGGTCCTGGGCTTCTCCCTGTGGCCAGAGCTGGGCTTGGGGTGCCCCTGTAATTCACAGTCCCATCTGAATGACAGAGAGAGGAAAAAAAAAAATCTCGTTAAAAAAAAAGAAAGGAAGGAAATGGGTGTTCTTACTAGGAGAAAGAAAATAAGAAATGTAAAACTATAGCTACCATTGTCTGCTACAGTAGATGTCTTAGTTATCTAGTGTTGCTATAACAGAAACACCACAAGCGGATGGCCTTAACAAACAGAAATTTATTTTCTCACAGTTTAGTAGGCTGGAAGTCCAAATTCAGAGTACAGGGTCTAGCAGAATGTTGTCTCTCTGTGTCAGCTCTGGGGGAAGGTCCTTGTCTCTTCAGCTTCTGGCATCAGTCTTCCCCCATCTCTGCTTGCTTGTTTAATCTGTTCTATATCTCAAATGAGAAAGACTCAAGACACACTCTACACTAACACCTTACAAAATAAAATAGTAAGTTTGGCTCAAAAGCACATGAGGAGGAAGCGCTCTGTGAGGGAGGGCTTCCCAGGTGATTGCAGGGCTGAGGAACAAAATAAGCAAGGCGACCTCAAGGAAATCTCAAACCTCATAAGGTATGCAAAAGGGAAGAGAAATAAAGACTTTCTTCCCAGGAGGGATATCACTGAGGTTCATCACTGCTAGAGTAGAGTCCTCCTTACTTTGACAATTTTGGGGAGAAGCCCCCAGCCTGCCTGCTTGCTATCCTAAGCTTACCTGTTGGGAATCCACTTTATCTACAAAGAACTCTTTCAGAGGAAAGGCCTTTTTGGGAAACCAATCAACACGACTGCAGAAGAAACACTTAAACACTTAAACCCACACTAATCATAGTATGAAAGGACAACCAACAAGTACCAGGTATTTGAGTAAAACTAACAGCATGAAAGAGAAGTAACAAGATTAACAAGGACCATTGATCTTCGAGAAAAAAGACAATTCAGGAAACAGAAAAAGAGATTAAAAAGCAAAAAAACCATGAGAGAAGCACACCCATATAACAAACAAAAAAGGATGTTCTGAAAAATGAAAAAAGAAGACAGCAAAAATAGAAAGTTAAAAATATGACTGAAATGAAAAATTCATAGAATTTTTGCTGTTGCTGTCGAGTCAGTTCCAACTCATGGTGACCCAATGTGTTACAGAGCAGAATTATGCTCCACAAAGGTTTTTCTTTGTCGTAATCTTTATAGAAGCAGATCGCCAGGCTTTTCTTCCTTGGACCAGTTGAGTGAGTATAAACTGCCAACCTTTAGGTTAGTAGTCAAGTGCAAACTGCTTGTACCACCCAGGCTCCTCATAGATTTATACCAAACAAAAAACCAAACCCACTGCCGTCAAGTCAATTCCGACTCATAGCGACCCTATAGGACAGAGTAGAACTGCCCCGTAGAGTTTCCAAGAAGCACCTGGCAGATTCGAACTGCCGCCCTCTTGGTTAACAGTCATAGCACTTAACCACTACACCACCAGGGTTTCCCACAGATTTATAGAGTAGACCAAATCAGTGATCTGGGAGATTGGGTTTAGGATATTTACCAGAATTTAGAGGAAAAAATACGAAGAGATAGGAAATACAGGGGAAAGTTAGAAGATAAAAAAAGAATCCATCCAGGAGAGTCAAAAATATCAGTTGAACAGAAATTCCAGAGCCCAAGAACAGAGACAGAAGAAGGAAAAATTTAGAGAGGAATATTTCTTCAAGCTAAAGAAACAAGAATCACCTATTTTAAGCCATTGAATACCAGTGGAACTAGTGTAAAACGATGCGCATTGGGTAATCCTGATGAAGTTAACAGAATCCAAGGATTTAAAAAAATCCAAAAAGCTTCCAGAGAAAAAGTAAATCTTATCTACTTTTATGGGTTGAATTATGTCCCCCAAAATATGTGTTGTAAACCCTAACCTCTATGCCTGTGGTTAAAATCCCATTTGGAAATGGGTTGTCTTTGTTATGTTAGTGAGGCAGAATTACTGTAGGGTGTGTCTTCAGTCAGTCTCTTTTGAGATATAAAAGAGATTAAACAAGCAATTGAGCAAGCAGAGATGGGGGAAGACTGATGTTAAGCTACATAGAACCAGGAAACAGAAACTGAAAAAACAAGGACTTTCCCCCAGAGCTGACAGATAGAGAAAGCCTTCTCCTACAGCCAGTGCCCTGAATTCCAGCCTCCCAAACTATGAGAAAATAAGTTTCTGTTTGTTAAAGCCATCCACTTGTGGTATTTCTGTTATAGCAGCACTAGATAACTAAGAAAAATTTGGTACCGAGAAGTGGGAGGTGTTGCTCCAACAAATATCTACAATGTACAAGTGGTTTTGGAATTGAATGGGTGGAAGCTGGAAGAGCTTTAAGATGCCTAATAGTAAAAAAACCTAAATTGCCTTGAGGAGACTATGGGTGGAACTATGGATACCAAAGGCAGTTTTGGTGAGGGCTCAGAAGGAAGTGAAGAGAGCTATATTGAAAGTCTCTATCTTCTTAGAGGATACATATGGCACAAGCCACAAAATGTCACTAGAAATGTGGATGTTAAATGTGCTTCTGGTGAGGCTTTAAAAGAAAATGATGAGCACGTGATTAGACAATGGAGGAAGGGCGATGCTTTTTATGCAGTGACAAAGAACTTGTCTAAATTATTTTCAGATGTTTGGTGGAAGGTAGAACTTGTAAGTGATGAACTTGGGTATTTGGCTGATGAGGTTTCTAAGCAAGGTCTTACAGGGGCCGCTTGTAGTAAAATGCAAGAGGAAAAGAAAGGAACTGTGCAAAATGAAAACAAAACTTAAAGATCTGGAAAATTCTGTTGTACAAACTAAGGACACGTGTACTAGAATTTTCACCAAGGATATGACTACAGTGTTTTGTTAAAGAGATTAAGTCTGTGACTGATGTATCTAACCAACTACCACAGCAGAAAGCCCATCTGCTTAGATTGCAGGGGTCAGAGACAGGACGAAAGGAAAGAAAACTGTCTGCCTCTTCGAATTTACAGGCAGGAAACAGGCCAAGGCAGCTACATCTGTTGTCCTTCAAGAAAAGAAAAGGACCATCTCTGGATCCGCAGAATTGTTGCAATGAGCCCAGATAACAGAGCTGCCTCGATTTCAATGGGTGGAACCATGGCCTGCTGGGTTTCAAAGGGTGGGGCCACAGCCTCTTCGGTTTTAAAGAGTCAGACACGGTTCTGCAGTATGGGACTCCAGCAGATGGAGCCACTGCCCAAAGCTGATAGGCAGGGCAGCTATGGCAAAGGGGCAGAATAACAGGACCTGAAGGGCCAAGGGCGTAGGGCAGCCACTCAGATGGACTAGGAGAATGAGGCCACCCAAAGCAGAGGGAGGAGAGTTGCCATCCCAGTGGGCCTGGAAGGCAGAGCTGAAGCCCAGGGCCAATGGGCCTCCACCCAGAATCCAGAGGGTGTAGACAACACCCAGACTGGAGGGTGGGGGCATGGCCCAGATGGTCACAAAAACGGAGGATTATTTTCAAGCCTTAAGATCTAATGTAATCTGTTCTGCTGAATTTTGGACTTGCTTGGTGCCTGTTATTTCTTCTTTCCCTCCATTTTCTCCCATTTGTAATGGAAATGTCTACTTTGTACCTGTTTCACCATTGTACCTTTGAAACAGATAGCTTTTAATCTAGATTTCACAGGTTCACAGATGAAGAGGAATTTTGCCGCAGGATGGAATACACCTGAATTCAGACTTCCAGCCTCCTAAACTGTATGAAAATAAATTTCTGTTTGTTAAAGCCGTCTACTTACGGTATGTCTGTTATAGCAGCTCTAGGTAGTCTGAAAGCTCTGCCAAAACCTGATCAGCATCATGGCAACACACAAGCCTCTACTAGGAGGCAGGTGATGTAATGGCTACACATTAGGTGCATTGGGCAGGAGTGGAACCTGAGTCTCCCTCATGGAAAGGGAGAATTCTACCACTTTTCTCTCAGTTTCTGGTGTTAATCTCTTTTCACTGCTTTGAGGGTATTGGAGGGAAAGGAAAGTAGCCTCCTGTGTTTTGATCCCTTCTCAGATTTCTTTCAGAGTACTCATTATGTAATTCTTTTATATACTGAACTCCTCAAGGGACACTAAAAAGGAGCTAATTTCCTGGAATTTTATTTTTATACAAGGGAGATGTGAACAAACATTTTAATACGTAGCGAGTGTCAGACACTGTGGTAGGTACCTTCTGTACGTCTTCTCATTTAGTATAACCTAGTTTTCATAACACATCCTTGCTTACCGAAAGTGAGGAGGACTTGAAGCACTTACTGATGAGGATCAAACACATTAATCAGCCTTCAGTATGGATTACACCTCAATATAAAGAAAACGAATGTCCTCACAACTGAACCTATAAGCAACATCATAAAAAACAGAGAAAAGACTGAAGTTGTCAAGGACTTCCTATTACATGGATCCACAATCAACACCCATGGACACAGCCATCAAGAAATCAAACAACACATTGCACTGGGCAAATCTGCAGCAAAAGACCTCTTTAAAGTATTAAAGAGCAAATATGTCACCTTGAGGACTAAGGAGAGCCTGACCCAAGCCGCGGTATTTTCAATCATCTCATATGCGAAAGCTGGACAGTGAATAAGAAAAACCGAACAAGAATCAATACCTTTGAATTATGCTCATGATGAAAAATATTAAATGCACCATGAACAGTCAAAAGAAAAAGCAAATCTGCATTGGAAGAAATACACCCAGAATGCTCCTTAGAAGCCAGGATGGTGAGACTTCATCTCACATACTTTGGACTGTTATCAGCAGGGATTAGGCTACCTGGAGAAGGGTATCATGCTTGGTAGAGCAGAGGGTCACCAAAAAAGTGGAAGGCTCTCAATGAGATGGATTGACACAGTGGCTGCAACAATGGGCTCAAGCATAATAGCGATTATGAGGATGGGCGGTGTTTCATTCTGTTGTACACAGGGTTGCTGTGACTTGATAGCACCTAACAACAACAACAGTTCTCATAAAAAAATTTTTTTTTTCTGTGAGCCAGGTATTATTTTACAGATGAAGAAACTAACAATGCACAGAGAAATCAAGCAGCTTCCCCAAAGTTAGGCAACTAATAAGTTACAAAGACAAGATCCAAGCCCAGACTTCTTCAATCTCAAAACCCAAGGACATAAAATGCTATATATAATATCTCCAAGCAACTGACCTGATTATTTTCTTGTAACGTAATTTGGCCTCCATGAGTGCTGATTGAAATGTGAGCCCATATATGTATGTATGTATGTATGTATAACACTAAAATTTTTAATTCCAATAGCATTTGGTGTTGTTGTTAGGTGCCATCGAGTCGGTTCCAACTCATAGCAACCCTATGCACAACAGAACGAAACACTGCCCGGTCCTGAGCCATCCTTACAATCGTTGTTATGCTTGAGCTTATTGTTGCAGCCACTGTGTCAATCCACCTCGCTGAGGGTCTTCCTCTTTTCTGCTGACCCTGTACTCTGCCAAGCATGATGGCCTTCTCCAGGGACTCATCCCTCCTGACAACATGTCCAAAGTATGTAAGACGCAGTCTCGCCATCCTTGCTTCTAAGGAGCATTCTGGTTGTACTTCTTCTAAGACAGATTTGTTCATTCTTTTGGCAGTCCATGGGATGTTCTTTACCAACACCACAATTCAAAGGCATCAATTCTTCTTCGGTCTTCCTTATTCATTATCCAGCTTTCACATGCATATGACGCAATTGAAAATACCATGGCTTGGGTCAGGCGCACCTTAGTCTTCAGGGTGACATCTTCGCTCTTCAACACTTTGAAGAGGTCCTTTGCAGCAGATTTGCCCAATGCAATGCGTCTTTTGATTTCTTGACTGCTGCTTCCATGGCTGTTGACTGTGGATCCAAGTAAAATGAAATCCTTGACAACTTCAATCTTTTCTCCATTTATCATGATGTTGCTCATTGGTCCAGTTGTGAGGATTTTTGTTTTCTTTATGTTGAGGTGTAATCCATACTGAAGGCTGTGGTCTTTGATCTTCATTAGTAAGTGCTTCAAGTCCTCTTCACTTTCAGCAAGGAAGGTTTGTCATCTGCATAATGCAGGTTGTTAATGAGTCTTCCTCCAATCTTGATGCCCCGTTCTTCTTCATATAGCCCAGCTTCTCATATGATTTGTTCAGCATACAGATTAAATAGGTATGGTGAAAGAATACAACCCTGGCGCACACCTTTCCTGACTTTAAACGAATCAGTATCCCCTTGTTCTGCCCGAACAACTGCCTCTTGATCTATGTAAAGGTTCCTCATGAGCACAACTAAGTGTTCTGGAATTCCCATTCTTCGCAGTGTTATCCACAGTTTGTTATGATCCACACAGTCAAATGCCTTTGCATAGTCAATAAAACACAGGTAAACATCCTTCTGGTATTCTCTGCTTTCAGCCAGGATCCACCTGACATCAGCAATGATATCCCTGATTCCACGTCCTCTTCTGAAACTGGCCTGAATTTCTGGCAGTTCCCTGTTGATATACTGCTGCAGCCGTTTTTGAATGATCTTGAGCAAAATTTTGCTTGTGTGTGATATTAATGATATTGTTCTATAATTTCTGCATTCGGTTGGATCACCTTTCTTGGGAATAGGCATAGGAAGCTGTCTTCCATATTTCTTGGCATAGACGAGTGAGCACCTCCAACGCTGCATCTGTTTGTTGAAACATCTCAATTAATATTCCATCGATTCCTGGAGCCTTGTTTTTCACCAATGCCTTCAGAGCAGCTTGGACTTCTTCCTTCAGTACCATAGGTTCCTGATCATATGCCACCTCTTGAAATGGTTGAATATTGACTAATTCTTTTTGGTATAATGACTCTGTGTATTCCTTCCATCTTCTTTTGATGCTTCCTGCATCATTTAATATTTTCCCCATGGAATCCTTCACTATTGCAACTCAAGGCTTGAATTTTTTCTTCAGTTCTTTCAGCTTGAGAAACACCGAGCATGTTCTTCCCTTTTGGTTTTCCATCTCCAGCTCTTTGCACATGTCATTATAATACTTTATTTTGTCTTCTCGAGAGGCCTTTGGAAATCTTCCGTTCAGTTCTTTTACTTCATCAATTCTTCCATTTGCTTTAGCTGCTTGATGCTCAAGAGCAAGTTTCAGAGTCTCCTCTGACATCCACCTTGGTCTTTTCTTTCTTTCCTGTCTTTTCAGTGACCTCTTGCTTTCTTCATGGATGATGTCCTTGATGTCATTCCACAACTCGTCTGGTCTTTGGTCAGTAGTGTTCAATGGGTCAAATCTATTCTTGAGATGGTCTCTAAATTCAGGTGGGTTATACTCAAGGTCATATTTTGGCTCTCGTGGACTCACTCTGATTTTCTTCAGTTTCAGCTTTAACTTGCATATAAGCAATTGATGCTCTGTTCCACAGTCAGCCCCTGGCCTTGTTCTGACTGATGATATCGAGCTTCTCCATGGTCTCTTTCCACAGATGTAGTCAATTTGATTTCTGTGTGTTCCATCTGGCGAGGTCCACGTGTATAGTCGCCGTTTATGTTGGTAAAAGAAGGTATTTGCAATGAAGAAGTTGTTGGTCTTGCAAAATTCTATCATTCGATCTCTGGCATTGTTTTTATCACCAAGGCCATATTTTCCAACTACTGATCCTTCTTCTTTGTTTCCAACTTTCGCATTCCAATCGCCATTAATTATCAATGCATCTTGATTGCATGTTTGATCAATTTCAGACTGCAGCAGCTGATAAAAGTCTTCTGTTTCTTCATCTTTGGCCCTAGCGGTTGGTTGGTGCATAATTTCGAATAATAGTCATATTAACTGGTCTTCCTTGTAGGCGTATGGATATTATCCTATCACTGACAGTGTTGTACTTCAGGATAGATCTTGAAAAGTTCTTTTTCGCGATGAATGTAGCACCATTCCTCTTCAAGTTGTCATTCCCAGCATAGTAGCCTATATGATTGTCCAATTCAAACTGGCCAACACCAGTCCATTTCAGCTCACTAATGCCTAGGATATCAATGTTTATGCGTTCCATTTCATTTTTGATGATTTCCAATTTTCCTAGGTTCATACTTCTTACATTCCAGGTTCCGATTATTAATGGATGTTTGCAGCTGTTTCTTCTCATTTTGAGTCATGCCGCATCAGCAAATGAAGATCCTGAAAGCTTTACTCCATCCACGTCATTAAGGTCGACTCTGCTTGAGGAGGCAGATCTTTCCCAGTCATCTTTTGAATGCATCCCAACCTGGGGGGCGGGGGGCTCATCTTCCAGCACTATATCAGACAATGTTCCACTGCTATTCATAAGGTTTTCACTGGCTAATGCTTTTCAGAAGTAGACTGCCAGGTCCTTCTTCCTAGTCTGTCTTAGTCTGGAAGCTCAGCTGAAACCTGTCCTCCATGGGTGACCCTGCTGGTATCTGAATACCGGTGGCATAGCTTCCAGCATCACAGCAACAAACAAGCCCCCACAGTATGACAAACTGACAGACACAACAGCATTTGATAGAGTCTATAAAAGGAGGCCTTCCGATTCTCAATTATTCAATATGAAGGAGGGTGGAAACATACAGAGTGTCGGGAATGAAAAGCAAATTAAGTTCTTTCCCTCATCAGGGATTTTGCATCTTTTCATGCATGCTGTCCCCTCTCTGCTTGAAATACTTTTTAGCACGCTCTTCCCCTATTCCCATTTTCATTGTTTAGTTCCTTCAAACTGCACTAAGAAGTCAGCTTCCCAGAAAGGTCCTCCTGCAGCTGCCATCTAAGATGGGTCTCTTCTTCCCAACCCGTCTTTTCTAACTCAACACTATGTTCTCTTCTCTTAACACAATTTGTAATTATTTTGTTTACTCATCTTTTTTTCTGTCTCCCCCGCTAAATTGCAGGCTCCAGGAGAGAAACATGCATTTCTTTCATCTGCCCCTACTTGTTAAACTATTAGTTAAACCGTAGTTGTTATTAAGAAATAAAGTGGGGGGAACAACAGGCAGTGAAATGGTCAAGGTTAGAGAGAAGGACCCAAAAGCAAAGAATGTGGAAAATCCTCCCACTGTATAATCATTTCGTAAACAATCAAGAGTAAATATTGTACCAGATTTTCCCATTTCCTTCACCACTCCATATTTCCCTCTTAAGAACCTGCTTTGTCAGCCTCCTGCTGAGGGCACCTGACCATGTGAACCTACTCCTGGCCAAAGATGATAGGTCTAAAGGTATTTACCTGATTGGAGTGTTCTGACTGGGCCAATTTGGTCCGATAACCACATAACCACCTGTAGACCAATCAAATCTGTGAATCACAGTTGTTTGTTTCTGGAGTTTGGTACTGGGGTCCTCAGATCTTGACAGATCAGGGGAGAGACAGACTTGCTTGAGTTAAATAAAACCAGTCAGCCAAAGAGAGAAAAGTAAAGCAAGCTGACAAAAGGAAGCAGAGGCCTTGAGGCTCCCACAAAGTAGCTGACTTGGTTCCTGGTAGTTTTTCAGTTTCTGGATTCATCCCCTGGGAGCCACACTGTTTCTCCGCTCCTGGGCTCTGTGTGACAAATTTTCCCTTTTGCCTAAACCAGCTTAAGCAAATTGTTACGAAATGGTCCCTGGTTAATACAAGTGTGAAGTGATTGCTATTCCTCACCTCCTCCATGGTGTGTGTGTGTGTGTGTGCGTGCGTGCGTGTGTGTGTGTATGTACTGAAGGGAGGGAGGGATTATTCAGCCTCCCTCCAGAGACCTCCCTATTTGTCTATGAAGATGATAGAATTCAGACTTAGAATCAGTCCTTGCCATATGCACAAGCAATGTAAGGTATGGAGTATGTTTTCTGAGGCTTCCATAAAAACCGGTTGCTACCAAGTCAATTCCTACTCATGGGAACCCCATGTGTGTCAGAGTAGAGCTGTGTTCCTCAGGGTTTTCAGTGGCTGATTTTTTGGAAGTAGACCTCCAGGTCTTCCTTCCAAGGCATCTCTGGGTGGATTTGAATCGCATATCTTTCAGTTAGTAGGGACTGTAACACATCTACAACACAGTGGGCTCCTTATAAGCAGAGACTCGTTGCGTTCATACGGAGTTCTTACTGGAGCAGGACCTGGTGCGGACGCCTGCTTAAATAAATAAATCAAGTGGAAAAACGTGTGCAGAGGGGAAGGCCAGGGCTCCACACTCCAAAGTCTTCAACTTCCCTATTTGGAGCTAGGCTAGTTCCACTCATGGCATAGTGGTTAAGAGCTATGGCTGCTAACTAAAAGGATGGCAGTTTGAACCTGCCAGGCACTACTTGGAAACCCTATAAGGGTCCTATAGAGACACTATGAGTCGGGATTGACTTGATGGCAATGGGTTCAGTTCTGATCATAGCTGAGTCGTAAGATGACAGTTACAAAGAATCGAAAAATTCTGAACTGGGAGACGGACTCTACGCCCATCTTTGCTGTTTCCATTTACTTTCACAAGCGTTAATGCCGCCCGGCCAGATTCATTTAAATGAAGAGGAGCTGAAAGGTTTACATGTTCAAGGGAATTGAAGGGCATAGAGGGAGAAAAAGGAAAAAGAAAATTGCCAGGCAAAAAGGTGCAGTTGTCTGAATCTCTCCCTCCTGCTTTCTCTTTCCCCACCCTTGCTCTATTTCATAAGTTTTATTGCCATCCTGACACTACCTAAATTATGATTTGAAATGCGTTCACGCAGCCTAACTAGCGACTGCATTTGTAAAATTTGGAAAAACAAATTTAATTTCTTTCTGCAGAAAAAAACAGCAGTGTGATAAATACAGCTAAGGGACTGTTCATGGGCACACAGTGACTGGAACAACCAGATGCCTGGTTTTAATATCCATTCTCATAAGCCTGCAGGTTAGCCTCCCAACAGCACCCGACAGGATTTCATACCATCTTTTTCAAGAGCGTCACTAATTAGCTGCCATCATCTGCACAAACAGCCCTGTGAGAAGGCGGGAGTTGTAGCTGTTCCAATGGCAAATGAGAAGATGGAGGTTTGAAGGAGGGAGATGACTTTTCCCAACTGCACAGCAAACCCAGGGCAGGGTCAAAACTCTGAGTTCCCTGCGGCTGATCCCCTGAGCTAGTTTGCTATTTGAAATGAGACATCCTCAGACAATTAATTCTTAGATTCTAGCCCGGTGGTGGGTTAGGATGGAGGCAGAAAGCCCACAAATGGAGAGAGATTTAAAGCATACGATATAAAGCAGTCATGCACATACAATCAAGGGGGAAAAGAAGTTTCCCATGGCTCATGCACCGAGGCTTTACGAGCAGTCATGGAAAGTTCAGGAACAGTGTTCTAGCGTTCTTCCTAACAAACATGAGTGGCACACTATTCCACACGGACGCAGGGCCCAAGGAGTGTTTCTGTATATGTTATTTTAGGTCTAACACAGGATGTCTAATTGGAAATGTTTTGATCCACATCTGGAACTTTCCAATGAATAGCCCATTGCCTAATTGGTCCCTTGAGTTACAAATGGTTGCTATTTTGATGGCAGAGTTTTCCTATCCATAACAACTTTTTACTCAATTCACTTCAATACACATTTATTGGACAATGTCTATGCAAGGAACATTGCTGGATGTTGGGTGAGGCAAGGAAGGGGAGGAGGGTTAGGGAACAAAAATAAATAATAGGCAATCTGATCCCTCTGGGAATATAAAGCCCATTTGTATAAATAACCAACTTGATTATAAGGCAAACTGAATTAGATACTATGAAAGATGCAGAGATATCAGAAGGCAGAGGAAGAAACAATGCTTTAACAGAGAATGGAAAGGAACAAAAAGGAGGCAGATTTTAAGGCTTCATGAAGGAGGCAGCATTTAGCCGGGCCATGTAGAATGAATAAGATGTCAATAGGTGAGGAAGTGAGGAGCCCTGGTGGCACAATGGTTAAGTGCTTGACTGCTAACTGAAAGGCTAGTGGTTCAAACCCACACAGCGGCTCTGCAGGAAAAAGACCTGACGATCTGTTTCCATAAAGACTACAGCCTGGAAAACCCTATGGGGCAGTTCTACTCTGTCACATGGGGTCGCTATGAGCCTAAATCAACCGTATGGCACCAAACAGTGGTGATAGGTGAAGAGGCAAAGGGCATTCCAGGCAGAGGGAGCAGCATAGCAAAAACACAGAAGTGGAAGGGAAAAGAGTAGATAAATTGGAAGAGTGGGTTGGGTTCAGATTGTGAAGGACTTTGAATCTAGTTCTGCAGACAGTGGAGGGCTATCAGTGGCTTCTGAGTAAGGGAGTCAAGAGCTCCCTGCCAACCTGAAATGACTGGGTTGCTATTAAGAGAGCGAAATGAATGGCTATCTTATTCAAGCCTTACCCTGGCTAATATAAACATCTTCATTTTACAAATGAGAAAACTAAAACATAGAGAAGATAAGCAACCAACATCTTGTTACCAATCACGGTAGAACAAGATCAGGCAAGAAATGTAGGCCTGGAGATTCCACATACTGAAGATATGTGATGACAATGATGACAACAGTGATGAAAATGATGGTGCCTTAGTTTACTAGTGTAGTGCTGCTATAACAAAAAAATACCACACGTTGGTGGCTTTAAAGAACAGAAATCTATTTTCTCACAGTTCAGGAGGCTAGAAGCCTGAATTCAGGGTGCTGGCTGTAGGGGAAGTCTCTCTCTCTGTTGGCTCTTAGGGAAGATTCCTGTCTCTCTCAGCTTCTGTAGCCCTGGGTGTTCCTGAGTTGCTTGTAGATGTATCTTCACCAAGGTCTGTCTCCTCCCTGTGTATGT
Organism: Loxodonta africana; assembly: GCF_030014295.1. NCBI lineage: Eukaryota > Metazoa > Chordata > Mammalia > Proboscidea > Elephantidae > Loxodonta > Loxodonta africana. The sequence goes on from NC_087358.1 coordinate 59,015,339, forward strand.
TTGAGTTTACGTCTATTCTGCTCTTTTAATAAGACACCACTCTGAAGGGATTACGTTTAGGACCCATCCTACTTCAGTGTGACCTCATTAACCCCTTTTTCCAAATAGGGTCAGGTTCACAAATACAGGGGTTAGGGCTTCAGCATAACTTTTTGGAGGACACAATTCAATATGTAACAGACGGTGGTGATGACGCTATAACAGAAATACCACAAGTGGTTGGCTTTAACAAAGAGAAATTTATCCTCTCACAGTCTAGGAGGCTAGAAGACCGAATTGAGGGAGCCAGCTCCAGGGGAAGCCTTTCTCTCTGTTGGCTCTGGGGGAAGGTTCTTGTCATCAATCTTCCACCGTCGAGGAGCTTCTCAGCGCAGGAACCCCAGGTCCAAAGAATGCGCTATTCCCCTGGCTCTTGTTTCTTGGTGGTATGAGGTCTCTTTGTCTCTCTGCTCGCTTCTCTCTCAAGAGAGACTGACTTGACACCATCTCATCTTGTAGATTGAGTCCTGCCTCATTAACATAACTGCCTCTAATCCTGTCTCATTAACATCACAGAGGTAAGATTTACAATTTAGGAAAATCTCATCAGGTCACAAAATGGTGGACGACCACACAGCACTGGGAATCATGGCCTAGCCAAATTGACACACATTTTGGGGGGACACAATTCAACCCATAACAGATGGTGATGGTGGAGAGTCCTTGTTTTTGTTAAGCTGGTCTTTAGGCTTTGTTTTTATATATACTATTCTTTACATTTTTCTGTTTTTTAATATGTAACAGATTATCCACGTAACCACTTTAATCAATTATCTGTGGGTGATAACTTCCCTGCAATTTAATCAGTAGTTTCCCAGACTAACAGTATCTTAGGGCATCATCTAAAAGTCACCTAAGAAAGACAGAACTATTCATTAAAAATCACTGATGTCTGCAGGGTCTGAAGATGTAAAGTGTTGGTTTGGAGAATGAGAAATCAGCTCACATTGACTCTTGCTGTCCTGGTTTGTCACGTTCTGTGTACGTGGGATGACTCATGTTGGTAAAGCCCAAGTTTAATTAACATGCTTATTCTGTGGTGGTACTTCCATTCTAACAAATTAAATGTTTAAACAGCCAGTGCAAACATTTAGACCTGAGTCAAAATTGTTTGCACTCTGCCAGTTTAGGCATTTAATTTATTATAATCCTTTCCATAATACATGCCTTGAAAGTCATTTTTTTGCACTGAAAAAAGATTGTTAGTATTTCGACTGGCAATATTGAATCTGAGGCTATCAGAATGTGATGTGAGAACCAATTTGGACTGTAGGCAAGGACGATAAATGAGATAATAAATGAATCTTCATCTCTCCTGACTTCCCCAACTGACCAGGTGATAACAGTGACAGGTGCCAGCTCCAGGCCTGACTTTTGCCCCATAAATCTCTGCTCTGGTAGACAGAGGCTACAGCAAGATGAGAAAAAGATCTTGCAAGGCTCTTATATATTCATTCCATCTGAAGAGCCTTTCCCTAGATGCTGACTCTTTCTCCCTGCAGATATTTTTTCAGAATATAGAATTTTGCAAGCTTTCAACAACTTTCCCTTTCCTGAGGCTAAAGAAAGTGAAAATGTACTAGAAAGAAAAACTATAACAAAAGTTCCACTGAAGCCATGCTGACTGCACTGGTAAAGATCTCAGGCAGGGAGCCAAAGGAGCTGATGGACAGACATGCTCCAGAGCAGTGACCCTCTGTGGCTCCAGGTGACCACAAGGTGGCAGTGAAGGTCTTCCCCATCCTGCCCACTCCCACCCCTTGGCCTCAACCCCAGACACCCAGCCCCCTCCCCACTGTCTCCCAGGGAAACAGATGGGTGCACCCAAATCTAGACAGCTGAAGCTTTTACATTTTTAATAAAGACACCCTTGTGTCTTATTGAGAATAACATGGAAACTGAAAAACGGGTGGAAATTCCTGCAATACCTCTTGCTTGAAGAAAATGGGGGATTGTGTTGGGACCAAGAGGAAAATATTAAAGAGAAATAGAGGCTGATCATGCAAACTCATTAGATCTCAGGTTCCTCATCTATGGAATGAGAGGCTGGCCTCTCTCATCCTGAAAGTTTCTTCCAGTGATCCTTCCAGACAAAGAGTAGAACGGATCAAACTCATCAAGTTAGGGAGAAGGCGGGCATCAGGGGACAGCAATCAATTTGTTGCTGTGTGTTAACCAAGGTCACTAGGAGCTGAAAGCCTGAATTCATTTGCTCCCTGGCACTCGCTGGGGCTTCCATTTCCTGCTGGGAAATCTTTCAAGGTCTTCCACAAAACATTCCAGTTTGTTTATACCTTGAGATTAAATTATCCAGAGTCCAGCTCTGTCAGATTTCATAATGAGGCTATATTCTACCCCAGAATTGACTGGTGGAAGAAGGGAGGCAATAGTGGAATTCAGCCCATTTGCTATTTCTGAAAACAATCAACTCAGATCAATCCAGCTTTGCTTGTTTTTCCAAATAGTTTGATGGGTTTAGACACGCTCGAAAGGGTTTTCTCCTAGACTCAGCTCCAGAAACTACCTATTCAAAGGAGCTCTGCCGAGAGAGGATGGATGCCTGGCTTCTCGTCACACATTTACTGCTTAAATGCCAGAAGGGTTAATTGAGAAATAAAAGGCAACAGTCCTCTCCCATTGAACATCTATGCTGAGGCGTTTTTCAGTGTTTTTAATGTCTAAGGGTTGTAATTAAATGTGGCATTAGTTAGCATTTTAAAATCACTTTTTAAAAAATTAATCATCATTATAATAATTATCATTAATGAAAGGCTTACTATATGCCAGGCATTGTGCTAAGTACTTTATAAGTATTACCTCACCAATTCTCATCCAACCCTATAAAGAAGGAACTAATGTTTCCCCCCATTTTATAGATGCAAAATCTGAGGTCACCTGCCCAAGGTCATGCAGCTGAAAAGCACGTATGCATGTGTAATTCCGAAGCCTGAGCTCTTCAAGGCAGTGAGTCCAGCTCCAATTCTGTTTTTAGTATTCTCATAATCCTCAAGGATGAGTCTTCTGTTTTTATTGGGATCTGGGGAATTAAATTCATTTAATATTTATAAAATAAGACCAACACATTAAAATTTACAGTAGGAAGCCCACAGTCTTTACTGTAGAAAAGATACCAGGGGTCACTCAGGGTGGTTCTCCGCCTCCACGCCATTTATATAGATGGGTGCTGGTCCCAGGCTCTTCAAGTTCAAATCCACAGAAGGGGATTCCACAAGCTCCATTGACGTCAGAGCCCACACTCTTGGAGTTAAGGAATCCACCCTAATGGCCTTGGCTACCATTTAAGAGTCTTCACTCTTGTCTCAATGCTCAGTGGACACCAAGAACAGACCCCCTTTTTAGCCAATTACCACCTTCCTTTTGATACTGAACTTCACTACTATCAAGGAAATGCACAATTCTTGACCTGGATATGATTTCCAGAGGCCCTCCAATCCTGCCCTCCACTTCCAGATAGAAAATATACAACTAAAACAAACTTTAAAAATCATAATAACAACAATCCCTAATTTGTTTGAGCACTTACTATGTACTAGGCAGAGTACAGAGAGCTCATTAACTCATTTTACAGAAGGGAAGACTGAGGCACAGCGAGGTGAAGTGACTTTCCCAAAGCAGTATCACTAGACAGTGTAGAGCTGAGATTCGAATCCATCATGTTCTGAATTTGATTTGCTAAATCCCTGCTTCCTGCCCCCAGGAGAGGACAAGGACAGGAGCCTGAGATAGAATTGTGGGCAAAGTGAGGAAATGGGGGTTAGCACAGGTCCCTAACCCCCTCTGCCTCTAACGGGCAGTGTTTCTTTAAACGAATCCCTTCACTTGTCTGGCCCTCAATTTCCTCATCCTCAAAATTCCCTGAGGACCTCTTTGTAACTCTGAAATTCTAGAATTTGGGTTCAAGGAGTATCTTAGCAAAATGGTAGCTGTAAAGTACCAAAATTTATTTTCTCATACTTCAAGAGGCTTGAAGTCCAAACTTAGAGTGCGGTTTTTGGGGGAGGACTTTCTTTTTCTATTCCAGCTTCTGTCGTTGTTGTCAGGTGCTGTCAAGTCAGTTCCGACTCACAACAACCCTGTGTGCAACAGAAAAAAACACTGCCCAGTCCCCCACCATTCTCACAGTCGTCGTTATGTTTGAGCCCATTGGTGCAGCCACTGTGTCAATCTATCTCATTGAGAGCCTTCCTTTATTTCGCTGGCCCTCTACTTCGTTTTTTTTTTCTACTTTGCCAAGCATGATGTCCTTCTGCAGGGACTGATCCCTCCTGATAACATGTTCAAAGTATGTGAGACTAAGTCTCGCCATCCTTGCTTCTCAGGAGCATTCTGGCTGTACTGCTTCCAAGACAGATTTGTTCATTCTTTTGGCAGTTCATGGTATATTCAGTATTCTTCACCAACACCGTAATTTCAGCTTCTAGTAGCCAGCAATTGTTGGAGCTCCTGGGCTTGTAGGTTCATCTGCTTCTTTTGTCATCAGATAGTGCCTGTCTTCTCCCATATGTGTCCATTTGTCTGTCTCTATGTCTACGTTGCTCTTTATGTCACTCAGAAGTGATTAGGTTTAGGACACAGCCTACACTAATATGGCCTTATCAACAAAACAAAGAAAACCCTGTTTCCAAATGAAATTACATCCACAGGTATAGGGGTCAGGACTCCAACACATATTTTGAAGAACACAATTTTAGTCCATAACAAAGAGGATCCAAAACTAAACCAAACCCACTGCTGTCAACTCAATTCCAACTCATAGCGACCTTATAGGACAGAGTAGAACTGCCCCACAGAGTTTCCAAGAAGCACCTGGTAGATTCGAACCAGCAATCTTTTGGTTAGCAGCCATACCTCTTAACCACTACACCACCAGGGTTTCCAACAAGGAGGATAGTTGAGGGAAAGAAGGCAGGAAAGCAGTAACTTGGGAAAGCAATGAACTGGCCGGTGGCCAGAGCTCTCCTGTCCAACCTGCAAATATTCTGCCCCAGCTGGGAATTTTCTCTCCATTCTCCACATTACACATTCAGCATTAGACCTCTGTTTTATCTTCAGCATGTTAGTATTACAACTTATATTTTGCCAGTTATCTCTTCTATTAACCGGGGCACTCTGCAAAACGACTTGTCATTAATAACGTGAACTGGCTTTTCCAGTTTAGACAGAAAGGAAGATATGGAATTGGAGGAACCGTGTTATCTAATGCATTTTCAAAGAGATTTGTTTGGAAAGAAGCACTGGTTAGAAATACCTAAGCAGAGAGCATCACATCTTTGACAAAATATATATTAGAAATATTGCTTAGAGGACATTCAGGGATTAAAGCCTTCCATCACGCACTGCTTTGAATTTGTTGACAAAATTTTAGGAGCGACCATATTAGAATCTTATAACCACATTCACAAATGCCACCTCCAAATCACAGCTGGATGTGAGTTTAAGGGTATTTTTGTTTAGGGAGATGTTTTGGACTTTATTGTTTAATTTGCTTAGCCACTTTTTTTTAAAGACAAACACAGAACTTTAGAATTGGGAGGGATCAGATAGATCATTCCCAATCCCCTTGTTTTCTGTTGTTGTTAGTTGCTGTCACGTCAATTCTGACTCACAGTACCCCCATGTATGCAGAGTAGAACTGCTCCATAAGGCTTTCGAGGCTGTGACCTTTCAAAAGTAGATCACCAGGCCCTATTCCTGAGGTGCCTCTGGGTGTGTTCAAACCACCAACCTCTCAGCTAGTAGTGGAGCACTTAACTGTTTGTGTGACCTTGTTTTCAAGATGTGGGTGCTGGGTCAAGGTGCACGGATGTTCCCAAGATCATGTAGTCAGCGGTACAGCCGGAATTCAGACCAGCTCCTTGACTACTAGTCCCTCACTTTCTCCATTATGCCAGCTGTCATGTTCCACAGAAGAAGAGAACCAGGGAACAAGGAGCATCAGAGGACAATGTCATTAATCAAATCATCCCTGAGCCAAGAGATGGATGATTCGGAGCACTCACAGCCCCAGAAAGGGTAAAGAGACCCGATGTGGGGAACCTCTGCAGACGCAGGGGAATGGCTGGGGAGGGCTGAGCTGGTAACCACCACCTCCAGGGCAGAGACAAGCCTGGTGATTAACCTTGAGAGCAGAGACTTACACAGAACATCTCTAATCACAAAACTGACAGGCCCTTGACCGGCAATGCAGTAGAAAAAGGATGGGATTTGGGGTCACAGAAGCCTTGAGTGTGAACCCCAGATCTGCCTCCCACTGCCTTTGACCTTGGGCAACAAACTCACTTCACCTTCTCTGAGCCTCAAAGCCCCAAGAAAGGGTAAAGAGATCAGATGTGGGAAACCTCACCTGCAAACAACACCTTTGTGTGTTATACAGGAGTCTCTGGGTGGTACACGTGGTTAAGCTCTCAACTACTCTCCGAAAGGTTGGCAGTTCCAACTCATCCAGGGGCACTGCAGAAGATAGGCCTGGCAATCTGCTTCTGCAAGCCCACAACCTTGGAAAGCCTATGGCGCACATTTCTGCTCGCATACATGTGGACACCATAAGTCAGAATCGACTCGACAGCAACTGGTTTTGTTTGTGTATGTGTGTGTTGTAAAACACTGTGAGTATGTAAATCTTACCACTGTGGTTTATATTTGTAAGTTTTTACAATGCAGTCAGCAACCGGCCAACCAACCACCATCTACCCTCTTTTCACGGACAGAGCAGCAAACTCTGACTTAGAAACAGGGCCTGGGCTTGGATTCCTACAACCAGACCTGACCACAAACTATGCAGTGTTGGCTCAGACCCCCAGGCAAACCTTTCCATTCCACCGACCAGCTGCGCTGCCCATGTTTGTTTAAGTTAATTCAAACACCATCCCAGCCAGGGGAAAACATTGCCGCTGTTGTACAGAAGGCACAGGGCTGGCAGGCAGAGGATGCCCTAAATAACCCCAATAGTAGCTACACTCGGGGTGGAGGCAGGCAGGCAGGGTGGTCAGCCCCCCGCTGGCTGCAAGGAGCATGCCACGAGCTGTGTGTGGGAGGCAGACAGAAGACAGCTACCCTCCCCTCAGGCACACAGCCCTCAAAGACCCTGCCAAAAAGCCAGATTACCGCAGAGGACCCCAAGAGAGCTCAAGGCCTTTCAGGGACATGTCTGCTGTTAATGTGACTGTGTAATGGACCGGATCAACTACTGAAACCAAGAAACCTCAACTGCAGAGCCTGTCTGGAGAGAGATAATGAGGGCAAAAAAAAGGCCAAAAGGAACATAAAGTTCAGATAAAAAGCCCAAAAATGTCACAGATCGGGTAACTCTAGGTTTATTGTAATGGAAGGATCATTTCTCTGAGAATGAAGACCTGCAGTCCAGTCACTAAACAAACTGCTAGATTAGTTTCCTTGCTGGGCCTCAGTTTACCCCCGGGCCTCAGTTTACCCTTTGAGCCTTGGTTTACTTCCCTGGGCCTCAATTTATCCCCCAAACCAAAAAACCAAACCCACTGCCATTGAGTCAATTCCGACTCATAGTGACTCTATTGGGACAGGGTAGAACTGCCCCAGCGAGTTTCCAAGAAGCACCTGGTGGATTTGAACTGCGACCTTTTGGTTAGCAACTGTGGTTCTTAACCACTATGCCACCAGAGTTTCCAGCTTATCCCCAGGGCCTCAGTTTACCACTCTGGGCCTCAGTTTACCTCCCTGGGCCTTGGTTTTTCTCATGCCTAAAAGCTGAGCACTGGATTACACAACCTCTTGGTTGTCTGTCAGCTCTAACATCAGAGGTTTCCCTGATTCTAAGTGGAAATAAACATACAAACAGAAAGTTAATGAAATAACAAGTTGTCTTGAAATTTTAATCAATTGTGCGTTTCTATTTGTGACTGTTTTCTTGATCAGTCAGAGGCAATCATGTGGCCTCAGGGAGAATTAGGAATAAGAAATCTCTTTTCACCTTCAGATAAGTGAAGACCTGAGGGAAGCTGGGGAGAGAGTTTTTGTCATAACAATGGATGGGGAAGAGAAAGGGAGGCGTGGCCACTAGCTGAGGGTTACCAGCAATGGGACAGGGATCAAGAGGATGGAGTGAGTTGTCAGGTTGAGAGGAGGACACCAGACCTCCTGGGTGAGGGAGAATCCCGTGGAGAAGGACCAGAGCCCGGATTGTCATGGAAACCTAGCCATTCTTGCTTCTGTCTTTCCTCACACCCCACAACCACTCCCTCAGGAAATCCTGTTCTACCTTCAAAAAACACCCAGAATCTGGCCACTTCTCACCACCCGACTGCTATCACCCTGGTCTGAGCCCCCAGCATCTCTCACTTGGTTATTATGGACCTTCCAACAGGTCAGTCAGAGCTGTGCACAATGTAATGCAGATCATGTGACTCCTCTGCTCAGATCTTCTAATGACTCCCCATCTCATGTCACAGCAAAGCTCCTACAGTAGCCTCTTGGCCCGATCGTGATCAGGCTCCCATTAGCTCTCTGACCTCCTTTGTCCTTGCTGCTCCCTGAACATGCCACACTCCCAGCTTCAGTCTTTGCACTAGCTCTTCCCTCTGTGGAGAATGCTCTTCAGATATCCTCATGGCTACCTCTCGTACCTCCCTCAACCCCTGTTCAATCTCACCTTCTCATACTATTTAACACTGTCAGCTGCCCCACGTACACTCCTGATGCATCTTACCCTGCTCTGCTTTTCATCTTTATATAACACTAATCACCATCTAACATACTACATAATTTAAGAACCCATTATGTTCATTGGTTATTGTCCATCTCACCTCACTAGAATGTAAGCTCCATGAGGACAGGGACTTTGGCTGTTTTATTCATCTCAAGTGCCTAGAAGAGTGCCTGGCACATAGGCAATGCTCAATAAATATTTGTTGATTGAATGAATGAATGAAGACCATTTCTACCACAGGAGCCATGCCCATATGCTCCAGGCTGAATAGCCTGGCAGTCACTGTTGGATGAGGGCCTTCAATTGACAGTTGCCATGGACTTACCAGCAATAGGAGATCCACCTGGGCCCTGAGATTTTTCTGAGCTTCATCCAAACTGCTCCATATGGATACAATGCCTTTAACTGCTCAGAACAATTACAGGTCCCACACCATTCCTGAGGCTGAGGGGCAGTCCTTGACTCTCAGGGGACTGTGGTGTTAAGGAAGAGAGATATTGTTTAATAGTGAAATCCATCCCCTGGATTAAGGTTGACAACATCCATTTGTTCTCTGTTTTATGTAACAAAACCTTACTGTTTGTGGAAAGAGTGCTCAGAGCTATGGGCAAATTCTAAAATGAGTCCCCATCAGAATATATTAAAAAAAAACTTATAAACCAATAGGAAAGATACAGACAAAACAATAGAAAAATGGGCAAATGACTTAAACAAATGCTTCACAAAAGAGAATATCCAAATGACCAATGAACATATTAAATGTGTTCATCAGGAAATGTTAATTAAAACTACAACGGAATACCGCTACATGCCATCAGAATGCCAAAAATGAAACATAGGAAATTACAAAGTGTTGGCAAGGAAGCAGAGCAACTGGGACTCTCATAATATACTGTCGGTGGTGGTGTAATTGGTCCAACTACTTTGGAAACAGTTAGTCAGTATCAGCTAAAGCTGACCATTATCATAACCGATGACCCACCAATTCCACACCTAGATACACACCCAACAGAAATGCATCTATATGTTCAGCATCAGACATGTAACATGTTTGTAACAGCTCCAAATTACAAACTACCTGAAAAAACAGTTGCCATTGAGTCGATTTTGACTCATGAACATCCCATGTGCATGAGGGCAGAACTGTGCTCCAGAGGGTTCTCAATGGCTGATTTTTTTGGAAGTAGATTGCCAGGGTTTTCTCCCAAAGTGCCTCTAAGTGGACTCGAACCTCCAACCTTTTAGTCAGCACCCAATTGTATTAATCATTTGCACCACCCAATGACTCCAAAAACTATCCAAATACTCAACAGCAGAATGAATAAATGATGGTTTATCTGTGCAGTGGAACACAAGAAGCAATGCAATAAATGGCCTACAACTATATGCAAATACATACCTGACTCTCACAAAAGTGAGATCCAGACACAAAAAAGTACAGTACTGTATGATTTCATTTGAGTAAATTACAAAAACAGGCAAAATTAATTCATGGTGTCAAATGTCAGAATGGTGGTTATCCTTGGCGGGGGTAGTGACTGGAAAGGAGCATGAAGGGGAGTCTCTGAAGTGCTGGTATGTTGTTTCTTTATCTGAGGGTCAGTTACACGGGTATGTTAAATTTGCGGAAATCTATAGACCTCATAGTGTGTACTCCATTTTGTGAGTACATTGTACTTCAATATCAAGTTTTTTTTTTTTTTTTTTTTCAAATGAGTTAGGTGTGCCACCTTCCTTGAAAGAACTTACCTCTATGGAGGGAGACACACAGGTAAGCCACTGTGATGGTTAAGGTTGTGTGTCAGCTTGGCTGGGCCATGATTTTCAGTGGTTTGGCAGTTATGTAATGATGTAGTTTGGCATTATGTAATGATGTAATTTGGCAGTTATGTAATGATATAGTCATCCTTCATGATGTGACCCAATGTGATCAGCCAATCAGTTGTAAGGGGAGTTTCCTCAGGGATGTGGCCTGTATTCAACATATACATAGATGTTCTGGCAAAGCTTGTTTGCTTGCTCTGAATCCTGCATCTGGCTAGTCAACATCTAGTAGCCAGTTCTTGGGACTTGAGCCAGCAATCTACCATCTAACATGCCAATCTTGGGTTCGTCAGGCCCCGAAGCTACATGAGTCAAGAAAAACCTCCAGCCTGTTGCCTGACCCATGAACTTGGGACTTGCTAAACTCTACAATCACATGGGCCATTCCTTGAGATAAATCTCTCTCTCTGTGTCTGCCTTTCCCTCTCTCTTTCTGTCTTTGCACAAGACATTTGTTAAAGAGCATGATTCTAGAGAAACAAAATCATAAGGATAAGTTTTCTAAATTGGTTCTCAAGTCTGACTAGTCTTAAAGGCTCTGTTGGCTCCACCTTCAGTAGTAAAAAGAGTGCTGTTAATCCATGGAAATATTAATACACAAAATATTACCACCAATAGATCAACTACTGGTGAAAAGCAAGGCTTTGGTAATCATGTGTTTGGTACTTTTCTACAATTTTGTCAGAATGAAAAGAATAGGGAAGCTGGTTGGCTTATCCTACTTTCACTAGACAAAGTGGTGAAAGAGAGAGATGAGCTCAGGGCTTCAGAGTAACAGCTAGATCAAGTGCTGAGTAAAAGATATCACAGTTTCCGCTTTGTACAAAGCTTTATTTCTTATAGTAACAGAGCTGTTATTGTCGAAAACCAAAGCCACAGTCTTATTGTAAGAGTGGCTGAATTAAAACACCAACTGAATTCCCAGCCTCGAGTTGTTTCTGAAATTAAAGTAAGGGCATAGATTGGGAAGAAATGGGATCTTGAAACTTGGGATGGGAACATATGGGCAGATACTCAGGAAAATGGGGACATTGAGGCCCTAAATTCTGTGGAATCACTCTTGCCAAAGAAACCATCTTACTTTCGTCTGAAGAAATTACTCCATCTTTGTCTGCTAAGCTACCCTCCCCAGTAAAAGCATTATCCTTTCCACCCATCTGATGAGATCAACCCAGCTGTGTATGAAGATATCACCTGGGGTGGCATCTGAGTCATTGCCTGGGTCATCACTTGGGGTAGATGCCTTACAAGACTTTGTTGAGTGTTCCTAGGACCCAAAGCCACGACTCACTTTGTTTCTAGACCTATAACTAGACTTAAGTCCCAGTGAGTCTCAAAAGGTGAAATACAAAGTGTGACCCAGGAGGATACACTACACTCCAAAAGAACTGCTTGACTTTTCTAATAAGTACAAATAGAAACCTGAGGAACATTGGGGAAATGGCTATTAAGGGTGTGGGATAATGGTGCAAGGAGCATAAAGTTGGATTAGTCTGAGTTTATTGATATGAGCCCACTAAGCACAGATTTTTCATTCAATGTTTCAGCTCGAGAGGTTAGGAAAGGATCTAATAGCTTATTCGTTTGGATCACTGAAGCATGGATTATGTGGTGGCCTACACTAAATAAAGTTGAAGTACCAGACCTGCCTTGGTATATCGCAGAAGAAGGTATCCAAATGCTTAGGGAAATTGGCAAGTTACTGTGGATTTATCAGGTTAGACCCACAGATGCACCCACGGAGTGGCCAGAGGACACAGCTTTTACCGCAGTGGTGACGAACTATTTGTGAAGGGAGCACCAATATCCTTGAAGACTGCCGTGATTGCTATTTTACCTAAGTCAGATTTGACAGTGGGAACTGTCCTAACTGAATTAAGACACCTAGCTACAATGGGGCTGATTGTCCCCTGTGGTGGTAGTCGACAAAGACAAGGTGGACATGGTTACCATAATGGACAGTGGAGTCAAAGCAGTAATCAGAATATTCTGACTTGTACATACTTACAGCATTGGTTACTTAGTCATGGTGTCCCCAGAAATGGAATATATGGGAAATCTACTAAATATTTACTAAAACTATACAATTAAAGCAGAAGAACTCTAGGTCAAGTGAAGGGCTGTCTAACTTGAATTGCCAGAATAGAGTCACGGCTCCTCAATCAATTCCCAGACTTGAGCCAGTTTACAGACCCACAACCCCTTGACCAAAGGGGCGGTCAGGTCCTCTTGAGGAAGGACCCCACTACATTGCCAAAAATTTATACTGTTATTCTTTCTCCCAGCCTTTTCCAAAGCGATCTACAGCCTTTTATGAGAGTGTTCATTATGGAAAAGGAAATAATCAGACTTTTCAGGTATTACTGGACACTGGCTCTGAAGTGACACTAGTTCCAGGAGACCCAAAACAACACCGTGGCCCACCAGTCAGAGCAGTAGCATATGGATGTCAAGTTTTTAATGGACTCTTAGCTCAGGTTCATCCCAAAGTGGGTCCGGTGGATCTCCAAAACCCATCCTGTAGTGATTTCTCCAGCTCCAGAATGCATACTTGGAATAGATATACTCACCAACTGGCAAAAATCCCACATTGGATTCCCAATAAGCAGAGTAAGAGCTATTGTGGTAGGAAAAGTCAAGTGGGAGCCATTAGAGTTGCCTCTATCTAGGAAAATAGTAAACCAAAAGCAATACCACTTTCCTGGAGGGATTCCAGAGATAAATGCTACTATCAAGAAATTGAAGGATGCAGGGGTCATGATTCCCACCATATCTGCATTCAACCCACATATTTGTCCAGTGCAAAAAAACAGATGGATCTTGGAAAATGACAATGGATTGTTGTACACTTAACCAGGCGGTGACTCCAATTGCAGCTGCTGTTCTAGATATGGTTTCATTGCTTGAGAAAATTAATACATCTGCTGGTACCTGGTATGCAGCTATTGATCTGATCAGTGCCTTCTTCTCGATTCTAGTTTCAAAGGAACACCAGAAGCAGTTTGCCTTCAGCTGGCAAGGCCAGAAATATACTTGCACTGTCCTACCTCAGCAGTATACCAACTCTCCAGCCCTGTGCCATAATTTAGTCTACAAGGACCTTGATCTCCTTTCCATTCCACAAGGTGTTACACTGGTCCATTACTGTGATGGCATTATGCTGACTGGACATAGCAAGGAAGAAATGTCAGTGACTCTGGACTTATTGGTAAAACATTTGTGGGCTAGACGGTGGGAAATTAATCCCACAAAAATTCAAGCACCTTCCACCTCAGTGAAACTTCTAGGAGTCCAGTGGTGTGGGGTATGTTGAGATATTCTATCTAAAATGAAGGATAAGTTGTTGTATGTGGCCCCTCCTACAACAAAAAAGGAGGCACAATGCTTAGTGGGCTTCTTTGGATTTTGGAGGCAACATATGCCTCATTTGGATGTGCTACTCTGGCCTATTTATCAAGTGACTAGAAAAGCTTCTGGTTTTGAGAGAGGCCCAGAGTAAGAAAAGGCTCTGCCACAGGTTCAGTCTGTGGTATAAGCTGCTCTACCACTTGGACCATATGATCTGGCTGATCCAATGGTGTTTGAAGTGTCAGTGGCAGATAGAGATGCAGTTTCGAGTCTTTGGCAGGTCCCTATTGATGAAACACAGTGCAGACCCTTAGGATTGGAGTAAAGCCCTGACATTCTCTGCAAATAACTACTCTCCTTTTGAGAAACAGCTTTTGGCTTGTTACTGGGCCTTAGTAGAGAGTGAACGCTTAACCATAGGCCACCAAGTCACCATGCAGCCTGAGCTGCCCGTTATGAAATGGGTGTTGTTGACCCACAGAGTCATGAAGACGGACAGGCACAGCAGCACTACGTCATTAAATGGAAGTGGTATATACAAGATCAGGCTCATGCAGGACCTGAAGACACAAGGTAAGTTGCATGAGGAAATGGCCCAAATGCCCATGGTCCCCACTCCAGTCACATTACCTGCCCTCTCCCAGTCTGTACCTATGGCCTCCTGAGGAGTTCCTTATGATCAGTTGGCTGAGGAAGACAAACTTGTGTCTGGTTTACAGATGTTTCTGCATGATATCCAGGCACCACTCAAAAGTGTGGACAGTGGCAGCACCACGGCATCTTTCTGGGACCTCCTTCAAAGACAGTGGTGAAGGAAAATCCTCTCAATGGACAGCACTTCAAGCAGTGTGCCTGGAGAAATGGCCAGATGTGCAACTGTATACTGATTCATGGGCTGTGGCCAGTGGTTTGGCTGGATGGTCAGGGACTTGGAAGGAACATGATTGGAACATTGGTGATAAGGAAGTATGGGAAAGAGGTATGTGGATAGACCTCTCTGAATGGGCCGAAGAAGTGAAGATATTTGTGTTTCATGTGAATGTTCAACAAAGGGCAACCTCGGCAGAAGAGAATTTTAACAGTCAAGTGGACAGGATGACAGGATGTGTGGAAACCGGTCGTTATCCTCTTTCCTCAGTCACTCCCATCATTGTCCAATGCGTCCATGAACTAAGTGGCCATGGTGGCAGGCATGGAGGTTATGCATGGGCTCAGCAACATGGACTTCCACTCCCCAAGGCTGACTTGGCTACAGCCACTGATGAGCGCTTAATCTGCCAGTAGTAGAGACCAACACTGAATCCTGATATGGCATCATTCCTAGAGGCAATCAGCCAGCAACCTGGGGGCAGGTTGATTACACCGGACTGCTTCCATCATGGAAAGGGCAGGTTTTTGTTATTACCAGAATAGACACTTATTCTTGATATGAATTTGCCTTCCCTTCACGCAATTCTTCTGCTAAAACTATCATCCATAGACTCACAGAATGCTTTATCCACCATCACAGTAACCCACTTAGCATCGCCTCAGATCAAAGCAAATGAAGTACGGCAATGGTTCCATGCTCATGGGATTCACTGGTCTTACCATGTTCCCCATTATCCTGAAGAGCTGGCTTAAGAGAATGATGGAAAGTCCTTCCAAGCACACAACTACGGAGCAGATAGGTGGCAATACTTTCAAGGGTTAGGGCAATGTTCTCCAGAAGGCTTATATGCTCTAAACCAGTGTCCAATATGTGGTGCTGTTTCTCCCATAGCCAGAATTCACAGTTCCAGGAGTCAAAGAGTAAAGATGGAAGTGGCATCACTCGCTATTACACCTAGTGACCCACTTGCAAAATTTTTACTTCCTGTCCCTGCGACCCTATGCTCTGCAGGTCTAGAGATATCAATTCCAAAGGGAGGAATGCTCCCACCTGGAGACACAACATAGATTTCATTGAACTAGAAGTTAAGAATGCCATTAGGCCACTTTGTTGTGTGTGTGTGTGTGTGTGTGTGTGTGTGTGTGCGTGTGTGGTTTTTTTTTTCTTCACTTTTTTTTTTATAGACTATATGATGTAAATGGAGCTAATGCATTTCCAGTTGTAAGCATATTAGTTGTATCATGTTAGCTGCAAGTACAACTTTGTAATTGTCTTTATTTAGAGATTGTGTATTGTTTAAGGAGATGTGTACAGGTGCTAAGTTGACAAGGGATGGACTGTTATGGTTAATGTGTGTCAACTTGGCTGGGCCATGATTCTCAGTGGTTTGGCAATTATTTAATGATGCAGTTTGGCAGTTATGTAACAATGTTATTAGCAGTTAGGGAATGATGTAGTTATCCTCCATAATGTGTCCAGCCAATCAGTTGTAAGGCAAGTTTCCTCTGGAGGTGTGGCCTGCTATATAAATATATATATAACCAAAAACCCTCTGCCATCAAGTTGATTCCGACTCATAGCAACTCTATAGGACAGAGTAGAACTGACCCGATAAAGTTTCCAAGGAGCGCCTGGTGGATTCGAACTGCCGAACTTTTGGTTAGCAGCTGTAGCACTTAACCACTACACCACCAGGGTTTCCATATATATATATATAAATATTCTAGCAAAGCTTGCTTGCTTACTCTGAATCCTGCATCTGGCATCATCTGACATCCACTTCTTGGGACTCAATCCAGCTGCCTGTCGTATTGCCTACCAATGTTGGGATTCATCAGTCTCCAAAGCCTGTGATCCAGCAGCCTGCTGTCTTACCTGCCGATCTTGGATTCATCAGCCTCCAAAGGCCGTGAGCCAGCAGCCTGCTGTCTGAACTGCCAATCTTGGGTCCTTCAGACCCTACAGCTACATGAGTCAGGAAAAGCCTCCAGCCTGACATCTGACCCATGGATTTGAAACTTGTCAGCCTCTACAACTGTGTGAGCTATTTCCTTGCGATAAATAAATAAATATATATATATGCTTCACTTGTTTTGCTTCTCTAGAGAACCCAGCCTAAGACAGCCACTCTCCATGTTATAACGTAGGAAGGAAGTAATTAAAAAACAAAGATAGAAGCGGTCAGTGGGCTGTGAAGTCCAAGTAAGAATGATTTATTCTGACTTGGAGGAGATCCACAGGAAGCTGGGCTTCAGAAAAAAGAGTAGAATAGATGAATGAAGAACTATATACACAGGGCTGTGTATGCAAAGGCCAGGGCACAATAAAAAGCACAATTTGGGGACTGAGAGAAGACTTGAGAAACTGGAGCATGGGCGGGATGGGAGAAGCAGCCCACCCAGACCCAGCTTTTCCCACCTCATCCTGACACTCAACATCCACTCCTGTGTTTTACACTAGCTTTTCTCTTACTAACTTCTACCTGTTCATAAGTATTGAAAAAGGTGTTACATGGTCAAAGACATTAGAAACCACTGTACATTAGCTCTCTCCTGGAGATTCTTAATGCACTTCAGCATAATGTAGTAAGGATACCTCGTGAATCGGGTGCTTCCCAAATTTAGTTGACTATAGAATCTTTTCATTTTGTTCTTTATTATTATTATTATTATTATTATTATTATTAAGTACTTACTAAAATGCTCACCAGCCATACCTAGTAAATTTGTTAGGGCAATGTCAGCTGCTGTAACAAAGAAACACTAAAATTTCAGTGGTTTCCACAACTGAAGTTCACATCTTGTGAATATTGTGTTGTTTTTGTTAGTTGCCATGGAGTCAGATCCGACTCATGGTGACCACATGTGCAACAGGACAAAACGTTGCCTGGTCCTGTACAATCTTTGTGATCATTGGTATGTTCGAGTCCATTGTCCACAACTAGCACAATGCAGCTGTTCCTGGTCAGTGTGTGGCTTCCACGTGGTGACTCAGTGACCCAGGATACTTCCATTTTGTGGCTTTGTACTTGCCTAGGACTCAGAATTCTCAGCATCCAAGCCACCAGACGAGAAACACAGAGTGGAGAAGCAGGCTCACTTATTGGCCACTTGGATCACTAGTAAGAGCTAGTTAGACAGTCCCATCTGGATGCAAAGGGGCTAGGGAAATGCAGTTCCTGATTGGTCAGCTAATCTATGGTATTAAAGGGGGTCCCCACATTCTTGTGGGCAGTTTGCCATCTCTACCACACCCATACACCTGGACCTTATGAAGAATGCAGCATTAAGATTGGAGGAAGTCTCATTAACAACCTGCGATATGCAGATGACACAACTTTGCTTGATGAAAGTGAAGAGGACTTGAAGCACTTACTGATGAAGATCAAAAACTAAAGCCTTCAGTATGGATTATACCTCAACATAAAGAAAACAAAGATCCTCACAACTGGACCATAAGTAACATCATGATAAACAGAGAAAATACTAAAGTTGTCATGGATTGCATTTTACTTGGTTCTACAATCAACGCCCATGGAAGCAGCAGTCAGGAATCAAACAATATATTGCATTGGGAAAATCTGCTGCAAAAGACCTCTTTAAAGTGTTGAAAAGCAAAGATGTCACTTTAAGGACTAAGGTGCGCCTGACCCAAGCCATGATATTTTTAATTGCCTCTATGCATGTAAAAGCTGGACAATGAATAAGAAAAACTGAAGAAGAACTGATGCCTTTGAATTGTGGTATTAGAGAAGAATATTGAATATACCATGGACTGCCAGGAGAACAAATAAATCTGTTTTGGAAGAAGTACAGGCAGAATGCTCCTTAGAAGGGAGGATGGTGAAACTTTGTCTCACATACTTTAGACATGTTATTAGGAGGGATCAGTCCCTGGAGATGGACATCATGCTTGGTAAAGCAGATGGTCAGGAACCAAGAGGAAGACCCTCAATAAGATGGATTGACACAGGGGCTGCAACAATGGGCTCAAATATAACGATTGTGAGGATGGCACAGGACCGGGCAGTGTTTTGTTCTGCTGTACATGAGGTTCTCTGTAAGTCGGAACTGACTTGAGGGCACCTAACAACAACTACAACATCCAACAATTAAGCCATATTCTCTAAGCCATCATTTTTTATCTCCATGCTTTTAATTATGCCATTCTTTTCCCCTAGAAAGCCCCTTTCTCTCCCACAAATTCTCTTTCTCCCAGTAGCAAATTTCTACCTATCTTTGGAGGGGGCCAAGCTTGAGGTTGCCTGTTCCATGAGCCCTTGCCTGACCTTGACCCCACTTCTCTGTGTGCCTGTAAGACCTTGGACAGAGGTATTCAAAACCATGTCTCTATTTCCAACCAGAAGGGGAGCCCCTTATGGACAGAGCCTGTACTTCAGTCATCATTATATTCCCAATGCCCAGAGCTGTGACTGATAAACAGTAAAGCCTCAGTAGGGGGTAGTGGTAGTTCAGTGGTAGAATTCTCACCTTCACAAGAGACCTAGGTTTGATTCCCAGCCAAAGTTCCTCATGTGCAGACACCACTTGTCCCTCAGTGGAGGCTTGCATGTTGCCACAATGCTGAACAGGTTTCAGTGGAGCTTCCAGACTAAGGTGGATGAAAACCCTATGGATCACAATGGTCCAGTTGGCAACCAATCATGAGGATGGCACAGGACCTGGAAGCATTTAACTCTATTGTGCACGGGGTTACCACGAGTTGGAGGCAACAAGGGCTGAAGGAAAGAAGGAAGGAAAGAACTGTGGCATATGGAGGAATACAGTGAGAGAAAATGGCCCTTCAGTCTGTTACTCTGTGATTATCAAGGGCAAAGGGGCTTTTTACAAGCCTTTGCCTCTACTTAGAAGCCCAGGAGTTAAACATATGCCACTGTAGGCAATTTATGCTCTCATCTTTTTCTCTGAGTGTTTTTTATAGCTGGCCTTTAACAGCATGTAGATTAGCTCCCTTCCCTTTACTTAGCCCTTTCCATCTCAGGATTGACACTAATGTAAACAATTACTGAAGTTCCATATCTAGCAGATGCCTGGGCTATTGGTTTGGCCTGAATGTAATCAGCCCTGGATTTGATGGCATATAATTTTAAAAAGAACATAATTAAAATGGGTAAGAAAGATCCAGACAAGATTTACTGCTACAAAAAGAAACTTGAAAGTGCTGTCACACAAACCCTTTCTTGCTATCCTTGGGGTAAAACATTATGTCCAGAGAGGGATGTCAGTCTTTCTTCCCCACACACCAGAAGAGACGCCTGCTGCAGTGTGTCAGCCCAGGGTAACACAGGAGTTGGCTGGTCCATCCCACCCCGCCCATGAGCATTGTTCCTGGTTCGGAATTCAGTTTGTACAGTTCAGGCAGGATTCAAACCCAGAGCCACAGCGTGAGCCCTCTTGTCAAGGCTTGTGCTGAGCAAAAAATGTTCAGGCCCTGAGGTCAGGCGGGCAGACTGTAGAATTCCTGAAGGATTTCACCCCAATTGGCAGGAGAGCAAATCAAGCCCCTGGTTTTGGTCCTGACTTATCTCTAAGGCACTGCATAAATGGATTACTTAACCTTCTTGGCCTTATTTTAAACAAGTTAAACCAACCACCGTCAAGTCAGTTCTGACTCATGGCGACCCCATGTGTGTCAGAGTAGAACTGTGTGCCCTGTGGGGTTTTCAGTGGCTGATTTTTCACAAGTAGATCACCCGGGCTTTCTTCGAGGTGCCTCAGCTGGAGTCGAATCTCCAGCCTTTCAGTTAGCAGCTGAGCATGTTAAACCCTTTTACCACCCAGGGACTCCAGTTAATGCACTCAGCTGCTAACCAAAAGGTTGGAGGTTCGAGTCCACCCCGAGCACCTCAGAAGAAAGGCCTGCCAATCTACTTCCAAACAGTCAGCCACTGAAAACCTATATGAGAGCACAGTTCTACTCTGACACATACAGGGTCACCATGAGTCAGACTCACCTTGACCAGGACTGGTACTGGCCTTATCTTTGTTATTGTGTGCTGTTGAGTCGATTCTAACTCATAGCAACCCTATAGAACAGTGGAGACCTGCCCCATAGGGTTTCCAAGGCGGTAATCTTTATGAGAGCAACTCGCCAGGTCTCTTCTCCCATGGAGCCACCGGTGGGTTCCAATCACTGACCTGTCGGTTAGCAGCCGAGCGCTTAATTACTGCACTGCCAAGGCTCCTTGGCCTTATTTTACTTGTCTTTAAGAAGGAGCTAACTATGTCAGTCATCCCTCATCACCTCAAATCAGATCATGTATTTACACTGGGCAAGGAATGTCCAAGGGAGAAGGGCAGCTAGTGGCCAAGGTTCTTGCTACCCCCGGAGTTCTCACCTTCTGAAGAGGTGCTGCCCCACCCTTGCTCACACTAGGGTGTCCCCTCTGGCATCCCAGTGATCGTCTACCCCCACAAAACAACCCATTCACAGAGCTGCCGTGAGCAAGAGCTGGAGCCTGAGCCGACTCATCTCCCACGGCCTTCACAGGGGGTATGTTTACAGGCTGTCATGTGGGGTACTAATAATAGGCATGACCTGGAGGCCTAACCCCATGTTTCCCATCTTCACCAGACTTTGAACAGGGCCATTTCCCTAAAAGTCAGTTTGGTCTGATGCTTGATGCCTTGTTTTTAGCAGCTTTCCTTCCAGAGACACATTGGCTTCATTGATAAGTGTTGCTAGCTCTTTATCTACATCATTTTAGAATAGGTTGCCAAGGCAACAGGATTCAGGAATGATTCTCATTACTGCACAGGTCCCCGACAAATGAGTGTCTGCATTTATGTGGTCTCAACCAGTGTGAGCTGTCCCCGCTCTGAGCTAGAACGCCAACACGTACAGTTTGCAGCACACAATTCAACATGTAATTATATATTGTCTCCTAATAATTATACATTGTCATGGTGAACAATACAGCTGTGGACTTCCATGCCAACCCAAATTAATGCCTCCTGTGTTAGCGCCCTCCTCTCTGGTGGGCCAAGAATACTCATTTTTAGAACCCATAAAGAAAACCAAGATACTCATAAAAGTGTATATATAGACCACATTCCTGAACACTGCCTCAGTTTCCATTGTGTGGGATCCTATGATTTCCAGTGCTGGAATGAGCCGAAGTGTTATTGGTTTTATTGGTGTTATTTTGGTAAATGTGGTAACAAAACCAAACATTTGCCATTTCAACAATTTTAACACATACAGTAGAGTGACATTAAATATGCTTGTTGCCATTCCAAATGTTTCCATCACCGTTAACAGAAGCTCAGTGTCCCTTAATTTTTTTCTTTTTTTTTGGTTTGTTTTTTTAAGTTCTGTTTCACTCCCTTAGTTTCCCTAGAAGGAAATATCATTAATCTTCAGGTAGCCAGGTTTGGACCAAGACCTAGTGAACCAATTCAGATGGGAAGAGATTCCTACATGTTTCCTAAAAGTCTGGAGCTGGAGTAAAACCAGGATGTTAAAGTAACCTCCAACTCCAACACGGATGCTTCACTGGTTTGTGTGCCTGCTCTGAGCCCAGTGTGGTGACATCCATGCTGGCCTCACTGAGATGTACCACTTTATGTGTCCTTTCCTCTGGGCTCCAAGGGAAACCCATGGTCACAGAAGAGCTGAAAGAGAAAAACAAGAAATAACTTGAAAACTGCAACCACGTGGTTTATAACACACAGCTTTCTTTCCTCCCCCAAGAAGCTCCAGAAGAGATAACTGGACTGGACAAGATCTGGGTTTGTGAGAATTGAGTTGCATTTTAAAAGAATTGGTGGCTCCAGGTCATTTTAATCAAGTCGTATGTCAGCTTGCAAATTTTCCAAATTAGCTCTAGCTGGAGGAGAGCAAGATGTTGTTCCTCTTTCCAAAAGGATACAAACAGATTGTTGTGACATGCTCTTAGTTGTAATGACAGATTGGAGCTGCTGTTGGTGGTACAAGTCAGAAAACAAAGCAACTTTTATTTTTCCTTTTCAAAATTGTAACATTTGATTGATTTCTCTTGTGATCTGGGCGTCTCCCACTTTGTCATGATGTTGATGGAGTTCACAAAAATCCTCCTGCAAGTCAGACACAGACACAAAGACGGACTTAAAGCAATGTTGGTTTTCACTGGGAAAGGAAGCCTCTTGGTCTTGAAAGACAAATTTGAGAGGCGCTGAATTTGGACCTGGGTGGTACACTCAGCTGCTAACCAAAAGGTTAGAGGTTCAAGACCACCCAGAGGCATCCCAGAAGAAAAGGCTAGTGATCTACTTCCAAAAAATCAAACATCGAAAGCCCCATGGAGCAGTTTACTCTAACACACATGGGGTCATCATGAATCAGAAACAACTTGACAACACTTGGTTAGTCTGAATGCTGTTCAAATGTTGTTCCCTTGAAAAAAGAGGGGGAGTTAAGAGGGGCTACTTGGCACTCACCCTACCCCCCCCCCCCCCCCCCACCGCACCACTCTGTGTCTGAGGCAGGAATGCTCCTGGCAAACAGAAGCTATTTCCGCCATCCTGGTTAAAGCAGTCTCTGCACATCAACCAATGATCACAGCCCAGCCGAGGGTCCAGGCATCCCTCCACCAGGCCATTCGAAGCTGGTCCTGCCTCATATCTGGTCAGAATGGCTGCAGCACAGAAGGTTGGTTTTCACAAACCAAACAAGAAAAGTTTTACACGTGCCGTTCATCTTGAAGTCCACAAGTAAACAATACAGCTAAAGGCGATGGTTCCAAAATCCAATAAAATGTAATACTGAATTAATTACTTGCATAATGTTAAGGAGAGAAATAGAAAACCAGAGGGTAAGTAATTATCTGATACACTGGAGCAATCCCTTAAAATGCCAAGAAACCTAAAAATAAGCCAGCTTCTTCCACAGTCTCATTATCTCAGTTTCCCGTACCAACTAATTCTTGTTTTCTTCTTAAACCTACTCTTCACCTAGTCCAGCACTTTTACACAAGGGAGAAAAGCAAAGGCCACGTCTCAAGGAGAATTAAGGATTTTTCCTCATTACATTTTTGTATATATTCACAGCAAATGGTGAATCTGATATTTTGATAATTTGGCCAAATTGCCAGTAAATATTTATTGACCTTGGATTGGGAGTAAGATACTGTGCTAGGTGCTCTGGGGCATACAAAGAAATACACGACACAGTCACTACCCTCAAGGAGCTCCCAGTCTTGTTGGGAGACCATGACTTACACCAACCAGAGGGCTGCATATGATGAAGTTCAAGTTGGTGAATTATCAAGGACTTAAAGAGAGTAGGGGCATAAGTAGAGTCTTGACGGGAGTCTGAAGGATGAAGGCAGAAATGAGGAGGGCGTGTCTACAGAATATTGAGCCTGTCTAAAGCAGAGGGTTTGAGTGGTGAAAGCTGGGAGATAAGATGGGGAAAGTAAGTTGGATTCCAACTGTAGAAAACTTTCTCCTATAAGCAATGGTGAATATATGAAGGTCACAAGAAACTAAGTCTGAAAAACATTACTCTTGAAGTAATATGCAAGCTGGATTGAGTGGGAAGATCTTCGAAGCAAGGAGACCAGTCCAAAACCTAATGCGTTATTCCAGCCTGGAGTGCCCAGGGCCTAGGTAAAAGTGAAGGACTAGGCAAAAGGAAATGGTAAGATGGAGACACAAGATGGGGTGGAGGAAAGAGAAATATGTCCAAAAGAACTCTGAATTTCGAGAATGCACCCTTAGTAGCATTTATCAGGCACTATTATGGACTGCCACAATGAACAAATTAGTCTTAGATAAAATACAACCAGAATGCTCCTTAAAGCAAGGATGGCAAGACTTTGGCTCACTTACTTTGAACATGTCATCAGGAAAGACCAGTTGCTAGAGGAGGACATCATGGTTGGTAATGCAGAGGGTCAGCAAAAACAAGGGAAATCCTCAATGAGATGGATTGTCATAACAGTGAACTCAAACATACCAACAATCATGAAGATGGCACAGAACTGAGCAACATTTCATTGTGTTATACATAAAAAAAAAAAAAAAAAAATTTTTTTTTCCACCATAAATCAGAGCCAACTCAACGGCAAGAAAAAGCACAGTTAACCAATGGTGGAGGTGAGAATAGGGGTGTCTGGTGAGTGAGGGGAGTTACTGGCTGGGAAGGAGTATGAGGAAGCCTTCATTATGGAGGTTTCTATATCTTGATCAGGGTGTTGGTTATATAAGTATAAAGGTTTGTAAAAATTTACCAAGCTGTGTGAGATTCGTGTACTTTACTATGTCAAAACTCAATAAAAATTTTTTAAAAGTAAAGCAAGATGATTCGTCTGAAGCAACAGAGAAAGGACAGTCAGGAATATGAAAAGGATATGGAATGTTTGGCTAACTGCTTTCATGAACAACTACCTCCTTTGCAATGAGACCAGCAGAACTAGATGGTGCCCAGCTACCATTACTGAGCATTTTGATCAAAGATTCTATAGAAGAATCCTGATCAAAAGGGGAAAAATGTAGAACAGAATTTCAAATTCTCATGGACTCCAGACTTTCTGGATCCATGGAGGCTGGATAAATTCCCAAAACTATTACCCTGAGACAATTTTTAAAACTTAAACCAAAAATAACCCCTGAAGTCTTCTTAAAACCAAACAGGAGGCAGAGTCAAGATGGTGGAATAGACAGATGCTTCCACGGAGCCCTCTTTACAACAAAGACCAAAAAAAACAAGTGAAACGAGTATATCTGTGACAAGCAGAGAGCCCTGAGCAACAAAGGCAAGCTTAGACAACGAACTGAGGGGCAGGGGAAGGAAGAGGCCGTTCAGAAGTGGAGAGGAGGTGACAGACATGAATTGCGGGGAGCCATCAGGCACCACTCCCCAGCGGCAGCAGCGCCAGCGGGCTGGTCCTAGCGTTAGGCCGCAGTTCCCTCAGGGAGAAGCAGAAGGGTGCTCTCCGCAAAAGCCAAGTACTTGCATATATTTTGACCGTGACCCCAACCCACCCCCAACCCAGCTTCAGCGGCTGAATCCCTAGGCCTGAGATAGACCCGAGTGAGCACCTGGAGCCATCCTCCCAGCCTTGGGGAAGGAGAAATTTTCCAACTGGGGGGAAAAGATAATTTGCTAGTTCCGTTAACTGGTGGAGCTCAGGACAGAAGTGGCTCCTGTCCAGGCATAAACCATCCGTGGACCTTGAGCACCTTTCCCTTCTGCATGGACTTGTGTGGACCTATTTCGGGAGAATAGGCCCTTGTTGGTAAACTCCAACCATTTCAGCAGTGCAGTGGAGAGGTGGCTGTTTGACGTTTGATATTGCTTTGGCTATTAAACAAGGTCCTCACCTACCCGCAACAGGGACCTAAGGACTCATGGCTCCACTTGTGTTGCCCAGCCACCCGCCACAGGGGCCCAAGGATAACTGGTACCTCCGAGTCCTTACAACAAAATCTTTGGGTGCCCATGGTCCCTCTGCAGAGCCCACCCACCAGTATGCTCTAGGGAACAGAGACGCATTTTCCTCAGAGACACTTGGGGGTCAGTTCTCAGCCCCCTGCCTTGTTCAGAGCATGACCCCCTGCTGCAATCAGATATGGGTATATACGCCAATCACCTCTGTGCCTCTAAGACTGTAGGGCAGAGCCTGTGCCACCACTCGATATCAGCTACCTGGAAAACTAAGCTGAATTCATACAAGAAAACTGAATGGACTCCTAGACTAATATACCTGATAACAGCTCTACCCAGCTGGGGACAGGACACCAGAGCTCCAAAGGTGAAAATAATCAAGCTAGTTCACTCAAGCAACCCATAGGAGTATACCAAAACAAAACAAAGCAAGCAGCTACGACACAGTAAGCAAGCATAAACTAATACAATAACTTATAGATGGCTCGGAGACAACAGTCAATATCAAGTCACATAAAGAAACAGGCCATGATCACCTCAACAGGCTCTCAAAACAAAGAATCCAGGGATCTTTTAGATGAAAGTGCATTCCTGGAATTACCAGATGCAGAATACAAAATTTTAACATACGGAACCCTTCAAGACATCAGGAAGGAAATGAGGCAATACGCAGAACAAGCCAAGGAACACACAGATAAAACAACTGAAGAACTCAGAGAGAATATTCAGGAACATAATGAAAAGTTTAATAAGCTGGAAAAATCCATAGAGCAATCAGAAATTCAGAAGATTAACAATAAAATTACAGAATTAGATAACTCAATAGAAAGTCAGAGGAGCAGAATTGAGCAAGTAGAAGCTAGGATTTCTGAACTCGAAGATAAATCACTTGGCACTAATATATTTGAAGAAAAATCAGACAAAAGAATTTAAAAAAATGAAGAAACCTTAAGAATCATGTGGGACTCTATCAAGAGAAATGACCTATGAGTGATTGGAGTACCAGAACAGGGAGGGAAAACAGAAAATACAGAGAAAATTGTTGAGGATTTGTTGGCAGAAAACTTCCCTGATATCGTGAAAGATGAGAAGATATCTATCCAAGATGCCATCGAACTCCACGTAAGGTAGATCTTAAAAGAAAGTCACCAAGACATATTATAATCAAGCTTGCCAAAACCAAAGGCAAGGAGACAATTATAAGAGCAGCAAGGGATAAAAGAAAAGTCACCTACAAGGGAGAGCCAGTAAGAATAAGTTCGGACTACTCGGCAGAAACCACACAGGCAAGAAGGCAATGGGATGACATATTTAAAAAATTGAAGGAAAAAAACTGCTGCCAAGAATCATATATTCATCAAAACTGTCTCTTAAATATGAAGGTGAAATTAAGACATTCCCAGATAAAAACAAGTTGAGGGAACAAACCAAAACCACGAGAAATACTAAAGGGAGTTCTTTGGTTAGAAAATCAGTAATATCAGGTATCGACCCAAGACTAGAACACTGGGCAGAGCAACCAGAAGTCAACCCAGACAGGGAAATCCAAAAAAAAAAAAAGCAAGATTAAAAAAGAAAAAAAAAGCCCAACACAGGGTAACAGCGATGTTATTATATACAAGAAGACAACATTAAAATAATAAAGAGGGACTAAGAAATCTAATCATACACCTTCCATATGGAGAGGAAGATACGGCGATACAAAGAAGTAAAAGTTAGTTATAAATTTAGAAAAATAAGGGTAAATAATGAGGTAACCACAAAGGAGACAAACTATCTTACTCATCAAAATAAAAATACGAGGGAAAAATACAGACTCGGCAGAAACAAAATCAACAACAACAAATATGAGGAAAGGACAATATATAAAGAAAATCTACTCAGCACATAAAATCAAGTGGGAAAAAGAAGCTGTCAACACACAAAAAAAGACATCAAAATGATAGCACTAAATTCATACCTATCCATAATTACCCTGAATGTAAATGGACTAAATGCACCAATAAAGAGACAGAGAGTGGCAGAATGGATTAAAAAACAAGATCCATCTATATGCTGCCTACAAGAGACACACCTTAGACTTAGAGACATAAACAAACTAAAACTCAAAGGATGGAAAAAAATATATCAAGCAAACAACAATCAAAAAGAGCAGGAGTGGCAATATTAATTTCTGACAAAATAGACTTTAAAGTTAAATCCATCGGAAAGGATAAGGAAGGACACGATATAATGATTAAAGGGACAATACACCCAGAAGATATAACCAGATTAAATATTTATGCATCCAATGACAGGGCTTCAAGATACATAAAAAAAACTCAAACTCTAACAGCATTGAAAAGTGAGATAGACAGCTCCACAAGTATACAAGGAGACTTCAACACACCACTTTCGGTGAAGGACAGGACATCCAGAAAGAAGCTCAATAAAGACACGGAAGATCTAAATGCCACAATCAACCAACTTGATCTCATAGACATATACAGAACACTCCACCCAACAGCAGCCAAGTATACTTTCTTTTCTAGTGCACATGGAACATTCTCTAGAATAGACCACATATTAGTTCATAAAGCAAGCACTAGCAGAATCCAAAACCTCGAAATATTACAAAGCATCTTCTCTAACCATTAGGTCATAAAAGTAGAAATCAATAACAGAAAAAGGAGGGAAAAGAAATCAAACACTTAGAAACTGAACAATACTCTGCTCAAAAAAGACTGGATTATAGAAGACGTTAAGGATGGAATAAAGAAATTCAGAGA
This sequence comes from Loxodonta africana, assembly GCF_030014295.1. Taxonomy (NCBI): domain Eukaryota; kingdom Metazoa; phylum Chordata; class Mammalia; order Proboscidea; family Elephantidae; genus Loxodonta; species Loxodonta africana. Next base: position 59,044,278 of record NC_087358.1, read on the forward strand.
ATCCAATGAGAATGAAAACACTTCCTATCAGAAACTTTGGGACACAGTAAAAGTGATGCTCAGAGGCCAATTTATATCAATAAAAGCACACATCCAAAAAGAAGAAAGGGCCAAAATCAAAGAACTATCCCTACAACTTGAACAAATAGAAAGAGAGCAACAAAAGAAACCCACAGGCACCAGAAGAAAACAAATAATAAAAAATAGAGCTGAACTAAATGAAATAGAGAACAGAAAAACAATTGAAAGAATTACCAAGACCAAAAGCTGGTTTTTTCAAAAAATCAACAAAATTGATAAACCATTGGCCAAACTGACAAAAGAAAAACACGAGAGGAAGCATATAACCCGAATAAGAAATGAGATGGGTAATATTACAACAGACCCAACTGAAATTAAAAGAATCGTATCAGATTACTATGAAAAACTATACTCAAACAAATTTGAAAACCTAGAAGAAATGGACAAATTCCTAGAAACGCACTACCTACCTAAACTAACAGAAACAGAGGTAGAACAACTAAATAGACCCATAACAAAAGAAGAGATTGAAAAGGCAATCAAAAAACTCCCAATAAAAAAAAGCCCTAGCCTGGACGGCTTCCTGCAGAGTTCTACCAAACTTTCAGAGAACAGTTAACACCACTACTACTAAAGGTATTTCAGAGCATAGAAAAGGATGGAATACTACCAAATTCTTTCTATGAAGTCACCATATCCCTGATACTAAAACCAGGTAAAGACATCACAAGAAAAGAAAATTATAGACCTATATCCTATTATTTGAAAATCCCTCATGAATGTAGATGCAAAAATCCTCAACAAAACTCTAGCCAATAGAATTCAACAACATACCAAAAAAATAATTCACCATGACCAAGTGGGATTCATACCAGGTATGCACGGATGGTTCAACATTAGAAAAACAATTAATGTAATCCACGACACAAATAAAACAAAAGACAAGAATCACATGATTTTATCAATTGATGCAGAAAAAGCATTTGACAAAGTTCAACACTCATTCATGATAAAAACTCTCAGCAAAATAGGAATAGAAGGAAAATTTCTCAACATAATAAAGGGCATTTATACAAAGCCAACAGCCAACATCGTCCTAAATGGAGAGAGCCAGAAAACATTCCCATTGAGATCGGGAACCAGACAAGGATGCCTTTTATCACCACTCTTATTCAACATTGTGCTGGAAGTCCTAGCCAGAGCAATTAGGCTAGATAAAGAAATAAAGGGCATCCAGGTTGGCAAGGAAGAAGTAAAAGCATCTCTGTTTGCAGATGGTATGATCTTATACACGGAAAACCCTAAAGAATCCTCAAGAAAACTACTGAAACTAATAGAAGAGTTCAGCAGAGTATTGGGGTACAAGAGAAAGATACAAAAATCAGTTGGATTCCTCTACACCAACAAAAAGAACATCGAAGAGGAAATCACCAAATCAATGCCATTTACAGTACCCCCAAGAAGATAAAATACTTAGGAATAAATCTTACCAGAGATGTAAAAGACTTATACAAAGAAAACTACAGTACACTTCTGCAAGAAACCAAAAGAGACTTACATAAGTGGAAGAACATACCTTGCTCGTGGATGGGAAGACTTAACATTATAAAAATGTCTATTCTACCAAAAGCGATCTATACATTTAATGCAATTCTGATCCAAATCCCAACAACATTCTTCAATGAGATGGAGAAACAAATCACCAATTTCATATGGAAGGGAAAGAGGCCCCGGATAAATAAGGCATTACTGAAAAAGAAGAAAGTAGGAGGCCTTACTTTACCTGATTTTAGAACCTATTATACCATCACAGTAGTCAAAACAGCCTGGTACTGGTAGAACAACAGATACATGGACCAATGGAACAGAATTGAGACTCCAGACATAAATCCATCCACATATGAGCAGCTAATATTTGACAAAGGCCCCAAAACAGTTAAATGGGGAAAAGACAGTCTTTTTAACAAATGGTGCTGGCATAACTGGATATCCATCTGCAAAAAAATGTACAAGACCCGTACCTCACCCCATGCACAAAAACTAACTCAAAATGGATCAAAGACCTAAATATAAAATCTAAAATGGTAAAGATCATGGAAGAAAAAATAGAGACAACGTTAGGAGCCCTAACACATGGCATAAACAGTATAGAAAACATTACAAAGAACGTAGAAGAAAAACTAGATAACTGGGAGCTCCGAAAAATCAAACACTTATGCTAATCCAAAGACTTCACCAAAACAGTAAAAAGACTACCTACAGACTGGAAAAAAGTTTTTAGCTATGACATTTCTGGTCAGTGCCTGATCTCTAAAATCTACATAATACTGCAAAAACTCAACTGCAAAAAGACAAATAACCCAATTAAAAAATGGGCAAAAGATATGAATAGACACTTCACTAAAGAAGACATTCAGGTAGCTAACAGATATATGAGGAAATGTTCACGATCATTAGCCATTAGAGAAATGCAGATCAAAACTACAATGAGATTTCATCTCACTCCAACAAGGCTGGCATTAATCCAAAAAACACAAAGTAATAAATGTTGGAGAGGCTGTGGAGAGATTGGAACACTTCTACACTGCTGGTGGGAATGTCAAATGGTACAGCCACTTTGGAAATCAATTGGGCGCTTCCTTAAAAGGCTAGAAATAGAACTACCATAGGATCCAGCAATCCCACTCCTTGGAATATATCCTAGAGAAAAAAGAGCCTTTACACGAACAGATATATGCACACCCATGTTTATTGCAGCAGTGTTTACAATAGCAAAAACATGGAAGCAACCAAGGTGCCCATCAACGGATGAATGGATAAATAAATTATGGAATACTACGCATCGATAAAGAACAGTGAGGAATCTGTGAAACATTTCATAACATGGAGGAACCTGGAAGGCATTATGCTGAGTGAAATTAGTCAGTTGCAAATATTGTATAAGACCACTATTATAAGAACTTGAGAAATAGTTTAAACTGAGAAGAAAACATTCTTTTGTGGTTACAAGAGGGGGGAGGGAGGGGAGGTGGGAGAGGGGTATTCACTAATTAAATAGTAGATAAGAACTACTTTAGGTGAAGGGAAAGACAGTACACAGTACAGGGGAGGTCAGCACAATTGGACTAAACCAAAAAGCAAAGAAGTTTCCTGAATAAACTGAATGCTTCAAAGGCCAGTGTAGCAGGGGCAGGGATCTGGGGACCATGGTTTCAGGGGACATCTAAGTCAATTGGCATAATAAAATCTAGTAGCAAAACATTCTGCATCCCACTTTGAAGAGTGGCGTCTGGGGTCTTAAACGCTAGCAAGCAGCCATCTAAGATGCATCGATTGGTCTCGACCCACCTGGATCAAAGGAGAATGAAGAACACCAAGGGCACAAGGCAATTACGAGCCCCAGAGACAGAAAGGGCCACATGAACCAGAGACTACATCATCCTGAGACCAGAAGAACTAGATGGTGCCCAGCTACAACCGATGACTGCCCTGACAGGGAACACAACAGAGAACCCTTGAGGGAGCAGGAGAGCAGTGGGATGCAGACCCCAAATTCTCATAAGACCAGACTTAATGCTCTGACTGAGACTGGAAGGACCCCGGTGGTCATGGCCCCCAGACCTTCTCTTGGCCCAGGACAGGAACCATCCCTGAAGCCAACTCTTCAGACATGGATTGGACTGGACAATGGGTTGGAGAGGGATGCTGGTGAGGAGTGAGCTTCTTGGATCTAGTGGACACTTGAGACTATGTTGGCATCTCCTGCCGGGAGGGGAGATGAGAGGGTGGAGGGGGTTAGAAGCTGGCGAAAAGGACACGAAAAGAGAGAGTGAAGGGAGAGAGCAGGCTGTCTCATTAGGCGGAAAGTAATTGGGAGTGTCTAGCAAGGTGTATATGGGTTTTAGTGTGAGAGACTGACTTGATTTGTAAACTTTCACTTAAAGCACAATAAAAATTATTTGAAAAAAAACAAACAATAGTTTAACTTAACTAGTAAAAAATGTCTGCCTAGAGCATTATGCTCTTTTAAGAACTATCTACAGGATCAAAGGGATGACAGAATAGGAAAGATTAGCGAGGAATCTTAGGGATCAGTGAGTTTATGTTAATGGGGGAGTAACAACTCAGAAAAGGAAGGTGAGAATGGTTACACAACTCAAAGAATGTAATCAATGTCACTGAATTATACATATAGAAGTTGTTCAACTGGCGTATATTTTGCTGTGTACGTATATTTTTCAACAATAGCAACAAAATCCAAAAATTTTTTAAAAATTAGATGAAGAATCAAAGCGGGTTGGGCAGGAATATAAATGCATTTAAAAACCTGAAAAAGCAGCAGTAGAAAATATTTCCAGGTTCTCTCTGGCTTCTCACACTGGCCTAAATGAGGCCACAGTCCAGTTAGGCCTCCTGTTGTCCAGTAAGATCAACAATGAGCAGGCCGTTCCTCAGGGCTCAAGTCTTAGACTCAAGCCTTAATGAGTCACCTGCTCGATATTTTCCACTTCAGGCATTTGGCTTTCTGAGACCTCAGTCCACTCAGCTGCAAAATTGACTTACAGGATCGTGTCAATCGCCAGATGCTGCAGAGGAGGGCCATGAGTCCAGTGTCTGCAGGTAGAGAAGCTGCCTGGAAGAAAATGAACAATGATTTCTCAGGGAGTCCCTTCTGCAATGTCATTATATTGTCAACTTTTGACAGCAAACAATTTCAGTGGAAGTCTCTGGAGTAGCCCATGGAAGTGCTTCTGTGTTATTAAAATGGTGTCAGTACATACTATGTTCCACGTCTTGTGCACATGAAAACCCCACAGCAGGACAACTCAGTCACTCAAGCAAACTACCCTGATACCTAAACCCTTGTACGCATTTGGCCAGTGCTATCCTCTGTGACCCGTTCAGGACTTTCAGATGGAACACAATCAATTTTGAGCTCAGGGAGTCACCCAGCTCAGAGAAGACTGTTCTCAGTTTTAGCTCCAAACTCCAGCTTTTGTGCATTTATGAAGATGTACTTTGGTTTCTCCCACATTCTTCTTCAGGCACCATGTGTCACACTGCCTCTAGGCCTGGTACCTTTTATTAAGGGCTTTCTCTGTGGCTGGAGTCCCTGGGTGTTGTAAATGGTTAACAAACTCAGCTCCTAATCTAAAGGATGGACGTTCAATCCACCCAGAGGCACCTCAGAAGAAAAGCCTGGGAATCTACTTCTGAAAAATCAGCCATCAAAAACCCTAAGGAGCGTAATTCTACTCTGACACACATGAGTCTGCCATGAGTCAGAGTTGACTTGACATAACTGGTGGTGTGGTGTGGTCTTGTCTTAGTTCTCTAGTGCTGCTATAACAGAAATACCATAGTGGATGGCTTTAAAAAGCAGAAAGTTATTCTCTCACTGTCTAGGAGGCTAGAAATCTGAATTCAGGGCACCAGCTCCAGGGGAAGACTTTTTCTCTCTGTCGGTGGCCCTCAGGGAAGGTCCTTGTCATCAATCTTTCCCTGGTGTAGGAGAGTCTCAGCACAGGGGCCCCAGGTCCAAAGGACTTTCCCCCACTCCCAGCACTTCCTTCTTGGTAGTAATGAGGTCCCTCTCCTCTCTGTTCAATTCTGTCTTTTATATCTCAAAAGAGATTGACTCAAGATACCACCTAATCCTGTAGATTGTGGTCCACCTCATTAACATAACTGCCTCTAATCCTGCCTCATTAATATCAGAGAGGTTAGAATTTACAACATACACAGGATAATCACATCAGATCACGAAATGGTGAACAACCACACAATACTGGGAATCATGGCCCAGTCAAGTTGACACATATCTTGTCACAGTTCAATCTATGACATTCCACATTTTTGCCCACCAAAATCCATGTCCTTGCCACATGTAAAACACATTCATCTCATCGTATCACAGCAAAAGTCTTAAATCAATTCCAAGTCCAAAATCTCCTGGGGCAAAATTCCTCTTCGTCTGTGAAATCTAGAATACACGTTATCTGCTTCCAAAGTACAATGGTGGAACAGGCACAAGCTAGACATATCCATTACAAATGGGAGAAATTAGAAGGAAAGAAGGGACAACAGGCACCAAGCAAGTCAGCAGAACACATTACCTTAGTTCTCAAGGCTTGAAAATAATTCTCTGTTCTCTGAGACCACTTAGGCAATGGCCCTGCCCTCCAGACTCTGAGTGTTGGCCACGCTCTCCGGATTCTGGATGGAGGCCCCTCAGCCCTGGGCTTCGGTTCCACCTTCCAGGCCCACTGGAATGGCAACTCTGCTCCTTCAGATTTGGGCAGCCCCATTCTCCTAGACTGTCTGAGCTGTGACCCAACCCCCTCAGCCTAGCAGCCCCCATTCTTCTGCCCCTTCAGCTTGGTAGCCCTGCCCCCTCAGCTTTGGATAGCAGATCCAGCCCCATCCTGCTGGTACTCTTGAAAGGCAGCCCTACACTCCAGAACCAAGTTGTGAAGATCTGACTCTTTGAAACCTAGGAGGCTGGGCCCTACCCTTTGAGACTTCAGGGGTTGTGGCCCTACCCTTTGAAACTAAGGCAGCTGTGCTTCCTGGGCTCCTTGTCTCTTCAGCTTCTGCTTCCTGGTTCCTTGGCCTCTTGGTCCCTTGGGCCTCTTGGGCTGGCCCAGGCTCTGCCTGGCTCACGCAAGTGTTACGAAGTTCTTTAGCCCTATTGACAAAGTTCTGTGGGCATCCCACTCTGCCAGTAAACCTCAGCCAGAAAGCACTCAGCTCTCTAAGACTCTGTTGGTCAGCAAGCCTAGTTTCACCGATAAGAGCCCAGAGGCACCCCATTCTGCCAGGAAGCCTCCTTCCCAAAGGCGCTCAGCTCTCTCGCTCCATGGGTCAGCTCTAGTGCCATCTCCAATCACTTCTCTGGTTCTGCTACTGCTGTTTCTCTGCTACTGCTTCCAGTCATCTGTGTCATCTCCAGTGTTACAGCTGTCCTCACTTCCTCCTCAGCCCTCTCCAGAATTGTCTATGATGTCCATAATTCCACCAACAGTCTCTTTAAGGTAATCTAGGCTTTTACTATTAGGCATTTTAAAACTCTTCCAGCCTTTACCCATTATTCAATTCCAAAACTGCATCCATGTTTTAGGTATCCGTTATAGCACCACCCCATCCCTGGTACCAAATTCTATCTTAGTTATCTAGTAGTGCTATGAACAGAAACAGTACAAGTGGATGACTTTAAAAAACAAATATATTTTCTCACACTCTAGGAGGTTAGAAGTTCAAATTCAGGGCACCAGTTCCAAGGGAAGGCTTTCTCTCCATGTTGGCTTTGAGGGAAAGGCCTTGTCATTAATCTTCTCCTGGTCTAGAAGTTTTTCAGCATGGGGACACTGGGTCCAAAGGTCATGCCCCACTCCCAACACTTCTTTCTTGGTGGTAATGAGTTCCCTCTCCTCTCTGCTTGATTCTCTCTTTTATATCTCAAAAGAGATCAACTCAAGATACAACCTAGGCACGGGGCAAGATGGCGGAGTAGTCAGATGCTTCCAGTGAACCCTCTTACAACAAAGACCCCAAAAAATGAGTGAAACAATTATATTTATGACAAGCTAGGAGCCCTGAACATCAAAGACAAAGTAAGAAAATGGACTAAGCAGCAGGGAGAGGGAGAGATGGTTCAGAAGCAGAGAGGAGTTGCCGGACCTGAATCACCAAGAACCCTCAGGCAATATTCCTGGGAGCAACTGTGGCAGGCTGGTGGTAGCGTTCAGCTGCAATTTCCTCAGAGAGAAACAGCCAGCTGCACAGTTTGCTCACACCTCTGGAACCAGAGAAAAACGGCGCTGTTGGCAAAAGCTAAGTACTTGGGTGTACTTTACTGCACCCCCAGCCCCCAAGCCAGCATCAGTGGCTGTTGATTTCTCTGGGCCTGAGATAGGTCCTGCTGAGCACTCTGAGCCATTCTCCCAGCCTTGGAGAAGGAATAAATTCACAATCGGGGGAAAAGACAACCTGCCAGCTTCACTAACCTGGGGAGCTCAGGACAGAAGTGACTCCTGTCCAGGCATAACTGGTCCATGGACTTTGAATACCTTTCCCTCCTGCATGGATCTGTGTGGGCCCATTTCAGGAGAGTAGGACCTTGTTGGAAGACTGCAACTCTTTCAGCTGTGCAGTGGAGATGTGGGTGTTTGATGTTTGACACCACTTTGCCTATTAAACTGGATTTTTTTTTTCACCTATCCACATCTTTTTTTTTTTTTTTTGTCATCAGGGTCCTAAGGACTGGTGGCTCCACTCAGGTCACACAGCCACCCACAAAAGGGGTTCAAGGATAACTGGTGCCCCCCAGTCCTTACAACCAAAATCATTGGGTGTCCATGGTCCATCTGCAGAACTCACCCACCTATGCACTCCAGGAAAAATGGGCATGCTTCCCTCACAGACACTCAAGGGGTGGTTGTCAGCTCCCTGCCTTGTTCAGAGCGTGACCCCCTGCTGCAACCAGATACCAGTACCTACACTAATCATCCCTGCCCCTTTAAGACTGTAAGACAGAGCCTGTACCACACACATGATGACCAACTACCTGGACACCTGAGCTGAATCCATACAAGAAAAGGGAAAGGACTCCTAAGCTCATATGCCTGGTAACAGCTTTAGCGATCTGGTGACAGGACATTAGAGATTCAAAGGTGAAAATAATCAAGTTATCTCATTCAAGCAGCCTATTTGGATATATCAAAACAAAACAAAGCAAGAAGCTAGGATACAGTAAGCAAACATAAAATAAACTAATACGATAACATATAGATGGCTCGGAGACAACAGTCAATATCAAATCACATAAAGAAACAGACCATGATCGCTTCAACAAGCTATCTAAGCAAAGAATCAAGGGATCTTCTGGATGAAGGAGCCTTCCTGGAATTACCAGATGCAGAATACAAAAGATTAATATACAGAACTCTTCAAGACATCAGGAATGAGATCAGGGGGGCTGGGCGGAGCCAAGATGGCGGACTAGGCAGACACTACCTCGGATCCCTCTTACAACAAAGACACGGAAAAACAAGTGAATCGATCACATACATAACAATCTACGAACCCTGAACAACAAACACAGATTTAGAGACGGAGAACGAACTAATACGGGGAAGCAGCGATTGTTTTCAGAGCTTGGAGCCAGCGTACCAGTCAGGTACGGCACAAGCACAGAGAGCTGCTCCACCTCCCTGAACTAACCCCAGGAAGGGGACCAGCCGGTTCCGCGGGCGGCGTGGGACGCAGCCGGTAGAAGAAGTCCCCGGGAGGCAGTGACTGGTCTTGGAACGGGGAGAGCAGCGTCCCAACCAGGGAACCATCCCGCTGGGATTTGGACTGGACGCAGCGGATTTTCTGGAAAAACTAGTTTCCCAGTGATGGCTCGGAGACAACAATCCACATCAAACCACTTAAAGAAGCAGACCATGACAGCTTCTCCAACCCCCCAAACAAAAGAATCAAAATCTTTCCCAAATGAAGATACAATCCTGGAATTATCAGATACAGAATATAAAAAACTAATTTACAGAATGCTTCAAGACATCACAAATGAAATAAGGCAAACTGCAGAAAAAGCCAAGGAACACACTGATAAAACTGTTGAAGAACTCAAAAAGATTATTCAAGAACATACTGGAAAAATTAATAAGTTGCAAGAATCCATAGAGAGACAGCATGTAGAAATCCAAAAGATTAACAATAAAATTACAGAATTAGACAACGCACTAGGAAGTCAGAGGAGCAGACTCGAGCAATTAGAATGCAGACTGGGACATCTGGAGGACCAGGGAATCAACACCAACATAGCTGAAAAAAAATCAGATAAAAGAATTAAAAAAAATGAAGAAACCCTAAGAATCATGTGGGACTCTATCAAGAAGGATAACTTGTGTGTGGTTGGAGTCCCAGAACAGGGAGGGAGGACAGAAAACACAGAGAAAATAGTTGAAGAACTCCTGACAGAAAACTTCCCTGACATCAGGAAAGATGAAAGGATATCTATCCAAGATGCTCATGGAACCCCATTTAAGATTGATCCAAAAAGAAAAACACCAAGACATATTATCATCAAACTCGCCAAAACCAAAGATAAACAGAAAATTTTAAAAGCAGCCAGGGAGAAAAGAAAGGTTTCCTTCAAGGGAGAATCAATAAGAATATGTTCTGACTACTCAGCAGAAACCATGCAGGCAAGAAGGGAATGGGACGACATATACAGAGCACTGAAGGAGAAAAACTGCCAGCCAAGGATCATATATCCAGAAAAACTCTCTCTGAAATATGAAGGTGAAATTAAGATATTTACAGATAAACACAAGTTTAGAGAATTCGCAAAAACCAAACCAAAGCTACAAGAAATACTAAAGGATATTGTTTGGTCAGAGAACCAATAATATCAGATATCAGCACAACACAAGGCACAAAACAGAACGTCCTGATATCAACTCAAATAGGGAAATCACAAAAACAAACAAATTAAGATTAATTAAAAAAAAATACACATAACAGGGAATCATGGAAGTCAATAGGTAAAAGATCACAATAATCAAAAAGAGGGACTAAATACAGGAGGCATTGAACTGCCATATGGAGAGGGATACAAGGCAATATAGAACAATACAAGTTAGGTTTTTACTTAGAAAAATAGGGGTAAATAATAAGGTAACCACAAAAAGGTATAACAACTCTATAACTCAAGATAAAAGCCAACAAAAACGTAACGACTCAACTAACATAAAGTCAAACACTATGAAAATGAGGATCTCACAATTTACTAAGAAAAACGCCTCAGCACAAAAAAGTAAGTGGAAAAATGAAATTGTCAACAACACACATAAAAAGGCATCAAAATGACAGCACTAAAAACTTATTTATCTATAATTACGCTGAATGTAAATGGACTAAATGCACCAATAAAGAGACAGAGAGTCACAGACTGGATAAAGAAACACGATCCATCTATATGCTGCCTACAAGAGACACACCTTAGACTTAGAGACACAAACAAACTAAAACTCAAAGGATGGAAAAAAGTATATCAAGCAAACAATAAGCAAAAAAGAAGAGGAGTAGCAATATTAATTTCTGACAAAATAGACTTTAGACTTAAATCCACCACAAAGGATAAAGAAGGACACTATATAATGATAAAAGGGACAATTGATCAGGAATGAGATCAGGAAGGAGATGAGGCAACACGCAGAATAAACGAAGGAACACACAGATAAAGCAGTTGAAGAAATTAAAAAGGTTATTCAAGAACATAATGAAAAATCTAATAAGTTACAAAAATCCATAGAGAGCAAACAAAAATTCAGAAGATTAACAATAAAATTACAGAATTAGACAACTCAACAGAAAGTCAGAGGAGCAGAGCTGAGCAAGCAGAAGGCAGAATTGGTGAGCCTGAAGATAAAGTATTTGGCACCAATATATTCGAAGAAACATCAGATAAAAGAATTTTTAAAAAGTTAAGAAACCCTAAGAATCATGTGGGACTCTATCAAGAGAAAAAACCTACAAATGGCTGGAGTACCAGAACAGGGAGAGATAACAGAAAATAGAGAGTTGCTGAAGATTGTTTGGCAGAAAACTTCCCTGATATCATGAAAGGTGAGAAGATATCTATCCAAGATGCTCATCAAACTCCACATAAGGTAGATCATAAAAGAAAGTCACTGAGACATATTATAATTAAGCTTGTCAAAACCAAAGATAAAAAAGAGAGAATTTTAAGAGTCGCTAGGGATAAATGAAAAGTCACCTACAAAAAAGAGTCAATAAGAATAAGCTCGGACTACTAGGCAGAAACCATGCAGGCAAGAAGGCAATGGAATGATTTATATAAAGCATTGAAGGAAAAAAAATTGCCAGCCAAGAATCATATATCCAGCAAAACTGTCTCTCAAATATGAAGGCAAAATTAGGACATTTCCAGATAAACAGAACATTAGGGAATTCATAAAAACCAAACCAAAACCACAAGAAATACTAAAGGGAGTTCTCAGCTTAAAAATCAATAATATCAGATATCAACCCAAGACTAGAACACTGGACAGAGCAATCAGATGTCAACCCAGATAAAACCAAACCAAACCAAACCCAGTGCCGTCGAGTTGATTCCAACTCATAGCAACCCTATAGGACAATGTAGAACTGATCCATAGAGTTTCCAAGAAGCGCCTGGCGGATTCAAACTGCTGACCCTTTGGTTAGCAGCCGTAGCACTTAACCACTACACCACCAGGGTTTTCCAACCCAGATAGGGAAATGATAAAAATAAATCAAGATAAAAAACACTCAACACATGGAAACAGAGATGTCATTACATAAAGGAAGACAACATTAAAAAAATAAAGAGGGACTGAGAAATGTAGTCATAGATCTTTCACATGGAGAGGAAGACAAGGTGATATAAAGAAATAAAAGTTAGGTTTACACTTAGAAAAATAGAGGTAAATATTAAGGTAACCACAAAGGAGACTAACAATCCTACTCATCAAAATAAAATACAAGAGAAAAATAGAGACTCAGCAGAAACAAAATGAACAACAACAAATAAGAGGAAAAGACAACACATAAACTACTCACCATAAAAAAAAAAAAACTGTCAACAACACACACAAAAAGACATCAAAATTACAGCACTAAACTCATACCTATCCATAATTACGCAGAACGTAAGTGGACTAAATGCACCAATAAAGAGGCAGAGAGTGGCAGAATGGATAAAAAATACAATCTGTCTGTATGCTGCCTACAAGAGACACACCTTAGACTTAGAGACACAAACACACTAAAACTCAAAGGATGGAAAAAAATATATCAAGCAAAAAAGAGTAGGAGTGGCAATATTAATTTCCGACAGAATAGACTTTAAAGTTAAATGCACCACAAAGGATGAGGAAGGACACTATATAATGATTAAAGGGACAATATACCAGGAGGATATAACCACATTAAATATTTATGCACCCAATGACAGGGCTTCAAGATACATAAAACAAACTCTAACAGCATTGAAAAGTGAGATAGACAGCTCCACAAGTATACAAGGAGATTTCAACACGCCACTTGCGGTGAAGGACAGAACATCCAGAAACAAGCTCAATAAAGACACAGAAAATCAAATTGCTACAATCAACCAACTTGCCCTCATAGACATACACAGAACACTCCACCCAACAGCAGCCAAGTATACTTTCTTTTCTAGTGCACATGGAACATTCTCTAGAATAGACCACATATTAGTTCATAAAGCAAGCACTAGCAGAATCCAAAACCTCGAAATATTACAAAGCATCTTCTCTAACCATAAGGCCATAAAAGTAGAAATCAATAACAGAAAAAGGAGGGAAAAGAAATCAAACACTTAGAAACTGAACAATACTCTGCTCAAAAAAGACTGGATTATAGAAGGCGTTAAGGATGGAATAAAGAAATTCAGAGAATCCAATGAGAATGAAAACACTTCCTATCAGAACCATTGGGACATAGTGAAAGCAGTGCTCAGAAGTCAATTGATATCAATAAATGCACACATCCAAAAAGAAAAGGCCAAAATCAAAGAATTATCCCTACAACTTGAACAAACAGAAAGAGAGCAACAAAAGAAACCCACAGGCACCAGAAGAAACCAAATAATAAAAATTAGAGCAGAACTAAATGAAATAGAGAACAGAAAAACAAACAAAAGCTGGTTCTTTGAAAAAATTAGCAAAATATATAAACCACTGGCCAAACTGACAAAAGAAAAACAGGAGAGGAAGCAAATAACCCAAATAAGAAATGAGATGGGCAATATTACAACAGACCCAACTGAAATGAAAAGAATCGTATCAGATGACTAGGAAAAATTGTACTCAAACAAATTTGAAAATCTAGAACAAATGGATGAATTTCTAGAAGCACACTACCTACCTAAACTAACACAAACAGAGGTAGAACAATTAAATAAACCCATAACAAAAGAAGAGATTGAAAAGGTAATCAAAAAACTCCCAACAAAAAAAAAGCCCTGGCCCAGATGGCTTCACTACAGAGTTCTACCACACTTTCAGAGAAGAGTTAGCACCACTACTACTAAAGGCATTTCAGAGTGCAGAAAAGGATGGCATACTCCCAAACTTATTCGATGAAGCCAGGATATCCCTGATACCAAAACCAGGTAAAGACACAAAAAAAGAAAATTACAGACCTATATCCCTCATGAACTTAGATGCAAAAATCCTCAACAAAATTCTAGCCAATAGAATTCAACAACATATCAAAAAAATAATTCACCATGACCAAGTGGGATTCATACCAGGTATGCACGGATGGTTTGACATTAGAAAAACAATGTAATCCATCACATAAATAAAAGACAAGAACCACATGATCTTACCAACTGATGCAGAAAAGTCATTTGACAAAGTTCAACACCCATTCCTGATAAAAACTCTCAGCAAAATAGGAAGACAAGGAAAACTCCTCAACATAATAAAGGGCATTTATACAAAGCCAACAGCCAACATCACCCTAAAGGGAGAGAATCTGAAAGCATTCCCTTGACAAAGATGCCCTTTATCACCACTCTTATTCAACATTGTGCTCAAGGTCCTAGCCGGAGCAATTAGGCTAGATAAGGAAATAAAGGGCATCCAGATTGGTAAGAAAGAAGTACAAGTATCTCTATTTGCAGACGACATGATCTTATACACAGAAAACCCTAAAGAATCCTCAAGAAAACTACTGAAACTAATAGAAGAGTTCAGCAGAGTATCAGGATACAAGATAAACATACAAAATTCAGTGGGATTCCTCTATACCAACAAAAAGAACATTGAAGAGGAAACCACCAAATCAATACCATTTACAGTAGCCCCCAAGAAGATGAAATACTTAGGAATAAATCCTACCAGAGACGTAAAAGATCTATATACAGAAAACTACAAGACCCTACTGCAAGAAACCAAAACAGACCTACATAAGTGGAAAAACATACCTTGCTCATGGCTAGGAAGACAGCATTGTAAAAATGTCTATTCTACCAAAAGCAATCTGTAGATACAGTACAATTCTGATCCAAATTCCAATGACATTTTTCAGTGAGATGGAGAAACAAATCACCAACCTCATATGAAAGGGAAAGAGGCCCCGGAGAAGTGGCATTACTGAAAAAGAAGAACAAAGCGGCAGGCCTCACTGTACCTGACTTTACAACCTATTATACTGCCACAGTACTCAAAACAGCCTGGTACTCGCACAACAACAGATACATAGACGAATGCAACAGAATTGAGAATCCAGGCATAAATCCATCCACTTATGAGCAGCTGATATTTGACAAAGGCCTAAGTCAGTTAAATGGGGAAAAGACAGTCTCTTTAACAAATGGTGCTGGCATAACTGGATATCCATCTGCAAAAAAATGTACAAGACCCATACCTCATACCATGCACAAAAAGGAACTCAAAATGGATCAAAGACCTAAATATAAAATCCAAAATAATAAAGGTTATAGAAGAAAAAATAGGGACAACACTAGGAGCCCTCATACATGGCATAAACTGTATACAAAACGTTACTAATAATGCAGAAGAGAAACTGGATAACTTGGAGCTCCTACAAACGAAACACCTATACTCATCCAAAGACTTCACCAAAAGAATAAAAAGATTACCTACTGACTGGGGGAAAGTTTTTAGCTATGACATTTCCGATCAGCGTCTGATCTCTAAAATCTACATGATACTGCAAAAACTCAACTACAAAAAGTCAAATAACCCAATTAAAAAATGGGCAAAGGATATGAACAGGCACTTCACTAAAGAAGACATTCAGGTAGCTAACAGACACATGAGGAAATGCTCACAATCATAAGCCATTAGAGAAATGCAAATCAAAACTGAAATGAGATTCCACCTCACTCCACCAAAGCTGGCATTAATCCAAAAAACACAAAATAATAAATGTTGGAGAGGTTGTGGGGAGACTGGAACGCTTATACACTGCTGGTGGGAATGTAAAATGGTACAACCACTTTGGAAATCAACTTGGCGCTTCCTTAAAACAACTAGAACTACCATGTGATCCAGCAATCTCACTCCTTGGAATATATCCTAGAGAAATAAGAGCCTTTACACAAACAGATATATGCACACCCATGTTCACTGCAGCGCTGTTTACAATAGCAAAAAGATGGAAGCAACCAAGGTGCCCATCGGCAGATGAATGGAGGCATAAATTATGGTATAGTCACACAATGGTATACTATGCATCAATAAAAAACAATGATGAAGCTGTGAAACATTTCATAACATGGAGGAATCTGGAAAGCATTATGCTGAGCGAAATTAGTCAGTTGCAAAAGGACAAATATTGTATGAGACCACTATTATAAGAGCTGGAAAAATAGTTTAAACAGAGAAGAAAATATTCTTTGATGGTTACGAGAGTGGGGAAGGAGGGAGGGAGGGAGAAGAGTTTTCACTAATTAGATAGTAGATAAGAACTATTTCAGGTAAAGGGAAAGACAGCACACAAGGAAAGGTCAGCACAACTGGACTAAACAAAAAGCAAAGAAGTTTCCTGAATAAACCCAATGCTTCAAAGTCCAGTGTAGCTGGGGAGGGGGTTTGGGGACCATGGTTTCAGGGGACATCCTAGTCAATTGGCATAATAAAATCTATTAAGAAAACATTCTGCAGCCCACCTTGGAGAGTGGTGTCTGGAGTCCTAAATGCTAGCAAGCGGCCATCCAAGATGCATCAATTGGTCTCAATCCACCTGGAGCAAAGGAGAATGAAGAACACCAAAGATACAAGGTAATTATGAGCCCAAGAGACAGAAAGGGCCACATAAACCAGAGATTACATCAGCCTGAGACCAGAAGAACTAGATGGTGTCCGGCTACAACCGATGACTGCCCTGACAGGGAACACAACAGAGAACCCCTGAGGGAGCAGGAAAGCAGTGGGATATAGACCGCAAATTCTCATGAAAAGACCAGACTTAATGGTCTGACTGAGACTAGAAGGTCTCCGGAGGTCATAGTCCCCAGATCTTCTGTTAGCCCGATACAGGAACCATTCCTAAAGCCAACTCTTCAGACAGGGATTGGACTGGACTATGGGATAGAAAATGATATTGGTGAAGAGTGAGCTTCTTTGATCAAGTAGACACATGAGACTATGTGGGTAGCTCCTGTCTGGAGGGGAGATGAAAGGGCAGAGGGGGTCAGAAGCTGGCCGAATGGGCATGAAAATAGAGAGTGGATGGAAGGAGTGTGCTGTCTCTTTAGGGGGAGAGGAACTAGGAATTTATAGCAAGGTGTATATAAATTTTTGTATGAGAGACTGACTTCATTTGTAAACTTTCACCTAAAGCACAATAAAAATAATTAAAAAAAAGATACAACCTAATCCTGTAGATTGAGCCTTACCTCATTAACATAACTGCCTCTAATCCTGCCTCATTAACATCATAAAGGTTGGGATTTACAACACATAGGATAATCACATCAGATCACAAAATGGTGAACAACCACACAATACTGGGAATCATGGCCTACCCAAGTTGACACATATTTTGGGGGGACACCATCCAATTCATAACAGGGCTCTAAGAACTCTACTACAAGCTTTGCACACATTATGTCATGTTATGGTCATGCCTATACCATAAGGTTGATGTCATCCCCGTTTTTACGGATGAGGAAGCTGAAGCTCAGGAGGTTGGATTTACTCATCATGGTCACACAGCCCATTGTAAAGGACTTGAAGCAATGTCTGTATGGATCCAAAGCACCTGCTCTTAACCACTACACTCTAGAATCATCAAGGCATGGTGGGAAGGTCTGAAACCAAGCACATGGCACTGGGTTGCTTACCTGGATCCTACTCCCAGGTAGGCCTGTATGAGCCCAGAACCATCTGTACCATGGGAACTCCACAGCCTCACCCTGGTGATGACTAAAGGAAGGTCCTCTATAGTATCTTGTGAGGTTACCCTGGACCTTCTAGCCAGGTGAGAGGAAAGCCATCTTGTAGTCATGAATCCAAGCACCAGCACTACCTGCACTCTTCCAGGCCCCCAAAGTCATCATCATCAGTCCAGTGAAGCTGACAGGGTGGAGATGACTTGGAGGCTGAGCATGAACAGTTTGCTCATCCATCCTTGATGTGTCTGAATACCTGTCCCAGGATCCTAATGCTGCTGTGAGCAACCCCAGACAGCTGGACTTGAATTTTGACACCTCCAGTTCCCTCACTCATGCATTCACTTTCTATTTATACTGACCACACTCCAGGGATGCTGAGGAAACTGAGGCTCAGAGAGGTGAGGTCACTTGCCTTAGGTCCCTGTTACGGATTGAGTTGTATCTCCCAAAATGGATATAACCCCATTTGTGACTAAGGCTTTCTTTGTTAGGTTAATCAGGCCATATCAGTGTTGGGTGTATCCTAAGTCAATCACTTTTGAGATATAAAAGAGCACATCAGACACAGAAGAATGCAAATATGAATGTGGGAAAGATAGATGTCACTTGGATAGATGTCCAAGGAATGGTGAGAAGAATGCTAGAGAAGCTGAGACAAGGATTCTCCCCCAGAACAGTTAAGAAGAGCCTTCTCCTAGAGCCGGCACCCTGATTTTGGACTTCTAGGCTTCTAAATCTTGAGAAAATTAATTTCTGTTCATTGAAGTCACCCACCTGTGGTATTTCTGTTATAGCATCTCTAAGAAACTAAGACACTTATAAGAAAACAAACATTTTAAAAATGGGCAAAAGATTTCACAGTCACTTCATCAAAAAAGATATATGGAAGTCAAATGAGCACATGAAAAGGTGCTCAAAATCATTAGTCAATATAGCGGGATGTATATTAAAATCACAGGAAGCTCTGCTCAAGTCTGCTCATTGCAGAAGGACCAGGGACTGAATACCAGATGCAATTCTCATCTAATTTAGTGCAGCCTAGTGATTGTGTTAAGTAAATGCTTCAAGTCAAGGTTCTATCCCCTAGCTGAATCTTCTAGACACAGCTCCCCTGACCTTTTCAGATTCTTTGTTATCCAATTTGCCTCTTGTTCAAATGATTTGCAATTACCAGACGTCAACTGGTTGCTGATAAGTGCTAGAATATAAACAACCAACTTCAAAGGGGCTTAAGATTGGAGTGGTTACTAACAATAAGGAATCAGGTAAAAACTGTGGGTTTAATTATAAATGAGGTGGCACCATCACAGCTATAAGAGCTCCAATTCCTGCCTCTCAATCTCTACAAGAGGACTCTACCTGTGCTCAGGATGGAAACTCAAATCCCATAAGAAATGTCTACACCACAACCTTTCTTACCAGAATCATCTTAGTCATTAGTTACTAGCCTGGATGGAAACAGCAGAAACTAGGTACCTAACTTATAATTCTTCCCTCCTTCCTTCCCTCCCTCCCTTCTTTCTTTTCTTCTCTTCCTTCTCCTTATTCCATTTCCTCGTCTTCTCCTTCCTCTTCTACTTTCTCCTCCTCCTTCCTCTTCCCCTTCTTTCCTTCTTCTTCCTCCTCCCCCTCCTTCTTCTTCCTCTCTCAATTTTAACATTTTCATCCGTATTTATAATGTGCTGGACACTGTACTGCACACGGGGAATATAAGATGAGAAAGACCATGTCTGCCATCATGGAATTTATAGCCCACTGGAGAGTGGGCTATAAACATTATGTGCCTTTCTTATTCAAATATGGTGAGGAGGGAAGTGCAGGACACTCCAGGTGCAGAAAGAGAGAAACCCTAGTCAGACAGGAAGTAAGATCTGGCTCAAGCATGGGGGAAGGCCATGAAGAAGGTGTCACCCTGACAGCACTCTATAAGGACAAACTTTCCATGAGTGCCCTGAGCACAGGGGCCCTGGGGCTATGAACTATCTGGAGAGCAGGGAGCAGGAGGCAGAGGTGCAACTAGGAAGACATTCAGTGCCCTCCACCCAGCATCCAAGATCAGACAAGAGTCCTGAGAGTCAGCAGCTTCACTCCTACAGGAAGAACGAAGTATGCTTTGAGATACTGCTGAATAGATCTTCCAGATAGCTCCTCCTCCACCTTGTATTAGGGTTCTCCAGAAAAACACAGCCAATAATATATATATATTCTGAAAGCAGAGAATACCAGAAAGACATTTACCTGTGTTTTATTGACTACACAAAGGCATTCAACTGTGTGGATCATGACAAATTATGTGATAACATCGCAAAGAATGGGAGTTCTAGAACACTTCATTGTGCTCATGAAGAGCCTGTACATAGACCAAGAGACAGTCTTTTGAACAGAATATGGGGGTATTGCATGGTTTAAAGTCAAGAAAGGTATGAGTCTGGGTTGTCCTTTCACCACACTTATTCAATCTGTATGCTGAGCAAATAATCCGAGAAGCTGTACTATATGAAGAAGAATGTGGCAGCAGGATTGGAGGGAGACTCATTAACAACCTGCGATATGCAGATGACACAGCCTTGCTTGCTGAAAGTGAAAAGGACTTGAAGTACTTACTGATGAAGATCAAAGACCACAGTCTTCAGTAGGAATTACATCTCAATATAAAGAAGACAAAAACCCTTGAAAATGGGCCAATAAGCAACATCATGACAAATGGAGAAAAAGTTGAAGTTGTCAAGAATTTCATGTTACTTGGATCCACAATCAACACCCATGGAAGCAGCAGTCAAGAAATTAAACGACATGTTGCGTTTGGCAAATCTGCTGCAAAAATCTATTTAAAGTGTTAAAAAGCAAAGACGTCGTTCTAAGGACTAAGGCGTGCCAAGCCATGGTGTTTTAAATCGCCTCATATGCATATGAAAGCTGGACAATGAATAAGGAAGACTGAAGAATTAATGCCTTTGAATTACTGAGCTGGCAAAGAATTTTGAATATACCATCGACTGGGAGACTGCTGGAAGAACAAACACCCACATTATGGAGGCTAATCTCCTTTACTTAAAGTCTACTGACTGTAAATGTTAATACGCATAACTACCTTCATGGCAACATCTAGACTAGGCACCAGAGCCTAGTCAAGTTAACACATAAAATTAATCACCACATACCCGAAAGGAGTATATGAAATTCTACCACTAGAATGCCATTCTGTGGATCTAGAAGTCTGGCATCCTTCTTAAAGTACAAAGTTCGCTAGAAAACACTGCCCCCAAGTTAAGAGAAGGCCCCACTTTACTTAAGTGGCTGGCAGCACCTTCCTGTGTGACCCCAGGGCAGTCAAGGACTCCAGGGAAGGGTCCTTGGAGGGGAACAGACAGGAGTCATTTTCTCCAGCCTTGCACGGGTTGGCCTGGCAGACTTCCATGGTGGATACCAAAACCAACCTCTAGATTAGCCTGGCAAGCAAGATACAAACATGTCCATTTGTTGTTGCTTGAAATTTCCCTAAGCTTTAATGCATCTTTTGAAGCCAAAAAGAACGGCATGTTTTCTTCTGTGATTTCAAGAGGAGTGGGTAGCATTTGGAGTTCTCCCCTTGTCTCCACCTAAAGCAAATACAGACGTTTAAATCTCACTGCTTCTGAGTATTTCCTTCTTTCATCCTGCAGGCTTTATGGAGTGCCCACTGTGTGCCAGGCATTGTGCCAGGGGCTTGTGCCTGGGGTGGGAGGGGATGTCTCTGGAGGGCTTCTTTCTGCTCTAGCATCACTTTGGGTAGTGGAGCATCTGGTCGTGAGGCCAGGGATTAAAAGCACCAGGCAGTGGGTGGTGCCCTGTAGACAAGCCCCCTGCATTGGCCTCCCTCAGAAGACCACCTGCGTCCAGCCTGGAGGGTTTGGCAGCCATAGGATATATTCACCAAACAGCACCGTGTCAAAAAGCTTACCTGCAGGTTAGAAAAATAAACCAACAGGTGAAATGAACATTATAGTAGCCACCTGCCGAGCCTCTTAATCTGTCACTTAAAGCTAGGCTTTTAACTGTAATTGAACATCCTACTGCGCCTGCTATGAAGAGGAGGGGGAGGGGCTGTCAGAGTTGTGGTTTAGGAGGGTGGAGAAAAACGAATTTCCCTTCAACACTAGTCAATAACAATGCCCTTGTATTAAAGGACTGGGGTGCTGGTCTTGTCACTGCAGAGGAAAACGATACATCCAGGGCCCTGAGGAGGCAGCGCGGCACTGCTGGGCGGCCATTATTAGGTACTAGTCTGGAGTCCTGCTGAGAAGACCCAAGACTGGAAAAGTACCACTAGAAAGCCTCTCTTAGAGACAGGAAAAGAAGCTGCCTGGCAGATGACTATAAGCACGGCATCTACCTGCTAAATCCTACAGAGGGAGCGATGAAGGAGGGAGAGAGGGAGGGAGCAGGAAAGTCAAGGAAAGGAAGGATAAAGGAAAGAAAAAGAAGGAAGAGAGGGGAGGAGAAAGGGAAAGAGAGGGAAAGGAAAACTCTCAATAGAATGTAACATCAAAAATTCAATTTGTGAATGAAATAAGTCAATTGCAAAAGGACAAATACTGTATGATCCTTCTTACATGAAACATCTAGAATAGGCAAATGCATAGAAACCAAAGTAGATTAGTGGTTACTAGGGGTGGGCAGGAGGCAGGGGAAAGGGGGAATTCATTGTTTAGAGGACAATGAGCTTCTGTAAAGGGTGATGAGAAAATTCGGAAACATAACGGTGATGGCTGAACAACATGATAAACATAATGTCACTGAATTGCACGTGTGAAGAATGCTGAAGTGGCAAATGTTTTGTGACATATGTATTTAGCACAATAAAAAGAGAGAAAGACGTAAAAAGACCAGACTTAATGGTCTGACTGAGACTAGAAGGATCCCGGAGGTCATGGTCCCCAGACCTGCTGTTGCCCAAGACTGGAACCATTCCCAAAGTCAACTCTTCAGACAGGGATTGGGCTGGACTATAAGATAGAAAACGATACTGGGGAGGAGTGAGCTTCTTGGCTCAAGTAGACACATGAGACTAAGTGGGCAGCTCCTGTCTGGAGGGGCGATGAGAGGGCAGAGGGGGACAGAAGTTGGCTGAATGGACAGGGGAATACAGGGTAGAGAGAAGGAGTGTGCTGTCTCATTGGGGGAGAGCAACTAGGAGTATATGGCAAGGTGTATATAAGGTTTTGTATGAGAGACTGACTTGATTTGTAAACTTTCACTTCAAGCACAAAAAAAAAAAAAAAGACACAATAAAGGGTCTCCGAAATGAAAGCTAAAAAAAAAAAAAAAAAATCCATTTCCAAGCTCTGAGAAGATCACAGGCTATGGGGATGATTTTGTGAAAAGCAAATCCTTTCAGGCTAATCGCCACCCGGTCTCCGAGGGGCTCAA
This sequence comes from Loxodonta africana, assembly GCF_030014295.1. Classification (NCBI taxonomy): domain Eukaryota; kingdom Metazoa; phylum Chordata; class Mammalia; order Proboscidea; family Elephantidae; genus Loxodonta; species Loxodonta africana. The sequence continues at coordinate 59,067,652 of NC_087358.1, forward strand.
GAGGGAGAAGTGGTACCTTGCCTTCTGGAATGGGAGAGAATCTTCAAAGTGTCCAGCCCTCTGAAAAGGCTGTGTGATATAAATACAGGAGGCGGTTATGGTGCCTGTATTACTATTATTATTGCACTGAATTGTTTTGGAGAGATTGTTCTCCTAAGATGGAAATTAGACTGCGAAAGAGAATTGTTTCTCCACATTTTTTTCTTGAGAGCAATTGGGCTCCCGGGGTATGGCCAGATGCAGCTGGGGGCTCTCATCACATCCTAATCTCCACAGAGAACCAACTTGAGCTCTGGATGTCTGACCTTGTGAGAAGTGGGGTGGAACAACATTTGCTGCATCTCTCTTCAGAAAGAATCAAAATGAGTATTGTGCTCTTCATGTCAAACCATTTTCAAAGAGCACTGGTCCAGGGGCACCTTCCAGAGTCGCTGCCCTTTGAGGGAGCAGCCGAGGCAACAGGAGCGTGGTTTACTCCAACCCTGAGCTGACTAACTATGAGACCCTCAGAACGCTCCCCTCACTCAACATGCCAGAAGTACAACTGCCTGTGGCATGTACACAACTCGAATCTTAATTCTTACCTCCTAAAACACTTCATTGATCCCTTCATTGTCGGGGGACAAGGCATTCTGCAGGAGCAAATGTACCATGTAATTTAAGCTTACCTGTTAAAGCACTGAATCATAAAGAATAAACAGGGAAACTACTTGTATTGCATACTTTCCTGCTGAAATAAACAGAGTATACTTCATACATGAAATCTTATGGTTCAGGCCATCGTCTTAAATGAGCAGTATTATACTATGTGGTTGTAATTCACATGTGGTAGGTGGTAACACTACCACCCGTCTGTCAGTTTGCCGTACTGTGGTGGCTTGCATGTTGATGTGCTGACAGAAACTATGCCACTAGTATTTCTAATACCAGCAGGGTCACCCACGGTGGGCAGGTTTAAGTGATGCTTCCAGACTAAGACTAGGAAGAAAGACCTGGTGATCTACTTCTTTTAGCCCATAAAAACCCTATAGATCACAGGATATTGTCTGAGACTTCAACTCATTTTGTATATGTCATCGGAGGGACCAATTGCTGAAGAAGGACACCACATTTGATAAAGTGGAACACAAGCGAACACAATGGAAACCCTCAATGATAGTTTAGCTTAACTAGCAAAAAAGGTCTGCCTTGAGCATTATGCTCTTTTTAGAACTATCTATATGGGATCAAGTTGACAACAGCAGCTCGAAAGATTGGATGGAAACTTTGGGGAGCAGTGAGTTTATGTTAATGAGGGAGGAATAACTCAGAAAAGGAGGGTGAGCATGGCTCACAACTCGAAGAATGTAATCAACGTCACTGAATTGTACATGTAAAAACTGGTGAATTGGTATCTATTTTGCTGTGTATATTCTCAACAACAACAAAATAAATAATATTTAGAAGAGAAAAAAAAGAAAGAAACCCTCAATAAGATGGATAGACAAAATAGCCTCAGCAACAGATGCAAACATACCAGCGATCACAGAGGTGGAGCAGGACTGGGCAATGATTCATTCTGTTATGCATAAGGTCACCATGAGTCGTATCTGGCTTGACAGCAACTAACAACAACAACAGGGTAGTAAAAGGCTAAAAGTAGTGGTGATTTCTTTCTGTCTGACTGATGCCTTTAATGAAACTTGATTTCTGAAGCATTAACCAAACCAAACCAAACTCTCGCCGTCAAGTTGATTCTGACTCATTGTGACCCTATAGGACAGAGTGGAACTGCCCCATAGGGTTTCCAAGGAGCAGCTGCCAACCTTTTGGTTAGCAGCCGAGCTCTTAACCACTGCACCACCAGGGCTCCTCTGAAGCATTACGTGTTATTAAAACTTTTCTATCTGCCTGTTTCATGTTTATCAGGGTTAAGAAGGAAGCATTAAAAAGACATAGCTCAAGGTAAGAAGCTCCACTACAAATGGTAGAAACAGTCTCAGTTCCCAGGACGGCTCTGAGTGAGAAGACCTGAATAAATGTTCTTTTGTATAATGGTGGTGGCGGCCATTATATGGACAGGCAGAGTATCTGTTAAGATCCTTTGGTGTAAGCAACAGAAACCAACTCTGAGTAACTTAAGCCAGAAGAGGGATTTATTACAAGAATTCTAAGTACTGAAGGAAGAGCTGAATAACCAGGCCCCAGGAAGGACAGAATGAGGGCAATTCCAAAGTGCTTAATAAGAGCTCTGCCCACAGACCACCTCTCTAGTGTGCTGACATTCCATGATTCCACTCTGTTGTTGTTCTTGTGTGTCATCAACTTAATTCCAACTCATACTGACCCTATACGACAGGGTCTTTTATCCCAAGAGCCACAGGGCAGATTAGAACCACCAACCTTTTGGTTAGCAGCCAAGCGCTTAACCATGGTGCCACCAGGGCTTCTTGATACCACTCTAGTTACTTCCAAAGCCTATGTGCCTCCGCTCAGGAGTCAATTCATGGTGGAGAAATGGTCTAATTGGCCCAGTTTGCATCATGCATCCATCTCTGTGGCCAAGTGAGTGGAATTCAATGATTGGCAGCCCCACGAAAACCACAGAGAATGACAAAGGTGCACTTTCCCCAAAGAAAGGAATGCTGGGTAGACAAAAATAATAGAGGTCCACTAGGGACAGCCTCACTAACCTGAATCTACACACATTCCCATTCCCTAAAGTCTAGTTACTGCTGGCTTCATCTGAATGTGGTTTCCTGTGCTGAGAGTTTATCTCTACCTGGTCTTCCCTCAGGGCTGTGGTAGTCAGAATGCCCCTTGTCCCAAAAGAGGTTCATGCCCTAATCCCCTGAACCTGTGAGTGGGGGACTTTGCCTCAAAATAAGGAAATTAGCCCAGATTATCCAGGTGTACCCAATCTAATCAAAGAGCCCTTAAAAGCAGAATCAGAAAGATGCAGAAGGAGAAGGTGAGAAACCCGAGCCCTGGTGGCACAACGGTTAAGTGCTCAGCAGGCTGCTAATCGAAAGGCTGGCAGTTCAAATTCATCCAGTGGCTCTGTGAAAGAAAGACCTATCGATCTGCTTCCATAAAGATTACAGTCTAGAAAGCCCTACAGGGCAGTTCTACTCTGTCACATGGGGCTGCTATGACTCTGAATCGACTCGATGACACCCAACAACAGCATATCAAGGTGGGCTCAGTCTAATCAATGAGCCCTCAAAAGCAGAGAGTCAGAGAAATTCGAAGCATTTCTCCAACCCACTGTTGCTGAAGGGGGCCAAATGGAAAATCTAAGAAGGAATGCAGGCAGCCTCTAGGAGCAAAGATCAGCCTCTCACTGACGGCCAGCAAGGAAACAGGGACTTCAGTCCTACAACCGCAATGAACTGAATTGTTGGCCAACAACACGAATGAGCCTAGAAGCAGATTCATCCCCAGAGCTTCCAGAAAAGAACCCAGCCCTGCCAACACCTTGACTGCCGCCTGTGAGACTTTATGCAGAAGACCCAGTTGAGCTCACTGTAGCTGGATTTTTGACCTACAGAACTATGAGATAGTAATTTTGTGTTGTTTTAAGACAAGAAGTTTGCAATAATTTGCTCCAGCACAAGTAGAATACCAGTACAGAGGCCATGCAGATGTTTCACTTACAGCAGCCTGCTGTAGAAACGTGGGCACCAACTCTAGCATCTGAAGACTTTCTTGATGGCTATGGGGGGGGGGCGGGTAAGTTGTCTGGATTTATCAACATGATCATAATTCTCTTTTTTTTTATAATTTTTATTGTGCAAAAAGTTTACAAATCAAGTCAGTCTCTCACACAAAAACCCATATACAACTTGCTACACACTCCCAGTTACTCTCCCCCTAATGAGACAGCCTGCTCTCTCCCTCCACTCTCTCTTTTCGTGTCCATTTCGCCAGCTTCTAACCCCCTCCACCCTCTTATCTCCCCTCCAGGCAGGAGATGCCAACACAGTCTCAAGTGTCCACCTGATCCAAGCAGCTCACTCCTCATCAGCATCTCTCTTCAACCCACTGTCCAGTCCAATCCATGTCTGAAGAGTTGGCTTCGGGAACGGTTCCTGTCCTAGGCCAACAGAAGGTCTGGGGGCCTTGACCACCGGGGTCCTTCTAGTCTCAGTCAGACCATTAAGTCTGGTCTTTGAGAATTTGGGGTCTGCATCCCACTGTTCTCCTGCTCCCTCAGGGGTTCTCTGTTGTGTTCCCTGTCAGGGCAGTCATCAGTTGTAGCCGGGCACCATCTAGTTCTTCTGGTCTCAGGATGATGTAGTCTCTGGTTCATGTGGCCCTGTCTGCCTCTGGGGCTCGTAATTGCCTTGTGCCCTTGGTGTTCTTCATTTTTCTTTGATCCAGGTGGGTCGAGACCAATCGATGCATCTTAGATGGCTGCTTGCTAGCGTTTAAGACCCCAGACGCCACTCTTCAAAGTGGGATGCAGAATGTTTTCTTAAAAGATTTTATTATGCCAGTTGACTTAGATGTCCCCTGAAACAACATGGTCATAATTCTTTTTCTGCATTTTCAGCAGCAGCAGCAGCATTAAGAACTGTTTATTGAGCACCTACCATGAAATAAGTACTTTATACCCTTTACAGTACTTAATGCTCATGAAAAGAAAACCAAAAACAAGTTCACAGATTTTAAAAAACTCTCCATATCACCATGTTCTAGAACATGGAAAGAAGAATATTCTCTACCTCACTGGACTTTTGTCAGCATTGAATAAGGAATAAGATAAAGAGAGACTGCTTAACCAATTAAAAAAAAAAGCCAAACCCATTGCTACGGAGTTGATTCTGACTCATAGTGACCCTAGAGGACAGAGTAGAACTGCCCCATAGTGTTTCCAAGGCTGTAAATCTTTAAGGAACCAGACTGCCTGCCACATCTTTCTCCCAAGGAGTGACTGATGGGTTCAAACCACTGACCTTCTGGTTAGCAGACAAGCGCTTAACCACTGCACCACCAGGGCTTCTAGAGGTTGCATAACTTATCCAAATTCACACAAATAGTAAGAGATAGAGCTGGAATTAAAACTCAATTCTGTCTACCCCAAAGCCATGCTCTTTCTGCCTTAACACCACCACTGAGAAAGCCTAAAATAGCATGCAGCTAAACTGAATCAAGTATCACCTGTGGCCTCAAGATTCCCAAATGTCCCAGCCATATGTGGCAGCAGGAAGAGCATTGAGCTGGAAGTCGGCTGACCAGGTTTGATGCCTCTACTGGTAGATCTGCATGGGGGGTTGGGGAACACACAGGAAGTTACAGCCAATTCTCTATTCTCCCTTGGGTTTCCATTTTCGCTGCACTCACCTGGGTCTCCCCCATGCATGCACCATTTCCCAGTCAGCCAGGAATATGTGGAGAATTTATCTTAACCCTTTGGTGGCATTCTCTCCCTTCCTGGATCTCCCCATTAAGTTTCTGGCTGGTCCACTGCTCCCGCCAACCAGAAACACAACCTTGGGCTACCAAAGTCAGGAGTTTTCCTCATTCATTCTCAATCCAGTCCACTTTTAGACAGCCAAGCCACAGGTACACACACACACACACACACACGCACACACACACATGCACGCACACACACACGCTGAACTGAGTCCATCTCTTCTGGCAGCAAAGCTGCTCATTTTCATGACCAGCCCTGCAACTTGTAAAACTACAGCTCTTGCCAATTGAGTTGGCAGGAGGGGATGGAAGCAGTTCCAGGCAAGAAGGCCACAGACTCCTGCTGTTCAGGCCCAAAGCACTTGCAGTTTTTCAAGAATAAAAGCTTCTCAATTTGTTGTCTGCCTTTGGTCACTTTATGGAGCTTTGATAACTTTCTTAGTTTTATATTTGTTTTGGGGGAGAGAATCACTGATTTCATAACCAGAAATCCCTCCCACCAACTTCCCTCAGGAAACTCCCAAGGAAGCTACAGCAGAAACTTTTTTATAGTTGCCATCAGAGTAGAACTATGCTCCATAGGGTTTCCAATGTTGATGTTTTGGCAGTAGTTTGCCAGGCCCTTCTTTTGAGGCACCTCTGGATGGACTTAAACCTCCAACCTTTCAGTTAGCAGCCAAGCGCGTTAACTGTTTGAACCACCCAGAGACCTGGCAGGAGAAACTTTGTAGTTGGCTGTGGTCAGGTCAGCCCCAGACTCATGGCAATCCCATGCACAACAGAATGAAACACTGCCTGGTCCTGTACCATGCCCATGATTCGCTGGGAATCGGATAGCTGCGATCCATAGGGTTTTCACTGGTTGATTTTCAGAAGTACCATATTTTTACGCAGAATAACGTGTGCCTTCTACCTTTGTCTGCCAACTGCACCCTCCCCGCTTGAGGCATTTTTGTAAGTGCCACTATGCCAATTTTTTTTACATGTTGCTGTAAAAAAAAAAAAAAAATTAGCATTGCATGCTGATGAAAATACTTCAAGGGAGGAGGGCACAGTTGGCAAACAAATGTAGAAGGTCCACATTATTTGCGTAAAAATATGGTAGATCATCACGCCTTCCTAGTCCATCTTAGACTGGAAGCTTTGCTGAAATGTGTTCAGCATTATAGCAACACACAGCCTCCACTGACAGATGGTGGTAGCTGCGTTTGATGTGTGCTGGCTGGGAATCAAAACCAGGTCTCCCACAGGGAAGGTGAGAATTCTACCACTGAACTGCCATTGCCTTAGTGGTGGGGAGCTTCAACTCTACTGACCATCCTTCTCATTGGCCCAGACCTGCCCCAAAACTACTCCAAAGAGGCAGATGTCTATGCCCTTCAGAACCATCTCCCAGAAACTCTTCTCCCTCTTTCCACATTTCACAGTTCTTCCCTGAGATAGACAGGAGTCAAGATTTTGCACCTTGAATCTCTTTCTGCCATATGCATACTACCTAATATCAGAAATTCCGTAGACATCTGGCTGCTGAAGCCTTCAGCTTTGACTGTCACTCTGTGTTTTTCACTGTAGTTAATGAACCATAACTGTCCCAAATACTTTGGCTCTCCAACTACTGGGGCCAACAGTCCCAACCGGGTATCAATTTACCGCTGCATTTTTATGAAAGAACAAGAAAGAGCTTTGTTTGTGTGGGTTTTTTTCTACTCACTTAAGACTCATTGCTTGTAGCCTAGAGCCTCGCCATTTTAGAGAAAGTACCAGAGGGTTTTAGCCTGCTGCTTCTCTTCATTTTTGCTACTTTACCCCCACACTCTCATTCTCCTTTAGCAGCTCCCAGAAAATAATCCCTTTATTGATACAGACGTGAAAGCCATCTAGTGAGGTGGTGGAGTTATTGCAAAGTGTTCGCAAATCCAAATGCCATTCAATTATTATTTGTAATCTAACTAAATTATATAGGTACAAATACTTTTCCTATACGTGTGTATCTTCATTGTAAAGTGCTGGTGTATCTACAATATTGTGGGGGCAGTGGTTGTTCAGTGGTAGAATTCTCGCCTGTCATGTGGGAGGCCTGGGTTCGATTCCCAGCCAACGAACCTCATGAGCAGCCACCACCCGTCTATCAGTAGGGGGTTGTGCGCTGCAATGATGCTGAACAGGTTTCAGCAGAGCTTCCAGACTAAGACAGAGTAGGAAGAAAGGCTTGACAATCTTCTTCCAAAAATCAGCCAATAAATATTCCATGGATCACAACGGTCTGATCTGCAAACCATCATGGAGATGGCTCAGGACCAGGCAGTGCTTCATTCTATTGTGCATGGGCTCACCTTGAGTCGGGCATCAACTCAACGATGGCCAATAGCTAGTGGCATTATTGTATTTTCTGTAATGCTGGATATCAAATCTATATCTACTGTACCATGTTGGAAGGGGGGTGGTCTACGGAATTTCTTGATGTTAGAAAGTATTCCTCATTATCAAAAAGGCTGGGAATCGCTGTTCCAGGGAAACCAGATCTCTGACAAAATAGCATTCCTTCCCTTTGTTGGCCTGGGGAAGGGACATTATCAGACACAGTGTGTACCCCATCACCACCTCTGGCTCATGTCCATCACATTGGTCAGCGGTTGGACCTAATAATACCCCAGTAGAATGGACAAGACACTGATCTGGGGGTCTGAAAACCTGACTTCCATTCCTAGGTCTTCCTTTAACTTGCTGGAAAACCTTGGGCTTTCACTTCATTTTCTTGGGCCTCGGTTTCTTTCTTCATTTATAAAATGGTATCACTGAATGATGCCAAAGATGCTTGCCAGCTCAGCCATTCTTTGACTCAACAAATTGTAATTCTAGGCACTTTGCACACATCTTCCTCATCATAAACCCTAGAATGGCCACAGATCTTTTATAGATAATTGTATTTCCCAGTTAATGTCACCAGTCTCTTGGCTACTGATCATAAAATAAAATGCAGTTCGGGGTATAATTAGCTGACAGCAGCAAGGATCAGATGGTCGGGTAACAGGCACAGCCTCACCTGTCCCAACAACAGCCACAATTTGCCAAGCACCTGCTACGTGCCAGGCATACTGAGGAGCTCTTTTGTGTATTAAGGCATTTGATCTACATAATAACCCTATGATGAAGTCCTATTATTTATTCCCCTTTACAGGTAAGGACACCTGAACTCTTTCCTGGTCTGATTCGTTCCATCCCCTAGATTGCCTTCCCCTTGGAGAGAAGTAAGGTACTTACTCGTTCTTAGAATGTAATTCATACCTACATCAGACATCACTGTGTCGGTCCCCGTCATGAAACACAGCAAGATTCAGGGAAGAAAATAAAAGGTTCATTTAACTATTATCATTTATTATTTCCTTCTCTGAAGCAAACGTCAAAATGTCTATGTAATTATCCTTAACTCTCACTCAGAGCAGGAAGCAATTTGGTGATTCAAACTTTGCCACTGCTTTTAGTTAATCTTGAAGGGGAACACACACAACAGTGGGGAAGGCTGAAACTGGACCATGTTTTTGGCAGCTGGAAGCCTTCAATGATGAAGAAATCATGACTTCTACCACTGAGTCAATTACCCCTATCCCAATCCCTTTGATACCTGCTTTGAGCAGCACCCAACCCAAAGAAGGCTGAGCTCAGTCTATACCAAGGACATTAGAGCAGAAATAAACAAACAGTAATTGCACACAGAGTTGAAGAAGTTGCCATGAAAAGTCATTCTCGGTATAAACATCTTGTATATATAACATATGTATGACTATAGATTGGTGCGAAACTTTTGGAAAGCAACATGGCACAACTAAGCAACTGCCATTCCCTAGGAAACATCCGATTAAAACACAAAGAGTCTTCTGTAAAAATGTTCACTGTCACATTACCTACAATACCAAATATTGGAGCCAACATAAATATTCACAAAGAAACATTTTCATTCTTCACTGAACACCTATTATGTGTCAGGCACAGTCCTAGGCCCCAAGATGGATACAACTCTCCTTAAGGAGTGTGCTGAATACTGAATCTTTTTCTGTTTTGTTTTTATTTTCAACAATTAGCATACACCCTTCTCAATGTTCTCCTATGTTAAAATTAAACAACTCACCAGAAGCCTGAACAACACTCCAAGACCTCAGCATGCCTTATCATTAAATCTACCCCTGCAAACCAACTTCATTAATCTCTCAGAAATGCCCTTTCTTGATTCCCCAAGGACTCTGCTCACTTTGAAGTAACAAATGTTAGATGTTTAACCTAAAGTCTTTTTTCCCAAGACCTGTATCTCTAAGATTTTGTGTATTTCATGTGACTTCTTCTGCACTACTATATAACCTCCAAAGAACCAACTGTACATTCTTTCTCTTATCACAAGATTGTAAATGGCATATAAGTAAAAAATCACTTCGCCATACCCGCAGCAGTTCCTCTAGAACTGCCTGCCCGTTTGCAAAAGTCTCTTTTTCTCACTCCCTTAATAGTCGATCTCTTTAATTGTCAAAGTCTTATTGTTCTTAACACCTATATAACATGGAACTGGAAGGTTGGGAACTACGTTGAATCCAGAGCCCCGGCTGTAATTTACATCCTGTCAGCGAGAGAGATGTGTCTGCATGAGATTGGAAGGCATTATCCTTCCTCCAGCAGCAACAGTGAATACATGGGCTTCAATAGATGTGGGCTTTTGCTAGCCTCCCACCTGGGTGTTGTGGGGCAGCGAGATCAGCAGCAGACTCTTCTTGTTATGTTCTGAGCTCTTCACTGAACAGTAATTTCCTGATTCTCTGAAAGTTAGCAGTGAACCTGTAAGTTAACGAGAGCCCCTCCACCAATTTTCATTCCTCCTTGGCATAAATGCATAAACACTGGATAGCTAACCTAAAGGTTGGCTGTTCACGCCCTCCCAGGGGTTCTGTGAAAGAAAGACTCTGTGATCTGCTCCCGTAAAGATTAAAAAAACAAAACCAAACGTGTAGCTGTTGAGTCAATTGCAACTCATAGCAACCCTAGAGGACAGAGTAGAACCACAGTAGAACTGCCCCATAGGGTTTCCAAGGCTGAAATCTTTGTGGAAGCAGACTGCCACATCTTTCTCCAACTAAGCGGTGGGTGAGTTCAAACTGCTGGCCTTTCAATTACCCATGAGCACTTAGCCACTGCACCACCAGGGCTCCTTCCCATAAAGGCTCTAGCCAAAAAAAACCTTATGGGGCAGCTCTACTCAGTCACATGGGTCACAATGAGTCAGAATCTACTCCACGGCATCTCACAACCACAGCCACAGCCTTACGAATAGTTCTGTAAGCACCTAATTCCCTGTGGGAAATCATTTTCTGATTAAAATGCCTAGAATAATGCCTATTTTTCTTTGATTCCTAACTTAAAGCAGAGTTTACAATCCAGAGCAACGTTGTCCAATAAAAATGTAAGTCACAAATGAGAGCCACATACATAATCTTAAATTTTCTAGCAGCCATTTTAGAAGGGTAAAAAGAAACAGGTGAAATTAATTTTAATAAATATTTTCTTTAACCCACTATATCCAAAATATTAACATTTCAATATATAATCAATATAAAAAATTTATTAATTTACTTTTTTGGTACTCTCTACAAAACACAGTGTGGTGGTCTATACATACCCTGGAATATTGCTCAGCCATAAAGAGAAAAATGAAGTCCTGATACATGCTACGGCACGGATGAATCTTGAAAACGTTATGCTGAGTGAAATAAGTCAGTCACAGAGGGACAAATATTGTATGATTCCATTTATATGAAATATCTAGACTAGGCGGGTGTATAGAGATCAAAGTTTATTAGTGCTTACCAGGGATGGAAGGTAGGGGGAAAGTGGGAGACATTTCTTAGGGGCCTTGAACTTCTATTAAGGGTGATGGAACAATGTGGAAACAGTGGTGATAACTGCACGACATGATGAATATAATCAATAGTTACTGAATTGTGCACTGAAAAAATGTTGAGATGGCAAATGTATGTATATACACACACACACATACAGTGGTTATGTATATATACACACCTATATATTTTTTTTTTATATTTCTTTACCCCAATTAAAAAGGAGACTAAAAAAAAACATACAGTGTATATTTTACACATCTCCATTCAGGCTAGCCATATTTCAGTGCTCAATAAACCCCAAAAACCAAACCCTTGCCATTGAGTTGATTCTGACTCATAGCCACCCTCAAGAGCTACATGTAACTAAACTCAAACCCACTGCCATCGAGTCGATTCCAACTCATAAGGACCCCATAGGGTTTCCAAGGCTTTAAATCTCTACAGAGGCAGGCTGCCGCATCTTTCTCCCATGGAGAAGCTGGTGGTTTTGAACCGCCAACCTTTGGGTTAGCAGTCAACTGCTTTAACCATGTAACTAGTGGCATTGTTGCTGTTGGTGTGTGCCATCAAGTTGATTCCAACTGTAGGTGCCCCATGCGACAGAGCAGAGCTGCCCCACAGGGCTTCTTAGGCTGTAAATCTTTACCAGAGTAGATCTCCTGGTCTTATCTCCCTCGGAGCAGCTGGTGGGTTCCAATCGTTAACTCATCAGTTAGCACCCAAGCACTTAACCACTGCTCCTTTTTCATAATGTAGATTCCTATAATTATAATAAACTATGTAAATTTTTTTTTTTTTATGGCACAGTATTGTGCTGTTATTTAAAATTAATTTCATCAGGGCTCTGCAGGAAACTTTGTTTGCACTCCTGAAGCTTGGCTCATCTCTCTACCTGGTCCATCAGGTATCTGTCATTGAGATCTGGGTCTCTCAGGTTGAATGGAAGACACCAACATGTAGGTGGCCCTTTTGGATGAGGAAGAATAGAAGTTCTGTGAAGACCCCCAAAACTACATGGGGAATTCCACCAGACAAGAAGGGCCAGGTCCAAGGTGGCCAGGGGAGGTCTGCCTTGTGCCCAGAGCGACCTCACCTGCAGGGCAGGAATGGACTTGTTCCTGAGGCATGCATCTCTGCTGAGATACTAAGTTCCTCCATCAAGTGCACTGGGAATGGGTGAACTGAGCTGGCCACGTAAAGCCAGAACTTATTTATAGATTGCGTGGCCCCAGAACATGTCCAACGGCATGGGCAGCAGAAACCCAGGTCTTGTTAACTATGAATCTGAATCAGAAAAAAAACAGACATAAGCAGCCCTGGGGCACAGTGGTGAAGCACTCGGCTTCTAACTAAGAGGTCTGTGGTTCAAACTTACCAGCCACTCCACAGGAGAAAGGTGGTGATGTGCTTCCATAACAACCCTATACGACAGGATAAAACTGCCCCATAGGGTTTCCTAGACTGTAATCTTTACAGGAGCAGATCTCCAGGTCTTTTCTCCCACAGAGCAGCTGGTAGGTTTGAGCCACTGACCTTTTGGTTAGCTGCCAAGCACTTAACCATTGCACCACTAGGGCTCCTTTTTGTAAAGATTATAGCCTTGAAACCCTATTGGAAAGTTCTACTCTGTCCTATGGAGTCACTATGAATCAGAATTGACTCAACAACGAGTTTGGTTTGGTGAGGGTGGATTCAGGAAACAGTAGCAGTTACCCAGGACAAGTCAAGATGGATGCGGGTAGACTGTGGACTACAAGAACAGATGTGAGGGCAACTGATGTCCCAGGAACCAGACATAGGGTAGAAATCACAGCAAGTGTGGAAGGAGCTAGGGTAGGACTGCACAATGGCTAGGATAGATTAGGGTCTGTGGTTGCAGGTACCTGTCTCTGCTGGGTGCCTTTTGTATTGTCTGGACCTTAAAGAGCCGTTCACAGCTTCTGACTCCTAATAAAAATAGCTAATCGTTTTCTATATGCCAGGCACTGTGCTAAGAACTTTGCACACATAATACTGATTTAAACCTCCCTGAAGTCCTAGGAGGTAAGTACTATAATCAGCCCCATTTTATAGATAAGAAAACCAAAGGACTAAGTGACTTACCTGAAGTCACTTTCTTAGCAAATGTTGAAGCTGCAATTCAAGCTCAGAAACTCTAATTCGGGAGCCTTGTGCTTAATCACTATGCTATGTGGCTTCAGGAAGAGTTTGCTGGCTTTGCTTAAACTGGAAACAGAAAGACATGAAGGCAGTTGCGTAAACTGTCAAAGCCCAATTCTGTCAAATTCACAAATATTTTGCTGAAGTTGGATCTGAGCAGAAGACAGAGGGAAGCCAATAGAAATGGCACTGTCAACAGAAGCAGTACCATCCACCACCCATTCCAGGGGTGACTATCAGTGCACACAGAGACTCACACAGAGACTTGGGGGTGGCAGGGGGGAGGGTGCAGAAAGCTGTATTACTTCTGAGAAAAAGGAATCATTCTTAGGTAGGAGAAGGTGCTGTTGCTATGGCTACCAGAAATTCTTGGCCCAATCCTAGGGCAGCAGCTTGAGTTTTAATTCAGAGAGGCCTGGCTTTCAGAAAGAAAGAAATTTTAAAAAAGAATCAGTCTCTCTTGGCAGCAGCCGACTTCCACAGAGGGGCAGTGTCTCTGCCAGGCCCTCAATCTAAACAGATTAACGGCAAATGTCCAAGGGCCTCGGAAAAGCATCCTGCACAGGGTGAAGCGCCCTTTCATACCTGGCAGTATCCCGGATGGGGCTTCGCACGGCTTTACCGAGGAGCCTGCCAGAAAAAACAGACCACGCGTTCCCGCAGGGTCCCTGATCCAGTGTGTGGTCTCCCCACAGCCTGCAGTTGGAGCCTTACAAAGCTGGCCTGTTCCCGGCCAGTCAGCCCTGGTTTACCGAACCAAGCTGAGCGCTGGCAGTCGGGGCCTTCCGCCTCGGCTGCCTGCGGTCGGCCTGCTGCTCAGCATATTCCTAAAAGCTCCCAGGTGAGATAGAGGCTGTGTGGTATGCTCTCCAGTGCTGGCTCATACATTCTGTAAAAACTAAGGCCTGGAATGAGGACTTCAGATGCCACTACTTCGTGCCTTCAGGGGCACCGGCTTGGCTGCCCATCCCCACCCGGCCAGTGCGTGCGTACACACACTGCGGGCGTACACACACTGCGGGCTTACACACACTGCGGGCGTACACACACTGCGGGCTTACACACACTGCGTCCTACCTGGAAGGGCCCTCGGAAATGCTGGGACCAGAAACCGGCTGCAGAAGCTCCTGCGCCACCTGGGGCTGGCCCATCACCGCACCACGCTATTCCGGGTCATGACCACCACTCAGCAATTGTAGACACCGGGCCCCGCGATTCCATCCTTTACCCCTGCACTGAGGTGTCAACAAAAGTACTCAATGCCTAGAATTTTAAAATAAAATAAAATCTACCCACATCTTAAAGCTGGGGAAAATTTAAATGAACATATGAGCATATCAAAAGCTTCCTGTACCTCCAAAAAAAAAAAAAAAAGCCTTCAAATGGACTCTACCTCATAATGACCCCGTGTGTTAGAGTAGAGCTGTGCTCCCTAGGGTTTCAATGGCTGGTTTTTCAGAAGTAGATCTTCAGGCATTTCTTCTGAGGCACCTCTGGGTGGACTCAAACTGCCAACCTTTCAGTTAGCAGCTGAGCATATTAACCATTTGCACCACCCAGGGACTCCTCCTGTACCTCAGAGGGGGTCAGAAATAGTGGAGTGAGCTAGTTAGAGCCTGTTGACAATAGGTTTCATAACCCTTTATTCTTACATATATCATGCAAAAAAATAATAAAGCATTAAACAGAATTCTAAGTATGTGAAAGAAAAAACGTACCCGTGTTTGAACCCAGTGTGGTAAACTGTTCTCATTTATCTGCGTTGAACTGCTTTGTTGTCATCTTTCCAGAGAATTTTACCATTGTATCTCATCTGAAGCCTAACTAACTGCATGAGAAGCATAGGATAGGCATTATTAACCCCGTCGTCATAAAGATGAAACAACAGAGAACAAAGAAGTTCGAACACTGACTTAAGGTCAGTTCAGCTGTTCTCTCAAGCCAGAATCAGAGCTCAGTCCTAACAAATCTCAGTCTAAACCCTTTCCAGCAGACACGCTGTTTTTCCAGAAGATCATATGTGCCTGCTGAGTTCGTGTCCTAGGTTGAACCAAAGGCCTGATGCTATTAGGGAGATAGATTTTCCTTTCATAGCTGATAACCGTGGTTGCCCCTAGGAAGGAGAACTGTGTGGCTGGAAGCCAGAAGTAAGAGGGAAACTTTCTTTTCCCTGTCTACCCTTTTGTACTGTTGAATTTTGTACCATATGCGTGTCAACTGTTGAGAAAATAACTAATATTTAATCGTAAAGAATTTCTTTTCATGAATCACTTTTACCCTACCTCCAAATTAATGGAACTGACATGTATGGTGTACCGATTGTGATCATTAAGTCAAGATCGTGCTGTGCCTGCATGAGCCCACAACCAAGTTAAAGGGGAATAAAGTGAGGTGGGGGATACTGGACACAGAGTTATTGCTCTTCACCCAAAACATATTGTTATTCTTATTAGTTGCCATCAAGTCAGCTCTGACGCACGGTGACCCCATGCACAACAGGATAAAATAATGCCTCCCACACCATCCTCACAATCATTGGTCTGTTGGAGTCCATTGTTGTGGCCACTGTGTATTTTGATTACAGGCTCATCTTCCAACACTATATTGAATAATATTCTGTTATGATCCAAAGGGTTTTCGTTGGTTAATTTTCAAAGTAGGTTGCCAGGCCTTTCTCCCTAGTCTGTCTTAGTTTGGACGCTCCACTGAAACCTGTCCACCATGGGTTACCCTGCTGGGATTTGAAATACCAGTGGCATAGCTTCCAGCATCACAGCAACATGCAAGCCACCACAGTGCAACAGATTGATAGATGGTGGAAAAGGTGCATAGTTTAGTGGAGATAAAATAACAAACCCCCAATTATCTGTGCTGGTGAAAGAAAGCCATGGAGTGGGTAGTGTAAAATGTAAGCAAACATTAAAATAAGTTACATTTCATTTATATTTGGCTTTGGAATGTGTTTATACAGTCACTTCGGAATATAGATTTGTTTTATTCCATGAATGCACAATACTACAAACTCAATAAGCCCAAATGACTGAAATGTTGAGAAACTGATCATATTGTCCCTCTGTATCTGTTAGGATGCTTTTGGCTGCAGGAAACAAAAGCCCTGACTGAAGCTGACTTAAACAATGAGGAAATTTGCTCTCTCACAAAACTGAGAGACCACAGGTCAGTGTCTCAGGGTTTGTTTACACAGCAGTTGAGCAACGTCATCGAAGTCTCAGGTTCCTCCACCCCTCTGCTCTGCTGTCTCAGTGCTGGCTTCATCCTCAGGCTGCTAGCAATATGGCAGCACAATTTTCAGGCATCATCGCCAGATATGACAAGAACATGAGAAAGAAGAGGAACCATCTTTTCATAAAACATGGAAAGCTCTCCCAGAATACCTCCATCCCACACCCAGATATCACTGCATCCCTTGTTTAGTCAGGTGCTGTTCCAGAACCAATCACTAGCAAAAGAAGAAGATAGCCCTAATGTGCTTCGCCACCACCCATCTTTCAGTTAGTGTTTCTATGGTGGCTGGTGTGTTGCTATGATGCTGGAAGCTATGCCACCGGTATTTCAAATACCATCAGGGTAACCCACGGCAGATAGGTTTCAGCAGGGCTTCCAGAGTAAGACAGATTACAAAGAAAGATCTGGCAATCTACTTCTGAAAATTAGTCAGTGAAAACCCTACGGATCACAACAGAATATTGTCTGATATAGTGCTGGAAGATGAGCCTCCTAGGTTGGGAAAAAAAAAAAAATACATGGTGGCTGCAACAATGAACCTGGTCATACCAATGATCAGGAAGATGGTGTAGGACTGGGCAACGTCCCATTTTATTGTGCACGGGGTTGCCATGAGTCAGGGCAATTCAACAACAGCTAACAACAACAGCAATGGGCTTAGGCTAATCAAAGGGAAGGAAATGGATGTTGGCCAGTCAAATACCATGTCCACCACATGTACCATCATTTCCCCAAGAAGTCCTTCCCTGCAGCCACTCTGTTCAAGGCATTACAAGACTCATTTTGTTGTTGTTGTACTTCAGATGAAGGTTTACAGAGCAAACTAGCTTCTCATTAAACAATACATATATGGTTTTTTGACATTGGTTACCAAGCCCATGACATGGCAATGATCTCCCCTTCTCGACCTTAGGCTACCCTTTACCAGCTTTCCTGTCCCCTCCTGCCTTCTCATCCTTGCCCCTGAGCTGGTGTGCCCATTTAGGTAAGATTCATTTTTTGACAGGCACTGAGCATCTGTTTCCATAGAGATGCCTCCCACCTCCTTCCTTCAGGTTTGCACCTGTTGAGGAGTGGTGAGAAATTAACTATGCATTTTGGTTTCAAGTTCCTGCTACCTGTGTGCCGTATGTGGTGGCAATAAGTATAAACAAAGATAATGCTCACATCACTGAACTAAGACAACCTAGACTGAGTAGGCGGTGAGTTCAGGAAGCCACTAAAAGCAACATTTTCCGTGAGGGAACACAATAATAAGCAACCAGCCCATGTTCAATGCGAGCATGTCTATTAGGACTGGTATTGTATTCATTATTATCATTTCCAGAAATCTACCTGAGCCAAAGGTGTTTTTTAAGGCTAATGATCAGATGAGGTATAAGCACCAAGGTGTCAGAGAAAAGTCTCATTCATTCTAAGGTTCCTTGGGCAGAGGGGACAGAAGGGTCTTGCCCTCAGCCCTGCACCCGCCCCTGCGACTGAGAAGTGGACGCTCAGGGAGTGTTCTCATTGAAGGCATAAGATCCCACAGGAGAAGGGATGGACTGATGTCACTAACTTGCTGAGATAATAACCACCTCAGCTGCACAAAGCCCCAGTTGGAGGTTAAGAAGGGAATTGCCTACAAGCAATTTACGCCAAGCAGCTAGGAAATAAAACACAGTGTCAGATGGGCCACTGAAAACCAGCACAGCTATCTTTTATTTTTCCTTTTTCTTCTGGAAAAAAAAAAAAAATTGAAGGTACAGCCACTGGCTATATTTATTTTTGGAGCAGTGAGAAGGGGAAGGAAGAGAAACAGAAAAAAGACATAGGCTTATGGATTGATCTGATTCAACCCTGGAGAAAAACATCCATCTCCACATGTCAGGGTGAAGAAGGACCGTACCCTCCTGACCTGCCCCATCAGGCTGCACAGTTGAGTCTTGCTGTTTAATAGCAGAAGGGGCAAAAATGCCAGGATGGGACTGTTCTGGAATTACAACTTGAAAAAGCAAATGCCTGTTTCATCTTGCTAGGGCTAAAGCTACTCTCTGTTCTAGAGCAGTTTCAACATGCCTGTGAATCATCTGGGGAGCTTGTTAAAATGCAGATTCCAGTTCAGAAGGTCTGGGAAGAGACCAAAGATTCTGCATTTCTAACAAACTCCCAGGTGCTGCTGGTGCTGCTGGTCCAGGGACCATATTTTGAGTAGCCACGTACTAGACTACTTGTGAGTTGAATTGTGTCCCTCTAAAATTTGTGTTGAAATGCTAACCCCTGTACCTGTTTGGAAATAGGGTTAAGGAAACCCTGGTGGCAAAGTGGTTAAGAGCTACGGCTGCTAACCAAAAGTCAGCAGTTTGAATCCACCAGGCCCTCCTTGGAAACTCTATGGGGCTGTTCTACTCTGTCCTGTAGTGTCACCATAAGTCGGTATCAACTCGATGGCAACAGGTTTTTGTTGTTGTTGTTATACTAATAAGGTCACACCACAGTAGGGTGTGTTCTAAACCTAATCACGTCTGAGTTATAAAGAGAACAGAATGGACACAGAGACACACGCAGGGGGAAGACAGAAGCCAAGGAACACTAGGGAACTCCAAGTTAATTCACAGGGCTGCTGACAAGGAAAGACCTAAATTTGGACTTCCAGCCTCCTGAACTGTGAGGAAATAAATTTCTTCCCTTTCAAACCACCTACTTGTGGTATTTCTATTATGACAGCACTAGGTAACTGAGGGAGCCCTTGTGACGCAGTGGTTAAGAGCTACAGCTGCTAATTAAAAGGTCAGCAGTTTGAATCCACCAGCCGCTCCTTGGAAACCCAACGGGGCAGTTCTGCTCTGTCCTACAGGGTCACTATGAGTTGGGATTGACTGGACGCAGTGGGTTTGTTTGTTTTTAGGTAACCTAGGTAACTGAGACCATTACCTATGGTAGAGCATAGAGTTTTTGGAGTTAACTGTTGTGATTTTTGGAAACCCTGGTGTCATAGTGGTTAAGAGCTACGGCTGCTAACCAAAAGTCAGCAGTTCAAATCCACCAGGTGCTCCTTGGGAACTCTATGGGGCAGTTCCACTCTGTTCTATAGGGCTATGAGTTGGAATTGATTCGACAGCAAGAGGTTTGGTTCGGTTGGTTGTGGTTTTAAAATAAATAGATTTCAAGACAGGAAGGAATCTAAAAAGACAGCTAACTTCCTGGTTTACAGATAAAGAAACGAAGTGACTAAGCAGAGAGGCACAGTTGGCTGGTAATGGAGACCAGATGGGACCCCTGAGTCCTAATTCCCAATTCCATGTTCTTTGACCTCAAAACTCTGCTGCTGTGCTAATCTAGAATGGTGTACAGATGCAAACTGGTGAAATGAAGAAAGAAAAGCACCAGGTGTCAGGAAACCTAGATTCTAATTATACTTTGGCCACTCCTGGCTATGATACTTTAGGCAAATCCTTGAGTTTCCAGGGGTTCATTCTCATATCAGGAAAATGTAGAGACTGACTGCATTCTCATTAGTAAGATAAATAAAATGTTTCTCAAAATATGTTCCTCAGAATACTGGTTACAAGAGACATCTGCATGGTAAAATATGGTTTTATAGTCAAATATTTGGAAAATGTCGCAGAGTTGATTATCCTCTTGGATATTCACAAAACATATTAGTATGTTAAAGGCTCTGGAAAGTTCTGTAGCAAAGAAATCTGTTCAGTTTCCTTTACCCAGCTATCTTACTTTGGGATCTCCCAGAAGCAGATGCTGAGACAAGGATTTGAGTTCAAGTAGTTTATTTGGGAAGTGAAGGAAACATGGTAAGGAAGTCAGGAAGCAGGACAGGGAAGGGAAGGCAGCCCGAATGGATGCCTTGGGGCATCTGAGGCTCGATCCCACTGGGGAGCTTCTAAGAGCTAGTGTAGAGCACACGCCTCAGTTATCCCAGCTGAGAAGTGAGAAGTGTGAGGGAGGCTTGAGGTGGGTGTCGAGGCCCTGGCATTCCAGAATTCCTGTTCTGTCAGGACAGAACAGCCCTCCATGGCTTCAGAAAGAGCCCGAGACAAAGAGATGCAGACACTGGCAGCTGGAAGTCAGTCTCCTGAGCTGAAGCTATAAGACCAAAGTGATCTAGTGAGCCACCAGCAGCCTCTGCTACATCCAGCATTTCCCACACTTAACATGACCATAGAACTCCTCCTTCTTATTTCTAAACACCCAATAATATCCTCCACCTCTCCGTCAGTTTGTCATACTGTGGTGGTTTGGGTGTTGCTATGATGCTGGGAGCTTTGCCACCAGCATTTAAAATATCAGCAGGGTCATACATGATGGACAGGTTTCAGCAGATCTTCCAGACTAAACAGACTAGGAAGAAAGGCTTGGCAATTTACTTCTGAAATTAGCCAGTGAATACCCCTATGAATCGCAACAGAACATTGCCCAACTCACTTGCTTTAGACACATCATCAGGTGGGATCAATCGTTGGAGAAGGACATCATCTTTGGTGAAGCAGAGGACCAGCGAGGGTGAGGGAGACTCTTGGTGAGATGGATTGGCACAATAGCTGCAATCATGGACTCGAACATGCCAGGAATCGTGAGGATGATTCAGGACAGGGCAACATTTTGTTCTGTTGTATGTAAGTTCACCAGAAGTTGGAGCCGATCAACTGAGGCTATCTATCTCTCTATCTAATAATACCCTGCAGACCTTTAGGAAAGTAGACAACCTCTAAGATCCCTTCTGGTTCTAATGCACTCTGATTTTAAGTTACTTAATTACTTAAGATGCCTGTTCACAGCCGAATTACCATTCTATTTTTCAGCTTTGCCCCCAACTCCCCTGTGCTCAGCAAGGCTGGTCTCCTACAGGGCCCCATGGAGAGGCAGGCTCTGTCCAGGCATGGCCATCTGCTCCCATCCCTCGGCTCCATACTTTAGTCTCAAAGGTGAAGGTGCCATCTGTGAGGAAGCTGCCAATCTCTTCCTTAAACACACACATTCCTTTAAAAAGGAGAGTTCTTGTCTAGGTTCCCGAGTTTGCATATTTGATTTCTTTTTTTTTTTTTTTCCAACAGCAAACAGACCACCTGCCATAATTTCTTGTGCTCAAAAGAGAACTCTCGTTAGAGCCTGTGGAAAAATTGAAGCCAGGAGATCAGTCACATAGCCTAATATCATACCTGTTTGTAACAAAGAAAAGAAAAAAGGACAAATCCTTAACCAAGAAACTTGGACAACGGCTCCACACAAATGACGTGTCTGTAGAGAAACTGCGCATTGACAAACCGTCAGCCCCGACACAACCCCGCTGTCGTTGTTCACTCTCATAGCCAGGCAGTTTGAAAGCTGGCTCTGGGTGGAAAAAATTACATTGGCTTTGGTTCAAGCCTCTCCTCGCTCTTTAGCTGACAAGTCCTAAAAAAAATGAGAACCAGAAAGAATTTGAGATTTGCCTATTTTCCCTCACATTCAGAGGCTTTCTGCTTCTTGTATCCGTCTCGAAGTTCCATTTCCAATCTCTCCCTGTGCAAATATATCAATAATTGTACAATTATACACACACTTGAAATGTATTTACAAATTATGAGTATAAATTATCCTGCAAATCACACTAACACTGTGACTAAATGTAAGGGTGTTCATGTGAGACAGGAAACCGGCCTATTTTTAGATGCCAAATGCTAACATGAAATCAGCATAAGTCAGTTTGGCCAAGGGTCTTACACTGTGATGAGTGCTGAGGAGACAGTAGGCTGGACTCTATTGTACTGATGTTTATGTGAGCTAAAAAGAAGAAGAAGAAAAAAAAAAAAGGCCAGATACTGATAATTTAATATCGTTTGACCTTGTACCAAATTGAATGACGCAAACTCTGGCTTCAAGGAGTTTACAGTTGAGGCACGAAGATTAACATGTTAAACAAGCAAGGTTGAAGCAAAGACTTAAAAAGGTACAAGACAGGGGTAATTGTGAAAGATGCTTTAAAGAAGTAGGGTTTTTATCTTTTGGAAAAAAAATCAAATAGTTCGCAAACATATAAAAAAAGAAAAAGCCCCCTTGTGATGGTTATTTTATATGTTAACTTGGCTAGACTCTGGTGCCCAATTGTTTGGGCAACCATTAGTATAGATGTTGCTATGAAGATGGTTACATGTGATTAACATTAACAATCAGTTGACTATAAGTAAAAGAGATTACCCTGCACAGCGTGGGTGGGCCTCATCCAGTCAGATGAAGGCCTTAAGAGCAAAAACTGAGGTTTTCCAGAAAGTAGGAGCTCTGCCTCAAGATTGTAACATAGAAATTCTGCCAGGGTTCCAGCCTTCCACCTGATCTACAGATTTTAGGCTTGCCAACCCCTATAATTGTGAGTCAATTCCTTAAATTTCTTTCTCTATCTCTTATGTACATATATATATGTGTGTGTTTGTGTATTGTATATATACACATATACCCATTGCCATCGAGTAGATTCCAACTCATAGAGACCCTATGAGACAGAGTAGAACTGCCGCATAGGGTTTTCAAGGCTACTTAACCTTTACAGAAGCAGACTGCCACACCTTTCTCCCACGGAGCTTCTGGTGGGTTCGAACCACCGCTCTTTTAGTTAGCTGATGAGCACTTAATCATTGTGCCACAAGTGCTCCTTTAGATATACAGACAGAGTCACTGTACAAAAAAGAATTGGTAAACGTTCAATTTTTTCAGGAGGTAGAATATGATCAAGAACCAGTGGTATTGAAGGATGAAGTCCAAGGTGTGCTGAACGTATTGGCGAAAAACAAGGCTTCACGAATTGAGGGAGTACCAATTGAGATGTTTCAACAAACGAATGCAGCTCTGAAATCTGGAAGACAGCTACCTGACCAACCAATTGGAAAAGATCCATAGTTGTACCCATTCCAAAGAAAGGTGATCCAATAGAATGTGGAAATTATCGGACAATATTAAATCACACACAAGTAAAATTTTGCTGAAGATCATTCAAAAATGGTTGCAGCACTACATTGACAAGGAACTGCCAGAAATTCAAGCAAGATTCAGAAGAGGATGTGGAACGAAGGATATCATTGCTGATGTCAGATGGATCTTGGCTGAAAGCAGAGTCTACCAGAAAGTTGTTTACCTGTGTTTTACTGACTATGCAAAGACAATTGTGTGGATTATAACAAATTGTGGATAACACTGTGAAGAACAGGAATTCCAGAACACTTAATTGTGCTCATGAAGAACTCGTATATAGACTAAGAGGCAGTTGTTCGAACAGAACAAGGGGATACTGTGTGGTTTAAAATCAGGAAAGGTGTGTGTCAGGGTTGTATCCTTTCACCATACTTATTCAATCTGTATGCTGAGCAAAAAAATCTGAGAAGTGGGACTATATGAAGGAGAACACGGCATCAGGATTGGAGGAAGACTCATTAACAACCTTTGATATGCCGATAACACAACCTTGCTTGCTGAAAGTGAAGAGAACTTGAAGCCCTTACTGATGAAGATCAAAGACTACAGTGTGGAAAACAAAAATCCTCTCAACTGGACCAATAAGCAACATCATGATAAGCAGAGAAAATATTGAAGTTGTCAAGGATTTCATTTTACTTTGATCCATAATCCATGCCCAGGGAAGCAGCAGTCAAGAGATCAAAAGATGAGTTACATTGGGCAAATCTGCTGCAAAAGACCTCTTTAAAGTGTTGAAAAGCAAAGATGTCACTCTGAGGACTAAGATGCACCTGACCCAAGCCATGGTATTTTCAGTTGCCTCATTTTCATGTGAAGGCTGGACAATTAATAAAACAGATCAAAGAAAAACTGATGCTTTTGAATTATGGTGCTGGGAAAGAATATTGAATATACCATGGACTGCCAGAAGAACAAAAAGTCTGTCTTGGAAGAAACACAGGCAGAGTGCTCCTTGGAAGCAAGGATGGCTAGACTTTGTCTCACGTACTTTGGACACGTTATCAGGAGAGACTAGTCCCTGGAAAAGGGCATCATCTTTGGTAAGGTAGTGGGTTAAGGAGCCCTGGTGGCACAGTGGTTTAAGCAACTGACTTAGGTTGGAAGTTCAAAACCATCAGTGGCTCTGTAGGAGAAAGGTGTGGCAGTTTGCTTCTGTAGACACTTACAGCCTTGAAAACTCTATGGGGTTACTATGAGTTGGAATCGAATCGACAGCAGTGGGATTTTGTTTTTTGTTTTTTTGTTAAGGTGGGTCATCGAAAATGAGGAGGACACTCAAAGAGATGGACTTACACAGTGGCTGCAACAATGGGCTCAAACACCACAACAATTGTGAGGATGGCACAGGACTGGACAGTGTTTCATTCTGTTGTGCATAGGGTCACTATGGGTCGGAACTGACTCTATGGTACCTGACCACAACAACAACTATATATGTATATATATCCTATTGGTTCTGTTTCTCTGGCAAACCCTAATATATCCTCTAAAAATAATTTGCATTATTAATAGTTTAGTGTGTTTCTAGATTTTTTTCTATGCCTATACTAAATTTTTTTAAGAATTTGAGTTTTGTTCTACATTTTTCTCTCATTCTAACAAGGCCTTCTATTGTATCCTTGGTCACAGTGGTCGTAGTGGTAGCTGGGCACCATCTAGTCCTTCTGGTCTCAGGCTAGAGGAGGCTGTGGTTCATGTAGACCATTAGTCCTTTGGAATAATTTCTTTCTTAAGTCTTTGTTTTCCTTCATTCTGTTTTGCACCAGATGGGAAAAGACCAATAGTATCTTAGATGGCCACTTGCAAGTTTTAAGACCCCAAAAGCTACTCACCAAACTAGGATGTAGAGCATTATCTTTATGAATTATATTATGTCATTTGAGCTAAATGTCCTCCAAGACTATGGTCCTTAGCCTTCAAGCCCAGTAACTCAGTTCCACAAGGTATTTGGATATGCCTAAGAAGTTTCCGTAACTTTGCCCCCATGTGCTATATTTTTTTATAAGAATATATATGCAGCACATGCAAATATGTGTATACAATTACCCACGACTATACTGATAGGAGCCCTGGTGGCACAGTGGTTAGGAGATTGACTATTAACCAAAAGGTTGGGAGTTCGAATCCACCAACCGCTCCTTGGAAACCCTATGGGGCAGTTCTACTCTGTTTTATAGTGTCACTATGAGTCAGAATTGACTCGATGGCAATGGGTTTGGTTTTTGGTTTTTTTATATCCATATATGGACCCCTGGTGGTGCAGTGGTTAAGAGCTCACCTGCTAACCAAAAGGTCAGCAATTCAGATCCAACAGCTGCTCCTTGGAAACCCTATGGAGCAGTTCTACTCTGTCCTACAGGGTCACTGTGAGTCAAAATCGAGTCAATGGCAATGGGGTTTGGTTTTGGGGGTTATACTTATATTTGCACATGCATGCACTCCCATGAACCCTCCCACATGTATGTAGTATACATATCTACTTATGTAATCACTCTTAGATTTTAGGTTGTTATTACTGTTGTCGCAGAATTGTATATGGTTTAGTTATTACCATAGTTGTCTTTACTCTTTCATGCCTCTCAGTGTCTTCATTTGCCTTAGTCACATTGTACTGACTTCCCCTATATTGTGTATTGCCTTTTCCTGCAACAGAATTAACACGTATTTACTATCTAGTAAGAGCCTTTGTGACTCAGTGGTTAAGAGGTTGGCTGCTAACCAAAAGGTCGGCAGTTCGAATCTACCAGCTGCTCCTTCAAAACCCTATGGGCAGTTCTACTCTGTCCTATGGGGTCACTATGAGTCATAATTGACTCAATGGCAATGGGTTAATAGCTAATGATCACGAGCATCTCTACATGTGTTTATTAGCTGCCTGAGTGTCTTCTTTGGTGAAGTTTCTGTTCATGTCCTTTGCCCATTTTTGATTGGATTGTTTGTCTTTTTGTTGTTGAGGTGTTGAAGGTTTCTGTATATTTTAGAGATTAGGCACTTGGCAAATATGTTGTTGATAAAATTTTTTTCCCAGTCAATAGGTTCTCTTTTCACTCTTTTGGTGAAGAATTTTGATGAGCATAAGTATTTAATTTTTAGGAGGTCCCAGTTACCTACTTTATCCTCTGTTGTTTGTGCATTTTTGGTTAGGTTTGATAGTCTATTTATGCCATAAATTAGGATCCCTAGCTTTGTCCCTATGTTATCTTCCAGGAACTTTATAGTTTTAGGTATAACATTTAGGTCTTTGAGCCATTTCGAATTAGCTTTTGTGTATGGTGTGAGATCTGAATCCTGTTTCATTTTTCTGCAAATAGATGTCCAGTTTTGCCAACATCATTTGTTAAAGAGACTATCTCTTCCCCATTGAATGAACTTTCGTCCTTTGTTGAAGGTGAGTTGTCCATAGCGGAATGGATTTACTTCTGTGTTCTCATTTCTGTTCCATTGGTCTGTGTCTGTTGTACCAGTACCAGGCTGTTTTGACTACCATGGCTGTATAGTAAGTTTTCAGATCGGGGAGTGTGAGGCCTCCTACTTTATTCTTCTTTTACATTAATATTTTGGCTATTCAAGGCCTCTTTCCTTTCCATATAAATTTGGAGATCAGTTTTTCCATTTTGTTAAAGAAGGTTGTTGGGATTTGGATAAGAATTACATTGTCTCTATAGATTTCTTCGGGTAGCACTGACATTTTCACAATGGTCTTCCAATCCATGAGCATGGTATATTTTTCCATTCATGTAGGTCCTTTTTTATTTTTATTTGTTTTGGAGGCCTGGTGACACAATGGTTAAGAGCTTGACTGCTAACCGAAAGATCGGCAGTTTGAATTCACTAACTGCTCCTTGGAAACCCTATGGGACACTTCTACTCTGTCCTATAGGCTCACAATGAGTCAGAATCAACTTGACAGCAATGGGTTTGTTTTGGTTTTAGGTCTCTTATAGTAGTACTTTGTAGTTTTCTTTGTATAAGTCTTTTACCTCCCTGGTTAGATTTATTGCTAAGTATTTTATTCTTTGGGGGGCTATTATAAATGGTATTGTTTTCTTGATTTCCTTCTCAGATTTCTTCTTGTTAGTGTAAAGGAATCCAACTGATTTTTTGTATGTTAATCTTGTACCCTGCCACTTTCCTGAACCCTTCAATTAGTTCCAGTAACTTCCTTATGGAGTTTCTGGGATTTCCATATATAAGATCATGTCATCTGTGAATAGGGATAGTTTTACTTCTTCCTTACCTATTTGAATGCTCTTTATTTCCATTTCTTGCCTTATTGCTCTGGTTAGAACTTCCAGTAAAATATTAAGTAGGAGGGGTGATAATGGGCATGCTTGTCTAATTCTCATTCTCAAGGGGAATGCTTTCAATTTCTCTCCATTGAGAATAAAGTTGGCTGTTGGTTTTGAATATATGCTCTAAATTATGTTGAGGGATTTCCCTTCTTTTCCGATTTTGTTGAAAGTTTTTCAACATAGCAACCCTACAGAACAGAGTAGAACTGCCCCTTAGAGTTTCCAAGGAACGCCTGGTGGATTCAAACTGCTGACCTCTTGGTTAGCAGCCGTAGCACTTAACCACTATGCCACCAGAGTTTCCAGTAACCTATAAAAATAGAAATTTATTGTCTGTTCTGGAAGCTAGGAGCCTGAAATCAGGGTGTCAGCAGTATCAATTCCTTCCGAGGCTCTGAGGGAGAATCTTTTCCATGTCTCTCCTAGCTCCTGGTGACGGCCAGCAACCCTTGGCGTTCCTTGGCTTGTAAATGCATCACTCCAAATCTCTGCCTCTGCCATCACTTGGTGTTCGCTCTGTCTCTGAGTCTTTTCTCTTTTATAATGTGTAGTGAGTTTGAGGGAATTCGGGGCTGATCAAGGAAAAAGATCTGATCACAAGATAGCAGCATTGCCCAGCAAGCCATTTATTGGGAGATGCATGGACAGCTACATGCAGACCTCCACAGTAGGAGGTCTTCCAGAGCCAAGCAGCTCCAGGAGGCACCAGAAGGGGAAAAGGGCCTAAGCCTCAGGGAGGGGAGAAGGGAGAGAATGAAGTTTATGTGTTCCCAGAAGAAGGCCTCCTGCAGCCACGGCAGAAGTCTCTGTGTCAGAGAGCTCCAAAGGCAGCAGCACCTTTTTTGTTGTTGGGTGCCCTCAAGTAGATTTTTGAGTCATAGCAGCCCCATGTGACAGAGTAGAATTGCCCCATAGGGTTTTCTTAGCTGTAGTCTTTACTGGAGGTTTTTCTTCAAAGGAGCTGCCAGGTGGGTTTAAGCTGTCAACCTTTCAGTTAGCAGCCAAGCTCTTAACAGGTTCACCATCATGGCTTCTTAGCAGCAACTTAGGATCCTTATACAACAAAATTTGTGAAAACTGGAACCTGTGTAAGATGGAAATCTGTCAAAGAAGGAAAACTCAAGTATTTTCCACTAACAGAGAGTGGTAGAAAAGTGGTTAAGACTGCATCCTGTCAAAGGTGGAAAACTTGTGAGACCTGGAAAAACAAGGCTTTCTCATTGAGTTCCAGCTCTTGGAGGTTTCACTGTAACTGCAGGATTTTATCTTATCTAGGACTAGCAAATAGTCTGTTCCTGGCCTTGTTCTGACCAATGATATTAAGCTTTTCCATTGTCTCTTACCACAGCTGTAGTAGATTTGATTCCTGTGTATTCCATCTGGCGAGGTCCACATGTACAGTCACCATTGATGTTGTTGAAAAAAGGTATTTGCAATGAAGAAATCATGGGTCTTGCAAAATTCTATCATGCATTCTCTGGCATCATTTCTACTACCAAGGCCATATTTTCCAACTACCAATCCTTCTTCTTTGTTTCCGACTTTAGAATTCTGATCACTGGTAATCATCAATTGTTCATATCCAAGTTCAAATTGAAGCTGAAGAAAATTAGAATAAGTCCACTGGAGCCAAAGTACGACCTTGAGTATATCCAGCCTGAATTTAGAGACTATCTCAAAAATAGATTTGACACATTGAACACTAATGACCAAAGACCGGAAGAGTTGTGGAATGACTTAAAGAATATCATACATGAAGAAAGCAAGAGGTCATTAAAAAGACAGGAAAGAAAGAAAAGACCAAAATGGATGTCAGAGGAGACTCTGAAACTTGCTCTTGAATGTTGAGTAGCTAAAGTGAATGGAAGAAATGATGAAGTAAAAGACTTCAATGGGTAGCTCAAGAAGACAAAGCATTATAATGACATGTGCAAAGACCTGGCGTTAGAAAACCAAAAGGGAAGAACATGTTTGGTATTTCTCAAGCTGGAAAAACTAAAGACAAAATTCAAGTCCTGAGTTGCAGTGCTGAAGGATTCTGTGGGCAAAACAATGAATGCCCCATGAAGCATCAAAAGAAGATGGAAGAATACACAGAGTCACAATACCGAAAAGAATTAGTCGACATTCAATCATTTCAGGAGGTAGCATATGATCAAGAACCAATGGCACTAAAGGAAGAAGTCCAAGCTGCACTGAAGATATTGGTGAAAACAAGGCTCCAGGAATTGACAGAACACCAATTGAGATGTTTCAGCAAACAGATGCAGCACTAGAAGCGCTCACTCGTCTATGCCAAGAAATTTGGAAGACAGCTACCTAGCCAACCAAATGGAAGAGATCCATATTTTTGTCTATTCCAAAGAAAGGTGATCCAACAGAATGTGGAAGTTATTGAACAGTATCATTGATATCACACACAAGTAAAATTTTGCCAAAGATCATTCAAAAGAGGCCACAGCAGTATATCAACAAAGAACTGCCAGAAATTCAAGCCAGATTCAGAAGAGGATGTGGAACAAGGGATATCATTGCCGATGTCAGATGGATCCTGACTGAAAGCAAAGAATACCAGAAAGATGTTTACCTGTGTTTTATTGACTGTGCAAAGACATTCAACTGTGTGGGTCATAACAAATTATGGATAACATTGCAAAGAATGGGAATTCCAGGACACTTAATTGTGCTCATGAGGGACCTGTGCATAGACCAAGAGGCAGTCGTTTGTACAGAACAAGAGAATACTTTATGGTTTAAACCAGGAAAGGTGTGCATAAGGGTTAGATCCTTTCACCACACTTATTCAATCTGTATGCTGAGCACATAAGTCAAGAAGCTAGACTATATAAAGAATAGGGCATGAGGCTTGGAGGAAGACTCATTAACAACCTGTGATATGCAGATGACACAACCTTGCTTGCTGAAAGTGAAGAGAACTTAAAGCACTTAATGATGAAGATCAAAGACCACAGCCTTCAGTATGGATTACACCTCAACATAAAGAAAACTAAAAATCCTCACAACTGAACCAAAAAGGAACATCATGATAAAGAGAAAAGATTGAAGTTGTCAAGGATTTTTTTTTACTTGGATCCATAATCAACACTCATGGAAGCAGCAGTGAAGAAATCAAACTACACATTGTATTGGGCAAATCTGCTGCAAAAGACCTCTTTAAAGTGTTGAAAAGCAAAGGTGTCACTTTAAGGACTAAGGTGCACCTGACCCAAGCCATGGTGTTTTCAGTTGCCTCATATGCATGCGGAGGCCAAAGAATTGATGCCTTTGAATTATGGTGTTGGTGAACAATACTGAACATACCATGAACTGCCAAAAGAATGAACAAATCTATCTCAGAAGAAGTGCAGCCAGAATACTGTACTTCATCTCACATACTTTGAGCATGTTATCAGGAGGGAACAGTCCCTGGAGAAGGACATCATGCTTGGTAAAGTAGAGGGTCAGTGAAAAAGAGAAAGACCCTCAAAGAGATAGATTGACACAGTGGCTGCAACAATGGGCTCAAGCATAACAACCATCATGAGAATAGAGCAGGACCAGGCTTTGTTTCATTCTGTTGTACGTAGGGTCACTATGAGTTGGAACTGACTTGACAGCACCTAAAAACAACAACAGGGCTAGTAGATGTTGGGTGCAGTTTCACTGGGTATGTTAAGCAGGCAGACTCTAAGTGGCTAAAAATTTGCTTATTTGTGCTATTTTTAAAACAATTGGTTATATACAAATTTGAGTTTGGTATTGATGGGCTTTTTGGGCTAAAAGGCCTCAGCTTGCTGTAAAGAAGTAAACAGCTTAGGGCTGATACACAAAGGCCATCTTTGGCTTATTTATATAATAAGGACACCATTCATCTTGGATTAAGACGTACCCTACCCCAGTACAATACCACACTAATTTAACTGATAATGTTTTGAAAGACCTATTTCCAAGCATGGGCCCTGGTGGCACAGTGGTTAAGCATTTGGCTGCTAACCAAAAGGTCAGCAGTTCAAATCCATCAGCCGCTCCTTGGAAACCCAACAGGGCAGGTCTGCTCTATCCTATAGGGTTGCTACCAGTCAGAATCAACTCGACGGCAATAGGTTTGGTTTTCTGTTTGGTTTATTTCTAAACAAGGTCAGGCTCTTAGGTACCAAGGGCTAGAACTTCAACATATGTTTTTAGGGGGCACAATTCAATCCATAATAGGCATAGAGCTATAAAAGTAAGCAGCGAGCTGAGTCCTGTGACCTGCAATTTAGGATAATGGCAGATGAGGCCAAAAAATGTAGGTGAGGGGTTGATTACGTTTGGGAGGACCTGGCAGCCACGACTTCTCATTGCAACTCAATTTCCATTCTGAGTTCTTTCCTCAAACTCACACCCACAGCTATAGTGAGTGACTGAGCTATGATCAAGCTAAGGACAGTGGCTGAGGCTCCAGCCCTGGATGATGTAGCATCTCTACTTGAAGGCAGCTCATCAGGAGGGAAGACTTCCCCATTTGCTGACCTCATCCTAAGCCACCATTCCCAGACCACTGGCCCTTGGCTTCTTATCTGGAATCTGACCACCAGGACTTGACTCCAGCTTCAACACTCAAAACCAGCATGAGCTTAGGAAGTGATCTACCACCTCTGTGCTTCAGCTGATCCATGGGGATAATGATGGCACCACACTCCTTGCTGGTCCGTGAGTCTCTGTGAGAAAGAAACGAGGCCACGCCTATAAAGCCCTCAGAAGAGGGTCTGGCACACAAAGAGCTCTAGAAACATCAGTTCATATTAGTGTCAGTGTTAGTGTTAGTATTAGTACAAGTGCTAGTACCCACCAGCCACTCCAAGTGAAGAAGATGTGGCAGTCTGCCCCTGGAAATATTATAGCTTTGGAAACCCTATGGGGCAGTTCTACTCTGTTCTACAGGGTCACTATGAATCAGAAGCAACCCAACTGCACACAGCAACAACACAACTGTATTAATATCAGTACTAGGATTCTGTGGTGGGCCATCTTCAGTCCCTCTACCTTTCAATGGCATGTCTCAGTGTTGTGGTAAAGGGATGAGCCTGGGCTTCAGCATTCAGTGGCCTCAAATGTAAAATGGAGGTAATACTGTCCACTTTACAGGGTTGTTGTGAGAATTCTAGACGAGACATGTGAAGGACTTAGCCCTCAGCTGGAACTCAACAGCAATTAGCTGCTATTATTATCACTGCATAAATACCCCTTCACCAATACACATACTTACACATACCCTGTGTGCATGTGTCTCTTCCATGTGTTCAAGAGCATTAGTCCCCTTGAGCCTCCCCAAAGTAGCAGAGAGAACCAAAGTCCACAGCCAACAACCATTTACCAAGTGGCAGAGCAGGAAGTGCTTAAGGTGATTAACGGTAGTATGGAAATCAAGGAGGCCATGACTGGGACAGAAGAGGAGGCAATCGAGGCTTAGGCATCAGCAATAGAATTAATAGGGACAGGTGGAAGCTTGCATAGGCCCTTTCTTTTTTCTTGGGGAATGTGTAGGCGGTCTCCCCCCAAATTTGGAGAGAGAAAAGGTGTTGAGAGAGAAGAGAATGCTCTCAGTTGCACAGGAGGCTTTGAAATGCAAAGAATGTAGTAGAGAGCAGCAATCTGCAAGCCTGGAACCCGAGCCCTGGAACCAGGGGGACATGAAGCCTTTCCAAAGGGAGCCTGGGCACTGATGTTTCTCAAGGAATCAGTTTCCATATCCTCCATTTCCAAGCACATCTTTCCAAGAATTAATCTGACTAAGTCTGTCTGTGGCTAAAATGTCCTGGAGATTTTTCTTCCCCAGTGCCTTAGATCTCTGTTGTTGCTGTTGTCGTTGTTGTTAAGTGCCGTCAAGCCGGTTCCGACTCATAGCAACACCATGCACAACAGAACGAAACACATCCCGGTCCTGCGCTATCCTCACAATCTTTGCTATGTTTGAGTCCATCGTTGCAGCCACTGCGTTTTTAGATCCCTAGAGCTCCTGTAACAGAAATGCCACAGAGAGAAATTCATTTTCTCACAGTTCAGGAGGCTGGAAGTCTGACTTTGGGGCATGGTTCCAGGGGAAGGCTCTCTATATCTGTTTGCTTTTGCTCTGGGGAAGATTCTTCTCTCTTCTAGCTTCCATAGACCCAGTGGTCCTCAGTTTCTTGGCAATATTCATGTGGCATTTGTCTCCCCCCATTGTGCCTGCTTTTGTGTCTAATCTGCTCTTTTTACAGCTCAGAAGTGATTAGGTTTAGGACACATGCTACACTGATATGACTTCATTAACATGACAAAGCAAACCCTATTCCCAAATGAGGTTACATTGACAAGTATAGGGGTTAGGTTTCCAACACATGAATTTGGGGAGGGACACAATTTAATTCATAACACCCATCTCCCTTTTTTACAGTTGCCCATCACCCAGTTTCAGCTATTATTTTGTTGTTGTTGTGAACCATTGTCTAAGTGCACATATTTTTTATTATATATTGGGGCGGGATTTGTTCCAGAGGAAGGTTTTGCAAGAATCTAATGGGGAGAAGGAAGAAAGGATACACTCTGCAAATGTCAAGAAGTCAGGAGACATTTCCTGTCATCCTGCATGTGATGGGCAAGAGCCAGATCAGGGCTTTATTACACTCCCTTTTTTTCTGACCAGTGTATCAGGAGGGATCACACCATGCAATGAACTCTGCTCCGTAATCATGGGAGGTTGTCAGGAATGATTTTTTTAATGAATTGCTTAGACTATATTGTGCCTGAAGAAAAATGGCTCTGTATTCAGAAAAACCTCGTATTTTACAGAGGCAATTCTTAGTAGCTAAATATTTGAGTGTTGTTAAACATTTATAGCTTCACAAAGTTAAATATTCAGGTTGCTTCTGGTAGGCAGATGTTTCATACCATCAGTCATAGACACACAGATTCATGTAGCTCTCATTACCTGCCTCCTTAGTTATTCTTCTAAGCCCTTTCAAGTGATCTAATTGCTCCAGCAGCCAGGACATTTTTATCAACTCCAGTTAATTAAAAGGCTCTGCTGCCATTGCTCCATGCCTAGAGCTGGAGTTAGGCTGAATGATAACCTTTCCTTTAGCTTAGTCATTCAGCCACCCCACTCCCTGCTTCCACCCTCACTATCGGTCATCTCCAGTACCAACCTTGCACCCTCCAGCCCTGGACTTGCTCCTTCTGATACTCCTAGGACCCATTCAAAAAAAGGAAGAGACAGGCTGCCCCTGCAGGTCTCCTTCCTCTGCAGTAGCCGAAGGACACCATCAGGGTCACTCAACAATCTTGTAGTTTGGGCTAAAAGGATTGAGCTTTGTCATCCATTTAATCACACCATTTGATTATGTGGGACCCAGATGAGTCCACACCATACACACGCCCTGTCTTAGTGTCCTAGTGCTGCGCCATAACAAAAAATACCACTGGTGGGTGGCTGTAAAGAACAGAATGTGTTATCTCACAGTTTTGGAGGCTAGAAGTCCAAATCAAGGCAAGGATCCTTCCTCTTCAGTAGTCCTGGGCATTCCTTAGTGTCCTTGGCTGCTTGTAGATATATATTCACATGGCACCTTTCTTCCCCCTGTGAGTGCCTCTCTCTGCATTTCAGTGTTGTTGTTGTGTGTAGTCAAGTTGATTCTGACTCATAGTGACCCTATATGACATAGTCGACCTGCCCCATAGGGTTTTCTAGGCTGTAATCTTTACAAGAGCAGATTGCCAGGTCTATCCTCTCACAGAGCTTCTGGTGAGTTCAAACCAACCTTTTAGTTAGCAGCTGAGCACTTAACCATTGTGCTACCAGGGCTCCTTTTATGTGTACTGCCTTTTATAGTACACCACTCAGAAGGGATTAAGTTTAGGATCCACGCTGTCTGACAGGAAAAAAGAAAAACCCTATTTCAAAACAAAGTCATAAATACAGGTACCGGTGTTTGGATGTCATCATAACTTTTTTTTCCCCCAACATGATATTGTTGTTTAGGCGAAAGTTAACAGAGCAAATTAGTTTTCCACACAACAATTTATACACAGCTTGTTTTGTGATATTGGTAGCAAACCCCTGAATGTATTAGCACTCTTTCCTCTTCCTTCTTGGGTTCTTGTGTCCATTTGCCCTTCTTTCCTGCCCCTACGCATCCTTCTGAACTTTGATTTTGGGCAAATGCTGCCCTTTAGGTCTCGTGTAGTTGATTGTTCTGAGGTATACATTCCTTACTGGTGTTATTGTTCATTTTATAGGCCTGTCTATTGTATGGCTATTATGTGATCTCCAAGAGTGATTTCAATTCTAAGTTTGAAAGCTAAGGATCGCAATCCCCGGAGTTCCACCAGTCTCTATCAGACCAGTAAGTCTGGTCTTATTTATAAGTTTGAATTTTGTTCTAAATTTCTCTTCCATTCTGTCCGTGACCTACTATTGTGGTCCCGGTCAGAGTGCTGGGCAGTGGTAGCTGAGCACCATCTAGTTCTTCTGGTCTCAGGCTAGTGGAAGCTGTGGTTTGTGTGGGTCATTAGTCCTTTGGATTAATTGCTTCCTTTAGTCTTTGGTTTTCTTCACTCTTCTTTGCTCCAGATGGGGGTAGATCAATTGCTATATCTTAGATGGCCACTTCCAAGCTTTTAAGACCCAGTCACTATTCACCAAGGTAAGATGTAGAACATTGTCTATATGGATTATGATATACCAGTTGGCCTAGATGTCCCCCGAGATCATCATAACTTTTGGGAGAACATAGTTCAATCCATAACACACCCCCTCATGGCTCATCATTACTCATTTGCCCACTCTTGCTTTAAAGTTAATACCCAGAGAGAAATCAAGATGAGATGCAAATAGGGCCTGGGCAACACTGAGTCCTTGATTCCAGGCCCTGAAACTACCCTGGTTCCTTCATCTTTCTCTTCAATTCTGCAAACCTGTGTCCTTCCAAGGAAGCCCTTTATTTTATTAAGCTAGTTTGAGTTGGATTTCTGTCACGTGCAATGAAATGTTCATTGATTAGAGTGTGCAACCTATAAACTTCTATTGCTTTAAAATCCCAGTTGGTAGACTATCTAAAGCAACTCAGTTCTATTTTTCCACAAAACAATATGGCCCTATGACATTTACTACACACCAGGAACGCACAGGTGGATAAGACACTCATTTACCTGAGGCAACAAGCATTTTTTTGAGAACCTGGATATGAGTCACTGCCCTCACAAGCCTGCTATCAAAAGAGACGGGACTCAACACTAATCATGACAACTCTCATTAAAACCCATTCTCCACTGCCATCAAGTCAATTCTGACTCATAGTGACCCTTTAGGACAGCGTAGAGCTGCCCCATAGAATTTCCAAGGCTGTTTTTTTTTAATCTTTACAGAAGCAGACTGCCACATCTTTCTTCTTTCTCCCGTGGAGAAGCTAAAGGGTTTGAACAACAGACCTTCCGTGGTTCAAACCTTCTGCACCACCAGAGCTCCTTCAATTCTCACTGGTGTTGTTAGGTGCCATTGAGTCAGTTCAAATTCATAGCAACCCTATGCACAACAGAACGAGACACTGCCCAGTCCTGCACCATTCCCACAGTTGTGCCATGCTTTAAGCCATTGTTGCAGCCACTGTGTCAATCCATCTCGTTGAGGGTCTTCTTGTTTTTCACTGACCCTCCACTTTACCAAGCATGATGTCCTTCTCCAGGAACTGATCCCTCCTAATAATTCGTCTCAAGTAAGTGAGATATAGTCTCGCCATCCTTGCTTCCAAGGAACATTCTGGTTGTACTTCTTCCAAGACGGATTCGTTCCTTCTTTTGGCAGTGCACAATACGTTCAATATTCTTCTCAAGCACCAAATTCAAAGGCTTCGATTCTTCTTTGGTCTTCCTTATTCCTTGTTCAGCTTTCACAAGCATATGAAGCAACTGAAAATGCCATGGCTTGGGTCAGGCGTGCCTTAGTCCTCAAGGTGATATCTTTGCTTTTCAACACTATAAAGAGGTCTTTTGCAGCCGATTTGCTCAATGAAATGTATCTTTTGATTTCTTGATTGCTGCTTCCATGGGTGTTGATTGCGGATCCAAGTAAAATGAAATACTTGACAACCTCAATCATCTCTCCATTTATCATGATGTTGCTTATTGGTCCAGTTGTGAGAATTTTTGTCTTCTGAACATAAATGTTGAGGTGTAATCCATACCGAAGGCTGTGGTCTTTGATCTTCATCAGTAAGTGCTTCAAGTCCTCTTCACTTTCAGCAAGCAAGGCTGTATCATCTGCATAATGCAGGTTGTTAATGAGTCTTCCTCCAATCCTGATGCCATTCTTCTTCATATAGTCCAGCTTATTGGATTATTAGCTCAGCATACAGGTTGAATAGGTACAGTGAAAGGATACTACCTTGATGCACACCTTTCCTGACTTTAAACCATGCAGTATCCCCTTGTTCTGTTCAAAGGACTGCCTCTTGGTCTAAGTCCAGGTTCCTCATGAGCACAATTAAGTGTTCTGAAATGCCTGTTCTTCACAATGTTAACCATAATTTGTTATGATCCACATAGTCAAATGCCTTTGCATAGTCAATAAAACACAGGTAAACATCCTTCTGGTATTCTCTGCTTTCAACCAGGATCCATCTGACATCAGCAATGATATCCCTGCTTCCATGTCCTCTTCTGAATCCAGCTTAAATTTCTGGCAGTTCACTATCAACATGCTGCTGCAGCCACACTTGAATGATGTTCAGCAAAATTTTGCTTGCATGTGATATTAATGATATTGTTCAATAATTTCCACATTCTGTTGGATCACTTTTCTTGGGAATAGGCATAAATGTGGACCTCTTCCAGTTGGTTGGCCAGGTAGCTGTCTTCCAAATTTCTTGGTATAGACGAGTGAGTACTTCCAGCACTGCATCCATTTGTTGAAACATCTCAATTGGTATTTTGTCAATTCCTAGAGCCTTGTTTTTCTCCAATGCCTTCAGTGCAGCTTGGACCTCTTCCTTCAGCACCATTGGTTTCTAATCATATGTTACCTCCTGAAATGGTTGAACATCAACCAATCCTTTTTTGTATAGTGACTCTGTGTACTCCTTCCACCTTCCTTTGATGGTTCTTGTGTCATTTAATGTTTTCCCCATAGAATCCTTCAGTATTGCAACTCTGGGCTTGAATTTTTTCTTCAGTTCTTTCAGCTTGGGAAATGCCAAGTGTGTTCTTCCCTTTTGGTTTTCTATCTTCAGGTCTTTGCACATGTCATTGTAAAAATATTTTGCCTTCTTGAGCCGCCCTTTGAAATCTTCTGTTCAGCTCTTTTACTTCATCATTTTTTTTCCTTTTGCTTTAGCTACTCAACGTTCAAGAGCAAGTTTCAGAGTCACTTCTGACATCCATTTAGGTCTTTTCTTTCTCCTGTCTTTTTAATGACCTCTTGCTTTCTTCATGTATGATGTCCTTGATGTCATTCCACAGCTTGTCTGGTCTTCGGTCATTAGTGTTCAACACATCAAATCTATTCTTCAGATGGTCTCTAAATTCAGGTGGGATATACTCAAGGTTGTCCTTTGGATCTCATGGACTTGTTCTAATTTTCTTCAGTTTCCGATTGAACTTGCACATGAGCAATTGATGGTCTGATCCACAGTCAGTCCCTGGCCATGTTCTGACTGATGACATTGAGCTTTTCCATCATCTCTTCACACAGATGTAGTCAACTTGATTCCTGTGTATTCCATCTGGTGAAGTCCATGTGTATAGTCACTGTTTATGTTGGTGAAAAAAGGTATTTGCAATGAAGAGTCATTGGTCTTGCAAAATTCAATCATGCGATCCCTGGCATCATTTTTATCACCAAGGTCATATTTTCCAACTACCAATTCTTCTTCTTTGTTTCCACCTTTCAAATTCCAATCACCAGTAATTATTGGTGCATCCTGATTGCATGTCCAATTACAGGCTGCAGAAGTTGGTAAAAATCTTCAATTTCTTCATCTTCAGCCTTAGTGGTTGGTGCATAAATTTGACTAATAGTCATGTTAACTGGTCTTCCTTTTTGGCGTATGGATATTATCCTATCACTGACAGCATTGTACTTTAGGATAGATCTTGAAAGGTTCTTTTTGATGATGAATGCAATGTCATTCCTCTTCAAGTTGTCGTTCCTGGCAGAGTAGACCATATGATTGTCTGATTCAAAATGACCAATACCAGTCAATTTCAGCTCACTAATGCCTAGGCTATTGATCTTTATGTGTTCCATTTCATTTTTGATGATTTCCAATTTTCCTAGATTCATACTTCTCATTTTGAGTCATGCCACATCAGTAAATGAAGGTTCCAAAAGCTTGTGTCCATCCACATCATTAAGATTGACTCTACTTTGAGGAGGCAGCCCTTCCCCAGTTGTATTTTCAGTGCGTTCCAATCTGAGGGGTTCATTTTCCAGCACTATATGAGACAAAGTCCTGCTGTTATTAATAAGGTTTTCACTGGCCAATTCTTTTCAGAAGTAGACTGCTGGGTCCTTCTTCATAGTCTGTCTTAGTCTGGAAGCTTAGCTAAAACCTGTCCGCCATGGATGACCCTGCTGGTATTTGAATACTGGTGGCATAGCTTCCAGCGTTACAGCAACACACAAGCCTCCACAGTACAATAAACTGACAGACACGTGGGGGTCAACTCTCACTAGAGAGGTTCAAAGTGTTCCCTATGGTGGCTGAGGGTGGGGAAAACAATATCCCTTGCAAGTGCAGGGAAGGCTTTGTGAAGAAGGAAGCTGTTCTGCTGGGTTCTGAAAGATAGTGTCTTAGTTTCCTATTGCTGCTTAAAATAAATACCACAAGTGGGTGACTTTAAAGAACAGCCATTAATTTTCTCACAGTTCTGGAGGCTAACTCCAAATAAGGTGTCTGGGTCATGTTGATTCATCCCTTATTGGGAGCCTTTGGTGTTTCTTGGAGTTTATTGGCTTTTTTAGAGTCTTTACATGGCATTGATCTTCCTCCATGCATGCATACCTCTATGTCCATTTTGCTATTTTTATAATTCAGAAGTGATTAGATTTAGAATCCACCCTACGCACTGGTTAAGCAGTTCAGCTGCTAACCGAAAGGTCAGCAGTTCAAATCCACCAGCCACTCCTTCGAAACCCTATGGGGCAGTTCTACTCTGTCATACAGGATCGCTATGAGTTGGAACTGACTCAAGAGCAATAGGTTTGGTTTTTCTTTTGGTTCTACTAGGGTATAACCTAATTAACATAACAAAGAAAACGCTATTTCCAAACAAGATTACATACACGGGTATAGGGGTTAGAATTCCAACACATATTTTTTGGGAGGACACAATTTAATCCATAACAGATACGTCAGGTTCCAGTGGCAGTCCTGGTGGCACAAATGGTTAAATGCTTGGTTATTAACTGAAAGGTTGGTGGTTCAAATCCACCCAGAAGTGTCTTGGAAGAAAAGCCTTACAATCTGCTTCCAAAAGGTCACCCCCACGAAAACCCTATGGAGCAGTTCTATTCTGCACACATGGGGTCAACATGAGTTGAAATCAACTTGACAGTAACTGGTAGAGAAGTAGAGAAGCAAAAAAATGCAGGGCAAGCTTGTGGAAAATACTATACAAACTGGCTGAAATGCTGAGTATGTAAATGTGAGCTGTGGGAGAAAATGCCAGAAGGAAAATTGTGGCCACAAGGTGGGCAGCCTGCCTTGGGGTCAGCCAAAAGAGTGTTCTCTTAATTTAATAGACAATGGGAAGGAGTCACAAAGTATTTCTGAGCCAAGGGATGATGTCATCTGAGCTCTCCTTTAAGAAGATTAATTCAGTGGCATTATGTGGGATAGTTTCAAAGGCACAGAGAATGGGGGCAGAGAAACTAGTAAGAATGCAGACACAATAATCTTAGGTGGGAGATATTGAGAAATTGAACTAGAATAGTGGAGACGAGAAGGAGGGAATTGATGGATGGGAGAGATACTGCAGCAGTGATAGGAAGCTGACATGATTTGACAACTCTAAGTATGAAATCCTTCACAAATGTGTGTATTATTTTTATTTGGTGTTACTTAGGATAGTTAAGATTTGCAGACCATCTGTCATTGATGCTAAGAAGTAAGTTGGATTTTATCCCCACTTGAAGCTGTCTGCTGGAAACCCAGAGAGCCCGTGCTCACAGGGTTGGGCAATGAGGGAATGTGACAGGACTGGAAGCTACAAGGACCAGTTGCCTACTTACTGCAATGCCAGGGACATCAGCCTCCTATACCTCCAAAATCCCGTAAGTGGAACACCATGGTAAGTACCTGAAATATCACCACATTCATGAGTCATTCAAGGGCTCAGCTCAGGCAGTGTTGCACTGGAAGCAAACCTGCTTTAGCACTGCACCTGAGAGCAAGCCCATGGCTCATGTAGGACAGAGTATAAGCTTCAGAGGACAGAAAATGGGGTTGCCTGTTTTCACCTGCTCCCCCAGCACCTAGAGCCTGGCAGGTAGCAGATGCACGGCAAACGAAGGATTAAATGATTCAATAAATGAATAAATTGCAGGGTTTCTAGAATACAAAAGCACTCTCTGGAGGCCCCAGTGGCTACCACCTGCCACTACCACCCCTCTCCCTCCACCAGCATCATAGCAGGCCCCACACCTCTTCTGAAGCATCCCAGGAGTGCACCCCTCCATGGCTTCAGCTTCAGGCTGGGAGGTGGCAGAGCACTACCTTGACTCCAGGGGTGGGAGGATAAGAGGGGTGGGAAAAAAAGGGCCTTGCAGAGAGATATGATTGCAACCCCCTCCCTCTACCCCCGCTGACTTGGAAGGCCATAATGTTTGTTCTCTCAAGGGTAGAGGAGAGAACTGAATATATTAAATAATCATTTTTTAATTTAAGTCAGTAAAGCATTTGGGAATATCCACAGTGTGAACAACTCTCACAACCAAATAACATTTGAGGCGCTCACCACAGTGGCTGCTTATGTCTCAACACTTGTTTTCTTCGTTATCATTCCTCTATTGCTTCAAGCCACGATTTGATGAATCTCTGCGCCAGGAAAAAACAAAACTTATTAAAATTATGCTGTCAAACTTTTGTAATTTTACTTCGTCTTGCTTTCAGCTGTTTAAAAACAATGTTCCTTCCCATCCCTTGAGCCTTACGCTTGGAAACGACACCTGCCTCAGGTCCTTCTGCTTCTTGCTCACAAAAACAAAATCTCTCATATAATATTGGGGTCTACAAGGGTCCAGGGAGAGAAAATTCTAGCCGTTCTGCCTCCTCTGAGTACATGCAGGCTGTTATTACCATATGTGTGAGGCATTTGAGATTGTAAAACTACCATGACCAGAATTCTGCCACAACACATCCCCAGAGGAGCCCTGGAACACCTGGAAAGCAAGAGGAACATATATTTACTGATCTCAATTGGGTTATGAAGGAGCCCTGGTGGCACAATATTTAAGTGCTTGGCTGCTAACAGAAAGGCTGGTGGTTCAAATTCAACAGAGGAGAGAAAGACCTGCTTGGGTAAAGATTACAGCCTAGGGTCTGAGGTCTTAAAAGCCTGTGAGCAGCCATCTAGGATACTCCACTGGCCTCACCCCTTGGGAGCAAGAAAGAATGAAGAAAACTAAAGATACAAGGGAAAGATTAGTCCAAAGGACTAATGGACCACATCTACCATGGCCTCCACCAGACTGAGCCCAGTACAACCAGATTGTGCCCAGCTACCACTACTGAGTGCTCTGACAGGGATCACAATAGAGGGTCCCAGATAGAGCTGGAGAAATATGGAGAACAAAATTCTAACTCGAAAAGAAAGATCAGAATTGCTGGCCTGACAGAGACTGGAGAAACCCTGAGAGTATGGCCCTCAGACACCCTTTCAGCTCAGTACTGAAGTCACTCCTGAGGTTCACCCTTCAGCCAGAGATTGGACAGGCCCATAAAACAAAACAAAACAAGACTAAAGGGGCACACCACC
The DNA here is from genome assembly GCF_030014295.1 of Loxodonta africana. Taxonomy (NCBI): domain Eukaryota; kingdom Metazoa; phylum Chordata; class Mammalia; order Proboscidea; family Elephantidae; genus Loxodonta; species Loxodonta africana. The sequence continues at coordinate 59,111,567 of NC_087358.1, forward strand.
CCAGGGGCAAGGACTGGAAGGCAGGAGGGAACAGGAAAGCTGATAATAAGGAACCCAAGATTGAGAAGGGAGGGTGTTGACATGTCATGGGGTAGTTAACCAACGTCATAAAACAATATGTGTACTAACTGTTTAATGAGAAACTAGTTTGTTCTGTAAATCTTCATCTAAAGTACAATTAAAAAAAAAAAAGATTACAGCCTAGGAAACCCTGTGAGGTAGTTCTACCCTGTCATATAGGGTCACCATGAGCTGGAATCGATTGACCACACACAACAACAGCAACAGCATTGGGTTATGGCCATGTCATATCTTATTTACCCAGTGCCGCCATAACAAAAAAACCACAAACAAGTGGCTTTAAAGAACAGAAGTTATTGTCTCACTAAAAGTCCAAATCAGGGTCTCAACCAAGCTGATTCCTTCTGTCAGCCTTTTTCTTAGTTTCTGGTGTCTGCTGGCAATCCTTAGTGTTCTTTGCTTAAGATGGGTGCCCACATGGCATCTTTCTTCTCCCTACATGTGTGTCTCTCTGTCTATTTGCTTTTATAACTCAGCAATGATTTAGGACTCACCTTACTCTTGTATGGAGTCCTGGTGGTTAAGAGCTATGGCTTGCTAACTAAAGGTTGGCAGTTCAAATTCACCAGCTGCTCCTTGTAAACCCTAGGGGGCAGTTCTACTCTGTCCTACAGGGTCACTGTGAGTCAGAATTGAGTCAATGGCAACTGGTTTGGTTTGGTTTCACTTTTATATGGCCTCATTTAGCATAACAAAAGAAAGACTATTTTTAAACAGGGTCACATTTACAGGTACAGAGGTTAGGATTTCAACACATATTTTGGGATGGGGACAGAATTGAATGCATAACAATGACCTTGGCCCTGCACATGAGCTGAGTGGAAGAAATTAAGGTAGGTTTAAGGTCCTCCTATGCAGTCCTGGACCATGGAAAGTGTAGGGTTTGCCACCCCTTCAGTTACGTGACAGGGCCATTATCATTCTTTATGACCAAAGAAAGTAAACCTACCCTAGGGTGGGACTGGCCTCAAAAACAACTGGTGCAGGCATTTCTGGGAAACCATACGAGGCCAGGCTGGAGAAAGAAACAGGAGGTTTGGGGGCCTGCCAAGCAGTAGCAGCCCAAACAGTTGGTGGCAGAACGTTAGTTAAACTAAGATAACAATCACATTCATTCCCTCACTTTTGTATTTCTGGGTTGCTTGGTTGGGATTTGTTTTTCCATGCATTTCCTAGTAAGATTATTTTAGAAGAAGTCAACCTCACTTCAGCTGAACTAAGGGAAGAAAGGACGCAGACATCTGAACCACTGTAACATCAGAGATCAGGGCACCCCCTAAAGGCTTGGAGGGGTGGTGGCCGTGGCAGCCACTCAGGTGGAAATGCGGGAGAACAAGGTGGGGTGAGTAGGAGAGAAAAGTAAAATACAGGAGATGAAGTTTTGTCACTGTGCCTCCCAGGGGTTGCTCCTTCTCAACCCTGTTAGTTCCTCCAGTCTCTAACCTATATGTGACCCCTATAGACATCAAAGCTACAGATGAGGAGGAGAGAAGACTGTTGAGAGCTTTGACTTCACTTTCAAACAGAATCGAGTTCAAGGACTTGTTCTGCCACAGTTGGCTTAAACAAGATATTGACTATTTCTAAGCCGCAATTTGTTTCATTTGTAAAAGAAGAATAACAGTAGCACCTACCTCATGGTAGGTTCTTACTAGAATTAAATTACATAATACATGAAATTTGAGTGGAGTTTTATTGTTCAGTCATCTCAACACCCCTACATCCTCTGGGAACGCACCCCTCTTCTTTTAGGGCTGCTCCCTGCCCAACGCCTTTACCGTGATGTCTGCCTTTTTACGTGAACCCATCTCCTTGGCCACATGACCAGTCAAGAGGTAATCACCTGTTCCAGGTTATTTCAAGCACAGTACACACCCATAACTACGATTGTTCGTCCAGGGGTATGTACGTGGTCTAAGCAAGTTCCTGAGACTCTTTAAAAAGAACCTGGAGTGAAGATATTGAAGTCCCTGGACCTAGTCACCCTGATCTTCTATGGTCTGGTTATAGGTGAAATTATAGGTAAACTTGAACTGTGTTTATGTCACCTGCAACAAAAAAAAAAATCCTGTATAAGCCAGGCATGGGGTATTTAAAGTGACAGAGCCTAAAACATAAAACTGGCTGAATTAAGGTCACTATGGTGATATATAAACATGTCTAAAAATAGGCAGGTATACAGAGACCAAATTTTATTAGTAGTTACCAGGGGCTGTTGGGAGGAAGGGGGAAAGGAAGACTCAATACTTAGGGGACACTGAGCTTCTGTTAAGGGTGAGGGGAAAATCTGGGAACAAATATAGGTGATGGTTAAACAAAATGATGAACATAAGTTAATGCTACTGAACTTTACACGTGCTGATTTATTACGTATATATTCACCACCACCACAACCAAGAAAAAAGCTTAATTTCAACCTGAAAAAAAAAAAGCCTGCAAATTATTTCACTCTTCCTATCAAGAGTAAGGAGCTTTCCATCTAAGATACAACTGTTGGTCTTTTCCCATCTAAGCAAATGAGAATGAAGAAAACCAAAGACTCAAGGGAACAATTAGTCCAAAGGACTAATGGACCACATGCACCATAGCTCAGCCCAAGACCAGAAGAACTAGATGGTGCCCAGCTACCACTACTGACCACTTTGACCAGAATCACAATAGAGGGTCTGGGACGGAGTAGGAGAAAAATGTAGAACAAAATCCAAATTCATAAAAAAGACCAGACTTACTGGTCTCACAGAGAATTGAACAACCCCCAAGACTATAGCCCTCCGTCATCTTTCTAACTTGGATCTGAAGCCACTCCTAGAGATCACCTTTCAGCCAAATAACAGGCTGTCCTATAAAATAAACAATAACAGCCATAAGGAAACTGCTCCTCAGAACAATCAACTATACAAGAACAAAAGAGCAACATTTGCCCAAAAGCAAAGATGAGAAAACAGGAAAGGGCAGGAAAACCAGACGAATAAACTGGGAACTCAGGGTGAAAATAGAGTGCTAACACATTTTGAGGATTGCAACCAATGTCATGGAACATTTTCTGTATAAATTATTGTCATGGATTGAATTATGCCCCCTTATGTGTGTATCAACTTGGTTAGGCCATGATTCCCAGTATTCTGTGGTTGTCCTCTATTTCGTGATTGTAATTTTATGTTAAGAGGATTAGAGTGGGATTGTAACACCATCCTTACTCAGGTCACCTCCCTGATCCAATATTAAGGGAGTTTCCTTGGGGTGTGGCCTGTACCACCTTTTATCTCTCAAGAGATAAAAGGAAAGAGAAGCAAGCAAAGAGTGGGGGACCTCATACCACCAAGAAAGTAGAACCAGAAGCAAAGCACATCATTTGGACCTGGAGTCCCTGCACCTGAGAAGCTCCTCGACCAGGGGAAGATTGAGGAAAAGGACCTTCCGCCAAAGCCAACAGAGACAGAAAGCCCTCCCCTGGAGCCGACGTGCTGAATTTGGACTTTTAGTGTAATTTACTATGAGGAAATAAACTTCTCTTGGTTAAAGCCATCCACTTGTATTTCTGTTGTAGCAGCACTAGATGACTAAGACAATTACTGAATGGGAAACTAATTTGCTCTGTAAACTTTCTCTTAAAGCACAATAAATTAAAAAAAAAAAAAAAAGGTGAGGAGCCCTGATGGTGCAATGGCTAAATGCTCAGCCCCTAACCAAATGGTCTGTCACTGGAACCCCCAGGGGCTGCATGGGAGAAAGACTTGGCAACCTGCTCCAGCAGAGATGATGGCCTTGAAAACCCTGTGGGGGGCAGTTCTACTCTGTCCTATAGGGTCACTATGGGCTAGAACTGACTTGACGGCACAGGACAGCAACAATCAATGAAAAGGTAAAATCTCTTAGATAACTGTATGTTTACAGGTTTGTTCAATGCTTCTTATATTTGAGAATAAGTAGACTATTCTCTTAGTGTGCTGCATAGTATTCTGTAACGTGAATTTACTAAGTTGATTGAGCCTTTCTCCAATTGATGGACACTTTAGGCAATTTCTAATTTGGGCCATTATCGGCAACTTTGCTATGTACATCCCTGTATATTTTTCTTTGTACAGGTGAATGAATATCAGAAAGGGCTCCCAAAGTTGCTGTACCCATGTGCCTGTGCCAGTTATAAATGTGTTCTGCTGTAATAAGCAGAAACTCATTTAAAAAAAAAAAGAGGTAGAATCTCTGTTCTCACCCCTTGACGCTGGGCAGGCCTTTGTGGTTGCCTCAATGAACAGAATGTTGTAGAAATGGCCTGTATGATTTCCCGAGTTAGGATAGAAAGAGCCGTGGAGCTTCGGCCAGTTTCTTTTGGGACACTCACTCTGAAAGCCATTAGCCATCATGTAAGAAGTCCAGATGCCCTGAGGTTGCCACACGGAGAAACCACATGAAGAGAAAGGTGCCCAAGGAGCTCCAGCAGTTCCAGCCTCCAGCTGTTGGAATCTTCCCATCCCAGGCACACATTCATGCTGTGAAGAAGCCTCCATGAGGATCCCAGTCCAGCTGCCATCTGACTGCAGCCACATGACAGACCATGAGTGAGAACTACCCAGCTGAGCCCAGTCAACTCACAGAACCATGAGCAAAGTAAATGGCTGTTATTGTTTTAAGCCACTGTTTTGGGGTGGTTTTTTGTGCAGCAATCAGCAACCAGAATAGCAAGTGGAAAGCAGTCAGGATCCCTTCATTCTGGATAGCAATATTTGGGAAGAGATAGTAAAGCTGTTTGTTAAACAATTACCTGCTGTGTCTGGGGACTTAGGTCATGTCTGATCCACTGAGACTAGCACTTTAGGGATTTGGGTAAGTTGAGAAAGATTAAATTTATCGTATTGCCCATTAGTTGGAGGATCATAAGGAGCTGCCTCTGGAACTGATGAAAATGAATGGATGTCACCCAAGATATTGCATGTTGTACAGTGATTGGACAAGACTTTGGAACATTTCAAAATGTAGAAAAAATAAGCATGTTTATAGTTTGGCATGGGATGGTTGCATTATGTTGGATGAAACATTTGTTAACATATGCCTGTAAGGAATATGTGTGTGTGTGTGTGGCTCTCTGCATGCACACACGTGCACACCCAGGCACTGAATAGCCAAGGGTGTGGACTTTAATGAATCTATTTTTCTCTTCACTACTCTTCCTTCTTCTGAGAACAGCGCTCCCTCCTTCCTTTAGGATAAACACTCCTTCACTATAAGGCCTGAAGCTGCCATCATTTCACAATACCCCACACCTCACTGATGACAATGAATGGTCAGGAAGTAAAGACCTGGCCCAAACAAGGCCAACCAGAAGTTTTCCCCAGCATTCTTCACAACTGAGCTGGGATGGGTTGGAAGGAGAGACCCTTCCTCTCTAATCATGAATCTGTAAAGACATGAGAGCACATCTGGCCTTAGAAAAAATTCTGGCCTCATGAAGAACGAGGCCAATGCCCAGTGAAAATTGGTAACATATGGGTACAGTCCTTATGGCACTTGAGTCCATGTCTTTTCCACTATTTGTATATATCAGCCATAAATGCATAGCCAAAGCTATTTGATTCGATCATCTGCAATCGAGAGAATCTTTAACACAGTTCCAGGGACATAGAAAGCACCAATAAATGCTAGTCACATTTAACTATTTCCCACAGCTGTGCTTCTAACCAGCAGGGGAGAAGTCAACTATGCCTGAAGATAGTGTTCAAAGCCACACTCCACTGGGGCTCGGTGGGCCACAGAGTCAGCTCACCCCATCACCCTACTATGGAGCCCTACAAATACAGGAATGTCCAAATCCCACCACAGACCCACTGGATCTGAATTGCAGGGAAACGGTGTGGCATCCTGAATTTTTTTAAAGCTCCATGGGTGGACTTCTGATTAAATAAATGCAGGTGTTTATCTCCACTTCCTCCTATAACCCCATGTAATGACAGCAACAGAATTAAAGAGCTAAAAATATACCAAAAATGAACAGGAGAGGAGCCAACAGCACATGAGAATGTCAATAACATTTTGTAACATGCAAACTGTGTGGAAGTGTCAGCAAAGAAAGCTGAAATCTAAGTGCCTGCAGCCTATCTGTCCCATGGGACCCCAGAAAGGTGCAGAAATTGATCATTCTAGGTATCCCTGAAGGCAGAGGTGCAAAGCAGGGCTGAAAATAGAGGGATTGGTTGAAAGTCTTTGTAAGAAGCAATTTGTGCCCCAGATGCCTTCTCCACCATATGTAGCCAGGCAACAGCCTTCCCCCTCCTGGCAGATGAGGCTTATTATCTGGGGAAGACAAGGTTCACTCTTTGGAGAGGATGAACAAGTGAGGCATTGGGCTCAGGGACTTAGGCACAGGGGAAGAGACGGCAAGGTAAGATGCTACTAAGAACAGGAGAATTAAAGAAAATTACGTGGGCCGAATGAGAGAATCTTCAGCCACCTTCTTTTTTTGCTCCCAGAAAGCTGGAAATAGGCTTATACCCTCAAGACAAGAGTAGATAGAAATTGCTCTCAGAGAACTGACAAGCCCAAGAAAAAGAGCCACACATAAAGACATTGGGTGTCTCCAACGAAAAGTCAAATCCCCACCTACTGACCATACCAGGTCATAGCCTGCCCAAGCCTAAGGAGATTTTGTTTAGTTTTCCCATACCTCACACTTCAACATGGATGACAGTCAAGGATCACAGACATGTGAGGAAAACCGTGACAAGAAAAGAGAGAGGCCAAACAAAACCCAGGAAAAACTCACCTGGAAGACATAAAGACAATGCAGGGAATAGAAGAAAACTTCTTTTAAAACCGTAGTTAATATCCTCACAGATATAACAGAAGGTGTTACATCAACAAAGCTAGAACAAAATGCTATTCTTAAGAAACATTTAAGAACAAGAAATAGAGCAGAGATAAAAATTGAATAGAAGAGGTGGAATATGAAATTGCAAAAAGCTCACATAAATTAGAACTTTTTAAAATGGAAAATAAGAGATAAAAAGTGAATGCCCATTCAAAAAATAGTCCCCAAAGTGAAAACCTGGTGGAAGAAATGGTCAGAAAAAATAGTACAAGAAAAAATTCCAGAACTAAAGGATATGCATTTCCCTTTGATGAAGGTAGGATGTGAAAACTAATACAAATGGGAACAATAAATAAAATAAAATAAAATAAAAATAATAAAAGAGCTACTATTTAGCAAGGGTTTGACTTATGCCAGGTTACTTGCTGTGTTTTATATACTTTATATCTCATTTAATCTTCATGATAATCCTGTGAAGTAGATACTATTATTTTCCCCAACTGCAGATGAAAAAACTAAGACTCAAAGAAATTAAGTAACTTTAGGGGCTGTGATTCAACCCAAGACTGTCTGATCTCAAAGCCTATATCCTCCTAACTATTATGCTATTCTACCTTTTGTCTGTTAATACTAACTGGGTGTGTGCATATACATACGGCACACACACACACATACACATTTGCTTTTACTTTTGGGGTAACTGCTAACAACTTTTGTTATTTGCTTTTTTTTATTTTAGTTTTCAGAAAGACTTAGTCCTTTGTGCCACTTCATACTCTCAATTTTTAACTAAGTTGACGATTTTCTGCTTTTCAATTGGGAACCTTGCACACAGAAATGTGAAAAATAGATCAGTCCTTGGGTCTGCATACCACCTCATCTCGCCCTTTAACCTCGCAGCCATTCTTTGGAAGTCAAAATCTCCTAGAAAAGAAAAATCTTCCTTTTTGTCCATTTGATTAGGTAAGAATCTGCTGAAGAAGGACTTTGCAGAGATGCAAAAGAATACAAGTGCTTGTACCTCGCATCTCCTGTGAAATAGACTAGTTTGGGAGCCAATATTGATAGATCTTGAGATAGGAACAAGACTGCCTTTCACCAAGGAATGTTTTATTTGAAATTGCAAAGATTATGTCAACAGTGTCTGTCTTTGAGCTTCTCTCTAATGAAAGAGTATGTATTCAGCTGGGCTGAGCCAACCCTTTCTGAAGAAAGGTAATGACAGAAACTTTGAAGGCATGTTGTCTTTTATGTGAACACTATTGTACATTGGTGCTGAAAAGCATCGAGAAGCTCATAAAGTCGCTCAAAATCTACCATGTGGCTGAATAGAAAGAAGGGAGCTTTTTTCAAAGATGCACATTTATGCAGTTTCTTAAGTTCCGTCTATCTATCTAGGTGCTCTTGATGCGTCTGTCTCCATAGAGTCTCTGAAGCTCCCCTCCCACTCTGAGGATTCAGCATAAGCAGTGCCCAGCTTCTAGCACAGACCATCTCTTTGGTATTTGCAAAGGGTGAAAAGAGCAATGAAGGAAATATACGTCTGGCCTATGCTCCAAACTGATCTTTCTATTTCACAGGAGATGGGAGCATGGGCCAGACATACACTGCTGAAACCAACAAAAGCAAGTTTAGAAAACAAGGAAGATATAAATTACAAAGAAGAGAACAGGCAGGTACAAGGAAAGACCAACTTTCAAGATGGGGTTGTCCTGAGAAGTTGTTAAAAACAGCTCTGTGGTAACATAAGACTATGACTTGCTTAAGCCACTAAAATATAATTATGTTTTTGACTATTTAAGGGATTATTAGAACTTGGGAGATCACCCGTTGATTGATTTAACAAATGGCAACATTCAACAAAAGATAGATATGCAGATGGATGGACGAACGGACGGACGGATGGACAGGCAGACAGGCAGACAGATAGCTGCCGTCAAGGCAACTCCGACTCATGACCTTATGTACCACAGACTGAAATGTTCCTCGATTCTGTGTCACTCTCAGGATAACCAGCATGTTCGAGTCCATTGTCGTGGCTATTGTGCCAATCTACCTCACTGAGGATCTCCCTTACACTTCCTGGCCCTCTGCTCCACCAAACATGATGTCCTCTTCCAGCAATTGATCCCTCCTGGTGATATGTCCAAAGCAAGCAATTTGGGCAATGTTCTGTTGTGAGTCATAGTATTTTCATTGGGTAGTTTTCAGAAGTAGATGGTCAGGCCTTTCTTTCTAGTCTGTCTTAGTCTGGAAGCTCTACTGACACCTGCCCACCATGGGTGATCCTGCTGGTATTTGAAATACCGGTGGCATAGCTTCCAGTATCACAGCAACATGCAAGCCACCACAGTACAACAAACTGACAGGTGGGCAGTGGCAACAATGTACAGAAACTATTCAATTATCTGAAAGTGGATAATCCTGAAGGCATTTCACTGTGGACATTTTTAATTAAGTTGAAAATTGCTAAGATAATAAAGTGTTCTGCGGCTTACCCAGTGTCTTCACAGTATTTCATTTTGAGCTTTAAGATGCCTTTATTAAGTGGATAGGCCTGCCATGACTCTTCCCATTTTACTGAGAAGGAAAGTAAGGCTCAGGGAAGTCAAGAGATTTGTCCAAGGTCACACAATTATTAAAAATAATGCAAAATTAGTATAGTTTACAATATACAAAGCACTTTCAAATACATCATACCCCATGTAACCCTCCTAACAGCTCTATGAGACTAATGGTGCTAGTAGGCCCATTTCTCAGAAGTAAACTGAGGCTCTAGAAGGGGAGAGTGTTTTCCTTTTTAAGGTGAAATTGTTGACAAGAGTAGTCCATACCAGATCCATGTTTTCAGATTCCAAATCTCAGCCTTTTTCCACTTGAATTTGGACCCAGGTCCACTGACTACGAATCCATTGGACTTTTTGCTAAACCACCCACCCTTGAAGAGAACAGAGAAATAAGTCCTCTTCCTCCTTGACTAGCATTTGTTGAGCCAGATATTTTGAGAGCCTTCCCATGCTTGGGCCATTGGTTGATTTTTTTTCAGCTTATTGGGCATGGGAACAATTTAAAAAAAAAAAAGGTTGCTGTCGAGTCGACTCCAGCTCATGGCGACCCCACGTGTATCAGAGTAGAACTGTGCTTCTGAAGATTTTCAATGGCTGAATTTTTAGAAGTAGATAGCCAGGCCTTTCTTCCAAAGTACCTCTGGGTGGCTCAAACTATTAACCTTTCAGTTAGCAGCGGAGCATGTTAAACATCTGCACCACCCAGGGACTCCTGGGTTGGAACCAAAACAGTTAATCTTATCTGATTTGCAACGAGAAGGTGCCAGAGTAACTGCAAAAGTCTTAACAAATCCATAAATAGCACACTATTGAGCATTTTAGTTCCACCCAAGAAAGGCTATAGACTCAAGACCTATGTGTGTCTTGGTGTGCCGTCACTAAGCCCTCCACCACGCCAATGTACTGAAATGGAGGTGTGTGGGTAATGTAGCGTCAAACTCCATGATTCTCAAGTGGGCACCTACAAAATGTCCAGTTGTCCCATGTACTCTTAGATCCCCCTCTGGCAGTAATGTCCATCAGGGTCTGGTGTGGGAGACAAGAAGACATCTGCTAACAAAGTCCAAAGGTTATTTATTAGTCTTCACTTGGCATTTTGTCACTTTTCTTATTTTTTCATTCAAATTAACTTTATTTTGGCATTGATTTTGGTGTCTAGTACAATTCCATTTTTCAAGCAGAATTTAAAGACTGTCATTTCCACACACTTGCACCCAATGAGAAACAGCTTGGGTGACAACTTTTTCTATTAAAGTTCCTCATGACCAAACAATCATGCTTCATTCATCTGGCTTGAAAGACAAGATTGTCAGAAAATCTGTAAACTGTTTCCACACAAACTCCCAAGTGCTCTGAATAGTGCCTCTGTCCAATTCATTTCGCAGATCTGGCTGTAGCACAAAACTTGGCTCAGTAGGTTTCATAAAACCAGTCTTCAGATGCCATAAATGCCCAGTGGGTTTTCTGTTGACTCAGAAAATACTGTCTACTGTATTAAATCTTAAGCAACATGCCCATTAGTTTGGTTTCCACATTCCCGAAATATTAGAAGGGTTTTGTTTGCTCAGGGTATATTTTAAGAAATCAAAATGGCTTCCTGCTGTTAAATTCTTGCGCAAAATAATAAGTACCATTTTTATCTCTCAACATTTTTACTTTCCAAAACACATCGAAGGCAGAGGTAAAAGAAAAAAACATACAATTTGGTTGCGAAATTTCAGAGTTATTCTGTTTCAGTTTATCTGATTCTTAGGTAACTATGAAGACATTCTTCGAATTAATACCAAAGTCAATGGAAATCTTGGTCCCAAGAGAACTGCCGGGGATTTAAAACAGAAAAGAGTTCTCGTGACGTATGTAGCTGGCGTAAATCTGAGAAATCAGCTTATTAGGGAGGTTTCCCTTTGAATTCGAGCATGAAAGGCTGATGGAGCCACTGAGACAGCATCTTGACTCAGAGAGAGGAGGCAGAGCAGGAGCTGAGGGTGGTTCTCAGATTACGCATTTGATTTTTTTTTTTTTTTTTTTTTGCAATTAAATAAAAAGTTAGGAGCCTCTTGATTGGTCACGTTTGTTTTTGTTACATCTGCTCCCAGGAGAGACCGTATTTTCACCATCTGTAAATTGCCAGTGATTCCCAGCTTTCCTTTATGATACAGCATATGTTATCAACAGTTTTCTGTTCCTCATGTACTTCCTATGCTCCTTTAAATCCCTATTTAAAATTGACTTTTGCTGCAGGTGCTTCTATGTGTCAACCCAAACCCAAGTTTGCCTTGGTCTGTTGCGAGTGTGTGTCTCTATTTCTCTGGCTACCATTAAATTCAGCACCTGCTATGTGTCTGCCACTTTATCTGGGCAGTTTCTATAGATGTGTTAGCCCATTTCCACGCCCACAACAACCTTCTGGAATAGGTTTGATGACCCAGTATGATAGATGATTAAACCGAGGCTCAGAGAGGTAAACTAAAGCGCCCCCAGTCACAAAGCTAACGAGTGGTAGAATTGGGCTTTGGCCACAGAGCTATCTGACTCCAGGCCTGGCCTATCCACCCCGTGTGTTGGTGTTCTTGTTGTTAGCTGCCATGGTGAGCCCAGGCACAACAGAACAAAACACTGACTGGTACTGCACCATCCCCATGATGGGCTGCAGATCAAACCATTATGATCTATAAGGTTTCCATTAGCTGATTTTCAGAAGTAGTTCACCAGGTCTTTCTTCCTGATCTGTCTTAGTCAGGAAGTGCCACTGAAACCAGTTCAGCATCATAGCAACACACAAGCTTCCACAGACAGAGAGATGGTGGCCATGCCTGAGGGGCAACTGTGGTGTTTCTTACATTATGTATGGTATCTCCTTGGAGCAGGAAAAGAGTTATGAACAACTAAGAGCCTCAACTGTGTAAAGAGGTCACGTGGATCATGCATTAGGCTCATAGAGTCAGCAGGCCTTCAGGATCATCTAGTTTGAACTTCTACCCAATCAGCAACTCCTTCTACAACATTCCGAGTAAATGGTTTCCCAGCCTGTGCTTGAGCTGTCTCTAAAAGAAAAAACGTGGTAAATGGCTGTGAATACGATTGTCTTTGCATACAAATATTTATCCTGTGGTTGAGCTTCTGCAGCAACATACTATTTGGGAGCAATTGTGCAAACAGCCGTGCTCAAGCTGGTGCAGAGTATTCCCACCAGCAAAACTAGGCACCCAGGAGAGTCCCAGCAACAAGACATAATCAGGAATTGCAGTCCTTGTTGATGTTTATGTGCTTTCCTGGGACTGACAACCTTCAAAGTGGTCCCCACAAGGGCTGAACAGCCTCCTTTGAAAACTGTACAAACAACATGAGAAACACAACACAAATTCAAGAGAAGAAATCACTCCCAATCCCACCAGCCTAACTAATCATCTGTTTCCATTCTTGCCTCTTGTTCGGTCTTGCCCACATGTAAACATGATTTTTAGGGTTGTAATCAAGTATACACGCAGTTTGGTACTCCACATCTCATGCTTCACATTATATCTTAAGCATTTTTATGTTGCTACACAATCTGCATAATTATAATTTTTAGTCACTGTAGGACATTTCGTCAAATTGGTGTAACGTAATTTACTGAACTACGCGCTATTACATTATTCTAGTTTTTCTTTATTATAAATTATTCCACAGAGATCATCTTTATTTTTACTAGTTTTTCCCTTTTTTTGGTTTATTTCCCTTCTTTTGGATTATTTCCTTAGAGTCAAACAATTGGTATACTCTTTAAAAATTAAAGTAAGTTCAAATGGATTCTCTCTTGAATTTTGTGACATACAAAAAATCCAAGTTGTTAGTAGAATCAACATCATGGGTGGTTATTCTTTCACATATTACTTAGTATTTAGAGGTCTAGAAGTTTGTGGAGTTTTGGATGGTGCGAACGCTCGACTGCTAACTTAAAGGTTGGAGGTTCGAGTCCACCAAATGTACCTTGAAAGAAAGGCCTGGCAACTACCTCCAAAAAATCAGCCATTGAAGATCCTAGGGAGCACAGTTCTACTCTGACACACAGAACCGCCATGGGTTGGAATTGACTCAATGGCAACTGGTATGTGTGTAACAGATTTGTATCACAAAAAGCTAAAATCTTATTCTCAATGAGCTTATGTTCTAAAATAAAGAAAAAGAGAATTTAAAAAAAAAAAAGAAAAGAATTTTCAAGTCTTCCCCCAAAAAAGGGTTTTTGACTTTTGTTCTCATTTCCTATTTTAAGTCTTCCACATTCACCTCTTACAGCTTCTCAAACATGAGTTTTCAAGCAAGAGGTTGTTGTCATTGTATTTGTTCTTCCAGCAGATCACCTTGGCCCCAACAGTGGAGGTGGACTGGACAGGGAAGAGGCAAAGCAAGGTGTCCAGTCAGGAAACCACAGCAACAGTCCAGGCAGGAGAGAATGAGGCTCTGAAGTATGGCAGTGAGAATGGAGATGGTCTACCAGTTGCCATCAAGTTGATTTTGATTCATGACAACCCCATATGTGTCAGAGTAGAACTGTGCTCCATAGGGTTTTCAGTGGCTGATTTTTTGGAAATAGATTGCCAAGTCTTTTTTTCCAAGGTCATTCCAGGTGGATTCAAACCTCCAAACTTTTCATTAGCAGCTAAGCTCGTTAACCACTTGCACCACCCAGGGACTCAGGAGGGGAAGATCAATTAGGTGTGTGAATTAGATGAGTTCACTTGTTTGCCAGCTCTTTGAGGCTTTTCAGAAGAATGGTCCTGCCCCAGCCTTAGGTGCATGTAAGATACACACCGGCCAACGTGAGGTCATTTGCGGTACTCCAAAATCTCTGATCTCACCTGCTGGGAAGGACGCCACAGGAGTCATTCAAGTTGGCATTCTATCTCTCCATGAGGCTCCAGTTATGATGCAACCTGCCTAACATGAAACCCATGTTAAGACATTATCCACAATGTGGTACTGAGGAAGGACAATTGGGCTAGAGAGTCAGAGGACTTGAGTCTTAGACCTTGCTGCGTGATTTTGCCAAGCCTCAGTTTATTTGTATGTAAAATGAGGATAATCATCGTTATTCTGCCTGTTTCACAAGTTGGTTTTGAGCATGGTGTGAAATAATGTATGTGAATTCTCTTTATAAATTCTGATTACTACACAGATGTTGGAGGGGTTGGGGAGCAGAAGCAGGGAGCAGAAAGTTGTCCCTGAATGATAGAAAGCAGAACCCTAAATGAATGAGACCCAGAATAGGTGGATTTTGATGAGTGAGCCTGATGGGTTAGTTTTGGAGGACTGAGCAGTGATAGGAATAGACCTGAATAGGATGCTGATAAGTCTTCTGAGCATCTGACACAAAAGGATGCCTGAGGGAGGGAGAAGAAGGTTGACAGAGGAGAGAAACAACCAGTGAATGAAAGTGTGAATTTTGGCTCTGTCTACTTCTAGAGCTGTGCAACCTTGGAACAAGTTACTTTGCCAAACTCAACCACATCTAAAATGGAGATTCATTCATCCACCAAATATTTTATTGAGCAGCTACTGGGGGTGGAACTGCTCTAGGCACTGGGGATTTAAAGGCAAATAAGACAAAGTCTCTTTGCCCTTGTGAAGCGTGCATCCCCAGGGAATGTTCAGCACGTCAGGTGGGGATCCTCTGAGGAGCAGCAAACGTAATCCGTGTATTACTCGGCACCGTGGCTGTGCCTAATCGGTGCTCTAGAATTGTTAGCTGCTATTATCATCTGTTTCACCATTTTTCCTGGGGCTGGTCCTGTTAAGATGCTATATGAATAGAACAAATGAATAGAAATCAAGGATATTAACCCAGAGGTCTATTCATACATCGCATCTGTTTGTATTTGCTGTTGTGGATAGAAATTCCAGGGTCATCCTGCACCGCTCATCTCACTGGGTAGCCAGTAACCGTGCTGTTTAACCATTCTCTGGGCTCCCTTCTCCAATGAGTCCAGAAGGGCATTGCTTATTTAGGAAATGACATGTTCTGCGTTATTAATACATTTCAATATTAAAATTTCACTCGAAGCACTGGGAAAATCATGGCAGGACGGTAATTTAGGGAGGCCAGGTGGCTAATGAATGCTTGGTGCCCAGGAATATCTTGATTCCTCTGCCCTTCTCTCCCAATTAACAAAAGCGCTGATGATCTCAGGGCTGTTTCTGGCCAGCTGGGATAAATCAGCCTGCTGGCAGCTGCTCAAATGATGTATTTTAAGGGCACAGGCCATGTGGCTCTCTATTGCAAAGCAATTGGGGTCACTGTGTTTGCATATGGATTAACTCACTGTGCTGGGATCCTACCCACTTACTGCACCCGCTGTGGGATGACACTCAATAGCTATTCAGCAATGATAAAGAGGAGGCAGACCTAACGACCCTTCAGAATGCTCCCCATCTTCATTTCTCTCCACTCCTGTTTTCATTACTTTCCACAAAGAGCCTTCAGTTGGCTTTCCCTACATACTTTCATAGTCCCTATTCTATAGGATCGCTATGAGTCGGAATCAACTCGATGGCAACAGATTTTTGTTCTTCTGAGAAGAAGTTTCATTCAATTGACAGATAAAGGTATCTGGGTGAGCATGGAGGGAGAAAACCGTACAGATCCATAGAGATGGGATTTGAAAATCATCGGCTTCACCCATTTTCCTTAGTGATTCCAAGGCCAAGATACATTAAGGTTACGCTCATTCCGAATAAACTATTAATTGGATGAACTGTTCTCTGGGGAAATTCAGGGTAAATCCCAGGTGGTAATTGCTCTGGTGTGAACAATCTCTAGAAGAAGTTCTTGAATATTCTGTCCTCATTCCCCTGGGCTACAAACACAGAGTGACTGACTTAGCCTCTATTCAGCCACTGAACAAACTTTCATGCTGAAGACACCACAATAAACACTGGAGAGGTCCAAAGATGTACTAGATGGTCCCTGACTGACAGGAACTTGTCTAATCAGAGGGATTGAGCATTCCCAAAATAATGTCAAAGGTGACATTTTAGGTGCCAACTGTTCCATGATCATTGTGATCTGCGATCTTAAAAAAAAAAAAAAACACAAACCGGTTGTCATGGAGTCCACTCTAACTCATGGCAACCACATGTGTTTCAGAGTAGAACTGTGCTCCATAAGGATTCACTGGCTGATTTTTCACAAGTAGATCACCTGGTCTTCCTTCCAAGGTACTTCTGGGTGGATTAGAACTGTCAATATTTCTTTCAGTTAGTGGCCGAGCTTGTTAACCGTTTGTTCCACTCGGGGACTCTTATGTTATTAGAGACCCTGGATTTTCTGGGCTTGTTCTAATACTTCATTGTCCATGCCATTATCCCCAAAAATCATTGGATTCCAACAGTCAGAATCCAAATTACATTTCTCAGCCTACCTCTTATATCTGGAAGCAAGACAAAATCTTCTGTCAAACCACTAGTTCTGACTTTTATCGAAAAACATATAGCCACTGTTATGAATTGAACTGTGCCTCCAAAAAATACGTTTTGTAAATCCTAACCCCTAAAGATGTGGTTATAATCCCATTTGGAAATAGGTTTTCTTTGTTAAAAAGAGCACTAATGGCACAGTGGTTAAGCCTTTGGCTGCTAACTGAAAGGTCACTGGTTCAAACCCACCAGCCACTCTGCAGGAGAAAGATGTGGCAGTGTGCTTCTGTAAAGATTCCAAACCAAAACCCACACTCGTTGCCATTGAGTCGATTCTGACT
Source organism: Loxodonta africana (assembly GCF_030014295.1). Taxonomy (NCBI): domain Eukaryota; kingdom Metazoa; phylum Chordata; class Mammalia; order Proboscidea; family Elephantidae; genus Loxodonta; species Loxodonta africana. The sequence goes on from NC_087358.1 coordinate 59,128,750, forward strand.
CATAGCAACCCCATAGGACAGAGAAGAACTGCCCCAGGTTTTCCAAGGCTGTAATCTTTATGGAAGCAGACTGCCACATCTTTCTCCCATGGAGTTGCTGGTGAGTTTGAACTGTAGATGTTGTGGTTAGTAGCCAAGGGCTTAACCACTGCACCATCAGGGCTCCTTCCATAAAGATTACAGCCTTGGAAATCCTATAGGGCAATTCTATACTGTCCTATAGGGTAGCTGTCTTAGGCTGCATTTTCCAGAGAAGAAAAACCAGTGAAGCTTACGAATATGTGATAGTTGTGTGTCGCCTTTACTGGGCCATGACTCTCAGTATTCATATGTGATCACTCCCATGATATAATCTGCTGCGAGTAGCCAATCTGTTGAATGGGAGTTTCCTTGGGCACGTGGTTTGCATCCAAATATAAGCAGACTTTCTGCTTTTTGCTTGCTTTGGATCCTGCAGCTGCCTCCTGTGCACCTGACCTCCGGTTCTTGGAACTTTAGCTATCAGCTTATCTGCCGATCTTGGGATTCACTGATCTTCACAGCCTGTGAGTGGGAGCCCTGCCCTCTGACCTGCTGATCTTGGGTTCACTAGCCCCTGCAGCTACATGAATCAGAAAAAGCCTTGCAGTCTTGCCTGCCAATCTTGGAATTCATCAATCTTCACAGTCTATGAGCAAGAGCCTTGCTCTCCAACCTGCCAATCTTGGGTTCACCAGCCCCTGCAGCTACAGGAATCAAGAGAAGCCTCTATCCTGACTCACGGACTTTGGACATTCCAGTCTCTACAATCCTGTGAGCCATTTCCTTGGGATAAATCTCTCTCTCTCTCTCTCTCTTAGGCTAGGTTCTTTAAAGAAGCAAAACCAGTAAAGCATATAAGTATGTATATAGAGAGAGATTTATCTCTAGGAAATGGCTCATGCAGTTTGTAGAGGTTGGTAAGTTCCAAGTCCGTGAATCAGGCTTCAGGCTGGAGGCTTGTCCTGACTCACATAGCTGCAAGAGCTGACGAACCAAGATCAGCAGGTCAGACGGCAGACCACTGGCTCACGGGCTATGGAGGATGACAAATCCCAAGATTGTGTTGTGTCTCCAGGTGGGAGCATTCCTCCCTTTGGAACTAAAACCTCTAGACCTGCAGAGCATAGGGTCACAGGGATAGGAAGCAAAAATTTTGCGAGTGGGTCACTAGAGGTAATAGTGAGTAGTACCACTCCCATTAAACCCCTCGATTCCTGGAACCATGAATTCTGGCTATGGGAGAAAGAGCACCATATATTGGACACTGGTTTAGAGCATATATAGCTTCTTGGAGACACTATCCCAACCCTGCAAAGTATTGACACCTAGCTGGTACTGTAATTGTGTCTTTAGAATGCCATTCCATTCTTCTGTTAAGCCATCTGCTTCAGGATAATGGAGAACATGGTAAGACCAGTGAACTCCATGAGCACAGAACCATTGCCATACTTCATTTGCTGTGAAGTGAGTCCCTTGATCTGAGGTGATGTTATGTGTGATACCATGACAGTAGATAAAGCATTTTGTGAGTCCACCAATGGTAGTTTTGGCAGAAGCACTGCATGCAGGGAAGGCAAATCCATAGCCACAGTGAGCGTCTACCCCAGCAAGAACAAAATGCTGTCCCTTCTATGATGGAAGCTGTCTTGGTTATCTAGTGCTACTGTAACAGAAATACCACAAGTGGATGGCTTTAACAAACAAAAATTTATTCTCTTACAGTCTGGTAGGCTACAAGTCCAAATTCAGGGCGTCAGCTCCAGGGGAAGGCTTTCTCTCTCTGTTGGCTCTGGAGGAAGGTCCGTGTCATCAATCTTCCCCTGTTTAAGGAGTTTTTCCACGCAAGAACCCCAGGTCCAAAGAATGCCCTCTGCTCCTCATGCTGCTTTCCTGGTGGTATGAGGTCCCTCTGTCTCACTGCTTGCTTCTCTCTTTTACATCTCAAAAGAGACTGGCTCAAGGCACAATCCAATTTTGTAGATTGAGTCCTGCTTCATTAACATAAGTGCTGTCTATCCCACTTCATTAACATCACAGAGGTAGGATTTACAAGACATAGGAAAATCACATCAGATGACAAAATGGTGGACAATCACAGAATACTAGGAATCATGACATAGCTTAATTGATATACGTATTTTTCGTGGACAAATTTAATCCATGACAGAAGCTATCCAATGTAATCAATCTGCCACCAGGCTGCTGGTTGATCATCTGGAGGAATGGTGCCATATTGGGGACCCAGTGTTGGCCTCTCCTGCTGGCAAACTGGGCACTCGGTAGTGGCTGTAGCCAAGTCGGCCTTGGTGAGTGGAAGTACATGTTGCTGAGCCCATGCATAGCCCACATCCCTGCCACCATGGTCACTTTGTTCATGAACTCTTTGGGTAATGACGAGAGTGGCTGGAGAAAGAGCATGACTGTTTCCACTGATCAAGTCATCCTAACCATTTGATTGTTAAAATCCTCCTCTGCCAAGGTCACCCTTTGGTGAACATTTACAGGAGACACAAATATCTTTAGTTCTTTGGTCCATTCAGAGAGGCGTATCCATATACTCTTCTTCATACCTCCTTGTCTCCAATTTTCCAGTCGTGCTCCTTCCAAGTCCTTGACCATCTGGCCAACACATTGACTACAGCCCAGGAATCACTATACTATTACACATCTTGCCATTTCTTCTTCCAAGCACAGTGAACAATCAGGTGCACTGCTTGAAGTTCTCCCCATTAGGAGGATTTTCCTTCACCACTATCCTTCAAGGAGGTCCCAGAAAGGGGCTACAGTGCTGCTGCCATACACTTTCAAGTGGTGGCTGTGTTTTGCACAGAATCATCTGTAAACCAGGCACGAGCTTTCTCTTCCTCAGCCACAAGGAACTCTCCAGGAGGCCAACTGTGCAGATTGGGAGAGGGCAGGTAATGTGACAGAAGTGGAGACCATGGACATTTGGGCCTTCCTCATGCAACATACTTGTGCCTTCCGGTCCTGTTCGGGCCTAATCTCGTATATACCACTTTCATTTAACGATAGAGTGATGCTGTGCATGTTTGATTTTATGGCTCTGTTGGTCAGACAACATCCAGTTCCTGATGAGCAGCTCCCAGACCACATGATGACTTGGTGGCTCATGGTTAAGCGTTCAGTCTCTACTAAGGCCCAGTAACAAGCCAAAAGCTGGTTCTCAGAAGGAGAGTAGTTATCTGCAGAGGATGGCAGGGCTTTGCTCCAAAATTCTGAGGGTCTGCACTGTGTTTCACCAATAGGGGCCTGCCAAAGACTCCAAACAGTATCTCTATCTGCCACTGACATGTCAAGTGCCATTGGATCAGCCAGATCATATGGCCCAAGTGGCAGAGAGGCTTACACGGCAGCCCGAACCTGCCGCACAGACTTCTCTTGTTCTGGCAGCTTTTCAAGTCACTTGGTAAATAGGCTAGATAGCATACTTAAATGAGGCACACATTGTCTCCAAAATCCAAAAAGGCCCACAAGGCATTGTACCTCCTTTTTAGTTGTAGGAGGGGCCAGAATCAACAATTCATCCTTCACTTTAGAAGGAATATCTCAACTTGTCTGAAATTACTGGATTCCTAGAAATCTCACCAAGGCACCTGAATTTTTGTGGGATTAACTTCCCACCCTCTAGCATGCAAATGTTTTACCAATAAGTCCAGAGCCATTGGCACTTCTTCTTTCCTAGGTCCAGTTAACAGAACATCATCAATGTAATGGACCAACATGACGCCTCACGGAAGGGAAAGGTGATCAAGTTCCCTTCGGACTAAATTATGACAAAGGGCTGGAAAGTAGATATGCCCCTGAGGTAGAACAGTGAAGGTGTATTTCTGGCCATGCCAGCTGAAGACAGACCGCTTCTGGTGTGCCTTCAAAACCAGAATCAAGAAAAATGCACTAGCTAGATCAATAGCTTCATACCTAGATCAATAGCTTCATACCAGGTACCAGGAGATGTATTAATTTGCTCAAGCAACAAAAACCTGGTTAAGTTTATGATAATCCACTGTCATTCTCCAAGATCCATCTGTTTTTTACACAGGTCAAATAGGCAAGCTGAATGGAGATGTGGTGGGAATCACCACTCCTGCATCCTTCAGGTCCTTGATGGTAGCAATAATCTCTGCAATCCCTCTAGGAATTCAGTATTGCTTTTGGTTTACTCTTTTCCTAGGTAGGGGCAGTTCTAATGGCTTCCATTTGGCTTTTTCTGCCATAATAGCCCATATGCCACATGTCATGGACCCAATGTGGCGGCTTTGCCAGTTGCTAAGTGTTTCTATTCCAATTATGCATTCTGAAATTGAGGAAATCACTACAGGATGAGCTCAGAGACTCACTGAATACCCTGTGAGATGAACCTGAGCTAAGACTTCTTTAATAACCTGACTGCTATATACCCCTACTCTGACTGGTGGGCCACAGCAATATTTGGGGTCTCCTGGAATCAGTTTCAGTTCAGAACCAGTATCCAGTAATCTCTGAAAACTGATTATTTCCTTTTTCCTGATGTACAGCCACTCTCATAAAAGGTCATAGATCCCTTTGAAGAAGGCTAGAAGAAAGATTAAGAGTATAAATTTTTGGCAGTGTAGTAGGGACCTTTCTCACTGGGACCCAGCCGCCCCTTCTTCATTCAAGGGGCTGTGGGTCTGTAAACTGGATCAAGCCTGGGACTTGGCTGAGGGGCTGCAACTCTCTTTTCTGGTGATTCGAGTTAGACTCCCATTCCCTTGACCTAAAATTCTTCCGCTGGTACAGTTCAAGTAAATACTTAGTAGATTTCCCATCTATTTCATTCCTAGGGACACCATGACTAAGTAGGCAATGCAATAAGTCTGTATGACTCAGACTATTCTGATTACTGCTTTGACTCCACTGTCCATTATGGTAACCACACCCACCTTGTCTTTGTCAGTTGGGTGCCACCATTTGGCCCTACTACCACGGGGTCCAATCAGTCCCGTTGTAGTTAGGTGTCTTAATTCAGTTAGGGCAGTTCCCACTGTCACGTCTGACTTACATAAAACAGCAAGCACAGCAGTCTTCAAGGATGCTGGGGCTCCCTTTACAAATTTGTTCCTCACTGTTGTGGTAAAAGATGTGTCCTCTGGGTACTCCATGGGTGGGTCAGTGGGTCTAACTTGATAATTCCACTCTATCATGCCAATTTCCCTAAGCCTTTTTGAATACTTTCTTCTACAGTATACCAAGACAGGTCTGGTACATCAATTTGATTTAGTGTAGGCCACCACCCAATTAATGCTTCAGCAAACCAACTGAATAAACTATTAGATCCTTTCTTAACCTCTCAAGCTGAAACACTGAATGAAAAATCTGTGCTTAGTGGTCCCGTATGAATAAACACAGACTGATCCAACTTTATGTTGCTTGCACCATTATCCCACACCCTTAATAGATATTCTGACAATATTCTGCAGGTTTCTGTTTGTACATATTAGAAAAGTCAAGCAGTTCTTTTGGATCATAGCTGGGTTCTCCTGGGTCACACTTTGTATTTTACCTTTTGGGGCTCACTGGGGCTTAAGTCTAGTTATAGATCCAGAAGTAATAATGGGTGGTGAGGGTGGGTCCTGGAAACACTCAGTAGTGTCTTGTAAGGCATCTACCTCAGGCAATACCCCAGGCATCACTTCAGGTGATATTTCAGACAAGGACTCTTCAGGCACAGCTGAGCTGCTCATCAGATGGGGATGGAAGGGATAACAGTTCTACTGTAGGGTGGCTTAGCAGACAAGATTGAATGAGCTCTTCAGATGGGAGTAAGAGGGCTGGTTCTGTTGGCAGGAGTGATTCAATGGAATTTAGGGACTCAGTGTCCCCAGCTTCCTGATTATCTGCCCATATGTCCCCATCCCAAGTTAGACGATCCCCTTTCTTCCCAATCAATGCCCTTACTTTAACTTCATACACCATTCTAGGTTGGAAATTCAATTGGCGCTGTAATTCAGCCACTCTTACGATATGACTCTGCATTTGGTTTTTGACAATATCAGCTCTATAATTACAAGAAATAAGGCTTTCTTTCAGGCAATGAGTGGCAACTTAGAGGTCTTTATGTGGCACTTGAACTGTGACTCTGAAGCCCTGAATTCATCCTTTCTTTCACCACTTCGTCTAGCAAAAGTAGGAACAACCAACCAGCTGCCCTATACTTCTCATTCTGGCAAAATTGTAGAAAAGTACCAAATATGCAATCATCCAGAGCCTCGCTTCTCACCGATGCTTGATCTACTGGTGATGACATTTTGCATATTAAGATCACCACTTCACATCATGGATTAGCAGCACCTGCTTTACTACTGGAGACAGAGTCATCAGCACCTTTAAAACTAGTCAGACCCGAGAACCAATTTAGAAAACTCATCCTTATGATTTTGTTTCTCTAGAAGCATTCTTGGTACAAAATGTCTTAGGCTGTTTTCTCTAGAGAAGAAAAACCAGTGAAGCATGCATGTATATATATATATATATATATACACAGAGAGAGAGAAATTTATCTTAAAGAAATGGCTCACATGGTTGCAGAGGATGGCAAGTCCCAAGTCTGTGGGCCAGGCATCAGGCTGGAAGCTATCCCGACTCATGTACCTGCAGGGCTGATGAACCCAAGATCAGCGTGTTTGCCAGCAGGCTGCTGGCTCAAGTCCAAAGAACCAGAGGTTAAACAATGTCAAGCCAGATACAGGATCCAGAGCAAGCAAGTGGGTTTTGCCACAATGTCCATATATATTGGATGCAGGCCACACCCCCAAGGAAACTCCTCTTACAGCTGATTAGCTAACCATATCAGTCACATAGTAAAGGATGACTACATCATCACATAACTCCCAAACCACCGAGAATCATAGGCCAGCCAAGTTGACACACAACCTTAACCATCACAGTTGCTATGAGTTGGAATCAACTTGATGGCAATGGGTTCTTTGGTTTTTTGTGTTATGTTAATGAGGCAATATTAGTGTAAAGTATGTCTTGAGTCAATCTCTTTTGAGATATAAAAGGAGAAGATTAAGCAAGCAGAGATGGGGGAAGATAGATACCACACTACATAAAGATCACCAAGGAACCAAGGAACAAGAAACTTCCCCCAGAGCCAATAGAGAGAGAAAGCCTTCCCTTAGAGCTGGCGCCCTGAATTCAGGCTCTAGCCTCCCAAACTGTGAGAAAATAAATATCTGTTCATCAAAGCCACCTACTTGTGGTATTTCTGTTATCGCTACACAAGATAACTGAGGCAGCCACTAAAGACACGAGTAGCTCATACCATAAGGTGACAGCATTCATAATTCTGCAATGGCAATTAGCAAGGTGCAAGGTTTTCTGAACGATGACTTTGCAAGTGTTTTCAATTACCCCCACACTGCTTTTCTTTTTCATTTGTTAATTTAGTAGGCATCCATCCAATAAATAAACCCATTGCCGTCAAGTCGATTCTGACTTATAGCAACCCTGTTGGCAGAGTAGAACTGCCCCATAGAGTTTCCAAGGAGTGCCTGGTGGATTCAAACTGCCAACTTTTGGTTAGCAGCCATAGCACTTAACCACTCTGCCACCAGGGTTTCCATCGAATAAATAGCAGTGAATAAGACACACTCCTGACTTTCTGGAGCTTACATGGCAGTCTGGTGAGGAAAGCAGACAAATGAACAGAGAAAGAGGCAACTGGGGAAGTGACCAGAGCCTCATACGTGCTTTAAAGGAGTTTGGACTTTACTGTGATGGCACCGAGAGCCACTGCAGAGCCTTATGCGGAGGCATGAGGGGATCTGATTTGCACTTGAGAATAACTCTCGCTACAACACAAAGAGAGGAAATGGGGCGAGACTGGAGGGAGGGAGGCAGACAGCTAGGAGGTTCTTGAGTCATTCCAAGGATTACTGTCACGTAAAGCTCCATTGAGAAGGATTTAAGTCATTAAGAGTGGAAGCATGAGACAGAGCTGACAAGCCAAGAAATAACCACTTGCAGGGAAAAAATAAAGTATGCTGCAGCTTGAAAATTAACTTGCCTATAGGGTTGCTGTGAGTCAGAATTGACTCGATGGCAGTGGGTTTGTTTTTTGGGTTTTAAGTGGACCTGTAAGGAGCTCTGGTGGTGCGGTGGTTAAACACTCAGCTGCTAACTGAAAGATTGGGGGGTTGAACTCACCAGCTTCTCCACAGGGAGAAAGATGTCATAGTCTGCTTCCATAAAGATTACAGATTTGGAAACCTTATGGGGAAGTTCTACTCTGCCTATAGGGTCGCTATGCATCAGAATCCACTCCACAGCAATAGGTTTGGTTTTGGACATCGATGTAAGTAAACTAAAAAGACTCAAAATTGGCTAAGTTAAAGAGAAAAGGGAGGCAGTGGTGGTTCAGTGATAGAAATCTCACCTTCCACGCAAGAGACGCAGGTTCAATTTCTGGTCAGTGCACCTCAGTGGAGGCTTACATGTTGCTATGATGCACAATAGATTTCAATGAAGCTTCCAGACCTACGGTAAACAGAGAGAAAGGCCTGGAGATTTACTTCCCAAAATCAACCAATTAAAACCCTATAGATCACAACAGTCCAATCCACAACCAATGATGGCGATGGTGCAGGACCAGGCAACATTTAGTTCCAATGTGCATGGGGTCACCATGAGTCTGGAGCCAAGTCGATGGCAACTGACAGCAACAACAACAAAGGGGAAAAACCCTGATTTGATAATCCCAAAAGGCAAAATAATAAATTGATCCCTGTATTTAGCTTTGGAATGTGCCTTTGTTTTTCTGGAGAGTATTTGCCATCCATGTAATATGTTTTTGATTTTGCCAGTATACAAATGTTCCCTGAATTAACATCAAATTGGCTGGACACTGGGCGGTGGGAAAAGAAAAGCAAATGGAACCCAAGAGCCAGTGCCTGAGCAGCAGGGGGATGTAGAAATTAGGGAATACGCACCAAAAGTGAACTGCCTGCGAAAACCGTACAGAAATGCCCTCTTAGTCCTCTTAGGTGGAGGACATCAGTGTCGCCATCAGAAAGTTGTAGAGAGGCTCTGCCTGAGAGGAATAATCATGTGTTAGTGACACCAGGGAATCCCCTGAAAAGCTCTCCTTTATCTTTAACCACTTGTCCCTAAACTGCCCCAATTCTCCTCATATAAGCATCACAGGGTATAGAAAAACAGTAGCAACATAAAGCTTTATATATTGTGGCTATTAGCTGCTTTCAAGTTGGCCCCAAATTCATGGTGACCCCATGTACTACAGGATCAGATCATTGTGATCCATTGACTGATTTTTGGAATTATATCACCAGCTCTTTCTTCCTAGGCTGTCTTAGTAGAGAAGCTGCACTGAAACCTGTTGAACATCATAGCAACACCCGAGCCTCCACTGATAGACAGGTGATAGTTGCCCATGAGGTTCATTCGCCAGGAATTGAACCCAGGCTCCTGCACAGAGGGCAAAAATTCTAGCACTGAACTACCACTGCACTCAAAGCTTTATATAAAAGTAGCTAAAATAAAGGTAAAAATAATTGGAGCTCTATGCTGCCCTTTCATCCCTCTATTGGAAGAGAAGGCTCTGTGTTATTCCCTGGAGACAAAAGTCTGTTTCTGGTTTTCCACTGTCCATTCCACTGCCCCCACTCAACAAAATCTCATCTTTTATAGTTCATGCATCCATTCAAACCATCTTCTTCACTCCTTCACCTCAGGCTAGGAAGTTTCATGCAAAACTTTGTCCCACTTTCCTTAACAATTTCTGCAAATCCCTATGGTTTTTCTTTCCATCACATCCCCATCATGCCCACTGCAACTTCAAAACCCAAACTGACCCCAACACCCTGATTTCAACATCATCTACTACTCCTAAAAGTGTGGTCATCTCCAATCCATCTCATCAGTGAACCCACACATTAAAGCATGTTTCTGTACAGAACCAGTTCACCTCTGAGATCTCCAACTCTGGGTTCTCCTCTCTGACTCCAACTTCATAGCTTTTCCTTCTCCTGTTGCATCATTCCATCGTCATGATTCCAATCCTTCTTTCTCCTAGCTCGTTAGCTCCTCCTCACTTGACCAGCTTCCCTTCCCAGCCTATATATATCCTGGAGTCACCCAACCCATGAACTTCTGCCCTTCCCAAGTTCACCTTCGATACTCAATTACCCCCAACATCATCCAGTGTCCTCTAACTGGCTCTCATTTTGCTGCATGCTGACAAAGAATCTTGGCACCTTCATGTTCTCTGGCTCCAAATTGGTCACTGCTCTCGTATTCTCCATATTGTATTCCTCATACAACTGCTGTGAACTTCTCCCACACTCCTCAAGCCCTGCCTGGTCTACCACCTCTCCGTCTCAGTAGATGGCCTTCTCTGCTTCTTTTTTGGCAGTGTCAGGTTTGACATCTTCACTTGAATGTTCATAGCTCTTAAACTCAACACGTCCAAAACGCAGTCAATGCCCTTTCCATCTACCCAGTTGTTTGTGCCTGAAACATGGGGGTCAATCCTGACTCTTCCTTTCTCACATAACTCATAATCAACTAATCTCCAAATCCTGTGGATTCTACCTCCAAAATAGTTCTCAAATCTATTTATTCCCTTGCATCTCCATCATTTATAACTATCCTAGTTTTGACCATCATCTCTTGCATGGACCACTGTGAAAGCCTAAGGAATCTACTCCTTTCACCCTTAACCAAAAACCAAACTGTCGATTTGACTCCAAATCATGGCAACCCCATGTGTGCAGAGTAGAACTGTGCTCCATAGGGCTTTCAATGGCTGTAATCTTTCAGAAGTAGATCACCAGACCTGTCTTCCTAGGTGCCTCTGGGTAGATTCGAACCACCAACCTTTCAGTTAATAGCCAAGTGCTTTAATGTTTGCATCACCCAGGGACTTCTTTCACTCTTGCCCCATCCAACTTAATTATCCTACTCCACAGTGGCCGGTGCAAACCCGATCATGCAGTTCCACTGCTTCAAACCCATTGATGGTTTCCCGTTACTAAGAGGAAAGCTTTTAAATTTTTAACATGGCCCAGAAAACGTCCCTCTCTCTGTAGTCTCATGTTTTGTCATTCTTTCTTTTATTCTCTACAATTCATCCTTTTCTTCTTCTTTCAAATGCCTAACTCCTTAGCACCTCATGACCTTCTAACTTGCTTGGAACCCTCTCCCCACTCCTCCACATTTCTCATACCTCTTGTGATGGTTAATGTTATGTGTCAACTTGGTTAGGCTAATTCTCAGTGGTTCGGCAGATGCTATGTAACCACCTTTCATTTTGTGACCTGATTTGAGTAGCTAATCAGTTGGAAATGGAGTTTCCTTGGGGGTGCAGCCTGCCTCCAGTATAGAAATGGATGTTCTGCCAAAGCTTGCTCTCTTTTCCCGATCCTGCACTCTTCTCATTGCCTGACCTCCAGGTCTTGGGACATAAGCCAGCAGAAGTCTCTGGCCTGCCACCTGACCTACAGATTTTGGATTTGCCAACCTTGCAACCCTGTGAGCCAGCAGAGGCCTCCAGCCTGTTGTTACCTGACCCACAGATTTGGGACTTGCCAGTCCCCACAATTGTGTGAGACATTTCCTTGAAGTAAATTTCTCACTATATATATTTATATGCACTTCACCGGTTTTGCTCCTCTAGGGAACACAGACTAAAACCCTTCCACTCTATCTCCACCAGAAAATTTCTATTCATTTTTAAGCTCTCAGCTTAAATGTCCCTTCCTCAGGTGCCCCTCCCCCACCACCCAATGTAGATTAGATGTTATATGATCTTAGGCTACCTCTGTACATTTCCTACATACAATTTATCACAAATGCAATGACACCATTATTTTGTGATTACCTGTTTAACGATTTTATTTTCCACTACTCTGTAAGCTCCTCAAAGGTGAAGGCCACTTCTCATTTCTCATTGCTGTATCCCCAAACCTAGCAAGAGGGCAGAGTTAGGTTCTAACCTCCAGGGAATGAGCCTATGGATTGGGCTCCACAGGAGAGTGGGCAGAGGGGAGGAAGCCTATGACCCCCTGTCTTGCTTCCTTGCTGCTTCTTCTAGTGTTTTCTCATCACTCTTAACCATCAACAAGTAAACGTGTTACCTTAAAATTGGTGGAAATAGGTCACTTTAGTAGGTGAATGTGCTCAGAGGATGCAACTGGTTCCCCTACCCCCCAATCGGCAACTTTTCTGTGTTCCACCTGGCACGTGGTGCATTATTTTGTTGTAGGAAGGAGGCAAAGTCCTGCATCCCACTCCTCATCCCCTCCTCAGTGTCCCCAACACATCTAAATCATCTTTATTCCCTCCAGCTCTCTCCCCTCTCTAGGTTAACCTTCTTGCTTGCCTTGGATCCATTCCCTCCTGTCACCATCTTCTGTCATCCCTGCCCCTTTCCCTTTAGCCTTCAAATGTATCATTCGAGCCTTAGGGGGGGGAAAAAATTCCTGGGCCCTCCAACCCCTTTGATCTATCCTCCTTACTTTCTTCTTCTCCTTAATGCAAAGTTATCTCTATTTGCAGTATTTACTTCCTCCATACCTACTTACTGTTTATTTTTTTATTCATTCGTTTGTTGAATAGTTAATACATGTGCACAGTGTATGTCTTAGGGTTCTCTAGAGAAATAGAACCAATGAGAGAGCTAGAGATAGATAGGTGGGTAGGTAGACAGACAGACAGACAGATAATTTACTTCAAGGGATAAAATCCAAAAACCAGACCCATTGCCATCGAGTTGATTCTGAGTCATAGTGACCCTATAGGACAGGGTAGAACTGCTCCATTGGGTTTCCAAGGCGCAATCTTTGTGGATGCAGACTGCCACATCTCTCTCCCATGGAGCGGCTGGTGGGTTTACACTGTCAATCTTTCAGTTAGCAGCTGAGTGCTTAACCATTACACCACCAGAGCTCCTTCTTCAAAGGTTAGGCTCGTGCAATTGTGGCAGCTGGAAAGTGCAGAATCCACAGGTCAGGCATCAGGCTGGAGGCTTCTGCTCGCTCACAGGATGGGGTGGTTGTGGGGGCGGGGGCAAGTCCAAAATCTGTAGGTCAGGCAAATCAGAAAACATTTGCCCGTTCAGACACCTACAGGCTTGTGTCCCAAGATCCATAGGTCAGGAAATGAGAAGAGCACAGAGTCCAGAGAGAGAGAGAAAGCAAGTTCTGCCAAAGTATCTATTTACAGTCTGAAGACAGTCCACACCCTGAGAAACTCCCTTTTCAGCTGACTGATTGCATTACAGTAGATTACATTATGGGAGGTGATTACATTACACTGCTTTAGATTACACTATAGAACATCAGCTAGTCTAGTGTTTGGCAAAATCACTGGGAACCATAATCTAGCCAAGTGGATACATAAAATTAACCATCACAGTACAGAATTCAAACTTTCCAAAAGATACAGTGAAACACCTTCCTCCCACCAGTCTCCCCATGCCCCACAGTTCTCCTCAGGGGCAACCTCAGTGACATCTTATATATCTTTCCAGAAAGCATGTGTGTAGCTATATATTCTTGTTTGTATTTTCTGTACAAATGAAGGCATTTATATGTATTTTCTACCCTTTGCTTTTTCTATTTAGAATATCTTGGAAAGTGTTTCATATCAATTTTTTCAAAACAGCCTCATTCTTTTAAATGGCTGCCAGGACTCCACCATAAACTGTTTAACCAGCTTTCTACCGTGGATGTTGCAGAGGTTTCTCACAAACACACTGCAGAGTACCCTCGCACATATGGGATTTTGCACACATGGGAGTGCATATATAGGTTAAGTTCACAGATATGGAATTGTATTTTGCATTTTGGTATTAAATTGCTCTCCATAGAAACCGTACCAATTCACCCTCCCACAGCAAAGTGTTGAAGGACCTCGTTTCCCCTCATACTCTCCAACAGATTGTCTTAACAATTTTTTTTTTTTTTTTTTTGGCCAGTCTGCTAGGTGAAAAAGTATACATTAAATTTGCTTTTCCTTTTATGAATGTGACCAAGCATTTTTCTTACATGTAACAGTCATTTGTATTTCTTCTTCTGTGAATTGTCTGTTACTATATTTTTCCCATTTTTCTTTTGTATTATTGGCCTTTTAATAATTCCTAGGAACTTTCTATATAAGAAAATTAGTTCCTTGTCTGTGATATGAGTGGCAAATATTTTAATCACTCTGTATGTATCCCTTTGCAATAGGCTTTTTGTGCCCAATAAAGCAAATGAAACTCCCGTGTTTTCGTTTCTCATGCCCCATGAATTGTGAAATCCAAGGGCTTTTCTGTGTACTCATTCTCCCGTTTCCTTCAGCATTTGGCAGTGCTGACCTATACTTTTTTTTGTTGTTGTTGCAGGTGTTCTTTTCCCTGGAAGTTTTTTTTTTTTTTAAATCATGCTTTAAGTGAAAATTTACGAATCAAGTCAGTCTCTCATACAATACCTTAATATACACCTCGCTATATATTCCTAGTTTCTCTCCCCCTAATGAGACGGCACATTCCTTCTCTCCACCCTGTGTTTCCGTGTCCATTCAGCCAGCTCCTGTTCCCCTCGGCCTTCACATCTCCCCTCCAGACAGGAGCTGCCCAGATAGTCTCATGTGTCTCCTTGATCCAAGAAGTCGACTCCTCACCAGTATCATTTTCTGTCTTGTAGTCCAGTCCAATCCCTGTCTGGAGAATTGGCTTCAAGAATGGTTCCTGTCTTGGGCTAATAAAAGGTCTGGGGACCATGACCCCTGGGGTCCCTCTGGTCTCAGTCAGACCATTAAGTCTGGACTTTTTATTAGAATTTGGGGTCCGCATCCCACTGCTCTCCTGCTCCTCCAGGGATTCTCTATTGTGGTCCCTGTCATGAGAGTCATGGATTTAGCTGGGCACCATCTAGTTCTTCTGGTCTCAGGCTGATGTAGTCTTTGATTTATGTGTGACCTATCCTTCTTGAACTCTCCTTTTGTTTTTTTGGTTTTTTTTATTGTGTGCACTGTTTTATCTTCCACCACTTGTTTGTCAGTTATACTATGGTGGCTTGGTTGTTGCTATGATGCTGAAAGCTATGACACTGGTATTTCAAATAGCAGCAGGGTTACCCATGGTGGCCAGGTTTTAGCAGAGCTTTCGGGCTAAGACAGACTATGAAGAAAGTCCTGGAGATCTACTTCTGAAAATCACCCAACAAAAACTCTATGGATCACAACAGAACATTGTTCAGTATGGTGCTAGAAGATAAGCTCCCTAGGTTGGAAGGCACTAGAAATACCTCTAAGAGATGTGGGTCCTAGGGGCTATCTCCAAGACCTTATTCCATGCTCCAGTCCCAGGGCTGTCCAGCAATGTCAGACCAGGGTAAAGGTGGCATAACCCGTTGCCATTCTGACTCAGTGATTCCATGTATTACAGAGTAGAACTGCTCTATAGGGTTTTCTTGGCTGTAATCTTTATGGAAGCAGACCAACAATGGACTTGAGTATACCAACAATTGTGAAGATGATGCAGGATCAGGCAACATTTTATTCTGTTATGCATGGGGTCACCACGGGTCAGAGCCAACTCAAAGCAACTAACAACTTTATCTTGGATCTTCTCTCCTTTCTCTGACTGTTACTTCTCTTATTCTTTGCCTGACTTCATGTTGTAGATGCCTTGGGAAAGGAGGTCTTTAAACTCTGCCATGGCAGTGCCCTGGGATGTGCCCTTCCTGGAGTTCTTGGTGGAGGTTCTCCTACTACCTTCAGTCTAACTAGCTGTGCAGACTGGTATTGCCATGTCTGAATCCAAGGCAGGCTCAGGACTTTTCCCGCTGACTATTCTTTTTCATTCCCACATCAAACTCAAACCAAAACACCAAACCAGCTGCTATCTAGACATTCTGACTCACGGGGTGTCAGAGTAGAACTGTGTTCCATAGGGTTTTTGGAAGAAAATCAGCAGGACTTTCTTCCAAGGCACCTCTGGGTGGACTTGAACCTTCAACCTTTCAGTTAGCAGCCGAGTGTTAACCGTTTGCACCACCCAGGAACTCCGTATCATACTCAACAAGTCTAAAATCACTCTTACCACATCTGCTCCCTCAAAACCACTCCTCTCTGTTGTGTTCCTACCACTCTCCCAATTCTCCCACACCTGAAGCCTCGGTCTTCACCACCTTGATCAGTTGCCAGAGACTCTTCTGTGGGAGTCCCTTCCTCTCTTCACATCCTTGTCCTTCTTACCCTCCCCCCATAATTGTCTCTTCTTCCACGAGTCTGTCGACACACTTTCTCCAGCTGCAGTCCTCCCCATTGGACGATTTGATCTCTCTCTGCTCAGGAATCCTCAGTCCTTCTCATGTACTGCCCCATCCCCTGCACAAAGCTGGAGCCCCATGATAATTAACAAATCCATCTAAATGCAGTGCTATGTCATCCGAGGTCTTCCTAGTACTGGCAGATGGCATTTCCAAAAATCCTTCCTTTTTCAACTTTTTTTTTTTTTTTAGTATAGACTTTAGTTGTCCCTTTGGACACATCAGTGTTTGTTCTGCCATTTTTTTTTTTTTAACCTATTTTTTCAACCACTCAGAATGCACTCCTGTTCTGGTCTCCCCAATTCCTTGCCTCCCGCCCCTTCGGCTTGGCTTTTGCTCTTGCTGCAGTTACGCCCTCCTCTTAGAGAAACAGGACCCAGGGGCTTTCCCCCAGACCCTATTCCATGCTCCGGTCCCAGGGTCATCCAGCAATGCCAGGCCAGTGTAAAGGTGATATAACCTGTTGCCATGGAGTCCATTCTGACTCCTGGCGACCCCATGTGTTACAGGGTAGAACTGCTCCATAGGGCTTTCTTGGCTGTAATCTTTACAGAAGCAAATCGTCAGGCCTTTCTTACGTGGCACCACTGTTCGGATTCAAACCTCCAACCTTTAGGTTAGTAGTCCAGCCCAAACCATTTTGTGCCACCTAGGGAATCTTCAAGGAGCCCCCAGTGGTGCAGCGGTTAAGCACCTGGCTGCTAACCAAAAGGGCGGCAGTTCGAAACCACGAGATGCTCCACAGGAGAAAGATGTGGCAGTCTGCTTCCATAAAGATTACAGCCTTGGAAACCCTGTGGGGCAGTCCTACTCTGTCCTATAGGGTTGCTATGAATAGGAATCCACTCCACAGTACACAACAACAAAAGGGACCTTCGAAGGGTTGAAATTACCTCCAACCAGGTGTCAACAGCAGAAGCCCTAACAGAGCCTTGGATGATGGAAAGAGCCTTGGAAATTTAGCATATCTTGGGGTCCCAGAACTCAGCAATCCTGTTCTACCCCAAGAGAACTAGTCCTCCACACTGGTTTGCCCGGATGTTATTTGGGGGCCTGTACACCTGAGAGAGCGAGGACGAGCGACCGGAAAGCAGAGCCGGCTAATAATGCTGCTCCCGAGCGGGAGGGAGAAGGGAGGGGAAAGGAGAGGCGCTGGAAGGGGTGGGGACCTCTGGGCTGGCCCAGGCGGGACGGTGCCCGGTGTGTATGCGCGCTTGTGTGCGCAGCACTGAAGTGCCCAGCACGTCGGGGAGGCAGGACAGAGGCCAGGGAGCGCGCAGAGGCTCCAGGTGTCTCGCACATCCAGCCCGCAGCCATGGTAGAGAACTCCGAAAAAGTTCCCATCGCCCTGGTGGGGCCTGAGGACGTCGAGTTTTGCAGTCCTCCGGTGAGTACAGCCCCGGACCCCCAGGCTGGCTGCGGACCACACAGGGCAGCGACTGCTCGTGGGGGTCCAAATCCACTGTCGAGGGCCAGGGATTTGTGCAACCGAACGTGTCGGGGGTGGGAGGGGGAGGAGGGAATGTGCGCGCAAATTCGCATGCCAAAATGGTGCGTGGGGTGGCGCCCTTTGTGAGTGGGTGCAGCGGGCTCAGGATCCACATAGACGGGTGAAGAGGGGAAGGTGGAACAGGCGTCAGGAGGGGGCATCTTGTGTCCGGCTGAGTGCGCAGATCGGCGGGGGCAGTGGCCCTGCACCGGGAAAAGTTTGTTTGCGGCACATCCACGCACATCCACAAGGGAGCTGGGGAAGGGGCTGTTGGAGGAGGCCTTAACGAAAGGGGGCGCCCTAAGGAGCTCAGGGTGAGCTGTCTCCCACTCTCCTCGATTTACTGGGGCACTGCGCCGGGCCGGGGTAGGCGCGGGGTGGGCGGGGTGCGGGAGACGTAGACGTAACCGCAGCTCTCCGGCCGGGTCCGCAGGTGTACGCCACGGTGACCGTGAAGCCCTCCAGCCCCGCGCGGCTGCTCAAGGTGGGAGCCGTGGTCCTCATTTCCGGGGCGGTGCTGCTGCTCTTTGGGGCAATCGGAGCCTTCTACTTCTGGAAGGGGAGTGACAATCACGTAAGTTCAGAGGGCGGCCTGCGGGGCCGAGAGGAGCACAGGGTGGCGGGGTCCTCTCTGTCACCGCTATGGTCCCCCTAGGCTGGTCGCTGGTCGGCGCCGAGGCCCGGGCTCCCCGGACGGCTCTCCGCTGGCCCTGGCCGCTTGCCCTCTCCGCCACGGTTTCTGCACCTCTCTCCACCCTCTCCCCGCACCTTTGGCCTTCTTCCATCCTACTCTGCTACCCTGTATTCTGCTCTTAGGCGGCTTTGTAGAAACGCAGGTCGGGATTTAAAAGGATGACATGAAGACACAGAGTAGCGGAAAATACCCCGGACTGTTGGAGGAAAACCATTCTAAGCCAATCTCGGCCCAGAGCTTCCACTGAGCAGTCGTGTGACCGTGGCCAAGGCAGGGCATCTCCCTGGCCCCGGGTTACTCATCCTTAAAAGAAGAAGTGGAACTAAATAGTCTCAAAGGCCTCTCCCAGCCGAGAAAGGCTGTGAGTGTAAGAATCCGGGATAAAGATAAATCCCAAACCCATTGTCCATCCCAACTCATGGAGACCCCACGCGCATCAGAGTAGAACTGCGCTGCACAGCGTTTTCTGGGCTGTAATCTTAGGAAAGCAGATCCCCAAGCCTTTCTTCGGCGGTGCCGCTGGATGGATTCAAACCACCAACCTTTCCGTTAGAAGGCAAACAAAAAACCCCAAACTCGCTCCGGTGGAGTCAATTCTGACTCATAGTGACCCTATAGCTAGGAGCTGAGACTAAACCATTGGCGCCGCCCGGGGACCCGAGGACAAAGATAAAAAAAAAAAAAAAAAAAAGATAGTGGAGGAATATTCAGATCCAGTAATTGGAGAGCAATTTGATCTTTCAGGAAGTTTTTGTTTGTTCGTTTGTTTGTTTTGTGACCTCTCCATCAACGCTCCCTTCTTTCTTGCCGAAAAAAAAACAAAAAAGGTGTACCTTCCTTAAAGGTGGCAAATCTCGTTTCAGAATCCCTTCCGGCCTAGTCACATGTAATTCAGTGGTAAATGTTTCACTCACTGCTGTGCTCCTTTCTTTGCATGCAACTATTTATTTTAAAACTCTACGGACTCTCAAGAAGTATAAAAACTGCTTCTACCTTTACTGGGCAGAATTCTAGTGTGTTCTCGAAATACCCCACATTTTGTGTGTAGCAGGGACATTCTATCTTGATCACCACTTGCCAGGTCTGGTATAAGCTTATTTCTACTAATGGAAAAGAATTCCATCTCCAGGGTGCACACAAAGGGCTGTTTCTTAATCACTGCCCTCGGAGGATCGGAGGATCGGTAGCTGCTCTTTTCTTCTCCCTCTTTCTCTCCCACCATGAAATTCAAAGCATGAACAAATTCCAGTACTTAGAGAAAATGGTGCTGAAAGCAATTCAACCATTTTACACATCACATCTTCCACAGTCACTGCATAATCTGTATTTTTAACTTAAATGCCTGATGTAGATAAGCATGCCATTTAGCACACTAAGTCTGGTTTGGAGACTATATCAAATTTGCAAGCACCGATTTGTAAGATCAGAATTGCACAGTATTTTGTGTGTATTTGAGAAGTGCCTTAATGTATTTGTATTTTAAATATAGAAGCCGGGCCAGATGCTCATATTTGAAAGCAGCCAATCTGAACATGAGAACCGATGTCAATATCTACATCTCCATTAATAGTGGCATTTAGATTGTCATCCGTTTGGGACATTTTATGGCATTGGAATGCAAATGCTGTCTTTCAGATGACAATGGTACATGCCGGTTGAGCACAAAAATTCTTTGCTTTTTGGGGGAGTAAGGATTTTGGTCATAATATATATTAAAATAAATACCATGTGGCATTTAACTATTCAAGGCAAACAGAGCTAACTGACAAGCTTCTAGAAGGAGAGATTGAACGATCACACTAAATAAGTGGGACTCCCTTCTTTGGTATTAAATTCTAAGAATACAGAGGAATAGTGAATCACGTTTTATTGCTGACAATTGAAGCCTTTGGTGTACAAGCAGAAGAACGAATAGTGTCCCCCCCAAAAATCTTCGATGCTGATTCATAATATTTAAGTCTGAAAAACATATCAGAAAACACCAAATAGAGTAAATTTGGCACTACCTATGCATGCATGGTCTGCTTTTCCTGAATACAAATCTAAAAAACCCAAGTAAAACATAATCAAAAAAGGTAAGTCTGTCAAACAGAAAGACATCTCCAAACAGAATGGATTATCCATTCTTTTGGGATTATCTGTGCATCTGGTCCTTATAGTGGTTTATAGAGGACAACCAGCACTAATTCACCTCCTATCCCTTTCATATGGGTAAATCCCCCTGGGACTCGTTTGCTTGAATTTAGTTGGAAGACTATGAAGCATCAGGGTGCTAATAATTGGGGTACAAATGACTGGGCCCAAATATTGAGGCCATTCCTCATCCATGTTACTGTAAATGGAACAAGGCATTGAAATTTAGGAAATTCCCACCAATCTGAAATAACTGACAACCCTACCCTGTGCAGTGAGGGAATGAGATTATTGCCTGTGGCCTTCCTTCTCAGATGGATTTTTCTAGACATTTTCCCCAAACATTCTGTAATTAATCATATAGAACCAGGCATTATTAAAAACTCATTAGCAAATGTCCTTGGTTGTAAAAGGCACCATACGGAGCAGAGTTTTGGCAACTATAAATGTCATTGTATTTGGATAGCCTTAGGTGCCAACTGTTCCATCAGCTGAGAGTAGGTAGATAATGGGATTGCTGCTCCACCAGCCCAGCCTCCTCCTGAGCTCTCCAAGCCCAGTAATTTGGAAGCGACTACCAACTGGCCACCCGTTGCTTCAGGAGGGCACAAACTTCTCACTGCTGCCCCCTCCAGACGCTGAGCACTGCTATCAAAGTTGGCCTGAAGCTACATTACAAAGGCGGCAACACCTAGTCAGGGAGCCTTCGCTTGAGGGCAGAGGGGTAGTTCCTGGGTGGTGCAAATGGTGAATACACTCGGCTGCTAACCGAAAGGTTGGAGGTTCCAGTCCACCCAGAGGTGCCTTGGAAGAAAGGCCTGGTGATCTACATCAAAGAAATCAGCCACTGAAATGCCTGGGGAGCACAGTTCTACTCTGACACACACGGGGTTGCTATGAGTCAGAGCCAACTCAATGGCAACTGGCACTGGTTTTTTAGGGGGAGGTGGTGAAGGGTGGTGGTAGTGAGAAGTATAATTGGAACCACAGGCCACTCTTTTAGAGTTACAATCTCATGCGAGGAATTTGGAATCGTTCATTTCTTAAATTTTGCACAGCTTTCCTAGTAAATGCTTATGTGCAATGCTTCCAGAAGAGCCTCTTGCCTTCTGAGTGAAGGACGCCTGGGCCAGCAGGAACTCGCAGTCTGTCTGCCATGCTCCTTTTGACCGTTGCAATTATCCCCTGTGAACAGTGGCCTTTCAGAGTATGGGCACAGAACAGAGCCTGCTTTCTAAATCCTACCTGCAGAAAGCATGGCTCAGCCAAAGAAAGCACGTTTTCCAAGCTTCTGTGATCGTTAGGACCACCTGAGGTGCAAAGAGAAAACAGATTGGTGGCTTCTGCTCCAGCCCTACTAAATCAGAACTCCCGAAGTGGTTCTGATGATCAGGCAAGGTTGTGGACAGGGAATTACAGGAATCTAAGTTCATCAGACAGGAGTCCTGGTGGTGCAGTGGTTAAGCGCTCAGCTGCTAACTGAAAGGTCGGCCATTCAAACCCACCAGCCACCCCACAGAAGAAAGATGTGGCTGTCAACTTCTGTAAAGATTACTGCCTTGGAAACTCTGAGGGCAGCTCTCTGTCCTACAGACTTGCTGTGAGTCAGAATTAACTTGAATGGCAGTAGGTCTGGTTTGGTTTCCTGGAAGTTCATCAGAAGGAGAGGAGGAGAGGCAGTGGGAGATGTTTGAGCAGAAATAACCAGCTGCCATCGGGTCGACTCGGACTCATGCTGACCTCACGTGTATCAGAGTAAACTGTGCTCCACAGAGTTTTCAGTGGCTGACTTTTCAGAAGTAGACCACCAGGACTTTTTTCTGAGGTGTCTCTGGGTAGACTCGAACCTCCAAACTTTAGGTTAACCATTTATACCATCTAGGGACTCCCTGAGCAGAAATAGGATGTCATTATTTTCTATTCTGCTGAATGAATGCTGGTGCTTAAAAGGGTACTGGAGAGCAAAGCCATTTCTACATCTCTGCCGAGAAAATAAAATAGGGTTTTGTGGATCTTGTAATAACGAGTTTTCTGCAAGTAATGATCCGGTAACAGACACTTTTTCTACTGTTTGTCTGTGTAGCAGCCATTCTTCACAATGAGGGAGAAAAATAAGATTTGAATTAAATCTGAGCTATTTGCAGCTCTGGCCTACTGACCTGACATTGAGGGGCCACTGTCTTCCACCAGTTCTTATTCCTCCTCCTTTAAAGATCTGTACACCTCTAAGCCAGGGGTGGGAAGGAAAGAAAAGATACTCGCCCAATACCCCTACAACACAGAAAGATCTAGCAGGCAGCATACTATCCCCTATTGCCTTCTGCAGTTGGCAGCATACAAAAAAACATTTTTTTTTTTTTTAACCAGTGCCCTAACAAGATGTCTAAGCTAGGAGAGACCCTTGGAATCATCTAATTTAGTGGTAAACTTAAAAATAAATTAAGTGACCAGATCTTTTTTTCTAACACAATCTTAACTCAGAAATCCAGCACACAGAACAGACGAAAAGCAGAGTAGCTGTGGTTGGACTGTGTGTGGACAGGGGAAAAAGGAGCCTCCCAGCGCCTCCTGCCCTCTTCCCCACCCGCACCTCTGGGCCACCCGGTGAAACCTCAGAGCTCTGGGGACATAGACGAAAACCACCTATGAGGTCCGACATCTTCATTGTCTACTCGAGGCAACTCCCCAGACCCAGGGGTTTAAGTGGCATGACCGAGTGGTCTTCTGATTCCTGGACCAGCGCACTCTCTGCAATGCTAATCCTGCCCCCCCTTCTCCCCCCCACCCCCGCCTAACACGTCTCATTATAACAAAATGTCCTATCACACAATACGCCTGTCTCATACCAAAAAAACAAACCCATTGCTCTTGAGTCAGTTCCAACTCATAGCGACCCTATAGGCCAGAGTCGAACTCCCCCAAGGGTTTCCAAGGCTGAAATCTTTACGGAAGCAGACTGCTACATGTTTCTCATGTGGAAAGGCTGATGGTTTGAACTGCAGACCTCTTGGTTAGCAGCTGAGTGCTTCGCCACAGCACCAGCAGGGCTCCTGGCCTGTCCCATAAAACCCATAGAGTCATTAAAACGAGAAACTGCTCATTTTGAGCTGGAACAGACCTCGCTCTCTACAAACGCTGCTCAGCATCAGGTAGGTCAGCGTCCTCTGGAGTCTTTACTATAGCCACGCTCTGTGCTTATTCCGGACCAAACGATTAAAAAACTTTCCAAACTAAGGTGCCACTGCAGTCTTGTTCAGTTAACAGCCCAGTAAACCCTCTGCCTCCCCGGTTTCTGTTTACCTATCAGCGATTCACACCCTGGCTGCAGAGTAGAATTGAGCTTTAGAAAAGAAATACCTATTCCCAAGTCCCATCACCACCCCCCCCCTAAAAATTAATCAAGTCAGTTCCACCTCATGGCGACCCCATGTTAGAACCGCACTTCATAGGATTTTCAATGGCTGTGACCTTTTGGAAGTAGATCTTCAGGCCTTTCTTCCGAAGCACCTCTGGGTGGTGGTGCTTCTGGGTGGATTCAAACTGCCAGCCTTTCAGTTAGTAGCTGCACTTAAGTGTTTGTGCTACTTAGGGACTCCAGTCCTACCCCCAGAGGGTTTTGATTGGTCCAGGGTGACGAAGCCCAGGCATCATCACTGAAAATTCTACCCAGAAGCTTCTAATGCGCACCCAGGATTGCGAGTCACTGATTTACTTGAATACGTATCAGACAGTACCAAAGGTTCTACTTTTAAGGTATTTTTTTTAAATCCCTGTATTAAATGATTGGTATATGGAAGAAGTCCTAGTATATTAATATATTACTATTAAGGATGCTTCAGCGTATCTCTGAAAAATATGAAAGCTGTCTCCTATACTGCAGCTCTAAAGATAAGCCTCGAATTGCTCAAAAAAGAAAGCATCACTTACTCTTATGCTCCCTTCCAGATTTACAATGTCCATTACAGCATGAGTATCAATGGGAAATTACAAGATGGGTCAATGGAAATAGATGCTGGGAACAACTTGGAGACCTTTAAAATGGGAAGTGGAGCCGAAGAAGCAATTGAAGTTAATGACTTCCAAAATGTAAGTCTATTTCATGCATTTAGAGAATTTAATCAGGCAAGCCTGGGGGACTTTTCTATGTCAGGGAGAAGCGGCATTCTTCACACACCTCCATGGCATTGAAAAGAGCAGGTTCTTTTTTGGAATTATATAAAGCCTTGGCAGAATGACTTCCAATCTGTTTTTTCTAATGCTGTGAATAAAATGCTCAAATGATCCTGGGATATTGCAAGGTCTGAACGTTGAACTTCCAGAGAGGAGAGAAATCTTAATGACCAGATAATCTCATCAACAACAGGTAGGATCTGTTTACGTTTCTCAATTCTTCTGATTTCCCATTTAATCCAGAAAATCAGCATGGAGAAATTTCCTTATCATATCATACGTTTTCTGACCATGGCCTATTATAGATAAAACATTTCCTGTGGAAAGGGCAAATATGTTTTGTTTTGTTTTTTTACACAAATTCAATTTACAGGCAATTTGAGGCATTAAGTTGTGTATCTGTGCTTCAGTGTACATCTGCAAACTAAAGTATCACCCAGGCCTTGTTTACTATCGGCCCACCAACCAAACCAACCAGTTACCGTCAAGTTGACTCCAACTCCTAGTGACCCCATGTGTGTCAGAGTAGAACTGTGCTCCACAGGGTTTTCAATGGCTGATTTTTCAGAGGTAGATCATCAGACCTTTCTTCTGAGGAGCCTCTGGGTGGACTCGAACCTCTAGCCTTTTGGTTAGCAGCCAAGCGGGGTGTTATCCGTTTGACCCACCCAAGGACTCCTTGTTGGCACGTAAGTATCTTATTCTTCTTCATGTTTTAAGATGAGGAAGGGCATTACTATTTGTGTCCTCATGTTAAATCTGTAGATGGAGTAGGAAAGACTTCATATGAAAAAAGGCCCCTGAAAACTACGTCCCTTCTGATTGGCCTACAAACATTGTATCGACCTGTCTACCTCCAACAGATGGGAAAAACTAGGGATACCTTTCATGTGAATGAAAGAACTTCTCTTATTGGTATGAAAACACACTTCACAAGTCCTTTTGAATACTAAACAGATTCTAACATTAGAGCATTGGTGATATCCGGTAGTATTTGATGATGGACAGTCTGGCCATGTTCAGAGTGGTCTCTGGCCTGGGGACAGACTCTGCAGTCCTGTACGCATCCGCTGCACCTACTTTAGTCAGAGCTTTGCAATTGGTTCAGGTCAGTGCACAAGTACAATTCTCTGGACCTCTTAAAGGCTTTCACTGCAAAACCCAGGGTAGAACACAATCAGTTTTTTTTTTCTTTGTACTGTTCAATATAAACTCATACAAGGTGACTCCCCACACCTCATTCATTCCAGGACAAAACCGAATACCTACGACATGCCACAGCATCAGATATGTAAAGGGAGCTGCAAAGATTTAAAAAAAAAAAAAGGTCCATTCCTCTCAAGATGTTCACGTATCAGGAATAAATACACTTAAAATATTTTAATCCCAGACCTATATTTCTGTTTTATAATCCTTTGGTTCTTTCTAATAATGGTATTGATTGTGTTTTATTCTCAGAGGCCAGCAGGGCCACAAATATAAACTGATCAATTCTCTTTGATAGCTTCCACATTTCTCCAAGTCAGGACTGCTAAGTAGAACTTTTTTTTGATGGATAGAGCCTGTTATGGGTTTAAACAAGCCTGGGCCTTTGAAAACACATGAATCAGTCACCACAGTACTTGTGCTATTACTTGTTCCTGTATTTTAAGTCATCGAATTCAAGAAGCATTTTATTGAGGCCTACTGTGTGTAAGGGACATTGCTAAAGAAGGGGGATGCAAAGATAGCTGACACCGGTACTCTGACCTCAAGAGCCTTACAGTCCAGTGCAGGAGAGGAACATGCACACGGAGGTGGGTTCAGGTTGGCCTGGGAAGCCGCTGCAATGGAGGGGTGAACAGAGTACCCTGGAGGCATGGAGAGGAGGCACCAAATAGGACGCTCCAGATTATTTTACAGAGGTGGTAGCAATTGAATCAAGTCTTGAAGAATGATTAGGATTTCACCCGGCAGAGACAGGAGACAGGGCATTGCAAGTCCAGGGAAGAATAATGAATACACATACACAGGCCTAGTGAAGGGTCCTAGGTAGCCCGCTGTGGCTGGATGTGGGTGTGTTTGTTTCCTAGGGCCGGTGGTGCAACAATTAAGCACTCAGGTGCTAACCAAAAAAAAGGTTGGCGATTTGAACCCACCAAGTGGCTCTGTGGGAGAAAGACCTGGCAATCTGTCCCCATAAAGATTACAGCCAAAAAAAAACCCCATGGGGCATGTCTACTCCGCCACGTGAGGTTGCAATGAGTCGGAATCAACTCGACGGCATCTAACAACAATAACAGGGCTGCCGTAACAAAGTGAGAGCCTTAAAACAACAGAAGTTTATTGTCTCTCAATTCTAGAGGCTCAAAGTCCAAATTCAGGGTGTTGGCAAGGCTGTTGGAAACCCTGGTGGCGTAGTGGTTAAGAGCTATGTCTGCTAATTGAAAGATGGGCAGTTCAAGTCCACCACACGCTCCTTGGAAACTCTATGGGCAGTTCTACTCTGATCTGCAGGGCTGCTATGAGTCGAAATTGACTCAATGGCAATGAGTTTGGAGTTTTGGCAAGGCTGTCATCTTTCCGGTCTCTAGGGTAAGATCTTTTCTTGTCTCTCCCAGCTTCTGGCAGCCCCAACCATTCCTTGGCTTTTAGATGCATCTTTACATGGCCATCCTTCCTTTCTCTCTTCTCTTTTATAAGGACACCCACCACTCAGATGGGATTAAGACCTTCCCTGCTCCAGCGTGACCTCATGCTAACTGAGGTCACATTCAAACAAGGTCACATTCATAGGTACCAGGGGTTAGGACTTAAACGTATCTTTTTCGGGGACACAATTTAATCCATAACAGTGGGGAAGAAGAGATGGGGAGGTAGGGCCAGATTATGAAAGGCTCTGAATTGCAAGTGAACAATCTCCTCTGTTAACCCAAAACCCCACCAAAATTTCCGTAGAGCCCAATGGAAAAAGGACTTCCTGAGGGAGAATAGCACTAAGCCACATGCTCCATACTCTATACTTTGAGAAATTAGAAAAAACTAGGTCAGTTCATAGAGTGTGCGTTACATTCCAGAGGGTCATACCTTCCCAAGCATCAGTGCCATCAGACCTACCAGTACCAGTTGCCATGGAGATGATTTCACCTCATGGCAGTCCCACGTGTCAGAGTAGAACTGTGCTCCTTACAGTTTTCAGAAGTAGATCGCCAGGACTTTTTCCGAGGCACCCGAGTGGACTCGAGCCTCCAAACTTTTGGTTAGCAGCTGAGCTTGTTAACTGTACCATCCAGGGACTCCTGTCAGACCTAACACTCCATTTATATAACAAAAACTGTGATTTGAAATTAAAAGAATAGATGGAAAAATGTGGAAATGGATAAATGGTGATGGTTGAATGTGATAAACATAATTAATGTCACTGAATTGTATATGTAAAAAATGTTGAAATTGCAACTCTTTTGTTTCATATACACTCATCACAATAAAAAAAATGAGGAAAAATAATAAACTGGTGGGCATATGGGTGTTCATGGTACAGTTCTTTTAGCTTTTTAAATGTTTAACAATGTTAAACTGGAGGAAAAAAAGGATAGCATCTAGTAGATAGGTTAAGTTATTGATTTCAAAAATCAATATAGTCCCCAACTATCATGTAAAGGAAAAATAAAATGAAAGTCATTCATAGTAAAATATGGACTTCAATATGTAAACACCCAGCATGACACACTAGAAGACCTAATGAAGTCATACACTTACGGCATAGTTCAATCACTCTCAGTGCCCCAGCCCAACATGCAGACTGGCACATGTATGTGCAGGCAAATAAATACCACAGGATTTTCCTCAAACAGTGAACAATTCTTGGAAAAATTCCAGACAAAGCAAAGTACCATTTTCTCTCAATTTTCACAGTAATTGCATTCCTAGAAAATTCATTTGTCAAATAAATCTGGACTTAGGTAGGGAGAGGCTTTATTTAGAAAGAAAGACTATTCCAAGGGAGTTGGGGAAGACTACTGCAACAGGGGGAGGAGTCTACTGAAATAGGGAGTTCGCTCTGACCCTAAGATCAGTGAGCCTCTCAAGAGTTGGGCAGAAAGGGTTTTTCTTTTATACAGACAAAAGTAAACAAGGCTAGAAAAAGCCAGGTGTGGAGAAGTGGGATGAGAGGGTGAAGTGATCTAACAGTAGACCAGAGAAGGTTTTAAGCTGAGGTCAGCCCATTCTCCGAGTGGGGCCCTTGAGGAGGTGTAGCGCGCTAGCTCATGAGAGAGGGCCAAAGTTCAGGACTTGGGTGAAGGGGAAGCTTAACCACAGTTTGGTTAACAAACACTTTGTTTCTGACTGACCAGTGGGGACAAGCAATTCAATTGTTTCTGAGGCACCAAAAAAATAAAACAAAAAACCCATTGCCATTGAGTTGATTGCGACTCATAGCAAGGAATGGGAATTTGGAGGGTCTGTGTCTGGCCCTGGAACAGGTAAACAAGGGGGCATCTGTGAGTCTTATCTATGTCATGTAAGGGTGATTCTTTGCAGTAAGACGTTTTCCTGAACACAAAGGCGGGAGCGGGGGGCAGGGGACAGTTCTTTAACCACTGCTGTTTCCCAGGATCAGAGGGTTCAGGTAAAATTAGCACTGTTACATTATACATTAAACCTACGCCAAAAAATCATTACCTTTTTATACGCAAAACAGTGTCAGGTTCTTGGTGCAGATAATTATAAATAGGTTTTTCATGCAGGACCCAAGACGGCTGATTCTTTGAGACTGCCCAAGGTTTGGGGGACCTGGCATCCCTGGGTCCCACCCAATAAAGGCCAAGAGAGCCCTCAGTCTGTGTGACAACAGGAAACTTCCCTCCCCCGCCCCCAGAGATTTCTAAAGTGCCTCCTTTGGGGCTGGACCCTCTGCCCATCTTAGGAACCTCTGGTTTAAGCCAGGGAACTAGATGAGCTACCCCAGTACCAGTGCCAGTT
Source organism: Loxodonta africana (assembly GCF_030014295.1). Taxonomy (NCBI): domain Eukaryota; kingdom Metazoa; phylum Chordata; class Mammalia; order Proboscidea; family Elephantidae; genus Loxodonta; species Loxodonta africana. The sequence goes on from NC_087358.1 coordinate 59,158,535, forward strand.
GTTGAGTCAGCTCCAACTCAGGGTGACCCCATGTGTGTCAGAGTAGAACTGTACTCCATAGTTTTCAGCGTAGAGTTTTTTTTGAAGTAGACTGGCCTTTCTTCCAAGGGGCCTCTGGGTGGACTCGCACTGGCAATCTTTCAGGTAGTAGCTGAGTACATTAACCATTTGCACCACCCAGGGACTCCAGGGTGAGACTACGAGGCTCTTTTGATGAAAGAATATTGGATCATTGGTATCTTCACCCATTGCCTTTGTTAGCAAATTTCTTCATTATCACCAGCTTCTAAAGCCTTGTTTGATTTTAAAAACACTAGGTTTGCTTGGCTTTCTGGTGCTTCTTTTATTTCCCTCTTTTTAATCTCTTAATACATCTGGCTGCTTGATGTGAATTTGTAGCTAGACAGGGTAGGGAAAAGGTATGAATTCCTCCCTCCAGGTTCCATCCCTCTGGGGCTTCAGTTCTCTCTGCAGTGTGTAGGCCCTCAGAACTAACTCAATACTAGATTCGTATTTGGGGCTCACAGCCTTCTACTGAAGCCTTCCTTCAATAGAATCAATTGTCTCCTTTGGGGATATGGCGATGGTTATAGCTGTTTTCCTCCCTCACATCTCACGTTGAGGGGATATGAGGGTTTGAAGTTAAGAGAACATATCACTCGGAGGAGCAGTTACCTCCCTCCCCTGCTTTCTGATTGTCAAACCAGGAGTCCTAGATTTACATCAGAATAAAAGCGGCAGCTCTTCCGGAGACAGCAGAGTACAGAGTGGTGGTTCTCCAGATGTGCTCCTCAGGCCACTGAGGCAGCAGTACCTGGGAGCTTTTTAAAAATGAAAATTTTGGCGCCACTCCAGACCTCCTGGATCATAAACTCTGGGGGGTGGGATCCAGCATTCTGTTTTATTTAACCAGCTCCGGGTGATTCAGGAGTGCCTGGGTGGTGAAAATGATTAATGTGGTCAACTGCCAGTTGAAAGGTTGGAGGTTCAAGTCCACCCAGAGGCACCTTGGAAGAAAGGCCCCTGCTGACCTACTTGTAAAAAATCAGTCATTGAAAACCTTATGGAGCACAGTTCTACTTGGACACACATAGGATTGCCATGAGTCTAAACTCAATGGCAACTGCTTTGCAGATGATTCTGATGCAAGGTCAAGCTTGTGAACAATGTATAGAAGAGTGGGGCACTACAGTTGAGATTAGACACTTGGTCTAATGGCTAGTTCAGTCATTTGAAAGCTCTGTAACCCTGAACAAATTCCTTTTCTTCCTAAACTGGTGGTCTCAACCCTAGGTGTACACTATGAACACCTGGGGAGCTTTTAAGACTACCAATGCCTGGGCCCCACCCCAGGCCAATTACATGGGGAAAAGCCCCGGTGTCTAACATCTCTCCAGGTGATGCACAGTGAGAGCTCAGAACCTCTGCAGTAAGCTTTGGTGTTTCTCTTCCATAAAGTGGGAGTAACGTCACTCCTCTTACTGGTCTTGGGAGAAGTAAATGAAATGAGTGATCTAGGTGTATGTGGCGAATTAGGCCGCAAAGCAAATAACGTGGAGCTTTAGAAAAAATGTGCTTTTCCTTCTCTCTTCTCCAGCCTGTTACCCATTGAGTTTCTGTAGGGCTCCTGGGCCTGACATTACATATGGTATACCTTTCCATGAATATCCTGAAGCATGACTTACATCTAACTTCATCCTTCACTTAACAGTGTTGAATTATGAGCCAGGAACCCAAGATTTCTAAGCGCTTCCTGCCCCCACCTTGCCCCCCATCCCTTAGCTCTGACCCTTGATCCAGTTCTGCATCTTCCCAACATTTGTCTCAACCCAACATAAGATTGACAAGGTTCAAAATTGTGTTGGTGTCTTCATTATTATTCCATAGAATTTGTAGGCCTCGAATACCATCTTTGGCTGTTCACTAGTCATGAAACTAACCTGCAGGGGGATATTAAATACTCTTTAGACAGAACCTACTGTTATTCCTGATGCCCTCTGTGGCTAAAACCAGTGTCAAGCCTTGCAGTTGATATTTTCCTTGAGGTTGGTCCCTAGGCAGAAGAGAAGCAGACACTGTTAATGTCTCACAGGGAACAAAGACAAAGCATCCAAGCCCTTAAGTAAGGTCTAGGAGCAGAGTTAAGCTCCTGGTGCTGTAGAAAGCTTTATTATTCACTCTAAGCTTGGAAATGTTAAGAAAATTCCGAGTTCATGGAATTAGTTAATTTGACCAACATTTTTAAAGAACATTTGTGGGATAGGGAGGAAGGGAGAGGGGGAGGAAGGAAGGGCTCAGATACTGATCTTGAGAAACTATAATCGAGTAAGGAGATGACATTCATAAGCAACTGTAATGCAGGCAATGTAGACTGAATGTCAAATGAGTGACAAAGACTGCATGGCTTATAGGAAGTCAGAGGAAGGAGAGCACACTTAGACTGAGACGGTCAGAGAAAACTGCATAGAAAATGTGGCATTTCCAGAATTTCAAATTCTCAATGGAATCCAGAGGCCACTGCCTTTGTCAGCACTTAGAACACCCTCACTTTATATTTTATCTATTTTTTATTATTGGCAAATTGTTGCCCTGAGATAATCTTTAAACCTCAAACCTAAAATATAACAACAACAACAAAAAAAAGACCTGACTGAATGGTCTGAGACTGGAGGAACCCTAGAAAACACAGCCCCCATACTCTGTTAACCCAGAACTAAAACCATTCCTGAAGCCAACTCTTCAGACAAACAATAGACTGGACTATAAGACATAAAATGATACTCGTGAAGACTGTGCTTCTTAGCTCAAGTAGATAAGATGAGACTAAATGGGCAGCTCCTGTCTGGAGGTGATATGAGAAGGCAGAGAGAGAGATGAGCCGGTTGAATGGACACGGGAAATCCAAGGTGGAAAGGAAAATGTGCCGTCACATCATAGGGAGAGCAACTAGAGTCACACAACATGTGTATAAATTTTTGCAGGAGAAACTAACTTGAGCTGTAAAGTTTCACCTAGAGCACAATTAAAAAATAAATACATATATATATATATATATCCCCTGAAGTCTTCTTAAAACCAAACAATAGTTTAGCTTAACTAGTAAAGAAGGTCTGCCTTGAGCATTGTGCTCTTTTAAGATCTATTTATATGAGATCAAATTGACAACAGCAACTGGTAAGATTAGATAGGAACCTTAGGGAGTAGTACGTTTAGATCAATGGGCAACAACTCAGAAAAGGAGGGTGAGAATGGTTGCACAACTCAATGAATATAATCAATGTCACCAAATTGTATGTATAGAAACTGTTGAATTGGTGTCCATTTTTGCTGTGTATATTCTCAACAAGAAATAAAATTACATGTTAAAAAAAAAAAGTGACATTTCATCTAGACTCTCAGGTATAAACTCTCAGGCCTCAGCTCAAATGTCCCCTCCTTCTAGAAGGCCTTCCCTGACCACAATATCTAAAGTAGCATCCCCTGTCATTCCTATCTTTGTCTTATTTTTCTTCAATAGCTCTTATCACAGTTGTTACTGTTAGCCACCATTGAGTTGGTCCCCCACTCATGGCAATCTCATACACAATGGAGTGAAATGCTGCCCAGTTCTGTAAACAGTTGCAGATTGAACCATGGTGATTCATAGGGTTTTTTTTTTTTTTTTTTTGGTGAACATATACATAGTCATACGCCATTTCAACAATTTCTACATGTACCACTCAGTGACATTGATTACATTCTTCAAGATAGCCAGATATCCTCGCCATCCTTCTCCAAATTGCCCCACCACTCTGACTTCGACTCACTGCTCCCTAAGCTTCTCAACTAACCTTTTGAGTTGCTGTTATCAATTTTTATCTCATTAGATAATTCTTTAAAATAGCACAATTCTCAAAACAGACATACTTATTAAGATAAACTATTTTTTGGTTCAAAGAAGATTTCAGAGGATAGTTTTGGTTTTAAGTTTAAAGATCATCTCAGGGCAAGAGTTTTGGGGGTTCATCTAGCCTCAACGGCTCTATAAAGTCTGGATTCCACTGACAATTTGAAATCCTGTTCTGTATTCTTCTCCCTTTTGATCATGATTCTGCAAGTGATCCATTGGGTTTTCACTGGCTGATGTTCAGAAGTAGGTCATCATGTCTTTCCTCTTAGTTCATCTCAGTCTGGAAGCTCTCCTGAAACCTGTTCAGCATCATAGCAACATGCAAGCCTCCACTGACAAGATTGCTTTTGGCTGCACGAGTTGCACTGGCTAGGAATCGAACCCAGGTCTCCCACATAGAAGGCGAGAATCCTACCACTGAACCACCACTGCCCACACCAGCACTTAGCGTTACCTTGACTTCATATTTTATCTATTTTTTGTTATTGGCAAATAATGTTGAAATTTAAGTTCCATGAGGGTGGGGATTTCATTTGTATTGTTCATTCATAAACAAAACACCTGAACCAGTGCCTGGCACACAGTAGACCCTCAATAAGTTGAATAAATGGAAGGATGATAAATGGATGGATCTACTTTTATTTCATAGGGCATCACAGGAATCCGTTTTGCTGGAGGAGAGAAGTGCTACATCAAAGCCCAAGTGAAGGCTCGTATTCCTGAGGTGGACACCGTGACCAAGCAGAGCATCTCCTCTGAACTGGTGGGTACCAGCATGCCAGAGACTGCGAGAGGGTTGGTAGACATCCTTTGAAGGCACGACCCCTTTGGTCTCTAGTTACCAGATAGGTGTGTGTCCATAACAGAACTTCTGTTTCTCCTCTGCCAAAGGAGTGTAAACTGTTTTTGTCCTGTTGTTGTTAGGTGCTATCAAGTCAATTCTTACTCATACTGATTCCACACGACAGAGTAGAACTGCCCCATAGGGTTTTCTTGGCTGTAATCTTTAGGGAAACAGGTTGCCAGGTCTTCCTCCCTTGGAGCTGCTGTGGATTGGAATCACCAACCTTTTGGTTAGCAGCCAAGTGCTTAACTGTTTGTGCCACCAGGGCTCCTTGTTTTTATCCTACTGGTTCAAAAACTCTATTTCCAAAGGATTATTCTTACATGATACAGTATTTTTTAGCATTTTGAGAAACTACATTTTAAAGTGCATAAAGGGGCGTGGTCCTCATATGGCCCTTGTTTGCCTAACGTCAGCGAAGTTTCTGACCAGTTATTCAGACAACAGAAAGGACTCCACATGATAGAATCTTCCTTCCAGGCTGGGTCCCACTCAGTGTGGGAATTCCTACTGCACAAGCCCTTGATGCAGACTGCCCAGCCTCTGCTGAACTCTGCCAGCAACAGGGCCCCTGCTCCCTGTGTCGCCACCATCATGGGAGTAGTTCTCCTTTGTTCTACATTGAGCTGGATGGCTCCCTCTACGGGCTCTCCCCATTGGTTCGAGTTTAGCCCAACAAGCTACACAGGTAGTCCTTGACTTACAACAGGGTTCCATCTTGATGACTTTGTTGTCAGTTCTGAAGTAGTCGAATACTGTTTATTTTTTTTGTTTCCATAGCCTGCTGTATGGCAGTGTCTTGAACAATAAATCATAACACTGAACATCTGTGAGTGAACATCTGAGGATAACATCAGCAAACTACGTGCTATAACATTGTATGTAGTATATATTCCTAAAGATAAGATGTACAAAAGATGGTTGTCAGTGCAGTTTGTCGTAACTCAAATATGTTGGTAAGTCAGGGACAACCCGTACTTCCTTTTCCATATATCAAACCTGTGAGGTTTTTTTGCTTTACATAATTCATTATTATTTTCTTTGAACTTGATTTTTTAAACATTTAAGAACTGCACCCAATTCTACAGACACATTTGACAATAATACCTTACATTTTTATGATACTTTATTATTTACAAACTGGTCATATTCCTTATCTTCTTCCATCTGAATTGTGGCAGGGCATGACAGAAAGAAAACGGACTTTGGAGTCAGAAAAACAGGGGCTCAAATTCCACCTCTGACACTTGCTGTGGATGTGGCTTGAACTCTTTGAACCTCAGTTTTGTCACCTGCAAACTGGGGGTATGCCTTCTGTCTTCATGGCCCTAGAACCTGATAAAGGATGAATAAATGGTAGTTTCTATCATTATTGTTTCTTTTATTATGATCACCTTTGATCCTTCCAGCATCACTAAGAGGGAGGTGAAGTATCAGCTCCCTCAAGGCAAAAAGAGGAAAAATTTGAGTAAACAAACATGAGTGTTTGCCTCCATAGCAGCAACAGCAGAAGGTGTCTCAAAACAAAAACTAAAAACAAACCTGGGAGGTGTTTTTAAGCTGGCTATGGTGCCCTATTTCCTCTTCTCTACTGTTTCCCCAACCATTCCTCCTATGAGGTGGTTTCCAGATCTGCCTGTTCCGGTCCCTCGCCTCTGATCACGTGCCTATTTATGGCTGTTCTTCAGGAGCTACGCCACTCAGAACAGCACGCCATAGTCTGTGTGAACTTAACAATAACGCACTGCTGTTGAGTCCATTCCGACTCATAGGGACCCTACAGGACAGAGTAGAACTGTCCCATAAGGTTTCCAAGGCTGTTTTCTTTACAGAAGCAGACTGCCACATCTTTCTCCCGCACCGTGGCTGGTGGGTTCCAACCGCTGATGTTTCAGTTAGCAGCCGAGCACTTAACCACTGGGACCAAGGCCTCCTTTATTCTGACCTTAGAACTTCTCTTACTGCAGTTGTATCACTTGGTTACTGTTATGACACTTTGTGAGCTTTAATCCTTTACATTTTCCTCTTAACTGGCCATTGAGGTAGTTCTCCTCTCTCTTCCCAAATGGACCTGTTTCCCAACCATAGCTGACAGAGATCTAACCACAGGTTTGCAGCACAGAGTCTGTATTTTTAATCCTTTTTTTCCGATTTTAAAAAACAATACATTGTCATTGCAGAAAATCGAGGAACTACGTGAAAGTATAGAGAAGAAAATCACTCTCAATTGCATAACTCACAGATAACAAATGTTAACATTTTGGCCAATTTACTTTGTGTGTGTGTCAGAGAAAGAGAGAGATGCTCTTTTTATAACTGTTGGACAGTCTTATTGTTTTCACTTAACCTTAGTTCTTCTAAAAGAGATTGTAATGAAAGTATTACGTATCATCATACGACCCTACCACAATTTTAACAGCCTTTTTATTCTTAAACATTCAGTTATCTTCATTTTTTTTCACTATCTCAAATAACACTGTGGTGAATATTCTTGTATTTAAATCTTTGTCTGCATCTGATTCCTTTTTTTGGGCCTCAGTAAGTAGATTATTTTTCCTGTTTTAGATGTTTATATTGTACATGATGGACCCTCTGGTGGACAAAAACAAATTCAGACGATACATGCGTGTGAATGAGAAATGTATTTGGCTGTGAGTAGCAGAAAGCTAAACTTAGAGTGGCGTAAACAAATAGGGCTTTGTTGTTCTCCACTGTAAGCAACGTGAAGGGACACGGCCGTAGGCACCTATCTGTTCAGTGGCCAGCATCTCTGTGATACCCTCAGCCTTTCCTTCCTGCTCCAAACATAAACCACACATTCAAATAAGGGCGTCAGGGAGAGGCTGAGCAGTGCCAACCATGACTTCCCCTTAAATCAGGAGAAGCAGAAGATGCCCCAGCTTCCCCCCACCCCACCCCCACCCCCACCCCCGCCACAACATACTTCAGCTTGGATCTTGTTGGCTAGAACCTATCATACACAGGTACCCCTAGCTGCTGGAGTCTCAGAAAGCAAGTGTCTCTCCTGAGGCTGGGCACATTGCTGCCTCAACAAAATCAAGATTTCCTTGCAAGGAAGAGAAGGGGAAGGAGATTGGGTAGGCGACCCCAAGTATGCACCCGTAAAATATAACATTCCTACCTTGCCAGCTGCATATATATATATGCATTATGCTAATCACCTCACTCTTTCCTACACACTTTAGATTATGATGGGGGTAGATTTATGTACCACTTGCTCTCATAAATTTTTCATCAGTTTTGTATAACTTTAAAAAACTACTATACCCAAAGAACATTCATTTCCTGGATGGAGCCATTTAATTTAAGGTAAACAACTGGATTACTTGAGTGTTTGCTTCCTCCAGTAACTTTAAGTTGTTTTAATGCAGCTATAAGCCTGAGGCAGAAAGCATAAATGAAGTGTTACTTTTAGCTAAAAATGAGAAAACATTTTAATTTCTCCAACCAATCGCAAACTAATAAATACATGAAAGGAACAACCTGGCAAAATAAATTTGTCTCCTGGGTTATCACACTATTCTCAGCATCTCGCCGTAGAAGAAAATCAAGGCCTAGCTTTGAAATCTCAGGGGCATGCTTGATGTGAGGAACAGTTGAAATATTGTTTTGTGAGAGCTGGGAAATGTAGAAATGGTTTATGTTAAACAACACTTTGAACTAAAGACATTAAAGAACCAATCGCTTGCTTTTTCCATTGTTGCTCAGAAGCTGTGGTACAAAGCCCCAAAGGATTTTCACTTCAAGTGAAGGGTTTCTCTATCCTTTATGAGATTCCGGAGTCCGCTAAACTGCTTTTCCTCAAAAACATCTTTGATCAAAAACATCAGATTAACCTAAACCTCAAAGTTGGTATCAAGTAATTTTCACTTCAGCCCAGGACACTCCTATTCACACATTACAGTTATCCAAAGGCAGGGCAGATGAGGAGGCACGCTGAACACCGTGAAGACAGCCACAAAGAGACGAGAACTTTAAAGTGGTAGGTGCCCACACACACACACAGAATTCTCCTTTTTTATAAGGCAAAATAATCTTTTAGCGGCACCTGAATCTTAAGATGCGCATATTGTCCTCTTTGCTCAATGTGTTTCATTTTTACTTACTTACAGGAGGGCAAGATCATGCCAATTAAGTTTGAAGAAAATTCTCTGATCTGGGTGGCTGTAGACCAGCCCGTGAAGGACAACAGCTTCTTGAGTTCTAAAGTCTTAGAGCTCTGTGGTGACCTTCCCATCTTCTGGCTTAAGCCCACGTATCCAAAAGGTAATATTTTAAATTATCTTAATGCTACCTGGGTTCAGTGGTAGAATTCTCACTTTCCATAAGGGAGACCCAGGTTCGATTCCTGTGCAGTGCACCTGATGTACAGCCAACACCCATCTGCCAGTTGAGGCTGGCATGTTGCCATGATACTCAACAGGCTTCAGGGGAGTTTTCAAACTAAGACAGACTAGAGAGAAAGGCCTGGCGATCTACTTTTGAAAACCGGCCAGTGAAAACCCCATGGATCACATCAGTCTGATCCACAACTGACCACAGGGATGGTGCAGGACTGGGCGGCATTTCATTCTGTTGAGCGTGTGCCACTGCCATCAGTTGGAGGCCAAGTTGATGGCAGCTAACAACAATACAACGCTGCCCGGAATTCTCCCTGTTTCGTGTGAGGTTCCCGTGAGCCCCTCCACATGCCACTCACAAGCCTGAGCAAGTAACAAGGAAATCAGGATGCACTTTACAGTGTTTCCTGATTAGCATGACAGATAAAAGAAAAGGAGAATGACAGCACTTGAATGTTTTGCAGAAGGGAGGAAGTAACAGGTTAACAGGAGGCAGAGCAGGGAGACAGAGCACCATGCTTTACCCGAGGTTATTTATGACACGTCCCCTTCTTTCCGCTCTGCCCCTTAATCTCAGTTGTTTGCAGCTTCCAATTTTACTTCTTTTTTATTCCTAAGGCATAGAACCAAGGGACGAAGAAGCTGTCATATGGCTGGATCTTTATTATGTTCAAACCTAGAATTATGGGACAGCCAAAAGCTGCTTTGAGTATAGCTTGAGATTCCTCAAGTTCAAGGCTTGAGGGCCAGCTTCCAAGTTTCAGTGAAAATAAAGGGGTCCCTGGGGTTCAGGGCTAGGTTGGAGGATGCCTGTGAGCTATTTAAAGGTGGTGAACCTGATGGGTTTTGTTGTCCTCTGAGTTTCTCCTGTCCCCAGGTGTTCTCTCACTCTTGATTTCCATTGCAGTCACCACACTGGGTCCCCAAAGGCCTATTTTATAGCTCTGGCTCAAGTGTGGAAAAAGGGGCCTTTCTCCTAGCACAGCTGAGACAGGCTACACTTTCTGAAATATTTTACTGAACATGAAGAGAAAGCAGCATGGACATGAAGAAAACACAGACACTGAAACCACTAGACTCAGAAAAGTCAGTTTTTTGATTCTGCCATGGCCAATTTATTCCTATAGTTCACAAGTCCTATTGTGTTCCAAAGCCTAGATAAGAATGTTATTCTCCAGCCCAGGTAAAGCAAATAGGATAAAAACTATAAGCCACTAACAATGGCTGCCTGAACACTTGGGTTTAGAAAGATTCTGAGGCCTATGCAGGCTCCGTGAGAAATACCATGATCAGAAGCAGTGTCTGTCACAATTGCAGGGACTGGTGAGGGAGGTGCCAAATGGGCAGTGTCTTTGCCATTCCTGCTCCATGCTCCAGTGAGAGGCTGCAACTCAGAATCCTATAGCCCCTTGCCAAGTTCTTGCTTACATTTCCCCACCTGCCTTCCCATGGCGTGGCCCTTCTTGTTTTCCACTAACCAGGAACTACCTCTGCAAGTCCTTGTCACCTCTTCCAAAGACAAGAGACTCCAATCCTGCTCCCATGGAAAACTCTCCCTCATCACTTTCTATGAGGACAAGCCTCTTACAGGGTTCATTCACTCATTCAACAAACCTTTACTTAAGGCCTATTATGTGCCTACTCTTGCTCTAGGCACTTGGGATGCACAGGTGAACAGAATAGACAAGCCCCCAATCCCGCTTCAGGCTCCAGCACTCCTTGCCCTTGGTTCCTTAAGCCTGCCAGGTCATCAGTCACACAGACCCTGTGAATGACAGCTAGACACAGGCAGAAGGGAATGGAAAGAACTGATGTCTGTTGAGCCCTGACTGTGTGCCAGGCAGTGCTAGGGCTTGTACATGCTGTCCTCATTTAATCTTTATCAAAAACTGTCAAGGTAACTACTAATATTCCCACTTTTCAGATGAAGGAACTAAGGTTCAGAGATTTAAGTAATCTGCCTGAGGTCATTCAGCTACTTAAAAGAGGTGAAGATGTGAATTGAATTCAGGTCTCCCTGATGCTTCTACCCTGCTTCAGAAACCAAGAAGCTGTCTGTGGAAGCTATTTATGGCTTTAACGCACATCTAACTTCTCATAAGTAACAAAGAATGATGATATAATCATCACCTAACATCTGAGCACTTATTATATGCCAACATTGTGTAAAACCTTTAAACACCAATTCTCATTAACCCTATCACTACGCTGTGAATTAGATATGATTATTATCCCCACTTTACAGATGAGGAAACTGAGGCTCAGAGGTGCCAAAGCCCATGCCATGTGGTACTTTAAACCTTGGTTACTTAGCAGCCATAGGTCATGCTGCAAGATCAATGAGGCAGTGTGCTGAAATAGAGCACTGAGCTGGAAACTAAAAAAAAAAATCACATTCTACTCCTAGTTTGGCCACCCATTCTATGGTCCTGGCCAAGTCATTTGGTCTTTCTTAGCCTCGATGCCCTCGTGTATAGAAACATCTGCTTTTTACATCCCATAGAATTGTTTGAGAGTCTCAACCAAGATAACATATTCCTTGAAAACTGTAACACTTTATACACAGTCATTAGGAATGCACAGGACTGCAAGTAACAGACTACCTGATCAACAGTGGTTTAAACAAACAGGAGTTAATTTTTTATATATAATCAGAAGTCTAGCAGTACGGGGCTTTTTCTGATACTTAATACCATCAACTCTCTTTGTAGCTTATCACTCACTTCGTTACTTATCATCCCTATGCCTATCACTTCATGGGCCCAAGTTGGCTCCAGATAATACATCTACTCTCAAGAAAGACAGTTTAACTCATATCTGTCCCCTATTACCAAGAAAGCAGATGCTTTCCTAGAAACCACACCAGCACACCGTACGTCTCACCAGCCAGAAATATGTCACCTAATTGCATAGGAGGCTGGCAAAGTAAGTAGTATTCTACTTTCTTGGCCTAAGAACAGAGGCAAAGAAAAAGCGAGTTGGGAATGGATGTTTGCTAGCCATCTCACAATGCCTGTTTCAGTTAGTATTATAAAACCAGACTCCGGTTATCTATGTTTTACTACTACCAAGACTCTAAAACATGCTTTATTATTTAAAAAAAAAAGTATAAAACTAAATAGTATCTGGTCATGTATATGATACCCTTTTCTTAGTTCTTCTCCCTGATATACACAACACTGTTTTCCTTAACTATTAAAATAAATTAATTTATGACAATTTTTTGCAGAAATTCAGAGAGAGAGAAGAGAAGTGATAAGAAAAATTGTTCGGACCACCACAAGAAGACCAAGCAGTACACCACAAGGCAACCCAGGCCCTGGAAGACTGAATAATGAAACCAGACCCAGTGTTCAAGATTTGGAACCCTTCAACCCAGACAATCCTTATCACGTGAGTACTGTTGTTCTTCTGACATACTTGAACTAATTCATTCAACAGAGTACAGACATGGTGGTATTTCTACTTGAGGTTTCAAATGAGCATTTAGTATTCAGCTGAGACTTTTGCTCAATTATTGTATAAATACATGTTAATTTTTTTGTTCAAGGTTCACAATCGCGGCTAAGAACACATAGGTGTTGCCGCGGCAGTGTAGAATCCTGATTAGCTGTCAGCCCTATTCAGAGTTGTTTTTTTGGCCTCTCCTTTTATTTTTGGTCACAGGCAAATCCATGCAAACAAATACTTGTCAGGAATTTGATTATTTAAAACTCTTTCTCTGACTGTGCCCTGGAGTCAACACATGGACTAAGAATATTCTCTTTCCCCCCTTATAACCACTTTATTCGATCTATTCATCAAACACTTGTTGACTGTGTTCTCTTTCCCAGGCAGAGCTTCTGCCCTCAGGGGTTCTCAGTCCACTGACTCATACACAGAAAAATACTCTTTACACTGAGAAACACTGAGATGGTGTTTGTAATGACACTGAAGTGCTAAAAACTTCTCAAACCTTCAATGAAATATTACATTACTAAACTTTCCAGAGTGAAAGTAGAATAATACTTATTTGTACCTAGTTTAGTTGAAAAAAATAACATGCATTTTTTAAAAGCAGTACAAAACGCCATACAATAAAACGCAAACTTCCCTTCCATCCCAGACATCCTCTCCAGAGCAATCTATTAACAATGACCAGTCACTCAATTTCTCTGCACAAGCAAACACGCATTTTTTTTTTTTTTTAACACAAATGAGAACATACAGAACTTCTGCACTTTGCTTTCTTTCCTAGTTCAGTCTTTTGGAGATTGTTCTAGGTCTTCCACATAGATCTACTTCATTCATTATTATGGCTACACAGTGTTTCTAGTATTTCATTGTATGGATAACCCATTAACCCACTGCAGTAGACCACTCATACTGACCCTATACCACAGAGTAGAACTGCCCCAAAGTGTTTCCAAGGAGCAGCTGGTGGACTTGAACTGCCAACCCTTTGGTTAGCAGGCGTAGCTCTTAACCACTGTGCCTCTATACTGAAATTTAACTAGTTATGCTTCGATGGGCATTTATTTCCCTTTCTTTTGAGCTGTAAATACTGTTATAGTATACAACCTTGTACATACTTCACAGGGTTACAGGAAGGATTAAACGAGTTATCGTACACGAAGCTTTTAGCACAATACCTGGCACAGGGTATGCACGCACTCACACGTTGTTGTTGTTAGGTGCTGTCGAGTCGGTTCCGACTCATAGTGATCCTACGCAAAACAGAACGAAACACTGCCTGGTCCTACGCCATCCTCACAATCGTTGTTATGCTTGAGCCCATTGCTGCAGTCACTGTGTCAATCCACCTCGTTGAGGATCTTCCTCTTTTCCGCTGACCCTGTACTTTGCCAAGCATGATGTCCTTCTCCAGAGACTGATCCCTCCTGACAACATGTCCAAAGTGTGTAAGATGCAGTCTCACCATCCTTGCCTCTAAGGAGCATTCTGGTTGTACTTCTTCCAAGACAGGTTTATTCGTTCTTCTGGTAGTCCATGGTATATTCAATATTCTTCACCAATACCACAATTCAAAGACATCAATTCTTCTTCCATCTTCCTTATTCATTGTCCAGCTTTCACATGCATACGATGTGATTGAAAATACCATGGCTTGGGTCAGGCGCACCTTAGTCTTCAGGGTGACATTTTTGCTCTTCAATGCTTTGAAGAGGTCCTTTGCAGCAGATTTGCCCAATGCAATACGTCTTTTGATTTCTTGACTGCTGCTTCCATGGCTGTTGATTGTGGATCCAAGTAAAATTAAATCCTCGACAACTTCAATCTTTTCTCCATTTATCATGATGTTGCTCACTAGTCCAGTTGTTCGGATTTTTATGTTGAGGTGCAATCCATACTGAAGGGTGTGGTCTTTGATCTTCATTAGTAAGTGCTTCAAGTCCTCTTCACTTTCAGCAAGCAAGGTTGTGTCATCTGCATAACGCAGGTTGTTAATGAGTCTTCCTCCAATCCTGATGCCGTTCTTCTTCATATAGTCCAGCTTCTTGGATTATTTGTTCAGCATACAGATTAAATAGGTATGGTGAAAGAATACAACCCTGATGCACACCTTTCCTGACTTTAAACCAATCAGTATCCCTTTGTTCTGCCTGAACAACTGCCTCTTGAGCACAACTAAGTGTTCTGGAATTCCCATTCTTCGCAGTGTTATCCATAGTTTGTTATGATCCACACAGTCGAATGCCTTTGCATAGTCAATAAGACACAGGTAAACATCCCTCTGGTATTCTCTGCTTTCAGCCAGGATCCATCTGACATCAGCAATGATATCCCTGGTTCCATGTCCTCTTCTGAAACTGGCCTGAATTTCTGGGAGTTCCCTGTCAATATACTGCTGCAGCTGTTTTTGAATGATCTTCAGCAAAATTTTGCTTGCGTGTGATATTGTTCTATAATTTCCACATTCAGTTGGATCACCTTTCTTGGGAATAGGCATAAATATGAATCTCTTCCAGGTAGTTGCCCAGGAAGCAGTCTTCCAAATTTCTTGGCATAGACAAGTGAGCACCTCCAGCACTGGATCTGTTTGTTGAAACATCTCAATTGATATTCCATCAATTCCTGGAACCTTGTTTTTCTCTAATGCCTTCAGAGCAGCTTGGACTTCTTCCTTCAGTACCATCGGTTCCTGATCCTATGCCATCTCTTGAAATGGTTGAATACTAATTCTTTTGGATTTAAGGACTCTGTGTATTCCTTCCATCTTCTTTTGATGCTTCCTGCCTCGTTTAATATTCTCCCCATGGAATCCTTCACTAATGCAACTCAAGTCTTGACTTTTTTCTTCAGTTCTTTCAGCTTAAACAAACACCGAGCCTGTTCTCCCCTTTTGGTTTTCCATCTCCAGCTCTTTGCACACGTCTTTATAATACTTTACATTGTCTTCTCGAGAGGCCCTTTGAAATCTTCTGTTCAGTTCTTTTACTTCATCAATTCTTCCTTTTGCTTTAGCTGCTCGACATTCGAGAGCAAGTTTCAGAGTCTCCTCTGACATCCATCTTGCTCTTTTCTTTCTTTCCTGTCTTTTCAGTGACCTCTTGGTTTCTTCATGGATGATGTCCTTGATGTCATTCCACAACTCGTCTGGTCTTCGGTCACTAGTGTTCAATGCGTGAAATCTATTCCTGAGATGGTCTCTAAATTCAGGTGGGATATACTGAAGATCATATTTCTGCTCTTGTGGACTTGCTCTGATTTTCTTCAGTTTCAGCTTGAACTTGCGTAAGAGCAAGTGATGGCCTGATCCACGGTCGGCCCCTGGCCTTGTTCTGACTGGTGATATTGAACTTTTCCATTGTCTTTCTACAGATGTAGTCAATTTGATTTCTGTGCGTTCCATCTGGCAAGGTCCATGTGTATAGTCGCTGTTTATGTTGGTGAAAGAAGGTACTTGCAATGAAGTCGTTGATCGTGCAAAATTATATCATTCAATCTCTGGCATTGTTTCTGTCACCAAGGCCGTATTTTCCAACTACTGATCCTTCTTCATTTCCAACTTTCACATTCCAGTCGCCAGTAATTATCAATGCATCTTGATTGCATGTGCAATCAATTTCAGACTGCAGCAGCTGATAAAAATCTTCTATTTCTTCATCTTTGGCCCTAGTGGTTGGTGCGTAAATTTGAACAAGTCGTATTAACTGGTCCTCCCTTTAGGTGTACAGATATTATCCTATCATTGACAGCGTTGTACTTCAGGACAGACCTTGAAACATTCTTTTTGACGATGAATGCAACACCATTCCTCTTCCAGTTGTCATTCCCAGTAGACTACATGTTTGTCTGATTCAAAATGGCCAACACCAGTCCATTTCAGCTCACTAATTACCTAGGTTATCAATGTTTATGCATTCCATTTCATTTTTGACGATTTCCAGTTTTCCTAGATTCATACTTCGTACATTCCAGGTTCCGATTATTAATGAATGTTTGCAGCTGTTTCTTCTCATTTTGAGTCAGGCCACATCAGCAAATGAAGGTCCCGAGAGCTTTACTCCATCCATGTCATTAAGGTCAACTCTACTTTGAGGAGGCAGCTCTTCCCTAGTCATCTTTTGAGTGCCTTCCAGCCTGGGGGGCTCATCTTCCAGCTCTGTATCAGACAATGCTCTGCTGCTGTTCATAAGGTTTTCACTGGCTGATGCTTTTCAGAAGTAGACTGCTGGGTCCTTCTTCCTAGTCTTAGTCTGGAAGCTCAGCTGAAACCTGTCCTCCATGGGTGACCCTGCTGGTATCTGAATACTGGTGGCATAGCTTCCAGCATCACACCAACACACAAGCCCCCACAGTAGCACAAACTGACAGACATGTGGGGGACTCACACATTACCTATTATGCCTCTGGTACATATGTGGAAGTGTATTCTTAGAATAAATACTGAAGCACAGGTGTGCTCGGTCAAAGTAGACAGGAATTTTACATTCTAATGCAGGATGGCAAATCGCCTTCCAAGGAGTTACATCAGGTACACACCTGCAAATGGTAATAAAGACCCATTTATTATCAAACTGTATCTTTGCCAATCTCTTGGGTGTAAAATTGTATCTTCTGGTTGTTTTATCTTGCCTGCCTTTAATTACGTGTATGGTTGAGCATCTGTTCCTACACTGATAAATCATTTGTATATTTTTTCTGTGTAGTCTGTTCAGTCCTACACCGTCTGTCATGTGTTACAAATGTATTTTCTAGTTTATCGTTTGAGACTAATATATTTTAGAAAGATTTAGGGCAAAAAGTATTTTCCAACTAACCCAAGACTTCTCAGAAATTCAGGACACCACAGTACTTCATTCCCTAAGCTCAGAGAGTAAGAAAAAAAGAAAATCTGACTAGGCAAACAGAATATTTAATATAGTTTATTCCCCACGTGGTTGGGCTCGCTGACTCTGGTTCAAGGGATGAAGGCATCAGCCCCTTGAGAGGGGCAGGATGTGACTTTGTCCGCCCTGGTTCCAGACATGAGTAATCCATATCCCTTGAAAAACTCCTATTACATTCATTTATTCCCCCCTCATGATCGAAGTCCTTCACATATCCACCTGAGATTTCCTCCCAACTTTTTCATCCTAACGCATCCTTGTCAAGAGCCGAGGAAATGCCTCCACCAACAGGCCAGACTCCCCTGCCCCCGAGAAGTCAGCTATAATTAATGTGGTTATAATGTTGCTTTCCTAGATGAACCCAATTCAAGAAATAAGAGAAAAATCTGAATAAAAAATGGTCTAAGAGTCAGACAATAAGTGATATTTTGGTGACAAGGGAAATTTGAACGTAAACTTTATCAGATAGTGTTAGGGAACTGTTAATTTTGTTGGGTGTGATTATGGCAGTGTGGTGTAGGACAAACATCCTCATATTTTGGAGATACATTCTAATGTATTTGTGTGTGATATATCACAATTGCCTTCCAATCCTCTTTAAATTCACTTCAGAATTTAAAACTTTGGCCAAAAAAAATAAGGTAACAATAGCATAATCTACAGGTTTATCTATGTTCAGTATACCACTTCAATTTCAATGTTTTAAATTTTTCCCCCCTCCAATTAAGACTAATTAGGCTTTTTTTCTGTATACTGATCCACTGTAGCTCCCTGGGTGGTGCAAATGGTTTACACTCAGCTATCACCAACTGAAAGGTGGGTGGTTAGAACTCACTCAGAGGCATTGCAGAAGAAAGACCTGGTGATCTGCTTCCGTAAAGATTACAGTCAAGAAAACCCTATGGAGCTCAGTTCTACTCTGTAATACACAGGGCTGCCATGAGTCAGAATTGATTTGACTGCATTGGGTTTGGCGTTTTTTGGGTTTCTTTTATGTTTAGTGCTGCCATCTCCTCACATTCAGAAAAGGGGCTTAAATTGATGCAAGGGTTTATATTAAAGAGCTTCTTGGCAACGTGGTCCAATACCATAATAAAGAGGATACAGAATCTATACTCCCAGAAATATGTGAAAAGGAAAACCAGATATGCGAACTGGGCAAGAGGCAAGTTCCTTCCAGCCCTGTGATCTCTCTGGCAGTGAAAATGGAGATTTTTGTAGGTGATTTTTACTTCAGCAACACAATTCTCTGTTTATGTAACTAAGTACAGCACATGTAAACTAGGAGGGTAAAGTTTAAGGTCTTGAATTCTTATTTTTATGGCATCTTTTCTTCTGAGTGTTACAAACCCCATGTCCCCATTGGGATAACATCCCGTTCTGTGGCAGGCAGGAGAAACGAAATGACTTGACAGTGTTCTCAGGGTCAATACAACTGGAATTGAAATCTGTTGTTAGCCTAGGTCTATATATTCCAGTGCAGTAGAGTCGATCCCGACTCATAGCGACCCTATAGAACAGAGCAGAACTGCCCCATAGAGTTTCCAAGGAGCGTAGATCAGTGAGTTTTAAAATATGCTCCCAAGTGCACTAGAAGCCATACAACAAAGCAACACAGATTTCCACTGACTTAAAATTAGCAGAGGGAGAAATGCTATTTCTGAATCATAAGGCTTGTTTTGCTATTGTAGTGGCAGAAATGCCACTTCTGAATCATAATGCTTCCTTTTAATTTTGCTATTTAAAACAAGTTGAGTCACTACTGAGAGGTAACCATGGCACTCAGTAAAGGCATGCAGCAACTTCAGGATATCATTTAAACACACAAACTTCCTGCCAGTGACAGATCAGGCAGGTGAAAGTTTCATGAACTCAGAATAATTCTAAATGAGGGCAGATTACAAGACTGAATACTTCTCAAGCAGGTTATGCTTATTTCTTGCAGCACTGAAAAACTCAAGATCTTATTTAAAAACAATGTGCATACTATTAAGACTTCTCATTATGCAGAACACTCAAATAATTCTCTTTCACTGTCACAGCAGCAGGAAGGTGAAAGCATGACATTCGACCCTAGGCTGGATCATGAAGGAATCTGCTGTATAGAGTGTAGACGGAGCTACACACACTGCCAGAGGATCTGTGAACCGCTGGGGGGCTACAACCCATGGCCTTATAATTACCAAGGCTGCCGTTCAGCTTGCAGAGTCATCATGCCATGTAGCTGGTGGGTGGCCCGCATCTTGGGCATGGTGTGAAATTATTTCATATACCAGGTGCTGTGAAATAAAAATTAGCTTGAGAAAACTAAAGAAGCATGAGGCAACTTGATGCTGAAGGACCACAAAGTACTTTATACTCAATCAGAGGGAGATTACCCTAGACACCTTTAAAAAAAATACTTCTCAACTGCTTAATTTTATCTAGTATGTGCCAATGTACTGAAAAGGTAGTCTAAGTCGAATCTTTTCATTATTTGCTGTTTCTTTATTCTTTGCTTTGCCAATAAATGCCTGCTTATGTTTTCCCAACCTATTTTGAAATAAACATGAAAAATTACTTAAAATTAGTCAAAGATCTCAATTGTACACGAGTTCTTTTTAATCCAGTCACTAAAAGAATTAAGCCATTCTCTGCTGTTTTAAGTACATAATTCCTCAACTGTTCCTAACCTTTATTATTCTTTCCCTGCAAATGTGCCCCAGAGTTTGCAGACAAGAACACAAACGAAAGGGATAAAACAAGGAATTATAATGGAATCTCATACTATAGGGTCGCTATTAGTCAGAATCGACTCACTGGCAACAGGTTTGGTTTTTTTTTTGGTTTAATGAAATCTACTTCAAAGTAAACACTATGAGCCTCACTGTGGTGGCTCCTGGGAAATTCTTTATAGGTAGTATGTGCTGGCACTTGACTTACAGGTGGCTGCCCTCTGCTAAGAGTCACCTCCAAGAAAAGTGCATTAGGATGAAGGGGAAAAACACAGCCATAGATAAATCAGACCTGTGGGGAGGAGGAAGACTTTACTGACGTTCTGAAACGGAGGTCTTCACACCCTTTTCAGTCTGTTTTCACCAAGTGGCTACTGGGCATGACGCAACATGGTGACATCTAGCTTTGTAATACAAACCAGGCTGCTGCTGTAGTCCAGTTAGCAGCAGGTGACTCTCCTATAACAAGGCTGACAGTGCTGCTTGGCAGACAGGGCTGAGGAGGAGGAGCTTATTTATTCATAATGACAAAGAAAATCCCTCAGGAACAAGGACTGTCTTTAGAAACCGAAATATTACATCAGGAGGATGAGCAGTATTTCCTATTTTTGACATTTTAGTTTCAAATCCCACAGTTTTTTAAAGTTAAAGAACTTTCCCAAGGGGGAGGAAAAAGTTTTCCAAACCAATAATGCAAAGATTCAGAGAGATGACAAATAGGTCTTGATGCCATGATCTTACTACAGGCCCATATTCTGAATACGCCTTATTACTATACATCTACACAGTCAATTAAAATGTGTAAAGTCATAAGAAGAATTTTTTTTAAACCTGGTTATCAGGTCAACACTCATATGCATGCCTATATTTAATGCAATAGACAGCAAGCTAGGTCTCTGGAGAATAAAGGGATGAAGACACACACTAAAATAATCACATGTGATGGTCACACTGTTCTCAGGCAGCAGCTACTTCCTGCACAGTAAGTTATACATTTTACATTTACTCTTTAAAATGTTTACTCTATTAACTAAGCAAATATATGCCACTGGTTCTGGACCACGATCACACCCCACCTCCCTCCAACTGCCCAGCAACTTGTACTGAGTTGTATAAATGTTTTAAAGGAGATGAGACAGAAGGAAGAAAAAAAAAAAAAAAGGATGACTCCACTCCTGACGCCTACTTTTCAGACAATGATTACAGAGGCCTAAAAAACAACACACGTGAGGAACATGCTTCTTAGTTCAATCAGATTCACGAGACCAAATGGGTAGCTCCTGCCCAAAAACAAGATGCAAGGGCAAGAAGGGACAGGAACTGGACAAATGGACACAGGGAACCCGGGGTGGAAAGGGAGAGTGCTGTCACATTGTGGGGATTGCAACCAATGTCACAAAAAAATGTGTATAAAATTTGGAATGAGAAATTAACTTGAGCTGTAAACTTTCACCTAAAGCACAATAAAAATTTAAAGAAGAAAAGGATGACAGTGATCCCACCTCAGGAGGGCTTGTGGTCTAGTATGAGATACAGATACTCAGGGTTCAGCACACCCAGGGCTCTGATAAAGATGGGAGCACTGAGCTTCCTGGCAGAGAGTATGTCTAAACTAGGTCTCTAAGAATGAGCAGAACTTAGCTATGCAGAGGTGACAGAGCAAGGGTGTTCCAAAGAGTGGGGGTAGTTTAAGTAATGTCACAGAGGCACAAGCTGCATAGTACAAGCACAGAACCTGTGAGTATTCAGGTTGAGACAAAATATGAAGATGGAATGTGGGCGAAGTATTAGACTTTTATGATAGATGGCGTGTTAACTTGGGATATTGTTTTGAGGGGTGGGGTGGATAATAAGGAACCAATAAAAGGTTTCAGACAGAAAGAGCTGCTAATCTCACCCTCAGACCTCCTTACACCCACTACTCAAATAATCATGACATTAAAAAAGGAAAATATATACAGAATAATCACTTAACCCATTCACAGTTTATTTCTTATATCAGATTTTATTACACTCTGAGATACAAGCTACATTTTTACAAAACAGAAATTCCTTGTATGAGTGGCGTAAGTTATTTTTATTTCTATATAAGCTGAATATACAAATTTCTTTTACGGACATTTGTTTTAAAGAAATGGCCACGATTTTTTAAAAGTTAATTTATTTGGGCGGGGCGGGGGGAAGGAAATCGACAAAAATCTGCATGCACAGATAATCCTAATAGTGTCTCAAAATCAATGTGTAAATGTGAGTCAATAATGCAAACTCCAGCAAAAACATTTGATAGGCAGAGCTTCAGTGTTTGTAAAAGAAAGCTAACTCCTTTTAAAGGGCTTCTGTACATAAATGCTTGCTCATATTTTATACACATACACAGGCGTGCTTCACTTTGAAAAAGCCCAATATTAGAGTCAAATTTACAAAACAGGTTAAGTTACTAGTGACTGACTTTACAAAAGGACTCACCACAGATTTTATTTAAACTGTTTACACTGAAAAGTATTCAACCCATACAGTTTTTAGGTACTTACTGTGTAAAGGTAAGTACATCTATACATGAATACATTATGTGTGCATAATCTCAACCTAGCAAATAGCTGATATGATTTTCCAAAGTGTTTGGCTTACTGAACCTTTTTCACCTCTTAAGAGATTTGAAATCAAATATATAGAAGTCAGTTTTCATTAGGGTATACGTTATCACAACAGAGTGATAAAAATCAGTAATGAGACTGGAAATAAAGTATGCCAGCTAAGCTATGACAAAGTCACTCATTTAAAACACCAGATTATTAAAAACCCTTTGTTTTAAAG
Organism: Loxodonta africana; assembly: GCF_030014295.1. NCBI lineage: Eukaryota > Metazoa > Chordata > Mammalia > Proboscidea > Elephantidae > Loxodonta > Loxodonta africana. The sequence goes on from NC_087358.1 coordinate 59,181,490, forward strand.
AGGTCTATCCCACTAAGTTCCCTCTCGGAGTCTGTCATAGTCCTACTCTGTTCTTTGTGGCCCACCTCTGCAAAAATTCTCTTCACCCCCAATTCCTGTAACTGGATCAGAACGCCAGAAAATTCAACTCCCATGGCTACCAAAAACGTAATAGCAATGCGACAGTTTGGAAGCAATAACATCTATACACTTTCCAATTTTTTTTTTAACATGATTTCTGTGGTTTCCTGTCTTTCAGCCTTCCTTATAGAAAATTTTTCTTCCTTAAAAGGTATAGTTTATTTAATTGCTAAAAACTCTTTTCAACTGTCTATATTCCATTAACCGAGGCTATTATTCATCTTTTTATAATGAATTTACTATATACCAACACAAAGAACTGGAATAAGCTAGTCAAGCATGAACTTTCTCTGAGCAAGGCATAATGCTGTTAAAGGCAATTAAAACCCGTATTTCTGCTCTTCGTTACTGAGGTAACCATAAAACTATGTAAAAAAGATCTTTACAGGATGCATCCTAACACCCATTCTACTTGACCTGCTCAATCAGCACCATAATTTTTAATATTCATTTAACACCTAGATGTAATCAGGCAACACCTGAGATTCCAGTTGCTAAAAAAGAAAAGGTGCCTTATGAATCAATACTGTGCCATGGCTCTCCATGAATACTGAGTATTCTAGTACTCTGTGCTCAAGCTTAGCAATATCTCAACAGTGATGAACTAGTGTTTTTGCCCTATTCTTAATTTGTTTCACTTCGATCAAAGCAGATTTTTGTCATGTGTAGTGTCACAGTTATATGGACTCAATGACTTTGACATAATGACCCTAAGGTTCTACTGACAAAAAAACAAAACGCTCATCGAGCATCTCTCCTCTGCCTTTTCACTACTAAGACAGAAACAAATCTTTCAAAGGAGCAAGTCCCCTTTTTACTCTTTTCGAAAACTTAATGGAAATAAAGTATTAGAGGTGATTGGTGACAGCATCACTTCTTTATTCGCCTTTACTCCTTAAATTCAGTGTTTTCTAAATAATCCCCCAGGTCACCTGCTTCAGTACCACTCTAAAAAATAATTTTTTTTTTTTTTTTCACTAATTTACTAAAAATGCAGGGTCATTACTGGACCCTATCCCAAACCTACTAACTCAAAACCTCAGGAGGGGAAGCTGAAAAAGCCTGCATTTAAAAAACAAGCTTCCCAGGTGACAGTTACTTACATCAGCATGTCTCCTATATATGACATGTATCTGCCCAACGCCTTAATTTTAGTTGCCTGATACATTTGGCAACTGTCAAAAGGTGACTCCAAGATTAGGAAAAATTATTTAAATTTTAAGAGATTTAAATTCTGATTCTGTCACTGTGTGAGTTATGTTGAAGAACTGCTATGAAGAAGCATCTTATGTTTATGGAAAACATAAACCTGTACGACTAAAGGTTTGGACAAGTAGTACTTCAGATCCATTCCAGCTCTGAAATTCCAATTTTATTTGTTTTGTCTCCTCATCTGACAGGGTATGGAATGCAAAATACATCTTTTAGGGAATAAGAGGTACCAAAACCACATCTAGTCTTGGCAGATGGCCCATAAAAATACGCCCTGTTTTTTTTTATTTTAACGATTCTATCAAACATAAAATCCTCTACTACCAGGCTTACTCTCAAGTCCCTGTTTGCCAGCAGTCATTCTATTTAATCCAATCTTATTTCTGAATTCTGCTATACCAACCAACCAACCAACCCCAGTGCCGTCGAGTCGATTCCAACTCATAGCAACCCTACAGAACAGAGCAGAACTGCCCCATACAGTTTCCAAGGAGCGCCTGGTGGATGTGAACCACCGACCCTTCAGTTAGCAGTCATAGCACTTAACCACTACGCCACCAGGGTTTCCGTATTCTGCTATAGCTATACTTATATTCCAGAACAAAAAGTAGCTCTGCTAAACAGAGACTACACTAAAATGTGATAGTACCTCTAACGTGCAAGGAGGATAAAGGGCAGAAATAAGGTCAGTATGAGACTGAGGGCTTTCCACATACCCATTAAGTCGTATTGTGTAACTCAAGTTAATTTACATTAGAGTATTCAGAGTAAAACTCCACTGCAATCCCTGTTAAAGGAAATCCCAGTTTTAGTTTCTAATGTTGCCAAGTGCTAACACCATTTATAGTAATTCCACTGGTTGAAACAATGAGGGAAGAAAAAAATTTTTGCATTGACATGGCCACACTTTAAAATGACATTAAGGAATAAAAAAGTATTATATTACCCCTTAAGGACAAAAACTATTCAAGAGTTGGTATTGGACTCCCTAATGGCAACAGTGGGCTTTAGAAAACAATAGAGTAGTTACCTTCAAGTTGCTGGGGAACATTCTCTTCAACCCCAAATTCTACAGCCAGTCCGGCTATATGTATACCCAAGTATGGACGTAAAATAAACACCATCTCACCCACATAAGGACTCAAGTGCTTCTATACACGCACACCCCTGGCACGCTTCCTCTGGAAGCTACTGCAGGATGATATGCTTTAGCAAAATCAAAGTCCACACCAAGAAAAGGTAAGAAATAGGAGAATGGTGAGGGAAAGCCGATTAAGTGACCAGTCCAGATTGACAGAGATAAAAGGGTTGTTGCTGAGACCGCAGGTGGTAGGGATGGGGAGGGAGAAATAGGAGGCTAGAATTTTTTCAAATGGTTGCCTCTGAGGTAGAGAACGGGGCAGGGGAACGAGATGGCTGGGAGGCTAATGCTCTTCTCACCTTAACTTAGTGCATGTGCAGCTTTTCAATCACTGAAAAGGCTCCCAGCCTTTTCTTGTACTAAAGTAAGGCTAAATGAGAACCCTATGCAGCTGCTCCGACTTACCTACAAATTCGACTTAAAGACACACTTAGGAATGGATCCCATTTGTAGACTAGGGACTGTGTGTTTCAAAAAATTCTTTTAAAAAAGCATGACAAGTGACAAAATAGTGACAGCACTGAGGGCAACAGGATCTTACATTAAGCTGGGTCAAGCCCTAGCCTAGGCTACCATCATCTGGGTGTCCCACTACCCCCTTGTTCTACTTACCACTCAACCCTTTTCACAATGCTTCAGCTATATGGCCTCCTCGCTGTTCGTCATCCACGTCAGGCACACTCCTCACTGAGGTCTTTACATGGCTGTCCGTTCTGCCTGGTATCTGCATGGTCACACCTTCACTTTTTTCAAGTCTTAATTCAAGTATCCCTTGATTGGTGAGTTCTTCTTGGCCTTCTACGTCAAATTTCAATCGTCTATCATCCCTTTACTTTTCCTCCTTGGCACTTAACATTATCTAACATACATTTAGCTTACTTAGCTATTTCCCCAATCACAAGCTAAGCTCCACAGGGTGGGGGGGGAGTGTTTTGTTGGCCAGTGTACCCCTAGTGCCTAGAGAAGTGTGTGACATATATGTGACACTCAATGAATATTTGTTCAGTGAATATAGGGGTGTAAACTCCGTATTTTTCTTTACCTACATTATTCTACTACCTGTTATTAAAATGAAAACCCACTAAAAAAAAAAAAAAATGTTTGTTGATATCAAAAACCTCAAAGGGTGTCAATACTGTTTAAAAAGTATACAGCTCTCACCAGAGAGGGCCATACAGTTTCAATACTTCAAAATTCCGTTGAGGGTTTTCCAGAAAAAATATACTAATGAGAAGTTCAAATTTTTCCTCTAGAAGTTGGTATGCTTATAAAATGAAATGGTTTGACTCACTCCTAGTTCTCAGATCTCTCCATATTCCAAACCTATTCCATGCCTGGCTTTGTAAGGCTCTGACCTCCTTTACTCCTCTACCCAAGGTCTCTGGGCTCAAAATTTCTTCTGAAAAGGTAACTAATCTAATAAGAAGTCAACTTCAGCCCTTTCCTTAAAAAACACACACACACATTATGGTTTTATTGCAATTTAACATACTATTATATCTTACAACAATTGGGACAATAAAAAAGGAATCTCCAAAATTAGTTAGGAAAGCCAAACAAATACTTGGATATCACACTTGTTTTGACTAGTTATGTAACTGCTATCCCCCTCCCCTCTTCAGTAATGTAGGTAACTAAGAGCAAATCAGATTTAGCCCACATGGCCATGGCTTAAAAACCTACTTAAGAAATACTATTCTATGTTGATGAATAAGTACACTGATCGACTTCAAGGGTATGATTTAAAAAAAGAAAACTCTCAAAAACTTATTAAGTTTGGGGTAAAGTAATATTTCAAATACTAGAGAATCTATGGCACCGTGTAAATAACAAAGCTAAGGAAATACCACTGTTAACTGATCAAAACACATAAGACACAACAGACACAGCTGGAAACAACACTAAAACAAGTGAAACTGTGAAGGTAACATAAGAGACAGAAGCAAGGCACCTCCATATCGGGGCCGGAGCAGCAATGAATTCCCATAGAGAACATGGAGTGGGTAAATTTCAGAGGAGTACTGGCATTCTAATTGGGGAATTTAAGAAGGAAAAGAAGAAAATATGGGCAATCTATGCAGAGACAGACCATGAGCAAATGCATCCATCCACTCACTCATCTACCAAATTCTGAGGGCCTATTCTGTATGCGGAAACCCTGGTGGCATAGTGGCAAAGTGCTACAGCTGCTAACCAAAGGGTCGGCAGTTCAAACCCACCAGGCGCTCCTTGGAAACTCTATGGGGCAGTTCTCTGTCCTGTAGTGTCGCTATGAGTCGGAATCGACTGGACAGCACTGGGTTTGGTTTGGTATTCTGTACGGGGCGGGGGAGGGGGGCCTGGTGGTGCAGCGGTTAAGCATTTGGCTGCTAACAAAAAGGTCAGCAGTTTGAATCTACCAGCCACTTCCTGGAAACCCTGCTGGGCAGTTCTACTCTGTCCTATAGGGTCGTTATGAGTCAGAATTGACTCAATGGCAACGTGTTTTTGTTTTTTTATTCTGTATACACCAAATACACGAATACAGAAATGGAAGACTGTCCCCTGCCCTCAAGAGGCTTAGTTACATGAGGGACAAAATGAGTCAATTGTAATGATAAAGAGAGAAGAGATTAGCACTCTCAAACACGCTCATTTGGCCATGTGGCTTTTGTCTGACTCTATCAAAGGATCTGATGGGTGCTTCTGACATAAGTAACTCATCCGATCACCCCAAAGACAGCCGCAGACAGAGTAGCAGAAGATTAAAACAACTGTCCTTCTGATGTAGGAAGGGAGACCGGCAGCAGCCTAGAGATGGCATGTGAGCTCAGTTTTGACAGATCAATAGGAAATTGGAGCTTCCCAGGGGGGTGGAAGGGATGAAAATACATGGCCTATACAGACAGTGCACCGGTCTGCAAACTAAAAACAAGAAAAATATGAGACAGAGATCATCCGTGGCCTGTGAAGTCTCAAGTATTTACTGTATGGCTCATTACAGAAAATGTTTGCTGGCCCCCAAAAAAGAGTATTCTTGTGCGGCTGGAGCCGTGATATCAAAGGATACAGTGACAGGAGATGAGGCTACAAATGTGATGGGGCGGAATTATGAAAGTCTTTGAACTGCCAGGTAAAAGCCAGGCCTGTTACCCTCCTCTCAGGAACTCCAATACCAAATAAGACTGAGGGGAAAAAGCAAGCGCTTTAGATTTAAGTAACTTTAGTCAGGACTTAGGGAAATCCTCCCAATTCTGAGAATTATTATCCATTTTATAGATGAGGAAAAAAAAAAAAGACACTTGTCCTCAAATCATACAATTATTAAAATATCAGATTTAGGACTTCAAACCAAATTCACATGTTAATCCCCTTTCCACCATACAACAGCTGCCTCTGTGACAGTATAAATACCAAATCAGTAACTCTGCAACTAACAAACACTACATACTAACAATAACACTATGGAAATGTTTCACAATTCCCTAACATATTTCATGCTCACTAAATATATAGCACCCTTTGCCTAAGCTAGCTAACTTTAAAATGTGTTCTTTTTTAGTCAGTTAAGGTCACATGCTAAAGTACAGATGACCAGCAAAAATAGTGCTTGGGGGAAAAATCCCAAATACAGAGACTGAGTCCATAGTAGTGCATACTTATTTTGCTTCCCCACTAACTTGGGCCGAGAGGATTTGATGAACTAAATCCATGTAAAAACACCTATCAGCTTCTCTTCACTGATGGGAATAAGAGAATTTTTGCTTCACAAGCGGTTGATTTTGCACATTATGTCTATAAACTCTAATAGTTTTACTATGTTTTCAGATTTAAAGTTAAAATGAAATTAAAAGAACTCCTGAAAAGAAGCTCCTTAACATTCTATATACACTGTTTGTATTTCTGCCACCGTTACTTTTTTATGACTTTCTGGAAGTGCTCCTGACAATACTTAGATACCTGAGCTCTGCTTAAATAAATCAACTACTGGAGTTTATTAAAGACTTTTCTATGAACTGTTATTCTGTCCAAGTACACATTTTATAAATTATATTAACAACTTTTTAACTAGACGATATATTTTCCTCAGAAGGAAATCAGAATTTTCAAGGACTAAACTTATAACACAAAAAAGCCTGTCTCTAAGATTTAAGCCTTCCAGCCTAAGGGCATATTATAAAATCATATGATGTTATTTGTAATATGCACAGCTATATTCCCTCCAAGGCAACAGGCATATTCACTTTACATACCCACCCAAAACCCAGTGCCGTCAAGTGGATTCTGACTCATAGCGACCCTACAGGACAGAGTATATAAGTATATAATTCTTTATTCAAAACCCTTTGGAGCCAGATGTGTTTCAGAACTCAAAATTTTGGATTTTAGAAGTTAATATTATATAGATACATCATATGTTTTGTAACACCCGTAATTAGATATCACAATATCTCTGCAGTAAAATATGTGACTGTTCATCCTAAATGGGATAATTAAGGACTCTAAGTTCAGGTCAGGTTTTATACCACTGTCACCAAAAAAACACAACAACAAAAAAAACCTTTGTTTTTACAGTTTTTTGGATCAGGGTCAGTAATTGTGAAGTTACGTGAATTCATTCAATTCTCATAACAACTTATGAGATGGGTACCATCATTATCCCCACTTATATAGATGGGAAAACTGAGGCAGAGAGAGGTTAAATATCTGCCCCCAGTCACACAGCTAATGTGATCCCAAGCAGTCTGCCTTCAGAGTCCCTGTACTTACCCACTGTTTACTACTACTTTCAATGCACTTAATACAGCACCAAGTAAGTATGTTGTCCAATAGTTTTGTGGTTGCATTGTGGAATATGGTTTTGAAAAGTCCCCCTACAGACATTAAAGATTATTTTCCCAACTCTGGTCTGACAAGCTGAAAAATGCCTTTGGGCAAATAGTGTTGTTTTTTAAACACCTCTCTGTATCACTGAACCCTGTAATCTTAAGAAAAAATAAAGTCATTGAGAGTTTACTTTTAAGTCTTACCTCTTAAAATCTTACTCTTACCTAAGAGAAATCTCAATGCAAACATAAGAATTGAAAGCTCATATCTGAAGGCACAACATTAGAAGGCTCCCAAATAAACCAAATTTTGGATTATAAATAAAATATTAACATGATTAGGGCAAAGGAACTAACCTGAATCATTCCAATTTTATTGAAGAAATCAGTGATAACACAAATCTTAAAACATATTATCTAGGAAAAACCCCTAAAACAATGTCAGTATTTATGCAATGAAAACTAGTTTAGTGTGCGAGTTCCCGAGTTTAAAAAGACCAAGAATTTGATCAGCAGTTAGTCTTCTTATACCTGTGATGGTTGTAAAGGTACTTTGTTTCTCTATAATCATCTAGAACTGAGAAAAACAGTACCTTCAACACAAATCAAAACTACTTGTTTGTATTATCATCTTCTATGAGATCCAAGAGGTTGGTATTCCTAATAAGCTTTACTACTTTAAGAAAATGAAGATAACTTTCTGATCTTTAGGGATATACCTTCCCAGCCCGTGAACAAGAAGAATGAAACAATTCTTCCAACTTACGCGTTCTCTGCTTCATTTTCAGACAGTTGATTCAGTGATAAAAATCATTCACTGTGCACCCAACTCACTCACCTGGAGAGGGAGTAACAGCGGTTAAAAGTATGAGCTCTAGAGTCTGGCAGGACTAGGTTCAAATCCCTGCTCCATCACTAAACAGTTGAGTGAACTTGTGCAAAGAACTTAACATTTTTCTGACCTGTAATAACAGGATGCTTTCACTACTTCACAGGGCTCTTCTAAATGAGGTAGTGTACATAAAGAACTTAGTGATGCCTGGCCCACTGAAAGTGCTATTATTAAAAAAAAAAAATTTTTTTTTTTTTTTTAACCGCTATTATTGCTTTAATGAGTTAAGAATGTGAATGATTTTAGCTGCACTTGGGAGCAAGGTTACCAAGGTAGGAAGAGAGGTTAAGACAATTAATTTTAGAAGCAAGTCATAACAATGTCCCCAAATAGTAACATTTATGAGTAAATGGATATCTCTAATTTGTCCACAGGGTCCAGACATTTCCAAAATAAAATTTCTTGGTGTAAAATGTCTTACAATAAAAAAATGAACAGATGGAGGCAAAGGAAACCAGATCAATACTGATGATCCCTTTGAGTTAAAACTACCTATGACCCTTCCTTGCATAGAAACCAATAGCTTGTCCTTTTAACTTTTACTACCTCCCCTCCCTGGCTCCTCTCAGAAAGAGATAACCGAAATCCATAGTCTCATGTGGCAATAGTAGCAGGAGTAAGTATAGGTACATGTCTTTAGAACTGGTTACAAGGAAATCACTCTAGTTAAAAGCAATCAAACCAACAACAAAACACCCAAGCAAAGAAACAAAATACTACCTAGAACTTTCCTTCCAAATTTTGGAACTGTCAATAACAGCCACAAGTCAGAGAGAACTGCACACAAATCTAGACAAGGAAAACCCCAATGGAGTTAAAGTGCACTAGGCTGATCAGATGGTAAATACGCAATTCTGCTCTGGGTCAGTGATATACCTCAGAGAACAATGATCTAATCTGATAGGTAGGTAAATGGAGAAGAATAAAAGGGAGTGGGAAAGGACAGCTGAAAAATATTTATGTATGAACTAAACTAAAATGCAACCTAAACTATTCATAATAGCACAGTAACATACCACGATTTTAAATGTATATTTGAAATTTACCTAGAGAAATTTCTCAATTATTTTCCCTTGTCCTCTACAGTTAGCCTACCAAGCAAATTCAAAATTTTCTCAAAGACTTAAGGAGACAATGGCAATAACTGGCCAATGCTGAAGACTGAACTTGTTAGTAAGAAACCAACTCTTAATGGGTACATAGGACGCAACACAGAAAATTATCAAAACCGACCTTGACGTTACAGACTAGTGGTATAGCCAATCTAAAGTGATTACTAGGTAGCAAAGTTCAAAGAAGGTTGTCCCATTCAAGATTTCTTGAGGGCAATGTAAGAATTGTGGACTAAAAGGAAGACATCAGGTACAAATGATTACAGAAATCAGAACAGATGACCCTTTCTACAGAACAAGGGAAAAAAAGCATCCCAGGACTGAACCTTAAAAAAAACAAAGAGAAAAAAACGTCCATTCTGAAGAAACAAAAGGTTAACTAGAACACTATGAGAACGAAAGCTTGAGAAATAAAAATGGAAGTCTAGAATGAAAGTTAACTCCAATTAGTAGCTAAGAGTGTAGAGAATATGGATAGAATTAAGGCTCTTCATCAGAATGAATTCATTATCATGAATTTCACTACCCAGAATGATGAAAGAAGAGCAGGACTTTAGAGTAGTACCTTAGGGCAGCAGCCTAGCCTGTTTCTCCAAATTCCCTTCTTAACACATAAATCTAATGTAGTTAGGCTAGGTGCATCATACAATGCTTTTAGTCATGTATATTAGGAATCATTTTGGCCCAGCAAAATCCTGAATCCTTTAACACTAAGCAAATCTAGCCAATAGATAGGCACAGTCTAGGTAACATATTCTTTAAAATACGAACATGTACTAGAATTTTTTTTTAAAGAAAAATTTCTATTATAAAAATGCCATAAAGACAGAATAATTGTTCTTAAGTGACAGAAATGTTTCCTTATTTAGAACTATGGACTTTTTAAAAACACGCTAAGACTTGATAGATTATTTACAGATAAAGAAACTAAGACACAGCAAGCCTAAACCTGTTAAGATTATGAAGCCAGTCAAAGGCGGAGGCTTGCTAGAGCTAGGATTCTTATCTTGCCTCCTTAGAACTAATGGTACGGAAAAATTTAACAGATAGAACACAAAAATCACTCTCTTGTTTCCATAAGGAGAAATTTTTAAAAATTCTTCCAAGCAAGCACTTATTTTTGACCTCTCCTTCAACGTCCAAGGATAAAAAAGGAGGTTGCAGCTCAAAGCGGGCAGAAGGGCAAGTGAAAACTCCTGCACGCTTAAAGAAGCTATAACAAAAGGTTTGGGCATGATCTAGTACCATCCACTTTCCACTTTCCTTATGAACGCCCCTTACATCTGATACATTAAAGGACTAGAAGAAAGGGGTTCCATTCCCACCTTTCAGAGGCTGACATCAAGGCCAATTTGCCTCCCACTCACCCTACCCTCAGCTCTGAGTAATAGAGTAGTGCCTCGCCAACAAAAATATTAGTGACACCTAACAAAGATCAACCTCTGAGGTGATTATCGTTGAAAAACAAGCAAAATCATGGTTAGAAAACAAAGTCAGGGCTGCAGGTCATCTTGTCTGTGCTTTGTAAGTGCTCAGACTGTAAAGAATTTTAATCATAGAACAACTTTCTCTCTCAAACTATTTATAACCAGAGCTCAGCATTCAACTGTTTCATAATTCCTTCATGAATGTTAATTTTCTCTCTGCTTGATTGTAAGCTCTTTGAAGTTAATGACCGTGTCTTTTAGTTTTTTTATTTCCACGGTTTCTATTTATTCTAGGCAGAGAGTAGGTACTAAGTACACGCGTATCAATCTACTATCACGGCAGCTACCTTAAATCACTGAAACCAAAGTAATCACGGGGATATGAGAACAGAAATTTTCTAATAAAGAAGGAAAATATATATATATACACAAAAGAACACGGTGCCGTGATTTTAAAGAATCTTGCTATGGCAAAAGCAGCAAAAAGTGGAGTTGGGCCCTTCCCAGATCCCCCCTGGCCCAGCATCACAGATTCATCCTCCAGTGTAACTGAATTTGCAGTGTGTCACACTTACGCGCTTATGTTTTATACGGGAATTGGAAGGCAAGGCCCAAATCTCCACGCAATTACAAATACTCCCCGTTAAAAGAACCAAATGGGAATACCCTGTGATAAATAATTTTTCATTAAAAACTTAAGAAAAAGGTAAATAAACCAAACTTCTTCATAGAAAAACTGTATTTACAACTCCATTCAAAAGCAGTTTTTAAAAGGAAACACAATGTAATACTGAGATTGAAAAAAATCTATGCTCACCCAGAGTTGCCAGGTCTAATAAATTATTAACAGAACACTGCTATCAAAAATAAGGCAATAACCCAAGATATCCCATTAAAGATTTCTCCACTCCCATAACTACACAGAAATTATCTAGCAGCAAAAGAGACTTCATTCAGTTTCAGCATGTCTGAAAACCTTAAGGACAGAAGTGATAAAATGCGATCTTCATTCCTCATCAGACACTTAGAACGCCGGCAGGAAAGCAATTTCTAAAGCACAAAGAGGTAAAGAGGTACAGTTTTTCAAAAAGATATTCAGTGTTCGAAATTCAAGAATGCAGTATCTATACATAATGGATATTAGGTGAATATACGCAATGCAATGATAGCAAATTTATTTATTTAGTACTTTTTCCATTCCATATCATCAGGAGGATTGATTTCAACTTTCCTTTTACCTACATCAGACCAGTTGGTACTCAGAACTGTGCCCCCAGACTCCATCTGCAATAAAGAATAAAAACAGATTAATTCCTGAACCATATAATCAAAACAGAGTATTTTTCTAAAAATTTTCCAAACACAGATTCTCAAATATAAGCTATGTTTTCAATATAAACTTAAGACATTATTTTTATTTAATCTTAGGCTTACCAATGAGGTTAACATGTTCTGCAAAATCTGAAAAGGACACTTAAGAGAAGTCAGTCTGGCAGGAGCATCATGTTCGCATCCACTGACATATAAATAATCAACCATATCCCCCAGTCAATAAGCATATTCCACAAGGTACACGTGGAAAAATCACCTTCAAATGAAAACGAAATTGGCTCCCAAAGACAAGGATATAATCTCTTCTGCTGAAGGAAAAGTAAACTCTTTCTACACCAACTAGATAGAACTTAAGAGCCCCTTCTTGATACTCTCTCTGTGCTAAACATACACATGGATTTACACTGAGATTAAATCTTTTAAACTGAGGTGTACACACTTAGGCACAGTCACAGGGTCACTGTGAAGAACTGTTATCTACTTACCATCTACTGAACATACACCTACCAACAACCCCAGCATACTCATAAATACATTAAAAAGTAAAACTGAATTTTTTTATTTTAATGCAATAAAAATTTACAGACTTGGATCACAGCAAAGAGCAGGATGAATTATTTAAAATCTGAACATTTAAAAATCAGTTGCATTACTGGCAAACATATAAAGTTACATACATTGCTATTACACTGGAACCTCACTAGAATGCCATGTTCTGTCAAGGTCCCTCACGTGGGTTCTTTTGCATGGGAGGCTTTTCGCCATCCCAACTCTTTGCCTGAATCAATCTGTATTAACAGACTATCCCTAACAGGACCTTCAGTTATACAACTGAAAGAAATGGATTTCATTTACAATCTGGTCACAGTCACTAATGACACTTATTTTTCCCTTTCCCACTTAAGGACTGCAGTGCATGTTAGCATTATTTAGTACATGCTGGTCTTTTTGTCCCAGTTAGACCAGGAGATCATAGAAGACAGAGTCTGTTTTGTTTCTTCTGTATTTCTCCAAGGACAAAGCAAGTCCAATGTTGTCAAACAGATGGCTTGTTTCACGGGTGGGTATTGTTTACTTACAAAGAGCAAAGTAGCTGTATGAAAATGAATGCAGACTCTGTAAGTCATTTTTGAAATTTCACACACTGCTATTTGTCTAGCACACCTTTAAAAGGTCAACAATGAGATTCATTTTCCCTTCTGGAAAGATGGAGTAGGCGTACTTTTCCCTATTCCTCCCAAGTAAAAAGCCTGAACAATATATATTAACAAACATAAAAAGAATCTGAAAGGTGAAAGAAAGAAAGACTGGCGAGGGTCCTTGGGACCCAAGGAACAACATGGTGGTGAATTCCCTGGGTTTTCTTTTTGCCTCATATATCCCCCACTTGAGGCTGAAGAAACCAGAAAACCTGGAAATGTTAAGGGGCACAAACAAAGAGTCCCAACAGAAGCCTGATGTCTCAAGCCTAACAACCAGAAAAGGGACAGTTCAGGAAGACAGAAAGCTTAGATAATAACCATTCTACTCCAGCTAAACACCACAGAAAAAACTGTGGTCCCTCTCCCAGCCATGCCAGAAGTGAAGCCTTGACTCCCACCTTTGCTAAGATGCAATGAGCCCACCTGCAGGATCAGTGGAGACCACACAGGGAGCTGAAACTCCCATCCCCTCCCATTATTAACAGGAAGTCCCCTTTCAGGTATCAACGGAGGCCAAATGAGAAATCTGGACATCTACCAACACCTGGCAGTAATGAGGAGCACTCTCCCTTCCCCTGCAAGAGCAGTGTCATAGGAATCCAGCTAAAACAGAAGATTTAAATAAGATGAGTCTCATAACAATACAAAAATGACCAGGTTTCTACTGAAAATCATTCATCATACCAAGAACCAGAAAGAACTCAAAATTAAATATACACATATATTTAATTTCACATAGGAGGCTTTTATCTTTATATATTCTCAATAAATGCCAACACCAAGATGACAGATTTTAAAATTATTTCACAAAGATTTAAAAACAGCCACGGTAAAAATCCTTCAACAAGAAATTATGAACTCTCTTCTAACAAACGAAAAATCACAAAGCCTCAGCAAAAAATCAGAAAAATCTCAGCAAAGAAATAAAGAAGAAACAAATGACTGTTTCATAATTGAAAACGAAAAAATGAAATGACAACTCAGTGGATGGGCTCCACAGCAGAATGGAGGGGACGGAGAAAAGAATCAATGAAGTGAAACACAGAAAAACATAAATTATCCAATCTGAACGACAGAAAAAACAGACTGAAAATAAACAAACAAACAGCTTCAGGGATCTCTGAGACTTTTTAAAAAATAACATTTGTGTCATAACGGTACCAGAAAAAGAGGAGAATGAAGGCGTGTTTGGTATGTACTTGAGAAATAATGGCTGAAAACATCCTCGAACATGGCAAGAGACAAACTTAGAGATTCAAGAAGCTGAGCAAACCTCAACCGGAACAAACTCAAAAAAAAAAAAAAAAACCCCAAGCTCAGACAGAGAATTTGTCACCAACAGACCTACCCTAAAGGAAGTTTTGACAGAAAGGAAACAATAAAAATAAGAAACCTTGGAAAAGGGAAAACAAGTAAAAATATGGGTAAGTACAATAGGGTTCCCTTCTCTTGAGTAATCTACATTATATTTGTTGGTTAAAGCAAATTTTAACACTGTCTGATGTGGTTTTGAAGTATATGTAGACACAACGTGTGAGACAATTATAAACAAGGGAGGGTAAAGGTCATAAAGGAGGTAAGGTTTCTATATGTCACTTGACTTGGTTAAATAACATCGGTAGACTGCAATAAGTTATGTGCACATATAACATAGAGAGCAACCACAAAAAGAAGCTGTACAGAGAGATGAACTCAAAAACACCTGATAAGAGTAATGTCACAGAAAATGGTGGAATAGGAAGACACTTTAGGGGTCAGTCCCTCTACTAAACAAAACTATCAGAATTAACTATTACAGAACTCTTATGGCAACCAGGGAAACGCTGGATGAAGGCAGAGCCTGCTGAAATTCAGCAGAGCAGCATCCATGAACTAGCTACCATCCTTTATTCCTCCTCAGCCCCACTGAGGCTGTGAGGATGGTGACCTGCATTCCTGGAGTGGCTGGCTGGTGCCAGGGTGGACACTAAGGTCCTTATCCTCCAAAAATTGGGGATTATACATTTTGGTTCATTTGGGTGATTTCCTGAGGGACCAGTACAGACTCCTGTCTTTGTTTCACCACCACCCCCCGCCCCGCCCGCCACCCCCAACTACAGTGGCTTTCCTAGTATCATCTATGAGAAGATTAAAAGAGACACACCCTTTTTTCTGTTGACACAGACATTTAAGAAAATCTGTCAGGTCGCTGGCAATCACAAAGATAATGGAACAGAAACTTTAGTGACAAGAAGGAATATACACTTTGCAAAAACGGTCTGAAAAAAAATCACTCAACAAATACAACTGTAGCTCTCAACAAGCAAAAATCAGCAATCACTGAGGTGGGGGAGAATTCAGAGTTACCACATAATAATACACAAAAATGGTAAATTCTCAACAAAACATTACGAAGCACAGAAATAAATTATGACCCATTCATAGGGGAAAAAAACGAAGGTGACAAATCATCTCTGAAGTAGCTCAGACATTAGAATTACTAAAGACGTTAAATTAACATTTGTAAATACGCTCAGTGACCTAATGGAAGTCATGGAAAGAGAACTAAATGAAAACAAACAAAAATCGTGTGAATAGAGAATATCAATAAAGAGACAGAAATTACAAAAAGGAACCAAGTAGAGATTCAGGAAATGAAAAGTACAACAGGTGAAATAAAAAAATTCATTATAGGGGCTCAATGGCATATTTGAGCAGGCAAAATAAAAAATTAGCAAACTTAAAAATAAGGTAATTGAAATTATCCAGGAGAAGAAAGAAAAAAAAAAAGTGAAGAAAAATGAACAGTGTCTGAGGGACTCACGGGACATCATCAAGCACACCAACATGCACACTGTGGGAATCCCAAAAAAAGAAGACAAAGGAACAGAAAAATATTTAAAGAAACAATAGCCAAAAGCTTCTCAAATTTAATGAAAGGCATGAATCTACACATTAAAAAAACACAACAAACTCCAAACATGATACTCTCAAAGAGGGCCACGTCAAGACACTCTATAGTCAAACTGTCAAAAGACGAAGAGTAAGAAAGACTCTGGAAAGCACCACAAGAGAAGCAAATAATTATGTGCACGGAATCCTCAATAAAATTAAGTGTCGATGATTCCTCAGAAACCATGGAGGCCAGAAGGCAGTGAGATGACATATGCAAAGCGCTGAAAGAAAAAACTCTCAACCAAGAATTCTATAGCTGGAAAAAACTGTCCTTAAAAATGAGAATTAAGACATTCCCAGATAATCAAAAGCTAAGGGAGTTCATTACCAATTTATTTTTGACAGGGGGTGTCAACTCCATTCAAGGAGGAAAGAATATCCTCTTCAGAAAATGGTTCTGAGACAACTGGTTATCCATGTGCAAAAGAACAGAGTTGGATTCCTACCTCACATATAAATATTAACCCAAAATTATCTATATGTAAGAGCTAAAACCATCAAACCCTTAGAAGAAAACACGGGTAAATCTTCAGAACCTTTTATTTAGACTGGATCCTCAGATATACCAAAAGTTTCATCAAAATAAAACACTTCTGTACATCAAAGGAGTATCAAAAAAGTGAAGGAACAATCTACAGAACAAGAGAATATATTTGCAAATCATATATTCAACAAGGGTTTAATATCCAGAATGTATGAAGAACTCTAGGAACTCTGGTGACACAGTTCTAGGTTAAGTGCTAGGCTGCAAACTGAAAGGTCGGTGGTTCGAACCCACCAGCTGCTTTGCAGGACAAAGATGTGGCAATCTAATTCCATAAAGATTACAGCCTTGGAAACCCTATGGGGAAGTTCTTCCCTGTCCTACAGAGTCACTATGAGTAAGAATGAACACGACAGCAATGTGTATAAAGAACTCCTAAAAACAACAAAAAGATAAACAACCCAATAAAACAACTGGCAAATAGCTTTAAATAGACATTTCTCCATAAAACCTATTACTATCAAGTCAACTCCAACTCATAGTGATCCTATACATAAGGTAGGATCCTACAGGATCCTATACATAGCATCACTCATAGTGATCCTATACATAAGGCAGTTTTCAAGGCTGTCATCTTTATGGAAGCAGACTGTCACGTCTTTCTCCCGTGAAATGACTGTTGAGTTCAAACTGCCAACCTTGCAGTTAGCAGCCAAGCACTTAACCACTGCGCCACCAGGGTTCCACTTCTCCAACCACAACCACAATTCACTTGCGTTACACAGACAGACAACACGCACCTGAAAAGATAATCATCATTAATCATTACAGAAATGCAAATCAAAAGCACAAAGAGATACCACTTCACCCCCATTAGGATGGCTACTACCAGAAAAACTGGAAAATATCAAGTATTGGCAAGGATGTGGTAAAACTGGAACCCTCATCCATTGCTGGTGGGAATGTAAAATGGCACAAATGCTGTGGAAAACAGTTTGGCAGTTCCTCACACAACCCAGCAACTCTAGTCCTGGGTATAGACCCGAAAGCAGTTGAAGTGGCAAATATTGTTATATATATATTACCACAATTAGGGGGAAAAAAAACTCACTTGAAATATAATATAGGCAGGGTAATAGTAGTAAGATAAAAAGATTATCATAGAAACCTTAACGAAAAGAAAGCAGATTAGCTATGTTAATATCAAATATTAGTAGCAGATATTAATCTTCAAGTAGACTTCAGGATAAAGGAAATTACCAGAGATGGAGAGAGACATTATATAATGATAACAGGGTCAATCCACCAAGAAGACATTGCAATCTTGTAATAAATGTAAATCTATTAACTTAAAAATGAATGCAAATGCACCAAACAACAGAGCTACAAAATTTGTGAAGCAAAAACTCATAGAACTGAAAGAAGAAACAGAGAATCAGCAAGTATAGCTAGAGATCCTCTCTCAACAACTGAAAGAACAGGATAGAAAATTAGCAAGATCTAGAGGAATTCAACAGCGCCATCAACCAATGGGATGTAATCCACATTTATAGAATCCACACATCAACAGCAAAGTACCTACAGAACATATACCTAACAGACCATACTTTGAGCCACAGAACAACAAATTTAAAAGACTAGTGTAAATCACACACAGAACATGTTCTCCAACCACGGCAGAGTAAAATTAGAAAACAGAAAGATAACAGGAAAATCTCCAAACACTTGGAAACTAAACAACAGATTTCTAAATAATCCATGGATCACAAAGGAAGTCTCAAGGAAAATAAATTTATATACTGAACTGAATGAAAATGAAAATACATCACAAATTATGGAAGACAGCTAAAGCACTATTGAGAAGAAATTCATAGCATAAATGCACACAGTAGAAAAAAGAAAAAAGCTCAAATCAGTAAGTCAAGCTTTCACCTGAAGAACCTAGAAAAAGAACAACACAAACCCAAAGCAAACAGGAGGAAAATAATAAAGTAGATAAATGGCATTTAAAACAAAAATAGAGAAAAATCAATAAAACAAACAGCTAGTTCTTGGAGGAAAAATTAATAAAATTGGCATACCTCTGCCAAGACCGGAAAAAAAAAAAAAAAGAGAGAGGACACAAATTACCAATATCAGGAATAAAATGTAATATCACTAACAGGCCATGGGACCAAGAAGATACATAATAAACAAATACTACAAACATATAAATTTGACAACTTAGATGAAATAGACGATTACTTGAAAAATAAACACTACCACAACTCACCCAAAATGAAACAGATAATTAGAATCTGTAAATTTGTCATTTAAAATCTCCCAAAAAAGATATCTCAAGGCCCAGATGGTTTCATCAGTGAATTTCACCAGTTTTTTAAAAATTAGCACCAATTCTGCACAATCTCTCACAGAAAAAGAAGAGGACAATACTTCACAATTCATTTTATGAAGCTAGTATTACCCTGCTACCAACACTAAAAAAAAAACAGTAGAGGGGAAAAAGAAAACTACAGACCAATATCCCTCATGAATACAGATGCAAATATCCTTTAAAAAAAATTAGCAAATAAGAATTCAGCAATATATAAAAAGAATTATACACTATGACCAAATGGGCTTTATTCCATAGATGCAATACTTTCACAATATTGAATATTCATTGTATAAATCAACACCCATTCATGATAAACACTCTCAGAAAAACAGGAATCAAAGAGAACTTCCTCAACTTGATAAAGTGCATGTCTTAATCATCCAGTGCTGCTGTAACAGAAACACCGCAAGTGAATGGCTTTAACAAAGAGACATTTATTTTCTCACAGTCTAGTAGGCTAGAAGTCCAAATTCAGGGTATCAGCTCCATGGGAAAGTCTTCTCTCTGTCGGCTCTGGAGGAAGGTCCTTCTAGTCAACCTTCCCCTGGATTAGGAGCTTCTCCATGCAGGAGCCCTGGGTCCAAAGGATGTGCTCTGCTCCCAATGCTTCTTTCCTGGTGGTGTGAGGTCCCCAACTCTTATTGCTTCCCTCTCCTTTAATGTCTTGTAAGATAAAAGGTGGTGCAGGCCATACCCCAGGGAAACTCCTGTATCAGGGATGTGACATGAGCAAGGGTGTTACATCCCACCCTAATCCTCTTTAACCACAGAGATTATGATTTACAACACACAGATTGTATCAGGGATGTGACATGAGCATGGGTGTTATATCCCACCCTAATCCTCTTTAACCACAGACAGAGATTATGATTTATAACACATAAGAAAATCACAAAATGGAGGACAACCACACGATACCGAGAATCATGGCCTACATTAAGCTGACACATATTTTTGGGGGTCACAATTCAATCCATGCCATTCTACCCTTTGGACCTCAAAAATTCATGTCCTTGCTACATGTAAAACATATTCACCCCATCATGTTTTAGCAAAAGTCTTAAATCAACTCCAAGTCCAAAATCCAAAAATTCCTCTTCATCTGTGAAATTCAGAATACAAGTTATCTGCTTCCAAAGTACAATGGTGGAAAAGGCACAAGCTAGACATTTTCATTACAAATGGGAAAAATTGTGGGAAAAGAAAGGGTACAGGCAACAAGCAAGTCAGGAGAACACATTACATTAACCCTCAAGGCTCTGAAAATAATCCTCTGTTCTCTGAGACCATTTGAACAATGGCCCTGCCCTCCAGACTCTAGGTACTGGACACTCTCTCTGGATTCTGAGTGGAGGCCCCTTGGCTCTGGGCTTCAGCTCTACCTTTCAGGCCCGCTGGGATGGCAACTCTGCCCCCTTAGCTTTAGGGGCACCGTTCTCCTAGTCCATCTGAGTGGGAACTCCACCCTTAGAAACCCCAGAGGACATGGCTCCACCCTTTGCCATCCCAGAGGTCATGGCCATACCTTTTGAGACTGAGGCAGCTCAGCTTCTTGTGTTTCTTCTCTCTTCAGCTTCTGCTTCCTGGCTTCTTGGCCTCTCAGGCCTCATGCCCGCGTCTGCCCAGCTGGGGCAGGTGTTCCAAAGCTCTGTAGCTCCACCAGTAAGTGCCTGGAGGCACCCCACTCCGTCAGTCAACTTTGGCTGGGAGACACTCAGCTGCCTTGTTTCATGAGTCAGCAAGCCTAGCTCCACTTTTAAGTGCCCAGAAGCACCCCATTCCACCAGGAAGACTCCTGCCTGTGCACACGCACTCAGCTCTCTCACTCTGTGGGTCGGCTCCAGTGTTGTCTGCCACTGGTCTGGTTCTGCTGCTGCCAACTCTCTATCCACTCACAGTTTCAAAACAGCATCCACATTTAGGCAATGGGTTGAAGCAGTACCCCCACTCCTGGTACCAAATTTTGTCTTAGTCATCTAGTGCAGCTATGACAGAAATACTGCAAGTGGATGGCTTGAACAAAGAGAAATTTATTCTCTAACAGCCAGGTAGGCTACAAATCCAAATTTAGGGCATCAGCTCCAGGGGAATGCTTTCTCTCTCTGTCGGCTCTGGAGAAAGGTCCGTGTCATCAATCTTCCCCTGGACTAGGAGCTTCTCTGCACAGAAACCCCAGGTCCAAAGAATGCACTCTGCTCCCAGGGCTCCTTTCTTGGTGGTATGAGGTTCCTCCTGTCTCTGCTTGCTTCTCTCTTTTATTATCACAAAAGTGACTGCCTCAAGACACAATCTAATCTTATAGATTGAGTCCTGCCTCATTTACACAACTGCCGCCCATGCCCCCCTCATTAACGTCACAGAGGTAGGATTTACAACACGTAGGAAAATCACATCAGAAGACAAAATGGTAGACAACCACACAATACTAGGAATCATGGCCTAACCAAGTTAACACATCATTTTGGCGGACACAATTCAATCCATGACAGTGCATCTACAAACAAAAAATCTACAGCTAACTGGCTGAATGGACATGGGAAATCTAGGGTGGAAAAGAGGAATGTGCGGTTACATTATAGGGATAAAAACTAGGGTCACATAATGTGTGTATAAATTTTTGTATGAGAAACTAACTTGAGATGTAAACTTTCACCTAAGGGACAACTAAAACAAAAAACAAAAAAAATTACAGCTAAAATTCTACTTAATGGTGAAAAACAATGCTTTCCTCCAAAGATCAGAAACAAGGCAAGGATATTCACTCTCACCACTCCTATTCAACGTACTGCTGGAAATTCTAGCTACTGCCACATGGCAAGAAATAAATACAGATCAGAAAGGAAGAAACAAAACTATCCATGACTGCAGATGACATAATTGTTTACATAAAAGTCCAAAGAAATCTTAAAAAAGAAACCTCCTAGAACGAATAAGTCAGTTCAGCATGATAGCGGGCTACAAGATAAACATACAAAAACCAAATTAGCAATGAACATGTGGATACTGAAATTAAATACACAATACCACTTACAATTACTCAAAAAATGAATTAAACGCTTTGACATAAATCTAACAAAACATGTACAGAACTTATGCTGCAAATTATATAACACTGAAATGCTGCCACTTCTCCTCAAACTGATAAGTAGTTTAGTAGAATACCTACCAAAATCTCAACAAGACTTTTTTGTACATATGTACATATAAATAAAATTGTTCTAAAATTTACATGAAACAGCAAAATAATTTTGAAACAGAAAATAAAGTGGGAATAATGAGCCTGCTTGAATTCAGTACCTCATACATCTACATTAATGAAGCTGTAATTGTGAGAGGCATAGACACATGGACAAAATGAAACACGAGAGAAAACCCTGAAAGAGACCACACAAATAAGCTCAGCTCATTTTTTACAATGTTGTATAAGTAATTTAAAGGGTGGTGGAGCAACTGGACACACACAAGCAAAAAAACACACAAAAAAAGCTTGACCTAAGTCTTACACTACAACACAAAAATTACCTCAAAATGGATCAATGACTTATATGTAATATGTAACATGATAAAACATTTAAAAAAAAAAGACAGATAAAAAGTTCTTTGATGGTTACCAAGGAAGGGTGGGGGAGAGGGGATAAATTACTAAATAGGTAGAAGACACAAAGTAGCAATGGTGAAGGGAAAGGCAATACAATGCATAGGTGAAATCAGCACAACAATGACAAAGGCAAAGGCAAACACTGAAAGGAACACAAGAACAAAGAACTGCCTATAGCAATTACCGTAACGCAGACAATCTTGCAACAACAGCACTAACAAACAATAATTTATGAAGGGATAAATAGGTAGATACATATGCTAAAGAGATACGGGAGGGTGTATAGGAGCATACACACCTACCTGCAGATATAGGTTAGGTTGTGCATATCTCTATATACATATTTCTAGATGTTGTATGTATACTAACTTAGACAACAAAACACACAGGAACACAGTCATGAAAACTTCTTATGCACAAATACCTACTTGGATAAAGCTACTAGGGTTGCAGGCTAAAGACCACAGACTTGGGACACATTTACATCAACTGGCATAACATAGTATGTAAAAACAACGTTCTAGATCCCACTTTGATGAGCAGCATCTGGGGTCTTAGACGCTTCCAAGGGGAGCAAGCGGCCATCTAAGAAGCAAGCGCCCATCTAAGATGCATCAATTGGTCTCAACTCACCTGGAGCAAAGGAGAATGAAGAATACCAAAGGCACTAGGAAAATATGAGCCCAAAAGACAGATAGGGCCACATGAGAACCAGAGACTACAGCAGCCTGGGACCAGAAGAACTAGATGGTGCCCGGCTACAACCGATGGCTTTCCTGACAGGGAACACGACACATAACCCCTGAGGGTGCAGGACAGCAGTGGGACGCAGACCTCAAATTCTTGTAGAAAGACCAGACTTGATGGTCTGACTGAGACTAGAAGGACCCTGGAGGTCATAGTCCCCAGACCTTCTGTTAGCCCAAGACAGGAACCATTCCCAAAGCCAATTCTTCAGACAGGGACTGGACTGGACTATAGGACAGAAAACGATAATGGTGAGGAGTGATCTTCTTGGATCAAGTAGACACATGAGACTATGTGGGCAGCTCCTGTCTGGAGGGGAGATGAGAAAGCAGAGGGGGTCAGAAGCCGGCTGAATGGACGTGAAAACAGAGGGTAGAGAGAAGGAGTGTGCTATGTCTCATTAGGAAGAGAGCAACTAGGAGTATATAGCAAGGTGCATATAAATTTTTATATGAGAGACTGACTTGATTTGTGAACTTTCACTTTAAAGCACAATAAAAATTTAAAAAAAGAGGCAGAGAATCTAAAAAAAAAAAAAAAAAAAAAGCTTGCCAAAGGCCATCTAAGGTACAACTAGTGGCCTCTTCCCATCCAGAGTAAAGGAGAGTGAAGAAAACCAAAAACTCAAGGGAGTAATTAGTTCAACGGACTAAAGACCACATGCACCACTAACTATACACCCCTGAGACGAGAAGAACTAGATGGTGCCTGGATACCATTACCAACCACTCTGACTGGGATCACAACAGAGCGTCCTGGACATAGTGGGAGAAGACTGTAGAACAAAAATCAAATTAATAAAAAAAAGACCAAATTTATAGGCCTACTTGAAACTGGAGGAACCCCCAAGACTATGGCCCTAGGATGCCCCTCTGACTTGCACGTGCAGCCATTCCCAGAAACCACCTTCCAGCCAAGGAACAGACAGGCCTATAAAACAAACAATTTAACATACAAAAAGAATGTGCTCTGTAGAACAAAAAATTACACGCAACCAAAAGGCGAACAGTTGCCCGAAAGTAGAGATGGAGGGCGCGAGGGGGTGGGAAAACCAGATGAAAGGAAATGGGGAACCCAGGGCGGAAACGGGGAGAATGCTGACACAGTGTAGAGACTGCAACCAATGTCATGAACACTTTGTCTACCATCTGCTAAACAGGAAACTAACTTGCTCTGTAAACTTTCACCTAAAACATAATAAAATATTAAGAGAAAAAAAAATCTTTGAGCTAGGGCTAGGCAGAGTTCTTAAATGTGACACTCAAAGCACAATTCATAAAGTATGTATCTTCATTAAAATTTAAAACTTAAGCTCAGCAAAAGATCCTGTTAAAAAAATGAGAAGACAAGCTAGATCGGGAGAAAATATTTGCAAACCACGTATCTGACAAAGATCTGCGAGATTTAGTGGTTGCCAGGGTTTAGGGAAGCGTGGAGTGGGAGGTAGGTGGGTATGGCCATAAAATGGCAATGTAAGGAATCCTTGTGGTAATGGAAATGTTCTCTATCTTAACTGTATCAATGTTAATATCCTGTGACATTGTACTATAGTTCTGCAAGATGTTACCACTGGGGAAAAACAGGTAAACGATACAAGGGATGTCTCTGTGAAAAGTGCAATCATGACCAGTTACCACATCATTTCATGTATGAGGAATAATATGAGCCTCAGCCACATTTATTATTACTTTTAATAATTGTTATTTTTAACTTTCTACTTTAAATATACTGAGGGCCCTGGTGGTACAGTGGTTAAGGCACTTGACTGCTAACCAAAAGGTTGGCAATTTGAAACCACCTGTGGCTTCGCAGATGTGCCAGTCTGCTTCTATAGAGCTTTACAGCCTTGGAAACCCTATTTGGTTGCTATAAGTCAGAATCGACTTGATAGCAGTGGGTTTGATTTTTTAAATATAAACGCCTTAAAAGAAGGCAGCGACATTTCCAGAGGTGCTGGTAAAAGTCAAGTACTTACATCTTCAAGCAAAATAATCTATATCGTTCTACAGTGATGATCTGTCACTAAAATCTCAGAACTTAAAGTCCAATTCAGGCCATATTTATGCTGCCCTGGCAAAAAGCCTGAATTTTCCTAATCAACAGTGAAGTTATTAACAAACCAAATAATAATTAACGTGCACCTTCTACTTGCCAAATACTTCTGGAAGTGTCCCTCTACATTTTCATCTCTGGCATTGAAACTACCTTTGATTCTAGGAGATAAATACTGGAAGTTCATTCAGCTACTGTGCTAAATCCAACTGGGATGGCTCCACATCACCCAATGTAACCCTAGTATTTCTTAGCCTTCACATTCTAACTCACTGTTAATAAACATTTATTCGGAGTAAACCACCTGCTTCTCATATCATCCACAATATGCAGTCACGAGTCTCCAACTTCCTCAATAATTATTCTAAGCTTAGAGTAAGAAGAAATGTTCAGACAAAGCCTATTCCAAAAGGTCTCCCAGCTACAGTGCATGCAATGCGGTCTCAAATTACGTATTTATCATTCTTACTTTTAAAATTCCTGAAATTTACTGCTACAATGTTTGAAAAAAAAGTTTATGTTCTTACAAATGATTTGTTCATGGCACGTTTCACTTCATCAGAACCATCTGAATAGATCTGCTGAAACAATTTGTTTAAAGCTGCATCTCCCTCTAACTTTTCATTCTTTTCCTCTTCTTTGATCTCACCAACCAATTTATCCCAATTTCTGGTATAATGAGATGATGATGGATATAAGTTCTTTACATCTGTGAAGAAGACGCAAAAGTGATTAATCACAACATTTTGATCATGTTAAGGATATGTAAACCTTGTGACCACTGTGTAGAGAACATCTTAGCAAATACTTTTTTCGCTGAATTTCATGTTTGTAAAAGTGTCTTTTTGATATATACATCAATAACTAGATTCACACTACTAACGGAATCAGCACAATGTAAAATCTGGGAGCTACTTCTGAGCAAAAAAACTCACTGAAGGATAAACTTATGATGCAGTATGCGAAACTAAAGATAGATTTTTCACATTAATAACAGGAAAATAGAGGACACAGTGAGAGGTATATGGGAGCTTTTAAACTTACAGAAAGGCTGCAAAGACAGTACAAACTATTCTAAAAATAAACTTATTTTTTTAAAAAAGATGCTTCATTTAGAAATTTCTCTTATAAACAGCTTTAATGAATGTTTAAAATGTGACTTTTCTGAGGTACTCAAATATATTTTCAGACTAGAAATACTCTGAAAATATAAATCATCATCCATGTCACTTGACAGTTAAGACTCCATCCTCTCCCCCCACATTAGAAATATAAAATTACTTCAGTGGGAGATAACAATCAGATATCCTTGAATGTTGGAAAATACTACTTGATCATCAAGAGAGCAATGGCCACATCATGCATACTTAGAAAATATTAGTACTTGTAGGGCACATTCAAGTAAATGGAGGTTCACTGCAGCCAGAGAAGCTAGGTGGTCCAGGGCCTCAGGGGACCTCCAAGGCTGCCCCAAAGACCAAGACAATCAAGATCTTGGCAAGCAGATCATATAAGTAATTAAAAGATAACTAGCTGACCTAGCAACTATAGCAGCTGTGTCCAATGAAAATATCATGGAAGCCACCAATGCAAGCCACATATGTAATTTAAGATTTTCCAACAGCCATGTTAACAAATCAGGTGAAATTTGTTTTAATAATACATTTTATTAAACTTAATATACCCAAAATAATACCATTTCTACATGAGATAAACATAAAAATATGAAGATATTTTACAGTTTTTTTCATACTAAGTCTTCAAAATCTGCTGTGTGTTTTACACTTACAGCATAGTTTAATTCTACCTAGTTAACCTTTCAAATGTTCAAAAGGGACACATAGCTAGTGGTTACTGTATTGGAAAGTACATCTATAGAGCTTTTTAAAAACCTGATTCCAAGTTTCCTAACTAGTCTATTAGGACATAATCCTAATCTAAATGTCCCTCCTCCGATACTGCCCACCTCTCCATAGCCCCTTCCTCAAAACAGCTGCAAAGGTACTAATGGTTAATTCTGTTTTTCCACCCTTCCTCTTCACCTGCAAGCTGACTCACTCCTTGCCTAGTCCCTGAACAAAAAACTCACAGTTTTGTTCAGGGTAAGTGTATTATTTTCAAAACTCTATCCATTTTCCTTCCACTAGTAATCATCCCTATCTCTATACATTTTCACTAGTGGCCAGATAAAACAAACAAACAATACATGCCATGGTAAATTAAGAGTCTGAGAAACATAGATTTAATTAATCTGAACACTGACTCTCAAGAAGGGTGAGAACAGAGGTTCTAATCTCCATTTTACAGGTAAGAAAACCAGCCCAGCCCCGATAGCTTAAGTGAACTGCCCTTATCTGCCATCCTCCGGCTTGCAATACACAGGAATCTGACAAGCATATTAATTTGTTACAAAAATGTAACAGCATAGAAATAACAACCTGAATATCCAAAGCTTTGAGTTTAGGAACTTTTTAAACTATAATACTAAATTTTTATATTTAATTTCAGAAAAACTTTGACCCCCATAGATGGGAGATAAACTGCTGGAAGATATATAACCTTTCACGCTCATTCAGAATAGTATCAAATAATGCAACGATACTCATGTTAGCTGAGACCGCTTTCTTTCGTAGAAAACGCAGCAACAACCAGTATTGTGTGGGGTTCACAGAAGAACCAGACTCCTACTATGAAGACCTGGTCCCAGACAATGACAACCGCTGGGTGATCTTAATCAAGTTGTTTAATCTTTCTGAGCCTGTAAAATAAGAGTAACAATCCTGGGCTGCCTATTGTTCCCTAGATTACGTGAGATGCTACATTTAAAGCATCTTAAAAAAAAAAAATGCTTTGAGCTATATATAAACCTCAGCCCAAATACCTCTGGGTCAGTCCCAAGAGAGGCAAGTAACATAACATTCTTAACTATAACATTATTTAAAAGTGTGAAGCAGCAGCTTAGTTAAATCCTTTAGGTACCAAAATACTTCAGCCCTTAAAATCACCTGTTGATGTTAATTTCCGGGTT
Organism: Loxodonta africana; assembly: GCF_030014295.1. Taxonomy (NCBI): domain Eukaryota; kingdom Metazoa; phylum Chordata; class Mammalia; order Proboscidea; family Elephantidae; genus Loxodonta; species Loxodonta africana. The sequence goes on from NC_087358.1 coordinate 59,209,953, forward strand.
CTACTAATCATAATACGGTTCGTTAAGATGTTATCACTGGGAAAATCTGGGTGAGGGGTACGGGGGACTCTTATTTTTGTACCTCTATGTGAATTTGGTGGCATAGTGGTTAAGTGCTACAGCTGCTAACCAAGATGTCGGCAGTTCGAATTCGCCAGGCGCTCCTTGGAAGCTCTATCGAGCAGTTCTACTCTGTCCTATAGGGTTGGTATGAGTAGGAACCAACTCGACGGCAGTGGGTTTGGTTTTGGTATGTGAATCTAAAATTATTTCAAAATAAAAAGCATAGATAGATAATTTTATATTTTTTGGATAACTCAGTGTTTTCAAAAAAGTTGCCACAAAGGTAGTGTATTTGTTATACAATGTAGTCAAAATCTGAAAGTGGCTGAAACAGTGTTACCTTGTTTCAGTCACCAAATCAGAGCACTAGCCCTAATTTAAAAAAAAAAAAAAAAATTCTCTCCATTCATTAATGAAGCTATTGCTATAAAATACAATCTCATAGTTCTAAGAACACCCTACAATTAATTATTCCATTAAGACAAATGTAGCTTACCTGCCCATTGCATATGCTTAAAATTGACCTTAATATAAAATTCTCTATCCTCTAAAGGGCCAATCAACCCGGCTTCCCTTAGCCATTCGTTACCTATCTGTGTCCATGTTTAAATTAGCAGTACCCAATGTGCCAGATTCCAGGAACTTATAGCTGACAATATCAGCAGAAGGAACAGGAATGAATAAAGGGGGGCTGGGGGATGTCAGCAGGGTAAACTAATTCACTTATGACCCAAAGGGAAGCAACTAGGGAAGGCCAACACACAACAAGCAAGCTCCAACTGAGGTCATAAACCGACCCAGTAAACAGTATATTCCAACTCCGTCTAGGATTTCGCTGCCATTCATTTTGTATTCTTAAGAGTTTAAGAAGTTAAGACCCCTTCATTTAAAAAAAAAAAGCTAATTTGTATTCATTACAGAGCAACCTTATTATACTCAATGCATCTTATATTGGAAACATAAATAATAAAAGTAGAACAAATGCTCATTACTATTTAATTTCTACACAATATGAATTTAAAGCTCATCAAGGCCAGAAAACAAACCTGCTATGAACTGTTTCGGTTTAGGCACATCTCCTTGCCCCTCAAGCTTTTCCCATCTCACAGCCTCTGGCTTTTTCATTTTAATTTCGATCTGTAGAAAATATCAAATAAAATCCATTACTCGATGTAAAGTACACAAAGGAGTTTAAAAATGCAATTTTCTTAAGTCCCCAAACGTTTATAAGAATAGTGTTCTTGACAAGTTTCTTTAAATTAAGCGAAGTTAAATTTGAAAAACTATGAAACATTTGTTTCTACACTTAAAATTCACTCTCTGAACACAATGCACAGACTGTAAACTGCAATTAAAACTCTTGAAATCCATGTTTTTTTTGTTCTAAGGCAGTGACTCTCTACTAAGGCTGATTTTGCCTCTCAAGGGACATCTGGCAAAGTCTGGAGACCTTTTTGGTTTGTCACAACTGGGGTGGCAGTGGGGCTGGGGGTGCTACCGACAGCTAGTGAGTGGAGGCCCGGGATGCCACTAATCATCCCACAACATACAGCACAGGGTACCCCCGCACAACAAAGAATTATTCAGACTAAAATGTCAACAGTGTTTCCATTGAGAAACCCTGTTTTAAAGGAACCACTGTATTTATACACGCATTAACGTGTTTTAGAATGGAAAAATTCATTTCGTTGTATAAAAATGCAACTAATGCTAATATTTTCACAATCATTCATTCAAAAAATAATTACTGAACACCCACTATGAGCAAGGTATCATCTTCAGGGCTATCAGGGATTTTTAGAATATTAAAGACAGGCACCTGACTGTCTGGAAGTATGTAAGATGCTTGAAGAAAGTTATTCAAGAGACAAATACAGTCACTCTTCACTTTATCAACATGGTTAAGTTCCAACGACCAGGTTGTTAGGCAAAAATCAGCATTATGCAAAAATGAAGAATGACCACATCATATCACAAATGGAGAATGGCTACACCATTACTTAACTACCAAATTACATCATTACATAACTGCAAAACCACTGAGAGTCATGGCCTAGCCAAGGTGACACATAACCTTAACCATCACAGCCAGAGTTACTCTCACCTTGCACCTCAGAGGCAGCGTTCCTTAATGCCAGGCTTACATGCTTAGTGTGCAAAATAGTTGTACAGATTTATGACTGTCGTAAACGCAAATTGCTGGATAACAATACAGTTGATAAGTGAGGATTAGGTGTAAATGTTTTAAGGATGCAGGAGAGATCACACCCAGCTGCAAACAGGAAACATTTCAAGGCACCTTGAAGATCTTTGAGAGATAGAAGCATTTCCCAGAGTGGGAGAAGTAGGTCTCCAGAGCCAAACGGAACTGCCCACAACTGAAGGGCACAGTGCATCAGGAAAGACTAAGGTCAATTTCCCTCAAGTCTAGGATTTACGTTACAGCAGTGAAAAATACAGACGGAAATAAAGGTAGAAGACAGACTGTGAAGAACCTCTGAATGCTAGGCTAATTAAGTTCACTCATTAAAATGAAAAATAGCATCCTAATAGTGTATCTGGAAACGCTGGTGGTATAGTGGTTAAGAGATACAGTTGCTAACCAAAAGGTCGGCAGTTCGGATCCACCAGGCACGCCTTGGAAACCCTATGGGGCAGTTCTACTCTGTCCTATAGGGTCACTATGAGTCGGACCAACTTGACAGCAACGGGTCTGGTTTGGTTTTAACAGCATACCTGAAGTTCCTGGGTGGTGCAAATGGTTAAGCACTACTTACCACTCCAACCCGAAAAGTTGGTGGTTCCACAGCCACTCAAGACCCCCCAGAAGAAAGGTCTGGTGATCTGCTTCCAAAAGGTCAGAGCCTTGAAAACCCTATGGAATGCACTTCTACTCTGCACACGAGGTAGCCAAGAGTCAGAATCAACTTAATGGCAACTGGTTTGGTTTGTTTTTACAACAGTGTATCTTACTCTCTAATCAAGGTTGGTCCCCTAGAGTCTATCCTTACTCCTAACACATACTCAGACAGTGCTCATATCTACCTTTTGTCTTCCTTTCTCAAATAGCATTCTCACCCTATTTTTAGCCTGGCAAAACCCAGCATTTTAGTGAAAATATTAAGATAGATACAATAATAAATATCATTATGCAGTTAAATAATGTAAATAAAATTTCATATTCTAATGTTTTTCTACAAGAAGGATCATTTATAAACAGAAAAAAAATCAAAAGACAGATTTACAAAAATAGAAGTCTATTCATTACTTGGTTCTTTTATTCCTTTATAACAGACGAATCAGTTAAATTAGCAATCTCTGGTAGCCTTTCAACCACCTGGATTTGCAGAGAGAGAACATTCAAAGTTTGCGCTTTGAAAGACCTTAACAAGCACCAACACAGAAATAAAACCACCAATTGTTTTTAATCAGCTATGAAGTGATGGTATGGGGGAGCGGTGGTCTTAGGGGCAGAGAGATGTAACAAGGTAACTGTTTTCACATAAAGAAAAAACACATGAAACAAATGTCACTGGGACAGGGCAAAAAATAGTGTTTTCAGCACAATTTGCATGTTTAAATTCTATAGAAATAAAAACAAATATTTTCTAAGAACCTCTAGAATTCTCTGAAGTGATCTATGATTAATTTTTCTAAAGTGCCACCAATATTTTCTCGTCTACAATATTAAGTGAGGGTACTCTGGTTACCTTAAGCTGTCACTGCTGGGATATTTATCAAAAGGAGAAACAAATCCAATAGCTGGCAATGACAGAGTTACAGTTACCGAAAGGGCTATTATTATCCCAAAACTTAAAACTGCTTTTGCTCTCTTACTTTTCAACTTATCTGGAAATGAAGGCCTGGAAAGCAGTGTGCAAACCACCACTATCCTTACTAAACTCAGCCACATGCTGTTTCACCTCATGTTCTTGTACGATGTACTGTCTATAAAAAAGTTCCCTGTTCTACTTGAAGAGCAGCACAGTCCAGCACTTGGATCTACTCACAGCCACTATAACCTGATGAACTGTGCACTACTATGAACAGAGGCCTTTATGAAGCCAAAATCAAGGTTCTTAGAAACAACCAGTTTCAACAGACATTCTGAAATTATACTTAATCCATTCATTAAAATAGCTGCATGTAAAGAACCATTTAAGCTGTTTTAAAAAGGTGGAAATTACACTTAATCCATTCATTAAAATAGCTGCATGTAAAGAACCATTTAAGCTGTTTTAAAAAGGTGGAAAGGAGGAAGAGGAGACAAATTTTCTTGAACTCTTTTTTATACCTACTTCACTTTCAATGCTTCTAAAAACAAAGTTTTAAGTCTTGATGATTCTGGCAAATATGTCTAAAATTACCACCAGTCCAGTTCCAGGTGTGTTTATTGCAATCACTAATAAGCCATTCTAATTTCACTTATGTCAAAATACTTCATAATATCATCCACCTCTAAGGGTCTCCTCTGCATGGCAGAGTTTCTTAGCATTTTTCAATGAAAGGAATTCACTGGATTTGGAAAGAAGGGAGAAGTCATTATGCCCAAGCAGTACTGGTGTCAACTGTGGCCTTTGCAGGAAGGGGTTAGCAAGCTCTCCCACTTTCTGCTACAGACTAACAGTGAAGGGATCTTTCCCAGAGACTAGGGAATGGTGGCAGTTTGCCGGCAAACTTTTTTTTTCTGGCAATTTTTTTAGAACCATCTATTTTCAAGGCTGTAGACACATCAAACCACTGCTCCCCTGACCTTCAAAAATAAAGCCTTCCTGGGGTTCCCTTACCCAGTTCTTTGAATACTTAACTGCGTATCAAACCCTTTACCCAATAATAGTTTGGTTTTCCTGAATAACCCACCAAACAGACTAATATATCTACCTTCTTTGTTTTTACACTCATTTTATAATCATTTTTTAAAATGTAAAAGATGGATGCGATAAACGGAAGAACTAAAAAGTATCCTCTAGAATGCTAACAGCTCAGTTCAAATATCGTACTGAGTGCGAACTCTGAGACGGAGTCCCTGGGTGGTACACACGGTTAACGCTCTTAGCAGCTAACTGAAAGGTTGAGGTTTGAGTCCACCCAACAGTGCCTTAGAAGAAATCCTGGCAATCTACTTCCAAAAAATCAGCCAATGAAAACTCTACAGAGCAGAGTACTACTCACACACACACGGAGTTGCCATGAGTCAGAACTGACTCAGCTGTAACTGGTAACTGGTACTCTGAGCCAGGCTCTGTGCTAGTACTGAAGGACACAGTCTCTGTTCTCTTCTACAGGATGATAAGAAACATTCCCATGAACAAAAAATTCCAGTATGTGTCATATGTAATGACAGACCAAAGTACATACTAGGAAATAACTAGCTGCCTAGGAACAAGTATGCCAAGATGTCATCGGTGATGAGAGTGAGTGATTATCTTCTCAAGTTCCTTACACTTCTTCAAATTTAATAATATGCATTTACTGTTTTTATAGCCTGAATAAAAATCTATATAATCAGAATAAAAAAAAAAACATAATCACAGCATTAATTTATTGAGCACTTATTCTATACCCCGTGTGCTAAGTGCTTCACATCTATCATTTCCCTTAATATAACAACCCCATAAAAGCAAATTGGCATCCATGTCTTAGAGGAGGGAGCCAAGGCTGAGGGAGATGAAATAACTTGCTAGAAGTTATTTTTCAGCAAGAAGCTTAATACTTATTTCTTCAGAAATAAGTAGGAGTGGAGAACTAGATAAAAAAACAATCTGTTGCACAACTAGAATAAGAAGAATCACAAATAAGTGCCTCTTGCTGATGTATGACCACGAGCACTGAAAATCTCACTAGGCCTCAATTCCTCCCATACAATGAGGATAACATAAAGCTTATTAGGGTTCTTGTGAGGATTAAATGAAACCATGTATCAAATGACATAGTGTATCCAGCAAATTTGCTGCAAAAGATCTCTATAACGTTTTATAAAGCAAAGATGTCACTTTGATGACCAAGGTGCATCTCACCCAAGCCAACGTCTTTTCATAGCCTCGTATGTGTGTAAAAGTTGGACAATGAAAAAGGAAAACAGAAGTACTGATGGATCCGAACTGTGGTGTTGGCAAAGCATACTGAATACACTGTGGACTGGCAGAAGAAGGAACAAATCAGTCTTAGGAGAAATACAACCAGAATGTTTCTTAGAAGTGAGGATGGAGAGACTTCAACTTACTTACTTTGGACATGTCATCAGGAAAGACCAATTGCTAGGAAAAGATAACACATTTGGAAAGCAGAGGGCAAAAAAAAAAAAAAACCAGGGAAACCCTCAATGACATGGACTAACAAAAGAGCCACAACAACGGACTCAAACACACTAACGATCATGAAGATGGTGTAGAGCTGGGCAACATTTCATTCCGTTACACATAAGGTCACCAGGAGTCAGAGCCAACTCGAAGGTAACTAACAACGTAACACCATGAAAAGATTACAGCACTGTGTCTGGCAAATAACCAAACAAGTGAATGCTATTATTAATATCTTCGCCATCATTATAATTAGCTAAAAACTTAGGCAAATTACTTAACATCTCTGTGCTCAGTTTCTAAACCTGTAAAATGGGAGTAAAAAATATCTTTACAAGAGTGATTGTGAGGACTGCATGAGATAATACACAGCACCATGCGTGACACACAATTAAAAAGTCAAAAAGTGACAGCTACTATATAACTCTCTCCACAGGTCAAACAATATGAGACTAGATAAAAAAGCTGTAGTACGTGCATATGATGGAATCCTTTGCCACTGAATATTTCAGGGCATGGAAAAACATCTATAATACATAACTGAGTTTAAAAATGCAGCTGCAGAATAGTATGTGTGGTAAAATTATTTTATTTTGAAGATTTATGAATAGAAAAAAATGGCAAGACGACATGCCACTATCCACAAGCGATTGATGCCATAACTAATTAAAAAAAAAAAACAAAAAACATCACCATTACCATCACCACTGTATCAAAATCAAAAAACAAATAAAAAACCCACAGTAGCATCATGCCCAGACACCCCTACTCCACTACATCATCACTGAGATTATTCTATCTGTATATATTAATGACAAGAATTCACTCTAAAACATCTTAAATTTTAAGTGGTAAACAGGGGACCTGGGGGCTATTCAGTCTGTAAGTAAAGATAGATGATTTTACTTTCCAGTCATTCCAGTTAAAAGCCTTCACATTTTACATTGGTATAATACAGAAAAATTACTTTGACTAACAATAGGAATACAAGAACATTTCCACAAAAGCAAATTTACTCCATAGGATTTTGAGAATTCTGATTTTTATTTAAATGGAATGAATGAATATTAATCTTTAAAATGAGTATTTCACAGCCTAGCTTTTAGAGAGTGATGTCATGAAATTAACAAGATGGAACCAAAGAAAAAAATATTACAGTTTCTTCATAAAGAAAATGGGTTAGTAGGCAGACGTGAAAGCTGGTATCGAAGATACTAAAAAAATATGAATTCTAGCTTAAAAAACGCACATTAGATATTAAATTGTTAAATATGTAGTTAAATGCTATATCATTAACTTAAGGGTTTTAACTCTTCCTGTTTTCATTGCAAATTATATTTTCACTCAAATTATTAACACTTAACCAATACCTTGTTACGCGCTACTCATTCAACCTTGAAGGTGGGAAAGAAAATAGAATTCTCAAAAGCAAAGAAATAGACCTTTTAAAAACCACACAAATTTTATACAATCTTTCATTTTAGGCAGATTCTCCTAAGCAAAATGCATCCTCTCAATTCACATAAAGGATTTAAGACATCTGAATACATATGAAAGCCAAATTATTTCAGCACTTCTCCTTCTCAGTATCATCACTAAATAAGCCCCAGGAACCCGGGGATTTTCAATATTTTAACACTGTCTCCCTCTGCTGTATAAAAAAGGAAACGGTTCAAAGATTTCATCATTAAGATACTAAGAAAAATTATTTCACAATTTGTTTCCCATAAAGCACAGTTTAATGGTTTCAGGACAAGAAAAATAAATCATCCTTTTTAAAATCTTTTAGAATACAACTCAACACTCCATTCTTCAATCCAGAACTCAGAAAAAACTAAACAAAGAAGCACTAGCTTTGGTTGGCAATCAGAAGTCATAGTATTCCTTCTGGGACAGGTTGAGCAATTTAGTACCTATGTGAACTTGGGGAGGGCATTTAAAGTTTATGAACCTCAGTTTGTTTTTCACCTATAAAATTAAGAATGACAGGGGACATCTAAGTCAATTGGCAAAATAAATTCTATTAAGAAAACATTCTACATCCCACTTTGAAGTGAGGCGTCTGGGGTCTTAAACACTAGCAAGCGGCCATCTAAGATGCATCAATGAGTCTCAATCCACCTGCATCAAAGGAGAATGAAGAACACCAAGCTCACAAGGTAATTATGAGCCCAAGAGACAGAAACGGCTACACGAACCAGAGACTACATCATCCTGAGACCAGAAGAACTAGATGGTGCCCGGCTACAACCGATGACTGCCCTGACAGGGAACACAACAGAGAACCCCTGAGGGAGCAGAACAGTGGGATGCAGACCCCAAATTCTCATAAAAAGACCAGACTTAATGGTCTGACTAACACTAGAAGAATCCCAGCGGTCATGGTCCCCAAACATTCTGTTGACCCAGGACAAGAACCATTACCGAAGCCAACTCATCAAACATGGACTGGACTGGACAATGGGTTGGAGAGAGATGCTGATGAGGAGTGAGCTACTTCCATCAGGTGGACACTTGAGACTATGCTGGCATTACCTGCCTGGAGGGGAGATGGGAGGGTAGAGGGGGTTAGAAACTGGCAAAACGGTCACAAAAGGAGAGACTGGAAGGAAGGAGCGGGCTGACTCATTAGGGGGAGAGTAAGTGGGAGTACGTAGTAAGGTGTCTTTAAGTTTATATGTGAGAGGCTGACTTGATTTGTGAACTGTCACTTAAAGCACAATAAAAATTATTAAAAAAAAAAATTAAGAATGAAAATACTTTCCCTGCCAATTTCATAGGACTAATTTCAGAATGTAATTTAGACTCATTCGTTTATAATTATTAAGAACCCATTATGTACAAAGCAGAAACCCTGATGGTGTAGTGATCAAGAGCTACAACTGCTAACCAAAAGGTCGGCAGTTCGAATCCACCAGATGCTCCCTGGACACCATATGGGGCAGTTCTACTCTTGTCCTATAGTGTCGCTATGAGTCAGAATTGACTTGGCTGCAATGAGTTTGGTTTTGGTTTATGTACAAAGCAGTAGGCTAGGGTTGCCAAATTTATCAAGTCAAAATACAGCAAGGAACATACTTTTATTACCTGAAATACAAAGTTAACTAGGCATCCTGTATTTCATCTAACAGCCCTAACTGGGGTAAGACAATTATTTTCCTCAAAGGACTTACAGAAAAGCAAGGGAAATAAAACGTATATATAAACAACCATCATACAAGGAAGAAAAATGGTTATGAAGCATTTACAAAAAGGGGGAGGGGGCACAAAAAAAGCAATGTGTGAACAGTGAAGGGGTAGCAGCTGGTTAGAAGCAACAAGCACTAATACGGTTAGAAGAATAAATAATCAAGATACGACATAGGGCTTAGTTATATTCACAATTCAAAGCCACAGAAATTTGTGCATTTACCACACATACTATACTTCCAAAAGTAGATGGGGTGGTTAAATAGCACAAATTCACAAGTCATTCACCACCTATTCTCAGAAAACAGCTCACATTTAAATTACTTCAAATGAACATGCATTATCAACCTCTTGATAGAAATACACACAAAAATACCAAACTCATAATTTTCAGAACCATCTCCCTCCCAAATCTACCTAGTTTTGCACCTGATTACCCAAAATTCTTTCAATTAAACAAATTCTATACTATGCGGACAGGGGCCAGTGACAGACTAAAATCTTGCTGAGACTTCACCCCTTTTCTCACTCTCAACTCTCACAAACAACTGTTTGACACCTCTGCCTCATAAATAAGTAGTTATTTTTTGTCATCTCAGGAAAAAAAGGGAAGATCCTTTCAACTAAATGCAAAAAAAAAAAAAAAAAAAAAACTATTGCTTCTTGACTTTGCTGTCTCTTCTTTTCTGCAGGCTCAGTTACCATTCATTCCCTGTGACACAGACCAACCCTGATCCTATTCCCTAACAGGAAAATTCACATGTCCTTCAAATTAAATTCAATAGTCAACAGCATAATATGTTGCAAGAAATGTGTATAAACAAGGTGTAGTAATAGAAAAAGTCTACCTGTGTTGTTCATTCCCATTAACTCATTTATCATATACCACACAATTTTACAGCTGAAAAGGATTTCAGAGCTCATTTAGCCCATACCCCTCCTCTTAACATATGCTAAAAATGTAGGGCTACAATCATTTTGTCACTAGTCTAAACTCAAAGGGCAAAGAACTAGAAGATTTTTTTTTTCCCAATTCATTATTTTTCCCAGTAAATTATACTACCACCTATGTATTTAGACTGATATTTAAAATATTCCCTGCATTTTAATTCTATTCTATATTTTTCCTTCCTTTTGAAAATATAAAGGATCTGTAAACCATATAGCTACTGAAATTGCAATTTATTCATTATTCCCTCATAATAAAGTAACGTAAAATTCAGCTTAATAAAAAAAGGCAGATATATCTTTCTAGTAGTTTGTCTTTTCAACTATATGAGTAAGGGTGAGAAAAGTTATTTGTGTATCAAAACAGATCAAACCTGACCAGTTCATGAGAAGAAACAGTATCAAATCTTAAAGGGAAGCACATTATTATATCTATCTTTTTAAAAGCATCTTCTGAGAAGCATTAATCTTAATTAGTACACAAACAACACTCAAGCTAAGTGAATTTTCACACTCCACTATCGTGGAATTTTTTGGGGGGAAAAAACCCTAATACCAAAAAATCATTGCTAACATTATGAACCTAACAATGTCACTGAACTGTATATACAAAGACAGCTGAAATGGCAAATGTTACCTATGTATTTATCACAATTAAAAAAAAAAAACAAAAAAATTATTGTTCTTATTTACCTCTTATGTATTTAAAGATACACAGCTGAAATGATCCACACTTTTAAGCTTATAATCACACAGGTGTTAGTTCATCAGTGTTAAAGTATTACTAGAAACAACTCTTTTCAAACATCTTACCTTTGTGGAAAGTACTTTAAATGTGCTCTGTTCTGGTATTATAGGATGAAGAAGTCTCAGTTTCAAATTGTAATCCTCTCCAGAAGGAAGTTTCACCAAAGCAGACAACTTAAAAAAAAAACAAAAAACTCATTAACATCGAGCAAATTCTAACTCATAGTGACCCTGTAGGACAGAGCAGAACTGCTCCACAGGATTTCCAAGGCGCAGATGGTGGATTCAAACTACCAACCCTTCTGGTTAGCAGCCGAACGCTTAACCACTCCACCACCAGGGCTCCACCCATACAGACAATTAATGAACACAAAATTAGCATCATATTTTATAAATTTATACAATAAATACTTAAAACTTAATGTAATTATGGGCTTTCAGTGCTGTTGCAGATACTTTAAATATTTTACATAGAACACCAGATTTAAAAAGAGAAGCTAAAAAAAAAAAAAAAAAATTCTCTTTTCCATTTGGTATCCCTTCACATGGATTCTCATAATATAACGATAGGAGAAAAAATATTTCATAAAACACATATTTAAATCTCAAGGAAACTCAATACAAAAGAACAAAATAATGCCATGTATAACAATTATTCATGTGGCAACAAATCGTTCTACTACAAACTAACCTGAGTATCTATCATAAGATTTTCTGCTAAATGCTAATAGTTATTAAAAGTTATATGCATTTAAAATGGTTAATGAATTGTAAGACAGGCATTCAACACAAAACAAAGAGCAGCCTTTTCATGGAGTATACCACACACGTACAACGAAGTCACATATCTCATTAATGCCAATCAAGCTCTGCTTTGAATTCCAAATCTAAAAAGAAAATAATGACATCTAGCTATACCCACACTATATTCTTATCTCAAAACTTAAAATGTTTCAAAATGAAAAGCAATGCTTCAGATTTTCCTTAGCATTTCCACATAATCTCAAGAAGAAAAGGCATATTTTCTTATAGATTAACCCGTTATAAATTTTATAGATTATCCTGTAATATACTATTATTTGCAAATAATAGTATTTAATCTTAACATTAAAAAAAATAGTTCAAAGACTAACTGACCTCTTTTTCTGAAAATTCCACATTTACATCATTCTTCTGAACATTCTTAATCATAAGTGTAATGATTACTTGAGATTCTGTTTGATACCAGTCATACCTATTAAAAAAAAACAGAAACTTAAAACAGAATTAATTTTCTTAAAGCTGCTCCTTTAACATTTTGTCAAGATAAAAACTACAGTCTGATAAACAAGAGCTCCACTCTGAGGAACAAAACAGCAAATCAACTGTTGATTCACAGAAAAATTTTCTATGACCTGTGCTAATGTGAGAAAGCAGTAAGGCAGATGATTTCCCAAACCTTCCCGGCAGATTTAAATACTTACACGACTGTCTGAGCTTCTTATATCTTTAATGCTGTTCTGCTGAAGCTAATATTGAAGTTAAAATTTATTCTACAGTTAACAGTTATTATACACTATCAGTAAAGTTTTATATTCTCATTTCAACCTAATATGAAGACAAGGTAAACACGTCTATCCCCATTTCACAGATGAGGAAACAAACTTAGAAAGGTAAAGCAAAGTCCCATAGTCAATCAGTGGCAGTACTGCACTGCACCCAGATCAGCCTGACTCACACTCCCAAGCTCCTTTAACTAAAGCTGGGCACAAACAGCCCAAGCATAAATAGCAGAAAACAAATGAGTTAAAGCTAAAACACTAGATAATCTGAAGTTTAACTTGCTATGCAGGCACAACATTAAATACAATACCTTCCTGCAACCTAAAGGTAGATACGAAGACTAGAGTGCCTACAGATTCTAATTGAGTACCTTTCTCATTGAAAGCTTTAAAAACATACAGGATTCTCACTTTCAAATTAGACTAGACTATAAGGTCCACAAGGGCAGGGCTATAAACTATCCTGCAGGCCAAACACCATACCTAGTACAAAGCGTATTTATTAAACAAACATTGAATTATTTTATGCTCTGAACACCGTAATTATTATTGATAATTATATGCCCTCCTCTGGTGCCACCACCATGCAGGTCAAAATTGCCTTGTCTGTTGTGTATTTCAATGCCATCCTGTATCTCCCCAGAACCAAACTGAATAAACTGCTTTAACACATCCAAGTCATTTTAGGTGATTACATCAAAAATCACCTTGATTAAAGAAATTAAAGAGTCTCAGTCTTCCTTTGAAAATTCAGTAAAGATGCAAATCTCCAGCTCAATGCCTTACGTTTCTTTTTTTTTTTTTAAGAGTCCTAAGAATACAATTTGGATACATGGCTATTCATTAAATCAGGTATTTGCTCCATTATGACAGCCACTGCTCTCAGCAATAATCACTTTCAACTCACACAGAATGTTTCTAAAAAAATGTACTCAAACTATAAAAGGCATGGCAAATTACAATTCTGTTAAGCTTCCTACTAACTTATCTACCTAAGTAATAACATCAGCTTTAACTGCGAGAGGCTTTCTTTAATACACGGAAAAGGTGACATAAACTGGAACCAGGTGAAATGACTTTAAAGTTGAGACGAGATTTGAATGTAACCTGAGAATAAACACTTGCTTAATATAATATTAAACTATAGGGTTCTGTTTTTCTTTTTCCCCATTAGATACAGGTATCTATCATGTATGGTTTTATGAAAAAGAAATACTTACTTGATTTTTGACTGATGAGCCCGCTGGGATACAGACTGATTTGGGCAAGTTGAATGAGAAAGATTTTCACAAGTTAGTTTCATAAATGTATATTAAAATACATGTATTATTAATTTACCCAGCCCTAATTTTTTTTTATGCACTGGGTGGGTTTTTTTATGGCAGCAGCTAAAAATAACAAGTTACTTCGGTATGCAGTAACTACATGAAAACTTCTTTCAAGGACAAAGCACGGTATCCGTAACTATTAAAAGAGTACTACCCTTTATGAAAAAAATGAGAAAATTCAACATTGTCATAATTTTTATTACTTTTAATTTCAAAGAAAATTTTTCTTCTCAAATCAAAGGACATAAAAAAACCAAAAACACTCAAAGGCATGATTAGAAAAGGTCACCATGTAAAATGTGCAGTTTAAGATTTAGTTAACTCCCTAAACTGAAAATAACAGTAACATTAAAAAACCCATTTTAAGATTATAGGATAATATAACATTCAGGCTTAACCGTAACATCAAACACAACTTTGAAAACATATAAAGAAATATTTTCTTAGTGCCTTCCTGATAACATCCTACTCTATTTACAGTCCCTCTGCAATAAACATTATCTAATGCGCATCAAAAACACACGACTCTTGACCAATCCGTACTTTTCTGAGCTAGATGCATGCCAGTTAAGGCTGTAAATCTAAGGGAATTGTCCAGGGTTAGGAGACCGCTAGGTTGTCCCTAAATAAGGAAGAGACGGGGTTTGAGACAAGGAAATAAGTAAAACTGCTATAGAGAAGTGAGTTTAACTCACAACTATTCAGTACCCCTCAGTTTTTTATTACTGAGTAATAAAAACTGAGGAGTACCTGGGGGGCACAAATGGTTAACTGCTCGACTACTAGCTGAAAGGTCGGCGGTTCAAACTCTCCCAGAGATGCCTCAGAATACAGGCCTAGTGGTCTGCTTCTAAAAGGTGGCAGCTTTGAAAGCCCTATGATCAGTTCTATTCTGCACACATGGGGTTGGCAAGAGTCTGAATCAACTCAAGGCAACAATAACAATAATAAAGATTGAGAGGGCAATGGTGGTCAGTGGTAGCATTCTTTTCCATGCGGGAGACCCAGGTTTGATTCCCAGCCAAAGCACCTCATAAGCGCACCACCCGTCTGCAAGTGGAGGCCTGTGTGTTGCTATGAAGCTTAACAGGTTTCAGTAGAACTTCCAGATTAAGACAGGCTAGGAAGAAAGGTCTTGTGATATATTTCCAAAAATCAGCTAATGAAAACTCTACGGATCAAAACAGTCCAATCCGCAACTGATACCGGGATGGTGTTGGAATGGGCAGGCAGCGCTTCATTCCATTGTACGTGGCGTCGCCGTGAGTAGGCGGCTGACTAGACAACAGCTGACAACATCACCAAGGACTGAAACATACCTGAAAAGATGCTGACTAGAACTGATTATTCTAGTTCATCCTGGTACCGGGATAAAACTAGACTGAACTTCAGGAGTAACGAAATGTACTGACGCTAAACAGCTGTCTGCTATATTTGACAAAGTCTTTTGTTAACCAAATGCCATTCTGTGGTTTTCAGGCCTATCCCCAAACACAAATATTGTAAAACTTGGACAAAAGTGCTGGCAGGCAGAGATGGAAAACAACTTTTAAGTATTTCCTCCAATCCATTCTCTACTCCCTAACCTGACCCTCACCCCAAGGAGTGTGAAGACATGGGGACAGATGGACAGGACTCGCTTTTGGCAATGTTCAATATCCTCGTCACTACTTATATACATGTCTTACCAGATGCTCTGAACCACCTGCCTGAAGAACACTAGCTCTATTAGTCCCAGTTTACGCATGAAGGAAGTTCAGGGAGTAAATGACTTTTTCAATGTCACAATGTAATTCTAGAAGATAGAGATGTTAATCCTCCTTTAGAAATGAAGAAAGAAATTCAAAAAAGTAAAGTAATTGCCCATAGGGAAAAGTCAGGATGGCCCATGGCTCCATTTTATTTGACTAAGTATGTAGAAGATCATGATTAAAAAAGCATTGGCCATGGTCAACTATGCATTTTATATATAGGACTACATCATTTTATTGCACTTCGCTTTATTGTGCTTTGCAGATACTGCGTTTTTTACAAACTGACAGTCTGTTGCAAGTCTGTGTTAAGCAAGTCTATAGGCACCATTTTTCTAACAGCATGTGCTCACTCCATGTCTCTGGATCATATTTTGGCTCAGATGATAGCGCTTTTTAGCAATAAGGTATTTTTAAATTAAGGTATATACGTTGTTTTTGTAGACACAATGCTATTACGCACCTGAGAGACTATAATGTAAATATAACTTTTATATACACTGGAAAACCAGAAACCTTGTGTGTCTAGCTTTATTATTTGTTTTATTGCACTGGTTTGGAACCGAACCTGCAAGTATCTCCAAGGCATGCCCGCCCGCATAAACCTACCGAAGTTGATTCAGAAAAAAAAAGAAAAATCAATTTCCCTCAACACTACCATAATTTTTAATAACTGAAAAGACATGAAAATCTTCGTTAAAAAATAAACAAAATACTGAATTAAAAAGAAATTAACATTTCCCAATTTTAGTTAAACTTTTTTGTCAGTATACCATAAAAGACCCTACAAGTGCTTCCAAGGAAGCAGCTGTCTAACCTAAATAAATGTGATGATTTTCTAAAACAGAAAACAAATAATCATCCCGACCATATTAAAACATTCCAAACCAACCTGAGCTCCACACTAAATTCATTAAAACTGCCCAGTAATTTTCATGACTATAATCTTCTATAATTTATTTCACCAGAAAACAATTTTATTTCAGCCACAAAAGAAGAGATATTTAAATGGGACTGCTTAATATTTAACTGAGAGATGGCTTATTCTAAGTCCTGTCTCAGATATACTCAGCACTTGAAATCTAAACCTAATGAAGCAAAAACAACAAGAATAAAATCTGGACTTACCACTTCAGATTCTGATCCTATTAAAAACATAAAAAGAGAACATTTTCAGATAGCAACACATTTATAGCCAAAGTTATATACATGATTTCTATGATACATACTGATAAAGCAATTCAATCCTTATATTTCTAATAAAGGAAAGGAGTTTAATTTTGCATCCCAGAATCATTTTAGACTCTTTAAGTAATTTCTTACCTTTAATACCTTGATAATACCATCACTGCCAAGTTGATTCTGACCCATAGCAACCCTAGAGGACAGAACAGAACTGCCCCATGGGATTTCCAAGGAGCGGCTGGTGGATCTGAACTGCCAACCTTTTGGTTTGCAGCTGCCCTGGTGGTGCATTTGGTTAAGAACTCAGGCTACTAACGCTTGGCAGTTCGAATCCACCAGTTGCTCCTTGGAAACCCTATGGGAGCAGTTCTCTGTCCTAGAGGGTTGCTACGAGTCAGAACTGACTCGATGGCAATGGGTTTTTTTTTTTTTTTTAATTCCTTGATACTATTGCAAAGCAAATCCATTCAAATCCCTCCTTCAACAGCATAAACCAGGCAAAAATTAGCACACCTTTAGGAATCCCTACCTATGGGAACATGTACTACTTAAATTATATATAAAAAGCTAAATACAAATTTGTTTAAATGAAAAAATTTCAAAAGTTTTCTTTTTAAACTGAAGGACCATGGGAAGCATGTCATACTTACCATTTTGAGCTTCTTGACACCTTTTAATCCAGGCGATGAAATTATCATCTGCACCTAGAAAGCAAAAAAAAAAAAAATAACATCACTCATCTGTACAACTTAACATATCTATTAAACAAGTAACTTATCAAGTAATTACTATGTGCCAAACACTATTCTAGGTAGTGGAGATTTAGCAGAGAATAAAACAGACAAAAACAACTATGTTCACAGAGCTTATAGCAACTCTAATATTACAGCTATAAATAACAGTTGTTCATCCTCAAGATTTTTTATTAAAAAACACCAGTTTTTTTTTTTTTTTTTTTTTTTCCACAGAAAGAGAAAAGCTAATACTTAAATTTATATGGAGGGCCAAGGAACTCTGCAATAGCTAAAGCAATCTTGAAGAATTAAGTAGGACGATTCATACTCCCTGGTTTCAAAACATACTAAAAAGCCACTGTAATCAGAACAACCTGGTACGGGTATAATTATAGTCATTCAGACCAATGGAATAGAATTGAGAGCCCAGAAATACATTCACACATCTATGGTCAACCGATTTTCAACAAGGGTGCTGAGTCCATTCAATGGGAAGGAAGTGTCTCGTCAACAAATGGTACTAGGAAAAATGGACTGCCACACAGAGAAGAATGAATCAGGATCTATGTCAGACACCATATGCAAAAAACAATTCAAAATGGATCAAGGACCTAAATGTGAAAACTAAAACCATAAAATATTTAGAAGGAAATATACAGGGGGATGGCTGCAGGACTCAGTTTTTAACAATAAGTTATCAGAAATGACAACAAAAGCACATGCAGCAAAAGACAAAATGAATGGGACCTCATGAAAACTAAATACTTTTGTGCATCAAAGGACTTATCAAAAAAATGGAAAGACAACCTGGGAGGAAATTTTCAAGAACCAAATTATCCAGCAAGGGTTTAATATCCAAAAATATATGTATACATGAAGTTCTACAACTTAACAAAAAGACAAGCAACCTAATCAAAAAATGGACAAAAGACTTAATTGGACATTTCACCAGAGGTTATTTAAATGGTCATAAGATGGTCAACATCATTAGCCATTACACACACACACACACACACACACACAAATTGTGGACCCAAGTCGAGGCAAATCAAAACAATGAGACACCACCTCGCCCCCATTAAAATGGCAATGATCAAAAAAATGGAAAACACAGGCGTTGGCAAGATGGTAGAGAAACTGGAACCCTCATCCATTGCAGGTAGGAATGTAAAATGCTGCAGGCACTGTGGAAAACAGTATGGCGGTTCCTCAAAAAGCTGCACAAAGAAACACCATGTGACCTAGCAACCCCAATCCTAAGTATATTCAGAAGGCCAAAATGCAAACAAAACCCTGTACACCAATGTCCACTGCAGCACTTCTCACAACAGCCAAAAGATGGAAACAGCAGAAATGTCCATCAACAGACGAATGGACAAACAAAACGTGACATATACACACAAAGGGATACTACTCAGTCATAAAGAGAAATGAAATCTCGATGCATACCACAACATGAAGCTTGAAAACATCATGTTGAGCGAAACAAGTCGGTCACAAAAGGACAAATACTGTATGATCTCCCTCATACGAAAGAAGCAAATACATAGAAACCAAAGATTATTACTGGTTACCAGGAGTTTTTTTACCAGGAGTAGGAGGGAGGGAGCA
Organism: Loxodonta africana; assembly: GCF_030014295.1. Classification (NCBI taxonomy): domain Eukaryota; kingdom Metazoa; phylum Chordata; class Mammalia; order Proboscidea; family Elephantidae; genus Loxodonta; species Loxodonta africana. The sequence goes on from NC_087358.1 coordinate 59,229,349, forward strand.
AGGGGGAGTTTTTCCTTACTGGGCACTGAGTATATGTTAATAGTGGTAGAATGATCTGGAAAAGGATAGCAAGAACGGCTGCATAACTTAAAGAATGTAATCACTGTCACCGAATTGTATGTGTAGAAATTGTTGAGATGGAGTATATTTTGTTATATATATTTTTACAATTAAAAAAAAATTGAATTTTAACTACAGTCATCCTTACTGGGTCTCAGATACAGTAATCTACAATTTCCCCCACCCCCTTGCTCTTAAAGGAGCTTCTAACCCACAAGTAAATCCAGTTCCCAGAATGTCATCAGTTAGGGTAGGGCTTGGAGGCCTGGTAACTGGCAGCTGGGCCGAGGTCCAGAAGCCTCTCCCTGCTCCAGCTTGCTTTCCGATGCAGCTTATTCTGTTTACTATTCTCTCAATGGCTTTGTTACCATGCTTTTACTACCAACACCTTTATACTTATGGAGTTTTGTGCTATCTCCAAGTTACATGTCAGCCAAGAGATTACAGATGGTGAACTAAATATTTACAGATAGCAATGCAAACACGTATACAAACAAAAGTCACCAGAACAATGATTATATCTAAGCAGTCAAAGGAGCTAATATAATGTAAAGAAAAATTAAAAACACTCTAAAAGTCTACTAATTCAAGCTAACTGCTTGCAAGGTTAATCTAAAAAATGAAAAGCAATTCATTTTTCTTAAAATTCCCTAATCTATTCACTAATTTGTAAAAGGCAGTAAACATACAAGTCTTAATTAAAAATTGTAAACATATTTAATATATATATGCATATATGCACACAAAGACGTACATGCAACAGAACTTGTAAAATGTAAGACTACAAACTATATTCTCTTAAGGAACTGTTATATCAAAATCCTAGACTTGAATAACCTATTAAATCATTCAAATTAAACAGTAAATAAAACCAAGTTTCCTAACATACTAAGAAAATGTAAGGTAACATTTTGACTCATAATTTTTTTACCCTGTGTAATAAAAATGGAGAAGAATGGGGCATGAGGATTGGAGGAAGATTCATTAACAACCTGTGTTATACAGATGACACAACCTTGCTTGCTGAAAGTGAAGAGGACCTGAAGCACTTAATAATGAGGATCAAAGACCACAACCTTCAGCATGGATTACACCTCAACATAAAGAAAACAAAAATCCTCACAAATGGACCAATAAGCAACATCATGATAAACAGAGGAACGACTGAAGTTGTCAAGGATTTCATTTTACTTGGATCCACAAGCAACAGCCATGGAAGCAGCAGTCAAGAAATCAAAAGATGCATTGCATTGGGTAAATCTGCTGCAAAGGACCTCTTCAAAGTGTTGAAGAGCAAAGACGTCACCCTGAAGACTAAGGTGTGCCTCACCAAAGCCATGGTATTTTCGATTGCGTCATATGCATGTGAAAGCTGGACAATGAATAAGGTAGACCGAAGAAGAGTTGACACCTTTGAATTGTGGTGTTGGCGAAGAATATTGAATATACCATGGACTGCCAAAAGAACGAATAAATCTGTCTTAGAAGAAGTACAATCAGAATGCTCCTTAGAGGCAAGGATGGTGAGACTGCGTCTTACACACTTTGGACATGTTGTCAGGAGGAAGCAGTCCCTGGAGAAGGACATCATGCTTGGCAGAATACAGGGTCGGCAGAAAAGAGAAGACCCTCAACAAGGTAGACTGACACAGTGGCTGCAACAACGAGCTCAAGCATAACAACGACTGTAAGGATGGCTCGGGACCGGGCAGTGTTTTGTTCTGTCGTGCATAGGGTCGCTCTCTGTGAGTCAGAACTGACTCGATGGCACCTGACAACAACAACAAAAATGGAAGCCTAACAGTTTAAAATTTTCCTCGAATAAAATTTAAAGATAAATTTGTTTTTATTAAATATCAACACCAACTTCTGAAAGCCACCTCTGAAATAATTCTAGGATAAAAGTCCAATGGCATGATATTACAATGTTACTCAGAGAAGAAACTTAGGCAGAGAACTTTGTTGCTGTAATAAGATAAAGAATAGGGCTTAGAAAATTTACAGTACTGGATGACTCATGTCCCTTCAAGGATTTCAAATGTGTATCAAGGTGCTAGATAACTGGACTTGCTATGAGTACAAATATGCTGGTTTGCTAATTGAAAAGCCTTACTATCCATGTATCAAACTTGGGATAACCAAGTTTGAGAACAATGCGTATTGCCCAGGTCAGAGCTTTTCCTAATTTGTAGCTGCCATTTGCAGAATTTGAGCTTAAAGTCCTTTCATGAGCAGATCTGTAGTACAAAAGCAAATATTCAAAGCAGGACAGGGCAAATTTTTTTAATTAAACACATAACACTTCAGAGCAGAGTTTTCTCCATCTCAGCACAACTGACATTTTTAACAGATAATTCTTTGTTGTGAGGGTCTGTCCTGTGTGTTATAGGATGTTTTTAGAAGCATCCCTGTCCTCTACTCACTAGATGAGTGAGCAGTCATGACAATCAATAATCTTTCCAGACACTGTCATATGTCCCCAGGGAAGCAAACTCAACCCTGGTTAAGAAACACTGCTTTAGAGATTAACACTCTGCCATAAAAGAAACATAAAATGATACTACACAATTAGAATTATGTGGTCTGTAATTTTCTGAGATTACTCACAAACTCTTTTAAGTATCTTACACAGATTTTTAAATTCTTGGCTTTCAAAATTACTTCTATACATATGCTTAGATATCTATATTGCTCTAATTTTCATATATTCTTCTCAAAAAGGTGACATTAAAAACTCACATTACTCAAAGTTCCATGTTTCTTCTACACCCTCTCACAATTTACCCAAATTTACACTTAGCTTCTCCATCAAAGACTTTGTGGTAAGATTTTCCTTCTCAGGAATCTGAGTAAGTTAAAATGAATAGACTTTCTGAACAAGAGAGCAAATTAAATGTTCATGTCTCCATTATAAAAAAATTAAGCAAAAGTAGAGAGAACACGCTGAATGTTTACAGTTTTTGGTTTCTAAATGGAAAGTTTATATGTGACTTAAATGCTAAAGAAAGGCCAATTTAATCAACTTTAAGTGAACTCAAATTCTGCAATCAACATGAAATGTCATCAAGAGGCAGAAATAAAGGTGTTGGGTTTCTGCAATTAACTTGAAATGACACTAACAAAATTCAGATATGGTATTTAAGACACTTATCAGAAATAAATTAGTTTATTAAAGTATAATTCTGATACTTACCGTCTAATTTCTGTCCTTCTGTAAAAGTCTCTAGAGCAGCAACATAATTTTTTTCATGGTATTCACAGATCCTGGCATGAGCATATTAAAAACAAAGACCACACATACATGAGATCGTGGAAACTACCTTCTATCTAAATAAAAAAAATCCTAATATTCTCTAGTGTTAAAAGAATTTTTTTATGTATATGCTAATAAACCAAGAAATTGTCTAAAAATATGGTATGTAACACCTAGTACTATTTTCATTAAAACTCAAACTTGAAACTCATTTCAGAAGGAATTTCCTGACTGTAATTGCATATACTTTTTTATTCCAAAGTATAATTATACTAAGGAACTAAAGAAGTTTCTTATTTAAAAAATAAAGTCACTACAAAAACAAGCTGGGATATAAAGTACACTTATACTAAGAAGTTCTCGTATCATTAAACGTAGCCTTATCCAGTTTGGCTGAGGAATAGGGTATTCCCATTTAGTTCTAAATGATAAACAAAAAAGAGACATGAAATCCATCAGTTTCGTCTAGACCTTGCAGTTATTCCAATCATGACCACTGTAAAACACACTAACAACAGATCTCCTATAACACACTACAGTTAATACAATCGTAAGATATAGACAATAAAATAATACACCATGACCAAGTAGGATTCACACCACATATGCAAGGATGGTTCAACATCAGAAGATCAATGTAATCTACTACATAAATAAAAGAATCACGTGATCATCTCAATTGCCAATTCAACAAAGTTGAACACCCATTCCTGATAAAAACTCCCAATAGGTACAGAAGAGAAATTTCTGAACATAATAAGGGGCATCTATAGAAAACCAACAGCCAACATCATTCTTAATGGAGAGAGGCTGAAAACATTCCCCTTGAAAACAAGAATGAGACAACAATGCCCTTTATCACCATTTCTATTTAATACTGTTTGACGGCCTGGTTAGAGCAATAAGGCAAGAATCAGAAATAAAGGGCATCCAAATTGGTAATGAAGAAGTTAAACTCTCCCTATTTGCAGATGATATGCTACTATACATAGAAAACCAAAAGACTCCACGAGAAAACTACTGAAAATAATAGAAAGATTTAGCAGAGTAGCAGGATACAAGATCAACATACAAAAATCAGATGGATTCCTATACACCAATAAAGAGAATGACAGAAAAGAAATCAAGAAAATTATATAATTTGTAATTGCCACTAAAAAAATAAAATACTTAGGAATAAATCTAACCAGGGATATAAAAGATCGATACAAAGAAAACTACAAAACACTACTGCACGAAACCAAAGGAGATCTACATAAATGGAAAAGCATACCATGTTCGTTTATAGGTAGACTCAACATTGTGAAAATGACAATTCTACCCAAAGCAATCTACAAATACAATGCAAGCCCAGTTCAAATACTGACAACATTCTTCAAAGAGATGGAAAAACTAATCATTAACTTTATGCGGAAAGGGAAGAGGTCCCAGATAAATAAAGCACTACTGAAGGAGAAGAATGAAGTAGGAGGACTCGCACTATCTGACCTCTGAATCTACTATACAGCTATGGTAATCAAAACAGCCTGGTACTGGTACAAGGACAAGTACCTTGACCAGTGGAACAGAATTGAAAACCCAGATGTAAATCCAACCACCTACAGTAACCTGATCTTCGACAAGGGCCCAAAGTCCATCAAATGGGGAAAAGACAGTCTTAACAAATGGTGCTGGCAAAACTGGATGTCCACCTGCAAAAAAAATGAAATAGGACCCACACCTCACACCATACACAAAAACTAATTCAAAATGGACCAAAGATCTAAACATAAAACCAAATATTGTAATGACCATAAAACCCAAAACCCAGTGCCATCAAGTCGATTCCAACTCACAGCAACCCTACAGGACAGAGTAGAACTGCCCCATACAGTTTCCAAAGAGCGCCTGATGGATTCAAACTGCCGACCCTTTGGTTAGCAGCCGTAGCACTTAACCAATAATGACCACAGAAGAAAAAAATAGGATCAACACTAGAGGCCCTAATACACGGCACTAACAGGATACAAACCACAACCGACAACACACAAACTCCAGAAGATAAGCTAGATAACTGGGACGTTCTAAAAATTAAACACTAACGCTCATCAAAAGACTTCACCAACAGAGTAAAAAGAAAACCTAACAACTGGGGAAAAAAAACAAATGTTGGAAGGGCTGTGGGGAGATTGGAACTCTTAGGCACTGCTGATGGGAATGCAAAATGGTACAACCATTTTGGAAAACAATATGGTACTTCTTTAGAAAGCTAGAAATAGAAATACCATGCAATCCAGCAATCCCACTCCTAGGAACATATCCTAGAGAAATAATAGCTGTCACACGAATAGATACATGCACACCCATGTTCACTGCAGCATTTTTCACAACAGCATAAAGATGCAAACAACACAGATGTCCACCAATGGATGGATAAACAAACTGGTACATACGCACAATGAAGTACTACTTAGTGATAAAGAACAATGATGAATCTGCAAAGCAACTCACAACATAGATGAATCTGGAGGACATTACGCTAAGTGAAGTCAATCACAAAAGGACAAATATTGTATGAGACCACTATTATAAAAACTCATGGAATGGTTTACACACACACACAAAAAAGCCTTTGATGCTTACAAGGAAAGGGAATGGTAGGGATGGAAAACCACTAAATAGACAATAACTTTGGTGAAGGGTAAGACAGTACACAATACTTGAGAAGCCAGCACAACTTGTACAAGGCAAGGTCACGGAAGCTCAAAAGACACACCCAAACCCTGACAGACTGAATTACTGGACTGAGGGCTGCGGGAACCATGGTCTCGGGGAACATCTAGCTCAACTGGCATAACATAGCTTATAAAGAAAATGTTCTACGTTGTACTTTGGTGAGTCGTGTCTGGGGTCTTGAAAGTCTATAAGCAGCCATCTAACATACTCTACTGGTCTAACCGCTTTGGGAGCAAGGGAGAATGAAGAAACTAAAGATACAAGGGAAGGGTTAGTCCAAAGGACTAATGGACCACATCTATCACAATCTCCACCTGACTGAGTCCAATACGAGACGGTGCCCCGCTACCACCGACTGCTCTGACAGGGATCATAATAGAGGGGCCTGGAGAGGGCTGGAGAAAAATGCACACCACCATTCTAACTCACAAAAAAACACCAGACTCACTGGCCTGACAGAGACTGGAGAAACACCAAGAGTATGGCCCCCAGCCACCCTTTTAGCTCCGTAATGAAGTCACTCCCAAGGTTCACTCCTTCAGCCAAAGATTTGACAGGCACATAAAACAAAATGAGACTAAATGGGCACACCAGCCCCGGGACAAAGACTAGAAGGCAAGAGGGGACAGGAAAGCTGGTAATAGGGAAACCTAGGTCGATAAGGGAGAGTGCTGACATATGGGGGCGGGGGGTGAGGGCTGTTAACCAATGTCATAAATAATATGCATACTGTTTAATGAGAAGCTGGTCTGTTCTGTAAACCTTGATCTAAAGTACAATTTAAAAAAAAGGGATACAGATTATATTTAAAACTGAATCATATCTGCTATAAAAAGCATAAATGCAGAATTTTACTATTATTTATTTAAGGCTTACAATGAATTCATTCAACAAATTAAACACCTCTAAGCCCAAAAAGAAGAGTGGTTATTGCATACCCCTTCCTCAGCATAGCAGTGGAATTATTTGGATTAAGTCTGAGGGAATTCTTTGCATCAGCAACAGCATCTGTATATATACAAAAAGACAGGAGTTTTTTAGTCAGTTACTTACAAATACTAAAAAATACTACACCAAAATTTGAATCACTCTTAATTTTTTTAAATTTTTAAGTCTGTGGAAAAGCCCACTGGCTTTAAATTAGGAAAAGCTAACCCAAGATACAATTCAAATAAATATTACCCCAAAAGTCACATCTCTTCCTATTAACCTATGTAGCTATGTAGCTTCCTTTTTAAAGTTCTTCAGTCAATGAAGAAAGCTGTCACAAAGTTCACTTCATTTTCTCATTAATACTATTTATATAATTTGACTCAAAGTATTTTATTCCTCCCTACCAAGATTCTTTATCCAGAATCATTTAAAGTTACACAATACAGAAACAAGCTTTTTATATAAAATGCGAACAAGAGCTTTTCATTTAAATACTCTGTGAAACAGTAAATGTAAAATGTAATGCTATTCTTTATAATTGTATCCAATCACCAGGGATGAAATCTGTATAAATTCTCCACCCACTGAAGGAATAGTAAAAATTTAAATGGGTATTGCTCAACACTGTTTTGATCACATTTCAACTACTTCACCTTGTGATGAAAGACAACATTAAAAATCCTCTAACAATTGGCAAAATAATTCTATTATGAAAACATTCTGCATCCCACTTTGAAATGTGGCATCTGGGGTCTTAAATGCTAACAAGCGGCCATCTAAGATGCATCAATTGGTCTCAACCCACCTGGAGCAAAGGAGAATGAAGAACACCAAGGTCACATGACAACTAAGAGCCCAAGAGACAGAAAGGGCCACATGAACCAGAGACCTACATCATCCTGAGACCAGAAGAACTAGTTGGTGCCCGGCCACAATCGATGACTGCCCTGACAGGGAGCACAACAGAGAACCCCTGAGGGAGCAGGAGATCAGTGGGATGCAGACCCCAAATTCTCATAAAAAGACCATACTTAATGGTCTGACTGAGACTAGAGGAATCCCGGCGGCCATGGTCCCCAGACCTTCTGTTGGCACAGGACAGGAACCATCCCCGAAGGCAACTCGTCAGACATGAAAGGGACTGGACAGTGGGTGGGAGAGAGATGCTGATGAAGAATGAGCTAATTATATCAGTTGGACACTTGAGATTGTGTTGGCATCTCCTGTCTGGAGGGGGGATGGGAGGATAGAGAGAGTGGGAAGCTGGCAAAATTGTCACGAAAGGAGAGACTGGAAGGGCTGACTCGTTAGGGGGAGAGCAAGTGGGAGTACGGAGTAAGATGTATGTAAACTTATATGTGACAGACTGACTTGATTTGTAAACGTTCACTTGAAGCTCAATAAAAGTTAATTAAAAAAAAAAATCCTCTAAGATAATCTCTATTCATTTTGTTTTTGTCTTGGGCAGGATTTACAATTAACTTTTTAAAAAGAGAGACGATAAACTTTGTAAAAGTTACCACAGTAATTTCCAAGAAGGATGTGACAGTAAGCTCTCTGACAATAATACTGCGCATCATCTGGTTTCTGTTCCAAAGCCTCAGTCAGCTCCTACAAACAACAAATGTGGTGTCAGTTATGTTTTTTAAAAGCCATCAAATTCTAATTAAACATGGTTTTTCATTACATAACCTAATTATAAGTTATTTGGAGGAAAGATAGAAAGGAAACAAGCTTGGGAGCTCTTATAAGAGAAATCACTATCTCCCACTCTCCCCCTCCCGACCTCACCCCCTGAAAAACACCCCAAAAACCAAAAAACCCTGTGCTGTTGATTCCAACTTACAGTGACCCTATAGGACAGAGGAGAACTGCCCCATAGGGTTTCCAAAGAGCGCCTCGTGGATTCGAACTGTGCACCTTTTGATTAACAGCTGTACCTTTTAACCACTCTGCCACGAGGGTTTCCGAAAAGTACCCCATAATCTAAAATAATCTCTACGTAAAGCACTTAGCAGTTCCTGGCCTATAGGAGAAACTCAATAGTTTATTATTATTACCTGATTTGTTTTCAAGAATTTAGTTCATATACTTTGACCATCACAGATTTTTTCCACCTAATTTGGAGAGGACTCAAAGATCATGTAGAATTTGAGACGCCTAGAAAAAAAAACCTGTTGAACCATTCCTGCATTCCTGGAACTACCGTATGACCCAGCAAAAGACTTGGAAGCAGAGACTCAGAGATTTGTACACAAGTGTTCACTGCAGCACTATTCACAATAGGGAAAAGGAGGAAATGGATGGATAAACAAAATGTAGTATATACACACAATGGAATACTAGGCCACTAGGAGAAATGAAGTCTTGATATATGCTACGGTATGGATGGAGCGGGAAGACATTATGCCGAGGGAAATAAACCAACCACAAAAGGACAAATATTGTATGACCTCACATATAAAAAGACAAGAAAAGGCCAATGTATAGAGACCAAAGTTTATTAGTGGTTACCAGGGTGGGAGGGAGGGGGAAGATGGGTGTTAACAGTGATGGAAAAATCACATTGATTAAGGGTAGGGTGGCACAGCTGATTATTTTAACTGTTGACAATAAGTTGTACACCTATAAAAAGCTGAATTGGCAGAAGTTGTGTGACAGATAAATTTACAATGACCAAAAAAAAAAAGGAGCAACTGCTAAGGCTGCTAACGTCCAACCAAACACCTCATGGGGTTTATTTCCTTGGTTTGGAGGTTTTGGGTCATGGTTTCACGGAACACTCCAGTTAATTGGCCTAATAACGTGTTTAGTATTTCTGTTCTACCTCCTGGTTTGTTGTGTAATGCCTTGGGTCTAAAGGCTTGCAAGTGGCTTGCACAACAATTGGTCTCTACTGACCTGGAGCAACAGAAGGAGAATCAGGAATAGAAGGAAGATATGGAATGTGTGGCTAACTGTCTCCATGAACAACTGCCTCCTTTGCCATGAGACAAGAAAAACTGTATGGTGCCTGGCTACCATTGAACATTTTGATAAAAGATTCTACAGAAGAATTCTGTAAAGGGGGGGAATGCAGAACAGAATTTAAAATACTCATGTACTCTGGACTTTCTGGAGCCATGGAGGATAGATGAACCCCTGAATCTATGCTCTGAGGTAATCTTTAAGCCCTAAACCAAAAATATCCTCTAAAGTTATCTTAAAACCAAACAATACTGTAGCTTAACTCATAAAAAAAGGTCAGACTTCATCCCTCCTACTGGCTGGGTAGTATAGTATTTCATTGTATTTTTTTTTTTTTTTATGTATTTACCATTTTGTTTATCAAGTCATCTGCTGAAGGGCATTTAAGTTGTTTCCACCTTGCTCTATTGTGAAGAGTGCTGCAATGAACACTGGCGTACAAGCCTCTTTTAAGTACCATCTATATAGGATCAAACTGACAACAGCAACTGGAAAGATTACATACAAACCTCAAGGGACAGTGAGTTTATGTTAATGAGGAAGGAACGACTCAGAAAAAAAAGAGAGAATGGTTGCACAACTCAAAGAATGTAATCAATGTCATTAAATTGAACATGTATAAACTACTGAATTGGTGTACGTTTTGCTGTGTCTCAACAGCAGCAACATAAATCAAATTAAGAGGGGGAAAAAAAAAGACAAGACCTGTGGTCATCTTAACTACATCTAACTTGCCACATGTTTTCAGAGTTCTACTGTTTCTGTGACAATAGCTGCCAAAGGAACTCAAGGGAAGTATATCAAAACGCTTCAGGGCCACATTTGAATCATAGTGATAAAAGGCTATTTTTTCACTGCAAATCTATACCGAATGTTAAGCAGTCCCTGGGAGGGACAAACGGTTAAGTGTTTGGCTACTAACCAAAAGGTTGGCAGTTTGAAACTAACCAGAGACATCTCTGAAGAAAGGCCTGGCAATCTTTCAAAATATCAGCCACTGAACATCCTATGGAACACATTTCAACTCTGAAACACGTGAGATTTCCAAGAGTCAGCATCAACTCAACAGCAACTGGCTTTGTTTTTTTAGGACACCAAATGTACTATAAATATGTCCTAAAATATACTTACTTAACCCAAAACAATGGGGAAAAAACTCCTTTTAGGGTATAAGGATTATTTAAAATTTGGATTTTACAAAATAAACTTCCAAATCTTCAAAGTTTTAGGCTCTTTTGAAATACTGCTACTCAACAAGGTAACATGGTTTAAAGTCAAAGCAGACTGCTCAGACTGACCAACTGCCTGAGGGTCTTTAGCTCTAGGTATCCCTCAATCTGATTCCACCTCCCATTTTCCTCCACAAACCAAACACCAAACCAGTTGCCAGATTTGATCCCAACGCATGGTGACCCCACACTACAGAAGAGAGTTCTCAAGGCTGTGACCCTGTGGCAGCAGATCACCAGGTCTTTCCACCGAGGTGCCTCTCAGTGGGTCTGAATCGCCAATTTTTCTCAGTGAGTAGTTGAGTGCTTAACCACCTGTGCCACCCAACAGCCACCTAACAAATCTCCAGTCAGGGATAATCAATATTGTCAAGCATTCTTCTCCCTTCCTGAACTATGAAGCGCTCCTGAAGAAAACCACATAACCATGCAGAACTGGTACCACTGCACATTAATGCTAACCAATCTCAGCTATGCTGTTAAAGGTGTCCCTGGTCACTTACTTCAAAGTCAGGAGCAAAGGTTAATAATCTTGGTTATCACTGGTTGGAGATTTGCTAGGTGGCTACTGGGTGGCACGAACGGTTAAGCACTCAACAACTAACTAAACCTTTAGTGATATGATACATCCTCAATCCTCTCCCCTCACCCCTATCCAAGAGAAAGACCTTGGTCCCTTGAACCTAGAGACCTGCCACTTCTCAGCTGTATAACCATGAGCAAGTTAACCTCTTTAGTCTCAGCTTCATCATAAAACCTCTCTGGAGGCTTACACTGAGCCCCAATTCCAACAGAGTGGTCAGAGAAGATCAATCACTTCTCTGAGAAGGTGACATTTCAGCTGAAATCTAAAGGATGAGCATCTTCAGGCAAAACAAGAGACAGGTCAAGAGACAGCACACTTAGGCAAAAGAACAGCCAGTCCAAATGCCCTGAACTTGGATTGGGTTTGACACATTCAAGTAACAGTAAGAAAGCCAGTGTGGTTAGACGCCTGACAGCAATGAATGCTCCAAGATGCCTAATCAAGGACCTCATCTTGTACCTTACAGGCTGTTACTACTTTGAACCTAAAGCTTGAAGGAAGCAGTTGGAAGGTCCATTTTCAGTAAGGGAGAGACACGGTCCAATTTATACTTTTTAAGATGTCATTCTAGCTGCTGTATGAAACGTATACTATAAAAAGAGCAGAAATTACATTAAGTCTAGGCTAGGAGTTGAGTGGAGGTGAGAAAGATGAAAAGAAGTACAAAGAGTTGAAATATATTAGAACAGGACTTGCCAATAGGAAATAAGGGAAATCAAAGATGATTCCTTGATTTGGTGGGCTTGTTTACATCTACACCTAACACACAGTAAGCACTCAATTAAGAGGTACTGATTTCTCTCCTTACAAACTTTTCTCAAACTTTTCCATATTCTCTATTTTGCCCTTTTCTCCTTTCCCACAGACTATAAAAACAGCTGTCTCTCCAGTCTTAACCCTCCCAAAGTCACTAATAACCCCTTCTTACCAAATCCAACTGGTTCCTATCTTACTTGATCTTTCTGTGGCCCAACATTATGGACCAGGCCTTTCAGCCTACTATTCTGCCAGCCTCTTAAATACTTGTGTTTTCCTGGGGCACAGTACTTAAGATTTCTTCCTCTGTGGCATCATCCTTTGAAAGGCCTCTTTAGTATCCAGGGCTTCAACATACATGTTGCTAACTCTCAGCCTATCTTGAGTCTAGATAGTGCACCAGAGGAACAGCCCCATAAGGCTAGTTGTTTTCTATTAAACTTCACCTGACATGACAGAGGCAACTCATATACAACATTCAAAATTTAAAACCATCTCCTAAACCTTTTCCCACCCTGAACACCACCTTCTAAGCGTTATGATCCTAAGTCCTATCTTAGTGAATAGTACCAACTTCCACCACACCATGCCTGCCAGAAACATGGGAGTTACCTTTTATATTCCAATTGTCACCAAGTCCAGTGCATTTTACAACAAATAATTCCTCTCCATACCCTCAACCACTGCCCTAGGTTCAGATACTCATCTTTTACTTCACCTGCACCACTATCTCCCTGCTCTCCCTTGAGCCTCCTTTAAACCATTATCTACTCTGTTTTTAAAGTGAGTTTTCAAACATGTTTCAGATTATTTAATTTCCAGCCTTCAAGCTCTTCCCTCTCAATGCCCACAGATAAAACTGAAAATCCTGCCTGCAATTTAATGTCTTTGATGGCCCGGATTCTTGTTCAGCCTTTGCCTCCTATCACTTTCCTCCTTACATTTTATGTTCTAACACTACCAAACAACTCATACTGTCCCAAAATAAGAACAGTTATCGTGCGCTTGCTATGTGTCAGGCACAGTGATAAGCAGAGTACCTCGTTTATCTTCACAATAACTCTTTGAAGTTGGCCCTATTTAGTCTGATTTTACAATAGGAAATCTGATCCAGAGGTAACAGGAACTTCCCTAAAATCACACATCTAGAGTGAAACCAGTACTCCTCCCTTATCAACTATATCATTATCTGACATTTCACATTTACGACAACAGTAAAAAATCTACTACCCAACTATTTTGTGCATTAACGATGTACCTCTAGCAGTAACAAATGCTGAGATACGAAGCGAGGGTAACGCTGGTTGAGATTATTAAGCTTACGTTACAACTTGGATAGGCCATGAGTCTCAACGGTTTGGCGGTTATCTAATGACGTTATGTGGCAGTTATGTAACGATGCAGTCAACCTCCATTTTGTGTTCTGATGCGGTCATCCTCCATTTTCACGTAATGCTGATTTCCACATAACAACCTGGACTTTCCTAAACATGTTGTTAAGTGAGGAATGGATGTATTCAAACCCAGTGTGTCTGACTTGAGTCTGTACTCTTAATCACTATGCATACCCGTTGCCATCAAGTCAATTTCAACTCACACCGACCCTACAGAACAGAGCAGGACTAACCCACAGGGTTTCCAAGACTGTAACCTTTACAGAAGCAGACTGTCACATCTTTCTCCCACAGAGCAGCTTGTGAGTTCGAACCGCCAACCTTTCAGTCAGCAGCCAAGCACTTAGCCACTGTGCCACCAGGGCTCCTTAGTCACTATGCATACTGGGCCTCAAAAGATTCTCATAATCTACATGTGTATGCTTCCTCTCCCTGTCCTTCACACACTTGTCACCCTACACTGTGACCTCCTCTTAAGGTTTTTTCACTTCCCCATTCTGCCTCAACTCTGCTATGTTCTCAGTATATTTTATATGCGATCCCATTAGTCATCGTATATTTTAAGTATCTGTTGACTTGTCTGAGTCTCCACTAGGCCACAAACTACTTCAATACACAATAATTTACTTCTCTTTAGATCCCCGGCTCCCAGCATGGCATTTGCTACTAACGCACGCCATTTAAATGAATGAAAAATACCAACTTATGTGATACAAACGTCTCCCTTCTATTCCTAACTGGATGAGCCTATGTAAAAATAGACACATTTTAAGTGACACAATACAAGTGCCCTGAATTCCAATATAGTGACTGTTAAAGTAGCTCTTGGGAAAAACCTAGAGAGAAATTGACTCACTCATCATTAAGGTTCCGGCCCTATTTATTATTACTAATCACTTAACAATTAACATTTACCTGTTCATCTTTGTGAGATCATCTCAAGATTGAAAAAAAAATCACTCCCTCTTAACACTGCTGGTTCCTATCATGATCATCCTCCCAATCCGGTTTTGGATTCAGGTCTGTGGTGGCGCCTAAGAAACTGCATTTCTAACAAGTTGTCAGGTGACACTGCTGCAGCTGGACTGGAGACCACACTTAAAAACACTGTTCTACAGCTCTAGACTGAGAGTCAGGAAACCTGTGTCTTGAGGCCTTATTCTGCCTCTGCTGCTGTTAGGTGTAATCGAGTAAATTTCGACTCACAGCACTCCCATGTGACCGAGCAGAACTGTTCCATAAGGTTTTCTAGACTGTAACTTTTATGGGTAAGGAGCCCTGGTGGCGCAATGTTAAACACCCAACTGCTAACCAAGAGGCTGGCGGTTCAAACTCAACAACCACTCTATGGGAGAAAAGACCTAGTGATCTGCTCACGTGCAGATTACACGCCAGGAAACCCTACAAGGCGGTTCTACTGTCCTACACGTTGACCATAAGTCAGAATCAATTCAACGGCACAGCACAACAACAATCTTTACAAGAACAAATTGCCAGTTTTCTCCCATGGAGCCACTACGTGAGTTCAAACTGCCAACCTTTCGGTTGGCAGCCAAACAATTAACCTTAAATGTTGCACGACCAGGGCTGTTTACTCTGCTTCTAACTGGCTGTACATTATCTCTATGACAAATCACTTGGATTTCTTTATGTCTCAGTTTTCTTCTGTAAGAATGGAAGAGTAGGAAGTATTAAACCACATGAGTTTTAAAGACTTTCACTAAGTCTTGGATAGGGCTCAAGAATCTGCATTTCTAATGAGTTCCCAAGTGATGTTAATATTGCTAGTCCAGGAGCCACAATTAAGGTAATTAAATAAATTAATTAAGATAATTAAAGTACTAAACCTAACCATCTGCCTACCCTACGCAATTCCACTTCTAGGTATATACCCAGAAGGAAAGCATGTGTTTATCAAAATACACACATAAAAATGTTCACAGCGTAATAGCTATTAAGTGGAAATACACAAAATATATAAACTGTGCTATAATCATACAATGACATACTACATTACAAAGGAGAATTATTGTTAAATACAACAATTAGGATGCATCTTACATAATGCTGAAAGTAAAACAGTACCTACACTCAGAGTACCCACCATATGATTCTGTTCATATAAAGTGTAAGAACAAGCAAAACTAATTGATGGTGGAGATCAGAATAGCGGTCACCTGGTGGATATTGGGAGTTGCTGGCTGGGAAGGGGTATGACGTAGCCCCAGGATAGAGGTTTCTATATCTTGATCTGGGTGTTGGTTAGACAAGTGTAAACATTGGTAAAAATTTACCAAGCTATACAAGATTCATGTACCTCACTGTATGTCAAAACTAAAATTTTTAAAAAGTAAAGCAAGATGTCACCTGGAGCAATGAGGAGGAGTCAGGAATATGAGGACGATATGGCACGTGTGGCTAAATGCCTCTATAAACAACTGCCTCCTTGAACTGGATGGTGCCCAGCTACCATTAACTGAATGTTCTGAGCAAAGATTGCACAGACAAATCCTCATCAAAAGGGGGAAAAGGCAGAACAGGATTTCAAATTTTCATGGACTCTGGACTTTCTGGAGCCATAAAGTTTCCACGAACCCCTGCAACTACCACCCTGAGATAATCTTTAAACCTCAAACCAAAAATATCCCCTGAAGTTTTCTTAAAACCAAAGAAGAGTTTAACTATTAAAAAATGTCTGCCTTGAGCATTATGCTCTTCTAGGAACTAGGTATATGCAATCAAGCTGACAACAGCAACTCGAAAGAGCCCCCTAAGAGGGGCTGTGAGTTTATGTCAATAAGGGAGGAACAACTCAGAAAATGGGGGTGAGAATGGTTGCACAACTTGAAGAATGTAATCAACATCACTGAACCGTATATGTAGAAATGGTTGAATCGGTGTATGTTTTGTTGAGTATATTCTCAACAACAAATTTTAAAAGAAGTAAAACAAGATGAAAACAAACAAACAAAAAAAAGAACCCATTGCTATCGCGACGATTCTGACTCATGGTGACCCCATGTGTTACAGAGTGTAACTGCTTCAAGCAAGATGGAAAATGATAGTGAAATTCATTAAAAGCAATTTCTAAGTAACCTGATTTCCATAGGAAGCCATGCACCTAAGAGGACCATAACAAATACAGATTCCAAAAACTAATAGCTGTCCAACTAATACAAGAACTGTGGTGATAAACTCTCAGTACCACCTGTAACATTATTCCAATACGGATTCCTGAAGCCTCCCTGTGAAACATTATAACACAACAGACTAATCAATCACCTAGTTTCAAGGTCGTTATGTAGAAATTCAAGCAATCCTTGACCTAAAAAGCCCTAAGATACCTATCCCCCTGGTTTCCTCTGCAACCTCATCTCTTCTTTCGTTCCACTCTTGTCAATGGGCCTTTTTGCTGTTCCTTGTACAGGCCAAAGGAGACCTGGTGGTGCACTGGTCAAAGCACTTGGCTGCTAACCAAAAGGTTGGTGGTTCGAACCCACCAGCCACTCCATGAGAAAAAGAGGTGGCAGTCTGATTGCTATAAGCCAGAATGCACTCAACAACAGTGGGTTTGGTTTGGTACAGGCCGACTTTATTCCTACCTCAGGATCTTTGCATTGACTGTTCTTCCTGCCTCGAATGCTCTTTCACCAGAGCTTTCAAGTTCACTACCTCATTCCTTCAAGTCTCTGCTCAAATGTCACCTCCTCAGAGAGGACCTAGTGACCACCTACATGGTAAATTCTTTTCAGAAGTCATAGCTAGGAAAGAGGCTCTCTTGCCTCAAATTGCTAACATTGCTTAAGTTAGACTACAGCAATGTAATAAAGTTTCCTTTTATTTGTGGATGACAAGAAACTCCCAGCTAAATTTTGTCATACATTGCATCGGGTAGCCTTAGCTTGGGTTCTCTTTTATCATTATTTGATTCTTGCTTCTTTACAGCTGTACATCGTCTTCCATTGCACAGAGACAGCTTTGTAAGCAAGTCTATGCTTAGCACACAGCAGCGCCCCCCACCCCCCACCGCCAAAAAAAAAAATGAGATGTATAGAAAAAAGAATGACAAGGTGTTATGGATTGAATTGTGTCCCCCAAAATATGTGCTGGGGTCCTAACCCCTATCCCTGTGGATGTAACCCTCTTTGTAAACACCGTTTTATGTTAACAAGACCGTATCAGTGTAAAGTTTGTCCTAAACCTAACGACTTCTAACTTACAACTGGGGCTACAGAAGCTGAAGAGTCCTAATAGTGCAGTGGATAAGCCTCAGCTACTAGCCGAAAGGTCAGCAGTTGGAACCCTCCAGTCACTCTGAGGGAGAGATGTGGCAGTCTACCTCTGTAAAGATCACAGCCTTGGAAACCCTATGGGACAGTTCTACTCTGTCATACTGGGTCGCTATGACTCGGAATCCACGGGATAGCAATGTGTACAGAAGCTGAAACAAGGATCTCCCCCAGAACTAAGAGAGAGGTTTCCCCTGTAGCCAGTGCCCTGAATTTGGGCTTCTAGCCTTCTGAACTATAAAAAAAAAATAATAATAAACGTCTGTTCTTTAAAGCCACCTACGCGTGATATTTCCGTTACAGCAGCACCAAAAAACTAAGACACAGGACATCTCGAAAATTCTAGGGACAAAGACAAAATTTTTGTGAGTTCATAAAGGCCCTTAACGATGCCTGGTACGTAATAATACAAAAAAAAGAGTGCCAAATCAAAAACCGTAACAAGTTATTTCATCAAGCCCACATCTCACTCTTCCAACCACACATGACAAAAATTTTTTTAGACCACCAGGATAAAACAGGAGAGGAAATATACTTTCTAGGAAGCTGCGGAGATGCAGGCAATCTAGGAATGGGACGGCCGAGGAGAGGGCCTGGGACACCGGAGCCACTGTGGGGACAGAGAAAGGAGAGACTGAGGCTCTCAATATTGGAGCTGAGACACAGTAAAAACAGCAACCCCCGCCCAAGGAAGACAGTGCTAGGAAGGGGCGGAGTCGGCCAGAAACCAACGCGCCCGGTTCTCCAAAGCAAAGTCGAAAAGGCAGAGAACGGCTCTCACCTCTAACGCCGCCTGTGGGTCCTTGTCGATCAGAGCATCTGAGAGGCTCCGGAAAAACCTGCCAGGAAAACAACGACTTCAGCAGGACAGACAACCAAGAAAAGGACGCTCAAAAAAAAGTAAAAAAATACACATACCTCTGAGGTGTTGCAGGTCCTGCAGCAGCCGCCGCCATCCCTAGGAGTTACTATTACTCTGAAAACCAAGGATACCAGCTCCACCGCCGCCCTGCGAGGAAACTTCTGGAGAAACACCAAACGAGCTTCCGTCCTTAGTAGCCAACGAGCAGCCACGCAGCGTGCGGCTAGCGGGGAGGGAGGCAAAAAGCGGGCTCGGGGCGGCTGGGATCTTGGAGGACCGATTCCTCCCGGCCCGCCCCCCGGGTCTCGTGACCTAAGCACGCCCAGTTCCCTCCCCTCCCCGCCCCTCGTAGCCATGGTTACGGAGAGGCCTCGGGTATGCACGTTCGCACTTTGTTACACCACGAAGACTGCCCGCACTTTCTAATAGAACCTTCAGGGGTGGTGACTAAAAAGTAGCCTTGTAACGTACTGCTTGCTCTCCCTCAAAAAACTGTAGCGTTTGGAGGCGTTTCTAAGTCTATGACTAATACAAGCTACATTGATCTCCTTTATCATGGCTACCGCACGCAGTCGAGCCGCTCGTAACCCATGACGTTATCTCGTTTCCGCCTATTCTTTTCCGGAGCTGAGTTTCCGGATGGCGCGTCCATTCTAGGAACGTTGCTCCGGAAACTGTAACCGGGTGGAACTCGCCGGAAGTTGCTCTGCACTAACAGAAGCTAGAAAAGGAGGAGGTTTTTGGTTCCTGCCTTAAGTTGTCCCGGTGCGGGTATACAGTTCCACTCTCAAAACGCCAGCAGCCCAGGCATTCTTCTGCTGGGTTCCTCAAACTGAGAAATTTTCCCATCCTAAGTCTCTGAGGAGGGGAACGTAGCCTGAGGCAGTGTGCTGGTTTGCTTTCCATCCTAGTAGGTCCGGCAGGCCTTCTCCACTGCTCTTTAATTCCTGCAAAACTGATGAGAAGCTTCCAGCAAGTTCCACGGGACAGGAGAGGGAAGTGGAATGGCTTAGTAAGAGTTAAACAAGTAACTGAACTTGCTGAGTGTCTACAACATACAAAATCTAAACTAAGCTGTGGGATTCAAAGATGGTAATGCTTTCAAGAGGCTTAAACCAATTCTGTTCTCAGTGCGAATATGAAAGGAGCATAGTTGTATGATAGCCTGGAGGGGCACTTAGCCGAATATGAGGTATACGAATAGCTTCCTCAAAGATGTGATGCCTGAGCTCAGCCTTGAAGGATGACTGAGAGTCAATGAACGAAGTGGGAAGGGCGGTTAAGACAGAAGAAATAGGACTTGTGTTTGAAAACGATAATATGAGCTCTGAAATTGGTAGGGTCAAAAATTATGGAAAAACCAGACAGTGTAACTGGAGAGGTAGGTAAGTGCCAAGTCATAAAGGGCCAGGTCTGATATGTTTAACCTGAACGTGACTTTTTTTAGTGTTAACCCGGTATAGGATTTTTAATCAAGAAGTAATAACAGATTTGCCTTTTTAAAGTACATTAGTCTGTATACTGGAAGAATGACTAAAGGGAAAAGGAACACTTGTTGGGAGACAGCTGTAATACAGGCCAAAGAAGAGACTGAAATACTTCAGTGATTGTAGGAATGGTCAGGAGGGTGTGAATTCCAGAAATGTGTGGGGTAATTGAAACTAATTGGGCTTGCCTAATAAATTGGGAGGGAAGCAAGTTTTTGGTTTGGGTAATTGGTGAAAGATGATAACGATTAGCTGAATTAGAAAACTGAAAAGGAGAAACATTTGTGAGGAAAAATCAATGAGTTTTATTTTGGATATATTGAGTTTAAGGTACTTATAAGGTTCCCAGCGGACACTTGGACATACTACCAAAACACAGTATTAAGAGAATGAAAAGGCAGCTAAGAGGGCTTTGCCTACTCCAAAATCATGAAGCTATTCTGTTTTCTTGAATAAAGTTTCTAGAACTTTATTTTAACTTTTACATTCAGGTTTATGATCTATCTCAAATATGGTCTATCTCAGTTGACCCAGCCCTGTTTATTGGAAAGACTGTCATTTCCCCACGAAATTCCTATGGCACCTTTGTTGGAGATGCCCATATATATGTGGGTCTATTTTCAGGTTCTCCATTTCATTGATCTAGTTGTCTAACCTTGCACCAATACTCCACTGTCTTAAGTTAATGTAGCTTAAAAAATTTTTTTGTGTGTGGGGATTTTAATCGAGCTTGCATTGAATCTATAGATCTGTTTGGGGAAGGCTGACATCAACACTGAATTCTCCAATCCATGAATACCGTATACTCCCTCACTTATTTAAGTGGTCTTTAATTTCTCTCAGCAATGTTTTATAGATTGCAATGTGACTATCTCATTAATTAATACGTTTCATTAGATTTATTCTTGGGGTTTTTAGTGCTATTTTAAAGAACATTTTAAAATTACTTTCTACTTATTCGTTGCTGGTATTTAGCAACCCTGTTGATTTTTGCATGTTGTGTTGTTGTTAGGTGCCCTCAAGTTGATTTAAACTCATAGCAACCCCTTGTAACAGAGTAGAAGTGCCCCATGGGGTTTTCTAGGCTGTAGTCTTTACTGAAGCAGATTGTCAGGTCTGTCTCCGAAGGAACTGCTGGGTGAGTTCAAACCACCAACCTTTTGGTTAGCAGCTGAGCGCTGACCCTTGCACCACCAGGACTCCTTAATTTTTTTTTTAACTAGCCATATATTTAGTCATCTTGCTGATTTCCCTTATTTCTGATACTTTGTAGATTCTTTTTGAAATTTCTATGATCATAATCTTGTCATCTGTGAATAAAGATAGTTTAACTTCGTCCTGTGCAGTCTTTATACCTTTTATTTCTGTTTCATGCCTTCTGTCACTGGGTAGGATGTCCACTACAGTGTTGAATAGAATTGGTGATAATGGACCCCATGTCTGTATCAGAGTAGAATTGTGCTCCATAGGGTTTTCAATGGCTAAATTTTTGGTAGCTTGCCAGGCCTTTCTTGCGAGGCACCTCTGGTTGTAACATCAGCGAGAAAGCATGCAATATCCAATGCTTTTTCTATCTTTATTGGAATGTTAATATTTTTTATTAATGTGTTAATGTGAATTACATTGTTTTCAGATGTTACCTAAATGGCCAATATGGGTATGAAATGAAGTTCCACATCAATAGCTGTATCAGGGAAATTAAAATCACAGGATACTAAACATTACCACCAGAATAGCTAAAATTAAAAGACTTCCAATACCAAGTGTTGACAAGGATATAGACAAACAATAACTTTTATATATTGTTGGTGAGCATGTGAATTGGTATAACCATGTTAGAAAACCATTCTGCACTATCCACTAAAGCTAGTCATACATATACCCTATTAAGATACACACAGTAATTCTTCTATGGGGTATGTTTTCAGATAAAAGAGTACTATGTTCACCAAAAAGCATGCCAAAGAATGATCATTGCAGCATTTTTCACAGTAGCAGAAGCTGGAAGTAAATATTCATAAGAGAATGAATAAATTGGGCTATAATCACAAAATAGAATGCTACATAGCAATTAATAAGAATGAACTACCACTAACAATATGGATGAATTGCATATAATGTTGAGTGAAAGAAACTATAGACAGTATATCGTGACCAATTTCTTTATATGAAGATAAAAATCTATATTGAGAGACGTCAGTGGGGGATCTCAAGACTGGCAGGGGGCATGAGGAGACTTTTTGGGATGCTAGAAATATGTATCCTAATGTAGGTGATAATTACACCATTGTATTCATATGTAAAAACTTACCAAGCTATACCCTTAAGATCTGTATACTTTACAAAAATTAAACTTCAATGATAGGGAAAAAATATTTAAAATAAAATCAGCAAACAAGAATTTGACATTTTAAAAACTATGCTATTTACAATAGTATGAAAAAATATTAAATACTTAAATGTAAATCTGACAAAAGATGTGTAGACCTGTACATTTTAAACTATAAAACATTGCTGAAATTAAAGAATACTTAATTGAGAGCTGCACTCTGCTCATGGTCAGAGGATGCAATATTAAGATGTCAGTTCTTTCCAAATTGCCTATAAATTCACCACAATCCCAATGAAAATTGAGACTTTTTCTTTTAGAAATTGACAAACTAATTCTAAAATTCAAACAAATATGTCAAAGACTTACCCATTGCTGTCAGCTCCAACTCGTGGAGACCCCATGTATGTATCTACATAGAGTTTTCAGTGGCTGATTTTTCAGTAGACCACTAGGCCTTTCTTCCAAGGTACCTCTGGGTGGGCTTGAACTTCCAACCTTTTAGTTAGCAGCTGAGTGTTTAACCGTTTGCAACACCAAGGGACTCATTTGCGGAATTAACACTACTTGTTTTCAAGACTTATCAACCTTGTATTGGCACAAACACAAATCAATAGAAAATAGAGTCCAGAAATAGATTCATTTGTATATGTACAACTGATTTTTGAGAAAGATGTAAAGAGAATTTAGTGGAGAAAGGATAGTTTTTCAACAAATAGTTCTACAACAATTGGATATTCATATGCAAAAGAGTAGACCAATACAAACCTTTCACCATCTACAAAAATTAATTCAAAATGAATCATAGACCTAAGTATAAAATTAAAGAACTTCTAGAAGAAAATTTTTGTGACCTTGGGTTGGGCAAAGATTTCTTAGGTACACCAAAACATAATCCATAAAATAAGAAATTGATAAATTGTAATTTTTCATCCTTCTACTACGCTTTTTTTTACTACGCAGGACCCTATTTAGTTCTTCCATATTTTACAAAATTAAAGTTCCTGCACTTCAAAAATATTTGTAAATTATATATCTGATAAAGGGCTTGTGTCGAAAATATATAAAGAACACTCAAAACTGCGTTATGTATTGAATTGTGTTTCCCCAAAATACGTGTTGTAAATACTAACCCCTATACCTGTGGATGTAATTCCATTTGCGAATAGGGTCTTTTTGTATGTTAATGAGGCCATATCAGTGTAGGGTGTGTCTTACGCCAGTCGCTTTTGAGATGTAAAAGGAGCAGTTTAGACACGCAGGCAAGGAAGTAAGAATGAGGGAAAAATAGATGCCACATGGAAATCTATCTCCAAGGGATGGCAAGAAGAATGCTAGAAAAGCTGAGATGAGGATTTACACTTAGAGTGGACAGAGAAAGGCTTCCCCTAGAGCTGGTGCCCTGAATTCAGACTTCTAGGCCCTTAAACTGTGAGAGAAGAAATTTTTGTTCCTTAAAGCCACCCTTGTGGTATTTCTGTTATAAGAGCACTAAGAAACCAAACAAAACATTCAAAAGATGGGCAAAAGGTTTGAACAGTTACCTACTAAGCACGGGTACTATGGTCATGGCTGGGGATACAAAAATACCTACAACATTGGCATTTTATTATCTAGTGTTGGAATCACACATATCAACAGGCACTTACAATGTCACATGTGCCAAAATGGGAGAAAAAAAAGGGTTCTGTGAGAACAGTTGGAAGGATTTAAGAGCTCAGAGGATGCACCCGTAAGTAACATCTAAGCTGAGGCCTGAAGGATGGATAGAAGTTAGCTAAGTAGAATGAGATAAACTGTCAAGCAGAGTGACAGCAAAGGCAGAGGTCTGGAAAGTAGAGTGAGCACAGTGACTTGGGAAGCGTAGCTTCAGGGCTGCTTATTTGCATAGGCCCCCTTCAAAGTTCTCTAATTTGGTATTCTCATTTTGTGTTTTTCCTAAATAAGTCACCACCACTACCACCAAAGTGGGTAAGTTCAGGCCCCACAGAAGTTGAATTTGTCACTGTAGAGCACATTGATCATTCCTTTGGGCTACTCAGAATCTAAGCCCCCTCCCTGTATTTGGGGAATTCCTTCAGTCTTGGTTCCCACTGAGCCAACTTCTATTAGAAAAAAGAAAAACAAACCCATTGCATGGCAACTCTATAGGACAGAGTAGAACTGCCCTATAGAGTTTTCCTACTGCCGACCTTTATGCTTAGCAGCTGTAGCTCTTAACCACTACACCACCAGGGTTTCCAAGAAGTTGAAAATGCCAAACCAGCTGACAAGCTGTAC
This sequence comes from Loxodonta africana, assembly GCF_030014295.1. Taxonomy (NCBI): domain Eukaryota; kingdom Metazoa; phylum Chordata; class Mammalia; order Proboscidea; family Elephantidae; genus Loxodonta; species Loxodonta africana. Next base: position 59,254,489 of record NC_087358.1, read on the forward strand.
TTGTTTTCTCAACTTCTCTTGGAGTTTTATTTGACATGGGCACCTGACGTAGGTTCTGCCAATTATGTACTTTGTAATTGGTAGTTCGTGACACATAGAATCAAGGAAAGACTGAATTCTCTCTAGATGGGGTACGTAGCACTAGTAGCAAGATCAAATTTCTGATGCAATAGAGACAATGGTACAAAATTCAGTGCTTGGCAACAATGGCTGCAATTTCCTCACTGGACCACATGTGCAGTATGGTTTTGGGAACTGTTCTTAGCAGTGTGGCTCACTCTGACCCTGATTCTCCAGTCCTTTTGGCCATTCTGTGAGCTGCCCAATATTCTTTTAATAAAATCTCTTTATGCTGAAAACCAGAATCTATTTGTTGCTTCTGACTAAGAACCCAAACTGGTAAGATAATTTGGTAAATTGGAAGTGAAATGCTACAGAATAGACCCTAATATGTATCACTGGCCAGGTAGAAGAGGCAGGATGGAGGCATTGAGGATACAACTATTCCAGGCTGGGAAAATGATGACCCTGAAACAGCATCAAACTCAAACCATCAAGAAGTGTATTATGAAGCCTTGGAAAGAGTATTCTTCTCAGTGCTCATACCAGACATGGCTGTGGAGGTCAAGAGACTGGGGAGCCACAGCTGATGTGAACAAGAGGACTGCACATCATCCAGATCCTAGATACGGAGCTGGGAGAGTAGCTGGGAAAGAAATACGTGTTTCATGTAGGCGTGCACATTTTTGAGTAAGAGCTCACAAGCCTGAAGTCACTTTTGTCTATTAAAAAATGTAAGCTTTCTGAGGGTAGGAATTTTTATTTGGTTCACTGATGTATCCCCTAGCACCAAGAACAGTGTCTGGCACAGAGCGCACTCAGATACCAGTTAAATGAATGAACTGTGGCAGGCAGAGCTTAATAAGGACTTAAGTTAGGATGTGACAATAGATATAAAAAGGAATATATAGATAAATGGCACTAACAGCAAAAAATAGGTCCCTTAGTAGCTGGTACTTAATTCAAGCCAAAAAAACATGATTATATTAAGCTTTTGAGATTTCCAAGTTTCTAGTATATGACTTTTAGGTTTCTTCTATCTTTGCAATTTCAGTGTTAATGGTTAATTGTACACTGTTCCAGTAACCTTAAATGAAGGCATCTCTAAAAATTCTTGTGCTCAGAAAGCATTTGACATCTTTTAAAGTAAAAAGGGGTAAAAATAAATAAATAAAACCAAAATGGTGTTTCTCATCATTATATACAAAAACAGCCTAGCTGGTATACCCTATAATGATACTATCATTAGACATTGTAAGATCTTTAGTTTAAGAAAACAGTACATGCTGTATATTCACTGTTATTTCTTACATAGAGAAAACCCACAAAACTAACTTATCCAACCACAAGGGTTTTTGTTAGCTGAATTAAGTGTCCTAATAGAATATTATGCTGCCTGGAACATCTTATTTTGGACAATATTGATAGACATGGGAAAATGAATAAGTGGAAGTTACTACCGTGTATGAGATTATGGTGGTTTTTATTTTCTTGTTTCTGTGTTTTCTAAATTTAACAATTAACTGATCTAGTTTTGGGGTTTTAGTGTCTAATTAGAAAACTTGTTTTTAAAAGTGTGTTTAATGTTGTTGCTGAGAACATTTTATTGTTTCCAATTTTGGAAGCTTGGTAATCACTGTGTGGAGATGTCTGGGAATTGTGGTTTGGCAGGTAGAAAGGAAAAGTGACAGGATGAAGTTCTGCGATTCTAACACAACCAGTGGAGTTTGTTACATAAACATTTAGTAGGAGGGTCAGTACTAGGAATACTCTCTGCACACTTGTTCTTTAGGAAACATTTGCTTGAAAACAAACATTTGAGAATTTTTACATGATTTATTTAATAAACCAATTAAAGATACAAAAAAGTTTAGAGGATTCCAAAATTTAAAATTTTGTTTAAATACAAATTCACTCTGTAATATGAAAACATACATTAGACCTCTAAACATATGATTTTTTCATCTACAAAAATTTTTCTTTGCTATACTAGAAAATTCGAAGAAAACAATTTTTCTTGAGAAAGAAAATGTACATTATTTACAGTTGGAAAAGTAATCTAAAAACTTTTTCATTTCAGAAACTTGGAGATATATATCTTTGTATGCAATTTCCCCCCCAACCCCCAATAAAAAAGTGATCCAAAACATAAAGCAATTATGCTTTTATAGCAATTGACTACTTGGCCAGATTAACCCAAGACTCAAATTGCTTTCTGGGCCCTTAAGAAGGTCTTTGACTCTTTTACAACAGCAGTACATCATTAAGCATTCAGCAGTGGCCCACAATGGCCTAAAGAGTTAATGAACGAAAGATTTAGGAAGAATTTAAGCTTATGGTAGACCTTACCGATAACGGAAGAATGAATTTTGTAGACCCACTTATTTTTCTCCCGTATTTCAGCTATATTTACATTAGGATATAACCTGATAACGTTTTTATGAGCAGAACTGAGGGCGTGAAAAGATTAAGTGGCTTGCCCAAGGTTACACAGCTAGTTAGTGCAACTCTTAGGATGATGCTTTTATACTATCCTGCTTCTGGAGGTAATTCCAAAGCAGTCTATGTGCAGCCACATTATAGGCACATTTTAATGTTCTATTTTACATATCCATAGTTCATACTGCAGCCAACTAAAGTCAGTCTAAGTGAAACCATAATTTTAACAAGGCATAAAATAGTTTTTCTGCATTTGAAGGAGTCAAGACTTAACATATATGTGGAATGAAAATAGTTCCTATATAAATTTCCTGTTACATTACATTTAAGTACTTATTTACAAAAAAATCAGAAAGGCTATTAAAATGTAAAACTAGAAAAGAAAGTTTAAAAATGCTTGTGATGTAGCAACTTAAAAAAAAATCTCAACAGAATGTTTTCATAGTATAAAATGTTCCTTCACAATTGAATTCTGAAACATTTGAAGAACAAACAAAAGCACTTGGGTTTTCCCTCCCTCATCTAACAAAGTCAAAATTAACTCTAAATTATTTTAACAATTAACTACAAAAATTAGGAACCTCTGTTGAATTTGTCATAGAATCAGACAGTTTGCAAACAACTGAAAATGTTCAATTAAAAAGCAATCATCCATAACTCCTTTGGTACAGTAATTAAAAAGAGTTGGGTTCCAGCAGTTCATTTTGCTTCATAGCTACCTGAGAGGTCAGTCCATTGGAACTGGACACCACCATCACAAAAGGCTGTGGCTGTTGCTCAGTTTTCTCAGTGCCTTCATTCAAATTATCCTCGACCTCCTTTTTCTCTACCTCCTGTATGAGAGTTTTTGTTTCTTGAGCTTTGATAACTGAAGTGATGACAGTGCCAGGTGGGTGAGCAACCAGTTGTGAACTTCGAGGAGAAAAGGTCACCACAGGTGTAGTGGCACTGAAGGATGGAGATGAAGCCATACTGCCGGTTCCATTGCAAATGGACTGAACATTGCTAGTTAGAACCTGCTGTACATGGGCAGGGCTAAAGACAATAGAAGGAGGAGAACCAGGCTTCTGCGACTGCAGCATGACATTTTCTTTCAGTACTGTCATAGGCTGCGAGGACGGAATGGCTTGTAAAATAAATTTCTGCGACCTGGCACCCGATGATGGATCTGTGCTGGCTATAACTGTTGTAAGTGGCACTGTCTGGAGTGTTACTGTATGCAACTGCTGGTTACCTGGAGAAACAACCACTGGAACTTGGGCTGGAGCCTGTATCGTCCTATTGAGATTGCAAATAAAAGTGAGAAAATTAGTGTATTCCGCATCATTTAAAATTTTTACATCTGACTAGTCAAATGACAAAAGACACGTTATACATTTCAAATGCCATTTCTCAAATTTTCAATACAACAAATATTTTTTGCCAGACTCTGTATTAAACATTGTAGACACAGAGATGCCCAACACAAAACTCTCAGGCCTTTAACTGATACCATCTGGTGAGTTCTACCAAAAAAAGGTCTGTATAAAGTGCCACATTAACACAAATGGGGAAGAAGGGAACTATCAAAATGCTTAGCAAAGGAGTTATATGTGAGCTGCTTGAAAGAAAACTAGGAATTTAAAAACAAATGTTTGATTCATTCTGATTATTTTAATATTTGAGGAATAATCATCTATGACAATGAGTAAGTTCATGCAATTGTAATTGTTTTCAACCTGTTTTTCTATAGTTACAAATGGAAATGATCATGAAAAACCAAAAACAAAAACAGTCGTACATGTACATGTGATCTAATTCTTAACATAATTTTATTTGGTAGTTAATATATTTACATAAAGCAATCATGTCTGTAATTGCCTTGTGAGGGTTCTTAGGCTGGAAGAGAGAATATAAAGACAAGCTTTGGGAAACACAGAAGTACACTTTAGCAATTTTCTAGGCTCAAATAATTTCACAGATTTTAGTCATAAAGGTACAACTGAACATAAAATCTTTTGGGGCTGTTAATCTAGCATTGCCAGTTTATGTACGATTGTTACTCCCATTTACTGAAGAAAGAGGTACATAAATGTTATCACAAGTCAAGCTAATTGTAAAAGTTCACAGCTGTGAAATTTATCATTATGTTCACTGTTAATATAAAACTAACTGCAGTTGAAAAAACTCATCTGGATCTCAACTGTATCTTTAAATTTTTTCTCACTGAATTCGGTAAATCTTATGAAAGATATATGACTGCTACTTCAAATGGGTAACAGACTAGTTCCCATAAACATAATGTTAATTATTGCCAGTAGATTATTAAAGCTAAATTGTAGTAAGTAACAGATATGTGGCTTGTCACATATGAGAAAAATTAAATTCTGGAGGAAAAACTACACGGGCTAGGTGGAAAGATAAAAAGAAGAATCAGCTCAGCTCACAGGTTCAAATGAAGTGGACGACACACAATGGCTACAGCTCATCCATTCATCTAAGATACATCCCATGTTCAGACTGACAGCCAAGTCACCATTAGGATGATCAGTCTACGGCAGGGTATTAATAGCTCTTTTGAATGACAGAGCTAGAAGACATGTGAGTTGGGTAATGAGGATTTAATAGGTAAGTACCCTGTGGCTAAGGAGCCCTGGTGGCACAGTGGTTAAGCTCTTGGCTGCGAACCAAAAGGTCAGCAGTTCGAACCCCAGAGCCATTCCACAGCAGAAAGATGTAACAGTCTGCTCCTGTAAAGGTTACAGTCTTGGAAACCCTATGGGACAGTTCTACTCTGCCCTACAGGGTCACTGTGAGTTGGAATCAAATAGGCAGCAATGGGTTTGGTGGGATTTAGGGTATGGCTGGAGTCCCTGGGTGGTGTAAACCATTTACGTGCTCAGCTGCTAACAGAAAAGTTGGTGGTTTGGGTCTACCCAAAGGGTCCTCAGAAGATATGCCTGGTGATCTACTTCCAAAAAATCAGTCATTGAAAAGCCTGTGGAGCACAGTTGTACTCTGACATTTGAGGATCGCCATGAATAGGAATTGACAGCAACTGGCTAGGAATAAAGGGCAGATACACTAGTATGATTGGGTAGGCAGAGGTGAGTTGAAAAGAAATACCATCAGCATGGCAGCTAGGGAGCTTTTCAAAATACACTCCCCCTACTCATCCGAACTAGCAGATCTCAGGTGGAATCTGAGCCATACAGCCAGATAAGCCATTTATAAAATTAAAAAGACCCAAGAGCTTCCTGTGCCAAGAGTTTATATACATATACACACAGGTAAAAGAGTGCTTAGCACACAGATTGTTATCTGTAAAAATGTATAGCCTTGCCAATGTAGATATACATGTTTATAATGAATTAAAGACATACTATGTCCCAGGCTGTTCTAAGTACTTTCATGTTATCTCATCCTCACAGCAACCTTATAAGTACTATTATTTCCATTTTCCATATGAGAAAACTGATGCACAAAGAGGTTGGACAGCTAGTGTAAGGTGACCAGTTAGATAAGAAGCCATCTGACTGCAGAGCCTATGTGTTTAACCATTACAGCATACTGCCACCTCTTAAGTCCTGAATAACTTTCACTAAAGATGAATATTTGCTATTAACTATCCTTTAAGCTGTGGCCAGTTACAACTCTTTAATATACACCTCCTCCCTTCCTTGTTACCCATCTCAGATGTGACACGAGCAACATGGAAATTTTCCATACTGCTAATCAGGGTTACCACTAGCCCCTCAATCCTTTTTTTCAGATTAGAAAAAGGTGTCCCTTTCTTAAGATGCTTGACTGCCATCTGCCAGGAAAAAAAAAATATATATATATATACACACACACACAAAATGTCTATGATACAAATATATTGGCTTATTTAAACAAAATTCTAAGACAATTTTTTACTAATAAAAAATCAGAGATTAAAGGATAAGATATTGGATAGCCTTTCCCCAACCACAGCAATTTTTATTTTTATTTTTTTTCTTAGTTAATGATTAAACTGTTAGTTCTGTTTGGTCACATGGGCTATATTACAGTTAACTGCTTTTTTTAAATTCTAAGCTTCTTATAACCAAGTGGTACAACGCTTGCTAATTTTTAATTCATAAAATTTTCTGAGGCTAAGAAAGATATACAAACAATATTTAACTTTTCTCAAATAGCTACTTACGTGTCAGCAGGTATCATTTAATCATCACAACCACCTATAAGGTTAAGTTATCATCCTTATTTTACAGATGACAAAACAGACTCAGAATAGTTCATTTGACTCAATGTCAGATCTAATAATCGGCAAGGCTGGAGGAATAGAGGGTTATGACTATTCTTCGTACTCCATCACACTGCTTTTCAAGTAACATATTTTTAGAGGCTAATTATTTAAAAGACCCTTAAGACAAACTACTTATGCTTGAATAAACACAGAAGTATTATCTTTGCTAGGTATACAGACATCCAACTTTACCAAGGTACAATTTCAGGAAAATAATTCACCAGAGGTTCTTTATTTTTAATAATATGTAGCCAGAGTCAAATTTAAATTTGTCAAAGCTGAGCATATAAATACCATCAATCAATACCAAAAAAAGTTTAATTAATTTCAACATAGATACGTGCAATTATCTGAGATGAAGAGAAAGAAATGAGCGAAGGAAAAAAATTGAAATGTTGCTGCTTCATTGTAAAGAGCTAATAATTCATGTGATTTATGTAAATCAATAGGCAGTACGGCACGTCATTAAGCTCGCTGCTTTGGGCTAAACTGCTTACCTGATAAATACTGGCTAGATACTGCCACTTACTAGATGTGACCAAGCTCCTTGGCCTCTCCTTGCCTCGGTTTCCTCATCTGTAAAATGGGGATAATACTGTCTGCACCTCATTGAGCTATGAGGATTCTATAAATGAATATATGTAAACCATATGGCATACAGAGTACTCTGTGACTATCGTTGTTATATTAATTTAACTATTTAGCTAAATTTTGGGTAATATGCATTCTAACTTCTCGCAGTCACAGAAAAATCTTAAAAAAGTCTTTCTTCATATGCACACCCATGTTCATTGCAGCGTTGTCCACAATAGCAAAAAGATGGAAACAACCTAGATCCCCATCAACAGATGAATGGATAAAAAAACTGTGGTACATACACACAATGGAGTATTATACAATGATAAATAAAGAACAATGATGAATCGCGAAGCATCTTAAAACATGGATGAATCTAGAAGGCATTATGCTGAGTGAAATAAGTCAATCACAAAAGGAGAAACAGTGTATGAGACCACTACTGTAAAAACTCATGAAAAGGTTTACACATAAAAAGAAACAATCTTTGATGGTTACGAAGGGGGACGGTGGGGATGGAAAAACTAAAGAGACAATAGATAAGTGGCAACTTTGGTGAAGGGCAAGTCAGTACACAGTACTGGGGAAGCCAGCACAACTTGTACAAGGCAAGGTCATGGAAGCTCCTCTCTGAGGGGCCAAATTGCTGGGCTGAGGGCTGTGGGTACCATGGTCTCGGGGAACATCTAGGTCAACTGGCGTAACATAGTTTATAAAGAAAATGTTCTACGTTCTGTTTTAATAAGTAGCATCTGGGGTCTTAAAAGCCTCTGAGTGGCCATCTAAGATACTACACCAGTCTCACTGCTTTGGGAACAAGGGAGAATAAAGAAACTAAAGATACAAGGCAAAGATTACTCCAAACGACTAATGGACCACATCTACCATGGCCTCCACCAGACTTTGTCCAGTACAACTAGATGGTGCCCGGCTACCACCACTGACTACTCTGACAGGTATCAATAGAGCATCCTGGACAGAGCTGGAGAAAAATATAGAACAAAATCCTAATTCAAAAAAGACCAGACTTACTGGCCTGATAGAGACTGGAGAAACCCCAGGAGTATGGTCCCCAGACACCCTTTTAGCGCAGTAATGAAGTCACTACCAAGATTCACACCCTTCAGCCAAAGATTCAACAGGCCCATAAAATAAAATGAGACTAAAGGGGCACATCAGCCCAGGGGCAGGGACTAGAAGGCAGGAGGGGACAGGAAAGCTGGTAATAGGGAAACCAAGGTCAAGAAGGGAGACTGTTGACATGTTGAGGGGTTGTTAAGCAATGTCATAAAACAATATGTGTACTGTTTTACGACAAGCTAGTTTGTTCTGTAAATCTTCATCTAAAGTACAAAAAAAAAAAAAAAAAAAATTCAGACCACAGAAAGGTCTTTCTATGTTTTCATTAATAAGTAGTCACAGAATCAAGAAAGATATTGCTAAGCTAACGCTAATTTTCTCGGGAGTGATAATTGTGAAGAAAAATGCCTCTTCTTAAGAGTTGTAGGTTGAAATATTTAGGGGTAAAACGTCATGATGAGGTCAACTTACTTAACAAATGGTCAAACAGAAAAAAAAGTACAAATAAATAGAGGCAGAAAACATATAGGGCAAAATGCTAGCAATCTGTGATTCTAGGAGGACAGTAAATAGGTGTTCATTGTACAATGTCAACTTTCCTATATTGTGAAATTTTCCTAGTAAGGAGCTGGGAAAATTATCTAAAAAATGCAAATACAAAATAAATAAATAAATAAGCAAGGGACTCTAAACAGATTCTAGAAATTAATTCTAATGAAAAGCTAATCATAAAAATATGGTAAAATTTTGGTGTGATATGTACGATTTGCTTGAAATTTAACTTTTTTTCTTTCTATATAGTGGAGAGGAACAAAATAAAAGCAAAAACTAATTACACACAGGAGCTGTAAGTCTTCAAAGATGTTACCATTCATTTGCTTTTTTCTTTCCACATCTAGTAATTTCAGAGAATAGAAAACATTCTATTAGAAGTTTAACTGCTTGAAAATAAGTAGGACTTCTGGGTGGAAAACAAAAAAATATAACCAAATGAGAGAGGAATTAAAGTTAAAAAAAAAAAAAAGCCAATAAATATATATGTATGTATATACATACATACATACAAACTGAGGAATGACTTACTACAATAAGAATGTATGACTTAAAGTTTGAGGAAGTTAAATTTTCTTCATGCTATAGTCTACTTAGAGAACGTATTACCCTAAGAAAAGATAGGAAATGAATATATATACTACTTCAAGATAAAATCAATAAATATGAATGCATGTTAGGTGCTGGGGAAAATGGCAATGCATAAAATCTGGCTCCCACCGATTTAAATATACAGGAGACAGTGATTAGAATCAACTGAAATGCCAGGTGTGTATACCGGACTGAGATACAGGCAAGTAGTCAGGCTTAGCTGGGGAGAAGGAAAGCACAATGAACTGGCAAGCAAGGCCTGCACTGTGTGTGCAACGTGGATCTAACAAAAGCTGCAAGAAAACAGCGTAACAAACCTACTTTAGACCACTCTGAGAAGGGGGTCCTAGTGACTACTGGCTATTGCATATTTCCTATCAAAGACAAACACAGCAAAATGATGGCAAAGAGCCTAGAAACTTAATGGGAGGAGCCACATACTCCCACCACACGGAAGTAACAGGACCTAGAAGAAAATCAAACATTAAAAGGAAAAAGAGAGAGCTAAAAAATGTACTCCTCTAATAAAAGTTGAAGATGACATCATTCCTGTCTAATTAAATTATGGAAAAAAGTGATCTTTATGTTCTTCTTACAAATCAAATAGGTGTATGAAGAATTAGATTTTCACAAGGTCGAAGGTTCAATCTGACTGTACAAGGAAAACTTAATCATCCAAGTCTGTCTGGATTCTAACATTACCTTACTTCAAGATCAGTTGAACAAAACCCAGCATTTATATTCTGGAGGGTACAAATGGAGGACTGAAGTCTGCTAATCAAACTAATCAAAGAATCATTTTTACCGGCTTTGGAAGGGTTCTTATGTTTTATCATAATTCATTTTCTAGAAATTCATAGACAGCAGAAACAGAAAAATTGAATGACACTGCAAACATCCATCTAGATTTTCTGCTTCCCCATCATACCACCACCACCACCATCACTATTCCAAATCAGTTGACACCAGTACCAAATTTCTGTGAAACACCAGTTAAAAATCAGACAGGGTTCTCTTGGCCTATCTGTTATTTCACATCTCCTGGGTTTATGAGATAAATATGATTTGATTAAACAAACAGATAACAATTCTTCCAACTTCCACCACTCCAAAAGCCTGAAAAGGAGAACATTTCAACCTTAGGTTCGTGGTCTCCCCACCTGTTTGAACTTTAGACTTGATAGGGATGATAAGATTATTCCAAGAAATACTGTTTATTTCTTAAAACTAAATGTGTGCTGAAAGATCCTGATATATCAATTTATATTGACTTTTTACAGTTTTTGACTAGGTTGAAAAAAAGATCTGAAACCATTCTCTGGTTGTTCTTATATTTGGATAACTCCTGGTATGGATCGATCCAGTTATATACAGGTATACTGTACTAGACTTACATTGGTAAAATAATGTTGAAGTTCAAAAATAAGGAGTCACTGATAGAGGACTGACATAATATTTACTGCTACTGAAACTATCTGTTGATCAAGAATTTAGCTTCAAAGGATCTAATTTGGCCTAAGCAAGATAATCAACTGCTTTGCTTTGTGCCTCACTTTCTTCATCTGCAGAATGGAGGCATTAACTACATCATGGGATTTTTTAATATAGTGCTTTTCAACATACGGCTTGTAGACTGGTATCAATACATCATGGGATTTTTTAATATAGTGCTTTTCAACATATGGCTTGTAGACTGGTGTCAATCTGTGAATGTGTGTTACTGGTCCACGAGGAGATAAGTACAGAAATTAAGAGTAAGCATTTAGAAACATTTATAACAATTTGCCAGAGTATTTTTATGTCTACTAAATCTAAAAGTAAAAAAAAAAAAAAGAGTTCTAGCTTGACATCTATATAATTTTTATTTTCACTTCTGAATCTCAACCTACTTAACCAATCTACTTAACATGGTAGTAGCATCATGCAGTGGTAGCTTTAGTTTTCTCACCTAATACTCTGAACGGAAGAATTTAATGTCTCCTCTTGCATGCTATTGGTTACGGCTGCTTCTCCTTCTGGGACAGTTTGTACTGGCTGCACTACATGAACAGTCCGGAAGAGCTGAGTGGGATATGGAGGCTGTGTGGACTGCACTGTCCTCAAAACTTCTGATGGCTGTGCAACTTCCACGGGATCTTTGGGTTTTGTAGCTTTCACATTCCCTGGTTTGAGAACTGTAGTGGTGCCTTTTATCCCCGTACTTGAAGATACCCTGGATCGGCTTGCTTGGTTCCTACTTGAAGTGGTTGTCGAAGACAGTGATGGATCTGAAGACTCCATGCTGGAACTTGGATCCTCATCATCTATATAAATAAGATCTTTTGGCATTTCCTTAAACTGATACACCAAGCGCTGACCTTCCACTTTTGCCAGAATACCCCTTTGGTAATAGTACCTATTGAAAGCAGACAAGTTCATCAATATTTTACTTAATTAAATGTAAGTTAAAATGATATTCAACAAAATGAAATGTTCCTAATCATAAACAAAGGCTTAAATCTCAATATATGTAAAATGCACACATTTACTCACATATAAAGTCCTATTACCAACTAAATCTAAAATCAATTCCAACTAGGGATTTTATTGATAAAGCATATGGATTATTCTCGACCTTCACTTTTTTTTCCTTCCTCTACCCTTCTGCTATGTCCCTTATTCAGGGATAATCAAATTTACTATAACTCCTCACCCCCAAGAAATTGTTTCCCCTCCATAACTTCCTATAATCTGCTTCCAAAAAGTTCAAATTTGATTCAGTTATCCGATTGTGCTGTGTGTAACATTTAATGATGTACAAGAAGTCATTTAAATTTTGTCATCAATTTTAATTAAATCAAGGAGAACCTAAAATGTAAGATTAAATACACACACACACACACACAGCCTGTAATTAAATAGTTCTAGTTTAAGAAAAAGGTTATCATTCAGATCATTGCTATTTCTAGCATGATTCTCAAGGACATGCATATCTTGAAGAATAAATGATGTGATAACAGAAAAACAAAAATGAGCTTAATAATAAAATGGTACATTTGTCCAAAATTTTCACAATGTCTAACATTACTCCTGAAACATTAATTTATTCTACTATTATATCATATCACACCTGAAATTTATGTTTAAAAATGAACCCCCAGTAATATCTTCTTAAGTACATGCATTACCAGTATTTACACTTTGTGCTGAATTTAATGTTTCAAAGCATAAGGGCACTGTGGTTCATTTACAAGTACTGGTGATAGCTTAACATTTTCTAATCTCTTTATAGTAAAACATGTTTTTTGCACAAAGATTTCTTGGAAGGAAAACATTTTCCCAGATTTCCGTAAGATTTCTAAATAAATGCATACTGATTTCAATATGTAAAATAAATTCAATAAGTAATGTTCACCATGTCTTTAGTCCCTTCATTTTTTAGAAGTTACCTATATTTTAAGTATTTAGGAAATGAGATTCTTAACGCAATGAACTATAAAAACTTCACATACCTGAGAGCTCTTCCCATGGTCTCATAATTCATATCAGGTTTATTTTTGTGCTTCCCCCACAACCTGGACACTGCTTTAGAATCTACCAATTTAAAAATGCCTTTTTCTCGCTGGGTCCATTTGATATATTTAGGACAGGTAGCTTTGTCCTGAAGCAGTGCCAGTAAAAACTCCCAAAGATAAATTGTGTTCCCTGAAACAAAAGCAATTTCTTTTTAACTGGCCAAAATCTCCTTTGAAAGAATACAATAAAATATAACTTAAAAACCTTATAAAAGTTCCACCTAAAATTACATGAGAACATTATATAATTCTGCCAGATTTCTGTGATGTAAGGGTTATAATTTTTTAGAGTCTAAGATAGATTTCTTCATTAGTCCCTTATGAGATGTCTAAACAGATCAATCTTAATTTGATTTGTGATGGCTTAGTTGGAAAGCACTTTGACACTTATTTTTTTTCTGCCTCTTTAAGAATCATTACATAGAATAAACAGCAGTGGAAAAGTCATACAGAATCTTTCAGTAGTTCTCTTTATATTAGAGGCAGAACATCAGCCATATAGCAATTTTGCCCAATTTGGGAAGTAGTTATGAAAATATTAGAACATTCAGATGACATAATAAATTGCCTATGAAGTGAAAATCCAACCAGGCTAAACTCTTCTAAGAGCCTCATTATGTAATGAAAGAATGGATTCTTTTGACGTTAAGTGAAAATCACTCAAACAGACTTCTTGAACTACATTATTAGCATCTCTATACAGAAACTGCTAAACATATTATGTAAACATGTGGCAGCAATAAGATCCATTTCAATATGTCAAGGAAGCTGTTGGTTTCTACTTACAACATGCAAACACTCTAACGCAATCTGAATGCTATTTGACCTGTATGTATTATAGGGAAATTATGGTAGTACTCACCCTTCCCATCTTTGTTTTTCTTCTTCACAGATATGTTCGGCGTAGTGGCTGGGGAATCTGGTCGTGGGGGTTTAGTTTTTCTCCCTGAAATAAGAACAGCTCTGCATAAATGTTCTCCCCCAAAAGTGAGAGAGAATGGATAATTCAGCTGTTTATAAAATGCTATAAACATCAAGCCATGGTGTTTTCAATCGCCTCATATGCATGCAAAAGCTGGACAACAAATAAGGAAGACCGAAGAAGAATTGACGCCTCTTACAAATGATGTTGGCAAAGATAATTGAATGTACCACAAAATGCCCAAAGAACGAATAAGTCTGTTTTAGAAGAAGTACAGCCAGAATGCTCCTTAGAAGCAAGAGGCTTCATGTCACATACTTTGGACATGTTATCGGGAGGGCCCAGTCCCTGGAGAAGGACATCATGCTTGGTAGGGTCAGTGAAAGCAAGTAAGATACCCAAGGAGATGGACTGACACAGTGGCTGCAACAATGGACTCAAACATAACAACGATTATGAGGATGGCACAGGACTGGGCAGTGTTCCATTCTGTAGTACACTGGGTCATTGTGAGTCAAAACTGACTCAATGGCACCTAACAACAACAATAACAAAATGCTATTTTGGCATTTATCCTGAATTTCAAGTGCCAAATGCTGAAGTCACAGCTATTGGCCTCCTAAAATGCTGTTTACTAAAAGGAAAATAACTTTAGCAATAAGTGAACATTAACGTAGGTTAGATTACAAACAAATTTATATAGGAAATGATACTTTATTCTTCTGTAAAAAGGTTAAGTTTAAATATTGTATTTTGTCTTTGAGGTGACAATACTAGCATGACTTCCTTAAAATTTTGGAGAATGTTCTTGAGGCTGAAAAATTTGGGCTCAAAAAATTAGCTATATAGGTTTGTCTGCCTTTTGCTTATATAAACTTTTTAAGGTAAGAGTAGATTTTTAGCTTTTCTCTTCTAAATACATTCCTGCATAAACAGTTAGCTCTCAAATACTACACACTTCCCAGAACTCTAGGGATGTAGAAAACATTTAAGCAAAATTTTTGTGGACCATATAATTTTTATTTTTCTGCACGTTTTTAAAAATTTCATTTTCTGTACTTCTTTCCAATTCACAGCAAACAAGTTTTATGAGTGTCCATTACCCAATCTTTAAACACATCCAGACTGGGTAGGCCAACTATTCTAAAGGTGAGTTTGTGATGTTCTTTTACCATTTATCTAAATTGCAGCTTGGTGGCAATGTTGCCTATGATTTGAGATTACTTTGCTTTCTGAACAGACTACTGTTCTGTATGTGAGAAACAATGAAGATTAAGCATAAATGGATATTTTAGTTAGTACCTCCTATGCCTGAGGCTGACTCTCCCTCTCTGGTCTAGATCGTAAGGGCAAATTCTGGACTAGTGGAGGACAATGAGAAAAGCAGAATTCTACAGCTAAAGTCTCACAGTAATAACAAACCACTCCCACAGAAACTGAATAGGAAAACATTTCTGAAGTGAGTAAGACGCAAGGAGAAGAGGGTCAAAAAGGCCACTCTTCACGCTTCAGGCCCCTCTCAAGGCTGCCAAATGTATGAACATGGAACCAGTCAGCCAGGTACCTCAACTTCCACGATTACAGATATCTGCGGAGAACCCATTCATGAGGCAGGTGCTTCTGGCTGACTGTGTTCGTAACAGCTATTAGAAGCCAGGACGCACTAGATGCTAGAACCCACAGACTTCAGTAACTACCTACCTTCTTACCATCTTTTTTTGTGCTGTCTTACCTGCTTTTTTCTGTGCTTCATTTTTTCTACTCACCTGTCTATTCTTAGATAACATTTTCTTTATTCCAGTTGGTTCTCTCCACTAGCGTAAGTCATGGTAGACACTGCTGGTAGCCTATCTAATACCCATTCTCTATATCACCTTCCTTACTATTCAAGGTAGCATGTACACACCTTCACGTGAATTATATATAGCTTAGAATTTTCAGTTGACAGTTATTTCTTCTCGGCACCTTTAAGACACCCAATTCTTCTGGCTTTTATTTGGAGCTTCTATGATTCCAGTCTAATAATCATTCCTGTTTAAATACTGTAGTTTCTCCCTGGTTAGTTTCTTTGTTTCTATTTACTTCTTTTTGGGGCGGGGGGGCAGAGGAAGGGGTTTTTGGTGTTCTGCGTTTTTATTATGTTGTATTTATAATGCAGGGATTTATTTTCACTTTTTACCCTATTCGGAATTTGCCAGGCTGAGGGTTAATATCATTCTGAAAGATTATTAGTTATTATCTCTTTGAATATTGCTTCTTCCTCGCCCTACAGATTCTCTCTTTCCCCCCACCCCAACGAGTTCCCAGAGCTCTGAATAAACATGTAAACCTTTTCATTTAATCCTCCACGTGTCCAACCCTTTCATATTTTTTACTCAACATCAGATCTATACTGGAACTAATTATAATTAGTTCTCTCTTCAGAAGTCTGCTGTTTAACACGTGTATTATGTTTTCAGTTTCATTTTTCATCTCTGTAAGTTCTATTTGTCTTTTTTCATCATAGTATTTGGTCTTTTTTTTTTTTTTTTTAACAGCTTTGAGGTATAATCGACTATCAATAAACTGCCTATGTTTAAAATTTACAATTTGATATGTTTTGATATGTTTAGGTAAAACCATCACCGCAATCAAGATAATGGACATATCTATTGCTTGCATGTCTCTTTATGCCCCTCGATAATCCATATATCTCACTCCTCCCTATCCTGTTCAGTCCACAGGTAACCACTGATCTGCTTTGTGTCATTATAGATTAGTTTGGGTTTTCTAGAATTTCACGTAAACAGAACCACACTTTTTCTTTTGGTCTGGCTTCCTTCACTCAGCTTCGCTATTTTCAGATTTACCAATTTTTGTTGTGTATATCAATTCCATTTTATCACTGACTAGTATTCCAGTGTATAGATATACCACAAATTTATTTATCCAATCGGCACCTGATGGACATTTGGGTTGTTTCCAGTTTGGGGCTATAGCAAATAAAGCTGCTGAGAACATTCATGTAGAAGTATTTGTATAAACACACGGTTTCAAATCTTTTGGGTAAATACATAGGAGTGGAACAGCTGGGTCACACATTAAACTTTTCAAAGAAACTGCCAGCTGTTTTCACACACACACACACACAAATTTTTTTTTTTACTCTATTGTTCTAGCACCACTATCCTTTCTCCACAGAATTGCCTTTGCACCTCTGCTGAGAAATCAACTGACCATATGTGTATATTTCTTTATTCTGTTCCACTCTTCCATTTGTCTCACTTGATGCCAATACCACACTGTCTTGATTACCATATTTTTCATGCAACCTTCTACATCTGTTCATCAACTGAGCCCTCGCCCTAAGAGATATTTTCAAAAGCACTGCTATGCAAATTTTTTATATGTTGCTATAAAAAAATTAGCATAGTACATTTCTGAAAATACCTCTGGGGGGGCAAAGTTGGCAAACAAACATAGAAGACATGCATTATTTGTGTACAAATATGGTATTGTAGCTTTATTTATGGTAAGTACTGAAGTCAAGTAGTCTAAGTTCATCAAATTTGCTCCTCTTCATCAGGTGTTTTGGCTCTTCTAGGCTCTTTATGTTTCAACTTGTCAATTTCTACAAAAAAAGACTGCTAATATTTTTATTAGAATGCCATTGACTCTTCCTATCAATTAGGGAAGAAATGACATCTTAACAATATGAGGTCTGCAGATCCCTGTAAATAGTATACCTCTCCATTTTTAGGTCTTCTTCAGTTCTCAGAGCAATACGTTATAGTTTTCAGCACAAAGATCTTACATATTTTGTCAGATTTTCTGTAAGAATTTCACATTTTTTTATAGTGTTGCCAAATTCTAATTGACCATTACAGTATATAAAAGTATAATGACTTTTGTATATTGAACTTGTATCAGGAAACCTTGCTAAAGTCACATATTACTTCTAGTAGTTTTTTGTAGGTTCCTATGGCATTTTCTACAGCTCTGGTGGTGCAGCAGTTAAGCACCTGACTGCTAACTGAAAGGCTGGTGGTTCAAACCCACCAGCCGCTCCACAGGAGAAAGATATGGCAGTCTGTTCCTGTAAAGATTTACAGCCTTGGAAATGCTATGGGGCAGTTCTACTCTGTCCTATAGGTTTGCTATGAGTTGAAATCAACTCGACAGCAATGGGTTTGGTTTGGTATAGCATCTACTAAGGAGCCCTGGTGGCACTGTGGTTAAGCGCTCGGTTGCTAACCAAAAGGTTGGCAATTTGAACCCACCAGCCACTCCGCAGGTGAGAGATGTGGCAGTCTGCTTTCATAAAGATTTACAGCCTTGGAAACCCTATGGGGCAGTTCTACTCTGTCATATAGGGTCGCTATGAGTCAGAATCGACTTCACGGCAACTGGTTTTATAGCATTTTCTATGCAGACAATCATGTCTGCAAATAAAGACAGTTTGACTTCTTTTTCAACCTTTTATTTCCTTTTTCTTTCCTTCTTGCATTGTCTAGAACTTCCAGCACCGTCCTGAATAGAAGTGGCATGAGCACACATCCTTGCCTTGTTCCTGGTCTTAGAGGGAAAATACCCAGTCTTTCACCATTAAGATGTTAGCTGTAGGTTTTTTGAAGACTCCTTTTATCAGGTTGAGAAAATTTCCTTCTATTGCTGGTTTGCTGAAAGTTTTTACCAAGAACGCCTGTTGGATTTTGTCAAATGGTTTTTCTGCATCTATTAATATGATCATGTGGTTTTTCCTTTTCATTTATTAATATGATTTACACTGATTAACTTTCTAACGCTAAGTCAACCTTGCACTCCTGGGATAAATCCCACTTGTTCATAACATATTATCCATTTTAGATATTGTTGGGTTCTGTCTGATTCAGTTTTGTTAAGAATTTCAGTATCTGTGTTCCTGAAGGATATTGGCTTATAGCTTTCTTTTTTCATAATGTCTGTGTATGGTTTTGGTATCAGACTAATGCTGGCTTCACAGAATAAAGTAAGAAATATCGTCTCCCCTTCAATATTCTGGAAGACTTTATGCAGAATTAGTAGTATTTCTTTCTTAAATATTTGGTAGAATTCACCAGTGAAGTCTCTCAGCCTGAAGTTTTCTTTTTGGAAGGATTTTAAATATCAAACTTAATTTCTTTAAGAGAACCAACTTTTGACAAAAATCTTTTTTTATTTCTATTTTTTTACTGCACTTTAGATGAAGGTTTAAAGAGCAAATTAGTTTCTCATTAAACAATTAATACACATATTATTTTGTAACATTGGTTGTCAACCCCACAATGTGTCAATATTCTCCCCTTCTTGGCCCTGGTTCCCAATCTCCATCCATCCAGCTTTCCTGTCCTCTCTTGCCTTCTGGTCCTTGCCCCTAGGCTGGTGTGCACATTTAGTCTTGTATACGTGGTTGAGTTATGTGTGTTATTGTTTGTTTTATGGGCCTGCATAATCTTTGCCTGTGGAAACCCTGGTGGCGTAGTGGTTAAGTGCTACGGTTGCTAACCACAAGGTCGACGGTTCCAATCTACCAGTCAGTCACTCCTGGGGAACGTTATGCGGCAGTTCCATTCTGTCCTATATAGAGTTGGAATCAACTGGACGGCAACAGGTTTGTTTTTTTAATCTTTGGCTGAAGGATGAACCTCAGGAGTGACGTCAGTACTGAGTTAAAGGGTGTCTAGGGGCCTTACTCTGAAGGTTTCTCCAGTGTCTGTCAGACCAGTAAGTCTGGTCTTTTTTTAATGAGTTTGAATTTTGTTAAGAGAACCAGCTTCTGGACTGATTAATTTTCTCTATTGTTTTTCTACTTTCTAGTTCATTGATTTCTATTCTGATCTTTATTACTTCTTTTACTCTACTTACTTTGGGTTCCATTTGCATTTCTTCTTGTTTCCTAAGGTAGAAGTTGGGGACATTCATTTAATATATTTCCTCTTTTCTCATACAGGCATTTAAAAAATAAATTTCATTCTACATTCCCTTTTAGCTGTATCCCACAAATTTTGATGTTTTCATTTTCATTCAATTCAAAATACCTTATAATTTCTCTTTGATTTCCTCCTTGTCTATTGGGTGTGATTTTTAGTCTCCAAATACTAAGAGATTTTTCAAGGTATCTTTATGTTAAAAAAAAAAAAAACTTTATGTTTCTGACGTCTAATTTCACTCCATTCTGATCAGAGAACACACTTTAAATGTCTTAAATCCTTTTAAATTTATTGAGACTTGTTTTATAGCCCAGAAAATGGTCTGTATAGGTAAACTGTTCGGTGTGCACTTGAAAAGAAAGTATATTCTACTGTTGTTGGGTAGAGTGTTCAACAAATGTCAATTAAATTAGTTGACAGTGTTGTTCAAGTTTTCTTTTAGATGATTTTGTCTCTACTCATTCTATTAATTATTGAGAGGAGTATTTAAATTTGGACTGTTACTGTGGATCCTTGCAGGTTTATCAATTTTTGCTTTACGTATTTTGAAACTGTTATTAAGTGCAGAAATATTTAATATTTTTATGTCCTCTTATGTCACACCTTTATCATTATGAAATGGCATTACTTATCCCTGGTAAGATTCTTCTGCTATTTATGCATCTTTTCCATCATTTTTCTTTTAACCATTTTGTGTCTTTATACAATAGATTTCTTGCAGATAGCATATAGCTGGCTCTTGCTTTTTCACCCAATCTGACAATCTCTACCTTTTAATTGGGGTGTTCAGACTATTTACACTTAATGTGATTACTGATACGGCTGATATCATCTTGTTATTTGTTTCTTATTTGCCCCATCTGTTCTTTTTTTCCTGTGATTTTGGGTTGAGGATGTTAATGATTCCACTTTACATCTTTTGCTGGCTTATTAGCAACAACTGTCTGATATATATATTAGTAATTACTTTAGAGTTTTTTCTTTTTTTGCATGAGAAACTTGAGTATTTATTTCTTTAAAATACTTTATTGTATTTTAGGTGCAAGTTTACACAGCAAATTAAGTTCCCATTTAACAATTTTCATACAATTCGTTCCATGACATTGGTGCAATTTTTCACAACATGTCAGCACTCTCATTATTTCCATTCTGTTTGTTCTGGTTCCATTAATCTAGATTCCTTGTCCTTCCTTTCCTTCTCAGCTTTGCTTTAGGGTTAATGTTGTCTGTTTGGGGTCATATAGTTGATTATTTAAGGGAGCACAGGACTCACAGGTGATACTGTTTATTTTGTAAGCCAATTTATTAAATCGATGAAAGGTAACCTCCGGGAGTAGCTTCAGTTCCAAGTTCAAAGGGTATCTTAGGGTGATAGTCTCAGGGGTTTTGCTAGTCTCTACTGGTCCAGTAAGTCTGGTCTTTTGCAGCAATTTGAGTTTTTTTTCACACATTTTCTCCCATTCTATCCTGGACCTTCTTCTATTGTATCTCTGGTCAGAACAGCTGGTAGTAGGAGCCAGGCACCAAATAGTTCTTCTGGTCTCAGGCTAGATTAGGCCATGATCTTTTGAGTTATTAGTTGTACGGACTAGTTTCTTCTTTAAGCGTTCGGTTTCCTCCTCTCTCTTTTGTTCCAGACAAGTAGAGACCGGCAGTTGTATCTTAGACGGCCACTCACAAGATTTTAAGACCCTAGACGCTGCTCCCCAAAGTAGGATGTAGAACACTACCT
Organism: Loxodonta africana; assembly: GCF_030014295.1. NCBI lineage: Eukaryota > Metazoa > Chordata > Mammalia > Proboscidea > Elephantidae > Loxodonta > Loxodonta africana. Next base: position 59,276,189 of record NC_087358.1, read on the forward strand.
TTATGAACTATTTTATGCCAGCTGATTGTGTTGTCCCACGAGACTATGGTCCCAAGCCCTTTAAACCCGTAAAGCAACTCTGTGTGGTATTTGGATATGTCTAGGAAGTCTCCATAACTGTGCCCACTGTGTGCTTTATTATATATATATTTATGCAGCATACTCAAACATGTACTTTACAGTTTTAATATACATATTTAACTTATCACAGTCTACACCTTCTAGTGATAGTAATTCACTTTACAATGAGAACCTTATGGCCATATACTTAAAATTTCTTTTTTCACGGCCTATGGACTATCATTGTCATACATTGTACTATGCATATTATAAACCCAAAATATATTATTTTTTCTTTAAACTATTGATCATCTTTTAAAAGAGATTTAATTAATTTGAAAGTTTTATATTTACCCATGTAGCTACCATTTCCAGTGCTCTTCATTACTTGGTGTAGATCCAGGTTTCCACTCAGTATCATCTCCCTTCTGCTTAAAGAACTTTTTAACATTTCTTATAGTGCAGGTATGCTGATGATGAATTCTGTTAATTTCTATATATATGAAAGAAGTTTTTTTTTTTTTTAAGATATTTTCACTGGGTAAAGTATTCCAAGTCGATAGGTTTTTTTCCTTTTAGTACCTGAAAAATGTTATTGCAGTGTCTTCACATTTGGACTGTTTCCAACGAGAAATCTGCTGTTTATCCACGTTTTTTCTCTTTGGCTGCTTTTAAGATTTTCTCTTTATCATTGATTTTGGACAATTTGAATATATGTCTTAGACTGGGGTTTTCTTCATGTTTCTTGAGCTTGGGTTTCACAGAGCTCGGACACCTGGGTTTATAATGTCACTCAAATTCGAAAAATTTTTGGCAGTTATTTCTTCAAATTCTTTTTGGTTCCCCCTTCTTCTACTCCTTCAGGGACTCCAGTGATACATACATTTGGCTATGTGAAGTTGTCCAACACTTCACTGCTGCTCTGTTCTTTTTTTAATTAGGCTTCTTTTTTCTCTCAGTTTCATTTTGGACAGTTTATATTGTTTTGTTCTTCTCCAATCTTTTCTTTGGCAATGTCTACTGCCGTTAATCCCACCCAGTGAATTTTCATCTCCAACATTGTAGTTTTCATTTTTAAAAGCTTTATTTGCTTTTAATTTAGATCTTCTGTGTTGTTACTTAACACATTCAATCTTTCTTCTAGCTTCCTGAACATATAGAATGCATTCTTAATAACTTTTAACATTCTTGCCTAAGGGTTTTATCATCTTTGTAATTTCTAAGTCATTTTGATTGATTGATTTTCTCATTATGGGTTGTATTTTCTTGCTAATTTGCATGCCTGATAATTTTTTACTGGATGACAGATATTGTGAATTTTTTATTGTTGGGTGCTAGATATTTTGTGCTACTATAGAAATTTTTAAGCTTAATCTGGGATGAAGTTATTTTGTTAGGCAGGACCAGAGCTGCATTTAGCCTAGGATTAATCTTCCCCACTACTGAGCGGGGAAGATCCTTCCTAATTCTCTATCTGAAGCCTTTTGAATTTTAAGTTTTACACTCAGGCTGTTCAGAACAGGCATTATTCACCACCCTGTGTGAGCTCTGGGCACTGTTCCCTGTAATCCTTTTAATTACATATTCTTTTACCATATTTTTTTATTCTTTTGGCTTAATAACTGTAATCATATTTGCTTTAAAGTTCCTATTTGATAATTTCATTGTCTGAAGTTCTTAGAGAAGTAACTCTGGGATAATCCATTTGGGTGGTTCTTTCCCTGACTTTGGGTAGTTTCTTCACATGCATGCACGATGAGTAGTCAATTGAATATTTGAGGAGGACCCTCTTCAGATATCTGTAATTCTCTTTCTGTGCGTCTCCTCTCCTCTCTTATCTCAAACTGCCTTGCAATTTGTAGTTGCCTCTTGGATTCCCAGCTCAGTCTCCTCAACTCAGGGAGATGACTGGGCTCTGCTTGGGTTCTTTCTTCCTATGCTGCAGCCTAGAAGTTTCCTCCAGGCAGTAAGGTAGAGCAATCATAGTGCTCACTGTACTTGTTTCCTGTCTCTCAGGGATCACCGTCTTTTGTTGACTGATATCCAATATCTTCAGTACTATTTTTTCATATATTTTGCCCACTATTTTAATTGTTTCAGACAAAAAGGTAAATCCGGCTGTTATTCCATCTTGACTAGAAGAAGTTTCACCTGATCTTTTTTAATAGTCTTATTCTTTTACCACATTTTTTACTTTCTTTCTTGCTTTAATAATTGTAAGCATATTTATAACCTTGGGGTTTCCTATGCCTGTTGCATCTCGCTCAGTGTCTTCCTCATCTGCTCTGTGATACTGAAATGTGAGCTCACCTTCAATAGGATTTTATTTATCTAGAACTCTTATGTGGCCTAGGTTGAGGGTGTCCTTCCTGCATAATTTTATTAGAGCTTCTGCCAGGTGCTCCAAAGTTATTACCATCTTGGGGCCACTTTTATGTTAATTACTTGGCTAGGAATTCCCAAAATCAATGATAAGTTAATATCTAATCTTACACTTCAGTTAGCGCAGGCCTAGGATTATGAATTCTCTGAGAGAGAATTTCTCCACTAATGGCCCAGGCCAAGAAACACAAGCTTCCTTGACATCTCTCTGTACCACTGAATGGATTTTTTTTCCCCAAGTCCTGAGAGTATGGTCCCTCAAGGACTCGAGTTTTATGCTGAGGTCTCTGTCCAATACTCTATCTTGCATGGGCCCAAGACCTAAGTTTCTGCCTCTACATGGGCAATAAAATCCAAGTTCTTTGGACACCAAGACTAATATATCCTTAGCCCTTCAGAGCTGCTACAGTGTCAGCTTATGCTTATTGTTTTTAGTTTCTTTCAGTTTTGGCTCTTGGAATTTCCCTTACATTAGGTTACTGGTTGGCTGGTGATGCTGCTAACCAAATTGTTAAACTCAAAATATTAAACAAGCTAGAATAGAATCAGAAGACAATGAAATGGAAACAGTGTCAGACTTCAGAACACAAAGGTGGTCCTGATTCATAAAAAATTAAAAATTTCCATTTTACACATTCTAACTTTTCCTCTTCTACTACTTACCTGACCTTCCAACTCATATTTTTGCAGCTAAAATCTTAAATTGGAATCTATATTGATGGTTTTCAAACTATGCTCATTGGGAGGAAGCTGACCTGCCCTCACTACCTAAGCTCTTTCTTTGCTTGGATAAAAGGGTTTAGATATAAGTTCAATGCTTTAAAAAGTTGAAAACCCCCTCTTCTGTGAGATAGGTCAAATAATTTAAATGTGTAAAATAATCTAATTAAAAAATAAAATGAAATACATCTCAATTTGTCTTGTGTCCATTTTTGCTCTAGAGAAGCTTTTAAAAATGCTTTACTTTTTTTCTTACATTAGTTTTAATTGCTTCCTCATGTAGAAATATCCTTGAATAAAAATAATATTTCGATTGCACATTGAGACTGGACCATAAACAAATTAAACACCTACCTTTCTTTCTCTTAGGTTGTTCTGGTGATGAGGTTCCTGGTGAGTCTGCGTATGTCTCTTGAACCTGCTGAGTTTCCATCACTTCAGGAATCCCATCTAATGTGACGGATACATGGGTGACTGGGGCAACAATGTCATCTTCAGATGAACTAAATATATTATTACCTAATGGAAATAATATCGGCTAATTATAATCAACTTTTTATTATAAATCAAAAAAGCTTCCTGTTTCAATAACAATTAAAGTACAAATAAAATCTTGAAATTCATTCTCTGCTTTACATTTCCTGAATTAGGAACCAACTGCTTGACCGAACTGTTTCAGTATCTTCCTTACTAGACTTTCTATCATCAGTCTATCTTGGTCTCTCCTCTTCATTCTTCACATTGCTGCTAAAGTTGTCTTCTGAAAACTAAGTCTGATCTGACCATGTTATTCCTCTGTAGGATGATAAAACCAGCGTATCTTCCTATAGTTTATAGGGGGAATAAAAGGAAAAATCAACTCAAATTCTATCATGTATTAACTCAAAAGTTTCCACAATTTAGACCAAACCTACTTTTCCAATTTCATCTCCACCCACCGAAGCCTTACACTGCAGTTATATATTAAAAAAAAAAAAACTGTATTTCAAACATTTTATTCTTTTTTCACAAGCCTGCATCTTTGGCCCAAACCATTCTCTCTTCCTTAAATGGCTTTTTCCTGTCTACTCTAATCTATTAAAGGAGTATTCATCATTCATCATATTATTTGTCCAGAACAAAATACTCCCTTCATAAAAATATCTCTCTGATGTTCTCAACTCAAATACCCTGCTTCCAGAAAAATTTGCTATGACTTTCATGGCCTTTAGTTTGGCTTTTACAATTATTTACATAAATATCTATCTCAAAACTAAATTGTACGCTTGAGGAAAACAGTATCTATTCATTCATATTTTGCTTTACTGTCTAATGCCAACTAAGCGATTACAAATCTAAGACTGATCTGTTCAGACATCTCATAAGGGACTAATGAAGAGATCTATCTTAGACTCTAAAAATTATAACCTTTATATCACAGAAATCTGTCTGAATTATATAATGTTGTTGTTTGCCACTGAGTCAATTCAGATTCATGGCAATCCAATGTGTTACAGAGCATAGCTGCTCCAAAGAGTTTTCTTGGCTGCAATCTTAATGAAAGCAGATGGCCAGGCTTTTTCTTCTGCAGCATCGTTGCATTAGTTTGAACCGCCAACCTTTCGGTTATGCGTGCAAACCATTTGTGCCATCTAGGGACCTTCAATGCATACAACCCATTGATGTCAAGGAGATTCTGACTCTATGCAACCCTACAGGACAGAGTAGAACTGCTGCATAGGGTTTCTAAGGAGCAGGTGGTGGATTCAAACTGTCAACCTTCTGGTGAACAGCCAGGCTCTTTAATTGCTGTGCCACCAGGGCTCCTCAATGCATATAGCAAAAAAACAAACCCGTTGCCGTCAAGTCGATTCCGACTCATACAGCCCTATAGGACAGAGTAGAACAGCCTGATAGAGTTTCCAAGGGGACCTGTCAGATTCAAAGTGCTGACCTTTTGGTTAGCAACTGTAGCACTTAACCACCAAACCACCAGGGTTTCCTCAATGCATAAATATTACATATATGTAATATGTATTATATACATATAAAGTATAATATAATGATACATAATATAAAAATATACTGTATACTGTAAATATTCAACATGAATCCTGAGTTCAATTAGTATTAATTAATTTTATGAGCCTGACTGCTTTCTTGTTGGAAATGCCCAAAGGAGAACATGGGATTAAAGGCAGATCAATAATATGGCAATGAATTTCATTTCATGAAGTGTTAAATTTTTAGTAGATTTTTGACTATTCATTGATAACTATCTATAAAGACTACTTTGAACTCTAAATACCTTAATACTTTTACCAATCAGATTAAGAGAAGAAATTCTGCACAATCTGATACGTGACAGCCAGTAAAATACTTTGTTTCTGAAGACTTCGTTCCCCAAATTAAAATAAAACAAAAAACCTACGTTCAACTGAGCATTTAGCAAAGGTGCTTCGACTAGTACTGTGCCTTAAAATATCTCAAACTTATCTGTGAGAGTAAGATGAGGGAAATAAATTTTTTCATTAATATTTTATTGTGTTCTCATGAAGGTTAATAGCAGTTTTGGTCCCCATTCAACAACTCCTACACAAGTTGCTCAGTGACACTAACTACAAAGCATAAACATTCTCATTATTTCCATCTGGTTGTTCCGTTTCCATTAATCGAGTTTCCCTGCCCCTTCACATTCTAAACTTTGTTTTTAAGTAATTTTTGACTGATTGGTCTTGTATACGTGATTTTTTTTTAAAGGAACACCATACTTATGGGTACTACTCATTATTTTTTGAGCTAATTTGTCATTCAGCTATAAGGTGACCTCTGGGATTAGTTCTGGTTCAATGTGTGAAGAGTATGTCAGGGCAACGGTCTTGGGGAGCCAAGGGAAATATTTTTTCTAAGTCCACGAGCCCTTCTTTATCTGCTTTTATAAAATCATTACCATCATTTAATGTGCACTGTATAAAATGCTTGAGGCACAAAAAAAAAAAATATGGTCTCTGATCTTTGGATATTTACCATCTTATAGAGAGGGAAAGAAAAACTTTACAAAGCATAAACTTAAGAAAAATCAGAATATATAACCACTCACTTAATCGTTTTTCATCCAGCATAGGGTCAGGAGAATCCATATTGAGAAGTGCCTCAGCAGCCTCAATAGTTTCAATAGTTTCATCCCCATTTTGACAAGAAGCTTCAACTACATTTTAAGAAAAAACAAAATTAGCTACAAGACATCTGCTGCTCTGAAGCTCATAGACTGCTGATCTCTTAAACCAGAATATATTATTTAATAGTTGGGTTTATACACATACTTTGCATAATTACTGTGCCATCAGGGCTCACTGGAATGAGTATGTGTCTCTGTTAAAATCTGACTCTTCTTCCGTTCCTCTATAATGAGTGAATTATCACTATCTCCTGGAAATACTAATCACGGTCACATTACTAGAATCTGAACATCCTTTGATAGTTTATAGTATTCTGGCACCATTCTGGTACCATTCTTCTCTAATGTGTATTATGGAACATTAATTATCCTAGACTATGACTGATTCTAGCTTTTTGTTTTTTAATTTTCTTTTAAAAATGGGTTATAAATGAAAAATAATCCAAGTACATCCTGGATACTGAAACACCTCTCTGCATCTAAGACAGATGCACAAAATAGTGGCACAGTGAATTCCTGGATGCCTTTTAGCCTCTTAGTTCCAGGATCAGCACTAAGGAGCTAAATGAAGAGCTACCAATGCCCTCCCCTTTCAGGGATAAATTCACCTCCTACCTCGACGATTAGATACCCAGCTCAGCTAAGAAAATCCCTAAGTTTTATATTTGAGTTATCTGAATATGATATTCATCATCTATAATCTCTTATACTTACTTGCTAGATTTCTCCATATTTTGATAAAAATTACCTAGGCTGTTTTTTTAAAGTTTGGATGAAGACATAAAATCATTACTTTCAGATTCATGGTGGACTGACAGTATAAAACTGAATATAAGTCTTTTAATTTCATACAAAGTTAAAAAGTAAATATAAACAGAGCATTCGAAGGTTTTTTCTTTTTTCCTTCAATCATAAGAGTGGAAGTGATCATTATCAGTGTCCTTTCTCCTCTTCAATCCAAAGAAGGAAAAAACATGTTCCTTTTTACTATTAAGATTATATAACCAGCCTTAATAGTAAAAAGGAATTGGTAGCTCTTTGAAATTTAGTTTAACTTTCCATTAGAATACTATAACATTTATTATTCTAAATACTCCTTCAAACCAAAAAACCAAAGCCGCTGCCATCAAGTTGATTCCGACTCACAGCGACCCAATAGGACAGAGCAGAATTGCCCCATCGGGTTTCCAAGGAACAGCTGGTGGATTTGAACTGCCAACCTTTTGGTTAGCAGCCGAGCTCTTAACCACTGCACCATCAGGGCTCCAAATACTCCTTGGATATTTCATGTTCTCTTTAGACAAGAGATCTCCAAGAACCTACAAAATTTTCAACTGACTCAAAGTTCTCAACTGACAATAATACTGAACACCAATGTGCTATCTATTGGTAACTGATACACAGATACTGTCTGAAAATATATTAAGTGATTAATTTTATGGTATATAGTAGATTGACTACAGGCACTCAAAAGAGAAATGTCATTACAACTTAGGAAGGATACCTGAAGAGATGGGCTTAGATTCAGTCTTTTAAGATAGGTATTTAAATACTCTGAGAGGGCAATTAAGCAAGGATATGAAAGTAAGTATCGTGCATTTAAAGAAAATAAGACAACTAGTCTGGTCTGTCCGGTAGTCTGCACTATTATAAAACAAAATGTACAAGTGCTAGAAATTGTCATAATAACGGTATATTAATTAGTTTTATAAACTGATTAATTCTGTAGACTGCCTTCCCAAGGAAGGAATCCTATTTTGGGAGTAGGGAATAAAATGGATGAACCGCTGTAGGGACAGAGAGCTCGGACCACTCCTGAAGGATGTGTACAAAGGAGCTCAAGATCTAGTGTCATATAAACTAATTCTACTAGCTCAGCCCCTAGCAAGATATATAAACCTCCTATAAAATAATGGGAGTTCCCACAATCTGCCAAGCCAGAAGAAGAAAAGCCCTTCTCTCACATATGAAAGTGTATCCCAGATATCTAAACCTTTAGGCTTGATTCCAGCTACTATCTTTGAACCTAAATATGTATAGGCTACATGGAGAACAGGAAAAGCATCAAAGAAGACAGCCAATATAAAAACAGGTAAGGGCAATGTTTATGGTGATGGAAAAGTTGCCAACAACAGATGAGGGTTGCATAACATGATTAATGTAATTGATTTTGCTAAATTGTACACCTGAAAAATGTCAAATTAGCAAATTTTGTGATTCTTCTGTTGCCATGGAGTCAATTTCAACTCATAACGACCCTATAGGACAGAGCAGAATTTGCCTCAAAGGGCTTCCAAGGCTGTAATCTTTATAGGAGCAGATTGACAGGTTTCTCCCGTGGATTGGCTGGTGAGTTCCAACAGGTGACCTTTCAGTGAGCAGCTGAGCGCTTAACCATTGCGCCAGGAAGGCTCCTTAATGTTCTGATATATATGTAAGTGTGTGTAAGTGTGCATGTAAGTGTGTGTGTATACTGATGATTTTATATATATACACACACACACAGAATATATAGAATTGATTACATATATAAAATATATACATATATCAAAGAATCGATGCCTTTGAATTATGGTGTTGGTGAAGAACACTGAACATACCATGGACTGCCAAAAGAACGAACAAATCTGTCTTGAAAGACATACAACCAGAACGCTCCTTAGAAGCAAGGATGGTGAGACTGCATCTTACATACTTTGGACATGTTGTCAGAGGGATCAGTCCCTGGAGAAGAACATTATGCTTGATAAAGTACAGGGTCAGTGGAAAAGAGGAAGACCCTCCATGAGGTGGACTGACACAGTGGCTACAACAATGGGTTCAAGCATAACAACAATTGTAACTATGGCACAGGACTGAGCAGTGTTTCATTCTGTTGTGCACAGGGTTGCTATGAGTCAGAATCGACTCAATGGCACCTAACAACAACATAAAAACAGGGAAAATTTCAAACCACTTCTGTTAAGTTTTTCATAATGGGAAATTTTCAACATATATGAAAGTAGAGAGAATCATATAATGAATCTTGTGGATCCAGAGCTTCAAGCTTTAAGAATTAACAACAACAGCTAATCTTCCTTTGTCGCTACCCCCAGCCCAATGCATACATTCATGACGGACTACTCTGAAACAAATCCCAGACATCCTATCATTCAATTGTAAATATTACAGTATGTATCTCTACAACATCATGTAAATCTTTTAAAAAGTATTTATTCTATATTCTGTTAATAATGAAATTTCTTTAATGTCTTGAGTTTTTTTTTATTAAAGTTTCTTCATATTAGGACCCAAAGTTCACTCACTACATTTGGTGTTATGTATCTTAAATCTCATTACTCCTGTCCCTCCAAACCCCCTTTTTTCCTTTTTGCCCTTTATCTTAGAAGAAATAAGGTCATTTGTCTGTAGTTTCTCACATTTTAGATTCCGCTGATTACTCCCCTATGGTCATTTACCATATTGCACCCCACCCCCCGCCCCCGACTCCACCCAATGTATGTCCTGTAAACTGGTAGTTCTACATAGAAGCCTGATCAGGTTCACATTCAAGTTCTGGGCAAAAATACCTGAAAGGTGGTGCTGTCACATGAGGTCTGGTAGCTTTTTTTCAATATTGTTAAGATTGAGCAGTGGGCTAAGGTATTATCATAAAACTATCTGTTATAAAATTCTCCATCAGTCTTTGACCTAATAGTTTTAGCAGACATTGATGACAGGTACCCAGAGCCATTATTTGAGTTATTAAGAGTTATTATTAAGTCATTATTAAGAGTTGCAAAACACTGGTATTCTATCATTCTTCAGCATTTATTAGCTAGAATTCCCTAAAAAGAACTTTCCTTCATCACACTGTGGTTATCCAGAATCACAATTCATACATAATGGCAAATTAAATGCTTGATTCTTTTTCCATTATTTACTGGTTTTCAGAATAACAAATGGGCTTCCTAGCATCTTCCAAAAGTGACCAACGAGGTTTTTTTTTTAAAGTATCATTGTGAATGCATGGATTTTTAACATATTTGATGTTTTTTCAATCCACTGCCATTAGAACTCAATGGTGCTCTAAAATGCCCCATTTTGGCCACTTAATCCAAAAAAACCAAACCCACTGCCGTCGAGTTGATTCTGACTCATAGCAACCCTACAGAACAGAGAACTGCCCCACAGGGTTTCCAAGGAGTGGCTGGTGGATTTGAACTGCTGATCTTTTGGTTAGCAGCCATGATCTTAACCACTATACCACCGGGAAGTCCTTAAAGTTGGTCCTGGGTCTTTTGGGCATGGCTCAAATAGTCTTTGATCGCTTCCTTGCTTTCTGGGATGGTAAGATATTACAGGCTATTCTTGTACATTTCCAGTAAAACCCCAGAATCAGTTCTTTCTACCAAGTACCCTAGTATCTGTAGTGGAAAGTGTACTCAGAGGCCACAATCTGGACACTACGAGAGTTCACTGCTATTGGATTTCTCACTAGGTCTTTAAGTGGACAGAGTTGGGAAATAGGTTGATCATCTAAAAACTTTTATTTTAGAGAATTTTAAACATATTCAAAATTAAATATGATGATATAATGAACTCCTATGTATCCAGTATCCAGTTTTAATACATATCAACTTACAGTCAATCCTGTTGTGTCTGTATGGCCATGTACTCCCCACTGTTTTTGTTGTTGTTAGTTGCCGGTCAACTCAGATCGAACTCACGATGACCCCGTGTACAAAAGAACGAAACATTGCCTGGTCCTGTGCCATTCCCATGATCGTTGCTATGTTGGAGTCCATGGCTTCAATCACTGTGCATTTTGAGTGTCCTCCAACCTAGGGAGCTCATCCTCCAGCACTATCGCAAGCCGTATGCTGCTGTGATTCACAGGATTTTCACTGGCTAATTTTCAGGAGAAGATCATCAGGTCTTTCTTCCCAGTCTGTCTTAATCTGGAAGCTCCACTGAAACCTGTCTACCATGGGTGACCTTGCTGGTATTTGAAATACCAGTGGCATACCTTTCATCATCACAGCAGCATGCAAGCCATGTACAACAAACTGACAGATGGACAGATGGGTGTGGATGCACTCCCCACCCCATATTATTTTGATGCAAAATCTAAGCATCTTAATATTTCAACAATAAGTACTTCACAAACTATCTCTAAAAAGGACTGTTTTGAAAACACAAACATCTAAACATCAACATTTCCTTAATACCAAACAGCCAATCAAATCTCTAATTGTCTCAACTATCATAAAAGGTTAGGCAGTGGTGTGTGAGGGGTTCCAAAAGTTGAGGGGGATATTTTGACATTTTTTTGTTTGAATCAGGATTCAGTTAAGTTCTTCACACAGAATAATATATGTTGGAGAGGTTGTGGAGAGACTGGAACACTTATATACTGCTAGTGGGAATATGAAATGGTACAACCACTTTGGAAATCAATTTGGCACTTCCTGAAAACGCTAGAACTACCATGCGATCCAGCAATCCCACTCCTTGGAATATATCCCAGAGAAATAAGAGCCATCACATGGATAGATACATGCATGCCCATGTTCACTGCAGCACTGCTCACAATAGCAAAAAAATGGAAACAACCTAGGTGCCCATCAACGGACAAATGGATAAACAAATTATGGTATATTCACACAACGGAATACCATGTAATGCCAGGGAACAATGACGAATCTGTGAAACATCTCATAACATGGAGGAATCTGGAAAGCATTATGCTGAATGAAATTAGTCACTTGCAAAAGGACAAATATCGTATGAGACCACTACTATAAAAACTCAAGGCAAGGTTCAAACACAGAAGAAAACATTCTTTGATGGTTATGAGGGTGGGGAGGGAGGGAGAAAGGTATTCACTAACTAGACCCAAAACCAAACCCCTTGCTGTTGAGTAGATTCCAACTCATAGTGACCCTATAGGACAGAGTAAAACTGCCCCATAGAGTTACTAACTAGATAGTGTTTGGCTGTATTCAGGAAACTAGAGAGTAGACAAGAATTATCTTAGGTGAAGGGAAGCACAACACACAATACAGCGCAAATCAGTACAACTGGACTAAACCAAAAGTTTAAGAAGTTTCCTGGATACAACCAAACACTTTGAGGGACAGAATAGCTGCGGTGGAGGTCCGGGGATCATGGTTTCAAGGGACATCTAGGTCTACTGGCACAAGAAAGTTTATTAAGAAAATGTTCTGCGTTCCAGTTCAGCGAGTGGTGCCTGGGGTCTTAAGAGCTTGGAAGTGGCCATCTAAGATGCACCAATTGGTCCCAACTCACCTAGAGCAAAGGAGAATTAAGAACCCCCAAGACAGAAGGAAAATATTAGCCTAAGAGACAAAAAAGGCCACATAAACTAAAGAACCCATCAGCCTGAAACCAGAAGAACTAGATGGTGCCTGGCTACCACCAATGACTGCCCTGACAAGGAACACAACAGAGAGTCTCTGATGGTGCAGGAGAAAAGTGGGGTGCAGAACTCAAATTCCAGTAAAAAGACCAGACTCAATGGTATGACGGAGACTGGAAGGACCGCAGAAGACATGGCCCCTGGACTCTCTGTTAACCTAGAACTAAAACCATTCCCAAAGCCAACTTTTCAAAGAATAGGTCAGACTATAAGATATAAAATGATGCTCATGAAGAATGTGATTCTTAGTTCAAGTATATACATGAGACTAAATGGGCAGCTCCTGTCTGGAGGCAAGATGAGAAGGAAAAAGGGACAGGAACTGGCTAAATGGACACAGGAAATCCGGGGTGGAAAGGAAGAGTGTGCTGACACATTACAGGGACAGCAGTTAGGGTCACATAACAATGTGTATATAAGTTTTTGTATGAGAAACCAACCTGAGCTGTAAACTTGTACTTAAAGCACAAAAAAAAAAAAAAAGATAAGAAAATAAATAAGTTCTTCACATTCTGATTGACTGATATGTTTTTTTTTAAGTTTCTTTTCATTCCTATGTCACCGCCTTAGTCATCTAGTGCTGTTATAAGAGAAATACCACAAGTGGATGGCTTTAGCAAACAGAAATTTATTCTCATTGTTTAGGAGGATAGAAGTCCAAATTCAGGGCACCAGTTCCAGAGGAAAGCTTTCTCTCTGTCGGCTCTGGGGGAAGGTCCTTACCATTAATCTTCCCCCTGGTCTAGGAGCTTCTCAGCTCAGAGACCCCAGGTCCAAAGGATGTGCTCTGCTCCCTGCTCTTCTTTCTTAGTGGTAGGAAGTTCCCCTCTCTCTGCTTGATTTTCTCTCCTTTTATCTCTTGTGAGATAAAAGGTAATGCAGGCCACACCCTGGTGAAACTCCCCTTACATAAGACCAGGGCTATGATCTAAGTAAGGGTGTTGCATCCCACCCTAATCGTCTTTAACATAACCTAATCTTGCCTCATTAACCACAGGCAAAGATTAGGATTTACAATACATAGAACAATCACATCAGATCACAAAATAGAGGATAACCACAGGATACTGGGAATCATGGTCTAGCCAAGTTGAAACATATTTTGGGGGGACACAATTCAATCCGTGAAACTCACCCACCATCTGCCTCTCTTTTTTTCCCTTGTAATTATTTGCAGAAGAAACTAGGTTGTTTGTTCTCTAGAGTTTCCCACAGTCCAGATTTTGCAAACCGTATTCTCATTTCTCATTTGAGAACTATAGAAACATATTTTTCCTATATTTCCTCTAAACTGGTAGTTGGATCTAGAGACTTGATCAGATTTCAGTTTAATTTTTCTTGGCTAAGATTTTTTCATGGGAAGAGGGTTGCGTAGTGGTTAAGTGCTATGGCTGCTAACCAAGGGGTCAGCAGTTCAAACTCGCCAGGCGCTCCTTGGAAACTCTACAGGGCAGTTCTACCCTGTCCTATAGGGTCGCTATGAGTCGGAATCGACTCGATGGCCCTGGGTTTGGTTTTTGGAAGATGTTTTTCATACATGATGCTGTGTTCTTCCATCCAAACCCCCAGTGCCATCGAGTCAATTCCGACTCATAGCAACCACCAGAAGGGTCAAATATCTGGTTGACTCTTTTTGTAGTAGTCACAACTGCTGATGTACCATACCTATATCTATAAATAGAAACTTCCCTTCATCTAATATTTGGTTGTTCAGTGATATAGTTCATGGAGGGAAGGCAGGACAAATACTTGATTCCCTCCCTTAATTATCAGTTTCAAATAACTAGTATCCCCTATTAGTAACCAATTTTTTTTTTTAAAGTATCATAGTGAACCCACAGATTTAAACACATCAGATGTGCTTTAATCCATTATAGTTATTATTTTCACTGATGCTAAAATTGTCCCATGTTTGGCTAGAAAATGTTTTTGTTTTATTAAAGAAGAATATATCATGAGTTCATACTGACATTTACCATTCAAACTTAGTATTACAGAATTTTTACTTAACTTCCGTGATTTAACATTTGTATGTCTCTTATTTTACTCTAAATCTTGGCTTCTAATGATATTAACTTCAGTATTTATTTGATATTACACTAATATCTATCCCTTTCATTTGCATGCACCCACACACATTTTGAAAAGGCAGTAACAATAGATTTACTGAAAATAATTTTAAGATTCCTTGGTAGATTTTTTTGTTGTTTGCTTCTTAGTGTATATCCCAAATATCAGGAAATACAGTCTTAAAAATCACTTTAAATAATTCTTCTCTGTATGGTTATGCCACCAACTTGGTAACATAGGTCCATTTGTTTCAGTGTGCTTTCAACTTTTAGAGATTACATATGTTCCCCCAGGAGCCTGGTGGTACAGTGGTTAAATGCTCTGCTGCTAACCAAAAGGTGGGCGATTTGAACCCACCAGCTGCTCCTCAGGAGAAAGATGTGGCAGCCTGCTTCTGTAAAGATTTACAGCATTGGAACCCTATGGGGCAGTTTTACTCTGTCCTATAGGGTCGCTATGAGTTGGAATGGACTTAATTGCAACAGGTTTTTGGTTTGGTTTATGTTCCCTCATTTCTACTTAATTTTGTTTAATAATTGTTAAAACATTTACATGGCTCCAAAGTAAGAACCACAAAACAAAGTATATTTAGAAAATTCTAGCTTTCATCCTTATCCCTTTCTTCATCCTGTAAGTAACTATTTTTATTTGCTTCTGGTTTTTCTTTTCATTTTTTTAAATATAAGCAAATGCCTACATATCATTTATATTCTTTCCTCTGTCTTGGATAGATGGTAGCATACTATTTATACTGTTCTGACCCTTGCTTTCTGTTTTTTTGCTTTATTTTACTTAATATACACTAGAGATCATTCCACATCTGTGTACAGAGACCATGCTACCTTCTAAATTAAAAAAAAAAAAAAAAAGTGAGACAAAATAAGTGTATTCAATATCAAAGATCTAATTTGTAAAACTTTGTTTATGCCATTCAGCTTCAGTGCTTAGATCAGAAAATGCAAAATAAATGTAGTATTCCTGCATGAAGCAAGAAAAGCATATCTGGTTTTTAAAAATATACAAGAAAATGTCAGCCTTTCATTAAATGGATCAAATCTCTAACTCATGCTGTTAGTTGCCATTGAGTCGGTTCATGGCAACCCTATGTACAGCATGCTCAGTCCTATGCTGTATCCTCACAACTGTTCGTACATTTGAGCCCACTATCGCAGCCACTGTGTCAATCCAACTCATGAAGAGTTTCTCTTGTTTTTGCTGGCCCTCTACTAAACATGATGTCCTTTTCTAGTGATTGATCCCTTCTGATGACGTGTTCAAAGAACGCAAGATGAAGTCTTGCCATCCGACCTGGCAACTAGCTAAAATCTATCAGTAACAAAGGGCAGAAAGAGTTGACATTATCCTAAGGGAACGATTCATTAAAGACATTTGGAATTATTATGAATTACTAAAAATTATGTTTGACCTTGTGAAAACAGGCAGAGTTAAGTCTGAAAGAGGGGACAGATAGTAGTACTTTTTTTAAGAAGAAGATTAACTAATGAATTTGGTCATCATGGCTACCTCTCATATGTGGAAATTTAATTTCTACCATCTCATCTAATAATTTCAAATTTAGATCCTCAAAATGCTAGTAATGGAAGAAGAATCTCCACATAGATAATGATTTTCAAAAAATTTCTGGCAGTATAACTCCTTTTCCAAATGAAAACTTAGGTGGAATTCCAATATATAAATAGAAACGGCGGTATTTTATCGCTGTACTTTTACTTTATAGGCTTCAATCTGTATCAAACTTCATATGAGGTAAATCAATGATAAAAATAAAACTTTTGATGAACATGAAAATTTAAAATTGGGGGTTACAGATGACAGCTGCAGTCCAATATTAGTCTCAAATTCATAACATCGTTAAATCTTTTTTATTATTGAAAATTTCAGACAAAATCCAAATTATGAGGAATAGTATAATGAATCCCCCATGTACCCATTCTCAGCTTCAACAATTATCAACATATGGTCATTCTTCTTTCATCCAAACCCTTTTCACCGCCCAAAGAATTATCTGGAAGCAATCCACGATATCATATTATTTTATCACTAAAAATTTTAGCATTTGTATCTAAAAACTAAGGAACCTATTTTAGAAACGTTAACACAATGCCGATACCATAACTAAAATATTAACAACAATACTAATATCATACCTAAAATACTAACCAAAAGGTGGATGATTTGAACCCACCAGCCTTGGAAACCCCATGGGTGCAGTTCTACTCTGCCCTATAGGTCGTTCTTTCTAGGACCCATCTCATTCTTCCCCCAGCACTATTCCCTCCTCAATTGCGGCAGGCTGGCCCCTCTACCACTCTGGACTAAGGAGGGCTACAGAATTCTTTCCTTTCTCATGACATTGCTCAGACAAGGATGGAAGATTTAAACAAAGGCTTGGGTAGGAGATAAGAAAGAGGAAGGGAGAAGAAACATGCAAATAGAAAATCTGGTTTTCAAGATATGGCTTATTTTCTTAGCCCATTCCACACCAGTCCTATTTTCCAGGAAGGAGCCTATCTGTATCTAGTTATCTGCTGTCTTTAAGTCTAAACCCAAGAGAATGAAGCAGGGAAAGGAATAAGTAATTCCTTCTCCTAAGGATCTAAGATCTGCTTTCCTACTCTTAATGTCCTCTCTGAAGACCAGAGCCTTTCCTGGTGACTAATTTCAACACTTTCAGGGGAGGCCCAGGCTTCCAACTTTCCTACAGAGAGCATAGCTTTCCCCCAGGGCTTCAAGAAGTTACATCAGAACACACTGCAAAAACCCCTCCACACTAGATCAGTTAACAATGAATAGAAACTTCTAATCTGAAGTTATCAATTTCCTTATTGATAAGGGAGAAAAACAGTCTAGAGTACCAAAGAACTTTAATTGGGTTGATCTGAACGATAAACAAGAAAATGCTCTGTAAAAAATAGAGGACAATACAAAAATTAGGTGTTCTTAGCCAAAGTTATCATTGGGGGCCCTGCTACTAGGTGTGTGACCTTGGGCAAGTCATTTAACTTAATCTAACTTGTTTTCTTTTTTTGTTCTGAAAATTAAATAAGATAATGTACTGTACATTAAAAAAAAAAAAATCCCGTTAAAATGATACACTGAGAAGTTGTCAGTTTTGTGGCATTCTTGCCAAAAATGCCTCATTCCAATCATGAGAAAACATCAGACAACTAAAACTGAGGGGCATCTTACAAACTACATGACCAGTACTCTTCAGAAGTGTCAAGGTTATGAGTTATAAGACAAAGGAACTGTTACGGCCTGGGAGAGGCTAAGGAGAAATAACATCTAAATGGAACATGAGATATTAGACAGGATTCCGGGACAGAAAAAGGACATTAATGTGAAACTGGTGAAATCTGAGTAAGACTTAGGTTTAGTTAATAATATTGTGACCAATGATAATTTCTTATTCTTGCGACACATACAATAGTTATGTAAGATATTAAATTGGGGGAGCCAGAGGAGGTCTATAAGGGAATTCTGTACTATTTTAGCAACTTGTCTATAAATCTAAAAATAATTCAAAATTAAGTTTTTTTAAAAACAATCTGCAGTGTAATTAATTACTTCTGTGTGTGGCCTTTCTAGCCATGGTCTTGTGACTCCTAAGCAGGTGATTGGGTGGGGTTGCGCAAATAGGATAACCTAGCCCACAGAGGGGACTGGTCAGCTTCGCCTTAAAAGAAAGCCAATTCCAGAACAGAGAGGAGAGCCTCTACCATCACCAGAGATGAGAAACCTGCAGGAAAGACCCACAGAAGACAGCGCAGTGGGATTCCCAGCCCAAGGAGCAAGAAAGCTGAGTGCCTTTGGGCAGAGACTAAGGGCCAGGGGGAAGTCTAAGCCTAGCCCACGAATCTGGGACCCGCCAGCCACCACAACCATATGAGCCATTTCCTTTATGTGGTTCCTGAGTTCTGTGAGATGCTGCAGTGAATTAGGCAACCCAAAGACAGGAGGTACAGTACTCAGGTGAGAGGGAGTAGCTGATGTTAGAGATGATGGAGTGCTACAGCAGCTTGGAAAAGTTACACATTTGGGACATCTTTAACCTCCAACTCTTAGTTGTCTAGTGCTGCTATAACAGAAATACCACAAGTGGATGGCTTTAACTAAGAGAAATATATTTCTTCACAGTAAAGTGGCTAAAAGTCCAAATTTGGGGCATCAGCTCCAGGGAAAGGTTTTCTCTTTCTGTAGGCCTTCTCATCAATCTTCCCCCCTCCCCACTAGGAGCTTCTCTGGGCAGGGACCCCTGGTCCAAAGGACTCACTCTGCTCCCAGCACTGCCTTCCTGGTGATATGAGGTCCCCAACTCTCTGCTTGCTTCCCTTTCCTTTTTATCTCTTGAGAGATAAAAGGTGGTACAGGCCACACCCCAAGGAAACTCCCTTTACTTTAGATCAGGAATGTGACCTGGGTAAGGGTGTTACAATCCCACCCTAATGCTCTTTAACATAAAATTACAATCACAAAATGGAGGACAACCACACAATACTGGAAATTATGGCCCAGCCAAATTGATACACATATTTTTTGTGGGACATAATTCAATCCATGACAGCCTCATAGGAACCAGCTTTGTGTTGATCCTTATAAAAGAAATCATTCATTTATGATCACAAAGCTTAGTATATAGTAAGCATTCAATAAATGATTGCTATTGCTTCGATTATCATTATTGCAATTTATTCAGTTCCAAATCAATCTTCTATTCCTTCCCCTAGCTACCCATACACATTGCTGTCAAGTCAATTCTGACTCATAGCAGCCATATAGGACGGGGTAGAACTGCCCCATAGGGTTTCCAAGGAGTGCCTGGTGGATTCGTACTGCCGACCTTTGGGTTGGCAGCTGAACACTTAACCACTAAGCCACCAGGGTTTCCCCTCCAGCTACAGCTAGCCTATATCATATAAGTTCCTGAAATGCTGTTGCTGCTCTCGTTTTCCCAAAAGCATAAGAAATAAAAACTCACAGTCTTTTCAGTACCTATTTTGGTGTATCCCTGGCTAGTTTATAAGATTCCATAGGACAACCCACAAGCAAAACCAAACTGAGCTTTTGCTGCTATGACAAAAATGTCAGCACAATTTCTATCCCTCTGTGTCTTGGTCTATACCATAATGGTTTTTATCTTATTATCTTTTTTTTTTTTTTTGTCATCTTCCCATATGATGGGTGAAAATGGTATTTTTATTTCATACTGTATTTAACTGCTGACTAAGAGAAAGTAACCTTCCTAGTTATACTCATTGGGCACTTGTGTATTTTTCACTTACTACTGCCTATTCAAATCCTTTGCCCATTTTAGGTTGCTACTGATTTGTAGGAGCTCTCTATAATTGAGGACATTAGCCCTTTACTTACCACGTGTAGGTTGTAAATAGTTTTACCTGTTTGTCATTTTCCTTTTATTGTTAATTATATTGTTTTTTGGCATTAAAAAAAATTTGATACTTGTTACAATAAGGTAGGAATCTAACTTTCTTTCCCTCTTCCACCAAAACAGATACCTAGTCATTCTCCCTTTCCCCACTAATTTAAAATGTCACCTATATGACATATTAAACTCTTCAACAGATCAGAATCTGTTTCTAGACTTTATATCGAAAAATCCAACTTAATATTCTTCCACAAATGTTACATTTCTCTAGTTACCATAACTTCAAAATTTTTAATATTTAGTAGCTTAAGTTATTCATTCAAAAAAACTTAATTGAATGTGTATTATGTACCAGGCATTGGGCTAGATGCTGAGGTAAACCTGTGAACAAGGCAGCCACAATAACTGCTACCATGAAATCTACAGATATACCTCATTATGCCTATTTCTGGTAAACTTTTTAATGTAAGACTAAATATTCAAATAACCTTTACTTCCAAATAATCTTCTCAAATATCCCCAATGCTTCTGGACAAGATGCATGAATTAAATGTACAAAAATACAAATATAAGTACCAATTTCTAAAACTTATCAAATATTACTACCACTACTGAAACCCTGGTGGTGTACTGGTTAAGAGCTATGGCTGCTAACCAAAAGGTCAGCTGTTCGAATCCACTAGGCTCTCCTTGCAAACTCCATGGGGAAGTTCTACTCTGTTCTATAGGGTCGCTAAGAGTCGGAATCTACTCAGTGGCAGTGGGTTACACCTCACACTTCTATAGTCTACCTTCAAGTTTGAAATATCCTACTAGTTCCGACTGAACCAGAAGAGAAATCTTCTGTAAATACCAGGACCTTATCTTATATTTGGATCATGGCCTCCTGTTTTGCTCCCTGTGGCAACAGCAAAAAAAGAATATTCCCACCTACTTCCCTACAAACAACTTATCAGAAATACAGAGTGAGGCATATGAGAAATGCTCAGTGAAGATTTGATCAGATGAACAGGTTTAGTCCCTCTTACATGCCCCCTATCTTGTCATGTTTGTCTCAATATATGTGGGAAAGAAGAAAAGGGAGGTGAGAAAGCAGTATGAAACACGGGCAAAGGAGAAAGAAAAAGTAATTCCTTTCTTCCTGCAGGTCTCTTAGCTTCTGCAGGTAATGAAGTCACTCAAAATCTAAGCAAAGGTTAGAGACTTTCTGTACTCCAAAAACCACAGACCTGGCACACTGCCTAAAACCATCCTGCAGTGAGGTCTACTAGAGGCATGCACACCTGTAAGGGTGATGTCGTCATCATCATCATCTATGATTTCTTCTTCAGCAACATCCAGCGAGCTCTCAGTAATCATGTCATTGGGCTCTTCCACACAGGCTAGACCGGCATAACTGTTGAGAATATCGGCACCAGGAACATGTTCCACAATTACAGCAGGAAAAATAGCTGGATCACCAAGCTGGGACGGGGCGGGGGGGGTGGGGGGGGGAGTGGGGGGTAGGGATGAGAAAACAAAAAAAGATTAATAAAGTTTTACCTTTGATTAATGCAAAGAAAAACTATTCGATATTGAACATCAGTTAGTTTCTACATCATCGGTTACTTGTATCTTGACAATCCTAGGCTGGAAAGAATATGTCATCTATTCAGAGTGAATAAACTTTATCTACTCTGGGTCTTAATACCCAAATTTCCATTGGAAAATCCTATAAAAGTACATTTTTAAGATACAGTTAAATAAAAAAAAGATATCATTAATGCATAAGCATGAACCAAAAAGTGACATACAAATCAACTGCATGATTAGATAAAATCTCAAAAATTCTACGACAGAAAAAAAAGTACCATTTGTGAGCTTAATAAATATTAAACTGTCACTTGACATACAAGCCTTGTTTAACAACAGTTTTTGACTCAAGTGGAAAAATTAACTTTCATATTCTGTTATTATCCTTATCAAGCATGTATCTACTAAGGTTATAAATTATTACTAGCTTATAATAACTGCTGTTATTATGACTAACATCTATTTATAGGATCATGGAATTTTAAATCTGGAAGGATGTTTAAAATGAGTCCAGGCATCTCATTTTACAAATGCAGAAACTCACCTAGAGAGGGTTTCAAAGAATCTGCTTAAAAAACAGTTAATTGGTGGCAAATTTCATTAAGTTACCATTTCCATTAGCTTAATTTCAAACTTAGAAAAGTTGCCAAAACAAAAAAAAAGTACAAAGAATTCCAATACACCCTTTGCCCATAATTCCATGTTAACATTTAATCATGGCTGCCTTACCATTCTCCTTCTATATTATTTTTTTCTAATTTATCCTTTTACACTAAATACATGAGTGTGTATTTCCTAATACACAAATATTATCTTGCATAAAGATAGTATAATTATTAAACCAGGAAATTAACATTCATACAGTACTATTATCAAATCTATTGGCCTCATTCAAGTTTTTCCAGTTGTCCCACTCATGTTCTTTATAACAAACAAAAAAATTTTTTTTGGTTCAGAATCCAGTCCATGGTAATAGGTTTCATTTAGTTATGTTTCTTCATGATACAACTCCATTGATCTGGGACGGTTTCTTGTCCTTTAACTGGGACCAATTCTTCAGTCTTTGACTTTTCACAACCTTGAGGAATACAGGCCATTCGTTTTATAGAATGTACCTCAATTTGGGTTTGTAAGATATTTCCTCATGATTAGATTTAGATTATGCATTTTGGGCAGGAATACCACAGAAATTATTTGTGGTCTTTCAAGCGTATCAGCAAGGTGTGAAATCACCTTGCAAAAACCAATTTGGTCTTTGTTTTCAGTTCTTTTGAGCTGGACCACACTTGAGGCTAATGAATGGGGGCTGACCAGACCACGGAGGGATCAGCTAGGGGCCCGGTGTTGACTAAATCTCCGGAAGCACAATGTAATCTATCATGGCCACATGGAGACGCCCATAAGAGCCCTGAACCCTGAGACTCAGATGAGCTTCCTGGTTGGTGACCATGCATACCCCTTGAGACATGGAAGCTCCATGCTAGAAACTCTCCTAGACATCATCCTGCGCACTTCTTTGTAACCTTTTTCGTCACTATAATCTGTAGCTGTAAGCATGGTGTGCTCTCTGTGAATTCTGTGAGTTGTTTCAATGAATTATCAAACCTACAGGGGCAGTGAGAGCCAGTAGGAGCTGGCGTCTGCCTACTTGGCAGTCTCAAAGACAGTGTCCTTCTAACTAGTGAGTTCTGGCCCATCTCCAAGTAGTTAGGGTCAGTGACAGAGTGTGCTACATGAGTGGCTAGCGATGAGGATGGAGAAGTGGGAAAGTGAAAACTGGATCCAACCCCGCATTTTGGGGATTTGATTCGTGCTGATCCTTATCACAAAACTAGCAATGAAGGCACAATTTACCCACTTTGCTCTTGCTTTGTGTAGCATGATATCAGGAGGCCCAAAATACCTACTTATCCCATTAGTGGTGATATTATATGGTGGTATCTACCAGGTTTCTCCACTGTAAAGTTACTATTTTTCCCTTAGTAATTAATTAATACCTTGTGGGAAAGACACTTCAAGACTATGTAAATATCGTATTTCTGAAAGAAACATTTACCCATTAAGTAGTATCTTCTAAAATGTAAGAAAAGTTCTTGCCCATAGATAATAATGTCAGGTACTTTGTTATTTTCCTTTATTAAGTCAGCCAGTCAAGGAAAATTTGCTTATGTCAGGTGGATCTTGGCTGAAAGCAGAGAATATCACAAAGATGTTTACCTCTGCTTTATTCACTATGCAAAGGCATTCCACTGTGTGGATCACAACAAAATTATGGAAGAATGGGAATTCCAGAACATTTAATTGTGCCCATGCAGAACCTGTACATAAACAAACAGAACAAAGGGATACTGTGTGGTTTAAAATAAGGAAAGGTGTGTGTCAGGGTTATATCCTTTCACCATACTTATTCAGTCTGTATGCTAAGCAAATAATCCAAGAAGCTGGACTATATGAAGAACAACAGGGCATCAGGATTGGAGGAAGACTCATTAACAACCTGCATTATGCAGATGACAACAACCTTGCTTGCTGAAAGTGAAGATGACTTGAAGCACTTACTGATGAAGATCAAAGACTACAGCCTTCAGCACGGATTACGCCTCAATATAAAGAAAACAAAAATCCTCACTACTGGATCAATAAGCAACATCATGATAAACAGTGAAAAAACTGAATTTGCCAAGGATTTGATTTTAGTTGGATCCATAAGCAACACCCATAGAAGCAGCAGTCAAGAAATCAAACAACGTATTGTATTCAGCAAATCTGCTGCAAAAGACCTCTTTTAAAGTATTAAAAAACAAAGATACCACCTTGAGGACTTAGGTGGACCTGACTCAAGCCATGGTACTTTTCATTGTCTCACATGCATGTGAAAGCTGGAGAATAAATAAGGAAAATAGAAAAAGAATTGATGGCTTTGAATTATGGTGTTGGTAAAGAATATTGAATGTATCAGGGACTGCCAGAAGAACAAACAAATCTGTCTAGGAAGAAGTACAGCCAGAATGCTCCTTTGAAACGAGGATGGCAAAGCTTTGTCTCACGTACTTTGGACATGTTATCAAGAGGGACCAGTCCGTGGAGGAGGACATTATGCTCAGTAGAGTAGAGAGTCAGTGAAAAAGAGTAAGAGTCTCAATGAGATGGATTGACACGGTGGTTGCAACAATGGGCTCAAATATAGCAAGGATCGTGAGGATGGTGCAGGACCGGGCAGCGCTTCGTTCTGTTGTATATGGGGTCGCTACGACTCGGAACTGACTCGACAGCACCTAACGACAAACAACAAAGTCTGCTAGACTGAAAATATTTATGGTTTCATTACAACTAAGCAGCCTCAATGTTTAAAACGGTATGTATATAGCACAAAGGTTAGAGCTTACTTCTATCATAAGGATTTAATTACCTAAATTAAATATACGATATTATAGGTGCTACATAGATATTATCCTCGCATACTAGAATGTTACATTCAAAATTTATGGGTAATAACCCTAAAACACATTTGGATCGTTTTATTTCAAAACGTTTCTTCCTGTCTCAGAAAAGAGGAAATAAGTCAGAAATAACTGAGTCTCCAAATCATAACTTTTAAAACCGAAACTAGGGGCTCAAAAATTATACTGTAAAACACATGTGAAGACAAGAAAATATCATATAAACTGGTCATAGGCAAGTACAGTCATTTGATCTTCCCTCTCCCTCTTTTGAGAGGTTAATGCTTCATATGCAAGCCAACCTAATATGAACATGAGCTTGTTAAAACACTTCTCTCTTAAGAGTTTAAGTTAACCTTCTAGTCATCTTCTATCAAAGATGAGTCCAGGATTGAGTTCATTTTCACACAATTTTATATTATTCTGCAACAACCCCACATACCAGGTAAAAACAGGGCCCATCATCTCCATTCACTGACAGATGAGGAATTGGGTTAAAAAGTTTGCCCAAAGTCATCCACTGAGTCAGAGACAGTGGCATGCCAACCCAACTTGGAGGACCTGTCCTTGACCAAAATGAAACTGAAGTATTCCTATCTAAATCTATTTGGCTACTGAAATTTGGGTGGAGAAGGACCAGAGTGTGGATATCACAAAGGATATCTCCCAACACTTTTCTGAATCTATATAGTTCCCAAGTTTCAGGTAGCTATTGATACTTATTGCTACATTCCTGCTAATCATTAAGTGGATCGAAGGAAATGACCATTGTATTCTTCATAATTTACAGGTCTCAGGTACACCTTGTTAGATACCGCCATAATCAACACCACTTCTACCACAGTATCCCCCGCTCCAGAGGCAAGCACTACTAACAGTTTGTTTCCTAACAGAGACAACCTATTGGCTTTAAACAATCATTTTAATTGCAGTTCAAAACATTTAATAATTTTTAAACTATTTAATAAGGAAAATTATAAACACAAAAGAGTAAAGAAATGAATTTCCTTTAAAGTAATTAAGAATAAAAAGGCACAAGATGAATGTAATTATTGTCACTGAATTGTACATGTAAAAAAAAAAATGCTGAAATGGCAAATGCTTTGTTTATATATACCACAATTGAAAAAAGTACAGAAAAAAAATATACAGAAAAACAAAAGAATGAAAAGGAACACATGGTTCTGATTTAGAAGGTAGCTCGGAGCCCTGGTGGTCAGTGGCTAAGCACTCAACTGCTAACCAAAAGGTCAGTGGTTCGAACCTACCAGCCACTCCATGAGAGAAAGACGTGGTGATCTGCTTCCATAAAGATTACAGCCTTGGAAACCATATGGGGAAGTTCTACCTGCCCTATAGGATCCCCATGAGTCATAATCAACTCAGTAGCAATGGGTTTCACATACAGTGAAAAAGACTGTGAACCAGAAAACCTGGGCCTTCTCAAACCCTTGTGATGTGACCTTAATTTCCTCATCTTTAGAGAAAGAAGAGCATTGGCTGATCCTAAGGGCCGTTCCAGGTGTTCTGTTAAGATGTATTTTAAAGGCAAGGGCTCCAAAACTGGCTTCATAACATCACAGTATAAGAGATTATTCCCTCTTATGGACTAAACGGGGGAGAGAGTGGCATGCACAGTGACCACGTGGCTGCTGCCTCTGCTGTTCCATTAGTGAACATTTATTGACACTTTAGTATGCACCATGCATTTTGCTTATTGCTTTACATGGATCATCACCTTATTTAATCATCACAAAATCCTACAAGGGTGATACACTGGAATATCTATTTTATACAGGGGGATACTGAGTCAAGGGAAGTGAATAATTCACTGCAAGCCATACAGATAGTAAGCAGTAGAACAGTAACTTGAACTGACACCAGTGTCCATATTCTTTACCTGTGTCCTATAGTCAGCCTTCAACATGGTACAGTATTGGCTTGTTAGCGTATTTACTTGGCTCTGTTTAGAACAACAGAATAGGTAATGAGCTGTGTTTGAAGGTGGGGGTATTTCAGTATCATCTTTTTTAGGACTTCTCCAATCTGAGTCTATTATAAACCTTTTGGGCATAGGCAGTTACTCTTGATCCCCAGGCTATCTAGTCCCCTTCCCAGTTTCACTCCCATTTTAGCCATGTAGTCGTCTCCTGAGTCACTTGCTCCGTTCATGAAAAGCTTGGGCCATTCTTTTCCAGTCCACTGAAATGGAAATGCACGCTCAGAACTGTTCCTCTCTAATTTATCCAGGGTGCTCTTAGTCTCTACACAAGAAACAGACTAACACTGGGTCTTCATAAGAGTATGTATAGTTAGGTTAAGAGGTCTGAGTCTGTGTATACAAAATAAACCTAGGAAACACCTCTCAGGTGACTGGAAAGACTCTTCTCCACTACTACCATAAATAGAAAGAAAATGCAGACTCCAGGAGCTCCAACTAAACTCCGGCCTTCTAAACTAGACTGATTGCCAACTGGCTCAAGCTAATCATCAGGAACCTAAGGAACCACACATTTTAAAATTCTTCATAGAAATCTGGCTCCCTCCCTCTTAAATGGAGGCATGTCAAAATTTCAAAGGCTGAGTTTTCCTAGATTTAAAAAATAAAATATTGGAACAGAATTTAAAGCCTATCATTTACTTTAAAGTCTATCATTTGATAACTGGTTCCCTCTACCCTAAATAATTTCTGTGGCTTATGGCAATAAGGATATATATAATCTTGTTACTATTTCTAAATTAAGATCAGACATTATTCTTTGAGCTTCTTTGCTTATCTACCTCACTTCTTCCATGTAATTTTAACCAGACCTCTTCCCAAGGTTTATTTAAAAGGGAAGCTTCAGGAAGGTCAGAGCTATTCATAAAATGGCCATACTCCCAATAAGATCTGTTACCTCCTTTCAAGAAAAGAAGGTACTCTCAACAACAATAAAATAAAATTCTGTTTTTAAAAAATTCTAAGGAATAAAAAGAAAGAAAAGAAGGTACTGGACATTTCTTTGCCGTCCTAACAAAAATGTTACATTCCACTTGGTTGATGACTTTTTTTTTTTTTCTTAATGACTGTCGAAACAAACTCAAAAGCCTCTCCTCTATGGTGCCTTTTATTTGAATCAGAAAACCTCTCTCAACTCTTTGAGTGGTTATCAACCCTGTCTGTATACTGGCAAACTTCCACAAATATCAAAACCTGGACCCCCAAGGGACCAAATATATCAGAATCTCTGGGGAGTGTAGCCAGGGCATTTCATTAAAGCTCCCCAGGTGATTCCAATGCACATCCGCGATTCAGCACCACTGCTCTAAAGAATTACAACATTCATGACTGCATTCCCTAAACTGAGTCAACTCTAATTACTCATGCCAATGCCTGGGACACTAGTACGCCAAAGAAACAAACAGATTATTATGAGATCTTTTGCTGTTTGGCAGTTGAAGGCTATTTTACCACTTGCTTTTGGAACAGAACCAAAATAAATCACAAATGATAGGATTGATAGGATTAAAGGACAACGTCTTGGGGTCAAAATCTATCACAGATCAGAGAGTTTCCAATGCCTCAGTTTCTATAACTGAACTATGTATACTGTAGTCATAGGCTGACTTTCAACTGCTCTGTAACTTTATTGAAGATCTTAACTGTTCCAGAAAGAAAAACACACGTACCAATTTCCCTTTTCTATTAACTGCAGGTAAATTTAGAACATTTGTTGAAAGCAAAATTTTAACAAACTCTTTAGCAGCAATAAAAACTAAACCAAGTTTTAGTAGGAAACAGACAGTTCCCCAAATTTCAACACTGTCTGTTACACAGTTTCCATTTGTTGTGGTTCATCACAAATGTGGCAATACCATCAAGTCAAAAAAAGAAGGAAACAGACCAATCTATGAGCAGTACAATAAGTTTCTACAGTAAGGAGACTTGTGTATTCCCTCGATATACTACAAACTAAAATTCTAGAAGAATATTTAAGAAACTGTGGATCAGTATTTCAACTCTATAAAGAAATAAAATTGTTCAACAGGCTTTTGGATTAAAGAAAAAAAAAAAAGCACGAGAGCTTTCAAATAACTTGTTTGCCAAGCTCCTCTAAAAGCAGACTCAATCTGGTACATGGTTGTGAAACATCCTGCCAAGATTCTCTATGAAACAGCTTAAAATGAAATACCTAGCAAATGTTCTCCAGAAGAATAAGGGAGTTAAAAACTGTGTTTTAAAAATTTCCCGAATGCAGATATTCCTTTTTTTAGGGCAGGTGCATAATCAGCACACTTTCAAGTAATTTAAGCTACCTCTTTGTCTCAAGACAAGGCAGTATGGGGAGTGCCTCGGGGCCTTTGTTATTGTTGTTAGGTGCTATTGAGTCACCCTGACTCATAGTAACCCCATGTGACAGTGAGTAGAACTGTCCCATAGAGTTTTCTAGGCTGTAATTTTTTTTTTTTTTTTTAATCTTTACTGGAGCAGAATGCCAGGTCTTTCTCCTGCAGAGCCTCTGGGTGGGTTCGAACTGCCAACCTCTTGGTTAGCAGCGCTTAACAATTGTGCCACCAGGGCACCTCAGGGCTCCTCATGTTGTCGTTGTTAGGTGCCCCCAAGTCGATTCCTACTCATAGCAACACTATAAGACAGGGTAGGGCTGTCCTGTGGGGTTTCCAAGGCTGTAATCTTTACGGAAGCATAAAGGGTCACTATGAGTCAGAATGGACTTGATGGCAATGGGTTTGGTTTTTGTTTCTCTTGCCGAGTGGCTGGTGAGTTCAAACCACGGACCCTCCGGATAGCAGCTGAGCACTTATCCACAGCACCACCAGGGCTTACGGTTCTCTGATAATCTTAAATAATCTTAAATAGCTCTCCCCACTCCAAGGTCGTTCTAATACACATACAAACTAAACAGTATACTTCCTATACACATTTTTGAGACAAATTTCTGTGCCCTGCCTGCCAACCAGACTGCTGCCCCAAAGCCTCATCCTGTGAAGACACTTTTTTGAGGTCCTCTGACTTATTCTTAAAATCAAAAACAAAAAACTAACACTTCACTGTATCATGACACAATCTGAATATTTTCCCATGCAGCAAATACACTCTATGTACACATGGTGAAAACAGGGCGTAACACCAGTGCTGGGCTCTGGAGTCAGATGGATGCTGTCTAAGTGCAGACTCTACTTTGTCCTGAGTGTTTGAACTCAGGCAAACTATACAGCCCCTCTAAGCTTTAGTTTCCTGTCCATCTAAATTAGGAATAATAACATCTTCAAAGGTTGTTATATGAATTAAGAAACATTACTTGATATACTCATGGCATATACCAATATAACAGTTTGATGATGAAGTCCCTCAGTATTTGATTTAGACAGAAATAAACACTCTTAAAAGTTGGTTTACTATAATCTCACGTTGAGGGGCATTTTTTTTTTCCTTTGAAATGAGAATAGTCCTTTCAGACAATTGGGGAACAGACTTAACCATTTACAGTCAGCAATGGCCATTAGCTTCAATTAGAAGCAAAAGTTGGATACATATGTTTTCTCTTTGTGAAAATTATCAAGCTGTACACTTAGGAATTCTGTCTATTTTTGCATATAAGCTATATTTCAATAAGAAGTATAAAAAACAGAGGTCTATGTGATGGGAGAAAAAGAACTTCAAAATGTCTTCAATTCTTTTCAGCTTCACTCGGCTCTCAGCACTGTTCTGAGGCAGAAGTGGAAGCAGAACAGCGGGGAGGAGGGGGCCGGAACCAGATTAAATACTGTAGTGGTATTCCTTTATCACCTTATATAAACCATAATAAAACCAAAGGCAATCTCTAGACCCAACACATCTATGTGGACATACACACAAAGAAACTGGGGTGACTGGTGAACAAAATAAATCAAAATTGATATCCTTTGAAACAAGCTCCCACAGTACATTAAAAAAATATATATTTCTGGGAATAGGTAATACATGAACATATTCAGATTCCAGAAGTATAAAACATTATTACTGTCCCTCTCCCCATAAAGTTCTGCTCCCCAACAGCTACCAGTTACTACCAATATCCGAAGTACATTCTAAACGACTTCAGGTATTGATGTATTAAAACAAGAATTGTATAACAGATATCCATAGCCCGGCACAAAATAAACAACAGTTGCCATACTGTACAGGGTTATTATGAGGCTCACAAGAAAATCCATGTCACAAATAGGGCCTAGCGAGGGTAAGAGACCGTAAGTGTTAGCTCTTATTACTATATTTAAACAAACTATTCATTTTGAGATTAGCCTATTGTTAACGTGTGCCAATTTTGGAATCAGCGTTGTAAATGGCTTTGTGAGAATGACCCAGGAGATTTCTCTCTTAATTGAAACTGTTTAAATAGTTCATTAAAATTTGAAATAACTCATTCATGAAACTGTTCAGACTTACCGTTTTACTGTGGGGATTACTCCCTGGAACATTTCTCAATTTCTTTCACTGTTATATTGCATTTTCATTTTAAACAAAATACCAAATCTGGATTACTATGCCATTCAAAAAACTTTAAAAATATTAACTCAACTAATATATCAAATTGCATGTTCTCCATTGTTCCTTAATAAAATATAGTCAAGAAAATCAATGAAGAAGTAAATGAACAGTTAATAAGGCAAATTACCCAATGGTACACAGTCCAAAAGAAATGTGTTGTTAAATCAGAACTGGAATCAAGATACCTTAAGTAAATACGCTAGTGAGGTTATTTTGAACCGTAAGTACTCTGGTGACTTTGTAACCCTACCCTTGGAATATATTACAGGTGAAAAGATTCTAATATAGTTCGAGTTATTGAAGATTAATATTCTCCTACAGAAAATGGGAAGAATACTACCTCTATCATAAGATGATTTGTGAGAATTAAAGTGTATGTAGACATAGACTGAATTGGGTCCCCCAAAATATGTGTCAACTTGGTTAGGCCACGATTCCCAGTATTTGCGATTGTAACTTTATGTTAAAGAGCATTAGGGTGGGATTGTAACACCTTACTAAGGTCACATCCCTGATCTAATGTAAAGTGAGTTTCCATGGGGTGTGGCCTGCACCACCTTTTATCTTACAAGAGGAAAAGGAAGCAAGCAGAGAGCTGGGAACCTCATATCACCAAGAAAGCAATGCCAGGAGCAGAGAGTGCCCTTAGGACCTGAGGTTCCTGCACAGAGAAGCTCCTAGACCAAGGGAAGATTGATGACAGAGACCTTCCCCCAGAGCCAACAGAGAAAGCCTGCCCCAGGAGCTGATGCCCTGAATTTGGACTTGTAGCCTACTAGACTGAGAGAATAAATTTCTTTGTTAAAGCCATCCACTTGTGGTTATTTCTGTTATAGCAGCACTAGATGACTAAGAAAACAATGTAAACTATAAACAGGCTGTACAAAAATCAGGTTATTTTTACACTGCGTTCAAGACTAAAGCGGGTAATGTTTTCTTAGCACAGAGGTTAACACCCGAAGCAGCATCAGAGGGCAGCATTTCAATATATGCCTCTATCAGACCCCTTGTTTCCTAATAGCTCTCTTTCTTCAGTATCCTAGTTTTCATCTATTACATACCTGCTACAAATATCATGCTGTAGATAAATATTGTGCGAACTGAAAAGTTGGTGATTCCAACCCACTACCGCTCCATGGGAGAAAGATGTGGTAGCCTGCACCTGTCAAGATTACAGCCTAGGAAATCCTATGGGGCAATTCTACTCTGTTCTATAGGGTCACTTTAAGTCAGAATCAACTCAACAGCAATGGGTAATCTGACTCAGGAGTCCAGAAGTTTAACCACTACCACAGACCACAAGTACGGGACCCTACAGATAAGCTACAGTCATAATGAAAGTTTCATCTTTAAAGCTTTAAAGCTTAGGCTTAAAAGTATAGTTAACTTCTTAATGAATATGTACTGTATTAGAACTACAGTTGAAAAAGGCTGTTTCACTTTAATTCTCTTTGGAGTTAATTTACCAAAGTCTGATCCCTGTTCAGGTCTTTCTTGACAATTAGCCTTCTTTAAGTCTTTGCCCCAATTTTTCTTTTAACCAAGTCAAATTACAACTTGGCCATGCATCTCAAAATGTAACATACTTACAGAGAACGATCTAAGTTTTTTTTTAACTAAAGAGTCCACTTTAAAAGCTTGATATATCCAGTGGGTTATATGTGTGTGACTAGGTGCGAACAGGTTCAGTTTAGGTAAAGAAACAGCAAGATTTGGTGGCATGGAGTAAACTCTACCACCACCCGTCTGTCAGTTTGTCATATTATGGTGGCTTGTATATTGCTACAACGCTGGAAACTATGCCACTAGTACTTCAAAAACCAGCAGAGTCACCCATGGGGACAGGTTTCAGTGGTGCTTCCAGACTAAGAGAGAGTAGGAAGAAAACCAACCAAAACCAAAACCATTGCCGTTGAGTCGATTCCGACTCAATGTGATCCTAAAGGACAGAGTAGAGCTGTCCCATACGGCTTCCAAGGCTGTAATCTTTACAGAAGCATACTGTGGAGCAGCTGGTGGGTTCAAACTGCTGACCTTCCAGTTAGCAGCCAAGTGCTTAAGCACTGAACCACCAGGGCTCCTTTGGGAAGAAAGGCCCTGATCTTCCAAAATTAGCCAATGAAAACTCTATGGATCACAGAATATTGTCTGAGGTTTTGATTCTCTTACTTTGAACACTAAAAAAAAAACTAGGAGGAACCAATTGCTGGAGAAGGATATTGTATTTGGTAAAGTAGAGGGCCAACGAAGGTAAGGGAAACCCTCAATAAGATGGGCTGACCCAACGGTCGCAACAATGGACTCAAACGTATCAATGATCATGAAAATGGTGCAGGACTGAGCAGCGTTTTGTTCTGTTATATACATGGGATTCCAATGAGTTGGCGCCAACTCAACAGCAACTAAGAAGTAAGCTTTAAAAAAAAAAAAATTACTTACAAACTAGATAATAAACATCACAGCAGTTACTACCAGATTGGTAAATGTTTTAAACATCCAGATTCTGCATATCTCAAATAATTTAAATTTAAATAAAATTACAATTTCTGATTCTAAAAGACTTTGAAAAGAATCTCATATGATATGTATGAAGCATAGAATAAAATGAGGCAAGGCATCCCTGAATATAGGCATGTTGGCTACAAAAGCCTTTCCCAGAACAGAAAAGTCACAATAGCTGATCACAGGCAATGACAGATTATTAAAGCCGGAAAAAAAAAAACAGACCACCACCAAGTCAAGCTATGCAAAACCGAACTTATAATGTTATATTAAAGAGAGTGCTCCCACAGAGAATGAATCTGCCAGGTTTTTTAAATCCTGAATGAAGTTAATTGGCTTATTTTAGAATCAAAGTCAGCCATTCCCAAAAATCAAAGGCAATAATAAGGAAACATTTTTTTTTAAGCTGGATAAATTTACATAACTGGCATCCAAGTAATAAAAATCACCTTCATTGCCTCATTTATCCAAAATAACTGGGTAATATAGAGTACATAGTATAAGACACACACACAGAAACCAAGCCTGTTGCCGTCAAGTCAATTCCTACTCATAGCAACCCTTAAGCAGTGCAGACCGCCCCATAGGGTTCCCTAGGCTGTCATCTTTACGGAAACAGACTGCCACATCCTTCTCTGGCAGAGCCTCTGGTGGTTTTGAATAGCCGACCTTTTCTTGATTTAACTCAGGTCATTAACATGATGACTACAGCGGCAATAACAACTGCTACATTTATTGACTGCTTACTTCCTATGTGCCAGGGGTCTCACTTAATGCTCGTAAGTTTGAAAGGTAATTCCCTTAATTTTTGGTGGAAGAAATTGAAGGTCAGTGAAAACTTGTCCAAAGTCACACGGCTAGGAAGTGGTGGGGCCTGGTTCCAAAGCTGGCGTTCTTTATTCCACATCAGATAAACTCTTGACTGACAAGAAATATGTTTTCGTGATTCAATATTATGTCTAAGTTGTAGGCAATCTGACTGAATATACACTAATCAATTACTTTTTAAAAAATCAACTTCCCAAGGACAACACCCAATATGGAGGAAGTCAGCACCACTGTGCTAAATCAAAAGCTATATAGTTTCCTCAACACAACCAAACACTTCGAGGGACAGTGTAGCAGGGGCAGGGGGTCTGGGGACCATGGTTTCAGGGTACGCCTAGGTTAACTGGCATAACAAAGTTTATTAAGAAAATGTTCTACATCCCACTTTGGTGAGTGGTGTCTGGGGTCTTAAAAGCTAGTAAGCGGCCATCTAAGATGCATCAGTTGACCCCAACTCACCTGGAGCAAAGGACAAGAACACCAAAGACACAAGGAAAATATTAACTCAAGAGACAAAAGGGGTCGCATAAACCAGGCTCCATCAGCCTGAGGCCAGAAGAACTAAATGGTGCCCAGCTACCACCAACTGCCCTGACAGGGAACACAACAGAGACTCCCTGACAGAGCAGGAGAAAAGTGGGGTGCAGAACTCAAATCTAGTAAAAAGATCAGACTTACTGGTTGACTAAGACTGGAAGAACCCCAGAAGACGTGGTCCCCCAACTCTCCATTAACCCAGAACTAAAACCATTCACAA
Source organism: Loxodonta africana (assembly GCF_030014295.1). Lineage (NCBI taxonomy): Eukaryota > Metazoa > Chordata > Mammalia > Proboscidea > Elephantidae > Loxodonta > Loxodonta africana. The sequence continues at coordinate 59,312,034 of NC_087358.1, forward strand.
AGCCAACTCTTCAGACAAAGAATAGACTGGTCTGTAAGACAAAAAATGATACTCATGAAGAATGTGCTTCTTAGCTCAAGTAGATACATGAGACTAAATGGGCAGCTCCTGTTCAGAGGCGAGATGGATGGGAAGGCACAAAGGGATAGAAGCTGGTTGAATGGACACAGAAAATCCAGAGTAGGAAGAAGAAATGTACAGTCACATTATACAGATAGCAACTAGGGTCACATAACAATGTGTGTATAAATTTTTGTAGGAGAAACTAACTTGAGCTGTAAACTTTCGCCTAAAGCACAATTTAAAAAAAGAAATCACCTTCCCTGATAAGTCTTTAAAAACCAAATTAGTTCCAAATGTGCCTATGTGTTAGGGCAGGGGAGAGGGGAGGGGGGAGGGGTGAGATTCCAGTTACTTGAGCTTCCCACTAAGCTGATTTTCTACAGATAAATGGAAGTGTGATCTAAATGATTTTTTTTCTTGCCTATGCCAGGAGATAAAAAGTGGAATGGGAAAAACGTAGAAGTTATACAAAACCATAAAATTATAGTAAATCTTTAAACTGTTACCTAAAATATCACCTATTAGAAGAGAAACTGAATAAAGCTCTTTTCCCCCAATTGCTACAGCCATGTGAAACAGTGATGAATGAAATCCACACACCAAACATCACCTGTGTTATTGTTACTCTCATTACTTAGTTTCGTAAAAATAAATAATAGTCACTACAGTTATTATGCACTATGCTTGGCAAAAGTTGCCCCCTTTAGCCCTCTCAATCATCCCTGTACTATCTCTCATCTCTGTTTTACCCACAATCTCTTTGAGCCTGTTATCGAAACACCACTGTTAAGTCATAGAGAAGAGATTCATATCCAGGTCTGTCCACTTTAAAGCTCAGGTCAGGCTAACTTCTGGTGTTCATCCTGCATTGTCCCCTGCAGTTAAGTCCACAGCTTTGAAAAGGTACAGAGCTTTCCAGAGTTCCCCACTTCCATTCCAACAGGGCCACCAGGGAACCCACATCCAGAGAGAAAGCAAACTTCCTTCCACTCCCCTAACTTCGAACTCCATACCAACCTGCTAACTTTCCTGGTCCTGTCTATATAACCTGGAGCTGTTTGTATATTATATACAGAGGGTCCAGTGTCCATGCTCAGCTTGGAAGCATCACTTTAACTTCCTGCCCTCCAATTGCTGGTGCTGAACAAGTTACATGTTAACCACTAGCCATCCACTCAGTTCCAAGTCATGGCAACCCCATGTGTGTTAGAACTGTGCTCCATAGGGTTTTCAATGGCTGGTTTTTCAGAAGTAGATCACCAGGCTTTCCTTCTGAAGTGCCTCTGTGGGTGGACTCAAACCTCCAGCCTTTCAGTTAGCAGCCAAGCGTGTTAACCATTTACACCACCCAAGGACTATATAAAGCACCATCAATTCATTTTTCCACCTTATTTTATGAGGTACACTTAATCTCTGAGCAAACAGAATCTTACTATTCCAGCTGAAAAATGGCAGGTCTTGGACCTGTGGTGATATGACCACATTGTCCATACACTAAGCGAGAACAGATCTAGGTCCCAGGAAAATGTATACAACACTGTAGTCAACAGAGTTGTGGGGCAAGGTATCACCTCTCAACATTCAAAGATCATCTGATGTGACATGGGCCAATACTGAACATATGTATCTCAGGTCATTTTACCAACAGGATTAAGGGAAGGAAGAAAAATTTGTTAAGAGGGCTCAATCAATAAATCTTTAATGAATGATGTTAAATGCTCTGGCAGATTAAGATGGGAAAAAAAAAAAAGGCAATCCCTTTCTTCAAATAATTTAGCATTTATTTGGGGGAAATTAGTAATATATAAATTATATAATATATAAATTAGTAATTCCTGAAGGGAGACTTCAGGATGAGTTCCTAGAATAAGAAGGTTTTGTTCTAAGATCCCGAAAGATGATTACAACTTAAACAAGCAATGAGTATGAATGTGGGAGATCACTGTTGAGCAAACACTGGGAAAGCAGGACAGCATTTGGGAAAATTATAAAACAGGCTGGCAAGAGTCAGCAGTATAGGAAATAAAAGGGCCTGAGACAGTCAGTCATACAGTGAGAAAGCCCCTAACTATAAGTTAAGGTGCTGGGGTTGATTATGCAGACCAGAGAAATCCATTCAAAGTGCTGGTACACTCCTCTGCTCTGGAACGCCTCTGTGTGTTCATCTGTCAGATAAACTACATCTTCCTTCAAGATCCTCAAGTGTTACAGCTGTCCCAAAGTTGCAATGCATTCAACCGCTCCGTTCTCTTATCCACAGCACTTTATGCTTACCTCTGAGTAGTTCCCAAACACTGCATGAGAATCGTTGGGTAGCTTATTAAAACGACAGCACGAGACTGTTACTCTTTAACCTCTAGGAACAAACAGAGCAAGGCAATTTACTCCCTAAGAAGGAAAGTCCCAAGGCTATCTTCTTAAACTGTGATGGGATTCTATAAAAATATGTATTCTACTTGTCCACTTTTCCAAGCATGTAACCAAGCTTCTCCCTAGTGACCTAAGTCTATTAAGCATAAATAACTATGATTTGTCAGAAGTTCTACTTTTAAAGTCAGCAACTAAAAAACTACACAGGGTAATGATATATAAAAACTATAAAAAGCATTAAACTACCAGCCGTTTTTCATTAAATTAACTTCCAGAATGTTTGACAGATAGTCAAGTTTTCTCCTCTTTTAGAAACTTATATCCACAGCCGTCGGCTTTCTTCGTCTCATACATTCACCGGGCAAACATGCCTGCTAAACTGGGTCAAATCAAGGCATCTTCAGATAAAAGTACACTGCCATTCAATAGTGATGATGTTGCTCTGCCAGAGAAGTGCCTTGTTCCCAGCTACGAATACTCCCAACTTAAACTTTTACATAGCTTGTCAGTGCCAACAACATTGGTATTTAGAAGCCTTTCAACACTCTTCCCTCCCTGTTCAAAGGAGCTTCAAGCAATTTTCAAAAGAATATGAGCTGATACAAGGCAAAATGATTAGGGTGCTGGCAACCAGATATTAATAGTGTCAGTTTCTTTAGACTACTAAATTTATAACCACAGACCATAACTAAAAAGAGAAAATATATTCTAATCTTGTGCCTTCAAACAGTAATTTTACATAGTAGAATTTTTTAGACAATCAAATCAATATAGGATCTTAAAACAGAATAAATTACTTTAAAAGACAAATACTTTTTAACTTGGAAAAGTGAAAATCCCAACAGAGTTTTTATATAACTTAACATGCTGATTCTGAAATTCATTCAAAGCCTTACACCAATTTTGGGAAAAGATCATCCTATCAGATACCAAATCTATAAAGCAATACCAAATACTGGCACAATATAAAAGCAAGTCAATGGAATAGAATATTCTATCACATTCAATACCGAAGTCTGCGTATATGGTAATTTAGTATATAACAAAGGTGGCAATTTTAGTGGGGAAGTAATGGAACACTTAATAAATGATGAAGGGCCAACTGTCCCATTTGTTGGGTGTAGTCATATCCCTATACTTCATATCATACAAAACTAAATTCCAGATGGAATGAGGAGCTCAACATATAAAACATACTACAAGAGAATATTTAATAGTCTAAGAAGTGAGGACACAAAACCCAGAAGCCAAAAAAAAAAAATTTAAAAACTGATAAATTTATAGGATAAATACTTTAAATTTCTAGAGGGCACAAGATTATCATATTGTTAAAAAGCAGTACCAGACTGGGAGGAAATATGTTAATCATGTGTCATAAAAAGAGAGTTAACCATTAACTGTACAATGGATTAGCTAGAAGACCACAATACTGACTTACTATCTATAAAGAGGTCCTGCTGGGCAAAAGGATATTAACAAGTAATTCAATGACAGTTCAAATGAGTAGTAAGTAAGATTAACGAGCAGCAAACAAGTCAATTTCATTAACAGCCAAGATGTTCAATTTCTTGAGCATTCTTCAGTTAAGAAGATGCTTAACTTCACTAATAGCCAAGGAAATGCAAATTAAAAACTGGCCTCAAAAGGGGGAGAAGGATTTGTGTTAATGATGGTCTAGTGAGGGAAATACCAGGCATTTATTAACAAAAACTGGTAGTGGTGACAAAAACTGGCAGAGCCTTTTTTAAGAATGATTTGGTAGTATGTTTACGCTTTTGATAAACCCAGTAAGTCTACCTTCAGGCATCCTGTAGAAATAATCACAAATGTACAAAGATACGCTACACAATACACACAGATGCACTAACGAAATGAGAGTTCTTAGTAAATATTAGCTATGTGCCATGCACGGTTCTGAGGGCTTTACATATATCAACTCATTTAATCCTCACAATAACCCTGATATTATCTGGTATTTCTGATATTATCATTCCTGTTTTGCAGAAGAGGAAACCAAGGCACAGAGAGGTTAAGTAGTTTGCCCAAGGTCACATAGGTAGTAAGTACTGCAGCCAGGGTTCAAACCCAGGCATTCTCACTTCAGTACCAGAGCTCTTAACCACCGTGTATTTACTGACTCCCAAACAAGGAAGTCACTGCAGCAATGCATATAACAGCAAAATACTGGGAACAGCCAGTTACTGATGGTCACACGAAGATGACAGATCGGTAAAATAAATAATGGTCCATCCGTCATATAGAAAAGTCAATGAAAAAGTAAATGAGGAAGAACTAATACACACACACAGATATTTGTGATGGATTAAGTGACTATAAGCAAATCACAATAGAGGCTTAGTATAATTTCATTTGTATCTTATAAATAAACTCTGCATTTAGGTTTGTATATATGTATATTGGAAACCCTGGTGGCGTGGTGGTTAAGTGCTATGGCTGCTAACCAAAGCGCTGGCAGTTCAAATCTGCCAGGCGCTCCTTGGAAACTCTATGGGGCAGTTCTATTCTGTCCTATAGGGTCACTATGAGTCAGAATCGACTTAACGGCACTGGGTTCAGTTTGGTTTGTATATGTATATTGTTCATTTGTTTATACTTTTGTCTAAAAAATTATACATCGAATTGTAAATTCTGGTTTCCTCTGGGGAAGAAAATATGATTAGGGATTCAGAGAGATTTTCAGTATTTTTAAAATATATTTTTGTATTAGGTGACTTCTTTTATAATTGGCCTATGTATTATTTACGTAATTAAGAACAAATTAAACCACCATGAGAATGGTGTTCTATTAAAAACCATCTGTATGAGACCAAAAGGTCAACATTTACTCTAAAGCAAAGATGAGAAGATAAGGGGGCAGAGAAACTGGAATACTGGAAATGGAAGAAGAATACAATTAAAATGTTGGCACATTATAAAAAATGTAACTAATGTCACTGAACAATTTGTGCAGAAATTGTCAAATGGGAACCTAACTTGTTCTATAAACTGTCACCAAAAACACAATACAGTATTATTATTTAAAACAAACATAACACAATTCAGCCAACCAAAAAAAAAAAAAAAGCAGAAGGTAAAGCCACAGGTTAGACAAGATGCTAACAAGATTGACATCCCTGGGTCTATCCCGCTATGAATCAGTGGTTTACTATACTCATGGTCATAGATGAAAAAAGTCTAAACCAGGCTAACTGCCCCCAAACATTCAATACAGTGAGATTCTCCTGGATCACTGCAAGAGTATTCAACATCGTTAGCAGGAGTCCCACTGCTGGGGTTCAAATTTCAGCTCCATTACTGACTAGCAATATGACTTCAGGCAAGTCACTTAACCACTATCTCAATTTCCTCATTGTAAAATAGGGAAAACAGTACTTACCTGATATGGTTAATATTTGTAAAGTCCTTACAACAATGCCTACACAAAACTAATAAAAATTTTTTTTGCCAGATAAAAGTACCCAAACCAAACCCACTGCCGACGAGTCGATTCCAACTCATAGCAACCCTATATAGGACAGAGTAGAACTGCCCTGTAGAGTTTCCAAAGAGCGCCTGGCGGATTCAAACTGCCAACCTCTTGGTTAACAGCTGTAGCACTTAACCACTATGCCACCAGGGTTTCCAGATAAAAGTAAGTAACTAAGAAAACACACACACCCATTTTGATGACCAACTCAGAGCACCATCTCTCTATCCAGACATAATTAACCACTCTGAGCAAGACAGATTAAGTGCATTCGACATAGTAAAGATAAGCATTGTTCTGTGAAGACTTTTTTTTCTTAAGGCAATGTAGACACATGTATATATACTGAGCCATAACATAAGATGTATTTCTTAGAGACCAAAGAGTGCAAAGCCACTACACTGGAGCGTACTGGTGAGTGACTTATAGCTCTGTTCTTTGCTGCCACATCCTGGTATCAAGCCTCATCACGTCAAGCCTGGGATCTACACAGGATCTTTCATCTAAGAGGGCTGCACAGTAAACACGCTGTTTTCAAACCTTAACATATAGATAAACATCCGGCTCTAGAAGAAATTCAAAACACTTCCTCCCCCTAAAATATCTTTTCTATCCTTTCTAGAGTAAACCCAGATAATTATTAATGTAGTTTTAACTGGGACCAACCAGTCCTCTCCCTCAAATCTTTCTCCTCCCTGGCCAGAGGTCATCTTGGTTTTAAGGTATCTTCATTCAAATTCTTGGCTTTTGTAGGTTTATTTATATACTTTTTATTCTGTCAATTCAATGTTAGCATAATACAAACAGCCAAGAAATTATAATGCCCTAGCAAAAGTAGAAATCAATTTTTATTATTTGTAGTAACTAAGTTTTTAGAATAGAAGCATGATATATCATGGTTGGCCTATTCCAATTAGGTATTTGACATGAGGCTTATTTCAGTATATAGATCATTCTTACTAAAACTACTTTAAAGCTACTGGTCTACAAAATATTTTTCCCAGTAAACTGAGTCCTTCAACACTTGCATAATATATCTCACACACCTCATACACCCTGTTTTTTAAATGAACTCGGAAAACACAAATCCCAAGAAACTCTAGCCAAAAAAAAAAAGACTACAATTCATCTTAGATCCTTTACTCAATATCGCTTAGATTTTTTTTTTTTTTCCAAATTACATTCTGGAAAGAATAATTGTACATCTTGTATAAACTGGAAATCATTCAGTCTAATTCTCTCATCCTATAGATGACAAAATCAAGACCTAGAGAAACTGTGTAACCTCCTCAGAGTCACACGCCGTGGAGTGAAATGATGGATGATTATGGGATCGCCCACAATTATAAATGTTAATTTCACATATTAAAACTGTATAACACTGTAAAGTTGTAAGCAACTATTACAATAACCAGTTCTATGCTACAAAATGCCATTTACATGTCCTGTTAGTGTGCCTCTAGAACTTACATGTTTCAAAGTATTTTGAAATAATTACTTACGGCATTTGCTGTTTCATTTTACAGAAAAATAAGCTGAACCCCATTAAGTATTACTTCCTTGTTACCACATCAAAGCTAAAGATAAGATTCATAATTTATGACTTAACTGGTATGTAAAACATAAGAGTACATCACCTCCAAATTTTTAATTTAGAAATTAAGAAATTTACTTTTATATAAAAGTTTCTTTTATTATCTTTTCAAGTAAATAATCTTCTGATACAAATGGAGAAATCATACAAATAAATGTATTAAAATCCAGCATTCTCTGGGTTACTTACCTGTTGTTCATCCTCCATGACGTTACTAGCAAATTCAAATACTAGATCGTTCTGTTGGACAACAGCAGCCATAATAAAGCATTCCCCTTAGATCCACATAAGAAAAATTCCAAACAGGTTCAAGTATCAGGCAGCAGAGTCCAGTGATGAATTTCAGTAAAAAAAAAGCCCACAGCTAAGTCTGTCAAGTTACTGTACACCCAGGTTTTCTTTAGGGAAGGTGCTTCAAATTTTCTTGCTTCACTGATATTGTACTCAAACTGAGGCAGTTTTTTCTCTCTGGAACTTCTTGGCCTGAAAAACAAAAAGCTTAAGTTAGCTATGAAAAAGTAATTCTAACCATTTAGAATATAACATCCAATACAGAATTGCTGTTTTTAAATAAAATCAACATGAGTTGATTAGTACACAGGCCTTTTTAAGTTAGTCTTTGAAGATTTCATCCCTGCTAAGATTAAAGTACCTTTCGTTAGTGAAAATGAAGTCTTTCCTACCCCCCTCCAGTTACATACAGTTAAAGTAATGAGTATTTAAAAAAAAAAAAAAACTCTAGCATTATGAGACATCTGTAATTGAAATAAAGGCTACATAAACAATGTCCTTCCTCTCACTAACCAGGAAACCACCTACATAGGCATGGCTGCTCCATGAGTAATTTCATAAAGTGTATTTTGGTCTTTAATAGAAACATTCAGACAACATTCCTGTTAGGTTTAATACATGAAAGGATTTAAAATCTGTTTAAAGGCCCAATACATTTAAGGTTTAATAAGTATTATTTCAGCAGCTTTTTAAAATAAGCGGAAAATAAAAGCAGAGACCACTCCTTCTGTTCTCTAACAGGGCTTCTGGTAAGTAGAAGTCTTCTTTTTTAATGCACTGAAATGTGTCCTTATCTCTAGCACCGGTTTGCAAGCAACAGGAAGGAAGCAGCACTTGACCACGTCATGGCAAATTAGAACATGCAAAGAACTGCACTTTACAATAGCAGAAAAACAGAAACGCAACTTAAGAGTGAAAACAATTTCAGAGTGGAGGGAGACATACTTTCAAAATGTCTGCCAGAGATGTTTGTTAAAAAAAAAACAGATACTACTAACAAAAATAAAAAATAAAAAAACTGAACTTAAAGAGTTTATCACAATTTTATTAAAAATTGCATCATGCTGCCATGGTCATTAATGTGACATGAAAAGACAGATATAAAAATAATCACAATAAATAACACTTTGTTCTTGGAAATAGCATTTATAATTTTAACATAAATATTTCAAAAGACAGCTAATTCCAGGGAAACGATGGGCCATTAATTTCCTAATAATTTTAAAAGAGACAAGTTTAGGAATGCAGCTGACCTAGTGATCAGCTGCCCTCAAAACTTAAATCCAGCTAGTACGTGCTAAGGGGCCCTGGTGGGACAGGGGTTAAAGCACTCAGCTGGTAACCAAAAGCCGGCAGTTTGGACCCACCAGATGCTTTGCAGGAGAAAGATGTGGCCGTCTGCTTCCGTAAAGCTTACAACCTTGAAAACCCTATGGGGCAGTTCTACCCTGTCCTATATGAGTTAGAATAGACTCCATGACACTGAGTTTGGTTTTGGGTTTGGAGTATGTGCTACCCAAATCGTGTACTCAATTTCCTAATTTCAGTAAAGCCAATTCCCTAAATATATTCTGGGCTCTACGGGTCATCACGGCTGGCTGATCTCCTTAACTGGGAATCAAAATAAAACCAGAGATAAAAAATCAATTTAGCTAGTATTTCTACTCACTAGATTCTAATCCCACACTCTCCCAAACCCATCCACCCCATTCCCTTAACCGTGAGTTCAATGAAAACAAATCACAACTCCAACATTGGGAAATTATTTTTAACTCACTCAGGTAGTTTTTGAGCAGTGCATCAGATCCAGTGGGGAAAAAAATGCTCAGACCTAATTGATCACAGACAAATATATAAACATAAGGCATACATTTGGCCATGGGTCAAATGTCCCCTAAATACTCAACCCAATTTCTCTATATTAGGCCTATCTTTGTATTGTCCTCCACAGAAAGTACATTCTTGCCTCCTTTCTCAACTTCTACTTTTCCCTGTACCTGGGATATCCCTTCCACTTCTCAGCAGCCACTGATATCTTTTCCATTCGTCAATGCTCAATTCAAATCCCATTTCTTCCATAAACCCTCCCAATCTCTATGCCTCAACCCATAGGGATCACTCCCTTCAGAAATATAGCACTTACTACTTCTACCACCAACTTAGCACTAATAGTACATGTCTCAATTTGAAAATTGTGTACCCTAATTCAAGTGAACAAATGCTTGAGTGCCTACAATTTGCAAGGCTATGTGCCAGGTACCAAAATAACTAGAGCAAAACCTTTTCTAGGGAAATTACCAATGTCTACAGATACTGTTTTAAATATTTATCTTTAGATATTTTGGCTATTTTTACATATAATCTTTATAAAATTAAAATGACTGCAGTACTTGGGATAAAGAGGAAACCACTATCTAAAATTTGAAAAACCACAGTAAGAAAGTATAACCAGAAACAAGGAATGTTTCCTGGTGGAGCTTCTCTGAAAAAGGTGAAGTTCCAAACGGCTGTTCCAAAATGCATCTGTTCATAAGTACAAAGTGACACTGTCCCAATAATTAATGTGAAGACATCTATGTAAAGTTCCGCTTTCTTCTCCATTGCAATCACATACCTTTTCTTACTAGCACTTTCAACACTGCTATTTGTGTTTAAATAGCTGTTTCAGAAATCTCAAAAATAAGGATGAACAATGGTATTAAACCAAAACAGAAATGACTGTCCACACCTTTGCTCTGGCATGTAGCTTTTGTGCATTTCTATATAGAAGAATGTGTACGTAAAGCTTTGTATTATTTTATTGGCTTAACTGGGCCTCTGATCTGTCTTCTTCCTTGCGCCCTTCCTCGTCCCCGCACAGTTATACACTCTATGGTGCCAAGGTCGTTCTTGGGAACACATTTTCTGGTTCCTGATCCAGAGGTATCATCTATACTTATTAGAAATATTTAAATAACAGAGCCCAAGTATATTAGAACTTTCTCAGTAATAGAAAAGACTGAAAATCTAGATCAGTAACTCAGTTTTTTCATATGTGCAAATTCAGTCCCTGTGCCCAAAGTCTCACGATCTGAAAGCATAATAGAACTAAAGATAAAATTCTCATCTCCTAAATCAAGACTCTGCCCATGACTACAACATATAGCTTTGCCTCTAAATCTACCCAAATTCTTTATACTGTAATAGTTTAGAAGATGGATTTTTAAGTAAATGTATGTATCAAACTCTAGTTCTGCTCCTGAGCTCCAAATCCAATCCATGTCAGTGCCCCTTCTAAGTCAAAAGTGTCTAAAACACACTAAAAACTGAGCTCATCATCTTATCCCTCAAATCTGCCCTGGGATAAAAAAATATGGGTGGTCAGAAAAAGAGAAAAAAAAAGAAAGGTCTCTGTGGAAACCCTGATGGCGTAGTGGTTAAGTACTACGGCTGCTAGCCAAAGGGTCGGCAGTCCGAATCCGCCAGGAGCTCCTTGGAAACTCTATGCGGTAGTTCTACTCTGTCCTATAGGGTCGCTATGAGTCGGAATCGACTCCACGGCACTGGATTTGGTTGTGGTTACCATGTTGCAATGCCTTGAGTAAATTTAAAACTTGTTTAATTTTATAAACCATTAGTTATAAATATTCTATTCAAGAACACTCCACTGTACTAGTAGCTTTGGACACATGTCATTTTCAAAGTGTCACTTAGTGTTTAAAAAATGCCAAGGAAAAGGCAAGTGAAAACTGTTCATTCACCACACAGACATAAGCAGTCAACTTATTTGCACAGTTTTGAGAAGTCATTCAGTTAGGCATCACCAGATAATAAAAACTCCCCAGGCTGGCTCATGTCTTTCAACTGGGTCAGGACCAAATTCTTATTCTTCGAGGAAACATATATACAGAAATACTTCAAAAAAAAGGTTCCTTAGCCTCTTACGACCAAAAGTTTAGATTTAAGGTAAAACAGTAAAGCAAAAAGGTTAAGAACGCAGGCCAGACCACTTGGGTTTCAAATCTTCTGCAATATGATCTTGGACAAGTTACACCCGTCTGAGTTTACCCTTTCCTATAAAATAGGTATAAAGTTCAGTTTCCTTTTCTATAAAATGGATATAATAGTGTTCAAAATCTAGAGCTGTTTTGAAGATTAAATGGAGAATGAATGTGCAGAATGCTTGCCACATAAGTTGTACTCAACAAACATTAGCTTCATTATAGCTGTAAGTACAGTGCAAGAGATATGCAACAGGTGCATTCCAGGTAACTAATTATTCTACAATGCTCATCTCTGTACTCCCTGGGAGTCTCCTTTTCCACAGCTGTTCGCTATACTCCAACAAAGAACAGCAGCATCCATTATCAACAGAAGTATAATTTTATTCCAGTAGCTAAAAACTGGGCACCTTTTTGATGAATCTAGTTGCTTCAAGGCAAAGGCCCTCACTCTGCCTGGCCAGCTTCCCTTAGCACTGAGTTCCATTACGCCTTGTTCCAAACAAAATGAATTCACTGACTGAAACACAAAACCCTCAGTCACATTAATAGCTACTACAACCACCTCAAATGGTTAATTTTTAATTTATTATAAAAGATTTTAGGTATTATAAAAACATATGACAGACAAAATTGGTTTTTAATACTTCTCACGCTTACTTTCTTAATCCCTGATCAAATGCAAATTTAAGATTCCTTCCCAGGGTTTTGGGGCCCTGGTGGCACAGTGGTTAAGAGCTCAGCTGCTAACCAAGAAGGCAGCAGTTTGAATTCACCTTGGAAACTCTTTCGAGCAGTTCTACTGTCCTATAGGGTCACTATGAGTCGGAATTGACTCAACTGCAACAGGTCTGGTTTGATTTAGGGTTTCAGACATAACGAGAATATGAAAAACCATTAATTCAGAGTGGTACTACAAAAAATTTTTTTCACTGCTCCCCTTCATAAGTTGTTGGGGAGCACCAACTCACTATACTGAAAATATGTAAATAAATAAACCAACCAAACAAAAAGACTTGAGATTAGACAATCTAGCCCACAGAAAGTAGAGCAATAAGGTACTTGAATACATACTCTAGCCTTAATAAAGTATTCAGACAGTGTTCATGGTTATGTGTTTATGCATGTTTGTAGAGTGGGGGTATCTAAAGAATTCTGTAGTAACCTCAGGTGCCAAATATCTGCACAGAAAGTATTTTTACATGAAGTGGTAACCTAATAAAGGGCCCTTTTCAACATAAAGGTACATCCATTGTAAGAACAGAAAATACATTTGGAAAAACCATTTCATTTAAAGAAATACAAGAGAAATGAAAGAAAAGAGAATAAGAGAAGTGCGAAAAAAGAAGAGCTGCTACAGAAATTAGAAAGAGAGGCCATGCCAGCCCGTTGCCATCAAGTCGATTCAGACTCATAGCGACCCTGCAGGACAGAGGAGAACTGCCCCACCGAGTTTCCAAGGAGCACCTAGCAGATTTGAACTGCCGGCCTTTTGGTTAGCAGCCATAGCTCTTAACCACTACACCACCAGGGTTTCCATTATAAAGAGAAGCAAGCAATAAATTTATAAATTGTACTGACTGGAATTCTCATATAATAGACCAGTTTGGCTTTTTTATTTGATTTCTAATATGACTGTGTTGTCACTGGGTGCCATCTAGTCAGTTCCAACTCATTGCAAACCCTATGTACAACAGAACGAAACACTGCCCAGTCCTGTGCCATCCCCTCAATCATTACTATGTTTGAGCCCGCTGTTGCAGCCACTGTGTCAATCCATCTCTTTGAAGGTCTTTTTTTTCACTGACCCTACTTCACCAAGCATGATGTCCTTCTACAGGGACTGGTGCCTCCTGATAACATGTCCAAAGTACGTGAGACAATGTCTCGCCATCCTCCCTTCTAAGGAGCATTCTGGCTGTACTCCTCCCAAGGCAGCTTTGTTCGTTCTTTTGGCAGTCCGTGGTATACTCAACATTCTTCGCCAACACCGTAATTCAAGGGCATCAATTCTTCTTCGGTCTTCTAATATGATAGGGCGTTCTAACACTAGCTCCCAGCAGAAATGAAAATAAGAAGTCAATGCTATCTGCATAACCTCCTGAGGTCTATCTAAAGAGTTTGGAATCACACAATTTTTGAACTGAAAAAGATCTAAGGAGTACCTAGAAAAGCCTACTCATTGAAAAGATGAAGAATTTGGCCCTAGAGCAATCTGGCTTGCCTAAAATCACAGAACCAGTTAGAATCGAAGATAGCAAGCAAGAGAAGCCCAGATTCCCAGCCCAATTCTCTATTCATGCCCCTATATCTACATTAACAGAACTTAATTTCGTACTTTTCTTTAACAGAATATCTGGAAAAATTAAAAATCCCTTACATGAATATCTGTAAGTAAGGTCCCTTACCATTTACCAGCACAACTGTTAAAATGCTTTTACACACTATTCCATGTTACTATTTCAACTGCTTTATATTTGGTCAATCATTTTCAGCTATATTTTTATTTGGAGCAACTGAGGCAGAGGGTTGAATGACAACTCAATGTCTTAAGTAAATCACCTACAGGATTGGGTTTGAAGATTTCTCTACTATTGCTTTAAGTCTGAAAGTCTTATTACAACTTGTCATGGACTGTGTCCCCCAAACATACGTGTATCAATCTGGCTAGGCCATGATTCCCAGTATTGTGTGACCGTCCACCATTCTGTCATCTGATGTGATTTTCCTATGTGTTATAAATCCTATCTCAGTGATGTTATTGAGACACGATTAGAGGCAGTTATGTTAATGAGGCAGGATTCAACCTACAACATTAGATTGTGTTTTAAGCCAATTTCTTTTGAGATATATAAGAGAAACGCTAGCAGAGAGACATGGGGACCTCATACCACCAAGAAACAAGAGCCAGGAGAATAGCACGTCCTTTGGACCTGGGGTCCCTGCACTGAGAAGCTCCTCGACCAGCGAAGTTTGATGACAAGGACATTACCCCAGAGCCAACAGAGAAAGAAAGCCTTCCCCGGGAGCTGACACCCTGAATTCGGACTTCCAGTCTCCTAGACCGTGAGGGAATAAATTTGTCTTTGTTAAAGCCATCCACTTGTGATATTTCTGTTACAGCAGCACTAAATGACTAAGACACTACTGTTCTTTCTCAAGCTCTACCACATCATACGATCTTCCTTTACCTCACTTGGCCTAAAAAGTGAAAAATATTCATATGCACTTTTATAAGGCTACGACAACTTAATAACTCATTAAAATATTTTAAAATAGATATTTACCTACTTTTTTTCTTTTTCTTTGAATAGAGTATTATTACTATCATTTACATTAAAAAAAAATCTGTGGCTATGAAAAAACCAATAATAAAAAAAAAATTCATATCAAAATGTAGTTATAGTTATGTAACTGGATTTGAACTTCCCCAAAGTAGTAATAGTTTCTCAATTCCTTCAGGAAGTCAATGTAATTCAGAAGAAATCAAAGAGAAAATAAAATCACTTGTAAGATAAATCTCACTATACAGACCTCTCTAAATCCTGTACTCTATACACAAAACAGAAGCCCCTGGGTGGTGCAAAGGGTTAATGTGCTCAGGAAAGGTTGGAGGTTGGAGTCCATCCACCCCAGCAGTGCTTTGATGCTTCGGAACAATCTACTTCTGAAAAATCAGTCCTCGAAAAGCCTGTGGAACAGAGTTCTACTCTTGACAAGCTTGGGGTCAGTCAGAGTCAACCTGACAGCAACAGGTTTACACAATACAGAACATAGGATATAAAATATTACTGGGGGAGCAAGTCACTCCTCACTGTGCTCAGTATTCCCATAATTTAATTAAAAAAAAAAAAAAAACAATCTTTTCATTTAAAAATTTTCAAACATTCAAAGAATTTGAGAAAGTGTAGCAAAAGTTTAAAAATATGTTCCTGGAATCCATACAGGTATCTTTTAAGTAGCTATTCTGCCTTAGGCTTTTCTTTAATTGCAGGGGTTAAGGGGCAGGGAAAAGCGAAGTATCTAGAACTTCAAGTACAGTGTTATTTTTTGTGTCAAAGAAGCACAAATTGCTATTTTTTACACCAAAAGTCTGAGTGAGGCTTCTAGTGAGCTATGCCAAAGCCGAAGCAGGCCTTGGCAACCTGAACAAATTTACCTTAGCTTCAACTATGATAATTAAAGAAAAAAAATTTTTTTGTAGGATCCAACCAAACAGGTTGAGTTCTCCATGCTTTCGCCTTTTTGCTGACACCCAGATGAACAGTTCCAGGAGTGTGAGGGCAGGGTGCAATTACTCACTACCGGGACCTGAAATTCCGGTTCTTTCACATTGTTCTTCACTTTCCATCCTTGGCCACTTGGGACTGCATGGTGTCAGATTACACTCAGGCCCCATCTGTAGCACCTTGCAAAAGAGCCAAACAGATCACATACCGAGACCTGTCCATACCTGTGGTCTCAGGGTTAACCCTTTATCTTAGCAAGTTCTGAAAACTAGAGAATTTAAAACCAAAAGAGAAATATTAAACAGTAATCCAATACTGTTTTAATTTTGGTCACGAAAAAAGTTTAACTTCTTTCCTTCCTGTTCCAAAAAAAGGCTGAAAGTGATGATTATCAAAATGTCATTAATTGCTACATTCTATTATGCAAATAAACTGACTGATAGGGCTTTCTTCCCTCCCCCAAACCCCCAGTGCCGTCAAGCATCCAAAAACTGTAACTGACAAAAACACATCTACCCAGAGAAAACAAACATGCTAAAATGTCCCTATCAGCAAAACCTGCGTGCGCAGTTAAATTCTCTCTACAACAAACAAGAATTAACTTGCAAAAAAATGGACTCATTGCTATGGCTGTTTATTCCCCTGGTTACTATTTTCATCTTCTTACTTAGAAAAGATATGCTCTAGTGCAATGGTTCCCCCAACTAAGAATCTAGCCAATTCTCAGCAGCAGCAGTGTCTTGCTCTGGCAGTGATTGAGGTGAGAAAGGAAGGTAGATGGTCTTTAAAAGCCCCCTAGCAGATTCTGCCCCATGACAGCCTTGCCCCCACTCCCAACTCTCATTTTGGGCAATACTATACTCTGTCAGAAGAAGTTCCTTTACAAAGAGGTACACCATCAACTGAAAGCGAAATCTAAAGGTCATATGAATGGCTTAATGGTTACGGACTACATTATTAGGGATAGCTGTTCCAGGGAGTCATTTGATGGGCACTTACTACCTCCAATCTAGCTCCCCGCTACAGGTTCTTCATACTGCAATAGGAGTAATTTACCAAAAATGAAACCACGATCAACTTATTCTTCTACCAAAAGCTAATCAATGGCTTCCACTGGCTTTACGAAAAACTCTAAAGGCTTACACAGCTCTTCATGGCCCAGCAAAAGATGTGAGAAAAACAGAGTCAGTCAGGTTTACGAGAGAGATCTAAACACCTGGGCTGGAAGCTGGAGTGGGAATATTTCATGGATCAAATTTAAAACTATACCTTTCTCACAATCCCATCTCAAAAACAGGCATTCCTGCATTTCTACATTTTATAGTCTATCTTCCCCCACCCCAGAGCCAAAGTGGGCTCTGTCCCAATCCCAACAAGAAGCCTGTATATACAGGTAGTCCTTGACTTACAAGGTATCTGAGTTACCACCAACTGCACTTACAACCATCTGTTTTTGTTTTTGTACAGCTTATGGTTAGTAATATGTACTACATACAATGTTGCAGTGTGTAATTTGCTGATATTATCATCCTGAAACGTTCACAGATTAGATTTATAAAGATACTGATAACGAAAGGCAATAATAATAAAAACTATAATAAAAAAAAAAAAAGAGGGGTTTCTTCGACTTACGTCAGAACCGACTTACGTCAGAGTCATCAGAATGATACCCCGCGTCATAAGTCAGGGACTACCTGTACTACTCTTGCCCAGGCTTCAGTCTGTGCTCAATTCAGACCTCTCCACACTCTCTCTGAAGATCACAACCTTTTACTACTCTGACGTTTTAGGCACCTCTTTCAAGTCTCAGGAGCCCTGAAGGCACAGTGGTTGAGTGCTTGGCTGCTAACAGTGGTTGGCAGTTCTTTCAAACGCTCCAACCGCTCTGTGGAAGAAAGACGTGGCAGTCTACTTCTGTAAAGATTCTAGCTTTGAAAATCCTATGGGGCAGTTCTCCTCTGCCCTATAGGGTTGCTATGAGTTAGAATCAACTTGACTGCAACGGGTTTGGTTTTTTGGTTTTCCAAATCCCAGTGGGATTAAATTTAAGGATATAAATTCCAGGGGAACAAAATATTTCCATCTTTTCCCAAGTCACCAGCAAATCTGATGGACTTTAAAATTCCGTGTGCACAAAATTTCCTGCTCCCTATGTGTAAGGAGACCCCAAATGGCCTACTGTGTACTCCTCTTTTTCAATAAATAACAGAAATCTTTTAAATCAGTTTGGATAAAATCAAACAATTCTTGTGCTCCATATCAAGACCTTTAAAATGGGATTCTTCCTACAATCATCCTCCTGTGTGGCACATGGCACCAAGAAATCAGAAGCAGCGAACCACAAGATCAGAGATGAGAAAGTGGAAGGGCATGGGCTTAGTACTGTGAGATACATACTTACTGTTGTGGATTGAATTATGTCACCCAAAATATGTGTGTATCAATTGGGCTGGGCCATGATTCCCGGTATTGTGTGGTTTTCCTATATGTTGTAAATCCTGCCTCTATGATATTAATGAGGGAGGATGGGCGGCAGTTGTGTTAGTGAAGCAGGACTGAACCTAAAGGACTGAACTGTGCCTTGAGGCAACCTCTTCAGATATAAAAGATAAAAGCAAGCAGAGAGACAGGGGGACCTTATACCACCAAAAAAGCAGCACCAGGAACAGAGCACGTCCTTTGGACCTAGGGTCCCTGTGCCTGAGAAGCTCATCGACCAGGGGAAGATTGAGGACAAAGGACCTTCCTCCAGAGCTGACAGAGACAGAAAGCCTTCCCCTTGAGCTGGTGCCTTAAATTTGGACTTTTAGCTTACTTTACTGTCAGGAGATAAATTTCTCTTTGTTAAAGCCATCCATCCACTTGTGGTATGTCTGTTATCGCAGCACTAGATGACTAAGACACTTACAGTATGGATACTTAATATTTATAAATTACATGTGTGACTGTAAAAAATTTTCTATTGTGCAAATCTTGAAAGTAAACTTTAATACTATTCATAAATAATATGATGATTCATAATAGCTCAAATTTTAGGCCTTTCATCTTTTATAATATCATTTCTCAATTTTTAAAATTATTTGAATCCATTTCAGTTACTGTTAAGTAAAGCACATCAATGATCCTGGCCTTAAGTTTTCTCCAGTAGGAAACAGGTTTATTATCCTTATCTATATCATAAAAAAAAAAAAAAAATCCAAGCGAATCAAAAGCACATCCATTTTCAGAGGAAATATGCTATTATTGATTGACCTGGTGGTAAGAAACTGATGAATATTTATTAAAGGTCTCTGTGCTTAGTACTGTGGGAAATACAAAGAGATAATGCATTGGTCCTTGTTCCATAAGGCTTATAATCTAGTAGTTCTGGA
This sequence comes from Loxodonta africana, assembly GCF_030014295.1. Lineage (NCBI taxonomy): Eukaryota > Metazoa > Chordata > Mammalia > Proboscidea > Elephantidae > Loxodonta > Loxodonta africana. The sequence goes on from NC_087358.1 coordinate 59,331,419, forward strand.
AACAAGGACAACTAACCACCACAAGGTAGTACTTAATTAAGTGCTAATAAGGCTGGTCAGTACTGCAGCATTTCCAAAGAGAGCAGGATGGTCAATCAAGGAAACACTTCACAGACAACGTAGGACCTAAACTGAACATTAAAGAAGGGCAGAATTCGGAGAGACTACAGAGAAAGAAAAAGACAGTAAAGCATAGTACGTATGTTTATGTGAGCAGTGAATGCTGAACACGGAAGAATTCAGAGAATAAAGAAAATAATTTTAGAAGATAGTTAACAGCTTGACAAGAGCTAAGTTCACAATAGGAAACGGTAGAAAACACGGTTAAATAAACAAGGCAAAACCAAATAATGTAGAGTCTTGAACGTCAGATAGCACGATTGAGAACTGATCTGGGAAGTGGAGAGTTCCTTGAGGCTCTCAAATAGGGCTGCAACAACAGAATGTGGTTCCTATGATGACAAAGCCCAACGCAAGTCACAGACCTGGGATCTGGCAAATACCATTCAAAAATGATGAGGACAGCAATAAACAAATATTCCACAGCTTGACTGTAGGCCAATAGCTCCTGGTCACCAATACATACGATGCCCTCCTGAAATTCTTCATTAATTACTTACACTAGAGAGTCTCAACAATGGTTTTTAAATTGCCCAAGGTGTGGACAATTTAAACAAAAACTGCTTAACTAATCTCTTTCCTTTGCCTAACAACTAGAAGAGGGGGAAACAGGAAAATAAAGATTTCCAAAAAGGTATGATTCCTTACCACATAACCCTTCTTACAAGTTACCCATCGAAACTTTGAAGCTGGTGAACCAGCTGCATTTATATTTTGTAATTTAGTATTACATATTTTGAATAGATATATATATCATTCGGTGAAGAAAAGAGGTGACAGATCCAAGTCTTTCAGTCACTTAATAGAGACTGCTATCACCAGCCTTCAAGAAATCTTTACTTTCTTCCAGGGTGGTATTTAGAAGAGAGATGCTCCTGTGAAAACTTCTGGTTGACCACAAAAGGCTGCATTACAATCCAGCTCTTTATTAGAGGTGTTTTCTGCTTTATGCATTTGCCCTGCTTTTGGAAAGCTCAAGTATTCAAAGCTGCCTTGATAGATGTAACAGGCATTTAATGGTTTTTTAAAAAGTACTTTAGCATAAACACAAAAAGGCTCATTTACATTATCATTTATTGGTAATAAAAGCCTAACATCTAATGAAAGAGCCTTACCGTTTACAGAGCAAAGATATATACTACTTGACTTACTAATCCATAAACATCTCTAACAACCAGGGAAGTGCTAGATTTTGCATAACCCACCACCACAAGATTTTGCACAGATACAGAAAATCATGACACTTACCCTCAGGGAGCTTAGGGAAAAGACAATAACAAATTAGAAAATATTTAGAAAATAACAGCTATCATTTACATGTCCCAGACCTCATGCTAAGCACTTCACTACATCTCTCATTTGATCTTCGTATCGTTAGTATCTACCTCACTTCATATATGAAGATACAAAGATTGAGATAGGCCACCAAATAAGGCCAGGGACTTTGTCGTGGTCACCATTGCACTCCTAAGATCTTGACACACAGGTCCACGATAAATATTTATCAGGGGAATATTCCAAGTGCTCAGAGACAGAGTTGAGATTTGAGCTCATGTCTGACTTAAGTTCATACTCCTTCACCTATTCATCCAGTCGGCGAATATCCATTGAGCACCTACAATATGCCAGACACTGTTCTAGGTGCTGGGAATATACCAAAAACAAACAAAAAAAACCTGTTGCCACTGAGTCAATTCCAACTCATGGAAATACAGTAGGGAATAAAACAGACCATAATTTCTGCCCTCATGGGTCTTATGCTCCAGTGACCTTAACCACGGCATTATGCTCCCCCACAATTCAAAATATTCTGCTTTTAAAACACGGAACTGAGTTGTCAGGCAACACAGGCTTTTATTTTACAAGCCATAAACAGAAACTATAGCCACTCTCCTTCAGTGTCTACTTGCAGCTATACCCCAGGCCCCAACACAGACAATGTGATCTCTGCCTACCCAATGTGGAGAGTAAGAGTTCTAAGAGGATTTTCTTTTTTTCTTTTTTAAACCTTTCAGATTATAAGGAGAAGTGAAGGGAAAATAGGCACAGCTAAATCCAAAGACGAAGCTCATTCATCTAGAGGTACATCAGGGCCTGCATTTCACTTGCCATTTTTTGACTTTGAACAAATTGAAATTCATCAATGACAACAAAAAAAATGTGTTTTGGGATAAAACGAAAGCATTCCCTTTACAAATATAAGCACCTCAGGGAAGAAGAGAAAATTCTTCCTATGTTTTCCTTTCCTATATACACCCACTCCTCACTTATCAACATGATTAGGTTCCAAAGACCAGGTCACCATGTGAAAATTGGCACTATCCAAAAATGGAGGATGACCACAGCAGATCACAAAATGGAAGATAACTATATTACATAACTGCCAAATTACATCATTACTTAACTGCCAAACCACTGAGAATCATGGCCTAGCTACATTAACACGTAACTTTAACCATCACAGTCAGCATTACTCTCACACCTTGGTGTTTGTTACTGCCAGGTGACATTGTTTACGCACAAAATAGTCAAGACAGTAGATTTTTTACTATTGATATAAATGCAAAATGTCAGATAACAACATAGTCAGTAAGTGAGGAGTAGGTGTACTGAATGATCTTCCCAAATCATCAGTACTATCTATGTTACTTATTCGACAAGCACTCATTAGGGACCTATCTGCCAGGCATTGATGGATGAGGTAGAAAAACAGAACAAGTGACTAACACATGGTCTTACCCTATGGGCGATCAGTCTATCAGCTAAGACAAATGCAAATCATAATATTACATGTGCTTTAGCAGAAGTGGGTACAAAGGCATTGCCCCATGTTATTCAATTATTACTCACTGTGTCCTATCTCTTGAGATTATAAGACACTTGAGAACAAAGACTTATCACAGAAGTTTTTTGTATGTTCTATATTAACTAACAGTTTAGAAGAACAATAAGAGTACATTGTGCTGAAAGTCAAAGCACACTTCCTTTTTTTAGTAAAGAAAATTTACTTATTAAAATTATTAAATGGTAAAGATTCACGTTTTCATTTACCTGTTTTAGCATTTTACAGAATTTTACATGATGTACTTGCTTTTTTTTTTTTTTTTTACTTGCTTGCCAGAACGAACCAGTAGCAAGCTAGGGCTTCACTATCCTCAAAGTGACATATGTGCTCAGTGGATTTTCTGATTCAAACACAGAAATACACCAACACCACCAACAAATACTGCCGGTAAGGGAAGCTCCCACATAGAAAAGGACACGCAACGACTCTGTAAATATTTTCTACCTGTTCAGCCTAAATCAGGTTTCAGTAAACAAAGGAACTACTTTGTTGGTTCTTCTCAAACACTGTAAAAATGAAATTCATAAATAAATCCTACAGCTTTATAATTTTTCCTTTAAATTTTTAGAAGTGGATTTGAATCCCTAGATTTGACTTAATTTTTAAAATTTGATCATTTAAATTTGATTTATTCTGAAGTACCTTATTTTATTTATATTTAGTAGCTTATGAAAAATATAAGTAATTTTCAACTAGAAAAACTGTTAATATACAAACTTTGTAACACATTTCTAGAATAGGTAGGCCTAAGCTGAAGTCCTACTCAAAAAATCTTGCTCTGTTGACAATAAGACTATAATTCGTAACACAAAAATCACATAAAGCTTAAAGAGACAAGAACAGATAGGGAGAAGCAAAAAATAGTGAAGGAAATTATTCCTTCTACTCAGTTAACAGAGAAATCAGAACTATAATGAAGAGCTAGATATTTTCTCCAGTTAATCTAAAGCCAAAAGTAAATGATTTTTGAGGCTCAGCAATCTAAGATAACTAAGGTATTCTCATTTACATTTTTAGTGGACCAATAAATAATTGTAACTAAGACAGAAACAAATAAACTTGTTAGGATATTTTATTTCTATAAATAGTAAAAACAATGGAGGGGGGAGATACTGAAGCAGGAAAGAACCCTCACACTAACATTATTTCTTACAATAAACCATAAAGACAAACTGTAGAAAAGAGCCACATCATACTTCTTTAACCAATTTCTTGATGCCAGGATGAAGAAAAGAAATATCACGCATACATTTACTCCTCCAACGACTACTTATTAAATCTGTAATATGGTAGGTACTAGGTATACAAAAAAAAAAAGATAAATAAGACATGGTCCTTGTCCTGAAGTAGTTCTATTGCTTAAAAAAAGAAAAATGTATGTAAACAGACAACTACAAAATATTGTAAATAAGTCAACCCAGTGATGAGAGAATAGAGAAAAAAGGCATAAATACCTGTGACAAACTGAGAAAACGTCACAAGAATGTAACATGTGGGCTGTTTCTTTAAGGATAAATAGCATTTTTTTTTTTTTTCAAGTTAAGAGAATTTGAAGGGAAAGTGGGGAAAAAAAAAAAATTCCAGGTAGAATAACCAACCCCAGTGCTGTCGAGTCGAGTAGAATAAGCAGAGGTAATCTTAAAAGCTTAAATTGCTGAACAATAGGTGGAAGAGTAATAGTAATTTAAGGAAAACAAACTTTTTCCTAAAAGAGTACAGGATCTAGCCATAAAAGGCCTGAACTCAAATCCTAATTCTGCCATTTACTAACTGTATTTTCTTGGATAAGTCAACCTCTATAACCCTCCATTTTATGATTTGTAAATTGTACATACTGAAAAAGGATTTACTTTGCAAACCTTAAGATGCTTTGAAAGTTTTAAGGAATCCTAATATAGCAAGATACGAAAACAAACTAATGTGCTGATACTAAAATTTCGAGATCAAAAATTAGGTTGTCAATCATATTAAATTTATACCATACATACAAACTTGAATGTCGATCTTTTGTTGCCTATAAAAATTTCACAGAAGTAAACACATTTGGAATTATTTAAAGGTTATATTTTCCTAATAGGTCTTATACTAAACATGTAATTGCCACCAGGTAATCCATATAATATAAAACAGATCTACAACATTCCTAGAATCAACAAGGAACAAAAGTTTAATGAAACAAACTTTATACTTAACCGGTCTCCCTGATGGGAAATTAAAGCAGCAATTGTACATCTGTGTCTCTGTTCCTCTCACCGTGGTTTAACTGACAGGAAGCAGCAAATAAGATATGGCACACAAATGTCAAGTGTTTCCTGCCTTCTCTGCTACGTCTTTATGTCTTGTTTTATAAATAGTCCAATAGTTTACATGAAAATATATCAAAATACAGTGTCAGAAACATAGCATATGAATGGTGGGGAGTGTTTATGAAAACAGAGCCAATAAAAAGGTATTCTAGGGCTGGGATCTAAGTTTCAGTACATACACCAAGACTCATTAGTATCATCTTCTGAAGGAATATTCTAAGGAGTAAATGCCACACAAATTAAGACTTGAAAACCACCGTGACCGAGTAAAAATCAAGTGTCTGAACAATAGAAAAAGGGCTCAAGCTACTTTACCCAGCTGGTTAGATGAGTAATACTTGACCACCTAGATATATGGCCTCCTCCCCACCACTGCCCTTACCTATCAAAAAAGATAACTACCACCAAAAAATAAATAACAACTTTCACGCAGCTGATTCTCCACAGAACAGAACTCCTACTCACTCTTTGGCCATTTTTACCATGGCTTCTTGTCAGTGCCCTCCCCCAACAAAACTATCTCTACTCCCTTGGTTCACACTTCCCTATATATCAAAACTTGGCTGACATTACTTACACATGTATGTTCACCTATTAACCATACACAAACCAAATAGAACTCTATTCTCAATAGGTGAATCCTGCCGGCTACATGTCATTTTAACTGAACTTCCAAATAATTACAATTAAAACGGACGTGGTCACTTTTCTTCGTGCCTAGCTGCCTCTTGGTTTTAGCTGCCTCCCAAGCTAATAATCCTTAAGAAAGATCTCAATTTGTCACTCATATGCCTCATATTCTATAATAAGTTAAGCAGACAGCAACCTCTTCTCCATCACTTCTCACCTAAGCTATAAACTACCACAACTACAATTTCGAAAGGCTTCAGTGTTACTCCTCTCTAGGTCAACGTCTAAAATGACTCATCTTACTGCCCATAAGCCCATCTCGGACTTCCTGTGACCATTCTCTTCCTTAAACATAAATTAAAATGCACCTAATGAACAGCTTTAAGCATGGTACCACGCTCCTAAAATAATTATCAGTTTTTAAATGAGTGGCTTGAAAAAACAATTCCATTTTTCAAACAGAAGGATCTAGCTCCTGCTTTTGAAGTCTTAGAATTAATTGTTAGCACTTTCCTAGAATATCTTTAGTATATTTATGGTCTTACTTATAAATATTTTAGTTTAATTCTCCCCTATAGCTAGAGAATAAGAAATAAGTGTTCCCTGAACCCTGAGGGAAAAGGAATTTCGCTCATTTTCTTGCACATTAGCTCCCTTTCTGCACCCTCTGGCTTCCATACTTAATGGAAAAAGTCTCAGAACAACTGTAAATAAACTGATTTACACACAAAAAAAACTTCTGTTTTTAAATACAAATTGCTTTAAATTGCCCCTCCAACTAAAACACACACAACATTAATTCTAATTAATCTAATTTAAATCCTAAAATCTTCACATTATCTTTCTTTATACTTTCAATACAAACGTATGTATGCTTTCTGTGGTATATTTTTAAACTTTATACATATAAATGAGATTATACTGTATATATTGTTCCAGCATGCTTTAATAATTTTCTTTGAGGTATAAATTTTTTAATAAACACAACAATATCTGGAGAGAAATTTTAATTATTAAACAGTCCCTTGAATTTATTACTTAGAAAAATATTAAACCTTAACTAAAGACAAGTCATGATTATCAGGCTTCGACACCAACCAAGAGAAACATCTAAGATACACAAAGCAGGCTATCTTCAATGATGTCGCACTTTAGGGTTCTGATCTTCTGCAGAGATACCCCACCTTAGGAATCCATATGTAGAGGTCTTAACAGGAAGCCTGGGGTCTAAACGCAACAGTCTCCTTCTAATCTGCCTAAAACGGTGCTGGCTGCACCACCACCGCTGACACAGCGGGGGGGTTCCATCACAATGGATGTGTTCTCAACTGCCTGAAGAAAATCACTGGCTACGTTAGTTTTAGAAATGCTTTACTTTAATTCAGTCTGAAGCTAAGTAGTACACAGCAACTCAAAGTTCACCCGGTGAGAATGAAGATCACAATGGAAAAATGTAAATCAGAAAATGCCTAATAAAGAATTGAGAGAAGTTAGTTTTTTTTAGTTTGAGGGCACATTCTACTTATTACTATAAAGAGTATAAAAATGATTGATACCATTGTCAATGTCTTTTACTGAGAAAATTAAACTCAGTTACTTATAGAAATCTTAGATTAATAGAGCAACAATTAACTGCCTTCTTCTGTCTTTCAATTTCCCCCTCCTTAATCACGGTCATCAACTAAATGGAACTATTGAGGCTTAGAACCAACACTTTCACTTTCTTGTTTGATTTCCTCATTAGAGAGGTACCAAAAATAGAAAAATACTGTATAAGCTTATATTTAACATATAGTTTAAGAAAACTTTCCTAAATGCCTTATTAACCTGCTACATGCAGTAACTAACTTAGCAACTTAGGCATACTAGAATATTGAATTATACGGTGCCGTGCTATAAACCCAAAACCAAACCTGCTGCTGGCAAGTGGATTCCTACTCATAGGAACTCTATAGGACAGAGTAGAACTGCTCCATACAGCTTCCAAGAAGTGGCTGACAGGTTTGAACTGCCAGTATTTTTCGGTTAGCAGCTGAGCTCTTAACCACTGCACCACCGTTAAAAAAAAAAAGAAAAACCCACTGCCCTCAAGTTGATTCTGACTCAGAGCAACCCCATATGGTTTCCAAGGCTGCAATCTTTACAGAAGCAGACTGCCACATCTTTCTCCCGTGAAGCAGCTGGTGGGTTTGAACTGCTGACCTTTTGGTTACCAACTGAGCACTTAAACCACTGTGCCACCAGGTATGTCTATTACCATACAGTTAGTTAAAAAAAAAATTGTTTAATCTTAATTTCTTATTGAAAAGAAGGAAAATAGACACGTTGATTTTAAAATTCCCACTCTACACACACACACACACACACACACACACACACTCTCTCTCTCTCTCTCTCTCTCCCCTCCCCCCCTTATATTCCAAAGCAAACCCACTCATTGAGAGACAATTACTGTTAACACTTTGGTAAGCTTCCAAACAATCTTTAAAGGAATATGTTTGATTTAACAAAAATGGAATCAACAGTTAATGGTGGTGGTTGAACAACATGGTGAACATGATGTCACTGAACTGTACATGAGAGGACTGAAGAAATGGCAAATGTTCTGTTACCTTTATATTTACCACAATTTTAAAAAGTAGAATCAAATATATCCTGTTTCAAGACTCAATTCTTCAAGTATATTTTGGTTTTATCTCTATCTTAATAAAAATATATTGCTACAACATCATTGGGTGGATATGTTATGTACACCATGTGTACTACCAATCCCTATTTTTTGAACATTTTGATTATTTCCAATGTTTCATTGTCCTTATTGTTCTCAGACCCACAGAGGGCCCTGAATCCTTTCAGGCAGTTCATGAAGTCAAACCTGTTTTCATAATAATAACGCTAAGATATTGAACCAAAACCAAGCTCATTGCCACTGAGTTGATTCTGACTCATGGAGACCCCATGAGATCACCGTGACTAAGATATTATTTACCCTTTTTCACTGAGTTGACATTTGCACTGACGATGCAAAAGCAAAAGTGGATGAAACTGCTGGGGCCTGAGCACAAATCAGGGCAGAACACCAAACCATACTGGTCAGTGTATTCTTTAGCACTAGGCACTCACATTTGAAGAAGAAAAAAAAAGGCAATTCTACTTAAAGAATATTCTTGAATAAAAGCTATTTATTTTGTTCAATTTCAAACATTAAGTACATATCTTTTTAATATCCTGAATGATGAAATGGGAAGTACGTATGTAGCACTTCCTATCCACTCTGAAACTTTTTTTTTATCCACTCTGAAATAGAATGTCTTGAGGAAAAGCAATTTATGCTAGTGTTTAAGTTTCAAGCTAAACTAACTGCTTCTTCAGTGGGACATCATTTTTTTCTTGAAAAAACTAATTATTATTCAGAATTGGATATTTTTCCCAAAATGAACAAGTGAGTCTATCACTTCAAGGAAAACAACTGACGGTATTTGTCACTAATGACAATATATGGGCATTCAACTGAAAATTAGAATTTTGGAAAACTTATATCTACCACTTTAAGCCTGACAGCTTTTCAATACTTAAGAACTTTCTGACAAGTATGATGCTACAAAATGTGATAGTTTCGTATGTTAAGTCGACATGTGGAATAGGCAAATTAACCTGAGCATGATGTTACAAAATCTTGCTTCAGTAAGAGATCAATCTATTCAAAGTGCAAGACAGACCAATGGATTTTAATGCTACAGAGGATGAAAAGTTCATTGACATAGTTTCAGATTCCCGTTGCGACAGCCTTTAAGAAATCAGGTTTTTAAAAATTTTGGTGTAGTGTCAAAAAATAATATTCACAATTATCTGAAATGGCTATTAGAATATGACTCACTTTCCAATAAGACATCTGTGTGAGGCCAAGTTTTCTTCATATTCTTCAAACAAAACAACATATTGCAACAGATTTAATGCAGAAAGAGATATGAGAATCTAGCTGTCTTCTCTTAAGCAACATATTAAAGATTTACACTCTTCTCAATACAGTTTTTGCTTTGGAAAACTAGCTTTTATAAAATAATCATGTTAACATGTGGGTTCATTATTTTTTAAATAGATTAATGTATTAATATTTTAAATTTTTGTTTTAATTTCTAATATTGGCAAATACTGATAACTGTAATCTGTATAAACAAAAACTCTTTGGGCTCTCCAATAATTTTTGAGAGCATAAATTTCTAATATTGGTAAATATTGGTAACTGTAACCTATATAAACAAAAACTTTGGGATCTCCAATAATACTTAAGAGCATAAAACCCACTGTGGTCAAAGTGGATTCCGGTTCACAGAGACCCTATAAGACAGAGTAGAACTGCCCCCATAGGGTTTCCAATACTGCAAATCTTTAGGGAAGCTGACTGCCACACATCTTTCTCCTGTTGAGCAGCTGGTGGGTTCGAACTGCTGAACTTTGGTTAGCAGCAGAGCACATAACACCAGGACTCCTCAAACAATAGCAAGGCCTACAAAAAAAATAACAACATCCGAGAGGAAAAAGTTCCTTAGAACAGTTAATTATATGAAACCAAAAGGGCAGAATCTGCCCAAAAGCAAAAAAACGAGAAGGCAGGAAGGGGTATGAAAACGGGACAAAAGGTAACAGGAAACCCAGGGCAGAAACGCGGAGAGTGCTGACACATCGAGGGAACTGTGACCAATGGCTTGGAACTTTCTGTGTACAAATTGAATGGGCAACGATTTTGCTCTGTAAGCCTTCACCTAAAGCACAACAAAATATTTACAAATAATAAATTACAGGGTCCTTTCTCAGAACAGTATATTGAAAAGAATACTCCCTGAAATATATTTTTTCTCCTTATAAAGCTGATAAATCTAAGTTCTAACTTTTTTTTTTTTCAGTACATCATACAAAACCCGTTGCCGTCAATTCTGACTCATAGCGACCCTACAGGACAGAGTAGAACTGCCCCATAGTTTCCAAGGAGCGCCTGGCAGATTTGAACTGCGACCTTTTGGTTAGCAGCCGTAGCACTCAACCACTACACCACCAGGTTTCCCAGTAGATCTCATGAGCACTTTGAAGACCACTAATGTAGTTTTTCTGTAATTTTCCTCTAATCTTTATGTACATTATAATACATTTTAAATACAGAATACAGAAGCTAATTAGTGCAGTAAATGAAAACCAAACAAGATTCTGACTCATGCAGACCCCATGTGTTACACAGCATAACTGCTCCAAGGGTTTCTTGCCTGTAATCTTTACAGAAGCAGATCACCAGGCCTTTCTTCTGTGTCACCACTGTGTGGTTTCAAACCGCCAACCTTAAGGTCAGTAGTTGAGGGCAAACTGTTTGTGTTACCCAGGAGTCACTGGGTACAGTACATATGTATAATTTATGAATAGTTTTTTTTTTGTTGTTTTATTCACTGCTATATTCCTCAGCATCAAGAACAAAGCCTAACAGACAGTAAATAATTATTGAATGAATCAATAAATTATGTATGATGAAGAGGTATATAATCAAAATATTCAGGAGACTCCTGAAATATATGGCTTATAAAGAACCCTTCCAACTATAAAATTCTATGGCTTCTACTTCCATTTGCCCTCCAATGTCTCTGCCACTACTTACATACACACTGAGAAATTTCTCATAAAAAAGAGACAAGTGTGAACTAGAAATGAAAGTAAAAACCTGAACTAAGATCTACGTTTTCACTTTTTATGAATCAAAGGAGTTTAAAGTGGTATCTTATCTCTGATTTTTGCCATATGAACAGGAAGACTGAAGAGAATCTGAACCTGACCTGGATGAGGACTGGAGAAGGCTGAACATAAGGAATTCTGTGGTAGAACCGGCTTCAGTCACAGTGACTAGGCTGGTCTTGGGACTAGGAGGAATGGAAATGTCAACGGATAGAGTCGTGTGTTTTTCAGCTCTGAATTACATTTCCTAATATGTTCATAGGTCGCTGGATTTTTTTTTAATATGTTCGTAAAATATATTAGAAGATTCCCATCCTTACTAGTAATCAGGGAAAGGCAAATTAAAAACAAAATGAGATGCTATGAACAAAACCAAGGGTCAGTGAATATGTACAGCAAAAGAAGTGTCATACACTGCTAGTCAGAGTGCAAATGGCTACAATCAATTTGACAACTGTTTGACAACAGCTGGTAAATTTGAAGACATACATACTCTATGGACCAAACAATTCCACTCCTAGGTGTAAACTCTAAAACAGTGGTCAAACATTTTTGTAACCCCTTATATATTTTAAGATGCCATCTAAAATGTTTCTTCATAAACTTAATAGCTACAAAGGATATAATTCCCGGCACAGTATAAATATTAAAATTTTTAAATGAAAATATTACATCAATCTTTAAAATGCATTGAAACAAATTTAAATATCATGTGTATTTTATGTCATTGACATTAAAAACACTTTTTAAAAGTTCATTTTTAACAATAAGGAATTTTATATTATTCTTTTCTTCTAGAATTTGTATTTATATTTCAATTCCCTCATAAAATCTTACCTTAACGCAGTATTTTTATGCTTGAAAGTCTCCAATTATTTCTACTTCTCTACAACACACAAATAAATAAACTGAAATGGAAATTTATTTCCTGGGTCCATAAGGGTCTAAGCATAAAAAAAGTTTTCTTTTTGGGATGATTTATCAATATGATTATTATTACTATATAATTGATTAAAACAGCAAAAATATTACAAATTTATACTTATTAAACATAACAAGTATATTTTTATTGAAAATTTATCCCTCTGAGATGGATGGAGGAGTTTATGATTTCATGGTTAAATTTTAATTATTACCTGAACAGTTCTGGGTTTTTCTTATTTTTTTTCTTTTTTTTGGGGGGGGGGGTTTATCTAGAAGGGATTAATGGTAGGAACCTGTTGCTGGGAAAGATATTGAGGAACTCTAAAGTCTCTCAAACTATCTATTCCCTCCATATCTTGCAAAGTCATCACATACCTCAATATAAAGACACTGTCCTAGAGCACTCTTGCAAATATGCTCCAGGAAACATGTGCCAGGATGTTCTCCAAATTGGAAATAACCTAATGCCATCAACAAGAGAGAACACCCTCTGGTACGGAATACTCTTACTACATGAAAATTAATCTCACAGTGTTGAACAAAAGAAGCAAGTCACTACAGAATATACACAGAGTGATTCCATTTACATAAAGTTTAAAGGGGTAAACTAGACAGAAAAGATTATCGAAAATACTAATAGTAATTATTGTTAAGGGGTAACACATGGGCAGGTGTAGGCACACTAAGTTAATAGCTACATTGTATTTTTTATCCTAGATTGTAATGACATTGGTAAACATTATATTTAAACTGTACATGTTTTATACATGCTCCTATATGCATATTTCACAGTTTTAAAGAAAAAAATATTGAATTGTCTCATTACAACATTAAGCTTCCATTTAATAATTTTATATACATTATTTTTCTTTTAGAGGATGGGGTACCTAGAACCACGGCAAGAAAAGACACTTGTAGTATAAATCAAGCTACTTTTACAGCATACCATCTGACAGGACACAAAGATAGAGGTGACACAAAAAAATCTTTCTCTTTAGTGCGTTCTCCCTAGGGGACAAAGATTGCTTAGATGGTTGAAAATTGCCCTAATCATTAGAGCTGACTCAAGGATGTTACTAATTCAATTCCCAACATCTATATGAAGCAGCTTCTAAGTAAAAGAGCAAAATATTTTGGCCAACTTGTGGGAGCAATGATGGTTTTCAGCCAATTCAACTGATGGAACTCTTCTTCCCCTCATACAAGAGTCAGTGAACAGCTAGCTGTCTCCCACAGGATAGGATATAATGTTAGGCAAAGCCTATGAATATGCAATCAGTGGTGCCATTAAATGCGCAAAAAAGGCTCAAAATCAAATCCAAGCACCACATGACAAAAATTATATATTATATTACTCCCTCTCAGACTCATTACAAAATATAATAGTGTATTTACAAAGTGAGAAAGGTTTTCAAGAGACTGTAAATGCTACCCTCAATCAAGCAGGAAATGTTTTCCCTATTTGCCCCAAGCACAAGATGGAACTAAAAAAGTCACAATGGGAGAGTGAAAGTTCACTGAGCAATACAGAACAAGCTATTCACATTTGAAAAACAAAAATAGTTAGTTTAATTACATATCATGGCCAATATGGCAGTGGGTTGGGGAATGGAAAGAGGAAAAGGCAGAATTAGAGAAAAGGAAAGAGGTAGGAGAGCCACAAAGTTGAAAGACACACAAGCACAACAAAAAATGGAAGAGAAAGGAATAACGAGTTGGGGGGAGGGCTAAATAGGTCCTACCATGAATAATAAATTACCCCAATCACTTCCTTCCTTACTGGAGTCTGGGTTTCAAAATATCACTGTCTAAAAATTCAAATATAAAAAGTTAAATAACTGATTAATCACTTTTCAAAGCTCCTAAACTTGTAATCTCTCTTTCTGAAAGTCTGGCCTAAAAGCACCTGCATCAAAATCATCTAGGGTGCTTCTTAAAAATACAGACTCTCAAAACAAACCCTAAACCTAATGAATCCAAATCTCTAGGGCAAAGCCAGGTAACTCTTTCATGATTACAAAGGTTGAAGATTACTGTTTTAAAGGGCCACTACCAGGTAGGCCTTCCAACTGTGGTGTTGGTGAGGAATAATGAATATACAGTGGACTGCCAGAGGAAGGAACACATCAGTCTTAAAAAAAAAACAACCAGAATGCTCCTTACAACCAAGGACGGTGAGGCTTCTGCTTGCTTACTTTGGATACGTTATCAGGAAAGACCAATCACAGAAAGAGACATCAGGTTTGGTAAAGAAGAAGGTCAGCAAAAATGAGGGAAACCCTCAATAAGATGGACGACACAATAGCCACAGCAGCAGACTCGAACATACCAACAGTCATGAAGATGGCAAAGGAAGGGACAACGATTTGTCCTGTTATATATAAGGTCTCCATGAGCTAGAGCCGACTCGACAGCAACTAACAACAGTAACAACCAAGTAGACGAGTGGTGCAAATGGTTAACACACTGGGCTGCTAACTGAAAGGCTGGAGGTTCAAGTCTACCCAGAGGTGCCTCGGAAGAAAAGACCTGGCAATCTACTTCTGAAAAAAAATCAGTCATTGACAACCCTACAGAACACAGTTCTACTCTGACATATATAGGGTCACCGTGAGTTGGGGTCAACTCTACGGCAACTGGCTTACCAGATAAGCATTGACTTTTATCTTTGAAAGGTTACAATGTACAGACACCAGACAGTGATTAAGCTGGAAACCACAGGCCCTTTAAAGATTCGTCACCCGTAACCTTAGCTCATTGCGGCCCTGGTGGCACAGTGGTTAACAGCTACTATCGCTAGCCAAAGGTCAACAATTCGAATCTACCAGCCGTTCCTTGGAAACTCTATGGGGTAGTTCTACTCTGTCCTATAGGGTCGCTGTAAGTTGGAATTGACTCAATGGCAACGGTTTTTTATTTATTTGGGTTTTTTTGGTAACCTTAGCTCGGCTGCTAACTGAAAGGTCAGTGGTTCGAACCCATCAGCCACTCCGTGGAAGAAAGATGGGTAATCTGCGTCCATAAAGATTACAGCCTTGGAATCCCTACGGGCCAGTTCTACTCTGTCTTGTAGGGTCACTAAAAGTCGGAACTGACTCGACGATGACAATGTGTTTTGTTTTGCTTTGTTTTAAGTAAATCTTAGCAGGATATGCCCAATGAGTTTGTCATATAAGGTGGCAACAGAAAGTAGCCAAGAGTTTAATGCAGTAAGTAATACCTACCTACTCATATGTGCTTGGTACTTTGTCTTAGTCAAAAAGTCAGAGAAATAAAACATCTCTGACCTCAAGGACTTTATATTCTTTTTCTTATCAATGAGGACAACACTCTTAACCTAGACAAACGCTGTTTATTCTTCAATACTCATACTTCCTTTAAGATCTGTAAACTTTCCTGACTCTTTTAAGTCTCAATCATCTCTCATCTCTGGACAATCTAAACCTGAATTTAACTATTCAGTGGTGTGGTTCTGTTCTTATTTCATTTACTTACCAATTCCTGCTCTCCCAATAAAAACCTAAGTTCCTGAGGACAGAGCCCATGTTTTTTAGCCTTATGTGCCCTGTTTGTTGCTTAATAAACTCAAACTAGTTGTTGAAACAATTCCAATCATGGTGATTCCAGGTGTTTCAGGACAGAACTGCACTCCGTAGGGATTTCGATGGCTGTGATCTTTCAGAAGTAGATTGCCAGGTCTTTCTTCTGAGTCATTTCTTGGTGGACTCGAACTGCCAGCCTTTCAGTTAGCAGCCCAGCGCCTAACCATTTGTGCTACCCAGGAATTCCTTGTTGCTTAGGACAATGATAAGCACTGTGGAGGATTTAATGTTAAATTAGGTTAGAAGTCCTAGAAATTTAGGAGACTCAAAATTCTATGCAAGGTAATTAAAAAAAAAAAAAAAAATCCAAATTTCAGACCTAAAGAACAGGCAGATGCAAAGTAAATTTCAGCCATCCCAATAATAACAGATAAAAAGTTAACAAAAAGTTTTTATTTCTCAGAAAATTCTAAAAGTGTCTGGTATGCAGGGTAAGCAAGCTCTCAAGGAGGAGAGAAGTACCACAAAGACAAACAAATGCGATTACTAATTATAGGAAGGTCAAATTTAAGATAAGTACAATGTTAAATTTTAGAGACCTCTAGATTTTGTAAACCCATATGCAAAGTTATACAGACACACACACAGAACAAGGTATTATCATATTAAATAGTATTTGCTTTCTTAAAACAATAAGAAAAATTAAAGCAGAAATATAAATGTCTTTTTGTCTACAAATTCAACTTAAATTCTCGAATCCTTCCACTCCCACGTTCTCTAGGCCCATTTAAACAAGCAATGTCACAGACAAATGTTTTAACTATCAAAAAAGTCTAACAGTGGAAAAAAAAGCTGTTGTAGAAAATTTTTAAATGCTTCGCCTTCTCTCTGATGAAAAAGTAAGCTAGCATAAACACATCTTCAAAATTACTGGTTAATTCATTTGTTTGCACCTTATCACCAAAACTACCACCAAGCAACTTAATTAAGGCTTTATTTACTCTTAAGGAAATGCAGACCATTTCAAACAAAGTCACTTGTTGTGGACTATTATGAGCAGCTCCCAAACGGTAGCCCTCCCATTAAGCATTGTAGGACCTCGAGGAAACAAGTCACAGAATCTCTTTCTTCATCTATAAACTTGAGGCAGCTGGACCACCTTCAGTCTCTTTTAGCACTGTCGTTCTTTAAATCAGCAATTCTAAGTTTAATTCTGATGACTTAGTTTAAACTTAAATACAACCTTAAGAAAGGAAAAGGGGGGTAGGGGGGCTACCTATTAGGACTTTCTGGCCTCCCCTTGCTTCCTTGCTTTTTTTCCCTCCTGTCTCTTGAAGCCCTACCTCAGTCTTCTTCACATAATAAGAAACTGAAATATATGACCAGTATCTATTAAATTGTAACAGCTTGTTAATTTTAAGGAACTAAGTTTTCCTACTTCCCTTTAATAAATAAAATCTTAATTATACTGCTTATTTGTGTGCTCCTTGATTTTTCTCTTCAGAATCACTGAACTTTAAAAACTCAAAAAAAATTTTTTTTCAAAATGCTTTTATTAGATTTTTCACACAGACCAGACTGGAAGTAAATACAGCCTTTACTTTCTCAAAGGCTGACTAAACCAGCAATATGCAAACAAAGATGATAGCAAACTGCTCTGAGGTGAATTGGTAAATGTCTGCCATACCTTTCTTGTAAAACCATAAAATTAAGATCTGTGAATATCAACAATCCTCTGAAAAAGAGTAAGAAATACTAACTGACTGCCTTTCTACCTTGCCTTTCATCTGACAGAGCTTCAAGCACTCAGTTAGTTAATAACGGCGAATCCTCAAAGAACTAGCAAAATGTTATAAACCAAACCCATCGCCACCAAGTCGATTCCAACTTATAACGACCCTCGAGTCAGCAATAGCTGACTAGGCCAGTTGTATGTCCAAAAACTATTCCTAATCATTCAATATTCAAATTTGTCTTTCATAAATAAGTTTCAGAAGCAAAATAATACTGCATCCAGCTTCTCAGAGTACCGAAAACTTCAAGACACATCGGAATGTACACTTGCCGAAATCTCACAATATCAGTTAAGACAAATATTTTCAGGAAAAGATTGAGCCATTTTTTCATTTACAAAAGGTTTTATTTTTTAATTCAAAACAAGCAAAATTTAAAAACAGCAGTACAGACAGGAGGCCAATATTCTTTATTTTTGCTTTTTACTACATGTTTCCTTAGGGGCAAGTAATGTTTCTAAGCTCGTTGTTCAGAACATGTTTCCAGTGTGGATTATAAGCCCAGTTTTTTTTGTTTTTTTTTTAACAGTACATGAATCATTCTAGTTTTTCTCCCTCTTTATTTAAGTCACTTTTACTTGTTCTCTAAATGTCCGTTTATTTTACTTAAACTTAGTTTTCAGAAGTAATGTTTAGTGTAATTTTATTAACTTTAAAAAAAGGTCAACACCTATAACTGAGTTGCCCCAAAATTTCACCCTAAATTAAAATGCCAAAACAAAGCTACTGCCTCTGAATTTTTTCTTAACCCTCATATCATACAGGAATAGTACAACTAGATGTGTTCTTATGAAAATTTGACCTAATTTGCTTTTTGATACAAATATGAGAAAAAAAAAACTCATTCTCAAGTCACACAGAAAAAGAAAACAATCTCACAAAACATAAAAAAATGCTTTACTAAAGAGATCTAAAACTTTCCAGAAGTGGAATGCTTTTTTTTTAGTTAAGTGTAATCAGGCATGTGACTGACTACACACATTTTATCAGAGTTAAAGAACACATTCAGCCATGTTCTTTCACAGGTAAGAACCACCCTCCGTTTATCAGCTCAGGGAAACGGCCAGAAGCAAACACACGAAACCCACAACAAGTTACCTTTTAAATATTGTCTTTCTCTTTAGATATCGTCCTTTGGGCTTGAAAATAAAAAGCAATCCGGCAACTTTTATGCTGTTAAAATGGCTCCTGTAGATTGGGGAAGTGGTGTCTGTGCTTTGGCTTATGAGTCATACATGAAACTAAGTGTTTCTAAGGAAGACACGCCCATGTTGCTGTGGACCCAATTATTCTGAGAGGTCAAACATGCAAATCTGCAGGTAAAAAAACGGGGGAGAGGCGAAGGAAAGGAGGGAGGTACAGCCAAGAAGACGTCCCTTAAAAAAGTACTCAGCTTGTGTTAATTACCATAATTTAAAATTAACAATAAAATGGAATAAGAATCTACTAGGAAGCAAGACTGAAAGCTGCATATTGTTTTAAAAAAACAAATTTCAATTTTTAAAAATTATTTTAATATAACAATAAAACTACAAAAGAAAAAAAGTATGAGAGGGTAAGGAGAGGAGAGGGCCACTTTTCTGCTCTTAATGTAACAATAAGGTGAGTTTAAGAATCAGGTGAGTCTACCCTGGCTACTCATTAACCCTTATATGAAAGGGGTATATTGCCCTATAATCTGAAAAAGCTAGCAAACTGCAATACCAGATGCAGAGTTATAAGTTCACTAAACAGATAAATCCACTAGAAAATTCAAAGTTCATTGGAAAAACAAGTCTGAATTAACCTGGTTTATAGAATAAAAAAAAAAGCTCAGGGTTAGAAACGAGCTTTAAAGTCCAATATAGTAAAATGATTTTAGGTGGAATTACAAACTTGATAAAACCCTATTTTTAAAAAATTATCAATGCCATCACAGTTCATAACCACAGTTTTCTTTACCTTTTGAAAGAATTTTCCATATACACTGAAAGTCTACCATGTGTCAGCACCCTGCTAAAGCTCTGCTGTACCATACGTGGTGGACCTAAGGGCGCACCAACAAAAGATGTGTCCGGGAAAGCTCTGCTCACAAACTCACCATACATCTGACAAAGTGCCCAAGCAGCAGATATGTTACTACCTACCTACCCTGGTCCCTTACTGAATATTTACCAATTTATTCTAAGAGCTCAAACTGATCAAAATGGCTTGAAAGCGTCAAGCACTTCCAAGCGCAACTCACTAGAGAACCTTCATCCAAATATTTTTCAAAAAGCAAATTTAGTTAATTACTTGGAAATAGTCGTTTTGCCTTACCAGAGACACAGCTGAAGGAAGAAGATGTCGCTGACTTTCACAGGAACTTTATAACTGCTACAAAACGTAATGATTGTAAACAGACTTTCTGTCCAGCAAATGTCTATTTATTCCATACCACTGAACACTGCTCAGTTTGTTTAGCTTTTTACTGAAATAATCACAACGTTTTAGCAAGTTACTAATAAAGAATTATGCTAAAAAGGAAAACACATCCCCTCCTCTGCTGTCAAATGTTAGCTTAATTTAGTTCCAGAATGATATTCAGAATTCAAACACCAAAAAAAAAAAAGAAGAAGGTCCTCTGAGTAGTCACAGGAGAAGTTCACTGGAAAGTCCCCCAGTGCTTGACCAGAGCTGAAACTTACCTTGGGCAACGTCTATGCAAGTCTAATAATCTGATTATCTTCTTTTAGCTTATCAGAAATAAAAAATTATAAGAGAGAAAAAGAGGGCAATAGTAAAAGGATGTCAGAACGAACAAGTGACAGTTGATAATTAGACAGGAAAAAAAAAACCCTATAAAACTACAAATAAATACAATTTAAAAAGTACTGGAATCAGAAGCCATAGGTCAATATGTTCTACATATCCCTTAAGTAAGTAGGTCACCACACAGCAAGTGCCTTGAAGTCAGCATTATTATGATAAAGGTTGTTAAAAGACAAAGTGAATAACTTCAAGTGTGTGGAATATTTTATGAAGTACAAATACATACAAGAATAAGCTTCTGCTATTGAGAAAATCCATTTATATAAAGCACCTCATTACTTGATAATGGCAGATACACGGAATGTAATTTAAAAGAAGTACTTTTAGTCACCAGTATGTAGATCACTTCTACATACATAAATGAGAGACTTAAAGTGAAAATAATTACCGCTTTTCAAAAGAAACATATCTTAGCTGTTCCTAAGATGATTCTGGAAACCCTGGTGTGTAGTGGTTAAGTGCTACGGCTGCGAACCAAAAGTCGGCAGTTTGTGTCCACCAGGTACTCCTTGGAAATTCTATGGGGCAGTTCTACTCTGTCCTGCAGGGTCACTATGAGTCAGAATCAACTCGACGGCAATGGGTTTTTTCTGTTAAGATGATTCCAGAGCTCCTATTACAATATATTGCCCCTTTCCCTAGGGGTGCCCTTATTAGCGTTATTTTGCCACCTACAGGAACTGGATTCCTGGTTCCATTCACAGCCACTCGAAATCAACCTCCTCCTAGAGTATCAAAGAAAAAAGCTAGAGAAACAGCATAGGCTCAAGAGTCAATATGTTGCTGTTAGTTTCCACTGAGTCATTTTCAATTCATAGCAACCCAAAGTGTTACAGAGTAGAACTGTGCCCCATAGGGTTTTCTTGGCTCTAATATTGACAGAAGCAGATGTCGTCAAGTCTTTTCTCCCAAAGAGTCACTGGCTGGGTTCAACACCAACCTTTCAGTCAGCAGCTAAGCACTTAACCATTGTGCCACCAGGGCTCCTTCAGCATACCTTAGATAGCTTTAAAAAAAAATATCAACAATACCAAGTGCTGGCGAGAATACCGAGCAACAACTCTAATACACTGTCGGTGTGAATGCAAAATAGTACAGCCACTGTGGAAAGCAGTTTCTTAAAAAGTTTCTTACAAAGCTAAACACACACTTAACTTACTAAACTAAAAAAACTAAACCCAGTGCCACTGAGTCAATTTCCACTCATAGCAACCCTACAGGACAGTGTAGAACTGCCCCATAGAGTCCCCAAGGAGCGCCTGGCAGATTCAAACTGCCAATCCTTTGGTTAGCAGCCATAGCACTTAACCACTACACCACCCGGGTTTCCACACTTAACATGTGACCCAGCAATTCCACTCCTAGATATTTATGCAAGACAAAATTTATATGAAAATAAAAAGATGGAAACAAACTAGATGCCCATCAACAGATGAATGAATAAACTATGGTACATACAAACAATGGAGTACTACTCAACGATAAAGAACAAAGACAAATCTGCAAAGCATCTCACAACATGGATGAATCTGGAGGACATTATAGTGAGTGAAATAAGTCAATCACAAAATGACAAATATTGTATGAGACCACTAGTACAAAAACTCATGAAAAGGCTTACACACAAAAAGAAACAATCTTTGATGGCAGGGGTGGGAATGGAAAAGTGGTAACTTTGGTGAAGAGTAAGACAGTACACAATACTGGGGAAGCCAGCACAACTTGTCCAAGGCAAAGTAATGGAAGCTCCATAGGCACATCTAAACTCCCAGAGGGACCAAATTACTGGGCTTAGGGCTGTGGGGACCATGGTCTTGGGGAACATCTAGTTCAACTGGCATAACATAGTTTATAAAGAAAATGTTCTACATTCTACTTTGATGAGTAGCCTCTGGGGTCTTAAAAGCTGGTCAGCTGCCATCTAAAATATTCCATTGGTCTCACCCCATCAAGAGCAAGGGAGAATGAAGAAAACCAAAGACACACGAGAAAAATTGTGATGGAAATACATAATGTACTTGTAAACGCTGTAGGTACTTGTAAATGCTGTAGGTATGTTTATTTCTAGAAATAGACATATATTGAATAAGCATATACCTTAATATAAAACAAACAAAAGAAAATAACTTTGATTCCCTAAAGGCAAAATAAAAAAGCCGGACTATTTACCACAGTACTCAAGCCTTCATAATCTGACCTCAATTTTTACTCTTTTCTGGTACTATTTTGCCCCCTCTTCCCACTTTTTTTTTCCCCCCCACTGTTACACACAACTCCAGCCTTACTGAAATCTCCTAAATAAGTTCTGCTTCTGTCTGTCTTCCTTACCACTGTTCCCGGCCTTGGAAAGCACTTACCTACGTCCCACTCCATCCCCTAGTCTGTCTTCTGAACATCCATTCTTCAGGTCTCAGTTCAATGCCTCTTCTACATGAAGGCTTCCCTCAATAGTTCCACTTACAATTATTATTATGAAAACTTATCATCATAGGGCTGAAAGGGACTTTGGAGAACATTTATCCCAGTCCAATAATTTTTAAACTTTTTTGTTAAGCAGCAGAATTCTTCTAAAACCTTCAAGGTACGTCAGTATTTAAGTTTTTGCTGTTTTAAGAAAGCCTGAAACACTAATCCGATTGAACTTCCTTTTAAAGATATGGAAAGGGGTCTACAGAGGGAAGCAACCTAACCAAGGTCAAGTTAATGGCTGATATGAAGTACTCCTAGTCACTTATATACCAGTGACTATTTTATTGAAGATCTGCTTTGTGCCAGACACTGTTCTAGGCCTTTGAAATAGAGCAGTGAACAAAAGGGACACATTGTTGATAAGTGATCCATACCCAGATGGGGTCCCCACGAGTTGATAGACTCTAAGGCAATAACAACAGCAGCACCATCCATATGGTGCTTACATTCTAGCAAGGGAGGAATAAAATATATGTTAGCGAAGGGCAAAGGAGAAAAAGATAAAATAGGGAAGAAGAGAATATGACATTTGAGTAAAGACCTGAGAAGAAGTGAGGGAGCTAGCCATGTAGAACACTCGAGGCAGTCAAGCCTATGCAAAGGCTCTGACAGGGAGCTTGACTGGTATGTTCAAGGAAAGCAAGGTGGCCAGTGTGGCTCAAGTGGAAAAAAAAAAGGAGAGTGGTAAAAGAGGGAATGGAGCCTTAGTGGCACAAAGGTTAAACACTCAACTCCTAACCGAAAGATTTGAACCCACCCAGCACCTCCATGGCAGAAAAACCCTGGTGATCTGCTTCCATAAAGATTACAGTCTAGGACCAAAAGCAAAGAAGTTTCCTGGATAAACTGAATGCTTTGAAGGTCAGCGGAGCAAGGGTGGGGGTTTGGGGACTATGGCTTAAGGGGACTTCTAAGTTAATTGGCATAATACACTCTATTATGAAAACATTCCACATCCCACTTTGAAGGGTGGCGTCTGGGGTCTTAAATGCTAACAAGCGGCCATCTAAGATGCATCAATTGGTCTCAACCCATTTGGATCAAAGGAGAATTAAGAACATCAAGGTCACACGATAACTACGAGCCCAAGAGACAGAAAGGGGCACGTGAACTAGAGACTTACATCATCCTGAGACCAGAAGAACTAGATGGTGCCCCGCCACAATCAATGACTGCCCTGACAGAGAGCACAACAGAGAATCCCTGAGGGAGCAGGAGAACAGTGGGATGCAGACCCCAAATTCTCATAAAAAGACCAGACTTAATGGTCTGACTGAGAATAGAAGAATCCTGGCAGTCATAGTCCCAAACCTTCTGTTGGCCCAGGACTGGAACCATTCCCGAAGACTACTCATCAGACATGGAAGGGACTGAACAATGGGCTGGCAAGAGATGCTGATGAAGAGTGAGCTACTTGTATCAGGTGGACACTTGAGACTGTATTGGCATCTCCTGTCTGGAGGGGAGATGGGAGGGTAGAGAGGGTTAGAAACTGGCAAAACGGTCGCGAAAGAAGAGACTGGAAGAAGGGAGCAGACTGACTCATTAGGGGTAGAGTAAATGGAAGTATGTAGTAAGGGGTATATAAGCTTATATGTGACAGACTGACTTTTTTGTAAACTTTCACTTAAAGCACAATAAAAATTATTAAAAAAAAAAGTCAACAAAATTAAAAAAAAAAAAGATTACAGTCTAGAAAATCCTATGAGGCATTTCCACTCTGTCACGTGGTGTCTTGGTCATCTCATACTGCTCTAACAGAAATACCATAAGAGGATGGCTTTAACGAAGAGAAATTTACTCTCTCACAGTCTAGAAGGCTGAAAGTCCAAATTCAGGGCTTCGGCTCCAAGGAAGCCTTTCTCTTCCTGTCAGTACTGGAGGAAGGTCCCTCTCCTCAATCTCTCCTTGGTCTGGGTGCATCTCAGCTCAGGAACCTCAGGTCCAAAGGACGCGCTCTGCTCCCGGCGCTTCTTTCTTGGTGGTATGAGGACCCCATGTCTCTCTGCTCACTTCTCTCTATTTCTAAAGAGACTGGCTTAAGATACAACCTAATCTTGTAGATCTCATCAATAAAACTGCCATTAATCCATCTTATTACATCATAGTGATAGGATTTATAACATATAGGAAAATCATATAAAATGGTGGGCAATTATACAATACTGGAAATCAGAACCTAGCCAAGTTGACAGATATTCAATTCATGACACATGGGGTCGCTGTGAATTGAAAATCAACTCAACGGTACCTCACAACAGTAGGAGGGGGAACACTAGCAGATAGCAATGAAGAGTCTCCCTGTATCAAGTCTTTAATTGGAGAGATTTGACTGCTGTGTTGAAACAGATTGGGGAAGGGAAGTGTAGGACAGAAGCAAGTAGAGTCTAATGCAAAAATCCAAAAAAGGTGATAATAATAATGACTTGGACAAAGGAGGCAGCAGAAGAGGAAGTAAGATATGATTAGATTCTGTATGTTTTCATGGAATAGCCAATGAGATTAGTAAATGGACCAAATCTGCGATACAGGAGTATTAGAGACTTCAAAAAGCTATTTGTAGCCTCAGCAACTGGAAGACTGGAGTTGCCAAAACTAAGATAGGAAAGACTACAGATAGCGATGGTTTGGTGTGGGAGAATAAGAGTTCAGTTTTGAGGTGCCCATTAGACATCCAAGTGGACACCATCCAAAGACCAAGGTAGAGGTCTGGACTGGAGATAATTAAATTTGGGAGCAATCATCACACATGTGATATAAAGCTATAGATATAAGAGGTAACAATGACAGAATCTTGGGACCTTCCAGCATTTAGAGGCAGGGAAGATAAAGTGGAATTAGCAAAGGAGGTAGAAAAGAAGCACTCAGAAATGTAGGAGAAAAACAAGGCAAGTGTGATATTATGATGTTATTCTGGAATTCAAGTAAAAGTGCTTCCAAGAGGAGGGAGAGAGCAACTGTGTCAAATGCCAGAGCAAGCAAGAAGAACAGAAAACTGAACCTGTTGCCATCAAGTCAATTCCAACTCATAGCAACCCTATGGAATGGAGGAGAATTGCCCCATAGGGTTTCCAAGGCTGTAAATCTTTACGTAAGCATACTGCCACACCTTTCTTTCACAGAGCAGCTGGTGGGTTCAAACCGCTGGCCTGGTTAGCAGCTGAGCACTTTAACCACTGCACCATCAGGGCTCCTCAAATAAGATTAAGTGAGAGAAAAAAAAGACAGCAGCCGAATTTAGCAACATGGAGGTCACTGTTGATCTTAAGAGATGCGTCTTCATGGTAGGGCAAAGGTAAAAAAAATAAACAAAAAACCTGATTAGGATGAGTTTAAGACAGAGTAAGAGATGAAAACTTAAGACAAGAATGTAATTTTGTTGTGAAGGGGTCAAGAGAAGGTTTTTTGATTTGGGTTTTTTGTTTGTTTCTTTGTTTGCTTTTTTCGTTCTGAGAGGATATTGTTGAGTAAGAAAATCAGTGCCTTTTCTGCTGCCCATAACATTCCATTTTGTATTACAGTTAATTATGTCTAAGTTTGTCTCTACACTGATAACCAGTAACCTGCTTGAAAGGAACTGTATCCCCCAGCTTCTACAAATCCACTGTGACTGTGGACAATTTACTTCACACTACTATGGGATCTACAAATCAACTGTGACTGTGGACAATTTACTTCACACTACTATGGGATTTGTTTCCTTTTTTGTAAAATATTGGATACTTTATACCAAATCCAAACCTAGTGCTGTCGAGTCGATTCCAACTCATAGCGACCCTATAGGACAGAGTAGAACTGCCCCATAGAGTTTTCAAGGAGCGCCTGGTGGATTCGAACTGTCGACCCTTTGGTTAGCAGCTGTAGCACTTAACCACTACACCACCAGGGTTTAATACAACTGGTTATTCTGAAGATTCATTTCAGCTCTGACATTTTATGATTCTACAGCCTCTCCAAAATCCTTAGAACATTGTTTACAGAACTGAAAACAAAAATCACATTAAGGCTATGTTTACAGTAGAAGTCTCCAGACTGGAAAAGAAGTAAAATTATCTCTACTAGTGGATGACATGATCCTATATATAGAAAAATCCCAAAGAGTCCACAAGAAAACTTCTAGAGCTAATAGAGAAATTCAGCACAGTTGCAGGGTGCAAGGTCAACATATAAAAATGAGTTGGGTTTCTATACACCAGCAATGAGAAATCAGACAGGGAAATTAGGGAAACTATTCCATTTATGGAGCCCCGGTGGCACAGTGTTTAAAAGCTATGGCTGCTAACCAAAAGGCTGGCAGTTTGAATCTACCAGCTGCTTCTTGGGAACCCTATGGGGCAGTTCTGTTCTGTCTTATGGGGTCACTATGAGTCAGAATCAACTCAACGGCAATGCGTATCCCATTTACAACAGCATCTTATGAGAATAAAACACCTAGGAATAAATCTAACCAGGGATATGAAAGTCTTATACAATGAAAATTATAAAACATGGCTGAAAGAGATTAAAGAAGACTTAAATGGAAAGATGCTTCATGTTTATGAATTGGAAGACATAATATTGTTAAGATGTCAATACTACCCAAAGTGATCTACAGAGTCAATGCAATCCTGATCAAAATTCCAACAGCCTTCTTTACAGAAATGGAAAAACTAATCCTCAACTTTGTATGGAATGGCAAGGCCCAAAATAGCTAAAGCGATGTTGAAAAAGAAGAACAAAGTAGGAGACTCACGCTTCTTGATTTTAAAACATATTATACAGCTACAGTAATCAAAAACAGCCTGGTACTATTTTAACAATAGACACAGAGACAAATGGAATAGAATTGAGAGTTCAATACACCTAACTATGGTCAACTGACTTTTGACAAGGGTTCTAAGCCTATTTGATGGGGAAAGAAGAACCTCTTCAATAAATGGTGCTGGGAAAATTAGATTTCCAAATGCATAAAAATGAAAAAGGATCCACACCTAACACCATACACAAAAACAGATTCAAAATTAATTAAGTACCTAATGTGCAAATTAAAACCATAAAATTCTTAGAAAAACAAACAGGGGCAACACTGTCAGGCCTAGCTTGACAGTGGATTATCTAATATAATAACAACACCACAAACAGCAAAAGACAAAATAAATAAACGGGACCTCATAGAAATTGGGTCGCTATGAGTCGGAATTGACTCGATGGCATAGAAATTAAAAAATTAAATTAAAAACTTGTTCATCAAAAGACTTTACCAAAAAAGTGAAAAGACAAGCTACCAACTGGGAGAATATCTTCGGAAACCATATATCCAACAAGAACCTAATAATCAAAATGTATATAAACCTTTGAGGACTTAACAACAAAAAGACAACTCAAACATAAAATGGGCAAAAAACTTGGATATTTTACCAAAGAAGACATTCCAACGGCCGCCAAACACAGAAAAAGATGCTCAATGACATCAGCTATCAGAGAAATGCAAATCAAAACCACAATGAGATAACCATTTCACTCCCAGTAGGATGGCTAAGATAAAAACAACAGCAAATAACAAATATTGTTGAGGATATGGGGAACTAAAACCCTTACACATTGCTGGTGGGAATCCAAAATGGTACAGCTGTTGTGGAAAACTGTGGCAGTTCCTAAAAAAATTAAAAACAGAACTACAATATGATCCAGCAATTCTACTCTTAGCTATATACCCAAAAGACTTTAAAGCAGAGACTCAAACAGTGACTTGCATACCGATGTTCATCGCAGCACTACTCACAATGGCCAAAATGTGGAAACAAACTAAATGTCCATCAACAAATGAATGGATAATCAAAATGTGGTACATACATACAATGGAATACAACTCAGCCGGTAAGAGAAATGATGATACATGCTACAATTAATGGATGGAGCTGGAAGACGTTACGCTGAGTAATATAAGTCAATCACAAAAGGACAAATAATGTATGACCTCACTTATTATCTGCGGTCAATAAACTGTACACCTGTAAAAAGCTGAATTGGCAAAGTTGTGTGATATAATTTACAACAACAACAACAAAAGAAGTCTCCTGACTCAAATTTTTACATAGTTGAAAATAATATATAAAATTATTTGATATTCAGAATAACCTGCAAACTCTATAAAATCCTCAAAAATTCAATTATGTTTATTACATACACTTTGCTAACAAAAGCCAAAGAAAACCAACTACGCTGATATTCTAGAAGCATTCTTTTATTAAAAAACAAACAAACCAACCAACCTGTTGCTGTCAAGTCGATTCTAACTCACAGTGACCCTTTCAGACAGGGGAGAACTTTCCCCATACGGTTTCCAAGGAGCAGCTGGTGGATTCAAGCGCCACCAGGGCTCCTTTTTATCTTACGGCAATAGCATATTTAAACAAATGGGTTTTATTATGAGTTCAAATAGGCTCATCCTTAAACACATCGAAATTCCATGTGCTTAAAAACAAAAAAGCAAACAACAACAAAAAGCTATCTTTTGCCATTAGGAAAATTCAAAACAATATGACAGAAGGCAAGCCTCTTATTTTAAACCATCCTTGTTGAGGCTATGTCTCTATTTTCACTTAATATTTATTACTTATCTGTAAAATAATTCAAAGACCCTCTCTCCAAGGAGATTAAGAAAAAGCTTAATACCATTCTCTTGATAGATGCACTGAATGTAAATTCATAATTGTTTCTGGACTGATGGCTTACTTGGCTTGACTGTTTGCTCGAGGCTTGAATCACAGACTCCCTAGCCCCTGAGATTAAAACCCAATACCATGAAAACAATTATGCTACTTTTACCTAATAAATAAATAAACACATACACACACACCTTTTGCTCTTTGATAAAAAGAGGAACCAAATATAAACAGAAAAGTAGGGAAATTTTAGGAATTGTTATGAGAAACAATGACTTCTCTTTACGTTGCTGTTCAAAACAGAGGAATGAAGAAATTAACATTAACAACTAACCATGTAGCCTAATGGTTAAAACCATGAGCTTTGGAGTACGTGACCTAGTCCCAATGCTACAATTAACTAGTTGTATGACATTAAAAAAAAAAAAAAGTGTTGAGTTGATTCCAACTCATGGTGAATCCACCAGCTGCCCCCTGGAAACCTGTGGGGCAGTTCTATTCTGTCCTATCGGGTCACTATGAGTCGGAATTAACTCGATGGCAACGGGTTTGGTTTTTTGGTTGACGGAGAAACTGGAAAAATTCCAATAAAATCTATAGTTTTAATACTATTCTTGTTGTTAGTTGCCAAAGAGTCAATTCTGACTCATAGCAACTCCACGTGTGCAGAGTAGAACTGTTCCATAGGGTTTTTTTTTTTTTAATTAATTTTTATTAAGCTTCAAGTGAACATTTACCATTCCAATCAGTCTGTCACATGTAGGTTTACATACATCTTACTCCCTTCTCCCACTTGCTCTCCCCCTATTGAGTCAGCCCTTTCAGTCTCTCGTTTCATGCCAATTTTGCCATCTTCCCTCTCTCTCTCTCTTCCCATCCCCCCTCAACACACTCTCCAGTGTCCACCTGATTTAATTAGCTCACTCTTCATCAGCATCTCTCTCCCCACTACTGACCAGTCCTTTTCATGCCTGATGAGTTGTCTTCGGGGATGGTTCCTGTCCTGTGCCATCAGAAGTTCTGGGGAGCATTGTCTCTGGGATTCCTCTAGTCGCAGTCATACCATTAGGTATGGTCTTTTTATGAGAATTTGGGGTCTGTATCCCATTGGTCTCCTGCTCCCTCAGGAGTTGTCTGTTGTGCTCCCTCCATAGGGTTTTGTCTTTTTCCCACCATAGGGTTTTCAAGGCTCTACCTTTCAGAAGCAGATCACCAGACCTGTCTTCTGAGGTGCCTCTGTATGGGTATGAACCCCCAACCTTTCAGCTAGTAGTCAAGTGCTTAACCATTTGTACCGCCCAAGGACTCCAAAATGCCAATATTAATTTCTTGGTTTTGATAACTGTACCTTGCTTATATAAGTTGTTAGCATTAATGGAAACTAGATGACAAGTATACAGGGACTCTGTACTGTCTTTGCAACTCTTCTGTAAATCTAAAATTATGGGATTAGTTCTCTTGGTTTGGGGGCTTTAGTGTCATGGTCTCACAGGACAATCCAGTAAATTGGCATAATACAGTTCTTTAAGTTTATGTTCTACCTCCCAATATGGTGAGTAGTGCCTGGGGTCTTAAAAGCTTACCAGCAGCCACCTAAGATACAGCTACTGATCTTTATTCATCTGGAACAAAAGAGAAAGAAGGAAACCCAAGAATCAGAGAAAGAACTGGAGTACTGGACTGTCTACATGAATCACTGCCTCCTCCACCCTGCAGCCAGAAGAACTAGATGGTGCCTAGGTACCACTATTGAATGCTCTGGTCAGGAACACAATAGAGAAATCCTGATAAAAAGGGAGAAAAATGTGGAACAGAACTTCAAATTCTTAAAGAATCCAGACTTACTGGACCTACTGAGTCTGGAGGAGTCTCTTAGAGTATGGCCCTGAGTTGCTCTTCAAACATTGAGTTGAAACTATCCCATGAAGTCACCTTTAAGTAACTGTTTATCCCAAAGAGTAAAGATTGTTACCCTTGAGTATTGTATTACTTTTTAAAAATTTATCTATAAAAGACTTTGGTCAACAGCAATTATAAAGCATATATGAGAAATTAGGTAAATGGAAGTGAAACAATTAGAACAGAAATAACAAGAATGTTGACACAATGTGAAGAATTTACCCAATGTCGCTGATCACTGTGTCTAGAAACTGAAATGAGAGCAGGTTTTGCTACTTATATTTTCACCAAAAACAAAAAATTTTTTAATTTTATTATTTACTAGGTTAGTAAAATGGAAACCCTGGCCTTGGAAACTCTATGGGGCAGTTCTACTCCGTCCCATAGGGTCACTGTGAGTCGGAATCGACTCGATGGCACTGGGTTTCTGGGTTTAGGTTAGGAAGATCAAGAGAGGAACATTATTTAAGCCAACTACTCTTAAAGTCTCAGGAGGAATTACCGTGATGATTTCTTTTAATGGTTAATACAAATCATGTAACAGGAACTGTATTTTTGCTATGACCATGGGAAAGATCAGACAAATATACTATAATGTCATTGAATATGCATATTTTTGCATGCCATTTTGTCCCGATACTGATGAGCTCCTATATATTTTCCCTGATACTGATTTTCATAAATTTCTACATTTCCATTCTAACCTACTAACCCTTAAAAACCTCACATAAGACATGTAAACAAAGTAAAGAATAAAATAATAAACAACTGAAAAAAAGTCATTTTTATTAAAATGGTTTTACCTACATTGAGATCATACATATTATCTAAAAGGCATAAAATAGACCCTACCTGGCGAGGATCTGGAGATCATGGTTTCAGGGGACACCTAAGTCAACTGGCATAATAAAATCTATTAAGAAAACATTCTGCATCCCACTTTGGAGAGCAGCGTCTAAGGTCTTCAACGCTAGCAAGTGGCCATCTAAGATGCATCAATTGGTCTCAACCCACCTGAACCAAAGGAGGATGAAGAACAGCAAGGACACAAGGTAATTATGAGCCCAAGAGACAGAAAGGGCCACATAAACCAGAGACTACAGCAGTCTGAGACCAGAAGAACTACATGGTGCCCGGCTACAACCAATGACTGCCCTGACAGGGAACACAACAGAGAATCCCTGAGGGAGCAGGAGAGTGGTGGGATGCAGACACCAAATTCTGGTAAAAAGTCCAGACTTAATAGTCTGACTGAGACTAGAAGGACCCCCAGTGGTCATGGCCCCCAGACCTTCTGTTAGCCCAGGACAGGAACCATTCCCAAAGCCAATTCTTCAGACAGGGATTGGACTGGGCAATGGGACAGAAAAAGATGCTGGTGAAGAATGAGCTTCTTGGATCAAGGAGACACTTGAGACTATGTTGGCATCTCCTACCTGGAGGGGAGATGAGAGGGCAGAGAGGATCAGAAGCTGGCAGAATGGGCACGAAAAGAGAGAGTGGAGGGAAGGAGCAGGCAGTCTCATTGGGGGGGGGAGCAATTAGGAGTATATAGCAAGGTGTATATAAATTTTTGTATGAGAGAATGACTTGATTTGTAAACTTTCACAGTACATAAAGTACAGAACCTATTAAGGTGTGCTCATTTCCAACATGTATGTTTGTAACTTTTAAAATTACATCAACATCTGATTTCCCAATTCAAGAATGATGTCTTAAGAATTTATCATAAATTCTACCTCATAATATTCCTATTAAAGCAAACACACGCAACAACCACCACCCCTCCAAAGCCCACCTGCAACCACAGAATAAAATTCAATAAAAGATTTTTTTTAACTGTGCTTTAAGTGAAAGTTTATAGCTCAAATTAATTTCTCATACAAAAATTTATACACACGTTGTTAGCGACCCTAGTTGCTATCCCTATAACATGACTACACATTTCTCCTTTCCACCCCGGATTTCCCGTGTCCATTCAACCAGCTCCTGTCCCTTTCTGCCTTCTCATGTCTCCTCCGGACAGGAGTGCCCATTTAGTCTTGTATATCTACTTGAACTAAAAAGCATACTCTTCACGAGTATCATTTTATGTCTTATATATAGTTCAGTCTATTATTTGTCTGAAGAGTTGGCTTTGGGAATGGTTTTAGTTCTGGGTTAACAGAGAGTCCAGGGGCCATATCTCCTGGGGTTCCTCCAGTCTCAGTCAGAACTAAGTCTGGTCTTTTTACTAGAATTTGATTCCCGCACTCCACTTTTCTCCTGCTCCGTCAGGGATCAATAAAAGGTACTTTTACATCTTGACTCTGGTCTATCTTACTAGCCTCATCTCTTGCCACTCCACCCCCTAACATACACCTTACAGACCAGCTTTGCTGAACTTGTTAGTTCAGAGCAAGTCATATTTTACACTCTATCTTTTACTGCCTTTCCCAGCCCAGTGAATCTCTTGCGAAAAGATTCTCTCCTCCCTCTGTCATTAACAGGAAGAATTGGTCACTGCCTCCCTTGTGCTCCCACAGTATTTTGTAACGATCTAATAGACGTATGAATCACATTGTTTATTCATTCATACATTCATGTATGCACTGCTACAAAGTGCAAAGCACTCTGATAAGTCTGATTGCCCTCATAACTTCTTCTTGCCTACTCTTCTGGAATACCTAAAGAACATTATATTTTCATCATCTGCTTACCTGCCTCACTGGCCATTTGTTTCAGCCTGATAGCATTCCTAAACCACAATAGTCGTTTAATAAGTATTTGCTGAATGAAAACCTTCAGAAGCGAACAACTAAATACTGGCTCAATGACAAACCTGTTTTTTTCTCTTCCACAAAATAAAAACCATTCTCAAGTCATTTCTATATAGTAGGCCTAAATTATACAAAAAGCCAAGGCCCCTGTCTCATTTTCCTGACTCGTCCAAATTCTAGGAATGGGTTGGTAAGGCTGGATCTGGTCATCCTTCAGAGGATCAAGCTTCTCACAGTAGTAAAGTTCTGCATGTTTGAAGACAGAACAGCTTCTAGATTTGACCCAGTGTTTCATACCTAGACGTCCCACTATGTTAATACTTTAGAATTAGAGAGAGAAAGAACAAAGAAGGAAAAAGAAAAAAATCTCCAAAGATTTAGGACTGATTATTCCTTCAACTCTTAAGTCTCTGTCCTATTAGGCCTTTACTTACATAGCCTCCCTTCAGTAAGCTTTCCTAATTAGAAGCAGGCTGGAAAGATCAATACAGAGGAATATTCAAATAAGATATTTAGCATATAGGCTTTATTCATGTTTTATTATCATCATAAAAGATATATTTTAGCTATAGCCAAA
This sequence comes from Loxodonta africana, assembly GCF_030014295.1. Classification (NCBI taxonomy): domain Eukaryota; kingdom Metazoa; phylum Chordata; class Mammalia; order Proboscidea; family Elephantidae; genus Loxodonta; species Loxodonta africana. The sequence goes on from NC_087358.1 coordinate 59,366,432, forward strand.
CTGCTCTGCTGCTATTCTTCCATATCTGAGGTCAAATCATTGGCACTAATGAAACTTTAAAACTTAAAAGTATTTTAGATTTACAGTCATTTTAGGAAGTATTTCTCAGGCATAAAACTTAAAAGTATTTTAGATTTACAATCATTTTAGGAAGTATTTCTCGGGCATATACAGTGTGCTAAGAAATTTAAAGTACTCAAATTTTTATCTCCAGGTCTCTCTCCTAAACTCCAGATTCTTACACCCAACTTGACCACTCCATTCAAATATCTGATATTGTTCTCAAACTTAACATGCCCAAACCTGAATTCCTAATCATCCCCCTGAGAAGCTACTCTACCCACAGGTTTCTCCATCATCCTGGTGGCAATATGATACTTCTGGCTGTTCAGATCAGAAACCTTGACTTTTGTCTTTCAGTCATGTACTCATATTCAATCTGTCAGGAAATGCTGTGGCTCTATCTTCAAAACTTATCCAGAGAACCCTATCACCACTCACCTCCACTGCTACTATCCAGCTCTGAGCCACTGTCATCTCTCCCTGTATTGTCACAGTAGTCTAAATATCAGACCCACTGCCGACCAGTCAATTCTGGACAGTCGACCTTTGGGTGAAGCTCTGGTGGTGCAGTGGTTGAGAGTTCAGTTGTTAACCAGAAGACTGGCAGTTCAAATCCATCAGCTGCTCCTTGGAGACCTTATGGGGCAGCTCTACTCTGTCCTATAGGGTCGCTATGCATCTAAACTGACTCAATGGCACATAACAACAACAAATATGGGAAGGAACACAAGTGGCACAATGCACCCACCCAGTTCTGTAGGAGAAAGACATGGCCATCTACTCCCAAAAAGATTACAGCCTAGGAAATCCTACGGGGGCAGTTCTACTCTGTCACATGGAGTCGCCAGGAGTCAAAGATGGATTTGACGGCACCTAACAACGACAACAAGTAGCCTTCCTGCTTCTATCCCTGCCTCCCTACAACCTAGTCTCAAAACAGCAGCCAGAGTAATCATTTTTAAAAGTCTTATCACATTACTCCCCTGCTTCAAAACTCTGCTATGGCTCCTCATTTCAAACAAGATAAAAGTATTTACGACCGTTTACAAGCACTACAAGACCTTACCCTGGTCCCAGAGCACATTACCTCTATGATTTTACCTCTCTTACCAATCTCCTGCTTGCTCCCTACTTTCCAGCCACACTGACCTCTCCTTGCTGTTCCATGAACACAACAAGCACTCTTCCACTTCAGGGTCTTTACAGTGCCTATTCTCACTGCCTGGGAAGCTTTTCTGTTAGATATCCACGTAGCTAACTCCTTTACTTCCTGTGGTAAACTAGCGCAATAATGACTACCGGTTTGTTCTCTATATGCAACCTCCTTTGCATCATGACTTTGCTTCTCTTCCAATCAAGGGGCAGTCTCCTTCTGTGCCACCCCTTGAGTCCAGGATTGGCCACGTGTCTTACTTGGGCCAAGAGAATAACAAACGTACACAGCAGAGGCTTGAAAAGTATAGCCAAATAGGGACTTGCCCTCTCTTGCTGCTAAGACCCCTTCTGATACCACTGGAACAAGGGTTAGCCTACTGAAGAATGACAGCTACGTGGAGAGGCCTCAGACACATGAGTGAACCCACCCTAGACCATCCACCCAAGTTGAGTCAGCTCAGATTTGAAGAATCACCCAGACAACCCACAGAATCATGAAAAATAATAAGTGATGTAGATGCTCCAAATTTATGACTTGCCCATGGCCACATGGTTAGTAAATTTAAAACCACGATTTAAACCCATTCTCATTCTAGAATCTTATGTCCTTTCTATAACATCCCAAATGCTTAAAATATCAAACATATTTTGACCTTTAGAATTTAGTCTGAATCACCTCAACAGACATTTCCCATATTTAAGATTACCACAATGCATATGTATAATCAGCGACATCGATTAAGAATTCAGACAACTACAGGTTAGAGAATTTCGTTCCCAGGATTTATCAGCCTCTCTCCCTTTGCTCGTGTTGCTGTTTCCCACTATCCTTTCGCCCCATCCTTCAAGACTATGCTAAAGTTCATCTGAAAAAATATATACGTAAGAAAAGAAACGTAAAAAAAAAGAATAACAAAGAGGAATGTGCCTTACCAGAAAACAAAACATATCAAGTAGTTATATACAGGAATCAACCCACCCACCCACCGCTGTCAAATCAATTCCAGCGCATAGCTACTCTGTAGGGCAGACAACTCCGCTGGTAGGGTTTCCGAGGCTGTAAATCTTTACAGAAGCAGACTGCCATATTCCAAGGAGCTGTTGGTGGGTTCAAACTGCCAACATTTCAGTTATCAGTTGCGTATTTAATCACTGTACCACCAGGGCTCCTAACGTATAGAAATAGATAGAATAAAAAAAATAGGATACCAAAAAAGAGGTCTGATATTATCACAAAAAAGATCTGATACTATATACAAACCTAGGTTATGATAAAAATGGCATCAATAAAACATTAAATTCAATTTTACCTGGAAAAAAAAATGGAAGGGCAGATTGTTCATTAAATGGTATTAACTAACAATTTCAGTTGCTAGCCATTAAAAAAAAAAAAAAACCTACATCACATTATTCTAATTGGAGATTTAAATGTAGGAGGAAAAAAAAAAGGACCAGAAAAAAATATATGCATTTATATATTGTTTGGTAAGGACTGCTTCTCTATGCATGACACCAAAGGCTGAAAAAAGAAAAGGATGACATCTGACTACATGAAAGTTAAAAAGCACCATAACCAAAGCTAAAGCAAAGGCAAAACAACAGGGAAATAATGACAAACATCTTTAAACAGAGAAAAAAAAAAGCCTATTCTTGGGTTTGGTTTACACATGTGAACACGTTTGTCAAAAATCAGCAAATGTCTTCCAAAGACAAAGGTTTTGCTCCATTTAAAAAACCAAAACTAGAAATCTTATATCATGTATTCTCAATATTCCATTCTCAAAGAAAAAGACCTTGGCTCCCTCATCAAAAGACTGGCAAATGAGCATGCAACTCCATGTTTTAAGTTAAAATAAAATGTTTAAGGTGAAAACAGTCATGCATTTCATTTTGTGTAAATTTTATCCGAAAAGAAAAAAAAACTAAACAACACTGAAACTCTAATCAATAGTATGCATGATAAAGTATTTAGGGAGAAATGTACTAAAGTCTGCAATTTACTTTAAAATGTATCCTCCGAAAAAAATATGAAATGATGGATAGATAAAAGAATAATAAATGTGTAATAAAGCAAATATTGTAAAATTCTATTGGTAAATCTAGGTAGCAGGTGTATAAATGTTCACTGTAAAAGTCAATTTTGCTGTAAAAAATACGAAAAGCTTTCGTAATGAAATGTTGGAGAAAAACGCTAATAATCAAATCAAAACCTCCAACAGAAAAATCTCTTCACAAAAGAAATTTCTTCAAAGATGTTCATTCTTACAACCTCACAGCAGGAAAAAAAAATCCTATTTTTAACTAATAAGTTAGCGAAGATTAAAATAAAAAAGTCTTAATATACATATATATCTTTTCACCCAGCATTTTCAGTCCTAGAAATTTATTCTAACAAAGTAAACACATACGCAAAGCTGTAGACTGATGTTCAGCACAAACTCTCATTGCCATCGTGTCGATTCCGACTCATAGCGACCCTATAGGACAGAGAAGAACTGCCCCATAGGGTTTCCCAAGGAGTGCCTGGTGGATTTGAACTGCCAACCTTTTGGTTAGCAGCCATAGCTCTTAACCACTACGCCACTAGGGTTTCCTATGTCCAGCACAGTACTCATCAAAATGTAAGGGGAAAAAAACTGGAAACGAACTGTTTCATAAAAAAGGAGAAATTTTCTCATTATATGGAACGCATCATACCATTCAGTCATTAAAAATATTATCTACATAAAATGACACAGACATGAAAAAATCTCCAGGGTATGTTTAGGTGAAATACAAAAGTTAGAAAACAGTATATGTGACACCACTATCAACGTTTACACATGCGTGATCTACACTTCATTATCTGAAATAATGGTCGGCTAGTATTTTTCTTACTGTGACTGGCGTTATTTGAATTTGTCACTCAGTACTTAAGTAACTGGGGACAGTGGTGGTTTACAGTAGAATTCTTGCCTTCCATGACACCCAGGTTGGATTCCCAGCTGATGCACCTCATGCACAGCAACTACCTGCCTGTCAGTGGAAGCTTGTGTGTTGCCGAACAGGTCTCAGTGGAGCTTCCAGACTAAGACAGACTATGAATAAAGGCCTGGCAATCTACTTCTAAAAATCAGCCAATGAAAACCCTACGGATCACAACTGTCAGATCGCCAACAGATCAAAGAGCAGGGCTGAGTAGCATTTCATTCCATTGTGCATGGGGTCCTCAAGTGTCAGGGACAACTCAAAGGCAGCTAACAACATTTAAATAAGTACTATGTACCGGAAAAAGAGATTGGCTGCTAACCAAAAGGTCAGCAGTATGAATCTACCAGCTGCTCCTTGGAAACCCTATAGGGCAATTCTACTCTGTCCCCTATAGGGTTACTACGAGTCAAAAACAACTTTACAGCAATGGGTTTCGTTTTTTGGTATGTGCCTGAAAAAGTCCCCCAGGTGGCACAAACAGTTTGCACTTGACTGCTAACCTAAAGACTGCAGCAACTTTTAGGTACCACTGTTAGATGATCTGCTTCTATTAAGATTACAGCCAAGAAAATCCTACGGAGCAGTTCAACTCTGTAACACACAGGGTTACCATGCAACAGAATCCACTTGAAGGCAACTAACAACAGGTATCTGACACTGTTCTATACACTCAGAATACAGTGATAAACAATTAAGGCATGGTCTCTGCCTACAAACAGCTGATATTCTAGTGTAGAGGAAGGGTGACCAAGAAAACCTGGAAGGAGGGCCTCTCTGAAAAGGTGACAACTGATCTGAGATCTGAATGATAAGGAGCCAGCCATGTGAAGAGGCTGGAGAGAAATAATCTAAGCAGGGGAAATTATAGGCACAAAGGCAACAGGGCAGGAAAGAGGCTGGCAGTATATTCAAGAAACTGAAAAGAAGCACCATGGCTAGAGTACACGGAGGAGGGGAGAAGTATAGAAAGCAGCTAGAGAAGTACTTACACTGGATATGTATCACTTTCACAATCAGGGAAAAAGGATCGAGCTGATTTCATCCTAGGAAACAAAAGGCCTATACCACGACCCTAATCATAAAGGCAGACAACATTTTGAAAATCCTTCCTAAGTGCTTGATATTTAACCTCATTTAACCCTCATGATAAAAAAAAAGAAAGAAAAAAAAAAAAAAAACACCCATTGCTGTTGAGTCAATTTCGACTCCTAAGTACCCATTTAAGACTTCAAAGCAGAGTAGTCTTGGAGCAACAATTTTCCAAAGCCAATCCACAGGCCATTTGCATGAGGCTCATCTAAAGAAATATGTGCCCATGCACACACACTCCTGAATCCTACACCCAAAGATTCCCAATAAGTAGGTCTTAAATGATTCCAGGAATCTCAGCTTTTAACTTCCCAGATGACCAGAAGTGACAAGCAGACCTTCATTCATCAATAGGCCTGACTGCACCCTTGTGCGGTCTCAGATACCACACTGAGACAAGTCAGTGGGAAGGTTATACTTGCATTCAGTAGACGCTACTATCTAAGGAATTGGCAAATGTTTAATATATTTTTCAAATGTTTCACAGAGCCTTAAGAAGATATTTTTTAAATTCAAGATCTTCCTTAAAAACGAAAACAAAAACCTCCAGGATTTGAAACTACAACTCAAATTCCCACCCCCCACCCACCCCAATCTACCGTTGTTTTTTACTCCCTCTGCTTCTCAGGCAAACTCATCCATTCATAGGGCTTCAACTATCAAGTCTGAACACAAAGGAGAAAACCAGCTATGCTCAATTACCCTTGACAGTCCCCTTAAATTCCCTCTTGAAGTACATTTACCACATTTACAAGCCCACTGGTGACCAATATATAATGCCAATAAATTTAATCGAACAGTTTTTCCCTCCAACATTCCAGCGCCAGACTAAGCGCAGGTGAGTTAAATTTAAAGGTCCTATGGTACAAAACAGAGTCCCTGAGTAACGCAAACAGTTAAGCACTCAGTTGCTAACTAAAGGTAGGAGGTCCGAGTCTACCCAGAGGTGTCTTGAAGAAAAGTCTGGCAATCTACTTCTGAAAAATCAGCCATTGAAAACCCTACGGAGCACAGTTTTACTCTGATACACATGGGGTCACCATGAGTTAGAGTCAACTTGGCAGCAACTGGTTTATTGTACAAAAAGGTACACAATTTTTCTCCTTACTTTCAACTCCATTCCATACTCCCTGGCTTAAAACTATGCCTGCCCACTCTACTTAAGATAAAATTCAAAATCCTTAGCGTGGCCCACAATTCCTTATTGTAGGCATCTGATACCTGCCATTCTTATCTCCCTTCATCTCTCACTTTCCACCTACAGCACCCCAGGCCTTCTTTGATTTCCCAAAGCTACCCTTTCCCGCTTCAGAGCATTTGCAAAATGCTGTTCCCTCAGCCTCCATTTCCCCTTCCCATCCACCCCTTTCCACTAGCCATTGCTTACTCACCCTTCAGGTCTCTTAAATAACGTCATTTCCTCAGGGAAGTCTTCTCATTCAGTGCCTTCCCTCCCACCCCGGTAGGAGTAACCCTGTTATACATGTAACACTGAAGCACACTTCTTACTTGTTCAATGTCTGTCTCTCCCACCAAACTGTAAACTCCAGGAGGATCCTCTCTGCTTTGTTCTATCGCAGCACCTAACACTCAAATATTGCAGAAAATAGTAACTTCATCCCTTTAAGATGCCTTTTACACTCCCATAGGTAGTTTGCATATCCAAATACAAATTCAAATTTTTTTTTAATATAAACTTTATGTGCCTTCTCTTTCCTACAAACTTGTGGTAAAAAGCCCTTTTAAAATATGCCCCATAAAATAACGAAAAGCATTCTAGAAAGTATTGACAATGCAAAAGAAGAAATATTCTTTCAAAGCAGAATTTTAAAGCACAGTGACTTGTGGTTCATGTGAAATGGCACAAAAACAAGGGAGTTTAGCAAATAATGGAAAGGCAGTCCCACTCATGTCTAAGATTCCCTAATGCCAACTGCCTGCTTGGAGTCCTGAATTCCTTAAGCCTATGTTCTGCCTTCCATCAGAATACTCCCACACCTCTCCCCCCAACTGCATGCTGGAGCATCTTGCCATATCAACTTTGCCCGTGGTCATACCCTTCCCGAACTGCTTTCTGCTTCGGCTCCCTGCTTTCTGCTTCGGCTCCTGCAACTGGGTCAGTGCCTGCCCTAGGAAGTGGATGATTCAGTCAGTAACAGGACCTCATTCCTCCCAGGTAACAGGATCATCAGTGTCCCTAGGCTTGCAAGGGTATCAGTGATAAATACAAACGTTAGGAAAGCTGGAGTAAAACAAATCTCGTTAAGACTCTGAAAGCTGGAATTAAACGTTGGATTAAATCTGGAAACAGATAAAAAGCTTCACACAGAGCAATAGCTCAACACATCCTGAACTAGGAATGTATCCTGGTTTTAGGATTCTGAATTCAAAAGAGACTGTAACTACATAAATTAAAAGCTCAGACTACAAATAAAGATTTAAAATAGCCCAGAAGGATTTTCTGGATCTAGAAGTTGCTAACTAAGTATCTCCTCAAACATCTAAATTAGAGCACAAATATCAAAGATATTTATATAATAGTGACATCAAGAATAAAAACAAAAGGAAGCCTATTAAAATTTGCACACCCATATACTCAAAACTTGTGAAACAGTTGTTAACTAAAAAAAACCAGACTATTTTATCAAAATTCAAGTCATCTATGCTGGGATTACTTTTCAAAGAACAAAATCTTTTATATTTATATTTGTGAAAATGAACCCAGGTGTGAAAGGAGAAAGCTAATCCCAAAATAGTCACCTTTCTAGGATAAAAATGTAGATAATGTGCAATAAAGTTTCTTAATGGTCAGTTAAACATTAAACTGAAAATTTATTTATTCAACTAGTAAGTTCAGTGTCACAGTTTTTAAAAGGATGTGCTAGTAAAATCACTAAAGAAAGTTCTAAACCATAAGCTCATCTCTAACATTATTGGAGCTTCACTCCCATACTCAGAAAACAGCAAACAGATCATAACGTACTTCGAAAGTTCCTCTTCTTAAACCTTATGGAAATAGTACCTTTTTTTTTTTTAATGTGGCAATGTTCCTTGGAGACCTAGATAAACGTTTGATTTTTACCATTCATAACCTACTTCACTTGTAATTAACTGTAAAACATATAACATGTAGATGTAGCAAAAAAAAATTTTGAAAAGCCACCCAACAAAACTATACATCTACTTTAAAAGTTAAATAAAAACAAACATTTAAAATTTAATACCATGGTTACATATTTTTGAGAAAAATTGATTTGAACATTTAAATATTTAAAATCATTAACATTGTATTTGAAAATTACTCCTTTACAAAAAAGGAAGGTCCCTAAAGGTGAAGTATCAGGACACCTCAGGGTCTGTGAGCTCAATACTTCATCTATTCTCTTCACCACTGTGCCACCATAGTGTTTCCATTCTCCTCTCACGTTCTGAAAGAACTCACAATTGCTGACCTCAGAATGTTGCTTCAACCCACTTCTGCTTTACTGGCAAGACAAATTTCAAGTGCTAAGTGGTTACCCCACCCCTTCTGACACCTCAGGGAATTCAAATGTGTAAGCCATTTAGGACATTACAGCCTGTAAACAGCTCCTCTGCTGGGAAAGTTTTTATTTTGTAGAGTTCAAGACTGAACCATTTCCTGAGTTGCAGAAAGCAAGTAAGTCTTTCAGAGTCACCATTTCATTTTGAATCAGACTACTTCACAACTGTTTGTTTAATTTGGGAGCAGACTGTCCTAAATATGCAAAAAATATATATATATATCTATAGATATAGATATAGATATAGATAGATAGATGTAACACCATATAAATCCAAACAATTCATCAAAGCATGGAGAATTTTTAACAATAATAACCGATTCCATAAAAATGGAGAGAGAAGGTCACTTTCACTTACCATTAAATAAAAAAGAAATTTCACATATTTCTCAAGAAATATAACTCTCTACCATTTGTATGATAAAAATAGAATGCAAAAAAAGATTAGTAAAACAGAAGGGAAAACAAACCATTTTACAACATGCCTACATCTCAAAATGTTTTACGAAAACAAATCCTTTGATATGAAATTTCTCAAGCAATAAAGTATGCCATATAAATAGAATTCTTGAATTTCTTTGCAAGTTTTTTAAGCTATTTTTTGTACTTTAAACTCAAAAAAAAACCCAATCCCGTTGCTGTCAACTCCAACTCACAGCAACCCAAAAGGACAGAGCAGAACTTACCCACAGGGCTTCCAAGGCTATAATCCTTATGGAAGAGACTGCCACATCTTTCCCCTGCAGAGCAGTTGGTGGGTTTGAAATGCCAATCTTTCAGTTAGCAGCCAACCACTTAACCAGTGCGCCACCAGGGCTCCTGATTATACTTTAGAAGTCTCTTTATTTAAAAGCCTCAGGAAGAGTTCAGGAAACAAACTAATTTCAAACCTACTTAATGAGCATGTTGTTGTTGAAGCGTGTTGAGCTTGGAGTCAATTTTGACTCACAGCGACCCCATGTGAGAGAGCAGAACTGCCCCATAGGGTTTTCCAGGCTATAATCTTTACAGAAGCAGATCGCCAGGTCTTTCTGTCGAGGAGCCGAGCAGCTGGGTGGTTTGAACCACCAACTTTTCCGTTAGCAGCTAAGCGCTTAACTCTGTGCCCCAGGCTCCTTATTTAAAGAGCATAACTGCATTTAAATGGTAAGTTTCAAATGAAAGACGGTTCACCGTATTTTGAATGTTTTAGCTCTAAGTTACACTGTCCACAGGGCGGCAGTCTCATAGTCTTAACTTTGTCCTTGGATTCCATCAGGATTCCAGTGTTCGAGAAGCCACGCACACATACAGGTGTGCACTAATGATGTACTGTCTGACCAACCCTAAGAGCAAAAATTCCCTCCACCCTATGCTTACTAATTTCCCCATTTCTTTTAACAGTATTTACTTTCTGACATCTCTTCTTTGTCCTCCTACATCCCCTAAACCGCAGAAATCATTCTTTTAACGAATCTCTTATAGTGGATCCCTCCTTTCTATTTCCACTGCCTGCGCCCCATTTCAGGAGAAGCTAGAGGTGAGGAGGCCTGTTAGATTATTACTGTACGAGTCCCCCTCGACCTTGGTCAAGGCCCAACCTATGAAGCGTGGGAACGAGAACAGCAACAGGAAGGCGCGGTTGGACACCAGAGAAATAATCCTTCTGTCCTCCAGCTCATCCCACACTACCACCGAATTAATTTTGTTTAAACACTGGTTATATTACCAGAAATTCTTTCTCCTGGCTAAATAATTTCCTTAGCCCAAAATTTAAGAATCTTCACAACCAGGACCCAAAGTATCTTCCAAAATCTCCTATCTAAATTCTCTGCAAGAGTCAAGGGAGTTAAAATAAACTTCTCTTTGAACAGACTTTGCAACTTTCTGGTTTTCGTTCATTCAAACATTTCCTGAATGCTCTGAATGCTCACTGGGTACCAAGTGTCAGTGATACAGAGGTGAACAAGTTAAAGTCCCCAGCTCCAAAGTCACACTCCTGACAGGACAGGAGTAGAAAGAGAGCTGGAAGGGGAAACGGGATAAACCCCCAGGCACTTTCAGCTCTCTAATGGTAAGGTCCCAGGCTCTTCCCCACTAAGGACCACTGAAAGCAAACTAGCAGTTGGGGCAGGATGTTGAAAGGACATCAGAATAGGAGATCTGGGCAGAGCTTCGACAATGTCCACTACAGACCCTTAATCCATTTTTGTAGTCTTTTATTCCCATTACTATCCTACTTATACCCTCAGCTCAGCCAAAATGTGCTAAAACAATTGTTACTCTGCCTCTGCTCCTGCTTGCTTCCTCTTAACACCACACCCCCCCATCTCTACCAGCAAAAGCTTAACTAGCCTTCAAAGCCCATCTCAAATGCTGCCTCCTAGATGAGGCCCCTCCCCATTCTCCCCACATATATCCAGATATGATATTTTGGGGATTTTCAAACCCTCATGGTCCTAGGTTTAGTCTCCTCTGAGCACTTACCACACTACCAGATAATATCATAAATATCTGTATACCTGTCTAACCTCCTTCAACAGTTATTTACTTTGCACCTGCTGCACGCCTAGAACTATCTAGAAGCTTGAGTCTCCGTCTTAAATTAGTCCATTACTATTTCTTGAATATGTAATTCCCGAACGATAAATGTAAGATTTAGACAGAAAGTATCATACATGCTTTCTATTGTCAGAATTTTTAAGTTTCGTTGAGATATAATTTACATACCATAATATTTACCGTTTAAAGTGTGTGATTCAGTGGTTTAGTACATTTATAGAGTTGTGTGACCACCACCATAATCTAACTTTAGGACATTTTAATCACCTCAAAAAGAAACCTACATTAGCAGTCACTCCTCTTCCCTGCCCAGCCCCAGACAACCACTGTCTTTCACTATAAAAAAACCCACTGCCGTTGAGTCAATTCCAACTCATAGTGACCCTACAGGACAGAGCAGAACTGCCCCAAAGAGTTTCCAAGGAGCACCTGGCAGATCTGAACTGCCGACCTCTTGGTTAGCAACTGCAGCACTTAACCACTACGCCACGAGGATTTCCTCTTTCTCTATAGATTTGCCTATTCTAGATATTTCACATAAATGGAATTATACAAAATATGCTCTTTTGTGTCTGGCTTCTTTCATTCAGCCTGATGTTTCTGAGACTCATACATGTTCATGTATCAGGACTTCGTTCCTTTTTATTGCTGAATAATATTCCACTGTATGAATATGCCACATCTTATTTATCCATTCATCACTTGATGGACATTTGGGTTGTTTCCACTTTTTGCTTATGTATAAAGCTCTTATAAAGTTTCATATAAAAGTTTTTGTGTGAGCATATATTTTCATTTCTCTTTGGAATACACCTACGAATGGAACTGCCAGGTCATATGATAACTCTATTTTAACATCTTGAGAACTTCCAAACTGTTTTCTAAAGTGACTACACCATTTTACATTTTCAGTAGTATGAGGGCTCCAATTTCTCCACCACTTTTTGTAAAATAAACAATATAAAACAAAAAGATTCTCACTATATGATATCCTTATCCTCATGGAACTTATATTCTAGTGGAAGAGGACAAGTAATAAACAAAAACAGTCTATTTCAGATAATAGTACATATGAAGAAAATAAAATGGGGTAGAGAGAGACAAAGTAACCAGAAAACAGAGGGGATTCCAGGGAGAGCAGTCAGAGAAGACCTTTCTGAGCAGATAATGTTGACCTGAGATGCGAAGGGCTGAAAGGAGAAAATTCTAAAATGAAGAAACAGCAAGTAATAAAACCCTGAGAAAAGAACAAGTGACATGTTCAAGGAACAAAAAGGAAGCCAGTGCGGCTAAAGTATAATGATGAGGCAGAAAGGGTAGAAGATAAAGCTGGGGAAGTAAGCAAAAGTCAGATAATGCTGGAGACCATGGTAAGGACTGGATTTTAACATAAATTGTCAATCATTTTTAAATCCCACTTGTTTCTTTAAATACAGACATTCATTTCTACAAACACGTATTGAACTTTCAGATATCTTAACAGTGGCAAATATTAAAGTGACTGTGTGGGTCGATCCACACCACTCAGCATCACTTTATTTTGTGGCCCAAGAGAAAACACCTAAATAACTGACAATGGTGTTTTGGTAACAAGGCACAAGATCAAGAATGTATCCTCACAAATTTATCATTAGGTGTTAATGAATTTAAGGTCTATGCCCTACAAACAGTAATTAACTCCATTTTAGATTAAGCCATTTTCAATAAAACAAACCAGTAAGACTACAGCTGTAGACCATTTCTGTAATTTAAACCTAGGTTTCATTCTTTTAAACTCTAATCAATTCTTTTCCTCCATTCAATTAATTAAAAATTAACATTCAACTGCCAAATACAAAATCTAGGAGTATAAATATTCTCCATTTCTGTACTGCTTGAATCTTTTAAAACAAGAATGTTTTCATATACTACTGTTATATTTGAGTTTTTCAAAGAGACAAAAAACGTTTTTTAAACTTAAGTGACAGAAAATGTCACACTCTCTTTCATGAGCCTATTACTATACAATCAAGTCAAATTCCTGTCTATCTTCCCAGCTTGAGCTTCCAAAACACTTCCTCCAGTGAACCTGTTATCCCACTAAACCAGACTATTTGCCAGCCCAATATCTGCCTCCCCCCCTCTTTATTATTAACATTCCCCACCAGGAGAAATCCATCCAGTTCTTCAAGGCCCAGTGCTAACACTCTTTTCTCCTTGTTGCCTCCAGTCCTCTCCCTGAGCAGAACTGATTCCTCACCTCTCTGCTCCCACTTCTATACTTCAGATAGTGCCTTACCGCATTCCAACTGGTACACAACTATCCATGAGTCTGCATCTTGATAGTGTAGCCCAAATACTCTCCTTGCTTCACCCCTAAGCATTTCGTATGGCTATTTGCAATCAGTAGTTGATCAGCTGAAAATAACATCCATTTTAGCACCTTTTGGTGCAATATGCTACCAAGTCCTAAGAAAATGCAGTCAAGAGTTAAACCCACTCTGAAGACAATTAAGGTAAAGGTTGCTTTTCCTTTCTTGTAAAGCTTGACCTAATTCTATAGTAACTGGTTCCTTAACAATGGCATATAATACCACTGCTTATTTAAGTAAAACTTTTCCACCAAAAAAACCAAGCAACATTCCTGTCGAGTCGATTCCGACTCCTAGCGAGCCTACAGCGTAGAGCAGAACTGGCCCTAGGGTTTCCAAGGAGCAGCTGGTGGATTCAAACTGCGACCTTTCAGTTAGCAGCCAAGCTCTTAACCACTGTACCACTAGGGCTTCGACTTTTCCACGTTCATTACCTATTCAAGAATTGCTCAACAATTCTTACATCTCTTTCTAAAGTTTCTGAGTGATATGTGTTATCAAGAATTTACGGCTCTGGAAAACACACAATACAGGGGAAATCAGCACAACTGGACCAAAGTAACAGCTAAGAAGTTTCCTGAGCACATCCAAACACTTTGAGGGTCAGAGTGGCTGGGCCTGGGGATGATAGTTTTGGGGGACATCTTGGTTAACTGGCACAATCAAGTTTATTAAGAAAATGTTCTGCATCCCACTTTGGTGAGTAGCATCTGGGGTCTTAAGATTTGTTTGCGAGCAGCTAAGATGCATCAATTGGTCCCAACCCACCTGGAGCAAAGGAGAATGAAGAACACGAAAGACACAAGGAAAATATTAGCCCAAGAGACTAAAGGTCCACATAAACCAGAGGCTCCACCAGCCCGAGACAAGAAGAACTAGATGGTGCCTGGCTACTACCAGTGACGGCCCGAAAAGGGAACCCAATAGGAGTCCCATACAGAGTGAGGAAAAAAGTGGGGAGCAGAACTCAAATTCATGTAAAAAGACCAGACTTAATGGTCTGACAGAGTCTGGAGGAATCCTTGAAACTATGGCCCCAGACGCTGTGTTAACCCAGTATTAAAACTATTCCTGAAGCCCACTCTTCAAAGATTAGGATGGACTATAAGGTAAAAACTAATACGCATGAGGGGTGTCCTTAGTTCAATCAGATACACAAGACCAAAAACAGGAACTGGTTAAACGGACACAAGAAACCCAGGGTAGAATGGAGGATTGTGCTGTCATATTCTGGGGGTGCAACTAATGTCACATAACAATATGTGTATAAAATTTTGTATGAAAAATTAACTTGAGCTGTAAACCTTCACCTAAAGCACAACTAAAACACAAATAAATAAAAGAAAATGTTCTACATTCTACTTCGGTGAGCAGCATCTGGGGTCTTAAAAGCTTGTAAGCAGCCATCCAAGATATTCTACTGGTCTCACCCTGTCTGGAGCAAGGGAGTATGAAGAAAACCAAAGACACAAAGCAAAGATTAGTCCAAAGGACTAATGGACCACAACTACGATGGCCCCCACCAGACTGAGTCCAGCACAACCAGATGTGCCTGGCTACCACAACAGAGGCTGCCAGACAAAGTTGGAGAAAAATGTAGAAAAAAATTCGAACTCACAAAAAAAGACCACACTTACTGGTCTGACAGAGATTGGGAAAACCCAGGGAATATGGCCCCCGGACACCCTTAGAGCTCAGTACTGAAGTCACTCCTGAGGTTCACCCTTCAGCCAAAGATTAGACAGGCCCATTAAACAAAATGAGACGAAACAGGCACACCAGCCCAAGGGCAAGGAGGAGAAGGCAGGAGGAGACAGGAAAGCTGGTAACGGGGAACCCAAGGTCCAGAAGCGGAGGGTGTTGACACGTCGTGGGGTGGGCAACCAAAGTCACAAAGCAATAATCTGTATTGTTTAATGAGAAACTAGTTTGCTCGTTTATATAAACCCTCATCTAAAGTACAACCAAAAAAAGTTAAAAAAAAAAAAAGAATTTATGGCTCTAAATCCAGAACAGAGAGGGTGAAACATCCCCACAGGATCAGAGTTAATCACAGTCACCAAAATAAGATTCCACTCAGCATTCTAACCACTACTTCCTAACATGAAAAACTTGATCAGTAACTTTCAAAAAGCAACTGATGGTGCCGAGTTTATAGTTAGTACTCAAATATTTGAATTAATGAAGGTAACTTAATATAATCATCTGCCACATAACATCCATTTAGGCAGTGTCCGACCGCATATACATACATCCCATAAGGTTATAACTGAGTTCAGAAACCCCAGAGAACAGGATGTAGCAGATTTAGGCATGCGGCACTCAAAAACAAAGAAAAAATTCTCCAAGCAATTAAAGGATGGGTTCCACTGAAAGCTACAAGGCTAACAAAAGGCGAGAGGAGCCTTTATCAGACACGGAGAAATTCCTAATTAACCGAGGACCAACGTTGATGGTCAAGGCTAAGGCACGAAAATCAAGGTGCTTAAAGAAAAAGCAGGGCTAGAATACCATACCAAGTTTAGCGCTAGCTCTGGGTGGTTCGAGCTGTATGAACAAGTTTTTTTGCGGCATAGGAAATCCTGGTGGTGTACTGGTTAAAAGCTACGGCTGTTAACCAAAATGTCGACAGTTCGAATCCACCAGGCGCTCTTTGGAAACCCTGTGGGGCAGTTCTACTCTGTGCAATAGGGTCGCTATGAGCCGGAATCCACAGGACGGCAATGGGTTTGGTTTGGGGTTTTTTGTTTGTTTGCTGCTTAATACAAGAGTGGTGAATCTGCGAGCACTGATGCAAAGGCAGCAGAATTCGTTGAAACTTTAGATAAATTAATTGTGCAGCGAAGTTATTTGCCCCCAGAAAATCTTAATACGGACGAAACCTCCTTATCCTGGACGCGAATGCCTTAACAGATATTCATCCATAATATGGTGTTCACACGATGTCCAAATCACATGACGTCCTATTTCACAGAACACATCATGGACGTTATGCGACACATGACTGTATACATAAAATAGAACATTAATCCTTAAACACAGATCACCTTAAAAGATTATTTCAAAACTTACTGTGCAGTTAAAACTATACAGAACAGTTTGGAATCGCACATAAACGAAACTTAAGCTCTTAATAATGGCACTAACCAGAAACCCACACACAAGAGTCACTTTTTCCTTACCCATTTGTTACCAGAGGCCCAACAGGCTAAACATTATATAGCTGGCCCTATTTTCTAATTTCAGCTTGCATTTAAGATAACCCTTTTGTTTCACTTACAGCTCACATGCTGCTGACACAGCTGCCCCTTTTTTGTAATAAACACAGGGCTTCTATACTTAAAAACACAGTGAAACTTTGTTGTAACATCCCCTCCCCAGTCTCCGGGCAATTTTCTCTTTTTCAAGCCCCACTCCTCACCCCAGGATTTTTTATCTTATGCACTCAAAACATCAAACTCTTTGGAAAGTCAATTTTCTTCTTTAGAGACCTCATAATCGTATTTTTTTTAGAAACAAAAAAAGATTCCCTTCCCCCAAGGGCCTTGCCAAGCAGAATGCGCTCAGGTCTGTGGCTCTTAATCTGGGGTACTTTTTGCAAGCTGCCTCGAGCGGCCCCGAATGCCAAGTTGGGATGACCTCACTGGCCGGCCTCGGGGCGGGGAAAGGCTCGGTGGCCTCTGCCAGCCGAGGTGGACAAGCGCCCAGACCCGGTGGCGCTGCCGGTCGGGCGGGGACGGGCAGATGCGCCGACGAGAAAGCGCGCTCGAGCGCCCGGCCACGCCGCCTGCGCGGGGATCCCGGCGGGCCCCTTGCGCGCGCCTCCCGGGAAGCTGCGAAAGGGAGCGCTGCGTGCCCTGCGGTTGATTGTTCTTGTAAACACCCGGCGCAGAGATAACGAAGGATACTAGCCTAGGCGTGGGCCCTGCGGTCGTCGGGGGCAGGGGGCAAACACGCCCCACGCCATTTGGGACAAGTCAGGAGGGGGAGGCCGAGGAGGGTGTGGGTCCGAGGGGGGTGCTGGGAGGCGATAACTCAAGCCCGGAGTTAATCATCACCTCCAGAATGTCTGGAAAACTACGGCTCGGGGCCGGAGCGGGGGCGGGGGGACAGTCCCGGGGAAAGTAAAACTCTTTCCTGCTAATCAACCCACGAGCCCAAGGCCGGAGGGAGAGGGACCCCCCAAGCGCACTCGCTCCTCCAGCCTGGTCGGCTCAACTCTGACGACTCCCAAAGCAGCAGCCCAGGTCACGGCGCCACCAACAACTTCACTAACGTTCGTTTACCAAATACTTATTTGAACCCCAACATGCGGATACAGGCAGAAGAAAAAAGCCAGAGCCCTTGAAAATAAGTTTCCTCCAACTACCTAAAAAAAAAAAAAAAAAAAAAAAAGGGGCCACAGCTTTCCCATACCGGGAGTCGAACCCGGGCCGCCTGGGTGAAAACCAGGAATCCTAACCGCTAGACCATATGGGAAGTGCTACCAAAAACGCCGCCATGACCTACCTGACAAACGCAAGCGCCGCTGCTGCTCTCGCTACAGCCCTCACCGCCGCTACTCCCGCCACCGCCTGTACGCCACTCGAGCCGCTGCCGCCGCTGCCCACGCGCTCCCGAGCGAGGGAACGAGCCCGGCCCGAGAGCGCGGGCGTCGCGGGGGAGGGACAAGGAGCTCCGCCACCAAAGGGAAGTTCTGAGGCTAAACCAAGCAACTCGCAGCCCCGGAACCAGCTGTTTCACCTTTCTTTTTTAACTTCGCCAACGGCCCCCAACCCACAGGTCCGGGTTGTTCCGCTGGTCAAAGTGCGTGCGGATTTGTTGGCAAAGTTGAGGGCGGCGACGTCTCTGGGAACAGCTGTTCGCGTTCGGGGCGGAGGCGGCGCGCGAGCTCCTTGGCCACAAGCCAGCGAGCCTAGAAGGAGGGTGGAGGATCCTAATACCAGAAGAGAAGCTGGGGAGGCGCGGGAGGTAGACGCTCAGGTCCTGCCCTTCAGCTCAGGTCCCGTCGCTCTTTAGCCCCTTCCCAATGACCTCAACCCCTTTATACCGACCCCACCTCTCTGCATCCCGGAGTACCGCCCCTGTAGGGGGAGGGGAAGAGGAGGAGATTTCAAACGCCGATTGAGTCCTCTGGGCACCCGTAGCTGGGAACCGTGGAACGCTCCTCTCCGAGAAGGAGAGAGGTGTCCAGGATCAGAGGCTCGGGTAGGCCTCGCGGCCGTCTGGCCCCCCTCCGGCCCCGCCTGGACGGCGCGAGTCGGAGCCGAACCCCGGGGCGACGTGCGGAGCGGCTGGTGGAGTCATGTGAGTTGAGTTTCAGGCTCTGAACAACCGAGGTGTTGTTTCTCAAGGCGGCCCTTTCTCCGCCGAGTCTCACCCCGCTTTTCGGCCGAGGGCGTGACACGTTGTCTTAACTCGCTCGGGGCCAGCAGCAGACCTGCAGGGCCGGTTCTTTGGGCGGGGTAAAAATGCTGCCTCACGGAGCGCCCCGAGGGCATGGAGCTCGGGCTCTTGGGTGGGAGCCTGGCAGCCACTTAAGGTGGCGGTTTGGATGGCACCGTGCGGTGCGGTCGAGCGCTTCCCTCCTTCTCTGCAGTCACGGTGGCAGGCGCTCTTTTCAGGTTCGGAAGGCTCGAACCCTGGAGTATTGTGAAACTTTAGACTTGGGCTGTCGCCACAGCTGTCGCCCTCCCCCGCCCACGAGAAGCGGCCTGCCCTTGTAGTTTCGACTTTTTTCTTGACTAGCCGGCTCGGGGCGGGGGCGGGGGGGGGCGGTCCCTTAGCTTTTCCAAGTCTCTCTTCCATTGCGCCTCCAGAACAAATTGTGTTAACTGATAGTCTGGGAGGGATCAGTGTCTCCCGTCAGGGTAATTTTGTGCTTTGCTCTTTTGGTGGAAATAACTTGATTTAAGGCAAACTTTGTTTCTTCAGACTTCATTACAGCAACCTCTCTAAAAGCCAGAAAGGAACAGAGAGGATAAATATCCGCCCCTAAGATGTCCTTGTGAGTCGGAATCGACTCGACGGCAGTGGGTTTGGTTTGGTTAAGATGTCTCTTATTTCTTCGCATTGATGGCAATAACATGAGAATTTTTTTTAATTCTATTTTATTTGGGGGAGTTTTCTAATAAAAGCGGTGCTTTTTTTTTTTTTTTTTACTGTATTAGCCACAGAATTTCAGTTGACTGCTTCCGTCAGATAAATAACAAAACAGGATGCTACATATAAGTCAAGATTCACTAGCAAAGATTTAATTTTCAAACCCTAAACGGATATAAATTTTGCAAAACTTAACCTTTTTTAATTGTAAATAAGCTTAGACTTGTTTTTCCCTTTTTTCAGGGCAGACTATTGGAAGTCACAACCAAAGAAATTCTGTGATTACTGCAAGTGCTGGATAGCGGACAATAGACCTGTATGATAATTCCACTACTGGAGATTCGGATACATTCATGTGAAGTGTTCCTT
This sequence comes from Loxodonta africana, assembly GCF_030014295.1. Taxonomy (NCBI): domain Eukaryota; kingdom Metazoa; phylum Chordata; class Mammalia; order Proboscidea; family Elephantidae; genus Loxodonta; species Loxodonta africana. The sequence continues at coordinate 59,386,614 of NC_087358.1, forward strand.
TTTGATCTAAACTAGGAGTTTACAAAGCATTTTCATATACATTGTTCTTAATTTTTCAAAACATCAAAGATTTCTGCTGTCTTATTCGCTGTATGCAAGCTATGACCTTTCTTTCCATCAGCCTAAATTTGATTATATATTAAACCAAGTTATTTCTCTGTGGCTCAGCAGTCACATTCAGGAAGTGGGCATTGAGTAGATAATGTCATCTGTGTTTATGAAGCATCTACATTATAATTGTAATGCTGCTGTGTACAAAGGAAAATAAAGTGGAAAACTCTTAAAATATAAGGAAAAATACTATTATTATAGGTTTTTTTTTGTATGTTTTCTGCTCTACATATTTGATTCAGAGCTTTACATCTACAACACACACTGTCAAATCAATTCCAACTCATAGTGACCCTGTAGCACAGAGTAGAACTGGTGGCATAATAGTTAAGCATTCAGCTAAAAAAAAAGTCAGCAGTTCCACTCCACCAGCTGCTCCTTGGAAACCCTATAGGGCAGTTCTGTTCTGTTCTGTTCTGTCCTAATTAGGGTCGCTATGAGTCGGAACCCACTCGATGGCACCCAACAACATAGGGTTTCCAAAGCTGTAAATTTTTATGAAAGCAAACTGCTGCATCTTCCTCCTACAGAGTAGTTGGTGAGTTTGAACTGCTGACCTTCTGGCTAACAGCTGAGCACTTTATCCACTGTGTCACCAGGCCTGCTTTTACATCTATAGATGCATAAATTCAAAAGAACATTATTATTAACTTCTGTTGTGGAATATAATGATAGAGTTCTGTTAAGCACATTGTTACTGTATTTCTTAGTCTAGATTTAGCTTTTAAGATATAAATCAAAAAGCAGCACCATTGCTTCCCTCCGCCATGTCATAGTACATAGTACTATGTACTTAGTTCATAAACTCTAGGGTATCTGAAATATATATATATTTTTTTACTTGGAGAAGTTGGATGCACAAGACAATAGTAGCCCAATTTTTTATAATACCTTATTTCTTTGGCAAATATTTATCTACTATTGTCTACAAGGTAATGGGGTTTATTATTTTTGTTTGTTTGGCTTTTTTGAATGGTTGCTAAAGTTCTTGACTATCTTGTTTCATTTAGCCCATCCTTACAAATAAACGCCACAGACTTTAAAGCCCACACAAATCACTGAATGCCTCTCTTCCTTGGAAGGACCAGGTAGTTCAGTGAACTTCATGAGTTGTCTAGAGTAAATAATCTCCTTGGGTAGTCTTTCCTCATCTCTTTGGGGTTGCTAATGTACATTTATTTAACCTTTAATTAAAAACAAAATTATTTTTGAGTGGTCATTTAATATTGTATTATCCATATGGTATAATGAGTTCCAGTAAAGTGGCTTTACGCAGTGACACTTTTCTTTGAAAGCGTTCACGGTAGCACTGTAGAATAGCCCAGCTAATGTATCACATAACAATTTGATTGACAGAACTTACTTTGCAGAGTTTACCAGGAATTTCTTATTGCATACAACCAGACACTTGTAACTTAGGGACCATTTCTGGTTGTTTTAAACAGGTAACATTCAGTTACACCAGCCCTCTCCCCATCATCCAGTTACCATAACTCCGTAGATTATCACTTTTTCATTTTCTTGTCTATCCTTCCATTGTTTTTATATGCATATAAATATAGATTCTTATTCGAGCATACATACTATACGCTGTTCTGCGCCATTATTTTTTTAATTGAATGTATCCTGGAGCTCTCCACATAATGCGTAGGGAGCTTCTTTGTTCTCTGTTATAGCAGCTTGTCCACCACTCCTCTGTCCAGTTGTTTGTATTATGGTTGCTTGCATATTGCGGTGATGCTGGAAGCTATGCCACCAGTATTTCAAATACCAGCAGGGTCACACATGGTGGACAGGTGTCGGCAGAGCTTCCAGACTAAGACAGACTAGGAAGAAGGACCTGGTGGTCTACTGAAAAAACTGACCAGTGAAAACCTTAACAAATAGCAGCAGGATATTGTCTGATACAGTGCCGGAAGATGAGCCCCTTAGTTGGAGGATGGTGCAGGACTGGGCACTGTTTTGTTCTATTGTACGTGGCATCACTGTGAGTCAGAACTGACTCCACAGTGCCTAACAACATAGCAGCCTGTGGGAATGTACCATATTTCATTAAACCAGAACCCTATGAATGGACAATTGGATCGTTTTCAGTTTTTGCTGTTACACACAAGGCTTCAGTGAATAAACTTATACAAAACATTGTTTTGTATACATGTAGGTAAATCGATAAATTCCTAGAAATGGAATTGCCAAGTCAAAGAGAAAATGCACTTGTAATTTTAATAGAGCCAAATTGTCCTCCACAGGAGTTGTATTATTTTGCACTGTTACCACAATGAAAGTGTTTATTTGCAGTTCAGAGGTAATTTTTAAATGCTTGTGGTTTTTCTTAATTTTGAGGAATAAAGCTCTAAGTATTATAGTTCTGTATGTGTCTTACCTAAAAGACAAGGAAAGCAATAAAATTCTCAATGCTTTTGACATTGGATGTTGAGAGATATTTCTTGAACTTAAGATTTTTTTTCCACTCCTCTTTTGGCTTCATGCCTTTTTTGAGTCCTCATTACAATCATATTCACTAGGTTAGTCATCAAGAGTACTTTGTATTTTTTTCCATTAAAACCAAAGGAAACCTTAGTCAGAGACTGTAATAATAAATAATGTGGTTCAGTTCCCTAGCATCATTTGATAAAAAAGGCCAATTTGCAGTAAAATTAACCTGTTTTTGTGTTTTCTGCCAATGTTTTGGTTTTAATTCCCATGTATAGTCTGTTACTTTACTGTGAACATTATGTTTACGTCATTTTTCTTTGTATTTTCTTTTTTTCAAGAGTGTTGAATTTCATGAAAGAGGAAAGACTCATATAGAAAATGTGGCAAAAAGAATCAGTGAGGTAATTTAGATTAATTCTTTGCCAGTTTTTCTATGTAGGTATCAGTCTTTTATCTCACCTTCACTTTTATATGTTTCTTACCAAGATTAAACAGAAAAGCCTGGATAAGGCAAAGGAAGAAGAAAAGGCATCAAAGGAGTTTGCTGCAATGGAGGCAGCTGCCCTGAAAGCATACCAAGAGGATTTGAAAAGACTTGGCTTAGAGTCAGGTAAAAAAGCAGCCAACGTGTTTTAAAAGTAACATCAGAGGTCATGTTAAGCAAGCTTTTATTGTTTCCATGAAGAGGTTACACACTCAGGGTCTACTATCAGTGCTTTTGCTATGCATCATAGCCCGATTTAGACTTTGGGACTTTGCTCATGCACTTTTAACATTTCATCCTTTAACTCCTCCATTCACAGCAAACATACTACCTTGTGGTTACCTAATCCTAGCTCTCTCCTAAGTCAGTGATTTATTTCAGAGACACTGAGTTGTTTTTTAGGTATTCTAATTATTCAGTTAAAAGAAGCTATTCATTAAAAAAATAGGCTTTGCATTATAGTTATAGTTCAATTTAGCTATATGGTGAAAGTTATGAATCATGTTTATGAATATGGTTAAATTATAATGAATTAGCCTTTTATGGACAAATTAACTGACTTAACTACTAGAAGATAGATAATTTGAGGATTCAGGGATAAGTCAGGTCCAGATAAGAGGCATTATTTAGCTAGAATGTGTTTGTCTTGTCATTGCATTTAGTTAGGCTTTGAGTTGGAAAGCATCTACGCGTATTTTTTCCATGACGAATCCACTGTCGTTAGCCACCCATATAGCAGATCTCAGTTATTAATCTTGCATAATGGTTTGGGTAATCAACATGGAATGATATCTTTACTTGCTGATAAAAACAGCTTTCAATCCAGCTTTTAGGCAGAATGCCATATAAGTTAATTGGCATTCTTCAAATAAGAACAGTAGTTTCTAGATTTTAAAAATATTATTCTGGACATTGTTAACTTAAAAAGGGGGCGGGGATTGATTGGTTCTGTGAGACTAAATCCATATGCCCATTATCAGGGGAAAATGGATATAGGCATTCAGGAGAATTCTAGAGAAGTAAAATTAAAAATCCATCTTTTATCCACTAGGTGGATAGGAAGACTATTATGCTGTCCTTTGAACAAATAAACCTCGTAAGCTTGGTTTCAGTAATAGGGTGTACATTCCTTTATAAGTACAGCAGTGCAACACAAAGGAAAATGTTTTAAAAAACTCACAGCTGTTAAGATTTTTTTGAGACATCTCTAGAATTTTTTAATGAAATTGTACAAATATGCTGTGATCTTTTCGAGGTCCTTTTCCCCTTCAATGACACATCAAATATATCTTTTTAAAAAATTAATTAAGGATGTACATCACTTTCAGTGGCTATGAAGTGATTAAGACATAGGTTTTGAAGTCAACAGAATTGCCTCTTGCTAGCTTTGTAACCTTGCATCTTTGTTCAAATTAAGCTAGATAATGGTGTAAAATACTTACAGTGACTATCCATAATAAAAGTTTAATAAAGGATAGCCATCATTATTGTATCTATGTACCGAAATTTGTTTAATTGATCTCTTACTGATTAATATTAGCTTGCTTAGAGTTTTTCACCATTAACAAAAATGCTGCAGTGGGCATCCAGACGCATGCTTCTTTTCACGTTTGTTTATCTTTGTAGGTTCAATTTCTGGAAGTGGGATTGTAGAATCAGTGTAAACACTATATATATTGATACCTAATACCAAGCTGTCTCCAGAAATGTGCTGATTTACACTTTTACTAGATACAAAATAAATTTATCAAATGGTGTTGGGAATAACTGGCCACTCATTTGGAAAAAAGTAAGGCCATAAAAACTACCCATTTTTTCACGCCCCGATAAATACCTAATGGATCAGACTGACAACTAACAGCGGACACTGGATTTGGTCATTCTTTTCAGCACTTGCCGATCTGATGCAAATACATACACGTGGGTGTGCGCGCGCATACACACACACATACACACGCACATTTGTATTTCTTTGATTATCAGTGAAAGTAACCATCAGTTCTCTGAACTACTTTTTGCCCATTTTTCTGTTAGAATGTTAGGCGTTCTTTGTTAGGAACATTAAGCCTCTGTCATATTTGTTGTAAATATTTTTTTCCCAGTAAATCATTTTTCTTGTGTATATAGATTTTGTTTAAAGTGGTCGGCTGCTAACCAAAAGGTCAGTGGTTCGAACCCACAGCTGCTGTGGGAGAAAGATACAGCAGTCTGCTTATGGCAGTGTTTTGTTTTATTTTGTTTGGTAGTCAAATTTAACATTACTTTGTGTTCTTTTTGTAAATATCTGTGACCTGGTATTTATATTGATGTAAAAAAAGCAGGAAAGGCAGGGAGGTAGGGGAATGGTTTTTCTTTTTTCTAAATAATTAAGCACATATTCCAGTACCACTTACTAAATGATCTGTCTTGTTACCACCAATAAGAAACAGCAGGAATCTGCTGTCAGGTCTCTTTTTGAACTAATACTCTGTTCCAATGATATGTTTGTCTATTCCTACAGCAGTTCCACACTGTTTTATGTATCACAGCTTTAGAATGAGTTTTAATACCTGAGAGGGCTAGGTTTCCCCTTGTCACTTTATTTTTTATAATTTTTGTGGATGTCCTTGCATGTTTATTTTTTCAAATGAATCCTGTATTACTTGTGTTAAGTTCCCACAAGAATTTCATCAGGCCTTTGATTGGAATACCATTATTAATGCTTTATGCCAGGGGGAAAAAATTTACTATGGCTACTTCAGTATCCTTCCTTCATCTTTCCACTAGACATTTCAGAACCAAGTGTATCGCCAGTAGCCAGTACCACCCCACCCACCTCTGCATCAACTCAGCAGAAAGAAAAAAAGAAAAAGAAAAAAGATCCTTCAAAGGGCAGATGGGTAGAAGGCATAACCTCTGAGGGTTATCATTACTATTATGATCTTATCACAGGAGGTAAGTCATTTGGGCATAGAACTAATGGAGAAAAATAACTGACAGCTTATTTTGTGCTAGGGTTTTTATTTAATATTTGAACATTTTAAACAGTTAAAGACTAACTACATTTTCACATCAAAGGTGAGAATTATGTGCTCTTTAAAAAGAGTTTTTAAAAGGTGCCCTTCTCATGGTGACTCAGTTTCATACTTGTTCAAAGCCCTAATAATGAGTTCCTTCCAAGTGAACTGTAGCTTTTTGTTTTCTCCATAAAACATTCTACAAGTATAAACTACAGGTTTACATGGAAATAAAGCATTTCAGATCCACCTTTACACATTTTAGAGTTCTTGAAATAAAATATTCTTTGGAAGAGACTTGCTATCCAGAAGGCTTTTGGGAGCCAGACACTGATTTCTTTTTTTTGTGTAGCTGTCTTCCTAGTAGAATACTACTCTCCCACTGATGTTTGGGATTTCAATTCTAATAAAAGACACACTGGTATTTTTCAGTAAGAATGTCAAAAACATCCTTTTGTTTTCCTTCAAAACTAAATGAATTTGGGGTTTTTACTCCATAGGAATTCTGAGATAAATAAATGCTTTTATTCTACATTTATGTAGCATCTTGTTCTCCAGAAACAAATTTCGTGACAGGCAAAAACAACTAAACCTGATAACCAAAAGAAATTTTAAAGTACCATAATAGAAATATATATATGTATTTTTTTGTATAATTAAGATCATATGGAAGCTTAAAAGAATGAGGAATTGTAATTCGATAAATCTGAGAGTTTATCACAGAAATCATCACAGAAACTACCTGATATATAAATTGAGACATCAAGAGTCATGTCATTTTACTCATTGTTTGTGTTCCTGGTGTCTAACACAGCACCTGGCACAATGCTAATGCTCCCTAAGTATTTCGATTGCGATTTCGGTACCTTAATAGGGTACAACATTCTAGGCAGTAGGAACAATATGAACCAAAAAAAAGGTTTAAAAGTTCATGTTTGAGAAGTAGAGAGTCATCTGGTAGAGGTGAAGCATAAGGCTCTTAGAAGATGTCATGGCAGAAGAAAGGCTGGCAAGATAGATTGGGGCCATGTCATGGAGGGCTAGGGAGGATAAGCATGCTGTTTACTGAGATAAAATACAGGAACAAGGAACACGTTTAAGGGGGACAATAATTTAATTTTTGATATGTTGAGTTTGAAGTACCTGTAGAACACTGGCGTGTCAGTTTTCAATACCTAAATGATTAGAGCCTCGAGTAAGATAAATTGAGTCAGGGATGTAGATAAGCAAAAAATGACATGTTAACCTTTAGGAGTAGATGAGATTACAGGAGGAGAAAAGAGCAAGAAGTAAATAAAACCAAATCCATCGCCATCGAGTCGATTCTGACTCACAGCGACCCTATAGGACAGAGTAGAACTGCTCATAGAGTTTCCAAGGAGCGGCTGATGCATTCAAACTGCCAACCTTTTGGTTAGCAGCCATAGCTCTTAACCACTGCACTACTAGGGCTCCAAGAAGTAAAGAGGGGAGATAATATATAGAAGAAAGGGATGGATAAAAGAAAAACCAGCAAAAAAGATTAGAATGGTCAGAAAGGTAGAAAATGATATCAAAGTTAATCATGAAAAAAACCTTGGGCTATGAATATTATTGTAATTATTATGATATTTGGAATCACAGTCATTTTTAACCTAAATAGAAACAGTAATAACCTCCCAGAATTTGCTTACACTGACCCTTAAAGTGCTTGTTATAGTTTAGCAATGAAAATCACAAACGATTGTATATCAGAGATTAGAAATCTTTTTAAAATTTACTTAGAGACTATTAATGATTTATTTTCTGCCTTTAGGGCCTACTTCTTGCTTCCTTTGTTCACCATCTTAATTTTATATACTATTACTCTCAGTGATAATTGTTTAATTCCTGTATGCTTTATCCTGTTTCTCTTTTGAGTCATCATTCATTCCATCTCTCTCTCTCCCCTGCTCTAGAATGTTAAAATACCATCCCCTTCCTTCAAAGTTCATCAGTCTTGAATTCTATGAAGTCTTTTAAGAGAAGCCCTACCTGGCTCTGATAATTCCTGTGGAAGTTGCGATAACTTGTAATGCTCTAATCTTCCATTCTCTCCGTTCTTCTTGATTATGTAGCACTCACATATATTTTTTGCACAATATTACTGAATGTATATTGTTTCTTTTTATTTTTCAATTATGTTTTAAACTCTATACTCAGTGCTTTATAAACATTGAATATCTTGTAAATTTTTGTCAAATTTAATTTTTTGGAAAGTGGTTTTAGATTTTAAGCAAAAAGATTTTATAAATGCAATATATTTTACTTTAAGCATCTCAGTGGGAGAAACCTGAAGGATTTCAAGGAAACTTAAAAAAGGTAACTGAAGTATATGAATGGTGTCTATGCTTTGTTCTTTAAAATGATTGGGAGTTTGTAGAGTTCAGTTAAGTAGATTTACTTCTAAATAAGGGAATTCTCCCACCCCGCCCCCCCATTTTGTTCCTTTCTTTCTGTAATACTTTTGTTAGAAGCCTGAGTAGAGGTAAAACAGTGATATTTACCCAGAAACTCCATGCGGGACAAATATTACTGGTTGGCTTGCCAGTCATTGCCATCTGTATATCCTTGTCCATCTACAAAGAATTGTTCATGATTTCAGGGGTGGTACATTTTCTCCCTGGAAGTTGGCTCCTTATTAACACATGATCAGCACTACCACCCATAATCCCCAGATATCAAGAGAAAGGGAAAAGGTGGCTGACTCTGCCTAAGTTATTCAATATATAAATAACAGTAGTACCCCTTTATCTGCGGTTTCTCTTTCCCCGGCTTCAGTTATCCACAATCAGCCTCACTCCAGAAATGCTAACTAAGTTATGAAATCTCACACCATCCCAGGCGGAACCACATTCACATGACTGTTATTTTATTATACTAAATTGTTACAATTGTTCTATTTTTAGTTATTTTTAATCTCTTACTGTGTCTAATTTATAAACTTTATCATAGATATGCATGTATAGGACAAAGCATACTATATATAGCACTTGGTATCGTCTGTGGTTTCAGGCATCCACGGGGGTGGTCTTGGAACATATCCTCCACAGGTAAGGGGGGACTACTGTACCATCTTTATCTTCAGTTTATACTGTTTTTATTCCTCCTTTTAGACAGTGAAGCCTGTTTGGGTAGAAGGTGTAAGTGAAGATGGTTATACATATTATTATAATACAGAAACAGGAGGTAAGTATTATCTTTGATTACTTAAAAAACCAAAACTAAACCTGTTGCCACTGAGTTGATTCCAACTCATAGCGACCGTATTGGACAGGGTAGAACTGCCTCATAGGGTTTCCAAGGCTGTAGATCTTTTCAGAAGTAGATTGCTGCATCTTTCTCCAGCAGAGCTGGTGGTAGGTTCAAACCGCCAACCTTTCGGTTAGCAGCCAAGCACCTAACCATTGCATCACCAGGGCTCCTCTTTGATTATATTAACTATCTAAAATTGTACGTGGAACTGCTTATTAGCCTGCTGATAAATCAGTTGTTTTAATGTATTTATTTAAGAAGCATCTGAACTTGGTAATTTTATCATAGGGATTAACCCATTTCTATAGCAAGTGTATATTATTTTTGCAAATTAAAGACATTAATAGATGCACAACATGGTTAATGTAATTAATGTCATTGAATTTTACATTAAAAAATGGTTGAGATGCCTTAAACCAAAAATATTCCCTGTAGCCTTTCTTAAACTAAACAGTAGTTTAGCTTAACTAGGAAAGAATGAATGTCTGCCTTGAGCATTGTGCTCTTTTAAGATCTATCTGTATGGGATCAAATAGGCAATAGCAACTTGAAAGATTAGATAGGAAGTTTAGGGGACAGTGAGTTTAAGTTTAGGAGGAAACAACTCAGAAAACGAGGGTAAAAATGGTTGCACAAGTCAAAGAATGTAATCAGTGTCAACTATTCATGTAGAAATTGTTGCGTTGGCATACAGCTGTGTATATTCTCAAGAACAACAGTAAATTATTTTTTAAAAAATGGTTAAGATGATGATTTCTTGGTTATTTATATATCTTTTGTTACATGTATTTTGCCACAATAAAAAATTTTTTAAAGCTACAATGGAAAAGAAGAGATTTCCGTTTATGATATACTGTGCATGCACAGGGGTATTGTTCTCAGTTGAAACTGCATTCATAGGTTTAAAAAAAAAAAATCATTTTAACCTCTGCCATTACTAAATCTCCTTATGGTTGTTTTAGAAATCAGTCATTACTGTAGAAGTTATTTACAGATTACCTAGTTCAACTTGCCTTTCCTTTCTTTAAAAAAAAAAAAAAGAAAAACTTTTTGCAATGGCTGAAATTGCCAAATTTTCATTTTTTCTAATTTAATAATGTTTCAGTTATGTAAATACTTACAGAACATGCGTAATACTATGTATTAAAATTTTCAAATTTAAGATTTTATCTAATTTCATAAAATGGTCTTCAAGTAATTATATTTGGTTTCTACTATAGTTTTTTTAATTCTTCATTTTAAATTTAATTGGCTTTTGGGAGTAAACGGAAATCACAATTTGCAGGAAACAGTGATTATAGAATGCTAAGTATCTGCAATGGGGAAAACATAAGGGCATCAGAAGAGAACCCCTAAATAACACCGGGAAATAAATGGAGCTGGCCCGAAAGAACAATGAGGAAACTATAGGTTAAATTGCACAGGTCCTCTCAGAAGGGAACCAGGAAGAGGGTACATACACCTTGTCTCATTTAAAATTCACCTTGTGTTGGAAGTTCTTAGGTTTTGTCTACCTTACATCTCTTTATCATCTCTCTACCTCTGGATGTCAGTTTTATGGTATTGGCAACCTTGTCTGGCTTGCTCATGCTACGGCGGTTAAATGTACCAAAATAGGTGTAGTTTTGGTATAACGTTGGGGGAGGCTCTGTTTCTTAGTTCCTGCTATCTGCAGCCCTGTTGTTTTTGTTAGTGCTGCTGAGTCGATTCCAGTTCATTGTACAACAGAACAAAACACAGCCCAGTCCTGCACCATCCTCACTTGTCATTGCTGTTTGAGCCCATTGTTGCAGCCATTTCGTTGAGGGTCTTCCTCTCTGTTGACCCTCTACCTTACCAAGCATGATGACCTTCTCCAAGGACTGGTCCCTCGTGATACAATGTCCAAAGTATGTGAGACAAAGCCTCGCCGTCCTTGCTTCTAAGAAGCATTCTGACTATACTTCTTCCAAGACAGATTTGTTCATTCTTCTGGAAGTCCATGGTGTGTTCAATATTCTTTGCCAACGCCATGATTCAAAGATGTCAGTTCTTCTTCGGTCTTCCTTATTCATTGTCCAGCTTTTGCATGGATATGGAATGATTGAAAATACCATGGCATGGGTACAGTGAACTTTAGTCCTCAAGGTGCCATCTTTAGTTTTGAATAGTTTCAAGAGGTCTTTTGCAGCAGATTTGCCCAATGCAATATGTCATTTGATTTTTTGACTCCTGCTTCTGTGGGTGTTGATTGTAGATCCAGGTAAAATGAAATCTTTGACAGCTTCAGTCTTTTCAGTGTTTATCATGATGTTGCTTATTGGTCCAGTTGTGAAAATTTTTGTCTTCTTTATGTTAAAGTGTAATCCACACTGAAGGCTGTGGTCTTTGATCTTCAACAGTAAGTGCTTCAAGTCCCCTTCACTTTCAGCAAGCAGGTTGTGTCATCTGCGTATTGTAGATTGTCAGTGAGTCTCCAACCTTGATGCCACATTCTTCTTCATATAGTCCAGATTCTCAGATTATTGTTCAGCATACAGATTGAATAAGTATGGTGAAAGTATACAACCCTGATGCATACCTTTCCTGATCTTAAACCACGAAGCATCCCCATGTTCCTTTCTGTTCAGACAACTGCCTCTTGGTCTGTGTATGGGTTCCACATGAGCACAATTAAGTGTTCTAGAACTTCCATTCTTCACAGTGTTATCCATAATTATGAGCCGCACAGTTGAATGCCTTCGCATAGTCAGTATAACACAGGTAAGTATCTTTCTAGTATTCTCTGTTTTCAGCCAAGATCTGTCTGACATCAGCAATGATATCCCTCATTCTAGATCCTCTTCTGAATTCTGCTTTAATTTCTAGCTGTTCCCTGTCGATGTACTGCTACAAACGCTTTTGAATGATTTTCAGTGAAGTTTTACTTGCATGTTATATTAATGATCAATAATTTCCATATTCTGTTTGATCATCTTTCTTTGGAATAGGTACAAATATGGATCTCTTCCAGTTGGTGAGCCAGGTAGCTGTCTTCCAAATTTCTTGGCATAGATGAGTGAGCACTTCCAGCACTGCTTCTGTTTATTGAAGCATGTCAATTGGTATTCCATCAATTCCTGGTGCCTCGTTTTTCGCCAGTGCGTTTAGTTCAGCTTGGACTTCTTCCTTCAGTACCATTGGTTGTTGATCATATGCTACCTCTTGAAACTGAATGTTGACCGGTTCTTTTTGGTACGGTCACTCTGTGTATTCTATCTTCTATTTATGCTTCCTGCATCGTTCAGTAATTTATCCATGGAATCCTTATTATTGCAAATCAAGGCTTGAATTTTTCCTTCAGTTCTTTCAGCTTGAGAAATGGTGAGCGTGTTCTTACCTTTTGATTTTCTAACTTCAGGTCTTTGCACGTTTCATTATAATACTTTGTCATCTCGAGCCTCCTTTTGAAATGTTCTGTTTACCACTTTTACTTCATCATGCAGACCTGTACCTAGCATTAAATCTTTTAGGAGCAGAAGGCCCTTTCAACTCCCAAGTAGATACCTAGCCTGCCCAATGATAGAAATGTTTGTATCCCACTAAAATTGAGGTTCTGAATTTTTATAGAGGTAAAACAATACAGTAATATATTGTTTTATAGTTAGACAGTTGAGCTCAACTCCCCTTTGAGTTGTTGACAAGTAACTGAGCCTATAGTTGTTCCTAGGTAACGTAGAGAAAATTATGTGTATTTTGTGGGATTGTGCCCCAAACAGTGCCTGGCACATAGTAGGTGCTGAACAAATTATTTCCTGAAAATTCATTGGGTACTTGCGTGAAATATATTGATATGTCCAGAACAGTTGGAGTTTATGCCGATGGCTAGTGTAATTATTAATAGCAGCCCCTTTCACTTTTAAAAGTATCCCAGTCAGACAACAAATTCTATAGTCCCTCTCCCTTTTATTAAACTGTAAGACAATTAGGAATGCTGTCATTTTACTCATAGTTCAGTAAACCACTGGATGGCAGTAGAATTCAGGTCATTGAGATTTTTTTTTCCCCACTATAAAAATGACAGATTATAATCAGGTCGTTACAATATGATTTCACTGCATCATAATAACTCCCAGGATATCTAAAGTGTGCTGATTATCAAATATGTGTCCTGAAATTGGTGTTAAATTGTGAGAGTCCTTAGAAACTATCACCCAGTTCTTAGACTCTTTCCATTGGTCTGTAGTTGACACATCTGGTAAATCCAGCTTGTTTGAAATCCATCTCTAAATGATACAAGAGGAAGAACTTTGGAGATTCTTACTTCTTACCATCTTGATAAAGTGGTAACGTGAAACAGAAGCAGTATCATCATTTAATAATAGGATGTGTTATATTGGGAATTACTTCTGAATAAAGTTGGTAACTAAATAACATGACTTAAAATGTGTTGAACAGAATCCAAATGGGAAAAACCTGAAGATTTTATTCCACACCCTGGCAGTCAGCTTTCTGGTAAGATCAGTGAGAAGGCAGCTGGCAGCCTAGAAGAGTCCAAATCATCAGATTCCCATAACGATTCTGATGAAGAGCAGAAAGTAGAAGGAGATCCCGCCACAAAAACACAAAAGCTGACAATAAAGTTTAAGGTAGGTTCGTAATTTTATTCCTCATAAAAGTTGTATCAGTTTATAAAAAAGCTCTATAAACTTTCTTTAGTCTTCTGGTAGGTGACAAAAATAAAGCCAAGGTATATATTTTGGTTATACCATTTACTGATATCTATTTGGGAGCAAGATAGTAAGTTGATTTTTAAATCCCCTGAGTTTGAGATGCCTGTGTAACATTCAAAGCATTATTTGAACAGGAAAGTCTGAATGTTTTAGGCTAGAAATACTGTCATCAGCACATTGTCAGTAATTTAAATCATAGAATGGGTGAGATAATCGAGGAACATTAAACATTAAGTGGCAGGCCGAGAAAGAGGACTCACAAGGTAGAAAGAGGAAGAGTGTTTAGAAAGGTATGTATGAGAACCAGAATTTACTACCCCAGAAGCCAAGGCAATAGAGACCGTGAAGGATTGATTACAGAGAGAGGTCTTGGGGAGCCCTGGTGGTGCAATGGTTAAGAGATCGGCTGCTAACCTAAAAAGGCCGGCAGTTCAAATTCACCAGCCACTCCTTGGAAACCCTGTAGGGCAGTTACACTCTATCCTATAGGGTTGTTATGAGTCAGAATCAACTCGATGGCAATGAATTTGGTTTTTTTGGTTTAGAGGTCTAGGGAAAAACAAAGAAAAATGTCCGTTGAATTTGGCAGCTGTGAAGTCCCTGATGCCCTCCTAACAATTTCACCGGAATTTTGATTGGCAGAACTGAGATTACAGGGAGTTGAAACGTGGTTTGGATAGGAAATGAATACTGGCAATTAGATGATAAAATCATGGCTAAATATTGATTCTTAATCATCAGAGCTTGGGGGTGGTGGTATTTTCATTGAGAATGCCTATATAGATTAAAGGATAGGAAGTAATAGAGATGAAGCTGGTAATAGGGAAATGAGGATATGACCGATAAAGTCAGATACCAGAGGAGGTAGAAAGGGCATACCAACAAGGGCAGATGAATGGGTTAGCCTAGGATAAGGAATAAACTCATTTTTTATAAGAATATAAAGATAAGTGTGACTAGATGAGTAGGTATCTGAAAGGAATTTGAGATCATTGTGCCTTTTAGCCTCAGTTTTCTCATTCATAGGAAGCAATATTGTCTGCTAAGAGTGAGGCTCTTTGGGGACTTGACAACGTTAACCGTTTGAAATAGTCATTAAGCTGGGGCGAGAGAGGGGATGAACCAGGCAGCAGAATTGGCAGGTGATGCTGAATGCCCAGCCGTGGCAGGCAGACAGACTTTTTTACAGTATTACTAGTCCTTATGCATTTGTGATTTCTGGGAACACTGAGGAGTACCCAGGCGCTAAAGCAGAAAAGACAGAGTATAGTAGTGATCCGTAGTTGAGATTGCTGGCCTGACAGACGTAAAGGAAAATCAAGGATGCTGGAGAGAGTACTCCCAGGCCACACCTAGGATCTTGTCATTGCCTGGAATTTACCTACCCACCTCGGTGGAACTTACGGTCAGGGATATATCGAGTTTGTAGAGGAGCAACAGCAGAGCCCTGGTGGTGGCCACCTCACAGTGTTTACAGTCAAACTTGGGTAACCCAGCATATACCTGGGACAAATTATTTATTTGCTTATATCAAAATTAATGTGTCCATTGTATAAAACACAACATATTGCAAAATATAAACAAGGACAAACTACCTGTAATCCTGCCACCCCCCAGAAAAATCATATTTATTGGTCCCTAATTTTTTTATTCTGACACATGTATACATGATTTAAGCAGAATGTGAAGTCGTTCTATAATAGGGTTTTACTACTGTTCTGCAACTTTACCACAGTCGTTTTTGCACATCAATAAATCTTCATCTGCCACAATAATGGCTGGATAGTATTCCACATGGGAATATCCCATTACTTAATCAGCCCTACATGGCCTCGTATTTGTCTTAAATAACCACTAAGGGAGTAGAACTAACTGGAGACACATTACTGAGTGTTAAAGTCTCTGCCGAAATTGGATATTATAAATTTTGAAGTCTCATCAGTTAGTATGGTTGTGTAGGTTTTTCCCCTATTATAGCACTTCACAGACAAATTTAAGAGCAAGAAGACAAATAATTAGATCTATGTTGGGCTATTAGGTCCTGTGCAATAGAAAGACAAGAGGGAAAGAGATATTTATGGTGCTAGCAAAAGAATATTAAAATTATTCCCAGTGGGTTTGAGCCTCTATTAAGAATGCAAAGTCTAGCAACAAACTAAAATGTAAGAAGTTAAGGTGTTAGAGATGCTGATGAGGTTGGAGAGGAGGGATAGTAGAAGTAAGGGAGCCAGAAAACTGAAGGGTTAGAACAACTGTGGTGAGACAGTAGGCTTTTTGAGTTTAAGATTTCAGAGGTGGGGCATTTCTGAGTGATGACAGAGTTCAAATTAAGAGAGGGGCAGGTGTAAGGATTTAATAATTGACTACTACCTATGCATTAGGTGCTGTGTATGAAGAAATATGTACTATGTAGGTGATTAAAACACATTAAAGGCCCAAGTCGTTAGTGTCAAGGCTCATAAAACTGAGGCCAGGGGACTTTTAAGCTCCCCAGGATGACAGCAGGAATGTGAATGGAGAGAAAATGGTGCCAGACTTGCCAGAGTCATCAGTGAATATGGAGTAGCCACCAGAGGTCATTAGATCATGTTAGGAGGAAGGGAAGAGAACGGTATAGAAAGTGATCTGAGCCTTAGGAGAGGAGGCCTTTATTGCATGAGTCTCAAAGATATAAAGTATCATGACCAGTTATACCTGTATAGAGAGTCATGGTCCAGAAGCCGTCAAGATGGCTAAGAGAAAGTAGTTGGTGCCTCCTAGGCCTGGGATACAAACAGCATGAGAGGATGAGTTAATATCCATTCAAAGTATTGTAAAGGAAACTCCCAGGGCTGCTACCCGTGATTATACAGTTTGCAAAGAGGCTGAAATCCAGCGTGTAGTCCACTTGCTAGGCAGAGTCATGGGGCCAGATAAAGGGGTACCAGAGAAACAACAGCCCTCGCCAGGGACTACCATGGCGCTGTTGCTACCCCAGGGTGGTGTCTTGTTCAAATTCACACAAAGTTATTGGTTGTATAAGCTAGTGAGGCTCTGGCAGTGTCCTTGACGTAAAGACAGACTTCAGTTAAAATGAATAGGTTGAAGAAGTGCTTTAAATAGGCACTGCTTTTAATGGGTATGGAAGAGACTAATGGCATGGCATCAAAATCACTAGGGGCACCATGTAAAGTCACTATTGGATATGTAAGCAAGGAGAGAAAGCGAAAAAGAGGGAAAAATCCTTAATTGTACATCTCATGACACTAATAGGATCCTGTTTTATTTTAAAAAGCAGCCTTGGCACAAAAAAGACCAGACTTAATGGTCTGACTGAGACTGGAGGAACCCCTGAAAGTGTGGCCCCCGGATGCTCTGTTGACCCATAATTGAAAACATTCCCGAAGTCCACTCTTCAGACAAAGATTGGACAGGACTCTAAAACAAAAATAGTGAAGAGTGTGCCCCTTAGTTCAATCAGATATGTGAGACTAGATGGGTGGCCCCTGTCCAGAGGCAGGATGAGAAGGTAGGAAGGGACAGGAACTGATCAAATGGACATGGAACCTGGAGTGTGACAGGGGGAGTGTGCTGTCACATTGTGGGGATTGCAGCTAATGTCACAAAACAATACCTGTATGAATTTTTGTATGAGAAATTAACTTGAGCTGTAAACTTTCACCTAAAGCACAATAAAAAATAAGTGTTCAATTATCTTTTAAAAAGATTTAAATAATTTTAAAAATCTGATTAAAAAAAGTCTTGGCCATGGTGTCTTAGCATTTTAGACATAATGAAAAACCTAATGAAGCATTAAAGTTCTTTTATGTACATTTATTATGTTATGTACAAATTTAAAATGTTACTTTGGTTTTTTTTACTACTCGTAAATTTGTAACAACACTTAAAAGCTCTACGTTAAAGATATTTTGTTGTCCTGATAGTTTTGCTTGAAGT
The DNA here is from genome assembly GCF_030014295.1 of Loxodonta africana. Classification (NCBI taxonomy): domain Eukaryota; kingdom Metazoa; phylum Chordata; class Mammalia; order Proboscidea; family Elephantidae; genus Loxodonta; species Loxodonta africana. The sequence goes on from NC_087358.1 coordinate 59,404,541, forward strand.
GTGTTATTTCTTGACTTTTACATTTCAGGAAAAAAATAAAAGTAATGAAGGAACTAAACCAGAATCACAGAAAGAAAAAAGCCTACGAGAAAAGGATTCATCATGTCCAAAGGAAGAAAAATCCAAAGCTGTTAAAAAATCAAACCCATATGGAGAATGGCAAGAAATTAAACAAGAGGTTGAGTCACCGTAAGTACCTAAAACTTAATTTATCCCACTGTTTTTACAAGTATCTTATGTCCCACTACTTCTATAAATTACAGTAATTAACTTCGTGGGTACTGTCTGTGCTCATTAAAAATGTAGTTCATTTCTTTATCATTGGGTATTTGTGTTCTAATTTAATATTTTAAAAAATAAGCCAATGATTACTTTAAAAGGTAAGCTAATGGATCTTTTAATTGCTACCAAAACATGACATTTCTATTGATCACACATTCATACAGCCATTCACACCAGGTGTGCATACTCATTCTGTTACAAACAAATATCGGCGTATTCAGTGTGTGCTTGGTAGGGTATTGCTAAAGGCAAGAAAAAAAGCTCTTGATTTGTTACCGTCTTAACTTGTACTTTTGTTTAAAATAATTAAACTTAATAAAATCCGGAAAACCAAACCCCTTGCCATCAAATGGATTCCAAGTCACAGAGACCCTATAGGGCCAAGTAGAACTGCGCCATAGGGTTTCCAAGGAGCAGCTGGTGGATTCGAATTGCTGACCTTTTTGTTAGCAGCCAAGCTCTTAACCGCTGCACCACCAGGGTTTCTGTTAAACTGAATAGCATATTTAAATGAATTTTTTAAGTCTTAGCAAACACATAAAAATCACATTGTCTTTAAACTGCAGTTATCAAGAATTAAAAAAAAAAAAATTTTTTTTCTTGTTTTTTATCAAGAACTGTGGTTGATGGGAGATCACTATTCCTGCATTGCTGGTTTTGTTGTGAAAAGTATATATAACACACTCCAGTACAGTACTCTTTTAGTTTACAAATGACAGATACTCTGGTATGTGTAGGGGTGTGGTGGCTTCAGGCATGGCTGGATCTAGGAATCAGGACACTGTCTCTGACTCTCACTCTTTCAGTTCTTTATTATTCTGGGTTGACGCCTTCTTAGGTTCTCTCTACCTAATGGTAAGGCTTTAGGCTTATACTAGCATGGATTCCAGAAAAAAAAAAAAAAGGTGCTTCTTCAGCAGCAATTCCCAAACGGTCCTGCTTGGCTTGTATCACATACCCAATTCCCATTCCTGAACAAACCACTGTGATTTTTGATTTGACATGAACTGAACTCAAAACTCATAGACTGGGAAGGGAGAAGAGGAGGTTTCCAAAAGGGGTCAGGGGACGGTTCTAGTGCTGGAAGATGGAAAATGAGATGTTGGACAGGCCAAAATAAAAATTTGTACTTCAAGTGCCTAGTGCAATGTTTGGCACATAGTAGGCATTCCGTATAGCTACTGTTAGAATTACTACTCTAGATCTAATGTAGCTTTCTGACTTTTCCTGGCTTCTAAGAAATAAGCCTTTTCTCTCTTATTCCCCAGAATCAAGCTGAGTGAGGACGTTACCTGAGTTCTTCTGAGACTGAGGAATGTAGATCTATATTCACCCTCACTTTTCCTAGATGACATGTCTCAATTCTTGGTATCTGGGACTTTTAACATTTAACCCATTCCTTTTTTTTTTTTTTTTAATTCTCTTTCTCTCCTTTTATCAGTTTTCCCTTCATGCTGACGAAGTGATCTTTTGGTTTCAAGTGATGGAAACCTGAGGTAGCTTAAATAAAAAAAGACTATTCAGATATTCCAAGGAAGATTCTACTTACCAAGTTGAGGAAGGGGGGAGGAATAGGGCCCTCAGAAATTACTGGAACCAGGCCAAAACATTGACAGGATTCTCCACCTCCTGTCTGCATTGCTCTGCATGCAAGCTTTGTACCCTGTATCTGCAGAACAGCTTTCTCCACATAGGGAGAAATGTGGTTCCTGACACATTTTATGCTCTCAGTAAGCAGACAGAGTTAAACGTAGTGATCATTCTGGTTCATGTTCAGAAACCTCATGGATGGGACTGATGGGCATGGCATGAGTTACTTGCTCTTTCTTCAACCAGTTTTCAGGGGGTAGGCTACTATGATACTAGTCAGGACCTAATCCTCAGCTAGTCAGGTGATTATTTATACTGTCTTGGTCAGGGTTCTCTAGAGAAACAGAACCAGTGGGACATATCTGTATACATGTATATATGTATATGCAGTTGTGGGGACTGAAAGTCTAAAATTTGTAGGTCAGGCAACAGGCTGGAGACTTCTGCAGGCTTGTGCCCCAAGATCCACAGGTCAGGCAGTAGAAAGAGTAAAGAGTACAAAATCGGGAGAGAATTGTGCTAGAATATCTTTTTATAGTCTGAAGGAAGACCACACCCTAAGGAACACCTCTTTCAACTGATGGATTGATTGTATCATGTCATAGAAGATGATTACATCATATTACATTATGGAAGAGCATCTAGTTAGTATTTGGCCAAACCACTGAGAATCATAGCTTAGCCAAGTTGACACATAAAAAATTAACCATCACACTAACCTTGTGAATAGTTGAAGGGCTAGTTCCTAGAAAAAAAAAAAAAGTGCTAGGCAAACAGCCACATAGGTCTGCTACATTAGAAAATTGGGGTTCCATGGTTTTCATGTTGGGTTCTGTGAGCCCCAGAGTCCTGGTCAGTCCATGGCAAAACCGGTTTCCATAACTACCTCTCCCTTATCCATCTATTTCACCTGAACTGTAAATGATATGTAAATAAGCACAAGCATTTGCTTAGAGAATATGTCCAATGTACAACAGGAATAAAAGAATAGATGGGACTTTTTTTAACATGAGTCCACCTAAATAAGTGCTTAGGACTTTAAATAATTTTGTTAAATTAGCCTTTATTATAAAATAGTTTCTTTCTCTAAAATGAGTTGCTTCAAACTTCTCACTATTACTGTCATGAGAAAGGTGGTTTGGGGGGCTTTGGTGGCACACGGGTTATGTAAAAAGTTTCTGTCTTACTCTGTCAAATAATGATTTTATTTTTACTTGCTATTCCAGTGAGGAAGTAGATTTGGAACTTCCAAATGCTGATGAGTATATATCAACTTCAGTAGCTGATGGTGGTGGAGAATCCAAAGTAGTATTTAAAGAAAAAACAGTCACTTCTCTTGGAGTTGTGGCAGACGGAGTGGCCCCAGTGTTCAAAAAGAGAAGAATTGAAAATGGAAAATCTAGAAATTTAAGGCAACGAGGTGATGATCAATAAATTGCAAGAGAGCTTTTTGTATATGCTTTTTGGACAAAATGAAGACTGTACATCTTAAAGCACCTCCATGTTTGTTTCTAAGTGCTTTGAAGCTAAACATTTAGATTTATTCTAAATTGTATTTTACGCGAATGATAATAAATCTTTTTTTCATGTAAAACGTTATTTTCCTAAAATGGAAGCCTACCACGTTACATTGTAATAGTGTATTCATTGTCTAAAAATTGCTAATTATGTCATAATTTAAGATGCTGTGTATCTGTTATTTAAAACTTGGAAAAGCAAGGAATTTATTTAATTCTTATGCATATGAACATATTTATCCTGCACTGGAAATGCATTACTTTTGCACACTGATAATAACTGTTATCCAGGAAATAAGAATCAGACCACGTAAGAGAAGCTTCACAGCTCAGTAACAGTTTGGTTCTGAGGATCCTGTGGGAAGACTGATGTAAAAAATGGTGCAGATTAGCGTGCTGTTGTGTGCTGTTGAGTTGATTCCAACCTGTGGTGACTCCACATGACAGAGTAGAACTGCCCCATAGGGTCTCCTAGGTTGTAATCTACAGGAACAGATCACCTGGTCTTTTCTCCTGCAGAGCCACTGGTGATTTCAAACCAGTGACCTTTCATTTAGCAGCCTAGCACTTAACCATTATGCCACCAGGGCTCCTTGTATATTGGCGTACCTTACTGAATTTAAGGTCTAAGGCCAAGAACCAGGAGTGCAGCTCAGGTACTTAAAAAGTAGTGCTCACTGTGGAGTGACACTTGACCAAAGGTAAAAATGTATGTTTGCCACAGTTCAGGTGAAAGCAACAGCTCTTGCTTAGCATTTTTACTTTGAGCCAGGCATCATTCTAGAAACAGGAGATAGAAGATAAATGAGACATATCACTATTCATCAGGACTTGACATTCTAGTATAGTCCTTTTTTAGTCTAGTTGTGCACTGTGTTTAGCAGCCTTATATGTATGTATTGGAAAATATTTTTTAAAGGTTTTTTGAAGCTATGTAGATAAAGTATAGAACTAAAATAGTATCTCCCTAGCTTCACTAAGAGTTTTTAAAAGTGTTCACTTAGGGAAACTAGAAGTTTCCTGTTTTCTGGTTAAATTTCTTAACAAGTGAAATTTTCTTCTTTAATCCATTTGAAGTAAGTACCATCCCTTTATTACTCTATAAATTCTTAAAAATTATATTTTTTATAAACTGTACAGTATTTAACTTTTGGTAGTGAATATTTGTCTTTTTAAGGTTACTAGTGTACATGTGAGAAAATGATAGCTTATTAAAAACTTCATGAAAGTAAATTAAATATCGGTTTTTTTTTTTTTTTCCTTCTAATACTGATCAGGGTCAACTTAGGATTGGTGAGATGGCATTTGCAGATATATCTTTGTATTTGTTCAGCCTACCTGGATATTTCATGAATGTATAATGTTATAGACAAGTACATTAGAATTCTTGATATCCCATTCATCTAGCTAAGCAGTGCATTTTGGTGCTTGGCTGTTTTCTTCATTGGAAAAAATAATAGACTATAAATAGAATGCCGCTGTACTTTCCCTACATTTTGCTCTTACAAAATAAGCAATTGAAGGCATTTTTTAAAGCCACGCTTTTTGTAAAGTGTTTCTCTTAGAGTACATTTTGAAAACTATTTCCTTTTACTTATGAAATAAGACAGTGTTCTCAGGTTGCAAGATAAATCTCCTTAAATTGAATCTGGTCTTAAGGATTACTCAGAAAAGACTGTTGATAACAGACACAAAAATTTTAATAAATTAAGTTTTGAAAAATAAGACTTGCTTTGAAAGAATAGAGAACAACATATCAGCTTTTACTTACCCGGATTTTTTTTCCAAAGTATTTGTTATTTTTATTACATATCTCTTATTTATGTGTGCATGTATAAATGTGTGGTATATATATATAATGTTAGATTATAAAAATGACATTTTTATTATAAAAATAGGGAAATAAGTTTTAAAAAATCAAATTTCCAATTATTTTTCACCCTCACCCATGACCACTATAGGTTTCGATTTTTTTTTTCTAAACATGTTAACACTGTGAGTGTATGGGAGTAACTGTATGATTCCTGGATCCACAAAGTCCATTCTCTGGATGACATCATATTCAAATAAGCACAATCCAAACAGCCAAGAGTACTTTTTTAATGCAGCTTTTATAAATGCTGGGGGAAAAACTACCTACCTAAACAAATACAAACAGAGGTAGAACAACTAAATAACCCTGTAACTGGGGGGGTATTATTTTCAATATTAAAAACTACAATAGTTAAAATACTATGTGGAATGGCAAGAGGCCCTGAATAGCAAAAGCAGTGTGAACAAGGAAAACAAAGTAAAAGGACTCACTTCCTGATTTTAAAAAACAATGCAGCTAAAGTAATCAAACAAGGCTGGTATGGGTATAATAATGCACACATAGACCAATGGAATGAAACTGAGAGTCCAGAAATAAACCCACACATTGATGGTCAACTGATTTTTGTCCATTCAATGGGGGAAGAAGAACCTCTTCAATAAATGAAGAAAAACAATAAAGACCAAAAGCTGGTTCTTTGAAAAGATCAACAAAATTGATAAACCATTGGCCAAACTGACAAAAGAAAAACATGAAAGTAAATAACCTAAATAAGAAATGAGATGGGCAATATCACAACAGACCCAACTGAAATTAAAAGAATCAACAATACTATGAAAAATTGTACTTTAATTTGAAAACCTAGAGGAAATGGACAAATTTCTAGAAACTACCTACCTAAACAAATACAAACAGAGGTAGAACAACTAAATAACCCTGTAACTAAAGAAGAGATTGAAAATAAAATTATTCTCAACAACAACAAAAAAAGCCCTGGCCCTGACGGCTTCACTGGAGAATTCTGTCAAACTTTCAGAGAAGAGTTAACATCACTACTACTACAGGTATTTCAGAGCATAGAAAAGGATGGAATACTCCCAAACTCATTCTGTGAAGCCAGCATAACTCTGATACCAAAACTAGGTAAAGACATCACAAAAAAGAAAATTACAGACCAATGTCCCTCATGAACATCGACACAAATACCCCACAAAATTCTAGCCAATAGAATTCAACAACATATCAGAAAAATAATCCACCATGGCCAAGTGGGATTCATACCAGGTATGCAGAGATGGTTCAACATTAGAAAAACAACCAGTATAATCCATCACATAAGTAAAACAGAAGACAAGAACCATATGATCTTATCAATTGATGCAGAAAAGGCATTTGACCAAGCCTCATACCCATTCATGATAAAAAAAAAAACTCTCAGCAAAATAGGAATAGAAGGAAAATTCCTCAGCATAATAAAAAGCATTTATACAAGGCCAACAGCCAATATCATCCTAAATGGAGAGAGTCTGAAAGCATTCCCCTTGAGAATGGGAACCAGACAAGGATGCCCTTTATCACCACTCTTATTCAACATTGTGCTGGCAGTGCTAGCCAGAGCAATTAGGCTAGATAAAGAAACACAGGGCATCCAAATTGGTAAGGAAGAAGTAAAAGTGTCTCTATTTGCAGATGATATGATCATATGCACAGAAAACCCCAAAGAATCCACAAGAAAACTAGTGGAACTAATAGATTGCAGCAGAATATCAGGATATAAGATAACATATAAAAATCAGTGGGATTCCTCTACACCAACAAAGAGAATTTCGAAGAGGAAATCACCAAATCAATACCATTTACAATAGCCCCCAAGAAGATAAAATACTTAGGAATAAATCTAACCAGAGATGTAAAAGACCTATACAAAGAAAGCTACAAGACACTACTGCAAGAAACCAAAAGAGACCTACTATAAGTGCAGAAACAACTTGCTCACGAATAGGAAGACAGCATTGTGAAAATGTCTATTCTACCCAAGGTGATCTACAGATACAATGCGATCCGTATCCAAATTCCAATCCATTTTTAATGAGATGGAGAAACAAATCACCAACTTCATATGAAAAGGGAAGAGGCCCCGGATAAATAAAGCATTACTGAAAAAGATGAACAAAGTGGGAGGCCTCACACTACCCGATTTTAGAACCTATTATACCACTGCAGTAGTCAAAACAGTCTGGTACTGGTACAACAACAGGTACAAAGACCAAAGGAGCAGAATTGAGAATCCAGGCATAACTTCAACCACCTATGAGCAGCTGATATTTGACAAACCCCCAAAGTCCATTAATTGGGGAAAAGACAGTCTTAACAAATGGTGCTGGCATAACTGGATATCCATCTACAAAAAAATGAAACAAGACCCATATCTCACACCATGCACAAAAACTAACTCAAAATGGATCAATGACCTAAATATAAAACCTAAAACAATAAAGATCATGGAAGAAAAAATTGGGACAATGCTAGGAGCAATATACACAGAATACAAATCATAACTAACAATGCACACACACCAGAAGAGAAACTAGATAACTAGATCAAAAGACTTCAACAAAAGAGTAAAAAGACAACCTACAGACCAGGAAAAAAATTTTGGCAACGACAAATCCGATCAGCATCTAATCTCTAAAATCTACAAGATACTGCAAAACCTCAACAACAAAAAGACAAATAACCCAATTTAAAAATGGGCAAACAGGCAGTTCCCCAAAGACATTCAAGCGGCTCCCAGATATATAAGGAAATGCTCACGATCATTAGCCATTAAAAAAAAAAAGTGCAAATCAAAACTGCAATGCAATACTGTCTCACCCCAATAAAAAACTAGCATTAATCAAAAAAACACAATAATAAATGTTGGAGAGGTTGTGGAGAGACTGGAACACTTATACACTGCTGGTGGGAGTGTAAAATGGTTCAACCACTTTGGAAATCAAGTTGGCACTTCCTTAAAAAGCTAGAAATAGAAGTACCATAAACAAAAAAAACTCGTTGGCATCAAGTCAATTCTAACTCAAAGCCACCCTATAGGACAGAGTAGAACTACCCCACAGGGTTTCCAAGGAGCGCTTGGTGGGTCTGAACTGCTGACCTTTTGGTTAGCAGGCGTAGCTCTTAACCACTACGCCACCAGCATTTCCCAGAAGTACCACATGATCGAGCAATTCTACTCCTTAGAATATATCAGAGAGAAATAAGAGCCAATACACAAATAGATATACACACACCCATGTTCACCGCAGCACCGTTCGCAATAGAAAAAGGTAGAAACAACCTAGGTGCCCATCAACAGACATAATCTGGGTAAACAAATTATGGTATATTCACACCATGGAATACTATGCAATAATAATGAACAATCACGAATCTGCGAAACATCTCATAACATGGATGAATCTGGAAGGCATTATGCTGAGTGAAATTAGTTGCAAAAGGATAAAGATTGTATGAAATCACTATGATAAGAACTCAAGAAAAGGTTAAACACAAACATTCTTTGATGGTTAGAAGGGTGGGGAGAAAGGAAGGGGGTATTCACTAACTAGATAGTAGATAAGAATTTTCTTAGGTATAGGGAAGGACAACACACAATACAGGGGAAGTCATGACAATTGGACTAAACCAAAAGCTTAAAAGTTTCCTGAATACAACCAAACACTTCAAGGGACAGAGTAGCAGGGCCGGGGGTCTGGGAATCATGGTTTCAGGGGACATGTAGGTCAATTGGCATAACAAAGTTTTTTAAGATGTTCTGCATCCCATTTGGGGTCTTAAAAGCTAGCGAGCAGCCATCTAAGATGCATCAATTGTTCCCAACCCACCTGGAACAAAGGAGAATGAAGACCACAAAAGACACAAGGAAAATATTAGCCCAAGTGACAGAAAGGGCCACATAAACCAGATTCCATCAGCTTCAGACCAGAAGAACTAGATGGTGCCTGGCTACCACCAATGACAGCCCTAACAGGGAACACAATACAGAATCCCTGATGGGTGGGGTGCAGAACTCAAATTCTAGTAAAAATGATCAGACTTAATTGTCTGAGGCTGGAGAGACCTTCAAAGACAGGGCTCTCCGACTGTCTGTTAGCCTAGAACAGAAACCATTCCCAAACCCAACTCTTCAGAGAAAGATTAGACTGGACTGTAAGACATAAAATGATACTCATGAAGAGACTAAATGGGCAGCTCCTGTCCAGAGGTGAGATGACAAGGCAAAAGGGACAGGACCTGGTTGAATGGACACGGGAAATCCAGGGTGGAAAGGAGGAGTGTGTTGTCACATTATAGGGAGAGCAACTAGGGTCACATAAAACCGTGTATAAATTTTTGTATGAGAAACTAATTTGAACCGTAAACTTTCACTTAACGCACAATAAAAAAAAAAGTTGAACTATGTCAGCATATTGCTTGTTTACAAAATTAAATGAAAAGATAAGAGAACGCTTTATTAACAAAAATGGATTAATATTGTAAATTATATGTACAGGTAGTCTCTGACTTATGACATATGAGTTACAATGAACTGCACTTTCAATGATCTGGGTTTTTTATTGTTGTTTTTGGTACATCTTATCTTTAGTAATGTGTACTATGTACTACATTAAACATGTAAGTTTCTATGTAATGTTTCCAACCCTCAATGACAAATAAAGATTGGATTTATAGAGATATTGAAAATAAGTGTAATAATAATGAAAAGAATCCCATCCTAATTCAGGCACTACCTGTACGTATTTTACCATAATAAAAAAAAAAAAAGTGGGGAGAGTGTTCCAGTATAAAATCTGACTATCAATCTGGTTCAAGATAATGAAATAACTATAGAAATAATGTGGGGGGTCGGGGGGAGGAGGAAGGAAAAAAAGCTATGTGGAAGTCAGAGTGGAGAGGGAGGTGGGCCAGCATGGAAGCTTAGGAAAGACTTGGTCATGCTCTAATGATCATTGTAGCTCCAGCTCTGTCCTGAGAAGCTGTCCATTAGTGTCTAACCCTACAGTGAAAGCAAATTGCCTGCCTACCACATTGCCTTAACAGTAGCCATTAAAATCATCCAACTCACTCTGTGAACTCTGATTTCATGTCCACTAAGCAACCTTCTGATAAGCAACCTTCTGATGGTAATTCATCTCTCAAGATTTGACCACAAGCATATATACTTGTCAGGGAATACCAGTGGCTATTGAATCTTTTCAAAAACTGTATTTTCTAATTGTAAATTAATACATCAGTATTCTGGATGTTATACACTGAATTCTTGAGGGTTTGCTTAATCTGATTCAGTACACTGTAGTGGGTTGAATGGAGTCCCCCAAAAGATATGTCCAAGTCCTAATCCCTGGTAACTGTAAATGTGACATTACTTGGAAATAGGGTCTTTGTATATGTAAGTAGTTAAGGATTTCTTACTGGATTTAGGCTGGGTCTCAAATCCAATGACTTATGTCCTCATAAGGAGAAGACACAGAGACACACAGAAGGAAAGGCCATTTGAAGACAGAGTCAGAAATTGGAGCGATGCTTTCACAAGCCAAGGAACACAAAAAGCTACCAGAAGTTGGAAGTGTCAAGGAAGAGTTCTCCCCTTGAGTCTTCACAGGGAGTGTGGCACTACAGACACCTTGATTTTGGACTTCTGGCCTCCAGCATTATGAGAGAATAAATTTATCTTGTTTCAAGCCATCAGTTTTGTGGTAATTTTTTCTGGCAGCTCTAGGAAACTAATACGGTTCCCAAGCCCAACCACGTAAAGCTGTGGTAATGATTGAATATCTAAACTTCTAAAGCAGAGAGACAATTGCAACATGGTGACTCTATCAAGCATTTGTTGAAAGATTTCGGTAACTAGGTACCTGATACTCCCCTGGCAAAACCTTCCATATCACTGGGATTTCCATTTCCATCTTCAGTTTTTAACAATAGACAGATATGTAGGTTTAGCTGTTACAAGGTTTTGACATCTAACCTATTGTGTACATTCAGTGCTTATTTAAAGAATTTTAAAAAGCATAGAGATTTGTAGAAGACTAAAATGAAGTTCTTGCAAATACAGAAATTAAATGTAGAAACCCAAAGTTTCTGATACCAAAATCTGCATTCTTGACCCTATCCTGTGTACTGCCCGTCCTTATCATGGCCTTTGTTCTCTTGACAGCACCCCTTCACTGTTTATTATCTTAAGATTGCTGAATCCATTGAAGTAATTACTGCTTTTATCATGCCAAAAGCTCCAACGCACCAGCTGCTCCATGGGAAAAAGATGTGGCAGCCTGCTTCCATAAAGACTACAGGCAGTTCTGTTCTGTCTTACAGGGTCTCTAGGAGTCAGAAGCAACTGAACAGCAGTGGGTTTGGTTTTGGTTATTGTAACCACTGGAGTTCCAGGGTAGTGCAAAAGGTTAAGCATTCGCCTATTAACAAAAAGGTTGGTGGTTGGAAACCACTCAGAGGGAGAAAGACCTGGCGATCTGCTTCAGGAGGGTTCAGTATAAACATGCTTATACTGTACAACCCATGCGGTTGCCATGAGTCAGAACTGACTCAACAACAACTGTTCTCTTTTTTCTTTCTTTTTTACTTGCAACTATATTATGAGAAAAGCATTCAGAATTGCACAAGGAAGGATGTAGTGAAGTATTTATGATAGGCTACACCTTGGAACTGGAATCTTGTATGGTCAGTGGCATCACTAGGGTTTTTTTTTTTTTTTTTTTTTATGGTCAGTGGCATCACTAGGAGGGTGTGGGCAGAGGCGTAACTCAAGTATGGCAGATATGGAAGGTATCGCACCAGTCCTGGGTTCGTGGCGCCACTGAGCAGTTTCTATTAACCCAGTATGGCTAATGGTTTATCTTCAGAAAATGAATAGTATGGCAAGCACTGAAATTAAGCCCCTATCCAAACATCTAACATCCTCTTTTAGATAATTTTACCATAATATCAGCTCAAAAATACAAGTCAAGCTCATTAATTTTTTAATTAACACATTACCATGCTTGAGGAAGGACGTTGGGCCCTGCTGGGTTAATAGAAACTGCTCAGTGGCACCACACACCCAGGACCCTTACAATACCTTAGATACGCCACTGGGCGGGAACCAGGTTGGGTGACACTGACAGAGGAGGTGACACCAAAATGACTGCCTATAAAATTATTGTGCAGTGTTTCAGCAGAAATTTATTATTTTGTATAAAAATATCCCTGTAGTTATAACAAAAGTTTTTTTCATAAGCCCAGCTTACAAGTATCAATATACCTACAAGTCTAAAACTCCATGCTAATTTATTTTTTTGATCTTCTAATGTGTTCCAGTCAGAGCTGTCGTTTTTATCCAGTTACAATGATGCTTGGAATCGTGTGGTTTCATCAGCATGCGCCCCAGGCATGCGCCCCAGTGTTTTTTTTGTTGCTGCTGGTGTTTTTATAGTTTCTGATTTTGTTAAATTTTCTGGTGTTTTAGCTACAATATTGTGGTAACTAGCATTAGTAAACCTATATCGATAATGAGGTAGTATTTAAAGGAAAAGGAGAAAAATAAAAGCCTTCGGCTCAGTTACTAGTAATGTTGTATATGATAATACTGTAATTCAATGTAGAAAGGTTTTATAAAACAATTTTGTTGTTAGTATTCATATAATCTAAGAAATATTATATTTAAACAATTTACAACTATAGTTATCACGTATCACTTACATGTGTTACCAAACCTGGGAAGGTGAGTCCTTGTCCAGTGCACTCAGGCTTGTCCATTATCTGGACACCAGTCTTTTAGAAAGAGAAAGTAACTTTATTGCAATGCACAGAGCAAGGAGACAGGAAGAAGCTCCTCAGATCCAGCTCCCTGAGCTATGCAGAAGCAGGGCTTATATGTGATTTGGGCAGAAAGATGGTGGCCATGCAGGTATACTGGGAGGGAAAATTCTAGAAGGTAGGCCAGGAAACAGGAGGTGACATGGTTCTTCTCAGACTTCTTGCTTTGGAATAGGGTCCAGGTGCTGATTTTCCTTCTGGTTCATTCCACCTGTTGCTGCGTCCTCTGTTGAAGTCAGTTAGTGGTCATAGCTGGTCCTTCTGCACATGCAGGGTGGGCCAAGTCTGGCTTGGGCTATTTTAAGGACTAGTGGAAATTTACTGGTGTTTGTAGGGTCAGGTTACACAAGTATAACAATTATGGATTGTACAACTCTTTAATAACTAAATAGAGAAGTTGACAATTTAAAACATGAAGTGGGGAAATGCTGTGTTTCTTGATATGTGTTTAGAAATATAACTTAAATCTTAAATTCAGGTTTTAAAAAATTTTTAGTCTTCTCAAAATTTTCTTTAAAAATGTCACTGTCTTGCAAATATATATCTGACTTTAATGAAATTTTCAGGGTTTAAGTTTAAATTATGGTTTTAAAAAATAGTGACACATTAAAAGGTGAGTTGGTGAAACGCATTAATTTTGATGAGGTCATTCACAAGTTCATAGCTTTGAAGGCCAGGAAAGGACAGTTCTGATTTAGTCGAGATATTCACTAAGTGCTGAAATGCTTGTGTATTTGTTCCTTTTTATTTTTATGGTATTATTTCATTTACGAATATATTCCCATATGCATTGGTCTACAACTTCTACATTATTTGGGCTGTTATTGATTATGCAAACCTAATCCATTACTGTTTCTTGTGTAACGGTAAAGTTTAACATTAAAATGAACATCATTTTGATATAGTTCTTAAATATTTTTACTTCAAATTTTATTGTTTTCTGACTTTAAATTTTCACTTTAACCACATGAAACTGTAAATGTAAATACACTTAAGCTATATGTATGATATTATAATTTAAAGCTGTAATTCTGATATTGCTAGTTGTTTATGTCACTACTACTGCCTTTACTTTCAGTGATATACAGGAATTACGATTTACAGGTAACATTACTACAAAAAATATTACTAAGGATTCTGCATGGTCTGGTTTGGGAGGAGGTCCATGGGGGTGGAGAGGTGACACCATGAGTTATTGCACCATGCAACACCAACCCTAATGATGCCACTGTGTATGATGGTGACTGACTCTCCCTAATACATGTGACCAAAACTACAGAAAAGAAAATGCAGTATAATCTACAAGTAAAACCCCCTTAGGCTATCTACCATTACACAATAAACACTGCCTTTTTTAAGCTACATTCATGGCTGGGTGAATGGCCCAGATAAACTCTGTCTTATTGAACTCATAATAATGAGTTTTCTGTGATGACCAACCTAGTTTGATAAAACCCTTCTCAGTTCCTGTCCTTAAAATGTGGGAAGAGAAGTGTGAGTGAGGAGGGTGGGGAAGTACCTGACTTGGAATCTTTTCAAAGCAAACCTCAATTTTTGTAAAACTCATCATTTGCTAATTCTACATGAAATTTAAGCAACAGGCAAGGAGGAGAAAAAGGGGAAATACTTAGGTTGTAACAGAGCTTTTCAGAGTTCTTTCTTTTCCAACAATTACTTTTTAAAAACATTCTTACCTTTCAAAATGTCCTTACAAACTTGGGACAGAAAATTCACTGAATTCACGGGTGCTGCGGAAAAGTAGAGAAACTTGGAGGAAATATGAAAGGCCTGGGAGTGGGGACGTGAGTGATGCTGCTTTGTTGCTTTTATTGGCTTGGACAGATTCGTGTTTTCTTTCTAATTTCCTGCCATCTTCATAAGAGATATCAAGAACAGTTCTCTCAATTCTCCTATAGTGTGAGAAATGTGATTTATAATAGAATCAATATTCCATAATTGAAAATATTTTGTGTTTGGTTGTCTGATAGAATATGTTTATCAGAATTACCCCATAGCTCTAGAGATTGGTATGTCAACAAAACAGTTCAATAATAACTCTCCCTTAGAGGTGGAAAAGTGACAAAGTGATGAGAGCTATAAATGCAAGTATTTGCCATATGAATGCAAAAGCACCAAACACATCCATTTATTTATATATTTATTTTTGTGGTAGTAGCCAGGCACCATTTAGTTGTACTGGACTCAGTCTGGTGGAGGCTGTGGTTGTTGTGGTCCATTAGTCCGTTGGACTAATCTTTCTCTTGTGTCTTTAGTTTTCTTCATTCTCCCTTGCTCTGAGGTGGGAGACCAATGGAGTATCTTAGATGGCCACTCACAGGCTTTTAAGACCCCAGATGCTACTCACCAAAGTAGAATGTAGAACTTTTTTTTATAAACTGATGTTATGCCAGTTAAGTTAGATGTTCTCTGAAACCATGGACCCCACAGCCCTCAACCCAGTAATTTGGTCCCTCAGGGAGTTTGGGTGTGTCTATGAGCTTCCATGACTTTGCTTGTACAAGTTGTGCTGGCTTCCCCAGTGTTCTATACTGTCTTGCCCTTCACCAAAATTATCATGTATCTATCAAACACATCCATTTATTTCTTAGTTCAACAAATATTCATAAGTATGAATGGCTTCTAGCACTAGGTTAGCACCTGTTGAAAAAGATAGACGTGGTTCCTCTTGTGATGGAGTGTACTTTCTAGTGGATAATAGATAACACAGCATAAACAAATCAATAAACCAGATAATTCCAACATGTGACAAGGGCCTTACAAGAAATAAAGCAATGGGCTGTGATACTAAACAAGCACGAAGCCCTGGTGGTACAGTGGTTAAGCATTCAGCTGGCTAACCAAAAAAGGTTGGCAGTTTGAATCCACCAGGTGCTCCTTGAAAACCCTATGGGGCAGTTCTACTCTGTCCTATAGGGTCACTTTTAGAATCAACTCAATGGCAACAGGCACAGTATAGTATTAATCAAGCACAGAAGAGCTGCTTCAATTTAGAAAATGGAGAACCCAGTCACAGCACATATTGAAAATTTTGTCTTTAAGCTTATAGGAGATTTGTCATTGTTATTAGCTGCTGTGGAGTCAGACCTGACTCATGGTGACCCCATGCACGATGGAAGGAAATGCTGTCCAGTCCTGCCCTAGCCCCATAATTTGTTGTAGCTCAGACCATTGTGATCCATAGGGTTTTCGTTGGTTAATTTTTGGAATTAGATTACCAGGCCTTTTTTCCTAGTCCATCTCAGTCTAGATGCACCACTGAAACCTGTTCAGTGTCCTAGCAACACTCAAGCCAGCACTGATAGATGGGTGGTGGCTGCACATGAGGTACATTGGCCAGAAACTGAAACTGGGCATCCCACAGGGAAGGTGAGAATTCTACCACTGACCACCAGTGCCCCCATATACAGGAGATTTAGTAGAAGTGAAACAGATGATGGAGTCTTACACAGATTATCAAATTAGAAAAAGAAGCATAACTACTGAAGTATTACTTTTCATTTACTGGCAGAGGTTAGGGTTCTAGATGAAAACAAGTTCTGTTTATCTGTGTTTTAAAAATGAGTGTGGTTATTCATAATGGAAAGTATAACGATAAAAGTTCAGTCACATGGTAGACAGAAAACCCATTGCTGTCAAGTTGATTCTGACGCATAGCAACCCTATGCATTTTCAAGGAGCACCTGGTAGATTCAAACTGCTGATCTTTTGGTTAGCAGCTGTAGCTCTTAACCACTATGCCACCAGGGTTTAAGCAAGTATTAAAAAATGTTCTCTGGTAGCTTTTTTGAGGTTTTCACAAACATAAAAAAATCACACTATATGTGCATCTTGAATATACCATAATTAACCTGAGCTGAGTTAAAGAACGGGGCAAGAAACTAAGTTTTGAGGAGACTATAGTGGCTAATGGGCTGGGCTTCAATAAAAAGGGAGATATGTATTTACTTATTTGCAAATTATTAATGATATGTAAATATATCACAGCACCAGAAAGATAATCCAGGCACAGAATATACTGGGTTGTTGGTACATAACATAGTTTACTCTAAGAAATTGCCAGTTTTCATCATTAACCTATAATTCTGATGTCTTTTATTATTTTTCAAGAAGTGACTTTTATTGTTTAAGATAATTAATACAGCCATTGATCATACCAAGTCATTTCTCAGCGTTCATTTCTTTCTGTTTGTGAAACTGGACTACTCAATGTAATGTTGAGACAAGACTTTGGTCATAATTTAGAATGCAAGTATAGATAATCTTTGATGCTTTATTTAATCAAGACAAGATGCAAGGAGGAGCCAAGATGATGGCTTAGTCAGACACGTCTTGCTGTCTTCCTACAGCAAAGACCTGAGAAACCAAGTGAAACAGATACAGATGACAATCCTGGAACCCTGGACATCAATTGAAAGGGTAAAGAATTAGATCAAACACCAACTGGAAGAAGAAACTGATCAAAAACAGTGAATAAGGAGAGATATGGAGCAGAAGGTACCTGCTAGCAGACCCAGCACAGCATGGTAAACTTGAGACAAAGCCAACAGTGATCCCAGGTGAGGAGCACAGAAAGGCAACTTCACAGAATTCCCAACAGGAAACAGAGAAACAGTATTGACATACCCAGAGTGAAGCAGGGTGAAAAGGACACAAAGCAGGACTAGGGGGGATGGGTGCAGGAGGGAGGGCAAGAGCTCCCGGTATCCCGGCGTCCAAGGAGCAGCAGGGGAGCTGGGACCCAGAGACAGGGAGCTTGCCAGTGGGGGGTCCATGCCCATTGGGGTGGGTGACGCACATGGAGGGATAGATCTGCAGAATGTTAGTGGGAAGTCCTCCACCTGACCAGACCATGGACAACCCGCCTCCTTGCATTTGATCAGGGCTGGGTCTGATTGCTGGCTGCAGCCAATGCAAAGTGCCCAGGAACCCTTGCCCAGTGACCTGAGGAGCATGCTCCCCCTTCCCCATCCTCCTGGTAATTAGAGGCATGAACCCTTCCTCCCTGAAGCCCCCAATCACTGAGGACACAGACTGAGCCCCTCTTCCCCTCCCGCCACCCAACCCCAACCACCACCCTCCACCTGGCAGCAGCTGTGGTGTTTCCAGCCACCCAGCCATGCCCCCTGCCCTGGCCATCCTAGTGGTGCAGAACTGCTCTGGTGACCTAGTCTGCCTGCCCCTTTCCCCAACCTTTTCCCTACCCCCTGAGCAGCATGGGCCCACTTTTGCAACTCCACCCACCCACTCTGGCATCCCCACCCACTGACCCGCCCCACCCCAAGTGGAACAGGACTGATCTGGCAACCCCACCAGCCTGCCCCTGCCCCTCCCAACCCACCCCTTCTAGAGACACGAGACTGCTCTGACAACCATGCACCCCCCCAACTGACCCACCCACGCCCAAGCAGTGGAGAACACATTCCCATGGTCCCACTCCCCCACCACACCCACCAAACCCAACTCAGAGTGGGCCATCACCTGCTCCCATGCCACTGGACCAATGACAGACAGCGGCCAACACCCACCAAGCCTGTCCTCAGCTGCCCTGTAAAACCAGTGAACAGAGATTTGTGCCCACACTGCCAGCCACTGGTCTATCTACCCAGAGCCAAGTGGTAAGCGCTCCAGTGCTGCCAGACTAGGGACCAGCATATCACACCACCCCACCCACCCAGATATATCAAAACAAAATAAAAAATCAGGATGCAGCAAACAAACAATCAATCAATAAATAAGTATAACACCTTAATGCCTTGGAGACAACTGACAATATCAAATCACATAAAGAAGCAGGAGAAGATGTCTCAAGCAAGTGACCAAAATAAAGGGCCAAAAAACCTTCCTGAGGAAGAAACGGTAATGGAACTACCCAATAAGGAATTCAGAAGACTTATATACAGGATCCTCCAAGACCAAGAAAGACATCAAGGAAAACACAGACAAAACTCTACAAGGATTCAGGAAAATAATACAAGAACAAAATAAATAGACAAGTAGAAACCATATAAAAACAGCACCTAGAAATCCAGAAGATCAACTATAAAATCTCAAAAATAGATAACTCAATGGAAGGACATAGGAGTAGAATTGAATCAGTGGAAGACAGAATCAGTGAAATGGTAGACAAATCCCTTGTCACTAATTTGTTTGAGGAACAATCAGAAAAAAGAATGACGAAAAATGAAGGAAGCCTAAGAGTTATGTGGGACACTATCAAGAGGAATAATTTACATATGATTGGAATTTCAGACAAGGAGGAGAGAAAAAAAAAAGCACAGAGAATTTTTGAAGTTTGGGGGCAGAAAACTTCCCTAACATCATGAAAGATGATAAAATATCCATCAAAGAAGCTCAAAGAACCCCCATACAAGAGAGATGCCAAAAGAAAGTCAATAAGACATATCATAATCAAACTTTCCAAAACCATAGACAAAGAAAGAACCCTGAGAGCAGCTCGGAAAAAACAAATCACCTACAAAGGGGAACCAATAAGTCTAAACTCTAATTTTTTGGCAAAAACCATCTGGCAAGAAGGCAATGGGATGACATACATAAAGCCCTGAAAGAAAAACATTACCAACCAAGAATTATGTATCTAGCAAAATTGTCTCTCATATATGATGGTTAAACTAGAACATTTCCAAATAAACAGACATTAAGAGAATTTGTAAAAACAAGACCAATCTTACAAGAAATATAAAAGGGAGTCCTTTGGACAGAGAACCAACATCAGAAAATGCCCTGAGATTAAGACACATGACAGCATCACCCGGATACCAGCCCGGATAAAGAATTCCCCAAAACAAAATAAAGCTACAAGACTAAAAACAGGATACCAGAGACATCAACGTGTAAATGACAACGACTTCAAAATAAAAAGGCAGGATAAATGGCATACTTATAGAACTTCCCTATAGAGAAGAAATCAAGGTCATATCAAGATATAATAGACTGTTTAAACTTAGGAACATAAAGGTAAATTCCATGGTAATCACAAAGAAATCTAATAAACCTACTCACCAAAAGAAAAAAGAAAAAAATTATAAAGACTCAGTTAACAAAAAATCAATGACAATGAAGAAAATGAAAAGGAAATCCATAAACAAAGAAAACTCCATACAGAAAAGTAAGTGGAACAAAGAAACCATCAACACCATCAAAAAAAGAAAGAAAATGAAAGAAAAAATGTGACAAAATAACAGCAGTTAAATTCACACCTATGGATAATCACACTGAATGTAAATGGCTTAAATGCACCAGTGAATATAGAGTGGCAGAATGAATAATAAATATGACCCATCAATATGTTACCTACGAGAGATACTCCTTAGACACAAACATAAAAATAAGACAAAAATCAAAGAATGGAAAAAAAAAAATCTAACAAATGATAACCAAAAAAGAGCAGGAGTGGCAATATTAATCCCTGATAAAATAGACTTTAAGGCAAAATTCATCATAAGAGAAAAGGAAGGGCACTACATAATTACTAAAGGGTTAATCCACCAAGAGGACATAGCCATAATATTTATGGACCCAACAACAGAGCTCCGAAATACCTAAAACATACCCTAACGGTATTGAAAAGAGAAATAGACAATTCCACAATAATACTGGGAGACTTTAACACCTCATTTTCAATGAAGGAAGGACAACTAGAAAACACTCAACAGAGATACAGAAAACCTAAACAACACAGTCAACCAACTTGACCTAATAGACGTATACAGAATACTCCATCCAATAGCAGCACAGTACACACTCTTCTCCAAACCACATGGGTCATTCTCCAGACTAGACCATATTTTATGCCACAAAGCAAGCCACAATAAATTTTAAAATACTGAAGTAATACAAAGTATATTCTGTAATCACAATGCTATAAAATTAGAAATCAATAACAGGAAGAGCCAGGAAAAAATCAAATACATTAAAACTGAAAAACACCTTGGTTAAAAACCAATGGGTAATAGAAGAAATTAAAAATGAAATTAAAAAATTCCTAGAATCAAATGAGAATAAAAACAACATACCAAAGCCTTTGGGACACAGCAAAGGCAATGTTAGAGGTCAGTTGATAGCAATAAATGCACGTATAAGAAAAGAAGACAGAGCCAAAATGAATACCTTAACACTACAACTTGACCAAATAGAAAAAGAGCAGAAAAAGAAGCACACAGCCACCAGAAGAAAGGAAATAATAAAGATTTGAGCGGAAGTAAATGAAACAGAAAAATAATCAAAACAATTGACAAGATTAGAAGTTGGTTCTTTGAAAGGATCAATAAAATAAATAAACCACTGGCCAAAATGACAAAAGAAAAGAAAGAGAAGATGCAAATAACCCATATAAGAAATAGGATGGGTGACATTACAACAGAAGCAACAGAAGTAAAAAGGATCATAACAGAATATTATGAAAAATTAAACTATGACAAATTAGAAAACTGAGAAGAAATGGACAAATTTCTAGAAACAAACTACCTATGTAACCTAACACAAACTGAGGAACAAAAAATTCTGGCCAGATGGCTTCACTGGAAAATTCTACCAAACATTCAGAAAAAAAAAAAAAACCATTGCTGTTGAGTTGATTTCGACTCATAGCAACCCTATAGGACAGAGTAGAACTGCCCCACACAGTTTCCAAGGGGTGCATGGTGGATTCAAACTGTCGACCTTTTGGTTAGCAGCTGTAGTGCTTAACCATGATGCCACAAGGGTCCAGTACTATTCGAACTATTCCAGAACATGGAAAAGGAAGGAATACTCCTGAATTCATTCTATGAAGCCAACATAACCCTGATAATAAAGCCCAGCAAAGACATCAATAAAAAAGAAAATTATAGACCAATATTCTTTATGAATATAGATACAAAAATTCTCAAAAAAATTCTGACCAGTAGAATTCAACAGCATATCAAAAAACAGCATATTGTAACCAAGTGGAATTCATACCAGGTATACAAGGGTACTTCAACATTAAAAAATCACAATCAATGTAATCCACCACATAAATAAAACAAAGGAAGAGTATCACATCATCATCTAAATCAATGCAGAAAAAGCATTTGATAAAGTCCAACACCAATTCCTGATAAAAACTCTCAGCAAAATAGGGATAAAAGTGAAATTCCCCAATATAATAAAAGGCATATAAACAAAACCAACAACCAATATTATTTCCCGGGAGGCGGGGCCAAGATGGCAGACTAGGTAGACGCAACCCCGGATCCCTCTTGCAACAAAGACTCGGAAAAACAAGTGAATCGATCACATACATAACAATCTATGAACCCTGAACAACAAACACAGATTTAGAGACGGAAAACAAACAAATACGGGGAAGCAGCGACTGTTTTCGGAGCCTGGAGCCAGCGTCCCAGTCAGTGGAATTTCTGGAAAAACAAGTTTCCCAGTGATGGCTCGGAGACAGCAGTCCATATCAAACCACATAAAGAAGCAGACCATGACAGCTTCTACAGCCCCCCAAACAAAAGAATCAAAATCTTTCCCAAATGAAGATACAATCCTGGAATTATCAGATACAGAATATAAAAAAACTAATTTACAGAATGCTTCAAGACATCACAAATGAAATAAGGCAAACTGCATAAAAAGCCAGGGAACACACTGATAAAACTGTTGAAGAACTTAAAAAGATTATTCAAGAACATAGTGGAAAAATTAATAAGTTGCAAGAATCCATAGAGAGACAGCATGTAGAAATCCAAAAGATTAACAATAAAATTACAGAATTAGACAACGCAATAGGAAGTCAGAGGAGCAGACTTGAGCAATTAGAATGCAGACTGGGAAATCTGGAGGACCAGGGAATCAACACCAACATAGCTGAAAAAAAAAACAGATAAAAGAATTAAAAAAAATGAAGAAACCCTAAGAATCATATGGGACTCTATCAAGAAGGATAACTTGTGTGTGGTTGGAGTCCCAGGACAGGGAGGGAGGACAGAAAACACAGAGAAAATAGTTGAAGATCTGCTGACAGAAAACTTCCCTGACATCATGAAAGACGAAAGGATGTCTATCCAAGATGCTCATCAAACCCCATTTAAGACTGATCCAAAAAGAAAAACACCAAGACATATTATCATCAAACTTGCCAAAACCAAAGATAAAGAGAAAATTTCAAAGGTAGACTGGGAGAAAAGAAAGGTCACCTTCAAGGAGTAATCAATAAGAATAAGTTCAGACTACTCAGCAGAAACCATGCAGGCAAGAAGGGAATGGGACGACATATACAGAGCACTGAAGGAGAAAAACTGCCAGCCAAGGATCATATATCCAGCAAAACTCTCTCTGAAATATGAAGGCGAAATTAAGATATTTACAGATAAACACAAGTTTAGAGAATTTGCAAAAACCAAACCAAAGCTACAAGAAATACTAAAGGATATTGTTTGGTCAGAAAACCAATAATATCAGATACCAGCACAACACAAGGTCACAAAACAGAACATCCTGATATCAACTCAAATAGGGAAATCACAAAAACAAATTAAGATTAATTAAAAAAAAAAACGCTCATAACAGGGAATCACTGAAGTCAAAATGTGAAAGATCACAATAATCAAAAAGAGGGACTAAATACAGGTGGCATAGAACTGCCATATGGAGAGTGATACAAGGCGATATAGAACATTACAAGTTAGGTTTTTACTTAGAAAAACAAGGGTAAATATTAAGGTAACCACAAAGAGGTATAACAACTCCATAACTCAAGATAAAAGCCAAGAAAAACGTAACAACTCAACAAACATAAAGTCAAACACTACGAAAATGAGGATCTCACAGTTTACTAAGAAAAACGTCTCAGCACAAAAAAGTATGTGGAAAAATGAAATTGTCAACAACACATAAAAAGGCATCAAAATGACAACACTAAACACTTATTTATCTATAATTACGCTGAATGTAAATGGACTAAATGCACCAATAAAGAGACAGAGAGTCTCAGACTGGATAAAGAAACACAATCCGTCTATATGCTGCCTACAAGAGACACACCTTAGACTTAGAGACACAAACTAAAACTCAAAGGATGGAAAAAAATATATCAAGCAAACAACAAGCAAAAAAGAAGAGGAGTAGCAATATTAATTTCTGACAAAATAGACTTTAGACTTAAATCCACCACAAAGGATAAAGAAGGACACTACATAATGATAAAAGGGACAATTGATCAGGAAGATATAACCATATTAAATATTTATGCACCCAATGACAGGGCTGCAAGATACATAAATCAAATTTTAACAGAATTGAAAAGTGAGATAGACACCTCCACAATTATAGTAGGAGACTTCAACACACCACTTTTGGAGAAGGACAGGACATCCAGTAAGAAGCTCAATAGAGACACAGAAGACCTAATCACAACAATCAACCAACTTGACTTCATTGACTTATACAGAACTCTCCACCCAACTGCTGCAAAGTATACTTTTTTTTCTAGCGCACATGAAACATTCTCTAGAATAGACCACATATTAGGTCCTAAAACAAACCTTTCCAGAATCCAAAACATCAAAATATTACAAAGCATCTTCTCAGACCACAAGGCAATAAAACTAGAAATCAATAACAGAAAAACTAGGGAAAAGAAATCAAATACTTGGAAACCGAAGAATACCCTCCTGAAAAAAGACTGGGTTATAGAAGACATCAAGGAGGGAATAAGGAAATTCATAGAATGCAACGAGAATGAAAATACTTCCTATCAAAACCTCTGGGACACAGCAAAAGCAGTGCTCAGAGGCCAATTTATATGGATAAATGCACACATACAAAAAGAAGAAAGAGCCAAAAGCAGAGAACTGTCCCTATAACTTGAACAAATAGAAACTGAGCAACGAAAGAATCCATCAGGCACCAGAAGAAAACAAATAATAAAAATCAGAGGTGAACTAAATGAATTAGAGAACAGAAAAACAATTGAAAGAATTAACAAAGCCAAAAGCTGGTTCTTTGAAAAAATTAACAAAATTGATAAACCATTGGCTAGACTGACTAAAGAAATACAGGAAAGGAAACAAATAACCCGAATAAGAAACGAGAACGGCCACGTCACAACAGACCCAACTGAAATTAAAAGAATCATATCAGATTATTACAAAAAATTGTACTCTTAACAAATTTGCTAACCTAGAAGAAATGGATGAATTCCTGGAAAAACACTACCTACCTAAACTAACACATTCAGAAGTAGAACAACTAAATAGACCCATAACAAAAAAAGATATTGAAACGGTAATCAAAAAACTCCCAACAAAAAAAAGCCCTGGCTCGGACGGCTTCACTGCAGAGTTCTACCAAACTTCCAGAGAAGAGTTAACACCACTACTTCTAAGGGTATTTCAAAGCATAGAAAATGACGGAATACTACCCAACTCATTCTATGAAGTCACCATCTCCCTGATACCAAAACCAGGTAAAGACATTACAAAAAAAGAAAATTACAGACCTATATCCCTCATGAACATAGATGCAAAAATCCTCAACAAAATTCTAGCCAATAGAATTCAACAACATATCAAAAAAATAATCTACCACGATCAAGTGGGATTTATACCAGGTATGCAAGGCTGGTTTAATATCAGAAAAACCATTAATGTAATCCACCACATAAATAAAACAAAAGACAAAAACCACATGATCTTATCAATTGATGCAGAAAAGGCATTTGACAAAGTCCAACACCCTTTTATGACAAAAACTCTCACCAAAACAGGAATTGAAGGAAAATTCCTCAACATAATAAAGGGCATCTATTTTTTTTTTATGCAAAGCCAACAGCCAACATCATTCTAAATGGAGAGAACCTGAAAGCATTTCCCTTGAGAACGGGAACGAGACAAGGATGCCCTTTATCACCGCTCTTATTCAACATCGTACTTGAAGTTCTAGCCAGGGCAATTAGGCTAGACAAAGAAAAAAAGGGCATCCAGATTGGCAAGGAGGAAGTAAAATTATCTCTATTTGCAGATGACATGATCTTATACACAGAAAACCCTAAGGAATCCTCCAGAAAACTACTGAAACTAATAGAAGAGTTTGGCAGAGTCTCAGGTTATAAGATAAACATACAAAAATCACTTGGATTCCTCTACATCAACAAAAAGAACATCGAAGAGGAAATCACCAAATCAATACCATTCACAGTAGCCCCCAAGAAGATAAAATACTTAGGAATAAATCTTACCAAGGATGTAAAAGACCTATACAAAGAAAACTACAAAGCTCTACTACAAGAAACTAAAAAGGACCTACTTAAGTGGAAAAACATACCTTGCTCATGGATAGGAAGACTTAACATAGTAAAAATGTCTATTCTTCCAAAAGCCATCTATACATACAATGCACTTCCGATCCAAATTCCAATGTCATTTTTTAGGTGATAGAGAAACAAATCACCAATTTCATATGGAAGGGAAAGAAGCCTCGGATAAGCAAAGCATTACTAAAAAAGAAGAAGAAAGTGGGAGGCCTCACTCTACCTGATTTCAGAACCTATTATACAGCCACAGTAGTCAAAACCGCCTGGTATTGGTACAACAACAGGCACATAGACCAGTGGAACAGAATTGAGAACCCAGATATAAATCCAACCACATATGAGCAGCTGATATTTGACAAAGGCCCAGTGTCAGTTAATTGGGGAAAAGATAGTCTTTTTAACAAATGGTGCTGGCATAATTGGATATCCATTTGCAAAAAAATGAAACAGGGCCCATACCTCACACCAAGCACAAAAACTAACTCCAAGTGGATCAAAGACCTAAACATAAAGACTAAAATGATAAAGATCATGGAAAAAAAAATAGGGACAACCCTAGGAGCCCTAATACAAGGCATAAACAGAACACAAAATATTACCAAAAATGATGAAGAGAAACCAGATAACTGGGAGCTCCTAAAAATCAAACACCTATGCTCATTTAAAAACTTCACCAGAAGAGTAAAAAGACCACCTACAGACTGGGAAAGAATTTTCAGCTATGACATCTCAGACCAGCGCCTGATCTCTAAAATCTACATGATTCTGTCAAAACTCAACCACAAAAAGACAAACAACCCAATCAAGAAGTAGGCAAAGGAAATGAACACACACTTCGCTAAAGAAGATATTCAGGCAGCTAACAGATACATGAGAAAATGTTCTCGATCCTTAGCCATTAGAGAAATGCAAATTAAAACAACGATGAGGTTCCATCTCACTCCAACAAGGCTGGCATTAATCCAAAAAACACAAAATAATAAATGTTGGAGAGGCTGCGGAGAGATTGGAACTCTTATACACTGCTGGTGGGAATGTAAAATGGTACAACCACTTCGGAAATCTATCTGGCATTATCTTAAACAGTTAGAAATAGAACTACCGTACAACCCAGAAATCCCACTCCTCGGAATATACCCTAGAGAAACAAGAGCCTTCACACAAACAGATATATGCACACCCATGTTTATTGCAGCTCTGTTTACAATAGCAAAAAGCTGGAAGCAACCAAGGTGTCCGTCAACGGATGAATGGGTAAATAAATTGTGGTATATTCACACAATGGAATACTACGCATCGATAAAGAACAGTGACGAATCTGTGAAACATTTCATAACATGGAGGAACCTGGAAGGCATTATGCTGAGTGAAATGAGTCAGAGGCAAAAGGACAAATATTGTATAAGACCACTATTATAAGATCTTGAGAAATAGTATAAACTGAGAAGAACACATACTTTTCTGGTTACGAGGGGGAGAGGGAAGGAGGGAGGGAGAGGGTTTTTTACTGATTAATTAGTAGATAAGAACTGCTTTAGGTGAAGGGAAGGACAACACTCAATACATGGAAGGTCAGCCCAATTGGACTGGACCAAAAGCAAAGAAGTTTCCAGGATAAAATGAATGCTTCAAAGGTCAGCAGAGCAAGGGCGGGGGTTTGGAAACCATGCTCTAAGGGGACGTCTAAGTCAACTGGCAAAATAATTCTGTTATGAAAACATTCTGCATCCCACTTTGAAGGGTGGCGTCTGGGGTCTTAAATGCTAACAAGCGGCCATCTAAGATGCAGCAATTGGTCTCAACCCACCTGGATCAAAGGAGAATGAAGAACACCAAGGTCACACGACAACTAAGAGCCCAAGAGACAGAAAGGGCCACATGAACCAGAGACCTACATTATCCTGAGACCAGAATAACTAGTTGGTGCCCGGCCACAATCGATGACTGCCCTGACAGGGAGCACAATAGAGAACCCCTGAGGGAGCAGATGATCAGTGGGATGCAGATCCCAAATTCTCACAAAAAGACCATACTTAATGGTCTGACTGAGACCAGAGGAATCCCAGCGGGCATGGTCCCCAAACCTTCTGTTGGCACAGGACAGGAACCATTCCCGAAGACAATTCATCAGACAAGAAAGGGACTGGACAGTGGGTAGGAGAGAGATGCTGAAGAAGAGTGAGCTAATTATATCAGGTGGACAGTTGAGACTGTGTTGGCATCTCCTGCCTGGAGGAGGGATGGGAGGATAGAGAGAGTTTGAAGCTGGCAAAATTGTCAGGAAAGGAGAGACTGGAAGAGCTGACTCATTAGGGGGAGAGCAAGTGGGAGTAAGGAGTAAGATGTATATAAACTTATATGTGACAGACTGACTTGACTTGTAAACGTTCACTTGAAGCTCAATAAAAGTTAATATAAAAAAAAATTATTTTCCATGGAGAGTGACTCAAAGTATCCCCCTTGAGAATGGGAACTAGACAAGGATGCCCATTATCATCATCCCTCTTCAGTACTGCACTGGAAGCCCTAGCTAGAGCAATAAGGCAAGAAAGGGAAATAAAGGGAACCCAAATTGGTAAGGAAGAAGTAAAACTATCCCTATTCACAGTCGATATGATCCTATACAGAGACAATCCCAAAGATTCCACAAGAAAGCTACTGGAACTAATAGAAGGATTCAGCAAAGTGGCAGGGTACAATATCAAAATACAAAAATCAGTTAGACTCCTCTACACTAACAAAGAGAACTCCAAGAGGGAAATCAGGAAAACAATACCATTTACAACAGAAATGTAGCCCCCCCCAAAAGAAAAATACTTAAGAATAAATCTAACTAGGGACGTAAAAGACTTTTAGAAAGAAAACCACAAAACACTACGGCAATAAACCAAAAGAGACCTATATAAATGGAAAAACATACTATTCTCATGGATAGGAAGACTCAACATTGTGAAGAAGTCAATACTAGTCAAAGTTATCTACAATGCAATCCCAGTCGAAATTCCAACAACATTCTTTAAAGAGGTGGAAAAACTAATCACCAACTTCATATAGAAAGGAAAGAGACCCCAGATAAGTAAAGCATTATTGAAGAAGAACAGAGTAGAAGGCCTCCCACTCTCTGATTTCAGAAACTATTATACAGCCATGGTAGTCAAAATAGCCTGGTACAGGTACAATGACAGATACATAGACCGATGGAACAGAGTTGACAGTCCAGAAGTAAATCCGTCCACCTATGGACAGCTGATCTTTGACAAAGGGTCGAAGTCCATTAAACGAGAAAGAGTAAGTCTCTTTAACAAAGGGTGCTGGCAAAGCTGGATATCCACCTGCAGAAAAATGAAGCAGGACCCATACCTCACACCATACACAAAAACTAACTCAAAAAGGAACAAAGACCTAAATGTAAAACCTAAAACTTTAAAGATCATAGAAGAAAAATAGGGACAATGCTAGTGGCCCTAATATATGGCATAAATAGAATACCAAACATAATTAAAAATGCACAAATAACAGAGGATAAAATAGATAACTGGGACCTCTGAAAAATTAAGCATTATACTCATCAAAAAACTTCTCAAAAAGAGTGAAAAGAGAACCTGCAGACTGGTTGAAAATTTTTGGCTATGATATATCCAACAAGGATTTAATCTCTAAAATTTATAGAAAACTCCAACACCTCAACAACAAAAAGACAAAGGACATGAACAGACACTTCACCGAAGAAGACAGTCAGGTGGCTAACAAAAGCTTGAAGAGATGCTGGAGATCATTAGAGAGGTGCAAATCAAAACTGCAATGAGATACCATCTTACCCTGGCAAGAACGACACTGATCCAAAAATCAGAAAACAACAAATGCTGGCAAAGTTGTGGGGAGATTGGAACTCTTATGCACTGCTGGTGGGAATGTAAAATGATACAACTACTATGAAAAAGTGTATGGTGCTTCCTTAAGAAGCTAGAAATAGAAACACCATAAGATCCAGCAATCTTGCTTCTAGTAATATACCCTAGGAAAATAAAAGCCATACCAAGAATAGACATAAGCACACCCATGTGCACTGCAGCATTATTCACAATAGCAAAAAATGGAAACAACCTAAATGTCCATCAATGGATGAATGGATAAAAAAAACTGTGGTACATACACACAAGGGAATACTATGCGGTGATAAAGAATAATGACGAATCCACAAAACATCTCACAACGTGGATGAATCTGGAGGACATTATGCTGAATGAAATAAGTCAATTACAAAAGGACAAATATTGTATGAGACCACTATTACAAAAAGTTGAAAAAAAAAATGTTTACGCACAGAAAGTAACATTCCTTGATGGTTACCAGGGATGGAAGGGGGAGAGAGGGAAAACCACCAACTGGATAGTGGACACATGTTAACTTTGGTGAAGGGAAATGCAACACACAACATGGGGGAAGTCAGCACAACATCATCAAGGCAAAGAAAGGCACTGAGAGGTATGCAACAATAAAAAGCAACTACACTAAGTACTACAACATATACAACCCACTCATCTGTCAATTTTTCGTAATATGGTGGCTTTTGTGTTGCTGTGATGCTGGAAGCTATGGCACCAGTATTTCAAATATTAGCAGGGTCACCCATGGTGGGCAGGTATCAGCAGAGCTTCCAGACTAAGACAGACTAGGAAGAAGGATCTGGTAATCTATTTCTGAAAAAAAACTGGCTAGTGAAAACCTTATGAATAAAAAAAAAATTTTTTTTTTTTGCAGGGGAATATTGTCTGATGTACTGCGGGAAGATGAGCCCCTCAGGTTGGAAAGCACTCAAAAGACGACTGGGGAGGAGCTGCCTCCTCTAAGTAGAGTCGACCTTAATAATGTGGATGAAGTAAAGCTTTTGGGACCCTCACTTGCTGACATGACACAACTCAAAATGACAAGAAACAGCTGCAAACATCCATTAATAATCAGAAAGTTAAATGTACAAAGTATGAATTTAGGAAAATTGGAAGTTGTCAAAAATGAAACTGAATGCATAAAGATTGATATCCTAGGCATTAGAGGGCAGAGATGGATAGGTACCGGCCGTTTGTAATTGGACAACCATATGGTCTACTACGCCAGAAATGATAAATTGAAGCAGAATGGTGTTGCATTCATCATCAAAAAATAACATTTCAAGATCTATCCTGAAGTGCAATGTTGTCAGTGATAGGATAATATCCACATACCTACAAGGAAGAACAGTTAATACAACTATTACTCAAATTTACATACCAAACACTAAGACCAAAGATGAAGAAACTGAAGATTTTTACCAACTTCTGCAGCTTGAATTTGATCAAACATGCAATCAAGATACATTGATAATTACTGGTGACTGGAATGCAAAAGGTGGAAACAAAGAAGTATCGTTGTTGTTGTTGTTAGGTGCTGTCGAGTCGGCTCCGACCATAGAGACCCTATGCACAACAGAATGAAACACTGCGTGATCTTGCACCATCCTTACAATCGTTATTATGCTTGAGCCCATTGTTGCAGCCACTGTGTCAATCCACCTCATTGAGGATCTTCCTCTTTTCCACTGACCCTGTACTTTGCCAAGCATGATGTCCTTCTCCAGAGACTGATCCCTCCTGACAACATGTCCAAAGTGTGTAAGACTCATTTTCACCTTCCTTGCCTCTAAGGAGCATTCTGGTTGTACTTCTTCCAAGACAGGTTTATTCGTTCTTCTGGCAGTCCATGGTATATTCAATATTCTTCGCCAATACCACAATTCAAAGGCATCAATTCTTCTTCTGTCTTCCTTATTCACTGTCCAGCTTTCACATGCATATGATGCGATTGAAAACACCATGGCTTGGGTCAGGTGCACCTTAGTCTTCAGGGTGACATTTTTGCTCTTCAGCGCTTTGAAGAGGTCCTTTGCAGCAGATTTGCCCAATGCAATGTGTCTTTTGATTTCTTGACTGCTGCTTCCATTGCTGTTGATTGTGGATCCAAGTAAAATGAAATCCTTGACAACTTCAATCTTTTCTCCGTTTATCATGATGTTGCTCATTGGTCCAGTTGTGAGGATTTTTGTTTTCTTCATGTTGAGGAGCAATCCATACTGAAGGGTGTGGTCTTTGGTCTTTATTAGTAAGTGCTTCAAGTCCTCTTCACTTTCAGCAAGCAAGGTTGTGTCATCTGCATAACTCAGGTTGTTAATGAGTCTTCCTCCAATCCTGATGCCCCGTTCTTCTTCATATAGTCCAGCTTCTCGGATTATTTGCTCAGCATACAGATTGAATAGGTAATGGTGAAAGAATACAACCCTGACGCACACCTTTCCTGACTTTAAACGAATCAGTATCCCCTTGTTCTGTCGGAACAACTGCCTATTGATCTATGTAAAGGTTCCTCAGGAGCACAATTAAGTGTTCTGGAATTCCCATTCTTTCCAATGTTACCCATAGTTCGTTATGATCCACACAGTCGAATGCCTTTGCATAGCCAATAAAACACAGGTAAACATCCTTCTGGTATTCTCTGCTTTCAGCCAGGATCCATCTGACATCAGCAATGGTATCCCTGGTTCCACGTCCTCTTCTGAATCTGGCCTGAATTTCTGGCAGTTCCCTGTCAATATACTGCTGCAGCCGTTTTTGAATGATTTTCAGCAAAATTTTGCTTGCATGTGATATTAATGATATAGTTCTATAATTTCCACATTCAGCTGGATCACCTTTCTTGGGAATAGGCATAAATATGGATCTCTTCCAGTCAGTTGGCCAGGAAGCTGTCTTCCATATTTCTTGGCATAGACGAGTGAGCACCTCCAGCACTGCATCTGTTTGTTGAAACATCTCAATTGATATTCCATCAATTCCTGGGGCCTTGTTTTTTGCCAATACCTTCAGAGCAGCTTGGACTTCTTCCTTCAGTACCATCAGTTCCTCATGTGCCACCTCTTGAAATGGTTGAACATCAACTAATTCTTTTTGGTATAATGACTCTGTGTATTCCTTCCATCTTTTGATGCTTTCTGCATCGTTTAATATTTTCCCCATGGAACCCTTCACTATTGCAACTCGAGGCTTGAATTTTTCTTCAGCTCTTTCAGCTTGAGAAACCCCGAATGCGTTCTTCCCTTTTGGTTTTCCATCTCCAGCTCTTTGCACGTGTCATTATAATACTTTGTCTTCTCAAGCGGCCCTTTGAAATCGTCTGTTCAGTGCTTTTACTTCATCATTTCTTCCTTTTGCTTTAGCGGCTCAACATTCGAGAGCAAGTTTCAGAGTCTCCTCCAACATCCATCTTGGTCTTTTCTTTCTTTCGTGTCTTTTCAGTGACCTCTTGCTTTCTTCATGTATGATGTCCTTGATGTCGTTCCACAACTCGCCCAGTCTTTGGTCACCAGTGTTCAATGTGTCAAATCTATTCTTCACATCATCTCTAAATTCAGGTGGGATATTCTCAAGGTCATATTTTGGCTCTCGTGGACTTGCTCTGATTTTCTTCAGTTCCAGCTTGATCTCGCATATGAGCAATTGATGGTCTGTTCCACAGTCAGCCCCTGGCCTTGTTCTGACTGACGATATCGAGCTTTTCCATCATCTCTTTCCACAGATGTAGTCTATTTGATTTCTGTGTGCTCCATCTGGTGAGGTCCATGTGTAGAGTCACCATTTATGTTGGTGAAAGAAGGTATTTGCATTGAAGAAGTCATCATTCTTGCAAAATTCTATCATTTGATATCCAGCATACTTTCTATCACCAAGGCCATATTTTCCAACTATTGATCCTTTTTCTTTGTTTCCAACTTTCGCATTCCAATCGCCAGTGATTATCAATGCCTCTTGATTGCGTGTTCAATCAATTTCAGACTGCAGCAGCTGATAAAAATCTTCTGTTTCTTCATCTTTGGCCCTAGTGATTGGTGTGCAAATTTGAATAGTAGTTGTATTAACTGGTCTTCCTTGTAGGTGTATGGATATTATCCTATCACTGACAGCATTGTACTTCAGGATACATCTTGAAATGTTCTTTTTGAAGATGAATGCAACACCATTCCTCTTCGAGTTGTCATTCCCAGCAGAGTAGACTATATGATTTTCAGATTTGAAATGGCCAATACCAGTTCATTTCAGTTCACTAATGCCTAGGATATTGATGTTTATGTGTTCCATTTCATTTTTGACGATTTCTAATTTTCCTAGATTCATACTTCTTACATTCCAGGTTCCGATTATTAACGGGTGTTTGCAGCTGTTTCTGCTCATTTTGAGTCGTGCCACATGAGCAAATGAATGTCCTGAAAGCTTTACTCCTTCCGTGTCATTAAAGTCGACTCTACTTTGAGGAGGCAGCTCTTCTCCAATCATCTCTTGAGTCCCTTCCAACCTAGGCAGCTCATCTTCCAGCACTATATCAGACAATGTTCCGCTGCTATTCATAAGGTTTTCACTGGCTAATGCTTTTCAGAATTAGACTGCCGGGTCCTTCTTCCTAGTCTGTCTTAGTCTGGAAGCTCAGCTGGAACCTGTCCTCCATGGGTGACCCTGCTGGTATCTGAATACCGGTGGCATAGCTTCCAGCATCACAGCAACACACAAGCCCCACAGTAAAACAAACTGACAGACATGTGGGGGAAAGAAGTATCAGTAGTTGAAAAATATAGTCTTGGTAATAGAAATGATGGCAGAGACCACATGATAGAATTTTGCAAGACCAACCTATTCTTCACCGCAAATACCTTTGTCAACAACAACGAGTATACACATGGACCTCACCAGATGGAATACACTGGAATCAAATCCACTACATCGGTATAAAAAGACAATGGAGAAGTTCAATATTATCAGTTAGAAAAAGGCCAGGGCCAACTACAGAACAGAGCATCAATTGCTTATATCCAAGTTCAAACTGAAGCTGAAGAAAATTATAGCAAGTCCATGAGAACCAAAATACGACCTTGAGTATATATTACCTGAATTTAGAGACCATCTTAAGAATAGATTTGACGCATTGAACACTAATGACCGAAGATGAGACAAGGGGTAGAATGACATCAAGGACATCATACATGAAGAAAGCAAAAGGTCGTCACAAAGACAGGAAAGAAAGAAAAGACCAAAATGGATGTCAGAAGAGACTGAAACTTGCTCTTGAACGTCAAGTAGCTAAAGCGAATGGAAGAAATGATGAAGTAAAGAGCTGAACAGATTTCAAAGGGGTGGCTCGAGAAGACAAAGGAAACTATTATAATGACATGTGCAAAGACCTGGAGCTAGAAAACCAAAAGGGAAGAACACACTTGGAATTTCTCAAGCTGAAAGAACTGAAGAAAACAATCAAGCTTTGAGTTGCAATACTGAAGTTGCAACATAGATCTCTCTGAATGGGCCAAAGAAATAAAGATATCTGTGCCTCATGTGAATGCTCACCAAAGGTGACCTCGGCAGAGGAGGATTTTAACAATCAAGTGGTTAGGATGATGAATTCTGTGGAAACCAGTCATCCTCTTTCCCCAGCCACTCTCATCATTGCCCAATGAGCCCATGAACAAAGTGGCCAAAGTGGCAGGGATGGTGGTTATTCATGGGCTCAATAACAATGATTTCCACTCACCAAGGCTGACTTGGCTACAGCCACTGTTGAATGCCCAGTCCGCCAGCAGCAGAGACCAACAGTGAATCCCCAACATGGGACCATTTCTCAAGGTGATGAGCCAACAATCTGGTGGCAGGTTGATTACATTAGACTGCTTCCATCATGGAAAGGGCGAGTTTTGTTCTTACTGGAATAGGCACTTACTCTGGATAAGCATTTGTCTACCCTGCATACAATGCTTCTGCCAAAACTACCATCCATGGACTTACAGAATGCCTTATCCACCATCACGGTATCCCACACAGCATCACCCAGGATCAAGGGACTCACTTCACAGCAAATGAAGTGTGGCAATGGGCCCATGTTCATGGAATTCACTGATCTCACCATGTTTCCCATCATCCTGAAGCAGCTGGCTTGACAGAATGATGGAATGGCCTTCTAAAGACATAAGTATAGCACTAACTAGGTACGCAATACCTTGCAGGGTTGGGGCAATGTTCTCCAGGAGGCTGTACATGCTGTAAACCAGTGTCCAATATATGGTACTGTTTCTCCCACAGCCAGGATTCATGGCTCCAGGAATCAGGGGTGGAAATGGGAGCAGCACCACTTAGTATTACCCTTAGTGACCCACTCACAAAATTTTTGCTTCCTGTTTCCATGACCCTATGCTCTGCCTGTCTAGAGGTCTTAGTTCCAAAGAGAGGAATGATCCCAACTGGAGACACATTACTGATTCCATTGCACTGGAAGTTAAGAATGCCACCTAGCCACTTTGGGGTCTTTTGCTTCTGGATCAACAGGCAAAGAAGGGAGTTCTATTGGCTGGTGTGATTGATTCTGATTACCAAGAGAAAATTGGACTGATATTACATATGGAGGTATAGAAGAGTATGTCTGGAATGCAGGAGACCCCTTAGGGCATCTCTTAGCACTACTATGCCCTGTGACTAAAGTCAATGGAAAATTACAGCAACCCAATTCTGACAAGACTAATGGCCTAGACCCTTCAGGAATGAAGTTTTGGGTTACCCCGTCAGGCAAAGACCCATGATCGTCTGAGGTGCTTGCTGAGGGCAAAAGGAATACAGAATGGGTGGTGGAAGAAGGTAGTTCTAAATACCAGTTATAACCATGTGACTAGTTGCAGAAATGAGGAATATAACTGTTATGAATATTTCTGCCTTGTATTTGTGCATCAAATATTTGTTTTCTTCACTTACAGAATATAAGATGTAAACAGAGCTAGTGTGTTTTCGGTGGTATTCATGTAAGTTGTATCATGTTAGGCACAAATATAATTTTACAATTGTCTTTATTCAGAAATTATGTATGGTTTAAGGAGATGTGTACAGGTGTTGACAATGGCTGGACTGTGATTGTTGTGTTTCAACTTGGCTGGGCCATGATACTCAGTGGTTTGGCAGTTATGATGTAGTCCAGAAATTGTATAATGATGTAATCACCTCTGTCTTAGTCATCTAGTGCTGCTGCAATAGAAATACCACGGGCGGATGGCTTTAACAAAAAGGAAATTTTAATCTCTCATTGTCTAGTAGGCTACAAGTCCAAATTGAGGGTGTCAGCTCCGGGGGAGGGCTTTCTCTGTCGGCTCTGGAGGAAGGTCCTTGTCATCGATCTTCTCGTGGTTTGGGAGCATTACAGCACAGGAACCTCAAGTCCAAAGGACGCGCTCTGCTCCCGGTGCTTTCTTGGTGGTATGAGGTCTGCCACTCTCTGCTTGCTTCCCTTTCCTTTTTATCTCTTGACAGATAAAATTTGGTGCAGGCCATACCCCAAGGAAACTCTCTTTATATTGGATCAGGAATGTGACCTGGGTAAGGGTGTTACAATCCCACCCTAATCCTCTTTAACATAAAATTATAATCACAAAATGGAGGACAACCACACAATACTGGAAATAACGGCCCAACCAAATTGATACACACATTTTTGGAGGGACATAATTCATGACAACCTCCCTGAAGAGATCTGATAAAATGTGATCACCTCCATGACGGGATCTGCTGTGACTAACCAGTCAGTTGAAAGGGCATTTCCCTCGGGTATGTGGTTTGCAGCCAATATAGGTGGATTTTCTGGCAGGACTCATGGGCTTTTTCTCACTCTGGTCCTGCAGCTGGCTCCTGTTTATCTGACCTTTGGTTCTTGGAGAGTGGACTAACAGCTGATATGCCGATCTTGGGTTCAGCAGCTTCCACAGCTACAAGAGTCAGAAGCCTCCAGCCTAATCCACGGACTTGGGACTTTCCAGCATCTACAATCGCTTCAATCATTTCCTTGATATAAATCTCTCTCTCTCTCTATGTATATATACACGCTTTGCTGGTTTTGCTTCTCTAGAGAACCCAGACTAAGACAAACATGGCATCTTTCAAGTTGAAAGAACTGAAGGAAAAATTCAAATCTTGAGTTGCAATATTGAAGAATTCTATGGGGAAAATATTGAACGATGCAGGAAGCATCAAAAGATCAAAAAAATACAGTCACTGTACTAGAGAGAATTGGTCGACATTCAACCATTTCAGGAGGTAGCGTATGATCAAGAACCGAGGTACTGAAGGAAGAAGTCCACACTACACTGAAGCCATTGGCGAAAAATAAGGCTCCAGGAATTGATGGAATACCAATTGAGATGTTTCAACAAACTGATGCACCGCTGGAGGTGCTCAATCATCCATGCCAAGAAATTTGGAAGACAGCTACCTGGCTAACTGACTAAAAGAGATCCATATTTGTGCCCATTCCAAAGAAAGGTGATCCAAAAGAATGTGGAAATTATTGGACAGTATATCACCCACCAAAATCCACTGCTGTCGAGTTGATTCCGACTCATAGCGACCCTATAGGATAGAGAACTGCCCCATAGAGTTTCCAAGGAGCACCTGGTGGATTCGAACTGCTGACCTTTTGGTTAGTAACCATAGTACTTAACCACTACACCACCAGGGTTTCCCATTAATATCACACAAAAGTAAAATTTTGCTGAAGATCATTCAAAAGTGATTGCAGCAGTAAATCGACACGGAACTGCCAGAAATTCAAGCCAGATTCAGAAGAGGACATGGAACCAGGGATATGGCTGCTGATGTCAGATGGATCTTGACTGAAACCAGAGACTACCTGAAAGATGTTTACCTGTATTTTATGGACTATGCAAAGTCATTCGGCTGTGTGGATCATGACAAATTATGGATAACATTGTAAAGAATGGGAATACCAAAACATTTAATTGTGCTCATGAGGAACCTGTACATAGACTAAGAGGCAGTCATTCAAACAGAACAAGGGCATACTTAGTGGTTTAAAATCAGGAAAGTTTAAAATCAGGGTTGTGTCCTTTCACCATACTTATTCAATCTGTATACTGAGTGATAATTCGAGAAGCTAGACTATATAGAAATGCGATACCAGGATTGGAGGAAAACTCATTAACCATCTGCAATATGCAGATGACACAACCTTGCCTGCTGAGAGTAAAGAGGACTTGAAGCACTTACTGATGAAGATCAAGACTACAGCCTTCAGTATGGGTTACACCTCAACATAAAACAAAAATCCTCACAACTGGACCAATAAGCAACAGCATGATAAGCAGAGAAAGATTGAAGTTGTCAAGGATTTCATTTTACTTGGGTCTGTAATCAACACCCATGGAAGCAGCTGTCAACAAATCAAATGACATACTGCACTGGGCATATGTACTGCAAAAACCTCTTTAAAGTGTTAAAAAAAACAAAGATATCAGTCACTTTGAGGACTAAGGTGCGCCTGATCCAAGCCATGGTATTTTCAATTGCCTCATCTGCATGCGAAAGCTGGATAATGGATAAGGAAGACTGAAGAACTGACGCCTTTGAGTTATGGTGTTGGTGAAGAATATTGAATATATTATGGACTTCCAGAAGAATGAACAAATCTATCTCAGAAGTACAGCCAAATGCTCCTTTGAAGGCAGAATGGTCATACTTCATCTCATGTACTTTGGACACATTATCAGGAGGGAACGGTCCCTGAAGAAGGACATCACGTTTGGTAAAGTAGAGGGTCTGCGAAAAAGAGGAAGACTCTCGGCGAGATGGATCAACACAGTAGCTGCAACAATGGGCTCAAGCGTAACAACTGTGAGGGTGGCACGGGACTGGGCAGTGTTTTGTTTTGTTGTACACAGGGTCGCTATGAATCAGAACCGACTCAAAGGTACCTAACAACAACAACATGGTGACCCAGAATAGACTGCAGCTAGGTGTGGCTATGGGGTTAAGACCTTACCAATGGTATGTGACCACGAGTGATATGCAAAACTTCCCTTCCCTTTCTTTCAGATGGCTGGAATGTGGACATGATGATGAGCCAGCTTGGATCACGTGGACCAGGGTAACACCCTAAGGGCAGCGAACAGGAAGATAGAAAAGTCTGGGTCTTCGTTTCTATTTTATCCTTTTGGAAACACAAATGATACTTGTCCCTTGAATTTAAAAGTATTTGCAAATTTAGGTTCTGTGAACTTTTCAGACTATAAGAATATAGATACAAAAGGTAATTACAATCATTCTAAATCTTACAAATATTAGTCCTAAAAACTACATTATATTGAGTATTTCCTAAAAGATGAGCTGATTAATTGGAAAACAGACAAGGGTGCTTTCCTGTCAATAAAGGAACTGAACAGTACTAGCTGTGTCAATCAGTGTGGACTAAGAAGTCAGCAGGCCTGTGTTCTAGTGCCTGTTTTATTTGCAACTAATCACGTACAAATCACTTTTCTATAAAACAATAGTTAACATCTACTCCTCAATTCACAAATGTCATGAAATAAAAATACTTCTCAAGAAAACCTCATTGTAAATTAAGACATGAGTACTATTTAGTTCAGGCTTTAACTCAAAGGTTGAGAATGACAAGAGAATTTGTTTTTTATAAATTGGTTGCAATACCTTAACTCTGCAGAAGGTAATCCAGTTGAGATAAGCCATGTCTTATATTCCAACCTTACAAACAAAAAGCTATCAAAAAGAAATTACTGATGAAGAAAAAGTTGGCCAGAAAAGTAACGGTACCGAGAAATAGCTATGTGAACAGCAGTCCTTATAATATCCCTGATATTAAATGGGACAAAATTTAGCTTTAGGCCACTAAAGCATGTTTGCCCTTTTGAAGGAACACATATCGCTAGGGCAAGCATCTCATTTCACTAAAAATAATGTTAAACAGGAATGTCCTACTGACTCTTCAAATGGCCAAGCAGAATGGCTAGGAAAGCATTATTTGTTTTTCTTTATCATTTTCTCTCTCCCTCTCTCTTTTTTTATCCTAAGACATTTCACTGAAAAAATTCTGTTTCCCACACCAGAGTACACTTCTGTACTCTACCAGGGTGAAAGAAACGATAGCGTTCTGTCACTAGAGAATAAACATAGAAGAGGGATTAGAGTGTTACTAAAAAGATTCAGGAAAATCATTTAACTGAATATAGAAAAATCTATAGACCATAAGCATCTGGCCATTTATCATGTAAATGTATCGGGACAACATATGTATTAACAAACCCTGAAAAGGAAAGCACCTGTATTTTCTTGTATCTAACTATGTCAGTTTTGTGCAATTTAGTCTTTATTCCTGGGTTTTCTCTTACAATTTGTTGATAAAATGAAAAACATAAACAAGACTGGAACATGGTTCACAGATACAAACACAATAATAAAATAACCATCCAATACCACTGCTTAGGGAAATATTTTAGAGGAAACATACTTTAACTATTGGTCCCAAATGCCATCATCCATTTACGTTCTTTAACTGTCAACTTGTGGCATAAACATACCTTAAAACTGGTAATTAAGAACATTTACAGTGACGTACAGATTATTTAAAAACAATTCTATGCACAGCTCAAAGGCATAATGTTCTTTGCTGGCACTTGATTTTAGAGCTGATAGACAAAATAACTAACGGTCTCAATATAATACTGTTTTTAGTTTATCCACATTTACAAAAACCAGTATTGCCTCACAAATAGTAAAGAATAAATCAATAAATCACTCCCTGCTGAAGAGTCCTCTAAGTTGAACACAAAACCATACAGCCAAAATATTTCAGGAATCATATAAACTTTTTAAGGCAATGGATGAAATTTTCTACAATCGTGTCTCCAGTGGAGAAAAAAAGATTGTTTCTCTGCTTCAAGGAAGCATGTATCTGGTACAGATTTAAAATAAGAACTTATAAAGCAAGTTACTTTTTGTTTTTAGAAAGGTTTTTAAAAGATTAGTGACACTACTAGAATACAATTCTTTCAAACGGAAAATTAGTCCCTTTAGCAAGTAAACATTTTATATTCCAAAATTAAACTCAAATTTCTCTCCAAACTTTCAGTGAGCTTAAGGCTAATCTGCACATTCAAGACATATATCCATTTTTTATCTTTGCGAAGGGTAGAAAACCAAACTAAAACGTAAACTGTATTCTACATAGAATATATTTTGTAAAAA
The DNA here is from genome assembly GCF_030014295.1 of Loxodonta africana. Lineage (NCBI taxonomy): Eukaryota > Metazoa > Chordata > Mammalia > Proboscidea > Elephantidae > Loxodonta > Loxodonta africana. Next base: position 59,447,036 of record NC_087358.1, read on the forward strand.
ACCCACCAGTTTTTCTGGAAATCTACTATACTGTTCTGAAGGAAAATATGCACTTTGAAAACCCTACCAGCAATTCCTAGTCCAATTTTACATTAAAAAAAATTAAATTTCAAAAGTTACATTGCTTGTGGCCCTAAATGAATGTAAAAATTGATGGCAGGATAAATTAAGATAATGAAAAATAAACATGTTAACCAATTAAATCAACTCAGATTTTTGGCACAGCAAATTATTAAATAGAGTGATTTCTTGTAGTGTGTAAATTCTAACATTGTTAGAATTTCAAACAGTACCATTTCTAAATCAAACCTGAAGTTAACTAATACCCTCAGGAAAAGCAAAGTATACCTTTTAAAAACACTTTCCATAGCAGAAACATTTTAGTGTTTCAACTTATTTACAAGGAACCCTGCTGATCCTGTGCATTTTAATAAGGCCCTAGACGCACCCAGACATCATCATCAGATGAGTAACTTGAACTTCCTGGCTCGGAGTTCAGCTCACTGAATCCACCTATGTCCCATTCAGTATTAGGTTCAGTCCGTATCTCCTCTTCCTCAGTGATGAAACTCTCACCAGGTTCAAGGCAAGAAGGAAAAACACGAGCGGAGACGCAAAAAAAGTGAGAGTCAAACTGCAAGAGGCCAAACCTGGCACCTATGTGAATCCACTGGTCTTCCCTGGTGTTATATTCATACACAGTCACCTGGTTCTTTCTCCACTGTGGGGTGTACGAGGTGATTAGCAGCAACTTTTGGCCATGATTGATAACCCGGTAGTTGTTAGTCCCTGATACCAAGGGAATATTTCTAATCTGCCTCCATTCCCCTCTGAATGGGTTGTAGACCTTCACAACTGGGATGTCACAGACACAATACATCTCATCATTGAATGCACAGGCATCCTGAAAGTTTCTGCGTTTCAGAGAATTACACTTCAGCCACGTATTGTGGCTAGGATCATAGCAGAACACACGGCTACTATTGACAGCATAAAGATAGCTCCGGATTACTACTAGGTCAAAGGATATAAAAGAATGGGGTAGTGGTTCCACCAGCACCCACTGGTTCCTCTGAACACTATAGCATTCCACTTCCTTCAGTTTAACACCAGTAACAGGATCTCGTCCACCCAAAACGTAAACGTAGCCATCAATGTAAGCCACATTCAAGCCTGCACGACACAGCAAGCGGTCTGCAAGTTGCTGCCAACTATTCTGGGCCGGTTTATATACCCAGAGGTCTTTCCTGGGCTGGGCAGCTAGATAGATGTCATGGTCTGGAGAGATACAGACAGCCGAGGAGGTGACAGTTCCAGTGTGAACCAGGCTGATCAAAGGCGATGGCAACGTGTACAGATCCCCTGAGTATGGGTCACAGCACAGAAAGGGATCTCTGGGGTGTCCAAAGAAAATCACCATCTCCTTGGCACACATACCCATCCTCTGGGGTGGCTTTTCTGCTGAAGACACAATACAGCCGGTGCTGCTGTTTGGCTTGGGCACCACAGTCTTGTACATCGTATCACCATAGCGCATTTGTAGGGCCCCTTCAATAACGTCCAGGCAATGCTTCTTCATAATGGGCTTGGTCAGCAGCCCTTCCAGGTAGTGCCGATCCTTTTCGGTGAAGTGCATCCAACGGACACACTTGAAGACTTCTGCAGCACTAGGACCCCGCTCTTCAGGCCCAGCCTCCAGCCACTGAACAGCCACATGGCACACAGTCCGCTCACTCTCTATGTCCAGACTATCCAAGCGCAGGACAGCCAGCAGCTGGGCCAGGGTCAGATCTGCCAGAGTCTCCTCCCGATTTGAACCCATTTGGCTGAGCTGCTTGAAGTTGTCGGCTATAAAGGACTGGGCCTGAGACCGCAACTTGTGATGGTCAAAGGCGTCTGCGAATTTCAGGATGGCGGTGCAATTGGTCAGGTCGAGGCGACGGGCTATGAAGGAGGCGCAGGCTTCCCGCACATACTCGAGCTGAAGCATGTCAGAGGCCGCATAGAGGCGTTCTACGTTGGCCTCGCTCAGCGCCACGCGGCCCGTGTAGCAGTAGTCAACCAACACCTCGAAGGACTCGGCGTCCACATCGTGCATGGTCACACTCGCCTGCTGGCTCTCGTACATGCCGCCCGTGAACATACTCTTGAAGTATGGGCACGCGGCGGCCAAGACGTTGCGGTTGCAGGGAAAGAGGCGACCTGTGCCAGGCCCACTACCAGGTGTCACCACCTCGATGGTTACGTCGCATAGCAGCTTCGCATCGTAGAAGGACTTGAGCTGTGCCAGCAGGGCTGCTGAATGGGCCGAGTCCTTCAGCTCCTCTGGCCCCGTGAAAAAGGCCGAAACTGTAGGTTTGTGAAGCCTGGACTGTCTCCCGCCGCTGGGGCTGACGAGGCGGCGAAAGCGCGGGGCTTCCTCCCGGGACTGCATGGTGGAAATGGCGGCACACTGAAGGTGTCTCCAATCTTCCCTCGCTGACTTTAAGACTGAGGCCCAGGCCGTGCTTACTTAATTTAGCATTACGCCGCGGTGCCGCATCTGTTTACGGCTTAAACAGTGCCTGACTCACCCTTTCACCAACTCAGCACGCCCTCACAAGACCGGCTGGCTGGAGACAAGAAAGACGCTACCGCCGCACTGACAACCTCGGCAGGCGCCCAGGAGAACTACCGCTCCCAGGGTGCTCCTCGCTCCCCCTTCAGACGCAGGGGTAGAGCCTCACTTTGCATGTTGGGAGTAGTAGTTTAAGTAATATTGTGACGTGTCTTGGTCATTCCATGTTTTAGCTGACAGAATTAGTGGTGATTCTCCCCATTTGATTTTAATTGTTAAAATTATCAGGTTTGGAAACTGAACAATAGTTTAACTAGTAAAAAAAAAATCTGCCTTGAAGTGTGATGCTCTTTTAAGAACTATCTATCTGAGATCAAATTGACAATAAGCAACTGGAAATACTAGATAGGAAAGTTAGGCGCCATTGAGTTTATGTTAATAAGGGAGGTACAACTCAGAAAAGAAGGGCGAGAATGGTTGTACAACTTAAATAATTTAATCACATCACTAAATTGTACACGTAGAAACTGTTAAATTGGTGTATGTTTTGCTGTGAGACGGCACTGGGTTTGCTGTGTATATTTTCAACAACAGCAAAAAAAGTGAAGTTTGGAATCCAGTTTAGAAGCTCCATTCTAGTACAGGTAGTTGCGGATTACAACACGTTCTAGTTAAGAAGACCCGAACTTAACGGTCTTTTTTTTTTTTTTTTTTAACATCAAATTACATACATAATTTGCTGACGTTAACATTCTCAGATGCTAACTTGCATATCTTCATTGTTACGATTTATAAAGATACTGATAATAAAAGGCAATAATAATGAAAAGTAAAAAAAAAAAAAATGAGATATTCGACTTACATCGTAACCAATTTACCATGGAGTCATTGGAGGGGAACACGTTGTAAATTGGGGACTACCTGTATTCATTAATGATTTCACTATTCTCTCAGAATGGTTTCCTCTTTTGTAAAATGGAGATAATAAAATCGGGACTGAATTTCAGGGTTAAAGTATTTTCATTAAACTTTTAATATGAATGCTTGTAACCAGTCTAGTAGGGCTTCTTTCATTCCACCCCCAAATCAACTGAACGTTCTGGAATTTTAGTTATTTAGGAGTTTTAGGGAGAGTTCTATATAAAAATATTTCAACAAGCAGACCCTGTACTGTTCCAAACCACAGGATTCTTAGAACTCAGCAGCGTACATGCCCTAACATCCTTTGAATTAGTACATATAATACAGTCTTATGCTTTACAAAAGTTTTATATTTGTATTGATCAACATTTTCCATTTACAATACCCCTAAATATAAATAGTGCTCAGTCATTGACTTTTAGTTTATTTATATCTGCCCTTAACGGTATTATTTGCTTCGGATTACCTTTCACAAAATGCAAAATATCCATTAGACACTGTGCTATAAGACCTAGAGCAGTACTGTCCAAAAGAATTTTCTGTGATGATGGAAATATATATATAATATTTATATTATTCAATATGGTATCTATGGGCCACATGTGGTTCTTAAGTACTTGAAATGTGGCTAATGTCACTGAGAAACTGAGGTCTTAAATTTAGAAACAAAGCATTATCACCAACAAATTCAATGGGAGAAAGGAATGTCGTTTCAACAAATAGTACTGGAGTAACTGGACCAGAATGGAAAAAGAAAATCAACCTTGACACTGACAACACTGAACTGTATCTAAACCCTCTGCGCTGGGAAAACAGCGATAGTTAAGAAATATGCCCACCGTTTTGTGCTCCCAGAAATGGTTTACTGCAAAGAACCTTTCTTCTTTACATGACTTAGATGAGACTTGCTATCGACTCTTTTTCATCATTACCATAAGACTCCTTTGTTCATCTGTGACAAGACCAAAAACAAAGCTTTTCATTTTTTTCCTGAACCAGTTGACAAGGCCAGGCACAGACTCTCCAATTTCTCATCCTTTGTCTCATGAATGATTAGCTAAGATTAGAACCCTGTGCCTCTGACCTAAACTAGTGAGACACAGATGTAAGCATTTCCTGTTAACTGAGACTTTCTCTGATTACAAGAACAACCCCAACTGTAAATCAACCCACCTGTAACTTACCTATTCCTCCCTGTAAAATCTAAGATAAAACCCTGCTGAGACACTCTGATACTTGAATCTGGGCTGGTCTTCATATTACAAAAAAAAAAAAAATTGTTGCCATCAAGTCGATTTTGACTCAGAGTAACCCTATAGGAGGAAACCCTGGTGGCATGGTGGTTAAGTGCTACGGCTGCTAACCAAAGGGTTGGCAGTTCAAATCTGCTGGATGCTCCTTGGAAACTCTATGGGGCAGTTCTACTCTGTCCTATAGGGTCGCTATGAGTTGGAATCGACTCAGCGGCACTGGTTTTTTTTTTTTTTTTTTTTTAACCCTATAGGACAGAGTAGAACTGCCCCATAGAGTTTCCAAGGAGTGTCTGGTGGATTGGAACTGCCGACCTTTGGTTAGCAGCCATGGCACTTAACCACCACACCACCAGGCTTTCCTCGTATCACAATAGTCTGGATAAAATCAATTTCCTTACTTCTTTGGTTTTTTGTCTTTGACAGTTTGGTGCCATAACTGAGATGGGAAGACTACCTTTGGACATCTGTCTTCTCTACCCAGGTACTGAGGCTTTTCAAGGCTGAGTGTTGCTTCCCTGACTGGTGATTTAGGGATCTCATGGTGAGTCTAGCTCTTGATCCACGTGCTCTGGACAATTGTCCATGGTAGCATGGCAAGGATTTGAGTTTAATTCTTTGAGTGATATTTTGGTTTTATCCTGCTGCCAGTTTTTGTTTAACCTTTGTACTGTGGAAAACTTTGAACTGACTTCTCAACTTTCTTCAAAACCACACAGATTATATGCTGCACCACTATGCCAAAGATTCAGTTTGTTACCTCCAAAAATGGCAGAATTTTACTGAGGACAATTTAGAACTCCAGTGGCCCCTTTGGAGTGCTTGAAATCCCCCTAAGCCATCTACAAGGTGTCGTTGAATCTTGGACCTCTAAGATCCCTTCTTACCAATGGTTACCTTATTTGGCTTGGTACTGGAGGCTGAAAAATGAGAAAATGTCTCCAGTCTAACTTAAACAGTAAAGTTCCCTAAGGACTATGTCTTTCACTACCAATCCACTTCACCACCCTGTCTACACCTAAAACTCCCCTTGTGTATCACCCCACCCACCATTTCTCCCATCAACTATTCCTCCTTATTCTGCAGAGTCTCTTTTTCCCCTTTCAGCCCTTACTGCTCCTCTTTATACCTCCCTGCCTCTATGAAACTCTCTTGCCCCTTTTTGGAAGCTTTCAAAAAAAAAATTTTTTTTTTCTCATCTGTGGCAGAAGGTCAACAACTTCAGCACTGCCCCCCCTGCAACAAGTACTCTTTAAGCCTTGGTCTTGCTCAGATTTATATATTGTTATTAAAGGCTTTCTGGACTTTTTTTTTTTTTTTGGACCTTACCTCTTGTGTCCACAACTAACTCTCATTTTGAAAGGGTAAATTACCATTACCATCAGTGGACACCCCACCACCTACTTGGTGGACACAGGGGCAACATATTCCACCTTTAATACCTTTTATTGTCCCGCTACCTTTCCTTGGAGTACATAAACCATACTTGTGGTGGAACTTGATAATCTACTATATGACCTGCCTCTTACTACTCACCATAGTTTTCACTTAGCTCCACTACCCCAGTAAACCTTCTGGAATGAGAATTACTTTCCAATTAGCAGTATTTGTTGCTCTCTTGATAGCCTCATCCTCAAAGTCCCCTACTCCATGCCTATGCACCTTCTCCACTTAACGGCTCTCATTGCTCACCTGACTTTTCTTGCTCCTGTCAGAGCCCTCCAAGTCCTTTTAAGGCCTTACAAACTATGTTAACTAAGATACCTGACCCCCTTTGGGCTGCTAACTTCACTGACATAGGCCAAATATGGGAGGCTAAACCTCTCAAAGTAGAAACAGATCCTTCGTGCCACTCCCAAGATTACCACAATATCTTCTAAAATTAGAAGCCCTCCAAAGGCTTCAATCAATAGTTCAGGCTTTATTGACAAGGGATTCTTAGTTCCCCATCTGTCTCTTTAATACCCCCATCCTTCCAGTAAAAATTCTAATGGCAAAGATTATTGGCTAGTACAAGCCACCACCATTACCAGTTGTAGTCAAGTCAATTCGGACTCATGACAACCCTATGTGGCTAGTACAAGACTTACAAGCAATAAACAAAATAGCCAAACTCAAGTTTCCTCTACACCAACACCATTCTAGCCTATATCCCACCCAGTACTACTCACTTAGAATCATTGACTTCTGCTTTTTTCAGTATTTCTCTTCTACCTGACTAATAATATCATTTTGCCTCCACATGGAAAAATCAACAATATCCATGGGCTACCATGCCTCATGGGTTTTCCTAAGGCTCCTACTTATTTTCTAGAACCCTAAATGCAAACTTGAGAGACTTAAACTTTCCTTGAAACTCTGTGCATAACCAGTGTGTAGATGAACTTCTGTGCTCACCTGATTTTGACTGCTCATATTTACTTCCAAGCTCTTATCCTCAAAGGACATAACATGTCTATTGTTGTTGTGTGCTATTGAGTCGATTCCAACTCATAGCGACCCTGTATGACGGAGTAGAACTGTTTCCTAGGCTTATGGGAGCAGATCGCCAGGTCTTTTATCCTGCAGAATCACTGGTGGGTTTGAACCACTGACCTTTTGGGTAGCAGCTAAACACTTAATCATTGTGCCACCAGGACTCCTTAAAGTCTCTATAGTGAGTTGAATAACCAACCAGTTACCTTTAAGTCAACTCTGACTCATGGTCACTCCATGTGTGTCAGAGTTTAACTGTGTTACATAGAATTTTCAATGGCTGATTTTTCAGAAATAGATCACTAACCCTTTCTTCTGAGGTGCCTCTGGGTGTACTTGAACTGCCAACCTTTTGATTAGCAGCTAAGTACATTAACAATCCAAAAGTCACGTCCACCTGAACCTCAGAATGTGACCTTGTTTTGAAATAGAATCTTTGTAAGTGTAATTAGTTAAGATGAGGTCACACTGGATTAGTTGTTGTTGTTGCTAGGTGCCATTGAGTCGGTTCCGACTCATAGCGACACTATGCACAACAGAACGAAACACTGCCAGGTCCTGCGCCATCCTTACAATCGTTGTTATGCTTGAGCTCATTGTTGTAGCCACTGTGTCAATTCACCTTGTTGAGGGTCTTCCTCTCTTCTGCTGGCCCTGTACTCTGCCAAGCACGATGTCCTTCTCCAGGGACTGATCCCTCCTGACAACATGTCCAAGGTATGTAAGACGCAGTCTCGCCATCTTTGCCTCTAAGGAGCATTTGGGCCACACTTTTTCCAAGACAGATTTGTTTGTTCTTTTGGCAGTCCATGGTATATTCAATATTCTTTGCCAACACCACAATTCAAAGACATCAACTCTTCTTCGGTCTTCCTTATTCATTGTCCAGCTTTCACATGCATATGATGCGATTGAAAATACCTTGGCTTGGGTCAGGAATAGCTTAGTCTTCAGGGTGACATCTTTGCTCTTCAACACTTTGAAGAGGTCCTTTGCAGCAGATTTGCTGCAAAGACAAAATACAATTATGCAGCCCTCAAGTGTATTACCTAGAACATGATATCTCTGCTGAATAGAAGACTTTATCTCCTAAATGAATTATCCCATCATCAACTTTCCTCTCCCTGAGATCAAAGGACAACTCCAAGAGTTTCTAGGTTTAGGAACCAAATCCCTGACTTTTTCACTATCGCCTCTCCCTTATAGTCTTTGACTAAGGAGACTCCCCCAAATTTCTGATGGGGCCTATTCTTCTATGTCTGCTTTTCAAAACCTCGAATCCTCTCTATTCTCTTCTCTCTTTCTTTGATTCCCTGATTACTTACTACTCTTTCCTTATGATAGGTTGGGGCTCGGTTTTCTCTTCTTTTTATAGTTCCCTTTAAGGTGTTAGCTATCGATTTGAGATCTTTGTTGCTTAATGTAGGCATTTACAGCTATAATTTCCCTCTGAGCATGGCTTTTGCTGCGTCCCTTAAGTTTTGGTACGTTGTATTTTTGTTTTCATTCATCTCTGTTTTCTGGTTTCCCTTGTGATTTCTTCTTTGATCCATTGGTTAAGACTGTATTGTTTAAATTCCATGTATTTGTGAAATTTTCCAGTTTTTCTTCATCATTGATTTCTAGCTTCATTCCACTGTGGTTGGAGAAGGTGTTCTTGTTGTTGTTAGGTGCCCTTGAGTCATCTCTGACTCACAGTGACCCTATGATAACAGACGAAAATGTTGCCCAGTCCTGCATCATCCTCACAATGCTAGGTATGTTTTAGCCCATTGATCCAGCCACTGTGTCAATCCATCTCACTGAGGGTCTCTCTCTTTTTTCACTGACCCTCTACTTTACCAAGTATGATGTCTTTCTCCAGTGATTGGTTCCTTCTGGTAACATGTCCAAAAAAAGTGAATGTAGTGTGGTAGCCTCAGACCTCTCCTAACTTCAGGGGGTTAGGGTGGGAATGACACCATCAGCCCAAAGCTGATTTCTATGAGGTGGAGGTTGGACATGCCTCCACTTTTCATCTTTGTTACCAATTCTGACACCAGCCGTCCTCCTCGTGGCACTCTGTACTTCTATGGGTTTGACAATTCGCTTCAATGGCCACAAAGAACTCACAGGCCATACGCACAGCTAAGGGGTTGGGTGCCATTAATTAATTTTGTGTGTGGCATTTCCAGCCATGGTCTTATGACTCCCACTCAGATGATTGGATGGGGCTGGCAAATAAGATAATTGTGGCCCACCAAGGGGATTGGTCAGTTTTGCATTAAAAGAGAGCCAACAGTTGCAAAAGGACAAATATTGTATAAGACCACTATTATAAGAACTTGAGAAATAGTTTAAACTGAGGAAAAAACATTCCTTTGTGGTTATGAGAAGGGGGAGGGAGGGAGGGTGGGAGAGGGGCATTCACTAATTAGTAGATAAGAACTGCTTCAGGTGAAGGGAAAGACAACACACAATACAGGGGAGGTCAGCACAACTGGATTAAACCAAAAGCAAAGATGTTTCCTGAATAAATGGAATGCTTCAAAGGCCAGTGTAGCAGGGGCAAGAGTTTGGGGACCATGGTTTCAGGGGACATCTAAGTCAATTGGCATAATAAAATCTATTAGCAAAACATTCTGCAACCCACTTTGAAGAGTGGCGTCTGGGGTCTTAAATGCTAGCAAGCGGCCATCTAAGATGCATCAATTGGTCTCAACTCACCTGGATCAAAGGAGAATGAAGAACACCAAGGACACAAGGTGATTACGAGCCCAAGAGACAGAAAGAGCCAGATAAACCAGAGACTACATCATCCTGAGACCAGAAGAACTAGATGGTGCCTGGCTACAACTGATGACTGCCCTGACAGGGAACACATCAGAGAACCCCTGAGGGAGCAGGAGAGCAGTGGGATGCAAACCCGAAATTCTTATAAAAAGACCAGACTTAATGGTCTGACTGAGACTGGAAGGACCATGGTGATCATGGCCCCCAGACCTTCTATTGGCCCAGGACAGGAACCATCCCTGAAGCCAACTCTTCAGACATGGATTGGACTGGACAATGGGTTGGAGAGGGATGCTGGTGACGAGTGAGCTTCTCGGATCAGGTGGACACTGGAGACTATGTTGGCATCTCCTGCCTGGAAGGGAGATGAGAGGGTAGAGGGGGTTAGAAGCTGGCGAGATGGACACAAAAAGAAAGAGTAGGGGGAGAGCAGGCTGTCTCATTGGGGGAGAGTAATTGGGAGTATGTAGCAAGGTGTATATGGGTTTTAGTGTGAAAGACTGACTTGATTTGTAAACTTTCACTTAAAGCACAATAAAAACTATGAAAAAAAAAAAAAGAGCCAAATCCAGGGCAGAAACGAGAGCCCACCACCACAGAAAAAGGAGAGACCTGCAGCAGACACCTGCAGCAGAGACCCACAGCACATGATGAAGTCGGCTTCTGGGTCCACAGATCGAGAAAGCTGAGTGCCTTTAGGTAGAGACTGAGGGCCAAAGAGAAGCCTATGCCTGACCCACGAATCTGGGACTTGCCAGCCTCCACAACTGCATGAGCCATTTCCCTTATATGGCCTGTGAGTTCTGTGAGACATTGCAGTGAATTAGGGAACCCAAAGACAGGAGGGAGAGTACTGAGGCAAGAGAGAGTAGTTGATATTAGAGATGATAGAGTGTTACTGTACCTTGGAAAAGTTAGACATTTAGGACATCTTTAACCTTTTTTTTAACCTTACTGCATAGGAATCAGCTTTGTGATGAAGAAACAGAACATGACCAGTATTTCAGAAGCTTCTCTAAAAGAAATTATTCATTTAGGGGTTTATTGGGGGAAGTAACAGGCTGCAATTCAGGATTGGGATCAACTTGGAAGAGTGTTGACACATCTTGGGGTTGACAACAAATGTCACAAAAGAATATGTGTATTAATTGTTTAATGAGAAACTAATTTGCTCTGTAAGCCTTCATCTAAAGCACAGCTATATATATATATATATATTTGCAAGTACTATGTACTTTTAGCTGTACTTTATGAATATTCATAAAGATTTCCATGCCTCAGTCTTCTTCTTGATATAGGTCTATTTCACTGATTTAAGGTTTTCATCCAAAAGTTCAGCCATGGCTTCTTCAACTGCTGATTCAAGCAATCTTGAATTAGCTGAACCAGGAGCTTCTTACCACATAAAAATTCCTGGCAAAAGGCAGAGCTATTGTGAAAATCTGATTATTAAAAATAAATGAGAAACAAATCCAAGAGATAAGTGTACATTTACTTTATTTCCTCCCATGTCTTTATTTAATTACAACAAAGGATTACTAATAACATAGGCCTTTAATAAAATGAATGCAATTGATAATTTGGTAGGATTCCAAGGTTGTAGTGTCTCTTCATGTAAAAAATAAACCAAAAAGAGCAAATGGAATTATACATTTTCTTAAGTTGTTTAAATTAGCATTCTGTTTTTAAATTAATCTCTCATTTAAAGACTCAACCTGGTAGAATTCCAACAAAACTCTTAAGTTTCTAGTAGAAAAGAATGAATGTATTATATATAGTAAACAATAACAGTAAGAAAACCAAACCTGTTTCCGTCAAGTCAATTCCAGCTCATAATGACCCTATATAGGAGCTCAAAGAAATGGATTAAGAGGAGGGGCCAAGATGGTGAAATAGACAGATGCTTCTGACGAGCCATCTTACAACAAAGACCTGAAAAAAACAAGTGAAACAAGTATATTTATGACAAGCTAGGAGCCCTGAACAACAAAGGCAAGGTTAGAAAACAAACTGAGGGACAGGGGGAGGAAGAGATGGTTCAGAATCGGAGAGGAGTTACTGGACCTGATTCACCGGGAGTCCTCAGGCACCATTCCCAGGAGTGGCTGCAGGGGGCTGGTACTAGCCTTTGGCCGCAGTTTCCTCAGGGAGAAGCAGCCAGCCACACAGCCTACTCACACCTCCAGAACCAGAGAAGAACGAGGCTCTCAGCAAAAGCTAAGTAGTTGCGTATATTTTACTACGTCACCCGCTCCACCCTCCCCAAGCTGGCTGCACCAGCTATTGGTTTTCCTGGGCATGAGATAGGCCCTGTTGAGTGCCTAGAGCCATCCTCCAGGCCCTGGAGAAGGAATAAATTCGCAAGTTGAGGAAAAGACAATTTGCCAACTCCACTAACCGGGGAGCTCAGGACAGAAGCAGCTCCTCTCCAGGCATAAACAGTCTGTGGACTCTGAGTACTTTCCCCTCTGCATGGCCCTTGTTGGCAGACTACAACTGTTTCATCTGTACAGCAGAGAGGTGGGTGTTTGACGTTTGACACTGCTTTGCTTATTAAACAGGGTCCTCACCTACCCACATTAGGGGCCTAAGGATGGGTGGCTCCACTCAGGTCACCCAGCCACCCATGAAGGGCATCCAAGGGTAACTGGTACCTCCCAGTCCTTACAAGCAAAAACATTGGTTGCCCGTGGTCCGTCTGCAGAACCCACTCTTCTATACACTCTAGGGAACAGGGACATGATTTCCACAGAGACACCTGGGGAATGATTCCCAGCCCTCTGCCTTGTTCAGAGCATGACCCCTTGCTGCAACCAGATACCGGTACCTACACCAATCACCCCTGCCCCTCTAAGACTGCAGGACAGAGCCTGTACACACACTTGATGATCACCTACCTGGACACCTGAGCTGAATTCATAGAAGAAAAGTCAATGGACTCCTAGACTGATATACCTGATAACAGCTCTAGCCATTTGGGGACAGGACATCAAAGCTCCAAAGGTGAAAATAATCAAGCTCTCTCACTCAGGCAACCTATTTGGGCATATCAAAACAAAACAAAACAAGAAGCTATGATACAGTAAGCAAACATAAATTAATACAATAACTTATAGATGGCTCAGAGACAACAGTTAATATCAAGTCACATAAAAAAAACAGACCATGATCACTTCAACAAGTTCTCAAGACTGAGCATCAAGGGATCCTCTAGATGAAAGTGCCTTCCTGGAACTACCAGTAGCAGAATACAAAAGTTTAATACACAGAACCCTTCAAGACATCAGGAAGGAAATCAGGCAATATGCAGAACAAGCCAAGGAACACACAGATAAAGCAGTTGAAGAAATTAAAAAGGTTATTCAAGAAGATAATGAAAAATTTGATAAGGTGGAAAAATCCATAGACAGACAGCAATCAGAAATTCAGAAAATTAGCAACAAAATTACAGAATTAGACAACTCAATAGAAAGTCAGAGGAGCAGAATTGAGCAAATGGAAGGCAGAATTTCTTAACTTGAGGTTAAAGCACTTGGCACTAATATATCTGAAGAAAAATCAGATAAAAGTATTTTAAAAAATGAAGAAACCTTAAGAATCATGTGGGACTCTATCAAGAGAAATAACCTACGAGTGATTGGAGTACCAGAACAGGGAGGGATAACAGAAAATACAGAGAGAATTGTTAAAGATTTGTTAGCAGAAAACTTCCCTGATATTGCAAAAGATGAGAAGATATCTATCCAAGATGTTCCTCGAACTCCACATAAGGTAGATTTTAAAAGAAAATCACCAAGACATATTATAATCAAACCTCCCCAAACCAAAGATAAAGAGAGAATTTTAAGAGCAGCTAGGGATAAATGAAAACCCACCCACAAAGGAAAGTCAATAAGACTAAGCTCAGACTACTTGGCAGAAACCATGCAGTCAAGAAGGCAACAGAATGACTTATATAAAGCACTGAAGGAAACAAAATTTCCAGCCAAGAATCATATATCCAGCAACACTGTCTCTCAAATATGAAAGGGAAATTAGGACATTTCCAGATAAACACAAGTTTAGGGAATTTGTAAAAACTAAATGAAAACTACAAGAAATACTAAAGGGATTTCTTTGGTTAGAAAATCAATAATATCAGGTATCAGTCCAAGACTAGAACACTGGGCTGAGCAATCAGATGTCAACCCAGACAGGGAAATCATAAAAATAAATCAAGATAAAAAAAATCAAAACAGAGAAACAGTGGTGTTATTATGTAAAAGAAGACAACATTAAAACAAAAAAGAGGGACTAAGAACTTTAGTCATAGACCTTCCGTTTGGAGAGGAAGACAAGGCGATACAAAGAAATAAAAGCTGGATTTAAACTTAGAAAAATAGGGGTAAATAATAAGGTAACCACAAAGGAGACAAACTATCCTACTCATCAAAATAAAATACAAGAAAAAAATAGAGACTCAGTGGAAACAAAATCAACAACAACAAATATGAGGAAAGGATAATACATAAAGATAAGCTACTCAGCACAAAAAAATTAAGTGGGAAAAAGAAACTGTCAACAACACACAAAAAAAGACATAAAAATGATAGCACTAAATGCGTACCTATCCATAATTACACTAAATGTAAATGGACTAAATGCACCAATAAAAAGACAGTGGCAGAATGGATTAAAAACCACGATCCGTCTCTATGCTGCCTACAAGAGACACATCTTAGAGACACAAACAAACTAAAACTCAAAGGATGGAAAAAATATATCAAGCAAACAATAATCAAAGAAGAGCAGGAGTGTCAATATTAATTTCTGACGAAATAGACTTTAAAGTTAAATTCATCAGAAAGGATAAGGAAGGACACTATACAATAATTAAAGGGACAGTATAGCAGGAGGCTATAACCATATTAAATATTTATGCACCCAATGACAGGGCTGCAAGATACATAAAACAAACTCTATCAGCATTGAAAAGTGAGATAGACAGCTTTAGTAGGAGACTTCAACACACCACTTTCAGGGAAGGACAGGACATCCAGAAAGAAGCTCAATAAAGACACGGAAGATCTAAATGCTACAATCAACCAAATTGACCTCATAGACATACACAGAACATTCCACCCAACAGCAGGCAAGTATACCTTCTTTTCTAGTGCACATGGAACACTGTCTAGAATAGAACACATGTTAGGTCATAAAGCAAGCCTTAGAGGAATCCAAAATATTGAAATATTACAAAGCATCGTCTCTGACCATAAGGCCATAAAAGTGGAAATCAATAACAGGAAAAGCAGGGAAAAGAAATCAAACACTTGGAAACTTAACAATACCCTGCTCAAAAAAAGACTGGATTATAGAAGACATTAAGGATGGAATAAAGAAATTCATAGACTCCAATGAGAATGAAAACACTTCCTATCAGAACCTTTGGGACATAGCAAAAGCAGTGCTCAGAGGTCAATTGATACTAATAAACGCACACATACAAAAAGAAGAAAGGGCCAAAATCAAAGAATTATCCTTACAACTTGAACAAATAGAGAGCCACAAAGGAAACCCTCAAGCACAAGAGGAAAAAAATAATAAAAATTAGAGCAGAACTAAATGAAATAGAAGACAGAAAAACAGTTGAAAGAATTCATAAGACCAAAAGGAGGTTCTTTGAAAAAAAAAATCAACAAAATTGATAAACCATTGGCCAAACTGACAAAAGAAAAACAGGAAAGGAAGCAAATAACCCAAATAAGAAATGAGATGGGCAATATTACAACAGACCCAACTGAAATTAAAAGAATCATATCAGATTACTATGAAAAACTATATTCAAACAAATTTGAAAACCTAGAAGAAATAGATGAATTCCTAGAAACACACTACCTACCTAAACTAACACAAACAGAGGTAGAAGAACTAAATAGACCCATAACAAAAAAAGAGATTTAAAAGGTAATCAAAAAACTCCCAACAAAAAAAAGCACTGGCCCTGACAGCTTCGCTGCAGAGCGCTACCAAACTTTCAGAGAAGAGTTAACACCAGTACTACTAAAGGTATTTCAGAGCATAGAAAAGGACAGAATACTACCAAACTCATTCTATGAAGCCACCATATCCCTGATAACAAAACCAGGTAAAGACACCATAAAAAAAGAAAATTACAGACCTATATGCCTCATGAACTTAGATGCAAAAATCCTCAGCAAAATTCTAGCCAATAGAATTCAACAACATATCAAAAAAATAATTCATCATGACCAAGTGGGATTCATACCAGGCATGCAGGAAGGGCTGAACATTAGAAAAGCAATTAATGTAATCCATCATATAAATAAAACAAAAGACAAAAATCACATGATTTTATCAATTGATGCAGAAAAGGCATTTGACAAATTTCAACACCCATTCACGATAAAAACTCTCAGCAAAACAGGAATAGAAGGAAAATTCCTCAATATAATAAAGGGCATTTATACAAAGCCAGTAGCCAACATCATCCTAAATGGAGAGAGCCTGAAAACATTCCCCTTGAGATCAGGAACCAGACAAGGATGCCTTTAATCACCACTCTTGTTCGACATTGTGCCGGACGTCCTAGCCAGAGCAATTAGGCTAGACAAAGAAATAAAGGGCATCCAGATTGGCAAGGATGAAGTGAAAGTGTCTCTATTTGCAGATGACATGATCTTATACACAGAAAACCCTAAGGAATCCTCGAGAAAACTACTGAAACTAATAGAAGAGTTCAGCAGAGTATTACGGTACAAGATAAAAAATACAAAAATCAGTTGGATTCCTCTACACCAACAAAAAGAACATTGAGGAAGAAATCGCCAAATCAATACCATTTACAGTAGCCCCCAAGAAGATAAAATACTTAGGAATAAATCTTACCAGAGATGTAAGAGACTTATACAAAGAAAACTACAAAACACTTCTGCAAGAAACCAAAAGAGACCTACTATAAGTGGAAAAACATACCTTGCTCATGGATAGGAAGACTTAACATTATAAAAATGTCTATTCTACCAAAAATGATCCATACATTTAATGCAATTCTGATCCAAATCCCAAAGACATTCTTCAATGAGATGGAGAAACAAATCACCAATTTCATATGGAAGGGAAAGAGGACCCAGAGAAGTAAAGCATTATTGAAAAAGAAGAACAATGTGGGAGGCCTCATTCTACCTGATTTTAGAACATATTATACCGCCACAGTAGTCAAAACAGCCTGATTCTGGTACAACAACAGATACATAGACCAATGGAACAGAATTGAGAATCCAGATCTAAATCCATCCAGATATGAGCAGTTGATATTTGACAAAGTCCCCAAATCAGTTAAATGGGGAAAAGACAGTCTTTTAAACAAATGGTCCTGGCGTAACTGGATATCCATCTGCAAAAAAATGAAACAAGACCCATACTTCACACTGTGCACAAAAACGAACTCAAAATGGATCAAAGACCTAAATATAAAATCTAAAACAATAAAGATCATGGAAGAAAAAATAGGGACAACATTAGGAGCCCTGATACATGGCATAAACAGTATACAAAACATTACTAACAATGCAGAAGAAAAACTAGATAACTGGGAGCTCCTAAAAATTAAAGAGCTATGCTCATCCAAAGACTTCACCAAAAGAGTAAAAAGATTACCTACAGACTGGGAAAAAGTTTTTAGCTATGACATTTCCAGTCAGAGCCTAATCTCTAAAATCTACATGATACTGCAAAAACTTAACTACAAAAAAGACAAATAACCCAATTAAAAAATGGGCAAAAGATATGAACAGAGACTTCACTGAAGAAGACATTCAGGTAGCTAACAGAAACATGAGGAAATGCTCACGACCATTAGCCATTAGAGAAATGCAAATCAAAGCTACGATGAAATTCCATCTCACTCCAACAAGGCTGGCATTAATCCAAAAAACACAAAATGATAAATGTTGGAGAGGTTGAGGAGAGATTGGAACACTTACACACTGCTGGTGGGAATGTAAAATGGCACAACCAGTTTGGAAATGGATTTGGCTCTTCCTTAAAAAGTTAGAAATAGAACTACCATACGATCCAGCAATCCCACTCCTTGGAATAGATCCTAGAGAAATAAGAGCCTTTACACGAACAGATAGATGCACACCCATGTTCATTGCAGCATTGTTTACAATAGCAAAAAGATGGAAGCAACCAAGGTACCCATCAACGGATGAATGGATAAATTATGGTATATTCACACAAAGGAATAGTATACATCAATAAGGAACAGTGATGAATCTGTGAAACATTTCATAACATGGAGGATTCCATGAGGCATTATGCTGAGTGAAATCAGTCAGTTGCAAAAGGACAAATTTTGCATAAGACCACTATTATAAGAACTTGAGAAATAGTTTCAACAGACAAGAAAATATTCTTTGGTGGTTACAAGAAGGGGGATTGAGGGAGGGAGAGAGGTATTCATTAATTAGATGGTAGATAAGAACTACTTTAGGTAAAGGGAAAGACACACATGATACAGGTGAGGTTAGCACAATTGGACTAAACCAAAAGCAAAGACGTTTCCTGAATAAACTGAATGCTTCAAAGGGCAGCGAAGCAGGGGCATGGGTTTGGGGACCATGGATTCAGGGGACATCTAAGTCAATTGGCATAATAAAATCTATTAAGAAAACATTCTGCATCCCATTTTGGGGAGCGGCATCTGGGGTCTTAAACGCTAGCAAGCGGCCATCTAAGATGCATTAATTAGTCTCAACCCACCTGGACCAAAGGAGAATGAAGAACACCAAGGACACAAGGTAATTACGAGCCCAAGAGACAGAAAGGGCCATATGAACCAGCGACTACATCATCCTGAGACCAGAAGAACTAGATGGTGCCCAGTTACAACCGATGACTCTCCTGACAGGGAACACAACAGAGAACCCCTGAGGGAGCAGGAGAGCAGTGGGATGCAGACCCCAAATTCTCATAAAAAGACCAGACTTAATGGTCTGACTGAGACCAGAAGGACCCCGGTGGTCATGGCTCCCAGACCTTCTGTTAGCCCAGGACAGGAACCATTCCCAAAGCCAATTCTTCAGACAGGGATTGGACTGGACAATGGGATAGAAAAAGATGCTGGTGAAGAATAAGCTTCTTGGGTCAAGTAGACACTTGAGACTATGTTGGCGTCTCCTATCTGGAGGGGTGATGAGAGGGCAGAGGGGTTTAGAAGCTGGCAGAATGGACACAAAAAGAGAGAGTGGAGGGAAGGAGTGGGCAGTCTCATTAGGGGGAGAGCAATTAGGAGTATATAGCAAGGTGTATGTAAATTTTTGTAGGAGAGTGACTTGATTTGTAAACTTTCACTTGAAGCACAATAAAAATTAAAAAAAAAAAACAACTGATTAAACAGTAAATCTCCCAGTTACTGTACTTCCATATATCATTCAATGCTATGCATTTAAATACAATGTGACTAATCTATCATGTGAATACATTGCTAATACAGTCATTTAACTTTTAGCTGACCTATCTATTACCTTTAGCTTTCTGTGTCTTCCAGGAGTAGCACACACAGAGTACAGATAATCTTCCTGGGACCATGATTTTAATTAGAAGAGGCCTTCATCAACTTCTTGGTGTCAGCGGAACACCAGAGGAGGACTGGATCACTTGTGCAGTTGGAAACTAGCGCACCGTCCCTAAGAAGACTTCCATCAACACACTTTTCTCTGCCTAAGTTACTCTTGCCTGGTGCCTTTTCATTAGTGGATCTAGCTTCCTTTCCATTTGGTGTAACACTTCAGAAGAAGGCAGGATAAGGAATTTGGGGTACAGAGTGTTTTAAGTACACAGGATGAACAATGGGTTGACAGATACGGGTTTTATAATTTTATCTACCTATAGAGAGTTGTCAACAATTTCATTTTAGTTGGATCCACAATCAATGCCCGTGGAAGCAGCAGTCAGGAAGTTCAAAGACGTATTGCTTTGGGCCAATCTGCTGCAGAAGATCTCTTTAAAGTGTTAAAAAGAAAGATGTCAGTTTGAGGTCTAAGGTGTACCTGATCCAAGTCATGGTATTTTTGATTGCCTCATATGCATAAGAAAGCTGGACAATGAATAAGGAAGACCAAAGAAGAATTGATGCCTTTGAATTATGGCGTTGGCGAAGAATATTGAATATACCATGGCCTGCCAGAAGAACAAACAAACCTGTCTTGGAAAAAGTACAGTCAGAATGCTTCTTAGAAGGGAGGATGGTGAGACTCTGTCTTACATACTTTGGACATGTCATTAGGAAAGACCAGTCCCTGGAGAAGGACATTATGCTTGGTAAGGTAGAGGGTCGGCAAAAAATAGGAAGACCCTCAATGAGATGGATTGACACAGTGACTGCAACTATGGGCTCAAACGTAGCAACAATTGTGAGGATGGTGCACGACTGGGCAGTGTTTCCTTCTGTTGTACATAGGGTACTGAGTTGGAATCAACTGGGCAGCACCTAACAACGACAACAACATAGAGACCAAAGAGCAACAGGAATAAGTAACATAATAACGACAAATGTCATTAGTGAACAAACATAGGAAATCTTGAAGTTCAAAGGCAGAATCAAATGTAATTGTTTCATGAAATCTTTGCTGACCTGATTTTTCCAAAAGCAGGTATAGATAATATCTGCCTATCTTCTAGTAGATGACATTGGCAGTAGCCCTTATGGTAAAATAAATAATAAAAAGGTAGGTAAATTGATGTGTGGTTTGGAATAACACAAGTAACAGTAAACCTAAACCCAGAGAAAGAAATGGGGTCACACATCTAATGGTATCCTCAATCCTAGACTCCATCTCCCTCTTCAACTTAGAAAATCTTGTTTTCTCCATTCCTAATCTAATCAAGGTGAAACAAATATTAGAAGAGTGATAAAAATGAGCTCCCTATCACTGGTGGTATTCAAGCAAATATGAATGACTCTTTGTCAGGAATGTTGTAGAAGTGGCAAAAGTGGAATTCTAGGGTCCAACATGTCAAAATGTAGATTGTCACGGATTGAATTGTGTCCCCACAAAATGTGTGTCAATTTGGCAAGGCCATGATTCCCAGTATTGTGTGATTGTCTACCATTTTGTCATCTGATGTGATTTTCCTATGTGCTGTAAATCCTACCTCTATGATGTTAATGAGGCAGGATTAGATACAGTTAAATTAATGAGGCAGGACTCAAACTACAAGATTAGGTTGTGTCTTAAATCAACCTCTTTTGAGATCTAAAAGAGAGGAGCAAGCAGAGATACAGCGGAACCTTATACCACCAAGAAACAAGAACCAGGAGAATAGCGTGTCCTTTGGACCTGTTGTCCTTTCGCTGAGAAGCTCCTTGACTGCAGAAGATTGATGACAAGGACCTTCCCCCAGAGCCGATAGAGAAGTTCTTCCCCTGGATCTGGCACCCTGAATTCGGACTTTAGCCTCCTAGACTGTGAGATAATAAATTTCTCTTTGTTAAAACCATCCACTTACAGTATTTCTGTTATAGCAACACTAGATAACTAAGACATAGATCAAACAATAACTTGGATACAATACAAAGAAAAAATCTGAATGGATTGATGAGTAAATGAAATTTGGTGATAAAAAAAACATCGTAGATGAGCCCAATGTTTTTATACTAGAACATGGAGAAATCTTGGTATCATATACAGAAATGAGGACATTCTGAAAACTTGAGAATAATCTGGTCCCTAGAGTAGTCTTAAAACACGTAAGGTTAGCCATGTGCTTCCAGGAGGAGAACCTGATCTGGAAACAGAAAGGAAACCAGCGTAAACCACACAAATCTCTAAGTAAGATTACAATCTAGTTTGGATACAGACAAGTAAACAGGCAATTATAACACATACATTGTCAGTGAAAGCACTGGGGGCCATGGGAGCACACTCAAGGAGCCTAAACTTCAGGGTCAAGCAAGGCTTCCTGGAGAAAGTGATGTCAAATCTTAACCAGGCCACGGGGTGCAGCAAAGAGGGTGACAAGAAGAAGGACATGCATATGTAAATGTCTGGAGGTGAGGAAGAGGCAGGGTATTTTCTTTTTTTGAATATTTTATTGTGTTTTAGGTGAATGTTTACACAGCAAATTAGATTCCCATTCAGCACAAATTGTTGAATTCTCAATTTATGCACATATTGTTCTGTGACATTGGTTACAACCCCTGCATTGTGTCAACACTCATCATTTCTACCCTGCCTGCCCAATTTCCATCCATCCAGTTTCCCTGCCCTTTTTTGCCTTCTCGTCTTTGCTTTTGGGTAGATGTTGAGCAATTGGTCCCATATAGTTCATTGTTTAAAGGAACACACTCCTCACAGTTGCTATTGTTTATTTTATAGACCAATCTATTATTTGGCTGAAAGGTGACCTCTGGGAGTGGCTTCAGTTCCAGGTTAAAGGGTATCTTAGGGTGATAGTCTCAGGGGTTCCTCTAGCCTCTAACAGTCCAGTAAGTCTGGTCTTTTGTTATGGATTTGGCTTTTGTTCTACATTTTTCTTCCATTCTAACTGGGACCTTCTATTGTGTCCCTGGTCAGAACAGTTGGTAGTGGTAACTGGGCACCTTGAAGTTCTTCTTGTCTCAGGCTAGAAGAGGTTGTGGTTTGTGTGGGAGGCTGGGTATTTTCAAGGATCTGAAAGTGCTTCAGTATGATTAGAGCACAGAGTGTGAAGATGAGGGAGAGGCAAGAATATGAGCCAGAGAGGGAAGCAGGGACAATGGTTAGAGGAACTATATTAAGGAATTCAGACTTTTATCTGAGGGCCTTGAGAGTGAAGAGACACGATTAGATTTTCTTTTTATAAAGACTATTCTGGCTACAACACAGAGACTGAAACAGAGCAGGGAGTTAAAAATTTTGTTCTTCAGACATCTTTGGTAGTCAGGTGAAGCCTATAAATCCCTTCTCAGAATATTGTTTAAGTATGCAAAATAAAATTTGTGATTATCCAAAAATGAAATTAAGAAAACAGTTCCATTTACATTACCATCACAAGGAAGAGTGTGTATAGGAATAAAGTCAACAAAAGGAGTGCAGAACTTGTGCTCTGAAAACTAAAAATTACTGTTGAAATTAATTCCTGTATTAGAAGAAGGACATCCCATGTTCATGGATTGGAAGACTTAATATTGCTAAGAAAGTAATATTCCCCAAAATTTATCTATGGATTCAACAAAATCGCTATTGAAATCCCAGATGCCTTTTTTTTTTTTTTTTTGCAGAAATTGACAAGCTGGTCCTAAAATTTATATGAAAATTTAAGGAATCAAGAACAGTCAAAAGAAAAAAAAATGGTTGTGTGTTATGTGTTAACTTGGCTAGGCGGCGTTCTTAGAGTTTTGGCAGATACCAGACTGGTCGCTCTTCCATAATGTAACATAATGTAATCACTTTCCATGATGTGATCCATTATGATCAGCCAGTTAGTTGAAAGGAGAGTTTCACAGGGTATGTGGCCTACCTCCAGTACATAAATGGATGTCTTGGCAAAACTCATTCTCTCTTGACCCAACATTCTCCTCATCACCTGACCTCTGGTTCCTGAGATGTAGGCCTGCAGAAATCTCTGGCCTGTCATCTGACCTGCAGATTTGGATTTGCCAGCCCCTGCCACCCTATGAGCCAGCAGAGGTCTCCAGCATGCTGCCTGACCTACAGATTTGGGACTTGCTAGACCCCTTTATTGTGAGTATAGTCTGTGAGTTCTGTATGGCTGTTGCAATGGATTATCGAACCCACCAGAAAAGTAGAGGATGTCATGGGAAGAAAGATGGTACCAGAATCGGTAAAGATGGCAGAAGGAAAAGGTATTTCAGACCTCTGCCTCCTAGCAATCAGCCTTGTGCTGTTGCTCTTGACTCTCTTTACTCCTTGTGAAATGAGAGGCGATCAGACACCCCTGCCATGTTATTTTTTAAGGCCATGGATGTCATAAGGCAGTGAAATGACATACATAAAGTGCTGAAAGAAAAGAACTGTCAATCAAGAATTCTATATCCACCAAAACTGCCCTTCAAAATGAGGGAGAACTTAAGACAGGTAAATGAAAGCTGAGGGAGGTCATTACACTACACTTGCACTAAGGAAAATGCTAAAGACCATACTTCAGGGTGAAATGGCAGGAAAACAGACAGTAACTTGAAGCCATATGAAGAAATAAAGACTTCTGGTAAGACAATTTTGTAAGCAAATATAAAGCCTAGTTTTATTGTATTTTTGGTTTGTGACTCTTTTCATTATGCTCTACACAAGTTAAAAGACAAATGCATAAAAATAATTATAAATTTTTGTTATTTGGCACACAATATATAGCCCATTGAAACCAAACCTATCACTGTTGAGTTGATTCATAACGACCCCGTAGGACAGTGTAGAACTGCCCCATCAAGTTTCCAAGGAATGCTTGGTGGATTTGAACTGCCGACCTTTTGGTTAGTAGCCGAAGCATTTAACCACTATGCCACCAGGGTTTCCCACAATATATAAACATGTGATTTTTGACAACAACATAAGTGGGGGTGACAAAGCTGTATAGGAACAGAATTTTTACATGCTCTTGAAAGTTAAGCTGGCATCCATTTAAATTAGATTGTTATAAATTTAGGATCTTAAGTGTAATCCCGAAAGTAATGAAAAAAATTCTAAAATATATACACAAAAGGAAATGAAAAGAAAATCAAAATAGTTCATTACAAAAGAATCAACACGAAGGCAGTATTGAAAAAAAATGAAGGACAAAAAAGGTATAAGACACAGAAAACAAATAGCAAAATGACAAGGATAAATCCTTCCCTAACAGTAATTACTTTAAATGTAAATGAATTAAGGAATCCTGTTGAAAGGCTGGAAACCCTGGTGGCGTAGTGGTTAAGTGCTATGGCTGCTAACCAACGGGTCGGCAGTTCAAATCCACCAGGCGCTCCTTGGAAACTCTATGGGGCAGTTCTACTCTGTCCTATAGGGTCGCTATGAGTTGGAATCGACTCGACGGCACTGGGTTCGGTTTTTTTTGGTTGAAAAGCTGAGATTGGCAGATTGTATACAAATAAGATCCAACTATATGTTGCCTACAAGATGTTCACTTCGGATCAAAAGACATATAAATAGGTTGAAAATGAAAGGATGAAAAAGTATTCTATGCTGAATCCAGACTTTCTGGAGCTATTGAGGCTGGATGAACCTCCAAAACTATTGCCCTGAAATAATTTTTAAACCTTAAACCAAAAATATCCCCCTAAAGCCCTCTTAGTTTAACTAGTAGAGAATGTCTGCCTTGAGCATTGTGTACTTTTAAGAACCCTATGGCATCATGAAACCCTGGTGATGTAGTGGTTAAGTGCTACAGCTGCTAACCAAGCAGTTTGAACCCACAGGTGCTCCTTGGAAACTCTGTGGGGCAGTTCTACTCTGTCCTATAGGGTCACTGTGAGTCGGAATCAACACGACAGTAATGGGTTTGGTTTGTATATGGGATCAAATTGACAATAGCAACTCAAAAGATTAGATGGGAACCTTAGGGGGCAGGGAGTTTACATTAATGGGGAAGGAACAATTCGGAAAAGGAAGGTGAGAGTGGTTGCACAACTTAGAGAATGTAATCAATGTCTCTGAATTGTACATGTAGGAATTGTTGAATTGGTATATGTTCTGTTGTATATATTCTCAACAATAGTAACAAAAAAGAAAATAAATTTTGAAAATGTTCCATGCTAATACTAACCAAAAGAGAGCTGAGGTGGCTTAATATATCACCCAAAATAGACTTTAAATATAAAACTGTTAAAAAGAGACAAGGAAGGCCATTATATAATGATAAAAGGGTCAATTTACCAAGAAGATATAAGAATTATAAATATATATGACTCGAGGGCACTGGGATGAGATGCACCTAACAACCCATTAACCCATTGCCGTCGAGTCGATTCCGACAGATCCTCAAAATACATGAAGCAAACATTGACAGAATTGAAGTGAGATAGAGAAAGTTATTCTATAATAGTTGGAGACTTTAATATGCCACTTCAAATACAGCTTATTGTTTATTACACTTCAAGTAGACAAATTTATTACTTTATTTTAATAAAGTTCAATACAGTTTGTTAGTGGTTACCAGGGGTGGGAGGGAGGAGCAAAGGGGGAACCAGGGCCTAGGTGGTGGTTGTTGTTGTTGTTGTTAGGTGCTGTCGAGTCGGTTCCAACTCATAGCAACCCTATGCACAACAGAATGAAACACTGCCCAGTCCTGCACTATCCTCAAAATCGTTGTTATGGTTGAGCTCATTGTTGCAGCCACTGTGTCAATCCACCTCACTGAGGGTCTTCCTCTTTTCCGCTGACCCTGTACTCTGCCAAGCATGATGTCCTCCAGGGACTGATCCCTCCTGACAACATGTCCAAAGTGTATAAGATGCAGTCTTGTCATCCTTGCCTCTAAGGAGCATTCTGGCTGCACTTCTTCCAAGACAGATTTGTTCGTTCTTTTGGCAGTCCATGGTATAGTCAATATTCTTTGCCAACACCACAATTCAAAGACATCAACTCTTCTTCGGTCTTCCTTATTCATTCTCCAGCTTTCACATGCATATGATGCGATTGAAAATACCATGGCTTGGGTCAGGCGCACCTTAGTCTTCAGGGTGACATCTTTGCTCTTCAACACTTTGAAGAGGTCCTTTGCAGCAGATTTACCCAGTGCAATGCGTCTTTTGATTTCTTGACTGCTGCTTCCATGGCTGTTGATTGTGGATCCAAGTAAAATGTAATCCTTGACAACTTCAATCTTTTCTCCATTTATCATGATGTTGCTCATTGGTCCAGTTGTGAGGATTTTTGTTTTCTTTATGTTGAGGTGCAGTCCATACTGAAGGTGTGGTCTTTGATCTTTATTAGGAAGTGCTTCAAGTCCTTTTCACTTTCAGTAAGCAAGATCGTGTCATCTGCATAACTCAGGTTGTTAACGAGTCTTCCTCCAATCCTGATGCTCTGTTCTTCTTCATATAGTCCAGCTTCTCAGATTATTTGTTCAGTATACAGATTAAATAGGTATGGTGAAAGAACACAACCCTGACGCACACCTTTCCTGACTTTAAACCAATCAGTATCCCCTTGTTCTGTCCGAACAACTGCCTCTTGGTCTATGTAAAGGTTCCTCAAAGCACAATTAAGTGTTCAGGAATTCCCATTCTTCACAGTGTTATCCATAGTTTGTTATGATTCAAATAGCCGAATGCCTTTGCATAGTCAATAAAACACAGGTAAACATCCTTCTGGTATTCTCTGCTTTCAGCCAACATCCATCTGACATCAGCAATGATATCCGTGGTTCCACATCCTATTCTGAAACCAGCCTGAATTTCTGGCAGTTCCCTGTCGATATACTGCCATGGCCATTTTTGAATGATCTTCAGCAAAGTTTTGCTTGCACGTGATATTAATGGTTTTGTTCTACAATTTCCACATTCGGTTGGATCACCTTTCTTGGGAACAGGCATAAATATGGATCTAGGAGGCACTGAATTTCTCCTAAGGGTAATGGAAAATTTTGGAAATGGATAGTGGTGATGGTTGCACAACACGATGAGCATAAATAATATTACTTAGTTGTGCATGTAAAAAGATGTTGAAATGGCAAATGTTTTGTTATATATATTTGTACCATTATAAAGAACAAAAATTAATCTATGATGTTAGAAGTCAAGGTAGTAGTCACCCTTGGTTAGGAGAAAGTGACTGGAAAATTTAATAGAGAAGCTTCTGAAATCCTGGTCATGTTCTGATTCTCCATCTGAATGCTGGTTACATGAGTGGGCTCGGTTTGTAAAGCTATAGATGATATGGGCATTTTTCCATATCTATATTATTTTTCATTGAATTGTAAAACAAAAAAATCAATTGGCCATAGACATATGGGTTTATTCTAGATTCTCAATTCTATTCCATTGATCAATATGTCTGTCCTTATACCAGAACCATGTTGTTGTGATTACAGTAGCATTTTAGTACATTTTGAAATTGGGAAGTGTAAGTCTTCCAAATCTCTACTTCTTTTCCAAGACTGCTTTGGCTATTTTGGGCCCTTTATAATTCCATATGAATTTAAGGATCAGCTTTTCCATTTCAGCCCAAAAAAAGGCTGTTGGAATATTGATAGGGGTTGTGTTGACTCTGTACATCACCTTGGGTTATACTGATATCTTAACCATAGTAAGTCTTCCAATCCATGAACATGGGATGTGTTTACATTTATTTAGGTCTTTTAATTTCTTTCAGCAATGTTTTGTAGTTTTTAGTGTACAAGTCTTTCATACCCCTGGTTAAATTTATTCTGAAGTGTTTTATTCTTTTAGATGCTATTTTATTTGGAATTGTTTTCTTACTTTCGTTTTCAGATTGCTCATTGCCTGTTGTCTTAGTTTCTTGGTGGTGCTATCACTGAAATACCACAAGTGGGTGGCTTTAATGAACAGAATTTATTTCTCAGTTTAGGAGGCTAGAAGTCTGAATTCAGGGCACCAGCCCTAGGGGAAGGCTTTCTTTCTCTGTTAGCTCTGGTGGAAGGTCCTTGTCTTTTCAACTTCTGTTCCTGGGTTCCGTGATGATCTTCATGTGGCGTGGCCCTTATCTTCCCCCATCTGTTTGTGTTTGCTTGCCTTTGTGCTGAATCTGCTCTTTTATATCGCAAAAGTGATTGGCTTATGACACCACTGATATGACTTCATTAACGTAACAAAGAAACCCTTTTCTAATATGGGATTACATTCACAGGTTAGGATTCACAACACGTATTTTGAAGAACATAATTCAATCCATAACGTTGATGTATAGAACCCACCCAAAACTAAACAACTGATTTTTGTTTGTTGGCCTTGTACCCTGCAACTTTGCTGAATTCATTTATTAGCTCTAGTAGCCTTCTTGTGGAATCTGGGATTTATATATATATATAGGATCATGTCATCTGTGAAAAGAGATAGTTTTACCTTTTCTTTTCCAATTCAGATGTCTTTTATTTCTTTTCTTGCCTAATTTCTCTGACTAGGACCTTCTGTACAATGCCAAATAGTAATGGTGAAAGTGGGCATCCTTGTTTTGTTCCTGATCTTATGGAAGAAAGATTTCAGTCTCTCACAACTGAGTATGATGTTAGCTCTGGATTTTTCATAAATGTCCTTTATCATGCTGAGGAATTTCCCTTCTATTCCTGGTTTGTTGAGTGTTTTGAATTTTGTCAAATGACTTTCTGTATCAATTGAGATGACCATATATATATTTTTCCTTGTTCTATTAATGTTATATATTATACTGATTTTTTTTTATGTTCAACCAACCTTGTATTTCTGGGATAAATCCACTTGATCATTGTATACGGTCCTTTTAAAATGCTGTTGGTTGTGGTTTGGTAGTATTTTGTTGAGAATATTTGCAGCTATATTCATGAGGGTATGGCTTGTAGCCAAGAACCTTTCTGTTCTTGTGATGTCTTTGTCTGGCTTTGACTTTGGGTAATAATGTCCTCGTAGAATGTGTTAGAAAGTGTTCTCTCCTCTTCTATTTTCTTGTTTGAATGTATTGGTGTTAGTTCTTTAAATATTTGGTAGATTTTACCAGTGAAGCCATCTTGTTCTGGATTTTTCTTTGTTGGTAGATTTTTGATTACTTATTCAATGTCTTTTATAATTAGTCTGTTCAGATTTTCTATTCTTGAGCCAATTTATGTAATTTGTGTATTTCTAGGAATATGTCCATTTCATCTAGATTATCTAATAGGTTTGTATAAAATTGCTCAGAGTGTTCTCCTACAGCTTTTTTTTTTTTTTGGTAAGATCAGTGTTAATATTCCACAATCATTTCTAATTTTAGTTATCTGCCTCTCGCCTCTTTCTTCATTATCAGTCTAGCTAACGACTTGTAAATTTTATTGGTCTTACCAAAGAACCAACTTTTTTTTTTTCTATTGTTTTTCTTTCCTCTATTAATTTATCTTTACCCTAATCTTTATTACTTGCTTTCTTGTGTCGCTGTGAGTCGGAATTGACTCGACGGCACTGGTTTTTTTGGGTTCTTCTGGTAGCTTTCTGTTAGTTTGCTTTTCTTTTTCTAATTCTTCAAAGTATAAAGTTAGGTTAGTGATTTAAGATCTTGCTTCCTATTTAACCTGGGTATTTTTTTTTTTTTTTTACCAATAAATTTTTTTAAATTGCATTTTCATTTTCACTCATCTTAAGGTATTTTCTGATTTCCCTTTTGATCAACTGGTTGTTTAATAGTGTGTTGCTTGATTTCCAGATATTTGTGAATTTTCCAGTTTCTCTCTGTTACTGATGTCTATTTTCAGTCTACTGTGATAAGAAAGATACTTGGCATGATTTCAATATTTTTAAATTTATTGAGTTTTTTTTTAACCTAATATATGATCTATTTTGGAGAGTGTGCACTGGAGAAAAATGCATATTCTGCTATGGTTGGATGGAGTGCTCTAAATATGTCCATTATGTCAAGTTGATTTATAGTATTCAGATCCTCTATGTACTTATCGGTCTTCTGTCTAGCTGTTCTATCCATTAAATCAGTTGACCATAGATGTACGGGTTTATTTCTGGACTCTCAATTCCATTTCATTGGTCTATGTGTCTATCATTATATCAAATTACCGTAGCTTTATAGTATGTTTTGAAGTTGGGAAGTGTGAGTTATCCAACTTTGTTCTTCTTTTATGAATTGTTTTGGCTATTTGGGGCCCTACCAATTGATTTTTGACAATGCTGTAAAGTCCATTCAGTGAGGGAAAGAATAGTCTCTTCAACAAATGGTGCTGGAACAACTGCATTTCCACATGAAGAGGAATAAAGTTGGAACCCTATCTCACAGCATAGATGAAATCTAATTAAAAATGAATCAACAACCTCAATGTAAGAACTAAGTCGTAAAACTCTTAGAAGAAAACATAGGGTAAATCTTCATGACCTTGGATTTGACAATGGATTCTTGGATATACCAAAAGTATGAGCAATGAAAAAAAAAAAAGATAAATTGCACTACATCAAAATGAAAGACTGTTGTGAAGAAAGGACATTTTTGAAAAAAAAAAGCACAATGCACATTCTACTCCAGTGCACATGGTTCATTCTCCAGGAGAGACCACATCTTAGGTTACAAAGCAAGTCTTGATAGATTTAAAAAGATTGAAATCATACAAAGTATTTTCTCTGACCACAGGGAAGCAAAGCTAGAAATCAATAACAGAAAAAAAAAAAAGAAAACCTGGAAAATACACGTGATTAAACTACCAATGGGTGAAGGAAGAAATCAAAAGAGAAATCACAAATTTCTTAGAGTCAAATGAAAGCACAACATACCAAAACTTATGGGATGCAGTGAAGGCAGTACCTGGAGGGAAACTTACAGCAATAAAATACCTACATGAAAAAGAAGAAAAACCTCAAATTAACAGCCTACCTCAACAACTACAGGAACTAGAAACAAAAGAGCAAACTAAACCTAAACCTGTCAGAAGAAAGGAAATAACAAAGGTCAGAGCATAAATAAATAAAAGAGAAAACAGAAAAACAGAGAGAATAAATAAAACCAGAAGTTGGTTCTTTGAAAAGACCAATAAAATTGACAAACCTTTAGCTAGGCTGACAAAGATACAAATAACCAAAATAAAAAATGAAAGAGGTGATATTACAAATGACCCAATAGAAATAAAAAGAATTATGATGGAATATTGTGAACAACTATATGGCAAAAACTGGATAACACAGATGAAATGGACAAATTCTTAGAAGCACACAACCTACCCAAACTGACTTGAGAGAAAATAGTCTCAACAGACCCATAACAAGTGAAGAGATCAAATCAGTGATTAAAAAATCTCCCAACAAAAAAAGTCCTTGACCAGATGGCTTCACTGGGGAATTCTACCAAACATTTAGAGAAGAATTGACACCAATACTATTTAAACTCTTCCAAAAGATAGAGAAGGAAGTAATACTCCCTAATTCATTCTATGAAGCAAACATAACCCTGATACCCAAACCAAACAGATACCACAAGAAAAGAACAACAACCAAAACTACAGGCGAGTATCTCCTATGAATACAGATGCAAAAATCCTCAACAAAATACTAGTGAACAGAATCCAACAACATATTAAAGAAATCATACACCATGACCAAGTGGGATTTATTCCAGAAATGCAAGGATGGTTCAGCATTAGAAAATCAATCAATGTCATACACCACATCCATAGAACAAAAGAAAAGAACCCCATGCCCATCTCTATGGATGCAGAAAAAACATTTGATAAAATCCAACGCCCTTTCTTGATGAAAATTCTCAAGAATATTGGAGTGGAAGGAAAATTCCTCAATATAATTCAGGGCACATATGAAAAGCCAACGGCCAACATTATACTTAATGCAGAAAGACTGAGAACTTCCCCCCTTGAAATCAGAAACAAGACAAGGGTGATCACTCTCACCACTTCTGTTCAATATTGTATCAGAAGTTCTAGCCAGAGCAATAAGACAAGAAAAAAGAAATAAAAGGTATCCAAACCAGAAAAGAAGATTCTCTCTCTGCACAGATGATATAATCCCATACATAGTAAATCCCAAAAAGTCCACAAGAAAAGTTCTAGACCTAATAGATGAATTTAGCACAGTTGCAGGGTATAAGCTCAACAAAAAAATCAGTTGGATTTCTATGCAACAGTGATGAGAAATCTGAAAGGAAAATTAGAGAAACAATTCCATTTATAATAACATCTAAGAGAATAAAATACCTAGGAATAAATCTCACCAGGGACGTGAAGGACTTACACAATAAAACTAATGAAACACTGCTGTAGGAGATTCAAGAAGACTTAACTAAATGGAAGGATGTTCCATGTTCATGGATTGGAGAACTTAATATTGTTAAGATGTCAATACTACCTAAAGCAATCTATAGATTCAATCCAATTCCAATCAAAATTCTAACAGTCTTCTTTACAGAAATGGAAAAACCAATCCTCAACTTTGTATGGAAGGGACAAAAACCCAAATCCATTGCTGTCAAGTCAATTCTAACTCATAGCAACCCTACGGGACAGAGTAGAACTGCACCACAGGGTTTCCAAGGAGTGCCTGGTGGATTCGAACTGCCAACCTTTTGGTTAGCAGCCATAGCACTTAACCACTACACCACCAGTGTTTCCATATGGAAGGCAAGAAGACCCAAATAGCTAAAAAATGTTGAAAGAGAAGAACAAAGTAGGAGGACTCACACTTCCTGATTTTTTTTTTAATTAACTTTTATTGAGCTTCAAGTGAACGTTTACAAATCAAGTCAAACTGTCACATATAAGTTTATATACACCTTACTCTGTACTCCCACTTGCTCTCCCCCTAATGAGTCAGCCCTTCCAGTCTCTCCTTTCCTGACAATTTTGCCAGCTTCCAACTCTCTCTATCCTCCCATCCCCCCTCCAGACAGGAGATGCCAACACAGTCTCAAGTGTCCACCTGATACAAATAGCTCACTCTTCATCAGCATCTCTCTTCTACCCACTGTCCAGTCCCTTCCATGTCTGATGAGTTGTCTTCGGGAATGGTTCCTGTCCTGGGCCAACATAAGGTTTGGGGACCATGACCACCGGGATTCCTCTAGTCTCAGTCAGACCATTAAGTATGGTCTTTTTGTGAGAATTTGGGGTCTGCATCCCACTGATCTCCTGCTCCCTCAGGGGTTCTCTGTTGTGCTCCCTGTCAGGGCAGTCATCGGTTGTGACTGGGCACCAACTAGTTCTTCTGGTCTCAGGATGATGTAGGTCTCTGGTTCATGTGGCCCTTTCTGTCTCTTGGGCTCTTAGTTATCGTGTGACCTTGGTGTCACACTTCCTGATTTTTAAACATACTATACAGTTACAGTAATCAAAACAGACTGGTTCTGGTATAACAATAACTACATAGACCAGTGGAATAGAATTGAGAGTTCAGAAATAAATCCACACATCTATGTCAGATGATTTTTGACAAGGTTGCAAAGTCCATTTGATGGGGAAAGAAGAGTACATTCAATAAATGGTGCTGGGAAAATTGGATTTCACAGGCAAAAAAATGAAACAGAATCCATGCTTCACACCATACACAAAAACAAATTCAAAATGAATTAACTATGTATGCAAATTAAAACGATAAAATTCTTTTAGAAAAAACAGGGGCAACACTGTCAGGCCTAGCTTTCAACAATGGATTATTTAATTTAATAACAAAAGCAGAAACAGCAAGAGACAAAATACATAAATGAGACCTCGTAAAAATTAGAAACTTGTTCACCAAAAGACTTGGCAAAAAAAGTGAAAAGACAAGCTACCGATTGGGAGAATATCTTCAGAAACCACATATCTGACAAGAATCTAATAGGCAAAATATATATAAAACTACAACAACTTAACAACAAAAAGACAACCCAATCATAAAATGGGCAAAAGACTTGAACAGACAGTTCACCAAAGAGAACATTCATATGGCCACCAAACACATGAAAAGATATTCAACATAACAGCCATTAGAGAGATGCAAATCAAAACCACAATGAGATACCATTTCACTCCCACTAGGATGGAAACCCTGGTGGTACAGTGGCTAAGAGCTACGGCTGCTAACCAAAAGGTCAGCAGTTCAAATCCACCAGGTGCTCCTTGGAAACTCTATGGGGCAGTTCTACTCTGTCCTATTAGGTCGCCATAGTTGGAATCCACTTGATGGCAACAGGAGGATGGCTAAGCTTAAAAAAGCAAACAAACAGAAAATAACAAATGTTGACAAGGATGTGGCGAAATTGGAACCCTTATCCATTGCTGGTGGGAACACAAAATGGTACAGCTGTTGTCGAAAACAGTGTGATGGTTCCTCAAAAAACTAAAAATAAGACTACCATTAAAAAAAAAACCCCGTTGCTGTCAAGTCACTTGGGACACATAGTGACCCTATAGTCCAGAGTAGAACTGACGCATAGGGTTTCCAAGGAGCGGCTGGTGGGTTCGCACTGCCAGCCTTCTGGTTAGCAGCCGAACGCTTAACCACTGGGCAACCAGGGCTCCAGAACTACTGTATAACACAGCAATTCCACTCCTACGCATATTCCCAAAAGTCTTGAAAGCAGAAACTCAAAAAGAGAACTGTACGCCAATGTTTATTACAGCACTATTCGCAATAGCCACAAGATGGAAACAACCTAAATGCCCATCAACAGATGAGTGGATAAACAAAATGTGGCACATACATACAGTGGAATACCACTCAGCTAGTAGGAGAAATGAAGTCTTGATACATGCTACGGCATGGATGGAGCTTGAAAATACCATGCTGAGTAAAATAAACCAGTCACAGAAGGACAAATATTGACCTCAATTATGGAAAAAGACAAGTATAGAGACCAAAGTTTATAAGTAGTTACCAGGGGTAGAACGGAGCAGGAAAAGGGGAATCAACAGTGATGGAAATGTTGCATTGATTAAGGGTAGGGTTGCACAGCCATTTATTGTAACTGCTGTCACTAAGTTGTAAAAAGTTGAATTGGCAAAAAAAAGAACACCATCAAGAAAGTGAAAAGAAACCTTCGGCCATTTTCTGCTAAGGATTTAGAAAATGTCTATTCAAGTACTTTGCCCATTGTATGATTGGGCTGTTTATATTTTTGTTGTTGAGTTATAGTTCTGTATATAATCTGTATACTAAATCCTTAGCAGATAATGGCCGTAGGACATTTCTCCAAAGAAATGTCATATGAAAAAATAGCTCAACACATTAGTCATTAGGGGAATGCAAATCAAAGCCACAATGAGATACCACTTCATACCCACTAGGATGGTTATGATCAGGAAAATGGAAAACAACAAGTGTTGGTGAGGATGTGGAGAAATTTGAACGCTCATCCATTATTGGTGGAAATGTAAAATGGTGCTGCCGCTGTGGAAAACAGTTAGGCAGTTCCTCAAAGAGTCAAAGAATTACCACATGACTCAGCAATTCCACTCCTAGGTATACACCCAAAAGCCTTTAAAGCAGGGACTCAAACAGCTACTTGTACACCAAGGTGCAGCATGATTCACAATATCATTGCAGCATGATTCACAATATCCAAAAGGTGAAAACAGCCTGAATTTCCATTAACAAATGAATGGATAAATAAATATGGCATATACATACAATAGACTACTACTCAGCCATGAAGAAAACTGAAATTCTGATACAGGCTACAATATGGATGATGCTTGAAAACATTATGCTAAATAAAATAAGCCAAACACAAAAGGACAAATAATACATGATCCCATTTACATGAAGTAGCTAGACTAGATGTCAATAAAGACAAAAAGTGCATTTGTGGTTACCAGGGGCTGAGGGGAGGAAAATTGGGAATTATTGCCTAATGGGTATAGAATTTCTGTTTGGGGTGAAAAATGATAGTTGCAAAAATAAAAATAAAAAATATATTTAAAAACCACAAAAAGCCTCCTTTTACCCACTAGGAGGGCTAAAAAAAAAAAAAAAAAAAGACAGATAAAGCAAGTATTGGTATGGAGAAACCGGAAACCTTATACATTGCCGAAGGAGCTCTGGTGGCACAGTGGTTAAGCATTTGGCTACTAACCTAAAGGCTGACAGTTCAAATTCATCATCGCTCTGGGGGAGAAAGTTGTAGCAATCTGCTTGCATAAAGAGTACAACTTTGGAAACCTTATGAAGCAGTTCTATTCTGTCCTATAGGGTCATTGTGTGTTGGTATCCACGCCACGGCACACCACAAGAACAATACACATTGCTGGTGGGGTTATAAAATGGTGTAGCCACAGCAGAGAACAGTTGGCAGTTCCTCAAAACTTAAACATTAAGTTACCATGTGAACTGGCAACTCCACTCCTACGTATACAGCTAAAAAAAAAAAAAAGAAAGGCCACGAGAAACTTGTACAGAATGTTCACAGCAGCATAATTCAGGGGAGTCAAAGAATGAAAAAACAAAAAAACCTTGTATGTCCCTCAATTGATGGGTGGATAAATAAATTGTGGCATATCCATACATCAGAATAGTATTTAGCCATAAAAATGAATGATATACTAATACATGCCATAACGTAGATGAACCTTGAAAAAAATTATGCTAAGTGAAAGAAGTCAGACACAAAAGACTGTATATTGTATGATTCCATTTATATGAAATGTCCATAGAGACAGTAGATTAGTGGTTGCCTAGGTCTAGGGGGACGGGGAGCTGCTGGGGGATGTGGGGAGTGACTGCTGATGGGTACGTGGTTTCATGTTGGGGTGATGAAAATGCTTTAAAACTGATTGGGTGATGGCTTTTCAACTTTGTGAATACACAAAAAATACTGAATTGTACACTTTAAGTCAGAGAATTGTATGGTATGTGAATTGTATCTCAATAAATCTTTTAAAAATACATAGGATTACAAGCAAAACAATTGTTTTGAAATAGTTACGAGTATTTTTAAAAGTATAAAATAGTATTATATGTGCTTCTTTATATGTTAAATAAGATCTAGAAGGGGATCAAATGACTACCATAATTTCAAAAAACTATGAACATAACTGATATTTTGAGATATTTGCAATAAATGCCATGAGATATTAAAATATTTACCATTTCTAGTGGTAATAAAATCACAGGTACTGTCAATACTATTGTGGTTCATTGCCAACGTTCATAAAAGGAAATATTAAGTTTTAGTTACAGGTTAGTGAAAGTAAAGATACAATTTTTTCCCATCTGATTTCTCAAATCCTCTGATTTTTACCCACAAACACTATGGGAGTCTGCAGACCCCACAGTAGTAGTACCTGAATTAGAAAGGAAACCCGTAATAAGGTTAATATGGAAGCCCAAGCCTGTGGTGGTGATTCCGGCTAAATTATAGGGGGATCTGGTGGTGCACTGGTTAAAGCGCTAGACTGCTAACAAACAAAGGTTAGCAGTTTGAATCCACTAGATGCTCCACAAAGAAAGATGTGGCAGGGAGTCTGCTTCCATAAAGATGACAGCCTTGAGAATCTGCTGGGGCGGGTCTAGCCTGTCCTATAGAGTTGGCAATGGGTTAATAGGTAGTAGGATTGAGAAGAGTGGGTAAATTATAGCCATACTTTGGGAGCAGAGTCTATATGATTCAGCAATTGAGCGGATGTGTGCAGTAAAGGAGATGGAGTAAATGATGCTGCCTGGGCTCCTGCTTGTGTAACGGAGTGGCCAGTGAGCCATTCATGGAGACAGGAAATGTGGAAGGAGCAGCAGCTTGAGGCAAGCGAAATTGCAGGAAAGTGAAGAGTTCCATTTGGAACGCGTTTACTATGAGGTATATTTATGGGACATGAGTGAAATAGCCAGTAGAAAATTGCATATATGGTTCTGGAGCTCAGAAGAAAAGGATAGAGTAGAGATACAGATTTGGGAGTCATCAAACCAGAACGGGATGCAGTGGCACAGGAAGCACATGTAGGGATGGAAGACGGCCAAAATTAGAAGCTAAGGCACCTGCAATGTTTAAGGGAAGCGGCAGAGGTCTAGGAAGCTGCAAAGATGACAGGTGGAGCAGTCAGAGAAGTAGGAGGAAAACCAAGAGAGTTATTGGATTCCTAGCACCAAACAGACTCAGGACACACGTAAAAAATTACACACTAAGTTTATATACTAAAGACATTTTTTCACTCAAGCAACTACAAAACAAGGCCAGGCAGTTGCTGATGTTCTGAAAGATAAAATAAGGAAAAAGAGAGGACACGTTTAATTACTTTAATTGGGTGCATTACAATTTCTTCCTTCTACTTAATAAATTAAAAAATGTCTTTTCTTGGAGTTAAGGGTAGAGTATAGAATTTCTCAAGGATTTCACAGGCCAAAGATGTGCATGTAAACTATTTTGTACACTTCAGTGTTTTATTTGCTCCAGCAAATTAACAGACCAACTAAAAGAAAAATTCCAAAATACGTGAGTAATTGGATTACTCAGAGAAAATTGCTGTGAAATTATAAGACAATGTATTATTAATAGGGAGTCCCTGGCTACTGTAAATGGTTAATGCACTTGGCTATTAACTGTTATAACCTAAAGGCTGGCGATCTGAGTCTACCTAGAAGTGCCTCAGAAGAAAGGCCTGATGATCTACTTCAGAAAAATCAGCCATTGAAAACCCTATTGTCTTGGTTATCTAGTGCTGCTGTAACAGAAATACCACAAGCAGATGGCTTTAACAAACAGAAAATTATTTTCTCACAGTTTAGGAGGCTAGAAGTCTGAATTCAGGATGCTGGCTCAAGGAGAAGACTTCCTGTCTCCTCCAGCTCAGAGGAAGGTCCTTGTTTATTTGAGCTTCTGCTCCTGGGCAATCTTCATGTGGCTTGGCATCTCCCTTCCCCCATCTCTGTTTCTACTCTGTTTCTAGATCGCTTGTTTAAACTCTTTTATATCTCAAAAGAGATCGACTCAAGACACACACTATACTAATCACTTCTCATTAACATAACAAAGACAACGCATTCCCAAATGGGATTATAACTACAGGCATAGAGGTTAGGATTTGCAGCACATATTTTGGGGGAACATAATTCAACCCATAACGTTCCACCCTTTGGCCCCACAAAATACATGTCCTTCCTACATGCAAAGCACATTCACTCCATCACATCATAGCAAAAGTCTTAAATCAACTCCAAGTCCAAAATCTCATCTTCTGAATCATCTAAATCAAACGTGGGTGAAGCTTTAGGCATATTCCATCCTGGGGCAAAATTTTTGTTCATCTATGAACCTGTGAAATCCAGAATACAGGTTATCTGCTTCCAAAGCACGATGGTGGAACAGGCACAAGGTAGACATTTTCATTACAAATGGGAGAAATTAGAGGGAAGGAAGGAGTAACAGGCACCAAGCAAATCCAAAACCCAGCAGAACATATTATATTAGCTCTCAAGCCTTGAAAATAATCCTCTCTTCTCTGAGATCATCTAGGCAATGGCCCTGCCCTCCAGACTCTGGATGTTGGCCATGCTTTCTGGATTCTGGGTGGAGGCCTCTTGGCTGTGAGCTTCAGCTCTGCCTTCCAGGCCCATTGGGATGGCAACTCTGCTCCCTTAGCTTTGGACAGCCCCATTCTCCTAGTCCATCCAAGTGGCGACCCCACCCCCTCAGCCCCAGCAATCCCTGTTGTTTTGCCTCTTGGTCATGACAGCCCTGCCCTCTCAGCTTTGGGGAGCAGCTCTGGAATTTATGAACAGCAGGCCTACATCTGGAACTGAGTTGATGAAGAGCTGTCTCTTTGAAACCTAGGAGGCCCTGGCCCCACCCTTTGAAACCCAGCAGGCTGTGCTTTCACCCTTTGAAATCGAGGCAGTCCTGCTTCCCGTGCTCCCTCCAACAGCCTGCTGACCTCCAAGCTGCTCCAGGGATGATCCTTTTCTTTTCTTGGAGGACAGCAGATGCAGAGAATTCCAAGAGGCAGATAGCATTCTTTCCTTTTGTTCTTTCTCTATCGTCTATGGTGTAAGCTGATAGGTTTTCTGCCATGGTAGTTGGTTAGATTCATCAGTCACAGGCTTAATCTCTTTAACAAAAGATTGTGTAGCCGCGTCTCTGGTGAACATTCTAGGACATGTGTCCTTAGTTTGTACAACAGAATTTTCCAAATTTTGTGTGACCGGACACTGATTCTCCCCTGGCACAACCTTCCACTTCACTGGGCCACCTTCAATTTTTAACAACAGACAGATATCTAGGTTTAGCTGTCTCAAAGGTTTAACATCTGAACTATTGTTGTGTATCATTCCATGCTTGTATAAAAGAAAAAAAAGTATGAAGATTTGTAAAGGTCTAGAATGAAGTTCTTACAAACATATAAATTAAGATAATTCATGGGTTCTGGTACCAAAATCTTTAATCTTGAGACTATCCTCTATACTGCCCTGCCTATCTTACTCTTTGTCTTCTTGGCATCACGCCCATGATATATTATCTGAATGTACTGAGGCAGTTTCTGCTTTTATAATGCCAAACAAAGCCCAGGAAGTGAGCTAATTGTGATATAACTTCTTTTAGACAACATCGTGGGACAGTTTACTGGTGGATATTGCAACCATGTGCATGAGAAAAGCATTCAGAGCTGCACAAAGGAAGGGTGTAATGAAGTATTTATGATAGGCTACACCTTGGAACTGAGCTCTTGTATGGTGGTGACTATCCCCAGTACCTATGGCTAAAGCTACAGAAGAGAAAATGCGTATAATCTACAAGTAAGATCCCCAGAGGCTAGCTACCATTACACAGTCGACACTGACTTTTTTCCCAGCTACATTCATGGCTAGGTGAATGGCCCAGATAAACTGTCTTATTGAACTCATAATAATGAGTTTTCTATGATAACTAAGTTTTTTTATTTTTTATTTTTTATTTTTTATGATGACTAATCCAGTTTAATAAAACCCTTCTCAATAAAAAAAAAAAATTTTTTTTTTCTCAATACCTGCTCCTAAAATGTGAGTTGGGGGAGGGGAGCAGGAAGTGCCA
Organism: Loxodonta africana; assembly: GCF_030014295.1. Classification (NCBI taxonomy): domain Eukaryota; kingdom Metazoa; phylum Chordata; class Mammalia; order Proboscidea; family Elephantidae; genus Loxodonta; species Loxodonta africana. The sequence goes on from NC_087358.1 coordinate 59,488,615, forward strand.
GATTTCAAATCTTTTCAGAGATAACCTCAATTTTTGTAAGACTACCATCATTTGGTAATTTAACTTGAAAGTTAAGCAACAGGCAAGGAGAAGAAAAAGAGTAAGTATTTAGGCTGTAGCAGAGCTCTGCAGAGTTCTTTGTTTTGCAGTGATTATCTTTCAAAACCTCCTTGCCAACTTGGACAAAAAAATCAACTGAATTCATTGGTGCTGTGGAAAGGTGGGGAAATTTGGAGGAAATATGAAAGTCTTGTTAGTGGAGATGCGTGCCATGCTGCCTTTCCCTCCCCTCCCCCCAGCTTTTGTTGGCTTGAACAGATTTGTGTTTCCTTTCTAAATCTCTGCCATCTTCATAAAAGATAACTGAAAACCTCTTTCAATGCTCCTTCTGTATTGTGAGAAATGTGATTTATAATGGAATCATTATCCCATAGTTGAAAATATGGTTTAGTCTTCTGGGAAAACATACGCATCAGAATGAACTTGTAGCTCTGGAGGCCAGTGGTTGCTATAACAACCAGAAAAAAATGATGTAATAACAGCTCTTCCTCAAAGCTGGAGAACTCGCTAAATGATCAGAGTTGTAAATGCAGATGCTTGTCATATAAAAGCAGCAAACACATTCATTTATTTCTTCGTTCCTTGGGCACTGACTGCATATATGGCACTATGCTAGGAACTGATGAAAAAGAGAGGCGTGGGTCCTCCCGTGTTGGGAGAGTACGTTCTAGGGAAAGAGACAAACACTAAAGTGTAAAACAAATCAATAAACTGAATAATTCTGGCATGTGAGAAGGGCCCTGTCGTCGTTACTTGCTGTCAAGTCAGTCCTGACTCATGGCAATCCTATGTGTGCAGAGTGGAGCTGTTCCATAGGATTTTCCAGGCTGTGCCCTTTCAGAAGCAGATTGCCAGGCCTGTCTTCCAAGGCAGCTCTGGGTAGGTTCAAACCGCCAACATTTCTGCTAGCAGTCAAGCACTTAATCATTTGCACCATCCAGGGACTCCAAGAAGGGCCCCTACTGGAAAAAAATCGGGCGTGATCCTGACCTAGCAGCGAAGTGCTGCTCCACTTTAGAATATGGAGGAGAACCTGGTCATAGCATATATCATACATACATGCTGTCTTTCAGCTTTTAATAAAGTGAAGGAATGAAGAGTGAAATCTTAAAGTCTTTATGAAAATAATTGAAGAAAAAAACACGGAACTGCTAACTGAAGCATTATATATTTTTTGCTGACAGAGTTTAACATATACGATTTCCAGAATTCCCCTTGACGTGGGTTTCATACGAAAATAATGAAACTTGCTGATCTTAGAAAATAAGAGTTGTGTGTTTTAATAATGAGTATTGTTTCATACCAGCTTTATTTGTGATAGCAAAAACTGGAAACAACTCAAATGTCTTTCATTGGGCAAATGGTTAAACAAACTGGTATATACACACTTCATAGTGTATGTGGTATACACATACTATAGTGTGTGTGTATATAATGTATAGCAAAACATATATATATATACAACATATAGCAATAAAAAGGAAATTGTTCTTTAAATAATAGTTTTATTGGAATATAATTCATATACCATAAAGTTCACCTGTTTAGAGTATAAAATTCAGTGGTTTTTAGTACATTCACTATACAAAAACTGGTTAAGATATCTAAGCTCCTTAGAGATTTGTGCAACCATCATCACTAATTCTGGAACATTGTCATCACCTGCAAAAGAAACCTCATCCCTATTAGTAGTGGTTGCCACTTCCACTTAATGCTCCATTCACCCCATCCTCTGGACCTAGACTACAATGAATCTATTCTCTGTCTATATGGGTGTGATCGTTAAGTTTGTGTGTCTACTCGGCTGGCCATGATTCTCAGTGGTTTGGCAGTTATGATGTAGTTTGGCAGTTTTATAATGATGTGATCACCTCCATGATGAGATTTGATATAATGTGATCACCTACTTGATGGGATCTGCTGTGAGTAGCCAGTCAGTTGAAAGGAAGTATCCTTGGGGGTGTGACCTGCATCCAATATAAGTGGACTTTCTGGCAAGGCCCATGGGCTTTTGCTTGCGCTGGATCCTGCAGCTGGCTCCTGTTTGTCTGGTCTCTGGTTCTTGGGACTTGAGCTAGCAGCTTACCTACCATTTTGCCTGCTGATCTTGGGATTCATCAGTTTTTGCAGCCTGTGAGCCAGGGCCCTGCTGTCTGACTTGCTGATCTTAGTTCACCAGCTCCTACAACTGTATGAATCAGCAGAAGCCTCCAGCCTGACCCACATTCCATCCTCTACAACCACATGAGCCATTTCCTTATTATGCTTTACTGGTTTTGCTTCTATAGAGAATCCAGCCTAAGACAATGGGTTTGCCTATTCTGGATAGTCCATATAAATGGAATCATGCAATATATGGCCTTCTGTGTCTGAGTTCTTTAACTTAGCATGATTTTTCAAGGTTCATCCATGTTTTAGCATGATGTATCAACACTCCCTTCCTTTTATGGCTAAATACTATTCCATTGCATGGATATGCAGTGAAACCTGTGAGAGCTGAAACTCGACAGGTCTATCTTTTTTTTTTTCTGTGTCTCAAAATTCTTCCACTTTTGACAGGTGCAGCCTTACCACTTTTCTCTCTGTATAAGTGGAAAATATTTGAGTTTTCTGCTTTACATAGGTTTCCACCTTACATAGTTTCCGGCTTTTGCAGTTTTTACTGCGTGACATTTTGTTTATCCATTTATCAGTTGATGGACATTTGGGCAGTTTCTATTTTGGGGTTATTATGAATGATGCTGTTATGAACATTTGTTTACTAGTTTTTACGTGGACATATGTTTTCAATATCTAAGAGTGAAATTGCTGGGTCCCATGAAACCATGACCCTAAACCTCCAAACCAAGAAACTAAATCCTATGAGGTGTGTGGTTGTACATAAGCAACCTCAGCAGCTACTTTTTTTTTTTGGTCACTGTTGTAAATATGTCTATCACACAAGTTTTGCCAATCCAACTTTTTGTAGGTGTACAACTTAATGACAGCACTTACAATAATCACCTGCAACCCTACCCTTAATCAATGTAATTTTTCCACCACTGTAAACCAAACTCAGTACACCCTAAGCAAGAATCCTCACTTTTCCCTTCCCTTCTGTCCCTGGTAACCACTAATAAACTTTGATCTCTATACATTTACCTTATTTTTTATATAAGCGAGGTCAAACAATATCTGTCCTTTTGTAACCGACTTATTTCCCTCAGTGTAATGTCTTCAAGCTCCATCTATATTGTAGCATGTGTCATGACTTTGCTTCTCCCATTGGCTGAGTAGTATTCCACTGTATGTATGTATGTACCACATTTTGTTTATCCATTCAGCTGTTGATAAGCATTTCAGTTGTTTCTACTTTTGGCTATGGTGAGTAGAATGTGCACAGATTTTAGGTTTAAATTTAGATTGCATTTTGAAATAAAATATGACATGATTGTATCTTTAAATTAGTATTATAACACTATGGAAATTGATTCAGATTTAGAAACTATTTTATTGTTCCTCAAACATTCATTGAACTCATATTCAATGAGTAACAGAACAGAAAATTTGGGAAAGCACATTTTATTATTCGACATGTTTAATATCATAACCATGAATTTAAATATAAAAATAATTTGACATTTATTCAATTTTTTTAATGTTCTGATTGAGATTACTAAATCTGAAATGAAATGGTAAAAATATACTAAAAACACAAATACTATAAATACTAAATTTAATACTAAAAAATAAGTATGATATAATCCTAAAAAATAATGTTATGTGTTTTAATATACATAAACCTTCAAAACCCACTGCCGTCGAGGCGATACATAAGAACTTATAATTTGATCACTGGAAATTTTGGTGGGTTCTATTTTGAAATAAAACAATATTTATTCATTTCCTTTCTCAACTGTCCTAAATTTATTTTGCTTCAAGTCTGGGCCTCTCTTTATTCAGAGTTCCGAGTAAGGGGTCCAGAAATTCCAGACTCAGTACCCTAAGGTGTATCAGAACTCAATTGGAGGACAAAATAAATCTCAAGCAGGATAATGGTGATTTTACTTTCCAAGTCCTATGTTTGAGATCTTTATCTCAAACACACTGGAAAAATGGTATAGATTCCATCATAAATGCTATTCAGGGTACAAGAGGGTATACTAGAATGCCATGCTTTAGGAGACAGAAAACATAGTTCTAATTCAAGTTTTACTAATAACCTAGGGACCCTAGATAAATCATTTAAAGTTCTTTGAGTTTAAATAAGAAAACTGGGCTCTGATATTCTATGATTCTAATTGATGAAAGAACCAAGAATCAACTTATGACCAAGAACAAAACATAGAAATTAAAAACATTTAAGGATTTTTTTTAAAAAAAATAGAAATTTCAGTAATATATCTTATACTGATAATATCTAGGCTATGCACAGCTCTACTTCACAATGATACTTCCAGTATTAACTTTTTTTTTTTTTTAAATAACATATTTTCGGTGAAAGTTTACACAGCAAATTAGGCTCCCGTTTAACAATTTCTACACAAACTGTTCAGTGACATTGGTTACATTTTTCACAATGTGTCAGCATTCTCATTATTTCCATTTTGGTTGTTCTGTTTTCTGTAATCTAATTTCCCTGCCCCCTTACCGTCTCATGTTTGCTTCAGAGTTGACCATTTGGTCTCATATAGCTGATTTTTTAAAGGAGCACAGTACTCATGGATAGTATTCTTTAAGAGCCAGTCTGCTATTTAGTTAAAAGGTGACCTCAGGGGATAGTTTCAGTTCAAGGTTTAAAGGGTATCTCAGAGTGGTAGTCTGTGGGAGTCCTCTAGTTTCAACTGGTCCAGTAAGACCAGACTTTTTAAAAATTTGAATTTTGTTCCACGTTTTTCTCCCATTCCATCAGGATGCATCTGTTGTGGTCCTGATCAGAATGGTTGGTAGTGGTAGCCAGGCACCATCTCGTTCTTCTGGTCTCAGGGTTAAAGAGGCCATGGTTCGTGTAGACTATTAGTCCTGTAGAATAGTTTCTTCCCTGAATCTTTGGTTTTCTTCTTTATCTTTTACTCTGGATGAGTAAAAATACTCTGGATGAGTAGAGACCAATAATTGTATCTTGGATGGTGGCTAGCAAGCTTTTAAGACCCCAGACACTACGCACAAAACTAAGATGTAGACTACAAGTCCAACACCAATTCCTGACAAAAACCCTCAATAAAATAGGTATACAAGAGAAATTCCTCAACATAGTAAAGGGCATCTATACAAACCAACAGCCAACATCATTCTTAATGGAAAGAGGCTGAAAACATTCCCCTTGAAAACAGGAATAAGACAAGGGTGCCCTTTATCACCACTCCTATTTAACATTGTGCTGTAAGTCCTAGCTAGAGCAACAAGGCAAGAAAAAGAAAGGCATCCAAATTGGTAAGGAAGAAGTAAAACTGTCCCTGTTTGCGGATAATATGATACCATACATAGAAAACCCAAAAGACTCCATGAGAAAACTCCTGGAATGACTGGAATAGAAAGATTCAGTGGAGTAGCACGATACAAGATAAACATACAAAAATCAGTTGGATTCCTATACACTGATAAAGAGAATGATGAAAAGGAAATCAGGAAAACAATACCATTTATAATAGCCCCTAAAAAAAAATAAATAAATAATACTTAGGAATAAATCTAACCAGGGATGTAAAAGACCTGCACAAAAAAAATTACAAAACACTACTGCAAGAAACCAAAAGAGATGTACATAAATGGAAAAACATACCATGCTCATGGATAGGTAGACTTAACATTGTGAAAATGACAATTCTACCCAAGCAATCTACAAATGCAATGCAATCCCAGCCCAAATACCAACAACATTCTTTAAAGAGATGGAAAAACGAATCATTAACTTTATATGGAAAGGGAAAGGGCCCTGGATAAGTAAAGCACTACTGAAGAAGAAAAATAAAGTAGGAGGACTTCCACTACCTGACCTCAGAACCTACTATACAACTACAGTAGTCAATACAGCTTGGCACTGGTACAATGACAACCACATTGACCAATGGAACAGAATTGAGAACCCAGATGTAAATCCATCCACCTACAGTCACCTGATCTTCTCAAGGGTCCAAAGTCCATCATAGGGTGAAAAGTCAGTCTTTTTAACAAATGGTGCTGGCAAAACTAGATGTCCATCTGTAAAAAAATGAAACAGGACCCATACCTCACACCATACACAAAAACTAATTCAAAACGGATCAAAGACCTAAGCATAAAACCAAAAATTATAAAGATCATAGAAGAAAAGATAGGATCAACACTAAAGGCCCTAATACATGGCATTAACAGTATACAAACCACAACCAACAACACACAAACTCCAGAAGATAAGCTAGATTACTGGGATTTTCTAAAAATTAAACATGCGCATCAAAAGACTTCATCAAAAGAGTAAAAAGAGAACCTACAGACTGGGAAAATAATTATGGCTATGACAAACCCGACAAAGTTCTAATCTCTGAAATCTACAGGAAAATCCAACACCTCTACAACAAAAAGACAAATAATCCAATTAAAAAATGGGCAAAGGAAATGAACAAACACTTCACCAAAGAAGACATTCAAATGGCTAACACACATGAGGAAATGCTCTTGATCGCTACCCATTAGAGAAATGCAAATCAAAACCACACTGAGATACCATCTCACCCCAGCATTACTGGCAGGAATCAAAAAACAGAAAATAACAAATGTTGGTGAGGCTGCTGGGAGATTGGAACTCTTATGCACTGCTGGTTGGAATGCAAAATGATACAACCATTTTGGAAAATGATATGGCACTTCCTTGGAAAGCTAGAAAGAGAAATACCATATGATCCTGCAATCCACTCCTATGAATATATCCTAGAGAAATAAGAGCCATCACACGAATAGACATGTGCACACCATGGTCATTGCAGCATTGTTCATAATAGCAAAAAGATGGAAACAACCTAGATGCCCATCAACAGATAAATGGATAAACAAACTATGGTACATACACACAACAGAGTACTATGCAACAATAAAGAACAATGATGAATCTGCGAGGCATCTCACAACATGAATGAATCTGGCGGGTCTTATGCTGAGTGAAATCCGTCAATCACAAAAGGACAAATACTGTATGAGACCACTACTATAAAAGGTCGTGAAAAGGCTTACACACGAAAAGAAACAATGTTTGATGGTTATGAGGGAGGGGAGGGGTGGGGATGGAAAAACACTTAATAGATATGTGGAAACTTCGGTGAAGGGTAAGACAGTATACAATACTGGGGAAGCCCGCACAACTTGTAAAAGGCAAGGTCATGGAAACTCCACAGACACATCCAAACTCCCTGAGGGACCCAATTGCTGGGCTGAGGGCTATGGGTCCATGGTCTCAGGAAACATCTAACTCAATTGGCATAACAGAGTTTATAAAGGAAATGTTCTACATCCTGCTTTGGTGAGTAGCATCTGGGGTCTTAAAAGCCTGTGAGCAGCCATCTAAGATACTCCACTGGTCTCATCTCATCTGGAGGAAGGGAGAATGAAAAAAACTAAAGACAGGCAAGATTAGTCCAAAGGACTAATGGACCAGAACTACCACAGCCTCCACCAGAAACTGAGTCCAGTACAACTAAATGGTGCCTGACTACCAACACCAACTTCTCTGACAGGGATCACAACAAAGGGTACCAGGCAGAGCTGGAAAAAAATGTAGAACAAAATTCTAACTCACAAAAAAAGACCAGACCCTACTGGCCTGACAGAGACTGGAGAAAACCCTGAGAGTATGGCCTCCACGCACCCTTTTAGCTCAGTAATGAAGTTAACTCCTGAAGTTCACCCTTCATCCAAAGATTAGACAGGCCCATAAAACAAAATGAGACTAAAGGGGACACTGGGCCAGCAGCAAGGACTAGAAGTCAGCAGGGGACAGGAAAGCTGGTAATAGAAAACCCAAGGTCAAGAAGGGAGAGTGTTCACATGTCATGGTGTTGGTAACCAATGTCACAAAGCAATATGTGTACTAACTGTTTAATGAGAAGCTAGTTTGTTTTGTAAACCTTCCTTTAAAAAAAAAGTGTCATTTTTTCTTGCGTATGTCTTAGTGACATCATTTACCTTGATCAAGCTGTGCACACCTCACCCACATTCGTTGTTACCTTTGCCACCACCAAAAAATAACAGGTGTCTACTTTTTTTTTTTTACTATTTAGAGAGTGATTTCTGTTCTCCTCCACCCACTCATCCCTTGTAACCACCAGTGAACATTGGTTTCTGTGTGTATCCAGTCTTAAATGTTTTTGCAACTGTTCAAGGCATTTTGATTGGCATTATGAGAGATACAAAGATGAAGGAGACTTTATCACCTCTGCTCTCATGATGCTCACCAGTTAGCAGGTCACCTTCTCAAGCCCTCTTCCCCACACTGCTCCATTTCTTTCAGCAGAAAACCTTGTCTCCTAATTCCAAGAGAGAATTAAGGTTAGAGGTATAAACTACCACAAGTTTAAAGTCATACCTAGTAACTCATCTCCCTCTACGTTATTCTCTCCTTCTTCCTCCAATTTTGGAAGAACAGAGATTCTGGCTCCCATCCCAGTATAATTCTGCCTCTTGTGCCCATGGTCTATCCCTCCCTTTCCCTGAGTTTGTTCTAGGTCCAGACCTGTCTCATTATTCTTTCTAGTGGCTTCTTGCCTGAAGCCTAGTAAAGTGTTCAAGACTCTAACCATAAAATAACAGCAACAACAAAACTAAAAGACAAAACCTAGATCTTCTCTCCCTCCCTTGTGGAGAACAACCCGTGCTTGCTGTTGCCACTTTCTCATATCTCACCATGTTAAAAAAAACCATGTTAGGGAAGTTAAATTACCGTTGAAACTGTGCCAATTATCTTGTGGATGTCCAACATTCTGGATTTGACTAACTGCTTCTTCATAGTGTTTTTAATTCATCCTTCTAGCCACTGTGTTCCCTGTAAAGTGGATGTTAGTTCTAATGACTTAATTAGATTGAGGTCAATGTTTATGGCAAGATATTTCTTTATAAGAATATGAGGTTTCTTTTTGTTATCATGTCTCAAGAAGGGCTGTGGAGCTTGAATTTGCCTGTGACTTTTAGAGGTGGTCGAGCCCATATTTGGCATGTGGCTAACCAAAGCTTCATCCCATTTACTCTAATCCATTCCTACCAGGCTTCTGCCCCCAAACAATTGTTCAGCTTAAAATTCTTAGCAAAATTCCACCAATCACCTTCTGCCTGCCAAATTAAATTTCTGTAATGTGACATGGTTTACCACACCCTGAGAGTGATATGGCATAGTGATTAAGAGCTCGGCTCCTGGGCAAAATGTTAGCGGTTTGAATCCACCAGCTGCTCCTTGGAAACCCTATGGGGCAATTCTGCTCTGTCCTATAGGGTCTCTATGAGTTGGAATGATGCCACAGCAACGGGTTTGGTTGTGTTAGTGAGTTGATTACCGCCGTGGGAAACTGAGGTTCAATCCAGCAGGGGATCCTCTGAGGATCCATATAGAATGTATTTCAGAATTGTTCCCTTTGAAGGTTGGAACACTGATGCACTTATCCACCACCTCCCACGCTCTATTGCTTAAGCATGAACTGGCGACATTAACTTCCCCCTAAACTCCTGGGCTGTGGTTGCAGAAGCATTGCCCAAGAGAGCAACTACACCTTCAGAGAAAGTCCTGAGGCCAAAAGCCAAGCAGGTGGCCTGTTAGCATGTTTGGAGAGTGTCCATCACAGCTGCAGCTGACATCAGAGGTGGGACAAGGGGCTGTGATGTTGAGTCCCCAAATCTACTCTGCCTCTCATAGCCCCCAGTGCAGTGAACAACAGCACTATCCACCTAGTCACTTGTTAAAAAAGTTAGACTACTAATTGCTCCAGTCCATTCCCTTCTTCCTTTTAGTAACAGTGAAACCTTCTGGCGGGATAGGATGAGTGAGCAAAGCTGGTAGGTTCCCAGAGGAGAAGGAGAGGGAATTAGAGAAGAGTTTAGGGGTTTTAGGGAGAGGATCCGGGACTTTGGAGGCTTAATTTCTGCCACTTCTGGAATGAGGTGGGAAATAGCTGGGCTGATAGGACTTAATGGCAGAGGATGCAAGGAGTATTCGTGTGTATGTTTGTGTGTGTGCGTGTATGTGTGTGTGTGTTAAAGGTGCTGAGGGTTACAGTTGTTTGTAGAAAATCATTATTCAGCATGATATGAAATGTAAATGTTGGCTGTGAATTTTTTGTGGGGAAAAGTTTACAGGGAGATTTGAAATGACTGTCATAGCAATGGCACTCGCATGGTGTTGTGAAATGCCTGTATCTGAGTACAGGGTGTCTAAATATGTCTATACTAAAATATATTACTTTATTAGTCTACTTAGCAATAGAATCCCCTGAATTTTAGCCAAACTAAAGCTAGTGACAGTATTTCCCAGTCTACCTTGAAACCGTATGTGGTAATATTACATTCTCACTAATAGAATTCAAGCAGAAGTGATACAAAAGCCCTTTAAAATAGAACTTTTTGCCCTCCATTTCCTCTCTTTCCCTTTTTCTTAAGGCTGAAATAGAGATACAATTCTGGTGAACTTGCTTTGCCCACGAGGATGACAACTTAATAGGGCTTGGGGGAAAAAAGATGAAGGAAACTGGGCCATGAATGATCTCATAGGGCAGAACCATCCTGCCAACACTTGACTGCTCCTTCTGGACTGAATGCAGAGAAACAAGTCTCTATGTTATCGTATTTTGGGTTTCTTTGGTATAGAAGCTTGGCCTATATCCTAACTAATGCAACACCCAAGCAAGAAACTTGGGAACCAGCCTACATTCCTTCCTTTCTTATACTCCCCAGAGCTCACTCACACCCCAAACATACAATTAGAGGTCCAGATCAATCTCTTTAACCTCCCTTTGTATCTATTCCTTCCTTATCGAGCCCCCAACTGCTGCCTCTCTTGAAGTCCACATCATCTGTCACTGTCTGGAGGCTATTTTACCCAGCCACCCTTGCAGCTAGGCGTGGCCATGTGGACTAGAACTTTAACTGTTCTCCTTGCCCCCACCATCTTGTACTGTGAATATATCCAGCAGAGGGATCTCAATAAGACATAAACTCAGTCATGTCGAATCGCCACTTAAAAATTCTCAGTGACTTCATGCTGTATGTAAATAGTTCACACACTTTGGCATGGCACACAAGGCCTTCAAGATCTGATGCCTACCAATTTTCCAGCTTTGCCCACCCCAAGCTTCTCCTCATATCCTAGGATCAAGACACATTAAATTACATGCTGTATCCTGAATATGCCCACCTTTGGAACCCTGTTGTCTCCATAGAGTCAGACACTTTATTGATCTTATCTCCCTCCCAGAGATATTATAAAATACTGCCTCTTTTCACTGGGGTTTCTAAGCTGGTAAGATGTGGGTCTTGGGAGTTCTGGCAATCATTCTGCCCGCCATTTCATAAAATTTAACTTGAGAGATGGTGTGTCAGATTGCTATTTAAAATTTAGTGACATGTCTTCTTCATTCTACAAGAAAAAAAAATTGCTGTCTAGTCAATTCCAACTCATGGCAACCCCATGTGTGTCAGAGTAGAACTATGCTCTATGGGGTTTTCAATGGCTGATTTTTTGGAAGTAGATCACCAGGCCTTTCTTCCAAGGTGCCTCTGGGGACTTGAACCTCCACCTTTTGGTTAGCAGCCAAGCATGTTAACCACTTGCACCACTAAGAGACTCCATTCTACTAGAAGGAACCACTGAATTTTAACTGGATATATGGTGATACAAAATAAAGACTACCACTCCCAACCACCCTTGCAGCTAGGTGTGGTCGTGTGGTTAAGATCTGACAATGTTATGTGACCAGGAATGATATACACAACTTCCCTTACAGGGTCATGCCCTACCCTTCCCCTTTCTCTCTTCGTAATAGCTGGAATATGGGCATGATGATGAACCAGCTTAGACCATGTGAGCTAGGGCAATACCCTAAAAATAGCAAAACACAAAAATAGTAAAGCCTGGGTCTCAGATGACTTTCTAGATCAGGGCTGACATACCAGATTGGACTTCATATGAGAGAGAAACTTGTACCTTACTTAAACAACTAGTGGGTCCCTGTACATATAACCACACCTAGATCATATCTAATACATAAAGTGAGAGAATGCTATTGCTCCATGATATCATCTCTGTACAAAGAAAGCTCTGAGGACATTCAGGCTCTGGATCACATGGTGCGTGAAATGAGAAACATTGTGTGTTTTTCAGATACAGTAAGCAAAAAAAAAATTTTTTTCCTTAAGTTGATCTAAGATTCTGTTGTTTGCAGCTGAGCATCCTGGTTCTTCTCTCTCTTTAGAGCGCAAACATATCCATTTTGGAAGATGTTGCCTTTCATTTACATAAAGTCTTGTTTGCTAGTTTTCCCAGAATTAAGGAATTGTTTGCCCTAAAAGAAATTCCCGATAGAGATATGGTGGTTCTAAGAAGCTAAAATTGCCTTGTAGGTGAGAATGTAAAAGGTTTACTCCACTGGAGAAAGGTGACCCCCTTCCCCATTAACTAGGCTGTTTTAGGAGAAAATAGCTCTGATATGGAAGGAATGGTATGCAGTAGCGTGTTTCCTATTCACACTCTGCCTTGGACCGCGTTGAGTCCACAAGGTTAGAGATGTGAAAAATGGAAGGTGATGAAATAGATCCAGGTGACAAAACAGTCCGAAGTCCAAGAAAGGGCGCCCTTCTCCATTCTGCACGAAACCTACCGCTTCTTTAGTCCTCTTCCATACCAGAAGGTTTGCCAGCTTCTGTGAACGAACCTTTATGATTTTTTTGCCATTAAAAAACGGTCTGTATATATTTAGCCCTCTTTTCAATTCTAAAATAGCTTACCAATGAATTCTCTTGGGGTTGCTAGCTAAAGCCACATTTTCTATAATCTTGCCTCCTAATACTTTCCTGTTTATCATATTTAAATGTTCTTTTAATGTTAGTTGGAATGACAAAAAGGGTGTTGAAGATTTTAAGCAGATATAGGAAAGACACTTGATGAGAGGACAGAGGCAAGTAAAGCACCTAAAAAGTCAGCAACATAAAATGATTCCAAGAGTTCAAACTCAAAGCAGAATGTACATGTCTCATTCAATGATAATCAGACTTTTGGATTTCAAAGACCAGTAAATTTTCTTTTAGAGGACAAACATAGGGTTCCACCTTTTTACATTTCCAATTTATGAACGTTAAATCAAACAAACACAAATGAATACTTAGTTTTACATCTCATTGTATTTTCCCACTTCAGCACAATATCAGGCAAAGGATCCTGGTTTAAAGAGCGTGAATAGCAAATTGACTGTTTTTATTGACAATATTTTAAATACGTTCCTTGTGGATAGATATTCTTTTCCAACCACCTGTCTACCTGTTCATTATGAGATAAAAAACTTTGGCTGCTTAGACATATTTCTAATAAATAGCTGTGTCAGCGATGTGAAACGTATTTTGCTTTATGACTTGATATGTACACAGCATTCTTGGATATATCACTTTTATTTATATAATGCTTAATTTTTCAAAGTTTTCATATACATTAGCTCATTCAATTGACTCCTTTAGATCATTCAAGTTATTTAAAATATTCTCATGTTAATCACCATGAGGAAGTTTAAGTTTCAGAAATAAAATGTCAACTTGGCCTTTCTTCTGAGGTAGGCATTTTCACATCCCTTTCAGATGGTGAATGTACGTATGTGTATCTTTATCTCAGTTTTAGGAATGGCATAACATTATGTACTCTACCCTTGACAACATTTGAGCTATGTGCCTTATGAAAAAATGCTAATTCCTTTTATAGACATGTTCTTGGGACTGTGTCACAGGTGTTCTTTTCCTGGGTATGTGGATGAACTTCAGAAGTGCCATGACACCATTTGAAATTATGAAAATACGAACATGTGCCTTTTTCTGGAGGTATGGATCAAAAGCTTTGTCAGATTCTCAATACAATCCAGGTATGAAAACAGAAAAAACGCTGTTGAACTAAAGGAAATAGAAGGGAACTTGGAGTCTGTTAGTGTCCTCCCAAAATTCATGTCCACCCAGAACCTCAGAATGTGCCCTTATTTGAGAACAGGGTCTTTGGAGATATAATCAGTTAAGAATCTCGAGATGAAATCATTCTGGATTTAGGGCAGGCCCTAAATCCAATGACTAGAGTCCTTGTAAAGAGAAAAGGTCATGTGAAGACGAAGGCTATGCCCCCGCCTCAAACCAAGGGACACCAGAGGCCCTCACACTAGATGCAAATTTTAAAAAGTTAATTGCTAAATTGCTCTTTTATTTTATCCTTTTGGAAACACCGATGCCATTTATCCTTTGAATTTCGGGTATCTGAAATAATTTGCGTTCTCTGAGCTTTTTAGAATATAGGCACATATATATAAAAGACAGTAATGGTCATTTTAAATCTTACAAATAGTAGTCCTGTAAGCCATATTGAGCATTTGCTAAAAGATGTGATTAACTGGAAAACTGAGACAAGGGTGCTTTCCTGTCAATTAGGAATTTCAACACTACCTAGTTGTGTCATTCACTGACTAAGCAGAAACACTGAATTAAGAAGTCAGGAGGCCTGGGTTCTAGTGCCAATTTTATTTGCAACTAACCACATACAAATCTCTTACCTATAAAATAATGGTTAACATCTACTCCAATTCACAAAAACGTAAATTATGAAAACTGTAAAAACAAAATGCTTCCCAAGAAAAACCTCATGGTAAATGAAGATATTACTACTATTTACTTTTGGCTTTAACTCAAAGGCTGAAAATGACAAATGGGAGAATTTGTCTTTCATAAATTAGCTGCATACCTTAATTCTGCAGATGGATGATCTGGTTGAGATAAGCATTGTCTTATATTTCAACTTTATAAAACAAAAAGCTATCAACAAGAAATTACTGATGAAAAAGTTGGCCAAGAAAATTACACTATCGAGAAATAGCTATGTTAAAAGCAGTGCTTATAACATCCTGATATCAAATGGGACAAAATTTAGTTTTAGGCCACTAAAGCATGTTTGCCCTTTTGAAAGAACACATCGATAGGGCAAGCATATCATTTCACTAAAAGTAATGTTAAACAGGAACGTCCTGTAGATTCTTCTAAAGGCCAATCAGAATGGCTAAGAAAACATTGTTTTTCCTTATCTTTTTCTCTCTCTCCCTCTTTTTTTTGTCCTCTGACATTTCATTAAAAAATTCAGTTCCCCATACCAGAGCACACTCCTCTGTACTCTGCCAGAGTGAAAGAAATGATAGCATTCTGTCACTAGAGAACAATCATACACGAGGGATTAGCGTGTTATCAAAAAAGAAAAAGATTCAGGAAGATCATTCTAAATGGGAATAGAAAAATTAATACACTATAAGCATCTGGCCATTTATCATGTATATGTATCAGGCCAACCATATGTATTACAAGCCTTCAAAAGGTAAGCACCTGTATTTTCCTGTACCTAACAATGTCAGTTTTGTGCAATTTAGTCTCTATTCTGGACTTTCCCTTACATTATGGTGACTCCTCCCCCCCAACCCCCGCCAAAAAACACTGGACCATGATTCACATAAAAACACGGAACAGATACAAATGCCATAATAAAATAACCATGTATACCACTTCTTAGGGAAATATTTTAGAGGAAACATACTTTCACAGTTGGCCCCAAATGCCATCATTCACTTATGTTCTTTAACTGTCAACTTTTAATACAAAAATACCTTAAAGCTGATAATTAAGAACATTTACAGGGACTTCCAAAACTGACAGAATATTTCAATGCTATACACAGCTTAAAGTTTTAAGGTTTTTTGCTGGCACTTGATTTCATAGTTGATAGACACAATGACTACTGATCTCAATAAAATACTGTTTTTAGCTTATACATATTTTCAAAATCCCGTAGTACCTCACAAAAACAGTAAAGAACAAACCACATTCTAATCAAGAGTCCTCTAAGATGAGCACCAAAACTATAGTCAAAAGGTTTTAGGAAAGCAAAGCTTTTAGTCAAGGCGTGACCAATTGATAAAAATTTACCTTACCCAATATGTCCAATGAAAAAAAGGATCATTACTCTGATTCAATAAAACATCTATCAGGTATAGATCAAAAATATGAACCTATAAAACTTGTTCCTTTTTTTTTTTTTTTTTTGGTTTAGAAGGGTTTTTAAATGATTGGTGACATTATCAGAATGGCTTTTTTTTAAGATAGAAAATAGAGATCATTTAGCAAATGCACATTTTATATTCCAAATTAAAACTGGAATTTCTTTCAAACAGTGAAATCCTGATTTTTTAAAAATCTTCCATGAGCTAGTAAGGCCATTCTGTACATTATCAAAATGAAATCACTATTCAATAATCTTAACGCACATATCCACTTTTTTTTTTCTCTGCAAAGGGGAGGAGAGCCAAACAAAAACTTAACAAATTATGTTTAACTTAAATATACATTTTTAAAAAAACAACTAGTTTAAAATTTTGGAAATCTACTGCTTTCATTATTGTGAAGGAAAATACATACCTTCAAAACCCTACCTAGCAATTCGTAGTCCAGTAAGTTTTCTATTATAAAAATTCAAATAAAAAGTTACTTTGCTTGCACCACTGAACAGAATTTTAAAATGAACGGACTAAACTAGGATAATTAAATTATAAACATGCTAATTAATCAAAATAATCCACTGGTACTTTAACAATGAAAAAAATCTCCAAGCATTTTAATCGATTATAGAGTTTAGTTTTTTCATAGAACTTTTACTATTTTAATTTTGGACTTTTAGCACGGTAAATTATTAAATAGGCTGATTTCATGAACTGTTTAAATTTTGTAACTTTAAGTTAGTATTTCAAAATATTACCCTTTCTAAACCAAATCTGTGGTCTTACTCAAATTTTTTTTTTTTTTTAGGAAAAAGAAGGCTCTTTTTAAGATACATTCCAGAGCAGTAGAAACGCCTTAGTATTATTTACAATGAACCCTGCTGATCCTGTGCATTTCGCTGAGGCGCTACTTGCACCCAGACTTCATCATCAGAAAAAGAACTTGAGCTTCCTGACTCAGAGTCCAGCTCACTAAATCCATCTAAGTCCCACTCAGTACTAGACTCACTCCGTGCATCATCTTCCTCAGTGATGAAACTCTGACCAGGTTCAAGGCAGGAAGGATACACACGAGCACAGAGGCAAATAAACCCAGAGTCAAACTGCAAGAGGCCTAACATGGTACCGATGTTAATCCACTGGTCTTCTCTGGTATCATATTCATACACAGTCACCCTGTTCTTTTTCCACTGTGGAGTGGTCGAGGTGATGAGCAGCAATTTTTGGCCATGATTGACAATCTGATAGTTGTGGGTCTCTGAGTCCAAGGGAATATTACTAATACGCCTCCATTCTCCCCTGGCTGGGTTGTAGACCTTCATGACCGGGATGTCACAGATACAATAGATCTCATCATTGAAGACACAGGCTTCCTGAAAGTCACTACGTTTAAGAGAAGCACAGTTCAGCCACATATTGTGGCTAGGATCATAGCAGAGCATGCGTTTACTATTTACAGCATAAAGATAGTTCTGAACCACTATTAGTTCAAAGGAATAGAAGGAATGGGGTACAGGAGCCACCAGAGCCCACTGGTTCCTCTGAACACTATAGCATTCCACTTCCTTCAATTTAACACCAGTAACAGGATCTCGTCCACCCAAAATGTAAATGTAGCCATTGAGGTATGCCACATCCATGCCCTCACGACACAGCAAGCGGTCTGCAAGTTGCTGCCAACTATTCTGGGCCGGTTTATATACCCAGAGGTCTTTCCTGGGCTGGGCAGCTAGATAGATGTCATGGTCTGGAGAGACACAGACAGCTGAGGAGGTGATGGTCTTAGTGTGAGCCAGGCTGGTCAAAGGTGAAGGCATTGTGTAAATGTCCCCTGAGTATGGGTCATAGCAGAGAAAAGGATCTCTGGGGTGTCCAAAGAAAATCACCATCTCCTTGGCACACATACCCATCCTCTGGGGTGGATTTTCTGCTGAAGATACAATAGAGCCGGTGCTGCTGTTTGGTGTGGGCACCACAGTCTTGTACATCGTATCACCATAGCGCATTTGTAGGGCCCCTTCAATAACGTCCAGACAATGCTTCTTCACAATGGGCTTGGTCAGCAGCCCTTCCAGGTAGTCCTGATCCTTTTCAGTGAAGTGTGTCCAACGGACACACTTGAAAACTTCTGCAGCGCTGGGACCACGCTCTTTGGGAGCAGCCTCCAGCCACTGAACAGCCACATGGCACACAGTCCGCTCACTCTCTATGTCCAGACTATCCAAGCGCAGGACAGCCAGCAGCTGGGCCAGGGTCAGATCTGCCAGAGTCTCCTCCCGATTTGAACCCATTCTACTGAGCTGCTTGAAGTTGTGAGCTATAAAGGACTGGGCCTGAGACCGCAACTTGTGATGGTCGAAGGCGTCTGCGAACTTCAGGATGGCGGTGCAATTGGTCAGGTCGAGGCGACGGGCTAAGAAGGAGGCGCAGGCTTCCCGCACATACTCGAGCTGAAGCATGTCAGAGGCCGCATAGAGGCGCTGCACGTTGGCCTCGCTCAGCGCCACGCGGCCCGTGTAGCAGTAGTCAACCAACACCTCGAAGGACTCGGCGTCCACATCGTGCATGGTCACACTCGCCTGCTGGCTCTCGTACATGCCGCCCGTGAACATACTCTTGAAGTATGGGCACGCGGCGGCCAAGACGTTGCGGTTGCAGGAGAAAAGGCGACCCGTGCCAGGCCCACTACCAGGTGTCACCACCTCGATGGTTACGTCGCATAGCAGACGCGCGTCGTAGAAAGACTTGAGCTGTGCCAGCAGAGCTGCTGAATGGGCCGAGTCCTTCAGCTCCTCTGGGCCGGTGAAAAATGCCGAAACCGAGGGTTTGGAAATCCTCTTGGGCCGTCTCCCGCCGCGGGGGCTAGCGAGGCGGCGAGAGCGCGGGGCTTCCTCCCGGGACTGCATGGTGGAGATGGCGGCGTACTGAGGGCGAGAACGATCGCAGCCAGCGGGCTCTGGCTCCTCCTCACCCTCCTCTCGCTGACGTTATTTGCCGGGCCCCAGAAGAGACTGCGGCACGGGCCGCACTTAGTGAAGTCAGCCCTACACCGCGGAGCTCCCTCGATTTATCGCTTAGACAGTGCCTGACTCACCCTCTTTCAGTTTCACGCCCTTTGGCCACCTCAGCACGCCCTCACAGGACCCGCCGGATAGAGCCGAAAGAGCCGCCACTGCCGCGCTGGCAACACCGGTAGACACCCAGGAGAACTACCTCTCCCAGGGTGCCTCTCGCGCCCCGAGGCATGCTGGGGCCATTCAGACCCAAGGGAAGGGCCTGACGGACAGGAGCCGCTTTGCATGTTGGGAGTAGTAGTTTGAGTAATATCGCGAGATTTCTAGGAGTTAAACTGGTTTAAAAGGCTGTCAGAATTACTGGCAATTTTCCTCGATTTCATGGTTAAGAATATTGACCTTGCAGATCAGATTAGACGCTCCTTACTAATCTTCATAAAACTGTTTCCTCTTCCTAAAATGGATATTTCATATGGTTGTATGAGGCCTGAACGAGACACCTTGCATCGTGCGTAGGGCGCTTTATTAAATATTTGATAAGTAGAATAATACAGTGCTTATTCAATGCTTAACATATAAATATTCCATAAATGTTAGCTCTTATTTTAGAATTTATTAAAAATGAGGCACACACTCATTTGAAATTGTGAGTTTTTAAGAAAAAAGCTTGCATATTTCTGCAAAGGAATCCATTCCGGTTTTAAATATTGCATCTTTTGGATAGTTCAGAAGGGTATGACAATAGTTTAAATATTACACAATATCTGTAGGGTCTTTTAGATGTTCTTGAGACTATGTGGAGGTCCTATAAAACAACATTTATGGATGGCCTCAAATATGCAAATCAGCCATAAATACCTGATTTGGTCTCATCAGATCAACATTTTATCTCGTGGAAAGAAAGAGTATTTTCATTAAGCTCTTAATATGAATGTTTTCAAATTGTCTAATACAGCTCCTTTCACTGCTACTCCACAAATCAACTGAAGGTTCTGGAATTGTATTTATTAAGCAGTTTTAGAGTTTTAAATACAAATATTTCAACAAACAGATCTTGTAATGTACCTTACACCTTGTCAGTTCTACACGTCCTAACATTCCTTGACTTAATACAGTTTAGTCTATGTACAATCGTGTTTTATACATGCACTGATCAACATTGTTAAATCATCAACATAAACACTGCTAAGTCATTGATGGTTAAGTTCTTTGTATCTTCCCTTACTGTGTTGTCTGGCATAGATTACCTTTCACAGAGTCCAAAATATTAGTAGGCTCTATGCCCTAAGGTCTAGAACAGTGCTGTTCCATAGAACTTTCTGCGATGATGGAGATATTTTCTAAATATATAATGTATATTTACATGTTAATATTTATAAGTATTTTATATTTATACCAATAAGGTAGCTACGAGCCACACATAGCCCTTGAGTACTTGATGTATGGCAAGTGCAACCTAGGAACTTAAGCATTTTAAATTTTAGCAACACCACATTGGCACCAATGCAATTTGATGGGGGATAGAAAGTCTTTTCAACAAATGGTGCTTGAACAACTGGATCAGTATATTTAAAAAAAAAAGTAACCTTCGACTGCAATATTTCACTATAATTAATTTGAGATAGATCTTAGTAAACAGAGAAGTAAAAATTATACAGCTTCTGAAAGAAAATATGGGAGACTTTCTCTGTGATCTTGGAATAGGCAGAGATTTCTTAGGACACAAAAAAACACTAATTGTAAAAGAAAAAATGATAAAACAAAACAAAAACCAAACACACTGCCTTTGAGTCGATTCTGACTCATAAAGACCCTATAGGACAGGGTGGAACTGCCCCATAGGGTTTCCAAGGCTGTAAATCTTTACGGAAGCAGACTGTCAAATCTTTCTCTGGTGGGGCAGCTGGTGGATTCCAACGACTGACCTTTTGACTAGCGCTTAACCACTGCGCCACCAGGGATCCTTAGCGTAATACTTCTCAGAAATAAAAAGGAAACAATCTTTGATCTGCACAATAATGTGGATGAGTCTCAAAAATATTTTTATTATGAGCAAGAGAAACCAGACGCGCCAGAGTACATATTGTATGACAATTTATGTGATGTTCCAGAAAAAAGAAAATAAACTATGGTGAACAAAAATCATGACAGAGGCTGCCACTGTTAGGGGATAAGGGTGATGGGTTGCTGGGCTGATTGAAAAGGAACATGAGAAAGCTTTCAGGGATCCTGGAAATGTTCTTTTCTTGATTGGGCTGCTGGTTACACAGGTGTATACAGTTTGCCGAACTCTTTGAACTCTACACTTAAGATCGGTACATTTTAATGTTAAACATATCTCAATTAAAAAATATATACAGCATCAATTTGGGGAGAATTTTTGTTGGTGTATATTTTACTTTTGCTTAATCTTTTCTGATGTATATTATTAGGGTGATTACGAATTTAATACCAACATTGTTCTTCATAAAGCAAGTAACAGTAGTTTCTTGTGCACATGGTGATTAAAGGGTTAAACAGTGGTGCTACTAGGGTTGTTGTCACCCAGTGCGCTAACTCATGGTGTCACCCCTCCATGCTGATTATCACAATATTGTAGCTAAAACACCAGAAAAATTGACAAAATCAGCAACTATTAAAAACACCAGCAGGAACAAAAACAACACCATGTGATTGTAGTGTAGGCAAAAACCATGTGATTTGAAGCACCATTGTAATTAGGTAGTAATGACAAATCTGATCTGAATGTATTGGAAGGTTCAAAAAATAAACTAGCGTACACTTTTAGACTTGTGGGTATATTGATCCATGTAAACTGGGCTTATGGAAAAATGTTTTTGTTGTTATAACCAACTACAGAGATATTTTTATAAAAAATAAATTTCTGCTGAAACAGCACAAAAAAAATAGTCATTTTGGTGTCACCCCCCGTCACTGGGTGAGGTCCACACCCCCCACAGCCCCCTAATGATGCCACTGGGGTTAAAAGAAATAATAAGTGAAAATTACTTAGAGAGTGCCTGCACACAATAAATGCTTAGCAAATGGTTTCTATTATTACGATTACACATACAATCATAATTCACTATATATATGACTCCACCCTATTTCCTGTGAAGCCACCAAATACAGCTCTAGAAGCCTTATTCACTAAACTGTTGTCTAGGGTATTTGAATATTTTGGCTTAGCTCTTACCTTCCGCCTCTCAAATTTTTAACTCTAAATATCTACTTGTTTCCCTTCCTTTCTGTGCACAGAAATAAAACTCTGCTCCAGGAATAGGGAGAATGTGTGATTCTGTTCTAACAGATTCTAGAGCAAGGGCTGTAAGTGATCTAGAGATAGTCTACAAAATCCCATCTAAATTGAATAGTCTGATTATCTGAATATGGAATCCTTAATACCTCCCCAGACCTATGAATGGCATACATTAAATCCTATACCACAGATAAAAAAAACGCAAAAACATAGAGATATTAAAATGGTAGATTATATATTTAAAAGGTTATGTATATTGATGTGTGTCATTGCTTCTGGAAACCCTGGTGGGGTAGTGGTTAAGAGTTCAGCTGCTAACCAAAAGGTTGGCAGTTTGAATCCACCAGGTGCTCCTTGGAAACCCTATGGGTAGCTCTACTCGGTCCACTATGAATCCGAATCGACTCGATGGAGACAGGTTTGGTTTGGTTTTGTTCATTGTCTCTACAGACATTGATATCTACTGATTAACAACCTTACTAAATGTATAGTGAAGTTTTCCCTTCAGTGTTCTATTGCAGATGACATTGGCAGTGATACAAAATCTTGTTTTCATATTCGATAACATATCTGAAAAAATACCAAATAATTAATATATGGGTTTAAATAGGAAAGTGTTACAATATCCTAAATTCATTTGATGAAACCTTGTTTATTTAGTTGTACATGTGAATCCATTGGTTTGGAGTGATCAACATCTAAACTAGACATGAACACTTATGACTAAATATGTCTTTCCTATCTGACCTCAGCTGGGGCCTTCTCTATTGACTCTTATCAAACATATACCTGTGGAACCTTACCTTAAATACATCCACCAACTTGCAGCCCTCCCCCTTTACTTCTTTTGAGTTAGGATTTCCATCTTTAAGAGGATGAGAGTATTGGGAAAAAGAAGGTGAGAAAGAGCCTGTTGATTCTATGTATATCATAGAAAATATATTCAATGATGCCCATATTTCAGAGACTTAGTCTTCTGGAAAAGACCAATCTTGAACCCAGGTTGGTCTGAGCAAGGATTATATATAAGTTACGATTCAATGCAGAAAAGGTAAATATGAATGATAGAGAAGAGTTTTTCCTGTCATAGACAGGATAAGAGAAAATGAAGACTAATGGAAGCATACGTGTAGGAGAATAAAATTAATTTATGTTTGCAGGAAGATAGTAAACTCCAACTGAGAACTTGTGTATTGACACTACTGCCTGACTAAAGTATATACTAGCTAACCACCCCATAGAAGTAAGAGGTGAGCTACATTTGAAAGCCCTAAATGCGAAGGATCTCCCAAAAAGTCACGAAAGTGATAAATTCTAACAGTAATTTTTTTATACTATTAATTTTTTTTTAATAATCTGATATTCAACTAGAGCCCTGGTGGTGCAGTGGTTAAGAGTTCAGCTGCTATCCAAAAGGTCGGTAGTTCATATCCACCAGCTGCAACTTGGAAACCCTGTGGGGCAGTTCTACACTGTCCAATGGGATCACAATGAGTTGGAAGTGACTTGATGGAAATGGATTTGGTTTGGTTTGGTTTGATATTCAAACAGAGTGTAGAATCTGTTCACTCCTTTTTTTCTATATTCAAACCGACTCTGCACTGACTTTAGTGACTGGCTACCACAAAAGTTTTTATGGGTCTCTTCTCCTTCTACTGGAAAATGGATAGTCAGTGGGCAACCCCTAGTGAGTGGGCATTATTTAGTGGCTGCTGTTGTTGTTAAGTGCCGTTGAGTCAGTTCCGACTTATAGTAACCCCATGTACAACAGAACTAAACTCTGCCTGGTCCTGTGCCATCTTCATAATCATTGCTATGTTTAAGCCCATTGTTGCAGCCACTGTGTCAATCGATCCTGTTGATGGTCTTACTGTTTCGCTGACCATCTATCTGCTTTACCAAGCATGATGTCCTCCTCCAGAGACTGATCCCTCCTGATAACATGTAAATTACATGAAATGAAGTCTCACCATCCTTGCTTCTAAGGAGCATTCTGGATGTACTTTTTACAAGACAGATTTGTTTGTTCTTTTGGCAGTCAGTGATAAGTTCAGTATTCTTCGCCAACACCATAATTCAAAGGCATCAATTCTTCAATCTTTCTAACTTATTGTCCAGCTTTCGCATGCATATGAGGCAACTGAAAATACCATGCTTGGGTCAAAGACACCTTAGTCTTCAAGGTGACTTCTTTGCTTTTTAACACTTTAAAGGGTCTTTTGCAGAAGATTTACCCAATACATCGTTTGATTTCTTGACTGTTTCTTCCATGGACATTGATTGTGGATCCAAGGAAAATGAAATCAATCTTTTCTCTGTTTATCATGATGTTGATTATTGGTCTGGTTGTGAGGATTTTTGTTTTACGTTAAGGTATAATCCATACTTAAGGCTGTAGTCTTTGATCTTCATCAGCAAGTGCTTCAAGTCCTCTTTATTTTCAACAAGCAAGGTTGTATCATCTGCATATCACAGGTTGTTCATACTCCTTCCTCCAATCCTGATAGCATTCTTCTTTATATAGTCCAGCTTCTCAAATTATTTGCTCCGTACACAGATTAAAACCCCCACATGTCTGTCAGTTTGTCATAATGTGGGGGCTTGCGTGTTGCTGTGATGCTGGAAGCTATGCCACCAGTATTCAGATACCAGCAGGGTCACCCATGGAAGACAAGTTTCAGCTGAGCTTCCAGACTAAGACAGACTAGGAAGAAGGACCCGGCAGTGGACTTTATTATTATTATTATTGTGCTTTAAGTGAAAGTTTACAAATCAAGTCAGTCTGTCACAGAAAAACTTAAATACACCTTGCTACATACTCCCAATTACTCTCCTCCTAATGAGACAGCCCGCTCCCTCCCTCCACTCACTCTTTTCGTGTCCATTTTGCCAGCTTCTAACTCCCTCTACCCCCTCATCTCCCTTCCAGGTAGGAGATGCCAACATAGTCTCAAGTGTCCACCTAATCCAAGAAGCTCGCTCCTCACCAGCATCCCTCTCCAATCCATTGTCCAGTCCAATACATATCTGACGATTTGGGTTCGGGAATGATTCCTGTCCTGGGCCAACAGAAGGTCTGAGGACCATGACCACCGGGGTCCTTCTAGTCTCAGTCAGACCATTAAGTCTGGTCTTTTTATGAGAATTTGGGGTCTGCATCTCACTTTATTATTTTAATTTTTTCTTTTTTATCCCACTGCTCTCCTGCTCCCTCAGAGGTTTCTGTTGTGTTCCCTGTCAGGGCAGTCATCGGTTGTAGCCAGGCACCATCTAGTTGTCCTAGTTTCAGGCTGACGTAGCCTCTGGTTCATGTGGCCCTTTCTGTCTCTTGGGTTCGTAATTATCTTGTGTGCTTGGAGTTCTTCATTCTCCTTTGATCCAGGTGTGTTGAGACCAAACGATGCATCTTAGATGGCCGCTTGCTAGCGTTTAACACCCCAGACACCACACTTCAAAGTAGGATGCAGAATGTTTTCTTAATAGATTTTATTATGCCAATTGACTTAGATGTCCCCTGAAACCATGGTCACCAAACCCCTGCCCCTGCTATGCTGGCCTTTGAAGCATTCAGTTTATTAAGGAAACGTCTTTGCTTTTAGTTTAGTCCAGTTGTGCTGACCTCCCCTGTATTGTGTATTGTCTTTCCCTTCACCTAAAGTAGTTCTTATCTACTATCTAACTAGTGAATACACCTCTCCCACTCTCCCTCCCTCCCCCACCTTGCAACCACAAAAGAATGTTTTCTTCTCAGTTTAAACTATTTCTCCAGTACTTATAATAGTGGTCTTACACAATATTTGTCCTTTTGCAACTGAATAATTTCACTCAGCATAATGCCTTCCAGGTTCCTCCATGTTTTGAAATGTGTCACAGATTCCTTACTGTTCTTTATTAATGCGTAGTATTCCTTGGTGTGAATATACCATAATTTACTTATCCATTCATCTGTTGATGGGCACCTTGGTTGCCTCCATCTTTTTCCTATTGTAAACAGTGCTGCAATAAACATGAGTGTGCATATATCTGTTCGTGTAAAGGCTCTTATTTCTCTAGGATATATTCTGAAGAGTGGGATTGCTGGATCATATGGTAGTTCTATTTCTAGCTTTTTAAGGAAGCGCCAAATCTATTTCCAAAGTGGTTGTACCGTTTGACATTCCCACCAGCAGTGTATAAGTGTTCCAGTCTCTCCACAACCTCTCCAACATTTACTATTTTGTGTTTTTTGGATTAAGGCTGGCCTTGTTGGAGTGAGATGAAATCTCATCGCAGTTTTGATTTGCATTTCTCTAATGGCTAGTGATCGTGAGCATTTCCTCATATATCTGTTAGCTACCTGAATGTCTTCTTTAGTGAAATGTCTGTTCATATCTTTTGCCCATTTTCTAATTGGGTTCTTTGTCTTTTTGTAGTTGAGGTTTTGCAGTATCATGTAGATTTTAGAGATAAGGCTCTGACTGGAAATGTCACAGCTAAAAACCTTTTCCCAGTCTGTAGGTCGTCTTTTTACTCTTTTGGTGAAGTCTTTGGATGAGCATAGGTGTTTGATTTTTAGGAGCTCCCAGTTATCTAGTTTTCCTTCTGCATTCTTAATAATGTTTTATATGCCATGTATTAGGACTCCTAACGTTGTCCCTATTTTTTCTTCCATGATCTTTATCGTTTTAGATTTTCTATTTAGATTTTTGATCCACTTTGAGCTCGTTTTTGTGCATGGAGTGAGGTATGGGTCTTGTTTCATTTTTTTGCAGATGGATATCCAGTTATGCCAGCATCATTTGTTAAAAAGACTGTCTTTTCCCCATTTAACTGTTTTGGGGCCTTTGTCAAATATCAACTGCTCAAATGTGAATGGATTTATGTCTGGATTCTCAATTCTGTTCCACAGGTCTATGTATCTGTTGTTGTACCAGTACCAGGCTGTTTTGACTACTGTGGCAGTATAATAGGTTCTAAAATCAGGTAGAGTAAGGCCTCCCACTTTGTTCTTCTTTTTCAGTAATGCTTTACTTATCTGGGGCCTCTTTCCCTTCCAAATGAAGTTGGTAATTTGTTTCTCCATCTCATTAAAGAATGTGGTTGGAATTTGGATTGGAATTGCATTAAATGTATAGATCACTTTTAGTAGAACAGACATTTTTATAATGTTAAGTCTTCCTATCCATGAGCAAGGTACTTTTTTCCACTTATTTAAGTCTCCTTTGGTTTCTTGCAGAAGCTTATTGTAGTTTTCTTTGTATAAGTCTTTTACATCTCTGATAAGATTTATTCGTAAGTATTTTATCTTCTTGGGGCCTACTGTAAATGGTATCAGTGTTCTTTTTCTTGGTGTAGAGGGATCTGATTTTTGTATGTTGGTCTTGTATCCCAAAACTCTCCTGAACTCTTCTATTAGTTTCAGTAGTTTTCTTGAGGATTCCTTAAGAGTTTTCTGTGTATAAAACCATGACGTCTGCAAACAGAGATAATTTTACTTCTTCCTTGCCAATCTGGATGCCCTTTATTTCTTTGTCTAGCCTAATTGCTCTGGCTAGGACTTCCAGCACAATGTTGAATAAGAGCAGTGATAAAGGGCATCTTCGTCTGGTTCCCGTTCTCAAGGGAAATGCTTTCAGGGTCTCTTCATTGAGCATGACATTGGTTGTTGGCTTTGTATAAAAAAAAAAAAAAAATGCCCTTTATTATGTTGAGGAATTTCCCTTCTATTCCTATTTTGCTGAGAGTTTTTATCATGAATGGTTGTTGAACTTTGTCAAATGCCTTTTCTGCATCAATTGATAAAATCATGTGATTCTTGTCTTTTGTTTATGTGATAAAAAAAGATGGATTACATTAATTGTTTTTCTAATGTTGAACCATACCTGCATAAAAATGTTGAACCATACCTGCATACCTGGTATGAATCCCACTTGGTCATGGTGAATTAGTTTTTTGATATGTTGTTGAATTCTATTGGCTAGAATTTTGTTGAGGATTTTTGCATCTAAGTTCATGAGGTATATAGGTCTGTAATTTTCTTTTTTTGTGATGTCTTTACCTGGTTTTGGTATCAGGGATATGGCGGCTTCATAGAATGAATTTGGGACTATTCCATCCATTTCTATGCTCTGAAATACCTATAGTAATAGTGGTGTTAACTCTTCTCTGAAAGTTTGGTAGAACTCTGCAGTGAAGCCGTCCAGACCAGGGCTTTTTTTTTGTTGGGAGTTTTTTTGATTACCTTTTCAATCTCTTCTATCGTTATGGGTCTATTTAGTTGTTCTACCTCTGTTTGTGTTAGTTTAGGTAAGTACTGTGTTTCTAGAATCCATCCATTTCTTCTAGGTTTTCAAATTTGTTAGATTACAATTTTTCATAGTTATCTGATCTGATTCTTTTCATTTCAGTTGGGTGTGTTGTAATATCGCCCATCTCATTTCTTATTTGGGTTATTTGCTTCCTCTCCTGTTTTTCTTTACCAGTTTGGCCACTGGTTTATCAATTTTGTTGATTTTTTCAAAGAACCAGCTTTTGGTCTTGTTAATTCTTTCAATTGTTTTTCTGTTTTGTATTTCACCCTAATTTTTATTATTTGTTTTCTTCTGGTTCCTGAGGGTTTCCTTTGTTGCTCTTTATTTGTTCAAGTTGTAGTAATAATTCTTTGATTTTAGCCCTTTCCTCTTTTTGTATGTGTGCATTTATTGATATAAGTTGACCTCTGAGCACTGCTTTTGCTGTGTCCCAAAGTTTCTGATAGGAAGTGTTTTCATTCTCATTGGATTCTATGAATTTCTTTATTCCATCCTTAATGTCTTCTATAATTCAGTCTTTTTTGAGCAGGGTATTGTTAAGTTTCCAAGTGTTTGATTTCTTTTCCCTGCTTTTCCTGTTATTGATTTCCACTTTTACGGCCTTATGGTCAGAGAAGATGCTTTGTAATATTTCAATACTTTGGATTCTTCTAAGGCTTGCTTGATGACCTAATATGTGGTATATTCTTGAGAATGTTCCATGTGCACTAGAAAAGAAAGTATACTTGGTTGTTTTTGGGTGGAGTGTTCTGTATATGTCTGTGAGGTCAAGTTGGTTGATTGTGGCATTTAGATCTTCTGTGTCTTTATTGAGCTTCTTTCTGGATGTCCTGTCCTTCACCGAAAGTGGTGTGTTGAAGTCTCCTACTATTATTGTGGAGCTGTCTATCTTGCTTTTCAATGCTGATAGAGTTTGTTTTATGTATCTTGCAGCCCTGTCATTGGGTGCATAAATATTTAATATGGTTATATCTTCTTGGTGTATTGTCCCTTTAATCATTATATAGTGTCCTTCCTTATCTTTTATGATGGATTTAACTTTAAAGTCTATTTTGTCAGAAATTAATATTGCTACTCCTGCTTGTTTTTGATTGTTGTTTGCTTGATATATTTTTTTCCATCCTTTGAGTTTTAGTTTGTGTCTCTAAGTCTAAGGTGTGTCTCTTGTAGGCAGCATATACATGGATCGTGTGTTTTAATCCATTCTGCCACTCTTTGTCTCTTCATAGGTGCATTTAGTCCATTTACATTCAGTGTAATTATGGATAGGTATGAATTTAGTGCTATCATTTTTATGTCTTTATTGTGTTGTTGACAGTTTCTTTTTCCCACTTAATTTTTTGTGCTGAGTAGCTTATCTTTATGTATTATCCTTTCCTCATATTTGTTGTTGATTTTGTTTCCACTGAGTCTCTATTTTTTTCTTGTATTTTATTTTGATGAGTACGATTGTTTGTCTCCTTTGTGGTTACCTTATTATTTTCCCCTATTTTTCTAAATTTAAACCTAACTTTTGTTTCTTTGTATCGCCATATCTTCCTCTCCATAAGGAAGATCTATGATTACATTTCTTAGTCCCTCTTTGTTGTTTTAATGTTGTCTTCTTTTATATAATAACATCGCTGTTATCCTGTTTTGAGCATTTTTTTTTTTTATAACCTTGCTTTGTTTTTTTGATTGCCCTGTCTGGGTTGACTTCTGATTGCTCTGCCCAGTATTCTAGTCTTGGGTTGACACCTGATATTATTGATTTTCTAACCAAAGAACTCCCTTTAGTATTTCTTGTAGTTTTGGTTTGGTTTTTACGAATTCCCTAAACTTCTGTTTATCTGGAAATGTCCTAATTTCACCTTCATATTTAAGAGACAGTTTTGTTGGATATATGATTCTTGGTTTGCAATTTTTTTCCTTCAATTTTATAAATATGTCGTTCCATTGCCTTCTTGCCTCGTGGTTCCTGTGAGTTTATCCTTCTTGGCTCTCCTTTGTAAGTGACTTTTCATTTATCCCTAGCTGCCCTTAAAATTCTCTCTTTATCTTTGGTTTTGGCAAGTTTGATTACAATATGTCTTGGTGACATTCTTTTAACATCTACCTTACGTGGAGTTTGATGAGCATCTTGGATAGATATCTTCTCATCTTTCACGATAACGGGGAAGTTTCTGCCAACAAATCTTCAACAATTCTCTCTGTATTTTCTGTTATCCCTCCTTGTTCTTGTACTCCTATCACTCGTAGGTTATTTCTCTTGATAACGTCCACATGATTCTTAAGTTTTCTTCATTTTTTAAAATTCTTTTATCTGATTTTTCTTCAAATATATTAGTGCCCAGTGATTTATCTTTGAGTTCAGAAATTCTGGCTTCTATTGCTCAGTTCTGCTTCTGACTTTCTACTGAGTTGTCTACTTCTGTAATTTTATTGTTAATATTCTGAATTTCTGATTGCTGTCTGTGTATGGATTTTTCCAGCTTATTAAATTTTTCATATGTTTCTGAATAATCTTTCTAATTTCTTCAATTGCTTTATCTGTGTGTTCCTTGGCTTGTTTTGCGTATTGCCTCATTTCCTTCCTGATGTCTTGAAGGGTTCCGTATATTAATCTTTTGTATTCTGGCTCCGGTAATTCCAGGAATGCACTTTCATCTAGAAGATCCCTGGATCCTTTGTTCTGAGAGCTTTTTGAGGTGATCATGGTCTGTTTCTTTATGTGACTTGATATTGACTGTTGTCTCTGAGCCATCTATAGGTTATTGCACTAGTTTATGCTTCCTTACTGTGGCATAGCTTCTTGCTTTGTTTTGTTTTGACATACACAAATGGGTTTATTGAGCAAGCTAGCTTGATTATTTTCACCTTTGGAGCTCTGACGTCTTATCCCAGATGGCTAGAGCTGTTATCAGGTATATTAATCTAGAAGTCTGTTCACTTTTCTTGTATGAATTCAGCTCAGGTGTCCAGGAAGCTGATCATCAAGTATGTGGTACAGGGTCTGTCCTACAGTCTCAGAGGGGCAGGGGTGATTGGTAGATGTACCGGTATCTGATTGCAGCGGGTGGTTATGCTCTGAACAAGGCAGGGGGCTGAGAACCGACCCCCAAGTATCTCTGAGGGAAGCGCCTCCCTGTTCCCTAGAGCATGCTGGTGGTGGGTTCTGCAGACGGACCATGGGCAACCAAAGTTTTTGGTTGTAAGGACTGGGAGGTATCAAGTATCCTTGGACCCATGTCGCGGGTGGCCTGGTGACCTGAGTGGAGCTACCAGTCCTTAGGTCCCTGATTTGGGTAGGTGAGGACCTCGTTTAATAGGCAAAGCAATGTCAAACATGAAACACCCACCTCTCCACTGCACAGCTGCAGCAGTTGGAATCTGCCAACAAGGGCTTTTTCTCCCAAAATAGGCCCACACAGGTACATGCAGAAGGGAAAGCTGCTCAAAGTCCACGGACTGTTTATGCCTGGACAGGGGTCACTTCTATTTTAAGCTCCCCCAGGATGAGGAGCTCGCAAGTTATGTTTTCCCTCAAGTGTAAATTTTTTTCCTTCTCCAACTTCAGGAGAATGGCTCTGGATGCTCAACAGGGCCTACCTCAGGCCCAGGGAATTCAGCCACTGAAGCCAGCTTGGGGGTGGGAGGGTGTGATGAAATATACGCAAGTATTTAGCTTTTGCCAAGAGCACCATTCTTCTCTGGTTCTGGAGGTGTGAATAGGCTTTGAGGCTGGCTGCATCTCCCTGAGGAAACTGCGGCCAAACGCTAGTAGCAGCCCACCGCTGCCATTCCGGGAATGGTGCCTGAGGGCTTCCCGTGATTCAGGTCTGGTAACTCCTCTCGCTTCTGAATGATCACTTCCTCGCTTTGCCCCTCAGTTCGTTTTCTAAGACTGCCTCTGTAGCTCAGGGCTCCCAGATTGTCACAAATATATTCATTTCACTTGTTTTTTCAGGTTGTTGTAAAGAAGGCTTGCCAGAAGCGTCTGTGTATTCCACCATCTTGGCTCCACCTCCGGCAGTCTACTTCTGAAAAGCGTTAACCAGTGAAAACCTTATGAATAGCAGTGGAACATTGTCTGATATAGTGCCGGAAGATAAGCCCCCCAGGTTGGAAGGCTCTCAAAAGATGAATGCGGAAAAGCTGCCTCCTCAAAGCAGAGTCGACCTTAATGATGTGGATGGAGTAAAGCTTTCAGAACCTTCATTTGCTGATGTGGCGTCACTCAAAATGAGAAGAAACAGCTGCAAACATCCATTAATAATTGGAACCTGGAATGTATGAAGTATGAATCTAGGAAAATTGGAAATCATCAAAATGAAATGGAATGCATAAACATCGAAATCCTAGGCATCAGTGAGCTGAAATGGACTGGTATTGGCCATTTTGAATCAGACAATCATATAGTCTACTATGCTGGGAATGACAACTTGAAGAGGAATGGTGTTGCATTCATCGTCGAAAAGAATGTTTCAAGATCTATCCTGAAGTACAACACTGTCAGTGACAGGATAATATTCATACACCTACAAGGAAGAGCAGTTAATATGACTATTATTCAAATTAACGTACAAACCACTAGGGCCAAAGATGAAGAAATAGAAGATTTTTATCAGCTGCTGCAGTCCAAAATTGATCGAACACGCAATCAAGATGCATTGATAATCCCTGGCGACTGGAAAGCGAAAGTTGGAAACAAAGAAGGATCAGTAGTTAGAAAATATGGCCTTGGTGAAAGAAACAACGCCGGAGATCAAATGATAGAATCTTGCAAGACCAACGACTTCTTCATTGCAAATACCTTCTTTCACCAACATAAATGGCAACTATACACATGGACCTCGCCAGATGAAACACACAGAAACGAAACTGACTACATCTGTGTAGAGAGACGATGGAAAAGCTCCATATCATCAGTCAGAACAAGGCCAGGGGCCAACTGTGGGACAGACCATCAATTGCTCATATGCAAGTTCAAGCTGAAAGTGAAGAAAATCAGAGCAAGTCCATGAAAGCCAAAATATGACCTTGAGTACATCCCACCTGAATTTAGAGACCATCTGAAGAAGAGATTTGACGCACTGAACACTAGTGACCGAAGACCAGACGAGTTGTGGAATGACATCAAGGACATCATCCATGAAGAAAAGCAAGAGGTCATTGAAAAGACAGAAAAGACCAAGATGGATGTCAGGGCAGACTCTGAAACTTGCTCTCGAACATCGAGCAGCTAAAGCAAAAGGAAGAATTGATGAAGTAAAAGAACTGAACAGAAGATTTCAAAGGGCGTCTTGAGAAGACAAAGTAAAGTATTATAATGACATGTGCAAAGAGCTGGAGATGGAAAGCCAAAAGGGAAGAACACGCTCAGCATTTCTCAAGCTGAAAGAACTGAAGAAAATTCAAGCCTCAAGTTGCAATAGTGAAGGATTCTATGCGGAAAATATTAAACAACGCAGGAAGCATCAAAAGAAGATGGAAGGAATACACAGAGTCATTATACCAAAAAGAATTAGTCAATGTTCAACCATTTCAAGAGGTGGCACATGATCAGGAACTGAAGGTACTGAAGGAAGAAGTCCAAGCTGCTCTGAAGGCATTGGCGAAAAACAAGGCTCCAGGAATTGATGGAATATCAATTGAGATGTTTCAACAAACAGATGCAGTGCTGGAGGTGCTCACTCGTCTATGCCAAGAAATATGGAAGACAGCTTCCTGGCGAACTGACTGGAAGAGATCCATATTTATGCCTATTCCCAAGAAAGGTGATCCAACTGAACGTGGAAATTATAGAACAATATCATTAATATCATACGCAAGCAAAATTTTACTGAAGAGCATTCAAAAAACAGCTGCAGCAGTATTCAGGCCGGGAACTGCCAGAAATTCAGGCCGGATTCAGAAGAGGACGCAGAACCAGGGATATCACTGCTGATGTCAGATGGATCCTGGCTGAAGGCAGAGAATACCAGAAAGATGTTTACCTGTGTTTTATTGACCATGGAAAGGCATTCGACTGTGTGGATCATAACAAATTATGGATGACATTGGACAAGAATGCGAATTACAGAACACTTAATTGTGCTCATAAGGAAACTTTACATAGACCAAGAGGCAGTTGTTCGGATAGAACAAGGGGATACTGATTGGTTTAAAGTCAGGAAAGTTGTGCGTCAGGGTTGTATTCTTTCAACATACCTATTCCATCTGTATGCTGAGCAAATAATATGAGAAGCTGGACTATTTGAAGAAGAACAGGGCATCAGGATTGGAGGAAGACTCATTAAGAACCTGCATTATGCAGATGACACAACCTTGCTTGCTCAAAGTGAAGAGGACTTGAAGCACTTACTAACGAAGATCAAAGAACACAGCCTTCAGTATGGCTTGCATCTCAACATAAGGAAAACAAAAATCCTCACAACTGGACCAATGAGCAACATCATGATAAACAGAGAAAAGATTGAAGTTGTCAAGGATTTCATTTTACTTGGATCCACAATCAACAGCCATGGAAGCAGCAGTCAAGAAATCAAAAGACGCATTGCATTGGGTAAATCTGCTGCAAAGGACCTCTTCAAAGTGTTGAAGAGCAAAGATGTCACCTTGAAGACCAAGGTGCACCTGACCCAAGCCATGGTATTTTCAATTGCATCATATGCATTTGAAAGCTGGACAATGAATAAGGAAGACTGAAGAAGAATTGATTTCTTTGAATTGCAGTGTTGCTGAAGAATATTGAATATACCATGGATTGCCAAAAGAATGAACAAATCTGTCTTAGAAGAAGTACAACCAGAATGCTCCATAGAAGCAAGGATGGCGAGACTGAGTTTTACATACCTTGGACATGCTGTCAGGAGGGATCAGTTCCTGGAGAAGGACATCATGCTTGGCAGAGTACAGGGTCATGGAAAAGAGGAAGACCCTCAATGAGGTGGATTGACACAGTGGCTCAAGAGTACAACGATTGTAAGGATGGCTCAGGACCGGGCAGTGTTTCGTTCTGTTGTGCATGGGGTTGCTATGAGTCGGAACCAACTCGACGGCACCTAACAACAACAAGAACAACATACAGATTGAATAAGTGTGGTGAAAGGATACAAAACTGATGCACACCTCTCCTGCCTTTAAACCATGCAGTATCCCCTTGTTCTGTTCCAACAACTGCCTCTTGGTCTAAGTACAGGTTCCCCATGAGCACAATTAATTTTTCTGGAATTCCCATTCTTCAAAATGTGATCCACAATTTGTTATGATCAATACAGTCGAATGCTTTTGCAGAGTCAATAAAACACAGGTAAACATCTTTCTGATATTCTCTGCTTTCAGCCAAGATCCACTTGACACCAACAATGATATCCCTCCTTCCACGTCCTCTTCTGAATCTGGCTTGAATTTCTGGCAGTTCCCTATTGATGTACTGCTGCAACTATTTTTGAATTATTTTCAGCATAATTTTACTTGTATGTGATAGTAATGATATTGTTCAATAATTTCCACATTCTGTTGGATCACCTTTCTTTGGAATAGGAACATCTATGGATTTCTTCCAGGTAGCTGTCTTCCAAATTTCTTGGCATAAATGAGTGAGTGCTTCTAGTATTGCATTCATTTGTTGAAACATCTCAATTTTGCAAAACCAATAACTGACTCATTGGATATAT
The DNA here is from genome assembly GCF_030014295.1 of Loxodonta africana. NCBI lineage: Eukaryota > Metazoa > Chordata > Mammalia > Proboscidea > Elephantidae > Loxodonta > Loxodonta africana. The sequence continues at coordinate 59,525,104 of NC_087358.1, forward strand.
CTTTTTTCAGCAATATAAACAGCAACTATACACGTGGACCTTCCCACTTGGAATACGCAGGAATCAAACTGACTACATCTGTGGAAAAAGACAATGGAGAAGTTCAATATCATCAGCTGGAACAAGGCCAGGGGCGGGCTGTGAAACAGACCATCTGTTCATATGCAACTTCAAGTAGAAGCTGAAGAAAATTAAAACAAGTCCACAAGAGCCAAAACATGACCTTGAATATATACCACCTGAATTTAGAGATTATCTCAAGAATAGATTTGACACATTGAACACTGATGACTGTAGACCAAATTGGGGGATGACATCAAGGACATCATACATGAAGAAAGCAAAAGGTTATTAAAAAGACAGGAAAAAAAAAAAAAAGATCAAAATGTATATCAGAAGGAACTCTGAAACATGCTCTTGAACGCAGAGTAGCAACAGTGTAAGGAAGAAATGATGAAAAGAGCTGAACAGAAGATTTCAAAGGGAGTCTTGAGAAGAAAAAGTATTATAATGAAATGTGCAAAGACCTGGAGTTAGAAAACCAAAAGGGAAGAACATGGTTGGCATTCCTCCAGCTAAAAGAACTGATGAAAAACTCCAAGCCTCTAGTTGCAATATTGAAGGGTTCTATGGGAAAAAATTGAACAACACAGAAAGCATCAAAAGCAGATGGAAGGAATACACAGTCACTATACCAAAAAAAACTAGTCAATGTTTGACCATTTCTGGAGGTAGCATATAATCAATAACTAATGATACTTGTCTTAGTTATCTAGTGCTGCTATAACAGTAATCCACAAGTAGATGGCTTTAACAAACAGAAGTTTATTCTCTCACAGTCTAGAAGGCTAGAAGTCCAGATTCAGGGTGCCAGCTCCAGGGGAAGGCTTTTGTCAGCTCTGGAGAAAGGTCTTTACCATCTATCTTTCCCTGGTCTAGGAGCTTCTCAGAGCAGGGACTCTGGGTTCAAAGGACTGGCTCTGTACCAGGCACTACTTTCTTGGTGCTGTGAGGACCCTATGTCTCTCTGCTCACTTCTCTCTTTTATGTCTCAAAAGAGATTGACTCAAGATACAATCTAACCTTGTACATTGAGTCTTGCCTCATTAACATAACCACCTTTAATCCTGCCTCATTAACTTCATAGAGGTAGGATTTACAATACACAGGAAAATCACATCAGATGACAAAATGGTGGACAATCACACAATATTGAAAATCATGGCTGTTTTAGTCATCTAGTGCTGCTGTAACAGAAATACCACAAGTGGGTGGCTTTAACAAAGAGAAATTTATTCTCTCACTGTCTAGTATGCTAGAAGTCCAAATTCAGGGCATCAGTTCTAGGCAAAGGCCTTCTGTCTCTGTCGGCTCTGGAAGAAGGTCCTTGTCATCAATATTCTCTCAGTCTGTGAGCATCTAGTGCAGGAACCGCAGGTCCAGACCTCTGTTCCTGATGCTGCTCTCCTGGTGGCATGAGGTTCCCATGTCTCTCTGCTCACTTCACTCTTTTATTTCTCACAAAAGATTGGCTCAAGACACCATGTAATCTTGTAGATCTCATCAATATAACTACTGCTAATCCATTTTATTATATCATAGAGATAAGATTTATAACACATAGGGAAATCACATCAGATGACAAAATGGTAGACAATCATACAACGGAATCATGACCTAGCCAAGTTGACAGACATTTTTTGGGGATAGAACTCAATCCATGACAATGGCCTAGTCAAACTGACACACATTTTTGGGAGACACAATTCAATCCATTAACAGTACTGAAGGAATAAGTCCAAGCTGAACTGAAGGCATTGGTGAAAAACAAGGCTCCAAGGATTGATGGAATATATAGCAGCAGACAACCTATTTCAAGGACCCCTGGTGGCATAGTGGTTAAGTGCTCAGCTGCTACCCGAAAGATCAGTGGTTCAAACCTACCATCCACTGGGCGGGAGAGAGATGTAGTAGTTTGTTTCTATATTTACAGCCTTGGAAACTCTATGGGGCAATTCTACTCAATCCCATAGGGTCGCTATGAGTCAGAATAGACTAACAGACAATAGATTTGGTTTTTTTGGTTTCACCTGTTTCAAACCTATCACATACTTTCAGACATAATTCATTTTAACTTTTTATTGACTGTCAATAGTAGTTTGTTGATCTTACGTTCCCTGACTCTAATTCAAATTTAATTTTAAAATACTTCTAAAGTATATATTGGAAATAAAGTTTGTTGTTTCTTGATATTCTAAAGGTGTTGTGCATATGAAGCAATAAACTTTGGCTTGCAGAATTTTTACAACAACCCTAATATATCTTTGGCTTATATGTTCATTTCCCAAAATTTTCTACTAACAGTTAAAAGATGCCAAGTTTATCTTTGTACCTTGGGAGACTAATAGTCTAGGTGAAAGAAGTGAGATAGTGAATTTAATTGAATCCCTTTGTATGAAAATAAAGTGTATAACAACTGATCTTATTCATTAATTGAATAATAGATCCTCTAGATCCTTGGTACTCCAAGTGTTGTTGTGGACCAGCAGTATCCATCGACACCTGGAATCTAGTTAGAAATGTAGAATCACAGGCTCCAGACCTCCTGAATCAAAATTTGCATTATAACATGATCCCCAGATTTGTGTGTATACTGAAATTTAAGAAAAACTGTCCTAGATTTTTGTAGGTTTATAACTCCTCATTTAATTGTTTTGACCTTTTTTTTTCTTTCTTCATACAATGTATGTGTTTTTAAGAAAAGCCAAAGCTAGTGAAAGGCGGAAGGTCAAAGGCCTCCATAGTTAATACCACTGGGCAGTGGTAGGAGTTTAACTGGGTACTTTAAGGGGTCCCTCACATTGGCTAAAGAAATTTTCCCTTTTTCATTTTATTGTTCTTGAAAATATACACAGTAAAACATATCAACAATTTCTACATGTACAGTTCAGTGACAATGACTACATTTTTCAAATTGTATAACTATTCTCACCCTCCTTTTCCAAATTGTTCCTCCTCCATTAACATAAACTCACTGCCCCCTAAGCTTAGTGTCTGACCTTACAGGTTGCTATTGTCAATTTGATCCCATATACGCAGTTCTTTAAAAGAGCACAATGCTCAAAGCAAACATTCTTCACTAATTAAGCTAACCTAAACCCACCATCACCTATTGTTTTTTTTTTCTGGTTCCAACCCCTGCTGAGAATTTGCATTTCTAACAAGTTCCCTGATAAGAATGTGCATTTTCATCCCAGATATAAAAGGGGATTCTTAACGTGTAACTTCCTGGGAGCTTGTTAGAAATGCAAATTCTCAGCAGAATTTCAAATGGGAAGAACCTGGTTTGAAAACCTGGTTTAAAGATGACTTCAAGGGTTATTTTTAGTTTAAGGTTAAGTATTTTTTTTTTTATTATCTCAGGGCAATAATTTCAGGGGTTCATCCAGCCTCAATGGCTCCAGAAAGTCTGGATTTCATGAGCATTTTAAATTCCATTGTACATTTCTCCCCCTTTTGATCAGGATTCTTCTAATGGGTTCTTTGATCAAAATGTTCAGTAATAGTAGCCAGGCACCATCCAGGTCTACTGAGTACTTTCTCTTTTGTGTTCTTTCACTGTTAGACTCTTTCCTTCCTTGGCATGTATAGAATGTTAACACTAATCACTAAGTGAATGAATGATAATAAACTAAAGCCCCTTTCTCTTGCTTTCCCTTTTACAATTGCTTACTTTTTTAAATTAATAATTCTGTTTTGCAGAAATCATGATTTGCTGTTTAAGTATTACTGTTCTTTTGAGGAAAAGAAAGCAAAATTTTTAAAATGACATGTGATCTCTTACCTGATGCCCTGTTTCACACGTTTAATATTCGTATTTCCTGGAATAAATGTTCCTGTTATGTACAATGACTGAGAATGATCATAGTTCCTGTGTTTGTAACACTTACATCCTAATTTCTTATTAAATTCAAAGTTTTCTTGAATTAAATCAGATTTTCCAGAGACAATAATTATTCCTTAGGGCAAGGCCTACCCCCAGGGAAATGATAATAGTATTGATTCAAATACGATTAAATTATCTCTCAACTTTGAAAAAGTGGGAAGAACAAAGGAAAGCTTTCTTTACAGAATGCCAGCTAATAAATACAGAAAGAATGAAAGAATTAGAACGTCATCATTTTGTAATCCCCATGTAACGGAGCAAAGCAAGATTCATTCATTAATGGATGCTAAATCCATGAAATAAAAGGTCATTAGGTGTGTTAATTATGTATTACTGTGTAACAAAATACCTCAACATTTAGCAGCTGAAAACAACAAGCATTAATTCACATGAGGGTCAGGTATCTGAGAGCAGCATAGATGGGTGCCTCTTGTTCAAGGTCTTTCCTAAAATTATAGTTAAGCTGTTGCCCAGGGCTGCAGTTTTCATAAGACATGACTAGAGCTGACTTACTTCCAAACTCAGTCATGAGGTTGTTGGCAGGCTTCAGTACCTAGAGAAGGATGTTGAACCGAGAGCCTCAGTTTTATCACACTATGTTGGCCATCCCATGGAGTTGCTCACAGCAACCTAGCTTTCGTCTTTCTCTCAGTGAAAATGGTCTGTGAGGAGAGAAAAGAGATGGAGCCAGAAGCCATAGTCTTTTCATAACCTAACACCAGACTTAACATCCCACCACTTCTGTCCTATGTTTGTTGGGAATAAGTCCAGTGCACATTCAAGGGCAGGAGAGTACACAAGTGCATGAACGCCAGGAACAGGAATCACTGGGGTCATCTCGGAGGCTACCTATCACATTGAGGCATAAAATGTTTATACGACGCCAAAAGCATTATCCCACAAACATACTAATTAGTAAGGAGAAAATGCACCATTACAATGCAGTTATGTTTGTGATCAAACTTAACATCATTAGTAATGGGACTTCTCAACATTATGTGTTTCTAGGTGTGACACAATACAAACTGTACAGTGTCATCTATGAAATAGTCTTGCCCAATGTTTAACCTGAATTTAATTAATCTTTAGGTTTAACTTTAGTTTATAGCACACTGAAGGCGTGGATGAAAGTTACCAACACCATGAGGCAGCAGCCACACAAATCCAGAATGTAGGCTATCCTTCAAAACAACTTTGCTGGACTCTTCAAAAAGCCAGTATCACGTGGGAAAAAAGGTAGAGGGTTTATCTAGAAACTGAAGAGCCAACCAAATGCAATGTGTGAATCTTGATTGGCCCTGGACTGGACAAAACAAGCAACAGTTAAAAAGGTATTTGGGAACAACTGAAGAAATTCTAGTAAGAAATAGCCTTTTAATATTATGTAATTTCAGATTTTACTAGGTATGATAAGCAAATTATGATGTTCTAGGAGAACGTCCTTATTCTTAGGGGATGCATACTGAAATATTTTGGAGTAAAGTGTCATGAAGTCTGTAACTAACTTTAAACAGCTCAACGAGAATCTATCAAATAAAAAAACAAATCCTGATTTAGTAAGGAGGCTATTCAAAAGGAGTACCGCAGAGGGCAGGGAGAGAGAGACTACTCCAACAGGGACAATGCTCTGATGGGAAGATCAGCAATCATCTTAAAACTTAGGAGTAAAGGCTTTTTCTTTTATAAAGACAAGCGTAAACAAGGTTAGAAAGGACCAGGTGTGGGGAAGTGGGATGAAAGTGTGGCGTGATCCGATAGTAGAGAAGTATTTTACACGGAGGCCTATTCTCCAGGACGGGTCCTTAAGGAGGGCTAGTCCATTGGCTCAGCTGAGGGTGGGCTGTCAGGGGCCTGGGGAAGGGAAGAAGCCTAACCAAAGTTTAGTTATCAAGCATTTTGTTCACATTGATTGACCAGGAAAACCAATTCAGCTTATCGTTTATGAGGCAAAGACCTCATCACAGGTTAACAAGGGGGCATCCATGAGTCTTCTCTAACTTGTGTGGGGACAGGTGGCTCCTGGCAGTAAGCTGTTTTCTGGAACACAAAGGATGGCGATGGTGGGGAGAGTTCTTAACTATCAATGCTTTCTAGGGTCACAGGACTCAGGTAAAATTCAACATTGTCACACCACACAGGTGTGTGTGTGTAGAGCGAATAAATGTGGTAAAATGTTAACAGTAGTTAAATCTAGCGCTCACTGAACTTACATTTTTTAATTTTTTAAAATAACTTTTCAGTATGCTTGAAAATTTTCAAAATAAAACTTTGGGAAAAAATGTCTTTACCTTCAAATAATGCCATTTCAGCTAGTCTTTCCTGGCATACTCCTTTTTTTACTCAAGAAACTTTCCCAGAACAATTACTAAATACATCATGCCACTTGGCATTACAATTTATGATTTATGTTTGGCTCTTTCACTCAACTGGAAGTTCCTTAACGTAAGGACTGTTTTATAAATCACTGCACAAAACTTACTACAGTGAGTTACTTACCTTAGACCACCTGTTGATGCTCATTAAGCCAAAGAACAATAAGAAATAGAAGCCACACAGAGTTTACTTTAAATATTGGTTTGTAATTTACATGGTACAGAATTCATTCAGCTTTCAAAGAAATTTATAATCTTTTTCCTGGGGATGTTCACTGTTACTGAGGGGCTCAAATTCTTCCCAATTTGTATTTATGTGTTACTTAAAAGTAGAACTTAAAGTCCTAACTTTGACATGATAAATAATACTTTGTCTTTAAGTAAAGGCTTTATAAAAAAACTTTATAACCTTAAATCACTAAATTTTACATTTTCCTGAACTGAAAAATTTTTTAATTTATTAAAAAAACATTTGCCACACTGCGGGTGGAAATGTAAAATGGTACAACCACTTTGGAAATCGATTTGGCACTTTCTTAAAAAGCTAGAAATAGAACTACCATACGACCCAGCAATCCCACTCCTCGGAATATATCCTAGAGAAATAAAAGCCTTTACATGAACAGATATATGCACACCCATGTTTACTGCAGCACTGTTTACAACAGCAAAAAGACTGAACCAACCAAGATCCTCATCAACTGATGAATGGATAAATAAATTATGGTATATCTACACAATGGAATGGTATGCACTGATAAAGAACAGTGATGAATCTGTGAAACATTTTATAACATGGAGAAACCTGGAAGGCATTATGCTGAGTGAAATTAGTCAGTTGCAAAAAGACAAATATTGTATAAGACCACTATTACAAGATCTTGAGAAATAGTTTAAACTGAGAAGAACAAACTCTTTTGTGGTTATGGGTGGGGGAGGGAAGGAGGGTGGGAGAGGGGTATTTACTAAACAGATACTAGACAAGAACTACTTTGGGTGAAGGGAAGCACAACACTCAACACAGTGGAGGTCAGCACAATTGGCTAAACCAAAGCAAAGCAGTGTCCTGAATAAACTGAATGCTTCGAAGGTCAGCGAGGCAGGGGCAGGGGTTTGGGGACCACAGTTTCAGGGGAAATCTAAGTCAATTGGCATAATAAAACCTATTAAGAAAACATTCTGCATCTCACTTTGAAGAGTGGCGTCTGGGGTCTTAAATGCTAGCAAGTGGCCATCTAAGATGCATCAGTGGGTCTCAACCCACCTGGATCAAAGGAAAATGAAGAACACCAAGAACACAAGATAACAATGAGCCCAAGAGACAGAAAGGGCTACATGAACCAGAGGCTACATCATCTTGAGACCAGGAGAATGAGATGATGCCCAGCCACAACCAATGACTGCCCTGACAGGGAACACAACACAGAACCCCTGAGGAAGCAGGAGACCAGTGAGCCGCAGACCCCAAATTCTCATAAAAAGACCAGACTTAATGGTTTGACTGAGACTGGAAGGACCCCAGTGATCATGGCCTCCAGACCTTCTGTTGGCCCACTACAGGAACCATCCCCAAAGCCAGCTCATCAGACATGGATTGGACTGGACAATGGGCTGGAGAGGGATCCTGCTGAGGCGTGAGCTACCTGGATTGGCTGGACACTTGAGACAATGTTGGCATCTCCTGCCTGGAGGGGAGATGCAAGGATAGAGGGGCTTAGAAGCTGGCAAAATGGTCACAGAGAGAGTGGAAGGAGGGAGCGGGCTGTCTCATGCGGGGGCTGAAGTAATTGGGAGTATGTAGCAAGTTGTGTACAGGTTTTTGTGTGAGAGACTCTCTTGATTTGTAAACTGTCACTTAAAGCACAATAAAAATTATTTTAAAAAAAGGAAAAAGAAAAACACACACACACACACAAAAAACAGTTGCCATCGGGTTGACTCCAACTCCCGGACACCCTATGTATGTCAGGGTAGAACTGTTCTCCAGTGTTTTCAGAAGCTGATTTTTTGAAGCTGACTGCTGGGCTGGGCCTTTCTTCTAAGGCGCCTCTAGGCGAACTCTAACCACCAGCTTTTCAGTTAGCAGCCGAGGACATTAACCGTTTACACCATCCAGGGACTTTTTATACGGCTAAGAAAAGGCATATAAAGAGATCAAGTGATCTATTCTAACACCTATAACCAATTCTCAATACTTTCTCTTTTTAATGATGCATGCTTGTTTTCTACTTGAAGAGCTGGATTGCGCCTTACAGGAAACCTAAAATAAACTTTTAGATTAAGAAATGTGACTCGATTCATTAAAAAATATTTGTAAGTACTATGGACTTTTGGAAACCCTGGTGTAGTGGTTAAGTGCTACGGCCACTAACCAAAAGGTCAGCAGTTTTAATCCGCCAGCCGTTCCTTGGAAACTCTACAGGGCAGTTCTACTCTGTCCTACAGGGTCGGTATGAGTCGGAATCGACTCGACGGCAGTGGGAGTGGGTGCACTTTTAGCTGTACTTTATGAAAATTCATTAAGATTTCCACGCCTCAGTCTTCTTCTTGATCTAGGTCCATTTCATTTACAATAAATAATAAATCAGCATTTATTTTGCTGATTTAAGGTTTTTATCCAAAAATTCAGCCATGGCTTCTTCATCTGCTGATTGAAGCAGTCTCTGAATTAGCTGATCCAGGGCCTTCTCACCACACAGAAATTCCTGATAAAAGACAGAGGTATTATGAAAATCTGGTTACTAGAAATAAATGACAAACAAAGCAAAGAGTTACGTGTATTTACTTCATTTCCTTATGTTGTTGTGTGTCACTGAGTCGATTCCCACTCATAGCAGTCCTACATGACAGGGTAGAACTGCCTCATGGGGTTTCCCAGGCTGTAATCTTTACAGGAGCAGATCACCAGGTATTTTCTCCCATGGAGCTGCTGGTGGGTTTGAACTGCTGACCTTTCAGTTAGCAACTGAGCTCTAATGCAACTGAAATCCCTCCTCTTGCAGAAAACTTTCTAGTCCACACTAAATCTATTCTTTCTTTAAACTCCTATAATATTTACTGTGTTTACCATTCATGAATTACCCTTCAAAATTTTAAACTTTTTTGAGATAAAATTTACACACAATAAAATGAACAACTTTTAATCATCCACTTCGATGAGTTTTGACAAATATATACCCCTGCATAATCAGAATCCTAATCATGATGTGGGATATTCCCATCCCCAGAAGGTTCCCTCGTGGCCTTTTGCAGTCAGTTTCCCTCAGTCCAGGCAACCACTGATCTGTTTTCATCACTATCGTTTTACCTGTCCCAGAATACTATCTAAATAGTGTCATACAGTGTGTATTCTTTTGTGCGTAGCTTGAACGATAGAAGCCATGCCTGGACTGATGGAAACTGACTGCAAAAGGCCACGAGGGAACCTTCTGGGGATGGGAATATCCCACACCATGATTAGGATTCTGTTTATGCAGGGGTATGTATTTGTGACTCATTCATGTTTTTGCACGTACCAGTAATTTTAGTTTGTTCCTTTTTATTACTGAGTAGGATCCTACTATAAGGATATACCACAATTTATCCGTTCACCTATTTATGATCATTTGGCTTGTTTCCCATTTTTTGACTGATTCTTTTTTTTAAGTCAGGTTTTTTGGAGTATAATTTGCATATATTAAAACTCATCTTTTTTGGTGTAGTTCTGAGTTCTGACAAATGCATACAGTCATGTAACCAATGAACAGTCTGGACATCTCCTGAATCAAACTGTCACTTATATTTCTATTTATCACTGAACACACAGTTGTTTCCATAATCTGACTCTTAGCTTTGTGTATCTTTAGATCTGTCACGGTCATTTTCACCACAGGGGTTTAAATAAACATTGTTCCTTTGCCCTTGGACCAAGCCCAGATAAGTGGAACACAAAAGATGAAAGGAAGAGAGAAACATTTTTTAAAAGTAGTATTCCCCATAGAGTTTATTCATTTTATGGCCTTGATTAAATTACTGCTACTTCAGTTTGCTCTACCACTGCTTTTAGAACTGTTCTCAATATTAGTAAGGTATAATCTCTGAAGCAGGGTCACTATGAGTTGAAATCGACTCAATGGCAACATGTTTTGTATTACTACATCTTCCTCCAGTTAGGCAGATAGACTTAATTAGCAGCTGCATTTCCTTGTAGGTAGGTAGTGAATGATTCTCCTTGCATTTCCCTTTCAGGCAAAAAAAAAAAGGGGGGGGGGGTCAGGGAGAGAAGAATGTGGAAAAGCCAAATAGGGTACTCTAATTTTAAAAGTCAATCAAAATGTATATCAATTATCATACTGCATACTTGTTTAAAACCTCTAAAGGTATAATCTTTATGATGAACTATCAGACAGAGACATACACACACACACATCTGATTATTAATTCAAGTTCACCTTTTGGAATGAATTTATTCTTCATTCTGTCTTTCCAATAGGCTGTTCTTCATTCTGTCTTTCCAACAGGCTGGTTAGTGATTATTAAAGCCAACCTGTTACCATCAAGTTGATTCTAACTCATAGCTACCCTATAGGATAGAGTAGAACTGCCCCATAGAGTTTCCAAGGCTGTAATCCTTATGGAAGTAGACTGCCACATCTTTCTCCCGTGGGACAGCTGGCGGGTTCAAACTGCTGACCTTTTGGTTAGAAGCTGAGTGCTTTAACCACTGTGCCACCAGTGCTCCCTATTAAAGCACACTAATATAATTTTCCTTATTATTTTTGAGTCTGGCAAGATAGTGCAGTTAGCAATAGCATGCCAGTATTTTGGCTAAAGTCATATATTTTACAACTCTAGAATCTAAATTTGGATGTTTCACAGCTGAATACTATACTGTGCACCTAGGTGCCCATGTGAAAAATAATACTGGTTACAACAATGTGGCTGTCTCAGGAAAAACCATCTCCACTACCAGAAAAACAACGGAAAGAACGTGGTGTATTAGAACAATATGGCTAAACATATTTTGTTATTACTGTGTACTTCCTGAAGAAAGGGAAGTTAGCAAATATTTCCTCCATTTCTACTAGACTACTATGTTCATATGCAAGGAAGCCTTAAATTGCCTAGAAGACAGAGGAAGTGGCATAAGATACACAGAAATGTATACATATGTCAAAAATATACTAACTACAACAGGCAAGTATATAGAGATCAAAATTTAACTAGTGGTTACCAGGGGTGGTCAGAAGGGAGGGCAAAAGGAAGACACAATGCCTAGGGAACACTGAGCATTTGTTAAGGATGCTGGAAAAATTCAGGAGTGGTTAATGGTGATGGTTGGATAACATGATGAACATAATTGTCATTAAACTACACACGTGATGATTGTAGAAATGGCAAATGTTCTGTCACCTATACATTTAGCTCAAAGTAAATAAATAAACATCTCCATTGTAAAATTAAGACTTTGAATTTGAGTATGGAATGGGACAGAATCAAGTAAAAGAATCGACATAGCACCAAGAATAGGACCCAAACTTTCTGTCTTCTGCCTTTTCTACATAGCCATTTATGGGAACTTGTTCACTTTTCCCCTTCAACAGAAGTAAAAGGGAAAATTTTTGTGTTTCCTTATTCATGTATAAATGTTAGTGGTCCTGGTTACAAGGAATTTCATTAGGTTAATGTTCAAACCATCTTGACATGGTCTTTTCCTCAAGAGTAAAATTGTAATGGCTGAATTTAATGAATACAAATTGTGGTAGGTAGAATTCTAAGAAGCTCCTTGGTTTACACGACTCGTGTGATTTCCTCCCCTTAAGTGTTAGCAGAATCTGTGAATATGATGGGATATCACTCCCATGATTAGGTAACTAATCAGCTGACTCTGAGTTAATCAAAAGGGATATTATCTAAGTGGACCTGAGCCCTTCCTGCAAGAAGAGATTTGAAACATGAGAAGGCATATGGAGGGGGCCACATGGCAAGCAACTGTGAGTGGTCCTTGCAAGCTTAAAGCAGCCCCCAGCTGACTGCCAGCAAGAGGATGGGGACATCAGTACTACAACCTCAAGGAAATGGAATTCTGTGGACAACCACACGAGCTTTGAAGAGGTCCCCAAGCTCCAGAAAGATGTGCAGTCTGGTCAACACCTTTGATTCCAGCCTTGTGTGAGACCCACAAGGCCATTCCTAGACTTCTGACCTACAGAAACTTAATTCTTATAATTTCTAATAGAAAGCGAATATGCACGTGTACATGTATGTTGAATGTATGTTAATACACTGTCACTGCAGAACAAAGAATTTGGAATTGTAAAAGATAATGTCATTTCAAAATGTTACAAAGACCATATTTCTGACCAAACTACTAATAAAAATGTTTGCAAATTTTAGGAGACTAATATAAACTGGCTTAGGGGTTTTTAGTCACTTGGTAATATTTTCTAGTTGATTCCAACTCACAGCAACCCTACAGGACAGAGTAGAACTGCCTCATCGGATTTCTGAGGAACGACTGGTGGATTTAAACTGCTGAACTTTTTGGTTAGCAGTCCAACTCCTAACTACTGTGCCACCAGGGCTTCTATTTTAGAAGAGCTCTCTAAAACTTGACTATACATCCTTCAAAAATCAAAGGTATATAAAGTATGTGATATAATGTTGTGTCCCGTTGAATCAATTCCAATTTGTAGCGGCCCTATATGACAGAGCAGAACTGCCCCTTAGGGTTTTGTAGGCTATAACCTTTATACTCAGTAATATTACCTTAATATCACGAACTTCATATGCTATCCTGTGGTCAGTGACTCTATCCTGGGTGAAATTATATGTCCGTATTCTCTCTGATTGGGCTCTTGTTCCCACCTGTGCCACGACAAAAAACAATTTGTATTTTAACTTTACAATTACTTTAATTACCGTGGAAAAAGTATTTGCAATTGACTTTTAACAGTTTAAATTAAAAAATCATATATATAAGTGGGAGAAACAAGAAAAGGCAGAACTTAACATTCAAGACTACACAGGTGTAAAGCTTAACTATGGAAACAGAATCAATGTTTCTTTGCTATGCCAAATTCCAAATATTTCAACCAAATTAGTCATTTCTCCACAGCAATCAGTTCCTCCTGGTGTCTGTGACACTACCATGTTCCCATTCAAGCAGGAAATGCTAATATTCAGCAATGTAACACTTTCTGGGAGCTTACTATCTGCTGGGTTCTGATAACACGGAGGGGCGGCGGGGGCACCTTTGACTCATTCCATTCTCTAACTGCCCACTTCCAACTGGGTCTTTTATATCCTGTCCTTTCCATTTTTACTATCATTCAAGGGCTCATTACTTTCACCTATGTTCCTGCAAAAATATCTTGATTAGTCTTCTCTGTTTAATTGTGTCATCCTGCTTAGTCTTCCTAAAACACGGTTTTCTGTTAAATTTTCTTTGGTTCTTTTTTGTCTGCTATGTAGACAAAACTCAACTCAGCATTTAAGGCATCATAATGTGGCCAACCTCCCCAATGATATTTCTGAAAATTATGTGAACCTCTAACATGCTGCTTATTATCCCATATCATTATTACGTGTCTGTTAACTCTGCTAAAACACCATCTCAAGGAATGTACTTTCCTAACAATCTCCTACCATCTCTGCCTTTCCTGGTCCCAACAACTGAAAAGTGTTACCTTCCTCCTGTGAATCCAACTGCACTGGTAATCCTCCTCACAGCACACACAATTTCTAGTTTCCCTTATGCTACAGTTATTTGTATTCATCTTAGTCTCCTTATCTCCCCCTACCTCCCCAACACACCACACCTTCTCTCATCTGCTTTCGCTTTTTAAGATTAATACCAAAAAAAAAAAAAACCCAGACATTTCCATAATTCATTTTCTTAACTCCTAAGGCAAGCAATATGAAACTGAATTCCTAAACATGGCTGATTATCAGGGGAATTTAAGAAAAATTGCAGTTACTAAACCCAACCTCATATATACTAAGTAATCAGAGATTATGTATTTTTGAAACATTTCCTAGGCCATCCATTCTGACGATCAGTTGAGTACGGAAACTGCTATCCTGAAGCACGATATTAATGCTCAGGGCCCACCCCAGATCCATTATATCAGAATCTATAGGGGTAAGTCCTAGGGATCTACAAAGCCCTTCAGATGATTTCAGTGCAACCAGGGTTGAGAACCTGGCCCAGGATAAAGCCTTCCATGTAACAGCCACTGTATATATTGGCTGAAGAAAAACTTCTAAAAGCATTAGAAATTCCTATAAAGAAATTTCAGGCCCTAATATATGGCATAAATAAAGTATCAAACATAACTAAAAATGCACACTTGATACAAGATGAACTAGATAAATGGGACCTCCTAAAAATTAAATACATAGGCTCAACAAAAGACTTCTGCAAAAGAGTCAAAGGGGAACCTACAGACTGGGAAAAAAAATTGCCTACGACATATCCGAAAAGGGACTAATCTCTAAAATTTATAGGAAACTTCAACATCTCAACAATAAAGAGATAAACAGTCCAATTAAAAAATGAGCAGAAGATACACCAAATAAGACATTCAGGCTGCTGACAAACATATGAAGAAATGCTTGCAATCAAGAGCTATTAGAGAGATGCAAATCAAAACTACAATGAGATACCATCTCACCCCAGCATTACTGGCACTAATTAAAAAAGCCAGAAAATAACAAGTGTTGGTGAGGTTGCAGGGAGACTGGAACTGTTGGTGGGAATGTAAAATGTTACAACCACTTTGGTAAACAGTATGCTGCTTCCCCAAAAAGCTAGAAATAAAAATACTATATGGTCTAGCAATCCCACTTCTAGGTATATACCCTAAGGAAATAAGGGCTGTGATACGGACAGACATATGCACTATCACTGCAGCATTACTCACAATAGAAAAAAGATGGAAACAACCTAAGTGCCCATCAACAGACAGATTAACAAACCGTGGTACACACACACAACGGAACACTACACAACAATAAAGAATAATGACAAATCTGTGACACATTTCACAACATGGATGAATCTGGAGGACACTATACTGAGTGAAATAAGTCAATCACAAAAGGACAAATACTGTATGAGACCACTACTAGAAAGTCACAACAAAAGGTTTACACACCGGAAAAAAAAGAATAAAATGTTCTTTGATGGTTACCAGGGACAGGAGGGGGAAAATTATCAATCAGACAGAAGACACGAATACTGGTGAAAGGAAAGGCAATATATAAGGGGGAAGTCAGTACAATAGGACCAAGGCAAGAGAGGACACTTAGAGGAACAAAAGAATAAAGAGTAACTCCAATAACTACTCTAGCTTAGACCATTCTTCAGCAATAGTATTAACGAACAATAAATTACGCACGGACACATAGGTAGATAGATATCCCAAGAGGCGTGGGAGGATGGATGTAAGGGAACACGCTGACCAGCATATATAGGTTTGGTAGTGGATATTTCTATATACATGATTGTAGATGCAGCTCATACAGAGCTCTTAGACATAACCAAACATCTTGTGGGATAAAGTTTCTAGGTTAGACGACAAAGCACCACAGACACGGGGGCTATCTACGTCAATTGGCACAACACAGTACATAAATTCAATGCTCTGCATCCTACTTTGGTGAGTGGCATCTGGGGTCTTATAAGCTTGCGAGCGACCGTCTAAGATACAACTCTTGGTTTTTTACCATCCAGAGTGAAGGAGACCAAAGACTCAATGAAGTAATCTGTCCAAAGGACTAATGAACCACATGAACCACAGCCTACATGACCCCAAAACCATCAGAACTAGATGGTGCCCAGCTACCACTACCAACTGCTCTGACTGGGATCACAACAGAGGGTCCTGGACAGAATGGGAGAAATTTGTAGAATAAAAAAAAAAAATCAAATTCACAAGAAAAGACCAGGCTTGCTGGTATGATAGAGATTGGAGGAACCCCCAAGACTATGGCCCTAAGACACCCTTCTGACCTGGAAATGAAGCCATTCCCAGTGACCACCTCCCAGACAAACAATAGACAAGTATATAAGATAAACGGTAATACCAGACAGGAACACACTCCTTAGAACACTCAATTATAAGATGAGAAGCCAGAACGGTTTAGATAATGAGAATGAAAGAAAATGTGGAAGCCAAGACAAAAATGAGGAGAGTGCTGACACATTGTGGGGAATGAAATCAAGGTCATGAAACACTTTATGCACAAACTAGCAAACAGAAAACTAATTTGCTCTGTAAACTTCCACCTAAAGCACAATTAAAAAATAAAAGAAATTCCAGGCAAGTAGACAAGTGATTTTGGAAAGACGGGGACAGGGAGGTCTTTTCTGGCCTCTGAATCAGACTGCTAAGGAAGAAACACACAATTTGCAAAAGGCCAATTTTGAGTATTAATTTAAAAAATTACTATGTGGAATCCCTGGCACCCAAACGTAAAATGACAAGTAAATCTTAACGTCTTTTATTAATTCAGATGTGCCAGGGTTCACAGTGTTTATGTTACCATTTAGTTGCCAAGAAATTACAGATACAGACACTGATGCTGCTCCACAGTCTGGGATTACCACAGATTGGGGATTAATAGATGATTTAACCTGTCCCTTTTAAGTTAGAATGCAAGTTAGAATGTGGCAGAAGGGCAAAAATGTGAAAAGACTAGGACATTTAAGTGAGAATAATAATCAATGTTAAATGTCAATAAATAATTAATGTTCAGGCTTATACAATTCATCAGCCCAGTAAATTTAATTTACTGAAGGTACACCTACCTGCAAATGACACGAAAGCACAATTATTTCTGCATTCCACTTTCTCTTTAACCTCTCTCAGAGACAAACTTTACTAATGTTTCCAGAATTGAAAATCGTGCAACACTTTATTTAAAGAAATTATCTTTAGTCATTTGGCTTACAATTTACTATTTAAGTACTGCAATAAATACTGTATATACATATACAAAATTCAAAAGCTATAAAAGGGTACATTGCTAGCTGCTGTCGATTCCAACTGGTGGCAACCCCATGTGTGCAGGATAGAACTGCTCCATAGGGCTTTCAAGGCCGTGACCTTTCAGTAACAGGTTACCAGGCCTTTTTCTGGTGGGTCTGAACCGCCAACCCTTCGGCTAGTAGTTGAGTGCTCAACTATTTGAGCCACCCAGTGAAAGAGAAATCTCCCACCTGCCCCTTGTCCCCAGGTTCCATCAACAGGGCCATTTCTTTCAGTGCCATTGATTTGTGATCTCACATAAAGTCGTAATAATAAAAGCATAGGTTTTTAAGCTAAAAATCTGAAAGTCTATTAATTTCCATGAACTTACTATTATTTTAAACCAATTTCCTCCTAAGACAGGCTAGAACCACTGGAGGAAACAAATGGAAAATAACTTTTAGTTTATACATATCTCATCACTGATTTGCAAACTGGCAGGCCCAAATGTAGCCATAATCTGTCAATCCATAAGCATATAAATTATTCCTATTTACAAACAAGCACGTTTCCCTATGTTCTCAGACATTCACAGTCACAGAGGGGCAAACACCACATTTTCTACATAGCACAGGGACTTTTTATACACTTATTAAATTATTACACTAAATTAATCTTACCTGCAGTTTCCTAGCACTTTGTTGTTGACACCTGTCCTTCTCAACAATCTGCTGGTAGAGCTTAGCTCTCAACACACGCAAGGCTATTTCTTTATTTTTTATCTGTGATCGTTCTTGTTGGCATTCTACTACCAGCCCTGAAAAATGATAGGGATCAGAGGTAAACTGAAGCCTCCACAAGCCAAATTAATATAGAACTGAGGAACTTATTAAAGGGGAAAGGTTAAACTGGCAAAGTTTACAAAGAGAAAATATGTTTTTGATTTAGCGCATTCAGAAACCATACATGGGGTATGATAGTAATAGCTACAGGTGGTTGTTGAGATTCTACTGAACTCCCCACATGGGAAGATGAGTCGCATCGCCTGCAGATGGCTGCGGCGTTCTTCCATCCCCAGACCTTGGCCTCTCCCTCCCACTCCTTCAGACGCTTCCGCAGCTCAACAGCACAAACCACTGGCACCCCTGTGCGGTGCTGCTCCTTTCCCTGTCCTACTCCAGAATTCCCCTTTTCCCCTTTAAGTCACAGATACACACAGCTGAAGTTTTAGAAATAACTTCCTATAAAAAAACCAGTAGAATGGAGCTACTCAAAGTCTTAAAAAGGAAGAGTTTATAGTGAGTGTATTTCTCAGTTGTCAAAGTTCTAAATCCAGCTATCAATGTATCTAGCCACACACATTTTGGCTGGCCAAATTCTGGATTTGAGTGGGTTTGGCCTATTTTTTATAGTCAGTTCCTAGCTTAAAACTAGCCCCAAGTAGTGACCCTTGAGAGTTTAGCCTGTGCTCTTCTTATCTGTGGGTCTGTGTCCAGTTCTGCTTTCATTACATTAGAAGAAAAAGGTACTTTTCTTTCTCACCCCCAACCCCTCCAAAAAAAAATTCCTCTCAGCTTAGGCCAGTTGCACTGATAGAGGCAGTGAATATTGTGCTGGAGATTTTTTATATTTCCATAAAATTCTACTCTCAAACTGTTTTCTCCCTGTCTAAATAGGCTCCAGTCTATACCTGCTGGTCCTCCAATTAGAACATACAGGTTTCGCCTCTATTAGTGTAAACTTATTTCTTGATGGCCTTACTGCAGCCATATGGTTGGGCTGGGGGTTACTTGCCTTCACCTTCCATGCATTTGCCTGGAGATCTCTTGAATTTGGTATCTTCCTTTCACCACCCCAAATATGAAAACTTCCATTTCAAGGTGGCCCTTCTTTCATAAGCTTTCCTCGAAATTCCTCTTCTTATCAGCTGACCCTTAGTGATTATTACCTAGGCACCTGCTATGGATTCACATCTACTGGCTCTGATCAGAACGTTTAGCCTAAAACTACTGTTTAGTCCCTCCGTAATTCCTAAGGAAGTCACTTGATTACACATTCTATACACATTCTAGAGAAGTGTATTTAATCTTAAGTGCTCTCCCAAGAAAGAATGAGCTTGAAAAAAAAAAAAAAAAAGGGATGCTGGGTAACAGAAGAGCTGTTGAAACCGCAAGGTGCTGGGGTTGGTAGAGAACTTTATAAAAGGATTTTAGAGAAAATAAATTTTATCAATGTTGTTTCAACACTCTAAAGAAGATTCCAAAATTCTAAGTAGCACAAAGTAGGCGTTTAATATATATGCATTTAATACATATTTGCTGAATTACTAACCATATTATTTAAAAGATTTACAGTTATACATGGAAACAAAATACAATATTTCATACAATCTATAAAGCACATTTTTTCACATTTTAGTATCTCTTAGCTATCTTACAATCACTGGTATGTCATAGCTTAATTGGTAGTGTCTTTTTTATTTTATCATGGTAATAGAAGTTATGTGTCTTTCAATTGATGGTATCTTAGATTCGATGAAAAAAGTTATATAAAACCAAAGGTAAAATAAAAACCCATTAGTCTTAAAACAAAGATGAGAATGTAAGGAGGCAGAAATTTGATGAATGGAAACAGAACAACCAGTATGAAAATAATGAGAACGTCTATGCACTGTGAAGAAAGTAACCAGTGTCGCTGAATAACTTGTGTGGAAATTGTTAAATAGGAACCAAAACTGCTGTGTAAACCTTCACTGAAAACATGATAAAGTATTTTTTTGAGAAAAGGACTATTCTGTATAAAACAAACAAAAAAATCTGTCAGCCTTAAAATGATAAACTGATATAAAAGATTAAATTTACCTCAGAAGAATTAAGTGTTATTGATAATCTATGGGGATGAAGGACAGCACTGTAAGGCTTACAGAGGCCCACTTTCACTCACTAACCGGTAACCAACTGACAAGTCTGCTTCAAAGCACAAACTATACACTTGTCTTCATCTTTGTTCTGGTAAATTTTACTCAAAAAAAAAAAAAGTAACTCTTCCCTGTACAAACATTTAAGCATACCCCTATGTACTACACTCTTCTGGTAGAATATGGGGTTTATATAGAAGTAGTAGAAAAGAAAAAATGTGGTTCTTCAGAGTCCATGGGCATGGAGAAAATGGAGGAATGGCCCAGAAGGCTGACTTTCGATTCTAGCCGGGACATAGCTCCCTTTCTAAGGGTCTCAGAATGGAAGAACTGGGAAAAAGGCTGAGTTTTTTTTTCTTGAAATAGATGCTGAAATCATAGCAACACACAATGTGTGAAGAAGTGGCCTCAAGATGTCATGTACTCAACTAGGGCCACACATACACACACACAGCAATGTGTGTAAGTTTTTATATGAGCACCTGACCTAAATTGTAAACTTTCACTTAAAGCACAATTAAGAAAAAAGATATTATATACTCATAACTACATGGATTATTAAGAGTTAGCAGGCCTTAAGAGAAATGAAGTCTTAATACATGCTACAGTGTGAATGGAGCTAGAAGACATCACGCTAAGTGAAATAAGTCAATCACAAAAGGACAAATACTATATTACCTCACTTATATAAAAGGACAAAAAGAGGCAAATTTATAAAAAAATAGAGACCAAAATTTATTAGTGGTTACTGGGGTGAGAGGGAGGGAAAAAGGGGAGTTACTGCTTATGGAGTACTGAGTTTCGGTTTCTGGTGATGGAAAAATTGCACTGATTACAGGTAGGATTGGTTATACAGCTGATTACAATAAATGCTGTCAATAAGTTGTATACCCATAAAAAGTTGAATTGGTAAAATCTGCATGATAGATGAATTTACATCAATGACAAAAAAAAAGGAACAGCTGCTGAGGCTGCTTATGTACAAACACCTCATAGGATTTGGTTCCTGGTTTTGGAGGTCTAGGGTCATGGTTTTATAGCACATCCCAGTTAACTGGCCTAATAACGTGTTTAATGCTTCTGTTCTACCTCCTAGTTTGCTGTGTAGTGCCCAGGGTCTTAAACGCTTTCAAGCAGCCATCCAAGGCACAACTGGTCCCTATTCGCCTGAGGCAACAGAGGAAGAAGAGTCAGGAATAGGAGGAGGAAATGGAATGTGTGGCTAATTGCCTCCATGAACAACTGCCTCCTTTGCCATGCGACTGGAAGAACTGGATGGTGCCCAGCTACCATTACTGAACATTTTGCTCAAAGATTCCATAGATGAATCCTTACCAAAACGGAGAAAATCTAGACTCCCTGGAACAATGGGGGCTGCGTGAACCTTTGAAATTATTGCCCTGGGATAATCTTTAAACCTTAAACCAAAAATATTCCCTGAAGTCTTCTTAAAACCAAGCAAGAGTTCAGCTTAACTAGTAACAAATACCTGCCTTGAGCATTATACTCTTTTAAGATCTACCTACAACAACTCAAAAGATTAGATAGGAACCTTAGGGGAAAGTGAGTTTTATGTTAATGGTTAGGAACAACTCAGAAAAGGAGGGTGTGAATGGTTGCACAACTCAAAGAATGTAATCAATATCACTGAATTATACATGTAGAAATAGTTGAATTGGTGTATTTTCTATTGTGTATAGCCTCAACAACTAAAAAAAACAAAGAGTTAGTAGATCTTGATATGCCTTGCCTAAAGGGGAAGTTTAAAGGTAAGCTTTAGGGCCTCATGTAAATCAAAGAACAAGATATTAGTTAAATAATTTGGCCCAAGGTTAAGTCTGGGAACACAACGATCAGTGATGTTTTTAAAAGCAGATAATTTATTGCTGCACAGGGTAGTTTTAAATCCATTTATATGTTCTGAAATAGTTTGGATGAATTGTTTGAACTTAGGTTAACTTTTACCCCATTTTTTGTCATTTTTACTTTAAATTCACTTTAAGATAATGATTCCTGTTCTGGACTGCTTACAATATAGAACAATATCGAACAATATAGGCCTTAGTTGAAACACCCTAAAATCTAACAACTTGTGAATTGCTTAAATAAATTACGGTAGTCTCAATATATATATATATTCCCTTTTTTCTGAAAAATGATACATTAGATATGCATAGAGAAGAAAATAATCTGAAAGAATATATACCAAAGACAAATACAATAACAGCTACTGGGTATGGTTATAGGTGTTTTATAATCTTTTGCTCATATGTATATCCTAGTATTTTACGGTTTCTTATAGAATAAAAAATCAATAAAACTTAAGAGAAACTATAAAATTATCCCATTGTTGTGCATTTAGGTTGTTTCAACTTTGCTACTATGAACTGTGCAAAACAAAACAAAACCCATTGCTGTGGAGTCAATTCCAACTCATAACGACCCTACAGGACAGAGAAGAGCTGACCCACAGGGTTTCCACGGAGCGGCTGGTGGATTCAAACTACCAACCTTTTGGTTAGCAGCTGTAGCTCTTAGCCACTGCGCCACCAGGGCTCGTAAACTGTGTGAAGCAGTAATAATCAGCTGGAAAATTAATTTAAAATTTAAAAGGGGCATCTGATTTCAAGATGGTCTCCTTTCTTTTGAAAAATCACACTAAAACAATTAAAAAAAAAAAAACTCCATCTGAAATGAAACTAGGTGACATATGCAATCCCCAAATACAATATATGACAGAAAGTGGATGAAGAATGGTGTTATAGATTGAATTGTGTCCCCCAAAACATGTGCTGAATTTCACCCTTGTATCTGTGGATGTAATCCTGTTTGGAAATAGATGTTTTCTTTTGTTACATTAATGAGGCCACACCAGTGTAAGGTGGATCCTAAACCTAACCACTTGTGAGTTATAAAAACACCAGAACAGACACAGAGACACAGATGGGGGAAAGATACGTATGAAGACAGACACAGACACACACAGCGGATGCATCTACCAGCCCAGGAACTTCAAGGATGGCTGGCTACTAGCAGCTGAAACTGACAAAAAAAAAGAACCTCCCCTCTCCTAAACTCACGCCCTGAATTCAGACTTCTAGTCTCCTAAACTGTGAGAACATAAATTTCTGTTCTGTAAAGCCACCAACTTGTGGTATTTCTGTAACGGCAGCACTAGGAGACTAAGACAGTGGCCTTAGATCCACAATCTCAGTGTCACCTTTGAAGGATACAAGGAGCCAGGCACTAACATAGGATTATTTCCTTCCAAGTGCTGAATCAAGTTTTATAAGATGTGGAAAAAGGTTAAAAGTACACAAGCAAAGGTCATGCTTACCTGTGGGGATGTGGACAAGCCTGACAGCACTATCGGTTGTATTAACATGCTGTCCCCCTGCTCCTTTGGCTCGAAATGTATCTACTCGCAAATCGTTGGGGTCCACTTTCACATCTATCTAGAGCAAAAGGTACAATATAAATAATTCTGCACTTAGTGAACACTTTAATACTAAATTTATTCCAAGATTTTTCAAATAATTACTGTTTTGTGTTAAAATAAGTCATAGTCATTAGGCTAAGAGAAGAAATAACCTACAAAAAAGAATCACAAACTCCCTATTTCAATGGCATGCTATTTTTTAACAATGACTTAAGATGTTTTGAGATCAGTGAGTTATATAATCTCTCATAAATTTCATCATCCATCATCCTAAAATAACCAAACCCAAACTCGCTGCCGCCAAGTTGAGTCTGACTCATAGCGACCCTATAAGACTGAATAGAACTGCCCCATAGGGTTTCCGAGGAGTGGCTGGTGGATTTGAACTGCCAACCTTTTGGTTAGCTCTTAACCATTGCACCATCAGGGCTCCCATCCTAAGATATAAAACACTAAAAAAAAAAAAAAAGAATACGTATCTATTTTTGAAAGGAAGTCTAACATTTTGTTCCATATACATCACTCATTTGTATGAATGAAAGACATCATGGGTGATTTTTCTCTTTGAAAAGTACACTAATAACAGGATCAAGGTTAGCATCTAAAATACCGTTCGGGTGTATTTTTCCCCTAAGATGAGTATTATACAGTGAATTGTTCCAGAAAGCAACATTATACAGTAGGAAGACTATAATATACAGTCAATTCCGACTCAGAGCAACCCTACAGGACAGAGTAGAACTACCCACAGAGTTTCCAAGGAGCACCTGGTGGATTCGAACTGCCGACCTTTTGGTTAGCAGCTGTAGCTCTTAACCACTATGCCACCAGGGTTTCCATAAAGCAAGTAAGTAAACATATATATATGGTGATTAAGAAGTAAGAGTTTTACTCTAAGAGGTTGTTCTTGTTATGTGCCATTGAGCCAATTCTGACTAATAGCCACCCCACGTGACAGAGCAGAACTGCTCTATAGGGTATTGTAGGCTGTAACCTTTATGAAAGCAGATTGCCAGGTCTTTCTGCCATAGAACTGTTGGGTGGGTTTGAACTGTCGACGTTTTGGTTAGCAGCCAAGCACTTAAACCTTGCACCACAAAGGCTCCTTATTCTAAGAGAAAAGACATATAAACACAAATGCAAGAAATTGAGCGGGCCAGCGGGGGGCGGGGGGACGACTCTGTTACTATTAAATCTGAATTGGTAATAATAATATGACCTTGTGATTTAAAAACATAAGGTCCTAGGTTTGTCCCGATACTACTGGCGAAATTTGGACAAGCTTGGGCAATTTGACAAATTTGGACAATTTGGGCATCAAAAAGGAATAATGATTATAATTTATTGAACTAAAAAATAAATACATGAGCCTATAATGCTCTTTATAGATAAATGCCAGATGGGACGATACAATTAGAAATTCACCATTTTCCAACTGCAAACTAAGTAACTGATTCCAGCAAGGAATACCAACTAATGTTAAAATCATGAATAAAAAGCACTGGGAGCAAGATATGTGTACACTAGAGATTACTTATTAATTAAAAAGGGAAAAATATACTTTTACAACGGAAAGATTTTTGTGGTCACCACCTTAACTAAATGCTCGAACTAAGCATCACTAACAGTGGGACAATCTGACATTATGTGCCTTCTGATAAGATGTAACATGAATATAACGTCACCTATGAAGTATTCTTGCTCAAAACATGTAACTGGAATGGAATGGAACATTCAGATATAAATTTCAATACAGTACAGGCAATAAAGGAACAAGTTAAATAGCACCATGGGGAAACAATCAGACAAATCCAGAATGTGAGACATTCTACAAGATAACTGCTCTGAACTCCTAAAAAAGTCAATGTCATAAAAAAATACAAAACTTGGGAGACTGTTCCAGACTTAAAGAGACATAACAACTAATTCCAATGTGTGAAACTTGACTGCATCCTGGTTTTTAAAAAATATGACTAGGAAATTATAAAATGGACTGAATATTAGTTGTTACAGAATTACTGCTGATTTTCACAGATAATGGTATCATGCTTACACAGTATAGGAGAATGTCCTTATTCTTAGAAGATATGTTGAACATTTGGGGGGTGAAGTCTCATGATGTCTGCTATGTCCTTTATAGTTCATTAAAGAAATGTACATACATATGTATAGGAATCAAGCAAAGAGCCTTGGTGGTACGATTAAGCACTTGGAGCTAACTGAAAGGATGGCAGTTCAAACTCACCCAGGACTCAAATGGAGAAAGATCTGCTTCTGTAAAGACCACAACCTAGGAAACCTTATGGGGCAGTTCTACTCTGTCACATGGAATCGATGTGAGCTGAAAGCTGACTCGACAGTACCTAACAACAACAAACAACAGGAATCAAGCAGATATGGCAAAATGTTAACAATTCCTGATTCCAGGAAGAGTTATATACCTACTCATCATTTATCGACTATCTCATTATGTGACACTTCACAAGTATGAC
The DNA here is from genome assembly GCF_030014295.1 of Loxodonta africana. Taxonomy (NCBI): domain Eukaryota; kingdom Metazoa; phylum Chordata; class Mammalia; order Proboscidea; family Elephantidae; genus Loxodonta; species Loxodonta africana. Next base: position 59,551,222 of record NC_087358.1, read on the forward strand.
AATGGTAAAAATTCTACTATCCAACTATTTTGCACATTTACAACATACATCTGACAGTAACGAACACCAAGGTGCAAGGCGAGAGTCATGCTAGTTGTGATGATTAAGGTTATGCGTCATCTTGGCTGGGGCATGATTCTCAGTGGTTTGGCAGTTACACAGTAATGTAATCTGGCAGTTATGTAATGATACAAGCATCTTCCATTTTCACATAATGCTAATTTTCATATAGTGACCTGGTCTTTGGAACCTAACCATGTTGTTAAGTGAGGAGTGGGTGTACAAGCTTCCATTGTACTATTCTTTCAACTTTCTCCATGTTTAAAATTAAAATTTTTTAAAAAAGGGAAGATGGCTATAACATAAACCCTCCAGAGATATTATATCGCTGACCTCAGTGATACGATATTATCTATGGAATTCATTTTCTTTTTTAAGATAGAACTTAGGTGGCAACATTAAAGAAGCTCTGTGGATTGTTTCTGAAAAGAAGTGACTTCTATTTAAAAAACAAACAAATATCATAGTCATGGATAAAGTGACAACTTTACATGGAGAAGTGTTCAGGATTCCCCATTTGAGACTGTAGAGTTTAATCTGTAACCATGAAAATAACAGATTTTCCTAGAAGCTAAGGCCTCTCCACACAGTGCCTGTTTACATGGATGGGTTGGCAATGCCTCCTGGTGAGGTTACCTCATCTGGTTGAGGAAGGACAATAACCGACATTGTTCCTGTGTGAATACGCTGCATCCTTGATGACAGGCCAACCTCTGGAATTCGTTGAACTCGGTGAATCCCACCTTCATACTTCAAATGCCTGTAGACATTACCACCAGAAATTCGGGCAGCTGCATGATGTAGCCCACCTAGGAATTAAAAAAGAAAAATCCAAATCTAATAAATCCTACTTAGAAAGGGATCATGATCCTACATGTAATTAACCTAAGGCCTGAATGTAAGTATACAGCCTGGGATGAGAACATAAAGTAGGTACGAAACTGCATATTTTCCCAATGTACATGTAAACATATAAAAGGAAACACCAAAGTATTATTTATAGTTATCTCTGGGTAATAGAATAACAGGAGTTTTTTTTGTTTGTTTTTTATATTTTTTATTTCTAATTTTTTAAATAATGAACATGTTTTACTATTACAAACCAGAAAAAAAATACTATTAGGAAAAAAGGATACTGGGACCTTATCTACATTGAACTACCCTATGCAGTCTTAGGCTATTATGGTGCCATATAGAAGAGAACGCTCAAAACATAATTTGATAACGTTGAATAATTCTATAGGTCTTCCCAAGTTCTCAAGAACCTATTGAAATTTAGCTCTTACTTATCTATGGAGTAGGAAGATTATTACACACAAAAAATCTTAAAACCCAGACTAGCTTCTTCTCATCTGATGTTTTTCTCCCATCTTTTTATTACAAAATAATATACAGATACAGAAAACAACATGAATCAAATGGCTTAAACGACCATCACCAAGGTCAAGAAAAAGAACTTCGCCAACTGCCCAGAAGCCCTCCCACCCCAGTCACCCCTGTCCCTTCCCCAAGAGTAAACACTATCCTGACTTTCACAGTGATCACTTTTCTTTAATATAAGTGCTCCACCTAAATGCATATCCCTAGGCACTATAGTTTAGTCTTGTCCATTTTAAAATATTTGATTTTTAAGTCTCTATTATCTACAAATTTGTCATCTATCTCTTTAATTTCCTACAAATTATCTGTTGAAGAACCTGAGCTGTCTGACCTGTAGAATTTCCCACAGTTCTGATTTTGCTGATTGCATGCTCTTGGGGCAATTCTACCTGTTCCTCTGCCCTCTGTATTTGCTGCAATTTGGCAGCTGGATTCAGAGGCTGCATCAGACATATTACAAGACACATGTAATGTTTGGTTGTCTCTCTTTTTACAATCTTGACAGCACTTGATCCATCATTGGGGATGGTAGGAGTAAAATGGTAGGAGTCTAATTCTGACATTTCTTTCTCCTGTGCTAGTTAAAATATGTTTATGAGACACTCTCCCTAATTTACTATTTGATTACTGAGTCCCTGGGTAATGCACAATTAAGTGCTTGGCTACTTGCCAAAAGGTTGACAGTTCAAACTCACCCAGGGGTGCCTCAAAAGACAGGCCTGGCAATCTCCTTCTGAAAGGTCACAGCCTTGAAAACCCTGCAGAGCAGTTCTACTCTGCACACATGGGATCACTATGAGTCAGAAATGACTCAATGACAACTAACAACAAAAGTAACAGTTAAGTAGGAGAGACAGGCTAAATACTTGATTTTGTCCCTTTACTAGTTTTACCAACATATTTTGCAGTATAATGAACTGGGGTTCTTGTAATCCTCTGAAGATGACCAATTTAAAAAAAAATATATCATTATGAACTCAAGGATTTAAGCATATGTGGCACGTTTAAATCAAATGTAATTATTACTGAAGCTCAACCTGTCCTATCTTTGGCCAATGGAAGCCTCTTCAACGTAGCTCTGAAGATCTTTTGAAATGTCTCTAGTTATTTAATAACTTTCCTGCTATGGTATAATAAGATATTCTAGGGTCATTCTGGACATATCTTGCCCCGGAACTATAATTAGTCATTTCTTCAAGAAGCCCTGGTTCCTTTAACAGAGAAATCATATTTCAACACCACAATAAGGCACTAGGGATGTTCACTGCTACTGGGTTGGTCATATTTTCTAGGTCTTTTCAGTAGACCCAAAAAAAAAAAAACCAAACCCATTACTTTGGCCATGGAGTCAATTCCGATTCATAGTGACTCTACAGAACACAGCAGAACTGCCTTACAGGGTTTCCAAAGAGTGAGTGGTGGATTCGAACTGCCAACACTTTGGTTAGCTGTCAACCTCTTAACTACTACGCCACCTAGGCACCTTTCAGGGGACGGAAGTAGGAAATACCTCCTTAGTTTATATTGATGTTGGGAGACAATTCTCCATCAATGTATTCGTGCACATCTGGCAAGTGACTGCCCTTTGTTACAGGCTACCTTTCTAAGGGTGTTTATATAGCAAACAGCTTTGGCAGATAGAAATAATGTCTCCCTCCAGAGCAAAGGGCAGTCTGCTTATAGCCTTACAAGATAAAGTGTCTCTCTCTAGAGCAACAGGCAGGCATGCTTACTGCTCATCAAAAAAGACTAGAGTTCCCTAAACTCAGTGTTCCTCTCCTGTAATGCAAGATATCATCTGCCCTCTTCACGTTGCCCTGTGTGTTGTGGGACTCAGAGAACCAGCACAAAAAATGCCGATGCCCTGGCTATTGGTCTTGCTGTGAGTAATAAACTGTCCTTTGTCTCTGACCCATAAAACTGTGGCAGGCTAACTTGTTAGCTTGCAAATAGGGTAAAATCTCAGTCCCTTCACAGTTCTTGACAATTGACACTTCTGCTTTAAACTCAAGACTACAGAGCTTTTAGTTAACCTACTATTACATTTTTATCTCTTTTTTTCATATCAAGAACCCCAGTTCTCAAGGACAGAGAGAATGTTAAAATTAGGATACCCCATAATTACACATTTGTTTTATACTGTATTACACAACAATCTCAGAATAACAACACTAGTTTTACTAACAAATATAATTAGTAAAAATGTTAAAACTTTTTTGCATGTGCTCTCCCCATTCTCTACCCGTTTTTCAAATGGCTATGCTAGCTATATCTACCTTGTCAGAGCACATAGTTCTTACATACTAGTCTCTCCCTCTTAGCCCTCAACTATTCCTAGTTATAGAGGTTACCATAGCACAGCCATTACAGTGATTGACTGCTAACTGAAAGGTCAGCAGTTCGGATCTACTAGCCGCTCCTTGGAAACCCTATTGGGCAGTTCTACTCTGTCCTATAGGGTCACTAGGAGTCAGAATTGACTCAACAGCAACGGATTTTTTCTAGAGGTAACCATATACTTAATGCTTACCCTAATCCTATGTTGATCCCTCTGCAGTCATTTAGTTGTCTGAAACTTGTTCTCTAGTAGATTCCTCAGAAAGGGCTCATGGGAAGAGTATTTCCTCAAGTCTTGCATACTGATAATACTTTGTGCCCTTTATACTTATAAGTCAGTTTTGCTGATTATAAAATCCTTGAGCGAACTCCATTTTCTTCTGGCACAAAGTGTTATCAAATAGTCTGATGAAAGCCTGACTTTCTTTCCCTTGTAAGTCATGTGTTCTTTGTTCTATATATCCAAAGGATTTTTTTTTCTTTTTCTTTTTTTTAAAGTCCAATAATTTTACTAGACTATGTCTTAATGTTGTTCGTTATGGCAGGATATTTCAGACGTGCTCATTAAACATGTGGTTTCAATTTTTTTTTAATTTAAATTTCAGGAGAGTGTTCTCAAAATATAGGTGTTAGTATATTTGTGGCAGCCAGACTCCAATATGGCCCCCAATGACCCCGCCATCTGATATTTACACCCTTGTGTTGTTCGTTCACACTATACCAGGGCTGGTCTGTAAGATCAATAGCATATGGCAGAGGCAACAGTATGCCAACTTGTGAAATCAGTTATGACGAATTATATTGTCTGTCTTGGTGTTGCCTTTCTCTCTTGGCATCACTCCCTCTGGGTAAAACATGCTGCTTGCTGCAAGTAAGCCCCTATAGAGAGGCCAACATGGTGAGAAACTGAGATCTGCCTACAACCACAGGGGTGACTGGGAAGCAGTTTCTTCAGCCCTATTCAAGTGTTGAGATGACTGCAGCCCATGGCCTGACTCCAATCACATGAGAAACCCTGTGCCAAGAACCACAATTACAGCCACCTCCACATTCCTGACCCTCGGAAACTGTGAAATTAAAAAGTACTTGGTGCTTTAAAGTTGTGAAGTTTGGGGGTAATTTGTTACACAGCGATAGATAACTAATACAGTATCTACTCTCACTCTTTTAAAATCAATATTCAATATTCTTTGCCTATATTCAATATTTGCCATTTTCTCCTGGCTCCTTTCTCTTTCTTCATTTCTGATTAAAAACAACCCTCTTTTTGACTTCTGTTTACTGCTCGTATGTTCCCTCTAATTTATTCCTTGTTTCTAAAAATGATATTTTTATTTCTAATTCTTTCCTGAGTCTGTTACTTCATTTCTAATCTTGTCGAGTCCTGATTGATGAGGTTCTTTTACATCCTATATCATTTTCTTAATGTTACGTAACTTGTTTTGAAACAGTAGGTTAGACTTTTTATCTTTTTGCAGATTCATCCTTCCGGTGTGCTTCTGTTGTCTGTAGGAATGTTATTCTTCTAATTCTCATTTTTCTTATATATTTTTGTTGGGAATTTGACCTTTATGGTGGTTAATATTATGTGTCAATTTGGCTAATCTAGGTTCCTAGTTGCTTGGTCAAACACTAGTCTAGTTGCTATCTAATTGCTATCATGGAGCAGTTATACATGATTAAATCAGTTGGCCTTGGGCAGACCCAATTACCTTCCATATAGTAACAGAATGTAACGAAATCACCTTTAATAATGCAATCAAATGTAATATAATCAATTAATCATGACAGTATAGGGTAGATCCTAAACCTAATCACTTCTAAGTTATAATGACCAAAACAGACAAAGAGACACCCACGGAAAGACAGATACCACATAAGGACCTATCTAAAAGAAAAGGAACACAAGGATTGCCGGCAGATACCAGAAACCAGAGGGCTCACAGAAGGAATCCACATGGCCAAGACCCTCATTTGGACTTTTAGCCTCCAGAACTGTGAGAAAATAAAATTCTGTTCTTTAAAGCCACTCACTTGTGGTATTTGCAGTACAGCAACACCAGGTAACTAAGAAAATCTTGATAGTTTTCTGTTGCTTGTTTTCATGTGAAATTACTTTTCCTGAAGTTTTAGAAAGAGGCAGAGTTCAGGAAGACTTTTTTAATTTGACAGAGTTCTCTTTACTGTTGCTTTTGTGTAATGTTCAAATAAACAGTGGCTTGTGTTCTGGGATTCATGGCTGGGATTCCCGCAAATTCTGAAGAATAACTGTTAGTTATTTGAGGGGTTCCCCATATTTCAGGTCTATCAGATGTCACCTCATTGCTTCCTTCTTCCTCCTGCACAGATGCTTATATCTATGTAGGCCTTGTGGCTGTTGCTGATTTGCCCGCCCACTTATATTTTGGTGTTTTGTGGGGATACCTTGCAGTTGTTTTAGTCAAAGTGCTATTCACGAGTTTTCAGTTTCGCTATTTAGTTGCTCTGCCTGTTTTAACATGCTGATTCAGAGACACTGAAAACTATATTGCCACTGTTGCTGCCATCATCCCAAAACCCCCAATATGCTTATAATGAAGACACACTACAATGCCTTCAGATCTGGTCCAGTTAGGTTCTGAAGCAGCATGTGTCTTAGTTATCTAGTGCTGCTATAACAGAAATACCATAAATGGGTGGCTTTAACAAGTAGGAATTTATTTTCTCACAGTTATGAGGCCAGAAGTCTGAATTCAGGATGTCAGCTCCAGGGGAAGGCCTTCTCTCTCTTTTGGCTCTGGAGGAAAGTCCTTGTCTCTTTTGAGCTTCTTGCTCCTGCGTGATCTTCATGTGGCTTGGCATCTCTCTTCCCCCATTTCTGCTTGCTTGTTTGCTTATTTAATCTCTTCTCTATCTCAAAAGAGATTGACTAAAGACACACCCTATACTAATATTGCCTGATTAACTAACAAAGAAACCCCATTCCCAAACGGGATTATAATCACTGCAAGGTTTTTACAACACATATTTTGATGGGACACAATTCAATCTATAACAGTATGTTAGGCAAAACTTGGATGTTGTTTTAGATTATCCTTGAAAATGCCTTAGGAAAGTATCGTATTGGAGATGATAATACTGTCTCTTAAAAAGTCCAATCCACCACTTGTCTGTCTGTTTGTTGTACTGTAGTGGCTTGCGTGGTGCTATGATGCTGGAAGCTATGCCACCATATTTCAAACACCAGCAGGGTAACCCATGGTGGGCGGGTTTCATCAGAGTTTCCATCCTAAGACAGATTAGGAAGAGAGACCTGGCGGCCTACTTCTGTAAAAGACTGGCCAGTGAAAAACTTATGAATAGCCTCGGAACACTGCCTGCTATAATGCTGGAAGATGAATCCCTCAGGTTGGAAGGCACTCAAAATACTACTGGCGAAGAGCTGCCACCTCTGAGTAGAGTCGACCTTAATGATGTGCATGGAGTCAAGCTTTCAGGACCTTCATTTGCTGATGTGGCATGACTCAAAATGAGAAGAAACAGCTGCAAACACCCATTAATAATCGGAACATGGGACGTAAGAAGTATGAATCTAGGAAAACTGGAAGTCATCAAAAAGAAAATGGAACACATAAAGATCGATACCTAGGCACTAGTGAGCTGAAATGGACTGGCACTGGCCATTTTGTATCAGACAATTATATGGTCCACTATGCTAGGAATGACAAATTGAAGAGGTATGGCATAGCATTCATTGTCAAATAGAACATTTCAAGATCTATCCTCAAGTACAATGCTGTGAGCGACAGGGTAACATCCAAATGCCCACAAGGAATACCAGTTAATACATAACTATTATTCAAACTTCACACCAACCAATAATGCCAAAGATGAGGAAATCAAAGATTTTTTACCAACTTCTGCAGTTTGAAATTGATCAAACATACAAGCAAGATGCATTGATAGTTACCAGTTATGAGAATGAGAAAGTTGGAAAACCAGAAGGATTGGTAGTTGGAAAATACGGTCTTGGTGACAGAAATGACACTGGAGATTGCATGATAGAATTTTCAAGACTAACAACTTAGTCATTCCAATACCTTTTTTCAACAACATAAACTGTGACTATACACGTGAACCTCACTGGATGGAATACACAGAAATCAAACCCACTACACCTGTGGAAAGAGACAATGGAGAAGCTCGATATCATCAGTCAAAACAAGGCCACCGCCCGACTAACAGACCATTAATTGCTCATATCCAAGTTCACACTGGAGCTGAAGAAAATTAAAACAAGTCCATGAGAGCCAAAGTATGACCTTGGGTATATTCCACCTGAATTTAGAGACAATCTCAAGACTGGATTTGATGCACTGAACCCTAATGACCAAAGACCAGATGAGTTGTGGGATGACATCAGGGATATCATACTTGAAGAAAGCAAAAAGTCATTAAAAAGACATGATAAGAAAAAAAAGACCAAAATGGATGTCAAGGAAAGACTCTGAAACTTTCTCTTGAATGCAGAGTAGCTAAAGCGAAGGAAGAAATGATGAAGTACAGAAGCTGAACAGAAGATTTCAAGGGGTGGCTCAAGAAAACAAAGTATTAAAATGAAATGTGCAAAGACCCAGAGTTAGAAAACCAAAAGGGAGGAACACACTGGGCGCTTCTCAAGCTGATAGAACTGAAGAAAAAATTCAAGCCTCGAGTTCCAATACTGAAGTATTGTATAAGCAAAATATTGAACGATGCAGGAAGCATCAAAGGAAGACGGGGAATACCTAGTCACTGTACCAAAAAGAATTGGTCAATGCTCAATACGATCAAGAACCAATGGTACTGGAAGAAGTCTAGTCTGCGCTGAAGACACAGGTGAAAAAAAAAGGCTCCAGGAATTGCTGGAATACCAATAGAGATGTTTCAACAAATGGATGCAATGTTAGAAGGACTCACTCAACAGAATGCAAGAATTACCAAACGATATCATTAATATCACATGCAAGTATTTTACTGAAGATAACTGAAAAACGGTTTTAGCAGTACATCAACAGGGAACTGCCAGAAATTGAAGTGGGATTCAGAAAAGACATGGAATGAGGGATATCACTGGTGATATCAGGTGGATCTTGGCTGAAAGAAGAGAATACCAGAAAGATGTTTACCTGTGTTTTATTGACTATGCAAAGGCATTTGACTGTGCGGATCATAACAACTATGAATAACACTTTGAAGAATGGGAATTTCAGAACACTTAATTGTGCTCATGCGGAATCTGTGCACAGACCAAGAGGCAGTCATTCCAACAGAACATAGGGATACTGCGTAGTTTAAAGTTAGGAAAGGTGTGTGTCAGGGTTGTATCCTTTAACCAAACTTATTCAACCTGTATGCTGAGCAAATAATCCAAGAAGCTAGACTACATGAAGAACGCAGCATCAGGATTGGAGGAAGACTCATTAACAACCTGCGATATGCAGATGACACAACTGTGGTTGCTTAAAGTGAAGAGGTCTTGAAACACTGGTAAAGATCAAGGGCCACAGCCTTAAGTATAGATTACACCTCAGCATAAAGAAAACAAAATTCTTCACAACTGGATCAATAAGCAACATAATGATAAACGGAAAAAATACTGAAGTTGTCAAGGATTTCATTTTACTTGGCTCCACAATCAACACCCCTGGAAGTAGCAAACAAGAAATAAAATGATATATTATATTGGGCAAATCTGCTGCAAAAGACTTCTTTAAAGTTTTAGCAAGCAAAGATGTCACTCTGAGGACTAAGGTGCACCTGATCCAAGCCATGGTATTTTCAATCACCTCATATGCATGCAAAAGCTAGATAATGAATAAGGAAGACCAAAGAAGACAAATTGATGCCTTTGAATCATGGTGCTGGCAAAGAATATTGACTTTACCATGGACTGGCAGAAGAATGAACAAATCTGTCTTGGAAGAAGTACAGACAGAATGTTTCTTAGAAGCAAAGATGGCAAGACTTTCCATTCATTAGATGCCATGCTTATAGAATAATGTAGTGTCAAACCTACAGTACATATCAAGAGACACTAACCTCCACTGCTTCCACAAAGACTATTTTGTGATCATTTAGTTTGGGGCTATTTATGTAACAGTTGACTCCTGTCCCTATCCGTACCTATAGTTACAAAACCAAAAGACTTTCAAAGTCATTAGATATATAAATTTTTATATGAAACTCTTCCTTATTTTGGAATTTAAGGGTTGATATTTTACTCATTGATAACAATGAATAAGATTGATACTTACAGAGTTTTTTTTTTTTATAAACACAGACTATCTAATATTTTATTGTATTTTTGGTGAACGTATACCCAGCAAAACAAGTTCCCATTCAACAATTTCTACACAAAATTGGTTAGAAACTTTCTTTTTAACCTCAGTTTTTAGTGTTGATACAATCAATACATAAAATACAGTCATGCACTGCATAACATCCTTTAGGGCAACACCAACCACATATCTGTCTGATATCCACGGGGGATTGGTTCTAGAATCCCTGAAGGATACCAAAATCTGAGGATGCTTAAGTCCCTTATATAAAATGGTGTAGTATTTGCATATAACCTACACACGTTCTCTCATATACTTCAAATCATCTCTAGATTACTTATAATACCTAATACGATGTAAAATGCTATGTGAGTAGTTGCTGATGCTTACATTTAACACTTAATGTTTTCTCCATCTTTGCAAGTTCAAACAACAAGTGCTGGAAAGAGACTGAGGATCTGTGAAATGGCAGGAAGCTACAACAGGGTATGTCTATACATCATTTCATTCTTGTGGGTTCAGCATAGCACTCTGTGCTTGAAAAATTCAACTTCTGCTTTTTGGAACTTTTTTCCAATTATTTTTGATCTGCGGTTGGTTAATTCGTGGATGCAGAATCCATGATATGGAGGGCCAAATGTATAGCTTTGCTAAGTATATACAGTGTATATGGCTAAGTGCACTGTATTTTTATGCAAATAACATGTGCCTTTTATGTTTGTTTGCACCTATGCCCTCCCTCCACAAGGTATTTTCCTAAGTGCCACTATGCCAATTTTGTTTTACATGTTCCTGTAAAAAAAAAAATACTAGCATAGTGCACTTATGAAAATACCTCACAGGGAGAGGGCGAGGTTGGCAAACAAATGTAGAAGACTCACGTTATCTGTGTGAAAATTCTGTATACAGCTAAGTATATATGCTTGTGTGGACCCAGGAAGAAAAGAGCAGAGGGAGGAAGAAAGAAAGTGGGAGAGGGGGACAGGGAGCCCTGTGCAGATGCAAGGAAGTCACTGGCGGTCAGTGAACCTCAACAAGTCAAGCTGAGCGGTTCGGCTGAGTGGTTGAGCAGCTGCCACACTTGGAATAACCTCCACAACCTGCTCATGGACAGCAGTGAGCAGCTGCTCTTCCAAATCAGTTTAGCGTAGCTGGGATGTGGGGGCTCGGGAAGGTGGGCGCACTGGGGAAGGGGCCACGAGGCAGGGGTGGGCTTAGGAAAGGGCGCGGAGTGGGGGTTCCAAGGTCAGAGAATAAGGATCAGAGAGATGCCCTGGAAATGCCACTGAATTGGGAGGACCGGAGAGGGGGACAGAGGCTGAGGAAGTAAATATACTTTGCTGAGTAGTGTGATGTTCACACAATGTCTGAATCACATAACGTCCTAGAGCACAGAATGTATCATGGACGTTAAGGGATGCATGACTGTATATAAAATAAGGTAGGTGCTTTTTTCCCCTTTCTCTACTTTAGTCTTTCCCCAGCCACTCAGTTCGCGCGAGCGGCGCGGCCTGCCAGAGGGAAAAGTCCCCGGGAGGCAGTGACTGGTCTTGGAGCGGGGAGAGCAGCGTCCCAACCGGGGAGCCGTCCCGCCGGGATTTTGGCAGGCGCGGGCGGGGCGTGAGCTCGGGGATCAGCTACATTCCCCTGAATTGACCCTGGGGCGGTCCTAACCAGTTCGCGCGGGCCCAGCCGGTTCGCACGGGTGGCGTGGCGGCGCAGCCAGTGGAAGAAGTCCCCGGGAGGCAGTGGCTGGTCTTGGAGCGGGTAGAGCGGCATCCCAGCCAGGATGGGCAGTCGCGACTCAGGCGCGGGGAGCTGCTCCGCTCTCCTGAGCTGACCCCGGGGTCGGGGGGAGCCCACCTGGTTCACGGGAGCAGCGCGCAACGCGGCTGGCGGGACAGGGAGTCCCCGGGAGGCAGCAACTGATTTTGGAGTCGGGAGTGCACCGTCCCAGTAGGGGAGCCATAACCTTGGGGGTGGGGCTGACAGCGGAGCATCTGACCATGACGCCAGCAGGCCAGACCCCCCAGGGGGCAATCTCCACACAGCCACTACATATAGGCGACGCGCCCCGCGGAAATCTCAGATATAAGAGACATTCCAAGTAAGACAAACAACTCTGGCTATATTCTGAGGTGCTACACTCCTAGCTCCCTGATCCCTCCCCCACTCTCCCCAGGCGGCTCCATTAACATCCGAATAGCCTGAGCCAGAGGGAGAACTCTGATAGGGATCTGACTGCATTTTTTTTCAGCGGATTTTCTGGAAAAACAAGTTTCCCAGTGATGGCTCGGAGACAGCAGTCCATATCAAACCACATAAAGAAGCAGACCATGACAGCTTCTCCAACGCCCCAAACAAAAGAATCAAAATCTTTCCCAAATGAAGATACAATCCTGGAATTATCAGATACAGAATATAAAAAACTAATTTACAGAATGCTTAAAGACATCACAAATGAAATTAGGCTAACTGCAGAAAAAGCCAAGGAACACACTGATAAAACTGTTGAAGAACTCAAAAAGATTATTCAAGAACATACTGGAAAAATTACTAAGTTGCAAGAATCCATAGAGAGACAGCATGTAGAAATCCAAAAGATTAACAATAAAATTACAGAATTAGACAACGCAATAGGAAGTCAGAGGAGCAGACTCGAGCAATTAGAATGTAGACTGGGACATCTGGAGGACCAGGGAATCAACACCAACATAGCTGAAAAAAAGTCAGATAAAAGAATTAAAAAAAATGAAGAAACCCTAAGAATCATGTGGGACTCTATCAAGAAGGATAACCTGCGAGTGATTGGAGTCCCAGAACAGGGAGGGGGGACAGAAAACACAGAGAAGATAGTTGAAGAACTCCTGACACAAAACTTCCTTGACATCATGAAAGACGAAAGGATATCTATCCAAGATGCTCATCGAACCCCATTTAAGATTGATTCAAAAAGAAAAACACCAAGACATATTATCATCAAATTTGCCAAGACCAAAGAAAAACAGAAAATTTTAAAAGCAGCCAGGGAGAAAAGAAAGGTTTCCTTCAAGGGAGAATCAATAAGTTCAGACTACTCAGCAGAAACCATGCAGGCAAGAAGGGAATGGGACGACATATACAGAGCACTGAAGGAGAAAAACTGCCAACGAAGGACCATATATCCAGCAAAACTCTCTCTGAAATATGAAGGAGAAATTAAGATATTTACAGATAAACACAAGTTTAGAGAATTTGCAAAAACCAAACCAAGGCTACAAGAAATGCTAAAGGAGATTCTTTGGTCAGATGACCAATAATATCAGGTACCAGCACAATACAAGGTCACAAAACAGAACATCCTGATATCAACTCAAATAGGGAAAGCACAAAAACAAACAAATTAAGATTAATTCTTAAAAATAAATAAATAAATAAAATAATACACATAACAGGGAATCATGGAAATCAATAGGTAAAAGATCACAATAATCAAAAAGAGGGACTAAATATAGGAGGCATTTAACTGCCAGATGGAGAGTGATACAAGGCGATATAGAACGATACAAGTTAGGTTTTTACTTAGAAAAATAGGGGTAAATAATAAGGTAACCACAAAAAGGAATATCAACTCCATAACTCAAGAAAAAAGTCAAGAAAAACGTAACGACTCAACTAACATAAAGTTAAACATTATGAAAATGAGGATCTCACAATCTACTAAGAAAAACGTCTCAGCACAAAAAAGTATGTGGAAAAATGAAATGGCCAACAACACACATGAAAAGGCATCAAAATGACAGCACTAAAAACGTATTTATCTATAATTACGCTGAATGTAAATGGACTAAATGCACCAATAAAGAGACAGAGAGTCACAGACTGGATAAAGAAACACGATCCATCTATATGCTGCCTACAAGAGACACACCTTAGACTTAGAGACACAAACAAAAACTCAAAGGATGGAAAAAAATATATCCAGCAAACAATAAGCAAATAAGAAGAGGAGTAGCAATATTAATTTCTGACAAAACAGACTTTAGACTTAAATCCACCACAAAGGATAAAGAAGGACACTATATAATGATAAAAGGGACAATTGATCAGGAAGACATAACCACATTAAATATTTATGTACCCAATGACAGGGCTGCAAGATACATAAATCAAATTTTAACAGAACTGAAAAGTGAGATAGACACCTCCACATTTATAGTAGGAGACTTCAACACACCACTTTCGGAGAAGGACAGGACATCCAGTAAGAAGCTCAATAGAGACACGGAAGACCTACTTACAACAATCAACCAACTTGACCTCATTGACTTATACAGAACTCTCCACCCAACTGCTGCAAAATATACTTTTTTTTCTAGTGCACATGGAACATTCTCTAGTATAGACCACATATTAGGTCATAAAGCAAATCTTTGCAGAGTCCAAAACATCGAAATATTACAAAGCATCTTCTCAGACCACAAGGCAATGAAACTAGAAATCAATAACAGAAAAACTAGGGAAAAGAAATCAAATACTTGGAAAATGAACAATACCCTCCTGAAAAAAGACTGGGTTATAGAAGACATCAAGGAGGGAATAAGGAAATTCATAGAATGCAACGAGAATGAAAATACTTCCTATCAAAACCTCTGGGACACAGCAAAAGCAGTGCTCAGAGGCCAATTTATATCGATAAATGCACACATACAAAAAGAAGAAAGAGCCAAAATCAGAGAACTGTCCCGACAACTTGAACGAATAGAAAGTGAGCAACAAAAGAACCTATCAGGCACCAGAAGAAAACAAATAATAAAAATCAGAGGTGAACTAAATGAATTAGAGAACAGAAAAACAATTGAAAGAATTAACAAAGCCAAAAGCTGGTTCTTTGAAAAAATTAACAAAATTGATAAAACATTGGCTAGACTGACTAAAGAGATGCAGGAAAGGAAACAAATAACCCGAATAGAAACGAGAAGGACCACATCACAACAGAACCAAATGAAATTAAAAGAATCATTTCAGATTACTACGAAAAATTGTACTTTAACAAATTTGAAAACCTAGAAGAAATGGATAAATTCTTGGAAAAACACTACCTACCTAAACTAACACATTCAGAAGTAGAACAACTAAACAGACCCATAACAAAAAAAGAGATTGAAACGGTAATTAAAAAACTTCTAACAAAAAAAATCCTGGCCCGGACGGCTTCACTGCAGAGTTCTACCAAACCTTCAGAGAAGACTTAACACCACTACTACTGAAGGTATTTCAAAGCATAGAAAAAGATGGAATACTACCCAACTCATTCTATGAAGCTACCATCTCCCTGATACCAAAACCAGGTAAAGACATTACAAAAAAAGAAAATTATACACCTATATCCCTCGTGAACATAGACGCAAAAATCCTCAACAAAATTCTAGCCAATAGCATCCAACAACACATCAAAAAAATAATTCACCCTGATCAAGTGGGATTTATACCAGGTATGCAAGGCTGGTTTAATATCAGAAAAACCATTAATGTAATCCATCACATAAATAAAAGATAAAAACCACATGATCTTATCAATTGATGCAGAAAAGGCATTTGACAAAGTTCAACACCCATTTATGATAAAAACTCTACCAAAATAGGAATTGAAGGAAAATTCCTCAACATAATAAAGGGCATCTATGCAAAGCCAACGGCCAATATCACTCTAAATGGAGAGAACCTGAAAGCATTTCCCTTGAGAACGGGAACCAGACAAGGATGCCCTTTATCACCGCTCTTATTCAACATCGTACTTGAAGTTCTAGCCAGGGCAATTAGGCTAGACAAAGAAATAAAGGGTATCCGGATTGGCAAGGAGGAAGTAAAGCTATCACTATTTGCAGATGACATGATCGTATACACGGAAAACCCTAAGGAATCCTCCAGAAAACTACTGAAACTAATAGAAGAGTTTGGCAGAGTCTCAGGCTATAAAATAAACATACAAAAATCACTTGGATTCCTCTACATCAACAAAAAGAACACCGAAGAGGAAATAACCAAATCAATACCATTCACAGTAGCCCCCAAGAAGATAAAATACTTAGGAATAAATCTTACCAAGGATGTAAAAGACCTATACAAAGAAAACTACAAAGCTCTACTACAAGAAATTCAAAAGGACATACTTAAGTGGAAAAACATACCCTGCTCATGGATAGGAAGACTTAACATAGTAAAAATGTCTATTCTACCAAAAGCCATCTATACATATAATGCACTTCCGATCCAAATTCCAATGTCATATTTTAAGGGGACAGAGAAACAAATCACCAAATTCATATGGAAGGGAAAGAACCCCCGGATAAGCAAAGCATTACTGAAAAAGAAGAAGAAAGTGGGAGACCTCACTCTACCTGATTTCAGATCCTATTATACAGCTACAGTAGTCAAAACAGCCTGGTACTGGTACAACAGGCACGTAGACCAATGGAACAGAATTGAGAATCCAGATATAAATCCATCCATGTATGAGCAGCTGATATTTGACAAAGGACCAGTGTCAGTTAATTGGGGAAAAGATAGTCTTTTTAACAAATGGTATTGGTGTAACTGGATATCCATTTGCAAAAAAATGAAACAGGACCCATAACTCACACCATGCACAAAAACTACCTCCAAGTGGATCAAAGACCTAAACATAAAGACTAAAATGATAAAGATCATGGAAGAAAAAATAGGGACAACCCTAGGAGCCCTAATACAGGGCATAAACAGAATACAAAACATTACCAAAAATGATGAAGAGAAACCAGATAACTGGGAGCTCCTAAAAATCAAACACCTATGCTCATCTAAAGACTTCTCCAAAAGAGTAAAAAGACCACCTACAGACTGGGAAAGAATTTTCAGCTATGACATCTCAGACCAGCGCCTGATCTCTAAAATCTACATGATTCTGTCAAAACTCAACCACAAAAAGACAAACAACCCAATCAAGAAGTGGGCAAAGGATATGAACACATATTTCACTAAAGAAGATATTCAGGCAGCCAACAGATACATGAGAAAATGCTCCCGATCATTAGCCATTAGAGAAATGCAAATTAAAACTACGATGAGATTCCATCTCACACCAACTAGACCGGCATTAATCCAAAAAACACAAAATAATAAATGTTGGAGAGGCTGCAGAGAGATTGGAACTCTCATACACTGCTGGTGGGAATGTAAAATGGTACAACCACTTTGGAAATCTATCTGGCATTATCTTAAACAGTTAGAAATAGAACTATCATTCAACCCAGAAATCCCACTCCTCGGAATATACCTAGACATACAAGAGCCTTCACACAAACAGATATATGCACACCCATGTTTATTGCAGCTCTGTTTACAATAGCAAAAAGCTGGAAGCAACCAAGGTGTCCGTCAACGGATGAATGGGTAAATAAATTGTGGTATATTCACACAATGGAATACTACACATCGATAAAGAACAGTGACGAATCACTGAAACATTTCACAACATGGAGGAATCTGGAAGGCATTATGCTGAGCGAAATGAGTCAGAGGCAAAAGGACAAATATTGTATAAGACCACTATTATAAGATCTTGAGAAATAGAAAAAACGGAGAACAACATATACTTTTGTGGTTACGAAGGGAGGATGGAGGGAGGGAGGGAGAGGGTTTTTTATTGATCAATCAGTAGATAAGAACTGCTTTGGGTGAAGGGAAAGACAACACTCAATACAAGGAAGGTCAGCCCAATTGGACTGGACTAAAAACAAAGAGGTTTCCGGTATAAAATGAATGCTTCAAAGGTCAGCGGAGCAGGGGCGGGGGTCTGGGGAACATGGTTTGAGGGGACTTCTAAGTCAATTGGCAAAATAATTCTATTATGAAAACATTCTGCATCCCACTTTGAAATGTGGCGTCTGGGGTCCTAAATGCTAACAAGCGGCCATCTAAGATGCATCAATTGGTCTCAACCCACCTGGAGCAAAGGAAAATGAAGAACACCAAGGTCACACGACAACTAAGAACCCAAGAGACAGAAAGGGCCACATGAACCAGAGACCTACATCATCCTGAGACCAGAAGAACTAGTTGGTGCCCGGCCACAATCGATGACTGCCCTGACAGGGAGCACAACAGAGAACTCCTGAGGGAGCAGGAGATCAGTGGGATGCAGACCCCAAATTCTCATAAAAAGACCATACTTAATGGTATGACTGCGACTAGAGGAATCCCGGCGGCCATGGTCCCCAGACCTTCTGTTGGCACAGGACAGGAACCATCCCCAAAGACAACTCATCAGACATGAAAGGGACTGGTCAGCGGGGGGGAGAGAGATGCTGAAGAAGAGTGAGCTAATTAAATCAGGTGGACACTGGAGAGTGTGTTGGCAACTCTTGACTGGAGGGGGGATGGGAAGATAGAGAGAGAGGGAAGATGGCAAAATTGGCACGAAAGGAGAGACTGAAAGGGCTGACTCAATAGGGGGAGAGCAAGTGGGAGAAGGCAGCAAGATGTATGTAAACTTACATGTGACAGACTGATTGGATTTGTAAATGTTCACTTGAAGCTTAATAAAAGTTAATTAAAAAAAAAAGTACTTTATAATTTCAATGAATGGAGGCCTGTTCTTAGTTTTTAATTTTAAAGGCTGGAAACCCTGGTGGCACAGTGGTTAAGAGTTTGGCTGCTCTACAAAAGGTCGGCAGTTCAAATCCACCAGGCGCTCCTTGGAAACCCTGTAGGGCAGTTTTACCCTGTCCTGTAGGGTTGCTATGAGTCGGAATCAACTCGACAGCAGCAGGTTTGGTGTTTTTTTTTTTGGTATCTTCGGCTGGGTTCTCTAGAGTAGCAAAACCAGTGAAGTGTATATGTAAATATACAGAAAGAGATTTATTTCAAGGAAATGGCTCATACAGTTGTGGAGGCTGGCAAATCCCAAATCCGTAGGTCAGGCTGGAGACTTCTCCTGACTCACATGGTTGTAGGGGCTAATGAACCCAAAATCAGCAAGTCAGGCAGTAGGCTGCTGGCTCAGGGGTGCAGCAGTTAGCAAATCCCAAAATCTACACATCAGGCAGCAGGCTGCTGGCTCACATCCCAAGAATCAGAGGTCTGAGGATGACGAGTCAGATGCAGGATCAAAAGAGGGCACACTTTGCCAGAATATCCGTGTATACTAGATGCAGGCCACACCCCAAGGAAACTCCCCTTTCAACTGATTGTCTGCTCACATCAGATCACGCAACGGAGGATGATTACATAATACCTGCCAAACCACTGAGAACCATGGCCTAGCCTTAATCATCACAGGTACGTAAGTGAAATATATTAAATTTCTCTCTTTTTTTTTTAAAAAAGGGCCTTTTACTTTTAAAAAATCTGTCTTTTATTTTGCCAGTGAGTAAGTACATCTAAAAGAAAGGTTCCCCAACCACTGTTCAGGCTGGTCTCCTTTCCTGGAACAGAATCTCTGTTCTTGTTATCAAGCTCATCTCTTTCATTCTTGAAAGTCCTATTCAAAATATACATTCCAGAGGTCACCGATGACACTTCCCACTATGCTCTTTTATGTACTGCTGCTTCTGATTAGGAGCCCTGGTAGTGCAGTAGTTAAGAATTCGGCTGCTAACCAGAAGGTGTGCAGTTCACATCAAGAAGCCGCTCCTTGGAAATCTTATGGCGCAATTCTACTCTGTCCTATAGGGTCGCTATGAGTCACAATCGACTCAATGGCCGTGGCTTTCTGACCATATTCCCCTTGAACCTCTGTCCTCTCTTGCTTCCATAATACTTTATCACCCTCACTCTTTTTCTGCTCATCTGGCTGCTACTCTTTCTTTTACCGACTGGTCTATCTTTCTAAATGGGGCCATCCTCCAAGGCTTGGTCACCTAAATGTTCACTCTCCAACCTCTCCCTCATTTATTCTCTAAGTATCAGATATTACCTCTGTGTTGAGAGCTATCAAGTATCAAATGGCGATCACCAATTCTATTCTCTCACCAAAGCTCTGGTCACACAACTTCAGCATTTCCTGGGTTCTTTCTAAATGGATGCCCACTACAAGCCCAAATTTAACCATTCGAAAACTACTACTTGTCATTATTTTTCCTGAATGGGCTTTATCTCCCAACTTCTATTTCACTCAGTGGCATGAACGAAGGTCCCAAACTTCCTGGCTAGAAAGATTAGAATCCCTAATGGCTCATCTCCTCTGTATCAGGACAGACCAATGGGATGTAGTGTGGCTTTGCATCAGACAGACTTAAAGTTAATCCCAGGGCTTCCATTGCTTATTGTGTGACCTTGGATTAGTTACTTACTCTCTGAGTCTGATTTCTGCATCTATAAAACAGGATTGGTAACATCTACCTCATAGGTTTGTGAGGGTCAAATAACCCACAATGCACATGGGACACAGTGGGCAAGCAACAGTCCCTGTCGTATCTACCTGGTTCTTAAATTTTGCCCACTGTTCCTCTGAAGGCCTGTCACATGTATCCCTACTCCTGGATTACTCTAATAACCTTTTTGCATCTGCCTTTAATCTAGCCTCTGCAATCCACCCTTCATACTGTTGTCAAAATAATTTTCTTAAAAATATTTTTAATCATATTGTATTCCTATTAATAAAATCAACAGCTCTTCATCTTTGGGTGCCATTGAGTAGATTCTGACTCATGGCAACCCTACATGACAGAGTACAATTACCCCATTGGGCTTCCTAGGCTGTAAATCCTTACGGGAGCAGACTGCCAGGTCTTCTTGGTCACGGAATGGCTGGTGGATTCAAACTGCCCACCTTTCAGTTAGCAGTCAAGTACTTAGCCACTGTGCAACTGGGAATCCTTTAGCAGCTTCTTATTTCCTATAAATTGAGGCTTATTCAGCTTTTAGGGCTATTCAAAATCTACCCACTCAAATCTACTTCCTATTACTTCCCATCACAAGTATCAAAAAAACAAAACACAACAAAAACCAGACCTATTGCCATCATTTGATTCCGACTTAGCAACCTTACAGCAACTCTATATGACACAGTAGAACTGTCCCATAGGGTGTCCTAGGCTGTAAATCTTTACAGAAGCAGACTGCCAGATCTTTCTCCTATGGAGCAGCTGGTGAGTTCAAACTGCTAACCTTTCAGTCAGCAGCCGAGTGCTTTAACCACTGTGCCACCAGGGCTCCTTATCCCTTGATTGGGAATCACAGATATACTCTGGGTAAATGAGCCTCCTCATTGTCCTACACACACACACAGCAGCTCAGCTTGTTCCTTCCCTCTGCTCTCACTGACAGTCCTCCTTCCTGGCCACTGGTTATATTTAGAATCTGTACCAAATACAACTTACTTATGCCCTATACTGGTTTTTATTCCCTTCTTTTGTTTAATTTATATGAATCATCTTTCCCTACTTTGATACTTTGTAATTTATTATTGGGGCCCTGGTGGCACAGTGGTTAAGAGCTCAGCTGCTAACCAAAAGGTAGGCTGTTCAAATCTACCAGCCATTCCTTGGAAACCCTACGGGACAGGTCTACTCTGTCCTATAGGGTGGCAATGAATTGCAGTCGACTCAACGGCAGTGGGTAATTTATTATTGATGACCCTTCTGTCTACTACAGTGTATCACATGATGCAACCAAGGACATAAGACTTACAAATGGATTAAAAGAATGGGAAGAAAGGAGAATTACAGACAGATACTCTGATTTAACATACCTGAGTACAGGTAGTCCCTGACTTACAATGTATTCAAGTTACAATGAACCCCACTTATGACTGTCCGTTGGGGTTTTTTTTTTTTTGGTACATCTTAACATCAGTAATTGTATCACATAACTGATGAAGTTCTTTAAAGCAAAAGCCTTAGAATTTCTTCACTTTGAATAATAGAGAGCAATGGTTTTCAAGGCAAGGTATACAGCTATTCTCCACAGGAGGATTTTTCTCTGGTTCTGATACTCCTTCCTAGTGGGGATGTTTCCCTCCTTCCCACTCTCTTTTCCCAATTAGGGGCCCCGCTTTACCAAGCCTCTGTGACTGATGAGCCTGTATGAGTATTTAGTAGACACAGAAGAAATGTTTTTAAAAATGGGACAACATGGTTTTAGTCGAGATCAGAAGTAAAATAATTTTGAGCATCTTCTACTGATAAAGATACTCAATACACCTACCATAATCAGCTGGTGTATAATTCACAAGTTCAAAGTTCCAGTCTTTATAGCATGAGTAACTCTGGTACATGTCAAATATTTCCCGGGTAAACTGCTGGCAAATATCACCTAAAAGGAAATGCAGAGAATATTCAGTCAACACAAGTTTTTAAGAGAGCCATCCGCAGGTAAAGGCCCTCTGAGTGTAGAGTGACTATTTTCAAAGTTAAACACAATGAAAGGATGTTTAAAGCTATAGTGATGTCAGATCATGGTAAAATTTAAGTACTTTCAGTCTTTAGGAAAATTATTTTACTCTGAGATAATCTTTAAACCTTAAACCAAAAATATCCCCTGAAGTTTTCTTAAAACCAAACAATAGTTTAGCTTAACTAGTAAAAAATGCGTGCCTTGAGCATTATGATCTTTTAATAACTATCTATATGGTATCAAAGTGACAACAGCAACTTGAAAGATTAGATAGGAAACTTTGGGGGCAGTGAGTTTATGTTAAAGGGGGAGAAACAACTCAGAAAAGGAGGGTGAGAACGGTTGTACAACTCGAAGAATGTAATCAGTGTCACTGAATGGTACACGTAGAAACTGTTGAATTGGTATATGTTTTGCTGTGCATATTCTCAACAACAACAAAATTAAAAAAAAAAACAGACAGGAACCATTAAAAATAAAAGTTAATTGAATTAAAAAAAATATATATATATATACATATGTATATATATTTACTGACCTCCAGTAGTTCTTCCAGATGTTACCTCTAAAATCACATCATTTTTATCACATTTATCCTTTGGCACTAGGCTCTGGAAAAGCTGAAAAGAAAAAAAAGAAAATCAGCAGTGGTGTGTATATCTTCCTCGGTACACTATTTTTTAGGAGCCCTGATGGCACGGTGGTTAAAGCACTTGCTGCTAATCAAAAGGTGAGCAGTTTGAACCTGCCAGGTGTTCCACGGCAGAAAGATGTGGCTGTCTATTTCCATAAAGATTTACAGCCTCGGAAATCCTATGCGGCAGTTCTACCCTGTCTACAGGGTCGCTAGGAGTTGGAATTAATTCGATGGCAATAAGTTAGATTTTTTGGTGATACTATATATTACTTGAAGTTACATAAAAGATCCCAAAACGTTAAGAAATCAGTAATTAACAAAATAATATAGCATCTCAATGAAGTCCAGTCCTAAAATGCTATAATAAATACAATATTAGACCTGAAATAAATGCTCAATTCATGTTAACAATGAAGTTACTGTCAGGATATTCTCTTCAGTGCTTTCACATTATCTTAATTTTCTTAAATTCAGAAGTTTAGATCAAAGTACAAAGTGTCCCATTCGATTTTCTTCAGACTTTCCTGCTGATAATTACTTCTGAACACTAGCTTCTTTCATCTAAATAAAGTACAGCTTTGAACATCTTCGTCTGGGAAAAACAGGCTTTTAATAATAAGACTGTTCATTCTCTGCTGCCATAAATTTCAGCAGATGCCACGCCTTGCCTTTTCCACAGAGTCACTTTTTTAAGAGTATGTTGGCTTAAATGGAGTTTCTGAGGAAAAAAAAAAAATGAATTTCCTAATAAAGTAACTAACTTTTCTCTTAAGAAGAAAAAGAATTTTATTATTACCAAAAGGTCTCTCGAATCAAACTAAAAGCACCTAAATCCCCTAACTCTTCCTAAAACCAAAAAAAAAAAAACCAAACCGGCTGCTGTCAAGTTGATTCCAACTCATGGCGACCCCATGTGTGCCAGAGTAGAACTTGCTCAATAGGGTTCTCAATGGCTGATTTTTCAGAAGCAGATTGCCAGGCCTTTCTTCTGAGTTGCCTCAAGGTAGACTCAACCCCCCAATCTTTCAGTTAGCAGCCAGGCACTTAACCGTTGTGTCACCGAGGGGCTCCCTGCCTTTCCGTACTGCCTTTTTTTTTTTTTTTTAAACACTCTCTCTCTGCTGGAAATTATACAGCCTGTGGGAGAGAACACTAGACTAAGAGTCAGACATCCTCCTTCTGCCTTTGATTAGCTGGTTAAATCAGTGATAAAAATAACTGACACCTCCATCTCACCACTACTAGGCACTCAAAAACCCCTTCCTGGATTTCCTGAAGAAACACTGGTGGCATAGTGGATAAGTGCTACGGCTGCTAACCAAGAGGTCAGCAGTTCAAATCCACCAGGCACTCCTTGGAAACTCTATGGGGCAGTTCTACTCAGTCCTATAGGGTCGCTATGAGTTGGTATGAACTCGACGGCAGTGGGTTTTGTAGGTTTGGGATTTCCTGAGTAGGAATGACTGAAGACAGGAGGATAACAAACTGGTATATAGTACCATGTTCTTCACTGTTTTTGTAAACAAGCCACACTTTTAATTAGAAGGAAAAGAAATCACCATCGGAAGAAAAATTTTCCATTTACTTATCTAGGCGATATCAAAACTGAATTTTCTGTTTCAGCATAGCTAGTCACACTAAAAAAACCGAAAACCAAACCTGATGCCATGGAGTTGATTCTGACTCCTAACAATCCTACAGGACAGAGCAGAACTGCCTTACAGGGTTTCCAAGGAGCAGGTGGTTGATTCGAACCACTGTCCCACCAGGGCTCTGCTGGTCATACTAACTGACACTATTTAAAGTATCATGAGCCTTGAGAGACATTAGTATGCCAGACATTTACTTGTTGTTAGGTGTTGTGGAATCGATTCCAACCCATAGTGGCCCCATGTGACAGAGTACAACTTTCTCATATGGTTTTCTGGGCTGTAATCTTATGGAAGCCAGGTCTTTCTCCCACTGAGCCACTGGGTCGGTTCAGACCCTTACTAGACCTAGTTAAAAACTTGTGTTAACCAACTATACCTACACCTATGAATTCATTTCATCCTATCTACAGTGCAAATTTTCAGTTTTAACACATTCATCATGAACTCCCCCTTTTAGAACTCAAAAACCCCTGATTCTTCCCCCATGATGAACTAAATTTCTTCAATGGTATGTGTTTCTTTCCCTGGCAAGGTAACAGACTCAGTTTTGAAATTTTTTTTTAGCTCTAGCGGTCTTTATTTTATTCTTTGACATCACCATCTCTTCCATCTCATTCTGCAGCAAATTATAATACTGAGTTTGGCTTAATCACTTATTACAAAAAAACAAATCAGTTCTCATTGAGTAGATTCCAACTTACGGTGACACCATGTAGGACTATGCTCCAGAGGATTTTCATGGCTGTGACCTTTTGGAAGCAGATCATCAAGACTTTCTTTCAAGGTGCCCCTGGGTGGGCTCAAGCCACCAACCTTTCAGTTAACAGCTGCAAAGACTTATTAAGCTGGTGTCCGGAAAGTATTCTGAGCACCAAAGCACTGTTTAGCAAGGACAATATTCACTTATTACAAGAAAAGGCTTATTAAGCTGGTGTTTGGAAAGTACTTTGAGCACCAAGGCACAGTCTAACAAGAACAGTATCCCTTTATATTAACACTGTTGAGATTAGGCTGCCTGCTAAAACATACCTCATGGTATAACGTGCTGATTTTTTGATCAATAGTTTGCCTTTCTTCTAATGCAAGTTCTTGTAACTGCTTTTCATCTTGTTTATTTAGACCTAAAAACCAGAAACAGAAATAATGGTAAAAGTTTTAAAATACTGAAAAATTCTCAAACAGCCGCCTAATCTTTGCCCACTAAATTTCAGTTGTGAAGGCAAGGGATTATGCAAAAAGAACAATTAGAAGAGCTGGAGATTGTTGATTAACAAGTATTTACTAGGCATATCCAAAAAACTCAAGGTTTAAAATAGTATGTTCTTGCCACAAGGAGCTGGTTATTTGAGTAACTATAAAAATTACATTATTTTATATATTTATGTAATATTATTATATAATTACATTATACATTACTACAAGCAAAAATAAATAAATAAATACAGACAAAAATAGATGTCAAAAGAGACTCTGAAACTTGACCTTGAACAGAGGGCAGCTAAAGCGAAAGTAACACAACTGAACAAAAGCAGAGAAGTTCCCCAGACACATCCAAACACTCTGAGGGACAGAGGAGCTGGACTGGGGCCTGGGGACCACGGTTTCGGGGCACATCTAGGTAAATAAAAATAAAAAAGTGAAAGAAAGAAATGATGAAGTAAAAGAGCTAAACAGAAGATTTTAAAGGGCAGCTTGAGAAGGCAAAGTATAACGAAATGTGCAAAGACCTGCAGTTAGAAAACCAAAAGGGAAGAACACACTTGGCATTTCTGAAGCTGAAAAACTGAAGAAAAAAATTCACACCTTGAGTTGCAATACTGAAGGATTCTGTGGGCAACACACTGAATAATGCAGGAAGCATCAAAATAAAATGGAAGGACCTCCTAAAAATTTAAACACCTATGCTCAACGAATGACTTCTCCAAAAGAGTCAAAAGAGAAACTACAGACTGGGGAAAAAAATTTGGCTATGACATATCTAACAAGGAACTAATCTCTAAAATTTATAGAAAACGTCAACATCTCAATAATAAAAACACAAACAATCCAATTGAAAAATGGGCAAAGGATATGAACAGACACTTCACCAAAGAAGACATTCCAGTGCTAACAAACATGAATGCTCTCAATCATTAGCTATTAAAAAACCATTGCCATGAAGTCAATTCCAACTCATCAACTCTACAGGACAGAGAAGAGCTGCCCCACAGGATTTCCAAGGAGCAGCTAGTGGATCCGAACTGCTGACCTTTTGGTTAACAGCCAAACGCTTAACTACTGCACCACCAGGGCTCTTTATAGAGATGCAAATCAAAACTACAATGAGATACCATCTTAACCTGGCATTACTGGCATTAATCAAAAAAACATAATAACCAATGTTGACGAGGCTGTGGGAGACTGAAACTCTTATATTGCTATTGATGGGAATGCAAAATGGTACAACCACTTTGGAAAATGGTATGCTGCTTCCTCAAAAAGCTAGGAATAGAAATACACTATGATCCAGCATTCCCGCTTCTAGGTATAGACCCTAAAGACATAACAGCAGTGACAGGAGCAGACATATGCACACCCATGTTCATTATAGCATTATTCACAATAGCAAAAAGATGGAAACACCTACATGCCATCAACACATGAATAGATTAACAAACTGTGGTACACATACAATGGAATACTATTATTATTATTCCACACAATGGAATATCATTATTCAATGATAAAGAATAATGACGAATCTGTAAAACATTTCACTACATGGATTAATTCGGAGAACATAATGCTGAATGAAATCAGTCAATCACAAAAGGGCAAATATTGTATGAGACCACTACTATAAAGTAACAACAAAAGGTTTACACGCAGGAAAAAAAGAAAAAACATTGATGGTTACCAGGGATGGGGGCAGGGAGGGAAAATTACCAATTAGATTGAAGACACGAGGTAATACTGGTGAAGGGAAAAACATATAATATGGGGGAAGAAAGCACAACATGACCAATGCAAGAGAGGACACTTGACAGAAACACAAGAATAAAGGACAACTACGGTAACTATTATAACTCAGACAATCCTGCAGCAACAGTATTAGCAAACAATAATTTGCAAACAAAGAATACGTAGGGAGATACTGCAAGAGTTGTGGGAGGATGTAAGGGAACATACCTACTGACAGATACAGGTTTGGTGGTGGGTATTTCTACATACGTGACTGTAGGTGCAGCTCAGATAGAACTCACAAGGGGTATAGTCAGGGAAGCCTCTTGTTGTTGTTGTTAGATGCCGTCAAGTCAGTTCCAACTCACAGCAACCCTACAGGACAGAGGAGAACTGCCCCACGCTATTTCCAAGGAGTGGCTGGTGGATTTGAACTGTCGACCCTTTGGTTAGCAGTCAAGTTCTGAACTACTATGCCACCAGAGCTCCAAACACTTTGTGGGATGAAGTTCCTGGGCTAGAAGACAAGGGACCAGAGACTGGGACATCTATATCAACTGGCACAACATAGTACTTAAAGACAATGCTCTGCATCCTACTTTGGTGAGTAGTGTCTGAGGTCTTAAAAGCTTACGAGTGGCCATCTAAGATACAACAATAAGGCTCTTAACGTCCAGAGCAAAGGAGAGTCAAGAAAACCAAAGACTTGAGGGTACAATTAGTCCAAATGACCAATGGACCACATGAACCACAGCAACACCCTACATGACTCCAAGGCCAGAAGTCCTAAATGGTGCCTGGCTACCATTACCAATTGCTCTGACTAGGGTAACAGTGGGTCCTGGACAGAGTGGAAAAAAAGTATAGAATAAAAAATCAAATTCACAAAAAAGACCAGACTTACTGTTCTGACAGACTGGAGGGGCCCCCAAGACTATGGCCCTAAGACACCCTCTGACCTGGAAATGAAGTCATTCCCAGAGACCACCTCTCAGCCAAACAACAGAAAAGCCCATAAGACAGACAATAATACCTGAGAGGAACATACTCCTTAGAATAATCAATTATATGAAATCCAAAGGGCATTATCTGCCCAAAAGCAAAGACAAGAAGGCAGGAGAGGGTAGAAAAGCATGATGAAAGAAAACGGGGAGCCCATGGCAGAAATGAGGAGAGAGCTGACACACTGCATGGAATGAAACCAAAGTCATGAAATACTTTATGTACAAACTATCAAATGGGAAACTAACTTGTTCTGTGAACTTTCACCTAATCCACAAATTAAAAAAAAAAAAAAAAAAAGGATGGAATACACAGAGTCACTGTACTAAAATGAATTGGTTGACTTTCAACCAATTCAAGAGGAAGCAAGTGATCAAGAACCAATGGTACAAAGGAAGAAGTTCAAGCTGCACTAAAGGCATTGGCGAAAAACAAGGCTCCAGGATCGACGGAATACCAATTGAGATATTTCAACAAACAGATGCAATGCTGGAAGCGCTTACTTGTCTATGCCAAGAAATTTGGACGACAGCTGCCCAGCCAACCAACTAGAAGAAATCCATATACGTGCCTATTCCAAAGAAAGGTGATCCAACAAAATGCGGAAATTATCTAACAATATCATTAATACCCCATGCAAGTGAAATTATACTGAAGGTAAATCTAAAATGGCTGCAGTGGTACATTCACAGGTAACTGCCAGAAATTCAAGCCAGATTCAGAAGAGGTCCTGGGACGTGGGATATTATTGCCGATGTCAGTGGGTCTGGTTGAAAGCACAGAATACCAGAAAGATATTTACCTGTGTTTTACTGACTAAGCAAAGGCATTCGACTGTGCAGATCATAACAAATTTTGGTTAACGCTGGGAAGAATGAGAATTCCAGAACACTTAATTGTGCTCATGCAGAATGTGTACATAGACAAAGGGGCAGTTGTTCAAACACCACAAGGGGATACTGCACGGTTTAAGATGAGGAAATCTGTGCATCATGGTTGTATCCTTTCACCATACTTATTAAATCGGTATGCAGAACAAATAATCTGAGAAGCTGGGCTATATAAAGAATGCAGCATCAGAACTGGAGTAAGACACATTAACAACCTGTCATATGCAGATGACACAATCACGCTTTCTAAAAGTGAAGAGGTCTTGAAGCACTTACTGATGAAGATCAAAGACCACAGCTTTCAGTAAGTATGGATTACACCTCAACATAAAGAAAACAAAAATCCTCACAACTGGACCAATAAGCAACATTATGATAAACAAAGAAAAGAGTGAAGTTGTCGAGGATTTCATTTTACTTGCATCCACAATCAACACCCACGGAAGCAGCAGTCAAAAAATCAAACACTGATTTGCACTGGGCAAATCTGCTGCAAAAGACTTCCTTAAAGTGTTAAAAAAGCAAAGATGTCACTTTAAGGACTAAGGTGCACCTGATCCAAGCCAGGATATTTTCAATTACCTCATGTGCATGTGAAAGCTGGACAACGAATAAGAAGGAGTAAAGAATTGATGCCTTTGAATTATGGTGTTGGTGAAGAATATTGAATATACCATGTACTGGAAGAATGAACAAACGCATCTTGGATGAAGTATAGCCAGAATGTTCCTTAGAAAGAAGGATGGCGAGAGTTTCTCACACACTTTGGGCTTACTACCGGGAAGGACCAGTCCTTGGAGAAGGACATCATTCTTGATAGAGAGTCAGTGAGGAGTGGAAGACCCTCAACAAAAATGACTGACACAAGAGCCGGCAACAATGGGCTTAAACATAGCAATGATTATAAGGATGACACAGGGCCGGCAGTTTTTTGTTCTCTTGTACATGGGGTTGCTATGAGTCAGAATCGACTGGATGGTACCTAACAACAATAATAATTATAGAGATCGGTGATTAATCAAACAGAAGGTTCAAAACAGAACTGATTAATTAAAAATCTAAACCCAAACATGATAAATTTTGGAGCAAATTAGGGTGACCACATACTGTCTAAAGATGGCAGCACTGTGATGTGGGTCCAGCATGGCTTGATCCTCCCAATTTTTCAAAAGTCAGAAATAAGAACTCTTAAATGAAACCTCGTTGTTCATATGCAGCACACATTTTCAAAAAATACCATTTGTGTCAAACAAAACACATCTTCGCAATCTCTGCTTTATATAAACAACAATCCTTTTCACATCATTTCAAAAGCAGAAAATTAAACTACGGGCTTCTGACAAAGGAAGATAACAATGAGATAGTGGCTAAGTATGGTAGATTCCAGGGCCTTAGACTCCACTGCTTTAGATGCCTAGAGACTTCATTGGTCACTGGTGCTGGCTACAACCTGAGACAAATTCTTGATTCCTCCTAATTACAAAGAAGAAATGAAGAGTCTCAGTTACAAAAGAGACAAAGCTGTTTTCAATTCTTTTCTACTCGTGAAAGTCATTAGGGCTTGTTTGAATATTGTGGCTTCATACTTGCCACACTTAACACTTATTACATGCTAGACATGGAGTCACTGGATGATGCAAACAGTTAAGTACTTGACTCCTAGCTGAAAGCTGGCAGATGGAACCCACTCAAAGGTGCCTTAGAAGACAGGTTTGGTGATCTGCCTCTGAAAGGTCACAGCCTTAAAAACCCTATGGAGCAGTTCTACTCTGCATACAAGGGGCTGCCTTGAGTCGGAATCAACTCATCAGCACCTAACAACAGGATTGGCAGCGAAGCGGGGGTTTGGACAGTGATGGCTAAGGGGTACGAATTTCTTTTTATGGTGATGAAATATTCTAAAATTGATTGTGGTGATGGTTGCATAACTTTGTAACTAGGCTGAAAGCCATTAAAATGTGTGGATTTTGTGGTGTGTGAATTATAGCTTGATAAAGCTTTAAAAAATTAATAAACACCTCTCCACTGGTTAGAATGCTCCCCTAGCTGTGATCTACCTGCACAGTATCTACACTTATGTGGATCCTAAAACCTCCTTAGCAGGACATCAAGGCCCATCACAATCTTTGGCTAATACACTGTTCCTCTGCACCAAAAACTACATGCTACTTGGAAGTCCACTGCCATTTCCTGAAACTGCTATACGGTCTCACCCTCCCCTAGCTTTGTACATACTGTTCCCTGTCTGGAATGTCGTTCCTCCTTCTTCCATCAGGGAAATTCTAATCATTCTTCAAAGTCTATATAAAAAGCCTACCCCACCCATTTCTGACAGAACTAATTATATTCTTCTTCGAACCACTACGGAAATCCTGGTGGCATACTGGTTAAGTCCTACGGCTGCTAACCAAATGGTCAGCAATTCAAATCCACCAGGAGCTCCTTGGAAACCCTACGGGGCAGTTCTACTCTGCCCTATAGGGTTGCTATGAGTTGGAAATGACTTGACGGCTATGGGTTTGGTTTTGAGTCACTATAGTGGTTAATTTGTATTGTGAATCTGGCATTTATCACATCATCTTTCACTTATATGTAGTATGTCTTCCAAATTAGATGGAAAACTCCTTACAGCTTACTCTTTAGCCCTGGTGCCTACAACAATGCCTGGCATATAACGCACTAGTTGCTGTCTGGTCAATTCTAATTCCTGGTGACCTCATGCGTTCAGAGTAGAACTGTTCTGCATAGAGTTTTCATATTTTTCAGAAATAGATTACCAGGACTTTCTTCCAAGACCCTCTGGATGGACATGAACTTTCAACCTTTAGGTTAGCAGCCAAGCATGTTACTGTTTGCACCATTCAGAGACTCCTGGCATATAAAAAGTCCTCAGTAAATGGAGGCTGACTAAATGACTAAATGAATGACTGAATTAACCTTACCAAATTCCTGGAAATAAATTCCTTTAATTAAACTACATGAAATTTAGAGCCAGTATTTAGATAATTCCACCATGAAATTCAAGGTGCCCTCGTGGCACAATGGTTAAGCACGTGGCTGCTAACCAAAAGGTCAGCAGTTAGAACCCACCAGTCACTCTGTGAAGAAAGACCTGGTGATCTGCTCCCGTAAAGATTTCAGCCTAGGAAACCCTATGGAGCAGTCCTCTGGGGTTGCTATGAGTCGGCATCAACTCGATGGCATACAGAAATGTCAATCTCGAAATCCTAAAGTGGCAACCCAAGGACATACATACTCAGATTTTAAAAGGTTCAAGATGTGAAAATCAGGTGGAAGTGGTTTTCTTGACCACTAGGTTGGAAGTGTGCAAACTGCTGGAGGATGGGGCCTTGTCGGAGTGGAGACGCTTGGTTCGGTGCTTAAAGTGAAGTAACAATGAAGACATTTAGGCTTATTAGTTGATCATGGTGACAATGAATATTCCATGGTTCTAAGAAACCTGTAAGCTGTTTATCCTAGAAATATTTTCATTCATCAAACATATAAAAATTTGACTAACTCTAAAACAATAGAGTAAAAATTAATGAAAAATCTCAAGGCATATAACACAAAACACAAGCTTTGTTACTCAACTACGGTGTAGTCTCATCCAGGTTTCTGACTCATCCTGTATGGTTTGAGCGCCTCTCCTATTTGCTTCTGTGGAACCCTGTATATATCACACTATTCATAATACAGGAAATAAATATAAAAATATATATATAGTCACTCTCAGTAGACTGTAAGCCCTTTGGCACGGTAGGAAGTATATTTTTATGTCCCTGGTACTTAGGACAGTGCCCAATATTAAGGTCTTCTGAATAAATTAAAGCTTCTGAAATTGTTAATATTGAGTTTAACAGACCCTAGGAACTTCTCAGCAAGCACCACAAGGAGCCCAGTCACGTAGTAGTTGATCTTTAGTAGCTGAAATAAGTTAAGCACACAGAGCATAGACTCCTATCCTTTATAAGTGTACAGCTTATTACCTGTAAGCTTTTTAAGAGACTGAGTTCAATAAAACTTAACTCGAAAAGGCAATACCATACTTGTACATAGATATATCTTTTACCTACTTTTACACATTGATTCTAATTCTTCGATTGCTTGTTCAGCCTTCTGAATTTCTTGATAAATGGCTGCTAGTGGTGCCAACTCAGCATGCCTTTGGTTCAAGGACCTTTGATCACCTTCATTCACAGAGATATGCAGCAAACACTGATCAAGTTTCAGGTACTCCTTGTTGAGGTCCTCCATATATTTCTGTAGGGCTTCATGCTTCCATGGCAAGCTGGTGTCTCGATGACAATGTCTTCTGGATGAATTCTTATGTAACAGAGAATGGAGAATGTGATTCCTATTTTGTCTAAAAATCCACATCCTTGTGTCAAGATCTATGTGTCTAAACCGTTGAGAATGAAGGTGGATGTGATGCCGGTGATAGCCATTAAGCGATGGATGTCTAAAAAGCCAAACACATAGCTGACGGTTCATCTCAGCATCTAAAATATAATAAGCACAATCTGATAAAAATGTAATTCATCACATAAATAAAACAAAAGACAAGAACCACTTGATCTTATCAACTGATGCGGAAAAGGCATTTGAAAAAGTTCAACATCCATTCATGATAAAAACTCTCAGCAAAATAAGAATAGAAGGGAAATTCCTCAGCATAATAAAGGGCGTTTATACAAAGCAAACAGCCAACATCATCCTAAATGGAGAGAGCCTGAAAGCATTCCCCTTGAGATCAGGACCCAGACAAGGATGCCCTTTATCACCACTCTTATTCAACATTGTGCTGGAGGTCCTAGTCAGAGCAATAAGGCAAGAAAAAGAAATAAAGGACATACAAATTGGTATGGAAGAAGTAAAAGTATCCCTATTTGCAAATGATATGATCTTATATACACAAAATCCCGAAGAATCCACAAGAAAACTATTGGAACTAGTAGAAGATTTCAGCAAAATATCAGGATACAAAATAAACATACGAAAATTCAGTTGGGTTCCTCTACACCAACAAAGAGAACTTTGAAGAGGAAATCAACAAATCAACACTATTTACAATAACCTCCAAGAAGATAAAATACGTAGAAATAAATCTAACCAGGGATATAAAAAAAAACATACAAAGAAAACTACAAGACACTACTACAAGAAACTAAAAGAGATCTACGTTAAGTGGAAAAACTGTGAAAATATCAATTCTACCCAAAGTAAGTTACACATACAATGCAATCCTGATCCAAATTTCAATGACTTTTTTTTTTTTAATGAGATGGAGAAACAAATCACCAACTTCACATGGAAAGGAAAGAGGTCCTGGATAAGCAAAGCATTACTGAAGAAGTAGAACAAAGTGGGAACCTCACGCTACCTGATTTTAGAACCTATTACACTGCCACAGTAGTCTAAACAGCCTGGTACTGGTATAACAGATGTATAGACCAATGGAACAGAACTGAGAATCCGGACATAAATTCATCCACCTATGAGCAGCTGATATTTGACAAACACCTAAAGTCTGTTAAATGGAGAAAACAGTCTCTTTAACAAATGGTGTTAGCATAACTGGATATTCATCTGTAAAAAAAATGAAACAAGACCCATACCTCACACCATGCACAAAAACTAACTTAAAATGGATTAACAGCCTAAATATAAAATCTAAAACGATAAAGATCATGGAAGAAAAAATAGGGACAACGCGAGTAGCCCTAATACATAGCATAGACAGAATACAAAACATAACTGACAAGGCACAAACACCAGAAGAGAAACTAGGTAACTGGGAGCTCCTAAAAATCAAACACTTATGCTCATCAAAAGACTGCACCAAAAGAGTAAAAAGACAACCTACAGACTGAGAAAAAATATTTGGCTACAACACATTTGATCAGGGTCTAATCTCTAAAATCTACAATAGACTGCAAAACCTTAACAAAAAAAAGATAAATAACCCAATTAAAAAATGGGCAAAGGATATGAACAGGCACTTCACCAAAGAAGACGTTCAGGTGGCTAAGAGATACATTTGGGAAATATTCATGATCATTAGCCATTAGAAAAATGCAAATCAAAACTAAAATGAGATACCATCTCACTCCAATGAGGCTAGCATTAATCCAAAAAGTACAAAATAATAAATGTTGGAGAGGCTGTGGAGAAACTAGAACACTTATACACTGCTGATGGGAATGTAAAATGGTACAACCACTTTGTAAACCAATTTAAGCACTTCCTTAAAAAGGTAGAAATAGAAATACAATCCAATCCAGCAATCCCACTCCTTGCTTGGAATATATCCTAGAGAAATAAGAGCCATCCTGTGAATAGATACATGCACACCCATGTTCATCACAGCTATTCGCAATAGCAAAAAGATGGAATCAACCTAAGTGCCTATCAACAGAACAAATTATGGTACATACACACAATGAAATACTATGCAACAATAAAGAACAATGAGGAATCTGAGAAACATCTCACAGCACTGATGAATCTGGAAGGCATTATGCTAAGTGAAATCAGTCACGAAAGCACAAACACTGTATAAGATCGCTACTTTAAGAACTCAAGAAAAGGTTTAAACACAGAAGAAAACATTATTTGATGGTTACAAGGGAGGGGAGGGAGGGAGAGGGGAATCCACTAACTATATAAAAAAAACAAAACAAAACAAAACTATATAGTGGACAAGAATTACCTTAGGTGAAGGACAACACACAATACAGGGGAAGTCAGCACAACTGGACTAAACCAAAAGCTAAGAAATTTCCTGAACACAACCAAACACTTCAAGGGACAGAGTAGCAGGGGCGCAGGTCTGAGAACCATGGTATTGCGGGACATCTAAGTCAATTGTTATCACAAAGTTTATTAAGAAAATGTTCTGCATCCCACTGTGGTGACTGGCATCTGAGGTCTTAAAAGCTAGTGAGCGGCCATCTAAGATGCATCAATTGGTCTCAACCCATATGGAGCAAAGGAGAATGAAGAACAGTAAAGACACAAGGAAAATACGAGCCCAAGAGACAAAGCGGACACATAAACCAGACTCCATCAGCTTGAGACAAGAACTAGATGGTGGTCTACTACCACCAATGACTGCCCTGACAGGGAACACAACAGAGTCCCTGATGGAGCAGGAGAAAAGTATGGTGCAGAACTCAAATTCACGTAATAAGACCAGACTTAATGTCTGACTGGGACTAGAGGAACCCCAGAAGACATGGCTCCCGGACTCTCTGTTAACCCAGAACTAAAACCATTTCTGAAGCCAACTCTTCAGACAAAGATTAGACGGGACTATAAAACATAAAATAGTACTCATGAGGAGTCTGCTTCTTAGTTCAAGTAGAAACACGAGACTAAATGGGCAACTCCTGTCCAGACGTGGGATAAGAAGGCAGAAAAGGATAGGAGCTGGTTGAACGGATACAGGAAACCCGGGGTGGAAAGGCAGAGTGTGCTGTCACATTATAGGGATTGCAATTAGGGTCACATAACAAAATGTGTATAAATTTTTGAATGAGAAATTAACTTGAGCTGTAAACTTTCACCTAAAGCATAATAAATAAATAAGATTACAGCCTTGGAAGCCCTATGGGGCAGTTCTACTCTGTCCTATAAAGTTGCTATGAGTTGGAATTAACTCAGTAGCAACAGGTTTGGTAAAGTCCTTCCAACTCTTAGATTCTATGATTCACTGTCTCTGACTGATTTGGGAAATGAAGAAGTAGTCATTCTTCCCGTCATATTAGTAACCACGCATTACTTTATCAGCTAGTCTTACATATTTTAGTAATATGTGAAAGAGACTGAGGTTGTTTTTTTCCTATTATAAGGGACTTTGGTAGTTCTTTAGGAGCCCTGGTGGTGCAGTGGTTAAGAGCTCACCTGCTAACCAAAAGGTCGGGCAGTTCGAATCTACCTGCTGCTCCTTGGAAACCCTATAGGGCACTTCTACTCTGTCCTACAGGGTTGCTGTAAGTCAATGGCAATGGGTTTACAACTAACAAATTTATCAGGAGAATGGGGTTGAATCAGCTATTTTCAAGAAAGTATCTAGAATCTGGAATTAATTATGTGAACAAGCACTTAAAAGGTATGAAATAATCTTGCAAACTTAAGATAATTACATATTCATAGATTTCCAATGCTTGAAGGAAATATTGACTATTATCTTGTCTAATTCTTTCATTTTAGGTCCAATGAAGTCAAGTAACTCAATCATGATCATGATCATGATCATTCGTTGAGTAGAGGCAGAGCTGGTATTAGAATGCAGGTCACCTGTTCAGAGTTCACTGCTACTCATTATCTATTCATCAATCACTCTTCAAAAGTGCTGCCCTTATACTAACACCCTAAAGGAAGAACTTCAAATATTAACAGGTCAATTAAGTAAAAACCTGGTGAAGAGAGGACAATGACGATAATTATGTTAAGTGAGAAAGCACAAAACAGAACAGTATAATCCCAATTATGTTTTTTAAAAAAATTCTACGATATATGGCATACATGTAAAAAGGAATATCCAAATCAAAAACCAAACCCACTGCCATCGGGTCAATTCTGACTCATGGCAACTGTATAGAACAGAGTGAAACTGCCTCATGGGATTTCCAAGGCTGTATATATGTTTTGTTTTTTTTTTAATGTAGCGCAACAGACTGCCACATCTTTCTCCAGTAGAGCAGCTGGTGGGTTCAAACTACCAGCCTTTTGGTTAGCAGACAAGCGGTCAACCACTGCACCATCAGGGGTCCTAAAAAGGTATGCCAAGAACCAAACCAGCTGCTGTTGAGTCAAGTTCAACACACAGGGACCCTATAGGAAAGAGCAGAACTGCCCCACAGAGTTTCCAAGGAGCGCCTGATGGATTCGAACTGCAGCCCTTTTGGTTAGCAGCCTTAGCTCTTAACCACTACATCACCAGGGTTTCCTAAAAAGGTATACAGAGTATTAAAAACAAAATCTAATAAAGAAACATGCCATAATGTCAATAAGATGATCTCTAGGTTTTATGGTTATGGATACCTTTTCCTTGGTTCTATTTTTCAGTGTTTTCCAAGTCTTCCACACATACATCACGTATTACTTTTATAAACAGAAAAAAAAGTTACTTCAAAAAATTACAGGTTAAGTCAAATTGGCTGTGTACAATAGTTATCTGTTCTCTTCCCCTCCAATAGGGATGATTAAAAGCTAAATAAGATACAAAATGGTTTTGCTGAGTAAGGAGAAAGACAAAATGTCCTAAGAAAATTACTTTGGCCCCAACATGCATAAGTTCAAAGTTGAAATGAGGGTCAAAATTTATCAGAATAAACATTTATTATCTCCAATCTTCCTAGTATGTAGGAGGTGCATTCACTTATTAATTCATTTGATCATTTTAAGTCTGCTGAGATAGCATTATTTCCTAGGAAATAAAATATTCAGAGTGGTCTCTAAAATATTCAAAGTTTGCAGGGTTCTACTAACAAATGTTAAAATACTGAATCACATTCAGAAAGGCACAGTGGAAGAATGCACCAACCCCCAAACCTATTGCTGTCGAGTGGATTCTGACTCATAGCGACCCAATAGGACAAAGTAGAACTACCCCGTAGGGTTTCCATGGAGGGGCTGGTGCATTCGAACTGCCAACTTTTTGGTTAGCAGCCTGAGCTCTCAGCCACGGCGCTACCATGTTCCCGATCCCCAGTACTCACATATCTTTTACACTCCTACAGGATTCTGGGTCTTTTTATATCGAGTATCCAGCACATCGGAGGAGACGCAGGTTTTTTGATAATGGACAAGGTAAACGGGTGGTAAGCAAATTTTTCGTTAGAATACTTCTGGTTAAAACGTCCATCTCAGTAGAATGACTCTCAAGGTCATGAGCCTCAATGTTAAGAAAAGCAAACTAAAACGTTTCTACGGTTATCTATACCTGAGGACAGCACTCTTCTCCATCACCCACCACAGTTAACAGGACTACTCTGAGACTCTAGAAACATTTCTCTGCGTTGGCACGTGAAAACTGACACCGAGCCCGCACTTCCGCACAGAAGCAGCGCGTGTAAGCCGTTCTGTGTAACTCAGCATAAGACACGGAATGATTCCATGAGGGACTATAAGACAACAGGAATAAAACTGAGAAAAACAAAAACCCCTTTTAAGGTCAGGAAAGTACTGTGAGTACCTAAGAAAACGAAGACACGACATTACATTTCTTTACTGAAACGGAACCTTCCGT
Organism: Loxodonta africana; assembly: GCF_030014295.1. Lineage (NCBI taxonomy): Eukaryota > Metazoa > Chordata > Mammalia > Proboscidea > Elephantidae > Loxodonta > Loxodonta africana. Next base: position 59,591,028 of record NC_087358.1, read on the forward strand.
AACCTCCTACTTTTCAGCCCGATAGACCCGGGATCACTTTCACATCCTGGATCACTCCTTCCGGGGTGACGCTAGCTCCCGGTTCCTCTTCCGTCTCAACCTGTCCTCAGAAAACTAGTCCTGTGTTAACAGGAATTACAAAAGAAAAATAACAACGCGATGAGAAAACTCAGGAGACAACCTCTCGTCGCATCTCTTCCAGTACGCGCCTAGGGCTTGGTGGGGCGGTGGGGGGTGCGATGAACTACGACTCTCAACGCCGCCACCAATGCATCCTGGGAGTTGTAGTTTATTCCGCCGCCAGGCTCCCTGCTCTCCCCGCGCCCAAAAGGCGGAGCGTTGGTTTTGATGTTTAGACGCAAACCTAGGAAAGAAGTTCCGTATGGTTCTGGTGAAGAGATCAAGATTTACAATATACCCCACCTGAAGATACAGGTTTGGTGGTGGCTATTTCTACATACACAACTGTAAAAACCCGTTGCTGCTGAGTCAATTCTGACTCATAGCAACCCTACAGGACAGAGTAGAACTGCCGCATAGAGTTAACAAGGAGCAGGTGGTGAATTTGACATACCGACCTTTTGTTAGCAGCCAAGCTGTTAACCGTAGCTGCTGCTTATATGTTAATATAGACAACAGAGCAGAGAAGGGCCAGTTAGGACAACTTCTTAGACGAAGTTCTTGGTCTCCAAGGGGAAGGACCATAGACTCAGGGGCATCTACGTCAGTTGGCACAACATAGCTCATAAAGACTGAGTTCCGCATCCTACTTTGGTGAGCAGCATTTTGGGTCTTAAAAGCTTGCTAGCAGCCATGTATTGGTTTCTTACCGTCCAGAGCAATGGAAAGTGACAAAACCCAAAGACTCGAGAGCAATTAGTCCAAAGGACTAATAGACTGTATGAACCACGTGAACCACAGAAGAACAAGATGGCTTGGCTACCACTACTGAGTCCTCTGACTGGGATCACAACAGAAGGCCCTGGACGGAGTGGAAGAAAATTATAGGAAAAAAAAAATCAAATTCACAAAAAAGATCAGGCTTGTTGGTCTGACAGAGACTGGAAGAATCCCGGAAAGTATGGTCTTAAGACACCTTTGTGACCTGGAAATGAAGCCATTCCCGGAAAATACCTTTCAGCCAAACCATAGGCAGGCCCATAAAATAAAACAATAACACCTGAGAGGAACATACTACTTAGAACAATCAATTTTATGAGCTCAAAAGGGCAACATTTGCCTAAAAGCAAAGATGAAATGGAAGGAAGGGGTGGAAAATCAGGAATAAAGGAAAATGGGGACCCTAGGGCAGAAATGGGAAGAGTGCTGACACATTGTGGCAGATGAAATCAATGTCATGGAACATTTTATGTATAAACTATCGAATGAGAAACTAATTTAAAAAAAAAGATTTACAGTATATGTGAAATAGCCCGTATTATTGACTTCACGGGGATATTTTAAAAAGTTACGACCACATATATAAGAAAGTTAATCATACATGCAAAATACTAACATTTATCACCTACTTGTCACATACCAGAAACCGTTTTATATGGTTTAAATCTATTAATTCATTTAATCTGCACAACAACCCTGTAATACCCAATTTGCAGAAGAGAAAACTAATGTACAAAGAGGTTAAGTGACATGTCCAAGGTAAAAGAACTATCAAGCGTTAGAGCCAAGAGTCAGTCATGGTAGTCTGTCTCAATAGCCTCTGGCCTTAAATTCTGATACTGCCTCCAAAACAAAATAAATAAACAACTTACCCTCTGCCCAAGGAACATTCAGTCATTCACTCAGTTTAAGTATTGAGCACCAGTTTTGTGCTACTCACTCTTTTATGTATGGAGGTTCAGCAGTGAACAGAAGACAAAAATCCCTGCTCATACAGAGCTTGTGTTTCAGTAGGGAGCAAATTTCAAAGGATTCCCATAAGTAATTTCCTTAAATTATCCAATGAAGTCCTTTAATTCTCTCTTTTGATTTTTGTATATGGATATATAACTTAAGAATTACATAACGTATTATTCTATTATAAAAAGCCTTATATATTTTAAAATAAAAATATATGCAAAAATTTATGCACTGTATATGTTATGGGAAACCCTGGTGGCGTAGTGGTTAAGAGCTTCGGCTGCTAACCAAAAGGTCGGCAGTTCAAATCCACCAGGCCCTCCTTGGAAACTGTATGGGGCAGTTCTACCCTATCCTATAGGGTCGCTATGAGTCAGAATCGACTTGACAGCAACGGGTTTGGTATATGTTATTCCTCAATTTTAAAAAAAATCCCTAAAGAAATTTATACTTGGTAGTATAAGCACTGCTCCCCTATGCCATATTTTTTTAATTAATAGACTTAATTTTTTTAGAGCAGCTTTAAGTTTATTAAAAAAATTGAGCATAAATGCCATATTTTTTTTGGAAAGAAAATAATGTGGTATAGCTATATTTATTAATATATGAAGATGTTCACAATATGTTTTAAGTGAAAGAGCATGTTTTAAAAAAACATTTCATTTAAAAAACATGGGAAGTGTATATATTCAAAAGTCCAGTAATATTACAGGTAATCTTTATTTTTCTCTTTATAGCAACCTGTATTTCCCGAAGTTTCGCAGTAAGTATTATTGTAAATGAGAAGGCTATAACATTTGATTGGAAACCCTTATGAGACTCATTATTATGAAAGGGCATTTTATGAAATTAAATACCTTCTACTTCTCCTTTCAAAGTGTCTGATATATGACAGGATAAAATTCCCAGAAATGGTAATAAAAAGGTTTGTCAACTATAAGCATTTTCTTTGTGGAATGAATTTGCCTCCAGCACAGAGAATTTGGTATTCCTCCGAAACCCTAGATGTCCCATATCCTCCGCCTCCGTCTTAGAGCAAGCTAAAACAATATGTGAGGCTGTTTTTGAGATGCATTTAAAGCTGTGCTAAAATCACAAAGGGGTGAGGACTAGGAATTTCATTTAGCTTCCTTTCAAAGACCCTCAGATTGCTTTAAAGATTCAGAGGACACTCTTGTGTCCAGACTACTAACACTGGTTGATTTGAGCCCTTCTGCAGGGATTCCGGAAACCCTGTAGTGGTTACGACCTATGGCTGCTTACCAAAAGGTTGGCAGTTGGAATCCACCAGGCACTCCTTGAAAACTCTATGGGGCACTTGTACTCTATCACAGAGGGTAACTATGAGTCGGAATCCACTCGACTGCGATGGGTTTTGGCAGAGATTCCAAATCAATCAAGTCTCCACTTATGGCTCTCCCTGAGAGTAGTAGAGCATCAGGGCTTCCTCAGCCCTGAGTATTCTTTGAGGAAGTGAGATCAGTATGGGACAAGAGATTGATTCTAGGCTAAATTGGAGCCTCTGGTCAAATCTGGGAAATTTTCAGAAGCACCAAAAACAACATAAAAGCCCAGTACACAAGCCATGACACACTGTGGCTGGCGGCACCTTGATTCTATGAAGACACACCTGGATTTCTGGTTCCCGGGGTTAAGGCACTTTGGTCACTTCCACCATGTTTCAAAAACTCTTGAGACATTCTTCATTGTGAAGACTGGCAATGGTTTGGGATTTTAACTGGACATGTCTCACTATAGAAAAAAATGAAATCAAGAATTTTTTAGCAATTTAATGTTGTTGTTGTTAGGTGCAGTCCAGTCGGTTCCGACTCATAGCAACCCTATGTACAACAGAACGAAACACTGCTCGGTCCTGCACCATCCTTACAATCATTGTTATGTTTGAGCTCTTTGTTGCAGCCACCGTGTCAATCCATCTCGTTGAGGGTCTTCCTCTTTTTCACTGACCCTGTACTTTGCCAAGCCTGATGTCCTTCTCCAGGGACTGATCCCTCCTGACAACATGTCCAAAGTATGTAAGACACAGTTTCACCATCCTTGCTTCTAAGGAGAATTCTGGTTGTACTTCTAAGACAGATTTGTTCGTTCTTTTGGCAGTCCATGGTATATTCGATATTCTTTGCCAACACCACAATTCAAAGGCATCAATTCTTCTTCAGTCTTCCTTATTCATCATCCAGCTTTCACGTGCATATGATGCGATTGAAAATACCATGGCTTGGGTCAGGCGCACCTTAGTCTTCAAGGTGACATCTTTGCTCTTCAACACTTTAAAGAGGTCCTTTGCACTTTTTCGCAACTGGTTTGCCGCCAGGACACAGGTGTTGGTGAAAACTATCGCAAAGTCTAAGCCAAAATGGGAAAGGAAAAGATCCACATCAACATTGTCGTCATTGGACACATAAAAAAAAAAAAAAATTGGACACATAGATTTAGGCAAATCCACCATTGCGGGTCACCTGATCTACAAATGCGGTGGGATCGACAAAAGAACCATCAAAAAATTTGAGAAGGAAGCTGCTGAGATGGGAAAGGGCTCCTTCAACTACGCCTGGGTCTTGGATAAACTGAAAGCTGAATGTGAGCGAGGCATCGCCATTGATATCTCCCTGTGGAAATCTGAGACCAGTAAGTATTATGTGATCATCATTGATACCCCAGGACACGGAGACTTCATTAGAAACATGATTACAATAACATCATAGGCTGACTGTTCTGTCCTGATTGTTGCTGCTGGTGTTGGTGAATTTGAAGCTGGTATCTCCAAGAATGGGCAGACCCGTGAGCATGCTCTTCTGGCTTACACACTGGGTGTGAAGCAACTAATTGTTGGTGTTAACAAAATGGATTCCACTGAGCCACCCTACAGTCAGAAGAGATACGAGGAAATCATTAAGGAAGTCAGCACCTATATTAAGAAAATTGGCTACAACCCTGAAACAGTAGCATTTGTGCCAATTTCTGGTTGGAATGGTGACAACATGCTGGAGCCAAGTGCTAGCATGCCTTGGTTTAAGGTATGGAAAGTCACCTGTAAGAATGGCAATGCCAGTGGAACCGCACTGCTTGAAGCTCTGGATTGCATCCTACCACCAACTCGTCCAACTGACAAGCCTCTGCATCTGCCTCTCGAAGATGTGTACAGAATTGGTGGTATTGGCACTGCCCCTGTGGGCAGAGTGGAGACTGGTATTCTCAAGCCTGGCATGGTGGTCACCTTTGCTCCAGTCAACGTCATCACTGAAGTAAAGTCTGTTGAAATGCACCATGAAGCTTTGAGTGAAGCTCTGCCTGGGGACAATGCAGGCTTCAACGTCAAGCATGTCTCTGTCAAAGATGTTCGTCGTGGCAATGTAGCCAGTGACAGCAAAAATGACCCACCAATGGAACCAGCTGGCTTCACTGCTCAGTTGATCATCCTGAACCATTCAGGCCAAATCAGTGCTGGCTATGCACCTGTGTTGGATTGTCACATAGCTCACATTGCTTGGAAGTTCGCTGAGCTCAAAGAGAAGATTGATCGCTGTTCTGGTAAGAAGCTGGAAGATGGCCCAAAATTCTCGAAGTCTAGTCATGCTGCCATCGTTGACATGGTTCCTCGCAAGCCCATGTGTGTTGAGAGCTTCTCTGACTATCCTCCTCTGGGTCGTTTTGCTGTTTGTCATATGAGATGGACAGTTGCTGTGGGTGTCACCAAGGCAGTGGACAAAAAGGCTGCTGGAGCTGGCAAGGTCACCAAGTCGCTCAGAAAGCTCAGGAGGCTAAATGAGTGTTACCCATAACACCTGCCACCCCAGTCTTAATCAGTGGTGGAAGAATGGTCTCAGAACTGTTCGTCTCAATTGGCCATTTAAATTTAATAGTAAAAGACTGGTTAATGATAACAATGCATCATAAAACCTTCAGAAGGAAAGAAGTGTTTTGTGGACCATTTGTTTCTTTTTTTGTGTGGCAGTTTTAAATTATTAGTTTTTAAAATCAGTACTTTTTACATGGAAACAACTTGACCAAAAATCTGTCACAGAATTTTGAGACCCATTAAAACGAAGTTTAATGAGAGAGAGAGAGAGAGAGAGAGAGAAAAGGTCCTTTGCAGCAGATTTACCTGTTACAATGCATCTTTTGATTCCTGGACTGCTGCTTCCATGGCTGTTGATTGTGGATCCAAGTAAAATGAAATCCTTGACAATTTTGATCTTTTCTCCGTTTATCATGATGTTCATTGGTCCAGTTGTGAGGATTTTTGTTTTCTTTATGTTGAGGTGCAAGTCATACTGAAGGCTATGGTCTTTAATCTTCATTAGTAAGTGCTTCAAGTCCTTTTCACTTTCAGCAAGCAAGGTTGTGTCATCTGCGTAACTCAGGTTGTTAATGAGTCTTCCTCAAATCCTGATGCCCCGTCCTTCATATAGTCCAGCTTTTCGGATTATTTGCTCAGCACACAGATTGAATAGGTATGGTGAAAGAATACAACCCTGACACACACCTTTCTTAACTTTAAATCAATCAGTATCCCCTTGTTCTGTCCAAACAACTGCCTCTTGATCTCTGTAAATGTTCCTCATGAGCACAATTAAGTGTTCTGGAATTCCCATTCTTCACAATGTTATCCATAATTTGTTATGATCAACACAGTCAAATGCCTTTGCATAGTCAATAAAACATAGGTAAACATCCTTCTGGTATTCTCTGCTTTCAGCCAGGATCCATCTGACATCAGCAATGATATCCCTGGTTCCGCGTCCTCTTCTGAAACCAGCCTGAATTTGTGGCAGTTCCTTGTCGATAAACTGTTGCAGCCGTTTTTGAATGATCTTCAGCAAAATTTTGCTTGTGTGTGATATTAATGATATTGTTCTATAATTTCCACATTCAGTTGGATCACCTTTTTTGGGAATAGGCATAAAAATGGATGTCTTCCAGTCAGTTGGCCAGGAAGTTGTCTTCCGTATTTCTTGGCATAGACGAGTGAGCACCTCCAGCACTGGATCTGTTTGTTGAAACATCTCAATTGATGTTCCATCAATTCCTGGAGCCTTGTTTTTCGCCAATGCCTTCAGAGCAGCTTGGACTTCTTTCTTCAGTACCATCGTTCCTGATCGTATGCCGCCTCATGAAAGGATTGAACATCAACTAATTCTTTTTGGTATAATGACTCTGTGTATTCCTTCCATCTTCTTTTGATGCTTCCTGCATCGTTTAATATTTTCCCCATAGAATGCTTCACTATTGCCACTCGAGGCTTGAATTTTTCTTCAGTTCTTTCAATTTAATACAAATTCAAACTCTCACTACTGCAATAGCAAAATGCAATGGCAAAACAAAGATTGTTCTATTTATAGTCTTATAAGCTATTCTCTTGAGAGAAGTAGAATAAGAAGGGTGAAAAAGCAACATTCCTAATTTTAGTTATTCAGATCGGTTCTCAAATTTTTCCTAAGTTGAAAAAAATACTAATAAATGCGCCACCTGCTGGTAATATCGAAACTACTGAACCAAACCAAACCCATTGCCGAGGAGTCATTCTGGCTCATAGCAAGCCTATAGGACGGTGTAGAAATGCCCCATAGGGTTTCCAAGGCTGCCACATCTTTCTCCCACGGAGCCGCTGGTGGGCTGGAGCTGCTGACTTTTGGGTTAACAACCAACGCTTAACGACTGCGCCACCAGGGCGCCTTCTGACGCATAAACCAAAGAAACTCAAACTCACTGCCATTGATTCAGACTCATAGTGACCCTACAGGACTGAGTAGAACTGCTCCATATGGTTTCCAAGGAGCGGGTGGTCAATCGTAACTGATGCCCTTTTGGTTAGCAGCCAATCTCTTAACCACTGAGCCACCAGGGCTCTTTCCAACTCATACCAAAAAAACCCATTGCCTTCGAGATGATTTTGACTCATAGCGACCCTATAGGACAGAGTACAACTGCCCCATAGGGTTTCCAAGGAGTACCTGGTGAATTCCAACTGCCAACCTGTGGTTAGCAGCCAAACTCTTAATCACTGAGCCACCAGCCACCAACTCATAAAAATAGCAACCCTAATTTTTGGGTAAATGAACCGCGTAAACGTAAGAAACCTTGAAATACCAAACTACTGTCTTCCTTTTACTCTGGGGGGGGTGGGGGGCGGGGAGAATAAAAGCAGGTCAAGGCTAACTGACCTCTTATACCTCCTGAAGTAGTATTAGGCTAGGTTGGACTCAGTTTTGTTGACAAGGTCATTTAATGTTGTCTCCGACAGCAATGGGTTTTCCTACAACTTTTTAGGAATTTCATCTCCTCCGTCATCCTAAATTTAAAAAAAATCATTTAGTTTAGAATTTCACATTTTCACCAAATATTTGTTTCAATAAATTTTATTTTTTTATCTTTTTCTCCTGACTTCAAATATCCTTTATAAACATTAAAGTGTTTTCCAGTTTAGATCTAAAATGGTCTATATTGAGACATACAATGTTATCTATACTGTAAAGGCCGAAGAGAATATTTTATAACAACATCAATACAACAAATAAAAACATAAGTAAAGTATGTCTTAGAGAGAGGTAATGAAAAAAACAAAATCAAGAGAGACAGGTCTTAGCTTTTTTTTTTTAATTAATAGACTATTTTTTAGAGCAGTTTTGGGTTTACAGAAAAACAGGAGAAAGTACAGTGAGTTCCCATATTTTCTCCTTCCTCCTAGTTTCCCCTATTATTAGCATCTTCCATTGGTGTGGTATATCTGTTACAATCAATGAACCAATATCAATACATTATTGTTAACCAAAGTCCGTAGCTGACTTTAGGGTTCATTCTCTGTGTTGTACAGTTCCATGCATTTTGACAAATGCATATTGTCCTGTATCCACCGTTATAAACCCATAAAACCACCGTTATAGTATCATATAAAATAGTTTCACTGCTCTAAAGGATGTATTTTTTAAGGATAAAATTATGGCTCCTGTACAAATACTAAATGAAAACACATGCCAAACATTTTATCTAACTTATTAATTAATGAGGGAACCAGTGAGAGTTATAACTGCTCAAAGGAAAATCACAAGACACATAAATATGCCATAAGAAATACTGAAATGAATTTGTTAAATAGATGAAAAACTGGTCAACACGTATGGGGCAATAACCGCATGCATCTCCATTGTACACAATCGGCATTTTTAGGACAAGAGTCATTTACATTATTATCAGTGGTCTACAACTTATCAGAGTTATAAAATAGCTCAAAGGCAAAGAAAGGCAGTTTGCTTAACAGAACACCCTGTAATCTTTTTTGTCCGTGTCAACGTCTTTCCCAATTCTTCCTGACAATACTGACTTCTCTGTCTTGAATGCAATCCCCTGAAATTTTGTTTATCTAACCAGTATTTATTGAATACAATTATGTGCGTGGAGTCCCTTTTATTACGGCAGTGCAAATGCACCAGCTGCTAACCAAAAGTTTGGAGGTTTGAGTTCATCAAGAGGTGCCTTGGAAGAAAGACCTGATGATCTACTTCCCCAGGGTAAGCCACTGAAAATCCTGTGAAGCACAGTTCTACTCTGACACAAATGGGGCCACCATGAGTTGGGGTTGCCTTGACGGTAACTGGTTTAGGTTTAGGTTATTACGTGCTAAGCACTATACTAAGTGCTGGTGATTCAATGGTGAGTAAAAGAGACATCATTCCAGCTGTCATTATCTTTTATAGATCAACTTAAAAGTCACTTCTGTGATGTACCCAGTCCCAGATAATTTCTCCTTTGTTTAAGCTCCCATATTAATTAGATCTCTATTGTAATATTGAAAAAGCCTTCCTTGTATTATACTTAGCAATTTATTTTCCCCACTATATTTTACAGTTCTGGGGAGCAAGTCCAAATTCTGAATATCTTTTGTAAAAGATGATAAAATTTCATTCTCTTCTTGACCAGGTAAAAACAACTACAGGTCAATTAAATATGTTTTTGATTATCAGCTACATGTAAGATACTATGATACGTGCTACAGGAGGATGATCAGTTCAGCAAAGATTTCTTTGAGTACTGACTGTAAAACGTAAGGAATTCCAGGGAGCTGGCTGGGACCCAGGGAAACTAGTTAGTACGTTGAGGGAGGTAAGTTCAGTATAGTGGCTAAATGCCTGAGCTTTGGCGAGATGGCTCTTACTTCTTTTGTAATATCAGGTAAATTTACTTTCTTAAACTTCCATTTTATCATCTGTAAAATGGAGACGATATAATAGTATTTTTCTTATAGGGTTTTCATGAGGATTAAATAAGAAACAGCACATTGTATAACATGCCTGGTACGCTATAAGTGCTCCTAAAAGTGACGATTAGACTGTTGCAGCAATTTGAAAGAGAATGGAGAATGAGGAGAGTAAAGCCCTCAAAGAAGACCAGTTGCTGTCTGGTCGATTTATGGCAATCTCATGTGTGTCAGGGTTGAACTGTGCTCCACAGGGTTTTCAATGGCTGATTTGTCAGAAGGAGATTGCCAGGCCCTTCTTTCGAGGTGCCTCTGGGTGGACTTGAACCTCCAACTTTTTGGGTAACAGCCAAGTGCATTAATGGTTTTTGCCACCCAGGGACTGGAGAGACATTCCTTCCTAAGCACAGATGGACGAAGTAATTCTGCATAGGCCAGCGGCTACTGCTTCTTCCGAGACAGGAAGAAATAAGAAAAAGGGTGGGTACAGGTGGATATTCAACAAATATGGGATGAATGAGTGAAAATATAAGGAGAAAGTGGTGTGCTCCGGAAACTGGCAAGCTAGATGCAGTTGAAAAATAGGTGAATTGAGAATACAGGAGTGAGCGAGCTAGCTCAGACCTCCCGTATCTTGAAGAGTGAATGGCACTTAACGTAGCAAGGAATCAACAAATGTTTGTTGAAAGAAGGACAGAAGGTTGTCATTATAACATGGACCATTCCAAAAAAGAATCTAGTTGGAGTCACTGTAGTCAGAAACTATAGATGTGTCACTGAATTGTACATGTAGAAACTGTTGAGCTGGTGTATGTTTTGCTGTGTACGTTCTCAGCAACAACAACAAAATAAATACAATTAAAAAAAAAAAAGCAGAAGAGACTGACACACGGGGGAGACAGAAAGCATGTGAGGATCATCTACAAGCAGGAGAATGCCAAAGTTCACCGGCAGACACCAGAACCGGCCAAGAGGTTCACAGAAGGAATCAACAGAGCCAAGACCCTTATTCGTACTTTTAGCCTCCAGAATTGTGAGAAAAAAATTTTCTGTTCTTAAATCCCCCCCCCCGCAAAAAAAACCCACAGAAATTACCGGTGTGTTTCACGTCTTCATGAAAACAACAGTTAGTGGATTTCCTTTTTTGGGTTAACACTGGAGGCAAGATGCTGGACCCTCAATGCAATGGCAAAAGGAGGGCTCGTCAATGCTACCCTGACAGGCTACTAGTCCTACAAGCTGGGATCTCACCTTCCATGACATGTATGTCATTCCTGCTGTAACAAGTTTCCTTTGAATTAAAAGAATACTGGTGAATGTCTTCTTGTTCAAAAATAATTAGAAAAAGAAGACAGTACATTGAATTTGCGACTTAAGACGTGGGGCAGTTTTTGATGATTATACGATTTAGCCATGGTGGTGGGTGGCAAAAATAGGGTAGAGGTGGAAGTCTTTGAAGATGAGGCCAAGGAACTGTAAGGCTAGGGTTTTGAATCATCCACATAGACACTGGAATAGCCCAGAGTTAATGCTAAGAGTTGAAGTGGAAAGGGCAATTATTTTCACTCAGCGAAAGAATGAATGAAAGAGTGACGAAGAGGAAACGGAGAAGAGATTGACAGAGCTGGTAGGTATAGACTCAAAGTAAATTTCCTTTTTCTTCAATGAGTATGAAGTATTATGGGTGGAAGGGACAATGGGATGAAAAGAATACTGATGCTTCCCCCACCAATTGCTTTGTTACTTTGTTGCTAGGTGCCCTGGAGTCCGTTTGGACTCATAGTGACCCTATGTACTACAGAACGAAACACTGCCCAGTCCTGCGCCATGCTCATAATCATTGTTATGCTTCAGCCCATTGTTACAGCCACTGTGTCGATCCACCTTGTTGAGAGTCTTCCTCATTTCCACTGACCCTGTACTTTCCCAAGCATGGTGTCCTCCTGCAGGGACTGATCCCTCCTGACAACATGTCCAAAGTATGTAAGATGCAGTCTCGCCATCCTTGCTTCTAAGGAGCATTCTAGTTGTACTTCTTCCAAGACAGATTTGTTCATTCTTTTGGCAGTCCATGGTACTTACAATATTCTTTGCCAACACCACAATTCAAAGGCATCAATTCTTCGGTCTTCCCTATTTACTGTCCAGCTTTCACATGCATATGATGTGATTGAAAACACCATGGCTTGGGTCAGGCGCATCTTAGTCTTCAAGGTAACGTCTTCATTTTTCAATACTTTGAAGAGGTCCTTTGCAGCAGATTTGCCCAATGCAATGTGTCTTTTGATTTCTTGACTGCTGCTTCCGTGGCTGTTGATTGTGGATTCAAGTAAAATGAAATCCTTGACGACTTCAATCTTTTCTCCGTTTATCATGATGTTGCTTATTTATCCAGTTGTAGGGATTTTTGTTCTCTTTGTATTGACATGTAATCCATACTGAAGGCTGTGGTCTTCGATCTTCTTCGGTAAGTGCTTCAAGTCCTCTTCACTTTCAGCAAGCAAGGTTGTGTCATCTGCATAACACAGGTTGTTAATGAGTCTTCCTCCAATCCTGATGCCCAGTTGTTCTTCATATAGTCCAGCTTCTTGGATTATTTGCTCAGCATACAGATTGAATAAATAGGCATGGTGAAATGATACAACCCCGACACACACCTTTCCTGACTTTAAGCCATGCAGTATCCTCTTGGGATTTAACGTCCTTGCTGAAGAGCTGAGTATCAATTGAGGCAAGGAGGTGGAGAGAGGGCTTAGAGAAGGAAGCCAAAGATAAAGCAGAATGGAAAGGTGTGGCACAGAGAACAGCAGTGGGTGACTACTTTGGAGAGAAAGTACAGAGCCAAACAAACAAATAGTAAGAGTACAACAAAAGGAGAGATGACTGGACAGGCTTATAATTTGATAGTGGTTTTGAGAAGCACAGTGGTATTTGCTATTCATAATTCTGACTCGAATTCCTGTGTAAAGATATTTCTGTGCTGACACACATACTTTGTTGTTGTTGTTGTTGTTGTTAGGTGCCATTGAGTTGGTTCCGACTCATAGCCACCCTATGCACAACAGAACGAAACACTGCCTGGTTCTGCACCATCCTTAAAATTGTTATGCTTGACCTCATTGTCGCAGCCGCTGTGTCAATCCACCTCCTTGAGGGTCTTCCTCTTTTCCGCTGACCCTGTACTCTGCCAGGCATGATGTCCTTCTCCAGGGACTGATCCCTCCTGACAACATGTCCAAAGCATGTAAGACGCAGTCTCACCATCCTTGCCTCTAAGGAGCATTCTGGCTGTACTTCTTCCAAGACAGATTTGTTCGTTCTTTTGGCAGTCCATGGTATATTCAATATTCTTTACCAACACCACAATTCAAAGGTGTCAACTCTTCTTCGGTCTTCCTTATTCATTCTCCAGCTTTCACATGCATGTGATGTGATTGAAAATACAATGGCTTAGGTCAGGTGCGCCTTAGTCTTCAGGGTGACGTCTTTGCTCTTCAAAACTTTGAAGAGGTCCTTTGCAGCAGATTTGCCCAATGGAATGCGTCTTTTGATTTCTTGACTGCTGCTTCCATGGCTGTTGATTGTGGATCCAAGTAAAATGAAATCCTTGACAACATCAATCTTTTCTCTGTTTATCATGATGTTGCTCATTGGTCCAGTTGTAAGGATTTTTGTTGTCTTTATGTTGAGGTGTAATCCATACTGAAGGCTGTGGTCTTTGATCTTCATTAGTAAGTGCTTCAAGTACTCTTCACTTTCAGCAAGCAAGGTTGTGTCATCTGCATAACGCAGGTTGTTAACGAGTCTTCCTCCAATCCTGATGCCCCGACTTCTTCATATAGTCCAGCTTCTCGGATTATTTGCTCAGCATACAGATTAAATAGGTATGGTGAAAGAATACAACCCTGACGCACACCTTTCCTGACTTTAAACCAATCAGTGTCCCCTTGTTCTGTGCGAACAACTGCCTCTTGATCTCTGTAAATGTTCCTCCTGAGCACAATTAAGTGTTCTGGAATTCCCATTCTTCACAGTGTTATCCATAGTTTGTTATGATCTACACAGTCGAATGCCTTTGCATAGTCAATAAAACATAGGTAAACATCCTTCTGGTATTCTCTGCTTTCAGCCAGGATCCATCTGACATCAGCAATGATATCCCTGGTTCCGCGTCCTCTTCTGAAACCAGCCTGAATTTGTGGCAGTTCCTTGTCGATATACTGTTGCAGCCGTTTTTGAATGGTCTTCAGCAAAATTTTGCTTGTGTGTGATATTAACGATACTGTTCTATAATTTCCACATTCAGTTGGATCACCTTTTTTGGGAATAGGCATAAAAATGGATGTCTTCCAGTCAGTTGGCCAGGAAGCTGTCTTCCATATTTCTTGGTATAGACAAGTGAGCACCTCCAGCACTGGATCTGTTTGTTGAAACATCTCAGTTGATGTTCCATCAATTCCTGGAGCCTTGTTTTTCGCCAATGCCTTCAGAGCAGCTTAGACTTCTTTCTTCAGTACCATCAGTTCCTGATCATATGCCGCCTCTTGAAATGGTTGAATATTGACTAATTCTTTTTGGTATAGTGACTCTGTGTATTCCTTCCATCTTCTTTTGATGCTTCCTGCCTCGTTTAATATTTTGCCCATGGAATCCTTCACTAATGCAACTCAAGGCTTGAATTTTTTCTTCAGTTCTTTCAGCTTGAGAAATGCTGAGCGTGTTCTTCCCTTTTGGCTTTCCATCTCCAGCTCTTTGCACATGTCATTATAACACTTTACTTTGTCTTCTCGAGAGGCCCTTTGAAATCTTCTGTTCAGTTCTTTTACTTTCTCAACTCTTCCTTTTGCTTTAGCTGCTCAACTTTCGAGAGCAAGTTTCAGAGTCTCCTCTGACATCCATCTTGGTCTTTTCTGTCTTTTCAATGACCTCTTGCTTTTTTCATGTATATGTCCTTGATGTCATTCCACAACTCGTCTGGTCTTCAGTCACTGGTGTTCAATGCATCAAATCTATTCTTGAGATGGTGTCTAAATTCAGGTGGGATATACTCAAGGTCATATTTTGGCTCTTGTGGACTTGCTCTGATTTTCTTTAGTTTCAGCTTGAACTTGCATATGAGCAATTGATGGTCTGTCCCACAGTTGGCCCCCGGCCTTGTTCTGACTGGTGGTATTGAGCTTTTCCATCGTCTGTTTCCACAGATGTAGTCAATTTGATTTCTGTGTGTTCCATCTGACGAGGTCCATGTGTATAGTCACCGTTTATGTTAGTGAAAGAAGGTATTTGTAATGAGGAAGTCGTTGGTCTTGCAAAATTCTATCATTCGATCTCTGGCATTGTTTCTATCCCCAAAGCCATATTTTCCAACTACTGATTCTTCTTCTTTGTTTCCAACTTTCGCATTCCAATCACCAGTAATTATCAATGCATCTTGATTGCATGTTTGATCAATTTCAGACTGTAGCAGCTGATAAAAATCTTCTATTTCTTCATCTTTGGCCCTAGTGGTTGGTGTGCAAATTTGAATAATAGTATTAACTGGTCTTCCTTGTAGGTGTATAGATATTATCCTATCACTGGCAGCGTTGTACTTCAGGATAGACCTTGAAACGCTCTCTTTGATGATGAATGCAACACCATTCCTCTTCCAGGTGTCATTCCCAGCATATCAGACTATGTGAGTGTCTGATTCAAAATGGCCAATACCAGTCCATTTCAGCTCACTAATGCCTAGGATATTGATGTTTATGCATTCCATTTCATTTTTGACGATTTCCAGTTTTCTTAGATTCATACTTCATACATTCCAGGTTCCGATTATTAATGGATGTTTGCAGCTGTTTCTTCTCATTTTGAGTCATGCCACATCAGCAAATGAAGGTCTCGAAAGCTTTACTCCATCCACGTCATTAAGGCTGACTCTACTTTGAGGAGGCAGCTCTTCTCCAATCATCTCTTGAGTGCCTTCCAGCCTGGGGGGCTCATCTTCCAGCTCTGTATCAGACAATGTTCCGCTGCTATTCGTAAGGTTTTCACTGGCCGATGCTTTTCAGAAGTAGGCTGCCGGGTCCTTCTTCCCAGTCTGTCTTACTCTGGAAGCTCAGCTGAAACCTGTCCTCCATGGGTGACCCTGCTGGTATCTGAATACCGGTGGCACAGCTTCCAGCATCACAGCAACACACAAGCCCCCACAGTACGACAAGCTGACAGACAAGTGCAGTACACACACTTTATGTGGTGCCAATTCTAGACTACATCTACTGTTTGTGGTCCTGTCAGGAATAGGTGGCCTTTGCCTAGGGTTCAAAGTTCAATTGATAAGGGAGTTTTGTACCTCATCTGCATCCTTGAGTGAAAGGGTGGCATGTTTAGGCTTGGATTAGGATGCAAATGCCCTCAAGCAGTGGCTCTCAACTCCGGCAGCACATTACAATCATTTGGGAAATCTGAAACACTGTGATGCTCAGGCTCCATTCCACCCCAACTGAATCATAATTTATGGAAGTGGGGCACAGGCATCAGTAGTATTTAAGCTCCGCAAGTGATTCGAATGTGCAGCCAAGGTTGAGAACCACTGATTTCAAATAACTTAGTCTGTTCTTGTTAGCTGCCCTTAAGTTTGGCCCCTAGCTCATGGGGACCCCATGCAGAACAAAATGAAATGCTGCCCGGTCCTGCATTGTCCCCATGATCAGTTGAAGATCAGGCAGTCGTGATCCATAGGGTTTTCACTGGCTGATTTTCAGAAGTAAATCACCAAGACAGTCTTCTTAGTCTTAGTCTAGAAGCTCTACTGAAACCGGCTCAGCATCATAGCAACATGCAAGTCTCCACTGACAGACGGGCAGTGGCTGTGCTTGAAGTGCATTGGCTGCAAATGGAACTTGAGTGTCCTGCAGGGAAGGCAAGAATTCTACCACTGAAACACCTATGACCTTAATTTACAGTCTATAAAATGCGAAACAGAATAAGAAATGAACCTAAAAGAAGGAAAAACTGTTTTGTGGATTAATAGGAGGGAGAGATCACATCTACGAGAAGACTTGGAAAGGCTTTACGAAAGCAAGGTCATTTGAGATGAAGGGTTTAGAAAGATAAAGATAAGGGTACAATTTCTGATAAAACTATCAGATTGAACAAAAGTATGGAGTTTAGAAAGTACCAGGCCTGAAAAAGCCAGTGGTTCCACTGAGATGTAGGTAATTGTAGGTGGAAAATGAAAGAAAATTGGAGAATAGGGATTGAGTTCTGGACAACAGCAGGCGTCTGGAAGTATCGATACACTGAGTAACCCATTTAGAGTCTTAGATTAGAAAAGACTACCTAGAAGTGATGTGTACAATACAACAGGGAAGAGAGAGCCTGGAGGCAGAGGAACCAATTAAGAAGCTCTTGCAATTGTACTTAGTTTTAAGGAAAAGCAGGAATGGAAAGGAGAAGAGAAGAGGGAGAAACATGCCAGATATAGAATCTAAAGGCTGCAGCAACTTGGATATGGGGAATAAGAAAGAGCAGTCACAGTCAATTCTAAAATGTTGATGAGGCTAACTATAAGTATGGCCATGTCATTAACAAAAATAGAGAAGTCAAGATGGAATGCCATCACTAGGGGGGTGTGGATCATACCCCCAACAATGTCAGAGGGGTGACACCAAAAAGATCTCAGGGTCCTTGGCTGTGGGGGTGACAGGAGAGGGCCTGACAAGGCAGTGGCATCACTAGGGTTGGTGTCACCCGTGACCCGGTGCAGTAACTCGTTACCCCCCACACCCCCAGCACCCTCCAGTCAGGGTGCCTTGGCCAATGGGAGAGGAGCTGCAGGGGGGCAGGCACTACAGCCCTTGGCCCTGTGGGGGAGGGGACAGGTGCTCCATACACCAGGTAGGGTTTGTCGGTCTGCCCCGCCCGCCCCTGGCAGCAGTGACACTGAGAATTACTGCACTAACTGACACAAACTCTAATGACACCACTGCCAGGTCTTAGACTTGTTTTATGTGAAGGGAAATAAAATAAATTTTGATTTGACTGTTATGCACTGAATTGTGCCCCCCAAAATATTATGTTGAAATCTGTGGTGGTTCATTTTATGCATCAACTTAGCTAGGCTACCATTCTCATGGTCTGGCCAGATGCTGGACTGGTTGCTGTTCCATAATGTAAAGCAATGTAATGTGATGTGATGTGATGTGATGCACAGATAGTTCCCTGACTGAAAACGTGTTCAACTTACTACTAACTGCACTTACAACTGTCCTTTTGTTTGATACATCTTAACATTAGCAATGTGCTGCAGTATGTAATTTGCTCATGTTATCGTTCTCAGATATTCACTCATAGATGTTCAGTTTTATGATTTGCTGTTCAAAACTTCTGGATTTATAAAGATATTGATAATAAAGGGCAATAATAATGAAAACTAAAAAGAAAATGAGGTATTCAAGTGACATCAGAACCGACTTACGATGGAGTTGTGGAAACAGAACCCCGTTATAAGTCAGGGACTGCCTGTGATGTGATGTAATCACCTTCCATGATGTGGTCTATTGTGATTAGCCAATCAGTTGAAAGGGGAGCTTCCTTGAGGATGTGGTCTGACTCCAGAATAGGAATGGAAGTTCTGGCAGAGCTCACTGTCTCTTGATCCTGCTCTCTTATCATGTCCTGATCTCCAGATCTTGGGATGAAAGCCTACACAAGTCTCTAGCCTACTGCCTGACTGCAGATTTTGGATTTGCCATTCCTGCAATCCTGTGAGCCAGCAGAGGTCTTCAATTTTTTGCCTGACCTATGGATTTTGGGGCTTACCAGCCTGCACAACTGCATGAGCCATTTCTTTGAAGTAAATCTCTCTCTTTCTATATAAATATATATATACGTACATATACATAGATGTTTATATAGCCCTGGTTGTGCAGTGGTTAGGAGCTATGGCTGCAAACCAAAAGGTCAGCAGTTCGAATCCCCCAGGTGCTCCTTGGAAACCCCATGGGGCAGTTCTGCTGTGTCCTATAGGGTTGCTATGAGTCGTAATCGACTCAACAGCAATGGGTTTGATTTTTTGGTATCCATCTATCTGTCTGCTTTCCTGCCTGCCCGCCCGCCGGCCCACCCACCCATCCGTCCATATATCTATCTATTTAACAATCCACTCATAGCGACCCTTTAGGATGGAGTAGAAACTGCCCCATAGGATTTCCGAGGCTGTAAATCTTTACTGAAGCTGATTGCCACATCTCTCTCCCACAGAGTGGCTGGTAAGTTTGAACCACTGACCTTTTGGTTAACAGCTGAGTGCTTTAACAACTGCACTACCAGGGATCCTCTTTATATGTATATATATATATACACACATATATACGTATATATATACACACACACACACATACATACATGTAAAATGGTAATAGTAGTGTCATCAGAGCCTGTCTGACTTCATGAGGGATAATGAGAATCATCATCAGTATAGAGGTGATTCCTATGAGGTGGAGATCAGACATACTTCCACTCTCCAAACTTTTCACCAATTTTGACACTAGCCATCCCTCCCACGGCACTTTCTACTTCTCTGCTGCATTCAATAATCTGATGCAATGGCCACACGGAACTCACGGACATACTTACAGTTACGTGGTTTATTAAGGAAGCAACTGGGTACAACTTGGGATCAGGATCAACAGGGTACAACTTGGGATCAGGATCAACAGGGTACAACTTAGGATCTAGATCAGGAAGCATGTAGGCAGTCGCCCTTCTTCAGTGCAGCACAGCTCTCTCGGTTCCTCTCAGTCATGCAGGCCTCTTCTCTGGCCCCTGAGGACAGGCTTCTCTTGGCCCTGCCATCTGATGCTGCCAGCTCTGCTGCTGGGCCCCTTCTGGGCCTGTCACCACCTTCAGTGTTACAGCTCTTGACCTGTATCATAACTCTTTTAGGTGGTTCCTTGCCTTTTCTCTCTCTCTGATTCTTCTCTCTTCTTTCTTCCTTCTGCTTCTTCCTATTGTTGCTCTTCCTGCATTTTTCTGTCTCAAAACCTATGTGGGTTTGGCTGCATATATACACAACTCCTTGTCAATTTCAAAACACAGCCCCTCCCAGCAGAGAGCACAAACCGACCAATCCCTGCCTGGTAGGCCACAGATACCTCATTTGTATAGCAGGCCACAGACACTTTATTTGCATAGTAGGCTATAGATACTTCATTTGCATAGTCAATTGATCAGTTCCTACAAGGAACATGCCCATCACAGGGCAGGCTACAGTCCAGGACTAGACAAAAAATATCAAACCAAGTTGTTTACAGCTTGCCCAGGAAATGTCAATTAACCTGGATAAAAGTAACAAACCCTCTGGGGAAGAAACTAAGGCTAATGTAACTTCTCAGGGCTTAGGGGAAAAAATCTCTCAAGTTGTTTTTCCGAAGAATCAAGGCAAAAGGTCACATAAAAGTACTCATTTCACCACGTGTCTCACCGGTTTTGCTCCTCTAGCAAACCCTACTAAGACAGAATCTTAACCTATGATTGTAATTCTGTTTGGAAATAGAGTTTTCTTTGTTATGTCAATAAGGCCCTATCAGTGCAGGGTTTGTCCTAAACCTAATAACTTCTGAGTGATATAAAGATTAGGATAGACACAGAGATAAGCCAGCACACATGGGAGTAGATATCACATGAAAATCATCAAGGAACCAAGGATTGTCAGCTACTAGAAGCTCAAATAGATAAAGAAGGAACTCCCCCTAGAGCCACAGGCTGAATTCAAACTTCTAAGCCCTGGGGTTTTGGGTTTTTTGAAGCACTCCACTACTAGCCAAAAGGTTGGTGGTTTGAATCCACCCAGTGGTGCCAAGTGGTGCAGCGGAAGCATGCTGGGCCCATAATCCAGAGGTTGATGGATTGAAACCATCTTCTGCTAGTTTCATTTTTTTGGAGCCCTGGTGGTGCAGAGGTTACGTGTTTAGCTGCTAACCAAAAGGTAGGCAGTTTGAATCCACCAGCCGCTTCTTGGAAACCCTATGGGGCAGTTCTACTCTGTCCTATAGGGTTGCTATGAGTCGGAATCAGCTTGACAGCAATGGGTTTTTATTTATTTTTTGGTTTAGAGGTGCCTCAGAGGACAGGCCTGGCAATCTGCTTCTGAAAGGTTACAACCTCGGGAACCCTATGGAGCAGTTATACTCTGTATTCATGGGATCCTCATGAGTCAGAACTGATTCGATGGCAACTAACAACAAACAGTCTCCTGAAGTGTGAGAAAATACATTTCTGTTTTTTAATGCCACGCACTTGCAGAATTTCTGTCACAACAACACTAAGAAACTAAGACGCTGTTCAATTAGGAAATGCTAACAGGACATCCAGATGGAGATATTTAACAAACAGATGGGAATGGAAGGGTAGGGGGTCAAAAGAAGACTTGAAACTGGAGACAGATTCGGACTCCTTTGCTTGGCGTTAATAAGGGAAGCTACGGGAGCAGGAGAATTTATTAGCTCTGTACCTGCTGCCTAGCACACAGCAGGTGCTCACCGAACATGTTTTATTGCTGTTGTTGCAAAAGAAGGAAGAGTTGTCTAGAAAACCTACATTTAGGAGAAAGAAGAGGAGTTGACGGTGGACACAGAAAACAACTAGAAAGAGAGGCAGGCAGAAATCCTGAATTCTTCAGGAAGAGTAAGTTAAAGAGAGGGTGCTCCACTGTGTGAAATGCTTCTGAGAGGTTAAGGAGACTGTGGACTAAGAAAACTTTTGGATTTGGTGATGAGGTAATCCTTAAACTGTAAGCTCCATGAGGGCAGGGATTTTCATTTGCTAAAAGTCTGCCTGCCACTTTGCAGGTGCTCAATAATAAGTATTAAACAAATGAATTGGTGACATTTCAGAGAACACTTGGCAGAAGCCAAATCTTAAGGGTCAAATAGAGTTGCTTCTTTCCTAGAAGAAACTACATTATCTCTCATCCCGCTCATCCCTTGTCCATAGGCAGAGGAACCTTTTAAAAAATAAAACAAATCATGTTACTTCCTGGCTTAGGATGTTTCAGTGGCTTCCTACTGAACTTGGAATAAAATCGAATCAAACCATCTTGCCAGAGCTGAGAAGCCCCGCAAAACCTGGCCTACCTTTTCAATCAAACTGCACAGCACTATACTCCAGCCACATTTGAACCCGAAGTTCTCACCTATCCCTTTTGCTCCTTGTCTGGGCCAAACATTTTCCCTGTGTTAAGACGTTTGCACTTGGTTCCCTTTTCCTAGAATATGCTGTCCCAGCTTTTTACCTTGTTACCTCCCTTTTCACCCTTTAGGCAGGGACGGATTACCCAATAAGCAAGGTAAGCACATGCTTAGGGCATCAACGAAACAGGGGGACTGTTGTCCAAAGCAAAGACTCGTAGATGCCAAGCAGATAGGACACCAGAAAAATTGAGCACCACGGTGCAAGGGAACTGGCAGGGCACAAAATGAAATTAATACCATCTCATAAATTTTATATACGATAATTATGTACATTTTTTTTTCATTTCAGACCAATCAGGCATAATAACCTCACATTCAGTTCTAACTAGTCAACCATATAAGAACACGCCATCAACACTATAATCACGTGACTCGTGATGTATCTGGTCTTGCACAAAGTTAGCCGAAACGCATCTTCAGATTAAACATACCCTTGTGTTTGTATCACGCTCTTTGCAATCGCTCTCGCCCATGTTGGGTATCAGCAGTAGTCCAATGAACTGTGAAGACACAGCATCAAAGGACTGAAAGTGAGTGTGCAAATTCTGAAGTATTATTTCAAGACAAAAAACACTCATGGAAATCTGCAAAGGGCCTGCCAACAAACATCATATGGCAAACAAATGAAATTATTTCGGACTGCCTTGTTAAATACTATTTCTTTCGACCATCTCAGACCTGAAAAACAGTTACATGTTCCAAATCAATTTTTTTACTTACTAATTTTCAAATATAAATTTTTATATTAACTTTCAAAGTCGAATGTGAATTTTAAAAATTTTATTTAGTTTCAATTACTCAAATTTATTTATTACAATAGAACCAAATTTAAAAAGTGACAAAATTTTATATCCAGGTAAGATGAAATGGCAACAACTAAGTGGAGTGCAAAAATGAAAGCTTACAGAAGATAAAGAGAAAAAGATTCGTCAATCTCTAAAGACGATTCCAAAATTAACTTCCTTTTTAAGACATAATGAATCAGAAGACACTTCTGTTGAATGCTCAAGTTTCATGGGTGCAAATCATTGTACTAGTACCACTAGTGCTGAAATTACTAACAGCAATAAGAATATAACAGAATTTGTTTCAAATTGCATCCATTCCTTGCTGTAGTAAAAAAAATAACAGTGGTGTGGAAGATGAAACTGTTTTAGAATCTGAAATTGTCACATCTGCAGACCCCATAAATTACAGAAATATGGCTCCCACTCTGTAGAATAATTTTTCTTCTAATGATGTAAATTATTGGATCAAAAGAGGGCCAAGTGATCATCGACATCATAGAGGACCACTTGAAAATTCATGTCGAAAATTTCTGGATGGTAAACAAACAAGTTTCTGTAGCCAGAATATATTTCTTGGGTGCAAAGCTAATGGCGAAAATTATAAGAGGGAGTGGCTACTGTATTCTCAATCAGTTGGCTCTGCATATTGTTTAGTTTGTAAACTATTCAAGCCTAATTATTTCATTCCCGATTTGCTATACAGATGGATTTAGTGATTGAAGTAACTCAAATATGATTGATAAACATGAAAACAGTTCAATTCACAGAGATTATACGTTCTCATAATTAAACCGAAGACGTGGTTTTACCTTAACTCGTGAACTGGAAACACAAATTAATGAAGAACATGGGCATTGGAAAGCCATTTTGCAACATGTTGTTGCTATCATTATAACAATCATTGATTGTGGGCTATCTTTTTGAGGAAGAAATGAAACATTTGGGTTCCCACAAAATGGAAATATTGGGGGTTTACTCAAACCGGTTGCTCAGCTTGATCCATTTTTAATAGATCACATCTCAAAAATGGTAACACAGGAAAGGGCAACCCATTTTATATGTCTAAAACAACATGTGAAGAATTAATACACTTAATAAGTGATAAAAGTTCAATCAACTATCCTCAGTGAAATGAGTATACTTCAATATTTCAGTTGTCTGTAGATTCCACTCTTGATCTTCTCATAGAGATAAGCTAAGTATTGTTTTAAGATATGTATCTCCAACAGATGGAAAACCTGTGGAGTGATTTACCACATTTACCAGCTTAAAAAGTCATACTGGTGAAGAAATTGTATATCAAGTACATAACTATTTATGTGAAGTTTGCAAATTGATTTTTCTAAGTGCAGAGGCCAATACTATGACAATGTTGCCAATACGTCAGGTCCTTATGAAGGTATGCAACAGAAAAAGTTTGTATGTAATGAATGTGCTATCTACATACCATGTGCTACGTATTCACTTACTCTTGTAGGACATAGCACAGTAGATTGTTGTCCAGAAGCAGTTGATATTTTTTTCTACTGTTCAGTTACTCTACACACTTTCTGCCACCCTCTATTCACCAACGAGCAATGCTTAAAACTATCTAGGCAACGATCAAGTATTAAAACGTCTTTCTAATACACATTGGGAAGCATATGCTATAGCAACAAGTGTAATCTTGGAACCGTACACTCAGATTCTAGGTGCCTCAGAAAATATTGCTGAAGACCGGACACAAAAAAGACATACCAAAAGAGAAGGTGAAAACATTGCCAACAAAACGCAAACCCTGGAGTACGTATTTACGTTGGTTATGTGGGACAATATGTTGCAGCATTTTCATTGGATGCGTCAAGCTCTTTAAGATTCAGAAGTTAATTTAAAGACATAAGCAGATCTCTACCAGTCATTAATAGGGTATTTACATAATTTAAGAGAGGATTTTGAAAACACAACAAAACAAATAGTGCCAAATGCTGATTATCAGGTAGTTCACTATTGCAGAAGCATCAGAAAGAAACAAATGATGGAAGTCCTCCACAAGTATCATTGGGTGCCAGAAATTAATTTTGTGTAACCACATACTACACCATCATTGACACACTTGAATCTTGCATGAAAAGAAGGGCAAAAGTGTACAAAGTTCTTTCAAATAGATAGTTCTTCTTGAACAATTCCTTCATACCTGATAAAGAATGCACGAAGGCATCCAAGAAATTAGCACAGGCTTATCCTGATGATTTAAATACAAACCTTTAATGAAAAGTATGGCAATTTCATTCTTAAATGAGAACGAAGTTTACAGATTCAGGAAGGACAAGTTTTACTCATGTGGGCGTGTGTGATACCACAATAAAAGATAAAATACCATGCATATTTCCCAACATTGAAATTGCTTTATGCATATGATGCGCCACCAGGGCTCCTTCCTAACTTTAATAATCACAAGCTACAAAACAGAACACTCATTTTCATCCCTAAAGAGACTCAAAAACCCTCAGCATACAACAATGATTCAAGAAAGACTCGATTCATTATCCTTACTATGTACGGGAGTAGATATTGTTCGGCAGCTTAATTGTGATGAAATCACTGAAGAATTTGTGAGAACAAAGAATAGAAATGTTTTTAATTATAACATGTTAGAGACGAAAGACCTATCTAAAAATATAGTAATTTGTTGTAATATTTGTTTTTTGAAAATTAAATTTTCTTTTATGACATCTTTTCATTTGTTTGTTTATAATTACGGCATTTGTAACAAAACAAGCATCAAAATTGAAGTATGAGCCATCTAAAGCAAAATTGGTTAAAGTCAATTTTTCATTGTGGGAAATCAACAGAATTTTACATTGACTGTTGAAACAACTACGTTCACTGCACTATTTTCTTTGCTGTAGAATATTCTTTTTGTAGAAACAGGGGTATATATTAAAAATCTTAATACCTCGCATCCACTAAAATTTTATAATCCAGTTTATCTCATGCTACTAAAATGGCATATGCCACTTTTGGGGATAATCCCTAATATTATAGCCTTATTTGAAAAGAAGTTACATCATGGATAGCTATGAAGCCCCCATTGCCATTGGTTCAATTCTGACTCACAGCGACCCTAAAGGACAGAGTAGAGCTGTCCCATACAGTTTCCCAGTAGCGGCTGGTGGATTCCAACTGCCAGCCTTTTGGTTTGCAGCCAAGCCCTTAACCACTGCGCCACCAGGGTTCCAAGTTATATAAGCATGCAGTACATATATACATATATATTTATACTCATATGTGTGTGTGTATCTTAGCCAGAAATCCTGGTGGTGTAGTCGTTAAGAGCTACGGCTGCTAACCAAAAGGCTGGCAGTTGGAATCCACCAGCTGCTTCTTGGAAACTGTGTGAGGCACCTCTACCCAGTCCTGTGGGAATCGACTCAATGGCAATGGGTTTGGTTTTGGTTTTATATATAACTCACATATTTTGTTTGAATGCGGGAGTAAGCAAAGGAGGAGGCACCACAGATTGTCAGTGTTTAGCTCCCTCACAGGCCTTAATCTGACCCTGCCTTCAGGTCTCTATTCACATGTCATCACTTCCTCAGAGGTTTTTCTAGATCTTTCCTAAGTACCTGGTTTAAACAGTGACCTCCACCACCTCCACTGCCCTCATGACCTTGTTTTATTTCCTTCATAGGACTTCCCATCCTCTGAAATTATCTTGCTTATTTGTTTATATGTTTATTGTCTGTCTCCTCCCATTAGAATATAAACTATACAAGGAGAGAGAGAATGCAAATAGCCGGGCAAATGCAAATAACTGATGAATAAATGTTCTAGAAAAGCAGAAGGGGTGGGAAGGAGAACTCAAATAGAGGAATGAAAGTGCCATTTCTTCCTCAGAAACAAGAGCAAGGAAGGTGGAAGACAGTAGAAACATCAGGGAGTCTGAGGTATAATACATTATGCAATCTAAATTCTTTTCTTATCAGCCTTTAATTACATGGTTAAAATGGTTGTAGAAGTAGCAGCAAATTATTTGATTTTCCCCTGCAGGCTGGCTGTTCAAGAGATGCTATGTACATGGGGTGGAAAAATACTTTTCCACTTTCTTTTCTCCTTGGCTCTACCCAGGCTTAGTAAGAGAATCACTGGGCC
Source organism: Loxodonta africana (assembly GCF_030014295.1). NCBI lineage: Eukaryota > Metazoa > Chordata > Mammalia > Proboscidea > Elephantidae > Loxodonta > Loxodonta africana. Next base: position 59,618,258 of record NC_087358.1, read on the forward strand.
ATATCTTGTACATAAAAAGTGCTTTGGGAACTATTAAGGGTTTTACAGATGATGTTACTGTGATTTTATTCTGGGCATGATTTTACAGGAGGTACACCTGTCTGAATCATCAGGAAGGAACATTGGGGGTGGACACCCGCCAGGCCTCCCAAGAGGCTTCAGCACCTTTTCTGAGAGGCAGTTTTCACCACAGTTAGAGAAAGCCGTTGGAGGGAGAAATGAGCTCAGATTTACAGAGTACTTGTTTTTTCTTAAGGGCTTCAAAATGACTACGCATTAAATTCACATAACTCTGCTATGAAACAGATTACAATAATGTTATTATAACCCCATTTTCTGTTGCAAGGTGGAAATAAAATCTGCTCCAGACTAAACAGGAAGTTAGTAATAAAATTATATAGCCACTAGCTAATCCTGGCTTTCTGATTGCACATACATTACATCTTTTATACACTGTAAGGTTCAGAATAAGAACTATCAGCAATACAATTGGAATTGCTTTCAATTTCCTATCTCTCCACTCATCCTTTACTTATTGTTGTGTGCGATCAAGTCCAGTACGAATTATAGCAATCCTCTTTTTTTTTCTATGACAGAGTAGAACTGCCCCATAGGTTTCCCCAGGTTCTAATTTTTACGGGAGCAGATCGCCAGGTCTTTTCTCCTGCGGAGCCCCTGGGTGGGTTTGCTGTTGACCTTTGAACCTTTAGGTTAGCAGCCAAGCTCTTAACCCTAGTGCTGCTAGGGCTCCTCCCCTCACCCCTCTTCTAGCATAAATAGATTACCTGTAGCTTCACCCCTTTTAATAAGTCCCTTCCCTATTTTAAAAGACTCTTATGGTGCTTTCTCCCATTTCCAACCAACTCATGCTATTAAAAAAAACCAAACCTGTTGCCTGGAGTCAATTCCAATTCATAGGGGAAGAAAATCAATGAAGCCCCAATCCAGTTCTGATTATCGCCTAACACGTAGTCATGGAATCGACCCTATAGTACAGAGTAGAACTGCCCCTAAGGCTTCCAAGGAGAAGCTGGTGGATTCCAACTGCCAACGTTTTGGTTAGCAGTTGAGTGGTTAAGAGTCACTGTGCCACCAGTGATTCCACCAGGGCTCCAATTCTGGTTATAGCCAGTTAAATTTAATTATACATCAATTACCCTTACAGTCTCATATGCACAAATTAAGATCCAGACCAAAACCAAAAGAAACAAACCCAGTGCCGTTGAGTCGATTCTGACTCATAGCAACCCTATACGACAGAGTAGAACTGCCCCACAGAGTTTCCAAGAAGCGGCTGGCAGATTCGAACTGCCAACCTTTCGGTTAGCAGCCGTAGCACTTAACCACTACACCATCAGGGTTTCCAGATCCAGACCATGTATAAATAAATTTGTGTGTCTAATATTTATATACACCTTAATATTAACCCCATGGAAGAAAGATGTGGCAGTCTGCTTCCATAAAAATTAGTCTTGAACCCAGATATAAATCCATCCACATATGAGCAGCTGATATTTGACAAAGGCCCAGTGTCAGTTAATTGGGGAAAGGATAGTCTTTTTAACAAACGGTGCTGGCATAACTGGATATCCATTTGCAAAAAAATGAAACAGGACCCATACCTCACACCATACACAAAAACTAACTCCAAGTGGATCAAAGACCTAAACATAAAGACTAAAACGATAAAGATCATGGAAGAAAAAATACGGACAACATTAGGAGCCCTAATACAAGGCATAAACAGAATACAAAACATTACTAAAAATGACGAAGAGAAACCAGATAACTGGGAGCTCCTAAAACTCAAACACCTATGCTCATCTAAAGACTTCACCAAAAGAGTAAAAAGACCACTTACAGATTGGGAAAAAATTTTCAGCTACATCTCCGACCAGCGCCTGATCTCTAAAATCTACATGATTCTGTCAAAACTCAACCACAAAAAGACAAACAACCCAATTAAAAATTGGGCAAACTATATGAACATGCACTTCACTAAAGAAGATATTCAGGTGGCTAACAGATTTTTTTTTATAACAGATACATAAGAAAATGCTCTTGATCATTAGCCATTAGAGAAATGCAAATTAAAACTACTATGAGATTCCATCTCACTCCAACAAGGCTGGCATTAATCCAAAAAACACAAAATAATAAATGTTGGAGAGGCTGCGGAGAGATTGGAACTCTTATACACTGCTAGTGGGAATGTAAAATGGTACAACTGCTCTGGAAATCTATCTGGCGTTTCCTTAAAAAGTTAGAAATGGAACTACCATACAACCCAGAAATCCCACTCCTCAGAATATATCCAAGAGAAATAAGAGCCTTTACACCAACAGATATACGCACACCCATGTTTATTGCAGCACTGTTTACAATAGCAAAAAGCTGGAAGCAACCAAGGTGTCCATCAACGGATGAATGGGTAAATAAATTATGGTATATTCACACAATGGAATACCACACATCGATAAAGAACAGTGATGAATCTGCGCAACATTTCATAACATGGAGGAACCTGGAAGACATTATGCTGAGTGAAATTAGACAGATGCAAAAGGACAAATATTGTATAAGACCAATATTATAAAATCTTGAGAAACAGTTTAAACTGAGAAGAACACATTCTTTTGTGGTTATGGGGGGGAGGGTGGAGAGGGTTATTTACTGACTAGATAGTAGGTAAGAACTACTTTAGGTGAAGGGAAGGACAATGCTCAATACAGGGAATGTCAGCTCAACTGGACTGGACCAAAAGCACAGAAGTTTCCCGGATAAACTGAATGCTTTGAAGGTCAGTGGAGCAAGGGCAGGGGTTTGGGGACTATGGCTTCATGGGACATCTAAGTCAATTGGCAAAACAAATTCTATTAAGAAAACATTCTGCATCCCACTTCGAAGTGTGGCGTCTGGGGTCTTAAATGCTAACAAGCGGCCATCTAAGATGCATCAATTGGTCTCAACCCACCTGGATCAAAGGAGAATGAAGAACACCAAGGTCACAAGTTAATCATAAGCCCAAGAGACAGAAAGGGCCACATGAACTAGAGACTTACATCATCCTGAGACCAGAAGAACTAGATGGTGCCTGGCCACAACCGATGACTGCCCTGACAGGGAGCACAACAGAGAACCCCTGAGGGAGCAGGAGATCAGTGGGATGCAGACCCCAAATTTTCATAAAAAGACCAGAGTTAATGGTCTGACTGAGACTAGAAGAATCCCGGTGGTCACGGTCCCCAAACCTTCTGTTGGCCCAGGACCGGAACCATTCCCAAAGACAACTCAACACACAGGGAAGGGACTGGACAATGGGTTGGAGGGAGATGCTGATGAAGAATGAGCTACTTTTATCAGGTGGACACTTGAGACTGTGTTGGCATCTCCTGTCTGGAGGGAAGATGGGACAGCAGAGAGGGTTACAAAGACTCATTAGGGGGAGAGTAAACGGGAGTATGTAGTAAGGTGTATGTGGATTTGTGTGTGAGGGACTGACGATTCGTAAACTTTCACTTAAAGCACAATAAAAATTATTAAAAAAAAAATTAGTCTTAGAAACCGCATGGGACAGTTTTACCCTGTCCTATAGGGGCACTATGAGTCAGAATCCACTTGATGGTAACAGGTTTAATATTAACCCCTATTATATGTGTGGTTATTCTTGTCACCTACATGTAACCGAAGCTCTCCAGACTCACGTTATGTATCACTTCGCTGTCCTCTACATACGCATAGTGGACCGAGTCTCAGAGCTGGCAACTCTTGGGTGTGAATCTCGTTTCTGCAATTATTATACGCCTTCTACAAATGGAAATCATTGAGGAAAGAGTAGGTAGACTTGGAGGATCAATGGCCCCTTAAAACCACCCTAATTTCCAGAGAAAATGTTAGGTGTTTCAAACTGCTGGGGATAATTTTTCCTGACATTCAAAACATGCTTTCATACCATCAGTTAGCTCGTTCCAAGACTAGCCCAAAGGCCTCACATACGTTGTGAATATTTCTTTCGTCTGCGCTGAAAAGATAAGGCTTCGCTTGCAGTCCAAAGCGAGGGGATTAAGTAGAAAAGTCCTACATCATAGTGTTTACTTTGAGTTGAGCACTGTGTGAGTTTCTGAGTGGGGAGAAATGCAAAAATAATCATTCAGTACTCTGAAATAACGAACATTATCTTGGGCCACAAGCCTAATAACCAGAGCACAATAAAAGTGAAAGTCACAAGAAAGGACGCGGGGCTTGAGATCCACGGGACCCCGAGGCTCTGGGGACCGTTCGCGCCCGGAAACCTAACACCGACACCGTCCCTCGCCCCCTTCCCACGCCGTGGCGCCCCCGCGCATGCGCACACTGCCCAGCTCGTGGGGGGCGGGCCCGGCTGCCATTTTGCAGCGCGCGGCCGTCACCGCAGCCGCCACTCCCCGAAAAGCGGGGTTAGGGCGATAGCGTCCTGCTTAGACCGCCTCGTCTTCCTCTCGTCAGCCCTCCTCTGGCTGCCCAGTCCCAACTCTAGGCCAATGAACTGACCCATCGCCCTCGGCCCGCCTCATCCCGGTGCCCACCCGTCAGCGACACGGAGCGCCCGGGCACACTGCCTCCCCGCCGGCCGCGATGCCGAACGTGCAGCTGCCGCCCAAGGAGAGTAATCTCTTCAAACGTATTTTGGTGAGTCGCCGGAGGCCGCGCTGTGGACTCTCGGTCGACCGGGCCGGGCGCCACGAGCGGTCTGGCGGAGGCGCCTCCGCGAGCCTCGACTCCACTTCTTTGTTTGTGTCTGAGCCCGCAGGACCGCAGGACCCGACTGCCTCGCCTCGGCCCGGCCCCGCGTGGCCGCCTGCGTCCCCGACCAGCCGAGAGGGGTTACCCGAGCCTTTCTTCCGCGCACTTTCTCCCTCTGCAGCGGCCCACCCGGCTCCCGCCGCGCCCTTTCCAGAAACTTCACGCCTGCCTCCGCAGTCACCCTGGGCAGAGCCGTTTTGGCCCGGTCGTGGATCCCTTGCCCTCTGCGGCGCCTTGCGGCCGGATTCGCAACCTCTTCCCCCAATCCCCGTATTTCTTTTGCCGGTGTCATTATTCATTGCTCTGTGTTTAGTTAGTTGCATAGCGCACCCTGATACCTATTAAAAGTGGGAGCGATGCAGTGGCAGGGTGGAGCCCCGTTTTATACTGGTTACGGGAAAATAAAACAGGGAACCCTAGGAAGGCAAGACTGGCACCACGTCCCTCTGGGAGCGAGTTTTGCAGGTTTTCAGAGTAGAGTAGTTACCTCTTTGGGGAATGATAAGTGACTTGAACTGCATTTCTAAGTTACTCAAACATAGCTCTTTGGATATTTTAACTCGCACTGACCTTGCCTTGACTGATTGAAGCCGCGTGCACTTGCTAATTTTGCAGCTGAGATGAGCATTTATTGTGTTTCCGAGCAGAAACCTGACAAATGTCCAAGCGGCTGTTGGATTCGAACTGCCGACTTTTTGGTTAGCAGCCAGGCTCTTAACCACTGGGCCACCGGGGCAGCTTTGATGATGATGCCTTGCCCAGCGGGGAGGTTTCAGTGAATTGTGTGCCAGCGTCCCTGGTGCCTTCGTGGTTTTTCTGGTTCTGTTCTTCCGGAGAGGAGAGGCAACATGCCTCTGCTTTTCTGTGTCCACTGGGAACCGCAGATCTTAAACTAGTTTTGCTAATACATCTCTGACTTCTCTAGTTGCTCCTTTCGTCTGAAAACAGGCCTTTAGATTTTAAGGATGAATTTATTTATTTAGAGCTTATTTTGATTATATTATTAGCCACTGATTAACTTCACTGTAAATGAAACACTAGTTTTAGAATAGTTTTAAGTGTTATCGGTGACAAATAAAAATTAATGGTATCTGTTTTGTCTCAAACAAATGGAAACTTCACACTTAGTCTTCAGAATATTAAAATAGATACATCATAAATGGGATGAAAAATTTGTCTCACTTTTATACGGTGCTTAATGTCGGACATGGAGCCCTGGTGGCACAGTGGTTAAAGCGCTCAGCCGCTAACTGTAAGGTGAGCGTTTGGAACCGAGGAACTACTCTGCAGGAGAAAGACTTGGCAATCAGCTTCAGGAAAAAGATTTACGGACCTGGAAACCCTATGGAGCAGTTCCACTCTGCACTATAGGGTTGCTGTGAGTTGGAATCAAATGATGGCAGTAGGTTTGGTTTTTTGGGTAATGTCGAACAAATAATAGAAAAGTGTAAAAATTGGGCTTTGTATTTTTCAGTTTGTAGCTTACCCTCGTTTTCTCATACCCTCAATATTTTTCACAGCATGAAATGGGGAGAAGTGAATTTTTTTATGCCGTCATTTTGTTTTGTGTTTTTTAGTTTTTGGTCTGGGGGATCTGAAACATTGTTAATGAAAAATTATCTATAAATTGTTAGCTGGATTGCAGGACATTATATCTAAAATTGTACATAAAAGATGGTGAAACGTTTATTTTCTCTTGGTAATGATGTTTTCTAGTTCGAATAATGTATAAATGGCATAAAGAAAAACACTTGATTTAAGTTACGAAAAAGTTGAAGCTACTTTTAAGTTACTTTATCCCTGAGTAGACTGGGAAATACTAAACATTTTATCTCAGTATGTAATGTTTATTATTAGGTTGCATGAATTTAGGAGCTGTTCTACAAAGTAAGGAACCCTGGTGGCGCAGTGGTTAAGCGCTGGGCCGCTAACCACTGACTATTGGAATCCACCAGCCTTTCTACGGGAGCAAGATGTGCCAGTCAGTTTCCATAAAGGAAATTTTATGGGGGCAGTCCTACTGTCCTATAGGGTCACTATGAGTTGGAATTGACTCCTTGGCAACAGATTTCATTTTTGGTTTCTGTAAAAGTGAATAATTTTATCGTCTCACAGTTGGAGTAAATGTGGGTAAAAATTTGCTAGAGCAAATTGCATGGCAAACTGGAATCTCTATAATAAAATTATTTTACAAAATATGTACATTTTTAGATTTTGTTGTGCTTTAGGTGAAAGTTTACAGTGCAATCTCTCCAACGTTTGTTATTTTCTGTTTTGTTAATTGGTGCTAGTAACATCAGTGTGAGATGACACTGACCTTGTAGTTTTGCTTTGCATTTCTCTAATGGCCAATGATCTCGAGGATTTCCTCAAGTGTTAGCTGCCTAAATGTCTTCTCTGGTGGAGTGTCTGTTCACATCCTTTGCCCGTTTTTAAATTGGATTATTTGTCTTTTTGTTGTTGAGGTGTCGAAGCTTTGTATGTATTTTAGAGATTAGACCCTTATTGGATATGTTGTAGCCAGAAAATTTTTCTCAGTCTGTAGGTTTTTTTTTTTTTCACTCTTTTGGTGAAGTCTTTTGATGAGCGTAAGTGTTTTTTAGGAGCTCCCAGTTACCTACTTTATCTTCTGGTGTTTGTGTATCGTTAGTTACGGTTTGTATTGAATTTATGCCATTATTAGGGCATAAATTGTCCCTGTTTTTTCTTCCATGATCTTTATCGTTTTAAGTTTTATATTTAGGTCTTTGATCCATTTTGAGTTAGTTTTTGTGTATGGTGTGAGGTATGGGTCCTGCCCCCCCCCCCCACCCCCACAGGTGGACATCCAGTTTTACCAGCACCATTTGTAAAAAGACTGTCTTTTCCCCATTTAATGGACTTTGGTACTTTGTCAAAGATCAGCTGACTAAAGGTGGATGGGTTTACATCTGGGTTCTCGATTCTGTTTCATTGGTCTATGTGTCTGTTGTTGTACCAGTACTAGGCTGTTTTGACTACTGTGGCCGTGTAATAGGTTCTGATATCAGGTAGTGTGAGGCCTCCTACTTTGTTTTTTTCTTCAATAATGCTTTGCTTCTCCGAGGTCTCTTTCCTTTCCATATAAAGTTGGTGATTCATTTTTCCATCTTGTTAAAGAATACTGATGATATTTGGATTGGGATTGCATCGTATCTGTAGATCGCTTTGGGTAGAATTGACATTTTCACAGTGTTGAGTCTTCTTGTCCATGAACATGGTATGCATTTCCATTTATGTAGATCTCTTTTTGGTTCCTTGCAATAGTGTTTTGTAATTCTCTTTTGTATAGGTCTTTTATGTCCCTGGTTAGATTTATTCCTAAGTATTTTATCTTTTTAGGGGCTGTTATAAATGGTGTGGTTTTCCTGATTTCCTTTTTGAAGTTCTCTTTGTTGGTGTTTAGGAATCCAACTGATTTTTGTATGTTTATGATGTATCCTGCAACTCTGCTGCACCTGTTAGTTCCAGCAGCTTTCTGGTGGAGTCTTTGGGGTTCTCTACGTATAGGATCATATCATTTGCAAGTAGGAATAGTTTTACTTCTTTTTTTCCAATTTGGATGCCTGTTATTTCTTCTTTTTTTGTCTTAATGCTCCAGCTGGGCCTTCTAGCGCTGTGTTAAATAGGAGTGATGATAGAGGACATTCTTGTCTCTGTTCTCAGGGGGAATGCTTTCAGCCTTTCTCCATTGAGAATGATGTTGGTTGTTGGTTTTGTATAGATATTATCTTGCGCAATTTCCTTTCTATTCCAATTTTATTGAGAATTTTTATCAGTAACGGGTCTTGGACTTTATCAGATGCCTTTTCTGTGTCATTTGAGATGGTTATGTGATTCTTTTGTTCTATTTATGTGGCAGATTACATTGATTGATTTTCTAATGTTGAACCATTCTTGAATACCTGGTATGAATTCCACTTGATTGTTTTGTATTCTTTTTTTGCTACGAGGCTGAATTCTCTTGGCCAGAATTTTGTTGAGAATTTTTGCATCTGTATTCATGAGAGATACTAGTATGTAATTTTATTTATTTACTTATTTATTTGTGGTGTCATTGCCTGGCTTTGGTATCAGGGTTATGCTGGCTTCATAGAATGAATTCAGGAGTATTACTTCCTTTTTTATGCTTTGGAGTAGTTTGAGTAGTACTGGTGTGAGATTTTTCTCTGAATATTTGGTAGAATTTGCCAGTGAATCCATTCAGGCCAAGGTTTTTTTTTTTTTTTTTAATTCCCTCTTTAGTCTCTTGTTATGAGTCTGTTCAGATTTTTGATCTCAGTTTGTGTTAGTTTGGGTAGGTAGTGTGTTTCTAGGTTTTCAAATTTGTTCGAGTGCAATTTTTTGTAGTGTTCTGTTATGATTCTTTTTATTTCAGCTAGGTCTGTTGTATTTCTCTCACCCCATTTCTTATTTGGGTTATTTGCTTCCTCTGCTGTTTTTCTCTTGTCAGTTTGTCTACTGATTTGTTGATCTTTTAAAGGAACCAACTTTTGGTCTTAATTTTTTCTTTTGTTTTTCTGTAGTCCAATTATTTCTGTTCTAATCTTTATTATTTCCTTTCTTCTGGTGCCTGTGGGCTTCTTTTGCTGTTCTTTCGTATTTGTTTGAGTTGTAGGGCTAACATTTTGATTTTGCTCGGTCATTTGTTTTTGATGTATGTTTATTGCTGTAAATTGACCTCTGAGCACTGCTTTTGCTGTGCTGTATGTTGTGTTTTCACTTAAAATTATTTTTTTAAGTTTGATTGGTAGACCAAAATGCGTTGCTACCAAGAATAAGGTTTTTTTCAATTGTCAAGGTAATGAAACACACTCACACGAATTCACCAGCCATCTGTTGCATACTCTGCATGGCGTACACTTGTCTGTCTGATTCTTTAAACTGTTGTTAGGTGCTGTCCAGTCAGTTCTGACTCACGGCAACACTGTGTACAACAGAGCAAGACACTGCCCGGTCCTATGCCATCCTCATAATTGTTGTTACGCTTGAGCGCATTTTTGCAGCTACTGTCTCAGTCCCTCTCGTTGAGGGTCTCCCTCTTTTTCGCTGATCCTGTACTAGATGTAGCATGATGTCCTTCTCCAGGGACTCTGGCCCCTCTTGATAACATGTCCAAAGTATGTGAGATAAGGTCTCGCCATCCTTGCTTCTAATGAGTGTTATGGCTGTGCTTCTTTCAATATAGATCTGTTTGTTCTTCTGGCAGTCCGTGGCATATTCAATATTCTTTGCCAACACCATAATTCAAGGGCATCAATTCTTCTTTGGTCTTTTTTATTCATTGTCTAGCCTTCATATGTATGTGAGGCAATTGAAAATACCATGGCTTGGATCAGGCACTCCTTAGTCCTTAAAGTGACATCTTTTCAATACTTTAAAGAGGTCTTTGCAGCAGTTTTCCCCCAGTGCAATGTGTCATTTGATTTCTTTAAAAAAAAATTTTTTTTTGTGTGCTTTTAAGTGAAAGTTTACAGTTCAAGTTAGTTTTTCATACAAAAATTTATACATACAGTATTATGTGACCCTAGTTGCTCTCCCTGTAGTGTGACAGCACACTCCTCCTTTCCACCCCGGATTTCTTGTGTCCATTCAACCATCTCCTGTCCCTTTTTGTCTTCTCATCTTGCCTCCGGACAGGAGCGGCCCACTTAGTCTCACGTATATTCTTGAGCTAAGAAGCACTCTCTTCACAAGGATCATTTTATGTCTTATAGTCTAGTCTAATCTTTTTCTGAAGAGTTGGCTTTGGGAATGGTTTCTGTTCTGGGCTAACAGAGAGTCTGGGGCCATGTCTCTTGGGGTCCCTCCAGTCTCAGACCATTAATTCTGGTCTTTTTACTAGAATTTGAGTTCTGCACCTCGCTTTTCTCTTGCTCCATCAGGGACTCTCTATTGTGTTCCCTGTCAGGGCTGTCATTGGTGGTAGCTGAGCACCATCTAGTTCTTCCGGTCTCAGGCTGGTGGAGTCTCTGATTTATGTGGCCCTTTCTGTCTCTTGGGCTAATATTTTCCTTGTGTCTTTGGTGTTCTTCATTTTACTTTGCTCCAGGTGGATTGGGACCAATTGATGTATCTTAGATGGCCGCTCACTAGTGCTTAAGACCCCAGATGCCACTCATCAAAATGGGACGCAGAACATTTTCCTAAACTTTGTTATGCCAGTTGACCTAGATGTCCCCTGAAACCATGGTCCCCAGACCCCTACCCCTGCTACTCTGTTCCTCAGAGTGTTTGGTTGTATTCAGGAAACTTCTTAGCTTTTGGTTTAGTCAGGTTGTGCTGACTTCCCCTGTATTGTGTGTTGTCCTTCTCTTCACCTAATTCTTACCTTCTATCTAGTTCCTGGTTAGGAGGGTAAGGAGGGAGGGAGAGGGATTATTCGTTTGATTTCTTGACTGCTGCTTTCAAGGGCTTTGATTGTGGATCCAAGTAAAATGAAATCCTCGACAACTTCAGTGTTTTCTCTGTTCATTATGGTGTTGCTTATTGGTCCAGTTGTGAGGATTTTTGTTTTCTTTATGTTGAAGTGTAATCCATACCAAAGCCTCTGGGCTTTGATCTTCATCAGTAAGTGCTTCAGATTGTCTTTACTTTTAGCAAGGAAGGTTGTGTCATCTGCATATCGTAGGTTGTTAATGAGTCTTCTTCCAATCTTGTTGCCTCATTTTTGTTCATGTAATCCAGCTTCTCAGATTATTTGTTCAGCATACAGATTGAATAAGTGTGATAAAAGAATATAAGCCTGACACACGCCTTTCCTTATTTTAAACCACGCAGTATGCCCTTCTTCTGTCTGAACACGTGCTGCCCGGTCTAAGTACAGGTTCCTTATGAGCACAATTAAGGGTTCTGGAATTCCCATTCTTCCCAATGATAAAAAAAAAAAAATTTTTTTTTTAACTTATAATGATCCACACAATTGAATGCCTTTGCATAGTCAATAAAACACAGGTTAAACATCTTTCTGTCATGATGTGCTTTAAGCCATGATCCATCTGTATTTTGAGTGCCTTCCAACTTGAAGGGCTCACCCTCCAGCAGTATATCAGACAGAGTTCCGCTGCTATTCACCAGGTTTTCACATGCCAGTTTTTACAGAAGTAGGCTGCCAGGTCTTTCTTCCTAGTCTGTGTTAGTCTGGAAGTTTCAGTAAAACCCTGCTGGTATTTGAAATACTGGTGGCAAAGCTTCCAGAATCACAGCAACATGGAAGCCAGCACAGTACAACAAACTGACAGACACATGGTGGATTCTTTAAACTAGCCAATAGCATTAAAATTTTTTGTATTTTGGAGGTACTCTGTGCTCTCTTATAGATGGGAAAAATCAAACTCAGGAGTTATAAATGACTTCAGTGTCCAAGGTTCTTAGTTTGATTAGTAGCAAAGTTGACTAGAATCTTTTATCTTTTTGCTGACTACCATGTTTCCTTACTGAACTTTGAATTTTCTTTAACCAGAGTACTTGAACTTTGTAGGCAGACTACCTGGGTTTGAATTTTGACTATGATATGGTAATATCTGTGAAAGCCGGAACCTGTGTAAGGCATAAACCTGTCAGAGAAAGAAAACCAGTATTTTCCACTAAAACGAGTGATAGAAGAGTGGTAAGACTGCACCCCGTCAAAGGTGGAAAACTTGTGAGACCCAGAAAAACAAGGCAGTCATGTCAAGACTCCCACTGTACTAACTGGATAACCCCAGTAACTGTGTGCCTCAGTTTTTCCATCTAAAATGGAAATAATAGTATCTCATATGCTTTCCAGGATTAAATGAGAAGAGTGCCTGCCATAAAGTAAATGGCTCCAGTAAGTGTTAACTGTTACTGAAAGTGAAGAGAACTTGAAGCACTTGTTGATGAAGATCAAACAACACAGCTTTCAGTCTGGATTACAGGTCAACATAAAGAAAACAGAAATCCTCATAACAGGACTAAAAAGCAACATCATGATAAATGGAGAAAATATCGAAATTGTCAAGGATTTTATTTTACTGGGATCCATAGTTAACACCCATGGAAGCAGCAGTCACAAAATCGAACAATATGTTGCACTAGACAAATCTGCTGCAAAAGATCTCTTTAAAGTGTTAAAAAGCAAAGATGTCATTTTGAGAGCTAAGGTGCACCTGACCCAAGCCATGGTATTTTCGGTTGCCTTATGTGCATTCAAAAGCTGGACAGTGAATAAGGAAACAGAAGAAGAATTGATGCCTTTGAATTATGCTGTTGGCAAAGAATATTGAATGTACAGTGGACTGCCAGAGGAATAAACAAATCTGTCTTGGAAGAAGTATGATCAAAATGCTCTTTAGAAGTGAGGATGGCATCATATGTACACCCATGTTCGTTGCAGCATTGCTCACAGTAGCAAAAAGATGGAAACAACCTAGATGCCCATCAGCAGATGAATGGATAAACTTTGGTACGTACACACAATGAAATATTACGCAGCGTTAAAGAACAACTATAAATCTGTGACGCATCTGTTAACACGGGTGAATCTGGAGGGCATTATGGTGAGTGAAATAAGTCAATCACAAAGGGACAAACATTGTATGAGACCACTACTGTAAATACTCATGGAAAGATTTACACACAAAAAGAAACAATCTTTGATGGTGAGGAGGGAGGGAAGAGGTGGGAATGGAAAAACACTTAATAGACAATAGGTAAGTGGTAAATTTGGTGAAAGGTAAAAGAGTACACAGTACTGGGGAAACCATCACAACCTGTGCAAGGCAAGGTCGTGGTAGCTCCATAGACATATCCAAACTCCCTGAGGGATTGAATTGCTGGGCTGAGGGCTGTGGGGACCATGATCTCCGGGAATATCTAGCTCAAGTGGTAGCATAACATATTTTATAAAGAATATGTTCTACATTCTACCTCTGTGAGTAGCGTCTGGGGTCTTAAAAGCCTGTGAGCAGCCATCTGGGATACTCCACTGGCGTCACCCCTTTGGGAGCAAGGAATAATGAAGAAAACTAAAGATACAAGGAAAAGATTAGTCCAGAGGACTAATGGGCCACATCTATCACAGCCTCCACCAGACTGAGTCCAGTACGAGATGGTGCCTGGCTACGACCACTGACTGCTCTGACAGGGATCACAATAGAGGGCCCTGGACAGAGCTGGAGAAAAATGTAGAACAAAATTCTAACTTAGAAAGACAGACCAGACTTGCACGCCTGACAGATACCGGAGAAACCCTGAGAGTATGGCCCCCGGACACCATTTCAGCGCAGCAGTGAGGCCATTCCTGAGGTTTATCCTTCAGCCAAAGATTGAAAAGGCCCATGGAACAAAACAAGACTAAAGGGGTGCACCAGCCCTGAGGCAGGGATAGGAAGACAGGAGGGAACAGGAAAACTGGTAATAGAGAACCCAAGGTTGAAAAGTGAAAGTGTTGACATGTCATGGGGTTGTTAACCAGTGTCATAGAACAATGTGTGTATTGTTTGATGAGAAACTAGTTTGTTTTGTAAACCTTCATCTAAAGCAACGATAAAAAATATATAAATAAATGTTAAAATACAAAAAAAAGTGAGGATGGCGAGAATTGTCTCTTGTGCTTTGGACATGTTATCAGAAGGGCCCGGTCCCTGGAGAGGGACATCATGCTTGGTCAAGTAGAGGGTCAGTGAAAAAGAGGAAGACCCTCAACAAGATAGATTGACACAGTGGCTGCAACAATGGGCTCAAACATAGCAACAGCTGTGGGATTGGCACAGGACTGGGTAGCATTTCGTTTTGTTGTACATAGGGTCACTGTTAGTTGGAACCGCCTTGACAGCAGCTAAAAACAACAAAAACATTTACTGTTACTAGTATTACAATGATTAGTACTGCTTCCAGACTACTTGAAAAGTCAGAAAACAATACAGTATTTCTCCTCCTGTGCTCCGACAGTTTCTTTTGCTGTTTTTCCTCTTGTCATTTGTCATATGAACACCTGTTGTCAAAACTCGCATGGTTACTTTTCATTGTTTTTTAATCTTTTCGGGATAGGTAGTTGTCATGGATTGACTTATGTCCCCCCAAAAATGTTTCAGCTTACTTAGGCCATGATTCCCAGTATTATGTGGTTGTCCTCCATATTGCGATTGTAATTTTATGTTAAGAGGATTAGGGTGGGATAGTAACATCACCCTTACTCTGGTCACCTCCCTGATTGAGTCTAAAGGGAGTTTCCCTGAGGTGTGGCCTGCACCACCTTTTCTCTCTCAAGAGATTAAAAGAAAGAGAAGCAAGCAGAGAGTTGGGGACCTCATGCCACCAAAAAAGCTGCATCAAGAGAAGAGTGCGTCCTTTGGACTCGAAGTCCCTGCGCCTGAGAAGCTCCTCAACCAGGGGAAGATTAGGGACGAGGACCTTCCTCTAGAGCCGACAGAGAGAAAAAGCCTTCCCTTGAAGCTGACACCCTGAATTTGGACTTTTAGCCTACTTTGAGGAAATAAATTTCTCTTTGGTAAAGCCATCCACTTGTGGTATTTCTGTTATAGCAGCACTAGATAACTAAGACAGCAATACACTCACATGGTTCAAAATTCAGGTTTCTCCTGGTCCTTTCCTCCTAACCACCCATTTCCTTTCCCCATAGGCAATCAATATGTCTCAAATTAAACAATTGTTTTTATGAAGTCTTTTCTAATGCTCCCTTTCTTCCCACCCTTGCTCCAAGGATTAATTACTTCCTCCTTCATTGCTGGTACATTTTGCCAGAACTTAGTAGGCTGTATTTTTTGAGCAGCTTTTATTTGTCTAGGCCCTGGGGATGTATGGATGTTGAAAGGTAGAAGCCCTGTTCTCATGGAGTTTGCCTTCTGGTTGAGGATGCAGACAGTAAACAAGTAATCAGATAAGAATTTCAGGTCATGATAGCACTGTGAAGATAAAAAAGTAGAGAGTGTGTGTGTATGGGTGATAAGAGACTGACAGTATTAGATACAGTGGTCAAGTGACATGTGAGGCTCAGATGATAAGGAATCGCCATCAGAAGACCTAGGGAAGACCAGATAGAAAGAACAAAAGTGCAAAGGCCCTGAGATGGGAATAAACTTGGCATGTTGAGGAATGGAAAGAACACACAGTTGGGCTGGACAACACATGTGAGGGGAAGAGTGGAAGAAAGTGGGGTGTTCTCTTGAAGAAGATAAGGTAGTCTTTTGTGATCAATGGCTGCTGAGAACAGGCATTGATTTCTTAACCTGGCTGTTATCATTTATTTGGGAATAAAGGTGTCGCTTATGTTTGCGTTAGACTAATGATGGAGAGACCATGGTCTTTGGAGTCATGGTCTTGGCAGTTAAGGTGAGATGCTTCCAGACAAGTTTTATGAACTCTAAGTTTCAGTTTCCACATCTATAAAGTGAAGGTAATGTACCTTAAGGAATTGGCTTTGAGGATTAAATATGATATAAAAAGTTTTATACAGGCACATAGTAGCTGCTTAGTAAATGGCAGTATTTTGTGTGCCTTGGTTCCATTCTTATAGGAGCAAAAGCTTTTAATGCAGTTTCTAAGTTTTTATGAATTGTTATCCCATATAGTTTTGCTTTTGAATTAAAAAAATTTTTAGCAGTGTTGGTTGACAGTTTAATTCCCTGTTTTTTAGATGTCTTTTTTTGTTGTTATAGTCTAGAAAAGTCAAAATATTCTTAGCTTCTAGGACAATTTGGTGAGGAATATGGGACAGAAGCACTACACTTCATGTTATAACTGATCATAAAACAACATAAAAAATTTTCCATCACATTTTTTTGAATTCGTTTGGATCTTGAATTTAGAATTTATAATGAAAAGTTGCTCCATGTATATTCATTTTATAAAATAACATGGTTAATATTTCTTTACAGAAGTGTTATGAACAGAAGCAGTACAAAAATGGCCTCAAGTTTTGCAAGATGATACTTTCGAACCCAAAATTTGCTGAACATGGAGGTATTGTCTCATTTGTGAGAGATAAAATTGTCCTGGGGAAATGTAATTCCAAAATCAGACAGATGGGATGTGTAACAGTGAAAGAAGAATGACTTGGCCTTGAAGCTCTCTATGAGAGCACATCCATGTTCAATATTTTGACCTATGTTTCATGTGTCTTACTCTAGATTAATTTACTTATGCCCAGGTATACATGCAATGTCTTTTAGATGAGAAGTGGTTGGTTGATGTATGGAGTTAAAAAGTGGACGAGGTATATACCACTGTTCTTATAGACCTGAATTTCCTGTGTCACTTTGAATAGTATTTACGTTTATACGGCAGTTTCTAGTGTATAAATGAGAACAGTATTTTCAACAGTGAAGTTGCAGTATGAAGATACATTCAGAACATTTTATCCTTTGTTAGGTGTGTGCTTTTTATGTATTTACTGACCTTAATATATAAATAAGATACTACTGCTCTACTGTTAGATGGTGTATCTTGAGTTGTTTTTCTAGTACTGGTGGTGGTAGTACATATTTGTGTCATCCTTTCGGAAACCCTGGTGCTACGGCTGCTAACCAAAGGGTTGGCAGTTCGAATCCACCAGGTGCTCCTTGGAAACTGTGGGGCAGTTCTGCTCTGTCCTATAGGGTCACTATGAGTCAGAATCGACTCGACGGCACTCGGTCTGGGTTTTTTGTCATCCTTTCTCACTGGTGGCCAATGTTTGTTAAAAGGATGAATTAGGTTAGAACGCAAGTAATGGTCCTATAGCAAAGCAAAGTTAACTGGGGTCTCTGAAACTTTTTAGTTACAGGACCCTTGTCCAGATGTGAGCTTGTGGGGAAGTTCAGTATCTAAACAGATAAAAGATGCTTGATTGTAGGAGCCTGGGCTGCTTGATCACCACTTTTCGAAGGCAACCACAAGAGTCCACAGAGCTCAATTTGAAAACCACTGATCTTGCCCAATTCCTTTCTTCTGGATTATTTAGAGAATTATTTCATCCTAAGCCATCTTTCATTATCATTTGAACATATTTTTGCATTATCGCTTCCATAGTTCAGTCTTGTATTCTTGAAATACAAACTGATGTTAATTAGCTGGAATAAAAACCTCCTGTCAAAACTGAAATCTGTTCCAATATTAAATATGTCTTTAAATTGTGTATAGATCTTTAAGGGGAAACCCTGGTGGCGTAGTGGTTAAGAGCTACGGCTGCTAACCAAAAGCTTGGCAGTTCGAATCTACCAGGTGTTCCTTGGAAACTATGGGGCAGTTCTGCTCTGTCCTGTAGGGTTGCTGTGAGTCGGAATTGACTTCACGGCAACGGGTTTTGAGTCTTTAAGAGAGATTGATTGCTTTTGTAGAGGGTAAATCAGATGATGATTTAATGAGAATTGATCTCAGGTGAAAGCTGTGGGACTGCTAAAATAGACTTAATTCAACAAAGACTCACGTGCCTGCTGTTTTTTTGGTAGAATAATTTTGACTCTAATAAAGTTTTCTCAAGGACAGACAGCATTTTAGCAGCTTAGTCCCAAACTAAGGAATTTCAGAAAGAGCTCGGGCTACGTTTTAAGCAAATATTTATGTATAGTTTCACTTGTTGTACTTGGAGAGAAGTTCTTGTAACTATGGGATTAAAAAGATGAATAATGGTGGAAGAGGGAAGTGGGGAGTTACTGCTTAAGGGGTACTGAGTTTCTGTTAAGGGTGATGAGAAAATTTGAGATTGGATAGTGGTAATGATTGCACGATATGGTGAATGTAATTAATGTCACTGAATTGGACATGTAAAAATGGTTCAGATGGCAGATGTTTTCTTACATATATTTTAACCATAATAAAAACGAATAATAAAGCATTGGAGCAGTAATAATCCTTCAGATCTCAAATATTAAAATTAAAGAGAAAAATTAGAGTCTTGTGTAAATAGAGGTTAAAATTATTTTTCAGAGACTTTGGCTATGAAAGGGTTAACACTGAATTGTTTAGGAAGGAAAGAAGAAGCCTACGAATTTGTTCGTAAAGGACTGCGCAATGATGTCAAGAGTCATGTCTGTATCCTTTTATAGTAGTTGAATAGTTCAGTAAATGGAAAATATATGAAATTAATTTTTGGTAATTCAAATAAAAAACTTTACTATGAAAAATTTAGAACGTACATGAAAGAGTTTAATGAACTCTGTACCTGTTATTCAATTCAGTGATTATCAACATTTTATAATATCTGTTTCATCTATTCCCTTTCCCTTTGTTTGAGTTTTTTAAAGAAAATCCCTATACAGCATGTGTGTGTTTACTGCAGTTGTGCTTAGTGTGAGCGAATAGTTACTTTAATAACTATATATGAACTGAACTCATTGTTTTGTTGCACATCCATGAACTAAGTGAAACTTTGCTATTGTTCCAAATACTGACCTAGTTATTTACCAGTATAGTAAGATTTGAGCCCTTAAACTTTCTTTTAGAAATTTTAGAGGAAAAATTTGGAAGAAACTTATTTTAAAACGGATTTTGTTTAGTATTTTTTTATTTGGTTTATGACATTATATTGGTTCTTCAGCTTGGTTTCTGTTGCACTGGGGTATAGCTGTTACTTCACTGGACACTTAGAAATGGTCTTAGTAGTATTTTTACATATTTAGCTTAGGGGTCCTTCAAAATACGAAATACTCATTTCTTTGTCCCAGTGTGTACACCAGAATGAAGAGACAGGGCATATAAGTATGTCAGTTTTTGTTTGTTTTGCTTCAAGATATGCTAAGACTTTAATTTACAATAAAACTTAGTTTTTGTGATCTTTTTCAGTATTATTAATCAATTAATTAGGGTTACATGTTATTTTAGGGTTGGGTGGATGAAAAGTTACTGTTTTAAAAGATAATTGTAATTTTTGTACAATATTTTATTCATATATAGTGATGAGGGACAAGTAATTATTGAGGTTGCTGGGGTGGGTAGTAAAGTGAAGGAATAGACGGTGGGGAATGTAAAGAATTTTTACCAAGATTTTCTAAGGTTAAATGTGTGATGAAAAATCTCAAACACATACAGAAGTAGGGAGAATAAAATAATGAAATCCCGTGTGCCCATCTTCCACTTCAACACTGTAACAGTTGTCGACCACGGCTGTTTGTTTCACCTTTAACCACCCCTTCACTGCCCCCCTCTATATCCCAGATCATTCTGAAGCAAATCCCAGACAAAGTACCATTTTGTTAAGGTAAGTTTTGTATTAGTTGTGTAGCATAGTATATTCTAGTATCTGTGAATGTCTCTTTTTCCTTAACTTATTAGGTTGGCATGTATATGGACTCTTGCAGCGTTCTGATAAGAAGTATGATGAAGCTATTAAGTGTTACCGAAATGCCCTCAAATTAGATAAAGACAATCTACAAATTCTGAGGGATCTCTCTCTGTTGCAGATCCAAATGCGAGACCTTGAAGGTTACCGAGTAAGTACTTTAGCCTTAAATATGTATGTTTTTATAAGATACAGTATTAAAGCATGTGAATTTAGAATGAGGTGAACATAGGCTGAGATCATGTAGATTTGATTGCTCATTACAGTTTGTTGTGCACATTGCTGTGTACTAGATTCTTTGTGGGTTTGACATTTTACAAGTTTGGTCAAACCAATAGAACTTTTATAATTGAAATATAAACACCAAACAGAGTAAAACAAACCAGTTGCTGTCGAGTTGACTTTGACTGATGGCAGCCCTGTGTATTTCAGAGTAGAGCTGCACTTCATAGGGTTTTCAGAGCTGTGACCTTTTAGAAGCAGATCACCAGGCCTTTGTTTCACAGTGCCTCTAGGTGGGTTTGAACTGCCAGCGTTTTGGTTAGTAGCCCAGTGCTTAACCGTTTGTTCCACCCAGGGACACCTGAAATAAAAACACAGTAAACATTAATTCACTTTTTTTATTTTGGGTTAGTAAATATAAAACAATGTGAGAACGATTGCCATAAATTGGTCTTTCTGTAGTTCAAACCCCTTCCGACTTGCATCTTCAACTCTTTTCTTGGCATCTCCGTGTGCTTACTCTTATTCCACTTAGTGTCGTGAATTCAGTACGTCCAAAATGTAATTCTCACTTTCTTATGTAAAGACAGTCACCAACTCTTAATAGTTTTCTTAAGTAAATCTTTCATGTTTTTCTTACTTTGCCTTATACTGCCATAGAAATCTTTTACCCCATGTCTAGATTATTGAAGCAGCTTCAAGGGCTCTTCTGAGTTTAGTAATAGCATTATTCTTTAAGATTGTGTGATTTTCTTCAGCAGTGCTCATCAGTCTCTGTGTTGTGGGAATTAAAATAAGTTACCTTTAGGAATAAGGTGAGGAAATTAAAAATATTGGCGAGAGAGTGGTTGCTAAGCTGGGTAGTGAAACAAATGAAGATAAAAGAAAACTGGTGGTGAGATGTGAAGAACCCAAGGAACTAGAAGTCCTGGCAATGTCAAAGAACAAATGAAGGAATGTCACCAGGCCAGAGTGTTGTCGAAAGCGTAGGAGCTGTGGTCAGAGAGTGAGATGTCTTAATTTATGATTTCTGGGTGGCGATAAAGTCCAGGATGTGGTTGTGAGAGTGGGCCCCTGAAGAGATAGGTTGTTGGATGAGTGATCCACGTTAGTATTGTGTTTACCCAGGATAATGGCAGGATTTGAGAGAGAAGAAAGCCAGGTGCCAAAGACTATAATTTGAAGGAAGGAGGGGGAGTGACAGAAGCAATGGTGAAAATAACGGGTGGTAGTGGTTAATGTCATATGCAGTTAGGATTCTTCATGAGATCTTGTTCCTCCAAGCAGTTATACTTTCCTAAAATTTGGAAGTGGTAATGAGTTATGAAATGCGGAGGCTGTGTAGGGAGGATGGGCTTTTTTTTTTGGCGAAGGTATCTGAATTCTTCTTAGGCAGCCATGGTGGAGTTTCTGGTGGTTTGTCCCCAGTGTCATAGGTGATGATTTGTCTTAGCAGTGGCAGCAGTAGTGTTTCTGCTACAGGAGTCCCGTTGTGTGTTTGGGTGTTTCCCTGGCTTTGTCTACCCTGTCTGCTTTTATTCCTAGCTGTGAAGCATTCAAGCTATGGGATCCGTTGTGACAATATAAATACATTGTAATTTCCCATAACAATTTTATAAATAACAATTTCAGTTTAAACAGCTGTCTTTGTCTCTGTTCCAAGATGTTTAATTACCAGAAGAAATCTCATTGCATAGAGGTAATTTTTTATAAGACAGCCCAAAAATGTGGGCTCCAAGGACAGCTTTAGTACAGCCTTACAGTGAGCATTACAGGGTGTTCTAGAACTTAAGTAATATTTAAGATAAGGACTCTAAGGTGTATTTCTATTTTATTCTAGAACTGATACTTGATTGAATTTATTACTGTGGTATTAAATATAATTGTTTTCTTAAAACTGACGAAATATGTTTTGAGAACGTTAAACACCTTTTGAAAATTAAAAAATTCTTTTTTGAAGGAGACAAGGTACCAGCTTCTTCAGTTGCGTCCAACACAGCGTGCTTCCTGGATTGGATATGCTATTGCATACCATTTGCTAAAAGATTATGATATGGCATTAAAACTATT
This sequence comes from Loxodonta africana, assembly GCF_030014295.1. Taxonomy (NCBI): domain Eukaryota; kingdom Metazoa; phylum Chordata; class Mammalia; order Proboscidea; family Elephantidae; genus Loxodonta; species Loxodonta africana. The sequence goes on from NC_087358.1 coordinate 59,640,588, forward strand.
AGAAGAATTTAGACAAACGCAGCAAGTAAGAACTTTAACATTTTCTTGTATTTTTACGAACTAAAACAGTTGACTTCTAAATTGCCTCTCCACCCCCATATATGGATTCAAGTTTTTGAAACTTATGGAAAAACTTGAAAAAAATTTTTGAATTGGAACAAGTTTAGACCTAGACCTCTGAATACAAAATAAATATTATAAAAATCTCTGTACACTGTGATTTCAACAGTATTTGGATAAAGAAAGAAAAATATAAAAAAGAAAATATCTTTGGGGCTGTGGGAATATTTTCTTTAATATACAGCTTATATTTTATGGAAATATATGTTTTTAATATATATACACTTATGTACCACCAGGAAACCCTGGTGGTGTAGTGGTGAAGTGCTATGGCTGCTAACCAAATGGTCGGCAGTTGGAATCTGTCATGCGCTCCTTGGAAACTCTATGGGGCAGTTCTACTCTGTCCTGTAGGGTTGCTATGAGTCGGAATCGACTTGATGGCACTTGGTTTGATTTTGGTTTTTTGGTTTATGTACCACCAGAGAGATTAAATAGATGCTAACATTTTGCTTTAATTGCTCCAGATCTTCTTCTTTTTCAGAGAAACAAAATGATATAGAGATAGCTGAAGGCCTGCCATGTGGGTCTCCAGAGGTAACCAGCATCCTCAAGTCGGTGTAGATCGTTTCCAGTCATGTTTACATTGTGTATAAATCCTCAAAAGACACACACTGTTATTTTGTGTACTTAAAAATTTACTGAATGTTAAGCAGTTTTTTTTATTCGACACTTCAAAAAATATATATATCCATGTTGATACTTGCAGGGCTAGTTTATCCATTTTTAACTGTTTGGTTTTTGTCTAGGTTTCTAATACTGCTGTAACAGAAATACCACAAATGGGTGACTAACAAACAAATTTATTTCCTCACAGTTTTGGAAGCTAGAAGTCCAGATTCAGGGTACTGGCTCTAGGGGAAAGCCTTCTCTGTCTCTCAGCTCTAGAGGCAGGTCCCTGTCTCTGAGCTTCTGCTCCTGGGCAGTCTTACATGTGGCTTGGCATCTTCCTTCCCCCATCTCTGCTTCTTTTGCTTGCTTGCTTAGTCTCTTATATATCTCAAAAGAGATTGACTAAAGATATAAAAAAAAAAAAAATACCCCACACTAATCCTGTCTCATTAACATAACAAGAACTGATTCCCAAATGGGATTATGATCATAGATACATGGGTTAGTATTTGCAACACAATTTATTTTGGAGAGGACACAGTTCAATACATAAGTGTACCATTATGTCAATAAGCCATAGTTTATCCATTCTACTTTGTCCTTATTACAAATAGAGCTGTCATGTTTATACTGTGTATAAATCAGATATCTTTATTTTCTACTTAATGAGTAGTCTTGTTTGTTGTTCCGTTGGCCACATTTGTCTTGAATGTGTACCTGAAAATGGAATTGCAATTGTAGCTTTGTTCATGTCACTTCACCTTTATTAGGTGTCATATTATTCTCTGAAGTGGTTGTACTGATTTATACTTGCACCAGCAGAGTTTTACAGTTCTTGATTGTCCGCATCTTTGACACTTGGTGTCAGATTTATTAGTTTTTGCCAATTTTATGGATGTGAAGAGGTTTATCTCATTTTCTTTTAATTTGTGTTTCCTTGATTATTAGCACAAATATCTTTTCACATATTTATTGACTGTTGGTGTTTTCTCTGAATTGCCTGATGATACCTTTTGCTCATACTGCCTGCTTAGCTTATTGATTTGTGGGAAGTTTTTCTTTTTGATATATTCTAGATAATAATCTTTTGTTAATAGGAATTGTAGGTATCTTGAACATTAGATCTTTAATTTCTGCTTATGAGGAGAAGGGAAGTAAAGAGGGTTATTTTGTTGAACTTCTAAGTGTTACAACGTTTCATAGTATTAGAGATCTAAAGTTGTGTTTATTTCAGATTATTAGTATATGAATTGGATTAGAGTGAGAAACTTGCTTAAATGGACTAGAAAACATGTAATTGGAGAACTGTTTGGATGAGAAAGTTTTCTACCTCATCATAAGGGTAAAAAACCTTTTAGTTTTTTTGGGGGGGGTTTTCTTTGTTTTTGAGATATAATTTTTTTTAATTCTTTTTATTGTAGTGAAATACATTTAACAGAAACTTTGCCATTTCACCCATTTTTACACATACAGTTCAGTAACATTAATTACAGTCATCATGTTGTGCCACCATCACCACTGTCAATTTCCAAAACATTTTTGTCACCCCAAATAGAAACTCAGCCCCCTTAAGCAATAGCTCTGCATTCCTCCCGTGCCCCAGCCCCTGGTAACCACTAATAGATTCCCCTCCCAGGTTTTTTTAGTGTGGTAAAATATATATAACAGAATCGTTGGCTATTTTTACATATATAATTCAGTGACATTAATTATATTCATCCTATTTTGCAACCATTGCCAGTACTCGTTTACAAATGTTTTCATCACTCTTATCAGAAACTCAGTGCCCCTTAATAAATAACTCTACCTTCCCCCCTCCCACCTGTCCCTGGTAACCACTAATAAACTTTGGTTTCTCTTGAATTAACCGATTTTAGATATTTCATATAAGTGGAGTCATACAATATTCTTTTGTTTGTGACTTGTTTCACCAGCATAATGCTTTCAGGGTTCATCTATGTCATAGCATGTATCAGAACTTCATCCGTCTTCATGGCTGAGTAGTTGTGTTGTTGGTTCCAACTCATACTGACCCTGTGTACAACAGAATGAAACACTGTCCTGATCCTGTGCCATCCTGACAATCGTTGTTACAGCTGAGCCCATTGTTTTAGCCCCTGTGTCAATCCATCTCGTTGAGGGTCTTCCTCTTTTTCACTGACCAAGCATGATATCCTTCTCCAGGGACTGATCCCTACTGATAACATGTCCAATGTATGTGAGATGTAGTCTCACCATCCTTGTTTCTAAGGATCATTGTAGTTGTACTTCTAAGACAGATTAGTTTGTTTTTCTGGCAGTCCCTGGTATATTCAGTATTCTTCCCCAACACCATAATTCAAAGGCATCAATTCTTCTGTCTTCCTTATTGATTGTCCAGTTTTTGCATGCATGTTAGGCGATTAAAAACACCATGACTTGGGTCAGGTGCACCTTAGTCTTCAAGGTGACATCTTTGCTTTTTAACACTTTAAAGAGGTCTTTTGCAGCTGATTTGCCCAATGCAGTGTGTTGTTTGATTTCTTGACTCCTGCTTCCATGGATGTTGATTGTGGATCCAGGTGAAATGAAATCCTTGACAACTTCAATCTTTTCTCCGTTTATCATGATGTTGCTTATCGGTCCAGTTGTGAGGATTTTTGTTTTCTTATGTTGACGTGTAATCCATACTAAAGGCTGTGGTTGTTGATCTTCATCATCAGTAAGTGCTTCAAGTCCTTTTCACTTTCGGTAAGCAAGGTTGCATCATCTATATAATGCAGGTTGTTAAGGAATCTTTGTACCGTCCTGATGCCACGTTCTTCACATAGCCCAGCTTCTCAGATTTTTTGCTCAGCATACAGATTGAATAAGTGTGATCAAAGGATACAGCCCTGACACACTGCTTTCCTGACTTTAAACCACATGGCGCCCCCTTGTTCTGTTAAAACGACTGCCTCGTGATTTATGTATAGGTTCCTCAAGAGTACAAATAAATGTTCTGGCATTCCCATTCTTCACAGTGTTATCCATAATTTGTTATGACCCACAATGTTGAATGACTTTGCGTAGTAAATAAAACACAGGTAACATCTTTCTGGTACTCTCTGCTTTCAGCTAGGATCCGTCTGACATCAGCAATGATAGCCCTGGTTCCACGTCCTCTTCTGAATCTGGTCTGAATTTCTGGCAGTTCCCTGTTGATACACTGCTGCAGCCGCTTTTGACGGTCTACATCAAAATTTTACTTGTGTATTACTTTTTCTCTATAATATTAATGATATTGTGCAATGATTTCCACGTTTGGTTCGATCACCTTCCTTGGGAATAGGCATAAATATGGATCCCTTCCAGTCAATTGGCCGGGTAGCTGTCTTCCAGATTTCTTGGCATAGACGAGTGAGCACTTCCCAGTGCTGCATTGGTTTGTTGAAACATCTCAGTTGGTATTCAGTCAATTCCTAGAGCCTTGTTTTTCACCAGTGCCTTCAGTGCAGCTTGGACCTCTTCCTTCAGTACCATTGGTTCCTGATTATATGCTACCTCCTGAAACGGTTGGGCGTCGACCAGTTCTTTTTTGTATGGTAACTGTGTATTCCTCCCATCTTCTTTTTTTTTCCTTCCATCTTCTTTTGATGCTTCTGTGTTGTTTAATATTTTTGGTATAGAATCCTTCAGTATTGCAACTAGAGGCTTGAATTTTTCTTTAGTTTTTTTAGCTTGAGAAATGCCTAGTGTGTCCTTCCCTTTTGGTTTTGTATCTCTAGGTCTTTGCACATGTCATTATAAAACTTTACTGTGAGTAATATTACATAGTATTTATATACCATATTCTGTTTTATCCATTTATCTGTTGATGGACGCTGGATTGTTTTTACTTTTGTGTACTGTGACTAGTGTCTCAGTGAACATTGGTATACAAGTGTCTCTTTGAGTTCCTGCATTCAGGTCTTTTGGGTTTATACCTAGGAATGGAATTGTTGAGTCATATGATAGTGAGGAACTGCCAAACTGTTTTCATAGTAGCTGCGTTGTTTTACAGTCCTACTAGCGGTAGATGAGAGGTTTCTAATTTCACTGCATTCTCAGCAACACTTGTTATTTATTTATTTTGGAAGTAGTAATCCTAATGGGGGTAAAGTGGTATTTCATTGTAGCTTTGATTTGCATTTCCCTAATGATGAATGTGTTGATCAGTTTTTCATGTGATTATTGGCCATTTGTATATCTTCTTTGGCGAAATGTCTGTTCGTCCTTTGCCCATTTTTTAATCAGGTGTTTCCTTTTTTTTGGTTGAGCCTTAAGAGTTTTATATATACACCTACTGCTTATTTATCAACTGTTTTGTTATCTGACATTTTGCATTTGTGACAATGTAAAAAATCTACTCTCCGACTATTTTGCGCATTAACGATGTACATCTGGCAGTAATGAATGCCAGGGTCTGATGTCAGAATTAGGCTGGCTGTGATGGTTAAGGTTATGTGTCAGCTTGGCTGGGCTGTGATTCTCAGTGGTTTGGCGGTTATGTAATGATATAATTTGACAGTTATGATGTAATTTGGCAGTTATATAATGATGTAGTCATCTTCCATTTTATGATCTGATGTGGTCATCTCCATTTTCACTTAACACAATTTTTGCATTCTGACCTGGTCTTTGGAACCTAACCATACCCAGAAGTGGTTATATCCAGAAGTGGTTATATTCTGGACTTTAAACCCTTATCAGATAAGTGATTTCTAAATATTTTCTCCCATTCTGAAGGTTGTCTCTTCAGTTCGTTGATAAAGTCATTTTGCACAAGTTTTTAATTTTGATGAAGTTCAGTTTACCTACTTTGTCTTTTGTTACTTTTGTGCTTTTTGTTGTCATATCTAAGAATCCATTGTCAAAGCAAAGTTTTGAAGTTTTACCCCTCTGTTTTCTTCTAAGAGGTTTATGGTTTTAGGTCTTATATTTAGGTCATTGATTTATTTTGAGTTAATTTTCATGTATAGTGTGAGATATGGGTCCAATTTTATTCTTTTGCATGTGGAGATTTCATTTGTCCCACCAGCATTTGTTGATAAGACTCTTCTTTCCCCTAATGAACGGACTTAGCACCCTTGTCGAAAATCAGTTGATCATTGGTGTTTGTATAGGTTTATTTCTGCGCTCTCAGTTCTATACCATTGATCTATATGTCTGTCCATATACCAGTTTCACACTGTTTTGATTACTGTAGCTGCTTAGTATAGTTTGAAATCAAGGGTGTGAGTCCTTCTAGTTTATTCTTCTTTTTTTAGACTGTTTTGGCTATTTGGAACCCTTGGCAGTTCCATGTGAATTTGAGGATTGGCTTTACAGGTGCTCTTAGTTTCTCCATGTGAATTCAAGTTACGGTTTACCGTCTTCTTAATTTTTCCTGGAGGATATTGTAAAGTGTTAGTAGTAGTAGCGTCAGAACCTTGGGATAGTGACCAGGAGCAATGTAAAGCTTATCCATATAAGGTAGAAGTCAGACCTATCTCCACTCTCCAACCTTGCCAATTTCAAGGCATGGCCCCTCCCAGTGGGGGTGACAAACTCACCAATCTCTTCTCAGTAGGTCACAGACACTTCAGCTGTATAGTAGGCTCTAGTCACCTCATTTAAATAGTCTGTAGTCACTTAATTGGCATTGTATTTACCAGTACCTGCAACGTGCATATCAATCACAGGGCAGGCTGTTGCCCAGGGCCAGGCAAAAAGTCACGTTTGTTTACAGCTTGCCCAGGAAATGTCAGTTAAACTGGATAAAAGTAACAAATACTCTGGGGTAGAAAATTTAAGACAAAGGTAACTTCTCAGAGATTAAGGGAAAAATCTCTCAAACTGGTTTTCCAAAGAACCAAGAAAAAAAGCCACATAAAGGAACTCATTTCACCACAGATACTGTTTTAATACTTTTAGTGGGCAGGTGTGGTTGCGATGTTCCCTTAGTTTTTGTTTGTCTAGGATTGTCATAACTTCTCCTTTTTGAAGGATAGTTTTCTGCATATAGAATTCTTGGTGCACATTTTTTTTTTTTTTAATTTTTATTGTGCTTTAAGTGAAGGTCTACAAATCAAGTCAGTCTCTCGTAAAAAAATTTATACACACCTTGCCATATGCTCCTAGCTGCTCTCCCTCGTGTGAGACAGCCCACGCCTCCTTTTCAGTCTCTATTTTCATGTCCATTTGGCCAGCTTCTGACCCCTCCGCCTTCTCATCTTCCATCCGGACAGGAGCCGCCAACACAGTCTCATGTGTCTACTTGATCCTATAAGCCCACTCCTCACCAGCATCATCTTCTATCCCATAGTCCAGTTGAATCCTTGTCTGACGAGTTGTCTTTGGGGATGGTTCAGTCTTGAGCCAACAGAAGGTCTGGGGACCATGACCTCCAGGGTCCCTTTTGTCTCAGTCTGATGATTAAGTCTGGTCTTTTTATGAGAATTTGAGGTTGGCGTCCACTGTTCCCCTGATCCCTCAGGCGTTCTCTGTTGTGTTCCCTCTCAGGGCAGTCATCGGTTGTAGCAGGCACCATCTAGTTCTTCTGGTCTCAGGCTGATGTAGTCTCTGGTTTATGTGGCCCTTTCTTTCTCTTGGGCTCATAATTATCTTGTGTTTTTGGTGTTCTTCATGGAAACCCTGGTGGCGTAGTGGTTAAGTGCTACAGCTGCTAACCAAAAGTTCGAATCCGCCAGGCACTCCTTGGAAACTTTGGGGCAGTTCTAGTCTGTTCTATAGGGTCGCTCTGAGTCGGAATCGACTCGACAGCAGTGGGTTTGCTTTGGTTTGTTTTGGTGTTCTTCATTCTCTTTTGCTCCAGCTGGGTTGCGACTAATTGATGCATTTTAGATGGCAACTTGCTAGTGTTTAAGACCACAGACACCACTCATCTGTTGATGGGCACCTTGGTTGCTTCCATGTTTTTGCTATTGTAAACAGGGTGCACAGTCTTTTTTTTCAGCCCTTTGATTATGTCATTTCACTGCTTTCTGGTCTCTCTTGTTTTTTATGAGAAGTCAACTCTTAGCCTATACAGGATCCTTGTATGTGATAAGTTGCTTTTCTCTTTTCTGCTTTCAAGATTCTCTTGTCTTCAGCTTTCAAAAGTTTGATTATAGTATATCTAGCTGTTGATCTTCTTGAATTTATCCTGCTTGGAGTTTGTTGAGCTTCACATTAATGCTAATTTGGAAAGTTTCTCACCATTACTTCTTCAGATATATATTTTTAAATGTATATTTTATTTTTGGTGAAAATATATACAGCAAAACATATACCCGTTGAATATTTTATGCATCCTTGTCTCCAGGACAAGAATGACATTGGTTACATTCTTCATGTTGTGTCACCATTCTCGCTGTCTCTACCCTTGTTGTTTCGTCACCATTGCCTTAGACTTAAACCGCCGCTTAAACTTCTCATCTGTGCTCTGGAGTTACTGTTGTCAATTTGATCTCATATAGATAATTCTTTAAAAGAGTGCAGTGCTCAAGGTGAACGTTTTTTACAAATTTAGCTCAACTATAGTTTAAAGATGACATCAAGGGATAGTTTTGGCTCAAGGTTTAAATTCTTCAGATATTTTTTCTGCTTTTTCTCTCTGTCCTGAGACTACTACTGTGTGTACGTTTTATGTTCAGTTGTGTACCATAGGTCTCTGAGACTTCATTTTTCTTTTTTTGTTGTTCAGTTGACTTGTCTTCAAATTGCTGAGTCTTTCTTTGGCCAGTTCAAATTTGGCATTGAGTCCATCTAGTGAATCTTTCAACGTTAGAAATTATATTTGATACCTTTTCATAATTTCTTTCTTTTTATTCATATTCTTTATTTGGTGATACATCATTCTCATACTTTAGTTCTTTCTTCACAGAGTCCTTTGGCTCTTTAAACATATTTAAAATAGTTAATTTAAAATATTTGTCTAGTAAATCCAGTGTCTGAACTTCTTTGCATCCAATTTCTGTTGATTGCTTTTGTTCCCTTGTATGGGCCATACTTGTTATTTTCTTTCATGTCACTTAGTTTTTTGTTAAAACCTGGACATTTTATGACTAGTAACATAATATGACAACTCTGGAAATCATATTCTTCTCACTAGGGCTTGTTGTGCTGCTTGTGGTTGTTGTTGCTTGTTTGTTTAGTCTGTATTCTTTGTTGTGTGTGGCTCCTGAAATCTCTACTTAGTTTGCTGGTCAGCTTAGGATTGGACTTAGATTTCTTGTAACACTTAGAACCAGTAAATCTCTTGGAACCAGTGAATCTCCCAGCCTTTCCCAAGGCACTCTGTGTTCATTTTAAGGCACACCTTTAACACTCACCCAGGCAGTATGTAACTTTGCCTTAGCTTTCACTTCCTGCTTTCTTACCAGAAATGAGAGCTTAGGGCTTTCTCTGGCCATTCTTGAGTATACACACAGCCCTACACATGCATGTGGACTTCTAGATTCTCAGAAATATTTTGGAGCTTTTCAAAGTCCCCATGGATATCTTATTCTCTAGTTTTCGTTTTTAAGCTTTTTGGTTAGTCTGTTGTGTTTGATCCAGCTGTTATCCATCAGGCAGCTGCAAAGTTGAATTACTTGCCTGTAATTGTTTTTGACAACTCCACCATCCCACTGAGTCCCCTCACTCTCCACTTTCTCTTTTACCTCCTCACTATTCCTCTGCTGGGGAGAAGGCTTTTAGCACTGGGTGCACTCTGAATTAGCTTTGTAAGTGTGATCTTACCACCAGACAGGTCAGATAATTACAGTTCTTTGGAAATGAGGCTTCAGAAACACTCCAATTTGGTTCTATTTCCTCCAGTGGCTACCAAGCTTATTTGAGAGTATGGGCTATTATTTTTAAAAGCTATTGTCGCTGAAGGGTGTGGGATATGACTAGGACAAATTCAGACATCACAGATCTTATTGTTATTACCAAAATGAAGCAGTTTTTCTTGAATGAACGCTACCCGGTTGCTGCTAGCTTTTGTTTAACCATTTCGAGACTTCTGAAAAAGTTGATTCTGACAGTTTTTTCCCCTTCTTTTCTTGCTTTTATGGAGGGGCTGATTACCAGAGGTCTTTACTCTGCCACTTTTGCTGACATCATGCTCCAGTTCTATCTTCTTGAAGAAAACTTTTTCTTTTATAGACTATTCTAAAGGCTAGGCATTGCCTTTTTTTTTTTTTTTTTTTGGCTTAATTGCCAAACGAATTTTAGTTGGTAGAGGGTGGACTTTTTTCCTTTCCGTTATCGAGTAATACTCAATACAGAGGATGTATAATGACAGTCTCTACTGGTGTATCTCTGCCTTGCTCCGCAGAAGCTGCTTTAAAGGAGACATATGGGAGATTATAGGCCATATGTCTAAATAATGCATGTACTTTTTTTTTTTAATCTATTTCAGACACTCTCTACCAACTTTTACTATGACATAGAAGTATTTAGCTCTCTTAATTGCCTCGTCTTTTCTTCCTCATCCTTCTAATAGTATTTTGTTTCCTTAAGTAGTTACCTTTGTGACTTCAGAGAATATGTTTCCACCTTTATATCTCATGCCATCAACTATATGCAGTATTTGTTTGCTCCCCACTTTGTAAGATGAGGGTATCGAGGTATCTATCCTTTTAGCTCCCTTTCTTTTTTTCTGTTTTGCAACTTCTGTCATCTCTGTTTTTACATCTACATTGCTAACGTTGGTAAGATTTAGAGTCAGTTTTGTAAGCAACAGTGAAGTGTTATATTCTTTGCTATAGGTTGAATTTTTAAAAACATTTTTATTTTAAAATAGTTTACCATTCATAAGAAGTTGCAAAAATAGTACAGTGAGATACCGTCTCCCAGTTTTCTCTAATGATAATACCTAATAAAACCATAGTGCTTTGTCAAAACCAGGAAATTGATGTTTTTCTATGTACTTTTTTTTGGTGTATAGCTTTATGAAATTTTATCACGTGTAGATTTGAGTAACCAACTCCACAGCCAAGATAGAGAAATGTTCCATCTCAACAAGAAACTCTCTCGTATTACCTCTTAGTAGTTGTACTCTTCCCTTAACCCAAACCTCTGGCAGTCACTAATCGGGTAATATAATAGTCACATCAACGTTATTATATAAATGGAGTCATACAGTATGTAACCTTTTGAGATTGGCTGTTTTTCACTCGTCATAATACTCTTGAGATTCACCCAAGTTGTTGTATCAATAGTTTGTTCTCTAGTTTGATTTTTGATACTGAAACTCAGCACAATGTTTAGATTATCCTGCTGTTTTTAATTGTTTTTCTTTATTCTTATACAATTTGTACCTTTATTATAGTTGATGAAGTTTTCAGTTTTTCATGATATTAGATATTGTATCAAATATTTTTTCCTGCATATCTTTTTTCTCCAGAAGTCAATTGGTTTCATTATTTCCTGGAATTCATGTCTTCTTCATTTATCTTGTTTTGCTAAAATACATCCTTAGGTAACTTTCTAAGAAACTTTGTGGGAGATATATTTCTGAGCCTTTGAGCATCTGTAAATGTCTTTATTCTGTTTGTACATCTGATCATTAGTTGTTACGGAATTCTAGGAATCGTTTTCCCATAGAACTCTGGAGGTGTTCAGTTTTGTAGATGAGCAGTCTGATGCCTGATTGTTATTCTTTTAAGTGGTCTTTTTTTTTTTCCCCCTCCAGAACGATCTTCTTTATTCTTGGTGTTCAGAAACTTACTAGCATATGTTTTTAGGTGTTGATCTTAATTTTTAAATCATTGTGCTCAGCACTTAAGTGGGCTTATTTAGCCAGAAAAATCTACTCAGCCAAAGAAATATGCTCTTGAGTTCTCAGACTTTATCTTGGGTTGTTTCTTAGGTAGCTCACTCTTCATCAGCATCTCTCTCCAACCTGTTGTCCAGTTCCTTCCACGTCCGATGAGTTGTCTTCGAGAATGGTTCCTGTCCTGGGCCAACAGAAGGTTTGGGGACCATGACCTCCGGAATTCCTCTAGTCTCAGTCAGACCATTAAGTATGGTCTTATTTTATGAGAATTTGGGGTCTCCATCCCACTGTTCTCTTGCTCCCTCAGGGATTCTCCGTTGTGCTCCCTGTCAGGGCAGTCATCGGTTGTGGCCAGGCACCATCTAGTTCTTCTGGTCTCAGGATGATGTAAGTTTCTAGTTCATGTGGCCCTTTCTGTCTCTTGGGCTCATAGTTATTGTGTGACTTTGGTGTTCTTCATTCTCTTTTGATCCAGGTGGGTTGAGAGCAGTTGATGCATCTTAGATGGCGGCTTGTTAGCATTTAAGACCCCAGACGCCACACTTCAAAGTGGGAGGCAGAATGTTTTCTTAATAGAATTTATTTTGCCAGTTGACTTAGAAGTCCCCTTAAACGGTAGTCCTCAAACCCCCGCCCTTGCTCCGCTGACCTTCGAAGCATTCAGTTTATCCAGGAAACTTCTTTGCTTTTGGTCCAGTCCCGTTGAGCTGACCTTCGCTGTATTGAGTATTGTCCTTCCCTTCACCTAAAGTAGTTCTTACCTACTAACTAATCAGTAAATAACCCTCTCCCACCCTCCCTCCCTCCCTCCCTCCCCCCTCTTGTAACCACAAAAGAGTGTGTTCTCAGTTTATACTATTTCTCAAGATCTCATAATAGTGGTTTTATACAGTATTTGTCCTTTTGCATCTGACTGATTTCACTCAGCATAATGCCTCCCAGGTTCCTTCATGTTATGAAATGTTTCACAGATTCGTCACTGTTCTTTATCGATGCGTAGTATTCCGTTGTGTGAATATACCATAATTTATTTAACCATTCATCTATTGATGGACACCTTGGTTGCTTCCAGCTTTTTGCTATTGTAAACATTGCTGCAGTAAACATGGGCGTGCATATATCTGTTCGTGTAAAGGGTCTTATTTCTCTAGGGTTTATTCCGAGGAGTGGGATTTCTGGGTTGTATGGTAGTTCTATTTCTAACTTTTTAAGAAAACGCCAGATAGATTTCCAAAGTGGTTGTACCATTTTACATTCCACCAGCAGTGTATAAGAGTTCCGATCTCTCCGCAGCCTCTCCAACATTTATTATTTTGTGTTTTTTGGATTAATGCCAGCCTTATTGGAGTGAGATGGAATCTCACAGTAGTTTTAATTTGCATTTCTCTAATGGTTAAAGATCATTTCTTTTGAATTATTTTATTTCCTCTGTTTGGAATATCTGCTAGTCTGATAATGCACTCTAGATGACTCCTTTTTCTCTCTTTTGTCAATCTTTTTTTCTTTTTATCCTGCTTTCTGGAAAATTTAACTTCTTTCAAGAAAATTTATTTCTAAAATTACCATACATTAAAGCTGATCTTTTTTGGTGTATAATTCTATGAATTTTAACATGTATATAGTTTCCTATAATCATCACCAAAACTTTGCTTCCTAATGTTTTTATTGAAATTTTTATGTGAAATATTTACAGTCATGTTTGTAATTTTGTCTTACCTCCTTTTTCATAGCATCCAGTTCTCTGGGGCTATTAACTTTCTTTGGAGCAGAGCTCTCTACTTTTCCCAATTGGATTGATGCTTGGCTGCAGAACATTCTAGACATGGGATTGGCTGCAGAGTTAATGGAGATGGGATATGGGGGGAGTCATATATTTTATATATTTGACTTTCAGTTAACTTCCCAACCTTGAACCCAATGACTCATTCCTACCCCTTCTGTTTACCTGGCGTTTCAGAATTCTGAGCCTATCTGGGGCTTTCCAGGGCAGCAGGGCACCCTCCCCAATGCTTTCCTCTTTATAGGAACTCTGATAATAGATGATGGCACATACATGTTCCAGTTACATTTTCTGCTCTTGGAGGTTTATTGGTGGGTGTTTGAGCTACTTTAGTATGTTCTGGTGTTGTGGCAGTTACTGGTGCAACTGCCTAAAAAACAAGGAAGTTGGTCTGTGCCACATTTGAGTGTTGAGAGCCATTCATATGAGGAGATTCTTTCCGGAAGAGTGATTGTGTGACACTTTTGGTTTCTGTTAAGAGCTTGTCTGCTAACCAAAAGGTCGGCAGTTTGAATCCACCAGTTGCTTTTTGGAAACCCTGTGGGGCAATTCTGTTCTGTCCTGTAGGGTCGCTGTGAGTCAGAGTAAACTTGACAGCAATGGGTTTGGTTTGGGGCTTCTGTAAAGAAGATAAGGCTTGCAAGCATGTTCATAATTTCCTTTGTGTTATTGGGAAGGTACGGTTGCTGGCATTTGGAAATATTCAAGTAAATGAGTTACTTTTGGAGTGGAAACAGTTCATAATGCACTTCCTGGGCCATGGGACCAACAAGTACCGTATGTGTGAGATGTGCTTCATGGAACTTGGGGCTGATTTGGCTCACTTACAACTGGCACCCCATTTTTCCAGTAATAAAAAACTATCATCAAACAATGATTCAGCATCCATTCCGTTCGTGAAAAAACATGGCATCACCAAAATAGCCCCCCCAAAATATTAATAATAATTCATCCTTTAAAGGGTTATAGAAACTCTAGGCTTGCGCTTCCTCCTTCCTACTTCATTAGTTATTCTTCATTTGCTTTTCATCTTCCAGAGATTTGTTGAAATCGTTTATGTCCTTTTTTTCTTTTAATATTTTATTGTGTTTTAAGTGAAAGTTTACATAGCGAATTAGGTTTCCATTTAATAATTTTTATACAAATTGTTCCATGACATTGGTTACAATTTTCATAATGTGTCAGTATTCTCATTATTTCCATTTTGTTTGTTCTGTTTCTGTTGATCTAGCGTCTCTTCCCCTCCTTGTCCTCTCATCCTTGCTTTTGTGTTGACTGTTTGGTCTTATACAGTTGATTATTTAAGGGAGCGCATTACTCAGGGGTGATATTGTTTATTTTATAAGCCAACCTATTATTTGGCTGAAAGGTGACCTCCAGGAATAGCGTCAGTGCCACGTTCAAAGGGTGTCTTAGGGCGATAGTTTCAGGGGTTCCTCTAGTCTCTGTTGGCCCAGTAGGTCTAGCCTTTTTTAGGAATTTGAATTTTGTTCTACATTTTTCTCCATTCTATCCAGGTGTTCTGTTTGTTTTTATGTGTTCATATTTTTTAGTCTACTATTTTTGTTTATTCTCATAAGTGAGGAGATAAATCCACCATCTTTACTTAAATTCTTAGCTCTTTACCTCAAACTAGAGAATTCTCTGTTGAGAGTAGTTCTTTGTCTTTATTTAGGAATGAACTCCTACTCAAAAAAGAGTGTACCATATCACATGTAGTGAGCTTCATAAAATATTTTTCCTTTAAACACAAAATTGCTACAATTTGGTGATGAAATTTTTGTGTGTGTATGTTTTTAAAGAGCTTTATTGAAAAATTTACCCACTATGTGTTCATCAGTGATTTTTTTCTCTTAGTAAATTTATAACATTATGTAACCATCACCACAATCCAGTTTTTGAACATTTTGTCACTCCAGAAGTCTTCTTGTGCCCATTTATAGTCAGTTCTCACTTCTACCCATTGCCCAAGGCAATCGCACATCTGCGTTCTATCTCTGTAGATTTGCCTTTTCTGGGATTTTCAAATAAGTGGAATCATAATATAGTCTTTTCTCTCTGATTCTTTCACTTAGCATAACGTTTCTGAGATTCATCCGTAGTAGACCAGGTATCAGTAGTTCATTATTTTTCAGTGCGGAACAGTGTCCCATTATATGGGTATGCTGCACTTGAGGGTTATCCATTTACAAGTTGATGCACACATGGATCGTTTCCAGTTTTTTGGCTCTTATGAATAATACTGCTATGAACATTTGTGTACAATAAGGTTTTTCAGTGGACCTGTTTTCATTTTTCTTTGGTAGATGCTAGGAATGGATTTTCAGGATATCATGGTAAGTCTGTGTTTAACTTTTTGAGGAACTGCCCAATTATTTTCCAAAATGGCTGAACCATTTTACGTTCCCACCAGCAGTGTGTGAAGATTCCAGTTTCCGCAGATCCTCACCAACAGTTGTTATTATCCATTTTTTTTTTTTTTTTGGTAGCCATCTTAGTGGATGTGTAGTGGCATCTCATTGTATTAATTTGCATTTCCCTAACCACTAATGATGTTGAGCATTCTTTTTGTGCTTATTGGACATTTGTATTTCTTCTTGGGTGAGATGTCCATAAATCTTTTGCACATTTTTTAATTGTGTTATTTGTCTTAAAACTGAATTGTAAAAGTTCTTTATATATTCTGGATACAAGTTCCTTTTCAGATATATGATTTTGCAGATAACTTCTTCCAGTTTGTGACTTGTATTTTCATGTTTTTTGATGATATCTTTTCAAGAGAATGGTTTTTTCATTCTGATGAAGTCCAGTTTATTATTTTTTTCTATTGTCAATCATGATTGTTTTCATAGCTAAGAAATCTTTGCCTAATCTAAGGTTACAAAGATTTTCTCCTATTCTTTTAAAACTTCTTTTATACTTTTAGTGCTCACATTTAGGTGTGTGACCCATTTTGGGTTAATTTTTATATAAGATATTAAGTATGTGTCTAAGGTTATTTTTTTGCTTTACATTTTCCAGAAATATGGATACTTAATTGTTGCAGCATCATTTGTTGAAAAGACTATCCTTTTCCCATTGAGCTGCCTTGGTACCTTTGTCAAAAATCAATTGACCTATAATGTGAGGGTTTATTTTTGGACCTTATATCCCATTCCATTGATCTATATGTCTGTCTGTATGCCAGCACCACACTGTCTTGATTACTGTAGCTTTATAGTAAGTTCTGAAATTGGAAAAATATTTCCTCCAACTTTGTCCTTATTTTTTCAAAATTATTTTGGCTATCCTATGTCCTTTGCATTTCTATTTAAATATTTTAGGATCAGTGTCTGCAGAAAGGTTTGCTGACAGTTGACAAATTGTAGAATCTACAGATCACATTGGGGAAAATAGCAATTGTAAGAATATTGTGTCTTCTGATCTGTGAACATGGAATGGGTATCTCTTCGTTTATTTAGATTTGTCATTTCTCTAGACAGTGTAGTTTTCTGTATACAGCTGTTGTTTCCACCAAATTTATTCCTAAATATTTTTGATGCTATTATGAAATGGTTTTCATAATTTGTTTTTGGGGTTTGTTGCTAGTATGTAAAAATACAATCAGTTGTCTTATATTGATCTTGCATCCTGTGACCTTGCTAAACTTGTTTATTTGTTCTACTAGTATTTTTTGTAAATTCCTTAGAATTATAACCACTTTTATACTTGCTTTTTGGGGATGGAATTTGCTGACCTCTTCACTTTGCCATAGACAGAAGTCCCACCCCCTTATTTGTTTTAAAGGTTGTATTAATCGTCTGTGCTCTTAATCACTCGTCTAATTGTAACTGCTTGTGGTTGTTTTTTTGAAGTCTGATCATGACTTCTCTCCTGAGAAGGCTCTTTAATTAAGGATTTATATCTACTTTATGTAATTATAAATCAAATAGATCATTTGGTCATTTTTTTTTTTTCCAGGTTCCTCCCAACAAAATAGACTATGAGTATAGTGAACTTATATTATACCAGAATCAAGTGATGCGAGAGGCAGATCTATTTCAGGAATCCTTGGAACATATAGAAACATATGAGAAACAAATATGTGATAAACTTTTGGTGGAAGAAATTAAAGGTAAGTTGGCTTGCCTTTTTTTTAAATGGCTTCGATTACAAAATCAAACTATGTACTTTATTCTTTCCTAGCACTTAAATAACACTTGCTCTTTATCAGGCAGTATTCTAAGCACTTTATTATTAAGTCATTATTAACTTAATTGTCACAGTAACCCTATGATATAGTTACTATAATATCCATTTTAGTGATGAGAGGACTGAGGAATAGCGATGTTAAGTGACTTTCTTAAAGTCACATAACTAAGTATGCTGGGTAGAGCTGGGATTTGAGTCCAGGCACTTTGACTTCAGATTCCATTCTCTTAAAAAGCATGTTCTACAGCTTTCATATCACATATGTCCATATATAGTAAAATATTGTGAGACTAGTAGTAAATGATGACACTAGGATCAATCATTAAAGCAAAATTCTTTTATTTTCATTATGGGCTAATTATGAAGGCCTCAACGGCACTGAGTTTTTTTGATGAAGGCTGGATCCCCATAAATATTTTTAACAATGTTTATCAGTAAAAGATCAAGAAGATTTTTTTTTTCTCTTTTTTGCTTTAGGTGAATGTTTACAGAGTGCATTAGTTTCCCATTCAACAGTTCACACGCAGATTGTTCCGTGACATTTGTTGCTATCCCTGCAGTGTGTCAGCACTCTCCCCGTTTCCACCCTGCCTTCCTCATTTCCATCCCTCCACTTTCCCTGCTCTTCTTGGCCTTTTCATATTTGCTTTTGGGCAAATGTTGCCCATTTGGTCTCGTTCATTTGGTTGTTCTAAGGAGCACATGCCTTGTGGGTGTTATTGTTTATTTTATCGACAGATCTTTTATTTGGCTGAAAGTTAACCTCCGTGAGTGGTTTCAGTTTCAGGCTAAAAGGGTGTTAGGGCAATAATTTCGGGGGTTCTTTCAGTGTCTGTCATTCCAGTAGGTCTGGTCTTTTTTTTTATGAATTTGAGTTTTGTTCTACATTTTTTTTTTTCATACTAACTGGGATCTTCTGTTATGTTGCTGGTGAGAATGGGTGGTAGTGGTAGCCAGGCACCATCTAGTTCTGGTCTCTGGCCGGAGAAGGCTGTGGTTTGTGTAGGCCATTAGTTTTTTGGACTAATTTTTTCCTTGAGTCTTAGATTTCCTTCATTCTCCTTTGCCCCAGATGGAAAGAGACCAGTAGTTATACCTTAGATGGCTGCTTGCAAGCTTTTAAGACCTCAGAAGCCACTCACTAAACTGGGATATAGAACATGTTTGTGAACTATGTTATGCCAATTCACTTAGATGTCTCCTGAGACTATGGTCCTTAGCCTTCAAGCCCAGTAACTCAGTCCCACAAGATGTTTGGTTATGTCTAGAAAGTTTCCATAACTGTGCCTTCTTTGTGCTCTATTATGCTTGTGAATATACCACAGCACATGCAAATATGTATATGCAGTTACCCACAACTGTACCCATATATGCATGCTCATGTAGTCCCATGCACCCTTCAGTGTCCATTTAGCATACATATATACCGGTGTAACTGCTGACAGAGTTTTGGTTGTTATTACTGTTGTTGTAGAATTGTATATGGTATAGTCATTACTGTATTTGTCCTTTTTTATTGCATACATCCCGGTATCTTCATTTGCCTTGGTCACGTTGTGCTCACTTCCCCCATATTGTGTGTTGCCTTTCTCTCAATCAGAATTAACGCTCCTTGGAAACTCTATGGGGCAGTTCTACTCTGCCTTACAGGGTTGCTATGAGTCGGAATTGACTTGACGGCACTGGGTTTGGTTTTATTATCTAGTAAGTGATTCCCCTCCTTCTCCCTTCCATCCTTGGTACCCGTCAAAGAATATTGCTTTCTGTTAACTTTTTATGAAAGTGATGTCATACAGTATTTGTCCTTTTGTGATTGACTTATTTCACTCAGCATAATATCCTCCAGATTCATTCATGTTATAAGATGTTTCATGGACTCATCATTATTCTTTATCATTGCATAGTATTCCATTGTATGTAGGTACCACAATTTGTTTATCCATTTATCCATTCAGAGACACTTAGGTTTTGATTTTTGCTGCTGTGAATAATGCTGCAGTGAACATGGGTGTGCATATGTCTATTCGTGTCACTGCTCTTATTTCTCTAGTATAAATATCCTAATGGGGGATTGCTGGATCATATGCTATTTCTGTTTCCAGCTTTTTGAGGAAGTGCCATACTGTTTTCCATAGTGGTTGTACCATTCTACAGTCCCGCCAGCAATGTGTAGGAGTTCCAGCCTCCCCACAACCTCACCAGAATTTGTTTTCTGTTTTTTCGATTACTGCCATTTTTGCTGGGGCGAAATGGTATCTCATTGTAGTTTTGATTTGCATCTCCCTAATGGCTAATGATGGCGAGCATCTCTTCATGTGTTTGTTAGCTTCCTGAATGTCTTCTTTGGTGAAGTGTCTGTTCATGTCCTTTACCCATTTTTTTTTTTTAAATAATTTTTATTGAGCTTTAAGTGAACGTTTACAAATCAAGTCAGTCCGTCACATATAAGCTTATATACACCTTACTACATACTCCCGCTTACTCTCCCCCTAATGAGTCAGCCCTTCCAGTCTCTCCTTTCGTGACAATTTTGCCAGTTTCTAACCCTCTCTACCCTCCCATCTCCCCTCCAGACAGGAGATGCCAACACAGTCTCAAGTGTCCACCTGATACAGGTAGCTCACTCTTCATCAGCATCTCTCTCCTACCCATTGTCCAGTCCCTTCCATGTCCGATGAGTTGTCTTCGAGAATGGTTCCTGTCCTGGGCCAACAGAAGGTCTGGGGACCATGACCTCCGGGATTCCTCTAGTCTCAGTCAGACCATTAAGCCTGGTCTTTTTATGAGAATTTGGGGTCTGCATCCCACTGATCTCCTGCTCCCTCAGGGGTTCTCCGTTGTGCTCCCTGTCAGGGCAGTCATCGGTTGTGGCCAGGCACCATCTAGTTCTTCTGGTCTCAGGATGATGTAAGTTTCTAGTTCATGTGGCCCTTTCTGTCTCTTGGGCTCATAGTTATTGTGTGACCTTGGTGTTCTTCGTTCTCCTTTGATCCAGGTGGGTTGAGAGCAATTGATGCACCTTAGATGGCTGCATGTTAGCATTTAAGACCCCCAACTCCACATTTCAAAGTGCCTTTACCCATTTTTTTAATTGAATTTTTTGTCTTTTTGTTGTTGAAGCGTTAAAGTTTTCTGCATATTTCAGAGATTAAACCCTTGTCAGATATGTTGTTGCCAGTTTTTTTCTGCAGGTTCTTTTTTTACTCTTTTGATGAAGTCTTGATAAACTAAGTATTTAATTTTTCGGAGGTCCCAGTTATTTAGCTTATCTTCTGTTGTTTCTGCATTTTTAGTTGTGTTGGATAGTTTATTTATGCCATAAATTAGGACCCCTAGCTTTGTCCCTATGTTATCCGCCAGGAATTTTATAAGTTTTAGGTTTAACATTTAGGTCTTTGATCCGTTTCGAGTTAACTTTTTGTGTATGGTGTGAGGTATTGATTCTGTTTTATTTTTCTGCAAATAGATACTCAGCTTTGTCAGCATCATTTGTTAATTATCTCTTCACCATTGAATGGACTTCAACCCTTTGTTGTAGAAGAGCTGCCCATAGCTGGGTGAATTTACTTCTGGGTTCTCAGTTCTGTTCCATTGGTCTATGTGTCTGTCGTTGTACTGGTATCAGGCTGTTTTGACTTCTGTTGTCTAGAAAGTTTTGAGGTGGGGAGCATGAAGCCTCCTAATTTTTTGTTCTTCTTAAATAATGCTTTGGCTGTTTGGGACCTCTTTCCTTTCCATATAAAGGTGGAGGTTGTTTTTTCCATTTTGTTAAAGAATGTTGTTGGGATTTGATATTTTCACAATGCTAAGTCTTCCAATTTATGAGCATAGTATGTTTTTCATTTATGTAGGTCTGTTTTGATTTCTTGCAGTAGTGTTTTGTATTTTTCTTTGTAAAAGTCTTTTACGTCCCTGGTTAGATTTATTCCTAGGTATTTTATCCTTTTGGGTCTATTGTAAATGGTATTGTTTTCTTGATTTCCTTTTCATAGTTCTTGTTAGTGTAGAAGAATCCAATTGATTTTTGTATGTTGACCTTGTACCCTGACACTTTGCTGAACCCTTCTGTTAGTTCCAGTAACTTTCTTTTGGAGTCTGTGGAAATTGCTATACATAGGATCGTGTCATCTGCGAATAGGGGTAATTTTACTTCTTCCTCACCAATTTGGGTGCCTTTATTTCCCTTCATTGCCTTATTGCTCTGACTAGGACTTCAAGTACAGTATCGAGTAGGAGTAGTGATGATGGGCATCCTTTTCTAGTTCTGTTTTCAAGGGGAATGCTTTCAGTCCCTCTCCATTGAAAATAATATTTCCTGTTGGTTTTGTATGTATGCCTTTAATTATGTTTAGGAATTTCCTTTCTATTCCTGTTTTGCTGAGAGCTTTTATCAAGAAAGGGTGTTAGAATTTTATCAAATGCCTTTTCTGTATCAAGATGATGTTGTGATTCTTTTCCTTTATTTATGTGGTAAAATACTTTGATTTTCTAATGTTGAACCATCCTTGCATCTCTAGTATGAATCCCACCTGATCGTGATTTTTTTTTTTTTGGAGAGTTTTTGCGTATGCATTCGTGATGGCTATTGGTCTGTAATTTTTCTTTTTTGTGATGTCTTTGTCTGGCTTTGGTAACAGGGTGATGCTGGCTTCATAAAATCAACTACGGAGTATCCCTTCCCATTCTACATTCTGGAATAGTTTGAGTAGAATTGATGTCAACTCTTCTCTGAATGTTTGGTTACGACCCTCCAGTGAAGCCATCTGGTCTGGGGTGCTTTTTTTTGTTGTTGTTGGGAGTTTTTTATGACATCTTCAGTGTTTTGTTATGGGTCTATTTATGTTTTCTACCTCTGCTTGTGTTAGTTTAGGTTGATAATATGTTTCTATAAATTTGTCCATTTCTTCTAAGTTTTCAAATTTGTTAGGGTACAGTTTTTCATCATAATCTGTAATAATCTTCTTTATTTTAGTTCTGTTGTAATGTTGCCCTTTTCATTTCTTATTTATTTGCATCTTCTCATTTTTTTCCTTTGTCAGTTTTGCCAGTTGTCAATTTTATTGATCCTCTTAAAGAACAAACTTCTAGTTTTGTTGATTTTTTTTCTATTTCATTTTTTTCTACTTTGATCTTTATTATCTTCTGTCTTCTAATGACTGTGGATTTCTTTTGCTGTTTCTTTCTGTTTGTTCAAGTTGTTGGGTTAAGTTATAGATTTTGGATCTTTCTTCTTTTTAAATGTGTGGATTTATTGCTGGGAATTTTCTTCTGAGCATGCTTTTGCTGTTTCCCATAGGTTTTGGTACGTTGTGTCTTCATTTTCATTTTATTCTAAGAATTCTTCAATTTCATTTTTAATCTCTTCTACGACCCAGTCGTTTTTAAGTAAGGTGTTATACAGTTTCCATGTATTAAATTTTTTTCCTTGCATTTTCTGTTACTGATTTCTTGTTTTATAGTATTATGATCAGAGAAAATGCTTTGTATTGTGTCAGTGTTTTCTATTTATTGAGACTCGCTTTGTGGCCTAGAATGTGGTCTATTCTGGAGAATGATTCATGTGCATTGGAGAAGAATGTGTGTGTATTGCTGTTGGCTCATGTGTTCTGTATATGTTTATGAGATCCAGTTGGTTGATTGTGTTATTTAGATCTTCTGTGTCTTTACTGAGCTTCTTTCTAGTTGTTCTGTCCAGTGTCGAAAGTGGCATGTTAAAGCCTCCCATTATTATAGTAGAATTATTTCTTTTTTCGGTTCTGTTAAGAGTTTGTTTTTTGTATTTTGAAGCTCTGTCATTGGGTACATAGATATTTATTATTGTTATGTCTTATTGGTGGATTGATCCATTAGTCATTCAGTAACGTCTTTCTTTGTTTCTTATAATGGATTTTGATTTGAAGTTTATTTTATCCAAAATTAATATTGTAACTCTTGCTCTCTTTTGGATACTTGTTTGCTTGATAGGTTTTTCCCCATCCTTTAATTTTTAACTTGTTTATGTCTTTGTGTCTAAGGTCTGTCTTTTGTAGGCAACATATTGATGGGTCATGTGTTTTTATCTATCCTGCCACTCCTTATCTCTTGACTGATGCATTTAATCCATTTATATTCAGTGTGATTACCTATAGATATGGATTCATTGCTGTCATTTTGTTATACGTTTTTTTGTGGCGTTAATGGTTTCTTTGTTCCTGTTAATTTTCTGTACTGAGTTTTTTTTGTATATGGCTTTTCTTTTTCTGTCAATTGTTGTTATTTTTATGTTTACTGAGTCTTTTTGGTTTTCTTTTTCTTTATATTGGTGAGTAGATTTATTGCTTTTCTTTGTGGTTACCCTGAAGTTTACCTTAAAAAAAAAAAGAAAGTCCCTTGTCATTGAGTCGATTCCAACTCATAGTGACCTCTTAAAATGAAAACAGTCTATTATGTCTTGAAATCATGTTGCGTTCCTCCCCATATGGAAATTCTATAACTACATCTTTTATTCCCCTTTTCTGTTTTGAAATTGTCATCGTTGCCAGCTTAATTCCACTGGTTCCCTATGGTCAGTTTCTTAGCTTTATTTTGCTTTTGTAAAGTCTTTGTGTGGGTTGGTATCTGGGTGATGTTGTCCTGTGTCTTTATCTCAAGTCTGATGTCATTGGTTCTTTATCTGAGGGATTCCCTGTAGTTCTTGTAAGGCTGGTCTGATTTTTATGAATTCCCTTAGTTTCTGCTCATCTGGGAATGTCTTAGTTTTGCTATCATTTTTGAAAGACAGTTTTGCTGCATATATGATTGTTTTGTGGCAATTCTTTTCCTTCAGGATTTTCTGTATGTCATCCCATTGACTTCTTGCCTGGATGGTTTCTGATGAGAAATCAGCGGTTAGTTTTGTTGGTGCCAATTTTTAGGTGATACTTTGTTTTTCATGAGCTACTTTCAAATTTTTTTCTCTGAATTTGATTTTGGAATGTTTGATTGTGATGTATATTAGTGATTTTTGGGGGGGGTCTATCCTGGGGTCTATACTCTATGGAGAGCCCTGGTGGCTCAGTGGTTAAGAGTTTGGTTGCTGACCAAAAGGTTGGCAGTTCCAACCCACCAGCTGCTTCTTGGAAACTCAATGGGGCAGTTCTACTCTGTCCTAAAGGGTCGCTGTGAGTTGGAATTGACTTGACAGCAGTGGGTTTGGTTTGCTTTTGGTTATCCTGTTTGGGGTTTGTTCAGCTTCTTGGATGGTAACCTTCTTTTGTTTCATGATGTTTGGAAAGTTTTCAGCCAATATATCTTTAGTAATTCTCTTTGTATTTTTCTTTTTTTTTTTTTTTTCTGGAATTCCTATCCCATGTAAATTATTCCTCTGGATTTTGTACCGCATAACTCTTAGGCTTTATTTATCCTTTCTCATTCCTTTTTCTGATTGTTCCTAAACAAGTTAGTATCATGGGATTTGTCTTCTATTCCATGATTCTTTCTTGCATTGATTCTGTTCTACTTATATGTCCTTCCATTACATTATCTATTTCTGATATTTTATTGTTAATCTGTTGGATTTCTAGTTGTTGTTTTTGTATTGTTTCTTATTGTCTATTTATTTTGTCCTACTGTTCTTGTATTATTTTCCTGAATTCTTCTGTAGTTTTGTCTGTGTTTTCCTTGATCTCTTTCAGGATTCCATATATGTCTTTGAATTTGCTTGGTGGGGTGAGGGGCAGGACATGTGGCTGGGAGCATGGTCCTGCGCTCTCTGCCCGCTTTGCAGGGTGAAGGGTGGGGCGGGTGGCTGGGAATAGGGTCCTGTGCTCTCTCCTAGCTCAGTGGGGCGAGGGGCAGGGCAGGCGGTAGGGAGAACAATCCTGCCCCCTTCGCCTGCACAACAGGTTGGTGGGTGAAGGGCAGGGCAGGCTGCTGGAGAGCACTTGCTCTCTGCTGCTCACCGAATGGGCAGAGGGGGTGGTGGATGGGGCTGGGCAGGGAAGGCGTGGCTTGTACTATATAGTTCCTGGTGGTCAAAGTGGCAGGGTGGAGGGGGGTTCATGCCACTTACAACCAGGAGGGTGGGGGGACGGGGAGCATGCTCCTGTGGTCAGAGGGTTAGGGTTCCTGGGCACTTACATTGGCTACAACCAGCATTCGGCTCCTGGCCCTGACCAAGTACGAGGAGGGATAGGCTGCCCAGAGTCTGGTCATTGTTGACACTCTATGGATCTAATACCCTGTGTGCACCACCTTCCCTGATGGTTAAGGACCACTGCTGGTCCTGGCTCCCTCCCTGCCCTGTGGATGCTGGGATCCCTGGAGCTGTTGCCCCCCACTTCCTGTATTTTTCCTCGGTAGCTCTGGGTCGTGTCCTTCTCACCTTGCATCACTCCAGGTATGTCTACACAGTTTCCTTCTCACCTTGCATCACTCCAGGTATGTCTACACAGTTTCTCTGTCTTCTGTTGGGAATTCTGTCAAGTTGCTGTTCTGTGTTCCTTACCTGGGATCACTGTTGGCTTTATGTCAAGATGGCCATGCTGTGTCGGGCTGGCTGACAGGGCACCTTTGCTCTGTAACTTTCGTTTGCTGTTTTTGTTCACTTTTTCTTCCATTCGGTGTTCAGTGTAATTCTTTATCTTTCCATTTGATGCTTAGGGTTCCAGGATTGTGATCTGTATCTGTTTCACTTGGTTTCTTGGGTCTTTGCTGTAGAGGGACAGCATGTTGTGTCTGCCTAAGCCACCATCTTGGCTCCAGCTCTCAAGCAGATTTTTTTTTTTTCTGGTAGAGCATGC
Organism: Loxodonta africana; assembly: GCF_030014295.1. Lineage (NCBI taxonomy): Eukaryota > Metazoa > Chordata > Mammalia > Proboscidea > Elephantidae > Loxodonta > Loxodonta africana. Next base: position 59,666,794 of record NC_087358.1, read on the forward strand.
ATTCTCAGTTTAAAACACATCCATAAAGAAGTTGTCAAGTTGTAGTAAATTGAAAACATAGAATACATTTACATGGGAGGTTAGGTGAAAGGGTTTATAAAGACGAGAGGTGATGCTGGAAATTTCATATATAGCAATAACATTATAATATTGCATAAATTATAGCTTAACAGGTGAATTACAAATTTTCTAACCCAGATTTTAAACAGTTGTGCCACTGGAAGAGGGAATTGTATTTACAGGAGGGAGGGGATCTCATGTAGATTCAAGTATAAGAGGTTGTGTTACTTAGGAAATGACAGTTTTGCATGGTTCATATTCATTTTGTAGAAATTCCACTCTTCCCATTTTCTTTTCATTTTAGAAGTTTTGAGCTTACTTTTTTATTGTACTTTAGATGAAGTTTTACAGAAGAGACTAGTTTCTTATTAAACAGTTACTACACAACATTGTTGTATAACATTGGTTAACAACCCCATGACATGTCAAAACTCAACTCCTCTCAACCCGGAGTTCCCTATTACCAGCATTCCTGTTTCCTCCTGCCTTCCAGTCCCTGCCCCAGGGCTGGCGTGCCTCTTCAGTCTTGTTTTGTGCCATGGGCTTGTTCAGTCGTTGGCTGAAGGGTGAACCACAGGAGTGGCCTCATTACTGAGCTGAAAGCTTGTCCGGGGGCCATACTTGCAGGGTTTCTCCCGTCTCTGTTGGGCTAGCAAGCCTGGTCTTTCTTTTTGAGTTAGAATTTTGTTCTAGATTTCTCTCCAGCTCTGTCCAGGACCCTCTATTGTGATTCCTGTCAGAGTAGTCAGTGGTGGTAGCCGGGCACCATCTCGTTGTTCTGGACTCAGTCTGAATAGAGGCTGTGGTAGATGTGGTCCATTAGTCCTTTGGACTAATCTTTCCCTTGTATCTTCAGTTTTCTTCATTCTTCCTTGCTCCTGAAGGGGTGAGACCAATGGAGTATCCTAGATGGCTGCTCACGGGCTTTTAAGACCCTAGACATCAAGTAGATTTTTTTACAAAGCTTTGTTCTCAGTTGTCCATTCCCTGAGCAATACTGTATTCATCAATTACTGTAAATATAATGTTCAAATAAAATAATGTGTTTAAAACCAAAGTTTCATGCAGTTGCAGAACCTCTAAATTTTAATAAAAATAATAGCTGGTATGTATTTACTCTCCCTATGTATCATAAAAAAAAATGTATCATAGAGTATGCTAATTGCTCGATCTGCATGATTTCATTAATTTTTTTAGCCTATCTAAGATTGGTACTATCTATTATCTCCATTTTATAATTGAGGAAACTGAGGCTTTAGTTGATTATAAGGACTTGCCCAAAATCATCTGGCCTTTTAGGTAGTAGAGTTAGTTTCTAAACACATCTTTCAGATGTCAGAGCCCCATACTTTTAATTGCTGTATTTTACTCTTACTTGTTCATGTGTAGCACCTGATGAATTTAATTTTTATTTTGATTAATGATAACCAATATTGACGACAGCACTGTTTTTCAAACTATTGATAAACTGTGGATAAATATTTAAAAATAGGAGGGACCAGTCCCTGGAGAAGGGCATCCTGCTTGGTAAAGTAGAGGGTCAGTAAAAGAGAGGGAGACCCTTAATGAGATGGATTGACACAGTGGCTGCAACAACGGGCTCAAGCATAACAACAACCATAAGAACAGCGCAGGACCCGGCAGTGTTTCATTCTGTTGTACATAGGGTCGCTATTAGTTGCAACCGACTCGATGGCACCGAACAACAAATAATTTTTTTTGTCTCTTGCTCATTCTATTATCTGTAATTGATGGCAGCAAAGAAAAAATGCAATTGTTTTTTCTTCCTGATGTACTGTTGTTGTTAATGATTAAATTTTAGTTTTCTCATGTTGCCGTTTTTCTGTTTTTGATCTCTAGCATCAGTTGTTGTTGTTTTGTGTACTGTCAAGTTGATTGTGACTCATAGTGACCCATATGACAGAGGAGAGCTGCTATAATCTTTTCGGGAGCAGATCCCAGGCCTTTTCTTCTGAGGAGCTGCTAGTGGGTTTGAACCAGCCTACCTTTCGATTAGCAGCCAGTGTTTAACCACTGCGCCACTAGGGCTCTTTCTAGCATCAATAGGGAACATGTTAATTAAAAACTAGACATGACGTACGTAGTAAGATCAATTCTAGTTAAAAAAAAAAAAAAAAAAACTACAAGTTGCAGCAAAGCCACGGTCATCCATATATTGCTAGTGAGGGTAACTTGGGGGCCATTAATTTGACTATGTAGCCAATGATCTGTATTACTTACGTATACAGATTATAGTTTTTGTTTTTTTTTTTCCAATTTTTTTAGTGAACTTTGTAGGCCCAGAGACCTTGGATATGCACACATTTATGTCTTTTATACTCCTTAGCGTATTACCCACCAAAAACCCACTGCCCTTGAGTCAGTTCTGACTCTAGCAGCTCTATAGGACAGAATAGAACTGCCCCATAGGTTTCCAAGGCTGTACATCTTTACAGAAGCACACTGCCATATCTTCTTGGTGCGGTGGGCTGGCGGGGTCAAACCCCTGACCTTTCTGTAAGCAGCTGAGTGCGTAACAACTGTCCACCAAGGCGCTTTCCTTAGCATATTAGGATCCTTTAAAAAACTTTTTAAGAAGAGTTAAATATTTTCACTTATTTTATGGATATGCAAGTATAATTGTTTATTCTGAGTATTCCTCCAGTGATAACCTTTACCTCATGGTGGTAGCAGATAACATGGGTTTTTGGAATGAAAAATATGCTTTTGCCTATTATATCTAGGGTAGGCAGGGGGAAAATTGGATTGGCCAGAAAATAATTGTGGACAAGTGGGGCATGATTATAGTTTTAAGTAACAAATGTTTGTATGCATTCTCAGTGCTAACCACCTTAAGTAAATTATCTTATTTTGTTATCACAAACACTGATTGAGGTAGTTGATATTTTACAGACAGAATGAGCTTTTGAAGGTCACTCAGCTAGTAAATGGTAGAGCTGGTAATTACATCTAGTTCAGTCTTACTCTAGAGCTTTGAATAATTTCTTCTTCTTCTTTGAATAATAGATAGTAAATAATTAGATATAACTAATAGTATATAATAAGCAATATAATGTGCTGCCTCTTCCAGGATGATGAAAGTTAAAATACTGTGACTGAAGACTTTTCAGAGGTTTTTGTTAGAAATAGATTATTTGAGTAATGGGAAATCTTGGGGGCAGAAAGTTGAACCTTCAAGGTAATCACACATTAACATGATTTGTGCCGTTTCTTGCTATCGAGTGGTTTAAGTGCCTCTATTTTACTGAGTTAGACTTCTCTAATTTTAGTGACCCGGAAAGGAAACAGGTAATTGAGTAGATAATTCTTAAATATATGAATTGATCATGAAAGGAAATTAAAATCTTATGGTAGGGAGATAGGGATATTCATTATTTACCAGTCTAACTTTGTTGTGTAGGGAGTCTTTAATTATCTTAAGGGGTACATAAAATGTGTGTAATGCAAAGATTTTGATGAACAAATTAATATGCTCCATGTGTGTCTGGGGTGCAGAGGAAGCCAAAAACGGATGGTAGTTACTCTGATATCTCTCATTTGGTAAAATATGTGACCAAAAACCAAACCAAACCTGTTGTTGTTGAGTCGATTTCGACTCACAGTGACCCTATAAGACAGAGTAGAACTGCCCCATAGAGTTTCCAAGGAGCGCCTGGTGGGTTCGAACCGCTGACCTTTTGGTTAGCAGCCATAGCACTTAACCCCTATGCCACCAGGGTTTAAAAAACATGTAAAAAAAGGTTCATATCTGAAGGCAAGTTGTGAATTAGTTATATAAACTGCAAAATGTCCCAGAGGGAAGCACATGGAGTTCTGTCTTTCTTAAACATCTAATACCCTAGTAGTGCCTAATGAAATTTATGGAAACAGAAAGGTACTTAATGTTTTAGTAAAATGAATGTGACTTTAAACTTAATTTTAGGGGAAATGCTGTTGAAATTGGGACGATTAAAAGAAGCCAGTGAAGTATTCAAAAACTTGATCGATCGGAATGCAGAAAACTGGTGTTATTATGAAGGCTTGGAAAAAGCTCTACAACTTAGTATGTAAAGGTTTTTCTCTTCTACCTTCTCTTAGTTAGTGTTTGAAATATAATAAAATGTAAAACTGTAACTTGAAGATAGGTATTTTTAGCATTAGTACTTGTTTTTCCATTTAGTAAAATAGCAGGTTAACCGTGGAAGTGGAATTGGATTTATGTATTTACATTTAAGGTGTTAAATGCTTAGGTCCCTTGGCCCATTAAACTGTTTCCAATTTAGACTAACTAGAGAGATGGGGAGGAAAAGGCTATTCCTTTTCTGAAAATGTCATAATTGTTTAATATTTTTAAAGAATTAAAGGTCTGTTACCTTCAACCTCAAAACCTAAGAATTGAGCCAAAGATATTTTGCTGAGAGTATGTAAGTATATAGCCCTGATATGAAAACTATTCTCTTACTTTCAAACCAGGTTAATTTGTATAGAGCAAAATGTTACATGGTTTCTTTTGAAATTAGGCAGCCTTGACCATTTTCAGAAATGTAGTTTTATTACTTTAGATTTCCCCTAACACTTTTATAATTAAATGCTAAGAGTAGTTAATATTTCTAAAATTATATTTGCTTATGCATAAATATGTGGTGGAAATAATCATAAAACTGTAACTTGAGAATGTTGAAACAGCAGAAGTTTTAAATTAAAAGTATGGTAATGGATAGTTACCCATATACATTTGTAGTACTATGAGCTGTGAGAAAAGCTTATTTGTTGTGTCCTAATAACTTATAAATTAATCCGAATTTTCTGCTTTTATTTAAAATTTAATATTGCAAATTGTTAAAATTTGTATTTCCTTGAATAAGAAAACGGTAACAATTATAATACTGATTAGGTCAATTATCTATTTGAGAAAAAGAAAAAAAAAATATGCCTGAAGGTTAGAAGTATGAGATAACTGATTTTCCTTTAAGCTGCTGGCACTGACAATTAATAATAAAGGTATTTAATGTTTAATAAAATGAATGTGAAATGTTCCATTTGTCAGTATCCTTGATTATTATGAAATGTAATAATTTATTAATTATAAAACTAATTACACTACTTTATCTTTTTAGGTTCCTTAGGACCTTTTCTCCCCCATGGTAAGTTCTGGAGCTCCAATTGTGACTTCAAATAGGGTATTGAAATGGTTTGGTTTTGTCTTAATGTCATTTTTACCACATTAATAGGACTTGTTATATTTGAGGTAGTGGAGAAATTTTTTTGGTACTTAAAGCTTGTCATTCTTTATGATTAGATGTAAATACGAGGACTGCTTTTTGTTTTTTAATTGTGCAACAGCCTTCATGTAAATTTTAGTATAAGGATCACTGATAAAGTCTCCAAATCGTAACACAATGTGAAAATTATTTTTTCACATATCCCAGTTTTTCAAATCCAACCACATTGGAGCTCCAAAACATATTATTGGGGGAAGGAAGGAGTCTAAACAGAATCAGACTTAACTGCAGTGTTTATAATCTTGATACTAAGTACTACATTTCCTATGGAGATTGATTGCTGGCACCAAGGGAGTTATTCTTAGGATAATTATCTCTATAGTCTGAATTAAAATCTACTTAAAACTTCACAATTTTGCTTTTTCTTAAAATTCTTCTGTAAGCTGTTTAATTGCTTATATAATGCATGTAATCTCTGTTGATAAATTATACAGAATATTTCTTCAGAATAGTAAACTATACCCAGATCTCACGCTGCAAATTATTGTTGTGTAGTAACATAGTGTTTATATAGATCCTCTGTGGGGTACTATAAAATTAGGTTGATCTTGGGAGGGAAGATACAAATTTCTGATTAGAGTATATTTTATAATATTGGGGAGAAATGTTTGCCACTTTAAGCAATCTGGACTAATGGGGTTCTTTATAATGAAGTTTCATTGAAGATTTTTAAGTATCAAAGCTACCATAGAAATTTAGTTCATCTTTCAGATAAAATGTTTGCAGTTTTGATCCTAAAATTGTTGCTTGTTAAGCCAGTAGCTGTGTGGGGATAGGTGTAGTCTTTAGTGGTTTAGAGTATTTATGTAAGATTTGTTACAAAGGATTCTTTATTTTGGTTGTGTGCTAAGGAATATAAGACACGTACAGTGTGTCTTGAGTCTGTGTTGTGTGTCTTGTGTGTATGTGTCTTGAGTTGGATGTAGAATCTGTTGATATGAAAGAAGTTTTGGATTTCTCTGGAGACTGATTAATAAAGGTGATTTACTGATTATGTATTTTATCACCGCAGAACTTTTAATGTCATTCTTATAAGTGAGAGCAGCTTTAATATTGATAATGCAATTTTTATTTACAATTTAATAATTTTAAATTTATTAGTTTTATCATAGAGTTTTCATTCTATGTATCTCACATATATTTACTGATAATAGGCACTTTAGAAGAGAGGCTTCAAATTTATGAAGAGATTAGTAAGCAGCATCCCAGAGCAATTTCACCTAGAAGAATACCTTTGAATCTTGTCCCAGGTAATATTAGGATAACATTTGTAGTGCTGATAACTTATTTGTTGAAATTACTCAATGCCAATCATATTTTAAAAACTTGTTTCTGGTACAGAGCTTATATCTTTATCAGTGTTGAGGGTGGGAGTGATTAGTTATTAATTTTATTATGCATGTTAATAAGTGTGTTATACTTCTTTGGTGTGTAGCTATATGTTAGTTTTGAGTTTTAGAAATTATCTTAATAAGATTGTCTGTCTTATGTAACTTAAAAATAAATGTGCTTAGAAAGTAAATTATACTTCCTAGAATTGATGACAAGTTATGATTTAGGTGGTAGAAATTTTGAAGTTTTATATCTTCTTTTTAGAGCATAATTTCAAAGAAAGAGGTGAGATCTTTGTGTCCACCGTAGTGGTTAAGATAAGGAACATCACCATTGTTTGGAAGGCCCCCTCTCAGAGTTAACCACTTACCTGAATTTTGCTTTTTATTATGCAGTTGCTTTTCTTTACCGAGCTTTATGTATTTTCTGTCCCTAAAAAGGAAGCAAACAAAAACTTGCTTTAGTACTTCATGTAAAGTAGATTACTGTGAAATGTATTCTGTGATTTGCTTTTATTACACGAGTTATGTTCATGACCTTGGTCCAAGTTGTATTTAGCTGAACTCATTCACTTTGGGTTGGATAGGAGCTAGAGACTATATTAGCTCTTCAGATAACTAACATATTGTTGATAGCTTCTAGCATTTCTTTTGCTACAAGGCGGACCCTAGAAAGCTCGTATAATTTTTAAAGTCTCTTTAGGGCCGCTGTAGGGTCGCTATGAGTTGGAATCGATTTCGACGGCACGGGGTTTGTTTTTTTTTTTTGGTTATTCTGGGGGAAGTGAGAGTGCGTATTTTCTAATGGAAATGTTTAACTGTAATTTTAATTTTTAATCAGAAGATTAATGGAATTCTAAAAGATTTCGTTAAATCACTTTAAAAGTATGTGAAATACCTCTTAGATTAGATTAGACAGTAGATATAAATTCACTTAAAAAATTAATTTTCCACTAGTGCATTGCAGTCCCACAGATGAATAGTATTCTTCCAATGCTCTTTTTTTTGTCTTGGCTTCATGAAATACTGAGAGCAGATTTTCTAGTGTTTTCCAGGGAACACTGAGTCCAAGTGATAATAGGCTTGGCGGGAAGGGTGATGGTGCACTGGAATGTTTTTCAGTCAAGTAAGTTTGGAAAACTGGGTGCACTACAGCAGTCAGGTTTCTTTGCTGCAGCACTTCTCAGAATTTTTAATATATGCACTGTTATTTTTCAATGTAGGGATGTACCGTGCAGGGAGAAGCATTTCCGTAGTAGAAGTTTTTAATGGCAGATGCTTAGGCTGCCATTTCTGCATCTCTTTTTTTTTTTTTTTTTTCCCGTCCGAATAAACACTTTATTGAGATATAATTCACACAGCATAAAATTCACCCTTTTACAGTGGTTTTCAGTATATTCACAGAGTTGTGCAACTATCACCACAGTCTGATTTCAGAAAATTTTCATCACCCAGAAAGAAGCCCCAATATCCCTTACACTCCCCATTCCCCTTAACACCTGGCAATCATGAATTTACTTTCTGTATCTGTAGATTTGCCTGTTTGGGGAATTTCATATAACTTTTTTGGTATCATACAGTATGCCTGAATCCGTCTTTATCAGTCTCACAGCATGTCTCATGTTTCACAGCATGGGTAGGGATTTTCTCTTAATCTGGGGCTTTACATGCATTCACCTGTCTCTCAGGAAAGAAAGAAACCTCATTTAGCTTTAAGATTATAAACAAGACTTTGTTCTCTTTTTTCATTATGAAACATGGGACTGTAAATTTATACTGCCTAAATTTATTTTCATAGTCGACAAAGTTTACTAAAAGCTCTCAGTACATGGTAAACCCATTGCTGTTGAGTTGATTCTGACTCACAGTGACCCTAAAGGACACAGTAGAACTGCCCTGTAGGGTTTCCAAGGAGCGGCTGGTAGATTCGAACTGCCAACCTTTTGGTTAGCAGCCGAATGCTTAACCATTGTGCCACCAGGGCTCCAGATATTTTTGCCTATCTATAAATATTTTTGTGTGCAATAAAGATGGCATCTCAGCATTCTCAAAAGGAAGAACTATGATGGAGCTTGAGAATGCAAGGTAAAAGTTTTGAAAAAGCCTTTCTATTTTTAGGTATAAAAAGGCTTAAGATCTGTAGAGTAGTGAATACGGCAGAAGTCCTGGGGAAACTCCCAACACCCTAAAATATGAAGTTCTGTGAATATAATGTAGGGATAAAGCAACTTTTCAAATAACTAATGTGTCCGTGTTCTATTATTCTTTGCTGGCTGAGGGTTGGTGGGAGGGAAGGGGATAATCCAGAGTAAGAGTACTAAATACAATAATGCTAATCAAATTTCGCTCCGTTATTTAGAATAGATGTGGAGTGAGTCAGAAACAGTTTGATCTTGCTATTTATGTTGACTGTTTTAGCAGTGGTTAGTAGGACATCAGTTTCCATGTGAATCCGCAGAACAATTAAGCACAGAGTCTGTGAATCAGGTAACCTGTTTTGTGAGATGTAATGTTGAACAGGCACATATTGATCAATGGTCTGTCTTTCCCTTAAAGACTGTGGGATACTAAAGTATTCTTTAAAAAAATAAATTGGAAGGAGGGAGATAATTTGTTTTTTCTAAAAGGGTTTTCCTTATGCCTAAAGAAAAAGATTAAGAAATGGACTATAAATAAATAATAATTGTGGGATATGGTGTATGTGACTAAACAATTGAATAGCTGTGTTTGGGTTTTTTGTTTAGGTAATACATTCATACAATTCTGAATTAAAAGGGTAAAAAAGGGTTTATAAATGAAGTTTTCCACCTGTCTCTGCCCCTGGCCACCAGGTTCACTTTCCTAGGGACAGCCATTATTACCAGTTGATTGTGTGTTCTTCCAGAAATACATTGTGCATGTATTTAAGCAGAATGTGTATGTGAGGTGTGCATGTAGCTCTTCCTTCCCCCTTTTTTTAAACAAAGCAGTAGCATACATTGCCTTTTACCTTGTTTTACTTTTCGCTTAACTTGGTATCTTGAAGATGAATCTTACACCAGCACATAAAGAGCTTCCTCATTCTCTCTCATAGCTGCATAGTCACAATAACTTTTAAGGGAGAGAGGCCTTTTGAGTATTAGGGTAATTGAAAATTGGGTGTATTGTTTTTTAAATCAAATCTGCCAGTAGAATCTAAATAGACCGAGGAAACTGACCAAGGGAAGGAGCTTGGAGTAACCTCTGACATAAAAATAAAATGCTTGTTTTCTAAGTGGATGAGAGAAAGCATGGAAAACAGAACCTTAACTATAGCAATGTAGTATTTGTCAGATGTCAGGGCAGATAACGGTAACCAGTATTTATTGAGTGGTTACTATGTGCCGGACACTGTGCTTATTTAGTGCAATAAACTCATCATCTTGTTTAAGCCATGCAGGTGTTGTCTTGACTGGTGGTACTGTTACTGCTGTCCTCATTTTATGGTGGCAGAAATGAAATTTTTGAGTGGACAGGTTATTTGCCCATGGTGACACACAGAATAAGCAGGGGAATAGGCATTTCTCTAAGCACCAGCATCTCCTATCCACCACAATATTACTAACCCTTGCAGTATACCTGAGGAAGTGCTGGAAAGATTTCATCTCTGAAACTGCTCTTGATTTTTAAGGAAGTTATGATGTATGGCTAACCAAGAGTAACGTTTTGTGTTGTCTTAGCAGTCTGTGATTTTCAAAAGACCTATGCTTTGTTTAAGAGCTAATGAAAGATTAGAAGTTATCCGAAAACAATCTTCATAGTAATTGAGTTAATAAGTGTACCTTTTTTAAATATTTGATATATCTTCCCCTTAATAGAGTTTAAATTTTCCTTTGAAAATTTTATGACATGCATGTTTTTGTTCAACACAGTAACAACAAATAAAAATGACCACTTTGTGTTGTTGATTTTCTTTTGTGCAGTGTTCTGATCCATAAAGAAACCTTAAGAGATCGTTTAAATAGTCTTACTTTAGGCTAAACCATTCGTAGCATGTATGTATCTTTTTTTTTTTTTTAAATGAGTAGGTAAATCTGTGTTCTTATACGTTAACTCTTATTGTCAAAAAGTTCATATATCTGAGCTTTTAAAAAAAAAACCTTCGTATTAAAATACTCTTTGAATTTTTTTCTTCTCTCAAAAGCTGACACCAAATTTTTGGTAAGGGTTTAGCAATAATAGGAGTATTATTTATTTGATGTGGCAAATAGGGTATTTATTATTTTAACTCTAATGTTAGGTTGCCCCAGGGCTCAGTCTAATATCTAACATTCATTTATTTTATTTGTTGTCCATCTCACCCACTAGAATGTTAAATTCCATGAGGACAGGATTTAAAAAAATCTGTTTTAATCACTACTATATCCCTAGTACCTAGAACAATGCCTGATGCTTGATACATGATTGTGGAATGAATGAATATTTAAGTAAATCATTTTTTTATTTGGAAAACATTTGTAAACACTATTGTAGTGTTTAAAAAGATATTTCAGTTACTGCTTGAATGTAGTGCTGGTTACAGTAGAATGTTTTTCTAGTTTGCATAGTGCTTTTCTAGTTCTCAGGGTTTTGGGTCATAGATAATAGGACTAATTCTGCTAGTTCATAAGAGATTATGAAACACACTTGCTATTCAGAATGTGGACTGCTTTTGTTCTCTACTTAAAGCTGTATGATCATTCTGTTTACCTATCTTTTGAAGTATTTCTTGAAGATAGTTTGAACATCCATCTAGGAAGAAATACAGTTGCCAACTGAGATATTTGGTGTTACGCTTTTTCGTGGTAACAAACAAGAAATGATGCAGACTTTCCTTTTGGGCTTAAAAATTGGATAAAAGAATAATTGTTTCTGAGGAAGTTTTATTTATATTTATAGAATCATTTTAAGAATTGTTTGCGTTGATCAAAGTATAACAAAGTACACTTTTGTTTCTAGGTGAAAAATTTAGAGAACTAATGGATAAGTTCCTGAGGGTTAACTTCAGTAAAGGCTGCCCACCCTTGTTTACTACTTTGAAATCTTTATATTACAATACAGAAAAGGTAAAATTTGGTATTTATTCAGTTTTGATATAGTTATTTTACTAAATTATTATAGAAAGATTTCCATGTAAAGAATTTTTTATGATTTAATAATTTTCTCTATTCCAGTAATGTTGTTCACCTTATTTTTAGTGTAATGATAGAGGAACTAAAATTATGTGCATGTAGTATATGTAATATTAAAAGAAATATGAGTCTATGAAATTTACAGAAAAATAAAGAATTTGTAAACACTGTGATTGTAAAGGTTGTTTTATGGGTGTATTTTTGTAGTGGGATTTAAAATTTGACTATTCTGTGATTAATTATCTATTATCTTACAGTGTGATTATGGGTATTTCAATTTGTTATCCATACTCTTATGGTGAGAGCATGGACAGTTGAGTTAGCATGACAGTAAAATGCCATTTGATCAACAGAGTACTAATTACTAATTTTAACTAATAGGTTACATTTTAATTACTATAGTTAGCTTTTAAATAAACCGTTGTTTTTTTTAATTAGAAAAAATGGATACCTAAGTCTTCATCTTAAATATGAAAGATAATTAAAAAGTAATAGAAAACAAGTTGTATTTCTATTTCCAAGTATTGATTCCTATTCATTAAGGTCTAAAATCTTGTGTTCTTTTGTGTGGTCAGAGTTTGAAACTTACTAGTGGATAAAATTTTATTAGAAATGGCAAGATTTTTAAAATTAACCTCCTATCACTTTATGTTTAGTTACCTTTGACCCATAAAAAATAGTAATGTGTAAATTAGTGGTAATTATGAATAATAAAATATTGAGTACAGTATTTTATATAACTGATACTTTTCTCCCTGTGGTAGCAAGTTTCCTAAAGAAACTAAAAGACACAACTGATAATATCCTGTACCCAATTAGTATAAAGTTGCATTACAATTTATGAAAATTTTTCAATTACTGCTTTAATGTCTGTAGTATACTTTATTGGACTCTAATGGTTCTGCTATTAATATTTTGAGAAATAGTGATTTATATGAAAACATGTCTACCAATAATTTCTCTAGGTTATTTAGTATATGGCAAAATCCCTGTCTCATTCTTTGTTTTTTTAAATGTTATTCTTGGTGAAAATATATGCATAGCAAAACATAAACCCATTCAACAGTTTCTACATGTAAAATTCAGTGACACTGGTTACATTTTTCCCTTCACATTATGTCATCATTCACCTTCAAATTTCTCATCTGTGCTTTAGAGTTACTGTTGTCAATTTGATCTTCTGTAGATAATTTGTTAAAAGAGTGCAGTGCCCTCTTTACTTCAGGGCAATAGATGCAGGGATTCTTCCAGTCTCAGTGGGTCCGGTAAATCTAGATTCCATATGAATTTGAAATTCTCTTCTACGTTTTTCCTCCTTTTGATCCATGTATTGAGTCCTTGATCAAAATGTTCAGTAATGGTAGCCGGGCACCATCTAGCTCTTCCGGTATCATGGCAAAGGAGGCAGTAGTTATGGAGGCAGTTAGATCTGCAGTCCAGTTCCTTCTCTGATTCCTGGCTCTCTTTCTTTCTCTGCTACTCCAGGCGAATAGAAACCAATTGTTGTAGGTTGGATGGCTGCTTGTAAGCTTTTAAGACCCCAGGCAGTACTCACCCAACTAGGAGGTAGAATAGAAACTCTAAAAACAATATCAGGCCTATTGACTAGACTGTCCCATGAAACCATAACCCATCGAACCAAGTAAACTAATCCCATGAGGTTTTTGTTTATACCTAAGTAAGTAGTATCAACAGTTGCACTTTTTTATTTTTTTGTTCTGTTGTCACTGTAAAGTTATGTGTAACACATTTGTCATTTGGGCTTTTTTTTTCTGGTGTACTGCTTAGTGATACCAGCTACGTTAGTCAAATTGTATAACTTTTGCCCTTAACTGTTGTCAGTTTCCCATCACCATAGACAGAAACTTACTGCTTCTCAGAGTGATTTTCTCCCTCCTCTTCCTGCCCCTGATGACCACTAATACCGACTGGTCTCTGTGTATTTACTTATTCTTATCATTTTATATAAGTGAGATAATACAATGTTTGTCCTTTTGTGATTGACTTATTTCCCTCAGTATGATGTCTTTATGGTTCATTCAATTTGTAGCATGTATCAGGACTTCATTTTTTCTTTGTAGCTGAGTAGTATTCCACTGTATGTATGTACCACATTTTACTTAGCCATTCATCTATTAATGGGCATTTAAGTTGTTTCCATCTTTTTGCTATTATGAATAGTGCTGCAGTAAACACGGGTGTACATGTGTCTGTTCATGTTGCTATTTTTAGGTCCGTAGGGTATATATATGGAGCCTTGGTGTCACAGTAGTTAAGAGCTATGGCTGCTAATCAAAAGATTGGCAGTTTGAATCCACTAGCTGCCCCTTGGAAACCCTATAGGGCAGTTCTCTGTCCTATAGGGTTGCTGTGAGTTGGAATCAACTCAGTGGCAATGAGTTTGATGTTTTCGATTTTAGGGTACATATACCTTGGAATGGAAACCCTGATGGTATAGTGGTTAAGTGCTATGGCTGCTAACCAAGAGGTCGACGCTTAAAATTCGCCCGGCGCTCCTTGGAAACTCTGTGAGCCAGTCCTACTCTGTTCTGTGGGGTCGCTATGAGTTGGAATCAACTCGACGGCAGCGGGTTTGGTTTGGTGTTTTTTTAATACCTTGGAATGGAATTACTAGATCGTATGGTAGCTCTGTTGTTAGTTTTTTGTTTTTACTTTTTTTTGTTGTGCTTTAAGTAAAAGTTTACAAATCAAGTCAGTCTCTCATACAAAAATTTATATATACCTTATATACTACTAGTAGCTCTTCCCAAAATGAGACAGCACACTCCTTCTCTCCAGTGTCTATTTTTGTGTCCATTTGGCCAGCTTCTGACCCCCTCTGCCCTCTCATCTCCCCTCCAAATAGGAGAATTTATATATACCTTATATACTACTAGTAGCTCTTCCCAAAATGAGACAGCACACTCCTTCTCTCCACTGTCTGTTTTTGTGTCCATTTGGCCAGCTTCTGACCCCCTCTGCCCTCTCATCTCCCCTCCAAATAGGAGCTGCCCACATAGTCTCATGAGTCTACTTGATCCAAGAAGCTCACTCCTTACCAGTATCATTTTCTTTCCCATAGTCCAGTCCAGTCCCTGTCTGAAGAGTTGGCTTTGGGAATGGTTCCTGTCTTGGGCTAACAGCAGGTCTGGGGACCATGACCTATGGGGTGCTTCTAGTCTCAGTCAGACCATTAAGTCTGGTCTTTTTATGAGAATTTGAGGTCTGCATCCCACTGCTCTCCTGCTCCCTCAGGGGTGCATTGTTGTGTTCCCCGTCAGGGCAGTCATTGATTGTATCCAGGCACCATCTAGTTATTCTAGTCTCAGGCTGATGTAGTCTCTGGTTTATGTGGCCCTTTTTGTTTCTTGGGCTAATAATTACTTGTGTCTTTGGTGGTGTTCTTTCTCCTTTGCTCCAGGTGGGTTGAGACCAGTTGATGTATCTTAGATGGCCGCTTGCTAGCGTTTAAGACTCCAGGCGCCACTCTCCAAAGTGGGATACAGAATGTTTTTTTAATAGATTTTATTATGCCAGTTGACCTAGATGTCCCCTGAAACCATGGTCCCCAAACCCCCACCTCTGCTGCGCTGGCCTTCAAAGCGTTCAGTTTATTCAGGAGACTTCTTTGCTTTTAGTTTAGTCCAGTTGTGCTGACGCCTCCTGTATTGTGTATTGTCTTTCCCTTCTCCTAAAACAGTTCTTGTCTACTATCTAATTGGTGAGTACCCCTTTCCCTCCCTCCCTCTCTCCCCACTCTTGTAACCATCAAAGAATATTTTCTCATGTTTAAATTAATTTCTCGAGTTCTTGCGATAGTGGTCTCATACAATGTTTGTCCTTTTGCAGCTGACTAATTTCACTCAGCATAATGCCTTCCAGATTCCTCCATGTTTCATGGATTCATCATGGTTCTTTATCAATGTGTAGTACTCCATTGTGTGAATATACCATAATTTATTTATCCATTCATCCGCTGATGGGCAGCTTGGTTGCTTCCATCTTTTTGCTATTGTAAACAGTGCTGCAGTGAACGTGGGTGTGTGTATATCTGTTCATATAAAGGCTCTTATTTCTCTAGGATATATTCCAAGGAGTGGGATTGCTGGATCGTTTGGTAGTTCTATTTCTAGCTTTTTAAGGAAGGGCACAATTGGTTTCCAAAGTGGTTGTACCATTTTACATTCCCACCAGTAGCGTATAAGTGTTCCAGTGTCTCCACAACCTCTCCATGTTGTTAGTTTTTTGAGGAATCACCATGTTTTCCAAAATGGTGATACTCCCACCAGCAACGGATAAGGCTTTTGATCTCACCATATCCTTGCCAACATTCATCATTTTTTCTGTTTTTTTTGATCATTGCTATTCTAGTAGGAGTGAGGTAGTTTTCCTTGTAGTTTGATTTGCATCTCTCTAATGAGGGGCTCTGGTGGCATGGTGGTTATGAGTTTGGCTGCTAACCAAAAGGTCGGCGGCTTAAATCTACCAGCTGCTCCTTGGAAACCCTGTGGAGCAGTTCTGCTCTGTCCTGTAGAATTACTATGAGTCGGAATTGACTCTGGCAGTGGGTTTGGTTTAATGGCTAATGACAACGAGCATCTTTTCATGTGTTTGTTGGCCCCTTGAATATTCTCCTTAGTGAAGTATTTGTTCATGTCCTTTGTCCGTTTTTGCTTGGGTTTTTTGTTGTTGAGCTGTGGAAGTTTATATATATTTTGAGTATTAGAATTTTATTGGCTATATGGTTTCCATGAGTCGGAATCGACTCGATGGCACTGGGTTTATATGGTTTCCAAAGATTTTTTTCCAGTTTGTAGGTTGTCCTCTTTTCTTTTTAGCAGGGGTGACAGAGAATGAATGGTAAGATGAAATGTCAGAAATAATAAATCACTTATCTATGTGAATTAAAATACTGCTTTTGTAATATTCTCGCATAGCGAGAACTGATATAGTAGTCATTAAGAATTTTGTTCTCTCAGGCTATTACTGAGCTTTCTCAGTTTTCTTAAGGCGCATAGACTTTTTTTTATATTCTGATATTGATCCATAATTACCTATCATAAAAATGTTAAGCGTTTGTTGGTACTGATACAAAGCATGGAAACTGCATTTTTTAAAGAAGTCGCTGAAGATGCAATAGTTTATAATAGGAATCTTTGACTTTAGTGTTAATTTTTCAGCAAGCAACAGGAATATTTATTCACCAGGTGCTTTTGAGAAATGAATTAAACTGTGGAAAACAGTTCATGCTATCAGAATTTAGTGTGGTGAGAAAAAATGTACAAGAATGGGAGGTGCTTTTCAAATAATTTTGTCTACATGTATTTGTGATTACTCATAAGGCATTTTAAAATATGCATATTTCTAACCAACAGTGAGTCTTGTTTTCAGCTAATGGTTGCATTTCAGTTCACAAGGAAGGAGTTTAAAGAGATTAAGTCTGATAAAAAATGTTTTTGTGATCTTCCAGGTCTTAAAAATAATTCATCTTGAGAATAGCATCAAAATGAATTTTTTTTTTTTATAACTGTGCTTTAAGTGAAAGTTTACAAATCAAGTCAGCCTCTTACACAAAAACCCATGTACACCTTGCTACACACTCCCAGTTACTTTCCCCCTAATGAAACAGGCCACTCTCTCCTTCCACTCTCTTTTCATGTCCGTTTCGCCAGCTTCCAACCCCCTCCACCCTCTTATTTCCCCTCCTGAATTATGTTTTAAAGTTAGTCAGCAAATAGTACAATTGTAAAAAAAAAAAAAAATTTTTTTAATGCTTCCAGCATTTTTTTTTTCTGGTGGGGGCAAACTGAGAGGTAGAGTGGAAAGCTGTGAGTGTGAGATAAATTCCATAATAAGGTTTTAAAAAAAACCTTGGAGTATGTGTGAATAACTTAAAATATAAGAATCAGCACAAAGCCAATTCTTATGAGGTGGAGGTTAGATATATCCCAGATTTCCACATTGTTCAAGCTGCTGTACCACTTCATCTCTGACACCCATCATTCTCTCCCCTCCGCACTCTTCCCACTCTCTTCCCCCCGATTTGGGTTTGGCGGTTTGCTACAACATCTCACAGAGCTCACAAACTCTACTTACAGTTAAGTGATTTATTAAGGAACGGGGTATAACTCAGGAATCAGGATCAGGAAGCATGCAGTCAGAGTCTCCCTTCTTCAGTGTAGGACAGCTCTTTTAGCTCCTCTCAGTCCCTTGAGGACAGGCTCCTCTCAGCCTCCTCAGGATAGGCTCCTTTGTTGATAGGCCAGAGACACTTCATTTACATGGTAGGCATGACTGGGGTACAACTCACCACATTTGCATAGCCTGTTGACCAGTCCCTGCAAGGTGCGTACCAATCACAGGGCAAGCTGCAGCCCAAGACCAGACAAAAGTATCAAACCAAGTTGTTTATACTTTACCCAAATGTCAGTCAACCTGTTTGGGATAGAAAATTAGGGCAAAGGTAACTCCTCAGGGGTTAGAGGGAAAATCTCTCAAGCTGTTTTTCCAAAGAACCAACAGGAAAGGCTACATAAAGGAACTAATTTCACCACACGGTATTTTGAAGTATTGAGAAACAAGTTAAATTTCAATATTAAGTAAAACATATCTAGGTAGATAGGTATTTGAAGTAGATATAACTTTACTTTTGTTGGTGAGTTTTGAGGGAATTTTAAGTTTGTATGTTTTTAAAGGAGCAATTTTGTTAATTTTTTTTGGTTTTTTTCCTGATGTTTACATAAATAGTCTTCTTATACAGGAGAATACTATTAAATATTCTCTGATTTTATAAAGCTTTATAATAAATTTCTGTAAAATATATTTATAGCTCATTTGAATTACCATATTTTATGCAGATAGCACATAGCTTCTATGTTTGTTTGCCAACTGTGCCCTCTCCCTGTAAGGAATTTTCATAAGCACACTATGCTAATTTTCTTTTTTTTTTTACAGTGTCGTGTAGAAACAAAAAATTGGCATAGCAGTGCTTATGAAAATACCTTGTGGGGGGAAGGTGCAGTTGGCAAACATACATAGAAGGCATGAATTATTTGTGTAAAAATGCAGTGTATTTTTCTTAAGGTTAGTATTGAGCTTTGTTTGTTATTACTTGTTTGAATATAGGCTTGCTGTTATGTTACAGTAACTTGCTAAGATGGCATTCATCTGCTTGTACTGATTAGTATTTTCAAAAAATTCAACCAATCTTGAGTGTTTTGTATTTCCAATTATCTCTTAATGTTGCATTTGTATACAAAATCACGATATGATTATTATATTTGGGCGAATATGATAGCTGCTATTGAGTTTCAGAAATTGGAGCTTCTGTGTTAGTTTCCAAAGTATATAGAAGAAAAAAATACAAATCTTATTTTGGGTATGTGCATAACTATTACTTGTTTCAGAAATGTGAAAATCACAATATTGACAGCTGTGGTATAAAAAAAAAAAAAATTTTTTTTTTTTTTTTGGTATAGCATAATAAAAATACTTGTTCCTTTTATTAATTTTCATTTAGATTCTGAACTTTCAACTCTGTGTCCTTGTTTTTAGGTTTTTATCCTTCTGTCATAGGTCTTTATAGTTTTTTTTTTTCTTTTAATATTTTTTCTATTTCTTTTCACTCACCTTTGTTCAGCAATTTTTTGTTTTAGGAAAATTAGAAAATTATTAATTACAGAACTAGAATAAAACTAAAGATTTTTTTATGCAGTTAAAAGTCTATTTTAAGTCTTTAAACAGTTCAGGCTGCTTTGTACACCATAGGGATTCCAAGATCTTTCATGCTTTTCTGAAATAAATCATTTTTACTGATGATAATGGTAAGTATATATCTTTATTTTATGTGGATATCACCTCTAAATGAATAATTTCTTTTATAAAAATTAGCACAAACCTGGTTCCTGTGAAGCAGAGGTTAAAGATGTCCCAAGTGTTCCACTTTTCCAAACTGCTGTCCTACTCCATCTCTAACATCAACTACTCCTTCTCTATCAGTACTCTCCTTCCCATCTTTGGGTTCCATAATTTGCTGCAGCGTCTCACAGAACTCACTAACCATATCAGGGAAGTGGTGCATGTGATTGTGGAGGCTGGCAAGTCCCAAATCCATGGGTCAGATATGGGATTCTCCTGACTCATCTGGCCACAGAGGCCAACGAACCAAATCCGCAGGCCAAATGGTAGGCTTTTGGCTCACAAGACTGCAGTACCTGGTGAATCAGGTCAGATGATAGGCTACTGGCCAACGGGCCTGTGGAAGCTGGCAAATCTCAAAATAGGCAAGTCAAATGTCAGGCTGCTGGCTCAAGTCCCAAGAATCTGAGGTTAGACAGTGATGAGCCAGATACAGGCTTCAGATGCAGAGAGAGAGAAAGCCCCACCAGAACACCTACTTAGATTAGATGTAGGCCACGCCCCAGCAAAGGGCATGAGTTAAGTAAGGGTGGAACTTGAGTCACACCTTCCTACAAGGCTGTGACTCAAGATACACCCTACAGTCATCATTCCTTATTAACATATACCTGTTACCCATTGCTGTTGAATCAGTTTCAACTGAGGTTAGGATTTATAACATATAAAATGGAGGATACTTAGAATAATTACATTAGATCACAAAATGGAGGACAGCCAATATTGAGGATATGGAGGATCATGGGCTAGCCAAGCAGACATACAACACCAGCCACCACTCCTTGTTAAGGTTTCACACATCTTAATTACATGGTCTCACCCAATCATTGTGTGGGAGCCACAAAGACTAAAAAAAATCACCTTAAAATATTCCAGTCTTTTATTTGTTTTTTTCCTCTTGTCAGTAATTAAAAAAAAAAAAAAAAAGACTAGCCCTACTTTTAAAAAATGGCTGCTACACTTAAAGTGTGAAGATGTTTTCTTCTGAGATGTCATTTGTCTTGTACTGAATCTCTTACATACTGTGTTAAATTAGTCTTTTTTGCAGGTAGATCCTTTTGATTCTCTTGTTGACTTGTTCACAGTTTTATGAAATACACATTTCTTCTAAGTAAACAAAGAACCTTACCTAGTAGTCATTTAGATTGGTCTTGGTCTCAGGATCCTGCTGTTTTAGTGATGGATTTTTTATATTAAAATAGTCTGTTCCAGAACTTGGCATATCAAGATTATAGATTTTCTTTCTTAAGTCAAAACTAGAAAGAACCAGACAACCAATGTTGTATTCACAGCATCTCTAGAAGTTTCATAAGAGAGGAAGGTTTTATATGCGTGATAGCTCGGTGGTGTTATAAACCATAATTCCAACAAATGATTTCTGTAATGCTCATAGGTAAACTGTCTAGTGGGCAGCAAACCAAATGTTTGACCAGCTGTTTCATATGGCACACATCTGTTTGTGGATAAGTCAGAAGATATTGTTACAAAATCATAAAAACCTTTATTAAACAAAAATATCAAAATGTGAAGCTATAGCTTTGTAACATATCCTCCATCCAGGTCTATACACTTCTGAAGGCAGTGTTTCCATTTCTGTAACCCTTCCCCAAAGAATCTGCGATTTCCACCATGTCAAAACGGCAGTTGTGGCATCCTTGAGAGACTCAAATCATGTTCCTTTTCAATGTTCTTTGAGTTTTGGGAACAAAAAGAAGTCTGAAGGGGCAAAATCAGGTCTGTAGGGTGGATGGGGTAAGGTTTCCCAATGAAAACCCCCTTGCTACCCTCACAGAATAAGCAGGTGCGTTGTGATGGAAAAAAATTCCTTGGCGCAACTTTTCTGGCCTTTTTCTCACCAATGCAATTTTCAGTTTTCTTAAAACTTCTTTATAATAAGCTGCCATGATCATCCTGTGTCCTACGAGAAAATCTATCAAGATTACCTCTTTGGAATCTCAAAAAACAGTTGCCATAACCTTCTGAGCAGTCTTCCCTTTATTGGCTGGCTCATCTTTGAGGTCTTCCCAACCTTCCTGAAAACAATTGATCCATCTAAAAACTTTTGTTCTATGTGGGGCAGCATTCCCATAAACTTGTTGCACAGCTTCAGTGACTTGAGAAGGTGTCCACTTGAGCTTTTTAAAAAAAAATTTTTTTTTAATAATTTTTATTGTGCTTTAAGTGAAAGTTTACAAATCAAGTCAGTCTGTCTCATATAAACTTATATACACCTTACTACATACTCCTATTTACTCTCCCCCTAATGAGTCAGCCTGCTCCCTCCTTCCAGTCCCTCCTTTTATGACTGTTTTGCCAGTTTCTAACCCTCTCTACCCTCCCATCTCCCCTCCAGACAGGAGATGCCAACACAGTCTCAAGTGTCCATCTGATACAAGTAGCTCACTCTTCGTCAGCATCTCTCTCCAACCCATTGCCCAGTCCCTTCCATGTCTGATGAGTTGTCTTCGGGAATGGTTCCTGTCCTGGGCCAATAGAAGGTCTGGGGACCATGACCTCCGGGATTCCTCTAGTCTCAGTCAGACCATTAAGTATGTCTTATTTTATGAGAATTTGGGGTCTGTGTCCCACTGTTCTCTTGCTCCCTCAGGGATTCTCCGTTGTGCTTCTGTCAGGGCAGTCATTGGTTGTGGCCAGGCAACATCTAGTTCTTCTGGTCTCAGGATGATGTAAGTCTCTAGTTCATGTGGCCCTTTCTGTCTCTTGGGCTCATAGTTATTGTGTGACCTTGGTGTTCTTCATTCTCCTTTGATTTTTAAAAAAATTTGATATTAGTCTTAACCTCAAAAAAAATTTTTTTTTTCATGGTGCAAAAAGTATCCCTTTTTTTTTTTTTTTGAAGGCACCCTAATGAGACTAAGACAAGTGTATTCCTGAGAGAGCTTGTCTACAGCCATCAGCAGATAGCAGAGACGTGTTTAAGCACGTTTTGTTTGAAATAAACCCATGCGTGTATGAACTGGAACCCTAGTAACAATACTTTTTGACTTACCCTCCTGTTAACTTTTCAGATTGGTAGTATTTACAAGGAATTTTATCATCTCACTTCTCCATTTTCTGTTGGCATGTGTATAGATAGGTTTGTAGAATTGCCCTGTCAGCTTCAGATATCTCAGATAGTAAAAGTGCTTGGCAATTTGGTATAGAAATTTTAAGACAATTTTTCATCACAAAAATGCTGCCACTATAAAATAAAAAATTTGGAATATAGAGGAAAGATCTAAAAATGGGGAAAACAGAAACAAAACCCAATTCTAAACTGTCACATAAATACACATTCTAAGAGTGTTTTTAGTATAAATCCTTTCAGTGTTTGTTTTTCCTGTGAATTTATTTGTGGTCCATATGTAGTCATTTTGACCATAAAATTTTGTTTTTCTGTTTTTTCTTGCAATTTCATAAGCGTTGAATACTGTATTGTATAGTCTTCATCATCTTCCTTTTTAATGACTGCACAGCCTCCTATCAAAACCATGTCTCCATTGTTGGACTTTTCCAAGTTTTCAGTGTTAAAAAATATTATAAATATCTTTGTACTCAGAGCTTTGACTACTGTTTCCCTCTCATAAATTGTCAAAATGGGGAATGGATAAAAGGTAGCAACATTTTTGTGGTTAAAAGTTTGGCTACTAACCAAAAGGTTGGCAGTTTGAATCCACCAGCTACTCCCTGGAAACCCTATGGGGCAGTTCTTCTGTGCCCTATAGGGTTGCTATGAGTTGGAATCGACTCCACGGCAACGGGTTGACAAACTGATGAATTGGTTTCCATAAATTTGTAGACCGATTTATATTGCCACTAGCAATGTGTGTGAAAGGTTCACTGTACCCTCACCAGGGTTGGGTACTGTTAAAGATTTTCTCATCTGTTAGCCTTTCTATGGAGATTTATTTTTCTTAACATGAAGAGGCTAAAAATTAAACTGGATTTGTTGATGTTTATTTCTTTTGGGGAAATTCATCTATTGTTTCTAAGTTGGGAACTTTTTTTTTCCCCTAGAGTAATGCTTCTCAATGGGAAGTGGGGAGGATTTTGTCCCCTAGGAGACATTTGGTTACGTGTGGAGGTACTTAATTGTCATCACTGGGGATATGCAACAGACATCTAAGGAGTTGAGGCTGGGGATGTTACTACATAGCTTAAAATACACAAGATAGCCTTCCACAACAAAGTATTCCACTGTTGATATGTTGGGCTAGATAATTCTGTGTTGTAGGGCACCATCTTGTGCACTGTAGGATGTTCAGCAGCATCCCTGGCCTCTACCTACTAGATGCTTGTAGAATCCTCCCGAGTTTTTTTTTTTTTCCTGAAAGCTTTATTGAGGTAATTCACATACCACACAATTCACCCAATTAAAGTGTACAGTTCAGTAGTTTTTAGTATATTTACAGAGTTATTTACAGAGTTATGCAACCCTCACAACAATTTTCTTTTCATTAAGAACGATTTTTTTTTTATTGAGCTTCAAGTGAACGTTTACAAATCAAGTCAGACTGTCACATATAAGTTTATATACACCTTACTCCGTACTCCCACCTGCTCTCTCCCTAATGAGTCAGCCCTTACAGTCTCTCCTTTCGTGACAATTTTGCCAGCTTCCAACTCTCTCTATCCTCCCATCCCCCCTCCAGACAGGAGATGCCAACACAGTCTCAAGTATCCACCTGATACAAGTAGCTCACTTTTCATCAGCATCTCTCTCCCACCCACTGTCCAGTCCCTTTCATGTCTGATGAGTTGTCTTCGGGAATGGTTCCTGTCCTGGGCCAACAGAAGGTCTGGGGACCATGGCCGCCGGGATTCCTCTAGTCTCAGTCAGACCATTAAGTATGGTCTTTTTGTGAGAATTTGGGGTCTGCATCCCACTGATCTCCTGCTCCCTCAGGGGTTCTCTGTTGTGCTCCCTGTCAGGGCAGTCATCGATTGTGGCTGTGCACCAACTAGTTCTTCTGGTCTCAGGATGATGTAGGTCTCTGGTTCATGTGGCCCTTTCTGTCTCTTGGGCTTATAATTAACTTGTGACCTTGGTGTTCTTCATTCTCCTTTGATCCAGGTGGGTTGAGACCAATTGATGCATCTTAGATGGCCGCTTGTTAGCATTTAAGACCCCAGATGCCAGATTTCAAAGTGGGATGCAGAATGTTTTCATAATAGAATCATTTTGCCAACAGACTTAGAAGTCCCCTTAAACCATGTTCCCCAAACCCCCGCCCTTGCTCCGCTGACCTTTGAAGCATTCAGTTTATCCAGGAAGCTTCTTTGCTTTTGGTCCAGTCCAGTTGAGCTGACCTTCCATGTATTGAGTATGGTCCTTCCCTTCACCTAAAGCAGTTCTTATCTACTAATTAATCAGTAAAAAAACCCACTCCCACCCTCCCTCCCTCCCCGCCTCATAACCACAAAAGTATGTGTTCTTCTCAGTTTATACTATTTCTCAAGATCTTATAATAGTGGTCTTATACAATATTTGTCCTTTTGCCTCTGACTAATTTAGCTCAGCATAATGCCTTCCAGGTCCCTCCATGTTATGAAATGTTTCACAGATTCGTCACTGTTCTTTATCGATGCGTAGTATTCCATTGTGTGACTGTACCACAATTTATTTAACCATTCATCCGTTGATGGACACCTTGGTTGCTTCCAGCTTTTTGCTATTGTAAACAGTGCTGCAATAAACATGGGTGTGCATATATTTGTTCGTGTGAAGGCTCTTATTTCTCTAGGGTATATTCCGAGGAGTGGGATTTCTGGGTTGTATGGTAGTTCTATTTCTAACTGTTTAAGATAATGCCAGATAGATTTCCAAAGTGGTTGTACCATTTTACATTCCCACCAGCAGTGTCTAAGAGTTCCAGTCTCTCTGCAGCCTCTCCAATATTTATTATTTTGTGTTTTTTGGATTAATGCCAGCCTTATTGAAGTAAGATGGAATCTCATCGTAGTTTTAATTTGCATTTCTCTAATGGCTAATGATCGAGAGCATTTTCTCATGTATCTCTTAGCTGCCTGAATATCTTCTTTAGTGAAGTGCGTGTTCATATCCTCTGCCCACTTCTTGATTGGGTTGTTTGTCTTTTTGTGGTTGAGTTTTGACAGAATCATATAGATTTTAGAGATCAGGCGCTGGTCGGAGATGTCATAGCTGAAAATTCTTTCCCAGTCTGTACGTGGTCTTTTTACTCTTTTGGTGAAATCTTCAGATGAGCATAGGTGTTTGATTTTTAGGAGCTCCCAGTTATCTGGTTTCTCTTCGTCATTTTTGGTAATGTTTTGTATTCTGTTTATGCGTTGTATTAGGGCTCCTAAGGTTGTCCCTATTTTTTCTTCTGTGATCTTTATCGTTTTAGTCTTTATGTTTAGGTCTTTGATCCACTTGGAGTTAGTTTTTGTGCGTGGTGTGAGGTATGGGTCCTGTTTCATTTTTTTGCAAATGGATATCCAGTTATGCCAGCACCATTTGTTAAAAAGACTATCTTTTCCCCAACAACAATCAATTTTAGAAAATTTTCATTACCCCCAAAAGAAACCACATACTTTTTAGCTGTCTCCCCCAATCCACCCATTTGTCCCAGACCTAGGCAACCACAGGTCTGCATTCTGTCTCTATGGATTTGCCTATTGCGAACATTTCATGTAAATGGAATCCTATGATATGTGACCTTTTTTGTCTCGCTTCTCTTTACCTCTTTGAAGTGTTAAAAAGCAAAAATGTCTCTTTAAGGACTAAGGTGTGCCTGACTCAGCCATGGTGTTTTTAATTGCCTTATATGCATGCGAAAGCTGGACAATGCATAAAGAAAAATTGACGCTTTTGAATTATGGTGTTGGCAAAGAATATCGAATATACCATGGACTGCCAGAAGAACAAACGAACCTCTCTTGAAAGAAGTACAGCCAGAATGCTCCTTAGAAGCAAGGATGGCAAGACTACATCTCACGTACTTTGGACATGTTATCAGGAGGGATCGGTCACTGGAGAAGGACATCATGCCTGGTAAACTAGAGGGCTAGCGAAAAAGAAGACGACTCTCAACAAGGTGGATTGACACAGTGAGCTCAAGCATAACAATGATTATGAGGATGACACAGGACCTGGCAGTGTTTCCTTCTGTTGTACACGGGGTTGCTATGAGTGGGAACCGACTCGACAGCACCTAACAACAACAGCAGTGTTTTTAAGTTACATCCACACTGTAGCATGTGTCAGAACTTTATTCCTTTTTATGACTGAATAACATTCCATTGTATGGCTATGCCATGTCTGTTTCTCATCAGACATTTGGGCTGTTTCTACCTTTTGACTGTTGTCAATAGTGCTGCTATGAACGTTGGTGTTTTTGTGTGGGCATATGTTTTCTTGAGTAGATACCTAAGAATGAAATTGCTAGGACTTCACCAGTAGTTCCGTGGAAACCCTATGGGGCAGTTCTATTCTGTGCTATAGGGTGGCTATGAGTTGGAATCAACTCAACCACAACAGGTTTGGGTTTTTTTTTTTTTTTTGTATGGTAATGCTATGTTTATCTTTTTGAGGAACTGCCAGACTGTCTTCCAGATGTACCATTTTACATTCCCAACAGCGGTGTATGAGGGTTCCAGTTTCTCCATATCCTCACCAATACTTCTTATTGGACTTTTTCACGCTAGACATCCTAGTGTGGGTTCGAAGTGGTAACTTGTTGAGGTTTTGATTTGCATTTCCCTGATGATTAATGAAATTGAGCATCTTTTCATGTGCTTATTGGCCATTTGTATATTATCTTTGGAGATATGTCTTTTCAGATCCTTTGCTCATTTTTAAATTGAGTTGTCTTTTTTTTGGGATTTTGACATCTATAATTCATAAGAGATAATGGTCTGTTATACTTTTTTTTGTGATGTCTCCCTCTTTCATTTTTGATTTTAGTAATTTGAGTCTTCTGTTTATTTTTTGTTCAGTCTAGCTATCAGTTTATCCATTTTATTTATCTGTTCAGATAACCAAGTTTTGGTTTTATTGAGTTTATTCTATTATTTTAATCCCCTATTTCATTAATTTGTGCTATAATATTTATTATTTTCTTCCATTTATTTCCTTTAGGTTTACTTTGCTCTTTTTCTGGTATGTTAAGATGGAAGATAAGGTTATTCATTTGAGATTTTTTCTTTTTTAATGTAGGCATTTACAACTCTAAATTTTCTTCTACATTCTGCTTCAACTGCATTCCATACATTTTGGTAATCCTCTACTTTTTCAACAAAGAATATCTCTAAACATTGCCGAATAACCCTCACAGGGCAAAATTACCCCCAGTTGAGAACCATTGCTCTTAAAGGTTTGATAAATATTTGCCAACTAAGGGCCAGGGTGATGAACATCTCAACTGTCTTTTCTTCCCTGATACAGCCAGTCATCTAAAAATGATTTATTGGTAAATAATCTTTTATTTACCCCTTAATATTATGGGGAAGCGCTGTGGTATAATGGTTAAGAACTTAGCCTCTGAAGTTGATTCTCCACTCTCTCCTGCTTCCTAACTGGTGATTTAGTGATTACTTTTATGTAAGATAGGAATAAATAGAAGAAGCTATCTCATGGGGTTATTATGAGGGTTAAACAAGGTAATTCTTGTAAGTATTTTAACATATTGCCTGGTGCATAGTAAGGAGCTGTGGTGGTGGTGATGGTGCTGTAGGTGATTTGATGGTGATGGTATTTTCTCTTTTATCATGTTTCTTTTCTGTATACAACAGGACCTTCTGGGAGCGGCTTGTTCTAATGCATGATAAGCTGCATGAGAGTCTGAGACATAGGTGGTTATTGCATGAATGACTGAATCTGTTCTTGTGCCCATACTGCCCTTTCAGTTATGACAGTTTATGGCACTGCTTTAACGAGCCTTTAATATAGTGGACAGTCAGCAAATATTTCTTTGCCCATTCTGTTAGAAAATGGTGAAAATAACCCTCCAGATTTACATGCTGTGAATTTGCTGTTAGAAGAAGCATTTTTTATGTTGTTCTATGTTTAAATGTTAACTTCTCTATATGCCCTATAGATGCGAGGGGTGGACTTCATGCCATGTGAGAAGTGGATTTGATGATGTTGAGATAGGTTTTCCTTTTTTGTGTTGTTGAACAGATTACTCTAAAAATTCACTTGCGTATACTATTTATCTGGCTTGACTAGATGTTATTTGATAGACATCAGTGTTAAGTGAAAGGTATCATGTAATAGAACCTAAGGTTTTGGGGTTACCAGCCTCTTTGAGAAGTTGGAGTATGACTATGTGCTTTATACTTATTTACTTGTATAAATTATGTCTAGCACCTTAATTCTGGTGTGCTAGAAAACCTTTTAAGAATTTCATTGACCTAAACCCAAAACACCCACTGCCATTGAGTCGATTCTGACCCGTGGTGACCCCATAGGACAGAGTAGAACTGTCCCATAGAGTTTCCGAGGAGCACCCGGCAGATTCTTTTTGTAAAAATATGTATTTTAATTTAAAAATAATTGTTTATTTCTAAGCTAATTATTGTATACTTATAAATATTCCATAATTCAAAGATAGGTTCACTTTTACATAGTAAAGATTTTTAATCTCAAATTTATGCAAAAGTCTAGGTTAATCTGGTATGTTTAAAATTTTTTATCTTACATATTTTTATTAGTGATTTTTGGTCTCAACAGCATTGTAATAAAATGCTGTAAATACATATAAAATAACTGAGTCTTCTATATTCTGGGGATCATAGGGCAAATAATTTCTTAAGTCAATTTGCTAGATAATTTTTCTTCGAAAGGTGATTTTATGTTGAATGAGCCTTGCTTTCATATTACTAATGTTGGGGAGCATTTAAAAATACTAAACAGTCTGCATAAATTGAAAGAAGTTGAACTCTACACAAATATATCTTTAAATCAGAATTGATTATATTTAGCCCTGATTTCTTGAAGCCTACTGATATCTATCAAGTATGTCTTAGTATGATTAAGACTGAAGGACTATTTTTAAGTTGTAATTAACCTGTCAACTATGTGTTGATTTTATTATTGGTAGATGAATTAGTTATTCTTATTTATTGCACTTTTGTACTCAAATAAGTAAAAATGTATTTCTCTCTAAAACTATATGAACATGTCCCTGGTGATAACAAACTAAATCAGGTAATCTCAGATCATGGATTATATACCATATCCTTTATTTCTGAAAATGTCGACACTAACGGAGCATTTCTATGAATAGATTATTTTCCTAAAGATTTCTCTAGTAAGCTATGAAACTAAATATTTAATCCCAGATTGCACTTTAAATGACTTTCCACTTTTATTAATATTATATTTAGAGAAAAATAACTGTGGTAGAAACAGTGATAGTCAAACTAAATCATACAGCACAATACTAGAAGCTGAAATCCTGTTTCAGAATATCTTTCTTTGGGGAATGGCCACATTAGAAAGGAGCTATAGCTTGCTAAATGTTGTCAGGTTTTTAAAATTCAGCATATCATTTTATCTTTACTGCATTTATCATAGTACTGTTAAAAACATTGTCAGTTTCTTTTCAGCCAAGTTATATTTATGATATGTTTCTTTATTAACAGCTTGGTTATGATTGTTCAGTAATTTGGTAGCTTGCAAACTTAGTATCTTTTTTGAATTCTTTTTTTTTTTTAATGGCTGCAGCACTCCTAAAGCCATTTATCTGAAAAGCTACTGTTAGGAGAGAAAAATTGATGGTGTGTGATGCGTTTATTTCTCTCTCTTTTTTTTAAAACATGTTCTTAGTGTTCTATACTTGTTATTTTGCTGATTTTATCCATGAGAGAAATAGGTTTTTTTTTTTAAGACTGAAGATCTATATTTGCACAGAAAGATAAGTAGCGAAATCAGTTTTTATTTAATTTTGGTTTACCTGTCAGGGATACTATATATATATTTTTAGTGTCTTAAACGGAAATATTTTATGACTAAGGAAAGATGCAAATTAATTTTGAATCCTGTATTTTCACTTAACAGAGAAAAGTACTTCCTAGTGTTCCTCTCTAGTCGTTCATTTGTGAGTGTCAGACTCTTGAGTATAGACCTTGAGTGAGTCAGCACCCAGGTTTATGTAGATTGTGGCACAGGTGCATTTGATTCCATTGAAGCTGGACATCAGTGCACATGTGCTCAGTATGAGTAGCTTGAAACTACATGGAAATTGAGTCTTGAGTGAGACACTGGATGAGGTATCAGATGTCTTGAAAAAGAGTAAAAGGCTCCACAGCGGAAGGGAAGGTGGGCTGTTCCTCAGAAGACCTTTCTTGTGTCCAGTCTGTCCTTAGTATGAAAATATTCTAGGGTCCTCATTTAGTGAAAGAACACATGGTTCAGTATGTGCCCTTTAGAAGCTGGTGACAGTAGGCACAAGAAGTCACACAAACGACCTCTTGTTTAGTAAAGAAATAGAGAATTATCATGAACTTCATTGGAATATGTCTGTCAAAAGTACTGAATTATTTGGCTGTTGGCCCCTGAGAAAACCTGTCATTTGTCGATGGGGCAATCCTGGAATGTATATGTATCTGTATGGTTCTTCGTTTATCTTTTGTTAACTCAGGCCAGCTTTATAATTGAATTAACACCTGTTTACTGTCTAACTTCAATTGTGAAAATAAGTTAAAGGGAAAAAAGAAACTGAATAGCATTATAAAAATATTAGAATACTGTTGTCATTATTAAGTCTCTGGATGGTGCAGACGGTTAATGTGTTTAGCTGGTAACTGAAAGGTTAGAGGTTCAAGTACACCCAGAGGTGCCTTGGGAAAAAAAACAGGCGATCTCCTTCTGCAAAATCAGCTATTGAAAACCATGTGGAGCACAGTTTTACTCTGGTACACATGGGGTGCCATGAGTTGGAATTGACTGGATGGCAACTGGCAAATGATCATTGTAATAATTGCCTTCACAGCTGTGTTCCCGCAAAATGATTCTAAGTTAAAGTGCTTCATTTCATACTTACTTTTGAAAAATTATATTTCAGAAGGTGGAATAGGGAAATAGTTATCAAGGAAAGCAAGAGGTTGATTTGTCTGTCAGGCTAATACAAAGGAATTTTTTTCTTAGATGCCCTAATAGAGAATAAGGGCAGGGCTTACATTAAGACTCTTTGTGAGAACCCTGGACTTCTCACTCAAAGTAAAAGAATGAGTCAGCAATCCTATCTTAAAAAATTCCATAATTATTTGTAGCGGAAGTCCACAGCAGTCGTTTTATTGAGACATTGATCAACAATTAATGCTTATCATAATGATGTGCATGAAATAGTTTTTTTTTTTTTTAAGTTTTAAATTTTGGGAGAGGAAAGAAAATTCAAGTGTTTTTCTTATCTAGGGAGGTATGACAGTATATAGCACAATGTCTGCTAACATTCAGTTGTTAATCCCCTTCATGATTTTTGTCATATGTAGGTACCACCTTTATATTTTTCATTGAATTAGATTACTTTTTTTTTTTTTAGTGAGAATCATGGGTTTGTGTTAGTATATTTTTATAAAATATTTAAATAAAAATGTAACTTAAAAAAAAAACCAACTTGGTGAGCTAACTATAATCATCTCCTGTTCCACCATGGAACACACTTTAGGAAATACTGGCATAGTGAAAAGTACGTTGCTTTGGGATCAGCCTGGTTTGGAATCCTCATTTCCTTGCTTGATCAACTACTTTAATCTATTTCTGGATCCTGAAGACTGGGAAGATAATGGTTTGATGTGTGTTTAAATTAAATGATAAACTTTATAATGTACCTAGTTCAGGGAAGATGTTCAAGAAATGGTAATTACCTTATTATCTCACTACCTATACCCCACTTACCCCATAAACCAAGTGGAGGATAAAAGTTTATGACTCACTTTCTCTGACGTTGGATAACTTTAGCTCTGTAACTAGCCCCCTGGAAACCAAAATTATTATGAATTGTGCATTTATTGGAAGTTAATCCAGCAATTTCTCTCCTTGTTGATAAGTTATTGTGCTTAGTTTTCTAATTTGGTTGAAAAAAGAAGATAGTTTCACTGGTCTTAATGTTTCAGTAACGTTTTAAACCTGTGATTTTGTCCATATTGTGAAAAATGGTGTATCAGATGCTGTGTTGTAGAACTTTGTCTTTAAGGGTAATAAAGAATTCTTTTAACTCTTAAATAAGAAAAGCCGGCCAATGACAGTACTTTAGGAAATGATTGGTACTACTCACAGTATTTGTACCAGGTTAGATATTGTTAGGAAAATAAAGCTTCTTCAATCTCGATTAATATAACTGTGTTAGAAGAAAATATGTAAATCAGGAAAAAGTGGTTAAAGTTGGAAATTTTTCAGTTTGCAAAAATTTTTCGCTGTACAATTTAAGCTGTCCATTTTGAGCCTTTAAATTTTTAAGAGTTGTCTTAGATACCTAACTTAAATGGATTGATTTTCTTGATTTTAAAGCAACAGTAGCATATTGTTAAGAAGAAGAGTAACTCTTATATGTTAAAGTTTTACAAGAAAGGAGTCATATATACTTTCTAATTGGGATGTAAATATTTAATAAGCTTGAGTCATTTGAGTGCTTGTTTTACCTGTGTAAAAACTCTTTAGACTAACTTTCATAAACATTGGGGAATTAGGTCATTTACTCATTTACTGAGTTAGAGGTGATTATAATACAAGTTTTTGAGATTCAGGAAGTGTGCCTTATGAACCAGGAAGGCTGGCTAGTGTTCTTCATGGTTTTTTTTTTTTTAAGAAATTTCATTTGAACTTTCCATTATCTTAGCTTGATTTAGACTCTTGAGGTTAAAAAATCTATATTGATTTTCAGATGTTCAAATCTTATTTTGAAGTTCTGAAGCTAGAGATCTGTTTTATCCAGTAGTGTTTTTACTCCTTTCTGAAGAGCTATGTATAACTTCGGGGAAATAAAACTGATTTCTTTAAAAATCTGTTTCACCCAAGAGGTATAAAGGCTTATTTAAAAACTGCTCTAGCTGCAGTTTTTTGTAGTTGCCAGCAGATGGCATTTTAAGTTCATGAAAAAAAAAAAATTTTTTTTTTTTTTTTGAGGAAACTAAACACTGTATTTCCAAGCCTGGAAAAAATCGTTCAAGTGGCAGATACTCTAAGTGAGATCGGTGGTGGTAGTATTGGTCATGGTGAGTTAAAAAAAAATACTCTAAGTGAGATCGGTGGTGGTAGTATTGGTCATGGTAAGTTAAAAAAAAAAGTCTATTACCTTTAATTTTGCTTTACAGGAAAAATCTTCCTATAACATTTTAGATCAGCGGTTCTGAAGCCTTAGTGTGCATCGGCGTGACCTAGAGGGCTTGTTAAAAACAGATTGTTTTTAACAGATTGGCTCCAGAGTTTCTTATTCTGCTGGTCTGCTGGTCCGGGGTAGATAGCTGGTCTGGGGCAGGGCCCAAGAATTTGCATCTCTAACAAGTTCCTAGGTGATGTTAATTGTCTGGAGATCACATTTTCAGAACTACTATTATTAAACAATCTTTCCTTTAAGTGTTAATTATTAAAATAGTATGCCATTATTGTTGTATTGCTAAATCTAAAAAGTATGTACCCGTTTTCTTTTACCCTAATCCATTTCACCGTGTTTTTGTCCCCTAGATATATGTTTCAGTGTAGTCATATTGTGTCTTTTTTACCTACTGTTTTTTCTGTTTACACATTTTTCCCCACTGTTAATGTATAGTTCCCCCACTTTCTCCATTGCCTTTTTACTGTAACTATAGAGTGTTGCCATAGTGATGCAATATCTTTTCAGAAATGTAAGCTGAGAAGTGTTTTAATTTGGTCTTTTTTGTTTGTTTTTGTTTCCTTGACCAGTATCGATGTAATAACTGCCAGTGGCTTCCCGGACAGTAGCCCCTGTAACTTTGTGGGGTTGGTTCTAATTTTAATTCAAAATAATGCTAAATCTTACCACCTTGTATTAAGTGGAATGAATGGGGAGTTTTCTTTCATAATCATGTATACCAGAATCTCTTCAGGACTTTGTGATACGTGGCCTGCTCTTTGGAAGCAGTGAAACTATAATAAATTTAGATTTGTTTGTAAAGAAGCCGAGGGAAAAAAAGTAAATGTAATTGTTACTTTGAAAATGAAAATGCCTGAAGTTCCAGATTTTACAAAATATTAAACAGTATTTCAACCTGAATTTTGATAGTTGGTAAAAAAAAAAAAAAATTTTTTTTTTTTTTTGGTAGCTAAGTGAATTTTGGATAGTTGAGTCCTATTCAGATTTTTGTTTGTTTTTAATTGTTGTAAGTGTATATAAACACTACTTAGAGTCTTGAGGTTAAAAATTTATATTGATTTTCATGTTTTAGTTTGAATAAGTGCACATGAAGTCTCGTAGTATTCTTTTTAAAACATTTCATTTATGCTGTTAGGAAAAGAGACCTAAAAAGCTAGTTCTTGATTATCGGTAGCATAGAAATTAGACATAATGGATTATATTAACCCATGGGAAACCTGTAACTGTATTAAGTACAGATTCCAGTTTTCTGCCTTTTATTTACTAAGGCTGTTAACAGTAACAAGCAAAAGTAGTCATTTTAAATTTTACACTTTTTTCATTTCATTTTCATTTTTTATAGAAGTGCAACATAATGATTCATAAATTGAATAAGACCTCTTTGTTAATTTTGCTTGTTTATTTTTATAGTGTTGTAACAAATGCCTAAAAGCATTCAAAAAGGAGGTAACAGTTTATTTAATGGTATAATTCGTTTATAGCATTTGATACAGATTAAAGGTCATAATACAGAAAGAGCCCTGAAACAGATAGTTTTAGGACTTCTTGAGGAGACATTGGTTGGCTTTTCTTGTTTATCATACAACTCCTGCCCCCCACCCCCCCAAAAAGCAAAGCAAAACAAAATTACCGTAAGTTTCAAGAACTCTTCAGATTCTTTGGGAATTCACTTTGGGAATGTGTGTGTGTTTGTAAGTATGTTCTTTAATACCTCATAAAGGTGTTATAAAACTTTGTCCATCCTAAGCCTTTACTTTTTTTCCTTTCTTACATACTTTTTTCCTCCCCCAACTCATACCTCAATTTTGGTGTTCTTTTTTAAAGGCAGTTATGCTTCCCCAATTTTGATGTACTTGGCACATTTTCTAGGAGTTCCCGGTTGGTGGCAATGGTTAAGCACTTGCCTACTAGCCAAAAGGTTGGTGGTTCAAACCTACCCAGAGGCACATCAGATGATAGGCTTGGGGATCTGCTTCTGAAAGTTCACAGCTTTGAAAATCCTATGGAGCAGTTTTCCTCTGCACACATGGAGCCACCATGAGTCAGAATTGACTTGATGGCAGCTAACAACAGCAAAGTATGTTTTCCGTGGTCTGACTGGACTAATTTGTACACCACTTGGTGTCTTGTGTACTAAAACTGATTTGAGCAAGAGTTGCACTTTAGTAATAATTGTGCCATTGTTCCATTCACTGACTCGTATAGCTGAGTAGTTAAAAGCTGAACTCTGGAGACATGTTGCTTGGGTTTAAATTTTGGCTACCCACTGTGTACTTTTCAACTTATTTTTATTTTCCCATTGCCTGAAAAATGAAGTTAATGCACACCTCATAAGGTTGTTTGAAATAAGTTAATACAAATAAAGTACTTAGAACAGTGCCTAGAATAGTTAAGTGCCATATGTGTTTGATTATTATATAATTATTACTGTCATGGAGCCCTGATGGCGCAATGGTTAAGTGTTCGGCTGCTAACCAAGTGGTTGGCAGTTCATATCTACCAGTCCTAATCTCCCAGTTGCTGCTTGGAAACCCTGTGGAGGAATTCTACTCCGTTGGAATGAGTCAGAACCAACTTGACGGCAGTAGGTTTTGTGTGTGTATGTGTGTTATTTGTGTAGTATAGATAAAGCATTTGCCATGGTTATTAGCACATTATTGTTCATCGATTTGGTTTGTTCCTATTGCTTGTTGGCATTAGCAGCATCCCTTTTTTTTTTTTTTTCTTTTAACTTAAGAAGCTTTCATAATTATCACTTTACTCTGTGGGTACATGTGCATTTGTCAGGTACTTCTGTTGAAAGTTCTAGTGGTTGTCTTCACTGTTTACCTTTTTCATTTCAATAAATAAATTTTTTAGAAGTTCACAAATAAGATTTTTTTATTTGCCAACTTAGGCATTTAAAACTAATCATGATAAAAAAAATAAATAAAATCTAAAAAAAAAAATTTATTTTTTTTTATGTATAAGTAAGCCACTTTTTTTTTTTTTTCTTCTGTCATTTCCAATTTTTATCACGTTTCCTTTGGTACTTTCAAGGGCATACTACGTTTATACTTTAGTTTATAATACTTCGGTCCTACTCGAATGCAGCATTGAAGTGCAAATATGTTTTATTAAAATGACCACTAAAAACAAAGATAGTTTAAATATCTAGTTAGGAGTTTACCTCATGTTATCTTTCATCCACTTACTACGTAATTTGGGTAATTTCGTTTAACTTCTTTGTAATGAGTGACTTTTTAGGAAATTTTAGTATACATGTACTTATCTGTCTACCTAGAAAAAATCAATATTTATGTAAGGGCTTATGACTTCACAATATAAAAGCAGGAAGCAAAAGACAAATTATTTTGATGTGTTTACTGCCAAAGAAGTTTTGTAGTATTAGTGATAATTTGTCTTTTAGAGATCTCAAACTGTTTATTGAAACGAAAAAATTAGTAAGGTTCTGTTTTACTCTAGATAAAGATAGTAGTATATTTTCTGTGTGTTATCTCACTTTCCCCCACAAAGGGAAATGTTCAGATTGGGGGGAAAAAGAGCAGAGACCTTAATAGTTGAGTTAATAGTTCTGAAATAAGCTGTATACTGTTTCCAAATCTAAATGTTTTACCTACCATAAGTATTAATACCTTCAATAAAATATTTTAAACTTATAAACTTTTTTTTTTAAAACAGGTTTTAATAATCGAGGAACTTGTTACTAATTATGACACCTCTCTTAAAATGTGTGACTTTTTTAGCCCTTATGGTAAGTTTGAATTAGGTAATATTGGAACTTGATTTCTAATATAAATCTATTTCTAATCACTTACAGTAATATTTTGTTTTTTATATGCATGATAGCTTTTTACTAAACAGCGTTTGAATTGGTAAAATGAGAGTCCTTTCAATTTTATTTAATTTAAATTTTTCATAACTTGTGGGGTGAAAATTAATCCTGTTTTAACATCTGAAAACAGACTTGAGAGGTTGAGGTTTTGGCCCAAGATCATGCAACTTTTTTGTTTTTAAAAGTTTTATTTATTTTGTTGTTACTGTTGAGAATATACACAGCAGAACATACACCAATTCAGCAGTTTCTATGTGTGCCATTTAGTGACACTGATTACATTCTGTGAGTTGTAAGCATTCTCACCCTCCTTTTCTGAGTTGTTCCGCCCCCACGAACATGAACTTAAACTGCTCCTTAAGGGTTCCTATCTAATCTTCCAAGTTGCTGTGGTCTATTTGATCCTATATAGATAGTTGTTATATAGAGCACAGTGCTCAAGGCAGATGTTTTTTATTAGTTAAGCTAAACTACTTGGTTTTAAAAAGTCTTCAGGGGATATTTTTAACTTAAGGTTTAAAGATTATCTTAGGACACTAGTTTCAGGGGTTAATCCAACCTTTATGGCTCCAGGAAGTCTGGAGTCCATGAAATTTTGAAATTCTGTTCTGCATTTTCCCCTCTTTGATCAGATTTCTTCTATGGAATCTTTGATCAAAATGTTCAGTGATGGTAGCTGGGCACCATCCAGTTCTTCTGGTCTCACGGCACAGGAGGCAATTGTTCATGGAGGCAATTAGCCACACACTCGGTATTCTCCTCCTAGTGCTGACTCTCCTTCCTCTGTTGTTCCAAGTGAATAGAAACCAGTTATTGTGCCTTGGATGGCCACTCACAGGCTTTTAAGACCCCAGGGATTACTCATCAAAGTAGGAGGTAGAACAGAGGTACTAAACATGTTATTAGGCCACTTCACTGTGATGTCCCATGAAACCATGACTCTAAATCTCCAAATGAAGAAACCAAATCCCATGAGGCTTTTGGTTATACATAAGCAGCCTCAGCAGCTACTCTTTTTTTTGTTGTTGTTGTTGTAAATATGTATATCACACTAGTTTCACCAGTTCAACTTTTGACAGGTGTGCAGCTTACTGACAGCAGTTAAAATAATCAGCTGTGGACCTCTACCCCAATGTGATATTTCCACACCACTAACCCCTCCTTTGTCCTTGCCTCCTCGTAACCACTAATAAACTCTGTTCTTTATACAGTTGCCTTTTTTGTCTTTTTATAAAAGTGAGGTCATACAATATTTGTCCTTTTGTGATTGGCTTATTTCCCTCAGCATATCATCTTTCAGTTCCATCCTTATTGTAACTTGTATCAAGACTTCATTTCTCCTACTAGCTGAGTAGTAGTCCATTGCATGTTTGTACCACATTTTGTTTATCCATTTGTCTGTTGATGGGCATTCAGGTTGTTTCCACCTTTTGGCTATTGTGTAATAGTGTTGCAATGAACATTGGTTTGCAAGTCTCTTTTGTTTTCAAGTTTTTTGGGTATATACCTAGGAGTGAAATTGTTGGGTCATATTTTAGTTTTTCAAGGAACTGCCATAGTTTTTCGCAATGGCTGTACCACTTTGCATCCCCACCAGCAATGGGTAAGGGTTCTAAATTCCCACATCCTTGCCAACATTTGTTATTTTCAGTTTTTTTTTTATCTTAGCCATCCTAAAAACCAAGGGAAAAAGAAAACCAAACCCATTGTTGTTGAGTTGATTCCGACTCACAGTGATCTTATAGGACAGAGTAGAACTGCCCCACAGGGTTTACAAGGAGTGGCTGGTGAATTCAAACTGCCAGCGTTTTGGTTAGCAGCCATAGCATGCCACAGCTCTTAACCACTGCACCACTGCGGCTCCATCCTATTAAAATGGTATCTCATTGTGGTTTTGATTTGCATCTCTCTAATAGCTAATGACACTGACCGTCTTTTCATGTGTGTTTGGTGGCCATTTGATGTCCTCTTTGGTGAAATGTCTGTTCAAGCCCTTTGCCCATTTTATGATTGCTTTATTTGTCCTTTTGTTGTTAAGTTGTCGAAGTTTTATATATATTTTGGTTATTAGATTCTTGTTGGATATATGGTTTCCGAAGATATTCTCTCAGTCGATAGCTTACCTTTTCATATTTTTGGCAAGCCTTTTTATGAACAAAAGTTTTCAGTTTTTATGAGGTTCCGTTTATTTGTTTTGTCTTTTGTTGTTTGTGCTTTTGTTATTATATTAGGTAATACATTGTTGAAAGCTAGGCCTGACAGCATCGCCCTGCTTTTTCTTGTAAGAATTTTATGGTTTTAGTTTGTAGATCATACAATTTTTAGCAGAACTATAACTATTTTTTCTGAACCCCTCTGCTTTTTCTACTATTTTTTTTTCCTTTAAATCCTGTATAGTGTGGTCTTTTGTTTATGTATTTGTAAGGGCATATGTAAATCAAGGCAAGTTGATTTAGGAAACACTCTAGAATGTTTTCAACCACCCAGGTGGTAACTTCAGTCAGAGTTCTGTGTGTCTCTTCTACATGTCACTGCCCTTTCATTTTAATTAGATTGGAAAAATATATATATAAATATATATACGTACGCAGCAGGAACTATAACAAACCCTTGTGTCCCTCCCCATCGTCCAGCATATACTATTAACAATTGATAATTGGAATATTTTTAAAACCAATTCTAGACATACTGTTTCTGAAATATTTTTAAAGCAAATTCTAGACATATTGTTTCAGTTGTAAATTCCTTAGCATGTACCTCTAACAGTGTAAAACACTTAAAAAGAAAACATAGTCACAGTGCTTACTCAGAAGTTAATCTTACTCAAAATTAACTCTAATACCATAATATCTCCTAATGCCTACTCTACATGCAAATTTCCCCAGTTATCTCAAAAAATGTCCTTGTATAATTGGTTTATTTGAATCTGGATTCAGTTAAGGTCCACACTGCATTTGATTGTTCTGTCAGCCTTAGGTCCTTTTGATCTAGAGCAGTAACCTCCCTTTCTTCCCCTCTTTTATAAAAAAAAAAAAAAAAAATTTTTTTTTTTTATGCTGTTTATTTGTTGTAAGGTCATTTGTCTTGTGGAATGTCCCGTATTCTGGATTTGACTGAATGCTTTATCATGGTATTGTTTAACATATTTCGCTACATCCGTATTATCTTGTAAACTTATAGTTAGATTTGTAGGCTTGATTAGATTCAGGTTCATTTAAACACCAGTGGTGGTTCTTTATACTTCCTATTGCATCACATCAAGAGGCAGAGGATGTTATTGTTGTCTTTCTTCTTGTGAATGTTAAGATTGATCAGGGTTCAGACATCATCAGCCAGACCTACCTTTATAAAAGTTACTCATCAACCTCTCTGAAGTCCCTGGTTGGTGCAGGCAGTTAACAGGCGTGGCTACTAACTGAAAGCTTGGAGGTTTGAGTTCATCTGGGCACATCTTGGAAGAAAGGCCTGGCAATCTACTTCTGAAAAATCAACATTGAAGACCCTACAGAATACAGTTCTGCTCTTACACACGTGGGATTTCCATGAGTTGGAAATGACTTGACAGCAACTGGTTTTTTTTTTGTCTCTCCGTCTAATGATTTTATCAACCTTGGCGATCATTGCCTGGATCCTTTATTTCATTCTAGTTGTCATTTCTTCTGCATTTATTAGCTGGAATTCTTATAAAAAGAGAACTTTCCCTCATCAAATATTTGGTTCCCCTGAAATATGTTTATACAGGAGAAGCAGGATAAACTCTTTTTATTTATATATTATATGTTTTTTCATTTATGCTATAGTGTGTTTGCATTGTTGTCGTGCCGTTGAAGCAGCCAGTCCAGGGGAAACTGTCTGTTCTAATGCAGGGTGGGCAGATTCTTGTTTATGTCCTTTGCGTCTTATCTGATACCTCTTTGTCTTCTCTTCTAAATCCTTTTCGAGGGCGTGGTACTTCTTTGCCTGCTCTAGCTTGAGGGTAGAGGATGGGGGTGCAGGATGGAGCTCGGCTGATAGTATGTGACATCTTTTGTTAGACGACTTAGGCTGGCTGGCCTCTCTCTTCATAGATTTTTGTCACATAGTCAGGGGTGTGTCCTCTTCCTGTGAGTCAACTTTGAAGTTTGAATTTCAAAATTCAACTTTCAGCTTTGAATGTCGTTAATTTAATTTAGTGTGGAGGCCTAGAAAATGCTAAGCTCTGGCAGTTCTTGCCTCTGCTGAAATGTCGCAGTGGTGGTTAGAGGTATCTCCAGGTTTTTTTCCTTGACTTTTGCTGGGCTGCTATGTTATAGTCTCAGCCTGAGAATTCACAAAACTAGATTGATTTACGTTCTTTCCCCAGCACTGTTTTCTTTGGAGTAGGATAGGATTAGAAGCCTAGTCAAACCAGAATCTTGTTTATTTGCTAGGTTGCCGCTTTCTGAACTTTTTGGCGGGAAGTCAGACCCTTTCTGTTGAAATTGGTTATTTTTACTAGTTTTTTTTTTTTACTGTTTATTATTATTATAGCTGTTAATTTTATTATGAAATGGAGGGGGGAGTCTGTGATTTGCTTTACTTTGCCTTCTTCCATATAATAACTTTATGTTTGATTACAGAGAATGGGGAGAAGGAACCCCCAACAACACTACTCTGGGTTCGGTATTTCCTGGCACAGCACTTTGATAAGCTTGGACAGTATTCTTTGGCTTTGGATTATATTAATGCTGCAATTGCTAGTACTCCAACTCTAATAGAGTTATTCTATATGAAAGCAAGAATTTACAAGGTAAATCTTAGTAATGTTTTTTAAATATATAGAGAATTCAGCCAGTTGAAGAATGCTTGGAGATTTTTCTTTGTAGAAATTGCTTCCAGATAATGTGTTCGTAATACTCTAATAATACTAGGGAATTTTATGTTACATGATTGGTGTAATAATTGTGGGTCATTGGATTTGGCTGTTGGTGAACATAATTTGTAATTTATGAAGAGATTTCTAGATAAATTTAACGGAAATCTTGCCAAATCTCTAATTCATCTTCATAAATTTCCTCCACTTATATTGCACGCATATTCTTTTGATCATAAACTGTGATTTCTTTTAATGCTTTCATCTCTTGTAGCATATAGGTAATCTAAAAGAAGCTGCAAAGTGGATGGATGAAGCGCAGTCTTTGGACACAGCTGATAGATTCATCAATTCTAAATGTGCAAAATATATGCTTCGAGCAAATATGGTAAAAGAAGCAGAGGAAATGTGCTCCAAGTTCACAAGGGTAGGAAATATCATACGTGAGCATGTAGTTGTCTAAGTTAGTAAAATTAAACTTAAGTTTTGTGATGATTTGTGAAGCTTGCTACTGAAGTTCATAAGAATTAATGTTTGTTATATTTTTTAAAGTCCCATTTAGTTTATATCCTAAGTACAATTTATTCTGTGTGTATATTTCTGGTGGGGGTTGATTAAAAAGCAGTAGCAGTAGCAAAAAAGCCAGCTGTATGCCATAATTCAGAGCTTATGTGTAAAATTCTATTTGCATTATCAGTTCTTTGTCTCACTAGTAATTTTTGACTGCTTTTAATGCTTTTCCTTTATAGTGTCTTATTTCAGAATTGCTCACCGAGTTCTTCCTGTGTAGAATAACTTCTGTGGACTAGTTTCTTTATGACATTCTAGAATTTAACTTCTTTTAAGCTGTGAACTAAATGTTTCTTCTCTTTTCCTTCTTACCTTCCTTTCCTATCCTTTTGCACATAGACTTTCTGCTATATTATTAAATTAATACATGTATTAGGTATTAATAGAACAGAATAGAAAGCTCAAAAACAAATTCACACAAAGTTAGGAAGTTGATATACAGCCAACCCATTGCCGTCGAGTTGATGCCGACTCAGAGGGACCCTAAAGGGTAGAGTGGAACCACCCCACAGGGTTTCCAAGGATTCAAACTGCTGACCTTTTGGTTAACAGCCAAGCCCTTAACCACTGCGCCACCAGGGCTCTGATATTCAGCCAGAGGTACTTTAGAATCAGAAGAAAAGATGTTACTGGACCAATTAATTGTGTTGGGGA
The DNA here is from genome assembly GCF_030014295.1 of Loxodonta africana. Taxonomy (NCBI): domain Eukaryota; kingdom Metazoa; phylum Chordata; class Mammalia; order Proboscidea; family Elephantidae; genus Loxodonta; species Loxodonta africana. Next base: position 59,710,697 of record NC_087358.1, read on the forward strand.
AAAAAAATGAGATCCCTGTCTTACACTGCACATGAATCAATTTCAAGTTCTCTTAAGTTGTTGAATTAAAATATCTATTTCTTCTCTTTTCCTCCTGTCCTATCCTTTTCCACATAGACTTTGTTGTATTATTAATACACAATAAGGTTAAATATATACACAGACTAATAGAACAGAATAGAAAGCTGAAAAACAGATTCACACATATTTAGGAACTTGATGTATAGCCAAAGGTACTTTAAAAATCAGAGAGGAGAAGATGTTGTTGCTGGGTCAGTTATTTGTGTTGGAAAAAAAATGAGATCCCTATCTAACTCCATGCATAAATCAGTTTCAAGTGGATTAAAGATCTAAATATGGAAAGCAAACCTTTCAAAAATTTAGAAGAAAATATAGGAGTGTATGTTTAGGGCTCTTGGTATAAAGTATTTCTTAAGGCATCAAAAGCATAAACTGAAAAAGAGTAAAATTTATGTACTTGACTATATTATTTACATATAACAAAAAATAAAAAAGATAAGCATAGAACTAGAGAAGATATTTCCAACTCATAGGATGAAAAAAGGATTTATAGAGATTGCCAAAGAATCCGCTGAAATGGTTATATAATGCACGTTGAAAATGACATTGAGACATAAGGGAATCATGTTTGCAAATTTGATTTCCAAGTTTTAATTAGGATACTTTCAAATAAATTTTTATCTCCAAGTGTACATTATATATGAAGGGCTTTAGTGCTGGTGTTTGCAAGTAAGTTATTTAAGATGAAAATAAGTTACTGCCATGCTCTGTGATGCCAATAGACTGCCTTCGTTAAAATCCTAACTAGACTGTTTTGGGTCTGGATGTTTGTGGAAACATACTTATAATTCAGAAGCCACAGAATAGCATGAAATTTTATTGTGCAAATTTAAATACTTGCAAGAATGATGTGATGCAATCATGTAAACACAAACCAAAAAACCAAACCCATTGCCTTTAAGTCAGTTCTGACTTATGGTGACTCCATGTGTTACAGAGTAGAACTGCTTCATAGGATATCTTGCCTGTAATCCTTACTGAAGTAGATCTCCAGGCCTGCGGTGCCACTGGGTGGGTTCATACTGCCAACCTTTAGGTTAGTAGTCCAGCGCAAACCATTTGCGCCACCTAGGGACGGTACATGAGAACACAGAAATAAAAATTCAATAAGAAGAAGACAGTACAGGCAGTCCCAGGATTACGAAGGAGTTCCAGTCCTAAGTGTGTCTTTAATTCGAATTTGTACGTTAAGTCAGAACACTTAGGTATGGTTCGTATCTAACGTCAGTAAAATGTTTGTCTTAGTATATAGTATATAGCGTACCTTGGTATGCGTAAAAAACATTATAAAGAAACACTTCCAGGTACATTAACACATCTTTACCCTAATACAGAAATAATAACGTTCTGATGCACAAGGCAAAGTAGCTTCTGTTTGTTATTGTGAACCGTTGTATGTACCTTGAATTTTAAATATAATAGGCTTTATGGTGGGGAGTTGGTTCATAACTATGGATTGCACATAAGTCGGACGTTTGTAACCCGGGAACTGCCTGTAGGTATGTCGCCAAAGGATGCGAATAGTTAGACCACAGAAGTAGAAAATGGAATGGTGAAAGAAGATTTCTTCATTAGTAATCAGGGAAATGCGAATTACAACAATAAGATAGCATTTTGTACTCATTAAATTGGCAAAAATTTAAAAGTCTGACATTACTGAGTATTGACAAATGGTGACAGTGGCACAGGACCAGGAAGTGTTTCATTCTGTTGTATGTGGCGTCCACTCTGAGTCAGAACCAACTTGATGGCATCTAACAACAGCAGTGCTATATATATAATTTTCATCAAAGGCCACTACTGTAGACCATTTGCTACTTATTTTTCATCATACAAAGGGCTTTCTCATCTGAAGCTGCCTGACCCCTCCCATTACCCATCGAGTTGGTTCTGACTCTTAGCAACCCTATACTTCCCAGCATTTAGAGTAATGCTAATAATTTGTGTACCGTTTGTTAAGGGGAAATAGAAAAGCACATTAAGCACTGAGCTAGTTGTTTTATATACATTATATCATTTAATCTTAGCAACTCTGTAATATTATTACCCCCATATTAACAGTTAAGAAAATGTTTTTAGAGAGGTCAAGAACTGGGCCAGAGGGTACCCAACTAGTTATTCATTTGCAGCCAGAATTCTGTCCGGCCTCGGTGTCTCTCAAATCCTTGTTCTTCGTGTTAAACCAATTAAAAATGTGTGATAGAAACAGAATCCACAGTGGCTAGTGATTCGAAAAGTCAGGTGCTATAGAATTAACAGTAGAAGCAAAGTGGCAGTTGTAATGTTGGAGGAAAGTATTAGCAGGAATAGTTTTTAGGAGATAAAAATAAAATTAGGAAAATAGCGATACTGTTTACATTCACATAGCACTTAATCAAGTAGGTATTTATTTGACATTTTACTACAAGGGGTATCCCTGGGTGGTACAGATGGTCAAGTACTCAGCTGTTAACTAAAAGGTAGTTCAAACTCACCCAGAGGCACTTTGGAAGAAAGGCCTGGTGATCTGCTTCCAAAAGGTCACAGCCATGAAAACCCTATGGAGCACAGTTCTCTTCAGCACATGGGGTTGCCATGAATCAGAATTAACTCAAAGGCAACTGGTTTTGATTTTTTACTGCAAGGTAATCGAGACTCTGAAGAATTAATTGACTCGTCTTTGGTCACATTGTAAGTAGTGCCAGGGCTCAAACTCTCCAGTGCCATTTCTACTATATCACAGTTTTGAAGATGAGAAGGGAGTATAAGGAACAGACATAAAAGCAGTGGTGTTTTTAAAGTACTACATGGAAGGTCAAAGTAAAGATTAGAAATACAATTTAAAATGGTTATACGAAACTTTCTTAAACAAGTCCAGTAATCATAAAACAAAACAACTGGTATGTGCCTAAAAGCTGTAAAAAGGCATAGAATGAGAAGGATTAAAGTAGTTGGCTGACTAAGGAGAGTAGTCACCAACATCTGTGGCTCAGCTTGCTCAGCCTAAGTGCCTCTGGTTGTCCGCTCTCGACAAGTCCTGGTGCTGCATGGGGCGAGCTTCTTCAGTGTATCCCTACTGGTTCATTGGCCAGGGACGTCTGTGCTGTGTAGTGGATGGCATAGTGAGCCAGAGGAGGGAAATTGCTAATGACCATAATAATCACTTCATGTCTGCTGGCTAGTGAATAAATTAAGTGCTTATACTTCCGTTTTGCAGTTTAAAATTTTTATACAGCGTCAGCGCAGGTTGGGTAGTCTGTTGGTAAACTTTTGGAAACTGAAAATAATGTAGACTTTAAAAATAATATGTTTTTTTTTTTATGGGTCATCAGAAAATTGGAAATTTTAGGCAAGCATAAAGAATAAATTCAAAAAGAAAAAATGCATGCATAATCCCATTCATCCTGAGAGAGCCAGGTTTTAGACTTTTAAGGAGAATCCTGAAAATCGAATTGATAATATGAAAGGGGATAAAAAGACCTGAAGACTGTAATTATTTATACAAATGGACCTTTGCCATCTTTCCTGGGGTCACACACAAAATATATTTAAAATAACTGTTTTGTAAACTTTGACAAAACTACTGGAGTAAACTACTAGAACTAGGTACTTCGTCACCTTTTCTCAGAATTCTCATTGAGCCTGTATTAAAATATTCCTAAGGAATTCGGTTATTTGTTTTGTCAGCTACTGCAAAAGTTGGCCTGGCACAGGAGATGCTCTTAGAAGCAGACACATTGGCACAAAGAAGTTGGCAACTGATAGCCTAACGTGCAGGGAGAAGGCTGGGGAACTGAAGAGCAGGCTGGGTGCTGTTACTGACAGCTTTGACAGTGATGGACGTATACAGTAGTGACCCTGAGTCAGCAAGGAGACGTTAAGTAGCTTTTGCTTAAAAGACATTAAGTATGAAATGCTCCAGAGGATTATTGGCTTAAATCATTTAAATAAAAGCATTGGTGCTTAAATTAAGTTTTGAAGTTTTTTATATTGCAGAGTGTTGAATACTTGGTCAGGGCTGTAAAATTAGGCATTATGTAATCTGAAACCAGTAGGAGCCTTTAGAAACACTTTCTAATATGTTAGTCCCCATTTATTGGCATAATAGTTCTTGTAGCTACAGTTATAAAGGAGAAAATGAGCTTTTTAGGATCTGTTTTGTTTGTTTTTTATAGTTATGATTGCTTCCATTTCAGGAAGGCACATCTGCCATGGAAAATCTAAACGAAATGCAGTGTATGTGGTTTCAGACAGAATGTATTTCAGCTTATCAACGTTTGGGCAAATACGGGGATGCCTTAAAAAAATGCCATGAAGTAGAAAGGGTAAGTTGTTAAAATACTGACTTTAGTTTTTTCCTGTAAGGTGACGAAAAAAGCAGGCAGATTTCTACACAGGAGATCATCCACCTCTTGTAACTACTTTGGAAGCTTCATTGTGAAAAAAATTCTTGATCTTATTAGCCTTCCAGGCATTCAGAAGTTGTGAACAAATGTTTGCTTTTCTTGATCCTCCAGTTTTTTGTTTTTATTTTGATATGTCTATATATTTTTGTCTGAAAGAAAAAGGAAAAAGATTAATTTATTAAACCATTGTATTAATGTAAATTAAAATTTTTTCTTCACTGATTGGGCCATCATTTGATTTTCTTCACTAGCCTAGAAGGACACACAAGCTCACAGCAGCCTCTTTCCTCTTTACGTCAGGATCTGGTCTACAGCCAGCCTCTCTCCAATTTGTCTTCCCAGGACATTTGTTCTCACATTCAGTATTTTGTACAGCAATCTGTAGCCAGTTTGCAGGCTTATTCTATTATTTGCTTTTAGGGTTATGTATGCGATGTGCCTTACTGTTCCATGTTATAAAAAGGTTTAGTGAGGGGACTTTTCTTTTCCTTTGTGTGAATTTTTGTTTTCCTGTTCTTTGTCATCTCTGAAGCACTCTCCTTCCAAATGGACAACAGGAGGAAAAGAGCCGCACATGCACCCCTTGAGGCAGTCCTCAGCAGCCCTCAGTTGTGGGGTCAGTCGACACCACTGTTCCCATGCTGACCGCAGTATAAAACCACAGGCATCGTAGTCAGGTGAGCCTGATGTCTGCACCACGGCAGTCACTTTGGCCTTTTTCCCATGTGAAACTCCTAAGGTTCCCCAAAGGAAAGGCATCTTAGGGGGTGGTGTTTGAAGGGAAATGGAACTAGGATTACCTGAGCCCTTTTAGAAATAATCTAGTTGTTGTTTTGTTTTGATTTCCCTTTTTAAGCCTGGGCTTGATGGCTGTATCTGTAGGGAAAACCCTCTTTATCTGCTCCTTGAAAAATAAAAGCCTGTGGATGATATGTGAAATATCCAAGCACTTGAGTTTAAATCAGGCTCATATTTCTGTAATAAGACCATAGAGCACCAGCTTGTTTCAACAAGCCCTAGATGAACATCACTTTAATAGCATCCTCCTTATTAAGGCAAGATACATTTTTACTGTTCAAGAAAGACATTCTCAGTGAGAAATAGATTGTTTGCTTGATAATGAAGAGGCTGCTGCTCACTTAGGAATCAGTAATTCCATCAAGACCATACTGGGGAAATTTATCAAATTTTCTGTGAAAGTGAAATTTGCATGTCCATAAACAAGCAAACAAAAAAAAAAACCTTTACCATTGAGTCAATTCTGTCTCATAGCGACCCTATAGGATTATTAGAATTGGGAACTTCTTGAACTTAAATCCCATTCCTCCTGACAGTAATGACCATATTACTTTATCCTTTTAAATATTTTTTGAGAGTTACAGTATATAAGTAGCTCTCCCATTACAAAATTTCATTTAGATTATACCTCTTAAATTTTTTGTGGTTTTTGTTGAGTAGCATGGAGTAAAGTTCTGTAGTGTCAGATAAAGTACTTCTAGTTCAAAAAGTGACTTAAAATGAGTAGTAGAAAGCATTTTTGAAGTAAAAAATTACAGGAAATCATTGGCTATCAGAGATCAGAATATGACAGATCATCACCCTCTGATGTTACATAGTTATTGTTAGAAACTTTAACTATATTTAGATTTTCTGTTGATGCTTAAGAATAGAAAGAACTAGAAACAGATAAGCAAGAAGAGAGTCTGCTCTTACTGTTATACCACTTGTAAGCTAGTCTTTTTATAGTGAAATAATTCATACTAAAAGACTTAAATCGTTTGGTAATTGTATGTAGAAATATATGAGTCTTAATATAGACAGGGTCATTAAATGTTGCTTCTGAAATTAATTCCTTATAAAATAAATATAAATTAAAAGGAAATCCTTATTTTAATAATTGGAAGGATTTGAGAGTAATTACAAAATTCAAAGATTTATTATAATAGGTACCTGCATTAGCTACTTTTGTGCCTGGATTTTAAATATTTTAGTAAGGAAATGAATACCTTTCAAAAATAAAACTAGATTCACGTTTATTTACTTTAGCTTCTAAATAGTGAATAGAGAAGTAAGGGTTATGTCTTTTGCCTCTAAGAATCCTTTCAGGAATTCTTTCACTGAAGGCAATTTTAGCTAGGGAACATATTGCTGTGGGTATTTAGTAATTGAATTTGACATAATAGAATTCTGGAATGACTCAGCATAGTACTTTGCTCTGTCCTCATCTTGCCATTCTCATAGGATTTTAGGAGTATATGTAAAGGTTATATAGTCCAGTCCAATCTGATGTTCGAAACTTGAGTTTATTTAAAAAATTGAGAGTCTTTGTCAAAATATCATATAAACTTGTGTTCAGAATAATCTTTAAATGCTTTTATCTTTCAAGAATTGAATGTTCTTTTACAGTCAGACTTCAGGCGTTTGGTTTCTTACCATTTTAGTGTTCTGATTTATATGCAGGATATCCAATATGTATTTCTAAAACTCTTTGATCAGATCTAGGATTTATGATAGATTAAAACCATAGAAAGTTCATAAGTTTATTTTTGGTTGCATCTTAATTTTTATCAGATTGATACGTGCTTTATGATGACAGATTCTGTATAAGGGAAATCGAGTTCCATATTACCCTGGTTGATGTAGTTATATAAGTCCAGAGATTTTGTGTGTGTGTGTGTGTGTTTCTATGTATGAACTCTTTTTAGTAATGTCATTTAGGAACTCTGAGAGGTAGTGGGCCTGGAGAATCTGGTCAGAGGAGAGAGCCTAATAAAGGATTCCTAAAGAAAATGGCACTCTTAAGCTGTAGATGGCTTTTTTTAAATCTCGCAGACTGGTTTTACTTTGACTCAGCTCTAGTTTTGACCACTTGAGTAATTCCTCTCAGCATTACTGCCCCCGCCCCCCCTTCCCTTCATAAAAAAAAAACAGAATGGGTGTTTAAGATACGGAAAAAGAGCTAATGACATGGGCTGTATGTTAAGATTTGGGTACCCAGCTTTCTGCAGTGAGCTGTCTCATGCCCTTCATTTTGGCTAAAGTGCAGGGAAACTAACTTTCTCTGTATGTGTTCTCTAGCATATTTTATATGGTTGGGAAAAAAAATCAACCCATGATAGTACAAAGGAGATCTTTGTGGTGATAGAAGAGTTATGTATCTTGATTGTAGTCTTGGTTACCTGAATCTACACATGTGGTAAAACCACACGGAACCATACCATTATGCCAGTGCCAGTTTCTTGGTTTTGATTTATACTATAGTTACATAGGCTGCAACCTTTGGGGGGATCTGGGGAAGGTACATGGGACCTCTCTGTACTACCTTTGTAACTTCCTTTGTATCTGTAATTATTCCAAAATAAAATGTTAAAAAAAAAATCAACTTGAGATTATTTAGTTGTTTCTGTGTAGGGGTCTACAATACACCGTTTTTTTCCAAAAGCAAGAGTATTAATAAGCCATAACTGCATACCTTTTTTTCCCCCTAGATTAATCTAGCCATATTCTGTTCACCATCATTTAGCTTATTATAGGGCGATCAACCATTCAAATTTGCCTGGGACTGAGGGGGTTCCCGGGACACAGCTTTCAGTGGTAAAACTTGGAAAGCCTTGGGCAAAGCAGGATGAGTTGGATGAGTTGGTCACCCTATTTATGGAAGACATTAACTGGAGAGAGGCAGCCTGTGGGCTGTTACTGACAAAGAGGCGGCATAACTGTGGTTCCATTCTGCTCCCTCCCATCTTGACTATCAGAGGCTTGACTTAAAATCTACGTGTACTAATGCTGCTGGGAGTATTTCTTGAAGCTTGTGTCTGCTTTTTACACATATAAATGTTTCTCAGCCTAGAAAAGTCCTGTAAACTCTTAGATGTTTTCATCTTATTATGTGTTCCATAACTTTTAGCATTGCCATTTTTCCTAATTGTATTGAATTTTAAGATATTATTATGGTGCTAGATACAAGTGTATTTACATCAAGGAAAACCACTGACAACTTTATTAAATATATAATCCTTTGATTTTTAAAACCAAGTTTATATATTATTTGTGAGTTGATTTGACTTATTCATGGGGAGGAACGCAGTCTTCAAATGAGTTTTGAAGTAATAAGTATAAACGAATTAAAATGTTTATTCTCTATTTCTCTCCATCTACACTCTGTGTTCTTCTTACCTTTGAATTTCTCTTAAAATCTCAGGTAGTTAATGTGATTTTAAGTATAGTGTGTTTCTAATAACCAGAGTACCAGCTGCCAGAGTCACTTTTGACTTATGGCTACACCATGTGTGTTAGAGAACAGCTGTGCTCTGGGGTTTTCAAAGACTGATATTTTGGAAGTAGATCACCAGGCATTTCTTCCCAGGTGCCTTTGGGTAGACTCACACCTCTAATCTTTTGGCTAATTGCTGAGTACGTTAACTGTTTGCATCAGCCAGGGACTCCTTCTGTTTACCAGGGCAACTAAAATTATCAAGTGATTATGGACAGTTATTCATATGTCCTCTGCATAGAGAGTTGTTAGGCCCCCAGTACCCAAGAAAGATGAAGTGTAGTAGAAGCTTGACTTGTATTGGTCTATTGAATCATTCGTATTTGGAGATGCTTAAAGCAGGAGAGAAGAAAGGAGAGAGATAGGGGAGGAAATATAAAGTTGCTTTATGGGGGGAGGTGGGATCAGTGTTCTCTTTTCCATGTAAATTCTTAATCTTTTTTGGGTCATGGACCCTTGGAAAATGAAACGAGAACTTTGAACTCGCTCTGAAGAAAAAAGCTATTATGTTTTTATCCATCACTCCAGATTAAAGGACCTCTGCTAAAATGGAGCGTGGGGCGGTTATTGACTGGAGAAAAGCGTAACAGTCCGCGTCTGTATAGCGGGTTACTCTTCAGAATGTGCACTGGCATGTGTTCTGTTTTCATCTTTTAACAGCCTTAGAAAGTGGTTTTACAGACTTTTTTATTCCTAATATAGATTTAATAATTGAGGCTCTAAGAAATTAAAAGACCTGCCCAAGTTCACATGCTGCATAAACAGCTGATCTTTTGGCTTGGCAAATAGTGTGCGTAGTGAATGTCTGCCAAGTGTTAGGTCCTTTGCCAGATAGTGGGGCAGAGATGCCAGAGTTGTCCTTGAAGAGCTCATGGTTGAGGGAGGGCCGTCTGACTGCTAAACATTTAGTGTGAACCTGGACGTATCTACTTTTCATTCAGAGCTCTGTTTAAAAACTCTGCCATGCTAGTTTTTAGGGAATACTGAAGAAAAGTAATTTCATTAAAATGAAAATGTTGGTATGTACTAATTTCCAGGTTTTAAAAATAGCTCGATCATCTGAGTTATTATGTAGAAGTTGAGTGTCATCACAAAGCATGGTTTATAGGGAATGGACGTAGATTGTAGGAAGAGAAACAAAGTTGAATGCAAAGAAGACCTTGATGTCCTTTACTGTGTCAGCACCGGAGAGGGCAGCTAAGTGATATTGTGACAGTTTAAATTGTTTTTCAGGCTATTTATGATTTTCTATTCAAAAGTAGATATTATCAACATAAATGTAAGGAATAATTTTGTGGTTTTGTTTTGAAGCATTTTTTTGAGATAACTGATGACCAGTTTGACTTCCATACGTACTGCATGAGAAAAATGACCCTTCGTGCCTACGTTGACCTTTTGAGATTAGAAGATGTACTCAGAAGACATGCCTTCTATTTTAAGGCTGCTAGATCAGCAATTGAAATATACTTGAAATTGTATGATAATCCTTTAACCAACGAAAACAAACAACAAGAAATAAATTCAGGTAACTGAAAAGAAACTTGCTTAAAAATGTATCTTTTAAGAAAACACCGGATTTCAGAATCATTAACGTAGACAATCCAGTGCCAGATGGAAGTGAAGACAACGTTAGATAACTGATCTGCTAAAACCAGAAAGTGGGGTAGACTTAAAACGTGGGATAATGTTCTGTAGCTGATGCTTCTAAATCACCCAGATGAAATGATGAGCGGTCTTTTATTTTTACATTCCGGAAGGCCAATTCAGGAAAAGTAGAAATGTCTACTTGGCTGGGTTTCTTTTTTTTTTTTAATTGTAACTGAAAATAGCTTCAAGCTCCTTAGGGGAAAGTATACCTTCTGGTACCTACTTTATTGAAAATCAGAATGCCAGTGAGAATATCTGTACAGCTTTAATTCACTAAAATGTTAACGTCAGTGAATATTTGAGAAACAGTAGCACGGAGGCAGATTTGTCATCTTTCATCCCTGATATTTTCATAGTGTTTAGAGACCACAGTGTGTTTATGTGTTACCTCACTTACCCTTGAAATATTCTGATAGGGTAGTTGGTGTTACCAGCCCCTCATGACAGGTTGGAACTTGAGATGAGAGGGACGGAGTGATTTCCCTAAATTGTGTATCGTGCCCCAGGCAGAGCTGGAGCTACAATTGGTTAATTTTAGCCAGTGCAGCATTTACTCATTGACTTCTATACGCCTGGTTTTCTGCTAATCACTGGTAATACACTTATCGAAAGCTTTTGTGTAGTTGCCTCTCCTCTCCCTCTACAAAGCTGTACTAATAGCATATGTATTGCAGAAGAATATGGGGAAAATGGAAATGTTGCCTTAGTAGAATTTTGGTTCATTTGGATATTTACAGAAAACCTGTCTGCCAAAGAATTGAAGAAAATGCTTAGCAAGCAGAGAAGAGCTCAGAAAAAGGCTAAATTAGAAGAAGAGAGAAAACATGCAGAAAGGGAACGTCAACAGAAAAATCAAAAGAAAAAAAGAGAGGAAGAAGAGGAGGAAGCCAGTGGTCTCAAGGAAGAACTTATACCTGAAAGATTAGAAAGGGTAAGATGGATTTACTGTCTTATGTTATTTGGTAAAATTTATGTTATTGGGTTCACTTCTGGCCAGAAATAAGATTTATTTAAATCTATAAAGCAGAAGCTATTTGCAGTGTTCCAGGGTCATTATGATAAATATCAATTATCTTTGTGTGATAATATACAGATTTTGTGTAATATAATTTATATGGAGAGTTCTTGTTGTGATCAGTAGGAAGATGTCCAGCTTCTAACCCTGGGACCCTTGAATATATTGCTTTACATGGCAGAAGGGAATTCAGCTGACCTTGTGATCGGAGATTATCCCATCTTACCCAGATGGGCCCAGTGCAACCACAGGGGCCATTAAAAGCGGAAGAGGGAAGCAGAAGAGGAGGTCAGAACGATGCCGTGTAAGAAGTACTCAACCTGCCGCTGCTGGATCTGAAGATGGAAGGAGGGGGTTACAAGCCAGGGAGTACAGGCATCCTTGAGAAGCTGGAAAAGGCAGGGAAACGGAGTCTTCCCAAGAGCCTCCAGAAGGGAACAAAGACCTGCCAATACCTTGATTGTCTCACCCAGTGAGACTCATGTCAGATTTTTTAACCTCCAGAACTGTAAAGATATTAAATTTGTGGTTTTCTTAAAGCCGCTGATTTGTTACAGCAGCAGTAGAAAACTACTAGAATTGCCTGTTAAAAACAGAAGCATTTTATAGCTCGTAAGCCGTTGTTGTTGTACTGTGCCGTAGATTGCAACTCATAGTATGAGCTATAAGGTGACTCTACATACATTTTACGCTACAGAGCAGTAGCACCTCATCTCCAGAATTTTCTCAGCATGTCAGTGATTATTTAGGGGTCACATTTAGGGAAATATTTACCTTTCTGGTTAATTTACTGTTAATCAAGTATGAGTATTTAAATTCGTCATTGCTTTTTTTTCCCTTGCGTGTGATACTGTTATATTTGTCCTGTTATTTTAGACGTTTGTAGTATAAGAGGCTGTCAGTACTTGGTCTATCGTTTCCTTAAGTATGTGGAATAATTTTATGTGTTTTCTTGAGTTTTTATAAAATTATATTGATTTTATAGTCAGAAAAAAAAAGCTGTTTCCATTTTGAAAATCGTTCACTATGTACTTTGAATTTCGTTATAAATTAGTTTTAAAATTAAAAAAAAATTTTTTAAATAAGTTTTTCTGCTTGTTTATATAAAGAAAACTGGCTAAATTATGTTAGATAGACGGTTAGTATAAAATTTTAGAAGAAATTTTAATTGTATAACTTTTTAAAATAATTTTTTTTCCTTTCTGTCTCAAAACAGGTAGAAAATCCACTCGAAGAGGCAATCAAGTTCCTAATACCTCTTAAGAACCTCGTTGCTGATAACATTGACACTCATCTATTAGCATTTGAAATATATTTTAGAAAAGGTAATAAGTAGTTTGGGTTTGGTTTTTAATCCTTAATTATATTGGTGACGAGATTCAATGTAATCTTTGTTACTTAGGTTTGTTTTTGTTTCTTGGAGTCCAGTTGCCTTCCACAAAAGCTGTCAAACCCTTTTTCCTTTGCTGGGTAATAAATTGAACTACTACAGTTAAATCTCTTTTAAGAATAGTCTGAACAGTCATACAAATTAATATTTACCTGAAGCAGTCCCTCATGGTTTTTCAAGCTTTTCTTTAGAAAGTAAAAGTTACCTTTGATAACAAAAGTCAGCTTTGACTTTTGCTTACAAATTTTATAGAAGAGGTAACATTTTGTTACTGAATTTTAAGTGAAGCTAACAAAGTGAAGAAAATCATGTACATAAATATCGATGCTATTATTTTTATCTTTTTTTCTGATCCAGGAAAGTTTCTGTTGATGCTGCAATCTGTCAAACGAGCTTTTGCCATAAATAGTAATAACCCATGGTTACACGAATGTTTAATTAAATTTTCTAAATCTGGTGAGTATAAAAAGATAATTTTTGTACCATTTAAATGAAGATATAGCTGTAAGCTAAATACGCTAGTAAAGCAATGCTAGAGATTAGTGTGCTTTTAGACTCGAATGATTGATATGCCGAAGGTGCAGCAATGTTTTTATTATGTAAAGTATACGAAGCTTAATAATAAATACAAAGGTATTATTCCAAATAATTTTTTTTTAAAAGGCTGATCAAAAAAACCCAAATGTTTTCTTTTTTGTAGTATCTAACCATAGTAATCTTCCAGACATCGTGAGCAAAGTTCTCTCTCAAGAAATGCAGAAAATATTTTTCAACAAGGATTTGGAAAGTTTTAATGAAGATTTTCTCAAACATAATGCTACCTCTCTTCAGCATCTACTTTCAGGTTAGTATTTAGCTGCCAGGGTTAAAATGCTTATGGAAAAAAGCTAAAATGTGATGAGAAACAAGTGTTTGAAAAGATATTCATCCTCACTAATTATCGGAGAAAAGGAAATGTATCCCAACCATACCATTTTTGATCTTTCAAATTAACAGAGGTTTTTGTTGTTGTTGTTGTTGTTTGTAAAAAGGAGACCAAAGTCCTGTAAGGATGTGGTGAACAAGCACTTTTCTGTTTGGCTGCTTCAAGTGTAAATTGGCACAGCCACTTAGGAAAGCAGTGTGTCGGTCATAGCGAGAGCATTACGTTACGTGAGTTTTTTGATTTAGTAGTCACACTTTCATAAATAATTTTAAGGAATTACTCCAAAGCAGTGAAATAACTAAGTGCAAGGATGTTTACTCAAATGCTGTGTGTAAGTATGGGAAGAAAAGAAAGGAAACAGATTTAATGTCTGTGCAATAGTAAGGGAAGCAGCGGTAGGATCATAGGATGGAATACCAGGTAGTCATTTAAAATGATGTTTATTTAAAAGGCTTATAATAACAGGGATAAATTTTTTATACAGAATTAAATATGCAGTAAAATCGCAACTATGTAAAAATATGCATGGGGAAAAGGCTGAAAGGAGGAAGTATTTACCAGAGCCTAAATGGTTGCCTTTAGGTGTTGTGGTTATGAGTTACTTATTTTTTCTGTATTTTTATTACTTTATGTATTTTTTACCTTGAGGATTTATGTGTATCCTGCCTTGTTCAGGAAAGATTTTAGGCAGTTTATACAAATTCATAAAAATGACTAGATGACATAAATTAAAACTGGACAAAAGATTGTAGAAAGGACTTGGGGACAAAATGAAGTATATATTACAGTGGCACTCCAACTTTAAGCCATATATTTAAACATTTTAACCTAAACCTTCTTATTTTAAAGGGAAACTTCTTGGTAGTGAGGGCAGATAAGAATTTCTCTTTAAAAACACAGAAAAATGGAAGAAAGCTTTTTTTATTATAATTGTGAGAGATGCCTAAGCATTATATGAAATTCTAAGGAAAAGATAGGTAATTTTCACCATATAAAAATGAAAGCAACATAAAGTCAAAACACTAACTAGAAAAAAAATATTTTCAGATATATACTTGATAAAAAGCTAATACATAGAGCTCTGTCTTATTCTGGGTTCTCTAGAGGAGCAAAACCAGTGAGTGAAGCATAAACCCATTGCCATTGAGTCGATTCCAACTCATAGTGAAGCATATATAGGTGTATATAGAGAGAAATTTACTTCAAGGAAACAGTTCACACAGTTGTGGGTCAGGCAACAGGCTGAAGACTTCTCCCAGCTCACGTGGCTGCAGGAGCTGATGAACTCAAAATTTGCAGGTCAGGCGACAAGCAGGAGGCCTCTGCTAGCTCACAGCACCACTGGAGTTGGGGAATCCAAAATCTGCAGGCCAGGCGGCAGGCCAGAGACTTCTGCAGACTTAAGTCTGTAGAACCCCAGAGGTCAGGCAATGAGAAGGGGTAGGGTTGAGAAGAAATCGAGCTTTGCCAGAACATCTATTTATATACTGGAGGCAGGCCACACCCCCAGGAAAACTCCCCTTTTAACTGATTGGCTCCTCACATCAGATCACAGAATGGAAGGTGATTACATGGTGTCTGCCAAACCACTGAGAATCATAGCCTAGCCAAGTTGACACATAACATTAACCATCACAAGCTCTTATAAATTAATAAAATAGAAAAACGAGCATAGAATATGAGGCATGTAATGTACAGAACTATAAACCAGATTTTATTTAAAAGTAGTTAAAAATTACTTATTTGCTTTGTGAATATGTGAACATTTACTGTTGTCTCCATGTGGCAATAATTTGTTCCCTAGATGTTTTATTTTAGAGCTTCATCTTTCTCTCTCTATGGTTTTGACTGGAGTATTGATTGATGCCATAGAGCAGCCCATATTTACATTTTGAGTTATGTCATTTCTAAGGGGAGGGTGGTTGCTGAATCAGCGGTCTTCTGATAAATGTTTAGCAGTCAGCTCTTTTGATACTAAAAGCCTTGATTTGTAGGTTTTTTTGTGATACAAGTACTCTTGTGGCCCCCTGGAAACCCTGTTGGCAAAGTGGTTAAGAGCTATGGCTGCTAACCAAAAGATTGGCAGTTTGAATCTACCAGCTGCTCCTTGGAAACCTTATGGGGCAGTTGTACTCTGTCCTCTAGAGTCGCTATGAGTTGAAATCGACTCAACAGCAGTGGGTTTGGTTTTTTGGGGTCTTGTGGCTCCCTAAGGAGCACTTGACTTAAAGACAACATGTTGGGTTTGTTGCTTAGGGAGCCCTGGAGACAGTGGTTAAAACACTCGACTGTTCACCGAAAGGTTGGCAGTTTGAACCCAGCAACTGCTTCACGGGGTAAAGATGTGGCAGTCTGCTTCCATAAAGATGACAGCCTTGGAAACCCTGTGGGACAGTTCTGCCCTGTCCTATAGGGTAGGGTTGCTATGAGTTGGATTCAACTCAATGGCAATAAGTTTTGTTTTAGTTTTTTTAATTGTGGCCCGCAGCTTTCAGTGGGATGTCACTGAAAAGGAAGTTGGAAAGAGAAGTCACAGTTGGCTTTGAGAGCTGGTGGGTGCTAGCTCCAGCCCAGCACTGGTTAAATACTTGGAAGCATAATTTACATCACTCCTCAGTATAAATCAGATGAAATGTAAGGACATCAGAGTTTATTCATTTTTAAATATCTTGATATTTCAGGTGCTAAAATGATGTATTTTATGGATAAGTCAAGGCAAGAGAAAGCAATTTCTATTGCCACTAGACTGGATGAAACTATAAAAGATAAAAACGTAAAGGTAAGATTTAACAAAATATGCGTCTTTACAACGTAATTCATAAGTGGGCCTTCAGAGTTATGCCTGAATTAGAGTCTTAGCTCCACCAGTTATTATCTGTGTGACTTTAGGCAGGTTAACCTCTCTTAGCTTCCTTTTCCTCATTTATAAGCTGGCGATGAAAATGCCACCAGTCAGAGAGTTGGTGTAAGAGTTAACTGAAACAGTAAACTGTGAAGCGCATAGTGCCTGGCACAGGGTATGCACTCAGGAAATGTGAGCTGTTGTTATTAATAAAGGACGTTGTCATTTTTACTGATGAGAGTTTCAGAGGTTCACTTTTTTAGGCCAGTTTTCTATTAGAATTTTACTCCTTTTTTAAGGCTTTGTAAAGTTGAATTTTAATGTTCCTTTTCTGAGGTGATTACTTACTGTAGACAGCAAGAAGTTAGACTGAAGCCTTGTTGGCTTTCTATTGGTTGTATTAACAAATTGCATCTTTTGATTGAAGTGATTATTAACTGAGCCTTTAAAAAAAAATTATATTTTCCCTTTGTTTCAATAGATTTTAATAAAGGTTTCTGAGGCCCTGCTTGATGGCAGCTTTGGGAACTGTAATTCCCAGTATGAAGAATACAGAACAGCCTGTCATAAACTGTTTCCTTTCACGTCTGCTTTCCTGCCTGCCGTGCACGAAGTCGACAGTCACAGTGCAGCACTAAACCACACTGCTATTAACTACGATGTTTTGGCAAATGAAATGTGAAATCTCGTAAAAAGTTGTCTCCTCTCGACTCAAGGCTGAATTGAAGTCGGTTTCTATTCCAGGGTGCATTCTACTATAGATATAAAATGAAATATTTGGGTAGAATTTTTAAATGGAGTATTCTGTTTGCTTATTTTATGCTTTATCTGACTTTGCCAATTTACGTAAAAATCTGTTAAAATTACCTGTTTATATTTGTACAGTTTTTCTTAAACTTCCAAATTATTAGCATTACAGTAGGTGCTGTCACTTCTATAAATGTGATAATTTCTTATTAAGCTGTTATATACAGTGCCACAATATTATTTTTTTTAGATCCTGGTTTCAGGATTTATGATTTGATCCCTTGTCTTACTGGTTTGTTTTATTGCTGTTTACTTGCTTGCTTTTTAATTAAAGTACATTAGTTTTAAGGTGTTAATTGTATGTTAAAAAGAATATGGAACCCATCTTGACAGATACAGAGGTTTATTTAAAATTTAATTTGCCTTTTTTTACCTTAATTTTTCATAATTTACCATTTCCTTGTAATATCCATAAAAATGACACCTTCTGGTTGAATAAGGGTACTCCAGTTTTATGTAGATGATTCAAAATGGGGGGATTGGTTTACCTCTCAATCATGGAACTTCACTGGTAAATTTGTTGCATATCTCTAAACAGTCTTAACAACTTGCAGGCAAGAATGATGCTTTCTTGACTAAGTTGCTTTGAGTGTTAGCAGGTAGTTTGTATCTGAGGGATGTGCTTCGAGGCAGCAGAATAGGTAGAATATAACTTATAATGAGACGTCTTACTCTTATAGCTGTGCATTAAGTATTAAATGCATTTTTATATCCCCCAGCAAAATGAGAGTTTAAACTATTAGTTTAAGTACTAAAACATAGTATTGTTGAACAATGATTTTTTTTCGGGGGGATAGCCTTTTTGTTCTATCTTGTACAGAAGAAAGTAATGGAATCATTCAGTTTGTGTTTCTTTCAAAACTATGTAAATACATCTGTAACATTAATGCTTCCCTTTATGGCAAATATAAATTCAAAAAAGATTCTATTTAGACAAAAAATTCTAATTAAAATGATTTTCCTTCACCCTAATCTATTTAGATTCATAATTATTAAGAGAAATCTCACTGTAAAACAATGCCATCCTATATAACAATGTAATAAATTATTTTGTACACAGTTGCTTATTTGTATTTGTGTTTTGTGCTTATCAAAGCACTTTTGCAAAATATTCTTTCTTTGAGGGAATAAAAGCTTAAACATCCTAATCTTTTCAAGTTTATAAAAATATGTAATTCTCATAACCGCCTGCCAAGTATGTTCTGGTGCCACAGTGCCTTGGCTGCTTCTTAGTGTTTTAATGATTTTAGATTTAATCAACTTTGTCACTAAATATCCTGGTAAATATATGATTTATTGTGTTACTTTCAGCAGCAGCCTTTTTAAAAGTATTGCATTGGGGTCATTTAGAGTTTCTGAGCATTATGGGATACAGTGGAGATATGAGGAGTTAGGTTCAAGGTATACAGTGAAAGATACGAAATGGAGGATACCTGGTGACACCGAAGTTAGATAAATTCGGTGCTATATCAGTCAGTGTATAGAGATTGTATCTTGTCTCCCTCCTGCTCACACCCTACACTGAAGAATCAATTATAGGAGACCAAACAGTCAACATTTACCCAAAAGCAAAGATAAGAAGGCAAGGAAGGGAGGGGAAGTTAGATCAATGGAAACAGAACAAACAATAGAAATAATGAGAATGCTGACACATTGTGAAAATTATGACCAATATTATGGTACAATATTGTATAATAATTGTTAAATGGAAACCTAATTTGCCATGTAAACTTCTACCTAAAACAATAATATATTTAAGGAAAAAAAGAGGAAGTTGCAAATATTGAAAAGTACAAGAAACTGAGCGTCTTAGTTATCTAGTATTGCTAGAACAGAAAGACCACAAGTAGATGGCTTTAACAAACAGAAGTTTATTCTCTCACAGTCTATTAGGATAGAAGTCTGAATTCAGGGTGCCAGTCCCAGGAGAAGGCTTTCTCTCTCTGTAGGCTCTAGAGGAAAGTCCTCGTCTACTGCTGGACTATGGGCTTCTCAGTGCAAAGACCCCGAGTCCAAAGGACATGCTCTGCTCCTGGTACTACTTTCTTGGTAGTATGAAGTCCCATTGACTCAAGGTACGACCTAATCTTGTAGATGGAGTCCTGCCTCAGTAACATAACTGCCTCTAAACCGGCCTTATTAACATCATAAAGGTAGGTTTTACAACACACAGGAAAAACGTCAGATGGCAAAATGATGGACAGTCACACAATACTAGGAATCGTGGCCTTGCCAAGTTGACACACATTTTGGGGGGACACAGTTCAGTCCATAACACTGAGTAACCAAACATGAGTATGGTCATAAAAACCACCATAAGGACACAAATAGAATATAAAACTTTCAAATCAGAAGTAAACTCAGTTTATCTAATGAGAAGCAGGAAAAGAAGGGAGACAATAAATGTAAATGGGTTAAGTTAAACAGAAGAATCAGATTATTAGGTTGGGTTAAAAATACGTTCTCTACGGAAACAAACTTGGAAACAGAAAAATTGAAATAAAGAGATGTCAGGCTAAGATAAACCAGAATAAAGCTGGGACGATAGTCCAAATAGGATTTAATTGAAAATACATCATAATGACAGAGACATTATTATACATTGGTTAAAAGAAATAAAAAGATACATCCATGGTTAACTTATATATACTTAACAGCTGCAAAACGTTATCAAGCAAAAATGAAGAAATAGAAATATCAACAATTATAGTTGGAGATTTTAACCCATTCCTCTCACTCTCAAAAACCGATAGGTCAAGCAGACAAAATACAACCAAGCAGAGTTACTGAAAAGTCAGTAAGCTTGGGCTAGTGTGTGTGTGTATAAAACTACATAAAATAGAGTGATTGCAAAGGGTTTGCTGTTTTTAAATAGGATAGGCCAAGAAGGCCTTTCTGATGAGATGACGAACAGACACCTAAATGGAGCCCGCTTTGCAGATCAGATATTTGGAGGAAGAGCGTTCCCGAAGAACTAGCAAGGCCAAAGGTCTTGAGAATTGTTAATAGATGACTGGGTGGCAGTGTGTCTAAGTTTTTTAATATGTTGTAGGATAAAAAAACATTTGGAAAGTGTAGATCTAAGAAACTCAGACCTTAGAGTAAGACTTAATGCGCTTCAGTGCCTCCTGGCTACTGTCCTCTGAGAACATGGTTAACAATATACGACAAGCTTTTATCTATGAAATAGCTGACTTGTAGATAGTCTCCTTAATAGGTTTGGTTCTTAACACTGTATTAAAGAAAATGGTTTTAATCACAAATGGCGTGCCTTCTAGCCCTATCGCCTTCCCCCTGAATGTGTACATGTTAGTTCCAGAACACAACTTTCTGGTAATATTTTAGCTGCACTTTGTGACTTTGTACCTTTAGGGCAACTGTTGTGATAAGTCAACATTCTTTACCTCCAAATAGCTAATGTAGCTTCATAGCAACTGAGCTGGATTTTATGTCGCATATGACTCTATCCCAGCCCTTAGGAGTCTGTGAACCCATAGCCATCTGATTTGTCAACCCCACAGGGTATTCAGGAGTGGCTGGAGCTCCTAACTACCAGAGACTAGGACTGCCTTTTTATTTCACTTGAACCATCGCTGAATTCTGAAAGGGCTAGAAGTACCACAGTGCTGATCTTCCAGAACTGATACGCCTGGCAGACCTGTGGCCAATCTCTTAGTCACCCACCACTAAAAGCATAAGCCCTGTTGCCTTGCTGTCCTCTTCCATCTCCTCAGCCCTATCTTCTATTCTCTTCCTCAGCCCAGCCTCTGTCTATGCCTTTTCCTTTTATTCTTGGCAACTTACTTTCTGGAAATATTCCACTCCATGGTTATTGTGCTTGCTAGGTGCCCTCGAGTTGGTCTGACAACAGAACAAAACACTGCCAGGTCCTCATGATCATTGTTATGCTTGAGCCCATTGTTGCAGCCACTGTGTCAATCCATCTCACTGAAGGTCTTCCTCTTTTTCTCCTTTACCAAACATGATGTCCTTCTCCAGGGACTGGTCCCTCCTGATAACATGTCCAAAGCATGTGAGAAGAAGTCTTGCCATCCTTGCTTCTAAGGAGCATTCTGGCTGTACTTCTTCCAAGATAGATTTATTCATTCTTTTAACAGTCCATGGTATATTCAATATTCTTTGCCAGCACCGTAATTCAGAAATGTCATTTCTTTAGTCTACCTTATTCATTGTCCAGCTTTCAGATGAGTATGAAGCTGCTCTGGAGGTATTGGCGAAAAACAAGGCTCCAGGAATGGATGGAATATCAATTGTGATGTTTCAACAAACAGATGTAGCGCTGGAGGTGCTCACTCGTCTATGCCAAGAAATGTGGAAGACAGCTTCCTGGGCAACTAACTGGAAGAGGTCCATATTTAGGCCTATTCCCAAGAAAGGTGATCCAACCGAATGTGGAAATTATAGGACAATATCGTTAATATCACACACAAGCAAAATTTTGGTGAAGATCATTCAAAAATGGCTGCAGCAGTATATTGACAGGGAACTGCCAGAAATTCAGGCAGGTTTTCAGAAGAGGATGCGGAACCAGGGATATCATTGCTGATGTCAGATGGATTCTGGCTGAAAGCAGAGAATACCAGAAGGATGTTTACCTGTGTTTTACTGACTGTATGGGTCATAACAAATTATGGATAACATTGCAAAGAATGGGAATTCCAGAACACTTAACTGTGCTAATGAGGAACCTTTACATAGACCAAGAGGCAGTCGTTCGGACAGAACAAGGGGATACTGATTGGTTTAAAGTCAGGAAAGTTGTGCGTCAGGGTTGTATTCTTTCACCATACCTATTTAATCTGTATGCTGAACAAATAATCTGAGAAGCTGGACAATATGAAGAAGAACGGGGCATCAGGATTGGAGGAAGACTCATTAACAACCTGCATTATGCAAATGACACAACCTTGCTTGCTGAAAGTGAAAAGGACTTGAAGCACTTACTAATGAAGATCAAAGACCACAGCCTTCAGTATAGACTACACCTCAACATAAAGAAAACAAAAATCCTCACAACTGGACCAGTGAGCAACATCATGATAAATGGAGAAAAGATTGAAGTTGTCAAGGATTTCATTTTACTGGGATCCACAATCAACAGCCATGGAAGCAGCAGTCAAGAAATCAAAAGACACATTGCATTGGGTAAATCTGCTGCAAAGGACCCCTTTAAACTTTTGAAGAGCAAAGATGTCACCTTGAAGACTAAGGTGCACCTGACCCAAGCCATAGTATTTTCAATCGCGTCATATGCATGTGAAAGCTGGACAATGAATAAGGAAGACCCAAGAAGAATTGATGCCTTTGAATTGTGGTGTTGGCGAAGAATATTGAATATACCATGGACTGCCAAAAGAACGAACAAATCTGTCTTAGAAGTACAACCGGAATGCTCCTTAGAAGCAAGGATGGCGAGACTGCGTCTTACATACTTTGGACATGTTGTCAGGAGGGATGAGTCCTTGGAGAAGGACGTCATGCTTGGCAGAGTACAGGGTCAGCGGAAAAGAGGAAGACCCTCAACGAAGTGGGTTGACACAGTGGCTGCAACAATGAGCTCAAGCATAACGATTGTAAGGATGTACATAGGATCGCTATGAGTCAGAGCCGACTTGATGGCACCTAATAGCAACAACATGAGGCGATTGAAAACACCATGGTTTGGTCAGGTGGTCCTTAGTCCTTAAAGTGACATCTTTGCTTTTTAACACTTTAAAGAGGTCTTCTGCAGCAAATTTTGCCCAATGCAGTGGTTATTACAGTTATTACCATTGCTAATATCTTCAATTTCTTCCCTCAACATTTTACCTTTTTACCTTAAGTGAAAACCATAACTGAGAACTCCACCCAGGTTGCAGCCCTTTCAAGTGGTGGCTGTTTATCTCTCGCCATCTCTCTGGATAGGGTCCATAGTATCTTCACTCCTGGGCCCACTGTTTCGTACTTGCTCTTCCACTGTAGTGTAAAACTCCATGCTTCTTTGAAGTTAATGCCATTGTACTGTACTGTCCTAAAATCAGTTGCCATCTAGGTGACTCTGAATCGTGGTGAATCATGTGTGAGAGTAGAACCATGCTCCACAGGGTTTTCAATGGCTGATTTTTTGGAAGATCACCAGGCTTGTCTTCAGAGGCACCTCTAGGTGGACTTGAACTGCCAATCTTTTGGTTAGCAGCTGAGCACATTAACTGTTTGCACCACCCGGGGACTTCCTATATGATCCTAAAACCCCCTTATTGCTGTCATTTATACACCTCTCTGACTCACAGCTTCCTCTTCAATCATGATGAAATTCTGGGTGGTTTTAGCAACTATTTGGTGCACCCACTCAACACTCTGGCCTCTCAGAGTTCCTTGACCTCCCAAGTTTCAGTGACTCATGTCCGTACTAATCAAACTATCCTATCCTGTGGCTGCACCTCACCTATCAGTGGGAACTATTTCATTTCTGAAATACTGAACTCATCCGGGCCACTGTAACTGTGAACTCTTCCTTTTAACCTACTCATTGGTTATTCCTTCCACACCAGTTTAACCTCATCACAGTCTTCCATTGATTTTCCCCTAATTAGCTTTTACCACCAGTCTTTAATTCTTCCCAGTCTCCTCCTTTGGTTTCATAGTCCATCAATTTAGTAACAATGCCAACAACTTCCTTGTTCCATTGTATTCCATTCCACATGCCAAGAAAAAAAAATCCCAACTCTCATTGAGTTTAATTTGTTCTTTAATGACCCTAAGGCTGCTAACAAGCATTACCCAATTGGACTCTGTTATGGATTGAATTGTGTCCCCCCAAAAATATGTGTTATAAATCCTAACTCCTATATTCGTGGTTATAATCCCATTTGGAAATGTGTTGTCTTTGTTTTGTTAATGAGACAGGATTAGTATAGGTGTGTTTTAAATCAGTCATTTTGAAATATAAAAGATTAAACCAACAAGTGAGAGAAGCAGAGAGATGGGGCAAGCCACATGAAGATAGCCCAGGAGCAGGAGCAGAAGCTCAGAAGCGACAAGGATCCTCCGCCCCAGCCAACAGAGAAAGGCTTCCCCTAGAACTGGCACCCTTAATTCAGACTTACAACCTCCTAAACTGTGAGAAAATAAATTTCTGTTTGTTAAAGGCACCCACTTGTGGTATTTCTATTATAGCAGCATGGATAAGTAAAATAAGCTTGAACCTCAATGGGCCCATTCTTGGTTTACCAGTAAGCTTCTCTTAGTTAGCTATTTGAAAAGTTCTGCACTCACTTTTCAGCCTACCCTTCTTCCCTCGTTTTTAGCAGGTGTGAAGGGCTGAATAATGCCCCCCCCATATCCATGTCTCAATCCCCAAAAACTGTGGATATATTAACTTACATAGCAAAAGGGACTTTGTAGACATGATAAAATTAAGGATCTTGAGATGGGACAATTACTCTGCATGGTCCCTAAATGTAATCACAAAGGTTCCTCATAAAAGGAAGGTAAGCAGATCAATCGGGGAGGAGGTGATACAAGGGTGGAAGCAGAGATGCCAGTAGCTTCTAGGCGCTGGAAGAGTCAAGAAACAGACTCTCCCCCGGAGCCTTTAGAAGAAAACAGCCCTGCCAATACCTTGATATTAGTCCCACGAGACTCATTTCAGACTTCTGGCCTCCAGAACTCTAAGGTAATAATTTTGTGTTGTTTTAAGCCACTACATTTGTGTTTGTTACAGCAGCAACAGAAGTAATTGCACTTCCCACTTAAACGGAGGAAATAGAAGCCACCAGATGAGAATCCTCAACCTTCCTTCTACTGAATCTATAAACTTACTTTCAACCACAGAAATTATTTCTTCCTTCCCTTTTGTCACTGTGTTTCTTCTTCCTGAAAAGGGCCATTTTCTCTGTGTTCTGAATTCCATTCTCTCTGGCCTCCTTAGGGTACTTACTTTGCTGGGGATTCCATGGCTTGTACCATCTTAACTTTTTCTTGTCTACTCGCCTCCTTAATGGACATTTAACTATATTTGAGCAGCCCCTATGCTAGAGAACAAACATTCTGAAAACTCACAAAAGAAAAGAATTAAGCATTTATGCTGTATGAACTGTAACGCAGTTACCAAATACTTGATTCTTTATAGACGAATTCTATTTAATAAATACAAAAGGAAGATAGAATTAAAAACACCACCAATTTGTAGCCCCTAAAGGAAACAGTGGTTAAGTGCTGCAGCTGCTAACCAAAAGGTTAGCAGTTCGAATCCACCAGGCACTCCTTGGAAACTCTACGGGGCAGTTCTACTCTGTCCTACAGGGTCGCTATGAGTCAGAATTGATTCCACGGCAATGGGTTTTTAATAGAATAACGGAGCTAAGCAATAACAATAATGGCTCAACTAGGTAAAAATCATACAGGAACACATAAGGAAAGCCAACACTTGAACCCACTGGTAATAACTGAGCTCACTGATCAATCTTATCACAAAGAGAGAGATAGCCAGACTTTATGTACCTCCTGGTGGATGCAGCATGTACACAAGACCTCCTATGAAATCTTGCCACCTCCCCCAAAAAAGAAAATCAAACCTGACTCTGAACAAGCCCCTAGCCTAGATAAATCTAACTACCAGTTTACAGGAAATACAGGCGATGCGAAAACATGTTGACCGACGTCATAGGGATATGATATGCAGGGTCCAGAATATGGGAAATTCTACAGGAGAAGTGACCTGGTTAACTGAATGAATAAAGTAGGAAGGGAACAAAGGGAAGGGGAACATATAGATTAAGAAAAACTTTAAGAGATGTAACCAAATGCAATGTGTGGACTTCATTTGAATCCTGATTTGAACAAACCAATTACTAAAAACAAGCAAACAAGAAAAGGACAAACCAAAAAAAAAAAAAACCCAAACCCATTACCATCCAGTCATTCCAACTCATGGTGACCCTACAGGACAGAGTAGAACTGCCCCAGGGGGTTCCCAAGAAGCAGTTGGTGGATTCCAACAACCAGCCTTCCGGTTAGCAGCCTAGCTCTTAAGCCCTGCACCACCAGGGGGAAATTCAAATTCGGTATTTGATAATTTTAAGAAACTTGTTAATTGAAGTCATGCTTTTTCAGAAGTCTTTAATAGAGATACGGTGAAGTATAATGGAAAAATGATATGCCATGTGGCATTTGCCTTAAAAAAAATCCAGTGTAGATTGAACAAAATAGGCCAGGTATTGATAATTGTCCAAGCCAGGTGATGGGTACCTGTGCCCTACTATGCCATTTTCCCTACTTTCCATTACTTTTATAATCATAATAAAATAATAATAATAATTGTTTTATACTTTAGAACCCTTTGAAGTTTCTGTATACGAAATGCATTCTTTGGAGGAGAGATATCCACGATTGTATGAGTCCCTGGGTGGTGCAAACAGCTAAGTGCTCAACTACTAACTGAAAAGTTGATTTGAACCCATGTAGATGTGACCTGGAAGACAGGCCTGGTGATCTGCTTCTGAAAGGTCACAGACTTGAAAAACCTATGAAGCAGCTCTACTCTGCACACATGGGGTTGCCATGAGTTGAAATTGGCGACAAAGGGTTTGGTTTTTTAACCAGCCATTTGAAACAACTAACAATGAGTTCTGTAATCAGCCACAGCTTGTGAAAAAAAAAGTAGGAGTGGAACAAAACTCCTGAGAGATTTATTTTTTTCATACAGTGTCAGGAGAAAAGCTGAGGAGAAAGTAGTGTTTTTGCTCTGAGCATGGGACCTTGATTCTCCCTTAAAAGTAGAAACCATTAATCAAGAGCTCCTTCAACTTCCATCTCCACCTCCTATCCATTTGTCTTTGTCCCACTGGAAAAAAAAAAATATATATATATATTTTTTTTTTTTTTCAGTGATAGAACTTCCTCCTTCTTGGGAAACTGGGCTTCGTCTGTCATCTCCTTACCCCATTACCAACCAGTCTTTCCTTCAGCATGTATGGCCCAGATCACTTCCACTTTACCACTAGAACCAAGCAGAATCCTCCCTCCACTCCACCTCACCCACCACCATACTCTCCTTTTCTTGAGAGAGAAGTTGGCTTGCTCATTAGTTCACCCTGACTGAAACGACTCTTGAAAAGGTCACCCATGGCCTCTATATTGCCAGGTATAAAGGAAAGTTTTCTGTCCTTGCCTGTTTTGTTTTCTCGGCAACACTTGACAGTGTTGACTCTTCTCTTCATTATCTTTAAAATGTTATTAATTGTACTTTCATCTATTCCTCCTTTAAAAAGCTCAGTCAGTACAGATATCAAAAGAATAAAAATTATCCCCTTGTCCTTTACCTCCCTCTATTTCCAGAAAAAACAATTTGGTGAATATATCTTCAGAGTTTTCTCTATGCATTTATGTATCTATCTATCAATTTATATATTATCTATGTGTCTATTTAATCTGCAGTATCTAATATGGTAGCCCTAGCCACGTGTGAATATTGAACATTTGAAATGTGGCTAGTGTGACTTAGGAGCTGGATTTTAAATTTCATTAAATTTTTAATTAATTTAAATAGGCACAGGTGGCAAGTGGCTGCCATGTTAGACAGTGAAATCTGTCTCAGTTCTGCTCAGTAGGGGCATCTTTTGGCAATTTGTCCACCCAGAGAGATGCCTTGTTCAAGTTTTGCAAAGGAGCTATGTGTGTTAGCCAAAACCAAACCGAACCTGTTGCCATCAAGTCGATTCTGAGTCATTAGCGACCTTGTAGGACAGAGTAGAACTGCCCCATAGGATTTCCAAGGAGCAGCTGGTAGATTTGAACCGTTGACCTTTTTTTTTTTTTTAGATGAGAGGTTTTACTTTTTTTTTTGACTCATACTTAATAACACATAATATAAAGAACAGATACAGTATTTTTACTTCCATGTAAATTGTAAAGTTCAGGTTATAGATTATGTAGGTGTTTTAGGCTGGTTCTCTAGAGGAGCAAAACCAGTGAAGCCTATGTATAAATATGTATAAAGAGAATTATTTCAAAAAAATGGCTCACGCAATTGTGGAGGCTGGCAAGTCCCATATCTGTGGGTCAGGTGGCAGGCTGGAGGCTTCTCCTGACTCACATGGTGGCAGGTCAGGCGGCAGGCTAAAGGCTTCATATGTCCCAAGAATCAGAGGTCAGAGGATGATGAGATGAATGCAGGATCGAGAGAGAGCAAGCTTTGCCAGACCATTCGTTTATACCATGAATGCAGGCCACACCTCAAGGAAACTCCCTTCCAACTGATTAGCTGGTTATGTCAGGTCACAAAATGGGAGGTGATACATACTGTCTGCCAAACCACTGAGAATCATAGCCTAGCCAAGTTGACACACAACATTAACCATCACAATGATTGTTGTTAGATGCTGTCGAGTCATTTCTGACTCATAGCGACCCCATATACAACAGAACAAAATACTGCCCAGTCCTGTGCCATCCTCACAATTGTTATGCTTGAGCCCCTTGTCGCAACGACTGTGTCAATCCATCTTGTTGAGGGTCTTCCTCTTTTTTTGCTGAACCAGTACTTTACCAAGCATAATGTCCTTCTCCAGGGACTGGTCCCTCCTGATAACATGTCCAAAGTATGTGAGACTAAGTCTCATCACCTTTGCTTCTAAGGAGCATTCTGGCTGTACTTCTAAGACAGATTTGTTGG
Organism: Loxodonta africana; assembly: GCF_030014295.1. NCBI lineage: Eukaryota > Metazoa > Chordata > Mammalia > Proboscidea > Elephantidae > Loxodonta > Loxodonta africana. The sequence goes on from NC_087358.1 coordinate 59,739,736, forward strand.
TTCTTTTGGCAGTCCATGGTATATTTATTATTCTTCACCAATACCATAATTCAAAGGCATCAATTATTCTTCGATCTTCTTTATTCATTGTTCAGCTTTCACATGCATATGAGGTGATAGAAAACACCACGGCTTGGGTCAGGCGTACCTTAGTCTTCAAGGTGACATCTTTGCTTTCTAACCATCACAGTAGGTAATGGTAAAATATGCATAATGGTTTATTTGAAAGGCTTACTATTTTGTATTCCAAATAGATTGGAAGTACAGTCTTGTACAAGAGTTTAGTTCCTTCAAAATGTAACTATTCTCAGCAGCTACCATTTCCTAACCTAACAAAATCTTGTTTTAGTCACACTTCCCCTTATTCGGTAGATTTTAGCTCCTACTGAAAAAGCAATGATGTGCTAGGTGACTTTCATCGCCTGTAACAGCAGAAGATCAGAAAACATTCTGGAAAGGCATGGAGACCCAAGTTTCCGCTTGCTGTTTCTCAGATGAGAGCTGCAGTGGCAGGATCAGTTGGAAATAGATCTTGAAATCAGTTACTGATAGTCACCGAATTATGACAGGATCCCAGCCCCACGACTCTGTTGTAAGTCAGTTCTGATGTGAGTGGAGTACCTCATTTTTTATTTATTTTTTTGTTTTCTTTACTATTGCCTTTTATTATCAGTATCCTTATAAATCTGATCTTTATTGGTCTTTGGGGGTTGAAAACATTACACATTACATATAACCTTACAGATATATTTTAATACATACATATTCCTAACGATAAGATGTACAAAAACTGCAGCAACAACAAATGGATGGCTGTTGTGTGTGTCATAGATTGAAATGTGTTCCCCCTAAAAATGTGTGTATCAACTTGGTTAGGCCATGATTCTCAGTATTCTGTGGTTGTCCTCCATTTTGTGATTGTAATTTTATGTTAAAGAGGATTGGGGTGGGATTGTAACACCCTTAACAGGTCACATCCAATGTAAAGGAGTTTCCCTGGGGTGTGGCCTGTACCACCCATTATCTCTCAAGAAATGAAAGGAAAAGGAAGCAAGCAGAGATTTGGGGACCTCATACCACCAAGAAAGCAACATCGGGAGCAGAGTGTGTCCTTTGGACCTGGGGTTCCTAGGCAGAGAAGCTCCTAGTTCAGGGGAAGATTGCTGAGAAAGACCTTCCTCCAGAGCTGGCAGACAGGGAAAGCCATCCCCTGTAGCTCATGCCTTGAATTTGAGCTTGTAGCCTATTAGGCAGTGAAAGAATAAATTTCACTTCATTAAAGCCATCCATTTGTGTTATTTCTGTTGTAGCAGCAATTGATGATTAAGGCAGTGTGGTTCATCATAACTCAAATACATCATAAGTCGGGAATTACCTGTAATATAAAGACAAAACTTGAATTCTAACCTTAAATTTATGTAGATTACCAGTTACAATACAGAGAAGGTGGTAACAGATTTCTCAAAATTGCCTCCGTAGTGTTTTCACATTTCTTTCTTTGAAATGGAGTATAATTTCCTATATCCTTTAAGTTATTTTTTTTCTTTTGATCCTAAGTCTTCAATAAAGGGATACTTTGTTAAGAAAATACAAATTTCTGAAGCTGCTGGTGCTTATCCTTTAGAAGAGGCTTAGATCAAGAATTTTAAGCTCATAGGAAGAAAAGAATAACAATATCCTCACCGTACGTGCAGGGTTCTAAGGTTTTGATAAACCATGTCAAGGTAATCTGGGAGATTCAACCCACTTTAGTGACTATATATATACACACACATACATTATACACACACACTGTACATCTATCTAATGTGGGAGAGTCAATCCTTTTACTGACAGTATGAGTGTATATATATACAGTGTATATAATAGACACACACATATAGTATGTATTTATACACACACGCACACTCTGCCTGTTCGTCTATGAAATGAGACGTATTCTAGTTACCACCAAGACAACTCCAACTCCTGGCAACGTTGCACGGTAGAACTGCACTCCACAGGGTCCCCATGGCTATGACCATTTGGAAGCAGATCACCAGGCCTTTCCTCTGGGGCGCCTCCAGGTGGGCCTGAACTGCATATGTATATATATATATGCTAACTGAAAGGTTGGTGGTTCTAGTCTACCTGAGGTACCCCAGAAGAAAGGCCTGGCAATCTACTTCTGAAAAATCAGCCATTGAAACCCTATGGAGCACAGCTCCACTCTGACACACATGGAGTCACCGTGAGGCTGGACCAACTTGACAGCAACTGGTTTACTGGATGTATATAGATATACATCTACGTATTCTACACACAAGATGAAAGTAAGAAAGCTGAGGTGACTTAATACACTACATTGTGAACTGCCGACCGTTTTGTTAGCAGCTGAGCTATTCCGGGCACTTGATGACATACATTTATTTCGCTTGATTTTAAGCTCCCTAAGGTCACCGACCTGGTCTGTTTTGACACCAAGCACAGAGCTCTGTACAAAGTAAGTATTCTAAATATTTGTTGAATGATAAATGCTCGCAGTTACTAAGTATTTTCACTAAACTCTCATGTGACCTAACAGTTGCCCTATGGGGAACCCTGGTGGCACAGGGGTCAAGAGCTTGGCTACTAACCAAAAGGTCAGCAGTTTGAATCCAGCAGCTGCTCCTTGGAAACCCTATGGGCAGTTCTATTCCGTCCTATAGGGTTACTATGAGTCAGAATCGACTCAACGGCAATGGGGTTTTTTGTTTATTTTTTATTTTCTTGCCCTGTGGGAGAGGCATCATTATCATCCCCATTTTATATGGCACGAAGCTAATGGGTGGTCGCCTGGATGGCGCACCTGAAATGTTGGTGGTTTGAACCCACCTGGCAGCATTGCAGAAGAAAGTCCAAGAAAACCCTACACAGCAGTTCTACCCTGTAACACAGGGAGTTGCCCTGAGTTGAAATCGACTTAGTAGCAATGGGTTTGGTTTAAGCTCATGGGATATAAGTTTTCCCCAGCATTGCTCAGCTTCTCAGTGGCAGTGCAGGATTCAAACCTGCTGCTTCCGACTTTGAATTGTGTGCTCCTTCCTCTCTGTCATCCTGCTTGCAAGCATGTACTATCTCACTCTGTTGCACTGGGCTGGTGGAGTCAGTGCCCTGAGGGCAGTGTCCAGGCTAAGCCCATAGCAGGCACTCACATTAGTTTCTGGACAACGCGCACGTGGTTCAGGGCAGTAACTGCTTTTCTGAAACTTTGAAGTGTGTGGCGAATTCCTTGTTTCCCCACTAGAGGGCAAGCTTTCCAACTCAAATTTATTTATTTTTATGATTTCTTAAGAATTAGAAGAAAAATTACAAGCTGGCCTGAGTTGTTTCCTGTGTTTTAACTGTTTTGGGAAAATTAGGTTGTTTCCATGTGTTGGAACTGTATTCATTTCCTCTTTGTATCATATAGAAATTTCTGATTCAATACGTCCTGATATATGGTTTTTTCAGTCGTCTCATACGCATGCAAAAGCTGGACAATGAATAAGGAAGACCAAAGAAAAGTTGATGCCTTTGAATTATGATGTTGGTGAAGAATATTGAATACACCATGCACTGCCAGGAGAACGAACAAATCTGTCTTGGAAGAAGTACAGCCAGAATGCTCCTTAGAAGGGAGGATGGTAAGAATTCTTCTCACTTACTTGGACATGTTAAGAATTGACACAGTGGCTTCAACGATGGGCTCAAACATAACAACGATTGTGAGGATGGCACAGGACTGGGCAGTGTTTTATTCTGTTGTACATGGGGTCACTATGAGTTGGAACCAACTGGACGGCACCTAACAACAATAGAGATTAAAAATCTCAAATGCACCAAAAGGTGGAAACAGCCTAAACGTTCGTCAATGGATGAGTGGAGAAATAAAATGTGGCACGTACATATCATGGAATATTAATCAGCCATAAAAAGAAATGAAGTCCTGATTCATGCTACGATATGGATGGATCTTGAAAACATTATGCTGAATGTAATAAGCCACAAAGGGAAAAACACTGTGATCCCACTTATATGAAATATCTAGGATAGGCAAACGTATAGAGACCAAAGTTTATTAGTGGTTACCAGGGGTGAGAGGAAGAGAGGGCAAAAGGGGAACTCAGTGCTTAGCTTAGGGGACACTGAGATTCTGTTTAGGGTAACTGGAAAATCTGAAAATGAACAAAAGAGATTGACTTAAGATACACCCTACACTAATATTGTCTTTAATGAAGAAAACCCAATCCCAATTGGGATTATAACTACCAGTATAGGGGTTAAGATTCACAACACATATTTTGGGGGGACACAGTTCAATCCATAACAGCAGCTAAGTGCTTAACCGTGTATACCATCCAGGGACTCTAATCCAAATCAGTTTATTATCAATTCTGTTCCCTGCTGTCTGACTTCTGTTCTGACACCAGCTGCGCCTGTAGGACTTCTTCCTCTGACCATGAAGACCCTGAGCCAGGTCAGAGCTCACACATTAAAGGGTACAGTCCTCCAGACTGCCACATCTGCCCAAGACCTCAGATGCCAGCCCAAAGCTTGGGAGTCCCCATGACACCCTCTCTTCTTTTTTTTTTTTTTTTGGTTGTGCTTTCTAGTTTCTCATTAAACAGTATACATATTGTTTTATGACATTGGTTAACAATCCAACGACATGTCAGCACTCTCCTTTCTTGACCTTGACCAGCTTTCCTGTTCCCTCCTGCCTTCTAGTCCTTGCCCGTGGGCTGGTGTGCCCCTTTAGTCTTGTTTTATTTTGTGGGCCTGTCCAATCTTTGACTGAACGGTGAACCTTAGGAGTGACTTCATTACTGAGCTAAGAGGGTATTCAGGGGCCATACTCTTGGGGTTTCTCCAGTCTCTGTCAGGCCAGCAAGTGTGGTCTTTTTTTGTGAGTTAGAATTTTGTTCTACATTTTTCACCAGCTCTGTCCAGGACCTTCTATTGTGATCCCTGTCAGAACAGTTAGTGGTGGTAGCCGGGCACCATCTAGTTGTGGTGGACTCAGTCTGGTGTAGGCCATGGTAGTTGTGGTCCCTTAGTCCCGTGGACTAATCTTTCCCTTGTGTCTTTGGTTTTCTTCATTCTCCCTTGTTCCTGACGAGATGAGACCAGCAGAGTACCTTAGATGGCCGCTCACAGGCTTTTAAGACCCCAGACGCTACTCACCAAAGTAGAACGTAAAACGTTTTCTTTATAAACCATGTTAAGCCAATTGAGCTAGATGTTCCCTGAGACCATGGTCCCCACAGCCCTCAGATCAGCAATTCCGTATGACACCCTCACTTCTGACCTGCTGGCTGCAAATTCAAGGGTTCTCTGTACCTCTCTGATGAAGCTAATCAGCTCCAAATATACACCGAACCTCTTTACAGCACTTATCACACCACACTCCTCACATTCTACGTTGCTGGAGCCTTATTTGGGTTCATGTGTCATCACCACTACTAGATAGTAAGCTCCTTGAGACTACAGATGAGTCTTGGTGCCTGGGCTTAAATGCCTACTCTGCCATTTACCAACAATTTGATTTTTGACAAGTATTTTAATCTCTCTATGCCTCAATTTCTTCATCTATAAGATGAAACAGTAGTACCTTCATAGCACTACCAAACCAAAAAACCAAACCCAGTGCCGTTGAGTCGATTCTGACTCACAGCGACCCTATAGCACTACAAAAGGGTTAAATGAGTTAATATGCATCTTAGAGAAAGAGAACCAATGAGGTGTACACATATACACCTACTTCTCAATTATCAACTATCTTGTTATCCGACATTTCATATTTATGACAATAGTAAAAAATCTACTGACTGTTTTGCACATTGGTGACATATATGCTGAGGTGTGAGGCAAGAATGATGCTGGCTGTGATGGTTCAGGTTACGTATCAGCTCGGCTGGGGCATGATTCTCAGTGGTTTGGCAGTTATGTAATGATGTAGTTATTCTCCATTTTGTGATCTGATGTGATCATCTTCCATTTTTGCATAATGCTGATTTTCACGTAATGACCTGGTCTTTGGAACCTAACCATGTTGATAAGTGAGGAGTGGGTGCATATCTATATATGTGCCATACATATGTATATGTCTGTACACCTACATACATATAGAATGTATATGGATATATGTGTATACATAATATGTGTGTGTATGTATGTGTATGTGGATTGATAGATAGATAAAGATATACAGTTGTGTTGTTAGATGTCGTTGAGTCAGTTCTGACTCATAGCAACCCTAAACACAACAGAATGAAACACTGCCCAGTCCTGTGCCACCCTCACAATCGTTGCTATGTTTGACCCCATCATTGTAGCCACTGTATCAGTCCATCTCATTGAAGGTTTTCCTCTTTTTTGCTGACCCTCTACTTTAAAAGCATGATGTCGTTCTTCAGGGACTGGTCCCTCCTGATAACATATCCAACGTAAATGAGATGAAGTCTCGCCATCCTCACTTCCAAGGAGCATTCTGGCTGTACTTCTTCCAAGACAGATTTGTTTGTTCTTCTGGCAGCCTATGATATATTCAATATTCTTCACCAAAATCAAAATTCAAAGGTATCAATTCTTCTTTGGTCTTCCTTATTAATTTTCCAGCTTTCACATACATATGAGATAATTGAAAATATCATGGGTTGGGTGAGGTGCATATAGTACTCAAAGTGACTTTTTGCTTTTTAACACTTTAAAGAGGTCTTTTGCAGTAGACTTGCCCAATGCAACACGTTGTTTAATTTCTTTACTGATGCTTCTACGTGCATTGATTGTGGATCCAAGTAAAATGAAATCCTTGACAACTTCAGTATTTCTCCACTTATCATGATGTTGTTTATTGGTCCAGTCGTGAGGATTTTTGTTTCTTTTATGTTGAAGTGTAATCCACACTAAGGGTGTAGTCTTTGATCTTCATCCGTAAGTGCTTCAAGTCGTCTTCACTTTCAGTAACCAAGGTTCTGTCACTTGCATATCTCAGGTTGTTAATGAGTCTTCCTCCAATCCTGATGCCCCATTCTTCTTCATATAGTCCTGCTTCTTAGATTATTTGCTCAGCATACAGAATGAATAAGTATGGTGAAAGGATACAGCCCTGAAACACACCTTTTCAGATTTTATACCATGCCGTATCTCCTTGTTCTCTTCGAACAACTGCCTCTTGGTCTATGTACAGATTCTGAGTGAGGACAATTAAGTGTTATGGAATTCCCATTCTTTGCAATGTTATCCATAATTTGTTATGATCCACACAGTCAAATGCCTTTGTATAGGCAATAAAATACAGGTATGGTATGTATAAATGTATGTATTTGTGTATATATATACATATACACAAATATTATACATATATGGTATGTGAATCAACTTGATGGCAGTGGGCTTGGTTTTTTTTTGGGTTATATATGTTTGTGCGTGTATAGTACATACGTGTGTGTGTATAGAGAGAGAGAGAGAGAGAAAGAGAGAGGAGAGATTTACTCTGAAAAATTGGCTCATGTGACTGTGGGGGCTGGCAAGTCTAAAATCTGTAGGTCAGGTGGCAGACTGCAGACTCCTGCAGGCCTGTGTCCCAGGATCCATAGGTCAGGTAATGGAATGAGTGCAGAGTGAAGAAGAGAGAGTTTTACCAAAATATTTATAGTTCGAAGGCAAAACACACCCTAAGGAACTATTTCATCTGACTAGTTGATTGCATTACATTAGATTACATTATCTAAAATGATTACATCATATATCCTCACCAAGTTGACACATGAAGTTAACTGTCACAATACGCAATGCACTTAGAATAGTGGCTACCTACAGTGCCCCATCAGTGTTTGTTGTTGTTATTATTATTTTTGTATCTCCCACAACACCTAGACAGGACCCCAGTTTTCTATCAGGATTTGGGCTTCTCGATGGGTTCTACAGAGCAAGATGGCTTTCCGGCGTGCCTTTGTTAATTTTTTTTTTTTTTAATAGAAGGAACTTTGTGCCAAAACATCTCCTGGGGCTTCTGAGACCTGAGTGCTCCATTACCCTGAGGCAGCTGAGTCGTGTGATTGGTGGCTTCCCAGCCAGTGGCCCAGAGCCATTATCAGGGGAGCTTCAGAAATCCATACAGCAAGAGTCTTCTATTCTTAATTATCATTGCATAAGAATGGCCTGAACATACGCCACAAGTCAATGAAAACAAGTTTACAAAATGTAGCAATTCTATCAATACCCTATATTAGACTGCAGAGGAACGTAGACTAAAAGATTATACTCAGAAATTTGTATTTACTTATTCTCGGATGGCGTCTGGACAATGGTATTTCTTTTAAAAATATCACCTAGATGCTTGTAATGTGTCACTCTGGTGGAGAAATCCTGTGTTTGGCTCTGGGACAGGGACTCTCCTCCCTGCCTGTGTATTAAAATGACTAGAGGAGATTTTTAAAAATACCATCCCCAGAGCCGCCTTTCAGATACTCTGATTCAGTTGGTCTGGGGTGGGGCCTGGTGTTGGTATTTTTTTAAGCTCCGTATAGAATTTTGTCCCTGGGTGGTGCAAATGGTCAACACAGGAAAGGTTGGAGGTTCAAGTCCATACAGAGGCTCTTTGGAAGAAAGGCCTGGCTATCTACATCTGAAAAATCAGCCATTGAAAACCCTACCAAGCACAGTTCTACTCTGATACCTACGGGGAGGCTGAGTAGCTTGCCCGGATTCAGCCAGTAAGTGATGAACCCCGATTCAAATTCTTGTTGGTTTCCCTCCCAAGCCCAGATTCTTTCCATTACTGTTGTTGCTAATGATACAGAGAAGGATTTCCCAAAGTACAGAATCCATGCTTAGGTGACACAGGGACCTAGCCCTAAATCATCACATCAAATTGCTTAGTCAGATGAGTGTTTCCTTTTTAGTTCCCTCTTTTAATCTTTTCAATTATGGCATCTCAGTTTGGTGCCAGGATGTCCCTAAGACTTTCCTAAACCCACTGAACTTGTTGCCTTCGAGAAGGTTCTGACTCGTAGCAACGCTCTTGGACAGGATAGAACTGCCTCATAGGGTTTCCAAGGAGTGGCTGGTGGATTCAAACTGTTGACATTTTGGTTAGCAGATGAGCTGTTAACCACTGTGCCACCAGGGCTCCAGAAATTCCCTAGTACTTGCTAATCACCCCCTTTAACAAAGAAGAGAGGCCTTGAGCAGCCATCTGTATCTCTAGCTGAAATCTGATAGTGTCGTCTTGTTTTCTTTGTACTTGTATTTATGTTCTCTTTTTATGGCAAATTATACTGGTTTTATGTTTATGGTAATACCATAAAATTTTCTTTTAAAATATTTGTTTACAGGAAAAGGTTAGTTGATTATAGGCAAAAATTAGGTAAATAAAAGTACAGGTTCAGTAAATGGTGCCTGAACAGTTGGATAATATCATGCAAAAGAATGAAGCGGAACTCCTTCCTCATACCACACATAAAAACTGGCACACAAATTTTCATAGCAGCATTATTCATAAGAATCAAAAAGTGGAAACAACCCAAATGTCCAGCTGATGAAGAGATAAGCAAAATGATTTAGCATATATAAACCAAGTAGTATATTCATACAACGGAATATTACTTAGCAATAAAAAAGAACATTTTAAACCTTAAACCAACAATATCCCCTGAAGCCTTCTCTAAATCAAAAAAATGTTTGCAATAGTTTAGCTTAATTAGTAAAGAACGTCTGTCTGCCTTGAGCTGTGCTTTTTAAAGAACCATCTATATGGGATCAAATTTACAATAGCAACTTGAAAGATTAAATAGGAACCTTAGGGGGCAGTGAATTTATGTTAATGTGAGAGGAACAACTCAGAAAAGGAAGGTGAGAATGGCCGGACAACTTGAAGAATGTCATCACTGTCACTGAATGGTACATGTAGAAACTGTTGAATTGGTGTATATTTTTGCTGCTTATATTTTCAAAAACAACAAAAATAAAATAAAAAAATATATAAAAACAAAACAAAAAAAAGAATGGCATACTGATACATGCTACAACAAAAAGATGAACCTTGAAAACATGGTAAGGAGCCCGTCACAAAAGACCACATATTGTGTATTCCATTTATAAGAAATGTCTGGAATAGGAAAATTCATAGGGACAGAAAGTAGATTAGTGGTTGCCTAGGGTTTCAGAGAAGACAGATTGGGGAGAAATAGGGAGTAATTGCTAGTAGGTAAAGGGTTTCTTTGTGAGAAGGGACAAAGTTTTTCTAAAATTAGATTACGGGGATAGCTGCAAAACTATGAATCTACTAAAAATCATTGAATTGTACACCTTAAATGAGTGAACTGTATGGTAAGTTATACCTCAAGCTGTTTTTTAAAAAAGTACAAATAGTAAGTGGATACAACAAAGTTCATAAAGAGAGTACATAAATGTCTGAAACCCTGGGAAACACAGCATTAGACCCTGACGTTCTCATGTACCTCTCTCTCCAGAGACAAACCTTCTGCACATGTTTGCTTTTTATTCTCTACTGTGTTATTCATAGTCAATCCAATTTTGGCCTATACTGGTAGCTGCATTACTCAACCTGAATAAAAATATAAGAGCAAAATTTAGATTGGCTTTTTTTTTTTTTTTTTATGCAATAAGACGTTGAGACGCTGGCAAATGCTAAAGAAGGAATTGAGAATACACATTGGATCACTGCCTGGAAGAAGGGAGGGGATTTAAGTTATAAGGGAGGTTTATATGACATTTCATGTTCTGAATGCTTCCATCTATGAACAAAGAGCCTGATGTTCTTCTCATTTTACGTATGACATTCTGCAGAGGCGGTTGGAGCTGGCAGTACGTCGAGCACACTCAATGGTCTCTATGGATTTGCCTATTCTGGACATTTCATATAAATGGAATCATATAACATCCTGCCTCATAATCCAGCATGATCTCATCTTCAGATCCTTAATTACATCTGTAAAGACCCCTTTTCCAAATAAGCCACATTCACAAGTTCTGCGGGTCAGGATGTGAACATAACTTTTGGGGGGCCACAATTTGACCTACTATAGCTGGGTTATCCGAGAAGCAGAGCCAAAGATCAAGACTTGATTGCATGTACTGGATGGTGCCTGGTTACCACCACCAACTACTCTGGCAGGGATCACAGTAGAGAGTCTCAGACAGAGCAGGAGAAAAATGTAGAACAAAATCCAAATTCACACACATACACACAAGGCCAGGTTTGCTGGTCAGACAGAAACTAGAGAAACCCCCAAGAGTATGGCCACCGGCACCCTTTTAACTCAGGTTCACCCTTTAGCCAGAGATCAGACAGGCCTGCAGAGCAATGACACACACGAGGGATGTGGTTCATGGTTCAATCATGTATATGAGACCAATGGGCACACCAGCCCAAGAGCAAAGACGAGAAGGCAGGAATAGACAGGAAAACTGTACAAATGGAAACAGGAAACTTGGGGTGGAGAAGGGGAGAGTGTTGACATATTGTGGGGTAGGCAACCAGTGTCACAAAGCAATTTGTGTATTAACTGTTTCATGAGAAACTAATTTGCTATGTAAATTTTCACCTAAATCACAGTTAGAAAAAAAAAGATTTCAGTGCAAGTGAAGCACCAGGAGGGTAGTGGGAAGTAATATGGGAGGGACGGAAGCAATTCAGAGTGCCTTAATGAGTGAGCAAGTTACCACTGAGGACAACTGGGACTCAGTCCCAGTGGGGAGCTCTGGGAGATGGTGAAGAACACTGGGTTGATGTGTCAAAAGTCACACGTGCCATCCATGGCATGACTCAACTGTCTCCTGTAGGACCTGCCTGTGTTGGAGTAATGGGTCTTGTGCTTCCAATCTTCTTGTCATAGGTCCCCAGGGAAGGGACTCCTGGGGGAAAGGCACACCATCTCTAGCTTCTCAGTGCTGCCACGGGCCTTTGCTTTCAACTGAGTAGGGTGAGAGTAGGAGGCCCCACTGTGTTCTCCAGTCCAGCTCCACTAGGAAAAACGCTGGCATTTTGAGGCTGTCTGCTAGTTCTTTGTTGATTCTTCACTAGCATCCCTTCTCCCTGCTCCCCAGAGCTTCTCTGGGACCTCATGGTAATGAAAGATCCCATGTTGTTGTTAGCTTCCGTCGAGTTGGCACCTGACTCATGGAGGTCTCATGCACAACCGAAGGAAATGCTGCCCAGTCCTGTGCCACCCCCATGATCAGTTGTGAATTGGACCATTGTGATCCATGGGGTTTTCATTGGTTGATTTTCAGAGGTAGCTTGCCAGGCCTTTATTCTTACTCTGTCTTAGTCTGGAAGCTTCACTGAAACCTGTTCAGCATCATAGCAACACACAAGCCTCCAGTGACAGATGGGTGGTGGCCACGCAAGAGGTGCATTGGTTGGTAATCAATTCTGGGTCTCCTGCGTGGAAGGCGAGAATTCTACCAGTGAACTACCATGCTCCCTAACGGGCTTTAGGATGTTCTTAAGCAGCTTCCTTCTCTTTCTATCCAGCCCCTCCCGAGAGAATTTATTTTTTTATTTTTCTATGATCCAAACAGACGTGAAAGAACCCAGAATTTAGGTAGGCTGCATATTTCTTGACTACACTTTCTAATCAGAATCTGGTGAAAAATTTTTAAGGTTGGGAGCTTTGATTTATTAATACCTGTGACTTATGCCAAATAGCTTTTTTGCTCTTCGTTTTTTAAGCATCATCACCTCAGACAGATCTTCCAAAAACAAAACCAAACCTGTTGCCATCGAGTCAATTCCGGCTTATAGCAACCCTAAAGACAGAGTAGAACTACCCCTTAGGGTTTCCAAGGCAGTAGTCTTTACGGGAGCAGATTGCCACATTTCCTCCCACGGAGCAGCTGGTGATTTTGACCCACCAACCTTTTGGTTAGCAACTGAGTGCTTAACTATTGCACCACCAGGGCTCCCTCCTCCCACTTAGGACAGCTCAGTTCTCAAAGGACCTGTGCCGATTTTCTCCCCCAACTTGATTTTCAGTGGACCTCAGATGCACTGAGTTGTGGTCTTCCTCATCCTCGGTTCATGTCCCACTCTTGTCATTGGTCCATGCTTGGCTCTCTTATTTTACCTACTTAGGTGCTTATTTATTAACAATATAATGAGCACCTGTGAACCCACTACCAACTGGAAAACTAACACAGTAGAAGTAACTTACACCTATTGTTCCTACCCTACCCTACTTCCACCTGATCCTCCTGCCAGAATTTTGTGTTTTTACTCCTTGTTGATTTCAAATATAGCTTTAACACACACATATATGCATGTAAAGGAGCCCCGGTGGTACAGCAGTTAACTGCTGGGCTGCTAGCCGAAAGGTGGCCGTTTGAATACACCCAGCAGCTCCACAGGAGAAAGCCCTGATGATCTGCTCCCGTAAAGATTACAATCTAGAAACCCTATGGTGCAATTCTATTCTGTAACACAGGGGGTCGCAATGAGTGAGAATCAACTTGACAGCACACAACATCAACAAATCATGCATGTAAGCAATATAATGCTTAATTTTAAATTTTTAAGACTTTCGTAGAAAGGATATCATGCTGGATATAGCATCCTGGGACATTTTTCCCCCACTTAGTTTTTTTTTTATTACTGAGAGATATTCATACTGTTGTCAGTGGCTGTGATTCATTCATTTTCACCGCTGTATAGTATTCCATTCTATGTCTACATAATTTCTTTTTTTTTAACACCCTAATTTCTTGATCTGGCCTTCTGCACGCTGGTGTTTAGGGTTTTATATTTCTTGCTGTACTGAAGAGTGCTATGATGGACATGTCACACATGGCTTTCCACCTTGGTGGGCATGTGCCAGGATCTTCCTCAGTATAGGCCTAGGAATGGAATTACTGGGTCCTTTGTAAAAAAAAAAAAAAAGGAAACTACCAAACCTATTGCTGTCAAGTTGATTCCAACTCATAAGCACCTATAGGACAGAGTAGAACTGCTCCATAGGGTTTCCAAGGCTGTACGGGAGCAGAGTGCCACATCTTTCTCCCTTGGAGCAGCTGGTGGGTTTGAACTGCCCGCCTTTCGGTTAGCAGCCAAGTGCTTAACCATTTCACGACCAGGGCTATTGTGTCCTTTACAGGGTGTGTGAATATTCGACTTTGCAAGACAACGTCAGACTGTTTTCAAAGCAGTTGTAGCAATTTATACTCTCACCAGCAATGTAGAAGCCAGCTTATTGATCTGTCCTCTCTAGCACTTGGTATTGCCAGACTTCTTCATTTTTGCCAATTGAATGGCTGTAAATTGATATCTCATTGTGGTCCTGATCTGCGTTTCCTGGGTTATTTATGAGGACTTCAATAAATGGAGCTGGAAAAAAAGGATTATCCATATGTAATGTAAATCAGCTTCTTATCTCTCATCAGGCATGCAAATCAACTCCAGAAGGACTAAAGTCTCAAAGGTAGAAAGCAAAACTTGAAAACTTTCAGAAGATAATTTGGTTGAATTTCTTCTGATATTGAGGGTAGGGAATGTTTCTTAAACATTTAACATAAAAAAAAGCCCTCTGCAAAAAAGAAGTGTGATTAAAAATTTCTGTTCATGGAAAGACATGTTACAGAAGGAGAAAAGGTAGCCTACATACTGAAAGAAGATAGATCAGATAACAAACAAAAACGCTGCATTGAGAATACCTGAAGAAATTCTGCAAACCAATAAGGAAAGGACAACAACCATACAGAAAATGAGGCAAAGGTATAAAGCAACATTTCACAAAAGAGGAAACGCATAAGGCCAATACTCATATGGTAAGATGCTCAATTTCCTCAGTTTTAAAACACATCTTTTGAGGAAAAACAGGATACTTTAAAAACATAGCTATAAAAAATAGCTATAGTGGTCTTCTTATTCCATGTTAAAAGAAAATGAGCCTCTAGGAAATAAAACGCAAGCTTAAACATTCATCCAATATCCCAGGAAAAGCAGCCAAAACTACAGGGCAGTAGAATAATTGCAAAGGTATTTTTGATTCCTGCCTGATTTTGATTATTTCTACTGCCTTACTCACTGTTGGCACTCAACAATGGTTAATTAATTGATTGACTCACTGTGCCTGACATTCTGGAAGCCTACTTGGATTTCTTTCAGACTCAGAACAGATGGGCACGTACTTTTAAAACATTAATAAACATTATAATACCTGATCTTCTTTCTTTGAACTCTGTGCACTGTTGGCTATAAGAATAAAGCACCTATTTGAAGGAAGAAATCAGATTTAATCTAAAAGGCATGGTATAGCTATGCAGAGCCCAGACCCTCGCAGCTGAAAACAAAGTGCTTTGTCGGCCTTACTATGGCAAATCAGAGCGCAGGAGAGGATGGGAATGCCCCTAGGCACATGGAGCTCTCTCTGTGCATTCTGATCTCAAAATCAAACAAATGTGCTCTTAGGAAACAGGCACCACATTGTAAGCTGCCCTGGGAGGGCCCTGGTTTAACGAAGGTAACATTCCAGAGAATGGTTACTTCTTCTGCACCAGATTGCTAAAACGTGAGCTCGTATCTTTTTATTTATAATTTTTCAATTTAGGAAAACAGTTTACAATATTAATATTTCTGAAGTTTGGGCTGATAGAACAGCGTCGAAACAAAATTGACTGACGTGATAATATTGCCTATGTTTCTGCAGAAAGCTATGTCTTAGTTTGGTACAGTCTGTGTGCAGGTAATGTTGAAACTACGTATTAAAAGACTTAGAATTTTTTGTTTTCTCTGGCCCAGTGATTTAACATCTATGGATTTATTCTGAGGAAACAATTATGGGTACGGCTAAAGATACGGCTTTTAGAATATTCTTCAAAGTATTGTTTATAGTAGTGAAAAAATGAAGACAATCTAAAAGTTCAAAAATGGGAAACTGATTAAATTGCCATTGACCCATACATTCATTAAAATGATAAGAAGGAATATTTAAAGTCATGGAAACTTTATATAGTGACAGTTATTGCTACTGTTGTTAGTCGCCATCAAGTCGATTTCGACTTATCGCAGCCCCATGTATTACAGAGTAGAACTGTCTCCACAGGGTTTTCTTGTCTGTGATCTTAAAGGGAGCACGTTGCCAGGGCTTTTCTTTCACAGTGTGATTGGGAAGGGGCTCAAACTGCCCTCCTTTAGGTTATCAGTCAAGTGCAAATTGTTCGGGTCACCTGGGGACCTTAGTTACAGGTAACAAGCAGTTTATAAGGTATGTTGTTACTGTCAGGTGTCCTTGAGTTCAGTTGGCTTCAGCTCATAGTGACCCCATGTACAACAGAATGAAACACTTGCCTGGTCCTACGCCATTCTCACAGTCATTGGTATGTTTGAGCCCATTGTTGCAGCCACTGTGTCAATACATCTTTTCCCCTTTTTCACTAACCCTCTACTTACCAAGTCATGGATTGAATTGTGTCTCCCAAAATATGTGTCAACTTGGCTAGGCCATAATTCCCAGCATTATGTGATTGTCCACCATTTTGTCATCTGATGTGATTTTCCTGTGTATTGTAAGTCCTACCTCTGTGATGTTAAAGAGGTGGGATTAGCAGCAGTTATGATAATGATGCAGGACTCAATCTACAAGATTAGGTTTTGTCTTAAGTCAATCTCTTTTGAGATATAAAAAAGGGAAGCGAGCAGAGGGATGGGGGACCTCCAAGAAAGTAGCACCAGGAGCAGAATGCGTGCTTTGGACCTGGGGTCCCTGTGTTGAGAAGCTCCTAGACCAAAGGAAGATTGATGACAGGGACCTTCCTCCAGAGCCAATGGAGAGAGAGAGCCTTTCCTTGGAGCTAGTGCTCTGGGCTCAGACTTCTAGCCTCCTAGACTGTGAGAGAACAAATTCTGTTCGTTGAAGCCATTTACTTGTGGTATTTCTGTTTCAGCAGCACTAGATATCTAAGACAGCAAGCATGATGTCCTTCTCCAGGGACTGGTACCTCCTAATAACATTTCGAAAGTACGTGAGACAAAGTCTCACCATCTTCGCTTCCAAGGAGCACTCTGGCTGTATGTCTTCTAAGACAGACTTGCTCCTTCTTCTGGCAGTCCACGGTATATTCAAAATTCTTCATCAGCATCATAATCCAAAGGCGTCAGTTCTTCTTCAGTCTTCCTTATTCATTGTCCAGCTTTCGCGTGCATACGAGGCAACTGAAAATACCATGGCTTGGGTTGGGTGCACCTTAGTCCCCAAAATAACATCTTTGCTTTTTAATTCTTTAAAGAGGTCTTTTTTTTTTTTGCAGCAGATTTGCCCAATGCAATGTGTCATTTGATTTCTTGACTGCCCATTTAAAATATATACGCCAGTGTATGCCAAAGCCGAAAGATTGTAAAGACATATATCAAATTGGAGGAGAGAAAAGGCAGCACAAATGATCAGAAGGCCGCAGGAAGACCCTTGATAGCAGCAGAGACATGAAGCCTAGGAGTAACAAAATTGGGGAAAATACTGTTTGGGAAGGGTGAAGAATGTAAGCTTGAGTCAACTCTCAAAGAAGAAAATTAGTGGTGATTACATCTACAATATGAAAAAAGTTATCAGGTCCAAAAAAGGTAAATCTGTTGACATTACACCGAAAGCTTGAAAGGCTTAGATGCCCTAAATAACATAATCAGTGAGAGTGAATGACATCAGAAAAATATGTATTACATCTAGGGTGCCTCTGAAGAGACACCTGGCAAACTGCCTTAAAAACCTGCCACGTTTTCTGCCATGAAAACCATATGGAGCACAGCTGTACTTTGTGTAACACATGAGACCACCATGAGTCAGAAATGACTTGATGGCAACTGGAACTATGTGCCAGGCACCGCAGGTGTATCTTATTTTAATCATCTCCTTTGAGTTGGAATTGGGTCGACTATGGGGCATTTGGTTTGTTTTTTTTTAAAACCCTGAGGAGACCTAGTGGTGCAGTGGTTAAGCACTTGGCTGCAAACCAAATGGTCAGTTGTTGGAACCCACCAGCCTGCTCCTGTAAAGATTTATAGCTTTGGAAACCCTGTGGGGGCAGTTCTACTCTGTCCTATAGGATCGCTATGAGTCAGAATTGACTTGCTGGCAAAGGGTTTTTTTGTTTATTTATAACCCTGGGTCAAGTGAGGAATCCAAAACACAGAAAAGTTGGTTTGCTCAAGATCACATGGCTACCAGAGCGTGGAGCTGGGATTCTTCTCTGAGTCTGGGTGTTGCTAGTATACCATGTTCACTGACATGGTAAGAAAGAAATGGTTGGTAACGCTGGTCTCCACCAAAAAAAAAAAAAACCCATTGCCGTCAAGTCAATTCCATCTCATAGTGGCCCTATAGGACAGAGTAGAACTGCCTCATACAATTTCCAAGGAGTGGCTTGTGGATTTGAACTGGCGACCTTTTGGTTAGGAGCCAGGCGCTTAACCACTGCACCACCAGGACTCCAACAATAATCTCCAGTGATTATTAATTTAAGCTCCATATTAGTTTCTTAGGACTTCTGTGACAAAGAGACACAAAGTGGGTGGCTTTAAATAACAGCCTTTTTTTTTTTTTTTTACTTCCCAAGATTTTTTTTATTGTATTTTAGATAAAGGTTCACAGAGCAACCTAGCTTCTCATTAAACAATTAATACACATATTATTTTGTTACATTGGTTGCCAACACCGTGACATGTCAATAATCTCCCCTTCTCGACCTTGGGTTCCCCATTAGCAGCTTTCCTGCCCCCTCTTGCCTTCTTGTCATTGCCCCTGGGCTATTGTGTGCATTTAGTCTTTTGTTTTATGGGCCTGTCTAATCTTTGGCTGAAGTGTGAACCTCAGGAGTGACTTTATTACTGAGCTAAAAGGATGTCCTGGGGCCATTCTCTCAATGTTTCTCTAGTCTCTGGTAGACAAGTAAGTCTGGTCTTTTTTTTTTTTTAGTTAGAATTTTGTTCTACATTTTTCTCCAGCTCTGTCTGGGACCCTCTATTGGGATCGCTGTCAGGGCAGTCAGTGGTGGTAACCTGGCACCATCTAGATGTGCTGGACTCAGTCTGGTGGAGGCTGTGGTAGTTCTGGTCCATTAGTCTTTTGGCCTAATCTTTCCCTTGTGTTTTTGGTTTTCTTCATCCTCCCTTGCTTCAGACGGGGTGACACCAGTGGGGTATCTAAGATGGCTGGTTACAAGTTTTTAAGACCCCACATGCCACTCACCAAAGTAGAATGTAGAACATTTTCTTTATAAATTATGTTATGCCAGTTGAGGTAGATGTTCTCAGAGACCATGGTCCCCACAGCCTTCAGCCCAGTAATTTGGTTCCTCAGGGAGTTTGATGTGTCTATGGAGCTTCCATAACCTTGTTTTTCTCAGTAGAACAACAGAGATTTATTGTCACACACTTCTGGAGCTAGTGGTCTGAATTCAGGGTGTCTGTGGGGCCATGTTTTTTCCAAAGGCCCTCGGGAAATCCTTTCTTTCCCAGCTTCTGGTAGCCCAGGTGTTCCTTGGCTTTTAGATGCAGAATGATTTCATGGACACGTCAGAGTTTTCCTCCATCTCCATGCCCCTTCTCCTTTTTTAAAAAGGACACCACTCAGATGGGATTAGGACCCTCCCTACTCTACTCCAGTATGATCTCATGTTAACTGATAACATCTTCAAATACCTTACTTCCAAACAAGTTCACACTCTCAATTACATAAATTTTGGGGGGACACAATTCAATCTATAACAAGCCCCAACAATGAAGGAAGAGCCCACCAAACTATGGTACGTTATAAATACCTTATCAGTGTGGGCTATTTCTACAGGTCAAGTTGTATATGTGAAATATTGTTAAGTGGAAAATGTAGAACAGAAGATGGTCTACACACACTGACTACAGCTCTGCCATATGCGTGTGCTTATGCTGAGGAAAACTGCAGGTGAGCTTGTACTCATGCATGATGATATATGTTGATGCGTTATTAAGTGCCTAGAGGCTTTGTGCGAGCGAGGAACACCCCCTTATATCATGCTTTATTTAGTGTAACAATGTATTGTTCTTTTGAACCGTTAGCATCCCTTCAATCACTAAAATTTACATTCCTTTAAATATTTACAGATGATTCACACAACTACTAAATAAAACATTTAAAATTTTGACAAATTAAATTCCCCCATGCATTTCAACATTGAGTAAAAACAACCTTATCAAATTTTTCTAAACATTAGATTAATGTCACCAGCTTAATAGACCAGCTGCTCATAAATGTTTCAAGCACCTGAAGAACTGCTCAGCACATACCAAATAGCACAAAGATCATTCAGTGGGTATTCTTTTATGTCTGACTTCTTTCACTTAACATAGTATGTTTGAGATTCATCTATGCAGCAACACTTCATTTCTTTGTATTGCTGAGTATTCCATAGGATGGATGGACCACAATTTGTGTATTTCCTTGTTGATGAGTATTTAGTAAGTTCCCAGTTTTTAGTTATTATGGATAAAACTGCTATAAACATTCACACACTAGCCTTTGTATGGATCCATGCTCTTATTGTTATTCTGTTCTCATTCTTACTCTTATTTGTTCACCTTCTTAGAGTAATCTATCTAGTTACAGTAATTTGACCTCTTCTATTTCTGCTTTTTTCTAAGTTGCATTAGTCTTACTAGATTCTAAAGGTTAATTAAAAAAATAAAAAACTTAGACCTCCCATGGTTTCGAGATCTGTGTTATCAGCTGATTGCTTCTTGGTTGAAACCTCAGTTTGTCTTTATAGTTCAAGGTAATGCAAACCGGAGTTGTGAGCTGAGCTCTTTTTATACTAAAGTTGCACCTTGTTTTATCAATGGAGATTTTAAGTCTCTGATTTTCTCATGAATTTTAGTTTGTTGAAACTTGGGGTCTTCCTTAAAATTATGTAGGCTTAGGTTTCATGTGGCTGATACTGCCAAACTCATTGTCTTGCCATTATAATATATTGCCCTTGTTTGCTATTTTAATTGAAAACATATCTCTGTCTGATGAGAATCTCATTACAATGAAACATTTAGAAGTTTTCTCCTCTAGGAGATGAGGGACTGAGTTAAATCTCTTCTTTGGGTCATTTGGCTAGTTTATTATTTTGGAACACAATGGATTGGATTGTTTATTATGCATCATTGGTGCTGATTGACAATTGGACCCCTTTCTACCTTGTTGTTAAGTGTACAGCTGGTGTTAGTTTTTCCTGCTTTTGGTACAGTTCCTACTTTTCCTGGAGTTTTTTCTTTAACCTGTGATATTTTTGTGTGTATACTCTTTACTGTTCAAACAGATTTTAAAAGAACTCTGCTTTATAAACCATCATGTACTTAAAAGGAGATACAAAAGCTCATCCATACTAATAAATGTAATGATGATTTTTACAACTACATTTTTGTACATTTTATATTGACTTTTTTTGAGTATATTAATGAACCCATGGACTCAGAGGTTTGGTTTAATGAGTTCCAATTAAGAGAGTGATTTATATCAATGGTTCTCTGAGTGTGGTTCTGGACTGGCAGCAGCAGCCTCACCTGGGAACCCATTAGAAATGTGGACTTTCAAGCCGTCGCCCAGACCTAATGAATCAGAAGCCCTGGGGTTGGGATCCAGTGATCTGCGTTTTAACAAGTCCTCCAGGTTACTCTGATGCTCACTAAAGTTTGGGCACCACTGATTTAAACAGTAACTGCGATGGTGGAACTTAAATTTTCATTACAAGGCCTTTGGGAGCCCATTCTGAGTTGGACTTTACTCCAGACATCTTTTAAAGCATCTTTGATTTTGGGGAAGAACAGGGCAGTCCAGACTCGAAGATGATTTTTTTTCCCTTCTCTAAGACATTCAATCCAATATCCTCCAAGGAGTCCTTCTTCCATTCAGTGAAATTAGAGAACAAAATCCTAGTGCTAGTGAAACTCCTAGGTATTGGAGATGATCCAAACAACAGCTGCTAATGCTGGACCACGTTTAATAAGAGAGCTTAAAGCTTCTGTGTTCACACTGATTTGTTTTCCATGTAACATATTATATTACTCTTCCTACTTTACTTACAATATGAGCTTTTATTGACCGATAAACTTTTCTACTATGCTGACAATATGAGCTTAATCTCCTTGTTTCTTTTTCATACAAAGTCACCCAAATTCTTAATGTTAAAAACTTTATTAAGGAAATCAAATCCTGATACGTGCTACAACGTGGATGAACCTTGAAAACAACATACCAAATGGAATAATTGAATCACAAAAGGACAAATACTGTATGACCCCACTTATATGAAATGTCTAGAACAGGCAAGTGTATAGAGACTAAAGTTTGTGATTGGTTACCAGGAGTGGGTGGAGGGAGAGGGAAAGGAAGGCACAAAGCTTAGGGGACACCAAGCTTCTGTTAAGGATGATGTGAAAATTTGGGAACAGTTAAGGGTGGTGGTTGAACAACTTTAATGAACGTGTCACTGAACTGTACGTGTTAATGTCACTGACCTGTACATGTGGAGATTGTAGAAATGGCAAATATTTTGTTATCTATATATTTAGCACATAAGAAAATTTACTGGTAAAAAATAGTTATTAAGTTAGACTAAACTTTCTTCTTAAAAGGTCATCGTTTTGGCAAGTATTTCAAGAGGATGAAAGCACCGTTGAGGGAGAGATGGGAGTAGCGTTACAGTGAGTTTGTCTCTCCAACTTGGAGCAGAATGAGGCAGGGCAATGAGGGCTGTTGCTTCCACAGCCCTGGGAATCCCTGTAGCTGATCTGTTTTTTGTTATCAAAACATATCATTGCCTTACCTGCATTTCACTGTAGTTAGTGTGACGTTTTCATCTAGAAGTTTTCCCTACAGAACACCCTGGTGAAGGGTGCTCTCAGAAGGGAATTTTGCATTTGTCTCTCCACATACACAAGGCCATTGTATGACAGCCTGGCTTAGGTGTTTGTCCATTTATGTGTTCCTACTTGCGTGAGCACCTTGGCTAAAACACAGGGACTCATGACATAATCCCATTGGAACGCACAAAACAGTGCTGTGGGATTTTGGAAGATGGAGTATGCACTGTCTAGCCCTCAGGAAGCCATGACTTACTGCTTCACACACATAGGAATGTCCTTCATTCCCAACTCAACCCCAGCCCCAAACCAAATCAGATGTCCATCTAAAATGGGCAGTGGAGTGCCCGCTCCTTAGTGAGGATGAGGCACCGTACAGGTGGGGACAGAGAAGGACAAGCGAGGGTCCAGGGGGAATTTGGTCCATTCTGAAGAGTTTTAGGGCTCTTCATATCTCTTTTTTGTTGTTGTTGTTGGTGGTGGTGGATTTAACTTGTGCATTAATAGACTAAGTTAGTTTTATTGTACTTTAACGATATTAGGCTATGTATTTGAACTAGTTTGTCTTTATCTGCAAAACAATTTTGCAAGGGTTAACTAACAGCATTTATAAAATAACCAAGCACAGGAGTTAACCATCTGCTGCAGTGCAAGGGAGAAATTGCATTCAATTTCCACATATAATTACAAAGCCAGTCTCTTCACTTAGGAGTGTCGGAGACGCATGAGAGAGCAGAGAAGTGCAGCTGGAAACCTGGAGAGAATGAGGAAAATGGACTTACCCTCAGATTCAAATTTGCCAGAAAAATGACACTCTGGGTGATCTTTGGAAACTCAACCTTTCTGTGTCTCAGCTTCTTGGTTTACTAGGTTTGGTAAAAATTTGCTATTGCTTAACCCAGTAATAATGTAGAGCTAAATGTATGAAACAGATGTGAGTTTTTGGAAGACAGTGCAAAAACAAAGCCATATTGTGTCACTCTTTTTATTTGCTCATACATTCGTAAATAAATTTGCCAAAGTAACATTTGTTTTACATTTGTAAAACACTTAACAGCTTATAAAATACGCTTACATTTTAATTAAATGTTCCCAAAGCTGAAGAAGTCAGATCGCTTTTCTAATCTTATACCTAAGGAAACTGAGGCTGAGAAAGTTTCCATGTGCAGGGTATTCATTCGTTCACTCATTCGTTCAACAAATGCATATTAAGTGCTTACCATGCGCCAGGCACTAGGGAACAAAAGTAACTGTGACACATTTCACAATTTGCATAGCTGGTTTGGAGTGCAAAGGGAATGCTAATTCATTTCTAGCATTTGAAATTCTTTTTTTCCTCTGTGACATTAGGATGTCACATAGGGCTGTGGAATAGGTATAGGCTCACATTCCCCTTCCTCCCTGTGAAGTTATGTTTGTGGTTTGAATTCCTCAGATGTTCCTCACCTGTAGTTAAGTTAGTTAAACGTTCTTTGAAGGCAGTAGGTATGGGGAAGGGATGGGCCACAATGCCCGAGAGAGCAGAGAACACGGGACAAAGCCTGATCCCTGGGAGTGGACTTCTGGGAAAATCTCTCTCCTCTTTCTGCTCCCCAGATGGTGGCAGCAGAAAGTTGTAGAACCTGGCTGCAGGGAAACTTCTGTTTCAGTGCTGCCCCAGACCTGTTGTGGAATGTTTCAGTTTAAAATCACATTAAAGTGCTTTGTTTTTCTTTGGGAGTTAGAAGTTAAACACACACTTACTCTATGATTGAGCCTTTCTACTCTTAGGTATGTACCCAAGAGAAACAAAAGCATATGTCCACGCAATGACTTGTAAGTGAATATTCCTAACAACTGTCTTTGTAATAGCTCAAAACTGGAAACAACCCAAATGTCCATCAACAGGCGAACGGATAATCCGATGCTGGCATATCTATGCAATGGAATATCATTCAACAACAAACAGGAATGAACTACTGATGCATGGAACAACATGCATGAATCTCAAAATAATTATACACTGTGAAAGGAACCAGACAGAAGGAGAGTATGTCCTGTATGATTCCATTTATGTAAAATTCTAGAAAATACAAACTAATCTATAGTGACAGAAAATCGGTCAGTGATTGCCTGGGAATGGGGAGGGGATATTCGTGGGGGAAGGAGGGATTACAATTGGGCACGAAGAAACCTGTGTCGGGGAGGGGATGGGTAGATTCATGTGTGTGACCATATGTCAAAATTTATGAAATTGTATACTTTAAATTTATGTATTTTATAATGTCAATTATGTTAAGATAAAGCTGTAAAAAAAATCACATTGAGATATTTTTCTTTCTTAAAGAGGACCTTGGCTTCTTTGCTATGACTCCATTTACTCAGCTTTCAGAATCTCAGCTGAGCCTTCTACACGGAGGGACCTTAACTCTGGAATATTCTGCTGAGATTCATCCCCTTGTTTCTTATAAATCACAGGTGGTCCCTGCTTGGAAGCAGGCACAGTGCCAGGGGCAGGAATGCTAAGCAGTCAGAGGGAAGTAACTTGGGGTTGTGGAAAGGGAACAAACTTGGGGAGTCAGGCAGACATAGAGCAAAGCCCTGTCTCCTC
Organism: Loxodonta africana; assembly: GCF_030014295.1. Classification (NCBI taxonomy): domain Eukaryota; kingdom Metazoa; phylum Chordata; class Mammalia; order Proboscidea; family Elephantidae; genus Loxodonta; species Loxodonta africana. The sequence continues at coordinate 59,765,157 of NC_087358.1, forward strand.
TTAGCTGGGTAATGTATGGCGGACTGTCGTGTACTGAATTGTGTCCTTCAAAAATATGTTTCAATTTGGCTAGGCCATGATTCCCAGTATTATGTGACTGTCCACCATTTTGTCATCTGATACAATTTTCCTATGTGTTGTAAATCCTGTCTCTATGATAATAATGAGATGGAATTAGTGGCAGTTATGTTAATGAGGCAAGACTCAATCTACATGCTTAGATTGTGTTTTAAACCAATCTCTTTTGAGATATAAAAGAGAGAATCAAGCAGAGAGACAGGTGGGACCTCATACCACCAGGAAAACAGTGTTCGGAGCCGAGCATATCCTTTGGACCTAAGGTCCCTGCATGGAGAAGCTCCTAGACCAGGAGATTGATGACAAGGACCTTCCTTCAGAGCCAAAAGATTGAGAAAGTCTTCCCCGGAGCTGTTGCCCTGAATTTGGACTTCTAGCTTCCTAGACTGTGAGAGAATAAGTTTGTCTTTGATAAACCCATCCACTAGACGACTAAGACACGGACTATTGTTTTTAAACCTCAGTTTCCTCATTTGTTAAATGCAGAGTCTACTGTTGACCTCATGGGGTAGTCATGAGGACAGAATGAGAGGATGTAAAGTCCCTGGTACATGTCAGGCACCAGGGCTGCTTCTCTTCACTCCTGCACGCTGTGCAAGGGACACCTGTTTGCCACAGAAATGCCAGGATGGTTAAGGTAGTGGTATTTTGGCTTGAAGATGGTGATTTTGTGGGTCTGGAAGTGATAGTGTGTGCTCTTTCTTTTTTTTTTTCTTTTTAACTTGAGATAAGATTCACATAACATAAAATTCACCCCTTTAGCCGTTATAAAGTATACAATTCAGTAGTTCTTAGTATAGCACATTGTTGTGCAACCGCCAACCGCCACTGTTTCTAAATTCCAAGGCATTTTATCACCCCAGAAGAAACTCCATACCTGTTAGTAGTCACACCTGTACTCTCCTTTCCCCAGGGTCTGGCCACCACTCATTCGTTTTCTGTCTCTATAGATCTGTCTGTCCTGCACATTTTATATAAATGGAGTTTGCAATATGTTTTCAAAGCTTGTATGTGTTTTAGCATGTATCAGTACTTCATTCCTTTTTATGGTAGAATAATATTCTATTGAATGGATACACTACATTTTGTTTATCCATTCAGCAGTTAATGAATATTTGGGTTGTTTCCCAAATATGAGCATTTGTGTACACGTTTTTTGGGTGAACTTACAGTTTTAATTCTCTTGAGTATACAGCTAGAAGTAGAATTGCTGGACCATATGGTAATTCTATATTTCATTTTTTGAGGAACTGCCAAACTGTTGTCCACAGTGGCTGCCACATTTTATGGTCCCACCAGCAATGTATGAGGGTTCCCGTCTCTCCACACCCTTGCCAAGAGTTGTTTTTCTTTTCTTTTTTTGTTCTGAGTACAGTATCTTTGTGGGTGTGAAGTGTATCTCATTGTGGTTTTGATTTACATTTTCCCTGATGACTAGTGATGTTGAACATCTGTTAGTGTGCTTATTGGCCACTTGTATATCTCCTTTGGAAAAATGTCTATTCATGTCCTTTGCCTATTTTTTAACTGGGTCATTTGTCTTTCTGTTGTTGAGTTTTAAGAACGGTGTGCTTGCTCTTGAAAAGAGAAATAGAATAGAGCTTATGAATAAAAGATCCTCATTCATAGGGAAGGCAAACTGCTTAGCTGCTCTTGCTTGAAACAATATTATCAAGTAAATACAACAGAGTGCATAAATATTAAGCATACAGTTCAATTAGTTTGACAAATGTATATACCCATGTATCCCTTACCCAAATCAAGATACAGAACATTTCCATAAGCCCTGAAAGTTCCCCTGTGCTCCTGCCCAATGGGGGTGTGCCTCTCCCTAGAAGTAGCCATTAATCTGACCTGTGGGTCCACAGATGAGTTTTACCAGTTTTAGGACTTCGAATAAGTGGAATCATCCAGTATGCATTTGTATCGGTTTTCTATTTGCTGCTATAACAAATAACTACAAACTTGGTGTCTTAAAACAACACAAATTTATTATCTTACAGATCTGTAGTCAAAATTCTGACATGGGTCTCACCGTTCAAATCAAGGTGTTGGCGGGGCTGTGCTCCTTTTTGGAGGCTCAAGAGGTTTGGTATTTTTTTTTTTTTTTTGGTTTAGGGTGCCCTGGCGGCTTAGTGGTTAAGAGCTATGGATGCTAACCAAAAGGCTGGTAGTTCGAATCTACCAGCCACTTCTTGGAAGTTTATGGGGCAGTTCTACCCTGTCCTGTAGGGTCAGTAAGAGTTGGAATTGACTCCATAGCACAATGGTTTTTTTTTTAAGGAAGGGTTGTTTCTTTGCCTTTTCCGATTTCTAGAGGTTCCTCGCATTCCTTGGCTTGTGGCCCCCTTCTTCCGTCTTTAAAGTCAGCAACGTTGCATCTCTCTGACACTTCTTTCATAGTCACATCTTCCTCTGAGCATTGCCAAGTAAGGTTTTCTACTTTTAAGGACTCATGTGATTAGACTGGGCCCACCTGGATAGCCTAGGAGACTCGGTCTATTTCAAGGTCCTTAACCTTAATCACATTTGAGTCCCCGGGTGGCGTAAATAGCTAAGCGTTTGATGAATAGCAGAAAAATTGGTGGTTCAAACCCACCCAGAGGCACCTTGGAAGACAGGGCTAGCCATCTGCTTCCAAAAGGTCACAGTCTTGAAAAGTCTCCAGGGGAGTTCTACTCTGCGCACAGGGAGTCAACATGAGTCAGACTCAACAGCAACTAAGTAACAACAACAACCTTAATCACATCTGTAAAGTCCTTTTTGCCGCCTAAGGTAACATATTCACACAGGTTCCAGGGATTATGACCTGGATATTTTTGGGGAGACCATTATTCTGCCTACCAGAATAATGTCTGGCTTCTTTTGAAAACTTAATGTTTCTGAGATTCATCCATGATGTTGTGTATGTTAGTGGTTTGTTCCTTTCTATTGCTGAGCAGCATTCCATTGAACGAATACACTATAGTTTGTGTGTCCACTCTTTTGTTGATGGACATTTGGGCTGTTTCTAGTTCATTCTGATACTGCTTTTTTTCCTTTTGGGTAAATACACAGAATTGCTAGATCATAGGGTAATTGTATCTTTGACTTTTCATATGTTTATTGGCCATTCATATATGTTCTTTTGTGAGGTATCCTTTCAAGTGTTTTGCACATTTTTTGTTTTTACTGGGTTATTTGCCTTTTTATTATTGGTTCGTACATGGTCGTTCTGTTTTGTGGAAACAAGTCCTTTGTCAGGTATACATATTGCAGTATTTTCTTCCAGTCTGTGACTTGTCTTTTCCTTTTCTTGAGTGTCTTTCGGTGAACAAAAGTTTTTAATTTTGATGAAGTTTAATTTCTCAATAATTTTACGATTAATGCCTTTTTTATTCTATCTAAAGTATCTTTCCATATGTCAAGATCATGAGGGTATTACCCTGTGTGTTTTTTCTGTAAGCTTTATAGTTTTAGCTTTTACATTTAGTTCCATAATCCATCTCATATTAGTTCTTTTTTTTTTTTTGTGGGATGTATAGTAGAGGTGAGAGCCCTGGTGGTGCAATGGCTAAGTACTTGGCTGCTAACCAAAAGGTCAGTAGTTCAAACCCACCAGCAGCTCTGTGGGAGGAAAGACCTGACAATACTTGTGTAAAGATCACAGCATTGGAAACCCTATGGGACAGTTATACTCTGTCCTATAGGGTGACTATGAGTTGGAATTGACTGTATGGCACATAACAACATAGTAGAGGTGACAGTGAATTTTTTTTCTGTGCAGATATCCAGTTATTCTAGCACCATTTGTTGAGAAGACTTTTCTTATGAATCGTATTCGTACTTTGTTATAAATGAATTAACCAAATATGTGTGGCTCTATTTCTGGACTGTACTGTATTCCATTGGTCTATTTAGCAATCCTTTGCCCAAACCACACTGTTTTAATTATTGTAACTTAACAGTAAATCGTGTAAGCAGGTAGTGTAAGCCTTCCAACCTTCTTCATCTTTAAGATTATCTCGGTCACCGTAGGTCAATTTTGGGATTAGATCACTGCAACACAACTCAGACTGGCTTAAGCAATAAGGAATTGATTGTCTCTCAGATCTACAAGTTCAGGCGAGGTTTAAGTTAAGGTATGAATCAGTCAGGGTTAGGTTCAAGCGTAAGGGTCAGAAACCCCCCAAATAGTGACTTATGGAAGACAGAATTTTCTTTTGTCTTTCTTTCATGTAGGTATTGGTAGTTCAAGGTTGGTTGATATGGCTGCTCCATGACATCGGGAATCCCGGATTCTACTATCTTTTTGCTCTCATCCTCAGTAAGAGGCTTCCACCTCATGGTGAGATATTTAGCATCATGCCTGCCTTTCACCCAACAGGAAGAAGCAAGGGCAAGGATAACTGCCACCTTTCCTTAAAGATGCTTTCCAGGGGTTTCACAGGATACCTCGGCCTACATCCTACTGTCTAGTATTTAGTTACATGACCACTCCTAACTCCAGGTGAGGCTGGGGAATGTAGTCTTTATTCCAAGAATCTATAGGACCACATATTTATTAATAAATAGGAAGAAGAGATCTAATATTAAGAAACAACCAGAATTTTCTCCCGCAGGGTGTCTGCAGAGCAATACCAGGGAGAGGAGTCCTATAGGTGATTGGATACAAGCAACTTGAAGGAAGAAGTCAGGCGTGGAAATAAAGATTTGGAAGCTATAAAATGTTACTTAAAATCTTGGGAGAAGATGAGCTGGCCCAGGAAGAGTGTAGAATAAGAATAAGAAGAAGCAGACTTGCAGGGAACCACAGAGTTTAATGATTAGACAGAGAGGAGGATTCAGCATAGGCCAGAGAAGAAACGATGAATTAGCTAGATGGATAATCAGGACAAGTTTCAAGGAGAGAGTGGTCAACGATGTACAGGGGGACAGAGATGCCAATTAAGATAAAGAGTTGATCTTTTAAAAGGTAAAAACTTGTAATTATCCTGTTTCAAAATCATAAGCTACCTCATGTCATTTTCTGGAAGAAGACCTGTGTGACAGGTGACCTAGAGTAAGCACGTTATGGTTAATGTAGGCTCGAGGTCAGTAAAAGACACAGCCCCCCACACCTCCCCAGTAAGGGACAAGGTCACACCTGAACAGTGAGCTATGCCATAACATGGATGAATCTCATGGACATTATGTTAAGCAGAAGGAGCCAGACAGAAAAGAAAACACACAGTATGGTTTTGTTTAAGGAGTTCTAAAATAGGCAGAACGAATCCCTGGTGACAGAATTCAGAATAAAGATTACTTGTGGGGTGGTATAGGAGACCTAGCACTGAATTGGTTAAGAGGTAGTTTGCTAATCAAAAGGTCGGCAGTTTGAATCCACCAGCTGCTTCTTGGAAACCCCATGGGGCAGTTCTACTCTGTCCTACAGTGTTGTTATGAGTCGGAATTGACTGGAAGGCAATTCGTTTGTCTTTTTGGTATGCGGTAGTATAAGGAGCCCTGGTAGTACAGTGGTTAAGCACTCTGCTAACCGAAAGGTCATCGGTTCGAACCTACTAGCCACTCCATGGGAGAAAGATGTGGCAGCCCACTTCCAAAAATATTTACAACCTTGGAAACCCTATGGGGCAGTTCTACTCTGTCCTGCAGGGTCGCTATAATTTGGAATTGACTCAATGGCAACTGGTATGGGGTGGTATTACGTAGGTTCAGGGCATAGGAAAGTGGCACAGGGACCCTTCTGGGGTGATGGACTATATCTTAAGTTGGATGATAGTCACACAGCTGTATGAATATGTAAATGTTGATCAAACTGTACACTCAAGATGTGTGTACTTTATGTAAGTTATACTTTAAAAACTATGCAAAGCAAAAACGACAAAATGTATGAATTCTGGATGGTGGGTACACAGAGTATTTTGACCTAATTCTCTATAAAACCAAAACCAAACTAGTTGTTGTCAAATTGATTCCAATTCATGGCACGACCACGTGTGCAGAGTAGAACTGCTCCACAGAGTTCTCAAGGCTGCCGCCGGCATTTTCGAAGCAGATTGTCAGGCCTGTTTTCCGAAGTGCCTCTGGGTGGGTTCAAACCCCCAACCTTTTGGTTAGTAGTTGAGAGCTTAAATGTTTGTGCCACTCCGAACCAAAAACAAAAAACAAAAAAAACCCACTGCGGTTGAGTTGATTGTGACTCATAGTGACCCTCCCAGGAAGTCCCAATTCTCTATACTTTCCTATATATTTTAAAATATATATATTTACAATTAGGAAAGAGTGAAAGCAGCAGTCTTCCATGACCAAAGTGAAACCCATCCCAAAGGAGGTGACAGAGGAGTTGGGGCCACTTGCCCAGCCATCTTCTCCTGTCCTCACCCCTTAGGTGGGTTCCTTTACAATGAGATGCAGATAACAGCAAACAACCAATCAAAATGTTCACCTCTTCTGGATGGGGCAAGGATATTCTCTTTGTCACTCGGTAAATTGTCTGCTAAAAAGTGGGCTGTTTTGTTAGCTTCCTTGAAGACCAGCTGGAGTGATTCTTTAAAGTGAGAGTGGCCCTGAGTCATCACTGAAGAGCCTGGCTGGGGTGTGCGCCATGCTGGGGGAGCTGCATTTGGAAGAGGGCTCTGTGAGCTCCAGGTATCCTAGTGGGGACTACCGGCAAGTTAAAGAGAATGATGGAGGTAGGGAGGGAAAAAGAATTTAAAGGGAAGGGGTGTAGGCCAAAGAGGAAGGAAATAGAGAAAATGAAAGATGCAGGCGGCCTTGCCCCATTGCTTCAACAGCCTCCTGCTAAGGTCTGCTCCCTCAGTTCTCCACCTCATACGTCGTCGAGGTGTCACACTGTGTAGAGGGAGGGAGGGTGTGGTGAAGCCGAAAGTGACTCTAAAACCAAGCCAACCGGTCTTTCCGTCACTACGCGACTGACAGACTCTGAGCCTCAGTTTCCTCACCTTCTGAAGGCACTCTGCTGGTCAGAGACCCTCATGGCGCTGTTCCACAGAACTTTTTTTGCGACGATGACTGTTGAGCACTTGAAATGTGGCTCGTGCCACTGAAGGACTGGATTTTTAACTTTTATTCAAGTTGAATTGCTTTAAATTTAAGTAATCACACGTGATTAGGGCCAGGGCGTTCTCCTGGCTCGGCGGAGGGGAGTTATTCATGGTCACTGGGCACCCGCGCCAGGCCGCCTGGCTGTGTGGACCCGGTTTAATGCGCTGCATCTACACAGCAATTTTTTCCACTAATAAACTGGTCCCGTATGAGGCCGGGAGTGGCCGGAGCGCCCAGGACTGTAGTTCAGGCCCCTGAGTTCGGGATGGGAGCACTTAAGAGTCCTAAACTCGCTGATTTCACCATCGAGTTCTCTCCCTCTACCCCTGTGCGCCATCCTCACTACTCCGTGCGCCCACAATGCTGTAAATCTGGGGGAAATAGGGCTGCGGGGACGCGAAGGGAACACCGACGAGGGTGCATCCACGTGTCCGACACCGGCTGGGCCTTCCACAGCGCCAGCTGCTTTATTTCTCGCAGCAACTCCAGGAGGCTCGGCATTTTCATGTCCATTTCACTGATGAAAAAACCGAGGCTCGCGGAGATGAAGCCACACATTGGTACGCCGCGCAGCCGGAGCCGAGCCGTAAACTCTTAGACGCTCCGGTGGCGCCAAATCGTGGCCAAGACACTTGGGTGGGTGGCGTTGCCAGGGCGCGCGGAGAAAGCGGCGGGTAAATATTTGGGGCTGTAACCTGGGCTGTGGCGACTCTTCGTCACTGCGGTTCCCCGGCCGGCGCGTGGCGGGGGCGGGGCCTCGGGGACAGGGGCGTCCCCGGCTCCTGCAGCCCTGCCCGGCCCCGCCCCGGCCCGCCGTGCCGCTCTATAAGACCGCGGGGTTGGAGGGTGGCCGGCGGCTAAAGCAGCGGCGCGCGGACCCAGCTGCGGACGGCGCGGGCACGCAGGGCGCAGCGGAGCGGAGCGGAGAGGGAGCAGGAACCCGGAGCAGCCGGCCTCAGCCGGAGCGGTGGCCAGCCCCCGCCGGCACCTTGCAGGACCGTCCGCCACGCGCGCCGGGCCGAGCCGCCCCATGAAGCCGCCCACAGCTCAGGGCAGCCCCGCGGCCGCCGCAGCCGCAGGTGAGTGCGGGGATCTGGGGTCTCCGAAAGCCCCGGCAGCACGGGTGAGGGGCGACGTGGGACGAGAGAAGAGGGAGCCCGTGCCGTCCCTTTACCCCCCAATTCTCACCGCCGGGACCCTGAACCCGGGTGGCCCCGCGTTGGCGGGTTCAGTACCCCCCCCATCCCACCGAGTCTGGGGCCTCATCCCGACACGTAACCGGAGCACCCTGACTCAGTCTGCCCACCGCCGCCGCCGATTCGCACGCGCCCCCGGGGGAGTGAGCGTGGGGACAAGTACCCGACACGCTTGGGAAAGTGTTTGGCTGTGTCAGCGGGGTGACCTTTGGACGGCCACTTCACTGGGCTCAGTTTTCTTATTTGTAGCATGGGTATGATAATAGAACGCAATTCAGGGAGTGGTTGAGATGAAAACATAACCGGCGGCTACAGCGTGGCTGTTTCTTGGCCGACGCATAGTAAATGTCAGTAATCCTGGCAATGGTGGCGGCCCCCTCCGCTTCCCCTTATCTGAGCCCACCGTCCCGGTCCCCAGCCCCGGCCTTGGACTCGGCGGCCGCCGCGGACCTCACAGACGCACTCTGCGAGTTTGACGCGGTGCTGGCTGACTTCGCGTCGCCCTTCCACGAGCGCCACTTCCACTACGAGGAGCACCTGGAGCGCATGAAGCGGCGCAGCAGCGCCAGCGTCAGCGACAGCAGCGGCTTCAGCGACTCCGAGAGTAAGTACGGGCCCTGTCCACATGGTGCTCAGATTCCCAGCCCACTAACGAGCCCTCCGGCCTCGGGCCTCAGTTTGCTTATCTGCAGACGGAGTGGTGCGACCCAGCAGGGTAAGCCCTGAGGTTCAGCGCAGTATCCACGACTGGAATACCCTGGGTTGCAGGGCCAGCCCCGGCAGGGCCCTGAGGGTAGCCATGGGAAGGCTCTAGAAGGGTAAGTCGGTCTACCTGCCGCGTGCAGGTGTCAGGCTTGAAGGTTTAAGCAGCTTGTCCGACTACAGCCAGATGGGACTCCTAGGGGCCCAAGGCAGGCCGTCCACAGTCTCCTTTCCTCACCACCTCTCCTGTCAGCTTTTCAGCAATAACTTAGGAGAAGGTGTGGGGTAAGTAGCACAGGAATTGGAGGGGGGAGGGAGGGACGCCATGGGAGGGCCCAATACCCAGACGTTTGTGAAACCAGAAAAGGTTTCATAAACTGCTCTTCTTGGAATTTTTGAAATAGCTTCTTGCACTTCTCCTGGCCCTGAGCTCTCAGACTTGCTGTTCCATTGCATACAGCTTTGAAGGGATTGCTGGTGCTGCTGAGTTCAAGTATTTTAGAGGGTGTCGCTCTCCCTTCTGTTGACTCACCACAGGAACTGCTGCCTGTGACCTCTGCCCAAGCTGGAGGGGGAGCCTGAGAGCAGATGGGCGGAGGGGGGGTGGCCTCCTGGTGACTTTTCTCATAATTAAGACTACCCCTGGGGTCTCTGCCCTAAACAGCGTTTAAGAAAAGAGACGTAGTTGTCCAGGAACCCAAAGTTCCTGTAAGGATTGTGGATATATACCTGCTAGGGTGTCAAACAGCGAATTTGGTAACTTTTCAATATTCTATGGTCCTTGCTTTTCAAATCCTGGATTACTTCTTATTTTGTAAAGAGCATATTAAGCTCTTCTGGGTTATTCTTGAGGCTTTAATCCCTAGATGGGTTCCAAGCATGAATGTCCCTCCCTGGGCTGCCCTTGACTCTGGAAGTATTCCTGGGTGGTGCAAACGGTCTATGTGCTCGGTTGCTGAGAGTTTGGAAGTTCAAGTCCATCCAGAGGCCTGGTGATCTACTTCTGAAAAATCAGCCATTGAAAATTCTATGGAGCACAGCTCTGCTCTGACACATGTGGAGTCCCCATGAGTTGGAGTCTACTCCATGACATCTGGTTAACTGGGTCCTTTTGATTCTCTTCTTTTGAAACCTGGAGCTCTTTCTTGTTCTTAGACTTGAACATGAACTATCCTTCTGAAAAGGGATAAAGGGCACTTGCCACCCTGCACAGAGTTTGAGTCAGAAATTTGAGTATCCTTGGCAGCTCTGCCCGAGGGTTAGACCAAATTGCAGCTTTTGAGGTGAAAGGGAATGGAGTCATTGCTGTTAATTTTCTGTTTTGAATTTTTGGGCTTGGTTGTTAATGACCAGACCACTTATTAAATCCTTCACACTAATTTAGTTTTTCAATTTGCTTTCAAAGGGAAGTCTTAGAGTTTTAAAAATTTGTCTCAGTATCTGTGGCCAAACTTAAAATGTCTCCTTCTACTGGGGCATGGAACAAGTTATTCATAAAATCCAGATTCTCTCCCACACAGGAAAGAAAGCTGGGGCAGTCTGTCCAGTGCTGCTCAGTTGCAAAGAACAGCTTCTTTCTAAGCCACAGCCACATTCAGCTAGAATACAGCGTGAGTTTGCCCATTCGTGGATGGTGGCTACTTCACTGGGTGGGATTTCAGATCTGAGGTCCTTTTTTAGTGTCCTAAAGAGAAGGCACTAGAAACACATTCTTAACAGTTTGCGGGGAGATGTTTACAATGGTTTTTTTTTTTTTGCGTGTGGTTTTTTCACGGGGTATGGGTGTGTATTTTGCTTTCTGTTTTTATTAACTGCTAAGTGGGTTAACTTTATACCTTGGTTTGGTCGGTAGGTAAGTAATAGGACTGGTCAAGGTATAAAGAAGGCTCAGGTGACATTAAGAAAACAAAGCAGTTGCCGTAGAGTTGCCTCCGACTCATGGGGACCCGTATATGTCAGAGTGGAACTGTGCTCCATAGGGTTTTCAGAAGTAGGTCACCAGGCCTTTCTTCTGAGGCGCCTCTGGGTGGACTTGAACCTGCACCCAGTTAGTTAGCAGTAGAGCATGTTAATTGTTTGCACCACCCAGGGACTCCCAGATGACATTACTCTTTGCTATAAATGTGTTGTTTGTCCCCCACAAGACTGGTTAGAAATAGTTTTGGCAAGCGCTGTGTGTTTCTAAATAGTAATTTCTTAAGTAAGCATAATGTGTATCTTAATTGCTGCCAAGAATTAAGCACAGACATTTGTTATATTCATTTGTCTGTTTAATGCTATTCTGTGGAAGACAGGTAGCTTCTACTGAATGTAGCTCCCCGAAAGGAAGACACACCAGGATAATGATAATTCAGTGGCTCACTTTTACCAAGCCCTTGCCATGATTACTGTTATTATTATTAGCTTTTGCTATTGCTGATCTCTTTGCTATGTTTTCTGTGTGTTGTATGATCTCTACCACAACCCAGGAGGTAGGCACTGTTAGCGCCACTTTTTCTGATAAAATAGTGCAACCTCATAGGCCCTCTCTCTAAGAACTTGCTCTGTCACCAGAGGTTGATGGCAGGGACAGGAACCGGGTCCTCAGAAATAGACTGAGGTCCCATTAGACCCAGACCATGTGTCTGTTTACCAATGGTGGTTGTGTTTGGATGGTGTTCCTCAAGATGGAAGTGGTCATCTGTCAGGGTCTGTTTTCAGCTGTTTCCTGGGGACCGGTGACAGGTATACCAGTGGCGAGTCTGGGCTACGAGCCACTGAGAATAGAAGTCAAGTCTGTTCAAGCTGTGGGAGACTGAGACCAGTTAGAAGGCCCTAGGATGCTCTGGAATTCCAAGTGGGTGACAAGTCTCACTTTGATAGATGCCTAGCAAGGTGTCCAGAGGGACTGAACAGTCCCAAAGGGCAGCTGGGGTAGCCGGGGTGAAACGGAAGTGGGACTCTTTCTTATTCTATCCCACTTTCAGTCAGGCTGTCAGCATTTATATTTTGAGGAGGAGAGCCCCCCTCCCCAATTCCTTGTGGCAAAAAGGAAACAGACCCAAGGCTTTCTTTTTCTCAGTTAATTACTATAGTTTGCTTGCTTTGGATGTGTGGGGTTCTATATTTACCAGAGCTCTGGCAAGGTTTACTGTCTGTGGTTTTTCCTCCCACTGGAGTAGCCAACGTCAGACCTAACCTTATATCACCTTTCTCCCCACCCCCTAAATTAAAAAAGCATACCTACTTTTAAAACAAGCTTTTATTTTTGTAGCTGAGTTTCTCAAGCTCTGCTGATGCTCCAGAAGCTAGATGCCTGTATATTTAATATGCTTACATTTCTTCGAATGGTGTCTTAGATAACTTGGTCTCTGAGTTTGAAGTTCCTGGCTTGGGTACACTAATTTGACTTAACAAAGACATTTCTAATGAGGCTTTGAGATGCTTGTGAGTTGGGGCTGCAGAACTGACTGAAGTAGATGTTGTAAGGGCCTAAAATACCCAGCCTGCCAATGTTCCCCAAATCATGACCGTTATGAATCCTGTAAGCCCCTCTCAATAGTAGGACCTGATACCTGAGTGGAGCAATACATTAATTTGCTATCAGCCAGTGACACCTTGTTGTCATTTTATCAGACTGTTATCACTGGCTGTTATTTTGCAAGGAACAGAGTTCCAGGGGGAGTAAAAAGAACAGGAAGTCAGGCTCTGTGTAGCTTTTACTCTACCACATCCCTAGCCTGGCATCTTGTTTATTATAAGAGCTTAATAAAAGTCTGTGCAATGAAATTTTATCAGGTAAGGAAGGGGTAAAAAGAAGTGTAGAGCTTGGGAGGTTCTGATGATAAACTTCTCTTAAAGAATTTGCCTTTTTCTGAAGTAGAGAAGGAAGCCAGGACCCAGAATCTTGCTTCTTTTTATTCTCTGTGATGGCATTTTCTGTCCTGGGCATTCAGTTCTCCATTTTGCCAGGAACTTCAGGATAAAATAATTAAAACCATAGGTACCAGATATGAGCACCCAGGCTATTATTACCTTTTGCCAAAGAAGAAACTGAGGCTCCGAGGTGAGTGGCATGCACAGGGTCACCCAACTTTCACATGGTCTCATATGATGCATGTCCTCGCCACAGCGGCGGCTTCTGCTGGGCCCATATCACTCTGGGGGCTCTTCAAGCAGCTCTCTTTATCTGTGTCGTGTATGTGTAGAATATTACCCAAGGGTGGAATTGAACTGTGGGCAGCTTTGGCTCAAGCACTGGGAATGTCCTCTTGGGGGCTGGAAATTTTGGAGCCTGCAGTCAGGTCTGGCCCAGATTGTGTGCTGGACCCCATGGAAAAAGGGGGTTAGAGTGCGACAATAAGCCAGTGTATGAACGTGTGTGTGGGGTCGGGGTGTGGGAGTGAACATATGCCATGTTGACCTGCCTCTGTGTGTGTGTGTGTTTATATGTAGATGTTGTAACTGGTATTTTTTTTTTCTTCCTCTCTCTCATTGTAGGAGTAGCCTGAGTTCATTAGCAGTAGGAGGCAACTTCCGATCGTTTTAATAGTTTGCAAATGAATTTACCATTTTGTCTGCATATTTTCTGAATTTGAGGAAAGTACTTGCATCAGAAAGGTATTTAGCATATACACCAGGCTCTAACAAGGAAAAATAAGCTGTGATGATGTGCAGGTACTAGGCTTATTCTATACTGTGTGCCCCCAAACCACCTGAGTTGCCTTAAGCTTTTCCTGAAAACACAGTAGCTTTTGGTCTACTTGACCCTGAGGAAGTCTAATTGTGATTTTTTTTTATTCCTTCATCTTCCAAAGGGTGAGTAGATATGGACATAAAACCTCTGGAGAAGGCGGACAGGATAGAGTTGAAGACTAAAGTCATGGGAAGAACCTGTGGTGCAGGGGTGGGATGCTCTTAGAGTAAGGCGTGCTGTGATACCGGCTTTTAAGGACAGGCTGCTTTTGGCAGATAGAGACCTGAGGCGTGGTCACTGTGACCGGTGCCAATAAGTCTCTGGGCCTGGCACCCTGTGTACCAGACATGGGGCTGATGCTCTTGGTGTCCTTCAGAGCCAAAGATAATATTCCAAGGGTCTTGTATTCCTTCCTTCTGGCTCAGGAGTCTGAGCACAAGGCCTGCCTCCCTGTACCCCATGTGAATTTCCTGCCCATAAGTCTGACATCATCTTATCCCAACATGTTTCCCAGGTTAGATTAATGGCACTTCTGGCTAGTGCATGGTGACAGTCATGCTCTACTCTAGGTCTGGACGTGACCACTTCCTGTGTGCAGGGAAAGGCTTTCCCTTGAGAAAATCCAGACTGCTCTAGAGGTGGGCTCAGCTGTTAAATCAAGCAGAAAAGGGTTTCCCAAATTAGGTACCACAGAGTACAAGTGTCCTGAGAAATACTAGCAGGGTGCCACATCAAAAAAAAAAAAAAAAAAGTATCCCATGGTTAAGTAAACTTGGGACATAAGGCTAAACTGGCTTCTTTATTACAAGACCTGGGACATTAAAGTGGGAATACACAATGGGAATCTCCAAGAAGGAGTATAGTGTGAAAACCATGACAAAGACTCCCTTGAGCAGGCAGGGAGGATTAAGTCATGGTCCAACTTGGTGCTTGCGTTTGGGTGAGTTCAGAAGGCAAAAGGGACGTTTTTCATGAAAGGTGATCCCAAACCAATCCCAATCAGCCAAGCATTTGTTTTACCTACTCAGTGGGCTCCCGCGTGTTGGCAGAGGAGGCTGGTCTGGTCACGATGATCCCAGCATACCCTGCTTGTTTTAGGAAACCAAGGGCCTTTGGTGTTTCTCAAACTTATTTGATCACAGAGGTCTTTTCAAGGGATGAGTGTTTGGAGTGTTGGCTCAAAGTTTTGGATCTCAGTAGGTTTTCATCATCAAAGCCCTGAAAAATGATTGTGGACTTTTGTCCTGTTAAGTTACCTAGGCTGGACCTCTGAAGGAAGAGAGGATTGAGAGGGTTGGCCAGCAAGGAAGGGTCTTCTGGGCATGTTTGGAAAGTAGAGGAGATGGACCAGTAGGCAAGGAAGACAAGATGGCAGCTGAGGAGACCACCTGGTCAGGAGAAGGTGGGGGGAAACGACACCAGCCTGTTAGGGCTGAAGCTGCATTCTCTTGGGACCAGAAACTTCTGCTTCTCAAGAAACCCTAGTTCTTTTTAAACTGTGCCCATCTTTTGTAACTTAGTCAAGTTCATTTTGCATTAAGAGGACTAAAGAAAACGTTTTTTGCCCCTTCCTGAGCTGGAGGTAATTGAATTATAGTGAGAGAATCCCAGAAAGGAGTGGGGGCCAGGTCAGGCCCACATTATTCAGCTGTCTTTTCTCACCTGAGGAGCCTTTCCGGTGCTCATGACAGCCTTGGCTGGCATTGTGTTTTTTTTTTCCACCAGGAAGGCTGTTCCCTCACGATCTCAGTAGCCACATCCTGCTTCCGCTGTCTGTTCTGCCTTTGAGCCCTTTGAGTCCGTGCCACTCAGGCAACCACTTCTTTCTGTGTCACGGATGCACAGCTGGTGGGTGGGCTCCCTCCCCCGTGGCAGGACTTAGAGAAATAGAATCCCAGAACTTCAGAGCTGAGAGGTACTATACGGGTTATTTAAGCTGATGAGGCCACTGATTGACTTCCTCAAAGGCACCCAAGCACCAAGTAGCTGAGCTGGTTCTCTTGATTCTCAACCCAGTCCTGTTTCTGGAACTTTCCATTGCTGTTGCACCGGTTTCCAGGGTTGTGTGAAAATGGGGGTAGCCACAAAACCACTTGAAGTGTCTGTAATATGCTGAACTTCCAGGATAAGAAATACTAGTCTTTGACCCTCTGGCTTACCCCGAGAATATAGGCTTAGGGTTCAGTGTGTTGCAAAAAGCATGACAAAGAATCCCTTGAGCAGACAGGGAGGATTGAGTCATGGGATCCAACTTTGTACTTGTATTTTGGGGAGTTCAGAGGGCAGAAGGGACATTTTTCATGTCTAAGATTCCAAACCAATCTCAATCAGCCAAGCATTGGTTTACCTGCTCATTGGGCTCCCTATTGTTGGCAGAGGAGGCTGGTCTGGTCACAGTGATCCCAGCACGCCCTGCTTGTTTTAGGGAACCAGCAACCTTTGGTGTGCCCAGCTGGAGACCCACACACTGACACACATACTCATGCACACTCGCCTGCCTCAAATCACTTTGGGGCATAAATACGAAATCTGGCAGTCAACCTGTTTCCTTTGCTGTAGGTTTACTATGTTGGCTTCCTTTGGAGATGAACTGTTGGTTCTCAATAAACTGTAGAATGAAAACCTTTTCTAACGAGTACGTTTTCTTTCCTGAAAGGTGCAGATTCGCTCTACAGGAACAGCTTCAGCTTCAGTGACGAGAAGCTGAATTCTCCGACAGACTCTGGCCCAGCCCTGCTCTCTCCCTCTGTCACTCCTCGGAAAGGTGAGCTTGTTAGGGGAGTGGAGGCTCTTTGGCTTTTTGATTCCCCTCCCCTTCTCAATCCCTTTTCTCTTCCCCTTGTCTCTAACCAAGCTTTCCCACATGTGCAAAACAAATAGATAAGGCTAATATTTCAGTAAGAGGAGCTCCTGGGAGATGCCAAATGCTTAATGTGCTCAGCTGCTAGCCAGAAAGTTGACAGTGTGAGTCCACCCGGAGGCTCCTCTGATGGAAGAAGGCCTGACAATCTACTTCTGAAAAATCAGTCTTGAAAATTCTATAGAACCCAATCCTACCCTGACGCACTTGGGGTCAACACGAGTCGGAAAAAAATTGACAGCAAACTGGAATATCTCAGTGTAGTACAATGTGAAGTGGAATCTGTTATTTCTCGGGATTTTGATCTGTGTGACAATGAAATCAGATGACTTGGGGCAGAAAACTCTAATTCACAGGGAGACAGAAAACCAGTCGACTCCAGACTCGGTTCTTTCCCATGTGGCATAATCAGGACCGTGTGTGCTTCTTGTGTCTCCTCCCAGGCTGGTTACCCAAAAAATCCCAAACTCTTTGCCGTCAAGTTCAATCCAACTCGTAGCAACCCTATAGGACAGAGTAGAGCTGCCCCATAGGGTTTCCAAGGAGCACCTGGTGGATTTGAACTGCTGACCTTTTGGTTAGCAGCTAAACTCTGAACCACTGTGCCGCCGGGGTTTCCCTAGGCTGGTTCATTCTAGAATTTAACACCCAGCGGTTGAACTTTGTAGAAGGGTAGGACGATTTTTATTGCATTAACTATTTAGTCCATGTTTTCGTATCGCCAACTTAGCAACTAAATGGGGTCTTTCTTATTAGACAAGAGATGATATAACATGATTCAAAATAGCCCGACTCCACTGTGGTATTTATAGACCTAAAATTTTTTAAAGATGCATGAGCAGTTTCTTATTCTTTGGAACTAGTAGGGTGTCTCTAGCTAGAAAGCTGAATGTTCTGTTATATTGGACAAGTGCCCTTTTGAAAACAAAAGGATTTTTTTTTCCGCAAGAAAAGCTACACTTGCTGAAAATAGGTGCAGAATGCAATAAAAATGGAGCACAGCTTAAAAAAAAAGAGTTCATTACTTTTCTTACTCTGGCATTCAGTTAGAATGTCACTCTTTTTCAAAAGAGGCATTTTTAAATTCTCTCCTCAGCCCAGCAGCGTTAGCAGCCACTGGGGACTCTGCCACTACTCAGTCTTCAGTCCATAATGGGTCTGTTGAATTCAGAGAGACAGGGCAGTCTAGAAAGTGGCTTAAAACGTGTCCAGATTTGCTACCTGATCCTCAAGAGGTAGAAATTAAAGAAGGAAAAAAAAGCCCTAATGGCAAATGGACTTTAAAAGCCAAGAACAATGAATCACTTGTAGCTAGCAGGGTAAATTAATAAAAATAGCCAGTAATGCGTTTCAGGAGGAGCACTGGTGGCACAGTGGTTCTTAAGCGCTCAGCTGGTAATCAAAAGGTCGGTGGTTCGAACACACCCAGCCGCTCCACAGGAGAAAGATGTGTCAGTCTGCTTTGGTAAAGATTACAGCCTTGGAGACTGTATGGGGCTATTGTACTCTGTCCTATAGGGTTGCTGTGCAACAGAATTGACTTGATGGCAATGGACAAATGCATTTCAGAGAAGGCAGAAATGATGAACTCTAAAGAAAAAGTATATATCTCAGTATATAAGGAGAATAAAATCAGGACAAGGGCATGTTACCGTGTGCTGGCACTTGGACATAGGGTAAAGGTGTCCTGGACCCAGAAGCCTCATGTCACACCAGGAGAGGGGTTTGCCTTCCTTGGACCATTTGCCAAGGAACAGTGGCTATTCAGCCAGTTCATACTGGAGGGATTGTGAGGGCTGTGGCATTGCCCTGGAGTGACTGCACAAAACAAGAAAGTGCCAGAAAGGAAGTGCACCAGCAGTTACAGAATCCGGGGGTCCGTTCCGCACAGTGCCATCCATGCTTAATAATGGAAATCCTACACAGTCAAAAAACCAAAGTCTTTACCACCCCTCTTCCCCCGCCACCCCGCATCCCAAACTTCTAAGGCAGCAAAGGGAGAGCCTTCTCCCAGTTGATGGGAGGTGGGGTAGGACTGAATTAAAAACCAAGAAAGAAACACTTAGGCTAGTCTTCAGGTTTCTGAGTTTACTGTAACTAAATATTGGAGGATTGGTGGGTCAGTGGTAGAACGCTGGCCTCCCATGCCCGAGACCCGGGTTTGATTCCTGGCCAATGCACCTCATGCCCAGCCACCACCCATCTGTCACTGGAGACTTACATGTTGTTGTGATGCTGAACAGATTTCAGCAGACCTTCCAGACTAAGACAGCTAGAAAGAAAGGCCTGGCGATCTATGAAAAAATCAGCTAGTGAAAACCCTATGGATTACTATGGTCAGATCTGCAAATGATCATGGGGATGGCATGGGACCAGGCGGCATTTTGTTCTGTTGTGCGTGGGGGCTGACTCGATGGCAGCTAATAACAATAACAAATTTTGGAGCAGACACTTAGGGTTGGTGCAGGACACCCTTTGTAGAGTCTCCGAAGAGGGAGGGATGCAAAATGGCATTGCACAATTCTGAAAAACGCAGTACATGTCCGCAGAGGGGCACTCGGCCTCGGGGGTCAATAGCTGTCATTGATATGAGAAACTGAACTCCTTCTCTTGTTTTGCAGCCAAACTAGGAGACACAAAAGAATTAGAAGACTTTATTGCTGATCTTGACAGAACATTAGCAAGTGAGTACATGCCTGGTGTTAAAAAATTAAACAGAAAACTAACTGACACCTCTGATAAAATGCTATAATATTTACAGGTTTGCCTGGGGCAGGAAGTTCCATCTTAAGGCTTCTTTGGGTTCAGAAACCTACCCTAGTGGCTCAGAGAAATTCTGAGATAAGTTTTCATTAAAGTAGTCCGTGTGCCTTTCCAAACAGTGAGAACAGGCTCCCAGCAAACAATGGAGTTTTGTTTGAGAAACGAAGAGAAAAGTTGTAGTGAGAGCAAGACTGGAGCTTACCATTACGATGGCCTGCCAGGCTTTTCAGAGAAGAAATTAGCTGACTGACCACACAAGCATCACGCTAATGCACCAGAGGATTCTATCGCATGAGCTAGGGTGATTTTCCCAGGTTATATCCAGGGGTTGTGTTCTAGAAGGAGCCCTGGTGACGCTGTGGTTAAGCATTCAGCTGCCAGCCAAAAGGTCAGCAGTTGGAATACACCAGCTGCTCCTTGAAAACCCTATGGGGCTGTTCTGTTCCATCCTATAGGGTTGCCTGGAGTTGGAATCGACTCCACAACAATGGGTTTGTTTTTTTGTGTGTGTGTGTTCTAGAAGGATGGGTCCCAAAGCAATGATTTGACTAGGGGAGACCCTTTAACCAAAGACCTATCCCAGTTACTAAATGACCTGGATTAGTACTGAATACCTTGTTTCCCATTTGGGAATTACAGCAAAGGTACCCCACGTTGTGTGACCAAAAATGTTATCTTGGAAACTGAAGACATCAGATCATAACTGCAATAGGGCAATCTAGTCTAGTTTAGAAGAAGGAACCTTGAGAATCCATCAGTAGACCCTGTTCTGCAGGACAAGGACAAGATTGAAAGAGCCAGAAGCACCAACTCAGACTTCCAAGATGGAAGTTTCCATACTTGTACTCATTGTATGTGTGTGTTTGGGTGGGTGGGGGTACCTTGTTCATTCACAGAGTAGGCCTGGAGAATTTTGTCCCAACCCTTAATTTTCTGTGAAAGTGTTGGTTTTCTCTGGGAAGTGTTTTATGCTCTGCTCTGCTATATAGGTGGGCAAAATCTGAAAAAATTAGATCCATAGCTGGTCATTTAAAAATAACTCTGTAAAAATAAATATGAATAAATAAAAATACATTAACACTGTTGCAGGTGGATCCAGATATTAGGTAGAAAGCCCATCTCTATTTTCCTGAAGATTTTATTGCCCATTTTTTACATGCTGGACCGTCCTGCATCAGAAGACTCAGGCTTGTTTTGGCAGACATCGTTGTTAATTGTAGCATGCACAGTGTGTGCTAGGCCCACGTAACGAGCTTGCCTACTTCATGGAAATTGCAGATGGCTGCCCTGTCATGCCAGTTAATCAGACATCCATTATGTGGGAAGCCTGCCATTAAATATGGTGCTTTGATGCACGTCTGAGATGGTGTGATCTGGTTAAGCATAGGATTTGTAATCTTTTGTGAATGGATAATCTTACTTACCTCCTGTTCACAGGTATGTGAACCGAGGAAAAGTTTTGGGTCCTTTTTCTCAGAAGGGAGATGCTTCAGAAAGCTCTGAGGACCTGGTCAAATCAGCTACAAGAATCTGCTGCCAGGAAGGGCAGAGAGGAGGCTCACCTTCCTACCACTAGCTGTCTCAGACCCACCTGCCTTCAGGCTCATCTCTGCGCAATTTGTACAGTGAAACCGACTCTGTTTACCTGCTTGCAATGTTTTAGAAGAGACGACCCATGCTAATATCATATTTTCTCTTAAAACATGGCTTTCCTGTAATTTAAAGTGCTTTTATGAAAATATTTGTAATTAATTATATATAGTGGAAAACAGTGATATACTTTTCTCATTATAATATATTTTTGTATACAAATAAAGTTTGAACCGGAGTCCATGTTTTTGTAAGCTTTGTTTTTTTTCTTTCTCTTTCAATACACATATTTATATTCAAATAGTATTTTAATGGAAGTAACATACCTTTTGGCTTCTAGCAAGGACTCCGGGTGCTTCCTAATTGCACTAGATAACAAAGGAGCATGGGTGGTTTAGTGCTAGAATTCTCGCTTTCCATGCTGGAGACCCAGGTTTAATTCCCAGCCAGTGCGTCACCTGTCAGTGGAGGCTCGTGTGTTGCTGTGATACTGAACAGGTTTCAGTGGAGCATCCAGACTAAGAGGAACTAGGAAGAAAGGCCTGGCAATCTACTTTAGAAAACCAGCCAACAAAAACCCTATGGATCACATGGTTCCACCTGCAACTGATCATGGGGATGGTGCAGGACCCAGTTGTGTGTTGGGTCGCCATGATTCAAGGCCGACTTGATGGCAGACAACAACAAATTTAAGAAAGTGTTACTTTGAAGCTCATTCGGTGCTCCAGGAAAATGCTGGGATATGGCTAATGGGACATATGAGTTTGAGAATTATGATTTTGATGAAAGTTAGGTTTCTTTTCTCTGCCCTATTTATATCTTGATACCTTTTCAGGTGCCATGAACTCTTCACTTGAATTAAGGGAAATACCAGTTGTACTTAAAATATGAAGAAAAGTTGGGGCAGCTGGAAGACTTAAAAACGCTGGCGCTTTTATAAGGTCTGTGAGCAAGGGAAGGTTTGACGGTGATGACTCTGATGCTGATGCGGTCAGTGGAGCCAGGGGCGGAGGCTGCGCACAGAGAAACCAGTATGCTGTGCCTCTACCTGCCTTTTCTGGGGAATAGGGGGCTGTGAAGCGGTCCCTGGGTAGCCCAGAAGGTTAAGTGCTTGACGACTAGCCGAAAGATTATTGGTTCATATCTACCCAGAGGCACCTCAGAAGACAAGCCTGGCGATCTGCTTCTGAAAGCTCAACCTTGGAAGCCCTATGGCGTAGTTCTTCTCTGCACATGTGGGGTCACCAGGTGTCAGAACAGACTCCATGGCGACTAATAACAACAACAGGATGCCCGAAGACAGGAAAGCTCATCATGTTCCTATCTATGCTTTTCTATTTTGAAAAACTTCTTTAAAATAACCGTGTATTATATTCATAACCAGAAAAATTACCCCAAAATGACATTCCTTACATTCCTAAAGGACATAAATGCAAAAAATAAACACTTAGGATAATTTTGTTTGTATTGCAAAAGCTAGCTGCTATATTTGATCTGGTTTTTAGGGTTTAGGGGAACTAAATAGGCTTTTCTTTAATCTTTTTTTTTTTCTTCTAAGTTTCTAGTTAAACCCAAATATTCTTTCTTCTTTTTTATTGAGGTGTATTCACCTACGATACAATTCACTCTTTTAAAATGTTTTTAGCGGTTTTAGGATATTCACAAAGTTGTACAACCATCACTACTACTAATTCTGGAACTTTTCAACCACCCCCATAAAAACCCTGTGACTGTTACAGTCATTCCCCATTCCTCCCTCCCCTCAGTCTCCAATAACCACTAATTTACTTCCTGTCTCTACGGATTTGCCTATTCCAGGCATTTTATATAAATGGAATCATACAACATGCAGTCTTTTGTGACTGGCTTTGTACACTTACCATAAGTTTTTAGGTTCTTCATGTTGTAGCATGAACCAGTACTTCATTCTTTTTATGGCCTGGTAATATTCCATTGCATACATAGACCACATTTTGTTTATCCATTCATCAGTTGATGGATTTTTAGCTTGCTCCCATTTTTGGCTCTTACGATTGATACTGACATGAACATTCATGTACAAGTTTTTGTATGGATATATGTTTTCAATTCTCTTGGAAATTAGGAGTAGAATGGCTGGGTTATATGATAACCCTCTGTTTAACTTTTTGAAGAATTGCCAAACTGTTTCCAAAGAAGCTGTGCAATTTTACATTTCCACCACCAATATATGAGGGTTCCAGTCTGTCCACATCCTCACCAACACCTGTTATTGTCTGTCGTTTTGATCTTAGCTACCCCTGTGGGTTTGAAGTGATATAGCTTTTTGTGGTTTTGACTTTCACTTCCCTAATGACTAATGACGTTGAGCATCTTCTCATGTGCTCATTGGCCATTCGTATATCTTCTTTGGAGAAATGTCTATTCACATCCTTTGCACATTTTTAACTGGGTTGTTTATATTTTTATTTTGAGTTGTGATAGTTCTTTGTATATTCTGGATACTAGATTCTTATCGGAAGTATGATTTGCAAATATATTTTCACCCATTTGTGGTTTGTTGTTTCATTTATTGTAGTGTCTTTGGAGCACAAAAGTTTAAAATTTGATAAAGTTCAAATTATCCATTTTGTTGCTTGTGTTTTTGATGTTATAACTAAGAAACCATTGTCTGATCCAAGGTACCTGGATTTACAGGTGCACCAGGAGCAACCAAGATGTACGCCTATGTTTTCTTTTTAGAGTTTTATAATTTTAGCTCTTAGATTTAGGCCTTTGATCGATTTGGAGTTAATTTTTGTATATGGTCTGAGGTAGGGGCCCAATTTCATTCTTTTTGCATGAACACATATGCAGGTGTACCAGTACCAGTTGTTGAAAAAATTATATTTTTTCACCATTGAATTGTCTTGGTACCCTTGTCAAAAATCAATTGCCCACAAATATAGAGATTTATTTTTGGACTCTCCATTTCATTCTATTGATCTACCTGTCTACTTTGTGTCACTGCCTCAGTCTTGGTTACTATAGCTTTGTAGTACATTTTGGGAGCAGGGAGTGTGAGTCTTTCTACTTTGTTCTTTTTCAAGGTTGTTTTGACTATTCTGCATCCCTTGCGTTTCCATATGAATTTTAGCATCAGCTTGCAAATTTCTGCAACAAAAGTAGCTGGGATTTTGATAGGCATTGCGCTCAATCTGTAGATCAATTTAGGGAGTATTGCCAACTTAACAACATTAAGTCTTCCAGTCCATGAACATCAGATGTCTTTCCCTATATTTAGGTTGTCTTTAATTTCTTTCAATGATGTTCTGTAGTTTTTAGTGTACAAATCTTGCACTTACTTTGTTAAATTTGTTTCTAATTATTTTTCTTGATGTTATTTTAAGTGGAATGGTTTTCTTAATTTCATTTTTTGATTCATCGGTGGTATATAGAAATACAATTGATTTCTCTATATTGATCTTGTATCTTGCAACTTTTATTAGCTCATTTCTAGCTTGAGGCTTATTTCTTTCAATAGCTTGTCTAGAAGAGACACCAATCACTTCTGCTCATATCCGCTTGTCCAGATCTTTGTCAGATAGCCATTCCCAGCTGGGAAAAAAGTCTTTAGGTGGCCATATATGTAATCAGGTAAAATTTGAGAGTTCCGTTCTTAAAGAAGGATCACTGGTGGTGCAGTGGTTAAGAGCTACGGCTGCTAACCGAAAAGGTCAGCAGTTCGAATCTACCAGCCGCTCCTTGGAAATCCTATGGGGCAGCTCTACTCTGTCCTGTAGGGGTGCTATGACTCGGAATTGACTTGATGGCAATGGGTTACGGGTATTATTAAAGAAAGGAGCCCTGGTGGCACAGTGGTTAAGTACTTGGTTTCTAACCAAAAGATCAAAAGGTTGGCAATTTGAATCCACCAGCCACTCCATAGGAGAAAGATGTAGCAGTCTGCTTCTGTAAAGATTATGACCTTGGAAACCCAGTGGGACAGTTCTACTCTGTCCCATAGGGTGGCTGTGAGTTGGAATCAACTCATCAGGAGTGGGTTTATTACTAAAGAAAGACAAAGGAAATGGGTATTGGAGGATAACCAGCCATCTCTGTTGTAGCAAGTTGAAGGCTTTGAGAAATACTGGAGCCAAGAAACCTGGTCCTCTCCTTTCCTTTATTTTGGTGGAAAACCTACCAGCAATCCACAGCATATGAGTGTTTCTTGGAACACGTTTTGGGAAATGCCATTGTAAGACATCTCACACCAGTGGGGTCTACTGCATTTCACCTCCTCTAAGACCTGAGTGCCGAGAGCGTGGCCTTTGCAAAAAGCTTGAGTGTTACCTGAAGAGCGTCAGCCAGTGGCTTTTCTGGAACGGAGCAAGATTGGAAACTGTGCATGCAAATCTGGTAGGCTATGAATAGTATGTTTTTGAATTTGGGAATTCTCAGTTCTAACTTCTTGTAGAAACAGCTGAAGCTAAACAAAACAAAAAACACCTCACACACCCAAAAGTCAGTGCCAGCCCAAATATTTATATGCTACTAGCCTTCAGGGTGGGGCAGAGGAGCCAATAGACACCTCTTTCCAGGGAAACTATGACAGGTGGGCAGAGTACAACAACCTATGTTTGTCCCCAGGTGTGTGAAGGCATGTCTCAGCTGAGGTGCAATAGGTAATGATACCTATTGGCAATCAGCGGAGGCTGGGGACTCAGGAAAGGCCTTTCCTTAGAAATTTCCCTCTGAGTAAAGGCTGGAGGGAAAAGAGAGAAAGGATGGGCTTTCAAATCCCAGCTCTGCCACTTAGTAGCTGGGTGATGTTGGACAAGTTCCTTAACCTCTCAGAGGATCTGTTTCCTCATTTGTAAAGGGAAGTGTACTTCCTTGTCTCCCAGGGCCATTGTGAAGGTCAAATATATCGTATGTAAACTGCCTGGCGCTCCTCATTCTCCTGCTTTTATCACAAGAACACCAGTCTCCTGTGCCCAGTGAAAAATTAAACTTCACCCACAGTGGTTGCAGAGAGCAGTTCCAACCCCATTTTTCCTCGTCTGAGAGATGAAAGCAGGCGGATTTTGTCTGATGGGACGAGAGAGGACAAGGCAGGAGAGAACATGAACAAAGGGCTCAGAGACAGGCTTCAAGGCCCAGCCCTGGCATTTACTGGTCCCTTGCCGTCTCTGAGCCTCAGATTTCTCCAGGTAACAAGAGGCAGTGGGATTACATGTCTTCGGGGTCTCTCCAGCCCCAGCATTTGGTGGGCTGTGCCCCTCCCTCAGACTTGCAGATCTTCTCTGAAAAGTGGGTGGGGTTTTTCTTGGTTTTCCAGTATGTGTTTCTTCCACGCCCTTTTCCAAAATGTTTTTCTGTGTTAATTTATTTGGCTGGGAAGGTTTGTGGTCAGAGGCATCACGCAGGAAATGGTTATCATAGCTGCTTGTCTGCAAGTTTTGTTTTTTTAAGGCTTTCTCCCATACAACTCACCTGCTTTGTGTCGCTTGGTATTGAGGTAAGGGCAGGGGTAAGTGGAAGGGGAAAAGGAAAGGGAAACATATTTTTAGAAGGGAACATTTTCCTACAAGTTCAAAGTTGATTGAAGGTTAAGAAAAATGACTACCCTGAATGGCAGTATTAAGTGGCTCCTTCCTACCACAGGGCCTTTGCACATACAGTTTCCTCTTCCTGGAATGCCTTCTCTGCTCTGTTTTTCTAGCTACTTCTACTTCTCCTTTGGCATTAGCTCAGGCACCACTTTCTCAGAAAGCCTTCCCTGATGCCCAGTCTAGGCTGGGTTCTTTGAAACCCTGGTGGTGTATTCGTTAAGAGCTACAGCTGCTAACCAAAAGGTTGGCAGTTCAAATCCACCAGGCGCTCCTCGGAAACCCTATGGGGCAGTTCTACTCTGTCCTATAGGGTCGCTATGAGTCAGAATTGACTCAACGGCAATGGCTTTTTTTTTTTTATGTTCTTGTAGAACTCTGTTCCTTCCTGTAATTAAATGTATTCATCTTGGTTTTCAGTGACATGTTCACTAGTGTGATTTATTTTGGTTACTGCCTTCCCACCCCCTACAACAGGACCATATGGCCCACGAGGGCAGGGACTCTAGTTTTCTTGTCACTGTATCCCCAACATCCAGTATGGAGCCTGGCACATAGTATGTGCTCAGTCAACATCCACTGAGTGAATGAGGCTGGGTGTGGCAGAGTGTCTGTGGGGTGTTCATTTGCCGTGTCACCTTGCTGGCTCACGCTCCTTGTGCAGGCCTTTTCTGCTTCCCCTTCCTCAGGGCCTTTCTTCCATCCTCTCAAAGCATCTGGAAAATTGATCCAGGGTCAAGAGTGGGACTGGGGGCCCATAACAGCCACTCCCAAACCCAACCCAGTGCCATCGATCCTGATTGTATATTGGGGAGAGGAGGCCTCTGAACACTGAGAGACCTTTGAGGCCAAAAGCAATAGATCTTTAATGGTGGAACTTCAGGCTCCCTGATTGGCAGAAGGGGGAAAGAGGCTGACTCCCCAGTCACTCCCCTGAGGAGTCTGGAGGCTAGGCTGACCCTGTTCCTAACACAGTCTTAATACCTTGTCCTAGGATTCTAAAGTTAGCAAAATTTTCTGAGCCTCAATGTAGACAAAACACTGTGTTAGAACACCGTTTGTGTGTGTGTGTGTGCATGCACACGAGTGTGCGTGTGTATGGTGTGTGCTTGTGCAATGTGTGCATGTGTGTATGTACATGCATAGGCATGTGCACGGGTGTGCACCTAAATGTGTGCATGTGTGTGTGTGTTGTGAGTTAGAAGGAACAGGAGACAAAAATCTGGACCCCTATTTGGAAGACACATGGGAGAAGGTAGAGGCCTCAGAGGATCTGGCGTGGAGCTGCTCACCAGGCTGTCCTGCTAGTGATAGCCGAGTGTCACCTCCAGGCACTAGAGCGGCCCTCGGCACACACCCTTCCTCCTGCAGGCTTGCCCTTGCTGTCAATGTTACAAAACAGGATTATGTTTGTAACTGGGGTTTCATGCATCACATGGGAAAGGCCCATTCCCACGTGCTCCCAGAGTGCTCGTGACCTGTTGTCCTAGGCCCAGGGCCAAAGCTGTTCTGGAACCAGAAGACTCAGGGCTTGGTTTTAGATTCTGAGCCAAAGGAAGCCCCAACAAAGCCAAAAATAGGTCTGGGAGGGGCAGGACCAGAGCATGACCTCTCACTTGTCAAGGGTGTCTTGAGTGTGAGGCCCGGAGCTGCAGGAAGGAGGCTCTGAGAGCCCTGGGTAGAGAAAGGAGCGGCAGAACGTTGTGGCACCATTTTGGAAGGCAGCGAGGGGAGGGCTCTGAGTGAGGGGCCTGCCCTATGCTAACCAGGCTGTCTGCTCCTGCTAGTGACTGGGAGTAAGTTCCTAGAGTAAGCTGGGCAGCTCGTGAAGAATTCGAGAAACAGGACAAGTTACCCAGTAAGGTTTCTGGGAGGTGAGCAGACTAGAAGAAACAAAGAGCAAAATGGAGTTCAAGATCATTCTGGAACGTGGGGTGGAGGCACATCTTCCCAACACAAGAGATACTGGCCTCTGGTCCTTTTTCCCCACTCTGCCTCTGACTGGCTGCATTTCCCTGGGTTGACACACACAAAGCTCATCCAGTCAAGTTGCTTCATTTTAGAAGCAAGAAAACTGAGGCTGGGGGAGGATTAAGTGACTTGTGTCTGTCAGACAAGAGTTTCAGGAAGGTGAAATCAGAGACACGAAGGCACCATAGGGAACACGAGCTCCACAAATCTGAAGTATAATTAACTGTCGTAATCTCAAGTGATCTAGGACTGATAGATTAGCTCCGTCTAGAAGGACATTCGCTTATCAGTTGCTTGTGCTGCAGATAAGAGAGATTGCGTAAGGCCGGGAGCAAGGGAGCAGGGCAGCACACGGGGAAGGAAAACACTGGGGAGATAGGTCACCTTGGTCTGAGGAAGCCTACTGTCAGTCCCCAGAGGGGCTATGAAACAGGTTAGGGCCACGGCTCTCTGGGTTCCAAGGCACATGGGAAAATGAAATCTGGATCCCCTTCTCCCAGTTTTTTTTCCCTTTTATAAATCTTAGTGGAGCAAGTGAAGGGATTGCTTCTCCTTGGCAGGCTGCTATGTGGCATTTTTTCAAGCCCAACCAGACTGTGCACAAGTGTTTATAATTTGTGATCCTGAGATGCTGAAGCCGTACATTTTCCTGAGTGTGAATTTTGCCTTTTCAATCCAGCACCATCCTGAGCTCCAGGCTGCTGCTCCTGCTGCGTTGTCCTGTATTTAAAAGCAAAAACATTTTTCTCCCTGGGAAGAAGAGCCAAATGTGTTACCGTGATCAGAAAAGCCAGATTAGCATTTTCTCCTGATACTTAAGACTCCATGCTAGACAATCACTTATTTTTCTTATGATGATAGACTCCTGGCCTATATTTCTTTACTCAGAGCTAGTTGTTGTTAGCTGCTGTTGAGTTGGTCCTGACTCACTGCAGCCCCATGCCCAATGGAAGGAAACACTGCCTGGTCCTGCGCCATCCCCCCAATCGGTTGCACATAGGACCATTGTGATCCATAGGGTTCTCACTGGCTGATTTTCAGAACTAGATCACCAGGCCCTTCTTCCTAGTCCATCTTAGTCTGAGAGCTCCACCGAAACCTGTTAACCATCACAGCAACACACAAGCCTCCACTGATAGACAAGAAGTAGCTGTGTCTGAGGTGCACTGGTGAGAATTGAACCCGTATCTCCCACATGGAAGGCAAGAATTTTACCACTGAACTGCCACTGACTGCCCCCGTATACTCAGAGTTTAGATTCTTGTTTTCTGTATTTTACTTGACTGTACAATATAAGAGAGACACAGGAAACATAAAGATGTTCTGGATTAAATTACATCCCCCAAAATACGAGTTGTAAATCCTACTATGCCTTCAGTTATAATCCCATTTAGAAATAGGGTTTTCTTTGTTAATGGGGAAGCATTAGTGTAGGATGCGTCTGAAATAAATCTCTTCTGAGATTTAAAACAGCAGATTAAGCAAGCAGCAAGAAAGCAGAGATGGGGGAAGATGGATGCCATGCCACATGGTAGCCAAGGAACAGAAGCTGAAAAGAGAGAAGGACCTTCCCTCAGAGCTGACAGAGAAAGCCTTCCACTAGAGCCAATGGCCTGAATTCAGACTCCTAGCCTCCTAAACTGTGAGAGAATAAATCGCTCTTTGTTAAAGCCATCCACCTGTGGTATTTCTGTTATAGCAGCACTAGGTAACTAAGATGATCTGAGGAGAGGTGCCAGGGGTCAGGAAACAAAACCTTCGTTTCAGGTGGCTTCACAATTGCTTAGTCTGGAGGAAAAAAGACTGAATGGCTCAAGGTGGTCTGTTTTCCACATCACCACAGTCGGAGCAAGACAGTTAAGTTTCAGCTGGAGAAATCTAAGTTGGACACACTGTTATCTGGGGCTGAGTTTGTGGGAAGGTTGAGGTTTGCTTTCTCCTGAAGCATTTTCATTTTTAAAGGAGAGATTAGTACTTGCCTGAAAGGATGTAGGGGAGACCCTTTCTGAAGGCAGGCGGTGGATTAACCCATTGCTGTCGAGTCAATTCTGACTCATAGTGACCCTATACAACTGCCTCGTAGGGTTTCAAAGGAGCGGCTGCTGGATTTGAACTGCTGACCTCTTGGTTGGCAGCCGAGTTCGTAACCACTGCTCCACCAGGGCTCCAGGGGGTGGATTAGTGACCTCATAAAATTGTCCTTGGATGTTGAAAACTGCTAAGTGCTTGATTACTAGCTGAAAGGTTGGCGGTTTGAACCCACACAGAGATGCCTCAGGAGACAGGCCTGGCGGTTTCTTACGGGAAGTTCACAGCCTTAAAAACCCTATGGAGCAGTTCTACTGTACACACACGGGGTCGCCATGAATCACTAAAGAACAATAAGGCTCTTCCTGCCCCTTGGCTGTTTCTTCCAGGCCTGTACGTCATTGTGCTGCTCCACTTGAGCTGTTCTACTTTAATGAACTGAACTCCACTTAGACAGTTGAACGGCAGGAGCTGGCGCCTCTGTACACAGAGCCAGCAGGGCAGGCTAAAAATGAGAACATGGGCTGGGCCTACCTAAAGTCATCATTTCAGCTACATTTCATCTGTGCAGCGGAATGAGGTGACTGTCACGCGAAATGCTCCTTTCCAGGGTGGAACGATAGCCTCATAGGTCACACCAGGGTTTCCGAAGGCAAAGACATCCTGTTCTGGGATTTAAATAGACAAGTCTAGCATTGAAGGAGCATGAAGTCATCTTCAAAGAGGGCCGGGTAAAGAGGGATGTTTATGTGATTGTGGTACCAAGTGAGTCCACTCCAGAAATTTTAAAGAGATGCTTTTAAGGATCTCCTTATGGCAGGAATTCAACACCAATTGATAACAGTCTCACATGCCAGGCACTTTCCAGAAGGCTCTCATTGAATTCTCAGAATACTTAAGAGGCGGGCTTTAGCACCCCCCGTTTACAGATGAGGAAATTAAGGCTTTGGCCATACCAAGGGAGGGGGATGGAGCAGGACCAAAGACACCCATGTTCATTTGCGTTAACCTCATGCTCTTCATATAGTACCAGCTGCCCCCCAAGGAAAGATCTGGGTTAGTCAACCTAGGTTCACTTAAGGTTCATAGATTGACCTCCTTGGCAGAATTCTCAGGGACTTTATTTACCTTCTCTCAGTAAAATCCAGTGTTTTCTCTCAATATCTAGTCGCTCACTGCCTGACAAACTCAGAGGGACCAGGATCAACATTGCTGAGGTTAACACATGACGTCCAAAAAAAAAAAAGGATAAAGCCCAAGGGCTCCCCTTGGCTTCTCAGGCTAGATTCAGGGCTTATGTGGACAAGAAGAAAAGAAATTGCCTGGGGAAAGGCATAGAACCAGCTTCTTCAGGAGTCAAACAATGTGGACAGCTAACCTGGCAGCCACCGGCCTTAGTCCTCAAGACCACCAAGTATTTGGGGGATGAGGTAAATGCTACCTGGGAGCTGTGGCTGCCTCGTTTGCTTTTGCCACATTGCTCTTCGTATCTCTAGGGTAGCGTCTGTTTCATGCTGTGCTTCTCATGACCAGGTTTGCACCCATCACCTCCACTATACCATGACTTGTTTGAAGGTATGGATGGTGCCTTGTTTCCCAGTTCTCAGGGGCTGGTTTGTGCCTGGTACATGGTGGATAAAGGCTTGGCTGAATTGAGTTGAGAGAAATTCATGTTAGAAGCAGCTAACAGGTGCTTCTTAGACCCTCTTGGCCCAAGTGCTTATCTCAGAGTCCTGCAGTTAGAATATTAAATGGACAGCTACATCTTTCTTTTTTTTAAAATAATATTTTATTTTTGGTGAAGGTTTACTCAGAAGTTTAGGTTCCCATCCAACAATTTCTGCACAAACTGTTCAGTGACATTAGTTACATTCTTCACAATGAACATTTACAGCTATGCTTTTATTACTAATTTGGTTGGTATAATGAGAATATAGCTGGACTAGAGTTAAGAGAGCTGGATTAAAATCCTACCTCTGCTACATTCTAATTGGGTGATTTGGGGCAAGTTATTTAATCCATCTGGGCTTCAGTTTCTGTCAGAAAACGTTTTTGATTTGTGCAAAGGGTTAATGCATTTGGCTGCTAACTGAAAGGTTGGAGGCTGAAGTCCACCCAGAGGTGCTTTGGAAGAAAGGACTGGCAATCTACTTCCAAAAAATCAGCCACAGTTCTACTCTGAAACACATGGGGCTGCCATGAGTTGGAGCTGACTCTGTGATAACTGGTAAGGCTTGTTAAGAGAATTAATGAGATAGCACAGATGAAAATACTTGCAAATACAAGGTAGATTTTTGTGTTGTTTGTGGTATGAAATGGGAGAAAGATGTGGCAGTCTGCTTCTGTAAAGATTTATAGCCATGGAAAACCTATGGGGCAGTTCTACCATGTCCTAAAGGGTGGCTATGAGTTGAAATGACTCGATGGCGGTGGGTTTTGTTTAGGTATTTGGTGGTATAGAAAAAAAATTAGTGAATAAATTCAGTTATTCTGGTGGGCCTAAGTATTTTTTTTTTTTTTTGAAAGTAAAATACACAACTCTCAAAGATACACACACACACACACCTGTATAACCACCTCCTAAATAAAGATATAGATCATTATCAGCCCCCCAGAAGGTTCCGTTGGGGCCCTTCCAGTCAATATTCTCCCAAAGGTAACTGTGGATTATATTTTCCTGTTCTCTAGCCCTGGGATGGAGCCCTGATGGTGCAGTGGTTAAGAGTTTGGCTGCTAACCAAAAAGGTCTGCAGTTTGAATTGACCAGCCGCTCCTTGGAAACCCTATGAGGCAGTTCTACTGTCCTATAGGGTTGTTGGAGTTGGAATTGACTTGATGGCAACAGGTTTTAGTCTTGGGTTGGCACAGTGGTTAAAGCGTTCAACTGCTAACCAAAAGGTCACCAGTTTGAGCCCACCCAGCAGCTCTGTGGGAAAAAGGTCTGGTGATCTGCTCCTGTAAAGGTTACAGCCTAGTAAACACTATGGGGCAGTTCCACTCTGTCACATGGGATCGCTATGAGTCAGAATCGACTCGATGGCAATGGGTTTGGTTTTTGGTTTAGTCTTGGGATTTTACCTGGCACGCCTTTGCTCGGTCCTCTTCTGATGCCCAGCTCTTCCTTTCCTACCCTCCAGTTCTGCAGTGCTCACTGTGTTTTCCCCATGCCTCCCAGGGGAAGTTACTCCATGAGCTGGTAGACAAGACTGACTTGGGGTGGACAGACCTTGGAGGTGCAATGTATAGAGATGAGCTTCAAGGGGAGAACAGGGGGGCTGTGCACGAGGTGACTGGCTGGGCATCAAACTTGGGTCTCCATCATGGAAGGTGAGAATTCTACCACTGAATCACAAATGATCATAGCTACAATATATTGAACACTGTACTAAGCACTTTCATATTTTATCTCATAAGGAGATTAAGGGGTTAAGTAACTTGCCTAAGGTCACATAGTAAGAGCTGGGAGACAGGATTCTAACTCAGGTCTGCCTGACTCCAAAGGTCATGCTCTTAACTACATGTTTCACAGCAAAGAACGGGAATCCTGACTTTCTGAGTGACACAAGTATAATGCTGGAATGCAAATCATTACTATGGTGCTATTCCAGGCCCCAGCCCAGGTGGCTGGGCTGGTTCAGGGCCCTTGCTGACTTCAGGTCTGTTTTCAAAGTCAGCCTGGGAAAAAATAAAACAAAACAAAAACAAATTCCAGCTCCATTCAGCCTATTCTAATGCCATCAGCGAAGCCTCTTCTTTTGTGTTTCAGACAAAAGGCGGTCTTCTTAGAGATGGCAGAATTCCCAAATCTCCCATTCAGAAGGAACCTAGCAGCGTGTAGCTCAGGTGTCGGCCTCCAGGAATGGGTGAAAAATGAACCTCTGGACCTGTTTTTTCACCACTACAACAGGGTTTGGGGGTGCAGGACAGATTCGTGGCCTTGGGACCCTTTCTAGACTGGCTTAGAGACTAGACGGCTTCAGTCTCTGGTATTCTCAGGATAGAGAAAAGCTCAGGGTTCTATATCTTCCCAAGGATGATGCCCTCTACTCTGCTGGCCATTTCTTATCTCTCTGGGCTTGGTCTCTGGCTCTAGCCTCTCCCCTGGAGAAGAGGAGTAGGAGAAGCGCCCAAGGACTGAGTATTGGGGTTTTGAGGATAGGGTTTAAACAGAGTAACAGGGGCCATTCATGGCTAGACTTTGATTGAACAGCTTGCTTTTTGTGAATTAATTTCCACCTCCCATATTTCCATTTTCTGTATTTTACCCGTATTACTGATTGTGGTAGATTGACTATTGGCCCCAGTTCCTCGGTATTCCATCCCTCCCTGTATTCATACCCTTTCCATGTGACTTTGCAGTTCCTCTCACTAGACGGAGTTCACTTACTTGTTCCTTGGGTTTGGGCTTGCCGTAGGACCTGTTTGGCCAAAGTGCTAACAGACATGCAAGCAGGGACTTGATACGTGCTTGGATGGTCGGGTTTACTTTTTAATACTTTGCCATCATCGTGAGAAGAACGTGCCTGAGCAGCCCACTTGTCTAAGAAGGATATATTCATTGGGCAGATCTGGTCACAACTTGTAGTTTAGAGCTGCCCAGCCAAGGTCGATTTGGATTAGATTGCCTCCAGCCAATACACAGATGCTTAAGTGAAATACGTGCTTATTATTTTGTGCCGTTAGGATTCTGAGGATTTTTGTTATGCAACAATAGCTGACTGATACATTAGCAAAATTCCTTTTGATGTACTCCAATGTTTCCTTTGCTGCATTTATAAGAAAAAGAATTTCCTAAAGTTTGGTTAGGATCTTTGCTGGGGTGTTGGTACTTCCAAGTCCAGAAGGCCATGTCCAAATCCTGGGGAGCCTCGGGCAAGTCTAGGAGGGAAGAAGGAGTTAACGATTTATGAATAAGAATCTGTTATTACACCTTGAATAAATGTTGTTGTTATTAGGTGCTGTTGAGTTGGTTCTGACTCACAGTGACCCTATGTACAACAGAATGAAACACTGCCCAGTCCTGTGCCGTTCTCACAATCATTGTTATGTTTGAGCCCATTGTTTCAGCCACCATGTCAGTCCATCTCGTTGAGGGTCTTCCTCTTTTTTGTTGACCCTCTTCTTTACCAAACAGGATGTCCTTCTCCAGGGAGTGATCCCTCCTGATAACATGTCCAAAGTACATGAGACCAAGTCTCACCATCCTTGTTTCTAAGGAGCACTCTAATAAATAGGTTGTTGTTAAACGAATTACTATTTATCTCCAGGTTAAACTGAGACTTTGCTTCAGAGGGAATTTTTGAATGTGTTTGGAATTTGCACAATTTGAAATGCAAGACAGTGGAGGCTCCATGTGAACCACAGGACTGGAAAGAATTCTGATGCCATTATATCCACCCCTGTTTTTAGGAAGGAACATGTTTTTAAACATACCATTTTTGTTCTGACTATGAAAGAAGTACATACGCATTTTGGAAAATATAGAAAATAATAAAGAAGAAAATGAAAATAATCTATAATCCTACTACCCAATGATAACTACAACTAACATTTTGAATTTTATCTGTGTGGTTTTTAAAATGTATTTTATACGTTTTTATGCTCAGCGTTATATCTGAAGAATTTTTCATGTTGTTAAAAACTCTGCAAACATCAGTTTCCATGAGTGCTACCATTTCATTCGATGGTTATCCCACTATTTGTGTTACCAATCCCACAATGTTAGTAACTTAGTTATTTC
Organism: Loxodonta africana; assembly: GCF_030014295.1. Lineage (NCBI taxonomy): Eukaryota > Metazoa > Chordata > Mammalia > Proboscidea > Elephantidae > Loxodonta > Loxodonta africana. Next base: position 59,801,377 of record NC_087358.1, read on the forward strand.
CAAGTTTTCACAAATGTAAATACTTCTTAAATAATATTTTTTTAATTATATTTTTGTGCACATTTTCACCTGTTATTTTCCTGGAGATGAAAAATGATTATTTTTAAGACCCAGGGTATAATTTCTATAGTGATTGTTCAAATTTACACTCTTACCAGCTGAGTGTGAGAGTTTCTGTTTTGTAGCTCCTGGTATATTTTTAGTCTACTTTAAAAATCTTTGCTGTTAAAGGGAATTTAAAAAAAATTCTATCTTCTGTATACCAATGTTCATTGCAGCACTATTCACAATAGCCAAAAGGTAGAAATAACCTGAATGTCCAGCAATAGATGAATGAATAAACAAAATATGGTACATTCATACCATGGAATATTACTCAGCCATAAAGAGAAATGAAGTCCCGATGCATGCCATAGCGTGAATGAGCCTTGAAAACATTATGCCCGGTGAAGTAAGTCAGTAACAAAACAACAAATACTATCTAGAAGAGAGATACATAGAGACTAGAGTTTATTAGTGGTTAGCGAGTGTTATGGATTGAATCGTGTCCCCCCAAAATGTGTGTCAACTTGGCTAGGCCATGATAAACAGTATTGTGTGATTGTCTACCATTTTGTCATATGATGTTAATGAGGTAGGATTAGAGGTAGTTTTGTTGATGAGACAGGATTCAATCTACAAGATTAGGTTGTGTCTTGAGTCAATCTCTTTTGAGGTATTAAAGAGAGAAGTGAGCAGAGATAGAGGGATCTCATACCACCAAGGATGAAGAACCAGGAGAGGAGTGTGTCCTTTGGACCTAGGGTCCCTGTGCTGAGAAGCTCCTTGACCAGGGGAAGACTGATGAAAAGGATCTTCCCCCCAGAGCTGACAGAGAGAGAAAGCTTTCCCTGGAGCTGTCACCCTGAATTCGGACTTTCTAGACTGTGAGAGAATAAATTTCTCTTTGCTAAAGCCATTCACTTATGATAGTTCTGTTATAGCAGCAGTAGATAACTAAGACACCGGGGATGGGAGGAAAGGGAAGAGGGGGCGTCATTGTTTAGGAAGCAGTGGGTATCTGTTAATGGTAATGAAAACTTTGGCAATGCGTAAGGCAATGGTTGTACAACACAGTTAATGTAATCAATGTCACTTAATTGTACATGTAAAAAATGTTGAATTGACAAATGTGTTCTATATATATTTTTACCACAATTAAAAAAATGGCATCTTACTTCAAATTGTATTTCTTTTAAGTCTGTATCTACTTTATACCTGCTTCTGTGCCACTAAAATGGCTGGAAAAGTGCACATAGCCATGCTGGCTGCTTTCGCCTTAACCCCCATTACCAGTAACCTCCAGTGGGCCTTTGGTTTGCCTGGCAACCAGACTACATTTCCCACTTCTGCCTCTTCCCTCCATCCCTCTTCTCCCTTCTCACTCTCTCTGATGACCTTGCTCCATATTTCATTGAGAAAATGAGACAAACAGAATAAACCTCCACATGCTCCCTCTACCCTCTATGCTCTATCACACAACATTTGCTAGTTCAACTTTTTATAAAGGTACAACTTACTGACAGCAATTACATTTACCAACGGTGCAACCCTGCCCTTCACCAATGTGATTTTTCCCTCACCATAAACGGAAACTCAGCACTCCCTCCAGCTCTGGTAACCACTCATATACTTTGGTATCTATATATTTGCCTGCTTCAAGAACAGTTTTTATTGTTGTGTTTTTTTTTCCTCTTTGTATGTCTCATAATTTTTGTCAAAAACTGGATGTTTTAAATAATACAATGTGGCAACATGCTCACTGGCTAACTGGAAGGTTGGAGGTTTGAGTCCACCCAGAGGTGCCTTGGAAGAAAGGCCTGATGATCTACTTCTGAAAAATCAGTCAGTGAAAATCATATGGAGCACAGTTCTATTCTGACACACACAGGGCCACCATGAGTCAGACTTGACGGCAACTACTTTGGAGGTCAGCAGGAATGCCTCCTTTTGTTAAGACAAGCCCTAAGCAACTGCCATTCAAGAAAAACTCATCCCGAGGACTCTGACCTTGTCTCCCTGGATGCTGTGAGGTCAGCCACATTGGAAGTAATTTCATTCATGCAGTTTTTATTCACAGAAACCTGAACAGCCACCCCAAACTTGTGGCAATCCTGGAGTTTAACATTTAAGAAATAAGGAAGTGTTTTGTTTTTTTTTTAAATCCTTCTTCCAATTGTCTAGTTATGCCAGACTTTTCATTTGTTTATTCATTAAGCATTTATTTCAACATTAAATGTGTTACAACTTATACTTGAATTATACTTGAAAAGAGATTCCTCAAAAACAAGTAATTATAACTTCTGAATATCGAAATTCCCTCTGATGATTCTCCCAAAGCTGCTGATCTTTACTGAGGTGTTTACTGTTCTGGGATGGGCTGCAAAACGGAGAGAGAAAATGCCACAATTTTAATGCAATGCAAAGTAAATAGCATAGAAAGGTCAGGACCTTTGCGTGGGACCTCCCTTTTCAAAGTAAACACAAGCATTTCGAGAGTTTGAAGAGACCAGGCCACTGGCTAAGCAATTGGTCCATTGGATTATATAGTGCCACTCTGGCTCCCCACCCACAAACCCCATGGCTTTAAAATCTGTAAGACGGAGTTCTGACATAACTCATTGTTTTTGGTAGCTAACATCTGGGCCACTTGAAGGAGAGCAGGTGATAAGGAAGGCTCAGTGGACAGGAGTAGTAAAAGATTCTCTGCTGTGATAGTCCCCAGTGGCCAGAGCAGAGGGGTCGGTGCACTGAGGCCAGGACAGTGGGCTGGACATGGAGCTGGCCTCCCTGGGACTCTGGGCTGTAATCCATGTGGTTCTTGGCATTGTTTCCTGCCCTCCTGTGTCTATCACAGGTCCCTGGCACTAAACCTGCCCTTCTGTCTGCCCCTCCTCTCTTGTTCTTCCTCGTCTTCCCTTTTGTCCTACTTCTCGTTGTCACCCAAGGTTTAGGGGGAGCAGGTTAACTGCAACAGGGGCGGCCAGTCTGGTGCAGCTGGGACACTTGGGGTGGGGCAGCCTCTACTGGGGCCAGCAAATCTGGCCAGTGGTACAAACTGGCCAGGGGTGTGGAAAGAGGGGGACAGAGGCAGGGAGCAGCAGGAGTCAGTAAAACTTCAAAGGCGCAGGGAGTCCTGACTGTGCCAGAGCAAGTAAAGGCAGGACAGTGACTCCAGGTGAAGTGCACAAATACCCAGGCAGGGTAACATGTCCGGAAGCAGATAAAGGGCTGATGGGAATTGGAGGAGCATGGATAGGAGAGTAGAGTAGGGTGGCTAAGGGCACAGCCTCAGCTGTGTGATCTTGGGCAATCTACGACTTAATCTCTCTGTGCCTCAGTTTCCTCATCAAAAAGGAAGACTATTTCCTGCCTCACATAATTTGGTTTTATGATTTCAATGAGGTAATTGTAATAATAATGGAATCCCTGGGTGGTGCAAAAGGTTAATGTGCTCAGCCACTAGCTGAAAGGTTGGAGGTTTGAGTCCACCCAGAGGTGCCTTGGAAGAAAGGCCTGGTGATCCACTTCTGAAAAATCAGCTATTGAAAACCCTATGGAGCATAGTCCTACTCTGACACACATGGGGTCACCATGAGTTGGAATCGACTCCAAGGCAACAGGTTTTGTAAGATTTTAATTATAGTAATGGAGGCACTGGGCTCTAGGCAGGTTGCTTGCTATTCAGCAAGATGAAGACCCTGTTCTCAAACTGAGATGCAGGGTGTGGCTTGGGTCTGGAGAACACGCCTATGGGCCTCAAGGTGGGATTGGAAGAGGAGCAAAATGAACCTGACCCAGAGTACCTGGGAACCAAGCTAGGGCCTGGCTTCCTGTGGGGGTGGAGCGAACTAGTTCTGCAAGGTGACATGAGTAAGAAAGATACCTTGTTAAATCATTTTTGGGAAATGCCTCATGATATAGCCCCTTCTTGGAGACTTACAAAACATCGATCCTATGAGTGGTTTTGTGAAGTCTTGCCATTAGGAAACCGGTTTAACCCCACTGATGTCTCGTGGTTATTCTCTCCCACCCCAGTACTTATTATCATCCACAGGAACTAGATATTGAAGAAACAGTTGGGTTTTAAATCTCTCTAAATTCCTTCTTTCTCTTCCTAGGACTGGTCTCAGGGTGGGCCTGGGCCAGAGTGTTCTCAAGGGACCCCAACCAGGGGAGCAATGACGGACCGGAGCAAGGAGTCGAAACCTGGCAGGGCCTGACGCTACTTTATTTTCCTTCCTTTTTAAATAAGCTTTTCATTTTGTAATAATTTTAAGTTTACAGGAAAGTTGCAAAGATAGCACAGAGAGTTCCCATATACTCTTCACCCAGCTTCCCCTATGGGCTCAAGCATAACAACAATTGTGCAGATGGCACAGGACTGGGCAGTGTTTCATTCTGTTGTACATTAGGGTTTCTATGAGTTGGAACCGACTCGACAACACCTAACAACAACAAGAAACGTCCCCTAAAGTTAATAACATTTTACATAACCATGGTACATACTTTACAACTAAGAAATTAACACTGCTACAATACTATGAATTATCTACAGACTTCATTCAAATTGCATCAGCTTTTCCACTCTGTCCCTTTTCTATTCCAGGATCTGATCCTGAATTCCACATGACATTTAGTTCATTTTCCTTTTTTATTCTCTCATCTCCACCTTCTTTTTTCTGCATTTCTCCCTCTGCCACTTCATGGATAGGACAGGGAGTGTAAGGTAGAGGACAGAGAGGTGAGTAAAAGAGTCCTCTCTGCTGGGGACAGCTGCCATGATGACTTTTGTGAGGTGAGCAGTGGCAGCAGGGGAAAGGGCCCACAGTGTGACCAGATGGAGAGGGACCCCGGGACTCGGTTACCCATGAGCAGGTGTAGGCAGCTGCAGACCCTGCAGGCTGAGAGAGCAGACTACATGCGTCTGGAGGGTAGGGGGACTAGCCAACAGAGAAATCCATGAAGCTTGAAGTTGAGCTGCTTTTTGAGGAAAGTAACCTCAACTTACCTGTTGTGGCTGTCTGTGGAGTAAGCTAGTGAGACCCAGTTGATTCGATCACTATAGGTCCAGGTAACAGTGAGAATGAGCTCAGGTACCAAGGTATCTTGGCAGGACCACTACTCCCATGGTATACTCCATGGTGATTGAAACAAGTCAACCATCATATCCTTCCTGACGTAAAGGATAAAATCGAGGTGAACATTGAGAAAGCAGACCATGTAAGCTCCAGAGCTTTCTGGAACAATAGGGTGAGACACTTTTTGGTCTCTGTGAAGCCCAATCGATATGCCAATGGAGCAGACACTACTGGATGCTCACCCAACATGGATTACCCTCTTCTTTCTTGCTAACTGTTATGGACTGAATTGTGTCCCCCCACAATATGTATTGTAAATCCTAACCCCATACCTGTGCTCACTATGAGTCGGAATTGACTCAACAGCGACAGGTTTTTTTGGGTTTTTTTCATACCTGTGGTTATATTTCCATTTGGGGATGGGTTTTCTTTGTTATGTTAATGAGGCAGTATTAGTGCAGGGTGTGTCTTAAGTCAGCCTCTTTTGAGATATAAAAAGAGCAGCTTGAGCAAGCAATGAAACAAGCAAGCAGAGATGGGGGAAGATAGATGCCACTCCACACGAGATCTCCAAGGAACCAAAAAACAGAAGCTGAAAAGAGATAAGGACTTTTCCCCAGAGCCAGCAGAGACAGAAAGACTTCCCTTAGAGCTGGCACCCTGAATTCAGACTTTTAGCTTCCTAAACTGTGAGAAAATGAATTTCTGTTGGTTAAAGCCACAAATTACAGAAGCACTGAATAAATAAGGCACTAACATAGCTCTGATTTTGTTCTGGTGCTATCCTCTGTTCACCAACCAAATGCTTCAGGAGGCTGGCCTCTGAGGGTAGGTCTTACTTGGTGTAAGCCAGTCATGATGCTGCCATACTGCCTGCCAGGATTGGTTTAAGCATGGGCATGTGGTACAATTCTGGCCAATGAGATAGAGAGAGGAAGTTCTGGGGCAAGGGGGTCCTGGGAAACCTTTCCTCACTCCTGAGACTCAAAGGTGAGATGGCTTCTTGATGTGTCACCTAGAACTTGGGCAGCCATCTTGCAACTGAGCAAGCAGTTAGACTGGCAGAAAGGAACCAGGGTCCTTGGTGACATCACTGAGCCACCAAACCAACCAAACTTGGAGCTACCATGCCTTTGGATTTATTCTGTGTGTAAGCAGTTGAATTGGTTTTTTTTGTTACTTGCTGTCCTAATGGAATCACCAGGGCCAGAAGACCTGTGACCTGGAAGGACTGCACCCGATGGGGCTGCTCTCAGTTTTCCCTCCTGGCCCTGTGAATCCTTGCACTAGAACTCTGTTTTAGTTTCCTATTGCTTCTGTAACAAATGATCACAAACTTAATGGCTTAAACACACACACATTTTTTCTCTTACAGTTCCGGAGTTCAGAGTCTAAAGTCAAGGTATCGACAGGGCTGCATTCCCTTCTGGGGCTCTTGGGGAGAATTTGTTTCCTTGTCTTTTTCAGCCTCTAGAGGCTGCCTGCATTCCTTTGCTAGTGGCTCCTTCCTCACATCTCACCAACCTCTTGCTTCTGTTGCTACATCTCCTACTATTGAGTCTGACCCTCCTGCCTCCTTTTATACGGATGCTTGTGATTACATTGGGCCCACCCGGATAGTCCAGGATAATCTCTCAATTTTAAGATACTTAATTTAATCACTTTTGCAAAGTTCTTTTTACCGTGTAAGCTAACATATTCATAGGTTCTAGAGGTTAGGCTAGGGGCATCTTTGGGGGGCTATTATTCTGCCTACCACAACCTCCCTTACCATAGACGATCTGTGCATGTTCCCTCCTGGCTCCATGGAGGGTGGTGGCTCCTGTGCTATCCTCCCCCAGGATACAACCTGACCCAGCTCACCTGGCATTTCCCACAAACCAACTATGGGGGCCCTAGTTTGGCCTAGTGTCTGCTCCTTGTAGAAGAGGCAAGCCTGGAGGTCAAAGAGAGGTAGGAATTAGGGGTAAAGAATGAGCTTTAGCTATTTCTAAAGTGGAGAGAAACAGAGACTTAGTGTTTTCTCAATAGCAGGGAAGCTGAAAAAGATGTTGTCAGAGACCCACCAGATGGTTCAGACGAGGTTCAGATTTTCCTTAGAAACTGACTACTTTTGAGAACCCCACTTGATGGACGTCAGGGCTTGAGCAACTCCGAGGAGATTGGGGTGCTTAGGTGTCTCTCAGGGATGTGAGCCTCAGAGCAGGACTCCAAGACCAATAGACTTATGGGTCTGTTTCCCATCCATTCTTGCCACTTGGCTAGATTCATGCTGGGAGAATTCAGAAGAATTGCAGGGTCAGCTTTGGGGAGATTTCCAGTTATTTTTCTCCTTTATGCCACTTGATGGGTTTCAGGCTGGGCCAAGGAGCCCCATATATGAATCCCAAATGTGTTCTTCATACCACATTCCAGAATGAGTCTTTGCTTGACCTTTGAGTCAGGTCTGGGGTAGGGTCAGTCTGTAAAATGAGGGGCTGAGACCAGCCTTTAATGCCTTCCAGCTCTCGAATGCCATGGCTTGTGGTTGGGAAAGGGACATGGAAGATCATTTTTCTGGAGTCAGAATCAGTGAGGCTAGAGCATTTTAGGGCCATTCACCCTCACCCCCAACCTCGGGAAAGGACGTGGTGGGAAGATGGCTAAGTTAGCCTTGAGCGATCGTTTCCCACAGCCTGGATTGGGTGGTGGTGTTCTGGCTTCTGAGGAATGAGAAAATCAGGCCTCGTGGGTGACTCCATCTTGCTCCAACTCCCTCTGTTCAGCCTCCTTAGAGCAGCCCCACGGGTGGGAAGAGGTCACAGCTTTGGAATAGACCAGCCTCACCAAGACAAGCAGATCCATGACCCAGGAGATGGTGAACACAACCACACAAATCTTGTTTGGAGAAGTCAGTTCTTAAAGGGCAACCCAAGACATCCTTTTGTTGGTCTAGATTCCAGTGATCACAACTCCTTACTCTTCTTCTTTGTGAGTCCCAAGAGAATTATGTACTTCTAAAAAAAAAAATTTTTTTTTTTTTTTTTTCCTAAGGAATGCTTTATTTGAAGGTTGAAAGAGAAGAACTGAAGGGAACAAAAGAGAACCCTTATTGACTCACTTGGTTTGGACATGTCATCAGGAAAGACCAGTTGCTAGAAAAACACATCATGTTTGGTAGAGGGTCAGCAGAAACAAGGGAAGCCCTCAATGAGATGAATTGACACGATAGCCACAACAATAGACTCAAACATGCCAACTATCAAAAAGATGGCACAGGACCAGGCAGTGTTTTTTTTTGTTATATACAAGGTCGCCATGAGCTGGAGCCAACTTGATGGCAATTAACAAAGCAACAACATCCAGTAGAGCTGATGACCCAGTGGGTGATGACATCAACAGTTGATATGGATGGCTCCCTAGAAGTGGCATCAGTAGCCCTGATAAGACAGAGGTCCCCAGGCTTTGGAAAATTCCACTCCCTAAAGCAGCTTGTTTAGCATGCCTGGTAACTTTATATTAAAATCCTGCTTCCCCTCTCCTTAACTGCTGCCCAAAACTAGAGGAAATTGGCAGAAACTAGCTCAGGTGCCATGCTGACATTCAGGGTAACCTTTTAGCTCATTAAATACTTCATACGTAGTAACTTCCCTGCCTCTGGGTGGAGTTTAACCACCAATTTCTGAACATGCGGTGCATGAAGATATATGCAAACCCCATTGCACCTGTGTAGTATGATTAAGAATGTTGCTGATGTAACTTGTATGAACTTCCTACTTGTGACCGCCTTGAAAGTAACCTTCCTCTTGGCCCTTGCTGAGCAGTCTTGGTGGCAACAGCCCTGACTCCTCTTTTCCTTGCACAATGAAATAAAGGTACCTTTCTACTCTCCTACCTCAGTCTCTTGCTTATTGGCTGAGATGAGCTGTGCCAAGTAGAACCTGGGGTTTCTACTTGGCAACATTTCATTGGCATGGTTCTGGCCTCATGTGAACTACTCGTGCCCTTGCTAGACATAAATTTTCCCAGCCAGATTACAAAATCTATGCTCTTCCTCATCTCAGAGGAAGTTGTGGTTCATCAACAGGGTCAGGCATGTGACAAAACAGCTCTTTGGAAAAGATGAGAATGCTGGTCTGAAAATCTTAACTCATGGGAGCAAGGTAAGTACAGAGGTCTGAAAATCTTAACTCATGGGAGCAAGGTAAGTACAGAGTCTCTTGCTGTCTGGCACTCGCTGCCTCCTAGCCCCCAAGGCAGTCTCTCTCAGCAGACCATACATGTAATTAGTGTGGGGAGGCTTCTGGGAAGGCGTCAGTCTTTTCAGCCACAGATATACATGAAGGAAAAGACCCACAATGTTGGTGAGGGGGTGGCTCTAACACATGGTTTTGGCATTTGTCAGTGTCATGGTTAGGGATTCAATGTGGGCCTGTCCTTTTTGTCACTTTGGGTTTCTGTGCCAAAGGTGGCTGAGGAGACTACTGGGGAGTGGGATCTGAATTGTCCTGTGCCAGCCCAGGGTGATGGCAGAGAACAGCAAACCAGAGTTAATGAGATAAGAGACAAAATGACTTGATCCTTTGGGAAGATTTTCAACATTGTACCACTTCTTTTCCTTTATCTCCATTATCTCCTCAGCCTCAAAGTAGCTAGAAAACTTCAGGCTCCAAGGTGTCCCTGGAGAAAGTGAGTGTTATGGATTGAATTATGTTCCCCCAAAATATGTATTGGAATCCTAACCCCTATGGTGGCACAGTGGTTAAAGTGCTTGGCTGCTAAGTGAAAAGTTGGTGGTTCGAACTTACCAGTCGATCCATGGGAGAAAGATGAAGCAGTCTGCTCTGTAAAGAGTAAACCCATTGCCATTGAGTCAATGGGGCAGTTCTACTCTGTCCTATAGGATTGTTATGTGTCAGAACTGATATGGCGGCAACAAGATACCTGTAGATGTAATCCTGTTTGGGAATAGGGTTTTCTTTGCTATGTTAATGAGGCAATGTCAATGTAGGGTGTGTTCTAAATCTAATCACTTCTGAGTTATAAAAACAGCAGAGTAGAAACAGTAACAAACATAAAAGGGGGAAGGTAGATGCCACATGAAGATTGCCAAAAAAACCAAGGAATGCTGGGGCTATAGAAGGTGAAAGAGACAAGGATCTTCGCCCAGAGCCAACAGAGAGAGAGTGAGCCAGTGCCCTGAATTTGGGCTTCTAGCCTTGCGAACTGTAGGAAAATACTTTCTCTTCTTTAAAGCCGTCTATGTGTGGTATTTCTGTTACAGCAGCACTAGGAAACTATGGCTGGCTTTTTGCAGAATCCAGGTAAAGTGGAAAGCAGGCACACACACACGTGAGAACATGTTGGTCATGATAGCTAGAAAGGTGGCCAATTTCTTGGGACCTGAAAAGGGGAAATGGCGACCAGGCAGTGTCATTCTTGAGGGATATCCTCAGACTGTGACCACTGGAAGAGGCTTCTGTCCATGGTGGCCATTGGCCAATGACACTGGATAGTTAATCTCCCCAGATGAGGCAGAACTGGAGGTAAAATGGCATAAAGGAATCCCCTGTTTAGCCAAGAAAATACAAGATCTTCTTGTCAGTCAGTGTCCACAGTTGCAAGCAACTAATTATATATTAAACTGAATATATATGTATATCTTTGCTTAAACTGGAAACACTGGTGGCATAGTGGTTAAGAGCTCAGGCTGCTAACCAAAAGGTTGGCAGTTCAAGTCTACTAGGCGCTCCTTGGAAACCCTATGGGGCAGCTATACTCCCTCCTATAGGGTCGCTATGAGTCAGAATTGACTCGATGGCAACAAGTTTTTTTTTTTTTGGTTTGCTTAATCTGAACATATATCCACTTTCTGGCTGATAGATGTTTATGTTGCCTCCAATTTTTTGCTATTACACACAGTGCTACAGCGAACGTTGCTGCTCACGTTTCCTGAGGGCTCTGACACTAACTCACATGTGGCCTTGTATTGCCGTTTAACTCTTTACAGTTCACATCTCCCTAGCTAAAGGCAAGACCTAGAAAGAAGAGGGATTAAGCAAAGAGAGATTAATCAACAGAACATTGGGCAGCTCATGGTAGATCTGGGAGCCCTGAGCACCCATAGCCAGGTAGAGCACCTCAGCTCGTGCCATAGACCCACCTGGTGAAGACACATTTGCTCTGCTGCAGGCCTACTGGTGATACCCCCAACACGGGGCATTGGAGGCTGGGCTGGAGACAGAGTCCTGCATGCCACCACTATCACTGCTGCCCATTGGCAGACTAGACTGTGCATGCACCCTGCTTCTTCTTGTAGGTGACAGGGTCCAGGTCACTTACCTTGCCCACTTGCCAAGGGGTTGGAGAAGCCAGTGCCAGGCACTTTTTGTTTCCAGAGTGAGAGGTAGGTTCTGCCTCACAAGTTGGGGTGGGAGGCGCAAGCATAGAAGTGGGTACAGGTATTCGGTGACCAAAGGAATGAGTTGCCCCTTACAAGTCACGAGGTCACAAGAACTCCAGAGGGAGAGAAGGTGACTACTAGGACATCCTTTTGAGGCTAATGTACCAGCCCCCATCCTCTGGGGGTGAGGGGAAACGGTGCTGAGTCTCTCAGCTATTTCCCACTTAAGGTCAGTTGTCTGTTCCTGTCTTTGTGAAAATACTAACCAGGAAAGAGTTACCATCGTTTTAAATGGAAAAAAGTATAATAGACATACCTGTCAGTCAGTTTCCTAAATGTAATTAAATGTAGTAAAAACACACATATAAGTAATAAACTATCACGTTAGGATGTAAAATGCTTAAAACATGCTTGTCATTGTTGTTGTTAGTTCCTGTCAAGTTGGCTCAGACCCATGGTGATCCCATGTACAATAGAAGGAAATGTTGCCCAGCCTTTCCTGTGCCATCCTCACAATCCTTGGTATGGTTCAGTCCATTGCTGGGGCCAGTGTGTATTTTGAGTGCTTTCTAACCTAGAGGGCTCATCTCCCAGCACTGTCCAGGACGATATTCTGTGGTGAGCCATAGTTTTCATTGGCTAATTTTTGGAAATAAATCACCAGGACTTTCTTCCTGGTTTATCTTAGTCTGAAGCTGCACTGAAATCTGTCCGTCATAGGTGACCCTGGTGGTATTTAAAATACCAGTGGCATAGCTTCCAGTGTCACAGCAACGCACAAGCCTCCACAGTACTACAGCCTGTCAGACAGGTGGTGGGAAACATGGCTTAAAATTCCAATAGTCAATATGGTTGTTAATGGTTGCTTTGCACGAAGTGACACTGTAACTCCTGGCCTCTCAGCACCGGCAACATCAGAAAGGCGCATTCCCTTTGTTGACACTCCACTCTCTTTATCAAATATGTCCACACACATTCCTGATGTTCTTTTAATTACAATGTTTACAAGACTTTATTGACACATTGTTTCACTTAAAATGTAGTGTGTTCACTTTGTACAAGGCAGGGTCATGGAAGTACCATAGACACATCCAAACTCCCTAAGGGGCCGAATTGCTGGGCTGAGGGCTGTGGGGATCACGGTCTCGGGAACATCTAGCTCAATTGGCATAACATTGTTTATAAAGAAAATGTTCTACGTTCTACTTTGGTGAGTAGCGTCTGGGCTCTTAAAAGCTTGCGAGCTGCCATCTAAGATACTTCACTGATCTTACCCCTCAGGGAGCAAGGAAGAGTAAGGAAAACTAAACACACAATGGAAAGATTAGTCTAAAGGACTAATGGACCATATCTACCATGACCTCCACCAGACTGAGTCCAGTACAGCTAGGTGGTGCCTGGCTACCACCACCAACTGCTGTGACAGGGATCACAATAGACAGTCCCGGACAGAGCCGGAGAAACATGTAGAACAAAATTCTAACTAAAAAAAAAAAAAAGACCAGACTTACTAGCCCTATAGAGACTGGAGAAACCCTGAGAGTATGGCCCCCGGACATCTTTTAGCTCAGTCATGAAGTCACTCACAAGGTTTACCCCTTAGCCAAAGATTAGACAGGCCCATAAAACAAAACAAAACTAAAGGGGCACAACAGCCCAGGGGCAAGGACTAGACGGCAGGAGGGGACAGAAAAGCTAGAAATAGGGAACCCAAGGTTGAGAAGGAAGAATGGTGACATGTCGTGGGGTTGTTAAACAATGTCATAAAACAATATGTGTACTAACTGTTTAATGAGAAACTAGCTTGTTCTGTAAACCTTCATCTGAAGTACAATTAAAAAAAAAGAGAAAGATAAATAAATAAAATGTAGTGTGTTGAGTTCCAGAGGTGCGAATATAATTTTCCCCTGCAGAAACCCTGGTGGCATAGTGGTTAAGTGCTATGGCTGCCAACCAAAGGTCGGAGTTCGAATCTGCCAGGTGCTCCTTGGAAACTCTCTGGGGCAGTTCTACTCTGTCCTCTAGGGTCGCTATGAGTTGGAATCGACTAGACCACCGTGGGTTTTTTTTTTTGGAGTGTGTTGAGTTCCAGAGGTGCAAATATAATTTCCCCCTGCAGAAATTTTATAAAATTTATAAAACCTTAAAAAATGTTATTTGGAGAGATACTTGTGTTCATTCAATTTTGGATATTCAAAACCAAGAGGCATTTGGCAAGGGGTATGCCAACCAGGAAGATGTTTCGTGGGGAGGCCTCTATTTGGTGAATATCTCTAGAATGCCAAGGGCTTTCCATATATTGGCACTAATGTTTACAAAACCTGCTTTGCAAGTTAAAATATTAAGGATTTCGCAGGACCACACTGGGACTGAGACTCAATTTTATGTCTGTTTGCCCCCAAATGATGATCCTCTAGAATACAATCCTACCTCTTCCGATGTTTTCCCTTACCGAAGCTGAGAAAAGCTGACACATTCAAGGGGAACTTCACTAAAGTATAAGAAGTGGGCAAAAAAAAGAAAAAAAAAAATTGAAGATCATAAAATTAGTCAAGAGCATGAGCCTTAGGATTTTTTTAACCCTAAATTTCTACTACTTACCACAAACCCACTAACATGTTCCATTCCATATTCCTACTTGGAGGGTGTCTTAGTTATCTAGTGCTGCTATAGAAATAATAGTAGTGGGCGGCTTTAACAAATAGAAACTTATTTTCTTACAATTTAAGAGGCTAGAAGTCTGAATTCAGGGTGCCAGCTCTAGAGGAAGGCTTTCTTTCTCTGTTGGCTCTGGAGGAAGGTCCTTGTCTCTTTGAGCTTCTGTTCCTGGGTGATCTTTCTGTGGCTTGGCATCTGTCTTCCCCCATCTCTGCTTCTTTCACTTGCTTGTTTAATCTCCTTTGTATCTCAAAAGAGATTGACTTAAAACACACCCTATACCAACCCTGTCTCATTAACATAACAAATACAATCCATACCCAAATGGGATTATAACCACAAGCATAGAAGTTAAGATTTAAAACACATGTTTTTCGGGGACACAATTCAATCCATAACAGATGATGTTGTGAAAAAGGGTGTGAATTTTGACAGCAAACAAATTTGAATGTGAATCCCAGCTCTGTTACTTATTAGCTGTGTGTTCTTGGACATTGTATCCCTCTGGGCCTCAGGTTCCTCATCTTTAAAAAATAAAGAGGATAGTATTTTCCTCACGAGAGTGTTGTGAAGATTTAATGATACAGCGGATGTAAAGTAAGTAGTAGACTTCCGGTTCAAGAGGGTGGACTAGGGACATTTCTACTCCTCCTTCAAACCCAATTGAAATTACAGGAAAGCTTTTAAAAAGTAATAAATTCTTAACTGTGCTCAAAGAAAGAGTATCATTATCAAACAAAAAATTGAGGAAGTTACTGGAGGATAAATAGCAGATGGTATTGAAGTGACATAGAAAGTAAACTCCGTTTCTCTTTTCCTTTCATAGCCACATTTCTTGAGAGTTATCTGCATTCACGGTCTCTACCCCCTTTGCCTTTTGTCCATCCTTGGAATCACTCTAATCTGGTTCCAAGAACACCATGATTCTACTGAAGCCAATCTTGCTGAGGTTTTCCATGACCTCCATCTTGCTGCATCTGTTGGTCGTATCTGTATCTGCATCTTCAGCAACATCTCAGCAACACCTGTCACAGCTAACTGCTCCTTCTTGAAACACTGTTTTTCGTGGTTTTCATGACACCACAGTCCTCTTGTTTCCCTCCCCTTCACGGATGGCTCCTTGTCTGTCTTCTTGCTCCACTCTCTCTGACCATTGATATTCCTGGGAACGTGGTCCCAGCCAACTTCTCTTATTTTTGACATTCTCCTGGATTAACTCACTCATTCTCATGACTTCAAACACCATCTATGTCCTGATGGCTCCTAAATTTCTGTCTCTACTCCAGTTCTCTTTCAGAGCTCCAGGCTTGGATACTCAGTAGCATTTAAAAATACTTCTTATTTGAAGATAATTTCAAACTTACAGAAAACTTGTGAAAATAAAAATAGTCTAAAAACATCCAGATTCACCTAAAGGTAACATTTTACTCTATTTGCTTTATCCTTTGTTTTCTCTCTCTTTTGGACTCTCTGGATGTATATGTGTGCACGTATGCATCGTTGTTAGTGGCTATTGGGCTGATTCCGACTCATGTCAACCCACGTGTGCAGAGTAGAATTGCTTCATAGGAATTTCAAGACACTTCTGATGAAGATCAAAGACTGTAGCCTTCAGTATGAATTACACTTCAACATAAAGAAAACAAAAATCCTCACAACTGGACCGATAAGCAACATCATGATAAACAGAGAAAAGATTGAATTTGCCAAGGATTTCATTTTACTTGGATTCATAATCAACATCCATGGAAGCAGCAGTCAAGAAATCAAATGACGTATTGCATTGGGCAAATCTGCTGCAAAAAAGACCTCTTTAAAGTGTTAAAAGGCAAAGATGCCACTTTGAGGACTAAGGTGCACCTGACCGAAGCCATGGTATTTTCAGTTGCCTCATTATGCATGCACATGCTGGACAATGAATAAGGAAGACCGAAAGAAGAGTTGACACCTTTGAATTATGGTATTGGTGAAGAATATTGAATATACCACTGACTGCTAGAAGAACAAACAAATCTGTCCTGGAAGAAGTACAACCAGAATGCTCCTTAAAAGCAAGGATGGTGAGACTTCGTCTCATTTACTTTGGACATATTATCAGGAGGGACCAGGTCCTGGAGAAGGACATCGTGCTTGGTAAAGTAGAGGGTCAACAAAAAAGAAGAAGATTCTCAACAAAATGAGTTGACACAGTGGCTGCAACAATGGGCTCAAATATAACAATGATTGTGAGGATGGTGCAGGACTGGGCAGTGTTTTGTTCTGTTGTACATAGGGTGGCTATGAGTTGGAATCAACTAGACGACATCTGACATACTACTTTTATCTAATCTATTGATCACATTTCATCAGTTAACCCAAAAACATCTTTTATGGCATTTTTTCACCTTTAGCAAAGGATCTAATCTAGGGTCAGATATTGCATTTAATTGTCTAGTCTCTTTGGCCTCCTTTAATCTGAACTATTTCCATAAATTTTCTTTGTCTTTTATAACACTGGCATTTTTGAAGCATACACTCCCTTCTCTCTCTTTTTTTATAAATTATTTTATTTTTGTTGTTGTTGTTGAAATATGGAGACCGTGGTGGTGTAGTGGTTAAGTGCTATGGCTGCTAACCAAGGGGTCAGCAGTTCAAATCCACCAGGCACTCCTTGGAAACTCAACGGGGCAGTCCTACTCTGTCCTATAGGGTCGATATGAGTCAGAATCGACTCGATGGCAGTGGGTTTTGTTTTTTTTTGGTTTCGTTGACATATACACAGCAGAACGTACACCAATTCAACCATTACTACATGCACAATTCAGTGACGTTGATTCCATCCTTTGAGTTGTGCAATCATCTTCTTTTTTTCCTTAACAGAACATCCCTCATTTTGGGCTTGTCTGATGATTTCTTATGATTAGGTTCAGGTTATTTATACTCTGCTGGAGCCTGCATTAGGCTGTGCCTTTCTCACAGTGTCACATCTAGAGGCCCACAATGTCCCTTTGTCCCTCATTACTGATATGATTTTGATCATCTTGTCAAGCTTGTGTAATTACTTTTCTTTCCCTCTCCCATGCAATTAATAAGGAGTATGTGTGGGGATGCTTTAAGACCATGCAAATACTCCGTTCTGCTTCAAAATTTCCCTCTAGATTTTGGAATCATCCATTGATGATTCTTGCCTGATCCATGCCTCTTCTTCTTCCTGGAATATTCTCCTCCTTTCCTTCTCTGCTCCCCCCTCCTCTCTTGTTCTCTGCTCCCCTCCCCTCCTCCTCCTCTTCCCTGTTTTTATATGCTGATTCTTCTTAATCTCTTTGTATCAGCTCTCCTGTTACCTCTTCAAAGATGCTCTAACCAATTTCCAGAAATGGTCATGACCTGTTTGGGAAGGGTCCCAGCGTTGGGACTCTAGAGAGAAGTAGAGAACAGCCGGAAGTAACATAGGTTTCCGTAAGGAGAAACAAAAGAGAGTAACGCTCCCATGTGCAGCTGCTAGAAAGCTCTGATTTAAGAGACTCCCGCTCTGGCTCGTAGAGCTGGAGAAGCAGCTATCAGCTGCCAACTGCACGTTCCATCTGGCTCATAACCCATTCCCCTTCTGCACAATTCTGAAGGCAAGCTGCTGCAATCGGAACCTGCATTTGCTGCCAAATGAGTAGGTGAAATACATCTGTTTTATCTAGGCTTGCAGATAGTATAGAAACATAGCCAAAAATCACCAGATATTTGAGGAAAAGCAACAGTATGAAAACGAACACCTGCGCCCAATAGGAGAACTAACTCCTAAGGAAATAGAGCTAATCTCTAGAAAACAAACAACAAAAAAACCTTGAAATAAATATGAGAAAAATATAGTCAATAGCTGAAACAGAAGAATCTATGTGAAGTAAATATAATTAGTATGTTCAGAGAGATGGAGGAGGTTAGCTTACCCAAGAGAAGAAAAAGATCACCGGAAGTGAGAAACAAATTAGAGTTTTCTGGAATTCAATTTTGCTGGGAAAGACCCTCAATAAATGTGCCAAGTAGCAGAATGGACGGAGGTGCAGATGGAATTAGTGAGCTAGAGGCTTTATATCCTTAGAATAAAGTGACCAAACACTACTGAACACACACACAACACGCACTCTCCCACACACGGCTTCGCTGTTAGAACCCGGCAACTGGGGCCCCTGCTTAGGGTCTTGTTTTACAGAATGATGCTCTGGCTCTCTTCCAGCTGCACCCCAACCCATGGGATGAGGAATGTGGAGGACCAAAGGATGTGCTCATTCGGAAACTGCACCTGCCCTTCTAGACCACGTTCCAAGTATTGGGCCCCTGAGGTCCCTTGCCCAGCTGGCCCCAAGCTTTCTTCCAAGGCTTGCCTGGGCCCCTTCCCTGGGTTCTAATTTTTCTGGGTGGGTCCTTCTGAGGGAGACTCCTCATTGTTGGTGAGTGGACTCCTAGATCCCAGGGCAGCTCTTTTGAGGAGTGCGGGAGATGTGTATGCAAGGACAGAACTAGTGGCAAGATTGTGGAGGGCCTGGCTGTGACGGGGGGCTCTGTCTGTAATCTCACCCAGTCCCTGCAATGGCAGAGGCAGACCTGCACACACACTCACACCCCAGGGGCATGAAGCCGCTTGCCACTGGCTGCCTTGGCACATGGCTTTCTCCAGAGTGGCTGCAAGACAGGGGCCCAGATTCTGAGGATATTTTTCCATTAGATTTTTTTCATTATTGAGCAATTTCTCCCACCCCAGAGATTACCCTTCATAGCACTTGGATACTAGAGTGGTTTGTGGGGATGACTCACATGGGGCTCCATGAATGAGAATGCTGTGGCTTATGGTTTGGTTTGGTCTGCCAAGCAAAGGAGGAGATTGTGAGAAAAAGGAGAAAGTTCTCACTCAAGAAACCAAAAAGCCCTGGGTCCAGGCTCCTTTCTGGGTCTCGTCTCAGTGTGGAAGAGGGACTTCATCTTGAGCCATGGGTTCCAAACGAGGGCCTCACAGCCCTCCCCAGGGATGGCAAGGGTCTGGGGGTTAGCAACTCCAGCAGCAATCCCCACTACCCCTTCCCAGCCCCCTCAAACTTCCACCTTTTTTTTTTTTTTTTTACCATGGTTGACCCTGGTTGCGGAGTCTCTGGGCGGTCCAAATGGTTAATATGCTCACTGCTAACTGAAAGGTTGGAGATATGAGTCCAGTCAGAGGTGCCTTAGGAGAAAAGCCTGGTGATCTACTTTCAAAAAACTCAGCCGCGAGAAACCCTGTAAAGCATAGTTTTACTCCGACACACATGGGGTCATCTTGAGTCAAAGTTTGGGGTTTTGGCTGGACCTTGGTCGATGTATTAGATTGTGTTTTTTTTTATTCTGCCCCTGCATTGTTGCTTTTTCGAGCTGTCTAACAGGCAAAATTTTAGATGACAAACTTCTCCTTCCAGTGGGTTCAAATGGGGCATCTAGTCAACACTTGCTCAGCCCCCTCACACCCACTCACCCTCTATTTCACAAGCACACGCCTCCCAAATGGAAGCTCCAGCCCTGAGCTCCAACTGTACCTCCTCTGACAGCGGACTCCCCGCCTCCCTTCATGGCTGGGAACTTCTAAGTCACCTTTGATGCCAGTCCCCTATCCCTGCCACGTTGGATCAGTGATTGCCAGTGGGTTAATCAACTTTACATAGTTGATGAGAGGGAGCCAGGGTCAACTCCCTGCAAGACCCTGGCTGTTCAACCTTCTGCAATTCCACCTGTCACCTCCTGAAGCACCCAGTGGGGACCGATCCTTCCTGGCAGACTCTGACACACTGGGTTTTTGGGACTCTGCCCTAGCAGGATGGAGTTAGAGGGCATGACTTGGTGGTGGTGGGAGCCAGCCATGCCTTTTGCTCTCTGACTTGCACGTTGCTATGATGCTGAACAGGTTTCAGCCTCCAGACTAAGATGGACTAGGAAGAAAGACCTTGTGATCTACTTCTAAAAATCAGCCGGTGAAAACCCAAGCGATCACAATGGTTTGATCCACACCTGATCATGGGGATGGTGTAGAACCAGGCAGCATTTTGCATAGGATCAAAGGAAACTAATTACCATAGCAACGAGGTCTGGCTTAAACTCCTGGGAGCACAGCTCTTGATCCTGCAGAACAGGTTGGGGCTCTGCAAAAAACTGCAATCTCTGGAGAGGCTGCTGGGTTTCCACTGTGGTTGTCTGCTTCCAATGCGTTTCTGCACAGGATCTTCTGAACACCTGCCATAGGCTGACTCTCCCAGAGCTCTGGAACCCTAGGGCCGGCCCTGGGGGCACAGCCTTTGGGCCACTTCTGAGGCTGCTACTGCAAAAACCCACAGATCTAGCCTCCTTAATTGGGGAAACAAGCAAAACAAAACGAAAACAGCCTAAAACCCAAGTAGGTGCCAGAGAGGACCTGACAGAAGAGGCTCCAGAGGCAAGGGGCCTGACAGGCCTGAGCTCAAACTGCAGCTCCACCACTGAGTAACTGTGTGGCCTTGGCCAATTACGCAACACTCTATGTAAAACTGGGATGGTATTAGTCCCACCTACAGGAGAATTTTGAAGCCCTGGTGGCGTAATGGTTAAGAGCTACAGCTGCTAACCCTAAAGGTCGGTGGTTCAAATCCACCAGCCGCTCTTTAGAAACTCTGTGGGGCAGTTCTACTCTGTCCTATAGGGTCGCTATGAGTCAGAATTGACTGGAAGGCAATGGGTTTTTTTTTTTAGTACTGTAATTGGAGTCCTTGTGTGGTGCAAAACTTTCGAGGTCTGAGTCCACCCAGAGGCACCTTGGAAGAAAGGACTGGCAGTCTACTTCTGAAAAATCAGCCATTGAAAACCCTATGGAGCACAATTCTACTCTGACATACATGGGGTCACCATGAGTTGGAGTCAGCTCCTTGGCAAGTGGCTGGTACTGGAATTGGGAGGATTAAAGGAGCTATTATGTGTCTGGCACATTGTGTACTAGTTAATAATTAGTGGTTATTATTACTGTTGCTCCCACTTGTCCCTCTTGCAATTATTGGTTTACTTTCTGTCTTCCTCAGTAGTTCCTTTCTCTGCATCTGTTCTGCCCTCCCCTCCCCAGGGTCTGGCCATCAATACATATTGTTGGATGAATGAATAGGTTGATATGAGGATTAAATGAGATACGGTGAAAGCTCCAGAAAAAAAGTGTCCCTTCACCTGGGGAGAGGTGTCCCTGGGTAGTGTAAACAGTTCAGGGTTCAACTACTAACTGAAAGGTTGGTGGTTCAAATTTACCCAGAGACACCTGAGAAGAAAAGCCTGGCCAACTCTTTCCAAAAAATCAGCCACTGAAAACCCTATATAGAGCACAGTTCTACTCTGAAGCATATAGGGTTGCCATCAGTTCGAACTGACTTGACAGCAGCTGTTTGGTCTTTTGTTTTCTTTCACCTGCGAAAGGGAAGTGGATAGGCCTTCAGTAGTTGGGTTTGGGGCAGGCCCTGGCATTGGGGGGAGGCCAGCTATGAGCCTCAGGGACAGCAGGAGAGCCCAGGTGCTGCGGTAGCAAAGGTCTCAGGTGACTCTGAAGTGAGGTGGTACCACTGTAGCAGGCAGTCCCTCACCTCTGACCTCTGACCACTTGTGCAGCTTCCACCAGTCATTCAACATGGGGCTTCCTGGTCTCCTCAGAGGGCGGAGAACTGGGTCACTATCTTCCTGTTACCTCAGCCCCTGTGAGGAGCACTGCCATCCTGGGTCTGGGTGAGCAGGTGACAGCCGTAGCCAGTTCACAAAGGGCCGTCTATTGCCAGTGTGTGTGAACTCCCACATTTACATTTTTGCCAAGTTGGACATAACAATAACATAAACACCCAGAGCAGGCCTGACTCTGTGAAGGGAGAGGAGAAAAAAGCAGGCTAGTTCAGGAAACAAAGTCCCTTCTGTCAGCGGACCCGGCTTCTGTTGAAGTCCCAGGCCCCCGCGGCGGTGCCAGAATGAGCTCTGCTCAGTGGGGTTGACTGGATGGTCTTCCCCCCTTACCCCCCATTGCCTGCCCTGCCTGTTTACCCCTGTGGGAGAGGGGTCCCCCCTAGTGGCACTGGTCCTGCCAGCCCTGGGGTTACAAAGGGCCTGAATGCCTCCCCTGTGTGAAGGGTCTGTGGTCTCCAGCCCCCTGCCCTGAGCTCCCCGGTCAGGGCACACCATGTCCCCAAAGCCCAGTGTGTGCCAGAGTCCCCATCCTCCAGAACAGCCTTCCTTTTCACTGCCCTGCCCAGCAAGCAGAAAAGGTTAACATTTCCATCTTCTGTCTTCAGGAGATTCCTCTGTGACTCAGTCTCTGACATGATTCTTTTCTTCCTCCCCACCCCCATTCTGGGTGGGGTTTGGCAAAAGCTTCACAGTGAAGAGGCTGACCACCCGGAGAGGCTTGATGTGCTCTTGGGGAGGCTGTTCATTCTTGCCACCCTGCGGACAGACAGCCTTTCGACCCCCTTCTGGGCTGGAGAGAGACTCCATCTCAGGCATCGTTTTGGAAGAGGCAGGTCAAGCTTCAGGTCCCTGGGTAGTGTAAATGGCTTATGCGTGACTACTAACCTAAAGGTTGGCAGTTTGAACCCAACCAGTGGTGCCAAGGAGGAAAGTCCTGGCAATCTGCTTCCATAAAGATTTCCAAAAAAGCCTGACTCATGGCAACCGCACGGGTTACAGAATAGAACTGTGCTCCATAGCGTTCTCTAGGTTGCAATCTTTACAGAAGCAGTTTACCAGGCCTTTGTTCCATGGAGCCCCTAGATGGGTTTGAACCGCCAACCTTTAGGTTACCAACCTAATCACAGATTACACAAATTGCTTGTGCCACCCAGGGTCCCTCCCATAAAGATTACAGCTAAGAAAACCTTATGGAGCAGTTCTACTCTGTAACACATGGGGTCACTACAAGTAGGAATTTAGAATCTACTCGAAGTGGCAACTTTTTTTTTTTTTTTTATATCAGCCTGAAAGCTGACTAGTACTCCCCCGGCCCCCTCATCCACTCCCACCCCTCCTGTGGAGGCCTTGCCTGCTTCCTTGACGGCACAGACACTCACCTGCCCCTTGCCTATTTCTCCATCAGACTGGCCTGTACTCAATTCATTACCTCATGGGCCTACTGTTGGCTTTCTGAAGTGACCGTTTATAAAGAAACTCTTGTACTTCAGCTGGGGACGCCTTAGCCCTCCGCGGGCCTGTGGCCATCCCTTCCACTCTGACTTCCTTGGGAAAGCTTTTATCCTAACAGGGTCCTCAGGTCAGGTTTTCTTTTCCTTTTTTCACTAAGCACAGGGCCTCTGTGTCCTCCAGGGCTTTATTTTGACAGGGGCCCACGGTAGCTTGAATAGCTGCCTGAGAATTGCGAATTGCGCCAAAGCCCAACAGGGCTAAGCAGTATCTCACTGTCGTGAAGCCTCCAAGGCACAGGGAAATGTGTGCTCCTGCTCAGGCCGCAGGCGTTTCCACAGTGGTTCAGGCCAGCCTGGTCTCAGCCCAGCCATCGTTAACCCGGGAAGGAAGACATTTTAATCCTCCAATTATGGAGTAGAGTAAAGTTATAATCAACCGAAATTGTCGGTGGCTGTAGGAGGAATGTAAGATTTATAGCTCCAGGAACTTCTAAATTTTCAGTAGGATGTAAACTGTTCCATGAGTCTTATAGTTTTTGTACCAATTTGGATATCCTCAAGGGCACTTTGCCTCTTTTGTTGTTGTCGTGTACTATCCAGTGGATTCTGACTCATAGCAACTCTATTTGACAGGGTAGATCTGCCCCATAGGGTTTCCTAGGCCATAATCTTTACAGAAGCAGATCACCAGGTCTTTTCTCCTGTGAAATGACTGGTGGGTTTTCAATCACTGACCTTTTGGTTAGCAGCCAAGTGCTTAACCATTGCACCACCAGGGCATTTTAGACGAAGGCAAAAAAAAAAAAAAAAAACCAGGGAGGAATGAAAAAGCATTTAGATTCAGAGTCCAGGCCTGTAAAACTCAGACTTGAGCTCTCAGAGAGACCATGGGGAAAACATCACCATATGTAGACTTGTTTCTGTTCCTAACCCCAGAGACAGTCTCTTGGTTTTTTTAACTGAAAAAAAAATTTTTTTTTTCTTTTGAAAAACAGAAAAAATACTTTTTCCAGAATCCTGTCACTTAATATATACCATAATTATTTGCTTTGATAGCTTAGTTTTTATTTTATTGAGCTACTTCTGGTTGAAGTATGGTATACACATTTGAAGTCTTAATAGCAATTATGACTGCAAAACTGCTGGCAAGTTTTATCAAAACATTTAATAGACCATCTTGAGTTTCTTAAGAATACTTCCAAAATTATTCACTCATTTCTAATTCATCTCATGCTTTAAGTGGACAGCTCTACTCCAGAAGGGTACAAGACAAAGTAGAGGGACAAATAGAAAATCAGTTGCCATGGAGTTAATTTCAACTCATGGAGAGCCTGTGCGTGTCAGAGTAGAACCGTGCTCCACAGGGTTTTCAAAGACAGATTTTTCAGAAGTAGATTTCCAGGCCTTTCTTCTGAGATGCCTCAGAGATTTTCATCTGAGATTCCTCTGGGTAGACCAAAGCCACCAACCTTTCATTTAGTAGCCAAGTACATTAACCATTTGCACCACCCAGGGACTCCAGAGTAATGAAGATACAAGTACATAAACTGAGTATCTATTATAGTAGAGATCAGTTGTTTTCAACCTGGAGTCTAGAGACATCTTTGGCTGTCACAACTTGAAAGGCGCCAGGAAGGGGAAGCTGCTACTGGCATCTGGTGGGTAGAGGCTGGGGATGCTGCTAAACATCTGATATGGACAGGGTACCCCCCACAAAGAAGACTTATTCTGCTTACAATGCTAATAGTGCCCAGGTTGAGAAACCCTGGTATCGATACTCTGAAAGACACAAAGAGGCATAAGGCAGAATCATTGTTTTTTAGAAGTTTGCAAGCTAATAATTTTTAAATTGCTACAGCCTGGAAACAGTATTCAGTCTTCCACATGTCTTTCTCATTTGGGGCCATGTTTCAGATTTACAGAAAAGATGAGGAGCCCAGCCATGCTCTGAACCGGGCAGGCAAAATGGTGGAGTCGGTGCTGAGGCGATGTGGGAGTAGCCACTGCAGCTGTGGCCCTCGCTGTGGTTGGGGGTTTACTGGGATCTGCACTGTTCTCGGTGGGACGGTGAGAAGCCAGACACGTTTTTGTCTCCTGCTGGCCCACAGCTCTGAGGCCAGCCAGGAGCTGAGGCTCTGACAGAAGGGCGTGACCAGGCTGGGGGTCACTGCACAAGGCAGTGCTGTGGCCATGTCAAGTCCCCCCACCTTTCTGTTTGTCTATTTGTAGTTCTTTCACTCTCCTTTGGCTCCTAGCCACTGCCATGTTCTGCCGAGTGTCCAGAACCCGGGAAGGAACACCCAGGCCTGGCAGACATTGATTCTTTCTGCCACCTTCCACAGGTGGGCCTTACCTGCAGGGAGGCATTCCTGAGCAGGGCTCAGCCCAGTCTAGACTTCTCAGAATCTATGATCTATGCTGCTGTGGTTGCAAAGTGGAGCCCTTGCTCCTAGAGATGCTTGTGAAATATTTGCTGATGAAACAATAGGAAGTCCAGGGTTTCCTTCAGAACTATTGGAGGGCGGGGGGTGGGGGGGGGAGAGTGTGGAGAGTGACAGAAAACAAGATTTGCCATGACCCCTGGGCAATGAAACATAGGGGTTTCTTTTGTGTATTTATCTGCTTTTATATGTTTGAAAATTCCCATAAAAATATCTATAAACTATCCTGGGCCTTCTAAGCAGGGCAGGGCATGGGGCAGGTGAAGGGCCCTCCTATTCTCTTTTGGAGAGTGTTTATTTGATTTCATTTTGAGTGCAGGCCCGGGTTTAGAATGAGAGATTTTAATATCCTACTGGACAATGAATAAGGGAGACTTAAGAATTGATGCCTTTGAATTATGGTGATGGTGAAGAATATTGAATATACTGTGAACTTCCAGAAGAATGAACAAATCTGTTTTGGAAGAAGTAGAGCCAGAATGCTCCTTAGAAGGGAGGATGGTGAGACGTCATCTCACATATTTTGGACATGTTGTCAGGAGGGATCACTCCCTGGAGAAGGACATCATGCTTGGTAAAGAAGAGGGTCAGTGAAGAAGAGGAAGATCCTCAACAAGATGGATTGACACCGTGGCTGCAACAATGGGCTCAAGCATAACAGTGATTGTGAGGATGGCACAGGACCAGGCAGTGTTTAGTTCTGTTGTACCAGGGTTGCTATGAGCCGGAACTGACTTGACGGCACCTAACAACAACTGTTCACCTGGAAGAGGGGCCTCCTCCTGGGTAGGGGGTTGGGAGGCGGTAACCACTGTGCCTATGAAGAGGGAGAGGATGGAGAGTGAGTCTGTGAGGAGAGGCTGGGCGAGCAGCCCCAGGGGCTGTGGAGGGAGTGTGAGGAGGCCGAAGCCATGCTCAGGGGCTGCGAGGACAGTGCTGATGGGAAGGAGGGCCCTGGGCCAGGAAGGGGACACTGTGGGGACCCAAGCTTGCCGAGGAGTGACCCCAGTCCTGGGTGGAAGGGGGATGATAGCAAGAGCAGACTGGTTCTGGAACTAGATGGTGCCCGGCTACAACTGATGACTGCCCTGACAGGGAACACAACAGAGAACCCCTGAGGGAGCAGGAGAGCAGTGGGATGTAGATCCCAAAGTCTCGTAAAAAGACCAGACTTAAAGGTCTGACTGAGACTGGAAGGACCCCAGTGGTCATGGCCCCCAGACCTTCTGTTGCCCCAGGACAGGAACCATTCCCAAAGCCAACTCTTCAGACATGGATTGGACTGGACAATGGGTTGGAGAGGGGTGCTGGTGAGGAGTGAGTTTCTTGGATCAGGTGGGCACTTGAGACTATGTTGTCATCTCCTGCCTGGAGGGGAGATGAGAGGGTAGAGGGGGTTAGAAGCTGGCGAAAAGGACACGAAAAGAGAGAGTGGAGGGAGGGAGCAGGCTGTCTCATTAGGGGGAGAATAATTGGGAGTATGTAGCAAGGTGTATGTAAGTTTTTGTGTGAGAGACTGACTTAATTTGTAAACTTTCACTTAAAGCACATTAAAAATTATTTTTAAAAAAAGAACAGACTGGTTCTGAAGATCTGAATCACCCAAAGGTGAGCAGAAGAGGATGAAGACAGGATGAGGACTGTCTGTGTGTTAAGCCTGTCCACAGTCACCCTGCAAGAGTCTCCAAGGACTCCCAACCGACTTGCCATCTGTCCGACTCCCCTGTGTCCTCTGCGCTCACACATTGTGGGGCACACAGAATGTCTGCGCTGAATGGGAAACACCTGTGCACGGCTAGGGGCTCTGTGCAGGCCGCTCAGAGGCCCTGATGGGGGAAGGGAAGGGAGGAAGCCTTTGATCCCTTTGATCTTAGGCGCCTGTCTCTTAGATGGGGCAGCAGAAAGTTACCTAAGCAACCTTGGCAGGGAATTTTTCAGCGATCCATTCGCTTGCTGCTTCCCCGTATTGTCACTGACTTAGGCAGAAAAGGGGTGATAGTTGCACCTTTAGATGCTCTCCCAGACCTCACTGCATCATCTACAAAGCTGCATCGTAGCTCTCTCTCTGGGACCAGTGGAAGAGCTGAACCCGAACCAGCGCCCTGCGTCTCCCCACCCTACCAATGTCTCACTGAGCAGCACCCTTGAAAATCATCTGCCCTACCAGACTCTGAAGCTGGGTCTGTCCCATTTGCTGGGGCCTCCTCCATGAGGAAAGACATTATTAATAAATAATGTCTACTAATAAAAACAAGCACACAGCCTACCCAAAGTGACTCAAGGTCATCAAAAGCTTCCACTCATTGCTGACCTTTCCACTTTTCTCCATCTAAACACACAGAAAGGAGCCCTCCAGGTCGTGGGAAGGAGAGCCCAACTCAGCTTTAAATGTTATCTGTCCACGGGGCAGGCAAGGGACGCAGGAGGAGAGTTAACATTAGGGAGCACCTTCCCAGATCTGACCCGCACACCATCATCTATTTAATCCTCTAGCAAACCTGTGAGAAAACAGCGGCTCAGGGAAGTTAAGCAACTGCCTCAAGGGCACACAGAGTGTAAGTGAGAGTCAAGGTTCAGATCCAGGCCTGTCTGACTGCAAAACCCGAGCTTTCCCCACAGTCCCTGTGGCCTCTGGTTGGGGGGGGCAGGAGGACAGAAGGGGCTACAAGGGAAGGCAGTTCTGGATCTCCCCCGTCTATAAGACGGCATAGTTTAATATGGCTGTGACTCTCTCCTCTCTCCTAAAAACCAGTTTCCATAGAGTTGACTCCGGCTCATGGCAACCTCGTGTGTGTGAGTAGAACTGTCTCCACAGGGTTTTCAATAGCTGATTTTTTGGAAGTAGAACACCATGCTTTTCTTCAGAGTAGGTTTGAACTGCTTCTGGGTAGACTTGAACTGCCAACCTTTTGGTTAGAGCCCAGCACGCTAACCACTTGCGTCACCCAGAGATGACTCCTCTCGCCTAAGAAACCAAAACTAAACCATTGCCACTGAGTCAATTCTGACTCATAGCAACTGTACAGGATAGAGTAGAACTGCCCTGTAGTATTTCCACGGAGCAGCTGGTGGATTTGAACTGCTGACTTTTTGGTTAACAGCCAAACTCTTAATCACTGTGCCACCAGGGCTCCTCTCTCTCCTAGCAGGTTCTAAATAGGGTCCCTGCTCTGATACCCAGACTCCTTGGGGATCCTCCTTCCTCAGTAACAAAGAGCTTTTGCTTCGGTTTGCCAACCAGGACAAATGGTAGCAATCTTCAAGGAGCAAACGTTTCTCATTTCATCTCACCTTAGCCAAGTTATTTGGGTTCTGTCCAAAATGTGTCTGGGGAGAGGGAAGTCTGAGGAGGGGGCCTAGACATCGCAGGCTTGGAGGTGCACTTCCGTGCAGTGACTGGCTTGACTGTCTGTCGGATGTGGAACTGCTTGTAGACAGGCACTAACAAGGGGCGCAGGACCACTGCTCTCAGCTCAGGTTTCTGGAATTGAAGTCTGACCTGCTTCCAAGCCAATACCACTTTTGGGGATCTTTCATCATCTTCCTCTCCTCTGGCTCCTGGCCACCACCCCATTCTGTTCCAGTGCCCAGGGTTGGGAAAAGAACACCCCAGGCCCAGTCCCGAGCTCTCTTACCTCTCTGCCACATTCCATACACTGATGGACCCTTCTGGGAGACATTCCTGGGCAGAGCTGGCCCCTACTGCCTTAAACAAATATTTGAAATTTGCTTGTTCTTCAAAGCAGGACACGGGATGGAGAGGCACTGGTGAGCTCAGGTGGATCGCCAATTCTTTTCTGGAGAGTGTTAATTTGATTTCACTTCTTTTTTATTTTTTATTGTGCTTTAAGTAAGAGTTTATAATTCAAGTCAGTTTCTCATACAAAATCTTAAACACACATTGCTGTGTGAGCCTAGTTGCTCTCCCTACATTGTGATAGCACACTTCTCCTCTCTACCCTGTATTTCCCATGTCCATTCAACCAGCTCCTGTACCCCTCTTCATTCTCATCTTGCCTCCAGACAGGAGCTGCCCACATAGTCTTATGTGTCTACTTGAGCTAAGAAGCATACTCCTCACCAGTATCATTTTATGTCTTATAGTCTAATGTTTGAAGAGTTGGCTTTGGGAATGATTTTAGTTTTGGGCTAACAGAGAGTCCAGGGACCATGACCTCTGGGGTCTTCGTCTCAGTTAGACCATTAGGTCTGATCCTTTTACTAGAATTTGAGGTCCTCATCCCGCTTTTCTCCTGCTCCATGAGGGATTCTCCGTTGTGCTCCCTGTCAGGGCAGTCACTGGTGGTAGCTGGGTACCATCCAGTTCTTCCGGTCTCAGGCTGATGGAGTTTCTGGCTTATGTGGTCCTTTCTGTCTCTTGGGCTCATATTTTCCTTGTGTCTTTGGTGTTCTTCATTCTCCTTTGCTCCAGGTAGGTTGAGACCAATTGATTAATTTCACTTCTGAGTGGGAGAAGAATGCTCTGCAGCCTGTCGCTCATGGTGCCTAGCCCCTGGAATCAGCAAATACCAGAATGTACTGAAGAAGCTCTTGTTGATCCAGTGTAGTGGTTCTCAACCTTGGTGGCAATTGAGATTGTCTGAGAAAAATTAAAAAACATGGCTGCCAAGAAGAGGGACTATAACCCCCACTGCATAAGTGTAGGGTGCACTCAGTGACTTCCTTCCAAAGAATACAGGATGGAAGGAGGGAAAAAAGAGTAACTGTACAGTGGAAAAACCTGACAAACACAACCTCAGCCAGGTGTTCAAGGTTAACTTCAATAGTCATAAAGCATGTTGATAGTATGTATCCTTGATATGGTGTGATGAAAATGGCATGTTACCTTTGTGATCTTCCTCCCTCAAACCTTAACCCCAGTCTAATTATGGTGGGGTGTGGGGAAGGACAAATACCAGTTGAGGGACATTTTACAAAATACCTGACTGGAACTTATCAAAACTGTCAAGGTCATCAAAAGCAAGAAAATCTAAGAAACTATCACAGACAAGAAGAGTCTAAGGAGACATGATGGGCTAAATGTAATGTGGGATCCTGGAGGTGAAAAAAGACATTAGGTAAAAATTAAGGAAATCTGAATGAAGTCTGGACTTTAGTTTTAATAATGAATTCATTGGTTCATTGATAGTAACAAATGTACCATACTGATGTAAATATCAGGAGAAACTGGGATCTGGGGGTAATATGGTCACTTCCTGTACCATCTGCTCCATGTTTCTATAAATCTAAAACTGTTCTCAAAAATAACATCTATTAATAAAAACAAAACAAGCATACAACCTACTCAAACTGACTCATGAGGAAATAGAAAGTCTCAACAGGCCAATAACAAGTGAAGAGATCAAATTATTGATCAAAAGCTTCCCAACAAAAAAAAAGTCCTGGACCAGATGGCTTCACTGGGGAATTCTACGAAACATTTAGAGAAGAATTGACACCAGTGCTGATTAAACTCTTCCAAAAGACAGAGAAGGAAAGAATACTCCCAAATTCATTCTATGGAAAAAACATAACCTTGATACCCAAACCAAACAAAGACACCACAAGAAAAGCAAAACAAAACTACAGGCCAATATCTCTTATGAATATAGACACAAAAATCCTCAACAAAATACTAGCGAACAGAATTCAACAGCATATTAAAGGGGTCATACACCACAACCAAATGGGATTTATTCCAGGAAGGCAGGGATGGTGCAATATTAGAAAATCAATTAACATAATAGGCCACATTGACAGAACAAAAGAGCAGAATTACATGATCATCTCTATGGATGCAGGAAAAGCATTTGATAAAATCCAACAGCATTTCTTGATGAAAACTCTAAAGAAGATTGGAATAGAATGGAAATTCTTCAGTATGATTCAGGGATATGTGAAAAGCCAACAGCCAACATTACACTTAACGGAGAAAGACTGAGAGCTTTCCCCTTGAAATTGGAAACAAGACAAG
This sequence comes from Loxodonta africana, assembly GCF_030014295.1. Taxonomy (NCBI): domain Eukaryota; kingdom Metazoa; phylum Chordata; class Mammalia; order Proboscidea; family Elephantidae; genus Loxodonta; species Loxodonta africana. Next base: position 59,833,077 of record NC_087358.1, read on the forward strand.
GGTGCCCACTCTTGCCACTTCTATTCAATATCATATTGGAAGTCCTAGCCAGAGCAATAAGAAAAGGAAAATAATAAAATAAAAGCTATCCAGATTGGCTAAGAAGAAGTAAAATTATCTCTATTTGCAGATGATATAAAAAAAAATATACAAAAAATTTATATATAAAAAACCACAAAGAGTACACAAGAAAACTCTTGAGCTAATAGAGGATTTAGCAAATTTGCAGGGTACAAAGTCAACAAAAATGAGTTGGGTTTCTATACACCAGCAACGAGAAATCTGAAAGGGAATTAGGGAAACAATTCCATTTACAATAGCGTCTAAGAGAATAAAATACCTAGGAATAAATCTAACCAGGGATGTGAAGGACTTATATAATGAAAACTACAAAACACTGCTGAAAGAGATTAAAAAAGACTTAAATAAATTGGAAAGTTGTTCCATGTTCATGGATTGGAAGACTAAATATTGTTAAAATGTCAATACTAACCAAAGTGATCTGTAGATTCAACACAATCCTGATCAAAATTCCAAGTACTCCTTACAGAAATAGAAAAATCAATCCTCAACTTTATACGGAATGGTAAAAGGCCCTGAAATACCTAAAGTAATGTTGAAAGAGAAGAACAAAGTAGAAGGACTCACACTTCCTGATTTTAAATCATCCTATACAGCTACAGTAACCAAAACTGCCTGGTCTATGTGTCTATAACAATGCACCAGTGTTCACTGCAGCACTATTCATAATAGCCACAGGTGGAAACAGCCTAAATGCCCATCAACAGATGAATGGATAAACAAAATGTAGTACATGCATACAATGGAATACTACTCAGCCAGTAGGAGAAATGAGGTCTTGATACATACTACAATATGGATGGAGCCAAACACATTATGCTGAGTGAAATGAGTAAGTCATAAAATGGCAAATATTATATGACCTCACTTATATAAAAATACAAGGAAAGGCAAATGCATAGAGAAGAAAGTTTATTAGTGGTTACCAGGGGCAAGAGAGAGGGCCGGGGGAGGGGGTGGTGCGGAGGCGGTTAAAGGTAATGGAAATATCACATTTATTAAGTGTAGGGTTGCACAGCCAATTATTATAATTGCTTTCAGTAAGTTGTACACCTGGAAAAAGTTCAATTGGTACAAGTTGTGTGGTAGACATATTTACATCAATGACAAAAAAAAAAAAAGAGTAGCTGCTGAGACTGCTTATCTACAACCAAAACCCTCATGGGATTTGGTTTCTTGGTTTGGAGGTTTAATGGTTTCTTGAGACATCTCAGTTAATTAGCCTAATGATATGTTTAGTGTTCTTTTCTACCTCCTATTTTGTTGCATAGTGCCTAAGGTCTTAAAAGTTTGCAAGCGGCCATCCGAGGCACAATTGGTCTGTATTTACCTGGAGCAACAGAGGAAGTGGTATCAGGAATAGTAGGGGGAGATGAACTGTGTGGCTAATTGCCTCCATGAAAAACCGCCTCCTTTGCCATGAGTCCAGAAGAACAGGATTGTTCCCGGCTACCATTACTGAACATTTTGATCAAAGACTCTATAGAAGAACCCTGATCAAAAGAGGGAAAATGTAGAACAGAATTTAAAATTTTCATGGGCTCCAGATTTCCTGGAACCGTGAAGGTTAGATGAACCCCTGAAACTATTGCCCCGAGATCATCTTTAAATCTTAAATAAAATATCCCCTGAAGTCTTTCCAAAACCAAACAATAGTTCAGCTTAACTAGTAAAAAGATGTCTGCCTTGAGCATTATGCTCTTTTAAGAACTATCTATATGGGATTCAACTAACAACAGTAACTCAAAGATTAGAAAGGAACCTTGGGAAGCAGTGAGTTTATGTTGGTGGGAGAGGAACAACTCAGAGAAGAAGGGTGAAAATGGTTGTACAATTCGAAGAATGTAATCAATGTCACTAACTGGTACATGTAGAAACTGATCAATTGGTGTATGTTTTACTGTGTATATTTTCAACAACAAAATTAATAAAATTAAAACAAAACAAAAAAAACCTGGCTCCCACTCCCAGGAATTCTGATCAATTGGCCTGGGGTACTACTTGGACCAACTCCCCACCCCCCATGTGATCCTATAAAGACAAGGTGAGGACTTGTGCTCTGATGCTCTTTCTTGCTCCACTGCCAGCCCAGCTTCCACCCTGTCAGAGCCCAGCTCAGGGTCACTCAAGCTCAGCTCATGTGTGTGTCCGGGGCGTTGCCTCTTGTCAGCTGTTAGTCCCTAGACTGGATCTGTGGGTTCCCAGCATATTCAGACAAAGTGGCCCAAGGAAAGATGATCTTAGCTGGAGATACCAAGGTGCCTACAGCTTGCAACAGTGGAGGGTTAAAGGATAGAACTTGGAAATGTCTATAGATGGCTCGAGGAACCGCTGGGATGTAATGATTCATAAAGGGATATAATGCCACAGCCCTGGCCTTGTACTGTGAGGGAGGAGCCTGGCCTTGGAGGCAAAAGGTGGAGGTTCAAGCCTCACCTCTTCTACAAATCTGCTCATAATTCCCACCTCAGTAAATGGTAACTTCACTCTCTGTTTCTCTGACCAAAAGTGTTGGAGTCATCTTTGATTCCTGTCTTTCAAATTCCACATCTAATTCATCAGGAAACCCTGCTGGATCCACCTTCAGAATCTATCCAGAATCTGACCACTTCTCACCACCTCCACTTTTCACGCTGGTCTCAGCGACCATCCTCTGTTCCTGTACATAGCAATGAACTCCTAAACCGTCTCCCATATTCCATCTTTGCCCCTCCATAGTCTAGTCTCAATATAGCAGCTACAGAGATATTTTTAAAACACAATTCAGAGCATGTTGAGGTGTAGTTCAAAGTGAAGGTCTTATATCTTCATCAGTAAGTGCTTCAAGTTTTCCTCACTTTGAGCAAGCAGGGTTGTGTCGTCTGCATATTGCAGGTTGTTAATGAACCTCCCTCCAATCCTGATGCCCTGTTCTTCATATAACCCAGCTTCTCGGATTATTTGCTCAGCATTCAGATTGAATAAGTATGGTAAGAGAATACAACCCTGATGCATACTTTTCCTGACTTTAAACCACACAGTGTCCTCTTGTTCTGTTCGAAGGACTGCCTCTTGGTCTCTGTACAGTTCCTCACAAGCACAATTAAGTGTTCTGGAATTTTCATTCTTTGCAATGTTATCTATAATTTGTTATGATTCATACAGTCAAATACCCCTGCATCGTTGTCTTAGTTATCTAGTGCTGCTATAATAGAAATACCACAAGTGGATGGCTTTAGCAAAAAAAAATTTATTCTCTAATGGTTTAGGAGGCTAGAAGTCTGAATTGAGGGCACCAGCTTCAGGGGAAGGTTTTCTCTATCGGTTCTGAGGAAAGGTCCTTGTCATCAATCTCTCCCTGGTCGAGGAGTTTCTCAGTGCAGGGAGTCCAGGTCCAAAGGACATACTCCCCTCCTGGCTCTTTTTGCTGGTATGAGGTCCCCCTGTCTCTCTGCTCATTTCTGTCTTTTATATCTCAAAAGAGACTGACTCAACATACAACCTAATCTTGTAAATTGAGTCCTTCCTTGTTAACATAGCTGCCTGTTCTCCTGCCTCATTAACCTCATAGAGAGAGGATTTACAACACACAGGAAAATCGCATCAGGTGACAAAATGGTGGACAATCACACAATACTGGGAATCATGGCCTAGCCAATTTGACAGACATTTTGGAGGGACACAATTCAATCCACAACATTCTACCCTTCGTCTCCCCAAAATTCATGTCCTTACCACATGTAAAACACATTCACCCCATCATATCATAGCAAACGTCTTCAATCAACTTCAAATCCAAAATCCAAAAATTCCTCTTCATCTGTGAAATCTGCAAGTTATCTGATTTCAAACTACTAATGGTGGAACAGGCACAAACTAGACATTTCCATTACAAATGGGAGAAACTGGAGGGAAAGAAGGGGTAACAGGCACCAAGAAAGTTAGCAAAACATATTATGTTAACTGTCAAGTCTTGAAAATAATCTCCTGTTCTCTGAGACCTTTTAGGGAATGGCCTTGCCCTCCAGGCTCTGGGTGTTGTCCATGCAATGTGGATTCTGAGTGGAAGGCCCTTGGCAAATCTGCTCCTTCAGACTTAGGCAGCCCCATTCTCCTAGTCCATCTGAGTGGTGACCTTACCTCCTCAGCCCTGGCAGACCCCTTTCTTCTGCCCCTTGGTTATGGCAGCCCTGACCCCTCAGCTTTGCCCAGCAGATCTACCTCCATCCTGTTGGTACTTGTGAAAGGCAGCTCCACACTCTGGAGCTGAGTTGGTGAAGATCTGACTCTTGAAACCTAGGAGGCCGTGGCTCTACCTTTTGAAATCCCTACCCTTTGAGGCTGAGGCAGCTCTACTTTCTGTGTTCCTTGTCTCTTCAGCTGCTGCTTCCTGGTTCCCTGTTTCCTTGGCCCCTGGGGCCTCACCACCCATGTCTGCTCTGCTGGGGCAAGTGTTCCAAAGCTCATTAGCTCTACTGATAAGTGCCTGGAGGCACCCAACTCCACTAGTAAATTTCAGCTATCTTTCTCCATGGGTTGGCAACCCTAGCTCCACTGATAAACGTCTGAAGGCTTCCCACTCTGCCAGGAAGCCTCCTTTGCAAAGACTCTGAGCTTTCTCGCTCCGTGGATTGGCTCCAGTGATGTCTGGCACTGGTCTCCTGGTTTTGCTGCTGCCGTTTCTTTGCTGCTGCTTCTTGCCATCTACACCATCTCCAGTGTAACAGCTCTCCTTACTTCCTTCTGAATCCTCACCAGAATTGTTTTCAATGTCCACAATTCCACCAACAGTCTCTTCAAGGCAATCTAGACTTTTACTATTAGGCATTTTAAGACTCTTCCAACCTCTATCCATTCATAGTTTCAAAACTGGTTCCATATTGTAGGTATCTGATAGAGCAGCACCCTACTCTTGGTACCAAATTCTATCTTAGTTATCTAGTGCTGCTATAACAGAAATACCACAAGTAGATGGCTTTAACAAAGAGAAATTTATTCTCTCACGGTCTAGGAGGCTGGAAGCCCAAATTCAGAGCACCAGCTTCAGGGGAAGGCTTTCTCTCTCTATCAGTTCTGGGGGAAGGAAATTGTCCTCAATCTTTCCCTTGTCTAGGAGTTTCTCAGCACAGGCATCCTGGGTCCAAAGGACACATGTGCTCCTGGCTTTTTTTGCTTGGTGGTATGAGGTCCCCCTATCTCTCTGCTCGCTTCTCTCTTTTATATCTCAAAAGAGATTGACTCAATGTACAACCTAATCTCACAGAATAGTCAATAAAAGCCAGGTAAACATCTTTGTGGTATTCTCTGCTTTCAGCCAAGATCCATCTGACATGAACAATGATATCCCTTGTTTCACAGCTTCTTCTGAATCTGGCTTGAATTTCTGGCAGTTGCCTGTCCAGACATGGCTGCAACTGCTTTTGAATAATCTTCAGCAAAATTTTACTTGCATGTGATATTAATGATATTGTTCAATAATTTCCATGTTCTGTTGGATCACCTTTGTTTGGAATGGGTACAAACATGAATCTCTTCATTTGATTGACCAGGCAGCTGTCTTCCAAATTTCTTGGCATAGACACATGAGCAATTCCAGCACTGCATCTGTTTATTGAAACATCTCAGTTGGTATTCCATCAATTCCTGGAGCCTTGTTTTTTGCCAACACCTTCAGTGCGGCTTGGATTTCTTTCTTCAGTACCATAGGTTCCTGATCATATGCTACCTCCTGAAATGGTTGAATGTCAACCAATTCTTTTGGAGACCAGTAGATATATCTTAGATGGCTGCTTGCAGTCTTTTAAGATCCCAGATGCTACTCACCACAGTCAAATGTAGAACATTTTTTTTAAGACTATGTTATGCAGACATAGTCTGAGCTATGAGCTTGTTGTCCCCCGAGACCATGCAGCCCTCAACTCAGGAGCTCATTCTCTCAGGGCATTTGAATGTATCTGTGAAGCTTCTATGACTTTGCCCTGGTTAAGTTGTGCTGACTTCCCCAGTATTGTGTATTGTCTTACCCTTCACCAAAGTTACCACTTATCTACTATCTAGTTAGTGTTTTTCCCTCCCTACCTTTCACCTCTCTCGTAACCATCAAAGATAGTTTCTTTCTGTGTTGAAACATTTTCATATTTGTCTTTTTGTGATTGACTTATTTCACTCAGCATGATGCCCTGCAGATTCATCCATGTTGTGAGATATTTTGAAGATTTATCATTGTTCTTTATTGGTGAAAAGTATTCCATTGTGTGTATGTACCCTAGTTTGTTTATCCATTCATCTCTTGGTGGGCACTTAGGTTGTTTCCATCTTTTTGCTATTGTGAATAATGCTGCAATGAACATGGGTGTCCATATATCTGTGCCATAGCTCTTATTTCTCTAGGATGTATTCCTAGGAATGAGATTGCTGGTTTTTGTATTTCTAGCTTTTTAAGGAAGTGCTATATCATTTTCTGAGTTGATTGTACCATTTTGTACTCCTACCAGCAGTGCATAAGAGTTCCAATCTCCCCACAAGCCCTCCAACATTTGTTATTTTCTGTTTTATTAATTCATGTCAATAATGTCAGGGTTAAACTGTATCTCATAGTAGTTTTGATCTGCATTTCTCTAATGGTTAGCGATCACAAGCATTTCCTCATGTATCTGTTAGCCACCTGAATGTCTTCTTTGGTGAAGTGTCTGTTCATATACTTTCTCCATTTTTTAATTGGATTATTTGTCTTTTTGTTGTAGAGGTGTTGGATTTTCCTATAGATTTTAGAGATTAGACATTTGTTGGATACATCATGGCCCAAAATTTTTCGCCTGTCTGTAGGTTCTCTTTTGGTGAAGTGGGAATTGACTCGATGGCAATGGTTTTTTTTTGATGAGCATAAGTGTTTAATTTTTAGAAAATCCCATTTATCTAGCTTATCTTCTGGTGTTTGTGTATAAAACAAGCCATTTGCAATAAAAGGGGCTGCAAATATGAAAACTCCTCCCTGAGAGCTCTGTCTGCACTGCAGAGACCTTTCATCACTAACCCAACTTGTAATCTTGGGTAAAAGACGGTTCTCAATTTATTTCCAAAGAGAAAAAAATGCAAAACAAAACAACCCAGCCACATCATGAAGTTGCTCCATACAATAAGGCTTGCACTGTTGAGCTGTCATTACTCTGAGCTCCAGGAAGCCTTGGGCTGCTCAGCCAGCCTCTCACTTCACCCCTGGCCATTCAAGGCTGAGGCCAGCAGCTGAGCACCCCACATGGCCACCTTGGAGGCTCTGAGGAGAAGGCTGTTTTGCAGGGCTGGGCCTCACTTAGAAATTATTGACTGGTCATTGGCAGTCAAAGAGGGAGAGAATGGTCCTCTCAGGCCTGTTACCTAAGCTTCCCTTCGGAACATCCCAAATTCAAGCTTTTGCTCAAATTGCTTTTATTCTCTATCTTCCTCTGGGATTCTCTTAACTCCTCTTTGCTCATGTGAATCTTGTATATCCTTCAGAACCAGCACAAGTTCTGCCTACCCCACAGCTATCCATCCAGCAAAATTTATTGACCATTCTTTCTGGGCCAGGCCAAAGACAGACAAGATCTGATTCTTGTCTTTGTTCCCTTGACCTACAATGTTGTTAGTTGCTGTTGAGTTAGCGCTGACTCGTGGTAACTTTATATTATGTATAACAGAAAATTTTGTGTAACAGAACAAAACATCCAGTCTTGAGCCATCTTCATGGATATTCGTATGTTTGAATCCATTGTTGTGGCTATGTGACACACAATAGGAAGGAAGACATGGAAACAATTAATTAGGAGACAGTGTGCTAAGCATCCATGACTACTCTTACTGCCCCCACTACCCATGGAGGCTGGTGTCAAAAGTTGCTGAGAGTAATTTCTTACTCTCTCAGGATGATATGGCCAATCCCTCAGCTGATTATAAGCACCTAGAGGGCAGGCTCGTAAATATCTTCTCTCATGTCCTGAAAACATTTCATAGTAGTGACTCAATATGTTCTTGCTGAATTAAATAGCTGTCTAGTAGAGAAGAGCTATTTTCTTCAATCTAAATTTTACTTTGATTACTTGGTCTTTGTTTTAATCTGAGTACGTTAGGGTATGAGAAAAAGAACAAACAGAACCTCTGGTATTAGTTAGGTTATGCTCTTATATCAAATTAACCTGAAACCTTAGTGACTTAATGCCTCAAAGGTTTATTTCTTGCTCACACATGGTACATCTTCAGTGCAAATTGGTAAGAGTCTCTGCTTCACTCATTACCAGAACCCAGGCTCATAGGGGTTCTGCCATTAGGGTTACACCATCTTGAAACATATTCCTTCTCACTCACCCAAGCTTGGAGAGAAAAGCTGGAGAGTTGCACACTGGCTCTTAAGTGCTTCAGCTGTTGTTGACACACACGACTCTTGCTCACAGCCCATTGGCCAGAACTGCTCACATGACCTCAACCTAATTCCAAGGGAATAGGGAAATGTGGGGATATTCAGCGAGCAATAAGTGACTCAGCCGGGTTCCCAAGGTAGCTTAAGTAACTCTCGCGCTCCCTCCACAGCCCCTGGGGCTACTCATCCAGCCTCTCCTGGGTGGACTTGAACCTCCAAACTTTTGGTTAGCTGCCGAGTGCTCATCCATTTGTATCACCCACAGACAAGAATAAGAATATCAAAAAATAAACAAACAAACCAAACCTGTTGCCACTGAGTTGATTTTGACTCATAGTGACCCCATAAGACAAAGTAGAACGCCCCTTAGGGTTTCCTAGGCTGTAATCTTTATGGGAGTAGATTGCCAAGTCTGGTGGGTTTGAACCTCCAACCTTTGGTTAGCAGCTGAGGGCTGTTCCACCAGGTCTCCTTAGAAATAAGAATCCATTGCTATCGAGTTGATTCTAGATTCATAGTGACCCCATATGACAGAGTAGAACTGCCCAATAGGGTTTCCAAGGCTGTAAATCTTTATAGAAGCAGACTGCCACGTCTTTCTCCTGTGGAGCAGCTGGTCGGTTCAAATTGTCAATCTTTGGTTAGCAGCAGAGCACTTAACCACTGCACCACCAGGGCTCCTTAGGAATAAGAATAATACCTTTTAATGGTGTTGCTTAGAGGATTCAACGAGTTAATCTTTGTAAAGTGCCTGGTACATGGAAGCTCTAGATGAGACTTAGCTATTGTTAATATTATTTAGTTATATAATAATAATTTTAATCTTCCTGCATATGCCAGAAAAGGGCCTTGAGGCTTAGCCTTCTAAGACCCCTCAATCAAGCACTGACTAAAGGGACCACTTTTTGTGGGGAGAATCTGAATACTTAGCTTGTGTCAGGAGTTCTCCCCTCAGTATGAGGAAGGGGTGTAGCTTAGGAAGAAGACATCCCAAGTGGACTCTTCTATTGTCTTTATTTTTAAAACAGTTCCAGTGCAGGCAGCTGCAGTGTAAATTGCTTGGTGCACTCCTCAGAACCACCATTTCATCTCAGCCAGAGACAGGTGGTGGCAGAGCCCACGAAAACACGTTCTCACCGCGCAGCCATTGGTGATCACAACTCTGCCGGCAAATAAGGCAGAGATCATGGGCTCTGTGTTGTCTTGGAGGGATGTAGAGTCCGGGGAGCAGGGTGGCCTCAACTTCTGCCCTGCTACCAGCTTTTCCTTTATTTGGTCCCCAATTGTTTGTCCTGTGGGAGAGGCTGCTCCAGGCTCTGTGCCTGCTCTGAGGTGTTTGGCTGGGCCAAAGGGTGTCCTAGTCCTCAAACAAAATTGACCAAAGAAACTCTTACCTCCTGAGGGGCACTTCCCTCTCCTGGTCTAAGACCAAATGCCTCTTGAGCTGGTCGGCCCTTTCCAGATGTTTGTATTATTTTATTTGGATCCTCTCAGGAGCCCGGAGAGATGGCAATTATTATCTCCACTTAGCAGTGAGGAAACCAAGGATCAGGGAGATCGGGCAAATTGCTCAAAGTCATGGCACCAGTGGGAGAACAGGTCCAGGATTCCACCCAGATCCTACTGACTCTGAAGACATGTAGAGTTTGGGGTTTCTTGGGGTCCATGATGTGGCAGTGATGGATCTGAGAACAGAAACTAGGGTGGTTCCCCTCCTCACAAGCTTCAACTTCTCTCTTCCTTCTGTGTTCATTCTTCCGCTGGTCTGACCTATGCAGTATTTTCAGGGTGCCAGTCATGTGGTCTCTAGTCACAGAAGGCCTAGGGTGGCACATTCTGATTTCATGATGTCCAAATCAGAGGAAAAATTAGATTGTCACTGGGAGGAGCTGAAGTGGGTTTAAGGGGAAACTGATGTTATCGTGGTCTTTATTTATGAGCACTTTGGGTGGCAGTCCTGGAAGGGAGGTAGTTGGCCAAGCAAGGATCAGGAAATTCAAAACTGATTTTCATTAGAAGAGGGAAAAAGAGGACCATCTTAAAGAAAATCAAGGGCTTTTTTTCTTTTTTTTTTTAGGAGGCCACATTCATTTTTCAGTGGCACTTAATCTTCTTAGTGCTAAGGATATAGTACTGAAGGGGTTTTAGAAATGGTTACATAATGACTTCTTACAGACACTTTAGAAAACTTCGGAGCAGAGGAGGCTCTGTTGAAGTATACACACTCAACAGAAAGAAAATATTTCGATTTTGAGATTAAGAGGCCCATGCTGTTCTCATTTCAGCTCTCATCAGGGTAGAGCTTGGGAACGCCAAAGCTCTTTCCACAAGAACCTCCCTGTGGCGTGGCATGCTGTCAGATCAGGCCTGAGAAGGCCCTGCTTCTGCTGGGGAAGGGAAGAGGCGTCCGATAGGCTTCTGGCCTCTTAGGGGTATAGGTTTTCTTTTAAGAGGCCCACAGCATGGGGCAAGCATTCTTCTCTTGGAAAACAGAACTAGAAACCAAAAAATAATCTGATTTTGTTCACTTCACCAAGGACATGGCCCAGGGGCTGTGGGGTACACGTTCAGTGTTGAAAGACCTTGCCCCTTCCTCTAGGCAGGAGGTCTTTTATTGCAGGCAGGAAATCACCTCCCTTAATGGTGGTTCAGTTCTAGAAATCTCGCTTTCCATGTGGGAGATCTGGATTCAATTCCCAGCCAATGCAACTCATGCACGGTCTGTCATTGGAGGCTTGTGTGATGCTACGATGCTGAACAGGTTTCAGTGGCACTTCCAGACTGAGATGGGTTAGGAGAAAGGCCTGGTGATCTGCTTCTGAAAATCAGCCAGTGAAAACCCTAAGGATCACAACAGTCTTATCTGCAACCAAACGTGGGGATGATGTAAGACCAGGCAGTGTTTGTTTCTGTCACGTATGGGGTCACCATGAGTCCAGATTGCCATGAGTTGGGGTCAACTTGATGGCAGGTAAGAACAGCAGCATGCAGGCTGTGCCTGCCTTGGTAACTCTGATTTAAGAACAGCAGTTTCCTTAAGGTGGAGGGTAAAAATATAAGTGTGTCTGGATGCATCTCTAAAGAAGCAAGGCTGCAGAGAACCAAGCGACCACCTATCCAAACCTGCTGCAGTCTCCACAGAGTACTCAAGGAGGACGGAGGTAGAGCGTAAACCAAGACATATCTGTCCCACCAGATGTGCCCATTTCTCTGTGCCTTGCGCTGCTCTTTGATGCCCAGAGACAACCTCTCTGTGTCTCAGACCCAGTCCTACTCTGCCGGGGTGATGGTCCAAGCTGCAAAGGCCTCCCACCTTCTCCTTCCTCACCTTCATCATAGTCCCTCTGTCTGAGGCCCTTCATCTCAGCTGGGGTTAGGAGGAAAGCATGTGAATGAAAGAATTCAAACCAAGACGTGCATGATGGATAGCCTCTCAGGGCTATTTGCATCATAAAAGAGAAGCCCCTTTTGGAGAAAAACCACTGCCAAGATAGACTTCAGATGTGAGAGGGCAAGGAGCCAGGCCAGCTGCATGGAGCTGTCTTGCAGCCAAGTGACTGAGGATCTGCTTTCAAGCGGTGCTGTGGTGCTGCCGCAACCTGGCATCTCTGCACAGCACACCCCTGGTTCTTCCACTGAAGGTCACAGAGAGGAAAAGGGATTCTTTTCATTCTGGCAGTACATATTTAACATCAAATCTTTGAACTAGGAGCCTGCAATGTATGCACGTGCACATTCCATCCACCTTGAAAAGAGTTGGTCAAAAGCATCAGGGACCTGCCTGGGCACCATAGTTTCGGGGGACATCTAAATCAATTGGCATAACACAGTTTATAAAGAACATATTCTGCATCCCACTTTGGTGGGTAGCCTCTGGGGTCTTAAAACCTTGTGAGCGGCCATCTAAGATACATCTACTGGTCCCATCCCACTTGGACCAAAGGAGAATGAAGACAACAAAAGACACAAGGAAAATGCTAGCCCAAAGGACTAAAAGACCAAATGAACCAGAGACTCCACCAGCCTGAGACCAGAAGAACCAGATGGCGCCTAGTTACCACCAATGACCGCCCTGACAGGGCACACAACAGAGAGTCCTGGACAGAAAAAAAAAAAAAGGACAGAGCAGGAGAAAAATGTAGACCAGAGCTCAAACTCACGTAAAAAGACCAGACTTAATGGACTGACAGAGGCTGGAAGAACCCCTGAAACTATGACCCCTGATGCTCTCTTAACCGAGAACTGAAACCATACCTGAAGCCCACTCTTCAGACAAAGATTAGACAGGACTATAAGACAAAAAATAATACATGTGAGGAACGTGCTTCTTAGTTCAATCAGATCTATGAGAACAAACAGGCAGCTCCTGTCTGGAGTCAGGATGAGAAGGTAGGAAGGAACAAAAACTGGTCCAATGGACACAGGGAACCCAGGGAGGAAAGGGGGCGTGTGCTCTCACATTGTGGGGATTGCAACCAATGTCACAAAGCAATACGTGTATAAATTTTTCAATGAGAAGTGAACTGTAAACTTTCACCTAAAGCACAAAAAAATCAATATTATAGAAAAAAAAGTGAAAGAACTGTTCTAGATTCTAAAACAAATGTAAAGGAGCCTTTAGGATTATAATGTGAATTACAGTGCAAGAATGTTAGTTTAGGGAAAAAAATTGTCATAAAAGACAAAAAAAAAAAAAAAAGACCTTACCAATACATAAGCTTATGGACAATTGTACAGTTAATAGATGGGACTCAAAGGATACCATTTAAAGCTTATACTCTAAAGGATACCAGATAGAAAACATTTCATTAAATACCAGGGGACAAAGGGCATTTTTAAAAGGTATAAGTACAAAAAAGTTAACCTCTATATACATCCTTAATGCCAAAATAATTAAAAACCAAAGAAAACAAATTATGTAGAGAAACACAGCAAATGTAACATAACGAACAAAATAATTACAGCATAAAATAATACAGAGTTGAGACCAAACACATCAGGCACGTCAATAAATACGCATAAGCTCAACTCTTTTGTTAGAAGATTTCCGATTGTGCTCCCAAAGGAAGACCCAGCCATACGTTCTATATGAGAAATGCACTTAACACAAAGTGGTTCACAAAGGCCAAGAATGAACGATTGGGCAAAGGTATTCTAAGCAAATGGAAACAATAAAAAAGCAGAGGTTGCAATCTTGATATAATCCCGTTTTTCATGGGTGGGAAAGAAAATTTTATTGAATCCATATTAAATACATGGTAATGGTGCAGTGGTTGTGAAAGAGAACGTTCTTATTTTTATTAAGTACGTACTGAAGGACTTAAGAGGAAAGGAGTATGGTGACAGAAATTTACTCTCGAAAGGTTCAGAAAAAATGGAATAGGAAAGAATGATAGAGGATATGGGGCAAAATGTAAACAACTGGTAAACTGAGTGTGTGGGAGTTACTATATCTTCCTTGCAGCTTCTTGTAAGTTTGAAATTTTATAAAAAAAAAAAAAAAAGCGTCAGGGACCAAAATGAAACTTTTCAGATAAAGAGCCCATCTTTGTCAGCTGCAAAATAAAGAGCTTTATTTCCCATCTCACTGGCCACTGGAAACCCTGGTGGTGTGGTGGTTAAGTACTACGGCTGCTAACCAAAAGGTCAGAGTTCAAATCCACCAGGTGCTCCTTGGAAACTCTAGGGGGCAGTTCTACTCTGTCCTACAGTGTCACTGTGAGTCAGAATCGACTTGATGGCAGTGGGTTTTTTTTTTTTGTTTAATTTCCCAACCCATTTGCCATTAACTAAGCCCTGGCCTTTCTCCAGTACCCATAATCATCTGCCGTGTTATTTTTTTTTGTGCCAAACGCTCTGGAATCCAAGCATCCTGGCTTGGGCTTGTGGGACCCTCAGACTCTATGACCAGTCCAGGGTTCTATGGGAACCACTCCCAGGGGGCAAAGCCAAGGCTGGCCCCTGACACTGCTTCCTCATTTGATTGTTGCTGGGCCCACAGTGTTCCTTTCTGGACCGGTGCCTGCAGGACTGAATTTTGCACAGGACCTAAAAAAAAAAAAAAAAAAACCCTTGCCGTTTTCACTAATTAAATAGTAGATAAGAACTATTTTAGGTGAAGGGAAAGACAACACATAATACAGGAGAAGTCAGCACAACTGGACTAAACCAAAAGCAAAGAAGTTTCTTGAATAAACGGAATGCTTCGAAGGCCAGCAAGGCAGGGGCAGGGGTTTGGGGACCATGGTTTCAGGGGACATCTAAGTCAATTGGCATAATAAAATTTATTAAGAAAACATTCTGCATCCCACTTTGGAGAGTGGCATCTGGGGTCTTAAACGCTAGCAAGTGGCCATCTAAGATGCATTAATTGGTCTCAACCCACCTGGACCAAAGGAGAATGAAGAATGACAAAGACACAAGGTAATTATGAGTCCAAGAGGCAGAAAGGGTCACATACACCAGAGACTACATCATCCTGAGACCAGAAGAACTAGTTGGTGCCCGGCTACAACCGATGACTGCCCTGACAGGGAACACAACAGAGAACTCCTGAGGGAGCATGAAAGCAGTGGAATGCAGAGCTCAATTTCTCATAAAAAGACCAGACTTAATGGTCTGACTGAGACTAGAAGGACCCCAGAGGTCATGGTCCCCAAACCTTCTGTTAGCCCAAGACAGGAACCTTTCCCAAAGCCAACTCTTCAGACAGGGATTGGACTGGACTATGGGATACAAAATGATACCGGTGAGGAGTGAGCTTCTTGGATCAAGTAGATACACTAGACTATGTGGGCAGTTCCTGCCTGGAGAGGAGAGGACAGAGGGGGTCAGAAGCTAGCGGAACGGACACGAAAAGAGAGAGTGGGGGGAAGGAATGTGCTGTCTCATTAGGGGGAGAGCAATTAGGAGTATATACCCAAAAAGCAAGGTGTATATAAGTTTTTGTATGAGAGACTGACTTGGTTTGTAAACTTTCACTTAAAGCACAATAAAAATTAAAACAAACAAAAAAGCCTTGCCATTAAGTCAATTCTAACTCATGGCAACCCCGTGTGTTATAGAGTAGAACCACTCTGTAGGGTTTTCTTGGATGTAATCTTTAGGGAAGCAGATTGCCAGGTCTTTCTTTCATGGTGCTGCCGGGTGGGTTTGAATTGCCAACCTTTAGTAGATGAACACAAACCATTCTCACCACGCAAAAAAAAAAAAAAAAACACCAACCCTGCGTTGCCATCAAGTCAAATCTGACTCATAGTGACCCTACAGGACAGAGTAGAACTGCCCCCATAGGGTTTCCAAGGAGCGACTGGTGGACTCTTATAACGGCCGACCTTTTGGTTAGCAGCCTAAGCTCTCAACCACTGCACCACCAGGGCTCCTTCACCACCCAGGGACCCTAAAATCTCTTGCAAAGAAAACAGATCAACTCTAGTTTTGCTGAGACATGCTCTATTCCAGGGGCCCCAATGCTGGAAGACTTCCTAATAAGTGCCTGGATGAAGAAATGGTCAGAATCTGGTTAAATTAGCATCAGTATTTATTGATATAAAAATATTGCACTTGAAAAACCAACTTTAATACCCTGAGTAAATATATTTATTTTTCTTCAAGTTTCACTCAACAGGGCTTCATGTATGACAATAAAGTAATGGGTCCAATTACCCAAATTACTCTTGGCAGGCTTATTATTTTCTTGTCACATTCTGGCCTGCAGAGGAGACAAACTTCCCACAGGTTGTTCAGACAAACACTGTTCTCCTCCATTTCCAGGTCAAAACCCAGCTACCATTACGAATGTTCTAGAGTTGCATTTAGTTTTAATAAAACTTTATAATCTGACACTCATTTGGAGTCTGAGTTTATTGGCAAATGCTTCTGATTGTTCCTGCAGAGGAAGGTCTGGCACCTCCAAGGTGCTTCCACTGAAGCCTGTGAGAGAAAGGAAAACTCATGGTCCCCCTGGTGCCTGTTGAGAGGGAGGACCCCTATGAGGGGACAGCTGCTGCTTAGCGTTCACATGTCCCCTTGGTAAGAGGTCCTATAGCAGAACATGATGGCTTCTCTTCCCCCTGGATCCAAACCACCTTAAAAGAGTGTCACACTTTGCTCTGACTGGTCAAATACCACAAGCACCACTCGATTTTACAATTATGTAATCCTGGCATTCCAAAGCCAATGTGCGTGGCGGCGCAAGAACAGATGTGGCCTCTGTTTGAAGGTTAAAGCCCTGGACAGCGCTTAGTCTGAAAAGAGTGTCCAATCATTCTCAACTTCAGATTTTTGCTTGGCAAGCATTTTCCCCTCTCTGGAGGAGGTTTTTGTTTAGTGGGACTTAACAATTAAAAACAAAACAATTGTGCATTGTTCAGCTGCCGCACAAAGGTCAGTCCTCATTCTGGGCACACAGTCGTTTTCCAGTTCCTGATTCTTTTGGATTGGCACCATGCAGATAAACAGATACGTCATCGTATTTTAAGACAGCCAAGTAAGAGACAATGGGCAGAGAGTTTGTGGAGGACTATCCAGCAGCAGTACCTGGTCAGCTGATGGGGAAAACCCTTCTTGTCCAGTTCTCCTGACACTTGCATAACTTTAAAAGCCATATTCAGCAAGTAACACTATTTTGTTAGAATAATTGGTATAGGTGCCAAAATCCTCTGCACAACCTGAGAGAGATTATCCCTCCCTAATATGTGCACAACGCTCCCTGGTGGTCTAGTGGTTAGGATTCAGCACTCTCACTGCTGTGGCCTAGGTTCGTTTCCTGGTCAGGGAAGCTGTTCTTTTTGGAAACCGTGGTGACATAGTGGTTAAGAGCTATGGCTGCTAGCCAAAAGGTCAGCAGTTCAAATCTACCAGGTGCTCCTTGGAAACTCTATGGGGCAGTTCTACTCTGTCCTTCCTATAGGTCGCTATGAGTCGGAATCAACTCAACGGCAACGGGTTTGGTTTTTAATATGTGCACAGAGTTCTGGGACAGAAGTTACACGGAAATTATGTGGCTCTTGTAAGGTATACAAGGAACAAAGTCAGTTCCCTGAATGAGATATAAGAACACAGGACTTTAGCATCAGGGGTCATTTGGTGCTACCCAGAGTGATGAGCCCAAGTTTCCTCAGGCAGTTAATGACTGAGCAGGTCGAGAACTTCCTTCCAATTGATTCTACCTAAAATCAAAAAAACAATCTAGTTGCCGTTGAGTCAGTTCCAACTCATGGTAACCCCATGTGTATCAGTGTAGAACTGTGTGCTCCACAGAATTTTCAATAGCTGATTTTTCAGAAGTAGGTCACCAGGCCTTTCTTCTGAGGCACCTCTAAATGGACTCAAACCTCCACTCTTTTGGTTAGCAGCTGAGCATGTTAACCATTTGTACCACCCAGGGACAATTCTACCTAGAGTTTATAAATTCTGTCCACTACAAGATGGAAAATTGGAATTCCTTTTTCTTTACCAGTTGTACTTTTGACACAGCAAGTTAATAGGTAGGAACTTTGTGATATAACCCTGACTAGAAATTGGTAGTAAATTATACTTCATCTAAGTGTTTTACTTGGCTGCTAACCAGTTCGAATCCACCAGCTACTCCTTGGAAACCCTACAGGAGCAGGTTTACTCTGTTCTATAGGGTCTCTATCAGTCGGAATCGACTTGAGGACAACAGGTTTTTTTAAAGTATTTTACAAGTATGTTACTGGTCAGAGGAATTTTCTAAAAAGTGAGCATTTTATTTCATAATGAGATGAAAAGTTACGTTCAATTTACTAAATACAAGTGGACATTTAACTATGCCTGAGGTGCTCTTCCAGAGAAAGCACTGTCCAGGCAGAAGAAAGCGGCCTAGAATTTCTGGACTATTTCTTGTAATTGTTATTGCTGGAAACCGATCGAGAGAAAGGCAATAAAATACATGGCCATTCCACTTGCTCCCTCAGCCAGTATCTCTCTGCTGTATTCAAAGAGGAATTTAATTTTGTTTGACCCACAGGCACAGGAAGGGCCTAGGTAGAGGGAGGGTTGAAGTCTCCGGAGCTGGCCCTTCGGGATCTAACGATGCTGTCTGCAGAAAGCCACTACTAAATGGCTTTCAAAGCCCTAGGGTTTGTTTAGAGGAAATCTTGCTGGCATTGACAGATTTCTCCTCCTCTGATGGCTCACAGGAAAGGGTGTAAAGAATTAAATGATTCATTCTGAGCATGGCTCAAGTACTTCTGCTCTGATCCGCTTCTTTTGGCTCGCTAGCTGCCCCTTCCGGGATGACGTCATCTCGGTGGGGCCCACAAATGATTCTGGAGGAGTACATACCCTGTAATGCCGCTCTTCGTAACATTCATTCCTTGTGGCCCTTCACGGGTAACAATGAATCTTCTCAGCATTACATGCGCTCACTGCTTATAGCGATGGGGTTTATACTCCTTTCACTAAGACCCCCCCTGAGGCACACAATGCCTTTATTATAACCTCCCAGACCCAAGAAGGGCCTGGGAACAGCTTGGAGAGGCCTATAATTAAGTACATTTAATAATAAATGCACAGGCTTCTTAGGTACTGCAAGAAGTGGAAACAAACCCTTCACCTTCTCTCTCTCCAAGTCCCACCCCCACCATCCTTCCCTTTTACAAATAAGAAAAGCCAAGGGTTATACTTTTTTTTTTTTTAAATAACAATTGCAAAGGATGTCTGGTCAGTGGGGAAGGGGAAATTAAATGACTTGAGAACATTCTTTCCACGTTTAGAAAAAAAAAAAAAAAAACGCTTCTACTTAGGTGGTTATGTATGGTGAGGATTTGTTCCCAGGCCTTTCCTTTCATCAATCACTCTTGGATTCGATGTCCAAAGGCTCTGGGGGCAGTGACCCACTAGCACAGGGGCACCTTGAGGTGCTGAGCCACTTGGACGGGCCTTCTCTCAGCTCTCTGCGGTTGGAAGTGTGTCCCAGCAGTGCCCAGGGTCCTTGGTCCTCTCTTTTCTGAGCGCCCAACTGCGTGCAGGTAGAGCTTCCCAGGACAAGAAGGGCGAGGAAGAGAGTACTGTGAAATGTAGTCAGTTTATGAGAGGAGAAAGAGCACTGGAGGAAAAGAGAAGAAGACAACTGCTTGACTTCTCGGTTCTTCAGTGTGAGGTATGGGCTGAGGGGCGGCCCAGCTCAGTCGTGGGGTTAGAATTCCAACTCTGCCTCTGCCTGGCTGTGTGAGCTGGGCTATTGAGCTTCTCTAAGCTTCAGTCTCTTTATTTGTAAAATGAGCACGCTAATTGCCTTCAGTAGTAAGTCAATACTTTAATACCAGAGATCTTGGGAAAGTGACTTTAGTTCTCTGAGTCTGGCTTTATCTGTAAAATCAGGTCAAAAATACTTAATGTACCTGCATTGCTGTGAGGATTGAATGAAAGAACTTGTGACATCACTGACCTAGCACCTGGCTAAGGATCCCTGCTGGTGTAGTGGTTTAGCACTCAGCTGCTAACTGAAAGGTTGGTGGTTTGAACCTACCCAACAGCTCCCCGTGGGAGAAAGACCTGGTATCTGCTCCCATAAAGACTACAGCCAAGCAAACCTTATGGTGCAATTCTAGTCTGTCACATGGGGTCCCCATGAGTCAAAAATCAACTTGACAGCACCCAACAACCTGGCTGCTGTTGTTATTATTAATGTAGTTACATTTTTAAAGTACTTAAAGTCCGTTGTCATGGAGTTGATTTTGACTCCTAATAACCCTGTAAGACAGTGTAGAACTGCCCCATAGAGTTTCCAAGGCTGTAAATCTTTATGGCAGCAGAATGCCACATCTTGCTCCCATGGAGCAGTTGGTGGATTCAAACCACCGACCTTTAGGTTAGCAGCTGAGTGCTTAACCACAGCGCCACCAGGGCTTCTTTTAAAGTACTTAAAAACCAAAAACCAAACCCATTGCCATCGAATCGATTCTGACTCATAGCAACCCTAAAAGACAGAGTAGAACTGCCCCATAGGGTTTCTGAGGTACAGCTGGTGGATTCGAACTGCTGACCTTTTTGTTAGCAGCTGTAGGTCTTAACCACTACACCACCAGGGTTTCCATGCAAGGCACTTACTGGATCGAAATTGCTTGCATCACTGGATGAGCCGATATGCAGAGTAATCATCTGGCTAGAAAAACAAGACAAGCCATGCAAGTTTCCCTGCGCTGGAAATCAATCGCTTTTATTATTTGACAGTTAATGTCAAGGAGGCAGGGTGGTAGGGCAAATGGGTGTTATCTTTTCTTCTGTCCTATAATTAGTTAAAACGAAATTATTAATCTATGCAATTTCAATACACATGGGTGAATGAGGTAACATTATTAACAAGATTCGCTTTTCCAGCGCCTGATAGGAATGCACACACACTGGTGCACCAGCCTTTGTGACTTTGCCATCTGTGGTGGAGAAGAGCTTTTTATTATATGGTTAGAAAGGGGCTGACTCCTGCTGAAGCATTTGATTTTAAACAAAGTGACATCGGGCCTATTGATAAATAAGGGTCAGCCCAGTGGGTGGGAATAAGGTATGGTGGGAAAGAAGGAAGAATCAGGCTTCGGGGGGAAAAAAAAGTATTTTTTGATAGCTAAAGAATATCCAATTACCATTCAGTTCAAACATACTGTCTTGTCTTTACTTTGCACTAAGTAATTTTTATGTGAATACTCTCATTAAATATTTTTTTTCTGGTAAGCATTTATTACTTGAGCATTACATTATGGATTCCAAAACGGAAAAGTGTGAGCTTTTGAGAAGATCTAGAAGAACAGGAAGAAACAGGAAGGCAAGACACCCTTTATCCTTCCGCCCTGGCATTTAAAGAACCTTTAAAAAGTCATGTGAGATGGGAGGCAATCTAAGGTTCTTTGATTCTTCTTGGCTTTGGCCAAGAAAATGGAATTACTGAAAAAAGTTCAACCTTTTATAAAACACTGCTGTTGGAAGGGTTTCAGTGAGTTTAACACTATGTAATCAATGTTTTCTGGGCAACAGAGTGGGTGAGAAAATAAAAAATAATTATTGGGTAGAAGTAGGTTGGGTGGGTTCGCACAGACTTGTATCTGAATGTCAAAATGTGGCATCAAAGGCTTGGTTTCATGGGGCCACTTTCGTTATCTTAGATGACCAGATAATGCATTAAGGCAAAAGCAAGGTACTTTCTGTGCCCCAGGCTCCTGGAAAGAGACCAAGTACCATAGCTCTTAAACCACCTTCCTTTAACCCTGACCCTTTACAGAACACAGGTCAACTCGCTTCTAATGATTTATAAATCCAGCTATGGTTGTGGATTTCGACACACAAGGCCCACTCTGGCTGCTTTTCTGAATTCGGATTACAGAGCAAGCTAAGTGTTGGCAGACCCAGGAGTGGCAGAAACATCGGACAGTCACTGCATGGGTTCAGTTCACAGAGGCCTTCTTTTCTTCAGAGTACTCTTTATTCATATTTTATTTCAGATGCCAGGGTCGCTGGGGTGAGGAAGGGCACTTCTTAAACACTCGACAACATGGTGCTGGTGAAGATCTGCTGTAAAATCTGAGGGATGTCCTTGGTATCCATGGCAACGAAGGACCGGCCTGCTGGCAAAGTTCTCTGAAGCCTGCAAGGATAGAACGGGAAAGAAAGTTACCATTGCTAATTGGAGCTCCCCTTCCACCTCCTGCCCCAGCAAACCACAGCATTGAGTGGTTTCTTCGGAAAGGAAGTTTTCACTTTCTAATACCTTGCTGGGGGCCTGCAATTGAATTGGCTGTCACTAGGCAATGAAAGGCTGGGAAGAAGGACACATTGAAAGCAGTGAACCGAAAGAAGGGTCTTTTCAGTGAGAAAATCAGTCAATGTGAAAAGACTTTTCTTCCTTTTATGACTGTCATTTCCTGGTATTTTGCATTCCCTGGGTAGAAGAGAGCCCCAAGGGACCAATCTGGGATTAGCTCACCTGGGTCCAGTGAACGTGTTGGCCTTGGACTGCACTTCTAAGTACTTTTCCTTCCTTAGAAAACAGGCTTCCAAAACTGTTGCCTGCCAAACCCCAAGTGGTTCTTGTTCAGTCTCTTTCTTTTTTTTTCCACATTACACAATGTGAAATGCAATCTGTATTACCCAATTGCTGCTTTGATGACACTGAGGTTATATAGGCTTACAGTAATTTTTTAAAATGCCAATTTATCATTTGGAACAAAGGGCCATTTTTGAAGGCAGTAAACTGGCAAGACATAGTTCTCCCCAAAAGAACGCCTCCTTTCATTGTGCCAACAAAGTTTGGTTTTGGAATGACATTTAATAAAAGTCCACCGTCCCGTGTGGTATCATACATCTGGCATGCCCGGTAGACCAGCTAATTCTGCAATGTATCTTCTGCCAGTGGATGTTGGACCACTTCCCTAGGAAACCACAAGGGTATTATTGTGCTTTTTTAAGTATTCAAACAGTAGTGAACAGAAGTATTCTGTTCACTACAAAGAAAAAATAGCCATTTCAGCTCAAGCAGGATCCACTGAGCTTGCCTTCTGTCTGCCTAGCACTGGGCTGTGCTGAGGAAATCCGGGCAGAGAGGTTTAGTTTTCTAGGACACCGAGCTTCCGGAAGAGGCTAACACGTGAAACTGAGAAACATGCAAAGTCGGTTTGTAATAAAGCTACTGTAATTACATGATATTAAGTCTGTTCTCAACCTTACTCTGCAAGCCTGCAGCAAGGATAAGGGAGTAGTCAGCATTTTAGAAACTAAAATATTTCCTAGTCTATTTACAGGACAAAAAAAAAAAAAAAAAATTTTTTTTTTTTTTAACAGAGTATGAGAGCCCTGGTTCGAATCCACCCCGTGGGGACAGTTCTAGTCTGTCCTACAGGGTTGCCATGAGTCGGAATTGACTCAATGGTAACGGGTTTGATTTTGTTTTGTACCAGGGTATGGCAGGTAAAAGAGACGGAACAATGAAAAGTCTCATGGCCCTTTGTGTTTTAGGCAGGCAATTTTTGTTTTGTTTTGAAGAGATATACTTTCATTTGTGTTTTCTGATTCTTCCACATTTCTCAAGCAGAGAAAAACCATGAGCTCTTTCTGTTTATAATTCCAAAAGATAAAAGTCAGTGTGTTTGAGTAATGAAAGATCTCTCCTATTATCGCCAATGGTATTATTGTCTGACCATAAATTTCTCTACTGAAATTTAGTATACTCAGTGTAGAATCTTACAATATATACTGTCTTACACTGTCTCCCAGTGTTTCACCTGGGTAAGCCTTGTCTTCCTCAGTAAGAAAGGATACACACACACATACTCTTACAGGAAAATCAGTAGACCTTTACTACTGTGAATAAGATTTGAACACGAACTGATTGGAACTGAGCTTGGGAACCTGATATAAAGTACCAAGTGTATAAAATACTATCTAATTTATTAGTGGACAAATCAACTTATTACTTGTTTTATTATTGGTGTAAATATAAATGAAAAATGATTAATTTAGAATGATTACTGCTCGTCCAGCCACAAGCTAGAACATCATATCCTCTCAGCTTGAGGGCGCGACTACAGTTTCCGCTTTTCCTCCATTCTCCCTAATGCCCTTCACCATGCTGAGCCTGTGAAATGTCATGTGTCAGGTACTCAAGAATCTGTAGGTAATCACCTCCTGAAGTGACACTTACCTGGTTGCTTGATCACCTAAGGATCCAATAAAAATGGCAAAGGCATTTACTTGAGGGTTGCTTGTCAGGATCTGGGCAAACTTGTCAGGATGTATCCCATATCGTGACAGATTTGCGTCACTCAAGACTATGACAAAGTACTCGTCAGCTTCTTCTTTAGTGATTTCCTTGATGGCATGTTTTGTCCCCTCTAGCGTATGGTCCCCACTCATGCAGAACTGAGCATGGGCATGCATTGTCTGGAGGCAAGAGACATTGCACAAAAGCCACAGCTGAGAAACTTCTTTTTTAGGAAACGCAATTTTTCTATTGACCGCGAGAATGCAGAAATACCAACTGTTACACATGAATAGCAATATCTGAGTAAGTTCTATTTAATTTGCACATTAGAGTAACAACGGTACGTGGTGATATTTGTGTTTGTTACAGACTTTCAGTAAACACAGGAAGCATTCCTAAACGATCACAGTTGGCACTTTTAAATTCAAGCTGCCATTTAAAGTGAGGAAATGGGAGAAAATATAAAACTTGGCATCACTACTAGAGGATGGAGATGATGCAAGAGAAAAATAAGGACTGGAGTTGAGTTTCCAATAAATAGGGTTATGCTATTAAACACTATTCAATAGCAATGGCGCAGATTTACTTTAAAATTATGGTATGCTAGTCACTATGCATCAGAATTGACTAAACAGCAACGGGGCTTTTTGTTTCTATTGTAGAACTAAGTATAAGAAATTCAATACATCATTGGAAAATACTGAGAAACATGTAAAACTGGGGTTAGAGAGCGCTCGAAGGAGTCATTCTTTTCCTTCTGATGAAACATCTATGGGCTGAAAAGAACTGTATAGGACACAGGACGGGACCCAAGTTATAGAAGCTGGAACCCATACCCGAAAATTAATTGAGGAACAAAGTTTAAATTTTGTAGAGTGGAAGAAAGAATTTTAGTTAGGCAGGATGTGTAAGTTTTCTCAGTTTAATACCTGAATGTTTACAAAACAGAAAGTCTTTCTCTTTCCTCTATCTGTTGCTTCTTCAGTGAATCTTCTCAGTGCCTAGGAGATTCTTTATTTAATCTGATATAAGTTTTCAGAATATAGAGGAAATGAATGAATTACCTTCAGAATTTCTAGTCTTTGTTTGTTGTCCTTGGGGATTTTGTTCATTGGAACTAGGCTAATGTTGTAGCCATCTCCAGAGTGTCCAACGATGTCATACTACATACAGGAGGATCAGAGTTAGATTCCACTAAAGAATTGTCATTGGACCATAAATCTCTAACCATCTGGACTCTGTTTGTTCAGTGGTGCTCAGCACATGACCACAGAGAAGTACAGAGAGACGGATGTTATTATAAAGGCAAACCAAATTTTAGGCTCTTTCACTTCTGATTTATGTTCTTCTATGACCTCTTTTTTTTTATGACCTCTACTCTCTAGCAGGAGGTAGAAAATGTGATGGGGGCTTCCAAAGCTGCCAAGAATTCCATGCTTAACTTTCAGGAGATATTTTTTGTTTTATAAATTATATATACATATGTAGTGGTAGGCAGAATTCTAAGCTGATCCTGAGATTTCTATCTCCTGTGTACACACTCTATACAATCCCCTCCCTTCAAGTGTGAGCTTGTCGTTGTTGTTGTTAGGTGCCGTCGAGTCGGTTCTGACTCATAGCGACCCTACGTGCAACAGAACGAAACACTGCCTGGTCTTGCGCCATCCTCACAATCATTGGCATGCTTGAGCTCATTGTTGTAGCCACTGTGTCAAGTGTGAGCAGGCCCTGTAAATACAATGGGATGTCACTCATGTAATTATGTTACCTTGACGGCATTGGGTGGGTTTGGGTATGGGGCAAAAAGGATTCTGAAGATGTAATTAAGGTTACTAATCAGTTGACTTTGAGTTATTCAAAAGGGAGATTATCTGGGTGGACCTAACCTAATCACATAAGCCCTTGAAAAGCAGGGAGGAAGGACCATAAGAAGGAACGAAGTACTGATACATGCCACAACATGGGTGACCATTGAAAGCACTATGCTGAGTAAAAGAAGCTAGTTACAAAAACCACATATTATATAATTCCACTTATATGCGATGTCCAGAATAGGCAAATCTGTAGAGACAGAAAATAGGTTAGTGGTTACTTAGGGCTGGGAGAGATGCAGGAGGGGGAGTAGGAGGTGATAGCTAAAGGATATAGGGTTTCTTTTTGAGATGATGAAAATGTTCTAACACTGACTGTGGTGATGACTGCACACATCTGCAAATACATTAACAAGTACTAAATTATGTACTTTAATGAGGGAATTATATGGTATGGAAATTATATCTCAATAAAGCTGTTAAAAAAACAAAGGAATCAATGATATCCACCAACCAATTATCAATCAACAGGTGTTTTCTGAGCACCTACTGTATCTAAAACACTACTCCAGGTGCTCTATTAGTTAAAAAATCAGGTGCCATTGAGTCGATTCTGACTCATAGCAACCCCATGTGTAAGGGAATGCAATTATTTGTTTCCTCTCTGTTCCTTTCTAAATGGTGAGTTCTTTCAGGGCAGAAACCATGCTTATTCATCTTTGTATTTTTAGTGCTTATGAGTGCCTGGTGTGTTTAATGCACAAATGCTTTAAGAGAGTGTCACGGATTGAATTGTGTCCCCCCAAAATATATGTTGACTTTTTTTGGTTAGGCCATGATTCCCAGGATTGTGTGGTTGTTCTCCATTTTATGATTGTAATTTTATGTTAAAAAGGATTAGGGTGGGATTGTAACACCGTCCAAACTCAGGTCACATCCCTGATCCAATAATGTAAAGGAAGTTTCCCTGGGGTGTGGCCTGTGCCATCTTTTATCTCTCAAGAGATAAAAAGGAAAGGGAAGCGAGCAGAGGAACGGACCTCATACCACCAAGAAAGAAGCACTGGGAGCAGAGAGCGTCCTTTGGAACCGGGGTTCCTGTGCAGAAGAGCTCCTAGTCTGGGGGAACATTGATGAGAAGGCAAACACAGAGAGAAAGCCTTCTCCTGGAGCTGACACCCTGAATCTGGACTTTTAGCCTACTTTATTGTGAGGAAATAAATTTCTCTCTGTTAAAGCCATCCACTTGTGGTATTTCTGTTATAGCAGCACTAGATGACTAAGACAGAGAGTTTGCAATCAAATCAGTGCACTAAGACGTTTTCCTTTCAAATGTGGGCTACATTCTTTTATAAATAAGCTGTTTGGAAGCTGGAATGCATTTTTCCTCTCAAAAATTATCATGTGATAAATGGTGGTTAGCCTGAGCTAGCTGAGCAAAAAACAACCCATAACAAAACTGAAACAATCATATTTAAAATGAAAAGTAGAAAATTTCCTGTTGAAATTAGTTATTATGCAAAATGGGAAATCAGAAGGCAAAGTGGGGTATTTGGGGGAAGAGAGTTTCATTTTAGTCAGGCTGAAATTGTGCTTTTGGGGAGGCATCAGGGTGGAAATCTGCTTCAGGTAATCAGAGATGTGGCTGGAGGTAAAGACCTACCAGTCAATCCCAAGAAAGGGAGTGATGGAGTAACACACGACTGACAAGGGTGAATGCACACGGAGAGAAGGTCAGAGAAGGCCCTCAGCAGAACCTTGGGGGAGTTTCCCCTTCTGCAGGGTGGAACAAATGCACAGGGCTAAATAAGGAAGATGGGGAATGAGCAGTAGCAGAAACAGGAGAACCCAGACAGCTCTGGGAAATCGGCACGTAGGGCTTCAGGAAGAGGTTGTGCAACTGTGTTGAGCTACACTAACCACGTCACTCAGGGAGAATGACTGCTGATGAATGACCTCTAGCTCTCATCATCAGTGGTGACCTTTGGGAGAACAATTTCGTTGAAGATTTGTAGGGAAAGGAAGGAATCAAAGAGCAGTGCCTAGAAAGGGTGTTGGGTGTTCATGCATTTTCTAGGCAGCAGGGTGGAGGCTCATGTAAGCAGAGAAAAGATTGAAGTTGTCAAGGATTTCATTTTACTTGGATCCATAATCAACGCCCATGGAAGCAGCACTCAAGAACTCATATGACACATTGCATTGGGCAAATCTGCTGCAAAAGATCTCTTTAGAGTGTTAGAAAGCAAAGATATCACTTTAGGGACTAAGGTATGCCTGACCCAAACCATGGTACTTTCAATCACTTCATATGCATGTGAAAGCTGGACAACAAATAAGGGAGACTCGAAAAAGTATCGATGCCTTTGAATTATGGTGTTGGCAAAGAATATTGAATATACCATGGACTGCCAGAAGAATGAACAAATCTGTCTTGGAAGAAGTACAGCCAGAATGCTCCTTAGAAGCAAGGATGGCGAGACTTCATTTCACGTACTTTGCACATGTTATCAGGAGAGATCCGTCTCTGGAGAAGGGCATCATGCTTGGTAAAGTAGAGGGTCAGCAAAAAAGAGGAAGACCCTCAATGAGATGGATTGACACAGTGGCTGCAACAATGGGCTCAAATGTAGCAACAATTGTGAGGATGACGCAGGACTGGGCACTGTTTTATTGTGTTGTACTTAGGGTAGTTACGAGTTGGAATTGACTTAATAGCACCTAACAACAACAACAAGAGTGGAGGCAGTGGGAAGGGAGAGCCATAAGATGATGGGTATGGCAAGAGAAAAAATAAGGTCCCCCAGAAAGTGGGGGTGAAGAAAATCAGGGTCACAGTCAGAGAATCTAGAAGGAGGGAGGACACTCTTTTTTTCAAGGAGTAAAAGGAAGACAGAGAGAATGAGAACAGACAGAGAGCATTTGAAGTAAAAAACACAGTATTTTACAGATAGGAGCCTCTGGTGGTTGGCTCCCCTATAAAGCAGGTGGTGAGGTTATATACCAAGTACGAGGCTGGGGACTTGAACACTGTGATCTTTAAAAGAACTGTCTATATGGGATCAAACTGACAATGGCAACGCGAAAGAACAGATAGGAAGCTTCAGGTGCACTGAGTTTATGTTAATGGAATTAGAATAATTTGGAAAAGGAGGGTGAGAATGGTTACACAACTTGAAGAATATAATCAGTGTCGCTGAATTGTACATGTAGAAATTGATGAATGTGTGTATGTTCCGCAGTGTATATCTTCAACAATAACAATAACAAAAATAAAATTATTAAAAAAAAAAAGAACGGGGCTGGAGGAGTTCAAGAAAGAAAGCAAAGGCTTGAAGGAATCTAAAAAAAATGGAGAACTTATTTGAACAGGTCCACCTGTAACATTTGCAGGACCCAGGACAAATGTACAAATGGAGGCACATATAACACTGAATATTTAAAAATTCTAAATCAGGCTACAGACTATTAAGCAAAATATGTCCTACTTTGATAAACATACCTCATAATGAGTGGAAGGGCTAGAATACAGAATTTTTGGATTTCTTTAAGTTCTGTGCCAGAACAAGGCAATGTGGGAAGTTCTGGCCCCTTGCCTGTGCCCCCCTCCCATCTCTTCCCACAGCTGGCTCTGTCCTACGCCCCTTGGACACCCAGTCATCATATCACACTCCATTCACACCTCTCCAGACAGTGCTCTTTGGCCACCCCTCAAACCTAGGGGTGCTCACACCATTGGCCAGTCTGCCCTAGGAAGATGAACCTAGGAGACAGGCCCAGGCAGGCCCTGGAAATATGCTGGGGTCATTTGAGCAAGATGGTCAGGGATCCCAGGTACCAGGAACATGATCTAGAAACAGGGTCTAAGTGGGCATGCCCTCTTGACCCCATAGACTCTTGACTTCATGGGGATGGACAGAGGAGGGTCAGAGTGGGGCCTTGGGCTTGGAAGTTTATTCTATGTCTCGTTTAAAAGGTGTTCTTTGTATACTAGGGAGAAATTTGTGGTTCAGTGGTAGAATTCTCACCTTCTATGCAGGAGACCGAGGTTTGATTCCCAGACAATGTACTTCATCTGCAGCTACCACCTATCTATCAATGGAGGCCTGAGTGTTGCTATGGTGCTGAACAGATTTTAGCAGTGGAGATTCCAGAATAAGACAGACTAGGAAGAAAAGCTTGGCAATCTACTTCTGAAAATCAGTCAGTGAAAAACCTATGGATCACAATGGGTCTGATCCTCAGCGGATCATGGGGATGGTGTAGGATTGGGCAGTGTTTCATCCCATTGTACATGGGGTCCCCACGAGTTGGGGGAAAGTCGATAGGAGCCGACAACAACAACATTTATATACTAAGGATGATAAAAAAGAATTGTAGGAAAACAACAATATATTAAAAAAATGCTGGCAATAAATGCTTTCCAAAGATGTAATAAATTCAATATATGAAAAAAAATTCTCTAGCATAGTTTGCTATCAACATAGATAGCAAAACGACAAAAAAACTGAAACCTCAAAGCTGTACAGCTCTTGGAAATGAGTAACTATAGGAAATTACTGGCATCAGCCTACACCTGACTGAGGTCACCGATGTCAGAGCTGGGACTGGCATAGGTGTGGGGGACAGCCTGCCAATCCCTCTGTGTAAGCATGCTTGAGACCCTGGCAAGTTCTTTTGACAATGGTCATGGCAGGAACTATCTGTAACAAGAAGAAAGCTCCAGAGAGATGCCAGCCAGACTGCTTCCATTATGAGGCCAGTGAAGTAATTCTATAAACAGGATCTTACACATGAGGGCATAAGACCAGTTCCTTGAAACAGAACTAGTTCCTTGTAGTTGGCTGAGGGAAGAAGACTATAAACATAATTGACTGTTTCCTTCCTTTTAACTGATGGTTAAAATTCTTACTAATCAGATGATATCAGGTAAGATTATATAAATTTTTGACCATGTAGTCTGCTCACAGGGATGACACAACTGGGTACTGCAAGGAAAAACATTGTTAGGTATTAAACAAATTGCAGTCAAATAAGTTGTTGGAAGCTCTTCATCAAAACAAGATACTAGAGGCGGGGCCAAGATAGTGGAATAGCCAGATGCTTCTGGTGATCCCTCTTACAACAAAGACCCCCCAAAAAAGTGAAACAAATATATTGATGACAAGCTGGGAGCCCTGAACATCAAAAGCATAGTTAGAAAATGGACTGAGGAGCAGGGAGAGGGAGAGACCGTTCAGAAGCAGAGAGGTGTTGTCAGACCTGAATCGTCAGAATGCCTCAGGCATCATTCCCGGGAGTGCCTGTGGCAGGCTGGTGGTAGTGTTCAGCCGTAGTTTCCTCAGGGAGAAGCAGCCAGCCACACAGCCTACTCACACCTCTAGAACCAGAGAATAATGATGCTCTCGGCAAAAGCTAAGTACTTGCGTATATTTTACTGTGCCCCCCACCCCCAAGCCAGCTTCAGAGGCTGTTGATTTCCCTGGGCCTGAGATAGGCCCTGTTGAGTGCCTGGAGCCATTCTCCCGGCCTTGGAGAAGGAATAAATTCGCAACCGGGGGAAAAGATAATCTGCCAGCTCCACTAACCTGGGGAGCTCTGGACAGAAGAGGCTCCTGTCCAAGCATAAATGGTCCGTAGACTTTGAGTACCTTTGCCCCCTGCATGGACCTGTGTGGGCCTATTTCAGGAGACTAGGCCCTTGCTGGCAGGCTGCAACTGTTTCAGTTGTGCAGTGGAAAGGTGGGTGTTTGATGATTGATATCCCTTTGCCTATTAAATAGGGACCTCACCTACCCATATCAGGGGCCTAAGGACTGGTGGCTCCACTCAAGTCACCCAGCCACCTGCGACAGGGGTTCAAGGATAACTGGTACCTCCCAGTCCTTACAACCAAAAGCACTGGGTGCCCACCGTCCATCTGCAGAACCCACCCACCTGTATGCTCTAGGGGAAAGGGATGCGGTTTCCTCAGAGTCACTTGGGGGATGATTCTGAGCCCCCTGCCTTGTTCAGAGCATGACTCCCTGCTGCAATCAGATACCAGTACATACACCAATCACCCCTGCCTCTCTAAGACTGTAGGACAGAGCCTATACCACAGACTTGATGACCAGCTACCTGGACACCTGAGCTGAATCCATACAAGAAAAGGGAATGGACTCCTAGACTGACAGACCTGATAACAGCGCTATCTGGAGACAGGATGTCAGAGTTTCAAAGGCAAAAATAATCAAGCTAGCTCTCTCAAGCAACCCATTTGGGCATATCAAAACAAAACAAAGAAGCTATGACACAGTAAGCAAACATAAAATAAACTAATACAATAACCTATAGATGGCTCAGAGACAACAGTCAATGTCAAATTACATAAAGAAACAGACCATGATCGCTTCAGAAGCTCTCAAAACAAAGAATCAAGGGATATTCTAGATGAAAGTGCCTTCCTGGAATTACCAGAAGCAGAATACAAAAGATTAATATACAGAACCCTTCAAGACATCAAGAAGGAGATCAGGCAATATGCAGAACAAGCAAGGAACACACAGATAAAACAGTTAAAGAAACTAAAAGGGCTATTTAAGAACATAACAAAGAATTTAATGAGGTGCAAGAATCCACAGAATCCATAGAGAGACAGCAATCAGAAATTCAGACAATTAACAATAAAATTACAGAATTAGACAACTCAATGGAAAGTCAGAGGAGCAGAATTGGGCAAGTGGAAGGCAGAATTGGTGAGCTTGAAGATAAAGCACTTGGCACCAATATATTTGAAGAAAAATCAGACAAAAGAATTTAAAAAAATGAAGAAACCTTAAGAATCATGTGGGACTCTATCAAGAGAAATGACCTGTGAGTGACTGGAGTACAAGAACAGGGAGGGATAACAGAAAATACAGAGACAATTGTTCAAGATTTCTGGCAGAAAACTTCCCTGATATCATGAAAGATGAGAAGGTATCTGTCCAAGATGCTCATCTAACTCCACATAAAGTAGATCTTAACAGAAAGTCACCAAGACATATTATAATCAAACTTGCCAAAACCAAAGATAAAAAGAGAATTTTAAGAGCAGCTCGGAATAAACAAAAAGTCACCTACAAAGGAGAGTCAATAAGAATAAGCTCAGACTTCTTGCAGGCAAGAAGGCAATGGGATGACTTATATAAAACACTGAAGGAAAAAAATTGCCAGCCAAGAATCATATATCCAGCAAAACTGCCTCTCAAATATGAAGGTGAAATTAGGACATTCCCAGATAAAAAGAAACTTAGAGAATTCGTAAGAACAAAACGAAAATTATAAGAAATACTAAATGGAGTTCTTTGGTTAGAAAACCAATAATATCAGGTATGAACCCAAGACTAGAACATTGGACAGAGCAATCAGAGGTCAACCCAGACAGGGAAATCACAAAAATAAATCCAGATTAAAAAAACATTCAAAACAGGGCAACAGCGATGTTATTACGTAAAAGACAACATTAAAATAAGACAGAGGGACTAAGAAATGTAGTCATAGATCTTACGAATGGAGAGGAAGACAAGGCAATATAAAGAAATAAAAGTTAGGTTTAAACATCGAAAAATAGGGGTAAATATTAAGCTAACCACCAAGGAGACTAACTATCCTACTCATCAAAACAAAACTCAAGAAAAAAACAGAGACTCAGGAGAAACAAAATCAACAACAACAAATAAGAGAAAAAGACTATATATAAAGATAAATGACTTAGCACAAAAAATTAAGTGAGAAAAAAAAAACTGTCAACAACACACAAAAAAAAGACATTAAAATGACAGCATTAAATTCATACCTATCCATAATTACGCTGAATGTAAATGGACTAAATGCATGAATAAAGAGACAGAGAGTGGCAGAATGGATAAAAAAGCACAATCCGTTTATATGCTGCCTACAAGAAACAAACCTTAGAGACACAAACAAACTAAAACTCAAAGGATGGAAAAAAATATATCGAGCAAACAACAATCAAAAAAGAGCAGGAGTGGCAATATTAATTTCTGACAAAATAGACATTAAAGTTAAATCCACCACAAAGGATAAGGAAGGACACTATACAATGATTAAAGGGACAATATTTTTTTTAAGGATATAACCATACTAAATATTTATGCACACAATGAGAGGGCTGCAAGATACATAAAACAAACTCTATCAGCATTGAAAAATGAGATAGACGGCTCCACAATTATAGTAGAAGACTTCAACACACCACTTTTGGTAAAGGACAGGACCCCAGAAAGCAGCTCAGTAAAGACACGGAAGATCTAAACGCCACAATCAACCAACTTGACCTTATAGATATATACAGGACACTCCACCCAACAGCAGCCATGTATACTTTCTTTTCTAGTGCACATGGAACATTCGCTAGAATACACCTTATTAGGTCATAAAGCAAGCCTTAGCAGAATCCAAAACATTAAAATATTACAAAGCATCTTCTCTGACCATAAGGCCATAAAAGTAGTAATCAATAACAGAAAAAGCAGGGAAAAGAAATCAAACACTGAGAAACTGAACAATACAATACCCTGCTCAAAAAAGACTGGGTTATAGAAGACATTAAGGACGGAATAAAGAAATTCATAGAATCCAATAAGAATGAAAACACTTCCTATCAGAATCTTTGGGACATAGCAAAAGCAGCGCTCAGAGGTCAATTTGTATCAATAAATGCACACATCCAAAAAGAAGAAAGGGCCAAAAGCAAAGAATTATCCCTACTACTTGAACAAATATAGAAAAAGAGCAACAAAAGAAACCCTCACTCACCAGAAGAAAGCAAATAAAAATTAGAGCAGAATTAAATGAAACAGAAAACAGAAAAACAATGGAAAGAATTAAGAAGACCAAAAGCTGGTTCTTTGAAAAAATTAACAAAATTGATAAACCATTGGCCAAACTGACAAAAGAAAAACTGAAGAGGAAGCAAATAACCCGAATAAGAAATGAGATGGGCAATATTACAACAGACCCAACCGAAATTAAAAGAATCATATCAGACATACTACCTATCTAAACTAACACAAACAGAGGTAGAACAACTACATAGACCCATAACAAAAGAAGAGATTGAAAAGGTAATCAAAAAACTCCCAACAAAAAAAACACCCCTGGGCCGGACAGCTTCACTGTAGAGTTCTACCAAACTTTCAGAGAAGAATAAATACCACTACTACTAACAATATTTCAGAGTGTAGAATAGGATGGAATACTCCCAAACTCATTCTATGAAGCCAGCATATCCCTGATACCAAAACCAGGTAAAGACACCACAAAACCAAACCAAAACCAAAACGAAAAAAAAAGCCCTGGCCCAGAGTTCTACCAAACTTTCAGAGAAGAGTTAACACCACTACTACTAAAGGTATTTCAAAGCATAGAAAAGGACAGACTACTCCCAAACTCATTCTATGAAGCCAGCATATCCCTGATACCAAAACTAGGTAAAGACACCACAAAAAAAAGAAAGCTACAGACCTATATCCCTCATGAACTTAGATGCAAAAATCCTCAGCAAAATTCTAGCCAATAGAATTCAACAACATATCAAAAAAATAATTCACCATGACCAAGTGTGATTCATACCAGGTATGCAGGCATGGTTCAACATTAGAAAAACAATTTATGTAATCCATCATATAAATAAAACAAGACAAGAATCACATGATTTTATCAACTGATGCAGAAAAGGCATTTGACAAAGTTCAACACCCATTCATGATAAAAACTCTCAGCAAAATGGGAATAGAAGGAAAACTCCTCAACATAATAAAGGGCATTTATACAAAGCCAAGAGCCAAGATCATTCTAAATGGAGAGAGCCTGAAAACATTCCCCTTGAGATCAGGAAATTGACAAGATGCCCTTTATCACCACTCTTACTCAACATTGTGCTGGAGGTCCTAGCCAGAGCAATTAGGCTAGATAAACAAATAAAGGGCATCCAGATTGGTAAGGAAGAAGTAAAAGTATCTCTATTTGCAGATGACATGATCTTATACACAGAAAACCTTAAGGAATGGTCAAGAAAACTACTGAAACTAGTAGAAGAGTTCAGCAGAGTATCAGGATATAAGATAAACACACAAAAATCAGTTGGATTCCTGTATACCAACAAAAAGAACATCGAAGAGAAAATCATCAATTCAAAACTATTTACAGCAGCCCCCAAGAAGATAAAATACTTAGGAATATATCTTACCAGAGATGTAAAAGACTTATACAAAGAAAACTGCAAGAAACCAAAAGACACCTACATAAGTGGGAAAACATACCTTGCTCATGGATAGGAAGACTTAACGTTGCAAAAAATGTCTATTCTACCAAAAAGCCATCTATAGATACAATGCTATTCCAATCCAAATTCCACCGACATTTTTTAATGAGATGGAGAAACAAATCACCAACTTCACATGGAAGGGAAAGAGGCCCCGGATAAGTAAAGCATTACTGAAAAAGAAGAACAAAGTGGATGGCCTCACTCTACCTGATTTTAGAACCTATTATACCGCCACAGTAGTCAAAACAGCCCGGTACTGGTACAAAAACAGATTACACAGACCAATGGAAAAGAATTGAGAATCCAGACATAAATCCATCCACATATGAACAGCTGATATTTGACAAAGGCCCCAAAACAGTTAAATGGGGAAAGACAGTCCTTTTAACAAATGGTGCTGGCATAACTGGATATCCATCTGCAAAAAAATGAAACTTGACCCATACCTCACTCCACACACAAAAACGAACTCAAAATGGATCAAACCCCTAAATATAAAATCTAAAACGATAAAGGTCATGGAAATAAAAATAGGGACAACATAGGAG
Organism: Loxodonta africana; assembly: GCF_030014295.1. Lineage (NCBI taxonomy): Eukaryota > Metazoa > Chordata > Mammalia > Proboscidea > Elephantidae > Loxodonta > Loxodonta africana. Next base: position 59,869,909 of record NC_087358.1, read on the forward strand.
CCCTAATACATGGCATAAACAGCATACAAAACATTACTAACAATGTAGAAGAGAAACTAGATAACTGGGAGCTCCTCAAACACCTATGCCCATCCAGACTTCACCAAAAAAGTAAAAAGATTACCTACAGACTGGGAAAAAGTTTTTAACTATGACATTTCCGATCAGCGCCTGATATCTAAAATCTACATGATACTGCAAAAACTCAACTACAAAAAGACAAACAACCCAATTAAAAAATGGGCAAAAGATATGAACAGGCACTTCACTAAAGAAGACATTCAGGTGGCAAACAGATACATGAGGAAATGCTCATGATCATTAGCCATTAGAGAAATGCAAATCAAAACTACAATGAGATTCCATCTCACTCCAACAAGGCTGGCATTAATCCAAAAAAACACAAAGTAATAAATGTTGGAGAGGTTGTGGAGAGACTGGAACACTTAAACACTGCTGGTGGGAATGTAAAATGGTACAAGCACTTTGGAAATCAATTTGGTGCTTCCTTAAAAAGCTAGAAACAGAACTACCACACGATCCAGCAATCCCACTCCTTGGAATATATCCTAGAGAAATAAGAGCCTTTACACGAACAGATATATGTACACCCATGTTCATTGCAGCATTGTTTACAATAGCAAAAAGATGGAAGCAAACAAGGTGCCCACCAATGGATGAATGGATAATTTATCGTATATTCACACAATGGAATACTATGCATCGATGAAGAACAATGATGAATCCATGAAAGATTTCATAACATGAAGAAATCTGGAAGGCATTATGCTGAGTGAAATTAGTCAGTTGCAAAAGGACAAATATTGTATAAGACCACTATTATAAGAACTTGAGACATAGTTTAAACAGAGAAGAAAATATTCTTTGATGGTTACGAGAGTGGGGAGAGAGGGAGGGAGGAAGAGGGGCTTTCACTAATTAGATAGTAGATAAGAACTGTTTTAGGTGAAGGGGAAGACAACACACAATACAGGAGAGGTCAGCACAACTGGACTAAGCCAAAAGCAAAGAGGTTTCCTGAATAAACTGAATGCTTTGAAGACCAGCGTAGCAGGGGTGGGGGTTTGGGGACCATGGTTTCAGGGGACAACTAAGTCAATTGGCATAATAAAATCTATTAAGATAACATTCTGCATCCCACTTTAGAGAGTGGCATCTGGGGTCTTAAAAGCTAGCAAGTGGCCATCTAAGATGTATCAATTGGTCTCAACCCACCTGGACCAAAAGAGAATGAAGAACACCAAAGACACAAGGTAATTATGAGCCCAAAAGACAGAAAGGGCCACATGAACCAGAGACTACATCAGCCTGAGACCAAAAGAACTAGATGGTGCCTGGCTACATCCGATGGCTGCTCTGACAGAGAACACAACAGAGAACCCCTGAGGGATCAGGAGCGCAATGGGATGTAGACCTCAAATTCTCATAAAAAGAACAAACTTAATGGTCTGACTGAGACTAGAAGGACCCCAGAGATCATGGTCCCCAGACCTTCTTTTAGCCCAGGACAGGAATCATTCCCAAAGCCAACTCTTCAGACAGGGATTGGACTGGACAATGGGATAGAAAATGATACTGGTGAAGAGCGAGCTTCTTGGATCAAGTAGATACATGAGAGTATGCTGGCATCTCATGTCTGGAGGGGAGATGGAAGGGCAGAGGGGATCAGAAGCTGACCGAATGGATATGAAAAGGGAGAGTGGAGGGAAGGAGTGTGCTGCCTCATTGGGGGAGCGCAATTAGGAGTATATAGCAATGGGTGTATAAATTTTTGTATGAGAAACTGACTTGATTTGTAAACTTTCACTTAAAGCACAGTAAAAATTAAAAAAAAAAAAAGATGATACTGGCTGGTTTAAACCTAAAGAAATATTTTAGCAACTATTCACCTATCAACAGAAAGATCGATTAATCAATGAATCCATCTAGCTATTGTTTAGTTATTTGCCCTGGAAAAAAAAGCATACTTCTTCAGGCAAACGGAATAAAGACAGGTGGGTTGCAGGCCTCCCTTTCTTCCTTCCTATCTTCTTTCCATCTTTCCTCTGCTTTTCTCTGTGTCTAGTTTGTATTGCAAAGGCTTGAGAAGACACACCTTAAGGATGGGCTTACAAAATGGTTTGCAAGCTCTGGTTTCTCATCTTTCAGAGATGCTTGGGGATTATTCTATGCCCAAAGTAAATAAAATGCTTGAGAGGAATCCAAAGTACATCCAAACTGGAGCATTCCCTGGTTTTACTGTAAATCATTTTAAAGTTCCATAAAAACAATTCTTCCATGTTATAATTATCTAGTGTCTGCTACCCAAGGATCCCAACGCATTTTACAAACAGTAATTTGCTCATTCTCAAACATATCTGAGTAAAAGGAAAAAGTATATAAACTCATTCATTTCCATTCACTAATTCCTAATTCTGCCATTCACCCAGTGTACCAGATTCGATACACAAAAACCTCAGTCATTATCAGACTACCTAATATTCAAATTGTAACTTCTTCTGAGTAGTTCAAATTTTTTATGATTTCTCCAATTTTCAAAGCATCTATGAACTCCCTATAGCAATATAATACATAGCATATAAAATAACATATGTACTATATATTATATATATATTTTAACAAAGGCCTTCTCTCAAATAGAGAATAATTTTAAAACACTTCTTTGCTTTAGCAACTTGGCTAAATGCCCTTTGGTATATCTTCTTTCGGAAATCTCATTCATTGAGAGAAAGGTATGACAAACGAAAACAAATCCTGAATTTTAATCCAGGACACAAAGACCTATTATGAAGTAGGAAGGGTGATTTATAATACTTGGAGGAAGCTCTGCTTAGAGCAAAGAAGAGCTATTAGCATTTTTATGAATAAGATTTATTTTTAAATGTCTACCAGGAAGGATAATCATCTGCTACCTTTAGAAGCGCCCATGCTTCATTACGTACCCACATTATAAGTAGGTGTATGGGACAATGGTCTAAGGCTATCCTGAGGACTGATGATGTGTGAAATTCTAACCTCCTTCTAGAAATCCAAACATTCCGTTCTAAGATGACACTACTGACTGTGAAGAGAAAAGGATTAGAAAATAAATGATTAAAAGGTCCAGAGAAGCACCAATAGAACCCTAGGGTCAGTTAGTTAATACTCTATATAGTATTAGCTAGCTAACTTTTCCTCATATCATAGAAGTCAGTGCAAAAAAGTTTGAAGGTCAAGACTTGGCTTTGACATTAACAAGCTAAATTCTTAACCTTTCCAAACTTAACTTCTACCATGTAAGTAGGCTGCTTAGATCACCTCTAATATGCTTCTAAGTCACTTACCCTCTCTGACAAATAGGAATAGAATGTTTTACTATGTCACAGGGTCACTGATAGGATAATACATTTAATGACTATAATGTTTAACATTTCTATGGTTCTGTGTAATTTACAAAGTGCTTCCATATATCTCATCTCATTTTGATTCTCTCCACAACCTTATGCGGTAGGTGTTTTTATCCCCATAATAAGATGCTTAAAGAGATTGAGACTTCCTAAGGTCACAGATCAGTGATGGTCAAACCCAGGTGCTCTGACTCTAAATCCATTGTTTTTATATAGGGAAATAACCATGTCCCCATCTGCTTCCCCTCCCATTTCTGCTTAAGCTTTCTGAATGGTTGGCTTGGACATTTCTACATTAATGTTTGAATCAACTCTGAATTTCTGTTTAACTTTGAATGGACTCAGAAAAGTCTATACCTCCTTCATTGGCCCTACCTCCATGTAGCAGAATTTATGGGAAGGCCTGAGCCTGATATGATGACTGGTATCCATTTCTAAACCTGGAATACATTCCTAGGCCATTGGGAAAAAGTCAATTAGAAACATTGAACTAAGGTCTTGACAGCATTTTCCCAGCAGGTGCTGGTTTGTAAGTCACATCTTCCCACATTCTTCTGGGAGTTAATCCAGCCTTTCTGACCAAGATGTCTGAGAAAAGTATGTCTCTTATACCGCCTTTAGACGGTGAGATACTGAAGGTAGAGGAAGATAGACTACTTTATATAATGGTACATTTGTTCCTGACTTATAGTTTTGAAAAAAAAAAAACACTAATTGGGCAAAAATAAAATGGCTGCAAGAATAGGAATAAAACATAAACTAAGAAAGAGTCCTGAAGCGGAAGTCGGAGGTCCTGGCTTGTCACAGTCTAGCTGTGTGACCTTGGCAAAGCACTTAACCTCTCTGCATCTTGGTTTTCTCATTTGTAAATGAGAGTTGGTGAAAATCATTCTTGTCCCCGAGGTTCTATATCTCAATGGTATGCCAAAACAAAACAAAACCAGGAAACAAAAAAGCCTACTTCTCTTCTTCTTAGAAACACCTTATGCCTTGTTTTCTCCTATCAAGGGAGTGATGAATGATCTAAATCTGAATGAGGATTGATGAAGCTTTTTCCAAAAAGATAGCCTCAGAGTCTATAAGAAATGGATTAAATACTGGGTCTAGGATCGCAGTTTTGTAACTCATTCTTTCCTTTAAATTTAGCAGTGGAATCCTTTCTACACATGACAAGCTAGCTTGTAAAATGCCATGGTGCAGTGCCACGGGTTGCTCTTAATATATGGCCTTTCTGGCCCTGGGTCTATAGTTCTGCCAAGATGATTTGTTAGGCCATAATCTTGCAAATGGATTGGGCAGTTTACTATGCAAATAAGGTTCATAAAATCCTTACAGGAATTTGAAAGTTTAATATGCTAATAAGGTATGTAAAACCCTTACAGAGATTGGACAGTTTACTATGCAAATAAGGTGACTGTGGCCTACCAAGGGGATTGGTCAGTTTTGCCATCCTGATAGGCTTATAAGGGCTAATCCCACAGGGTTGAGGGGGAGCTCACTACCATCAAGAAGAAGAGCTGGGAGCAGTGTATGTCCTTCAGATCTGGGGGTCTCTGCATTGAGAACCTCCTACACCCAGGAGACAGAGGGAGCTATAACGCTGAAGACTGCAGAGACAGTACAAGATAGCGCAACATGGAATAAGACAGTATAAGTGGAAAGAATCAGGAGACCGGTGGCAGATGGCACAGTGGGCTCAATGTCCCATGACCCATGGAGCAAGATTGCTGAGCAGCTTCAGGCTGGATGCTTGCTGGTAGAGAGGGGTACCTCTGGGCACTGTATGGTGGAGCCAAAACAGCTGTAATGCTTGCCTGAATAGGGGCCAGTGGCAGAAGCCAGGGCCTGTGCAGGGGCCAGCAACAGAGGCCAGGGCCCAAGTGGGGGCCAGAGGCAGAGGCCTGAGCAGAGGCCTCCCTGCAGGTATGGCCAAGAAGGAGCTGAGAGCTGTCTTCGCTGGAAGCCGTTCTGATTGGCAAACAGTATCCTGTCTCCTGAGTTGTTTCCCATTACTTCCAAATCGATTCTGATCCTGAGTTGTAGCCTGTTATTTCCCGAATAAACTCCATAACTGTGAGTATGGTCTGTGAGTCCTGTGTGGCCGCTACAACGAAATTATCAACCATGGCAGAGAAGTCAGAGTGCCGTGGGGAGAATAGCTGGGGTCAGAATTGGTAAAAAAAGTTGGAGAGTGGAGGTATGTCTGACCTCCACCTCATGGGAATCAGCTTTGGGCTGCTGGTGATTCTCTCTTCTCCTCCTGAAGTTAGATGACGTTTGACGCTGCCACCACCGCTACATGACACGTGCAATACAGATATAAGAGGAATTGTTTTTGTTGAATTGGAGATGGATGGAGAAGGGGTAAAAAGTGCTGCCCTTCCTTTGCTCTCCCCTTCAAGAATTCCTTGTTACACTGTTAAAAAACCACAGCCTTATATTATGGTTATACGCCTTCAGAAACCATTGCTGTTGAGTCGATTCCAACTCACGGCAACCCATGTGCTACAGAGTAGAACTGTTCCATAGGGTTTTCTTGGTTGTAATCTTATGGAAGCAGATCACCAGGCCTTTCTTCTGGGGCACTGCTAGGTAGGTTCAAATCATCAATCTTTTGGTTAGCAGCCAATTGCAAACAGCTTGCACCACCTGGGGACCGACCTTACATCTTCACAGGAACAATAAATTTGGGTTATTATTTTTTTTAAGGTCCAACTTCTCAATAATTGAATAAATCTATCTGTTTTCTGATATTACTATCTGAGTGTTTAATGAAGAAATAGTCACTAACTTTGGTGTTACTGAGTACTTGGAAGAAAAAAATTAAAGCATTAAGAACTTTTGAAAAGGAGGTGTACTTTAAGATTACAGTGAAAACAATCCTAAAGGTTTAGAGAAATCATAAGGAACAAACTGGAATGAAGATAAAGGAAACAATACTTTCTGACTTAAATAAAGTGGTTCACATGACCATTACTTTGACACGTCATAAGAAAAGACATGAATCCTTAGAAATCCCTAGAATAGGACATCATGTTTGGTGAAGTGTAGAAAAAAAAGTACGGTCAGTGAAAATGAAGGAAATCCTCCACGAGATGGATTGACACATTAGCTGCAACATGGGCTCAAACATATCAAAGATCATGAAGACGATTTGATAGCAGGCAATGTTTTGTTTAGTTACACATGAAGTCGCCATGAGCAGGTGCTGACTTGATGGTAACTAACAACAACAACAAATCATTACTATTTCACCTTTCCCTCCAGTGTTTACGTGCGATACGAACACTAAAAATCATGCTGTGATTATAAGATTAGAGAAACTTATGCTGATTATAAGCAAATACTGTTGCTCTTGTCTCAAGCGACCTGCTGTGAATGCTGTTGCTGACAATAATTGAATTCTGTTGGCACAGCAATTATGAGAAACTTTGAAAACTCCAGAAGGCTTTGAAATGTGTCCTGCCACCAAATTACCCTTCCTCCTCAATAATTCTTGCCAAGGGTCCCTGTGGTTTGGCATGGGTCATGCTAATCTGGAGTAGAAGGTGAAGACAAACTCCATATGAGCCTCCTGGACCTGGGCAGTAATGACTCAAACCTGCTCTAAAGAGAAATGTCTCAGAGCCGAGCTCAAGCCAAAGCAAACACAAAGCAGATGCCACAAGCGAGGCTTCAGGGAAGAGCTCAGATCGCCAGAGCAGGCCAGTGGCTGCTGAAGGTTTCAAAGTAAATACAGACTAGACACCTTTACAACCGAAGGATAGCTGCAGGAAGATGACGCTAAGAACTGTCTGGGACTAGGTGATGGGGTGTCTCTGAGCACTGCTTGCTGATCTCCTAAAGACACAGCAAGTGATGTCATCCTGGGCTAATGCAATGTAACTTTTTCATTAGGAGCTTCTAAAATTGTGGGTTATACTCAAGCATCCTTTTTATATTTGCTGAGTAAATTGCATACTTTCATTCGTCCTTAAGCCTCTTTCACAAACGAGAAAATGAAAGCAGATATTAAATGAGTTGAATATGATCACAGCTTGAAGATACAGAACAAAGTGCATGGTTTGCTATCACTTGGCTTAAAAATATATGTATATCCATACATACATGCACGTTTATGCATCAAATCTCTCCGAGAAGATACCAAAAAAATCTGGTTGCACCAGACAAGAGAACAGGGAGCTGGAGAGAGGGTGGGTAGATGCTTACTTTTCACTCATTCGTTTTGCATCTTTTAAATTTTGTACTGTGTGCACCTATTACTTATCCCCTGAAACATTTAATTATAAACAGAAAAAGCTCACACAGACTATAAATAGGCTCCATCCCACCTCCTTCTCTTCTGTTATGGATTGAATTGTGTCCCCCCAAAATATGTGTCAACTTGGCTAAGCCATGATTCTCAGTATTGTGTATTGTCCACCATTTTATCATCTGATGTGATTATTCTATGTGTTGTAAATCCTGTCTATATGATGTTGATGAGGTGGGATTAGCGGCAGTTACGTTAATGAGGCCGGACAAGATCAGGTTGGGTCTTAAGCAAATCTCTCTTGAGATACAGGAGAGAGAAGCGAGCAGAGAGACTGGGGACCTCATAACACCAAGAAAGTAGTGCCAGGAGCAGAGTGTGTCCTTTGGACCCAGGGTCCTTGCACTGAGAAGCTCCTAGTCCAGGGTAAGATTGATGACAAGGACCTTCCTCCAGAGCTGACAGAGAGAGACAGCGGTCCCCTGGAGCTGATGTCCTGAATTTAGACTTCTGGCCTACTAGGCTGTGAGAGAATAAATTTCTTTGTTAAAGCCCTCCACTTGTGGTATTTCTGTTATGACAGCCCTGTGTAACTAAGACACCTCCCTCTAGAGTGGGCCTGAGGAATCTGGGTAGAGATTGGGTGGCCTGTTATCACTCAGCAGCTCAGACATGTTGGCAGGGGTGGTAGGGTGAAGATACAAAGTGTCTCATGTCTCTGGTGTGAGGAGAAAGTCTTTTAGAAGTTCTGGAAATACAGGGGATAACTGGATGAGTTAAATGGCACCATGAGAAAACAGACAAATCCAGAATAAGGGACACTGTACATGACAAACTGATCTAGGCTCTCAAGGGTGTGAATATCATGAAGAGCAAAAAAGGTAGTGGTAAGGTAAGAGGCTCACCCAAATTAAAAGAGGCTAAAGAGACATAAGGAGTCTCTGGGTAGCACAAATCGGTCACATATTCGGCTGCTAACTCAAAGGCTGGAGGTTTGAGTCCACCCAAAGGCACCTCAGAAGAAAGTCCTGCTGAGCTACTTCGGAAAAATCAGCCACTGAAATCACATGGAGCCAGTTCTACTCTGACACACACGGGGTCGTCATGAGCCAGAACTGACTGGAAAGCAATTGGCTACTGGTTAAAGAGACATAACGACCAAATATAAAGTGTGTGGACGCTGACTAACTCCTGGATTTGGGCAGGGGGAGGGGGGACCAACTACAAAAGATATTTTTGGGAAAGCCGGGAAAATTGGATTTGGATTGGACACTGGAAGGTATTATGGGATTATTGATAATTTTCGTATGTGTGATAATGGTAGTGAGGTAAGAGACTGTCCTTAGTTACAGAGAAGCATGCTACAGTATTTAGAGGTGAAGTGTTATGATGTTTAAAATTTACTTTCAAATGATTCACAGGAGGCAAAAAGCATATTTTTAAAGAAAATGATAAAGCAAATGAAGCAAAGTGTTAACAACTGGTGAAGGCAGATAGGTGTTCATTTTACTGTCCTTTAAACTTTTTTTTTCTAGGTTAAAACATTTTCAAAATAAAAAAGTTGAGGAATAAAAAGGAAAATTTAAAAACAAAAAAGGGAAAATAAGCAAGCAGAAAAAGAATCCTGGATGCCACTGCCTTCCCGTAGCTTTCCGACTTGGGGAAAAGCTTAATGTTCCTGGGTCTCGGCTTCTTGTCTGTGGAAGGAGGAAGCTGGAGTAAATGACCTCTGAAGTGACTGACCCCAGTTCACTTGGAGGTGGTAAGGAGTCACAGGAACAGGACCTACGTGGCTGCAGTTGGTGCCGCAGCTTCACAGCAGAGCCTCACTTAAAGGGCCCACCCCTCCTCCCCAGATATTCACCCAGGGGCCACTTTTCCTAACAGAAGCTCAAAGAGCTTGCTTTGTTAAGTCTTACTATCTTTTCTTTTTATTGGAAAGATTTTAATGCACTGGTTTCATGGGACTTTCTGTGGCCTTAAAAAAAAAAAAAGTTCTAAAGGAAGTGTAGTGAATATAAGGAGATATAAGTATAAGAAATTGTATTGAGGACAATGCACCAAACCTTTCAAGTACTGCCTGTGAAAATATAATGGCATAAAACATGATAAAGCTACTTCAAGCCTTTAAGCAAGGTTTATTTTATTTTAGTGTAGGGCTATAATCTCACCTGGATTTGTCAGCCGTATTTACTATGGTTATCTTCTCAACACATCTGTGGTTTTACTGATAAAGGAGTCCTGGTGGTACAGCGGCTAAGCGTTTACTGCTAACCAAAAGGTTGGCAGTTTGAATCCACCAGCCAAGCCACTCTTTGGAAACCCTATTGGGTAGTTCTCCTCTGTCCTACAGGGTTGCTGTCAGTTGGAATTGACTTGACGGTTTGGTTTTGGTTTTACGGATTAAGACTGAAGGAATTCCTTGTGGCATTCAGAGAAAATATCAGCAAAATACTGCTGTAGGATGATAAGGGGAGGGTCCTTTAGATAGAGTGCTTTCTACCTCTACTACTGCATGTCTCTCACTGACTCTCCTATCAGAATTTAGTTGTTTTTATGCATTACATTTTGTATGGTTATATTACGTATGTCTCCCTCACTACGCTGTAAGCTCAAGGATAGCTCAGAACTCTACCTAGCAGAGTACTTTGCTCTTAGCGGGTTCTCAGTTCATGTTTATAATTTTGTAGAATTGAACTGAAACCCAGTTGGTCATATGGCAACAACGTGGTTTGTAACTATCAATTAAACTAAAATCTTATTAATGTGAATGGTCACATTTTGTGAAACACTAATTTCCCTGTTACTCTTCCTTTTTTTTCCTTTTTTGTGCTATGGGTCCAGTTTCGTTAGCAGTTCTTTCAGATTACAGACTTTTAACAGTGAGACTCAGATAAATACGAATTTCTTTATACACCCCACTGCGTGAGACACAACATAGTCTCTGAACTCCCCATTAACTCTGCTACCCTCTGTCTTCCATCTAATGCTTTATTAAGTCTTGGGGGAGCTGTGTCAACCAATTTTTTTGTTAACTCCTAATAAATCTTCCTTTTAAAAACTTGGAAGAAGTAGCTTCAATATCAGAGCAGTTCTGCTCTTAAAGAAATAGAAACCCTCTCCTTAACTGGAAATTTTATTCTGGATAACTATGACTCTTACTGATTCTAATAGTGCTATGTTTGCTACCACCTCCCATCTATCAGTTTGTTGTGCTGCGGTGGCCTGTGTGTTGCTGTCATGCTGGAGGCAAGGCCACTGATATTTCAAATACCAGTGGGGGTCACCCACGGTGAACAGGTTTCAGTAGAACTTCTAGGCTGAGACAGGCTAGGAAGAAAGGCCTGGTGATCTTCTGAAAATTAGCCAATGAAAACCTTATGGGTCATAATGAACACTGTCGGACTTGCTTGCTTTGTACAGAGTACTCTGCTATGTAAGTAGAAGGTCAGTAAGCGTGAGGGAGATCCTTCGTGATACAGATTGGCACAATGGCCACAGTGATAGACTCAGACATTCTGGCAATCGTGGGGATGACACAGGACAGGACAACATTTCATTCTGTTGTTCATAACATCACCGTCAGTCACAGTCAACTTGACGGCAGCTATCTATCCATCTATCTATGTTTTCTATAGTCTACCATGGATTAAAATCTTCATGTAACTCAAAGGGAACAGTGAACACTGGCCTTCAAGTCCCACAAGAGAGGTGAATGGACTGATCCAGATATTATCAGAACCGAAAGGTTTTAAAACGTTAGGTGGAATGTGGGTATTTATGCTGATATATTGTCTAACCATCCATCAGTCATCAGAGGGCCAAGTGGCTTAAGAATTAATTATACTCCACCCTGTACCAGAAAAGGAGCCCCAGTGGCACACTGGTTAAGAGCTTGGCTCCTAACCAAAAGGTCAGCAGTTTGAATCCACCAGCTACTCCTCGGAAACCCTATGGGGCATTACTAGTCTGTCCTGTAAGGTCACTATGAGTTGGAATCAACTCGATGGCAATGGGTTTGTAAGAAAGTATATAAAATATTTTAGAATACAGTGAAACTTGTGAAGGCCAGACCTCGACGGGACTGCCCTATTTTTCTGGGTCTCACAAGTTTTCCACCTTTGACAGGGTGCAGTCTTACTATTCTTTTATCACTCTTTTTAGTAGAAAATATTTGAGTTTTCCTTCTTGCATAGGTTCCCACCTTACACAGGTTCCAGCTTCCACAGGTTTTACTGCAAGTGTTTTCTATAAATCCATAAAAGTAGAGAATCATAATCAAGAAAAACTTACATCTGAAGGGAGGGAGGATCAAGGAAAGGAAAAGCTGAACACCTGTCTGTAAGCCACAAGACGAAGTTGTCAGGGCTGGTCTTTGATTTAGGTTTTGAACTTCATGGCAACCAAAGCCAAGAGGGAATCTTGACTAGCTGCATGATTTTCATTAATTGCAGGGGAAATACATTCCATTTCTTCAGGGAAACAAAGCTACTCCCCACGCTGGACGTCTACATCTTATTCGTATTTATAACCTGCATCTGCTCTGGCAACCCACAGCTGTCATTGACTTAAAATGCCCTTTTCCTACCACTGAATTCTAAAAGCTACTACCTAGCTGTCAGTTTGTCATACTGTGGTGGTTTATGTGTTGCTGTGATGCTCGAAGCTATGCCACTGGTATTTCAAATACTAGCAGGGTCACCCATGGTAGAGAGGTTTCAGTGAAGTTTCCAGACTAAGACAGACTAGGAAGAAAGGCCTGGTAATCTGCTTCCAAAAATTAGTCAATGCAAACCCTATGGATCACAGAATATTGGCTGAGACTTTGACTCACTTACTTAGGACACATCATCAGGAGGAACCGGAGAAGGAAGGACATCATGTGTGGTAAAGTGGAGGGTCAGCAAAGGTGAGGCAGACCCTGAGTTGACACAATGACACAATGGCCACAACAATGGACTCAAACATACCAATGATCATGAAGATGGTGCAGGACCAAGCAACTATTATATGTGGTGTTACCACGAATTGGAGCCGAATTGATTAAAAATTAATGACAATTTTAAAAGAAATTTCTCTCATAGAGCTTCAAACAAGGGACCCTGGGAGATTCAGAGGACAGGGTCCATAATAACAGGCCTAAAGTGCTGGGTTTCATCAATGTGTTTCTTGCTGTATCCATGGTAACAGAGATTAACTCAGGAAAGTACTCCTGGGGCGCAGGTAGGATGGCAAGCTAAAATGATGTAAGATCGCCTATTTCTGATGGATGTGTTTGATCCAGAATAAAGTCTAGAATATCTATGGATGGCCTGTGTATCCTTTAAACATGTCTCCATGAGTATTATGTCTTTCAACTAGAGTTTTTATAATCATTACACAGCCTGTGATTGTTTTCAAGGTTATTTGCTCGACGCCAGAAGGGCAGGTGCTTTGTATGGCTGATAAAGAGCGGATTTATGGGCCCATATCGGGCAGTAAGGTCCCTGGATGGTCAAATGGTTCGTGCTTGACTAATAACCTAGAGGTTGGTGGTTCAAACCCACCCAGTGGCACCAGTGAAGAAAGTCCTGTTGATCTGCTTCTGTAAGGATTATAGCCAAGAAAACCCTATGGAGCAGTTCTACTCTGTAACACATGGGGTCACCAGGAGTTGGAACCAACTCAACAACAGGTTTGGTTTTTTTTGTTTTGGGCAGTGACACAGCAGTACAGGGGGATCCCTTCTCCATGGTCAGACCTCTGAAATGGAGGGTGTACAGTAAGCTGAGCAACAGCAAAACGGAAACCGTTTAAATGAGAGGCTGCCTTTGTCCCAGGGTAATCACAGTCACTGTCAGCTGGGGAGACAGCTATGATTATGTAATCCTCACCCATGTGGAAAGGCAATGCAATGCTGAGAACAGTGTGCTCTGAGGGTGTACTCAAGCCCTCGTGAGCAGTGTAGGCCGCCTGGCTGGTGAGTGGGTGAGAGGCGGTGGGTGGGGGAATGAGGGTGAAGACATTGAGCAACCTGGGAACAGGCTCGTGGTGCTTCTAAGTGGCGGCTTTCCCCTCCAACATTATGGCTGGGACTCTGAATGCTTAAAAAACTTGTGAGGTGCAGTGCTTCCTTCTGTAATAACTGATGCTTGAAATCATGGTACTATCCTTTTCTGATTCTCACAGTAGACAAAACAAAAGGTTCACTCTCTCTACACTGATAAATGAGCTGATGAAAGGATGGAGATTCTTGTCTACTCTTGGGGGAGGCTGCATTCACCCATCCATCATCCCCTAACTCTGGGCTGACTCTTGGGCAGTTGTGGGCAATGGCCCCATCATCACCATCCTTAGCTCATGCCATTACCTTGAACTTCTCCTCATAGTTCTCGAAGGCTTCCATGACCATACACACGGCCTCCATCGAGCGCTCGAGCCGGCCGTCCACTCCGTTAAAGCGGTACATGCTGCCAGACACATCCACCACCAGGCGCAGGTGCTTGGGCTTCTGTTGCAGGCTGCCTAGCTGAGAGAGGGGACAACAAGAAAGCCTCTGAACTAGGAGAGCATTGCTGGCTGCTGTCCTGGGGATGCACATGGGCCCAGGAGTGCAGCCACCAGGCGGGCAGGTCAGTGGGAGGCTCGGCACTGCACAAGGCTACTCTGGTGGAAAGGTGTCTATGGATTTTATTTCAGCAAATGGAACTTCAGATTTCTGCTGGTAGTTGGGGTAATACAGGAGAGATCTGCCCTTGGAACATGTTCCTCTCAAGGGGGTCCAACCTAGCCCAGGAAAGTTGCCTTCAGAGGCTGATGCCTTCTGATCCCCAACTTGTCATTTAGAGTCTGTGACTCCAGTAAGAGTTTGCATGATTTTGGAGGGAAAAATCCACACTGGTTTTACTTGTACCTATTGTGTATTGTTTTTTGGTGCCTTCGAGTTGATTTCAACTCATAGGAACCCCATGTGACAGAGCAGAACTGCCCCATAGGGTTTTCTTGGCTGTAATCTTTACAGGAGCAGATTGGCAGGTCTTCTTCCTCAGAGCCACTGGCTGGGTTCAAACTGCCGACCTTTCAGTTCGCAGTTAAGTGCTTAACTGTTCCACCACCAGGGCTCCTTATCTGTTGTGTAGTGACCTGAAAATCATTTTGCACGCAGGCCACAAGAAATGTCAGCTTCCTAAAACAAGGTCGTGCAAGAGGGAGTCTGGCAAAGAACTTTAGGAAAATGTTATTAAAATGCCTTTTGCCTTGAGTAAGGTTTCAATTCTCTCTCTCCTTTCCAGCTACTGAACTACTACTTCTGTTTTCTTTTCTTGGCAGTCAAAGGCACTAAAGTGGTATCTGTCTAGCAGCAACTGCTAATTAAAACGTGAAACTCTCATGAGATTCAGTTTGATTTCGGACTCATGTCTGCCAATTTGCAGACATGCAAATTCAAAGACTTTAAAAACACTATGGGTATTACAGTGCGACGGTATGAAAAAAATTCAATATATTTCTTAAAAGCTTGTTGAGGCCCTAAATTAAGAACAGTGCCACATATGCTTCCATGACTACTCACAATTTCAGCTGTATCTAAATACAATCGTTGACCACAATGAGTCAGTAAAGAAAGGAGTCATTGACTCATACCAAGGACACAGAAATGAGAACCCCTCAAATTACTAACAGATCCTCTCTGAATAAACATTTAAATTAGGTACATGACTCCCCTCCCCAAGTCACTGCGCCCCCAGCTCTCAGTGGCTCCATGGCAATTCTGGTTTTTCAGGGATATATGAAATCACAGATCTCCCTAGGAGACTACATGTTTTACTTTATTTCCATTTTTTTTGGCTTTATATGGCAAATATTTTAAAATTATGGCTATCTAAAACTTTACATAGTCCAATTAGAGTAATTTCAGGGAGAATTCCTTCTTTTCTAAAAACTTTTCTTTAGTTGTATGATAGACAAAGATCTTCAAAGTAACAGAACCACAGAAAACCACTAAGATTGCTCTGGTGTTTTCACTTGAAATAACCCTTTCGGATTAATAGACACAGACAGGCTGGACGTCTTCAGTTTCCCCTCCTGCACTCCCTGCTCTGTGTCCTGGGAGGCTGATCTGTACCAACAGCATCAACCACTCTCTAGGCTGCCGGCTTCCAGTACATTCTGTGGATGGGCAGCACTGGCTGGAGATCAGAGGGTCGGGCTGGGATATTTGTTCCCTCGGCCCCCTCTCTGTTGTTGCCATGGTTGGCTCTCCCTCGACTGAAGGCCAGACCTCTGCTCAGGCGGCCATCTCCACAATTACCTTCTCCAGGTTCCTGTAATGGCTGTTCCCACTGCCCTTTCAGGCCTAGGAGTGGCGCTAGATCCCTGCTGTTCCTTGCCCTAGAAGACTGCACTATTTCTGGTTTTCCTAGCCCTACATTTACCTTTGTAAACAGTCTTTTTTATTAACTGTTCTTTAAATTACCCAATTTGAGCATGCCATGTGTTTGTTGCTGGGACCTTGATTTGTATGATACATAGTATAATACATATATATTTTTTTCTATAGCGCTTTCCTTAGTTGCCATATTCAGGGTTTATGGTGTTTTGAGAAAGTCAGCAACTCGAGAAAGCAGGTTTCTGTAAAGAAGGCGGCACGATGCAGTTCTGAGGTTCACCATGACTTACTTGTGGCTCCAGCTCACCCCGGCGTTTGTAGATGGCTTTTTCTCCAGTGAGCCCATCAATGATCTTGGCGTCATCTAGTTCCCCAGTAGCTTGGTGTCGTAGCCACTGTCTTTCTTTACCTTTAGCCTACAACGACACGCACATGTTTTAATCAGTTCTGCAGGGTCTCTGACATATTTTATGCACAAATAACAGGAAACACCAGAAAACAAACAAAAACATCCAAATCTGTTGCTGTTGAGTTGATTCCGATTCATAGCAACCCTATAGGACACAGTGTAGAACTGCCACATGGGGTTTTCAAGGCTGTAATCTTTGAGGAAGCAGACGGCCACATCTTTCTCCTGTGGAGCACCTGGTGGGTTTGAACCGCTGACTTTTTGGTTAGCATCTGACGCTTAACCACTGTGCCCCCAGGGCTCCCTATATGAAACACACTGAGATTTTTTCAATAAGTAATGGTTCTGCATGAACAGTTTCATAAGTGGACTGGTTTCTGCTCTGTTGACAAAGAAATACCCTTTGTGTAGATTTTGTCTGTTTTAATTGTTTTCACATATGGAACAATAATAAGCACTCACTTAAAGCACAGATCAATAGGAAAACAGTATGCAAATGAACCCCTGGGGACATACGCAGTATCTGGAAATGTACCGATGATGCAGTTCTTACAGGTTTTCTGTCCCAGTCCTCTTGAGAAAATTTATTAGGTAACAAAACAATCAGCTTGAATGTTAACATTGTCTGCAAGCACAGAGGAAACGTGATTTTTCAGAACTCTTCCTTTTGCAAAATGATTTGTTACTCAAGGTCTCCGTGACTTATAGAGCAAACGGAAACAGCTGAAAGCCACAGAACGTGAACATTTTATACTGCCTGTCCCTCTGATCTATTTTAAGAAACTTTCTGAATTGCTTTTCTACAGGTATTTCCACGTAATACCTTCCCATAATAACTTAAAAATATGCCAGGTAGACTAAGATAGCAAAAAATTATAGTAGCCCAATCCAGGCATATATATTTATGACAGCCATATCAAGAGGTGGGAAGAATAGCTAAAATTTTTTATGCATGAAAAAAGAGTTAGTGGGTAAGAGCATGTGATCTGGAGTCAGATAGTCTGGTTCCAACCCTCCCTTCACCATTTATCAGCTGTGACCTCGGGCAAGTTACTTAACCTGTCTGCATCTCAGTCGCCTCATCTATAACATGAAAGGAACAGCAGTATCTACTGTAGCGAGCTACTCTGAAGGGTAATTGAGATACTACATGGAATGGACTAAGAGCCCAGCAATATATGATAGCTGCTATAATCAAAATAAAATAGTCATTATTTTATTATTAATTATAACAATCCATTTTTTATCATGATTAATAATAATTATTATTATCATCAGATGAAACATATTATGGACAACCAAATCAACACAAATTCAGGCATGCTTCTATCACTGTTTCATTGCAGGTAGCTGTGTGATAGAATTGCCACTGAAAATACAAAGCCAAGCCTCAGGCCATTTGCCAACCAATCGATTCTGACTCATGGTGACCCCATGTTTGTCAGAGCAGAACTGTGCTTCTGATTTTCAGAAGTAGATCACCAGGCCTTTCTTTTGAGGTGCCTCTAGTAGACACAAACCTCCAACCTTTTGGTTAACAGATGAGTATGTTAAATGTTTGTGCCACCCAAGGACTCCAAGCCTCAAGTAGCCAGTGTCTATTTAAGGGATAGACCAGCCATTATACAAAGAAGCACGACACAATATAACCCTCAGTATTACTATACAGGTAGGCCCTGACTTCAACTGGGTTCTGTTCTGACAACTTTGTTGTATTTCAGTTCTGAACTTGGTTGGATACCCTTTTTTTTTAAGTTTTCATTATTATTGTCTGTTGTTATTAGCATCTTTATAAATTCTATCTTTGAACATCTATGAGTGAACACCTGATAATAACATCAGCAAATTATGCACTGCAAGACTGTATGTAATACATATTACTAATGATAACATGTACTAAAAAAAAGAAAAAGAAAAAAAAGATGGGGAGGCAGGGCCAAGATGGAAGAGCAGTCAGACACTTCCTGTGATCCCTCTTACAACAAAGACCCAAAAAACAAATGAATCGATTATATACAATAATATAGGAGCCCTGAACATCAAAGACAAAGTCAAGGAGTTGGACTGAGCAGCAAGGGGAGGGAGAGACAGTTCAGAAGCAGTGAGGATTTGCCAGTTCTGACCTGGCCAGCACCCTGCTGGCTGGATCAGCTGGTGCGAGTGGGTTCAGGTGAGCAGTAGTGCTCAGGACATGTTTTCCACATCGGGAGAAACCCAGTGGCGGAGAGTCTGCTCAAATCTCTGGAGCCAGGGAGAAGTGGCACTGAATTAAAGAAAGATAAGTACAAGCACCTAACCTACTGTGTGGGTTTAAAAAAAAATCCCTTCCTGCCCTTGGGAAGTACCTCTCTCCATTTATCTGGCCCCTCCCCACTCTGCTCCGGGTCCTAGTCTGGCTTCAGTGATTGCTGCATCCCTGGACCAGAAGTAGGACCCATCTTGCACCTCCCCGAGCCAATCTCTGGGCTTTAGAGAGGGAACAAATTAACAAACAAGAAAAGATAATCTACCAGCTCCCCTAAGCCAGGAATTTAGGGCAGGCTTCATTCCTTTGCCAAGGTACAAGCATAAGGGGTCCATGGACTTTGAATGCCTTTCACCCCTGCCTACACCTGCGTGGGCTCATTTCAATAGTGTAGGCCCTCATTAGGGTAGTACAACAGGGTATACTGAAGCCTATTTTCAACTGGACAGCTCTTAAGTGGGAGCCATAGAATCATGACATTTGACACTGCCCTGCCCATTAAGCAGGGTCCTCACCTACCCACAGCAGGAGCCTGAGGACTGGTGGCTCCACCCACTCCACAAAGCCACCTATGACAGGTGTCCAAGAATAAGTGGTGCCTCCCAGTCCTTACATCCAACAGCATTGGGTGCCCATAGTCTGGCTGTAAAACCCGTTCAACAATGTGCTCTAGAGAACAGGGACACCTTCCACCCAGACACTCAGGGGCAGCCATCAGTCCCCAGCCTTGCTCAGCACATGACCCCCTACTGCAGCCAGATACTTGTGCCTACTCCACTCAGCCCTGCCTGTCTAGGACTGTAGGTGAAAGCCTGCACCACATACTCAGTGATGGACGACCTTGATGCCTGAGCTAAATCCACACAAGAAAAGTAAATGGACTCCTGGGCTCACATACCTAGTAACAGCTCTAACCACCTGGTGACAGGATGTGAGAGCTTCAAAGATGCCAATAATCAAAGTAGCTCACATGACCAGCCTATTTGGGCATATCAAAACAAAACAAGAAGCTAGGACACAGTAAGCAAACATAAAATAAATAAATATAATAATTTATTGGTGGTTTAGGAAACCCTGGTGGCGTAGTGATTAAGTGTTAGGGCTTCTAACCAAAACGTCAGCAGTTTGAATTCACCAGGTGCTCCTTGGAAACTCTATGGGGCACTTCTACTCTGTCCTGTAGAGTCGCTATGAATTGAAATCAACTTGACAGCAATGGGTTTTGGTTTTGGTTATTGATGGCTCAGAGACAACAGTCAATATCAAATCACATAAAGAGGCAGACCATGATGGCTTTAGCAAGTGACCAAAACAAAGAACCAAGAAACCTCCTAGAGGAAGAGAATTTTTTGGAATTACTAGAGGTAGAATTCAAAAGATTAATATACAGAGCTCTTCAAGAAATCAGGTGGGAGATCAGGCAAAATGAAGACCAAGCCAAAGAATACACACAGACAAAGCAACAGAGGAACTTAAGAAGGTTATACAAAATTTTTAATTTTTTTTTCATTTTGTCACCATTTACAAATGTATTACTTATCGACATGTCTCTGTTTATTATCTACCTGCTCCGTTAGAAAGTAAGGTTCATGGGAGCAGAGCCCTCACCTGCCTTGTTTGCTGTTTTAAGCCAATTGTTAGAATAGCACCTGATAAAGAGTAGGTGTTCAATAACAGTTGTTGAACAAAAGTTGTTGAACAAAACTGTTAAGTGAAAAAAGTATGATATAAAAGTATGCATGTACAGTCTGATCTCGATTGTATTTTACATATATACAAAGAAAATACATGGGAAAAAAAGGCTAAAATTCTAACAGTAGTTTTTTTTTCTTGTGTTGTGGGTGATACTGTTTTCTTCTTTTTATTTTTCTGTATTTTCCAATTTTCATATAGTGAACTTGGGTTATTACTTTTATAATGAGAACTGAATTTTTTTTCTTTCTTTTCCCATAGAGATTTTTAAAACATCCTTTCATATTTTTGTGAATCATACCTTAGAGACCAGCTTGCAGGTTACTGACAGCAATGGTCCTCAAACACTAATGTGTACACAAATAACTTGAGGATCTTGTTAAAATGCAATTTCTGACTCAGTAGGTCTAGGACAGGGCTTGGGCCTCAGCATTTCTAACAAGCTCCCAGGTGATGCCAATGTTGCCAAACCAAGGACCACACATTCAGGAGCAGGGACCTAGAGGACTCCTGGGGACTGTAAGTGCCCTACGCATTGCTCTTTGAAAACTGCCATATAGATGTGGACTAGCAAAGCCCTGGCCTCTCTCTGAGGTGCTCCTACCACAGGCAAACTACTGAAAGGGTAATGAGGTCTCGTCATTTTCACAGTGATGGCTGCAAATATTACTTTTCCCCTAGTGGAATATATACCAAATATCATCTTACTGAAAAAAAAAAAAAAAATCTAGTTATAAATATTATATAATATAAATAGCTCTTTACTATGAAAAATCAACTTTCATTTCAGGAATGTAATCATCAAGACAAAGAATTAATCATGGGTAAAAGAAAAACAACATCAAATTAGGATTCAGCATATGGTGGTTCAGTGGTAGGCTTCTCGCCTTCCATGTGGGAGACCTGGGTTCGACTCCAACCAGTGCACCTCATGCGTAGCCACTACCCGTCTGTCAGTGGAGGCTGTGTGTTGTTATGATGCTGAACAGGTTTCAGCAGAGATTCCACACTAAGATTGACTAAGAAGAAAGGCCTGGTGACCTACTTCCAAAAATCAGTCAGTGAAAACCCTGTGGATCACAACGGTCTGACCCACAACTGCTCTTGGGGATGGCCCAGGACCAGGCAGTGTTTCATGTCCATGAATTGGAAGGGGGGGGGGAGGGGGACGACTCAGTGACAGCTAACAACAACAGAACAACAATCTAGGCTCATTCTGGGCAAGTCATAACATCCTCTGGGCTTCTGGAGTCCCATTTTCAAAATGAGAAAGTGCTGTATAAGGAAGGTCCATTCAAGGTGTTTAACAGTTTATACTTATTAACGAAACTCATTAGTATTTAGAGAATGATTTCCCAATTAATCTTTAACCTTTGCCTCTTCCTAATTATATCACAAAATAAATGGTAAGGACAGTAACATTTTCTCAAATAATTGGGAATTGCTTCCAACTTTCAGAAATAAACCATTAAAAGATAGTGAATAGTGACT
Organism: Loxodonta africana; assembly: GCF_030014295.1. Classification (NCBI taxonomy): domain Eukaryota; kingdom Metazoa; phylum Chordata; class Mammalia; order Proboscidea; family Elephantidae; genus Loxodonta; species Loxodonta africana. Next base: position 59,891,770 of record NC_087358.1, read on the forward strand.
TTGATGCAATATGTTTTCCACTAATAGATCTTTCTGCCTGATATGTAGCAGGCAATAGACCATAAGATGCAACAAATTATGGGAAAAATAATTTCTGAGGAAAACAGTTTATTCCATGCTTCTTTTGGTGGTTAGTCTTAATGCAGTTTTGTTTAAGCTAGTTTGCTATTCATATTAAACAAATTAAGAGGCTCGGGTGGACAATTTGTTACAGGAAATCAATTGTCTTTGCTCTTCAAACTTTACCCTGTCTCTTACCCAATTACCAGTACTCAGAAGAAAGCACAAAACATCTGGACCTAGCAGCTATGTAACTTGATGAAAATCTTTCATTTCATGCCCAGAGTTATGGGGATATTTATATCTCCTAAACAGCTGTTCTAGATTCTCAGCAATTCATATTGTCCTCCAAATTGAGATTGGGATAGAGCCAAAAAATATTAAACACAATTATACCAGAAACATCCTATGGTATGAATATACATCTTTGAAAAGTATCTAAAAAGAGCATTAATAAGCATGCAAACATACTTAAATAAAATATAGAAACAAAAGACCATAGCAAATGGTGAAAATTTTACTAAAAGCCATATCCAGAAAAGCATTCCATTAGGCTTACATTTCAGACTGCCAAAGAATACCACAGACAATTATACGCTTTATGCCAATCAGATATGAGCATGATCTTAATACATAAAAAATTATTTAGTGAATTATCCTCCAAATAATTTTATAAAGATCCTACTGTAATAAAATAATCTGGAGTGGTTATGGTTTACTAGTTTAGATATTTCTGTATTTGACTAGAGTCTCTGAGTAGTGGAAATGGTTCATGTACTTGGCTGCTAATCAAACGACAGAGGATCAAGTCTATCAGAAGAAAGGCTCGGTGATCTCCTCTTGAAAAATCGGCCATTGAAAACCCTACGGAGCACAGTTCTGTTTTGACACTCAGGAGGTCTCCATGGGTTGAAGTCGATTCCATAGCAACTGGTTTTGGTTATATTTGACTAAAGTGTCCTAGTGCCTTTATCATTTACCAGGGGAATGAATGGAGTTTTTCTCTGATTCTATTGAGTAGGTTTAGTATGTTTTATTGGCTTGTTCTAGTTGTTAACTTTTAAAACCAATTGATTATAAGGCAGGTCTTCATATTAAATCCTTATGAGAGGTTTGTAAAATCCTGCCTTATTGGTATCAATTTCTGATCAATGTTTGAAAGATAAATTGGTTTGTTTTTGCATCGTATGCAATAGAAAAGCTATTTTGTAGCCTGTCTCCCTGGTTAGTTCATTGTGTTAGGAATTTCCAAGATATTGTCAGGAAACAGTAGGATATTCTGACTTTCCCCAGAGAAAAGGAGATAAGATTGAATTCCTTTATTCAAGCTGTGGGGCTCTGTCACATTAAAATTGTGTAACAGGTTTAAGTCACAAAAGTTCAATTATAAAAAATATGCTTAAGAACCAGCTGGAAAATAAAATTATCAGAAGACAGTATAGTGTCAGCTGGGGGCCTGAAGGGCCTTTCTTCTTGGTTAGAATTGGTTGTTTCAAAACTGAACCTGAGATAATGGAAAAATAATTGGAAAACATACTGGAAAAAACCCTGCCAAGATTAACGCCCTCCCTATAAAAGTTAAAAATAGTTGTAAATTTTCTTTAAATCATAAATACATATTTAAAAAAAAAATCACCGAGTTGATTCCGACTCATAGCAACCCTATAGGAGGGAGTAGAACTGTCCTGTAGAGTTTCCAAGGAGCATCTAGTGGATTCGAATTGCTGACCTTTTGGCTAGCAGCCATAGCACTTAACTACTATGCCACCAGGGTTTCCAAATATATACATAAAGGGGATGAAGGAAAGCACTATCAGTTAAAGGTACTATGATTTAATGAACATCACTATGTTAGGCTTTTATATACGTACTTTTATTTAATTGTTATAATTACTCTATATAAAGTAGGTAATGTTGTTGTTGTATGCTTTTGAGCCAATTATGGCTCACAGTGACCCTACAGGACAGAGCAGAATTGCCCCATAGGGTTTCCTAGGCTGTAATCTTTACGGGAGCAGATCACCAGGTCTTTTCTTTCAAGGAGTGGCTGGTGGTTTTGAACTGCCAACCTTTTGGTTAGCAGCCAAGTGCTTAACCATTGTGCTACCAGGGCTCCAAAGTAGGCAATATCAACCTCATTTTAAAGATGACAGCTCTGAAGTTCAGAGTGGCTAAGTAACTTGACCAAGGCCACCCCCAGTAAATAGTGAAAGTTAAAACCAAGAATTAAAAAACAAACTCATGCTCTTCCCCACAAAACCTTCCCTTGTTCTGTTCTCTCTTTCAATAAATGGCATTTTCAAGCCAAAACCCTGCCAGTCTCTCTCACTTTCCAAAACTATGCCATTCTCCTTGTCCTGCTGGTCCTATCGTCTCTCCATCCCTGTGGCCAACCCCTTGCTTTCTACAACCATCTCTGCCCTGGATTTCAATGGCCTCCCCATATCCCTCCTAAGCCACTCTCCCCTTTCCAGTTAGAGGGAGTCTTTTAAAAGTGCAAATCTGGTCATTTTGCTCCCCAGGTTAAAACTTTTGAATGGTCTCCTCTGACCTTAGGATAAAGTTCAGTCACCTACAAGACTGACCCTTCAGTTCATCCTGGACCCCTCACCCTGGCTGTGTGCTCCAGCCACTTGGGCCTTTTAGTCCTTTACTATATCACATTCTTTCCTACCACAGGGCCTTTGAACAAGCTGCACCCTCCATCTGGAACCCTGTCCTCATCCCTCAGTCACTTCCTCTGAATCCTTTAGGTCTCATCTCAAATGCCACTTCCTCAGGGAAGCCTGTCCTGATCCCTTGGTCAAGGTCAGCTTCCTTTTTTCTGTGATTTCATAGAAATGTGTTCCTTTCCTTTAGCAGCCCTTACGTCAGCTTACAGTTCTATCTTCGTTAGTGTGGCTGTCTGCTTTGCTTATTAGACTGTAGCTCGATGAGTATGGGGACTACCTGTCTCCTCAGAGCCCAGCACAGAGTCTGGCACCCCATGATGGGCTCCAAAAACACTTGTTGATGGAAAGAAGGTCTACCCTAGTCCAAAAGCCTGGACTCTTTCTACCGTACCATCCTATATCCCCAAAGGAAGTAAAAACTATTTAACAATTTATAAATACAATTTTCTAAGTACTTCAGTGTCTCTGAAACTTTTCCACCAAAGCATTTCAAAAGGCAGAGGAGAGAGGACTAAAGCAGAATCTGAAGTGCCTGCCAAAAGGCTGAATTTTGTCTTACGGTTCATAAGAATGCATACGCTTGATTGTGTAGTATGACCATAAGTGTTTTAATAAAAATATAATGGGATTCCTCTACCCCATCTTAGAATAAAATTGAGGCTCCACCTCCACCAGACTGAGTCCAGAACAACTAGATGGTGCCTGGCTACCACCATTGACTGCTCTGACAGGGATCACAATAGAGGGTACTGAACAGAGCTGGAGAAAAATGTAGAACAAAATTCTAACTCACATAAAAAAGGAAAAAAGACCAGACTTACTGACAGAGACTGGAGAAACCCTGAGAGTATGGCCCTGGACACCCTTTTAGCTCAGTAATGAAGTCACTCCCGAGGTTCACCCTTCAGCCAAAGATTAGACAGGCCCATAAAATAAAACGAGACTAAAGGGGTACACCAGCCCAGGGGCAAGGACTAGAAGGCAGAAGGGGACAGGAAAGCTGGTAATAGGGAACCCAAGGTTGAGAAGGGGAAAGTGTTGACATGTCATGGGGTTGGTGTCATGGATTGAATTATATCCCCCCCCCCCCCAAAATTTGTGTATCAACTTGGTTAGGCCATGATTCCCAGTATTGTATGGCTGTCCTCCATTTTGTGATTGTAATTTAATGTTGAGGATTAGGGTGGGATTGTAACACCACCCTCACTTCTGATCCAAGGTAAAGCGAGTTTCTCTGGGGTGTGGCCTGCACCACTTTTTATCTTTCAAGAGATAAAAGGGAAGCAAGCAGAGAGTTGGGGACCTCATACCACCAAGACAGCAGTATTGGGAGCAGAGCACGTCCTTTGGACCCGGGGATCTCTGTGCCTGAGAAGCTCCTTGACCAGAGGAGATTGAGGACAGGGACCTTCCTCCAGAGCCGACAGAGAGAGAAAGCCTTCCCCTGGAGCTGATGCCCTGAATTTGGACTTTTAGCCTACTTTACTGTGAAGAAATAAATTTGTGTTAAAGCCATTCACCTGTGGTATTTCTGTTATCGCAGCACTAGATAACTAAGACAGTTGGTACTCAATGTCATAAAACAATATGTGCACTGTTTAACGAGAAGCTAGTTTGTTCTGTAAACCTTCATCTAAAGTACAATAATAGAGGGGGAAAGGAGCTGGTTGAATGGACACATGAAATACAGGGTGGAGAGGAGTGTGCTGTCACATTGCAGGGGGAGCAGCTAGGGTCCCATAACAATGTGTGTGTAAATTTTTGTATGAGAAACTGACTTGAATTGTAAACTTTCACTTAAAGCACAATAAAAATAAACAAATAAATACATTAATTTTAAAAAGTACAATAATGATGAAAATAAAGTACAAAACAAAAAACAAAACAAAAAAAACCCTGAGGCTCTAGGGAGAGGTTCAGTGTTTATCCCTGGCTTTTCCTCATGTCTGCCAAACCCTTTTACTTTAAAAAAAAAAAAAAAAAAACCATTGCTGTCGAGTTGATTCTGACTCATAGCAACCCTATAGGACAGAGTAGAACTGCCCCATAGAGTTGCCAAGGAACACCTGGTGGATTTGAACTGCCGGCCTTTTGGTTAGCAGCCGTAGCACTTAACCACTATGCTGCCAGGGTTTCTACTTTATCTGTGTTAATTTGTTTAGTTCTCACAACAGCACTGTGTGATAAATTTTACAGATTTTCCTACCACCATCAAAACCAGATGCCTTGAATCAATTCTGACTCATAGCCACCCTAAAGGTCAGACAGAGTAGAGCTGCCCTACAGGGTTTCCAAGGCTGTAATCTTTACAGAAGCAGACTGCCACATCTTTCTCCCACAGAGTGGTTGGTGGGTTTGAACTGCCAAGCTTTCAGTTAGCAGCCAAGTGGTTAACCACTGCACCACCAGGGCTACTAAATAGCAAAGCTCGGGTTTGGAACCTAGGTGTAATTCCACAGCCTATGTACCTTTCCAGTATTTTCCAAAGAAGGTTAGAATCACATTGACAGAGCAACAGTTAGGTTGATGGCTTGAGTGACACAACAATGGATACTCTACTTTGAGCTAAAATCTATGATGTAGAATATTTGTCACATAACTCAAGTGTGAAAATTCCGGTGGCACAGTGGTTCAGAGCTACAGCTGCTAACTAAAAGGTGGGCAGTTCGAATCCACTAGGCACTCCTTGGAAACCCTATGGGGCAGTTCTGCTCCGTTCTTTACTGTCGCTACGAATTGGAATTGACTCTATGGCAACAGGTTTTACAGGTAACCCAAGTGTACTCACTGGAACGCCACAGGAATGGGCCAGCTGGCTTTCCTCCCCGGCTACCAGAGGCTGGGCCCCTCACCGCTTCGAGGCCCGAGCTCTCCCTGGCTCCGACAGCTACCAGTTGCCACTGAGCTGACTCCAGCTCACGGCGACCCCATGTGCGTCAGAGTAGAACTGCGCTTCATAGGGTTTACCGCGGCTGGCTTTTCAAAAGGAGATCTCCAGTGCTTTCTTCTGAGGAGCTTCTGGGTAGGCTTGAGCCTCCAACCTTTTGGTTAGCAGCCAAGCTCTAGCCTTGAAGATAGTCTTTTCTTGTCTGTCCAAACAAGATAATAACAAAGCCCCAAATCCCAAATCCACCCTAAAAAATACCACTATGTCCCTGCAACCTCCTATTGGTCCATCATAAAAGATACAAAGGAAGCAAGAAGAGAAAGCAGCCCTCTGATGGCTCAGGATGTAGAGATTTTTCAGAAGGTGAAAAAGCTCACTGCCACCATGGAGTCTGCTCTGTAGGAACAGTGCAAATGACCCAGGGTGTCTTCTAAAACAGTGGGATTTTGGCTTGGTGAATTCTGCAAAGTCAAGGCACTGCAAATATATTTCACCCTTATCACATTCATTCCTTCTCTTTTGTAGTGGTAGCTGCAGGAAATGAGAACTTTCACAATGAAAACTGTAAACTTTAAAAGAGAAAAAACTCAAAGCTATGGAATTTAGGCTTCTTATTAGACCAGTGGGGCCCTGGTGGTATAGCGGTTAAGTGCTTGGCTGCTAACCAAAAGTTTAGTGGTTTGAATCCAGCTGCTCCTTGGAAACCCTATGGGGCAGTTCTATTCTGTCCCATAGGGTCACTACAAGTCAGAATTGACTCAATGGCAACCGGTTTGGTTTTTTCATTAGAACCGTAAGGGCCCCTGGTGGCAGAGTAGTTATGAGCTCAGCTGCTAACCAAAAGGTTGGCAGTTGGAATCCACCAGCCTCTCCTTGGAAACCCTATGGGGCAGTTCTGCTCTGTCCTATAGGGTTGCTATGAGTTGGAATTGACTCAACAACAATGGGCTTTTGGTATTGGGCCTGTGGGTACCTTTTCCATAACTGGATTTGGTCATTTGGGCTGAGGAAGTCTGTGCTTAGCATCCAGAGGTGCTGTGACAGAGTAAGGCATAAGAAGGGGATTATGTATTGTGTGAATCTGGGGACTCTGAGGGGAAGAGGCACAAGCGAGGAGAAGCAGTAGAGCCTTGACCCAGTGAAGGATGCTGAACGACTAATCCAACAACACTGTGGAATTTTTCTTTTGCTGATGTCGTTGTTGTTAGATGCTGTTGAGTTGATTTCGACTCATAGTAACCCTGTAGGACAGAGTAGAACTGCCCCATAAGGTTCCCAAGGAGCAGCTGGTGGATTCAAACCACTAACCTTTTGGCTAGCAGCCATAAATGCTTGACCAAGGTATCATGGATCTAATAAACCAAAAAACCAAACCCACTGCCGTGGAATTGATTCCAACTCATAGTGATTCTGTAGATTGAGTCCTGCCTCATTAACATAACTGCCTCAAATCCTACCTCATTAACATCATTAAAAAAAAAATCCGTTGCTGTCCAGTCGGTTTGATTCATAGATCCTATAGGACAGAGTAAAACTGCCCCACAGTGTTTCCAAGGAGCACCTGGGGGATTCGAACTGCCAATGTTTTGGTTAGCTCTTAACCACTATGCCATCAGGGTTTTCAAGGATCTAATAAGAGGCCTAAATACCATAGCTTTGAGCTTTTTCTCTTGTAAAGTTCACAGTTTTCATTGTGAAAGGTCTCATTTCCTGTTGCTACTACTGCAAAAGAGAAGGAATGAGTGGGACAAGGGTGAAATATATTTGCAATACCTTTGACTGCCACATCTTTCTCCCAAGGAGTGCCTTGTGGGTTTGAACCGCGACCTTTCTGTTAGCAGCTGAGCACTGTCATGCCACCACGGCTCCTTTCTTTTGGTGTTCACGCTGATAATTAACACTTTGTAAAAATGGCAAAAGGGGACATGTTCATATTATTGCCCTGGATAAGGAGGATACAGAATTATAAAATAGTTACATTTTCCTTAGAAAATTTTCTGCTGTCTCTGGATTCAGCATCATGTAAGAACCTAGGGATTTCTGGTCTTAATTTCTCATGTTGATATTACTTCCTTTCCTATATATGATTATCACCCCTTAAGGTACTCTCTAGCTTGAAGATTATATACTCCAATAAAAGAAAAGGATTTCATAAAGTCTGGGGTGAGAATAAAGGAGAGGGGCAAGTAATTTTGAATAAATCTGCTACTTTCTTTATGTTCTTCTTTTAATTTTGGTAAACCAAGAATTAGCCAGTGAAAACCTTATGAATAGCAGTGGAACACTGATATAGTGCCAGAAGATGAGCCCCCCAGGTTGGAAGGCACTCAAAATACGACTGGGGAAGATTTACCTCCTCAAAATGGAGTCGACCTTAATGATGTGGATGGAGTCAAGCTTTCAGGACCTTCATTTACTGATGTGGCACAACTCAAAATGAGAAGAAACAGCTGCAAACATCCATTAATAATTGGAACCTGTAACGTACAAACTATGAATCTAGGAAAATTAGAAACTGTCAAAAATGAAATGGAACGCATAAACATCGATATCCTAGGCATTAGTGAGCTGAAACGGACCGGTATTGGTCATTTTGAATCAGCCAATTATACGGTCTACTATGCCAGGAATGACAACAAATGGTGTTGCATCCGTCATCAAAAAGAACACTTCAAGATCTATCCTGAAGTACAATTCTATTAGTGATAGGACAATATCCATACATCTACAAGGAAAACCAGTTTATTAACCAGCTATTATTCAAATTAACACACCAACCACTAAGACCAAAGATGAAGAAACCGAAGATTTTAACAACTTCTGCAGTCTGAAATTGACCAAACAAGTAATCAGGATACACTGATAATTACCAGTGATTGGAATACAAAAGTTGGAAACAAATAAGAAGTATCGGTAGTTGGAAAATATGGCCTCAGTGATAAAAACGATGCCAGAGATCGCATGACTGAATTTTGTGAGACCAATGACTTCACTGCAAATACCTTTCTCACCAACATAAACGGTGACTATACACATGTACCTCACCAGGTGGAACACACAGGCATCAAGTCGACTACATCTGAGGAAAGAGATGGCAGAAAAGCTCAATATCATCAGTCAGAACAAGGCCAGGGGCTGACTGTGGATCACTCATAAACAAGTTCAAACTGAAACTGAAGAAAATTAGAACAAGTCCACGAGATTCAAAGTACGAACTTGAGTATAACCCATCTGAATTTAGAGAGCATCTCAAGAATAGATTTGACATATGGAACACTAACGACTGAAGACCAGACAAGTTGTGGAATGACATCAAAGACATCATACATGAAGAAAGTAAGAAGTAATTAAAAAAACAGGAAAGAAAAAAAAAAACTGAAATGGATGTCAGAAGAGACTCTGAAACTTGCTCTTGAACGTTGAGTGGCTAAAGTAAAAGGAAAAAAATGATGAAGTAAAGGATGAACAGATGATTTCAAAGGGCAGCTCAAGAAGAGAAAGTAAAGTATTATGATGGCATGTGCAAAAACCGGGAGATGGAAAACCAAAACGGAAGAACAAGCTCAGCATTTCTCAAGCTGAAAGAACTGAAGAAAAGATTCAAGCCTCACGTTGCAATACTGAAGGATTCTATAGGGAAAATATTAAATGACTCAGGAAGCATCAAAAGAAGATGAAAAGAATACACAGAGTCACTATACCAAAAAGAATTGGTCAACGTTCAATCATTTCGGGATGTAACATATGATCAGGAGCCGATGGTACTAAAGGAAGAACTACAAGCTGCACTGAAGGTGTTGGCGAAAAACAAGGCTCCAGAAACTGGCAGAATACGAACTGAGATGTTTCAACAACAGATGCAGCACTGGAAGTGCTCACTTGTCCATACCAAGAAATTTGGAAGACGGCTACCTGGCCAACCGAATGGAAGAGATTTACACCTATTCCCAGGAAAGGTGATCCAACCGAATGCAGAAATTATTGAACAATATCATTAATATCACATGCCAGCGAAATTTTGCTCAAGATCATTCAAATGCAGCTGCAGCAGTATATCAACATGGAACTGCCAGAAATTCAGGCTGGACTCAGAAGACGATGTGGAAGCAAGGATATCACTGCTGATGTCAGATGGATCCTGGCTGAAAGCAGAGAATACCAGAAAGATGTTTACCTACGTTTTATTGACTATGCTAAGGCATTCAACCTTATAGACCATAACAAACTATGGATAGCATTGTGGAGAATGAGAATTGCGGAACACTTAATTGTGCTCACGAGGAATCTGTACATGGATCAAGAGGCAGTCATTGGAACAGAACAAGGGAATCCTGCATGGTTTGAAGTCAGGAAGGGTGTGTATCAGGGTGGTATCCTTTCACACTTATTCAATCTGTATGCTTGAGACCAGGGTGGAGTGACAGAGATATTCGTGAGGGAACATCATGAGCCTCGAGCAAAGGCCAGAACACCACACCCTGGAAAAGAACCTATTATCAGCAGTATTAACTAGGGCTTGCCTAGCTCACTCAACCTCAAGGCTGTTTTTCTTGAGCAACCAAGTGGTGAGCATGCGCCTAAAGAAGGGGATGACCGCTATATGACCTTCCACCAGAGGCAGAAGTGAGCAAAAGTTCCTCTCAGGGAATCGAACTATGATCTTAACAAAAAGACCTTAACTAGGCACGTGCAAAAGTTACGTGGCAGGTGCTATGCTGAACAAGAGCAACTCCATCTTGAAAGAAATAATGTGCATGCACCTCATTATAATAAACCATACCCCTTCCTAGAAGATCATGCCTATTTCCAGGAAACTATGAATAAAGATGACACGATTATCCTACCCTAAACTATAAGAGCTGTAACCTCCCTGACTCTGGTGAGTCAGTCTTTTGGAGAGGATTATTCCCCCGCTGACTCTTATTACACAAGTGAAATAAACTTGCCAAAGTTATGACCAACTCTGTCTCCCTCATGTATTCCTACGTGGGGAAAGACAAGGACTTTGTGTCAACTGGATATCAGTAACATGCTGAGAAAGTAATCGGAGAAGCTGGACTATATGAAGAAGAATGGGACATCAGGAGTGGATGAAGACTCATTAACAACCTGTGTTACGCAGATGACACAACCTCCCTTGCTGAAAGGGAAGGACTTGAAGCACTTACTGATGAAGATCGAGGATCACAGCCATCAGTATGGATTACACCTCAACATAAAGAAAACAAAAATCCTCACAACTAGACCAACAAGCAACATCATGATAAATGGAGAAAAGATTGAAGTTGTCAAGGATTTCGTTTTACTTGGATCCACAATCAGTATCCACGGAAGCAGCAGTCAAGAAATCAAAAGATGTCACCTTGAGGACTAAGATGCCCCGACCTAATCCATGATGTTTTCAATTGCCTCATATGCATGTGAAAGCTGAACAATGAATAAGGAAGACCGAAGAAGAACTGATGCCTTTGAATCGTTGTATTGGCAAAGAATATTGAATATACCATGGACTGCCAAAAGAACGAACAAATCTGTCTTGGAAGAAGTACAGCCAGAATGCTTCTTGGAAACAAGGATGGCAAGACTGTGTCTCACACTTTGGACATGTTCTCAGGTGGGATCAGTCCCTGGAGAAAGACATCTTGCTTGGTAAAGTAGAGGGTCAGTGAAAAAGAGGAAGATCCTCAATGAGATGAACTAACACAGTGGCTGCAACAATGGGCTCAAGCATAGCAACAATTGTGAGGATAGCACAGGACTGGGCAGTGTTTCATTCTGTTGTGCATAGTGTCACTACAAGTCAGAACTGACTCGATGGCACCTAACAACAACATAAATAATGCCACTATGAATATTCCTGAACATTCTGGGTCACACGGTATGGTATGGATATGTTCACCTTTAGCAGACACTGATAAGCAGTTTTCCAAAGTAGTTTTTCCAATTTACATTCCCATCAGTAGTGTAGGAGAGTTTCATTTGCTCATATCCTCAAACACTTGATATTGATAGTTTCTTTTTAGAAAATTTTAGCCATTCTGTGAGTGTATAGTATACTGTCTTTTTTTTTTATTTTATTTTTCACATCTTTGACAAAACCCATGTTAAACTGTTCACTGTAGATTAGTAAGTAAACAAAACCATTTTATTGTTGAGAATATACACAGCAAAACACACCAATTCAACAGTTTCTACATGTACAATTTAGTGACATTGTGTAGTGGATTGAATTATGTCCCCCAAAAATGTGTGTATCAATTTGGCTGGGTCATGATTCCCAGTATGTGTGATTTTCCTGTATTTTGTAAATCCTGCCTCTATGATGTTAATGAGGGAGGATGGGCGGCATTTGTGTTAGTGAGGCAGGACTCAACCTACAAGATTTGATTGTGTCCTGAGGCAATTTCTTGAGCCCTAAAAGGAAAGGGGAGCAAGCAGAGAATGGGGACTTCATACCACCAAGAAAGCAGTGCTGGGAGCAGAGCGTGTCCTTTGGACATGGGGTGCCTGCGTGGAGAAGCTCCCAGTTAGGGGGAAGATTAATGAGAAGGCCGACAGAGAGAGAAAGGCTTCCCCTGGAGCCGACACCCCAAATTTGGACTTTTAGCCTGCTTTACGGTGAAGAAATAAATTTGTCTTTGTTAAAGCCACCCACTTGTGGTATTTCTGTTACAGCGGCACTAGATGACTAAGACAATTATTACATTCTTTGAGTTGTGCAACAATTGTCACCCTCCTTTTGAGTTGTTCCTCCCTCATTAACATAAACTCGCTGCCCCCTAAGGTTCCTATCTAATCTTTCGAGTTGCTGTTGTCAAATTGATCCCATATGGATAGTTCTTAAAAGAGCATAACGCTCAAGACAGACCTTTTTTTATTAGTTAAGTCAAACTCTTGCTTGGTTTTAAGAAGACTTCAGGGAATATTTTTGGTTTAAGGTTTAAAGATTATCTCAGGGAAATGGTTTTAGGGGTTCTCCATCCTCCATGACTCCAGAAAGTATGGAGTCCGTGAGAATTTGAAATTCTGTTCTGAGTTTGTCCCCTGTTTGTTCAGGATTCTTCTATGGAGTTTTTGATAGAAATGTTCAGTAATGGTAGCCGGGCACCATCTAGTTCTGCTTTTGTGGCATCGGAGGCAGTTTTTCATGGAGGCCATCAGCCACACATTCCATAGCCTCCTCCTGTTCCTGATGCTCCTTCTTCCTCTGTTGCTCCAGGTGAATAGAGACCAGTTGTTGTGCCGTAGATGGTAGTATATGTTCTTTGATTTTATTTCTATTTTAAGATAAATGAATTATTTTGGTGCTACTTGTCAGTGATGAAACCAGTAGTTTCTGTTTCAGTCTTGAGAAGTGAAAGAACGTACCAGCTGTCTGATTCAAAACTACTGGGCACAAAGGCATTTTTATAATCATAGCACAGTTCATTTGTTTTCAGGTGTACGACTTGCAATAAATGTTGTTGTTGTTACTAGATGCTTCGAGCTGATTCTCGGTCATGACGACACCGTACGTACAGAGTGGAATTGCTCCATAGATTTTCCAGGCTCTGACCTTTTGGAAGTGTATAACCAGGACCTTCTTCTGAGTTGCCTCTGGGTGGATTCAAAGGGCCAACCTTTCGGCTAGTAGTCTAGCGATTAAGTGCTTGTGCCACCTGGCTGATAATTTTTTATCTATCATCCAGCTAGTCTGGCAATATTTGGAGGCTCAGAACAGGAGGAGGTCTGTCAGAATGGATGTTCTTTGGGCAATGGGCTAGAGGGGGAACTCTTTAAAAATTTACCAAAGGATGAAATATAAATATTTATTATTTTAGACTGTGTATATAAAAGCTTCTGTATTTTATGGGATTTACAGAACTACTTCTTTAGATAGTAAGTTACTACTGAGTTTAAATACATGCTTTTATTTATAACAAAGGTGTTATAAATATGTTCTTTACTGTATAAACCTATTGCATGAAACAAGGTAACCTTGTAAATATGCCCATCTGTTTTGTATTATACAATAAAGTCATACTAATGAGAACTCATATATAAAGCTAGCTTGCCCTAGTAAAAAGTCTATGTTACAGACTCTTTCTAAAAAAGAAATATAGTTCTATTACTCTTATGTAAAGAACATTTAGGCTAACTGAAATGCTCAGAGAATGACGTATTCTGGTTAATTCTTTTTCTGGGAAATAGTTGGTTAGCCAGATATATATATATATATATATATATATACATAATTTTTTTTTTTTTTTTACTTGTGCTTTCAGGACTTCCAGGGGCACAAACTTATATACACTATTGTCTAATTTACAATGGAATGCTGCTGTACACATTCAGTTTTATAATTCTGTGAGTCAGATAATGCCTAGTGTATGACGCATAGTTCAGGTTACACAGACACTGGCATCCTACGATCAGACATTCTGGGTCTATGAGGGCTCGGTATCAAAAAGGCATAAACTTCTTTTCAAATGGAATATAGTTATTGGTGAAAGGAGGCATAGCCTTAGATGAAAAACCTTGGGATCTGCACTGATTTTTCCTATTAAGGCTCACTGAACGTTCCACATAGCATTTCCCTCTGCCACAGGCACTTCCAGGCTCACCGGGTCTGCTGAATCCTAAGGCCCAACTGGTAGTGCAGCTTGCACGATAGCCTGGACCTGCTGCAAAGCTTTTTTTTGCTCCACCCCTACGCAAAACTGGCAACACTATGGGTTACCAGGAAAATGGGACACAGCAAAAAAAGCCAACATGATTTTGCTTCCAAAATCCAAAAAGCCCCACCAAAAGAAATTTCCCTTGTATGTCATATTTTGAGATGCAAGGCTCATCACTGTGACTCACTGCAGAATGGGTATGCAAATGTTCACCAGGCTGCTGGGCCCCTACAAATTACACCAATGCAGCAGGCGATGCTTTTACTGTGGCGCCTATCGTGTTGTTGTGGCACCTGACAACAGTATCTTCTTTCCTCAGGCCTATGTTTCTCTTATTAACACAAGTAGGGTATTCATTACTTTCTACCTATCAAGTTTAATTATTTTAATATGAATAGAACGGACTATCAAGATGCTCTGTGGAACACCCCTCTGGAATTTGTCATGGGAGAGAAAATCAGAGTTGTCACAGTCTTGAGGTCACGCAGTGAAATGTTGTTCTTGACATGTGAAAGGCAAGTGCTTCTGATTATCTTTGCTGATAGGGATGGCAGGAGAAAAAGAAAGCACTTGCTAGGGCAGTTGCTATAGCCCACTTGCGAGTAGTTATTTGGTTTATTTTGGTAATAACGTCACATCTAAGACTACTATTGCGATTAGCATCACCACCTGACTAACTCTGAAAATCCGGCCATTCTCCAATTAGCTGAATGGTGGAGTAGTCTCCAGCCCTGCATCTTTCACATCTTTAATAGTGACACTAAAATAAAACATCCTCCCACGGTCATGCTATTTCTCTACTACTTTTCATGAGCAGGAACAATAGGTGCTTGCGCCTGGCCCTTCGTACCCTAATAGTGCTCACCATATGGGCCAGTTATCCTGTAAACCTATGTATTCCCTCTATACATTCTGGGGCTGGAAAATAACAAGAGGCTTTTAGTTCCACTAGAATCCGCCAGGCGCTCCTTGGAAACTCTATGGGGCAGTTCTACTCTGTCCTATAGGGTCGCTATGAGTCGGAATCGACTCAATGGCACTGGGTTTTTTTCGGTTAGACCTACTGTGAGAAAGACTCGTTCCAAGACTCATCTCTCACATGACCTTCATAAGCATTCACTGTGACTGGAAGGCCTCAGTGGCACTGGGGTTTAGTATCCATTCAAAACTAATACCTAGTAACTCTTGAAAACTCTAGATATTTCATTTTACTGGTGGATAATTCATTTTACTGGTGGATAGCCAATCTTTATTGGTGTAAAATAACGATAGATTCTTCTCTGGAAAGTTTTATTACTATTATTATTATTATTGTACTTTAGGTGAAAGTTTACAGCTCAAGTTAATTTCTCATACAAAAATTTATACACATGCTGTTTTGTGGCATTAGCTGCAATCCCCACAATGTGACAGCACACTCTCCCTTTCACCCCGGGTTCCCTGTGTGTATTCAAGCAGTTCTAACCCTTCCTGCCTTTTCATCGTGCAGTTGGACAGAAGCCACCCATCTGGTCTCTTGCATCTGACTGAACTAAGAAGCACACTTTTCATGAGTACATTCCTCACGTGTATTATTTTTTGTTTTATAGATATATATTTAAGTGTACACATGTGAATGCATATGTGTGTGAGTAAAAACTTGGAAAAAAGCCAGTTATCTTGTGGTTTGTCATACTAGCAGCACCTTGAATGCTTGTTGCTATGCCTCATTGGAGAATCTCTTCACAGCTACACAACTCTGTTCAGGAACAGACTGGACGGATTCTCTTTGGTTGCGTTCACTCTCCACTTAGTTGCTATTAGAATTGTCCTTGGAGATTTTAAACTGGTTTTATTAGTTGAAGTAAATATGTATTACCAGCTCAAGAATTCAGCAGGGAAGGAGTTGGGACTGTGGACAGTCCTAGCATGAGAACTTTATCTCCACATCATTTCTTATTTTGTTTGGAAAAGCCATTGCATAAGGGCCAACTTTTGGCATTTGGCTTTTGTTTAATCTAGTCTTCACGTATAAGCTGGGGCTAGCCTGGCCTCTTTCCTAGTGCGATTTCCCTTCCAGCCTTCTGCTTGTTGTAGCCACTGCTTGAAACCTAGACCTCCCCACCCCTACTCCTCGTCCATGCTGCTGCTTTCAAATGCTGCTGCTTGGCAATGACAAAATGGAGGTCAAGTAATCTGTTTCCTGCCAGCTCTAGGGCTCTCTCTCTTTTACTCCCTGTCTCTCTGATTAGCCAGTTCTGGTGAAGCCAAATACCACTCATGGCAATGCCACATGTATCACAGTAAAATTGTGCTCTATAGGCAGGGCTGGATTTCCCAACAAGCAAGGTATGTATGGGTTTACTTGTGTGTATTTACTACCTGTAGTGAAAGCGTTCACTACAGATTAGTAAGTAAACACAAGTAAGCCCATGTGTACCTTGCTTAATGTAAACTGGTACCTATCTTGCTTACTGGTTAATTACTCTCCCGTCTATAGGATTTTCCACTGCTGATTTTTCAGACGTAGATAACCAGGGCTTTCTTCCGAGGTGACTCTGGATGGACTCAACCTGCAATCTTTCAGTTAGCAGCGAGTGCGTTACCATTTGCGCCACACAGGGACTCTCCAATTAAGGGACGTTAACGTGATTCTGTTGGGGCTCAGGCACTTACTTGCTAGATACCGTTTCTTAGGGATATTTTTGAGTTGTCCTTGGTGCCATCATTCATAGGGGTCCCACTGCATTATATTTACCAAAAAATTCTTTAAAGCTTCTTGCATGTCACTAGCACCCCTGCCTAATTTCTACTGGTACTACAGGGTTCTCACTGTCTATAGCTTTTTACTGCTTTAGTAATTTTAACGGTCATCTGGTAAAGATCAAGTTAGATGCCTATTCTTGTGCAGCCTGGAAAGCAAGGCTATACTTCTAAGCTCAGCTGATGCCGTGCTCAGTGACGAGCCAGCCATGTGCTAAGAAGGGCTCACTGATGTTTTGCTGCTCCCCCTGAAATCTTCCTGAAGATGCTGCTTTCGTTCTTCCTCTCTCATGGCTCTATACTCTCGTCGTAGTGAACACATCTCTCTTGGCTTGGGCTTCCCTCTATACAGGTGACCATAAAAAATACACATATAGAAATGTAACTCTAGCTGGTCCTAATCTGGTTGCTGAACTCCAGATTCACATTTTAAAAACTTTAAATATCATGTTTGACATTTTTACATAGATATCCCAGTAGTGCCAAAACTTACCAACATCCAAAACAAAGACTTTTCTTCACAAGTCTCTCATCTCCCTGTGTCTCCTATTTCTGTCCTCCTCTAGGGCTTCCAAAGCTCCCCGTTCTAATTCAGAGTTACTGGACCTATTGGGGCTGGAGGAACTGTCGAGACAATAGCTGTTGAGTTGCTCTTCAAAGCCTGAATGGAAACTTTCTCCTGAAGTCACCTTTAAACTAACAGTTTAACCCAAAGAGTAAAGATTGTCACTCTTGAGTATTGCATTTAAAAAAAAAAAAAAAAGTGTGTGTGTGTATGTATATAAGTATGTATATAAGTATATAAATATGTATATAAATAAGTATATAAATATGTATATATATAAGTATATAAATATGTATATATATAAGTATATAAATATGTATATAAATATATATATATAAAAGACCAAAGAGTCAACAGCTATTTTAAAGCATAGATGAGAAGGTTAGAGCGCAGGAAGTGAACAACTAGAACAGAATGTGAAGAATGTAACTAATGACACTAACCATTATGTCTGTTAACTGTGGAATGGCAGAGGGTTTTGCTGTGTATATTTTCACCAAAAAAAAGAGTTTCCCACCTTCAATGAGTCACTGTCTGCTCTTCCTCCCCCTCCCCCTCCTTGTTCTTCTCTTCATACCATTCAGCTTTTTATAAGCTACATTATCATTCTCTAGGCCCAAGGTTTGAAGAGGCATTCCATGGAATACTGCCTTTCACTTCCTCATGACATGATTGGTTTAGATTTTTGTTTGTCGTCAACAAGTAAACTAATGTGATCTGCCAATGTTCAGGTGTAACTTTGCTGAATTTGTTTATTAGCTCTAGTATCTTTCTTGTGGAATCTTGGAGATTTTCTATATACAGAATCATGTTATCTGTGAATAGAGATGGCTTTACTTCTCCTTTCCAATTTGGGTGCCTTTTACTATTATTATTTTCTTATCTAATTGCTCTGGCTAGAACTCCCAGTACAATGTTGAAAACCAGTGATGAGTATGGGCATCCTTGTCTTGTTCCTGATCTTAGGGGGAAAGCTTTCAGTCTTTCACCATTGAGTATGATGTCAGATGTGGGATTTTTATTGGTGTCCTTTATAATAGTGGGGAATTTTCTTTCTATTCCTAGTTTGTTGAGTGTTTTTTTTCATCATGAAATGATGCTGGATTTTGTCGAATGCCTTTTCTGCATCAATTGAGATGATCATTTGTTTTTTTCCCCCCTTTATTCTAGTAAAGAGTTATTACACTGACTGACTTTCTTATGTTGAACTACTGTTGCATTCCTGGGATAAATCCTACTAGACCATGGTGTACAATCCTTTTAATATGCTGTTGGATTCAGTTTGCTAGTATTTTTGTTGAGGATTTTTGCATCTATATTCACAAGAAATATTGATCTGTAATTTTATTTACTTGTTGTGTCTTTACCTGGTTTTGGTATCAGAGTAATGCTGGCCTCAAAGAATGAATGAGAAAGGTCCATGTCT
Organism: Loxodonta africana; assembly: GCF_030014295.1. Lineage (NCBI taxonomy): Eukaryota > Metazoa > Chordata > Mammalia > Proboscidea > Elephantidae > Loxodonta > Loxodonta africana. Next base: position 59,910,779 of record NC_087358.1, read on the forward strand.
TCTTCTATTCTTTAAAGATTTTGAGAAGGATTGGTGTTAATTCTTCTTTAAATGTTTAGTGGAATTTACCAATGAAGCCATCCGGTCCTGGACTTTTCTTTGTTAGGAAGTTTTTGATTACTGATTCAATCTCTTCACTTGTTGTAGGTCTGTTGAGCTTTTCTCTTTCTTCTTGAGTCAATTTAGGTGATTTGTGTGTTTCTAGGAATTTGTCCATTTCATCTGGATTATCTAATATGTTGGTGTAAAATAGTTACTATCTTCTCCTACTTCCAAATTCCTTCTTAAATTTGTCCCATTCTTTCCATTTTCACTTTAATTACCTAGTTCAAGTTCCTATCAAGTCTCGCCTGAGTGATAAATTTGTGATTTGATATCCTGGTTTCTACTTCTCCCTTCTCTAAAATATTCTACTTCCACAGCTATGAAATTTACTAAAGAAGACGCAGCCACACCACTCCTTCCAATACCTTCATAGCTCCTCACTGATTTAGAATACAGTCAGCCTCCTTGGCATGGTGCTCCAGGCCCTTCAGGACGCACATTCTCCCTAGCTGTTTCTCTCACTACCCACCGCCCCCAAGTGCATCCCCAAACTCCAAATTCTAGTCACTCCAGACTGTTTTCATTCTCCAAACCATCTTGTATTCAAGTCTTCATCCTCTGTTAAAGCTACATGTACTGCTGTCAGTCTGTCAGTGTTTGTTACATGTCCAGGATGAAATAAGTAATAGAAATTGACAATAAGCATTTAGAAACTTGTATGGCAATTTCAAAAAGTAATTTTATATTGAATCCTATACTAAAAATTTTGAGCTTGTATTTGTATGTCATTTTTCTAGTAATTCATATCCACTGTATTTTATAGAAGCATTAGTCTACTTTGGATTAAACAACTACAAAAACACCGAAAAAACTGGTCTCACCCCACAGGTAGTTTGAGAACCACTGATCAAGACTGTCCTTCAAGCCTCATCCTCAGAAGAGTTACCAGTTGAAACTATGCCCATTCTTCAAAGTACAGCTCAAGTGACATTTTCTCTGTGAAACTTTCCCTAACTGTTCAGCCTAGAAATTACTCATACATTTGTCTACGTAAACATACCCCTTTGTTTAAAACTTTTCTGTGGCATTAGACATATTATGTCCTGCATTACAACCACCGATGTGTCTTCTTCTCTAGGAGGCTAGTGCTTTAAAGGCAAGAGCCCTTGGATAAAACAGATAATCAGTAAATGTCTCTGAATGAAACACAGTTATTCTAGAGTAAATAAAGGGAAGAGAGAAACGCGTCCTGCTCTGTGTGTGTGAGCAAAGTGGGTGCTCAGAGTAATACCTCAGTTCCTTACCTGGCACCTACCTGCCTCTCAGCCTCATCTGTTCGTTTGCATTTCATACTTGTGTGGGACCCTTATGCCTTGCCCTCAGCTCCTGCCTGAGATCACACAGTTGCACCTTTGTCCATGCTGTGCCCTCTGCTGGACATCGTTTCCACCCTTCTCTGTCTGGTTAATTCTCATGTGTCCTTCAAGACTCATCTTATGCAGCCTTTCCTTCAAAATCTATCCTGAATCCGTTTCTCTGGCCTTCTATGAATTCTATGCATCCTCCCAGCTGGGCATTTACCATATTAAACTGAAATTATCTGTTTACGTTCTGTCTTCCCCCATGCCTCGAGACTGTAAACTTCTTGAGTACAGGGACAATATCTTATTAGTAATCTGCATACTCTCAGTGCCAAGCATAGTGGATGCCACATAGTCAGTGTTCGAAAACACTATTTATCTGAAGGCAAGCTCATTTTGAAGCACTAAAGGAGAAAAGGGAACATAATTGTTGGTTTCTGGAGACATTATGCTAGTCAAAGCAATCAGAGATACGCTAATTTAGTTTAGGAGGAGAATAAAATTACTGATTGTGGATCAGAAAAACACTGGAGAGAAGAAATGATTAAAATCAGTGGCTTTTGTATGGGAACTGATATTCTGTTTGCTAGGGAATGCTGGGATCAGAGATTCAGATTCTGAACTAAGTATAACTGAAGTACTTATAGACTCTATTTTCTATTGAGAAACAATTCTTGCTATCGATTCAGAAAATGTCTAGTACTCTCAGGACGCTATGATATTCCATATAGAATTCAATCAAGAAGGAAAAGAAGGTCACTGGTGACAGCTATCTTAATTGAGAAGAATGAGACAGGCTACAACACAGCACATGTTGAAGCAGATGTTAACATGGGTAGCAACAGCATTTCCTCTTCCGTGAATCTCAGCACAGACACCTGGAAGAAGTGCGTGGGCCCGAGCTGCGCTTTGGGAAGTCATCTCAAATGATGATTTCTTAGTTCTTAGCCAGACTTTCTGCTATTCACCAAGGAAACTCCCATGGTTACTGGTATTACGTAGCAACCTTGAAACAGCTGGAAGATATTAGTCAATCAAAGCCACATAGGACTGGCAGGAGGATGGCGAAATGGGCACCAAATCAAAGCCTTCTTGTTTTGGTTACAATCTAAGGATTCCTATTACACATGACGCCTTGTCTACCCTTGGCCAGAGCTATGTTTTTAACTAGCTCTGTCTCCGTAAATTGAGGATTAGAAGATCCATCTGGGAATAACTCTTCGGTGGATTAAAAATAAAGATTTGGTAATAAAAACACTTAAAATGCTTGGCTGGCATTTGGATAATGATGCAAAATATTTTAGTAGTATAGAGAAAGACTGCCATTTTTATGAAATTGTAGAGTTGGAAAAAGATAACAGAGATCTGACAGGCTTTAACCACTCCTCTGTTGGTTTGTCACGCTGTGGTGGCTTGCGTGTTGCTGTGATGCTGGAAGCTATGCTACTGGTTTTTCTCAAATACCACCAGGATTACCCATGGTGAACAGATTTTAGTGGCGCTCCCAAACAAAACAAAATAGGAAGAAGGACCTGGCAATCTACTTCTAAAAATTGGCCAGTGAAAACCTTATGAATAGCAGCAGAACACCCTCTGATACAGCACTGGAAGATCTGCCTCCTCAAAGTAGAGTTGACCTTAAGGATGGGGTTGGAGTAAGGCTTCCTGAACCTTCATTTGCTGATGTTGCATGACTCAAAATGAGAAGAAACATCTGTAAATATCCATTAATAATCAAAGAAAGTAGAATGCACAATGTACGAATCTAGGAAAACTTGAAGTTGTCAAAAATAAATGGAACACATAAAGATCAATATCCTAGGTACTAGTGAGCATAAACGGACTGGCATTGGCCATTTTGAATCAGATAGTCATATGACCTACTATGCTGGGAAACACAAATTGAAGAGGAATAGCACTGCATTCATCATCAAAAAGAACATTTCACAATCTATCCTAAAGTACAATACTGTCAGTGATAATATCCATACACTTACAAGAAAGACTAGTCAATACTGTTATTCAAATCTATGCACCAACCACTAATGCCAAAGACGAAGAAATTGATGATTTTTATCAGCTTCTGAAGTGTGAAATTGATCGAACATGCAATCAGGATGCATTGATAATTACTGGAGATTGGAATGTGAAAGTTGGAAACAAAGAAGGATTGATAGTTGGAAAATATGGCCTTAGTGACAGAAACAATGCCGGAGATCACATGATAGAATTTTGCAAGACCAACGACTTCTTCATTGCAAATACCTGTTTTCACCAGCATAAACGGCGACTACACACATGTACCTCACCAGATGGAATACACAGGAATCAAATCGACTATATCTGTGGGAAGAAACAATGGAAAAGCTCAGTATTATCAGTCAGAACAAGGCCAGGGGCCGACTGTGGAACAGACCATCAATTGCTCATATGCAAGTTCAAGTTGAAGCTGAAGAAAATTAAAACAAGTCCACAAGAGTCAAAGTATGGCCTTGAATATAACTCACCTGAACTTAGAGACCATCTCAAGAACAGATTTGACGCACTGAACACTAACGACTGAAGACCAGGTGAGTTGTGGGATGACATTAAGGATATCATCCATGAAGAATGCAAAAGGTCATTGAAAAGAGAAAAAAAAAAAAGACCAAAATGGATGTCAGAAGAGACTCTGAAACTTGCTCTTCAATGTTGAGTAGCTAAAGTGAATGGAAGAAACGATACAGTAAAAGAGCTGAACAGAAGATTTCAAACGGTGGCTTGAGAAGACAAAGTAAAGTATTATAATGAAATGTACAAAGACGTGGAGTTAGAAAACCAAAAGGCAAGAACACATTCGGCATTTCTCAAGCTGAAAGAACTGAAGGAAAAAATTCAAGCCTAGAGTTGCAAAACTGAAGGATTCTATGGGCGAAAAACTGAATGACACCAGAAGCATCAAAAGAAGATGGAAGGAATACACAGAGTCACTGTACCAAAAAGAGCTGGTTGATCTTCAACCATTTTAGGAGGTATGATCAAAAACCAATGGTACTGAAGGAAGAAGTCTCAGCTGCTCTGAGGCACTGGCATAAAATAAGTCTCCAAGGATTGACGGAATACCAGTTGAGATGTTTCAACAAATGGATGCACTGCTGGAAATGCTCATTTGTCTATGCCAATAAATTTGGAAGACAGTTACCTGGCCAATTGACTGGAAGGGATCCATATTTGTGCCCATTCCAAAGAAAGGTGATCCAACAGAATGTGGAAATTATTGAATGTCATAATATCACATGCAAGTAAAATTTTGTTGAAGATAATTCAAAAAACTGTTGCAGCAGTACATTGACAGGGAACTGCCAGAAATTAAAGTTGGATTCAGAAGTGTACATTGGACAGATACCATTGCTGATGTTAGATGGATCTTGGCTGAAGAAGAAAACACAGAAAGAATTTTACCTGTGTTTTACTGACTATGCAAAAGCATTAGACTCTGTGGGTCATAACAAATTATGCATAACATTGCAAACAATGAGAACTCCAGAACACTTGTGCCCATGAGGAAGCTGTACATAGACCAAGAGGTAGTTGTTCAAACAGAAAAAGGGGATCCTGTGTGGTTTAAAATCAAGAAAGGTGTGCATCAGGGTTGTATCCTTTCACCATAACTCATTTAATGTGTATGGTGAGCAAATAATATGAGAAGCTGGACTATCTGAAGAAGAATGCTGCATCAGGATTGGAGGAGGATTCAACAACAACCTGTGATACGGAGATGATACAACCTTGTTTGCTGAAAGTAAAGAGGACTTGAAGCACTTACTGGTGAAGATTAAAGACTACAGCCTTCAGTATGGATTACACCTCAACATACAGAAAAAAACTCTCACAACTGGACCAATAAGCAACATGATAAACAGAGAAAATACTGAAATTGTCAAAGATTTCATTTTACTTGAATCTACAATCAATGCCCACAGAAGTAGCAGTCAAGAAATCAAACAACGTATTTCATTGGGCAAATCTGCTGTAAAAGACCTCTTTAAAGTGTTAAAAAAAAAAAATGTGACTTTAAGGACTAAGGTTTCTCTGACCCAAGCCATGGTATTTTCAACTGCCTCATATGCATGCGAAAGCTGGGCAATGAATAAGGAAGACTGAAGAAGAATTGATGCATTTGAACTATGATGCTGGCAAGAATTCTGAATATACCATGGACTGGCAAAATAATGAACAAATCTGTCTTGGAAGTACAGCCAGAATGCTCCTTAGAAGTGAGGATGGCGAGACTTTGCCTCATTTTTGTACATGTTATCAGGGGGACCAGTCCCGGAGAAGGACATCATGCTTGGTAAAGTAGAGGATCAGCGAAAAAGAGCAACACCCTTAAATGAGATGGAGTAACACAGCAGCTGCAACAACAGACTCAGACATAGAAATAATTGTGAGCATGGTGCATGACCAGCAGTGTTTCGTTCTGTTGTTACATGGGGTCATTACGAGTCAGAGCCGACCAGTGGGCACCTAACAACAACAACACGTAACAGAGTCCTGAGCTTTGGGCTCAGACACCTGCTTCACTAGACTCATGGCCCAGGACAGGTTATGTCATCTTTCTCATCTTCAGGTCACTCATTCATAAAAGCAAAAAATTCAAACCCATTGCCTGCTGAGTTGATTCGGATTTATAACAACCTTATAGGACAGAGAAGAACTGCCCCATAAGGTTTCCAAAGAGCAGCTGGTGGATTCGAACTGCCAACCTTTTGGTTAGCGGCTGAGCTCTTTAGCCATTGCACCACCAGAACTCCATAGGTAGGGTACACACACAGTAAAAGTAAGTGGTCTCTCGGCATTTTTCCACTTCCATTGTCTAGTCTCCTAGTCCCTCAGTTTTCTCATCTGTCAAACACAGAAATAAAACCTATTGGTTATTGTAAAGATTAAATAGTATAATGAATGTAAACTACTTGACCTAGTACCCGGCCTATAGTCCAGGTTGAATGAATAGTAACAAGTACAATGAAGATAATGATGAAGCTAATCCTTCTGTAGAGAATGCCATATGCTAAGCACCGTTTTCAATGTTTTACATGTATCACCTTAATTAATCATTGTAACTGCCCTATTATCTATCACTCCCATTTTACAGAACCCAGGCTGTCTGGTTCCAGAGCCAACACTCTTAGCCACTAAGCGAGGAGGAGGAGGGGGAGGATGGACTGGAGGAGGAGACCTTACTGATAATGCTGACCATGTAAGGCACCTAGTAGAATGCCTGGCACATGGGAAATGCTTGCTATTGTTATAATGATGGTATTATTTGTAGAGACTTATAGAGATGGAAGTTCTACAAACCCTAACCCATCTATTTTAGGTACTTGTTCAAGGATTAAATCAGTTTTATCCCCTTTCTTGGAGTCCCTGGGTAGCACAAACAGGTTAGACATTCGGCTACTAACTGAAAGGTTGGCAGTTCAAATCCATCTACAGGTGCCTTGGAAGAAAGGCCTGTGATCTACTTCTGAGAAATCAGCCACTGGTAACCCCTTGGAACACAGTTCTGCTCTGACACCCATGGGGATGCCATGAGTTGGAGTCAAGTCAACTCAGGGGCAACTGGTTTATCCCCTTTTTTATATTTTAACTATTTCTTGCTTTCATTTAAGCCTAATTTCTCTTTTTTGAAATCCCAGTAAAGAAGAGAATAAAAACTTCTCTGGAATGATTAATTACTCTATCTGAGGATATTTAGTAAGTTACGAATCTCAAAACCTTTAAGGATTTTCCATAGGTGCTAATCTCTTGTTTTCCATCCATTTAATCTTATTTGTTGCTTTTCTCTGAGCCTTTCACAGTTCTTTCATTTCTCTCTTGAAAGCTGGAAACAAAATTGGACACTATTTTCTAATACTGGTTTCATCCGTGTGCATTTAGGAGAAGAGTCACTCCTTAATGCTAGTGCAAACGGTTAATTGCTGGACTACTATCAAAAAGTCAGTGGTTCGAAGCCACCCAGCTGCTCCTTGGGAGGAAGACTTAGAGATCTGCTTCCATAATGATTACAGCCTAGAAAACCCTATGGGACAGTTCTACTCTGTTACATACGGTCACTATGGGTTGGAATTGACTCAACAGCACCTAACAATGACAACAACCCTAACCCAGGCATAATTTGTGTTTTACTGTGAATTTTGGATCTGACTTTTCTTCTTATAAGGTTGATGTGAGGATCAAATGAGACGATGTTTTTAAAGTAACTATAGCATGGTGCCCAATGAATACCAATCAAGACGTTAACTAATACCAGATGAGGAATCCAATCCCTTCAATTATAAATGTATTCTTGTATCCCTAACGGCCTCTGTCCACAGGGTAAAACCCAGTGTTGTCTGAATGTTCTCTTGGCATACAGGGTTAGTCATAATCTGGTCTGCACCTCCTTTTCCAGCTTCCTCTCTTCGCATCGCCTCCCACCACGAACACGCTCTACTCAGCCATACTGAACAATTCGCTCTTCTCAGAACCCACCATGCTCTCACCCATACCTCTGTGTACTTGCACATGCTGTTTCCTGTGTCTGGGATGCCCTGACTCCCAAACACCTGGGAAATTCCTCAGCATCTTTCAAAAGTGAACTGAAGCATCACGTTCTCCACGAAGGCCTTCATCACTCATCCCCCAGATGGCAAGCTACAGCATCTTACGCATATGTCTCTGTAGAACTCATGAATTGTTTGCTATTTGTCTTCTCTGAGTTCCTTGAGGGCGAGGGCTATCTTTTATTTTTCTGTCCCTAATGTTGGGTATGCCTCAAGAACTTAAGAAATGAACGAATGGTTGAACTATACTCATTCTTCAGCCTCAGTACAAGCACTATCTCCCCATTACCCTCACGTCCTCTGAATCACTCATTTTGGCCCTTGCTCACCACTTGACTTGTGCTCACCCAGCAGTTCCTCCCATGCCCAGGGTGATGAACACTTATTAAGTGAGTGACTATGGAAGAAAATTTGGTAATTTAATGTCACTTTTTTCATATAACTAAAATCAAAAACCAAACCCAGTGCCGTCGAGTCGATTCCGACTCATAGTGACCCTATAGGACAGAGTAGAACTGCCCCATAGAGTTTCCAAGGAGCGCCTGGCGGATTCGAACTGCTGACCCTTTGGTTAGCAGCCCTGGTGGCGTAGTGGTTAAGTGCTACAGCTGCTAACCAAAGGGTCGGCAGTTCGAATCCGCCAGGCGCTCCTTGGAAACTCGATGGAGCAGTTCTACTCTGTCCTATAGGGTCACTATCAGTCGGAATCAACTCGATGGCACTGGGTTTGGTTTTTTGTTTATATAAAATCTGGAAACCCTGGTGGCAAAGTGGTTAAGAGTTCAGCTGTTAACCAAAAGGTCAGCAGTTTGAATCTACCATGTGCTCCTTGGAAACCCTATGGGGCAGTTCTACTGTGTCCTATAAGGTCTTTATGAGTTGGAATTAACAGCAACAGGTTTTTTATATAAAATCTTATGCTGCTTTATTCTAAATAACTGCATGTGGATTTTTTTTTTTTAAGCAAATGGCTTAACTTTTACATTCCTCAGAATTTGAAACTAGGCATCTAGTTAATCACTATAAAAATTGTTCCTCCTGGAAATGGAACTTTTCCTTATCTCCCAACGTAGTAACGATGTTTTTAAAAAGGAGACATTCCCAGAGTTTTGGGTTAAGATGGCTGTCTTACTTTCCAAGTGCTGCTATAACAGAAATACCATAAGTGGGTGTCTTCAAAGAATAGAAATTTATTGTCTCACAGTTTAGGAGGCCAGAAGTCCAAATTCAGGGCTTTAACTCTAGGGGAAGGTCTTTGTCTCTTTCAGCTTCTGTTTCTTATTCCTTGGTGATCTCTACGTGGTGTCTATCTTCCCCCAGTTTATGTTCCCCTCTCTGTGTCTAATCTGCTTTTTTTTACATCTAAAAAATGATTAGCTTTAAAAGACATCCTACGCCAATATGGGTTCATTGATGTAACAAAGAAAACCATATTCTCAAATGGGATGACATCCATAGGTGTAGGGGTTAGGATTTCAAAACATATTTTGGGGGACACAATTCAATCCATAATAATGGTGGATTGAAACCGCAACATAGGACTTCTTACACCCAATAATTACCAAAAATAATAAAACTTTCTCCCAAAAGAGAATTAAAAACAAGAACCAAAGAGGTAAAGGGTAAGACTGAAGGAATCAGCTTCAAACACTTCACAAACAGGAAACAGAAGATTCCAGAGTAGAGTGGGGAGACACAGCGTGGCCCCTACTTCCCTGAAATAAAGCTTTACTCTGTCTTTAGGCGAAATAATCTTACTTCTTTCGTGATTTTAGAAAATCCTTAAAAAACAAACAAACAAAAATACCCTTGTTTGTCAGAGTAGAACTGTGTTCCATGGGGTTTTTAATGACTAATTTTTTGGAAGTAGATTGACAGGCCTTTCTTCTGAGATGCCTGTGGGTGGACTCAAACCGTCAACCTTTCATGTTAACTATTTAAAAAAAAAAAAAATTTATTTTTAAGGATTCCAGAACATACTTAGTACCCTTCCTTAATTATCTGTGAGAATTGACCAGAACATGATTTCAAATGTAAAATTTCCCAATGTCAAGTCATTGTTTAGGAAATATTAAAGCATCTTAACCAATATCTTAGAAGCTTTAGCAATATTAACTGGTTCTGTGAAACTACAAAAAGGCTGGCACCAAGGAGGGGGCAGGAAGGGAAGAAGCCTGGAGTCATAGCGAATGCACACCCTAGATAATCCAAAACGCTCCTCTGTTCCTCCAGTGAATGCCAGTAAAACAATGTGCTGGGAGAGAATTCTATTTGCGAATTTCTCACAGAGATGGGTGCTCACAGATCTTTTGTGGGGGAATCAGGAAGTTTGGTGCCTGCTAGGTTGCTGGTAAAATTACTGCTTCCTGGACAGGACGGAAGGTGCAGTCAAATATTTTCTCTTACCATTCTCAATTTAAAAAGCCATGGGGAGTCCACAGTTTTATACCAACATTGATTGATTGATTTTTTCTGACTGGCGGATTAGGGTAGTTTTGGGATGGGTCCAGCTTTGTGTGAGATTATTTTCTTGGTCCACAAACGGAAGATTACCTGTAAGTTATCCAGGATGACTCGGAGGGAGTGTACCTGTCGACGAACAGCAGCTGAAAATCTTTCATAGCTTGCAGCATCGTATTCACTCATTTGGATCTCTTTAAGCCTGAAACAGAGCGGGAGAAAGCCAACAGCTTAACTCACATAACTGTGGGTCTTTTACTTCCATTCATCTATTGGTAGAGCTGTAGCAAACTGGCTTGGTAACTCGGGTTGCCTTGTAAAGAAAAGGAAAGAAATGATGTCTCCAGTTTGGAGTTTCAAAGGAAGGAAATGTCCAGTGGTGTGCTGGTAAACAGTTAATAAGTGACTCTGCAGGATGAAAAAAAAGCCCTGACTTGTAGCATTTGCTGATTTCCACAGTGTAAATACCCCCATCATGATCGATTTTAAGCTGCCAACAGTGAGGTCGCTGAACATGGAGTTAGTAAGAAATGTACACACTGGACTAGGCTCTCATGAGCCTGGCTGGCTCTATAGCCCACTCCTGCAGTATTCCAAAGACATGTTGTGATGCTGGCAGCTATCAGTTCACATGGCAGATTCCTAGAGATCCCCACAGTTTGCTTTTCAAGACTGAGGCCATCTCTTTGGTTGGCCCAGATAGCAAAGAATGTAATTTAATGTATGCTATGTGTCCATATGCAAGAGTTTTCTGAAACTGCTGACTATATACTTTTTACAGGATAATTATGTTTTAATATTATTGTGGCTTTGAAATCCTAGCTCTTGGTCCAACTCTCTTCCTCTTCATCATTTGCTCCTGCTGCTGTCCCACTGAACACGGCATGCGCCCCCACTTCTGTGCCCTTGTGCAGGCCTCTCCCCCACCCGCCCAGAGTGTCCCTTCCCTGCCTCTTTGCCTACTAGCCTCCACTTACCTTTCAAGACAAATCCATGATCATCTCCCCTGGGAAGCCTGCTCTGATCCCCAGGTCTTGCTTCTGTGTTCTCATATCACCTCCTGTTGACCACTATCAGGGCATTTACTAATGTGCTATCGTCTGCCACCTACCTCCCCAACTTGGTCCCACGCTCCTTTAGTTAAGGGCTGAGTCTTTTTCGTCTTATACGCACAGTGCCTTAGCATGATGAAAAAAAGCTGGTATATAATAGGTGCTCAAAATAAATTGAAACGAATGACCAAAATTAATAAAGATGACCCAGCGTTATTTAAATAAGTAGAAGGTTCACTCACCTAGCGAAGCTCTCTTGGGTTTTATAGTATTGTATCCACATCCCTCTAAAGGAGCATTGATGTAATCACACAGTTAAAACTTCTATAAATATAAAGGGCACTGATACTAAGACAGAAATCGTGGTGGCGTAGTGGTTAAGAGCTACGGCAGCTAACCAAAAGGTCAGCAGTTCAAATCCACCAGGCGCTCCTTGGAAACCCTATGGGGCAATTCTACTCTGTCCTGTACGGTCACTAAGAGTCACAATCGAATCGACAGCAACAGGGTTTTTATTTTTATTTTTGATACTGTTTTTGTTGTTGTTAGGTGCCGTCGAGTCGGTTCCGACTCATAGCAACCCTATGCACAACAGAATGAAACACTGCCCGGTCCTGCGCCATACTCAAAATCGTTGTTATGCTTGAACTCATTGTTGCAGCCACTGTGACAATCCACCTCGTTGAGGGTCTTCCTCTTTTCTGCTGACCCTGTACTCTGCGAAGCATGATGTCCTTCTCCAGGGACTCATCCCTCCTGACAACACGTCCAAAGTATGTAAAATGCAGCCTCACCATCCTTGCGTCTGAGGAGCATTCTGGCTGTACTTCTTCCAAGACAGACTTGTTCGTTCTTTTGGCAATCCATGGTATACTCAATATTCTTCGCCAACACCACAATTCAAAGGCGTCAGTTCTTCTTTGGTCTTCCTTATTCATTGTCCAGCTTTCACATGCATATGATGTGATTGAAAATACCATGGGTCAGGCGCACCTTAGTCTTCGGAGTGACATCTTTGCTCTTCAACACTTTGAAGAGGTCCTTTGCAGCGGATTTACACAATGCGATGCGTCTTTTGATTTCTTGACTGCTGCTTCCATGGCTGTTGATTGTGGATCCAAGTAAAATGAAATCCTTGACAACTTCAATCTTTTCTCCATTTATCATGATGTTGCTCACTGGTCCAGTTGTGAGGATTTTTGTTTTCTTTATGTTGAGGTGTAATCCATACTGAAGGCTGTGGTCTTTGATCTTCATTAGTAAGTGCTTCAAGTCCTCTTCACTTTCAGCAAGCAAGGTTGTGTCATCTGCGTAACTCAAGTTGTTAATGAGTCTTCCTCCACTCCTGATGCCCCATTCTTCTTCATAAAGTCCAGCTTCTCATATTATTTGTCCAGCATACAGATTAAATAGGTATGGTGAAAGAATACAACCCTGACACACACCTTTCCTGACTTTAAACCAATCAGTATCCCTTTGTTCTGTCTGAATAACTGCTTCTTGATCTATGTAAAGGCTCCTCATGAGCACAATTAAGTGTTCTGGAATTCCCACTCTTCGCGATGTTACCCATAGTTTGTTATGATCCACACAGTCAAATGTCTTTGCATAGTCAATAAAACACAGGTAAACAGCCTTCTGGTATTCTCTGCTTTCAGCCAGGGTCCCTGTGACATCAGCAATGATATCCCTGGTTCCACGTCCTCTTCTGAAACTGCCCTGAATTTCTGACAGTTCCCTGTTGATATACTGCTGCAGCCATTTTTGAATGATCTTCAGCAAAATTTTGCTTGCATGTGATATTAATGATATTGTTCTATAATTTCCACATTCGGTTGGATCACCTTTCTTGGGAATAGGCATAAATATGGATCTCTTCCAGTCAGTTGGCCAGGAAGCTGTCTTCCATATTTCTTGGCATAGACGAGTGAGCACCTCCAGTGCTACATCTGTTTGTTGAAACATCTCAATTGATATTCCATCAATTTCTGGAGCCTTGTTTTTTGCTAATGCCTTCAGAGAAGCTTGGACTTCTTCCTTCAGTACCATCAGTTCCCGATCATAGGCCACCTCTTGAAATGGTTATATATCGACCAATTCTTTTTGGTATAATGACTCTGTATATTCCTTTCATCTTCTTTTGATGCTTCCTGCGTCGTTTAATATTTTCCCCATGGAATCCTTCACTACTGCAACTCGAGGCTTGAATTTTTTCTTCAGTTCTTTCAGGTTGAGAAACGCCAAGTGTGTTCTTCCCTTTTGGTTTTCCATCTCCAGTTCTTTGCACATGTCATTATAATACTTTACTTTGTCTTCTTGAGAGGCCCTTTGAAATCTTCTGTTCAGTTCTTTTACTTCATCAATTCTTCCTTTTGCTTTAGCTGCTCGATGCTCAAGAGCAAGATTCAGAGTCTCCTCTGACACCCATCTTGGTCTTTTCTTTCTTTCCTGTCTCTTCAGTGACCTCTTGCTTTCTTCATTTATGATGTCCTTGATGTCACTGCACAACGCGTCTGGTCTTCGGTCACTAGTGTTCAGTGCATCAAATCTATTCTTGAGATGGTCTCTAAATTCAGGTGGGATATACTCAAGGTCATATTTTGGTTCTCGTGGACTTGCTCTGATTTTCTTCAGTTTCAGCTTGAACTTGCATATGAGCAATTGATGGTCTGTCCCACAGTCGGCCCCTGGCCTTGTTCTGACTGATGATATTGAGCTTTTCCATTGTCTCTTTCCACAGATGTAGCCAATTTGATTTCTGTGTGTTCCATCTGGCGAGGTCCATAAATGTGTATAGTCGCTGTTTATATTGGTGAAAGAAGGTATTTGCAATGAAGAAGTCGTTGGTCTTGTAAAATTCTATCATTCGATATCCGGCATTGTTTCTGTCACCAAGGCCATATTTTCCAACTACTGATCCTTCTTCTTTGTTTCCAACTTTCGCATTCCAATCGCCAGTAATTATCAATGCATCTTGATTGCATGTTCGATCAATTTCAGACTTCAGCAGCTGATAAAAATCTCTTTCTTCATCTTTGGCCCTAGTGGTTGGTGTGTAAATTTGAATAATAGTCGTATTAACTGGTCTTCCTTGTAGGCATATGGATATTATCCTATCACTGACAGCACTGTACTTCAGGATACATCTTGAAACGTTCCTTTTGACGATGAATGCAACACCATTCCTCTTCGAGTTATCATTCCCAGCACAGTAGACTATGTAATTGTCTGATTCAAAATGGCCAATACCAGTCCATTTCAGCTCCCTAATGCCTAGGATATCGATGTTTATGCATTCAATTTCATTTCTGATGATTTCCAATTTTCCTAGATTCATACTTCTTACATTCCAGGTTCCAATTATTAATGGATGTTTGCAGCTGTTTCTTCTCATTTTGAGTTGTGCCACATCAGCAAATGAAGGTCCCGAAAGCTTTACTCCATCCACGTCATTAAGGTTGACTCTACTTTGAGGAGGCAGCTCTTCCCCAGTCATCTTTTCAGTGCCTTCCAACCTGGGGGGCTCATCTTCCAGCCCTATATCAGACAATGTTCTGCTGCTGTTCATAAGGTTTTCACCGGCTAATGCTTTTCAGAAGTAGACTGCTGGATCCTTCTTCCTAGTCTGTCTTACTCTGGAAGCTCAGCTGAAACCTGTCCTCCATTGGCGACCCTGCTTGTATCTGAATACCGGTTGCATAGCTTCCAGCATCACAACAACATGCAAGCCCCACAGTACGACAAACTGACAGACACGTGGGGGTTTTTGATACTATGGGTTTTTGATACTAGGACAGGGAATAATGATTACATATTTCAAAAGCCTAATTAAGCACATAGTCTTTAAACTGCTGTGTGTGTGTGCACGTGCATGCGTGTACATGTGTGCATGCATGCATATACAATGTTGGAAGACCTGGATTTTAGCACACATCCGAAGCACACAATGCTGGGAGGTGTGAATCCCAGTGTACCTTGAAATTCTTACCCAAATTATATTTTTATCACCTTAGGCTGGAACAGAGGAGTCCCTGGCTCAAATGGTTACGTGCTTGACTATTAGTCAAAAGGTTGCTATTTTGAACCCACCCAGAGGTGCTTTGGAAGACAGGCCTGGTGATTTGCTTCCCAAAGGTCACAGCCTTGAAAACCCTATGGTGCAGTTCTACTCTGCACACATGGGGCTGTCATGAGTCGGCATCAGCTTGAGGGCAACAAACAAATACAACAATAGGCTGGAACACAAACCTCAAATGCTGGAAAATTGTCTCTTCCTCCTTGTCAGGCCAAGTACTAGGAAGAAAGCATTCATATAGGGCAGAGTGCTAGAAGTTTATTAGAATCACATAAAGTTAGACTTAGAACCAGAATACTCCTTAGAAGCGAGGATGGCGAGACTTCCTCTCAGTTACTTTGGACATGTTATCAGGAGGGACCAGTTCCTGGAGAAGGTCATCATGCTTGGTAGAGGGTCAGCGAAAAATAGGAAGACCCTCAAAAAGATGAACTGACACAGTCGCTGCAACAATAGGCTCCAACATTGCAACAGTTGTAAGGATGTCATAGGACTGGGCAGCGTTTCATTCTGTTGTATGTAGGATCACTATGAGTTGGAGCCAACTTGAGGGCACCTAACAACCATTGCCACCATGGGGCAGATTTGCAATTCTTGCCCCACCACCCAGCTGGGTTAGCTAATAGCAACTCAGCTTTCCCAGCTCAAAGGCCACTTCCTTTGAAGTCTTGATTGATCCCATGGGGTAAAACTGACCCTTCCTGTCTTCATGTACCTTATCCAAACATCGACCCTGGAACCTATACACTTAATTGCTTTTAAGGGATATGCCTGTCTCTACTGCAGCATTTTTCAAACTTTTCTGATCATCACTCGCAGTAGGAAATATGTTTTACGCTGACAACCAGTCCACACAAATTTATATGTGTGTGTATGTACAACTGGATCAAAAGCTTAATGAAAAATACATTTATCACATGGGATGCACTCTGATACTTTCTATTCTCTTCCTCTGAGAGGAGGGTCAAGTCTTATTTTCACTCAAATCCTCGGTACCTAGCACAATGCCTGTACACAGTGGCACTCAGAAAATGCTTCTGATAGTGCACTGAAAACACTGGCTGTGCAAAAGTACACACAGGCAAGGCCACTGTAATACCAAAACGGTTGTTTCCCAAAGTGATGTGCCATGGTGCCCTTCTAAGTCTAATTTATTCTCTGTGCTGAAGAACAAATACAAGTATGTATACAGGACTCCTAACAATATCTCTTGTGCTTAGTTTTCAAAGTCTCTTAAGCCTCTCTGTACATTTTCATTAGATTAAGTTATATCTCAAGTATCAAGCTGACAGAAGCTGGGTACACTGAACGCTGCAGCATCTGTGCCCTACCACTCACCCACTGCAGACCTATGCAGTCCATGTGCTTTTCCCCAAGGAAGGGAGATTAGTACTGATTAGGGAAAAAATGGAGACAAAGCATATACCTATATAAATAAAATGTGAAGGTAACTGAAGGAGTCAAGCGGTTGGTAAGTCTCATTCAGCAGACTGGTCTTTGGAGAGTGGTCAGAGTTCACTCCAGCTACAGGGCCACCTCTGGTGAGATCATGTTGCCCCCCAAAATGTATGACATGCCGTTTTGATTATGAAGCAACCTGGAAATCATATTCCAGGTTGTGTGAGCTTTCAGAAAGCTCACCGACAAGGTATTCAAAGCTGATAACAAATTCTGAAAGATCTTCGAAGACTAAAGCAGGAATGGGAAAGGAAAACAGGATATTTTAGCCGCTGGATCAGATGACCTTCCATCGCTAATGTTCTCAAGCCCACAACACTATCTCGTGAAAATGTGTCTCTCTGCTTCTTTAGCCCAGATCAAAACTGCAGGGCACAGCTGTATCACATTCCAGTAACCTATGTGGGCTAACTGTACTTGATCGGCACTGTATATTTGTAAAGGGTATATTTTTTGTTACATGAGAGAATTTAAGTTCTCAATTTACTTTTTCATATGGGTCAGACTTAAACACTACAATTTTGGGTCACTTATGAGGAAAATAAGCTGAGATCCACCGTGTACAGCTGATCAATTTTGCAAATGGTTGTTGTTGTTGCTAGGTGCCGTTGAGTCGGTTCTGACTCCTAGCGACCCTACGTACCACAGAATGAAACAATGCCCGAGCCTGCACCATCCTCAAAATGGTTGCTCTGTTTGAGCCCATTGTTGCAGCCACTGTGTCAATCCATCTCACTGAGGGTCTTCCTTTTTCATGCTGACCCTCTACTGTACTGAGCATGATGTCCTTCTCCAGAGACTGGTCCCTCCTGATAACACGTCCAAAGTACTTGAGATGAAGTCTTGCCATCCTTGCTTCTAAGGAGCATTCTGGCTGTACTTCTTCCAAGACAGAATTCTTTGTTCTTCTGGCAGTCCATGGTATATTCAATATTCTTCGCCAACACCATAATTCAAAGAATTCAATTCTTTTTCAGTCTTCCTTATTCATTGCCGGCTTTTACATGCATATGAGGCAGTTGAAAACACCATGGCTTGGGTTAGGCACACCTTAGTCTTCAAGGTGACATCTTTGCTTTTTAATACTTTAAAGAGGTTTTTGCAGTTGATTTGCCCAATGCAATATGTTGTTTAATTTCTTGCCTGCTGCTTCCATGGGTGTTGATTGTGGATCCAAGTAAAATGAAAAAAGAACATTTCAAGATCTATCCTGAAATATAGTGCTGCCAGTCAGTGATAAAAGAATATCCATATGCCTGCAAGGAAGACCAGTTAAAACAACTATTCCACAGATACAGAGGGTTTAGGATTCAAACATATATTTTGTATGTGTTGGGGGGGGCAAAATTTAATCCATGACCACCAGAAACCAGCTGCCATCGAGTTGACTCTGACTCATGGTGACTCCATGTGTGTCAGAAAAATGGCTGACTTTTTGGAGGCAGATTGCCAGGCCTTTCTTTTGAGATACCTCTGGGTGGACTTGAATTTCCAAACTTCTGATTAGCAGCCAAGTGCATAAACCATTTGCACCATCCAGTGACACTTGCCTCTTTTTCACAGATGCCCCTTGACTTCTTTCCCCTGTGGGACAATGGTCCTTAGTAGAACAGGTTTCTTACCCTTATTCTGGGAATCGGAGAAGAGGCTGTAGACTTGTGTCCAGGCCTTATTGAGAGCCTTGCTGCCCCCTGTCCTCCTCCCCCCGGAACTACCTGTGTGTCAAGGCATCTATCCGCTTGTCTGCTTATATAAGAATTCAGGCCAGAAAATTGCTGGCGAGGCTTTGAGCTTGGCAACAACAGGAACTCTTTAGTCGGGGAGGGGAGAATGACCCCTATCTAATTGTTTGGTTCTTTTCCTAAGTGGACACTTTCTTGTTTATATCAAATGTACAGCAATATTTTCCTCCTAAAAGACTTTTCATTATAGTAGTTCTCTATTTTTTTTTTTGAGAAGTTTAAACTGCTTTCATCCCTAACACAATATCTGTCTTCATAACTTCTCTGTAAGGAGGGAAAGAAGAGCAAATGTGGACACTGAGAAGGTAAATAAACTGCTTATGGTCACTAAGGAAGCCAGCAGAAGGGCTGCCAGTAACCCTCTTGCCTCTGCCGCTGTGGGGTTATTTACCTGCTGGCCCCTGAGGCCCTAGGCTCGCAGGCTCTCCTGAGGGTGTGCTTTCTGTCTCCATTGTTTGTTCTGTTTACTTGCAGGATGTGTAAGCACAGCATGTCCTGTAGCAACAGCAGATGTTCTGCGTAGGAGGGATTTCATAACTCACATACACTCCAGCATGTTTTTTTCTAACTGCACCCAGCTCCTTTAATTGAGCACAAAAATGCAAATCTGCTTCCCACACCACTACCAAGTCCCTCAACTCGAACTAAAGGAGATATTGCTGGTCCTTTGGCATTTTTTACTTTTGGCCGAAGAATATATGTGGCTGTCTAACGAAAGCATCATGTAGGTTCTTTTTTTAGATGGGGTCCCATCAGAGTGGCCCAGAACAGCCCTGGGTTACGTGAAAGCCACTGGTTCTTCAGCCTGGATTTCCAGGCCTCCACCTACTGACAAGGGCCTCCCCATCCAGCCTCATATCCTACTCTTCAGCTGGTAAGCTTTCTCCTGGTAGACCAGCTGGCTCTCTCCTCCACGGACAATATGCCCATCCTACCTTGGTGCCTCTGCTCAGTTACTTCTCCCTTCCTGGACTGTCCTGTCTTGTCCCTTCCCCCTCTCCAAATCCTGGCTGAACTTCAAGACTCAGCTCTGGCCCCACCTCATATCAGCCCACTGGCCTCACTGTCTTTGTACTCCCAGAGGGCATAGCCCCGGTGCCAAGTGAATTTAGCATTTCACTTTACAGGTGTGTGTGTATGTGTGCATGTACGTGTGGTGTGTACTAGTCCTGTCTCCACACTGATCTGTGAGCAAGAATGAACCATCACTTACAGTTTTCTGAATTCCGCATGTGGCCTAGGAATAGACGTCAATTGAGTGATGTCAGTTTCAGTTAGTCCCTGGGTAGTGCAAACACTTAACATGATTGGTTGCTAACCAAAAGGCCGGAGGTTGTAGTCCACCCAGAGGTGCCTTGGAAGAAAGGCCTGGCAAACTACGCCCAAAAAATCAGCCATGGAAAACCCTGTAGAGCACAGTTCTATTCTGGCACACATGGTGT
Organism: Loxodonta africana; assembly: GCF_030014295.1. NCBI lineage: Eukaryota > Metazoa > Chordata > Mammalia > Proboscidea > Elephantidae > Loxodonta > Loxodonta africana. The sequence continues at coordinate 59,930,998 of NC_087358.1, forward strand.
CGCCATAAGTTGGAATCAGCTTGATGGCAACTGAGTTTTTAAAAATTTCTCTTAAGAGACTGGAGGGACACCAGAAGACATGGCACCCAGACTCTCTGTTAGCCCCAAACTAAAACCATTCCCAAAACCAACTCTTCAAAGATTAGACTGGACTATAAGGCATACAATGATACCTGTAAAGAGTGTGCTTCTTAACTCAAGCAGATACATGAAACTAGATGGGCAGCTCCTGTCCGGAGGCGAGATGAGAAGGCAGGAAGGGACAGGAGCTGGTTGGATGGACCCAGGAAATCCAGGGTGGAAAGAAGGAATGTGCGGTCATATTACAGGGAGAGCAACTAGGGTCACGTAACAATGTGTGTATAAATTTTTGTATGAGAAACTAACTTGAGCTGTAAACTTCGACTTAAAGCACACACACACAAAAAAGGTAAAAAAAAAAAAAAAATTCTCTTAAGAGAAATCTCTTTGGTTTTACTTTTTAATGTGTTCATTCTTTCTTCTCCACAGTCGCACACAATCCATAAATATAAGAGTTGCTGACTAGAAAGAACAGGTGATTTTGTTCATTTGGCTAACTCCACTGAAGAGGGAGGGTGGCTATGGATTTCAGTTTGTGGTCTGAGTTGCCGAATGAGGTGGAGAGTCACACAGATCTGGGAACATGCACAGTCTGCTATGACAGTTCACCACAGTGGCCACCACTGCTCTAGATGGGCCGGGGGAACACTCACCTCTGTTGAAAGGCTCTCTGGCCCATCTCTCTCGCAGCTCTCTTCACTTCCTCAGGAACTGCATCTTTCTCAGCCTCAGACACCTGGTATACCGCATGGCCTGCATCCAGCCGGTACGGGCCTCCTTTGCCACCAAGACCTGCTGTGTCTCTTCCCCCTGGAAGGAAAACACGAAAATCCCAATGGTTATTCTGAACCTGAACACAAAAAAAATGTCAGACCATGCCTTTAAGATAGTCCTATGAGGTATATTCATTGTACTTAATTTGTAATTAAACACCCAAATGACTTTTCTTCTGGAAATATGGTATTTCCCTAGTCAGAAATACATTTCCTTTTCTCCACCTATCCAAACCCTAACCATTCCAAGGCTCAGTCCAAACTCTGTGACACCTCACCCGATGGCTCTGCCTCATACAGTTCAATGTGCTTGTGCACTATTGGTTACTTTTCAATATTGATTTTCTTTTCTTACTAACTGTATGCTAGAGGGAATCATATTTTATATATCTTTGTACCTCTGTACCTACAAGAGTGGCCTGGAACGTCATAGACACTTTGTACACATTTTTACTAGTGTGTCTATTAACCAAATGAGCAAAACTTCTCTTCCCTCATATGTTACCTCATTTTTCCTTAGAACACTGAGAGATAACTAGGCTATAGATACTGTTTGCAAATTATAAAAAATGATGCATAGAGCAGTTAAGTGACCTATTCATGACCTAATATTAGTGGCTTAGCCAAGATGAAGGTCCCTGGTGCAAACGGGCAGTTCAAACCCGCCTAGAGGTGCCTTGGAAGAAAGGTCTGGCAATCTGCTTCCTAAAGGTCACAGCCATTGAAAACCCTATGGAGCAGTTCCACTCTGAAACACATGTGGTCACCATGAGCTGGAATCCACTCAACAGCAACTTTTTTTTTAAGCCAAGATTAAAAGCCAATTACTATACCAACTTTGACTTTTAGCTTAGAAAAATGTACAACAGGTAAACATCGCCAGTTTCAGAACAGTTTTCCAATACAAAGCCAAGTTCATATTTATATATATATTATATAAACTTTTAATATTATAAATATAAATTAAATCCTTAAAAGGCCAGGTAAGTAATGTAAACAAGTCAAGTGGGCTGGGTGTGATACTATTAAGAAGGGATGAGGACTTTGACTTACCAGAGAGGACTTATATAAATACATTCAAATTCAAATGCATTTGCTGACTAGGTCTGACCTCTGGACTACCAGCTTATTACCCCTGCTTTATACTGATGGGAGCCCTGGTGTCACAGTGGTCTTGAGCTTGGCTGCTAACCAAGAGGTCAGCAGTTCATTAGGGTTGCTATAAGTTGGAATTGGTTTGATGGCAATGAGTGTGGTTTGATTTGGCTTTATACTGATTAAAGCACTAGTAACCAGTTTCTTTTGTTCATTTACACGTCAGAACTTGGAAATTTAGAAGATAATCCAGTACTGGAGGTGTGGCATAGTATTGCAGTTAAGCTAGATTGCTGAGTTTGAATCCTGGCTCTGACTCACTAGCCATGTGTCCTCAAGGAAGTTACTTAACTCCTCTGTGTCTCAGTCTCCATGTCTGTTAAATGGAGATAGTAATATTATTTCCTTCATGGGACTGTCATGAGGCTAAAATCTGACACATAATAAGAGCTATATATGATTGCTCTTGTTATTATTACATTTAAGCAATTCCCAGTCACACAGAATGAGGTAATTTCTAGTTCCATAATGCAGAAATTTTGGAAACTTTTAGACTTTGATTAAGTTATGTTTACATTTTTTTTTTCTCCCTCGAAAGTTTAATTGGTCTAATAAAATGAAGGCGAGGACTCAGTATGGACTTATGAAAGTCCAGGTAGGTCACTTCCTTTTGGGAAATACCATGAACATAGCCTATTAACTACAGTGTTTTTGCTCTTTGGCTTGTGCACATCATTTCATTTTTATTTAGAAATTGGTGGTGGAAAATTCTTTCTCGGACGTGTGTGATTCCTGGCTGTCACTGATGGGCAGCCTATAGGGGAGGGAACCAGTAGCTGGACGATAACAATGAACTATGACCTGACTCCCTTTCTATAGGAGGTTGTCCTTAGGCATGAGTGGATGATGAATTTGAGTTTCAAACTTCCCTGCAACTGAGATGGCATCATTGTAGTGAAAGGAGGAAAGGGCCCACAACTGTTCACAGGTTGGTGTGAGAGTCGTTCAGCATGAGTCATTGGCCCCTTGGGAAAGTCATACTAGGATGAAGGCGGGGGGTGACAGGAGAGAGTTCCTTGTGACTGCCACTTCCTAACCAAATCAAAAACCAAACCCGTTGCTGTGGAGTCGATTCCTACTTGTAGTGACCCTACAGGACAGAGTAGAACTTCCCCACAGAGTTTCCAAGGAGCGCCTGGTGGACTTGAACTGCTGACCCTTTGGTGAGCAGCTGTAACCCTTAGTCACTAGGCCACCAGGGTTGCAGCCACTTCCTAGAGCCTTTAATTTGCACTAAAAACAAAACAAAAATAACCCAGCCCAAACCCACTGCTGTCCAGTCAAGTCCGACTCATAGCAGCCCTATAGGATGCAGCAGAACTGCCCCATAGGGTTTCTAAGGCTGTAAATCTTTACAGAAGCAGACCGCAATGTCTTTCTCCCATGGAGTAGCCAGTGGACTCAAATCGCTGAACTTTTCGGTTAGCAGCTGAGCGCTTTAACCACTGTGACACCAGGGCTCCTAATATGCACTACTTAAATGAAAATACTCGCCTGGAGGTTCTAGGACTGCAAAGCACAATCTTGAGGCTACCCTTGGACGTCACAATCAGTTCACAAGATTGTTGTGTGCCGTTGAGTCAATTCCGACTCATAGTGACCCTATAAAACAAAGTAGAATTGCCCCATAGGGTTTTCTTGGCTGTAATCTTTATGAGAGCAGACTGCCACATCTTTCTCCCATAGAGCAGCTGGTGGGTTCGACCTGCTGATGTTGCAGTTAGAAGCCAGGCGCTTAACCACTGCACAACCAGGGCTCCTTAAGATAAGTGTGAGAATAGGGAAGGAAGGGACTTTGATGATGAAAAGGTAGTCAAATGACCTAGAGAGCTAAGTACAAAGTAGAGAATTGTGAGGGGGGAGAATTACAGAGAGAAAAATAGAGTTTGAGGCAATCAGCCTTGATAGCTGGAACAATTAAGGCTGAGGGAAGCAAAAGCAGGGTCTTCAGTCTGGAGAGAGAAGCTCGCTGGTGGATTCAAGCTGAAGAATAAGCGAAAACTTCCACTCCAAAGCAGTCCACTGCTGACAAACCTACATCTGGCCGGCGTGCTCCACAAGGCATTCCATATGGGTTAAATCTTGCTGGCTTGACACTGATTTCCAGATCAAAGGGCATGTCTAAAAATACTTTTTCTTTAAAGCTGATGCTTGATGAATAAACAGAGTAGGCAAGAAGTCCACAGGCCTATTTGGTAGTGCATTGTCCCAGCACAGAAACTCATTTCCTCTTGAGGCTGCCAAGGGCAAAAGGCACAGACCAAACCAAGGGAAGGTGAAGTAGGGAGTTCGTGCCAGCACTCCCAGTGGAGATAAGATCAGACGGTGCTCTCACAGTCTGGCCCTATTCCTTTGGCCCAGCAGATGTGTCTGCTCCAGCTGCCACAGAGGAAAGAGGAAGACGGCAGTCATGGGAACAATGTGCTAGTAAGGCGGCCAAGAGGAAGGAGTGAACCACCGCCATCAACTCTCTTATCTCAAGATCCTGCATCCTCAACACACTCACTCTTGAGATGTGGGAGACAGGGACCATTTCTTTGAGAAGTCAGTTGGCTAAGAAAGAACTCACTGAGGATTTCTGGCATGATCCCCAGGGCAGGGAATTTAAAAGAAGGGATTAACACTTTAATGAATATATTACACATGCATTCTGCAATACTTTGTGCTCAGTGCTTTACGATCATAATCTCGTTTAACCTTCACCATCACCTGAAGGAGCTCTGGTGGCGAAGCGGTTAAGCACTTGGCTGCTAACTGGAAAGCCGGTGGTTCAAACCCACCAGCTGCTTCGTGAGAGAAAGATGTGGCAGTCTGCTTCCATACAGGCTACAGCCTTGGGAACCCTATGGGCCGTTCTACTTTGTCCTGTAAGGTCGCTATGAGCTGGAATCAGCTCGATGGCAATAGATCTGTGTTTTTTTTCAGTTTTATAACCTTGTGAGGCAGTTAATATTATGCTCCATTTACTGATAAAACAACCCAGGGAGGGTAAGAATAGTTTTAAATCATAAGGCAGTAGAATCTACCAGACACGAAATGCCACGCTCTTCCCATGTTTTGATGTTGAGCTGGGGCAGAGGGTAAGAGGACAATCCGACTGACTAAAGGCTGAGAGGAAGGCTGTTCCCTGGAGCCTTCTCATGGCAGTGTGCTAGCTACACAGGCTTGTGGGACTTTGTGAAGCCCAACCCGGGAGAATGCCCATGTTACCAACCTGTTCCACCAGCCCACGTATTGCCACCCACGTGGGGCATGTTGTCTGGGTCCTCCTTCCCATGTTTGGGAGAGCTGACATCTTCACCACTGTCTCTGTTGACTGTTATCTAAAAGTGAAGAAGTGAGAGATTGTCACTATCCCATGATCAAAGCCAGGAGTGGCATGACAGAAAGACTTCTATTCCTCTAAATCCTCAAGGTATTCCATAACCTCAGCACATAGGACACAACAGATGCTTGTGTTTGGCAAACATGTCATCAGATTCGTGATCCATTTAGTTGGAAAGTGGATGAATTACATGAAGAAAAGGAGCTGACCCAGGTTACAGCTTCAGAATTCTCCTGATGTAGAACATGTCGCCAGCACCTATTTACACAACTGATCAGACTTACCCAGAGCAGAGAAAGTGGATCTTACCAGAGACTGACACTTTCTCAGTGGCTCAAAGAATCACTGCCCAGCTGTTCCAGCCGAGCCACAGTAGATATACATGTATCTACTACCTATTCTCTGTTACCTATCTATTCTCAAAGAAATCCCATTACTCTGAGAAATGCCATTTTGTATAAAATACATGAAAAGAAACCCAAAATGTATGCATATCTCAGTGATATATATATCACTGCAATAACTGGCTCAAACACAGCAATGATTATGAGGATGGTACAGGATCAGGCAATGTTTCCTTCTGTTGTATACAAGGTCGTCAAGAGTCAGAGCCAGCTGGCCAGCAACTAACAATGGTACAACACACACACACACACACACGCACACACACACATACACACGACGACTTATTTTTTGAGGCTATTCTAATTTTATTATGGTATTTTGTAGCTTTCCCAATTCATCTTTGTTTTAAAACTGGATTTACTATACCTGCAATTGAAACAGCCTAAGCTACACTTTAGCCCTCTTCTGTGAGAGCCTATAGCAAAGATGTGGCTCACAGGTCCCCAATTTCTTTCAACACAGATTCACCAAAAGGATTGAAAACCACTTAGGAATTCCAATTCTAGTAGTCAGTTTGTAGATACTACTCCACAATAAAAACAACTGAAAACGTTCGTATTTCATATACAGCACGAGCCTGTGCTCAAATGTAATGATTTTCAGGGAAGAGCAGATCAAATATTCATTTATTTGTTCAAATAAGACTTAGAATGTTTTATAGGTAGGGGGCACCATGAGAAGCCCCATGGAGTGAAGCCTACAAAGCCATGGAGGAATGGTCACTGTCCTCAAATTGCTGACAGTGAAACAGGGGAGCTTGCAGTGGGCCTGAAGCTAGGTCAGTCTTTAGAGAGGACCCACCCCTTGCTAGTATGTGGGCTCTTCATTCTTGACGTTGGGATCAATGAAAGTAGGTAGGTAATTTGACGTCTTTGCAAATAAAATGGTTATTAAAAATGAATTCAACACAACTTCCATTGTCTTATGTCCAGATTAGTTCACTTGAAATGTTAGGACATCATAAAGAGATTTTAATTAACTGCATTTTTCTGCCAATGGCTTTGGCAGCATTAACAAAGGTTTTGCTGTAATTTCAGTATATACCAAGAGAATTTAGCAGCCAGGACATTACAATTGATATGAATCCCATAGACATAATCATGCTAAAAATGAGTGAAAATAAAAAAAAATTTTTTCTTAAACTATGCTAGCAATATTTGGAGAATAAATGACCATGTAAAATACCTTCTCTAGAACATGCCACCACTTTCCAATTTGCTCATTGAAAACAAACAAACAAACAAAAAAACCTACTGCTGTTGAGTCAATTCTGACTCATAGGAATCCTACAGGAAGAGTACAACTGCCCCATAGAGTTTCCAAGGAGCACCTGATGGATCTGAACTACCAACGTTTTAGTTAGCAGCTGTAGGTCTTAACCACTACGGCACCAGGGTTTCCAATTTGCCCATAAGGTACTGTAAAAGATATGCTGCCTATTAAAATATGTCAACTGAGTACAAGAATTCTAGACCGGCCTGGCCAACAGAACTTCCTGTGATGATGGAAAAGTTCGATACCTGTGGTGTTCAATATGGTAGCCATTAGCCCGATTTGGCTACTGAACACTTGCCATGCAGCTTGTGCAACTGAGGACCTGGGTTTCTAATTTCGATTAGTTAAACTAAAACAGCCATACGTAGCTGGTGGTTCAGTGCAGTTCTACTGCAACACAGGGACGAGGTTGCCTCAGCCCTGGCGATGCTGTTTGGAGATCTTTGCACCATCCTGCAGAAGCTCTCCATGAGAAATAAGGAAAAGGAAAAAAAGAAACATCTCAAAATCAGGATAGGATTTTGTCCTATTGCTAATTTAAAAAAATCTATATAAGCAGTATGACTACAGTCTAAAAGGTTTTTTAAAAAATAAACATAATTGAACTTATACATAAAGATACCTTTATTACAATAAAAAGATACATTTGTTTTTATACATAAAGATACATTATTATAATAATGTTGCATTTTCCTAAACACTTCTGGACTACTTCTGGAAGGATCTTCAGAATCCATGGAAGGTTCTTTTGGAATATCTTCAATGGTGTCAATTATGTTCTCTTTAAAAATGGATATGATTTTTTAATAAACCTCCAAAGGACACTTGGAGTTGATTTTTGGTATAGGCTATTTGTTAAGTTGCTGTGTAGCCTTTGGGAAGTCACTTAACTTCTCTGGGCCTAAACTTTCTCCTAAGAAACAAAGAGGTTTGAACGAAATGATTTTCTACCATTCCATCCAGCGTTGACAAGCTGTGCCTGATTCAATGATTTCAAATCTGGTACATAAGGCAATCAGACTGGGATTTTCGTCAAACCCAGGTGCAATTATACAATACTTAAACCAGTTTGCTTTTAAGGGTTGTGACACTTTCACGGGCCAATTTTAAAAGGGAAGTTCTAAAAATGGTTTGCAAAATGACACCATTATTGGAATAACTGCTCCGAACACTAATCCTCACTTTTTAATATATATTCTGTTACGTCATTTAAAAATAAATAAAAGAGCTTTGGAAGAGGTGTGAAAAGAAAATGTTTATGTGTTTTAGTAACTTTACTTCCAAGGAGCCCTAGTAGCGCAATGGTTAAGTGCTTGGCTCCTAACCAAACGGTGGCAGTTTGAACTAACGCAGTGGCTCCTGAGGAGGAAGACCTGGCAATCTGCTCCCATAAAGATTACAGGCTAGAAAACCCTATGGGGCACTTCTACTGTTTTGTAAGGTTGGTATGAGTTGGCATCCAACAACCACAACTTTATTTTCATCAAACATTAGTGATCTCTCTTCAGACATTTCACACAACCCATTTATTCTACTTTAAGAGAACAGCCTTTTAAGAACAGCTACTAAAAATGATGGCAAAAGGCAAAAGAAAGAAAGCCTCTAAAAGAGCCCCTCTGAGTTACTCCAAAGATCTAGCTCTTGAAATTGCAAAGACACCTATAATGGGGTATTGTATTATGGATTGAACTGTGTCCCCCCAGTGTTATAAATCCTCACCCCTATACCTGTGATTATAATCCCATTTGGGAATGGGCTTTCTTTATGTTGATGAGGCAGGATTAGCGTAGGGTGTGTATTAAATCCATCTGTTTTGAGACATAAAAGAGCAGATTAAACAAGCAAGCAAGCAAGCACAGATGGGGGAAGATGTGCCAGGCCACATGAGGATCACCAAGGAACAAAGGAGCAGAAGCTGAAAAGGCACAAGAATCTTTCCCACAGCCCAGAGAGAGAGAGTCGTCTACAGCCAGTGCCCTGAATTCAGACTTCAAGCCTCCAAATATGTGAGAAAATAAACTTCTGTTTGATAAAGCCACCTACTTGTGGTATTTCTGTTACAGCAGCACTAGATAACTAAGACATGGGCCATCAGAAGCCAGCAGAAAACGGGCTGTGAAATTTCTGGGCAGAAGGGAACTGGCTTCTCTTTGCCACCTCTGTGTCTTGCCAGGCCATCTGCCTCGGAAATGACTCTGGTCATGTTACCAACAACAAGGCAGCCCCATGTCAACCCTGAATAAAAATCTAGAGATGTTTAAAAACCAACAAATTCTTGACAAAAACAATCACCAGCCAAATTCTGATTTATTCCAGAGAAACACATAACATAAAATACTAGGGATATTTAATTAAAAGCAAGGTATTTGGGAGAGTGTTATGGAGTTGAATTGTGTGTCCCCAAAAGGCATGTTGAAGTCCTAAGCCCTGTTTCTGTGAATGGCATCCTGTTTGGAAGTAGGGCTTTTCATTTGTTATGTTCATGAGATCATATCGGTGTAGGGTGGGTCCTAAACCTAATCCCTTCTAATAGTGTCTTATAAAGGCAAATGTGGACACAGGGGGACAGACACATGGGGGGGGGGGACACCAAGTGAAAACAGAGGCAGGTGCACCTATAAGCAGCAAAGGGGCACTGAGTACTGCTAGCAGCCACCAAAACCTAGGAGAGGCCCACAGAAGGAACCGACACGGCCGACACCCTGAATTCGGACTTGGAGCCTCCTGAATGTGAGAAAATAAATGTCTGTTTTTTAAAGACACCCATTTTGTGGTATTTTGTTATTACAGCCCTAGCACAGGGAGTTGAGCTAATTTTGCGTCATTTAATGGATGTCATTATACTCACTCATGGGAATACATTTGTCTAGACGGATGGAAGCAGCACATCTGCCAAGGAGGCATCTCTGACATGAACTAACAAGGATTCATAACGAGTGCCAGGCAGGAAGTACAGAACAGTCTAACCCAGGAACTGGAACAGAGACCAGGGAAGGCCTCTCATTTGAAAAGGCTTGTTTCCCAGGGACAGGAGTGTGCTGAAGAGCCACCAGTCCTTCAGAAAAGCTGCCACACTGCTGTCTGCTTTCACGTGTGTGTGGAGAAGTGCTTGGACTGCATTTTCTCTGAGGGTTGAAGGAGCTCAAGTCATTCCAAGGACTGAGACAGACACTATTATGTTCATTAAAGGGATCAAACATTTTCCCAAGCCACAAAATATCGTGAACCCTTACATTTTTGATACAACCTGATGTACACGCCAAGACCCCTGATGGGCTTCTCACAGCCAACAAACTCCACTTCCTTTTAGGTAAAGTGTACTGTAATCCTAAGAACTGTTCTCCTCTTACCTATGAAATAAATTGGAAAAAACATGGATCTTGTAAATTATAACTCTTCTTTTTAAAGATGTTCCAGGGCAAAGCAGCCCAAAGCTGGGGCAGGGAGGGGCCATGACTCATGAAGCCCTGTAATTCTGACGAGGCCCATATATTCGAGGCTTCTGCTCAAGCTCATGATTCTTAATGGTCATCTGTAAAATATATAAATAGCCAGAGTATACTCTTGGAAGAAAAGTTAGCTATCGGAGGTATGACTGGACAACACAAAAATCACCACTTTCCGCCTGGAGACTAAGTGTGGTGCAGCAGACATTTCTAGTTGCTTATCCAATAGCCACTCCCTCTTTCTTTCTTTTAAACAGAAGTCAAATGAATTATGGTTGGTATTTTTTTTTAATTAAAAAATTAAAATTAACTTTTTAAAATTAAGCACAGTCATCCCATTACTCTTTGCTAGTGATTGGTCTGGGGGAAACCATGTGACCTGAGATGTAGACAAAGCCTGTTAGGAGGATTCTGGGAAAGATTTTCCTCCCAGGTAAAAGAAGAGAAGGTCACCAGGAGAGCTCTTTCACCGACTTGGATACATTCCCTCAACACACAGACACAGACACACCCTCCCCCACCCCACCCTCATTTCCTGCCTTGGGACACAATTGAGTAAGGATGTGATGGAGGAAGCCGTATCCTCCATCTGGTGACCATGTGGCAACAAGAAGAAGGTAGCAAGGATGGAAGAGCCTGTGACCGCAGTGACATTGTTAAGCTTCTGAGCCAGTCCTGCAGATACTTAATTTCAATCTACAAAACAGAATGCTCTTCAGAAGCAAGGATGGCGAGACCACATCTTGGTTACCCTGGACACATTAGCAGGAGGGACCAATCCCTGGAGAAGGACATCATGTTTGGTAAAGTAGAGGGTCAGTGAAAAAGAGGAAGACCATCAACGAGATGGATTGACACAGTGACTGCAACAATGGGCTCAAACATAGCAACGATTGTGAGGATGGCACAAAATTGTTCTGTTACACATGGGGTTGCTATGTGTCGGAGCTCACTCAACAACACCTAAGAACTATAATAAATGTCCTTACAGTTTAAGCCACTATCAGTTGGCTTGTCTATTAGTTGGAGTCAACTGCATGCAACTTAATGGACTCATGCAGTAAAGGGATGAATGAGAGGCAGCGGGGCAAGAGAAGTTATTGTCTCTACTTCTTACTGAAGAGTCTTCCTCCTAACAAGAAGACACGCTTCAAATTTTCTGACATTAAAAATTGCAGCAACTTCAGCACAGAAATCCTACCTACTTGTTACAGCTACCTATTCTATTTTCTTGATTGGTTAGCAGGCAACTGAATCATTCATTCATTCCTTCTCTCATTCACACAGTTCTGTATATGTTTTTGACGGATCTACTATCCACTGGGAATACAGAAATACATGAAACAGGATCTCTGCCTTGAGAGAACAGAGTGTAAAGAGGAGCAGGCAAAGTCACAGCACACTGTGATCGGGTCGTAATAAAGTACTGAAAACATCTGCTGAGAAATGTTGTCTGAGGTTATACTTATTTCTTTCATAAAAAAAATAGATACAGTGAAAGTCACATTAGTACATCCCTGAAGAATGACGGTCTTTCATATAAAGTCAGCTGGTTTAAAAGAAAAAAAGCCAACCACTACCAATTTTCATAAATAACATGTAGCTTTTACAATGATAATACATGATAAAAATACCTTTGCCTATAGGTAGTTTCTATGTGTTCCAACTTTGTCCTCTGGCAAAGCCATCGAGTGTGCAATTTATCTCTATTCTTTCCTTGCTTGGTGAGAACAGTGGCCTTCAACCACTCAACAATTTTTGATCATGAAAACTGATAAATTACACTCTAACTGACATTCACTCATACTAAACAACCCCAAAGGGCATTCATGCTTTGAGTCCTTTTATTACCAGTTGAGAAGTCAGTCTTTTTTCTTTTGTTAGAAAGTCCAGGAATCAGCATGAGGCAGAGGTGATGGGATGAGGTGGGGTGGGGACCATGCTGGACTGGCCCTGAAGACAAACATATATTAGGGACTTGCGACATTACAGGTGAGAAGCATCATGGATGGTCCAGGGACTGTCCTGTAGAAGTCCTTGCTTCAGTGGGGTGGGTGCAGTCTGCTGGATAAAAGAGGCTCCTTTCTTTTTCCTGGCCCCTCCCTCTGCATCTTCCTCAGCCCTTCCCAGCCTGACTTTGAGCTGGACCCCTTTGCCCACCTCTCCCAACTCAGCCCATCTCTGCTGTACCCTCCTCCTCCTCCTGTCTGTCTGAATACTTCTAGAGGCTTAAGCAGATTTGTTTCTGGCACAAGTGATACACTTGGTGAATACACAAAAATATTTGAAACTGTAACTATAAACACCCCCTTCCCTTATCCGATGTTCTCAAACCCCTCCCTATGTGCATCCTATGTTACTCCCTACCTGAGTTTATAAAGATTCTGACAAAGAACTTTCTCACTGCAATGACCCTTCACTAAGAGCCATTGCTATGCAACAAAAACACCCAGTTCAATTAAAATGAGCAAAAAAAAATTACCGATTTCACAGACAGGCTAAAAGTAGGGCAGAATATCAGTTATTAATATTTTACTTTACCTTCTATTATATAAGAATGGTTTATGTGTACTGCCTTTTACATAAAAAAAAAAAAAAAGTTGCCATGGAGTTGACTCTGACTTGTGGCGACTCCATGTGTGTCAGAGTAAAACTGTGCTCCACAGCATTGTCGATAGCTGATTTTTCGGAAGCTGATGGACAGGCCTTTCTTCAGGTGCCTCTGGGTGGACTTTCACTTAGCAGCTGAGTGTGTAACTGATGCCTTTTATGTCCAAAAAAAAAAGAAAAAACCAAACCCAGAGCTGTCAATTCCGACTCATAGCGACCCTTTTAGGTAGTAGGTGCCTAATGCATGTGCATTATGTGAATGAGTGGCAGGATGCCCAGTGACAAAATCCTAAGAGTTTAACCCGCACACAGTCCTCCCCGCAATGAGCTCTCAGGTAGAGCCTGCTGAGACCTTTCCTGGTTCTGCCTGCAAGCTCAGAATTAGCACACCATGGGGCCCACCACTGGCCAGCAGGAAGCCATCTAACAGAGGCAGGAAACAGGCTGCCTTGCTGGTTCTGGACTCTTCTTAAATCCTGGTTCTTGTCTCTGTCAGCTAGACTCTGGTCCCTACGAAGGCCTCAGCTCGGTTAGTTTTGGCCAGACCCCTCACTGGGCTCCGGATGGGCCTCGAGCCTTGGGTAGTGGCCTCATTCCTTGCTCCCGGTTCTGAGAGCTGTTTGAACGGTTGACCAAAACACAGTAATGGGGTTGCAGAATCCATTAGAAGCCATTGCTCACTTTACTCAGGGTACTTCATTTATTTACTGTCTCCCTGATATTTAAATTCAAACAGGAACAAAAATGACGAAGAATTTTAGGAAAATCTGGCAATATGAAACGCAGAATGATGGAATCAAGAAGATATTTTGTGGGATAAGATGCTGTAACTGCAAACAAATCTTTAAGGGAAACCAAATTTTTTATCACTATGTGTAGGTGAGCGTCAAAAACACATGCTAAAAAACCAGAACTGATTGGCACAGCTACAGTCAGTCTGCGGCACGGAGACACAGCCCTCCTGCTGGCACTCTGCAGAGCGCAGTCAGTATTCCAAACACGCAGACAAAACAACTGCTAATTACACGCAGAGACAGCACGGGAGAGACAAACTGTCAGGGCTTTCTAGATTCTACCCTTTGTATTCTTGCCTCTTTATTTTTAAAAGCCTTCAAAAGGTTACCACTCAACACTAGAGTAAATTAAAGCCCAGCCATCAGACCTCCACATCCAAAGAAAAGGCCAGCAACATAAGGCAACCTCAACTCCAGCAAACGCTGTGTGAAGGCATTGGCTCTGTTATATACAAAGTGGTCCCGGCAAGATACATCTATTGCTGTGTACTTTTATTATGATCAAAGCTAACTGGTCTCTGTGGCATTTCCTGGACAGGTGACTTCAGTCTCATACCGAAGTCTTGTGTTTTCTCCAAAATATATAACCTATTTGGGAATGTTGGCATTGTACATGCTGTTGTGCTTCTCATGTCAGCAGGTGTCATGGATTGAATTGTGTCCCCCCAAAATATCTGTCAACTTAGCTGGGCCATGAGTCCCAGTATTGGGTGATTGTCCACCATTTTATGTGATTTCCCTATGTGTAAATCCTATCACTGTGATGTAATACGATGGATTAGTGGCAGTTATATTGATGAGGTCTAAAAGATTAGATAGGGTCTTAAGCCAATCTCTTTTGAGATATAAAAGAGAGAGGCAAACAGAAAGACAGGGGGACCTCAGACCAGCAAGAAAGCAGAGTTTCCTTTGGACCTGAGGTTTCTGCGCTGAGATGCTCCCAGACCAAGGCAAGGCTGATGAGAAGGACCTTCCTTCAGAGCCTACAGAGAGAGAAAGCCTTCCCTTGGAGCTGATGCCCTGCATTTGGACTTATAGCCTACTGTGAGAGAATAAATTTCTCTTTGTTAAAGCCATCCACTTGTGGTATTTCTGTCACTAGATGACTAAGACAGCAGGATTCTCTGAGGTGTTAAGTGTAGCTAGGGCAAGAAAGGGTGGTGGAAAAGGCCACACTCACCACCGCAGTGGGCAGATATAAAAGGGGGTCTTGATCCAGGTTCTAAAAATCCTTTGGACGCGTTGACTGTGCAAACCCACTGTGGGGGACTGCTGTTCTCTGAAAATGGGGATGCTGACTGAATCAGTGCTGGGCAGGGCTATCATGACATTATCCCTGTGGAAAGGCACTTCCAGCAACTGACAACGGTTTTCCACTTTCTTTATTTCCCCTAAGTCCTCACATGCGGCTATTCATCACTTCTTCCAGCTGTCCTTCATACACGTGCTGGTTCACTTTCTCAAGCTACAATAGTATTTATGAAGCCAGCCACTACCTACTGACATTTACTCAGCCATTTCCTCAGGTTACCTGGAGCTTCTGTAAAACCCGAATTTTAACATTCAGTGATACAGACTTCCTTTGTTTCCGACAGGCCCTTACACACCTTTTGATAGCTACCGTGGGTCGAAACTATTAATCAGAACACAAACTATTAGTGTGAGGAGAGTCCATACAGTAGTAAACTACAGACCCACACACACACAACTCAGGAGAGCCTGGTACCCCGCTCCTTAGCTGACAGCGCTCACAGTCTTGTGATCCAAGGTTCACCGTGTGAGGGAAGCTTCCAGGCTGCTGCACCAGCTCAAATGGGTGGAGAGTATAAAACAGCACTTAGAGCATGGGGAAAAAGTACAATATTAAGTGAACTATAATGTATACTTTTAAGGAGCCCTGGTGG
The DNA here is from genome assembly GCF_030014295.1 of Loxodonta africana. Taxonomy (NCBI): domain Eukaryota; kingdom Metazoa; phylum Chordata; class Mammalia; order Proboscidea; family Elephantidae; genus Loxodonta; species Loxodonta africana. The sequence continues at coordinate 59,946,766 of NC_087358.1, forward strand.
CGCAATGGTTAAGCGCTCCACTGCTAAGCAAAAGGTTGTCAGTTTGAACCCACCAGTGGCTCCATGGGAGAAAAGACCTGGCAATCTGCTCCCATAAAGATCACAGCCTAGGAAACCCTACAAGGAAGTTCTACTCTGTCCTATAGGGTTGCTATGAGTTGGAATTGACTTGATGGCACACAACAACAATGTATACTTTTATTTTAGTACAGTACAATGCATGTTATGTGTACACACACATACATACACATGCACTTATAAATTGCTTACAGAAAATATTTCAGGTGTAAGTATCATTGCAATGAATCAGTGCTCTGGGGTGTGTAAGATTATGTGGCCAGATACATAAACTGGTATCATTACTAGGTTGTGAACATCCAGAGGGTAGGGACTGGGTCTTTTTCTTCCTATCATCCCTAGCATGCAACACAGTCCTGGTGTATTGCAGATGCCCAGTAAACGACTGGTGAATAAGTGAATGGCCGAATGACTGGCATTGCCACTGTGGCCATTTCAGAGCTGCAGGGTGCCTTTAGCGGTATATATGCTGCCCAGAGTATACAGAATCCTGATCATTGCTCTCCTCAAACTGAAGGAGGCAAGCTAGAAAGCAGGAGCTTTGGGGTGGGAGAAGTCTACTGACTCTTGCTTTGTGAAACATTCTTTTAATATTTAGGTTGTGAAGGTTCTTGCTCTGTGAGCAACAAAATAAGAACACCAAATAACAATGAGTAAAGATTTCTAATTAAATTTAGGAGCCAGTGTATATGATACAAATTTATGTATCATTGATATTGAGCAATATGATAATTAGATGCAAACAATTTGGATAATGAGTATAATTCGGGGGTTTATATAGTTAAATATAAATAAGTTTGTCATTTTCTCCTTTGTATTTGTTCTCCAGGATCTTCAATAGTGTGAATTTGTCAGTTTCCCATTTATACCCTGAAACTCTTACTTCTTAAAGGGCAAGCCCTGGAGGGACCAAATTACTGGGCTGAGGGCTGGGGACCAAGGTCTCGGGGAACATCTAAATAAATTGGCATAACATAGTTTATAAAGAAAATATTCTACATCCTACTTTGGCAAGTAGCGTCTGGGGTCCTAAAAGCTTATAAGCAGCATCTAAGATACTTCACTGGTCCCACCCCATCTGGAGCAAGTCAGAATGAAGAAAACTAAAGATGCAAGGGGAAGGTTACTCCAAAGGACTAATAGACCACAGCTACTAGAGCCTCCACCAGACTGAGTCCAGCACAACTAAATGGTACCTGGCTACCACCGACTGCTCTGATAGGGATCACAATAGAGGGTCATGGACAGAGCTGGAGAAAAATGTAGAACAAAATTCTAATTTACAAAAAAACAAAAACAAAAACACCAGATTACTGGTTTTCTGACAGAGACTAGAGAAACCCTGAAAGTATGGCCCCTGGACACCCTTTTAACTCAGTACTGAAATCACTACCGAGGTTCGCCCTTTAGCCAAAGATTAGACAGGGCCATAAAACAAAATGAGACTAAATAGGCACACCAGCCCAGGGTCAAGGACGAGAAGGCAAGAGGGGACCGGAAAGCTGGTAATGGGGAACCAAGGGTAGAAAAGGGGAGAGTGTTGACATGTTGAGGGGTTGGCAACCAATGTCACAAAACAATGTGTATTAATTGTTTAATAAGAAACTAATTTGTTCTGTAAACCCTCATCTAAAGCACACACACACACACACACACATATACACATACACACACACACAGAGGCAAGCCCTGGATACCATTCCAACAGGTTCCTTCTACCTCTGCCTTCCATGGTTCCTCTTTCTCCCCATATTCATCACACTCATCTCCCTCTGTGCCCCTAGTCTGTGGATTCCTACAGCAGTGCCAGTCTTGTGTGGCTCTGGATGCCAAGGGCATGGTACAGCAGAAATTCTGGGACACAAAGCTATATGCGTCTGGCCAAAGGAACCATGACATGGTCACTAGGCAATGAAGGGGATCATGCAGAGGGGAGAGGAGGCATACAAGGAGACTCTAAATTAATCCACAGTCTTGGGGCTACATTGAGGTGAGTGAGGGGGCAGCTAGGCCTTCCTCTGTAACCTCCCTGTGTCTGTACTGTCTTCTGTTATAACATTACAATTCTCTGTGACACTTAGGAATTACTTCTGTCTGTCTTGTCCACTGACATCTTTGTACCCCACGTCCTAGCAACTGCAGTATTCCAGCTGTGCATCCATGCAGCTGTGCATCCATGCAAGATAGCTTAACAGAGCTCTGGTTTTAAGAAACAAACTTTATACCCTACTTCGACTTATTCTGACAGAAGCCTGGATGTTGTTTTGTGGAGAAAGTGGAAGAACACTTCAGGACAGTGAGGCCAAAGAGAAGATCCTACATGCTTCCAGGGAGTAAAACTGACAACTGACAATGGAGCAATACTGTTAAAATTCTGAGGGATAATGATTTTATACCCAGCAAATCTAGTAACTAAGTGTGAGGTCTCAAAAAAAACTTACTTCCAATGCACTGGAAGAATATTTTCCATCAAAATGAAGCAAAACAAAGAAGAGAAATAAATGAGATACAGAAAGCAGGAGCTCCAACCTCAGAGAAATATCCAGAATGATGGTGAAGAAAGACTGCTAGAAGACAGATGTAGGGTGTAGAGAACTACTCCAGACCGGAGCCAGTCAGGAGACTCCTGGCACGATTCCCCGAAGAAGACAAAACTGCTGGAATACCTAATATTTAAAAACACACTGTGATAAGGTTTACACCACTGGGGGAGAATTTGAAACTGAATTAGTGATAACTACTCAGAAAGCTAAGACATTTTTTAAAAAGAAGAAAATAAAATGTTATTGTAGAAAAGTGATCCAAGTACACTGCATGGCTCTGCTGGGTGATAATGTTTCACACAGTGTGATGGTTAGGTTTTGGTTTCCAGCTGTTTGGAAACCCTATGGGGCAGTTTTAGTCTGTCCTATAGAGTCACTACGCGTTAGACTGCACTCAATGTCAACAAGTTTTTTTTTTTGTTTGTTTATACAACATTGAGACATGTTCTCAAACTGGTATTTCACTGTGTTTGGGTTCAAAATTCTTTATTTTATGTTATGTTCTTACACTTGCATAGCTTTAATAAATTTACTTTACGACTGTCATTAAAAACTGAAATTATAAGCAAAGATTATAATCAACAAATATGTATTGACACCTACTGTGTGCCAGGCATTGGGAATAAATAGTGAATAAAAAAGACAGTCCTGGTCTCTGGTCTCACTATACCCAAAGTCTAATGAGGAAGCAGTCATAAACACAACCGTTCAGGCTTACCAACCGTATTAGGGATTTTGTACCTTGGGAAGGCACAGAAACACTTTAAGCGGGAGAATGGCATGATCCTATTATGCTTTTGAAAAGACTGCATCTGGCTGTTATCTGAAGAGGAGTGTGATGAGTGTAAGAGTAAACGTAAGGAGACCAGTTAGGAGCACAGCGCTAGCCCAAATGAGAGATGGTGGTGGCTTGGATGATGGTAATGGTGTGAAGAGAAGTAGACAGGCTAAAGGGATATCTGAGAGGTAAAACTGACAGGGTTGATGATGAACTTGATGTTCATAAACAAAAAAAGTGCTGTTAAAGAAGGCTCCTAGGATTCTGTCATGAGCATCTGAGTGAATGAAGTGCCAAGTACCGAGATGGAGACCGTTGTTCATATGTGCAGTCTGTGACATATCCAAGTAGAGGCGATGAATAGAGGGATACAGGGGTCTTTCCGTTAGCAGCTAAGCACTTAATCTTTGCAACACCAGGGCTCTTTATCAACACATTTATGCATTATCAACCCACCTGGTGGCACGGTAGTTAAGATTCGGCAGTTTGAATCCAGCAGCCATTCGTTGGAAACACTACAAGGCAGTTCTACCCTGTCCCTATAGGATCGCTATGAGTCGGAATAGACTCAGTGGCAAAGGGTTTGGTTTTTGGTTTAAACTCTAAGTAAGGAGCCCTGGTTGTCTGCTAACTGAAAAGTTAGTGGTTGGAACCCACCTAGCGCCTCTGCAGGATAAAGACCTGTCAATCTTCTCCCATAAAGATTACAGCCTAGAAAACCCTATAGGTCAATTCTACTCCGTCTCATGGGGTCACCAAGAGTCACTGACTCTGTGGCACTGAACAACAACAACCTCTAAGCACCTTAAAGGCAAAAGCCCATAGCCCACAGCTGAATTGTACAATGTGTCTTTCAATAAATATTTTCAACCTTTGAAATAGTTATATAAACCAAAGAGGAAATGTTATCTGATTTATACTAATTGGCTTTATATACTTTGAAGAAGACTCCTGGCATAAAGTGATGTATCTCTGTGAGAACAAAGGGTTTCCAGAAACAGCAACATATCAACAATTGGGTGGGCCACGTTTGGAAGCAACTTGCTTTTATGTGGGTCACATCTCTACTCCATCTTACAATTCTCAAAGAGCCCAATGTAGCCTCACAAAGAAAATTCAAGGAAATGAGACAACCCCCTCCCCCGCTCCTATTCTTCTTAGATACAAAAGACCGATAATTATCTAAAGTATTCCTCAATATGAACAAGATGAAAAAGTGACATTTGCGTCTGCAAAAGAGTCTATTCACGTCAGTGTTTTCAGCAGAAGCCAAGCCATGGCCAGGCTTAGAGAATGCTCACAGGAGTCAATTTTGGCTCTCCCTCATGTTGCACAGACCATAAATAAAGAGAAATAGTTTAACAGGCAGCCAGCCCGCATGGCTCATAGTCACCCCTAGGGAGTGATAAAATTCTCCTGCTGGTAGACTTATATAAACCAAGATGCAGTGAGTTTTTTTTAGGTTACTCCCACTGCTCAATAAACTTGAATGTTTTTAACCTAAAAGATGGCTAGACTAAAATGAAAAATAAATCAATCTGGCATGAAAAAGCAATCATTCTAAGTGTTGGTAGATTAACTGAAACATACAGGAGATGGAGTTCGGAGATTTAAAAATCATATGCATGCTAGTTAAAAATCTCCATTTCTAGCTTTTGTCCTCATTTTAAGCACACTCAAGGGCTTTATCTAGTGATTGAGCTACATAATGCTAAAATTGGGGCTTCTAGGCACAGTGGTTAAGAGCTTGGCTGCTAAACAAAAGGTAGGCAGTTTGAATAAACCAGCTGCTCCTTAGAAACCTTATGGGGCAGGTCTACTCTGTCCTTTAGGGGCACTGTGAGTAGGAATTGGCTCAGCAGCAAGGGTTTGGTTTGGGTTTAGTTTATCCAATCTCTGACTTGTTTATAATATTTGAAACAAAAGATACAATGCGTTTCAAAGCCTGAAGCTTCTTACAAATTTATCTATCATTTACGGCAATTAGAAAAAAAAAAGTATTTTACCAGGTAATAAGGCAATCCAGTCAAACATTCTGATGATGATGAATCCTTGGATGCTTTTTTTTAAAGCAAAAAGAAAGTTTTATTCAGCATATATTCAAAAAGGCAGAAGTGGGAAGCAGACAAGCACGCTGCCACAGCTATGCCTGCCTGAGTCCAAGGAACCTTCCAGAATCATCAGTATATAGGAACATTACAAAACGAGCAAAACCATTGAAAGCTTCACCTTTTCACAGATTGGCTAGAAACTGCGATTCTACATTTTGAATTGTCTTTCTTAACAATCATTGGTACAGGTTTCAGTAACGACAATCAGGAGGGTCTTCACTAGTCCAACAAATTTTCCAATCACTAAATGCTACCAGAAAAAGATAAGAGTAGAAAGTCTTTTTTGTTCTGTCTGATTGGCTCATGTGAAAGGTTCCCAAAAAGATGTTTTCCAAGATGATCCCAGCTGTTGTCTTTATACCTCAGTTGATGTGTCCTTGTGAGTCCAGCTCCAGCTGGGTCCCATTCTCTATGCTCGAGGACAGGGAATAGTGATTCCAATATTATTTTATAAATCATTTCCTCCTTTTGATAGAAGATTGGAGAAAACACATCTATGATCAATACCTGGACTTAGTCGAGCGCCTAAATGGCAGCCATTGCAAGTTCTTTAAACTCACAATGGTGGTTTTCCACTGGATACCATTCAGTTCTTCACCAGGATTTTAAGTAAGTGCAGTGTTCTCATCAATCGCATTGCCGGAGTGAGCAGACACCATGTACAACATTTTAGCCCAAGGCCTTTTTTTGCCTTTTAGGTGCGTAAGACAATAGAAGATAAGTTTTATTATGCCTAGTACTGTCAGAATGCAGACTAAGAATACTACCATCCCTTGTAGTAGTAGTGTTCCAGCTCCAGGTACTTATTCCTGCTGGTGTTTGCAAGGGTGTTACAGTATGTAACCAAGTAGCTTGCTGTCTAATTCTATGTACATCCTGTTCTACCTCTCCTGTTATTTATTTAAACGCAACAAGAGGTATTTACTACAGCACAGACTATCTTCTTGGACTGATAAAAAATCTAAGGCTATTCTGCTATCTCACGTCAGCTTGGTTTATGGGGTCAGAGATCGCTGTTGTGTTTCCATCCCCTTCAGCAACTTTGTCTGCTATTAGTCCCAGAATGATTGATAAATTTCTTAAAGATTTCTTCAATTCAACTATACAATAAGTAGAAATTAAAGCTACCAACCATACCCTGAGTGTTGGACCAGTGAGTTTTCTTCTGACTTTCATTTTACAATGTGTAACAATTCAACATTACCTTTCTAATATTTGGAAACTCTGGTGGCAGAGTGGTTAAGAGTTTGGCTGCAAAAAAAAGGTCAGCAGTTTGAATCCACCAGGTGCTCCTTGGAAACTCTATAGGGCAGTTCTATTCTGTCCTATAGGGTCGCTATGAGTCGGAATCAACTCGACGGCAATGGGTTTGGTTTTTTTTATGGGTTTCTAATATTTACTAGTATCATTACTATTAATATCTAAAGATAATCCTAAAGTTCCCAAAGTGCACTGCCCATGCATTCGCCAGGGATCTAAACAAGAGATTGCCCACGTAAATTCACTGTCAGTTGGGAAAGGATCATCTAAATTAGTGTAGTTGAATCTACCACACAAAAGCATATCCATAAACAGCGCACAAAGTTTGTCTAGAGGAAACAGAAGGTATAGAAAAAATTACGTGACAACAAAGTTTCCATTAGAGAATTTATGATTAGCAAGATAATATAGGATGGACCTCTCCCGTTAGAGGTCTTCAGTTAATCTCTTTAAAATATACTAAGTGTTCTTCCCAAGGGCAAGCTGCCCCTCCTTGGTTTACCTATTAACAGTCATAGGACACTGTCTCAGAAGCAGAATTGGAACCTAAGACAAAATGGAGTCTGAGCCATGAGGTTGATCTCCTCTGAGAACCTGGTTTCTTTAAGGTACATAATTTTCTGCATAGTAAGAGGGTGAGAGCTTGATTACAAACATTAGATAGGTATTTCAAGACACCGTCATGAAGACTAATTAAACCAACTACTGATTTACCCTAAACATAACTCCCAGTCCGATCTTTGAGTCAGTTTCTTGGAAGTTTTTTTTGAAAGTGATCTTTCCAATTTATTAAAGCAAAGGGCCATACAGTTAAGAGCTTTTTTCCATTTAAAAAGAAAAAACACAAAAACAATCAAAGAGGACAAGATAAACTAAAACAGAAGCAGGTTGGTGAATCAGTCTGAGAAGTCCTCCGACCCTGTCCTGATCTCTGAGAAGCAGGCGGTTTGTCAACCATCTGCTAAGGAAAAACAATAGCACACTTTCTGTTCTAAATAACTCTTGTTTTGTTCCTCAATGATAATTCTTGCTTTTTAAAAAAAATCTTCAAGCACTCACTTGAATGAAGACAAGGATGAGAAGGACAGGCAGGGGAGTTAAGTGGCCCAAGATATGGATAAAAGGGCTGCGAGCATTTTCTGAGGGAAGGAATGTATGACAGTGAATACCTAGAACCAGAAAAGCAGTTCTTATAGAAAAGAGGTAATCTTAAAAAGTAATAAAACAAGACAAATCAAAACTACCCACTGGAAACCCTGGCGGCATAGTGGTTAAGAGCTACATCTGCTAACCAAAAGGCTGGCAGTTCAAATCCAACAGGTGCTCCTTGGAAACTCTATGGGGCAGTTCTACTCTGTCCTATACACTTGATATAGGATCACTATGAGTCAGAATTGACTCAATGGCAAAGGGTTTGGGTTTTTTTTTTGTTTGTTTGTTTATTTCATTTTAAATAATAAAATATTAATTCTACGAAGAATAAATAGTTTCTATTTTTTTTTTTAAGGGTTTAGAGATACACTGGTTTTTAAGAAAATTATAGTGCTTTTTTTTTAGTTAGAGTCAGGTAGACGATTTCACTTTGAAATCCCTGTAGTAATTTAATGGTTGGTTTTAGAGACCTGCTTGGGTAATAGCATGTCTGGAGTTCCTTTGGAATTCCAAATCTTATGTGTACTAGCTCGGCTTTTTTTGTAGAGGGCTATTAAAATGTCCACTTGCCAGTGAGAAGTCAGTATAGCTGTGGTACTGAGTATTAGTATTAAGGCTCCTGCTATGCTTTTCTTATTTATCAAAAGAAAGAAATTTCCATTAATCTTGGGAAATTCTGACCGCGAAAATAATGTCTCCTCTGGCAACCACACATCTTAGATAGCAAGCTAAGCAAGCCAGGCTAATCTGCATTCACACCGCGTGGTGCTCTAGAATGCAATATACCTTTATAATGCATAGAAGGCTTTTACTGAAAAACAGTAAGTGGGAGGAGCAGGCTAAGCATAACATTTTCTTGGCACACACATGATTTATATGATCATATATTCTGGATCTATACTTCCAAAACACCAGGGTATTTACACATGCTCTGTATGTACACAGAGAATGTACAAAACTACATTCTGAATAAAACAGAACAAATGGAAATAAAATGACTAATGACCTGTTGATCACATGCCCACTGTGCCTAGGACAGTCCCAGTTACTGCCTGTTGTCTCAGTGTTATTATTAACAGCATTCTCTTCAGTCTTATACGTGGAATTATGATTTTTCCTATAATAGCTCTATATGTAGGTATAACCCAGCACCTTGCAGGAGTCTGAGTTTATTGCTTCATTTGGCCATTCAATTAAACTGTTTCTTAGCAGCAATCTCCACGGGCAACACCAAAGTCATCTGATAGAAGGAAGCATACATAATTGTCTATAAAGATATGTTTATTCCAAGCCTATATTGGCAGCAATCTTTTGAATATGAAATTTTTTGAATTTTGAAATTTATCTTCAAAATTCACAGATAATATTTCTGGTATCTGTTTCCTAAAGTGGCTTTTTATTAAACACGAGAGCATAATAGAACATTTTCAGCTTTTTAAGGTAATCCTGACAACTGTGGCCACCGAGACCCAAATGCTGCTGTGCCCCAAGTCAGTCCTGCGGCTTGTCCCACTCTCATTTTGTACCGGAAGTCTAAGCTGACCTCTTGCCTTTTCCCTTGAGACAAGGCCCTACCTTTCCCTATTTTGCTGAGATCACCCAGTTATCTTCTAGTAACTGGGTCCCAGTTTGGTGCTCTGTTGTATGAGTCCATGCTTTGGTTGCCTGCCTTGTCCTTTCTCTGAAGCTTTAGGAACCCTTTATGCTTTCGGATCCTGAACCTTTCCTGCTTGGACTCCGGCCATTGTCAGTCATCACGCTCTCCTAATTCTCTACTTTGCTTGTTCTTCTTGACAGGAAGGATAGACATTAAGGATCTTTAATCTTCGAATAGCTGGCATCTAGTCCAACATCTGGTGCATAGAAGATTCTCAAACAGTTGTTCGATGAATGAATGATGAATGAATACCTTTTCATTGACTGTAGCTGGCTTTCCTCCCCAGTGCCACCTCTGCCCTGACTCTCTCCACTGTCAACAGGGCTTACCAGTTACCACTGAGTCGACCTTGACTCATGGCAACCCTGTGTGTATCATAGTAGAGCTGTGCTCTGTAGGGTCTTCAGTTGCTCATTTTTCAGAAGTAGATCACCAGGGTTTTCTTCCAAGGTAGCTTTGGGTGGGTTCGAAACTCAGCTGCTAACATTTTCGGTTAGCAGCTGAAATGCTAACTGTTGGTGTAACCCAGGGACTCCAAACAGGGCTTAAAGAGCTAGTGTTGTTCAAATATACTACTCTTGAATGAATTAACACAGGCACAGAGCTTAAAGAACACTGGGGATCGGGTAGATGGTATGTCCCTAATAGGCAGCTGCACAGAGTTGTACAGACTGGGTCTCGGCTGTGGCCGTGTGAGTGGGGCTCAATCCATACAATGCTCAAATGACAGGCATTAGGCTCCGGGGAGGGAAGCTGGGAGAAAGGGGCTCTTTTTTTCTGACCAGTTTGCCCAGAGAGGGCCCTTTTCGCAATCCATCCTCCCTGTGGGAGAACCTTTCTCTATTCCATTGATTGGCCCTTGTGAGCTGGGAGAGACCCTCAAAGGGCTATCATTTCCACAAGAAAACGTTTTAAGTGAGTTTTTGGCAAGTGCTGGTCTTAAGAAGTAAGCACCTGAGGAGTAGCAAATCTACTATCTCTTTTCTTGGTTATTATTACAGATGAAACCCAGTATCTTTCTCCTGTAAGTTCACAGAGACTGATCTAATCAGAATTTAAAGGCAAGAATTTAAGTATGGTAGCTGATTTTTTTTTTTTTTAGCTGATTAACTCAGATGCTTTTTCTTTTGCCAGGATATTAAAGCATACTTTTCCCAGGGAAGGAGGCGAATGCTCATAGCCTTGGGGAGACCCTCTGGGGGGCTCTCTCAGAGGATTTCCTCTTATTACCCTTTAGTATCCAGGTGAAACCTAGGCCTGTGAAACTGTGAGAAAAAACAGTATAGGGAGTTGGTTTGCCTTGCCCATAGGCGCTTTTCTAGTATGATCAAGAAGGAGTCCTGGTGGTACAATGGTTAAGCGCTCAGCTGCTAACTGAGAGGTGGGCAGTTTGAAGCAACCCAGCGGCTCGATGGGAGAAAGACCTGGTGATCTTTACCTCAGGGAAGTTTCTAGCCAAGAAAACCCTATAGGGCAGTTTGACTCTGTCACATGGGTTTACTATGAGTTAGAATTGACTTGATGGCACACAACAACAACAGCATGATCAAACATGCATTGTGTTTCAATCTTAATAGGTACATCTATTAAGAAAAAAAAAAAAAAAAAGCCATCGCCATTCAGTCGATTCTGACTTATAGCGACCCTGGAGAACAGAGCAGAACTGGCCCCATAGGGTTTCCAAGGCCGGAAATCTTTATGGAAGCAAACTGCCCCATCTTTCTCCCACAGGATGGCTGAGTTCAAATCACCAACCTTTTGGTTAGCAGCTAAGCACTTAACCACTGTGCCACCAGGGCTCCTTGATGCATGTATTACTGCTACTCCAAATACCCTCTAAAGGGATGGTGAAGAGCACAGACATTAGAAGCAGTTTGCCTGGATTCAAATCCTGGCTTTTGACACTTACTACTTTATGAGGTCACTATGGGGGTAAAAAAGGGCTAAGAATACACATGAAGTACTTAGAACAGTGCCCTGCCACACTCGCTATTACTATAACTATTGTTGTTATTTTTTTTTCCTGGGAGTGAAGAAGGTACTGCTTAGTCCAAAACACCCCTTTTTCAGGAGAGATGTGCCAGGTACACATCATGTTACTATCAGTACTAGGGAAAAAATAGCTCAGGATTCTAATCAAGGATATTTTCTGAAATTTTGAGCATAGAGGAACGGCACACTCTGTCCAATTCTTATAACAATACTCACGGTCTGCTCTTCACTCCTGACCTCACTCAGGAAGTTCAGTGTTGCTGCAGATATCACAAACACCAAACGGATGTCTCCTACCACTGCGCTCTGCCCAGAATGCGCTGGAGTTGGGAGCTTGATTACTTCTGAGCTCCTGGAAACATGTTTTTTCTTAGCTGTAAAAGCTGTGACATGATGGGGACTCAAAACATTTCCAGCCCCATGGCTGCTCCAGCCAAGACTTGAGAGAAATGTTAAGGTACCTTAACAAAATGAGAATAAAATATGCTGAAATGCCAAGGAAAAGGCAGTTTTTTTTGTTTGTTTTTTTATAATTTTTATTGTGCTTTAAGTGAAAGTTTACAAATCAAGTCATTCTCTCACACAAAAACCCCTATATACCTTGCTACACACTCCCAATTACTCTTCCCCTAATGAGAAAGCCCGCTCTCTCCTTCCACTCTCTCTTTTCATGTCCATTTTGCCAGCTTCTAACCTCTTCCACTCTCTAGGCAGGAGATGCCAACATACTCTCAAGTGTCCACCTGATCCAAGAAGCTCACTCCTCACCATCATCCCTTTCCAACCCGTTGTCCAGTCCAATCCATGTCTGAAAAGTCGGCTTCGGGAATGGTTCCTGTCCTGGGCCAGCAGAAGGTCTGGGGGCCATGACCACTGGGGTCCTTCTAGTCTCGGTCAGACCACTAAGTCTGGTCTTATGAGAATCTGGAGTCTGCATCCCACTGCTCTCCTGCTTCCTCAGGGGTTCTCTGTTGTGTTCCCTGTCAGGGCAGTCATCAGTTGTAGCCGGGTACCATCTAGTTCTTCTGATCTCAGGATGATGTAGTCTCTGGTTCATGTGGCCCTTTCTGTCCCTTGGGCACGTAATCACCTTGTGTCCTTGGTGTTCTTCATTTTCCTTTGATCCAGGTGGGTTGAGACCAATTGATGCACCTTAGATGGCTGCTTGCTAGTGTTTAAGACCCCAGATGGAAAAGGCAGTTTTTTGCTGACAAGTTTCTAGTTTGGATTTGTGGTTCAGTCTATTTCACTTGTCAGATTGTTTGAACAATTTTTTAATCAGACATCAAATGTGAGTTTTCCATCTACTTTTGTTTTTAATCTAAAGAATGATGTCTTAGTTATCTAGTGCTGCTGTAACAGAAATACCACAAGTGGATGGCTTTAACTAAGAAATTTATTCTTTTACAGTTTAGGAGGCTAGAAGTCTGGATTCAAGGCACCAGCTCCTGGGGAAGGCTTTCCTCTGTCTGTTCTGGGGGAAGGTTCTTGCCATCAATTTTCCCCTGGGCTAGGAGCTTCTCAGCACAGGAACCTCAGGTCCAAAGGACGAGCTCTGCTCCCAGCACTGCTTTCTTGGTGATTGAGTTCCCCCTGTCTCCCTGCTTGCTTCTCTCTTTTATATCTCAAAAGAGATTGACTCAAGACATAATCTTGTAGATTGAGTCCTGCCTCATTAACATAACTGCCTCTAATCCTGCCTTATTAACATCAGGGGTAGGATTTACGACACACAGGAAAATCATATCAGATGACAAAAATGGTGGACAATCACGCAATACTGGAAATCATGGCCGAATGAAGTTGACCCACATTTTTGGGAGCACAGTTCAATCCATAACAGATGGTATATTTTTCTGAGAGAATCTGAAAGAAGAAAGGTATCTGCAAGAATACAAAGAAGGGAATGTGTACTATTTTTCCTCTCACTAAAGCTTCACATTAGAATTTTCCTGATTTTTATGTGCAAACTTGTAACAACGGAAGCTAATTCGCTGAGGCGTACTCATTCACTCGCTCTTTCATTCATTCATTCAGTGAATACTGATGGTGACTGCCTACTGTTAACCCGACTATACTAGGCCCAAGCGGATTCACTTGGGCTTTGCCTCATATCAGCAAACCAAGACCTAAGTTTCTATTTCTTGAAAATGCCTAAAATTCCCAGGAGCCAAAATCCAAGTCAATCAATTGACTCTCCGGGAAACAGAAACCCAAGCTAACCACTTAGGACTTGTCTGCTTAGTTTAACCTGGTTCCAAATGTCTCCTTAATCCCAAATAAGGAAAATAATGCCTGCCAACCAATTCAATTTGCCCAGCATAGCTTCTCTGTTCCTGTCTGTGTTTACTAAATCCTTCTGCTACGTACCGTGCTTTGGAACTCCCCTGACTTCCAGATGTTCCCTGGTTCATGGACTGAGAAATAAAGCTAATGAGTTCATACGTCAATTTAATATTTGAAAATCTTGTTTTTAACAGCACTGTGTGCTGTGCCCTGCACTGGGAAAATAAGAGGAACAATGCAGCCATGATCCTGCCCTCACGTTGCTTACAGTCTAGGCACTTTGCTAATATTCACAATTCTCCACACTAGGTATTGCTATTTCTGCAAGGAAACTAAAGCTTAGAGAAGTTAAGTAACTTACTCATTGTCAACAGCTATTAATTGGTGGAGCTAGGACTCAAATCCTAGTCCATCTCACTCCAAAACCAAGTTTATTAGACTCTTTTTACTACAGACAGCACACTAGCTTCAAATGATAAATACGTTCTTGAAAATGACAGAATTCAATGTTTTTTAAAGCACATCATGGTTTTAAAAAGCAAGGAATATTTCTGGAAAGCAATTATTTTCCCCCTTTTATCTATAAATATCAGATTTATAGAGAGCAATGTACCTCAATAAATAGGATCCTGGATCAAAGGGCTAATGTATCTTTTAGAAACCAGTAAAAACCAACTGCCATTGAGCTGATTCTGATTCACGGTGACCCCATGTATATCTGAGTGGAACTGTGCTCCAAAGGGTTTTCAATGGCTGAGTTTTTGGAAGTAGATTGTCAGGCCTTTCTTCTGAGGCACCTCTGGGAGGACTTGAACCTCCAATCTTTTGGTTAATAACCGAGGGTGTTAGCTGTTTGCACCACCCAGGGGCTCCTTTTCTTTTAGAAGGCTAGTAAAATACAGTATCTACATAGGGTCTGGAGCCCGGTGGTGGTGTAATGGTTAAGCACTTGGCAGTTCAAACCCACGAGCTGCTCTGTGGGAGAATGATGTGGCAGTCTCCTTCTATAAAAATTACAGCCTTGCAGCCAAAGACTGGACAGGCCCATAAAACTAAACGAGACTAAAGGGGCACACCAGCCCTGGGGTAAGGGCTAGAAGGCAGGAGGGGATAGGGAAGCTGGTAATAGGGAACCCCAGGTTGAGAAGAGAGAGTGTTGACATGTTGTGGGGTTGTTAACCAATGTCATAAAACAGTATGTGTACTAACTGTTTAATGAGAAACTAGTTTGTTCTGTAAACCTTCATCTAAAGTACAATAAAAAAAAAGATTATTGAAATGGCAAATGTTTTGCTACATGTATTGTTACCACGATAAAAAAAAAAGTAAGAAAAAAAAAAAGGTTACAGCCTTGCAAACCTTATGGGGCAGCTTTACTCTGCTGGCTATGAGTCAGAATCGACTTGAGGGCAATGGGTTTGGTTTGGTTCACATAGCGTCTGAACTAGCTTTACATACAGTAGGCAACCCCGAACATGACCTGCAGACTCAGTACCTGCCCTGGTGGCTCAAATCTGAAAGTGCCACTGACGGGCCACAGGACACAGGTGTATCAGTTAATCTCTGAGATTCTGTTTCTTCATATGGAAAATGGACTACCATCATCCATCACTTGGAGAGCTACAAAGAGTGAATGCGGGAAGGCATTTAAAACGCTTACCAGTGACGGGCAGACATCCATCTCTTTGCTCTTCCCCCACGTACGACACGCCCAGCTTTTCTAACAATGGGAGTAAAGTATGTCTCTGTTTAGCATTTACAGACAAAAAACAGCTTCCCTGGGACTGTCCCGAAGCCTGAAGATCACTGATTTTGAAGCCTTGCTTGAGGTAAAAAAAAAAAAAAAAAAAAGCCTAGGATATAAATGAGGATTAGCAGATTTTAGGACATACTTTTTCAGTTACTCAAGTTTAGGGTGATTGAGGAGGGGTTTGAATTTTCCACTTACGCAAACTAGGTAAGGGTATACAGTAAAATCCGCGAAAGCCGGAATCTGCATAAGGCAGAAATCTGTCAGAGAAGGAAAACTCAGATAATTTCCACTAAATAGTGACAGAAAAGTGGTGAGGCAGAGGCAGAAAAGTTGCAAGACCTAGAAAAACAAAGCAGTCCCGTTGAGTTCTGGCTCTCACAGGTTTGACCGTATAAACACCTACACTAATATACTGAATACATATACAGACTAATAAGATTTTTTAAAAACAAACACACGAGAACATGTTTCTTTAAACAAATGTCATTTTAAACTGTTACCCTGAAAGTATGTGCATTAATTTCATTTATTGATTTAACAAATATTTACTGCGTGTCTAGTAATTTCAGGGCACTATGCAAACAGCAATGGTTTCTTCCTTCAAAACCAGTTTTGAAGCCCCACGTGATCAATAAATATTACTAAGAGACTGCAGATCTGACTGACCAAAGTCTGAGATCACCACAAACTAATCCCAGATCCCATCAACCAGGGGAAAAAATTAAACTATGCATGTTTTAGCAAATTCACACAGTTAGCACAGGAGTGCTTTCCTAAGACAACAGAAAAATGCCTTTGGACTGCGTCTGCAGCCCCGGGTGGCTGGCTCACATCTCCTGAGCCTAATCATTGTTAATTATGATGATAAAAAAAAGATTCCTTTTTTTAGCCTTGGAAAAAGTCCTATCCAAACACATTGTTCTTTTTTTTTTTTGGAAGCTGAAAATGACATTATTTCTCTGGTTCAGGTTTTAAAAATCCTTGTGATATTTTCTGCTAACAAGCAAGCCCCTTTCCTCAGGAGAGCAACCTTGATTTCTGAAACAGTTCTTCCCTTGACATCACTTGGGAGGTGGGCATTATTTTCCCAGAAAAGTAAACAGGGGAATAAAAACAAGGTGACTCAAAGGATGAGGAAGTCTGTTTTTCTACAGAACAAAAGATCCTTTCACAGTATGTCAAAGACTTAACTGTGAACTTTCCTGAATGTAAACACTGTTCCAATGGCAAAAGGAATTTCATCTATGTCTAGAAAAGGTCCCGCACAATAGCTCTTGCTTGGAGCTACATTTGGTAGGCTGTAAAGTAATCTTTTCTTCAAATACTTTGCATACAGACCTCCAAAAACTTTTTTATCTTCTCAGGAGATATGCAATTATAATTACCTTCATCATTGCAACCATACCACGTAGATCAGAGTACTGCTGAAGGCAGCTCATGTCATAAATAACTAAGTAACACCATTTAGACCTCAAGTTTTCAGGGATAAAAAAATGCTTTATGAGATAGTTTAAAATATTAGGCTGATGCTTTCTCTTTAGCATAAAAGTTGAAAACTTACAAAGCAATAGATCTTAAAACAGATTTTGTTATGATCACAGAAGAGGAATATTAGTATTTTAAACTGAAAGAAATTACAAGATTTCAGTTGACTAAAATAAATAGTTAACTTTTCCTACTTTAAAATTTTATTCCTCACAAACCCTTGGGTTCTAATAAACTTAAATTTGATACTGGTAATTATATTTGACACTAGTAAATTATAATATTTACTAGTATTATATGCTAATGAACCAAATTATATGGCTACTATATAAAAAAAAAATTTTTTTTTATTTATGGAAATACCAAAGATCTTTTCTCCTCCATCTGCAGATTCTACACATAATTTTATTAATACCATTATCAGCCCAAATCCTGCTGCACCCAACCTTTGGGGTTCTTTCTCCCATTATTATTATTATTATTCTTTTTAAAACAATGTGTGTGTATATATATACATACACACATATATATTTTGCCCTTTAAGTGAAAGTTTACAAATCAAGTCAGTCTCTCATACAGAATTTGCATACACCTTGCTATGTACTCCTAGTTAAAAAAAAAAAAAAACCTTGCCACCCTGTATTCCCGTGTCCATTCAGCCAGCTTCTGTCCCCCTCTGCCTTCTATCTCTCCTTCAGACAGCAGCTGCCCACATAGTCTCATCTGTCCACTTTATCCAAGAAGCTCACTCCTCACCAGTATCATTTTCTATTCCATAGTCCAGTCCAATACCTGTCTGTTTTGGGAATGGTTTCAGTCTTGGGCCAACAGAAGGGACCATGACCTCCAGAGTCTCCCTGGTCTCAGTCAGACCATTAAGTCTGGTCTTTTTATGAGAATTTGAGGTCCGTATCCACTGCTCTCCTGCTCAATCAGGGATTCTCTGTTGTACTCCCTGTAAGGGCAGTCATCGGTTATAGCCGAGTACCATCTAGTTCTTCCGGTCTCAGGCTGACATAGTCTCTGATTTATGTGGCTCTTTCTGTCTCTTGGGTCTCCCATTATTACAAAAGGATTGTACAATTTCTAGGAAATCAGAGTAAAGCTACAAGAAAAGAGAATGTTGAGATTTTATTTTTGGTTTTCTATTTTCAAATAATATAAAATTGGAATGAGGTGTTGTCCTCCAGGACCTTGCGGAGAAGGCTGAGATAGTGAGGGAGATACCAGGGTGCAGTGGCTGGCGTACTGTGTCTTAGAGACCACTACCCATGTTAACATTCCCTCTTATCCTTCCACTTCCATGTGGTAAACTGATCTGGGCACGGTCATCAAAGCAATGTTTCATTTAGACAAGTCCTTGAGAAAAGAGCTTGCTGGGATAGGGAAGACCAAGAGGGTCTTCTGAATGGCTTATTTTACGTGAAAGAAGGTGTAACATTGAGAGAGGGCAATGGAATTTCCTGGAAGCCATCCCTTGCCTGAATGGAGCCAGTGCTTCTCTGAGGGAGGGGCATGAGTTTCAGGTTCCTGGAAAGGATTGAATTAGGCAGAGGAATCAAGTTTCACGATCTAAGAATGGTAAGAAAGAATGAACCCCCAAATTCACTCCTCCCCAGAACGTCTTTCTTAAGGAAAGGCAGAGTCCTAAAAATGCAGAACTGTCTTCCCAAGTTCTACTTCTAGTTCTGTCATGAAGTAAACGTATAATCTGAGGTAAATCAACTAGATTACTCCTCTGAGTTGCCTTGTGATCTGAGGTTCCTAAAGTTAATAACAATACCAAACATTTACTGAACCCTTAATATATTCCACAAGGAGCCCTGGTGGTGCAACGGTTAAGTGTTCAGCTGCTGACTGAAAGGTTAATGGTTTGAATCCACCCAGTGACTCTGCAGGAGAAAGACATGGCAACCTGCTCCTGAAAAGATTACCAAAAAACCCAAATTCATTGCCACCGAGTCTATTCCAACTCATAGCGACCCTACAGGACAGAGTAGAACTGCCCTATGGGGTTTCCAAGGTGTGGCTGGTGGATTCCAACTGCAGACCTTTTGGTCAGCAGCCAAATGTTTAGCCACTGTGCCACCAGGGTTCCTAATACATACCAAGCCAAAAAACAAAAAAACACCAAACCTGCTGCCATTGAGTCAGGATCTAGGAAAATAAAATGTAGTTCCTGGCTTCAAATATTTTCATATTTTGTAAAGGAGACTAAGACAGGTAGTCACACACTTAATTCAATGCAGGTTCTGATAAGTACCACAAGAAAGGTAAAAACAAAGCAGTGTGGTGGAGGATGGGGGGGTGTCAGAAGGAGGGAGAGGACAACTCTAGCTTGGGGGTAGTGTGAGGCATTTGACAAGGACTTTTGAGGCTGTAGATGACTGTGATGGGCAGAAACAGGAGCAAAGGAGTGGTTAAAGGGAATAACTACAGACAGCAATTGTTGCTGTTGTTAGGTGCCATCGAGTTGGTTCCTACTCATAGCAACACCATGTACAACAGAATGACACACTGCCCAGTCCTGCGCCATCCCTATGATCATTGTTAAGCTTGAGCCCATTGTTGCAGACACTGTTGTCAATCCATCTTGTTGAGGGTCTTCCTCTTTTTCACTGACCCCCTACTTTACCACGCATGATGTCCTTCTCCAGGGACTCGTCTCTTCTAATAACATGTCCAAAGTATGTGAGATGAAGTCTCAACATCCTTGCTGCTAAGGAGCATTCTGGCTGTACTTCCTCCAAGTCAGATCTGTTTATTCTTCTGGCAGTCCATGGTATATTCAATATTCTTTGCCAACACGATAATTCTTCTTCGGTCTTCTTTATTCATTGTTCGGCTTTCGCATGCATATGAAGTGTTAGAAAATATCATGGCTTAGGTCAGGCACACCTTAGTCCTCAAAGTGACATCTTTGCTTTTTAACACTTTAAAGAGGTCTTTTGCAGCAGATTTGTCCAATGCAATACATTGTTTGCTTTCTTGACTGCTGCTTCCGTGGGTGTTGATTATGGATCCAAGTAAAATGAAATCCTTGACAACGTCAATCTTTTCTCCATTTATCATGATGTAGCTTATTGGTCCCGCTGTGAGGATTTTTGTTTTCTTTATATTGAGGTGTAATCCATATTGAAGGCTTGGTCTTTGATCTTCATCAGTAAATGCCTCAAGTCCTCTTCACTTTCAGCAAGTAAGGTTGTGTCATCTGCATATCACAGGCTGTTAATGAGTTTTCCTCCAATCTTAATGCCATGTTCTTCTTCATACAGTACAGCTTCTAGGATTATTTGCTCAGTATACAGGTTGAATAAGCATGGTGAAAGGATACAACCTTGACACATACCTTTCCTGATTTTAAACCACACAGTATCACCTTGTTCTGTTCCAAAGAATGCCTACAGGTTCCTCGTGAGCACAATTAAGTGTTCTGGAATTCCTGCTCTTGATCAAAGGGCTAATACATCTTTTAAAAAAAAAACAAAACCTGTTGCCACAGATTCGATTTTAACTCATAGTGACCCTATAGGACAGAGCAGAACTGTCCCATAGGGTTTCCAAGGAATGCCTGGTAGACTCGAACTGCTGACCTTTTAGTTAGCAGCCATAGCTCTTAACCACTATGCCACCGGGGTTTCCAGCTTGGCTAGAATGTAAGGTAAGGAGCCTTGGTGGTGCAATGATTAAGAGCTCAGCTGCTAACCAAAAGGTCAGCAGTCTGAATCCACCAGCTGCTCCCTGGAAGCCCTATGGAGCAGTTCTGCTCTGTTTTATAGGGTCGCTATGAGTTGGAATTGGCTCAATGGCAGAGGGTTTTTTTTGGGGGGTGCACCTAATCTATATAAGTTATGATAAAAAATTATACCCCCCAAAATGACTACTAGACATATTCAACAAACTTCCTGAGATTATCAAATTTAATAGCTGTTTATAAACTTTAAATTTAGTACACTGAGTGATACAAACGGCTAAGCATTTGACTACTCACATAAAGGTTGGAGGTTTGAACCCACCCAGCAGCACTGTGGAGGAAAGGCCTGGTGATCTGTTTCTTCAAAGATTACAGCCAAGAAAACCCTATGGAGCAGTTCTACTCTGTAACACATGGGGTCACCAGGAGTCAGAATCAACTCAATGGCAAAGCGTTGGGGGTTTGGTTTCCCTATGCTCTACAGTCTTTCCCGCATTGATTGTAGACTTGTTATCATAAGTAATGTCTCATGTTTACATACTGCTTTACAGTTCATAGAGTACTTGAACATATGTTATCTTATTTGGCTTTTTCAACAATCTTGAGATTAGCAGCCACTATGATTAGCTCCATTTTACTGATGGGGAAAGGAGCTTCAGAGAGGTTAAGTGATTCCCCTAAGATCATCACTGGATGGAACTGGCAGTCAAACTTGGCTTTGGCTAAATTCTTCAGACAGGGATTGGACTGGACTATGGGATAGAAAATGATACTGGTGAAGAGTGAGCTTCTTGGATCAAGTAGACACATGAGACCATGTGGGCAGCTCCTGTCTGGAGGGGAGATGAGAGGACAGAGGGGGTCAGAAACTGGCCGAACGGACAAGAAAATAGAGAGTGGAAGGAAGGAGTGTTCTGTCTCATTAGGGGGAGAGCAACTAGGAGTATATAGCAAGGTGTATATAAGTTTTTGTATGAGAGACTGACTTGATTTGTAAACTTCACTTAAAGTACAATAAAAAAAAAAAAAAAAACTTGGTTTTAGCTACCTGCTTCGCTTCTTTTCTTTGAAACAATGTCACCCACTGTTCACAAGTATTCATTCTGTAACCACAAACTAACAAGTCTACATAAAAAGGAGGGGTGGCGGTAAAGAGGGGCAATTCATCACTATTTGGCTCTTTGCCAGCGTAGGCAACCATCAGCTAGAGAACAGTCCGCTCACCTACAGAAGCAAAAGACTCAGCCTTCTAGGAAACACCAAAGGAGTTCCAGCTTTTATCACCCCTCTGAGGGGCCTCATTAAAGCATTAAATGACCAGACTAATTACCCATTCATTTATTAATTCACCAGTTCATCAAGAATTTATTGAGCTCTGACCAGGTGTCAGGCTCTCAGGTAGATGCTGAGACACCAGCCTAAATGGGACAGAAATTTTCCTCTTGGGAAGCTTGTTTTTGACTAGGGCAGTGCACTGCCAGGGAGCAAAGGATGAGTTCTTCTGGGGACTCAGAGAGACCTCTGCACTCAGCTTTGAATGATGAGCACCAAGTCGGTGGCAGGTATTCCAGGCAGAGGACAACAGGAAGGAAGGCATGGGACACAAAAGTCCAGATTTAAGAGTATGATGGAGCGTGTTCTAGCTTCCTTCTTCCTACAACCACTCATAAAGTAGTTGTGCTCAATTACTAGCCTAAAGGTTGGTGGTTCAAACCCACTCGGCGGTGCTGCAGAAGAAACGCCTGGCAACCTGCTTCTGTAAAAAAAATTACAGCCAAGAAAACCCTATGGAACATTTCTACTCTGCAGCACATGGGGTGACCATGAGTCAGAATTGATTTGAGGGAAAAGGGTTTAGTTTTTATATTGTATAATTGTGACTTAAACAGCATACAAGTATAAGTACATTTGACGTACTATGGCTTTTTGTTAGCAAACATGCACATAACTTAGGGAGAAGAAACAATTTTTCTCTCTTTATGCCTGGGTAATATTGTGAAATATTTATATTTATTTTTCTCCTTTTATATTCCCCCTTTCTTTCCCTCTGATTTATGCAGATTTCATTTTTTATTGTCTCAGGGTAGGTATGTCACAGGGCAGAAAGCAGAGGTAGCCTGCCTAACTTCGTGGCATTTGTATTCTAAACCAGGTTTTGGCAAACTTTTTCTGTAAAGAGCTAGGTAGCAAGTATTTTAGGCTTTGTGGGCCATCTGGTCTCTGTTGTAATTGTTCAACTCCTTTGTAGCGCAAAAGCAGCTACGGACAGTACATACATGAATGACAGTGGCTGTGTTCCAATAAGTATTTATGGACACTGAAATTCGAATTTCATATAATTTTCATGTCATGAAATATTGTTCTTTTGATTTTCTTCCCCAATCATTTAAAAAATGTAAAAACCATTTCTAAATTGGCTTTTTAGGAGTCGTACCAAATAAAATGTGGTATAATTTGCTGACCCCTGTTTTAAACGCTTAATGCCTTTAGGAGAACCTAAAAGAGTTTTATGAAGAGAGTAAGAGAACGTGCCAACATAGCCAAGTAACCCGAAGAAACAGAGGGGAGAGTGGAGCTGCCTCCCTTGACCCTGTTACCCCCCTTGGAGAGATGACGAAGAAACTGGTGGGACCTAGACCGTTTTACCACACCCCCTGCCCTCTGCCCTGCGAAATTCTGATCTGAATGTGTTGCTAAAATCTCACGAGATTTCATCTAAAAATTGAGATTTTGGCCTTCTCTTAAAATTGGGAGGAAAAGGCCAAATTGGGCTCACATTTCCACATGGTAACAGCTATTTAGAGACTGCCCTCTTAGGTGGTTCATGACTTCCTGTTCACCTTAGTCTCCCTGGACTGGTTCCCCCATCCACATTACCTACCTGGCACGAATAAGCATTTGGCTTAAACTCTACTGAGCAGAGAATTATGTTTTCTTCTTTAAGGGCACAACCTCCATTAAAACTAGCCTTTTGGCCCAAAGGAAGCCATGGCTTCTGAATTAGAGACCTGGTCTGGCATTTCAGCTTTGTTCGTTATTATCAGATTGACCTTGGGCAAACTACTTAAGCCCGACCTCAAGACTGCAACAGTAATACTTACACCTGAAATAGTTGTTGTAATGGTTATATGAGAGATGTATGGAGAGCAGCTAGCACACAGTAAGCATTCAATAAAAAAAGAATCACTAAGATGGAAAAGTTCTTTGATGTATGTCCTTTTACTTTAACTGCTGTCTTCATTGTTACGCTCTGTGGAAGGGTCTGAAGGATCAGCTTACAATCTATCTCGTTTTACTGATAAAGAAACTGAGGCCCGCAGAGGTGAAGCGACTGCCCAAAGCCATACATCAGGGGTGGAACCAGGAAGAGAATCTGGATCTCTTAATTCTTGTTTTAAGGAAATATCTCTGTGCCATCCTACTTCCCTAAAAGTTCTGACTTCTTTTCATGAAAACTTTTCATTTGATGGTCAAAAGATCTTCTAATGGAAAGAACATTAACTCAAGTCCTCTGGCTAACCTAATGATGCTTTTTAATAACTTCCAAATATAGTGAAATGACAGCAGATAATTATTAGTTGTTGACGTTCTGATACTTATTTATCTGAAATACCCCTGTTCTAAGCTCACTGACACCCCCCTGTGGTCAGTAGAAAATCACATGAACAAGAAAAATCTGGAGCTATTTAATGATTAAATATAACAAGGTGGGTAGATAAGTGTCAAATAACAAAATAATAAAAAGCCACTATAATTATATTAAGCCCTGATCAATGGCACAAGGAAAAATTATTTGTCTATCTCTGACCAAATCTTTAATGAGACTGATCCACCATAAGGGATGCTTTTCTTAGGCCTTGTTCACTATACAACCACCTGTTACAATGAGGGAACATATTCAGCACATGTGGTGCTATGGTCTCTTAGATCTTTGTGGATTTTTCTCCAACATGCATGACTATGAATGATAGAACCTCCTGGGGATCTCTGAGTGTAACTGGTATGTGTTGGGGGTGGGAGCCGGAGTGGTTACCGTGGAAGTTGCTCTGAAAAGTCTCCTATCAAACATACACTTGGTAAGCACATAACTGGTGGGAGGAGAAGTATGAGGGCCTATTAGAGAGAAGCTGATGAAACGCACATGTTCATGGTACTCTGGCCATTCATTCAAAAGGGCAGGTTAATTTGGTGAGCTGGTTAAATGGACCCTGCTCGCCTAGTGGTTAAGTGCTATGGCTGCTAACCAAAAGGTCAGCAGTTCAAATCCACCAGACATTCCCTGGAAACTCTATGAAGCAGTTCTACCCTGTTCTATAGGATTGCTATGAGTTGGAATTGACTTGACGTCAACAGGTTTTTTTGGGATGGTTGAATGGAAGTTGGTTGGAATGCTTCTTCAGTATTAACAGATTGACCTTAATCAATAGGCGGTGGTAAACTCCACCACCCACCTGTCAGTTTGTTGTACTGTGATGGCTTGCGTGTTGCTGTGATGCTGGAAGCTAGGACACCAGTATTTCAAATACCAGCTAGGGTCACCCATGGTGGACAGGTTTCAGTGGAGTTTCCGGACTAAGACAGACTAGGAAGAAAAGCCTGCTCATCTACTTCTGAAAATTAGCCAATGATGACATTATGGATCACAACAGAACATAGTCTGACTCTCTTGTTTTGGGCATGTCATCAGGAAAGATCAATTAGTGGTGAAGGAGAGGGCCAGCGAGGGTGAAGGAAACCCTGGGTGAGATGGATTGACACGAGGGCCGCAACGATGGGCTCAAACATGCCAGCAATCATGAGGATGACACAGGACAAGCAACATTTCATTCTGTTCTACACAGAGCAACATCGCATTCTGTTCTACACAGAGCAACATTGCATTCTGTTGTGCATAAAGTCGCAATGAGTCAGAGTTGACTCAACAGCAGCTAACACAACAAACTGCCCACAGAAACAATATTTATATCGGTACAGAAACTCAATGACAAAGTACTTGGATTTACTTTTTGTGGCACAAAATAAGGAAGTGCTAAAAAATGACGTGGCATGTCAAGGGAACTGGCTTGAAGAGGCTCCCGGCGGCCAAATCTGGAACGATCTGAGCATCAACATAAATAAGAACACCAAGAATGGACTACAACCCATTAAATAAGATAGAAATCCATGGGACCAAACTAACAAAAACAAAGGGAGAAGGAGGGCACTTCCTTACAGCAGAATGCCAACCAATAAATGCAGGGGGAATGATGTAATTAGAAAATCACCACTTGGCAGCCATAGTAGTGATAATTGATTCAAGTGAGAATCATCAATGGATGATAAAACTCATGGACAAAAGTTTGATGAAAAACAGGATTTTACATAGTCTTGAAATATATTCCCACTAAACACATGCATTAATTAAAAAGGGAAAAAACAGCAGCTTTGCAGAAATACAGCAGACAACACCTTAATCAAATGTTCAAAGTTAACATCACCAGTAACGAGACAATTGGACATCGTGTGTCACCTAATAGGATACAGTGAGAAGAACCCAGTCTCGTTTCTGTGATATTCCTGCCAAAGATGAAAAACTGAATCTAAAATGAGAAAACATCGGACAAACCCAAATTATGGGACGTTCTCCAAAATAAATGCCCTACACTCTTCAAAAATGTCAAGATCAAGAATGACAAGGAAAGAGTGAAGAAGCAGTCTAGACTAAAGGAAACCAAAAAGGCATGATAACTAAATGTAACACGTGATCATAGATTGCTTCCTTTTGCTCTGAAGGATGTTACTGGGGCTTGTGAAGTTTGAATAAGGTCTGTGGATTAGACATTAATGCTGTCTCAAAGTTAACTTCCTGATTTTGAACTCTATACCGTGGTTATGGAGGAGGGTGCTCCTGTTTTAAAGAGTACTCACTGAAGTGTTTAGAAGTAGGGGGGCACCATGTCTACAACTTATTATCAAGTGGGTCAGGACAAAAATACATAAACATAAATGTTTTAAAAAATGTAACTAGATTTGGCAAAGAAAAAATGATTAAATTATTTGTCTAGACATAAGGACAGAAATTATAAGTAGAGCTTGGATTTAAGGCTCTGACGAGGGAATGCTTTTTTTCTTTTTGGCTTATTTTCTTTTTTTATCAGCAGCTGTCTTTGGTGAATATACGCTTCTTTTAGACTCACCAAAGTTGAGGAGATAAAAGATACAGTGAACAACTGTGAAGCTGAAGAATCAAGACCTATGCTGTAAAAGGGAGTTTTATCACATATCTTTCTAAAGCTGCAGTAGAACACACACATGCGCACACGCACGCACGTGCATGCAAGCATGCACGCATGCGCGCGCGCGCGCGCGCGCGCGCGCGCACACACACACACACACAATCTACCTATCTAAATATTTCTTGAGCTATACTTGGGTGAGAAGAAAAGTTATATTAGAAACCTTGAAGTCTGTTCTTGTTTTATCTAGATATTAGTCAAACCAGAGGCAAAAGACAGATGTGCAGCTAATTTTTAAAATGGTAAATAATTACGGGCTATAGAGGAAGGGTTGCTACAGGGTTGCTATGAGTTGGAACTGATTCGATGACAACCGGTTTGGTTGGGTTTTTACAGAGGACAGAAGAAGCCCTGGCAGCACAATGGTTAAAGTGTTCAGCTGCTAACCAAAAGGTCTGAACCTACCAGGAGCTCCGAAGGGTAAAAGACCTGGTGATCTGCTCTCCTAAAGATTAACCAAAAAAAAAAAAAAAAAAATCAAACCCACTGCCATGGAGTCAATTCTGATTCATAGCAACTATCTTGGTTATCCAGGCTGCTATAACAGAAACACCACAAGTGGATGCCTTTAACAAAGAGAAATTTATTCTCTCACAGTCTAGGAGGCCATAAATCTGAATTCAGGGTGCCAGCTTCAGGGAAAGGCTTTCTCTCTCTGTGGGCTCTGGGTGAAGGTCCTTGTCATCAATCTTCCCCAGCTGGGGAGCTTCTCAGTGCAGAGACCCTGGGTCCAAAGGACACACTATTCTCCTAGCTCTTGTTTCTTGGTGGTAAGAGGCTCCCCTGTCTCTCTGTTGACTTCTCTCTTTTATATCTCAAAAGAGATTGACTTAAAACACAACCTAATCTTGTTGATTGAGTCCTGCCTCATTAACATAACTGCTGCTAATCCTACTTCATTAACATCATAGAGGTAGGATTTACAACAATAAGAAAATCACATCAGATGACAAAATGGTGGACAATCAAATAATACTGGGAATCATGGCCTAGCTAAGTCGACACACATTTTTGGGGGACACAATTCAATCCATAACAGCAACCCTATAGGACAGAGTAGAGCTGCCTAATACGGTTTCCAAGGCCATAAATCTTTACGGAAGCAGACTGTCACATCTTTCTCCCTCAGAGTGGCTGGTGGGTTCAAACTGCCGAATTTCTGGTTGGCAGTTGAGTGCTTAACTGCTATACTACCAGGGCTCTGTAAAAGGATAAGACAGCCATAGTCTTAATAGCCACAATAATAAAAAAAAAAAATTTTTTTTTTTTTTTAGCTACTATTTATTGCTGTGAAATGGTGCTGACATATTACATTGTGGGGAGTTCTATGTTTAGCACATGAACCTGTTTCTGATACTGTCAGTTTTTTTTTCTTTCTGGGCAATGACTTAGATGTAAATAGTGAGACACAGCAGTTGAGGTAACAGTGACTCACAATCAAATGCAGCAGTCTCCCCTTTGGCTAGCACAAAACCCACTCAAGTTTCATTTTTTCTTCGATAGTTCTGTATACGTCATTGTTCTTTAAGGAAAGGATTAGTCAACCCACGCCAGCAATGTGAAACATGGGTCCTTTAATAACTTTGTATTCACCTCTTAAAACTGAAATATCTAAAAGAAAAAAAATTAAAATTATCCAATATTAGTAAGGAACCCTGGTGGCACAGTGGTTAAAGCACTCGGCTGCTAACCAAAATGTTGGTGGTTTGAACCCACCAGCTGCTCTGTCTGAGAAACATGTGGCAGTCTGTTTCTGTAAAGATTACAGCCTTGGAAACCCTACAGGGCAGTCCTATTCTGTCCTACAGGATCACCAGGAGTCAGAATCAACTCAATAGCCATGGGTTAATATTAGTAAGTTTTTCTTTGGGGGGAATAAAAAACCACTGAATGTCATCATAACACTGTTAAGGAAGATCTGACAAATTTTAGGATGGTGACAACTAGGAAGTCTCATAAGAAGACTGAACTCAAGTATTTATTTCTGCTCTAAACGTACTTAGAAAACCAAGTATGTATTTCTTTGGTATTCACTGTAGAAATTAAGTGGAAGGTAAAATTAATGGATACTGTATCTCACCACTGGCCTAATTATCACCATATTGCATTTGGTAAGCGTGCGTTTCATGACAGCTGTGCTGAGTGTAAAACAAATCTGGCAACAGTCCTGGCCTCTAGGGCATCCTAACCAAGAAGAAAGGTCATTGGGGGTCACTTGGAAGGGCTGGCTCTAGCTGTCGAAACTACCCCAAAACACCCAAAAAAACATCACATGGTTTATTCATTAAATCATTGGATCTCCCCTAGCCCTAATTTTGTTTCAGGTGAGATCAATGCAGTCTCCTCTCTCCCCTAACTCTAGGACAGACTTGGCCTAGGTGTGACCAATTAAGAGTATACCATCCTCTCGGTCACAGTGATTGGCTCAGGGATAGGGGCGTGACTCTCGCAGACCTATCAGAACACTCTGAGAATTGGTGCTGACATTACCGGGAGAGAGACTTGTCGCTTTTGCTGGGGCTGCCAGCTATGAGGATCATGTGTTGCCACCAAGTGGAGAAGGCCTGTGTGAGAATGAAGCCACCCCAAAGAAAAGCAGAGCCAGAAGAAGGAAAGAGACTGGGAATGTGACATGTGTTGGGCCCTTGGTTTGAGCTGTGTCTAAAGCCCTGAGACTTCTTGGCCATGAAAGCCAGTCAATTCTCTTTTGTAGCTTAAGTTAGTTTGAGCTGAATTTCTGTCACTTTCAATGCTCCTAGTAAACACCATTTTACACACCAGACCCAGCTTTTACTCGGCCTCTGCTCTGGTGAACACTTTGATGATCTCCTTGGACCAGTTGGTGTAGCCTGCGTTTGCTCTCTGGGCTCTGTACTTGAATTTCAAATTGGCTGTGATGTCTGCTCGTTGCTCCTCTGGTATCTGCACCCTGGTCTCTGGGATTTGTGGAGATCCAAGGATACCGCATGATTCCTCCTCTTATTAAGAAAACACGCCAGGTTCGTGCCTACATCTATGCGTGGGATGCACTTCCCCCTCCTTCTGAACAATCTAAACGCATCCATTTAAAAGGCGCAACCCAAGCCCCGTCGACCTCCCTTATGAATTTCATCTGCACAGATACCTCTCCTCTGAACCACTACATCACAAGGCCCAAACTGCCCAATTTAACTCTGAATTATACATCTTGTACCACTTGCTGCTGTTCCCTGATTATTAGCCTATTGCTTCAATAATATATCACAGTGCTACTTTGACACGCATGGGGTTGCCATGAGTCGCAGTGGACTTGACAGCAAGTGGTAATACAGTATACGCTCCCTGAGTGCAAACAGTTTGCCCTTGGCTACTAATTGAAAGGTTGGCAGTTCAAACCTATCCAATGGCACCACAGAAGAAAGGCCTGGCGATACGCTTCCATAAGGATTACAGCCACGAAAACCCTATAAAGCAGCTCTACTCTCACACACGGGGTAACCATGAGTTGGGATCATCTTGATGGCAAAGGGTCCCTAAGGGTAAAACCCGTGTTTCATGTTTCAGTATCCCTCACAGGCCTATGCCAGAAGGTCCAAGTTAGTCCTCCACAAGACTTGCTGGCTGACTCTCAAGGGGTTGAAATAGCTATTGTTGTCATAACTTCTGTGATTCAATAGATGACAACCTGCCAATGCCACAAAAAAATTCTACATCTTGGATTGCCATCATCTCCTTAGGAAGTTATGGTTCACTGACCTTCCTGAAGCCAGGTCTAGAGTATAAGCACTGCTGTTATATGAAAACAAACAAGAAGTATTGGGGGAAACCCACAGGATGTTCAAGGAGTTGCGATTCAATGAAATAGTCATTAGATTGTACATATAACAAAATGACATAAACTTTCCCATCAAAAAAGTATTTATGATGACCAATAAGTAATTATACTTGAATCTACAGGCACTGATTGTGGCCTGAACATTGGGGCTACTGGGAGGTCGTTCATTAGTATAGACGTCTCACTGAGCTTGTATTTAAAAGTTTTAACTTTATTGATATACAACCAAACCAAAACCCAAACCTGTTGCTGTTGAACCGATTCCAACTCAGGGTGACTCCTTGTGTTACAGAGTAGAACCGCTCCATAGGCTTTCTTGCCTGTAATCTTTATGGAAGCAGATCACCAGGCCTTCCTTCTGTGGCACTGCTGGATGGGTGGGCAAATCCTTATGTTAGTAGATGAGTGCAAACTGCTTGTGTCACCGAGGGACCTTTCATATGCAACCAATCACAGTGGTAAACTGATTCATTTAAAAAATGTCACTTACATAAAATTCCACTTACAAAGAAGTGACGGGTTATTTCCTGGGTACAAAAACATGGAAAGAAGAGACTGATATTTGACTAGTTAAAATGAAATCCTGGAAAAGAGCAGTTTGGAAAAGAAAAGCAACTTTTGAGGGAATGAAATGCCAGCTTCCTCCGGGACACGCCCCAGCCAGGCAAGCTCCCCTGGCTTTTGTGGCCCAGCCAGACTTCTGCTCTGCCCTGTGGCTCCAGGGCTTCGCACTTCCATTCCAGAAATAGTGCAGCTTTCTCTCTGGGATCCAAAGCTTTTAGCAGCTTTTTGATGGAAGCTAAGAACTTTTCGATGGCTCAGCTATTGGGGGATAGATTGTGGAGGGAATACTGGCTATGCTTTGCCTGGAAAGTGAGTGGTAATTACGTCGGGGAGGACCCCTTTTCATACCCTGTCTTCCTACCAGCAAGTCCTACTGAGGTTCAGATGAAATCAATGCTAGAAAATCATTTTAGCCCCTTTCAGGCCTTCTGTTTCTTCAACCATTTGTAATAAACTTTCATTAAAATTTAATTACACCTATATGGGTAAAAAAAAGAAAAAAACAAACTTTAGTATAATTTTTAAATTAGCACCTTCTTAAATTGAGGGTAGAGATCACTGAATAGGAGCAAGGTTTGAAAAATCCCTAGAAAACTAACTGGTAACAATGTCACCTAGCATGTCCTTGTATCAACAGGGCACAAAACGGCAGGTTCTTCTCCTACCTACGAGGACTGAAGCATGTCAGAAGATGGCTATGTTGGTGAGTAAGGTCAGGTACATTTAAAAAACATATCGCTTAATCATGAAGAAAGTTCCTTAACCTCTCTGTGCCTCAGTGTCCTCATCTGTAACTGGTGTAATAACAGTACTCACCTCAAAGGGCTGTTGGGATGACGAGATGCGTTTAAATATAGAAAACGCTTAGAACAGTGCTGGTACATGATTATGTGTGACTATTAGCTATTATTACTACTACGGTCATGGTTATTTTTCCTTCTTTTTAAACTGATATTAGAATAATATTAGTTAAAAGCACATTCATGACTGAATTACTTGCTGAGTGTTGGTCTTCTCCTTCACCTCCCTCCAGGGTCTGTGCCTCCAGGTCTTCTCAAACAGAAGATCTTCCTGGTTTTTCTATGCAAGGTTTAACTGCTGCTACTAGTAACTTTTTTTTTTTTTTTTACTAGTAAGAGAGTTCTGACCTTGTCTTAGTCATCTACCACAAGTGGATGGCTTTAACAAAGAGAAGTTTATTCTCTCACAGTTTAAGAGGCTAGAAGTCTGAATTCAGGGCACCAGCTCCAGAGGGAGGCTTTCTCTCTCTGTCGGCTCTGGAGGAAGGACCTTGCCATCAGTCTTGTCTTGGTCTGGGAGCATCTCGGCGCAGGAACCTCAGGTTGAAAAGATGTGCTATGCTCCCGATAATTCTTTCTTGGTGGTATGAGGTCCCCATTCTTTGCTTCCTTCCCTTTCCTTTTGTGGTGCAGGCCACATTCCAGGGAAACTCCCTTTACTCTGGATCAGGGATGTGACCTGGATAAGAGTGGTGTTATGATCCCACCCTAATCCTCTTTAACATAAAATTACAATCATAAAATGGAGGACAAGCACAGAACACTGGGAATCCTGGCATAACGAAGTTGATGCATATTTTTGGGGGGACACAATTCAGTCCATGACAGACCTCAACATAGATAAAGGAATACTTAAAAGGAGAAAGTAACTACAAAAAAAAAAAAAAAAAAAGCTTTCTGTTAGAATTCAAAAACATGTTCAAATTGTGACTTCTGGAAATGCTTTCATAAAATAGCTCATCAGAAACTTTTAAATGTCTCACAGAGATCTGGGAAAACAGTGAACGAACACAGTTCTGAATGTTAAGCAAGGTCCTGGCATATGAAATGACCACAGAGCTCACATAACTTGTCTAACAAGGAATGACAGGCTTTCTCTACTCTTCTCGGTGCCAACTTGACCTCTGCATTTTTGATGTCCCTTTGCGTCATCACAAACATTTTTACAAAATGGTACTGAGATAGGAAGATTAGGATCTTGCCTTCCCACAATCACACTGTGTTTCCACGAAGGCTGGAACTATGTAATGACTGCCATCCTTAAATCTGAGAGGCATCGGTTTTCCTCTAAACATTCCACAGTAACTACACCAGACCCACCAGGAAGAGCAGTATCATGTGTGGGTGCTGTCTTTCAATGCTACGCTTCTTAAACAGGGACTGAGGACTCCCAGGGTTAAGCATTCGTTAGTGCTGGGGAAGGAAAGATTTATGAGATCAGAACCACATAGGCGAACAGCTATTTAGTGGCTAGGAAGGCATAGCTAATCAGCTCTCTCTTCTAGTCATCCAGTCACCCCCACCCCAATGGTGCTTGCTGTTACCCCTTTCCTCTCAGCAAGCTCACACTTTTGGAAATAAAGTTAAGAACCTACTGCCTTGCTCACTTGAACAGCATGGAAATTTTGCCATGTTTTTTGCGTATTTTATTTATGTATCAAAGGACAGAGTGTCAGGGTTTTATGAAATGACAAGAATCACTGGGTGGTGCAAAGGGTTGGAGTTTCAAGTCCACCCAGAGGTGCCTCAGAAGAAAGGCCTGGTGAAAAATCAGCCACTGAAAACCCTGTGGGGTGCAGGTCTACCCTGACACACATGGGGTCCCCACGCGTTAGAAACGACTCAACAGCACCTGGTTTATAAGAATCACTGTTTGAGAGCTCTGTTTTCTATCATTAACAGTAAAGGACAACTGAAGAATTATTACGGCTTGCCACCGAGCTGTGTGCTATAACCTGGCACCCTGGAAACACTGACGTCCCCAGGAACTAACATGATCTGATGGGGTTATACCAGGAAAAAGGGTTTTTTTTTTTTTTTTTTAACTCTATTGGCATTTTCAGATTTTGGAGCAGGAGAGCTTCTGGACACCCAGGACCCCTGATTAAATAGCAGAAGTTGATAATGCTGCCTGGGCAACTAAGGTCTGGCCTTGTAAGAAAATAGAAAATAAAAAGAGAGACATTTTTAGAAGGACACTGCAAACAGAAAAGCTACGAAAGACAGCTCCAAATTTAGCTTGCTAGTTACTGCTCTCGGGGCTCAGCCTAAATGATGATGTGTATTTTGCTGTGTTTTGGGGCCTGTTCGGATTTGTCTTTGGAATAAGGCTGAACACTTTAATCCTCTGCTGACAATTGTCCCATCACTGATATCCTGCTTTTCTTCAAGCTGACAAGTTCAGGCAGAGGCCATTTCTTCAATTCCTTCTTTGGACCTGAGAAAACTTTTTCCAAACAGGATTATAAACAAAGCCCACATTTTAACACTAGGATAGATGATGAATTATGTAATTCACTGAATCATGACTGGGAGCCCTTGTGGTACAGTGGTTAAAGTGTTCAGCTGCTAACCAAAAGGTCGGCGGTTCAAACCCACCAGCTGCTCCAGGGGAGAAAGGGGTGGCAGTCTACTTCTGTAAAGATTTACAGCCTTGGAAACCCTATGGGGCAGTTCTACTCTGTCCTATAGGGTCGCTATGAGTCCGAATCAACTCGACAGCAATGGCTTTGGTTTTGGTTTACTGGGTCATGATTTACTGCTAGGTGTCTGGATAACACTGTTTCAGCTTAATTTAGCCTCGCTGCCATATAAGCATTGAAGAATCCTGTAACGCGATATTATTTAAATTCTACGTTTCTAATTTTTATCTCTTTACTGAGTACTTACTTTGTGCCAGGCCTTGTGCTAAGTGATTGACCTACACGAATGCATTTCATTCTTGCAACAACTTTGTAAGGCAAACCCAAAACCAAACCTGTTGCTGTCGAGCCGACTGCAGCTTAGAGTGAATAATTTGCCAAAGATCATATACAAGATGGAACAGGATTTGAACTCAGGTTTAACCACTCCAAATTTTAGGCTTGTAAATAATAAGCTGTATCTCATGACTAAAATTATCATTTTATCTATAAATATAACAACAAAAAGGATTTATGGTTACAGTCACTGTGATGTATTGATTATATATAATTATATACACAATGAGCTCAGAACCAAAAATATTCTAGAGCTACTGACTGTCAACAGATTCATTGCATTTGACATCCCAGTTTATATAAGTGATACTTGCTTACCTTACACTTTTAAAAAAACATAACTAAGATTGCCTCTTTACTTGCTGATGACACTGCTAAATAATATGCACTGGGGCTATAGTACCATGTAAAATAATGATTTTAAAGCCTGTCATGAGAGAAAGGAGTTTGAAATATTCCTGCTAATTATTAGGAAAACCACTTCCCTCAAGTTAAGGCTTTTCCTAAAGTGTGGAACCAAAATGATATTTCTCCTTCTAATATTAGTCGAAAATTCTATCATTCTCATCATTTTGGGAATGTATAGGGCTCTCAGTCTTGTTGGATATGCACAAAAGGTTAACAAAAACTTACAGCCTCCCTAACTTGTTGATCTGCTTGTCCGAGGCATGTGGCTGCTGATCTTACTTTAGTTGTACTCAGCAATCACTGATAAAGTGTGATTCAATGGGAGGAATAGAAAAACTAGCTGACAATTTCCCTCTGAAATACAATGTTTTTTAAAAAACAAGGCGCCTACACATGAACTCACCAGTGTTAACCTACTTGAGTGCAGACTTCTATTTCTTTGCTCCAACCATTTTCCTGGTGCAAGAAGAGTACTACCCATCTGTCGTGGGGACACCTGCAGGCTCCAACATTTCCCAGAGATGACCTGACACCTTCTTCTCTATGTTCTCAGTATCCCTTTCCTTCTACCCCTCTCTCTCCCTATCCACATTTCCGTTGCCCTATTTCTGATAGGCCTTGCTCCTGAGTAACTGTCATAACTTTCCCTGAGGAGTTAGTTGATATAGGCTAAACCAGTGGTATGCTGGAGCCAGACTGTACCACATGTGAGAGCTAACTATTGAGCAGTTTGGTGAGTAGGCTATTAACTTTTGGTAGCTTGAACATAGCCATGGAGGGAGTATTTACACCACGGGTATTGGAAAACATTGCAAACAGGTTCCCTAGCCCCTCCCTTCAAGGCCAATCTATCAGGTCTTGCCTTTGCATTAGGTATTCCTGAAAACCTTAAAGATTCTAAATGAATTTCTATGGTTGGAATTTCTCTAACAGGAATAAATGATGAAAAAATCATGAGCAAACAGCTAGATTATCTTGTTGGAAGTCAGCTCTACTGACATATTGCTAAGAGATATGGTAGAAATTATCAAAGTTCAAAAACGGCATTGCCTTTCTGAGCCAAGAGAGAACCCCAAAGACATATGTACATATTACAGTCCTTCTACAAAATGTGGATTTAAAAAGACTCTTTTATAACACAGTAGTTAAGAGCTCAGTTGCTAACCAAAAGGCTGGCAGTTCGAATCCACCAGGTGCTCTTCAGAAACCCTATGGGGCAGTTCTACTCTATCCTATAGGGTTGCTATGAGTTGGAATCAACTTGATGGCAACAGGTGTGGGTTGGTTGGGTTCTATAACAATGACTCACTGAATGTTTTCTTTAAAAGTGGAATGAATTAATGGTGCTTAATATAAATTATGGAAAAGTAATTAATTAATATAAATTAATTACTTTTCCATGTATTTCTTTCTTCGCCTGTATCCCTTGGGTTTTCAAATATTTATTGTGTGCCTACTGTGTACTGGGCACTGTCAGCTACAAGGATGAACAAGTTCCAGTCCTACACTGTGTTTCGGAAGATTCTAACCATTTTTAAAGAATATAGTTAAGGAAGTACTATTCAAAGACCTCAAAAAGATTCTACCAGTGATACATCTGGGATCTACCTCCTGATTGGTCTACTGTAATTAGAAGACAACATTTGAAAGTTATAACCCTTTAGCCTTTTTGCTCCCGTAAGAATGGTCACCAGAAGCTTTTTAGAAAAGATTTCTGAGGAGGAAAACTGCGGTGTAGTCTTAACAGCCCTCCTGGAAGGAATTCAAATGTAACTGAATCAAGATATAAAAAATACTTTGTATAGAGAATACCATGAATCATAATCATTAGAATTTTGGCTTATAATTAAACCATGATTCTGAAAATTTGGAGTCTAAAAGTAATAAATGGGGATTCTTAACAATGAACTCTTAGAACTACAGCTACAGTAAAACTTTGATCTTGTTGTTGTAGTTGTTTACTATGGGAAAACCACAATCCTAGCAAAGCAAGTAAGATTAATGAACATTATTTTACATGCAGAGTTCAATACTCTCTTGCAAGCTGTACTCATTAAAGCAAAATACCAATGAATTAATTAAACAAAAACAAAAATTCAAATCGACAGCAGCTTCAAAGCCAATAACTGCAGAAGGCTGAAGTGCAGCAAAGACATAAAATAGTGTCATAAAGCATGTAACTCATATTACTTATCTAAATATAAACTGTTCTTTTGCTACCATGCAATGGAATCAAGAAAAGATGGGGGTCAGTATGCGGCTGAAGGTGTGGTGGGCCGTCTGATGGGTCTTCACTTCACTGCTGACCTAAAGAAACATCTCATAACCAAAAGGAACGACACCAGACAGGAGTGTGTAAACCTTCAAACTCAACTCAAACTGCCTTTTAATTTCAACGATGTAGTAAGCCCTTTCGGCCACTAGAGAGCGATCAGGTTACTCTGCCAGTGAAAAGGGGAGCTGCTGTTGGCCAGTAAAAGATAGGTACAGAACCTATTCTCTTCTCAATACTTCCATGAAGGCATTTTCCAAGCTCCACAATGATGAGCAGATCTATGTCGAATAAAGAGTCCGTGAATGAGGAATAGCTTGAGGGAGCAAACAGGAAGAGAATTGCAAACAATAAATTTTTGCTTGTTACTACTATTTTCCCTGGAATAATTTCTATTTAGGTTTGGTTGTTCAAACCCCTTGTAAACAATAACACCAACTAATCTAATAAGGGCAATTAAATGTGCTTTCTCATTTAGCAAACTGTGGGAATGAAGAGGAAAGATATGACAAAAAGTTAAAACAGTGGCAGACTATTTGGACAATTAATTCCGTTTAAACGTAAAGATGTTCACAATTCATTCCTCAGTTCGAGTACGTGTATACGTACACACTTTCAGTGTCAACCAAAATAGTCAAGGAATCTTGAAGATACAAGTAAAATGTTAGATAACATCTATTCTAATTTTCCAAATGGAACTATCATTCAATTCTGAATTATGTGATTTTATTGCTTAAACGGAGCTCTGGTGGTACAGTGCTTAAGCGCTATGGCTGCTAACCAAAAGGTCGCAGTTCCAACCCACCAGCTGCTCTTCGGGAGATAGATGTGGCAGTCGGCTTCCCTAAAGATTCATTACAGCCTTGGAAAACCCATGGGGCAGTTCTACCCTGTCCTATAGGGTCGCTATGAGTAGGAATCAACTTGACAGCAATGAGTTTTTGGTTTTATTGCTTAAATAACTTTGATTCATTCAGTAAATACTCAGTTACATGAAAACAAATGGATGACTTGTCATCACTTAAAAGAATTCCATTTGTTATCAGATAGCTTCAATTCCCAATGTAGTTTAATACTTCTGGGTGTGAGTGTAAACAAACTGTCTAATGGAGCCCTGGTGGTACAGTGGTTAAGAGCTTGAATGCTAACCAAAAGGTCAAAAGTCCGAAGCTACCAGCAGCTCCTTGGAAACCCCATGGGGCAGTTCTACCCTGTCCTATGGGGTCATTATGAGTTGGAATAGGCTTGATGGCAACGGGTTTGGGTTTTTTTTTTTGGTATTGTGCACCAACCATTATGTCAGGAGCTGGGATGACAAACGTGTACAATACGGTCAGGAAGGCCATGGAGAAGAGAATAACCACAGGGTTAAAACACAAATACGGGTTAATTTTTGCAGCAGTCAAGAATGGTTAACAAAATCATGAATCAACATCCTTTTGAAAATTCTGTTGTGAAAGATAAACTTAATGTAGACCACACATCCTTGTCATAGGCTTTGGTATGTGAATACCATGACCTCTGATCTCTACAACACATGAGAAATCCAAATAAAATGTAGGCAATTCAAACACAATAGTATTTACTATTAAGCATAAGAAGGGTAATTCAAAGAGAGAAGAAACTAATGTTTACAGTAAAAAAAGAAACAGAAACATAATTAATTCATTTTCTATGTGTTATGCTTGGTGACTCACCTTCAGTCTGTTGGTGTGATAGATCCATTGTACTTACTGACATGTTTATTTTAATGTATTTGTTTTGTCTTAATTATATTAACATATTCATATCCTTCCAAAAGGATTTGAGGTTGCTTGCCTACTTTGGTTTGCAATTTACAAAATGTTCCTATAAACTTGTGAGAATCTAAGAGAAATATGTATCATTCATAAATACATTTATTTCTCCTTTAAGGAAAATCACAAAATTAATCACACGAAATAGTAATTATTAATCAGGGATCAATGGAAAAGTTCCTAGACATTTCTTATCTTGCTTATCGGCTCTTTGTGGAGCAACCACTGGCTGGATAGAAATGAAATGTCAATGGAGAAGTTTTGTTCTAAAGATTCACGTAAATAAATCGCAAATAAATCCTTTCCTTATATGCTTTAGTACAGATGGGTACACAGCCTTCCTCATTCTTCAGATTACTCCCAGGCAGCAACTAGATTAGGTGATGACTGGATCATTTCTGGAGTGGTTGGTTTCCTTTCATTTTGGTGGCACTGCTCCCATATTTATTTCTAGTATATGGTTGGGGAGCCCTGGTGGAGCAGTGGTTAAGTGTTCAGCTGCTAACCAAAAAGTCAGAGTTCGAATCCACCAGCTGCTCCTTGGAAGCCCTATGGGGCAGTTCTACTCTGTTCTATAGGGTCACTCGAGTCAGAACTGAGTCGACAGCAATCTTTTTTTTTCTTGAGTATATGGTTGGTTCTACGTATTGTGATTTGCTAAATTTGCATTATCTGGAAATAACAGAGTTGGTAAAAACACATCTCTACTAGATGCATAGGAGCCCTGGTGGTGCAATGGTTAAGTGCTCAGCTGCTAAGTGAAAGGGTGGTTCGAACCCACCCAGTAGTTCTGCAGGAGAAAGACCTGGTGATCTGCTGCTGTAAGAGTACAGTCTAGAAAACCCTACAAAGTCCCTAAAGTCAACTCGATGGCACCTAACAACCACCACGTTAGATGCGTTAATTCTGCTTCCCTCTTCTGTCTAAAGTCCTGGCCTTATAATAATCTGCTGCACTTTAGATCGTCAGTGTTTCTGTTGCCTAGGTAGCATGCAGGGATGCCGACAAGAGTGGTAGTAAAAGCGAGAACAGACGCAGAGGCGGTGCTGGAAACTGGCTTATGTTTAAGGTTAAAAAATAAAAGATGATTTTTTTTTTTTCCACATGTTGTGATGTGAGTAGCCTGTATATTTAAGCATGGACAAAAAAAAAAAAAGGCACATTATTAACCTTTTCGCTGTCTAGACAGGTAGATTACTATATATATATATATATTTTTTTTTTTAGTAGGAATCCAAAAATCATTTTAGCCATTTCATTAATTAGATTTGAGTTGCCAGGCCAGAGGTTTTACAACTGCAGCGTTTGGAATGAAATTTCCACCTGAATGCACATCCTAAGAGATGAGGTCAGCTCAAAGGGTACCTGCAGAGGTCTGTCCCCCTCTTGTCCAATCAGGTTTCTCCATTCCGTGAGCGAGCGCTGCAGATGTTCTAGTCCAGTTTCCCAAAGCCTGACGCAGCCTCCCATGTCAACAGTAACAACGCCAGCTTGGCCCCACTCAGCTAGCAGTGCATCTGTGTCCGCAATAGTGGAGAGCCATGTGGTATATGGCGAGAGAGACTCTGACCTGAAAAAGGAATCCCAGGTGAAGATAACAGACCATACAAATAAAGCAGGATGGTTGCAACTTTATGTTTGTCATGTTGCTTACAGTTTAGAAAGCCTTTTCATAAACACTCTTCATTCTTTCATACCTACTTTCACCTTTCTCCTGGCGTAGGAAGGCTAGGGATAAGTGTTACGTGCGATAATGCAACGTAAGGACAAACGGAATTTGCAAACATGCGGTAGGCCAATAACAAATATGAAAAACAGACTCTTTTAAGGAGGATATTTTTATGATCCATTTTACAGTATACAACCTATTGGTAGTCCACTTAATGAAACTAGTTTAAACTGATAAGCCCATTAAGCTCACTATAAAGAATTTTAATAGTATGCTAAAAGGTACGATACCAAGGGGTCCATCTGTAAAGGACAAAAATACACAGTTAATTATTGGTTATTCACATTCTCCTGTATTGTGGAGCCCAGGTGGCACTAGCATTCACTGCCAGGAGGAAAGGGACTCTCCCCAACTCACACCTCCTGCACCTGTAGCACTGGGCTCCTCCCTAGGGACTTGCATCAGCGCTAATACTGAGGCCTTGTTTATGTGTTTCAATTGCATTTGTATTCGATATTTTGGTTTTTCTACTTAGAAAGGTCTATGAATTTATGACAAGAAATTTATATATTTCTTGCATTACACATTTAATACATAAGTATCTTTTAGTGCCCTGGTGGTGCAGTAGTTAAGAGGAGCTTGGCTGCTAACTAAAAGGCTGGTGGTTTGAATACACCAACTGCTACTTGGAAACCCTATGGGGCAGTTCTACTCTGTCCTATTGGGCTGCTAGGAGTCAGAACTGACTTGATGGCAACGTGTTTACACATAAATATATCTACCTATATACACACACATAGTAATTTCTAGGAATGCAATTTTTACC
The DNA here is from genome assembly GCF_030014295.1 of Loxodonta africana. Lineage (NCBI taxonomy): Eukaryota > Metazoa > Chordata > Mammalia > Proboscidea > Elephantidae > Loxodonta > Loxodonta africana. The sequence goes on from NC_087358.1 coordinate 59,988,957, forward strand.
TGTAAGAGACAACTGTATACTTTCTCACGTAACTACAGCTCTCACTCTGCTTGGCATAAATGGTTAAGTGCTTGGGTACTAGTGGTTCGAACCCACCAGGCCTGGCGATTTGCTTCTGAAAGGTCACAGCCTTGAAAACTCTACGGGGCAGTTCTAGTGTGCACACATGGGGTTGCCATGAGCCAGAATCCACTTGACAGCAACAACAACGACAATACAAAAGTAACACGGATTACAAATTCTAATGACTGGTATTGTCTCTCTAAACGCACCTTATAATTCCTGTATGAAATAAGCGGCCTAAAGAGATGATCTGTTCAGATAATAGGAAACATAATGAACTATCAACCCAGATTTGGGAAAATGACAACACCACTGTATATCAGATAAATCTTTATAATGTACTAAAGAATAAATCAAGACTGTTTTGACCTTTTTCTCAGCCTGCCTTAGTTGATACTAAACCCAGAGTGACAACGCCGGCTACCCTGGGACGCAGAAATCTTAGAAAATGTTTATATGAGGAGGAAGAGAACAGTAGGATGAGACTATGTGTTTTAAGGAACACTTTACAGTTCTTCTAGGAAGACTCAAAGAAGGTAATATTTGATATAATACAGGATTTATCTCATGGTGCTCTCAAAAAAATCTGTCTTTAGAAAAAAAGTTAGTAGTTTCAAAGGATGAAATAAAGAACTCTTCAAGAATGATGAAATGTATCTATGTGAAACCATGATGGTTGAACGTCTGCTGAGAGCATGTTAAATGCATGATTACTGGCTGCATTTTTAAGTCTACACCATGAAACTTTAAGTTTACAAGGGCAATTTCTTTAATATGTTTTAAACAACGCTGAAGAAATCACGTATTTACTACCCCTGGGGGTCGCATTGTACTGCTATGGACAGTACAGCTTTAACAAGTGATCACAAAGGCATGCTGGCACTGGCTGTACATACAGCTGCTCTTCTAGAGGCTCCTTCCTGGAAGGTGTGGTTCACACAGAAAGATAAAAAACACCTAAATAAGATGTGAGGACTAATGGGGGAGAGATTAAGAGAGACATCGGAAAAAAAAAAAAATTAACGCTTTAGAATAAAACAAGAAGAGGTTCTTTGCTTTTGTTCCTCGAATTAATAGATTTTAATAAGAATGCAATTGATAGAGCATAAGGAATTTCTTTCAAATGACGAAAAGTCATTTTTACGTTAAACCAACACATTAGGCTGTTCTGAAAAGGCATACTTATACATGTTGAAGGAGTACCTGGGTGGTGTCAACGGTTAACGTGCTTGGCTGCTAACTGAGAGATTAGAGGTTCAAGTCCACTCAGAGGTGCCTCGGAAGAAAGACCTGGTGATCTAAAAAACTCAGCCACAGAAAGCCCTGCGGAGGGCAGTTCTCCTCTGAGACACATGGGGCAGCCAGAGGTCAGAAGTCAGGAGCAACCTCACTGGAAGTGGTTTATACATGTTGAGACAAATAAATATATTTCTTTGAATAACAGTTTCATATTTCTTGAACCTATTAAAAGTCCTAAGAAAGGAAATTGTTTCTGAGTAATCTGGTCCAGGCTTATTGAGCTATTTCCTTCTGGAGGCTGGAGGAGGGGGAAGGAAACCTGCTGGTGCCCCTAGTGTCCCCGGCCTTCCGCCGACTTGGGAAGGCTCTCCAGGTTCCTCTGACTGCGAGTGTGTTTGAGGGTCAGTTGCCCTGTGGGGGAGGGTATGGAGAGACAGGACGTGCTCTCCATCTCCATCAGAGCAGAGTAGGAAGATGAGAGGAGAGGGGCTTTGGCCCGGGGCCGGGGTGCGGGAGGTGCTTTGCTGCTCATCAAAGGCTGAGGGTCGGAGTTCACTGCCTCCTGGAAGAAAGTCCCAGTGATCTACGTCGGAAAAAGCAGCCATTTAAACCCTGAGGGGCACAGTCCTATCCTGACACCATGACGTGGAGTCACCACGAGCCAGAGTCTGCTCGACAGCAGTGGGTTCAGGCTGAGTAAACCAAGCAGGTGCACGCTCAGACTGACAGAATGGGGCCGCAGATGGATGCACCCAGAAAGGTACCGGCCACAGAGGAGGACACCTGTATTCCTCAAGGGAGGGGGCATGCAGTGACAGGGCGGAGACACGCCACCGCGGTTTCTGCGTTTGTGTCTTGGTCTAGCTGGTCTGAACGCTCCTTCCCACGGCTGGGCAGTGACGAGAGCAGTGGGTGGTAGCGAGCTCCGTTCTAAATCTCCGGAACCCTCTGGCGACCATACGGCCTCCACGACTGCAGGTGCACAGTAACGTGATTAAAAACAACATTAAACAAACACGTCCTAAATTCCTTTGACATTTTGAATGCAGTTACCTCAGAAAACTAATATATAAAGCTAATAAGTACTGAATTTTCTACAATACTAAAAATCTTGCTTCAGATACAGGAAAATTTATCATCAGAACAGATCAAACAAAAAGAGCTTGAAATCAAAGCTGTCAGACATGTACCTACATAGCATCTGAACCTTTCTCCAAAATGCAAATAAAATACGGGAAAGAACAGCAAGTTATAAACCAACTGTAACTCCACCCAAAAAAGGGCTTTCTACTTAAGGAAGCAAAAAGCACACATTTATTCAGAGTGCTTGTTACAATTCACTCATTTTTTGCCCCTGACATACCAAGCTAAGAACAAAGGAGAAGAAGGATTACCTGGGAATAGGGATGTATCGGAGTTTCTTTGATTGAAGGTCAGTAACTTCTATATAACCAGCTGTTTGTGGAGGGGCAACATCTGCAAACAAGTAATGATATGAGCTGGGTATTAAATTACTACCTGATACCAAAATAGGAACAAAAGAATGCTTGGATGCTCCTAAAAGTAGAATGAAGTTATCAGTGGCCTTGGGTGGAACTCTGGGACCCACCTGACAATGTGCTGGGCCAAGGTGGGCCTCAAGGCTAGACTCAGTTATTTTTCCCTCAGGAAAACACAAAGATTGTCAAATTGTCAAAAATAAGCTGATTGGATCATGTTTCTTTATTATCAGAAAATAACCTAAGTTCTTTTCATTTTTTTGGTAATATTTTCTTGTGTTTTAGGTGAAAAAGTTTACACAGCAATGAAGGCGCCCATTTAACAATTTTTATGTAAATTATTTCGTGACATTGTTTACATTTCACAATGTGTCAGCATTCTCATTATTTCCATTCTGTTTGTTCTGTTTCCATTGATCTAGCTTCCCTTCCCCTCCTTGCCTTCTCATCTTTGCTTTTGGGTAAATGTTGGCTGTCTGGTCTCGTCTTTTCATTGTTTTTTGATAGCTTCTCAAGATAGGTCAAAGTTTTAGCACTTACAGTTTATTTGAAAATACTTCATCATCTAAATTCTGTTTTTCCTTCTTAGGAAGTAACAACAGTGCTTAGCAGTTTCGGTGGGAGAAAGAATTAATCAGACTGACCTGGTGTGAAATCCTGGCTCTGATATTTTCTAGCTGTGTTATACTGGATCAAGTCATTTACCTCCCCTGAGGCCTGTTCTCCTCACTTGTAAAATGGGGGTAGCAACAGCAACAGCATCTAGGCATCATAAGATTACCTTGAGGGTTAAATGAAATTAATGAGTAATGCAAGGCATCTAATTAGTAGTTACTCAGTGTTGTGTTGTTATTAGGTGCTGTTGAGTCAGTTCTGACTCATAGCGACCCTATGTACAACAACAAAAAATCCTCATAATCATTGCTATGTTTGAGCCCATTGTTGCAGCCACTGTGTTAATCCATCTCATTGAGGGTCTTCCTCTTTTTCACTGACCTCTCTATTTTACCAAGCATGATGTTCTCCAGGGACTGGTCCCTCCTGATAACATGTCCAAACTAAGTGAGATGAAGTCTCACCATCCTTGCTTCTAAGGAATGTTCTGGCTGTAATCCAAGACAGATTTATTTGTTCTTCTGGCAGTACATGGTATATTCAATATTCTTCACCAACACCATAATTCAAAGTCATCAATTGCTCAATACACAGTAACTATTATTATTAGAGCCCTCCCTCCAAGACAGGAAAAGGTGGGGTGAGGATGGGGCAGTGGGACGAGCACTCTGGATTGTGAGGAACATGGAAAGTTTGGGAGAAGAAGAGACAAAGAGGTAGAGGAACTAGAGCCTCCATGCTCAATTCTGGAGTTGGTTTCCAGGAAAATTCCAGGGTTTTACTGACTTGTCTTCCACAGCCCTGGGTACCACCATCACAACTGTGTGCCAGGAACTATCCTTGGTTCCTTATAGTTTTTTTTTTTTTTTTTAATTTTTGTTGTGCTTTAATTTAAAGTTTACAAATCAAGTCAGTCTCTCATACAAAAATTTATATACACCTTGCTGTATGCTCCTAGTTGCTCTCCCCCTAATGAGACAGCACACTCCTTCCCTCCACTATTTTCGTGTCCATTCCGCCAGCTTCTAGCCCCCTCTGCCCTCTCATCTCTCATCCACACAGGAGCTGCCCACATAGTTTCACGTGTCTACTTGATCCAAGAAGCTCACTCCTCACCGTATCGTTTTCTATCCTATAGGCCAGTCCAGTGCCTGTCTGTTGGCTTTGGGAATGGTTTCTGTCTTGGGTCAACAGAAGGTCTGGGGACCATGACCTCCAGAGTCCTTCTAGTCTCAGTCAGACCATTAAGTCTGGACTTTTTACAGGAATTTGGGGTCTGCATCCCACTGCTCTCCTGCTCCCTCAGAGGTTCTCTGCTATGTTCCCTGTCAGGGCAGTCATCAATTGCAGCCAGGCATGATCTGGCTCTTCTGGTCTCAGGCTGATGTAGTCTTTGGTTTATGTGGCCATTTCTGTCTCCTGGGCTCATAATTACCTTGTATCTTTGGTATTCTTCATTCTCCTTTGCTCCAGGTGGGTTGAGACCAGTTGATACATCTTAGATGACCCCTTGCTAGCGTTTAAGACCCCAGATGCCACTCTCCAAAGTGGGATGCAGAATGTTTTCTTAATAGATTTTACTACGCCAACTGACCTAGATGTCCCCTGAAACCATGGTCCCCAAACCCCCGCCCCTGCTACGCTGGCCTTAAAAGCCTTTAGTTTATTCAGAAAACTTCTTAGCTTTTGGTTTAGTCCAGTTGTGCTGACCTCTCCTGTACTGTGTTTTGTCTTTCCCTTCACCCAAAATAGTTCTTGTCTACTATCTAATTAGTCAATACCCCTCTGTCTCCCTCCCTCCCCACTCTCGTAACCATCAAAGAATATGTTCTTGTCTGTTTAAACTATTTCTCAAGTTCTTATAATAGTAGTCTCATACAATATTTGTCCTTTGCAACTGACTAATTTCACTCAGCATAATGCCTTCCAGATTCCTCCATGTAATGAAATGTTTCACGGATTCATCATTGTTCTTTATCAATGCATAGTATTCCATTGTGTGAATACACCATAATTTATTTATCCATTCATCTGTTGATGGGCACCTTGGTTGCTTCCATCTTTTTGCTATTGTAAACAGTGCTGCAGTGAACACAGGTGTGCATATACGTGTTTGTGTAAAGGCTCTTCTTTCTCTAGGATACATTTCAATGAGTGGGACTGCTGGATCATATGGTAGTTCTATTTCTAGTTTTTTAAGGAAGCGCCAAATCGGTTCCAAACTGGTTGTACCATTTGACATTCCCACCAGCAGTGTGTAAGTGTTCCAGTCTCTTCACAACCTCTTCAACATTTATTACTTTGTGTTTTTTGGATTAATGCCAGCCTTGTGGGAGTGAGATGGAATGTCATTGTAGTTTTGATTTGCTAATGATCGTGACCATTTCCTCATGTATCTGTTAGCTATCTGAATGTCTTCTTTAGTGAAGTATCTGTTCATATCCTTTGCCCATTTTTTAATTGGGTTATTTGTCTTTTTGTGGTTGAGTTTTTGCAGTATCATACAGATTTTAGAGATCAGGCACTGATCAGAAATGCCATAGATAAAAACTTTTTCCCAGTCTGTAGGTAATCTTTTTCCTCTTTTGGCGAAGTCTTTGGATGAGCAAAGGTGTTTGATCTTGAGGAGCTCACAGTTATCTAGTTTCTCTTCTACATTGTTAGTAATGTTTTGTATGCTGTTTATGCCATGTATTAGGGCTTCTAGTGTTGTCCCTATTTTTATTTCCATGACCTTTATTGTTTTAGATTTTCTATTTAGGTCTTTGATCCATTTTGAGTTCGTTTTTGTGCGTGGTGTGAGGTATGGGTCCTGTTTCATTTTTTTGCAAATGGATATCCAGTTACGCCAGCACCATTTGTTAAAAAGATTGTCTTTTCCCCATTTAACTGACTTTGGGCCTTTGTCAAATATCAGCTGCTCATATGTGGACGGATTTATGTCTGGATTCTCAATTCTGTTCCACTGGTTTCTGTATCTGTTGTACCAGTACCAGGCTGTTTTGACTACTGTGGTATAATAGGTTCTAAAATCAGGTAGTGTGAGGTCTCCCACTTTGTTCTCCTATTTCAGTTATGCTTTACTTATTCAGGGCCTCTTTCCCTTCCATATGAAGTTGGTGATTTGTTTCTCCATCTCATTAAAAAATGTCATTAGAATTCGGATCTGAATTGCATATTATCTATAGATCGCTTTTGGTAGAACAGACATTTTCACAATGTTGAGTCTTCCTGTCCATCAGCAAGGTATGTTTTTCCACTTATGTGGGTCTGTTTTGGTTTCTTGCAGTGGTGTCTTGTGGGTTTCTTTGTCTTTTACATCTCTGGTAAGATTTATTTCTAAGTATTCTATCTTCTTGGGGGGTACTGTAAATGGTATTGATTTGGTCACTTCCTTTTTGATGTTCTTTGTTGGTGTAGAGGAATCCAACTGATTTTTGTATGTTTTTCTTGTATACTGATAGTGTGCTGAAGTCTTCTATTAGTTTCGGTAGTTTTCTTGGGACTCCTTAGGGTTTTCTGTGTATAAGATCATGTCATCTGCAAATATACTTTTACTTCTTCCTTACCAATCTGGATGCCCTTTATTTCTTTATCTAGCCTAACTGTTCTGGCTAGGACCTCCAACACAATGGTGAATAAGAGTGGTGATAAAGGGTATCCTTGTCTGGTTCCTGATCTCAAGGGGAATGCTTCCAGGCTCTCTCCATTTAGGATGATGTTGGCTATTGGCTTTGTATAAACGCCTTTTGTTATGCTGAGGAATTTTCCTTCTATTCTGATTTTGCTGAGAGTTTTTATCATGAATGGCTGTTGAACTTTGTCAAATGCCTTTTCTGCATCAATTGATAAGATCATGTGGTTCTTGTCTTTTGTTTTATTTATTTGATGGACTATATTAATTGTTTTTCTAATATTGAACCATCCCTGCATACCTGTTATGAATCCCACTTGGTCATGGTGAATTATTTTTTTGATATGTTGTTGAATTCTATTGGCTAGAATTTTGCTGAGGATTTTTGCATCTAAGTTCATGAGGGATATAGGTCTGTAATTTTCTTTTTTTGTGGTGTCTTTACCTGGTTTTGGTATCAGGGATATGCTGGCTTAATAGAATTGAACTTGGGAGTATTCCATAGACAGTATTTTTTAATACGGACATCAACAAAGAACTGTGAAGGAAGCTGAGGCTTATAGAGGCAAAATGGTAATGTGACTTGCTTCAGGTGACATAGGTGCACAGTGAAGGAGATGGTTTTCATACCAGGCCTGTCAGGCTGGGAACTCTATGCTCTGTGCACCACTCCACACTCTCGTACCCGATCTGGCCCTCGGGCAATAGTGCTGAATTTCGTCCACTGAGGACTTCTTTAAAAACAAAACAAAAACAAAACCTCCTCTACACAGAACGCAGCTTTTAAAGATTTCTGTGTATATATAATGTATATGTATGGATATGTGTATATATATATCTTATTACAGCTTCTGATTAGAATGAGATATTCAGGATTTCCATACTGAATTTACTAAATGTAGTTAAAAAACAAAACAGGAAACTCAGCATTTTTATTTCATGTTTGTAGTCAAAGTATTTCCAATAGGCCATCTGAAAGACTCAGAATATCTCTTATTTATTCAACGAACATGTTTAAACTTTTTTTTGTGCCAGACATGGTACTAAACTTTGAGAATTCAGAGAGCAAAGTCCCTGTCTTTGGGTCCCTGCCTTTGGGGTGCTCACAGACTATTTATTTTTTTAACCATTGTGGACCTGAGGGACTTGGAAAGGACTCCACAATGGGAATCACGGCCCTGGGGCCGAGTTTAAACTGCAGAACAAGGCAAGGGTTGATCCCAAGGGGGAAAGTGTTCAGAAGGAAGTGAAGAGATACCCCAGTGATGGCACAGGGAAAGAACAGAGTTACTATGGTAATTAGACCACCCAGCTAGATTGGCTGTCCCATTTGTATAAAACGAACATGCTTATCTTAAGTCATGCACCGCCTGCCCTGGGAAGTGCTGACAGGGATATTAGGTCAATCTTGGATAAAGTTTTGTACCGTGTATCATTTTTGACAATTCCTGCTGCTAGGACCTCGCTGGAGTAGGTTGAATTATTTATAGACCTGGGTTCTTTGCCAAAAATGGCCAGTTCCTGAGGCATTTGGGATGACCACAGCTGCCTTGCTAACCAACTCCTATTGTGCCTTGCCACTTGCGGCATTTTTTTTTCATAAGCGGTAGTATTCAGTTGAGCTGCTGCCATCAGCACTTTCATGCTGTCTGTGAAAGCAAACTAAGCCAACTTATTTTAAAGTGTCTTTTTTTCTACATCTTTCTTGTCGTTCACTGTGCAAATTAACTCCATGGCATAAAGAGGGTAAGAAAATGCAACAATGGTTGTTTCCACTATTTCAAGAAGGAGAAAGGAAGAACTTTACTCTTGGTGCTAATAAATATTTTCACGAATCAGGAAAGGATATTTGTGGCTACAAAGCACTTTAAGAGAGTATGAAGGGTGTTGGTAGTGGTGGTGGTAGTAGCCGTTAAGCACTTGAAAAACGAATGTTTACTCATTTGAAAATAAATCAACTCAGAAGGCATGAATATTTACAGAAAATAGCCTGATGGCTACCCTTGCACTGAACGTATGATTGAATTAAGGAAGTGAGGATGTGCCAGGTGTTCCTTCAAATTTAGCCAAGTCCTTGTCCATGCATTTTAGATGTTTCAGCACATTGCAGAGACGATGGAAGCTCAGTAAATTTCCATTACGTTTACAATCCAGGTGGATTTCAAAGATAGGTATAAACTATATTTAGGGATTAGTGCACTAACTGTTAAAGGGAAGTCATTGCGGCAGTGTTTACCGCAGAGTTCCCACAAACAGTGGGAACAGTTTATATGCACAGTACCAAGGTATGAGGAGGTATAAAAACTGAGTTCAAGCAAAACAACCAAAACTATTTTCAGAGGGAATATAATTATACTAAAAAATAGGAATGAGCTTTGATATTCACCTGTTAACTACCAGTTTAATGCATTTCTATCTGTGTTCATAGATAAAAAGAGTGATGCGTGCTCTGTAATTGTGTCTGTCCCTAGAATCTGGAACTTTCTTTGATTTTACTCCAAGTTCAAAAAACAGTGTACTGCTTTCAATCCAGGGTCATTATTTTGTGTGAAATGAGCTGAGACCTGTGACTGAAAAAAAAAAAAACAAGGGGAAGAAAGCAGTAAATCTCTCCCCTTGTACATTACACAAATTTACACCATCTTTGTGAAAGCCAGCAGGAGACTAATCTTTACAGTTTCTATTGATTTGTGTAATAAAGGGCTAATTTTTTATGCATTAGTTCCTAGCTGACAAGCTACTTGGATTCTATTTACTTAAAAAAAAAATTAATTTAGTTTTATTGTTCATAAGAGACCTGCATGCAAATAGATTAAAAAGTCAAATAGGCTTAGAAAAAAAAAGTCAGCCCAGCTTTACCCCCCCCCCCCCCCCGTCACTCCTCATTTCCTGTTTCCTAGAGATAACACCGTCAACTTTTTAAGCCGCTTCTTTGGTATTCACTGTCATTCTTATGTTGTTTTGTGATCGATAAACACCAAGACAGAGGGGATTTCTAGAGTGTTAAAAGTGGACTACACAGGTGTCTTTGACTATATTGGCAATGATTTAGCAATATGGATGGTAGGTTTAAGGGTGTTCATTATATTTTTCTTTTAATTTTTATGCTGTTGTCATTAACGGGTGCCGTTGAGTCAATTTTGACTCATAGCAACTGCTTTTGACTCAGCAACTGCATGTGACAGAGTAGAACTGCCTCATAGGGTTTTCTTGGCTGTAATCTTCACAAAAGTAGATTGCCAGGTCTTTTTCCCATGGAGCTGCTGGGTGGGTGTGAACCACCAACCTTTCGGTTAACAGCCAAGTGCTTAACCTTTGTGTCACTGGGCTCCTTATTACTTTCATAGGTCTGAAATATTTTGTAGTAAATTTAAATGCACAAAGAAACATTAACACACCCATGCCATCCCTAAATAGGAGGTACTGTGAAAGACTAAGAAGCTCTGATGGTGCAGTGGTTAAGTGCGTGGCTTCTAATCAAAAGATCTTTGATTCGAACCCACCAGTTGCTCCCAGGGACAAAGATGTGGCAGTCTGCCTCCACAAAGATTTACAGCCTTGGAGACCCTATGGGGCAGTTCTACTCTGTCCTGTAGAGCTGCTAAGAGTTGGAAATGACTCGATGGCAAAGGATTTGGTTTGGGGTTTTTTATGAGAAACTACAACAAGTGCATCTCATTTAGATTTGGACAAGGCCTTCTGAGGAAGTGACATTTAAGTTGAGACCTAAAGGGTAAGACACAGCTGGGTGGTGGTGGGAAGGTACAGCAGGAAGTTGGGAATGATCTTTTAATTTATTTTAACTGAAAGAAAGCCAAAGAGATACGTGATGGGCAAACCATGTTGCTGGATATTTCATCAGGCCTAGTTAAAATATCTAAACTTTATCTTAAGAACAACATGTCATGAGTCATTTTACAATGTTACCCTCTGACCACAACTGTGAAAATGAAGAACAAAGTTAGAGATTCTTTGTTACCTGATTTCAAGACTTTTAGTGATGGTTATGGTTGTGTGTCAACTTGGCTGGGCCATGATTCTCAGTGGTTTGGCAGTTGTATGATGTTGCGGTCACCTCCATGATGAGATCTGATATGATGTGATTGCCTCTGTGATGGTATCTGCTGTGGGTAGCCTATCAGTTGAAAGGGTGTTTCCTTGGGCATGTGGTCTGCATTGAATATAAGTGAACATTCTGGCAAGGCTCATGGGCTTTTGCTCACTCTGAATCCTGCAACTGGATTTGGTTAGTCTGACCTCTGGTTCTTGGGACTTGAGCTAGCAGCTTACCTGTTGTCTTGCCTGCCCATCTTGGGATTTGTTGATCTTTGCAGCCTGTGACCAAGGGCCCTGTTCTCTGACCTGCCGATCTTGGGTTCACAGCCACTGTGGATACATGAATCAGGAGAAGCCTCTATTCTGATCAACAGACGTGGGACATTCCAGCCTCTACAACCGTGTGAGCCATTTCCTTGATATAAATCTCTCTCTATATATATTTATATGTGTTACTGGTTTTGTTTCTCTAGAAAATCCAGCCTAAGACACTTACTATGAAGCATAAAGTTATAAAATAATCAAGAGAGTAAGTACTGGCAAAGGGATGGACACATATATCAATGGCACACAATAAAGAACTCCGAAATAGACCTACATATATGTAGTCAATTGATTTTCGGCAGAGGTCCAAAGGCAATCAAAGAAAAAGTACAGTCTTTTTGCAAATGGTGCTGAAACAACTGAATATCCCTAGGGTGCAAACAAAAAAGAGCCTCAAGCTATACCTTGTGCCATACAAAAAAGAAAAATTAACTCAAAAATAGATAATAAACATAAATATCTGAACATAAAGCCTGAAATTATGAAACTTCTAGATGGAAACATAGAGATTTACCCTTCCTCAAAATTAAGAACTTCTGTCCTTTAAGGCAGTAAGACATAAAACAAAACAAAACAACAGACTGGGAGAAAATGTTTGAAAAGCATATGTCTGATACTGTACTTGTATTTAGAGTATCTAAAGAACACTCAAAAATAATTAATACGAAAACAAACAACCCAATTTAAAAATGGGCAAAAGATTCTGAAGAGGCATTTCACTAAAGAAGATAAATGAATGGCAAAGAAGCACATGAAAATATGCTCAACATCATTAGGCACCAAAGGAAATGCAAATCAAAACTGCAATAAGATATGACTACACACCCATCAGAATGGCTAAAAACAGCAACAACAACAAAACTGACAATTTACCTGTTGATAAGGAAGTAAAACAACTGGAACTCTCAGTCACTATTGACAGGAATGCAAAATAGTATCACCAGTTTGGAAAAACAGCTTGGCAGCTACGTATAAAGTTAAGCATATGTTTATTATTTGACCCCAAAACTGCTACTCCTAGTTATTTACCCAAGTGAAGCAAAAACATATGTTCCCTCAAACACCTCTATGCAAATGTTCATAGGAGCCTTATTTATCATTGCCCCAATCTAGAAACAACTCAAATATGCATTAGCTTGTGAGCAGATAAACAAACTGTGGTCCACCCATACAACAGAATACTAAAACTCAGCAAGAAATCAGAACAAACTATTGGTACATACAACAACATAAGTGAATACCAAATGCAGTATGTTAAGTGAAAGACAATAGATTCAAAAGACTATATGCTGCATGATTCCATTTCCATGACACTGTGGATAGGCAATTCTATAAGGCCAGAAATCAGACTAGTGGTTGGTTAGGGGTAGGCAGAGGGATTGATCACAAAAGGAGCATGGGGGAGCTTTTGGGGGGCAATGGAACTGTTCTGTATCTTGATTGTGGTGGGAGTTACACAGCTGCATATTTTTGTCAAAACTCACAGAACTACATGCTAAAAGGGAGAATTTTACTGTACGGAAATTGGGCCTTCATAAAAACAAATATCTACTTTAAAAATATCACTCTTTCTGATGTGTGGGCAAAGGATAGGAATGGGCAACAGCGGAAGAGGGAAAACTGCCAGGAGGCTACGGAAATATTTCAGTGCAAGATGGTGGTGACCTAGATAGGATGTTGGCAACAGAATGGAAACAAGTGGGTGTAATACAAGATATATCAGCTGCTAACCAAAAGATCTCAGTTTCTCATACTAAGGTGGCTTGCGTGTTGCTACAACACTGGAAGCTACACCATCATTATTTAAACTACCAGCAGGGTCATCCATGGTGGACAGGTTTTAGCAGCTCTTCCAGACTAAGACAGACTTAGTCTGGAAGAAAGTCCTGGCAAGCTACTTCCGAAAATTAGTCAAAATGAAAACCCTATGTATGGATGACAACAGAATACTGTCTGATACAGTGCTGGAAGATGAACCTACTAGGTTGGGAGACACTCAAAATATATATTACCTAAAACAATGGACTTGAACACACCAACTATTACGGAGATGGTGCAGGACTAGGCATCGTTTGGTTCTGTTGTCCCTACGTTGTAATGAGTTGGAGCCAGTTAGACCACAACTATCAAAAGGACACAGTGACTGACGATGGATTAGATGCGGAGGATGAGGGAGAAGAAGGTATCAGAACGACCCCCACGTTTCTGGGTAGATGAAAGTGCACCAGGCTGTGGTACAAAACTTCTTATAATTGCTGGAATGTTCTGTCAAGTCCCTGTACCTTTCACATGCTGCTTCCTCTGCCTAGTACAACTCTTTCATTTAACTCCTACTCATCTTTCAAGAATCAGCTCATAATCACCAGTCTGGGCTGTAATCATCTCCTTTGTGTCTACATGTCACATATCATAAAAAACCCAAACCAAACCCGTTGCTATTCAGTTCATTCCAGCTCATAGCGACCCTACAGGACAGAGTAAAACTGCCTCATAGGGTTTCCAGGGAGCGGTTGGTAGATGCGAATTGTTGGCCTTTTGGTTAGCAGCTGTAGCTCTTAACCACTGCACCACCAGGGCTCCATCATAGCGCTTACTGATTACACTGTACTACAACTATCAGTTTATTCCTCTGCCTCCTCTATCAGCCTGAAAGCTCCATGAAGAAGAGACTGCTTTCTATCACTACATCCCCAGCATTTTACACAGCGCCTGGGGCACAGTGGAAGCCCACTAAATGTCTGGTTAATGAATAAATAAAAAATATTTTAGGGAAATGATGATTTATTTTACATGGTTTTTTAGTTGGAAGGAACTCATTTTAAATACTATATACAACTAGGATTTTTTCAAACCTGTTTGAATGTTGAAGAGCCCTGGTTGCACGGTGGGTAAGAGCCCGGCTGCTAACCAAAAGGTCAGCAGTTCCAATCCATGAGCCGCTCCTTGGAAACTGGAGAACTGTCTCATAGAGTTTCCTAGGCTGTAATCTTCATGGGAGCAGACCTCTGGGTCTTTTTTTCTCCTATGGAGTGGCTGGTGGGTTCGAACTGCCGACCTCTTGGTTAGCATGTTTAACCATTGTGCTACCAGAGCTCCTTAAACCTAAGAATAGACTATTATTCATAAAGTTCACAATACGTTGAATATAAAAACAGGATACCATATTACTACAAAACCACAACCCAAACCCATTGCCATCGAGTCAATTCCAACTCACAGCAACCCTATAGGACAGAGTAGAACCGTCCCATAGGGTTTCCAAGGAAATGCTGGTGGATTCGAACTGCCCACCTAATCACTGCACCACCAGGGCTCTATATTACTACCACTATGACGCAAATAATAATCAACGTCTCAATGATCAAAATTATTCCTAATGTATCCATTATAATGCTTCCCGAGTTGTTTAATATTTTCCCCATAGAATATTGAAATCTTGGTCTTGAAAAATTCTATCATGGGATCTCCGGCATTGTTTCTATCACCAAGGCCATATTTTCCAACTTCTTCGTTTCCAACTTTCACATTCCAATTACCAGTAATTATCAGTACATCCTGATTGCATGTTTGATCAACTTCAGACTGCAGAAGTTGGTAAAAATCTTAAATTTTTTCATCTTTGGCCTTAGTGGTTGGTGTGTAAATTTGAATAACAGTCGTATTAACTGGTCTTCCTTGTAGGCGTATGGATATTATCCTATCACTGACAGCACTGTGCGTCAGGATAGATCTTGAAATGTTCTTTTTGATGATGAATGCAAAGCAATTCCTCTTTACGTTGTCCTTCCCAGTATAACAGACTGTACGACTGAGATGTTTCAGCAAACAGATGCAGCGCTGGAAGTGCTCACTTGTCTATGCCAAGAAATTTGGAAGATAGCTACCTGGCCAACCAATTGGAAGAGATCTACATTTATGCCTATTCCCAAGAAAGGTGATCCCACCGAATGTGGAAATTATTGAACAATATCATTAATATCACACACAAAATTTTGTTAAAGATCATTCAAAAGTGGCTGCAGCAGTACATCCATTAGAACTGCCAGAAATTCAGGCCAGATTCAGAAGAGGACGTGGAACCAGAGATATCATTGCTGATGTCAGGTGGATCTTGGCTGAAAGCAGAGAATACCAGAAGGATGTTTACCTGTGTTTTATTGACTATGCAAGGCATTCGACTGTGCAGATTATAACAAATTATGGATAACATTGTGAATAATGGGAATCCCAGAACTCTTAATTGTGTTCATGAGGAACCTGTACATAGATCAAGAGGCAGTTGTTCGGACAGAACAGGGGGATACTGAGTGGTTTAAAGTCAGGAAAGGTGTGCGTCAGGGTTGTATCCTTTCACCATACCTATTCAATCTGTATGCTGACCAAATAATCCAAGAAGCTGGACTATATGAAGAAGAATAGGGCATCAGGATTGGAGGAAGACTCATTAACAACCTGTGTTATGCAGATGACACAACCTTGCTTGCTGAAAGTGAAGAGGACTTGAAGCATTTACTGATGAAGATCAAAGACCACAGCCTTCGGTATGGATTACACCTCAACATAAAGAAAACAAAAATCCTCACAACTGGACCAATGAGCCACATCATGATAAACAGAGGAAAGATTGATGTTGTCAACGATTTCATTTTACTTGGATCCACAATCAACAGCCATAGAAGCAGCAGTCAAGAGATCAAAAGATGTATTGCATTGGGCAAATATGCTGCAAAGGACCTCTTTAAAGTGTTGAAAAGCAAAGATGTCACCTGGAAGACTAAGGTGCGCCTGACCCAAGCCATGGTATTTTCAATTGCATCACATGCATGTGAAAGCTGAACAATGAATAAAGAAGATCGAAGAAGACTTGACACTTTTGAATTGTGATGTTGCTGAAGGATATTGAATATATGACGGACTGTCGAAAGAATGAACAAATCCGTCTTGGAAGAAGTACAACCAGAATGCTCCTTAGAAGCAAGGATGGCGAGACCACATCTTAAATACACTGGATATGTTGTCAGGAGGGATTAGTCCCTGCAGAAGGACATCATGCTTGGTAAAGTACACGGTCAGCGGAAAAAAGGATGATCCTCAACGAGATGGATGGCTCAACAATGGTCTCAGACCTAACAATGACTATAAGAATGGCACAGGACTAGGCAGTGTTTGGTTCTGTGGTACAAAGGGTTGCTAAGTCGGAGCCAACTCAACAGCACCTAACAAAAACAACAACGTCTGTTATGATGAAAACCAGTATGGTTCAGTAAGAATAGCTCTAGATTTGTGATTGGAAGACCTTGGTGCAAATCCGGTCTCTGCTGGTCACTGGTTGGGTGACCCTGGGAAAATTTTATTTTTAAATAATATTTTATTGTGTTTTCAGTGGAAGTTTGTTTTTTTTGGTACCAAAAGCAAACTATCTTTACCCACCTTGGTAAGTCAGGAATTGATAAGTTTCTTACCTTTTGGGTAGATATCTTTTAGAGGGACTTCTCCTGGGGGCAAAATCCTGACTATCTGATTAGTATCTAAAAGAGTCACACAATTTGTCTGTTTTGGAGTAACACTTTTCCTCTTTCCTCTATAGAATCCTGTATCAGTGACACTTGGTTTACTCAGAGATGACTGTCTTTTCCAAGAATAAACTTCATTGGGTGACTGGAAAAAAAAAGAGAGAGAGAGATATTAAAGCACTGAAGTTCTATATACTACATTCACTACAACTTTTACAATGCAGATTTTTAAGCAAGATACCAATGGTAAACTTACATTCCACAGGTATAAGCAAATCAAATTATTCCTTAACCTTTTTGAATTTGATACAGGAGACAATGGTCTTGCCAATAATCACAATTTTCAGACAAGTTCAAAATAAACAACTTAAATTTTTTCATTTTGAAATAAATCATAACCAAGAAGAGGGAATATAATACGGTTTGTTTAAAAATAATAAAATGAACACCTATCCATCCACTATGTGGAATAAGGAAGAGAACATTACCAGTCCTTCTGAAATCCCTCAAGGCCCCTGCCCAATGAATCTCCTTCTGTCACCCCTAGACTTAACTCTTCCGGAATTTTGTGTTAATTATTCCCATGCTTTACTTTAAAATTTTACCACATATGTATTTATCACAAAGGGATATATAGTTTAATTTTGCTAGTTTTTCAACTTCTTATAAATTGAATCACATTTTATGTTTCTTCTAAGGACTTGTTTTTAAAAAGAATTTTTTAAAAATTGTGGTAAATATATATGTACAAAATCATTTGTCTTTTCAACATTCTTCACATGAACAATTCAGTGATATTGCTTATTGTGTTGTTCAACTTTTACTATTACCCATTTCCAGATTTTCCTATCAAGCTTAACTGAAGCTCAGCATCCCCTAAGCAGTGGGTCCCCCTTTTCCCCTCCATCTTACCCAACCCTGGTAACCACTAATAAACTTTGGTTTCTATACACTGGCTTTTCCTAGATATTTCCTATAAGGGGAATCACAGTTTTTAACTCTTTGTGACTAACTTATTTTACTCAGTATAATGTTGTTAAGGTTGTAGCACGCATCAGGATTTAATTTCTCTTTATGGCTGAGTAATATTCCACTGTAGGTATATAAACCAAAAAACCAAACCCATTGCCAGGGAGTCGATTCCAACTCATAGCAGCCCTATAGGACAGAGAACTGCCCCATAGGATTTCCAAGGAGTGCCTGGTGGATTCAAACTGCTGACCTTTTGGTTAACAGCTGTAGCTCCTAACCACTATGTCACCAGGGTTTCCTTTTACATATGTACTATATCTTATTCATCCATTCTTTTGCCGATGAACATTCAGGCTGTTTACACTTTTGGCTATCGTGAATAGCGCTGCAGTGAACACTGGTGTAAAGTATCTGTTTGCTTTTCTGCTTTCAATTCTTTTGGGTATATATCTAGGCATGGAATTGCTGGATCATATGGTCATTCTACGTTTAATTTTTTGAGGAACTACCAAACTGTTTTCCACAGTGGTCATACCATTTCACAATTCTACCAGCAATGGATGAGGGTTCCAATTTCTCTGCCTTCTCACCAACACCTGTTGTTTTCTATTTTCTCAGTCATAGCCATTTTAGTGGGTGTGAAGTACTACCTCATTGTGGTTTTGATTTGCATTTCCCTAATGGCTAAAGAGGAAACCCTAGTGGTGTAGTGGTTAAGTGTTACGGCTGCTAACCAAAGGGTCAGCAGTTCCAATCTGCCAGGCACTCCTTGGAAACTCTATGGGGCAGTTCTACTCCATCCTATAGGAATCGACTCGACAGCACTGGGTTTGTTTTTTTGGTTTAATGGCTACAGAAAAGGAGCCCTGGTAGTACAGTGGTTAAGGGCACAGCTGCTTTAAACACTGTGCTCTTTTAAGCTCTATTTATATAGGATCAAACTGGTAACAGCAACTCAAAAGATTAGATAGGAAACTTAGGGAGCAGGGACTTTATGTTAACGGGGGAGGAAAAACTTGGAAAAGGAGGGTGAGAATGGCTGCACAACTAGAAGAATGTAATCAATGTCCTCAATGGTATGTGTAGAAACTGTTGAATTAGTGTATGTCCTGCTGTGTATCTTCTCAACAACAACAATAAAATTAATTATGGAGTTAAACAAAAAAGCTCGGCTGCTAACTGAAAGGTTGGCAGTTCGAATTCACCAGCTGCTCTGCGGGGGAAAAGATGTCGTAGTACGCTTCCATAAGGATTACAGCCTTGGAAACCTTATGCGGCAGTTCTACTCTATCCTATAGGGTTGATATGAGTCAGAATCGACTTGACAGCAATGAGGTATAAACAGGCTAATGACGATGAATATCTTTTCATGCACTCCTTGGCCATTTGTATTTCTTCTTTGGTTATAAAAGGAGTCCTGGTGGCGCAGTGGTTAAAGTGCTCGACTGCCAACCAAAAGGTCTGTGGTTTGAGCCCATCAGCTGCTCTGCCGGAGAAAGATGTGGTGGTCTGCTTCTGTACAGATTTACAGGCTTGGAAATCCTATGGGACAGTTCCACTCTGTCCTATAGGGTCCCTATGAGTCTGAATTGACTTGATGGCAATGGGTCCCCCCCTCTCTTTGGTTATGTCTATTCATGTGGGACTTGTTTTTTTTTTTCCCCACTCAACTTCATGCTTACCAGGGTTGAACATCTTAAGTTTATTTGGCATTTCTGTTTTCCCCTGTGTGAGATACATGTTTATATATTTGGCCTCTTTTAAATAATTTGATTGTTTTTTCTTCTCACTGATTTATAGAACTTATTTATATATACTGGGTAATAATCCTTTGTTTTATGAGTTGCGAATATCCTAGTTTACGACTTGTCTTTTCACTCTGTGGTATCTTTGAGATTTAGAAGTTCTTAATTTTAATGTAGCCAAATTTATTAAACTTTTTGTTTATGGTTAGTATATTTGCGGGGGAGGTCTTATTTAAGAAAGGAATTTCTTAATGGTATTGAGACAATTAGCTCTCCATATTCTCCCTTTTCTCATACGGAGAGCTAATTGTCCCAATATCATTTAGCTTTGCCCATTGATTTGCAACGCTTTCATAAAACATGTTTCCGTATATTCATGCATCTGCTTCTAGACACTCCATTCTGTTCCCCTGGGTATTCCTCTGCCCCAGGCCACTACCACAGTGTTTTAATTACTGCAGCTTTATAAGTAAGCGTTGAAATTTAGTAGGGCAAGTACTTTTGCCTGGTTCTTCTTCAGGAATGTCTTGATTATTTTTTGCCCTTTGTTCTTCCATAAACATTTTAGAATTGGCTTGTCAAATTAAAAAAAAAAAAAGAAAGAAACTTTGGGGCAGTAATACTGGAATTACATTAAATACATAGAACTATTTGGGGAAGAAAGGAACATCTACCTACATATGAACATGGAATGTCTTTCCATTTATTTAGGATTTCTTTCATGTCAATTACTAGGTTTTACCATTTTCTCTCTAAAAGGGTCCTACATGTACTTTGGTAGATTTATTTCTAAGTCATTTTATATTTTCATTGCTATTGTAAATGGCATATTAAAAATAACCGGATTTCTAAGTTTGAAAGTGGTATTTAGAAACACAATGGACTTTTAAATTCTTAATTTTTAAATTGTTCATACAGTAAAATTGAATCTTTCTGGATATGTAGTTCTGAATTTTAATACATGTTTAGATTCAGGTAACCATCAATATGATTGAGATAGAGAATAGTTTCATCACCCTAAATAACCCCCTTCTGCTATCTCTTTATTAGCACTCCCTACCCCTACCTATGAGGAGCCCTGGTGCCTTTCCTTGTAACTACGGCAGCCACTAAGCTCCGCTACTATTGCTTTCACTTTTTGAAAATGTCAAATAAATAGAACCAGACAGTATGTAACCATGTAAAATTGTCCTCAGTCACTCAGTACAACATCTTTGAAATTTATCCAAGTTGTCGTGACTGTTAATAGTTTGTTCCTTTTAACTGTTGAGTAGTATTTCACTGTATGGATGTACCAGTTTGCTTATCCATGCATCAGTTGAAGGATATTTGGGAAATTCCATTATGAATACAGCATCTATAAATATTCATAGACAGATTTTTGTGGGAACAGAAGTTTTCATTTCTCTAGGGTAAATACCTAAAAGTGCATCCTTGCTAGTACTTGGTATTGTCAGTAATTTTTATTTTAGCTATCGTGGTTTTAATTTGCATTTTCATAATGACTAATGATGTTGAATATCCTTTCATGTACTTATTTGCCATCCCTCTATCCTCTTTTGGAGCCGTGGTGATGCAGTGGTTAATAGCTACAGCTGCCAACCAAAAGGTCAGCAGTTTGAATTCACCAGCGCTTCTTGGAAACCCTACAGGCAGTTCTATTCTGTCCTATAGGGTTGATTATGAGTCGGAATTGACTCACGACAACAGGTTAGGTTTAGGTTAGGTTACATCTCTTCAGTGAGGTGTCTGTTCAAGTTTTTATCCATTTTTAAAAAATGGGTTATTTGTTTTCTTATGGTCGAGTTTTGAGAATTATTTGTGTATTCTGGATATAAGTTCTTTGTCAGCTATATGACTTGCAAATATTGTCTCCCGGCCTGAACCTTATTTTTCCATTCTCTTAACAGAGTCTTCTACAGAGCTGAAGTTTTGAATTTTGATGAAGTGCAACTGATCAAATTTTTCTTTTATAGATTGTGCTTTGATACCATGTTTAAAAAATTTACCTATTCCCGGATCATCAGTGTTTTTGCCTGTGTTTTATGAATTTTATAATATTGTCTTATATCTATGATCCATTTTGAGTTAATTTCTCTATAAAGTATACAGAGACTATAGGGTCACCCCCCATATAGGTGTCCAACTGTTCCAACACAATTGATTGAAAAGACTACACTTTACCACTGAATTGCTTTTGTATCTTTGTCAAAAGTCAATTGGCTATATTTGTGTGCATCTATTTACTGACTGTTTATTCTGTTATATTGATCTATGTGTCTCTCCCTTCATCAATACCAGACTGCCTTGATTACTACAGCTTTATAATAAGTCTTAAAATTGAGAAGTGTGATTCCTCTAACTTTATTCTTCTTTATCAAAATTGTTTTAGCCACCATCACCATGGAATTGTTTGGGTGCTTGAGTGTTGGAGAATGGAGAGAAGAAACAAACTTATGGAGGATTTCCACATTTCTCTTACTAAATTCTCTCATACTGTTTTCAATCTTATCATCCTTGCTTCTTCTTTTTTTTAATACTTATAGTTTCTTTGTTCTTGTCTTATCGTATCATATAAGGTACTCAGTATAGTGTTTAATAGAAATGATGACAACGAGTATCCTTGTTTTATTCCTAATAGTAGAAGGAATGCTTTTAATGTTTCACTATTGAGGATAATATTTGCTGTACGTTTTTGTAGTTATTGGGAATTAGCTTAAGGAAGTGATAAGAAATTTTTAATAATTTAAGTGCCTCTGATACCTCTATAAAAAAGTTAATAAGTATAGCAACCCCTTTAGTGGTAGTAATATGAAAATCCAAAATAAATTCACATAAAATCAGAAAGATATAATAGAAAAGATATAAGTTTGAGGGTCAGTAACGCTTGAGCTCAAATCCCAACTCCCACAATAATCTTTGTGACCTTGGGGACATAACCTCTGTAAGTTTCTGTTTCTTCGTCTGTAAAACCTTGTAAAATTGTTGTAAAATTTAATTATAATATATGAAAGGGCTTAGAATAGCACAGTACCTGACTATTGCATTATGGCCTGAAAAATATGATTGCTATCATAAAATGCTAAAGGGCTGCCTATCTGGCTCTAATCCTTCACTTAACAAATATTCATCGAATGTCTCCTGTGTGGTAGGTACCGTACTAATCATGGGGGGTATAGTTTGTAATTTATCAGGTAAGCTCATTATTTTTACAGGTTATAAAGGACTTCTACAGGGTTAATACAAACCGGTGACCTATACTCAGCTTTTCCTTTCTAACTTTTATAGTAACATATATTCTATACTACTTTCTTCAATCAGGAGAAAGTGATCAGAAGATCAATTATTTCAGTAGCTCAACGTCAGGAAAACAGCTCCAGTATTCTCTCTGTTGAGGAGCAGGCATTGTAGAAAGCCTATTAAACACATCCGTTTCACTCCCTCAAGGCTTCTGCAGCTATCGTACTCCAACACGTCTCATTCCCAGTAATATAATACTAGAGCAACTGCTTTTTACTTGATAATTAGAAAAGCATATGGCAAAGTCCTAAACTACATATTACCCACTGGGTTCTGGATTTCTAATGTCTCATGCTCTGAAGTACTCACAGTTCATTAACTACATTAAAATTTTGAGGCGGACCCCATATTTTTATCCATTAATGATTTTATCATCCCATCTAAAAGCTATAAAGGAAATTATGAAAATTAAATGTTTAATCAAAACACAGGGAGTTACATCTAAGGTTATTAGATGGTAACTTGAACTGAAATAACCTTAAACTTCATTTCCCATTTTCTCCATCAGGAAATACGTGCCTAGTTGCATCCAATGTCAATCGGAAATAGCCTTTCCTTTACAGGTAACAGCACAAGGGCCACGTAAGAGAGAAATACTCTATTGCTACTATCACCATTTCTAGTATAATCTGGATGCTGCAAAGACATGCTAAATTAGAGTAAAACTCAAGTGAAAAGTGAATTTTTTAATCTACAGTAATGACACCCCAACAAAGTAAACAAAAAAATTCTTGAAGACTTGGTACATTATTAGTTTCAAATTGTTCCCCTGACAGATTACATGAGCTCACACTAAGACAACATGATGTAGAATCACCATCAGCAGGTGAATCATTTAACTGTGTCACAGGAACTCCTAGGTATGGTGAATACTACTTTTCTCTTATTAAATGATATAATTACACTACACTTTAAATGTTCATTTAAAAAAAAGTAATGAAACTAAAGCCATTACCGTTGAGTCAATTCCGACTCATAGAGACCCTATAGCACAGAGTAGAACTGCCCCGTAGGGTTTCCGAGGAGTGCCTGGTAGATTCAAACTGCTGACCTTTTGGTTAGCAGCTGTAGCTCTTAACCACTACACCACCAGGGTTTCCATAATGACACTATATAGGTAGGAAGTATTTCTTTTTATGACTGACTTGGAATGCAGACTTGATCTGAATGTTTACAAAAAAAAATTACTACATTTTTACCTGGCAAACAGGTAGATTATAGGTCAAATTGATGGGAAGAAACATTTATTCAGAAATTAAAAAAACTGGTACTTACCAGGAGATCTGGGAAGCCAACAACTATTGTAGCGTAACTATTCTCATCTGAGAGGATTCGATTAGGAGAGGCAATCTTTTGTCCCACAGCTGAACTTAGATTTTCCGATGAAAGTTGATCACTTGAGACTTTATGAGGCACGCAGAGCTCTGTTTCTGAAAAGTGTCAGACAAGCATTGGACACCATATGCTCCTAAAATGCCCCAGGAATTAATTTTTTGCAAGTTTTAATTCTCACCAACTCAAAGAGAAAAACCCCAGGTTTAAAAAGCAAAAAAACAAAAAAACACTTCAAATTACTTTCATGGGCTTTCATCTGGGGTGGATTAACCAGTAAACAAGGTATGCACAGGCTTACTTGTGCTTACTTACTTATCTGTAGTGCACAATTTCACCTGTTTTTTTCCAAAGCAGGTGAAACTGTGCACTATAGTAAGCAAGCCCATGCGTATCTTGCTTATTGAGTACTCCATCCCGGGCTTTCATCTGAGAAAACTCAGTTTTTACAATCAAAGGCATCATCCCAAAGAGATTCCAAGTATTTACGGAATTCAAAATTTTATTAGCAACAAATATTATCATTAATAGCACCCCGCAGAAGAGATGTGAAACTCACTCAACCTGGTGTTGGCAATGGTATGTTTTAGATTATTTTCCTAAGTACTGTTCATTCCCTAAAATGGTGATGAATTAAATATATAAAAAGAAAAGAAAACTGTACTAACATGGAATCTAAATGTATATAAAAACTGTGATTTGTCAGCTGAAAAAAACCAAAGACAGAGATTACAGGAGTGAGTTTCAAAATGATGATTTGAATGATGGTAGATTTGTATTTACTACTGCTAAAGTGCTGCCTGGAGCCCTGGTGGTGCAGTGGTTAAGAGCTACAGCTGCTAACGAAAAGGTGAGCAGTTCAAATCTACCAGCCACTGCTTGGAAGCCCTATGGGGTAGTTCTACTCTGTCCTATAGGGTTGCTATGAGTCAGAATTGACTCGATAGCAATGGGTTTGGTTTGGTTTGGTTTTGGTTAAGGTGGTGACTAAGCTTTTTCTTTTAGTATAAACTTAACAAAAGCTGATGCTATGGTGATCAGAGGAATAGGGGATGGTGTGTTTAAAAGCATACACCCACACAGCCAACGGCGCAGAGAACACAGTATTTACCTTGTGTGACTCCAAACCCTGTGCTAGCGGGCTCCTCCTGCAACACATGCAACTGGCAAACCCCACTGTCCTCAGATTCGATGTGCGCAGGCTTAGTTAAGAGGTATTTCCTGTAAACAGATGGAACACCTAAGGTAAGTGAAAAGCTTCCCTTTTTCTAATATTTGTGAGGCTAGACTAATCACAGTTTTTCTTCCCCCCAAAGTCTCATTTTTATATTCTGAGTAGAATTTTCTGTTTCAGAGTTTCTTCATGAAGCAGCAAACAACTTCTCAGCGCTGTATATAAAAAGCAGTGTATGCTAACAACGCAGGAATACGTGTGAATTAAAAATCCAACACTTCTGTAAGAGGGAGGGCTGTTAAAAAACAAAGGCAATACTAACGGGGCGTCTCACTGTTATCAATGAACCCTCTCTTGATGTGACTGTTGGGTCAGCCAGTAAGTGGGTGCCTAACCTCTGATTTGTGGCCAGCTGTAGCACAGAAGCCCCTCATCACTGTAGTTCCCTGATCTATTTAGTTTCAAGATCCCTAACATACTTGTTGCCGTTGAATAGATTCTGACTCATAGCGACATTATAGGACACAGTAGAACTGCCCATAGAGTTTCCAAGGCTGTAATCTTTATGCAAGCAGACTGCCACATCTTTCTCCCATGGAGTGGCTGGTGAGTTCAAACTGCCAACCTTTTGGTTAGCAGCCAAATGCTTAACCACTGTGCCACCAGGGTTCCTCTAACACAAGCATATATAAACCCCAAGCCAAACCCATGGCTGTGGAGTCCATTTCCAACTTATAGCGACCTTATCGGATATAGCAGAACTGCCCCATATGGTTTCCAAAGCTGTAAATCTTTACAAACGCAGGCTGTTAAGTCTTTCTCCTGAGGAGCGGCTGGTGGGTTTGAACTGCTGATCTTTTGGTTAGCACCCGAGTGCTTTAACCACTGTGCCAGCAGGGAGTTCCTAAGCATATATAAACCAAAAAACCAAACCCTGTGCCATCGAGTTGATTCTGACTCATAGCGACCCTATAGAACAGAGTAGAATGGCCCCATAGAGTTTCCAAGGAGCACCTGGCAGATTCGAACTGCCAACCCTTTGGTTAGCAGCTGTAGCACTTAACCACTGCGCCACCAGGGTTTCCCCTAAGCATATATAAGTAGCCAGAAATCTTTTGTGACAGGCCTGCTCTGCTTGTCAGCAGAGAGGACAGAAAGAGTTTGCACTTAGCTAATGGAACATAGCACACTGGGTGGTGGGGGGACTCAAAATTCACTGTGTACCCTAAATATGTGCCAAGTGCTCTATAATGGCCCTTTCATGAAGAAGTGTAAAGTCCAATGGGGGAGGCAACACAAATGTAAACACATCCCAATAAGAACACATAAGATAAAAGGAAGAAGAAACTTCTAAGGGGTGGATTCTGTAAAGGTACCAAAAGACAACAGTTCTAGAATGAAGACTGTGGCCCTTTGAAGGGAGGATAAGCTGAAAACCAATTTTGAAGTATCTCCAGTTTGGCAAGAATGCAGTAAATTCCCAATGTGCTAACAGGGAAAAGCTTGAATAAATATGGATCATACATAAAAGTTATTGCCTTTTTTACTGTTAATTTCAGCTTCTTCCTCTGAAACACTTTTATAATTACTCTGAGAAGTGACATTTAACTTATTTTCATTTTCTTCCCTCTCTCCTTCTAAGTCTCATCTACAGAGACGGTGCCAAACACAGGCATTGTTAGAAGACAGACCTGAGGAAGACAGAACATAAGGACACTGGGTACCAGAGAAGTCTGAGCTATACAGTACAGTCCATTAAACACTGTGTAGATCCACCCACTGATTTGTTCTGTGCTCCACCAGAAGCCACTTGTCTTCTGCTACAAGGAAGACTGTCTTGAGGCTGATGGGAAGTGAGATGGTATGAGTTCGCCCTTCTAGAACATCCAGCACAGTGAGGCTGTTCCTGTAAAAGGCAAAGAAGAAAACTGAAAGGAAATGGTACAGATGATGGTTGAGTAAACTACGGTAAGATCACTTGGTGGTACATTACACAATATTTAAAAAGAATGTTTTTAAAACTAAGTAATAGCAGATAAAAAGCTAACTGTGAAAACAGATACACATGATCTGACTCTGTGAAGGTATGCATAAGAAGAAACACGAGGGAGCGAAACCCTACAACACTAGTGGTGGTTGTATCATGGAATTATGAGCACTTTCTTTCCTTATGTCTGTTTTTAATTGTTCTATAATGTGGGATGAATTGATTTTATAGTAAACATTTATAATTTGCTTACATTAGCTTTAATAAGCAGCCCAGTTGCTGTCGAATCAACTCCAACTCATGGCAACCCCATATGTGTCAGAATAGAACTGTACTCTATAGGGTTTCCAATAGTTGATTTTTTAGAAGTAGATCCATAGGCCTTTCTTCCGTGGTGTCTCTGGGTGGACTTGAACCTCCAACCTTTTGGTGAGTAGCTGAGCATGTTACTCATTATAATAAACTTTATAATAAACAAGTATAATTAAAACAGGAAATAGGATGGAGAAAGTAGCAACCTCAGTTTAAATTTTCTACAATAAAGAACTCACCCATTTTCTTTGTAGAATACTAGCCAGTTTTTGTGTGAAAATTCATTACACATTTTATAAGTTTCCTGAAGACAAAACAAAGCAAATATCACATTAAATGTGTCAGATGCAGGCACGCCTCTGCAGCTGCTGCCCCTTAAATAAAGTTCTTCAACCTGTAGAACATATAATTCTCAGAGAAGTCACTGTTTATGTACACCAAGACTCTTATGGTAACAGGGATTAAAGTATACTTCAAAGTTTGCAGTGAATTATGTACTAAAACCACTTTGGAATGGAAGTTTTAAAAATAATGCCAAACGCTGGTTAGAAAAAAACATGTTATTTGGTGAATTGACTGTGGAATTTACATCATAACATAAACCAAAAACGAAACCCATTGCCGTCGAGTGGACTGTGACTCATAGTGACCCTATAGGACAGGGTAGAACTGCCCCATAGGGATTCCAAGGCTGCATGTAAGTCTTTATGGGAGGAGACTGCCACATCTCTCTCCCTTGGAGCAACTGGTGGGTTCCAACCACTGACCTTTTTGTTTGGTAGCTGAGCACCTTAACCACTGCACCACCAGTGCTCCCTAAGACATAAATCATAGGCGATACTTTGTTTCTTAAATCTGAATACATTTATGACATTTTAAAATCTCTTTTTTTCACTGTCTTTTAAGACTTAAGTCTGCTGCCCTTTAGGCCCATTGCCTTTTTCTGAATCATAGAGTAACTTCTCTTGAGTTGGCTGAAAAATGTTTATTTACAGTTTTTATTTAGTAGATATGATTAGGTGTCTTGCTCATAGGCTCATCATATTAGCCCAAAACATAAATAAAGGTTATAGTCACTGCAAGATTAGAAATGTTATGAATACCATACTTGAATAGCTCATAATGTTTTATTATTATTAGATCAGTTCTGGCAAGTCTTTATGTGTGTATGATAGATACAAAATGAAACCACTGATATTTAAATATAAATACCTGAATAGCATTAAATCTAAAAGTACATAATAAGAGAATTCTTTTGTGCATTATAGCAAACAAAAGCCCCTGAAAGGGATGGGCAGGCACACGTCTTTATGGTTAGACAGCTACAGAAGACCCCTGGCAATCTGCCAGACAAGTCTGGTATTCCTTACAGCCTCCTCTTTGTTCCACCAGGAAGATCTCTTAGATGCAGTCTCTTCTTCTGAAGACAGGACGAGGCGACGAAGGGCGCGGCTAGTGGTATCTAACAACAGGATGACATTACTCTGGAAATAAAGATAATAGTGAAAAGCTCAAGGTGTGTTCTTTTTTTTTTAAAGCAGCATTCTCTTGGCAACCTGTGAATGAAGGTTACAGTGATAAACCAAAGGGAAGACAAAAATAATGAAATAAAAGATACTGTTATGGACTGAATTGTGTCCCCCCAAAAGATAGGTTGAAGTCCTAATCCCTTGCACCTGTGAATGTAACCTTGTTCGGAAATTAGGTCATACTAGAGTTTTGGTTTTTGGGTAGAGTACTTACCCTGACCATTATGAACTATCTAGTCTCTGTGGTGTCTTTATAAAAAGAGAAGACACACAGAGAGCCAGAGGGACGACAGCCATGTGAAGCCAGAAGCAGAGATTGGAGTGATGCTTCTACAAACCAAGGAACTCCAAGGATTACTAGGATCGCCAGAAGCAAGGAAAAGGCAAGGGAGGATCTTCCCCTAGAGCCTTCAGCAGGAGCATGGCCCTGCTGACCCCTTGATTTTGGACCTCTAGTTTCCAGAACTGTGAAACAATAAATTTCTGCTGTTTTAAGCCAACAAATTTGTGGTACTTTGTTACAGTAGCCCTAGGAAATTAATACAGATACCATGAAGATAGTAAATGATTTCTCTTAATGCAGAATTTAAAGTATTAGACAGTTTTATGAAGATATTTCAAATTATGAAATACAAAAGGCAATCTCTTTGAAGATTTTATATTACCCTTCTAAATACAGGCTTGGATAACCATAATTCTGCTCTATTATATAAAATTCCAACTCATAGTGACCCTATAGGACAGTGTAGAACTGCCCCATAGGGTTTCCAAGGAGCAGCTGGTGGATTCAAACTGCCAACCTTTTGGTTGGCAGTCAAACGCTTAACCACTGAGGCACTGAAAGATCATGCTGCACTGGCCGGGAATCAAACCTGGGCCTCCCATGTGGCAGACAAAAATTCTACCACTGAACCATTAATGATATTTATTATATAGGAATGAAAAAAATTAAGAGGATTGATAATTAAAAAGGGTCCATTCACTTTTATCGAAATTAAACTTGGAGAATGCTCTATTGAAAGCTCTTTTAAATAGTGCAGAATTAAATCTCATTTATCCTTTTCACAAATCCAAGTTCAATTCAGAAAGTATGTACATGATATAAAGAAAGGTCAGTAAGAAACTACCATGGGCCTCCAAGAACCTAGCCCTGTTTCTTTATCTTGAAGTTCACTGCACTTGAAGAGCTTTCGTAGCTGGTGGTGTAATGTACAAACAAGAGAGTTCTTCAACATTATTAATCACAGCTATTCAAATGAAGGAATAATTTCTCATTAATTAGGAGCATTTTTTAAGGGAAAAATATTCTTATAAACCTTAAGCCTTTAAATAAATAAAAAGAAGCATAGAAAATAAAAGCTTCAAATGAAGAAAACCAGAAAAGATAAAACCTTTTGAAGGGGTTCAAGGGAATTGATGTAGTTAAATTTTAAAGCTGTTTGAAGATTACACTAACCGGTTTGCAAAGTGACATCTGCAAGTTGTTCTTCAGACTTCATTGTTATGCAATTATCTTTTCTTTTTTTTTAATTTGGGGTCCCTCCAGTAATCCTAGCCCTTATGAACTCATCATTACAAAAAGAAGAAAAAACACTCTTTTGAGGGAAAATAAAGTCACGAAGCACCCAAAGAATTAATACATACTTTGCAAAATACAGGAAACAGTAAAATATGAACCGTTTGTTCAGTTATGCTATGGTATTTATTGGGCAGCTTAGATTTAAAGCACAATGGAGAATAAAAAGATGAATTAACCATGCCCCTTGCCCTCAATTAGATAATCTCCTTAGAGAGAAATAAAAAGAAATGTAAAAAGTTTCACCTGTAAGTCTGGCACCTCATAGTGTGGTTTCAAATCTATTTACAAGCTAATTTTATTGAAGTGCTCGAGAATTAAAACAGTGGTCACCCCACATAGTTTCCGTCACATACATTGTCTGAGTCCTGGCTGCGTTAAAAAAACAATTCTATTAAACATGTTGACGAAGCTTTCATTTTTCCATAAATATCTTCACCCTTAGAATGCACCATTTCGTATGATACGTAATTCTGCTTTAGAGTATTTGTTAGGAATGCTCCTTAAAAAATTAACATGTAATTTTAAAAAAAGCATTATTCACTGGCATTTGAAAAGTTCGAAACTGGTAACATCTTAAGAGTTTTCCTTAAGAAAAGGTATTAGTAGGTTAATTCATAAAGTCTCCATTGTAGATTAAATCTTTAAAAAAAACTGATTGTAGTAAAATGTATATAGCACAAAAGTTGCCATGGTAACCATTTTTAAGCATATGATTCAGTGACAGATAATTACATTCATCATATTGAGCAATCATCACTGCTATTTCCAGAAGTTTTTTATCACCCCAGACAGAAACTCAGCTCCCCTTCAGCAGTAACTCCAATTTCCTCCTCCCACCCATCCCTCATAACCACTGTCCCTATGCACTTGGCTATTCTAGATATTTCATATGAGACCATACAATATTTGTTCTTTTGTGTCCAGCTTATTTTACTCAGCATAGGATCTTCAAGGTATATGTATGTCGTGGCATGTATTAGAACTTCATTTCTTTTTACAGCTGTGTAGTATTCCATTGTATGGATATACCACATTTTGTTTATCCATTCTTCTTTTGATGGACACTTGGGTTGTTCCTACATTTTGGCCATTGTGAACAGTGCTGTGATGAACACTGGTATACATGTGTTTGTTTGAGTTCCTGCTTTCAATTCTTTTGGATATACACCTAGGAGTAGAACTGCTGGGTCATACAGTAATTTTGGGGGCTGGGTGGTTATAGTAATTTTATATTTAACTTTCTGAGGAACCTAGATTAAATCTAGGAGGATCAGTCCCTGAAGAAGTACATCATGTTTGGTAAAGTATAGGGTCAGCAAAATAGAGGAAGAGCCTCAACGAGATGGACTGACACAGTGGCTGCAACCGTGGGCTCAAGCATAACGATTGTGAGGATGGCGCAGGACCAGGCAGTGTTTTGTTCTATTGTACACAGGGGCGCTATGAGTTGGAACCAACTCAACGGCACCTAACAACAACAGCATATTAAATCTATTTTGATTGAGAATGTATTTTTTATGGGCTAAAAGCATTTTTTATATAATAAATATGTACAACATTATCATTAATTCCTGGCAGCTAAGCAAATTGGGATAATATCAATTTTTCTAAACAAAAGACAGTACTAAAAATAGTAAGTTTTATCCCAAAAGATCATTAAGTAGAAAATAAGCAGAAGATGAAGCAGATAAGATTAAGTAGAAAAATAAGTCAGTACAGTTTTAAATTTTTCTTCCTTTTTTAGGGTTTATTACTTATATACTCACAACTTGGCATAAGTGAACTGAAAAGCTGTTATCTTTCTAAGTGATAGAAAACACACACACACACACACACACACACACAATTTCCAGCCATTGCTGTATTTAGAATGAGTTTTATAAGCAATTGGCAACATGAGGGAGTTCTGTTGCTCCATCCTTTTAGATGTTAATGGTTTCCTTCTGTAAATGACTAATGATATATTTTGTCTGAGTTTAAAAATAGAATTTTGCGTCACACAGGAGGACATGTAACTGTGGCTTTGGCATCTCTTTAAGGGGGGCAGGGAGGAGAAGCAAGTGTGCAATTTTATTATGTTTGTATCTGACTGGGAGAAATGTAACCTCTGGATGACCTCAATGTCCCCAAATCTGAAATTCTAAACTTTGTACAGATGTAATAAGTAATCTCATGGGGGGAGGGTTTTGTTTTTATTTTTTTTATTTTTAGGCATGGCAAAGTTTCCCTTTCCTCACTTAAGACTTTATTTGAGCAAAGAATTTTTGAACAACTTCTTAAAGTAACCACGGAAAGGCATCTGTAGCAAAGCTTTATCTTAAAGGCAAGGGATAAACGAATTAATGGAAGTCCTTCTCTGCTGTGTTTCAGCTTCATTTTCAGTCAGGGCAACATGCAGAAGAAGGAAGCGATAGCATTAAGCTCATTTTTTAAATAAGCCTAAAACTATTTATCATTTGGTAAATTTTGAAGCTGCATCCTGTTCATTTGGAATTAAATGGGTCTTAGATCACAAAAGGGCCATACTATAAAATACACAGCTCAGATATCCTCTCTGGGAAAAGAAGCTGGTCAGAGGACAGGTACTGAGGGAAGGTATCCAGATGTGCTGTGTACATCTGCTCAGAGTACTAAGGTGGCTTTCTGGAAAACTGTTGAAACTATGGCCAAAGCATTAGTAAGGCAGCAAATAGGTGCGCAGGGTGGCAAGGTGTTGACTATGGAGCTCAAGCACATCTTTACAATGAAAAGTATATTTTCTTTGATGAAATCGTTATGGTCAAACAATATTAATCAACAAGGATGCCAAATAATTGAATCCTTTGAGAAAATAAAGCACTTGCGGAGAACGTAATAATCTGGTGTTTTGAAAGAATTTGTATATGTAAATTCGACAGTTAATTTGATAGCTAAAAATCTGGCAGGACTGACTGAATAAACAGGCTAAATTTAGATTCTCATCCACATCTTACTGGCTTACTGAACTAAATTTCACTGAGATATATGCTTTTTATGGCAGATTCTTCTGGCTATAGAATTTAATCCAATGGCACTGATACTTTGTTGGAAACCTGTAGGGTAAAAACTCTTACTCCAATCTGCTGAACACAAGTTTTTAGGAGCAATATCTGAATATTTATAAGCTCTGCTTCTAGAAGAAAGTAAAAATGAAAAAAAAAAAAGTAAAAATAAAGCCAGAAAAAAAATCTTAACTCACAATTTATGATAAATTGAGACTCAGTGAATAAAAATAAAAAATAATAATAGTTGTCGTTGGGTGCCACTGAGTCGAATCTGACTCACCGAGTAGAACTGCTCCATAGGGTTTTCTTAAGCTGTGATCTTTACAGAAGCAGAGTGCCAGGTCTTTCTCCCACAGAGCCACTGGGTGGGTTCAAACAGCCAACCCTTGGGTTACTGACATGCTACTTATACAATATTTTCCTCTTGATTAATTATAGTCTAAAAGTATTGTTTCTTGGTAACACTTTGCTTTCCTAGTAACTTAAAATACTTGTAAGTAACACTATATTTCTTTAACATTTTCCTATTATGAATACTTAAAAATTTTTCATCCTAAGCTTTTCCCCAAGTATCTGCAGTGAGGTGGGAGAGTGGATAAGTTTAATTACGGTGGGGCCAATCCAATTTGGCTTGAATCTCAGTTCCACTACATATTTGCTGGGCAAGTTACTTCAACCCTCTGAGCCTCAGTTTCCTCCAATGTAAACATGGCTAACAGCTGCCTCATTGGCAGTTGGAAGAATAACATGAAATAATGTACATAATATCCTACTGACACATTATCAGGGTTTAACCATTAATCCTCCTACTTGAGAAATTCATCACTTGCCTTACGAGATACCACGTTCTTCTGGTTTATCCATTTACTTCACTGGACACTCACACCCAATCCCCTTTGTTGATTACTTCTTACCTCCTTTACTTCTTAATATATTAGTACCCTAGGGCTTCCCTTCTCTACCCACATTCCCTCCCTAGGTAACCTCTTTTAATCTCATGGCTTTAAATATCACTTATATGCCAATGACTCCCAAATCTACATTTCCTGTTCTGACCTCTCCATTGAACTCTGGACTCATCATCCACTTGGATGTTTAATAGACATTGCAAATTTAATAAAATATCTGCTCTTCCGTCCCAAACCTATTCCTTCCCCATCTCAGTTGACAACTCCATCCTTTCAGTTGCTCAGGCCCTAAACTTTGAAGTTGCCTTTGCCTCTACTTTGACTCATTCCATCCATCTCATCTGTTGGGAAATCCTTTTGTTCCTATGTTCAAAAGGGCACCAGAACCCATTGCTACTTACACCCTCCATTCTACCCCAAACCTGCAATCTCTTGCTAAGGTTTTTGCAAAAATCTCTTAAATAGTTTCCCATATTTTGCCTTAGCATCTACAGACTACTCGCCACAGTGCAGCCAGAGTAATCTTTTAAAAATATAAGTTAGATCAGATCATTCTTCTGCTCAAAACCCTGTAATGCCTTCCTCTTTCACTCTGAGGATGAGCCCAGAACCTTACAATGGCCTACACAGCTCTGTGCAGTCTGCTTCTCTTGCTTCAATCTAGTTCTTACCCCAACCCACCCAGTGACCTCTTTGGCTTTAGCTCATCTTAATCTTTCCTTCATTCAGCCTTCTCCACCACACTTCTTTAAAGAGGAAGAGGCATGCTTTAGCCTCAGGGCCTTTGCACTTACTATTCCCTTTGCGGGGGCAGGGGGGACACCCTTCTTCCAGATACCTCCTCTTCTCCTCACCTTCATCAAGTCTTTGCTTCTCAGTGAGCCAATCCCTGACCACCCTGTTTAAAATTGCAGTCTTCCTCCCAGTCTCTGTCTTACTCACCCTTGCTCCTCACCTTCTAACTTGATATATAATCTAATTATTTCTTGTACTTATTGTCTGCCGCAGTGTCACAGATAACACTGCGAAGAATGGGAATTCCAGAACACTTAATTGTGCTCATGAGGAACGTTTACAGAGATCAAGAGGCAGTTGTTTGGCCAGAACAAGGGGATACTGATTGGTTTAAAGTCAGGAAAGGTGTGGGTCAGGGTTATATTCTTTCACCATACCTATTTAATCTGTATGCTGAGCAAATAATCTGAGAAGCTGGACTATATGAAGAAGAACGGGGCATCAGGATTGGAGGGAGACTCATTAACAACCTGCATTATGCAGACGACACAACCTTGCTTGCTGAAAGTGAAGAGGACTTAAGCACTTACTAATGAAGATCAAAGACCACAGCCTTCAGTATGGATTACATCTCAACGTAAAGAAAACAAAAATCCTCACAACTGGACCAATGAGCAACATCATGATAAACGGAGAAAAGGTTGAAGTTGTCAAGGATTTCATTTTACTTGGATCCACAATCAATAGCCATGGAAGCAGCAGTCAAGAAACCAAAAGACACACTGCTTTGGGCAAATCTGCTGCAAATGACCTCTTCAAAGTGTTGAAGAGCAAAGATGTCACCTTGAACACTAAGGTGCACCTGACCCAAGCCATGGTATTTTCAATCGCATCATATGCATGTGAAAGCTGGACAATGAATAAGGAAGACTGAAGAAGAGTTGACGCCTTTGAATCGTGGTGTTGGCGAAGAATATTGAATATACCATGGACTGCCAAAAGAACAAACAAATCTGTCTTGGAAGAAGTGCGGCCAGAATGCCCCTTAGAGGCAAAGAAGGCGAGACTGCGTCTTACATACTTTGGACATGTTGTCAGGAGGGATGAGTCCCTGGAGAAGGACATCATGCTTGGTATTAGAGTACAGGGTCAGCGGAAAAGAGGCAGACCCTCAAGGAGGTGGATTGACACAGTGGCTGCAACAATGAGCTCAAGCATAACAATGATTGTAAGGATGGTGCAGGACCGGGCAGTGTTTCGTTTTGCTGTGCATAGGGTCGTTATAAGTCGGAACCGACTTGACGGCACCTAACAACAACAACAACATTGTCTACCACCCCCACCCCCATCCCCAACCAGAATAATCTCTTGAGGACAAAGATTTTGGGTTTTTTTTTTAACTGCAGTGTCCCCAACACTAAAACCCGTTGCCGTGAAGTTGATTCCCCAACACTAGGCACATGTAAATATTTACTGAAAGAATAATATGCCTAGTAAAGTACTTGGTAGATACTAGGTAGACAGTAGATACACATACACATTAGACCCTTTCCTATTGGTATAAAACCCAACACCCATTGCCATTCAGTCAATTCCAACTCATAATGACCCCACAGGAACAAGAGGAACAGTTCCGTAGAGTTTCCAAGGTTATAATCTTTACAGAAGGAGACTGCCACATCTCTCTCCTGTGGAGCAGCTAGTGGATTCAAACTGCTAACCTCTTAGTTAGTAGCTGAGTGCTTAACCACTGTGCCACCACAACTCCTTTCTGTTGGTATAGTACAAGCTCACTTGGACTTCTAGAGTTCTGACTAATTGAAACAGAGTCTGTCTTTTGATCTATACTTTCTGTTTGGAATTATTTTTAGCCCGATTCTAGGCCCCTGTAGTTTTCTTGAGTGCTGTCTTGGAATATTCATGATGGATAGAACTTGAGTATCAGTAGCTACTAAAGGATCTCAGTGCATTCCACTCTGTATATTTACATGGCTGACTCTACAAAAAGAATGTCATTCAGATCTCCGGTCAAATTTCATCTTCTTTAAGAAGAGATCTCTCAGCCCTCTTTTTAAAACTGTTCATTTGCCCAACTCTTCCCACCTCACGCCCATCACCCCCTAGGACTCCCAGTCCCGTTTCTAGATTTGAAATTGGCTTATTTAGTTGTTGCCTTACTTGTGGTCTATCTTTGAAAAAAAAAAAAAGCCACCTTCATAACAAAGAATTATCCAGCCCAAAATGTCAATATTGCCAAGGTTAAGAAACCTTGATTTACATGTTTCAAGACTTAGAGGTCAAGTATAAGTCTCTGCATTTGAAGTACTGTTAAAAAAGCTCCTAACCCCTCCCTCCAGCCTCTCTCCTCCATCTCTATGAAAGCATATATTTTCAGTTATATAGATTGCACATCAACCTTGCCTTTTCCCTCTAATCGCAGCATAAGAGTAAGCCTGGTATGCGTTACCTGATGTTCATGGAGAACCACTTGACCTCTGAGGGGATTTCCCAGAGGTGCCACTGTCACAAATGGCTGCCAAACTCCACTGGCGGTTCTTGGGAAGATGTCATAAAGGTCCACAAAGTGGGCGCTCTTCCGAGTCATATCCATAAAGTGTAGAGTAACGGGATTGCATGTAACTACATACAGAGTGTTTTCATCATTTTCTGAAATGACAAAAAGGTGTTAATTTTGTGGAATGCAACAGATGTCCT
Organism: Loxodonta africana; assembly: GCF_030014295.1. Lineage (NCBI taxonomy): Eukaryota > Metazoa > Chordata > Mammalia > Proboscidea > Elephantidae > Loxodonta > Loxodonta africana. Next base: position 60,027,211 of record NC_087358.1, read on the forward strand.
GATAAGTCAAAAGACTCAGCAAAAACTGAATCATGAGGTTAAATACACAGTTGAAACTCAGAAGGTAATTTGTAGATGGATTGATTAGGGTGAAAAAGCCCATGAGAGGTCATTTAGTTCCTGCCCTAAACTAAGCAAGGGCCACATCTATCTATTCTAGGAAAATAAGTACCTATTTGTTCCCAAACGAATTCCACAATAACACCATTAAATATTTAACAATCCTCAGTGTCAGGAAATTCTTCCTTATACAGAAGCAAAGTACTTTGTGTTGCAATAAAGGTCTGTTTCTCTTGTTTTGTTGCTGGTTCAGATCAACAACAGTTGGTCAACAACTTCTACTCACTAATCTGTCATTTTCTAGGCAGTTACCAGATCTTTAGGCTTTTCTCACCACAAATAATTCCATTTTCTAAATCGAGCTCTGTGGACATGATTTTCCAAACTTTGGTTCGTTATTTGGGAATTTATTATAAAATTTGCCTTTTCGAACTTGCCTAGGCCCATTTTTTGACTCTTTATTCAAAAGTGCTCCTTCAACTTTAAAGTGCATAGGAATCACCTGGGGATCCAATGAAAAGGCAGATTCTGATTCCGTAGGTCTGGGTGAGGTGTCAGAGCCTGCATTTCCAACCATGCTGGATGCTGCTGGTTTGAGGCCTTCACTTTGATGAGCAAGGCAAGGCTCTGGACTATGTGTCCCATGATTTTTATATATGAACACCTTAAGGCAAGGAATTAAGCAGCTTTTGTGTCATAAATACTGTCAGCAGCACCAAGGCATCATTTTTAAGGCAAGCATGAAGTGTTGTTCAGTCTTTGGCCACAAAAAATTATACACACACACACACACACATATATATATATATATATATATATATATCAAAACCTGTCGTTGTTGAGTCAATTCTGACTCATAGTGATCCTACAGGACAGAGTAGAACTGCCCCATAGGGTTTCCAAGCAGCCACTGGTGGATGTGAAATGTCAACCTTTTGGTTAGCAGCTGAGCTATTAATCACTGTGCCACCAGGGCTCCATATATTTATGTGTGTGTGTGTATATATACACCCCCCCCAAAAAATACACACACACATATTTATATATATATAAATATGTATTTATATCACATATATTTATTTACAACATATAATCAGTTGCCGTCAAGTTGATTCTGACTCATGGCAAAGCATGTGCTCTACAGGGTTTTCAATAGCTGATTTTTCAGAAGTAAATCGCCAGGTCTTTCTTCTGAGGCACCTCTGGGTAGATTCAAACCTCCAATCTTTTGTTTAGTAGCCAAGCATGTCAACCGTTTGTACCACTCAGGGACTCCAGAAGATTCCTACGCACTTTAAAGTTAAAGAAGCACTAATATGAACTCTCTGTCTATATATATATATATATATCTGATTTTAACCTAACAAAATGCTCTTTTCTCTCATAAATGCAAAGAATAGGTTAAAAAAAAACAACTTGCAAATGTGGCCAGTATTGAAGTAGAGAATTAAATTTGTACCAAGGACAGCCAATGAGTTTCATTTTTCAGTGCCCACTCTGACTGACTAGCAGCAACTGCCTGGAATGTTGTGTTGAGAAGAATTCTCAGACTGTGACCAGCTTTAATGAGGAAACTGCCGCAACTGATTAGCCCTGCCTGCCGTAGACATGGGGCCATAGACACGGGGCAGAGGACGACAGCACACTTTGTTTTTGTTAGGTGCTGTCAAGTAGGACTGCCCTATAGGGTTTTCTAGGCTGCAGACTTCATGGAAGCAGATTGCTAGGTCTTTCACATTTATTTACAATCCCTAAATACTAGACAAGGACCAAAGTTCAGACTTTATCCTGAACGTCGCATACATTCTCTCTACCAGTAAAGGTAAAAAATCTGGAAAAGAGGACCAATCTGTTAGGGAAAAACTTGTAAATTTTTTTTTTAAAAAAAAACACGAATTCTTACTCAAAATAGGCAATTTGGGGGAACAAACAATATTCAGAGAACTTCTAGGAACAAAAGCCAGCTACTGATTTTTCCCTAAACGATCCCCATCTTAGTCCTGTTAACCTCCCCATCCCCACTTCTGTTTATATCACCTTGGTAACTGACATTAACTGAGGAACTTCTGCCAAAAGTCGCCCAGGGCACCCTGCATGAATCAGTGGGTAGTGGCAACAGTTCAGAGATGTAGATGCCAAGAATCCACACCCTTTATTTGCATTCTTTACAATGAGAAGTTTTAGTGACTCTGAGTCACTCCAGCCCTGCAATCACCAAACCAGAATCCAGCCAAAAAAAATCCAACGTTTTTCCTTTTTCTTTCCTCTTTCTATTTTTAACACCCAGCTGGGTGTGTTTAACTTTGTGCTACAATAGTAATGAGAAACAGACATATGCACACAAACCCAGCCGTGCTTATGCGGATTCTACAATAGCATTTTGTTAGGTTATTACAGGAAATTAGTTCTAAATTATATATAATTGCTATCTGATCTGAGAATGACAGTCCCTGAGTCTATCATAGACTTCTGGATGCCTAGAGATTATTTTAATCCCTTGAAAAAAAATCTGTGCAGGAAGGAAAAGTCAAAAGTATAAGCTGACATACCCTGCGATGTAGCGATGTCACAGACTAAGTTAATTTCATCCAGCGGTAACTTCCAGGAGGCACATTCTTCAGTAAAAGTGAGAGACCTTTCTTCATGTCTTTCTATTGGATACTCCTGTATGTTTATAAGCACTGGACCCTACAATAAGGTAGTTATCTGAGTTAAAAAATTTGAGTAGTCACCAAAAGAGAGAAAAGCTGAAGTTCTTCCAAATTGTAGAATCAGAATTCAAGCATTCCTGATATATCTCGTCTCATTTTGTTTTCTGGCATGTTACTTATAATAATACCATATACTTGTGTTTATAAATGCTTTCACATGTGCTATCTTATTTCTCTCTCTCTTTTCTTCTTACTCACAAAATACACCATTACTTCATTCCTTCCTAAATCAAGAGCCAGTTTTGAACTCCAAGTACCAGGATCCAGAGCTGTCCAAACCAGGAAAATAATTTGTAAAAGAATGAACCAGGGCCTGATGTATTTCACTGTGAAGGATGATTATTTTCCAGCTTTAATAAGACTCAAAAATATGATAATATTATATAGAAATGTAAGGGCTGAACCTGGGTCTTTGAAGTAAAATGTAGAAAATGTAACATTTGAATTAAAAAAAAATGATAACCATTAGTGTTGCTTATTAAAGGTAAAGTATTTCACACATGGTGCTAACTGTTCAATCTAAATATGAGCAAGAGGGATTTAATTCAATAATGTTATGGACATTAGTATTGGGTACTTATATATCACTTCTGGAAGAACTATGTAGATTTAACTGAAATTCCAATGATCTGCAAACAAAAACCAAACCCAGTGCCATAAAGTTGATTCTGACTCATAGCAACCCTATAGGACAAGCACGACAGCTGTCCCATTGGGTTTCCAAGGCTGTAATCTTTTTGGGAGCAGACTGCCACATCTCTTTCCCTCAGTGGCTCGTGGGTTCAAATCGCCAACCTTTTGGTTAGCAGCCAAGTACTTAACCACTGTACCACCAGGGCTCCTCGCATGCTCTACAGTCCTTAATTAATTAAAAATATTTGGGCTAGATACGGACTATGATGGTATCTCTACCCATCCCTTTCTATCTAAAAACTACTTTCCTCAGCTCCCTTGCCGCAAAGGTCCTGGATGTGATTTAGGTTTTGCCAATGAACTTGCATGAGATTTGGATGGCAGAATAGAGGCAGTGGCCATCTTCCCGCAGCTACACCTGACAAGGAAGCTCTGACAAATCTGAGCAGCCAGATGCCATGCTTACTGCAGGAGCTGGCGAACTATGAAACACGGCCATACTCTGGTTTTAATGTATTGTCTATGGCTCCTTTTGCAGTAGTTGCAGCAGAGTCCATACAGCTACAGAGCCTAAAATATTTACTATCTGGCCTCTTACAAAAAAAGTCTGCCAACTCTGGTCTTCTACCTACCTTAAGCACTGATTTGAATCTAGAAGTTCGCTCGCAACCCTCTGACTTCTGCCCCTCCTGCCCTTTCTAACTATTTTATAAGTACCTAATTTCTCATAGTAAATCCCTTTCTGTTTAAAGTACCTAGAGTGGTTTCTATTGCAACTAGTGGCTGATATTCTTTTCCTTTAACTTTCATGTGAAGACAGCCTAGCAACAACGTACGGCTAAACAGAGGCTGAAGACTCAAAAAGCATAACATTTTAATCACATTTTAACCATATAAAGTGGAGGCAATTATCGTGGAGTAACTGTCCCAGGAAAATATACAACATACCCAACTCTCTTGAAAAACAAGAAATTCTATCTGGCCGCTAGGAATAGGAAGAGCCCACAATGAGCCCCTCAGAAACCAGATTGGCTTGAGAGAGCAGAAACTAAATTTTTTCCTAAAACAACATCAAAACAAGTCATTTCTGAGATGGTATGGATTTTTTCCAGGGAACATAGAGAAAAATGTTAACATTTAATGAAGAAATAATAAAGATGTCAACCTTTATGTCTATATGACGAGTTTCAGCTGGGCACAAAAATTTTTGCATTCCACTTCTTGACTGACCAGTTGTCCAATAGCCCATGAATGTCTGCTCTGGCAGAGGCAACCTGTCAAGAATGGTTTGAAAAATAAACATTTCTTCTGTTTATAAGACATAAAAAAAAAAAAGGAAAGAATAATGAGCTATCTGTTATCAACTACACAAATAAATTTGAAAAATGCTCTGCTTAAAAGTGAGTTATACTTCATTTTATTAAAAGAGACTTGAAAGCAGCAACACAAATAAACACACATACACCAATGTTCACTGCAGCATGTTTCATAATAGCCAAAAGTGGTAACAACCTAAATGTCCATCAACTGATGGGCAATAAACAAATTGTGGCATATACATACAATGGAATTTTACTGAGCCATAAAGAGAAATGAAGTTCTGATACACAATACAACATGGACAAACCTTGAAGATATTATGTTGAGTGAAACAAGTCAATCACAAAAGGACAAATATCGTATGATCTCACTTAAATGAAATACCTAGAATAGGCAATGTTTTGACATCAAAGTTTAACAATGTTACCAGGGGCAGGAGCAAGGGGGAAAGGGTGAGTCATTGTTGACGAAGCATTGAGTTTCTGTTTATGGTGATGGAAAATTTGGCAAAGAATATTGGTGATGGTTGCACAACATGACTGATGTAACTGGTGTCACTGAATTGGACATGTGAAAAATGTTTAAATAAGAAATGTTGTGCTATGTATATACTTACAACAATTTAAAAAAAAAAAAACCAGGGAACAACAGAAAAGATGGTCTACAAAATCATGTTTACAATAAAGTTTAAGAAGAAAACTATTTCACATTTCAGAAACTCAGAAGGTAAGATCCTATTCTATTTTTACCTTAAGAGGAAAAATAATTAAGGTTTACATTATTTTTCCTTGAATTGAGAAAATATTTAGCAATTTCACATCGAAATTCCTGGTAGAGTATAGAAAAGACATTTGGAAAAAATATTAGAACAATCTATCAATTTTTTCAGTCTATTCTTTTAAAAAAAAAAAGTTTTTTTTTTTATTCTTTTAAATTTGGAGTTAGATAATAAATAGGACACATTAAAAAGCCAGTTGCCATTGAGTTGACCCTTATTCGTGGTGACCCCGAGTTAGAGCAGAACTGTGCTCCACAGCGTTTTCAACAGCTGTGACCTTTCAGAAGTAGATCACCAGGCCTTTCTTCTGAGGTACCTCTGGGTGGACTGGAACCTCCAACCTTTCAATTAGCAGCTGAGCACTTAACCATTCACATAAGTGTGCCTCTTATCCCTGAACACACCTGTGTAACCAGTACCTAAAGAAACAGACCACCAGCACCCAGAAGCCCCTCGTGACCACTTTGTCATTACCCTCACCACAGGGAACTACTATCCTGACTTCTAATAGAATCATTTTGTGCTTAGATTCCCTTTTAAATTGACTTTTAAACACAGTGATTTGCCAAAGCAAATATGGCAATGCTGAAGTATAAAACCACAGACAAATTACTGAGAGTAAAGCCTTTACTTTTAAATCGAACTATCTTTTCTTTAAATCTTAAAAAAAAAAAGTAACCATTGATTTGTCATTTAATGCATAATATAGTTCTCATTTCATGCTAACTTAAGGCAAAAAAAATGACTCAGAGTCAAAAGTTTTTTAAAATTTGGATACAAATTAAGATGGATGCTTGGAATGAGTCTGATGATCATTGGAACAGTACATATTTATATTTAGAAAGAATTTTATTTTCAGTAAAAGAGTAGTCTGACACAGTATTTCCATATGTTTAATAAGACCCTGTTAGGCTTAAATATTTTTTGCGTAAAACGAATCCAAACATTCTGGTGGGATATTCTTTTTGTCTTTCTGAAATGCTAATGATTAACCAAATGAAAGAAACTTTAATGAAATTTACACTGACATTCTTCAAACCACGTGACACAAATCATTCAAAACGACATGTGTGTGTTTGTATCTCTAATCTAAAATACATCTTAAGTCTCTGGACAATTATCCTCATTGGTTGCCCACTACTTCCATCTTTTCCCTGGAAACAGGGGCCTGAGTCAGGGCGCTTACTGTTCTGATGTTCTCTCTCCTCTGAATGGAATAAGAATGTATTTCTGTGCCTAAAGGGCAGATTTTGAAAACACCTTGCAGACTGGGACTTCTCTCTCCTTGTTTAGGGAATGAAGTGTATACTCTTCACTTGCTTTCTGCAGTTCACCAAAGGAGGATTAGGCCTCAAAGTGTAGGAGAAAAGCAAAGGAAGGAGACATACCTAATTTCCTTCTAACACAGACCCAAAGCCAAAAAACAAACCCGTAGCCTTCGAGCTGATTCTGACTCTAGTGATCCCATAGGACAGAGTAGAACTGCCCCATAGGGTTTCCAAGGAGTGGGTGGTGGATTTGAACTGCCGATCTTTTGGTTAGCACCCGAGATCTTAACCATGGTGCCACCAGGGCTCCTCTAACATAGGAGACGTAGTATATTAAAATACAAGAGACCTGGGTACTAATTCTAGCTCTTTTATTAATTAGCTATGCAAACTTCAGAAGAGTAACGTCAATTAATTTCTTCGAACATTAATTTCTTCACTTGTGAAATGAAACGGACGATCTGTGTCTTCTTGCTTTCACAAATCTCAGTTTGATGAGTCTGATTATCACCGAAGGGTATGGAAGGAAGCATCAGTAGTAGGTTCAGTAGTCTTGCATTGCCTTGGAGCTCTGGGGTGCAAATAGAGATGAAAATATCTATACCTACCAAGAGAATAGGTGCCCTGATATACAGACACGCTTCATTAAAGGATATAAAAAAGAGCACTAAGTACGTTCCAAATTGGCTCTTTCAAGACAACAGAAATAAGTTTTACATCTCAAAACCTAATCACAGGTGAAGAATTGCTTAATAAAAATTTTCCTTGGTTGATACCTAGCCTAAAAAGTGGATCTAATACATCTTTTAATAATCTCACAGAAATATCATATAAAACCAATATCATATAGATGTTTAAAAAACAAAAAAAACTATCCATTTAAGAAAAAGTAACTTTGCTCAACTTCCAGTCTTTACTGACAATGCCAGGGATATTCCTAAAATATGGTTTGAACTTGCCAACTCATTCTAAATAACAGTCAAAGAAATTACAGGCTGACTGGCTCCATCTAAAAATAGCACCAGCTGTTTCGTCAGCATGGTATGGGAAGGACCTTCAGGTACCCCACACAGAATCTATTATGGACCCACATAACTAGATACTATTGGCAGTAACAACTATTACTGAAAGACACATATACAGGGTGTTCTGGAATTGCACGATCAAACTGACTCCAAAGTGTTGTTTCTAGACCTTTCCTGTGGGCTCTGGTCTGACCAACTGAGAGGAATTAAAGCCCCTCATTTATCTTCTACAAACAAGCCCTGGAAATGGAAAAATTTGACCATTACCGACTTTCTCCCCTTGAGTAAGTTCGCAGCCAGGGGAAAGGGATTTCAAAGAAGAGGAAGTATTGTATTTTGGTGCACTAGCAAGCTTTGGAATTTGAAACATAATGAATGGAGGTAACTCTATGATTAGTTACCCCAAACAACAACCAGCCCGCAAAAGGCCCTATGTTCTATTATTAAAATCTGCCATCTAACTCTGATTACACTTAAGTTTTTACACCTGATTTGACTGAAATATGGTATTTTCCACATTTCTAAGATCCTGTCACTTGTTTAGATTAACTTTGTCAAGTCCTAGCTGAAATGATGTCTGGATTTGATTTTAACGGGGAGGAAGATGAACTTAAGGCCTATAAATAGCACTACTTTTTATCTCAATGTCATTCATGAATTTATGTTTTTTAAAACAATAAAGTACTTCAATTCATATGTTGTGATGTTTCTTAATCCCTTGTGGAAGTAATAATAAAAAATCTGGAAATAAAACTTTTAACTAAAAGAAAGATGAATACTGAAATTATGACTCAGGTCAAATTATAGCACTTGAGCAAGATACAGAAAAGAAAAAGAAGGTTTTTTTTTTCTAAATACACATAAAATTCATAACATGATTCATATGGGCACCAAAATTAAGTAATATAGAGTCCAGATGACATGCCAGAGATTTGTCCAAGATGGTTTCCATAAAGAGGTGAGCTAGGGTTTTAAATAGTATGTTCTGGCAAATTTCTGCCTTCTCTAAACATTTGCCAATACTATTTCTGGAGTATGAAGGAAACACATGAAAAAGATTTGGATCTTTCTAGGGGCATTATGCAATTGGAAGTTGTTGACATACCTATTATCAACAATTCCTAAAACATTTCCTTACCGCAAGAACTACTAATTTTCATGGGAATAATGGAGCCCTTTAGGGTAGTTCCACAGACTCAAAAATTCACCAATTACTACCATCTTTGAGAAGAAAAAGAACTCCAATTTTAGCAGGCCTCACTTGCTTCTAATGTTTTAAAACAAGCCTTTGGCAAAAAATTAAGTCAGACTGTCCAAATGAGTTCACTGGAGCTTTTCATAGAATAGCTCTGGCCAATATTGCCAGCTTTAGCTCTTACCTCTTCCTCTCACTCCCTAGCCAGCCTGTGCCTTGGACACATCAAACCACCACTTGACGTTCCTGAACATGCTCTGCATCCTCATGCTTCAAGGCCATTACCTCAGCCTAGAATTTCTTTCTGCTATCGCCTCCCTAAGAAGCGCTGTGGCACAATGGTTAAGGCGCTCAACTGCTAACCAAAAGGTTGGTGCTTCGAAACCACAGGTGGCTGCGTGGGAGGAAGTGGCAGTCTGCTTCCGTAGATTTACAGCCTTGGAAACCCTATGGGATCATATGAGTCGGAATCAACTTGACGGCACTGCTAATTCTCAGTTATCTTTCCTTGCTTGCTAGAAACTTCAGGATCTTTCTTTTCAGCAGTCTCACATGTTGCTGGTACATTTGCTTGTGGCAAATGATATGCACAATATGAGTCTGTGTATGTGCTTTCCCTTTCTGTGGCTGGTTCTGTATTTCAGTTGTTATAGCTTTCACTTTATGACTTAGACTTGTGGACCTCTGCCACCTAGGTCCTTGCAAGGGTCCCAGAAATGCAGAGGCAAGAGGAATTTGTAGGCAAGAGATAGAAAAGAACCCAGAACTGAAACCATTCCCAAAGCCCACTCTTCAGACAAGGACTAGTTAGACAGGCCTATAAAACAAAAAATAATACATATGAGGAGTGTGCTTCTTATTCTTAGTTCAATCAGATTCAGGAGACCAAATGGGCAGCTCCTATCTGGAGGCAGGATGAGAAGGCAGGAAGGGGCAGGAACTGGTTGAATGGACACAAGAAACCAGGATGGAAAGGTAGACTATGCTGTCACATTGTGGGGATTGCAACTAATGTCACAAAACAATATGTCTATTAATTTTTGTATGAGAAATTAACTTGAGCTGTAAACTTTCACCTAAAGTGTAATTAAAAAAAAGAGAAAGATGGAAAAGGTTTGGGGAAACATTACTCCTGGCTGGCACTTCTCATCTATGCTCCCCAATCATCAAGGATGACACTGTACAGTCTTAGTGTGGCTGCCCAGTGTCACTCTGTGCCAAAGCGGATGTTGTCAGCTTGCGCTGCACGTCTCTGGCTTTCTTCCTCCTCACAAAACTGCCAGAGTACAGCTCTGGGGCCTAGGTTTCTGCCCCTTACCTTTCTTCAGGTTTCACTGCAAAAACTTCCTCTGCTTATCTGCCACCTGCTTTACCAACCCCACCTCCGTATTTCCAATTCTTCAGCCCCCTCCTTTTCTAATCATGCACTCTAAGGATTCCTGTTGAGTCGATTCCGATTCAGGGTGACTCTATAGGACAGAGTAGAACTACCCCATAGGGTTTCCAAGGAGCGGCTGGTGGATTCAAGCTGCCACCCTTTTGGTTACCATCCATAGCTCTTAACCATTGCACCAGCCCTGGTGGCATAATGGTTAAGTGTTCCGCTGCTAACCAAAAGGTCAGCGGCTCAATTCACCAGCCGCTCCTTGGAAGCCCTGTGGGGCAGCTCTACTCTGTCCTGTGGGGTTGCTATGCATCAGAATTGACTCAACAAATGGGCTTGGACACTAAGGATGACTGGGACTGAAACTCTCCCAGATGGTTAAAAACATTTCCACATTTTTTCATACAAGAAGGACTCATGGGACAAGTTAATAACTCTACTGTGAATGTACTACTTTAAATATAACTTTGGATATTGAAGTTTTTGGTTTTATGTATTTTCCTTACTAGCTTGTTAATTCCTTGAGGGTAGGGCTTACAATTTATTAATTTGAATTTTTGGCACTCAGAATCCATTGATGTTGCTATGCAAATCTCTCATACTGTTGTCCCCTCTGGCTCTTCTCTCCCTCTTAACTTCACCACCCAGCACACCCTTGCTTAACCCTGAGATTTAGTCATCCAACTACTTGCAGTTTCTAAAATGTACCAAGTTCTCTTAGAACTGTCTCTGCCTGAAGTGGTCTCTCCTCCTTTGTTTACCTAGTAATCCTTTAAAGATTCAGCTATTCCCCCCCAGCCCCTGCCCTAGAGCAGATGGCAGCAATCCCACTTCTCTGCTCCTCCCACGTGGCTCTGATAATAACAAACCACGTCTCTGCCATTCTCTACTTGACTGCTTTCCCAATTAATTGTGACCGCCTTGAAAGCAAGTATGGAGTCTTCTTTGCCTCTGTATTTCTGACTCACTACCTAGTGTTTGGAAACTCTGGAGGTGTAGTGGTTAAGTGCCAAGGTTGCTACCAAAAGGTTGGCAGTTTAAATCTACCAGGCACTACCTAAAACTCTATGGGGCAGTTCTACTCTGTCCTGTAAGTTTGCGATGAGTCAGACTCGACCTCAACAAGTTTTTTACCTAGTGTTTACTGCATAGTAAATGTTCCGCAAATGTTAAATAAGTCCCTGAGTGGTATAAACAGTTAACGCACTCAGCTAATAGCCTAAAGGTTGGAGGTTCGAGTCCACCCAGAGGCACCTCAGAAAAAAGGCCTGGCAATCTACTTCTCAAAAATCAGCTATTGAAAACCCTATGGAACACAGTTCTAATCTGACACACACGGGGTCACCATGAGTCGGAGTCAAATCAATGGCAACTGGATTTTATTGAAAATGCTAAGTAAATGTTTTGCTACATTAGGACTGATAGCATTTTACTCACTTTTTATCCTCATCGCACTGGCAAATGTAAACCACTAAGGATAATCTTCATTACATCCTGACTTCATGTCCTACCATTTCCTCCACTTAGAAGACCTTGAACAATTGATGCAGTCTACTTGCAAGTATGCTTGGAAGATTTAGCTATAGGTGGGGACTGGGGATTTCCATTCAGCCAGGTGACAGGCTTTTCTAAAACATCAGGTATAGGTGTTTAAGGAATCAGGGAGAATTCTGTGAGACTGCTTAAAACAAGCATGAAAGAGGATTCATAAATCTCAAAAATTTGTACATTAGATTGGATGTATTTTTATTTTTCTGCATCCCCATAAAGGAGCTGAAAGCAAATACAATGGCTATGAATCTGCTTCATAATACAGAGAATAGAGGCAAAGACTATAAAAATATAAAACCCAACACCACCCTTCTGTTTCTAATAGTTCTGAGATGACATTACATGGACCTTACTATTTCTGAAAGCTAAGAGCTCTTCTATGACGTGACAGTCAATCATTGTGAGCAGTGCAAATACGACACCTCAGAGCTCCATGAACAACACTGTGAACTTACTGTTTTTAATATTTCACTGTGTTTTAGGTGAAAGTTTACAGAGTAAGTTAGCTTCTCATTCAGCAAATTGTACACAAAGTGTTCCATGACACTGGCTACAATCCCCACATTGTGTCAGCGCTCTCCCTATTTCCGCCCTGTGTTCCCATTTGCTTTTCTCTGGTTTTCCTACCCATTCCTGCCTTCTCATCTTTACTTTTGGCAAATGTTGCTCTTTTTGGTCTTGTATAGTTGTTTCTTCTATGGAGCACGTTCTTTTCGGATGTTGTTTGTTTTATAGGCCTGTCCATTGCTTGGCTGGAAGATGGTTTCCGCGAATGGCTGCAGTTCCAAGTCAGAGGGGCATCCTAGGGCCATAGTCTCAGAGATTCCTCCAGTTTTATAAGGTCAGTAAGTCTGGCCTTTTTTTTTTAATAAATTTTATTTTTTTGCTTTACGTTTTTCTTCTGCTTTGTCCAGGACCCTCTATTGTGATCCTGGTCTGAGTGGTCGGTAGTGGTAACCAGGTACCATCTAGTTCTTCTGGCTGTGGTGCATGTGATCTGTTAGTCCTTTGGATTAATTTCTCCCTTGAGTTTTTGGTTTTCCTTACTCTCCTTTGCTTTGAATGGGAAGAGACCATTAGTTGTATCTTAGATGGCCACTCACAAGGGTTTAAGACCCCAGAAGCTACTCACCAAAATAGGATGTAGAACATTGTTTTTATGCAATATGTTATGCCAATTGACAAAGTGTGAACTTACTTTTAAAAACTAAGACTATAAAAAGAAAATTATATAAAAGTTTGGCAAAAGGATTGAGAGGAACAAAACTGTAAACAGAGAGTGTTTTACTTTAATGGGATAAATCATAAACTGATAATCATTCCTATATTTTGAAGGATGAACCTAATGAAATTACTCCTGAAAATTACTGGGGATGTTCTTTTTGATGCTTCTGGTACTTGAGGACCTCACAACTGGTCTCTGTCATAGAAGCAGCAGTTGCTATTGATATTCCAACTATAAGGATAAGCCTTTAAAGTAGATAACCAATTCATGACACCCTCTCAACAATGCATTCAATACAGATGAAGTTGTTCTGTCCACAAATATGCATCCCTGGCATTGCTTTGAAGACAATTATAAATACTAAACATGATCCAGTAACACACAAAGAACTACAAAAAAACCAAAAAACCAAATCCATTGCTGTCAAGTCAATTCCAACTCACAGCGACCCTACAGGACAAAGTAGAACTGCCTCATAGGGTTTCCAAGGAGCAGCTGGTAGATTTGAACTGTCAACCTTTTGGTTAGCAGCCATAATTCTTAACCACTGTGCCACGAGGGTTCCTAAAGAACTACTAAATTCCCTTGTAATAGGAAAAAACCTTAGTTACTTTCATTGGGGGTACCGCTAAAATATGTTTGTAAGACTAGCTGATAAAATAATGAATGGTTACTGATATAGGGAGGAAGAGTGACTACTTATTCATTTCCCAAATCAATGAGAGACAGTGAATTACAGAATCTCTAAGTTGGAAGGACTTTACCAAACCCTTTGCTGTTGTGTAGATTCTGACTCATAGCTACTTTATAGGACATTAGAACTGTCCTATCGGGTTTCCAAGGCTATAATCTTTATGGAAGCAGACCCCTACATCTTTCTCCTGTCGAGTGGCTGCTGGGTTCAAACCACTGAATTTTTGGTTAGCAGCCAAGTGCTTAACCACTGTACCACCAGGGATTCTTGGAGGGACTTTAAGGGTTATTTAATCTAGTGTTTCAAGTTTAAATCCCCTCTAGGACCAGGATTGAAGGAAGATTCATTAAAAACCTACAATATGCAGATTACAAAACCTTGCTGGCCAAAAGTAAAGATCAAAGACTATAGCCTTCAATATGCATTACACCTGAACATAAGGGAACTGAAAATCCTTGCAACTAGACCAATAAACAACATCAAGATAAATGGCTAAGAAACTGAAGTTGTCAAGTGTTTCATTCTACTTGGATCAACAATCAGTGTCCATGGAAGCAGCAGTCAGGAAATCAAAGGATCTATAGCATTGGGAAAATCTACTGTAAAAGGCCTCTTTAAAGTGTTAAAAAGTAAAAATGTTCCTCTGACCACTGAGATGTGCCTGATCCAAGCCATAGTCTTCAACTGCCTCGTACGCATGTGAACGGTGGACAATGAAAAAGGAAGATCAAAGAAGAACTGATGCATTTGACTCATGGTGTTGGCAAAGACTATTAAATGTACCATGGACCTCTAGAAAACTGACAAATCAGTTTTGGAGGAAGTACAGCCAGAATGCTCCTTCGAAGCGAGGATGGTGAGACTTTGTTTTGCTTACTTTGGAGAAGTCATCAGGAAAGACCAACTGCTAGCAAAGGACATTATGTTTGGTAGAGGGTCAGCGAAAATAAGCAAAATCCTCCATGAGATGGATTGATACAATAGCTGCAACAATGGGCTCAGACATACCAATAATTTTGAGGATGGCACAGGACCAAGGAATGTTTTGTTCTGTTATATATGAGGTCTCCCTCCAAGAGTCAGAGCTAACTTGATGGCAAGTAATAACAGGACCTCCCCAACAAGATTGGTCCAGATCTGTTTGAATCCTGGCCACAGAGGTTACTCCCTCTCTTTTCCCTGGGCAGTCCATTCCATCTTGGCACATAGAGCTATTGTCTCCAAGATAGAAGCCAACTCCAAGCTGTAATGACTTAGAAGCAGTTCATAAGAAATGCACAGCTAAGGCTGACTGTATCAATGATCATGATTCTGAGGATAGTGGTACTAAGTAAATGGTTCTATGTAGAATACACTTCACAAATAAAACAATTATTCTATTCATTCATGGAGGCCACCAATTTTGTTTTTTCAAATCGCCTGGCTCCTCTTACTGCAGAAGAAAAGACTTAAGAGAATTGGCATGTGTCTCACAGAAAGGATGTTTCATTAAGTTTTCACTTCTGGAATCAAGGAGAAATGGCATTAATTTGAAGGAAACTGTGATTAAACAATGGGCCTAGTGACTAGTGTAAATGTTGTATATAAATCATGCCTGACATATGTTTCAAAATGGTAGAAAGGAAAATTTGGAAAACAACTCTAAAGTTTCCATTGTCTCTGAAAGCTTGAAATCCAACGCTGTGTTGCATTACTTTTTTCTCAGGCAAAACACTACAGAGACAACATGGTGAAGTGCACAGAAGTCTGGCTTTGCAACGAGACAGAGCTGTGGTTGAATTCCCCATCCTGCCATTCATTAGTTGTATAATTTGTTAAGTTATTTAAAGTCTCCTGAGCCTCATTTATTCATCTGTAAAATAGAAAACAAAATTCACACACATACTCCTAATAGAAAATAAAATAGAAAAAAATTACTAGCCCAATAGGAAAAACATAATTGTCATATAGATTAAATAAGTTAATATTTGTGAAGTGTTTTGAACACTAGTAAACACTTGGTAAATGTAAACTGTTTTTATTTTTACCCCTTTAGAAATATGTCATCTATACTCCCACCAAAACCAAACCCACTGCTGTAGAGTCAATTCCAACTCATAGCGACCCTATAGGACAGAGTAGAGCCACCCCATAGGGTTTCCAAGGCTGTAAATCTTTTATGGCAGCAGACTGCCACATCTTTCTCCAAGGAGAGCCTGGTGGGTTTGAACTGTCGACCTTTCAGTTAGCTGCTGAGGAGTTTTAACCACTGTGCCATCAGGGCTCCTCTCTCACCTATCCTCACTTGATCTTTTATGCTGATGCCTACCAAGGCATAAACTTATGTATACTGTGTTGAAATGCCATAGAATTTCTCTACCTCCTGCCCTGTTGAGGTAATTGCTACTGTTAAAGCTCCTTAGAGTAGGCACTACAATATATTTAAGTTTTGCTGTACTGGAGGCAAAGGTCCCAAGAAATAACACGTAGCCGTCATTTTTAGATGTGCAGTCTGTCTGTCGACAGCATTTTTATATATACAAAAAGATAATGACATTTAAACATATGCATGAAGACACACAGTGTTGACAGGAATGTTTTTCGTCCTTATGAAAGCACTGCACATATTTTATGAATCTGTTCCTTATGTTTAGAATAAATATCTTAAACTTAAAATATCAAGAAGCAGGGGAATGGAGGAAAAAGTGGGACTGGGAGAAAAGTGCCATATATGCTTAAATATGACTCATTATACATAAATTTCTTTTCAACAAAGAAGCTTAGGAATGAACTGTTTTTATACATGTTTCAGAGACATGTCTCTTTTATCAGGAAGGAAAACTGGAAAAAAGACTGGAAAGAAATATTTTTTTCAATGGGTGAAATAACACATGCTATCCTGGTGGCATAGTGGTTAAGTGCTACGGCTGCTAACCAAAGCATTGGCAGTTCGAATCCACCAGGTGCTCCTTGGAAACTCTATGGGGCAGTTCTACTCTGTCCTATAGGGTCACTATGAGTCGGAATCGATTTGATGGCACTGGGTTTGGTTTGGTTTGGTTTATCATGGGAAAGGAAACCCTGGTGGTGTAGTGGTTAAGTGCTATGGCTGTTAACCAAGAAGTCAGCAGTTCAAATCCGCCAGGTGCTCCTTGGAAACTCTATAGGGCAGTTCTACCCTATCCTATAGGGTTGCTATGAGTCGGCATCAATTTGACGGCAGTGGGTTTGGTTTGGTTTTTGGGACTGTGGGAAAAGGTCTCAAAGAAATTAACAACAGTTAATTTTAAATTTTAATCACTGGCTGGTGGAATTCTGGTTTGTTTTTTTTCCTTTTAGCTATTTCAAAAATAAATGGGACATCATTCTTCATTACATAAATATACATTATAAAGAAAGCTTATATACAAAAAACTTAAAATTTCTTAAAATTATTTATTATACTTGATTGACACAAATAAATGATTGGTAGACAGTAGCTAGACTGCAGTGACAAACGGGCAAAAATTACTTGGGGGAAGAAACTGGTTTAAGGATAAACTAAGCAGCGTTGAAGATCAAAGACCACATGCTTCGGTATGGATTGCACCTCAACATAAAGAAAACAAAAATCCTTACAACTGGACCAGTGAGTAACATCATGATAAACGGAGAAAAGACTGAAGTTGTCAAGGATTTCGTTTTACTTGGATCCACAATCAACAGCCATGGAAGCAGCAGTCAAGAAATCAAAAGACGCATTGCATTAGGTAAATCTGCCGCAAAGGACCTCTTTAAAGTGTTGAAGAGCAAAGATGTCACCTTGAAGACTAAGGTGTGCCTGACCCAAGCCATGGTATTTTCAATCACATCATATGCATGTGAAAGCTGGACAATGAATAAGGAAGACCGAAGAAGAGCTGACGCCTTTGAATTGTGGTGTTGGTGAAGAACGTTGAATATACCATGGACTGCCAAAAGAACGAACAAATCTGTTTTGGAAGAAGTGCGGCCAGAATGTTCCTTAGAGGCAAGGATGGGAGACTGCATCTTACATACTTCGGACATGTTGTCAGGAGGGATGAGTCCCTGGAGAAGGACATCATGCTTGGCAGAGTACAGGGTCAGAGGAAAAGAGGCAGACCCTCAAGGAGGTGGATTGACACAGTGGCTGCAACAATGAGCTCAAGCATAGCAATGATTATAAGGATGGCTCAGGACCAGGTACTGTTTCATTCTGTTGGGCACAGGGTTGCTATGAGTCAAAACCAACTCGACGGCACCTAACAACAAGAAGCAGCGTTAAACATGAAATGAACAGAGTTGATGGCAAAGAATTTAGAACAAAGAGGAGGAAGACCACTTAAATATTTTATAGGCAAGAATGACTCTGAAGGAGGCAGGGACAAAAAAAAGACACACGTGGAAGAAAACTTCAAAGCATAGAGGTAATTTTTCAGCAGTTGGATCTATTTTAAAATGACTGCGATCTTTTGAGATGATTCCATAAATTCCTTTTGTGTTCCAAATCAGGAAGAAATGATGGCTAGTATGCTTCTCATATATGATAGCCATATGAAGTTTTGTAGGGCTTTTGCTTTTCTAAATGAATTGCCTTGTGTTGTATCTCATGATCCCCTATCATGTCACAAAAAAGGAAAGCTTAAGTGGGAATGAAGCTATCTCTAAAATGATCTCTGTTGTGCTAACGTTCTATATTAATTCATTTTTCATTTTGAAATATAACCAAAACCCAAGAATCTGAACCTATCATGACTCTCTGAATAAGAATCTGTGTAATGTACAACATCATGGTCAATAATGATTTCCAAGTTGATTACATAAAACCCTATTGCCTTTTTAACCACAATTATTGGCAACTTCTAGTATCTAAAGATTAATTCTGACTAGAAATTGCCTATCACTCCTTATCAATCAGCTTATATTATTCTGAGAGTTGGAATTAATATTACACATATCCCAGTTCTGCCCCTGATTAGCTTGCTGACCTTGGGCAAATTATGTACTCTCTCATGCCTCACTTCCCTCATCTATAATATGCTATCATAACATTATATTATAGGCTTGTTATAAGCGTTATATAAATTCATGCAATTTTGCTTGGAAATGTGCTTGGCACATAGTTAACATCTGTAAGTGTTTCTGTTACCATCATCATCATTATTAATGTTATTAGGTTAGGTGCTGTCAAGTCCATTCCAACTCATAGTGACCCTATGGACAACAGAACAAAACACTACCCAGTCCTGTGCCATCCTCACAATCCTTGCTATGTTTGAGCCCATTATTGCAGCCACTGTGTCAATCCATCTCATTGAGGGTTTTCCTCTTTTTTGCTGACCCTCTACTTTACCAAGCACGATGTCCTTCTCCAGTGACAGGACTCTCCTAATAATATGTACAAAGCAAGTGAGATGAAGTTTCGCCATTTTCGCTTCTAAGGAGCATTCTGGCTGTACTTCTTCCAAGACAGATGTGTTCGTTCTTCTGGCAGTTGGTGGTATACTCAATATTCTTCTCCAAAGGCATCAATTCTTCTTCAGTCTTCCCTATTCATTGCCCAGCTTTCATATGCATATGAGGTGATTGAAAATATCATGGCTCCTGTCAGAATCACCTTAGTCCTCAAGGGGACATCTTAGCTTTTTAACACTTTAAAGAGGACTTTTGCAGCAGGTTTGTCATAATTACTGTATTTCCAAAAAAACTAAACCCATTGCTGTTGAGTCGATTCCAACTCACGGAGACCCTATAGGGTAGAGCAGAACTGCCAGATACGGTTTCCAAGGAGTAGCTGGTGGATTCAAACTACTGATCTTTTGGTTAGCAGCTGAGCTCTTAATCACTGTGCCACCAGGGCTCCAATTATTATATTTAGGAGGAGAGTACTTACATTCCATTATAAATCTATGAAATGACAGTTTTCTCATCTTCCAGAACTGTCAAGTAGAGTGACATACAAACTTAAGATAAAATATTGTATGTCACTTAAAATGGGAGTACAGAAAAAGAAAATATTTTTTTTCTTCCTTTAAAACAACATGCACGACAGAGTTCATACATTATTCTGAAATGCACTTTTTATTTTCTAAGTGCTCATGTGCTAGCAGTATGTTTACTCCAAAATTTATAAACAGGTTCAGATAAAAGTTCACTAGAGGGAAAAACAAGCAAACGTTGCTTTGAAATTTTTATCTATAGCTATCTCCACTTTTAAGTGTTTGGTCCAATTTCTATTATTATATATTTTTTCCAATGATATTTGAAACTCATAAGCCCAGTTTTTTTTTTTTCCTCATACAAAAACTTATACACATACTGTTCTGTGACATTAGTTGCAATCCCCACAATGTGCCAGCACATTCCCCCATTCCACCCCCGGCTCCCTGAGTCCATTTGGCCAGTTCCTGTCCCTTTCTGCCTTCTTACCCTGCTTTTGGACAGGAGCTGCCCATTTGATCATGTGTATCTGATTGAACTAAGAAGCACATTCCTTGCATGTATTATTTTTTGTTTTATAATTCTGTCCAATCTTTGTCTGAAGAGTGGACCTCAGGAATGGCTTCAGTTCCGGGTTAACAGTGTATCTGGGGGCCACAGTTTCAGGGGTTCCTTCAGTCTCTGTCTATCCATTAAAGTCTGGTGGTTTTACATGAATTTGAGTTCTGTTTCACATTTTTCTCCAGCTCTGTCCATGAGCCCAGTTTTTTTAAGAGTTGGGATTGTAACCCAAGTCCTTCTATTTCTGCCTACAGTACCAAGAAGATGAGATTAGCATCCGTGCACACATCAGTTGTTTCAACTAGTTGTTTTTCTATAAGACAAATGTCAACAAATTAAATTCAAATCCCATATAAAACATGTTATTTACATTTTTAAACACAATGTGCATAACTTCTCCCAGTGTGTCTCTTTATGTGCTTGTGATCACTAGCCCTTTGGCATGTCTTTTCCCATGTAGTAGAAATTGAAAAGGGGGCCCAATCAATACTCTGAGGAACTGCTAGAGGGAAGAGGTATATGCAGTGTGAGGGTCTAGTCAGCCAGTTCTGATTCCAGTCCTAAGATCTGGGAATACACCTGTGGATCAGCAAGAAGAGCTGGATCATGGCAGGATCAAACAAGGCAAAATAATTACACAATAAGACTCAGCCTAAAACAATCAGGTTTAGCAAAGGGTTAGTAAAGAAGACAAGTCAAATTCACATCATAATGTCACATTGGCCCTTTTTAAAACGTGCAGAGACCTATGAGATAGCGACCAATACTGGGCTGTTCAGAACAAAAGGGAAAGTGACAGCATCTTTCTTTTGGAAATTTCACGAAAAGGCACTAAAAGGCCACCAGCAGTCCTGAACAGCCAAAGCGTATTCTGACTTCAGTTGAGGAAGATGATGCTGCAGATGAGTGTACCAATAGTGGTCTGGTACCATCTTCGCCCAGGTGAAAACTTCCCTTCTGGCACATCTGCCTTATATCTCTTTTTAGCTATACGGAGTGGGTGACTGATTATTTGTCCATCTCCATCCTAAATGTATCACTGCCTTGTTCCAGAGTCCATGTAATTTTGCTCCCATCCAATAAGCATGATAGTTGGATTAGAGAACAAGAAAATTAACAGTTTAGCAAGAATTTTTCATTCAGACAAAAAAGGATATTAATAGCAATTACACCAATTTTATCTTCTTCCGTACCCCCCCCCAAAAAAAAAACCTGTTGCCATTGAGTAGATTCCGACTCATAGCGACCCTATAGTACAGAGTAGAACTGCCCCAAAGAGTTCTAAGGAGCGCCTGGTGGGTTCGAACTGCCAACCTTTTTGCTTAACAGTCGTAGCACTTAACCACTACATCACCAGGGTTTCCATCTTTCTTCCTTAGGCACTGAAATCCAATGTGGATCTTCCCCACTAACACAGTGTCCACAGAGGTGGGCAGAACCAGCCTGGAAGAACTGAGGTTAGCAAAAGGTCTAGTAAGATAGAGTCAAAGTCAAATCATAAGACCGCGTGGAGACAACTTTACCTCCTCTAAGGTCTCTGTGATTGCAATCGACAGTGTGCGACTGCAGAAGAAAAAGGAAAGTGTATCACTTATTTTTTGTTTTACTTTGTTTCTGTTTTGCAGATGAGAGGAATATTAAAATCACATTTAAAATGCAAAGATGTTAGACTAGGAGGGACCCTTAGTGAACTTCTATAATGACGGTGCCATATAGTCTAGCTTGCCTAGGACAGCCTTAGTTTACAGCTCTTGTTGCACAGTAATTGTTAATAGCTCTTTTTTCATTCTCAAGCGTGTCCTGTTTGGGATGGTCAATTATATGGCTATCCTATCTATAACAAAATGCCCTCATTTTACCAGCGGGGCACCCATTTGGTTAAATTAACGTCCAAAATCACATGACCAAGGTTAAACTGTGAGCTCTTTGAGGGCAGGCCTCTGTCCTCATCTGCTTGGAAGGCAGTACTATAAGCAAAGATAGGAAGACTTGAGTTAAAATCTGAACTCTTAAAAAAAAAATTGGGCTCATGGGTTTCAAATGTCATTGTTGGGGGGGGAAAAAAAAGTAACAGAACTCAGGCCAAATACCCAAACAAAAGCATATTGTCACATGCATACAGGATGAATGCAGGACTGCTAAATACCCAGGCCATTGTTTTTTTACTTTACGACGCTACCTTAAGTACAAGGCTGATAATTTGATAGACATAGTGGTGTGGAACCCGTGGATTTCACTAAAGGGCAATACAATGACATCATTGCTTTTGAGCTGCCTAAGCCATTGCAACCTACAGATGAGGAAAAATGCTTTGGATGGTTGTACAAATTATAGCCAAGTATCACCCCTACTCGATGGGAAAATCACTCATCATCCACATCTGCTGTAAGCCTATTTTTAGCTAGATGCCGTGGGTGGACAACTAGTTTCCAGCCCCATCTTAGGCATAAGTGTGACCATATTGTTTCCACGTTCAATATACTTTTGATTCCACTCATGAGTAAGTACTAGAGTTGGAATTAAGCCGCCATGGCAAGAATTAGCATGTCCTAACAAGATTTTTTCAGTTAAAAGTAAGGGAAATAATGACTAGTTCAACCATTTTATCTGTCTTCTTTAGAAACTAAAATTATCAAATTCTCTTACGATTGATCTTACCCACCAACATGTATTTTAAGTTTTATCTCAAGTTGTGTAAGAGTACAAGAAAAGCTAATTTTAAATCACAAGCCTGGTTTCCATGAAGTTAAAACTCTAATTTTGTAAATTTGTTAGTGGTAATAAAAACCACCCTATATCCCAATTAAAAACAAAAAGGAAATAAAAAAACATGAGTACTAATAGAATTTGCATATTAAAGTCAATTTCTTGAACTCTCTAACTTGGAAGATATGTTAAACCCATTGCCAATGAGTCAATTTCGACTCACAGTGACCCTGTAAGACAGAGTAGAAACTCCCTATAGAGTTCCCAGGGATGTAATCTTTACAGAAACAGATCGCCAAGTCTTTTCTCCCTCCAAGTGGCTAGTGGATTCCAACAGCTGATCTTTCAGTTAGCAGCCATGCGCTTAACCACTGTGCAACCACAGCTCCTTAAAAGATACGCCATGCCCATTTAATTATCAGCCTAATTTCAAAATGCCCATAAGGAATACTAGTCAGTCAATAAAATAGTACTATACACAGAAAAGCAAATGACAACAAATCACTCTTCTTGAAAAGAATTTACTCATTCATTAATAACATAAACAAAAATACTGATAACTTTTAACATAACTCCATCTTATGCTTTTACCACAAAAGGGAAATATTTGTTTCTCTTTAAGAAATTCATAATACTTTAATAATTTATTTTTATTGGCATATGTTCTGGTAAGTTTTCACAATGACTTCAAAGAATAAATAAATAAGGATGTATACACTCAGAAGCTATGTGAACTAACAGCTGAACTAAATAATGAGTTGTATTGAACAAACTTCTTCTAAGGAAAAGTAGACAGTTCCTCCTATATGAGGTTAAAGTTGAATAATAATTTACTTTAAAGGTAATAATTATCCTTTGGGAATTTGTGATAATTGGCTATTTTGTATAGACAATGATAGCATTAGATGTTTTATCATTAACATATGCATACATAAAACTCTTTCTTCAGTTATAGCAGTAAATCTGTACTGATTTTAATCACTTTACTGGTAAACTTTGCGCACTCTTTCTCGTCAACAATGTATCTGCAAGACTCTTTAGTAGGATAAGTAGGTAGCCAGTGATTACAAAACGAAAAGCAGGCAACTGGCCCAAGTGAAAATCAAACCCATTTGTTCTTCCAGTTGAAAGAAGTAACCAAAAATCTAATCTAAGTTAACAGGGTAATGAATTTAACAAACTACCAAAGAAAAATACCTGATGACATAAATAAGAAAATCTTAACTGAATGCATACAACCCCTTTACGGAGCTTTCATGTTTGCACAGTGATTTGACACTGGGTTGGGAAATGATGGGGCCCCTAGTAATTCAACAAAAGGGCCAAGGCTGTTCAACAAATATTTCCCTTTATTTGATTACATTATGTCTACTCGTGGCAGATTCAAAATAATTAAAATTCTCAATTCACGGGCCTATGAATAATGCTATTTAACTGAAGACCAGCCAGCAAATAGCAGAATATATTTGAAGAGTTTATTTGTGGAGATAAGTAATTTCCACATCAACCCCGTTTATTAATAGAGTATAGCAGTAGATTGAGAATTATCAGCATTTGACAATCAGAACAGTAATGCTCATAAGAGTACGTAATCAACAACAGCGAGTTTGCCTTACTCCTTTGCCAGCTGCACACTTGTGGGTTTTGCTCCGATAGGTATGCCGTATTTGTGCAAAGTGCTAATCAAAATCTCCCTCATGTCGTTGTTGTAGGAATCAAAGTCAAACACATTCCTAACCACACTGGAGAGACCTTCAGTGGGAAATTTCTGTGTTAAAAAACAAAAAGAATTCCTCATTACACCTTCAATAAAATACAGAATTTAATACAGATTTATAAAATTGATAGAACAATAATATTCAACTGAGCTTTCGTAGAAATTTACTGGCCGTTATCAGATAACTGGAGCCCTGGTCACACAGTGGTTAAGAGCTCAGCTGCTAACCAAAAGGCTGGCAGTTCAAACCCACCACCCACTCCTTGGAAACCCTATGGGGCAGTTCTACTCTAGCCTATCAGAATCGACTCAAAAGCAACGGGTTTCGGTTGTTTTTTTTTTTTTTAAATCTGATCACCAGAGAGTAGGAATATATACATCTTTCTCTTTTAACGTTTGCTCACATGACTTAACACTATCTTCCTCTTTGAATAAATATTAGAGTTGGGGGATGGGGGGAGAGCAGCTTCTTATTTAAAATGTTGAAGCTGTGACTTCCACTGCTCTTGGAAATCTCCTGCCTTTAAAAGGAACACCTGATGGACCAATGTAAAGATGCTATGTCAGTAAAGCAGAGTGGTGAATATTTACACAGAAGTATTTAGAGAAGTCACAGATCTATGAATAAATGGAAAAAGATTAAGGAACAAGAAAAGAAGGGAAGGAGAACATCAAAAGCACAGAGGATAGAGAAATAAGGAATAGCAGAGGGGAAAAAACAGCTGAATTTACACTGCTGGTGTCCTCCGGATCTGTTACTGACCCTGCATTGATTTTCTTTAGGAACTGTGATCTGAGCTGGATGAACTGGATTTATCAGGGCTTTATATGCAGAGTAAGGATTTCTATTTTTCTTTCTTAGAGTGTTGGGGATGGGCCAGATGTCAAAAATCATTAGAAAGTGACTATTTTAGAGACCATTATTTGCAATATAAGTAGAATTTACATGTATTTTTGTTTTGTTTACCAAGGTAAACTACACACTGTACATGGCCTCAAGGAATTTCATTCTCATGCCCACTTAATTGTATCTTGTAAAACTTCTTTGTAATATTTACAGGTATATAGTCAATACCATTAGTCCAGTTCCTACTTTGCTTTTTATCTCCAAGTCTTTTGCTTTCAAAATGAAAATATTTTTTACACAGATACCATATGATTATTGTAGAAAGTCAAATAATAGGAAGGTTTCTCCACTCTCTCACCTGCTGCCCCCCCAACCCCAAAATAAATAAAAATCTGCACTAAATATCTTAGCTCCTTGGTAGCAGCCATGGAGTAGAACCTTGTCAAATTCAATTCAATGGTTGAACAGGTAATTTTCATCGGCCTTCCAGATTTATAATTTAGATCACAAACACTTCATGTCATCTGTACCATTATGTTATTTATAGAAATTGAAAGACCTGGTGAAAATGACACAGTTGGAGAAAGCCAGACTGATGGCATCTTCGAAAGCTTTATGCACAGGTGTGTGCCATACCTGTAAATGTTTGACTATGTTGACGACTTCTCTGGTAGAATAAGGATAGTTAATAATCCCCTGGTCAGCCAAGCTCCTCAGCTCTCCAAAGGCAGCCACGAGCTTCTGAAGAATTGGCTCGGGCACATCTGGTCCGTACTGTCTGAGCATCTCAAGCTCCGAGTGGGGTTTGGGATTATCAATTGCATGGCAGCTAAAAATGTCACCTGAAAAACATAAAGATTCACTTTGAACGTGCAACTTAAACCATTACAACGCCAAGGGCAAAATGGAATAATGGTTTAAAGAGCCACTGGTTACTCATCAAAACACTTGTATTTTTACATCTGTAAAACTGCACGGAAGTTCATCCAACAACAGGATGGTAGAGAGAAGAACGCCAACGAAGAAAGCAGAAGAAGAGGAAACTGGGTGATGTGTGCTTTATTCTGCATGGATATTTTTTCTGAAAACAAAATAACATAATAAACATACGCTCACTGGGAGGTACTCAAATATAAGGAGTAAAAAGGGGAAGTTGCCTTTGTGTTTCTGCCAATACCACTTCCTTCCACAGGCACCCAGTGTTAACGGTTCAGTGTATTTATTCTTCCAAACATGTATTAGTATTTTTTTTTAAAGTTTTGGTGACTTATTCTTTTTCCATTAATGGGAAAATACTATTCATATGGTTCTGAGACTGCCTTTTTAACTTTAACAAATCTTGAATATTCTCAGAAGTTGTATACATCTATCTCATATGAATGTTACTTAATGTATACTAAAAACAGAGGAGTTAGTATCATGATTCTCTAAACAATTTATATTGCTACAATATTCTTTAGGTTCGTTTTGGGAAAGAAATCTGCAAAGACATTGTCTGAATTAAAGGGAAGAAAAAGGATTTTGGAAACATAATATTTCATCTGTAATTTAGGCAACTGATAATGTACTAAAAAAATATAACCTATACTCAAAACAGGAGTGAATTTCTCATGAACTGGAACTCTCATACACTACTGGTGGGAATGTAAAATGGCACAACTGCTTTGGAAACAGTTTGGCCGTTTCCCCAAAAGTTAAATATATGCCTACAATAAGATGTCACTTAAGAACTAAGGCCTGACCCAAGCCATGGTATTTTCAATCGCCTCATATGCATGCGAAAGCTGGGAAACGAATAAGGAAGACCGAAGAAGAATTGATGCCTTTGAATTATGGTGCTGGTGAAGAATACTGAATATACCATGGAGTGCCAGAAGAATGAACACAGCTGTCTTGGAAGAAGTACAGGCAGAATGTTCCTTAGAAGTAAGGATGGCAAGACTTCATCTCTCATAGTTTGGACATATTACCAGGAGGGACCAGTCCCTGGAGAGGGACATCATGCTGGTAAAGTAAAGGGTCAGCGAAAAAGAGGAAGACCCTTAATGAGATGGACTGACACAGCGGTTGCAACAGTGGTCTCAAGTATAACAACAATCATGAGGATGGTGCAGGCCCAGGTGGTGTTTCGTTCTGTTGTACACAGGGTCACTATGAGCTGGAACTGACTCAACGGCACCTAACAACAACAACCAAATGATCCCGCCATTCCATGCCTAGATATTGATCCCGCCATTCCATGCCTAGATCTTTACCCAAGAGTACTGAAGGCATAAGTGCATACAAAGGCTTACCCATGAATGCTCACAAAGACTTCCTTTGTAATAGCCAGGAACTGTTGACCACGAACAGGTGAGTGAGTGAAGAAATTGCTGTGTATACACACGATGGAATAGTACTCAGCAATAGAAGGGAACAAACTATTGATACACACAACAACATGGATAAGTCTCAAAATAATCATGCTGAGTAAAAGCAGCCAGACAAAGAAGGGTGTATGCTATGTGATTCCATTTACATAAAACTGAAAACGCAAAGTAATCTAAAGTGACAAAAAGCAGATCAGTGGTTGCCAGGAAAGGCAGAGTGGCATGGAAGGGCAGAAGGAGGGATCTCACAAAGGTGTACAAGAAAACTTCCTGGGATGATGAATATGTTCATTATCTTAACGATGGTGATGATTTCATAGGTGTACACACATGTCAAAACTTACAAAACTGTATGCCTTAAGTATGTGCAGTTTATTGTATGTAAACTCTACTTCAATAAAGCTGTTAAAACATTTAATTAAAAGAAGTTTGTATAGTTCTACTGATTCATAATCCAAGAGACCAGGGACCAAAGGAATTTAAAGAAAATAAACCTGCATTATCTAATATGTTCATTTTAGAAAAAGAGGACACCTAGTCAGGTATGCATTTTACTCTTGACCATACCTGTGCATGTGAGAAATTATGTATATACAAGGTATTACTTCACATTGTTTGTAAGAGTGAAAGGCAGAAAACAATCTAAATATCCACTAAAACCAAAACCTGTTGCCGTCAAGTCGATTCCGGCTCATAGTGACCCTACAGGGCAAAGCAGAACTGTCCCGTTGGGTTTCCAAGGAGCACCTACCTGGTGGATTCCAACTGCTAACCCTTTGGTTGGCAGCCATAGCACTTAACCACTACACCACCAGGGTTTCCTATATTCCATAAAACACAGCTATCAAAAAAGAGAGAGAGAGAACAAGGAGGCGCTGTATGCACCGATAAAGAAAGTTCTCCAGGACATATTTTTGGGTAAAAAATATGTGGTAACAGTCTGTATAATCTGCTACCTTTTGTGTGAAAAGAGAGAGAGAGAGAAAAAAAAAAAAGAATCTACATTCACATTTGCTTGATTAAGCAGAAAGAAGCAAAGGAAGCAATAAAAAAAAAAGGTTACCTCTTACAGGGGGATTGGGACGAGGGCAAATGTGGATCAGATACAGGAGCATTGACTTTGCACATTTACTGTTTGGAGTGCTGGTGGTACAGTGGTTAAGCTCTGCTGCTAATCAAAGGTCAGCAGTTCGAATCCACCAGCCACTCCTTGGAAACTCTATGGGGCAGTTTTACTCTGTCCTATAGGATCGCTGGAAACCCTGGTGGCGTAGCGGTTAAGAGTTCAGCTGCTAACCAAAAGGTTGGCAGTTCGAATCCACCACGCACTCCCTGGAAGCCCTATGGGGCAGTTCTATTCTGTCCTATATGGTCACTATGAGTAGGAATCGAATTGACGGAAATGGGTATTTGGTTTTCATTTATTATTTTATAAACCGTGGGACTGTATTAACTATTCAAAATATTAAATTAAAATACCCATGCACAATGAAGCCTTGACTCCTTTGATTTTTTTTTTTTGGTGCCTGTAGTGTACATTTTGATACGCAAGTATGTCCTTGTGGTCTTGTTTGTCTTACATACGATATACATACACCTGTGCACTGTGCATTTAAACTCCTCAAGATAGTATAATGAAATGGTAAAGAGCAAAGATTCTGGACCCATACTTCCTGGGTTCAAAAAGAGCCCTGTTAACCTGTCAGCTTTGCAATCTTGGGCAAATTACTTAATCTCTCTGTACCTTAGTTTCTTCCTCTTAAAATGAAGGCAAGATTATATGAGTTAATCCATGTGAAGTGCTTAAAACAGTGTTCAGCTCTCAGTAGGGGCTCAATGTGTATTATTATTATTATATTTATTATTACTACTGTCATCACCATCATCATTTTTACTTGTTATTAGAATAATGCTTTATGCTTTTAGTAAAAAACACAGAAACTAACCTGGGTTAGTCTATAAGGCTGCTCAATGAGTACTTGTTGCACAGATCCATGGTTTTGGGGTCAGACTGGGAGAGCAGGCCTGCTTCATGGTGAGTATGAGAGTCCTCCCTAAAGTCTCCTGATGAGTAAGTTTATTCCAGGGCCTCTCCCATCAGTGTGAATCAATCTCCTCAGAGCTGACCTCAAATCTTTTTATAATTAAGGGATGTGGCAAAAACCAAACACTAAAATATACTCCTTGACTCTATATTCAGTCTCTGTATCAGACACTCTCCTTCTCTAAAGTGGGGGGAACAAATATACACACAAGGTGGTTCTGATGATTACACAGCAGAACACATGGTAAGCACTCACTGATGGCCATTACAGCATTGTTACAAAGAGAACAGCGTTATTGTTATTGCTATTGTTGTTGTTACTATCATTGTTCTTTTTACCTAAAGTACCGAAGAAATCATTGCCTAGGAAAGGAAATCCAGGTCTGTTGGCCAGAACGATCATCCTAAAATCTGGATGAATCACGACAACATTTTCTCTTCCATTCACATTAGCAGAATCTGGAAAACAAAATTTCTTACTATTTATCCTCTATTGATATTTAATCATTCTCAAGAATATCAAGTTACAGCCTTTAAAATAATATACGTAGTCACACTGCACAATTATTTGCTTAAAAAAAGACTGATACAGCATATACCAAATTGTACAGCAACTTGCATTTTCATGCAAATTCAATGTACATCTAAAAAGCAAATGTCCAAGTTTTGTCATACAATGCTTAAACCTGGCTTGAGATGTTGTCATCCTTTACAAAAAAAAAAAAAAGTTAAGATTCCATAACATGGAATAATCCAAGGAATACCCAAGGGATAATCCACACATTCTCTAGTTTTCATCAAATCAGCTGTATCGTTTTCTACATAGCCTGCCATTGTCCAGATAGGAAGAGAATTATGGTTAGACTGTGCACATTGTGACCTAACCATATAGAATTAAGGTCTTAAAAATCTAGGCAGCTCACTTGGGCACTGTTAGTTTATTTCCAAACAAGGGTTTCTACTTGAATTTGAATTCTTAAAAATAAGGGATCTCAAGTTGACTGGCGCTTTCTTTGTGCAATTGCTTAAGGTACTAAAGGGACGGATATTACATTTTACGTAATGGTGTACATGACTGGTGTATCTTTCAGATAGAACTGCTAGTTCAAACAATAACTTAAGATAGCAAAATTTTTGAGAAGAAACACTTGCCATCTGGGTTTATTTAAATCCTAGCCTTAAGTTGAACATCTTTTAAAATGACAGTTGTGAAACACCTATGTTTTTATTTGAGGTAAGTCTGCAAAAACCTACACTTGTAATTTTTATGGCACCAAAAAGAAATCTTTCAACCTGCCAAGTATTCATATGCTACTACAACCAATAGTTTTACTGCTTGACCCTCATTAATTTTAGTAGTGGCAAGTAAGAAGGGTAGGTGGCCACTGGCAAAATCTAATTAAAACAATAAAAAATGAAAATTAAAGAAAATAAAAAACAGCTCTAGAAGTAATGGTTTAGGAAAACACATTCAAACGAACATCAAAGGTTCTCATTTTAAAATGTCACTCCAAGTACGCTTGACTTTGAAAATTATGATGACTCCTTTATTTCTGGACTATCCTTCTGAATCGTATCAGAGAATGTGAGGGTTACACAGAGACAATCACTCCTAACTGCGATTTTGTTTCAGCAACTCTTTCTTCCTTTCCATTTCACAGTCTTCATGCTGTCTCTAAAATGGGGAGATGGAATTCTAATCCTACAGGTCTCAGTGGCCTTTTAAGAGACAGCATTCAGGGTTGTCTAACGCAAATTGTCGTTTTCCAATAAATTCACTTGTGTAACTGAAATATTAGAATACTTTTATTGGTACTCGTTTCCTAGGCTCAAAAATGGCAATTTTGCAATGATGGTGTCCAAGGGCGACATCTCTGCAGTGACGCACTGGTATGTTTTCAGTGGAGCCCTCTTTTTTTTTTTT
Organism: Loxodonta africana; assembly: GCF_030014295.1. NCBI lineage: Eukaryota > Metazoa > Chordata > Mammalia > Proboscidea > Elephantidae > Loxodonta > Loxodonta africana. The sequence goes on from NC_087358.1 coordinate 60,059,142, forward strand.
TAGTTTAATAAACAGAAGTTTATTCTTTCACAGACTAGTAGGCTAGAAATCCAAATTCAGGGCACCAGCTCTTAACGGCTCCCTCTTTATGGCTCTTTTAGTATTGAAGATTTTGGTTATCAGTTTCAACTTGTCTGGTTGTCCTGCTATTGGCTACATATTTTCAAAGGCTAGTTCTAGATTTTCAAGTCTTCTCAGGACACAAAAATTTGAAATTAAAAACTAGAGATGTTCTCACATTGCATTCAACAAACGTAATTTTCCTTTGTAGGTTAAATAGACTGATGAGGTTCACCTATCGACATTTTCCCTAGCCGTGCCCCCCCGCCCCACAAAAAGAATAGAAAGAAGACAATTCACAACACAGGATGATTCAAGTATAACTTTTTCCTGGGGTATGTATGTGTAATGTTTTTATGTACGTATATGTGTATAAATACACATACACGTGTATATATATGCATATAAATACACACTATACATAATATACAATAAAATGTCATAATACTAAAACTTGGTTTGTTTGGTCTTATTTGGCTTTAAAAAGAGAAATTTATTTTCTCACAGTCTAGTAAGCTAAAAGTTCAATTTCAGGGCATCAGCTCCAGGGGAAGGCTTTCTCTGTCGCCTCTGGAGGAAGGTCCTTGTCATCAATCTTCCCCTGGCAGAGGAGCTTCTCAGCACAGGGGCCCCAGGTCCAAAGGACACACTATTCTCCTGGCTCTTGTTTCTTGGTGGTATGAGGTACCCCAAAACTTGGTTTTAATATTATGAGTAGATTTTACTAAAAATATGCCAGAGATGTTAAAAAAAATTCAGACAGCAAGAAAAAAATAAATCATACAAATAACTGAAAGAAGAACATAATAAGGCCAGTGTGTTGGTATTCTCTAAGTAAAAAATATGAAGCTGTTTGTCTGACTCCTACTTTTGAAATTTTAAGAGATGTTCTCTGGCTACAAAAAATGAAACTGATGAAGCTAGATTCAAAAGTATTAGTTTTTATAAATGACTGTCAAAACAGACAATTTGAGTAACATTGAACCTGGGCTTGTTGCTTATTATAAGGTGCCAGCTAAGTCTGTGGCTTTCTTACCAGAGATGTAATATTTTTCATTTGTTAAAGGAAAAAGTTGCTTATTTTGTACTCACTTGCAACAATGCGTCGTCCATCTGCTAGAATCATTTCTCCATTTTCCACTAGAGTTTTTAAAATACAGGTGACGTTTGTTGGAGCCTTGTCTGCCTCATCCACCACCAGAACATGGCCCACCTTGACTGCTTTAACCTTCGACGACAGAAAGTTTGTCATAAACAAACGAATGAAAGGAATCATCTCTAAAACTTCATCACTTACTGCTTTGGATTTATAATAGTTGGTTTTATTTAAGGCATTATGTGCGCTATCACAAAAAAAGTCTGCGGGAGCGCTGGACATAAAACTTATCTCCATCATAAGCTTCATGTACTCCCCAAAACTACTAACTCTAGAGTAATCTCTTTATTTCCCTTTAATATTAGTGGTGATGACCAATAATATTTCACATGCCAGGTAGGGAATATTTAAAACAAGTACAACAAATAGAGAAATTATAGGGCCATGGGGCTAAAAGGAGCAAGGCATCACAGTTAATTGTAAATATGAGACATTGCGTTTGCTACCACTCTCAAAAGAATGTACGATTTTAACAGACAAAAATGAATAGTGGTGAAGAGGTGGGTATTCAAGACAACGTGAGTAAAATGTCAAACTCAATAAACCTTCAGGCATACTTAGGGAGAAGGGAACATGAATAGTCTGGTTGAAGTATAGATGGAAGAAAAGAGAAAAAAGGGACTGGAAGGTAGGTTGAGTCCCTACTGCTAACCACTTGATTAGCAAACCAAAAAATACGTACTTTACCTCATTAAGCTCTTGTTGTTATTGGGTACTGAGTTGATTCCGACTCATAGTAACCCCACGTGACAAAGTAGAACTGCCCCATAGGGTCTTCTAGGCTGTAATCTTTACAGGAGCAGATTGCCAGGTCTTTTTGCTGTGGAGCCATTAGGTAGGTTTGTACTGCCCAGGTTTCAGTTAGCAGCCAAGTGGCTTAACCTGTGCCACCAGGGCTTGCACCTCATGAAGTAATGGGATGCAGTTAAGGACCTGTGAGTTCTGACGTGACAGAAATGGTACTTAGACTATATTTTGAGACATTTAATCTGGTAGCAACGTGCTGAATAGTCTGAAAGGATTATCATAATAATTTGGTTATGAAGTGGTTTGGGACCTGTTTTTTGGGGGAGGGCATGGAAAAAAACAATGGAATAAAAGGGTTAGACTGATATGAAGGGTTCTGCAGAAGTAGGATATATAGTCTTGGCAACTGCTTAGATGGGAGGAGAGAAAATAAGAAGAGTCCTGGGTCTTTGGTGAATGGGTAATGGTGGCATTATAAAAAAAAAAAAAAGGAAAGAAAAAAAGCTAGCAAGAATTCTTTAAAACATTTCCTAGAGGTAAGTAGGAGGGAATACTCAATAAATTTAAATGTGAATCCAAAGACTTTGCTTTAAATAGTAAGAGATATCTCATAACATAAAGTGGCCTATATCAAAAAAATCTGATTGCTTAGTTTTGGGGGTAATTTTATGGAAATACAGGTAAGAAATAGGTGATCCCCTCTACTACAAGAATTGTATTCCACTTTCTAAAAAAAAGCTGATATTTTTTATTTTATGGTAACAATAAATTGAAATAATATTGAGAGAAAAAGTATAGCTTCTGTCCTAACCCCAGCTTTTAATCTCTATTCAGGTAACGTAGAAGCCAACCTAGGAGAATTCAAACATGAGATGCTAAAGAGTCTGGGCCACTGAGGTTCCCATGATGGCTTATTTGTGCTGTTGCTGTGAAGGAATTGTCCGCACAGAGGGACACCCTTGGGTGTCCAGGATTTCTTTGGGTCTTATGTGGGGAACCTGAGGACTGGATCTTCCCAGCTACCCAAAACAAAGCATTTTAAAAAGCATTCTAGAAACACTCCCTAATTTCAAACTACACATTTCAAAACAACAGCAAGCTTTTTTAAAAAAATTCTGGAAAGCAAAAGAAATCAATAGAGGATTTCTGTCATTCCCTGAATCTCTCATTCTGAAGAGAGATGAGAATAAAACATGTTCTTTTCACAATAATCCACATTTAAATATCTCCTGTCCATATGACACATGAACAAGTACTGTTCCAGTTAGACTAAAATATATTAGAATTTATGGGAGATTTTTCCCTCTCCAAGGCTAAAATATAACTATCATTCCAAAAATATAGCTAAAATATTCATATAATTGGATTACTAACCAAAGGCGAGTCTTCATACACAATAAGTCCATCTTTAACAGAAGGTTGAAGAGTAAGGGTTTGCACTGTGGTGTCCCTGAAAGTTAAACCAATACATCTTATGGTTAATAAGGAAATGGGCCGATGTTTGATCATGAATAAAAACATAACACAAGAGCACTTCTTTTTTCTTCTTGTTCACCATCCTGCTTTTCCTAAGATGAATAAAAATAGCAGCTGAAATTCCATTCAGCAATAGCACTTTGGGAATTAACCCAGGTTTACAGATTATCCGGGTTCTTCTCTTTCTCCTTCTGGTAATTTCTCTTGTGACCATTTCACTCCTCAAAATTATCTCCTGAGTGATATATAAATAATTTAATACACATACATATATATAACACCTTATTTAAAATTAATTTTGATTGCAAGTTTGGTGATGACTGTGGCATGCTAGGAGCCTTGGTGGCACAGTAGTTAAGAACTCGGCTGCTAACTAACCGGGCGGCAGTTCGAATCCACCAGCTGCTCCTTGGAAGCCCTATGGGGAGGTTCTACTCTGTCCTATAGGGTCACTATGAGTCAGAATAGACTCAACGGCAGCAGGTTTTTGTTGTGGGGTAGGGGAAAGAGGACCTTGGAGTCAGACCAATCAGGATTCAAATTCTGGTTCTGGCCACTTATTAACCGTATGAGCTTAGGCAAGTAATAAAACCCACCCAGGAGGTCCCCTGATATAATGTTTAAAAAGTATCTACCATAGTACCTGTCAGACAGTAGGAGCATAATTACACGCCACGTTTAGCCATTTGTTGTTGTTGTTGCTGTTCTGATGACTGAAAGTTACTTGCCTGTCTAACTTCTAATTGATCTTCAGGTTTTAGATAAGTGGTGTTTCTTGTAAATCTCTTCTTTGCCCCTTTTCAGACCAGGTTAGGTGCTCTTGCTATATGCTTCCTTTGAACCCTGGATTCCTCTATCTTAGCCCTTAGCAAACTGTATCATAGTTATTTTAATACCTATCTTTTTGCACAAACTAAAAGATGTAAGGGTATAGATCATATCTACCTTGTCGCTCATTTTTGTACTTTATTTTATTGTGCTTTAGGTGGAAGTTTGCAGCTCAAGTTAGTTTCTCATTCAAAAATTTATATATTGTTTTGTGACATTGGTTGTAATCCCCACAATGCAAGAATATGCTCCCCCTTTCTACCATGGGTTCCCTGTGTTCATTTGTCCAGTTCCTGTTTCTGCCTTCTCGTCTTGCTTTTGGGCAGGAGTTGCCCGTTTGGTCTCTTATATTTGATTGAACTAAGAAGCAAGTTCCTCACATGTGTTATTGTTTGTTTTTATAGGCCTGTCTAGTCTTTGTCTGAAAAGTGGACTTCAGGGGTGGTTTCAGTTCTGAGTTAGCAGAGTGTCCAGGGGCCATAGTTTGGGGAGTTCCTCCAGTCTCAGTCAGACCAGTAAGCCTGGCCTTTTCTCATGAGTTTGAATTCTCTTCTATATTTTTCTTCCACTCTGTCTGGACCTCTCTGTTGTAATCCCTGTCAGAGCAGTCAGTGGTGGTAGCTGGACACCATCTAGTTCTTCTGGTCTCAGGCTGGTAGAGGCTCTGGTTCATGTGGTCTTTTAGTCCTTTGGGCTAATATTTCCCTTGTGTCTTTGTTTTTCTTCATTATCCTTTGCTCCGGAAGGGATGAGATCAACAGATGTATCTTAGATTGCCACTTGCAAGCTTTTAAGACCTCAGACACTACTCACCAAAGTGGGATACAGAACATTTTCCTCACCAACTATATTATGCCAGCCCTGAGCCCCAGCAACTTAGTCCCTCGAGGTGTTTGGATTTGTCTAGGAAACTTCTACAACTTTGCTTTGGTCAAGTTGTGCTGACTTCCCCTATATTGTATGTTGTCTTTCCCTTCACCAAAGTTGTCTCTTGTTTACTATCTAGTTAGTGATTTCCCTTCCCCCTTTCCCCATCCTTGTAACCATCAAAGAATGTTTCTTTCTGTGTAAACCTTTTCTTGAGCTACAGAGCCCACATTAGTAAATGCTGGGTTAGATTAAGGCTGACTCTCTCAGAAGTAAGGAATCTTCCTGTATATCCATAAGTTTGTATCAGAAAGTACATCATATCCAGCAAGTACACTTCAGTTGACCAGTCATGAGGCTGAAGGGGAGATGGTTTTTGTCCATCATGGACTCCACTGAGTAGAATTCTGATTTTTTATTTAGCAGGCGGCTTCTGCAGCAGAGTCCTTATCCACAAGGGCTTCAGCAGACATGTTGGCAATATAATTATTGACACTGGAAGTTTCTAGACTCCTGATTGGTTGCCTCATTTGCACCAACCTTGAAAGGCTTCTCCCTCTAACTTGACAGAATGGTGACTGGTTGCTTAGTTAATCCCCCAGGGGTCTGGCTTATAACCATTCCTAATCCCTGTTTCCAAGCTCCCCACTGGCGTGGCACCTGTTCCCATGATCTACTGCTTTCTGTGGCCCTTATGCTACTTTTTTCAATGAATTCAACATTATTCTTTCATCTTCTACAAAAGTCAAACAGTGTCTGGAATAAAGCCTTGGAAACATTAAGGAAAGTGAGAAGATATTGTGACAACTTATCAGTGCTTATCAACTTTGACCACCCTAGTGGTGCAGTGCTTAAAGTGACTAACTGCTAACCAAAATGTTGGTGGTTTGAAACCACCAGTGGCTCTGCTGGAGAAAGATGTGGCAGCTTGCTTCCATCGACAGTTATAGCCTCGGAAACCGTATGGGATCACTATGAGTCAGAATCAACACAAGGGCAGTGTTTTTTTTTTTTTTTTTGGTTCATCAACATTTAGTGTGAGTGAAATGTTTCTAATGCAACACAATGACATATAGTCATATACCCATTTTCTGTATTCCTGGGTCTGGTAAATTTACTGTAGGACATAGTTTATGTTATCTTTTTTGTTAGCAAATTAAGTTTTAAGAGTTTTGAACAAATCAAGAACAGAGTTTAATTAGTCTCACTTAAATTCACTGTTAATATTCTAGCAATAGAGGAGGGGGGTGGGCGAGAAAGGGAAAAAAGATGCGTTCACACAGATTTTTATAGCAACACAATGAACTTCTCACCTCAGCTGTCACGTATTTAATGGGCAACAATATGACACCTTCCAGCACCAAAAAGGAAAAAGGAACTCTTGCATCATTGTCAGTAAAAAGGAGAAATTGTTACCGTCATAATTACAGTCCTTCAAAACGGATTAAGAACAGTAGTTTCAAGCTAAGTTCCAACTTTAAAAAGGCAAATGAAATTGCTCTATGACACCTGAATTCTGATAGTACATATCTTGTCTAAAATTAGATTTTTCAAGGGACTTTTGTGCTAGAAATAACCATAGCTTTGAGGGAACAAGCAAAAATCAGATGATTTCTGAAAAAGACTACAAATGAGGGTAAATAACAAAAGGGAAACATGGCTTTCAGTGGAGTATTCTGTGAGAAAGGAGAAAAATGGAATTGTTCTGTTCTTATTGATTTTTTCATCTTACACATCAAAGGAAAAGCAAAGGTTAGTAAAATATGTAAAATTATATTGAGTTAAAAAAGGGGTTAGCTTATTTTTCTGTAGGTTTCCCTATATATATTAGAAAAAAAAACCCAATACCCTCTCATAGTACTTAAAATAAAAAATAAAATACAAAAGCTTGTTTTCCAAGATACTAAGTATCCTATTACGTTATAAGCCTCAACTTAGTAAGTGACAAAGTGAAATACCCATTGTCTCAGGCTGCATATCAACTGTCCCTCCTCCTTTTTTAATGGATAATTTCAACAAATAAAAGAATACATGACAAATGCATTTGAAGCCCTCTCCAATTTCATTTCCTTTCTCCCTCCTGAATTTGGGGTTTATTAATCCCAAATGTGTTTTTCATGCTTTCTCTATGTTTGAAAAGGTTGAGAATCAACAACTAGTGTTGTTACGGGCTCTAAGCATTATATTAGTGTCATACTCATATTGTACACATCATTCTGCAACTTTTCTTGCACAAATTTTGTTTTGCGATTTATACAAGTCAATAAATGTAGTTCTCATTCACTCATTTTCACTGCTTTATAGTATTTCATTGAGTGAATTGATTTATTTACGCATTCTTTTCCTGAGGGACATTTTTATTTTTTTCTATTTTTGGCTGTCATAATCATTGTTGTTACGAATATTTTTCAACATGTCCCTGATTGCACATATAAAAGAGTTTCTCTAGAATATACACCTAGAGTGGACTTGCTGGATAACCTTGACTTTAGTGATACTGCTAAACTGGACCAATTTCCACTAGCATCAGCAGTAGAGGAGTTTCTGTTGCTCAACATCTTTGCCAATACTAGGTGATATCGGCCTTTTAAATTTTTCTAATCAGATAAATGTTAAAGCACAACCAAACCCGTTGCCATCGAGTCAATTCTGACTCATATTGAAAGTATAAAAGGGGGAAAAAAAACCCAAAACATTGCTATGGAGCCAATTCCGACTCATAGTCACCCTACAGGACAGAGTAGAATGCCCCATAGTGTTCCCAAGGAGCAGCCAAGCTCTTAACCACTGCACCACTAGGGCTCCAAGCAACCCTATAAAAAAAAAAAGAAAGCAACCCTATAGTGTTTCCTTATTATTTTAGTTAGTATTTCCCTAACTACAAGTAAGGTTGAGCACTTTCTCATGTACCTATTAGCCATTTGACGTCCCTCTTCTGGGAATTCCCATGTCATATCTTTTATCCATTACTTTTTTTTTATATCACTTGTCTTTGTCTTATTTGCAGGAGTTCAATATTCAGGATACTAGTGCTTTGTCTCTCTAGGCTGTAAATATCTTTACCCAGTGTGCCTTGTTTTTTCACTCATGTTTTCTGATGTATGGAAGTTTTCTTCAAGCGTACCATATCAACTTTTAAAGACAATACAATGATTCTTTTTCAGAAAGTATCTGATAAAACCCATTGCTCTTCACTGATGAGCATCTTAGACCAAAAGATACTAATTCTCCACATAAATAAGCAATTGACCCCCAGGGAATATTTTACTTGCTACAATTTCAATTCTAGTTTGATCTGTTCTTCTAAAGAACAGCTTTGAAATATAAACTAATAAAAGTTTAATTAGGTGCAACAATTTCAACAATACTGGGGGAAGAAAAGTTAAAACACACCTCAATCATACTTCTTGAGCCTAGAGTTTAGCAAAGAGGTGCCTTTCCGGTGCATGGCAGTTACTAGGAATGTTTGATGAACTAATTAGAACGTTCAGCTAACTGCTGACATTTATGTTATCACCACTTGTTCTCACTTCTTACTCCCTTACAAACTCAAGCTGTCTATCAAAGTTGGTGTCAATAAAAGGGCCACTCAAAGAAATACTGTGCTGAACTCTATCCTTTTAACTCTGTGATTTAAGGTTTTTCTTTTTTAAATTGAAAGTCATCAATGTTTCAAAGTTAATTTTAAATGATCTCAAATGCAATAAAAGTAATAAAACTGTGTAAAGACCAAGTTTTTTCAAAATAAGGAAAGAAAATTAGCTTCTAAAGAGCAAGCACAATCTTTTCTAAAATGTTGCTGGTGAAGGTACATTAAGATAATATCCACTAGTTTACTGACGAGCAAAAGATTTCAAAACATCATATTTTTAACACAAATTTGTGTAAAGAAATGGTAGTGATCTTTATTTTGAACACGATATTTTAATGAGTTACATTTGAATTGATTTATAGTTAGCTTTCTTTAGAAAAACAATCAAATAGTTAAACATAAGATGAAGGAAGATGAGAATGTTAACACAATTTCAAAAAATAACCAATATTATTGGAAAATATGTATAGAAGTCATTAAATGGAAACCTAACTTGCTGTGTAGACTTTCACCAAAACACAATATTTAAAGGAAAAAAAGAAGAAAGAAAGTAGACACACAAGAGTTTCAAATAGCTAACAAAAAACCTCTGTAACTTTATAGTTCATTAAAGAAAATAGGAATAGTCCACTCATTAATATAAACCAAGGACAAGAAAGAAAGGGTAGAATACGGTATACAGTGTGTAACACAGCATATAACAAATATCTGCTTAACATTTTAAAAAGGATGAGTTATAAAAATAGAATTAAACTGTAATTTTTTTTTACCAATAAGCTATAAATGTAACATTACTGATTGAGAAGTAAATTCCATCTAAAGATATTTTTCAAGTGAGGAAGGGTTCATGGCATCATCCAAACCATCATTTTCCCAAGACTTACTTCAAAATAAGCAATGGGATAAAGGTAAAGAGCACTGAAAATCATTACCGCTAATAAAAAAAGAGCATTGTACCTACAAGTGTAAGAGCTAAGCAATGATTACACACATTCCCAGCTCTCTGCTGAATAAAACCGGGAAATTTATTCTGCCATATTGGGAAAGAAATTTACCTCAGGCTTTCAAGCAGAAAGTCATTACCATAAGCAGTTTTACCAACAATAGAGAAAGGGAAGACCCAAATGAGCTATGATTACTACAACGTTGGTTAGAAACAGCACTGGGCTAAATCCGAGCCTTTCTTCTAGCTTGGTCAATCACTCAACTTCCCAAAGCCCAAGATTAATCATCTTTACTGCGGGAATTAAGATAGAACATATGAGGGAACACAGTAGAGCAGAAATCAATGCAGATAAAAATGGACAGAAAGAGAGAATATGAACAGCATTATACAGTGGTTTGAGTGAAAAGTCCTTTTAGTAAGATAAGCAAAATATTATTTCTGTTGAAGTGACTGAAAAGGCTCCAGCTCTTAAAATAGTTGTTTTGGAGGACAAACAGTTTATTTAGTAGTCAATCACTCATCGCTAATATGCCCAGATGTAAAAAATCCTAACAAACCATAAAAGAAAGGAAGACATTAGGGGAATAATATTTATGGAAGGAAGTCTACTGTGATGAAACACTTTGCTCTTCAGAGGTAGGTTCTTTCCGGGAACAGAAAATAGTCACAGCAAAACAATCATCTGATGACAGCCAAACATTTCATAATATGCAGTCTTCAAAATCTAGCTACCTCTACCACATCTCCTAGCACTACATTAAATATTAACACTATTTTGAAGTAAATTCCTCCAATAATCAAAGCTATACTGATTATCAAGTCTTTTGACAAACCCTGAAAATACTGTAAGTTGTTCAGTCTTTAAAAATAAATCGACTAAAATGGCATACTGTTCAAAAAATTAAGTTTATCTTTACTCTGAAAACTAGCTTTTCTACTTGGTAAATTTTAGGGACTCAGAAAATTACCTAATTTCTTTGCAGAAACTTTATTTTCCTTTTTCTGAACAACAACAACAACAAAAAAAACAGTATACAGGTCCTTTATTTCTCTCTTTCTTTGCTACTTAAAAAAAGTACCTATTTTCTAATCAGTTTTTAAAAAAGGAATGGAAGAAGGAAAGCAGGTAAAAAATAGGAAATTGAATGAGTCCCTGGGTGGAGCAAACGGTTAAGTGCTTGACTACTAACCAAAAGGCTGGTGGTTCGAACCTATCCTGAGGTACCTCAGATGACAGGCGATCTGCTTCCAAAAGGTCACAGCCTTGAAAATCCTATGAGTCAGTTCTACTCTGCACGTATGGGGTCTCCATGAGTCAGAATCAGCTCAACAACAATCAACAAACATGCATACACAGATGCATCCAGTGTGAGAGTCTGGAGAACACTGTGTCCATAGGGGATAATCTTCATCAGAAAATAAGGTATACAGTAATTTATATATTTTTAAAGCGTTACTAGTTGTGATACCAAAAGTATGATAAAGAGTCAAAAAGTATTAAGGGACCTCTTTCATATCAGTCATTGAACATTGACTATTGACTATTGGGCATTATTTTAGGTGCTGGAGAAGTATCTGTGAACAAAACAGGCAAAAAATTCCTTCCTTTGATGAACTTAAATTCATATTATTTTTAAGTGAAATTATCTTATTACACAATAATGTACCATCTTTCATACAGTATAAACTAGATCTTGCAAGAGTTTAAATGCCCAAAGATGCTTTATAATAAGCAATTCAAAAAAATTAAGATAAAATAAATATTTTTGATCACCAAAAAACATGATTAACCAATCTTATTGCTCTTTAAGTTACTTAAAGAGGCATGTTCTCTATGAAGCTAGTTAGACATGTCTCTTTTGGTGAATAACCCAAAATACATTTTTTCTGTTCTGAGTTTTAAAAAAAAATTATAGCAATATACATACAACAAAACATACAATATTTCATCAATTTCTGCATGTACGCTTTGTAGCGACATTGATTACATTCTTCAGGTTGTATAACCACTCTTGCCATGATTTTCTAAATTATACCACGGTCATTCACATACGTTTAATGCATTCTAAGCAGAAGTCTCCACTTGAGGAACCACCATACTCTTCCACAATGGCTGTACCAACTTACAATCTCACCAGCAATGGATGAGGATTCCTGTTTCTCCACAACCTTGCCAACACCTAGTATTTTCAGATCCAGTGATCAATAATGCTGGTGAGATGGTATCTTATTGTGGTTTTGATTTGTATCTCATATAGGGTCGCTATGAGTTGGAATCGACTCAATGGCAGTGGATGTGGCTTTTGGTTTATAGGGTCGCTGTGAGTCGGAATCGACTCGATGGCAATGGGTTTGGTTTTTTTTTTGGTAATGGCTAATGGGAGCCCTGGTGGTGCAGTGGTTAAGAGCCTGGCTGCTAAAAATGCTGGCAGCTCGAATCCACCAGCCATTCCTTGGAAACCAGTTCTGCTCTGTCCTATAGGGTAGCTATGAGTCAGAATCAACCCAACAGCAACAGGTTTGGCTTCCTTTTTAACGGCTAATGACTCTGAGCATCTTTTCATGTGCTTGGTGGTCATCTGAATATCCTCATTGGTGAAATGTCTGTTCAAGTCCTTCACCCATTTTTTAATAGGGTTGTTCGTCTTTTGTTGTTAAGTTATAGAAGTATTTTATATATTTTGGCTATTACACCTTTATTGGATATGTGGTTTTCCAAATTTTCTCCCATTCTGTAGGCTTTCTCGCTTTTTTTATAAAGTCTTTTGATAAACAGAAGTATTTAATTTCTATGAGATCCCACTTATCTATCTTGTTTTTGGAGCCCATGCTTTTCCTGCCATAGCCCCAGTGTTCTGCTTTTAAATTTATCAGACTTTAACCATGTGAGTCAAACAGAAAATAGTACATAAATAAGCACTACCTTCAGAGAATTCTTAAAGGATGCCTGTGTTTTAAGTTTTCTGCAAATTACCTATTTTATTAAGTCTGCATTATAGATTTTTCTTAAAGGGGTACCATAAGAACAATAGTATGTATTGCTTTTAGCATCAGAAGTTAGAGTTCATTTCAACTCCGGTCTATTTTCCACTATTATTTTAATGGCAAAGGAGAAGGAACAGATATTGCTGAGGAATTAGAGGGCAAAGGAGCAAGCTGCCTTCTAAGCATTTTTTTTCTTTTTTTGGTCACCTTTTTTTTGTTTTACCTTAAAATTTAATATAGATTTTAAGTGCTATTCCAAAGTCAATCTAGTTTGTTTCAACATAAAAATGTTTAAGTCACTCATTAGGAAAACAGCAACACGGTGCTACTGTCCTGAACCAACACCTTCAGGAAATGAAGCGTAGCCAGCTGACACTGCACAGCAAGTTCAGCATCGGGACACTTTTTCTGTTCTGTATCTATCACATTATTCCTTGTGCCCAAAACTAAGAAAGTCAGTGGTTGTAAAGGACGACAGTTTTTTTCCCTGCTTTATGAACTATGTCTGGGTAATCACTGTGGAGAGCCTCCTGAATGATGCTAAAAAGGCGTTTTGTGCAGCATTTTTTTACTTCTGCCAGTGGACATTTTAGCAGCTGCACCATACTGAGATATCAAGTTGCTTATGTCCATCTTGGGATTTCCCAAGTGGTGCAAATGGTTAATGCCCTCAGCTGCTAACCAAAAGGCTGGCTGTTTGAGTTCACACAGAGGCACCTCAGAAGAAAGGCCAGGCCATCTACTTGTGAAAAATCAGCCACTAAAAACTCTGTGGAGCTCAGCTCTACTCTGACACACATGGGGTCGCCATGAATCGTGGTCAACTCAATGGCAACTGGGACTATTTATGTCATCTAGGAAGTAAAAAATTTTCTGATCTCTTGGACAATCTTGTCTACTGTTTCAGTAGGAACATGAAGTAATGTGGTTCATTTGTCCTGCTCTCATTGGAGGGTAGGTACTGGTCCTATTTATTTATGATCAGTTAGGAGCTCTCTAAAAAACATACCAAAAAGAAAAACAATACTTAATACATAGGTAAAACTGAAGGAAAAAAAAAAAGGGCACGTTCTCAGAGGTGAAAGATTGGAAACAGTCTACTGCCCATCGGTGTTCTCCAAGTGTCAGCCTTCTCAGTGAGTCCTTCCTGTCCAGCCTATGTAAAATTGTAGCCCTTGCTCTTGCCCCCTTTCCAGCTTTATTTTCTCCATAGCACTTATCACCATCTGACAAACTACATATTTTAATGATCTCCTTCTCTCTCTTTCTCCCCTCCACATTAACTGAAACATAAAAAGGCTCACTGATACATCATCACTCAAGCTTAGAAAAGTGACCAGCGTACAGTAGATGCTCAATAATGTTTGCTGAAGTGGATGCATTTTAGCTATTTCAATCACGGACCCTAAGGCCATACTGAGTTACTGGTAGTTCCTGAAGCTTCGTGTTTACTTGTGAGCACTTCTTCTCTTTTCTGGGAAGTTTTCTCTTGCTTTCTCCCACTTTTTGCCTGAAAAACTATTAAGGCCCATTCCTTAGAGGCTCAACTGCTATCATCCCAGCCGAACTAACTGTTCCATAGAAAGCACATCACACTTATGAAACTTCTTAAGTATCCATATGACTGTCTCACTCACAAGGTGTCTCATCGACACACAAGGGCAAACATCTTTTTTTATATACTTTATGCCAACCACCATCCCTAAAACCCTGCTGTTGTGTGCCCTCAAGTCAATTCCAACTCATTGCGACTCTCTACGAGAGTAGAATTTCCCTATACGGTTTCCCAGGCTATGATCTTTATGAGAGCAGATTACCAAGTCTTTTTCCTATGGGGCCGCTGGTGAGTTCAAACCGCTGACCTTTTGGTTAGCGGCAGAGCACCTAAACCACTGTGCCACCAGGGCTCCTAGTACTCTACAGGCACGTAATACATGTTTGCCCAAAGAATAAATGAACCAATGAGTGCATTAAACAAATATTAATTACATACTTCTAATACATAAAGCAGAGTATTAGGTCTGAAGGGTTATAAAATGAGTAATTCAGAGATTGTGCTCTCAAGAAACTCACATGATATACAGGAAACCAGACATTTGACAATTAAATATAATTTATGTCAGAGGTAATACGGGCTATAATAGAGATTAAAACAAAGTTCAATGGGGACACAGAGGAGGAGGCAATTAATTCTGACTGAGGAGAACAGGGTCCTGATGATTGACCATGATTTTAACTGGCAGGGATGGGAAGGACATACTTCCAGGCAGAGAACAGACAAACATGTAGAAGCTTGGAAACACAAGGGAAGTTACCCAGTATATCTAGAATACTGTTGAGTGGAGGGGAGCAGAGCTGAATAGGTAGGGTGAGGCCCAAATGTACAGGGTCTTAAATATCAAGTCTGACCATCATTTCATGGAAAATGTGAAGCCACAAGAAGGCCAATCATCTATACATTTCAGAAAGAGGATTCTAAACGAACGTGTCAAAGATGGATGGGAAAGACGCATTTATTCACTAGTTTAACAAATATTTATTGAACATCCACCAGACTCCAGACACCATGCAGGAGGTAGCAGTTCAAAGGCACATCTCAGCCCTTAAGGAAAGCTCACTGTCAAGCAGAGAATACAGAGATAGGAACAAATAACTGTGACACAGACTGACGTGCACAATAGCAGAGCCTGTTCCAGGTCAGTGGTTCTAAACTTACTGTTGATAAAAGCTTTCTTAAGCAGATACATTCTAAAACATACAAAAACAGAAATAAAAATGCATGAGCTAAAGATGAAATACATTAAGAAGAATTTTAGATTTTATTTGTTAATAACACAAATTTTTTTTTGTTCTCATTAAAAATTAAATAAGGATATTTTGGGGGGAGCGATGTGACTAATACACTTTATTATTTGTGTGATTTAAAGGTCCAGTCCTAACCTCCATTCACTCTGATACTTCATTTTAATGGCTGTCAGAGCCGAGAAGGAATTCACAAAATGAAGTCCATCCAAATGAAGAAGTGCAATGGCAGCATTTCCTAGAGCTTGACCTGCATTTTTCAGTATCTTTTACTAAACTCACAACTGCCTTATTATAATTGTTGTTGGTGGTGGTGCTGTCCAGTCGATTTTGACTCACAGTGGCCCCATATGACACAGCAGAACTGCCTCGTAGTGTTTTCTAGGGGCTAATTTTTACTGGCCCAGATTAGCAGGTCTTTCTCCCGCAGAGCCACTGGGTGAGTTTAAACTGCCAAACTTCTGGTAAGCAGCTGAGCGCTTAACCATTGCACCACCAGGACTCCTTGTTACGATTAGGCTTGGGAATTTCCACCTTTCCTGATATCAATCAATGGTTTTGCAAGCTAATTGGACAGTGCTATATTGTTATGTTTTCAACAAAACTCACTGAGGTGCCCCTGGGTGAAGGAGAACTACCAACCTTTCAATTAGCAGCTCAGCGCGTTAACCATTTGTGCTATCTGGGGAGATGAAATCGGGGGTGATGGTCAAAAGAGACTTTTGTTATATTTACAGTGTTTTACTTCTGGAAAAGGAAGAGCAGAATGAAATTTGAAAAAACATTAAAAGTTGTTAAATTTGGGTGATAAATATGGGTATTTGTTACATAGCAGAATTTACATTTTTTGGATTTTAAAAGATTTCCTCAGACTTAAAAAAGTACATAAACTTGAAAGGAATGCATGCATTCCCTAGCGGCAAGGGTTATCTGTAACAGAACTAAGAAAAGACACATACTGCATTGGTGGCTCCCAAGCTTGTTAGGTTTGTGATTTAGAAAATAAGAAAGAAAAAGTAACCCATAGAATCCTCGTTGTTTCCAGGCTTCTCTTTCAAAACAGTCTAGGGCATGCTGCTTGCTGGTATTGCCACTTTCAAGCGCTGTAAGCAGCTCTAACTGACCAACTCTTCAACCCACAAACTAGAAGCCAGAGGAACACAACTATTTGGTGGGGGCACTGAAAGATAGGGTATTACTAAAACAGCGTCAGTCCAGGAGGAGTGTCATGCAGAAGACCATGGGAATTAATTTTGGTTAATATTTTTATGAATAACCTGGATGACAGAAAACAGGGTTAATACATTTGCTGATGGGAAACCTCAGAGAAGGTGTGATAAGGAGTCAAAGTAAATTTAATAATCGGAGAAGCAGTCAAGGAAACAGAAAATGAAATTAAATGGAAAAATATGGAATAACTGGCCAAGGGAAAATAACATAGAAAAAGATTTTTGGGATCAAGCTCAGCAAAGAATTAGAAGCATAATGCTAAATGAAAAAAAAATCAAGTTATTACCAGGATGGCTATTAGCAGAAAAACAGAAAACAATAAGTGCTGGCGAGCACGTGGAGACATGGGAACCCTTGTGCATTGCTAGTGGGGATGTAAAATGGTGTAGTTGCTGTGGAAACAAGTTTGGTACTAACCTCAAAAAGATAAATTTAGAAACATTTAACACCCAAAAGCAAAGATGAGAAGGCAATGAGGGGAAGGGAAGCTAGATCAATGGAAACAGAACAAACAGAATTGAAATAATGAGAATATTGACACATTCTGAAAATTGCAACGAATGTCACAGAACAATCTTTATGAAAACTGTTACATGGGAACCTAATTTGCTCTGTATACTTTCACCTAAAACACAATAAAATATTATTTAAGAAAAGAAGTTAGAAATACCATATGACCCAGCAATTCCACTCCTAGGAATACACCCAAAAGAATTGAAAGCAATGTTCACCAATGTTCATTGCAATATTGTTCACAATAGCTAAAAGGTGAAAACAATCTCAATGTGCATCAACAGATGAGTGGGTAAATAAAATGTGTTATATCCATACTATGGAATATCATTCAGCCATAAAAGGGAAATGAAATTCTGATACAGGTTACAACATAAAACGAACCTTGAAAATAATATACTGAGCAAAATAAGCCAGACACGAAAGGACACATATTGTATGATCCCACTTACACGAAACATCTAAAACAAGCGAATGCATACAAACAAAAGCTTATTAGTGGTTAGCAAGGACGGGAGGAGGGGCAAGGGAAGATGGGAGTTATTGCTTAAGGGGTACTGAATTTCTGTCTGCGTTGATAAAAAAACTTTTGGAAATAGATAATAATGGTTTGTCATGGATTAAATTGTGTCCCCCCAAAAATGTGTGTATCAACTAGGTTATGCCATAATTCCCAGTATTCTGTCATTGTCCTCCATTTTGTCATTCTAATTTTATGCTAAAAAGGATTCAGGGAGGGGGGCATTATAACGCCACCCTCACTCAGGTCACCTCCCTGATCCAAGGTAAAGGGAGTTTCCCTGGGTGTGGCCTGCACCACCTTTTATCTCTCTAGAGATAAAAGGACAGGGAAGCAAGCAGAGAGTTGGGGACCTCACCACCAAGAAAGCAGTGCCAGGAGCAGAGCGCGTCCTTTGGACATGGGGTTCCTGCGCCTGATAAGCTCCTCGGCCAGGAGAGATTGAGGACAAGGACCTTCCTCCAGAGCCGATAGAGAGAGAAAGCCTTCTCCTGGATCTGATGCCTTCAATTTGGACTTTAGCCTACTTTATTGTGAGGAAACAAATTTCTCTTTGTTAAAACAATCCACTTGTAGTATTTCTATTATGGCAGCACTAAATGACTAAGACATGGTTCTTGCTTAAAAACGGTAAAAATGGCAATTTTTTTGTTAATATATTTCACAATAGATTTTTTAAAAATTAAAGGAAAAAACTGTTATAAAGTAACTGAATTATAGACTGTAAGAATCTGTTGACTAACAATTCTATCAGATGGACAGTACTTTTTGAGTTAAAGTACCTATTAAAGCATTATCTTCTTTAAAATCTCACTGAATTTAACACAATAAAGTCAAGAAGCAGCAGAGTGTAATGAATAGAGCACAGGGCTGAAGCCAGACTGTGTATAAACCGCACTGTGTGATCCTGGCCTTGTTATTTAACCTCTCTGTGACTCGGTGTCCTCAAAATTAAAACAGGGATAGTAACCAGGCCAATGTCATAGGATTGCAGTGAGGAGTAAGGAGTTAAAACTTGAAAACTGGCTAAAGGAGTGCCTGGCTCAAAGTAGCTGCTATCTGAGTGTTTGTTAAATAAAGGTATAAAACTAATATAAGAATCTAAATGGATCTGAAGATCATCCAAAGAAGAATTTAAAAAAAGAAAAACCCTGAAGGCCTACACAGAAAAGTCAAAGGCACCGACATAATTCACTTTGTCAAAGTGGCAGTAAGAGGCATTCTTAGTGGGAAAACTACTGTTCGACTGCTGATAGAATGTTTCTAAAATAGCTTTTCTAAATTCATTACAGGGAAGATGGGACAAAAGAGCATCTCAGAGTTTTCTGAGCAGCAGCTGACATTCGACATCTCTCCAGTTCTCCACTGCTGTTATCAGTGCTAAGAGTGTCTTGACGGCTCAATAATAATTTTTTCCATGAGACTTCAGAAAAGCTTTTACTTATTCTATTTTCTACCAATATATATCTATCTGCCTTCTGGGACTTGAAGAATTTCCAAATGTATCCTGTCACATTTAGTTTTCTTCAGCCTGAGTAAAGAACTGTATGTTGAAGTAAGCTGTGCTTTTAAAAGGATCTCATCATTCACTCCAGGATATTTGATTTTAACAGGGCCAATGCTAGAGTCTTGCACTTCATTTACTAAATGTTTTACTTCATTTGGTTTCACAAATGACAAAAAAAAATTATAAATATGAAGGGGGAAAAGCAAATGACTTACCAATAACCATCCACAATGCATTATTTTAACCACATCAGATGGTTAGAGCACGTACAATGCAGTCACAGGTGTGTATATGTATATATATGTATATACACACACACACACATATTATAGATAAGGTATCCATCATGGATTGAATTGTGTCCCCCCAAAATATATGTTAACTTGGTTGGCCAGGATTCTGAGCACTGTGTGATTGTCCTCCCTTTTGTGATCTGATGTAATTTTCCTATGCGTTGTAAATCCTAGTCTCTGCCTGTGGTTAACAAGGCAAGATTAGGTTATCTTAAAGAGGATTAGGGTGGGATGCAACACCCTTACTCAGATCACATCCCTGATCCAAAATAAGGGGAGTTTCCCTGGGATGTGGCCTGCATCATCATCTATCTTAGTAGAGAGAAGGGAAGAGAGAGATAGGGACCTCATATCACCAAGAAACAAGCACCCAAAGGTGAGTGTGTCCTTTGGACCCGGGGTTCCTGTGCTGAGATGGGAACTGCCAGAAATTCACGCTGGATTCAGAGGACAACATGGGATGAGGGTATCATTGCTGATGTCAGATGGATCTTGGCTGAAAGTAGAGAATACCAGAAAGATGTTTACCTGTGTATTTTATTCACTATGCAAAGTCATTTGACTGTGTGGATCATAACAAATTATGGATAACACTGCAAAGAATGGGAATTCCAGAACAGTTAATTGTCCTCATAAGGAACCTGTACATAGACTACGAGGCAGCTGTTCAAAGAGAACAAGTGAATACTGTGTGGTTTAAAATCAGGAATGGTGTGTGTCAGGCTGTATCCTTCCACCATATATACAATCTGTATGCTGAGCAAATAATCAGAGAAGCTGGACTATACGAAGAATGCGGCATTAGAATTGGAGGAAGACTCATTAACAACCTACGATATGCAGATGACAATACTTTGCTTGCTGAAAGTGAAGGAGATTTGAAGCAGTTACTGATGAAGACAAAAGACTACAGCCTTCAGTATGGATTACATGCCAACATAAAGAAAATTAAAATTCTCACAATTGGAGCAATATGCAACATCATGATAAATGCAGAAAACAGTGACATTGTCAAGGATTTCATTCTACTTGGATCCAAAATCAATGCCCATAGAAGCAGCAACCAAGTCAAATGACATATTGCATTGGGAAAATTTGCAAAAGACCTCTCTAAAGTGTTAAAAAGCAAGGATGTCACTTTGAGGACTGAGGTGCACCTGACACAAGCCATGGTATTTTCAATTGTCTCATACAAATACAAAATCTGGACAACGAATAAGAAAGACCAAAAAAGAATTGATACCTTTGAATTTTGGTGTTGGTGATGAATATTGAATATATTATGGACTGCCAGAAGAACAAACAAATCTGTTTTGGAAGAAAGTACAGTCAGAATGCTCCTTAGAAGCAAGGACGGTGAGATTTCATCTCATGTAGCCTGGAGATGTTGTCAGGAGGGACCAAACCCTGGAGAAATCATTATGCTTGGTAAAGTAGTGCTATGAGATAGGTTGATACAATGGCTGCAGCAATGGGCTCAAACATAGCAATGATTGTGAGGATGGTGGAGGACCCAACAGTGTTTCCTTCTGTTGTATGTAGGGTTGCTGATGTGGAACATCTCGATGGCACCTAACAACAAGATATCTTTCTCAATCCTAAAACAAGCTCTCAGAGCCTCTAACTGGGGATGGTTGCTCACATAGGAGCCTGAGGTGGAGGCCAAGATGGAATCCACCCATTAAAGGTCCATATTAAGAACCACATAAAACACCTGCCTCGTAATTAATACACCATACGAAAAGGAGTCACCCTTAACTTCTCTTTTCTCCTCACCCTCCACATAATTAGCAAGGCTTCTAAAGTTAGCCATTTAAACCCGTCTCAATCCATTCCATCTTCTTGGCAAAGTCTGTTCAGCTCCAACAATTTTACCTGGATTACTGCAACTGCCTCCTAGTGTTCTGTGTTCTCCAAATCTCATCTGCCTCTCATTTACCCATAGACTATGGCCATAATGACCTTCCTTGCTTCAACTTCATCACACTGCATTTAGGATAAAATCCAATCTCAGCAGGGCCTACGAAGCCCCCAGAAGGCCCCTGTCTTCTTTTCCCACAAATTTGCATTACACACTTACATTCTACGCCTCACCATGCTCGCTCTCTTGTTTCTTGGTTTTTGTATAGCCTGTTCCCAAGGACCGTAATGCCCCTTTCTCGTTCTCCACTTAGAAAACTCCTATTTATCACTTAAGACCCAGTTTGAGTGTCACCTTCTCCGGATGTCTTCCATCATATCACACATATGCACTCAGAGAGGTTTGGTGCCCCCCTCATAGCACTTGCACATGCTTCTTTCATAGCTTATATACAATAACTTACATATGATAACAATATTATAAATGTTGATGTATTCTCACTCACTGGAAAGCAAGTACCACTAGGTCAAGATCAATATTGTCATCTATATATCATCAGTGCCTAAAACAGCTACTAGCAAACAATGGGAAATTAATCAACTATTAATTAGATGAAGGAGTTAACAGTGTATAAACCAGACTCTTGTTTGCCTAAATGTTTAAGTGCTAATAGCCAGACACTGTTGGTCCTTTGCGCACATTCTCTCATTTAATCTTCACAACTACGCTACATAGTATTATTATTTCAGTTTGATAGGTAAGGAGATTGGGACCCAACTAGTTTCATGGCCACACAAAAGTTAGTGGTAAAGACAGAATTTCATCTCTAAAGCCTATGTTCTTTCTGTCACAGTGGTACAAATTCAGTGCTATGGAGTTCGAGAGGAAGGAACAGCTATACTCAAAATGAAAAATCAGGAAGGATTTCATGGAGATGTGGCAGTGGACCAAGCCCTGAAGGACTAGGGGAGAAATGGAGTGCATTTTAGATGGAAAGATGAGGAGAGGCCTGGATACAGGCAAGTTCAAAATTCGTGAGCAGGACAGAGAATGGTCCACTCTAGAGTATACTGAACATACATGAGGAAAGAAGAAGAAAATCTCATTAGAAGGAAAGACTGGGGCTGTACTTGGAGGCCCCAGCAACTGTGTATTTACAATCAACACCCAGAGCACAGGTTATATTAACGACTGAGCCTGTGCTGCAATTTTCATGTATGAAAGGTTATTGTTGTTGGGTGCCGTCAAGTTGATTCTGACTCATGGTGACACCATGTGTCAGAGTAGAACAGCCCCATAAAGCTTTCTAGGCTGTAATCTTTATGGGAGCAGATCACCAGGTGTTCCTCCCACAGAGCCACTGGGCGGGTTTGAATTGCCACCCTTTCAGTTAGCAGCCAAGCACTTAACCGTTGAGCCACGAGGGCTCCATACATGAAGGGTAGGAAATGGAAAAAAAAAAAAAATTGGTGAAATAAGAATTTCGAAGCCCTGAGATACTTCTGATTTTAATACAGATGTATACTTTTATTCTAGGAGGAAGTATAGCTACAGAAGTTGACATATTAAAATGTCTCCTTTAATGTGTTTATCAAATTAACATAACATTATAGAAAAACAAGTAAATAGGTGTATTTCACAAACGTGAGCTAAATATCCTCTTCTGTTTGAAATACATACCATCAAAAGTAAGTACATACACTGATTTTTTAAATTACCTAAATCATACCCTTAAGACAACATCTTGATTTCAGCTAAAGGCATACATTGCTCAGCTTCTTTGCTTTATGAGATCTGATCATCAAAACATAAAATCACCATCCTTAAAAGTACACTGGTTGTGTGTTTTCTTCATGTGTGTTTGGTGATGGTTTTAGTTACCAAGATTATGTTTTGAATAGATATTATAGCTTATTTTATTGGACTGACATCCATAAACTGAGTGTAACTGATTATTTAGATGGAAACGTCACAAATCCATTAAAAGGAATCTAAAATAAACAAGGTAAAAACCTAAAGTAAGTCACACTTAGATCAGAGAAATCCCAAGCATTTTATTTAGACTGCTGTTTTTAGGATTTTTAAAACATGTTTCTCCTAAAGCAATTTTATGATCTTAAATTATATGGCAAATACACTCTTAAAGCTGTACATAATAAAGAAAAAACTTCTGTTGAAATATGTGGGAACATTGGTCTAATTAGAATTCCTGAATATTATATTTTTTAAACAGAAATGGGGCCTTTTTACTTCCCCCTGTACTTCAAAAATTAAATATCATATATTATAAAAGAGAGATACCTAGAGCCCCCCTTAAAATAAATATATATCACTTCATGTATAATGATATCATCAACCAATAATACAGCAATAGGTATGATGTTATATTCCATACCATAGAGCTTGGAAAACAAAAGTAATATGAATATTTGACTATAAAATTTTTACTACATTTTAAATTCAGTAAGCTTTTTCACAGATAATATATCCACACATTTAATCCAGCCACTCTGAATTATCACAGAATTTTAACTGGTAGCAAGTAACTCCTTAACTACTATTTACGGATCATTTGTGACTCAATGACAATAGTTTGGTATGTTAAAAAACATAAAAGACATTCTAGGCAGAAAGTACAACATGACATCTCTAATCCTCTAAACTTTTTAAAGAAACTTCAATACGTTCTCTTTCTTGTCTAGTCAGAATATAGGGCTAAAGACATGTTACAAAATGATCTTGTCCACTCCACTTTCTTAGAGATGAAAAAAAAACTGAGATCCAAAGAGAGATTCACAGATTAATAGACTCAAAAGCGTATATTTTAAATGGAAAGGTGGAAAATCAATGATATAACCATTCATATAAAAAAGTTTTAAGAAGAACAGCAAATTAAACCTAAAGAAAATAAAAAGGTTTAATAAAGATAAAATTAGAAATTATCAAAATAGAAAACAAACATACAAAAGAGAGGTTCAATAATGCCAAAAGTGGCTCTTTGAACAAACCAGTAAATTTGATACCTCCCTGGCAAAACCAATCATGAAGAAAAGAAAGACAGCACAAATAATATCAGGAATAAAAATGAGGATTATCATTATTGAGCCTAAGGACATTAAAAATATAAGGTGATACTACAAACTACTTTATGCTAATAATTAGAAGACAGGGAGTAATTCTCAGAAAAACTAAATTTATCAAAACTTCTTATAACTATACCCAAGAGGCCTCAAAGAAGTGACACGAACAGACATATGTACACTTATGTTCCCTGCAGCATTAATCACAATAACAAAAAGATGAAAACAGCCTGAGTGCCCTTCAGTGGATGAATGGATAAGCAAAATGTGGTACACACATACAATGGAATACTACACAACCATAAAGAACAACGATGAGTCTGTGAAACATTATAACATGGATGGATCTAGAAGACAGAATGCTGAGTGGAATAAGTCAGTCATGTAAGGACAAACGTTGTATGATCCCACTTGTGTAAGAAGACAAGAATAGATACACAGAGGCAATGTTCAGTGGTGGTTACCAGGGATGGGTTAGGGTGGGTGGGAAAATCTCTCTGTTGAGCTTAGATACTTGTTATTTTTGGTGATGGGAAAAGTGTAGTAGCACAGAACGTGGGTGTAATGAGCACAGTGTGACCAAAGTAAACGATGCCACCAAGAAGTGCACAAGAGAAAAGGATGTTTGTGCTAAAGAATGTGACATATATTAATTTGGTAACAACAACAAAAAACAAGTGCATGGTCACATATGTAGGTGCATAGGCATATACGTGTACAGGTAGGTACAGGTGATAATATATGTGTACACAGGCAGAAGTTATCTACAAGTACGTGTAGGTACGGATATGTGTGTGCATACATATATAATCTTGCCATGTGTCCTGTGGCTCAAAAACTGCAACTGTGATGTTACAAACAGAAATTATTCAAGTGAGAACTAGAAAAATGGCTAAAATTTCTGATTCTTCTCCATCCCCCCCACCCCACCCAAACTTTGTACATGTGGAAAGAAAAACTGGTGGAAAAGTTTAAAGGTAAAAAAAAAAAAAAAAGGAGTTTTTCAGATTTAGTGGAACATGAAAGATTAACATAAGTACAAATAAGAAAAGTATCACAGCTCCTTAAAGACGGGGATTATGTTTTTATTTCTGTGTCTGCTCTAACGCCTAGCACTGTAATCATGACACTGAAAATGTTTTTCAGAAAAGATGAATGGAAATTTCTAGGCTCATATAAAGCATCATTCATACAAAGAAGAACCACGAGAAGATGTGATGATAGGATGGTTAAAATACGAAGCTGGAGTAGGAGAACCTGTGCACTGCGAACACAAGAAAAGGCTAGAAATTTTCTGAAAATACGAAGTTTGGGAGCTGAGGTGCTGGGGTGATAGAGGAATGGGCGTTGGAATGAAGGAACACGGGAAGCTGTGGTGGAATGTGGAGGACAAGTAATATAATAATAACAAGGAGGTGGCTTTCTAGGGGGAGGATTCTTAAAATATAATGCCTAACATAATAAGAAGGAGCCCTGGTGGCACAACGTTTACACATTCTGCTACTAACCGGCTGGCAGTTTGAACCTAGCCAGTGGCTCCTCACGAGAAAGAAGTGGTGATTTGCTTTTGTAAAGATTACAGCCATGGAAACCCTATGAGGCAGTTCTACTCAGTCTTACTGGGTCTCTATAAGTGGGACGGCACACAACAAAAACAACAACATCAGGACTGCATTCAGTTTGCTCAATTAATGGATCCAGCTTCCTAACTAGTATTCTCTGACACTAACTGGCAGACCAGTGTGAGACACTACAGAGCAAGGATGATGGTAGCAGGACACCAGGATTAAAGATATACTGTAAACAACAAAGAAGCCCACCCTTCACTTCCAAATAATGTCGTCCCAACTACACCACACAGCAGTGACACTGAGGAAGGCAGGTGGCAGCTGAGGTAAATGCAGGTAAAGGAGAGGAAGACTTACTAAGCCAGAAACTCAGCACTGCAAGGGTATAAAACAGGGGACCTTCAGTTCAATTCCAAACAGCCATCAATGAGCTAACAAAAAAATGCATTGTTAAAATTAGCAAATTTAAAATTTACACATTTTTGTATTTCATTAAATATTTCATTTTTACATGATCATAAATAGCATTTTTAAAAATTTATTTTCCCATTGTCCATTGTTAGTATATGAGTTTCCTAGAGCCGCTGTAAAAAAGTGCCACAAACTGGTGGCTTTAAACATCAGAAATTTACTCTCTCATAGTTGTGCAGGCTAGAAGTCGAGGTCTCAGAAGTGGTGATCCTTATGAGAGTATTGGGGAATAACCTGTTCTATACATCTCTCCTAGCTTTTGGTGGCAGCCTGCAATCTTTTTTATTTCTTGGCTTGTGGCAGCGTAACTCCAATCTCTGCTTACATCTTCAACATAACTGTCTTCCCTCTGTGTCTGTCTGTGGTTCTTCTCCTCTCATTATAAGTACACCAGCCTTATTGGATTAGGGCCGATTCTACTCCAGTATGACTTCATGATAACTAATTACATCTGGAAAGAAACTATTTTCAAATAACATCACACTCCTAGGTATCGAAAGTTAGGGCTTCAACATAGCTTCTGGGGGTCACAAACAACCCGCAACATTTACTATACAGGAACTCACTGATTTTTATACATTGATGTTGTATCCTATGGCCTTGCTCAATTCACTTGCTAATTCTGAAAGTTTTTTTCGTAGATTTCTTAGGATTTTTTGTATATAAGATCATGTCATCTATAAGTAATGACAATTTTACTTCTGTTTCAACTTTGTATGCTCTTTATTACTTTTTCTTGTCTTATTGCACTGGCTTGGGCCTTAGGAACAATGTACAACAGTGAATATCCTTGCCTTTTTCACAATCAAAGGAGGAAAGCATTTACTGTATTTTTACGCAAATAATGTGTGTGTTCTACGTTGGTTTGTCAAGCATGCCCTCCACCCACAGGGTATTTCTGTAAGCATGCTATGCTAATTCTCTTTACAGCAACATGTAAAAAAAAAAATTGCCATAGTGCACTTCGGAAAATACCTCATGGGGGAAGGACATGGTTGGCAAACAAACGTAGATCAGGCATATTATCTGTGTAAAATTACAGTAGTCTTTCATGATTAAATATAAAGTTAGCTGCAGGTTTTCATAGATGTCTTTTATCCAGGTAAGGAAGTTTCCTGCTTTTTGTAGTTTGCTGAGACATTTTATCATAAATCGGCACTGAATTTTGTCAAATGCTTTTTTCAAAGTTATTAAGATGATTATATGGTTTTTCATTTATTCTGTAAATACAGTGAATTACATTATTTTGTTTTCAAATGTTAAACCAACTTTGCATTCCTGGGATAAAACTCACTTGGATTATGACACATTACCCTTTTTACAGATTGTTGGGCTTAATTTGTTAATAGTTTGTTAAGTATTTTTATATCTATGTTCATGGAAAATACTTATCTGTAATTTTCTTTTCTCCTATTATGTAGGCCTACTGGTGACATACTCTCAGCTTTTGTTTGTCAGAAATTTTCTTTATTTTGCATTTTATTTTTGAGAATATTTTTGCTGGTTACACAGTTTGTCTTTGGCTGGGTTCTCTAGAGAAGCAAAACCAGTAAAGCATATAAATATATATAGAAAGAGATTTATATCAAGGAAACAGCTCACGTGGTTGTAGAGATTGGGACGTTCCAAGTCCATGGATCAGGAAAGAGGCCTTTCCCAATTCACAGAGCCAGAGAAGCTGGTGAACCCAAGATCATCAGGATGGAGAGCAGGGCTACTGCTCATAGGCTGTGAAGGTCAAGGAGCCCCCAGGTCAGCAGACAAGACTGCAAGGTTTCTCCTGATTCACGTAGCTGCAGAAGCTGGCAAACCCAAGAGCAGGACTCTTGCTCGTAGGCTGTGAAGAGCCACGAATCCCAAGATGGACAAGTAAGCTGCTAGCTCAAGTCCCAAGAACCAGAGGTCTGACAAGAGGCAGCTGCTGGATCCAAAACAAGCCAAAAACCTTGACAAGGCGAGCAGGAAGGAAATAGGCAGAGGAAGGCAGAGAGATGAAGGCTGAGGAGGCAATGAGCCACCACAGGCCCCAGCCCTGCTGATACCACTCAGAAGATTCCATCATGGGGGTGATCGTATATCAAATTCCAACAAGGAAGTGATCACAACATTATGCAACTGCCAAGACACTGAGAATCATGGCCCAGCCAAGCTGAGACACGATCTTAACCATCATACTACTCTATGTTGACTTCTTTTTTCTTTCAGCGCTTTAAAAACAATCACTTCATTGAATTGCGGTTTGTATTTCTCTCTCATGAGAAATCAGGGACCATTTTTATCACTGTTCCCCTATATGTAATAAATCTTTTCTTCTCTGGCAGTTTTTTAAAATTTTCTCTTTTGGTTTTCAGCAATTTGATTATGATGTTCCTTGGTGTAGTTTTCTGTTTATCCTGCCTGAGGTTCATTGAGCTTCCCAGATTGGTCGCTTTAGGTTTTTCATCAAATTTGGGAAATTCTCGCCCATTATTTCTTCAGATATTGTCTGTCCCATTCTTTAACCTCTCTTTTGGGATGTCAAGTTGGTAAAAATCTTCAATATCCTCATCTTTGGCATTAGTGGTTGGTTCATAAATGTGAATAATAGTCATATTAACTGGTCTTCCTTGTAGGCCTATGGGTATTATCCTATCACTGGCAGCATTGTACTTCAGGATACATCCTGAAATGTTCTTTTTGACGATGAATGCAATGTCATTCCTCTTCAATTTGTCATTCCTGGCATAGTAGACTATATGACTGTCTGATTCAAAATGACCAATATCAGTCCATTTCAGCTCACCAATGCCAAGGATATCGATCTTTATGCGGTCCACTTCATTTCTGATGACTTCCAATTTTCCTAGACTCATACTTTTACATTCGACATTCTGATTATTAATGGAGGTTTGCAGCTGTTTCTTGTCATTTTGAGCTGTGCCACCTCAGCAAATGAAGATCTTGAAAGCTTGATCCTGTCCACATCATTAAGGTTGACTCTACTTTGAGAAGGCAGCTCTTCCCCAGTAGTATTTTGAGTGCCTTCCAACCTGAGGGGCTCATCTCCCAGCACTATACCAGGCAATGTACCACTGCTATTCACACTGTTTCACTAGCCAGTTTTTTCAGAAGTAGACCACTAGGCCTTTCCTCCTAGTCTATCTTAGTCTGGAGGCTCTGCTGAAACCTAGCCATCACGGGTGACCCTGCTGATATTTGAAATACCAGTGGCATAGCTTCCAGCATCACAGCAACACACAAGCCACCACAGTACAACAAACTGACAGATGTGCGGGTATAAAGTGTTAGCCACCTTAAAAAGAAATTTTGCATGGTTTTATTCACCTTTTAAGGAGAGGAGAGATAAGTGCAGGAGGAACACAAATGAAACTGGTTTATAAAGCAAGTCTTAAGAAAGTACTCTTAAATTGTAATGGGAAGAAAAAATGATTAAATGAGACCTTCAGAGGTTGAGGCGCTTATTCTCTTACCGGTGCAATTGGATATATTCTCGGGGTCTGTTGAGCAGGTGAAGGAATCTGTCAACGATCTTGTTTTTTCCTACGCCCTGTAAGTACACAGATAACGTTAAATGAAAAGGTTTTTATCTGGAGGTAAGTTTATCACAAACCAGAAGAATCTTTTACCAAAACTCACTTTTTCGACAGGAAGATAATTAAAATACTGTACTTTTCCTTTTTCAATTAAACATTAATTTCTTCTTTTATCCTACTTTCTAGTCCTTTAAAACGCTGGAAACCTCCCATGCTGAGAGGGTCACTTTCCTCTCGTAGAAGACAGACTGCTGAAAACGGAATCCACCCCCAGGCTATTTTCCCATTTAAAGTTTTCACTTAGAGATGGAATACAATTGAAAAACCAAACCCATTGCCACTGAGTCAATTTCCACTCAGTGACCCTACAGGGCAGAGTACAACTGCCCCATAGGGTTTCCAAGGATTAGCTGGTGGATTTGAACTGCTGACATTTAGGTTAGCAGCCATAGCTCTTAAAGATCGCGCCACTAGGGTTCTGGAATACAATTAATGGGGTGTGAATCTTTTACAAAGTAGGTTGTATAGGAGGAGTGCAAGTGGTTAAAAAGCTGAGTTCTCTATCATACACGATAGCAACAATAGCTAACACTCGTTTCACAAAGCACCCCCGCCTGTATGCTAAGTCTTTTCACACATTTAATCATCACAACAGTCCAATGAGGTAGGTATTATGACTACCAACCTCACGAATCAAGAAACCAAGTGTCAGAGCAACACGTCCACAGTTGCGCAGCTGATAATAAGCAAGGACTCAAGTCCAGGTCTGTCTGGTTCTGGTGCTCACGCTTTCAGCCCCTTCCTTATGGATTATGTCTCTTTAAGCTTGAAATTGACTTAGGTAATCTGGGTCTTAAACTCTCTCTCTCTGCACTTTCAGGAATATATCCTAAAGAAATAACTAGGCAGATAAGAGCAAGGCACAGTGCCTAACAGCTATAGCAGAAGCCCCGAAGAGGAAAGTAGGCATTATTATGTTTTTTTTTTTTTTCTTCCAAATATCTTGTGAAGAAAGGCATGCTACAAGCACCAACAATAAAAGTTCAAATAAATTGAATGGGTATTTATCAAGTATCATCTTTGTCTAGCACTGTGACAGTCCCTCTAAGATAAACAAAGATAGTATACCACTGTCTCATCCTTCATAATTCTCAAAGGGAGACAAGACATATACACATGGAGCAATTAGAAGACGAGTCACCAGTGTAGATAAATAAGTGTTAACATTCTGTGACAGAGGTTCTAATAGCCTTAGAGTTTTCTCTCTTCTCTTTGGTACATTAAACATGCCACAGGATAGCAGAGGAAGGAGAGGTTGATGGGACTGAAGAGATTACTGACTACTTAATGAATAAGGCAGCTGAGGTACAAAACAAGGACAGTCAGTAGGAGGCAATGAAAAGCTACCATACATCCTTGAATTGGGGAGAAACAATGAAACCAATGTTTAAAGAAGATCCATTTGGAGATAATAAGCAAGGTGTATTGACAAGAGGAGAGACTAGTATCCACGAGATCAGCTATTTATTCATTCAGCATATAAACAAATATCTGCTGATTATGGCATGTGTCAGGAGAGACGGTGTGAAGAAGAAAGATAGGGTGTCTGCTCTCATGCAGCTTTCATTCCAGAAGTGGGGAGACAGAGAAATTGGAAGGTGAGTTAGAAAAGTAGGTAGAAAGGTAGGTAGTAAAAAACAATTAGGCGGACAACTAAATAAATCAAGTAATGATAATTTCTCTGTAGATAATTGAGACAGGGAGAAGTAATATGGACTGGATGGCTATTTAATATTGATTTAGAAGGGAAGAAATTTCCTTAGGTAACTGATGATCTGAATGACAGAAGCCAGCACTACGATGATTAGGAAAAGGGAAATCCCAGGAGACAGAACTGCTACAGCTGATCCTCTGATCCTCTAAGTAGGAATAAGCTTAGGATAGCTGAGAACATCCAGTGTGGTTCATGTGTTGTGGGTGAAAGGCGAATACAGGAGATGAAGTCAGAGAAGCATGCAGGGTCAGATCAAGTGGACCTTTGTAAACCCAAGTGAAAAACTGGGATTTTATTCTAAGTGTCATAGGGAGCTATTAGAAGGTTCTCAGCAAAGAAGTGGCCTGAACGAACACATCATAAAAAAAGAACTATTTTGGTAATCTAACAGAGAATGGACCGGGGAAACCAGGTGGAAGTAGTGCAGAAATGGTGATGGCTTGGATTGAAAAAAAAAAAAAACCCATTGCTGTCAAGTCGATTCCAACTTATAGCAACCCCACAGGACAGAGTAGAACTGCACCATGGGTATCCAAGGAGTGACTGGTGGATTCAAACTGCCTACTTTTCAATCAGCACCTGAGCTCTTAACCACTGTACCACCATGGCTCCGGTGGCTTAGATTAAAAAAAAAAAATTAGGTATAAATGGAGGAGGGTAGATTCAAGATGTTTTCCAAGTAAACTTGACAAGGCTTGCTGATGGATTGGATATGGGGGATGAGGAAAAAGAAGGATAAAAGATATCTTCTAGATATTTCCTGTAGCAAGGAATATAGGAAAGACTATGGCAGGACCAAGTTTTAGGAGGAAAATCAAGAGCTCTCTTTATCTTTCTCCAAAGTACTTACTATCACTTAATATTCTCAGTTTAAGCCATTTATTTGTGTATTATCCTTCTCTTCTCATTAGAAGTGTAAGCTCGTTCAGAAGCATGTTTTGTTCACGGTGGTATCCCAAGTGCCTAGAACAGTGCTGGGCACAAGGTAGTACTTCAGACATTCGTTGAATGCTAGGTGTTTATGCCAGAAACCTCAGTCATCCTCTGTACTCCCCTTGTAGTCAATCTACGATTAATTTCTATCATCTCTACCTCAAAATATATCTCGAGTTTGTCCAAGTTCTCCAGAACCGCCCTAATCCAAGTGGCCATCATCTTACCTAGACCAGTGCTTCTCAAACTTTAACGTGCAAATGAATTACCTCTGGGATCTTGTGAAAATACGGATTGATCAGTAAGTCTGGTTTCAAGACTGAGACTCTGCATTCTAACAAGTTCCCTGGTGACGCCGATGCTGCTGGTCCAGAGACTGTACTTCAAGTAGCAATAACCTAGATGACTGCAGTAGTCTTGCAACTGATCTCCCTACACTCTTGGATTTCTTGACTTATTTTCTGCATTGCAGTCTGAATTATCTCCTTAACAGATAAATTAGATCATGTCACTTTTCTGTTCAAACCTATTCAATAGCTTCTCACTACATTTAGAATAAAATTGAAAATCGTTCCGATGGCCTATAAGGCTCTACATGAGCTAGCCTCTGCTCATCCCTCCAGCCCACCCGTACCACTCTACTCCTCCTGAATGGTGTTCCAGCCACACTCCTCTTCCCTGAGTCAGAGGTTCCCAGCTCTTTCCCTCCTCAGCACCTTTGCACATGCCTAAACCTCCCTCCCCTTGGAGAACTCTTCTCCCACTCATGATCCCATCAATTCTCATTCATCCTCAGGTCTCAGTTCACTTTTTCAGAGAGAAGTTTTCCGAACTCCCAACTGGAACCCTGGTGGCACAGTCGTTAAGAGCTTGGCTGCTAACCAAAGGGATGGCAGTTGGAATCCATCAGCTGCTCCTTGGAAACTCTATAGGCCAATTCTACTCTGTCCTATAGGATCGCTATGAGTCAGAATTGACTTGATAGCAATGGTTTTTTTTTTTTTTTGGTTACTCTATGTCAAGTTTCCCCTGCTGTCTCCCATGTTGTTGTTGTTAGGTGCCCTTGAGTCAGTTCCAACTCATAGCAACCCCATGTACAACAGAAGAAACACTGCCTGATCCTGTGCCACCTTCACAATCGTTGTTATGCCTGAGCCCGTTGTTGCAGCCATTATGTCAATCCATCTCATTGAGTGTCTTCCTCTTTTCTGCTGACCCTCTACCTTACCAAGCATGATGTCCTTGTCCAGGGACTGATTCCTCCTGATAACACTGTCTCCCATACAAGCCTGTATTTTTCCTTCTTAAGCATAAATATATTTACATGTGTGATGACTTATTTAATGTCTCTCCTGTGCACTGTTCAATGAACTCTAAATGCCATGGGGGCAGGGATGATGCCTGTTTCACAGTACAGTGCCTGACACAAAAAAGGCATTCAATAAATACCAGTCAAATGAATGAACAGCTGCACAGCATTCGGGAAGTACTGAAAAGGGTAAAATAACAAATTGTGATCGTGCTCATAAGGATACTGAATAATGGAAACTGTGATGAGCTATGGACTTGCAAACTTATGGACTGGACAAGTTTTTCAAATAATCCAATTTGTACATTTCACCTACAGACGCTTCAAGGTTATCAGAGCCCACTGTCAAACTGACAAATTTACTAAAGAACAATGAATCATTTCATCTTCTAGGATCTTTTCAATATCTAACTGGATTTCTCCCAAAATAGTTTCAAGCCTACCTCAGGAGCACAAAGAAGGAAAGTCACATTTGTACATTTGCACGCAATTACAACAATAGCATACTGCAATAAACATGAAATTTGAAATAAATGCAGTACGAATGTTAATATTTAAGCGCTGTCAAATTAAATTCGGCAATTCTAGAGAAAAGCGAGTAGCATAAATGTAGTGTCACGTCACATATACAAAGGGTTTCCTGAAAGAAACAAATTATGAAAAGCTACTGTTAGGGAAATTCCTGCTCCTGGGAGCCCCACCTTCAAAGTTACTGAATCAGCAGTGCTTTTTCAAACTCCTGAGCACACCACTGTTTTAGGAGCTTACAAGCTCCATAACTGTAGGATGAGACGCTGAGTCCCCAGCTGCCACTAAGGAGTGCTTTTGGTGTGTGTTCTTTAAATGTTACGGTCTCTAGACCTCCCACCTCAGCTGTCTCCTTGCTCTATATATTCTCTCTGGGAAATCTCACCCACTCGTAAGACTTCAGACATCATATGTGGCTCACACTTCTTTCCTAAGCTCCAGTCGAGGTTCCCTATTCCTATAATTGCCAGCTGGACATCGCCAGACTTTCACACTGAACTCCTTGTGCTTCCACCCAACTCTACTCTTCTTTCTTTTAACCTCAATATAACAGTATTGCCGTTACCCAGCTTCCCAAAGTAAGAACCCTGAAGAACTTCTGGCTCCTCCATTTCTCCCTCTGACTTCATTCAAAAGGTCACTAGTGTATCTGTAGACCCTACCTGTAAAGCTTTTGTTTTTTTTTCTTCCCTTCCGTTCCTTCTTCCTTCCCTCCTTTTCTCCTTTCTTCCTCGTTTCATTCATCAAGTATTTTAGCACTTAATGTTACTGGAAGGTCCCTAGGTGATGAAAGTGGTTTATGCTTGACTGCTAACCTAAAGGTTGGTGGTTTGAACCCACCGAGGGGTACTTCGGGAAAAAAAGTCTAGCAATTTGCTTCTGTTAAGATTAAAAAAAAAAAAAACCTCACTGTGCTTGAGTCGATTCTAACTCATAGCAACCCTATAGAACAGAGTAGAATTGCCTCATAGGGTTTCCAAAGAGCAGCTAGTGGATTCAAACTGCCGACCTTTTGGTTAGCAGCCATAGCTCTTAATCACTGCACCACCAGGGCTCCCGTTAAGATTACAGCCAAGAAAATCTTACGGATCTCAGTTCTACTCTGTAACACGTGGAGCTGCCGTCAGTCAGAATCGACTGACAGCAACTAACAACAACATTACAGGAACTAAGCTAGCTGAGCAGGATTTCAATGGTAAATAAGATAGGTACAGCCCCTGGCCACAGTCACAGCTTATAATCTAATAGGAAATACAGACAATTAAGCAAATATAATAGGTACATATGTGATGAGTGTTATGCTATGGAGCATTCAGCATGCTTGGAGACTTAACCTAAGGGCTGAGGAAGGCCTACTGCCCAGAGTGATGTTTGTGATATAAGAATTAAAGAGGTAAAGGGAAGGAAGAGTGTTCCAGGTAGAGAGAACAGTATGTGTAAAGACTTGGATGTAATAGTGAGCAGGAGAGCTGGAAATGTCTGCAAGAAGTCAAAGGCTAGAGCGGCATTGAGGAAGGGCACGGTAAGAACAGGTCTAGGAAGACAGGCAGGGTCTAGCTCTACGAAGCCTTGGAAGCCATGTAATAGAGATTGGACTATTTCCTAAAAGCACTTAGAAGTCACTGAAGTAGAGGAGTAACAGTATCAGATTTTCATTTTTGGAAACTCACTCTGGTGGAATGGACTGGTGGAGAGAAGAAGGAAAGCAGTTTGGAAACTCCTTTATAAATTCAGGCAGTAGATGATTAGGCAGGTGGCCTAATCTCGGGGGCAGAGAGAAGTGGATGGATTTAAGAGATACTTAGAAAAAGGAACTAATGGACTTGGTGGTGAACTGGTTGTGGAGGATGAAGGAGATGAAGTAAAAGTTCTGCCTTGGGCAACAGGGTGGAATATGGTGCCTTTTACTGGGTAAGAAATAGGGGAAGTGAAGTGAATTTTCTAGGTTGGGAAGGGAGGGAGGTTTAGTTTTTTAAAAGGCAGTTTCATCTTGGAAATGTTTACTTTGAAATGCCCATTTCCCATATCTCCTCGGCCATCTCCCACTCACTGTCATTACTCCACGCAGCTAGCCAGCTTTCCCCAGACTCCTGGAAAGGACCCTATTTGGTCTCCTACCTTCAGGCCAATCCACAACTGGTTTAGTTATTTTTCTAAAACAGAGATCTCATCAGGTCACTCCGGACTTCATTTTTAAAGCTCTGATAGTTGCTTTGAGGAAATGCTAGAAGCCTAACCTAGGAAAGAATTTCTGTAAATATCCTGAGAAAATGAAACAGTTATAGTTATTTGTTCTTTCAATCATAATTTTCCCCTGGAACAGAAAATCCTCCAGATTACTTTAACTGAATGGATACATAAATAGTGTCTTATTTTTCCACTATAAAAGTTATACATACTCATTTTTCTCACTAGAAATTTTAGAACACAAAACATTACCCAAAGTGCAAATGCTCAAAAAAAAAAAAAAAAAAAAAATCTGCTACCATTTTGGTTTTGTCCCTGTGCATACTTATCCTTACTTACTGGCCATTATTGTATACATACAATTTGTATCTTTCAATAAAAATTAAAATAAAATAATTTTGTATTAGTTTTAACTCTTATCATGGATAATTTTTAAGGAGTGAAAATAAAAAAGGGGAGAAGGAATGCGAGATCCTCAAAAATACAAATTATCTCGCGAGAATGGTGCTTACATTTATCATTACTGTTCTGTCCCACTGTGTTCTTCATGACAATGTACTGGAAAGAAGGACCCTCATAGTGAGAGGAGTCAGAGGCCTTTAATTGGATGGTTAGGAGAAGAAGTAGGGGATATGTAAAATCCTACAACCAGGAATCAAACTGAGGACAGGAAAGAAACATGCTTCCAGTTTCTATGAGATAAAAGATCAGGGACCAAGACTTTTAAGAACACTGAAGGATTCTGGAACTCCTATAACTTCCTCAGGTTTATAATTTTAATTACCCTGTTTTTTCAGAGTGATTTGTTTTTAAAGAAAAAGGGCCCTGGGCTTATCTTCCTGGACAAGAAGAAAATAAAGAACTTAAGAAACTTCTTCCATATTCAGTCAAAGGGGAAACAAACCAAACCAATCCCACTGCCACTGAGTCGATTCTGACTCATAGCGACCTTACAGGACAGAGTAAAAGTGCCCTATAGGGTTTCCAAGGCTATAATCCTTACAGAAGCAGAGCGCCATATCTTTCCTGCAGAGTGGCTCGTGGGTTTGAACCGCCAACCTTTTGGTTAGCAGCCAAGTGTTTAATCACTGAGCAACCAGGGCTCCTCAGTCGAGGAGAAGGAAAACCCCAACCACTAGAGTAGGAAATAAAAGGGCTAAAGAGGAATGAAAGCAAGGAGAAAATTAGTCTAGAAATAGGATTTGAGCTATGAGTGATGGCCCTGGGACTTAACTATCGAAGGATCAGCAACTGAAGCAACTGAACTGTTGAAGGATCCCCTCAATAGCAAATAAACTCCCATGCTTGCAGCCCTCTACAAGTCTCACTCCAACAGGTTCCTGACAGCCAGCTGCCCTTTTTCTCTGAAGTTTTGCCTACAGAGCCCTATGGTGGAGGTGTACCAGTCCTTTTAGTACAGTACAAGATCACCTTAATCCTCGGGCCAGCCCTGTGAGTGGGAGGGAATGTACCCATTTGGGGGGGGGGGCAAACTTAAATTCTAAGGAGTTAAGAAAGAATCTTGCACCAGTGAGATTTTGAAGGCAAATCTGTCTGACTCAGATGGGGCTGTTTTCTATTTTGCCCTGTTGCACAACAGAACGTCAGGAGGTGGCCACCCTGAACTGATTTGCATGAGGGTTTATGGAGTCAGGGATCTGTCATTCCAGGGTTATCCCATCTCCTAAAACCCGCATCTGGGACCTCCCTGCATGGTATCTAAGGTTTGGGAGAGAAAACCAGTGAGGAAGTCAAGCAGTATCTTTTCTTCTGTAGTAATTTTTAAACGGGTTCCAGGTGAGTGTTTGCCACTGCCAACGTCCAACTTTCCTTCCTGCTCTGAAATACCTTTACTTTGGGCATTCCTTCCAGTTCCAGTTGAACAGAGTTGGTTCAGTGTGTATAATATTCAGAGACGTCCTTTGTAACGTATCTTTGTTCCCTCGTAGAAAAGCTGCTCTTTGAATATGACAGACATATACCAACCACAGTTAAATACAGAAACCAATACTGCAGAAAATCAGGAGAAGTAAACTGCAGCTGGTTTTTATTTTCAGCTTTAAATTTTTCATCAAATATTTAACCTCCTACCTCTTTCCTTAAAATGCCTCAAAGTATACTAGATCAGAGGCTAAGAGATTTAGGCTATAATCCTTGCTTAATCCCTCTCAGATGGAGTCAAGATTGGTTCATCCAAAGAGAGGGGCCAGACCAGCTGGTTTCTAAGAACTTACACTCTGATATTATTTAATCCTTTCACAAACTAAGAGATGCTATTATATGAGCACTAGAAATTTTCTATTTTCCAAATTCTCTCAATGAACACGCATAACTTATGTAACCAAAAAAAAAAATCATGAAAGCTCAAGAGTAAATAATACTAAATATTCGCAAGGAGCATTAACAGAGTAAAAAAAGACCCAGAAGTCAGAGGAGAAGACATACATTTCAATGGCACTAAAAGCTTGCATGACTTGTAAAACACACTTACTTAACAAAGCTTCCTGTCGAAGTCATAGCCTCCTTTTCAAACAGGAATAATAAAAATCTACATCCTGCAATTTGAAATGCTGCATTGCTATAAATGGCACAGACATGCTTTTGGGTAGTTTGGTCAGCCATTAAGGTACGACCGCAGCAGCCATGACAAATATTGTACAGAAGAAAAAAAAATCAATGTGTCTGCAGGAAAAAAAAAAAAAAAAGATTCAAAATAAATATGAAAGTAGTCACTAACAAATACTGGATGGACAAACAAAATTGGTAGAGAGAATGTGGCAGAATGGCAAAAAATTTCCAGACTATAATTCAGGCAACTTCATAGGGAGGGGTTTGATAAGGAACAAATAATAATATAAAATAAAGATGAATGTTACTATATTTGACAAAACCAAGTATTTCACAGCCTAGGACCTCCAGCATGCTTAGTTATCAAATTCCCTGCTGCCACTCCCAGCTGGGGACACAGGCAAGCAAGATTCTGGACAAACTGTTCAGTCTCTTTACAGATATTAGACAATTATGCTGGCATAGCAACATGGGATATTTCCAATGGTGCACAGTAGCAGACTGCCAGGGCTCAGCTCAAATTATTAATTAGCAAAATTCACACCTTCTTTAATTTTGGCAATAAAATATTCACAGTATCTCAATATTAAATAATTCAACAAATATTTACTAAACCCGTACCAGGGGAAAAACTAAGTCCCTGATACCGGCAAGCTTATAATTAAATAGATAGGATAAGATACAAAGAATTATTTAATAATAAGTAACAAAGCGTTCTGCTTAAAAAACCAAACTCATTGTTGTCCAATCGATTCCAACTCATATTGACCGCATAGGACAGAGGAGAACTGTCCCGTAGGGTTTCCAAGGAGTGGCTGGTGGACTTGAACCGCCAACCTTTCGGTTAGCAGCCTAGTTCTTAAACACTGCACCACCAGGGCTCCCAGCTTAGTGAGCATTAAATACATGCTTACTGATTTTCTTAAGCACATAAGACATGTTAAAACCAAATGCTATAAAAATTCAGAAAAGAAAGCAGTTATTTCTAGCCCGGAAAAATGGATATGATTTAATGTCCTTGTATAAATAAATCAAGGAATTAAGTTGGTTTAATAAAATTAATCTAGAAAACACATCCTCAATAAAAGTTCAATATTGGTACAATTCTAAATAAAATATTTATATTCCTGAAAATGGGTCAACACTCTTGGACAAAAAATAAAGAAGAGCATATCTGATCTCTTTCAAAGAGACTTAGGAGGTACCACAACTAAATAGAATGGCCAGGCTTTGTTTAGATGCTGACTGGAACAAACCACTTGTAAAATGATACTTTTGAGATAATCAAGAAGTGAAAGCAGATGGGGTACCAGATTATATTAAAGCATTACTGTTAATTTGTTACGTGTAATAATGGAATTGTGCTTATGTTAGAGATAGCGAGAAGTCCATAAAGATTATATGATATGTACTAAAAATGACATGCAAAAAAATGTTTGGGAGAAGAGATGAAGCAAAATGGACAAAATACTGATAATTGTTAAAGCTGCGTGAGGGGTACAGGGAGTTCATTATATATTCTATTTTTTATAGAGCATGTAACATTTTTTTATAATAAAAATTTTTAAATGTCCTGTACTTTGTATGTACAGCAGGCTCTCACCTTTTATAAACACTCAGCAAGTTAGTTATTTTATTATTATTGTTATTTCTATTTATTATATTATGAATAATATTATCATTATATTATTATTTCTGCTACTACTACTAGTATAAGAATTAGTGCGGTATGGTGAAAAAACAATGAGCTTTTTCAGTCTAAGACCTAAATGCCATTAGCTAGCTATGTGATCTTGTAAATATTTTAACCTTTTTGAGCCTCAGTTGTAAAATGTAAAAAGTAAAAATATTTACCTCAAAAGAGTTATTGTAGAGCTAAATGAGATGATATAAAAGTATGCTGAAAATGTAAAACGTACAAATATTACCATCGTTAATCCTAATTCATAAAAAATTTATAATTCAATTGTAGATTAAATCAAACACATATCATAACAACCTTAAAAGAGAAATGAATCATAACAAGGAGAAAATACTATAAAAGTCTGAAGGAAAACAAGATCACTTCTCTTTAGGAGAACCTAAGAAAGGCTGCATAGAGAAGAAACCATCTGCACTCTTGACTACCAGCTGAATATGCATAGGCAAGATGAGGGTGGCACTAGATGAAGCAAACAACAGGAGCAAAGGTGGGACAGCAGAAGTGTGTGGTACCCAGGCAGAGTAAGAACCTGCACTTTGGAAGAACTAGAGTTATAAATGGAGTTTGGAGCCAAGTCATAGGTGGTTTTGAGCATCTCTCCTCAAAAGGGATTTTAAGAGATGCTTCTTAAGATTTTTTTTTTCTTAAGATTTCTCTTTCTGTTGAGAGATCAGACATTGCCATGAAATTGAAAAAGAGAACCTAAAGATTTAATATCGTAAAAGCATGAAGAACATGAGAGTCAAGATAGAGGAAGCATTCTACACGAAAATCAGCCAGAGCTCACTTTTTATTTGATAATAAAGAAATAATGTATCAGAATTTTGGTAAAGGCAAAAAATATGGGCTATAGAACGAAAACTTGACATTAAAAATTTCACCAAACTGCTATTATTTGGTAAAATGATACAAAGGAAGAAAAAAAAAAAAGGTAAATAAACCCTGGCAAGTGTTTTACTGGACTATAATCATTTAGAAGTGATTATGAATTTTTGCTTGTCATTAAATATAAATTTTGGTGACTTGCTGTGCAAATTTGTCTAATATCAGAAACTAAACAATATAATTAAATGAAGAAAACACTGCATGTTTAAGAAGAATTTTTACGTAAAGGTTCCTGAGTATTTTAAAACACCACATTGCTAAAATAAAATTCCCTACAATTAATCGGATAAAATTCAACTGCCTTACAAAACTCATGTATTTCTTTTTTTCTTTTATTACTTAAACTTGACTTTTATTTTTTATCTTTTAAAATTTTTATTTTGTTGTTGCTCAAAATTCATATATTCTGATTTTAAAACAGAAGTTTATTCTCAAGGACTTTATGAAACACAAAGAATTGACACAATTACAGGCTGATTCTACAACTCAAAGTTTTCACAGTAAGTATTTTATATGCCAAGTGGAATGCAGCCATACTAGTCAAAAGCAAATCAAGTATGGGAAGGAAGAGAAGGCAGGGAGCTTATTCTGGAGATGGAGCCAGGGCAGAAAAAGCATCACTGGCTAGAAAATAAATAGCCATTTCTCTTTTTTTCTCTCTCTGGAAAGCTAAAATAAATAGAAAGTCATGCTATGATTAAAAAAAAAAAAAAAACCATGAAA
This sequence comes from Loxodonta africana, assembly GCF_030014295.1. Lineage (NCBI taxonomy): Eukaryota > Metazoa > Chordata > Mammalia > Proboscidea > Elephantidae > Loxodonta > Loxodonta africana. The sequence goes on from NC_087358.1 coordinate 60,101,786, forward strand.
GTCCTAATTGTGTGAAAGGTGTACATGATTTTATAATTACAGCACGGAGAAAATAACACATGTCACAGCACACTGAAGTGGTTCTACAATATGCAGCAGATGCTAAGTGACCACCAAACACCTATCACTTCAGGGTACCCTAGCCCTTTTGGCTGAAGGTAGCAATTCTGCTTCACTTTGCCTATGTGCTGTGCCATAAAATTCCTCATAGGAAATAGGATTAAAAAAAATTTTTTTTTTAATTTCACCAAAATAAGATATGTGCTACTTTATTTTGATAAGTGCTATTTATGGGACTGTTTATAAGTTTCCCAGCAGATGTGAAATCTGACATAATCCAGATCCTTAGAAAAAATAATATCTGGAAGGAAAAGGTGGGGCTGAGCTTAATGAAGATGATAAACCTTGAGATATCTCAAAATCAAGTTATCCCCTTAAATTTCCTCATCATAAAAGCTGTCACTAGTAACAGAATAACCTGCCAAAGCATTTCTACATTTACAATGTTAACTGCTAGAAAGTTTCTTCATGGACTTCAGCCAGTCGCTAGTTTGCAAACAGAAGGCTGGGTGGACTGTATCCACAGAGGCAGTTTGTTGGAAGAGCATTCATTCCAAATTTATTGTATAATCATACCAACCCACTGCAGATATCTCTGTCAGTATTTAATCCTCAAACCTTCATTCCATAGTGATTTTTTTTTTTGAACAGTCATCATTTAATACTTTAGAAAGAGAACAAGAAAGTAAGGAGCCTGATCAACTGCTTCAAACGGTTCACTTGGTTTGAAAATAGACCAAATGATTAAAATAGGCATTTTCCCAGATGGCTGTCACTTTGCATTTGGGTGAAACTACCAGTGAAGCTACCCGTGAGAGTCAGAGCTGGCAGTCCCAACCTACCCCTTGTACCTCGCTCGCTTGTCTTTTTCTTTTCTCCATTGCTTTGTGTCATAAAATGGAAATAAGGTGAGAAGAGACATAAAAACTAAGAGGTACCAAAATACTGCTGATAAACAAAGCAGGGCATTTTCAAAGGTACTGAAAAGGAACCTGAGTCACTGTGATCTCAAGAATATACACATTTTAGGACAAGGGCCATTCCTCTCCCACAGGATCAGGCTCTGAGGAAAACTCAGGGAAAGAGAACATATAATCTCAATACCAATCCACTCCAAAGCACATTGCTGTGGGTGCTTGCTCTGCATTCACAAATACTGGAGGTGGCTTTGTTCTCCCTCATACATATCAGATGGAACCCATAGAATCTAACAATAGAATCTTGCTCAGAACTTAACATAGACATTAGCTTGCTTTTTAAAATTTTTTTTATTGCAATGAAATATATGTAACAAAACATTTGAACCACTTCTACATGTACAATTCAGTGACAAGAGCTACATCCACCATGTTATGCAATAATCATCGTTTCTATATTGTTCATTGCCCTTAACAGAAAGAGTACCGCTTCAGCAACTCCCTCTCATTTCCCTCTCCCACCCACCCCAGGCAACCGCTAATAAACTGCGGAAGACATCAGCTTTTGAAAACATATTTGAAAGAAACTGAAGTCAATTAAGTTATTTAAAAAGTTATATTTAGACTTTAACCAGTCATCTTGGTCCAATTTTCACTTCCTGCCCTGGTAAACATAAGCTTGGGCAAAGTTATACATCATTTAATTAGCTAAATACTAATTAGCATTTAATTAGTATTAGAAAATTTTAGGTAATTAGTATTTCATTATTGTGTCTTGGTGATAATGCTGCCAAGTCTCTGATCCTATCAGTATATAACCATACCCAGGCCAATGAACCACATAACTATTTACTCTCTAGAATGGGCAGTCCCTAGAGTCTACCTAGTTCATTTGTTTCCTTCACAGTTGCAAGTATACAGAAGAGGAAACTTAGTCAATCTGTCTTAGGATCTCCTGAAAATAATCCAACCAAGCCTAAATTTTAAATTCATATTACATCTAAATCATTTCGACCATGCCTTAGGAATTATTCTAACTAGTCCTCTAATACAGAGCCCTGGTGGCCCAGGGGTTAAGTCCTTGGCTGCCAACTGAAAGGTCGGCAATTCGAACACACCAGCCATTCCATGAGAGAACTATGTGCAAGTATGATTCCGTAAAGACCACAGCCTCAAAAACCCTAAGGGTCAGTTCTGCTCTGTCTCATAGGGTCACTACGAGTCAGAATCAACTCTACAGCACCTAACAACAAGTCTTCTAATAGGGTAAATTTGGGTGGCACAAATGATTAAGCGCTCGACTACTTGCAGTTTGAACCCACCCGTGGGCACCTTGGAAGACAGCACTGGCAGTCTACTTCCAAATAGTCACAGCCTTGAAAACCCCATGGAGTACAGCTCAATTCTGACACACATGGGGTTACTAAGAGCTAGAATCAATCCTATGGCAACTAATGACAACAACAATCCTCTAATAACCAGTAATTTATTCAGCAAATATATGGTGAATGCTTACTACATGCAAGGCATCAGGGAGGATGCAAAAATAACACACACACTTTTCTCAGGGGCTTTTAGTAGACAGATCACAGGTAGACACTTAAGTCTAACACAGGGCCAAGAGAAAGCTATAAATGATCTGTTTGGCTGCTAACCAAAAGGTCAGCAGTTCAAATCCACCAGACACTCCTTGGAAACCCTAGAGGCAGTTCTACTCTGCCCTACAGGGTCACTGTGAGCTGGAATCAACTCAACACATGGGTTTGGCTTTTTGTTGTTGTTGTTGTTATAAATAGTTCAGAGAAGGGATCAACCTCTGGGCTGAAGTGGTCTGGAAAGGCTTTATTAAAGAAGCGCCTTGGAAAACACCCATTTCAATTCTATCATTTTACAGATAAGAAAAAGAAAAGAAGGAAAATTCTTGGGAGAAGGAATAGCAATTTACCAATATCACATACAGAATTGAAAAACGTAGTGGCATAGACTGAATTATGTCTCCCTAAAAATGTGTGTATTAACTTGGTTAGGCCATGATTCCCAGTATTCTGTGGTTGTCCTCCACTTCGTGATTGTAATTTTATGTTAAAGACGATTAGGGTGGGATTGTAACACCCTTACCCAGGTCACATTCCTGACCCAACATAAAGAGAGTTTCCCTGGGGTGTGGCCTGCACCACTTTTTCTCTCTCAAGAGATAAAAAAGGAAGGGAAGCAAGCAGAGAGTTGGGGGCCTCATACCACCAAGAAAGTAGTACCGCCTGGAGCAGAGCACATCCTTTGGACCTGAGGTTCCTGTGCTGAGATGCTCCCAGACCAAGGGAAGACAGATGCATCACAAGGACTTTCTTTCAGAGCCCACAGAGAAAGAAAGCCTTCCCTTGGGGCCGGCGCCCTGAATTCGGACTTCTAACCTACTGGACTGTGAGAGAATAAACTTCTCTTTGTTAAAGCTATCCACTGTGGTATTTCTGTTACAGCAGCACTAGATGACTAAGACAACTGGAGAAGAAGGCAGAACTCCGGCTTCCCAGCTTACTTCTCTCCTGCGACACCTACCAATTACCACTCCAAGACTGAATGGATTTCAAAGGGTAAAGACAGGGAAATGAGAGCACACTGGCCATGTGGCAAAGATCAGAAGCTGCAATAAAACACACAGAGGGTTTGTTTGGGGAACAGAGTGTTGAATTTAGCCCAAGATGAGAGTTTGAGAGGACAACTAAGGCACTGGGCTGAAAGCAGGGTGGGATGAGACGATGGAGAGCATCAAATGACAGAGAGTCTAGAGAGACTCTTTCACTAGATAATTTAAAGGACACAGGTGGCAGAATCTAAAATCTAAAAGTTCCTTCAACATTGGTATTGTATGATGCTGACTGTTCTAGAGGTTTATAATCAAAGAACAGAAAACCCTTCTGCTATAAAAAAGGCCCTCTGTAAGTATCAAACTCACATTGAATGCAATGTCTTTGTCTTCCCATTCTCCAATGGGAAGGGTGGCAGAACAGGTGTAAAAGCAGGCAAGACGCTGTGACAGGCTGACTGCAGTTAGAGTCTGCGATACCACTGACAGACAGAAGGTTGTGATACCCCACATCTTCTGTCTCTCCTTCCTGAGGATCTTCAACCTACAGCCTCCGTGCACTTGGTTCCTGAGCCAATCCTGGCCAAGCTTGAAAGTCAGCAGGATCTCCCTTCCTCACCAGATGCTGGGGTCCGACCATGTACCTACAGCGCTTTAGCTGCTCTTCCCCTCACCCACCCATTCCATTGCCCAATCTTCTCTCTGCCTTAGTGTCTTGTTCCCTTCTCTGGACAGGAAACAGACTGGAGGTGGCATACTAGATGTCACAGCACCATTTGTATAGCACTCTAGAGTAATTTCAAAGGACTTTCACAGCCTCTTTTTCACTTATCATAAAGCAGAAGCAAAGGTCTGTCTCATCCATTCCCTCACTCTGCACAATTCCCCACAACCTCCCAGAGGTTAACTATACCCCTTGTCTCTCTGGTCACTGGCTAGGCTCCAGTTTTAACCTGGACTGAAACCCTGACTCTATTACCTACTTGACTGTGAGTACTGCCCTTGCCAAGAAACTCCTAATGCATCCCACCTACTAAACCCCTGGGACATCAGTGCCATCTGGGATATTTCAAGGACACTTAGACATTACAACTTGACTTTTAGGGATCTTCCTTTTAAGGCTGCTTCTGAGCAAAATTATTCAAGCCCCAGCTCTGTATATCCTTGGTCTATTCTCTTCACCATGCTGGTCTGCTGCTACCTGAGATGCCAGCAGATTCTGTGGTTAAGGCCATTCAGGAGATGGTAGGAGTTATATAAATGACACACTAAGTATACCAGGGTTTAACTACTTATGTAAAGTTTGTGAAGCACTCTGAGCTACATAAGACTTAAAAGTCCACGTAGTTATCATTCTTCAAAGTAGGACGAGAACTTGTATTCCTGGGTGTCAGTATCATGGCCCAAATACTGGACTGTTAATCCATCTTCATCCTCCTACTCTGGTATGTAGATTCATCAGGACAAATAATTTTTCAGTAAAGGAAAGTCGGTAGAACTTTCCAAATAGTGAGGAAAAGGCCATAATTTATTATTCTTTTTTATTCTTCTTTTAAAACAATGAAATAAGAGAATATTAAAATACCTTTTAAACTGCACAGTGAGACACACGTTTTCTTTTTAGCTGGCGGCACAGGGAATTTCATACGAGCCAGGCCCTGTGTAAAGTGCTTTCCATGCATTATCTCATTTGATGTTTATATTAGGCCTATACGGTGCACGCTGTTTTTATTCCCAAGCTAGACATCATGAAAGTGAGCTAAGATAAGCAATTTGCCCAAAGTCACACAGCCAGATGTGAAGAAGTTGCTATCTGAACTCAGGCAGCTATCTTCCAAGTCTGTGCTCAACTACTAAACCTTACAACTGATCCACTGTTATTAAAAAAGAAAAGGAAAATCAGTATTTAAAATGCTAAGTTTGACAGGCACTAAATACACAAAGATAATGTATCACTTTTACAAGTAAAAAAAAAAAAAAAAGAGCCCAAATAAACTCCTTCAGAAAGCTTGTTGCTCTTAAGACTAACTTAAAAAACAAACAAACACAGGTGCTCTTTGCTGTGGGTCTGAGGATTCATGTAGGGAAAATTATCAGAGACCTCTAAACAGAAAACATCCATCCATTCGTGCATATATATTCTGAGTATCTGCTACGTAGCAGGTACTGCTCTAGGATCTGAGGATACTAGAGAAGTGTGGTCCCTGCCCTGGAGGACCAGACTGACAGGTGGGAAGACAGGCCTTCACTGTGTAACTACAGTAGCACATGGCCAGTGTGACAAGAAGGGCGTATAAACAGGGGAAACCTAACTCAGCCAGAGACAAGGGAAGGCCTTCCCCCTAGAAGTCAGGGACAGGGCATGTAGAAAGGGGGTAAGGGGTGCTCCATGGAGAGGGAAGAGCACCCACTAAGGACCAGAGAGGAGATAAGAAACTGAGGGAAGTTCAGAGTAGCTAAAACTAACACGGAGTGAGAGAAAGGAGGAGACCAGGGGTTTGGGCCAGAGAGGTGGTCAGAGGTCTGAGGCTGCGGGACATTTTAAGTCACACACAAGACTTCCGCTATATTCTAAGGACAAAAAAAAAAAACGTTGCCATCGAGTTGATTCTGACTCATAGCAACCCTATAGGACAGAGTAGAACTGCACCATAAGGTTTCCAAGGAGTGACTAGTACAATTGAACTGCTGACCTTTGGGTTAGCAGCTATAGCTCTTAACCACTATGCCACCAGGGTTTCCTTCTAAGGACAAAAACCCAAAAACCAAACCCATTGCCATCAAGTCAATTCTGACTTATAGCAACCCTATAGGACAGGGTAGAACTGCCCCAAAGAGTTTCCAAGGAGCACCTGGTGGATTCGAACTGCCAACCCTTTTGGTTAGCAGCTGTAGAACTTAACCACTACACCCCCAGGGTTTTTTGGTTTTTTCTAAGGACAAAAAAAAAGGACAAGGGGGAGGCAATTTAAGCAAAACCAAAAATGAGCTAATCAGATTTTGTTTCAGAAGTATCAATCTGGCTGCAGAGTTCACGGCAGACCAGAATAGGAGTAAGGTGGGGGTGGAGCTATGTTGGAAGCTACTGCGGTAACCCAGGTGACAGGTGATGGTGAGCTGGGACGGGGTGACAGACATGGGAAAGAAGAATAAATGTTTATGAGGTAGAAGTAACAGGATTTTATGACTGACTGAATGGGAAGGTGGGGTGATTTAAGTTCTGAGGTAATTCTAAAATTTAGAAGGCAGAAGACTCTCTTCTTTTAATTAAACCAGTCCCTCAATTGGGGGAAAAAAAGAATTATTTCCAAAAGCTCATTTGAATAAGGAGAAGAAACGCACTGCTTTTAAACTGTTACTATCATATATTCACTAGATCCTGGGATCCAGCCATAACTCACCTGGTTACCAACCAGTAATAGGTGTTCTCCAAGAAGAAAGTCTTTTAGCATATCTTCCATCACTATCGTGTGCTAGAGAAAAGAGATCTAGAGTTAACAGTGTTTTGAATAATCAAACTGAAATAAGGACGTTACTATAAAAATATCATCATGGGAAAAAATATCTATTATGATAGTCAATACTCAAACAATATGATTAAAGAACAACAACAAAACTAATGCTGTGGTTATAAGTAAGTTATATAACCAATTGGTCACCGATGCTGAAAACCAGAAATAATCTGCCTAAGCAAGACAAAGTCACTGACCAATATTTCAGTTTTAAAAATTCAATTCAAATATCTTTCCGCTATTAAAGTATGAAGAGTTGGCTTGTAATTCAATATTTACATTAACCTTTGTTAATGTAAATATGGGGCTCTGGCGGTACAGTGGTTAAGCCCTCAGCTGCTAACCAAAAGGCTGGCAGTTCGAATCTACCAGCCACTCCTTGGAAACCCTGTGGGGCAGTTGTACTCTGTCCTGCAGGGTCGCTATGAGTCAGAATCGACTCGAGAGCAATGGGTTTTAATGTAAACACACAATGAGTTGCTCAAAGAATTGGAGATTTCCATGGAACATTTTATACTAACTTCTTAACCATTACGTTCAAAACTATGTATCATTTTAAAAATATATGGTTTACCTTTCACACTTTTCAACTCAAATGACAACTGTATAAGAACAAGATTGTAGTTTTTTTTTTTATGATAGAGAAAAAATTACACTGCTATTTTGTATCTTGAAAAATAGCACTCCCATAAGTAGGTCACAAAGTATCATCATGGGGTAGGCACGGGGTGGACCTATATTACATCCCAGCACAGTTAATATCCCTATTACTTTCTCTTGGCTTTTCTTTATCAAGTCAATGATAGACTCATAAGTACTTAGTTACTGAGGTTCCCTATTTATAAAAGGTGGTCCCTAGATGTTACAAACAAATTAACACACTCGCTGCTAAAAAAAGATTGGTGGTTCGAGTTCACCCAAAGGCACCTTGGAAGAAAGGCCTGGCCTTCCTGGGGATATGCTTCTAAAAAATTAGCCATTGAAAACCTATGGAGGAAAGTTCTACTCTGATACACATGCAGGGTACCATGAGTTGGGTGACCATATCAATTTATTATCCATTCTGGAACACTTTTAAAAGTAAAAGAGATACTATTAATAGTTATGCTGGGACAAGAAGTATAAACAGGAACTCTCATAAGCAAACTGAGATATCTGACTGCCCCAGTTAAAAGGGAGTTCTAGACATAATTTCAGTCCGGGTTCTCGTGATAATCTAAGTCTAGGGCTCTCTTCCTGCCAAGATGTAAGTGCTAAAAATCAGTGCCAATTTCCAGTTTTTACAGTAATAAATGGGTTAATCTGCATGAGAAATAAAAAAGCTGGAATAAGCACTAGCATAGCTAAGTAAAAAACAATGTAAACACTGCAAAGTAATTCAAACAGTATTTATATTCTTTGCTATTCTCATGTCCTCCTATTTTGTGCCCTCATTACATCTAATTAGATTATTCAAATCAGTGCACATTAGCTAACTCTAAGGTCATCAACCTAATTCTTCTCCTAACCTCTCTGCCTACTCGGCACTACAGATAATTTCTTAAAAGTCTCCTCTCTCCCTTGTCTCACTGTCTCTCCTAACCCCTTCCTACCTCTCTAACAATTTCTCTTCTATAGTCTTCTTGGCTGAATCTTCTTCTTGTAGGATTTCCTTAAATACTGATTTGTCCCCTGGCGTATGCCTTCCTTTGGGGCCACAGGAGAGGTTGAGTATAAATGTAAGCTGTGCTTACTCAGACACCGACACCCACCTGAGGGGCGACCGAGGGCTGTGTGCAGAGTTGGGTGCTGGTACATCAGTGCTTGAAGAGCCACCTCTGATCTGCTCTGCTTTAGTCATCTCATCTACCTCATGGCTTCAACTACCAACTATATCGTTGTTGCTGTTGGGTGCTGTCAAGTCAATTTTTGACTCACAGTGACCCCACGTAACAGAGTACAATTGCCCCATACGGTTTCCTAGGCTGTAATCTTTATGGGAACAGAATATCAGGTTTTTTTCTCCCACAAAGCAGCTGGTGGATTTCAACCCCTGACCTTTCATTTAGCAGCTGAACATAACCATTGAGCCACCAGAACTCCTTACCAACTCTACGCTGATCCTCAATAGCAAGAATTTACTCCTGAACTCCAGCCCCGTATTTCCAAGTGACTATCAGATCACTTGGTTTTTCCCCAGGCTCCTCAAACTCAACATATCCAAAACTTGTCTCATTACTTTTTCCTTAACTTCATTTCTTATTCTGTACCTTTCACCCCAACCAGCAGCATCGTTTTTCTACCACCTGCCCAAACCCGTCATCACCGTGCTGCCCACATCACTCCTCCCTTATCGAGATTCAATTACACATCAAGTCTTAACAATTAAACCACCAAAAGGTGAACTGCATCTATCCTTTTGTTTCTGTCCCCACAGCTTTCAGTTATTTATCATCTCTGGCTTAGATTTTTAGCAGCCCATTTGGCTTCTATAATTTCAGGCTCTCTTCCATCACACTGTGTGATAACCAGGTGTACTTACTTGTCTGTCTCCCTCGTGAGATTATAAGCAACTTGAGCCTTGGAGCTCTACGCCTGCATGCATGTGCTCTTGTGTGTGTGTGAGAGAGACAACGTATATGCGTACATGTCAATATATATAGGATATATATGGAGTCCTCATGGCACAGTGGGTAAGAGTTCAGCTGCTAATCAGAAGGGGGGAGTTCCCATTCATCAGCTACTCCTTGGAAAAGATTTATTTAAGGATTGGTTTTTTGGTACATATCATATTAAAAAAAAAAATCAAACGTGTTGCCATTGAGTCAATTCCCACTCATAGTGACCCTATAGGATAGAGAAGAACTTCCCCATAGGATTTCCAAGGAGCAGCTGCTGGATTTGAACTGTGACCTTCTGGTTAGTAGCCAAGCTCTTAACTACTGTACCATAAGCGCTCCATATGATATATATATATATAAAAATCTCTGCATCTCAATACCTTGGTTCAAGGTCTGACGCATTGTAGGTATTTTAAAAACATTTTCAGATCTAAAGCTCCTTAAGCTTATTAAGAGGCTATTAATCTCTTTCCTCCAACCTCTCCTCCTTTCTGTTACAAGTATAATATTCCTTAATGAAAAATTTTTTTTTTTTTTGGCTTTAAAGAGTTTAATGAAAGACTTAATGAACTAATAATACTCCTGATTATACATCTTCAAATCTTATTCATTCTATCATTAATCCACTCAACACATGTTTACTCAGCAGTTGTTATGTGACAGGCACAGTGGTATTTTTTTTTTTTTTTTGGCACAGTGGTATTTGCTGAGATACAAAATAAAGAAACACAGGGCCTCAGCTTAGTGGTGTGAAAACATGTATTTAAAAAACCAGTTCCAACACAGTGTAGTAAGGGGACCCCTAGGTAAAGAACAGCAAGATGGTATAGAGCACCTACATTGGCAAGAAGGACTCAGACTACTGCTGCAAAGATGAAAGAGTAATGCAGACAACAGAAGCAAATTTAATCAAGCCACTGCCCCTAGAATGGAGAGAGGTAAAATGTTTTTCATTAATGATTAATTCATTATGCTTTAAGAAGAGAAGGTACATTTGGAGGCAGGTTACAAAAAGTCCCTTAGGACCACTGTGTAAGGTTCACAGAACCCCTGAGGCCCCCGAGGTCTATGTCATAAGCACCATGGCAACAGATACTGCATTCAGGGAACAATGCTCCTCCCTCCTACTGAATTTCCTATGTTCTTACTTGCTGAAACATCTTTTCAACCTTTGTTACCAAGGAGTTTTTCAAACTGTCACTTATAACATTGTTTCCTAAGTCTTTTCTCTTTGTTCCCTTTTACTACATGTGCAGAGTGTGATTCCATCAGTGCTGGGAGATAATATATTTCCTTACAATCATGTTCCTGTATTTATTTGATAGGCAAGACTTTTTTTCCCTCTTATGTACATTAAATGACTTTATTTTCTGTTCATTTGTTCACTGCTGCACAAGAGCATTAAAGCTGCAGGAAGCAAAATAAAACTTACATTAGTTAATTGGCTACAGCATGAATATAACCAAATGAGGGTATCTCTTTTGCTATGCCACAGAAAGTAACTATAGTTTTGACAGATTTCTAAATATTAAATAAGACTTTTATTGAGAAAGAAGAATTTGCCTAGATACCTATTTTGTCAATACAATTTAGGGATAAAAATACGGTAGTCATTGGACAATAAGTAGGGCTAGGGAATAGCAGATAAAAAAGAGATTTTCCTTTAGTTTTCCTAACTTCTTCATAATAGTGAAATAGTAAGGAGAATTTCTATTAATTTATAACTGTAAGGTTACTATTTACATGCAGATTTGTGATTAAGCATTACAGGAAAAATTTAAGTTGTTTTTTTTTAATAAAAGAAATATATAGCCACTTGGCAGAAAATCAAGAAAAGGAAAAAAAATTCTTACATCATGGGTTATTATAGGTAGTTTTCTCTAATGTGAACATCTGGGTACAAACCTACTTCTATGTTAATGGATGGTCCATAAGGCTTGGCTAGCACACAAATCAGAAATTCTCTACCCTCCCCTTTGAAAAAGAAAAGAAAGTGTTAAAAAAAAAAAAAAAAGATTTGCAAAAAAAAGGACGCATCAAACACGTCCCTCTTGGAACTACTGAAAGGGTTTAACTAACGAGCAAGCAAAAGAGAGGATGACTATTAGTTCTATTTTGTTTTTAACTTAATAATGCATTCAATTTATTTACCTGAAGTGCATGTGCATGTGTGTATAAAATTTAGTACCCTAATCATAGCAGAAACTCCTCTAACTTTCAAGTATCTTTGGAAAGAATGTTACGTTTTCCAATGCCTTAATAAAAAATGTTTCATCTCTTCATTTTGCATCATCTTAATTGAATTTAGGAAATTATAAAAACAAATAAAAATCATTCTCACTTGAATCTGTGTTAACTACCACAATGTAAATGGTGATTTATCTGTGAATACAAAACAAAGACCCTACCTGAACATTGTCATAGAACAGAACATCAGGCACTTTCATTTTCTCACGGGCACTATGTATCGGTGTACTGACAGCTCCAATCCTCAGAGATCCAGATGCTACTTCACCTAAACATTTACACGGGACAGAGAATTACTTCTAGCACCGTCCACAGGGAACTCAGTCCACCAGACACAGAATGCACTGTAGCACTGGTAATTCTTAGTGGACTCTTCGAAGGTTTTTAATTCCTGAAAGAAACAAGCTTGAAGGTGGTCATAAAACACCATAGCTCTATATACAGCTTAAAATGTTCCAAAATGTAGAAAACTGATTTTAAACAGTATATACAGCAAACAGCATATGGATAAAATTGAAAGGGGTGGGGGGAATTAGAACTCAGCCAAACCGCCTTCCTAAGTTTGTTTGGTCAGAGTCACTATAACACATACATAAAATAAATATGCATTCAAAAGCTCTGCAGTACCTTGATTATAATGTTTTAGGGCCCACACATTGAAAACCTCCACAAGAGAATCCCCTATAACTCTAGTCAAAAATACAGATGAGGAGGCAGAGCCAAGATGGTGCAGTAGTCAGATGCTTCCAGTGGTCCCTCTTATAACAAAGACCCGGAAAAATCAGTGAATCAATTATATATGACAATCTAGGAGACCTGAACATCAAAGGCAAAGCTGAGGAATCAGACTAAGCGGTAGGGGGAAGGAGAGACGTTCAGAAGCAGCAAGGAGTTGCCAGACCTGACCCAGGGGCAACCGGCACCCAGCAGGCCAGATCGGATGATGAGCACAGTGAGACAAGCAGTGGAGTTCGGGACACATTTTCCACTTTGGGAGACAGTGAGTGGCGGAGAGTGTGATCAGCCCTCCAGAACCAGTGAGAAGTGGCCCTCAATTGGCAAAAGATAAGTACATGTGTCTAACCTACCGCCCAGATCAAAAAACATCCCATTTGGGAAGAACCTCTCTCCCTGCTCTGCACCAGGAACTGGGCCAGCTTCAGTGAATGTCAACTGCCACTTCCCCTGCGCTGGAATTAGTGCCCATCACGCCCCCTGAGTCATTCTACCAGCCTGGGAAAGGGACCAAATTAATAAACAGGAAAAAATAACCTGCTGGCTCCCCTAGACCGGAAACTTGGGACAGGTACGGCTCCTTTGCCTAGGCACAGGCATAACGGGTCCATAGACTTTGAATGCCTCTCGCCCCTTTCACCCCTGCATAGACCTGTGTGAGCCCATCTCAACAGCACAGGCCCTCATTAACACAGTACAACAGGGTATATACCTGAAGCCTAACTTCACTGTATCAGTTACATGGTGGAGTGGCAGATTTGTGACATTTGACACCGCTCTGCCCATTAAGCGGGGTGCTCACCTACCTACATCAGGAGCCTGAGGACTCCACCCATACCACTTAGCCACCTGCAACACGTGTCCAAGAATAAGTGGTGTCTCCCAGTCCTTACAGCCAAAAGCACTGGGTGCCCATAGTCCAGCTGCAAAACCTACCCACCTACGCACTCTAGGGAACAGGGACACACTTTGCTCCCAGACACTCAGGGCAGCCGTCAGCCCCATGCCTTGCTTAGCACATTACTCCCTGCTACAGCCAGATACCTGGGCCTGTTCCAATCACCACTATGTAGCCCTGCCTGTCTAGGACTATAGATGAGAGTCTGCACCACACACTTGGTGACTGATGACCTGGACACCTAAGCTGAATCCACACAAGAAAAGTAAACACACCCCTGGGCTCATATACCTAGTAGCAGCTCTAACCACCTATTGACAGGACGTGAGATTTTCAAGGACACCAATAGTCAAACTGGTGCACACAAGCAGCCTATTTGGGCATATCAAAACAAAACAAAACAAGAAGCTAGGACACAGTAAGCAAACATAAAATAAATAAGTATAATAACTTATTGATGGCTCAGCGACAACAGTCAGTATCAAATCACATAAAAAGGCAGACCATGATGGGCTCAGCAAGCTCCTAAAACAACGAATCAAAAAATCTTCTAGAGGAAGAGAATTTCCTGGAATTACCAGAGGTAGAATACAATAGATTACTGTACAGAACTCTTCAAGAGATCAGGAAGGAGATCAGGTAAAACACAGAACGAGCCAAGGAACCCACAGACAAAGCAACAGATGAATTTAAGATTATAGAAAAGCACAATGACAAATTTAACAGCTGCAATAATCCATATATAGAGATAGCAAACAGAAATCCAGAAGATTAGCAATAAAATTTCAGAATTAGAAAACTCTGTAGAAAAATCACAGAAGGAGAATTGAGGAAATGGAAGACAGAATTAGTGAGACTGAAGATAAAGCACTTGACACCAACTTATCTGAGAAAAAAATCAGAGAAAAGAATTTACAAAAAAGAAGAAACCCTAAGAATTATGTGGGACTCTACCAAGGGGAATAACCCATGAATGACTGCAGAACCAGAACAGGGGGGGATAACAGAAAATACAGAGAGAATTGTTGAAGATTTGTTGACAGAAAACTTCCCTGATATTGTGACAAATGAAAAGATACCTATCCAAGATGCTCATCGAACCCTACACAAGGCAGATCCCAAAAGAAAGTCAACCCAGCCCCAGTCAACAAGACGTATTATAATCAAACTTGCCAAAACCAAAGATAAAGAGAGAATTTTAAGAGCAGCTAGGGATTAAACCAAAAGTCATCTACAAAGGAGATTCAATAAGACTAAGTTCAGGCTACTCACCAGAAACCACGTAGGCAAGAAGGCAATAGAATGACATATATAAAGCCTTGACGGAAAAGAACTGACAGCCAAGAATTATATATCCAGAAAAGCTGTCTCTCAAATATGATGGGGAAATTAGGGCATTTCCAGATAAAGAGAAGTTTAAGGAATTTGTAAAAACCAAACCAAAATTACAAGAAATACTAAAGGGAGTCCTCTGGTTAGAAAATCAATAACATCAGATAACAACCCAAGACTACAGCACAGGACAGAGCAACCAGATATCAACCCAGATAGAGAAATAACAAAAATAAAACTAAAACGCCCAAAACAGGGAAACGGAGACATCATTATGTAAACAATGACAACATTAAATCAAAAAAGAGGGACTAAAAAAAATGTAGTCATAGATCTTTCATATGGCGAGGAAATCAAGAAGATATAAAGTAAAAAAGATTGGTTTAAACTTAGAAAAACAGTGTAAATACTAAGCTAACCAGAAAGGAAACTAACAACCCTACACATCAAAATAAAAAACAAGAAAAACAATAAAGACTCAGCAAATACAAAAGCAACAACAATGAAAAAGATGAAAAGAAAATACATAAAGAAAAATGACTCAGCACAGAAAATTAAGTAGAAGAAAACTGTCAACCACACAAAAAAAGGACATCAAAATGACAGCACTAAACTCATACCTATTAATAACTATGTGGAATGTAAATGGACTAAATGCACCAATAAAGAGACAGAGTGGCAGAATGGATGAAAAACACAATCTGTCTATATGCTGCCTACAAGAGACACACCTTAGACTTAAAGACACAAACAACCCAAAACTCAAAGGATAGAAAAAATATATAAAGCAAACAACAATCAAAAAACAGCAGGAGTGACAACATTAATCTCTGACAAAACAGACCAAAGTAAAATCCACCACAAAGGATGAGGAGGGACACTATATAATGATTAAAGGTCAATACACCAGGAGGACATAACCATAGTAAACATTCACACACCCAATGACAGGGCTCCAAAATACATAAAACAAACTCTAACAGCATTGAAAAGAGAGAGAGACAGCTCCACAACAACTGCAGGAAACTTCAACTCCCCACTTTTGGTGAAGGGCAGAACATCCAGAAAAAAGCTCAATAAAGACATGGAAGAACTAAATGCCACAATCAACCAACTTGATCTCACAGACATATATAGAACACTCCAACCAATAGCAGCCAAGTATACTTTCTTTTCCAACGCACATGGAACGTTCTCCAGAATAGGCCACATGTTAGGCCATAAAGCAATCCTTAATAGAATCTAAAGCATCAAAATATTACAGAGCATCTTTTCTGACCATAAGGCCATTAAAGTAGAAATCAATAAGTGAAAATGCAAGGGAAAAAAATCAAACACATGGAAACCGAACAGCACCTTGCTCAAAAACTACTGGGTTATAGAAGACATTAAGGATGGAATAAAGAAATTCACAGAATCAAATGAGAATGAAAACACATCCCACCAGGACCTTTGGGACACAGCAAAAACGGTACTCAGAGGTCAATTTATAGCAATAAATGTAGACACCCAAAAAGAAGAAAGGGCCAAAATCAAAACATTAACTCTGCAACTCAAATAGAAAGAGAGCAGCAAAAGAAGCCCTCAGGCACCAGAAGAAAACAAGTAATAAAAATTAGGGCAGAATTAAATGAAATAGAAAACAATTCAAAGCGTTAATAAGACCAAATGCTGGTTCTTTCAAAAGATTAACAAAATCGATAAACCACTGCCCAAACTGACAAAAGAAAAATAGGAGAGAAGCAAATAACCTGAATAAGAAATGAGATGGGCGATATCACAACAGACATACTGAAATTAAAAGAATCATAACCGAATACTATGAAAAACTATACTCTAACAAATGTGAAAACCTAGAGGAAATGGACAAATTACTAGAAACGCACTACCTAACAGTGTGTTTCAATCAAATAAATCTATAACAAAAGAGGAGATTGAAAAGATAATTAAAAAACTCCCAACAACAACAACAAAATAAAATGCCCAGGGCCTGACGGTTTCACTAGAGAATTTACCAAACTTTCAGAGCAGAGTTAACACCACTACTACTAAAGGTATCTCAGAGCACAGAAAAGGATGGAATACTCCCAAACTCATCTATGAAGCCAGAATAATCCTGATACCAAAACTAAGTAAAGACACCACCAAAAAAACAACCAAATAATATGAATCAACCCACCCCAACTTCTTAAATTATTATTTTCAGGGATAGTCTAGGAAACCTGTATTTTCAAATAAACACCTTGGGTGATTCTGACATCCAGCTAGATTGGGAATCTCAGTCCTACACAAGTTGTAATAATTATCATTGTATTGTTCTTTATTTGCTTTAAATGTGTTGTCTTAGAGTAGATCAAGAGCACCTTGAAGCCAGGAAACTAAGTAATAAATTCCCTAGAGTCAGGGAACACATGTCATGTGTATTTCCAACAGCAACCAGACACGTATGTTCACTGCCTGACATGTTCCAAGGTCAATAATAGTAGTAGTAGTAGTAATAGTGACGATCACAATAATAGAAGCTATCATTCACTGAAGACTTTCTATGGCCAGATCTCAAGCTAGGTACTTCATCTCATTTTTCTCTCATATAGTTTCATGCAATTTTCTTAACAATGAAACAAGAATTACAAGGACTAGAAGAACATAAATTATTTGCTTAACATCGTCTAGTCAGTATGGGTATAGCTCAAAACAGAACTTAATACAGTCTGACATTCTACCACGTGAAGTGTGTTCAAATCCCTTGACTCCGAATAATATTCCTTCCTGTGGACACACTCTAGCACGCAGATAGCTGATTACAATATCTTAAACAATTTATCTTTTTTTTTCCCTACTTCAGATAAGAAAATTGCAATTTCTTTCACCTCAAGAATGTTGTTTTTGTTCTAGGGTATTTTGAAAGACAAGGGGGAAAACTAACATTTGCTCCATTGGAGTACCATGAACACTTTTGAGCAGAAAATAATTAAACCGTCACTCTGTTTAATGATTGCTGAGTACTACACACTTCTTTTGTCAAAGCACCGTAGATCTGAAGAGTAACCTTTCCCCACAACAGATCCCTGCCATTTTCCTTTGATTCACAGGTTCCACAGGGGAGGAAAACCAGGAGCTGTCATGCTGAGAATTCACCATGTATTCACTACGATCAGACCTCTGAAATAGGCCCATTACAAAGCTGTGAAGGGAAAGAGCAAGAGCGTGGCAGTGAGAACACATATGTAATTTCAGGTTCAAAACAGCATCTGATATCATCTACAGTTTAGTTGATGGAATATTCTCATTAGCTTTAGGGCTTTAGGAAAATTTAACTGAACCAATATTTATTGTCAAAATTCCAAACTAGAAACAGAAATGCACTCAGAGAATGGTGATTCTAGTATATCCCTGGGAGAAAGCTCTCTCTCTCAAGAAATCTCACAGGATAGCATTATTTGGGTAAATACGTCAAGGTCCTCAGCCTGATAGGCTCAAAACTTGATTTTGTCATCACAAATGTGGGCTAATCTAACCCTCAGGAGGATATTAAAGACAGGTACATAAAACCAGAATTGCAAAATATTACTTTGGCAACGAACACTTCAACTTTCACATAGACTATGATACAGTGGCTGCCATGAACAGCATATTCCCATTTGAATGGACCTGCATGGAAAGCAACATCTTTATAGGAAGGTTGCCTGGTGAGCATGGACTCTGAACAAAGAGAGTGGATTAAATGAATTAAATACTTGAAACATCAGACTAACAACTCTCCACAAGAGCACTGGCATGGAAGACTAATGGGACCAAATGAGTAAAAAGTCTCTTATCTTTCCTTATCCCCTATATAAGGCTTAGATGTTCAGCCTATTTCCAAGACTGGGCAATCTACAGTTTGAATGACACAATCTTTCTCTGGGTATCTTAATAGACTCATTTAAGCAACATATGCATCTACAGCTCTTTGAGTTGCCTTTGCATGTCTGTACTCAGATCCATCAGTGTACTGAGTTCATAATTTTACTCTGAAAAAGACATCTTATTTCCTTAACACCAAATTCTTGTGTCAGCGTAGCCACAACTACTACCAACATCTACTACAAAAGAGAACCACAATAGTCCCCTTCAGAGAGGTGTCATACATTGGATATTTTGATAAAACAATACCTTACAAAATAGAGAAAACTTTCATTGTGCTCTAAGTGAAGAAGAGAAAACTTTTGTAGGAAGAGATACATCTCTCCACAACTCAAAATTGTATTTATGTCTAGCAAGAAGAAAAGTACCACAAAAGATGCTAAAGGTGGGAGGAGAAAGAAGGCATAAAATGGTATGCTAAATGTTATTTTACTCTGTATCCACTTAGAACAATTTCCCAAATGTGTCCCATAGGACATGGTTGGCTCTCAAAATGTAGAAGTTGTACAATAAAAATCAAATTCTCAGTTCTGCAGTTATACACACATGGAAAATATTAGATAAAACAAAATTAGGCAAGTTTATTTACAGCAGGAATTCTCAGAGCCTTTAATTTGTTAGTTGTGATTCTGAGGTGGTGGGGGACCGTATCCAGCGTGCACTAAAAGGAATATTCTAAGGTTTAACTTGTAAGTGGTTTTCAAACACCCTTTTAAATAACAGATCCATTTCTTTAGCCCAATATATTGGAAAGACAAAAGGAGAAGTGCTGTGGTTGAAGAACAGACAAAAAACAAAGTATTTTATTATTGAAATTAAAATAATAAATAGAATCAAACATTTGAAAATTATTATTTCACTTCAAAAGAAATAAATCTAACACTTACATCTGTAATCCTTCAATTCGGGTTCCAGGTGACCAGCAGTTGTCCTTTCTATTGCAGCATCTGCCAGATTTTTTTCTAACGCTGCCCTTGCAAGACTTGGTAAAAACCTGGGGCAGGGGGCAGGGAGGAAGGGGGTAGAATGATAAAGTCAAAACTTTCTGTGATTTATAAAAATCTTTTAACACACACACACATACACCCTTACTACTTTCATCCTATTAAGAGAGATCAGTCTGGATCTGTGAAATCCAAATCAAACACAGTTTTAGAATAAACATAAACCCCCAGAACATATTAAGCATACGTTTGTTGAATCTGCTTTAATAAGTAGAACTCATTTGTAATTACCAAACCCGTTGTCGTCGAGTTGATTCCGACTCATAGAAACCCTATAGGACAGAGTAGAACTGCCCCATACGGTTTCCAAGGAGCGCCTGGTGGATTCAAACTGCCGACCTTTTGGTTAGCAGCCGTAGCTCTTACCCACTATGCTCCCAGGGTTTCCCATTTGTAATTAGCAGTGCTTATTGATACACAATGGAAACCCTGGTAGCATAGTGGGTAAGAGCTACGGCTGCTAACCAAAAGGTCGGCAGTTTGAATTCACCAGGCGCTCCTTGGAAACCGTATGGGGCAGTTCTACTCTGTCCTATAGGGTCGCTGAGTCAGAATCAACTCGACTGCAACGGGTTTTTGGGTATTTATATACAATATTTTGCAGAACAAGACTTAAAATAATTTGCTTTCTTAATTGACTCTAATATACCCCCTAAGTCTTGATTATGTGTTGAACTGGCTTGTCAAATTTCCTTAACAGATAAAACAACACTTTAGCCTGCTTCAGGTTGCCAAGCACCAATCCATGTTAGTGCAGCTGGATTAACGAGTGTTTCTTCACTTTCCCAACACAAATTACTGAATGAATATAAGATTATCCAGCTTGTTTCTTCCTTGTCAATTACAGCATATTTTAATCTTCCTGGAAATAACTTGTGGAAAGAAAATACACTTTCTAAAAAAAAGAAAGATTAAAACAATATGTCTAGCTGTAGCATAAGTATTTTAGGACAGAATTTGTAATTAATCTTACAAATATATTTTTTAAAGTCCTAATGCATAAGCACTGTTTAAAAAAAAAAAAAAACCTGCTTATCCATTCTATATGTACATTGTCAAAATAACCATCTGATGAGTAACAAAAGCATCCTCCAACTACAAATAAACTGTTTGAATACCACATTCTTGGTACACGATGTAACGACACAAATAAAGTTATATCGGGAGTTTAGGATCCCAAGAGAGCCCACAGAAATGATTTATAATCCATAGGTATCTGTAACATACCACAATGAGCCACAATGTTCCAAATAAACATATTAAGAACATAAACCAAACCAAACCCATTGCCACTGAGCAGATTCCAACTCTTAGAGACCTTGTGGGATAGAGTAGAACTGCTCTATAACATTTCCAAAGAGCAGCTGGTGGACTCAAACTGCTGACTTTTGGGTTAGCAGCCAAGCTCTTAACCACTGTGTGCCACCAGGGCCCCATTAAGAACATACTCCTCCTAATTTAGGCTTTCCACATCTCTAAATCTCTACATCTAAAACACAGGCAGAACAAAATGCTGGCTGGTCCTGAGCTATCCCCATGATTGGCTGGGGATCAGGCCATTGTGATTCATATGGTTTAGAGAAGATCACCAGGCCTTTCTTCCTCTTCCATCTTAGTCTGGAATCTCCATTGAAACCTGTTTAGGATAATAGCAACATGTAAGCCTCCACTGATGGGAGGTAGCTGCATATGAAGTGCATTAGCCAGGAATCGAACCCAATTCTCCTAAATGGAAGGTGTGGATTCTATCACTGAACCACCAATGACTGACCTTGAGAAAAGAGGCAAATGGATGAAGATGAAATGAACTGCCGAGTTTTCTGTCCCAGTAATATTCCAATCCACATTTCTGACACTGTCTCCCACCTACGCCTCATTTTGGTCCTAGGTTATGGTGTAGGGGAATTTATGTGTTTCTTGGCCAGAAGCCTATTGATACAACATCAAGTCATTTTAACTGGTGTTCATCTCTGACCTTTCGTCACACTTCTTAGATTCTTACCTTGTTGCTCATGACCAAGCCCTCACCTTATCTCCTAGATCCAGTAACCATGCTTTCAGCTTGCTTCCAGAGTGCCTGTCCTGGCACTCTGCCCTACCTTCTTCTCATCACTATGCCATGAACAAGAGTCCAGCCTGTAAACATTAGGCCCTACAGCAGCATCTCTATGGCCTCCTATCAGACCTCTGTGAATAACAACTGACACTTTCATTACTCACAGACTTTACTTACCATGCGCAGACACTCCTGACATCTATACCGTCTGTCAACAAACTGCCCATGTACTGAAGCCTTTCTAGACTGACCTTCAAAGCCTGTGTTGTTGTTAGGTGCCTCTGAGTCAACTCTAACTCATAGCAACCCCATGCAACAAAATAGAACTGCCTCACAGGGTTTTCTTGGTTTTTTTTTAATCTTTACAGGAGCAAATAGCCAGGCCTGTCTTCCAAGGCCCCTGCGTGGGTTCAAACTGCCAACCTTTAAGTTGAGTGCTTCACTGTTTTCACCACCCATGGAGCCAAAATGTTCCAATAGTGTATGTAAATATAAGATTTCAACTTAAAAAAAAATCAAAAGTATAAATTAATCACTCAGTTACATATTTTAAATAGAAATTGAAAGTCTGCCTAATATCCACTGAGCCCTTGGTCCTTCTCTCTCATTCTTCCCCACCTCCTTTTTATTAAAGATTGAGAAATTGCTATTTATTTGAGAGAAAACGTTGAATTTAAGAAAGAAATGGCAATAACATTAATTTAAAAAATTTTCACTAAGCACCACATAGTTCCCAATCCTTTCACCAAGAATCCCTTTATTATTGAAAGATAATCTAAAACCTACTCAGGTTTTCAATAAGGAAATCTATAATTGCCCAGCAGGTCTTCTAATTAGCATGAGATGACCAGGTTAACATCTTGAAAAGATATAATGGGAGTGAAAACATATTTTAAAAGCTTTGTTTAGCCTGAACATTCTAACTGAAGGGATATGTTCAATTTTCTTTAACACTGAAAAAATGTTAACACCTCCACCCAAGGCTGGTAATATGGGCACATCTTTTGCTCTTATTCTATCTTCTTTTGCTACCAACCTAGAAAATTCTATCTTATTTCTTAATAAGACCTGTGGGGTCTCCATGAGTCTAAATTGACTCCATGGCAATTAATGACAATAACAACATTGCTACCAAACCAAACCAAACCAAACCCATTGCTGTCGAGTCAATTCCAATTCATAGAGACCCTATAGGACAGAGTAGAACTGCCCCATAGGGTTTCCAAGGAGCGCCTGGTGGATTCAAACTGCCAACCTTTTGGTTAGAAGCTGTAGCACTTAACCACTATGCCACCAGGGTTTCCAAAGTACTTTAAAAGGAAAACAGGATATGTAAAATTATGAATGCAATTTGAAGTATTTGAAGGTATTGAATTTAGCCAAGTTTTATAAACGGAACCAAACATCTTTCAAAGGCCTATAAAAGTGATTGCTAAAATCTACTATATTTAGAAATAAGCAAAACAAAATGGAAAGCATAAGAAGATTTAGATTTTTGTAAGCTATAGTTTTAAAAATTGAATATTAGTTTTTAAAACCAAATATAAATCTGTGACTGGCCTTTTCTGGAAGTAAAATCATTCTTGAGAACACCAAAAAATTCACATAAAAAATAATCATGTAATACAATATATGATGAGTTTTATCAGACTTGTGATTTTAAAAAATTAATCACTTAATAGTTTAAATGGCAATCCTGGTGGCGTAGCGGTTAAGAGCTACAGCTGCTAACCAAAAGGCTGGCAGTTCAAATCCACCAGGCGCTCCTTGGAAACTCTATGGGGCAGTTCTACTCTGTCCTACAGGATCGCTATAAGTCGGAATCAACTTGACAGCAATGGGTTATGGGTAATAATTTAAATGGAGTGGAAATCTTACATAGATATTATTCATTTTCTATTGTGAGAATTTCTGGCAAAAGTTGTACACAA
The DNA here is from genome assembly GCF_030014295.1 of Loxodonta africana. Lineage (NCBI taxonomy): Eukaryota > Metazoa > Chordata > Mammalia > Proboscidea > Elephantidae > Loxodonta > Loxodonta africana. Next base: position 60,125,568 of record NC_087358.1, read on the forward strand.
ACTGAGTTTTCCATGAATAGAATAATTTCTGCATTACCTAAATTTCAGAGACACTTAATCTTAATTTCTGATTAAATTCTTATAACTCTACTTAAAACTTCTGCGCCAAAGGATAATCACCATTTTTCAGAAATAAGTTAATTGAACACAAAATACGATTACAGTGACCCTCTACTTAATTCTTTTTTAATAAACGAATCGTTGGAATGCAAAATACCTAATGATCTCCTAATCTTCTAAATTTTCTTCCCTTTGGCCCCTAAGGTTTTCAAATACCTAGAAAAAAAATTATGCAACTAGCTCAAAGAGTTGATGTGGATATTATGGGCTATGAAGTTAAATGCTTACGAAGTCATTCCTTCAGACAAAGAAATTTTCTACTCTGAACCCAAATGATATAAACAGGAAAGTGGGTATTTCAAAAATTAATACTGGCAAAGAAACAAGACTAGAAAATGTTGAATAAATTTAGGTTAGAGATTTTCTTTTGATTTTGTCTGCTAAATACTTCATGAATACAAATGTCAATTTTTGTTTCAAAAGTTTCCATAAAATTCCATTTCTTTTCACTGCTTCAATATAGAACGAGGGCATTGAAAACAGAAACAACGCTTTATACACAGATGTTGTTTTGGTTCCTTCCTGCCATTGTGCTATCCTGCAGAGGTTCACGATAAGTCTTTGGACTCTGTAGCTTTGCTAAAGTCAGTGGATGGTACATAAACAAGACAGCTGCTCTGCAACGAGCCAGGAGGTAATGAGGAAATGGGAGTTTTATTGTGGTTAGCTGATAACCCTGGAAAAATCGACTGGCTATTTGATTCAGTGAAATACTTGTGAATTTCACAAAAGAAAGCATTTTGTTTTTGTTTTTCAATGTTTAACTATGAAATATTTCAAGCACGTAGAAAATCACTGAGAATATTAAGCATTCTATTTGTCTCTCTTCATTCCTAGAACTTTTATCCTGAAACTTCTATGTATCTTTCTTGTCCATATGTTTATATTTGGATATACAACAATGGACATACTTTTATATTGCCCTTTTTTATACTGCAATGTACTTTTTTCCCTCAATACTATGTTGTCATGATTTATACTTGTTGATACACGTAGAGCTACTTCATTTTAATTGCTGGATAGTGTTTTCTTATATGAATATATCAATTTACATATCATTCCATGCCAATGGACATATACGTTGTCTTCATTTTTTTGTTATTACAAACAACAATGCAAAACATTCTTATACATGCCTCCCTGTACACATATATAAGTCTATCTCTGAGACAGATATGAAGCAGTGGGATAGTCAGATCATGGGGCATTAATATAGTCAGTAGATAAAGATACTGTGAGATTGACCGCCAAGTGATGAGGCTTCCACCCCAATAACAGTAATGAAATTCCATTTCCTACCACTCATAAAAAATTTAATTTTTGAAGTCTGATGGATGTAAAATGATAGGTAATTCTTGTTTTAAGTTTGGTTTTCCCCAGGACCCATACCTCCCACCACACACAAAAACTAACTCAAAATGGATCAAAGACCTAAATATAAAACCCAAAATGATAAAGATCATGGAAGAAAAAATAGGACAACGCTAGCGGCCCGAATACATGGCATAAATTCAATACAAACCATAACTAACAATGCACAAACACCAGAAGATAAACTAGATAACTGCAAGCTCCTAAAAATTAAACACTTATGGTCATCAAAAGACTTCACCAAAAGAATACAAAGAGAACCCACAGGCTGGGAAAAATTTTTTGGACACAACATATCTGACAAGGGTCTAATCTCTAAAATCTATAGAATACTTCAACACCTCAATAACAAAAAGACAAACAATTCAACTAGAAAATAGGTAAAAGATATAAACAGACACTTTACCAAAGAACACATTTGGGCAGCTAACAGACACATTAGGAAATACTGGCTATCATTAGCCATTAAAGAAATGTAAATCAAAACTAAAATGAGATAGCATCTCACCACCACCCCCACCTCCCAAATACACACATGAATCAAAAAAACAGAAAATGACAAATACTGGAGACGTTGTGAGGAGACTGGAACTCTTATGCACTGGTGGGAATGTACAATTGTACAACCACTATGGAAAACGACATGGCACCTCCATGAAAAGCTAGAAATAGAAACACCACACGATCCAGTAATCTCATATCCTAGAGAAATAAGAACCGTGACACAAATAGACATGTACACGTCCATGGATTATTCACAATATTCACAACAGCAAAAAGATGGAAACAACCTAAGTGCTCATCAACAGAATGGATAAACAAATTATGGGACATATACACAACGAAATACTGCACAATGATGAAGAACAATGATGAATCTGAGAAACATCTCACAACACAGGTGAATCTGGAGGGCATCACACAGAGTGAAATAAGTGAATCACGAAAGGACAAATATTGTATAACACCACAATTATAAAAACCCCAGGAAAGGTTTACACACAGAAAAAAAACAGTCTTTGATGGTTACAAGAGGGGAGATGTGGGGAGAGGAAATCACTAACTAAATCTTAGACAAGTGTTAACTTTGGTGAAGGGAAAGACAATACACAATATAGGGGAAGTCAGCACAACTTGACCATGGCAAAGTCATAGAAGCTTCTAGACACATTCAAACACCTTGAGGGATGACACAGGGATAAACACCCTGGCATTACACAGTTCATAAAGAAAATATTCTATATCCTACTTTTGTGAGTAGCGTCTGGGGTTTTAAAGTTTGCGAGCAGCCATCTAAGATATACCTATCGGACCCATCGTGTTCAGAGCGAAGGAGAAGAAAACCAAAGATACAAAAAAAAGATCAGTCCAAAGGACTAATGGACCACATGAACCACAGGCTCCACTGGGTTCTAGTTCTGCTTTCAGAAGAACTAGATGGTGCCCAGCTACCACCACTGACTGCTCTGACAGGGATCCCGATAGATGGTTTCCAGACAGAGCGAGAGAAAAATGTCGAACAAAATTGAAATTCACAAAAAAAGATCAGATTTACTGGTCTGACAGAGACTGAAGAGGCCCCCGAGACTATGGCCCCCAGACACCTGCTAACTCAGAACTGAAGCCACTTCTGAAGCCCATCTTTCAGCCAAAGATTACACAGGTCTACAAAACAGACAATAACACACACCTCTTAGTTCAGTCAAGTACATGAGACTAAATGGGCAAAACCTGCCCAAAAGCAAAAAGGAGACGGTAGGAAGGGACAGGAAACCTGGACGAATGGACCCAGGGAACCCAGAATGTAAAGGGAAAGTGGGAGAGTGCTGACACATTGTGGGGACTGCAACCAATGTCACAAAACAATTTGTGTATAAATTTTTGAATGAGAAACTAATTTGCACTATAAACTTTGACCTAATACACAAAATGAAAAAAAAAAGCAAGTTACAGAATTATTTCCTAATTTCTAAAAGTCACAGAATGTTGTTTATGATATATATTTTAAATGTACTAAATGCATATATTATTTCTAAAGAGGCATAGCATAAATGTTGTTGGTGCCGTTAAGTTGATTCAGACCTATATATAGTATATTTAAAAAAAAAAATAAAATTGCATGTAAAAAAATAAAATTGGTTTCCCTGATCAATAATGAGGTTAAGAATCTTTCAAAATGTTTTTTTGGTAACTGGAATTAACTTTTCTGTGCATGCATATTCATCCTTTGCCCATTTAAGGTTGTTTCTTTTTTCTATTAATTTGTAGTACTTTATAGTCCTTGAATACCAATCCTTTCTTGACTATAAATCTTGTAAAACCTTTTCTCCAAGTTTGTGGCTTACAACTTGGAGAGTGGCTTATAATGTTTTTTGTCATAAATATGATTTTATATGTAATAAAGTGGAAAGTTTTTATTTCTGACTATTTACTGACAGAGCTATCTATTCCCACACTGATTTATAATGCTATCTCTAACATACACTAAGTTCCTCCCTATAAATGAGTCTGTTTCTGGGCTCTGTGGTATATTCTAATGGTCTACTTGCCCTTCCTAGCACCAGTACCATATTGTTTTAATGAATACAGCTTTACAATGGATCTTTACATCTAATAGTAAGTATACCCTCCTTGATCTCCTTCAAAAGCTCCTTGGTTATATATTGATCCCTTATACTTCCATGCCAATTTTGAGATCAGCTCATTAAATTTAAAAAAAAAAAAAGAAAAAAAAACCTTGGGAGGATTTTGACTGAATTATATCTATATACTATTTTGGAGGAAAAATAAATAAATAGTTTTACCATAGCAAGTCTTTCCTTCCATGAACATTGTATAGCTTTCCATTTAAGTTCTTTTTTTTTTTTAATACATATATACTTTTCAACAAAGATTAATAGTTTTCTCCATAAAGACTTTATATATCACTTGTTAGATATATTCCTACGTGCCAAAAGCTTTCTGCTGCTATTTTGAATGGGATCATTGTTACCAGAATATAGGAATGCCGTTGATTTTGGTACATCAGAAACTTCATTCAACTCTATTTTCTGTAATAATTTAGATGTAATTTCTCTTGAAAAAAAAAATTTTTTTTTAACGTAGCCAATCAAGAAGTTCCCTTCTATTCATGGTTTATTAAGAGTATCGCAGATTTACAAAGATGTTTTTGTTTTTATTTTTTAGGTTTGGCTATTGGATTTTATTAAATCCTTTTTTTTTCTTCCATTTACTATACTTTTTTCATTAATTTTAATGGAGTCCCTGGATGCTGCAAACGGTTAAGTGCTAGACTACTAGCCAAAAGGCTGGCTGTTCAAACCCATCTAGGGGGACCTTAGAAGACAGGCCTGGTGATCTGCTTCTGAAAGGTCACAGCCTTGAGAAACCTATGCAGCAGTTCTATTCTGCACACACACAGTTACCCTGAGTCACAGCTGACTTGCTGGCAACTGTCATAGACTGAATTGTGTCCCCCCAAAATATCTGTCCACTTAGCTGGGCTATGACTCCCAGTATTATGTGACTGTCCACCATTTTATATGATTTTCCTATATGCTGTAAATCTTATCACTATAATGTTAATGAGATGGATTAATGAGTTATACTGATGAGATCTACAAGATCAGATAGTGTCTTAAGCCGAACTCTTTTGAGATATAAAAGAGAGAAGCAAGCAAAGAGACAGGGGGACCTCATACCACCAAGAAAGCAACACCAGGAGCAGGCTGCATCCTTTGAACCTGGGGTTCTGGTGCAGAGAAGCTCCTAATCCAGGGGAAGATTGATGACAACCTTCCTCCATGGCTAAAGGAGAGAGAAAGCCTTCTCCTGGAGCTGACGCCCTGAATTTGGACTTGCAGCACACTAGATTGTGAGAAAATGAGTTTCTCTTTGTTAAAGCCAACCACTTGTGGTATTTTTCTTATAGCAGCACTAGATGATGACTAAGACAGAATTTGGTACCAAGAGAGTAGGGTGCTGTTCTAACAGATACCTAAAATCTAGAAGCAGTTTTGAAACTGTGAATGGATAGAAGACTCAGAAGGAAGTGAGGAGAACTATTAACATCAGAGAAGGCACAGATGGTGAGAAACAGCTGCAGAGAACTGGCAGCAACAGGGAACTGGCTGCAGCAGGAAACCAGCAGCAGCAGGGAACTGGCAGCAGCAGAACCAGGAGACCAGTGCCAGACAGTGCTGGAGCCAACCCATGGAGCGAGAGAGCTGAGTGCCTGTGCACAGGAGGCTTCCTAGTAGAGTGGGGTACCATCAGACACTTATTGGTGGAGCTACTGAGCTTTGGAACACTAGCCCCAGCGGGGCAGATGAAGGCATGAGGCCCAAGGGATGAGAGGCCAAGGAACCAGGAAGCAGGAGCTGAAGAGACAAGGGACACAGGAAGCCAAGCTGCCTCAGTCTCAAAAGGTATGGCTGTGACCTCTAAGGGTGGAGTCATCACTCAGATGGACTAGGAGAATGGTTTGCCTAAAGCCAAGGGAGCAGAGTTGCCATCCCAGTGGGCCTAGAAAGTGGAGCTAAAGCCCAGGGTCAAGGGGCTTTCACTCAGAATCTGGAGAGTGTGACCACTACCTATAGTCTGGAGGGAAAAGCCATTGTGCAAATGGTCTCAGAGAACAGAGGATTATTTTCAAAGCCTTGAGGGCTAATGTAATGTGTTCTGCTGACTTGCTTGGTGCCTGTTATGCTTCCTTCCCTCCAATTTCTCCTATCTGTAATGGAAATGTCTAGCTTGTGCCTGTTCTTTGTACTTTGGAAACAGATAACTTGTATTCTAGATTTCACAGATGAAGAGGAATTTTTGGATTTTAACTTGGACTCGATTTAAAACTTTTGCTATTATGTGATGGAATAAACATGTTTTACATGTGGCAAGGACATGAATTTCTGGGGGCCAGAGAGTGGTATGGGTAGAGGGTGGAATGTCATGGATTGAATTGTGTCCCCCAAAAATATCTGCCCACTTAGCTGGACCATGAGTTCCAGAATTGTGTGATTATCCACCATTTTATGTGATTTTCCTATATGTTGTAAATCCTATCTGTTAACGAGATGAATTAGCAACAGTTGTATTGATGAGATCTACAAGATTAGATAGTGTCTTAAGCCAATCTCTTCTGAGATATAAGAGACAGAAGCAAGCAGAGAGACAGCAGGGCCTCATACCACCAAGAAAGAAGTGCCAGGAGCAGGCTGCATCCTTTGGACCTGGGTTCCTATGCAGGGAAGCTCCTACTACAGGTGAAGAGTGATAACAAGGACCTTTCTACAGAGCCAACAGAGAGATAAAGCCTTCCCCTGGAGCTGATGCCCTGAATTTGGACTTGCAGCCTACCAGACTGTAAGAAAATAAATTTCTCTTTGATAAAGCCATCCACTTGTGGTATTTCTGTTATAGCAGCACTAGATGACAAAGCAGCAACTAACAACAGTAATAACAAAAATAATCTGATAATACAGTGAATTACAGTAATAGATTATTGAGCTTTCTTCACATTCTTGAGATAATTTCAAATTGTTCATGATTTAAAATATATATATTGCTAGATTTGATTTGTTAGTATTTTATTTAGGATTTCTGCATCCATTACCTGAGTTCAATTTACAACTTTCCTTTTATAAATTATTCTTGTCAGCTTTGGGTATCAAGATTATGCTAAACTCAAAGTGATTTAGAGTTTACACTGCTTATTCTTTGGAACAGTTTGTATACGATAAAGATTATATCTTCTGTGATAAATTGGTAAAACTTGAAAATTAAACCAGCCAGGAATGGCATTTTTTATGAGATTTTTAACTACTAATATGATTTCTTTCATGGTTATGGATCTATTTGAATTTTCTATTCCTTCTTGATCAATTTAGGTAATATATACAACTCTAGAAAACTCTCCTTTTTTATTGTTTTGTAAATGTTGACTGTGTCTGTAGATGTTACTTATTTACTTTCTAATATTACCTGTTTGTGTTTGCTCTCTTTTATGTTGATTAAATTTACCAGAATTTTATTTACTAATATTTTCAAAGAAGGCTTTTGTTTGACTAATCTTCTCCATGGATATTTTATTCTTAATTTTATTAATCTGCGCCCTTTACTTCAATATTCAATTTCTTCTATTTTCTTTGGCTTTAGTTTCTCACTTTTTTTTTTTTTAATTAAGCTGAATGTTTAGCTCATGAATTTTGTCTCTCTCAAATATTGAGGTTCAGTTTCTAATTACGATTTATTCTTTGATGTATGATTGAGATAGAAGTGTTTTAAAATTCTAAATGAATTTTTTGGTATTGGTAATAATTCTGTTGCTTTTTAGTCACAGAAAATGATCTTTATGGTAAAGATACTTTGATATTTAATGAGCATTGACTTTGGTCTAGTGTGTGCTCAATTATTGACACATGGCACAAATATTTCATGTGTACTTTAAAAGAATGGAATATTCTGTGTCCATTGGGCAAAGTCCCATTTTATCAAGTTTGTTAATGGGGTTGTTCAAATCTTCTCTGTCTTTATTAATTTTCAGAATGTATAATCTATCAATTTCTGAAAGAAGTGAGGTAAAACCTCCCACCATGACTTCTGATTTTCCCTTATATTCTTACTTTCTTCTGTCTTATATATTTTGACACTATGTTCCTTCTTAGGTATGAATGGTTCAAAACCAAACCAAATCAAACGTGCTGCTGTCGAGTCGATTCCAACTCGTAGCGACCCTATAAAGACTTGAATTCAGTGAGAAGGGAGAATACAGTTACCTGGAGAGGCAGGCCTTAGCAACAGCACCGTGAAGATTTTCATTAGGATACAGAGACAGCCGACGAGAAATCCGTAACAGCTGTCTGGTAGAAAGTGATGCTGCCAATGATTGTGCCTGACAAAAGGCAAAGACAGCCTGTTAACAGTCCTGTTTGAACTTGCTGAAAGTCCCAAAGGATGGCTATCATAGCAGAATTCGTTATTCCTGAAGGATGAGGCAAAACTTAAATATACACTGTTAATGAGTTACATGTAAAAATATATAGAAACCAATTTACACTTAAAGCATCCTCCTAAATTATAGTTTTTTTAAAAGATCAGTCTAGAAAATGTTTAACAGTTAAATTCAATTAAAAAGTTCTCATTATCCTAAGTGCTTGTGTACATGCTGTGGGAGATGGAAGAAGAACGTGGTTAGATGGAGGAAGAAAGAGTGTTACAAAATAAGGTTGCACTTGACGTACAAATGACCTTACAATTAACTATTTGTTCTTTTTTTTCTTACACAAAACCAATCTGTTAAGATATCCTGAAAATGCTTAGAGCTTTAAGCAAATATGTAATTTCTGAAATGGAAAAAAGGAACTGTAGACAACTGAGCGTGCTGACCACAGAGATTTCAATAAACATGTCACTGGGTGCCAGTTTGCTTTTTGGAACCCTTCCTCTATACCGCCTGGATAATTTCACTTTTTTTTTCTTATACTTCCCCAGATCCCACTAATACAGTTGCTATTGTAGAGCTCAGGACATAGTAAATACTAAAACATTTCTTAAGCTTGAAGTTATCCTGGCAGGCAGCATGATGTAACAATAAAATTTATGGCTTTGGAATGAGACAAATCAGAGTCCCATTTATTAGCTGCGTGACCTCGGCAAATTAGTTAACCTCTCCAAGCTGCAGTTGACCCATCTCTAAAACGGAGACAATAATGCCCTCACTTTATAAGGCTGTCAAGAGGATTAAATTAGAAAATGATTCTAAAGCACATAGCACAACGAACAAGGTATCTCAAGACGAAAAATCTTACAGAGGAAGAGATGTGACCTACATATTCGTATGAATCCAAGGGATCAGATTACCGCATTTTTACATATTTCTCTTTGCCAGTTGCACCCTCCCCCTGTGAGGCATCCTCACAAGGACCACCATGCCAATCCTCTTCCACATGCTCCTGTGGAAAAAATATTAGCATAGCTCACTTATGAAAATACCTCAGGGAGGGGGGGAACATGGCCAGCAAATGCAGAAGGCACATGTTTTCTGTTGTGCTCCTAACTTAACAGCATCAGCATGAGGAGATGGCAATTGTCATTGACGACCAGAGGAGAGAAGCACTTTTGAAGCAACTGGTCCTTTGGGAGGGCAGAACAGGCCACAGTGATGCCACAGAGGGCACGGGGGCATCCAAGCCGCCCTGGCAAGCTGAGGGCCCAAAAAGTGCGATGGATTGAATTGCGTCACCCAAAATGCGTGTTGCAAATCCTAACCGCTATTTGGGATTAGGCTATCTACGTTAATAAGGCAGGATTTGTGTAGGGTATGTTTTGAGTCAATCTCTTAAAAGATTGTGAAGGAGCAGATAAGCAGGCAGAGATGGGGGAAGACTGATGCCAAATCACATGAAGATCACTCAAGAGCAGATGTTCAAAAGAAACAAGTACCTTCTCCTCAAGAGCCGATAGAGACGGAAAGCCTTCCCCTAGAGCCACCATTGCGAATTTCGACTTCTAGCCTCCTAATTATCTAACAATATCATTAATATCACATGCAAGCAAAAATTGCTGAAGATCATTCAAAAGCAGATACAGCAGTATATCAACATGGAATGTCCAAAAATTCAAGCTGGATTTAGAAGAGGACGTGGAACCACGGATATCATTGCTGATGTCACATGGATCCTGGCTGGAAGAGAGAATACCAGAAAGAAGTTTACCTGTGTTTTATTGACTATGCTAAGGCATTTGGCTGTGTGGAGTATAACCAGTTATGGATAACACCGAGAAGAATGGGAATTCTCTAAAACACTTAATTGTGCTCATGAGCAACCAATACATGGATCAAGAGGCAGTCATTCAAACAGAACAAGGGGATACTGTGTGGTTTAAAGGCAGGAAAAGTGTGCATCAGGGTTGTATCCTTTCACCACACCTATTCAATCTCTAAACTGAGCAAATAATCCGAGAAACTGGACTATATGAAGAAGAACGGGGCATCAGGAGTGGTGAAGACTCATTAACAAGCTGTGTTATGCAGATGACACAACCTTGATTACTGAAAGTGAAGAAGACTCGAAGCACTTACTGATGAAGATCAAAGACCACAGCCTTCAGTATGGATTATGCCTCAACATAAAGAAAACGAAAATCCTCACAACTGGACCAATAAGCAATATCATGGAGAAAAGACTCAGGTTGTCAAGGATTTCATTTAACTTGGATCCACAATCAACACATGTGGAAGCAGCAGTCGAGAAAGCAAAAGATGCGCTGTATTGGGTAAATCTGCTACAAGAGATCTCTTTAAAGCACTAAAAGGCAAAGATGTCACCTTGAGGACTAAGGTGCACCTGACGCATGCCATGGTGTTTTCAATCACCTGATATGCATGCGAAAGTTGGACAATGAATAAGGAAAGACTAAAAAGAGTTGACACCTTTGAATTGCGGTGTTGGAGAAGAATGCTGAATATACCACGGACTGCCAAAAGCATGAATAAATCTGTCTTGGAAGAAGTACATCCAGATTGCTCCTTGAAAGCAAGAATGGCAAGACTGCATCTCACGTATTTTGGACATGTTGTCAGGAGGGATCAGTCCCTGTAGAAGGACACCATGTTTTGCATCAGTGAAAAAGAGGAACACCCTCAATGAGATGGATTGACACAGTGGCTGCAACAATTAACTCAAGTATAACAACAATTGATGACCCTTCCTTCAATACACATGCCCTGTCCTTCTTTATATAATCCAGCTTCTCAGATTATTTGCTCAGCATACAGACTGAATATATATGGTAAAAGGATACAACCCTGATGCACACCTTTCCTGACTTTAAACCACACAGCATTCCCTTGATCTGTACAAGTGACTACCTCCCATTCTTTGCAATTTCATCCATATTTTGCTATGATCCACACAGTCGAATGCCTTAGCATAGTCAATAAAACACAGATAAACATCTTTCTGGTATTCTCTGCTTTCAGCCAAGATCCATCTGACATCAACAATGACCCTCGTTCTATGACCTGTTCTGAATCTGGCTTGAGTATCTGGCAGTTCCCTGTGGATATACTGCAGCAACCATTTTTGAATGATCTTCCACATAATTTCACTTTTGTGTGCTATTAATGATATTGTTCAATAGTTTCCATATGCCAAGTAGCTGCCCCCCAAATTTCTTGGCATAGACGAGTGAGCACTTCCAGTGCTTCATCCATTTGTTGAAACATCTCAATTGATATTCTGTCAGTTCCTGAAGCCTTGTTTTTCGCCAGTGCCTTCAGTGAAGCTTGGACTTCTTCCTTCAGTGCCATCGGTTCCTGCACATATGCTACCTCCTGAAATGGCTGAATGTCCACCAATTCTTTTTGGTATAGTGACTCAGTGTATTCCTCCTATCTTCTTTTGTTGCTTCCTGTGTCATTCAGTATTTTCCCCATAGAATCCTTCAGTACTGCAACTCCAGGCTTGATTTTTTCTTCAGTTCCCTCAGTTTGCAGAGCACGTTCTTCCCTTTTCGTTTTCTATCTCCACGTCTTTGTACATGTCATTATAATACTTTACTTTGTCTTCTCGAGCCGCCCTTTGAAATCTTTGGTTCAACTCTTTTCCTTCATCATTTCTTCCTTTTGCTTTAGCTATTCGACCTTCAAGAGCAAGTTTCAGAGTCTCTTACATCCATTTTGGTCTTCTCTTGTCTTTTTAATGACCTCTTGCTTTCTTCATGTGTGATGTCCTTGATGTCATTGCACAACTTGTCTGGTCTTCGGTCATTAATGTTCAATGTGTCAAATCTACTCTTGAGATGGTCTCTAAATTCAGGTGGGATATACTGAAGGTCATACTTTGGCTCTCGCTGGCTTGTTTTAATTTTCTTCAGTTTCTATTTGAACTTGCATATGAGCAACTGATGGTCTATTCTGCAGACAGCCCCTGGCCTTGTTCTGACTGATGATACTGAGCTTTTCCATTGTCTCTTTCCACAGATATAGTTGATTTGATTCCTGTGTATTCCATCCAGCAAGGTCTACATGTATGGTCTTTGTTTACGGAGGTGAAAAAAGGTATTTGCGATGAAGAAGTCGTTGGTTGCAAAATTCTATCATGTAATCTCTGGCATCATTTCTATCACCGAAGCCTTATTTTCCAACTACTGATCCTCCTTTGTTTCTCACTTTCACATTCCAATCTCCAGTAATTATCAATGCATCCTGATTGAATGTTCGATCAATTTAGCACTGCAAAAGTTAGTAAAAATCTTCAATTTTTTCATCTTTCGCTTCAGTGGTTAGTGCGTAAATTTGAATAATAGCCGTAATAACTGGTCTTCCTTGTAGGCATAATAGATATTATGCTATCATTGACAGCACTGTACTTCAGGATAGATCCTGAAACGTTCATTTTGACGATGAATGCAACAATATTCCTCTTCAAGCTGTCATTCTCAGCACGGTAGACCATATGATTGTCCAACTCAAAATGATCAATGCCCATCCATTTCAGCTCACTAATGCCTAGGATATTGATGTTTATGTGTTCCGTTTCATTTTTGACTATTTCCGATTTTCCTAGAGTCATACTTCAGAAATTCCACGTTCCAATTATTAATGAATGTTTGCAGCTGTTTCTTCTCAGTCCGAGTTGTGCCACATCAGCAAATGATGGACCCAAAAGCTTGACTCCAACCACATCTTTAAGGTCACCTCTACTTTGATGAGGCATCTCTTCCCCAGTCATCTTTTGAGTGCCTTCCAATCTGAGGGGCTCATCTTCTGGCACTATATCTGACAATGTTTCATTGCTATTCATAGGTTTTCACTGGCTAATTCTTTTCAGAAGTACAGAGCCAGGTCTTTCTTCCTGGTCTGTCTTAGTCTGGAAGCTTTGCTGAAACCTGTCCACCATGGGTGACCCTGCTGGTATTTGAATACCGGTGGCATAGCTTCCAGCATCACAGCAACATGCAAGACCCCACAGTACGACAAACTGACAGACGCGTCTGTCAGTGTCTGTTAGAGGAGCACTAAAAAGCTTTCATGGATTGAATTATGTACCCCCAAAAATGTGTTTATCAATTGGGCTGGGCCATGATTCCCCATATCATGTGATTTTCCTATATGTTGTAAATCCTGCCTCTATGATGTTAATGAGGGAGGATGGACAGCAGTTGTGTTATTGAGGCAGGACTCAACCTACAAGATTGGATTGTGTTTTGAGGCAATCTCTTGAGATATAAAAGAAGCGAGTAGAGAGACGGGGACCTCATACCATCAATAAAGCGGTGCTGGGAGCAGAGCAAATCCTTTGGACCTGAGGTTCCTGTGCTGAGATGCTCCCAGACCAAGGGAAGATGGATGACAGGGACCTTCCTCCAGAGCTGAGAGAGAAAGCCTTCCTCTAGAACTGACACCTTGAATTTGGACTTCTAGCCTGCCAGACTGTAAGAAAATTAATTTCTCTTTGTTAAAGCCATTCACTTGTGGTATTTCTGTTATAGCAGCACTAGATAACTAAGACAATAGCTAAGACAGAATTTGGTATAGAGAAGTAGGAGTGCTGCTCTAACAGATGCCCAAATTATGGAAGTGGTTTTGGAATTGGATAATGGCTAGAGGCTGTAAGAATTTTAAGGTACCTAATAGTTTTTTTTTTTTTTTTTTAATAGTACAAGTCTAGATTGACTTGAAGAGATGGTTGGTAGAATTATAGATGCCAAAGGCAATTCTGATGAGGGCTCCGAAAGAAGTGATGAGAGCCATAGAGAGAGTTTCTATTGTCTTAGAGAATATACGTGACATCATCAACAGAATGGTGCTAGACATGTGGATGTTAAATGTGCTTCTGGTGAGGCTTTAAAAGGGAACGATGAACATGTGACTGGACAATGGAGGAAGGGTGATGTTTTTTATGCAGTGGCAAAGAACTTGCTTGAATTATGTTCAAAGATTTGGTGGAAGGTAGAACTTGCAAGTAATGAACTTATATTTGGCTGAGGACGTTTCTAAGCAAGATCTTAAAGGGGCCGCATGCTCTCTCCTTGCCACTTATAGTAAAACATGAGAAGAAAGAGATGCACTTAAAAATGAACCGTGCAAAATGAAAACAAAACCTAAAGATTTAGAAGATTCTGTTATACCAACTAAGGATATGGTTTCTAGAATTTTCACCAAGGATGCAGCTACTCAATCTTTTGTTAAAGAGATTAAGCCTGTGACTGATTGATCTAACCAATTACCATGTTAGAAAAGCCATCAGCTTAGACTGAAGGAGACGGAGCTAGGATGAAAGGATGGAAAGCTGTCTGCCTCTTAAAATTCTACAGGCAGGAAATAGGCCAAAGCAGCTACATGTGTTGTCCTCCAAGAAAAGAAAAGCTCCATCCCTGGAGCTGCACAGAGATCAGCATAAGTGTTTGAAGGAGTATGGGGAAGCAGGGCTGCCTTGGTTTGAAAGAGTGGAGCTACAGCCTCCTAGGTTTCAGTAAGTCATATCTCCACCAATTCAATTCTGGAGTATGAGGCTGCTGTGCCCGAAGGCCGAGAGAATGGGGCCGCCATGCCCAAGGGGTAGGAAAATGAAGCCTGTCAGGGTTCGGGGGTGGAGGGTCATTAAGATAGACTAGGACAATGGAGAAGCCCAAAACCAAGGGAGCCCAGCTGCTGTCCCAGTGAACCCAGAAGGTGGGGCTGAAGCCTTGGGCTGATAGGTCTCTACCCAGAATCCAGGAGGTACGGCCAACACCCAGAATCTGGAGAGTGGGGCCATTGCCCAGATGGTCTTAGAGAAGAAAGGATTATTTCTAAGCCTGCAGAGCTAATGTAATTTGTTCTGCTGGGTTTTGTACTTGCTTCCTGCTGGTTATCGTTCTTTCCTTCTATTTTCTTCTATCTGTAATAGAAATGTCTACATTGTGCCTGTTCTACCATTGTGCTTTGGAAGCAGATAACTTGCATACTAGATTTCACAGGTTCACAGATGAAGAGGAATTTTGCCCTAGGATGGAATATGCTTAAAATCTCACCTATATTTGATTTAGATGATTCAGAAGATGAGATTTTGGACATGGCGTTGATTTAAGACTTTTGGGATGATGTGATCAGGTGAATATGTTTTGCATGTGGGAAGGATATGAATTTTGGGGAGGCCAAAAGGTGGAATGTTATGGATTGAACTGTGTCCCACAGAATATGTGTTGTAAATCCTAACCTCTATGGAGCCCTGGTGGCACAGTGGTTAAGAGCTCAGCTGCTAATCAAAGGGTTAGCAGTTCAAATTCACTAACTGCTCCTTGGAAACCCCATGGGGCAGTTCCAGTCTGTCCTATAGGGTCGCTATGAGTCAAAACTGACTCAAGGGCACCTAACAACAACATGCCTAAAGTTAAAATCCCATTAGAGAATGATTTGTCTTTGTTATGTTAATGAGGAATAATTAGTATAGGGTATGCTCTGAGTCAACATCTTACAAAATAACAAAGAAGCAGATTGAGCAAGCAGAGATGAGGGACGAGAGATGCCAAACCACGTGAACATTGTCCAGAAACAGAAGCACAGAAGGTCAAGGAGACAAGGACCTTCCTCCAGAACCAGCGGAGAGAGAAAGTCTTCCCCTACAGCCAGTGTTCTGAATTTGGACTTCTGGCCTCCTAAACTGCAAGAAAATAAATTTCTGCTTGTTAGAGTCACTCACTTGTGGTATTTCTGTTATAGATGTACTACATAACTAAGACAAGAGAGGATTCCATGAAATTAACAAAATGTTTGGAATGGATAATGGGAAGACTCCAGACACACTGCATATTTGTTCGTTTCAATGTTTTGCGTAAAATCATCTCTGTATGTCCCAAAGAAGACAACAGATAATTTTTCCTTCCCCCTGTATTTCACAGCTCCATGAGAACTTGGTCTGCTGTTCTCAGTATAATATTTCAGCTGTAACTGGGATTAAACAGTCCTGTGAAGACTAGGTTGAGAGCA
Source organism: Loxodonta africana (assembly GCF_030014295.1). Classification (NCBI taxonomy): domain Eukaryota; kingdom Metazoa; phylum Chordata; class Mammalia; order Proboscidea; family Elephantidae; genus Loxodonta; species Loxodonta africana. The sequence continues at coordinate 60,142,030 of NC_087358.1, forward strand.
TGACCACCACTTATGACATATTCTCTCTTCCATTAAAAAACACATTCCAAGTTTCAAAGTGCTCATTCACAGGCAAACATTTGGTCCACCCTTGTTTTTAACAAATTTGCATTGTAGACATGTACAGAATATAAGAACCAGTAAATTACAATTCAAAACAGCATATAATGCAACGCCAAAATAAGCAGAGCATCGACAACTGTTACAAGAGCTTAACATGTGCAAGCGGGCAGAGAAAATTCTATGAACAAAGGCATGGAAGCAAAAGGAACAGAAATACCTGTATGACATGAGGAAACCCATGCAGCTTTACTAAGGCTTGCTCTCAAGTAACAAAAGCCCTGTCAATGACACTCAGAGCAGCTTGGCTCTACTCCTATAGGCAATATGACTTTTTTTTTTTTTTTTAAATATTCTATTTTGTTGTTGTTGAAAATATATACAGCAAAACATACACCAATTTAACAGTTTCTGTATGTACCATTTAGTGACACTGTTTACTTTCTTCAAGTTCTACAACCATTCTTGTCCTCTTTTTCTGAGCTGTTCCTCCACCATTAACATAAACTCACTGCCCCCTAAGGTTCCTATCTTACAGGTTGCTGCTGTCAATTTGATCCCATAGAGATAGACCTTCAAAGAGCATAATGCTCAAGGAAGACATTCTTTACTAGTTAAGCTAAGCCATTGTTTGGTTTTAAGAAGACTTCAGAGGATATTTTTGGTTTAAGATTTAAAAATTATCTCAGGGCAATAGTTTCAAGGGTTCACCTAGCCTCCTTGGCTCTAGAAAGTTTGATGATTCTCACGATTCCACAAGCAATTTGAAGTTCTGTTCTATATTTTCCCCCTTTTGATTAGGATTCTTCTACAGAGTCTTTGCTCAAAATGTTCAGGAATGGTAGCCAGGCACCATCCAGTTCTTCTGATGTCATGATGAAGGAGCCAGTTGTTCGTGGAGACAATGAGCCACACATTCCATTTCCTGCTTCTATTCCTGACTCTCTTTTCTGTTGCTCCAGTGAAATGGAGACCAATTATGCATTGGATAGTAGGTTAAAGGCAACAGCACTTTGTTTTATGCAAAGTAGTAACGTGATTTTATGAAGATTAAGTTAGAAGTAGAATATAAAGTAGCTGAAGAACAGAGAGAAATAGGATAGGAAATAGAAAGCTTCTAATTCATTAATCTGCCTATAAAAAGATAAGAGTCCTACAGTAAGGTTATGGCAACAAGAATGGAGAGAAAGAATGAGACAAATGTTTCAAAGGACTTGGCAACTGGCTGCATATGAGAAAGAAGGAAGAACTGAAGATAAGACTGACTCAGTTAGCGAGGCCTCCCTGAGCCGCTTTATTTAGAGTCAGATGTTCTCCCCATTTCATTCCTATCCCCTTTCAGCTTGAAGGATCTTCATGGGCTATTGCCCTTTCACATAATAATATATTTTGCTCTTTTATTTTTATTGTCTATCTTCTCTCACTCAGATGTCAGTCCTGTGATGGCAGGGGTTTTTGTTTGAAAGTATCAAAAATTAAATATGACTCAGCAGTTTGTACATTTAAAACCTAAGACCATGAAAGATTCCTATTTCAGCCATGGAAAATGACAAATGATTCCAATCAAAGCAGTTTCATAAAAACGCCCTATTAAACTCGAAGGCAACTTTCTAGGGAAGGACATTTCAGTCTCAGCCCAGGCGTGATACTGAATTCAGGCTTCCCCCTTCACTCCAGCGACCAGTAAGGGCTCCTCACGAATCTCAACAGCACCTCTCCGCTGATAGCACCAAAACGCTCTGCAAAACATCTAGTGTTAAAAAACGAGAACCAAGCTTTACGTTGAGCCATTTAAATGTTGAGTAAAGGGTTCACTTATGCCTGCTCTTACAGTATTATCAATTAAACTGAGGATGGGCTTTAAATATTGCTAATGTATATAACATTTATAACATCAAATTTCTAACTCCATTTTTATGCTGCAAAAGAGATGAGGGTGTGAAGCACCTTCCCTTAGTTACCATGGCTTACCAAGAGTGTACCCCAAAGGGTATGCTGTTTTAGCATGATCAATAATACCTCAAGCTAAAAAAAATGAAAATGCAGAACAGAAATTACTTAAAAATATTCTTCTCTTTTCTTCCTCTTAAGGAATTATTTCTTTTATGAAAATGTAATGTGTTTTCAGGGAGCAAAACTCTAGGGACAATCTGTCAATAAATTAATAATTAATTCATCGATTTATTTATTTAATTACCAAACATTTGTGAAATATCTACCATGTACTAGGCACCAGGCTGGGAAATAGCCATAAAATAAACACGACCCAGCCTCAAGGAGTCCAAATACTAATGGGGAAGATACAAATAAGACACAACTGCAAAGGGTCAACATCAGAAGTATATGCCAAGTGTTATGAAAGGCAGAGTGAAGACAGTGGTTACTTTTGCCTAAAGGGGCTGAGAGAGGCCTGACAAAATATGAGGGTATGTAGAATGGAAGAAAGCACATTCCAGGCATTCTCTAAAGCAGAGACATTTGAGTGTATGCTGGGGTTAGAAAGCAGCAAGAAGCTACGTGTGGGCAGAGCTGAGAGTGCGTCAAGAGAGGCTGCAGGAAATGCAGCTGGAAAAGCAGCTTAGGGTCAGATGGAACTCAGCGCTCGTGCTTAGGAGGTCGTCCTCGAGTCCGTAAGAAAAAAGAATCAATCCCTCAACAGTTTTTAAAGGAGAGGAAAAACTTGGGAAATGGATTTAAGAAATATCCCTCAGGGACAATATAAGATTCATTCATTCATTTATTTAACAGATACTTATCAAACACCTACTACGTACCAAGCAAAGTTCCAAGGGTTGGGGATATATAGTATGGAGCAAAATAAATTAAAAGCCCCTGCCATCACAGAGCTAGCAGCTAAGTGAGGAAAGATATACAACAAAAAATGAATGAGTAAAACATATATTATGTCAAAAGTAAAGAGCCCTATGAAGACCCTTACAGCAGAGACTGACAGGAACGAAGTGGGGAGGAAATATGATTCCAAATAGAGCGTGTCAGGAAGACCTCACTGAAAAGGAGAATCTGAGCCAAACCTAAATGAGGTGAGGGAGCAAACATCCAGCTATCTGGGGAAGGGCAATCTAGCCGGAGAAATACCAAATGGCAAAGACTGTGAGGCAGGCACTAGTGTGTTCAAGGAACACTGAAAAGAATAGTATGGCTGGAAAAGAATGAGTAAGGATGAAAGTAGTGGAGACGACATCCCAGAGATAATTAATAAGGGACCTGTGGTAGCTGGAAAATACACCCTCCACAAGATGCCCACATTCTAATTCCCGGAACCTGTGAATGTTATCCTATATGGAAAAACTGACTTTACAGATAGGAGTAAATTAAGGACCTGAAAGTGAGGATATTATCCTAAACAGGGGTCCTAAATACAATCATATGTGTCCTTATAAAGAGGCAGGCAGAGGGAGACTAGACACAGACACACTGAGGAAAAGCTGATGTGAAGATGAATACACAGGTTAGAGTGATGAGGCCAAAAGCCAAGAAATGCCAACCAGCTATCAGAAAATGGATGAGAAAGGAATGGATTCTCCCCCAGAGCCTCTGCCATGGATTGAATTGTGTCCCCCAAAAATATGTGTCAATTTGGTTAGGCCATGATTCCCAGTATTGTGTAGTTGTCCTGCATTTTGTTACTGCAATTTTCCTATGTGTTGTAAATCCTAATCTCTGCCTGTGGTTAATAAAGCAAGATTAGATTATGTTAATGAGGATCAGGGTGGGATTGTTAACACCCTTACTAAGATCACATCCCTGATCACTGTAAAAGGAGCTTCCCTGGGGCATGGCCTGCACCATCTTTTATCTTACAAGAGGTAAAAGGAAAGAGGAACAAGTACAAAGTTGGGGACCTTCATACCACCAAGAAAGCAGAGCCAGGAGCAAAGCGTGTCCTTTGAACCCAGGGTTCCTGCGTGGAAAAGCTCCTAGTCCAGGGGAAGACTGACGAGAAGTACCTTTCTCCAGAGCTGACAGTGAGAGAAAGCCTTCCCCTGGAGCTGATGCCCTGAATTTGGACTTTTAGCTTACTTTAATGTGAGGAAATAAATTTCTCTTTGTTAAAGCCATCCACTTGTGGTGTTTCTGTCATAGCAGCACTAGATAACTAAGACAGCCTCCAATACTGATTTCGGACTTTTGGCTTCCAGAACTTTTGAGAAAATAAATTTCTGTTGTTTTAAGGCACTAAAACCAAAACTAAACCTGTTGCCTTCAAGTTGATTCCGACTCATAACCAACTGCCCACGGGGTTTCCAAGGAGCGACCGGTGGATTCAAACTGCCAACCTTCTGGTTAGCAGCTGAGCTCTTAACCACTGAACCACTAGGGCTCCTTTGAGGCACCAGTTTTGGTAATCTGTTATAGCAGTCAAAGGAAGCTAATACATGATCACGTGGTCCATAAATTATTAGGCAGAGACGGCAGTCAAGAGGAAATCACAATATTCCAGGAAAAAGATAATGAAATTCAATAGCAAGACCATCACTGAGAACAGGTAAGAGAACATATGAGACATCAAGATGCTAAATTGATGAAATTTGCTTTCAGATTGAATGGAAACAATGGGAAAGCAGGGAATCAATAAGATGTCAATGTTTCTGGTTTAGGAAATTGGGCAGACATATTTTTAACAAAGTCAGTAAATCGAACCAGAAATAGGAACAGATTTAAAGGAAGAATATATAGCTTAGTTGTATAAGTTGAATTTATAGTGAAAATTTCTATTGAGAATTGAAAAAAACTAACATTTATTATGCATCTAGTAAGGGGAAGGAAACCCTGGTGGCATAGTGGTTAAGTGCTACGGCTGCTAACCAAAGGGTCAGCAGTTCGAATCCGCCAGGCGCTCCTTGGAAACTTTATGGGGCAGTTCTACTCCATCCTAAAGGGTCGCAAAGAGTTGGAATCGACTCGAGGGCACTAGGGTTGCTGGGTTTTTAGTAAGGGGAAAGGTCTTTACATCGTACATTTTCTTTTTTTCCAGATACATTAATTTTTATTGTTGTAAATATATACATAAAACAACATTTGCCAATTCACCATTTTTCAGGTGTACAATTTGGTGATAATAATTACATTAATTATGCTGTGCAATCATCACCCATAATAAACACCATAAACAGAAACTCACTGTTCCCAAACAATGGCTCCCCCTCCCCCCCTCCCCCTGGAAATCACTAATCAACTTTGATCCCTATACATCTGCCTATTCTTATAAGTGAGATCATACAATATTCGTCCTTTTGTGATTGACTTATTTCACTCAGCATAATTCAAGCCATTACTTAAAAAAAATCATGAAAAAAAATAATGGCTTAAACATTTTCGCTTTTAATCACTGAAACCTCCTTATGAAGTAGATGGCACTGTTGCCATTTAACAGAATAAAAAATAACTGAGACTCAGAGTTAGGCAGTGATAGCCCTTGATCTTTCTAATATGTCACTCTGGAATGAAAATACAGTTAGAAATAGATCATCAATCAAAAAAGAGAAGTCATGAGCTGAAGATAAAAACGTGGGCATTAACTTATAGGTGGTAGTTGAACCTGTGAATATAGATGACAGTGCTCAGTATAGGAGATGGGGGAACAGAGCAGAACACCAAGCACTCTTCTAGAGCAAAGAGCTGTTTCCATGACATCAGCCATGAGGAGATAGAGAAAATAGAAAAATCATTAAAAGATTAAAACATATCCATAGCAGAAGGCATAGGATAAGGGATAAAAATATCAGCTTAAAGAAGAGATTTTAAAGTAATAGCATGTCAACAATAGAATATACTATAAGAAAAAAAACTCAGACTTACCGTTGGGTCCTGTGTCTCCCTAAGTTTGTGTGTAAACGATAGTAATTTGTCCAAAGCTTCCTGAGGTATATTTGGGACCTATTTTATGATGGAATTAAGGAAAACCAAAAAGAATAAATTGAAATATTTGATCCATCTGTCAGAAATTATGGCTACTAAGCAAACAATATTAGAATTAAATTTTTAGAAAATCCTGGAGTGTAGGTAACACATTTACCTCATGAATAAAGTTGCTTACTCAACTCTCAAGAAGGATTTCAGCCACTGCTTTCTTTCTCTCTCTCTCTCTCTGTGTCTGTGTGCTTTCGGTAAAAGTTTACACAGCAAATTAGGTTCCCATTTAACAATTTCTATACAAATTGTTGGAAACCCTTGTGGTATAGTGGGTAAGTGCTACGGCTGCTAACCAAGAGTCAGCAGGTCGAATCCGCCAGGCGCTTCTTGGAAACTCTATCGGGCAGTTCTACTCTGTCCTATAGGGTCGCTATGAGTCAGAATTGACTCGATGGCAGTGGGTTATACAAATTGTTAAGTAACATGGTTATACTTTTCACAATGTGTCAACATTATCTTTACTTCTATTTGTTCCATAGCTAGTGCTGTAGCTTCCCTGCCCCTCCCCTTACTGTCTCATCATTGCTTTATAGTAAATATTGACCATTTCATCCCATATGAAAGATTTTTTAAAGAAGCACAGTACTCATGGATGATATTCTTTATTTTATGAGCCAATCTGTTATTTAGCTGATAGGCGACCTCTGGTAGTAGTTTCAGTTCAAAGTTTAAAGGGTATCTCAGGGTGAAGTCTTGGGGGGTCCTCTAGTCTCAACCAGTCCAGTAAGTCTGAATTTTTAAGAATTTGATTTCTGTTTTATATTCTTCTCCCATTGTATCAGGATCCATCCATTGTGGCCCTGGCCAGAATGGTTGGTAGTGGTAGCCGGGTACCATCTAGTACTTTTGGTCTCCAAGTAGGTGAGACTGTGGTTCTTGTAGACCATTAGTCCTACAGAGTAGTTTCTCCTCTCAGTCTTTGGTTTCCTTCTGTCTCTTTTGTTCCAGAAGAGTAGAGACCAATAGATGTATATTAGATGGCCACTCACAAGCTTTTAAGATCCCAGACACTGCTCACCAAACTAGGATGCAGAACAGACTTTACGCCAACTGACCAAGTCATGTCATTAGACTATGGACCTAGGTATTCAAACCCAGTAAACCACTCCTGTGAGGTGTATGGTAATGTCTAAGAAGTATTCGTAGCTGTGCCCCTTATGTGCTTTGTTATATATACAAATATATATATGCATGTACACACATACATGTGTATATGTATGCATACACATACCTATACATGCACACATATACGTACACATATACCTACCTATATACATACATATGTACATATGCAACCACACATCTATTTTTTGCTTTCTCATTAAGAATCAGGAAATTTAAACAAAGCCACTCTTCTCTGTGTTATAACTCCATTATCAGGATAACACAAAAAGGGTCCTTTAACTCAATTAAAAACTGGCATGTAATATATTCATAAAAAACTTCAGCATGAATTTTAAAACTCTAAATTTGGCGTTTTCTTGTGAAATTCAAACTCCTTTATTTCATAGAAATCTTACATATATGTCCACTAAGTGACATAAGACACTCTTGTAGAAATAACAGATACTCAAGCTGTCCTTTTTCACAGACTTTTAAAATACTCGAGTGGCACGACCAACGTATCAATGAGCTCTGAAGAACAGCTGCCCATATAGCATACACTGATTGTTTTTAACTATAACAAATCTTAGTGCAATTAAATGTTTCATTTAATTAAACCAGAAGAAATTTTAATATAAGGTATAGATTAAAATTTTTAATTTAAAAAGATCATAAAGAGATATTAGAGAAATGACTAGTATAATGTGACCATTTCAAAAGTATACTGCTCAGGCCTTCTCTGGTCATTTAAACGAGTGTAACTTTTTTTTTTTTTTTTTAATTCTAAGCCCTACTTAGTACATACATTATCTCATTTGTTAATTAAATCAATCCTGTGATTAAGAAGTGTTATTATCATCCCGGTTTTCAGTTGAAGAAACTATGGTTAAATAATTTATCCAAGATCTAGAAGTCAAGCAGTGGATTTGGCATTTAGAGCCAAGTTGTTTTACTCTAAATCCTACAGGTTCTTATCCACAACCACGCTTATAACGAGCCCTAAGATTAATCAGTTCATTCAGGTATTTCAAAGCGGTTAAAAGTACGGTTATGTAAAATGTTAATTATTAGTGATCCAGAACAGCAGGGTCCAATAGAACTTTCTGTGATGATGGCAATGTTCTGTATCTACACTGTTCAATATGGCAGTCACAAGCCCCCACGTGACTACTGAGCACTTGAAATGCGACTGAGAAACCGAATTTTTTATTTTATTTAATGTGGCCAGTGGCTATTGCAAGGAGCCTGGTGAAGCAGCATTTAAAACGTTCGGCTGCTAATCAAAACTTCGGTGGTTTGAAACCACCAGCTGCTCCGCTGGAGAAAGATGTGGCAGTCTGCTTCCATAAAGATTACTGCCTTGGAAACCCTACGGGGCAGTTCTACTCTGCCCTCTAAGGGTTGTTATGAGTCAGAATTGACTCGACAGGCAGTGGGTTTGGTTTGGTTTGTTTGTTTGTTTGTTTGTTTAGTAGCTATTGCACTGAATGGCACAGATCCAGAACTCTAAAAATGCCAAACACAATGTGTGGTTAAGGCAGGCATTGAAATAATAAATTACAGCATCACTGCAAACCACCAGACAACTAATCAGGTAATATAGGATATATCATAGTCCCAAGGGGGCCAGGACTACTTAGTACTTTCTATAAAATCTAAGGATTTAAAATACATCTGGCTTCCGTTTACCGCAGTACCTTAGTTATTATGGCTGAATACATAATGAAAAGAAATTCCAAAACTGTGTCCACATGAGGAAAAAGGAGAGAAGGCCTACATCAGTGGTTCTCAAAATGTGGTCCCAGACCAGGAGCACCAGCACAACCTGAGAACTTGTTAGAGATGCAAATTATCATGAATTCCCCTGGACCTACTGACTCAAAAACTGTGGAGATGGGGCTTGGCAATCTGTGTTTTACCAAGTTCTCCAGATGATTCTGAAAAATGATAAAAGTTTGAGAACCACTACCTTACCCCACTGGAAACTCTGGTGGCGCAGTGGTTAAGAGCTATGGCTGCTAACCAAAAGGTCAGCAGTTCAAATCCACCAGGTGCTCCTTGGAAATTCTATGTGGCAGTTCTACTCTGTCCTAGAGGGTCCACACAAGTTGGAATAGACTCGATAGCAAAGGGTTTGGTTTACCCCATTATACAAGGAAACTGGGAAATAACAGAGAGAAAGATCCAGAAATTCCCAACTCTGCCTCAGCATATGACAAAGCGCCTTAAAAAGAAAACAGCTCAAGATGATAGGCTGGAGCTGGCCTCACTCTTACCATTTCCTTAATCACTTGCATTTCTTCACTTTTGACAAGCGGTTTCATGTAATGGAAAAAGAACATGGTTAAGAATTCTGGTCCCAGCCACTGCTGTGTAGTACTTCCAATAACAGGGGGCTCTGCCAAGGCAATGATCCTGAAGGATGGGTGGATAGGAAAAATGGATCTGTAAGAGAAAAAAATCAGAAAACAATCTTTCACATTAGAAATTGAGTCATGGCAGCGAAAGCCTAGGCAATGATAAGTTGTATTACCATACTTTCAATATAGTCAAAGCTATTATTCAAAGCATGAGCTTTGAAAAAAAATCAGAGCATTCTAAGACCTAAGAGTAAAACAAAAAAAAGAAACACCCACTGCTAATATATGTTATACCATATTCCCTGATGAAGCTCCATCCCTAGCACAAACCACTGCTTATTTGGTATGCTGTACCTACAATACATTTTCTCCATAGCCCTTTGAAATAAAATCTCTTCCAGTTCGTATTCATTACATGGAGCCCCTTCTTTATTCAAACATCCACCCGAAATCTCCTGCCTTGCAAGGAATTCATTGTATATCAAATACAGAAAAACCAAGAAGGACGATTTAGGGTGAGGAGGCTTTTTATAAGATAGGAAAATTGAGCAGCATAAGCAGTTAGATTAAATTTAAAATGCACATTGGCAATAAGAATATTTAAAGTCTTAAAAAGGTAAAAAGAATTGAACTTTTATATAATTAACTCTTCTGTCATTTTTATATGAAATGTTATGATTTTTAAATGATCTCTTTTAGAAATCTCTCCTACGGATGCAGAGGAAGCATGCGAATATTCTAGGACACATAGAAGAATAAGACAAGACTTCCTATGGTTTGTGAAATGACTTGAGTTGGTTTTGGACGAGGGATTAGGACACCCTTAGTTCCCAATCTAGTCATGTGGGTGATACTGTCAGTTTTTATCACTTCTACTCAAATACTAGAAGAAATATGTTTTTAGAGGATAATACAGTCCTTGCTAGAGTTCTGGTGGTGCAGTGGTTAAGAACTCAGCTGCTAGCCAACAGGTCAGCAGTTCAAATCCACGAGCTGCTCCTTGGAAACCCTACAGAGCAGTTCTACTCTATTCTATAGGGTCACTATAAGCCGGAACCGACTCGATGGCAACGGGTTTTTTTTTAGTCTTTGCTAAGAGAAGAGGGACAAAACTTAAACACTTGCCAAGATCTTCAGAAAAACAAACATATAGGCAAATAACTGAACAGTTGCCAAATGGTTTTAACTATAACAAATCTTAATTTAATTAAATATTTAATATTGAACTGAACAAATTTTAATATAAACTACAACAAATTTAAAATTTTAATTTAAAAAGATCAGAAATGGACTATCTGTATCGTTACCTATTAAGTGATCTGGTAGATAGAATACCAGGAGGTAGAACATGTGTGGAATCAGACAAATACCCTGAAGATTTCAGAAGAGAAAAAGTCCCATAAGTATAACAGGTAGGTGGATCCACCTAGTCCCTGACTGCATAGTCCGTAATTTCAGAGGCCCACACCATAATTTACAGGCTAGAGAAAGCACTTTTTAGAAACGGTCATACAAAAATCCTGAATGAATCGGCAAAAGCTACCAGATACGATTTCATTTCTCTAGGTATAAAAAAAGGGGCTTATTTATAGATGTCCAAGCAGGACATAGGAAGTAATGGGTCCAAAGAAGTTGTTCTAGGAAAAGAGGGGAGGATAACAACAGTGCCAGTACCTGCCAAGTCCTGAGGTTAGCACAGTCCCTCAGAATTTCTAGCTATTAAACAGTCACATACCAGAAACTGGGCACAGAAAACCCTGTGATCTGAAATCGAAAGGAGGTACTTATTCGATTTCCACTCTGCCAAGTCGTTTGCTATAATCAGAAATCTCCGTTTCATGGCCCAGTACCAGATGTTGATGGGTTCATTCCTGATCCTCCTCTTCTAGTTGGGACAGAAGAAGGTGGGAGAGACGGGGCCTGGTTTGACTACACAGATTTAAGCTACAGATTAGTTTCTCACTCAAGATAGTAACAGGAACCAAATCAGAAAATAAAGCCAAAATCCAACAGACAAGTCAAAGGGTGAGTCCAATTTAATCCTTAAACCAAAGGATCAAGAAGCTGGTCCTACAGCTGTGCTGCTACCAAGAGAAGAGCAATTACCATGAGAGTGAGCTAGGTAGTTTGAATTTAAATAAGGTGAAGATCATTGCCTAGGACATACATGGTCTGTGGCTTGTTTCTAGATATTACCTCTAGCAGGTTATCTGAGTTAGCTGGCCAAATTTAAAGGCATGGCTTCTGAGACAGTTTCTGATGAGTTGGACAGAAAAGTGTACAGTGACTTCAGAATAGTCACCAAGCTATTGAATAAAATGATGAGAAGGACCTTTGTGTTTGCCAGGTTCTCTCCAAATGCTTCCTTACATATAAATAGGTCACATGGAAAGATTCCCTAAGTCTTAGAGAGCAGAGTAGTCCTGAGGGTCTACCAGGTACTCTGGAGGGATGAGACATAGAAAGCGGGCAATATAAAGGCTGACGGACTGGTAAATAATTGAGAATTAGGAAATAAGCATCCGCTGACACTAAAAACCAAGGTTAACTTTAATTTTACTAGAATTTAATAACAACCAAAACACGCTCAAGTGAAACTAAAGAAACGGCTTAACTTCTGATAAATAGATATTATTTCCTAAATACACCTCCAAAGATTTAAAAAGCAAAGAAAAAGACTTCTAAAGGTTAAAAAAGATTTAAAAGATAAAAATATCAGGGTCAATCATTTTTTTGCGGGAATAAGTGTAAGTGTTTAGAGAGTCAAGTATTTTCTAACGCTTCTCGGCAACACAAAGGAATGTACTATTGATAGACGCAACTACATGGATGAATCCCAAAATAATTATGCTGACAAAAAAGCATATCTACTGTATGATCCCATGTATACAAAACTAGAAAATAAAGCTAGCTATACTGACCAGAAGCCAGTCAATGGTTTCCTGTGGAAAGCAGAGAAGGGTGCAAATGGGCAGGGGAAGGGGTCCCATACGAAGGGGTCCCTGGGGAGTTTTAGGAGTTATAGATGTGTTCATTACCTTGATTACGGTGATAGTTTCCCAGGTGTATACAAACGTCAAAAGTTATCCAATGGTACACTTTACATATGTACAGTTTATTGTATGTCAATTAAACTTCAACAAAGCTATTAGAAAAAGAAAGGCCTTAATAAACTCTAAGGTACATTTTTGTTGAATTTGTATATTAAGGAACTCGAAAGAATGATATAGAAGGTTTCTCCAAAGACATCAACCATGAACTGGCACAGGATTTTACACTTAACCTTCCATACTACAATATTAATATTCCAATTCAGAACCTAGAGGTTACACAGCTCTGTGCACAGCTCATATTTCCCCCTTTTTTCTATGCAATATAAAAAACTGCATGGACACTTCTTTATTCATCTTTCTACCACACAAGTATAACTGTGTGGTTATACCCCCTGGTATAACTGTCACTGCAAGAAACTTTTTGAAGGCCTTTCATGGTAGGGATGAAACAAAGGAAGTGATAAGAACTGAAAAGAATGGTCTCCCACCTTTAAGTAGAGCTGTTAGTCTAAATGTGTGTTAAATGAATTTGTGAGAGGAGGTGTATTCCCTGTATCAAAAAGACAAATCCAACACACACACACACACACACACAGTGTAATTACATCCTTCAGGGGCACAGAGTTTAAAACAGCACCTTGACCATAAAAACGTTCTCGTAATTACTCTTAGCAAGACAGAGTTCCGACAACATTCAAGTCACAGGCTGCAGTTATTCCTGAGGCCCAACTGTATCCTTGCCCTTCCTTTGAATGTATGCAACACCATTAAATTCCTTTTTGAAAACTGCAAATTACTCAAGGCTCTTTGTTATGAGAATTGAACACAAAGATATGGGAGTAAAATTCTGGATCTATCTTGAGTTTTGTGAAAAACTTACACGGCCTAATTTGCTAGCAAAGAAACACTTAGGTTTCGGGGGGGTTAGGAGAGAACACTCAGATCCTAATTGTCTTCAAACATGGGTAAAATAAGAGTAAATACGATCCAGAGAATCTGACCAAGAACGGTATCCAAATGTCCAGTTATGGTTCACTGCTGATCAACAAAGACTGAGAAATTATACACAAACTGTTTTCAGTGATCTATAGCAACTAATAGAAATATAATATTCAATGAAAAGGAAAAAACACTTCGAGATATATAATTATAATTAGGAGTAGGCCACTAATCTTCATCGCTTCCCCGAGATAACCAGAAGCACTTACTTGACAAAATAAACCATAGGTAACTCACAGAAACTCTCACCTCCTCATCTATCCTCTGACCAACGGCAGGAAGGGACACATTTAGCAGTCTATCCCCCTTTCCCCAAAGAAGTTTTTCTCATCAAAGGAAGTAGTTCTATTTTGGTCCTTATTTCCTGTGAGAAATGTAGGCATGGTGTCTGGTGTGCATGGCCACCATGCTATTTCTAACCACCAACTCCATGGTATTCCTGGTGCTTTGTAACACTAGAAAGAAAGTCTCTAATGTTTCTTAAGCTAACATTTCTGAAACCATTTCTAAGGGTATATTAGGCATGTGATAACTTGCAAAGTATATGAAAGCCCACAGAGCCCTCTGGAAACAATCAAGGTAATGAGCTTAGCAAAGAATTAGTATACAATGAAGGTTGGCAAGGAGTCAAATGTAATTGCTTAGAAACTGAGTTTCACACTAAGAAGTTGGAAGGATTGATAGCCCACTGCTAGCAGCTATTAGTTATGAGAACATTATGCTATCAGGTTTGTCAGTAAAAGGTAGATAACCAGTTGGACTGGCATCAAAGTATTCCTAATTGGTAGGTTCATAAAAGAAAACACTGCTAGCTCAGAAAAGCAAAAAACCTGTTGCTGTCAAGTTGATCCAACTCATAGCAATCCCACAGGACAGAGTAAAACTGCCCGCATAATTTCCAAGGAGTGCCTGGTGGCTTTGAACTTCTGACTTTTTTGGTTAGCAGCTATAGCACTTAACCACTACACCACCAGGGTGCTAGCTCAGAAGGTCACCTAAAACTGGATTAATAACATTATCTTTACCTTGAGTTTCCCAGAATTTGTTCTAGATTAGCATTTATTCATTCATTCAATAACATTTACTAAGTGGTCTAGTCTGTGCCAAGTATTGTGATATTGGACACAAAGAGAGAAAGTAGAGAAGCTAGGCAGAGTATTGACAACATTCAAGTCATAGGCTCCAGGCCCAAGTGCATCCGTGTCCTTCCTTTGAATATATGCAACACCAATAAATTCTTTTTTACAACAATTTGAATTGGTTTTCTGTTACTTGTAAAGAAAAGAGTCCTGCTAAACATAAACATAAAAACCATTCCTACCCAAAAGCAGGTATCTAAATCTGCCAGACTAGGTCTAGAGAAAAAGAAGCTTTTAAATCTGCCCTGGGCTTGGGAAGGGCTGGTGGGATGCCAGAGAAGGCTTCACAGAGGAGATGGCGCTTGAAAAAATACTAGAAGTCTGCTTGCTCGTTCCGAGAGGTGAAAGGTGAGGGTGGAAAGGCAGGCATGCGCAGTTGTTGGCCCTGAGCCCTGCAGGCAATGGAAGCACCGGAAAGATGTAAACAGTAAAGGAACGTGATAAAATTTGTGGATTAGACATCTTAAACTTCTAGTATAGGTGAGTGGAGAGTAAGTGGTTCTAGTCACTAAGCGTAGGAGCTGGAGAGGAACAGCAGGTTTGGTGAAATGAGCTCCAAGTTTCTCTGCGGCACCTAGAGAGAGACATCTAGCAGTCATTTGGAGTTTAGATAGAAAACTAAGCTGGAAAGAGCTTTTAAGGAATAGGGAGTGTATAGATGAAAGGTAAAGACACAAGAGTGACTGATACTGCAAAGGACAAGAAAAGGCTAAGGAGAAAACTCTGGAAGATGCCAAAAGTATCCTGAGGCCTTTCCTAACCTTTCAAGGCACAATTAATAGTCACTTTCTCCTCTGCATTCCTACAGCACTGAGTCCCTGGGTAATGCAAATGTTTAAGTGCTCAGCTACTAGCCAAAAAGTCAGCAGTTCAACCCCACCCAGAGGTGCCTTAGAAGACAGCCCTGACTATCTGCTTCCAAAAGGAAACGTGATGAAGCTGTTCTCTGCACACATGGGATCTGCATAAACTGGAAAAGACTAAACAGAAACTGGGAAACCCTGGTGGCATAGCAGTTAAGAGCTACCGCTCCTAACCAAAAGGTCGGCAGTTCAAATCCACCAGGTGCTCCTTGGAAACTCTACGGGGCAGTTCTACTCTGTCCTACGGGGTCACTATGATATGAGTTAGACTCAATGGCAATGGGTTTGGTTTTTTTTTTTTTTGGAAATACCAACTAACAACAGTATGTGTTGTAATTATTTATGGACATATCTGCATCTCTTCACATGCAGTAAGCCACAGAAGGCAGGGTCTATGCCATCTTCGGGCTGGCACTCAACAAACACTTAACATGAAGGAAAAAATGAATTAATACTGATGATCAATAATAAACATGCAGACTCTCCAAATCAGTCATACCCAATCATCAGTGTATAGATAAGAATCACCTGGGTGCTATTCTGTGGCCCCAGAGAGTCCTAAAATGAGGTACAGGAAACCAGATTTTCAAGTCCTTCAAGTGTTGTCACCTTTGAGAGTCAATGCCTGTTAGGCATTGAATTGTGTCCCCCAAAATATGAACAGAAGTCCTAGCCAAGGGTACAGGTGACTGTGACTGTGAACATGACTAATTTGGCCTTTTTGTCTCTGGTTTCTGAAAATAGCTCTTGGAATTCCCCAGCAATTGAAGGTGTCATTGGTTTCTAAAACAGCAAGGCAACTCTTAAACCTGTGCAAATGAGGTAGGAGCCCAAGGACCGAAACTGGAGAACTAACTTCAGGAAAAGGGGAGAGGGTGTAATAGAGTCAGTAATACATCTTCAAGGATTCAATCAATCATTGACTATGCATTAACGCCCCAGTCACACATATACAGTTGAGGCTCCCATAACTATTATAAAGGACTGTGGACCTTGGAACTTCCTTTTGAGCTTCTGGATTGATGATGCATGAGGGAGGAGTGGCACATCTCCGAGGACATGAAGCTCCCTGCAGAAAAACTTCTCCCAGACCCTGCCTGTGCATCTGTATATATCCTTTGTGGTTATATTATGAAGGTTATATTGAGTATACCCCTTTCCATGAGTTCTATGAGTCATTCTAGCAAATTATCGTACCCATCCGGGACAGTGAGGGCCAGCAGGACTTGGCATCTGCCTATTTGGCAGTTGATTAAAACGAGTTCTAACTTGTGAAGACCGCAGCCTTGGGTGGCTGGTAGACAGAAGAAGGCTGTGCAGGCAGTCATTTTGTAAAGACCTAACTGTGGGTGGTTAGGGTTAGAGAGAGAGAAAATACCACATGTGTGGCTGTTGTCAGAGATGGAGAAGTGGGAAAGCAGGGGTGGAAATTATCTTTACATTTTGGGGATTGGCCTTGTGTCAGTTATTAACGCAGTGACCCTGTTTGAAAATAAGCTCTCTGAAGATGTTATCAGTTAACATGAAGTCATACTGGAGTAGGCTAGGTCCTAATCCAACCTGAGTGTTGTCCCTATAAGTGAGGGAAGTCACATGAGAGACAGACAGAGGAAAGATGGCCATGTGAAGATGCATCTACAAGCCAGTGAACACCTGGAGCTACCAGAAGCTGGGAGAGACAAGAAAGGATCTTCCCCTAGAGACTTTGGGAGGACACGATCATGCCAACACTCTGATTTCAGACTTCTATCTTCCAGAGCTGTGAGGCAATAAATTTATCTTCTCATAAGTTACCCAGTTTGTGAAATTTTGTTATGGCACCCCTAGGAGATTAATACACTGCCTAAGTAACTAACTCTATGGATTATCATTATCATATCTGAGCTTAATCAAAGCAGTTGGAACAAGAGTTTTAAAGTCAACTCTCAGGATGTGTTACTCTGCAGATAAGCAGAATCTGGTCTTGAAATCTTGATCCCCTAGAGGTAGGAAATTTGTTGATTTGTGCAAGACTAAATTTGGGAGTTTGAATCTACCAGTTGCTCCTTGGAAACCATACGGGGCAGTTCTACTCTGTCCTATGGGGTTGCTGTGAGTCGGAAATGACTCGAAGGCAACAGGGTTTTATAGAAGCTGGTCTTTCTGCTAGGTAGGTGCAACCAATATACACTCCTCTGTTAAGTCCTTTCCCCTCCACCTCTCCCCTAAGCCCCCTCCTAAAAAAAAGGCTTCCCTGTCATTCTACCTTTGACCTTTTTAACCTATCCCAGGAGGAAAAAAGGCATTTATAGCTGAGTTTGATGAAGACTAACAGAAAAAATAATTACTTTGAATCTCAGTTCTGTGATTAGGTATAGAGATGAAGAGAGAGAAAATATGGGTCATGAGATTCTAATTTACAACCAAAAGCTAATGCCACCAGTGACATATTGGATATGGACATAATGTAGGATCGACCCATGCTAGATAATGAGTTATATTACTTACAAGAACAATTCACAAATTAAGTTCTTCAATGAGTATAAATTTCCTGCTTTTTATGCTGTTACATCTTTTTAGACAAGCTGCCAGCTCTTTAGCCAATAAACACAGCCATGAAAGGAATACTTCCAACTGACTTAACCCTTTCAGGATCTGTGGGAGAGATGGTTTCCCTCCCAGTTTTTGTAGCTCTCAGGTTTTGTGGGAAGCCACTTTCCCAATGACAAAGCATGCTGCTGCAAGGCAGCATAAATGTTTAAAAAAAAAACAAGCATGTGCCACAAATTATTGTTTCTATAGGGTACTGTGGAAACCCTGGTGGTGCAGTGGTTAAGTGCTACAGCTGCTAACCAAAAGGTCAGCTGTTTGAATCCGCCACGTGTCCTGTAGGATCACCATGAGTCAGAATTGACTCGATGGCAATGGGTTTGGTTTTTTGTTTTTTTTTTTTAATAGGGTACCGTATGAGGCATGTGCATTTTTGGTAGGAAAAACAGAAGACTTTTATGTGGAAACACATGACCCAGTGGACTCTGGTAGAACTCTGTGATTTTCAGGGTTCGAATTAGTGGGACAAGGTATTGCCCCACTGGACTCTGAGGGTAGGCTTATGAAAGGGGGCAAGAAAAACAAAATATACATACTATCTAATAAAAATTCACACACACTCAATGATTCAGCATGCTTCCATTAATGAAAACACAGGGTATCAACAAAAAATTCAAAACAGAAATAACTGGGTTTTGCCAGGGCCAAAAGACAAACCTAACCTATTACAACCTGTTTTATGACCTGAAAGAAAACATACTTACCCTTAGAAAGAGAAAAATGGGTTATAAAACTAAATAAAGATTAACCAGGAAAAGGTAAAGAAATGTAACGATAATCTATATCATCAGAATGAAGTGAATTCTATAACATGATGTTTAACAACAAAAAAAGAGAAAAAAACTGTTTATGATCATAAGAAAATGGTGTGTTTCTCAGGTGAAAAAGAACAACAGTGATAAGGAAAGAACTGGGCTTTCAATTAGCAGAAATGTTTTAGACAAGATAGGAGAATCAATTATTAGAACTCATCTCTGAAAAGTCAATGAAGTCCCAATATATTGACAAAACATAACAGAGGAAAGAAGAAGAAATTACAGGTTCAGCACAGGAGGTTCAACATCTAAATAATGAAAGTTGCAGAAAGAGAGACCAGTGGGAATGAGGGAGTAGGGAGTGGAGGGAGAACTGCAGGACAACACATTAGCTATAGGTATAAAGAGCAATCAGTTTAGATCAGGTCTTCTCAGAAGACACCATGGAAAAGGGTGAAATTGATAGAATATATGATGTGCCCGAATGTGATGAGAGGAAAGTTACACAAGTGAAGCACTTAGGGTGAAAAAGTGATAAACACAGAAGATAGTCGTCTCCTCCTCTACGTTCCCATAGCACCTTTTACACGCCTCTGTTCTAACATTTGTCCTTGGGCAGTGCAAATGGTTAGTGCTCGGTTACTAACCAAAACGTTGGCAATTCGAACCTACACAGCAGCACCATGAAAGAAAGGCCTGGCAATCTGCTTCCATAAAGATTATAGCCAATAAAACCCTAGAGTTCATTTCTACTCTGTAACAACATGAAGTGGTCGTGAATTGGAATCGACTTGACAGCAATGGGTTTTTTGGTTTTTATTCTAACATTTAGAAACTGCATCATAATTATTTATTTACATTATCTGTCTCTTTTCATATGTAGGCAATTATTAACTTTAGGAAAAACAAAACATTATGAAAGAAAGGGAATAAGGATTAAACTATACTAAATGGCTGGGCTATGGAGAGTCCTTATATTCTCATAATAATATAAACATTGAATAGAGCTCCAGGCAAAACTATTATAGGTAGTCCCCAACTTGGGATATATTCAAGTTATGACAAATCACACTTATAACCTTCATCCTTTTTTTTCCTACATCTTATCATTAGTAATATCTACTACATACAACGTTGCAGTACATAATTTGCTGATGTTATCATTCTTAGATGTTCACTCGCAGATGTTCAAAGTTATGATTTACTATCCAAAACACTGCCTACGAAAACTAAAAAAAAAAAAGAGGTATTTAACTTACGTCAGAACTGACTTAGGATGGAATCATCAGAATGGAACCCTGTCATAAATCAGGGATTACCTGTATATAACTATTTAGGGAGGATGAGAGATGCCAAGTTTGTATGGGTACTAGGAAGCGAAATGGTGAAAGAGAGCTAAATCTTTATTTTCTATAATAAGAAATCAATCAATAATGCCAAATACTAAAAAATAAAAGAATATCAATGAAAGCATATTGTTTAATGGGATAGAGATAATTACCAAAGGAATCAGCTAATGCATGTATATTCATATACATATAATAGAGCACAAAACGGGCACAGTTATAGAGACTACTTACACATCGGGATTGAACTACTGGACTTGAAGGCTAAGGACTATAGTTCCAGGGGACATGTAGGTCAATTGGCAAAACACAGTATACAAAGACAATGTTCTACATCCTACCCTGGTGAATAGCATCTGGGGTCTTAAAAGCTCAGGAGTAGCCATCTAAGAAGCAACTATTGGTCTCTTTCCGCCTGGAGCAAAGCAGAATGAAGGAAACTGAAGACTCAAGGAAGCAATCAGTCCAAAGGACTAATGAACCACAGCCCCGTTTAACCTGAGACCAGAAGAACTAGATGGTGCCTGGCTACCACTGCTGACCACTGTGACCAGGATCACAATAGAAAGTCCCATTTAGAATGGGTAAAAAACGTAGAACAAAATTCAAATTAACAACAGTAACAAAAAAAAAAAACAGACTTACAAACTTACTTGTCTGAAAGAGCCTAGAGGAATCCCCAAGGCTGTTGCCCTAAGACAACCTTCTAACTTGAAACTGAAGACACTCATAGAGGCCACATTTCAGCCAAATAATAGAGCTATACAATAAACAATAAAACCTGTGAAGAATGTGCTCCTTAGAACAATCAACTATATTATATGACACCAAAAGGTCAACATTTGCCCAAAAGCAAAGACGACAAGGCAGAGAGGGACAAGGAAACTGGACTAATAGAAACGGGGAACCCAGGGAGGAAATGGGGAGAGTGCTGGCACATTGTAGGGATTGCAACCAGTGTCACAGAACAATTAGCCTAAGAATCACTGACTGGAAAACTCATCTGCTATGTAAACCTTCACCTAAAAAAAAAAAAAAGCACAATAAAATGTTCATTAAAAAAAAAAGAATCAGCTAAGGATAGAAAGCGGTAACCTCCGGGTTAGTGGAAAATGGGAGCGTGTCAGAGAACAGATGACAAGGGACTGGTATTCTTCTGCCTCCAAAAATTTCATGCATGTGTAACATTGATAAAATTCAAACAGAAATAAAAAATAAAGGAAGGAAAAACACATTGTTATGATCTCTCTCCACCTACTCAGAGTGACCTTTGGAGATAGAGCTGAGCCTGGTTTGTACTCATGAGAGAGACAAAAATCAATGACGATGATGATGGGAAACTTGGAGAAGGAAGTACTACCGGCCACTCTGAACCAAACCCTGAACATGATGCTCAGGGCCACTCTGTTCCTGAAAGTGTTTTCATTTGTAAAACTGCCTGTGACCATTAGGGAGAACTTTAGTACTTACATAGAAGAGGGCTGTCATTTCCTGGATATTTGGCTAGAAGTACAATGCTTGCAATGTTCTAAGGGAAACTGACAGGGTGACTTGCTGGGAGCTATTGCTCGATTGCTTTGATTCATCTCCCCCAAAATATAAATGGTTCACTGATGGGTGATTCACATGCAAAACAATGTATAAAAGCTGAATGTTATAAACTGAAGGTATGAGAGAGGTCTTTATAACTTGCCTCCCTCACACTCAACCAGACCACTCCCTCAGCTCGAGGAGTTTGATAATGTAAGCCCCAGAAGCATAAGCAGCTGTATAATCAAATGAATTTTTTAATAACTTACAAAGGGATACTAAGGAATTTAACTATTCTCCTCTATGAAAAAAATTCCAAGAAAAAGTTTAAATAAAACTGCTTAAACCATAAACACAATATGAAATATGCTTCATTATCTTTTATAGAATTTTAAAGTTCTGAATACGGCAGGAAACCCCTGAGTGGGGGAGGGGAGGCACCAATTAAATAAGGTCAGATTAAGTGACAAGGGCTTCCCCAAGGTACCAATCTTTAATTGTGTTAGAATATCCATGAAAATGGAATAAGACAGGAAATATTTTTATATTTGCTAAAACTCCTCTAAGGGAAAGTACAGTATGTAGTTGAATGGAATATTTCCCCTCAAATTTTTTATTTTGAAATTTTTCAAACCTTTAGAAAACTCAGAATAGAACAATGACCACTCATGTATCCTTCACTCCACTTTTACCAATTGTTACGATTTTACCTCATTTTCTTTTTCACTCTTTCTCTCTCCCACCCTCCTCTGTGCCTGGTGTGTGTATGTGTGTGTGTGTGCGTGTGTGCGTGCATGCGTGTGTTTGTATACAGTTACACATACACATAGATACATTTTTCTCCTAAACCATTTGGAAGTTAAGTTGTAGATATCTTTTTACTTCATCGCTTAAATACCTTAGCATGCATCTCCTAAGAACAAGAATATTCTCCTTCATAATCACAATATCATTATTATACTTAAGAAAATTAATTCAATAACACCATGTAATACACATTGTCCATAAACTTTTCCAATTGTCCCAAAAGTGTCTTTTATCGCTGTTTTCATTTTGTTTCCTGACCCGAGATCCAATCACGCATTGCATTTGGTTGACATGTCTCTGGAAAGAATGTTTAACTAAGCCACGAAGGGTAATCCAGCATCAGGTGGCATCCCCCATTAATAGCTGGTGACATCTAAGGACGGTGGGCTCACTTTTCGCCAAGGCGATACAAAGTTCAGAGTCAAAACTGAATTGCTGGCACAACAGAGGAGGGATTACCATCTTAAAATTAATGTTCTTATAAATGTTTAGAAATTCATTGAAAAGTAAGGCTGAGAGTATGAACTATATCTTGGACAGCAATCTCAGGTTTTAAGAAATGGCAAATTATAAACAGTTCAAAGTTATCTTGACTTGACTCTGGGTGTAGAAAAATAATAAAAAGGTACACTTAACAATCAGACGAGTAGTGCGCCTGAGATTACCTGTTCCTCAGCTGTGCATCAGACAGTTTCAGCTCCTCCTTTAAACGCGTATACCTGTCTTCTCTCAGCAGCCTGGAGCCGTCATAGAGACTCAGCTCTCGATCATGGATTAACCTAATGAGGTACGGGGAAGTCAGGAAACAAATCAATCAGATCTGAGCGCTGAAGTTCTTATAGGTAGAATCAATCAGTTAACATTTTAATCACGTCTATTACTGCTAGCAATGGAGTCTAACAATTTTGTTAGATGGGGATTTTCAGATTCCAAATTGGCTAGTGCTGTTATCACACTCAGCAAAAACTTGGTTTCTTTACCGGAGGAGAGTAGCCAAGAACACGGGAAGCAGAGAGGGAGGAGGGGCTAGGAAGGGAAAAGGGGAGGAGGAGGGAGATGAAAAGCAACAGCTGAATGAGTGACTGGAAACCCTGCTGGCGTAGTGGTTGAGAGCTATAGCTGCTAACCAAAAGGTCAGTAGTTCGAATCCACCAGGTGCTCCTTGGAAACTATGGGGCAGTTCTACTCTGCCCTGTAGGGTCGCTATGAGTCGGAATCGACTCGACGGCAGCGGGTGTGGTTTGGTTTTTGAATGAGTGACTTAGGATAACCACGAGGTACATCTTAATGAACAAGGCTGTTTTTTATACCAGATTTTACAACCAGTAAGTCTCAAGATGCCCACGTTAGAATTGCCCCACACAATGTCCATTCTATTGACACTGAAGAGAAACCGAGTAATCTAGAGGTTAGGAGCTCACATAGTGAGGTCAGTCAGGCCTGGGTTCAAATCCAGCTCTGCACCTTACTAGCTAATTGACTGGAGAAGAGGGAGAGTTACTCTCTTTCTCTAAACTTTAGTCTTTTATAAAATGAGTATAACAACACAGATCTTTGGAAATTAAACAGCTAATGTAAGGCAGGTGCTTAATATAATTGTTCTCAGTCTTGGAATCTCCTGGGAAGTGGTCAAAAATGCCAATGCTCAGCCATCACCCTGGACCGATGACATTA
Organism: Loxodonta africana; assembly: GCF_030014295.1. Lineage (NCBI taxonomy): Eukaryota > Metazoa > Chordata > Mammalia > Proboscidea > Elephantidae > Loxodonta > Loxodonta africana. The sequence goes on from NC_087358.1 coordinate 60,166,243, forward strand.
GAATTTACGGAAGTGGAGTCCAGGCATCAGTATTTTTTAAACTCCACCCCAGCAAGGTGATTCCAAAGCTGAGAGCCTGAGAACCACTGGCTCAGCACAATGCCCAGTACAGAGTTAAGTACTTAATGGTAGCTGCTGCCTTTACTACTAGGCCAAACAGGCATGAGAGACTCAGTAAAAAGCTGGGGGCAGGAGCATATAAATGTCATTTTGTTTCGTGTCTGTACTTATCAGTTTGGGAGATAAAAATATTGTAAATGTATGGAATATTTATGGTAAATCACTGAAAGTGTATGATTACTTTCAAATGCTCTCAAATCTAATCAGGATTAACACAATATATTTGTTATCTTCTATTATACTTGGTATCTATATCTTGTCAATGACAACAACTTTGAATAGTTGGAGAAATGGTTTGATCTACTTAGGTGACCTTTCCAGATAAGTCAAAAAGCAAATATCTACAAAGCTAAAGAACCACACATAACAAAAAATTATCACTACCATTAATCTCCTAAAATAATACAGGATGGGAATATTTTCCCATGAAGGCTCTTCTCTTAACATTATTTTTAGCGTAGTTAGGAAAATGGAGATTTTTCCCACCTAAAATGAAATAAGAAAATGATAGTTACACAAATGTTCGAGTTTGCAATCACAAAGTGGGATTTTTTTAGCCTATTTAATAAAATATAAATAGGCAACAATTATACATTTTGTCCTAATAAATACATTTTCTCTCTCTTAGAAAAAAAAATAGACTCCAACAGGATAAACCAATAATACAGATCCATGATTCCTAAGGAGGTTGTAACACTGAAGCTGAGAATCTGACAAATTGTAGAAATTTAAGTTGTGTGCCTGTTGCAATAATCAGCATATATAAAGTCTTTCAAAATCACTCGTGAAGATTTTTCTATTTTCAGCTCTTTCACACAGAACTTTGCTTTAGCAGTGGCTTTTCCCAAAATGTTCATTACTCAAAGTTTAACGGTACTGTGTTTACAACAGCAAAAAAAATTATCATTCTACTTGGATATAAAATTATGAGTTTCAGGATCTACATAACCCAGTTTAAACAAAAAGAGAGATTGAGAGAGTTACATGTCTACTGCCTAAGCTGGTGTTTTAGGTAACTCGTCCAAACCTTTGCAGTACAGCGAGTGTGCCCGCGTTGACACGGTGAATGCCATCCAAGAGGACGAGTTTTCCTTCCAGAGCGGCATTCACCAGGGGCGAGGACCGCCAGGCAGTGTCTCCATTCGGGAGCGTGTACCTCTGCTGTAGTAGATCCCGTGCCGTCATATCCTAAAGCCAATCCAACACCCCCGAAAGAAAATGCTGGAATTAATTCTTAAGACGAGAAGTGCAGCTTACTTAGCATTATACCGTTACCTCTCTCTGATCACAATATTTCATACAACAGCTGGGAAGTCATCTTCTCTAATCTACCAGAGAAAGATTTTCAGAAAGCTTCTTGTTCACTTGAGGTTTTTTATTATTCACCCTCACAATATAGTAAGACTGAGTTTTTGTTTTGGTTTTCATTCTTTATATTTAGCAATTTCCCCCTCTTTTTAAAATGTTCATTTGGTATTTACACAGATGATGGCAGTGACTTCCACTTTAACTGAATTCAACTCAATCATCTTCAGTCCTGCAGGGACCAAAATATGGCGATCCCTTTTTAAGAATGAGAGCCATACAATCTCAAAGTTGAGGCACAGAGATGCTTATCAAAAATATGCAGTTGAGGAGGTGGAGCCAAGATGGCAGAAGAGACAAACACTTCCAGCGAGCCCTCTTACAACAAAGACCCAAAAAAACAAGTGAAACGAGTATATTTACGACAAGCTAGGAACCCTGAACATCAAAGGCAAGCTTAGAAAACAAACTGAGGGGCAGGGGGAGGAAGAGACCATTCAAAAGCAGAGAGGAGTTAATGGACCTGAAGTGTAGGAAGCCCTCAGTCACCACTCCCAGGAGCGGCTGCAGTGGGCTGGTACTAGCACTCACCCGCAGTTTCCTCAGGGAGAAGCAGCCAGCCACACAGCCTACTCACACCTCCGGAACCAGAGAAGAATGGCGCTCTCAACAAAAGCTAAGTACTGACGTATATTTTACCATACCACCCCCACCCCCACTCCCAAGCTGGCTTCAGCAGCTGATTTCCTGGGCCTGAGATAGGCCCTGTTGAGTGCCTAGAGCCATCCTCCCAGCCTTGGAGAAGGAATAAATTTGCAAATGGGGGAAAAAGGTAATTTGCCAGCTCCACTAACCGGGGGAGCTCAGGACAGAAGCGGCTCCTGTCCAGGGATAAACTGTCCGTGGACTTTGAGTACCTTTCCCCTCAGCATGGACCTGTGTGGGCCTATTTCAGGAGAAAAGGCCCTTCTTGGCAGACTACAACTGTTTCAGCTATGCAGTGGAGAGGTGGTGTTTGATGTTTGACATTGCTTTGCCTATTAAACGAGGTCCTCACCTACCCACATCAGGGGCCTAAGGACTGGTAGCTCCACTAAGATCACTCAGCCACCCGCGACAGGGGTCCAAGGCTAACTGGTACCTCCCAGTCCTTACAACCAAAACCTTTGGGTACCCATGGTCCGTCTGCAGAACCTACCCACCTGTACGCTTTAGGGAACAGGGACATGATTTCCACAGAAACACATGGGAGACAATTCTCGGTCCCCTGCATTATTCAGAGTGTGACCCCCTGCAGCAACCAGATACCGTTACCTACACCAATCGCCCCTGCCGTTCTAAGACTGTAGAACAGGGCCTGTACCACACACTTGATGATCAGCTACCTGGACACCTGTGCTGAATTCATACAAAAAAAGTGAATGGATTCCTAGACTGATATACCTGACAACAGCACCAGCCAACTGGGGACAGGACGTCAGAACTCCAAAGGCGAAAATAATCAAGCTAGCTCACTCAAGCAACTCATTTGGGCATATCAAAACACAACAAAGCAAGAAACTATGACAGTAAACAAACATAAAATAAACTAATACAATAACTTAAAGATAGCTTGGAGACAACAGTCAATATCAAGTCACATAAACAGAGAGTGACCACCTCAACAAGCTCTCAAAACAAAGAATCCAGGGATTCTTTCTAAATGAAAGTGCCTTCCTGGAATTACCAGAGGCAGAACAAAAAAGATTAATATACAGAACCCTTCAAGACATCAGGAAGGAAATAACGCAATATGCAGAACAAGCCAAGGAACACACAGATGATACAATTGAAGAAATTAAACAGATTATTCAGGAACATAATGAAAACTTTAATAAGCTAGAAAAATCCACAGACAGCAATCAGAAATTCAGAAGATTAACAATAAAATTACAGAATTAGACAACTCAATAGAAAGTCAGAGGAGCAGAACTGAGCAAGTGGAAGGCAGAATTTGTGAGCTTGAAGATAAAGCACTTGGCACCAATATATGTGAAGAAAAATCAGACAAAAGAATTTTTAAAAATGAAGAAACCTTAAGAATCATGTAGGACTCTATCAAGAGAAATAACCTACGAGTGATTGGAGTACCAGAACAGGGAGGGATAACAAAGAGAATTGTTGAACATTTGTTGGCAGAAAACTTCCCTGATATCATGAAAGATAAGAAGATACTTATCTAAGGTGCTCATCGAACTCCACATAAGGTAGATTTTAAAATAAAGTCACCACTATGTATTATAGTCAAACTTCCCAAAACCAAAGATAAAGAGAGAATTTTAAGAGCAGCTAGGGATAAATGAAAACTCACCTACAAAGGAGAGCCAATAAGAATAAGCTCAGGCTACTGGGCAGAAACCATGCAGGCGAGAAGGCCATGGGATGACTGATATAAAAAAAATTGAAGGAAAAAAATTGCCAGCCAAGAATCTTATACCAGCAAAACTGTCTCTTGAATATGAAGGTGAAATTAGGACATTCCCAGATAAAAAGAAGCTTAGGGAATTCGTAAAAACCGAAACAAAACTACAAGAAATACTAAAGGGAGTTCTTTGGTTAGAAAATCAATAGTATCAGGTGTCAACCCAAGACTAGGACACTGGGCAGAGCAATCAGAAGTCAACCCAGACAGGAAAATCACAAAAATAAATCAAGATAAAAAAAAAACGGGAGGGGGGCCAAGATGGCGGACCAGGTAGACGCTACCTCGGATCCCTCTTGCAACAAAGACTCGGAAAAACAAGTGAATCGATCACATACATAACAATCTACGAACCCTGAACAACAAACACAGATTTAGAGACGGAAAACGAACAAATACGGGAAAGCTGCAATTGTTTTCGGAGCCTGGAGCCAGCGTCCCAGTCAGGTAACCTTGGCGCCCAATTTAGGGCAGGGCCCAGGGCAGCTGACGGCGCAAACAAGGGGCGCAGCCCTACCCCCCTGAACTCACCCCGGGAGGGGGCCCAGCCGGTCCGCACGGGCGGCGTGGCGACACAGTCAGTGGGAGAAGTCCCCGGGAGGCAGTGACTGGTCTTGGAGCTGGGAGTGCAGCGTCCCAGTCGGGGAATCTTGCCGCTGGGCTTTTGACTGGGTGCTGTCACGGCACAAGCACGGGGAGCAGCTCCAATCCCCTGAACTAACCTCGGGAGGGGGCCCAGCCAGTCTGCGAGGGCGGCAGGGCGACGCGGCTGGCGGGACGAGAAGTCCCCAGGAGGCAGCGATGGATTTTGGAGTCGGGAGTGCACCGTCCCAGCAGGGGAACCTTGACGCTGGGCGTGGGACTGGCAGCAAAGGATCTGACCGCGGCTTCAGTGGGCCAGACCCCCTGGGGCAATCTCCACACAGCCAGCACACGTAGGCAACACGCCCCTCGGGAATCTCAGATAAAATAGTCATTCCAAGCAAGACAAGCAACTCTGGCTATATTCTGAGATGCTATTCTCCTACCTCTCTGATCCCTCCCCCACCCTCCACAGGCGGCTTCATTAACACTGGAATTTCCTGAGCCAGAGGGAGAACGGCTCCGGATCCGCAGCGGCTTTGCTTCCCCCCCCAACCTTTTTTTATTTTTTTTCTTTTGGTCTTTTCCTAACCCACTCTTCCAGCCTGAGAGAAGGAACCACAAAAAACCCAGGGACCAAAAATCCGTCCCTAATTGGACTAAAAACACAAAACCAGCTACAGCCAAGCATATATGATTCAAATCTCAGACTTTCATCCTTACAGGGAACAAGGCGGCGGTTATAATCGAAAGGCAGTTGTGATAGGGATCTGACTGCATTTTTTTCTAGCGGATTTTCTGGAAAAACTAGTTTCCCAGTGATGGCTCGGAGACAGCACTCCATATCAAACCACATAAAGAAGCAGACCATTACAGCTTCTCCAACGCCCCAAACAAAAGAATCAAAATCTTTCCCAAATGAAGATACAATCCTGGAATTATCAGATACAGAATATAAAAAACTAATTTACAGAATACTTCAAGACATCAGAAACGAAGTAAGGCAAAGTGCAGAAAAAGCCAAGGAACACACTGATAAAACAGTTGAAGAACTCAAAAAGATTATTCAAGAACATAGTGGAAAAATTAATAAGTTGCAAGAATCCAGAGAGAGACAGCATGTAGAAATCCAAAAGATTAACAATAAAATTACAGAATTAGACAGCGCAATAGCAAGTCAGAGGAGCAGACTCAAGCAATTAGAATGCAGACTGGGACATCTGGAGGACCAGGGAATTAACACCAACATACCTGAAAAAAAATCAGATAAAAGAATTAAAAAAAGAAGAAACCCTAAGAATCATGTGGGACTCTATCAAGAAGGATAACTTGCCTGTGATTGGAGTCCCAAAACAGGGAGGGAGGACAGAAAACACAGAGAAAATAGTTGAACATCTCCTGACAGAAAACTTCCCTGACATCATGAAAGACAAAAGGATATCTATCCAAGATGCTCATCGAACCCCATTTAAGATTGATCCAAAAAGAAAAACACCAAGACATATTATCATCAAACTCGCCAAAACCAAAGATAAACAGAAAATTTTAAAAGCAGCCAGGGAGAAAAGAAAGGTTTCCTTCAAGGGAGAATCAATAAGAATAAGTTCAGACTACTCAGCAGAAACCATGCAGGCAAGAAGGGAATGGGACGACATATACAGAGCACTGAAGGAGAAAAACTGCCAGCCAAGGATCATATATCCAGCAAAACTCTCTCTGAAATATGAAGGCGAAATTAAGATACTTACAGATAAACACAAGTTTAGAGAATTTGCAAAAACCAAACCAAAGCTACAAGAAATACTAAAGGATATTGTTTGGTCAGAAAACCAATAATATCAGATACCAGCACAACACAAGGTCACAAAACAGAACATTCTGAAATCAACTCATATAGGGAAATCACAAAAACAAATTAAGATTAAATAAAAAAAAATGCTTATAACAGGGAATCACTGAAGTCAATATGTAAAAGATCACAATAATCAAAAAGAGGGACTAAATACAGGAGGCATAGAACTGCCATATGGAGAGTGATACAAGGCAATATAGAACAACACAAGTTAGGTTTTTACTTAGAAAAATAGGGGTAAATAATAAGGTAACCACAAAGAGGTATAACAACTCCATAACTCAAGATAAAAGCCAAGAAAAATGTAACGACTCAACTAACATAAAGTCAAACACTACGAAAATGAGGATCTCACAATTTACTGAGAAAAACGTCTCAGCACAAAAAAGTATGTGGAAAAACGAAATTGTGAACAACACACATAAAAAGGCATCAAAATGACAACACTAAACACTTATCTATAATTACGCTGAATGTAAATGGACTAAATGCACCAATAAACAGACAGAGAGTCTCGGACTGGATAAAGAAACACGATCCGTCTATATGCTGCCTACAAGAGACACACCTTAGACTTAGAGACACAAACAAACTAAAACTCAAAGGATGGAAAAACATATATCAAGCAAACAATAAGCAAAAAAGAAGAGGAGTAGCAATATTAATTTCTGACAAAATAGACTTTAAACTTAAATCCACCACAAAGGATAAAGAAGGACACTATATAATGATAAAAGGGACAATTGATCAGGAAGACATAACCATACTAAATATTTATGCACCCAATGACAGGGCTGCAAGATACATAAATCAAATTTTAACAGAATTGAAAAGTGAGATAAACACCTCCACAATTATAGTAGGAGACTTCAACACACCACTTTGGGAGAAGGACAGGATATCCAGTAAGAAGCTCAATAGAGACACGGAAGATCTAATTACAACAATCAACCAACTTGACCTCATTGACTTATACAGAACTCTCCACCCAACTGCTGCAAAGTATACTTTTTTTTCTAGTGCACATGGAACATTCTCTAGAATAGACCACATATTAGGTCATAAAATAAACCTTTGCAGAGTCCAAAACATCGAAATATTACAAAGCATCTTCTCAGACCACAAGGCAATAAAACTAGAAATCAATAACAGAAAAACTAGGGAAAAGAAATCAAATACTTGGAAACTGAACAATACCCTCCTGAAAAAAGACTGGGTTATAGAAGACATCAAGGAGGGAATAAGGAAATTCATAGAATGCAACGAGAATGAAAACACTTCCTATCAAAACCTCTGGGACACAGCAAAAGCAGTGCTCAGAGGCCAATTTATATCAATAAATGCACACATACAAAAAGAAGAAAGAGCCAAAATCAGAGAACTGTCCCGACAACTTGAACAAATAGAAAGTGAGCAACAAAAGAATCCATCAGGCACCAGAAGAAAACAAATAATAAAAATTAGAGCTGAACTAAATGAATTAGAGAACATAAAAACAATTCAAAGAATTAACAAAGCCAAAAGCTGGTTCTTTGAAAAAATTAACAAAATTGATAAACCATTGGCTAGACTGACTAAAGAAATACAGGAAAGGAAACAAATAACCCGAATAAGAAACAAGAAGGGCCACGTCACAACAGACCCAACTGAAATTAAAAGAATCACATCAGATTATTACAAAAAATTGTACTCTAACAAATTTGCAAACCTAGAAGAAATGGATGAATTCCTGGAAAAACACTACCTACCTAAACTAACACCTTCAGAAGTAGAACAACTAAATAGACCCATAACAAAAAAAGAGATTGAAACGGTAATCAAAAAACTCCCAACAAAAAAAGCCCTGGCCCGGACGGCTTCACTGCGGAGTTCTACCAAACTTTCAGAGAAGAGTTAACACCACTACTACTGAAGGTATTTCAAAGCATAGAAAATGACGGAATACTACCCAACTCATTCTATGAAGCCACCATCTCCCTGATACCAAAACCAGGTATAGACATTACAAAAAAAGAAAATTACAGACCTATATCCCTCATGAACATAGATATAAAAATCCTCAACAAAATTCTAGCCAATAGAATTCAACAACATATCAAAAAAATAATTCAGCACGATCAAGTGGGATTTATACCAGGTATGCAAGGCTGGTTTAATATCAGAAAAACCATTAATGTAATCCACCACATAAATAAAACAAAAGACAAAAACCACATGATCTTATCAATTGATGCAGAAAAGGCATTTGACAAACTCCAACACCCTTTTATGATAAAAACTCTCACCAAGATAGGAATTGAAGGAAAATTCCTCAACATAATAAAGGGCATCTATGCAAAGCCAACAGCCAACATCATTCTAAATGGAGAGAGCCTGAAAGCATTTCCCTTGAGAACGAGAACCAGACAAGGATGCCCTTTATCACTGCTCTTATTCAACATTGTGCTAGAAGTCCTAGCCAGGGCAATTAGGGTAGACAAAGAAATAAAAGGCATCCGGATTGGCAAGGAGGAAGTAAAATTATCTCCATTTGCAGATGACATGATCTTATACACAGAAAACCCTAAGGAATCCTCCAGAAAACTACTGAAACTAATAGAAGAGTTTGGCAGAGTCTCAGGTTATAAGATAAACATACAAAAATCACTTGGATTCCTCTACATCAACAAAAAGAACATCGAAGAGGAAATAACCAAATCAATACCATTCACAGTAGCCCCCAAGAAGATAAAATACTTAGGAATAAATCTTACCAAGGATGTAAAAGACCTATACAAAGAAAACTACAAAGCTCTACTACAAGAAATTCAAAAGGACATACTTAAGAGGAAAAACATACCTTGCTCATGGATAGGAAGACTTAACATAGTAAAAATGTCTATTCTACCAAAAGCCATCTATACATACAATGCACTTCCGATCCAAATTCCAATGTCATTTTTTAATGTGATAGAGAAACAAATCACCAACTTCATATGGAAGGGAAAGAAGCCTCGGATAAGCAAAGCATTACTGAAAAAGAAGAAGAAAGTGGGAGGCCTCACTCTACCTGATTTCAGAAGCTATTATACAGCCACAGTAGTCAAAACAGCCTGGTCAACAACAGGCACATAGACCAATGGAACAGAATTGAGAACCCAGATATAAATCCATCCGCGTATGAGCAGCTGATATTTGACAAAGGCCAAATGTCAGTTAATTGGGGAAAAGATAGTCTTTTTATCAAATTGTGCTGGCATAACTGGATAGCCATTTGCAAAAAAATGAAACAGGACCCATACCTCACACCATGCACAAAAACTAACTCCAAGTGGATCAAAGACCTAAACATAAAGACTAAAATGATAAAGATCATGGGAGAAAAAATAGGGACAACCCTAGGAGCCCTAATACAAGGCATAAACAGAATACAAAACATTACCAAAAATGACAAAGAGAAACCCGATAACTGGGAGCTCCTAAAAATCAAACACCTATGCTCATCTAAAGACTTCACCAAAAGAGTAAAAAGACCACCTACAGACTGGGAAAGAATTTTCAGCTATGACATCTCCGACCAGCACCTGATCTCTAAAATCTACATGATTCTGTCAAAACTCAACCACAAAAAGACAAACAACCCAATCAAGAAGTGGGCAAAGCATATGAACACACACTTCACTAAAGAAGATATTCAGGCAGCTAACAGATACATGAGAAAATGCTCTCGATCATTAGCCATTAGAGAAATGCAGATTAAAACTACGATGAGATTCCATCTCACTCCAACAAGGCTGGCATTAATCCAAAAAACACAAAATAATAAATGTTGGAGAGGATGTGGAGAGATTGGAACTCTTATACACTGCTGGTGGGAATGTAAAATGGTACAACCACTTTGGAAATCCATCTGGCGTTATCTTAAACAGTTAGAAATAGAACTACCATATAACCCAGAAATCCCACTCCTCGGAATATACCGTAGAGAAACAAGAGCCTTCACACAAACAGATATATGCACACCCATGTTTATTGCAGCTCTGTTTACAATAGCAAAAGCTGGAAGCAACCAAGGTGTCCATGAACGGATGAATGGGTAAATAAATTGTGGTATATTCACACAATGGAATACTACGCATCGATAAAGAACAGCGACAAATCTGTGAAACATTTCATAACATGGAGGAACCTGGAAGGCATTATGCTGAGCGAAATCAGTCAGAGGCAAAAGGACAAATATTGTATAAGACCACTATTATAAGAGCTTGAGAAATAGTATAAACTGAGAAGAACACATACTTTTGTGGTTACGAGGGGGGGAGTGAGGGAGGGAGGGAGAGGGTTTTTTACTGATTAATTAGCTGATAAGAACTGCTTTAGGTGAAGGGAAGGACAACACTCAATACATGGAAGGTCAGCTCAACTGGACTGGACTGGACCAAAAGCAAAGAAGTTTCCGGGATAAACTGAATACTTCAAAGGTCAGTGGAGCAAGGGCGGGGGTTTGGGAACCATGGTTTAAGGGGACTTCTAGTCAATTGGCAAAATAATTCTATTATGAAAACATTCTGCATCCCACTTTGAAATGTGGCATCTGGGGTCTTAAATGCTAACAAGCGGCCATCTAAGATGCATCAATTGGTCTCAACCCACCTGGAGCAAAGGAGAATGAAGAACACCAAGGTCACACAATAACTAAGAGCCCAAGAGACAGAAAAGGTCACATGAACCAGAGACCTACATTATCCTGAGACCAGAAGAACTAGTTGGTGCCCGGCCACAACTGATGACTGCCCTGACAGGGAGCACAATAGAGAACCCCTGAGGGAGCAGGAGATCAGTGGGATGCAGACCCCAAATTCTCACAAAAAGACCATACTTAATGGTCTGGATGTGACTAGAGGAATCCCGGCGGTCATGGTCCCCAAACCTTCTGTTGGCACAGGATGGGAACCATCCCCGAAGACAATTCATCAGACATGAAAGGGACTGGACAGTGGGTGGGAGAGAGATGCTGAAGAGTGAGCTAATTAGGTGGACACTTGAGACTGTGTTGGCATCTCCTGTCTGGAGGGGGGATGGGAGGATAGAGAGAGTTGGAGGATGCCAAAGTTTTCACGAAAGGAGAGACTGGAAGGGCTGACTCATTAGGGGGAGAGCAAGTGGGAGTAAGGAGTAAGATGTATATTAACTTATATGTGACAGACTGACTTGATTTGTAAACGTTCACTGGAAGCTCAATAAAAGTTAATATAAAAAAAAAAAACGTTCAAAACAGGGAAGCAGTGATTTTATTACGTAAAAGAAGACAAAATTATAACAATAAAGAGGGACTAAGAAATGTTTTAAAAAAAAAATTTTTTTTTTTTTTTTTTAAGAAATGTAGTCACAGATCTTCCATATGGAGAGGAAGACAGGCGATACAAAAATGTGCAAAAATGTGCAGTTGATGAGTTCTCCTGAAAAGCCACGCTGGGAATCATCATTTTAAATAGGTTTGATAATGAAGGAAACTGAGCAGGTCAGTGCTATGGACTGAATTATGTCCCCAAAAAGTGTGTGTTGTAAATCCTAACCTCTATGCCTGTGGTTATAATCCCATTTGGGAATGGGTTATCTTTGTTATGTTAATGAGGCAGGATTAGTGTAGGGTAGATCTTGAGACAACCTCTTTTGAGATATAAAAGAGATTAAACAAGCAAGCAGAGGAGAGATAGGGTACAACAGATGCCAAGACAGATGGAGATCTCCAATGAACCAGAGCAGAAACTGAAGAGGCAAGGACCTTCCTCCAGAGCTGACAAATATAGAAAGCCTTGCCCTAGAGCTGACGCTCTGAACTCGGACTTCTTGCCTTCTAAACTGTGAAAACATAAATTTCTGTTTGTTAAAGCCATCCACTTGTGGTGTTTCTGTTATAGCAGCACTAGATAACTAAGACAGCAGTCATCACATGAGGTACAGGAATTGAGAAACAATAGCATGGCACTTAATAAGAAAATTTGTAAAGCACATATGCAATGGGCTAGCACTAAAATACTGAAGCTGATTTTAGCAAGCTATTAATAGTTTTCTTGGAAGAAGTACACCCAGAATGCTCCTTAGAAGCAAGGATGGCGAGACTGCATCTTACATGCTTTGGACTTATGATCAGGAGGGATCAGTTCCTGGAAAAGGACATCATGCTTGGAAAAGCACAGGGTCAGTGGAGAAGAGGAAGACCTTCAATGAGATGGATAGACACAGTGGCTGCAAGAATGGGCTCAAGCATAACAATTGTGAGCATGGCGCAGGACCAGGCAGCGTTCCATTCTATGGCACACAGGGTCGCTGAGTTGGAAGTGACTCCACAGCAGCTAACAACAACAACAACATTGATAGTTGTAGCGATATAAAAGTCTACTGACTATAAAAAAAATTTGGGGCCATATAATATGGACATTTTTCTTACATGTGTTCATGTTGAGTATGATAGCTTCTTTTCTGTCAAACAATTTCAGATACATTTTATACTTCTAGGAAATTAAAGAAAATGATTATAGACAATTTTATCCAAGAATTTAAAAACCCTTTGTAAACTCTCTGATACCCACTCCAAGTATTACGTAGACAGAAAACTTATAAATTTGCCTCTATTCATAATGGCAACAAATCTGTTTTGTAACCAACATAAAAGTGAAAGTCTTCTATAGGATCGCCATGAGCCGGAATCGACTCGACGGCAACGGGTTTGGTTTGGTTTTTGGTTAATTATTTCAATGTGCTCACTACCAAAAAAAGTACTGCATTAAGAAATACAGATATGCTTATTTTGAATCATAAGGACACTTGAGAAACAATATTCAAACTCAGTAAGTTTCCACAGATTTAAAAGGGCTGACTTTGGCACATTACCAAAAGTTGGCTTAACTCTTTTAATAATTTTAATTCTTTAACTATGAATCTTAAATTCTATGCAAACTATATGAACAGAATCATTCTATACTGCCAATGAGAGTCACAACAGCCAAGATTAAACTGAGACTAAAATGAGACAGTTTATGGTGCTAACTACCCAGCACTTGTAACTGTGCTATAGAACAGTAAGTGGTTCACTTTGCAAGAATAGGACAAAACCAAAATATGTGTTTATGGGCCATTTTTATAACCATAGTATAAAAAAAAAAGTGTGAGTGTATACATATAAGATCTTTTTAAAGTTAGTATAAAAACAGGTAAATGTAAAAAAAACCCTTGGTGATAATCATTCCAGAAAAATATTCACTACAGAGTTATATCAGATATCATAATACGAAATAAAAGCAAAAGCAAACCAACAAATAGAAAATATGCTTTAGCACAGTGATTCTAAATCAGATACCAGAAACAGGTCAGACACTTTTGGAACATACATATGCTTGGGCCTTAACACCCTGAAGATTCTGATTCAATAGATGTGGGGTGGGGCTTACCGCCTAATTTTTTATTAAAAATTCCATAGATGATTCTGATATGCTTCGCTAGTGGAAAACACTGCCTTAGAAAAGGGACATTAAGCTAGTGTGAATCTTTATCTTTAGTTGTTTATATCCTTTCCTCATTCTAATAGGACTTAAGAGATCTTATAAGGATATGCAAAATGCACAAAATAGCATAAATTAAAAGATGAAGAAAATAAAGGAAAGAAAGGGAAGAGTAGGCCTTATTTTCTTTAATCACTCCTATTGGTATTCAGAGGAGCCCTGGTGGTACAGTGGTTAAGCACTCGCTGCTGACTGAAAGGTCAGCGGTTCAAACACACCAGCTGCCCCATGGGAGAAAGATGTGGTGGTCAGCTTTTGACTGTAGCCTTGGAAATTCTATGGGACAGTTCTATTCTACTCATATTCCCACTGTGAGTGGGATTTGGTTTGACAGCAATGGGTTTTTGGTTATTGGTATTCAGAGAGGAGGTAGCCTGGCAAGGGCATCCCACCAATACCATATTTTAAAAGAAATGGATGGATGCTAACTTTCAAAAATATTTTGTTTTCTATAAATCTGCCCAGCTCTAAACTGAAAACATGAGATTCTAGCCCAATTCAGCTCTGGAGTCTTTTGCTTGGGCCCGGTAAAAGGAGATAAGGAATGTGACTCTGGAATAAGAGGTTCAGACTCCTAAGGAGTTGAGGCTGCTGTTGTTGTTAGGCACTGTCGAGGCGATTCCGCCTCACAGAGAGCATATGTGACAGAGCAGAGCTGCCTTATGGGTTTTTTTAGGCTCTAATCTTTATGGGAGTAAATCACCAGGACTTTTCTCCCTCAGAGCCACTGGGTAGGTTTGAACCACCAACATTTTGGTTGGCAGTCAAGCACTTAACTGTTGTACCACTAGGGCTCTTGAACGAGTTGAGGCTACCAATTGACACCAACTGAATTTTTTTTTCTCTCTTTCAATTTACAGAGACAATTCCTCATTCTCGTACCAACACATTCTGAGTTACCTTTCTCTGTACAAACATACCAGCAGCTCCATGGGAGGAAGATGTGGCAGTCTGCTTCTGTAAAGATCACACCCTTGTAAACCCAATGGGGCAGTTCTACTCTGTTCTATAGGGTCTCTACAAGTCGGTATCGACTTGACGGCAATGGGTTTAGTTTTGTTTGGGGCACAACAAGAAAACGCACTATTTCAGTTGGCCATGATTCCAAAGTACTTTTATATCTTTCTAATTCATACAATATCTACGCCACTTGCATCAATCAAGAAAGTAAACATTTACTAGTAGAGATGATGAGAAAGGCAATAGTACATAGGGCTCTTCTTTTCAAACCTAGCAGTTGGAGACTCTTTTATATGTACTGGAGTGAAACGAAATGATGATTTATTTCTACACAAGCTTTAACAGATCAACAGCGCTCAACACTGTTAATGCCAGCCACAACTACAAACCTGAATTATTCTTCCTTTTTCCAGTCTTCAGAGAGTTAAAAAATAGAAAATACTTGGCATTTCTCAGAAGACAAGATCAGTTCAGTTTTATCACCTAAACTCTTTCATGATAAAAGGAGCCATTCTTCATTTCTAATATATCTTTGCAGCAAAATAAAAACCTTCCTAAGAAAGCATTCCTTTTAACAAAAGGTAACATTGGTTTTCCTAATTATGATCCTAGGCTGGGGGATAAGATGAAAACTCCAGTTTTTCCTTAAGGAGATACTTGGCCCTACTTTCCAAAATATTAGTTATACTTAGAAGTTATTTTCAGTTATGTGAAATTGGTTTTCAATTACGTGAAAGTACAAGGATACCAACGTAAAATTGAACCTTCAGGGACCTGGACTTAATCAAATCTAATTAGGAGAACTTTTTCAGCATAGTCTGAATGGGTCATTGATAAGAATTAATTTCAAGTAATAGATTAATCTTTAAAATATAAGAACTCACAGCATTTTCAAGCGCTCCTGTTAACAGACTATTTAGTTTTTAGTACCATGAAAACATTGTTTAACATTTTATTTATTTTAACATATACTATATTATGATATTGTTAAAAATATATATCATTTCTTTATTCTTCCCACTTATACACACCCCATTCAGCAAGGAAAAAGGTAAAATAAATAAATACACATACATATACACACACGGACTTTTAAACATACACAATTTTGAAAGTATCTGTATATTACATATATGTATGTTTGTGTGTGTATATATGTATGCGTGTGTATTCCATATGTACATTTCAAAAGCACACTGATAAAAATCAACAATGATTAATGTTCTCATTTTTGCACGTATTTTCCTTAGCCCTGAAACCTCTGAACTTAAGAAAATAAAAATAGCACCAATGATATCACAGAGTCCGAACCATTTCCTCCTTCTGCGTTTCCTTAAAAACCTTAAAAATAACAGGACATAAAACCTAGTTCCTTTAGGACTACTATTGTCTAACCTCAACACCTCACCTTCGTTCAGATCCCTGCAAAACAGCCATATTATCTCTCAAGAATCTGTGACATTTGTATTTTTTTTTTAATTTGGAACAGAGAAACACTACTGAAAATAAAAACATCCTGTAAAAATGAGAAAAACTGTAACTGCATGGAATGTGTAAGAAAATATAGATTTGAAACCTAAAGCAATTATATGCCTTAAATGTCCTTAGTACCTTTGAATGGTGTAAGCTAATTTTTCTTAGATTCCATTGAGAAACCCTAAGATAAGTCATTACCTCAATAAAATAAACCCATAAAATAGTTGCATGCAGAGTGGCTAGAAAAGATTAGATTTAAACTGTGTTGTAGAGTATAATACCATTCAGAAAGAAAACTAGACACAGTAAATTTTTAGTATATAAAGACATGTGAGCAACCTATTAAAATATGAATATTGGTAAGAAATAAATTTTATATTATAATGCATATATAATATTTCTGACAGAGATTAAAATGGTTACAGCAAAAGCAGGATACTGAAGTGCATATAGAGGTTACCTTAACCAGATAAAAATACATACATTTGCACCACATACACAAACCCAGAAAAGTTTCAGAAATTATTTAAGGTGTCTTGCAAAAATATGTATGATTATCGTTTATTATAAAATTAAAAATAAGTAAAGAAAACGAAGCAAGGGAGAGGTAACCAAGAAGGGTAAAAATCGTACACAAAATGCATACTGTAAGAAAGATAAAAAATTTGAACTGAATCATTCTAAGATACAACATAAAAAGAGTGGCACAAAAAAGCTACACAAGTCGTAATAACCACAATATTGACACCTAATCAAACACAGCACTAATATTCTTAAGAATGAGATTGAGAAAAATTTGTTCAATGGGTCAGGCATCATATAAAGAATGGTGTGTTAAAGAGATAAAAATGAAGTAACAATAGTTATAACCCCTAACACTTATAAAAAGCTTACTTGGTTCCAAGTGCATTACCTAAATGACTCACATAATCCTTATAATCCTAAGAGAGAGATAAAAATAAAAAAAAAAATTTTTTTTAGGTACTATTTATTAATGTCTTCATTTTAAAGATGAGAAATCTGAGGAACAAAGACGTTCAATAGCATTCCAAGATGACACAGCTAGTAAGCAGAGGAGTTGGGTTGTCCTCAAGAATATTATTACCTGAAATATCACAACACATTTCAGTAAAAGAAATTCCATAGGGAAAGAGCTGGTCTGAATTAATCAATCTGTAGATAGATTTTAAAGTCTAAGCAGAGAAATGTCCTAGTGCACAGCCCTCAGGCTACCATTTACAAATGCTGTTTCTCAATCAGATTCTTAAGAAGAGCTGAGTAGTAGTGACTATGACGTCATTCACTGCTCGTAACGCCTCTAAATGCAGGTGGTCTCTACTGCTGTCTTAAGTATCATTAAATATATACACGAAAGATTGAAATAAAAATAGCTTTAGTTAACAGTAATTATATCTCTAGGTGGAGAAAAATAGATAATTATTTTCTTGTTTCTGAATTTAAAATATAAACAGTGGGCATTTAATACTAGTAAGTACTATTAATAATTTTTTTTTTTTTCCCCAAAAGGAACTAGCTGGAATTCTGTAGACTTTCCAGGTCTACCTCAAATAAGTTTTGCTTATTTGAGCAAAAGCTATCCTAACAACAACAAAAATATTCTACCAAAAGTATAAATACTAAGAAAATTTAGGATTTAAGTGAATAAAAGAGTAAGTCATAGACTTTGTAATAAGGATTAATTATGTCCATACCTATTAGTGGCAGAATATTGCACAAATATTGCATAAACACAGACTGCTAACAGTTTTTTGGTCCCTGAATAGAAACAAACTCATTATTTGTGGAGTCTAAGCATCCTCAGCCAACAGAACACAAGCCATACCGCCAAAATCCCTCAGCATCATTTATGTTTCATCTCCAACAAAAAGGCCTCTCATTTTACATATACTGTAAAATTATTTCTAAGCCCTTCCATGCTTCTCCTCAAGTTCATCTTTTAAACAACTATTTTTAACCTGTTGCATATATAATGAATACTGCCTTTATGAATAGGGTGAGAGCATTACAAATGTATCATGATTTTGAATCATTTATAGCTCTATTCATTGTAATCACCGGGATCTATATCAACATGATCTGTTCTAGTTAGAGACTTACTCTATGAACGTAGAACAAAATTCTCCAGGTTGAAACTAACTAAAAGACAAACTCACCATCTCACTAAAAGCTAATGCCATCAACTGATCGAAGTAAAGAATATCTTAATAAAGTTGCAGCATAAAAGTCAGTGTAGGTGCAAATAATGTAATACACATTTAACGGAGACACTACAGGTACCAGAAAATTAGAAACATCATTCCTTAGATGCCTTTGCAGCTAGAGTTCTGTGTGGGACCCAGGTTCTACCAAATATTCTCACGTGCATCACACAGGGGAGACAAAGAAAGTAAGAGAGTGAGGTGGCAGTTATGTTCTTTAGATGCTCTCATCTAGGGCAGCTATGGCTGATATTCTATGGTGAGTCTGGGCATTTCTTCTGGTGCTGTCATCCCTGACTGGGTATGATCTAAGCTCCATTCTCTGGCCTTGCCAGAAATTCTAGAAGCTACCTAATATCCTGTAATAACTCCCTCTCAGCTTTAAGTAACCACAGTGGAGTCTCTCATTGACAACAAAAATCATGGCTTAAGGAGGACGACACTAGAAAAGTCAATCAACATTAACGTTTGTGAAAGAAATGTTCATAGGTCATTGTTGTTAGGTGCTGTCGAGTCGGTTCCAACTCATAGTGACCCTATACACAACAGAACATAACCCTGCCCGGCCCTAAAAAAGGTTAAGAACTGTTTCAAAAAAGAAGGCAAAAGTATAGGGATGCTATAGCGTTAAACCTCAACACACACAAACTAAAGAATCACATTTTACGCCAATGGTATTGCAAACCTTGCTACATTTTATCATAAATGTTTGACACTGTCATAAAAACAGATGGAAAAGTAGCAATCAATGCTAGTTTAAACATTAGAAATAATATTTGCCTTATAAT
This sequence comes from Loxodonta africana, assembly GCF_030014295.1. Taxonomy (NCBI): domain Eukaryota; kingdom Metazoa; phylum Chordata; class Mammalia; order Proboscidea; family Elephantidae; genus Loxodonta; species Loxodonta africana. Next base: position 60,185,547 of record NC_087358.1, read on the forward strand.
AAGTTAGTTTTTAAAAGCAAGTAACAAATAAGATATAAAATCAAGCTCAGTGTTAAGTAGAAATTATCTGTTTGGTGAAGACACCTGAAGCAGATATGGCATTTGACCTCACTGAACACCACTCAAATTCCTTTGCTGTGTATTGAATTGTATCCCCCCAAAATATGTGTTAGAATCCTAACCCCATTCCTGTGGATGTGACCATGTTTGGAAATAGGGTTTTCTTTGTTACGTTAATGAGGTCATGCCAACGTAGGGTGTGTACTAAGCCTAATCACTTCCCAGTGACTTAAAAAAAAAAAGCAGATTAAACACAGAGGCAGGCACAGGCTAGGGAAGAGAGGTATCACGTGAGGATCGCCAAAGAATCAAGGAACCAACATGGCCAAAGCCCTCATTTGGTCCTATAGCCTCCAGAACTGTAAGAAAATTAATTTCTGCTCCTTAAAGCCTTGTGGCACTTTGAGGACTAAGGTGCACCTGACCCAAGGCATGTATTTTCAATCGCCTCATATGCATGCAAAAACTGGACAATGAATAAAGAAGAGAGAAGAAGAATTGATGCATTGGAATTATGGTGTTGACAAAGAGTGTTAAATGTACCATGGACTACCAGAAGAACAAACAAAACTGTCTTGGTTATTAATGTAAAGTCACTGCCCCCTAAGCTTAACAGTGGTCAATAGAGTGAAAAATCAGGATTTTAGCAGTGAACTTACTTCTACCGCCTCGACTCCCAAGCGACTTCAACTCAATGTTCCCAGTGGTACTTGCTGAACTCTATAAAGATCATCTGTCCCTGTTCTGTCCTTTTTAGTTCTATCTGTATGGTTCTGGTTCTGCCAAACTGCATTTGCTTCAAACAGCTTCAAAAGCCCTGCTTCTACTAGGTGACAGGCTTGCAAATCAGCAGTAAAGTTCTTTGCATTCAGAGAGTGGTTTGGATCCTAAGTAATTCATTTTTGTTTAATTAGGGGAAGAAGAGAAAAACAAAGCACTTAGGAATCATAAAGGCAACTAGCTGATAAAGTTGAGAAATACATATTCACTTTATATTTCCAAGACTAAGACATGTTCACAAAATACATAATACTTATAAAAAACTTTTAATTCCAAAGTCAAATAAAAGTTATTATCTTCCTTTATTTTCTTTTCAACATATTCCTCACAAGAATAGATCCTTACAGATCAAGGACATCAGCATTAAACTCATCAAACTTTGGCAAACTCCTCACCTTAGTGATCTTCAATTTCTGTAAAATCTTGAGCACCTTTAAAAAGTTGTCCTAAGACGACTAATCAAAATTACTGTAAAGTACATTTAAAACAAACGATCAAGCTAATAACGAGCTGTTACCAAGAGTACCCGCACTGCACTGCACAGTGTCCTTGTGTTTGGAGCTATTCCACAGAGAATCCCCAAATTGGAAATTCCTTCTTCCTTCAAGTTTATGGAGCTGATGTTTTTGGGTCATCAGGGATGGTAAAAGACATACCTTCCAGGCTGGACTTCCTTATTTGGTAGGATTCCTTGGTCACTTTACTTTTGTTCTTCTCCTTGAGCTAATGGATTTGGTTTTACTGTAATGTTTATTTTTATACACATGCCCAAAGGCCTCCTAGTGTGTTTTTATAAATCTAATAAACCTCATGATAACTAAATTGGTTAAGATAACAGAAAAAGATGTTGTCTAGGACTAAAAAAGTACTCTGTTTCAATTAAATAAGGAGACCAAGACATACCTTAAAAGTTATTCAGTATATAAAAGATTTGAGTATCAAATTGGGTAGTTTTTTGTAAAACTTGCTGCCTTTTAAGTGACAAATTTATGCCACAAAGGAAAGTTCCTTCAAACTGAAGCCTTATAACATGTAGTGAGCAGTTAAATCTTACAATATATTTTGTATTTTTAGAATATACAAGTTTAAAGGATTATTGAGTTAAACCAGCAAATATCCTGCCCTTTCGAGACATCAATCTGTGCTGTGTCTTATATGAACGCCCTACGAAGTTCTAATTGTGAGTTTAAAATAAAATACAACACGTGCCAGCCATCAAGCTCAACTTTTGAGATTCTCTATCAAGATGAAAGCCTAAGATAATGCTTTACAAAGTTTTAAATATTAAAAATAACCTTGTTGAGATGGACTTCTAGCAAATGAAAACAATAATGAGTTTTTGGAAATGCCTACATTATTCTATTATATGGTTTTTAAAAAACAAGCAAGGACAAATACAGGCCAATACTAAAAAATGAAGTGCCATGGGACAAGCAAAAATCAAACCCTTTCCGACTCATAGCTATGTTATAGGACAGAGTAGAACTGCCCCATAGGGTTTCCAAGGAGTGCCTGGTGGATTCAAACTGCCGGCCTTTTGGTTACAGCCATAGCTCTTAACCACTGTGCCACCAGGGTTTCCGCAATGTGACAAGAAAACTAGCATTCTAAAGCAATCCGAGCTAATGCGGAGGAAAACATTCCAAATAAAGAGAAAGAGTACTTGTAGGGTCTCAACCCAGAGGGCTTTTCTCTGTAGTGAGCCTCACTGTCTGCTGCTAATTGTTTTTAAAGATGCAGTACGATGCAGCAGGCAAGGATGATCTGAAAATTCACACACTAAGACCTATTGTACCAGCTCTGGATACTCTGAGGTATGTATTATGGCATTTAACCTTTCTCATCCTTACTTTTTATACTCACAACTTTACTGGCCTATGTTAGACTAATTGGAGTTTGACTTTTAGTAAATAACTGATTACCTCAAAAGTTGCAAAAAGGGATTATTAAACTATCATAAAACTTTATTTTTTGAAAAACATAAAAAATACATAGAAAAATTACAATTCTAGACATGAAATGTACCTGTCTCAAAATAGGGTCTCTTGCCCTATCCTACAAAAGTTACCAGTTCCCAGAAATCAGGACTTGACCAGAATAACTCTATCGCTTTTCTACATTAAAGAACTCGGTAAGTAGAAGCTCTCAAGTATTTTTGATGAGAAGGAAACAACATTGTATGAATAATCATACCTATCTAATCTGACAGATTAAAACAAAGTCAATCCTACTTAAAATATTTTAAGATTTCCCAAATCTTGAGGATGATGCATATTCAACTGAGTAGCTTCATGCCAAGCAGTCTGTTGTGGTCTAGCCCACTGATTCTCAATTCTGTACGACCTAGTACCCCATTTTACAAATAATATTTTATAATGATCCCTTTAATTCCAACATTTTATATTGTAAAAATTCTTTAATTATTCTTTTTAAACTTTAAATACAGCCACGTTGTTGTTAGGTGCTGTCGAGTTAGCTCCAGCTCATAGTGACCCTAGGTACAACAGAATGAAACGCTGCCTGGTCCTGCATCATCCTCACAGTCGTTGCTATGTTTGAGCCCACTGCTGCAGCCACTGTGTCAGTCCATCCCCTTGAGGATCTTTCTCTTCTTCACTGACCCTCTACTCTACCAGCATGATGGCCTTCTCTAAGGACTGGTCCCTCAAGATAACATGTCCAAAGTACCTGAGACAAAGTCTTGCCATCTTCATTTCTAAGGAGCATTCTGGCTGTAGTTCTTCCAAAACAGGTTTGTTCATTCTTTTGGCAGTTCATGATATATTCAACATTCTTCACCAGTACCATAATTCAAAGGCATCAATTCTTCTCCTGTCTTCCTCATTCATCATCCAGTGTTCGTATGCATATGAGGTGACTGAAAATACCATGCCTTGGGTCAGGTGCACCGTAGTCCTCAAAGTGACATCTTTGCTTTCTAACACTTTAGAGAAGTCTTCTGCAGCAGATTTGCCCAATGCAATATGTTGTTTGATTTTGTGACTGCGGCTTTCAGTGAAATGAAAGCCTTGACAACTTCAACTTCAATGTTTTCTAATATTTTTATAAGGATCTGGGAATCTACTTCTGAGAAAAATTGGCCAGTGAAAACCTTATGGATAGCAGCAGAACTGTCTGATATAGTGCTGGAAGATGAACCCCGCAGGTTGGAAGTCACTCAAAATATTACTGGGGAAGAGCTGCCTCCTCAAAGTAGAGTCGACCTTAATGATATAGATGGAGTAATGCCTTCGGAATCTTCATTTCCCTGACAGGGAACACAACAGAGAAGCCCTGAGGCAGCAGGAGAGCAGAGGGATAAAAACAGACCCCAAATTCTCGTAATAAGACCAGACTTAATGGTCAGACTGAGACTAGAACGACCCCGGCGGTCAGGGTCCCCAGAGCTTGTTAGCCCAAGACAGGAACCATTCCCAAAGCTAACTCTTCAGACAGGGATTGGACTGGATTACGGGATAGAAAAAGATGCTGGTGAAGAATGAGCTTCTTGGGTCAAGTAGACACTTGAGACTATGTTGGCATCTCCTCTCTGGAGGGGAGATGAAAGGGCAGAGGGGGTCAGAAGCTGGCAGAATGGACACAAAAAGAGAGGGTGGAGAGAAAGAGCAGGCTGTCTCATTAGGGGGAGAGCAATTAGGAGTATATAGAAAGGTGTACATAAATTTTTGTATGAGAGACTGACTTATTTGTAAACTTTCACTTAAAGCAGAATAAAAATTAAAAAAAAAATTAATACACAGAAATCAATTGCCTTCATATTCACAATGATCAGTTGGCAGGTCTAACAAAAAAAATCCCATTTATAATTACAGAGAAGGTAAAATACTTAGGAATAAACTTAAAAAGAAATGTGAAAATACAACAGAAACTTTAAGACTCTGGAATAACATAACGCTGTACTTGAACAGATGCAAAAACTTGTTCCCGAAAAAGATGACCAAGTATCATAAAAACATAAAGTTTTCCTAAGTTCATTTATAAATTTAACATGATCCTAGTATGATATCAATAAGCTTTTTTTTAATTGTGCTTTAGATAAGTTTACAGCTCAAGTTAATTTCTCACATAAAAATTTATACACATATTATTATGTGGTATTAGTAGCAATCCCTATAATGTGACAACACACTCCCCCTTTCCACCCTGGGCTTCCTGTGTCCAGTCAACCAGTTCCTGTCCCTTCTTGCCTTCTCATTCTGCCTCCGGACAGGAGCAATATAAGCTTTTTTTTATGGTGTCAGACAAATTGATACTGAAGATCATATGAAAATAAACATGCAAAAATGGCTAGGAAAATATTCAAAAGAAAAAGTATGAGGGAAGACTAGCCCTACCAGATATTAAAGCATCCTATAAAGCCTCTGGAAACCCTGGTGGCGTAATGGTTAAGAGCTACAGCTGTTAACCAAAAGGTCGGCAGTTCGAATCCACCAGGCGCTCCTTGGAAACTCGATGGGGCAGTTCTACTCTGTTCTATAGGGTCGCTATCAGTCGGAATAGACTCAACGGCAGTGGGTTTGGTTTTTTGGCTTTATAAAGCCTCTACGATTAAAGTAGTATTGTACTAACACATGAATAGCAGGATAATCAGTGGAACAAAGTTTTTAAAAGCCAAATAGATATTTATTTATAATATAAGTGCCATCTCAAATAACTGGGACAAAGATTAATTTTTTAATAAACAGTGTTGGGACAATTGGATTGTCATTTGCAAAAAGATGAAGTTAGATCCATACCTTACACCATACACAAGAATAAACTGCAACTGGATCAGACATCTACATTTAAAAAATGAAACCATACAAGTACTAAAAGAAAGCCATGGGTGAATTCCTCCATGACGTAGTATAAACAAAGACTTTTTAACCATGACTCAAAATTCCAAAGCATTTTTTTAATTGATAAATTTGACTACATAAAAATTAAAAAAAAAAAAAAACTTTTACACAGCAAAAAATAATAGTCAAAAGACAAATGACAAACCAAGAGAAAATATACATAATATATATCACAGAGAAAGGTTAAACCCTCCCTAATATACTGAGCTCTTAAAAATAAAGGGAACAAAAAGACTGAAATATCAATATAAAGTTGGCAAATAAAAAGGTAACTTACAAAGAACAGATATAAAAACGACCCTTAAAAATAGAAAAAATGTTCAATTTCTATTCTAAGAAATGGAAATTAAAAATAATATGATACCATCTTGGTCATCTACTGCTGTCATTAACAGAAATACCACAAGCAATGGCTGTAACAAAGAGAAATTTATTTTCTTATAGTCTACTAGGTTACAAGTCCAAATTCAGGGCGTCGGCTCCAAGGGAAGGCTTTCTCTCTCTGTGGGCTCTGGAGGAACGTCCTTGTCCTCAATCTTCGCATGGTCGAGCAGCTTCTCAGGCACAGGGACCCCAAGTCCAAAAGATGTGCTCTGCTCCCAGCTCTGCTTTCTTGCTAGTGTCAAGTCCCCAACTCTTTGCTTGCTTCCCTTTCATCTCTTGAGAGATAAAAGGTGGTGCAGGCCACACCCCAAGGAAACTCCCTTTACCATGTATCAGGAATTGATCTGAGTGAAGGTGGTATTACAATCCTACCCTAATCCTCTCAACAGAAAATTACAATCACAAAATGGAGGACGACCATACAATACTGGGCATCGTGGCCTAACCAAGCTGATACACACATTTTTGGGGGGACATAATTCAATCCATGACAGATACCATTTCTAACTATCAGATTGGTAAACACTTAAAACTTCGACAGTCCTCTCTGTTGGCATTGTTGGGGGGAATGCAAAATGGTACAAACCTTATAGGGGAATATTTGACAATATCTAACAAAACTATGCATACATTCACATACTGACCCAGCAATCCCACTTTTAGGAATTTATCCTGAAGATAAACCAAACCCAGTGCTGTCAAGTTGCTTCCGACTCATAGCAACCCTACAGGACAGAGTAGAATTGCCCCATAGAGTTTCCAAGGAGCACCTGGCAGATTTGAACTGCTGGCGCTTTGGTTAGCAGCTGTAGCACTTAACCACTATGCCACCAGGGTTTCCATCCTGAAGATATACCTCTAATAATATGAAAATACATATGCATAAGGTTATTTATTGCAACTTAGTTTATAATTACAAACTGCTGTAATCAACCGAATTGCCCATATACAGTACACTGGGTTAATAAATACTGGTACATTCGTACGATGGAAAAATAAGCTGTTATTAAAAAAAAAAAAAGTGAAGAAGATTTCAATGAACTCATATGCAGTGACTTCCAGGAAATACTGTTAAGTGAAAAAAAGCAAAGAGTAAAAGACGACATATAGTATGCTACCTTCTATTTAAGGTATATATATATATACCTCTGCTTATTTTTCCAAAACAAAATATAGAAAAGTATAACCAGATATTAATGGAGTGGGTGGGAACCAGGGGAAGGGCATGGGAGCAAGGATAGCGACACTTCTGAGCATATCTTTTGTAGAATCTTGACTTTTAAATTATGCTAATGTTTTAAATATACAAAAAGAAAATAAGGGTGAGAGAGACAAATAAATTTCTGAAATTTATCAATTCCAAGATACATACTTTTTACATTTTTATATCTCTGACATCAGGGTAAGTCTTTAATGGGCAAAATCTTTTTTTTTTTTTTTTTAATTGTGATTTAGGTGAAAGTTTACATAGCAAACTAGTTTCTCATTAAACAGTTAATACACGGACTGTTTTTGTGACATTGGCTGCCAACCATGTGATATGTCAACACTCCCCGCTTCTCCACCCCAGGTTCCCTGTTTCCATCCCTCCAGTCTTCCTGTCCCTTCCTGCCTTCTCGACTTTGCTTTTGGGCTGGTGTGCCCTTTAGTCTCATATACATGGCTGAACTCTTAAGCACATCCCCCATGTGTGTTATTGTTTGTCCTATAACCCACTGCCGTCGAGTCAATTCCGACTCATAGTGACCACATAGGACAGAGTAAAACTGCCCCACAGGGTTTCCAAGGAGTGGCTGGTGGATTTGAACTGCTGACCTTTTGATTAACAGCCATAGCTCTTAACCACTGTGCCACCAGGGCTCTATTTGCCCTATAGACCTGTCTAATCTTTGGCTGAAGGGTGAACCTCAGGAGTGACTTCAATACTGAGTTAAAAGGGTGTCTGGGGTCCATACTCTCTGGGTTTCTCCAGTCTGGTCCTCTAATAGACAGAGTCTTACAACAGCTGCTGTCCAGCCAGTCATCACTGCCTGCAGAGGTGTCAACTTGGTTGTTGTTGTAGTTGTTTTAATTGGCAGAAAAGAAAATTGTAATCCATTCATGTTTTAGTCAACAAATTGAGGGCGATTTGGGGAAAGAATATGAGACCTAGCTGTTGCTTGAAAACATTCTGTTGATACCTTCTGCTAAAATCAAAGAAATACCAGTATCAAAATCAGGGGAATGGTGGTCAGCAGCTAGGAAGAAAATCCTGGAAGAGTACTCTGCTCTTGATGAAGCACAGGGGACACACAGAATATTATGTGAAACAATGTGACATCCATGACTGAGTCAAAAAGTGCCTCAGAAAATTCAAATTCTGAAAGTAAAAAATTTTTACAAATAATTCAGCCATTTATTACATTCATATTTTTCTTTTTCCGCATATACAAGAGATATAAGATCTGAATTAAGTCTAAAAAAGCACTTTCAATAAGAATAAAAATTCTAAGCGATAAAGTCATAGGTCATAATTTAATTGGAGTGCTTTTTCTTTCTTCCAAACCAAAAAACCAAACTCATTGCCCTCAAGTCGATTCCAACTCGTAACGACCCTCTAGGGCAGAGTTAGAACTGCCCCATAGAGTACCCAAGGAGCGCCTGGTGGATTTGAACTGCTGACCTTTTGGTTAGCAGCTGGAGCTCTTAACCACTACACCGCCAGGGTTTCCTTTTTTTCTTAGAAGTAAATAAAATAACGGTGTGTCTTACAATCAATGATATCTTGGCGTCAATGAAATACAATAACTAGAGATTACTGAACGGCCCACTTTTATCTTGAAACTAAAAGATATACATAAAAATGTTTGTGGCATTTTTACATGAAACCAGAAGACTAGATGGTGCCCAGCCACAACCGATGACTGCCCTGACAGGGAGCACAACAGAGAACCCCTGAGGGAGCAGGAGATCAGTGGGATGCAGACCCCAAATTCTCACAAAAAGACCAGACTTAATGGTCTGACTGAGACTAGAGGAATCCCGGCGGTCATGGTCCCCAAACCTTCTGTTGGCCCAGGACAGGAACCATCCCCGAAGACAACTCATCAGACATGAAAGGGACTGGTCAGCGGGTGGGAGAGAGATGCTGATGAAGAGTGAGCTACTTGTATCGGGTGGACACTTGAGACTGTGTTGGCATCTCCTGTCTGGAGGGGGAATGGGAGGGTAGAGAGGGTTGGAAGCTGGCAAAATTGTCATGAAAGGAGAGACAGGAAGGGCTGACTCATTAGGGGGACAGCAAGTGGGAGTATGGAGTAAGGTGTATATAAACTTATATGTGACAGACTGACTTGATTTGTAAACGTTCCCTTGAAGCTCAATAAAAATTAATAAATAAATAAAGCACACAGCTATGCTAAGAGAAGAAATTAAACTAATTACCTAAATGAGGTTCCTTCATTACATGTTAGATTATTTACTTTATCATTCATAAAAAAGAAGTGCAGAAATGTTATAAAGTGTTAATGTACACAGGCCACAACTATAATGGTGACCTACAATTAGCATAAACTTGAATAACGTTTTCCAATAATGGTGACACCTTACAAAGTCATCCATATCCTATTGTTTTCAGTAAAGTACAACTGAGAGGCAACTTAGTGGGGTAAGTTTGTGGCTTTATGATTTAATTCGTAAAATTCCGTGCATGGGTAATTGATACCCGCTCATTAGTAGCCTAATACAACTTACTGAGATAACTATTCCATACTAAGTACAATATTTACATCTTACTATGATGGGTAATACTATCACATGTCATAATTTCACTTGCTTATAAAATTATCCAAAGAACATTACAAATACTTACTGATCCTCTTCTAGCATGCCTCTTACATGCAGACAAGAAATGTGAAATCAGGTATGATGAAAATGTCCCTTCGAATTAGAAGGAAAATTTTATTCTGCTAATTTTTTTTAGGCACTAAATTGTAAACTCTGATGGACTGGAATAAACGTAAAATATATTGGACATAGAGGAAGCAGAAGCCAAAGCAACACCATTATCATAGAGAAATCGAAGAAGATAGAGACAGAAGTCTGTGGTAGGCCTGAGCCTTGAAAAGGATTGTTCCAGTCAACCTTCTAAAGATCTGATGTGACCAGTGGCATACGCTCTGTGATGGCTTATTGCAAGTAAATTTTATAATAAAATAAATTTGAAAAAGTTGAAGTAAATTCTTGGATAGTCTTATGAATGTTCTTCTATGTGGGAAAACAAAAATATTGGGGACGGAGAGTAGGGCAGATTGTGAAATAAAAGGCAAGATAACAGGATGAGCTACAGAATATAAAAGTCAGTCTCCTAAGTTTGACTATAAACTACTTAATTTGATACAGAAATCTTGACATTTTCATGAGAGAAAACATTCAAGACGTAGAGCAATGAAAACAATAGAGAATCAAAGAAGGAAAGATGTTTCACTATATTTGGATAAACATGAAGAAATGGAGGTTTTAGACTAGACAGAAGTGGGAGAAAGGACTTGGTTTGAATTTAGATACAGGAATAGCTAAGGAGTCAAAGATGATCCCAAGACTTCAACATGTTTTACACAGTTATTATTTTCATTAAAAAAGCCCCATAAACTTGTTGAATTTTAAAATTTTGATTGTATTCAACTTGAGTTTTGATCCAACTAGTTCTTAAACAGAATAAAGAGATCTCAGACCTGATGATGTTTATGATAGTATAGAAAGAAAACTGGAAATATGACCTTATCTGGTAGAGAAGGAAAAGAATAACTATTTGTATTTCTCCAATAACATGAAATGATTGGCTTCAACACTAAAAAAAGAATAACTGGTTAAAAGAATCTGACCTAACACTCCAGCCAAATGATTTAAGATTTTTATAACCTATTATAAAACTTATTTTACGTACTGCCGCAATTTTGTGTTAAAGCTCTGGTTTTGTTTTGTTTTCATATGAAAGCCAGTTCTAAAAATAGTCAAGTCTAAAAATAAGCCAAAACCACAGATTAACTGTAGCTTTATACATGTACAAATAACAGGGCAGTCTCCACATCTTCTAGGAAAACAGATGTTGGGTCACTTATTCTCAATGAATTTTCTATGTTGAGTCAAACCTTTGAAATTTGATCATTAATATGGGCTATATTATTATGACAAAACTCATTAGCCAATCCTATTAATTTAGTTCCTCTTTCCCAGGGAGATCAATACTCATTGCTGTCGAGTCAATTCCGACTCATAGTGACCCTACCGGACTCAGTAGAAGTGCACCCAGAAAGTTTCCAAGGAGCAGATGGTGGATTCAAACTGCCAACTTTTTGGTTACCAGCTGAGCTCTTAACTACTGCCCCACCAGGGCTCCAGGGTAAATCAATAAAATAAATAAATACATAGTTTTGAGAAAAAGAGTCTTATATATGTCCCCAAGAACATAGTTTCTATCATGAAAACCAATGATTTAACAGTTTACAAAATCTGCAAATGTCAATACAGGGCCTAGTATGTGCTTTGATGAAGTTCAAGGAAGGAAGCCATGTAAAGAGAGAAACAAACTCACTTTAAAAACATGCTACAGTTACAGTTCTCTATGCTTTTCCAAATCTGTACTTTCAAAAAACCACTTTTCTCCTAGATATTTCTCTACAGATTAACGAGCAAAAAGCAAAATGGGAAAAAGAAAAGGGGGTTTCAAAATGAGTGAATAGTTTGCTTATCTCTGCATCAGTTTTCCCAATTCGTGCAGGACATCTGCAAGGTAGACAGATGATAGGCAAAATATTCTTACAGGAACATTATGTGTCTTTCACTTATCACCCATGTTTTTCAACTGGAAGATTAATAAGATAGATCAGTTAAATGACCTTATTCTGCGGCAGAAAGAGAAGAGACTAACTTCATAAAGCAGAAGTGTACCAGGAAGCCAAACGTTAGCAACTTCCGCCTCGGGCTGATCCATCCACAAACCGACCAGGAAAGTACAGAGCATTACAACGAAATATTTTTCTTGTTAGCATACTGTCACTCTCCAAAATATGAGAAAATCTATTCTCAGCCTCTTAAACTAATTATTTCACATACTAAGAAAACATCTGTCTTGGTTATCTAGCGTTGCTATAACAGAAATACTACAAGTGGATGGCTTTAACGAAGAGAAATTTATTCTCTCACAGTCTAAGAGGGCAGAAGTCCAAATTCAGGGTGCCAGCTCCAGGAGAAGGCTTTTCTCTCTCTATTGACCCTGGAGGAAGGTCCTTGTCATCAATCTTCCCCTGGTCTACGAGCTTCTAAAGATAGGAACCCTGGGCCCAGAGGACACGCTCTGCTCCCAGTGCTGCTTTCTTGGTGGTATGAGGTCCCTATGTCTTTCTGCTCGCTTCTCTCTTTTTTATCTCAAAAGAGATTGACTTAAAACATAATCTAATCTTGTAGATTGAGTGCTGCCTCATGAACATAACTGCCGCTAATCCCACTTCATTAATATCATAGAAGTAGGATTTACAACACATAGGAAAATCACATCAGATGACAAAATGGTGGATAATCACACAATACGAGGAATCATGGCCTAGCCAAATTGATACACACATTTTGGGGGGACACAATTCAATCCATAACAATATCCTCCAGGCAGGATACTTTGAGTGATTTATGAGCGGAGCTGAGAGACCTGAGCTGATGAATCCACACACATTCTCTTGCTTGGTTCCTCTTTTAACTCATAAGCAGGATGAGATTAACACAGAATCCACAGTTCAAGATTATGATCTCAGGCTACTTTACAACTACAGTTTAAAAATCACAATAAACTGACTAAAGAAACCTGATAGAGACACACTTCTGCATGAAAAAAACTGAAGAGGCATAAAGTATCTTCAATTTTCATTAGAATCCAAGTGTAATTTTTTTTATACTAAAGAAAATATTCATATATAAAACTTCACGAATAAAACTATACTAAATTGGGATAAGTCAAAGAGAAAAAAAATATTGTACTCAACAGGTGCTCTCCATATGATTTCAAAGCAATGGCACCTGGGAAGGTAATATATGCTTGTATTTATCCTTAAGCTCTACGTGAAATCTAAGATATTTATGCTAAAATCTAACTTGTTTGACGAAATATATTGATGATTCCGGAATTCTGTCCCCATTGTTTGGTAGAAAAGTATTTTCAATGGAAACTATAAGGTCAATGGTGAAGAGATTAGTGATATGATAAATTGCTCACCCTCAGACCAATTTGAGTATGAACTGTGGAAGAGTAAAGATAAATGAACTAGCATACTGAGGCAGCCATTTGGCTTCTGATCTCAAAGACACCAACAGGAGGGATTACATAAGAAGGCAAAGTATTCTTCATAACATCCTCAGTAAAGTTAATTAAAGACATGCCCACTGTGACGTTTAAGGCCAAGGTCAACTTGGCTAGCCCATGATTCTCACTGGTTTGGTAGATATTATGTCATCATCCTCCATTTTTTGATCTGATGTGAGCAGCCAACGAGCTGAAAAGGGAGTTTCCTTCTTGGTGTGGCCTACATCCAATATATATATGGATGTTCTGGCAATACTTTTGGTCTCTCAATCCTGCATCCAATTCGTCATCCTCTGACCCCTGGTTCTTGGGATATGAGCCAGAAGCTGGCCGCCTGACCTGCAGATTTAGGGTCTCGCCAGGCTACTGCAACCCTGTGAACTAAGAGCCTGCCATCTGACGAGCCGATTTTGCATTTCTCAGCCTCTGCAACCACAAGACAGGAAAAGCCTCTGGTCTGACACCTAACCAATGGATTTGGGACTTGACAGCCTCCACAACTACATGAGTCATTTCTTTGAAATAAATCTCTCTATGTTCTTGTTGTTAGGTGCTATCAAGTCACTTCAGACTCACAGCAGCCCTGTGGACATAGTGGGCCTATGTACAACAGAACGAAACACTGCCTGTTTCTGTGCCATCCTCATAATCGTTGCTAGTTTGAGCATCATTGTTGCAGCCACTGTGTCGATCCATCTCATCAATGGTCTTCCTCTTTTTCACTGACCCTCTACTTTACCAAGCATGAAGTCCTTCTTCAGGTACTGGTCCCTACTGAGAGCATGTCCACAGTAAATGAGATGAAGTCTCATGTGATCTTCCCTTCTAAGGAGCATTCTGGCTGTACTTCTTCCAAGACAGATTTGTTCATTCTTCTGGCAGTCCATGGTATATTCGATATTCTTTACCAACACCATAATTCAAAGGCATCATACTTCAGTCTTCTTATTCGTTGTCCAGCTTTCACATGCATATGAGGCAAATGAAAATTCAATGGCTTGAGTCTGGTGCACCTTAGTCCTCAAGGTGACATCTTTGCTTTTTAACACTTTAAAGAGGTCTTTTACAGCAGATTTGCCCAATGCAATATGTCATTTGACTTCTTTCTTTCTTTCTTTTAATATTGTGTTTTAGGCAAAAGTTAACAGCCCAAATTAGTTTTTCACTCAAAAATTTTATACATGAATTCTTTTGTGACATTAGTTGCAATCTCCACAATATGTCAGCACTCTCTTTTCCCTTTCCACCCTGAGTTCTCCGTGTCCATTCATCCAGTTTTCCTGACCCTTCTTGCCTTCTTGTCTTTATTTTTGGGCAGATGTTGCCTATTTGGTCTCGAGTACTTGACTGAACTAAAAAGCATGTTCCTCACATGTATTATTGTTCGTTTTACAGACCTGTCTAATCACTGGCTGAAAGGTGGACTTCAGAAGTGGCTTCAGTTCTGAGTTAGCAGGGTATCTGGGGTGATTTCTTGACTGCTCCTTCCATGGGTGTTGATCACGGATCTAAGTAAAATGAAATTCTTCACAACTTCAATTTTTTCTCCATTTGGTCCAATTATGAGGATTTTTGTTTTCTTTATATAGAGGTATAATCCATACTGAAGGCTGTAGTCTTTGTAGTCTCTGAGCTTTATTAGTAAGTGCTTTAAGTCCTCTTCACTTTCAGCAAGCAAGGTTGTGTCATCTGTATATCGCAGATGAGTCTTCCTCCAATCCTGATGCCACATTCTTCTACATATAGTCCAGCATCTAGGATTATTTGCTCAGCATACAGATTGAATAAGTATGGTTAAAGATTACAGCCCTCGCACATCCTTCCTGACTTTAAACCATGCAGTATCCCCTGTTATGTTTGAACGACTGTCTCTTGGACTATGTACAGGTTCAGCATCAACATAATTAAGTATTCTAGAAGTGCCGCTCTTCTTATGCTGTCCATAATTTTTATTATCCACACAGCTGAATACCTTAGCACAGTCAATAAAACACAGGTAAACACCTTTCTGGTAGTCTGTGCTTTTGGCCAAGATCCATCTAATATCAGATATGATATGGTTCATTTCACACTATCTTCTGAATCCAGCTTGGATTTCTGACAGTTCCCTGTCAATGTACCACTGCAACTGTTTTTGAATTATCCTCAGTAAAATTTTCTTATGTGTGATATTAATGATATTGTTGATAATTTCTACATTCCATGGAATAACCTTTCTTTGGAATGGGTACAGATATGGATCTCTTCCAGTCGGCTGGCCAGGTAACTGTCATACAAATTTCTTGGCACAGATGAGTAAGCACTTCCAGCATTACATTCGTTTGTTGAAAGATCTCAACTGGTATTCCACCAATTCTTCTACACTTCCTCAACATTTCCTCAAAACTTCTTCAATTCTTACCCTTAACAAATTTGAAAACCTAGAGGAAATGGACAAATTTCTAGAAATACACTACCTACCTACACTAACATAAACAGAGGTAGAACAACTAAATAAACCCATAACAAAAGAAGAGATTGAAAAGGTAATTTAAAAACTCCTAACAAAAAAAAAGCCCTGGGCCTGATGGGAGAATTCTACCAAACATAAAGAGTTAACACCACTACTACCAAAGGTATTTCAGGGCATAGTAAAGGATGAAATACTCCCAAACTCTTTCTATGAAGCCAGCATAACCCAGATACCAAAACCAGGTAAAGACACCATTAAAAAAAAAGAAAATTACAGACTTATATCCCTCATAAACTTAGATGCAAAAGTTCTCAACAAAATTCTAACCAACAGAATTCAACAACATATCAAAAAAAAATAATTCACCATGACCAAGTGGGATTCACACCAGGTATGCAGGGATGGTTCAACATTAGAAAAACAATCAATGTAATCCATCACATAAATAAAACAAAAGACAAGAACCACATGATCTTATCAATTGATGCAGAAAAAGCATTTGACAAAGTCAACACCCATTCATGATAAAAGCTCTTGGCAAAATAGGAATAGAAGGAAAATTCCTCAACATAATAAAGGGCGTTTATAAAAAGCCAACATCATCCTAAATGGAGAGAGTCTAAAAGCATTCCCCTTGAGAAAAGGAACCAGACAAGGATGCCCTTTATCACCACTCTTATTCAACATTGTGCTGGAGGTCCCAGCCAGAGCTATTAGGCTAGATAAAGAAATAAAAGGCATCCAAATTGGCAAAGAAGAAGTAAAAGTATCTCTATTTGCAGATGACATGACCTTATACACAGAAAACCCTAAAGAATCCTCAAGAAAACTACTAAAACTAATAGAGGAGTTTAGCAGAGTATCAGGATACAAGGTAAACATACATCAAACAGTTGGATTCGTCTACGCCAACAAAGAGAACGTCGAAGAGGAAATCACCAAATCAATCCCATTTACAATAGCCCCTAAAAAAATAAAATAATTAGGAATAAATCTAGCCAGAGACGTAAAAGACCTATACAAAGAAAACTATAAGAAACCAAAAGAGACCTATACAAGTAGAAAAACACACCTTCCTTGTGGATAGGAAGACTCAACATTTAAAAAATGTCTATTTTACCAAAGCAATCTACAGATACAATGCAATCCCGATCCAAATACTAGTGACATTTTTTAATGAGATGGAGAAACAAATCACCAACTTCACATGGACAGGGAAGAGGCCCCAGATAAGTAAAACATTACCAAAAAAGAAGACCAAAGTGGAAAGGCCTCAC
Organism: Loxodonta africana; assembly: GCF_030014295.1. Lineage (NCBI taxonomy): Eukaryota > Metazoa > Chordata > Mammalia > Proboscidea > Elephantidae > Loxodonta > Loxodonta africana. The sequence continues at coordinate 60,202,689 of NC_087358.1, forward strand.
ACTACCTGATTTTAGAACCTATTATACTGCCACAGTAGTCAAAACAACCTGGTACTGGGACAACGACAGATACATAGACCAATGGAACAGAATTGAGAATCCAGACATAAATCCATCTACATATGAGCAGCTGATACTTGACAAAGCCCCAAAGTCCGATAAATGGGGAAAAGACAGTCTTTCTTTAACAAATGGTGCTGGCATAACTGGATATCCACCTGCAAAAAAATGAAACAAGACCCATGCCTCACACTATACACAAAAATGAACTCAAAATGGATCAAAGACCTAAATATGAAATCTAAAATGATAAAGATCATGGAAGAAAAAATAAGGACAACGCTAAAAACAAAACAACCCAGTGCTGTCGCCCTAATACATGGCGTAAACCGTATATAAAACATTACTAACAATGCACAAACACCAGAAGAGAAGCTAGATAACTGGGAGCTCCTAAAAGTCAAATACCTATGTTCATCCAAAGATTTCACCAAAAGAGTAAAAAGATTACCTACAGACTGGGAAAAAGTTTTTAGCTATGACAGTTCTGATCAGTGTCTGATGTCTAAAATCTATATGATACTGTAAAAACTCAAAAAAAAGACAAATAACCCAATTTAAAAAAGGGCAAAGGATATGAACAGGCACTTGATCGAAGAAGTCACCAAAGAAGCAGCTAACAGATACACAAGGAAATGCTCATGATCATTAGCCGTTAGAGAAATGCAAATCAAAACTACAATGAGATCCCATCTCACCCCAAGAAGGCTGACATTAAACCAAAAAACACAAAATAATAAATGTTGGAGAGGTTGTGGGGAGGCTGAACACTTATACACTGTTGGCGGGAAATGTAAAATGGTACAATCACTTTGGAAATCAATTTGGCACTTCCTTAAAATGCTAGAAATAGAACTACCACATGATCCAGCAACCCCACTCCTTGGAATATATCCTAGAGAAATAAGAGCCTTTACAGGAACAGATATATGCACACCCATGTTCACTGCAGCACTGTTTACAATAGCAAAAAGATGGGAGCAACCAAGGCGCCCATCAACAGATGAATGGATAAATTATGGCTTATTCACACGATGGAATACTATGCAATGATTAAGAACAACGATGAATCTGTGAAGGCATTATGCTGAGTGAAATTAGTCAGCTTCAAAACAACAAATATTGTATGAGACCACTATTACAAGAACTCTAGGTAAAGTTTAAACAGAAGGAAATAGTCTTTGATGGTTATGAGGATAGGGAGGGAGGGAGAGGGATATTCACTAACTAGATGGTAGACAAGAATTATTTTAGGTAAAGGGAAGGGCAACACACAACACAGGGGAAGTCAGCATAACTGGACTAAACCAAAAGCAAAGAAGTTTCCTAAAAAAAAAAAAAATAATACAACCAAATAATTCGAAGGCCAGAGTAGCAGGGACAAGGGTCTTGAGACCAGGGTTTCAGGAGACATCTAGGTCATTTGGCCAACAAAATATATTAAGAAAACGTTCTGCATCCCACTTTAGTGACAGGCATCTAGGGTCTTAAACGTGAGCAAGCGGCCAGTTAAGATGCATAAATTGGTCTCAACCTACCTGGAACAAAGGAGAATGAAGAACACCAAAGACATATGGTAAAGATGAGCCCAAGAGACAGAAAGGACCACATAAACCAGAGATTCCATCAGCCTGAGACCAGAAGAACTGGATGGTGCCTGGCTACCACCAATCACTGCCCTGACAGGGAACACAACAGGGAATTCCTGAGGGAGCAGAACAGTGGGACGAAGATCTTGAATTCTCGTAAAAAGATCTGGCTTAATGGTCTGATTTAGACTGGAAGGACCCTGATGGTCATGGTCTCCGGACCTTTCATTAGCCCAAGATTGGAACCATTCCCAAAATAACTCTCCAGACAGGGATTGGACTGGGCAATTAAACAGATAATGATACTGGTGAGGAGTGAGCCTCTTGGCTCAAGTAGACACATGAGACTATGGGCAGCTCCCGTCTGGTGGCGAGATGATAAAGAAGAGCAAGACAGGAGCTGGTTGAATGGACACTGAAACACAGGGTGGGGAGAAGGACTGTGCTGTCTCATTAGGAGGAGAGTAGCTAGGAGTACATAGCAAGGTGTGTATAACTTTTTGTATGAGAGACTGACTTGATTTGTAAACTTTCACCTAAAGCATGATAAATAAATTTAAAAAAAAAACTCCTGAATTCTTCAACACTTGCTCTTGGATAGCTGATAGGCATCTCATACTAAACATGTCCAAACACTCAGTCTTGATCTAACCCCTGTATTTTCTGTCTCCAACTTCATCACTTCAGCAAATCTCTCTAAATTCCTCTAGTGAACCCAGCCTAAGACATCCCCTTAAAAACGTCCTGATTTCCCTCAAATAAATCCCGTAGATCTAGAAACAGTTTACTAAAACTCATTTCAAAATATATTTTTTGTGTGTTCCAAGATCTGCCAATATAGAAATTTATTTTCCTTTCTCTCCATATATATTTTTCAAGACTCAATGTATCACTACCAATTTAAGTCTCTTCACCCTAATTCGTGTGCTTTGTGGTTTTATAAACTTGGATCACATGCTTCTTCTTAGATATCATGTCTTTTAGACCTTAGAATACTTTTTAGCAAATATTTTAACTTTATAAGCTCTTCAATCACTTATTTTAATTACCTTTACCTCCTTTTCAAACTCTGTCCTGTCTGTCTTGAAATGTGTTATGAAAACTATACAAAATAATAGAAGTATGGATCCACCACAGTATTCTACAAAGTCAGACTTTGTCTCTAATACCCTTTTCAATGAAACTTAAAATCCTAAATGGTACTTTGGTGCTCTGAAAGAATTAAATTGTCTAAATGAGAGAAAAAATAATCAGAATCTTCACACGTTCCCTTAGAAGAGATTCGTTTGCTTATAGCCTAAAAGTTACCAATACTGTATGACTGGAAGTACTTCTAAACTCTGGCCAGTTCAACCAATAGGCACAAAGTACCTTAAAAAAAAAAAAAAAGCCAGCACAAATGGAATCATCTTAACATAATCCTTTGAAATAAGAACAGCTTATAAAATTTTCTATGATCTAAGGTCACAACAAACAGTAGTTTAAGTGTCGTAGTTCTGAAATAAGACCATTCTTAATATGAATATATTCAGAGTCAGAAACAATAAAAAAGGGAAACCATAGGATACACTAAAAGCACAAAACAAAGATATCCTAAAATGTAAGCAAACAGTATTATGCCCACTTCCAAAATGACTTTCAGACAAAGAATAAAAATAGACACTCTTCTACAAGAGGGTATCATAAACAGCCCAAGACTACATATATAATAATAAAAAAAAATTAGCAGGATAAAGATGTCTTAGACGAGACCATTACAAAAAATACACGACAGAAAATTTTACACTGACGGATGTGAGCTTTAAGCTTGTCTTTTTACATACTATACATACTAACATGTATATCTACCAAAATAATCTATCAAAAGACTATTACCTCTCACTGCAGCTGAAACCCAATTTGTTTAGATTTCTAAATTGCTAATAAGTGGTGTGTGTGCGTGTATGCATTTGTGTGCGTGCACACACAAGCGCATAATATGACATCAGTCCTGAAAAACAAACGCTGGAACATAGTCCACACCAGGCGTCCTGGAACGCACTTTCAAAAGTTCCAAATAATTATAATTGCACTCTACTTTGTTGTTTCTTCTTTTTGTTGTTTCAGGTATTCATCTGCATCAACAATTGGATAAGTCATAATTTAACAGGAAGGACACTTAGAAATTCTACTGATGATCCAAATGTATACGTTTATAATATAAGTGCTAAAAATAAACACCATACCTGATAGAGCATGATGGGCTCTATGTGGTATCCTAAGGTATCAGCAAAGTTCTTAGCGATGACTGTTTTTCCACAGCCCTACAAATGCAAACACAATCATTCATGGGCTATGTCGAAACAACCAAAAGTCAGGAAACAGAAGTTTGCAGGGATGCTGCCATTCTTACTTTTCCTCCAATTAAGCATATGTCCTTAACCACGTGAGACTGCATCATTTCAGCCAGTAGTTGCTTATGGCTTAGAGTCTGTATGAAATGGTCTGAGGTACAAGGTTGACTTAATGGCTTGGTCCCGGCTGGCACCTAAAATTAAGCAGATAAATACAATTAGCATTTGTTTTTCTCAAAATACTAGTAACTTAAAGCATATAGCCATTTAAAAGCCCCCAGTCATTCCTTGCTGAACTCAGTTCTATACTGTTAGTGACATTTCTATAGAGCAATAACTCTTTCTCATTCACAGATCTGATGCTCATTTTCACTGAACTTCTAAATCAGCCATCCCTCTAAAATTAAATCCTTATTCTGTCAGATATTTTCTTAAGAGTCAGGTCATTTTCACACTATTTATAACTTTTAATAACAACATCACTCTTAGAGAATGAAGTTTTTTCCAAATTCCAGTCATAAGTGCAACATTGAAGTCAGTCCACTGAGTCTCTCTAAAGTCAACAACGATCTCCTGCTTTCTCAAAGCCATGTCCACAAACCTCCTCCACTCTTAGTTTGCCACTCAGAAGCATCCACTCTTAAAATCTCTCCTCCCACCCTTCACACCTACTTCTCCGTTTACTTCCCGTTCCTTTTTTATGAGTTTCCCGGGGGCCATATCAGGAAAGGATTTCCATGCTGTGCTGGGGGCTCTGGACTTGATCACAGTATACACAATGCGACCCCTAAAGAATTACAGTTTGGAAGTGACAAGATCAGATCTGCATTTAAGCAAGATCATCCTGGTGGTGACATGGAAGACAAACTAAAAGGGACTGGAGGCACTGAAGCTAGAAAGTCATTACTAAAGGGACGCAAATAATGAAAGTTTGCTCACACTTCACGCCTTTGAACATACAGGTATGTGTCAACTGACATCCATGATATGTACTGTGAAATAGGACATTATGTGATTTGGATGTTGTAGAAACACTGTATTATATATAGGAAAGAGATGTGCAGGATGGTCACTGGTTGGGCCTGGGACCTGTGCCGCCACTGCTGTGCTGAAGGACTGCACAAACAAAAACTTTGGCTCCACTGCCACCAATCCTATGTGCTCCACCTGGTCTCCAAGAGCTGCACCTGGTCTCTGCCACTGTGCACACTCACCATCTGCTTCCTTCCCCCTGCTTACCTTCCCTGCTCCCCTTAACTGGTTTTAAACTCTTTCAGCCCCACTCACCCCTGCTCCACCTCCTCCCCCAGCCACCTTTCCTGTTCCTCCTCCCACCACTGCTACAGCCCAGAAGCCTGGCAGCCGCCATCGTCACCACAGGAATAGTCTCAACCTTGGGCCCAGGCATGACACAAACAGTACCCTTGCAGAGTAGGGCAACAGCCTCACAGGGCATTCCCTCAGTGGCTCCAGAAGCATCTGTGCAGTCCTGCCTAAGATTAGTGTAGGCAGCCACAGACGTACAGACACAGAGCTACAGAGCTAAAGGTAACTTATAAGGGGATCATCAACAAAATTTAAGTCATAAAAATGGAAAAATAAAATACGTCTTAGAAAGTAAAAACTTGTGATTCATTACCTTAATGGTTACCTCTTTTTCTGCAATCTGGACAGTCACAGAAGCTTGGGGGACATGGTTTTCAGTCATCCTCTCCACTCTCACAATCTCTTTAGGAAGTATAGAGCTTCTGGAATCCTGGAGTTCAAAGCGCTGTAAATTACAAGAAAATCGTGTAACTTACTTTTTATTTTAGTATTAATGGTGGTTATCTTGAGAAAAAAAGATTCTAATTTAATTAGAACTGATACTCACTCTGTATTATAAAATTAGAGGTTGAAAAAATTAAAGAAATGTTTTTCCTGTTCCTCCTAATACTATCCTTTAAAACCATCTGCTAAAGGTGATATGAAAATGGTCCCCAAGATTTACTAAATAACATGAAAAGGAATTCCTGGATTCCTAATCCAGCAGAAGTTCTTAGCCTACATTTCTCGAGAACCAAAGTTTCCAGTTTCCTTGAAAAGGATGGTAAGACCCTTGAAAACAGGCTAAGCTAAAATAAGGCCTATGTCAGCGGATTTCTTCAACCAACTAAAGTCCATATATTGCCTGAAATTCAGGCAAACAGAACTTACTGGACAGCATTCTATAGTTTGTGTATGGTTAGCTTAACTGATGAAAATAAACTCTAACAATCAATCTTGCACAGCATTTGGTACAGTGCCTTCCACAGTGTGGGTCTCTCAATATTTGTCCAATTGAATTTGAAAGAGCAAGACCATTGTTTCTTTCTCAATGTGGGCCAGTTATCAATGTTCTAACACTGAATACACCCCCTCATACCAGCTTCAAAATAGTTATATCAAAAAAGCCTTGAGAAACCACATGTAAGTATGTGAAAAATGTGAATACTAATTGAAAATCAATTAAATCCTATGTCCTACTGATAGCAGCCTGTTCAACAGGAAAAGCTGAATTCATTTTTTGTATTAAATAGTTAGAAATTATGCCCCTCCCCTGAAAATTCCTACAACAATTTTGGAACAGTATCACTATAGCAAAAGGATTGAACCTCAGTGAAAGAACGTATCATCACTTCTTCAACAAAATGACATAACTATAGAAAACCGGTTTCTGCGAAGAAAATGGTCTTCAACCTCAACATTCTAAAACTAACAACCTAGTTCAAGTCTTCATTTTGGTGCCATAAACACTCAAGGCAAATTGCTTACTCTTTTCCCCAAACCTAGGAAAAATTGTCTATTTGTGCCACCATAAAAAATTTTTAGTTTTACACTTTATACAATTCATGTATGCACATTCCCTATAGACCATTAATTACTGATACCTTAATTTCATGGGAAAAAAAATGCTATACTGTATTTTAAGGGAGCTTAAAAAAAAAATTTTTTTTTCAATAGAGAAGTAAGGTCTTAGCCATATAATTAAAAAAAAAAAAATTAGAGCCGTTAAATTCTAGCAAAATAAATATATGAACTTGAAGGTATAATTTTTATCCCAACAATAGTAATGTTAGTATAACTTGATATGAGATTGATGCAGAGCACTCGTATTCCGGAAATGAACACTAATGCCCTGAACCACTTGCCATATTAGTTATGTCCTTATAAATAATTCAAAGCTAAAATATTTCAGTAGAATAAAAATAGTAAGTTAGAATGTGCTAAGACAGTAAAAGAACTCAAGTTGCAATATGAATTACCATTTGCTGGCATAGGAAATTTAGAGGACCGATCATCATAAAGGCAATTCAGGACTAAAATACACATTTAAATCTTTTAGACTACATGACATCATGAAGTAGAAAATCAGAGTTATTTACCTTACCATTATTTTTTTCATTAATGAGTGTTTTCTATGAATTCTTGAACTACAATTAAGCAAACAGCACAGACAGAATCTTTGATTCACTTACATTATTTGAACTGTGAATTATAATTAAATAAAAATAAATGATCTGTAAGGCCTCCATAAAACAAACAAAAAAACCCCACTGCCGTTGACTCAATTCCAACTCATAGCAACCCTATAAGACAGACTGGAACAGCCACATACGTTTCCCAAGGAAAAGCTGGTGGCTTCAAACTGTCAACCTTTTGGTTAGCAGCCAAACGGTTAACCACTGTGCCACCCGTGCTCCAAAGGCCTCCACAGTGACCTTCATAATTCCCAATCCTGTCCCACCAAGCTATACATTTTTTTCATACCTTTAGGCCGTCAAGCACTAAAAGAGAAATTCTCCATGCCATGTTGACTGGCTACTGAACAAATATGTGGCCCCAGTATGCTGGGCTCTTTCCCCAAAGCACCTCAGCGACTCAGACAAACCATTATGTCTCTCTTTAGGAGTCAATCTGAGCCGGTCCATCCCACTCTCTGCAGGCAATCTAGCTACCTCCCCTGCCTACAATATAGCCTTTAGGTATAAACTCCTCCACTCCCTACTAGAATATAAGTCCCATTAGGGCAATATCCAAATGTATCTGTCTGGTTCTCCAGAACTGAGAATCACACATGGCACAAAGTCAGTGGTCAATAAAGGTTTCCTTTTCCTTCATTCTCAAAATTATCTATACATTCATCAACCCTTACTTCATTTTCCCACTGTTTCAGCAGAAATCCTTTTGTGTTAAGTATGAGCAGACAGAAAGCCATTAGAAACCCACCTTCACCACCTCACTTTACAGCAACTCCATCATTCCAAGTGCTGGGTAAAAAACATGTTTTTCCATCATTCCAAACCAAGACACAATGGTGCTCTGGAAATTCTTTCCCACCTCCCCCAGCCCATATTTCCATATATATTTTCCATGTATTCAACAGATTTTGTCCCCTCTGCCTATAAAGATGTTTGGGTTCCCTATTACAAAAGAATAAGCAAACAAAACAAAAAGCCATTTCTTGATTCTACATCATTTTTGAGCAGTACACTATCTTTTTGCTTCTGTTCACCACAAAACCTACTTTACAAGTAGTATACAATCACAGCTTCAGCTTCCTCATCTTCTATTTACTGTTTAGCCCACTGATCTTTTACTTACATTTCTACCACTCTACTAGCACTGCTCTTGGTAAGTCTACCAAGAATAACCTATTTGCCAAATTAATTCGTTTTCCTCCTATTTCACTGTCCCCTTCTCAGTTTCTTTTATAGGTTCTTCTTCATTTTCCTGGACAATATACATTAAGGTAGTTCAGGAGTAAAGTTTTTCCATTTTCTACCTATGTTTGCTTTTTAAATAATTTCCTCTAGTTCCATGACTTTAAAAACCATCTATATTTGCACAGCTGCTTAATGTAACTGATGTCAATAAGTTAGACACCTGTAAAAAGTTGAATTTGCAAAAGTTGTATGATAGATACATTTACAACAAAGGAAAAAAAGAGAGTAGCTGCTGAGGCTGCTTATGTACAGCCAAACACTTTGTGAGATTTGGTTCTTTGCTTTGGATGTTAGGGTCACAGTTTCATGGGATATCCCAGTTAACTGGCCTAATATCATGTTCGGTGCTTCTGTTCTACCTCGTAGTTCACTGCATAGGTGCCTAGGGTCTTAAAAGCTTGCAAGTGGCCATTCAAGGTATAACAACTGATCTCTATCTGCCCAAAGAACAGAGGAAGAAGGACAGTCAGGAATAGGGAGAGGAAATGGAAAGTGTGGCTAATTGACTCCACAAAAAACTGCCTCCTTTTCGATGAGACCAGAACTCAATAGTGCCTGGCTACCATTACTGAACGGTTTGATCAAAGAGTCCATAGAAGAATCCTGATCAAAAGGGGGGAAATGCAGACAGAATTTCAAATTCTCATGTTATCCAAATTTTCAGGAGCCATGGAGGCTGGATGAATCCCTGAAACTACTGTCCTGAGATAATCTTTACATCTCAAACCAAAAATATACCCTGAAGTCTTTTCAAAACCAAACAATAGTTTACCTTAACTGGTAAAGAATATCTGCCTTTAGCATCGTGCTCTTTCAAGAATTATCTATATGGGATCAAACTGACAACAGCAACTTGAAAAATTAGACAGGAATGGTAGGGGGCAGTGTATGTTAATGGGGGAGGAATGACTCAAAATAGGAGGATGAGAATGGTTGCACAGCTCAAAGAACATCATCAATGTCAGTGAATTGTACATGTAGAAATTGTTCGTGTATGTTCTGCTGTGTATATTCTCAACAGCAACAAAAAATTATTTTAAAAAATCTGTATGTCTTGTCTCTCAATTTTCTCTCTCCAGATCAAATCTCTCTCCTGGACTCCTGAATTGTATTTGCAACCACCACCTCAACACTTCCACCTGGACAGCTGGTAGGCATCTCATACTAAACATGTCCAACATTCAGTCTTTCTCTCCCCTCCTCCCCATATCTTCTATCTCCATCTTCATCATTTCAGGTGCTCAGTCCAAATAGCTTGACTCTTCTCTTTGTCTCATACCCTACATTCAATTCTTCAGCAAATTCTACTGAATCTAACTTCAAAATATAACGAAATCTTATCACCCTTACAGGTGGTCAAAGCCAGCTCTCAATCAGAATACAACAACAATCTCCTAATTGGTTTTTCCCTGTTTTCATCCTTTCCCTCCACCATCTATTGTCTACTCAGCAGGCAGAGTGAGCCTGTTAAATTGTTCAGCTACAGAAGCCACTTCTCTGTTCAAACCCTTCTCATAGCTTTCCATCTCACTGAAAGAAGTTCTCCCAATGGCCTACACAGCCCTCTACCATCTGACCTCCTTTATCTTTTTATCTCATCTACTAATCTCTCCTTCACTCATTCTGTCCCCATTACACAGTCTTTTGCTGTTGCCAGTCATGCTCCTGCCTCAGAACTCTTATTCTCTCAGCCTGAAATGTTTTCCTCCCCAGGACTCACTCTTCCTCCTTCAGATCTTTATTCAAATGTCATCTTCTCAGTGAGGGCATCTTTTTTTCAATTTGTCTCAGTTGACATACTATATGCCTTACCTTCTTAGGCTGGGTTTTCTAGAAAAGCAAAACCAGTGAAATATATATATTACACATAAAAAAAAAAAAAAACACACCGAGGGAAACCCTGGTGGCACAGTGGTTAAATGCTATGGCTGCTAACCAAAGGGTTAGCAGTTCAAATCAGTCAGGCGCTCCTTGGAAACTCTATGGGGCAGTTCTACTCTGTCCTATAGGGTCGCTATGAATCTGAATTGACTCGATGCCACTGGGTTTGGTTTTTTTATACACACACACACACAGAGATTTATCTCAAGGAAATGGCTCACACAGTTGCAGAGGCTGAGAAGTCCCAAGTCCCAAGAACTGGAGGTCAGATGATGACAAGCTGGATGCAGGATCCAGAGTGAGAGCCTTGTTGGAACATCCATTTATATGCTGTAGGCAGGCCACACCCCCAAGGAAACTCCCTTTCAACTGACTGGCTGTTCTTAGCAGATCGCATCATGGAATTGATGACATCATTACTTAGCTGCCAAACTACATCATAATTGCCAAAACACAGAGGATCATGGCACAGCCAAATTGACACACAACCTTAACCATCATACATAAGTATTTATTTACTTCCTTACTTCATTGATTGATTGATTGGTTGACTGTTGTCCTTCACGAAAAAAATAAAGGTAGAGGCTTTAGTCCACTTTGCTTACTGCTGTATCTTCAGCACAATAGTGTCTGGCTAGGTGAATGGATGGAAGTATCGATGGATGGAATGGATAATCTTTTTTGACTGAATAAAGTCTTCATTCAACAAGACCTCTCTGCAGCATCTGAAACTATTGCAATTACTTTCTTCTTGAAACTGTCTCTGCCAATGCTCCACTGATAACACTCTCTGCTGTTCTCCTTCCATCTGTCTAATTTGAAGGTTCCTTCCCAACTTGTCCATTCCTTAAAATGCTAGTGCTTTCAGGACTCAGTCTTCAGTTTTTCTTGTAACTATATATGCTCCCATCAGGGTCTCTCGGAAACCCTGGTGGCGTAGTGGTTAAGTGCTACGGCTGCTAACCAAAAGGTTGGCAGTTCGAATCTGCCAGGTGCTCCTTGGAAACTCTATGAGGCAGTACTACTCTGTCCTATAGGGTCGCTATGAGTCAGAATGGACTCGACGGCAGTGGGTTTAGGGTCTCTCCTCCATCCCCATGAATTCAACTAACAGCTAGGCATTAATGATTCCCAAGTATTTAGCTTTAATATCAAAATAGCTCGGGTGGAGGCAATATGGCACATTCATGTAGGACAACACAGGGGATACCCCAAAACCCTGCTGTGGAGCCCCTAGAGCTGTCTCAGATTCAAATCGGTATTTGCAAGTCTGCTAGACAAACCCACCGGGGAACCTGAGATTCAAAAGGACCACATGCCTGCATGTCTGATGTGCAACAAACCAGCTCACCAACACTGTATTGAATTATTGAGTTCCCACCCCAAATGTGCTCCTCTTCTCCATGTTTTCATATTAATTAATGGCCATCTCAGTTGTCCACAGTATGATTCATGAACATTCTGGACTTCGTGTTTTCTCTCACAGCCACCTATCCTACCCATATTTTCTCCATTAATAAGGCCTATTATTCCGTCTCTGAAACATTTCTTATGTCCATTCAATCCCTATTTTCACTGCCTACTCTACTCTTGGTCTTTATGGGTTTTCACCAGAGTTATTCATCATTATGATATAAAACAAGCAAACAGACAAAAAAAACATTGCCACCAAGTCAATTCTGACTCACAGTATTGTTACAGGACAGAGTAGAATTGCCCCATATGGTTTCCAAGGCTGTAATCTTTATGGAAACAGACTGCCACATCTTTCTCCAGCAGAGTGGCTGGTGGGTTTGAATCACTGAATTTCCAGCTAGCAGCCAAACGCTTAACCACTGTGTCACCAGGGCTCCCATTCATTATGCTATACTGCTATAAAATCATTACACCGAAATAGATAATTATTTGCATGTCTGATGTACAACCAGACTTTAAGTTCTTCAAGAGCAGAGAACAGATTGTATTCAGTTCTGTATGCCCAGATTACTGCATTCATATAATCATGTACCAAATATTGAATGCTCAATTAATGCTTGTTGAATTGAAATGAAAACACTAACACAAGATCCTTCCAAGTTTATCAATGGATAAGTAGAGACACAATTCTTTCTAAATCCCCAAGGGAATTTATTAACTTAGCCATTGTTATAATGGAGTCCTACCTAAGGAGAAGTGAAACCAAAATACGGTACTAGAAAAATCTGAAACTCATTGTCGTCAAGTCAATTCCAATTCATAGCGACCCTACAGGACAAAGTAAAACTGCCCCATAGGGTTTCCAAAGAGTAGCTGGTAGATGTGAACTGCCAACCTTTTGGTTAGCAGCTGAGCTCTTAACCACTACACCACCAGGGCTCCATGGTACTAGAAGTCTAGATGTATTTGTTACTCTATTGTGACAAAGCATACCAAAGTATACCAAATTTAGAACTGAGTATTTTCTTTAAGATACTCTTAACTAAAAGCCAGAAATGAACTTATAACTACAGAACATCATAATGAGCACTGTTTGGATAAAGTCATTTCAGTTATTTTTATAGCTTGTTAGGAAAAAGGTTTTTGAATTTTAGCTAACTGCATTCTCCTCAAGTAATAATTTTTCCTTAAAAATAGTTTAATTAAGTGATTACACAGCAACTCAAATAGATACATAGCTCATATGTAACTATTCAGTAATTTCCATGACAATGTGGGTCAGAAAACAATAGGTATTGTTTATCAAGGAAAAATTATTGTATGTACATATATACGTTCATGATTTGCTGTCATACTAAATCAAACCAAAACCCAACCCACTGCCATCAAGTCGATTCTTACTCATAGCAACCCAACAGGACAGAGCAGCACTGCCCCATGAAGTTTCCAAGGGGCACCTGGTAGATTCAAACTGCCGACCTTTTGGTTAGCAGCCATAGCTCTTAACCACTAGCCACCAGGATTTCCTTATACTAAATAGATATTTCTATTCTTTAATTCCACATTTTTTGCAAAATCAGCAATACTAATTTTTGCCTTTCCTAGTTCAGGATTATTTGGAGATAAGGAATATTTTATTCATCTACGAACAGTAGTTTGAAATAATACTTTGAGGAAATTTTAGAAACTCTGAGTAATAGTCTGTCCCAGAACAGTCAATAAAGATTTATACCAATCAGTAGACTTTTCCATTCTTAAAGGAGAGATTTAACAATCAAATCTGGTTGTATGTATCAGTGTACAAAGTTCTTACAATACGAAAGTTCTTTATTAAACTTAGTCAAATAGACTCAACCCCCCATCTGACTATCTACTAAGGAGTTGGAAAAGAGCAAGCATTCTGCATTAACTAGCCCTTCACATAATTAAGGCAAGAGAAGACAACGACCCTTTTTCTTCCCTTAATACCAATCCTTCGTTTTTCCTTTTTTTCTTTTTAAATAAATTCTACTTTAAAATCAAATTTAAAATAATTTATATTTGTTACATGGACCCTCAGTCATTTTCCTATGTTTTCTTTCATTATTAAGTCAAAATAAGTCAAACAAAATCAAGCAATACCAGCTACCTTCTTTAGAAAATTAAACATTTTAAAGGTGTTCTCTAACCTCATATAATTCGTGTAACTAATTTTGAAATTAGAGACCTGAAACACATCGATCAAAGTGGTTTTCTTCAGAAAAATAAAGACCTTTGTTTGTAACTGGCTTATGCAGACAATGAATATCTTCTCTCAGTTATGTCATAAAAACTTGACATAGCTTCATTTTATCACAGATGTTTGTGACAGTTTCTTCCTCCCTCGGTATCTGCCCTTGTTCCAGGATGTCTGTGGGGCACTGAGGGAGCTCACCTGGAATCACAGCCTGTTATCTTCAACACTAGGTGCTCTACTTCAGTTGCAATTTAGCTCAGATGTTGATTAAATTAAAATGAGTTCTAGTTCTACTTTTTGCAGTACCTAGAATAAAACTTAAAGTGAACTGTATAATCAGAAGATGGTAGTTTCCTCACTTCTTGGGCCTATGAACCGATTTCTCCATTCCCCATTTCAAATGGTTCTTCACTACCCCCTTAACATCCTTCCGCGTTCCCTCCCTTCTATCCCCCATTTCTTCCCTCTATCCTTCTCTTTCTCTCTTACACACACAGACACGCACGCACACACACACACACGTGCTATTCACTGGCCCCAGCCCTGCTTCTATTCTATGCTGTTTCTTCTACTTTCTTTCACCTCTTTCTTGACCATTGTTTCCCCCTTGCTTCTGCTTTTCTGTCCCTGACTACACTTCTCAGCATATATGAGGAAGAGCTATAATTACTATTAACATCACCAATCAATGAAAATATTGTTTCTTTGGGTTCTTTGGCTAGCTGTCTGCAAAAAATCTCACTGAAGTAACTAGAATCTAATGTTCTATTCTTCTGAGTTCTTCTCATTATTATTAGCTATAAAGAGGGTATTTCTGTACTCCCAAAGATTCTGTGTAGATTTTAAGGTAAGGGAGAAAGAAATGCCATTCCATATGCTTAAGGCTATAAAATCCTGGCCTCCAGAAAATGAAGATACCTTAGTGTTCACATTCTACCTAGTACTTAGAAATAAATCTGTACTTTGAGCCAAAGGCAAAACTACAAGAAAAAAAAAAATTCCTTTCATTAAAAAGGAATTAATTTGAATGAGTCAATAAACCTCACTAAGGGTCAGCACTTTTAAATAAACAGTTATAAGATACAGTGTATGTGACTGGCACCTTAGAAAACACAAAGGTTAATTATGTAATGAGGACATTATCCCATATGTATTTAAAAACTATGCCCCATGTATTATAAACCACTCCTGGTAAAAATTCATTAGTTTAAATGGTATCACTATAACATTTTTCAGCTTTACATAAAATGCTTGCTTTTCAAGTAATAATTTAAGTTACAGGTAGATAAAATTCAATTTAGTGTTAAAATGAATATTCACTTTTTAAAAAGTTTAATATGAAATAACTTCAAACTTACAGGAAAGTTGCAAGACAGTAGTACAAAGAACAACTATTTCACCTTCACACAGATTTCCCAATTGTTAACATTTTACCACATTTGTTCCTTTCCTCTTACCCATTCTCTCTCTCTCTCTCTCACACACACACACACACACACACACAAAGTCATTAGTCTTTTTTCTGAAATATTTCAGAGCAAGCTGAACATATGATGTCCCATCATCTCTAACCATACCAATATGTATTTCCCCAAAACAAGCATTTTGGCCAACGTGTTGTTGTTGTTAGGTGCTATCAAGTCAATTCCGCCTCATTAGCAACCCTATGTACAACACAACAAAACACTGCCTAGTCCTGTGCCATTCTCACAATCCTTGCTATTTTTGAATCCATTGTTGCAGCTACTGTGTCAATCCATCTCATCGAGGGTCTTCCTCTTTTTTGATGACCCTCTGCTTTACCAACCACAAAGCCCTTCTCCAGGGACAAGTCCCTCCAGATAACTTGTCCAAAGTATGTGAGATGAAGTCTCGCTATCCTCACTTCCAAGGAGCACTCTGGCCATATCGCTTCCAAGACAGACTTGTTCCTTCTTCTGGCAGTCCATGGTATTCAATATTCTTCACCAATACCATAATTTAATTGCATCAGTTCTTGTTTGGTCTTCCTTATTCATTGTCCAGTTTTCACATGCATATGAGATAATTGAAAACACCATGGCTTGGGTCAGGCACACCTTAGTTCCCAAAATGAGATCCTTACTTTTCAACACTTTAAAGAGGTCTTATGCAGCAGATCTGCCCAGTGCAATATGTTGTTTGATTTCTTGACTGCTGCTTCCATGGATGTTGATTGTGGATTCACGTAAAATGAAATCCTTGAAAACTTCAGCATTTTCTCCACTTATCATGATGTTGCTTATTGGTCCAGTTGTATGAGGATTTTTGTTTTATTTGTGTTGAGGTATAATCCATAGTGAAAGCTGTAGTCTTTGATCTTCATCAAGTCTTCTTCACTGTCAGCAAGCAAGGTTGTGTCATCTGCATAGCACAGGTTATTAATGAGTCTTCCATCAATCCAGGTGTCATGTTTTCTTCATATAGTCCAGCTTCTCAGATTATTTGCTCAGCATACAGACTGAATATGTACGCTGAAAGGATACAACCCTGACCCACACCTTTTCTGACTTTAAACCACGTGGTATCTCCCCTTGTTCTGTTCAAACGACTGCCTCTTGATCTATGTACAGGTTCCTCATGAGCACAATTAAGTGTTCTGGAACTCCCATTCTTTGCAATATTATCCATAATTTGTTATAATCCCCACAGTTGAATGCCTTTGCATAGCCAATAAAACACAAGTAAACATCTTTCTAGTATTCTCTGCTTTCAGGCACGATTCATCTGACATCAGCAATGACATCCCTGGTTCCACATCCCCTTCTGAATCCAGCTTGAACTTCTGGCAGTTCCCTGTCGATATACTGTTGCAGCCCCTTTTGAATGATCTTCAGCAAAATTTTGCTTGTGCTATTAATGCTCTTGTTCAATAACTTCTGCATTTCATTGGATCACCTTTCTTTGGAATAGGCTTAAATATGGATCTCTTTCAGTTGGTTGGCCAGGTAGCTGTCTTCCAAACTTCTTGGCATAGATGCATGAGCAGTTCCAGCGCTGTGTCCATATACTGAAACATCTCAATCGGTATTCCGTCAGTTCCTGGATCCTTGTTTTTCCCCAATTCCTTCAATGCAGCTTGGACCTCTTCCTTCAGTACTATCGGCTCCTGATCATATGCTACATCCTGAAATGGCAGAATGTCAACCAATTCTTTTTAGTACAGTGACTCTGTGCATTTCTGCCATTTTCTTTTGATGCTTTCCCTCTCGTTCAGTAAGTCTCCAAACCAGGAAATCGACATTGATATAATTCTACTGGATAAACCGCAGGTTCTATTCAAGTTTTGCCAACTGTGCCAACAATATCACTTTTTCCTGTCTGGTCCAGAATCCAACCCAGGAACTTACGGTGCATTTAGCTATTATATCTCTTCAGTCTTCTTCAACCTAGGACAATTCTTCAGTTTTCCCTTATCTTTCATGGCCTTGACAGTTTTAAAGAATGAAGGCCTTTCACTCTGTACAATGTCCCTCAATGTAGGCCCATGTACTATTTCCTTATAGCCACTCTCACACCATGAATTCTGAGCAGAAATTCTCTTGATATGAGGCAGAGCTTTTCTCTGTGCAGCACTCAGGAGATACGTGATATTCATTTGTCCTACCACCTGGTCAAGTTGTCGTTTACTATAAAAACACCATTTTTCAGTTTTTCAATCAATTGTATATTTCATAGAAGACATCCTGAGATTATACCAACTTCCTGTTCCTCATAAACCCCCCAGTCTTAATATCCGTTGATAACTTCCACCTAAATTAACCACCACTCTGATGGTTGCCAAATGGTGATTTTTCTATTTCTATAATTGCTTTTATATTTATTAGTAGCATTCTATACTAAGGAAGAGTTTTTCCTTCTCCCCCATGTATGTATTTATTCATGGGTTCCTATTTTATTCAGTGTATTATAATCAATTCTTATCTTTTTTTTTTTTTTGGATGCTCAAATTGTTCCAGAGTTGGGACAGTGGGAGCCACGTCGAGCTGGCTCCTCTGTCATTATGACATGTTAAAATCATTTGTTGAACATTTCCTTACTTTCTGATACAAAAAGATGTCCCAGGCTCATCTTGTAATTTCCCTGCCCCAAACCTCGAATTAACTCTTCTTCCAAGGAATCCTGATTCCTTTCAGAGGAGCATGGTATTTAGAAAACAATATCCATCCAGGTACTTGGTATAATCACTGCTACTGGGGTGTCATTGTTTTTAGGCTCTTTTAGGAGCTAGAAAATGTTTGTGTGTGTGTGTGTGTGTGTGTGTGTGTACAAACACACACTATCTATATGTATCTGCTTATGTATTACTGAAAAAAACAGGAGTTCATACCAGTATCTCCAATTCCAATCCAACATCTCAGGGTTCTTTCTTGCCTTCCCTCTTTGAATGTTTATAAATTCCTTTTCCAACAGTGAGAAACATACCTCTTATTATTATTATCAATCTATTCACTTATTTGTGCAATTGTTTCCTTATGTGTTCAACGTAACCAAGCTCCCAACCACACAAGCCACCTCTATGCTCACTCCCCAATCGCTGCTTCCTCATCATGGGCACTCCAATGCCTCCATGCCTAGAAAAAAAGAGAAATAAAGGCAAGGGCAGGGAAGAAAGATAGGTAAGGGACCTGAGGAGGAGAGAAAGGGAGGAAAGACAGGGAAGGGAGAGATGGGAACATGGGAAGGAAAGGAAAGAGATGGGAAAATGGCAAAAGGATAACAAAGAAAGGGAAGAAGGGAAAGGAATTCAGGTACTCACTTGTAAAACGCCTTCAACAGCCATCTTCCCTTCATGTCCTAATAATATAGTATATGGATAAAGCCGTTGGATTGCATGTTTAATTGACATCATAGGAAAGGAATCCTATTTAGGAGCAAAAACATATAGGAATGATGAACATTTCAAATAATCAAAGAGAATTTATCTAAAATGGTCATAGATATTAAAATAGCCTTATAAAAAAATAATCAATAGGTTTCTGAAATTTTCCAGAAGTCTACAGAAGCAAATGTTCACTCTTTTCTCTTCCTGTTCCACATCTTTCTCCTGGGTAACCTCACCCCCTCCCACTTTCCAGCTACTGTCTATGCGGTGATGGCTCCCACATCTCTGTTTCTACCTCTGATCTCTCTTGATCTCTAGACTTTAACCCCTAATGACCCATTAAAGGTGACTATTCCATTCAACATCTCTGCACCTGAACGCACTTCCCTACTCTACCCATCCCTGATTACCTTCTCCTCCGTTATTCCTAACCTGAGTTAATCTCATCTGATTGCACCTAGCCTCACCATTACAACTACAGAGTTACAACATGTTCATTAGCCTCAAATCTCTCCCCCAAATCAAACTGTTCTCTAAAGTCTGTTCACCCTACTTTAAAGAGACTATTGGAAGGAAAAATTAGGGAATTATGGAATTACTGTCAATATTCTGAGGAATATGATACTGGTATTCTTGTTACATAAAAGGATTTCTTAATTCCTACAAGATGCACGCTAAAATATTTAAGGGTACTGAATACACTTACTTTTAAATAGTTCAGAAAAATATAGGTAGAAAGAGAACAAATGTGGCAGTATGTAATAACTGGTGACTCTGTGTGGAGGGATTAGACACTGGTGTCCATTTTACTATTTTTCGACTTTTTTTTTTTTTTTTTAGATTTGAGAATTATCAAAGAAAAAGCTTTGAGTAAAATAAAATAAAACAGCAATAACAAAAAAACAAAAAGTAGAAGATTTTATAAATGGGAGAAGAAACATGTTCTGGATATATTAAAAAAAAAAAAATTTTTTTTTTTTTTTTTAAATGTATAGGGCAGCCTAAAACAGTACCTGGGAAACCTGACTCACTGACTCACAGGGGAGAAAATAAAAAAAACACAGTTTAAAAATAAGCTTATGCCTAAGCCACCGGTATGCCCACTGCCTGGGATCAAGCTCTCCTTAGCAGCATCTCTCACTGACTATTAGAAGGAATAGCCTCCCATACGCTCCCCCTCTCCCCATACATGCAGGCTCTCCCCATCCCTCCTCATTGCCAACAGAGGTGTCTTCCTAAAACGTTTAAGTCTGGTCATCTCACAACCCACCTACTTAATAATGTCTGATGGTCCACTTCTGCCATAGCATAAAATCCAGACGTCATTCGCCATTGCAAAACACTTCACAATAGGGTTCTAACCTCTCTATTTATCACACACACACACTTGCTCCAGGGATATACTTTTTATCATTCTCCAAACATACCAGGTCCTTTCATAATTAACACCTTTGCACATGCTGGTGCCCTGGTGGTACATTAGTCAAAGCACTCAGCTGCTAACCAAAAGGTCAGCGACTCAAACCCACCAGCCGTTCCATGGAAGAAAGGTGTGGCAGTCTGCTTCCATAAAGATTTACAGCCTAGGCAACCCTATGGGGCAGTCCTACTCTGTCCTATAGAGTCACTATGAGTTGGAATCGACTCGACAGCAATGGGTTGGTTCCCTCTGCCTAGAAGACCTTTCCGTGCCTCCAGACTCTACTGTCACGCCTTTCATGAAACGGTAGTGGTCAATGTCTATACTTTACCAAATCCTCTGGGGTCCATTTTTACCCTTTCTGTGTGCCCATCTTTCCCTTCCAACAGCCAGATCCTGCAGGTCCTTTTTAGAAGACTGCCCTTGAGCTCCTGGAGCCTATTTTGCTAACAGGCCAGGAAAAACTGCCCAGGAATTTATCTCTCCTGTGGCATAGTGGTTAACTGCTATGGCTGCTAACCAAAAGGTCAGCAGTTTGAATCCACCAGGCACTCCTTGGAAACTCTATGAGGCAGTTCTACCCTGTCCTTTAGGGTCACTATGAGTCAGAATTGACTTGATGGCAACAGGTTTGATTTTGGTTTTTGGGGTGACCATTAATCAATGACTGATGGGTACTGGCGTATGAAAGCCCCAGCTCCCCTGCCTCAGGTTGGGAAACCCTGAGCATAATTTACACTGCAGCATACTTCCATGTGGTCAGGCTAAATAAAGCCTTTCTTGCCTCTACGGAACTTCTACCTGAGACTGCATACCTATCTCCCCTACATACCAAGTCTGCAAGCTCTCAAGGGCTCAAAACATGTCCTTGGTCTCTGTACAGTTCACTGCACTACACAGCAAATGAATCTCAGTCCTTGCATTATTTACAGAGGAATATAACAAAGCAAACTGAAATAATTAATCCCCCATGATTCACTTTCAAATTTTCTTGGCCACATTTGGGTATACCAGTCATTACTTGATTTCATACATACCAGGATTTGAACTGCAGCTGGTAAACTATCTAAAGGAAAATCTGGAAGTCCAAGAGTAGAAGATTCTTGGGAACAGAGAGTTGTGGCAAAGGACAAAAGCTGAGAAACTCTAGGGGGAAAAATGGTATTACGTTTTTATTCTAATTTTTTTGTGTGTGGTGAAAATATATACAACAAAACCTTCACCAATTCAACAATTTTCACGTGTACAATTCAGTAACATTGATTAGATTCTTCATGTTGTACAACCTTTGTCACTATCTTTTTCCAAGTTATTCTACCATCTTTCACAGAAACTCAATGCCAGCAAAGCAAAAAGTACCCCCTTCCTCTTCCTCCCACCCGTGCTAACCACTAATAATCTTTCATTCCTATATATTTGCTTGTTTCATATAAGTGAGATCATACAGTACTTGTCCTTTCGTGACTGAGTTATTTCACTCAGCATGATGTTTTCTAGGTTTATCCATGTGGTGGTATATATCAGGATTTCATTTCTTTTTATGGCTGAGTAATATTTCATTGTATGTATATACCATATTTTGCTTATTCATTCATCTGCTGATGGACATTTCGGTGGTTCCCATCTTTTAGCTAGCGTGAAAAGTGCTGCAGTAAACACCGATGTATAAGTTTCTGTTTGTGTTCTTGCTTTCACTTCTTCTGGCTATATACCTAGGATTGAGATTACTGGTCATGTGGCAATTCTATGTTCAATTTTTTGAGGAACCGTCAAACTGTCAGCTGTACCATTTTACATTCCCACCAACAACGGATGAGGATTCCAGCTTCTTCACAATCTTGTCAACACCTGTTGTTTTGTTTTGTTTTTAGTCATTGCTACCTCAATTTAATCATCTAATGGGGGTGAGGTAGTATCTCATTGTGGTTTTCATATGCATCTCCCTAATGGTTGACGTTGAACACATTTTCATGTGCTTGTTGGCCACCTGAACATCTTCTTTGATGAAATGTCTGTTCAAGTTCTCTACCCATTTTTTGATGGGTTATTTGTCTTTTTGTTGTAAAGTCGTAGACATTTTATACATATTTTGGATATTATACCTTTACTGGATATACAGTTCCTCGAAATTCTCCCCCAATATGCAGGTTGTATCTTCACTTTGTTGATAAAATCCTTTGATGAACAAAAGTATTTAATTTTTATGAGCCCCCATTTATCTTTTTTTTTTTTTTGCTCATGCTTTTGGTGCCACATCTGATAATTCATCATTAAAAACTAGAACCCACAGTCTCGCCCCTACATTTTCTTCTAAGAATTTTATGGTTCTAATTTTCATATTTAGATCCTTGATCCATCTGAATTGGTTTTTATGTATGGTGTGAGGCACGGATCCTGATTTATTCATCTGTATACAGAAATTCAATTTTCCTAGCACAATTTGTTGAAAAGACTGTTCTTTCCCTACTAAATAGACTTAGCATCCTTAACTAAAATAAGTTGACCATGAGAGTCCACAGATTTATTCTGGACTCTCAGTTCTATTCCATTGATCTATATGTCAATTGTTATACTAGTACAAGGCTGTTTTGATTACTGTAGCTTTACAGTATGTTTTGAAATCAGGAAGTATGAGTCCTCCTACTTTACCCTTCTTCAAAATTGCTCTAGCTATTTGCAATCCCTTGCCCGTCTATTTAATAGTTTTAAAATATACAAATTTGTTAAATATTAACCTAAAAAGATAATACCTATTATTAAAATCTTATTAAACAATGATTCTATATCATGATATTCCATTTAAAAATGCATAAATTCATTAGATACAAAGGTATATTTTCCATATCTGCCAAAATATCTTAAGTTTTTCACAACCTGGCCAAAATCTACACTGTTAGCCTCATCTCCCAGCTCTCTCAACACCAAGAACAAGCCACACATTCTCACGTCACATGCCTTTAAAAAAATTTCTTAGAATGTCTTAATTCTATTCTCTAGCTGGCAAAATCTTCATTCTTTAGGACTGCTCTCAAATACCAATGCCTTTGTGAAGCCCTTATAAATTATTAATCCTATCACCAGGACTTATCGCAGGTCCTAAGAATGAAAAATTATTCAAGGAATAGTTGTTGAATGAATAAATGGGCAACACAAAATCAATGCAAGTATCCAGATATTTACAATAAACATTGCAGATATACTTACTTCTCAGCAGGAACATTGGCTCCAACTGAATATAGCAGCTTAAGTTGGTCCTAAAATAACAGAAACATATCAAATCAATTAACAAGGACATAACAGATGGTATGAAGACACAATTCAACCTTTTAACTAAGCAGACACTAAGCAATACCAAAATAATTTCTTGATACAAGTCATTTTCTAAAATAAAAATCAGCTTCTTTTTTTTTTTTTTTTTTAACCTTGCAGGCTAATAATACCACAGTAATTTTTCTTCTAGTGTCCAAAGAGTTTCTTCACTCTATTTCTGTTTTTCTTTCCATTAACTATTAAGGAGGAACATTTAAAAACACAGTAACATTTTTATAATAAAAGAGTTTCTGGTTATAAGGCAAGGTCATTGAAGCTTCAGAGATACATTCAAACTTCCTGAGGGACTGAATTACTGGGATGGGGGCTGTGGGGACCATGGTCTCAGGGAACATCTAGCTCAACTGGCATAACATAGTTTATAAAGAAAATGTTCTACATTCTACTTTGGTGAGTAGCGTCTGGGGTCTTAAAAGCCTGTGAGTGGCCATCTAAGATACTTCACTGGTCCTGCCCCTTCGGGAGCAAGGAAGAATGAAGAAAACCAAAGACACATGGGAAAGATTAGTCCAAAGGACTAATGGACCACAACTACCATGGCCTCCACCAGTCTGAGTCCAGTATAACTAGATGGTGTTTGTCTACCACCACTGACTGCTCTGACAGGGATCACAATAAAGGGTCCTAGACAGGGACTGAGAAAAATGTAGTATAAAATTCTAACTCACAAAAAAAGATCACACTTACTGTCCTGACAGAAACTGGAGAAACCCCAAAAGTATGGCCCCCAGACACCTTTTTTGCTAAGTAATGAAGTCACTCCTGAGGTTCACCCTTCAGCCAAAGATTAGACAGACCCATAAAATAAAACAAGGCTAAAGGGGCACCCCAGCCCAGGTGCAGGAAAACTGGTAATAGGAAACCCAAGGTCAAGAAGGGAGAGTGATGACATGTCACAGGGTTTTAACCAATGTCATAAAACAGTATGTGTACTAACAGTTTGATGAAAAGCTAGTTTGTTCTGTAAACCTTCATCTAAAGTATAATAAAAAACAAAAGAATTTCTTGTTATAAATAGAAAAGCTGTTTTAAAAAATAAATTCTACTTCTTCATACTTACCTTGAAGGGTAGATAATAAATATCTCTGGCTTGAAATCGAGAACGGAGAGGGGGGTCTAACGGATTTCCAGAGTACCTAGGTACTGGCAAGCCTAAGGCGATCACTCGGAAATTTTCACTAACACGGACAATCTTCCAAGCATCCAACTCTGTTTTGGTATGATCCTAAAAGAATAAGACATCAAACCTACAGTATAAATGATGCAGATTAAACTCTGAGAGCTGCCAGCCTAAGGAACTTAGGCCCTTGCTATTAAGTTAAATATAACCGTACTTGAAGACACTCTCCAAGCCAAACTGCTGTGGAAGGGAATAAAGTGAAATCAGGATCAGGATGCCAGGGGAGGCTCATAATACGAAGACTGGTGTTTGAAAGAAGTAGCTGACCAATCTAGGAACAAAGGAAACTAGATCTAGTCAGTAACACAGAGGAACGACATCATGACTGTCTCATGCTAGATCCAAGTTCTTGATTGGACTTACTACCACTACCTCTAGCACATAAGACAAATGTCTGTTGCCTATATGATTTCATTAAAAATCACTATAAATTGAATGAACTCAATTATAAGCAAAATCACAAATCAAACATTTAAATAATAGGGCTAACACTATGAAACTAAGGCAAAGGATTTTGTCACATTCACCAGAAAACAACAAGGGTTTGAGTCTAGTCTGTCTGAGAGACCAAGAGCACAATCTTCAGTGAGCTGAATATTTCTATTCTCCACTTACCCAAAAATGATAACAAGAATATAAGTGGTTTAAGACAGGAACCATTTCCAAACCTTACTCTTCAGACAGGGATTGGACTGGACTATGGGATAGAAACTGACACTGGTGAAGAGCAAGCTTCTTGGATCAAGTAGATACATGAGACTCTTTGGGCAGCTCCTGTCTGGAGAAGAGATGAGAGGGCAGAGGGGGTCAGAGGCTGGCTGGATGGACACGAAAACAGCTGAGGGAAGGAGTTTACTGTCTCATTAGAGGGAGAGCAACTAGGAGTAAACAGCAAAGGTATGTAAGTTTTTATATGAGATGCTGACTTGGTTTATAAACTTTTACTTAAAGCACAATAAAAATAAAAACAAAAGAATATAAGAGTTTACACAAACTGATTGTATCTTTCTCCATAATAACAAAACTCTATACAATTACCCCTATGAAACCATTAATATTTTTGAGATATACAAACATAGCCCATTGAATCTAGCTAGAAATAAAACCCAGTGCCATTAAATCGTGATGCTGAAACTTTTTTATAAAAATTGTCTTGAGGTGGTGGTATTCTGTAATAGGAATCCTGCCTATATTCTCTGAGGTTTTCATGAGACAGTCTATAGAGATCACATTTACATCTTTATATTACATCTTTAATATTGATATTTTTACATCTTTATATGGATATTTACTTTGAGAAAAGACAATGTAGTAGATCCTTGTCACTTAACAGTAATAAAGGAAACCCTGGTGGTGTAGTGGTTAAGTGCTGTGGCTGCTACCCAAAAGGTCAGTAGCTTGAATCCACCAGGTACTCCTTGGAAACTCTACAGGGCAGTTTTACTCTGTCCTATAGGGTCACTATGAGTTGGAATCGATTTGATGGCAATGGGTTTGGCTTGGATTGGGTACACTAAAAGCCTTTTGACCCAATATCCCAAATTCTTTTCAAAAGTAATATATTTAATAACTTCACAGAGAATTCTGCTGCAAAGATAAAGAATACGTCAAACTTTTTGTTGTGAAGTAACTCCCATACTTAAACAAAAGATTTCATGAGTTTTTTTCTAAATTATCTATTAAAAATGGTGGCTAATAACTAATAGAGAAATTTGTCTCTAGAATCGAATACATATTTTGTAATTACAAAGATCTAAATAAGTATTTTGTAATTACTGTGCTTTAAGTTATCAGTCAAAAATGTTCTGCATAATTTATCTCTAAAAGTGAAGTTAAACATAGCTTTCATTTCAATAAATTAACTGTAACAATATGGATGAATGAATTTAACTTCTTCTTATTGATTAAATCTTCAATTTTTATTTTTTTTTTACCAGTTGCCATCAGGTAAATTCCAACTCATGGTGACCCCATGTGTGTCAGAGTAGAGCCGTGTTCCATGGGGTTTTCAGTGGAT
Organism: Loxodonta africana; assembly: GCF_030014295.1. Classification (NCBI taxonomy): domain Eukaryota; kingdom Metazoa; phylum Chordata; class Mammalia; order Proboscidea; family Elephantidae; genus Loxodonta; species Loxodonta africana. The sequence goes on from NC_087358.1 coordinate 60,229,718, forward strand.
GATTTTTCAGAAGTAGACCACCTGGCTTTTCTTCCAAGGATAGACTCAATTCTCCAACCTTTCAGACAGCAGCTGAGCGCATTAGCTATTTGCACAACCCAGGGACTCCAAGAGCTTGGCTGCTAACCAAAAGGTCAGCAGTCCAAATCTACCAGCTGCTCCTTGGAAACCCTATCGGCCAGTTCTACTCTGTCCCATAGAATTGCTATGAGTTGGAATGACTCGACGGCAATGGGTTTTTAAATATATTAGAACAACATAATCTTTAGATAGATCCCAAAGAAAACTACTTTACTGTACAACAAAAACACCATTTAGAAACTCCCATAAACAATAAACACTGCTAAGAGGGATGGCAAGACGGGTTACAGAGAAAATAGGTGTGTACCACAGGAACCAGAAAGAGATGCTTCTGACCCTGCCAGCCATGGAGCATCATTTCAGTCAGACCCTCTGCAGCCAACATTTACCACTGAGTGCCTAGTGTGTTCTAAGCTTGTATTAGCACCTTGGGAGGGGGATCAAGAAAGGTAAGACAGAGATCCTGCTCTTGAGAAATTTTCTACTAACTTGGGGTACTAAGATTAGCACATAGGTATCTCTACAGTACAGATGTGAGAGAGACTCAGCTCTAGAATTCAGAAGCGGAGCAATGAGTCACTGAAGGCTGGGTAAGCCGGAGGGAGCTCTAGCAGGGGTGCAGCTCGAGCTGAATGGACAAGGGTTAACTGTCTTCATTTGTGTCATTACACAAACCCTTTCTCCAGAGTCTTTGAAGAGCCCCACATTCCCTCATTGTTGTCCTCTTTATACATACTTGTATCATATTTTATTGTACTTATTCATTCATTCATTCAAGAAGTAGTTATTGACCACCTACCAGCTACCAGGCTCTGTTCTAGTGCCCTGAGACAATACCTGTAAGAAAAGCTCCTGCCCCTATGAAACTGATATTCTAGTAGAGGGCAAGAACTAGACTTATTCGGCTTTGTATCCCCAATGCCCAGCACTGCCTAGCAGTCATTAGGCTTTTAATAGTTACAGAAAGAAGGGAAAGGAGGAAAAAAGAGATAGGAAAGGAGGGAAAAAGGAAAGGAGAACAAAGGGGGGGTGGGGGAGAACTGGTATTAGACTGCCAAAAAAGACAGTAAAATTCTGGGAGGTCTTCTAACATGACCTGCAAACAGCAGATCTGCAAAACTGCAAAGGACTGACTTTACTCCAGCAATTTGCCAAAGACAGGGGTCACTTTCTCATTTGTCCTCATCCCAATAGAACGACATCTTATACAACAAAAGGGCGCTACCCACAGTTCAACAGCAAAAACAGCATAATTTTTCTTCTCTTACTTGGAGAAGCTTGTCATAACGCTCAGCAGACATCAGGAAGCGCCCATCTTCAAGCTGCATCTCCCTATTTTCCAGCAAGTTGTTCAAAACAGGCAGGACATTCCTCTCCGCCTTTTCCAAACCTTCCAAAACGAGAGTTCTGCCTTCTGTGGCTGCACGAACTGCACACTATGTCCAAGAAACACAACAGCAAAGTCAGGATATGAAAGATGGCAGAGCGGACTGATTCTACTCATAATGCAAGTTAAACCTGGAGTTCTTATTATAGGGACCAGGAATCAGGAAAGCTGGCTTCCTGATCTTGATTCTGCTTTGTTTGCCTATGTGATCTTAGGCAAGTGATTTTTTACCTCTTTGGGCCTGTTCCTTATTTTTAAAATGACTGGATCAGATGATCTCTAAGTTTCCTTTCAGCACTAGCATTTTCGATTATATACCCAGTGAGCTAGAAAACTAGCAAATATCTTTGAATAAAAAAATAATTTAAAAAAAAAAAAAAACATCGCTGTTGAGTTGATTCCAACTCATAGGACAGAGTAGAACTGCCCCATAGAGTTTCCAAGAAGCGCCTGGTAGGTTCAAACTGCCGATCTTTTGGTCAGCAGCTATAGCACTTAACCACCATGCCACCAAAGGGTAACATAATTCAACAAGGAAACAGATTACTTAACTAGAAAAGAAAACTGAAGATAATATCTCTCCTATCTGGGGCAGTTCTACTCTGTCCTCTAAGGTCGCTGTGAGTCGGAATCGACTCAATGGCACTGGGTATTTTATCTATCCCACAAACTTCTTGTGAAGATCAAGTAAGCTGGGTGAAAGTGCTTGGAGACTTAATGGTTCATAAACAAGAATCATCATCAAAACGAATTCAGGTTTACTATGATGTTTCATGCAGACAACAATACATACATACAAAACAGAAAGTTTCAGGTTTCACATTGGTCTCGAGCAGACTGAATATAATCATAGTTTCATAAGTCTTCCAAATAAAGCTTAAGAAAATCAGCAATGGAGAAAAATGGGAAATAAAGTAGGTCCCAAATATAAGAGAGAGAAAAATTATAATACAAAAAAATTACTAAAGGTGTGGAAAAAAAAAAATTATCTTGAACTGACAGGTCCTGAACAAAATAGAAAAAAAAAACTTGTCAGTCAAAATCTTGACAATTTGCTAAAAAAATAAAGCCTCAATGACTTTTCTCCTGCTGTATTCAACAATAGGCAGAGGATGAGGGCTGCTAAATTTGTGCTGTCACTCCCTCCTTAAAATTCTCCTTCTTTGGCCTTCATGGCACTACGTTCTCTTAGAAAAAAAATTCTCTTCTTCTGCCCACTCTTTATTTTTGGTAATACTCAGAATTAAATCCATACCCACAGCTCTTTTTACCCTACAAGGTCTTCCCAAGTAATTCTATTCAAAAGCCCAGTTCCAACCTTCATGCTATCAACTCCTCAATCTCGAGTTCCCCTCAAGCTTCAGAATCATATAGTCCAATCAAACAGATGTCTCCAACCAGAGCACATAAGCACCTCAGTCCTACTGTTTCCCTCCCCCACCCCACGCAACACTGAATACATCGGATTTTCCCCAAAACCTAGTCTTCCTCTTACACTTTCTATTTTTCACCCATGTCCAGGCCCTTGATTCACCTCCTACATTTAATTAATCAACACATCCTGATGATTTAATCTCCTTAACGTTTCCTTTAACTTGGAATCGAATCAACAGCACCTAACGACAACGACGTTTCCTGAATTCATCCTCTTCTACCAGTCCCTCTAGTTTAGGCCCTCCTCACCTCTCATATCTCCTCGCTACCTGAACTTATAAATTATAAACCCTTTTTTACCCTTCAAGCTCCACCCAACCTCCAATCTGACCACCACCAATCTGACCATGTCATTCTTCTTTCAAGCACATATGTGATCTAAACAGTAAATCCAAGTTCTTTAATTTGGCATATAAACCTATCACAATATGGCACCTACCCACCTCTCCAACACCCATCTCCAGACATTAGCTGCCTCACTTGTGGGATTTTCCCAACAATGAACTGGATGTGACTCCCCCTTAAACATGAACATAACGTTCACTGCTTTGTTAGAAAATCTCTGTCTTTCCCTATACTGATCCCTTGCTTAATTTTTTTTTTTCCTACAGTAATTAGTACAAAAAAGATCTGACCATCTGAAGAGGGAAAAGGGCTATTTGCATATTTTTAAAACTTAAACATCCAAGAAATTCCTAGAATAGCAAAGCATTGATTTTCCAATTACAGAAGGAAAAAAAAAAGGAACTGCTGAGTCGAGCTTGCATATTGTCTCCTTATAAACTATTGAATCTTACACTATATCACAGAGCTTAGGTCATTACAGGTGTCTACGTGCTATCGAGGAAACCCCAGTTGCGTAGTAGTCTAGTACTATGGCTGCTAACCAAACGGTCAGCAGTTCGAAACCACCAGAAGTTCCTTGGAAACTCTATGGAGCACTTTTACTCTGCCCCAGAGGGTCTCTATGAGTCGGAATTGACTGGATGGCAACAGGTTTGTTTTTTAAATTTTTTTTTTTTATTATGTGCTATCGTAAAAAGATAAACTTTTGTGAAAACCACATTACACCCAAGATGATCACCCTATTCTAAAAATAAGATCAATTCATGAATAGTCCTTCAAATCTATCATTAATCCATACATTTTGATTCTCTTCTACTAAACGGCCATCCTATTGTAGAAGCTTTATTTAAAAAAAAAAAAAACGGATAGAATTGACTTAGGAGCTCCTGGAGAACAAAAAAATAAGAATCTCATCTCATTTTTTGCTAGTTGCGCCAAGGACAAACCCATAGAAATGGTTTCTGTAACAGAAACCACTAAAAATTAAAAACAGAAGTGCCTTCTTATAAAAACTCATGTCTCAGCTATGGTCTCAATTGAGCTTTCTTTCACAAGAGTCTATTTACTCCAAGAAAGCATAATTCATAACAACAACAAAATCAAATTAAATAATCATAACTTGTCACAAGATTACTAAAAAGGAGCTAAAAATTTTATCAGTCTTTGTTACCAGCCAAATTAAATACTGCATTTGACTTTTAAATACTTCATCATGTTGTTGTTAGGTGCTGTCAAGTCAATTCTGACTCATAGCAACCTCATGTGACAGAGTAGAACTGCCCCATAGATTTCCTAGGCTGTAATTTTTATGGCACCAGATCTCCAGGACTTCCTCTAGCACAGCCACTGAGTGGGTTTGAACTGCCAACCTTTTAGTTAGCAGCCAAGCACTTAACCATTGCGCCACCAGGGCACCTTATATACTTCATAGGGATGAAAATAGATGTTCTCAGAAATAAAACTAGAATGATGCAGATGAAAAATTTAGTCATTTCCCAATGAAGACAGTCTTGACAATGTAAGACAACATTGCAGATCTGCTTTTATTTACCTCTGATATACTTTTGCCTATTATGCACTAGAATTTTTCAGAGGCACTCAAAATAAGCTAAAAGGAGAGATCAGAAACAGAAGCCAACCACACAAAGAATTCCTTTGATCTACTCTAATGGATTTGCTGTGACCACAAAATAGAGAAAGTAGTGATGGATGGAAAAAGATAATACCATCTACAGGCCTCTTGAAAATCTGATCGGTTCTGCATCTTTTTTCAAGACTAAAACGTGCACAGGGACTTGTATACAAGTGGGACCTCCAAGGTAAGAACCTCTACTATCAAAGAATGATGGAAATAGAAAATCCCCATTTGGCAAACACTACAGTAATAATTATTGCAAGCAAGAATCATTAATGGATGCTAAAATTTGTGGATGAAAGTATGACGCAAAACAGGATTATCTGTATAGATTCAAAATATCTCCCCAGAAGATACTTACTAACTACAAAGGCAAAAAATAATAACGTGACCGTGGAGAAAACTGGCAGATACCACCTTAACCAAGTGATCAAAGGTAATATCACTAGCAATGAGATTTAATGAGTTCACACACATTCTAACAAGGTGCCCTGAGACATGCACATCACTTTTACAGTAATATTGCAAAAAATGCATAATTGCAATCAAATCATGTAATACATCAGACAAAATGAAATTCAGCAACATTCTACAAAATAACTGACCAGTGCCTTCCAAAGTGTGAAAACCATGACTGACAAATTATAAATTATGACTGAGAAGCTATCCCAAATTGGAGAAGATTAAGCAGATATGACAACTTAAATGCAACGTGGGATCTTGGATTGGACTCTGGACCAGAAAATGGGTATTAGTGGGACAAGTTGGCAAAATCTGAATACAGTCTATATTCACTTTAGAGTATTGTATCATTATTGATTCCCTAACTTGGATAATTTTACTATGATTACATAAGATGTTAACTTCAAGGGAAGGTGGACAGAAGTTATACAGAAACTACTTACTATTTTTGCAACTTTTTTGTAAATCTAAAATTGTTTCAAAATAAAAAGTTTAAAAAAATCAAAACCTCTACATCAAAGCTCAAGTCTTCAAAGCTCCTTTATCATTCCAGAATATACCCCTGTGCCATAAAGTATATCACTAATTGACAAAAATTAACCCATATCTCCTGTATATGAGGGCTCAATAATTCCTTGTAAAACACTCTAACAAAGGCCAAGGTCAAAAATTATTCTGAAAGGGGCTTCCCAGAATAAGCAAGCCCCAGAAAGGAACTGAAGGAAGGAAGAAAAATGACTTTGCCACCTAGAAAATGGAAAGGTTGTTTTACATGAGAAAGGAGAAAAATCAGAAGTTGGTATGATCAAAATGTTGAACATTATGAGAAGCTTAAATTTTTAAGTTTGGGTTGATTCCCAGGATTTTCTTAGATACAAAATCACAAAGTGGGTTATTATACTGCATAAGAAAAAAATAAACTTTAGTCAGCAACACAGCCTATACCAAAATATGGCTCTGTTGAATTCAAAGCATTTTCTACATACCTCTACAAGCTGTGAATGGAACACACTGGTTAGGAAGATAACTTTAACCAATGTTTTAATTTAAGTTTCTTCCTCTTAGTCAGAACTAGACTTAAATTGATCAGAGCTTTCTTTCCTTACAAACCCCTATGTTCCAAAATTAAAGTAATAAGTACCTATGCTTCTTTTATAAAAAGGCATAAGTCCAAACTAAGTCTATTTGCATTAAGTTTACATACAACTCTTGCAAATACAACATTTGACTTGCTACCTAAGAATTTAGGTTAAAATTTTAGCTCTGATATTTTCAAACTCAGTAACTTTTCTACAGTTGTAAAATTGGATAAAATACCATGTACCTCAGAGGACTATAATGAGGATTAAATTAAATAGCATAAATGGAAGAACCTGATACGTATCAGTTATGAATCTACAGGCCTTATTGCTTTTCCACTCAGTATATAGACCAAACTATCTCCAACATCAAAAATGAAATGGAACACATAAACATCAATATCCTAGGCATTAGCAAGCTGAAGTGGACTGGTATTGGCCACTTTGAATTGGACAATCACATAGTCTACTATGCTGGGAATGACAACTTGAAGAGGAATAGTGTTGTATTCCTTGTCAAAAAGAACCTTTCAAGATCTATCTATCCTGAAGTACAATGCTGTCAGTGATAGGGTAATATCCATACACCTACAAGGAAGACCGACTATTATTCAAATTTATGAACCAACCATTAGGGCCAAAGATGAAGACACAGAAGATTTTTATCAGCTGCTGCAGTCTAAAATTGATTGAACATGCAATTAAGATGCACTGATAATTTCTGGTGATTGGAATACAAAAGTTGGAAACTAAAAAGGATCAGTGGTTGGAAAATATGGCCTTGGTGATAGAAACAATGCCAGAGATCGAGTGATAGAATTTTGCAAGCCCAACGGCTTCTTCATTGCAAATACCTTCTTTCACCAACATAAATGGCGACTATACACATGGACCTCGCAAGATGGAACACACAAAAATCAAATTGACTACATCTGTGGAAAGAGACGATGGAAAAGCTCAATATCATCAGTCAGAGCAAGGCCAGGAGCCGACTGTGGAACAGACCATCAATTGCTCATATGCACGTTCAAGCTGAAACTGAAGAAGATCAGAGCAAGTCCACGAGAGCAAAAATAGGACCTTGAATACATCCCACCTGAATTCAGAGACCATCTGAAGAATAGATTTGACGCATTGAACACTAGTGACCGAAGACCAGAGGAGTTGTGGAATGACATCAAGGACATCATACATGAAGAAACCAAGAGGTCACTGAAATGACAGGAAAGAAAGAAAAGACCAAGACGGATGTCAGAGGAGACTCTGAAACTTGCTTTCGAACATCGAGCAGCTAAAGCAAAAGGAAGAACTGATGAAGTAAAAGAACTGAAGATTTCAAAGGGCATCTCCAGAAGACAAAAGTAAAGTATTATAATGACATGTGCAAAGAGCTGGAGATGGAAAACCAAAAGGGAAGAACACGCTCGGCGCTTCTAGAGCAGAAAGAACTGAAGAAAAAATTCAAGCCTCGAGTTGCAATAGTGAAGGATTCTATGGGGAAAATATTAAAAGACATAAGAAGCATCAAAAGAAGATGGAAGGAATACACAGAGTCAGTATAACAAAAAGAATTAGTCGATGTTCAACCATTTCAAGAGGTGATATATGATCAAGAACCGACGGTACTAAAAGAAGAAGTCCAAGCTGCTCTGAAGGCACTGGCAAAAAACAAGGCTCCAGGAATTGATGGAAAATCAATTAAGATCTTTCAACAAACAGATGCAGCGCTGGAGGTGCTCACTTGTCTATGCCAAGGAATATGGAAGACAGCTTCCTGGACAACTGACTGGAAGACATCCATATTTATGCCTATTCCCGAGAAAGGTGATCCATCCGAATGTGGAAATTATAGAACAATATCATTAATATCACACGCAAGCAAAATTTTGCTGAAGATCATTCAAAAGTGACTGCAGCAGTATATCAACAGGGAACTGCCAAAAATTCAGGGTGGTTTCAGAAGAGGACATGGAACCAGGGATATCATTGCTGATATCACATCGATCCTGGCTAAAAGCAGAGAATACCAGAAGGATGTTTACCTGTATTTTATTGACTATGCAAAGCCATTCAACTGCATGGATCATAACAAACTATGGATAACAGTGAGAAGAAGTGGGAATTCCAGAACACTTAATTGTGCTCACAAGGAATCTTTACATAGATCAAGAGGCAGTTGTTGGACAGAACAAGGGGATGCTGATTGGTTTAAAGTCAGGAAAGGTGTGCGTCAGGGTTGTATTCTTTCACCATACCTATTCAATCCGTATGCTGAGCAAATAATATGAGAAGCTGAACTGTATGAAAATAAAACGGGGCATTGGATTGGAGGAAGACTCATTAACAACCTGTATTATTCAGATGACACAATCCTGCTTGCTGAAAGTGAAGACGACTTGAAGCACTTACTAATGAAGATCAAAGATCACAGCCTTCAGTATGAACTGCACCTCAACATAAAGAAAACAAAAATCCTCACAACTGGACCAATGAGCAACATCATGATAAACGGAGAAAAGATTGAAGTTGTCAAGGATTTCATTTTACTTGAATCCACAATCAACAGCCATGGAAGCAGCTGTCAAGAAATCAAAAGACGCATTGCATTTGGGTAAATCTGCTGCAAAGGACCTCTTCAAAGTGTTGAAGAGCAAAGATGTCACCTTGAAGACTAAGGTGCACCTGACCCAAGCCATGGTATTTTCAATCGCATCATAAGCATGTGAAAGCTTAACAATGAATAAGGAAGACCAAAGGAGAATTGATGCCTTTGAATTGTGGTGTTGGCAAAGAACATTGACTATACCATGGACTGCCAAAAGAACGACCAAATCTGTCTTAGAAGAAATACAACCAGAATGCTCCTTAGAAGCAAGGATGGCGAGACTGCATCTTACATACTTTGGACATGTTGTCAGGAGGGATGAGTCCCTGGAGAAAGACATCATGCTTGGCAGAGTACAGGGTCAGCGGAAAAGAAGAAGACCCTCAGCGAGGTGGACTGACACAGTGGCTACAACAATGAGCTCACAGACAACAACGATTGTAAGGACGGCTCAGGACCGGGCAGTGTTTTGTTCTGTTGTGCACAGGGTCGCTATGAGTCAGAATCAACTCGACGGCACCTAACAACAACAACAGCATCTCCAACATCACAAGAAAAACAGATGCTATCAAAGAGCAACTTCTGCAGTTACATTTTAGTAAACATTTTTTTCCTGTAACCCATTATCATCATTTAAGCATGCTCAAGCCTTTGTATCATTAAAAAAAAAAAACTAAAATTCACTTCTGACACTAGACTGCCTCAAGCCTAGTCCCCCTGTCTAGTAACAGGACTTTCCCTCTTCATCTTCATGGCCTTATTCTTCTCTCCTCTTCATAGTTTTGTTTCTCCCTCCTCCTCTACACAAGCTTTTTTTCTTCAAAGGATTATCTAAACCATTCTCTTCATGTACAACAGAACAAAACACTGCCTGGTCCTGTGCCATCCTCACAATCGCTGCTATGTTTGAGCCTGTTGTGTCAATCCATCTCACTGAGGCCTTACCTATTTTTTGCTGTCCCTCTACTTTACCAGGCACGCTGTTCTTCTCCAGGAACTGGTCCGTCCTAATAACATGTCCAAAGTACGTGAGACAAAGTCTCACCATTCTCACTTCTAAGGAGCATTCTGCCTGTACTTCTGCCGAGACAGATTCATTCATTCTTCTGGCAGTCCATGGTATGCATATTCAATATTCTTTGCCAACACCATAATTCAAAAGCATCAATTCTTCTTTGGTCTTCCTTATTCATTGTCCATCTTTCAAATGCGTATGAAGCGACTGAAAAGCCATGGCTTGGGTCAGGTGCACCTAAGTCATCAAAGTGACATCTTTGCTTTTTAACACTTTAAAGAAGTCTTTTGCAGCAGATTTGCCCAATGCAATATGTTGTTTGATTTCTTGACTGCTGCTTCCATGGTGTTGATTGTGGATCCAAGTAAAACAAAATCTTTAACGACTTCAATATTTTCTGTTTATCATGATGTTGCTTATTGGTCCAGTTGTGAAGATTTTTGTTTCCTTTACGTTGAAGTGTAATCTTTATCCTTTCCTTATCTGCAAGGTTCTTGGAAAAATAATCCACATATATTCTGCCTCTAACAAGCTTCCATCTAGCCCCTATCATTCTTATTTCACTGCAACTGCTCACTTGAAAGTATCAGTAATTGAATCAAGGTCTTTTCTTGATATTTTTTCCTTTTCTCCAACCTTCTTCCCTTGAACCTCTCATGTGCTTTGTCTTCTATGGACATTACCCAACCCAACCCATTGCTATAGAGACCCTATAGGACAGAGTAGAACTGCCCCACAGAGATTCCTGCCCCATAGTAGAACTGCCCCATAGAGTTTCCTGGTGAGCACCTGGTAGATTCAAACTGCCGACCCTTTGGTTAGCAGGAAAATGCTTAACCACTGCGCCACCAGGGCTCTTCACTGGTTTTCCCCTTGTCTTTCCTTGGCTCTTCCTCTGCCTTTTGCTCTCTAAAAAGCATGCATTTCCCAAGGTCCAGCAAACATTTTACCTCCTCCTTTCTCTTTGCTGGAGCCCTGGTGGTACAGTGGTTAAGAGCTTGGCTGTTAACCAAAAGGTTGGCAATTCGAATCCACCAGTCGCTCCTCATACTGTACATTAACAGAGCATAAATGTGACCTCTAAAATACCTAACGCATCCATCACCTACCTTCCATTTCACTGCTGCCACTCCAACAGGAGCTTTCATTAACTCCTTGATTTTTTTTACTAAAAGAGCAAACTGGGGCATACCATATATCAGTATCTCTAGTTGTCAGTGTTCTTCAAGATGATATTTTACTTCCCAGAGGGTGGAGGCTGAACCAAGCCATCTCTTAAGGCTTCTTACAACAATAAGTGACTCATCTCAACATCATTAAGAATATTAAAAACATTAAAAAGAAAAATCTTCCCAACCTTTTTTTTTAATTCAATGTTAAATTATATATTAATTTTATATACAATCTAAATGCCAACGAGAATGGATGCTTTATGGTATGATTAGACCTAAAACTAAGAATATAAAAAGAGGATTACAAACTTACAAGTGGTATAATTTATTAGAAAAAGATTAAAAGAAAAAAAAAATGCAAGCAAAGAATCTTCCAAGATTTTTAATTTTCCTCCCTACTTGCCCTTGGTTACATGATCATCAACTCAGAATGTATTTAAATATAACTTTTTTTTTTTTTTTTAGATAAAAATACTGGCTAAAAAAACACCTTAGGAAGTGCTATTTACTAACAAAACCTGAAACACTGAATTTGCAGGAATAATACCAATTACTATTTCAGTATCACCTTACTTCCTGATTCTTTCTTAAAATAGTCTGCAAAATGATTAAAATACTTTAATCAGTACTGTCAAACTTTAGTCATACAATCTGATTACATTTGTGGAGAAAAAATAAAAGAAATAACTGAATAGAAAAAAAAAATTTTTTTTAATAGAGCAAACAGTAAATCCATTAAGTACTCTAATACATTTAATAATGTATTAAACCATACTATAAATCTCAGACTTAATTGCAGACCGTGGAGAGGAAAAAACAAAGTTACCAGTTTTGTGCCAAACAGAGGCCCAAGCATCTAACTGTCCTTGTACTGATGCCCATACTATGCCCCTTGGCTCTGTTTGCTCAGCATCTAAGGGTGGAACCACGTCACTGACATTTCCGCAGGTCTCTCACATAGGTGTTTCATCTCCCCAGTAGGATTATAAGATCTTCAAGGATGAAAAGCCTGTCTTCCATGTCCTACTGGTACAAAACTGGCTCACAGCAGGTTTTAGTGTACATGGAATAAAAATACAACCACTCAGTGAAATGATGCTGTTATGTAAGCTCAGGAAGAACTTTTATACGAAGGATGATAGTTATCTATGCCTACACTTCTTAGAAGAACAAAATAGAATAAGTTTAACTGTCAGCATGAGAGATTTAAGCTAGATATTTTTTAATTTTTCTATATGGATTATTAAATAACTGTGGTGTAACTTTTCTCCAATTCTAAAAAAAAAAAATAAGGAAACAGGACACAGATATTTTATTCAGAATGAAAAGTTGTGATTATTCCTCAAAATCGAAACTAGATCAACCATTAGATCCTTTCCTGTCTTTCAAGCTACTTCAAGAACTTCCAGAGACCTAATTTTCTCAAACAGAAATCAGAAAAAATGCAGCAAGATTCTCCTGACCCAGCCACGTCATGTCACAGTTTTAGCAACTCAGCACGTGGACAGGAAGAATTTCAAGCTAAAAGCAGCTGCATGACCTAAAATCAAGACCTGCTTAAGCCCCTGTTCTAGATTTGTTTCTGATTTCATATAAGAACTTGCACAGACAATCTGGATGCCTGTGTCCTCATTTACTAAATGAAAATATACTTAAGGGATGCTGTACAATGTGACTATTTAAGAATCAAAGCAATACTAGAAAAAAACTTTAAAGTAGAATGTAAATGACTGTTAGTGTAGCCACTATTTAATGAAAATAGCTTCCAAAGGGCTTCAAATTTACTCAAAATGGCTATCATGTAACAGCACTGAGTGAGCCAAAAAAAAAGGAAAGAAACAAATCAAAAAGAATTACATTTTGAGTTCTTTATCTGAAAATATCAAAATAGGCTCAGATTGATTTTTGGCTGTGGGTGACTTAAGTTGGTCAGTTCACTTCTCTGAACTTCCATTTCTTTCTAAAGCTGGGCTAATGATGGTAGATAATTAGATTGTGATGAACATTAAAAGAGCATCTAATAAGCCTTTAAAAAACCATTAGCTTCCGTTATAATATAAATTCTATCAGCAACAGCAGCAGCAGTGGTGTTTCAGAAAAGTAACAATATAGTAGAGAGCCTGGCTTTGGAACTGGAAAGATTCTGGTTCAAATCCCACCTCTGCTATTATCAGTTGTATGACCACAGACCCCTAAGCCTCGAATATTTCATCTGTAAGATGCAGATTTGGGTTAAGATGTAGAAGTCATCTCCTTTCTAAGAATGTTTTGAGGATTAAATGCAATAATATAAAGCACTTAGAAAGCCATAAGTCTCCTCAATAAAAGCTAGTTTTCTTTTCACCTTCCTTGATTTTTTTAATGAATAACAAATTATTCAGAGTTAAGACTTTGTGAGTAGATAAGAGTTGGCCTGAGTATGATGGCAACATGTTAAGAAGCCAAGGCCTGAGTTCTGACTAACACAAAGGCCACAGTAAACACAGTAAGACTTGTTCTAACTGTCCAAGTGGCAATTTGGACATATTTTAATAATTCCACAGTTTACAAAGTATCTGGTACAAGTACCAAATTTTAGCCAGTCTTTATAGCCTTGTTTCTGTAAGGAGAGGCTTTCTGAATTCCAAATACTTAATTTATGGATGAACTTCTAAAATACAACTTTGTAATTTCAACCTTGGATACATATGAAAAATGATTAGAACATCCACAAATGAGATTAAGTTTACAAGTAATTTTTTCCCCTGAAACCCCCTGGTGGTGTAGTGGTTAAGCGCTACAGCTGCTAACCAAAAGGTCGGCAGTTCAAATCCACCAGGGGCTCCTTGGAGACTCCATGGCACAGTTCTACTCTGTCCTATAGGGTTGCTATGAGTCGGAATTGACTCAACTGCAACAGGTTTTTTGAGGTTTTGTTTGTTTGTTTTGATACATGCTATGACATGGATGAACCTTGAAAACATTATGCTAATAAAATCAGTCAGATACAAAAGGACAAATATTGTATGATCCCACTTATAAGAAATATCTAGAATAGACAAATGCATAGAGATAGAAAATAGCTTAGTGGTTACCATGAGTGGAAGGGGACTGGGTAATGGGGAGTTAATGTTTAACAAGTACAGAGTTTCTGCTAAGGTGATGAAAAAGGTTTAGAAACAAATAGTGACATACTACATTATGAGTATAATTAATGCTACTAAATTGTATACTTAAAAATGGTTAAAATGGCAAATTTCATTATATATTTTACTGTTTAAAAAAAAGTTTATAAATTAAAAAAGAGTTAACTCTTAGGTTTTTTTCCTACAAAAATTATGGGAGAATCATGAATGATGCAAAACAGAAAAGAATTCATTAGGATATTATTTAATTGTTTAAAATATATGTTATACTTAATGTTAAATATGTATATCACACATTACAGAACTTCACAGTATTGTGTCAAGCAAGTTAAGACAAGATTTCAATGTGAAAAGTGCTCCTAGTTTAGAAAAAGTTAAAGAAAATCATTTTAAGAACTTTCTCCATCTTGGCGTTTTACTCTCCAAATTATCTTGGAAATAGAGTATCTCTTCTCTTCAGTGTGAGATCATTTACTAAAAATAAAAACAGTAACCTTTTTGTTTTTAAAAAAAGGGAGGGGCTTTATTGCCTCTCGAGGAGTCCCTGGGTGGCACAAACAGTTAAGCGCTCAGCTACTAACTGAAAGGTTGGCAGTTCTAATCCGCCCAAGAAGCCCCTTGGAAAAAAGGCCTGGCAATCTACTTCCAAAAGATCACAGTCATTGAAAACCTTATGGTGCACAGTTCTACTCTGATATACATGGGCTCGCCATGAGTCAAAACTGACTTTATAGCAACTGGTTTGGTTGTGGTTTCATTCATCTCCTCTCAACCAGAATCTAAACTGAATTTATTTGCAGCTTAATTAATTCCTATTGGCTCATATTTGAGTAATGAAAGCAATTGTATGTTGACTGCACAGCCATCCTCTTGAGCTCTTTGTAGTCATATGGCATTAAACAGAGCTAATGAGGAGAATGGTAACAAATTAAGAAATAAACTAAGGACAGTGATTGATTTTAAAAGGTTACAATACCAACGAATTAGCATTTTTTCAGGTTACTTTATCTTCTGGTGTGCAGTGGTTAAGACCTATGGCTACTTCCCAAAAGGTCAACAGTTCGAATTCACCAGCCACTCCTTGAAAACCCTATAGGGCAGTTCTATTCTGTCCTATAGGGTCACTAAGAGTCGAAATCAACCCAATGGCAATGGGATTGTTTGTTTGGTTGGTTTGTTTGTTTTTTTTGGTTTTATCTTCTAAGACAAATGAGAGTTAATGTTGTGGCAAAAATCTTAGTCTCCTTTTTTCTCCACAGGAGTCACAATACCACTCAGATAAATTTCCATATTCCTGTTCTTTAACCAATTCTTCTTTATAAAAGCATAATTTATGATCTGCCTAGCAAAACATCAGAATAAAAAATAAAAGTATTTTCATACCAGGAAGTCGATAAGTTACAGCAAATATTTACATGGATAAGCATGGTGTAAATTTCAACGTTTTCTTGATAAACTGTAACTTATTAATTTCAACAATATCTTTGTCCTTTTTTTATATCCACTCAATTCACTGACATCTTACAGGTACAATAACCAATAAAAATAAAAGATTCAATCTGATTAGTAATTTTTAATGAAAATTAAAACCATGGACTCCTATTCCCTGGAGTAATAGAGGAAGAAGGAGAGTCAAGAATAGGAGGAGGATATGGAACATATGACTGATTGCCTGCGTGAACAACTGCCTCCTCTGCCATGAGGCCAGAAGAGCTGGATGGTGTCTGGCTACTAAACATTTTGATCAAAGATTCTATAGAAAAATCTTGATCGAAAGGGAGAAAACACAGAACGGAATCTTGAATTCTCAGGGACTCCAGGCTTTCCGGAGCCATGGAGGCTGGATGAACTCCTGAAACTACAACCCTGAGATAATCTTTAAACCTTAAACCAAATATATCCCCAGAAGTCTTCTTCAAACCAAACAATAGTTTAACTTAACTAGTAAAGAATATCTTCTTTGAGCATTATGCTCTTTTAAGATCTATCTAAAAACTCAAAAAACCCAAAACCTCTGCCCAATCAAGTCAATTCCAACTCACAGCGACCCTATAGAACAGAGAACTGCCCCACAGGGCTTGAAAGGAGCAGGTGGTAGATTCGAACTGTGGACATTTTGGTTAGCAGTTGAACACTTAACCATTATGCTATACGGGATGAAACTGACAACAACAACTCGAAAAATTAGATAGGAACCTTAGTGGGCAGGGAGTTTATGTTAATAAGGGAGGAACAACTCAGAAAAGGAGGGTAAGAATGGTTGTACAACTTGAAGAATATAACCAATGTCACTGAATTATACAAGTAGAAACTGTTGAATTCGTGTAGGTTTTGCTGTGTATAGTCACGACAACAACAAAAAAGCCTAAAAATAAATTTGTTAAAAAAAACAAAGAGCGCTGGTGGTACACTGGTTAAGTGCTTGGCTGCTAACCAAAAGACTGGCTGTTCAGTTTGGCAAAGTAGAGACATGAAAATAGTCAATACTGGTGAGACTTCGTGAGATACTCATACTGCACTGATGAGAGTGTGAGTTTTAAACCCTTTCTGGAAAATAATTTGGCAATATACATCAAGACTCTTGAAAATGTTTACACCTTTTGATTAGTAATTACATATCTAGGAATTCAAGTCTGAAAATATCATCAGAGAGAATAACAAGATACAAGCAAAATGGTATTCATCAAAGTGCTATTTATAATAGCAAAAATTTAGAAAAGACCTCAATGACCAAAAACATGAGAACATGGACCAAATGGAACATTAAATCAATAATGACATATTTATTTGATGAAATACTGTAATGACATTAAAAATCATAGTTTTGAGGAATATTTAATGTCATAGGAAGATGTACCTGATAAAACGGCAGATTTTTTTCTAAAAAAAGCAGGCTATAAAACTTTATATACATGGTATACCATTTTTGTAAAAATTATTATCTGTGATAAATAGATCTACATATAGGCATCATAGAAAGAAATACAGAAAATATTCATACTGACAGTCTTGGAAGAAAAAGTAATATTTATATTTTTTCTTATGCTCTTTAGCAATTATTTATTATACTGTCCTTCTTTGTTATGCTTATTTTATTTTCGTCCCCTAAAATAGAAGCTCTGTGATGACAGGGGCTTTTTTGCCTCTTGTTCAGTGTACCTACATAATAGCTGGCAATCAATAAATATTTGTTAAATTAATAAATATAAATATACATATGTACTTATATCTATGAAATCATTTATGACTTTCATAATCAGAAAAAATATTATTTTGAAGAAAATACAAATAAATTTCCTACTATGTATTATTATTATCCCAATTCTGGTCTTAAAGGGTAGCAGTTGAGTTTAAGCCTTCAATGTGTCATCAATCATCCTTAGTTCTACATGAGAGTATTGAAGAGATCAAAGGCCATGACCCCCAACTCTGGACTTGGGAGTCTGTGCCAAGGTTTCCAGCTGAAATTCCAATTAGTAGTAACTTGGACATCAGCCACATGTGCATACGATGTCAAGCACGTTGAAAGCCCCACACTTCCTCCCGTGCCCACCAGACAGCCACAGGTATTTTTTCACCTACCCCTAGGTTTTTCATTCTGGCCCCTAGATTACAGCATCATCTGACAGTGAAGGAAGATACTGCCTCTCCCTGAACCCAGATATCAAATTCAGTGGTTAAGAATATTAAGTAAACAAAAAGAATTTCTAAGTGAAATACATGTAAAGGCTTTTTAGTCTAACAAACACATGACTACGGATAAACAGCTGGTAAACAACTGGCAACTTCATCTATTTAGAATCCAGATGGGAATCACCTATTCTGATGCCTTAAAAATAGATGCCAAAAAGACGTACCTTCTCTGTAGGAAAGCCCCCTAGCCCTATCCAGAACCTATTTATTCTTAATTTACTTAGAATTACAACAAGCTTGATGATCCAAATGATAAATCTGTCAACAAATATAAGTGCCAGTTACATTCCAGACACCTGTTTTTAAGTGCTGAGGGGAGCAGAACAGTTACATTGACTGGGAAAGACACATCATAAACATGGAAACAAAGAAATGATTAGTTAAGTTCAGACAGTAATAAGTGCTCTGAAGAAGATTACATAATGTAATATGACTGTGGTAAATGCGGAAAGGGGGTGAAAATGGCCAACAGCTACTTTAGCTAAGATGTTCAGAGAATTTGTAACCTGAATAATGAGGAGGCAGGAATATAAAGAACTGGGAGAAGTCCATACCAAGCAGAGGAAATATCAAGTACACAGGCTATGAGGCTGAAAAGCATTTGGTCCATTTTTAAGAGAATAGGACGGCCAGAGTAGCTGGAAGCTAGAAACCAAGGGAAGGAGTGAAAGGCAATGACGTAGGCAGGGATTAGATCCTGTAGGGTCTGGAAACCATACCAAGGGGTTTGGGTTTTATTCTGCGTGTGATAGGAAGGCTTCAAGCAAGGGACTGACACGATCAACTTATGGACACCACAGTAAGGAATATTAACTCCCAGGAAATAAGATGAAAGGAAAAATATGAAAATGGATAAGCAACCTGAAAAAATAGTTTGAAACAATTTAGAGAGAGGACCTGTATATACCCCAAGGTTCAGTGTATTACAGCACAGGAAATAAGTGATGTTTATCATAATGAGCCGGATTCACCGACAACACATAAAAGTATAAACTCCTACCACATATTTATATAGTACTTCAACTGTTCTATACATTGTGAAATTTATGTAATTAGAAAATACGCGTTTTAGAATGGCAAGAGGAATGTAACATTTCATAAAGTTTTATCTAATTAACTGTGCTTTTATGTTTCAATAAATAAATCTTTAGCTACTCAATAAATTTAGTTATCTAAAATAAGGCCATTTCCGAAATTTCTGAATAACACAAGTTTTAATCTGTTTCAATAATAAGTTTTAATAACGAACACCTAAAATCTACTTTCTTTCCCTTATTATTTGCATTGAGGCAATCAAGCCACCTATAAAATTAATTAAAAAAAATTTTTTTAATCCATACTTTATAAAACAAAGCCAGTTCTCTCACAGTCATTTAAATATATTCCTATCTCCCTGCCTCTACTGAAGCTGTTATCTCAATTTCTAACCCCCTCTCCCCAGCGACTCACTAACCCATCTACTCACTCTTATCTTCTTAGGGAGCAGAGAAAGAAGGGGCAAATTTCTTTAAAAATCTTGTCATTTGGGGATGGGGCTATGCAACCCCTGTGTATTTCTAAACACCATGTGGAGCAAAAATGTAAAAGATTAAGAGCTGTATGCATTTTCAAAAATCCAGTATCTTACATTTTAACATTTGTAATTAATTACAATATTTCAGTTTTTTGTCTAGTAGCTTAAAACTTCAGGTAAGCTTAAAAAAGCATTAAAAGCATCTGGGTTCATTTCACCAAAGAGGATACTCAAATGGCCAACAAATACATGAAAAGATGTTCAGCGTCATTAGCCATTAGAGAAATGCAAACCAAAACCACAATAACATAACATTTCACTCTCAGTAGAATGGCTAAGATTAAACACACACACAGAGAAAATAACAAGTATTGGAGGGGATGTGGGGAAATTCTAACCCTCATCCATTGCTGGTGGGAATGCAAAACGGTACAGCCATTGTGTGTTGTGGAAAACAGTCTGGCAGTTCCTCAAACACTAGAGGGAGTGCTGCCATATGATCCAGGAATTCTACTCCTAAGGTATACACCCTAAGGATCTAATAGAAGTGACACAAACAGACATATGCGCACCTATATGTTCAATGTAACACTATTCACAACAACAAAAGGAAGGAAACAAACTATGTGCCCATCAACGGATGAATGGGTAAATAAAATGCGGTACATACATACAATGGAATACTACTCAGCAATCAAAAAAAAAAATGAGTTCCCAAAACATCTTACAATGTGGATGAATCTGGAGGACACTACATTGAATGAAATAAGTCAGTCATAAAAGACAAATATTGTATGTTCTCACTTTTATGAAATGATATGAATAGGTGATACAGAAACTAATATTCATTAGTGGTTATGGCGGGGAGGGGCAGACAGAGAAGAACTTTATAGAAATGGGAAAGGTGAAATTTGTATCGCATGACTGATGTAATTGATGTCAACCAACTGCACATAGGGAAAAGGCATGAATGGCCAAATGCTAGGTTGTGTATGGGTCTGCAACAATAACAAACAAAAAAAGTAGGGGAGGGCTACAGATACTGATACTAATTAGACACAACCAATCACCTCAGGGGATTAGTTCTCTTGGTTTGGGTGCTGAGGGCCATGGTCTTGTGAGATAATCCAATCAATTGGCATAATATAGTCCTTAAAGTTTATACTCTACCTCCCAGGATGGTAAGTTATGTCTGGAATCTTAAAAGTGTACAAACAGCCATCTAAGTTACAACTACTGGTCTTTATTTGTCTGGAACAAATGAGAAAGAAGGAAATCCAAGAATCCGAGAAGGAACCAGACTATAGGACTAATTGTCTCTAAGACCCTGCCTCCTCTACCTTGAAGAATTAGATGGTGCCCCGCTACCAATGCTGAACATTCCAATCATGAATACAATAGATGAGGCCTGATAAAAAAAGGGATAAAAATGTGGAACAGAACTATAAATTCTTAAAGAATCCAGACTTTCTGGACCTATTGAGGCTAGAGGATTCCCTGAGGACTATGGTCCTGAGTTGCTCTTCAAACAGAAGTCAACTTCAAACTAAGTAACAATTTAGCCCAAAGAGTAAAGACTGTGACCCTTGAGTATTGTGTTTAAAAACAAAAAAATTATCTATATAAGACCAAATCGTCAACACCTATTTTAAAGCTGAGATGAGAAGGTTGGAGCAAGGAGTTTAACTGAAGTAAAACAACTAAAACAGACATAGTGAGAATGCTGACACAATGTGAAGAATGTAACAAAATGTCACTGAAAATTAAATCTGGAAACTGTGAAATGGGAGTGGGTTTGCCAAGTATATTTTCACCTAAAATAAAATTAAATATAAAAAAAAAGCTTATGGATTATCAGACCACATATTTTTGAAAATCAATCCAATATGAAATTTTTAAAAAATTAAACATGCTTGATCAAGCAACTCTATCCACTAGTCCAGAGAGCTTGATAAAAAGTTCAGATATGATGAATTATTTGTTACAGATAACTATCTAAAAGGAGAAATTAGGATTAACCTGTTACTTTTCTTACCAAGTGAAAAATGCATGTTGTCCATTCTAAAAAGAAATACAATATTTTGAATGTAAATATGTTTTAATCATGTGGATATTATGTGGTTTGAAATAAATATCACTAAATTAAGAATTAAAGTCAATAGTACCAAAATAGAAATTAAAGCTCATATTCAAAAAGGCACTTACAAAGAAAACAGATCATGGAATTTAAAAAATGATGAATGCAATTCCATTCCTTGATTACAAGAAAAAAATCTCTACAACAGGATTAGAAAGAAAGATAAAAAAAATAACTACCTGTAATGAGTGTTACCTATTGGCATTTACAGATAATTTACATGAGCACAAACAGCTCTTAAATAACTCCCCTGTAAAAAATATGCATCACAGAAGAAATATGTTTGCTAAATTTATTACTTGTCTTATAACTTAACTATTAAATTATTTTAAATTTTTTAATTACTTTTAATATAGAACCTAGAATCTAAAAACCAAAACAAACAAAAATGACTATCTACACTCAATACAGGGGAGGTCAGCACAACTGGACTAAACCAAAAGCAAAGAAGTTTCCTGAATAAACTCAATGCTTCAAAGGTCAGCGAAATAGGGGCAGGGGTTTGGGGACCATGGTTTCAGGGGATATCTAAGTCAATTGGCATAATCTATTAACAAAACATTCTGTATCCCACTTTGAAGAGTGGCACCTGGGGTCTTAAACACTAGCAAGTGGCCATCTAAGATGCATCAATGAGTCTCAACCCACTTGGATCGAAGAAGAATGAAGAAAATCAAGGACACAAGGTAATTATGAGCCCAAGGGACAGAAAGGGATACATGACCAGAGACTACATCATCCTGAGACCAGAAGAACTAGATAGTGCCCAGCCACAACCAATGACTGCCCTGACAGGGACCACAACAGAGAACCCCTGAGGGAGCAGGAGAGCAGTGGGATACAGACCCCAGATTCTTGTAAAAAGACCAGACTTAATGGTCTGACTGAGACTGGAAGGACCTCGGTGGTCATGGCCCCCATACCTTCTGTTGGCCCAGGACAGGAACCATTCCCAAAGCCAACTCTTCAGACATGGATTGGACTGGACAAAGTGCTGGAGAGGGATGCTGATAAAGAGTGAGTTACTTGGATCAGGTGGACACTTGAGACTATGCTGGCATCTCCTGTCTGGAGGGGAGATGGGAGGGTAGAGGGGGTTAGAAGATGGCAAAATGGTCACAAAAAGAGAGAGTGGAAGGAGGGAGCGGGCTTTCTCATTGCTGGGAGGGTAATTGGGAGTATATAGTAAGGTGTATATAAGTTTTTATGTGAGAGACTGACTTGATTTGTAAACTTTCACATAAGGCACAATAAAAATTATTTTAAAAAAAACCGACTATCTATACTTGTTCGTTGTCCTCAAGTTGACTCTGGCTCATGGCAACCTTATATGAAACAGAACAAAATATTGCCCAGTCCTGCACTATCTTCATGATCTTAGGTATGTTTGAGTCCACTGTTGCAGCTATTACATCAATTCATCTCACTGAAGGTTTCTCTCGTTTTGCTCCCTACTTTACCAGCCATGATGTCCTTTTCTAGCAATTTGTCTTTCCTGACGACGTGTCCAAACTAAGCAAAACAAAATTTCGCTTGCCATCTTCACTTCTAAGGGGCGTTCAGGTTATATTTCTTCTAAGATTGATTTGTTTATTCTTGTGGCAGTCTACAGTATATTATTCTTTACCAACACCACGATTTTAAAGTATCAATTCTTCTTCTTTCTTTTTCATCGTCCAGCTTTTGCATACATATGAGGCAACTGAAAAGAGCACGGCTTTGGTCAGGTGCACCTTAGTCAATAAAGTAACATACTTGCTTTTTGAAATTTCAAAGAGGTCTCCACGCAGATTTGCCCAATGTAATATGTCATTTTATTTCCTGACTACTGCTTCCATGGACATTGATTGTTGATCCAAGTAGAATGAAATCACTGACAACTTCAATTTCTTTTCCATTTATCACAATGTTGTTTATCAGTCCAGTTGTAAGGATTTTCATTTTCAATCCATGCTAAAGGCTGTAGTCTTTGACCTTCATCAGTAAGTGCTTCAAACTTTTCCTTTTCAGCAAGCAAGGCTGTGTTATCTGCATACTGCAGGTTGTTAGACAGTCATCCTCCCATCTTGATGCTGTGTTCATCACATAGTCCAGCTTCTCAGATTATTTGTTCAGTGCACCTACTGAATTTAAGTATGGTAAAATGATACAACCCTGCTCCCCTCTTTTCCCAATTTTGAACCACGCAGTATTCCCCTTGCTCGGTTTGAACAACTGCCTCTTGATTCATGTACAGATTCCACGAGCACACAATGAAGTGTTCTGGAATTCACATCCGCCGTAACGTTATCCATAATATGTTATGATCCACACAGTTGAATGCCTTCAAGCAATCCATAAAACACAGGGAAACATCTTTCTGGTATTCTCTGCTTTTAGCGAAGATCTCACTGACATCAGCAATAATACCCTTAATTCCAAGTCCTCTTCCAAATCCAGTTTGAAATTCTAATAGCTCTCTGTCAATGTATGGCTTCAGTCATTTTTTAATTATCTTCAGCAAAATTCTGGTAGAATGTGGTATTACTGACATTGTTTGATAATTTCCATATTCTGTTTGATCGCCTTTCTTTGCAATGGGCACAAATATGGATCTCTTCCAGTCGGTTGGCCAGGCAGCTGTCTTCCAAATTTCTTGACATAGACAAGTGAGCGCTTCGAGTGTTGCATCTGTTTGTTGAAGTATCTCATTTGGTATTCTGTCCATTCCTGGAGCCCTGTTTTCTGGCAACGCCTTCAGTTCAGCTTGGACACCTTCCTTCAGTACCAGCAATTCTTGATTACATGCTACCTCCTGAAGCGGTTGAATGTCAACTAATTCTTTTTGGTACAGTGACTCTGTGTAATCCTTTCACCTTCTTTTGATGCTTCCTCCATCGTTCAATTTTTTGCCCATAGAACCCTTCAGTATTGCAACTCAAGGCTTGAATTTTCTCTTCAGTTCTATCAGCTTGAGAAAAGCCAAATGTATCCTTCCCTTTTCGTTTTTTAACCCCATGTCTTTATACATTTCATTATAATATTTCATCTTGTCTTCTCGAGCTGCCCGTTGAAATATTCTGTTCAGTTCTTTTACATCATCATTTCTTCCATTCACTTTAGCTACTCTGCACTTAAGAGTAAGTTTTAGAGTCTCTTCTGATATTCATTTTGCTCTTTTTCTTCTTTCTTGTCTCTTTAATGATCTTTCACTTTATTTATGTATGATTTCCTTGATATCTTTCCACAACTCTTCTGGTCTTTAGTCATTAGTGTTCAGTGTCTCAAATCTCTTCTTCAGATGGCAACTAATTTCAGGAAGGATGTATTCAAAGCTATACTTTGGCTCATGTGGACTTGTTTTGATTTTCTACAGCTTCAACTGGAACTTACACAACAACAATTGATGGTCTGTTCTGCAGTAGGTCCCTGGCTTTGTCTTTACCGATGATATTGAGTTTCTCTATTGTCTCTTTCCACAGATATAGTAGATTTGATTCCTGTGTGAGCCATCTGGGGATGCTCAAGTGTATGCTTGTCAGTTGTGTTGTTGGAAAAAGGTATTTCTTTTTTTTATTATTATTATTGTACTTTAGATGAAGATTTACAGAACAAACTAGCTTCTCACTAAACATTAGTACAGTTATTGCTTTGTGACATTGGTTACCAAACCCTACAACATGACAACACTCTCCCCTTCTCAATCTTGGGTTCCCTGTTACCAGCTTTCCTGTTCCCTCCTGTCTTCTAGTCCTTGCCCCTGGGCTGGTGTGCCCCGCTTAGTCTCATTTTGTTTTATGGCCCTGTCTAATCTTTGGATGAAGGTTGAACCTCAGGGGTGACTTCATTACTGAGCTAAAAGCATGTCTGGGGGCCATACACTCAGAGTTTCTCCAGTCTCTGTCAGGACAGTAAGTCTGGTCTTTTCTTGTGAGTTAGAATTTTGTTCTATATTTATCTCCAGCTCCATCCGGGACCCTTTATTGATCCCTGTCAGAGCAGTCAGTGGTTGTAGCTGGGGACCATCTAGTTGTGCTGGACTGTGTCTGGTGGAGGCTGTGGTACTTGTGGTGCATTAGACCTTTGGATTAATCCTTCCGTTGTGTCTTTGGTTTTCTTCATTCTCCCTTGCTCCAGGTGGGATGAGACCAGTGGAGTATCTCAGATGGCTGTGCACAAGCTTTTAAGACCCCAGATACTACTCACAAAGTACAACGTAGAACATTTTCTTTATAAACTATGTTATGTCACTTGAGCTAGATATTCCTCGGGACCATGGTTTCCACAACCCTCAACCCAGTAATTTGGCCCCTCAGGGGGAAAAAGGTATTTCTGATGAATAACTCATTGTTATTAACTTGTAGAATTCTATCATGTGATTTTTGGTGCTGCTTCTATCACTAGAAAAGACTAATTCATTGTCCCTCCCAACCTCTTAGTTTGAAACAGTTCTTGCTTGTTTTTTCTTTCCATGACATTGAATTTTCTTAAGCATCCAAGCTGTTGTCTTATAGAATATTGCACATTCTAGCTTTGTCTGATTGTTAATGTTAAACATTTCTGGCAAGAATACTACACTGACAGTGGTATAAATCTCTTACTGAATCACATCAGGAGGCACATCAAGTAAACTTGTCCCACTATCGACAACTTGGTTAAAGATGTGATGACTTGGTTAAAGGGACAAATGCCAGATCTCTCCATTGCAAAGGTAAATTTTTCCCCATTTCTAATTTGAAGCAATCTATGAGGTGAAATCTTGACATCATGTGAATAAAACGAATTGCTTTAAAACCTACTTCTGTGCTTCATCCGCAAAGAGTTACTCTTCAATTGTGGGAAATCTGAAATTCTCGGATTTTCCCACTATACAGTGCTGAACTTGATCATCATTACTTAAAGTTGTGGCTGTCAAATCTCTCAGTTTTAAGAACATTTTTCCTTTTGTAATTTTTTTTTTAAATTAGTAAGTAATCTGTGAGACTATGTGAATATCCTGTTCCCCAGCCTTTCACTCAGTGCTTTTATACAATTAAATTTCTTTTAATTATAAAGTAGTAGTATACCCATGGTAAAAGCTTCAGATTTAAAGAACTACACAAGTCCCCTCCTCACACCACTACAGACTCCTAGTCACACGCCTGCAGGAATAATGTCTCTTAATTGCTTCCCGTGTGTTCTCCCAGAAATTCTCAATGTATATACACAAACATGTATACATTTGTTTTCTTTTTATCACAAAATGAGATCATACTATATATACCACCTTGCAACTTCATTTTTCTTAAAACATCCTAGACTTCTTTCCATATCAGTACATATAGATTTATCTCATTCTGCTTAATAGTTACAGAGACTTCTACATGCCGTTATTTATCTAATCATTTCCTAAATGTCCATCATTACAGTTTTCATTTATACTTTTATACAATTTTAAACAATGCTACAGTAAATATCCTTGTAGGTATAATCTGTTTGCTTTGTGTGAACCTATTTGTAAGAAAAATTGCTCAAAACACAACTCGTGGGTCCATACATGTCGTGCAGTTTTTTTCCTTTTGATAGATATTGTCAAATTTTCTGCAAGAATGGCATTATTTTATGCTCACATCAATGGTGAAATTCTGTTTCCTCATACATTCTTCCTCATCCACACTGGACATTACCACATTTTTTTAACTTAGCCAGTCTTGAGAGGTGAGAGACAAAATAATAGCTCATCACTGTTTTAATTTTTATTTTTGTAATCAAGAAGGTCAAGCATCTTTCATGAATTTATTGGACATTTGAAATCTTTTCTCTATTAATTGCTTATTTATAGTCTCTGTCCTTTTATCCCTGTTAGTTGTTCTAACTAAGAGCAATATTCAATATTTTAAGCAACAAAGTAGAAAAAATGTATACTAAGTTTCATTAAATATTCATAAAACATTATTTTAGTTGGTAATCTATATCTAAGGCCTACCCTTCTCCAAAAAGGCACAGTTCCTAGCAATATATATTTAGTGTCATTACATTTAACACACCTTTGTTGAACTGACCTTTGAATCAAGAAGACATTAATAAATGGGCTAGAGAATTTCTTATATTAAAATCTTCTTAATTCTGGAGAACAAAATTTTTAATTCTGGAGAACAAAGTTAAATTTCTATAGGCAAGAAGTAGGACACAACTGAAAATTAAGAAATCAACATATTGATTTTCAGCTAACATTTTAGAACCATTAGATTCATTCAGAGTTTCTCATTTAGTACTAAACAAAGAAGACATTTCTGAGAACAGAGAAACCAAAACGACTAAATTAAATCTGTCTAGAGAGCACAGAACATCTAGCTTTCACTATTACATGGGTACTCTCTTTCTACTTTAAAACACAATTTCATATAGACCTGATGTCAACAGTCAAGTGCTAGAGTGTGGTAGGAACTTGCCTGATCAATGTAAAAAGCCGTGCCGGCGCGGATCTCTCGACGCTGTTTGAGATCAGTTTCAGTGGTATCCCTTGACAGGGCAATGTACTCAACCTCCCGTCTGGTCAGCTCCTGTACAGGAAGAGTGAAATTATTCCAAAAGTAAAATCAAATCCCCAACATATGACTCAGACCAAGTTACCAACAATACAAGTGCCGTAGAAAATAGCATTCGAAATATAATTTTGGATTAAAATATTTTCCGTCTCATCACTGAAATAAATGCAATAAATTTAGCATTAATCAAAATAAGTATATATCTTCTCAGAGCTCTACTTCTACTGAACCAAATGCTACAAGGTAATAATAATCAAAAATAGATCTGGAAAACTTTAACGACTCATGTAGAATTCTTTTCAAATATTACTACTTGATTTTCCCCCAAACTATAAGCATATGATATGCTTTTATTAATCAGGAGAGCAAATTAATTAAAGATAAAGTTGAATGAGCATGCCATTAATGGAGAAAAGGGATATTTTCACAGAATGAGGTTTTTTTTTTTTCCCCCTCCACTCCATCTTCACTTGACATTGATCAAAATATATTATCGGTATTTAAAAAAAAAAAAAGCGCCTGTTCCCATGAACCCATAACTTCAAGTATGTTTGGAAAGGAGGAAATATTTAAAACTAAGAAAATCCACAGTGGTGAAGATGTGATACCACATCACAATTTTCTTACCAAGAATGAATTATCTGTGGGAGCACAATTTTGGAGTAAAGCAGCAGGTTCTCTTTTTTGCAGATACCTCCTTCTTGTTTATGGAACAGATACCTCATATCTGTTTCACTAATTGACAGAGTCTCACTAAAAAACTATGGCACTCACAACAGGCTTCTGTGATTGGCAAAGCAATATGTAGCTTATTGTTAAATCGACCATGGCAACACCATGAACTGGCACCTTCAGAGTAATGTGATCATTATCCTCAGTCCTGACAGCTTCCTTGGATTCTTCATCAGGCATGTCAAGCACCAAGATCTCGTCAGTTTGTGTTTCACAAAAGAGGTATGAAAAATCAACAAACACCAGGAGTGGTAGACAGAGGAGACAGCAGTGGTCTGTTGAGGTGTTTTTTTGTTCATTCGTTCGTTTGTTTGTTTTAAACTATCTACAAAAGCCCATTTATAGAAGTTAAATAGAAAATAAAAACAACTATCAAGTTGTTTGGAAACCCTGGTGGCTAGTGGTTAAGTGTTATGGCCGCTAACCAAAAGGTCCACAGTTTGAATCCACCAGGTGCTCCTTGGAAACTCTATGGGGCAGTCCTACTCTGTCCTATAGGGTCGCTATGAGTCAGAATCGACTCGACAGCAATGTGTTTTTAATGGGTTTTTTATCGAGTTGTTTCTATTTAATTTCTCATTGCTTCAAGCAGGCTTGTCCCCAAAGTTCTGCCTTTAAAGACCCTGCCTACTCTTGCTATTGCTAGGCATAGAACCGTATACCCACGGCAGTAGTACTCACTGCAGAGTTGCGAAAGGCAGCTTATTCTAGTACTGAGTGTTCTTCTCATCCTGTGTATCTCCAGTCAGTAGATGCCTCAGCTCTGGCTCACAATTTAAAGTTTGTTTTTTAAAGGACACGGTCTTCACACTTAGAGACGTGCTACCTTTTTTAACCAACAGACCTTTATCATCTCTTAGTCCCTCTCATTCCAACAAACCTCAGTGCTTTGCCAAGAACAAAGCCCTGGAGAGATATTGTGATGTCTGAAACCAGTGTGGTAGGGAAGGCACATCTTTGAACTAAAGAGATTCTAGATAGTCTAGCTAACTCCATTCTTAGACAAGGCATTTCCCTTGGTATATTAATAAAGGATAAAACTACAATGGCATATTATACCTCCCAGACTGGTTCTTGAAATAAACAGAAGATATGAAAGGCATGGGCTGGTGGGAGTTAGGCTCTGATTTGTCCATTGTATTTTTATCATTCCTGCTCTCTTGATTTTTAAAGTACCAAAATAAACTCACCGCTGAAATAAAAGAGTGCATGAAGTAAACTTCAACAGTACAGAAATCAATTCTTTAATACCACATAATACAAGGAAGATCTAAGGAAGGTTTTTTTTGTCTTAAAGGTATCTTTGGAACACAACAATTTCATCTGACAGAGTTCTTCTTCAAATCATAAGACCAGTACTTATTAACGCTGATTAAGTAGTAGAAAATCTTGAAAAATTTGTATTTGGGTTGAGATTTGAACATTTCCATATAACTCCAACATTTCCAGAAAACTGCAAACATTTAAGAGGATAGCATGTCAGAAAGGAGAAAGGAAAAACAATAAGGGATCTGAAGTCTAGCCTCATCATTTACTAACTGGATAAAGTCTGAGTGAGGTTATTTAATCTCTCTGAACTTCTCATCTATTTATTTTTTTATTGTGCTTTAAGTGAAAGTTTATATTTCACGTGAGTTTCCCATATAAAAACTTACACACACGGTTATGTGACCCTACTTGCTCTCCCTATAATGTGACAGCACATTCCTCCTCTCCAACCTGTATTTCCCGTGTCCCTCTGCCTTCTCATCTCACCTCCAGACAGGAGCTGTCCTCTTAGTTTCATGTGTCTACTTGAGCTAAGAAGCACACTCCTCACTAGTATCATTTTATGTCTTATAGTCCAGACTAATCTTTGTCTGAAGAGTTGGCTTCGGGAATGGTTTTAGTTTGGGGCAGTGAACTTCTATTTTTTTAAAAAAAGGAGCTCTCCTAACACATAAGAGATGCTCTGTAAACCTGTTTCCCTTTAAAGACTGCGTAACACCAAAAAGTCAAGAGAGGAGGTGGAGCCAAGATGGCGGAATAGACAGACACTTCCATCTAGCCGTGTTTACAACAAAGACCTGAAAAAACAAGTGAAACGAGTATATTTGTGACAAGCTGGGAGCCCTGAGCATCAACAGCAAGCTTAGACAAGGAACTGAGGGGCAGGGGAAGGAAGAGACTGTTCAGAAGCAAAGAAGAGTTACCAGACCTGAATCGTGGGGAGCCCTCAGGCACCATTCCTGGAGCAGTGGCAGCAGCAGAGGCGGCAGGCTGGTACTAGCGTTCCGCTGCAGCTTCCTCAGGAAGAAGCAGCCAGAAACACAGCCCACTCACACCTCCAGAACCTGAGGAGAGCTGCACTCTCAGCAAAATCTAAGTACTTGCTTACATTTTATCGCACCCCGCCCCCTCAAGCCAGCTTCAGTAGCTCAATCCTTAGGCCTGAGATAGACCCTGGTGAGCACCTGGATCCATCCTCCCAGACCTGGGGGAAAAGATAATTTGCTAGCTCCATTAACTGGGGGAGCTCAGGACAAAAGCGGCTCCTGTCCAGGCATAAGCCGTCTGTGCACCTTGAGCACCCTTCCATTCTGCATGGACCTGTGTGGGCCTATTTCAGGGGAATGGGCCCTTGTTGGCAAACTCCAACCATTTCAGCTGTGCGGTGCAGAGATCGCTCCTTGACGTTTGACATTGCTCTGCCTATTAAACAAGGTACTCACCTACCCACATCAGGGACCTAAGGACTGGTGGCTCCACTTGGGTCGCCCAGCCACCTGCAACAGGGGTCCAGGGATAACTGGTACCTCCCAGTCCTTACAACAAAAACTTTGGGTGCCCATGGTCCCTCTGCAGAGCTGACCCACCAGCACGCTCTAGGGAACAGAGACGTGTTTTCCTCAGAGACACTTGGGGGTCGATTCTCAGCACCCTGCCTTGTTCAGAGCATGACCCCCTGCTGCAATCAGATATCGGTATATACGCCAATCACCCCTGCCCCTCTAACACTGTAGGACAGAGCCTGTACCACTCACTTCATATCAGCTACCTGGAAAACTGAGCTGAAGTCATACAAGAAACCTGAATGGACTCCTAGACTGATATACCTGATAACAGCTCTAGTCACCTGGGGACAGGACACCAGAGCTCCAAAGATGAAAATAATCAAGAAAGCTCACTCAAGCAACCCATTTTGACATACCAAAACAAAACAAAGCAAGCAGCTACGACACAGTAAGCAAGCATAAACTAATACAATAACTTACAGATGGCTCGGAGACAACACTCAATATCAAGTCACATAAAGAAACAGACTGTGATCACCTCAACAGGCTCTCGAAACAAAGAATCCAGGGATCTTTTAGATGAAAGTGCATTCCTGAAATTACCAGACGCAGAATACAAAAATTTAATATACACAACCCTTCAAGACATCAGGAAGGAAATGAGGCAATATGCAGAACAAGCCAAGGAACACACAGATAAAGCAACTGAAGAAATCAGAAAGATTATTCAGGAACATAATGAAAAGCTTAATAAGCTGGAAAAATCCATAGACAGGCAGCAATCAGAAATTCAGAAGATTAACAATAAAATTACAGAATTAGATAACTCATTAGAAAGTCAGAGGAGCAGAACTGAGCAAGCAGAAGCTAGAATTTCTGAACTCGAAGATAAATCACTTGGCACTAATATATTTGAAGAAAAATCAGATAAAAGAATTAAAAAAAGATTAAGAATCATGTGGGACTCTATCAAGAGAAATAACCCACGAGTGATTGGAGTACCAGAACAGGGAGGGATAACAGAAAATACAGAGAAAATTGTGGAGGATTTGTTGGCAGAAAACTTCCCTGATATTGTGAAAGATGAGAAGATATCTATCCAAGATGCTCATCGAACTCCACATAAGGTAGATATTAAAAGAAAGTCACCAAGACATATTATAATCAAGCCTGCCAAAACCAAAGATAAAGAGACAATTATAAGAGCAGCGAGGGATAAAAGAAAAGTCACCTACAAAGGAGAGCCAGTAAGAATAAGCTCGGACTACTCAGCACAAACCATGTAGGCAAGAAGGCAATGGGATGACATATTTAAAAAATTAAAGGAAAAAAATTGCCTGCCAAGAATCATATATCCATCAAAACTGTCTCTTAAATATGAAGGTGAAATTAAGACATTTCCAGATAAACACAAATTGAGGGAATTCGTTAAAAGCAAACCAAAACTACAAGAAATATTAAAGTGAGTTCTTTGGTTAGAAAATCAATAATATCAGGCATCAACCCAAGACTAGAACACTGGGCAGAGCAACCAGAAGTCAACCCAGATGGGAAAATAAAAAAAAAAACAAAGCAAGACTAAAAAAAAAGAAAAGCCCAACACAGGGTAACGGCAATGTTATTATATAAAAGAAGACAACATTAAAATAATAAAGAGGGACTAAGAAATGTAATCACAGACCTTCCATATGGAGAGGAAGATACCGCAATACAAAGAAATAAAAGTTAGTTATAGATTTAGAAAAATAGAGGGAAATTATAAGGTAACGACAAAGGAGACAAAGTATCCTACTCATCAAAATAAAATAGAAGGGAAAAATACAGATCTAGCAGAAACAAAATCAACAACAAGAAATATGAGGAAAGGACAATATACAAAGAAAATCTACTCTGCACATAAAATCCAGTGGGAAAAAACAGCTGTCAACACACAAAAAAAGACATCAAAACGATAGCACTAAATTCATACCTATCCATAATTACCCTGAATGTAAATGGACTAAATGCACCAATAAAGAGACAGGGAGTGGCAGAATGGATTGAAAAACAAGATCCATCTATGTGCTGCCTGCAAGAGATACGCCTTAGACTTAGAGACACAAACTAATACTTAAAGGATGGAAAAAATATATCAAGCAAACAACAATCAAAAAAGAGCAGAGGTGGCAATATTAATTTCTGACAAAATAGACTTCAAAGTTAAATCCATCATAAATGATAAGGAAGGACACTACATAATGATTAAAGGGACAATACACCAAGAAGATATAACCATATTAAATATTTATGCACCCAATGACAGGGCTACAAGATACATAAAACAAACTCTATCAGCATTGAAAAGTGAGATAGACAGCTCCACATTAATAGTAGGAGACTTCAACACACCACTTTCAGTGAAGGACAGGACATCCAGAAAGAAGCTGAATAAAGACACGGAAGATCTAAATGCCACGATCAACCAACTTGACCTCGTAGACATATACAGAACACTCCACCCAACAGCAATCAACTATTCCTTCTTTTCGAGTGCACATGGAACATTCTCTAGAATAGACCACATATTAGGTCATAAAGCAAGCCTTAGCGGAATCTAAAACACTGAAATATTACAAAGCATCTTCTCTGACCATAAGGCCATAAAAGTGGAAATCAATAACAGGAAAAGCAGGGAAAAGAAATCAAACACTTGCAAACCGAACAATACTCTGCTCAAAAAAGACTACACTATACTTCTGCAAGAAATGAAAAGAGACTTACATAAGTGGAAGACCATACCTTGCTCATGGATAGGAAGACTTAACATTATAAAAATGTCTGTTCTACCAAAAGCGATCTATACATTTAATGCAATTCCGATCCAAATCCCAACGACATTCTTTAAAGAGATGGAGAAACAAATCACCAATTTCATATGAAAGGGAAAGAGGCCCCGGATGAATAAGGCATTACTGAAAAAGAAGAACAAAGTGGGAGGCCTTACTTTACCTGATTTTAGAACCCAATATACCACCACAGTAGTCAAAACAGCCTGGTACTGGTATCACAACAGATACATGGACCAATGGAACAGAATTGAGGATCCAGACATAAATCCATCCACGTATGAGCAGCTGATATTTGACAAAGGTCCCAAAACAGTTAAATGGGGAAAAGACAGTCTTTTTAACAAATGGTGAGGGCATAACTGGATATCCATCTGCAAAAAAATGAAACAAGACCTATACCTCACACCATGCACAAAAACTAACTCACAGTGGATCAAAGACCTAAATATAAAATCTAAAACGATAAAGATCTTGGAAGAAAAAATAGGGACAACATTAGGAGCCCTAATACATGGCATAAACAGTATACAAAACATTACTAAAAATGCAGAAGAAAAACTAGATAACTGGGAGCTCCTAAAAATCAAACACCTGTGTTCATCCAAAGATCACCAAAAGAGTAAAAAGACACCCTACAGACTGGTAAAAAGTTTTTAGCTATGACATTTCTGATCAGTGCCTGATCTCTAAAATCTACATGATACTGCAAAAACTCAACTGCAAAAAGACAAATAACCGAATTAAAAAAAGGGCAAAAGATATGAATAGACACTTCACTAAAAAAGACATTGAGATACCTAACAGATACATGAGGAAGTGTTCACAATCATTAGCCATTACAGAAATGCCGTTCAAAACTACAATGAGATTTCATCTCACTCCAACAAGGCTGGCATTAATCCAAAAAACACAAAATACTAAATGCTGGAGAGGCTGTGGAGAGACTGGAACACTTCTACACTGCTGGTGGAAATGTCAAATGATACAACCACTTTGGAAATCGATTTGGCGCTTCCTTAAAAAGTTAGAAAGAGAACTACCATACGATCTAGCAATCCCACTCCTTGGAATATATCCTAGAGAAATAAGAGCCTTTGCACGAACAGATATATGCACACCCATGTTTACTGCAGCACTGTTTACAATAGCAAAAACATGGAACCAACCAACGTGCCCATCAACGGATGAATGGATAAATTGTGGTATATTCACACAATGGAATACTACACATCGATAAAGAGCAGAGAGGAATCTGTGAAACATTTCATGACATGGAGGAACCTGGAAGGCATTATGCTGAGTGAAATTAGTCAGTTGCAAAAGGACAAATATTGTATAAGACCACTATTACAAGAACTTGACCCCAAAAACAAAACTTGAGAAACAGTTTAAACTGAGAAAAAAAAAACATTCTTTTGTGGTTACGAGATGGGGGAGGGAAGGAAGGTGGTATTCACTAATTACCCAAAAACCCAGTGCCATCGAGTGGATTCCGACTCATAGCGGCCCTATAAGACAGAGTAGAACTGCCCCATAGAGTTTCCAAGGAGCGCCTGGCGGATTCGAACTGCCGACCTTTTGGTTAGCAGCCGTAGCACTTAACCACTACGCCACCAGGGTTTCCATTCACTAATTAGACAGTAGATAAGAACTACTTTAGTTGAAGGGAAAGACAGCACACAGTACAGGGGAGGTCAGCACAACTGGACTAAACCAAAAGCAAAGAACTTTTCTGAATAAACTGAATGCTCCGAAGGCCAGCATAGCAGGGGCAGGGGTGTGGGAACCATGGTTTCAGAGGACATCTAAGTCAACTGGCATAATAAAATCTATTAACAAAATATTCTGCATCCCACTTTGAAGAGTGGTGTCTGGGGTCTTAAACGCTAGCAAGCAGCCATCTAAGATGCATCAATTGGTCTCAACTCACCCAGATCAAAGGAGAATGAAGAACACCAAGGACAGATGATTACAAGCCCAAGAGACAGAAAGGGCCACATGAACCAGTGACTACATCATCCTGAGACCAGAAGAACTAGATGGTGCCCGGCTACAATCAATGACTGTCCTGACAGGGAACACAACAGAGAACCCCTGAGGGAGCAGGAGAGCAGTGGGATGCAGACCCCAAATTCTCATAAGACCAGACTTAATGGTCTGACTGAGACTGGAAGGACCCTGGTGGTCATGGCCCCTAGACCTTCTGTTGCCCCAGGACAGGAACCATTTCCGAAGCCAACTCTTCAGACATGGATTGGAGTGGACAAATAGGTTGGAGAGGGATGCTGGTGAGGAGTGAGCTTCTTGGATCAGGTGGACACTTGAGACTATGTTAGCATCTCCTGCCTGAAAGGGAGATGAGAGGGTGGAGGGGGTTAGAAGCTGGCAAAAAGGACACGAAAAGAGAGAGTAGAGGGAGAGAGCAGGCTGCCTCATTTGGGGGAGAGTAATTGGGAGTGTGTAGCAAGGTGTATATGGGTTTTTGTGTGAGAGACTGACTCAATTTGTAAACTTTCACTTAAAGCACAATAAAAATTATTTTAAAAAAAAAGTCAAGAGAATTGGCTAGCTTTTTAAAATGTGGACCAGAGACAAGAGAACATTCCCTGAGTAGTATGAAACTAAGTTTTGATTCGTGATCTCAGATTTGCTCATTCTATCTGCTGCTCATTTACTGAATTTATATTTCTTTTCTACTAGAAGTGGAGGACTTTCTAGTTTCAGCAAAAACTTGCTTCCCAAATGACTTATTCCAAATCCCTTATAAATAAATCACCCTTTGATATTAATGTTTTTTTCAAATAATGACTAATCACAGTGTTTTTGTAAATTCTTAACCTTAAATTTATTTACTCTACAACACCAAAATTAAGATCCTTATGATTTCACAAGAGTTGATTGCTCACCAAGTACTGCATAGCAATAGAGCGTCGAAGAGGCCCAGGAGGTCCTATTAGAAAGACATCTTGCCCCAAAAGATCCTTCTGCATTATCCATCTTAAATGCTGAATTACAGATTGAGCCAAAGAGTCTGAAACTTTAAGGGAGAAAAAAGATCAAATTAAATGCAAGTTAGACTATTACTTACAATATGTAAAATGCAAGTTAGACTATTACTTATAGTATGCATCTACAAACAATGTAGATAGTACATTTAAAAAAAAAAAAGAATTTTCACACTGTTTTACAATAAAACCATTACTACCAATGTTAAAACAGGACAAAGTTTATAATATCACAAAGAATCACATAATCGCACACTTAAAAGTTTGGAAGTAACATTTAACAATCACCTACAAGTGTCATTGAAGTAATAAAAATGATTTTCAAGGGAGCTTGAGGAATTGGTATCATTACTTTATCACAGATTTATAGTCCACTCCCTTTGTTCTAAAAAGGGGATAAGGGGAAACCATGAAATCATTCTAGATGGTTAATGATTATCGTAGTCTTTAAAAATGTAAGAGAAAACAATATTGTAACTTAAGTTAGCAATGGGTTGTAGAATCTCCCAAACTTTAGAGAAAAGTCGGTGTGGATTTAAATGACCTAAACAACTTCTTTAGAATTCAGAATTTAAGCCTTTTAGGAATAGAAGACTACTCCACACAATGCCCTTCTAAGGCTACTATTACATCACCTGTCAATCTGCTCCTCTTCTGTCTAAACATTTTTTTAATGTAAATTAATCATAATTTTCCTTCATTTTCCCCCTTAAAATCTAGACTTTCACAAGGTAGCTCTCACAAGGGTAGGTTGGCACCACTGTAGAACTAAGTCTTAAAAAAAATTAAGCAGGTAAATTGTTTCCTCAAATTCAGTTGTCTAAGCATAAACTATTAGAATTACGTTTATACTCTCTAAGGAGACACATTGGGAATACTTAGAGTAAGTACACTGGAACACTTCTCAGAACACATTTAACAAAATTTTCCAACAGTCTTTCAATAGGCATATTCAATTTACCAAATATTAAGAAGCCACAACACGCCAGGCATAAAAGATACAAAGATAAACACGACTGTGTCTCTGCCCTCAAAGTGCTCACAGTATGCCTAGGCAGTTATTTCTAAACAATAATTTATATAGTATTTAGAAAAATATTCATGTTTTAACCCGGTTGCCTGGATGGGAAGTTGAATAACAGCACTAATAACTTAATCTTGTGACAGGAAAAAAAGAGTTTTGAGAAATGTGCTTAACTGACCTTCAACTCCTCATTAGCTGAAAGGGACCAAGTCCTCCTTCACACAGCTAACAGAAAGTCATGTAATACTACCAGGAACTAATACAATATAGTAGATGTGTCTATCTATTTTTTCTGGCCTGTATTCATCAACTTTCAAGATCATAATTGGCTGGAAAGTAGCCTTCCAGACAATTTGCCAATTAAACGAACAAACAAATCCAACCCATGATAAAGTTTACATCTTCCCTTATCCCACCTCATCATCTGTATGTGTGCATGTATGTATGTATATGCGTATTTATAACTAATTCGCCTGTGCATTACTAAAGCTGATTCAAAGGCGCTAGTTAAAGAGGAAAGTTGACATATAGCATCAAATAGTTAATACTGAAACCTAAGAACTACCAATGATTACCAATTCACCACAGCTGAAATTCTCAGTGAGCCAAACTAAAGAAAATAAGACTTCAGTTTTTTTTCACCGCCCTGGGGTCTCTGACAAATTGTTTTATATCCATTTGGATTTCTGCATTCTGAGAAAAAATTACTTTGATAGATAAAGATACATAACCAATTTCTAATGAAAAGCTAGTAAGCTTCAAGGAATTCAAATAAGAACTACTAATATTTTAGTCAAAAATCAGTTTTATATATATGTGTGTGTATATATATGCATATATATACATATATACACATACTGAGTTTATACACATATATATATGAAATGTATTCAAACTCCTCTCATTCGTACCTAAAGACAAAATATTTTCTATCTCATTAAAAAAACATTCGTAACCCATGGAACAGAATTGAGAAGCCAGACGTAAATCCATCCACCTAAGATCACCTAATCTTCTACAAAAGGCCAAAGTTCATCGAACGGGGAAAAGACGGCCTTTATAACAAATGGTGCTGGCAAAACAGGATGTCCATCTGCAAAACAATGAAACAGGACTGATACCTCACACCATACACAAAAACTAATTCAAAATGGATCAAAGACCTAAATATAAAACCAAAAACTGTAAAGATCATAAAAGAAAAAATAGGGTCAACGCTAGAGGCCCTAATATACAGCATAAACACAATACAACCCATAACTAACAATACACAAACACCAGAGGATAAGCTAGATAATTGGGATCTTCTAAAAATTAAACACTTATGCTCATCAAAAATTCACCAAAAGAGTAAAAAGAGAACCTACAGACTGGGAAAAACATTTTGGCTATGACAAATCTGACAAAGATCTTATCTCTAAAATCTACAGGAAAATCCAAAGCCTCTACAACAAAAACGCAAATAATCCAATTTAAAAAATGGGCAAAGGATACGAACAGACACTTCACTAAAGAAGACATTCAAGTGGCTAATGGATACATGAGGAAATGCTTGAGATCACTAGCCATTAGAGAAATGTAAATCAAAACCACAATGAGATACCATCTCACCCCAACATTACTGGTACAAATCAAAAAAAAACAGAAAATAACAAATGTTGGAGAGGTTGTGTGAAGTTTGGAACTCTTAAGAACTATTGGTGGGAATGCAAAATGGTACAACCATTTTGGAAAACAACATGGCACTTCCTTAAAAAGCTAGAAATAGAAATACCATATGATCCAGCTATCACAGTCCTAGGAATATATCCTAGAGAAACAAGAGCCATCACACGAATAGACACATGCACACACATGTTCACTGCAACAATATTCACAATAGCAAAACTATGGAAACAACCTAAGTGCCTATCAACAGATGAATGGATAAACTATGATATGTACACACAATTGAAAGCTACACAACGATAAAGAATAACGATGAATCTGCAGTCTCACAACATGGATGAATCTAAAGGGCATTATGCTGAGTGAAATTAGTCAATCACAAAAGGACAAATATTGTATGAGACCACTACTTATAAAAACTCATAAAAAGGTTTACACACAAAAGGAAACAATCTTTGATGGTTATGAGGTAGGGGAGGGGTGAGAGAGAAAAACACTAAATAGAGAACAGATAAGTGGTAACTTTGGTGAAGGGAAAGACGGTATACAATATTGGGGAAGCCAGCACAACTTGTCCTGGAAGCACCACAGACAAATCGAAAGTCCCTGAGGAACCAAATTATTGGGCTGAGGGCTGTAGGGACCATGGTCTTGGGGGACACCTAGCTCAACTGGCATAATGTAGTTCATAAAGAAGATGTTCTACATTCCACATTGGTGAGTACTGTCTGGGATCTTAAAATCTTGTAAGCAGCAATCTAAGATACTCCACTGATCTCACCCCATCCAGAGCAAGGCAGAATGAAGAAAACCAAAGACAGAAGGGAAAGATTAGACCAAAGGACTAATGGACCACAACTACCACAGCATCCACCAGACTGAGTTCAGCACAGCTAGATGGTGCCCGGCTACCACCACCAACTGCTCTGACAGGGATCACAATAGAAGGTCCAGGACAGAGCAAAATGCAGAACAAAATTCTTACTCACACACACACACAAAAAAAGACCAGACTTAATGGTCTGACAGTGACTGGAGAAACCCCCAGAGTATGTCCCCAGACTCCCTTTCAACTCGGCACATAAGTCACTCCTGAGGTTCACCCTTCAGCCAAAGATTAGACAGCAAAACAAGACTAAACAGGCACACCAGCCAAAGGGCAAGCACCAGAAGGGAAGAGGGGACAGGAAAGCTGGTAATGGGGGACCCAAGCTCAAGGAGGGGAGAGTGTTAACATGTCACGGAGCTGGCAAACAATGTCACAAAACAATATGTGTATTGTTTAATGAGAAACTAGTTTGCTCTGTAAACCTTCATCTAAAGTACAATTAAAAAAAAATTCAAGCTTTCATTCATGCCTGAGGACAAAAAATTTTGTCTCATTAAAAAAAAAAAATACAGCTCCTCACAGACGTTGTATGTGCCATTAGGCATCTAATAAATGTTCTTCGAATTAACAAAATCTTACAAGATGCCACCTAAAAAATCACTCGATGACGCACTCCCTATATTTTTTTTTTATACACAAGAAAAACTCTCGCCCTTGTACATCAGAAGAGAGGTAAAGTGTTCAGTCACAGCACCACTGCTCGAAATAAAACTGTAGTCAGGAGAATGGATAAAATGCACACAGTGGAATATTATTACATAGCAACAAAATGAACTACTGCTACTCCTAACGATATAATTAACTCTTAAAGGTATAACACTGAATGAAAAAATTACATTGCAAAATAACTCACATAATGCTACCATTTTCATAAAGCTCAGAATCTAGCAAATTATGTTTTTTAGTGATACATACATATATGGTAAAAGAGTGCTTGAACAAAGCAAGGAAATGATAAATTCAGGTTAATGAATATTGAGAGGGTGGGCACGGAACCTAGAGAATCTCATGGGTAGCTTCTACAGTACTGGTAATATTCTAGTTCTTAAAGCTGGGTGTGGGTTACATTATCTGTTTTATTATGATGTTGCACAGATATGTATACATATACATTGTAAACCCTGGTGGTGTAGTGGTTAAGTGTTGCAGCTGCTAACCAAAAGGTCGGCAGTTCGAATCCACCAGGCGCTCCTTGGAAACCCTACGGGGCAGTTCTACTCTGTCCTATATGGTCGCTGTAAGTTGGAATCGACGTGATGGTAACGGGTTTTTTGTTTTTTTTTTTTTAATACATATACACACATATGCATGGAGGGATAAACACACACCACACACACAAATATATACATCACAGTCTTTTGTATGTACTGAATATTCCATAATTTTTTAACTTCGTTTAATCACCCAAAGAGGTCATAAAAAGAATTCAAAGGTCAAACTAAGAAAGCTTGCCTAGGACTAAAGTTCTGTTTCTTTGTTGTTGCTTTTTTCTGACAGCATGCTACTGTGCACAAAAAAAAGAAGAAACATAAAACAAAACTAATATGTTTTTTCCCCTCCAAAAAGCTAATCATTGGAAAAAAATAAAACATAATTTTCTGATTTTCTTTATTGTGGTGGGAAGAACTGAGGTCACAGTAAAGCATCTTATAATTTCCCCAAAACAAGTGTTTTCACATCTGAAAATCAGGAGACTCATACCAAGGTTGGCATATCTGCTGCCCTCTATGAATCCCCAGAGACTGTGTTAACAGGGGCATGACCTCCCAATGGGGCAAAAACTGTTTCCTGGAGGAGGCTGTGAAGAAAATTCTTAAATATTACAACGGATTGTGGTTCTCTAAAGTGAAAGTACATAAACACACATAGTGTATCTGCAGCATTAAAATTTCATGAGATGGGGAGGGAAATTTAAAGAGAAAAATGCCTAAAAGGCTCTTTAAAAACCCACTGCCATCAAGCCAATTCTGACTCATAGCAACCCTATAGGACAGAGTAGAACTGGCCCATAGAGTTTCCAAGGAGCGCCTAGTGGATTTGAACTCCCGACCTTCTGGTTAGCAGATGCAGCGCTTAACTACTATGTCACCAGGGTTTCCAAAAGGCTCTTTAGGGGAGTGATAATGAAAAAGAGACTGAGAAACCTTGTTCTAAGACCTGCACCTTTGAGGAATCTATCAAGTGGTTTCACAATAAAACCAAAAACCAAACCCACTGCAGTCAAGTCAATTTCAACTCATAGCTACCCTATATGACAGAATAGAACTGCCCCATAATGTTTCCAAGGCTGTAATCTTTATGGAAGCAGACTGTCACACCTTTCTCCTATGGAGTGGCCTGTGGATTCAAACTGCTGACCTTTTGGTTAGCAGTCAAGTGTT
This sequence comes from Loxodonta africana, assembly GCF_030014295.1. Classification (NCBI taxonomy): domain Eukaryota; kingdom Metazoa; phylum Chordata; class Mammalia; order Proboscidea; family Elephantidae; genus Loxodonta; species Loxodonta africana. The sequence goes on from NC_087358.1 coordinate 60,273,209, forward strand.
TTCACCACTGTGCCACCAGGGCTTCTCTTAAAAGCAAAGAAGAAATACAAATGGCCAACAGGCACACAAAAAGAGTTCAACATCATTAGCCATTATACCCCAATGCCTTCAGTCAAGTCAATTCCGACTCATAGTGACCATACGGGACAGAAAAGACCTGCCTCAGAAGGTTTCCAAGGCTGAAATCTTTACAGAAGCAGACTGCCACATCTTCCTTCCACTTGCACACCATTAATGAGCAATTCCTAGTCACGACTGAGCCCAGAGAAAGTGTTGCTCCCAGTTTATTGAATACACATTACCCCCATTTTATAAATAAGAAAGTCTAAGTTGTAAAAGTATTATCATTTGTCCACAGCTGGTAAGAGTCTAAACAATTAAGCACAAAAGTACTAGCTAGAACGCTGCCAGTTCAGACCTACCTAGAGGCACCTCGGAAGACAGGCCTGGATTCCTTCTTCCAAAAGTTCACAGCCTTGAAAATCCTATGGAGCAGTTCTATCTACTCTGTACACGTGGGGGTGCTACGAGTCAGAATCGACTGGAAGTCAACAACAACAATGGTAAGGGCTTATGTTTGGACCTAAGCTACCCGATTCCAAAGCCTGCACTCAAGCCACTATGTCCTATTGCCCACTCAAAAACTTTCAACAGGTTTCTACCTTCAGGTCCAAGACTTTCCCTACAACTGTGGACCCTACTTAATTCAGGGCTACATCAAATTTAGTGGACTTGTTTGAAATAAGTCATGTCTTTTCTGGCCATTCGTATTATTGCTCTTGTTTTTGGTGATACCAACGATAGCATGTTTTACTCCTGTTACTAAAATTTCAAACTCATTTTGTTATTTACATTATATCACTAGAATACTCATTTCTCCAAAATAATCCCATTTTCACTTATTCAAATTTTGACATAGTGGATTTCACCAATGAACGGCACCCCCATATTTAATTTGTCAAGAAATTGCATTAAACAACTGAAAGAAAGCATTATATAGTGCTGCGTGATGTCTCGACTCGACGGCACCGGGTCTGGGTGCGTGATATCTATGGTGTATTTCACATTAATACTTGAAACTACCTGTATTTTTAGGATGGCCTCATGAAAACATGAGTCATACTAAAAGGATGACAGAAATAGAAACAAGATTTAAGGCTGTACATTAGGGACATCTGCAAAACAAACTGCCAAACTGCCATGCATAGCCTCATATAAACATGGCCGGGTGCATGAGAGCAATCTCCAAGACTGCAGTGTTTTCAGGCACAAAAGGCTGCCTTTCAGAGGTCCACATAATAATAAACTGATGTCAAAATAATACCAGAGAGCTTGATCCTATATTCCATGATTTCCCTTTCTATGTAAAAAATAAAACATCTGGTTTATGTTGAGCTACACTTCTTATTCAATTCCTAGCCAATATTTGTTTTTAAAAATATGTACTATTTTTTGTTAGTCTTCATGTTTTTTTAATTATTTGTGTGTGTGTGAAAATACACACATCAAAACATGTTCCTATTTAATAATTTTTACACATACTGTTCAGTGACATTGGTTACATTCTTTACTTTGTGTCAACACTCTCATTATTTCTGCTCTAGTTTTTCCCCCTCATTAATTTAGCGTCACTACCCCCTAAACTTCTCATCTATACTTGACATTTACTGTTGTCCCTTTGGTCTCATACAAGTAATTTTTTTTTTTTTAAGTGCAATGCCTAAGGATGAGATCCTTTACTTTTTTTGTTTGAAGTATCCCCCAGGGCAATAGTCTCGGGGGTTCCTCCAGTCTCAATGGGTCCAGTAAGTTGGATTCTTTGGGAATTTGAAATTCTTTTCCACATTTTTTCCCTTTCTATCCGCATCCTTCTATCATGTCGCTTGACTGAAACATTCAGTAATGGTAGCTGGACACCACCCAGTTCTGGTCTCATGTTAAAGGAGGCAGTGATTCATAGAGGCTATTGGTCCTATAGCCCAGGTGCTTCTCTGATTCTTGGCTTTCCTTCTTCCTCTACTGCTCCAAACAAGTAGAGACAAACTGTTGTACCTTGGATGGCCACCCACAAGCTTTAAAGACCACAGACATTACTCACCAAGCTGGGAGAATAGAACCTTTAAAAACAGGATATGCCAACCGACTGGATTGTCCTACAAGACCATGACCTAATCATTTAAGAAAACTAGTCCAGTGAGATAGCTGGTTATGCCTAAGTAGAAGCAACAGCTATAGCCCCACTCCCGATTTTTTTAGTTGTTGTTGTTGTTATTAGAAAATTATACATAAAATTTGCCAATTCATCCTTTTTCTTATGTACAGCCTAGTGGTATCACTTACATTAGTCAAGTAGTACAACTTTTACCCACATTCGATGCCACCTTTCCCATCACCATAAACAAAAATTCACTACTGTCTATAAAATAGGGGAGGAGTTCTGGAGGTGCAGTGGTTAAGCACTCAGCTGCTTACCAAAAGGTTGGCAGTTTGAGCCCACCACCTGCTCTGTGGGAGAAAAATGTGGCAGTCTGCTTCCATAAACCCTATGGGGCAGTTCCACTCTGTCCTATGGGCAGTGCTACCCTGTCATAGGGTCGCTATGAGTCAGAACAGACCCAACAGCAACGGATTACCTATAAAATGATTCTCCCTATCACCCCCTCCATCCCTGGTAACCATTAATAATCACTGGTCTCTTTACCTATTCTTCTCACTTCTTAAAAGTAAGGTCATAATATTTGTCCTTTTGCTACTGACTTATTTCACTCAGCATAATGTTCTCCAGGTTCATCCACGTTGTAAGATGTTTCAGGAACTCATTTCTCTTCACGGCTGTACAGTATTTCATTGTATGTTTTATGCACCACATTTTGTTTATTCATTTATCTTTTGATGGGCACTTAGGTTGTTTCTATCTTTTTGTTATTGTGAATAGTGCTGAAATGAACGTAGGTGTGCGTATATCTGTTCATGTTGCTATTTTTAGAGCCCTAGGGTAATAGGTGCTACTTTTGCCCAGGCATATTCAAGGGCTTTCAAATAATTTTATTAAAAGACTCTAAATTATAATTTTCCCTTTACAGAATCAAATTCTCCACAAAAGATTAAATGAAAATTTCAGAAAATTAAGCACAGTTCAAATTTTATTACAATAAATCCTTCAAAACTAGCAATCTTTTCTTAGCATCCCAAGAGGCAAAATAATAAAATGGGAAGATTAAAAAAAAAAAAAAAGACTTTAAAGCCAGACAGACCTAGCTGTGAATCCTCATTCTGCCTCTTATCAGTGTTCTTATTCTTGGACAAGTATTCTGAATTTTGTGGGCTTAAGTTTCCTCATTTTCCAAAGAGAGGTAATAAAACTTACTGAGTAATGTTATTATGAGGATTATAAGTGTCTTGTTCAGTTACTTGGGCAATGAGAACCAGGTATGCAAGTATAGTAAAGCCCCATCCTCCCCCTGCAAAGATGACTTTTGCCCTGAGTTCGCTATCTGTGTGCACCCTGAGCACCACGCTACAGAGTGTGGACTTGGTAGTCACGGCTGGGTTTCTGGATTTACACTCAAATTACTGCTGGACCTAATGCCCACTCTGAAGAAATAAAGGAGAAAGGAACCCAATATTTACCATATTCCTAACAGGCTGTGTTAGGTACTTTCCCATGACAGTTCATTTATTCACCACCATTGGCATCAAGTAGATTCCAACTCATAGCAACCCTACAGAACAGAACTGCCCCATAGGGTTTCCTAGGCTGTAATCTTCACAAAAGCAGACTGCCACATCTTTCTTCCATGGAGCAGCTGGTGGGTTTGAACTGCTGACCTTTCAGTTAGCAGCCAAGTACTCAACCTCTGTGCCACCAGGGCTGCCATTATTCACCACAATCACCTACGAAATCATTCACGCAGTATCTGAATTCAGATTTGTCACACTCTCCTACATTCCCTCCGTCTACCACATCAAAACATGAGCTGTCAAAAGAATCACAGTTAATCTCACTGCAAGTGCATGTTCACCTACAAACTGTCACCTGTCACCTATACCGTATCATTCTGTAGTTGGACATACTGGATGCCAAAGGGGGGAAATGGGAACACAGGCCAAATATACTGGGTCTGGAACCAGAGTCCTCATTACTTACAACATAAGCTAACTGAAGTAAGAAATTAAATCATTCACACAACTACATCTATGGAGGATCAACTATATGCTCAGCACCAATAACACAAAAACAAATACAATAAGGTCCTTATGATTAAGAAGATGTCAAAGGAAAACAATACATATACAGGCAGTCCCTGGATTATGAACAAGTTCTATTCTTAAATCTGTCTTTAAGTCAAATAAGTCGGAACAGTTAGGTATGGTTCGTATTTAACATCAGTCAAATGCTCATCTCAGTATATAAAGTACCTTTCTATGCATAAAAAACATTAAAGAAACACTTTCAGATGCACTAAAACATCTTTAACACAATAATACAGCAATAATAATGTTTTCATGTGTGTCACCAAGTAGCACCTGTTTGCTATTACGAATCATTGTACGTACCTTGACTTTTATATATATTAGGCTTTATAGGGGTTGGTTCGTAACTAAAGGTTGTACGTAAGTTGGATGTTCGTAACCCAGGGACTGCATGTATATAAAAACTTAGGTTCCTCATCTATGAAATGGGCTGATGAGTCTGATCCAATATGGCTGGAATCAAAACTAAATAAGAAGTATAATACTGGACAGCAAAGTACCTAGCATAGAGCAGGTATTCAGGTTTTATTTATTAATTGGTAAATACATCGATATAAAAAACATTAATTAAATTAGAGCGTATCTATATACAATGATTGACAGTCAAGTTGTACACTTTTCGGGTAGGGAGGTGAGAATAAGAGTATACATGGATATTTGCTTGTATTTGCATCGTCACAGGACAGATTCCTTTGAAACCAATAATTTGGGAAAAAATATGAATGGGAACAGGAGTGAAAATATGATTTCTCATGTCTATATATATTGTTTTGATTTCTGAATCACATAAAAGTATTATTTGTACTAAAAATGAAATCACTTTTTAAAAAATCAAGCTATAGGAAATACTTCACACGACAAAGTTTCCACAATACATTGCTTTGTGAAAAGGGTCAAAAAATAGTATATACAGAATCATGTTTTCTCAAATAATATGTGTATACATAGTCATTTTTTTAATGATTAGACACATTTCCAAGGGTTCAAGTTATACAAAGTATGTTTTCTAACCAAAATGGAATTAAATTAGAAACTAGTAACAGAAAGATCTTTGGAAAATCACCAACTATTCGGAAACTAAATAACACACTTCTAAATAATACATGGGTCAAAGAAGAAATCAAAAAATAAATTATAAAGGACTTTCAACTGGATGAAAGTGAAATACAACATATCAAAACTTGTATCATGCCACTAAAGAGGATACTGTACAGCACTAAACACCTACATCAGGGGAAAAATGGTTTCAAATGAATGGCTTCAGCTTCTGTCTTAAGAAACTAGAGAAAGAAGAGCAAATAAAACCCATAGAAGAGAAATGATATAGATCAGAACTTAAATCAATGAAATAGAAAACAGAAAAGCAATAGAGAAAAAACAATAAAATCAAAAGTTGGTTCTTTAAGATCAATAACATTGTTATACCTCTAGCCAGACTAATCAGGAAAGAGACACAAATTATCAACATCAGAAATGAAAGAGAGGATATCACTAGAGATATTACAGATACTAAGTGAATAATAAGGAGATACTGTAATCAACTTTATGCCAACACATTCCACAACTTAGATAAAATGGATGAATTCTTTGAAAAACAAGAATAAGCTCTTCTTGAGCTGACACAAGAAGAAAGGGATAACTTGAATAACTCTGTATCTATGAAAGAAACTGAATCTGTAGTTAAAAACCTTCTCACAAAGAAAACTCCAGGACAAGGTGCTTTCACTGGTGAATTTTACCAAGTATTTAAGGAAAAATACCAATTTTATATAAACTCATCCAGAAAACGGAAAAGGAGGAATTCTTTCCAATTTATTCTATGAGGCCAGCACTACCTTGATATCAAAACCTGACACATTACAAGAAAACTACAGGTCAATATCCCTCATAAACATATATGTAAAAATTTTAAACAAAAATTTCACAAAGTAAATGCAGTAACATATAAAAACAATAACACATCTTGACTACGTGGGGCTTATCCCAGGAATGCAAAGTTAGTTTAACATTTGAAAATCAATGTAATTCACCATATTAACAAACTAAAAAATAAAAGCCACAATAGACATAGAAAAAGCATTTGACAAAACCCAAAATCCTTTCCTGATGATAAACTCTAGGCAAACTAGGAACAGAAGAAAACTTCTTCAACTTGAAAGGGGAAATCTATGAAAAACCTACACCTAACATCATACTCTGGAAACCCTGGTGGCATAGTGGTTAAGAGCTATGGCTGCTAACCAAAAGGCTGGCAGTTCAAATCCACCAGCCGCTCGTTGGAAACCCTATGGGGCAGTTCTACTCTGACCTATAGGGTCACTATGAGTCGGAATTGACTTGATGGCAATGGGTTTGGTTTTTTGTTTCTGTTTTTTTAACATCATACTTAACGGTGAGAGACAGAAAGCTTTCCTCTAAGATCAGAAATAAGACAAGGATATTCCCTCTCACCACTTCTATTCAACATTATACTGGAGGTACTAGTGAGTGTAATAAGGCAAAATATAAAAGAAATAAGAAGCATGCAGATTAGAAAGGAAGAATTAGAATTGCCTTTATTCATAGATAACATAATTGTTCATACAGAAAATGTGACATCATAAAAGCAAGCTCTAGAACTAATAAATGAGTTTAACAAGTAGCAGAATACAAGGTTAATATGTAAAAATCAATTGTACTTCTATTTTGAAGTTGAACAATATTATCCACAATAGCATCAAAAATATGAAATACTCAGAGGATAAATCTGACAAAATACATGCAAAACCTATACACCAAAAACAACAAAACATTGCTGAGAGAAATTAAAGGAGGTCTAAATAAAGGAGAGATACACATTGTACATGGGTCAGAAGGCTCAATATTATTATCAATTATCCCCAAATTGCTCTACAGATTAAACACAATTTCAAGCAAAATCCCAGAAGGCTTTTCTTGTAGAAATTGACAAGCTGATTCTAAAACTCATGTGAAAATACAAAGTGCTCAGAATAGCCAAAACAACTTTGTAAAAAAAAAAAAAACCAAAATGGGGGACTAACATTATCTGCTTTCAAGATTTATTATAAAGCTACAGTAATCAGTAACAGAACAGTGAGGTGTTCACGTCAAGATAGATAGACAAATAAATCAATGAAACAGAATAGTGAGTCTAGAAATAGACCCACAATATTTCCAGATTTTTGAACAAGGCACAAAAATTAATTCAGTGAAGAAAGGATAGTCTTTTCAACAAATGGTGCTGGAACATGTATATGCAAAAAAAGGAACTTTGATCCACACTTTGTACCATATACAAAAATTAACTCAAAATGGATGATAAGCATAAATAAAAATCTATAACCATGAAAACTTCCAGAAAAAAACTGAAGAAAAATTCTTTGTGACCTTGAGTTAGAAACAGCAAAATCATGAACCATAAAAGTAAAAACTGATAAAGTGGACTTTATTCACATTTAAAACTTCTGTTCTTCAAAAGACATTGTTAAGAGAATAAAGAAAACAAACCACAAATGGAAAGGAAATATTTGCAACTCATATCTGATGTTATTATATCCAGAATATTTAAAGAAATCTCAAAGCTCAAGTAAGAAAACAAATATTCCAATGGAAAAAAAATGGGCAAAAGATATGAACAGACACTTCACCAAAGAAGATAAACAGACGGCATATAAAGACATGAATAGATAGATGCTCAACATCATTACCCAAAACCAAATCCACTGCCATCAAGTCAATTCCGACTCATAGCGACCCTACAAAGTAGAATTGCCCCATAGGGTTTCCAAGGAGCGCCTGGAGGATTTGAACTGCCGACATTTTGATTAGCAGCCAAACTCTTAACCACTGTGACACCAGGATATCCTCAACATCATCAGTCACAAGAAAATGAACACTCAAACCACTATGAGAGACTTCTACAGGTCTATGAGAATGGCTGAAATTAAAAAGACTGATCATATCAAGTGTTGGCAAGGATGCAGAGGCACTAAATTCTTATACATTGCTGGCAGAAATGTAAGATACAACCACTTTGGAAAACAGAATGGCAGTTTCTTAAAAAGTTAAATATACGTCTATTGTATTATCCAGCTATTCCACTTCTAGGTATTTACACAAGAGAAAAGAAATCACATATTCATACAAAGACCTGTACATGAATGTTTATACGAGTTTTATTTGCAACAACCCCAACTTGGTAACAATCCAAATGTCCCATCAACGGGTGAACGGATAAACGAATTGTAACATATCCATTAAACGGAATATGACTCAGCAATAAAAAAGGCATGAACTATTGACGCATACAACATTGAAGAATCTCAGAATAATTTAGCTGAATGAAAGAAGCTAAACAACAACAAAATAATACATATTATATATCACATAAAATTCTAAAAAATCCAAATAAACCCATGGTGACAGAGAACAGATGAGTGATTCCCAGGTGGTAAGAAAACCAGGAGAGTAACCATAAAGAGGCATGAGTAAACCTTGGGGGGTGATAAATTTATTTGATCAGTATATTAACTGTGGTGATGTTTCATGGTTGTATACACGTCAAAATTTATGAAACTGTACAATAAATATATATAGTTTATCTTACATAAATTATATTCAGTAACACTGTTTTAAAAAAGATTAGAATAATACATATTAAAGAGCTAACAGTGTGTTTCATTAAGATAATGCATGAGTTGGGTTTTATCCTTTGTGTTCTTCAGTGTTTTCCAAGTTTTCTGCATGGATCATATTTTATTTTTACAATGAGAACAAAAAGTTATACTTAACAATTTTTTTGAAAAACCACATTGTAAAGTAGTGACAACTATACTGGAAGTAGAGAAGAACTGTGGCATACTGAAGAAGGAGCAATATGATGGGTGACATATATTTGAATATCTTGGCTGATCAATATTGTTATGTTGTTAGGTGCTGAAGAGTTGATTTCGACTCATAGCAACCCTATGTAGAAAAGAACAAAATACTGCCCAGTCCTGAGCCATCCTCACAACCGTTGCTATGTTTCAGCCCCTTGTTGCAGCCATTGTGCCAATTCATCTCGTTGACGGTATTTCTCCTTTTCACTGATGCTGTACTTTACCAAGCATGGTGTCCTTCTCTGGGGACCCGTCCCTCCTGATAACATGTTCAAAGTAAGTGAGACAAAGTCTCATCATCTTCACTTCTAAGGAGCGTTCTGGCTATACTTCTTCCCAGGCAGATTTGTGCATTCTTCTGGCAGTCCATGGTATAATCCAAAGGCATCAATTCTTCTTTGGTCTTCCTTACTCAGTGTACAGCTTTTGCAATGCATATGAGGCAAATGAAAATACTACACCTTGGCTCAGGTGCACATTAGTAAGCAAGTTGACATCTTTGCTTCTTAACACTTTAAACAGGTCTTTTGCAGCAGATTTGCCAAATGCAATATGTCATTTGAGTTCTTGACTGCTGTTTCCATAGGCGTTGACTGCCAATCCAAGTAAAATGAAATCCTTGACAACTTCAATGTTTTCTCCCTTTATCGTGATGTTACTTATTGGTTCATTTGTGAGGATTTTTGTTTCTTTATGTTGAGGTATAATCCATACTAAAGGCTGTAGTCTTTGATCTTCATCAGTGAGTGTTCAAGTCCTCTTCACTTTCAGCAAGCAAGGTTTGCTGATCAATAGACCACAATTTAACACTCAGAACTTAATTTGCAACTTAGTCTACTAAAGTGCTTATCTGTAAGGCTGTTGTTAAATTTACTGAAGACACCTTTGTTGGTCTTAGTATAGCTAGTTATATTCATGACAAGACAATGATTGCCAAAAACATAAAATAAAATCAAGGAATGATCTTTGGTTATAAACGCATCTTAGAAAAACCAAGAATTTTCAGACCCTGTCAAACTAGTTCAAACTCTTTAAACACAAAGCATGAACTTTTCATTATTATGAGTCAGATTACAGAAAAAGCAATTGACAAGTTATAAATGGGATGCATTCTTTATTTTAATGAATTTTTAAACATGGTTCTACATTTTAATTGTTATTATTTAAATTACAAATCTAGGGACTTCTGGACAACATGGCGCCACAGACAGAAGCACCACATAGTCCCTCCACAGCAAAGACCTGAAAAACTAAGTAAAGCAGAGGCAAACGTCAGTCCTAGAACTCAAAATGTCAAAAGAGATAAAGAACTCAAACAAGCACCAGAAAGAATAAGAAACTGACAGAGAACAGAAAGCGAGGACAGATATGTCCAGAGGTTCCCCATCCGCAACATGGATTCGCCATCTTGGACTCCTGTCAGCCACTGATGGACAGGAAACGAGGGAAAGCAGCTTCACAGAGCTCCCAGCAGGAAACAGAGCACACGGTAACCAGAGATACACACTTTCCCAACCCCCATCCTCTCCCCACTGCTCTACCGCCATGCTTCCTGACTGGCAGCAGTGGCTTGGCCAGCCAGAAAGTACGGTGTCCATGTCACCTGGATTCATGCCACCCACATCAGAGATCGGCAGACAGGGAGTATGGAAAAGCAGCTTCACAAAGCTCCCAGCAGGAGACAGAGCACCCATTTTCCTAACCCCCACCCCTACCCCCAACCCCTGGCTTCCTCTGCTTCCTGCTGGTCACAGTCTCTTGGCCAGGAGGCAACTGCTTCAGTCCTGGACCACTTGGATTCACCCGGTGCACACTGGCCGGCTCCTTGAATGCCATCTGTCTGTTGCTGGGGTTGCTTTTTTCCATTTCTTTTGGTTTCTTCCATGCCTCCCACCACCTACCCCTCCTTTTTCTGAAACACCTGGTTCCATGGGCCATCTTTGCTTCCTCTTGAAAGGTTGTGAAGCCTTTCTAGACTGGGGAACCATTCCCCTGGCCCACGACACCATGCTGGTGGGATCCCCAGGGCTCTTTTTTTTTTCTTCTTCTTTGTTCTGTTTTGTTTTGTTTGTTTTCTTTTTCTTTTAGCAGCCCTTTCTAGCAGGGCTGCACTGCACAGCTTAGGAGCTACTCCCCCAATCTGTACACCCGTGTGGGTGGGATCCCTGGGGCCATATCTTTTTTCTTTCTTTTTCTCTTTTTTCCTTCCTGTCTTTCTTCATTTCTCAGTTCTCATCTCTCTATACTTATATTCTTTTCCTGTCTCCTGAATACCTATTGCTGTGTGACATCTATACCCCCTCTAGTGAGGTTATACTGCACAGTCTGGGAACCACTTCCCTGGTCTTTGTGTCCCACCAGTGGGACCCCTGGGGGGTTTTCTTTTCATTTCTTTTTTTCCAAATTTTTATCTACTTACTTTGTTTTTCTTTTTCCCCTTTTCTATTTTTTTTTTTCTCAATTTCTCAGTTTCTCATCTCTCCACTGCAATGGCAAGCTCCCTTTGCACTCTTTTTTTTGGGGGGGTTCTTTGTTTTTGGCTCCTGTTTCTCTCTCCTCTCTCTCCTCTTCCCATACCCATATTAGCTCCACATTACAGCCTTCCCCCTCCCTCCTGCCTACTTGCACCATGCACTGAACATCACACCCCCAAGCAGCACAGGCATGGCCTACTGAAACCTGCCTGGCTCTGATTCCAGGCTGGCCCTGTCCGCCCTAGTGCGTGCCACAAACACCCCATCCCAGCCCCTCCTCTTCAGCTGGACCTGCCATGCTGTACCACAGCTGAGAGACTGGCCCTGCCCATTGGACAAGGAGGTGAAAAATATCGTGACTACAGACGAATAAACAACAAAGAATGCACAGCCTGCTTGCTCAGGCATAACCAAATAACACAAAAAACAGGATGAAACAAAGGGATCTACAATCAAGAAACGAAGAAAATACTGACTGTCCTGAAGACAGCAGACAATACCAAAAACATACAAAAAAAAAAAAGGCCAAGATGGTTCCAGTAGGTGTACAAAATAAATTACAAATCTAATACATGCTTACTATAACTAAGGAAAAATTGTAAAAAATAAATAAATAAATGATCTCCCTTCTCAACCCCTTCCATTCTCAATCTCACTTCTAACCCAATGGCCCTACAAGGAGGTCAAAGTAAAAGCCCTGCGTGGGTTGTATCCTTCCACACTTTTCTCTGTATACAAACAGACATATAACACACGTGTAACAGTGTCCCAAGTTAAAAAAAATAAGAATCACTCTTCAATCTACACTTTTTATTTAACAATATTACACGAATATCTTCTAGGTCTATAGATATAAATCTAATTTATTCTTTTTGAATAACAGCAGAAGATTCCATAATATGGGTGTGTCATAATGTATTCAATCAGTCCCCTATTGATGGACTCAGGTTACTTCTAGTTTTTGCCACTACCAAAAATACCCACGGACTGCAACAAGTACTGTGTGCATATGCCCTTATATACTGATTTTTTTTTAAATAGATAAAACCTAAAAAAGAGACTCCCACATTAAAATGTATGTTTATGTTTTATTTAATAGTTATTGCTATATTACTTTTCTTTTATCATACTTAGTCAATCTATATGCTGACCAAATAATCCCAACAGTTGGACTATATGAAGAAGAACGCGGCATCAGAATTGGAGGAAGGCTAACAGCCTGTGATATGCAGGTGATACAACCTCGTTTGCTGAGGCAGAGGATTTGAAGCACTTACTTATGAAGATCAAAGACTATAGTCTTCAGTATGGATTACACCTTAACTTATAGGAAACAAAAATCCTCACAACTGGACCCATAAGCAACATCATGATAAATGGACAAAAGACTGAAGTTGTCGAGGATTTCATTTTACTTGGACCCACAATCAATGCCCGTGGAAGCAGCAGTCAAGAAATAAAGGATGTACTGCATTGGACAAATCTGCTACAAAACACTTCTTTAAAGTATTAAAAAGCAAAGATGTCACCTCGAGTACTAATGTGTGCCTGACCCAGGCCATGGTATTTTTAATCATTGCACATGCATGTGAAACCCTCACAGTGAATAAGGAAGACCAAAGAAGAGTTGATGCCTTTGAATCATGGTATTGATGAAGAATACTGAATGTACCAAGGACTGCCAGAAGAACGAACAAATATTTTTTAAAGTACAGCCAGAATGCTCCTTAGAAGTGAGGATGGCAAGGCTTCATTTCACATACTTGAACATGTTATCAGGAGAAGGACAACACGCTTGGTAAAGTACAGCATTGGCAAAAAAGAGGAAAACCCTTGACAAGGTGGACTGACACAGTGGCTGTGACAATGGGCTCAAACATAGCAACGATTGTGAAGACAGCGCAGGATCCAGCAATGTTTTGTTCTTTTGCGCTATCAGAACTGACTCAACGGCACCTAACAACAACAACATATTACTTTCCAAAAGAAATTGTATGAATTCATACTTCTACCAGCAACATATGATAATGCCCATTTCCCTGCAACCCTGTAATACATTTTAATTTTAGCCCTGAGCTACACAATCAGGTTGCCTCAAAAGGGGTCCCAAAATCCCAGGTCCAGTTGATATATGAGAAACGGTACCTTATTAATAATTTGTATCTCCCTTGAGTCAGAATCGACTCAACGGCACTGGGTTTTTTTAAACTATTAAGCACATGAAACAAGAGATATCATTGCTGATGTCAGATGGACCCTGGCTGAAAGCAGAGAATACCAGAAAGATGTTTTCCTGTGTTTTATTGACTATGAAAAGTCATTCAACTGTGGATCGTAACAAATTATGACTAACACTGTGAAGAATGGCAATTCCAGAACACTTAATTGCGCTCATGAGGAACCTGTACATAGATCAAGAGGCAGTTGTTCAGATAGAACAAGGGGGTACTGCGTGGTTTAGAGTCAAGAAAGCTATGCGTCAGGGTTGCACCCTTTCACTATACTTATTCAATCTGTATGCTGAGCAAATAACCTGAGAAGCTGGGCTATATGAAAAAGAACGTGGCACCAGAACTGGAAGGAGACTTGAACAACCTGTGATATGCAGATGACACAACCTTGCTTGCTGAAAGTGAAGAAGACTTGAAGCATGTACTAATGAAGATCAAAGACCCCCTTTCAACTCAGTATGGATTACGCCTCAACATAAAACAAAAATCCTCACAACTGGACCAGTAAGCAACATCCTGATAAATGGAGAAATGACAGAAGTTGTCAAGAATTTCATTTTTCACAATAGCAAAAAGACGGAAACAACCTAGATGCCCATCAACAGAGGAATGGATAAACAAACTGTGGTACATACACACAATGGAGTATTATACAATGATAAAGAACAACAATGAATCTGTGAAGCATCTCATAACATGGATGAATCTGGAGGACATTATGCCAAGTGAAATAAGGCAATCACAAAAGAACAAATATTGTATGAGACCACTAGTGTAAATACTCATGAAAGGGTTTTCATACAAAAAGAAACAATCTTTGATGGTTATGAGGGAGAGGAGGGGTGGGGATGGAAAGACACTTAATAGACAATAGATAAGTGGCAACTTTGGTGAAGGGTTATAGAGTACCACAATACTGGGGAAGCCAGCACAACCTGTACAAGGCAAGGTCATGGCAGCTCCATAGACACAACCAAACTCCCTGAGGGACCAAATTGGTGAGCTGCGGGCTGTGGGGACCATGATCTCGGGAAGTATCTGGCTCAACTGACATAACATAGTTTAAAAAGAGTATGTTCTATGTTCTGCTTTGGTGAACAGCATCTGGGGTCTTAAAAGCCTGCGAGCAGCCATCTAGGATACTCCACTGGTTTCACCCCTTTGGGAGCAAGGAAGAATGAAAAAAACTAAAGACACAAGGGAAAGATTAGTCCAAAGGACTAATGGACCACATCTACTACGGCCTCCACCAAAGTGAGTCCAGAACAATGAGATGGTGCCTGGCTACCACCACTGACTGCTCTGACAGGGATCACAATAGAGGGTCCCAAACAGAGCTGGAGAAAAATGTAGAACAAAATTCTAACTCAAAAAGAAGGACCAGACTTGCCCCTGGGCCCCCTTTCAACTCAGTAATGAGGTCACTCCTGAGGTTCACCCTTCAGCCAAAGGTTGAACAGACCTATGGAACAAAACATGACTAAAAGGGTACATCAGCCCTGGGGCAGGGATTGGAAGGTAGGAGGGAACAGGAAAGCTGGTAATAGGGAATCCAGGGTTGAGGAAGGGAGAGTGTTAACACGTTGTGGGATTGTTAACCAATGTCATAGAACAATGTGTGTGCTGTTTGATAAGAAACTACTTTTTTCTGTAAACCTTCATCTAAAGTGCAGTAAAAAAGAAAAAAAAAACAAAAGAAAAAGAATTTCATTTAACTTGGATCCACAATCAACGTCCATGGAAGCAGCAGTCAAGAAATCAGAGGATACATTGCATTTGGCAAATCTGCTGCAAAAGACCCGTTTAAGGTGTTAAGAAGCAAGGATGTCACCTTGAAGACTAAGGCGCGCCTGACCCAAGCCATGGTGTTTTCAATTGCCTCATATGCATGTGAAAGCTGGACAATGAATAAGGAAGTCTGATGAAGAGCTGATGCCTTTGAGTTATGGTATGGGCAAAGAATATTGAATATACCATCAGCTGCCAGAAGAACTAACAAATCTGTCTTGGAAGAAGTACAGCCAGAATGCTCATTACAAGCGAGAATGACAGGACTTTGTCTCATATACTTTGGACATGTTATCAGGAGGGACCAGTCCCTGGGAAAGACATCATGCTTGGTAAAGTAGAGGGTCAGTGAAAAAGAGGAAGACCCTCAACAAGATGGATTGACACAGTGGCTATAACAATGGCTCAAGCATAGCAACGATTGTGGTGATGGTGTAGGACTGGGGAGTGTTTCATTCTTTTGTGCATAGGGTCACTATGAGTCAGAATTGACTCGACGGTACCTAACAACAACAACTATTAAGCAAGGAGCCCTGGTGGCACAACGGTTAAGTGCTCAGCTGCTAACCAAAAGGTCGGCGGTTCAAACCTACCAAGACTCCACAGGAAAAAAGACCTGGCAATCTCCTCCCCTAAAGATTACAGCCTAGCAGTTCTACTCTGTCATACAGGGTGGCTATAAGTCAGATTCGACTTGATAGCACACGACAACTATTAAATAGGATTAGAACATCATATACTTATTGGCCATTTGGAAGCCTCTTCTGTGACATGCCTATTTAAATCCTTTGCCAGTTTTCTACTGGATGACGTGATTTTTCTTATCAATTTGTAAGATAAATATGTATGTTAAGAATATTAATCTTCTATTAATACTCTGTCAAACCCCAAACCCACTGCCATCTAGTCAGTTTTGACTCATTGCGACCCCATACGGTTTCCAAGGCTGTAAATCTCTACGGAAGCGGACTGGCACATCCTTCTTCCACAGAGTCGCTGGAGGTTTTGAACTGCTAATCTTTCGGTTAGCAGTCAATCACATTAACCACTGTGTATGTGTTATATAGACAGTAAAAATATAATTTTTAAGTTAGGGATTTACTACTTGAATTTTCTCATTTAAACAATTTCATTAGTGGATCTAAAGAAGATTATTTAACATACGACACTGCTCAATAATTTTATACAAAGTAACAGGAAGCAGCAATAGTAATTAAACAAAATAGCAATAAAATTTTAATCTATCTGGCAGACAGTGCCTGGGAGAAAGAAGACTAAATTCACTAAGATCAGGCACTTAATAAAGACTGCTGTAGAGCCTCCATGGGTGACTTCCAGGCATGTTCAACTGCTTTAAAAGCTGATGGCGCTGTTTCTTTTGAGAGTTGTATTCCTAAAAACACTTCTAAAGAAATCTCAAAGGTTATCCTTTTATTAACGTAAAATCCCTAATAACGAGAGGCAAATTGTGCAACTACAGACAATAAGGCAGATCTTAAGGATTGGGGGCCTCGCTTCTCAGACTAATTCCAAGCTCTGAGTCTGTTAGGTAAGGGCATCTTAGGTAATACCTCCCCAGGGCCCTTTTCTATAACCTCTGTCACTAATTCATTAAAAGCGACAAGTAGCTGCAATGATTGTTCTGCATTATCTATATTCACACAAAAGTTACAGTGTTTTTCCAGGCTATTCTGTCATTTATGACATTGACAAGTTTCTCAAACCTCTTAAAGTTATTTACAAATGAAAGAGAAAATTTCTCCCCCAAAAGAAAAAAACCCTCATCCTGTTGACTTTATGCCCAAACTCAACATTTTCAGAGCAACAATGGGGTGACTCAGAAAATCTTTGTGGGCCCTGGTTGCTTGGAAAAGAGTTCAGTGTGTCCCCTAAACCTTACATGACCTCACATCTAATTGGTCCACTGACTACAACAGATTATGTAAGGAAGCCGGAATATCACTCTGAGATCATCTATTGAAAACCGGCTAGCCTGCAGCGCCACCTCACACGGCAAACCCTTGAAGAAATACCACCTTTGATACAATATAGCTTCACTTCAAGCACAAAAACATGAAAGAATCCCTTTTCAAAAACTGCCAATTTCGTCTAAGCCTGGGGATTCAGCTTTCACACAAAAAGGCAAAAGAGCTTCAATTATCCACTTCAGCACTGCCAAGTGAGAGACTTGGGACTCAGATGATAAATGGAAGTTTTAATAGTGAAGGCAGGCGGTGACAAGATCTAGATAACAGAAAAACTGAAGAGCAAGCCAACTCCTGTGTCTATAATGGCCCATGCGCTGGGCTAGGTGTGTGAGCTAGAAAGCTGTCCTGCTGTGCCTGATACTGTGAAGACAGAAACAGGTTGAATGACCATTATCTCAATCAGACTCTCAATGAATTAAGACATTGTACTGTGATGAGATAATACTACTTCTGTGTGATTTTAAATTTAATTTCAGATGTTCACTGAGGAGTATTTCCAGTCTATAGCTTCTGGCAGTTAGCAGAATTTCTACCAATCTATTAAATAGATGTTAAATATGAATATCAGGGTTTATATTTTAATATTATGATTTATATTTCTTTACTGCTATAAGACAGTAGTGATTTTCAGTGCTCTGAGTAAGAACTTTGGTAACAGTAGAATAAAATAGCACTGCCATGCCTCAACTAGCTCCAGATTTTTCATACTATCCTTCTTTCTATTCCAGGACTTATTCTAAAAATCAAGACAAAGTAGCCAGAGACACTGTAGCCGACTGTAAAAGGAAAACCAAACAGAAGTCAGGAAATCTGGGCTTTGCTACTAATTTGTCTTCTGGCCTCTTTCTTTCACTTTCCTGGCTACAAAATGAGGGTTTTAATGAGAATAATAATTGCTCAAGTTGCTTCCTGCAACAAAAGTCTATTATTTTATGTTGTATTTCAAAGTATTAAATACTCAAGAAGCAAAAATCCTTTTAGAATTAGCTAATTTGAGGCATAAATACTGGAAGGAAAGCAATAGAGTATCAAACTTCAACAAACACCATTTCTAAAATATTTTTTTGAGTGCTAAATAGAAAATAAAAAAAAAAAAACTATCAGAGTTCCCTCATAACCAAAACCCATGCTCTCTAAGCAAACATGTTACAGCAAGAGTGAAGCCAAACAATTTTAATTTTCTAATTTTGGAAATAGTACCTAAGAGAGGGAGAATAAGCTAAACAGATACACTACATGAACATAATACAGTAAAGGAATGCACAAAGACATGTACTATACAATACAAAATATCTGTCCGATCAACATGTGGCCACCACATAATGTATATGCAGATACTTCAGACCTTGGTTGATTTAGCTCAGCCTCTTCTCCCATTTCAAGTTAACGGAACTCATAACAGTCTTTTTCGTAAAGATAGATATGGTTGCTTATAAGAAAGCCTACTAGGGACAATGTAATAATTTACTACCGGGAAAAACATATCCTAGTGATGATGGTCAGTACCATCATCTTCATATACAAAAGAAAATACGTTAGATACTTTTTGATATTATGAATATAGTAGGAACAATGATGAATGGATAGCAAGCACAAAATATGCAAACTGGAGTCTACAGCCCATCCAGCTGCATTTAATGTAAGCTCTCTTCAGGTAAATGTCAAAGGAACATCTACTAACAACGAAACACACAGGAAAAGAAAAATTTTTATTACATAAAAGATGCATGAAAACAGTAATAAAAACTAAAAGTATGTAAACGAGAAAACATTGCAGTGGGTTTTGTTGCTGTTTTGGGTATGGGTTTTGTTTTGTTTTGTTCTGGTGACAATTAGTGAGAGTTTTGCTATATTTAGAAACAGATAACTTTAACATTTGGGAACTTGATCCCAGCCAGTCTTTGTAATGTCCCTCAGTAATTTGCAAAGAATAAATATACATTCATTGTAAGTCTATACTTAAAAGTTTTAAAATAGACGCTATCCTAAGATTCCTTGAACCCTTAAAGCTAGTACAGATATTCTTGTGAATTCTCCCACTTGATAAGAAAATCCCCCAAATAACTAAACATTTGAGACTATGACAAAATATTTCAGCTGACTCCAGATAGGAGATGATGCCATTTTAGAAGCTAAAAGAAGAGACGGACAGGGCTATCCTGTTTGGAGATGTCAGGCAATTACTATGCTTCATGTCTCAGTGAGACAGAAAAGACCAACCTTCTTTCCACCATGGAAACACACTAGGATTGATCTTCGAAAGGAAACTGAAACCTATTTGAAGAGCCTACTGCTCTTTGTGATCCTGCAAACAACCCAAATGATGGAAAATTAAAAATAAAATCTAGATGGAATGCATAGTAGATGTCATTCTATAAGGGCAACACTGTATGAAGAGTAAATGTTTTTTAGCATATCTCAAGGTAAAGCACAGCAGCCCTCAGTAATCCCCAAACTCAACAGTGACATGGCATTAAATAATGGGAAATGAAACAGGAATCAGGAGGCTTGGGGAATGGTGTGGCAAGGACTCACACTTACCGAGCACTACAAGCCCTGGTGTTGTAATGGTTAAGCATTTGACTGCTAAGCAGAAGCCTGGCAGTTCGAATCCACCATCCGCTCCCTGGAAACCCTATGGGGCAATTCTACTCTCCTGTAGGGTCGCTATCATTCGGAATCGACTCTACGGGCAATGGGTTTTTTGTTGTTGCTCTTGTTGTTTTTAATATGTCAGGCACTATCCTACACGTTTCACATATGCTATTTCTTTTATATACAATATATGTACAAGGTTGAGACTCAGAGTCATTAAATAACCTACAGAAAGTCACACAGCAAAAAATTAGTACAGTCAAAATTTTAAACATAATCTGTCTCCAAGCAGTGATTTCCCTAAGAACTCAAACTACATAAGAGTTTTGCTGTTGGCTATCAAGCATGGACCTTACCCATCTCTGAAGTTTACTGTAAAAAGTTAGCTATGTTCGTAATAAGAAAAGGCCCAGAAATCACGAAAAATTATATTTTTTTCTCTCTCAATTATCATATACCCATGGCATGTAAGATACTACAGATCCATTTCGTAAATTTTTCTCCAGAGAATTATAACAAGAATTTGTGATACTAACCTCACCTCCAGAAAAGGAAACCTGCCTATTATGATAATATGATGAGGCATAGCCATTAAATAACAGACATTAAAAATAAATGTTCCTGACTCCCACTTCTAGTTAGGATGAAAAGTCACAAGAGAATTTCACTTCCACCCTAACAACCAGAACAAGCCAGTTAATTTATAAAAATCACAGTTTCTTAAAACCCATCACATAGTTAAGGATGCAAAGAAACATAAATGAATTAAATTCTAGAAAGTAATGAGACCTTCTGAGGAGGGAAGAGACCCACAGCTAACTTTTACCTCTGGTGGAACAGCAGAAAGGGGAAGAATCTGCTATACATGTATGTGTGAGAAGTAAGCCAAACTTTTTTTCTTTTTTAATTGTCCTTTAGGTCAAAGTTTACAGCTCAAGTTAGTTTTTCATACAAAAATTTATACACAAATTGTTATGTGACCCTCGTTGCTATCCCTATAAAGTGACCACACATTCCTCCTTTCCACCCTGGATTTCCCATGTGCATTCAACCAGCTCCTGTCCGTTTTTGCCTTCTCATCTCGCCTCTGGACAGGAGCTGCCCATTTAGTCTCATGTATCTATTTGAACTAAGAAGCACACTCTTCATGAGTATCATTTTATGTCTTACAGTCCAGTCTATTCTTCGTCTGAAGAGGTGGCTTCAGGGATGATTTTAATTCTGGGTTAAGGGAGAGTCTGGGGGCCACATCTTCTGGGGTTTCTCCAGTCAAGCATTAAGTCTGGTCTTTTTACCAGAATTTTAGGAGTCTGTCAGGGACTCTCTGTTGTGTTCCCTGTCAGGGTGGTCACCGGTGGTAGCCGGGCACCATCTAGTTATTCTGTTCTCAGACTGATGGAATCTCTGGTTTATGTGGCCCTTTCATCTCCTGGGCTGATATTTTCCTTGTATCTTTGATGTTCTTCATTCTCCTCTGCTCCAGGTGGGTTGGGACCAATTGATGCATCTTAGATGGCCTCTTGCTAGACAAGTCAAACTTTTAACAAACTGACAATGGCCACGCTCAGGTTGCCAGGATGGATCAGTATACTGCGAAGTTCCAGTCATAGGGAAATCTGAACCTACCCACCTACTCCTTCCCATTGGCCTTCATCGAGTACATAGGCACACATACTGAAAAGCAGAGGCAAGGCAGAAGCTGAGAGCTATCCTTCCTGAAGCACACTGGATCTAATCTCAGTGAAAGGCAACAGCCCACTGAAGGCAGAGGTGAAACAGAAGAAGTAACAGAAATTCCTCCAAGGCAATCTAGGTCTTTATCTAGTCGAAGGTGGCAGGTGCTCAAGAATGGTGCTAGGCCAAGAGAGCTGAGGTAAGTAAATCCCTCTCAGGCATTCTTGGGCTCCACTGAAGTGGCCTCCGGAGGCCAGCGGCAGGTCAACAGAACAGGCTTTCTTACAGACTAAAGAGATCAGAGAACCCCAAAAAAGATAAATTCCAAGAAAATCACACCCGGGTATATCAAAGCCAAACTACTGGTGGAAAAATAAACAAAATCTTAAAGGAAGAGAGAGGAAAAAGACAAATTACAAACAGGGGAACGACAACAACAAAAACTACAGGCGATTTTTCATTAAAAATAATGGGACAATATCTTTAAAGTACTCCAAAAAAAAAAAAGTAAAAACAGGTATTCCATAGCCAGCAAAAATATCCTTTGAAAATAAAAGCAAAATAAAGACATTCCCAGACAGGTTAAAACCAAGAGAATTTGTATTTAGCAGACATACAGTAAAAGAAACGCTAAAAGAGGCTCTTGTGGCTGAGAAACACTAAAAAAAAATCTATCAAGACTAAAAAGGTCTTAGGAGAAAATGCAGAATATCTTCACAACATTGGAATAGGCAAAGATTTCAAAGACAAGGCACATAGAGAAAAAAAATTTCTTCTAACCAAAGGATCTTGTTGTTGTTAGATGCCATTGAGTCCGTTCCGACCCAGAGTGACCCTATGTACAAGAGAACGAAACACTGCCCAGTCCTGCGCCATTCTCACAATTCTTGCTATGTTCAAGCCCATTGTTGCAGCCACTGTGTCAGTCCGTCTCACTGAAGGTTTTCCTCTTTTTCACTGACCCTCTGCTTTACAAAGCATGATGTCCTTCTCCAGAGACTGGTCCTTCCTACTAACATGTCCAAAGTAAGTGAAACAAAGTTTCACCATCATCCTGACTTCGAAGAAGCATTCTGGCTCTACTTCCTCCAAAACAGATATGTTCGTTCATCTAACAGACCATGGTTTAAAAATACCATTGAGACAACGAATAGGCAAGCAATAGGTTGAGAAAAAGTATTCATAATGCATATATATGACAAAGGACTTATATCCAAAACATACACACACACAAAAAAAAAAAAAACTTTTACAAATCAACAATAAACAAACAAATCATCTTTTAAAATGGACAACACACAAATACCTCACAAAAGAAGATATGCCCAATAAGCAAAAGAAAAGATCTTGAATATCATTACTCATCAGGGAAATATAAATTAAAACCACACGAAAAGAGAACTACTAGAATGCTAGAGTGAGAACCTCTGAAAATCTATTTCTCCATAAAAGCAATGACAACATCAGCAAAAATTGTCAATATCAACTTTTTCAGAACTCTGGAAATTAATCAAAGGCATTCAACAATCCAAGGAACATTTATTCAAGAAAAACAGATGAATCTTGGTAAGAACAGTGGGATTTGTGGAGTTTCACCTTGCCCTATTCCCCTCCCCTTCTCCTTGGTTCTGAGGTGATCTTAAAAACTAACAACCCACAATCAAGATGAAAGCCAGGTGCCTGGAAGACACTGAAGGGGACAGAACAGTGTTGTAGCTCCCCAAAAGGCCCACCTCAGATGCAGTAAAATGAATCAGTATTATACAGCCTTTCTAGCCATTGTCTTGTAACTCCCACAAAATGATTGGCTGGGCCACAATCGTGCAAGGGATTGGTCAGTTTCCTATGCAAATTGAGTGATCTGTAGCCTACAAAGGGAACTGACAAGTTTGTGGTCCTGGAGGATGGACCATGCCTTAAAATTTACAAGGAGTAGCCTTATGTAAGTGTCAATCCCACAGAGGTTCAGAGAGACCTCACTAACATCAAGAAGACTCTGGAATACAGTGCATCCTTTGGACCAAGGACCCAGGGTCCCTGCACTGAGAACCTCCTAGACCTAGAAGAGAGAGTTATAGCACAGAAGCCAGGACAAGATGGAAGGTGGCTGCGGTGGGCTTGGGCCCACAAAGCGAGGCAGCTGCAGGTAGGCCTGGCGGTCCACAGAGCAAGAACCGAAACTGAGCGCCTCTGAACAGGAGGCTTGCCAGCGGAGCTAAAAGAGCTATAACACTTATCCATGCAGGGCAGAGGCCTGAGCGTGCCCCGTGCAGGAATCTTTCTACAGAAGGGCAGAGCCAGATGCCTCTGGGTAAGAGGTGTCAGTGGAGCTAAAAGAGCAGTAACACTTGCTTGTGCAGGATAAGAGAGGCCTAAGTGTGCCCCATGCAGGGGATGCATGCCTTCCACCCTGGGCAGCAGGGGCCTGGGTAGCACATGGCAAGAAAGCCCTGCAGGTCTGGATAACATAGCAAGAGCTGGATTTAGAAAGGCCCAGCGGCTTGGAGATCCTGTGCAGGGGTCTTCCTGCCAGTGCGTAGAGGCCAGTGAGACCCAGTGGCCAGAGCACGAGCCTTGGGAGCCTTGCAGACCCTCCAGCAGCGTGGCGGTAGCAGAGGCAGCGGTGAAGTAAACACAGCATCTGACCTGAACCAGAGTGGCCCAGCAACACAGAACAGACATGGGTAACTTGGAGAAGGGTAAGCAGTTCTCCTTTGGGAATCTGTTGTTATTGTCTAATGTTTGCCTTCTAAAAAGAATGCTAATGGCTTTCACTTTGCAAACACTGCGTTAGTGTCTCAGGTGTCTGGCTTAATCACAGATGACCATAGCACCCACAGAATGGTTGATGTCAATGGGTGTACGTGCTTCATTCCTAGCAGTTTTATGGCTGGCTGGAAGTATAAGGCACATTCTGCCTGCATGTGCAGTGCAGACAGACAGTCAGACAGAACACACCAGAGAAACCTCACTACTTGACATGCCTGGCAACTCCCTGAAATGCCCCATTCTCAGAGTTTTTCTTTCTTTGACCCAACTAAGAGCTCACCATTTACAAACAGTACTATCCCAGAGCTTGTCAAAAAAAATCAGCAGTAATTGTTTAACATCATAGCCACCTAAGGCAATAGTAACAGATGGGGCTAACAAGAGGCTGACCAAACACCGTGTCAGTGGAGCCTAAAAGAGGAAAAACTGGGAATGAGATATCCACAGAGGACTTTGAAAAACTCCAATATATTCTTGGGAATATAGGAGGCCCCATGTCAAGGAAAGCACTAAGAAGGCCCTAACTTCTCAAAAGAATCTCTCAAAAGAAACCATGTCTAAATAATTAAAGGAAAATACACCAGAAAAAACCCAGTGCCCTCGAGCTATTTTGATTCACAGCGACCCTATAGGACAGAGTAGAACTGCCTGCCCCAAAGAGTTTCCAAGGAGCACCTGGCGGATTCGAACTGCCATCGCTTTGGTTAGCAGCTGTAGCACTTAACCACTACGCCACCAAGGTTTCCGGAAAATACACAGATAAGTTTAATAGCTCACTTCTCACCAGAAACTATGGAGGATAGAAGGCAGTGGGAAGACATATTTGGAGTGCTAAAACAAAAAACCTGTCAACCAAATATCATACATCCAGCAAAACTATCCTTCAAAAACAAAGGAGAAAGTAAGACATTCCCAGAAAAGCT
This sequence comes from Loxodonta africana, assembly GCF_030014295.1. Taxonomy (NCBI): domain Eukaryota; kingdom Metazoa; phylum Chordata; class Mammalia; order Proboscidea; family Elephantidae; genus Loxodonta; species Loxodonta africana. The sequence continues at coordinate 60,298,785 of NC_087358.1, forward strand.
GACAAAATTAATTGCTAGCACACCTCCCCTACAAGAAATACTAAAGGGAGTCCTTCTTTCAGGCAGAAAGGAAAGGACACTCGGCAGTAACTTGAATCCACAAAAAAATAAAGAATACCTGTAAAGGTAACACATTGTAAATATAAAGAGAGAATAAATGTGTTTTTGTTTGCAAGTCCTTTCTTCTCCTATCTAATGTAAAAGAAAACGTCATTAAAGCCATAATTATAAAACTGTGTCGATGAGCATACAATGTATAAAGATGTCATTTGTATGACGATAATAGTATAAGAGGAGATGGAAGGAAAACAGAGCTTTATTGGAGCAAAGTTTTTGTATACTACTGAAATTATATTAGTATTAATCTGAAAAAGATGGTTTTAGGTTAAAGTACTAATTGTAACCATAGCGGCAACCACTGAGAAAATGATTTGAAAACATATATAGTAAAAGGAACAATGGGCCAATTGGAGAGGACAGATTACAAAGACATTTCGGGAGGTAGACAGTGGAACTTTAGGTTAGAGGAAAGAGAAAGTCTCTCTGGAGGAACATACAGTTTAGCCAAAGAATCATAAGCATCAACAGAAATTATTCTATGTTGTGCCCCACGCCTGGAACACAGAATAGGAGAAGGAGATGGCAGGAGGTGAGGCTGAGACGAGATCAAGAAGGCTAAGGGGTGATCTTTGTTCTTAAGGTAGTAGAGATCCTCTAAGGAATTTTGAGCAAAGAAGTAACAGGATTTTGAGCAAAGAAGTAACAGCACTGCCAGTCATTAACCCCAGTGCCGTCATTAGGGAAATGCAAATCAAAAAGAGATACCACTTCACACCCAGTAGGATGGCTATAATGAAAAAAGACAACAGCCAGTATTGGCTAAGATGTGGAGAAACTGAAACCCTCACACACTGCAGGTGGGAAAGCAGAATGGTGCAGCTGCTTGGGAAAACAGCTTACACAGAGAGCTACCATATGACCCAGCAATTCCACTCCTAGGTGTATACCCAAGAGTATTGAAAACATGTCCACAAAAATACTTGTACTTGAGTATTCATAGCAGCATTATTCATAATAGCCAAAAAGCAGAAATAACCCAAATGTACACCAATGAGTGAATGGTGAAACAACTTGCAGTATATCCATACAATGTAGTATTATTCTAGCATAAAAAGGAATGAAGTACTTATACATGCTGTAACATGGAGAAACCTTGAAAACATTATGCTAAGTGAAACAAGCCAGATACAAAAGGCCAGGTATTGCTCTATTTGCATGAAATATCCAAAATAGGCAAATACATAGAAGCAAAAAGTAGCTCCATGGTTGCCTTGAACTGGGGAGAGGAAGGAATGGGGAATGACTGCTAATGGGTACGGGGTTTCTTTGAGGAATGATGAAAATGTTCTAAAATTAGGTAGTAGCGACGGTTCCACAACTCTGTGACTATATTAAAAACTAGTGAATTATACAATTTTAAAAAGTGAATTTTATGGTGTATGAATTATATCTCAGTGATTAAGAGCTACAGCTGCTAACCAAAAGGTCAGCAGTTCAAATCCATCAAGGGCTCCTTGGAAACCATATAGGGAAGTTCTACTCTGTCCTATAGAGTCGTTGTAAGTCAGAACCAACTCGACGGCAATGGGTTTGGAAATCCTGGTGGCGTAGTGTTTAAGAACTACAGCTACTAACCAAAAGGTTGGCAGTGTGAATCCACCAGGCGCTCCGTAGAAACCCTATAAGGCAATTCTACTCTGTCCTATAGGGTCACTACGAGTTGGAATCGACTCGGCAGCAACAGGGTTTTAAAAGTGTTTTTAAAAAAACCACAATGAGTTCCCATTTAACACCTAGTAACCAGAAACCTAGTAGAATGAGTAAAATGAAAAAGACTAGAAACACTGATGCCGGCAAAGGTATAGATCAATACTGTTCGTCACAGCATAAAATGGTACAACTATATTAAAGAATTGTTTGGCAGTTTTTTATAAAGCTAAATAGGCATCTACCTATGACTCATCAGTTCAACTCCTAGTTATTTAATCAATAGAAGGGAAAACTTATGACCACAACACTTGTACAGGAATGTTGAGAGCACCTTATTTATAACAGCAAGAAATGGAAACTATCCAAACGTCCATGAACAGAAGAATGGATATACAAATTGTGATATATGTATGCAATAGAATACCACTCAGCAATTAAAAACCGATAGATAGAGCAACATGGATGATTCTCAAAAATCACTGTTTCTCAATCTCAAAATAAATGTTTCTACTGAAATATTTATGAGTGAAGTGCTAAGACATCTGAGATTTGTTTTAAATACCTCAGAACAACAAAAAAAAAATGGGCCAGGTAAAACAAGATTGCCATAATGTTGATAAACGTTGAAGCAGGGGTTTATACTACACTCTCTAGTTTTGAGTATGTTTGAAAATCCCCCCCAAAAAAAGTTGAAATAAATAAATGAATATTTCTTACTGTAGTTCTGTGGCACTAGTTCCGGGCTCTTAGGACTTTTCAACTTGTAGGTTACATCTCCAATATTAACTGTATCACCTACAAAGAGAATAAGAAAAACACAACCATTATAAGAGACAAGAAAGAAAACCTCACACTGTGCCTTTCCCAGCAATGGTTCTTCTGGCCTTCAGAGAGGGATTTTTGTTGTTAGCTACTGTCAATCAGTCAAGTAAATTCCAACTCATGGTGACCCCATATGTGCAGAGTAGAACCGCTCCATAGGGTTTTCAAGGCTATGACCTTTCGGAAGCAGATTGCCAGGTCTGTCTTCTGAGGCACCTCTGGATGGGTTTGAACTGCCAACCTTTTGGTTAGTGGTTGACCCCTTAGCTGCTTGCGCCACCCAGGGACCCCTACAGAGAGGGACTGCAAGGATAAAAATCAAACCCCCACTTTTGAGTCCTCTACCGCTTCTGTTCTGACACCAGCTGCACATGCAGCACTTGTTCCTCTGACCCTGACCACCCGGGGCTACGTCAGACCTCACATGATAAAGAGCACAGTCCTAGGGACTGCCAAGTCTGTCCAAGACCTCAGATGCCAGCCACAGTGTGAAAGTCCCCGCAACACCTCCACTTCTGACCTGCTGACTACAAATTCAGGGGCTCCCTCTACTTCCTCAGGATACCATCCACAAGGTCAGGGATCAACAGCCCTCCTTACTTCTGACCTGCTGGCTCCTACTACTCCCTTGGGCTTAATAATTTGCTCGAATGACTCACAGAACTTAAGAGAAAGCACTATACTAACAATTACATTTTTACTACAGCAAAAAAGATATAAATGAAGACATACATAGGGCAAGGTCTGGGACGGGTTTCCAACGCAGATTTTCCATGTTCCAGAAAGAAATATGCTACCCTCCCAGCTGTATCAATGTCTACACCAGCCAGGAAACCCAGAGAGCATATATGTCCAGAGCCTTTAATGGGACCTCATTACATAGGCAACGGGTTTGGGTTTTTGTCACCCTGGAGACTAAGGTGTGCCTGACCCAAGTCATGGTATTTTCAACCACATTATATGCATGTGAAAGCTGGACAATGAGTAAGGAAGACCGAAGAAGAACTGATGCCTTTGAATTGTGGTATTGGCAAAGAATGTTGAATATATCATAGACTGCCAGAAGAACGAACACATTTGTCTTGGAAGAAGTACAACCAGAATGCTCCTTAGAAGCAAGGATGGCAAGAGTGTGTATTACATACTTTGGGCATGTTGTCAGGAGGGATCAGTCCCTGGAGAAGGACATTATGCTTGGTAAAGTATACAGGGTCAGCAGAAGAGAGGAAGAACCTCAACGTGATGGACTGACACAGTGCCTGCAACAATGGGCTCAAGCATAAAAATGATTCTAAGGATGACACAGGACTGGGCAGTGTTTCGTTCTGTGGTACAGAGGGTCACTGTGAGTCGAAACTGACTCAACAGCACCTAACGACAACAATATTATATATGCATGATTGATTGAGTCCTGCCCCCCTCCTCTGAAGTTAGCTGATATCATGAGGTGGTCTTTCTCGTCTGGCCAGCCCCCACCTGAGTCATCTTATTAGCATAAACTCTCAGGTGTGGCTTGGAGACCTATAGGTAACAAAACCAAAAACCCAAACCCACTGCCATCGAGTCAATTCCCTACAGTGACCCTACAGGACAGAGTAGAACTGCCCCCACAGGGTTTCCAATGAGTGGCGGGTGGATTCGAATTGCCGATCTTTTGGTTAGCAGCCAAGCTCTTAACCACTACACCACCAGGGCTCCATAGATTAAAAAAAAAAAAAAAATTCACTGCCGTCCAGTCAATTCCGACTCATAGCAACCCTATACCACAAAGTTGAATTGCCCCATGGTTTCCAAGGAGCGCCTGGTAGATTCCAACTGCAGACCCTTTCGTTAGCAGCCGTAGCTCTTAACCACTACACCACCAGAGTTTCACCACAATTATTCAGGAAATTCTAAGAGTATATAAAGACCAAATTACTTAAGGTAAAGCTAATGTAAACCCCATGGGGATATTACCAAAACACTCCACACATCTAACTATGTCAGGCACCAGAGACTCTGCTCTCAAACTTCTATCCAAAGTTATATAAAGGAGAAACAAGGCATCAGTGATATTCACATTTTAAATGCTAGCTTAGGAAAAAAGAAAAAGATAAAATACAATCAAATATATTATCCAGCTTTTTTTTTCATTAACAATAATGTTAATATGGTCAACAACGATTAAAAGGATGCATTTTGTTTAAGACTATTCAAAGCATCAATAGGGTGAAATTTTGACATGTACCTTCAAACTTTTTGCATCTTTACCAGTCTTTGTTTTTATTATATGCAATTTCAAGTTTTCCAGAAAACTACCTAAAAGTTCAATATTTCTAGGTACATTAAAAGGACAAACTCCCAGTGGCATATATGCCAAGAATTCCTAGTTGAAACACGCAGAACAGAACAGTAAATTCTCAGTAACCTCTAAAAGCCTCTAATTCTTTTAAAGTAACATTAATCTGTAGCTGATCTTCTGAAGTGCAAGATTAGACACTAAACCAAACAGTCTTTCTAAGCTTTACTCTCTCTAACAGCAAAAAAGGCAGGTTAATGCCATCTGCACCTGGATCTATGCTTGGAAAGAACTCAGAGACACGCAGAAAAAGTAGCTGTGCAAAACACATCTCTCGGCATCACCAGCTGAGAGCTAATGAGGTATGCTGGCGTAAGACTAACACCATAAATCAGGATGGTAATAAGAATAACAGTGACAGCCAACACTTGTTTAATGCTTACTATCTTCTAAGTACACATTTCCAAAATAACCCCATGAGACAGATATTTTACAGATGAGGAAATTTATAAATCTGTGAAAAAGTTTTTATAGATGAAGAAATTTATTACAGATGTGTAGGGTCGCTATAAGTAGGAATCGACTCGATGACAGTGGGTTTGGTTTTTTTGGTTTTTGTAGTAAATTGAGAAAGATTAGGAAGACATACAAAACAAAATTGTTGCTAAGCCCAAAATTAGCAGCCAGAATAAGACCAGGCAAAACATATTGAGGACAAAAATCCAAAGGGCTGCAAACCTCCTCCATAGCCTACTATACCTACTCTTACCCCCTCCACCTATCAACTCTTTGTCTCCAAAAAGTCTGTGGAAGTGATAAAAGGACAGTCCCTACACCAGCAGCCTCAGCATCATTTGGGACTCGAAATGCAAATTCTCGGGCCCCAACCACCACCACTCATCTGTCAGTGGATGCCTGTGTGTTGCTCTAATGTAGAACAGGTTTCAGTGAGGCTTCCAGGCTAAGACAGACTAGGAAGAAAGGCCTGGAGATCTACTTCCTAAGATCAACCAGTGAAAACCCTGTGGATCACAAGGGTGCAACCCTGTTGCGCACGGGGTCGCCATGAGTCCAGGGCTGACTCACTAGTAAATAACCACACCACTATCACCCACAGAATCAGGAACTGTGTTTCAACAAGCCCTCCGGGTGATTTCCAATGCAAATTCGAGAATCACTAGTCCATTAAGTCCTAATGTCCTCAAAAACCAGGTGCTCATCAGGTTCTCATATTACAACTCTACTTACTTCAAGGTATTTGGCTGACTGATGATCCTGCCCTATTTCACTAATGCAGAAAAATATAAATTAGCTACTTTCTAAAGGAGATTTTCTTTAGTAGTATCATTGCTTATCAATATAAGAGTGACGTTATGTACTACCAAAACCAACCCTACAGTATAGTTTGTAACATGAAGAATTACAGCACCGTATTTTCAAATAAAATGCCTTTATACATGTTATTTTTCTTCCTGGGGGAGAGGGGGACTATATTTTCTTGGCCTCCTAACAGAACAGATGTTGAGTAGTAATTACTGAATACAAGAACATTTTCAGTTCTCATTACAAGCCTTGCCCTCAGTATTGGGTCTGATAGACATCCTTCTAACAAACAATGGAGGAAGAGGACAGATTACATAATTCATGGTAACTTGACAAATGTCTACCTATTTCTTAAAAAAAAAATCAAGGTAAGAGCTCCACCACACACTTCTTACAAAAATAAATTCAAAACGATATAAAAAATAAATAAATATAAAATAATTAGAAAAATATAGGGCATGATGATGACCTTAGGAAGGACTTCTTAAATAAGAAAAAAAAAAGGAAAAGACAAAATATTTTATAACATTAAAACTTAACACTACTAGAACCCAGATATAAATCCATCCACATATAAGCAGCTGATATTGACAAAGGTCCAGTGTCAGTTACTTGGGGAAAAGATAGTCTTTTTAACAAACGGTGCTGGCATAACTGGATAGCCATTTGCCAAAAAATGAAACAGGACTCATACCTCACACCATGCACAAAAACTAACTCCAAGTGTATCAAAGACCTAAAAACAAACACTAAAACGATAAAGATCATGGAGGAAAAAGTAGGGACAATGTTAAGAGCCCTAATATAAGGCATAAACAGAATACAAAACATTACCAAAAATGACGAAGAGAAACCCAATAACTGGGAGCTCCTAAAAATCAAACACCTATGCTCATCTAAAGACTTCACCAAAAGAGTAAAAAGACCACCTACAGACTGGGAAAGAATTTTCAGCTATGACATCTCTGACCAGCGCCTGAGCTCTAAAATCTACATGATTCTGTCAAAACTCAACCACAAAAAGACAACCAACCCAGTCAAGAAGTGGGCAAAGAATGTGAACACGCACTTCACTAAAGAAGATATTCAGGCAGCTAACAGATACATGAGAAAATGCTCTCGATCATTAGCCATTAGAGAAATGCAAATTAAAACTATGATGAGATTCCATCTCACTCCAACAAGGCTGGCATTAATCCAAAAAAACACAAAATAATAAATGTTGGAGAGGCTGTGGAGAGATTGGAACTCTTATACACTGCTGGTGGGAATCTAAAATGGTACAACCACTTTGGAAATCTATCTGGCGTTTTCTTAAACAATTAGAAATAGAACTACCATACAACCCAGAAATCCCACTCCTCGGAATATACCCTAGAGATACAAGAGCCTTCATACAAACAGATATATGCACACCCATGTTTACTGCAGCTCTGTTTACAATAGCAAAAAGCTGGAAGCAACCAAGATGTCCATCAACGGATGAATGGGTAAATAAATTGTGGTATATTCACACAATGGAATACTATGCATCGATAAAGAACAGTGTCGAATCTGTGAAACATTTCATAGCATGGAGGAACCTGGAAGGCATTATGCTGAGTGAAATCAGTCAGAGGCAAAAGGACAAATATTGTATAAGACCACTATTGTAAGATCTTGAGAAACAGTATAAACTGAGAAGAACACATACTTTTGTGGTTATGAGGGGGGGAGGGAGGGAGGGTGGGAGAGGGTTATTTACTGATTAGTTAGTAGATAAGAACTACTTTAGGTGAATGGAAGGACAATACTCAATACATGGAAGGTCAGCTCAACTGGCCTGGACCAAAAGCAAAGAAGTTTCCGGGATAAACTGAATGCTTCAAAGGTCAGCGGAGCAAGGGCAGAAGTTTGGGGACTATGGCTTAAGGGGACTTCTAAACCAATTGGCAAAATAATTCTATTATGAAAACATTCTGCATCCCACTTTGAAATGTGGCATCTGGGGTCTTAAATGCTAACAAGCGGCCATCTAAGATGCATCAGTTGGTCTCAACCCACCTGGATCAAAGGAGAATGAAGAACACCAAGGTCACATGATAACTATGAGCCCAAGAGACAGAAAGGGCCACGTGAACCAGAGACTTACATCATCCTGAGACCAGAAGAACTAGATGGTGCCCGGCCACAACCGATGACTGCCCTGACAGGCAGCACAACAGAGAACGCAGAAGAACAGTGGGATGCAGACCCCAAATTCTCATAAAAAGACCAGACTTAATGGTCTGACTGAGACTAGAGGAATCCCGGCAGTCATGGTCCCCAAACCTTCTGTTGGCCCAAGACAGGAACCATTCCCGAAGACAACTCATCAGACACGGAAGGGACTGGACAATGGGTTGGAGAGAGATGCTGATGAAGAGTGAGCTACTTGTATCAGGTGGACACATGAGACTGTGATGGCATCTCCTGTCTGGAGGGGAGATAGGAGGGTAGAGAGGGTTAGAAACTGGCCAAATTGTCACGAAAGGAGAGACTGGAAGGGCTGACTCATCGGGGGAGAGTAAGTGGGAGTATGGAGTAAGGTGTATATAAGATTATATGTGACAGACTGACCTGATTTGTAAACGTTCACTTAAAGCTCAATAAAAATTAATAAAAAAAAAAAAAACTTAACACTACTATATGTGGTAGTATATAAGACAGAATAAACAAAGTTAAAAAAAAAGTAACAGACAGAAAATTATAATTCAGAATATACAAAAGAATCCTACAAATCAGTAGGCATTGGGAACATAGTGATGAGTAATATAAGCACAATTCGTGCTTTGGTTCATTCACATTCAAATGTAGGAGACAGACAGTAAGGAATAATAAAATGAAACTACCAGAAAGTAATATAGCACTGGATGGCAACGGGTTCGGTTTTTGTTTGTTTTAGGAGCCAGGAGATCTGCCACTGTGACACCCTTCACTCTGTCTAATGGAATTCCTAAATGTAAAATGGTGATGGTAAAATATCTGACATGATACCAGAGTCAGTGTCCAAACCACTGTGCCAACTTTGTTTTCATTCATAAAGGGGTAGTCTACAGTATTTATCTATACAAAGGCATGTTTTTGCCTCAACTTATTCCACAAAATAAGCTAAAGCCTACATACAAGGTATGTAGCCAACAGAAAATTTCAGGTGAAGACAGACAGCTAAATAGCAGGCAAGCAATCACTGTTTACTGAGGACAGTTTTGTAAATGTCAAACAGCGAAGTAAAAACTGCAAACCAAAATATAAAAACATTTGAGAGAAAAATAGAAACACTATGTAAAACACAGGTATAATTTTTAAAACAGAATGCATGTATATTTAGAGTTCAACTATACAAATCAAAGGAATTTTCCTCTGAAGCGGTCCAGTGATTAGCAAATATTTATTGAGTACTGGTTATGTGGCAAATATTGTTATAGACACATTACCTTATGTTATTTCATTTAATTTTGTCTCTATACTATGAGCTGTTTCATTTAACTGTTGTACAGAAACCCCATCCCAAAACAGCTTTATAAATGGACATTGGAGAGTTTCTGCTACAATTGTTGTTGTTGTTAGGTGCTGTTGAGTTGATCCGACTCATAGCGACCCTACGCACAAGAGAACAAACACTGCCCAATCCTGCGCCATCCTTACAATCATGGTTATGCTTGAGCCCACTGCTGCAGCCACTGTACCAATCCACCTCATGAAGGGTCTTTCCGCTGACCCTGTACTTTACCAAGCATGATGTCCTTCTCCAAGGACTGATCCCTCCTAACAACATGTCCAAAGTATGTAAGATGCAGTCTCACCATCTGTGTTTCTAAGGAGCATTCTGGTTGTACTTCTTCCAAAAAAGATCTGTTCGTTCTTTTGGCAGTCCATGGTGTATATTCAATATTCTTTGCCAACACCATAATTCAAAGACGTCAATTCTTCGGTCTTCCTTATTCACTGTCCAGCTTTCACATACGTATGATGTGAATGAAAATAACATGGCCTCGGTCAGGCATACCTTAGTCTTCAAGGTGACATCTTTGCTTTTCAACACTTTAAAGAGGTCCTTTACAGCAGGTTAAAGGACCTCTGTTACAGTAGCTATATGAAATAGCTCACAGGAATCATGGGTTACTTAGAGGCCCAGATTCTAAAAGCAGTCCACACACAATGGAATACTACACAACGATAAAAATAATAATGAATCCGTGAAACATCTCACAACATGGATGGCATTACACTGGCGGGCATTACACTGAGTAAAATAAGCCAGTCACAAAAGGGCAAATATTGTACGAGACTACTATTATAAAAACCCAAGAAAAGGTTTACACACAGAAAAAAAACAATCTTTGATGGTTACGAAGGAGGAGAGAGATTGGGAGGGACAATCACTAACTAAACAGTAGACAAGTGTTAACTTTGGTGAAGGGAAAGACAACATACAATATAGCGGAAATCAGCACAACTTGACCAAGGCAAAGTCATAGACAGTTCCTAGACACATCCGAACACCTTGAGGGGCAGAGTTGCTGGGGCTGAGGACCATGGACTCAGGGAACATCTAGGACAATTGACATAATACAGTTCATAAAGAGAATGTTCTACATCCTATTTTGGTAAGTACCATCTGGGGTCTTAAAAGCTTGCGAGCAGCCATCTAAGATATATCTAATAGTCTCATCCCATCCAGAGCAAAGGAGAATGAAGAAAACCAAAGACACAAGGAAAATATTCGTCCAAAGATCTAATGGACCACATAAACTAGAGCCTCCACCACCCTGAGCCCAGAAGAACTAGATGGTGCCCAGCTACTACCACCAACGGCTCTGACAAGGATCACAATAGAGGGTCCCGGACAGGGCGGGAGAAAAGTGTAGAACAAAATTTAAATCCACATACATATACAAAAAAGACCAGACTTACTGGTCTGACAAAAACTGGTGGAACCCCCAAAACTATGGCCCCCAGACACCCTGCTAACTCAGTACTGATACCACTCCTGAAGTCCACCCTTCAGCTAAAAAAAAAAAAAAAGATTAGACCAAAAAGCCAAACCAAACCAAACCCAGTACCGTCAAATCGATTCCGACTCATAGCAACCCTATACGACAGAGTTGAACTGCTCCATAGAGTTTCCAAGGAGCACCCGGCGGATTCGAACTGCCGACCCTTTGGTTAGCAGCCATAGCACTTAACCACTATGCCACCACACCCTAGGGTTTCCAAAAGATTAGATAGGCCTATAAAAAAAACAAGAACACATGTTAGGAATGTGCTTTTTAGTTCAATCAAATATATGAGACCGAATGGGCAACACCTGCCAAAAAGCAATGACTAGCAGAAAGGGACAGGAAAACTGGATGAATGGCCACGGGGAACCCAGGTGGAAAGGGAACAGAAGAGAGTGCTAGCACAACACAGGGCTTGCAACCAATGTCACAAAATAATTTGTGTATAAATTTTTTAATGAGAAACTAATTTGTACTGTAAACTCTCACCTAAAGCACAATGAAAAGAAAAAGAGTCCAGAAAGCAACAGGAAGCAAAGTCAAAGTCACAGCCCAGAAAAAACTTATTGAGATACTGCTACTGCCGCCACTATATCCATACCATAGGACACCACTATCAGTGGACAGTATTTTTCCCTGAACTTTTTGATATTTTTCAAACCTACAGAAAAGCTAGAAAAATACTACAATGAACACTTACATATCTTTTATCTGTTAACATTTTGGAACACTTGTTTTATCTCTTTAGATAAACATATATACTTGACTTTTATCTTACATTGTAGAAATTATGATTCTTCATCTTTAGTTTAAAGACATCAGAACATATAATAAATAAGAACATTCTCATATATGAACATAAGACCAATATGATACCTAAGAAAATTATCTGTAATTCCGGGATTAATTCAAATTTACTCAATTGTCCCAAAAATGTCTTATATAGTTGCTTTTTTTAATTCAAAATTTAGTCAAGGTTCTCCCACTATATTTTGTTGTTATGTCTTTTTATGTTGTTCTTGACATTGACAACATTGGACTTTGGACACTGCCATAAATAAACTGTTCCTGCAGCCTCTGCGTAACTCCCTCATGATTCAGCCTTGGGTGGGGCATTTAATTGGCCAAGTCTATGTTATTACCCACACAGCCTGACTGCCAGGGTGTCTAGTGCAGTCAAGGCCCTGCCTCCCAACAAGACTTACACAATGAAGGGTTTTACCACTCTCTGTCTTCCTCCTGTGTCACTGGTGAATCCTCAATGAGTCCACTTCTTTGTTTTTTTTTTCTTCTCTCAACTTCTTAACACTGAGTGTTGAGGCCCAGTTCTTACACCTCTTTTCTACTGTATCTGCAGTTGCTCCTTGATGAGTTCACCCAGGCTTATGTCTTTAAATGCAACTAATAAACTGCTGGAGCCCTGGCTGCGCAGTGGTTAAGAGCTCAGCTATAAACCAAAAGGTTGGCAGTTCAAATTCACCAGACGCTCCTCGGAAACTTTACAGGCGGTTCTACTCTGTCCTATAGGTCGCTATAAGTTGGAATCGACTTGACAGCAATGGGTTTGTTGTTTTGTTTTTTGTAATACACTGCTGGCTCCCAAATATATATCTCCAACCCAGACCTCTGAACTCCAAGCATGGATATCCAACAGATATTTGAATGTCTAATAGGTAGCTCAAACTTAACGTATTCAAAACTGAACTTCAGATCTTTCCACCAAAACGCAATCCCCCCGCAGTGTACCTCATTTCTGCTAATGGCAACTTCATCCTTCCAGTTGTTCTAACCAAAAAGCTTGAAGTCATTTTTAATTTTTCTCTCTCACTCCGATCCATCAGAAAATCTCACTGACTTTTAAGACATAATCTCACTTCTCCCCACATTCTCTACTACTGTTATCTCTCACCTCCTAGCACATCTTCTGTTTCAGCCCTTCCTCCCCTACAGTCTATTCTCAACCAAACAGCCGTAGAGATCCTAATTAAACAGGAATCCACTAACGTCACCCTTCTGTTCAAATGCAAGCTGTTCCTAATCTGGCTCCCTTTCTGACCTCACCTTCTACTGACAGTCTTCCCCTCACTTATTCTATTCCAGCCACACTGGTCTCCTCAGTGTTCCTTGAATATGCCAAACACACATCCGTTTCAGCCTTTGCACTGAATTGTCCCACTGACTAAAATGCTTCTTCTCAAAATATTCATTTATCTACCAGGGTCCCAGCAAGAAACAGGTAGAACATTCAATTTGGGTAATTGAAGAGAGTATAGTAAAGGAGGAGCCCTGGTAGCACAGCAGTTAAGAGCTACGGCCACTAACCAAATGTTCAGCAGTTTGAATCCACCAGGTGCTCCTTGGAAACCCTGGGGACAGCTCTACTCTGCCCTGTTGGGCCGCTATGAGTCCGAATCAACTCGACAGCAACAGGTTTTTGTTTTTATTGTTATAATAATGGAATAATTTAAAAGGATGTGGGCAAAGTTTGAGCCCCTGGTGGTGTAGTGGTTAAAGCACTCAGCTGCTAACCAAAAGGTAAGCAGTTCAAATCCACCAGCCGCTCCACAAGAAAAAGGTTTGGCAATCTGCTTCTGTAAAGATTTACAGGCTTGTGGGGACCATGGTCTCTGGAAACATCTAGCTCAATTGCCATAACATCATTTATAAAGAAAATGTTCTACATTCCACTTTGGTGAGTAGTGTCTGGGGTCTTAAAATCCTGTGAGCAGCCACCTAGGATATTCCACTGGTCTCACCCCTTCGGGAGCAAGGAAGAATGAAGAAAGCTAAAGATACAAGACCAAAATTAGTCTAAGGGACTAATGGACCATGTCTACCACGGCCTCCATCAGACTTGAGTCCAGTACAACCAGATGGTGCCTGCCTACCACCACTGACTGTTCTGACAGGGATCACAATAGAGGGTCCCAGACAAAGCTCAAGAAAAATGTAGAACAAAATTCTAACTCAAATAAAGACCAGACTTGCTACCCTGACAGAGACTGGAGACACGCTTAGAGTATGGCCCCCGGACACCCTTTCAGCTCAGTAATGAAGTCACTCCTGAGGTTCACCCTTCAGCCAAAGATTGGACAGGCCCATAAAACAAAACAAGACTAAAGGGGCACACCAGCCCAGGGGCAAGGACTAGAAGGCAGGAGAGGAAAGGAAAGCTGGTAATAAGAAACCCAAGGTTGGAATGGGAGAGTGCTGACATGCCATGGGGTTGTTAACCAATATCATAAAACAATATATGTTCCGTTTAATGAGAAACTAGTTTGTTCTATAAATCTTCATCTATATTATAACAAAAAAAAATTTTTTAAAGAATTTAAAAAAGGTGTTCAAACAAAAACTTGTACAAGCAGCACTATTGTTCACAGCAGCACTATTCACAGTAGCCAAAAGGTGGAAACCACCCAAGTGTCCCTCAGCGGATGTACGGATGAACAAAATGTGGTATACATTCCATACATACAGTGGAATATTATTCAGTCATAAAAAGGAATGAAGTTCTGATAGACACTACAACATGGTAAAACATTACGCTAAGCGAAAGAAACCAGACTCAGGGTCACATATTCTATGATTCCATTTATATGAAATATCTAATATAGGTAAATCCACAGAGACAGAAGCATATTGGTGGTTGCCAGGGACTGGGGTAGGAGAAGATGGGAAGCAATTGCTTAATGGGTATTGGATTTTCTTCTGGGGTGATGAAAATGGTTTGGAACTTGACAGAGGCGGTGCTTGCCCAACATTGTGAATTGTACTAAACGCCATTGAATTGTACGCATTAAAATGATTAATTTAAAAAAATGGTTTACAGCCTTGGAAACCCTACTTAGTTCTACTCTGTCCTATAGGGTCACTATTTGACTCAACATCAGTAAGTTTGGTTTAGGTTTTGGCAGAATTTAGGAAAACCAACAATAGTGCAGTACTCTGGGACTAATGATAACAGAAAGCCATTACAGCTCCTAGGCCTGCTTCAGGGCAAGGGACAAAGGCAAGCAGAGAATAACTGTATTAAGAAGGCCTCCTGTGATCTTTTGTGGCAGAATACAGGAAATCTATGGTGGAGGCCTGGCAAGGAAGGAGTAAATACCTCAACCTCACTCTTTCCACTCTCCAAATTCTTTCCAGTGCCTTCCAGAAGTCAGAAGGCACAGGAGCCCATTGGTGCAATCCATTTAAGTCCACCCTCCCAGGACAGAGCAGGGTGAAGAAGGGTAGACAGAGGATCTGAAGAGGCGAATGGAAAATAACCAGCATAACCCACATGGCTCACTCTCTTGCCTTCTAATAAGTCTTTGCTTATTTGGCTCACCCTGAATACCCCATTTAAAAATACAACCATACCTCACTTACAAGAGATGCACTTTAAATACAACAACACAGATAGGCTGAGAGTTAAAGAATGAGAAAAAAAATACTATAAAATACTAATCATAATGAAGCTAGTAAGGCTAAAGTTTGTATCAGACAAAGCAACTTCAAGACAAGGAATAGTAGTATCAAAGATAAATACAAACATTTCATAGTGATAAAGTGTCGCTTCATCAGGAAGACCCGACAATCCCCAAAGTATATGTATCTAATAATAGAACTTCAAAATACACGTAACAAAAACTGACAGAAATAAAAGTAGAAATAGACAGATCTACAGTCATATCTAAATATTTTAACATACCTCTCTCAGTAATTGATGGTGGAAGAAGACCAAAAAAAAAAAAAAGAAAGAAAAGGATATAGCAATAAGGAGAGAATATTCGAAAACCACCATTAAGCACTCAACCTAATAGACCTTTGTAGAATTCTAGACCCAACAATGGCAGAATGCATATTTTTAAATGCATATAAAACATTCACCAACATAAATCATAGGCTAGACCATAAAGCAAGTCTTACAAAATTTCAAAGGACTGAAATCATACAAAGTATGCTGTTCAGACACAATGCAATTAAAAAGCAATAACAAAAAGGTAACTAGAAAATCTCCAAATATTTGGAAACCAAGCAACACACCTATAAAAAATCCAAAGAAGAAATCACAATGGAAATTGGACTCCTTGAAAAATAGGTCAGTGATCAATTAGCCATGTGTGCTGTAGGCAATGGGGAGGAGTCATGACATTCATATGGGCATTTACCAACCCTACCTTAAATGGGTGATGCTCTTGGCCTTCTTCTATTGCCATGCTACACATCCCCTAATTCATACAATGGCCCATCTCTGACCTCTGTGCAATTACCTCTAAGTGTCTACTTTGGCTCACATCTGCCTCCCGAGTTTCATACCAGCCAGAAGCCTACTGGACACTTTACCTAGATACTCCTGACACATCTCAACTTCAACATGAGAAAAATAAATCTCTCTATGCTCTCTTTCGTGTTGTCCAACTATCTCCTGCCATCTGCACCTCCTGTGTTCCTATCTCAGTAACTGACATCGTCACCCATCCAGGTTCCCCCCGCCACAGAAACCTGGGCGTTCTCCAAGACTCTGTAGAACTTCCATATCCAATCAGACAATAAAGACTCTGCTACTTTAATTTTTCTCTCAATTCCTTTACTATGGGGCTTCATCATTTTTCACCTGAACTATTTCAATATCCAAGGTCCCTGGGTGACATGAACAGTTTGTGCTCAACTACTAACCTAAAGGTTAATGATTCAAACCCATCCAGCAGCAGCACAGAAGTAAGGCCTGGCAATCTGCTTCTGTAAAGATCACAACCAAGAAAACCCTATGGAGCAGTTGAACTCTGAAATACATGGAGTTGCCTTGAGAGGGAACTGACTCAAGGGCAACAGGTTCATTACAATATCCTAACTACTTTCTCTCCCTGAACTTTGTATTCACCAATCAGTCTGCCGACATACTCCCAAAGTGATCAATCTGAAATGCAAATCTGATAACTGCATTCTGTCTCTTAAAGGGTGTAACTCCCTACTACCTACAGCAATGCTTCTAACAGTGAGGGGAAGGGCAAGTGCAGGGGCTCCAACCCCATTCCTCGGGGATGCATCCCAGAACCTTAAGGAAAAAGAAACTATGAAATTTGAAAACACACAATACAAATTACAGAGAGTACAGGACTACAAAAACCTGCCTAGCTGGCGTAGATGCAGAAGACTAAGCAAAATGGTAGTACAAAACGAGATTTTAAAAGGTTTGAAAAAAAAACACAGGATAAAGGACAAACTCTTGGACACAGTGGATTCTACAGTCTAGCTCATGTCCTCTCAGGCCTTACCTCTCAACTCGGCAACCTAACGTTGTTTTGTTTCTTTCCTGTCTTGATACTTTATTCCCTCATCCTAGAAGGCCTTCCACATCTCTCACAGTATTTTCACTTTACACAACTCACAACTACTACCCAAATATCTTCATCTCCCTCCTGACCCTTCTTAACTTCAGCACCATCTCCACTTCCACTCCATTCCCATCTTTCTGCTAGCATGGTACCTGGCTTATGGTTCTGTAACAGCATTGTTCACACTATGTTACAATGATTATGTCTCCTCCACAACAGTGGTCTCTGAATTAGGGTACCTGAACACTTTCCAAGAGTATGGCAGTCTTAAGCGGGTCAGTTTTCAGATTCTCATTTCCATGTGTTCTTCCCTAAAACGGATCTGACCGAGAACTGGCCTGTAGTTTCTCCATTCCCATAGGCACTGGCAGGATAGCCCTTCCCTCACTTATTTTAACTTGATGCACTGCTCCTGGGCACCAAACAAGGGGACATATTAAATTATGATCTGGGGTAAGCCTCCTTTAAAAATTATTCAAATCAACATAAGCCTGCCTAGGACTTATTTTTCCATGTCTTACACACTTATATTAAGAGTGAAGTGTAGAGGGTGAGAATATTATACAACCTGAAGAATATAATTCATGTCACTGAACTGTACACATAGAAGTTGTTGAGCTGGTGTTTGTCCTGCTGTGGATATTCTCAACAACAAAAGTAAAATAAATTCTATATATAAATAAATAAATATATATATATATATATATGGAAACCCTATAGGGCAGTTCCACTCTGTCCTTTAGGGTCACTATGAGTTGGAACCGACTTGATGGCAACAGTTTTTTTTTAATATATATGTATATATATAAAGTGAAGTGTACCTATTTAGAACTGACTAGAATATTTTAGTCTGTGTTGGCCTGTGTCAGGTATAGTATCTTGCAGAGTGGGAAAATGAGAGTATTTTCAAAATAACCCAAGATGGGAGAGCTCAAAGAGCAAAGCAAAACTGCAAAAATTGAGGTAGAAATGGCTTTTTCATATACTTAGAGGCAAGCCAAATCTTCCAGGTTTTCTCAGTTCTTATCTTGAGAACATGTCATTAGCTGAAGAAAAAAAAAAAAAAAAAGCACCTCTGAACACCTCAAGCAGTACACATTTATTGACGCTTATTTGACTATACCTAAAATGGTTTTCAGTGCTACCAAATTTTTCACAAGATATTGGATAAACACCACACAGAAAACATTTAAATGTTTCTTTCAGATCAGACACGTATCTTTCAATAAGACAGTTAAAAACTCATTTTCAAACAAATTATACCATGAAATATGTGTTCCAATTAGTCATTCCTCATCTTATAAGATGTTTCTACTTCCTAACTCTTATTATAAAAAAATTATATGCCAGCTGCTGAACCAATTAGTTTTTAATTTCACTAAATAAAATGTCAAAAGTTTGCTCAGTGTCTAAAGAAATTGATGAATTTATTTCTGATTTTGATTTAATTATTCCCTAATGCCATCAACAAGCTCAATACACGCTTAATTTAAAAAAACCATGCTTTCTATCATAGTCCCCATTACATAAACAACTTACTTTAATTAATATTACTTTATTAAAAATAATATGAAAGAACTGCATTATTATATATTATCAAATAAGCCAAACCAAACCCATTGCCATCGAGAGGATTTTGACTCATAAAACCAAAAACCAAACCCAGTGCTGTCGAGTCGATTCCGACTCATGGCAACCCTACAGGACAGAGTAGAACTGCCCCATAGAGTTTCCAAGGAGCACTTGGCAGATTCGAACTGCCAAGTCTTTGTTTAGCAGCCGTACACTTAAACACTACGCCACCAGGGTTTCCTTCGACTTATAGAGACCCTAAAAGACAAAGTAGAACTGCCCCATAGGGTTTCCAAGGAGCACCTGGTGGATTCAAACTGCCTAACTTTCGGTTAGTAGCCGAGGCTCTTAACCACGGCGCCACCAGTGTTTCCTATTTTCAAATAGATACTGTAAATATATAATGACTAGATTCCTTTATTCTTGACTTTACTGAATTTAGTAATCTAGCTTACAAAATGTGGTCCATATTTTATTTTTCCATGGTTTTGTAACATTTCTTAAAACATATACTAACACACTCATACGAAATAAAAGGTGAAAATACATTTTCTGTCAGAAAGTCTCATTTGGCTCATTGGTTTGACAATACTGACTTACCTTTATTAATTGTGAAACTTTAAGAATTTAACAAAAAGGTAATTAAACATGTGATAAGGCAAAAATATTTTCTCAAAACAATATTATATTGGCAAGTACAATTGGCAAATATTATTGACAAACGTGTGCTGAAATTAATAGTTTTATTTTACCAACTCTTTCTGAGTGCACTAAGTTAAACAAGGAGCCTCTAAGTAAGAATGTAACAGATACAGCCATTTTATTAATTTTGCTAAAGTCTGTTAAGTGAACCTCCTAGAAATTGAGGCAGCAGTGACTCTAGCAGCTGGATATGACATCCTTGTGTAAGACAGGTGGTTTCCAATTCTCTGCTACCAAGAAAACTGAAGGTGGTCCTAATCAAGCTGTCAGTGATAGAGCATCAAAACAATACTTTCAATAATAGATCAACATATTATTTTTGGTATATAACTTAGCACAAAGAACTAAGTGATACTGCTATATCAAAATTCCTTGGAGTCTACCAATAGTATTCAACTGGGAAATACCAACTATATTAATTAATATTCAGCTGGGAGAAATTCTACTCATACCGTCAATAGGTATGTTTCTACAAAATAACAGTTTTTAACAAAATTTTTAATATATTGATGATCTTTTGGATGATTATACACTAATAATTGTAATGACAGAAACATTTTATCACCTAGACTTTTCTGTTGCAAAAAAGTATGATAAAATACTTTCAAGAATAAAAATACATTAAGATAAAATGAGTAGGAAGTGTTTAACTGAAGTACAAATTCAAGGAGACAAAGGAACGATCCAAATTTTCTGACAGGTGAAGAGCTTTTTATCTGCTTTCAAAACAGACAGTGGCTAACAAATTAATAGGATATTTTATTCCATTTCAAAGACAGACTAAAAAGAGGGTTGTAACAATGAATAAGGAAGACTGAAGAAATGATGTCTTCGAATTATGGTGTTGGAGAACAACACTGAATATACCATGGACTGCCAGAAGAATGAACAAGTCTGTCTTGGACGAAATACAGCCAGAGTGTTCCTTGATGAGAGGATGGCGAGACTTCATCTCACGTACTTTGAACATGTTTATCAGGAGGGACCAGTTCCTGGAGAAGGACATCATGGTTGGTAAGGTAGAGGGTCATCAAAAAAGAGGAAGACCCTTGACGAGATGGATTGACACAGTAGTTGCAACAATGGGCTCAAACATAGCAATGATTATGAAGATGGCATACGACCTGGCAGTGTTTCTTTCTGTTGTACATACACGTTGCTATGAGTCAGAACTGACTTGACAGCACCTAGCAATAACAATTGTTTTTAATGTCAATATCTATGATACATTGAAAATATCCTTTATAACTTCTATTTATACATATCATGAAAGCTTTTAGGTATCAACCTAAAAATATATACGAATTTTTATAAAAATATATTTGCAAAAATATAAATTATATAGAAATAGTTTATAAATATAAGTTTAATATTTATAATTTTATAAACACATATTTGCAAAATCCTTTTAGGAGATAATGAGAAAAATATTTGAAGACCACTATTCAGTCTACAAGAACATAGCATTTTGTTATTCAAAAATAAGGCCCTCCAAACGAAATTAAACGTAGGCCACATTTAAAGTTACCGAGCTTAATTTTATCACTTGGCAATAATACTAATTTAAAGGAATTTCCCAAAAGTTTCTAGAAAAGTAATGTCTATATCCAAGTTAAAAATTAGTAATACCTCTTATACAGCACTTGATTTTGAACAAACCCCTTCAGACATCACTCACTTGAATTTGAGGTCATTTTCAGTGGACAGCTGTTGTGTTTTATGTGCGCATTGTTCCTTCCCTTTCTTTTAATAGTAGAATCCCTCTATCCTGAGGAGAACCCATGCCACTTGGTTTGAGTGTAGAGTTTATATCACTCATTCCAACACCAACCTTTACTCCTGCACCAAACCCCTCCACAAGTCTCGCCAGAACACTCTACCCTCTGACCATAATTATTGTTTCAGAAACAACACATATGATCCAAGACCGGCCAGCAAGAGGTCTCTCCTGGATTTTTGTCAGAGCTCTCAGGAAAATATGTTCCTTGTCTTCTGACACTGAATTTTAAGATCAATGAATGCCCGGGGCTGTTGGTAAAACCATCATAGCTACCACCCAAAGAAGGCATGCCTGACGTTGAAACCAATGCATTGAAAAGCATATTCAGTAAGGCAGAGAGGGCCCAAGCCCTAAAGTCATCACCTGAACTGCCTAGATCTAGCCAGATCCGAAGCCATTGGGCTTCCTACTTCTGTGAACAAATCAATACATTTTTCTGTGCACGTTTCTGCCATTTATAACCAAATGTTTGCTAATACAGCAATTCTTATAAGGTAAAGGCAAGCAAAGCAAATGTAGCCATCCCCATTTTACAAATACAAGCTCAGAGAGGAACATAGGACATTTTGACCCTGAAGGTATTCTGAAAACATTTTAATCAGAACAATACTAACAATCATAAATATTCATCAAACAAGTAGTTTTCAGAGCAAAATTCATTAAGCCAAAAGAATTCCTTGATCACTTTTTTATATAGCAAATTTTTCTTTTTATTTTATGCAAAAGTATTATTTGATAGTGCAATTTGATTCATCGATCACTTTTTTTGCTGTTGTTCATATACAATTTTACCAATTATATCTTCTACAACTGTATCTTTTCCTTTATGGCCATTGCCATAGGCCGTATACTAAGAAGACTTGATTCTTTCTTCAACGTTTAATCAACAAACCTTGCAATATATAGCTTTGTCACAGTCCATTTTATTTGGTATTGATAATATCTAGTAATTCTTCAGACTTCTTATATGACTGTCTTATTTCACTCTTGGTTGCTCTGTTACCAATATCCTTACACCGCTATTCTCAACTATATATTTCAGGCACACCTGTGGAAGCCCTTCTCGTAAAATGTGGTTTTAATGCTCTTAATCCTTTACATATCAGAGACTACAGATTCTGTTAATGAATATACATACCATGGGATGCTCAACTCTGTGAAATATACTCACAATTCAATGATCTGTAGCTTTGACAATATAGTTGGTTTAGTTCAAGGTTTCTCAAGAGTGGCATTATTGACATTTTGGGTCACATAATTCTTTTTTGTGAAAGCCTGTCCTGTGCATTGTATTTAGAATCACCCCTGGTCTCTACCCACTGATAGGAGTAGCATCCCTTCCCTCCCAGCTGTGACAACCAAAGTGTCTCCAGACATTCCCAAATGTCCGTTGGGGTCATGGCGGGTAGAGAAGGAAAATCACCCATAGTTAAGAATCACTGGTTTAGTTTTCACCATTGACTACTTTTTATACAAAATACCAAAGCTTTTGGAAATTTCCATGTTAGTCTGTGTACCCTTATACAGGTCTTCTAAACAATTTATTAGGTTACAACCGTTCCAGGATTTTACTGCTAAATTCTTTAATACTACGCAACAGGTTCAGAATGTGCTCGGGGTCAAAAGTAGCCAACTGCAGGTTCAAAGAAGTTAAAAATTTCCCCAAGGTTCAATACCTAGTAAATACAGAGCTATGATCTAAACCATTTAGGGACTTGTACAGTTCTTCTTTATGTCATTTCGAAGTCACTCCTCCCCAAAGTCACTTATTACTATTTAATTCTACTGTAGCCCAAGGATATAATCTAAAAATCACCAAAAAATACATTACTGTTGTGTTTATATATTTAAATATTAGATATTTATTGTACTGTGTTATATATTTAATATTCGACAGCCTAAAAATCCAAGAAAGGAAAATTGGTAAAATAAGTTATATAGATAAATATATCAACCTAATTAATACCTACTTAAAATGATCATGTACAACAGTATTTATCAACATGTTAATATACACACAATAATGGCTGAAAATATAAAACAGATGTGATCCCATTTTTTTTTAAAGGATACATATTTTATAGATACATAATCTGATAGGATCAACACCAAAAATTTAAAAATTATGAATTTAGGTGGGAGGATTATACTTTAGGGGATTTGTATTTTTCACTTTTTTATAACGAACATAGATTGCTTGTATAAAAACTATTTAAAAACACCTTTATAAACAAATTTATTTTACATAAAAGAGTCAAAGAAAAAACAGTGAGCCCTTTTAATAACACCGGTGTTAAGGGACAGGCCTAACTATGCCAGTGTGCGTTTACCTGGAGTTATGTTTTCAGGACTCTCATCTGACCTATGGCATATCTGAATCTGCTTAAACTCAAGAGTCCTACTGACCCAACTGGCCTGGCTCCATCTGTGAAAACACTCCAATACTCTTTATTGAAAACTCTTTACAGTAAATAACCTCCTTGTTTACCTCTTTAGTCCTAAAACCAAGAGACAAGATTCTTAATTGAAGTGTAAAGAAATATAAAGAATTTACAAGTTATGGATAGTACCTGATAACAAAGGATAAAAAGCATTTTTAGTTGTTTGTTTGCTTGCTTTTTTTAATAAAGGACCCTCTCTTCCTTCTGCTTATCAGGCTTCATAAAGGTCCTATCTTGAGAGCCATCAAGGCAATTCCAGCCTCTCCATTCCTTCTCTGTATGAACTTTAACACAGTAAACCACTGAACGCTTACTAGGGCAAAGGACTGACAGGCACCAAAAGGAATATAAAAAACAAATAAGACATCTACCCTCTGGGAACATACAACACAGGACAGATAAGAACAGTACGTAACCTGCACGTATTGTTTATGTACCCTACTGCTCTATTTCCAAACTAGGAGGACAACAGTTTCAATTACAGGCACAGAACGCAACGTCAATTACATGCAAAGAGAAAACAGGGAGTTACTGGTCACAAGTATGAGTGCAGCTGAGGGTATCTTTCCAACATAAACTGTAATCCATTACAATTTACTGCTACTTGTTATTTTAAATTCGTCTGTGTGTGACTTGATGCTAACCTAGAGCTTGCCTTCTGTTCACTTGGCTCTCAGCTGTTCTTATCTGAGTTCACATCTCTGGTGAGTTTCCAAGTGCATTTATCCTCATATCTTCAACCTTGTGCATTTTCACAGCAGCAGTGCAACAGGTTTAACATAACTTATTCCTTGTGATCTGATTCCACCAGAGCCAATGATTGAGTCGAAGTTAATATGTTGTCCAGACTGTGTCCATAACTCTCACATTTGAAGCAAACCCTCTACTTTGATTTGCTGGGCATAACACAAGTTTTGGGGGCGTTTAGAACTAATCACCAATACCTATATAATAAACCAAAAACCACTACCATCAAGTTGATTTCGATTCATGGCAACCGCACGTGTTTCAGAGTAGAACTGTGCGCCACAGAGTTTTCAACGGCTGTTGATGTTTCAGAATCAGATCGCCAGGCCTTTCTTCCAGAGCATCTCTGGGTAGAAACGCAAATCTTGCAGTCAGTAGCACAGTACTTAATCATCTGTGCTACCCAAGGACCGCCTTAAAAATTCACACCTGCCTGCATTTCTAATGTTTTTACAATCAACATGTATTATTCAAGTACGAAGAACCATTTTTATTTTTTAAAAAGTTCACATCAATTAACTCTGCTCCATCTGCCTACCAGATAGTTCTAACAGATTTGAACCTAAAAGGAACTAGTTTCATTTCTCCTAAAGCCAAGGAAACAGATTAACTCTCACATAGCTAAAAATATAGAATAAAGTAGGCTTTTATTGAACATTAATATGTGCCAGGGACTCTGTTAACTAATTAAATCCTCACAATAACCCTATAAAATAATATTCTTCTGATCCCCCTTTTGGTGGCATAGTGGTTAAGAGCTCGGCTGCTAACCAAAAGGTCTACAGTTCAAATGCACCAGCTGCTCCTTGGAAACCTACGGGGCAGTTCTACTCTGTCCTGTATGGTTGCTATGAGTCCAGACTCCAGGGCGCCTAACAACAACAACATTCCCCTTTTACAGTTGAGAAAACTGAGACACAAAGTAAAGTAACCTACCCTCAAATTCACAGAGCTAGAGAGTGCAGAAGTGGACTCCAATCCAAAGAGTTCAACCCAAAATTTAAGTTACAGATTGCTGTATATTGATGTCCTTGACTTCTGCCTTCAAGGACAAAGGAGCAACAAACAAAAACACAAAGAATAAAAAACAAACACCATGAAAATCACAGTAATCAAGAAAGGCAAATTTGAGATCACAACTCTTTACCAGAAAAAAGCATGTATTCAAGAAATGATCAAATGAATGAAATACATGTGATTTATACTCACTCATTTCTTGGCAAGGAAAGTGATTTGGGGAATTGGGGAAAGGAGTGGGCAACAGGAACAACAGAGCCTACAATTTCTTAGTGAAAACCTGCCTGTTATTCTAAACAATGACATTGACAAAATCTTGCCTAGAATCCCTTTACCATTCATTCAAGAGCAACAACATACATCCCATCCTTTAACCAGCACACATGTCCTAACCCCAACACACAACCAAAAGGATTCCTAAAAACAGCCAAAAAACACTTGAGCTTAGAAATCAGACTATGTGATTTTCTGTAGGCACTAATCAGCTCTGTGATCTCCAGCAAGGCAACTCTCCCTCTCGGTCTTAACTTCCCAAACTGTAAAGTCAGGGTTTTGTTTGTTTGTTTGTTTAAACTAAATTAGGCTGCGATTTACAGCTCTTAGGATATGTGAACCTGCAAGAAAGTAAACTCCTGTAAAACTTGGAAAGGCTGTGGACATTTAAAACACCGTGCACTATGGGTTCTTTGGTGTGTACCCTTCTAAGACAGACACCCCTGGCCAGCACAATGTACGACACTGCTTCCAGGCCCACAGGACTGGGGGCACTTTCAACCATTCACGACGACCAATGCGTAATCTTCAGCACGTAATATAACCCAGGTCTGGATTCTGGTGGGGGGGAAAGTAGCAGGGGGAGGGTGGAGCGAAAAAAGCAGTATTCCAGGTCGTCTAGGACCCTAGTCCAGGCCCCACGGGTTACAGAATGAGACTTTAAAAGCCCTGAGAGTGCAAGCGTCTTGCCCGGAGTCACACAGCACTTAACAGAGAGATCAGGGCTAGAACCTCCATCCAGGCTTCCCGCGCAGCGATCCTTCCCAAGTGGAGCGAGGCAGCAAGGAAGGGACGCGAGGGCGCGCGGAAAGCGACAGGGACCGCAGGGGCGGCAGGGTTACCTGTGTCGGCCCCCGCCCCGGCGTGCAGCCCTCTGATCTCTGGCTGCCGCCCATCGCCGCCTGGCCTGCCCCACACCACCTGCCGCAGGAGCAGACGCACGCGCCGTGTGGCCGAGCCGCCGCAACCGGCGGGCGCCCCGAGTAGCAGGAGCCGGGACTGCATGGGGCTGGGGGCGCTGCAGGGCACGGCGAGGGATCCGGGGCACGAGCCGCGTCCCGGGCAAGCAGCGTGAGGCAGCGCGGCGAGGGGGACAGGAAGCGGCACCGCACGAGTCCGCCGGAAACTCCTTCCCCCGGAGCGGCCGCTTCAGCAGTCTCGAGCGGCCTGGCTGGGCCCGCGGGGGCGGAGGGCGCCGGGGCGGACCGTGGGGCAGGCGCGGCCGAGCGCTGGGCTGGGAGGGCCCTCGGCTTGGGTGCGCGCCTTGCCCTCCTCGCGCCTGCACCTGCGCCCTCCACGCCGCACTGCTCACCTGGACTCACCAGGCCTGTCTCCACTTGTCCCCCAGTGGCCCTGTAAAATCCTTTGTCGGTGTGACTCTTCCGATCCTTAACTGAACTCTGGTTAATGGCTCAGTTTTATTATAATACAGTTCTCTTTACGCTGCTTCAAATACTTTTTCAGAAGCTGAAAATATACACGAGATTACGGGAGCTTTCCCCTTTATTCATTCGCACAGCATTCATATGAGTGTTTTCAAGCAGTACTTGAAAGCCTCTTCGTTTGTCTTTTTTTTTTTTCTACATGTTTTATTACTATCTCCTACATTGCAAATGGAAAACTCACCTTAGAATATACAGATGTGTTTGTGTGTGTATGTATATGCATGTATGTATGTATATGTACTCAAGATGTCAGAAAGAACACAAGTCGAGCACCTGTTCAGTTATTCTGTAGAACAAGTGTTATTTGAACACAATTTATGTCGTTAGTAAGAAAAACCCCACACGTCTGTCAGTTCGTCTTCCTGTGGTGGTTTGCATATTGCTGTGACGCTGGAAGCTAATGACACCAGTATTTCAAATACCAGCAGAGTCACCCAAGGTGGACAGGTTTCAGCAGAGCTTCCAGACTAAGATTAGGAAGAAGGACCTAGTGGTCTACTTCTGCAAAAATTAGCCAGTGAAAAATGTTATGAATAGCAGTGGATCATTGTCTGATATAGTGCCAGAAGATGAGCCCCCCAGATTGGAAGGCACTCAAAATATGACTGAGGAAGAGCTGCCATCTTAAAGTAGAGTCGACCTTAATGACATGGATGAGACCTTCATTTACTGATGTGTCACGACTCAAAATAAGAAACAGCTGCAAATACCCATTAATAACATGAGTGTAGAATGTATGAAGTATGAATCTAGAAAAATTGGAAATCTTAGAAAATAAAACGGAACTCATAAACATCGATATCCTGTTAGTGAGCTAAAATAGACTGGTATTGGCCATTTTGAATTGGACAATCATGTTCTAGTATGCCAGGAATGACAAGTTCAAGAGGAACAGCATTGCATTCATCATCAAAAAGAACATTTCACTTTTGTGGTTACGAGGGGGGAGGGAAGGAGGGTGGGAGAGGGTTATTTACTGATTAGTAGATAAGAACTACTTTAGGTGAAGGGAAGAACAATACTCAATACACGGAAGGTCAGCTCAGCTGGACTGGACCAAAAGCAAAGAAGTTTCCGGGATAAACTGAATGCTTCAAAGGTCAGTGGAGCAAGGGCAGAAGTTTGGGGACTATGGCTTAAGGGGACTTCTAAGTCAACTGGCAAAATAATTCTATTATGAAAACATTCTGCATCCCACTTTGAAATGTGGCGTCTGGGGTCTTAAATGCTAACAAGCGGCCATCTAAGATGCATCAATTGGTCTCAACCCACCTGGATCAAAGGAGAATGAAGAACACCAAGGTCACACAATAACTATGAGCCCGAGAGACAGAAAGGGCCACATGAACCAGAGACTTACATCATCCTGAGACCAGAAGAACTAGATGGTGCCCGGCCACAACCGATGACTGCCCTGACAGGCAGCACAACAGAGAAGCCCTGAGGGAGCAGGAGATCAGTGGGATGCAGACCCCAAATTCTCATAAAAAGACCAGACTTAATGGTCTGACTGAGACTAGAAGAATCCCGGCGGTCATGGTCCCCAAACCTTCTGTTGGCCCAGGACAGGAACCATTCCCGAAGACAACTCATCAGACATGGAAGGGACTGGACAATGGGTTGGAGAGAGATGGTGATGAAGAGTGAGCTACTTGTATCAGGTGGACACTTGAGACTGTGATGGCATCTCCTGTCTGGAGGGGAGATAGCAGGGTAGAGAGGGTTAGAAACTGGCAAAACGGTCACAAAATGAGAGATTAGAAGGAGGGAGGGAGCAGGCTGACTCAGGAGGAGAGTAAGTGGGAGTATGGAGTAAGGTGTATATAAGCTTATATGTGACAGACTGACTTGATTTGTAAACTTTCACTTAAAGCACAATAAAAATTATTTTAAAAAAAAAAAAAGAACATTTCAAGATCTCTCCTGAAGTATAATGTTGTCAGTGATAGAATAGTGCCCATAGGTCTGCAAGGAAGACCAGTTAATATGACTTATTATTCAAATTTAGGTACCAACCACTGAGGCCAAAGATGAGGCAATTAATGATTTTTACCAACTTCTGCAGTATGAAATTGATTAAGCATTCAACCAAGATGCATTGATAATTACTGGTGATTGGAATTTGAAAGTTGGAAACAAGAAGGACTGGTAGTTGAAAATATGGACTTGGCGGTAGAAAGAATGCCGGAGATCACATGACAGAATTTTACAAGACCAACGACTTCTTCATTTCGAATACCTTTTTTCAACGACATAAATGGCCACTGTACAAATGGACCTTGCTAGATGGAATAAACAGGAATCAAGTTGACTACATGTGTGAAAAAAGACGATGGAAAAGCTCATGCAAATTCAGATTGAAGCTAAGGAAAATTAGAACAAGTCTATGAGAGCCAAAGTATGACCTTGAGTATTGTCTTAATCATCTAGTGCTGCTAAAACAAAAACACCACAAGTGGATGGCTCTAACAAAGAAATTTATTCCAGTAGGCTAGAAGTGCAAATTCAGGGCACCAGCTCTCTCTGTCGGCACTAGGAAAAGGTTCTTGCCATCAATCTTCCCCTAGTCAAGGAGCTTCTCCCAGCAGGAACCCCAAGTCCAAAAGACGTGCTCTGCTCCTAGCATTGCTTCCTTGGTGGTATGAGGTCCCCCTGTCTCTCCACTCACTTCTCTTTTATGTCTCAAAAGAAATTGGCTCAAGACACAATCCAATCTTGCAGATTGAGTCCTGCCTTATTAGCATAATTGCCGATAATCCCATCTCATCAACATTGTAGAGCTAGGATTTAAAACACATAGGAAAATCACATCAAATGACAAAATGGTGGACAATCCACAATACTGGGAATCATGGCCTAGCCAAACTGATACACATATTTTTGGGGGACACAATTCAATCCATGACAAGTATATTCCACCTGAATTTAGAGACCACAAAAATAGATTTGACTCATTAAACAGTAATGACCGAAGACCAGACAAGTTGTGGAACGACAAGGACATCATACATGAAGAAAGCAAGAGATCATTAAAAAGACAGGAGAGAAACAAAAGACAAAAATGAAGGGACTCTGAAACTTGCTCTTGAAGGTTGAGTAGCTAAATCAAAAGGAAGAAATTAATGAAGTAAAAGAGCTGAACTGAAAATTTCAAAGGGCAGCTCGAGAAGACAAAGTATTATAATGACATGTGCAAAGATCCAGACTTAGAAAACCAAAAGGGAAGAACATGCTCAGCATTTCTCAAGCTGAGAGAGCTAAAGAAAAAATTCAAGACTCCAGTTGCAATAGTGCAGGATTCTATGGGGAAAATATTAAACAAGGCAAGAAGCATCAAAAGAAGATGGAAGGAATAAACAGTTACTGTACCAAAAAGAATTGGTTGGTGTTCAGCCAATATGATAAAGAATTGATGATACTGAAGGAAGAAGTCCAAGCTGCACTGAAAGCATTCTCGAAAAACAAGGCTCCAGGAATTGACAGAATGCCAACTGAGATGTTTCAGCAAATGGATGCAGCTCTGGAAGTGCTCCCTCGTCTATGCCAAGAAATTTGCAAGACTGCTACCTGGCCAACCAACTGGAAGAGATCAATATTTGTGCCCATTCGAAAGAGAGGTGATCCAACAGAATGCGGAAATTATTGCACAATATCATTAATATCACACACAAGAAAATTTTGCTGAAGATAATTCAAAAATGATTGCAGCAGTATATCGACAGGGTATTGCCAGAAGTTCAACCAGATTCAGACAAGGACATGGAACAAGGGATTTCATTGCTTGATGTCAGGTGAATCTTGGCTGAAAGCAGAGAATACCAGAAAGTTGTTTACCTGTGTTTTATTGACTATGCAAAGGCATTCAACTATGAATCATAATAATTATGGATAACATCACAAAGAATGGGAAATCCAGAACACTTAATCGTGCTCACAGGGAACCTGTACTTAGACTAAGAGGCAGTCGTTTGAACAGAACAAGGGGATACTGCATGGTTTAGAGTTAAGAAAAGTGTGCATTAGAGTTGTATCCTTTCACAGTATTTATTCAGTCTGTATGCTGAGCAAAGAATCTAAGAGACTGGACTATATGAACAAGAACATGGCATCAGGATTGGAGGAAGACTCATTAACAATCTGCGATGGATCACTTTCGAGTGGCCTCTTTAGCCATGGTCTCGTAACCCCTACCCAAGTGACTAGGCAGGACTATGTGATAGGATAATTGTATCCCATCAAGGGGATTAGTCAGTTTTTGCCATCCCCCTGGGCTTGAAATAGGCCATCCCAGAGGCAGGAAAGAGAGGAGGATCCCACTACCACTAAGGAAGAACAGCCTGCAGTGGAGAGAGTACCCTTTGGACCCAGGATCCCTGCATTAAGAAGCTCCTGGAACCAGGAGGCTGAGAAAGAGAACGAGCTGTAACCCTGAAGACAGCAAGAAGCAATGGCAGAGACCTGGCAGGAGAGACCACGCAGTTTCCCCGCCCACAGAGCAAGAAAGCTGAGTGCCTTTGGGCAGAGGCAGAGGACCAGGGAGAGGTGTGCCTGTGAGCACAGCTGGTAAGAGGCTGTCCTGATGGAAGAACTATATCCTGAGCGTTCCTGAATCTGAGTTGTAACCTGTTACTTCCCTGATAAACCCCATAATCATGAGTATTGTCTGTGAGCTCTGTGTGGCCCTTGCAATGAATTATTGAACCCAGCAGAGAAGTAGAGAGAACCAACTCAACAGCACCTAACAACAGCAACAGTTAAGAGAAAAGAATAGGGCACTGACCAAGGCTGCCTCCCTTTCATAAGTTCCAAAAGCAGAAGTAGCTCTCCCACAAAGCCTACTAAGCCTAATATAATTATATGCCTCTCCAAAATGTCAGGAGTGATTTGACAAAGCCAGAGCTTGAATCAAGTTATGAAAAACAAACACTGAACAAAAAAGAAGGCAGAAGGCTTCACTTTCTGTTTGATGCCTTGCTAATTCTAGAACGACCACAGTCTTTAAACACAAATCGATCACCATATGTATAACCCTGTGATAGGTGCTTAGAAGAAAGTGATGGGAGAGGAGACTGAGAAAGAGAAAGAAGCTGGGCTGGGTAGGACTTTGTGCATCTTGTTGAAGATTTGGACTTAAGGGCTGAAGCAGACTTCTAACCTAGTTGGGCTTGTGGTGGTGAAAATAGCCTCTGCTTGAAATAATGGAAGCCCTACTGGTGGCAATGAAGTGAATGAGAAAGAACGGGTATTGGCAGTGTTATTAAAGATGAACCAACAGTATTTGGTTTTAAAAAGACATCCATCACAGCCTCTACATAATTCTCGAAACTCTCACCAAAATATCCGTGCACATACTTAAAAAAAAAAAAAATCACATAACTAAAACTGGGACTGTCAAGTATTTCCAGAGTCTGGGAGGAATATTTTTTATCTACCACACTAATGTAACTGGATGGAAAAAAGCAATTAATAATCCATCCACAAGATGTACAATTGAAAGAAGGTAGGTGCTTCATCCCTTCTTGCTGTCTACCCTGGCTAAAAAATTGGAGGTCTATACGAGTGGTTCCCAAACTTTAGTGTGCATTCTAATCATCTGGAGAATTTGTTAAAACGCATATTCCTGGGCTTCATCACCCCAGCTTCTGGTCAGTAGGTCTGAAAAGGGCCCAAGAATATGCATTTTCAGCAAGAATCAAAGGAGATTATCAACAAGCCACACATTCCAGTTGTAAAGATGGACAACAGTCCTCTCTGTTTGCTGTTAAGGCTGTCCTACCTCTTCACCCCCTTCAGTACCTCTTTGTAAAACAATTTGTAGATACTTCCCCCATCCACAGCAACCACAAAAATAAAACAGAGCAGGAAATTGGACAAAAGAGAAAGGAAGAGAGCAGATGATGGCCCCTTTACATCAAGGAATGTTTTTAGACAAGGATATGAGCAGGAAAAGCAGCCCTGAGAAGACTTGGAATTGTAATTTTTCTTGAATGCCATCTATTCAGAGTATGGGAGAGTTATGTGATTGTTGTTGTTTGGTGCTGTTGAGTTGGTTCCAACTCATAGAAAATATTCCCTCTAAATCCAGTAGAACCACAAGAGCCAAAACCTGCTAGACCTTAAGGTAGGTGAAAGGATCATAACCCACACCCAAGTGGGTAGACAAGAAGGCCAAAGACGATTTGACCCATCTGTCTGTTGGCAACCACCAGGTCTAGATAGATCATTCTATATTCAAGGATAATGAAATGGGGCAAAGGAAGTCTATTAAGTAAATACTGTGGAACAAAGAAAATAACATCCTGTCAGTTCAGGAGGTAAGAAAATCACTGAAAATTTACTACAGCAACCAGTTAAAAAAATACTGCTTGCCATGCTTAAGAAGGGTGCAAGAAGACCCAACCTTCATGAAACAAAAGAGATCAAGACAAGAAAATGACACGTTTAATAAAAGAGAGAAGAAAGGAGAAGTAGCAGAATTAAACACACAAGGCTTTCAGATCTCAAAACCCTCCCACAATAAAACATCTAATAATGCTGGACAAAATATTTTAAAGCAACTTTTAACATGAATGTGTACGCTTATAAGAAAGTAGAGAAACTTCTCTACAACTGGGAATGAAGATGGAGAAAGTCTGGAATGTAAAGAATCACCAAGCTGCTGGATGCATTGGGGGCATCTATAATCCGAGGTATCTACAGCTTGTTAAATCAAAAAAACAAACCCGTTGCCAGCGAGTCAATTCTGACTCACAGCAACCCTACAGGACAGAGTAGAGCTGCCCCATGGGGTTTCCCAGGCTGTAATCTTCATGGAAGCAGTCTGCCACATCTTTCTCCCGCAGAGCAACTAATGGGTTTGAACAGCAAGCAAATCCTTCGGTTAGCAGCCAAGCACTTACCCACTGTACCACCAGAGCTCCTTCCTACAGCTTGTAGGGGGAACAAACAGGACAGGGGAGTGGATCGAAGACCCCTGCATAAAGCTAGGACTGAAAAATGACTACGCATTTAATGGACTAGGAAAAGAAAAACAAAGGTAGACAGCAGGAAATCACATGTGTTTGCTTAATTCAGGTAGAATATTTTTATTTCCTCTAAGAATTTGTGGCTTCTACCTGAAACTCAGATGGGTTTGAGGCTTGAACATACATTGTTTTCTTGTTATGAAGAAAAAAAGCATGCCAGTAATTTTAATTTAAAGTGGTCTCAGTATACATGCAGGATATTTGAACAGCAAAACTATTTGATGAATGTGTAAAACAAAAGCCCAGCAAAAATCAGCTGCAGAGAAGACTAGAAGGCAGGAGGGGACAGGAAAGCCGGTAACAGGGGACCCAAGGTTGAGAAGGGAGAGCGTTGACATGTTGTGGGGTTGTTAACCAATGTCATAAAACAATATGTGTGTTAACTGTTTAATGAGAAACTGGTTTGTTCTGTAAACCTTCATCTAAAGTACAAAAGAAAAAAATCAGCTGCAGAGTACCGATTATTGCAAGTACACACAGAACATTAAAAAATGAATTACATTAAAAGCCTTAAATATCAAAGAATATAGAACACATTTTCTGACTTAATGCAATTAAGGCAAAATAAAATTTTGTGACTTTAAAAAATAGATAAGCTTCTAAATCATCATGTGTTAAAAAAGAAAATGAGAATTAGGAAATACTTGGAATTGAACAATAATTAAATAAAGCCTGTGATATGGAGCTAAAACTATACTGAGCTTTGAGGCGAAAATTAATGAGCTAATTTTTCAACTAAAGTAGTATAAAAAAGAATAGTAGATTAAATTCAAACAGAATCATTAAAGTGAAAAGTTAGTTATTTGTAAAGACTAATCATTATAGCAGGAAAAAAAAAAACTTAATGGAAGGATTGGGAGATAATTTTGAGTAAATCTCCCAGAAAGGGGAGCAAAAAGGCTAAGAAAAGGAAAAGATGAAAACAGAGAATTGGTCTAGGAGGTCCAGCGTATGGAAAAATAGGAGTTCCAGAATGAGAGAACAGAATAAAAAGCACAGAAATCAGTGAATTATCAAAATTCAAGGAATTTTTCCTGAAATGAAGTAAGCAAGTGCCCAGATTAAAAGGGCTCAGCCCAAGGCAATGAATTGTGGACAAAGAACAGAACTTGTTAGCTTCCAGAGGGAAAACCAGGCTTCATATTAAGAATTAAGAATCAGAAGGGCAATGAACTTTCAAAGTCATAGCTAAGGGGAAAAGACAGACACAATATAACCTCAGGCACCTGGGACATAATAAAGATACCAACATGGGAATTTTTTACTTAATTTTTATACTGAGTTATGATATTTAAAATGAATGTTGAATGCATAATGGCACTTATGCATAAAAATGGCACTTTTTGCTGTATATTTATTTATATCTGGGTACATTATAACAAGGAGTATATTTGCTATATATTATATTTCCCCCCAGGAAGCCATTTGCCCTCCCTATACCAGTAGTGGAAGCCAGAAGACAATGAAACAATACCTTCAAATTCTGAAAGAAAATTATTTTCTATGATTATATACCCAGTCAAACTATTAATTATGAGTGAGTGCAGGATAAAGACATTTTTGGACATACAAATCTAAAAAAACGATTGACTTACCATGCACCCTTTCTCAGGAAGAAAGGGAGTAGGAGGCAGAGCCAACATGGTGCTATAGACAGAAGCATGATGCCGCCCCTCTACAGCAAAAACCCATAAAGCTAAGTAAAACAGATACAAATGTGAATCTTGGAACATCAAACGAAGGGATAAAGAACTCGATCAAGTACCAAATGGAATAAGAAGCTGACAGAGAACAGAGAATGAGGAGAGCTAAAGAGTGGAAGTCCCCTACCAGCTAGTGTAACATGGATTCACCATCTTGGACCTCAGCCACCAAAGAACACAGACAGGTGATACCAGGGAAGATAACTTCGAGGAACTCCCAACAGGAGACAAAGCACCCGGTAACCAGGGATGCACGCTTCTCCCCTCCCCCCCTACCGCCACCCCGAACCTTTTTCCCTGTATGAGGCCTCTGCCACCAAGGCCTGTGGACAAGGAGTACAGAAATGCAACTTCACAGAGCTCCCAACAGGCGACAGAGCACCAAGTAACCAGGGATACACGGTTTCCCATCTACCCACCCTTCTTCCCCATACACGGCCTCTGCCACATTCCAACAGGCCACAGTTGCTCGACCAGAGAGACACCACCTCACTGAAGCCCAGATTTGCCCCGCCCCCACTGGCCAGCTCTCCACACGTCACATCCTCTCCTTTCCCTCCTGCTTATCTGCACTGTGCACCAAGTTTTACAACCCCAAGTGGCACAGGCGCGGACTACTAGACCTCACCTTGCAGTGCCCCCAACCCCACCCTGCTGGTCCCAGAAGTTACTGCAAATGACACATCCCTGTGCTTCCCTCCCCCTGGACCTGCCCTGCTGCACCGTAGCTGAGGGACCAGCCATGCTCACCTGAACAAGGTGGTGAGAAGTATCATGTTCACAGATGAGCAAGCAACAAAGCACACCCAGCCCACCTGCCCAGACATAACCAAATAAAACAAAAGAGCAAGACAAAACAAACAAATCTACAATCAATAAAGAAAATAATTCCTGAATGTCCCACAGCAGACAGTATTAAAACATATTAAAAAACAGGACAGGACAGCTCCAGAAAGCGACCAAAATAAAACACCAGATGACCTTCTGGTAGGAGAAAAAGCACTGGAACTACCTGATAGGAAATTCAAAACTTTAATATTCAGGGGTCCCCAACAGATGTGGGAAAACACAGACAAAAATAAGGAAAAAATAGATAAAATCATGAAAAATACAGACAAAATCAGGGAAAACACAAGCAAAGCAAAGGAAAAATTCAGGAAAATTATACAGGAACAAAATGTCAAAATAAACAACTAGAAATCATAAGAAAACATCAATTAGAAGTCCAAAAGATAAACAAGAGTTCAGAAACGGACAGTGCAATAGAATGTTTGAGGAGCAAATTTGAAACAATCGAAGACAGGATCAGTGAAATTGAACACAAATCCTTGGATACTATTTTGTTTGAGGAAAAAGCAGGGAAAAGAATGAAGAAAAATGCAGAAACTCTGAGAATGACATGGGATACAATCAAAAGCAAAAATTTGCTCTGATATTGTTTTAGGAGCAAATTTGAAACAATGGAAGACAGGATCAGTGAAATTGAACACAAATCCTTGGATACCATTTTGTTTGAGGAAAAATCAGGGAAAAGAATGAAGAAAAATGAAGAAACCCTGAGAACAACATGGGATACAATCAAAAACAAAAATTTGCTCTGATCAGAGTTCCAGAATGGGGGAGAAAACAGAACACACAGAGAGGATCATTGAAGATTTGTTGACAGAAAACTTCCCTAACATCATGAAAGATGAAAAGCCTACAATCCAAGAAGCTCAACAAACCCCATATAGGATAGACCCCAAAAGAAAATCACCAAGACATATCATAATCACACTCACTAAAAACAAAGACTTCTGAGAGCAGCTCAAGAAAACGAAAAGTAATACACAAATGGGAAACGATAAGACTAAGCTCTGATTAATCGGCAGAAACCGTGAAGGCAAAAAGGCAATAGGATGACATATACAAAACCTTGAAAGAAAAAAATCACCAACCAAGAATAATATATCCTGTAAAACTCTCACTGAAATATAATGGTGAAATTAGGACATTTCCAGATAAAAAGAAATTATGGGAATATGTAAAAACCAAACTAGACTTACAAGAATTATTCAAAGGAGTCCTTCAGTAAGACAACCAACATCAGACAACAACCTGAAATTAGGACACAGGAGAGGATCAACCAGATACCAACCTAGGTAATAAACTCTCAAGGGTAAAACACAACTAAAAAATTTACAACAGGGAACTGGAAAGGTCAATCTGTAAATGACACAATGTCAAAAGCAATAAAGGAGGTAATAAATGCTATAGGTATAGAACTTCCAAATGGAGAAGAAGTCAAGGTAATATCAAGTAATAAAAGACTGGTTTAAACTTAGGAAGATGGGTAAATTTCAAGGTAACCACAAAGAAAGTTAACAAACCTACTCATCAATATAAAACATAAAGTCTTATTAAAAACAAAAGAAATGAAAAAAATCCACAAACGAAAGGAATTCAGCACAGGAGAGTAAGAGGAACAAAGAAAACATCAGCAGTACAAAAAAACACTACAAAATGATGCCAATAAACTCACACCTATCGATAATCACACTGAATGTAAATAGCTTAAATACACCATGAAGACACAGAGAGTGACAGAATGGATTAAAAAACAGAACCCATCAATATGCGGTCTGCAAGAAACCTTGTAGCAAAGACATAAATATATTAGAAATCAAACGATGGAAAAAAATATATCAAGCAAACAGCAACCAAAAAAAGAGCAAGAGTGGCAATACTAATCTCAGATAAGATAGACCTCAAAACAAAATCCACCATTAAAGACAAAGAAGGACATTATATAATGATTAAAGGGTGAATTCACCATGAGGACATAGACTTAATAAATATCCATGCACTCAATGACAGGACTCCAAAATACATAAAACAAACTTCAACAGCACTGAAAAGAGAAATTGACAGTTCCACAGTAATAGTGGGAACTTTCAACACATGATTCTCAGTTTTTTTTTATGATTCTCAGTAAAGGACAGAATATCTAAAGAGAAACTCAGCAAAGATACAGAAAATCTAAAGGCCACAATCAAACAACCTGACCTCACAGACATACATAGAACACTCCACCCAACAGCAGTTAAGTACACATTCTTTTCCAATGCACATGGAAAGTTGTGGTGTGATTAATTACTTTTGTGGGTGGTCTTTCTAACCTGGGCTTGTAATTCCCACCCAGGTGACTGTGTGATGGAGTAATTGTGGCCTACCAAGGGGATTGGTCAGCTTTGCCTTAAAAGAGAGCCAATTCCAGAGCAGAGAGGAAGAGTCCACAACCCCCAAAGAAGGAGAAAACAATGGGAGAGACTCAGCAGCAGGAGATGGTACAGTGGGCTTCCTGGCCCATGGAGGGAGAAAGCTCAGTGACTTGGGGTAGAAACTGAGGGCCGGGGAGAGGTATGTCTGCAGGCACAGCTGGGGAGAGGCTATCCTGATGGAAGAATGAGTACTTGAGTGTACTTGAGCCTGAATTGTAACTGTTACTTCCCTAATAAACCCAATAATTATGAGTATGGTCTGAGTTCTGTGTGGCCATTGCAATGAATTATTGAACCCAGTAGAGAGTGCTGTGGGAGGGACCGTTAGTGTGAGAATTGGTAGAGGTGGCAGAGACAGGAGGCATGTCTGACCTCCGTCTCATAGGAATCAGCCTTGGGCTGTTGACCTTGGTTCTCCTTCCCTCTTGTGGGGTTGGATGAGGTCAGACACTGACCCCAAGCAACTTTTACAGTTTGTGCCAGGAGTGGGATTCTTTACAATGGCAGCAGACTCATGAAAGCATGGGACTTTAAGAATGAAGGGGCTTGGGAAGTGAAACTTTTGATTCTTAAGTGGTTACTTTGGTCATAGCTACCTGTAATGGCTAAAAAGCTACAGCTGGAGAGACCTGGGGCCAAAGCTAGGCCAGATAAGATTATGATATAGCTGAGGGGAGAAAAGGTCCACCTGGAGTGGCCTGGCGTCAAAGCCAGGCCAGATAAACAGGATGATTAATGGGTGGCCGGGGTATTCTGGTTCCATCCAGCCAGAAGCCCAAGGCCATATGCATATGAATGGGAAGATAGTCAAATAGAGAAGAGGAAACCAGAATGTTTTAAAAAGGGTTATGTGTTTAGGATTATGTATTTAACTGCATGTACTGGGGATATTGAATATTTCTCCTGCTTAGTGTTGTAAAGCAGACCTAAATGTGTGGTAGAAATGAATGTTGAGTATTAGAGATTACAGACAGCATGTGACTCTACCTTCAGCCAGTACTTGATTGGATATGCTAAAAGGGGAACTAGGATTTGCCCAAGAGAAACACAGGTTTTTTGTTTCAAGATGGTAGCTGTGTGCAAAGTGGGGGCTTAGGTGGAAAACCTGAGTCCCACCCAGATTTGCATTTGAAAAGACATGCAGAACCACCCAGAACTGTTGAGAGAACAAAAGATTTGCATTTGAAGGAGGAACATACAGGAAAAAAAGGTGACTGTTTTGCTTTTTGAATTTCAAACTAGTGGTTTGCTGTTAGATGCATCAAGGCAGGAAAAGACAGGGTCCATTAAAGAGAGTCCCCTTCCAGAACTGGAAGTTAAAGGGAGGCAGTGAGTACACAGTTTGGTCTGCTTGGTTGTGGTGCAGACCTGGGTATACTCAATAAGTGGAAGTGGGGGAAGTGGAGCAATAAAGAGATGGGCTGAATTTAGACATGTTCCATTGGCACCCATTCACCCAGCCCACGGGGGCTAGAGATGAGAGAGTGGAAGGACTGGCTGATCAGAAGTAAAAGGAGTAGTTGGACGCCTGAAGTTTACGGTGGGGGGGGGGGAACTGTTGAGCTAGCCCAACAGGGCAAGGGTTGAAAGTGGGTGAAGGGGTTGTGTGAAGTGCCAGGAGGTGTGTGTGAACTCTCCAGCCTAAGGCTGCTACTTATTGTTACCTAGATTGGATGGCTAGGGATGAGCTGACCAGAGCCCAAATGAAGAGAGAGATGTCTGACACCATGAGCAGGTATAAATTGTTGCAATTTGATGGCTTGCTCTGGACTGGACTGTGTGGATGCAGATGCTCAAAGTTCCAACTGGAAATGAAGATTCTTCAAGACCAAAGAACACACTTGGCTCCTCAGAGAACTGGTTTGATAGGGACAAGCAATTTAAACATTGGCTATCTAAAACGGGAGGCTGGGGGGAGATGAAGACATAAAGTA
Source organism: Loxodonta africana (assembly GCF_030014295.1). Taxonomy (NCBI): domain Eukaryota; kingdom Metazoa; phylum Chordata; class Mammalia; order Proboscidea; family Elephantidae; genus Loxodonta; species Loxodonta africana. The sequence goes on from NC_087358.1 coordinate 60,340,221, forward strand.
GCTGGCTTACAAGCTGTCCTGAGTGTGCTTACTTAAATGAGGGGGACAAGGGACAATCCTCTCTGAATAGATTTCTCTTTTCCTGATGATTCTGGGGAAGAGAGGATGGGGAAGATGATGATAGAATTATATGATTCAGCTGTGACTTGATTGTTGTAAGGCTAATTGTTATTATAAAAACTGCAATTGTAGAAGCTGTAAGTATAAAAGAGTGGACAAAGGGGGAGGCATTGCTGGATCAGAGTACAAGGCCAAAACTAAAGTCCCTTAAAAGTTTCGCTGTGCTCATACGCCGTGAGGCTCAGAGCAAAGGAATAATCTTCTCTCAGTTTATTTTACTAGAGGCCAGAAAGGGTGAAGCTGAAATGACTTTTGGAGAAGCTGACCAGATCAGATGAACACCTGCAGCAGACCTGAATGGCTGGTACCTAAGCAATCTCACCCTTAGGACTCTTTAGTCCTACTGCAGGACTAATTGTTAATAACTGTTTTGGAGAGTTAAAATGATTGGGAGGGGGAAGTTATCCTCCAAATATGAAAGAACCATGGCTAGAAAAGCCAGGGGGTAGCCTGCGGTGCAATTAATTACTTTTATGTGTGGCCTTCTTGCCACGGGCTTGTAACTCCCACCCAGCTGATTATGTGATAGAGTAATTGTGGCCTACCAAGGGGATTGGTCAGTTTTTCCTTAAAATAGAGCCAATTCCAGGGCAGGGAGGAAGGGCCCACCACCGCCAAAGGAGAGACCCAGCAGCAGGGTATGGCATGGTGGGCTTCTTGGCCCATAAAGAGAGAAAGCTCAGTGCCTTGGGGTAGAGACTGAGGGCAAGGGGGAGGTGTGCCCGTGAGTACAGCTGGGAAGAGGCTATCCTGATGGAAGAATGGTATCCTAAGTGTACTTGACCCTGAATTGTAGAGTTAGTATTAAAATTGGTAGGGATGGCAGAGACAGGAGGCATATCTGACCTCCATTTCATAGGGATCAGCCTTGAGCTATTTACCTTGGTTCTCCTCCCCCCCTTGTGGGGTTGGAAGAGGTCAGACACTGCCCCCAAGACATTGTTACAAACCTTCTCCAGAATAGACCACATCTTAGGCCACAAAGCAATCCTCAACAAAATCTAAAACACTGAGATAATATAAAGCATCTTTTGTGATCACAATGCCACCAAAGTAGAAAAAATAACTGGAAGAGCAAGGGGTAAAAATCAAATAATATAGAAACTGAATAACATCTTGCTTAAAAACCACCGGGTAATAGAAGAAATCAAAAATGGAATAAATTCCTAGACTCAAACAAGAATGAAAACACATCATACCAGAACCTTTGGGATACAGCAAAGGCAGCAATCAGAGGTCAATTTTTAGCAACAGATGCACACATCAAAAAAGAAGGGGCAAAATCAAAACATTAGCTGCACAAACAAATAGAAAGAGAACAGCAGAAGAAGCCCACAGCCACCAGAATAAAGGATATAGTAAACATCAGAGCAGAAATAAATGAAATAGAGAAGAGAAAAACATTAGAATCAACAAAACCAAAAGTTGGTTCTTTGAAATAATCAACAAAATCAGCAAACCACTGGCCAAACTGACAAAAGAAAAACACGAGAGGATGCAAATAACCCCAATAAGAAATAAAATGGGGGACATTACAAGAGACTGAACTGAAATAACAATGATCATAACAGTCTTATGAAAAATTATACTCCAACAAATTTGAAAACCTAGAGGGAATGAACAAATTTCTAGAAACACACTACCTAGATAAAATAACACAAACTGAGGTTGAAAATCTGAACAGACCCATAACAGGAGAAGAGAATGAAAAGGTATCCTGACCAGATGGCTTCATTGGAGAATTCTACCAAACATTCAAAGAGCTTGCACCAGTACTACTTAAACTACTTCAGAACATAGAAAAGGAAGGAATACTTCCAACCAGGCAAAGACACCACACACACACACACACACACACACACACACACACACACACACACACACACGAAATTACAGACCAATATCTCATGAATATAGATGCAAAAATTCTCAACAAAATTCTAGCCAATAAAATTCAGCATCATATCAAAAAAATAACACTCCATGACCAAGTGGGGTTCATACCAGGTATGCAAGGATGGTTTCACTTTAGAAAATCAAGCAACTTAATCCATCACACAAGTAAAATAAAAAAATCACATGATCATCTTAATTGATGTAGAAAAGGCATTTGATAAAGTTCAGCACCCCTTGCTAATAAAAACTCTCAGTAAAATAGGTATACAAGGGAAATTCCTCAGCATAAGGAAGGGGATCTATACAAAACCGACAGTCAAAATCATTCTTAATGGAGAGAGGCTAAAAACATTCCCCTTGAAAACAGGAATGAGACAAGGATGCCCTTTATTACCACTTCTATTTAATATTGTGCTGGAAGTCCTAGCTAGAGCAGTAAGGCAAGAAACAGAAATAAAGGGCATCCAAATTGGCAAGTGTCTTACCTGGGTTCTCTAGAGAAGCAAAACTAGTAAAGCATATAAATATATATAGAGAGAGAGATTTATATCAAGGAAATGGCTCATGAGGTTGTAGAGGATGTAGTGTCCCAAGTCTGTTGATCAAGATAGAGGCTTCTCCTGATTCACGTAACTGCAGGGGCTTGCAAACCCAAGATTGTCAGGTTAGAGTGCAGGGCTTTTGCTCACAGGCTGTGAAAGACTGATGAATCCCAAGATTGGGAGGCAAGACTGCAGGTAAGCTGCTAGCTCAAGTATCAGGAGCCAGAGGTCAGACACACAGGAGCCAGCTACAGGATCCAGAATGAGCAGAAGCCCCTGTGCCCTACCAAAACTTCCATCTACACTCAATGCAGGCCACACGCCCAAGGAAATTCTCCTTCAACCAAGGCTACTCATAGCAGTTTCCATCACGGGGGTGACCACACATCAGATCTTAACAGGGAAGTAACCACACCATCACACGACTGCCAAACCACTGCCAAGCTGACACACAATCTTAACCTTCACAGCAAGGAAGAAGTAACACTCTCCCTATTTGCAGATGATATCATACTATACACAGAGAACACAAAAACTCCACAAAAAAACTACTGGAACTAATAGATTTTAGCAGAGTAGCAGGGTAGAAGATAAACATAAAAAGTCAGTTGGATTTCTATATACCAATAAAGAGAACTATGAAAAGGAAATCAGGAAAACAGTACCATTTATAATAGTCCCTAAAAAAATAAAACACTTTGGACTAAATGTAACCAAGAACGTAAAAGACCTATACAAAGAAAACTACAAAACACTACTGCAAGAAACCAAGAGACCTATATAAACGGGAAAATATACCATGCTCAAGGATAGGTAGATTCAACATTATGAAAATATCAATTCTACCCAGAGCAGTCTACAAATGCAGTGCAATCCCTATCCAAATACCAACAGCATTCTTTAATGAGATGGAAAAACTAATCTTTAACTTTATATAGAAAGGGAAGAGGCCCTGGATAAGTAAAGCACTACTGAAGAAGAATAAAGTAGGAGGACTCTCACTACCTGACCTCACAGTCTACTACACAGCTACAGTAGTCTAAACAGCCTGGTACTGGTACAATGACAGAAACCTCGACCAATGGAACAGAACTGAGAACCCAGATGTAAATCCATCCATCTGTGGTCACCTGATCTTCCACAAAGGCTCAGAATCCATTAAATGGGGAAAAGACAGTCTTTTTAACAAATGGTATTGACAAAACTGGATGTCCATCTGCAAAAACATGAAGCAGGACCCATATCTCACTCCATACACAAAAGCTAATTTAAAATTATCAAAGACCTAAATATAAAACCTAAAATGATAAAGACCATAGAAGAAAAAATAGGGTCAACACTACAGGCTATAATGCATGGCATAAACAAGATACAAACCATAACTAAAAACACACGAACACCAGAAGATAAGTTAGATAACCGGGGTCTTCTAAAAATTAAACACTTAGGCTCACGGAAAGACTCCACCAAAACAGTAACAACAGAACCTACAGACTGGGAAAAAAATTTTGGCTATGACAAATCTGTCAAGGGTCTAATTTCTAAAATCTATATATAAAAAAAATTTTTTTTTATAGGAAAATCCAACAGCTCTGCAACAAAGAGACAAATAATCCAATTAAAAAATGAGCAAAGGATGTGAACATACACTTTGCCAAAGAAGACATTCAGAAGGCTAACAAATACATGAGAAAATGCTCAAGATCGGTAGCCATTAAAAAAAAAGCCATTAGAGAAATGCAAATCAAAACTACAAGGAGATACCATCTCACCCTGGCATCACTGGCAGGAATAAAAAAAAACAAAAACAGAAAATAACAAATTTTGGAGAGGCTGTGGGGAGATGGAATTCTTATGCACTGCTGGTGGGAGTGCAAAATGGTACAACATTTCAGAAAATGATAAAAGCTAGAAATAGAAATAGAGATACCATATGATCCAGCAATATATCCTAGAGAAATAGAAGGCATGGCACGTATAGACATATGCACACCTATGTTCACTGCAGCATTGTTCACAACAGCAAAAAGATGGAAACAACCCAAGTGCCCATCAACAGATGAATGGATAAACAAACTATGGTACATATACAAAATGGAATACTATGCAGCAATAAAGAACAAGGATGAATCTGTGAAACATCCCACAACATGGATGAATCTGGAGGGCATTATGCTGAGTGAAATAAGTCAATCACAAAAGGACAAATACTGTATGAAAACACTACTATAAAAACTCATGAAAAAGCTTACATACAAAAAGAAACAATCTTTGATGTTTCTGACGGAGGGGAGGGGTGAGGAGGGGAAAACACTAAACAGACAACAGATAAGTGATGACTTTGGTGAAGGACAAGACAGTACACAATACTGGGGAAGCCAACACAACTTGACCAAGGCAAGATCGTGGAAGCTTCATACCAAGCCAAAAGCCAGTGCCGCCAAGTCGATTCTAACTCAAAGCGATCCTATAGTCGGAAGCTTCATAGACACATCCAAACTGCCTGAGGGACCAAATTACTGGGCTGAGGGCTGGGGACCATAGTCTCAAGGGACATCTAACTCAATTGGCATAACACTTTATAAAGAAAATGTTCTACATCCTACTTTGGTGAGTAGCATCTGGGGTCTTATAAGCTTGTGAGTGGTCATCTAAGATACTCCACTGGTCCCAACCCATCTGGAGCAAGGGAAAATGAAGAAAACCAAAGACACAAGGGAAAGATTTGTCCAAACGACTAGTGGACCACAACTATCACAGCCTCTATCTGACTGAGTCCAGCACAACTAGATGATGCCCAGCTACCACCACCGACTACTCTGAAAGGGATTACAATAGAGGGTCCCAGACAGAGCTGGTGAAATATGTAGAACAAAATTCTAACTTACAAAAAAAAAAAAGACCAGACTTACTTGTCTGACAGAGACCATAAGAGAAACCCCTAGAGTATGGCCCTTGGACACCCTTTTAACTCAGTACTGAAGAGACTCCTGAGGTTCACCCTTCAGCCAAATATCAGGCCCATCAAATAAAATGAGACTAAATGGGCACACCAACCTAGGGGCAAGGATGAGAAAGCAGGAGGGGACAGGAAACCTGGTAACTGGGAACTCAAGGTCAAGAAAGAGTGTTGACATGTCATGGGGTTGGCAACCAATGTCTCAAAACAATATGTGTATTAATTGTTTAATGAGAAACTAATTTGCTCTGTAAACCTTCATCTGAAGCACAATCAAAAAAAGAAGAAATGGAGTAAACCAAGAATGAGGAAAATACGGGACCTGGAACGAAATGGAGATCCAACATATAAGAGAGGGAAAAAGAATTCAAGAATGACAGCAAAAAGAAACACAAAGGGGACAGCTGTGCAGCAGGTCAAAAGTCCACCAGTCTCCATGGGAGCTGGTCAGAGGGTTCAGAGAGAGACTTCTTTAAGAAGACAAACTTCCCTAGGGATTATCATGGAGAGGGAACACAACCCTTACCGGGCTTGAATGTACTGAGTTCATGACGACTGTATGAAAATGAAACAAACAAGCAGAAAAGATAATTATTAATTTCAAAGAAAGCAAAATATTAGGAAAGGAAAAGTATAGCACAGTATAGTAGTATAAAAGTATATCACGACGGAGTGTTGCTTCCTTAAAAAGCTAGAAATAGAAATACCATATGATCTAGCAATCCCACCCTAGGGACATAAGAGCTGTGACATGAATAGACATATATGCACCCATATTCATTGCAGCATTATTCACGACAGCAAAAAGATGGAAAAACCTAAGTGCCCATCAACAGAAGAACGGATAAACAAATTATGGTACATACACACAATGGAATACTGAGCAATGGTAAAGAACAGTGATGAGTCCATGAGACATCTCACAACATAGATGAACTTGGAGGACGTTACGCTGAGTAAAATAAGTCAATCACAAAAAGGCAAATATTGAATGAGACCACACTACTCTAAAAAAAGGGTTACATACACACTTAAACACACACAAACATTCTTTGATGGTCACCACCATGGGGGGAGAGACTTCCTTAGTCAAGAAGAAAATCAAAACCAATGTTGGAGACAGAGAAAAAGAGTCCTAGTTTGAACCCTTGAGTCAGTGAGGGCTGAGCTAATCCTTTGGAAATCCGTGATAAGTAAACACCTTTCAGTGTATACAAGGAAGCAACTTAGCTTTTTGTCACCCTAAATGGCAAGGGCTCTGATACATGCAATCTGTCATCCCTGAAGCCTTGCAGGAGCTTCTTGCCTGGGAGATGTGGCTGGCTGTTCTTGGTACTAATCACTGTTATACCAAAAACAAACCAAACCCACTGCTGCCAAGTCGATTCCGACTCATCGTAACCCTATAGAACAGAGAACTGCCCCATAGGGTTTCCAAGGAGCACCTGGTGGATTCAAACTGCTGACCTTTTGCTTAGCAGCTGTAGCTCGTAACCACTACACCATCAGGGTTTCCATTTGCTGTCACAGTACCTCTTTAACCTTTAACAGGAGCCTCTGAGTGGTGCAAACAGCTAAGTGCTGGGCTACTAGCCATAAAGTTTGTCATTTTAAACCCACCCAGAGCTGCCTTGGAAGTCAGGCCCGACGATTTTCTTCCAAAAGTTCACTGCCTTGAAAACCCTACAAAGTGCAGTTATACTCTGTGAATTGACTCCATGGCAACTAACCAGTGGAGTCGATTCAGACTCACGGCCACTCGCCTGTGACAAAGTAGTGCTGTGCTCCAAAGGGTTTTCAAAGGCTGGTTTTTCAGAAGTTAGATCACCAGGTCTTTCTTCTGAGGCACTCAAACTTCCAGGCTTTCGGTTAGCAGATGACCTTGTTAACTGTCTGTACTACCTAGGGACTTGTTTGCCTTCACTGGAACCTAGGCTTCAGGAGGACTGTCTGACTGACCGCTATATCTCAAATGCCTAGCATACTGCTTGGCAAAGTAAGTGCTAGTTAAGTATTTTTTGAGTGAATGGTAATATTCTTTTTACCACATTCTTCCTTAACAAGTCTCCAACTAGACAAGACTGGTAACAACTGGCATTACTACCACCAGTACCAGATTCTGTACGACAAACCAAGGATAAAAAAAAATAAGGAGGTTTATAAATAATACAAAGACAGCTCTACTGTTATATTTGGTAATTGGCATCACTGCTACCTTTGTTGTGTTTAAGAGATAGGGCTTTTTCTTTTATACTTAAAATTTTGTCATTTTGTGCCACTTTCTATCAATTTTTATTATTTTTACCATTACCTTTTTTTAAAAAATATTTTACGTATCTTAGGTGAAAGCTTACATAGCAAATTAGGTCCCCATTTAACAATTTTTATGCAGATTTTTCCATGACATTGGTTACTTTCTTCACAATATGTCAACGTTCTCATTATTTCCATTCTTTTTGTTGTTTCCATTAATCCAGTTTCCCCACCCCTCCTTAGCTTCTCATTTTGTTTTAGGGTAAACGTTGACTGTTTGGTCTCCTACAGTTGATTACTGAAGGAAGCACAGTATGCATGGATGACCTTGTTTGTTTTATACGTCAATCTATTATTTGGCTGAAGGTGACCACTGGGAGTGACTTCAGTTCAAAGCTCAAAGGGTGTCTCAAGGCAATAATCTCGGGGTACCTCTGGTCTCTTTCGGGTCCAGTAAGTCTGGCCTTTTTCAGTAATTTGAGTTTTATTCTACATTTTCTCTGTTTCTATCTGGGACCTTGTGTCCCTGGTCAGCATGGTCAGTAGGGGTAGCCAGTTACCATCTAGTTCTTCTGGTCTCAGGCTAGATGAGTCTGTGGGTCATGTGAGCTATTAGTCCCGTGCACTAGTTTCTTCTTTGAGTCTTTAGCCTCCTTCATTCTCTTTTGTTCCAGATGGGTATGTTTACACTATACTGTAGTCTATTAGGAGCCTTGGTAGCACAGCAGTTAAGAGCTATGGCTGCTAACCAAAAGGTCAGCAGTTCAAATCCACCGCCATTCCTTGGAAGCCCTATGGGGTACTTCCACCCTGTTTTATAGGGTTGCTATGAGTCAGCTCAACAGCAATGGGCTTGATTTGGTTTTGGTGGTGTATTAAGTGTGCAATAGCATTATATCTAAAAAAAAAAAAAAAGTACATACCTTAATTAAAAAATGCTTTATTGCTAAAAAATGCTAACCATCACCTGAGCCTTCAGCGAGTCATAGTCCTTTTGCTGGTGGAGGGTCTTGCCTCGATGTCAATGGCTGCTGACCAATCAGGGTGGTGGTTACTGAAGGTTGGGTACGCTGTGGCAATTTCTTAAAATAAGAAAAGAATGAAGTTTGCGGTATCGATTGACTCTTCCTTTCATGAAAGATTTCTGTGCAGCCCATGATGCTGTTTGATAGCATTTTACCCACAGTAGACCTTGTTTCAAAATTGGAGTCAGTCCTCTCAAACCCTGCCACTGCTTTATCAACTAAGTTTATGTAATATTCTAAATCCCATAGGGTTTCCAAGGAGCGGCTGGTGGATTTGAACTGCCCACTTTTTGGTTAATAGCCCCTCTCTCATCCACTGTGGCGCCAAAAGTTCTGCTCTGTCCTATAGGGTCCCTGAGTTGGAATCTACTCAGTGGCGACGTTGTTTTTTTAATGCCTGCAGGAGCTCCTTGGAAACTCTATGGCACAGTTCTACTGTGTCCAATACGGTCACTCTGAGTCGGAATCGACTTGACGGCAGTGGGTGGTGGTGCTGGTGGTAGTTATAATTAGCACTCATTTATATTTATAGTTGGCAGTGGGAGCCAAGAGGAAAGAAAGAGCGTAGTTCCTCATCACCTAAAAGAATGTCAGACAAACTCACTGATCATCACTAGAGCAATAGAAATATTAGCAAATATATTTAATATTAAAATGTAAATTTACTAACTGCTTCAAAAGCTAACTCTGAGAACCAGACGACTGTTTTTCTTTTTTAATTTTGTTTTCAGGGAAGGTTTACAGAGCAGTTTAAAAGGTTTACAGAGCAGTTTAGGTTCCCATTAAACAATTTCTACACAAGTTGTTCAGTGACGTTCTCACAATGTGTGAACATTCTCATTATTTCTGTTCTGGTTGTTCCATTTCCATTCATCTAGTTTCCCTGCCCTCTTACAGTCTCGTCTTTGTTTTAAAGTAAGTGTTGACCATTTGGTCTCATATAGGTTATTTTTTAAAGGAGCACAGTACTTACAGGTGATATTCATTATTTTTTGAACCAATTTGTTATTTAGCTACAAGGTGACCTCAGGAGTTAGTTTCAGTTTGTTAAAAATAATCAAAGTTCAATGAAATTGGAGCATAAAATTTATTCTGAAGCAGTTATTCCATATGCATATACCCACTGCCGTCGAGTTGATTCCAACTCATAGCGAGCCTATAGGACAGAGTAGAACTGCACCATAGGGTTTCCAAAGAGCACCTGGCGGATTCAAACTGCCAATATCTTGGTTAGCAGCCATAGCACTTAACCACTAAGCCACCAGGGTTTCCTATATGCATACAGGAAGGCCATTTTGGTTCCAGAAAAAGCAAGTGCTTCGAAAAAGCTAGGTACTGTAGGACTTAGGAACAGAAGGAAAAAAAAAACCCCAAACCTGTTGCTGTCAAGTTGATTTCAACTCAAAGCAACTGGTGACCTCCAGCCCTCCTCTTCATATACTAGGGAGTTAGGTGGGGTGCTAAGGAGCGCTGGTGGCACAGTGGTTAAGCAGTCAACTGCTGTTGGAATCCATAGCCACTCCATGGGACAAACATGTGGCAGCCTGTTTGTGCAAAGACTCAGCCTTGGAAACGCTATGGGGCAGTTCTCTGACCTATAGTGTTGCTATGAATTGGAATTAACTGGAAGGCAGCAGGTTTAGGTGAGGTGCCTGCTAGTGGTAGGAAGGCACCTTCTGCCACCTCTAGAATTGCCCCATAGGGTTTCCAAGAAGCGGCTGGTGAATTCGAACTGCGACTTTTTGGTTAGCGGGAAGGCGTGAGAAATACAGAACAACTCTTGGATAATTTTAGCATGATTGATTGTACCCCATTCTCCCCCTTTACTGGTATCAATGGATGTCAGCTCACAAGACAGTCTCTGCCCCTCTAATTTGAGTCTTTGGAGATTCCAGTTTACTAAGCCTGGCTTCTAATAAGAAAGGAAGGATTTGCAACTTTGGGGGGAAGAAAAGCAGCTGGAGTGATTTGGGTCAGGGTTTCTTTAAAGTGAATATTTGATTTTTATGGGTAAGAAAAACCTCAAATTAAAGTAAAATTTTTTTTTTATCTGTTGCTAATTTTCGTATTCAACATACTCAAGGTTTGAAGACTATCTCAGGGTAATAGTCTTGGGGAGTCGTCCGGTCTCAACCAGTCCACTAGGTCTTTTTTTTTTTTAATTTGAGGCTCTGTTCCACAATTTTCTCCCATTTCAAAAAAAAAAAAAAAACCAAACCCACTGCTGTGGAGTCGATGCCAACTCATAGCAGCCCTATAGGACAGAGTAGAATTGCCCCATATGGTTTCCGAGTAGTGCCTGGTGGATTTGAACTGTCTGCCATTTGGTTAGCAACCGTAGCACTTAACCACTACACTACCAGGATTCCCTTTCTCCCATCAGTTCAGCGGATTTTTAAAGAGTTGTTTTGGCTTTTTTTCCCCAAATACTGCCTTCAATCATGCTGTTGAATTGCTCTTTACCCTTCCTTAGTGGAAGGATTCCAGAGAATTCTATTCACTTTCAGCTGAAATCTTTTCTACTTAAAACTCCTCCAAACTCCTTCCCTCTTCTTGATGAATGCTAAAGGGACTCGGCAAACCAAGGGTGAGCCATCTGGGCTTTTCCTCCCTCCACCACCCTCTCTCCTTCACTTTAGCCCAGGGACTCACACACCCGGCACACCTCTTTTATAACAAATACCAAGTAATGCTGCCTTTCAAAAATCAAAACCAAACCTACTGCATCAAGTTGATTCCGATTCATAGAGACCCTATAGTTCAGAGCAGAACTGCCTCGTAGCGTTTCCAAGGCTGTAAATCTTTAAGGAAGCAGACTACCATATCTTTTTCCTGAACGCCATTGGTGTTTCGAACCGTCGATCTTTCAGTTAGCAGCCAAATGCTTAACCACTGTGACATTAGGGCTCCTATGCTGTCTTTACCATCCCCAATGAAATTCCTAGACAACATAATTTCCCTACATACATAATTAAAAAATAAATATAATATCCTAACCTTAATGTAACCCATAGCGACCCTGTAGGAGAGAGTAGAACTGCCCCATAGAGTTACAGAGTTTCCAACGAGCACCTGGTCAATTCGAACTGCCGACTTTTTGGTTAGCAGCCATAGCTCTTAACCATTATGCCATCAGGGATTCCAACCTTAATTAAGGGAAATATAAACGGAAGTAATTTATTTTAAAAATATGTATTTTAATATATAAACGCTCAGGTAACCAAAACGAAACTCATTGCTGCGGAGTCCATTCCAATTCATAGTGACCCTATGGGATAGAGTAGAACTGCCCCAGAGGGTTTCCAAGGAACAGCAGGTGGATTCGAACCACCAAGCTTTTGGTTAGCAGCCAAGCTCTTAACCACTACCCCACCAGGGCTTTAACACTTAGGTAGCACTACATGACAAAACAGAGGCACACAAGAACCCGTCGCCGTCAAGCCGACCCTGCCTCAAGGCAATCCCGTAAGTGCTCCACAGGGTCTTTATGGCTGGTTTTTCAAAAGTAAGTCACCAGAACTTTCTTCCGAGGCATCTCTGGCTGAACGCTAACCTACAGCCGTTCAGTTAGCAGCTGAGGGCGTTAACTGTGCCACCCAGGGACTCCCGGATGCATATCTGTAGGAATAATCAATATGCATAAATTTAAGAGAAGAAAAAATTGAACTGAATATGGTGAACATTATTTTTAAATATTTTGATAAGGGGTCCTGAGCCCTGGTGGCGCAGTGGTTAAAGCACTTGGCTGCTAACCAAAAGGTCAGTGGTTTGAACCCACCAGCAGTTCCTCAGGAGAAAGATGTGGTTTCTGTAAAGATTCCAAAAAAAAAAAACAAAAACCAAACCCAGTGCCGTCGAGTCGATTCTGACTCATAGCGACCCTATAGGACAGAGTAGAACTGAGTGGCTCCTCTGTAAAGATTAAAAAAAAAAAAACAGCCTTGGAAATCCTGTGGGACAGTTTGACTCTGTCCTACAGGGTCGCTATGAGTCAAAATGGACTCTACGGCAGTGGGTCTGGGTTTTGGTGATAGAAGGTCTAAATGAGCATAGTTGTGTATCTACATAGAATCCCTGCAACTTTGACAGCCACAAAGGCAGATTGACACAGAGGGTTGCACTGGCAACTCAGGCCACGGGAGGCATTGCTGTGAAATGGGTAACAACTCTTGTAAAGTTCAGAATGCAAACAATTAGAGAATTAAAATCTTCCGTTGACTCACCCTACATTGGGTTCCTGGAAAATTCAGTGTGTAATTAGAATATTGAAAAATATCTTTGTGTTCAGATTTACAACAAAGGGTTAGCGGCCGAGTGCTTTAACCACTGCACCACCAGGGGTCCTGACAGTTAGATCCTACTCTCAGACAATTATGTACAGTCTTCTCGCTTACATGACTGAGGAGAACACTGAGTAACTGTGTGGGACAAGTTTTGTTGTAAGAGATTGTATGTGCACTGTAAATCCTCTAGCGTCCCTGCTGCCTGACCGTTAAGTGCCTGCAATGCCCCCATTACACTGTGAAAACTCCAAAAAAATATCCCTACGAATTTCCAAACTGCACCCTATAAGGTGGTACTGCCTTCAATCCTCTCTTATTGAGGACAGGGAGGACGTCTGAGGCAAAGGGTCTGTAAACTCATTTCCGTGGAGTCAGTTACGACTCACATGGCATTACAGAGTAGAACTGCTCTGTAGGAACTTCTTGGCTGTAATCTTTACAGAAGCAGATGGCCAGGCCTTTCTGCAGAGGCACCACTGGGTAGGCTCAAACTGCCAACATTTAGGCACCCAGTAGTCAAGCCACCCAAGGACAAAAGGACAAACATCTCCTTACTTACCTGGACACAATTATAATCCTTTCCTTGTAGCTTGTCACTGTTTCCCTGGCTGACTTGGGTTGTCATTACTGTTCTCTGTGTGGCACTGTCACACATTGTCTTCGTGAGATGTAGGTCCAGGCTCTCCGAGCCCCCTACATGGCCTCTCAGCCACACAGTTTCCTGGAATGGGCCTTGCAGCTCCAGCCCTCTGGCCCCCTTCTGGCTGTACACAACAGTCTTCCTGTCTCACGGGGACTCCAGCCATGGGGAAAGGTGGTGCCGGCTTGGAACCTCCCTTCTTGGGGGTAGGAAGAGCCTGTTATGTTTGAGAAAATTGCCTCTTCTCCCCCTTCAAGGCCCTGAATACTGGTGACCTCCAGCTCTCCTCTCTATATATTAGGGAGTTAGGTGGGGCGCTAAAGAGCCCTGGTGGCACAGTGATTAAGTGCTCGGCTGAAGTTCAAACCCAGTAGCCACTCCACAGGAGAAAGATGTGGGAGTCTGCTTCCATAAAGATTACAGCCTTAGAAACCCTATGGGGCAGTTCTACTCTGACCTACGGGGTTGCTATGAATTGGAATCAACTCCTCGGCAGCGTGTTTAGGTGAGGCGCCTGCTATTGATAGGAAGGCACCTTCTGCCGGTCCTGGTAAGCTCTTAGGACAGTGTCCAGCCCTGCATGTTCTCAGTACTCTTTAGAATGTGGAGTCAAAGCTGTGGGTCCTAGTTGCCAATTCCAGCGAGAGAGGGAACAAATTCCTCTTAATATCCTGTTTCTGTAGTCAGTTGCCTCTGGGGAGGAGGACTGAGAGTCCAGGTTGCGGGGGTAAACTAACATTTCACTGTATACATTTTTGCACTGTTTACCCTGTGTACCAGCTGCATCTATTACTTTGTTCAATTAAAAGCTGTTTGTTTTTAGAAGGGAGGAGGAGTAAGTTAGTCTGTATGCACTGACTTGACCTGTTGTTAACACAGGAAGAGTAATGTGCATAATACCAGAAGGAAACGAAAGGAACAAGCCCCCACGTGTGCTCCCATTGGTCCTTTTGTGTGAGTGCAGGGAGGCATGGAGGGTTACATACCATTCTGTTAACTGTGGTTACCTCAGAGGGGTGGGCCATGGGTTAATAGGGAAACTTTTGTTATTTCCTTTGGTATTATTTTATATTACAAAAGAAACATATGTCTGTTGTAACAAAAGCAGGTTAAAATAACCACGTGCTATTTTTGTAATCTGAAAAAGGAAGGAAGAAATGTGAGTGAAGGCGGAAGAAGAGAAAGAATATTTTCCACCACCACCACAATCACCATTCCAACAAGAAAAATAAGCAAAGCAAAGCAAACAGCTCTCAGCAAAGTACAGGTTTGCTTGACACCCTGAGGTGGACCTGTTTACTCCCTCTCTGTGTTCTGAGGAAGTCCCTGGGTGGTGTGAATGGTTATGTGCTCAGCTGCTAACTGAAAGTTTGGAGGTTCAAGTCCACCCAGAGGTGCCTCAGGAATCAGCAAATGGTTTTTGTTCCTACATGGTCATTCAGGTTTTAGGAAGAGGCATGTACCTACCACACCTCTCACTATTGGTTAGTGGAGTCCTTCAATTCAGGGATGTCAGCTGTAACCTCAAGAAGTGTAGGAATATGTATGCTATAAGAAACATATTGTGATTGCGAGTAAAACAAAGAAAGCAAAATTAAAATGTCTATCTGTGGATAAGGAATTTGGCCTTATCCATCACCTACTAAATTCTTCCCTGAGAGCAAAATTTGATGGAGTGGGAGGGTGGAGTGGGGGAGATAAGCACAAAGATGACTTTGTTTTCGGGTGCCCCTAAGACTGGGGAATAATGAGCCCTGGTGACACAATGGTTAAGCACTTGGCTGCTAACCGTGAGATCAGGTGTTCGAACCCACCAGCCACTCGGAGGGAGGAGAAAAGACTTGGGAACCTCCCATAAAGTTGTTGTTGGTGTGTACCCTCAAGTTGATTCTGACTCATAGTGAGCCTACAGGACAGAGAAGAATAGGCCCATAGGGTTTTGCTAGGCTGTAATCTTTATAGGAACAGATCACCAACTCTTTCCTCCTGTGGTTCTGAACCCCCTGACCTATGGTTTAGCAGCCAAGCGCCTAATCATTGCACCACCAAGGCTTCTTCTGTAAAGATTAATCTGTTGCCATGGAGTCAATTATGACTCACAGCCTAGGAAACCCTATGGGGCAGCTCTACTCTGTACTATAGGGTTGCTATGAGTCAGAATTGACTTGATAGCACACAACAACAACAAAGCAGGGAAAGGAGAACCTGGGTGACTCAAAGGGTTAAGCAATTTGCTACTAACTGAAAGGCTGGCTGCTTGGATTCCCAACCCCCCCCCCCCGCCCCCCGCCCCCGACATGGGGAGAAAGGTCTGATCATCCATTTCTGAAAAATCACAGCTGTTGAAAACCCTCTGGAGCACCATTGTGCTCTCATACACAGGGGATTCCCATGATCCCGAGTGGACTCAGACGACTGGTTTGTTTGTTTGCTTGTTTTTAAGGCAATGGCGATTGCGGGAGGCAACTGAGTATAAATGTGGTGTGGGGTGCCAGCCGACTCCATAGCGTTTCCACAGTGATCTGGCCTGGACTGGCCTGGCAGCAAGTGAGCCCAGAGTCAGTTTCCTTTCCCCCGGAAACAATGGGCATTGCCCCCTTAGAAGACGGCCAAATGCACAAATCTTATTGCCCAGCTTAAGGCGGAAGTAACACATGTTTGCACAGAGAGATTAAAAAAAACATTTAAGTTAAAGGTAAGAATATGGTTAAGAGGCTCCTTCTCAAACACTGCTGGTGGCTGTGTACAGTGGTACAGCCGTTCTGGGATGCAATGTGACAACGTGTATCAAGGACCTAGAATCACTCGGTACCCCTCTATGACTTTAAAAAAAAAGTTGCCCTCAAGTCTACTCCGACTCTTGGCGACCCCACGCATGTCAGAGTAGGACTATGTTCTCTATGGTTCTCAATGGTTGAAGTTTTTTTGGAAGAAAATTCCCAGGCTTTTCTTCCAAGGCACCTCTGGGTGGATTTGAACCGCTAACCTTTTGGTGGGCAACTGAGCGTGTGAGCCCTTTGCACGACCCAGGGACTATAGGACTTTAGCCTGAAGAAATAGACAGACATTATCAGAGATTTGATACAAGAATGTGCAGCGTTATTTATAATATTGAAAGCTAATTGTTTTCAATTGTTTTAATTGAAAACTAATTAAATGATAGGACATTGATAAAATCCTCCATGTATGATGCGTAAAAGGCTAGAAAACAAAACCGCATATTTAACACCATACCAACTTTTTAAAAGTGTATAATATGGTTACAAATATATAGGTTACATCGAGTGGTCAATTTATGAATAATTATAAATTTCTTCTTTATCCTTTTTATGTTTCAAAATATTTCTACTATAAGCATACATTTGTTTCATTATTATAGAAAACAATAAAAGGGTAGGAAAAGACATCAGCTCTAGTCCCACCAAGAAGAATGAATTCTCCTTGACACATTTAAATCCATGAATTTAGAACAACCCATTATCTGACCAATGTCAGGTAGTAATTGAACAGTCTGTTTCTGAATTCATAGATTTCCCTAAGGTCCTAAAAAGAATTAATGTGCCTGCTTAGCTACTAAAAAAAAAAAAAAAAAAAAAAACCTTTGCTATCAAGTAGATTCCAACTCATAGCGACCCTATAGGACAGGGTGGAACTACCCCATAGGGTTTCCAAGACTACGATGGAAGCAGATCACCAGGTCTTTTCTCCTGTGGAGTGGCTGGTGGGTTTGAACCACTGACCTTTGGGTTAGCAGCTGATCTGCTTTAACCACTGCACCACCCGGGCTTCTTACAGTACCTAGGTAGAGAAACCTTAATCTAAATGATTTACAGGTACCTTTTTTTTTTTAAACTCAAAACTGAATTCATCTTTTCTTCCTCAAAAACTTGTTTTTTCCATGCCCCAGCAAATAAACAAACAAAAAAACCTGTTGTCATCAAGTAGATTGCGACTCATAGAAACTTTATCAGACAGAGTAGAACTGCCCCATAGGGTTTCCAAGGAGTGGCTGGTGGATTTCAACTGCCAACCTTTCGGTTAGGAGCCAAATGCTTAACCACTGTGCCATTGGGGCCCTGCCCCAGTAAATAGTAACCCATTTAAACCCATTAGGCAAATTAGAAACCTTAGATCCTCCTTAAGTCTTTTCTTACTTTTACTGTTAATATCCAGACAATAACCAAATCTTGTCAATATCCAGATCCATCTAATTTCTTCCCTCTTCTCGACCCCGACCTGCCATTGACCTAGTTCAGACTTCCATCCTAACTTGTCAGTTTGCCACAACAACCTCTTAATGCTTTCCGCTCTCCAACCTTGTCACCCTTGTCTCTTCTTCACATCATTTCCAGGATGATCTTTCTAAAATGCAAATCTAATCATGTCACCCTAGTGCATAAAATCTTTTACTGGCTCCCCTCTACTCTGAAAATTAATTCCAAGCTCCTTCACAGTCAAAGAAGGCCCTTATGATCTGCCCTCCTATATAGACTCTGACCTTCTCTTGCCACTGACTCCACTATATTATAAAGAACCTTCTATTAATATTCTGTCTCCCCCACAGACTATAGGCATCTTGAGGGCAGGATCAGTGTCTTTAATCTCTGAAGCCCCAGTGGGTAGCACAGTTCCAGCTTTTGATTTTTGAACTAATGAAGGAGATCACTCTGAGAGAACATGCAGAGTGAAAAGCTTAGGACAGAATTCTGCAGAGTGCACATGTTTAGGGTCGAGAGATGAATAAAAGGAGCTAGGAAGCAGCCAGAGATTTAGAACCAGGATATCATAGTGTCAACAAAGCCAAGAATAGACAGTTTAAAAACAACAAAAACAAACAAACAAAAACAGGGTCATCAAATATTACAAAGAGAAGTCAATTAAGATGAAAACTAAAATAGTACAATATATCAGAAAACAAGGTAGCCACTGATGGCTTTTTCCAGAGTAGTTTTAATGCAAGAGTGGGGAAAGAAGTAAGATCCTAGTAGATTGAAAAGAGAATGAAAGATTAAAAAATGGAGAGAGGGGTTGTAGACCAATATTTCCCAAGTTGATCTATGGAACAAACAAGTTCCCAAACACAGCATACTGCATCTTTGTCATGGAGGGTGAAACAAATACTACAAAATGTGGAAATGGTTGTGGAATTGGACATTGGGCAAAAACTGGAAGAATTTTGAGAAACATGTTAGAAAATGCCTAGATTGCCGTGAAGAGACTGTTCGTAGAAATATGGACATTAAAGGCGATTCTGGTGAGGGCTCAGAAGGGAGTGAGGAACACAGTAGAGAAAGCTTCTATTATCTTAGAAAATACATATATTATTATGAACAGAATATTGGTAGAAATATGAATGTTAAAGGTGCTTCTGGTGAGGTCTCAAAAGGAAATCAGGAACATGTTATTGGAAACTGAAGGAAAAATGATCCTTTTAAGAAAGTACCAGAAAATTGGTTTAATTTTGTTCTACCGTTGAGTGGAAAGCAGAATTTGTAAGCAGAGTTTGGATGTTTAGCTAAGGAGATTTCCAAGCAAAGTGGTGAAGGTGCAACCTGGTTTCTTCTTGCTGTTTATAGTAAAACGTGAGAGGAAAGAGGTGAATTGAAAAATGAACTCTTAAGCAAAAAGCAACTAACACTTGATGATTTGATAGGTTCTTAGCCTATCCACATTTCAAAGGATGATAAAATTAGGAAGTTCACTGTTGGGTAAGTGTACTTTAGAGAGAGGGCCAAGGATATGGCCAGAGAACATTTTGCTGAAGAGATTAGGCATAGGATTCATGTATCTTCTCAACCATCTCAGCAGAAGCCAGGAATAGAGATAGGGTAATCTAGAAAAGATCTGTGGAGGACCCATGGACCCATGACATGCACAGGAAATCTACAATGTTTTTGAGAATGTTTTGTGAGTAGAAACTTTGCAGCTTGGACTGAAGGGGGCAGAGACAAGACAAAGTGAAAGAGGGCTGTCCAACTTGTAAAATCCCACAGGTAGGAAACAGGCTGATAGAGCTGTTTCACAGGAAATATGTGCTAACCTTCAAGAAAAAGAAATAATGACTCTGAGGATAGAGCTTTCACAGTCCCAGAGGGCAGAGCTTCTCTATGGGACCAGAGTGCAGAACATTGAGCTATAGAGGATCAGGCCTTGAAACCAAATGGAGTTTGCCCTGCTAGATTTCAAACTTGCTCAGGACCAGTGGCCCCTTTCTTTCTCCTAGTTTCTACCTTTTGGAATGGGACTGCCTATCCTATGACTGTCTCACCATTATATTTTGGAAGCAGATAACTTGTTTTTTATTTTCACAGGCCCACAAATGGAGATAAATTTTGGTCCAGGATAGATCATACCCAGTCTCATTCATACGTGATTTAGGTGATAAGATTTGGGACTTTTTTTTTTTATATAATTGTAGTTCAAACATATAGAACAAAACATTTGTCAATTCAACAATTTTTACATGTATAATTTAGTGACATTGATTTCATTCTTCATGTTGTGCGACCATTGTCACTATTCTTTTCTAAATTATTCCACCACCATCAATATATACTCTGTGCCTGCTAAACAGTAACTCCTCCTTTCCTCCTTCTTCCTCCCTGGTAACCACTGATAAGCTTTTGTTTCTATATTTTTACCTATTTCATAGAAGTGAGACCACACAGCATTTGTCTTTTTGTGACTGACTTACTTCACTCAGTATGATGTTTTCAAGGTTCATACATATTGTGGCATGTATCAGGACTTCATTTCTCTTTATGGCTGAGTAGTATTCCATTGGAGCTCTGGTGGTGCAGTGGTTAAGAGCTATGGCTGCTAACCAAAAGTTGGCAGTTTGAATCTACCAGCCGCTCCTTGAAAACCCTATGGGGCCGTCCTGTAGGGACACTATGAGTCAGAATAGACTTGATGGCAATGAGTTTGGCTTGGTTTAGTATTCTATTGTGTGTATATACCACATTCTATTTATCCATTCATCTGTTGATGGGCATTTCAGTTGTTTCCACATTTTGGCTGTTGTGAATAGTGTTGCAATGAACATTAGTACACAGAATTCTGTTTTATTCCTGCTTTCAAATCTTTTGCATATATACCTAGCATTGGGATTGCTGGGTCATATTGTTACCCAAAGCAGGTCCTGCTTGGTGTGGCTTTTTGTCAATAAAGACACACCAAGGTGAGGAGGAAAGAAGAGTGTTTATTGCAAGTGTGCAAGCAAGGAGCAAGGAGGTATATACCTCAAATCAAGCTCCCTGAACAAAGGGAGGCAGAACCTTTTATACCGTCTCCCACAAGGAAGTACATACAAACGTTATGGACTATATAGTTTACATGGCGCACAGGCACAGTAAGACAAATTGCATTTTTTTTTTCTTTTGCGTGTAGGTTAGTAAACTGGGTTTGGCTGGCTTGAGCCATACCCAGCACTTTGAGGACAATGGAGAGGAGGGGGCAAGTTCTGCTTGGTCTGAGCAACTGCTAATTGAGCCACACACAGTGCTACCACTTCTTCCTTGATAATGGCTGTGTTGGCTATAAATCCCTCCTTCTCTTTAGGGATATGGCGATAAGCCATATTCCCTGGGCAAAAATAGTAAACAAATGCTTTAGCCAATTATAGCTAGGTAAATGAACTCGTGAAAGATATTTGACCTATCTTGGTTAGGAACATAAAGCCAAAGTAGCTTTCTGATGTATCGACAAATCCAACATTTAGTCATCTTGGTCGCACTTGCTACTGCTTGTGCTAATTTGACAAAAGTGTTACTATGCCAAGACCATGTGACGGACAGAGTAGGAGAAGAATGAAGGTGAGGTACTACAGCTTCATATGTGCATGAAACAGGGTCTCTTTCTCTCTATATACAAGATATTAAACCTTTTGGACATATGGTTCCTGAAAATTTTATCCCAAATTCATGGTTGTGTCATTCATTTTGTTGATAAAGTCCTTTGATGAACAAAAGTATTTAATTTTTATGAGGTCCCATTTATCTATTTTGTCTTTTGCTGCTCATGCTTTTGGTGTCATAAGTGATTTTGGAGTTTTGAGCTGATGATATTTAAATAACATTTTGGACTCAAAGTTGATGCTATAATGGGTTGAGACTTTTGGTGATGTTGGAATGAGGTGAATGTATTTTGAAGTAGGATGGATGTGAATTTGTGGGGGACCAGAAGGCAGACTATAGTGTATGAGATGGAGGACCCCCAAAAGATTTTTCCACATCCTAATCCCCAGAACCTGTGAATATGACATTATTTAGAAAAAGAATCTTTGCAGATATAATTAAGTTAAAAATCTTGAAATGAGATCATTCTGAATTATCCAAGTGGGTCCTAAATCCAATGACAATTGTCCTTATAAGAGAAAAGCAGAGGGAAATTTAAGACAGACAGAGGAGAAGGCATTTGAAGATGGGAGAAGAGATCAGACTAGGGAGCCAAAAGCCAAGGAACACCTGGAGTCACCAGAAGCTTAAAGAGGCAAGGAAACAGCCTCTCCTTGAGCCGTTGGAGGGAGTGGTGCCCTGTTGACACCTTGATTTCAGACTTCCGGCCTCCATAACTGTGAGAAAATAAATTTCTGTTGTTTTAAGCTGCCAAGTTTGTGGTAATTTGTTACAGTAGTTCTAGGAAACTAATTCAGAGAATGCATTAGTTTTCTACTGCTGTCATAACAAATAACCACAAATTTAGCAGCTTATAATAATATATATATATATATTTTACAGTCATGTAGGTCAAAAGTTCAACATGGGTCTTTCTGGGCTAAAATCACGGTGTCAGCAGAGCTGTGTTCTTTTCTTGAGGCTCTAGAGGAGAGTCTGTTTCCTTGCTCATTCAGCTTTTTATGCTTATAGACTGAAATCCCAGTTTCTTTCTTTCTTTCTTTTTTTTTTTTTGTATTTTTGGTGAAACTTTGCATAGCAAATTGGGTTCCTATTTAATAATTTCTATTTTTTTTTTTTTGTACCTATTGTTCAGCATCATTGGTTCCATTTTTCACAATGTGTCAGCATTCTCATTATTTCCATTCTAGTTGTTCTGTTTCCATTAATCTAGCTTCCCTCCCCCCTCTTACCTGCTCATCTTTGCTTTATGGCAAATGTTGACTGTTTGGTCTCATATAGATGATTATTTAAAGAAGCACAGTACACACAGGTGAAAGTGTTTATTTTATGAGCCAATCTATTATTTGAGTGAAAGGTGACCTCCAGGACTAGGTTCAGTTCTAAGTTTAAAGGGCATCTGAGAGAGAAAGCCTCAGGGGATCCTCTAGTCTCTACCAATCCAGTAAGTTTGGCCTTTTTTTTTAAAGAAACTTTGAGGTTTGTTCTACATTTTTCCCCATTTTATCTGGGATCATCTATTGTGCCCCTTGTCAGAACAGTTGTTGATAGTAGCTGGGAACCATCTAGTTCTTCTGGTCTCAGGATAGATGAGGCTGTGATTTGTGTGAGCTATTATTAGTTCCCTAGGCTAGTTTCTTCTTTGAATCTTTGGTTTCCTTTCTTCTCTTTTGCTTCAGATGAACAGAGACCAATAGTTTTATCTTAAGTGGCCAATCGTGAGCTCTTAAGACCCCAGATGCTACACACAAAACTAGGTATGTAGAACAATATCTTTATGAACTATGTTATGCCAGTTGACTACAATGTCCCCTGAGACTACGGTTCTAAGGTCTCAAGCCCAGTAAACTAAACCCACAAGGTGTTTAGTTATGTCTGGGAAGTAACATAACAAGGGGATACTGCATGGTTTAAAGGTAGAAAAGGTGTGCATTGGGGTTGTATCCTTTCACTATACTTATTCAATCTGTATACTGAGCAAATAATCCAAGAAGCTGGACTATGTGAAGAAGAATGGGGCATCAGGATTGGAGGAAGACTCATTATACAGATGACACAAGCTTCCTTGCTGAAAATGAAGACAACTTGAAGCAGTTACTGAAGAAGATCAAAGAACAGAGCCTTTAGTATGAATTACACTTCAACATGAAAACAAAAATCCTGACAACTGGACCAATAAGCAACATCATGATAAGTGGAGAAAAGACTGAAGTCATCAAGGCTTTCATTTTACTCTGATCCATAATCAACAACTGAAGAATTGACACCTTTGAATTGTGATGTTGGTGAAGAATATATATCATGGATTGCCAAAAAAAAGGAAAAAATCTGTCTTTCAAGAAATACAACCAGGAAGGTGGGGCCAAGACGGCAGAATGGACAGACGCTTCTGGCAAGCCCTCTTACAACAAAGACCTGAAAAAACAAGTGAATGGAGTATATTTATGTGAATCTATGAGCCCTGAACATCAAAGCCAAAGTGACAAAACAAACTTAGCAGCAGGGGGAGGAAAAGACGGTTCATAAGCGGGTATGAGTTACCGCATCTGAATCTCCGGGAGCCCTCAGGCACCATTCCTGGGATTGGCTGCAGTGGGCTGATACTAGCTTTTGGCCGCAGTTTCCTCAGGGGGAAGCAGCCAGCCACATAGCCTACTCACACTTCCAGAATCAAAGAAGAATGGCGCTCTCGGCAAAACCTAAAGGCTTGCATATATTTTACCACGCCCCCACCCCAAAGCCAGCTTCACTGGCTGTTGATTTCCCTGGGCTTGAGATAGTCCCTGTTGAGTGCCTAGAGCCATCCTCCCAGCCTTGTAGAAGGAATAAATTCACAACTGGGGGAAAAGATAACTTGCCAGCTCCACTAACCAGGGGAGCTCAGGACAGAGGTGGCTCCTATCCAGCCATAAACGGTACATGGACTTTGAGTAATTTCCCCCCTACATGGACCTGTGTGGGCCTATTTCAGGAGAATAGACCATTGTAGGCAGACTACAACTGTTTAGGCTGTGTGGTGAAGAGGTGGGTGTTTGATGTTTGACACAGCTTTGCCTATTAAACAGGGTCCTCGTCTACTCACATCAGGGGCCTAAGAACTGGTAGCTCCACTCAGTTCACCAGCCCACCTGTGACAGGGGTCTAAGGATAACTGGTACCTCCCAGTCCTTACAACCAGAAGAATTGGGTGCCAATGGTCCATCTGCAGAACCCAACAACCTGTACACTCTAGGAAAGAGGGACATGCTTTCCTCAGAGACATTTGGAGGACAATTCTCAGCCCCCTGCTTTGCTCACAGCATGAGCCCCTGCTGGAACCAGACACTGGTACGTACACCAATCACCCCTGCCTGTCAAAGGCTGTAGGTCAGGGCCTATACCACACACTTGATGATCAGGTACTAGGGCACCTGAGCTGAATTCATACAAGAAAAGTGAATGGACTCCTAGGCCGATATACCTAATAACACCTCTAGTCATCTGGGGACAGGATGTCAGAGCTCCAAAGGCGAAAATAATCAAGCTAGCTCACTCAAGCAACTTATTTGGGCATATCAAAACAAAACAAAGCAAAAAGCTATGATACAGTAAGCAAACATAAAATAAACTAATACAGTGACTTACGGATGGTTTGGAGACAACAGTCAATATCAAATCACATAAAGAAACAGACCAATGTCAACTCAACAATCTCTCAAAACAGAGAATCAAGGGATCTAGATGAAAGTTGATTCCTGGAATTACCAGATGCAGAACACAAAAGTTTAATATACAGAACCCTTCAAGACATCAGGAAGAAAATGAGACACTACATAGAACAAGCCAAGGAACACACAGATAAAGCAATTGAAGAAATTAGAAAGATTATTCAGGAACATAATGAAAAGTTTAATAAGCTGGAAAAATCCATAGACAGGCAGCAATCAGAAATTCAGAAGGTTAACAATAAAATTAGAGAAGTAGACAACTCAATAGAAAGTCAGAGGAGTAGAACTGAGCAAGTAGAAGCTAGAATTTCTGAGCTTGAAGATAAATCACTTGGCACTAAGATGTTTGAAGAAAAATCAGATAAAAGAATTAAAAAAAATGAAGAAACCTTAAGAATCGTGTGGGACTTCCTCAAGAGAAATAACCTAAGAGTGATTGGAGTACCAGAACAGGGAGGGATAACAGAAAATACACAGAGAATTGTTGAAGATTTGTTGGCAGAAACCTGCCCTGATATCGGGAAAGATGAGAAGATATCTATCCAAGATGCTCATCGAACTCCACATAAGGTAGATCTTAAAAGAAAGTCACCAAGACATAATCAGGCTTGCCAAAACCAAAGATAAAGAGAGAATTATAAGAGCAGAGAGGGATAAACCAAAAGTCACCTACAAAGGAGAGCCAATAAGAATAAGCTCAGACTACTTGGCAGAAACCTTGCAGGCAAAAAGGCAACGGGATGACTTTTTTAAAAAATTGAAGGAAAAAAATTGCCTGCCAAGAATCATATATCCAGCAAAACTGTCTCTTAAATATGCAGGTGAAATTAAGACATTTCCAGATAAACACAAGTTGAAGGAATTCGTAAAAACCAAACCAAAACTACAAGAAATACTAAAGGGAGTTCTTTGGTTAGAAAACCCATAATTCAAGGTATCAACCCAAGACTAGAACACTGGGCAGAGCAACCAGAAGTCAACCCAGACAGGGAAATCCAAAAAACCAAAGCAAGATTATGAAAAAAAAAAAAAAGCTCAAAACAGGGTAACAGCAGTATTATTATATAAAAGTAGACAACATTAGAATAATAAGGAGGGACTAAGAAATATAATCATACACCTTCCATATGGAGAGGAAGATATGGCAATACAAAGAAATAAAAGTTAGGTTTAAATTTAGAAAAATAGGGGTAAATAATAAGGTAACCACAAAGGAGACAAACTATCCTACTCATCGAAATAAAATACAAGAAAAAAATAGAGACTCAGCAGAAAGAAAATCACCAACAACAAATATGATGAATGGACAATAGGTAAAGGTAATCTACTCAGCACATAAAATTAAGTGGGAAAAAGAAACAGTCAACAACACACAAAAAAAGACATCAAAATGATAGCACTAAATGCATACCTATCCATAATTACCCTGAATGTAAATGGACTAAATGCATCAATAAAGAGACAGAGAGTGGCAGAATGGATTAAAAAACAAGATTCGTCTATATGCTGCCTACAAGAGACATACCTTAGACTTAGAGACACAAACAAACTAAAACTCAAAGGATGGAAAAAAATATATCAGGCAAACAACAATCAAAAAAGGCAGGAGTGGCAATATTAATTTCTGACAAAATAGACTTCAAAGTTAAATCCATCAAAAACAATAAGGAAGGACACTATATAATGATTAAAGTAACAATACACCAAGAAGATATAACCGTATTAAATATTTATGCACCCAAAGACAGGGCTGCAAGATACATAAAACAAACTCTATCAGCATTGAAAAGTGAGATAGACAGCTCCACGATAATAGTAGGAGACTTCAACACACCACTTTTGGTGAAGGACAGGATATCGAGAAAGAAGCTCGATAAAGACACAAAAGATCTAAATGCCACAATCAACCAACTTGACCTCATAGACATATACAGAACACTCCGCCCAACAGCAGCCAAGTATACTTTCTTTTCTAGCGCACCTGGAACATTCTCTAGAATAGACCGCATGTTAGGTCATAAAGCAAGCCTTAGGAGAACCCAAAACATTGAAATATTACAAAGCATATTTCACCATTAGGCCATAAAAGTAGAAATCAATAACAGAAAAAGCAGGGAAAAGAAATCAAACACTTGGAAACTGAACAATACCCTGCTCAAAAAAAGACTGGATTAAAGAAGACATTAAGGATGGAATAAAGAAATTCAGAGAATCCAATGAGAATGAAAACACTTCCTATTGGAACCTATGGGACATAACAAAAGCAGTGCTCAGAGGTCAATTTATATTAATAAATGCACACATACGAAAAGAAGAAAGGTCTAAAATCAAAGAATTATCCCTACAACTTGAGCAAACAGAAAAAGAGCAACAAAAGAAACCCTCAGGCGCCAGAAGAAAACAAATAATACAAAAAAGAGCAGAACTAAATGAAAGAAAAAACAAAAAAAACAATTGAAAGAATTAACGAGACCAAAAGCTGGTTCTTTGAAAAAATCAACCAAATTGATAATCCATTGGCCCAACTGACAAAAGAAAAACAGGAGAGGAAGCAAATAACCCAAATAAGAAATGAGAGGGGCGATATTACAACAGACCCAACTGAAATTAAAAGAATCATATCAGCTTACTCTGAAAAATTGTACTCTAACAAATTTGAAAACCTAGAAGAAATGGATGAATTTCTAGAAACACATTACCTACCTAAACTAACACAGAGGTAGAGCAACTAAATAGACCCATAATGAAAGAAGAGATTGAAAAGGTAATCAAAAAACTCCCAACAACAACAACAAAAAAGCCCTGGCCTGGATGGCTTCACTGCAGAGTTCTACCAAACTTTCAGAGAAGAGTTAACACCACTACTACTAAAGGTATTTCAGAGCATAGAAAAGGACGGAATACTCCCAAGCTCATTCTAGGAAGCCAGCATATCCCTAAGACCAAAATCAGGCAAAGACACCACAAAAATAGAAAATTATAGACCTATATCCCTCATGAACTTAGAAGCAAAAATCCTCAACAAAATTCTAGCCAATAGAATTCAACAACATATCAAAAAAATAATTCACCATGACCAAGTGGGATTCATACCAGGTATGCAGGGATGGTTCAACATTAGAAAAACAATTAATTTAATCCATCATATAAATAAGACAAAAGACAAGAAATACATGATATTATCAATTGATGCAGAAAAGGCATTTGACAAAGTTCAACACCTATTCATGATAAAAACTCTCAACAAAATAGGAATAGAAGGAAAATTCCTCAGCACAATAAAGGACATTTATACAAAGCAAAAAGCCAATATCATCCTAAATGGAGAGAGTCTGAAAGCATTCCCCTTGAGATTGAGAACATGACAAGGATGCCCTTTATCACCACTCTTATTCAGCATTGTGTTCGAGGTCCTAGCCAGAGCAATTAGGCTAGATAAAGAAATAAAGCTCATCTAGATTGGTAAGGAAGAAGTCAAAGTACGTCTATTTGCAGATGACATGATCTTATACACAGAAAACCCTAAGGAATCCTCCAGAAAACTACTGAAACTAACAGAAGAGTTCAGTAGAGTATTGGGATACAAGATAAACATACAAACATCGGTTTGATCCCTCTACACCAACAAAAAGAACATTGAAGAGGAAATCACCAAATCAATGCCATTTACAGTAGCCCCCAAGAAGATAAAATACTTAGGAATAAATCTTACCAGAGATGTAAAAGACTTATACAAAGAAAACTACAAAACACTTCGCAAGAAACCAAAAGAGACATACATAAGTGGAAAAACATACCTTGCTCATGGATAGGAAGACTTAATATTTTAAAAATGTCTATTCTACTAAAAGCCATCCATAGTTTTAATGCAATTCTGATCCAAATTCCAATGACATAATTTAATGAGATGGAGAAACAAATCACCAACTTCATATGGAAGGGAAAGAGGCCCCGGATAAGTAAAGCATTACTGAAAAAGAAGAACAAAGTGGGAGGCCTCACTCTACCTAATTTTAGAACCTATTATACTGCCACAGTAGTCAAAACAGCCTGGTACTGGTACAACAACAGATACATAGACCAATGGAACAGAATTGAGAATCCAGACATAAATCTATCCACATATGAGCAGCTGATATTTGACACAGGACCCAAATCAGTTAAATGGGGAAAAGAGTCTTTTTGACAAATGGTGCTGGCATAACTGGATATCCATCTGCAAAAAAAATGAAACAAGATCCATAGCTCACAGCATGCACAATAACGAACTCAAAACAGATCAAAGACCTAAATATAAAATCTAGAACAATAAAGAGCATGGAAGAAATAATAGGGACAACATTAGGAGTCCTAATACATGGCATAATTAAAAAAAAAATACATGGCATAAACAGTACATAAAACATTACTAACAATGCAGGAGAAAAACTGGATAACTGGGAGCTCCTAAAAATCAAACACCTATGCTCATCCAAAGACTTCACCAAAAGAGTAAAAAGATTACCTACAGACAGAAAAAGTTTTTAGCTATGACATTGCCAATCAGTGCCTGATCTCTAAAATGTACATGATACTTCAAAAACTCAACTACAAAAAGAGAAATAACCCAATTAAAAAATGGTCAAAAGATATGAACAGATAATTTACTAAAGAAGACACTAAGGTAGCTAACAGATACATGGGGAAATGCTGACGCTCATTAGCCATTACAGAAATGCAAATCAAAACTACAATGAGATTCCATCTCACTCCAACAAGGCTGGCATTAATCCAAAAAACACAAAATAATAAATGTTGGAGACGTTGTGGAGAGACTGGAACACTTATACACTGCTGGTGGGAATGTAAAATGGTACAACCACTTTTGAAATCTATTTGGCGCTTCTTTAAAAAGCTAAAAATAGAACTACCATACAATCCAGCAATCCCACTCCTTGGAATATATCCTAGAGAAATAAGAGCCTTTACACGAACAGATATATGCACACCCATGTTCATTGCAGCACTGTTTACATTAACAAAAAGATGGAAGCAAGCAAGGTGTCCATCCACGTATGAGTGGATAAATAAATTATGGTACAGTCACACAATGGAATACTATGCATCAATAAAGAACAATGAAGAATCTGTGAAACATTTCATAACATGGAGGCATTATGCTGAGTGAAATTAGTCAGTTGCAAAAGAACAAATATTGTATGAGACTATTATTATAAGAACTTGAGAAATAGTTTAAACAGAAAAGAAATATTCTTTGATGGTTACGAGGGTGGAGAGGGAGGGAGACAGATGGGTAGTCACTAATTAGATGGCAGACAAGAACTATTTCAGGTGAAGGGAAAGACAACGCACAATACAAGAGAGGTTGTGCAACTGGACTAAACCAAAAGCAAAGAAGTTTCCTGAATAAACTGAATGCTTTGAAGACCAGCATAGCAGGGTGGGGATTTGCGGACCATGGTTTCAGGGGACATCTAGATCAGTTGGCATAATAAAATCTATTAAGAAAACATTCTGCATCCCACTTTGGAGAGTGGTGTATGGGATCTTGAACACTAGCAAGCAGCCATCTAAGATGCATCCATTGGTCTCAACCCACTTGGCCCAAATGAGAGTGAAGAACACCAAGGACAAAAGGCAATTATCAGCCCATTAGACAGAAATGGCCACATAAACCAGAGACTACATCAGCCTGAGACCGGAAGAACTAAATGGTGCCTAGCTACAACTGATAACTGCCCTGACAGGGAATACAACAGAGAACCCCTGAGGGAGCAGGAGAGCAGTGGGATGCAGACCTCAAATTCTCTTAAAAGGACCAGATTTAATGGCCTGACTGAGACTAGAAAGACCCTGGTGGTCATGGCCTGCAGATCTTCTGTTAGCCCAGGACAGAAACCATTCCCAAAGCCAACTCTTCAGACAGGGATTGGACTGGCCAATGGGACAGAAAAAGATGCTGGTGAATAATGAGCTTCTTGGATCAAGTAGACACTTGAGACTATGTCGGCATCTCCTATCTGGAGGGGACATGAGAGGGCAGAGGGTGTCAGAAGCTGGTGGAATGGGCACAAAAGACAGAGTGGAGGGAAAGAGCGGGCTGTCTCATTAAGGGGAGAGCAATTAGGAAGGTTATATAGCAGGGTGTATATAAATTTTTGTATGAGAGACTGACTTGATTTGTAAACTTTTGCATAAAGAACAACAAAAACTTAAAAAAAAAAAAAAAGTACAACCAGAATGCTCCTTAGAAGCAAGGATGGTGAAACTACACCTCACATACTTTGGACATGTTATCAGGAGGGATCAGTCCCTGGAGAAGGACATCATGCTTGGTAAAGTAGAGGGTCTGTCAAAGAGAGGAAGACCCTCAACGAGGTGGACTGACACTGTGGCTTCAACAAGGGGCTCGAGCATAGCAGTGATTGTGACGGTGGGATAAGGCCAGGCAGTGTTGTGCTCTGTTGTCCATAGGGTGGCTACGAGTCAGAACTGACTCGATGATGCCTAACAACAGAAAGTGTCCACAGTTGTGCCCCCTATGTGCTTTATTATATATATGAATATATAAGCAGCATACAATAACATGTATGTACATCGGCTCTAGATGCACACCCATATACTCACATGTCCCTTCCTATACACATACATGCATACATTGCTACTTATGTAACCACACACATATTTTTTCATTGTTGTTACTGTTGTTGCAAAATTCTGTATGTTACAGCATTTACCAAAATTGTATCTTATCCTTGTATACTTCTAACTGTCATCACTTACCTTGGTCAAGTTGTGCAGACTTAACCCATATTGGGTATTGCCTTTTCCATCACAAAAATATCAAGTGTCTACTATCTAGAATGTAATTCCCCCACTTCTGGCCAACGTGGTGCTATAGACAGAAGCATGATGCTGTCCTTCCACAGCAAAGACCTGAAAAATTGAGTAAAACAGAGACAAATGTCAATCTTTGAACCCTAAGCATCAAATGAAGAGATAAAGAACTCAGCCAAGCACCAAATAGAATAAGAAACTGACAGAGAAAAGAGAGCGAGGAGAGATATGTGCAGAGGTTCCCTATCAGCTAACACAGCACGGATTCGCCATCTTGGACTCTTGTCGGAGGTCAGCGGACAGGGAGAACGGGAAAACAGCTTCACAGAGTTCCCAGCAGGAGACAGAACACCTGGTAACTGGCGATATATCGTTTCCTACCCTCCATCCTTCTCCCCCGTGCTCGACCTCCCCCACGTCATAGCTGACTATGGGTCGCTTGGCTGGCTGAAAAGTACAGGGTCCGTGCTGCTTGGATTCGCCTGGCCCACATCGGAAATCAGCAGACAGGGAGTGCCATGGATTGAATTATGTCCCCCCAAAATACCTGTCAACTTGGCTAGGTCATGATTTGCTTGTACGATTGTCTACCATTTTACCTTCTGATGTGATTTCCCTATGTGTTGTAAATCCTGTGATATAACAAGATGGATCAGTGGCAGTTATACTGATGAGGTCTACAAGGTTAGATAGTGCCTTAAGTCAATCTCTTTTGAGATATAAAAGAGAGAAGCAAGCAGAAAGACATGGGGACCTGATACCACCGAGAAAGCAGTGCTGGGAGCAGAGCGCATCCTTTGGACCTGAAGTTCCTGTGCTGAGATGCTCCCAGACCAAGGGAACACTGATGTATCACAAGGATCTTCCTTCAGAGACAACAGAGAGAAAGCCTTCCCCTGAACCCAGTGCCCTGAATTTTACTGGACTGTGAGAGAATAAACTCTTGTTAAAGCCATCCACTTGTGGTATTTCTGTTATAGCAACACTGGATGACTAAGACAGGAAGTACAGGAAAGCAGCTTCCAGGAGCTCCCAGCAGAAGTCACAGCACCTGGAAGCCAACAATATATGCTTTCCCACACCTTTCCTTCTGCCCCCTGCTGCTCAGCCTCCTCTGCTTCCTGCTGGCTGCAGTCTCTGGCTGAGGGGAACTGGCTTCAGCCTCTTGCCAGTTGGATTTGCCCCGCCCACACTGGCTGGCTCCTGGAACTCCCTTTGTTTGTTGCTGGTGTTGCTTTTTTCAGGTTCTTTGGGTTTCTTCCGTGCCTCACACCACCTTCCCCTCCCTTCTGTCAAACACCTGGCTCCATGTACCATCTTTGCTTCTTCTTGAAAGGCTTTCTAATATTTATTTATTTATTATTATTATTCTCTTTCTCTTTTCTCCCCCCCCTTTGTTTTTCTCCATTCTCGGTTTCTCATTTCTCTACTCCAACAACAAGCTCCCTTAGCAGTTTTTTGTTTGTTTGTTTTTGGCTCCTGTTTCTCTCTCCTCTCTCCCATACCCATCTTAGCTCCACACATCACAACCTCCCCTCTCCTACCTGGATATCTGCATTGTGCGCTGAACATCACACCGCTGAGCGGCACAGGCAGAACCTGTGCTGCACTGATTCCCAGCCCACCCTGTTGGCCCTACTATGTGCCACAAACAACCTATCCCAGCCCCTCCCCTTCAGCTGGACCTGCCTACTGCACTATAGCTGAGCAACTGGCCCTGCCCACTAGACAAGGAGGTGAAAAGTATTGTGCCTACAGATGAGCAAATAATAAAGAATGTACAGCTTGCCTGCTGAAACATAGCCAAATAAAACAAAAAAAGCAGGATGAAACAAAGAAATCAATCAATCAAAGAAGGAAATAACTACTGAATATCCTGAAGACAGCAGACAGTATTAAAACATATTTAAAAAAAACAGGACAGGATCATTCCAGTAGGTATCCAAAATAAAACAAATGACTTTCCAGTAGAAGAAAAGGTACCAGAATGACCTGATAGGGAATTCAAATCTCTAATATTCAGAAATATCCAAACAGTTGAAGCAAAAAGCAAACAAAAATAAGGGAAAAATAGACAAATTCATGGAAAATACAGACAAAAAAAAAAAAGGAAAGCTCAGGAAAATAATACGGAACAAAATGCCAAAATCAATTCACTAGAAATCATACAAAAACAACAGTTAGAAATTCAAAAAAGAAACAAGATTTCAGAAATGGACAGTGTTATAGAAGGGCGAGGAACAGGTTTGAAATGATGGAAGACAGGATCAGTGAAGTTGAAGACAAACATTTGGATACAACTCTGAGTAAAAATCAGAAAAAAGAATGAAGAAAAATGAAGAAACCCTGAGAATCAAAAGCAAAAATTTGCTAGTGGTCGAAGTTCCAGAACAGGAGGAGAAAGTGGAAAACACAGAGAGGCTCATTGAAGAATTGCTAACAGAAAACTTCCTTAATATCATGGAAGATGAAAAGCTGACCATCCAAGAAGCTTAATGAACCCCATGTAAGATAGACCCCAAAAGAAAATCACCAAGGCATATCATAATCATACTCCCTAAAACCAAAGACAAAGAAAGACTCCTGCAAGCAGCTCGAGAAAAATGAAAAGTGACACACAGAGAAGAAATAAGACTAAGCTCTGATTATTTGGCAGAAGCCATGCAGGCAAGAAGGCAACAGGATGATATATATAAAACCTTGAGAGAAAAAACTGTCAACCAAGAATAATATATTCTGCAAAACTCTCATTCAAATATGATGGTGAAATTAGGAGATTTCCAGATAAACAGAAATTAAGGGAATATGTAAAAACCAAAACAAAATTAGAAGAATTGTTAAAGGGAGTCCATCAGTCTGAGAACAAACAACATCAGACCACAGCCTGAATCTAGGGCACAAGATTGTACCAGCTAGATATCAACCTAGGAAATGAATTCTCAAGGACTATCCAAAACCAAAAGAATTACAACAGGGAACCAGAGAGGTTAATCTGTAAGTGACATCAATGTCAGGACAATAAAAGAGGGAATAAATGGTGTGGGTAGAGAACTTTCTAATGGAGAGGAAGGCAAGATGATACCAAGTAATAATAGACTGGTTCAAACCTATGAAGCTAAAGATAAATTTCAAGGTCACCACAAAGAAAGTTAACAAACCTACTCATCGAAATAAAGAACAAAAACATAAAGTCTCATTAAAAACAAAATCTACAAAAACAAAAGAAATGAAAAAAATATCCACAAACAAAAGGAATTCAGCACAGGAGAGTAAGAAGAACAAAGGAAACATCAGCACCACAAAAAAAAAGCACTACAAAATGACAGCAATAAACTCACACCTATCAATAATTACACTGAATGTAAATGGCCTAAAAGCACCCATAAAGAGACAGAGAGTAACTGTCTTGGTCACCTAGTGCTGCTATAACAGAAATACCACAAGTGGATGGCTTTAACAAAGGGAAGCTTATTCTCTCACAGTCCAGTAGGCTACAAGTCCAAATTCAGGACGTCGGCTCCAGGGGAAGTCTTTCTCTGTCATCTCTGGAGGAAGGTCGTTGTGATGCATCAGTCTTCCCTTGGTCTGGGTGCATCTCAGTACAGGAACCCCAGATCCAAAGGACGCGCCCTCCTCCTGGCACTAATGTCTTGGTGGTATGAAGTTCCCACGTCTCTCTGCTCACTTCTCTCTTTTATATCTCAAAAGAGATTGGCTTAAGACACTAATCTTGTAGACTTCATTAGTATAACTGCTACTAATCCATCATAGTGACAGGATTTTTAACACATAGGGAAATCACATCCGAAGATAAAATGGTAGACAATCATACAATCATATAACGGAATCATGACCTAGCCAAGTTGACAGATATTTTTGCAGGACACGATTCAATCCATGACAGTGACAGAATGGATAAAAAATAAGATCCATCAATATGCTGTCTACAAGAGACACACCTTAAAAACAAACAAATTTATTAAAAATCAAAGGATGGAAAAAAATATATCAAGCAAACAGCTACCAAAAAAGAGCAGGAGTGGCAATAGAAAGTGAGTCCCCCTCTCTCCCCCCCCATCCTTGGTAACCATCAAAGAATGTTGCTTTCCGTGTATATGCCTATTCTTGTCTTTTTATAAAAAAATGAGACCACGTAATATTTGACCTTTTGTGATTGACTTATTTCACTCAGAACAATATCCTCCAGATTCATCCATGTTATAATAAGTTTTGAGAACTCATCATTATTTTTTTGAGCTGCATAATATACCATTGTATGCATGTACCACAATTTGTTTATCTATTCTTCTGGTAATGGGCACTTAGGTTATTTCCATCTTTTTGCTATTGTGAATAGTGCTGCGATGAACATAGGTATTCATACGTCTATTCCTGTCACGGCTATTAGATCTCTAAGGTATATACCTAGAATGGGATTGCTGAATCATCAGGTATTTCTATTTTAGCTTTTTGACAAAGTGCCATACTGTCCTCTATGGTAGCTGTACCATTTTACAATCCCACCAGCAGTGTATGAGTTCCAATCTCCCCACAACCTCACCAGCACTTGTCGTTTTCTTTTTCCTTGATCATTGCCAGTTTTGTAAGCTTGAGATTGGTATCTCAATGAAACTTTGATTTGCATCTGTCTAATAGGTAATGCTCATTGCTGTCAAGTTGATTCCGACTCACAGTAACTGTATAGGACAGAGCAGAACTGCCCCATAGGGTTTTCAAGGTTGTAAATCTTTACAGAAGCAAACTGCCACATCTTTCTCTGGTGGAGCCCTGGTGGCGCAGTGGTGAAATGCTTGACTGCTGACCAAAAAGTGGGTGGTTCAAATCCACCAGCCTTTCCACAGGAGAAAGATGTGGTAAGTCTGCTTCTGTAAAGATTTACAGCCTTGGAAATGCTATAGGGCAGTTCTATCCTGTCCCATAGATTCACTATAAGTAGGAATTGACTCGACAGCAAGGGGTTGTGTAGCTAATGATTGCAAACATTTTTTCATGTGTTAGCCCCTGAATGTCCATTTTGGTGAAAAGTCTGTTCATGTCTTCTGCCCATTTTTTGATTGGGTTATGTGTCTTTTTTTGTTGAGTTGTTGGTTTCTATATATTTTGGAGATTAGTCTTTTATCAGATATGTCGTTCCCTAATATTTTTTTCCCAGTCTGTAGGTTCTCTTTTTACTCTTTTGATAAAGTCTTTTGATGAGCATAAATATTTAATTTTCAGGAGGTCCCAGTTATCTAATTTGTCTTCTGTTGTTCATGCATTTGTAATTGTGTTTGATAGTCTTTTTCTGCAAAAAATTAGTTCCCATAATTTTGTCCCTTTGTTATCTTCCAGGAACATTCTAGTTTTAGCTTTAACATTTAGGTCTTTGATTCATTTTGAGTTAGTTTTTGTGGATGATATGAGGTATAGATCCTGTTTCATTTTTCTGCAAATAGATACCTAGTTTTGCCAGACTGTTTCTTTCCCATTGGATGGACTTTGGCCCCTTGTAAAAAATCAGCTGTCCATTGATGGATGGATTTACTTCTCGGTTCTCAATTCTGTTCCATTGGTCTATGTGTCTGTCATTGTATCTGTACCAGGCTATTTTGATGACTGTAGCTGTATAGTATGTTTCAAGATAGGAAGTATAAGGCCTCCTACTTTGTTCTTCTTTAATATTGCCTTGGTTATTCGGGACCTCCTTCCTTTCTGTATAAAGTTGGCAGTATGTTTTTCCATTTCAGTAAAGATTGTTGTTGGGATTTGGATCAGAATTGCATTATATCTATAGGTTGCTTCGGATAGTATTGATATTTTCACAATGTTAAATCTTCCAATCCATGAGCATGGAATTTTCTTTCATCTATGTAGGTCTCTTTTAGTTTCTTGCAGTAATATTTCATAGCTTTCCTTGTATAGGTCTTTTATATCCCTGGTGAGGTTTATTTCTAGGTCTGTTACCCTTTGGGGGGCTATTGTGAAAGGTATTTTTTTTTCTTGATTTCCTTTTCAGAGATCTTGTTAGTGTAGAGGAATCCAACTGATTTTTGTGTTTTGATGTTGTACCCCGCCACTTGTGAATCCTTCTATTAAAACCAATAGCTTTCATGTGGAATCTCTGTGGTTTTCTATGTATAGGATCATGTCACCTGTGAATAGGAATAGTTTTACTTCTTCCTTTCCAATTTGGATGTCCTTTATTTCCCTTTCTTGCCTTAGTGCTTTGGCTAGGATTTTCCAGTACAATATTGATGAGAGTGGTGAAAATGGGCATCCTTGTCTCCTTCTCATTCTCAGGGGGAAGCTCTCAGCCTTTCTCCAATGAGAATAATGTTGGTAGTTGGTTGTGCATATATGCTTTTAATTATGTTAAGGAATTTCTCTTCTCTCCCTATTTTACTGAGCATTTTTATCAGGAAAAGGCTTTGGATTTTATCAAATATATTTTCTGCATACATGAGTCTTTTCCTTTGTTTTGTTTATGGTGAATTACATTGATTTTCCAATATTGAACCACCCTTGCACACCTGGTATAAATCCCACCTGATCATGATGTTTTACTTGACATGCTGTTGAATTCTGTTGGCTAGAATTTTGCTGAGAATTTTTGCATCTATATTCATGAAGGATTTTGGTCTGTAGTTTTTTTTGTGTGTGTGATGTTTTTACCTAGCTTTGGTATCAGGCTTATGCTGGCTTCATAGAATGAATTAGGGAATATTTATTCCTTTTCTATTTCTGGAAGACTGAGTAGAATTGGTGTCAACTCTTCTCTGAATGTTTGGTGTAATTCCCCCACTGAAGCCATGTAGGTCAGAATTTTTTTTTTTTTTTTTTTTGGTGCGGGGGTACTTTTTGATGATACCTTTCATATCTTCTCTAGTTATGGGTCTATTTAGATTTTCTACCTCACCTCTATTCTTATTAGCTTAGGTAGGTAGTGTGTTTCTAGAAATTTGCCCATTTCTTCTAGGTTTTCTGATTTGTTGGAGTACAATTTTTCATAATATTCTGTTATGATCCTCTTTATCTGAGTTGGATCTGTTGTAATGTCACCCATTTCATTTCTTATTTTGGTTATTTGCATCTTCTCATTCTTTTTCTTTGTCAGTTTGACCAGTGGTTTGTCAATTTGATCGATCCTCTTAAAGAGTCAACTACTAGTCTTGTTGATTCTTTTTATTGTTTTTCTGTTTTCTAGTTCATTTATTTCTGCTCTAATCTTTACTATTTCTATTCTTCTGGTAGCTTTGATCTTCTTTTGCTTTTCCTTTTCTATTTGTTTGAGTTGTCAGGTGGAATTATTGGTTCCGTACCTTTCTTCTTTTTTAATACATGCATTTATTGCTATAAATTTCCCTCTGAGCACTGTTTTGCTGTGTCCCAAAGGTTTTAGTATGTTGTATTTTCATTCTCATTTGATTCTAAGATTTTTTAATTTAATTTTTTATTTCTTTTGTTACTCAGTAGTTTTTTAGTTTGTGTTGTTTAGTTTCCATTTTGTTTATTTTCCTTGCTCTTCCTGTTACTGATTTTTAGTTTTATAGCATTATGTTTATAGAAGATGCTCGTATAATTTCAATGTTTTTAAATTTACTGAGGCTTGGTTTTTGGCTTAAGATATGGTCTATTCTAGAGATTGGTCCATGTGCATTGAAAAGAAATATGTATTGAGCTGCTGTTGGGTAGTGTGTTCTATATATGTTTATGAGGTAGAGTTGATTAATAGTGTTATTTATATCTTTGTTGATTTTCTTTTTAGTTGTTCTGTCATTGAAAGTGCTGTGTTAAAGTCTCCTACTGTTACTGTGGAAACCCTGGTGGTGTAGTGGTTAAGTGCTACAGCTGCCAACCAGAGGGTCGGCAGTTTGAATCTGCCAGGTGCTCCTTGGAAACTCTACGGGGCAGTTCTACTCTGTCCTATAGGGTTGCAATGAGTCGGAGTCGACTTGACGGCACTGGGTTTGTGTTTGGTTTTGGTACTGTTACTGCAGAACTGTTTACTTCTCTTTTCAATTCTGTTACAGTTGGTTTTACATATTTTGGAGCTCTGGCATTGGGTGCGTAAATATTTAATATTGTTATGTCTTCTTGGTGAATTGATCCTTAATCATTATATAATGCACTTCTTTGTCTTTGATAAAGAATTTTGGTTTAAAGTCTATTTTGTCAGGAATTAATATTGCCACTCCTGATCTCTTTTGGTTACTGTTTGACTGGTGTATTTTTTCCATCCTTTGATTTTGAATCTACTTATGTCTTTGTTTCTAAG
The DNA here is from genome assembly GCF_030014295.1 of Loxodonta africana. Lineage (NCBI taxonomy): Eukaryota > Metazoa > Chordata > Mammalia > Proboscidea > Elephantidae > Loxodonta > Loxodonta africana. Next base: position 60,380,614 of record NC_087358.1, read on the forward strand.
ATGTGTGTCTTTCAGACAACATATTGATGGGTCTTTTTTTTTTTTTTTTTTTCTTTTAAATCCATTCTGTAACTCTCTGCCTCTTGTCTGGTACATATAATCCATTTACATTCAGTGTGATTATCAATGGGTATGAATACACTGCTGCCATTTTTGTTATAGTTGTGTGTGTGTGTGTGTAGTGTTAACAGTTTCTTTGTTCCTCTTAATTTTCTGTGCTGAGATTTTTTTTTTTGTATATGGATTTATTTTCCTACCATTTGTTATTGTTGTTTTTGTGTTTAGTGAGAATTTTTTGTTTTCTTCTTCTTCATATTTGTGAGTAGATTTGTTAATTTTCTTCGTGGTTACCCTGGAGTTTACCTTTATCCTCCTGTGCTAAAACCGTCTGTTGCATCTTGAAATCACCTTGACTTCCTCTCTATATGGGAGTTCTCTATAACTACACCATTTATTCCCCCTTTTGTTTTGAAGTTGTCATTGTTTATAGTTTAACATCTCTGGTTCTCTGTGTTCAGTTTTGCAGCCTTATTTTTCTTTTGTGGAGTCTTTACCTGTCTTGGTTCCTGGATGGTGCTGTTGTGTGTCTTTATCTCAGGTTGTTGACTGGTGTTGTTGGTTCTTTGTCTGAAGGACTCCCTTTAATATCTCTTATAAGGCTGGTCTGGTGGTTACAGATTTTCTTAATTTCTGCTTATCTGGGAATGCCCTAGTTTTGCCCTCATTTTTAAAAGACAATTTTGCTGGATATATGATTCTCCATTGGCAATTTTTTTCTTTTAGGACTTTGTATATGCCATCCTATTGCCTTCTTGTCTGCATGGTTTCTGACGAGAAATCAGCACTTAGTCTTACTGATGCCCTTCATAAGAGATACTTCACTTTTCGCAAGATGCTCTCAAAATTCTTTGTCTTTGGTTTTGGAAAGTTTGATTATGACTTGGTGAATTTCTTTTGGGATCTGTCATGGATTGAATTATGTCACCCAAAAATATGTGTCAACTTGGCTAGGCTATGATTCCCAGTATTGTGTGATTGTCCACTATTTTGTCATCTGATTTGATTTTCCTATGTGTTGTAAATCCTACCTCTATGATGTTAATGAGGTAGGATTAGAGGCAGTTATGTTAAAGAGGCAGGACTCAATCTACAAGATTAGATTTTGTCTTAAGTCAATCTCTTTTGAGATATAAAAGAGAGAAGTGAGTAGAATGCGTCCTTTGCACCCAGGGTTCCTGCTCCGAGAAGCTCCTAGACCAGAGGAAAATTGATGACAAGGACCTTCTTCTGGAGCCAAAAGAGAGAGAAGGCCTTCCCTTAGTGCTAGCACCCTGAATTTCTGACTTCTAGGCTCCTGGGTGAAAGGATAAATTTCTCTTTGTTAAAGTCATCCACTTGTGGTATTTCTGTTATAGCAGCACTAGATATCCAAGACAGGGTCTATCCTGTGTGGGGTTGTTGAACTTCCTGAATGAAAACCTCATCTTTCATGATATTTGGGAAGTTTTCTGCCATTATATCTCTAGAAATTCTCTCTGTACTTTTTTTTTCTGTCCTCCCCTTCTGGAATTGCCACTACGTGTAAATTATTCCTGTTAACGATGTCTCATATAACCCTTAGACTTACTTAATTTTTCTTCAATATTTTTTTCTGATTGTTCCTCAAAAAAATTAGTATCAAGGGATTTGTCCTCTATGTCACTGATTCTTCCATGGATTCAATTCTACCTCTGTGCCTTTTCATTGAGTTGTTTATTTCTGATATTTTTATTGTTAATCTTCTGAATTTCTAGTTGTTGCTTTTGTATGATTTCTATTTGTCTATTGAATTTGTCATTTTGCTTTGTGTTGTTTTCCCAAATTATTCTAGGTTTTTTTCTGTGTTTTCTTTGATCTCTTTGAGGAGCCTAAATATAAATCTTTTACATTCCTTATCAGGTATTTCTATTATCAGCTATTCCTCAGGAAGGTTTTCTGTTCCTTTATTTTGCTCACTTGCTTGAGCCATTTTGTGTTTCTTCATATAATTTGTTATTTCTGTTGTCTCTGAGGCATTAAGGTATTGTTTGATTCATTTATATATTTCTTTATTGATTGTGTGTTTGTTTTGTCCTGATTTTTTGTTATGCTTTGTTTTGGTATATCAGGAGCTTTGTTTCTTCTCTGTCTTTAGAATGCCTTTCTTCCTTTGTATTATTTTAGTTGTTGTTGTTTTGTGGTACCAATCTATGTATGACTTTAGTGGTTGGCTGGGTGTGATCTCCTCTCACCAAGGTGGGTCACACCTATATGTGGGTCCTCTGTCCTTAGGTATATCTATCTTACAGGATTTTACAGGATTGAGTGGCTGTGTGAGAGCAAGTCCTTTCCCTTATATAAGGTGGCAAGTGTTGGGTGGTGAGTGTACCTCCACAGCTCTTGTGGGACCATACAGTCCTTCCAGATTTGTGCTACCAGTGTGGCTGCTGGAAAGCAGGGTAGGACAGACATAGCCATAGGGAGGCAGTGCTACCCAAATGGATGGGATAGGCCCTCTGTGCAAAAATGAATTGGCATCTCAGTAGGTGGGGGGAGATTGAGGGGTCTCTGTGCATGTGAGATCTGCCTGTGGGACCCATCTGGGTGTTGGATGAGTGACGTCGCAGCTGGGAAGTCATTGGGTGAAAGCACAGGGATCACCTGCTTGTCATTGGGCAGGGCTGTGGGTGGCGCCTGTCGGGATGCACCAGGCAATTGCTGGTAAGGGGATGTGCCTACCTGGTCAGTCGTCAGGCAGTAGGCACATTAAGCCCACCTACTGGTCACCATGTAGTGGGCATTGGTTGCTGGGCAGGGGGTATGGGAGTGTGCTGCCAGTCACCAATTCAGTAGCATGACAATGTGCCTCAGGTCATTGGGTGGGAGGAATGGGAGCGTGTTGGTGGTCACAAGGTGGGAGCTATGGGAATGAGCCACTGGTGACCTGGCAGGGGCACAGTGAACTGGCTTGACTGTTGCTGGGTGTGGATGTGGGAGTGTTCCTGTCAGCCTGCACCAGGCACTTGGGGCTAGGCCTGATTAAATAGGAGATAGGGAGAGCTACATGGAAGCTGGCTGGGTGTGGGATCTCTAGTTGTTAGTCTATGGTTTTACTATTCAGTGAGGGTTTCCTGTCCAAATGATCAGGCACGACCACTGGTGATAGTCCCGTCCCTGGCTCCCTCCCTGCTCTGTGGTCACCTTGATCACTGGAGCTCTCATCCACCTTCCCACTCTTTCCCTTTTTAGATCTTGTTCGAGTCCTGCTCACCTTGTTTCATTCCAAGTTGTTTTTTTCTTTTTTTTACACAGTATCTGTATTTTCTGTTGTGAATTCCACGGAGTTGCCTTCCTGTGCTCCTCACCCAGGGACACTGCCTGCCTTGCCTCAAGATGGCTATACTGTGCCAGGCTAGCTGGCCAGGTACCAATGATCCATAAATCTCCTCGTCTGCTGTTTTCACTTAATCCCTCCTTTCACTCCGTGCTCTAATTCTTCATTCTTCCGTTTGATTATCAGGATTCCAAGATAGTCATCTGTATCTGTTTCAATTGGTTTCGTAAGTCTTTGTTGTAGGGTGACGTTATGGTGTGTCTGACTAAGCAGCCACCTTGGGCTCAACTCCCAATCCCTGTTTCTTTACTGGCCATCAGCTGAGAGCCACTCCCAGCTTCTCAAGTCTGCCTGCATTCCTTGGCTCATGGCCCCCTTCCTCCACCCTCAAATCCATTCATGTTTTGAATCCCTCCTCTTTTTTCTGTTTCATTTCTGTCTCTCTGACTGCTGCTAGAAAGGCTTGCCAGTTTTAAGGATTCATGTGATTAGATTGAGCCTACCTAGGAACCCTGGTGGGGCAGTGGTCAATAGCTTGGCTGGTAACCAAAATGTCAGCAGTTTGAATCCACCAGGCTTTCCTTGGAAACCCTATAGGGCAGTTCTACTCTGTCCTACAGGGTTGCCATGAGTCAGAATCAATTCGACGGCAAAGGGTTGTTTTTTTTTTTTTTAAGATAATCTAAGGTAACTGCCTCACCTTAAGGTCCATAACCCGTATTACATCTGTAAAATCCTTTTGGCCATCTAAGGTTCTGGGAATTAGGACATGTACATCTTTGGGAGGGAAGTATTCTGCCTACCACAGAGAGCAACAATATACGTTTTCATGCTTTGAACTAGACTGCATATAGTACAGTTATTAACAACTTTATTTTTACTCACATTGTCTGTGTCAGTTCTTGGTCCTTTTAGTTTCAAACCCACACTTGCGTTTCCCAGATTTGCTCTATTTCTTAGTGGCTTGACCACTTCAGGCCATATTTCCCAGGCTACTAATCGACTCAGGCTGGACTGAACCAATATACAACATTAGTGGAACAGTGACACCTGGATAAACGGATGATCTGGGGTATTTCTTCCTGCTCTCTCCGCCTCAGGCATGTTCTCCAGAAATAGGCGCATGTCCTGCACTGTTCAAGATTCTAGAAGACAAGTCCACTGTGGCTGCTCCAGTTCATACCAGGCTCTAGTAACATCATTTTTTCTTTTTGTCCCTCTAGGCTAGGTGGGGAGAGGGTAGTTCTGGGTTGCCCGACTGTTATCTCTTTGGCTTCTCAGTAACTCTGTCATGTATGTTACCAATTCCCTGATAAAGCGCCTCTGGTTTAAATATGTAGAATATTTATTTTCCGTATTGGACCCTGACCAATACACTGTCCCTTTGTATCTGCTCTGCAGCCTAATTCTTCCCTGCCCATGAAAGAAATCTCAGGCATGGGTTTTCCTGTCCCTTTCAGTCACAGGATCTGTCTCATTACGGTAATTACAAGAGATAATAATCCAAACTCCAAAATGTTTTTAAGTGAAATCTTCTCTCCCCCAGCTCAGATATCCTTCAGGCAGGCTCGTCTGTCCTTGGTCCACCTTGGTCTACTGACTCATTAGCCCAGGAGAGAGTGGATTAGGAGGGAAAGAATACAGATTTACAAGGAGGGTGCAGTTGTAACTGGTGTTGCTTCCATCTGGACTTGATAGAGGCAAATTGCTGGCTCTAGGTCTCATGAGTGGTTCTGCAGGTACATTTTAAGATCTTCTTGCTGGGGACTTCTAACTGTAAATTTCTTGACTTCAGCCATGCCAAAGCCTCCCTTCTAACTGACCACTTAATGTCTCATCTCAGCTTCTGGGATTGGATTCCACCCCCACATACTCTCTATATGGGATCTTTTTGGCCTTCTAGGCAGCTCTGCTTTTAAACAGCTCCAGGCTGGCTCCCTCCCACATACAGGAAAATGTGCCCTACAGGAAGATGCATGCGTTTTATTATTGATAAGAATCCAGCTTGCTCCCAGTTCAGCCTGCCTTAGTTATTTAGTGCTGCAATAACAGAAATTCCATAAATGGATGGGTTTAACAAACAGAAATCTATTTTCTCACAGCTTAGGAGGCTAGAAGTCCAAATTCAGAGCTCTGGCTCTAGGAGAAGGCTTTCTCTCTCCATCAGCTCTGGAGGCAGGCCCTTGTCTTTTCAGCTTCTGCTTCCTGGTTCCTTGGAGATCTCCATGTGTTTTGGCATCTATCTTACCCCATTTCTGCTAGCTTGCTTGCTTGTTTAATCTCTTTTATATCTCAAAAGAGATTGATTCAACATACATCCTACACTAATCATTAACATAATGAAGACAGTCCATTCCCAAATGGAATTATAACCAAAGGCATCTAAAAACAAAACAAAACCCAAACCTGTTGCCGTCAAGTCGATTCTGATTCAGCCCCCATAGGGATTCGGAGTAGTGGCTGATGGATCCAAACTGCTGAACTTTTGGTTGGGAGAGTTTGGAGGATCAGAGAATAGGCACTAAGCATGTCTGTCTAAAGCACTGGTGTGGGTGGACAAGATGGAGCTTCCGGAAAAATCGGAAAAGCCATGCATTTCTGATCACTTTGCAAAGTGAGACCACAGAGAGGGATTTCGTGAAAAGATCTTCTATAGAAATTACCACCTCTGTGGCAGCTGCTGCCTCTGTTGAGCCTACAGTCAAGTGCTTGGTGCTGGAGTTGGGGCCAGTGTCGGTCAGGAGGGCCAGCAATTGGGTAGATGAGCTGGACACAGAACAGGAGGATGAGGACAAACTGAAACTTGCCAGTTATCTCTGCACCTGTCAACATATCTGACCACCACAGCCTTTCAAGAGTGATGGCCTGCTTTATTTATACCTTCCAGATCTCAGGAAAATTCTTTTCTTGTGTGTCTCTAGCATAGAACCACACAGAGAAGGGGACTCCAGGAAATGTAGCTTCACGTGGGAGTGGTGGTACCATGTTGACCAAATACAATCCAGCACACACCCCTTTTGCTTGAAGAGTTTAAGAAATAAATAAAAATAATCGTTTATATTTACCCACATGTTTACCATTTTCAGTATGTTCCATTCCATCCTGTAGATGTGATTTCCATCTGGTAACATTTCACTTCAGCTTGAGGAACTTCATTTAGCATTTCTTATACTACAAGTCTGCTGGCAATAAGCCTCTCAGTTTTTATATATCCGAAAATGTTTAAATCTCTTCCTTATAACTGGAAGATATTTTCACTGGATTTAGAACTCTAGCTAAAAGTTTGTATGCTTGTTTTTCCTTTTATACTTTAAAGGTGTCATTCTGCTGTTTTCTGGCCTCTGTTGGTTCTGATGAGAAGTTTACCATTGTTTTTAACATCATTCTAGGGTGTGTGTGTGTATGTGTGTGTAATACGTCTTTTTCCTTTTGACTGCTTTAAAATTTTATCCCTTTATCTTTTTATTTTTGTCTTTCAGCAGTTTGACTGTAATGTTCCTAGGAATAATTTTCTTTGCATTTATCCTGCTAGAGATTTGCTGAACTTTATATATTATGTTTATATTTCTATATTAAACTGCTTGATAAGATCCCATTGTTCATGAGTTTCTGTACATTTTTATTTTAATTTTTTTCTGTGCTTAGTTTGGATACTTTTTACTGACCTCTCTTCAAAGCCACTGATCCTTCCGTGTATTGTGTCCAATATGTCAATAAGCCTACCCTGAAAAAAATTTTTTTTTTGCATGATACTACATTTTTTTAGGGTGGTGGTCTTCAAACAACAGACGTTTATTGTTACACAGTTCTGGAGCTAAACCCATTGACCTGTTGCCATCAAGTTGATTCCTACTCATAGCGACCCTATAGGACAGGGTAGAACTGCCCCATAGAGTTTCCAAGGAGCAGCTGGTGGTTTTGAACTGCCAACCTTTTGGTTAACAGCTATAGCACTTAACCACTACGCCACCAGGGTTTCTGTTCTAGAGCTAGTGGTCTGTAGGGCCACATTTTTTTCCAAAGGCTCTTGGGAAGATACTTTCTTTCACAGCTTCTTGTAGCCACAGGTGATCCTTGGCTTGTGGATGCAGCATAATTTCATGGTCACTTGGCTGTTTTCCTCCATCTCTGTCCTTCTCCTCTTTTAAAAAGGACACCACTCACATGGCATTAGGACCCTCCCTACTCTACTCCAGTATGGCTTCATGTTAACTGATAACATATTCAAATACCTTAATTCCAAACAAGGTAACTTTTTCAAGTACATACCAGTTTGGGGAGCACAATTCAATCCACAACAAGCCCCAACAATGAAGGAAGAACCCAGCAAACTATGGTACGTTATAAATACATTATCAGTATCTCAAAAAGCAACGTTGCCATATTCAATGAATTTTAAATTTCAGACACTATATTTCCATATTATGCCTAAAATTTTCCATTTTTTCACTCATTATAACCATCTTTTCTTATATATTCTTTAACATATTTATTAAAATTATTTTAAAGAATTTAAGAATTCCAACATAGGTCTATTTCTATTGACTGTTTTTCTTTTGACAATCGGTCACATTTTCTCGCTCCTTCACACATTTAGTAATCTTTTATGGGATGCTGGGTATTATAGATATATTGTAGATATTTTGGATTCTCTTATCTTCCTCTGAAGAATATTTAGTTTTGTCCTGGCAGGCAGTTAAATCACTGCTGGACCACCTTGGTTTTGTAGATGCTTTTTTTGTTTGTTTGTTTTAGGCTGTGTTATAGCAGATATATTTCACTTCATCTTTTAGTTCTAGAGCATAGCCATTTGTACCAGATATGGATTTTATTCCTAAATTTGTTCTTCTGGCATTTACATGGAAAATATAGACAGGTTTACCAAGCCCCCTAATTTAACAGGACCTAAACTCCAAATTCTACCTCACCAGCATTGAGAAGCTGCTCCTTCTGCGTCTTGTCAGGCATGTGAAGCATTCTGGGCGAAGACTGAGAAATCCATAACGAGCAAGGTGACCTTTTGTAGTCTCCTTCATTCACTGGCTTTCAGCATATTGCCACACACTGCTGTTTACATGGAGTTACGGATTATATCTAGCTTTAAATAAACTAACCTGCGCAAACTGGACAAATGGTTTTAAAAATCACTGCAAAGAAGCTACAGATTGAAGATGATACCAGGAGTGCAAGCCAAGGGAGATGAAATGGCAGATTCGATCTTCGAGTAAATGCTCTTCTGTCAGTCTGAGCGGAAACTCATCTAATCAAATATGAAGTCAGCTTGTGAGTGAGAATTGCTTACTTTCAAAAAGAACCTTGTATTATGGAGAGAGCATTTTTGAAAACAGAAGTTTGGCAATATTTCCCACTGTTACGTGATTTTGATGCCTGATAATGTAAACACAACATCTACTAAAACGTTCATATCTACACATCTAAAAATCCTGGAAATATTATTTTCCAACCAATTTAAAAGTTATGCAGATGAGAGTTACAGTGGGCTTTGAACCCATTTGCTAAAAATATAAAAATAGAACTCCTTCCAATTAATTTGCAAGAACAACTGATTGATATCAGGGAAGACAGAAATTGACCAGTTGAATTTCAACAAAAACTTCTGCATAGTTGATGTATAGGATTGAAAAACAAGTATGGTTTCATAGTGCAGCCAGTGATGCACTCCTTCTATTTGATTCTGTGCATTTTTGTCAGATATGTTTGCTATTAAAACAACAACAGAGGGCTATAAATCAAATTAGAAACAGACCCTTGCATCAATGTATCGCAAAACGTCAAACCAAAATATTGCAAAATAATGGAGCATTGTTTCACTAAAAACTTCTTGCAACGCTTTAATGAAGTCACTCTCCAGCATTCACTTTTGGCCTCTTCTTTCTTTGCACTTCACCTTACACTTACTTCCTTTCACTCACAAAGCTTTAGTTGCCATAGCTAAGGAGATGACCTCCAAATTTAAGTCCCTAGGTTTGAGTCTTGTATTTTCAACTCTCCCTCCACGGGGCTGTCTTGCAGGTCCCTCAAACACAGCATATTCAAAACGGAGCCCAGTATTCTCTCTTCCTTTGTCCCTTGTTCTTCTCTCAGTGCTTTTCATCTGAGTTAGCACCACCATCATCTACTGATATTTGAATCTTCTGCTTCATTCTCAACACCTTTCTCTTCTCTCACATCACATTTAGTCACTGTCATGGATTGAATTATGTTCCCCCCAAAATGTGTGTTTCAATTCGGCTAGGCCATGATTCCCCTTTTGTGTGATTTTCCTATATGTTGTAAATCCTGCCTCTATGATGTTAATGAGGGAGAATGGGCAGCAGTTATGTTCATGAGGCAGGACTCAATCTACAAGACTGGATTGTGTCTTGAGGCAATCTCTTGAGATATATAAGAGAGAAGTGAGCAGAGAGACAGGGGGACCTCATACCACAAAGAAAGCAGCACCAGGAGCACAGCATGTCCTTTGGACCTGGGGTCCCTGTGCCTGAGAAGCTCCTCAACCAGGGAAAGATTGAGGAGAGGACAAGGACCTTCCTCTAGAACCAACAGAGAGAGAGAGCCTTCCCCTGGAGCTGAAGCTCTGAATTTGAACTTGTAACCTACTAGACTGTGAGAAAATAAATTTCTCTTTGTTAAAGTCATCCACTTGTGGTATTTCTGTTATAACGGCACTAGATAACCAAGACAGCGAACCACCAAAGCTTGACACTTTTGGGCTCTGCTTTTGTCTTTCTCCAGCTTCCAATTTGATTATTAAATTCCCTGTGGCTATTCGTCTCTGAATTGTTCTCCCTCGGTCTATTCCTTTCCTCATTCTTCCTTATCCTCTGCCATTCTCACCACCAAAAGAAAGAACAAAAGTCTTCCTTGCTGTATTTATTAAATATTCATTGTACTAAAGTACAAAATGGAACATTTTCTATTTCTCTTTTTGAAACCTATATTAAATTACATATTTATGTAGCCCTTAATTGATTTTTTGTTGTTGTTCTTTCTGTGGGTCAGCAGGTTTAGAGGGAAAAAAGCAAAAAAGACTTTCCCCTCCAGAATTAGTAAATTAGTGTTTCCCTAGTGGCCTGACATAGTTAACGCATGGTCACCACCAACTCCTAAGGACAAAAATTCTTAGGCAGGCATAAGTGTTACCGAGAATCTGGGGCTAATTTTGCAGCTCTTGTCAAAGGTGTTATTTTTTAAGGGCAAGATTTGCCTGGAAGGAATGAAGCTTTGTGGATTGAAAGAGGTCTCCAGTGCAAAAGGGAGTCTTAACTAATACTCCTTGTTAAGCACGATGGTGCAGTGCTTGTTCCATAATTTTATTTATATTATGTATTTGATTTAGCAAGGTATCCTAAGAAGTTTCTCTCACAAGATTTGCATTGCAATGGTTTTTTGTTTGTTTGTTTTAAACAAGATATATATTTAGCACTTGTTTTCATAGGTGCTTATAAGCAAGCCTAAGGCATTAGGGCCAGGACACTGATTTTTAATATTTGCTTTTGTTTAGGTTGTGATACATTAAAATAAAGGTACAGGAAGTTCCTGGCTTATCTGTGCCCTATTTAGCCCAAGTTCCTTGTATGTGCACCAGCAGGGCTGCTGTAAGCGTGACCCTCTCTCGCCATCAGCTGCTGAGAGTTGCCCTCTTCCCCTCAGGGTCCCCTTCCCTCATGCTAATGAAGGTCCTTTGCCATCCAGAGTGACACATCTCTCACATATACTGCTGCTTCTTACCCTTTGTCATTGCTGGTCAGTACTCACCATGTCCCAGGGCCTCTCTTTATTTGTCACTGGGTCAGAAACTGCCAACGGAGTGGACTTAATTCTATAACACTGTACTACAGATAAGGAGCCCTAGTGGAGCAGTGGTTAAGCACTCAGTTGCTAACCAAAAGGTTAGCGGGCTCCGAGGGAAAAAGATGTGACAGTCTGTTCCCATAAAGATTACAGCCTTGGAAACCTTATGGGGCAGTTCTGCCCTGTCCTATAGAGTCTCTGTGGGTCAGAACTCACTCGATGGCAAGGGGTTTATACTACAGATGAGGAGTCCCTGGGTGGCGCAAAGTCTTGAGCACTTGACTACTAGCTGAGCTGAAAGATTGGTAATTTCAACCTACCCAGAGGCACCTCGGGTAACAGACCTGACGATCTGCTTCCAAAAGTTCATAGCCTTAAAAACCCTATGGAGCAATTCTACCCCACACACTTGGAGTCGGAATTGACTCAACGGCAACTAATAGCAACATATTAGAAATGGTGTCCGCCTCAAGGTGGCTCCCATCTAGTGGGAGAAACCAAAAAACCAAAACCAAACCCACTGCAGTCCAGTCGATTCCGACTCATAGCAACCCTACAGAAGGCAGTAATTAATTGATACGTTAGAGGTATGCACTGAGTGTGCAGGGAGCCTGAAGGGCTGCCCAACCGAGGCTGAGGGTGAAGGAAGGAATCAATCAGATGAAAGGTATGGAGGGACGGCATGGAGATGAGCTTCAGGAAGTCGGCAGGAGCCCAAGACAAAGAGCTTAGATTTGATCTCAAAGTACTGGGATCCTTAAGCTGGAAAGTGGAGTCTCTGAGTGGTGCACACGGTTAACACGCTCATCTGCTAAATGAAAGGTTGGTAGTTTGAGTTCATCCAGAGGTACCTTGGAAGAAAGGCCTGGTGATCTACTTCCAAAAAAATCAGCCATTGAAAACTCTATGGAGCACAGCTCTACTCTGACACACATGGGGTTGCCATGAGTCGGGGTTAACTTGAGGGCAACTCGCTGTAAGCAGGAGAATAATGTCATTAAATGTGCCATTGGCTACAGAATGGAGAATCAATGGGAGGATATAAGAGTAGAGGTGGGGAGAATCGTTTGGGTTGCAAATGAGAAATGGTGAGAGGCCGTGAATCCAGGCAATGGCCATGGGATGGAGAAAGAGGATACACTGGAGAAGAATTTAAAGATGGAAACATGACATAGGGAATGATGCTAAGTGGGGGGTGGGGGAGGCCTGGGGTTGACATGGCTCCAGGAAGAAGAATAAAAAAGGCTTTTGAGAGAAGAATTAGAGGATGGAGGGGAATGAGGAGGAAAAAATGGAGATGAGAGATGCAACTGGAGGAAGGGAAGAGAGGGAAGAAAGAAAGAAGGGAAATTTCCATTGCTTCTTTGCTCTTCCCACCACTCCCCTACTTGCCTGAGTTTGTGTTCATAAGGCAATGGAGAGGGACTGGAAAAATAAGGAACAATGAAAGTCCAGAAGAACAGAAATTGGTAAGGATCGGGGGGGAGGTGGACTTGTCTAGCCTTCTCAAGTCCACCCTCTAAGCCCCTGGCCTCCTCCTTTTATTTATTTATTTAAACAGTTCTTGTTTCCATTTGGGGGCCATTTTTAATATTTTAAATAGTCGTGTTGAATTGTATTGGATGTGTGGTGAGTCATTTTTCTATTTAAAAATGTTTTGGTACGCACAATATCTCTAAATGTATTTTATAATAGAAGAAAAGTAATTCCATATAATTCCAGGTTCTTTGCCTTTTGACAGTTCAGCCAAGAAAGTAAATACCATCTATAGCATTGTTTAGAGCTCCGGTTGCCCAGTGGTTAAGCGTTCAGCTGCTAACCAAGAGGTTGGCAGTTTGAATCCACCAGCTGCTCCTTGGGAACTCTATGGGACCATTCTACTCTGTCCTGTAGGGTCACTATGAGTTGGAATTGACTCAGTGGCAATGGGTTTTTAACAGGCTACTCTTTCAACAGGAAATATGTCTTGAGTTCCAAGCAAATGTTTTACAATAGCCTTTTGGAAAATAATCTATATTTGAGTTTTTGATTATCCATATTAAAGATGTACTACTCGGGGGAACAATCAGAAAATGCTGTAACTGTACATAAACTTTGGCTTGTTCCTGTGGAATACTCACTATTTGAAAGTATATGATAGTTATATTTAAAAGGAAAGTGAGAAATCCAGTCAAGCATTTTTTCATACATCCATAAATATTTGGCATTACACACACACACACACACACACAAACCCAAAACCCCTTGCTGTCGAGTCAATCCTGACTCATAGTAACCCTATAGGACAGAGTAGAACTGCCCCATAGGGTTTCCAAGGAATGCCTGGTGGATTCGAACTGCTCACTTTTTGGTTAGCAGCCATAGCACTTAACCACTAAGCCACCAGGGTTTCCTGGCATTACATAGATAATGATAATGTCCTGCATTTACACAGAAAATGCATCTCAAAGTACTTTCACTTACATTGTTCTTTCAATAGGGTGCTGCTGGGTACAACTGGATTCTAAAGATTGTTACCTTCCTGAAGAAAAGAGACTGATAAGGAACTTTACTAAGTTTGGCAACATGCCATTTGGATTAGTTGTTGATATGCCCCATATTTGGAAAATATATTGATATCAGACTTTTGTGTGATTGTCTTATTAGGGCTGTAGGCCAGGCAACATCCTTGTGGGTGGCAATAGGGTTTCCTCTGAGGGAAATGGACATCCACATATCGGTCATATGGGGGAGAGGCATGGGAAGCAGGCATCAGACTTTTCCTTTCTCTGGGACCAGAGGTCAGTTTGGCTAGAATAGAGGCAAGGTAATGCTGAAGCATTTCTGATGATCTTGGAGTGGGTGCCTGGAGGTGCTAAGCCTTGTGGCAGACAAGGGAATGTGCATCATTCAGAACCCCCTTCAAGAAAGACTCATTGCCCAACTGTGTGAGCAGGAGTGAGTATGAGCTGAGTATATTTAGCTTCCAGCTGTTAGCTCCTTCAAGTCACCCTCAGCTTTTGAGCCATGATCATGCACTTTTGGAGGTGGACCTGCCAAGGATTAAGCAAGACTGTGGTTTCTGCCCAAAGTTGGACTCCCCTCAAGGCTAACTTTGCTCTGAGCTCCCGTTGGACTGGAAAGACTTTGCCAGATTTGCATCTCAATCTGATGGCTCTTCAACCCAACCCCACTTCCTCTCTTTTCTTTTCCCAGGTCTCATTCCCTGGATTTGAGTACACCCAGAGGCACCTTGGAAGAAAGGCCTAGTGAGCTACTTCTGAAAAAAATCAGTCATCAACAACTCTATGAAGCAAAGTTCCACTCTGACAGACATGGGGTCACCATGAGTCGGAATTGACTCAACAGCAATTGGTTTTATTCCCAATGAACTTTTTGCACTCCTAACCCCATCTCCACATCTTCTTCCTAGAGGACTCAACTGACACAGACAGCTGCAAGAAGGATGGCTAGAAGAGAGTTTGGGAGTAATCCCAGGAAGGCTCTTGGATAGGTCTGGACCTGTGCAGTAGTTATACGTTATTCTCAGAGTCATGTTTTCTTCCTAATATCCCTTAAATGTCAGAATATCTCATTAAAATTCACATGCTGGTATCTACCATGTGGTAAGCAGTAAGGGGGAGCTCTCCACCACTTGGGAGAGCAGAGAGAGGGCATCTCAGGAGAGCCTTGACCCCTGCTGCAGCAACGTGGAAGCTTGGCAAAGAAAGAGATTAGAATGGAGGACCAGAGGCACCAGATCTGGAGCATACCCAGGCAGCCCCTGCTATACGCCCAGAGGGGTTATGCCATCAATAAAATCCAAAACCATTGCCGTGAAGTCGATTCCGACTCACAGCGACCTTATAGGAAAGAGTAAAACTGCCCCATAGCGTTTCCAAGGAGTGGCTGGTGAATTTGAACTGCCAACCTTTTGGTTAACAGCTGAATGCTTAACCACTGTGCCACCAGGGCTCCATGCCATCAATACTGGGTCGCAATTCCTTGGATTTTCATAGTGAGAAACCAAGAGATGGATAGATTTTATTATCCTGATATAACAGATTAAAAAATTGAGGCACTATTCTAGAATTAGGTTTTCTTTGCACTACTTATGACTGCTCCCCACCCTCAACCTCCACCTTTTCAACACAGTGTAGCTGTTGCCTCACTATTTCCTATTAAATAACTTAGTCTAATGCACACTACAGAGAAGGAGGCCTGGTGAAGCAGCAATAAAGAGCTCAGCTGCTAACCACCAGCCATTCCTTGGAAACCCTATGGGGCAGTTCTACTCTATCCTATAGGGTCTCTAAGACAAGGAATCAACTTGACTGCAACAGGTTTAATGTAAAAGGGCATCTTTTTTTTTTTTTTAAACTTATTTTGTTGTTGTTGAGAACATATACAGCAACACACACACTAATTCAACAGTCTCTACATGTACCCATTAGTGCCATTGATTACACTCTTTGAATTGTACAACCACTCTCACCCTCCTTTTCTGAGTTGTTCCTCCCATTAACATAAATTCACTGCCCCCTAAAGTCCCTATCTAGTCTTTCGAGCTGCTGTTGTTAATTTGATTCCCTATAGGTAGTTCCTCAAAGAGGATAATGCTCAAGGTAGACATTTTTTACTAGTTAAGCTAAACCATTGTTTGGTTTTAAGAAGACTTCAGGGGAGAGTTTTGGTTTAAGTTTTAAAGACTATCACAGGGCAGTAGTTTCAGGGGTTTGTCCAACCTTCATGGCTTCAGGAAGTCTGGAGTCCATGAGAAGTAAAAGGGCATCTTAATGGTCTGAAATAATTTAATGCTTTAGGTGTGGGAGTCAGTCCTTCAAAAAGCAATACCATAGTATCCTTTCCCTATTAGATGCCTTGAGTGCTACTGGGAAGTACATTTTTTTTTCTTTTAATAATATTTTATTGTGTTTTTGGAGAAGGCTTACACAGCAGTTTAAGTTCCCACTCTATAATTTCTACACAAGTTGTTCAGTGACATTCGTTACATTCTTCACAGTGCATGAACATGCTCATCATTTCCATTCTGGTTGTTCTGTCTTAATTTATTTATTTGTTTAAACTAGAACACAGTAGGTTTTATGAGCGATATGAGAGTCTGTGTTAGTATAAAAAATTACACATCTTCTCCTAATTTTATTTCTGATTCTCACTCATTATATGACAGGACTTTTTATTGAAAAACTTAAACATATAGATATTTCTCTAGTATCTTAATTATTCAAAAGAAATTGGCATTTGGAATTATTTTTCCTACTCATTCTAAAATTTTTGAGTCCAGTTATTTGTCCTCTTCTTTGATCCATGTAGCTTCTCATCTCTTATTCTCTGGATTTCCCCCTCAGACTAAATATTTCCTACAATTACTGTTTTCTTATATATAAGTGAGCCTGTGTGCTTTTTCTTTTCCAGTACATTTTCTGTGAGTGCTGCTATATTCATCTTATTTTTCTTTTTTTCCATTAGTATGCTAATGTTTCTTGGCGACTTCTTTATTCTACTGTCTCCATTTTTGTTGTTGCATTTGAATGTATATGGTGAATCTCCACTGTTCTAAGCCCTGGAAATATTACATGTATCCTGCACTCTAGTAGCCTTCATTCTGGTTTTTGTTTTGTTTTTTGGAAAGTTGTATCTTCTTTTCTTTCTTTTTAGGTCCCTTCAGGATTTTTATTTTTCCTGTCCACATCTTTCTTATACAAAAATGAGAATAAATGTAAACCACTTACCAATTTCTGATCTTGTTTTAACTGATCAACTCTTCCCATAAAAGTAATAATAGCCAGAATTCTTTATTATTAGTTCATCTGGTAAAAATTCTCAGCTGCCCTGGGCAAGTGAGGGTTATTGCTAAGTCCACTTTATAACAGTAAGAATCATTACCCTTTGATTTCTTTTTCATGTTTAATTTTCTCCTGGTATTTATTCCTGGGCTTTGTGTGTTTTTCAAGGGAAATGGACAATGATTTTGCTGACCTTTATTGTTCTTCAAGCTCTTTACACCAAGCTCTGTGTCTGGAGGAATTTTTCTTTTATTCTCTGTGCCATGGGTCAGGAAATATTTTAACTAATGTTTCTTAGAAGTTTTATTCTTGGATGTTAGGCTCCGGGGACAATTTAGCAATTCCCTTCTACCTGTCAAGACCGTAGAGGGAGAATGATGTAACATTCCTTTATGAAGACATTTGGATCCAACTTCTCCAGCTGAGATTAAAAGTTTAAAGTTAAATGAACAAGGTTCATGTTTATTTTTATCTGAATTATTCAACAACACATCATGGGAACTATTACACTGTAAAATGATTCTTTACCAATTACATAGCATTGTTTTTACCAGGATGCTAAAACTTTTAAACTTTTTCAGTTTTAAGCAGTATTTCTAAAATGGTTTCTACCAAATGAGTATTTTTTTGAAAATAACTATTTCTTAAAATAACTTTAACTTGACTATTCAAAATTCTCACACAGGCTGTTATTCTTTAAGGAATATTTAAGAAATAAAATATTAATGTTGGTTTATATTGACCAACATTATCTTTTATAATTTGAAAAGCTATACTTTATCATTAATTGTACTGAAGGGAAATCAAAGATTTCATTTTATTTCTGAGGGGGGATAAAAGAATTATTAAAACTACTAAATTCATTTCTGTTTCCCAGCCTACGGTCTCCTCATCAGCACCAATTGCCATCCTGCAGCAGAAAAAGATTTTCATGGCCTGTATGTGTTCTAGAGAAACTAATCAAATAGAATAGAGCCTACCTGCCTGCAGGGGCCAGTGTCTTGGTCAAATTGGGAACCTTTGTCAAGTGTGCGAGCATTTCCTATGTGTGTCTATAAATAAACTCCAAGGCAGGAAGACAGCCAAGGAGGGAGTAACAACTTTAGAATCCTAAGGATAGGCTCATGAGTCCTTCCTTCCTTCCTTCTTTCTTTGATTCCTTCCTTCCTTCTTCTCTCCCTCCTTCTTTCTCTCTCTCCTTCCCTCCCTCCCTCCTTCCCTTCTTTCCATACAATAGTCCACAACGCCCAAAGTGCAAGACTGGAAGAAATGGGAGAAAGCAACCCTCCCTGTCTTCTTTTAGCAACTTGTACACCCCTACTCAGAGCATTGGTGGTGCAGTGGTTAAGAGCTTGGCTGTTAACCAAAAGGTTGGCAATTCAAATCCACCAGCCATTCCTTGGAAACTCCTTGAGGCAGTTCTACTCTGTCTTATAGAGTCACTACGAGTTGGAATCGACTTGCCGGTAACAAGTTTGGTTTTGGTTTTTATTGCCCTACTTAGGAGCAAACCACTCTCTATTATCCTTGACTCCCAACCTCAATCCTCCACCATCTTCTCTTTCCATTTTCTTCCAAAAAGCATGCTAAGAAGCCTACCCGCTCTGCTCCTGCTTTAATCAGAAGCTATTTGCACATTTTAAACTCTGTCTAGTCATCTGAGGCAAACCTAGACTTGGTAGCCTTGGCCGCACAAACACAGAACACAAGTGTGAGCAGGGCCTCCTCTTCACCACCGCTGTTGCTACTAGCAAATTTTTATTAAGCACCTGCTATGTTCCAGATGGAGTCCTAGGGTGGTGCAAACGGTTAAGCTCTCGGCTACTAACCAAAAGGTTGGCAATTCAAGTATACCCAGAGAAAGGAAGGTCTGGTGATCTGCTTCTGAAAGTTCACAGCAATGAAAACCCAAGGGACCACAGATCTACCCAGCACAGGGGGTTGCCATGGGTTGGGATCAACTTGAAGGTAACTGGATATGTTCCAGTTAAACTTCAAACAATTTTGTGAGGCAGATAGTGTTGTTATCCCAATTTTATAGCTATCAATATTCAGCTTCGATAAGGCCCCTTATAGCTAGTAGGTGACAGATTCTGGTTTTCAACCCAGGTCTGTATATTCCCACAGCCTTGGCTCCTGGCCACTGTACTCTTACTGCTTCTCCACGTTAGACTCTTTGAAATCTTAGATTCTGGACTAATACCTTTCTGTGGAACAAACGAATGAATGATTCCAGCCTACTTAAGACATCTGTAATTTGTCTGTCACTTCTGTCCTGTGTTCAATATCTAGCCTCTCTGATTCTCAATATCCAGCTAATTCTTCCAGTCCTGCCAGTCCTATTTCTCTGGCACCAGCCACTGTCTCTCCAATCAGAGTTCCTGCCAGCATCTCCCACACCCAGGGGGATTCTAAGTTCTGGCCTCTTCTGTACGCTCTGTTCAGGTGCCCCCAAATTTTGCCCACTCAACACAAATAATGAACATCCATGTAGCATTGCATTGCTCACAGTGTACTTTATTATGCATATATTGTATTTGTTCCTCACAATGTCCTCATGAGGTAGATCATGCAGTATTTTACAAATGAGGATACTAAGAATTAAACACAGGATCTAACTTACTCACATTCAGATGGCTAACAAATGCAGGACCAAGAATCTAGAGTCCATGGGCTTTCTACTTCTCTAGGTAGTTCTTAAGGAGCCCTAGTGGTGTGGTAGTTAAGTGCTCAGCTGCTAACTGAAAGGTCAGTGGTTCAAACCTACCAGCTGCTCTGTGGGAGAAAGATGTGGTAGTCTGCTTCTGTAAAGATTACAGCCTTGGAAACACTATGGGGCAGTTCTACTCTGTCCTATGGGGTCGCTATAGGTTGGAATCGACTCGACAGCAACTGGGAGGTAGTTCTTGTCCCTCCCCCCAAAGTCTTTCTCCCTGCTTCTATAGACACTCAGCTACTGGGGAGGGCAGAGGAATGTTCAGAGATGGTGTGTGTGTGAGTGTGTGTGTGTGAGTATGTGAATGTGTAAGTGTGAGTGTGTGAGTGTATGTGAGTGTGAGTATGTGTATTAGGAGGTGGAATTAGGAGGAAGGAGAAAGAAGTGAAACAACTTCAATTTTTCTCCCATTTATGTTCTGAGTATCTGAGTACATATTATTGAGTTTTCTCACCTTAGGTGAATCTGAATCCTGCCTATTGCCTATTGCTTTGCAATGGTTTGCAAAAAAGAAAATACGGAGAGTTACTCCAGTCAAAAGCTTTTCTAGAGTTTCTTTTCTGCATCTTTGCCTGCTTTCCTACCCCGTTGAACTAGACTGGAGAACACAGACCCCTTAAAATTCAGGATATCCTCTTCCGAAGCCCATGGCCAGCTCCAAACAGCCAACTTCTACGTTCCACTCTCATTGACCTTACCCTACTTCCTCTTAAAATTACAGAATCAATGATGTTTCCTAAAATGGTACATGTGCCCATGCCTTACTCTGCAAGAGGGAAAACAAATGAGAGAGAAAGGTGACTTTTGTAATGTGCACACTCCTGCTAAGTGTCTTAGCCCTCAGCCTTGGAGAGACATCCCAGAAGATGCTGCAGTGAAGGAGTAAAAGCTTAGTGTGTGGCTAACATGTCTGCACGTTCTGTAACGTAAATGACCTTGGCTTCACCAGTTTATAGGCATAGATGGGATTATGTTAGCAGTACAGTCCCTGGGTGGCGCAAACAGTTAACGCACTCTGCTGCTAAATGAAAGGTTGGAGGCCTGAGTCTTCCCAGAGGTGCCTTGGAAGAAAAGCCTAGTGATCTACTTCTGGAAGAAAATGAGCCATTGAAAACCTTACGGAGGGAGTGCAGTTCTACTCTGACACTCGGGGTTGCCATGAGTTGAACTCAATTCAACAGTAACTGGTAGCGGTGGTGAATAGTGGCTCCTAAAGATATCAGGTACCAATCCCTAGAACCTGCAAATGTTACCCTGCATAGAAAAAAGGATCTTTGCAAATATGATTAAATTAAGGAAGTTGAGAAGGGGAGATTATCCTGGGTTATTTGGGTGGACCCTAAATTCAATCACAAGTGTTCCTTATACAAGAGAGGCAGAGGGAGGTTTGACACAGACAGAAGAGGAGACAAAGATGGGAGAGATGCAGCCACAAGCCAAAGGATGCCGGCAGCTACCAGAAGCTGGAAGTGCAAGGAACAGATTCTCCCCTAGATTCTCTGGAAGAAACTTGGCTTTGTTGGCACCTTGGTTTTGGTCCAGTGAAACTGATTTTAGACTTCTGGCCTACGAATAAATTTGTTGTCTTAAGTCTCTAAATCTGTGGCAATTTCTTATTGCAGCTGTAGGAAACTAACACACAGCATAATGACACTGTGAGCCTCATTAGACATTCTCAGGCAGCAGCTGCTGGGAGGATTGTTGTTGACCCGGTTTGTGTCACACCTTCAAAATGGGCCACACACTTCATGGCTCACCTGTCTTTGTCTAAACAATAACTGGAAGCTAACTCATTAAATGGACAGTTTAGGCCTTCAAAACTTTTTATCAAGTTTTTTTCAGTGTGGATCCGAGAATGCCACTAAAATATATACAACTTTAAAATATTTTCAACATTCCTCCAACTAACTTTATAGCAAGCTACACCATGTTCTAGGCCAAGAATTCATCCCTTACTCCAGAGGTTCTCAAAGTGTGTTTTCTAGAACACCAGTCCTATCAGATGTACTGAAAAACAAACATGGACTGTAAATGCTGCTATATAGCACGTATTGGCAGTTTAAAGGCTCTTAAAAGTCATGTTGTAAAGAAACTTTAAGTCATTGGGTGGGGCAAACGGTTAACGCACTCAGCTGCTAACCAAAAGGTTGGAGGTTTGACTCATCCCAAGGTACCTCAGAAGAAGGTGACTTGTTTAACTTTGTTTACTCCACTCCTTCCCAATTTTTTGGATGAAAGAACCCTTTGAGGATAGCAACTATTAACATCTATTCTGGATTGAATTGTGCCCCTGAAAAATATGTGTTATAATCCTAACCCCTATACCTGTGGATGTAATCCCATCTGGGAACACGGTTTTCTTTGTTATGTTAATGGGGCCAGGTCAGTGTAGGGTGTGTTTTAAACCTACTCACTTTCAAGATATAAAAAGGCGCATTACACACAGAGAAGCAAGAACAAATGGGGGAATACACTCCACATGGAGATCCCCAAGGAAAGCTGAGACAAACACTACAGAACCCGAGACAAGGGTTTGCCTTCAGAGCCCACAGAGAGAGGCTTCCCATAGAGCCAGTGCTAGTGCCCTGAATTTCCGTTCACTGAAACCACTCACCTGCAGTGTTTCTGTTACAGCAGCACTAGGAAACTAAGACAACATCTTATGGAATAGTTCTACAGAATGCATTTTAGGACATGCTGACTCACTCTTTCTCTTATGTTAAACTCTAGCTATGCTATCGAACAGGCTCATCAGGTTGAGTTGTCAAGTGTGAAATGTCAATAACATAAGACACATAATGCTATGTTAGCAGTAAAATATGTTCCCAAGTGGTTCCTTTTACCTCTCCCTCTTGAAATTTGTTAACACAAACACTCTCTCTTGAACAAGAAGGCCTTGATGTAACTTCTTATTCACATAAATTAATTCAGGCGGAAAAAAAGTTCCCCCTTTAATATGTGGCAGAGCTTTTGAAATAAGGAACTGTTTGGTTGCTTACAAAAGAGGAAGATAACTTTGCACGTATTTGCACAAAGAGAGAGAATAATATGAAAAAAGTTATACGTAGTAGCATATAAAAAATAAAAGAAATTAAATTGAAGGATTTATTTTAAAGCATGCCACAACCAGGCATGTAATGTTACAGCCGCTAATAAGAACTAAAAAGAAATTAATAGCTTAGATATACAGCCAAGGAGAAAAAAAAAAGCAAAAGCCATTGAATTGTAACTGCTGACAATTTTCCACAAAAGTAAACAATTTTTTGGAGCCAGATAATTGAGCAGAACTCAAGTTTGGATTATATGCTTCATTAAAATGTATGGTCAGTGAACAGGACATTCTCAAGTGCCTCAAGCCTGATCTAATTTTGTATCGTGGACACACACACACATACACGCAAGTCATGGCGATGAAGTGAGGACCAGAGATAACAGCCAAATATGGCTATCCTCAGGATGGAGTTGGAAAAGCAGTGGAAGCCATGCCCTTGAAACCCACAACTTGGACCCATGGGTGCCATCAGGTTGGACACAAGAAGGGAGGGCCTACAGCAATGCTGTTAGCATTTCGCAAGTAACCACAACATAACATTTAACTCATGGCAAGCAGCCTCTCTGACCTGAGGGTGGAGAATCAGCAGCCTCTACGACAGGGTTAGGCATAAGCCCAAATGATTAATCAGAAAATTAATGGCTCTAAATTCCTGCCTCCAAAACGAAAGGGTACATTCTATTTTATATATGATTTTATGTAAACTTCTTATTTACTTTCTATGGATTTATAGAATTTGATAGATTTCTCAGAATAGAGTGCCAAATTTTACTTAATATCATAATCAGAACTGCCCATTAGTTGCAACAAAATAAAAAAAAACAAAACAAAACCCGTTGCTATCAAGTCGATTCCAACACATAGTGACCCTACAAGACAGAATAGAACTGCCCCATAGGGTTTCCAAAGAGCGGCTCGTGGATTTGAACTGCATACCTTTTGGTGAGCAGCTGTAGGTCTTAACCACCGCACCCTGGTGCTGTTTTGTTGTTATTATAAAAAACAGAGGCTATTATAGAAAAGGAGTCCCTGGATGGCCCAAGAATTGGAGCACAGGACTACAAACTGAAAGTCTAACGGTTCGAACCCACCCAGAGGAACCTTGGAATAAAAGTCTGGCAATCAGCTTTCAAAAGGTCACAGCCTTGAAAACCCTCTGGAGCAGTTCTACTCTGCACACATGGGGCCACTGGGAGTTGGAATTGACTCCACAGAAACTGTTTTTAGTATTATTATGGAAAACAGGTAACCTAAGGAAATAAGATTCTTTACTGAAAAATCTTTTTGTGTGTTGTAAAGATGAGTACAGGATGCAAGGCAAGAGAATTTCAGTGCGTGTAATTTGATGGCTTCTGGAAGAATGAAAACTCAAATATTATGCTAGTGTCAATTTTAAAAATTGCTTCAGAAGTAGAAATCTAAAAATTCGGCATTGTGTATAAGAATCTGAAAAATAAAAAAAGAGCTCAGTCTATGTAGTTTAGAAACAGACTATAAAATAGGATCGCTTCTAGATGTGGAAAAAAGAACAGCATTATAGGTGTAATTGCATTTTTTTCTAGATGGGTCTTGTCAGGCCTATATTTAGAACAAGGCAAATACAGCACCTAGATGCAAATGTGGAGGGAGGTAGAATTTGGCACTCTGATATTTGTTTGTCCATTTATTTTAGAGGAAGAAGTCTCACTATGGTCGGTCGCAAGCTTTTAAGACTCCAGACACTGGCCACGAAGCCATGAATTCTTAAAATCACGAAGCTGAGTTGAGGAAGTTTTTCCATGAAAGGACATTAGTTCTATCAGGGTACAGCAGGAATCCTCAGAGAAAGGAAATTTCTAGAGAATGTGCTCCTTTCTTTTAATTGATGCAATATCTCATTTCGATGACTGAAAAAAAGAGCAGCCCAGTCACTGAATCTTCTTATATCCATATATTTCATAACAATTTCCTTCCAAAGGAGTCTAGAAAGTTTGCCTGCAATGTGATTTGAGTCCCCTTTAACAGAAATCCAGAAAAAAGCGGTGTTAGCAGTAGTGGTGGACCACGTCTATAATACACAGGAAGAGTCATGCAACCAAGAGACATTTAGAGATCACCAGCTCTGGTCCCGGAGACTCTGGTTCCACAGTTTTGGGTGAGGTCCAAGAATCAATATTTTTCTGAACACTGTTTTTCTTTGTGATAAGTAACAAACCATTTGCCATCTCAACATTTTTTTTACATGTATAATTCAATGACATTAATTACATTCATCATGTTATGTAACTATCAATCAGCACTATCCACATCTAGATTTTTCCATCACCCTTAATAGAAGCTCAGTGCCCCCTAAGGAATCCATATTTTTAAGAGCATTTTTTTTAAAACACAAAGAATGCAGAGAATTTCAATGCTTCTTGTTTTGGCAGCGTTGCTTCTACCTGTGACTTCCACCCACTGTCTGTTGTTCTGCCCTCTGTTGTAAACAAATACAAGCCATTCTTTCTGAAAGCCTTTCAAAATTTGAATTTGTCTCATCTTTTGGAGGCAAAACACCTCACTTTTGCTTCAGTGACATACATTATTTAACGTGGTTTTCCTAGCCTTTGCCATCCGATTTTCCTTAATTTAGACATCCATTATATAGTCAATATCCATTTAAATGAGGCATCTAGAACTCTCCTTTTTCAGAGCCATTTCCCAATATCCTCCCTGTGGTAGGCAGAATTCTAAGATGGCCCTTTAGTTTGCTAATGCTGCTATAACAACAACTACAAAATACCCCAAGTGGGTGACTTTAATGAACAGAAATTTACTGTCTCACAGTCTGGAAGCTGGATGTCCAAATCAGAGCATCACCTCTAGGGGAGGATCCTTTTCTATTGGTAGCCCCAGATGTTTCTTGGTTCCTTGGCTTGTAAATATGCAGTCTCTTCCGTGTATGTGTATGTGTGCATCTATTCTGCTCTTTTTATAACACAACTTTCATCCTAGTCTTTATGGCCTCATTAACATAACAACAACAACAAAAAAGGAACCCCCAATTTCAAAACAGGATCATATTTATAGGTACAGGGACTAGGACTTCAACCTAACTTTTGGGGAGACACAATTCAATCCATAACAAGCACCCTGGCCTCTGCCTACTGGTGTTATTCTGTGACTGTAAGATAGGGAAATTATCCAGGGGAGCCTAACCTAATCACATAAGCCCTTTAAAAACAGAGAGTTTTCTCCTGCTGGTTGCAGAAGTCAGATTTAAAGGGAAAGAGGGATTCAACAGGCGGGAAGTTCTCCACTGCTAAAATGAAGGAGGCCATATGGCAAGTGCCTGAGATTGACCTCTAGGAGCTGAGGGTTGCCCTTGGTCAACAGTTTGCAAGACAATAGGTGCCTTAGTCCTATAACTGCAAGGAAATGAATTCTGCAAATAACCTGAGGGAGCTTGGAAGGAGATTTTTTCCTAGTTGAGTCTCCAAATGAGGACTCAACCAGCCCACACCTTGATTTCAGCCTTATAGACCCAGAGCAGAGAACCCAGCTAAAACATGATAGACTCGTGAATTACAAAAACCTTGAGCTAATAAATGCGTGTTGCTTTAAGCCACTAAGTTTGTAATAGTTTTTTATGCAACAACAGAAAACTCAAGGAGTGCCACATTCTGTTTTATACTCCAACAACACTTATCTACTTGCAAGTGCTGAACAGAGCTTGCTCTGTTTGCACCTTTGTGCATATTTCTTTGCCTGAAGTATTGCCTCTTATCTGGTTAATCTGACAAACTTTGCTATTAGTGTTCAAGACATATCTCAGGCATTACTGCAATCAGAAATACTCCCCAGAGAGGCGTCTGGGGTCTTAAACGCTAGCAAGCAGCCATCTAAGATGCACCAATTGGTCTCAACCCACCTGGATCAAAGAAGAATGAAGAAAACCAAGGACATAAGGTAATTATGAGCCCAAGAGACAGAAAGGGCCACATAAACCAGAGACTACCTCAGCCTGAGACCAGAAGAACTAGATGGTGCCCAGCTACAACCGATGACTGCCCTGACTGGGAACTCAACAGAGAACCACTGAGGGAGCAGGAGAGCAGTGGGATGCAGACCCCAAATTCTTGTAAAAAGACCAGACTTAACGGTCTGACTGAGATTAGAACGACCCCAGTGGTCATGGCCCCCAGACCTTCTGTTGGCCCAGGACAGGAACCATTCCCAAAGCCAACTCTTCAGACATGGATTGGACTGGACGATGGGTTGGAGAGGGATGCTGGTGAGGAGTGAGCTTCTTGGATCAGGTGGACACTTGAGACTATGTTGGCATCTCCTGCCTGGAGGGGAGATGAGAGGGTAGAGGGGGTTAGAAGCTGGCGAAATGGACAAGAAAAGAGAGTGGAGGGAGGGAGTGGGTTGTCTCATTAAGGGGAGAGCAACTGGGAGTATGTAGCAAGGTGTATATAAGTTTTTGTGTGAGAGACTGACTTGATTTGTAAACTTTCACTTAAAGCACAATAAAAATTAAAAAAAGAAATACCCCTATATTTCCTAGAAAAACTTACTGTACATTAGTCCCTCCTGACTATAATGACTAGAAAGAATCCTAAAAAACAACCACTGGCAGGAGAATTTTCAGTTAACAACCCTAAGACTTTATGGAAAAAAATTAGATTATGAGGACTAAAGTTGGCAACAAATATATAAAAGTCCTTATAAATATTTGTACATTTTCTAAAATACTGTACTTTTCTCAAATAGGGTGCCCACACAAACAAACACAGATAATGTGCATAAATGACATTAAACAGTTCTGGCATAGTGCGCCCATGCATATGCTGCACATGTCTTGTGACGTTTCCAGAAACGAATTTCAGCCTCATTCACCCTCATTCAATAGTCCAAAAATGTTACTTTTGATCATATTTGCATAATAAAGGTATAAGCCGTGGTCAAGAAGTCATGGATTGAGTTTGGTAGTATCCCAGTAATCAGAAAATAAACAATTGAGACTGTGCTTTTGTTTCTATTAAGTCGATAGTTATATCCCCAGCACTTTTGAGCCATCAGTCGAAACTTTGAACCTATTGAAGCGTGTCCATAAATCGTGCTACCAACTGGAAGCACAAACAAAGCAAAGTTTGTATTAGCATAAATGCCATCGAGTAGCTCTCAACAGGAATCTCGATTCAATCTGCACTGACGTAATTATCACAGTGTTCTTCTGACTCTGGCTTTTAATTGAAGGAGTAAACAAAGCAAAACTGATCAACCATCGATCTTGGCCCAGCAGTTGAACTGGAAAACCTTATCAGATCATCTTAAGTGAAACCTTTAAGCTATGTTAGGTCTGCTTTTTTCATAGTCTAATTCTGCCCTATTATTGCCAATGTCTTTGATCAATGATCATAAGTCACCTTAGACATATGTTTGAGTATATAAAAAGATTTTGCTTCTTGCACACCTCACGTTTGAACTTTATGATCTCTTGACTACAACTAGACAGTTATCGACTATACTGTGCACATTTTTCAGTTTATATATCTAAATCTTAGATTCCTTTAGGATCATGGCAGGAATTAAACACAAGTTCCACCCAGCCAACTTCAAACTGAAAGTCGTCTGAGGGAGAAAAAAACAAGCAACAGAGGAGTAGCAAGAGAGTTCAAGGTTGGAGAGTCATAATTCACAAACGGACAGAAGAGAAAAAAGAGCTGGAGTAAATGAATCCTCGAAAACACACACGTCGTGGGCCCAAAATGGCCTGAGGTGGGGAACAACTTGAAAGAGTGGATTATTTCCCAAAGGGAACAAAATCAAGCTGTCTCTACTGCCGAAGTTCATAGCAAAGTGAAGCTTCTGGTGAATGAAATAGGAATCCCAGATTTCAAGGTGGGTTTCACCTGGCCTTCTAAATTCATGAAAAGGAACAGCAGTTCCATGAGAATGTGAACCACTGTTGGCCAGCAACTTCCGGATGACAAGGAGCAAAAGGTGGTCAACTTATGCGAATTCATCACCAAAGAAGTCTCTGAACTCAGTCCCTGCGATGGATGTAATTAATATGGAACAAGTTCCAATGTCTTTCAACATTCTGACTTCCAGGACTGTAGCTGCTTCTGGTAGGAAAACTGTAGCTGTTACAACCACTGGGGCTTGCTTCACTGTAGTCCTTGGTTGCACTGTGAGTGGGGTGAAATTAAAGCCCACGGTGATTTTCAAGAGAGTTATCGCACCTATCAGTGTGGTTGTTCACTGTCATAAGAAGGGATGGATGGGCTGTGATTAGCAAAGTATGGGGAGATAAATGTTATAGGGCCAGGTTGGGTGGTGGGGGGGATGCTTTTTGTAGAAGTCTTTACTAATTTTCATTGTCATGGCTGCTCACAAAGACAAAAAAGTTCAAATTTATATTAACTCAGCTGGTGCAGTCATGCCCTAGTGGCCTTACCTGCAAGCTGCTGCTGCTAGATGTAGCAGGCAACCACCTGTCCAAGACTTTCATGAGAAAAAAGCAGGATGAATGGATGCAGTGTAGGGTTCATGAGTTCACACCATCAGGATGACTGAAGTGGGCGATGGTTGCGGAAGTCTACAAGTGAGTGGATTCTGCTTGGGGGAAAATAACCTCAGAAACCATCCACAACAGCTTCAGAAAGTCTGGGATTGTGTACCAGCAGAATACTGATGATGAAGTTGAAGATGCCAAAGGCAGTGATGATAGTGACATCAGTTCAGAAGTTACAGAAGAGCATCGTAGGCAACTCTGAGATACTTCGATGATGATAGTGACAAGCAATCACACTTTGAAGGGTTCCAGGAGTCAGATGATGATGATGATAATGAATGAATCAGCTAAAATGGCCTATTTAAGACGAAAACACAATTTCTTCTGGTGACTTTCATTTCTTAATTTCAAAGACATTGATTATCAAAAACTATGTTTCAGTTTAAGATTTATGAAAGCACTAAATATAAACATCTTGCTGTTATAGTTTTTGTCCTAGGATCATTTCTCACTTACTAATTTCTAGCTCTTTGTGCATTTCATTCTCTTTGGTTTCAATGTGGCATCCAGTTTCCATCATGAGCCCATTCAGTTCAACATTGGTTGCACCTGGTTTAGAAAAATTCCTCCCTTAAATGAAGTTTCCACGAGATCAGTTTTATTCCAGTAACATTAAATTCATTGGACAGAAAAAAAAAATCGAAATTGAAGTCAGCAACATGTAAAAAAAATGTTGATATACCACATTCATGAAAATAAAGTGTGGGGGTTTGTGCAGTTTGCAAAAAAAGTGTAATGCATATATTAGTTGCATAAAAATACAATAATAGAAGCAGTTTACCAACTATAGTAACAATGACATTCTCAGCATAAAAAAAAAAAATTTCATAGGTGGCAATAATTGCCAATCTGCTTTTGTATTTGCCATCCTTTGCTAAGTAGATTTTTTTTTACACTAGTCACTTATCAGAAAATATTTGCAAATATTTTCTCCCTTTCTATGGGTTGCCTTTTCATTTTCTTCTTTTTTTTGTTATTGTACTTTAGATGGTTTACAGAACAAACTAACTCCTCATTAAACCATTAGTACACATATTGTTTTGTGACATTGGTTACCAACCCCACGACATGTCAACGCTCTCCCTTCTTGAACTTGGGTTCCCTATTACCAGCTTTCCTGTCCCCTCCTGCTTTCTAGTCCTTGCCCCTGGGCTGGTGTGCCCCTTTAGTCTCGTATTGTTTTATGGGCCCGTCCAATCTTCAGCTGAAGGGTGAACCTCAGGAGTGAATTCATTACTGAGCTAAAAGGGTCTCTGGGGGCCATACTCTCAGGTTTTCTCCAGTCTCTGTCAGTCCAGTAAGTCTGGTCTTTATCTGTGAGTTAGAATTTTGTTTTACATTTATCTCCAGCTCTGTCCAGGACTCTGTATTGTGATCCCTGTCAGAGTAGTCAGTGGTGGTAGTCAGGCACCATCTAGTTGTGCTGGATTCAGTCTGGTGGAGGCTGTGGTAGATGTGGTCCATTAGTCCTTTGGACTAACCTTTCCCTTGTGCCTTTGGTTTTCTTCATTCTCTCCTACTCTCGATGGGGTGAGACTAGTGGAGTATCTTAGATGGCTGCTCACAAGTTTTTAAGACTCTAGATGCTGCTAAGTAGACACCTTTAAGGATTTCCTTCCTCTGCTGCTAACCAAAGAGTCGGCAGTTCGAATCCACCAGGTGCTCCTTGGAAACTATGGGGCAGTGCTATGAGTCGGAATTGACTCGACAGGACTGGGTTTTCTGGGCAGTTTGAGAGAGAGAGAGTGTGTGTGTGTGTGTCTGTGTGTGTGTGTGTGTGTGTGGTCTGATTTAATTATCCATGATTTTTATAACATTTAACTCTGGGGCTTTGACTCTTGCCTTCAGTCTCCTAAATCCTGCAGACTGTGTGACTTGAGGTTCTGGCATGGGTTACAGGTTACAGTAGCTGACGTCAGTGTATCAGAGTAGATGTTTCTCAAGCCTCCCCCCAGTACCCAGGGGTTAAATAACCTTTCCTAATAATTTCATGCCAAGCCACAGACCCTGTTAAGCTCCCTCCTCCCCATAACCTGAGCATTGCATTTCCTCTGACCATAGTACTAAAACCAGGATATGAACACCACCAGTTTCCTTTATCTGTCCCCCAGGATTGCAAAAACATCTCCTCTGTCTCTGCACTCCACTTTTTCTACCCTAATCTTAAATTCCTTTTTCTAATTATAGTGTATCCTTTACATTCACAAGAACTATGTCCCCTAATCTTTGAGAATCTTCATCACAGTGTGCATCAAGCTCCTATCGTAACAGACCCTGAGGTTACAAAAAGGAATAATATGTAATTCCATCCATGTTTTCAAGCGGTTCATCTGTAAATACAGCACAGCAGACAAAGCGGTGTACAGCAATGAGGGCTAAAACTAGTAGTCGATGCAAAGAGTATGGATGGGATTCAACATTATTAACAAGTATCCCAGTATATAGTCAAAGCCTAGATATCAAAATGTAGGTACAGAAAACAGTTCCAGATCCAGGTGGACATCAGGGAAGTCTGTTAGGAGGTAGCGAGGTAGCAAGGTACCTAAAAGGAGCTTCCGATGCAGGGTTTTCATCTCTAGTAGACAACTGACAAGAGCAAAGCAGAATCTCAATTCTTTAGGGACTGACATCCTGGTTAAAAAAAAAAAAAAAAGACAAGGACACCCACATGGAAAATCAAATCAGTGACCCAATACCAGAAGTAGGTCACAAGGCAAGGGCTGGGTCTTGAATAGTTTTGTTTTATTTCCAGGTGTTGTTGGTGTTTTCTCAAATCTCTCTCTTTTTTTTTAACTTACTTATCGTGCTTTAGGTGAAAGTTTACAGCTCAAGTTAACTTCTCATACAAACATTTATACATATAGTGTTATGTGACCCTAGTTCCAATGGCTATAATGTGACAGCACGCTTCCCCTTTCCACCCCGAGTTTGCCGTGTTCCTTCAACCAGCTCATATCCTTTCTGCCTTCTAATCCGGCCTCTGGGCAGGAGCTGCCCGTTTAGTCTTATGTATCTACTTGAACTAAGAAGCACACTCTTCATGAGTGTCATTTTATGTTATATAGTCCAGTCTAATCTTTGGCTGAAGAATTGGTTTGGGAATGGTTTAAGTTGTGGGTTAACAGAGAGCCTGGGGGCTGCATCTTCTGGGATTCCTCCAGTCTCAGTCAGACCGTTAAGTCTGGTCTTTCTACACGAGCTTGAGTTCTACACCCCACTTATCTCCTGCTCTGTCAGGGAGTCTGTTTTGTTCTCCGTCAGGGTGGTCATTGGTGGTAGCCAAGCACCATCTAGTTCTGGTCTCAGGCTGATGGAGTCTCTGGTTTATGTGGCCCTTTTTGCCTCTTAGGTCCAATATTTCCCTTGTGTCTTTGGTGTTCTTCATTCCCCTTTGCTCCAGGTGAGTTGGGACCAACTGAAGCATCTTAGATGACAGCTCATTAGCTTTTAAGACCCCAGATGCCACTCACCAAAGTGGGATGAAGAACACTTTCTTAATAAACTTTGTTATGTCAATTGACCTAGATGTCTCCTGAAACCATGGTTCCCAGTCCCTACCCCTGCTACGCTATCTCTTGTAGTGTTTGGTTGTGTTCAGGAAACCTCCTAGCTTTTGGTTTAGTCTGCTTGTGCCAACTTCCCCTGTATTGTGTGTTGTCCTTCCCTTCACCTAAGATAATTCTTGTCTACCGTCTAGTTAGTGAATTCCCCCTCCCTCCCTCCCCACCCCTCTAAACATCAAAGAATGTTTTCTTCTGTGTTTAAACCTTTTCTTAAGTTCTTATAATAGTGTTCTCATACAATATTTGTCCTTTTGTGACTAATTTCGCTCAGCATAATGCCTTCCAGATTCATCTATGTTGTGAGATGTTTCATGGATTACTCATTGTTCGTTATCATTGTATAGTATCCCATTGTGGGTATATACCATAATTTGTTTATCCATTCCTCTGTTGATGGGCACCTAGGTTGATTCCATCTTTTTGCTATTGTGAACAGTGTTGCAAAGAACATGGGTGTGTATATATCTATTCGTTTGAGGGCTCTAATTTCTCTAGAATATATTCCAAGGAGTGGGATTGCTGAATTGTACGGCACTTCTATTTCTAGCTTTTTAAGGAAGTGCCAAAACTATCTCCAAAGTGGTTGTACCATTTTACATTCCCACCAGCAGTGTATAAGTGCTCCAGTCTCTCTACAGCCTCTCCAACATTTAATATTTTGTGTTTTTTGGATTAATGCTAGCCTCATTAGGGTGAAATGGTATCTCATTTTAGTTTTGATTTACATTTCTCTAATGGCTAATGATCGTGAGCATTTCCTCACGTATCTGTTAGCTGCCTGATTGTCTTCTTTGGTGAAGTGCCTATTCATATCCTTTGCCCATTTTTTAAAAGTTATTTGTCTTTTTGTTGTTATGGTTTTGCAGGATCTTGTAGATTTTAGAGATTAGACTCTGATTGGATATGTCATAGCCAAAAATTTTTTCCCAGTCTGTAAGTTGTCTTTTTACTCTTTTGGTGAAGTCTTTTGATGAGCATAAGTGTTTGATTTTTAAGGAGCTCCCAGTTATCTAGTTTCTGTTCTGGTGTTTGTGCATTGTTAGTAATTCTTCATATTCTGTTTATGCTATGTATTAGGGCTCCTAGCATTGTCCCTATTTTTTCATCCATTATCTTTTTCGTTTCAGATTTTATATTTAGGTCTTTGATCCATTTTGAGTTAGTTTCTGTGCATGGTGTGAGGTATGAGTCTTGTTTTTTTTTTTTTTTTTTTTTGCAGATGGATATCCAGTTATGCCAGCACCATTTGTTAGAGAGACTGTCTTTTCCACATTTAACAGACTTTGGGCCTTTGTCAAATATCAGCTGCTCATAGGTGGATGGATTTATGTTTGGATTCTCAATTCTGTTTCATTGGTCTATGTATCGTTGGTGTACCAGTACCAGGCTGTTTTGACTACTGCGGTGGTATAATAGGTTCTAAAATCAGGTAGTGTGAGGCTTCCCACTTTGTTCTTCTTCTTCTTCAGTAATGCTTTTTACTTTTCCAGGGCCTCTTCCCTTTCCATATGAAGTTTGTGATTCATTTATCCATCTGGTTAAAAAATGTTGTTGGAATTTGGATCAAGATTGCAATGCATCTGTAGATCGCTTTGGGTAGAAATGACATTTTCACAATGTTGAGTCTTCCTATCCATGAGCAAGGTATGTTTTTACACTTATGTAGGTCTCTTTTGGTTTCTTGAATAGTGTCTTGTAGCTTTCTTTGTATAGCTCTTTTACAGCTCTGGTTAGATTTATTCCTAAGTATTTTATCTTCTTGGGGGCTATTGTAAATGGCATTGATTTAGCGATTTCCACTTTGAAGTTCTCTTTTTTGATGTAGAGGAATCCAACTGATTTTTGTATATTTATCTTGTATACTGATACTTTGCTGACATCTATTAGTTCTAGTAGTTTTCTTGTGGATTCTTTGCTGTTTTTTGTGTATAAATCATATCATCTGCAAATAGGGATACTTTTACTTTGTCCTTACCAATTTGGATGCCCTTTATTTCTCTTTCTTACCTTATTGCTCTGGCTAGGACCTCCAGCTAAATATGGAATAAGAGTGGTGATAAAGGGCATCCTTGTCTGGTTCCTATTCTCAAGGGGAATGCTTTCAGAGTTTCTCCATTTAGGATGATGTTGACTGTTGGCTTTGTATAAATGCCCTTTATTATGTTGAGGAATTTCCCTTCTATTCCTATTTTGCTGAGAGTTTTTTATCATGAATGGGTGTTGGACTTTGTCAAATTCCTTTTCTGCATCAATTGATAAGATCACGTGATTCTTGTCTTTTGTTTTATTTATGTGATGAATTACATTAATTGTTTTTCTAATGTTGAGCCATGCCTGCACACCTGCTATGAATCCCAGTTGGTCATGGTGAATTTTTTTTTTTATGTTGTTGAATTCTATTGGCTAGAATTTTGTAGAGGATTTTTGCATCTATGTTCATGAGGAGTATTGGTCTCTGTTTCTCCATTTTCAGTGTTTTAGCTTTGATTTGTTTTTTGACTTCCCTATCTGGGTTGATATCTGGTTGTTCTGTCCTGTTTTCTACTCTTGGGTTGTTGTCTGATGTTATTGATTTTCTGGAAACCCTGGTGGCGCAGTGGTTAAGTGCTATGGCTGCTAACCAAAAGGTCAGCAGCTTGAATCCGCCAGGCGCTCCTTGGAAACTCTATGGGGCAGCCCTACTCTGCCCTGTAGGGTCGTTATGAGTCAGAATCGACTCGATGGCAGCAGTTTTATTGATTTTCTAACTGGAGAACTCCCTTTAGTATTTCTCGTAGTTTTGGTTTGGTTTTTACAAATTCCTTTAACTGCTATTTATCTGGAAATGCCCTAATTTCACCATTATATTTGAGAGAGAGTTTTGTAGGATATGTAATTCTTGGCTGTCAATTTTTTTCTCCCAAGGTTTTGTATAAGTCATTCCATTGTCTTCTTGCCTGCATGGTTTCAGCTGAGTAATCCAAGCTTAGTCTTATTGACTCTCCTGTGTAGACGACTTTTCTTTTATCCCTAGCTGCTCTTAAAATTCTCTATCTTCAGTTTTGGCAAGTTTCATTACAATATGTCTCGGTGACTTTCTTTTGGGATCTCCCCTGTGTGAGGTTCCATGAGCTTCTTGGGTAGTTATCTTCTCATCTTTCACAATATTAGGGAAGTTTTCTGCCAAAAAATCTTCAACAATTCTCTCTGTATTTTCTGTTATCCCTCCTTGTTCTAGTAGGTTATTCCCCTTGATAGAGTCCCACATAATTCTTAGGGTTTCTTCATTTTTTAAAATTCTTTTATCTGATTTTTCCTCAAATAAATTGGTATCAAGTGCTTTATCTTCAGTCTCACTAATTCTGATTTCCATTGCCTCTATACTGCTCCTATGACTTTCTATTGAGTTGTCTAATTCTGAAATTTTATTGTTAATCTTTTGGATTTCTTTTTATTGTCTCTATGGATCCTTGTAGCCTGTTAAATTTGCCATTATGCTCTTGTATAACCTTCTTAAGTTACTCTGTTGCTTTGTCTGTGTGTTCCTTGGCTTGGTCTGTGTTTTGCCTAATCTCCTTCCTGATCTCTTGAAGAGCTGTGTATATTAAACTTTTGAATTCTACCTTTGGTAATTCCAAGACTTTATCTTCCTCTGGGAGGTTTTTTGGTTCTTTGTTTTGGTCACTAGCTGAAGCCATCATGATCTGCCTCTTTATTTGATTTGATATTGACTGTTGTCTCTGAGCCATCAATAAGTTATAGTATTTATTTATTTTATGTTTGCTTTTTTTTTTACTGTGTCCTAGCTTCTTGTTTTGTTTTGTTTTGATATGTCCAAATAGGCTGGTCATGTGAGCTACCTTGATTATTGGTGTTGTTGAAGCTGTCACGTCCTATCAGCAGATGGTTAGAGCTGCTACTAGGTATGTGAGCCCAGCAGTCCAGTTACTTTTCCTGTGTGGATTCAGCTCAGGTGTCCAGGTTGTCAGTCACCGAGTGTGTAGTACAGGTTGTCACCTACAGTCCTAGACAGGCAGTGCCATGTAGGGGTGATTGAAGTAGGCCCAGGTATCGGCTGCAGTAGGGGTTATGTGTTGAGCAAGGCGGGGCCTGATGGCTGTCCCTGAGTGCTTAGGTGGAAGGTGTGTCCTTGCTCCCTAGAGCTCGTAGGTAGGTGGGTTGTATAGCCAGATTTTGGGCACCCAATGCTGTTGGCTGTAAGGACTGGGAAGCACTACTTATTCCCTGATCCCTGTCATGGGTGGCTAAGTGGAGAGGGTGGAGCAACCAGTCCTCAGGCCCATGATGTGGGTAGGTGAGGATGCTACTTAATGGGCAGGGTGACATTAAATATCACCAATCTGCCACTACGCCTTAGCTACTGCAGTTGAAAACAGGCTTCAGGTATATACCCTGCTGTACTATGTAACGAGGGCCTATGTTGTTGAAATGAGCCCACACAGGTCTAGGCAGGGGTGAACAGCATTCAAAATCTGCAGACCCCTTATGCCTGTGCCTAGGTAAAGGGGTTGTGCCTGCCCTGAAGTCCCAGCTTAGGAGAGCTGGCAGATTACTTTTGCCTGTTTGTTATTTGTTAATTTGTTCCCTCTCCAAAGCTGGAAGAATGGCTTGGGTGTGTGGTGGGACCCTCTTCCAGCCCAGGGGGTGTGGCAATCACTGAAGATGGCCCAGGACCAGAGCTGAGCAGGGAG
Source organism: Loxodonta africana (assembly GCF_030014295.1). NCBI lineage: Eukaryota > Metazoa > Chordata > Mammalia > Proboscidea > Elephantidae > Loxodonta > Loxodonta africana. Next base: position 60,418,130 of record NC_087358.1, read on the forward strand.
GGGGCAGATGAATGGGAGAGAGTTACTTCCCAGAGGGGAAACGGTTTTTTTGATCCCGTGAGGTAAGTTAGATGCTTGCATTTAATTTTAGCAGATCTAGTGCAGATTTCCCCTAGTTCCACAGGCTTGTTCAGACTCTGCTGAATACACATCCCGAGTGCTACTGCTCGCCTCAGCCTGTGCGTGCTGGCTGATCCAGTCTGTAGGATGCTGGCCAGGTCAGAGCTGGCAAATCCTCACTGCTTCTGAACTGTCTCTCCATCCACTGTTTGACTCCTCAACTTTGTCTTTAATGTTCAGGACTCCTAGATTGTCATATATAATTGATTCACTTGTTTTTTTCGGGTCTTTGTTGGAGGGACCACAGGAAGTATTTGACTACTCTGCCATTTTGGCTCTGCCTTCATGAATACAGTTTTTAAAACTAGAGCAAGCCAGTAACTCCATGCCATTCTACAGATCTACTAGCACGAGTATATACATATGTACGTGCAAGGCTGTTAATGGCAGCACCATTGATAACAGAAAAAACTTAGAAACCACTAATGCTCACCAGTGAGATCCTGGGGTAGCTAGCTCATATGAGCTGATAGGGAAAGATTCCCAAAATGTATTATTAATTAAAAAAAATCAAGATAGAGGACAATACAAACAGTTTGGTCTCATGAATGCAAAAAAGTATATATATGGATCATACACACACACATGCCCAAGTGTATGTGTGTTAGTCAGTGCTCAGTCAGGAAAACAAAAACCATTCTATATTTCAAACAGGATTTAATACACGGTTTGGTTAAAAATTGTTGCAAAGCAAAGAGGAGAAGTTAAGTTTACCCAAAGATGAGCAACTTTAGGAAACCACCACCACCCTGATGGAGGAAAAGGAAAGGTTATTTAACCAAGAGTCCATGCTTGCTGTGGTGCTGAGGCTGTGAGAACAGTTGTCATTGCCACTGCTTTGCAGGAAGCCGCGCCCACATTTGCTGGCTACCGCTGCTGCCCCCTGCTACTGTTGCATCACTTCTGTTGCTGCTACGGGAGGGAGACCAGAAGCCACAAAGAACAGAAAAAGTTTGTGCCTTCCATGGTCCCCAGACCTTCTGGTAGCCCAAGACAGGAACCATTCCCAAAACCAACTCTTCAGACAGGGATTGGACTGGACTATGGGATAGAAAATGATACTGGTGAGGAGTGAGCTTCTTGGATCCAGTAGACACTTGAGACTATGTTGGCATCTCCTATTTGGAGGGGAGATGAGGGGGCAGAGGGGGTTAGAAGCTGGTGGAATGGACACGAAAAGAGAGAGTGGAGGGAAGGACTGGGCTGTCTCATTAGGGGGAGGGCAATTAGGAGTATACAGCAAGATTATATAAACTTTTGTATGAGAGACTGACTTGATTTGTAAACTTTCACTTTAAGCACAAAAAAGAAAAAAAAAAAAAACAGTTTGTGTCTTCCTTCTTCCTTCGAATCTCCTGTAGTACCCAGCACTGGCAGGACTTAACCAGAAGCCAATTGGAAAGGGAGTCTGGGAAGCATGGCTTGCAGGCTACCTGCCCCCTAGGATATATTTATGTCCTTGGGTTGTGCAAATCGTTTGCACTCAAATACTAAACTAAAATGATTTGCACTGCAGAAGAAAGGCTTTGTGATCTGCTTCTGTAAAATTACAGCCAAAGAAACCCTATGGAGCAGTTCTACTCTGTAGGGTTGCCATGAGTTCTAATCAACTCAGTGGCAAATGAGTTAGGATACTTTTGAGCCTGGAAGGTGGGAAAGGAGTTGACAGTCAACAAACAAATAACTGCATACAAATATCTGGAATGAATCACAGAAAATTGTACACTCTTGTAGTCTTAAGCTGTTCATAAATACTTTTTTTAAAAAATGTGCTTTAGATGAAGGTTTACAGAGCAAATTAGTTTCTCATCAAACAATTAATACACCTATTGTTTTCGTGACATTGTTTGCCAACCTCACGATGTGTCAACACTCTCTGCTTCTCAAACTTGGGTTCCTCATTACCAAGTTTCCTGTCTCCTCCTGCTTTCTCGCCCTTGCCCCTCTGCTGGTGTGTCCATTTAGTCTCATTTAGTTTTATGGGCCTGTCTAATCTTTGGCTGAAGGTGAGCCTCAGGAGTGATTTCAGTGCTGAGTTAAAAGGGTGTCTGGGGGCCATACTCTGGGGGTATCTCCAGTCTCTGTCAGAGCAGTAAGTGTGATCTTTTTTTTGTGAGTTAGAATTTTGTTCTATATTTATCTCCAGCTCTGTCTGGGACCCTCTATTGTGAGCTCTGTCATAGCAGTCAGTGGTGGTAGCCTGGCACCATCTAGTTGGATTCAGTCTGGTAGAGGCTGTGGTAGTTGTGGTTCATTAGTCCTTTGGACTAATCTTTCCCTTGTGTCTTTGGTTTTCTTCATTCTCCCTTAAAGTATCTTAGATGTCTGCTCATAAGCTTTTAAGACTCCAGACATTACTCACCGAAGTAGAATGTAGAACATTTTCTTTATAAACTATGTTATGCCAATTGAGCTAAATGTTCCCGAGACCATGGTCCCCACAGCCCTCAGCCCACCAATTCAGTCTCTCAGGGAGTTTGGATGTGTCTATGGAGCTTCCATGACCTTTCCTTGGTCAAATTTTGCTGGCTTTCCCAGGATTGTGTACTGTCTTACCCTTCACCAAAGTCACCACTTATCTACTGACTATTTAGTGTTTTCCCATTCCCACCCCTCCCCTCCCTGGTAACCATCAAAGATTGTTTCTTTTTGTATGTAAACCTTTTCATGAGTTTTTATAGTAGCAGTCTCACACAGTATTTGTCCTTTTGTAATTGACTTATTTCACTCAGCATAATGCCCTCCAGGTTCATCCAAGTTGTGAGATGTTTCACAGATTCATCATTGTTCTTTACTGTTGGGTAATATTCCATTGTTTGTATGTACCACAGCTTGTTTATCCATTCATCTGTTGATAGACACTTAGGTTGTTTCCACTTTTTTGCTATTATGAATAATGATACAACGAACATGGGTGTGCGTATGTCTATTTGTATGACAGTTCTTATTTCTCTAGGATATATTCCTAGGAGTGGGATAGGTGGATCATATGGTACTTCTATTTCTAGCTTTTTAAGTAGGCGCCATATCATTTTCCAAAATGGTTGTACCATTTTGCATTCCTACCAGAAGGGCATGAGAATTCCAATCTGTATGTGTATCTTCTCAGTTAAAGCAAATACACGAGACCAGATGGGGGTTCCTCTCCAGAGGCAGGATGAGAAGGCAGGAAGGGAGAAGCGCTGGTTGAATGGACACGAGAAACCCAAGGTAGAAAGAGGGAGCGTGCTGTCACATTGTAGGGATTGCAGCTAGTGCCATATGATAATAAAAGAAAAAAAAATTATTCCAATCTGCCTGCGGCCTCTCCAACATTTGTTATTTTCTATTTTTTTTATTTGAGCCAGTAATGTCAGGGTGAGATGGTATCTCATTGTAGTTTTGATTTGCATTTCTCTAATGGTTTGGAAACTCTATGGGGCAGTTCTATTCTGTCCTATAGTGTCGCTATGAGTCGGCATCGACTCCACGGCAGTGGGTTTTGGGTTAATGGCTAGTGAGCGAAAGTATTTCCTCATGTGTCTGTTATCCACCTGAATGTCTTCTCTGAGGAAGTGTCTGTTCACACCCTTTGCCCATTTTTTAATTGGATTATTTGCTTTTTTGTTGTAGTGGTGTTGGATTTTCCCATAAATTTTAGAGATTAGACCTTTGTTGGATTTGTTATAGCCAATTTTTTTTTCCCAGTATGTAGGTTCTCTTTTTACTCTTTTGGTGAATACAAATATTCTGATTTTCCTCCCTTCCAGCATATTGCAAGATTGTATTTCTCTTTGAAATGTTGCGAGGCGCCCTGGTGGCACAGTTGTTAAGCACTTGGCTGCCAAGTGAAAGGTCAGCAGTTTGAACTCACCAGCCACTCTGTGGGAGAAAGATATGACAGTTTGCTTCCATAAAGATTTACAGGCTTGGAAGCCCAATGGCACAGTTCTTCTCTGTTCTATAGGGTCACTAGGATTAGACTCAACGTCAATGGGTTTGGGGTTTGGAATGATGCATGTCCACACAATTTGTTTTTCCAGTGAAATGTGAAATGATGGATGTCACTCCTAAGCCAATGAGCAATGCTCCTTATTTCTTGAGTCACTAGGATTAGACTCAACAGCAGTGGGTTTGGGGTTTGGAATGATGCATGTCCACACAACTTGTTTTTCCAGTGAAATGCGAAATGATGGGTGTCACTCCTAAGCCAATAAGCAATGCTCTTTATTTCTTCCAACTACTGCAGTGAACTTAGAAGTTAAAATGAAGCCTTCATTAGCCTGATTCTTTAAGTGGTTACCATGAACAGGGCCCCTGTGCTGATCCACGTTTGATAGGTAGCATGAGTCAGAAATAAACTTATATTGGGTTGGGCCATTGAGAGTGTACAGTTTTTGTTACTGCAGTGTAACCTAGCCCGATTTGACTGATACACTGCTGGAGAGTGAATATTGGGAAAGATGAAGAAATTTTACTTTTCATTTTATATTCTCTGTATCCTTTTGAATTTTTAAGTCATCACACCATGTTTTATTTTTACAGTAAGCTAGAGAACAAGATCAGAAACATATTAACAACCAATATGTCTTGATGCTAAATCCCATTCGTAGAGGGTTGAGCTGAAAACCTCAAGTCACTCTTTCCCAGGTCAGCAGTGGTCTAACATGGGTATGAATATACAGTAGGAAATCAAGTGGTCCAAATGTGAAGACAGGAGAGGTTAGAGGTTGATAACTAGGTCTCCAATTTCGGGGGGAAAAAAGTGTTAACAAGGCAAGCCACGTTTAATCTTTCCCTTCAGCAGAATAAAACTTTTAGCAGATTCCTAGGTAGTTAAAACCAAAAAAAACAAAACAAAACACACCCATCTAGTGAGTTCCAACTCATAGCAAATCTACAGGACAGAGTAGAATTGCCCCATAGGGTTTCCAAGGAGTGACTGGTGGATTCGAACTGCTGATCTTTTGGTTAGCAGTTTAGCTCTTAACCACTGTGCCACCAGGGCTTCTAGGCAGCTAAAACCAAAAACCAAACCAAACCCATTGCCATCAAATCGATTCCAACTCATAGTGACCCTATAGGACAGAGCAGAACCGCCTCGTAGAGTTTCCAAGGAGTGCCTGGTGGATTTGAACTGCCAACCTTTCGGTTAGCAGCTGTAGCCCTTAGCCACTATGCCACCAGGGTTTCCTAGGCAGCTAAAGTTCCTCCTTATTACTGTGTCTTGCCTCTCTCTGTCTCTGTTTTTTTCTCTGAATTAGGTACATATCACCCATAGCGTCATTCTAGTGAGGTGTCCTATTTTCCTAGTACTGCTATAACAGAAATGCCACAGGTGGATGGATTAAACAAACTGAAATTTATTTTCTCACTGTTTAGGAGGCTGAAAGTCCAAATTTAGGGTGCTGGCTCTAGGGGAAGGTCCTTGTCTCTTCTCAGCTTCTGTTCCTAGGTTCCTTGGCAGTCTTCATGTGACATGTACCTTCTTCCCCTGTTTGTGCTTGCTTCTTTGTGCATAAGCTGCTCTTTCTATATCTCAAAATTGGTTCAAAGCACACCCTACACTGATAGGACCTCAGTAACATAACAAAGGAAGTCCTATTCCCACATGGGATTACACCTACAGGTGTGAAGTTTAAGATTTACAACACATATTTTGGGGGGACACGATTCAACTCATAATACCAGATAATATCACTTTTGTTCATTTCTACAACAGTGTCACTTCAGCTCGCCCTTTAAGCATTGGCTTCCCCTATGGTTCACGAATTATTATTTCTTTGCATTCAATATTATTTTATCACTCCTTTTAATAGATTTTTTGACAATGTATATACATCCACTGCTGAAATCAAGTTCTAAACTACATTTCTCAATCCTCAGGGATACTTCTGAGACTACTCTTACCATTTTCTGCTAACATTTCAATTTCGCTTTGTTTATTAACAGCTTCTTCAGCGGAGTTGTTGCCTAACACCTCACTCACAAGCATCAGAGACTGCGAGACAAAGTGGGGCTTGGAAACTCTAGATTAAGCCCACCAGACCTACCTATTGGGGTGGGTGGGGGAATTTCTCAAGAAGTTTCCTTTGGCTGAGAAAGAAAGGTCAGATGATCGGTGGAATGGTCCCACTGCACTAAGTTAGAAGGAATGAAAGAAATCACTAAGTGAGAGACTATGGTGGGTTGGGAGGCCAGAAAGAACATACCCATGGAGGCACTAAATCCAGAGGCAGGGCAGTAGGAGAATGGGAGATTGGATTCAGAGCAAGCAACAGCAGGGTAAAGCAAATGCAGAGTAGAATTTGTCCAGGATAAACCCTGTTGTTAGGTGCCATCAGGTTGGCTCCAAATGATAAAAAAAAAAAAAGAAAAAAAATTAAAAAAAAAAATCATAGTGACGTTATACATGACAGAACAAAACATTACAGAATGAAACGTTGCTTGGTCCTGCACCACCTTCCTGATAGTTTGTATGTTTGAATCCACTGTTGTGGCTATTGTGTCAGTCCATCTCATTGAGGGTTCCCCTTGTTTTTGGTGACCCTCTATTTTCAACCATGATGTCCTTTCCCAGCAATTGGTTTTTCTTGATGATGTGTCCAAAGTAAGCAAGACGAAGTCTCTCCATCTTGCTTCTAAGGAGCATTCTGGTTGTATTCTAAGGCTGATAGGATAAACTCTAAATGTTCCGTATTCCAACCATGACATTCCTTTTATGTGCTTTCTTTTGGGTTTACATTAGGCTGAAAGAAGGATGTTAAAATGGCAGTCCACTGGTTATATTATTATACATTTTACAGAATTAGGGGAGTATGTGTAGGGAAGGGATCTTTTATCAATCTCCCCCACCCCAACACACACACGCATACATACTCCAGATATGCTCTCTCGTATGATAAATGTTGAGTGATGATGAGAAGGACTCATCACACACTTCGCTTAGTTAGTTCGGTCAATGGGGGTGGGAAAAACACAGAGCAGACCTAAAATAGTATTAAAGATGTTGAAGTCAAGATAAATTATAGTAATAATTTATAATGTTTACAAATAATTTACAAATATTTTAACCTCTCTGAAACAAGGAGTCTATTTAAAACTGCATGAACAATGTTGTCATGGATTGAATTGTGTCCCCCTCAGAATTTGTGTATCAATTTGGCTGGGCCATGATTTCCAGCATTGCTTGGTTGTCCTCCATTTTGTGATTGTCATTTTATGTTAAAGGGATTGGGGTGGGATTCTAACACCACCCTTACCCAGGTCTCCTCCCTGATCCAAGGTAAAGGGAGTTTCCCTGGAGTGTGGCCTGCACCACCTTTTATCTCTTAAGAGATAAAAGGAAAGGGGAGCCAGCAGAGAGTTGGGGACCTCATACCACCAAGAAAGCAGCACCAGGAGCACGGCAGGTCCTTCGGACACGGGGCCCCTGTGCCTGAGAAGCTCCTCAACCAGGGGAAGTTTGAGGACAAGGAATCTTCCTCCAGAGCCAACAGAGAGAAAAAGCCTTCCCTGGAGCCGACGCCCTGAATTAGGACTTGTAACCTACTAGACTGTGAGAAAATAAATTTCTCTTTGTTAAAGCCATCCACTTGTGGTATTTCTGTTATGGCAGCACTAGATGACTATGACAAATGTGTTGGTTGTTTTGGATTCATTTTGTAAATAAAGATATTTAGTGTATTTTTTAAGAGGCAGTGTATTATTTCTTTACAGTAGTCAGTTGTGTAAATTTTGTCATGTTCTCTGTGTTGGATGCTTTTTGGACATCACTCAGATTTACCATCTGTCCCTTATACTTCAGCCACCTACTGTGGTGACCAGTTTTCTGCAGACATAACCAGTGTCTCCTCTTAGCGCATGGTAGTCCCCTCCCAGCCCCATCCTTGTCCCTGCAGGACTTCTCTGTTGATGCTGAGGCAGGGACAGAGTTCATAGTCTTTGGTAATCTACAAGTACTGGGCAAACCCTTGATAAGCTGGAACCTATAGTTTTTTTTTTTTTTTTATAGATAACACTTCCGCATTTTCCCCCGGCTGCGGGAGCCCTGAGATTCACAAGGCACCTCAGCTGTCCTGTGATGAGAGGGTTTGAGCAACTAGAAACGCATATTTGTACTGGCTCCCTCTTCCTGCTTCCCTCCCCTGTCCAGCACTCCAGTCCTTGAATCATGCTCCTCTATAAAGTACTTGAATTTCAGTGTTTATTTCAGCATCTGCCTTTTGCGGAATCCAGGCAAAGAGTCTCCAATAGACAGTGCTGTGGTTGTGACAAAGATCCAATTTAGTGACCTGTGGGAGGAAATGCATTAAAATATTATCACCAGATGTTACAAAGCCAAGGCCTGAGCTTGATGATTTCTTCACAATTTTCATGGAATACATCATCATGCAAAACTCCACAGGTAGGAGAACAACTGGAAACAGACACAAACGCCATCAGGACTTTCTCTACATCTTTGGTCTGCTGAATTTCTCTGTCTCTCTGCAGACAGTTTCATCTGCCACTCTAGTTCACATGATAAGAAAATGCTCAGGTTGTGGGGAGGGACTCTTACCCCTTTCCCTGGTGTTTCCTTTTGGAGGTTTATGTGTTAAGTAACACCCCCGTCTCTCTCTACAGCCGGATTCCCCAACTTCTCCCCAGCTATGGAGTCATTTATCCAATTTGTGAGTTTGAAGGAAAAGAGGCTGAATATATATGGCTTAACTGCATCCTTCCTCTTCTCTTTCTGGGATCAGGCTGCTTACAGGGAGCACACATTCTCCACTTTTCTAGCAATAAGTTTTAAAGGGTCAGACCCCCGTGGGAGAGCTAACACTTGTGCAGCTGTACCTGTATCTGGGTGGGTAAGTCTGTTTAACTCAAGGGTGGAACATAAGCAGGTCCACGTACCATATACTCTGCTATGACACCTAGACCAGCTTTGGTCACTAATGAATATGACATCTTGATGTGCACTTGTCTGAGTCCTGCATCTATCTCCCAGTTGGCTCTGAACTTGGGTGGGGAACAAAGGTTTTATATATTGACCCTCTTAAAAACCCCACAGCCATGACCACCCCCTAGACTTTATATCTTACAGTTCTTATACTCAATGAGAGATGTTTTTCTTCTCAGTTCCACTTCCAGGTTTCCTGGGGGAAGGAACCTAATTATTCCAGAGTGAACTCTGACTAGGGAGGTAAAAAAATAGGATTGGCTAAATTTGAGAGGCCATTGGTGGTTCAGCGGTAGACTTCTTGCCTTCCACATAGGAGACCCAGGTTTGATTCCTGGCCAGTGCACTTTATATGCTGCCACCACCTGTCTGTCAGTGGAAGCTGGAGTAGTGCTATGATGCCGAATAGATTTCAATGGGACGTCCTGGCTAAGACAGACTAGGAAGAAAGGCCTGTAGATCTACTTCCAAAAATCAGCCAGTGAAAACTGTATGAATCACAACCGTCCAACTGGCAACCGATCATAGGGATGGCGCAAAACCGAGCAGCGTTTCTTTCCGTTGTATATGGAGTTGCTGTGAATTGGGGCCGACTTGATAGCAGCTAACAACAATAGGAAGGTTGGATCAGGTGCCCACTGATGGATTAATGCCTGCAATCAGGTAAGTCAAATTGTAAGATGGCAAATCCAATTGCAGGTGGGTAGATGTCTCCTTCTTTCAGCAGATATTCCAAAGTTTTGTCTCTGTTCTCAGGCTGCCTCCTGTAACTTCATGTTGCTCTTCTTGACCTCAGAAGAGGAACTTGACATTTTAACATAGAAAACAGAGGCTGGCATGGATTATAAAATCTTTCTCCTCTCTCACACAACAAACATCTGCTTCTAACCATCCCTAAGCTTCTTCCTTCCTGTCCCCGTGAAAGAGGGATCTTTCCTTCTGGTCAAGGCACCAGTGAGGTATTATAGTGTAATATTGGGTCTGGGAATTAGATGGATGAGATGTCCATACTGGCTGTACCATTTCCTAGCCTTGTAACATAATCCTTCTGTGCTCACATCCCTCATTTATAAAACTCATCCATAAGATAGTGCTAACAACTCACAGGGTTGATATGAGGATTAAATGAGAGAGTGGACACGAAGCATTTAGCTCAGGGCCTGGTGCATAATAGTAATAGCAACATCTCACTAAGGTTATGATCATCAGCTTCCCTAACACTAAATCCAAGGGACACGCTTCTCACCTTTGTTGACCCCTCTCTGGTATGTGATGTTATTGAGCATTCTCTCCCTGACAATCTTTTTTCTTTGGTTTCCATTTTACTGTACTCTCATGGTTTCCGTCCCACTCCCTTGACCAAAGGTTCTCAATATCTATTATTGACCTCTTTCTCTGCCTGCCATTTAAACATTGAGGTTCTATCTTCAACTCTCTTCTCTCCTTGTTCTACATACTATCCCTGAAAGATCCCATCTACGCCCACATCTTCCAGTAATCTCTGAGGTTTGGTTTATATAAGCCTATATTTCTAACCCTCACCTTTCCTCTGAGCTCAGAGATACTTAATGCATGACCTAGATGAACCCAGCACTTAAATAGATTCAGGGTGCTTTTTATAAATGTAATAAAGGCAGATGTCTAATAGATTTATGTATTAAAAATACAACTGTCTATGTGAGTTTTCTACCTGTATGTTCTATAGGCACTTCAGACATTTCACAGAACTCATCATATTCCTCAGCTCATAAATGAGTTCTCTATCCCTTCCCTTGTTTCCATCTATTTTGTCACCCAAACCAGCAGCTTCTTTCTCTCCCTCATACCCATTGAAACACCATCGGTCCTTGTTGTTGTTGTTGTTAGGTGCCGTCGAGTCAGTTCCAACTCATGGCGACCCTATGCACAACAGAATGAAACACTGCCCAGTCCTGAGCCATCCTTAAAATCGTTGTTATGCTTGAGCTGATTGTTGTAGCCACTGTGTCAGTCCACCTCATTGAGGGTCTTCCTCTTTTCCGCTGACCCTGTACTCTGCCAAGCATGATGTCCTTCTCCAAGGACTCAACCCTCCTGACAACATGTCCAAAGTATGTAAGACGCAGTCTCACCATCCTTGCTTCTAAGGAGCATTCTGGTTGTACTTCTAAGACAGATTTGTTTGTTCTTTTGGCATTCCATGGTATATTCAATATTCTTTGCCAACACCACAATTCAAAGGTGTCAATTCATCTTCGGTCTTCCTTATTCATTGTCCAGCTTTTCACATGCATGTGATGTGATTGAAAATACCATGGCTTGGGTCAGGTGCACCTTAGTTTTCAAGGTGACATCTTTGCTCTTCAACACTTTAAAGAGGTCTTTTGCAGCAGATTTGCCCAATGCAATGCATCTTTTGATTTCTTGACTGCTGCTTCCACGGCTGTTGATTGTGGATCCATTGGTCCTTAGCCAGTCCTATCAATCTACGTCCTAAATCTCTTTAGGATTCATCTCTTTCTCTCCATTCTCTCACCTTATTCCAAAGCTCCAGCCAACCTAAACACTTGCACCCATACAAATGTGCTACCTCCCTCTTTTGCTCAAGCTCCTCCATACATTATAATGACTTTTTTTCCTTTGCCTATTCCTACTCTTTCTTGAGGTTTAACTTAGAACTTGTATCCTCTAGGAAACCTCCTTCTCCCTCCCTCCCTAAAGTTTTCACTTGGAGCTCCTGGATATGCTCTGCAGCAAACACTTGCTGCATTCCCTTGGTCTACCTGGTTTCAAAGCATCTGTGAGGTCAGTTCCATATGCTTTGCCAGTTCCCCACATCAAGTCCTTTCTGAAGTGTCTCTGTGCTTTGCTGCTCAGGGCTTTCTCTGAATCCACGGAAAGCTGCTCAGTGTGGTTGCAGAAGCAATGTGGAAGTATGGGGGAAGCTAGAAGCTACTGCCCCCAGAAGCAACCCCCACTCAATAGGGGAGAGGAGTCAGTGGATAGTGCCCCAGCCTCTCCATCCTCCGGAGGGATAATTCTGAGGCACATTCTACACAGCTCCTCAGAGGGTCTCCAGTGGGATTTGCCCCAGTGGCCTATGGTTGGTCATTGATGCCCTTTATTAGCTTTTCTCCTTCCCTCTCTCATGCTCTACACTTCCTCACCTCTTCCTCCTGGGAGACCCACCCAAGTTAGCTACCTACATCCAAATATTTTCCTTAGATTATGATTTAGGAGGATGGAAATCCCCAGACTAAGACATGCTCTACTAGTACCCAGTCAATACCACTGTCATAGCCTTTATTACATTGGATTCTCATTGCTGATCTACTTGTTTGTCTCTCCACAAATCACAGCTTCTTGAGGGCCAAACTTGGTCTTTGCATCATCAGGGCCCAGTGCCCTGAGATGTGGCATGGATTAGAAAAAGGTTATGTAAAAAATGTAAAAGCATGTAGGGGAGAGAGAGAGAGAAGAACATAGGGAAGGAGGCGGAGGGAGGGAACATGAAAGGAAGGAAGACAAACTTTTACTAAACCATTGTACCACTTTCTCCTAGTGCTGGCTATCCCTACTGCTATGCGTTTCACTTTGTGAAGGTGTACAATTTGAATAATGCATTGCAAATGCAGATTGTTATTGGAAAATCATCTGACAAGTAAGACACAGGTACAGGGTGGACTTTTTGTCTGTTTGCTCAGGATAAAGTGATTATGGGATAAAACCAGTTGCTGTTGAGTCAGTTCTGACTCGTGGAGACCCCATCTGTGTCAGAGTGCTCCGTAGGGTTTTCAATGATTGCTTTTTAGAAGTAGATCACCAGATCTCTCTTCTCAGGTGCTTCTGGGTAGACTCATGCCACCAACCTTTTGGTCAGCAGTCAAGCCTGTTAACTGTTTCAACACCCAGGGACTCTGTTATGAGACTGAACCCCCTCATTGCAATTATGATACACTGTCTTATATTTGCTGTGAATAAACGGCTGATACTTCAACTGAGCAATGGTTCTTTGTGGGTTCCATTAGAAGGAAATGTCTGAGATGGAAACAGTGACAAAGATGGAGTTAGCAGAGGCGTTTTCATTGAACAGTTTTCCACCTGCCCAGGAAACTTGTAAGCAAGACAGAGTACCAGAGATGGGATCAAAGTACGCTGAGCTCAGGGGGGTATTAAAAAATGTGACGGATCCTTTACTGGAATTTCACAGATGATTTCTTCAAAACAACGTTAAACGAGAACATGCTTCACTGGTGAATAATGTGAAACCCAACACATTATTATTTATGAAGTTCTCATCACAGTGGCACCTAAACACTTCAGAGATATTTGATGCATGGCCGAGAAGCACCCGGAGCCTCATTAGATGCAGGGTGCATTTATAAATGTACTAAAGGCAGATGTCTAATGGATTCACGTTGAGACAAAAAACAAAACACCCCTCTGCCAAAGCACTTGCAAATGTTCGATTATTTCGTGCTACCCAAGTACCAACCTCAGGAGAAACACTCAGAATAGAGCATAAATAAGTGCACCAGAAGTTCTCGGTCTCTGAAGGGGATTCGTACCAGGAAATGAAATGGTAATGCAGGAGAAGTTAGAATTAGTTAGAGCAGGCTTCAACATCTCCTTTTGGGTTTATTTTCTTTTTTAATTTTTCTTCCATCTTAATGCTTTTTTTATTCTGCTAGCCTTTTGTTTACATTCAGAAAATCCAGATAGCTGAGAATCCTTAATACAAATCGTTTTGTTTTAAAGAGATCTGTGTAGTTACAGAGATACCTTTGGCAGTCTATTTCACTAAGGCATAGACTATAGAGAAAGATTTTCATTGCAAATTAACTGTTTTAAAAACTGATAATACAGCTATATTTGGATCTGTGAGCTATAAACAGCAGGAAACCTTGCCAGATTCTAGAACCTGCCACTTCCCTCTGATCATCTCCATTTTACAAAGCTTTCTGTATTGCATCTTCAGAAGTGATCTCAATTCTTCCAGTTCAAGAACATTTACTGTAACATAGTGAGCAATCTTTGGATTCTTCCGGCTTTCCCCACAGATGTCACCCCAGAGATGATGCATATCGTTCAGTTCAGTTTGCATCATTACACAAAAGGGGCTCTCCTTGGAAACCTGTAACGCACTTGGAACACATCGCAGCATCCAGGGAAATGTGTTCTTTGAAGATAATAACTGCCGTTAACTCCCCCGCTAGATTTCGCTGAAGAATTTGACAATTAACCCGGCTTACCACTGGCTGGAAATGACTTGGCAATGATTTAACTCTTTGGGGAAATGCTTTCTTTTAGCTTACTACTAAGCAATTTTTTTTTCCTTTCAAAATATTTTAGTGCCTTTAAATGCCATCTTTATTCTTCCTCTACAATTATCCCGTGGACTGCTAATCCATTTTGGTGTGCTTGTGATTCTTAAAAACGTAGAATCATAGATTTTTCTCTAACACATCCCTTCCAGGTGGTCATTCCAGCCTACGTTTGAAGCTCCTCAGTGTCCGGGGATGTGCTGCTAACTACCACCAATTCCCTTGGGGCAGCCCTCTGGGAAAGCTTTTTCCTTTGTTCTGACATACTATGATTTCCCACAGTAATTCCACCTCCTGAAACGACATCATGATATGCACAGGGCTACCCCTAATCTCTATAGAAGTCCTGTGTTGTTATGGATGGAATGTGTCCCCCTAAAATTTATGTTGAAGTCCTAAGCCCTGTTACCTGTGAACATGACCTTGTTTGGAAATAGGGTCTTTGAAGATGTTATCTATTAAAAAGAGGTCACACTACAGTAAAACAGCAACAACAGCAAAAAGCCAAACCTGCTGCCTTTGAGTCGATTCCGACTCATTGTGGCTATATAGAACAGAGTAGAACTGTGCCATATGGTTTCCAAGGAGTGGCTGGTGGATTCAATCTGCCGACCTTTTGATTAGCAGCCAAGCTCTTAACCACTGCGGTTAAGTGGATACTAATCTAATCTGAGTAGTAAGTGTCCTATAAAGGAGGAGAAGAGACACAGAGAGACAGACAGAGGGAAGACAACCACCTGACAACAAAATTATGCTGCAACTACAAACCAAGGGATGCCTGGGACTATCAGAAGCCAGAAGATATAAGAGCCTTAGGAAGGAACATGGCCTCTCCCACAGCCTGAATTTGGACTGTAGAAGGAGCCTGACTCGACAGCGCCTACAACAAAGAAGGAGCCCGGGTGGTGCCAGCGGTTTGCCATGGGCTGATAACCCAACGGTTAGGGTTCAAACCCACCTGGGGTTCTGTGGAAGTAAAGGCCTGGAAAGCTGTGTTTGTAAAGATTATGGTCAGGAAACCTTATGGAACAGTTCTACTCTAACACATGGAATTGTGTTAAGTTGCTCACTAGCAACTAACAACAGCCTCCATAACTGAGAGACAGTAAATTTTTGTTCTTTAAAGCCACCATTTTGTAGTAAACTAATACAAATGTTTTCAAAATAAAACAGCAATAAGTTTATTAAAAATGGCCTTAAATTACTGAATTTCCGGTCAGCTCCTGTATTTCCCTATCCACGTAAACTCAGTTGATAAACCCAGTCTCCTTTGTCGCCAATACGTCATTCGGGACTGTCTGTCCCCTTCCTGATGTGTCTGTCCCCTTTCCCATGTGTGTCAGAGTAGAACTGTGCTCCATAGGGTTTTCAATGGTTGAGTTTTTGGAAGCAGATTGCCAGGCCTTTCTTCCAAGGTACCTCTGGGTGGACTTGAACCTCCAACCTTTCAGTTAGCAGCAGTGTATTCACTGTTCGCACAACCCAGGGAATCCTGCCCCCCTACAGTCCAGTTTAATCATAGCAGTCAGATGAGGCTTTCAAAATCTAAGTCGTATCTGCTCAAAATGCCCGCTTAGTTTCCCATTTCACTCGAGATGAAACCGAAGTCCTCATAATGGCCTGTAAGGCCCCACACCAGGTTCTCTGTGAGCTCTCTGACCTCATCTACTGCTAACTCCTGGCCAGTTCCTCGTGGTCGCCCTGCTGGTCCTCAAATGTCCCAAGCTCCCACATTGAGGCTTCTGCACTTGTTATTCTCTCAGGTTGGAATTCCTCTCTCCTAGAGATCTGTCTGAACTTTGGTCAAATGACATCTTTTTATTTTTTCACCCTCCCTCAGCTCCATCAATAATAATAAAACATTTTTTAAAAATAATTTTACTGTGCTTTAGAGAAAGTTTACAGCCCAAGTTAGTTTCTCATTTAAAAGTTTATACTCAAATTGTTTTGTGACATTGGTTGCAAACCTTGCAACGTGACAGCACTCTCCCCATTTTCACACTGGGTTCCTTGTGTCTATTTGTCCAGTTTTCCTGCCCCTTCCTGCCTTCTCTTTTTGGTTTTGGGCAGAGTTGCCCATTTGGTCTCATATACTTGATTGAACTAAGAAGCACGTTCCTTAGGTGTGCTATTGCTTATTTTATAAGCCTATCTAATCTTTGGAAACCCTGGTGGTGTAGTGGTCAAGTGCTATGGCTGCTAACCAAAAGGGAGGCAGTTCGAATCCACCAGGCACTCCTTGGGAACTCTACAGGGCAGTTCTACTCTGTCCTATAGGGTCGCTATGAGTCAGAATTGACTCGACAGCAGTGGGTTTTTGGTATCTAATCTTTGTCTGAAAGGTGGGCTTCGGGAGTGGCTTCAGTTCTGAGTTACCAGGGTGTCTGGGAGCCATGGTCTCTGGGTTTCTCCAGTCTCTGTCAGGCCAGCAAGTCTCATTTTTGTGTGTGTGTGTGAATTTGAATTTTGTTAAACATTTTTCTCCTGCTCTCTCTAGGAATCTCTATTGTGGCTCCTGTCAGAGCGGTCAGTGCTGGTAGCTGAGCACCATCTAGTTCTGGGCTCAGGTTGGTGGATGCTGTGGTTCACGTGATCCTTTAGTCCTTTCGGGTTACTGTTTTCCTTGTGTCTTTTGTTTTCTTCATTCTCCTCTGCTCTGGACAAGACAGGATGAATAGACATGTCTTAGATGGCCACTGGCAAGGTTTTAAGACCTCAGGTGCTACTCACCAAAGTAAATGTAGAACATTTTCTCTATGAATTATGTTATACCAATTCACCTATACGCCCCCTGAGACTATAGTTCCCAGCCCTCAGCCACAGCAACTCGGTCCCTCAAGGTGTTTGGATGTGTCTAGGAAGTGTCTATGACTTTAGCTTGGACATGCTGTGCTGACTTGCCCTATATTGTGTGTTGTCTTTTCTTCACCAAAGTTGACACTTGTCTACTATCCAGTTAGTGATTTCCCCTCCCTCCACCTCACCTCCCTCGTAACAAAGATTTTAATTTTTTTCTGCTTGTAAACCTTTTCCTGAGTTTTTATAATAGTGGTCTCATGCAATATCCTTTTGTGATTGACTTATTTCACTCAGCATAATGCCCTCCAGATTCATCCATGTTGTGAGACGTTTCGCACATTCATCATTGTTCTTTACCATTGTATAGTATTCCATCATGTGTATGTACCACAATTTATCCATTCAGCTGTTGATGGGCACTTAGGTTGTTTCCATCTTTTTGCTTTTGTGAGTAGGGCTGCAATGAACATGGGTGTGTATATGTCTATCCATGTGAGAGTTTATTTCTCTAGGATATATTCATGGAAGTGGGGTAACTGGATCATATGGTATTTCCATTTCTAGCTTTTTAAGGAAGTGCCATATCATTTTCCATAGTAGTTGTACCATTTTACATTCCCACCAGCAGTGCATAAGAGTTCAAATCTCCCTGTAACCTCTCCAAAATTTATTTTTTTCGGTTAGTGCCAGTGTCGTAGGGTGAGATTGTATCTCATTGTAATTTTGATTTTTGTTTCTCTAATGGCTAGTGATTACGAGCATTCTTCCTGTGTTTGTCAGCTGCCTGAATGTCATCTTTGGTGAAGTGTTTGTTCCTATCCTTTGCCCATTTTTTAACTGGATTATTTTCCTTTTGTTGCTGGAGCGTTGAAGTATTTTGTAGATTTTAGAGATTAGACCCTTATCGGATATGTCGTAGCCAAATTTTTTTCCCGGTCTATAGGTTCTCTTTTTACTCGTTTGGTGAAGTCTTTGGATGAGTATAAATGTTTAATTTTTAGGAGCTCCCAGTCATCAAGTGTATCTTTTGGTGTTTGTGCATTGTTAGTTATGGTTTGTATTGTATTTATGCCATGTTATTAGGGCCCCTAGTGTTATTCTTATTTTTTCTTCCAGGATCCTTATTGTTTTACATTTTATATTTAGGTCTTTGATCCATTTTGAGTTAGTTTTTGTGTATGGTGTGGGGTATGGGTCCTGTTTCATTTTTTGGCAGATGGGTATCTAGTTATGCCAGCACCATTTGTTAAGAAGGCTGTCTTTTCCCCATTTAATAGACTTTGGCACTTTGTCAAATATCAGCTGCCTGTAGATGGATGGATTTATGTCTGGGTTCTCAATTCTGTTTCATTGGTCTGTATGTCTGTTGTTGTACCAGTACCAGGCTGTTCTGACTACTGAGGTTGTACAGTAGGTTCTAAGATCAGGTAGTGTGAGGCCTCCTACTTTGTTATTCTTCTTCAATAATGCTTTACTTACCCAGGGCCTCTTTCTTTTTCATATAAAGTTGGTGATTAGTTTCTCCATCTTGTTTAAGAATGTTGTCGGAATTTCAATTGGAATTGCATTGTTTTGCTTTGGGTATTATTGACATTTTCACAATGTTGAGTCTTCCTCTCCATCAGCATGGTATATTTTTCTTTTGGTTTCTTGCAATAGTGTTTTCTTGTTTTCTTTGTATAGGTCTTTCATGTCCCTGGTTAGATTTATTCCTAAGTATTTCATTAATTTTTTTCTTGTACTTTAAATGAAGGTTTACGGAGAAAACTAGTTTCTCACTAAACAATTAATACACATACTGTTTTGTGACATCTGTTATCAACCCCATGACGTGTCAATACTCTCCCCTTCTCGACCTTGGGTTGCCCATTACCAGCATTCCTGTCCCCTCCTGCCTTCGCGTCCTTGCCCCTGGACTACTGTGCCCATTTAGTCTCATTTTGTTTTACGGGCCTGTCTAATTTTTGGCGGAAGGGTGAACCTCAGGAGTGACTCCAGTACTGAGTTAAGAGGGTGTCCGGGGTCCATACTCTTGGGGCTTCTCCAGTCTCTCTCAGACCAGTAAGTCTGGTCTTTATTTTCATGAGTTAGAATTTTGTTCTACAGTTTTCTCCAAGCATTTTATTTTATTTTTTAGGGGCTATTGTAAATAGTATTGATTTCCTGGTTTCATTTTTGAAGTTTTCATTGTTGGTGAAGAGGAATCCAACTGATTTTTGTATGTTCATGTGGTATCCTGCTACTTTGCTGAAACCTTCTATTAGTTGCAATAGCTTTCTTGCAGATTCTTTGGTGTTTTCTATGCATAGGATCATATCATTTGCCAATAGGGATAGATTTACCTCTTCCTTATCAGTTTGGATGTCCTTTATTTCTTTGTCTTGCCTTATTGCTGTAGCTAGGATTTCCAGTATGATGTTGATCAAGAGTGGTGATAAAGGGCATCCTTGTCTGGTTCCCATTCTCAAGGGGAATGCTTTCAGTCTCTCTCCATCGAGAATGATGTTGGCTGCTGATTTTGTACAAATGCCCTTTATTATGTTGAGGAATTTCCCTTTTATTTCTATTTTGCTTAGAGTTTTTTTTTATCAGGAATGGCTGTTGGACTTAGTCAAATGTTTTTTCTGGTTTGATTTAGATGATCATATGATTGTTTTCTTTTGTTTTATTTATGTGTTGGAGTACGTTGTTTGATTTTCTAATGTTGAACCATTCTTGTATACCTGGTATGAATCCCACTCGGTCATAATGTATTGTTGTTTTTATATGCTGTTGAATACTATTGGCCAGAATTTTGTTGAGAATTTTTCCATCTATATTTATTTGAGATATTAGTCTGTAGTTGTTTTTTTTTTTTTCTCTGTGGTGTCTTTGCCTGGCTTTGGTATCAGGGTTACACTGGCTTCATAGATTGAATTCAGGAGCATTCCTTCATTTCCTATGCCCTGAAATAGTTTGAGTATTATTGATGTGAGATTTCCTCTGAAAGTTTGGTAGAATTCACCAGTGAAACTGTTTGGGCTAGGCCCTTTGTTTTGTTGGGAGTTTTTTTTATTACCTCTTCAATATCTTCTTTGGTTATGGATCTGTTTAGTTTTTCTACCTTAGTTTGTTGTTAGTTTAGGTAGGTAGTATATCTGTAGAAATTTATCCATTTTCTCTAGGTTTTCAAATTTCTTGGAGTACAATTGTTCATAGTATTCTGCTATGATCCTTGTTATTTTGGTTGATTCTGTCGTGACATCACCATCTCATTCTTATTTGCGTTATTTGCTTCCTCTCTTGTTTTTCTTTTGTTAAAATGGCCAATGATTTGTTGATCTTTTCAACAAACAAGCTCCGGTAGAGTTGATTCTTTCTCTTTCATTTATTTCTGCTCTAATCTTTATTATTTTCTTTCTTCTGGTGACTTCAGGCTCCTTTTGCCGGTCACTTTCTGTTTATTCGAGTTGTAGGATTAATGTTTTGATTTTTGCCCTTTATTTACTGATGAAGATCAAAGACTACAGCCTTCAGCATGGATTACACATCAACATAAAGAAAACAAAAGCACTCACAATTGGACAAGTAAGCAACATCATGATAAATGGAGATAGATTGAAGTTGGCAAGGGTTCACTTTACTTGGATCCACAGTCACGAAATCAAACAACGCATTGCATTGTGCAAATCTACTGCAAAAGACTTCTTTAAAGCATTAAAAAGCAAAGATGTCATCTTGAATATTAAGGTGCCGCTGACCAAAGCTGTGGTGTTTTCAATTGTCTCACATGCATGTAAAAGCTGGACAATGTGTAAGGAAGACAGAGAATTGATGACTTTGAATTATGATGTTGGTGAAGAATATTGAATATACCTTGGACTGCCAAAAGAATGAACACTTCTGGATTGGAAAAAGTACAGCCAGAGTGCTCCTTAGAAGCAAGGATGGCAAGACTACGTCTCACATACTTTGAACATGTTATCAGGAGGGATCAGTCCCGGGAGAAGGGCATCATGCTTGATAAAGTAGAGTGTCAGTGAAAAAGAGGAAGACCCTAAAGGAGACGACAGATTGACACAGTGGCTGCAACAATAGGCTCAAGCGAACGACGATTGTGAGGATAGCGTAGGCCCAGGCACTGTTTCATTCTGTTGTACCTAGGGTCGCTATGAGTAGGAACTGACCAACGGCATCTAATAACAACAACAAAAGTTTTGGTAAGATGTGTTTTCATTCTCATTTGATGCTACGAATTTTTGTATTCCATCCTTGATTTCTTCCACTATCCAGTAGTTTTTAAGCAAGGTGTTGTTCAGTTTCCGTGTATTTGATTTTTTTTTTCTTGCTATTCCTGTTACTTATTTCTTTTATGGAGTTGTGATCACAGAAAATGCTTTGTATTATTTTGATGTTTTGGATTTTGTTGAGGCTTGCTTTGTGGCCTAAAATGTGCTCTATTCTGGAAAATGCTCCAAGTGCTTTGG
This sequence comes from Loxodonta africana, assembly GCF_030014295.1. Taxonomy (NCBI): domain Eukaryota; kingdom Metazoa; phylum Chordata; class Mammalia; order Proboscidea; family Elephantidae; genus Loxodonta; species Loxodonta africana. Next base: position 60,439,741 of record NC_087358.1, read on the forward strand.
AAAAGAACATATACTTTGCTGCTGTTGGATGGAGTGTTCTATATATGTCTATGAAATCAATTTGGTTAATTGTGGCATTTATATCTTCTGTGTCTTTAATGAGTTTCTTCACCAAAAGTGGTGTGTTAAGTTTCCTATTACTACTGTGGAACTGTCTATTTCTGTTTTCAATGCTGTTAGAGTTTGCTTTATGTGTTTTGGAGCCCTGTCATTGGGTGCATATATATTTATTATGGTTATGGCCTCCAGGTGTGTTGACCTTTTATCATTGTATAGTGTTCTTTCCTAGTCTTTATGGTGGATTTTGCTTTAAAGTCTATCTTATTAGAGATTAATATTGCCACTCCTCCTCTTTTTTGGTTATTGTTTGCTTGATATATTTTTTTCCATCCTTTGAGTTTTAGTTTGTTTATGTCTTTGTGTCTAAGGTGTGTCTCTTGTAGACAGCATATAGATGGATCATGCTTTTTTTTTTTTAAATCCATTCTGCCACTCTCTGTCTCTTTTCTGGTACATTTAGCCCATATACATTCAGTGTAATTATCAATAAGTATGAGTTTACTGTTGTCATTGGGCTTTTTTTTTTTTTTTTTTTTGGTGTTGTTGATGGTTTTTTTGTTCCACTTAATTTCTGTGTTGCTTCTTTTTGTTTGTGGATTTCCTTTTCGTTTCTTTCATTACTATTGATTTTGTGTTTAATGAGTTTTTATGTTTTTCTTCTTTTTTATTTTGATGGGTAGGTTTGTTAGCTTCCGTTGTGGTTACCTTGAAATTCATCTTTATTTTCCTAAGATTAAACCAGTCTTTTATTTCTTGATTTCCTCTCCATATGGAATTTCTATAACTATCCCATTTATTCCCTCTTTTTCATTATGTTGTCATTGTGTACAAATTGACGTTTCTGATTCCCTATTTTCAGTCTTTTAGCTTTGTTTTATTTTTGAGAATTCTCTATCTAGATAGGTATCTGATTGCTCTGTCTTGTGTCCTAATCTTGGATTGCTGTCTAAAATTGTTGGTTCTCTACCAGGAGGACTCCCTTTAATATTTCTTGTAATTTTGGTCTGGGTGTCACAAATTCCCTTAATTTCTGTTTATCTAGACATGTCCTAATTTCACTATTATATTTGAGACACAATTTTGCTGCATATGTAATTCTTGGCTGGCAATTCCCCCTCCCCGCCTTTAAGGCTTTATATATATATCATCCCTGCCTTCTTGCCTGCATAGTTTCTGCTGAGTAATCAGAGCTTAGTCTTATTGGTTCTCCTTTTCATTTTTCCCTTGCTGCTGTCAGGATTCTTTCTTTGTCCTTGGTTTTGGAAAGTTTGATTATGATATGCCTTGGTGACTTTCTTTTAGGGTCTGTCCTGTATGGGGTTCACTGAACTTCTTGGATGGATATCTTCTCATCTTTCATAATACTAGGGAAGTTTTCTGCCAGCAAAACTTCAAGAATTCTGTGTATTACACACCCACCCCATTCTGGAACTCTAATCACACATAAATTTTTCTTCTTGATTATGTGTCCCACATAATTTTTAGGCTTTCTTTAGTTTTCTTCATTCTATTTGGATTTGTCTACAATTTCACTAATTCCATTGTCTCAGTTCTTCTTCTATGTTCTTCTACTGAGTTGTCGAATTCTGAAATTTTGTTAATCTTTTGGATTTCTAGTTGATGTTTTTGTATGGTTTTTAATAGTCTATTTATTCCATTGTTTTATTCTTGTGTTGTTTTCCTGACTTCTTCTATTGCTCTGTCTGTGTTTTCCTTGGTTTTGTCTGTGTTTTCCCTGATCTGTTTCTTGATCTCTTGGACAGCTCTGTATATTAGTCTTTTGAATTCTTTATCAGGAGGTTCAGTTGTTTTATCTTCCTCTAGAAGGTTTTCTGGCTCTTTATTCTGGTCACTTGCTTGAGCCATCTTGTCCTGCTTCTTTCTGTAATTTGATATTGTCTATTGTCTCCAAGGCATCAAGAAATCATTATATTTATTTATTTATTGTATGTTTGTTTGCTGAATTCTGAATTTTTCTTTTGTTTTGTTTGGATGTATCTGAATAGGCTGGGTGTGTGTGCTACTCTGGTCGCTAATCTGGCCTTGCTGAAGCTCTCACCTCCTATCTGCAGGTGGGTGGAACAGCAACTAGGTGTGTGAGCACGGGCCCTTGTTCACTGTTCTTGTGGGGTTGCTGAGGATGTAGGTGTCATTTCTGGTAATGTGATGTATCTGTCCTGCTGGTCACCTGTCGATGGGTACGGGCGGTGTTCTCCCTCTTTGGTTGGTTGAGTACTGTGTGTGTGCTCTGTTGCTTACCAGTTGGTCAGGGTGAAGGTGCCTGCATTATTGGTCACTGGGTGGATAGTGTCGAGACTCTCACTGACAGTCCCAGGTGGGCAAGGCTGCTTGGGTGTCATGGATTGAATTAGGTCCACCAAACAACATGTGTATCAATTTGGCTAGGCCATGAGTCCCAGTATCATGTAGTTGTTCTCCATTTTGTGATTGTAATTTTATGTTAAAGAGGATTAGGGTGGGATTGGGACACCCTTACTAAGGTCACGTCCCTGATCCAGTGTAAAGGGAGTTTCCCTGGGGTGTGGCCTGTACCACCTTTATCTTACAAGAGATAAATCGAAAGGAGGTAAGCAGAGAGTTGGAGACCTCATACCACAAGAAAGCAGTGCCAGGAGCAGGGTGAGTCCTTTGGACCTGAGGTTCCTGCGTTGAGATGCTCCTGGACGAAGGGAAGATTAATGCATCACATGGACTTTCCTCCAGAGCTGACAGAGAAAGAAGGCTTTCCCCTGGAGTCAGCCCCCTGAATTTGGACTTCTAGGCTACTAGACTGTGAGAGAATAAACTTCTTTTTGTTAAATCCATCCACTTGTGGTATTTCTGTTACAGCAGCACTGGATGACTAAGACAATGGGGGTATTTGGAGCAGGCACAAGACTCCAGTTGTCAGGGGGGGCTTTACAGGGGGTGAGGCATGGTGATATCACCTGCCCACAGGTTCCTTGTTGGAGGGCGCAACCCTGTCCGCTAGAGAACTTTGTGAGGGAGGTTGTGTAGCTGGTCCTCAGGCTACCAGTGCCATTGGCAGGAGCAATTGGGTGGTGCTACCCGTCCTCAGGCCCCCAGCATGTGTCATTGAACTCCTGTCTTAGGATACAGGGCAGTGGTGAATGCCACAGGTCTGCAGCTCCAGCCTAGCAACTGCAGGTGAAGTGGGCTTCTGCTAGGAATGCTGCCCACCTTGTCTCAATATGGCCATGCTGTGTCAGCTCTGTCAGCAAGGTGCTGTTATGGGTGGTCTGTGAGGGTGGAGGGCATTGCAAGTCTGTAGAACCTCTGTGCCAGTGGCTGGTGAAGGAGTGGGGTGCCTTAGCCTGAGCCAAAAGCTACCAGCCTAGGGGTTGTGGCAGTGTTGAATGCCACAGGTCTGCAGCTCCTGATTTGCTGCTGCAGGTGAAATGGGCTTCAGCTGGGAAAGCTGCCCACCTTGTCCCAATATAGTCACACTGTGCTGGCTTGGCGAGCAAGATACTGGTGCAGGTGATCGAAGGGGGTGGAGGGCCCTGCAAATCCGTGGATCCCCAGTGCTGGTGGCTGGGCGAAGGGCAAAGGGGTGAGCACCTCCAGACCAGGGCTGTGAGCCCCTGGGTTAGGGGCATGGCAGTACTGAATGCAGCAGGACTGGTGTCATAGAGGAGAAAGGGGGTGGGTGACCTGGTGAGAGTGCTCCTTGGCCTGTGGAGCTCGGGTATAGGGGGGTGGGTTGGGGGTATGCACTTAAACTTTCACAGGGCTGGAAGCACTCTTGGCTGACTCTGGAGGTGCATGCAGAGTTGCTCCTGCTTAGCTGCACCAGGTTGTGTGAGTTTTGGCTGGAAATGCTGCTTGCTTGTCTCAATGTGTCCACGCCATGCAGGTTTGGCTAGCAGGATACCAATGATCCGTAATTGCCCTTTTCTACTGTTTTTGAATTGTCTCTCCTTCCACCTGTTCCTGCGTCCAATTCTTTAGACTTGTCTTTGATGCTTAGGGTTCCTGAATTGTCATACATATCCAACTCACTTGTTTTTTCAGGTCTGTGTTATAAAAGGGATGACACGCTGCACCTGACTACTCTGCCCTCTTGACCTGCTTCCAATAATAAAACTTTTGATAGTGGTTCAGTGGTAGAATTCTCATCTTCCATGAGGGAGACCCGGGTTCGATTCCCAGGTAATAGAGCTCATGGGCAACCACCAGTGAGGGCTTGCGTCTTACTATGATGCTGAACAAATATTTGTGGAGCTTTCAGACTAAGACAGACTAGGAAGAAAGGCCTGGCTCTCTACTTCCAAAATCACCCAGTGAAAACCCTATGAATCACGATGGTCAGCCCATGGCATGGGATTGCCATGAGTTGGGGGTGAACTCCAAAGCACCTAACAACAACGTTGCTTAAAATAACAAAGGTAATGGTAATAGTAATAAAAATGTAGTCTTTCCAGTTGTTGTTAAAAGTTTTACAAATGGTCTCCAGGAAGAGCCACAATTTAAACATTGTAAGTCCAGTAGTTGAGGACACAGATGTTCTTTATTCTCTTACGTGTACCACCCTGGGGAATTTCACAAACTGAAATATATTTCAAGGATACTGATCAACTTTTTGGCACTCATTTGCAAAGCTCGTTTCAATCAGAGACTTTTTTTAAAGTTATTTTTGTAGGCTTTTGCATCAATTCATATAACGGAGTCAGCAAATTGATACAATTAGATTATTCAAGAGTCCATTTCTTCTCTACCTGGATCTAGATCAAAAATACAATTCTTAATTTTATGACTTCTTCCTGAATGCAGCCATTTGTATTCCAGATTAACCAGGTCCTCCTAGGACATCTGAAATAATCGCAATGCACCTACTAACTGTCTCAGGATCTTCAAAGGTTAGTTCGAACTCCCACACTGTTGTCTCTAAGAAACACTTGCCTCTGCTTCATTTGTGCTTCTTTGGATGTTTAATTACAGCATGCATTACAGTATCTGTCTGCCTCACTTCATATACTCTGATACCTTTAAGGACAGGTCTCTAAAAATTATTATAAAATTAATACATGCTCAAAAATTCAAGCAGTGCTGAAGTGAAAAATCCCTAATGCCGCTGTCCCTTCATTTCTTCTCCCTAGAGGTAGCCTCTGTTACATTTCGGAAATACCTTCCTGAATTTCTCGATTTATAAACAAGCATATATCTATACATAGCAGGCATGATTAATTTCAGGATTCCACCTTCAGGAGTGCAAATGTAACTTTTTAAAAATAACATCCTAATCTCTATTTTGAGCCCCAGTTCTGTCAAGTGGCAAAAATACACACACATATATATATATAAAATGTTAGTCAATTCAAAGGGTTTTCTCAGCCAATTTAGGAGGTTCTTCTCTGCTCTTCTGTCCTGGAAGTTGTTCTAGATTGCAGGGAGCTGGCACAGAGGCATTGTGGAGGAAATGCGAGCCATAAGTCAGCTCTGAACACGTTGGCATTTACCGTGGTGCCTACCATCACACCATATTGGCATCTGGTGCAGGCGAGGTGGCCGAACTGCACCTGCTGGTGGTGTTGCCTTCTGGTAGCCCAGAGGTTCCAACCAGCTGTTGATTCTTCACATGAAACCTGAAGCTGCTCTGTGGGCCCCAGCCAACGAAGCTTACCCAGGACCACCTGCCTGGCATACCTTATAACTGACTTTCCTCTATTTTCCTGGGCCACATTGGCAAAGGAAACTTTACGGGGGCTCCAAACAGGAAGCTGAGCACAGTTCCTTTTTCTCTTGAACCCCCACACTACCTGTGGCTCAGCTCAAGGTGGGCAGTACACTGGCCCACCCCACTGTCTTGTTCCCACCAGCTCTCCTCTCCTTCTCCTTTCTCTCCTGGAATATTTTAATCTAGTCTAAAACAGGAAAACTGGCTCTTGCATCAACATTCATTCTTTCCAAAGCTATTGTTTAACCTATTGTCTCTGCCAGGAGTTTCAAAAGTCTATTTTGAAACTAAAAAGCTGAGAGAATTGACTCTATTGTTCTGCGTTCAATTGTGGCCCTGCTCCCCTGAGGCCTGAGCTGCCCTGGCTGTCTGCGGTGGGCGGGAGGAGTACAGAAAGCAATGGTGTAGGTGGCGATGGCGGTGGGGGGAGGATGGCACATTACGAAACACTTCAAAGTATTATCCCACCACATATATAAAGATCTTTTTTTTGCCCATAAATGTTATCATTCTATTACCTACTGTTATAAGCTTGTTTTTCTCATTCCATGAAACATCATGGATATCTTTCCAAATCAGTGTGTATAAATGTAAGGTGTTCTGGTGGCGCAAACGGTTGAGCACTCAGCTGCTAATGTAAAGGTTGGCAGTTCGAACCCGTGGGAGAAAGACCTGTCTGTCTACTCTCCTAAAGATTATAGCCAAGAAAACCATATGGGGCAGTTCTGTTACATGGAGTCACTATGAGTAGAAATCAACCTAGCGACACCTAACAACAATATACAAATTTACCTCATACCTTTTCACAGCTGCAATAATATGTTATTGTCTGGATATACTCTTGTTTATTTAGCCAGTCCAGTGTTGGTGGAAATCTAGGTATTTCCAGCTTTCTGCTTTTCAAACAAAGCAACAATAAAGATCCTTATAAGTATATGTATTTGCTTATGCATGTGAGATTTCCATAGCGTAATTCGCTAGAAATAGAATCGCTATGTCACAGAGTGTACCCTTTTTACATTTTGATTCTTATTGTCCTGTTGTTGTTAGCTGTTGTGGAGTTAGCCCTCTACTCGCGGTGACACCGTGCACGACAGACTGGAATGCTGCCCAGGCCTGCGCCGTCGCCATGATCCGTTGCAGGTCAAACCATTGTATCCATAGGGTTTTCACTGGGTGATTTTCGGAAATAGATCACCAGGCCTTTCTTCCTAATCTGTCTTAGTCTAGAAGCTCTGTGGAAACCTGTTCAGCACTGTGGCAACACGCTAGCCTCCAGTGACAGAGGGGGTGGTGGCTGCCCATGAGGTATACCGGCCCCACGTGGAAGGTGAGAACTCTATCACCGAGCCACTACTGCCCCATTCCTATAGTCATACTGTCCCTAAAAATAGGTACCAGTTTAAACTCCCATAAAACTATATGGGAATGCCAATTTCCTACAACATTCACCAATGCTAGGTGTTTGTCAACCTTTTTAGTCATTGCCAACTGATGGGGGAAAACAGTTTCTCTTTTTTACAGTTTGCATTTCTTCTTCATCACTTCTTAAAATAGAGAAATTGCTCTTAGTTTCTTTTCAGGTTCCTTTTTGTGTGAATTGCTCATTCATTTCCTCAGACAATTTTTTTTCTCTTAAATATTTGTTTTTCTTATTGATTTTTAAAGGTCTTTATAAATGAAATGAATTAGGCCTTACTCTATTTTTCTAACTTTACTTTGTTTTTAACCCTTTCGTGAAGAGTGGAACATACGGATCCCACCTACATTTTCTGCCTTTCGGGTTTATTGGTAAGGTGCTATAATGCTGTTGACAGGCAGGGATCTGTATAACTGTTTGAAATGGAAGAAATGGGTGTGTGCCCCAAATTGCTGTTTTTACAGGATATTGTATGAGGTGGTGGTGAATTGATGATAAATTTTTTAGGTAAAATACAGACTTTGAAAAATTTTTATGTGGGACCCCTATGTCCCTCTGGACTCTGAGGGTAGGATTTGGGGGAAGTGGCCAGAAAAAAAAATCCATATTACCTACCAAAAATTCAGACACACTGAATGATTCAGCAGCATGCATTCCATTAGTGAAAAAACTATATAAGCAAAAACTTAAAAAGAAAAATGAATTACTTTATAAAAGGGTTAACTTTGTTTATGTCTTTTTTCTGTATAAAATTTTAAAATTTTTTTATGGAGTAAAATCTTTGAAATTTATCAAATTTTTTCTTTTCTACATTTGGTAACATAGCAGGAACATTGTGGCAACAAGCCAGCCTCCACCAACAGATGGGGTAGTGGCCGCCAAGGCAAATGACCCCTGTCGTCTCTCCTTCTTCCCAAAGGATGGGAGCTCTGGTGAATGGATATGAATGGATGCTCTCGGGTATTGCTTGCTAAAGGTGCACGATTTTTGTTAGCAGTGTTAGGTTTCTTCTAAACGTAAGTCTCAGTGTTGGCAGTGACTCAGCAGCCTGTTCTGTTGGAAAGAGCATGACTTCCATGGTGTCACAACCCTGAGCAAGTCACAGCCAAAATGCCTGCTCTGAAAATGCAGAATCCCTGCCCCTCTGGAAGAACGGAGTCCTGAGCCTCATGCTCATTCCCGTCTCCTTTCCTGATACTTTCTGAGCAGAGAAAGCAGGTGGTGATGCTTCCAAGGCTCTTTCTCAAGAGTGAGAGTAAGCCCTCAGTTCAGTTCCATGTCCCTCCGGAGTAAACTCTAAACCCACAAAATTACCATGAACACAAATGTCATATGGAATGTTTGAGGATGAGAGGTGCTATGGATAAAAGACCAGTAGAGTAGGGTGAACAGGAGATCTACCATTCCCCAGGGAGGGAGGGCATGCTGCAATTCTAAATAGGGCAGTTAGTACAGACCTCACTGAGACTCAGGTGAGCAAAGACTTAACAAATGTGAGGGAGTGAGTCGTGAGGAGGTTTTAGGAAAGGACATTTCAGGCAGAGAGATCAGTCCAGATAAAGGCCCTAAAGTAGGACATGCCTGACACATTCAAGGTTCAGCGAGAAGGTCAGCATGGCTGGCTAATGTGAGGGAGAGGTAGAGGGAGAAGGAACCAGAGGGGGAGAAGTAGGGGCAAGGAGCAGGTCCTGTGGGACCTCAAAGGTCTACCTTCAAATTATGGAGACACAGCACTCATTTTTATTGTGTTTTTCTTTCTTTCTTCATAGTCCAAATGACTAAGCCAGTATATCATTAATTAATCCATTTAATCAATGTATGGAGAGTCAAACAAATTGCGAATTAATGTTTTCCAGTACAGAATGGGCTGGATATTCACACCTGAAGAATAACTGTTACATCAAAAGGACAAATATTGGATGATCTCATTCATGTGAAATATCTAGAATAGGCAAATGTACAGAGTATATTAGTGGTCATAAAAAAAATAAATAATTTTTTATTGTGAGGCACAGGAGGGAAGAGAAAAGAAGGAGTCATTGTTTAGGAAGCGGTGAGTATCTGTTAATGGTAATAGGAATTTTGGCAACTGGATGCTGGCGATATAGTTGCGTAACACAATTAAGGTAATTGGAGTCACTGAGTTGTCCATGTAAAAAATATTGAATTGGTACATGTTCTAAGTATTTTTGCCGCAATAATAAAAAACATTACTACAATAAAAATATTACAGCCCCCCAAAATAATTCAATGTTATATTACAAACTAAATAAGCTAAACATATTCAGATGGAAAATTTGTTATTCTACAAATTTATAGTTCAAATTAATTCCTATGAATATAATTCAATAAGATCGAGTTCAAATGAGTAATTATGCCATATTATGGACTAACCAATCTATTTAAGTGAAAACTATTTTTCAAAACTCTAAAAATATTGCAGGAGAGAAGGAAATGGGCAAGATCGGAATATGTTTGCTGTATATGACTTTTTTTTCCTAACTTGTTTCTCATGAAACAAACAAATAAACAAATTGAAACAGAAACAAGGAAATAACAAGAAACAATGCCTGCTGGCATTTTGTCACTTCCTTGGGAATTTTTGTTTGCTTGTTATTTGAAGTGGCACTATTGTCTCGGACCAGACCTCAGAACCAGGAGTCAGGCTGGATAAATGCAACTGAATCTTTGATTTTAACTCTCTGGGAGCCCTGCTATGGCCGCTAACAAAAGGCTGCAGTTTGGATCCACCAGCCACTCCTTGGAAACCCTATGGGGCAGTTCTACTCTGTCCTGTAGGGTCGCTATGAGTCGGAATCGACTCAATGGTAGCGGGTTTACGGGTAGCTTTAAGTACATGACTTGACTTCCAAACCTGAGATTCCAATTCAGCAAAAAAGAATAGTAATCTTGAATTAACTCCCTGGAACAATGTACTTGACGGCCTAACAGTTTTTTGGTGAAAAACCTGAGGAAATTTTAAAAAGGGGTGCTGTTTGTTGTTAGCTGCTGTCAGTCAGCTCCTGACTCATGAGCACTCCATGCACAACAGAACAAAACGTTGCCTGGTCCTGCGTCATCCCCATGATCATTTGGGGATGGACTATTGTGACCCACAGGATTTTCATTGGCTGATTTTTTTGGAAGTAGATCACTAGGCCTTTCTTCTCAGTCCACCTTAGTCTGGAAACTTTGCTGAAACCTGTTTAGGATCACAGCAGCACTGAAGCCTCCACTGATAGACAGAGGCTGTGCATGAGGTGCTTTGGCCAAGTGAACCCGGGTCTCCTGCATGGGAGGAAAGAATTCCACCACTGAACCACAATCGTCCCTACAGAAAAGGCGATGTGAAATTGCAAATCCTTCTCATCATCAATGCTGATTTGAATTATTAAGAAAATATCAAGTAATACAGTAGGCGAAAGTAAAAGAAGTTGTGAAGAGTCTGAGAAGTTGTGCTTGATACGGGAACACGAAAAACGTCAGAGAAGCAAAGGAAGGAAAGACTGTCAGGAGGAAGCAACTATCCAACAGCTTTAAATAGTGCAAAGAGGTCAAGTGTGTTAATACTCTAGTGTCTCTGGTTTGGCATTTAGGAGTTCATTGGTGACTTAATATTAAGAATGGTTTCCATGTTGTTTGCTGTTTTGGAACTTACAAAGCACTCCCGCATGCTTTATATCATTGTATTAAGTTCTCTCTGTTGAAATACCTAGACTGGTTTCTGTGTTCCAAATTTGGCCTTCATTTTGAGTGAGGTCATGGCTGAAATTTCAACTCATTTAGTAGGTGGAGTTGTTTTGTTGTTAGGTGCCATCAAGTCATTTCCGACTCATAACGATCCCATGTACAACAGAAACACTGCCCAGGCCTGTGCCATCCTCACAATAGTAGGTATGTTTGAGCCCATTGTTGCAGCTACTGTGTCAATCCATCTCGTGGAGGTCTCCTCTTTTTCACTGACCCTCCACTTTACCAAGCATGATGTCCCTCTCCAGGGACTGGTCCCGCCTGATAATGTGTCCAAAGTAAGCGAAACAAAGTCTTGCCATTCTTGATTCTGAGGAACATTCTGGCTGTACTTCTTAGAAGACAGGTTTGTTTGTTCCGCTGGCAGTTCATGGTATATTCAATATTGTTGCATTTGAATTATGGTGTTAGCAAACAGGTGGAGGTAGATGGGACTTATTATTCTTGCCCACCCCTTCTGTCATCACTGCATTTCATGAGAACCAGCGTCCTCCAGGGGAAAAAATGGCATCTTGCTTCCCTTTTTATAGTTTTAGACAAATACAGGCGTGTGTGGTGAACTGATGTATGAGTGTTATGAGGGTATGTGATGAGGTTGTGATGAAAGTTAACAAATTATTAGAGGAATATGGACTTTATTGTGGAGAATCTACCATAACGGAAGAAGTTAGGCACAATGAGTTAGAGAATCTGAGAGCTGAAAGAGAGTCCAGGTTGTAGGCAGATTGCAGCAGCTACAACATGAATGAGTCTCAACCATGCCAGACAGTTGGTGCCATGAGGGAAAAAAGCTGTGTGTGAATCAAAACAAACAAACAAAAAATCAGTTGCCATCCAGTGAACTTTGGTACATGGTGACCCCATATGTGTCACAGTAAAACTGTGCTCTATAGGGTTTAAAGGCTGATTTTTAAGAAGTAGATTACCAGGTCTTTCTTCTGAGGTACTTCTGGGTGGACTTGAGCCTCCAATCTTTTGGTTAACAGCCAAGCCATTAACCATTTGCATCATCCAGGGGCTCCAGGTGAACTGAAAGAAGGGTCTTGATAAATTCCGGAATGTCTCCTGTCTTAGGGTGGGTTCTCTAGAGAAGCAAAACCAGTGAGGCATCTATATCATGCCACCAAGAAACGAGTGCTGGGAGTGGACTATGGCCTTTGGACCTAAGGTCCTTGAGCTGAGATGCTCCTAGACCAGGGTAAGATTGATGACAAGGACCTTTTCCTAGAGTTGATGGAGAAAGAAAGCCTTTCACTGGAACTGGCATTCTGAATTTGGACTTCTAGCCTCCTAAACTGTGACAGAATAAATTTCTCTTTGTAAAAGCCATCTACTTGTGGTATTCCTGTTGTAGCAGCCCTAGATAACTAACTCCAATCCCTGGAGAACGACATCATGCTTGGTAAAGTAAAGGGCTGGCGAAAAAGAGGAAGAGCCTCAAAGAGACAGGTTGACACAGTGGCTGCAACAATGTGCTCAAGCGTAACGATTGTGAAGATGGTGCAGGACCAGGCAGTGTTTCATTCTGTCTTGTATAGGGTCAATACATACAGAGAACCGACTTGATGGCGCCTAACAACAACAACAGATAACTAAAACACCTCCATACTCAGATAATCTTCTCGTGGCATCTTTCTAACAGACCGTTACTCAGGTGAAAGAGAGTCATAGTTATCTAGTGCCGCTACAACAGAAATATAACAAGTAGATGACTTTAATAACCAGAAATTTATTCTCTCGCAGTCCAGGATACTAGAAGTCCCAATTCAGGGTGCCAGCTCTAGGCAAAGGCTTTCTCTCTCTGTCGGCTCTGGGGGAAGGCCCTTGTCATCAATCTTCCTCTGGTCTAGGAGCTTCTCAGCGCAGGTATACCGGGTCCAAAGGACACTGTTCCTGGCAGTGCTTCCTTGGTGGTAAGAGGTCCTCCCCATTTCTCTGCTAGCTTCTTTCTCTCTTTTATGTATCAAAAGAGATTGACTTAAGACACAACCTAATCTTGTAGATTGAGTCCTGCTTTGTTAGCATAACTGCTTCTAATCCTGCCTCATTAACATCATGTTGTTAGTTGTTGTTGTTAGGTGCCGTTGAGTCTGTTCCAACTCATAGCAACCCTATGCGCAACAGAACGAATCACTGCCCAGTCCTGCAACATCCTCACTATTGTGGCTACGCTTGAGCCCATTGTTGCATCCACTGTGTCAATCCATTTAGTTGAGGGTCTTCCTCTTTTTCACTGACCCTCTACTGTAGCAAGCATGATGTCCTTCTCTAGGAACTGATCCCTCCTGACAACATGTCCAAAGTATGTGAGATGCAGTCTCACCATTCTTGCTTCCAAGAAGCATTCTGGTTTGTGTGTTTTTTTTTTTTTTTAACTAACATCATAGAGAAAGGATTTACAACACATAGGAAATCAAATCAGATGACAAAATCGTGGACAATCACATAATGCTGGGAATCACGGCCTGGCCAAACTGGTACACATTTTGGGGGGACACAATTCAATCCATAACATATGCCAATTTATCAAAGCATTATGAGCTCTGAGAAGATCTGCAATTCGAAAGGGACAGGAACAGAGTCATCAGCAGTCTCAGCTTGACAGACATACAACATCTACCGTACCTGGGTGCACGCAAAGGTGGCAACAACTTCGACTGATAGTAACATAACGGAAGTACATTCTAGGGGCCCCAAAACCTTGGAGATGCGAGCAGGTACTTTGTAAGAGGCTGAAGTTTCTCCCTGATTTGGATAGAGGCCAGAGTCAATGCAATTTAGGTTACAAAGTGAAGACAATATAATTGACCATTGCTCACACTTCTAGGGAAGGAAAGATTTTCTGAGATTTCAAACAGTAAAAGAATTTTCAACTTTTTTCACCTTTTTTTCTTATAGTGAAAGTTTACAGCTCATGTAAAAATTTATACATACTTGGTTATGTGACCCTTAATGCTGTCCCTACAATGTGACTGCACACTCCTCCTTTCCACCCCGGATTTCCAGTGTCCGTTCAACCTGCTTCTGTCTCTTTCTGCCTTCTCATCTCCTCTCTGAACAGGAGCTGCCCATTTAGTCTCATTATTTACTTCAACTAAGAAGCATACTCGTCATGAGTATCATTTTATGTCTTATACTCCAGTTTAATCTTTGTCTGAAGAGTTGGCTTCAGGAATGTTTTTAGTTGTGGGTTAACAGAGAGTCCAGGGGCCATGTCTTCTGGGGTTCCTCCAGTCTCAGTCAAACCTTTAAGTCTGGTCTTTTTACTAGAATTTGAATTCTGCATCCCACTTTTCTCCTGCTCTGTCACAGACTCTCTGTTTTTTTCCCTGTCAGGGCGATCATTGGTGGTAGGCAGGCATCATCTAGTTCTTCTGATCTCAGGCTGATGGAGTCTCTGGTTTATGTGGCCCTTTCTGACTCTTGGACTAATACTTTCCTTTGGTGTTCTTCATTCTCCTTTGCTCCAGGTAGGTTGGGACCAACTGATATATCTGAGACGGCCACTCGTTAGCTTGTAAAACCCCAGATGCCATTCCCCAAAGTGGTATGCAGAGCATTTTCTTAGTAAACTTTGTTATGCCAATTGACCTAGATGACCATGGTCCCCAGATCCCTGCCCCTGATACTCTGTCCCTTGAAGTGTTTGGTTGTATTCAGGGAACTTCTTGGCTTTTGGGTTAGTCCAGTTGTGCCGACTTCCCTTGTATTATGTGTTGTCCTTCCCTTCACTTAAGATAATTCTTATCTACTATGTAGTTAGTGAATACCCCTCTCCCTCCCTCCCAACCCTGGTAACCATCAAAATGTTTTCTTCTGTGTTTAAACCTTTTTTTGAGGTCTTATAATAGTGGTCTCATACAATATTTGTCCTTTTGTGACTGACTAATCTCGCTCAGCATAATATCTTCCAGATTCATCCATGTTATGTTTCTCAGATTCATCATTGTTCTTATCATTGCACAGTATTCCATAATTTGTTTATCCATTCATCTGTTGATGGGCACCTAGGTTGTTTCCATCTTTTCTATTGTGAATAGTGCTGCAATGAACATGGGTCGCATACATCTATTTGTCTGAAGGCTCTTATTTCTCCAGGATATAGCCCAAGGAGTGAGATTGCTGCATCGTATGCACTTCTATTTCTAGATTTTTAAGGAAGTGTCAAATCCATTTCCAGAGTGGTTGTACCATTTTACATTCCCACCAGCAGTGTATAAGTGTTCTAGTCTCTCCACAACCTCTCCAACATTTATTAATTTGTGTTTTTTGGATTAATGCTAGCCTTGTGGGGGTAAGATGGTATCTCACTATAGTTTTGATTTGCATTTCTCTAATGGCTAATGATCGTGAGCATTTCCTCATGTATCTGTTAGCTGCCTGCAAGTCTTCTTTGGTGAAATGCCTGTTCATATCTTTTGGGTTATTTGTCTTTCTGTTGTTGAGATTTTGCGGTATCTTGTAGATTTTAGAGATTAGACCCTGATCAGATATGTTGTAACCAAAAATTTTTTTCCAGTCTATAGGTTGTCTTTTTACTCTTTTTGTGAAGTCTTTTGATGAACATAAGTGTTTGATTTTTAGGAGCTCCCAGTTATCTAGTTTCTCATCCAGTGTTTGAGCATTGTTAGTAACGTTTTGTACTCTGTTTATGCCATGTATTAAGGCTCCGGTGTTGTCCCTATTTTTTCTTCCATGATCTTTATCATTTTAGATTTTATATTTAGGTCTTTGATCCATTTTGAGTCAGTTTTTGTGCGTGGTGTGAAGTATGCATCTTGTTTCATTTTTTTTGCAGATGGATATCCAGTTATGCCAGCACCATTTGTTAAAGAGACTGTCCTTTCCCCATTTAACAGACTTTGGGCCTTTGTCAAATATCAGCTGCTCATTAGTGTTTGGATTTACTCCTGAATTCTCAATTCTGTTCCATTGGTCTGTGTATCTGTTGTTGTACCAGTACCAGGCTATTTTGACTACAGTGGCAGTATAACAGGTTCTAAAAGCAGGTAGTGTGAGGCCTCCCACTTTGTTTTTCTTCAGCAATGCTTTACTTATTTGGGGCTTCTTCTCTTTCCATATGAAGTTGGTGATTTATTTCTCCATCTCATTAAAAAATGCCATTGGAATTTAGATCAGGATTGCATTGTACCTGTAGATCACTCTGGGTAGAATAGACATTTTCACAATGTTGAGTCTTCCTATCCATGAGCAAGGTATGTTTTCCACTTACGTAGGTCTCTTTTGGTTTCTTGCAGCAGTGTCTTGTAGTTTTCTTTGTATAGGTCTTTTATGTCTCTGGTTAGTTTTATTCCCAAGTATTCTATCTTACTGGGGGCTTTTGTAAATGGTATTGACTTGGAGATTTCCTCTTGAAGTTCTTTTTGTTGATGTAGAGGAATCTAAGTGAATTTTGTATGTTTATCTTGTATTCTGATACTTTGCTAAAATCTTCTATTAGTTCCAGTAGTTTGAATTTTCAAATTTTTAAAAAATCATTTAATTTTTTTGTTGTTGAGAATACACACAGCAAAAACATACATCAAGTCTTCTCTTGCACATTTCAGTCACACTGATAACATTCTTCAAGTTGTGCAACAATTCTCACCCTCCTTTTCTAAGTTGTTCCTCACCCATTAGCATACAGTCACTTCCCCTCAACGTTCCTATCTAATCTTTTGAGTTGCTGTTGTCAGTTTGATCCCATATACACAGATTTTTAAAAATTTTATTGTGTTTTAGGTGAACATTTATCGCACAAATTAGTTTTTCATTCAGAAATCTATACACAAATTGTTTTGTGACATTGGTTGCAATCCCCACAATATGTCAGCACTCTCCCACTTTCCTTTCCACCCTGGGTTCTCTGTGTCCATTTATCCAGTTTTTCTGTCCCTTTCTGCCTTCTTGTCTTTGTTTTTGGGAAGGTGTTGCCCATTTAGTCTCGTATACTTAATTGAACTAAGATGCACATTCCTCGTGTGTGTTATTATTTGTTTCGTTGGCATCTCTAATCTTTGGCTGAAAGGCGGACTTTGGGAGTGGCTTCAGTTCTGAGTTAGCAGGGTGTCTGGGGGCCATAGTCTAGGGGATTCCTCCAGTCTCTGTCAGACCAGTAAGTCTGGCCTTTTTTTGTAAATTTGAATCTTGTTATGCATTTTTCTCCTGCTCTGTCTGGGACTCTCTATTGTGATCTTTGTCAGAGCAATCTTTGGTGGTAGCTGGGCACCATCTAATTCTTCTGGGCTGGTGGAGGTTGTGGTTCATATGGTCCATTAGACCTTTGGACTGATATTTTCCTTCTGTCTTTGGTTTTCTTCATTCTCCTTTGCTCTGGATGGGATGGGACCAATAGATGTACCTTAGATGGCCACTTACAAGCTTTTAAGACCCCAGGCGCTACTTATCAAAGTAGGATGTATAGCATTTTCTTTATGAACTACGTAATGCCAATTGATCTAGATGTCCACTGAAACCATGGTCCCAAGCCCTCAGCCCCAGTAACTCCCGCAAGGTGTTTGAATGTGTCTAGAAAGCTTCTATGACTTTGCCTTGGTGAAGTCGTGCTGACTTCCCCTATATTGTGTGTTGTGTTTCCCTTCACCAAAGTTAACTTGTCTACTACCTAGTTAGTGATTTTCCCACCCCTCCCCTCCCTTGTAACCATCAAAGTTATTTTTTCTGTGTATAAACATTTTCTTAGATTTTTATAATAGTGATCTCATACAATGTTTGTCCTTTTGTGATTGACTTATTTCACTCAGCATAATGCCCTCCAGATTCATCCACATTGTGATGTTTCAGGAATTCATCATTGTTCATCGTTGCATAGTATTCCGTTGTGTGTAAACACCATAATTTGTTTACCTACTCATATGTTGATGGGAACTTAAGTTGTTTCCATCTTTTTGCTATTCTGAATACAGCTGCAATGAACATGGGTGTGCATATCTCTATTTGTGTGATGGCTCTTATTTTTCTAGGATATATTCCTAGGAGTAGGATTACTCCATTGTATGGTATTTTTATTTCTAGCTTTTTAAGGAGGTGTCATAACATTTCCCACAGTGGTTGCACCGTTTTACATTCCCCCCAGCAGTGTATAAGAGTGCCAATCTCCCTGCAACCTCTCCAACATTTGTTATTTTCTGTTTTTTTGATGAGTGCCAGTAAGGTCAGGGTGAGATGGTATCTCATCCTAGTTTTGATTTGCATTTCTCTAATGGCTAATGATCTCGAGCATTTCCTCATGAGTCTGCTAGCTGCCTGAATGTCTGTTCGTATCCTTTTCCCCTGTTTTAATTGGATTATTTGTCTTTGTTGTTGAGGTGTTGAAGTATTCTATAGCTGATAGATCTTAAAAGAGCATAATGCTCACGGCAGATCTTTTTTTACTAGTTAAGCTAAACTATTGTTTGATTTTTTAAGAAGACCTCAGGGGATATTTTTGGTTTAAGGTTTAAAGATTATCTCAGGGAAATAGCTTCAGGGGTTCGTTCACCCTTCATGGGTCCAGAAATCTGGATTCAATGAGAATTTAAAAATCTGTTCTTTGTTTTCCCCCTTTTTGATCAGAATTCTTCTATAGAATCTTTGATTAAAATGTTTAGTAACTGTACCTGGGCACCACCCAGTTCTGGTCTCATGGCAAAGGAGGCAACTGTTCATGGAGGCAATTAGCCACATAGTCCACTTCTTCTTCTTATTCCTGACTCTCCTTCCTCTATTGCTTCAGGTGAATAGATATCAGTTGTTGTGCCTTGGATGGCCACTTGCAAGCTTTTAAGACCCAAGGACTATGCAACAAACTAGGAGGTAGAACAGAAGTACTGAACAGACCAATTAGCTGGGATGTCCCACGAAATAATGACCCTAAACCTCCAAACCTAGGAACCAAATTCCATGAAGTGTTTGGTTGCACACAAGCAGGCTCAGCAGCTATTTTTGTTGTTGTCATTTTTATAAATCTTATTCCATGCTTTTTTTCATTTCCTGTTATGTTATTTTTATATTTGGAGCTTTCACTTAGGCTTAAAAAATAGTGTATAAATTACACATGATATTCTCTGACTACTTTTTCGATTTTTTCATATTAATTGTTTTTCACTTAAAAAAATTTTTTTTTCATTGTAGTTTCTTTAATTTGTCTTATCTCCCTTTTACCCTGGTGATGCTGGTGATTGAACAATTTTGGTAACGCTTACAAAGAACCTACTCTTGCTTCAGTTTATCAAATTGCTCTGTCATTTTTCAATATCTGTTGGTCATTTTAGCCTCGGTGATGCAGTGGTTAAAAGCTCGGCTGCTACCCAAAAGGTCCGCAGGTGGAAACCACCAGTTACTCTTTCGAAACCTTATGGGGCAGATCTAGTCTGTCCTATAGGGTCGCTATGAGTCAGAATCAACTCAACGGCAATGGATTTGGTTTTTTTGGGGGGGGAGGAGGTTATTGGTTGTCATATTTCATAAAATCCAGTTTTTCCACCTTTTCTTTGTTTTTCTGTATTTTTTCCTAAGTTCTTTTGATGTAGGAGAGGGAAGAAAACGAACATTTATTGAGTACCTACTATGTACCAAGTTTTAGTATAGATTAAGATTACGTTTTTCTTTGAGTATTGTTTCCAAACTTTTAAATTTTGTTCAGAAACAATTTTTGCATTGTTCTCTTTGTGTCTTAGATGTCATAATAATTCGTAATACTCTATATAACTACTTTTTCTATGATAGTCATCTAAAGTGCTCCCTTTGTGTCCCCAAAGTTTTATACGTTTTTGGTAGATGCAGATTGTGTTGAAATATTTCTTCAGGTTCTATGTATGAAAAAGACCTTCTTCTGCCTTAGTCAAACAAACAACAGCCAAAAACACCCTAACTAATATCCAAAAGGCAAAGCATAACAGACTAAAAACAGTGGAATAGCATTTGATTAACAGTAAAAAATCAAATGTTTTTATAAAAAAAAAATCAAGTGTTTTAAGAGATTTATAATAATTTTATTCTCAGGGGCTAATATGTTGGCTCTATTGTATAAGTTTAATATCTTTTTACTCTTTGAATCTTTGAATGACAGCTCTCTATCCTCTTTGCATTAAATATTACATGTCTTTATAGCTCAAGAATTTGAAAAGTAGATCTCCTGAAAACCTTGGAGCATCCTCCAAGTACTCAAGAGGAGGTTTCTTGTTCTTTCTTAACTGAGGACAAATTGTTCTCAATGACTTCTTTCAGTATGATGTCTATGATAATTTTCTTCTCATTTCTCTGGCAACATTATGTACAAATTATATTGGAGGGATCTTTTTTTAGGTCTATAGTTTCTTTTGAATAACTGTAAGTTTTAAATCATCCGTCTTAGGGTTTGATTGTTGATTGTTGTTGAAATTTTGAATGTATCAGCTGTCTTAGTGGACTTAAGATGGAGGATACACCTCATGCGTTCATTTCTTCTTCACCAGTTAACAGTGGATTCAAAATGGGCAAGTGGTAGTGTCAACTTCCAGTTGAATGGAAGCATTGTTGTAGATTCCAGAGTAAGCATTACTTCCTGGAGAAATATGACCTTAAACCAGCAGAGCCTAAAGTTGCGGATGGGAAACAAATATTCATGGGTGAATTTTTACACGTAACAATGACAGGAAGGAGCCCTTGTGGTGCCGGGGTTAAGCACAAGGCTGCTAACCAGAGGGTTGGTGGTTTGAACCCACTAAGCTGCTCCATGAGAGAAAAGACCTGGCTGTCTGCTTCCGTAAAGATTATAGCCTAGTAAACCCTATGGAGCAGTTCTACCCCGTCACATGGGGTCACTATGAGCCAGAATCAACTTGACAGCACTCAACAACAACAAGGAGAGAAGTAACTCCAAACTCTATGCCTTGATTCCCAGGACCTGGTATTCTGGCTACAGGAGAAACATCACCATGTATAGGTCACTGTGCCACTTCTTTTGCTGTAAAATTAGTTGCTTGGTCAGAAGCAATTCCAACATTGAGTGTTTTCATTCAACACATTCACTCCCTAATCTATCAGAATTTATTTTGGTATATATGGTGTGAAGTATGATTCTAAATGCTCATTGACAGTTTACCAGAGAAATGACCTCATGTGTATTTAGTCCTCCTTTTCCTCATTGTAGTCATGGCAAAACAAAGCAACAAAAAAAATCAAGGATAAAACAATGAAAAAAAAAAAAGATAAAGGAATGACAAAGGAGTGAAATGCTCTGATTGTTTCTGTGATTATGAGAGGGGTGCTCCCTTTTTCTATATAAGACTATTTTCCTTTTCATGGAAACATCTTTCCATTAGTAGCCTAAAATTTACTTATTTACCTAAAATGCATTAAACAAATTAGCTAAACTATCCTCCAAGTATTCAAAAGTAGAAACCTTAAAACATAAAAAAATTCTTGAAAGGAGCTTCAACTTTTCTATATATTATGAAATGAATAATTGATAAATAGAAATTTTGGTAGATAAGTTTTGGGTTATATTGATTGATTATATTTAAATATTGATATGATTATGATATAGCCATTTAGAAATTTCTTCTTCATTAGAAAAAAAAACCTTTTAATAGTTTACTGTGCAACATTCTAAGCCTTTTTGTATGCTTGTATATATAAAAAAAAATTTTTTTTTTGTATATATAGACACACATAGTTTTTGTTTTAAATATGGCATCGTACTGCACGTATTGCTATATAACTCACTTTTAAATATGTTAGGGATATCTTCTCATGGTAATATCTGTGGACGGAAATAACCATTGGAACTTTAGGAGTTGCACTGATTTTATATATTAATTTGGGGAGAATTTATATATTTGTAATAGTAAATATTTCCATCCAAGAATAAGATATATTCATATTTTCTTGAATGGTCTTTACCTAAGTTTTAAAGTTTTCTTCCTGTAGGTCTTACACATTGTCTTAGTTATCTAGTGCTGCTATAATAGAAATACCACAAGTGGATGGTGTTAGCATACAGAAGTTTATTCTCTTACAGTCTAGGAGGCTAGAAGTCCACATCCAGGGTATCAACTCCCAGGGAAGTTTTTCTCTGTCTGCTGGCTCTAGGGGAAGGTCCTTGTCATCAATCTTTCCCTGGTCTAGGAGCTTCTCAGCTTAGGGACCTCGGGTTCAAAGGGTGTACTCTGTTCCCAACACTTCTTTCTTGGTGGTATGAGGTCCCTCTCCTCTCTGCTTACTTCTTTTGTATCTTAAAAGAAATTGACTCAAGATACAACCTAATCCTGTAGACTGAGTCCTGCCTCATTAACATAATTGCCTCTAATCCTACCTCATTAAAAAAAAAAATACCATTGCCACTGAGTCAATTCCAACGACAGAGTACAACTGCCTTATAGGCAGCGCCTGGTTGGTTTGACTTGTCGACCTTTTGGTTAGCACCTGAACTCTCAGCCACTACACCACTAGGGCTTCCATTAACATCATAGAGGTTAGGATTTACAACACCTAGGATAATCACATCAGATCACAAATTAATGGACAACCATACAGTGCTGGGCATCATGGCCTAGCCAAGTTGACATGCATTTGGGGGGGGGGGTACAATTCAATCCATAACACACCTTTTTATTCACTTACATATTTTATAGCTTTTGTTACTACTACAAATAAGATTTTAAAAATTACAACTGGTTACTTTAATTGATTTCCATAAATTTATTTTATGCCCAACTATCTGAATTCTGTTATTAGTCTAATAAATAGGTTTTATTTCATTCTCTCAGAGTTTTTAGATTGGCAATTATATATATCATTAAAAAAAAAAAAAAGAACCCCTTGTCATCGAGTCAGTTCTGACTCATAGCGACCCTATAGGATGGAGTAGAACTGGCGGATTCAAACAGCTAACCTTTAGGTTAGCAGATGTTGCTCTTGACCACTACACCACCAGGCTTCCATTTCTCATCTATAGGTAATGATAACTTTGCTTCTCTTTCTCAAATTTTTTTCCTCTTTTTTCTATTTTGATCTTCTTTCATTGGCTAGGTATTTTAAACCAGAGTAGAATAATTGCAGTAATAGTGGGCATCTTTGTCTTGCTCCCTCCCAGCTTTAGTGGATAAATGTTTGCTCTTGATTGCGATAAATAATCTTTTTCAAAGTTGGGGGGTTTCTGTTTTTTCCTAGCATATGCAGTTTGTATCGAGGGTTTTTATTAAAGTTTATTAAATGCTTTTCGCAGGCATTTAGTGAGATGATCCTTAGAATATTCCTTTCAAGGAATTTCAGTAGGAAAATGCAACACCAGATTAAACCATTATCTTTTAGAACTTCATATTAGTGATGTGCAATTAACACTAATTACCAATTACCAAAAAATTGCTATATTTGTCGTAGAAGACCTTTAAAACCATTTTGATAAATCTCAATATTAGACCTAATTATGTATTAATAATGCCTGACAGGTGAGCTATGTCTGTTGTTTAAGTTAATCCTTTTGAATTGACTTATAGAAGTGTAATCACTAAATTACTGAATCTGAGAATAGAAAACATATTAAAATGGAACTAAGAGATTGTGTTTGTTTTATTTCAACAGATGGTAAAGCTATGTGTAAAATCATGCTCAAATTAAGTGACTTTATGATCTTTACGGAGCACGTCCCAAAGTAAATTATAAACACCTGAGTTAAACTTTGAAAATGTATTAGAAAACATATTTATTAGCACTGTGATTGACAAAGATGAAAAATAATTAGGAGTATATAAATACTTCTAAAAAGGATATGAGGTGTTGATGGTTTAGTGGTAAAATTCTCTCCTTCCATGCAGCAGACCTTTGTTCAATTCCTGGCCAAGGCACCTCACGCGTCACTACCAGCTGTCTGAGTGGAAGCCTGCGTGTTGCTCTGATGCTTAACACGTTTCAGCAGAGCTTCCAGACTAAGGTGCATTAGGAAGAAAGGCCTGGCAATGTGCTTCCAAAAAGAAGCCAATGAAAACCCTATGGATCACAATGGTCTTATCCACAACAAATCATGGGGACAACACAGGAACAGACAGCATTTTGTTCTGTTGTACATGGGGTTACCATGAGTCTGGGGCCAACTGCAAGGCAGCTAACAACAATGAACTAGATATAAATAAAATTTAAGATCCTAAATTGAGCATCCAGGGAGGATGGTGCAAAAGGAGTTGTGGCATGTATAGAGAGAAGTTGGGAGTACTAAGACAAGGTGATTCTTCCATGTGTGTCCATAGATTGAAGGCAGTTCATCCCCAAGTCTTCCCTGGCTCATAGCATCCCTCTCGGGTTGAGTTTGCACTGCTCCATGTCAGGCCATCGGACGCCCAAGCTGGGCAGCCCCAGGCAGAGAGCTTCCTGCAGTGCTCTCCTTACAGCCCTGGCCATTCAGAAACCCAGCCTGACACTCTGGTGACTAGATGGTCACGGCAGCTAAAAGGGTGGGTGCTGTTATTCCTTAGCCTATCTCACTGTCCCAATATTCTAAATTGTGTGAGAATATGGCATCCGTTTTGCCAAAATCCTTAGGGGAATCAATTAAAAATGACACTACTACCACAACTAAAACAAGTTGGACATTTAAGCTCTTTTCCTATTGCAATAATCAGTAAAGATCCCAAAGTTAACAGACTTGTACCAAAAACAATAGCAGAACCCATACATCTAATGGCCAATTAATCTTCAAAAAGAGTGCCAAGTACATCCAATGGGAAAAGAACAGTCTCTTCAACAAATGGTGCTAGAAAAACTGGACCTCCACATGGAAAAGATAGAGTTGCACGATATGTGAAAATTAACTCAAAATGAATCAAAGACCTAAATCTAAGAGCTAAAACTATGAAACTCTTAAAAGAAAACATAGGAGAAGCTTCATGATCTCGGATGTCGCAATGGATCCTTAAATATGACACCAAAAGCATAAGCAACAACAAAAAACAGATTAATTGGACTTCATCAAAATTAAAAACTTGTGCATCAAATGACTTTATCAAGAAATTAAGGAAACAACCTACAAAGTGGGAAAAAATATTTGGGAACCATATATCTGATAGGGGTTTAATATCCAGAATATACAAAGAACTCCTGCAACTCAGCACCGAAAAGACAAACAACAAGGGGCAAAGGACTTGAAGAGACATTTCTCCAGAGAAGATATACAAATGGCCAATAAGCACATGAAAAGATGCTCAAAATCATTAGTCATTAGAGAAACGCAAATCAGAATGAGAATGAGATACCGCTTCACCCTCACCAGGATGGGTATTATCAGAAAAAAAACAAGTGTTATTTTGGATGTGAACAAATTAGAACCTTTGCCTATTGCTGGTGGGAAAGCCATTGTGGTTTGGCAGTTCCTAAAAAAGTTAAACATGGGATTCCTATATCACCAGCAATTCCAGTCCTAGGTATACACCCCAAAGATTTGAAAGCAGGACCTTATACAGATACTTGTGCACCAATGATGACTGTAGCAGTATTTATAGTAGCTAAAAGTGGAAACAACCTAAATGTCCGTCAACAAATGAATGGAGATACAAAATGTGTATATATATACAATGGAATATTATTCAGCTGTAAAGAGAAATGAAGTTCAGATACATGCTATGACATAGATGAACCTTGAAAACATTATGCTAAATTAAACGTCAAACTCAAAAAAGTAAGTATTGTATGATCCCACGTACATGAAATATCTAATGATCTAATATAGAGAAGGAGCCCTGGTGGCACAGTGGTTAATGGTTCTGCTGATAACCAAAAGGTCGGCAGTTTGAACC
Source organism: Loxodonta africana (assembly GCF_030014295.1). Taxonomy (NCBI): domain Eukaryota; kingdom Metazoa; phylum Chordata; class Mammalia; order Proboscidea; family Elephantidae; genus Loxodonta; species Loxodonta africana. The sequence continues at coordinate 60,465,437 of NC_087358.1, forward strand.
TACCAGTTGCTCCTTGGAAACCCTACAGGGCAGTTCTACTCTGTCCTGTAGGGTCACTATGAGTTGGAATCAACTTGATGACAGTGGGTTTAGGGTTGTTTTTATTTGTTTGTTTAGTGTAGAAATGCATAGAGACCAAAGTTTATTAATGGTTACCAGAAGCTGGATGCAGGGAATGTAGAGTTATTGCTTAAGGGGTACTACCTTTCTGTTTGGGGTGATGAAAAACTTTTGAAAATAGATAGTGGTGATGGTTGCACAACGTGGTGAATGTAATTAACGTCACTGAATCATATACTTAAAAATGGTTACATTAGCAAATTTTATTATATATAAATTTTACTGTAAAAAGTAAAAAAATCAATGCCATCAGATGTAATTTTTAAAAATTATGGCATAATCTTGCCACATCTTTTTAAAAATAAGACTGCCTCTTCCTAAATATTTTGATGTCAAAGAGATTTTTCTGTTATGAAACGATGTGATAGGAGAAGGTAGTTTCTTTCTGCACAATTATTTATTTACAGAAATGGTCAGTACTAAAAAGAAAACATATAAGGCGCTATGTGAGCTTGCAAAGAGGGGTCTACCTGAGTCCAGGGGTCTGGAAGGCTGTCCTGGAGGAAATGGCAAAGCCACTGTCTTCATTTGAGGTTGGAACTGTGAAATGAGTCTGTTTGCCAATCTAAGGGGTGATTATTGGAATTAAATAGGGCAGTAATCAGGGAAACCCTTTCAGCACAGTATCCTATTTCCTACTGCTAATTTCTCTTCCCAAGGAACGCTGGTGGTGCAATGGCTAAGTGGTCAGCTGCTGACCAAAAGGTCAGCAGTTCGAACCCACCAGCTGCTCCACGGTAGAAAAGACCTGGCGATCTGCTCCTGTAAAGATTACAGCCCAGGAAACCCTACGGGGCAGTTCTACTTTGTCCTATAGGGTTGCTATGCATCAAAAATGACCTGACGGCACATAACAACACTTGCCCTTTCCAGATACTGAGCGGCATGTCCAATCTCCTGGAAGCTGGAGGCAGATGTTAAGATACAAGGTAGCTACTCAGAGAGAAAGGAGTCCCTCGGTAGTAAAATGGTTAATACACTGGGCTGTTAACCAAAAGGCTGGAGGTTCAAGCCTACCCAGAGGTGCCTCGAAAGAAAGGCCTGCAGGTCTACTTGCAAAAAATCAGCCACCGAAAACCCTACGGAGCAAAGTTTTACTCTGACATACATGGGGTCACCATGAGTCGGAAAGAGATTCGATTTTGACGTTTTTTTTTTTTTTTTTCTTTAATTCCAAGAGAAGCGAAATATAGACTGGGATATCCACTAGGCTTGAAATCGATTTTCTCCGTCTTTTTCTCGATGTTTTTCTTTCCCACCCTCCCTAGTTCTGTCTTTATGATCTCCCTGACTTTTGTTTTTCTTTCTCTTGTTCTGCCTAAGACAATGATCTCAGAGAAAAAGGCACGATGGAAAGGAAATTTCCAAACAATCAAGGCTAATGAATTTTGAACCTGATGATGATGATGAATCACTACAGCAGATGAAGAGATTAGACAATACAATAGGTATCTTAGTCGTCTAGTGCTGCTCTAACAGAAACACCACAAGTGGATGGCTTTAACAAAGAGAAACTTATTTTCTCACAGTCCAGTAGGCTAGAAGTCTGAATTCAGGGCGCCAGCTCCAAGAGAAGGCTTTCTCTCTCTGTCGGCTCTGAAGCAAGGTTCTTGCCATCAGTCTTCCACTGGTCTGGGAGCAACTCAGTGCAGGAACCTCACATCCAAAGGAGCAGCTGCTTTCTTGGTGGTATGAGGTTCTCAACTCTGCTTGCTTCCCTTTCCTTTTTCTCTCTCTTTTTTTTTTTTTTTTTTTGAATTTTTATAGTGCTTTAACTGAAAGTTTACAAATCAAGTCAGTCTCTCATACAAAAATTTATATACACCTTGCTAATTGCTCTCCCCCTGATAAGACAGCCCGTTCCTTCCCTCCACTCTCTCTTTTCGTGTCCATTCTGCCAGTTTCTAACCCCCTCTGCCCTCTCATCTCTCCTCCAGATAGGAGATGCCAACATAGCCTCGAGTGTCTACTTGATCCAAGAAGCTCATTCTTCACCAGCATCTCTTTCTATCCCATTGTCCAGTCCAATCCCTGTCTGAAGAGCTGGCTTTGGGAATGGTTCCTGTCTTGGGCTAACAGAAGCTCTGGGGACCATGACCACTGGGGTCCTTCTAGTCTCAGTCAGACCATTTTAAGTCTGGTCTTTTTACGAGAATTTGGGGTTTCCATCCCACTGTTCTCCTGCTCCCTCAGGGGTTCTCTGTTGTGTTCCCTGTCAGGGGAATCATTGGATATAGCTGGGCACCGTCTAGTTCTTCTAGTCTCAGGCTGATGTAGTCTCTGGTTTTTGTGGCCCTTTCTGTCTCTTGGGCTCGTAATAGCCTTGTGTCCGTGGTGTTCTTCATTCTCCTTTGATCCAGGTGGGTTGAGACCAATCGATGCATCCTAAATAGCTGCTTGCTAGTGTTTAAGACCCCAGACGCCACTCTCTTCAAAGTGGGAGGCAGAATGTTTTCTTAATAGATTTTATTATGCCAATTGACTTAGATGTCCCCTGAAACAACGGTCCCTAAGCCCCTGCCCCTGCTACGCTGGCCTTTGAAGCATTCAGTTTATTCAGGAACCATCTTTGCTTTTGGTTTAGTCCAGTTGTGCTGACCTCGCCTGTATGGCGTGCTGTCTTTCCCGTCACCTAAAGTAGTTCTTATCTACTATCTAATTAGTGAATACCCCTTTCCTTCCCTCCCCCCCATAACCATCAAAGAATATTTTCTTCTCTGTTTAAACTATTTCTCGAGTTCTTATAATAGTGGTCTTGTACAATATTTGTCCTTTTTGCAACTGACTAATTTCACTCAGCATAATGCCTTCCAGGTTCCTCCATGTTATGAAATGTTTCACAGATTCCTCACTGCTCTTTATCGATACGCAGTATTCCATTGTGTGAATATACCATAATTTATTTATCCATTCATCCTTTGATGGGCACCTTGGTTGCTTCCACCTTTTTGCTATTGTAAACAGTGCTGCAATGAACATGAGTGTGCATATATCTGTTCGCGTAAAGGCTCTTATTTCTCTAGGATACATTCAAAGGAGTGGGATTGCTATTCTATTTCTAGCTTTTTAAGGAAGTGTCAAATCCATTTCCAAAGTGGTTGTACCATTTTACATTCCCATCAGCAGTGTATAAGTATTCCAGTCTCTCCACAACCTCTCCAACATTTATTAATTTGTGTTTTTTGAATTAATGCCAGCCTTGTTGGAGTAAGATGGAATCTCATGGTAGTTTTGAATTGTATTTCTCTAATGGCTAATGATCATGAGCATTTCCTCATGTATCTGTTAGCTACCCAAATGTCTTTAGTTAAGTGCCTGTTCATATCTTTTGCCCATTTTTTAATTAGGTTATTTGTCTTTTTGCAGTTGAGGTTTTGCAGTATCATGTAGATTTTAGAGATCAAGCACTGATCAGAAATGTCATAGCTAAAAACTTTTTCCTAGTCTGTAGGTAACCTTTTTACCCTTTTGGTGAAGTCTTTGGATGTCCATAGGTGTTTGATTTTTAGGAGCTCCCATTTATCTAGTTTTTCTTCTGCATTTTTAGTAATGTTTTATGTACTATTTATGCCATGTATTAGGGCTCCTAATGTTTCCCTATTTTTTCTTCCATGATCTTTATCATTTTAGACTTTATGTTTAGGTCTTTGATCCATTTTGAGTTAGTTTTTGTGCATAGTGTGAGGCATGGATCTTGTTTCATTTTTTGGCAGATGGATATCCAGTTAGGCCAGCACCATTTGTTAAAAAGACTGTCTTTTCTCCATTTAACTGATTTGGGGCCTTTGTCAAATATCAGCTGCTCATACGTGGATGGACTTATTCTGGATTCTCAATTCTGTTCCATCGGTCTATGCATCTGTTGTTGTACCAGTACCAGGCTGTTTTGACTACTGTGGTGGTATAATAGGTTCTAAAATCAGGTAAAGTAAGGCCTTCCACTTTATTCTTCTTTTTCAGTAACGCTTTACTTATCCGAGGCTTCTTTCCCTTCCATATAAAGTTGGTGATTTGTTTCTCCATCTCATTAAAAATATCATTGGAATGTGGATCAGAATTGCATTAAATCTATAGATCGATCACTTTTGGTAGAAAAGACATTTTTACAATGTTAAGTCTTCCTATCCATGAGCAAAGTATGTTTTCCACTTATGTAGGTCTCTTTTAATTTCTTGCTGAAGTGTTTTGTAGTTTTCTTTGTATAGGTCTTTTACATCTCTGGTAAGATTTATTCCTAAGTATTTTATCTTCTTGGGGGCTACTGTAAATGGCATTGATTTGGTGATTTCCTCTTCGATGTTCTTTTTGTTGGTGTAGAGGAATCCAACTGATTTTTGTATGTTTATCTTGTATCCTCATACTCTGCTGAACTCTTCTACTAGTTTCAGTAGTTTTCTTCAGGATTCCTTAGGGTTTTCTGTGTATAAGATCATGTCATCTGCAGATAGAGATACTTTCACTTCTTTCTTCCTTTTTATCTCTTGAGAGATAAAAGGTGGTGCAGGCCACATCCCAGGGAAATCTCCTTTTACATTGAATTAGGATGTAACATGGGCAAAGGTGGTGTTACAATCCCACCCTAATCCTTTTTAACACAAAATTACAATCACAAAATGGAGGACAACCATACAATGCTGGAAATCATAACCCGAACAAAATGATACACACATTCTTAGGGGGACATATTTCAATCCATGACAGTGGACAATGGGTAATGGCAACTTGTGTTCCTTGTGAAGACCTTTTCTTTGGGGACAAAGCTATGGGAGCCGGGATAGGTATAATTCAGAGGCCAGCAGCAAGGGAAAGAAAGACGAAGAGAGATGCCAGTGGACGGCTCCATTTATGAACCCTGTTTAGGAAGAACCTACAGTGTTCTTTGGTGCCATGTAAGCACTTGCTCGGCTGATGTGGGATCTCATCTCACTTCATTGAATCCTCCAACCTATATATTTCTGAATGAAAATGCCCATTTGGCTTGAGGGGAAAAAAAAAAAGACAAAACCTTGTGCTGACATGTCGACATGTAGTTCAGATGCCAATTGATTTAGAGAGGAAATTAGTTTTTAAAATGCTTTCATTTGTCAAAGTAAAACAATAGGCAACTCTCTTGGACAAGGCTTTTGGTTGCAAACAAAAGAATTCACTCAAGCTAATTTAAGCATAAACGGAACTCTAAGGAGCAGTTCTACTCTGTAATATACAAGGTCACCATGAATCAGAATCCATTTGATGGCAACAGGCTTTTAGAAACAGCTTGGAGTCCCTGAGTGGTGCACATGGTTAAAGCGTTCAGCTGCTAAATGAAAGGTAGGAGGTTCAAGTCCACCTAGAGGCACCTCGGAAGAAAGGTCTGGAGATCTACTTTCAAAAAACCAGCCAGTGAAAACCCTATGAAGCACAGTTCTACTCTGACACACATGGGGTCACCATGAGTCGGAGTCAACTCAATGGCAACTGTTTTTGTCTTTTACAGATATCTTGCCTTGAAAGAAACTAAGTCTAGGCAGAGCTCCCAGATTCACCTCGCAGACCTGGCCCACCAAGTGAGCTGCAGCCTCTGTCATGTTCAGAAACTTGGTCAGATCCGTAAGCTACCACTACAGCTGCCCACATCAGACCATGGATCCTTTGCTGAAGTCTCCCCTTTGGAGATGGTCTGCAGCAAAGAGTCCTGTGGGTCTGTCTTATTGGCAGAACCTCAGTCACCGTTCTGAAGCCTAGGGATGAGAAAGGCTGGGAAATAGCTGTGTGGATGCTACTTTTCGAAGGAGGGTTTACAATATGGAGGATATTCACATCATGGAGAGGGTGGGTGTTCTGTAGGTTGTAGGCAGCTGTGAATGGAAGTATTTCACTATTACTTCCTGCATTTGTTTCCCAGGGCTGCTGTTTACAAAGTACCACAAATTGGATGACTTAAAACATCAGAAATTTGTTTTCTCACACTTCCAGAGGCTAGAAGTCTAAAATCAGGGTGTCAGCTGTGTTGATTCTTTCTGAGGGCTCCAAGGGAGGATCTGTCCCATGCTTCTCTTGTAGTTTCTTGTGATGGCTGGCGATCCTTGGCCTTTCTTGGCTTGTAGCTTCATCACTTCCATCTCTGCCCCTGTCTTGCCATGGCATTCTCTCTGTGTCTGTGTCTCTTCTCCTCATCTTGTAAGGACGGCAGTCATGTTGGATTACAGCCCATTCTAACGGCCTCATCTTAACTTGATTACATCTGTAATGACCCTATTTCCAAATAAGGTCACGTTTGCAGGTACCGTGGTGTCATGGATTGAATTGTGTCCCCCCCCAAAATATCTGTCAACTTCATTAGGCCATGACTCTCAGTATTGTGTGGCTGTCCTCCATTTTGTGATTGTAGGGCTATGTTAAACAGGATTGGGGTGGAATCGTAACACCCTTACTAAGGTCATATCCCTGATCCAGTGTAAAGAGTGTCCCTGTAGTGTGCCTGCACCACTTTTTATCTTAATACAAGAGATAAAAGGAAAGGAAAGTGAGCAGAGAGAGGGAACCTGATACAACCAAGAAAGCAGCACAAGAAGCAGAGTGTGTCCTTTGGACCCAGGGTTCTGGCGTGGAGATGCTCCTACTCCAGGGGAAGATTGATGACAAGGACCTTCCTCCAGAGCCGACAGAAAGAGAAAGACTACCCCTGGAGCTGATGTCCTGAATTTGGACTTCTAGCCTACTAGGCTGTGAGAAAATAAATTTCTCTTTGTTAAAGCCATTCACTTGTGGTATTTCTGTTATAGCAGCACCAGATGACTAAGACACAGGGGTTAGGACTTCAACGTATCTTTTTTGAGTGGGCACAACTCAATCCATAGCAAATTCCCATACTGATCTCTCAATTAAAAAAAAAAATACATATATATATATATATGATCTATGAAATCCCAGAGTCAAAAAGTTAAACATAGATTCATTATTTAGGATAATGAATCTAAAAAGGGAGAATGAATGAAGCTAGATAATTGAGGGTCTTGAATATCATACCACCAAGCTTGAACCTGCTTCTGTAGGAATCACCGAAGGAGCAGAGGAATGCCACACCTATGTCTAGAGCTCTGCCCCTTTAAAAATGGGATGGGATATACTTACTTCTGTACACAAAATTAAAACTCTGTCCTCTAGTCATTTTTTCCCTTTTGTGTAGTTAAGTTTGTCTGTCTGGATTGTACTTTATCTACTGCTGTCATCTGCAAGAGTGGCAAAATTCCACATGGTCACTGTAGGCTACCTCAGATAAACAAAGTCTCAGTGGGTGAGAATTGTGTTTTTGTTTTTTTTCATTTTTAGTGCCATATGCTTCTAAATTGTTTGCCCAAGTCAAGCTCCTTTTAGTAAATACTACTTTCCCAACATCTTACAGCAAATCCAGGATTAAGAAAGGACCCAAGGTAATACTGCACTGTGAGAATGCCTGTGGCTGCTCAGCCATCTCTCTGAGCTCTTTCTACTGGCTGCTTCTAGTCACAAACTCTGCTCTCTGTAATTTTGTGTGGAGATAGTTAGAGAGATAAGTGGTCCTTGTGGCTGGATAGCAGGCTTATGGAGGTCCCCAAGGATGTCAGATAAGCCTAGAGTGTGGCTATGGATTTCAGAGACCCAGAGTGAGGCAATCCATTAGTGAGTACATAAAAAGAAATTGGTAGACCTGCCACATCGCAAAAGGAGAGGCAAGAGGCAAAACTAAATTAAAACCAGTTGTCATTGGGTCAACTCCAATTCATGGGGACCCCATGGGTGATAGAGTAGAACTGGGCACCATAAAAAAACCATAGAGGTTTTTTTTTTTAATAATTTTTATTGTGCTTTAAATGAAAGTTTACAAATCAAGTCAGTCTCTCACACAAAAACCCATGTACACCTTGCTACACACTCCCAATTACACTCCCCTCTAATGACACAGCCACCCTCTTCCACCACTCTCTCTTTTCCTGTCTATTTCGCCAGCTTCTAACCCCCTCCACCCTCTCATCTCCCTTCTAGGCAGGAGATGCCAACATAGTCTCAAGTGTCCACCTGATCCAAGAAGCTCACTCCTCACCAGCATCCCTCTCCAACCCATTGTCCAGTCCAATCCCTGTCTGAAGAGTTGGCTTCAGGAATGGTTCCTGTCCTGGGCCAACAGAGGGTCTGGGGGCCATGACCACCAGGGTCCTTCTAGTCTCAGTCAGACCCTTAAGTCTGGTCTTATGAGAATTTGGGGTCTGCATCCCACTGCTCTCCTGCTCCCTCAGGGTTTCTCTGTTGTGTTCCCTGTCAGGGCAGTCATCAGTTGTAGCCAGGCACCATCTAGTTCTTCTGGTCTCAGGATGATGTAGTCCTTGGTTCATGCAGCCCTTTCTGTCTCTTGGGCTCTTAAGTGCCTTCTGTCCTTGGTGTTCTTCATTCTCCTTTGATCCAGGTGGGTTGAGACCAATTGATGCATCCTAGATAGCTGCTTGCTAGTGTTTAAGACCCCAGACGCCGCTCTTCAAAGTGGGATGCAGAATGTTTTCTTAGTAGATTTTATTATGCCAATTGACTTAGATATCCCCTGAAACCATGGTCCCCAAACCCCTGCCCCTGCTACGCTGGCCTTTGAAGCATTCAGTTTATTCAGGAAACTTCTTTGCTTTTGATTTAGTCCAGTTGTGCTGACCTCCCCTGTATTGAGTGTCTTCTTTCGCTTCACCTAAAGCAGTTCTTATCTACTATCTAATTAGCGAATTATCCTCTCCCACCCTCCCTCCCTCCGTGCTCTTGAAACCACGAAAGAATGTTTTCTTCTGAATTTAAACTATTTCTCAAGTTCTTCTAATAGTGGTCTTATACAATATTTGTCCTTTTTGCAACTGACTAATTTCACTCAGCGTAATGCCTTCCAGGTTCCTCCATGTTACGCAATGCTTCACAGGTTCCTCACTGTTCTTTATCGATGTGTAGTATTCCATTGTGTGAATATACCATAATTTATTTATCCATTCATCCGTTGATGGGCACCTTGGTTGCTTCCATCTTTTTGCTATTGTAGACAGTGCTGCAATAAACATGGGTGTGTATATATCTGTTCGTGTAAAGGCTCTTATTTCTCTAGGATATATTCGAAGGAGTGGGATTGCTGGATCGTATGGTAGTTCTATTTCTAGCTTTGTAAGGAAGCGCCCAGTCAATTTCCGAAGTGGTTGTACCATTTGACATTCCCACCAGCAGTGTATAAGTGTTCCAATCTCTCCACAGCCTCTCCAACTTTTATTATTTTGTGATTTTTGGATTAATGCCAGACTTGCTGGAGTGAGATGAAATCTCATTGTAGTTTTGATCTGCGTTTCTCTAATGGCTAATGATTGTGAACATTTCCTCATATATCTGTTGGCTGCCTGAATATCTTCTTTAGTGAAATGTCTATTCATATCTTTTGCCCATTTTTTAATTGGGTTATTTGTCTTTTTGCAGTTGAGTGTTTGCAGTATCATGTAGATCTTAGAGATCAGGTGCTGATCAGTAATGTCATAGCTAAAAACTTTTTACCAGTCTGTAGGGTGTCTTTTTACTCTTTTGGTGAAGTCTTTGGATGAACATAGGTGTTTGATTTTTAGGAGCTCCCAGTTATCTAGTTTTTCTTCTGCATTGTTAGTAATGTTTTGTGCACTGTTTATGCCATGTATTAGGGCTCCTAACATTGTCCCTATTTTTTCTTCCATGATCTTTATCGTTTTAGATTTTATATTTAGGTCTTTGATACATTTTGAGTTAGTTTTTGTGCATGGTGTGAGGTATGGGTCTTACTTCATTTTTTGGCAGATGGATATCCAGTTAGGCCAGCACCATTTGTTAAAAAGACTGTCTTTTCCCAATTTAACTGTTTTGGGACCTTTGTCAAATATCAACTGCTCATAGGTGGATGGATTTATGTCTGGATTCTTATTTCTGTTCCATTGGTCCATGTATCTGTTGTTGTACCAGTACCAGGTTGTTTGTTTTGACTACTGTAGTGGTATAATAGGTTCTAAAATCAGGTAAAGTAAGGCCTCCCACTTTGTTCTTCTTTTTCAGTAATGCCTTGTTTATCTGGGGCCTCTTTCCCTTCCATATGAAGTTGGTGATTTGTTTCTCCATCTCATTAAAGAATGTCATTGGAATTTGGATCGGAATTGCATTAAATGTATAGATCGCTTTTGGTAGAACAGACATTTTTATAATATTAAGTCTTCCTATCCACGAGCAAGGTATATTCTTCCGCTTACGTAAGTCTCTTGGTTTCTTACAGAAGTGTTCTGTAGTTTTCTTTGTATAAGTCTTTTACATCTCTGGTAAGATGTATTCCTAAGTATTTTATCTTCTTGGGAGCCACTGTAAATGGCATTGATTTGGTGATTTCCTCTTCGATGTTCTTTTTGTTGGTATAGAGCAATCCAAGTGATTTTTGTATGTTTATCTTGTAGCCTGATACTCTGCTGAACTCTTAGTTTCAGTAGTTTTCTGGAGGATTCCTTAGGGTTTTCTGTGTATAAGATCATATCATCTGCAAATAGAGATACTTTTACTTCTTCCTTGCCAATCTGAATGCTCTTTAATTCTTTGCCTAGCCTAATTGCTCTGGCTAGGACTTCCAGCACAATGTTGAATAAGAGTGGTGATAAAGGGTATCTTTGTCTGCTTCCTGGTCTTGATGGGAATGTTTTCAGGCTCTCTTCATTTAGGGTGATGTTGGCTGTTGCCTTTGTATAAATGCCCTTTACTACATTGAGAAATTTTCCTTCTATTCCTATTTTGCTGAGAGTTTTTATCATGAATGAGTGTTGAACTTTGTCAAATGCCTTTTCTGCATCAATTGATAAAATCATGTGATTCTTGTCTTTTGTTTTATTTATGTGGTGGATTACGTTAATTGTTTTTCTTATGTTGAACCATCCCTGCATACCTGGTATAAATCCCACTTGGTCATGGTGAATTATTTTTTTGATATATTGTTGAATTCTATTGGCTAGAATTTTGTTTAGGATTTTTGCATCTACATTCATGAGGGATATAGGTCTATAATTTTCTTTTCTTGTGGTGTCTTTACCTGGTTTTGGTATCAGGGATATGGTGGCTTCATAGAATGAGTTTGGTAGTATTCTGCCTTTTTCTATGCTCTGAGATACCTTTAGTACTAGTGGCATTAACTCTTCTCTGAAAGTGTGGTAGAGCTCTGCAGTGAAGGGGTCTGGACCAGGGTTTTTTTTTTCTTGGGAGTTTTTTGATTACCTTTTCAATCTCTTCTTTTGTTATGGGTCTATTTAGTTTTTCTACCTCTGTTTGTGTTAGTTCAGTTAGGTAGAGTGTTTCTAGGAATTCATCCATTTTTCCTATGCTTTCAAATTTGTTTGAGTATAGTTTTTCATAGTAATCTGATAAGATTCTTTTAATTTCAGTTGGGTGTGTTGTAATATCGCCTCTCTCGTTTCTTATTCGGGTTATTTGCTGCCTCTCCTGTCTTTCTTTTGTCAGTCTGGCCAGCGGTTTATCAATTTTGTTGAGTTTTTCAGAAAACCACCTTTTGGTCTTATTAATTCTTTGAATCGTTTTTCTGTTTTCTATTTCATTTAGTTCAGCTCTAATTTTTATTCTTTGTTTTCTCCTGGTGCCTGTGGGTTTCTTTTGTTGCCCTCTTTCTATTTGTTCAAGTTGTAGGGATAATTCTTTGATTTTGGCCGTTTCTTGTTTTTGGATGTGTGCATTTGTTGATATAAATTGGCCTCTGAGCACCGCTTTTGCTGTGTCCAAAAGGTTCTGATAGGAAGTGTTTTCATTCTCATTGGATTCTCTGAATTTCTTTATTCCATCCTTGATGTCTTCTATAATCCAGTCTTTTTTGAGCAGGGTATTGTTCAGTTTCCAAGTGTTTGATTTCTTTTCCCTGCTTTTCCTGTTATTGTTTTCCATTTTTATGGCCTTGCGGTCAGAGAAGATGCTTTGTAATATTTCAACGTTTTGGGTTCTGCTAAGGCTTGCTTTATGACCTAACGTGGTCTATTCTAGAGAATGTTCCATGTGCAGTCGAAAAGAAAGTATAGTTGGTTGCTGTTGGGTGGAGTGTTCTGTATATGTCTATGAGGTGAAGTTGGTTGATCGTGGCATTTAGATCTTCCGTGTCTTTATTGAGCTTCTTTCTGGATGTCCTGTCCTTCACCGAAAGTGGTGTGTTGAAGTCTCCTACTATTATCGTGGAGCTGTCTATCTCACTTTTCAATGCTGATAGTTTGTTTTATGTATCTTGCAGCCCTGTCGCTGGGTGCATAAATATTTAATATGGTTATATCTTCTTGGTGTATTGTTACTTTAATCATTATATAGTGTCCTTCCTTATCGTTTATGATGGATTTAACTTTAAAGTCTATTTTGTCAAAAATTAACATTGCCACTTCTGCTCTTTTTTAATTGTTGTTTACTTGATATATTTTTTTCCATCCTTTGAGTTTTAGTTTGTTTGTGTCTCTAAGTCTAAGGTGTGTCTCTTGTAGGCCGCATATAGACGGATCTTGTTTTTTTAATCCATTCTGGCACTCTCTGTCTCTTTATTGGTGCATTTAGTCTATCTACATTCGGGGTAATTATGGGTAGGTATGTGCTATCATTTTGACGTCTTTTTTTGTGTATTCACAGTTTCTTTTTCCCACTTGATTTTATGTGCTGAGTAGATTTTCTTTATATATCATCCTTTCCTCATATTTGTTGTCATTGATTTTGTTTCTGCTGAGTCTATATTTTCCCTTGTATTTTATTTTGATGAGTAGGATAGATTGTCTCCTTTGTGGTTACCTTATTATTTACCCCTATTTTTCTAAATTTAAAGCTAACTTTTATTTCTTTGCATCGCCGTATCTTCCTCTCCGTATGGATGGTCTATGATTATGTTTCTTAGTCCCTCTTTATTATTTTAATGTTGTCTTCTGTTACATAATAACATTGCTGTTTCTCTGTTTTGGGCTTTTTTTTTTGGATTTCCCTGTCTGGGTTGACTTCTGGTTGCTCTGCCCAGTGTTCTAGTCTTGGCTTGATGCCTGATATTATTGATTTTCTAACCAAAGAACTCGCTTTAGTATTTCTTGTAGTTTTGGTTTGCTTTTTATGAATTCCTCAACTTGTGTTTATCTGGAAATGTCTTAATTTCACCTTCATATTTAAGAGACAGTTTTGCTGGATATATGATTTTTGGCAGGCAATTTTTTTCCTTCAATTTTTTAAATATGTCATCCCATTGCCTTCTTGCCTGCATGGTTTCTGCCAAGTAGTCCGAGCTTATTCTTAATGGCTCTCCTTTGTAGGGGACTTTTCATTTAACCCTCGCTCCTCTTGTAATTCTCTCTGTATCTTTGGTTTTGGCAAGTTTGATGATAATATGTCTTGGTGACTTTCTTTTAACATCTACCTTATGTGGCGTTCGATGAGCATCTTGGATAGATATTGTCTCAGCTTTCACAATATCAGGGAAGTTTTCTGCCAACAAATCTTCAACAATTTTCCCTGTATTTTCTGTTATCCCTCCCTGTTCTGGTACTCCATTCACTCTTAGGTTATTTCTCTCGATAGAGTCCTACATGATTCTTAAGTGTTCTTCAGTTTTTTTTTAATTCTTTTATCTGATTTTTCTTCAAATATATTAGTGCCAAGTGATTTATCTTCGAGTTCAGAAATTTTAGCTTCTACTTGCTCAATTCTGCTCCTCTGACTTTCCATTGAGTTGACTAATTCTGTAGTTTTATTGGTAATCTTCTGAATTTCTGATTACTGCCTGTCTATGGATTTTTCCAGCTTATTAAACTTTCCATTATGTTCTTGAATAATCTTTCTAATTTCTTCAGTTGCGTTATCTGTGTGTTCCTTGGCTTGTTCTGTGTATTGCCTCATTTCCTTCCTGATGTCTTGAAGGGTTCTGTGTATTATACTTTTGTATTCTGCATCTGGTAATTCCAAGAATGCACTTTCATCTAGAAGATCCCTGGATTCTTTATTCTGAGAGCCTGTTGAAGTGATCATGGTCTGTTTCTTTATGTGACTTGACATTGACTGTTGTCTCCGAGTCATCTATAAGTTATTGTATTAGTTTATGCTTGCTTACTGTGTCATAACTGCTTGCTTTGTTTTGTTTTGTATACCCCTATGGGTTGCTTGAGTGAGCTAGCTTGATTATTTTCGACTTTGGCACTCTGATGTCCTCTCCCCAGCTGGCTAGAGCTGTTATCAGGTATATCAGTCGAGGAGTCCATTCAGTTTTCTTGTATGAATTCAGCTCAGGTTTCCAGGTTGCTGATCAAGTGTGTGGTACAGGCCCTGTCCTACAGTCTTAGAAGAGCAGGGGTGATTGGCGTATATACCAGTATCTGATTGCAGCAGAGGGTCATGTTCTGAACAAGGCAGGGGCTGAGAACCAACCTCCAAGTATCTCTGAGGAAAACGCATCCCTGTTCCCTAGAGCGTGCTGGTGGGTAGGTTCTGCAGACGGACCATGGGCACTCAAAGTTTTTGGTTGTAAAGACCGAGAGGTACCAGTTATCTTTGGACTCCTGTCACGGGTGGCCGGGTGACCTGAGTAGAGCTACCAGTCCTTAGGTCCCTGATGTGGGTAGGTGAGGACCTTGTTTAATAGGCAAAGCAATGTCAAACGTCAAACACCCACCGCTGCAATGCACAGTGGAAATGGTTGGAGTTTGCCAACAAGGGCCTATTCCCCCGAAATAGGCCCACACAGGTCCATGCAGAAGGGAAAGGTGCTCAAGGTCCATGGATGGTTTATGCCTGGACAGGAGCTGCTTCTGTCCTGAGCTCCCCCAGTTAATGGAGCTAGCAAATTACCTTCCCCCCAATTGCAAATTTTTTCCTTCCCCATGTCCGGGAGGATGGCTCTAGGTGCTCACCAGGGTCTATCTCAGGCCCAGGGATTCAGCTGCTGAGGCTGGCTTGGGGGTGGTGGAGGGGCACGGTAAAATATACACAAGTACTTAGCTTTTGCCAAGAGCGCCATTCTCCTCAGGTTCCAGAGGTGTGAGTAGGCTGTGTGGCTGGCTGGTTCTCCCTGAGTAAACTGTGGCCGAATGCTAGTACCAGCCCGCCGCTGCCGCTGCCACCACCACCACTCCAGGAATGGTGCCTGAGGGCTCCCCGCGATTCAGGCCCAGTAACTCCTCTCCACTTCTGAACAGTCTCTTCCTATCCCTGCCCCTCATTTTGTTGTCTAAGCTTGCCTTTGATGCTCAGCACTCCCAGCTTGTCACAAATACACTCGTTGTGCTTGTTTTTTCGGGTCTTTGTTGTTAAGCGTCTGTCTATTCTGCCATCTTGGCTCCGTCTCCTGGCTCCATAGAGTTTTTAATGGTTGATTTTTCAGAAGTAGGTCACCAGATTTTTCTTTTGAGGTGCCTCTGGGTGAACTAAAACCTTCAGCCTTTCAGTTGGCACCTGAGTGCATAACTGTTTGTACCACCCAAGGATTCCAAGACTAAATTCTTGTTGTTAGGTGCTGTCGAGCTGCTTCTGACTCGTAGCAACCTTATGTACAACAGAATGAAACACTGCCTTGTCCCGCACTATCCATGCAATCATTGCTATATTTGAGCCCACTGTTGTAGCCACTGTGTCAATCCACCCTGATGAGGGACATCCCACTTTTTGCTGACGCTCTACTTTTCCAAGAATGATGTCCTTCTCCAGGGACTGGTTCCTCTTGATAATATGTTCCAAGTATGTGATATGAAGTCTCACCATCCTCACTTCTATGGAGCATTCTGGCAGTACTTCTTCCAAGACTAAATTAGATCACCAAAAAGCTAAACATCAACAACAGTATTAAAAGAATAGCCTGTGTTTTTAAGGCCTTGTCTTTGGAAGTCAGGCTGGTACGGAAAGAGTGGAATGTCTTTGGTCAGCCGGCAGAGCAGCTCAGGGTGTTATAAATGTTGCCCAGTATACAGTCTTAACGAGACATGAACATGCAAGCTGAAGGAGGAAAGGATTCAGAGGCGTGGTGGCTTGAGATCTTAGAAGTCAGGCTGGACCCATGTGAAAGGGAAAAAGGGCATGCACCCAAGTCTAACTGCTTTTCAAGGTGGGGCCTGGGACAAGCAGGGGTGTTCAGCTGTTCCATGATCAGGGTGGTGATTGGGTTCTTGGTGATTTACAGAGGCAGAGGAAAGATCTCAGAGAGTGAACTGAAATCCCTGCTGAAGATGGTGCCAAGGTCCTGGGAAGGATGAAAGTTGCCCTGTGGCTAAAGACACATAAGAAGATCTCATAGATGCAACTGCTGTGGAACAGTTTGGCAAGTCCTCAAAATGTTAAACGTAGAATTACCATATGACCCAACAATTCCACTCGTAGGTATATACCCAAAAGAACTGAAAGTAGGAATTCAAACAGACACTTGCACATCAATGTTCACTGAAGCATAATTCATAATAGCGGAAAGGTGGAAACAAACCAAGTGTTCATCAACAGATGACTGGATAAACAAAGTGTAGTAGATACATACAATGGAATATTATTCAACTATAAAATTAAGTACAGTTCTGATACATGCTATCACATGGATGCACTTTGAAACATTATGCTAAATGAAGTAAGCCAGACACAAAAGGACAAATATCTTCTGGTTCCGCTCATACATTTGTTGTGCTATTGCTGGGTGCCGTGGGGTCAACTCTGACTCATAGCAACCTCACATGATAAAGTAGAACTGCCCCAGATAACAATCCCATGTGACAGAGTAAAACGGCCCCCACAGAGTTTTTTTGGCTGTAATTTGTATGGGAGCAGATTGCCAGGTCTGTCCCCCATGGAGCTGCTGAGTGGGTACAGACCACCAACCTTTCCGTTAGCAGCTGAGGGCTTAACCATTGTGTCACCGGAGATCGTTATGATATATCTAGAATAGGCAAATCCATAGAGACAGAAAGTAGATTAGAGGTTACCAGGGGATGGGGGAAGAGGGAAATGGGGAGTTATTGCTTAATGGGCAGAGTTTCTGTATGGGGTGATGAAAAGTTTTAGAAGTAGATAGTGGGGAAGATTGCACAACATTGTGAATGTAATTAATGCAATTTAAGTACACATTTAAAATGGTTAAAATGGCAAATTTTATGTTATATGTATTTTACCACAATAAAACTAAAAAAAAAAAAAAAAAGATTATGTGAGGAGTTGGAGGAGCTGAGTCCACCCACCTCAGTGATCCTGGGAGGATTAAAAAAAAAAAAAAATTACTCACTGGCAAAGGTACAAGTGACCATAGCTGTGACTGAACAAAAATTAGGAGGATGTTGGCCCCTATGGTGGACACAAGTCTCCTTCCTTCTTTTTTCCTCTCCTTACTGGGGTGAGATGTCGTGGGGGTGGACACACAGATACACTCAGGACTCCACGGCAGCTGTCTTCCCCAGTATGTGTTTGCTTCTGTGTCTAATCTGCTCTTTCATAACTCAGAAATGATTAGGTTTAGGATACACCCTTGACTGATACAGTCTTATTAACATAATATTACATCTACAGGTATAGGGGTTAGGATTCCAATATGTAATTTGGGGAGACAAAATTCAATCTGTAATAGTCCCCAAGGTAGGAAGGTGCTTAACATGTTGTGGAACATAAAGGACAATGTGTATGTCATGAGTTCAGAGAAGCAGGAAAAGGATAAATCACACAGGACTATGAGAACTGGTATGGCATGAGTTCAGAGAAGCAGGAAAAGGATAAATCACACAGGACTATGAGAACTTTAGAATGTTTCGTCAGGATTTTAGATAACTTCACAGTGGACAATGAAGCCATTAGTAAATGTTAAGCAGTCAACTGACATGACTCGATTTGCGTTTTAAAAAAAACCATTCTGTCTGCCATGCTGAATACGGACCATACAGGAGGGGCAATAGTGGAAGTAGGGAGACTAGTTAGTAGTCTGTTGCAGTAGCCAGTAAGAGATCACAGGGGATTGCACTAGGGCGGAAGTAGAGAGACCTGGAAGAGGATAAATTTGTTTTGGAGGTAAAGTTGGCACACCCTGGTGATAGATTGGATATGGGGGGTGAGGGTAAAAGAGGACTCATTTTAGGTCTTTGACTTGAGCTACTGTGTGAATGTTGGTGCTTAAAAAAAAAAAAAATTATTTTTATTGTTTTCAAAAATATACATAGCAAAACATACAGTTCAGCAATTTCTGCAAGCAAATTTCAATGACATTAACATTTTACAAGTTGTGTAACTATTTTCACCCTCCTTTTCTGAATTGCTCCTCCCCCATTAACTTAAACTCACTGCCCCCTAAAACCCTCTAAACTTCCTATTTAACCTTTTGAGTTACTGTTGTCAATTTGACCACATATAGATAGTTCTTTAAAAGAGCACAATGCTCAAAGTAGACATTCTTTATTAATAAATACTGATACTTTTTATTGGTATGGTGAAATAGAAAGAAGCAGGTTGTAGGGGAAATATATCTAGGATATGTTCAGTTTAAGATGCCCGGTAAAACTCACTCCCGTCAAGTGGATTCCGACTCATAGTGACCCCATAGGGTTTCCAAGGCTATAAATCTCTGTGGAAGCTGACTGCCACATATTTCTCCCTCGGAGCCACTGGTGGTTTCGAATTGCCAACCATTCTGTTAACAGTCTATGGCTTTAACCACTAGGCCACGAGGGGTCCTTAGATGCCCAGTAGATACCAAATGGAGATGTAAAATATGCTGATGGGTATATGAGAATGGAGTTTGGGAGGGTTGGAAATATAAACATAGATGTCATCAAGATATAGTTGGAATATAAAGCCATGATACTGAATGACATCACCTGGGTAGAAAGTGTATAAAGAGTAGGAAGGGCCTGAAATTGAGTCCTAGGACACATAGACATTCAGAGGTTAAGCAGATAAGGAGCATCCAGCACAGGAGATTGAGAAGGAGTGGCCGGTGAGGTAGGGAGAAAACCAAGAGTGCAATATCATGGTTCTTTGTTAACAGGAAGCCAAGAGAAGGAAGCATTTCAAGAACATAAGGAGTGGTCAACAGTGTTCAATTTTGTTGAAAGGTTGAGTTAGATGAGGACTGAAAATGTTCACTGGATTTTGGCAATATGGAAGCTATCGGTGACCTTGGCTATGGTGGGATAGGGACAGAAGGTGGATCATAAATGAGTTACGAAGCGGTTGGGAGTGGGGAAGTGGAGTTGGTTTTGATCGCTTTTTCTTCACCATGAGAGTAGAATGAAAGAGGGCAAAAAAGGCCAGTTTGTTTTTCAAGGGAGAAGGGGAAAAAGAGGCTGCTTTGTTGCTTGGATCTAGACCTGCTGTAGCTTAGATCAGCTCAGCAATGACTTCATCATGGTTTGGGACAAAGCCTCAGAGTAAGTAATACAGAGGCACACTGCTCCTTTCAGCCCTTTCTGTGTCTCTGAAGAACCTTCAGGCGAAGGATGCCTGTGGCAGGGCAGGCTCCTAGGTGTTTGCATTTTCATTTTGCACTGTTGTTGTTAAGTGTCACTGAGTCATTTTTTAGACTCCTAGCAACCCCATGTGACACAGTAGAACTGCCCCATAGGGTTCTCTTGGCTATAATCTTTACAAAAGCCAAGTCTTTCTCCTGTAGAGCCGCTGGATGGGTTCAAACGGCAGATAAGGTTAGCAGCCTAGGGCTTAATCATTGTACCACCAGGGCTCCTTAGGCTCCTAGGATTTGTCACCATCTATTTGTTTCTCTGTCAATTCACAGAGCAACCCAACCTACAGTTATCTTTAATACTGACAAGAAGCAATTAGGATACTGCATTAATTTCATAAATCACCATTTTTTGGTTTTGGTTTTGGCTTTTGGGTATAGGTGTTTAAAGCTTATGACCCTTGACCTTCAATCCTAGCTTATGGAGAGCTTCTAATCTTGCTACTTATATGCTTAAACAACCTAAACAACATGACTAATTCTGTGGTCTCGTCACTGGCTGATCCCACAGGAAATTTCTCTTTCAGAAAGTTCACTCTGTAGGTACATTCATCTGTCGTCTAGTCATAGATAAGATGCCTTTTAGACTGTGAGGCAAGAATATCACATTCTAATACTAGGCCAGTTGAACTGGCAATTGTTTATTTACTTAAGATTTCTTTATTCGAAGCAGTGCTGTAAAAACTGAATTGTAAGAACCTGTGCTTAAAACAGGCTTCCAACCCCGTCCTCCATCCCCTCCCCAAAAGGGTGAAGCCTGCTCAAGCTTGTATCCTTTACTCCACCCTGGAGGAAACTGTTAATTTCTAGATCTTTCCAGATGCCAAACTGGTTAGTCAGAAGGTTTCTACAGCTTGTACAAAATGTACCCCCCTTCAGTCATCACACCTATGATTTCCCATTCTTTCAGCCTCCTTAACGACAACAAAAAAAATCAGAAAAGAGAAGTAGATCTTTAAAAATGGTATCTGTGCTCTCTAGTTTTGAAGACATAATATCAGGGTATTAAAGACGGAAGATAATCAGTTGTTATAATTGAACCTTACTTGCCTTTTAGGAGTTATAAGGATCAATTAGTCAATTAATTAATTGATTAATGCTCACTGATTGCTATTATCATCACGTTAAAAATGTGAACGCAGAAAGTCTTTGCTGCTGTATTAAGCCCTTCATGTGCATTTTATCAGTTTCCTCTCTTATTCACCACCTCATGTCGTAGTCAGCAACCATATCACAATCAGATCTTGAAAGAGTCAATAGGGTTCTCTCTTGCCTTTTGGTCTTTATAAAGAATTATTATTTTTTAACCTAGGAATATGTTCCTTCTACTCCTCCTCTCCTTATTCCTCTTAGCCTAGCTAATGACTGAGAGCTAGGTCTCACTTTAGATGTTACTTCCTCTAGGAAGTCTTCCTTGACTTTCCAAGATTGGATTAGGTATCTGTCTTGGTCATTTAGAGCTGCTAAAACAGAAACACCACAAGTGGGTGGCTTTAACAAGGAGAAGTTTATTCTCTCACAGTCTAGAAGTCTACAAGCCCACATTCGGGACGTCAGCTCCAGGGGGAGGCTTTCTCTCTGTCGGCTCCAGAGGAAGGCCCTTGTCATCAGTCTTCCCTTGGTCTAGGAGCATCTCAGTGCAGGAACCTCAGGTCCAAATGATGTGCTCTGCTCCTGGCACTGTTTTCTTGGTGGTATGAGGTTCCCAACTCTCTGCTTGCTTCCCTTTCCTTTTAACCCTTGTAAGTAAAAAGGTGGTGCAGGCCACACCGTAGGGAAACTCCCTTTACATTGGATCAGGGATGTGACCTGAGAATGGCTGTTACATCCCATCCTAATCCTCTCTAACCACAGGCAGAGATTATGATTTATAACACATAGGAAAATCACACAATGTAGGACAAACACACAATACTGGGAATCATGGCCTAACCAAGTTGACACGTTTTTGGGTGATGTAATTCAAGCCATGACAGTATCCTTCCTACATGCTCAGTACTCCCTGCCAAAAATAACCCCAAAACATTGCCATGGAGTCGACTGCGACTCATGGCGACACATGTGTGTCAAAGTAGAACTGTGCTCCATAGGGTTTTCAATGGCTGATTTTTCAGAAGTAGGTTGCCGGGCCTTTCTTCAAGGTACCTCTGGGTGGACTTGAATCTTCAGCCAAGTGAGCTGTCTGCACCATCCAGGAACTCCCTGAGTCATAGCACATATCATACTCCATTGTAATGGTACATCTGCCTGGTGCAGTCATAATACCGCAAACTTTATAAGGGTAAGAACTAGTTGTCTCTTGTATATTATCTTCATGGTTCTAAGCACCAGGTATAATAAGTGCTCAGCAGATATTCACTGAATGAATCAATAATTGTGATTTTGTGAGTAATAAATTAAAAACAATCTCATTTAATGGGCTTTTAAAAATTACAATGGTATGTAAAAACATTAAATGAATTATACTTTACCCTTAGTTTGATGGTTTGTAAAGTTCTAAAAGTTTTTCCCCATGGTCAGCAGAAACTCTTCGCTATTAAGGACTGCTTAATATGATTTCTGGACAAGCCAAAGTTAATGACTTGCATAAAGTAGGTGGTCAATGAAATTTTACTGTGGTAAAGAAATTAAGATTTAAGATACTAAGATACTCTCTCGATGACACAAAATGCAGAGTCATGATCAAATGTTTCTCATGTCCAAGTTGGCAGCTCTATGATATGCTGACTTGTGCAGCCCACATCTTCCACCATGAAGATTAAACACAACAGCCTCACTCCTCCAACCCCACATTATTTCTCTCCCTCACCCCTTCAGCTGCCAACCTTGTGGTCCCCAGTCCCCAGTCTTGCTGGGTACACTATCTGTGTGAATATCTGTTAAGGAGGAGAGGCAGGACTGGGCAGACAGAATGGCAGGCAGTTTGTGCTGGGCTCAGGTACACCTGGAATCCATTTGTGGATGGAGGCATGAGGCAATGCCAGCTGGGTCAGGCGAAGCTCCTGAGGTCCTGCCCATCATTGCTTGCGGTCCTTCGTGGTTCCCATCTGGGCTAAAAGGTAGAGAGGAAATGTAGAGGAGAGGAAGGGGTACCTAAAGAAGACTGGCCAGGCCCATGGGTGAGTGGGTGAGTGCCCAGGAGAGGAAGGCAGTGATGCAGGAAGCAGAGTGAAAGGAAAGCAAATGACGGTGAATGTCTAGGAAGGTGGTGTCGTGTGCGAGAGGCTGGTGGAAGGGAGGGACAGACTGGACCCAGCTTGTTTCAGACCTTTGTACTGAGGGCAGCTGCTGTATCCTAGGGCAACAGGAAAGAAAACACACTCCAAACCTAGATTCCATACCAGGTCATGACAACAGTTAACATTAACAGTGTGTTTCTCTTCCTTGCCTCCTTTGTTCTCAGCTCTGAAGAAACAGAATTCTACAAGCCTACTTCCTCAACCTGTGTGTCTGACCTTTCCCCATCATTCCATCCCTCTCTCTGTGGCATGTCAGTCTTTTTCCACCCACTTTTTTAGCCAGCAGCCACTAATTTCAAAAAGCATATGACTTCCTTCCCATTGGCCTGAAAACATGTTTGTCTTCCTATGCCTGCAAAACAACCACAGCCTTTCCCAGCCATTTCACCACCCCGATTCTTGGGAGTGTAGTTGATCCTCCTTCCTCTGCATCTCTATTTCCTGGCTCTTCTTCTGTGTCCTGGGAACTCCACATCCCAGCTGCAGGGATCACCATTCGGCATTAAAGCAAAATCCCCACTTCTCTGACACCAGCTGCAACTTGCAACACTTCTTCCTCTGACGCTAGCCACCCAGAGCTAGGCCAGATCTCACAAGTTAAAAGGACGCACCTTGTCGTTCAGCTGCCAAATAGGTAGATGTCACTGGAAGTTAGGGGGCTCCTACGGCCTGCTGACTACGAGTTTTAGGGTTCTCTCCACTCCCTCAGAATACCGGCCAGAAGCTTGGGGGTCCCCAGCACCATCACTTCTGACCTGCTGGCTCCCACTACTTCAATAATTCTCTGGAACGACTCACAGAGGTCATGGAAAGTGCTATACTTACAGTTACAGTTTTATTACAGGAGAAAAGGATACGAACAGAGACTCATAGGGCGAGGTCCGGGAGGGTTCCCAACGTGCAGCTTCCGTGTCCCCAAAAGGGACTGCTACCTTTTCACATGCACGATGTCTTTCACCTACCAGGAAGCCCATGGAGCTTCTGTATTCAGAGCTTTTATTGGGAGTCTCATTCATAATGCAAACACCAGCCACTCTTGCTGAGGTCAGACAATATCATGAGGTGATCATAAGGTATTATTAGCCACTGGGTATCTCTGTCCTGGCTGGTCTCCACCCTATAGTCACCTCATCACCTCACCTAACCTGTTAGTTAGATGTGGTCCAGAATGCTTACCGAAGACACTTAAAATTCCAAGGTTTTAGATTTATCTCTCAGAAACCAAGGACAAAGGCCAAATTACTTTATACATATCTTATACCAGCTCTACCTCTTATGCGTTCTGTGACCTTGGGGAAGTGTTTAATCCCTGAGCCTTAGTTTCTTCGTCTGTAAAATGGGGATAATAATCATTACGTCATAGGATCATTGTCATGACTAAAATTTGATGGTTGAACATCCTGAATGTAATTAATGTCACTGAATTGTACAAGTAAAAAATGTTGAAATGTCAAATATTTTGCTTACTACATATATACCTATTGCTGTTGAGTCAATTCCAACTCATAGTGACTTTATAGGACAGAGTAGAACTGCGCCATAGGGTTTCCAAGGAGCAACTTTTCAGTTTGCAGCCTGGCTCTTAACCACTGCGCCATCAGGGCTCCATACGTATATGTATACTTACTACAGTCAAAAAAAGTAAAGAAAGTGGCAACCCCTTAAAAATGAGAACCTTCAAATTTTCCAGTTATCTTAAAAATAAATAAATAAAGCCGGGGGGGGTGGACTAACAAAAAACAAACTAAATCTTCACGTGTTAAAAAAAAAAACACTTTAAAGACTTGTTATGTGCAAAGCTTTGTAAAATCAATGGCTTTCTAATTTCAGTAGCTGCTAATTTCCAAAGATATATGATCTCCCTCTTTAATAATGAGGGGAATCTTCCCCATCTAATTTGCGTGACATAAAAGTAATAATCTCCCTATTTCTTTTCTCTTTCTGCTGGAGCGTTTCTATTTATAAGAGCGCCTGTATTATGCCAGGTATTTTTAGTACCTTATTTCATTTTAACCCTCAAACGATACTGAGAAATTGGTATTCTTATGTTCCTTTTACAACAGAGGAAATCACTTGCCCAAGGTCTCATGGTTAATAAGCAAAACTGTTTGAGGTCAGTTTCCTTTAACAGAAAACCCCATGCTCTTTCAGCTTAATATCAGTTTGCCTCAAACGGGAAAATATCAAACCTCACTCCTCTTGTCTTTATTTTTTTTCCTGTGGCTTGCATAGTTTTCTAAAAGAAAATATTCCTAACCCTATCCAAGAAAACCACCGCATAAGCATTAGTCCCTGATGCTATTGCTTGTTGTGTGCCGTGGAGTTGGGCTGACTTATAGTGACCCTATAGGACCGAGTAGAACTGCCCCAGAGCAGCTGGCGGGTTCGAACCTCCGATCTTTTGGTTCGCAGGCGAGCGCTTAACTGTTGTGCCACCAGGGCTCCTTTCCCTTAAGCGAGGGTAGTTTTATTGAAGTTCTCAGCCTCCGTCCCCAGATCTTCAGGGCCCACACCAACCAGTGGCTCCCACCTTGCTCTCCAGCCTCCTTGATTTCTAATCACCGTCACCTGAGGGGCACTAAGCTTGGAGCTGAGCTGCCTGGCTCAGAGCTCCCTCTGTGTCTGTTGCCCCAGATCCCAGGATGGGGCTTTTGCTTGATTCCTGCTTCTCAGTTCTGGACGGTCCTGTCCCTAGGGGCTTGAACTCCAACCTTGAATTCAAAGTGGCTGGGGCCTTCCACCTCCCAGATGAGGGCTGCTGAATGCATTCTCAGGCGTCAAAAAGGCAATATTCCCCATACCTTGTTCTGCACACTTGGTGGGAACTCTACAATTACCCTGTTGCTTGAATCACAACTAAACTTGCCACATTTTGTCTTAACTCTAGACCCACTTCTTAGGCCTCGTCTGGCCTGCAGGGCAGAACCCCTCTACCCCTGTTATTTCCATTCTTCCTCTGCCTTTCCACTGCCTCATTCCCCAGTTTCTCTGCATTCAGGGATTTATACTTCCATAATTTTGTACTTTATTGAGCTCTTTTTTAACCTAATTATAAATGCTTATTACAGGAAAATAAGAAAATTAAAAAAAATTTTTAATCCTTCCAAACAAGAAAGGACAAACACAAAGGATTATGGAATCCTACTGCCTATTAGCCAATACCTGTCTGTGTTTGTTGTACTTTGGTGGCTTGCATTGTTATGATGCTGGAAGCTATGTCGTTGGTATTTCAAATGCTAACAGGGTCACTCATGGTGGATAAGTTTCAGTGGAGCTTCCAGGCTAAGACAGACTAGGAAGAAAAGCTAGGCAATCTACTTCCAAAAATAAACTAGTGGAACCCCTATGGATTACAGCAGAACACTATCTGACATAGTGTTGAAAGATAAGCCCCCTAGGTTGGAAAAAAAAAAAATTTTTTTTTTTTTAGGTTGGAAGACACTCAAAATACAGTGACTATAATAATGGACTACAGCATACCAAAGATCATAAAGTTAGTGCAGAACCAGGCAATGTTTCGTTTGGTTTTATGTGGGACCTCCATGAGTCGAAGCCGGCTCTGCAATGACTAACAACCACAACTTCCCATCAATAATCACCAACTACTTTGGGGTATATCCTTCCAAATTTCTTAATCCATATTTGTGTGCTACTTACATTTTTTTTTCATACTGTTTTAGAACCTGCTTTTTACTTACTGTATTTTCAATGTCTTTACAAGTAAATACTTATAGCCAGCAAATTTTTGATGATTTTAAAGTTTTTTTTTTTTGATATTGTGTGGGATGAAGGCAGAAAGCAAGATAAGACCATTTGTAGAATTTATACACCTGAGTTACAGTCTGTAAGAAACAGAGCATCACCAGCACCCGATTACATGAGGCACCATGAAGGATAGTCTTAATAAGACATGGGGGATAACCTTAGCTAATGTGACTGAACAATAAATACTTTGGTTTGCTATGGATCCTCTTTTTGTGTCTTTTACATTACTTTTATAAAGTGGAATAGGGGCTAGAATTTCCATTTCTTGCTTCAGATGCATTATTACTCAACTTTAATCTGTTTATGAACTTTCTTCAATTGCAGTCTTTATGTATAATGTCTTTATCAGATTATCTCTGTGAGAAGGTTTGCTGGCCTCCAACGTGCTCCATAAAAGATCTGGCTGTGGCAGTGAGATGCTGCAACTCTTTGCTTTTCCATTGTGAGGCTGCATGCCTGTACCTAAGTTGGCTACATTCCCTATGGGCCGCAAGCCATGTTCTTCAGGTATTGTGTCAGAGGGCAGGAATATTCCTGGGTTTATAATTTAAGCTGATTGCCCAGAAGCATGAGCAGTTTGAAAATTACTGAGATACCCTCTGTGATAGATTGTATATCCCAGAGATAGCTGCACAAATATGTACATCTCATGCCACATGTTTTTCTTGCAATGTTCCTGACACTTCTCCACTGACAGGTGGGGTCTGTGCTCTATACCCTTGAATGTGAGCCGTGTCTTGTGACAGCTCCAACCAAGGTATTTGGCAGATGTGCTGTATATGACCTCTGAGGTAAGGTCATAAAAGGATATAGCTTCTACCTGGCTATCTCGGGGGACAAACCTTGCACTCCCTGACCCAACATGTAGTAAATCAGTCCAGATATCCTGAGTCCATCATGCTAAGAGACCACTTAGAGAGAAATACTGAAGGAACTTCAGCTATGCCACCTCCCAGCTGTTTGAGTCTTACAGCATCAACTGCCAGACATGTGAGTGAGCAAAGAAAACCTGAAGGAATCCTGTTCCTGGTATAGCAAAAAGTAACATCCTTCCATATAGGTGCCTCCATAGGACATGCATTAATCCCATAGAAAAGAAATCCCATTAAAGATAAGCTCACAATAAAAAATTATAAAACATGTGTTATGGATCGAATTGTGTCCCCCAAAAATGTGTGTCAACTTGGCTAGGCCATGATTTCCAGTATTGTGTGATTGTCCACCATTTTGTGATCTGATGTGATTTTCCTATGTGTTGAAATTCTGCCTCTATGATGCTATGAGGTGGGATTATTGGCAGTTATGTTAATGAGGCAGGACTCAATCTACAATATTAGGTTGTAACTTAAGTCAATCTCTTTTGAGATATAAAAGAGAGAAGTGAGCAGGAGACATGGGGGCCTCATACCACCAAGAAACAAGAGCCAGGAGAATAGTGCATTCTCTGGACCTGGGGTCCCTGTGTTGAGACGCTCCTTGGCCAGGGAAGATTGATGACAAGGACCTTCCCCCAGAGCTGACAGAGAGAGAAAGCCTTCCTCTGGAGATGGCAACTTGAATTTGGACTTCCAGCTTCCTAGACTATGAGAGAATCAATTTCTCTTTGTTAAAGGTATCCACTTGTGGTATTTCTGTTATAGCAGCACTAGATAACTAAGGAAAGAAACCACCTCAAATGGGATAATTTACACTCTAGCAGCTACAGATAAAAGAATAAAATGAAAAAACTTAAATGTATTTAAAAGGCTCAAAGAGATAATGGAAAAAAAAAAGATTTTTTAAGATAAAAGTCAGATACTATGAAAAAAGAACAGGTAGAGCCGAAAAGGAACAAAATAAAATTTAAGCTATAGTAAATCAAATAAAAATTAAACAGACACGTTAAAATAGTAGACTGAATATAAGTGTAAGAAATACGGAATTGGATTATAGGTCTGAGAAAATTACCCAAGAACAGCACTGGGAACTAAAAAGACAGAAAACATAAAAGAAAAACTAGGGAGGGTGGGAGAGGGGTATTTACTAATTAGATAGTAGATAAGAACTACTTTAGGTGAAGGGAAAGACAACACTTAATACAGGGGAGGTCAGCACAACTGGACTAAACCAAAAGCAAAGCAGTTTCCTGAATAAACTGAATGCTTCAAAGGCCAGCGTAGCAGGGGCAGGGGTTTGGGGACCATGGTTTCAGGGGATATCTAAGTCAATTGCATAATAAAATCTATTAAGAAAACATTCTGCATCCCACTTTGAAGAGTGGTGTCTGGGGTCTTAAACGCTAGCAAGCAGCCATCTAAGATGCATCAATGAGTCTCGACCCACCTGGATCAAAGGAGAATGAAGAACACCAAGGACAGAAGGTAATCACGAGGCCAGGAGACAGAAAGGGCCACATGAACCAGCAACTACATCATCCTGAGACCAGAAGAACTAGATGGTGCCCAGCCACAACCCATGACTGCCCCGACAGGGAACACAACAGAGAACCCCTGAGGGAGCAGGAGAGCAGTGGGATACAGACCCCAAATTCTCATAAAAAGACCAGACTTAATGGTCTGACTGAGACTGGAAGGACCCCGGTGGTCATGGTCCCCAAACCTTCTGTTGGCCCAGGACAGGAACCATTCCCGAAGCCAACTCTTCAGACATGGATTGGACTGGACGATGGGTTGGAGAGGGATGCTGATGAGGAGTGAGCTTCTTGGATCAGGTGGACACTTGAGACTATGTTGGCATCTCCTGCCTGGAGGGGAGATGAGAAGGTAGAGGGGGTTAGAAGCTGGCAAAATGGACAAGAAAAGAGAGAGTGGAGGGAGGGAGTGGGCTGTCTCATTAGGGGGAGAGTAACTGGGAGTATGTAGCAAGATGTATATAAGTTTTTATGTGAGATGCTGACTTGATTTGTAAACGTTCACTTAAAGCACAATAAAAATTAAAAAAAGAAAAACTAAAAGACATGGAGGATAGAATGAGAAAATCCAACCCATGTCTAGAAGGAGTTCTAGAATGATGAAATAAAGAAAAATGCTTGGGGTAGGGTGGGGGAAAAGCAATATTTGAATACGTGAGACTGAAAATTTTCCAGAATTGATGAAGGACATGCACTCTAAGGTTGAAAATACATATCAAGCCCTGAACAAGAGATCTAAGAACAAAATTCACCTAGCCACAACTGATAATGCAGAACATCAACTGAAAAAAAAAAAAAAAGTTACTAGAGAGAAAAAAATATCCTATAAAGGAAAAACAGTGATACTGACCACAGACTTCTAATCACCAGAAGTAGCTACCAGAAGGTAATGCAATAGTAACTTCAAGGTGTGGGAGTCAGTAAGTCAACTTAGAATTCCACAGCTGACGGAAGTATGATTTAAGAGTGACAGGGAAATGAGAATGAGGGTGACATATGAAGACAGAGAGAGTTTACTCACAGACCTTTGGGGAAAGAACTACAAAAAAATGTTCTTCACCAAGACTGAAATTGAACCCAGAAGGATAGAACGAGATACAAAATATAGTAGGAAAAACACTGGGTAAAATTTAGCAACTGGCTAAAATGTAATTAAATAATAACTATAAAAGTGGCAAAAATTGTGGCTAATTTAGTAGAGAATTTAAAAATAAGAGGAAATTAAAAGAATATGCAACAGCAACACATAGTTTATAGGAGAGAAACGTGACAGTTAAAGTGTTTTACATGTTTTTGCTTGTCTTGGGTTATCTTGATAGGAGGCAGATAGAGATATTGACTAACCTGCAGCTTTATAAGTGTATATGTTGATATTTTAAGGGTAAGCACTAAGAATGAAATGTCGTTGTGTGCCATTAAGTCGATTCCTACTCCTAGCAGCCCAGTATGACAGAGTAGAACTGTTGCATAGGATCTCCTAAAAAAAACTAGGCTATAATATTTACAGGAGCATATTGCCAGGTCTTTTGTCCTGAGAAGCAGCTGATGGGTTTAAACTGCCGATCTTTTGGTTAGCAGCCAAGTGCTTAACCATTGTACCACCAGGGATCCTTAAGAATTGCAATAAACCAAAAAACCCAAATCTGTTGCCTTTGAGTCAATTTTGACTCATAGCGACCTTACAGGACAGAGTAGAACTGCCTCACAGGGTTTCCAAGGCTGTAAATCTTTACAAAGCAGACTGTCACAACTCTCTCCATTGGAGTGGCTAGTGAGCTCGAACAACCTTTTGGTCACCAGCCAAGCACTTAGCCATTGTACTACCAGGGCTCCTAAGAACTGAAATAAAATCGCAAACAAAACCCATTTGCCATTGAGTAGGTTCCAACTCAAGGCTGTAATCTTTACAGAAGCAGGCTGCCACATCTTTCTCCTGCAGAATGGCTGGTGGGTTTGATGCAGTTAGCAGTCGAGTGCTTAAACACTGCCCTACCTGGGCTCCTTAAAAATTAAAATAAAAAATCCAAAAACCAAACCCACTGCTGTTGAGTCAATTCTGACTCATAGTGACCCTGTAGAGATATAAATTCCCAATTAGAAAAAGGGAGTAAACTAAAAATAATAAAAAATAAAATAAAATTCAACCAATGAAATAGAAGGCAAGAATGGAGAAAAAAGGGGCAAAGGTGAGGAAATTTAAATAAAAAACAAGATAAGACAGTGTTAACACATCCAAATACAGTGAGCTTAAACGTGATAGAGTGCTAGTTTTCAGCAAAATCTGCTCTCTCTGTTTTCTGTAGTTCTAGAGTTGTTGGGACATGACTGCTCAGCTAGTGGCCTTGCTCCATGTATCTTTGCTGCTAGATGTGGTCTCGGAACTAAGTTCTGGCCAAAGGGATGTGCACAGATAAGAAGTGTGTCATTTCTGGGTCTAGGCCTTAAGAAGCTGGGCTTACGCTTGCTTTTTCAGCTCTCTTCTTCTTTCCTTAAACTGGAATTTGTGAACCGCAGCTTCCATCACGCAGATCAAGGCAATGCCCCAGGGTATGGAATAACAATGTGGAGAAAAGGAGCCACCCCAACAACCAGGACCACTTATCTTGGAGTGTAACACCAAAGAGAAATAAACGTGTGTGTGTGGCGGGGGTAGGGTGCGGACAGGGGGTCTCTTCTTTACAACTTTTTGCCATAATATAAATGATAGATGAAAATAGATTAAAATCAACTATTAGAAGGCAGAGTCAGTATAGATTAGTAAAATCAAAATTCAGCTATTATTTACAAAACAAAAAGGAGCCTTGATGGCGCAATGGTTAAGCACTCGACTGCTAACTGAAGGTTGGCGGTTCGAACCCACCAGTCACTCTGCAGTAGAAAGATGTGGCAGTCTGCTTCCATTAAGATTTCAGCCTTGGAAATCCAATGGGGCAGTTCTACTCTGTCCCACAAGGTTGCTGTGAGCTGGAATCAATTCAAGGGCAGTGGGTTTGATTTTCTGACATAATTACAACATAATGACACAGAATGGTTGAAAATAAAAAGACGGAAAGAGTTACACCATGCAATCACAAAAGAAAAAGACAGCTATCGTATCAGACTAAATAGAATTTAAGGTTAAAAAACAATGGGCAGGTAAACACGTGATGAACTTAACTAGACAAATTGGGTTATAGTCGTGGCTCTGTGACTTGTACAGTGGGACCTTAGGCAAATTGCTTTGTTTTCTAGCTTCAGCTTCTATCTCTATAAGAAGTGATAACATGTTCTTTGCAGAATTGTGACGATGAAATAAGATAATGCGTGAGAAACTGATATCCTATAGCTATAAAGCTATCAAACTATATCACGTTATTCGGTCAGCAATTAGTTACTGAGTACCTACTATGTGTCAGGAACTGTACTGGGAACTATTAAGATGGAGATGTCAGTCATAAAATTAGGTAAAATTATAGGTAAAAAGTAAGTTCATTAAAGTCTTCTAAGGCATTATGATGGGGAGGGGAGATTTATAGGCTAGAGAGGGTAGCCAGTTATAACCTGCAGCCGGGTCGAAAATGATTTCATAAGGGAGATGGCTCTTAGCCTGAATCTTAAAGGATGAGCACTTGCTGGGACAGACTGAGGAAGAGGAAAGGTATTCCACGAAAGGGTACAGCATAAACACACGCGGCCTATAGAAAACTTGGAGCCCTGACCGCACAGTGGTTAAGAGCTTGGCTGCTAACCAAAAGGTTGGCAGTTCAAATCCGAATCCACCAGCTGCTTCTTGGAAACCCTATGGGGCAGTTTTACTCTGTCATATAGGGTCTCTATGAGTCAGAATCGACTCAAGGGCAATGGGTTTTTATAGAAAACTCAGGTTGTTTGATGAGACTGGAGAAGGAGACAATGGCAAAGATATTGGGACTTCATCCTGCAGGCAATGGGGAGCCGCTTGAAGAGAATGAGTAGCTCAGTTTTGTAGTTTAGAAGGCTTACTTTGATACCAATGTGAGAGACTGGCAGGGGGAGGAGGAGGTTGCACGGTGCTGGGTTACTAGAAAACCCATTGCTGTTGAGTTAATTCTGACTCATAGTGACCCTGTAGGCAGAGTAGAACTGCCCCATAAGGTTCCCAGGGCCGTAAGTCTTTATGGAAGCTGACACTCACATCTTTCTCCCACTGAGCAGCTGGTGGGTTTGACCCACTGATCTTTTGGTTAGCAGCCTTAACCACTGCACCACCAGGGCTCCTACTAGTTTAGAAGCAGGGAGATTAATAAGGAAAGGACAGGCAGCCCCCAATTTACAAGGTATTCCAGTTACAACAAACTGCACTTGAAACCATTTTTCTGGTACATCTGATCGTTAGTAGTATTTACCGTATACAATGTTGCATCACATAATTTGCTAATGTTAGTGTTCTCAGAAGTTCACTAGCAGATGTTCAGTGCTATGATTTACTGTTCAAAACACTGCTGTAGAGCAACCTATGGCCTGTTCTACAACGGAGCCGGTGTCGGTAGTCTTTACAGAGAGAAAGTTGGACTACGTTCAACTCTAAGAACATACGACAATTGAATTGCACAGTTGTCCAACAGCCATTACTTGATAATGCCCCAGGACATCCTCCTCAGGCAGATGATCTAAATCAAGATGTAAAAGTGATGTATCTATGTCTCAATACGACAGCTGTGACTCATTCTATGGGATCAAAACGCAATCGCCGCCTTCGAGGCACACGACCTACAGACTTAGTTTGCTCAGGCAATAGCCGCAACAGATGGAGGTACCGTAAAATTATGCAATTTTTGGAAGAATTATAATACGTACTCTTCAGTGCATCTGGAACATTCCTGGGAAAAGCTATGAGAAAACGCACGCAGGTGATATGGAAAAAAATTGCTGAGTTATGTGAACACACTCCAAGCATTTAACCAGGATGATATGATGGAAGAAATCAGGGGAAAAATCACATGGCAAGAACACTGAATTTAGAGCTTGATATCACCAATACTGAACAGCTCTATCATGGGTTGAATTGTGTCCCCTCAGAATATGTGTCAACTTGGTTAGGCCATGATTTCCAGTATTGTGTGGTTGTCTTCCATTTTGTGATTTTCCTATGTGCTATAAATCATAATCTCTGCCTGTGGTTAAGGAGGATTAGAGTGGTATGTAACACCCTTGTTCAGGTTACATCCCTGATCCAATAATGTAAAGGGAGTTTCCCTGGGGGTGTGGCCTGCACGACTTTTTATCTTAAAAAAATCTTAGAAGAGATAAAAGAAAAGGGCATCAAGCAGAGAGTTGGGGGCCTCACACCATCAAGAAGGCAGTGCCACAAGCAGAGCATGTCCTTTGGACCTGGGGTCCCTGCACAGAGAAGCTCCTAATCCCGGGGAACATTGATGACAATGACCTTCCTCCAGATCCAACAGAGAAAGAAAGCCTTCCCCTGGAGCTGACGCCCTGAATTTGGACTTCTAGCCAACTAGACTGTGAGAAAATAAATTTCTCTTTGTTGAAGCTATCCACTTATGGTATTTCTGTTACAGCAACACTAGATGACTAAGACAAGCTCATAGATCAGGATTTAATCGATTTTGAAGAGAAAATAAGTGCTGAAGAAAAAAGAAATAATGAGGGAAAGGAAGGAGAGAAGTCAAAAAATTTTGCAGTGAAAGGACTAGTTTAAGTTTTTTCTAAACTAAATCAGGGGTTTCAGTTGCTTGGAAACATGGACCCAAAAACTGATCGCTTTGCTAAAGTGCACAGGCAGATTCTGGAAGCAGTGAGATGTTACTGCAAAATACATGAAGAAAAAAAGAAAAGGGCCATATAGGCAACTCTCACTAGTTTTCTGACTAAAAACGCCGCCCCCGTTCCCAGGGATAATCCAGATGATCCAGAACCTTCCACAAGTGGAGTTACTACTGCAACTGGCCAAAAGGACAACGTCGTCCAACTCTTCTTCATTGCCAGAGTAAACTTTTATGATTTGTGTATTTTTTTATGTATTGTATTGCATGTATATATTAAAATTTATCTGTAAGTTTATATGTTTCCAACCCCCAAAGACAAACACAAAACCAAAAACCAAACCTGTTGCCATCAAGTTGATTCAGACCCCATAGAACAGAGTAGAACTGCACCATAGGTTTTCCAAGGAGCAGCTGGTGCATTCAAATTGCTGACCTTTTGGTTAGCAGCCGAGCTCTCATATCGGATTTATAAAGATACTGGTTAATAAAAGGCAATAATGAAAAAAAAAAAATTAGGTCTTCGACTTCTGTCAGAAACGATTTACAAAGGAGTCATCATAGGTCGGGGGACTGACTACTTGTAAGGAAATGTTTCAGGGGCTTGAAACAAAGGACCTGAAATAGGGCAAGAGCAATGAGATGGAGGCAAGGTGATAGATAGAAACAATGAGTGTCAGGGGAGGGGGCTAAAGGAGTAGTTCTGGATGATTTTCAGGATTCTCTTTTGTTTGGGTGACTAGGTGAGTTGACATTTACTGAGAATGAGATTAGAGAGAGAAGACAATTAGCAGGAAAACCAACTTCTGTTTTAAGCAAACTGAGTTTAAGGTCCCTGGGACATCTGGGTAGAAATTTCTGGTAAGAAGTTGGCTTTACAGAAATGGAGGGCTGGAAAGAGATCTGGGATAGACAGATTTAAGAGTTTCAGTACACAGTTTGTAGTTGAAGTCATGGGTGGGTCTGGGTAAACCACTCCGTGGGCCCAAGTAGCATTAGAAACAGACCAAGTGAAGACTATGTAGTCACCCCAACATTTAGGTGGTGGCAAAGGGGCTGAGCAGGAAATGGTCAGAGAACTTGGACACCAAAGAGTCATAGAAGCCAATGGAAGAGATGGGTTCAAGAATAAAAGTTTGGTGAACAATGATGAGTGCTGCAAATAGGTCAAGTAAGGAGAATCGGAAGAAATCCAAAGGTTTAGGGAAATTTCAAAGCCCTAGGTGACCTTTGTAAGGCTGCTTTGGTGGAATGGTGTGCACAGAGGCCCGCTTGCGGGGGCCCTGAAGGATGAGTGGTAGATCAATAAGTAGATGTGAGAATAATGAGAACAGCCTTTTATCTTCCTAGGAGCTTGCCTCTCACTAGGTGGGGGATGGGGACAGACTGAATCAAGTAAGTGTTTTTGATTTTTCTCTTTGTCTTGAAATATGTGGTTGAATTAACATGATCTAGGACCTCGGAAGATGCCGGTAGAGAGCTTGAAAAGTACAGAAGGGGGAAATAACCTAGGTGAAGCCTCTTGGACTAAAACCGTCTTTGATGCTACTAAGCTGACCCCAAAACGTTATTTGTAACGTTTTTTGCAAGAGGCAGGAAAAGGTGACTTGCCATTATATTGAGCACTCCCTGCGAACCATCCCCTTCCCCATTAGTGAGTACAGTGTCGGAATCGGCAAAAGGCAGGTCGACTCCTTAGCCGGTTTTCTTTCTTCGAAACCGTTAATTAAAAAACAAACAAACAAACAAAAAATAAAAAAGCACTCCTTCAAGATTAACCTCTCTTGCAGATGCCAACCCATCTGCAATTTTCTTCACCTCTCAGAATAGACCATGCCTGGAGCAGCTTGCTCACGAGCGGCTCTGGAGTGCGAGGATCTCGCCTGCCCGGCTAAAGTCAGTTACTGTCAAGTGCGATTTCATTCCACCCTCAGCGCCCTGAGGAGGGGGAGGCGCCTGCAGCGCAGTCGGCCGGCGTCGGCCGCAGGCTACCGGAGAGGGAGAGAGGGGCGCGGGGAGGCGTCCCCCGGGACCCGCGGCGGCCGCCGTCCCGCTCGCTGACCCGCCCTAGTGGGGCTTTTCCCGCCGCGCCCGGCGCCCGGCGCCCGGTTCCCGGGGAGGCCGCTCCTCTCCCGCGGCCGCCCGGTGCCCGTGACCACCCGGCGGCCGCTTTCGGTTCCGCGCCTTATAAGGCCTGACAGGAGGGTCACGTGCGCCCCGGGCCGCCCGCCGGGAGGAGGGGGCGGCGGGGGGGAGGGGCGGGAAGCGGAGAGGAAAAGGGGAGGGAGCCGGGGGCGGGGGAAGGCGCGAGGGGCGGACTCTGCGGCCGTGGGAGGCGGCGGCGGTGGTGGCTGCGGAGCCGAGCGCTCGGAGCCCCGGAGGGAGCCGGACCGCGGAGGAGGAGGAGGAGGCGAAAGGGACCGCCACGGGGGCGGGAGAGCGCGGCGCGGCGGAAGCCGGAGACGGCGGGAGGGCCGGTGGCTGCCCCGGGCGGGAGCCGGGCAACGGCGGCGGCGGCCGAGAGGGACCGCGGCGAGGGAAGCGCATCCAGCGGCGGCAGCGGCGGCGGCGGCGGGGGTCCCGGTCCGCGCGCCCCGGCGGCGGGCTGGCGCGGTCCGGCGCGATGGAGCCGCAGCACGTGCGTCCCGCTCCCGGCGCCCGCAGCCCGGCCTGGGAGGAACCGGTGGGTACCGCGCCCGCGCCCACCCCCTCCCGCTTCGCTGCTCCCCCCGCCTGGGCCGGGTTCCGCTCAGGAAATGGCCCGGGATGAGGTCCCCAGCTGCTTCCCAGCCGGGGCAGCGCTTCCTCTGCCAGCCGCGCTCCTATCCGTGCGCCGTCCGGAGCGTCTTTGTCCCGCGGTCCGAGGCTCTCCCCGAGGGGCTGCTGGCGGACCGCTGGCGACTGGCCTCGGAGGACCGTTTCCATGCTTAAACGACTTCTCAACTCTGTACTTCATTTTCCAGTGTGGGGTGTAGGGAGGGGGAGAGGAGAAGCCCAGCCTGGACAGTCCGCGTGTGGGGCTCGAAGAAGTCCCAGGCTTCCCCCGGAGACCGCGCCCTTGCGGTCACCTGGGCGCGCAGGTTCCTGAGGACCGCCGCTTGGGGTGGCAGATCGCGGTGTAAAGCACCGAACCGTGCCGCGACTCCTGTTCACCCCCAACGCAGCCGGCTGTTCTAGGGCTTTAAAGGGGATGAGGTGGGAAGGTAACTTCGCGTTTGCCTGGCATTTGGATGCACGTGCAACGCGGAGGTTAGATAATTTTTAGGGGCCGAGAGTAGTGTGGGCATGTGTATTGTGTGCACGAGTCTAAGGAGGAGGGCACGGGAGGTGGGGGGCCTTCAATTTGTTCCCGCAAACTCCTTCAACTTCTTTCTTCCAACTCAAGCAGCCAGCACCACCTCACATGCCTCCAAGGACTCTACTCAGGAATCCCCTTCTCAGAACTCTGTAATCCTGTGTGGGTTCCTTTTTCCCTGGTCTCGAATTTTGGCTCTCCATGCCCTTCCTTGATGTTTGCTACTCTGTCTAGATTGAAATTCTTGAGCTGATCTGAAAAGCCCTGTCCGAAATTTCTGGCCTCGCGCGGTGTTCTGTTGGGGGGGTTCGCATGCTGTTTTCCCGGGGACTCCGTATGTGTTCCCAGCAGGCCCTCTGCCTGTTGAGAACTTCTAGGGTATGCCAAGGTTGGTTCTCCTTTTTCTTTTCTCATGTATACATTCCCAGCTACTTTGCCGAGGGTACGTTTCTTTGCCTCCTGTTTCCTGACCTTTCAGAAGTGTCCTTAGATTCTGATCCATCTGTATCTGCAGCTGTCTTTGCTTTTGCAAATTTGAACACGTTGTTAGGGTGCCCATCTGTTCGTATTTCTTCTATTGTGGTTATCACTGGGGATTAAATTATTCGTGAAATTGAAAACCTAATCCAGTTTTGAAGTTTAAGTCAAAGATGATTGAGAACTAAATTTAGTGATGTTTTCGTTACTGTTTTACTTTTGAACTTTCCTGTATGAAGTTCCTTTTGAGCCTGTACTTTAAGCCAACACCAATTACAATGAAAAGTACACAGTCAAATGCATTTTCCTTTAGAGCTGATGCCAGAACTACTTTGTGCCTGGAAAAATAGAGAAAAACTTTTTTTGGGGGGTTCTATTTCTCAAAAGTGACAAGAACTGAAATGCTGATTTATTTTCTGTAAAATATATTCTGTACCAGTCTCTCCACCCAATCTTTTAAAATTAGAGGCCTAACAGTAATGTGTGAATGGATTGTGACACTTCATCCAGACTGCAGAACACTCCTGAAGACTTAGGTTTAATTTCTTTAAACACTGAAGGCCTTTTTATTTACTCAACACATATTTTATCCAGCACCTACTATGTACCAGCATTGTTGGATACAGCAGTTAACTGCACAGACACAGAGCTTACATTTTGAGCAAAATGTCTTGTTTCAGTGGGCTGAGTTCAGATAGTCCAAAAATCATTTTTACAGAGATCTTAGGTATGTGGCATAAAGTGATACTCCTGATAAAGTGGTTTTATTCCAAATAAAACCTGTTTTGAAACCCTGTGAATCAGTATGTCAAAGCCTATGTAAGAACTAATAAAGGGAATTTTTATTTAAGTTTCTTAAAAAAAGAAGACATCCAGATAACTGAAAAATACAAGAAAGAGGAGGGATAATTTAGGAGAAAAAAGTCTGGATTTAAGTTCTAAATATTTTAGGTATCTGGAGTGAAGGGGAGAAACAATCAGTTTCACCTAAATATGTTTTAAAGGGACACAAAATTCTTCAGAATCAGGGGTTCTTGACCTTTTTTGGGTCATTGATCTTCCAGAATCTGATAAAAGCTATGAACTTCCCCCTCCAAATGTACCTATACTACATAGATATATGTATGTATGTAAAACCAAACCCATTACTGTCGAGTTGATTTCAGCTCATTGTGAGCCAATATTTAAAAACTTTTTAATATAATTTCAAGAACTCACAGATTTTCTGAAGCCCAATCTGTGGACCCTGAAAGGATCCAAGACATCAAATTAAGAACACCTGCTTTGACTGGAACGCCATTTAGTAGTTACTTAAAATCTGCTTTTTGAATTTACATATGGCCAACTTTAATACTTTACTGTAAAAGTACACTTACTTACATCTATGAAAAGGAATAATCAGCATCAAATGGGCGGTGTTCACGTTACACAGATTCTGTTGCATTATCCCTTATAGCATATAGCAGCATACACGTAAGAGTTTCTTCTCACTGTCTGATGCAAGCTAAACCATGATGATATGATTCCACAGGGAACTATTCAGACAGGAGAGTAAAGGTACTCTCAGGAATCGATGCTGATGAATAGTGAAGACAATAGCACTTCTTTCCTGAAATGCAACCATGACTGCAACTGAGAGGCAGCTGCTGAACTTCATGATGTTCTTTGCGTTTAGAGATGAAATGGTTACTGAGTTCGGTCAGGGCATTTAAGTAAGCTTGGGCAAATGGTTAATGTGATGGGCCGCTAACTGAAAGGTTGGTGATTCAAGTCCACCCAGAGGCTCAAGTCTCCCCAGAGGTGCCTCAGAAGACAGGCCTGGTGATCTATTTCTGAAAAATCAGCCATTGAAAACCTTAGGGAGCACAGTCCTACTCTGACACGCATGGGATCGCCATGAATTGTAATCAGCTTGATGGCAAATGGGGTTTTAGCCTTTCGTTATTCTGACGAGGGCATTGGGCCTAAAGAAGTTAAATTATTTTCTTTAATCCTAGCTTTGTGTATTTAATCTCATCCGTGGAACTGTAGGCATTACTGACATTTCTAATCACTTAAATATTTTGGTGGTGGGCTTGGGTGGGTAGGAAGCTCTTTAGCAAAACATCTTTACTCATAATGCCCCGGGGGGGGCGGGGGGGGGTCAGAATTTTACCAAGAATTTACAAATGTGGGAGTATTTAAAAAGTATTCTCAGACAGTAGACAGATGCTAGAGTACATTTTGTTGTTTTTATCCCCAGATGATTTTATACTAGTTAGTGATGATAAACTATTCAGGAAAAAAACAGAAGGAAAAAAAAAACCCCAAACCCATTGCCATCGAGTGGATTCCAATTCATAGCAAGTCTATAGGACAGAGTAGAATTGCCCCATAGGGTTTCCAAGGAGTGGCTGGTGGATTTGAACTGCCAACCTTTTAGTTAGCTGCCAAGGTCTTAACCATGGTGCCACCAGGGCTATTCAGAACTAGTGGCAATTCAGGAAGGGAGGAGTTTCAGAGGAAAACCAAAAAAAACCAAGCTTGTTGCTATCAGTTCCAATTTGTGGTGACCTCATGTGTTACAGAGAACTGCGTCATAGGGTTTTCTTGATTGTAATCTTTCTGGAAGCAGATCGCCAGGACTTTCTTCCGTGGTGCTGCTGGGTGGGTTCAAACCAACAACCTTTAAATTATATCGTGTCTACATGATGGAGAGTTTTTGCATTAGGTCCAAGAGTGACCATACATACATGCAGTTGACAGCATGATTAATCTCAAAATGTTTTTCATTTAACTAACACCTAAGGAGAGTTCTATATGGAAAATTTAATATGTAGCAAATACTGTATTATGGAAGTGGCTCCAAAGTTTTAATCAGAGAGTCTCTTATGGCCTGTGCTTGTCTAACCAGCAGTGTTCTTTGGTTGCATGATTCCTGTTGATTAGGAACATGAGTCCTAGAACATGAGTATTTTAAGGTGCTTGCTTTAGTTTTTCGGTGTAAAATGTAGAATTCTGCATGTATGTGATGTAGTATTTCAGGTAAAACCATAGAATATATGTTTTTGTTGTTATATACCGTCAAGTCAATTCTGACTCATAGTGACCCTATAGAACATAAGGGATTTAAAAATTGCAAATGGATATTAAACCATTATGGGCATGTCTAGTCCTATAAGGTCACTATGAGTCAGAATTGACTCGATGGCACTGGGTTTTACTGGGTTAGTGATCAAAGCTTACTACCTCTGTAGATAACAATACAGTATACTAATATTCATAAAGTTGGTATCATTATGAGATTTGTCTGTAATTTAAACAAGTTGAGGATAATAGTTTTTTTTTTTTTTTTTTTTAATGGAGCAGGAAACTCTTCTATTGAGTAGAAACCAGTGGCAGCTTTACCTATTTACATTTTACCTTGGATGCAGTGTTTACATGGCTTATATCCAAATTTTTAATAGTGTTTGTGATGTGCTGTGTTCCAGATATTTCAAAGTAACAATAATAAAAGGAATATCTAAGACACATCTAAGAAATTATTTGGAATTTTGAAAATACAAAGTAAGGGGAAAAGTAAAGGAAATCTTTTAAGTTAAATAAATAACGGTATAGACCACATATTTGAAATGTGTTTTCAGTTGCCATTTTCAGCTAAATTAAAATGGGTGAAAATATTGAGTTCCTGACATTGCTATTATATTTTTAAAGGAAGTGATGTGCATTGCAGGTCTACAATATTCAAGTTGAATATTCATTCTGCCAACTAGTAATTTACACATAAGACCCGAGAAGAAGCTGGTGCCTAAGATATTTTAAATTAGGGATTCCAATATGCCCTCCTTGGAAGAGATGATTTAAAGAGGGAAGTGATGTGAGGGTTTACGGAGGGCTTATCCTTTATCTTTCTGACTTCCTACACAGCATGTTTATTCTGAGCATTCTGTATGCCAGGGAAATCTTAAAGCAGGGATCATTTATTTAGCATGAGTAGGCCAAAACTAGCTATGTTTTCACTGTCACAACCAAGTTTTGGAACTTCTTATAGGAACCTTTGAAGAGCAGGCTGGCTGTGAGGTTAAATCTTTACAAAGGAATTAATACTTTTTGAGGTATTAATTGTCCAGCTATTACGTGTGAAATTGTTTTCAAGTATTTTAAAGCAATCAGTATTTGAATCAAAGAGTGAGAAATATATTTGGTCCCTTTATTAAAATGGCAAAGTAGGGATGGGCATTGAACAGTGCATTTCAGTTTAATTCCTCTGGCTGGATTCTGGGAAATGTTACTATGCAAACTTGGAAGTCTAAAGTGTGACTAGAAGCGTAGGATATTAGACTATCTTTTGTCATATAATAAGATACTTTGAAAAGGTTAGAATAGGAATCGCGTAATTTTGACTTTGGCCCCAGATCATGACACTTTGATCTCAGTTTCTTTATATTAAAAGAGAGGGCTGAACTGGGTTTATTCTTTCAGTAGGCCCTTAATT
Source organism: Loxodonta africana (assembly GCF_030014295.1). NCBI lineage: Eukaryota > Metazoa > Chordata > Mammalia > Proboscidea > Elephantidae > Loxodonta > Loxodonta africana. Next base: position 60,508,423 of record NC_087358.1, read on the forward strand.
AGGTGTCCTTGTCTACATTGCCAAACCATTCGACTTGTCAGTGACTAAACAGCCAGGCCATTATTTTGACGAACAGTTATTCCCTCCACAGCAATGTGCTTTTTGTAGATACACAATCACGTATCAATAAAGCCATAAAGGATCTTAAAGTTCATTTTGCTCAACTCCTTCCTTTCCTAAAGAAGGAAACTGAAGCTGCAGAAGTAGCCTGTATAAATTAGTATTATGTGGTAGCAATCTTCTGTCTTTGAACATTTAAACTACCCAGGACGTTTTACATTTTAATGAATTTCATTTACAGTGTGGATTACAGTATTGGGTGGGATTGCATAGTACTTCTTCAAACCTCTTAGAACTGTCAGGTCTCACATGGCAATGAAATTATTGTTGAGGATAGGATTGCAGCAGCTAAAAGAAAAAAAAAAAACAATAGAACCTGAGTTTGGAGGAAGCTTAAAGGTCATAATTGAGGAAATAGGAAGGGAATTGGGTACTGAGGGCATGAATATGCTAGAGAGATTTAATGCTTTACTGAAATGGAGAGACTCCACTGTCTGGTTGGGACTTTTTGTCTTATTTTTAAAAACACAGCTAACACCAGTTTGGACTTCTCTCTGGATGACAAGAGGCATCTGTCATTTCAGTATCTTTTTTCCCAGCCCACCCACACCTGCTAGGGTTCTCTGACGTCCAGTGTGTACAGCCAGCCACAACGCTGCTGCTCCCCAAGTGCCCGCATAACCAGCTCGCTGGGGACGAGTTGTGAGAGCTGGCTGTAGCATGTTGATCCCATTTTGCCCTGCTCTCGTCCGAGTTAGGGAGTGGTTCTAGAACTTGCAGTGTTTTTGTGCTCGGGTACGAGTGCATTGTTTTCTTCCAGGCAGAGTTGGTTAGCGCTTCAGCTTAGACATTTATTTTGCGTTCTGTCGTCTTGGGCTGCGTGTACTCTCTTGTTTCTGCTCTCTCCACGCCCTTCCCAGTTTCCTGTTAGCCAAGGGGATCGCTCTTTCCTAACGAAAAGTTCTCAGAGAGGAGTCCAACCTCCCAGAAAATGCTCTTCTCTTCCGTGTGCGCCGGATGCGGGTGGGGGTGGGCCAGAAACTAAACGCTGTGGTCGGGACAGCTGAAAGGACCCGAACCTGAAGGGAGAGGTATGGCCCTCAGAGTGGGGCTGGGGGTCGTGAGACCGGTAAGGGGCAGAGCAATCCCTGGGTCTCACAGCGCCTGCCCAGCTCGGGAGCAGAGGGAACTTTTTATTCAGCGGGAACCCTGCGGTGAGGCCCAAGCGTCTCTGGAGAGATTCGGGGTCCAAGAGGTGGCGGGGTGCGCCTGCGGGAGTCAGAGGAAGCTCTGGGACCCTTTCTCCCTGCTGCCAAAAATCGAGGGAGGGAGACTCGCCCCTGCCTGGCCGGCCACGGGGCTGAGTGCGGAGGTTTCCTGCCAACCCCGTCCTCTCGTCCATCCTGGAGACCCCAGACCCTGGAGGGAGCGGAAGGGAGGGTGCCCCGACCCCTCAGCCGCCCCCGTCCTCTCTACCCGTGCTGGTCGAATTCTGGGTCAGGAACCTCAGAACATCCCGAGACCCGGGCTGCGTCCCCTCGGCGGCCGCCGCTCCGGCGGGCCCTTCCGGGAAGGCGCCTGGTCCCTGGCGACCCTTCCCCCGGGGGGCGGCTGCGGGAGCGGAAGATGGCGGCGGCTGGGCGCGGGGCTCCGGGCTCCGCTCCGGCAGAGCCTACCCGCTGACCACCGCCGCCGCCCCCGCCGGGCGGTGCTGTGTCCCTGCAGGAGTCGGAGAGGATGGCTGGGGCCGGCGGCCAGCACCACCCTCCGGGCGCTGCTGGAGGAGCCGCCGCCGGGACCGGCGCCACGGTCACCTCCGCCGCTGCCTCGGTGGGGCCCGGAGACGATTCGTCGGACAGCGAAGCGGAGCAGGAGGGACCACAGAAACTGATTCGTAAAGTGTCCACCTCAGGCCAGATCCGGACCAAGGTGAGGTGGGCCTGAGGGGAGCGTGGGAGGCTGCGGGGCAGGGAAATACAGGCAGGGCAATACAGGCAGGGCGCCTGAGGCGCAGGAGCGCGCTGGGCGATCCCGAACCGGGAGAGAGGGGCGCGGCCTAGGCTCGGGGCGGGGCTCGGGGCGGGGGCTGGGTCTGCGGGAGGGAGGGAGAGAGGGACCCCGGCGGTGAGCTGAGGTCGCGAGGGTGGGCTGCGGGGGAGCTGGACTGGCAGGCAGAGGCGGGCAGAGGCGGAGAAGGGAGCCGGAGGCGCGGGGGAGCGTGGGAAAACGCTGAGGCACTGTTGCAAGCTCCCACTTAAACAACAAAAAACCCAAACTCATTGTTGTCCAGTGGATTTACGACTTACAGCGACCCTATAGGACAGAGTAGAACTGCTGCATGGTGTTTCCAAGGCTGAAATTTTTAATACAGTCTGCTGTCTTTCTCCCGCAGAGCAGCTGGTGGGTTCCAACTGCCGACTTTGCAGGCGAGAGCTTAACGACTGCGCCGTTAAAAAAAAAACAAAAAAAAACAAACTTGTCAAGTCGATTCTGACTCATAGTGACCCTGTAGGACAGAGTAGAACTGCCCTATAGCGTTTCCAAGGAGCGGCTGGTGGATTCTAACCGCCGACCTTTTGGTTAGGAGCCAGACTCTTAACCATCGTGCCACCGAGGCTCCACTGCGCCCTTAGGGAACTTAAAATAAGTGTTTGGTTTTCAGCCCCCCGCCCCGCCTCGGAGGTTCCTTCCAGTGTGTGGGTGTATGCAGGGAGCTCCGTGAGGGCTGACTAGCCAGAGTTGCAGTGAGCCAGCCACCTTCCCTAACCGGGGAGCAGCCTTCGCCATGTGGGGAAGCATTTCTGCCCCCTCTGCCTCCTGCTGTTTGGAAGGCAGAAACCGCGGGTTTCGATCAGTAGTAAAGGATGCTCGCTGTTAACCTCAGCCTGCTCGGAACAAACAGCTGGCCCTGTTTTCGTGCTGTAGGTTTCCAGAGTTCAGATATTACTAATACACGGACAGTTATTTTTAATAATGAAAATTTGCGTTTTTATGTTATATGGAGCTCGTGTTGTCGACCTGCGAGGGCTCAGTGGAGAGTTTTAATTTGATCTCCAAAACCCAAACCAAACCCATTACTATCATGTCAATTCTGACTCAGAGCGACCCTATATCAAAGGATTATACCTAAACGTACATATTCTAATTTTTGTTACGATTTTAAAGCCTTCATATGGATAGCCAGCTAACAGTGGGGAACTCTAATGAGGATTTTAAAAAGGCAACCAATGAAATCATTGGGTTTGTGTGCTCTCTTTAAAAATAAATTTGCAAAAGTTAGTTCATTCTGCACTTTGTTTCTTTTTGTGAATTCGCTGAGGTCAATGGACTCTTCTTTCAAAGTAAAAATTTATTATGTTTGTGGGTTTGTAGTTTGTGTTAGCCTGCCTTCATTTTAGTTTTTCTAAAATAAATACGTGTAAGCACACACACAAATAATAAGATGTACTTACTAAAGAGTCAAGCATTGGCTTCAGTTATTTTATTTAACTGCACATATTTTAACTCTTTTTAATAGTGACATTTTTGAGTTTTGTTGGGCATAATGTGTTTTTAGAATATTAAAGCTAAACAAGGTAGAGACTTTTCTAAGTGCTTTTGATAGTTGAAATTTTAATTTTTAAGAAATAAGTTTATGTAAATATATTAAGAATGGGTAAAATGGCAGGATTTTTTAAAATGTCTTACGTTATATTGAGTCCCTGGGTGATACAAATGGGTAGGTGCTTGGCTGCTAACGGACATCCACTCAGAGGCACCTAGGAAAAAAAGTCTGGTGATGTATGTACTTTGGGAAAGATCACAGCCATTGAAAACCCTATGGAGTGTAGTTCTGCTCTGAAATACTTGGGGTCGTCGTAACTCAGAATTGATTCCACACTAGGCAGCTGGTTTGGGTTTGGTGATATGTTTACATAAAATGGCTAAAATTCTGTGCACACTTAACCAGTAATTGTACACTGAGATGGCTCTAAATTGAATCAAGCAAAATCATAAAGCAAATTTCTTGGGAGTACCAGTAAAATTTGTGAGTTCCATATAATAGCTAAGATTATAGTCTCTAATTTTGATAACATCTGTAATTTGGTGTAAAGCATGTTTATCAAGAATAAGTGTAAATTCAAAGCACATTTTTTGTTGGTTTTCAGTTTAACTTAATGAAAATATTTAGCACTTACGTTTTGCCATGATTAGAGATAATTATTTGTGGTGGTATATGAAATGTTGCTTCAATTTCAAAAGAACTGTTAGATTTTAGACGTTTTGCCTTTTGCTTTAGCTCGTATGTTAGGGTGCATGTAAGTTGATCAACACTTTCATAGACAAACCTCTGAGATCGGGGACTAAACCTGCTGAGACAAGTGGGCCACAACACCCCTCCCCCAATCCAGACTATTCATATATGCCACAAATATCATCAGTTACATCCCTTATCAGAATGCGGGAGGGGACAGAGTGGCAATGTATAGAATGAGAACTGTTAACTTTAATTAACTACTAGCTCCCAGTCTTGGATTATGATCCAGATAAGAGTTAATGGAGGAGGAGTAGACCCTAGAACTAGCCTAAGGCCCAGTTGCTTTTAAGACAAGAGTAGCAATTCTTGCTCTACATTCTGAAGATGCACCAAGGAACCAATAGGTCTGACAGGGTGTGATTCTTAGTAGCATATTCAGATCTTCAGTCCTGGTTGAGTAGCAGCTTGGGGTGGTATGTGAACACATACATTTGCACAAATATCTGTATACATACACATACTTACATATGTATTTGTGTATATGTTGTCTCTATAGAAAGCATTTATCCCTAGGTATACATAGGATCAACAGCAGAATAAGTTGCACATAAACAAGCAAAAACAGACCTGTTGCTATTGAGACGATTTTAACTTACAGCGACCCTATTGGACAGAGTAGATCTGCCCGATAGGGTTTCCAAGGAGTGGATGGTGGATTCGAACTGCCAGCCTTTTTTTTTTTCGTTGAGCTTTAAGTGAAAGTTTACAGTTCAAGTCAGTCTCATACAAAAACTTACACACACATTGTTGTGTGACCCTAGTTGCTCTCCCTACAGTGTGAAAGCACACTCCCCCTCTCTACTCTGTATTTCCCGTGTCCATTCAACCACCTCCTGTCCTCCTCTGCCTTCTCATCTAACCTCTAGCCAGGTGCTGCCCACATAGTCTCACGTGTCTATTAGAACTGAGAAGCACACTCCTCACCAGTATCGTTTTATATCTTATAGTCAAGTCTAATCTTTTTCTGAAGAGTTAGGTTTGGGAATGGTTTTAGTTTTGGACAAATAGAGAATCTGGGGGCCATGACCTCTATGGTCCTTCCAGTCTCAGTCAGACCATTAAGTCTGGTCTTTTTACTAGAATTCGTGGTCTGCATCCTACTTTTCTCCCACTCCATCAGGGATTCTCTGTTGTGTTCACCTGTCAGGGCAGTCTTTGGTGGTAGCTGGGCACCGTCTGTTTCTTCTGGTCTCAGGCTGATGGAGTCTCTGGTTTGTGTGGCCCTTTCTTGTGGTGGGTTCTTTATCTTGGGTTCATATTTTCCTCGTGTCTTTGGTGTTCTTTATTCTCCTTTGTTCAGGTGGGTTGAGACCAATTGATGCATCTTAGATGGCTGCTTGCTAGCTTTTAAGACCCCAGACACCACTCACCAAAGTGGGATGCAGAACGTTTTCTTAATACACGTTGTTATGCCACTTGACCTAGATGTCCCCTGAAACCATGGTCCCCAGACTTCCACCTCTTCTACTCTGTCCCTTGACGTGTTTAATCGTATTCAGGAAACTTTTTAGTTTTTGGTTTAGTCCACTTGTGCGACTTCCCCTGTATTCTGTGTTGAACTGCCAACCTTTTGGTTAGCAGCTGAGCTCTTAACCACTGTACCACCAGGGCTCCCACATAAAAAAAAATATTTCTTACATGAATGACTGTGTGTATATGTGTTATATAATTACATATAATACTTGAGGTGTATGGATATTATCATTAAAACATGGGGAGTACTTATTTTAGATTTGTTTAAAATCCTTAGGCTCATAAAGCTGTTTTGGTATTCAGTTTAGATATGGAATAAAAAAGGCCACTAACTTAAGTAGTTATCTTATTTTAAGTATATTTGTTGTAAATACTGGTTAATGTTTTAAATAAATTGAATGTTAGTAAAAAGCTCTAAGTTAATTGTGGCATTTGAAAAGGTACCCTGACTTTTTCTTAATAAAAGATTCAAACAGTATGAGAGGATGTACCACGATGGTAGGCTATCCAATGAGAAATAATTTCCCCGTCATCCTAGACCTCTGTTCTCCCGCTTAGAGGCAATAATTGTTGACACTTTCTTGGTGTGTTTCCAGAATATTTCAATGTACATAAGAGCATGTATACATAAATGTCTATTTCTTAAAAAAATATTAATAGGAACAATCTATATACATTCTTCTGCATCTTGTTTGTTTGAAGATATACTATGGAGATCATTTCCTTAATGGCATTTGTACATCTATCTCATTCTTTTTAATATTGGCAACGTATTAACATATTAGAATGATATATGTGAAGTTGCTCTGTCAGTAGGTCAAAAATGGCTGAATGTGGGAAATCTCATATGCTTTAGCCCTATATGGTGTATCATCATTTAATTAACTAATCCTCTATTGAAGGAAATTTGGGTTTTAGGACAGTAACACTAATCTCAGCTTTTTTGCAGTAGATATGATGAGTTTTCAAGTAAAGAATAGGGCTGACCTGATTTTAAAGTTAGTGTGGTTTAGTAAAAGTCCGCTGGACGTTATAGTACTCTGCTCACATCCTTATATTTTAACTTTTGTTCCTTTTTTCAATTTCTATTTTTTCCTCTGGTTTCTTCGTATGTCTTTGCCTTCCTCTGTACTATGTTTCTCTTGCTCGCTCTTTCCTTTTTATGTATCAGCTAAATGAAATTTCAGGTAGTCTCATCTAGTACCAAGAAACCAAACCAAACCTGTTGCCCTTGAGTCAATTACAACTCATAGCAACGGTGTAGGACAGAGTAGAGCTGCCCTATGGGGTTTCCAAGGAATGGCTGGTGGATTCAAGCTGTCGACCTTTTGATTAGCAGCCAGGATCTTAACCACTACCCCACCAGGGCTCCCTTATCTTGTAAGCCAGGTGCTAAACACTAGATAATATTTTATGTATATAAAGAAAAATCAATTACATATGTGAAGTGGTCCTGATATGGAAAAGCCATAAGAGACCTGTCCTGTCTTTTCTTCTCTCTTTACCCTTCCCCTATTATCCCTGTGTCTTTTCTCTCAGAGGAGGTGGATTTTGGATTCAGGCTTATTGTTGTAGTCAATTTCACAGGTATTTACTGAGAATGAGAAGTTTTTGAGCAACACTAATATAAACTCAGAGCTCTGGTGGCATAGTGTTAAGAGTTCAGCTGCTAACCAAAACGTTGGCAGTTCAAATCCACCAGCTGCTCCTTGGAAACCCTATGGGGCAGTTCTGCTCTGTCCCATTGGGTTGCTGTGAGTTGGAGCCGACTTGATGGCACACAACAACAACGATGTAAACTCAGGACAGTTCGGTTTTGAACATGAATGTGGAGTTGGTTTGTGTGTTTTGTGTTGGCCCACGGGTACTGCAGTCTTTCATTTTGCATGGAATGGCCAGAGGAATCTTAAAGGCTTGAAGACTAAGACTGTTTAACTACATAGGCCAAACCGTCATGAGCCAAACAAATAGGAACCATCTCCAGTGACTTTTTCTACCATTGAGTCATCTCGGTCATGTTCTTGAAGTTTCATGACTCAAAAATACCTCCTATTAGATTTATTTGTTCTCATAGTTTGATACTGTTTAGTTGACATTTATGTTAAGCCTTTCCATAGTTAGGTATGAATGGCTATAAATGAGCCTCTAAATTAGGTTTACCTGAACACTGGAAAGATATTCAGAATTTTGCAACTTTGCATCTGAGTTAAGATATTTCTTTAAGCCTAGTCAGAAAAGAATAATGATCATGTTCTTATATTCTTCAATTAGTATCTTGTGTTTACTTTAGCATGAAGGATGCTTAAATAAAATCCTGTACCTTTATGATAAGTCAGTGTATAGAAATAGAAATTCGTATTTTTCACTGATTCACAAGATGTAGTTTGTGAAATCTAAATGTTATCTTTCACCATAAGCCCTTCATAGAGTAGACTAGGGAAGAATTGGTCAGTGGTCTTCAAATTGTAGGTGGCAGTCCATTATTGGGTTATGATGGCTCACATCCTGCATTTAAAATAGAAATAGAGTACATTAGAAAATATTGTTTAAAACTTTTAGCCACAGTTCTGGTGGAAACATTAGAATTGGATAAGGATCCAGATAGAATAAGAAACAGAAATATGGCCAGAAAAGTGTCAAGTGAGAATAGTTAAAGCGATACTGACAGGAACTCAATATGATATCAGAGGCAAGTAAGAACTTTTACATTTTAGTAGGTGATGAGCAGGAAGATATTTTGAATGATAAGAATAATTAAATTCATCTAGGGCAGAGGTCTGCTAACTTTTTTGGTAAAGATCCAGATGGTAAATATTTTGGGCTTTGCTGGCCATTAGGCCTCTTTTACAGCTACTTAACTCTGATGTTACAGTGTAAAAGTAGCCATAGGGAATACTTCAATGAATGACTGTGGCTGTATTTCAATAAAAATTTATTAAAAGGGACACTGAAATTTAAATTTCATATAATTTTCAAATGTGAAGAAGAATTCTTCTTAAATCCTGATCAAAAGGGAGAAATGCAGAACAGAATTTCCGATTCTCATGGAATCCAGATTTTCTGCAGCCATGGAGGCTAGACGAATCCCTGAAACTATTGCCCTGAGATAATCTTGAAACCTTAAACCAAAAATATCCCCTGAAGCCTTCTTAAAACTAAACAATAGCTTGCTTAACTGGTAAGGAATATCTTGAGCATTGTTTTTAAGAACTGTCTGCATAGGCTCAAGAAACCCTGGTGGTGTAGTGGTTAAGTACTACGGCTGCTAACCAAAAGATCGGCAGTTCGAATCCATCGGGCACCCCTTGGAAACTCTATGGGGCAGTTCTACTCTGTCCTGTAGGGTCGCTATGAGTCGGAATGGACTTGATGGCAGTGGAGTGGGATATGGGATCAAATTGACAACAGCAACTTGAAAGATTAGATAGGAACCTTAGGGAGCAGCGAGTTTATGTTAATGGGGGAGGAACAGTTTGGAAAAGGAGAGTGAGAGTGGTAGCACAACTTGAAGAATGTAATCATTGTCACTGAAACGTATATGTAGAAATCGTTGAGTTGTTTTATGTTCTGCTGTCTATATATTCAACAATAAAAAATAAATCATATAAAAAAGGAAGTCGTCTCCTGTCTTGAAGTGTTGAAACATGTAAAAACCTTAGCTTTGTGGGCTCTACAAAACCAGGTGATGGGCTGGGTGTGGTGTGTGGATTTGGCCATGGGTCGTGGGTTATAGTTTGCTGACTCCTAGACAGGAGATGGTATAATTTTAGGTTTGTAAAGCACTGCAGAGTTTAAGGTGCTGCTAAATGCGATCAGCATTTAAGGGACCAAATAAAGCTAGATTTCAGTCCATTTAAAAATCTCATCTTTGTAGAACATTTTATTTTTAGCTGGGTTTTGCGTCTTTGCTTCCATTTGAATGTGAACTAAATATAGACTGGGAACTCTGACTCTTGGTCCAGTAATATATGGTATAACAGCTTTCTTTCCATTTTGATCACAAGTTAAACATGTTATCCTATTATTAAAGGTAGGAGTCATCATAAATAATTTACTAAACCTTTACTTTAAGTGTAACTTAAGACGAGTTATTTGAACCTATCTAAATTTAGAAAGCTTTCCCTTAGTTTAAGCTTGCATGTTTACTATTGTAGTGGGCGTGGTGGATGGGTATATGAAACTACTCTTGTAAATGACTCAAGGCTCCTTTCTGTTTCCAGGGTATGGTGTTTCACTCATATTGGATTTGTTAGGCTTTACTTACTCAGGAGATGTGTTTATAAGCAAAGGCTTTCATTAGAGTTTGTTTTACATCTAAGAACAGACCTTTGAAAAAGCCCATAACATGTTAGTATATTACAGGTCCTTTGGCAAATTTGTGTGGTTTTGTTGGCTATTGAGTGTTTCTCTCTGTGAATGTTTAGTCACTTTTAAGAAACACATTTGTATTTTTTTTTTTTTCCTTAAGGGACTTAAAATTGTCAACAACCATTATCGATAATAGCTTTAACTTAGATACTGTGTACCTTGTTTCTATTTTATATAGTTGCTTGTTTTTTTCCACATGAACATGTATAATAATAATTCCCTCCCTTTTTTGTAGATTGATAAAAATGCTTCTGATTATGAGGATATTTGGAAGACTGTTAGGTTCTAGCTTTATATCAAGGAAATATGGATAACATTATCGTGTGTGGAGCTGGTATCTGTAACTTTCACACCGTGCTGTTTGAGTACTAGATTTTTTCCAACCACTAGAATGTAGTTCAGTATAATAAATCTTTTTAATAAGCGTGGGTCGTTTGTTTCAGAACTTTAAAAATACATTTCTACTTAGCATTTTATTGTTTACAGAGAAGTGTATTATATATACCCCTCGCCATCGAGTCAATTCCAATTCATAGTGACCCTATAGGTCAGCATAGAACTGCCCCATAGAGTTTCTCAGGAGCAGGTGGTGGATTCAAACCGCTGACCCTTTGGTTAGCAGCTGAGCTGTTAACCACTGCACCACCAGGGCTCTGTGTAATATATGTATGATTTTATTTAGTAGTTGCATAAAATTATCCAAATTTTACAAGCGATAAGACAGAGACAGAGTTTGAATATCTTGCCCAAGTGCGCAGCAAAGGGTTTCTCTTTATACATGCTCTTTCTGGCTGTGGGTCTATAATTCTGCCAAAAATGATTGGGCTGTAGTCTGTACTGTGATTGAACTATTTTACACATTTTGCAGGGATTGGCCAGTTTACTATGCAAATAGGGTGGGTAAAACCACCCAGTAGGATGAGTGACTTGCGGGGCTTGGTCAGTTGGAGACCCTTTGGGAGGGCCATGCCTTGAAATTGATAAGGGGCTTGCTTATATAAGCAGCCAACCTGACATGTTTTCAGAGAAAGGCAGTGGAAGAGAGGGAACCCCTAAAAGAGCAATGTATGGGTCAAGAACTATAACACTGAAGATGGCGTGAGATCATGCAAGGTGGCAGCAGCAGTATGCGTGGTAGAAACCGCGGATCCAGCAGACGGCTACAGTGGGCTTGCTGGTTCACATAAAGACAGAGAACTGAGTGCCTTTGGGCAGGAGGCTTGCTGGCAGAGCGGAGTGCCTCTGGGCACTTGTCAGCAGAGCTAAGAGAGCTGTAACTCTTGTCTGAGCAGGGTGGAGGCTGGAGAATACCCAGTGGCAGAGGCACGGGCCAGCGAGCCTAGTGACAGAGGCGAGGGCCAGCAAGGAACAATGGCAGAGAGAGAGGTCACTGGCTGGCATGGCCAAGAGAAGGGCTGCCAATGGGCATAGCTGAGAAGAAGCTGAGAGCTCGCTTGGTTGGAAGCTGTCCTGGTTGACAAACTGTATCTTGTCTTCCGAGTTGTATCCTGTTACCTCCAAATTGATCCTGATTCTGAATTGTAGCCTGTTACTTCCCTAATAAAGTACGTAATTGTGAGTATAGTCTGTGAGTTCTTTGTGGCCACTGAAATGGATTATCGAACCCAACAAAGAAGTAGAGAGCTCTGTGGAGGGTATGGCTGGTGCCAGAAATGGTGACAGAGTTGGAGAGTGGTGGTATATCTGACCTCTACCTCATAGGAACCAGCTTTGTGCTGATCCTGATTCTTATCCCTCCGGAATTAGGCAAATTCAGACACTAGTATATATCAAGGTAGTAAATGGCAGAGCTGGAACTCAAAAGCAGGGCTTCTACCTTTTGTACTGTTACGCCTTAGCACAGTGGATTGCAGTGGACTAATTCCAGATTCCTTGCTTTTAGCAGTCTCATTGCTCCTTTGATTTTGAAACTTTCTGTCTGAAGTTTGTACCAGTATGTAGACCTCTTCACTTCTCCTCTCTGCTCCCTTCTTCCCTTCCCTCTTCCTTTTCCCGTAAATTCTCTTTCCTCTTTCTCTTCCCTTTTCTCTGCCTTCCTTCCCTTGCCCTTAATTTGTTTAATCTGTGAGCTTTGCCTATTGTCAATGTTTTGGGCTTCATAATGCCACTTTGTGTTTGCATTCTCTGTTTCTAGTGGTAAGTGTAAGAGTGTACAGTTGAAAAGTAAATTTTAGAATAAAGTTTTCAGCTGAAACTTATATTTTCATTTAAATTAGCAAAGTCATTGAATCACTTTTAAAACATCTTTAGAAGGCTTAATTTAGAAGAAAATGCTTGATGGTATTTGACTCTTCAGCTAGGTTTTCAAAGAAAACAGTTACATTCACTTCTGTAAGGTAGGGTGCTGCTTTAAAAGGTCATGATATAACTTTTAAAAAAATTATGTAATTTTCCATTTGGCCTATTAAGACATGTATGAGGAAAAAAATATGAATCAAATTTATTTTCAACTAGCTAAGGAATGAAAATGACAATGTGGGCCCAGTTTTCTCCATCTTGCTTTTTTATTTAGATGAGGAAAGTTACAAGAGTGTATAGCTGAGCAGACATACTGTTTTAAGTTGAATTGTTCGTAAAAACAACTGTAGTACTGTAAGATTGTGCAGTTTCATACTTTGTGACGTATTTAAGAATATACAGCATCTCTGCAGTTTGCGGCAGTTCCCTGGGTGGCTGGTGCAAACCATTGGCGCTCGGCTACTAACTGAGAGGTTGGCAGGTCAGACCCACCCAGTGGTGCCTCAGAAGAAAGGCCTGACAATCTGCTTCTGTAAAGATTGCAGCCAAGATAACCCTATGAGGTAGTCCTACTTTGTCACATATGGGGTCACCATGAGTTGGAACCCACTGGAAGGCAATGAGTTTGTTTTTGGGGGTAGTTTGTGAAGCACATGGTAAAATGAACCCCCATGGATCCAGTTTCAGAGCTAGAACATTTTCAGTACTACTATGCAGCAACCAGTGTGCTCATTCTGGTTTTTACTACTTTGTCTCCCCTCAGTTTACGCACTCAAAAAAAATAGTTGTGGTGTGCCAGGCACTATTGTAGGCACTGGGAGTAGAGCAGTAAAAAAAAACAGACAAAATCCTCAGCCCTCGCAGAACTCATATTTTAATGCGGAATGAATTTATAAACTCCTAAATATGTAACATGCATAGTATATTAATGATGAAAAGTGCTGCAGAAAAAAAAAAAGCGTGAATGGGAGTGGGGTAAGAGGGGTGGGATGGGATAGGAAATGTCTCTGTGAGAGGGTGACATTTGAACAATGACGTTAAGGATGTGAGAGAATGAGCCATGTGCACCTTTGGGGGAAGAGTATCTAAGCTGAAGGAACAACAGCTGCCAAGACCTAGAGACAAGAGCACCTGGGAGCCTCATGTATGTGAGGAATATGGGGGTCGAGTGGAGTGGGGGGAAGTAGGTGGAAAATCGGAAGTGAGTTAACAGTGTCAAAAGTCAGGTATTATAGAGAAGAGTTCATGGATCCCTAGCATGGATGGGCTTCAGAGGGATCCCTAAATTATATCTCTGGGTGTGTCCCTCAGAAGGCTGAAAGGGAATTGTAGGACAGAAAATAAGTGATAGATGAAAAAAATACATATTTATACACACAGTAAAATTTTTACAAGGTGTTATTGAACGCTTACAACATAAACCATGCATTGTCATTTGGAGAAATGTTAAAGTTGAGGATAGGCTCAAGGAAGAATGAGAAGCACCAAAGAAGTTCTTTGAAGGAGTTAGGCAGTGTTGGGTTTGATTCTCACCTCTCTCATGTACTAGACATGATCTCAGATATTGTTACTTAATGTGGCCGAGAGTGCCATGCCCATCAATACCTGTGTTTCTCTTGTTTTTCCTGGTCTACCATTGGACTCCATTTCCTCTTGCAGATAGATAGGGCTACGTAAATGAGTTCTGACCAGAGGAATACGGATAGGACAGGATATGTCTGCCACTTGGCCTCTACTGCCATTTACAGGACTCTCTGTGCTCTGTCTCTTCCTTCACCTTCCAGTTCAATGTAGATTAACCTGTGGAAGAACCTGGATCTCTGAATGACTTCATAGACCAGAGCCCTCTGCGCCCCCACCTCGCAATGGCCACGTTGGATTATGACACGAGTGGGAAATATTCCTTTATTGTTAAGCCCCTGGGATTCAGGGATTGTTGACTAAAGCAGTTAGCATCCTAACTGAATCTCTCTGGACTTTGGATTTCTTATTTGCAAAATGGGTATGTTTCCTACCTTGTAGGGTAGAAGTGAGTATTAAAGAAACACACACTATGCTCTTGTACCCATAACTATAATTATTTTAAAATATCAGTATGAAATCCTGATAACTTAGTTACTCCTTCTGAGACATGTGTCTGTTAAATAATTTAATCAGTAGGATATATATACAACACTATCTTTTGGTAGAGGAGCCCTGGTGGTGCAGCGATTAAGCGTTTTGCTAAGTGAAAGGTCGGTGGTTCGAACCCACCAGTCACTACATGGAAGAAAGATGTGGCAGTCTGTTTCCATTAATGATTACAGTCTTGGAAACCCTATGGGGCAGTTCTACTCTGTCTTGTAGGGTTTCTGTGAGTCCGAATCAACCCGACAGCATGTAACAACATCCTTTGTTGACTGTTTTAAAGGCTTGATAAAACTATTATACTTTTAAAGATCATTATTTTGTAATTTATAAAAATATTTTTGCTACCATAGGGGCCCTTTGGACTTTTCAAAACCCATGCTGCAGGGGCAGTAAACATAGGTTTACTCTACTTGACCGTTGTAGCTAGTGGAACCTTGTTTCTGGAGTTGTATATTACAGGTGTCTTACAGAAACATACTTTAATAAAATAAATGACCAGTTGGAGGTGGTAGTGAAAATAATTCGCCAAGGAGGCTTTCGGACACTTCCATGGCCAAATTGACTTTACCTTGAAATGATCTCTCCTCCCTGTCTTCCCCTTCTCAATTCACATTTACTCCTTAGTCCACTGCAATCTGACTTTTGCCCTAACCACTTCATGAACACTTCCCTTGCAAAGGCCCCTTACTATCTAATAGCTAAAATTCAGGAGTCACTCCTTAGTTTTCACTCCACTGTGGTGCAGTGGCCCTAGTCGTGCAGTGGTTAAAGCACTTGGCTGCTAACTGAAAGGTTGGCAGTTGGAACCCATCAGCCTCTCCACAGGAGAAAGATGTGGCAGTCTGCTTGTACAAAGATGATAGCCTTGGAAACCCTGTGAGGCAGTTCTACTCAGTCCTACAGGGTTGCTAGGAGTCGAAAATGACTTAACAGTGGTGGTTTTGATTGATTGGTTGGTTGGTTTTTCCTTTGGTATGTTTCTTGTCAATTTGGACACACTTGATTATTTTTTCCTCACATCTCCTCTTTTAGCTTTCAAAGTTTATGGTTCTCTTATTGCCTCTTTCTCTCTATCCCTATTCATTTTCCTACTGCTGATCTTTAAGTGCTTTTGTTCCTTGGGATTCTTACTTTAACTCTCTTTGCTTCTTATTTAGCTGATCTGATCAATTAGATTAGGCTTGGACTACCCATCTTTCTGTAGCCTGTATTACCTGTGGTGAGTCCCGTAGGCACCTCAGCCTCAACAGCCTCAAACTGAGCAGATATGTGCATGATCTCCTCTTCCCTCTGGCCAAATTTTCTTCCCTACTTTTATCCTCTGGCTGAATTTTGCTCCCTACAAGGATTTGCCTTCAAGTCAACCATGACCTTTTATCTTGCTCATCACCTTCATTAATGCCTTCTTCAAGTATGTGTTTAGTACCTACTGTGACTAAGCAGAGTGCTAGGTACTAGGGATGTAAAACCAGTTGCCATCGAGTTGACTCTGACTCATGGCAATCACATGTGTGTCAGAATAGAACTGTGCTCCATAGGGCTTTCTTTTTTTCCCCCATAGGATTTTCAATGACTGATTTTTTGGAAGTAGTTGCCAGGTCTTTCTTCCAAGGTGCCTCTGGATGGTCTTAAACCTCCAACCTTTCACAGTTAGCAACCTAGCATGTTAACTGTTTGCACCACGCAGGGACTCCACTCAAAAAACTAAACCCATTGCCACTGAGTTGGTTTTAACTAGTAGGGACTCCATTGGGGATTAAATAAATAAGTAAGTTGCCATTGAGTTAATTCTGGTTCATGGCCATCCCACGTATGGTGCTCCATAGGGTTTTCAATGGCTGTGATCTTTCAGAAGTAGATCCACTAGGGATATAGCAGGATACAGGACACGGTCACTCTCCTCTTGGAGCTCACTGTAAGCAGTCAGCAGATTTGGTCAGTTCTATATTTTCATGCATTATCTCATTTGAACCTCATAATAAAATATGAGATAAGTTCAATTATTATCCCTATTTTAGGAATGAGGAAACCAAGAATTAATAATTTGCCCAATGTCACACAGCTATCAAGTGACCTATTTGATACCTGACTGAACTATTATCAGACACTTTTCCCTTTGTCTCCCGCCTACATCTCTCGTGATTTCACTTGTACATTTGAATTCATACTGCTTTGCCTGCCTTTATTTAACTTGTATAATTTATCATTTGGGGTTTTTTTCATAGGTTTTCTCTCTGGTCCATTCTACACACTACTACCAGAGTTGTCTTTATAAAAGAGAAGTGTGATCATAATAAATTTTTTTATGTAAAATCTTAGATACTGCCCACTGCTAGTGGGATGAAGTCTAACTTTCTTAGCATGGCTTATTACATCTTTATTAGATACCAAACTATCTTTCTCTTCATTCAACCAATATTTATCAAGTGTTATTCTAGGTGTTAGGTAATAAAGTAAAATAAAGGCCCTGCTGTTACTGAGTTTGTATTCTCTTGACAGAGAAGTTAATAAAAATATAAACAAATACATATATACAGGTGTTCATGTGTCTAATGAAAGAAAATAAAACAAGGTAAGAGAGGAGACAGCGATTGAGTGGTGTATATGTATATGTATGCGTGTAAAGTATTTTGGGTGAGTTGGTCCAGGAAGGATTTTTTTTTAACTGAAAAAAATTTTTTTTAATTGTACTTTAGATGGAGGTTTACAGAACAAGCTAGCTTTTTATTGAACAGTTAGTACACATACTGTTTTATGATATTGGTTAACAACCCCACGACATGTCAACACTTTCCTTTCTCGACCTTGGGTTCCCTCTTACCAGCTTTCCTGTCCCCACCTGCCTTTTTGTCCTTGCCCTTGGGCTGGGAGTGTGCCCCTGTAGTCTCGTTTTGCTTTATGGGTCTGCCTAATCTTTGGGTGAAGGGTGAACCTCGGAGAGACTTCATTACTGAGCTAAAAGGGTGTCCGGGGACCATTCTTCCAGTCCCTGTCAGGCGAGTAAGTCAGGTCTTTTTTTGTGAGTTAGAATTTTATTTTTCTCCAGCTTTGTCCAGGATCCTCTATTGTGATCTCTGTCAGAGTAGTCAGTGGTGGTAGCCAGGCACCATGTAGTTGTACTGGACTCAGTCCGGTGGAGGCTGTGGTAGTTGTAATCCATTAGTCCTTTGGACTAATCTTTCCCTTGTATCTTTAATTTTCTTCATTCTCCCTTACTCCTGAAGGGGTGAGATGAGTGGAATATCTTAGATGGCTACTCACAGACTTTTAAGACCCCAGATGCTATTCACCAAAGTAGAATGTAGGACATTTGCTTTATAAATTCTGTTATACCAATTGAGCTAGGTGTTCCCCAAGACCATGGTCCCCACAGCCCTCGGCCCAGCAGTTTGGTCCCTCAGGGAGTTTGGATGTATCTTATGGAGCTTCTGTGACCTTGCCTTGTACAAGTTGTGCTGGCTTCCCCACTATTGTGGACTGTCTTACTAGGAAGGGTTCTTTTTGATAAGGTAATATTTGAATTGAGATCTGAGTGAAGTGACTTGAGTTATGCAGATGCTTAGGAGTGTACCAGGTAGAGTCAATGCTGTGATACCCCAGTTGTGTCTTCTTTCTCTCTCACCTTTGCATTCATGTCCAGTCATGCCAAACTGGTCTCTGTTCCCCAAGTAAGGCAGACAGTTCATACTTCCAAGTGTTTGTACATTATTTCGTCTACCTGGAATGCCCCCTTTTTCCTGTTTCTCTGTCTCCTTTATTTTTACATACTATTATCTTCCCACATACTTCAAAATATCTGAGGTGCTTACATTCAATACTGTGTATCAAGGTTAGGTAAAACGTAGCTAGAAGAGGACCCTGAGACCAAGAGGAAAGTTAGGAGGTAGATATATAGAGCAGGGTATCTGGTACAGATAAAGATGAGTTGTAAATTTGGCCCCACGTTTCCTGGCAGCCAAAACAATAAGATCAGTTACAAAATCTTATTGTCAGTGGTGAAAAAGTTCTCTAGATTTTAGGGAAGAAACAATGCTTTTCAAGGTCCCAAAGAAATGTGTTCTATTGCTCTTCCACGTAGATTGTGTGGACTCTCTCTTCACTTACCTTCTAACACAAATGCAGTAGTTTTGTTTTGTTGGGTCCCATCTGGTCAATTCTGACTCAAAGCGACCCCATGTAAGAGAGTAGAACTGCCTCACAGGGTTTCCTAGGCTGTAATCTTTATGGGAGCAGATCACTAAATCTTTGCTCTTGCAGAGCGACTGGTGGGTTCGAACCCTTGGCCCTTTGGTTAGCACCCTTTGGTTAGCAGCTGAGCACGTAACCATTGCACCACCAGGGCTCATTAAATGTAGTGATAAGTGTCCTTATAATGTCCTTCCTTGTAATGTCCTGATATATACCAAGCTGCAACTTCGTGACAGCAATTCCATAGGGGATTTAAGTAAGGCAGTTTTAGTTACAGCTAAAAGAAGGCATGAAATCCAAAATATTTTTGAAGATTGAATAAACTGCACGTACTTCAGACAGTCCTCTCTTTAAACTGGGCATCTGCTGAGATACTTGGAAAGTGTTGTGGAATCTCAGGTTGTCTGTTTTTATTTATTTATTTTGGTACACTGGATAAGAGGGCATTGAGTGGCGTGTTCTTTGCTAGCATAGTATGGAAAGAAAAATCTTGGTGGCTTTAAACTTCATAACTCTGATAAAAAGATTCTATAAACAGATTTGTAAAAAAAACTGTAGTGCTTTATGAGTACACTGTAGAATATTAAAAAGTTGAATATGTTTTAAGATTATGGTGAAACTAGTTCTGACCTGATGGACATCTGAAAAGGTCTTGGGGACACTTTGAGAGCTGCTCTGCTAGCTAGTATCTGGACATACTGTTTTGGGGGGAGAGTCACGAGCATGGAAACCAGAGGGGGAACAGCACATGCAAAGGCCCTGTGGTGGAGAAACACCTGATGTGGTCCAAGAATATTAGAAGAACAGCGACTGGAGCAAAGTGAATGAGAGGGAAGTGAGTAGCAGGGAATGTGAGGTCAGAGCGAGGAGGGGACAGATTGTGAGAATTTCAGTCAGAATATATATGTATTTAGCGCAGTGGTTGGCATATAACTAGCACTTAATAGATGCAAGTTACTGTATCAATATCATAGTTGTCACGTGTGCCTTCAAGTTGATTCAGACTCATTTTGACCCTAAAGGACAGAGTAGAACTGTCCAGTCGTAGGGTTTTCTAGACTGTAATATTTATGAGAGCAGATCGCCAGGTCTTTTTTCCTGCAGAGCAGCTGGTGGATTCAAACCACCAATCATTTGGTTAGCAGCCTGGTGCTTAACCGCTGTGCCATCAGGGCTCCTTATGTCAATGTTAAAGGGGTATAGTTGCTGTTCCTATAGGGTCGCTATGAGTTGAAAGTGACACGAGGGCAACAGGTTTGGTTCTCTCTCTCTCTCTCTTTTTTTTTTTTGGTTATGGTTGCTGTTTCTTAGCAAATTTGGTCTTTAAAATAAAATCAGTATCTAAAACAAACTGTTTAAAAAACAAGATAGAAATGAAGCAGTAGTTGGAGAAATATCTTGGGGTCAAGTGAGGGCTTTTTAAAAGTGAAATTTTTTTTTCTAAGGATAAATAAGTATATTTGTGGCCTGAGAAGAATAATCCAGTTGAGAGGGAAGACTAGATGATGCAGAAACAAGAGAGGAGAATTGCTGTAGCAATATTCTTGACTGTGTGGGGTAGGGTAGAATCTAGTGGGGAGCTGGAGTCCCTGGGTGGGGCAAACAGTTAACAGCTTCAGCTGGTAACTGAAAGGTTGGAAGTTTGAGTCCACCCAGAAGTGCCTCAAAAAAAAAAAAAAAAAAGGCCTGGCCATCTACTTCCAAAACATAAGGTATTGAAAACCCTGTGGAGCACAGTTCTTCTCTGACACGTGGGGTGACCCTGAGTCAGAACTGACGGCAACTGGACTGCATGTGGTGGATGTGGAGTAGGCATCTTTGAAAGTTCTTTTCTGGTTGTTTCAGTTTTCTCAGTGAGATAGGAAGCTAGGTCATCAGCTGAGAATCAAGACAGGAATAGTCATTAAAGATCTGAGGAGAGAGGAAAAATATGAAATACTTGAATAGGAGCATGAGAAAATGAATGGACTGGAGGATACAGTATGAATATCACACGGCATTTAGGGCACACCTGAGGTTGGTGACCAGGACTTTAAAGTAAGCACTGTCAGCTGGGTTGTGAGACCATGCTCAGCTGCATAGATACGTGCATGGAGTAAGCAGAGAACTGGGTTAAACGAGGATCGTGGGTCTGCTGAGTCAGTATAGCAAGGCAAGACAGGACAGAGAGATTGAGGGTTGTCTTGGTCATCTAGTGCTGCTATAACAGAAATACCACAAGTGGATAGGTTTAACAAAGATAAACTTATTATCTCACAGTCTAGTAGGTTTCAAGTCCAAATTCAGGGCATCAGCTCCAGGGGAAGGCTTTCTCTGCTGGTTCTGGAGGAAGGTCCACGTCATCTATCTTCCTCTGGATTAGGAACTTCTCCACACAGGAACCTTAGGTCCAAAGGACACGCTCTGCTCCCAGCACTACTTTCTTGTTGGTTTGAGGTCCCCATGTCTCTCTCTTTTATATCTCAAAAGAGATTAGCCTAAGACACTATCTAATCTTGTAGATCTCAAAAGTTTACCTAATCCATCTCATTACATCATAGTGATAGGATTTACAACACATAGGGAAATCACATCGAATGCCAAAATGGTAGACAGTCATACAATACTGGGAATCATGACCTAGCCAAGTTGACAAATATTTTAGGGGGATACAATTCAATCCATGACATTCCACCCCTTAGCCCCCAAAAGTTCACGTCCTTGCCACATGTAAAACATATTCAACCCATCATATCATAGCAAAAGTCTTAAATCAACTCCAAGTCTGAAATCCAAAAATTCCTCTTTATCTGTGAACTCTAGAATACAAGTTATCTGCCTCCAAAGGTACAATGGCAGAACATGCACAAGCTAGACATTTCCATTACAAATAGCAGAACCTGGAGGGAAAGAAGGGATTACAGGCACCAAGCAAGTCAGCACAACACATTACATTAGCCCTCAAGGCTTTGAAAATAATCCTCTGTTCTCTGAGATAATTTACACAATGGCCCTGCCTTCCAGACTCCAGGTATTGGCCACACTCTCTGGATTCTGAGTGGAGGCCTCTCAGACCTGGGCTTCAGCTCCGCCTTCCAGGGCCACTGGGACAGCAGCTCTGCTCCCCCAGCTTTAGGCGCACCATTCTCCTACTCCATCTGAGTGGTCCCTCCACCCTTACAGATACCAGAGGCCATGGCTCCACCCTTTGAAACCGAGGCAGCTCGGCTTCTTGTTTTCCCTGCCTCTTCAGCTTCTGCTTCCTGGTTCCTTGGCCTCTTGGCCCTTGGGCCCCATACCTGCATCTTCCCTGCTGGGCAAGTGTTCCAAAGCTCTGCAGCTCCACAGATAAGTGCCTGGAGGTACCCCACTCCACCAGTAAACTTTGACCAGAAAGCACTCAGCTCTCTCTCGCTCCATGGGTTGGCTCCAGCGCTGTCTGGTGCTGGTCTCTTGGTTCTGCCACCACTGGTTCTCTGCTGCTGCCAGTTCTGATGGTGCCGGTTCCCTGCTGCTGCTGGTCCTCTATCCATTCATAGTTTCGAAGCCATTTCTGCATTTTAGGTATCTTTTAGAGCAGCACCCCACTCCTGGTACCAAATACTGTCTTGGTCATCTAGTGTTGCTGTAACAGAAATACCACAGGTGAATGGCTTTAACAAAGAGAAATTTATTTCCTCACAGTCTAGTAGGCCACAAGTCCAAATTCAGGGCATGAGTTCCAGGGGAAGGGTTTTTCTGTCAGCTCTAGAGGAGAGTCTGTGTTATCAGTCTTCCTTTGGCCTAGGAGCTTCTCCATGCAGGAACCTTAGGGTCCAAAGGACACGCTTTGCTCAGCACTGCTTTCTTGTTGGTATGAGGTCCCCATGTCTCTCTGCTGGCTTTTCTCTTTTATATCTCAAAGGAGATTGACTTAAGACACTATTTAATCTTGTACATCTCATCAGTGTAACTGCCACTAATCTGTCTCATTATACCATAGTGATAGAATTTGTAACACATAGGGAAATCACATCAGATGACAGAATGGTAGACAATCATACAATACTGGGAATCATGACCTAGTCAGTTTGACAGATATTTTGGGGGGCACAATTCAATCCATGACAAAGGTAGATGCAAAGGAGAGATTAATGAGAAGCCATTGCATTTATGTTGGTTCAAGAGTGAGGCCTTGAGACAGGTCTAGGGCGTAACTATGGGACCAAGCAGCTGAGGTAGAGTGAAGGACGAGGTTATTGGCAAAGATAAAGCCCAAGAATTAAACTTTGATCTTTCAAGTTTTGTAAAAGCAGAAGAAAGAAAAGTACTAAATGAAATAGTTTTGATTGTTTTAAATATGCTTTACAAATACCTTGATAATAGATTTTCCTGGGAATGTCTGTCTCTAGATCATGAATGTACAGCTTAGGTCTCTCTATTAGTAAAATAGAAAATATTTTATTTAGAGCATGGGAAAGAAAATTCTGCAAAGAAATAAGTAGATCTGGTTTGGAATTAAGAAGGAAACACAGCTACAACAATAAATAAACATACAAATGAGGCTCTGAAATGCATTAACAGCTTATGAGCCCCAATTCCAGTTTTTATTGGGCAAGCTACTACATCTCTGTAAACCTTAGTTTCCTCATTTATAAACCCTTATAAGGCTATGGTGATGATTAAAGGGGGAAAGTCCTCAGCTCAATGCCTGTTGTTGTTAGGTGCCGTCGAGACAGTTTCGACTCATAGCGACCCTGTGCCCCACCGAACGAAACACTGTCCAGTCCTGCACCATCCTCACAATCGTTGCTGTGCGTGAGCCCATTGTTGCAGCTACTGTGTCAGTCCATCTCATTGAGGGTCGTCCTTTTTTTCACTGACCCTTTACTTTACCAAGCATGATGTCCTTCTCCAGTGACTGATCCCTCTTGATAACATGTTCAAAGTATGTGAGATGCACTCTCATCATCCCTTCTAAGGAGCATTCTGGTTGTATTTCTTCTAAGACAGATTTGTTCGTTCTTTTGGCAGTCTGTGGCACACAGTAAATGCTTAGTAAATGTTAGCTACATATGTAAGAATCCTGAGGTGAATGGCTCTTTGACGAGAGAGTGACTCCTGTACTAAGCATGCAAGTGAGTGGGGGGCTGGTGGAATCTTCCAGTCGTAAAGGAAGAATTCTCATGCTTGTACTGCTTTTGGCAAACCAGAAATAAGAGCTGTTTGACTGTAAAGCTTTTTGTGTAGTTTGAGTATCATCTGAAAAGTAGACCGAGATTTTATCACAGAACTAGTTAAGATTCCATGGTAGGAAGGAAATAACCTTGAAGGAGACTCAACCTTCTACCTCATCATCATCCATACATGTCACAGCAATTCAAAATTATTAATGTTTGTATATTCATGGTCTCGGAGTCCCTGGGTGGTGCAAAACGGTTAATGTGCTTGCTGCTAACCAGAAGGTTAAAGGTTTGAGTCCACTCAGGTGGCTCAGAAGAGAGGCCTGGTGACCTGCTTCTGAAAATCAGACATTGAAAACCCTGTGGAGCACAGTTCTACCCTGACACACATGGGTCGCCATGAGTTAGAACTGACTTGATGGCAGTTGGTAGTGGGTAGGTATTCATGATCTTTCCCCTTCCTCTTTTTAAAGAAGCAGCACTCTAGCTTGTGGGGTCAACTCTTTTATTCTCCTTTGTTATGGAACTAAAGAGTGAATATAATGAAAAATAAATCATTGTATGGTTTTATTATCTTATGGGTCCCAGTATATATGGAGTAATTGAGAGGCTGGCATGAACAGGAGAAGGAAGTCATATGTGCTTGACTTGCCGTACAATGGAAGGGGGGAAAACTGTGAGCACATATGTGAGACGTTTCCTGGGAAGTACTTGGGTGAGGGAAGACTGGGGCCCTATGTAAGCAGGTAAGGGAAGTAGGCAGTAAAATATATATTATTGTCATCATTGTAACCCATGTGTACCTGTTGTTGTTAGGTACCCACGTATAGCAGAACAAAATGTCTGGTCCTGTGCCATCCTCACAGTCATTGCTACGTTTGAGCCCGTTGTTGCAGCCGCTGTGTCAGCCCATTTCGTTCGGGGTCTTCCTTTTTTTTTTTTTGCTGACCTGTGCAGTATTAAGCATGATGTCCTTTTCCAGGAACTGGCCCCTCGTGATGACGTGTTTCCTGATAATGTGCACCTACAGTGTGATAAAGCCTGGGGGTCCTTAATGAACACTTAATGAACCATCCAGAGTACGACAGGCGCATGTACTATATAAAACACTTCAAATTATAAAACAGGCTTCATTGGAATGGCTCTCAATAAACTCAGATAATACTACAAGAAAATTTTTAGTGAGATAAAAATGAAAAACTTAACAAGAAATATGCAAAGCATCAAGAAAACTACGAGACTTTGCTGAGGGACAACAAAGAAAATCTGAATGAATGCTTCCACTTTTGTCCAATATATATGTAAATTTAACACAATTACCTTAGAATTCCTCTTAGAATTTTGGCTAACTTAACAAAATGATCTGAAAGTCCATAAGAATAAATACGACAGAATAGGTAGTAACATTTCGAAAAGTAAGAGTAATGAACACGGCCTTAGCCAATCAGGTGTAATAAAATTTAGCACGAAACTACAAAGAAAATAATAAGAATCTGATGTAGGAGTGGATGTAGGAATGGAAACCCTGGTGGCTAACCAAGAGGTCAGTGGTTTGAATCCTCCAGGCGCTCCTTGGAAACTCTATGGGGCAGTTCTGCTCTGCCCTATAGGGTCACTATGAGTTGGAATCGACTCGATGGCAGTGGGTTTGGTTTTTGGTTTTTTGATGTAGGAATAAACAGATCAATGGAAGAGGGTGAAAGGTCAGGAATGTGCCCGTGAATACATAAGAATATATTTGATAATAAAAGTAGGGAACATCGTTGGGCGAAAAGGTGGATCACTCAGTGATTTGTCGTGAGGCAAGTGGCTCACCATTTAGTTAAAAAAAAAAAAAGTCGAAGGACAGTCTTTACCTCACACAATGCATCATACTTTTAGGTGGGTTAAAGATCAAATTTATAATATGTGAATCATGAAAGTAATAGAATAAATATAGATAAACATATACATAGTTTCAGGGTTGGAGAGAATTTTAAAATGTGGTACTAAAGAAAGAAAACAGAAAAGAGAAGCTTGTTTGATGCTGCTATTAAAATACATCATTGACCAGTGTCTAGCTAGAAATATATTTCTTAAATATTTTTTGTAATACAAATGTCCAGTAATAATCTGTTACCAAACCTGTTGCCATCAAGTCGATTGTGTCTCGTAATGACCTTATAGGACAGAGTAGAGCTGCCTCGTACGGTTTCAAAGAAGCAGCTGGTAGATTTGACATGCCCACCTTTTGGTTACCAGCTGTAGCTCTTAACCACTACAGTACCAGGGTTCCAATTTTGTTGTTGTTGTTATTATAAGCAAAGGGTAAATATTGGTAATGAAACACGTTGGATATTGGTAGTGTTTCTAAAACTTATTTAAGCAAAAGATACTTAGCAAATTATACTGTATTGACAGAACACTAACAGGAACTGGTTTGGTAAAATATAACCATTTGTGAAAAATTCCTTTCCTTCAGCCCCTGAGAGTATAAGTTTGTCTGCTAGAAATATTTCATATGCAGAAACCATTGAAATATGTTTTGATATTATAAGACAACATACGTGGCCCAGGCCAGTGAGGACATACATCAAACGACAAGTAGTGGTGAAACGCTGCCTTCGCATCACTGTGAGAGCTCAGTCATGCTTCCAGGTGTCTGCAGGCTCTTCTGCAACTTGCTGACATTGAACGTAGCACAGCGTTTAATGTTGTTTCTCATATAATAAAAAATACTGTATGCATTAATTTAACATTTTATATATTAAAATATGTTTTAAAGAGAAATGTCATTTACTTTCCAAGGAAAACTAAAATGTTCTGTAAAATCCAGTTTAGGAAATGTTTCTATAAGAAAACATCTTTAAAAAAAGTGACCTGACTCTGGTGACCACCCTGTTTTTGTACCTGGGAAGAAAAGTTATCAGAGACTTTTAAATACTTTTTATTATTTTGCATCTGCTACTTGTCTGTCAGTTTGTCATATTGTGGTGGCTTGCATGTCGTTGTGATGCTGGAAGCTGTGCCACTGGTATTTTAAAAACCAGCAGGGTCACCTATGGTGAACAGGTTTCAGCAGAGCTTCCAGGCCGTGACAGACTAGTAAGAAAGGCCTGGCGATCTGTTTCCAAAAATTAGCCAATGAAAATGTTGTGGATCACCACAGAACACTGTTCATCTTGCTCGCTTTGGACACATCATCAGGAGGGATCAGTCACTGGACGGAACATCATGCTTGGTGAAATACAGGGCCAATGAAGGTGTGGGAGACCCTCAGTGAGATGGATTGGCACAGTAGCTACAGCAGTGGACTTGAACATGCCAGAGATGGTGAGAATGATGCAGGACTGGGCAACATTTCATTCTGTTGTACATGGGGTCGCCATCGGTTGGAGTTGAGCTAACAACGTTATTTTGCATGAAAGTGGGGTCAGTGTGAAACTCACTAGTTCAGAAAACAGGAGTACTGGTATATCAGAAAATCTCTGTGTCAGAATAGAAGCTATCTTATGTTCTACTTTTCAACATACTTTAAAGAAGAACTTTGAAGGTAGGACACACACTTCAGTCACTTCATTAAGATGAACCATTTTTCACTAGACCAAACACGTATTTGACTTTGAGATAATCTTCATGTCATAGAGTATGTTGGTTTTTTTTTTTTTTTTTTAATTGTTGTAAACAATATGAGGAAACCCTGGTGGCATAGTGGTTAAGTGCTGCGGCTGCTAACCAAAAGGTCGACTGTTCAAATCCACCAGGTGCTCTTTGGAAACTCTGTGGGGCAGTTCTTCTCTGTCCTATAGAGTCACTATGAGTTGGAATCGACTCAACAGCGATGGGTAAACAATATGTATAACACAACTTTTGCCAATTCAACTTTTTTTATTTGTAAAATTTAGTGTAACTGAGATGTTTTTAAATCAAAGGAAAAGTTATCTTCAACTAATAAAACTCACTCCCTTGCATCAGATGCTTCCTTCCTAGTGAGGCCCCGGCCTGGCCTGCTCCAGCCTCTTTTCCTGCTTTATTTTTCCTCTCAGGACAGATCATCATCTAACACACTATGTAACGTATATCTATTTACTTTCTCTATTGTCCACCACCTAGCACTAGAATACAGACTCCACGAGGGCAGGGATATTTGTCTGCTGTGTTCCCTGCTCTGGCTTCTGTTACATAGTTGTTGCTGCTGTTGTTGGGAAGGTTGATTTAACTCCGGTTCATAGCAACTCCATGTGATGGTAGGACTGCACCAAAGGGTTTCCTAGGCTGTAACCTTCATGGAAGCAGATCACCAGGCCTTTCTCCCACAGAGCTGCTGGGTAGTTTCGAACCCCCAACCTTTCGGTTAGCAGTCAAGCACTTAACTATTGCTTAAAAAATATATGTTGAATGAATGCAGGAATAGTTCTGGTTTTAAGGAATTCATTTATATGTTTTAGTGGGTGTGTTAGTATTCATCCTTCTCTATGATGTCTGTGTAGTAGGGATAATTCAATTTCAGACCAGCATGCTGTTTGTTAACACACTCTCAGTATCTTATAGCAGGGTGTGCAGAATGTTGGTACCCACCTCTCTCTTTTTTTTTTTTTTTTGCAATTTATTAAGAGTTCATCTGTGCTGAGGGATAAAAAATTAGTAGAATGCAATTCCTTCTTGCAGTGAGACAGACAGCTATGTATGCAAATATGGTAATGGATACATGCTGTATCAGAGGCAAACATACAGCGTGCTCTTGGGCAGATAGGGAAGGCTTCCGGAGAAGGTCATATTGAACTGAGCCTTGAAGAATGAGTAATAGAGGTCAGGCACCAGAGAGAGAATGGCATCCTCGCAAGACTGAACGGCTTTTCCTTCTAGTACTCTGCTGTGAGTACTTTGTTATCCTCACCTTAAAACACTTTTACTTAGTATCCACCAAATTCATGGAATGTTTTTCAGGGTCAGCATGGAAATTGCCATGGTGTTTTCTTAAGGCTGGAGGTTCGAATCTACCTAGAGGCCTCTTGGAAGAATGGCCTACCAATCTAATTCCAAAAAATCAACTATTGAAAACCCTGTGAAGCACAGTTCTACTCTGACACATATGGGGTCACCACGAATTGGAGTCGACTCAATGGCAACTGGTTTCTGGTAGCTTTTGTTAAGGACTGTCTATAGCAGGAAAGGCTGATTAGAACTAAGTTCTGCTTAAGCTCTTAATTATAAACTAATATGTGTATTTGATTTAAGAATTTTTCTTTTCATTAGAGTCATTATGGCTTTAAGGTACAAAGGAGAAAACTCAATGACAGTTGAAGGACACTGATTTATCTGCATCCTTGTGTTTTGCACATACAGATTATTACTGAGGTAATGTGTACGTTTGTGTTCTTAAGAGTAGCATAGCTTAGGTATGTTCAGTGATTCTTCACAATAGGATTTTTACCATTTTTAAACCTTATAACTTTTATAATCTCTCCTATAAGGTCTCCACGTCATTTACCAAAATTCCTATTTTAAAGATGATAAAGGTTCAGGCATCTCAGTCAACATCTGTTTCAAAAAAGCACTTAGATTTCATTTTCTTTTTTCTGCTTTGAATAGATAAAACAAAGGAAATATTTGCAGACTTTATCTTTGTTAGTGATATATTAAATAACTTTAAAGTTGACACTTGAAACTCCACATTATGGTAGGGTCTCTGCCCTACCTTGATATATGGACTATAACCCATTGCTGTCGAGTCAATTCCGACTCATAGCGACCCTATAATACAGAGTAGAACTGCACCATAGGGTTTCCATGGAGCAGCTGGTGCATTGGAACTGCTGACCATTTGGTTAGCAGCTGAACACTTAAGACTCAGAAAGACCTATATGCCTTAAGAACTCAAACAATTGTCACACTAATATTCAATGTAAAACAAAGCACCAGGTAAAATGCGTTTCAAAAGTGTCATATGCTTTCAAATATTCAATTCTATTTTTCCTAAAAATCTCTCTGTTAAATGAAGCTATACATTTATTAGAAGCAAATTTTGAAGTTTTGCTTACCCGTAGGTAACCACACCAAATAGTGAACAGTTTAAATGTAGGGAAAATGTTTATTTCTAATCTTTGTAATCGCAGCACATGAACATGTCTGTGTTTAAAACGTTAAGGGCTGGCTGAATGTATGGACAGATGGACGGATGGATGGATGGATGGATACATGGATGGATGGATGGAAGGATTCTAGAAAGCAGCCTGTTTTGAAGCATTATCTGAGTTAGGATATATATAGACATGCTATGGTACATATATAGGGTCGCTGTGAGTCGGAATCAACTCAACGGCACTGGGTTTAGTTTTTTAGTTATAGTACATATAAAGGAGTCCTGATGGTGCAGTGGTTAAGTGCTTCACTGCTAACCAAAAGGTGGGTGATTTGACTCTTACAGCCGCTCTGGAGGAATCGACTCAATGGCAGTGGGTTTGGGTTTTTTTTTTTTTGTATATGTTGTATTTTACCATTGGTATGATAGTTTTTTTTTTTTTTTTTATGATAGTAGGCAAGTTCTTTTTAACATCATCAAGCTTCAGGTTCCTAATTGTCTTGGTCATCTAGTGCTCCTATAACAGGAATACCACAAGTGGATGGCTTGAACAAAGAGAAGTTTATCTGTCACAGTCCAGTAGGCTAGAAGTCCGAATTCAGGGTGCCAGCTCCAGGGGAAGGCTCTCTCTGTTGGCTCTGGAGGAAGGTCCTTGTCGTCAGTCTTCCCTTGGTCTGTGGGCATCTCAGCACAGGAACCTCAGGCCCAAAGGATGTGGTCTGCTCCTGGCACTGCCTTCTTGGTGGTATGAGGTCCCCACGTCTCTCTGCTCACTTCTTTCTTTTAAAAAAATTTCAAAAGAGATTGGCTCAAGACACTACCTAATCTCGTAGAACTCATAAATATAACTGCCACTAATCAACCTTATTACATCATAGTGATAGGATTTAACAACATAAAGGGAAATCCTATCAGAAGATAAAATGGTAGACAGTCATACAAGGGAATCATTACCTAGCCAAGTTGACAGATATTTTGGGGGGATACAATTCAATCCGTGAAATGAATTAAAAAAAAAAAATATATGTATACACACGTGTGTGTGTGTGTGTGTGTGTGTTTTCAGTGAAGATTTTCACAGCACTTTAGGTTCCCATTCAATAATTTCTACACAGGCTGTTGTTCAGTGACATTGGTTACATTGTTCACAATGTATGAACGCTCATTATTTATGTTCTGGTTGTTCCATTTTCATTAATCTAGTTTCCCTGCCATCTTACATTCTCACCTTCGTTTTAAAGTAATTGACCATTTGGTCTCGTATAGATGAAGTTTCCTGATTTTTTCTTTAATTTTATTATAGCGATATACATATAACAAAACGTAACAGTATTTCATCAATATCTTCATGTACCAGTTTCCTTATTTTTAAATGGAGATAATTAGATTCACTGTATTGGGTTGTTACGAGAATTAAATGAGATGAGATGGGTTGGTACGAAGACTTAAAGTGAACTTCATTCTTGCTTTGTCTTTTTTGTACTTCAGCCTGATTTAAGTCAGATGTCTGTAGGTGTTAAGTCTGTGGGTAAACCTACTAGGAGTGTTTGAAATATAGTAATCCCTCCAATTCGGCAGTACACACAGAATATTACTTTCAGGGCTGGCAGATTTGTGGCTGTCGTGGACTGTGTTGTTTCTCACTGTTCTAAAGTGAAATAATTTTACAGCTGAAATATTTACTTGGTCATGAAAGTATGTCTTTTGGGACCAAGAGCGTCAACGGATATAAGCTGTAAGTGAAAAAGTACAAAAAGTACTTGGTTTAGCTTCTTCTGTCATTATTTTTATACCATTGGTAGTCCACAAATAAAATACTGGCATTCTTTCCCCTTAATTTCGCAAATCTCTCAGAATTCCCTTTGAAATTTAGCCTTTAACAAATTTGTCAACTAGTTTCTGTTGCTGCCATGAGCTTATTAAGGCTGCTGAAATGTTACTTGTTAATGTCTATGGGTGACTGGGGCCACTTAGTGAAATTTCAGGAAGGTGAAGGTGGGAACTCTCATACATCTCATCCCATGACTGATGTTCATCCGGTGATGGTGGTTACCATGGTAAGCACTTGCTGCTACCTGTTTGTGCAGCTTCCACCTACTCTTTTCTATTTTCAGAGGGCTACAAACTCATTGTCACCTCTCTTCCACCAGTGTTAGCTAACTGCATCCTTGATTTCTGTGCTCCTGACTGAACCTAAGGAGTCCTGGTGTTGCAATGGTTGAGCATTTGGCTGCTAACCGAAAGGTCAGTGGTTTGAGCACACCAATGGCTCCATGGGAGGAAAGACCTGGCAGTCTGCTCCCTTAAAAAAAAAGAAAAAAAACCTGTTGCCGTGGAGTCCCTTCTGACTCACAGTGACCTATAGGACAGTGTAGAGCTGCCCCATAGGGTTCCCTAAGCTGTAATCTTTACAGGAGCAGATAGGCAAGTCTTTTATCCCACGGAGTGGCTGGTGGGTTTGAACTGCTGACCTTTCGGTTAGCAGCTGAGCATGTTAACCGTGGCATCACCAGGGCTTTTATAAAATATAAGACGCTCCTGGTGGTGCCTGGTTAAGACCTCAGCTGCAAACCCAAAGATCTGTGGTTCAAACCCACCAGCTGCTCTCCAGGAGAAAGATGTGGCATCTGCTTCATAAAGATTACAGCCTTGGAAACCCTATGGGGCGGTTCTACTCTGTCCTGTAGGGTTGCTGTGAGGTGGAATCAACTTGAGGGCTCCGAACAGCAATGAACATACGTGTTTCTACATTTGAAGTAACGAAATCTTCTGAACAGTTTTAAACAGCTTACAATACAGTACAGGAACCCCTGGTGGCAGTGGTTAAGTGCTCCGAACAACAATTGAATATACGTATTTCTATGTTTGAATTAATGAAATCTCATGAACAGGTTTAAACAACTTACAATATGGTACAGGAGCCCCTGGTGGCAGTGGTTAAGCGCTAGGCTGCTAACTGAAAAGGGCATGATTTGAACCCACCAGCTGCTCCATGGGAGAAAGATGTGGCAGTCAGCTTCCCTAGAGATTTACAGCCTTGGAAACCCTATGAGGCAGCTCTACTCTGCCCTATAGGGTTGCTATGAGTCCGAATCGACTTGATGCCAGTGGGTTTGGTTGGGGATAATACAGTAGCTTTTAAATCTCATACAGTTTTTCAGTGTGATTCCACTTTGCATTTTGGATCATTATCTAGTCTTTTTCTGGAAATTACAGATGGTGTTTATAAACATTTTGTAAATGCTTCCTGCTAATAAATTCCTCAAAATTTAGTTATGATTTAAAAAACCAAGTCTTGTTCCCCTCTCTAGGCACCAAGACAGTAAAGTTTAAAATATTCCTTGACTAATACAAGTTGTTCATGTTGTTTGTGGCCTGTGTCACAGACTGCTCTCTTGGGGAGGAGGCAGCTGAATTCTTCATTGGCTAAAGAATAAAGCATGATATTGATGAAAGAAAAAAAAAAAACTCGTGTGGCGCATTTGGATAATGTTTGCTAAAGTAGTAATTTATTTTCTATTACTTACCATATTTTTGTCGTGGAAACTTTCTGCACTGACCTTTTGGACAATATCCGTTTGAAGAGGGAAGAAGAAATCAACCTCTGACATAAAGCTGAGGGGGAGAGGCATGGTATTTTATTTCAGTAAAACGTAATCCTCTTTTTTTACTTCACATTTTCCTGAAATCTTACTACTCTTCTAAGCTTAGGTTAACTTTTTTTTTTTTTTTTCTCTACAGTTGGTTCTTTTTAAACGTTGTGTCTATTTCCTGTGAGGATAGAGTTTTTACAATGAGAATTTAATTATTTTATCGTAACTCTAATTCGTGCTCTTTTCCCAATATGTAAGCGACAGAATATTGGTTTAAAAATGTATGCCATTCAGATTTTTTTCCTGCAAATGTGTGATGATACATTTTATCCAAGGGAAGCTGCTTAGGCCTACTAATTTAAATAATTTGATATACATCCAATTTCTGTAAGATTGAGAAATAAGTTACAGGTTATTAGAATGTGTTCTAAAATTTAAAATGTATGCGCGTGTATATTTCTTCTTTTGATACTTTATCTGTTTCCAACTAAGATTTTTATCCTGCTAAAACAGAAATTCCCAATTTTTTTTCTTCATTAGCTTTTATAAGATATAGAATTATGTATCACTATCTTTCTTCGTAATGCTTATTTACTCCCTTCTGGCAATTTTTGACATTCTGCTTATTGCTTTGAAGTTGTCAATGCTTGTAATAATGCCTCCACTAGACCATTTAATAAATTCTATAACACTGCCCTTGAGAAACTGGATAGTATATAAAGACTAGAAAAGGCTTCATTATTCTGCCCGTATTATGAATGTTAATACTACTTCCAAAAATAACAGTGTTTTTTTCTGGTTTAGATCTTCATTTTTTAAATACTTAAAAGAATGATGTTGCAAACATGAGAGCAGAAAGACATCATTGGGGAAATTCTGTTGTCAAGATTTTGGAAAGCTTCCATGAAACTTCATTATTGATGATTGGTGGTGGTACTTGGTTTAATGTTGCAATGTCCAAGAATAAAATTGCTTAACCACGAAATAGAAAAGGATTAATAATGTTTATACACCCATCGCCGTTGAGTCAATGCTGATTTAGAGCTTTCTTAAAGGAGCACTGGTGGCTCAGTGGTTAAAGAGCTTGGCTACTAACTGAGAGGTTGGCTCTTCGAACCCACCAGCGGCTCCAAGGGAGAAAGATGTGGCAGTCTGTTTCCGTAAAGATTTATAGCCTCGGAAACCCTATGGGGCAGTTCTGTTCTGCCTTACAGGGTTTCTGTGAGTCAGAATCGAAGCTAAATTGAAATTATAAATTTACTTTTACTTTCCTTGGCCCTATCCTTGAGGTTTTATCTGTTTAATGGAAATGTTGGGGTGATTCAGCTCAGTCTATTTAGAAGCGTTTTTTAGACTTGTTTGGGTCTTGGTCCAAGGTACTCATCTTCTGGCTGAGGAAAATAGAAGAGACCGCCAACCCTCCAGATTTAATTGTTGTCTACTTCTATTTCAGCCAAATAGGATTAGGATAAAAATACCTAGCTGTAATGTGGGCTGCGAGAGTAGTTGGGGATTATTATATCAGCATTCTAAGTGGTTTTCCTGAGTCCAGTCTTGCTTCCCTCCAGTCCTCTCTCTACCCTAAAGCTAAAATGATCTGTTTATTTCTTTAAATAATAAATATTGTTGGAAAAAGCTATAAAAAGTAAAAAGAAGACTATAATAAACTTTCCTATTCCCAGTACCCAATTAAAGCAAATATGCTTTAACATCCCGGCATATTTGCTTCCATTCTTTCTAATTTTCTTTCCTTTTACTAAAATTATTGTTTTCACAAAAATAAACACGATACATGCAATTATAGAGAATTAAGAAATGCAGTAAAATACTGTATCAGTGAGGGCTCAGTGAAGGAAACAGAAGATATTCTGGATATTTTAAGCAGAAAGGGATTTAATTCAGGGAGTTGGCTCCTTAAAAATCCCTGAGAGATCTCAGTGAGTGAAAGTCAGAGTGCCACCACTGGCCTGTGAGTTTTAAGGTGCAATTCTGAGGTCAGGAAGCTGCAGCTGTACCACTGCAGCGGCCACAGCTGTCTCATACCTGCAAAGCTGGTGACTAGACTCTGGATGGGGATTCTGTCCGCTGCAAACGCATCCACTGGACCTTGCTTGTTGGCTGCCCCAGCAGCAGGAAGATGGCTTCTGCTTGACTTTCACCCTTCAAATCTAGTGCACCTGACTGGCAGAACCTGGGTTACATCCAGAACGAAAGGGAGTTTGGGGAATGTAGTTTTTAGCCTTCTAGCCTATGTGCTCAGAGGGGCTGGGAGTTGCAGGGATGAACATGGATGCCAAATGCCAATAAGCAATATCCAGCCCAAGCATAAAGGTGAAAGTTCAAAATATTCTTGAAATAACCGTATTTAACGTTAGGCATATGTCATTCTGTATATATATGCATATATGCATGCATATGTACAGATGGACAAAAATACCTTTAAAAAATGGAATCATAAAATAGATGCTATTTTCAATTAAAAGTATTTAATTTCACTTGAATTAATGTATTGATGGGATGTTCGAATTTCAAATACTTCTTTTTTCTTCCTTAAAACAGTATGTTATGGGAAAAAAAAGGCCAAAAACCAAACCTGTTGTCGTCAAGTCGACTCTGACTCATAGCGACCCTATAAGACAGAGTAGAATCGCCCCGTAGGGTTTCCAAGGAGTGGCTGGTGGATTTGAACTGCTGACCTTTTGGTTAACAGCCAAGCTCTTAACTACTACACCACCAGGGCTCCATGTTATGAAAGAACCTTCTATATTTAAGAAAAGATAAGTAAGAAAAATGTTTGAGTTGCTTCAGCCATTGGGGTTTTGCGTATCTCCGTCATTCAGGTTTAGATACAGTCACTTGATCCTCACCTGTGAAAGATGAAATGTTCTGTCTTTCATATTGTTGTTGTTAGTTGCTGTCAGGTTGCCTCAGACTCAAGGCGACCTTATGTGTAACAGAAGGAAACATTGCCAGGTCCTGTGCCATCTTCATGATTGTTGGTATGTTTGAGTTCATTGTTTCAATTATTGCATCAATCCTTATCATTGTGAGTTTCCCTCATTTTTGCTGGTCCTCTACCAAATGCAGTGTCTTCTCTAGCGATTGGTCTTTCCTGATGATGTGTCAAAAGTAAGCGAGCTGAAGTCTTGCCATCCTCGTTTCTAAGGAACATCCTCGCTGTATTTCTTATAAGCACAATTTGTTCATTCTTCTGGCAGTCCACGATGTAGTCAGTATTCTTTGCCAACACCACAGTTTGAAAGCATCAATTCTCCCTTCTTTTTCCATTGCCTAACTTTTGTATGCATGTGAGGTGATTGAAATAGTTCATCCCATGTCTTCTCCCCATCACCTCCTGATTTTATGTGATAACTTTTACATTTTCAAGTTTATCACATTCACGTTTTGTTTTGTAACCATGATGGTAATGTTTTTTCTCTAAGATTTGTATTTGGATGCATTCTGTGCTTACCTTAAGTTATTTTACCATGGTCTGTACACTCCTGAGTTCTTTATTTTGACCCGGTTCTTAATTACTCGGATTTCATTGTCAAGTAGCACTTTCAAGAATGGCTCGTGGGCATTTTTTATGTTGTTTTAGGTTTGAGAACATCTGCCTGTTGTCTTTGTTCATGAATGATAACTTGGCGGGACATAATATTCTTGGGTGCCATTTTTCTTTCCTCCACACTTTGTTCCATTGTCTTCTGACTTTTTTATTGTTGTGGAAAAATCCACGGACAGTCTGATTTTCCCACATTACTTTTTCTATCTGGATGCCTGAACAATTGTTTTTTTTTAATCCTTGAAGTTTAGTAATATAGAGTCTTTGTTTTCATTATACCCAAATAGAAAAATTATATTTCTGTTTAACACTGTGGTTTGGGTTTCTTCATCTTAAAAACACCTGATGGTACTCTTTTTCTTTATGCTCTTTGATGTGGTGTATTACATAAAATAGCTAATTTTTTCAGACCAATGTAAGAGTAGTAAAGAATGCATTTAACTTCTCAGTTCCAGATTAACTCAGTACTTAAAAATGTCCCTCGTGTGGTGTTGAGTTTCCTGCCATACAGGTGGAGGAGCACCTGCCATTATGAGATGGTTTCTGCTCTCTGGGATCAGAGATTGGAGCAGGTGATCTCTAAGCTCCCCTCCCCCCCCCGCCCAGCTCTGAAATTCCCTCATTAATATATAATGACTTTTACAATAAGCCCATAATGAGGTAACATTCTAGTGAACTCTTTTGAATGGTAATTGTGTTTGATATAATGAAAATGAGTGAACTCTTTCCAGGTCTTGATAATCAACTCGTCCTTCCCAAATCTTTTTCTAAGAGTTTTAGGTTCTGGGAAGGCGATTAAACTTGATGACTGTAAATAAAGTGAAATTCATGTCTATAATATTAAGTTATAATAGAATTGTTTATGACTGTTTCTTTTCCTGTCCTACATTGTTTTGTTCTTGAAATCTGAAACCTCCAGATTTCTAGGCAGTTTTCATTCGGTATACTAATTACACTTATTACATTTTCCTCAGAAGATTTTGTCCCAGATTAATCCCAGGCTATTTATCTGAATCTTATATATTGTAAAAAAAATATTGTAGCTTCATAAAATACTTTATTTCGAAAAAGGTATCCTTGAATTTAAAAGTTTAAAGCCATGAGTTTAGTTTATATTCCTTCAAAGATGAGGAAACTGAGAATTAGAGGAGTAAATGACTTTCCTCAGGCCCAGTTAGCAAGTTGGAGAGCCTGACTCCTACTTTTAATGCTTCTTCAGATGCACAATGCTGGGAAGTCAAAGTTTGGAGCAGTCTTCATCCAGAATTCATCATACAAACGTAGTTTAAAATGCTAGAGATCATTTTTACTTCGAAATAATTACTGTGATGGTTGCCGAATAGATTTTCTAATTTCATTATTCTTTCTATATTTATTGGCGCCCTGGTGGCATAGTGGTTATGAGCTTAGCTGCTACCCAAAAGGTCGGCAGTTCTAATCTATCAGCTGCTCCTTGGAAACCCTATGGGGCAGTTCTACTGTGTCCTGTAGAGTTGCTCTCAGTCAGAATTGACTTGATGGCACCTAACAACAAACAACAACAATTCTGTTAAGGAAAGACATTCACTTCTCTCCATTTATTTTAGTCTATGTCAGTGTGGATTTACGGCTTCCTATTTTACTCAGTGAGTTACAAGCCATTACTATTATTATTTATTTGGATGCCTAAATTATCTCAGATCTGGCAGTAGGAGCCTTTCAGGCTAGCTTCTCTGTTTTTCTAATATGTCCCCATCATTCTTGAAGCAATTCTTTACTTTATGGCTTAATGAGATATCCCAGGCTCATATTGTTTTTTCTGTGTCCCAGCCTTGGAATCAGCCCTTTCTTTAAGGAGCTCTGGATCTTCTTAATGGAGAACAGTATTTAGAAATCACAATCTGAGCATTAGGTGTGTGTGCTTATTGCTACTGGGGTGTCACTGCTCCCAGACCTTCTTAGTGAATATAGCTATATACACATTTCCAAAACCAAACCCACTGCCGCCAAGTCTATTCTGACTCATAATGACCCCGTACGACACAGTAGAACTGCCCATAGGGTTTTCAAGGCTGTAATCTTTACAGAAGCAGACTGCCACATCTCTTATCTCCAGAGCAGCCGTTGGGTTCGAACTGCCAGCCTTTTGTTCACCAGCCAAGTGCTTTAACTGCTGTGCTACCAGGGCTCCTTATATACATACTGATAGCTTACATATTTCTATATATATCCATATTGCAAACCATGAGTTCACTTTGATACCTCTTATTCCAGTCCAACCCTACAAAGTTCATTTAAATTTTATCCTTTCTCTGACAATGGGAAACCTAGCTCTCATTATCCTCAATATATTTACTTATCAGACCATTCCCCCTTGTAAGTAACCAATCTCTCT
The DNA here is from genome assembly GCF_030014295.1 of Loxodonta africana. Taxonomy (NCBI): domain Eukaryota; kingdom Metazoa; phylum Chordata; class Mammalia; order Proboscidea; family Elephantidae; genus Loxodonta; species Loxodonta africana. The sequence continues at coordinate 60,547,932 of NC_087358.1, forward strand.
ATGCTTCTTTCTCCCCTTCCCCCACGGATGCTGTCTTCAACCCACTGAGGCTCCAGTATTTCCTGCTGGACTGTGTAGATACCCTTCTCGCCCTGTTAGGCTCCAGCACCTCACACTGGACTGTAAGGAGGCCCTCATTACACTGTGCGGCCTTTAACACTCCGTCCCAGTGCCTATATTACTCAGCCTTGTCTAGTGGTTTTTACACTGAGTTATTTAAAGAAGGAAGGAAAAACATAGTATACTTTTATTAGTAGTGATAACAGCCCAAAGTTACTCTTTGAAATATTTTTCTAGAGTTTCTAACGGTATTTTTAATGACTTTCTCTATGTTGTTAGGATTTTCATAGTCCATAATATTTATTCTCATTTGTTTGCCTTATTATCTTAAATTTTATTCAGCCATCAAGGTCTCTTTATTTTACTATTATGGATTTTTTTTTTCCCAGTATTAATATCTAACACTGGGCAGAAGTCCAGTTTTTTAAAACTTAATGGTACAGTGTTTTTGTTTGATGTCATGCAACACTGGATCTCACTGCTTGTCCTGTAGTCAAATTAATGTTTGTTAAACATTACAGCTAACACAACACTTAATGGTGAGAAACTAGGTGCTTCCCCTTAAGACTGGGAACAAGACAAGGATGGCCCCTCTCACCACTCCTATTCAACATCAGACTGTGAGTCCAAACTAATGCAATTAGATAAGAAAAGGAAATAAAAGGTGTGCAGATTTGGAAGGAAGAAATAAAACTGTCTTTGCAGATGATATGATTGTCTATGTGGAAAATCCTGAAGAATCAACCAAAAAACTCCTGGAATTAATAAGTGATTATAGTAAGGTTACAGGATACAAGGTAATATACAAAGGCAATTGCTTTTCTATGGAACAGCAGTGAACAATTGGAATTTGAAGTTAAAAACACAACACCATTTGCTTAGCACTAAAAAAAAAAAAAGGAAAAGAAAGAACCTATTAAAATATGTACAAAGTAAGATCTATATGAGGAAAACTACAAAACTCTGAGGACAGAAATCAAAGAAGATCTAAGTAAATGGAAAGGTGTTCCATGTTCATGGATAGGAAAATATAAAATTAAGATATCAATTCTTCCCAACTTAATCTAGAGATTCAACATAATCCCAATCAAAATCCCAGCAAGTTATTTTGTGAATATCAACAAACTGATCCTAAAGTTTTAAGGAAAGGCAAAAGACCCAGAATAGCCAACACACTGGCTTAAGAACAGAGTTGGAGGACTGACAACTATCCGACTTCAAGACTTAATATAAAGCACAGTGATCAAGGCAGCATGGTGTTAGTGAAGGAATAGACAAAGTAGTGGAACAGAATAGAAAATCCAGAAATAGACTGACAAAGAAGCAAAGGCAATATAGTGGAGAAAGGATAGTATTTTCAACATACAGTTTTTTTAACAAATGATGCTGGACATCCACGTGCAATAAATAAATAAATAAATAAAATCTACACACATCTTTCGCAAAAATTAATTCAAAATGAATCATAGAACTAAAGGTAAGATGCAAAACTATACAAGTTCTAGAAGATAACATAGGAGAAAATCTAAGTGACCTTGGATTTCGTGATGACTTTTTAGATACAACACCAAAAGCTTGATATTAAAAATAGAAAATCAACGGCTGGATTTCATTAAAATTAAAAGCTTCTACTCTGTGAAGGACAGGAGAATGAAAAGGCAAGACACAAACTGGGAGAAAATATTTGCAAAACACAGATCTGACAAAGGAATTGTATCCAAAATATTAAAAGAACTGTTAAAATTCAACAATAAGAAAGCAGCAGCCCAGTTACAAAATAGGCAGTGATCTGAATAGACATCCCACCACAGAAGATATATGCATGGCAAGTAAGCGTATGAAAAGATACTCAACATCATAATCATTCCAAACCAAACCTGTTGGGTCAAGTTGATCTGACTCATAGGGACCCTATAGGACAAAGTTGAACTGCCCCATAGTGTTTCCAAGGCTGTAATCATTACAGAAACAGATGGCTACATCTTTCTCCCATGGAGCAACTAGTGTGTTCAAACTGCCCACCTTTTGGTTAGCAGTCGAGTGCTCTAACCATTGTGTAACGAGGGCTCCTTATACAACTGTTAGGATGGCTAAAATCCACAATACTGACAACACCAAATGCTGATGATGTGGAGTAACAGGAACTCTCATTCATTCATTCATCGCTAGTAGGAATGTGAAATTAGCACAGCTGGCTTCGGAACATAGTCTGGTAGTTTCTTACAAAGTTAAGCATAAATTTACCAAATAATCCAGAAGTTGTGCCTCTAGATATTTACCCAAATGAGATGAAAATGTATGTCCACATAAGAATCTGCACAAGAGTCTAAAGCAACCAGGATGTCCTTCAGGTGAATAGATAAACTGTGGTACATTCATACAATGGAGTGTTATTCATTGATAAAAACCAAATGAATTGGCAAGCTATGGAGGAACCTTAAATCCGTATTGCTAAGAAAGAAGCCAATCTGAAAAGCTGTGTCCTGTATGATTCCAACAATATGCCGTTCTGGAAAAGGCAAATATCTGGAGACAGTGAAAAGGTCAGTGGTTGCTAGGGGCTTAGGGGAAGGGAGGAGGTGAATAGACAGAGCACAGGGCATTTTTAGGGCAGTGAAACTCTTCTGCTTGATACTATAATGGTGGATGTGACATGTGTTTGTCAAAATTCATAAGACTGTATAGTGCACGGAGTGAACCCTGATGTAAACTATGGACTTTAGTTAATAATAATATGTCAATATTGATTCATCAGTTGTAACAAATGTTTCACGAATTGCAAGGTATTAATAATAGGAGAAACAGTGTGCAGAGGGGAGGGGATATACCGGAACACACTGTACTTTCTGCACCATTTTTCTATAAACCTGAAACTGCTTGTAGTGCAGATGGTTTGCACTTGACTAGGAGCCCTGGTGGTGCCAGTGGTTAAGCAGTCAGCTGCTAACCAAAAGGTTGGCAGTTGGAATCCACGAGTCACTCCTTGGGACAGTTCTGTTCAATCCTGTAGGGTTGTTATGAGTTGGAATCAACTCAACAGCAACGGGTTTAGCAACTTAAACTCATAGACTCATAGCCACCCCGTAGGATTGCTATGAATCAGTTAACTTGACAGCAGTGAGTTTTTTTAATGGGTAGTACGAGTAACCCAAAGGTTGGTGTTTGAAGACCACCCAGCGGTACCACAGAATAAAGGTCTGGCGATCTGCTTCTGTAAAGATTACAGCCAAGAAAATTATGGAACAGTTCTACTCTGCAACACATGGGTCGCCATGAGTTAGAATTGACTCAGGGGCAACGAGTTTGTTTTTTCCGATTCAGTCAGTAAATCACATAGCTATTTGTAATTAGTTATATTAATATTTCCAAATCATCATTTTTACTAGATTATAGAATGCTGGCTATTTAATTTATAGGGAGAAAGATACCCATGTTGACATCTCTCAGAGAGGATTAGATGCCCTTTATGCTTTAATCCTGTTACCGCTGAGTTGATTACAACTCATAGGGACCCTATAGGACAGGGTAGAACTGTCCTACAGGGTTTCCAAGGAGTGGCTGGTGGATTTGAACAGCCAACCTTTTGATTAACAGCTGAGCTCTTAACCACTGTGCCATCAGGGCTCCATGTGCTTTAATAGTATACTGTATTCTCCTTTTCTTTAAACTTAAAACCAAATTATATTGTTAACATACATTTGTTTCCCCGTTGTTGTTGTTAGCTGCTGTGGAATTGGCTCCTAACTCATGGTCCCTGTACACGATGGAATAAAATGCTGCCCAGACCTGCACCATCCCTGTGATTGGTTGTGGATCAGACCTTTGTGATCCACAGGGTTTTCATTGGCTCATTTTCAGCAGGAGATCTGTCTTAGTCTGGAAGTTCCGTTGAAACCTGTTGAGCATCATGCAGGCAAGCCTCCATTGACAGATGGGTGGTGGCTGAGCATGAGGAGCATTGGCTGGGAATCGAACCCTGGTCTTCTGTATGGAAGGCAGGAATTCTACCACTGTACTACCAATGCCCCCATTACCACATTAGGATCTCCAGATCTTGCTTGTTTGGTTTTAGTATCCTTGGAGCCCAGCCCAGGGCTTATTGAAATCTTTTGAAATAAATTGAAGAGTGTGAGTTTGAGTAGTCAATTCTAGATCTTTGGGAAAAATGAAAAGATAAAGGAATCTTTGTGAGAGAAGGCTCTTACTGCTGAGAATCTCTTCCTGTTTTTTGGTCTTTAGGAAAAAAAGTCTAGAAAACTCAGCCTTACTTAGAGTAATATTAGTAATTAACCTGTGTGAATGTCATTTAATTTGTAAAAACAAACAAAACTGTGATGATCCTGAGGATTTTTTTAAATTTATGAATTTATGTAAGGCAGTTTACTTTTAAAACGGCATTCCTGTTAAGTATGCTGCCAGTTGTCAGCATTCAGAAAAGAAAAAAAGTTTGGCAAGTGAAACCAAAAAATAAGATTTGCTTCTTACCTCAAAAAATACGCAGCCTAATTGGGGAGAGATCTGGAGGGACAGCAGTGAGGGGTGGGTGGGCAGTGATGGAGGGGTGAAGCCTATAGGTAGCACATGGCATCGGAAGGTCACTGATACTCAGTTTCCATTTTTAAAATGATGACTTGCCATTCTCCCTATTTTATACAGTTGTGAGACTCAAATGGAGAAACTTTTAAAGCATAAAGTGTTACACAAATGCAAGTTTGTATTATTTTACTGGAGTCCCTGTATGGTGCACGTAGTTAATGCGCTTTGCTGCTAACCTAGAGGTTGGAGGTTCAAGTCCACCCAGAAGCACCTCAAAAGAAAGTCCCGGCCATTTACTTCTGAAAAATCAGCCGTTGAACACCCTGCAGAGCACAGTTCTGCTCTGACACACATGGGGTCTCCATGAGTTGGGTTCGACTCACTGGCACCAGGTTGGTTATTGTACCGTTTAGTAATGCAGGGAGTTCCAGGTGGCAGCGCAGATTCACGGTGCCTCTTAGTACCCTTCACCTGGGGCTGCCCTGGGGGATTGGGAGCAGGGGGCTGGAGGAATGAGGGGCGGGTTAACTCGCAGGGCCCGGGGAGAGCCCAGAGCTGCAGGAGCTCCTACGGATGGCGCTGTCCCTTCCCCTCCTCTCCTGCAGGCTGCTTGCTCTGAGGTTACCTGTGGCCTCTGAGCAACTACTTGATTCTTGCAAGTCCACGACTGTCCCACTTACGTCCACCTCCTTGTACTTGTTGACCGCATTTCCTTTCCTCGCTTAATCCTTTCTCTCCTCTTGCTGCCTTGCTCTGTTTTCTAGGGAATCCCAGCTAGGACAGGCTGCTCCCTGTATCTTAAAAAGTTGAAAAAAGTACTGAAACTTTTTTAACAAAGGGAAAGAAAATGAGAATACCCCAGAAACCTGCCATATTTGCTCAAGAATTACACAAAGTAAGAAATAAAGGTGGATCTGGGGTTAAACCCGGCATTAAGGAGTATGAGGGACGCTGGGCGGAGCAGGCTGGGCATTCCAGCTAGAGGCAGTGACCGGAGCAGAGGCCTAAATATGAGAGCAGATTAAGGTGAAGCCGCGAATAGAAACGGGTAACTACAGTGCTTAGGGGACACTGAGCTTCTGTCCAGGGTGGCGGTGTAATGTGGGGACGGATTAGGGTGATGATTAAAAACATGAACGTAGTTAACATCACTGAACTGTGCGTGTGAAGATGTTTGAAACGTCAGATGTCTTGTTACATACGTGTTTACCACAACAAAAATGAAGAAAAATAAAGATATGTAATTATAGTGATAAATATGGTCATCCATATTTATGTAAATATATTATTTAATGTGAAGGACAGCACAGATGTTTATACATATGTGTGCTTTGCATGTTTACTGATGCTTGCACTGTAAAGTGATTTTACAGAAACATTTGTGCAGTGTTTATTCACAGGTATCTCTTGAAAGTTCGTTGCTGTTCATCTTATTGCCATCAAAACAAAAATAGTACAATCTGTTCTTTTTTTTTTCTTTGATAACTACATAGTAGGAAATGATCCCATTTGCTATTCAGTGTTGTATATAAGAGTGCTCGTGTGTTCTTAGTTTAGGTGTAAATATTTAAAACTACCAGAGTTTTTACAGGAAATTATTCACAATAGCCTCATTCATCTTAAAGAGTTTTACAATTAAAAAAATTGATACTAAGGTTCACTTTATATAAACATAATAGCGGACGGTGGAGAACTGCCCCAAAGGGTTTCTAAGGTGCAGCTGGTGAATTCGAACTGCTGAGCTTTTGGTTCGCAGCAGAATGCTTAACTACTGCACCACCAGGGCTCCCTAATAACATGTAGTTACCTAAAAAATGCATCGTATTGCCTCCGTTCGTTTCAGTCTGAACTAATATTAAAATATCTTCTGTGCTTATAGTTTATCTAACCAATGTGTTTTTATAATACAGCTTTACAGTTTGTAGGTTGTGGGGGTGGGGGGCGGGCAGCTAAGAGTGTGATTTCTTTTTCAGGCTGGTAGCTTAAACATCCTAGGTTTCTGTGTCCTGCCATACACCTATAATAATCTGGGTTGCCAGTGTTCTGGCAAAATGACAAGGGCTTTATAGCTGCCTAGGTTCTGAGTGTAACGAAAAAGTATGGAAAAATCGTAAAACAGATGATGGGGCCAAATTAATCCTGCTTTATTAATCCCGTGAACAATTTCATAATGACTGTTCTTAGTGTAAAATAACCTTTAATCCCATAATGGATATTCTGTATGCACCCTGGAGTTTTGTTTGCTATTTTTGCTCGTGGAACTTTACATTGCTATTTTTATCCCTACTTGTAAACATCAGTCATCCATTTTGAGTCACGGATCCATTTTATGAACTGGAGATACAATGCAATGTGAAAGTAATGAATGATTCAAATTTAGGATATGTTAATGCAAATGACATAAAAATGTTAGCTGAGACAAACTGAATCAGTAACTGAATGATAGCTGAGGTATACTGACCAGTAAAATCTTTATAGGGCATGTGGAACCTATAAGAATGTAACGGCTATTAAGAAAATAAAAGGATTTCTTTGTAAATCATAATTAATTTTGCATTTGTATTTATGAAACGTATATGAACAAAATAGTTTCTGGATTTTCTTCTCCTGTTCCTCCTGAAAATGGCCATTTTGCCTTCAGACCTTCCCATAAACTGCCCAGTATGACCATGGAATACACTTTGAGAGACAATGAAATAAAAGGAAAAGTACAATGATTGTGATTTAGAGTTTACGGCAATAGGTAGTTTGAAAATTTTAAAACTGCTGGCAGTTCTCACAATGTTAGCAATGAGTCTGCTATGACACAGCAGACATAAATCTGGAAATATTAAAAGAAATGATCCAAGGTGATAGGTTTATAGCAAAGCAAGTCTTTTATGTGGAGGGGATAGATTGTTTGGGGGAGAATTGTAAATTACAACCTACGTTTTCAAAGAGAATAAAACGATGTCAGGTTTAAGACCCTGAAACATAGTCCTGTGCTTTTTGTCTTGAGGTTTGTGTATCAGGAGTTTTAGAATTGAAATAATGGCTTTTTAAAAATCATTTCAACACTTGGGAAATTCAGGTGTATTTAAAGTCCATGGTCTGAGTGATCTCTTTCCTCCATGAAATTTTGTAACACTTTATAGAAATAGCTTTTTAAAGATACTTAGTTTATACTCATGTGTATGGTAATTGTGTCTTTTTTTTTATAGCTTTATCTCATTTTGTGGGTAAGAGTCAACATAAATCTAATCCTCAAAATCTAAAGATTACTCAAATCCCCACTTTCCCATTGCTCAATAATCTCTGACACTAGCTTCCCATGCCGCTCTCTCTCTCTCTGCCCCTGTTCGCATGGAGCTAGATCAGAGCTCAGAAGCTGTCCTTGTGACTGCCAAATAGGCAGATGCCACGAGAGTCCACATGACAGCCTTATTTGTGCCCTGCTGGCCACATATTTGGGGTTTTTCCCACTACCCCTTCAGGATGCCAGCCACAAGTTTGGGGGCCTCCCCTGGGCTCCATCACTTTCACTTGCTCGCTCCCACTACTTTGGGTTTGATAATTCTCTGGAACAACTCCCAGAAAGTACTGTACTTATGACTACAGATTTATTACAGCAAACAATACAAGTCAGGACCATCATAAGGAAGAGATGCATGGGAGATGTCTGGGAGGATTCCCAACGTGGAGCTTCCGTATCCCAAAGAGGGCGTGTCGCCTCCCTTCACCAACCAGGAAGCTCTCGAAGCCTCCATGTTCAGAGCCTTTATTGGCCCCTTGATCATGACTACTAGTTATTGCATAAGTATAAGTTAAATTATGCCTGCTGAGGTTAGTTGGAATCGACTGGGTTGGTTTTGGAGGTTAGTTGATATCAGCTACCAGGTGGTCTTTCTGGTCTGGCCAGTCTCCACTCATTAGCACAAACCTTCTGGTGTGGTTTAGATAACAAAGGTACCTCAATTTCTCAGGACATTCTAAGGGTTTAGAGTTATCTTCTCTGAAAAGGAGCAAAACGACATTACTTTAGGTAAAGTTAAATTATTTATGCTACACTCATCTATTAGATTTTAAACTTCTTTTAGAAGTAATGATAGCGCAGATCTTTCATGCATCTTTGTATGAACCTTAGTGCCTAAAGCATTAAAAATATATATATATATCAGATATTCAGTCAGGGTTTATTAATGAAAGAAGAAGTGGGCAAATCTCCCTTGCTGTTTTTCTAACTTTGCAGTCCCTGCAATATTGAGATAGAATTGAAAACTATAAAAACTTTACTATTACACAGTAACCTAAAAATTCTTTTTTATTTTTTCTGTGTTTTTGTTCACTGAGGAAAAAATTATTCTAACACTTCTCCTTCCAATTACAAATTTTTTCCTCAACGAAACAACAAACATTAGTTACAGTGTGTTCTTTTAAAATTGATAAAAGATACAAATAGATTTTTAGAGAGAGGAAAGAATTTTAATTGATAACAAGAAAACACATTGCCTTCAGCCATGATGGAGCAACAGATACTACCTGCCTTAAACAGTGGTTTCAGATGACAGTCGATACACGACAGTGATCCCTTAGACAAAAGGGGAAACAAAGGAAATGTGAGCCTTACGACCATCCCATTTTACTGCCTGGAGAGAGTTTCCAGATCACAGTGCTGAATGGGGCACCCAAATAATGGTCTTGTAGTCTTGCTGAGTTGAGACAGAGGTCAGAGTTTGGGGAGGCCAAAACAGCTCAAATTTGTGGGGGAAAATACTGGAGAGGCAGGAGCTACACAGAGAGATAGCTCTGGAGGTCTGCTGAGGCATCCCCTTGAGTCTTTGGCTGAGAACTAATCTGTGGGTGCATGGGAGAAAATTATCTGAGGAAAGAAACACCAGAAAGAGGGAGGTGAAACAATCCACAGAGCTCATACAGCACCGAAAATAGTTCATGTTCCCATCAGACCAGGTAGAAAGACCTCGTAATCGTGGAACGTCACATTAAATCCTCAGAAAGATGGTGCCTCAGTAAATCAGGCTAAGTAAGCGCTGGTCTGGACATGCCATAACAAAGCTTCACAGTAAGCCTCAAATCAGTTTAACTGTATCTCATTACAAAGCCCAGTAGTATTAAAACGAACACAACAAAACCGGAACCCAACAGCAGGATCAAAGTATGATGTCCAGGATCCAATAAAAAATGACCGGGGATGATGAAAACACCACATTGATTAAGGATAGGACTGTGTAGCTGATTATTGTAATGCTGTCAGTAAGTTGTACACCTGTAAAAAGTTGAATTGGCAAAAGTTGTGTGATAGATACGTTTACTACAACAACAACCACCAAAAAAGAGGAGCTGCTGAGGCTGCGTATGTACAGCCAAAAACCTCATGGGATTTGGTTCCTTGGTTTTGAGGTTTAGGGCCATGGTTTCATGGGATATTCTAGTTAAATGACCTAATAAAATGTCTAGTGTTTCTGTTCTACCTCCTAGTTCATTGCATAGAGCCTGGAATCTTAAAAGCTTGCAAGCTGCCATCCAAGGTTTAACAATTTAGTCTCTGTTTGCCTGGAGCAACAGAGGAAGAAGGAGAGTCAGAAATAGGAGGAAGCTATGGAATGTGTGGCTAATTGCCTCTGTGAACAACTGCCTCCTTTGCCATAAGACCAGATAGTCATAAGATTTGGATGGTGCCTGGCTACCGTTACTGAACATTTCGATCAAAGATTCTATAGCATAATCCTGACCAAAAGGGGGAAAATACGGAACAGAATTTCAAAATCTCATGGGCTCCAGACTTCCTGGAGCCATAAAGGTTGGATGAACCCCTGAAACTATTGCCTTGAGATAATTTTTAAACAATAAGCCAAAAATATCCCCTGAAGTTTTTGTAAAAATCAAACAATAGTTTAGCTTATCTAGTAAAAAGGGGTCTGCCTAGAGCATTATGCTCTTTTAAGAACTATCTATATGGGATCACATTGATAACAGCAACTTGAAAGATTAAATAGGAACCTTAGGGGCTAGTGAGTTTAGGGGAACAACTTAGAAAGGAGGGTAAGAATGGTTGCACAATTTGAAGAATGTAATCAGTGTCACTAAATGGGGCATGTGGAAACTGTTGATTTGGTGTACGTTTTGCTGTGTATATTCTTAACAACAACAAAATAAATAAGTTTTTTTTAAAAAAATCACAAAAGACAAGAAAAGACAAAGAAACTAACAGATTGGAGGAGTCTCAGGAGACAGAGAATGTCGTATCCTGGGATAGGAAAAGGACATTAGTATAAAAACTAGGGAAATCCAATTGAAGTCTATAGTTAATAGTATTGTATCAATGTTAATTTCTTAGTTTTACTAATTGTACCATGGTTATGTACAGTGTTAACAGTAGAGGAAGCTGGGTAAAGACTATGGGATCTCTCTGGACTATTTTTTGCAACTTCTCTATAAGACTAAAATTATACCAAAATAAAACTTAAAAAAAAAAATTGTCAAGTGTACAAAACCAGGAAAATACAATCCATAAATAGGCAGGAGAAAAATATCAAGTTTCTAACATGAATATAATTGGCGTCCTAATAGGGGAAAAAGAAGGGGGAAAGACAGAAAAAGCACTTCAAGAAATAATGGCCACAATTTTTCAAAATTTAACGAAAAGTATGAATGCACAGATACGAGAAGCTCAGTGAACTCTCAAGCAGAAAAATCATGAAGAAAATGACACCAAGGCACATCATAATCAACTTGCTGAAAACCATTGGTAAAGAGAAAATCTTAAAAGAAACCAGGGGAGAAACACAAATTATGTATAGAACAAAGATAAGAATGCCAGCCAGAGTATAATACAGTGATACCTTTTAAAGTGCTGGGGAAAAACAAACCAAACTATCAGCCTAGAATTAAATGCGCAGCAAAAATAGACCTTTTAACAATGAAGGTAAAATAAAAACTTTCAGATGAACAAAAACTGGGAAAATTCATCCCAAGCAGAACTGCGGTGAAAGAAATATTAATTAAAGGGAGCTCTTCAGGCTTTTTCTTCAGGCAGAAGAGAAATGGTACCAGATGAAAATACGGAAGTGCAGAGAAGAGTGAAGAGTACAAGAAATGGTCAATATATGGGTAAATACAAAATACTTTTTTTTCTGATATTATTTTCAAAAATTTAAAGGATAGTTTACTGTCTACAGCAAAATTAATAATGTGGGGTTTGTAACATATTTGAATATAAAATGTAAGATGACAGTACCACAAAAGATGGGGTGAAAGGAATGGATGTATATCATTGTAAGATTCTTACACTACATAAAAAGAAATGGTATTATTGAGTATATACTCTGATAGATTAAAGATATCGTAAACTCTAGAGATATCACTTAAAAAAAAAGAAACTACTAAAATACAAAAACATACAGCCAATAAGCCAGGAATGGAGATAAAATCGAATAGTAAAAAGTACACAGTTTATCCAAAACGAGACAAGGAAAAAAAAAAGACACCAGTATGAAATAAATAACAAGTTGCTAGATTTATGCTCAAGTATATTGATAATCGCATTAAATGTAAACTGAGCTCTCCCTTTTGAATTGATTGTTAGAATGGATAAATAAGCACAACCTAATTGTTTGCTGTCTACGGGAAATCCACCTTAAATATAAAATACAGTTATGTTAAACATAAAAGGATTGGCAAAGATATGCAAATGTAAATATTAATCCACAAAAAACTGTAGTTATTATAGTAATAGCAGACAAAGTAGATTTCATTACAAGAACTATTATCAGGGCTAAGGAGGGGACATTGTATGTGATCAAAAGGGTTAGTTCATCAAGAAGACCTAATAATTCTAAAGCTAATGACAGGTTTAAAATACATGAAGCAAAAACTGATAGATCTGAAAGGAGAAATAGACAAGTCCACAATTATATTTGGATATTTCAACATCATGTGGACAGAAAAATCAGTAGGGATATTAAGAATTGAAGAACATCACTGTTAACCAGTCTGTCCTAATTGATATTTGTAGAACACTCCACCAACAACAGCACAGTGCTTATGAAGTGTATTTCCCAAGATAGACCATTGTTGGGGTGATAAACAATTCTCAGTAAATTTAATGTATTTGTTTTCTGTTGCTGCTGTAACAAATTACCACAAACTTAGTGGTTTAAAACAACACGAATTTATTGTCTTATAGTTCTGGAGGTCAGAAGTTTGAAATGGGTTTCATTGGACTGAAATCAGTGTTGGCAAGTCTGTGTTGCTTTGGGGGAGAATCTCTTTCTTCTCCTTTTTCAGCTTCTAGAGGCTGCTCACACTCGCAGCTCATGGCCCCATTCCTCTATCTTCAAAGCCGGCAGCATCGGGCTCAGTCTCTTTCATGCTGCCATCTCTCTGGTTTTCTCTCTTCTGCTTCCCTTTTCCACTTACAAGGGCCCTTGTGATTACATTGAGCCTACCTGCATAATCCAGGATAATCTCCTCATCCCAGGGTTAGCTGATTAGAAACCTTAATTCCACTCAGAATCTTAATTCTCTTTTGCCACGTAAGGTAAGAATCACAGGTTCTGGGGATAAGGATGTGGACATCTTTTGGGGGGGGCATTATTATTGCACAATGCATTTGAAATAATTTATGCAAAAAATATTCTCTGACCAGAAGAGAAATTAGAAAAATAGAATCTGGAAACTTCCCAAATATTTGGAAACTAAAAAACAAATGCTAAATAATCCAAAGGTCAAAGAGGAAATCATAAGGGTAATTCCAAGATATTTTGAACTGTAGGATAAATCCCAGAGTTACTGATTGGAAAAAAGGTGAAGGTATAGCTAGTGGAGTAGCTTTGTGGCTATGGAGAGAGCATGACCATCCTGGCACCTAGAGAGGGGAAATATTAATTCTTGGAGGTTGAGGAGAGGGAGCAATTAATTCTCTTTTTCACCCCTAGATCTAGCACCACAGCCTGGCAAAATAGTCAGGTGGCCTGCCTGAGTGAAGGGGCAACTGGCAATCTGACCCATTGGTGGCATCCCTGTCCATGTATTATGAAAACAGAAAAACTCATGTGGGCATGGACAGTCCAGAACTATTCTGCTGTGCCTGTTGCCATCAGCAGGAGCTCCAGAACATGGACCTCCTTGTACATTTACAAACACGCTGTCTGGTATGACTTTGTCTCAATCTTCCAGATATGAATATATGTGTTTTTTTCTTAAGCCCAAAGAGCCTTGGATTATGCCATGTATGGTGACTGGGGCTGCGACTACTCAGTGACACTGCCCATGTCACATAACAAACCAATGTAACAGTGATCCAAATCAAGCTTAACAGGTCTCAAACTGAAACGACTTGTATCCCTTCATGTTATGTGTATATGTAGAAGAGATTGGACCATGGAATGTTTCTCCACTGGATATACGGGCTGCTTTTTGGCCCATCGGTTATTCCCTGTAATTATTTTCAATGCAGAGATTAGCAGGTCAGTCTAAACTCCTTTGTGTAGGTCCTAATGAACATCCTGCCCTTAGACTACATCCTGGATGTCTGAAATAGAACCCACTGGTCACCTCTTCTGCCCCCTCTTCCCAACTGGGACTTACTCACATGTGGCTGAGTTCAGGACCCTATGTAAACAAACAAACAAAAAACCCAAACCTGTTGCCATCGAGTCATAGTGACCCTAGGTTAGTACAGTTAAAGTCAGTTTTCTAGGTTTGCCTCATCCTACTACTTGGAGTCCTGTAGTAGCCTTCGTTACATGCTATATGTGATGAATTAAATGGATTTACCCTCAGCCTCTGTCAGTCGATTAATTAGAATGGCCAACCGAGTGGCATACCCATGTGAAAATGTTCCAGAAACCAAGACATTGTAGGGCTAGATTGTTGGGAGAGACAGTTATAGCCCTGAAAACCTTGTGGGGCAGTTCTGCTTTGTCCTGTGGAGTCGCTGTGAGTTGGAATCAACTTGATGGCAGTGGGTTTGTTTTTTTTATCTTTACAGAAGCAGTTTGCCAGGCCTTTCTTCTGTGGAGCTGCTGGGTGGGTTCAAACTGCGCCTATATATTAGCAGTAAATAATTGGAAATTAAAATAAAAATATCTACGAAAGTAAAAAATTATGAAATACTGTCTTAGTTACCTAGTGCTGCTGTAACACAAATACCACGAGTGGGTGGCTTCGAAGAACAGAAAGTTGTTTTCCCATGGTTCTAGAGGAAAAAGTCCAAACCAGGGTCTTGGTTATGTGGATTCCTTCTTTGTTGGTAGCCCTGGGCGTTCCTTGGTGATTCTCAAATGGCATCTGTCTTCCTCAGAAGTGATCAGATTAGAACCTGCCTAATTACCATAACAAAGAAAACCATTTTTCCAAGCAGGATTACATCCACGGGTATAAGAGCTAGGATTCCAACACATACTTTGGGTGGGGGGAACACAATTCAATCTACAGCAAATATTTAGTGATGGATCTTTAAAAACTGTAAAACCTGTGCACTGAATATTACAAAAGATTACTGAGAAAAATTAACACGTTAACAAGTGGAGAAGTATACCACGCTCATGGATTGGAAAACTTAGTAATTGTAAGATGTCACCTTTCTTCAGATTGAGCTATAGATTCAGTGAAAGCACAGTCGGTCTTTCAGCAGGCTTTTTAGTGTTTTTTGTTTGCTGTATTTTTTAAGGAATTTGACAAGTGGAATCTAAAATTAATATGGAGATGCAAACAACCTGGACTGGCTTAAACAATTTTGAAAATGAAGAACAAAATTGAAGATTTTGAAGAGCAAAATCACACTAGTTGATATCAAGACTTATTATTATAAGGCCTCACAGATCAAGATAGTGTAGTATTGGTGTAAAGATAGAATATAGATCAGTAAAATAGAATCAGGAGTCCTTGTGGCCCAACGGTTAAATGCTCAACTGCTAACGGAAAGGTTGGCGATTCAAATCCACCCAACCTGTCCACGAGAGAAAGACCTGGTCATCTGTTCCAGTAAAGATTTAAAAAAAAAAAAAAAAAACACTCTCTGCTGCTGAGTCGATTCCAACTCATAGTGACCCTGAAAACTCAGTAAGATAGTTCTGCTCTGTCACATGGGGTCTCTGTGAGTTGAAATCTACTCGACACCACTTAGCGATGACAATAAAATAGAACACATGGTGAAGAAATAGACCCACATCTATATGTTCTACTTACTTATTTTTAAAAAGTTGCTAAGGAAATTCAATGAAAGTTATTTAATACTGGTTGCTGCAAGAATTGGAAATTCATATGCAAATAAATGGGCTATAGACCTAAATTTAAGAGCTAAAATTATAAAATTCCTGAGAATTTTACAGGGGGGATACTTTAGTGACCCTTGGGTTAAGCAAAGAATTCTTAAGACAAAAAACAGGAAGCATTAAAAATATGTTAAAAAATGTGCTTAATCGAAATGAAATCTGCCTTTTCAAAAGACAGTGAAAACCAAATGAGAGAAGCAGCAGGCTAAGAGAAAGTATTTGCAAAGGATATATTTGATAAAGAACTTGTAGCTGGGATATATAAACAACTCTTACTATTCAATAAGAAGAAGATAAACAGTTCAATTAAAAAAAAAGAGCAAAAGGTATGAATAGCAAGTTTGCTAAAGAAGATTTGTGAATGGCAAGAAGCACAGGAAAAGATGTTCAATCTTGTTAGTCATTAAGGAAACGCAAAATAAAACCATACTGAGGTATCACTACACACCCACTTGAATGGATATAATAAAGACCGACCATACCAAGTGTTGGTGAGGGTGTTGAGCAACTGGAATTCTCTTGTGAGATGTGTAAAATGTCACAGCTATTTTGGGAAACTGGCACTTTATTATAAAGTTAAACATATACTTAGCATTTGACCAGCATTGCTATTCGTAGGTATTTAACTGAGAGAAATGAAACCACATGGCCACACTAAGATCTGTACCTGATTGTTTTTAACAGCTTAATCATAGTAGTCAAAAACTGGAAGCATCCCAAATGTTCATTAACTAACTAAAAATGGATAAACAAACTACGATATATTTATACCAATGAATACTACTCAGCAGTAAAAAAGAATGATCAACTCATACGTAAGTGAAAGAAACCCAACAGGAAGGGCTTACTGCATTATGTTATTCCATTTATATGAAATTCTAGTAAAGGCAAAACTAGTCAAAGGAAATAGATTGTTTGTTGCTGGGGGCTAAGAGTTGTAATTGCTTGCAAATGGGCCTGAGGGAAATTTTTGAGGTGATGGTAGTATTTGACATCATGATTTTGGTGGTGTTACATGATGGTATATTTGTCAAAACTCATCCATTTTTATACTTAAAATTGGAGATTTTTATTGTATGTAATTATACTTCAGTAAAGCCAATCAAAAACTTTTTAAAAGGTGAGATTTTAGTGTTTTTTTTTTTCTGCTAAGTATTAATAGGTCTATAAGTATTTGGGGCAGTGGGAGGAGTCATGGCAGTGGGCTCTTAGAATGATCAATCTGAAAATTATAGAGAGGGTGGGGAGGGGCAATAGGAAGTAGAGATGCTAGTCAGAGATAGCACCTAGGAATCCAGCTGTAAATGGCAGTGGCACCAATGTAAGATGGCGGCTCCTACCTTTCCACTGAGTTCCCTTTGCCTATGTGGCAGTTTTGTTAGGTAGTAATATAGTTCGGTTGCAAGTAACAGAAAACTCAAAGTTTATGGGCTTAAACATTAAAAGGAATTGTTACCCAAAAGTGCAGAGGAAGGGCAGGTTCCAGGTGTCATTTGATAGACATCTGTGGCTTCTGGTCTTATCTCTTTCTCTGTGATTCCCTTGGCTCTGCCCATCTCTGTGTTTGGCTTTGTCATAGAGCCCAAACCCCAAACTCACTGCCATCGAGTTGATTCCGACTCATAGTGACCCTATAGGACAGAGTAGAGCTGCTCCATAGAGTTTCCAAGGAGCACCTGGTGGATTTGAACTGCCGACCTCTTGGTTAGCAGCCATAGCACTTAACCACTACACCACCAGGGTTTGTCATAGAGCAGCTTTCCCTTATTATGGGGAAATGGCTGCCACAGTTCCAGGAGCTGCACATTTCCTAACTGAAGCCTATAGGGAGAGAGGCTGTGATCCTTAGAAGAATATTTAGCTTCTTTCAGTTCATGTTTCTGCCCCTGAATCAATATATAGTTTGTGTGTGTGTGTGTGAGCGCGCGCATGTGTCATTGTCATCTGGTGCTGCCGTAACAGAAATACCACAGGTGGATGGCTTTAACAATGAGAAATTTATTTTCTCACGGTCTGGTAGGTTACAAGTCCAAATTTAGCACATCAGCTCCAGGGGAAGGTTTTCTCTGTCGGCTCTGGAGGAAGGTCCTTGTCCTCAGGCTTCCCCTGGTCGAGGAGCTTCTCAGGTGCAGGTATCCCGTGTCCAAAGGACACGCTCTGCTCCTGGTGCTGCTTTCTTGGTGGTATGAGGTACCCAACCCTCTGCTTGCTTCCCTTTGGTTTTATCTTTTGAGAGACAAAAGGTGGTGCAGGCCACACCCTCAGGAAACTCCCTTTACCTTGGATCAGGGAGGTGACCTGAGTGAGGGTGGTGTTACAATCCCACCCTAATCTTTTTACAAATTACAATCACAAAATGGAGGATAACCACACAATACTGGGAATCATGGCCTAACCAAGTTGACACATATTTTTGGGGGGACAAAATTCTATGACATAGTGTGTATGTATGGTTTGTTTTTCTCCTTAGCTAGAGAAATACAAAACACTTTGCATGTCATTTTTTTTTTTTGCATACTGTGGCCAGTGACATGAGAAAAATTAGATTTAGAAGTTTTAGATTTGGACTGTGAGGCAGAGAAAAGGCTGTGTGTGTGCACGCGCGTGGGCGCTTGAGAGAAAGGTAAGAGGATAGGTTGATGTGAAGCTTGAGACATGCGGACAGGAAGGAGGAGAAACAAGTGTGAAAAGGAGAAAAAGAAAGAAATTCAGAGAAAGCAAGACTGAAATTACACATTAGGCTCTGATTCTAGCAAAAAAATTTTACTTGTCTCATCGCTTAGCTGTGAGTTCCAGCATAGTTAACCTTCCTTTGTAAGCTGATTACTGGGCTTGGCATTTTTCACAGTTCAGAGGTTTCTGTTTTTGTAAAATTTTATTATAAACACTTTCAAACACAGAAAATTTGAAAGAATTTCATAGTGAACATTCTTATTCCCATCCTTTAGATTCTACCGTTAACGTTTTACCACCCTTGATTTATCATGTATCTATCCATCTGCCTGGAAACCCTGGTGCTATAGTGGTTAAGAGTGCAGACTGCTAACCAGAAGGTTAGCAGTTCAAATCCACCACGCACTCCTTGGAAACTAATGGGGCAGCTCTACTCTGTCCTATAGGGTTGCTATGAGTCGGAAACGACTCTACGGCAGTGGTTTGGTTTTATTATCCGTCTACCCATCTAGAGGCTCATTTTGAATGGGCTGGCTGCCTGCTGTGGGGAAGATTAGACAGGCATATAAAACAAACACGAGACCAAATGGGTAACACTTGCCCAAAAGCCAACATGAAAAGGTAGGAAGGGACAGGAAAACTGGATGCATGGAAACGGGGAACCCAGGGTAGAGAGGGGGAGAGTGTTGACACAATGTGGGGATTGCCACCATTATCACAAAACAATTTTTGTGTGAATTTTTTTAATGAGAAACTAATTTGCTCTGTAAGCTTTCACCTAAAGCAGAATAACATTCAAAAAAAGATTTGAATTTTTATAGTCAAATTTCTGCCAAGAGAGGAATTCAAAATTAATTTTTGTTTATACAGAGCCCACATTTTTGTTTTATATGGTATCAGAAAGGCAGGCAAACTGCCAGGCTGCTACATCTGTATCTCGCAGGATACGTATGTGCCATAGGTACCACCTGTTTCTTTCTTGCCAGGTTTCTGGTAATTTTGTTTTAGTAGAAAACTTATTAGAAAGATAGCAAAAAAACCAAATGGATAGTATGATGCGTATCAGCTGGTTTTCTAACTACAGAAACTCTTGAAATAAGGCAGAAAACTCAGTAAAGTGAGGAAGGGATCTGAAGAGTGGAGAGAAAGACCGCTGAAGGACAGGAAGGAAGCAGAGGAGGACCAGGGAGCGTCTCCTCAGACGTTTTACCTGCTTCACAGTTTTTCTCAGTTCTGACTGTGGAAGGTATCACTATAGTACTCTCTTAACGTACAGCAGATGCTGAATAAATGTTGACTGCTCTGCCTGGTGCCTGTAGGCAGGATCAACGCTGAAGTTAGGAGTTGTGTTTTTAGCAATGTTCATCAGCCTTTTGCTTTATTAGGCATTGATGATTAGTAATTTTTTTATTCCCCCGAATTATTTCTATATTACCTACCCTTCAGAGAAAGGAGCCCTGGTGGCTCAGTGGTTAAGCATTTAGCCAAAAGACCTGCAGTTTAAATCCACCAGAGGCTCCTTGGAAACCCTGTGGGGCAGTTCTGCTCTCCCCTAGAGGGTTGCTGTGGGTTGGAGTTGACTCGATAGCAGTGGGTTTGGTTTTTGGTTTTTCAGAGGAAAGCTGAAGAAGCCTATCCTATTTTTCTTCAAAAGACTTTAAAGCTTTACTGTGTCTCTGTGTATCTATATGTGCGTATATATGTGTTTATACACCTGACTTCTATAAAACAGTACTTGATTTGATACGCATAGCCATTAGTCTGTTATTGCCATAATTAACACAATTTAATTAAGGTTACATAACCTGATTTATTTCACACATGGAAGTGTAACTGTGATTTTGTTGGCATTCTGATTTAAAAACATAAATTTATTTTGCAAATTTCTGTTTAAATTTAGAGAGCAGTATACATACCAATGTCATATTGTTATTTTAAAGTTGTGTTATTTCTATGTTGTTTGTTTTTTAATAGAATTTAATTTTTTTTTATTTTACAAATAATTCTGTTTGTATAATTCAGTAGTTTTAGGTCACGACATATAAGCTTTGAGTGACTTCAGATTGAGTTCAGGTTCCATGAATGTGTTGAGCTTTACACAGCCACTCCAGACTTACTTGTTCTATCCCATTCTGTTCCAACTCTGAAATTCAGAGTTGAATTTCAGTGACTTTTATTCAATAATGTAATACGCTGCACATTCTGCTGTGTTTAGCGGCATTTACAAAGATGAATAAAATGCAGTTTTCCAAACGCTGCCCTCCTGGGAGAGAATGGTCCCATTTCCTGGCTGAGGACTGTTCCAAGGTGGAGGTGTCACTTGAGGTGGGGTTAAGGGGGAACGGGAGAGAGGAGAACGTGCAGAAATTTTTCAGAGACTGATGGTCAGTTGGAGCATATAGGGGAGAGGGTCCTGGACAAATGGGATTTCATGTCCGGAGATAATTTTATTATTGTTCACGCTAGGTTGATGGTTTGGTTGGGTTTAGAATTCTAGGTTGGAAAGAATTTTTTCCCTGAGAGTATTGAAGTCATTGTTGCATTGTCTTGTAGCTTTCAGAACAGAAAAATCTTTTACAATCTGGGTCTTTGATGCTTTGTGTGATATCTTTTTTCCCCTTTCCTCTCTCTCTGAGATTATAAAATTTTCTCTTTTCCTCGGGTTCTGAAACTTCACAGTGAAATTTGCGTGGGTTTATTTTCATCCATCGTGTAGGTTTTTGTGTGCTCTTTCAGTCTTCATTTTGGGGAAATCGTCTTGAGTTATCACTTCCCTTTTGTTTTCTCTCTTCTTTCTTTTTGGGATCCTTATTATTTGGATCTTGTCCTCTGATTTTTCTGTCTACCATCCGTCCGCCCATCCATCCATCCATGAGAAAGAGAGAAACGAGAGCACCGTTAGAGCTGACTAGACTGAGTGTGTGTGCGTGCGTGTGTGCACGCATGTGCGTGTGAGGCTGGTCAAGTGTGGACTTCACTGTAGGATAATCTTTTTTGTTGGTGAACCCCTGATACCAGTCTTTT
Organism: Loxodonta africana; assembly: GCF_030014295.1. Taxonomy (NCBI): domain Eukaryota; kingdom Metazoa; phylum Chordata; class Mammalia; order Proboscidea; family Elephantidae; genus Loxodonta; species Loxodonta africana. Next base: position 60,569,498 of record NC_087358.1, read on the forward strand.
CTCCTAGCTTTGTCAAATTCCCCACAGAAGACTCTTCCAGTGGATAGTTGTAGTCCTGGCTGCCAACAACAGGAAGCCCAGTCAGGAAGAAAGTCTGGGGAGATCTTAGTATTCAGCACGTAAAGTTTTGAATCCCCATTTTCAGTATTACACCTCCACATTTATGACAGATCTTCTATTCCTGATACCTTCTGTTTGACCTTCTCTAAAATAAATCTCCAGTCCTATTTCAGGATGAGGGAGGCCAGTTGCTAGGCTGTTCAGAGCTGAAGAAATTGGGGGTGGGGAAAGGGAGGGCTTAGTGCTTCCTAAACAAATTGTAAACCAATTCTCCTTTTTAGTTTCACCTATTCCCTATGGGTCACAACGGTTTGATTCTGCTGTACATGGGGTCGCCATGAGTCGAAGACTGATTCCATGTTACTGCCACATGTACGTCATTAATGCACAAAATAGTCGGATAGTTGTCATAAGTGTGAAATGTCTTATAACAAGACAATCGGTAAGTGAGGAGTGGGTGTATTTTTGGTAACAGCATTACTAGTTCTTTTCATTTTCTCAGGTTAGGAAATTTGCATTCGTCTTGTCTCTCTTCTCTCTATCCCAGGTTCTCAAGTCCCATTGATTCTTCCTTTGTAAGATGTCTCCAGTTTATCTGTTCAGTTCTGTCATCTCAGCATGTTTACTTAAGCATGTAATATGTGCCAGGTGGGAGCCCCTGGGTAGTGCAAATGGTTAAGATACTCAACTGCCAATAGAGAGGTTGGAGGTTTAAGTCTACCCAGAGGCACCTCAAAAGAAAGGCCTGGCCGTCTACTTCTGAAGAATCAGCCTTTGCAAACCCCGTGGAGCACAGTTCTACTCTAACACAAATGGAGTCTCCCTGAGTTGCAATTGATAGCAATTGGTGGTGGTAAGTAAGTGCCAGGTATTACACAAAGTTTTGTAGCTAAATAAGGGCCTTTGAAGAGCGTGTACCCTTTCATGGATGGAATAGACACAAACACTGAAAGTTTTAGGAATAAAAGTGGAACATTCTAGAAAAGTGTTTAAAAAGGATCCTCTGGCAGTGTAGAGGATCTCCCCAAGCCTACCTGGGGAGAAGGCCTGAAACAGCAAGGGGTAGGTGGGTGTAGGTTAGTAATGGTGAAGTATGAAGTAGAGAGGCTGAGACAGTTTTCACTGGAAGTGAAGCAACACTGGTAAGCAAGGGGGAAGGCTAGAATGATACATATTTTAGTTGTTCATTCATACAACAAATATTTATTGAGCACCAACTGTGTGCCAGGCAACTGTTTTGCAACTGGATGGAGCTGTGAACAAAACAAAGCCCCTGCCTTCACGGGCAGGGACATAGTATAGTATAATTAACAAGTAGATTGTGTAATATGTTAGAAGGTGATAAGGGCTATAGAAAACAGTAGGAGCAGGGTGATGGAGATGGGATCTTGGACCCTCCCCTGTGGTTGATGGTTTTCACACCGTCGTCCATAGATCCTTGAGGGGCTGCAGAAGTGCTTCAGGGAGTCTAAGCATTTATTCTGATTTTTTGTTTGTTTGTTTAGTGTATTTTAAACCATTTCAAAAACAATAATGGGAAACAAATGCCTTATGTACATAATTTTACACATTAGATACCACCAAAATATTAACTTGTACCACACACTAACTCATGTTTGGGAAAAGGCCTGGCTTTTAAAACAGTTTTGTTTGTATTGATTGCCTTCGTAATATATAGTCTTACCCGCTTAAAGATGATTTTATTCTAGTGCAATACCACATTTATGTATTTATAAATTGAGAATCTACAGCTAAAAATGTTTGAAAACCTCCTTGTAGAAATCCTTTGTCACCTTGTTATTGTTTGCTGTTGCTGAGTTGGCCTCCGACTTGTGGGGACCCCATGCACAATGGAACAAAACGCTGCCGGGTCCTGGGCTGTCCCTATCATTGGTCGCGGGTCACACTTTTACTCTTGGATTATCCTCATTGTCTTCAGTACCTTCAGTGTTTTCCCTTCTAATCTTTCCTGCCCATCATTGCCAGAATAATTTTCTTAAAACATTGAAGCTTTTACATATGAGCCAGCAATTCTGCTCCTAGGCATATACCAAGGAACTTGAAAGCAGTGACGCAGGCACATGTATACCAACATTCATTGCAGCACTATTCACAAGAGCCAAAAGGTGGAAACATCCCAAATTGAATGGGTAAACAAAATGTGGTACATCTATGCAGTGGAGTACTACTCAGCCATAAAGAGAAATGGAGCCTTCATACATGCTACACCATGGATGAACCTTGGAAACATTATGCTGACTGAAATCAGTCAGACACAAAAGGACAAATATTGTATGATCTCACTTATATGACAAAAATAGGCAAATGTATAGACACCAGCGTTTATTACTGGACAGTAGTGAGGAGGAGAGAAGGAGCCCTTGTTTGGGAAACAGTGTGTTTCTATTTATGGTGATGGGAAATTTGGCATCAGTAAAGGGTGAAGGGTGATGGCTGTACAACATGATTAATGTAATTGATACCACTAAGTTGTACACCTGAGAAATGTCAAATTGGCAAATGTTACATATATTTTTGCAAGGAGCCTGGTGGTACAGTGGTTAAGCACCTGGCTGCTAACCGAAAGGTCTGCCTTTTGAATTCACCAGTCACCCCACAGAAGAAAAATGTGAGTCTGCTTTTGTAAATATTAAAGTCTTGGAAGCTATGGGGCAGTTCTGTTCTGCCCTATAGGGTTGCTGTGAGTCAGAGTTGACGTGATGGCAACGAGTTTTTTATATGTCTATTTATAACAATATAAAAAATTGAAGCTTTTTGTTAAATGCTTGAAATATTGCTGCTCTGCCACAAAATGCTATATGGCTTTATTCAAGTCTTTGCTTTTCATCCGTATGTATGTTCTCTGCTCTAAATTTTTACTTCCGTGAATTTTTTTCTCTAGTTGTCAGTGATCTTATAATCTGTCACCTTCTGTCCTGTCCAGTCTCTACCCCTCCCCATCACATCCCTGCCCTACTCTGCCCCCTCTGGTCCTTCTCTTCACACCTCCCTCTCCTTCCAGCACACACACCGCTTGCCGACCAGTTACTCTCTGCATATGCTCGGGTTATTTTCCCAGCCCAGACTGGCCTCATTCTCTAGCCCACTGATTTAAATTCTGCACATTCTTTTTAAAAATAGTCTCCTAGAGCTTACAGTTAAAAAAAAGATTTCCTCTAAGAACAATAGCAGTACCACACGGTGTAGCATTATGGTTGACAGAGAACTGGGAACAGACTTCCAGTACGGTAGCCACTAGATGTGTGTGACTGCTTAAATTAAAGTTAATTAAAATGGAATCCAATTAAAAAAACAATTTCTCAGGGACATTAGCCACATTTCAGGCACCGAATATCTCTTTTTGGCTGGTGGCTAGTCTTAGTGCAGATATAGAACGTTTCCACTGCCACAAAACGTTCTGTTAGACCGTGCTGCTCTAGAAGGTCACAGGTGACTTAAGAGTTCTATTTCGGGGACTTCTGGGGGAGGTGTTTGCAGTGGTTTGCCAGGTCATGTTGATGAAGAAACAGAGGTGATGAGTGTAGAGTTGGTTGATTCAGTAGGTTTGGCAGTGGTATGAGGGAAAGACATAGGAACAATGGTAATGACCAAATAAAAAAGTGTGTGTGTGTGTTGTGAGTTGAAAAAGAACCTTCTTAAAGGCAACGGAAAATGTTTGTGGAAGCAGAAGGATTGAGTCTGTTAGACCCTTTAGAGAAAGTAGGAGAAGGGAGAAAAATACCTTGGATGAAGGGGCAAACAAGTGATTGAGGATATTGAAATAGATTTCATTCTGTCTCAGCTTTGACTGAGGCCTCCCAAAATTACAAATAAGACAATAGATGGCAAGGACTTCACATTCCTAAGCTGGGGTCTGCAGCCTCTCAGCCCAGTACCTTGAAGCTGTGGTTGGAGTTGAAGAGGCTAAGCCAGGGAGCTGGGCAGGTAGGAAGGAAAGCAATGCTTCCATCTCACCGCAAGCTGCTTGAGGGGTTTGATGGGATGGTGATAGCTTGATTTGATCTGTGCCCTCTGGAGCTTGTGGGGACACAGAACCTGGGTTCGAAAAGCTTAGAAGTTACACACTCGCTGGGCTACCTGCCTGTCTGGTCGCAGAACAACAGAAGGCAGCTGTGCTCCCAGTAATAACAAGGCAGAGGTGTCTGTTTTCCATGCACCTGGAGAGGGCCTGGTAGTCTTTTTCATAGTGGCCCCACCCAAAATCCTTTCCTGCCGGGGATCATGTGACCTTCAAATGAGAGACTGGAGGTGTGCCCATTAGATGCAGATGCTGGAGGGCAGTGGGTATTCTACATAATTAACTGAATCACCTGGAGGAGACGCTGCAGCCCCAGGAGCTGCAGACCATCTCTGTGGAGCCCATGAAGGGATCCCATCAAGAGGCGGACACTGTGGGTAGTGAATTGAAGGAAGGAGCTAACAGATTCAAGAGAGAAGTAGTAGCCTACCATGTGTGGAGCAGCCTGGGCTGGGAGAGAGGAGAAACTTTAACTTTGAAATTCGGAATTTGCAACTGGACATTTTACCCCCTGAAATACAACTTTTTTGGACTAGAAGTCACCAGAGGACATTTAATTTTTCGAGAGTGACTGGAAAAGCTTTGGAACAGATTTCATCCAGGACAAGGAATGAATGGGCTTCTGAGTAGGTTTAAACTGTAATGGGGAAAGAACGCTGTTTTTTGCTGCTTGTACTCTATAACCCGTTGCTGTCTAGTCAATTCCAACTCATAATGACCCTATAGGACAGGATAGAACTGCCTCATAGAAGTTGTAATCTTTACGGAAGCAGACTCTCACACCGTTCTCCAAGGAGCAGCTGGTGGGTTCGAACCACCAACCTTTTGGTTAGCAGCTGAGTGCTTAATCACTGTACCACCAGTACTCTTCCTTTGTACTCTGTGGAGTCCTGCTTATCCGAGGCAATGGCTATACTGTACTTTTACACAAATGTGCACTTTCTACATTTGTTTGCCAACTGAGCCCCCCCCGCCGAGATATTTTCACAAGTGGTGCTGTGCCAATTTTTTTTTTTTTACACGTCACTAAAAAAATTAGCATAGCGCACTTATGAAAATACCTCGGGGGGAGCGGGTATGGTTGGCAAACAAATGTAAAAGGTGCATGTTATTTGCATAAAAATATGGTACAGATTTGGAATTTCGATGACAGTAAAGAATGTTTAGGAGTCCCTGTGTGGTGCAACACCGTTAAGTGCTGGCAAAATTGACTAATCCTCTCGTTAGTATTCCATACACCTTATTTGCATAGTTCCACCCTTTAAGGGTTCCACACACCTTATTTGCATTAGAAAACTGTCCAGTTCTCTTGGTGGGCCCCAAGCACCTTACTTGGTTAGTTCCATCCAGTCATACAAGACCATGGCTAGAAGGGCCATATAATGGTAATTCACTACATCACAGTTGTTGTTTTAAAGTAAGAGTAAAGTAAATGGAGAATACTACCTTAACATAGCTGAATTTTCTTCTGTATGTGGAGGTTCTAGTGCTCTTTGATTTTGCTTGGGAGACAGTAATTAAAATATGTTTCTTTCAGTTTGTGATTGGGATGGGAGTAATTATTTGTGTTTCACTTCTAAGGTTGGTTTATTTAGTATGTTACATTATTTGGGGACCCTTTTTATACTTTATTAATTAGGATGCTATCAGCTGCAGAACAAAAAACGCTGTATCATATTAAACACCTGGTCGGGGGGAGCCCTCCTTTGTGTTAGCTGTATCCTTAGGCTGGTAGCAAAATGCCTGAATCGCTTGCAGGTGTCATATCCAGACAGCAGGGAGAAAACACCAGGCTTCTAGTATACTAGAAGGAGTACTCCAGCAGACCTTACCTCACAAATCATTGGCTAGAACTGGGTCGGGTCGTATGCCCACCTCTAAGCTGATTACTTGCTGACAAAGGGAAAGGAATTTCCATAAGCAGTTTATTAAACTGATTGCTGTCCACTTGCTAGAGCTAGGAATAGGAGCCCTGGTGGCACAATGGTTAAGCTCTCGGCTGCTTACTGAAAGGTTGATGGTTTGAACCCACCTAGCAGTTCCATGGGAGAAAGACCTGGCAATCTGCCCTCGTAAAGATTACAGACTAGAAAACCCTATGGGGAAGTTATACTCTTTCATATGGGGTCTCTATGAGTTGGGATAGACTCGATGGCACCTAACAACAGCACAGAGCTAACAATAGTCAGAATACCTAAGCACACAACTCATGGAGAAGCGTGAGTACCTAAAAAATCAACGTTCTTTTGGGAAGGAGGAAAAGGGAAATAGATATTGGGTAGGGTCTTGTACCTGTTCCTAGAATTACACTTACGTCACCCCAAAACCAACCAATTACAGATTAGATGGTAGGAACATAGTATGTATAGACTAAGCTGCTGTAACAAAACCTTCAAAAACAGTTGTTTAAATAAAAGTGTAATGCACCCTCACCACTAACTGTTCAGAAGTGTGTGGTCTGGAACTGGTGGGTGGCTCTGCCTTTAATATGCGGCCTAAAAGAGTGGCCAAGTTGCAATAACAAAAATCCAAAACCAAACCGTTTACCGTTAAGTCGATTCCGACTGAGCAACCCTATAGGACAGAGTAGAACTGCCCTGTAGGATTTCCAAGGAGTGGTTGGTAGATTTGAACTGCCAGCTTGAGCTCTTAACCACTGTACCACCAGGGCTCCAAAGTGGCCCCCAGATTAGAACATTTAGAGAGCAGAGATGTTTATTTCTCTCTCAGAACACAGTCCAAAGAGAGCTTTTGAAGTCGGTGAGGTATTCTGCTGCCCTGGTCCACTCAGGGACCCACGTTCCTTCCATGTTGTTTCTTAGCCATCTCATCAGGAGATGATCCTTGCTTGTGTGGTGAAAGCCATGTCACTATTCCGAAGTTCTAATCAGAAAGTGGAAAAAAGAGAATACAGAGGAAGTTGACCCACATATAAGGTTCTAGACCAAAAGCAGCACTCATTACTTTAGCTCATATTCCGTTGACAAGATCTAATTGCAAAAGCCTGAGAAATGTAATTTGAAACTGGGTGGTCAAGTAACCGTAAAGTTAATGCTGATTCATGGCAACCTCGTGTGTGTCAGAGTAGAACTGTGCCATCCTTGCTTCTGAGGAGCATTCTAGCTGTACTTCTTCCAAGACAGATTTGTTCATACTTCTGGGAGTCCATGGTATATTTAGTATTCTTCACCCGCACCATAATTCGAAGGCATCAATTCTTCGGTCCTCCTTATTCATTGTCCTGCTTTTGCATGCATGTGAAGCAATTGAAAAATACAATGGACCAGACTTAATGGTCTGACTGAGACTGGAGGAACCCCAGGAGACATGGCCCCCGGACTCTCTCTTAACCCACAACTAAAACCATTTCCGAAGCTAACTCTTCAGACAAAGAATAGACTGGACTATAAGACATAAAATGATACTGGTGAGGAGTGTGCTTCTTTGTTCGAGTAGATACACGAGACTAAATGGGCAACTCCTGTCCAGAGGTGGGATGAAAAGACAGAAAGGGATAGGAGCTGATTGAATGGACACGAGAAATCTGCATGGAAAGGAGGAGTGTGCTGTATATAGGGATAGCAACTAGGGTCAAATCACAATGTGTATATAAATTTTTATAGGAGAAACTAGAGCTGTAAACTTTCACCTAAAGCACAATTTAAAAAAAAAAAAGAAAGAAATACCGTGGCTATCATGCGCGCACCTTAGGCCTTAAAGTGACGTCTTATTTTTTATTTTAACGCTTTAAAGAAGTCTTTTATAGCAGATTTCCTGGTATATAAACCCCATGGGCCATCAAGTTGATTCTGACTCAGAGCAACCCTATAGTGACCTCACATATAAAATAAAAAAAAACCCAAGCCCATTCTGACACATAACGACCCTATAGGACAGAGTAGAACTGCCCCATAAGAGTTTCCAAGCGGCTTCTGGTGGATTCATACTGCTCACCTTTTGGTTAACAGCCATACCTCTTAACCACCACGCCACCAGGGTTTCCACCTCACATAAAAAAGTAGGCATTAGATAAATATTTGTTAGTTGAGTGAATAGGATATGTAAAATAAAATGTATTCCATACTTGAATTACTGAACCTGATTTTTACCTCTGCACGTAAGGAATTTGTATAGGGTCACTATGAGTTGGAATCTACTCAAAGGCAATGGGTTATTTCTTGGGCAACTGTGTGAAGTAATCTTCATTTGCCTCAGCTTTCAAAGAAGTGAGCAAACATTTGAGTCCTCCGTGGTTCTGTATAATCTCAGCAGACGAACGCTGTGTATGCAGAGACTCGTACGTGATGATGGTCCCACGTGCATGATGTGGCTAACACAGGCTTCAGTGATTCAGAGATAGGTGATCTGGTTACCCATTGCCATCGAGTCGATTCCGACTCATAGCGACCCTATAGGACACAGTAGAACTTGGGGAGAGGGAAAAAATATTCTGTTCCATCCCAACAATGGAAACAGCCACTTTTTTTCAGGTTCACAAGTAGAGTAGAGTTTGGGTAGGAAGAAGAATAATTTGGATTCCAGAATGACCTTTTGGGGTTAGAGAGAGAGGATTAAACAGTCTTCTAAAGACTGGGTGGATAAATGGACCTGTTTTATGATTTATTTTCTCTTCATCCTGTAATACATATTTCAGAAATCACGTACCACTAAGAACATTGAAAAAGTAGAGGTAAACCTTTTCTATTAAACATAGTCTCAGCGCATCGCTCTCCTTTGTGAATCCGTTAACCAACAAAAACCAGTTGCTGCTGAGTGGGTTCTGACTCACGGTGGCCCCATGTGTGTCAGAGTAGAACGGTGCTTTAAAGGTCTTTCGATAGCTGATTTTTCAGAAGTAGATCAACAGGCCTTTCTTTCCAGGCACCTCTAGGTGGACCCAAGCCTCCAACCTTTTGGGTAACCCATTGCACTGCCCAGAGATTCCTGTGAATCCATTACTTTTTACAAGTAGGCTCTGTGACCACTGGGCTCATGGAACTGCAAATATCTGAGCACTACTCAGGTGACATGTTTGGAAGACATGGTATTTAAGTGAGCATTTAAGGGCGAGTCAGCGGTGGGAATCTTGGGGAAGAGCATTCTGGTCTGTGGACCAAGACCTGTTGGCGTCGATTCCGACTCATAGCGACCCTATGGAACAGAGTAGAACTGCCTGCACGATTTCCAAGAAGCTCCTGCCATCCTTTTGGTGAGCCGCCATAGCTCTTAACCGCTACACCACTAGGGTTTCCTGGGTCTGTGAAGAGGCACCTAAATAAAAACCGCGAGGGAGGAGGAAGCGTGTTTTGTTCAGCAAAAGGCAGGTAGACCAGTTTGCCAGGAGCATACGCTATAAACAGTAAAGGGCCTTACATGCAGAGTTAAAGAGTTTTGTTTTATTCTGTGGTTTATGAATAACCAACAAAGATTTTGAACAGGGAAGTGACAGGTTGAGATCTGTATCTTAAGAAAACAATTCTGGAGGAAGGGAGTATGCAGAATTAATTGGGGGGGCTAGACTGGTATAAGGAAGTATACATGTTCATATTTACGTATATGTGGGTTTCTTTTATGAATGATGGAGGACTTTTGTTGTATCGTGGTGTTTGGCTGAGGCCTGCCCGAGTGAACCAGCATCCCTGTGAGTAGAAAAACAAGAACTGTGACAGACAGACTAGTGAGAGGGCTCGGCTTCTCGGCTTGGGAGTGTGCTGGCTCTCTGAGTTTGTGCTCCTTGGTGGTGAGGGAGCACCATGTGGGGGACCATGGTAGGAAGGTCTTGGGGCCCCTCTTGGGGTTTGCAGGCCTGGAGGACAAGTGGTGTTCCGTTCGTATTGTCTAGCATGGTCTTTTCTGTGTTTACCTCTGTTTTGTAACCACCGACCTTTAGTAAAGACTTGAGTGTTCAGTCCTGCGTACATAAAAAGGGCAGAGTTGTTTTTCACACTTTGGCTAACTTTAAATGGGAAGCAGCACCTTCCAAATGTAAGGTTAGTGCTGGGGGCAGTCAGGCTTGTTGACCCAGCTCTTCTCTCCCTTTGGAGATTCGTTTGCCAGTGCTAGTCCTGGAGGCACTTTTTTATAGGAGGCAATTGCTGTAATCTAGGTGAGAGGTAATGAAGTTACAGAGACCTGGATTATGATGCCAGATATCAGAAACATTTTGATGGCAGACTAAAGAATTTAGGGTCAAGGGAGAATAAAAGATAACCTAGAAGTCTGGGGATTGTTTAGGAAAATGATGCTATTAACAGATAGGGCCCCAGAAAGAGAAGCAGAGTTGCAGGGGATGGTGCCGAATTCATTTTGAGTTCCTTAGAAGGTAAGTGATTTTACCCAGTGTCATGTAGTTATGGAAAGTTTAGAGTTAGATTCTAGGTTTCCTGAAGTCAGGTCAGTGTTCTTTCTATTATTTTTTTTTTCCAGTTCTGACTCATGATGAACCCATGCACGTCAGAGTAGAACTGTGTGTGCTCCATAAGGTTTTCGTTGGCTGGTTTTTCAGAAGTAGATGGCGGGCTTTTCATTTGAGGTGCCTCTGGTGGACTCAAGCCTCCAACTTTTCAGTTAGCAGCTGAGCACGTTAACCATTTGCATCACTCAGGAAGTCCTTTTTCTATTATACTAAGACATATACTACGTGAAATAAAGTGTTTGTTGTGTGTCGGGTGGTGATAGTGCCTCCAAGATCTTAAGAAGATGTCAAGTGGCAGTTTTAAATGGATCTGGAGTGAAAATTTGAGGTTAAATGTAGAAATTTATTTTAGGAGTTATGTTTACAGGAGATAGTTGAAGCTGTGGGATAGATACGTTCACCCAGAGAGGTTTGGTACACAGGATGCAATTAGGAAATAGCCAAGAGGAAGTGTCTTTAAAAAGGAGGGAGTAAGAGCTTTAATGCAGTGAGGCGGAGGAAAGGAGAGAGGCAGAAAGAGTATTAACATTTTTAAAAGAAGTTTTGTGGTAATGGAGAGAAAGGCGTGCCAGGTAACCTAGGATATAATCAAGAGGTGAAAAGAGTGTTTATTTTTTAAGATCATACAGGCCACCGGGGAAGAATAGGACTAGAGTTGGAAGACAGAGGGAATAGTTCAATTAGTTTAACAAACAAATACTAAGTACCCCTGAGGTGATGGACAGGCATAGTGCTGGGTGCTAAAAATACAAAAATGAGATAAACATGGTCCTTCCTGCTTTTACTGTGTGATAAAGGCCAGGAGCAAGAGCAACACAAGAACAACTAATATTTGCTGAGCACTGTGTGTCAGGAGGAGCACCTGGGGGAGTGTAAATGGTTGACGTGCTCAGTTGTTAACCAAAAGGTTGAAGGTTCGAGTCCACTCAGAGGCACCTCGGAAGAAAGGCCTGGTGATCTACTTCCAAAAAATCAGCTCCTGACAACCCTATGGAGCACAATTGTACTCTGATGCAGAATTGACTCTATGGCAACTGGTTTTTTATGTGTCAGGAATTGTTGTAAATACTCTAGCCCAACGCATCCATGGGTTAGTTATTATTCTCTACATTTTAAAGAAGAGGAAACTCAGGCACAGAAAGGTTAGGTAATTTGCCCAAGGTATTTAACAGCTAGTGAGCTGTGGAGCCAAGATTGGAACCCAGGCCTTAACTCTGCACCTCTGTGCATTGTCTTAACAAATCATTACAGCACAATGCAAAGATAGAAGAACAAGCCACAGAAGTAGCAATAAGTAGAGAGGGGTTAAATATTTTCTGGCAGGTGATAGGATAGGGTAGGGTAAATCTCAGAGGAATAATGAATGGAAGACAGGATAGATCATGATAAAGGAAAACACACTGTCATATCAAAGTGTGGACCCAGTGTTGGTGTTGTATGTATGCCTGTACGTGTTAGTGTGTATGTATTACTGTTTTATATGTACAACCATCATCTCTGGCCTTTTCTCTGCCCCCATTCTCATCATAGGTGACCGTCACATTTGAGTAATTCATTTCTAAGAACAATTAAGGCATTTGAAAACTGTGAGAGCTGGGTTATCCTTTTAAAGGTATCAGCCATGCTCATCAAAACCATCATTAGAATGGAGTTATGATATTAAATATAAAATATGTGTCTGTCTAAGAATTCAGAGAACTCATAGAAATCTGAGAACATTCTCTGAAGATATTCTTGAGGAACAACCAGAGAACTTGATTGAAGATACAAATGAAATTCTGGGAAATAAGCAGTTATTGTGCATAGCATGGTTAATGGCCCTTTGTGAGAGAAATAAGTACATGTGGTAAACATAGGACTCCTGGTTATATGTTGTATGGCTGCCAGGTCCCTGAGCTTCACCCCATCCGTGACATAACACTGACCCCAACTGCTCCTTGGCTGTGAACTGCGTTCTCAGATTGGGAACACGGGGAGATCAGCAGTGCTGTGATCAGCAGGAACGCGACGAGGTGGTCTGTTTTGCACATTAGTTACTCGTTTAATAAAAACAAACTTAATCTTCAGTGGTTTATTTTAGGCCACATCAAAATGTCCCTGCATCAAAATAGTTGTCTCATTGTGGCCATGTGGCAAAGCGGTTACATCGAAATGTCATGTGTGGGCAAAGAGATTATTCTCGGAAGTGAGTAGGGGCATTTGATAAAGGAATAAGTAACTTCAGAATTGGAAGGATGGATTTTTACCCCCTTTACCATAGAGTTATATATGTGCCACTTCCAAGTATTCGTCTAACTCTGAAAAAAGGCCTTATCTATGTTCACGTGTCTGTGAAAGAAAAACCCAAGCGTTAGCATAACACCACCACCACCTAGTGGTAATATGTTGCAGTTTATTACAATTTATGAAAACCGTGCATCTGGTATTTATGAAGCATGCATATTTTGTACACTTTGGTTTCAATACAAGTATAATAGCACTTTATAAAAATACATTTATTTGTCTCTGTAATACTAATTGTTGTTGTTAGGTGCCATTGAGTCTGTTCCAACTCATGGCGACGCTGTGTACAACAGAAGGAAGCCCTGCCCAGTCCTATGCCATCCTCAGAATCTTTGCTGTGTTTGAGCTCATTGTTGCAGCCACTGTGTCAGTCCATCTCATTGAGGGTCTTCCCCTTTTTTGCTGACCTTTTACTTTACCAAGCATGATGATCCCTCCTGATAACATGTCCAAAGTACATGAGAAGTCTTAACTATCCTTGCTTCCAAGGAGCAATCTGGCTGTGTTTCTCCCAAGACAGACTTGTTCATTCTTCTGTCAATCCATGGTATATTCAATATTCTTCTCCAGCACCATAATTCAAAGGCATCAATTCTTCCTTGGTCTTCCTTGTTCATTGTGCAGCTTTTGGACGCATATGAGGCGATTGAAAATACTATGGCTTAGGTCAGGGTGCACTTTAGTCTTCAAAGTGACATCTTTGCTTTTCAACACTATGAAGAGGTCTTTTGCAGCATATTTTCCCAATGCAATACATCATTTGATTTCTTGACTACTGCTTCTGTGGGTGTAGATTGTGGGTCCAAGTAAAATGAAATCCTTGACATCTTCAATGTTTTTTCTGTTTATTATGATATGGCTAATAATAATTAGAAAAACACCCTTAGGAACAGTTCTAAAGTAGGTACATTTAACAATGGAGAGAGAGCTTAATTTTAGGAATTAACAAATATAAAAAAAAAAATACACAGTCAGGAGGGTAATTATATATATCCTTATAGCTTTTCTCAATGAAAATGACAAACCAGCATAAGGGACAAACTAGCATTCACTCAATGGTTTATCTGCGGAGAGGGTAACTAGAATATGTTGGATAACCTACATTATTTTGTTTCAGAATGTGTAAATTTGTATTTAAATATGAATGTCCCAAATATTTAGAGAGCTTATAGTATTCAAACAAAATAATGAAGAACTTTTGAACCAATGAAGCAGAGATATTTGGAATACTTCATGGAGACGTTGGGAACCTGCACCGTCTTCTTCGTTTTGTTTCCCTGCGCACATGTTCTCTGGATTTCTTGATGTGCAGACCTGACCACCTCTCAGGTGGAATTGGGTTTTTGTGTGCTGCAGCATAATTGGCTTTTGTTTGAAAGATTGAGCTTTCCCCTTTTGGGGCAGGGAAGAGGCCATGGGAGTTGTAGTGGAAAGCCTTTTTCCATCCTGTTTGGTCAGGTTGGATGTAGTAGGATGAGAAGCTGCAGGGCTGCAGACCCATTTGAGAGATTTATAGTGTGCTTCGTTTAATTTAGCCGTTGTGTGTACATTGCCAGAGGGCAGATGCTGCCACCAGTGTGATGGCCAGAGTCTCATTTTTCCATTACATCCTAGACCATCAGAATCAGGCTGTGTGTGCCTGTGTGTGTGTTTTATAGGTAAAAGTAAACAATTACTTCTGCTAAAATTAAAAAAAAAAAAAAAAGTGGTTATTTTTCTGAGAATAAAAAACTATTTTACATACTTTTAGAACATTGAATGCCAACGTTTTGATGTCTGAATACTAGGTACCATCATATTAAATGCATGTGATCATCTAGCCTCATGTCGTTTGAACCATACTTCATGGAGCTGTAGAATCCCTTAGAGGTATCCCAGGATGGGGAGGCTGAACTGGTCAGGGTCTGGATTACCTATTTAAAGTACCTCAGATTATTCTAATACAAACAAAAAACTGTTTGAGCACAGCTGCTCCATGCCGCAGTCTATAAAAAGGGAAATGTTTTGTGATAGTGTAAATCACAAGCACCCTTGTCACCTTACTACATTATCATTAAATAGTGGTTCCAGAAACACCCCTTACCTCCATCCTTGTATAGCTAGGCGGTCCCTCTCTTATTGCCTTTACCCTCTGGCTCCTGCTGTGTGCAGCTCCCCCCATTGCTTCCATTCCAGTCCCTCTGCCTGCATTTGCTCTCCTGAAGTGGCAGTGCAGGGATGGAGACGGGATTAAGGAACGGGGAAGGATAAGCCCCTAGGGCCACACTCCCCTACCACCTGTTTCCCAGCACACAGCCATGTCCACTACTGAATCCAGCTCTTCATCCCCTCATCTAGAGGTCTGTTTCTAGTCTTTATCTGTAGATGAAATCTGGTTTTTCTGTGCGTGTTAGTTGAGTGTACCTTGGTTTTTTGTGGGCAGCTGGCTCTCAGGAGGAAGAAGGGAAGAGCTTGAGTGAGCATGCTCAGTTTAATAAAAAAAAAATGCTCAGTTTAATAGTCCTGGGTTAATCTTCTCCCTGGAGGAGAGCGGGGGCAGGAGTGGCACATTATTAGGGCTCCACACAGGGGAAAGACACATTAGAAGTGGAGATACGTAGTCCTTCCCTAAAAATGTGTTTCACAAAGATTCTGACTCCAAATTTTAAAAGTTCTTAAGGCCAAATAAGAGTAAATAGATCCAAAAAAAAAAAAAAAAAAACCCATACCCCTCAAGTCGATTCTGACTCATAGCAACCCTATAGGACAGAGTAGAACTGCCTCATAGAGTTTCCAGGAAACACCTGGTGGGTTTGAACTGCTGACCTTTTGGTTAGCAATGGTAGCACTTAACCACTACTCCACCAGGGTGTCCAGTGGTTAGATTGGAGGGTATCAATTAAAGATGGTTAAAAAAAAAAAAGGACCAAGGTGGTGAATTATGTTTTTTAAAAAGATTTATGAAAATTATTATACTTAAATATTATCTGTGAGAGTGTTGGTTTTTTTTTCAGTATTTTTAAAATAATTTTGTTGAAAATATACACAGCATGGGTGGTGGCCACACAGCATAGCTTACATCAATTCAGCAATTTCTGCATATACAATTCAGTGACATTGATTACATTCTTGAAGTTGCGCAACCATTCTCACCCTCCTTTTCAGAATTATTCCTACCGCATTCACATGAGCTCACTGCCCCTAAGTTTCTTATCCAGTCTTCTGAGGTGCTGTTGTCGATTTGATCCCATATAGATAGTTCTTAAAAGAACACAGTTTTCAAGGCAGCCATTCTTTACTAGTTAAGCTAAAGTATTGTTTGGTTTAAGGAAGACTTCAGGGGATATTTTTGGTTTAAAGTTTATGGTTTAAAGTTTATGGTTTAAAGATTATATGAGAGTGGTTTTAAAGCCTGACTGGTAATTACAATTACCTGAAGAGATTTTAATACACGTGGCTTCCTGACCCCTGCTCCATAGCTACTGAATCAAAGTCTCTCAGGTGACCTGAGGTGCGTCAGTGTTGATAAAGTTCTCTGTATGATTGCGATGATCAGCCAGGTTTTAGAACAGTCGATGTATTTAAGAGTTTAATGTAATGCACGTATACATTTTATTTTTTAAAAGAGGCTTATGTTTATTTTTAAGAAAGTAGGAAATTCATGGTAGGGGAAACATCAGAAGGGGAAACATGAGAATATAAGAATGCAAGGTGCAAAGTTAAGAGGGCCTGGAATCAAGAGGAAGTGATGGGGAGTTTTGAAGGCTGACGCAGTTTGACATGTGACTGAGGAAAGAGATTGACAGACCCATCCAGAACGAGATCAAAAGGCTGACCTTCCGAAGGCATGAGATGAGGGGCAGTAATCTTTCAGGTACAAATTTTTGCATGTTTGTGGGGAAAAATAGTTATATAAAAATACTTACAAGGGCCAAAAAAAAAAGCAATCCATTAAGATGCAGACATATGAAGACAGACCTTTGGTTTTAGGGATAGAGGCTCAAACTCAGATCTGCATGGTTTGTGTCTGACCACCTTTCAAGACAAATTTTTTTTTTTAATTAACTTTTATTGACCTTCAAGTGAACGTTTACAAATCAAGTCAGACTGTCACATATAAGTTTGTATACACCTTACTCCGTACTCCCACTTGATCTCCCCCTAATGAGTCAGCCCTTCTAGTCTCTCCTTTTGTGACAGTTTTGCCAGCTTCCAACTCTCTCTATGCTCCCATCCCCACTCCAGACAGGAAATGCCAACACAGTCTCAAGTGTCCACCTGATACAAGTAGCTCACTCTTCATCAGCATCTCTCTCCTACCCATTGTCCAGTCCCTTCCATGTCTGATGAGTTGTCTTCGGGAATGGTTCCTGTCCTGGGCCAACAGAAGGTTTGGGGACCATGACCGCCGGGATTCCTCTAGTCTCAGTCAGACCATTAAGTCTGGTCTTTTTATGAGAATTTGGGGTCTGCATCCCACTGATCTCCTGCTCCCTCAGGGGTTCTCTGTTGTGCTCCCTGTCAGGGCAGTCATCGGTTGTGGCCGGGCACCAACTAGTTCTTCTGGTCTCAGGATGATGTAGGTCTCTGGTTCATGTGACCCTTTCTGTCTCCTCGGCTCATAGTTATCGTGTGACCTTGGTGTTCTTCATTCTCCTTTGCTCCAGGTGGGTTGAGACCAATTGAAGCATCTTAGATGGCCGCTTGTTAGCGTTTAAGACCCCAGATGCCACATTTCAAAGTGGGATGCAGAATGTTTTCATAATAGAATTATTTTGCCAATTGACTTAGAAGTCCCCTTAAACCATGGTCCCCAAACCCCCCCTTGCTCCCCTGACCTTTGAAGCATTCAGTTTATCCAGGAAACTTCTTTGCTTTTGGTCCAGTCCATGTGAGCTGACCTTCCATGTATTGAGTATTGTCCTTCCCTTTACCTAAAGCAGTTCTTATCTACTAATTAATCAGTAAAAAACCCTCTCCCTCCCTCCCTCCCTCCCCCCCTCGTAACCACAAAAGTATGTGTTCTTCTCAGTTTATACTATTTCTCAAGATCTTATAATAGTGGTCTTATACAATATTTGTCCTTTTGCCTCTGACTAATTTCACTCAGCATAATGCCTTCTAGGTTCCTCCATGTTATGAAATGTTTCACAGATTTGTCACTGTTCTTTATCGATGCGTAGTATTCCATTGTGTGAATATACCACAATTTATTTAACCATTCATCCGTTGTTGGACACCTTGGTTGCTTCCAGCTTTTTGCTGTTGTAAACAGAGCTGCAATAAACATGGGTGTGCATATATCTGTTTGTGTGAAGGCTCTTATTTCTCTAGGGTATATTCCGAGGAGTGGGATTTCTGGGTTGTATGGTAGTTCTATTTCTAACTTTTTAAGATAACGCCAGATAGATTTCCAAAGTGGTTGTACCATTTTACATTCCCACCAGCAGTGTATAAGAGTTCCAATCTCTCCGCAGCCTCTCCAACATTGATTATTTTGTGTTTTTTGGATTAATGCCAGCCTTGTTGGAGTGAGATGGAATCTCTTCGTAGTTTTAATTTGCATTTCTCTAATGGCTAATGATCGAGAGCATTTTCTCATGTATCTGTTAGCTGCCTGAATATTTTCTTCAGTGAAGTGCGTGTTCATATCCCTTGCCCACTTCTTGATTGGGTAGTTTGTCTTTTTGTGGTTGAGTTTTGACAGAATCATGTAGATTTTAGAGATCAGGCGCTGGTCGGAGATGTCATAGCTGAAAATTCTTTCCCAGTCTGTAGGTGGTCTTTTTACTCTTTTGGTGAAGTCTTTAGATGAGCATAGGTGTTTGATTTTTAGGAGCTCCCAGTTATCTGGTTTCTCTTCATCATTTTTGGTAATGTTTTGTATTCTGTTTATGCCTTGTATTAGGGCTCCTAAGGTTGTCCCTATTTTTTCTTCCATGATCTTTATTGTTTTAGTCTTTATGTTTAGGTCTTTGATCCACTTGGAGTTAGTTTTTGTGCATGGTGTGAGGTATGGGTCCTGTTTCATTTTTTTGCAAATGGCTATCCAGTTATGCCAGCACCATTTGTTAAAAAGACTATCTTTTCCCCAATTAACTGACACTGGGCCTTTGTCAAATATCAGCTGCTCATATGTGGATGGATTTATATCTGGGTTCTCAATTCTGTTCCACTGGTCTATGTGTCTGTTGTTGTACCAGTACCAGGCTGTTTTGACTACTGTGGCTGTATAACAGGTTCTGAAATCAGGTAGAGTGAGGCCTCCCACTTTCTTCTTTTTCAGTAATGCTTTGCTTATCCGAGGCTTCTTTCCCTTCCATATGAAGTTGGTGATTTGTTTCTCTATCACCTTAAAAAATGACATTGGAATTTGGATCGGAAGTGCATTGTATGTATAGATGGCTTTTGGTAGAATAGACATTTTTACTATGTTGAGTCTTCCTATCCATGAGCAAGGTATGTTTTTCCACTTAAGTATGTCCTTTTTAGTTTCTTGTAGTAGTGCTTTGTATAGGTCTTTTACATCTTTGGTAAGATTTATTCCTAAGTATTTTATCTTCTTGGGGGCTACTGTGAATGGTATTGATTTGGTTATTTCCTCTTTGATGTTCTTTTTGTTGATGTAGAGGAATCCAAGTGATTTTTGTATATTTATCTTATAACCTGAGACTCTGCCAAACTCTTCTATTAGTTTCAGTAGTTTTCTGGAGGATTCCTTAGGGTTTTCTGTGTATAAGATCATGTCATCTGCAAACAGAGATAATTTTACTTCCTCCTTGCCAATCCGGATGCCCTTTATTTCTTTGTCTAGCCTAATTGCTCTGGCTAGGACTTCTAGCACGATGTTGAATAAGAGCGGTGATAAAGGGCATCCTTGTCTGGTTCCCGTTCTCAAGGGAAATGCTTTCAGGCTCTCTCCATTTAGAATGATGTTGGCTGTTGGCTATGTATAGATGCCCTTTATTATGTTGAGGAATTTTCCTTCAGTTCCTATTTTGGTGAGAGTTCTTATCATAAATGGGTGTTGGACTTTGTCAAATGCCTTTTCTGCATCAATTAATAAGATCATGTGGTTTTTGTCTTTTGTTTTATTTATATGGTGGATTACATTAATGGTTTTTCTAATATTAAACCAGCCTTGCATACCTGGTATAAATCCCACTTGGTCGTGGTGAATTATTTTTTTGGTATGTTGTTGAATTCTATTGGCTAGAATTTTGTTGAGGATTTTTGCATCTATGTTCATGAGGGATATAGGTCTGTAATTTTCTTTTTTTGTGATGTCTTTACCTGGTTTTGGTATCAGGGAGATGGTGGCTTCATAGAATGAGTTAGGTAGTATTCCGTCATTTTCTGTGCTTTGAAATACTTTTAGTAGTAGTGGTGTTAACTCTTCTCTGAAAGTTTGTTAGAACTCTGCAGTGACGCCATCCGGGCCAGGGCTTTTTTTGTTGGGAGTTTTTTCATTACCTTTTCAATCTCTTTTTTTGTTATGGGTCTATTTAGTTGTTCTACTTCTGATTGTGTTAGTTTAGGTAGGTAGTGTTTTTCTAGGAATTCATCCATTTCTTCTAGGTTTGCAAATTTGTTAGAGTACAATTTTTCGTAATAATCTGATATGATTCTTTTAATTTCAATTAGGTCTGTTGTGATGTGGCCCTTCTCGTTTCTTATTCGGGTTATTTGTTTCCTTTCCTGTATTTCTTTAGTCAGTCTAGCCAATGGTTTATCAATTTTGTTAATTTTTTCAAAGAACCAGCTTTTGGGTTTGTTAATTCTTTGAATTGTTTTTCTGTTCTCTAATTCATTTTTTTTTTTTTAATTCATTTAGTTCAGCTCTAATTTTTATTATTTGTTTTCTTCTGGTGCCTGATGGGTTCTTTTGTTGCTCACTTTCTATTTGTTCAAGTTGTCGGGACAGTTCTCTGATTTTGGCTCTTTCTTCTTTTTGTATGTGTGCATTTATCGATATAAATTGGCCTCTGAGCACTGCTTTTGCTGTGTCCCAGAGATTTTGATAGGAAGTATTTTCATTCTCGTTGCATTCTATGAATTTCCTTATTCCCTCCTTAATGTGTTCTATAACCCAGTCTTTTTCCAGGAGGGTATTGTTCAGTTTCCAAGTATTTGATTTCTTTTCCCTAATTTTTCTGTTATTGAGTTCCACTTTTGTGGCCTTGTGGTCTGAGAAGATGCTTTGTAATATTTCGATGTTTTGGATTCTGTTTTATGACCTAATATGTGGTCTATTCTAGAGAATGTTCCATGTGCGCTAGAAAAAAAAGTATACTTTGCAGCAGTTGGGTGGAGAGTTCTGTATAAGTCAATGAGGTCAAGTTGGTTGATTGTTGTAATTAGGTCTTCCGTGTCTCTGTTGAGCTTCTTACTGGATGTCCTGTCCTTCTCCGAAAGTGGTGTGTTGAAGTCTCCTACTATAATTGTGGAGGTGTCTATCTCACTTGTCAGTTCTGTTAAAATTTGATTTATGTATCTTGCAGCCCTGTCATTGGGTGCGTAAATATTTAATATGGTTGTATCTTCCTGGTCAATTGTCTCTTTTATCATTATGTAGTGTCCTTCTTTATCCTTTGTGGTAGATTTAAGTTTAAAGTCTATTTTGTCAGAAATTAATATTGCTACTCCTCTTCTTTTTTGCTTATTGTTTGCTTGATATATGTTTTTCCATCCTTTGAGTTTTAGTTTGTTTGTGTCTCTAAGTCTAAGGTGTGTCTCTTGTAGGCAGCATATAGACGGATCGTGTTTCTTTATCCAGTCAAGACAAATTTTGAAGGCTTAACTGTTAGATAAAATACCAGTTGCTCCTGAGTTGTTTCCAACTAAATGGAGATCCCCCGTGTGTGTCAGAGTAGAACTGTGCCCCGCAAGATTTTCAATGGCAGATATTTTGGAAATAGATCTCCAGGCCTTTCTTCTGAGATGCCTTTGGGTAGACCCAAACCTTCAACCTGTTCATTAGCATCTGAGCGCTTTAACCATTTGCACCACCCAGGGACTCCAGGATGAAGTACAGAAGGATAGAAAAACTTATCACAAATAATAGTTGATTTACATGTTTTACAGGTATATCTGGCTTGTATAATATCCGTATACAGTACTAATGCTGATGAGATAGATGGCCTACAATAATAAAGATGAAATGTTAGTGGATAAAACAGAATGGCTTTGAACTTGGGGTGGGGGGCAGGGACAGGATAGGTAACAATTTTAATGCTTGTTTTTGCTGCAGGGAAATTTGCAAGCAAGAAGGAGATGGCCACACAATAGCAGTTACAGATTCAGTTCTTAGAATGCCCTGCAGTTTCCTGCCCCTGCTCTCACTTAAAAGCTCCTAGTCTACTGTTAAGGTTTCCCCTTAAAGCCATTTCAGCGCCTTTATTTGAATGTCAGTAACTCTGTACTTTATTCAACAAATAATTAGGAAGTTTCATTGTCTTAGGTGCTATGTGATGTCTCTGAGTTCACAGGCTAGTTGGGGAGGTAGAAGTATTGTCTGGTGCTCGTTGAATTGAAAGCATCCATACACGTTTATTCAGGGGGCTGCTGCCTCCAAGACGGCTCTCAGGTGGCTTAGAAGGGTGGGCTTTTACAGAGAGCAGATAAGAAAATGCAAATTAAGTATGAATATTCAGGATCAACCTTCATGCAGGCATTCAGAGCTTGGGGATGACTGCATTTTCTTTAGAGAAGCCTTGATTCCCCAGGATGGAGGAAGTGGTTGATTTTCCTCCATTAGGATGTTAAGTCTCCACCCAGAGGTAGGTTGAGGCCATCTATGCCCGATTGTGTGGCTATCTTGTCAAAAAAGATAATTTTCAGAAGAAAGGGCAGCTCATTCTGCTCTGTATAGGAGGCTAAGCCAGAACAGGTGTCTCTTAGAAGGGTTGGGCTCTGAGGCGGCCTGCCTCAATTTTGGGACTGTACATCCTTTGTGTGGTTAAACATGGCTTTCATGTGATAATTTCTCTAAGTACAAGCACGTGCCCTTGATTGGGAATGTTCTCTGCTTAAAATACCTTTTCCCAAAAATATGAATTGCTAAAATAGCACCTCAGTTGTGATACTTTGTATAGCATTTGGGAGTTTACAAAAGACACTTATATGCTGTCGTGGATTAAATTACTTCCCCCCAAAAATGTGTGTATCAACTTGGTTAGGCCATGATTCCCAGTATTCTGTGGTGGACCTCCATTTTGTGATTGTAAGTTTCTGTTAAAAGAATTAGGGTGGGATTGTAATGCCCTTACCAGGTCACCTCCCTGATACAAGGTAAAGAGAGTTTCCCTGGGGAGTGGCCCACGCCACCTTTTGTCTCTCAGGAGATGAAAAGGAAGTAAGCAGAGAGTTGGGAACCTCATACCGTGAAGAAAGTAGTACCAGGAGCAGAGCGTGTCCTTTGGACCTGAGGTTCCTGCACTGAGATGCTCCCAGACCAAGGGAAGACTGATGACAAGACCTTCCTCCAGAGCTGACAGAGAGAGCCTTTCCCTAGAGCCAGTGCCCTGAATTCAGACTTCTAGCCTATGCCGTCCACTTACGGTATTTCTATTAGAGCAGCACTAGATGGCTAAGACACATACCATTTTGTTTCATCCTAACAACTCTTGAGGAATACAGGCCAGGTGATATTTCTCCTTCCGTTACACGTGGGGAAGCTGAGGTTCATAGTTGGTATTACTTATTTGAGGTCACAAAGCTAAAAAGCGTTGGTGCCAGAAGTAGAGTCCAATTCAGGCTCTTTGTAGGAGCCAAAATGATTTCTTTGTAAAAGAAATTCTGCCTATATATTGACTTGCTGGAGGGAAAAAAAAAAAAAAGGAAATCTTTTTCCATTAAATTCCTCGAATTCCTATCAGTCAAAAGAAAAATAAACTGTTTTAATCCTTTTCTTTTAATTTTGCTTACTTATTGTTTTCTAGTGAATAAATCAATAAACATTTAATTAATTATTTACTAAGTCTTAGGTACTTGGCTATGTGTGGGATGGAAAATAAATAAGATACAGTTTGTCCTTGAGAAACTCATAGTCTTATAGGAGCGAGGCACAGAAATTAAAAAAAGAAAATTACTGTAGAACATGATTAATGTTATAAATTATGTATGAAAATAGTGCTGTGGGTGTATCAAGGGTGTGATGGTGACCTGAGTCCTGAGGAATGGCGACGGTGGTGGTGGGGATGATTTTACAGGAAGAAGGAGATGAAAACATTATAACTAGAAATGTGAAAAAGCTTGGACATGTGGAAGCATGACATATTCGGGGGTTAGTAAGTACTTCTCCCTTACTCTACTGTTAGGTGAATTTATGGGAACTGTTGAAGATGAGGAGCCCCTGGGTGGTACAAACGGTTAATGTGCTTGGCAGCTAACCAAAAGGTTGGTGGTTCAAGTCCACCTAGAGACATCTTGGAAGAAAAGCACTGGCAATCTACTTCTGAAAAATCGGCCACTGAAAACCCTATAGGCACAGTTCTACTCTGACACAAAAGTCAGAAATCAGCTCAATGGTGACTGGACTGGTAGCTAAAGAGGAAGCTGTTAAAGGTGTGTCAGCTTGTGGTAGAGTCTTGTGTGCCTGGCTAATAAGCCAGGAATTATGCAGTGGGTGATGGGAAACCATTGAATATATTAAACCAGAGTTGACGGGATTAGATCTGTATCTCAGAGAATAATTCTGTCCGCAGTGGGATGAGTGGACTAGAGATGGGAAGCATTGATAGCATGGAGAACATTTAGGAAACTCTTGGGTTCAAGGGAAATGGATAATAAGAGCTTGAACTAAGACAATAGCAAGAGTGGAAAGGGATGGATTTAAGAGCCGAAACCTTGGCTATAATAAATAATGCTTACTGAGGGTGACTGATATTAATGATGCTAATATCTTTACATACCACTATTTTAAAGAATTATATATTCTTTCATATCCATTGTCTCACATATCATCAGCATATAGTGACATATTATTTCCACTTCAGATATTAAAGTTTGTGAACTAAAGATGCTCACCATTGAAGAAGGCCAAATAGACTCATGATGTTACAGGTTCTGTACAGGTACCCAGGAAGGCATAGCACAACCTTTCTAGAATTCATGTTACAATATTGGTAAGAAGAATGTATAAAACCAAACCAAGCTTGTTGCCATCGAGTCGACTCGAACTCATGGTGACCCTATAGGACAGGGTAGAACTGGCCCTTAAGGTTTCTAAGGAGTGCCTGGTAGATTTGAACTGCTGGCCTTTTGGTTAGCAGCTGTACCTCTTGACCACTATGCAACCAGGGTTTCCCAGGAATATATAGACAAAAGAAAATTCTGTTTTTGGGAGATGGAATAGACAGTATTTAGAAGAGATAGGAAAGAAGTGATTCTATAAAAGGTAGAGTTGTAAAAACTTGACCAGCCCACCTCTCCCATCTCACTGAATTCCATTCCCTAGAAAAAAGAAAAGTGAAGGGTCATGTTGGGACAATACTAGGGTAAGCTAGAGATTCTTCTGAAATTTTTTTTTAGTTTCTCATTCAACAGTTTATATACAGATTGTTTAGTGACATTGGCTGCAATCCCCACAATGTGTCAGCAGCACTCTGCTCCTTTCTACCCTGGTTTCCCCATGTCTGTTCATCCAGTTTTCCTGTCCCTTCCTATTTTCTCATCTTTGCTTTTGGGCAGGTGTTCCCCATTTGGTCTTGTGTAGTCAGCTGAGCTAAGAAGCACCTTCCTCACATGTATTATTGTTTTATAGGCCTGTCTAATCTTTTTGGCCAAAAGGTAGACTTTGAGAGTGGCTTCAGTTCTGAGTTTAGCAGAGTTTCCAGAGGGCATGGTCTTGGGGGTTCTTCCAGTCTCCATCAGACCAGTAAGTCTGGTCTTTTTTTGTGAATTTGAATTTTGTTCTACGCTTCTCTCCTGTTCTACCCAGGACTCTATTGTGATCCCTGTCAGAGTGGTCAGTGGTGGTAGCCAGGCACCACTGAGTTATTCTGGGCTCCGACTGGTGGAGGCTGTGGTTTATGTGGTCCATTTGTCCTTTGGCCTAGTATTTGCCTTGTGTCTTTGATTTTTTTTATTCTCTTTTGCTCTGGATGGGGTGGGACAAATAGATACATCGTAAATGGCCGCTCACAAGCTTTTAAGACCCCAAATGCTACTTAACAAAATAGGATGTAGAACATTTTCTTTATGAACTATGCCAGTTGACCTAGATGTCCCCTGAGACTATGGTCCCCAGCCCTCAGGCCCAGTAGCATGGACCCTCAGGGTGTTCGGATGTGTCTAGGAAGCTTCTATGACTTTGCCTTGGTCAAGTTGTGCTAACTTCCTCTATATTGTGTGTTGTCTTTCCCTTTCATCCAAGTTAACACTTGTCTACGATCTATTTAGTGATTTCCGCTCCCATTCCTCCCTTTGTTCGTAACCATCAAAGTTTGTATGTGTGTGTGTAAACTTTTCTTGAGTTTTGATACTAGTGGTCTCATACAATATTTGACCTTTTGTGATTGACTTATTTCACTCAGCATAATGTCTTCCAAATTCATCCGTGTTATGAAATGTTTTGAGGATTCACAGTTGTTCTTTATTATTGTGTAGTAGTCCATTGTGTGTGTGTACCATAATTTGTTTATCCATTCATCTGTTGATGGGTAATTAGGTTGTTTCATCTTTTCGCTGTTGTGAACATTGCTGCAGTGAACATCGGTGTGGATATGTCTACTTGTGTGATGGCTCTTATTTCTCTAGGATTTATTCTTAGGAGTGAGATCATTAAAATCTTACCATATTTCTATCCCACACTTTTTAAGGAGGTGACATATCATTTTCCATAGTGGTTGTACCATTTTACATTCCCATTAGCAGTGCATAAGAATTCCAGTCTCCCTGCAGCCTCTCCAATATTTATTATTTTCTGGTTTTCTGATCAGTGCCATTATTACTGATATGAGATGATACCTCATTGTAGTTTTGATTTGCATTTCTCTAATGGCTGATGATCTCAGACATTTCCTCATGTGTCTGTTAGTTGCCTGAATGTCTACTTTGATGAAGCGTCTGTTCATGCCTTTTGCCCAATTTTAATTGGATTATTTGTCTTTTTTGTTGTTGGGGTGTTGAAATGTTTTATAGATTTAAGAGATTAGACTCTTGTCGGATATGTCGTAGCCAAAAAATCTTTCCCAGTCTGTAGGTTCTTTTTTTAGTCTTTTGGTAAAGCCTTTTGATGAGCGTAAGTGTTTAATTTTTAGGAGCTCGCACTTATCTATTTTATCTTCTGATGTTTGCGCATTGTTAGTTATGGCTTGTATTGTATTTATACCATGTATTAGGGCCCCTAGTATTGTCCCTATTTTTTCTTCTATGGTCTTTATTGTCTTGGGTTTTATATTTAGTCTTTGATCCATTTTGAGTTAGTTTTTGTATATGGTGTGAGGGATGGTCCTGTTTCATTTTTTCATAGATAGACATCCAGTTTTGCTAGTACCATTTGTTAAAAAGGCTGTCTTTTACCCCATTTCATGGGCTTTGGTACTTTATCAAAGATCAGCTGACCACAGGTGAATTGATTTATGTCTGAGTTCTCAACTCTGTTTCATTGGTCTATGTGTCTGTCAGTTTACCAGTACCAGGCTGTTTTGATTACCGTAGCTGTACAGTAGGTTCTAAGATTGAGTAGTGTGAGGTCTCATACTTGGTTCTTTTTCTTCAATAATACTTTGCTTATCTGGGGCCTCTTTCCTTTCTATATAAAGTTGGGGATTAGTTTTTCCCTTTTGTTAAGGAATGCTATTGGCATTGTGAAAATGTTGGGTCTTCCTATCCAAGAACAATGGTAGTTTTTCCATTTATGTAGGTCTCTTGGTTTCTTCTGGAATTTTTGATAACATCTGTACATGGCATGCATTGTTCCTGACCTTTGCACTTCACCACATCACAAACTCTTCACCACACTTGTTTAATAGCAAAAAGCGTGAACAAAAAGCCAACATATGAAAATGTATAGATGTTAGATAAATTAGGCAGTGACCATTTGATTTTTGAAAAGATACTTGACTTTACAGAAAGATTTATCGAGTGGCGCTTTTCAAAGTTGCATTGTTCTCAGGGCATTTAAAGTAGTATTACATTTAAGAAACTTCATCCTGTTACACAGAGGTGTTTATGGAATTTTAGGTGAGATTCTGGGGCACATATATTTATGTAACTTAAAAGAGAAACTGCTTTTGTTTGCTCCAAGCATGAAATGAGCAGTTCATCAGCTTTAAGACATTGAACTAAAAACAGTCTCAGAAAGCCAGTTAGATAAGAGTTCTTTCAAAACTTAAAGCTTATTCTTTGAAAATACATATATTTTTCAAAGCAAGGTTCATTTAACGTCTTTTCAATTTTTGGAAACTGGGTTATTGGATTTCAGTTAGCATCTGTGTGACTTTGCTGATTTCTCATGAGGTGCAGATAGCACTGAACCAATTATCAGCCACATTGTATGACTAAATTGCAGTTAAATATAAATGCTCCTCAGCCTTTTTTTGAAAAAAAAAAAAAGAAGGGGGGGTTTATTCTTTACTCTGTACTTTGTAAACAAAATAAAATTAAAATGTAACATTTGTTTTTATCATGTGATCATGAATATTACTATTGCTAGCTTTCTCTTTGTTATTCTACTTGAAATTAATATTGACTGTAATAAATAATATGAATTTAAGGAAAAATAGTTTCTTGTTTCTTTTTCATTTAGTGAATTCATTGTTTTTAGATGTTTAGGCTTCACAAATGTTTTTCTCTTAACCACACTTCAATTATATGATCCTGTTTTCTAGAGCTGTTGCAAATTAATCATTTTTTGGTTATGTTCCTTCTTTTATAAGAAGTGTTTGTTTAAATAGCCAGATATAAACAGAAGTTTATTTGGAGGATTTACTTTGATGTGAATGACTGCCTCCCAGTTAAAAATTTTAAATCACATCATTTAGCTTCAGGATGCTTTTTTTTTTCCTTCAAGAATTTTAAATTACCTGTTTGTATATTATCACACAGATAAGCTTGTACATCCCTGAAGACAAAGACTGTGACCTTACACAGTTTTGTATTCCCCACAGCCTCACTCACTATAGGAGATTAATATACACTCAGGTAAGATTAAAGAAGAACGTAGTAATTGTATAAAAAATCCAAACCAGTTGCTGTCGAGTTGACTCTGACTCATGGCAACCCCATGTGCTGCAGAGTAGAACTACACTCCATAGGGTTTTCAAGACATTTTAGAAGCAAATTGCCAAGCCTTTCTTCCATGGTGCCTCTGGGTGGGTTCAAACTGCCAACCTTTTGGTTAGTAATCGCGTGCTTAACCATTCGCCCCATGCAGAAACTCCAATAATTTGTATAAAAAACCAAACCTGTTGCTGTTAAGTTGATTCCAACTCATAGGGACCCTATAGGGCAGAGTAGAACTGCCCCATAGGGCTTCTAAGGCTGTAATCTTCATGGAAGCAGACTGCCTCGTCTTCTCCCACAGAGCAGCTGGTAGGCTCAAAGCACCAACCTTTTTGTTAGTGTGCCATTCAGTGACATAGGTGTTGTCATATAGGTAAGGTAAGGGTGCATTAGAGGGACAGAAGTGGCAGTGGTGGCGTCTTCCTAAGCGGTCAGGCGGCCTCCACAGGGGCAGTGTCAGTGAATCAGGGTTTTGATGGATAGGAACTTTCTAGGCCAAAGAGGACATTTAGAACAGAGGAAGGAGCATGGGAAGGGGCAGGCAGCGAGGTTAGAGAGCACTAGGTAGGGGACTTCTTTGATATATAAAGGACTTTGGACTTAATGCTGCAGGCAAAAGAGAACTAATGAAGGGCTTTAAGCTGTGTCATAGTATAATCAGCTTTTCATTTTAGAAAATTATTCCAGTTAGCCTTGTGAGAATGACATAGATGATTTGTATTTTCTTAAAAACAGTGCTTACAGAACATAAATTAGACAAGCATCAACATCTTCATTGCCTTAAACAGAACTTTACAAAATCCCACTACACCTACTTCTGTAATTTGAATTTCCAAATGATTTATCCTTTCGCCAAGTTATATTTTTATAGCATTTCCACACTTTGTGTGTTTGGGTTTAAGGATTATAAACTTCCTTCCCTTAGTTACTTGCATCAGATGTCTGCTTCTGCAGCATTGCAGCTCACCACATAACTCTTCCTAATACCCCCTCGGCAGTCACAGCAGGCCTGCCCATATTTCTCCTAAAAAGCATCTTGAAGTAGCACTACATTGAATTGGCATGACTGTTCCGCATGTTTTAAGCATTTTCAGGAAGGAAAAAAAAAAAAAGATTAAGAATTTATTTGTGAATAAATCCAAGACAGTGTCTGAAAGAAGAGGAATCAATTTATAGTTTAGCTCAGGGGTAGAATTTGTACCTTCCATGTGGGAGGCCTGGGTTCGATTCCTGGCCAGTGCAACTCATGTGCAGCCACCAGCATCTGCCAGTGGAGGCTGGCCTGTTGCTATGACGCTGAACAGCTTTTAGTGGTGCTTCCAGACTAGGATGGACTAAGAAGCAAGGCAGGGTGATCTACTTCTGAACACCAGGCAGTGAAAACCGTTTGAACTGAAACAGTCTGATCCCTAACGAATCAAGAAGATGGTGCAGGACCAGGCCGCGTTTTGTGCTGTTGTACGTGGGGTCACCATGATTTGGGGCAAACTTGATGGCAGCTAACAACAGCAACAAAGACCAAAGGTTTAATATGATATAATGTGACAGAAAGTTCAGAGTAACTCTCTAAAAGTATTCACCTCTACTTTATAATACGATCTTTGATTCTTCCTTTTTATTGTAGTTTCTAGTATTTTTCTCCCCATGTTATCTTTTGACCCATCTGTAGTAGTGTCCTGGAGCCCTGGCGGCACAGTGGTTGAGCATTCAGTGGCTCACCAAAAGGTTGGCAGTTGGAATCCACCAGCCGCTCCTTGGAGACCCTGTGGGGCAGTTCCGTTCTGTCCTACGGGGCAGTTCTGCTCTGTTGCTGTGAGTTAGAGCTGACTCTACAGCAACAGGTTTTAGTTTTTTTGGTAATAGTATCCTTCTGTAAGTCACAAGTGGACGCTTTATGAAATAGTGGACTGTGAAACTGGATGGGACATTAAAGACTCTCTGAACTGTTTGGCTATTTGAGCTTAATTTAGTAGATGCTAATTGGCCTGGCCTTCTGGCTAATTGACCTTCCTTAGTCCAAAGTAAAAATAGCTAGTTATCCTGAATGTTCTCCACCTCTAATCTTGATTTTAAAATGAATTAGGATTAAAAACACAAAATGAAATTGTTATTTTTTTTCATGTTGACAGAAAGAGCTGTTGATACTTGCCGTTGAGTTGGCTCCAACTCACCGCAGTCCATTCTACAACATGACGAAATGTTGCCTGGTCCTACACCGTTTCATCACTGTTGATAGGTTTAAGTCTCGTGTTGCAGCTGTTGTGTAGTGCTTTCCAACCTCGGGGGCTTGTCTTCCAGCACTATATCCGAAAATATTCAGTTGTCATCCGTAGGGTTTTCACTGGCTACTATTCACAAGTAGGTCACCAGGTCTTTCTTCCTAGTCCGTCTTAGTCTGGAAGCCCCATGGAAACCTGTCCACCATGGGTCACTCTGCTGGTATTTGAAATATTGGTGGTATAGCTTCCAGCGTCACAGAAACACGCAAGCCACCACAGTAGGACAAACTGGCAGACAGGTGGTGGAAGGAAAGAGTACTTTTCATTCAGATTAATTTTTCTCAGGGCAGGCTTTCAATTTTTATAAAGTTTTTCTTTAATGATCTTGGGAAGAACAAAATGTAATATGTCTTCAATAATCAGATTTTCAAGTTGAATAAATAAGTATGTTTTAAAATTTCAAATTAGGTAATGCCTGTGTGTTTTGGTATATTTTTGCTTATGGACTGCAGTTATTAACAACTTCTGAAATTCAAACAGAAAATTGGCGCCCAAAATCCTTTAAGTCAGCCTCTTCCAATCTCTTAAGTAATTATATCAAATTATACTGTTTCAAATTCTGTAGTAGACAACTAAACTAACTGAAGAGAAAATTAAAAACACACACACTGAATATTTCTTACTCATAGCCTTATTAAGGCTTAATTAAAAAAAAAAAAAACCACCAAAAAAAATCGTTAAATTTAATTTATTTTGAGCGCATTATCTTTAGTTTTAATGGGTCCAGCAGGTTCATGGCCTTCCTAAAGGTTAGTGTTTAAGTGTGTGTATGCACATGTTTCTGGAGAGATAGTAGTCAACTCAATAACTTTCATCAGCTCCTGAAAGGGTTCTTTATCCAGAGTTATAGAACACTGTCTCAGAAGTCACTTTGACCCTTTTCCTGTTTACATGCAGCCCCCCAAATCACAACTAGATTTTGTTGCGTACATTTGTTTATGAACCAGGTATTTGGAACTCACAAGACATTTTTTCCATGAAATCAATGCTTTGTAGTGATTTGTTTCAGAATGGAGGTCCAAAGACAAATGAGATAGACTTCACAGATTCCAGGTAGAGTATAATCCAGCCCAGGGAGAAAGACGTATAACCAGTCCTGAATTAACATTGAACTCCTAATTTATCAGTGACCTTCCTGTTCATTTTCTCAGCTGTATCACAATTACTTCCTTCTCACCACTAGAGCTACAGTTCCAAGAAGGGGGAGAAGAGAGTCATTGTTGGCAGGGATTCAGTAAGACAGAGGACAGAGATTGTCTTCCAGAGATTGTCATCTTGCAGCATGGAGGTGTGCCCACGATACCCAAAGAGAAATTAGTGACTGTTTCGCTGTGATTCAGAAACGAGGGCCTTAACTATTCAGGCAAATACATGGCATAATATTTACGGGAAGATGTACTCCTAGTTCCCACTTGGAATGCAGGTTCCTGGGGCACAGCTTCCACTCTTTGCCACCCCATCAGTGAGCACCCTCTGTGAACTGGGTGATGAACAGGGATTTCTCCTCCTCACCTTTGCCGTAGATTCTCTCCCTGAAGATGTAATATATTTTCATTAATCAGAATAAGGACCTTCTTATTATAGCGATCATTTGTGTATTTGAAATATTTATGTCAGGCTTTTCTTTATGAGGTGCAGCATGATAATTGTCTTTTTTCCCCACCTCACCTGAAGTCCTTGAAGAAAAACATGATATATTTCTTTGTAGGTAGACAACATAGCTTCTAGGAGAAGTTGTTGTATGATATATGTTGGTTGGTTTACTGAAGGGAGAAGCTAAGAAGTGGCAGGAAGGGAGAGGATATGTAGAGAGAATAGGAGAATGAGAGGATGAGAGGTCCGTGATGCCATTGCATGAGATACATCATCTCATTATGCCACATAAAGAGTGAGCTTGTAAATCTTTCCTCATCATTCTTAATGTTTTCTCCATGCCCTGGGGAGTGTTTTAGATTAGATTGTTAACATATCATATCATTGCATTTAGTATATGCACATATTTTGAAACATGGGTCAAGAAGTCACAACTATCCAGATGAACAATGGGACATTTTGTCATCAGAGACTATAACATAAAGTAGGTGTATTTTGGGGTTAATTATGAATTTACACTAAGAACTAGAATTACTTTAACAGGATAATTTTGGAAGATACTCCTTGATTGGACTAAAAAATGCGTATGATTCAAGGCCACAAAAATTTTTAACCTGCCAAAAAAGTTGTGACTAGTTTTGGAAAACACACAGATTTAATATAGCTTGTATGTTCATGGTTTCGTAGCAGAAAGCCAACTAGAGAGCTGAAGTCTTCCTTACTTACGTAATAGCTACATCAACTCATTAATTTCACAAATAGAAAGGTCCACCTTTACTGACATGCAAAATGTGTATTAAAAAATTTTTTAAAGTTACACATTTCCTGATGTTCCTTTAATACTTTCTTTATCTACAGAGCTGCTAATTTATGAACAAATATTTTTGGTAACAAAAAAAAAAAATACCTGTTCTTATTTTCTAAAAGACCAGTGTCAAAGAAAATCAGCAGCAAAACAACTGAAAGTTGAGATAACTGGATTCTGTGTTGTGATTAATAATCATGCTTATAAAAATAGTGGGTTTTTTCCATAGGAGAAAGTCTTTGTGACCTTGAGTTAGAGGAAGATGTCTTAAATATGACACGATTCATTAAAAAAAAAAGATAAATAGAACTACATAAAAATAAAGAATTTCTACCTAGAGGAAATGGGCAAATTTTTAGGAACGCACTATTTACCTAAATGAACACAAACTGAGGTTGAAAATCTGAACAAACACGTAACAAGAGGAGAGATTGAAAAGGTAATAAAGAAACTCTCAACAACAACAACAAAAAAAGCCCTAGCCCAGATGGCTTTCCTGGAGAATGCTACCAAACATTCAGAGAAGAGCTTACACCGGTACTACTCAAACTATTTCAGAACACAGAAAAGAAAGGGATACTTCTGAATTCATTCTACAAAGCCAGCATAACCCTGATGCCAAAATCAGGCAAGGACACCACAAAAAAAGAAAATATAGACCAGTATCTCTCACGAATATAGATGCAAAAATTCTCTACAAAATTCTAGCCATGGAATTCAGCACCACATGAAAAAAGTAATACACCACGACCAAGTGGGATTCATACCAGGTATGCAAGGATGGTTCAACATTAGAAAATCAATGTAATCCACCACGTGAATGAAATAAAAGAATCACACGATCGTTTCAGTCAACGCAGAAAAGGCATTTGACAAAATCCAGCACCCATTCCTGATAAAAACTCTTAATAAAATAGGTATAGAAGGGAAATTCCTCAACATAATAAAGAGCATCTATACAAAACTAACAGCCAACATCATTCTTAATGGAGAAAGGCTAAAAACATTCTCCTTGAGAACAGAAACAAGGCAAGGATGATCTTTATCACCACTCCTATTTAACATTGCGCTGGAAGTCCTAGCTAGAGCAATAACGTAAGAAAAAGAAACAAAGTGCACGCAAATTCATAAGGAAGAAGTAAAACTGTCCCTATTTGCTAATGATATGATACTATGTATGGAAAACCCAAAAGACTCCACAAGAAAACTATAGGAACTAATAGATTCAGAAGAGTGGCAGGATATAAAATAAACATACAAAAATCACTTGGATTCCTATACACCAGTAGAGAGAATGATGAAAAGGAAATCAGGAAAACAGTACCATTTATGATAATCCCTAAAAAAAAAAAAAAAACTTAGGAATAAATTGAACCAGGGATGTAAAAGACCTATACAAAGAAAACTACAAAACGTTACTGCAGGAAACCAAAAGATAGATACATACATAGAAAAACATGCCTTGTTCATGGATAGGTAGACTCAACATTGTGAAAATGTCAATTCTACCCAAAGCAATTTACGGATACAATGATCCAAATACCAACAATGTTCTTTAAAGAGATGGAAAAACTATTAATTTATATGGAAAGGAAGACCCCCCCGGATAAGTAAAGCACTATTGAAGAAGAATAAAGTACAAGGACTCATACTACCTGACCTCAGAACATACTATACAGCTATGGTAGTCAGTACAGCTGACTCTACAGTACTATACAGTACCTATAGTACATACAGTACTATACAGTACAGCCTGGTACTGGTACAATAACAATGTGTTGACCAGTGGAACGGAATGGAGAACCTGGATGTAAATCCATCCACCTAAAGTCACCTGACCTGACAAGAGCCCAAAGTCCATCAGATGGGGAAAAGACAGTCTTTTTTAACAAATGATGCTGGCAAAACTGGATGTCCATCTGCAAAAAAAAGAAACAGGACCCATACCTCACACCATACACAAAAACTAATTCAAAAGGGATAAAAGACCTAAATATAAAACCAGATACTTTAAAAATCATAGAAGAAAGAATAGGATCAACACTAGAGGCTTTAATACACAGTGTGAACAGGATGAAAACCATAACTAACAACACACAGACTCCAGAAGATATGCTAGATAACTGGGATCTTCTCAAAATTAAACACTTACTCATGAAGATCAAAGACCACAATCGTTCAGTATGGATTATACCTCAACATAAAGAAAACAAAAATCCTCATCACTGGACCAATAAGCAACATCATGATAAATGGAGAAAAGACTAAGGTTGTCAAGGATTTCATTTTACTTCGATCCACAGTCAACACCATGGAAGCAGCAGTCAAGAAATCAAAAGATACAATGCATTGGGCAAATCTGCTGCAAAAGATCTCTTTAAAGTATTGAAAAGCAAAGATGTCATCTTGAGGACTAAGGTGCACCTAACCCAAGGTGTAGTGTTTTCAGTTGCCTCATGTGGGTATGAAAGCTGGTCAGTGAACAAGGAAGACCGAAGAAGAATTGACACCTTTGAATTGTGGTGTTGGTGGAGAATATTGAATACACCATGGACTACCAAAAGAATGAACAAACCTCTCTTGGAGGGAGTATAACCAGAATGCCCCTTAGAAGCAAGGATGGTGAGACTTTGTCTCACATACTTTAGACATGTTATCAGGAGGAATCAGTCCCTGGAGAAGGACATCGTGCTTGGTAAAGTAGAGAGTCATTGAAAAAGAGGAAGACACTCAACAAGATGGATTGACATAGTGGCTGCAACAATGGGCTCAAGCATAGCAACAATTGTGAGAATGACACAAGACCAGGCAATGTTTCGTTCTGTTGTTCAAAGAGTTTCCAAGGGTGTAAATCTTTTTTTGTTGTTGTTTTTTAATTTTATTGTGCCTTAGATTACAGATTACAGTGCAAATTAGTTTCTCATTCAAAAATTTATACACAAATTGTTTTGTGACATTGGTTGCAAACCCCACAATGTGACAGCACTCTCCCCCTTTTGATTTCCACCTAAGATTCCCTGTGTCCATTCCTCCAGTTTTTCTGTCCCTTCCTGCCTTCTTGTCTTTGCTTTTGAGCTGGTGTTGCCCATTTAGTCTCATACTTGATTGAACTAAGAAACACGTTCCTCGCGTGTGTTACTCTTTGTTTTATAGACCTGTATAAACTTTGGCTGAAAGGTAGACTTTGGGAGTGGCTTCAGTTCTGAGTTAGCAGGGCGTCCAGAAGCCATAGTTTTGGGGATCCCTCCAGTCTCTGTCAGACCAGTAAGTCTGGTCTTTTTTGTGTGAATTTGCATTTTGTCCTGCATTTTGTTTCTCTGTCCAGTACCCTCTATTATGATCCCTGTCAAAGCAGTTGGTGATAGTAGCCAGGTATCGCCTGGTTCTTCTGGGCTCAGGCTGCTGGAGGCAGTGGTTCATATGGTCCATTAGACCTTTGGACTATTATTTTCCTTCTGTCTTTGGTTTTCTTCATTCTCCTTTGCACCAGATGGAATGGGACCAATAAATGTATCCTAGATGGCCACTCACAAGCTTTTAAGGCTCCAGACACTACTGACCAAAGTAGGATGTAGAACATTTTCTTTATAAACTATGTTATGCTGATTGACCTACGTGTTCCCTGAGGCCATGGTCTCCAGCCTTCAAGGGCTGTAAATCTTTAAATAAGCAGGCTGCCGTATCTTTCTCCCTCGGCGCAGCTGGTGGATTCGACCTGCTGACCTTTCCATTAGCAGCCAAGCACTTTAATCACTGTGCCACCAGAGCTCCAAGATACCAGTGTTGTTGTTAGGTTCCGACTCATAGCGACCCTGTGAACAACAGAACAAAACATTGCCCGGTCTTGCGTCATTCTGACAATTGTTGGCTGTGCTTGAGCCCATTGTTGCAGCCACTGTGTCAGTCCATCTCATTGAGGGTCTTCCTCTTTTTTGATGACTCTCTGCTTTACCAAGCATGCTGTCCTTCTCCAGGGACTGATCCCTCCTGATAACATGTCCAAAGTATGTGAGATGAACTCTCACCATCCTTGCTTCTAAGGAGCATTCTGGTTGTACTTCTTCCAAGACAGATTTGTTCGTTCTTTTGGCAGTCCATGGTATATTCAATATTCTTTGCCAACACCATAATTCAAAGACATCAATTTTTCTTCAGTCTTCCTTATTCGTTATCCAGCTTCCGCATGTGTATGAGGCAGTTAAAAACACCAGGGCTTGGGTTAGGTGCACATTAGTCCTCAAGGTGACATCTTTGCTTTTCAACACTTCAAAGAGATATTTTGCAGCAGATTTGCCCAATGCAATGTGTCTTTTGATTTCTTGTCTACTGTTTCCACGAGTACTGATTGTGGATCCAAGTAAAATGAAATCCTTGACAACCTCAGTCTTTTCTCCATTTATCATGATGTTGCTTATTGGTCCATGTGAGGATTTTTTTTATGTTGAGGCATAATCCATACTGAAGGTTGTGGTCTTTGATCTTCATCAGTAAGTACTTAAGTCCTCTTCACTTTCAGCAAGTAAGGTTGTGTCATCAGCATATCGCAGGTTGTTAACGATTCTTCCTCCAATCCTGATGCCCTATTTTTCTTCATATAGTCCAGCTTCTCGGATTGTTTGCTCAGCATACAGATTGAATAGGAACAGTGAAAGTATACAGCCCTGACGCACACCTTTCCTGACTTTAAACCATGCAGTATCCCCTTGTTCTGTTTGAACGACTGCCTCTTGATCCACGTACAGATTCCTCATGAGCACAGTTAAGTGTCCTGGAACCACTGCACGCTTATTATAGAGACTAAAGTTTAAAAACACTGACCATACTCAGTGTTGACAAGCATGTGAAGCAAATGGAATTTTCATACACTGCTGGTGGAAATGTAAAATAGCACAAGTGTTTTGGAGAAATAGCTTGGCAATTTCTTAAAAAGTTACACCTATAGCTCCCACATGACCCAGCCGTTCCACT
This sequence comes from Loxodonta africana, assembly GCF_030014295.1. Classification (NCBI taxonomy): domain Eukaryota; kingdom Metazoa; phylum Chordata; class Mammalia; order Proboscidea; family Elephantidae; genus Loxodonta; species Loxodonta africana. The sequence continues at coordinate 60,608,146 of NC_087358.1, forward strand.
CCTAGGTATTGGCCCAAGAGAAACAAAAGCATATATGTCCATACAAAATTTGTACAGGAATGCTCATTGCCGCTTTATTTGTAATAACTCAGAAGAGGAAGCAATCCAAATGTACATCAGGAGGTGACTGGTTAAACTAATTGTATCATATGCATACTGTGGAATACTACTCACAGTAAAATGGAGTGTAGTATTGCTAGACACAGCAGTATGTATGCATCTCAAAATACTTATGCTAAGTGAAAGAAAACTGGTTGCTGTCGAGTTGACTCCCAACTCATGGTGACCCCATATGTGTCAGAGTAGAACTGGGCTCCATGGGGTTTCCAATAGCTGGTTTTTTGGAAGTAGATCACCAGACCTTTCTTCCAAGGTGCCTGTGGATAGCCTTCAACCCCCAACCTTTTGATTAGCAGCCAAGCATGTTAACTGCACTCCTAAGTGAAAGTTCTATTCTGTCCTATAGGGTCGCTATGAGTGGAAATCGACTTGACGGCACTGGGTTGTTTTTTTTTTTTAAGTGAAAGAAGTCAAACTGAAAAAAATTATATGTTGCATTTTTCCGTTTATGTAAAGTTCTGAAAAATGACTAATGTCTTATGACTGGAAGGATATCAATTTAACCCTTTTACAGTATTTATTTGAAAATTGATGACAAGTGTTCTTTTTCCTGGGGCAGTTTCTATTGTCATTCCTTTAACTTTGCAAGTATCTAAAGCCCCATGTATAATCTAATGCTGAACGGTCTGCACCTCCTTTGGGGGTTACTCCTCAATTTACAATCACTTTTTGCACAGGAAGGAGGGATAGGCGGTAGCCTTTGATTAGGTCCTTTTTTAAAACCTTTTGAACTGCCGTATTTGGACAAAAATAACATAAGATGTTGTTATAGAATTCCTGCATCATGAGCTTAATTTAGCAGCACTCACAATGTATTTCTCTCAGAGACCTATGGTTTTAGAGGTGTAGGGTCCAGGACCATGATCTTCAACCACTCTCCTCAGTAAAGAACAAGGGAAGCTGTAACATGTGGGCTGGTAGGAATCTATTTTAGGATGGATAATCCCAGTGTATGATTCACATTTACCTCTGATCTCAGAATGAGGGCTTATATGAGTGAGTTAGGACTGTTCCCCAAGAAGGCTTCAAATGAACTCATGATTTTCACTGGCTGTGTTTTTTTTTTTTTAACTCTAGTAAATTTTTGTCTGCATCTTGAGAGCAAACTTTTCATCCTCTCCATTGCACTTCCCATTAGAATCTCCAATGAGAATGAATCTTTTGGGTCATGATTCTTTCTAGTTTTGATGTCTCAACCAGCTCACCCTCCCCTCTTAGCCCCTTCTCCCTCAGTCTTTTGCCTCTAGCTGCCCAAGCTGCTTAGACATTTTCTTTGGTTCTTTTCTCTCCCTTGCGCTTTGTGTCTATCAGCAAGCCCAGTAGCTTTGATTCTAAAATGATATCTCCAATTCCTCACCTTCTCTCCATCTTGATGATGCTACAACCCTAATTCCAGCTTCCGCATCTCTCCTGGGACTACTACAGCAGCCTCTTAATTGGTCCCTCGCCTTCTCTCTCCCTGTTTCTCCATCATCACTCTCCGGCTTCCAACATTTTGCTAGCTTTTAGCACTCAGAATAATAAGCACACTCCCTGTTGTGGCCAGCACTATACTGGCTCTTGTCTCCCTTCATCTCTGGATACTGTCCTAGCTATTATTTACCCTCACAGCCTATGAACACTTATTTTTTCCAAGAAGCTTTTATAGTTGGGTGGCTGGCTCATACTCCCTGAGTTTAATAACATAATGATAGAGCATGCTACTTACTGAATATTTTCTATAACCAAGACAGTGTGCTAAGTGCTTTATTGTTGTTGTTAGGTGCTGTAGAGTCAATTCCGACTCATAGCGCCCCCATGTGGCGGGGTAGAATTGTCCCACAGGGCTTCATAGGCTGTACTCTTCATGGGGGCGGACTCCAGGTCTATTCTCCAGCAGAGCGGCTGGTGACTTCGCACCACCGTCCTTTGTGTTAGCAGTCGAGTGCTTAACCACGGCACCACTACGTCTCCTCAAGTTGCAGTAAGCAATTTATAGGCATTATCTTATAATTAAATTAGATGTAACAAGCTTGTCAGTTTTGTATTATTACCAATTTTTTTTTTTTTTAAGGTGAGGAAACAGGCATAGAGAATTGAAATAACTTGCCTTGGTTCATACTGTTAGTATGTGATGGAGCCCATCTTGAAGACTGTCTTTGGTACTGTAGTTTCAAAAGTACTTTGCCAACATTAATTTGTGTGTGTGTGTGTGTGTGTGTGTGTGGTGAAAGTATATACACCTTAACATTCACCAGTTCAATTTTTGTACCTAACAGCCAGTGACATTGATTACATTCTTCATGTTGTACAACCACTATCAATATTCTTTTCCAAGTTATCCCACCACCATTATCATAAACTCAATGCCCCCTAAGCAAAGACTCCCCCTTTCCTCCTCCCTCTCACCCCTGGTAACCACTAATAATCTTTGCTTTCTATATATTTGCTTATTTCATGTGAGATCATACAGTATTTGTCCTCTTACGACTGACTTATTTCACTCAACATAGTGTTTTCAAGGTTCATCCATGTCACAGCATGCATCAGGACTTCATTTCTCTTGATGACTGAGTAGTATTCCGTTGTATATATGTACCACTTTTTTTTTATCCATTCATCTGTTAATGGATATTTTGATTGATTGCAGTTTTTGCCTGTTGTAGAAAGTGCTGCAGTGAACATTGGTGTACAGATTTCTGTTTGCATTTCTGTCTTCACTTCTGGGTATATACCTAGGATTGGAATTGCTAGGCCGTATTGTGTTTTATGTTCAACTTTTTAAAATTGTGCTTTTAGGTGAAAGTTTACAGAGCAAATTAGTTTCTTATTAAACAATTAATACACAAATTGTTTTGTGACATTGGTTGCCAACCCCATGATATGTCATCACTCTCCCCTTCTCCACTCTGGGTTCCCTGTTTCCATTCCTCCAGTTTTCCTCTTCCTTTCTGCCCTTTCATCTTTGCTTTTGAGCTGGTATGCTCAGTTAGTCTCGGATGCATGATTGAACTAGGAGCACGTTCCTCAGATGTGTAGACCTGTCTAATCTTTGGCTGAGGGATGAACCTCAGGAATGACTTCAGTATTGAGTTAAAAGGGTGTCTGTGGGCCATACTCTTGAGGTTTCTCCAGATCTCTGTCAGACCAGCAAGTCTGGTCTTTGTTATGTGAATTTGAACTCTGTTCTACATTTACGTCCAGCTCTGTCCGGGACCCTCTATCATGATCCCTTGTCAAAGTAGTTGGTGGTGGTAGCTGGGCACCATCTAGTTGCTCTGGGCTCAGTCTGGCGAAGGTTGTGGCAGCTGTGGTCCATTAGTCCTTTGGACTAATTTTTCCCTTGTCTTTGGTTTTCTTCATTCTCCTTTGCTCCAGCTGGGATGGGAAGAGTAGATGTATCTTAGATGACCGCTCCCAATCTTTTAAGACCTCAGACACTATTCACTGCAGTCAGATTTAGAACATTTTCTTCATGGACTATGTTATACCATTTGAGCTAGATGTCCCCTAAGGTCACGGTTCCCATCCCTCAGCCCAGTAACTTGGTCCCTCAGGGAGTTATGGATGTGTCTGTGAAGCTTCTATGACTTAGCCTTGGTCAAGTTGTGCTGACTTCCCCAGTGTTATGTACTGCCTTACCCTTCACCAGATTTACCACTTAATCTATAGTCTAGTTAGTATTTTTCCCTCTGTACCTTTCCCTTCCCTTGTAACCATCAAAAATTGTTTCTTTCTGTGTGTAAACCTTTTCATGAGTTTTTATAATGGTGATCTCATATAGGATTTATCCTTTTGTGATTGACTGATTTTACTCAGCATAATGCCCTCCAGATTCTTCCATGTTCTGAGATGCTTCACAGATTCATCAGTGTTCTTTATCATTGTATAGTATTCCATTGTGTGTATGTACTATAGTTTGTTTATCCATTCCCCTGTTGTTGGAGACTTAAGTTGTTTCCATCTTTTTGCTGTTTTAAATAATGCTGCAGTGAACATGGGTGTGCATGTATATATTCATGTAATGGCTCTTATTTCTCAAGGATATATTCCTAGGAGTAGGATTGCTGGATGGTATGGTATTTCTTGTGTTCAACTTTTTAGAAACCTCTGAAGTGTTTTCCACAGAGGTTACAGCATTTTACATTCCCACCAGCAATGCATGAGGGTTTCAGTTTCTCCACATTCTTGCCCAGTACCTTTGTTTTCCACTTTCTTGATCGGTGCCATTCTAATGGGGATGAGGTTATATCTCATTGTGGTTTTGATTCGCATTTCCCTAATGGCTCAAAATGGGCTGTAGACGCAGAACAACAACAATGGCTAATGAGACTGAGCATCTTTTCAAGTGTTTATCGGCTATTTGAATATCTTCTTTGGCAAACTATCTAAGACCTTTGTCTATTTGTTGCTAAGTTGTGGAAGTTTTTTTAAAATATGTTTTGGCTATTAGACCATTATCAGATATATGGTTCCCAAATATCTCCCAGTGTGTAGGTTGTCTCTTCACTTAGTTGATAAAGTCATTTGATGAACAAAAGTATTAATTTTTAGGAGGTCCCATTATCTCTTTTGTCTTTTACCTCTTGAGCTTTTGATATCAAATATCATCATTGAACTTTAATGATTTCGTGACAATTTCTGGAGAACAATCCTAGAGGAAGGCTCTAGAGTAAAGGTCTTATTGAAACATTAATATAACTTAATTACATAGAGTCACTATGAGCCAGAACTGACTCAACAGCACCTAGGAACAACAATTACTTAGTTAGAGAAAACAAAACTTTTCTCAGTATTTTGTGTCTTGTCGATAATAAGAGTCTGTATTAGTTTTTTTTTTATAGTATAATAGTTGGTTATGCACTCTGGAATCAGACAGGGATTGAATGATGTATCATTAATTCTGAATTTCATTTAAATTTCATTTTAATCATATCATTTTTCTTTTGTTTCTCCCCAGACCAGTATTAAAGAGGGACAATTATTGAAGCAAACCAGCTCTTTCCAAAGGTGGAAAAAGCGATACTTCAAACTTCGAGGCCGCACCCTTTATTATGCAAAGGACTCAAAGGTAATTAGAGAAAATACTCGTTGCATGCTCTTACAGTTGGTGGTGGATTTAAAGTTATGGTGCTATAAGCTGTTTGCTTTTGTCTTGGGGGCTCACTATTCTATTATTGCTCTTATATTAGATTCGATATAAATGTGATCCACCTTGGATCCCATCCCACGGGGTTCTGTTTAAGTCCGTCCTTTGACATGTCGCTTAGGATAGCCTTACAGCAAGGCTGTAAGGTAGTTTGCTTTCTTCCTTTCTCCTTTCCTTCCAGCTAAAACGAAATATTAAATTTAACTGTATTAGAGTAAACTCAAAATTTTGTTTTTCCTCCTTTCTTGCTACTTTTTACCCTTACAAATAAGTCATTCTCTGACCATGAGAGAGAGGATTGCTCTAGTTGCTAAGAATTCATGCTCTGGGGTCAGATAAGAGCTCATATCCCAGCTCTGCACATTCCTATGGAGTGGTTGTGGACAGCAGCTATTGGAGAGAAGAGGTTCAAATGAAATAAGGAGCCCTGGTGGCACAGTGGTTAAGTGCTCAGCCGCTAACTGAAAGAAAGGTGGGTGATTTAAACCCACAAGCTGCTCCACCAGAGAAAGATGTGACAGTCTGTTTCCGTAAAGACTACAGCCTTGAAAACACTATGGGGCAGTTCTACTGTGTCCTATAAGGGTCACTGTGAGTCAGCATAGACTCAGTGGCAATGGGTTTTTTTAAACGAGATACAGTGCACATAAAGTGCTTACATAGTGCCTTACACAAAATAATCACATAATTATGTTATCAATTCATAATAAAAATCATATTGCAATAAAGTCAAGACTTAAAATTTTTTTTATATAATAGTTGAATAAAGTACACACCATTGACTCTATTAAGTTATAATACAACAGTTTTAGGAGGAAAATCTGTAATAATGATGAGCCATCATTTAAAACTGATGTTTTAGTATTTAAAAAAAAAGGGTTATTGCCATTATGCCATTGAATAATTAATAATTTCCATTTAAAAATGCATGTTTCTGATATAATTAATTACGTTATACAGCAGGAAGTAAAAACAAACAAGCAAGTTTACATCTTAGTTTATACAGCTGTGGAAATAATGTTATTGTTGTGTGTCGTTGAGACAATTCCAACTCATAGCAACCCTATGGGATAGAGTAGAACTGCCCCATAGGGTTTCCTAGGCTGAAATCTTTATGGAAGCAGATTGCCAGATCTTTTTTTCCACAGAGTAGGTGGTGGGTTCGAACCACTGACCTTTTTTTGGGTCAGCCACGGCTCCTTGTGAAAGTAATAACCACATAACATACAAAGTCGTTATGGTCAAGATTGTCCATGATCTGGCCCCATCCTAACTTTTCACATTATCTCTAGGCAGCATTGACTACTTGACAGCCTCCATGCTGTCTCTTGCTTGCCATCCCAGAATGACTTTTTCTTTCTCTCTACCTGTCAAAATTCTGTTTTCTCTAAGGTTCACCTCATACAGTCCTTATTCCATGGTTCTCAATGGAAAGTTTCACAATTTGCTGCTGGACAAATCATCTGTGAATTGCCCTAGCATTTCTTGATACCTCTTTTCTTCCACCTTGCCTAGTCTACCTTATGTTAAAATTGCTTGTATCCGTTTCATCTCTTGTGCTAGGTTATAAATTCTTTCAAGCCAGGGAAAAGTCTTATCGTCAGATTGGTTAAATTGAAGTAGGCTCGCATAACTGTCTAGAGATCATGGTGGGCGGGGAAGCGATAAGGCAAGGGCTGGCATTTTCTGTAGCTTCAGAGGCATGTTGTATGCCTGTCTTACTGGCAGAACAACAGAGGAACAACAATAACTGACTAAAAGCAGGAAAGATAAATTTTTTTACCAGAATTTTCTAATCTCTAACTTGTAAATTTTTTAAAATTCTGTTTCTGTAGTTTTTGCCACTAAATTTTTGTTGTTGTTGTTGTTTTTAAATTAACGTTTAAGTTATAATTCCAGAGCACAGTCTCTATCCCATTTGAACAGATAATTATAGATGAGGAAAATAAGGTTCAGAATAACTTGCCATGTTATTCTGAGCCAAGCCTGGTTCTTCTCATTTCTCAGCAGACTTTCCCTGAGCGACGATTTTGTCCCTGACTTCTTGGCAGCATTTTTACAAGCTTTAGAGAGATTGTGTTGTGTGTGTGCCAGAGACTTAGGAGGCTCCCTATAAATGGTAGCTATTATGTGTCCAAACAAGCCCTGTGGCACAGCGTTTAAACGCTGGGCTGCTAACCAAAAGGTCTGCAGTTCAAACCCACCAGCCACTCTGTGGGAGAAAGATGTGGCAGTCTACTTCTGTAAAGATTACAGCCTTGGAAACCCTACGGGGCAGTTCTACTCTGTCACATGCGGTTGTTATGAGTCAGAATCGACTGAACAGCCATGGGTTATTACATGTCCAGAGAGCAAAGAGCATTTGCATTGAAAGAGTGGCAGTGGGTTCTTTAAAGCCCTTTTTCAGTTTGGGACTTATGGGTTAGTTGTACTTTGTGGTTTTACTTGCTAATGAGTTGGTACACATGCACTTGTCCTTCCAAGAGTTCGCAAAGTGTCACTAAATTAACTTTTTCTTCCTTTTCTAGTCCTAATTCCTGAAATGCCTTCATAGTCATGACCTGGTGATTAAAAAAGTATTAAAGAAAATTTACTTAGGTTTTTGTTTTAATTTGTTTGTGTTCTTTTTTCATTAACAGTCTCTGATATTTGATGAAGTTGACCTCTCAGATGCCAGTGTAGCTGAAGCAAGCACAAAAAATGCTAACAACAGCTTCACGGTATGGTTGTATTCTGATAACTCCTTACTCAAAAGTCACAGAATGACCTCACCAACAGTGGACAGAGTGGCTTCTTTAATGACCAACTGTGTGTCACCATGTGTATCGGTGTCCTTGCCAACTCAATAAACTCTAATAAATACATTGTGTTTTCTGATAGCCAGCACTATTCAAGATTGTTTGGTTCAGTAAATTTGGAGCTAATTACATATTTTTTAAAATGTATTTATATATCTTTTCCTTTTTAGGCCTTTTAATTTTAGTGCTTTAAAATTTTCTCTTCCTTTAAATTAATACTTCAGTTTATTCCATTGTTCTTGAATATTCAAAAGGCTTATGATTCACTTTCAATCTTAAAAGTAATATTTTCCTTCTTCTATTCTTACTCCATTTGCTGAAGTTCAGACCATTGGTGTAGTTCAGGCTTTCATATCTTTCCACTTAGATAATTCATTTGGTAGCTATTTAAGAGATGGCCTCTGTTCCAGTTCTGCCATTCCAGTCGCCAGTCACACTGCCCAGAAGACCTCCTCGTACTCCATTGCCTGCCAAGTTGCACTTCCAGCTCAGACTCAAAGTCTTATAAGTTCATACCTCAGAATTCTAGTGTTACTCGTAATTATTTCTCCTAATACACCCCACCAATTCAGTATTCCTCAGCCCTGTTTGCTCCAACTTGAATGATCTCTCCCTCACTTACAGTTGTTGAAATCCTACGCATTCTTCAAAACTTATCTCAGATATCCCGTTCTGCTTTTACTTCTTTTATTACAAAAAACATGAACTGTGTACCCACCATGTGCCAGGCACCTGTGCTAAGCACAAGGGATACAGGTACCAATAAATACATATTACTTCCCTCAAGATATTCAAAGTACAGTTCAGTGAGGTTCATCTGGGGGCTTTTATGACTATATATTCCCTTGAGTCCTCAAAGATGCATTGCTTTTGGTATGTTGTCACTCCCAGCCCCTGCTGTAGAAGCCACCATGACAGCAGTGTGTTGGGTACATCCCTAGACATGCCAGGGTAGGGAAGACAGAGTGTAGTTAGGAGGAGGAAGCAAATGAGTTCAGATGTAGTCTTAACTGATTTATGGGCATGTGGAATAATTCATAGTACAAATATGCCCCTCCCACTCATCCCCAGGGAGAATTTATTATGAGAAGAGGAAAGTCTAGAATACACTTCTGGAAAGATGTAAAATTTAAGGTTTGTCCAATGAAGACTGAGTGGGAGAATTCTGAAGTATATGGATGGAGAAGTAGGAGGCAATATTATAAAAAACCAGTGGAAGAGAGTTTCAAGCAGGAAGCTGTTAAATGTCAAATGCTACAGAGAAGTCAAGTTGAAGAATTAAGAAGTGTGTGTTGAATTAGTTAACTTGGAAGTGTTTTGATAACACTGATGTAAAGCCCTTTTACAGGAAGGGTGGATGGGGTTCATTAGGCTCTAGTGTGAGTGCAAAGTGCAAAACTAGAGAGAACAGGGTAGATTACATTTTCTAAAAGCTTGGCTGTTAAAAGAAGGTATAGCTCAAAGAATATTTAGTCTAGAAGAGTGTTTTGGTTTTGTTGTTATTTTGCTTTGTTTTTAAAATGGATTTTGAATTTGTTTATATGAAGAGAGGAAAGAATTATTAGAGCGCCAAGTTGAATCAGGAGCGAGAGGGAATAATTGATGGAGAGAGATTACTGAGTAAGCTGAGGGGTCCCCAGGGAACCAGAACACAGGTTAAGAATTTAACATTGAACAAGAGACAAGAAGATTATGGAGGTAAGTGTGGGTGAGTTTATGTGTTTCAAGCCAAAATACTACTATTTTCTCAGTGAAATTGAAGACTAGGCCATCTGTTACGAGTGAGGACTTAAGAGGGCCTGGAGTAGCTTCTATAGAGAATGAGAATTGAAACTGAAAAGGGACCTGTAGAAGATGACTAGGTAGGAAATAGCATCTACCAAAGACTGGAGATCAAATATAGGAAAGTCCTTCATTCTCAAGCATACAGAGTTTTCTTTGAGATAGGAGTAGAAAAAACCGCTAAATTCATCCAGGGTTGATGGGTTATGGAACATATTGGATAGAAAGATGAAGAGATTGTTAGATGTTTGAAGCATCGGTGGTAACTCATCCATCTTTTCCCTCTTGATTTCTCAGTTTTGGGGAATGAAACACAAGGAGTAAGTAAGGGACAGCTTTATTAATGGCTGAACAGGACCCAATATCCAGGAAATACAGAGATTCTGGTAAACTTTTCTATTCCTAAGGCTAAAATGTTGCTTATCCTTCCCCCACGAAGTAAAGGTGGAGAGAAAAGAGCCTCACCAATTTTGCCAATTAAGTTAGCCACTTGCCTTAGGCACCCCCACCCTCTGGAGACTCCTGAAGTCTCTAACAGAGATCTAGAGTTTAATCAGAAAGAGAGTGCCTACATTTAAGGATAGAATAATTTCAGGTGAAGACAAGTCTATGGCGTTGGTGTGGATAAAGGTACCAAAAACCAAACCAAACCCACTGCCGTCGAGTCGATTCCGACTCACGGCGACCCTATAGGACAGAGTAGAACTGCCTCATAGAGTTTCCAAGGAGCGCCTGGTGGATTTGAACTGCTGACCTCTTGGTTAGCAGCCGTAGCACTTAACCAGTATACCACCAGGGTTTCTGGATAAAGGTAAAGAGAGCTGAAAAGCTGGGGTTTGGGAGAAGTTATTCAAATCCTTCGTAGATCTCTTTCTTAACCTTACAACTCCACGTGATCTCTCCCACTATATCTTTCATGTAGAATTTCCTGTATTCTGTCTTATATTTAGTTAAAGTACTTATTTTTATTATAACCTCCTTGAGGACAGGGACTATGTCATCTTTTCATCTCATGATGCCTGATTGATAAATATTTGTGGATTTTACTAATAAGGTAAAAATTTATTTTAGGTATGAGAATACTTTTTATTAAAATACTTTTGAGAAATTTCTTCACTAAGCCAAACATTATTTTTGAAGTTTGTCGAACTAGAAATAGACTAAAAAGTTAGGCAGAAATGGAAACAGAACAACTAGAATGGAAACAATGAGAATGCTGACGCACTATGAAAAATATAACCAGTGGCACTGAACAATAATATGTATAGAGATTGTTCAATGAGAACTTAATTTGCTATGTAAACTTTCACCAAAAATACAATAAAATAATAAAAAGTTAGGTAGATGGCTTAGGGTCTTATAGCATTAATTCACGATCGTTCCTCTCTGTTTAAATATTTAAATATCCCACCTTCCTGAATTATAGTGACTGCTACCGACTCTTATTTTGTTCAGTTCATGTCAGAGGTTAATGGGGTAGTTTGATGGCAGTGTGGCTAAGGAATCCAGGAATGACCAAATTCTGCTTTGCTACAGTCATTTTTCCTTTCCTTTAAGTTCCTAAGGGTAAAGAGACAGTAAGAAATGGAAACTGTGTATATGGTAAATGGAAGAGATGTGCTTTGCCCAAAAACCCAATGCCATGCTCTCTGGTAAAGTAGGCTGTCACACTAATTCGGTCCAGAACTTTAGCGGTTTACTTCTTCCCTAAACTCAGAGCCAAATCTTGACATTTATAATCATTTGCATTAGACCTGAAATGAAAGAAATGAGCCCATCCACATGTATGATAGGGAACAGAGAGGGCTAGAGAGTTAAGCCTCTGCCTCCCTGGGCCAGTTGAGCAGTCTGGCTGCGTGGATGGAAAGCTTTATGGGAAGACCCGTCCTGGTGGGAGTCTCTGGTCTAGTCTCAGGTTAGAGTTGCACTAATGAGAAGAGTGGGAGCACAGTAGAGGTGGCAGACCTCCCATGTTCACATTGTGATCTCATTTTAACATTCACTGGGCTCCTTGTGGAGTCCCTGGGTAACACAAACAGTTAAGCACCTAACTACTAACTGAAAGGTTGGTAGTTCAAACCCACCCAGAGGTCCCTGGGAAGAAAAGAAAGGCCCAGTGATGTGCTTCTGAAAGGTCACACCATTGAAAACCCTGTAGAGCTCAGTTCTACTCTGAAACACATGGGGTCACCATGAGTTGGAACTGAATTGACAGTAAGTGGTTTTGGGGGGAGTGGGGAGATCCCATTTAGTGCTTAGAAACTTTACAATGGAAGCTTAACATGTGTGCTGTAAATATCTAATTTATAAAACAAATGATGTACAGTTAACCTTTAGAGTTCTATATGGATGATCATTTGATGACCTTTTCCCACTCTCGTGGTTGGAATTTTATTGCGATATATACAGAACTAAGCCACCGTTTGAACTGAGAGATGTGAAATGAAGAATCATGATTCAGAAGTGGTGGTGATTTCCCCGATTATCTTCAAGTCTACGTTTGTTGATGAGAAGGGATTTTGGGGTGCTTTTCTTTTTTTGCCCTCCCCCTTTATGGGTTCCTGGCTTTACTGGTGTCAAATTTATGTAAGCACATAATTTAAAAGAGTCAAATACTTCTACACAGGTGCTTTGCAAAAATCAGTAGCTCTCTTGTCTTCCTCCCTTCTGTTTCCTCCTCCCCAGAGAAGCTACATTTAATTTTTTTTTTACTTGGCCCTTTTGTTATTTCATCTCCTATCTCTGAATAACATGCTGACATCCTTGCTTCTTGTTTTGGGTTGTTTTGACTTTAGGAGTAATCCATTTACTTTCTGCTATAGAGCCCTGGTGACAGTGGTTAAGAGCTTGGCTGCTAACCAAAAGGTCAGCAGTTTGAATCCACGAGCCGCTCCTTGGAAACCCCATGGGGCAGTTCTGCTCTGTCCTGTAGGGTCGCTATGAGTCAGAACTGACTCGATGGCAGGGGGTTTTGGCTAGAGAAGAGGATTTAGCTTTCTTTCATTTTTCATGCCCCCAGCACATGCACACCAACTTCCTATTCCTCTTGGTTGCTGTAAAGTCATATTGAAATTTTTAATAGATAAGTATTCAGTGTTTATTCTGTAATGACTCCATAGTACTGTTAACTGCAGACAGGGGAGCCTTCGGTATACTATTCTTGAGGGGGGCGGTTGTTAACAAATTACGTCAGAACATCACAGCTTTTAATGACCATCCTAATTTTGTGCCCTGGGCTTTCTCACCAGCTGCTGACTTCGGGTTCTGGGTTCTGGGTTCCAAACGTGGGTGTTATAGAGAGCAGGGCTGAAACTATTTTCTTTTCTGACCTGACCTCAGTGCTTACTCAGCAACACCTCCACTTTATTCTATTGGTTATGAGCAGTCACTGAGGCCAGCTGAGCCTCCTGGGGAAGGACATCAACTCTACCTCTCCGTGGGAGGAGGGGCGAGAGATTTGAGGACATGTTTTAAAACCTCTTATGATTACTTCTTACTTGCACAGTCCCCCCCCTCCACTCCTGGAGTTCACAATTGTCTTGTTTTTTCATTCGTCTCAGTCCTCTCAGGTATTGCATTAGTTTCTAGTAGTTGTCTTAGTGGCTTAAAACAACACCCATCTATTATCTCAGTTTCTGTAGGTCAGAAGCCCAGCCGTAGGTGTAACTGGGTTCTCTGGTCAGTCTCACAATCTTGAAATAAATATAGATACAATTAAAGGAAAAGAAATGATATACTAATTGCCTTAAATAAGTCTAATTTTGACCAAGATTTGAGTATATGGTTTTTACATATTTCTTCTGAAATAGGCAAAAACTATAACAACAAAACTCTACTCACAGTGAAAGAATTTTCTGTGACGTTAGACATCAGGAGGATGGACAGACAATCCCAGACAGCCTACTTGTCAGTTTTAAAAGCCTTTAAGTTAATGTTTATTATTGATTTATGTAATTTAAGTTTTATCATGACATTTTCTAACAATGACTGTGAAATCTATAATTTGTTCTCTTTTTTTATGCAAAAGTTTTTTCTTTAATCAGTCTGTTTCTTTTAAATTGATATTTGTGCAGTGTTTGGGAGTTTCTTTTTTTATTTTTCTAGATTTTATTTATCTTGTTGAGAGTATACACAGCAAAACATACACCAATTCAGTAGTTTCTACATGTACAATTTATTGACATTGATTATTTTCTTTGAGTTGTGCAGCCATTCTCACCCTCCTTTGCTGCGAATTTCGTTTTCACTTTAACATTTCTATCCTATACTGTGCATGAATGTGTTCTTATTACATTAGGTTAGAGAGATTTTCTTACACTGGGAAAGGGATCCCAGGCCTCTTGATGTTTAATGCAGAGTTCTTTCTTATCAGGCTTCTCCATCTGCATAGACTTCCTCACCATTGTTCTCTTTCTTTCCGCATTCACCGCCCTCTCTGGCTCTTTCCTGCTAATCATGATACATATATATACTCCCAGGTTTTTTGAATTGCAGAGGGTTAGGGTCCTGGCTTACCTGATCTTGGACAAATTAGTTAACCCCTGTAACTCTCACACCCATCAATGGGGTAACAATGGTACCTGTCTCATTGGGCACATTGAATTTTTTTCACTTTGGTCCTTTTGTTATTTTACCTCCTATCTCTGAATAAAATGATAAATTAAATCAAATTAAATGTGATAATAACGTACAATGCCTAGCACAGTGACGAGCACATCGTTTAATAAATGTTAGCTACTGTTGTTGTCCAGAATGTTCTATTCCTTTCACAAATGAAAATAGGTGGCTAATTTCTAAAAGTTGGGGAATTTTGAAGGACACTGTGGATGAACTTTATCTCGAGAAAACATTTCATCCTACCTGTCATTCAAAGGTACATTGAAGAATTATTTCTACTTTTATATTAATAAGTGTAGTTTGGGGAAGCAGCTGTTCTGTAATAAATGATAATAATTCCTTGTTAAGTAGTTTTTTTTTTTTTCCTTTTTGCTAAAGAAGAGCTTTTTAATGATTTGAAGAGTCATCATAATCACATGGCATATTGTTAGGCTTTCAAAGTGAGCCGTCCAAGTGACGGTTTTCTTTAAATTTTAATGAAGATTAGGCTAAAGCTTAACCGAACAAATGAGTCATCATTTTAAAGAAATGATTGTATTCACATTGTTAAAATTTCTTATGGAAGTTTGTGAAGAAAATATCCTGTTTTCTTTGAACTAGAAAGAAGCACAGGTTCAATTCGTTGATCTATTTAACTATCCTTAACGTTTTTAATAAGTGGTCTACAGGTGTGTCTAAAATCCCACAGTTACGGCAAATCCATCCTGGCTTAGTTGAACAGACACCATGTGATCGCACTTATTTTTAGAACTAAATGAGGACAGAACAAAGGGTCAATTTAGTGCATGGGTGACTTGCCACAGCAGATATGACAGAGAGTTGATTAGTGTTAGATTATGTTTCCTTTTAAAGGTTTAAAAAGTGTGTATTAAAACAAACCAATAAACAGCGAAGATACTCTTAATGCATGTAAAATGCCAGCAATTATGCATTTGGTTAGATTCTGACGTTTTCTAAGTATTAATTCTTTTTAAATAGTCTGAATTGCTCTCACGTCAGTCGTAGAATTGAAATGAGCAGGCTGTTTTAATGGGAGGAAACAAGATCTTAAGAATTTGGGGTTTTTTTAAATGTTTACTTTCTGTTTATGCTGTTTCCCCTTAGCTTCCTCACAGTTATTATAGTTTGATTCATCTCTCTTAAAAGACATAGCACATCCTTTGAACTAAGAAAGTGTCAGTTTACTTTTTATCCACTAAATTTTCAGTCTTCTGGGTTTACAAAGGAAGCAACCAAAAGTTGTTTTTGTCTCATATCATTTGGAAATGCACATCACACAACAGCTATTTAGATAATCATATAAATAAATGATTGCTTAAATAAGTTGCCAGTTTTATTTGCTAATGTTGTAATTACCATGTGCCTATTCTAAATGCTCTTTTTCTGGTAACTAATTTAACGCTTTCTGTTAACCCTACACATTGGGAATGGTTACGATCCCCATTTCATAGATGAGGAATCTGAAACAGAGAGGTTAGTATTCAGTCCATGTCAGAGCTAGAACAGGAACCCATCCAGGTCATCTGGCTCCAGACTGTACTCTTGACCTCTCCGTTCTCCTGCCCCTTTATTGTGACGTTTTAAATGTGATTCAGGTAGTCTTCCTCCAACTGGTTATTACATATTCAGTCGTCTTTTCTACTTCAGGTCAGTCATAGAATCTTATGCTGCATTAACAGATGTAGAGGAAGCACCTGCCAGGCAGACCACAAATCCACAGTGTTACATTCTGTTTTGGGAAGTATATGTTAAAGAGCAATGCAGTGCAGACTACCTAAAGCGTTCACAGAGGAAAGTAACCAATATAATAAAAAGGCCTAGGAATCATGACATCGGCTGACATTAAAGGGCACTTTTTATTTTAAAGATTTGGGAAAATGTGACAGCTGTCTTTTTAATATTTGAAGGGTTATCACGTGGTTTTGTGTTATTGCAGTGTGGAGGACAAAGACTGGTGGTTGAATCACAGAGGAGCAATTTCAGCTCAGCGTAAAAGAGAACTTTCTACCTTGAGTCATCTGATAGAATAGACCCCCTTGTGAGGTAATGGTTCTGCCCATTATTAGAAACCTCTAGTCATCCCATGCCCTTTGAGCCGAAGGGGGCCTTCAAGAAAAGAGTTTCTCAGAGCAGAAACTTAGGTTCCGAATGCTGAAATGAGTTTCTCAAGGTTGGATAGCTATCGCTATGCACAACTAGTCCCAGAATTTAGGGCTCTCAGCACTTAGTGTTTGTGGGGAGTGGGCTAGGAGGAGTGGATTTACAGATTGCCAGGTACTGTGCTAGACACTTTATGTACATTGTCTCCTTATATCTCACAGCAGGAGCTAAATGAGCATCCTTCAAGAATGCTGTTAGCAAGATCTTTGCTGTGTGTGTGTGTGTGTGTGTGTGTGTGTGTGTGTGTGTGGCGGGGGGCACGTGGAGGTGGTGGAGACTGAAATTTCCTTGTCGGTGCAAAGGCTATGTCTTCCTCACCACTGAATCCTAAGGCTAGCACCGTGCCTGACATAGAGGGGAAAGCCAATAAATATTTGTTGAATGAATAAGGGAATGTGTCTTGTTGAATGAATGAAGAAATGTGTATTTGTAAACTCTAGTTTTTCTTTGGGCGAAAAAGATTAGTTCAACTTTTAGCTTAGAGAACACAACTTCCTAACTTTTCACCCATAATGTTGGGTTATAAATATTTGTATCCTCATTGGAATCTTTATGTCATGATTCAGACTATTGTTATACATACAGTAAGTTTTACAAACATGATTCTTGCCCTTCATTAACCAATGCAATGGTCCCACCCCCCACTTACATAATAATTTGATACCTGATAACAGCAAGCCTCAAAAAAATCTGAGGTAATTTTATATCTGTGATGGTTAATATATTTTATGGTACTCTAAAGAGATGCCACGTTAATGTAATTTTAAGTGGTTGTTGTTTTGTCTTTTTAACTTGATTTATATGTGACCTGTATATAATTTATATACCATGAAGGCTTATCATTTTAAAAGTTAAGTTTGAAAATTGTATTCCTTTCTCTGTAACATAGACACCAGACTTTTAGAAGTGATATATTTTATAATATCATTGTTTCTGTGAGCATATCATATTTATATTTTCATTTAGTGGTAGAGCATCTTTTCCAAGGATATAACCCAGAAAAATACCTCTGAAAGTTATCGGCTGCCTTAGACCAAAGCTCTAGGGAGCAGGAAACCAGCAGTCCCTGTCATAAAAAAGAAATTAGCTAGACTTAAATCTACATTGGTGTGGAAGTAAGGTGTGGGTGGAAGAACAATGGTGCATTTATCTCCACCTTCACTGGTGTTATTGTTGTTGGGTGCCTGCAAGTCAATTCTGACTCATGGTAATCCCATGTGACAGAGTAGAACTGCCCCATAGGATTTTCTAGAATGCAATCTTTACAGGAGCAGATTGCCAGGTCTTCTGGGGAGCCACTGGGTGGGTTCGAACTGCCAATCTTTTGTTTACAGCTGAGCGCTTGACCGTTGCACCACCAGAGCTCCTTCCTTCATCCAGTATCTGTTACCATTGAGTCGATTCTGACTCATAGTGATCCTGTAGGACAGTAGAGCTACCCCCTAGGGTTTCCAGGGCTGTAATCCGAGAAGCTGGACTTTATGAAGAAGAAGGGGGCATCAAGATTGGAGGAAGATGGATTAACAACCTGCCATATGCACATGACACAACCTTGCTTGCTGAAAGTGGAGAGGACTTGAAGTACTTACTGAGGAAGATCAAAGACCACAGCCTTCAATATGGATTGCACCTCACCATAAAACAAAAATCCTCATAACTGGACCAATAAGCAGTATCATGATAAACAGAGAAAAGATTTAAGTTGTCAAGGATTTCATTTTACTTGGATCCACAATCAACACCCATGGAAGCAGCAGTCAGGAGATCAAAAAATGCATTGGGCAAATCTGCTGCAAAAGACCTCTTTAAAATGTTGGAAAGCAGAGATGTCACTTTGAAGACCAAGGTGCCCCTCACCCAAGCCATGGTATTTTCAGTCATATCGTATGCATGTGAAAGCTGGGCAATGAATAAGAAAGACCGAAGAAGGATTGTGGTGTTGGCGAAGAATATTGCGCATTCCACAGACTGCCAAAAGAACGAACAAATCTGCCTTAGAATAAGTACAACCAGAATGCTCCTTAGAAGCAAGGATGGCAAGACTACATCTCACATACTTTGGACATGTTATCAGGAGGGATCAGTCCCTGGAGAAGGACATCATGCTTGTTAGAGGGTCAGCGAAAAAGAGGAAGACCCTCATTGAGAAGGATTGACAGAGTGGTTGCAACAATGGGCTCAAGCATAATAATGATTGTGAGGATGGCACAGGACCAGACAATGTTTTCGTTCTGTTGTACATAGGGTTGCTATGAGTCGGAACCGACTCGATGGCGCCTAACAACAACAACATAACAGCAATCTTTTTTTTTCCCTTAAAAACCAAAAATTCCACAAGACAAAAACTGTTTCTTTTTCTGGCATAACTTTTTTTTTTTTGTGCTTTAAGTGAAAGTTTACAAATCAATTCAGTCTTTCACATATAAACTTACATACACCTTACTACATACTCCCACTTACTCTCCCCCTAATGAGTCAGCCCGCTCCCTCCTTCCAGTCTCTCCTTTCGTGACCATTTTACCAGTCTCTAACCCTCTCTACCCTCCCATCTCCCCTCCAGACAGGAGATGCCAACATAGTCTCAGGCGTCCACCTGATGCAAATAGCTCACTCCTCATCAGCATCTCTCTCCAACCCATTGTGCAGTCCAATCCACGTCTGATGAGTTGGCTTCAGGAATGGTTCCTGTCCTGGGCCAGTAGAAGGTTTGGGGACCATGATCGCTGGGATTCTTCTAGTCTCAGTCAGACCATTAAGTCTGGTCTTTTTATGAGAATTTGGGGTCTGCGTCCCACTGTTCTCCTGCTCCCTCAGGGGTTCTCTGTTGTGCTCCCTGTCAGGGCAGTCATCAGTTGTGGGGCCGGGCACCAACTAGTTCTTCTGGTCTCAGGATGATATAGTTTCTAGTTCATGTAGCACTTTCTGTCTCTTGGGCTCATAATTACCTTGTGACCTTGGTGTTCTTCATTATCCTTTGATCCAGGTGGGTTGAGACTCATTGATGCATCTTAGGTGGCCGCTTATAACTTTAAAAAAAAATAATAATCTTGAGTTTTTGGTGAAAGTTTACACAGCAAGTTAGGTTCCCATTTGACAGCTTCCACACAAATTGTTCAGTGACATTAGTTACATATATCACAATATGTCAGGATTCTCTTTAATTGTGTTCAGTTTGTTGCCTTTCCAGGACTCTAGTTTCCCTGCTCCATAATCATTGCATCTTTGCTTTTGAGTAATTGTTGACTTTCTGGTCTCATACTGGTGGCTTTTAAATAGGGCACCAATCTTGCCGACAGTGTCCTTTATTTTGTGTGTCACTCTGCTATTTTGCTAAAAAGTGATCTCAGGGGATAGGCTCAATTCTAAGTTTAAAGAGTGTCTCAGGGCGATAGTCTCAGGGAGTCCTCTGTTCTCTACTGTTCCAGTTTGTCTGGCCTTTTTTTTTTTCCTTTAATAAGAATTTGAATTCTGCTCCGTATTTTTCTCCCATCCTACCTGGGACCACCTATTGTAACCCCCAGTCAGAATGGTTGTTGGTGGTAGCTGGGTACCATCTAGTTCTGCTGGTCTCAGGGTAGATGAGGTTGTGGCACATATGGACTTGTTTCTTCTCAGCATTTTTGGTTACCTTCTTACAGTTTTGCCCCTGGTGAATAGAGATGCACAGATGCATCTTAGATGGTCACTCATAAGCTTTTAAGACTCCAAATGCTACTCACTTCACTAGGAATCAGATCATGAGTTTTGTGAACTATGTTATGACAATTGACTGAGTTGTCTTATGAAACTATGGTCCTAAGCCTTCAAACCCAGAATACCAGTGTTGGAAGGTATTTGGTTATCTCTGAGGAATATCCATATTTGTGTCTTCAATGAATATATGTGTCTGCGCCCACATATTTGTATTTACACGTACCTATAAATACTTGTGGCACAGTGGTTAAGAGCTACGGCAAGCTACAGCTGCTAATCAAGACATCGGCAGTTGGAATCTACCAGCTGCTCCTTGGAAACCCCATGGGGCAGCTCTACTCTGTTCTGTAGGGTCACTATCAGTCAGAATGGACTTGATGGCAATGATTTTGGTATAGATTATTCTGTCTGTTTTTACCTATGTACACACCTGTATCTACCTATATACCAGTTTGCCTGTACCCCCATCCATATGTGCTCAAACACTCCTTTTTACTTGGTTGTGCTGTGCTTACTACAGGAGCCCTGGTGGCACAGTGGTTAAAGAGCTTGGCTGTTAACCAAAAGGTCAGCAGTTTGAATCTGCCAGGTGCTCCTTGGAAATCCTATGGGGCAGTTCTACTCTGTTATAGGTTCACTATGAGTCGGGATTAAGTTGATGGCAGTGGATACGGTTGTTCACTATATCCACATTCGTTGCCACTTTCCCCATCACCAAAAATAACTGGTGTCAATGTTATAAAGCATATTTTCCCCCACCACCCCTTCTCTCCTTGGTAACTACCAGCAAACATTGGTTTCTCTCTATTCTCGTATTCTTGCAAAAGAGATCATACAATATTTGTCTTTGTATGCTTGACTTATTTCACTTAGCATTATGCCCTTCTGGTCCATCCATGTTATATATCAAGGACTCATTGTTGTTCTTTATGGTTGCATAGTGTTCCATTGTATGTAGTAGCACAGCTTGCTTATCCATTTATTGGTTGATGAGCACTGTAGTTGTTTCCATTTATTTGCTATTGTGAATAAAGGACCAATGAACGTAGATGTGTATGTGTCCTTTCGTGCCATTATTTTTAGGTGTCTAGGGTAGGCACAGTGGTTAAGAGCTCAGCTGCTAACCAAAAAAAGGTTTGCAGTTCGAATCCAGTAGCCACTCCTTGGAAACCCTATAGGGCAATTCTGCTCTGTCCTGTAGGATCACTTTGAGTTGACGGCAGTCGGTTTTTTTTTTTCGGGGTGTGGGGGAGGGTGTTATATACCTAGGAGTGGGATTGCTGGATCATAGGTGACTCTATTTCTAGCTTTTTGAAAAAATGCCTGTTATGGATTGTGTCCCCCAAAAATGTATGTCAACTTTGCTAGGCCATGATTCCCAGTATTGTGTGGTTGTCCTCCATCTAGTGATCCAATGTGATTATCCCATGTATTACTCCGTGATGTTAATGAGGCAAGATGCAGGACACAGACTATGACTTTAGGTTGTATCCTGAGTTAATCTTTTTTGAAATATAAAAGAGAGAAGTGAGTAGAAAGGAGAGGGACTTCATTATTACCAAGCAAGAAGAGCCAGGAGCAGAACACATCTTTGGACTTGAGGTCCCTGTGCTGAGAAACTATTAGATCAGGGGAAGATTGACGACAAGGACCTTCCCCAAGAGCCGACAAAGAAAGAAAGCCTTCCCCTGGAGCTGGCGCCGTGAATTTGGATTTCTAGCCTCCTAAACTGTGAGAGAATAAATTTGTTTATTAAAGCCACCAACTTTTGGTATTTCTGTTACAGCAGCACTAGATAACTAAGACAACACCATACCATTTTCCATAGTGGTTATATCATTTTACAGTCCCACCAGTAATAGATAAGGGTTCTACTCTCCCCACATCTTCACCAACATTTGTCGTTATCTGTTTTTTTTTGTTTTAATTAGTGTCATTTTAACTGGGATGAGTTGGTGTCTCATTGCGGTGTTGATTTGCATCTTTTTAACGTCTGGAGCCCTGGTTGCATAGTGGTCAAGAGCTCGGCTGCTAACCAAAAGTCAACAGATCGAATCCACCAGCCACTCCTTGGAAACCCTGTAGAGCAGTTCTGTTCTGTCCTGTAGAGTCACTATGAGTTGGAATCAACTTGATGGCAACAGGTTTTATGGGGGTAATGGCTAATGATCATGAACATCTTTTCATACGTTTGTTGGCTGCTTGGATGCCCTTTTGGTGAAGGTTCCGTTCATGTGCTTTGTTGCTTTTGTGATTGGGTTGTTTATCTTTTTGTTGTTAGTTGCAGTTTTCTATAGATTTTAGAGATGAGACCCTTATTGGATAAGTTGTTTCTGAAGATTTTTTTCCCAGCCTGTAGATTGGCTATTTACTCTTTTAGTAAAGTCTTTTGATGAGCATATGTTTTTAATTTTTAAGAGGTCCCATTTATCTATTTTGTCTTCTTTTATTCATGCATTTGTTATAGTGTCTGTTACCCTGTTTTTACAAAAGATTAAGTCCCATAGTTTTCTCCCTGTTGTCATCTAGGAATTTTATGAATTTAGGTTTAACATTCAGATCTTTGATCCATTTTGAATTATTTTTGGGTATATTTTGAGATAATGGGTCCTGTTTCATGTTTCTGCAGGTGGCTATCCAGTTTTTTTGTTTTGTTTTTTCACTAAAAAGAATTGGTCGATGTTCAGCTTTTTCAGGAGGTAGCATGTGATCAGGAAGGAACCAATGGTATTGAAGGAAGAATCCAAGCACTGGCGAAAAACAAGGCTCCAGGAATTGATGGAATACCAGTTGAAATGTTTCCACAAACGGATGCGATGCTGGAAGCACTCACTAGTCTATGCCAAGAAATTTGTAAGACAGCTATCTAGCCAACTGACTAGAAGAGATCCATATTTCTGTGCATTCCAAAGAAAGGTGATTCAGTGAAATATGGAAATTATCAAACAATATCATTAATAACACATGCAAGTAAAATTATGCTGAAGAAAATTAAAAAATGGCTGCAGCAGTACATAGACAGGGAACTGCCAGAAATTCGAGCCAGAAAATACTGTTATTCTGATTAGTAACTGAATAGGCTGTAGACTACTTCCTGTTCACAAACACTTCATTAGTGTTTTGGTTTTAACATTTTTATTGTGCTTCAGGGGGAAGTTTACAGCAAATTAGTTTCCTGTTCAATGATTCATACACAAATTGATCTATGACATTGATTGCAATCTGCACAATGTGTCAGCCCTCTCCCAATTTCAACCTTAGTTTCCCCTTTTCCATTCATCCAGTTTCTCTGTCCTTCTTCTCATCTTTACTTTTGGGCAAATGTTGCCCTTTTGGTCTCATGTAGTTGATTGTTCTAAGGCACACATTCCTCACGGTTGTTAATGTGTATTTTATAGGTCAGTCTACTATTGGGTTGAAAAGTAACCTCTAGGAGTGGCTTTAGTTCCAAGTCAGAAGAGTGTGTTAGGGCGGTAATTTCATGGCTTCCTCTAGTCTTTATCTGTTCAGTAAGTCTGATCTTTTGTTCTGTATTTTTCTCCTATTCTAACTATGTTCTTCTGTTGTGTCCCTGGCCACAGGGGTTGTTAGTGGTAGCTGGGCACCATCTAGTTCTTCTGGTCTCAGGCTAGAGGAGGCTGTGGTTCATGTGAGCCATTAGTCCTTTGGGCTAATTGCTTCCTTGAGTCTTTGGTTTTCGTCTCTCTCCTTTACTCCAGATGGGAAGAGACTAATAGTTGTATGTTAATGAATATCCAGTTTTACCAGCACCATTTATTAAAGAGATTGTTTCTGCAAGGCTATAATCTTTACAGGAGCAGACTGCCACATCTTTCTCCCGTGGAGGGCCTGGTGCATTGGAACTGCCAACCTTTTGGTTATCAGCTGAGCCCTTAACCACTGCCGCAGAAGGGTCCTTTTTTCTTTCATTAGTCAAAACCAAAAAAAAAAAAAACCCAGTGCCGTCGAGTTGATTCTGACTCATAGCAACCCTATAGGACAGAGTAGAACTGCCCCATAGAGTTTCCAAGGAGTGCCTGGTGGATTCGAACTGCTGACCCTTTGTTTAGCAGCTGTAGATAGCACTTAACCACTGCGCTACCAGAGCTTCACTAGTAGCCATCCATAAATCATTTAAATGGGCTTTCTAAAGTAAGGGAAAAAACAATCAGTATGGCTTGAGTATTCTGCCATCTCTGGAGCTCCAGAAACTTGGGGCTTGCTGGCATAATCAGACCATAGGAATTTCAGCACATAGGTTGTTTCATTGAAGATCTATGATGGTGTGAATTGACTCTATCGTTAGGTGCCCTTGTTGGGGAAGAGGGCTCATGATCTGAAGTGCTATGTTCCTGGAGGTCCAGGCAGGATACCATATTAAGTTGCTGTGTTTGTCATTGTTGCATTCCCCTTGCCCTGTGTCTGCCCTTGCTTAAGATCCTTGACTCGGGGACAATATGGCACTCCTGGTCAGTGTCCTCCAACCTGCTGCCTCCAGTGCTATTTCTGTCCTTCTACGCTGTTGCACAGTGGTTGGCTCCCTACCCCATCCCCCATTTCCAAGACCACTCTTATATATTCATTCACTGGCAAACACTTATTGAGAGCTTAACTATATACATCAGGTATTTGCTAGATTCTAGACATACAGTGGTGAATAAAAAGAATTGGCCATTAAGTACTAAATGAAATTTTTAAAAAATTTTAAAAAACATGGCCCCTGCCTTCATAGATAGGTCCCTACCTTCAAAGTCCCTGGCCTTGGGAATAGGATTCTTGAGATTCAGAAAACCCAAGGAATTGCCTCCCAGCTAGTACTGGGAACTGTGCCATCACGGGGGCCCAAATTATTATACAGAGACAGTTACACACTTTCTTAGAGCTTGAGGTCCAGGTCGTTCACAATTCCACAGATAAAATCCTCTGGCTGTGCTTCACAAAGGTGTCCTCTATGCCAGTATTTCTGAGGCCAAAATATGGCAACCATTAGAACTGCTCATCCTTGAGCTTAGACTCCAGTGTATCATGAAGCCAGTTCCCTAGGAAGCCTTTAGCCTTATGCAACTTGTGGATAACAGTGCTGTCCAGATGAAAAGTTTGGCCAGTTTTAACTTGTGTCGTGGAAGGTTGACCTTCACAGTGCCCCTGCCTTATTATGGCTCCAGTGAAGAGCCCATGCTGCACAGCCACCTGGTCTTGGGACTGCATACAAACCTGTGTTTCACTCATCTGCTCTGTCTTAGGCTGGATTCTCTAGAGAAGCAAAACTAGTGAAACTCCTCTCTCTATATGTATATATATAGAGATCAAGGAAATGGCTCACATGGTTGTAGAGGCTGGAAAAGTCCCAAATCCATGGGCCAGGTTGGAGGCTTCTCGCAACTCATGTAGCTGCAGGGAGTGGTGAGCCCAAGACCCAGGCTGCAGAGGCTAATGAATCTCAAGGTCAGCAGGTAAGCCGCCAGCTCAAGTCCTAAGAACTGGAGATCATGTGAATGGAAGCCTGCTGCAGGATCCAGAGCCAGCAAAAGCCAGTGAGCCTCGACAGAAAGTTCGCCTGTATCGGATGCGGTCCACAGCCTCAAGGAGACTCCCTCTCCACGGGTCGTCTTCTCATAGCAAATCCCATTATGGAGGTGATCACATTACATCGGATCTCATTGTGGAGGTGATTACACCATCATACGACTGCTAGACTATATCATGGCTGCAAAACCACCAAGAATCATGGCCCAGCCAAGCTGACACACAGCCTCAACCATCACATGCTCCAGCAGGCTCCATGTATGAGGCCTTTCACAGGCTCCAACTAGAGAGTCCTGAGCTGATGCTGCCTCTGCCACCGTCATCCTAGAGACAGCAGTTTAACTGCATGGGGTTAAGCTTCTAGAGTTCATCCTGTCTTCATAGAGAATGTGGATGAAAACTGGCATGACTGGCTCATGTTTTGGGCCAGCAGCCCCAGTCCCACCAACCACTCACTTATACCGAGGCATCTAAGCTACACAGACTGCAGCAGCAGGCTCTACTGATACACTTTTTGAAGAAGGGCTGCAGACATTACTTAAACTTTACTGTGGTTTTTATATGGCTGAAGTGTTTAGTTGAAGACTCTCTTTAACCACGTAATCACTTTGATTAACTCTGACTTAGAATACCCATTTGCAATACAGACTGAAGCCTCGAACCTTGTAAAAGACAATGTCCTTTCTCCAGGAGATACCCGGGATGTTGTTGTGTTGTTGTTAGGTGCTGCTGAGTCGGTTCCAACTCATAGCGCCCCTAGGTACAACAAAACAAAACACTGCCTGGTCCTGTGCCATCCTCGCAATTGTTGTTATGCTTGAGCCCATTGTTGTAGCAAATGGGCCCTAACATGAGCATGTAAGCCACTGGCAGTAAAACAAAACAAAAACCAAACCACTGTAAGTGCCTGGGTATGAGCTAAAATAAATTGTCTATCCTATGACCAAGAAGCCCTGGTGGTGCAGCGGTTAAGTGTTCAGCTGCTAACTGAAAGGTTGGTGGTTGAAACGCATCACTGGCTTCATGGGAGAAAGACCTGGCAATCTGCTCCCATGAAGATTGCAGCCTAGGAAACCCCATGAGGTAGTTCTGCTCTGTCACATGTGGCTGCTATGAGTTGGAATTGACTCAACGGCACCCAATAGCAACATCCTGTGGCCATTGGATTGAGGCAGCAGAACCCTCGGTGGTTTTAGTCTTTGGAAGTTCTTCACTGGCTAGTATGGTGGAATCCTGTTTTCTGGGAATTTTCATTTCCCCTATCACTTAGGAATTCAGAATTGTTGGTGCTGTTAAGAAAGTGGGAAGATAGAGAGGCATGGTGCTCGAAGATCCAGAAAATCTTGGTTATGTTTGTATTCCTTATGAGCAGTCCATGCCTTATGGAGTCTCTCACTCTAACAAAGCCCAAGCATTTTGTTTTGCTTTGCTGTTTCGTTTCATTTCAGTACAGGTAAAGTTTTATTCATGTGAAGATGCGTTAGAGATTGTATGTGCCTTTTCAAAAGGACATCTGCTAGCGCAGTGGTTAAGGGCTCAGCTGCTAACCGAAAGGTTGGCAGTTCGAATCCACCCAGCACTCCATGGGAGAAAGACCTAGCAATCTCCTCTTATAAAGATTACAGCCTAGAAAATCCTATGGAGCAGTTCTACTTTGTTACATTGGGTTGCTATCAGTCGAAAATTGACTCAAAGGCACCTAAC
This sequence comes from Loxodonta africana, assembly GCF_030014295.1. Lineage (NCBI taxonomy): Eukaryota > Metazoa > Chordata > Mammalia > Proboscidea > Elephantidae > Loxodonta > Loxodonta africana. Next base: position 60,635,674 of record NC_087358.1, read on the forward strand.
AACAATAACATGTGTCTTTCATGATGGGTAGAGAAGCATGCCCACCAGCAAGGACTGACATGACTATCTGCAAAATGACTCTTGAAAAACTTATGAAAGATTTTAACCTAAGGTGTAACGCAATATGAGCAAGACACACGCTTTACAGGATAGATTGTACAGAAAGTTTTTCAAATCTTTAGACTCATCGTTGTCTTCATTGCCCTCATTGTCCAGAATCAGCAGGGGTAGTGCAGTGCACTGTTGATGTATGCAAAGTCATATATACAATGATATTTACTGCAGCATTATAATAACAAAAGATTGTAAACAACCCAAATGTGCAAGTTAGTTTGGGACTGGCTGAAGTGAGTTATAACTCATATCACCCAATTGAATATTATGCTGCCATTTAAAAGATTGAATCAGCTCTATATGTAACAGTGGGGAAGGAACTCTCAAGTTTTATTGTTTAAGTGGGAAAAACTAGAGGTGGGACAGAGTGCCTACCTGAAATGTTACTCTGCTTTTTATGTGTATGTGCACGCATATATTTGTTGTATATGCAGAGAATATCTCTAGAGGGATTTATAGGAAGCTGACAAACTGTTGCCTTCAAAAAGAGAGGTTGGTGGTTGATTTAGGAGTGAGATTTATTTTCATTCTAAATACACTTTGAGTTTTGTATCATATGTGTATATTGTGGTTGTTATTAGGTGCCATCGAGTCAGTTTCCAACTACTCAGAGTAGAACTGCCTCGGAGGATTTTCTAGGCTGAAGTCTTTACAGGAGCAGACTGACACATATTTCTTCTGTGGAGCTGTTGGGTAGGTTCAAACCACTGAGCTTTCAGTTAGCATCCGAGTGCTTGAACCATTGCACCAGCAGGGTAGCCCTTCTGGAACCTTCCTATCAGATGCATCTGACACAGACATGGGGTTGTCAGGAAGATCACCTTGGAGACTGCTAGTGTCAAGCACAGTATAATAAGAGAACACATCAGATCCTCTGCAGTGGGAGTGGGGGAAGGGGTGAATGTGAGGCAGGTGCAGAAAGACCTGACTGTTGTGGCCAGAGGCAGTGGGGACAGGGGGAGGAGGAGGCCGATGCAGAGACTTTGAATTTGGAAGGATTAGTATATACATGATGCTTTTAATTCAAAGTAGAAAATGAGAATAAAAGCAGGAGTGAAAAGAAGACTTCATTTGAACGTTGTGAATTTGAAGCAGTGGTAACTTAGCCTGGCGATGTCTAGTAGGCAATTGGGAGAGATGCTTTAGATGTTTTTAAGATGGCTTAAAGTACTTTTTGACATCATTTCCATGGCTCATTTTAAGTGTCTAGGATATTCAAGTATCTTCTCCATTCCCTAAGTAGGATTATCATATAATGGAAAATTTAGACTTTAGAAATGTTTTAGTTCTGTGGTGACCAATGCAAACAAGATAATTACTTTGTTTTGAAATTTCCCATTGCATACATGTCCTGTACAAAGCAATTTACGGTTTATAAGCCAAAAGGGCTTATGCCAAGAGAGTGAAGCTAATGGATTGTTCCGATCTCTGGTACAGTCTAAAAATACTAAATGAATGATAAAACTTGTAATGTGGCCATTAACCAATACTCACTTCTGATTTACAGTGGAGTTGTATGGGACGGCCTACATAATTTCTGAAATCACTGCAATCCTTGTTACTACAATGAATTCTTAAGAAAGAAAAATCCCTCAGTTTTCGTGTATAATGTAATACTTCAAATACCATGCTATGTATGATTATAGGTCTTGTAAATATTTTGTTCTGTGAAGGTGCCTGGTTTATAGAGACTTGTCTATGCAAGTAAGCGAAATACTATTCTATCAGCATTACTGCCTTCCCTTTCTTACTCATCTCTAAAGCACGTGTAGGTGTGTATAAAAAACCAAACCCGTTGCCAGCAAGTTAATTCCGACTCATACTGACCCCTATAAGACAGAGTAGAACTGCCCCATACAGTTTCCAAGGAGTGGCTGGTGGTTTTGAACCACTGACCTTTTCATTAGCAGCCCAGCTTTTAACCACCATGCCACCAGGGCTCCAGGTGTGTATAAGGTTTAGTAAGTATAGGGTTGAGTATGTATAGGGTTGAGCTCTAACTGCACGCAGCAGACATGATTATTCCTAAGGGGAGAAAAGTCAGCAGCACTTGCAGCCTTTCTGCCTGTTCTTCCAGGCTGGTTCAGTCTATTTTTTGCTATTCCTGCGTTCTCTAATAAATGGCTAGAAACACAGACTAAACTTAGTTTCAGATCCTACCTGTGCCTTGTGACCTTGGACAACTTACAGAACCTTTCTGAGCCTTAGGTTCCTCAAACGTAGAATGGGATCTCTACTTTTTGGATGGTATGGATGATACGACGTAGTATTTATAAAACATCCAGCACAATGCCTGGCCTGTTATAATTACTCCATAAATGGTGACTCACAGCATCGTTGAAGGGTAAAGTGATTTTACTTCCAAACCTGAAAGCCAGGAGTCATCTAAACTGCTCTTCATTGTGTCTCCTCACAACCAGTTTAGTCACCAAGTCCCTTTAATTCAGCCTCCTAAAAAGTTATCAAATCTGTCTCCTCTCTGTGTCATCTGCTCAAGTCTTTACTGACTGCTGCTGTGCACGGCGGCCCCACCGCTACCATCTTACCTTACGTTCTGTCCCTGCAGTTTCATGTAATCTCTGACTACGTCTCCCAACACCACTCTGACCCTCTACGCTGCTGTGGAGTTGTCTTTCTAAAACGAGCATCTTATTTGTGTCTCCTCCCTGCTTTATACCCTTTAGTAGTGCTTCATCAAATCCATATTCCTTAGCATCATTAAAAGGTCTTTCGTAATTACCTCTCTGACTTCGTCTTTGTTCTTCAGCCTCTAATTATCTTATCCTACTATCTATAGTACCCAGTTCTTGCCTTGACCTCTCTTTATCTCTGTGTTTATGTCTGTATGGTGTCCCTTGGTTTGCTGTATCCATTGTTGAGAGCTTATCAGAAGTTTTAAAACTTGATATCTTCTAGACTACATTGAAAAGATCTCTAGGTGGCACAAATGGTTTCCTCTCAACGGTTAACCTAAAAGTTGGCAGTTCAAACCCACCCAGTGGCACCGTGGAAGAATAGGCCTAGCAGTCTGCTTCCATTAAGATTACAGCCAAGAAAACCCTGTGGACCATAATTATGTTCTGTAACACATGGGCTCACAATGAGTCAAAATTGACTCGACAGCAACTAACAACAACAAGTGTACATTGTAGGAATGCTCTCCTAAGACCAGGAAGTTCTATTCAGCCAAAATGACTCACCAGTTAGGATGATCTGTCAGTTAAAACCCAAAGTTTAGAATGACTTTCAAAGATTTTCTTTGACTCTCAATGAAGATTGTGTATGTGTGTTTGCGTATAACTCTAAACAAGGTTTTAAACAGATCTCTGAAAATTATGCCCAAGCCATGATTTTTAGATCATTCTGAATGGGAACAGGGATAGACCTTAGTTCAAACACCGAGCAGTTTGGTTTAGGATCCTGTTTATATATTGCACTGCCTGTGTAGCAGAATTTATGTGTCAGCTGTGTATTGATCATTAAATCCTTACATGTGTGTGACTGACGTGTCAACTTCAGTGTTGTGGTTAGTCCATTACATCATTAAAAGTTATTTTGCATCATTTTAGATACTGTGACATTGTGTTCTAGATTTCATGGAACTACTATCTTTCTTCAAGAACACTTAATGCAGATTCCAGTGTCCACATCTATAAAATGAACATTGATGATATTGCACCAGCATTTCCTGATCTAAAATTGTTATTCTGTTAATTTCAATTCTACTATCCATTGAAAATACCTGTGGTACTTTTTTTGGTCATGGTGCCAGGAATACATTTGTTTTGACATTGTACTTTAGTCTCCATTAAAATCCAAGCACCCTTGGGAGAAAATATGCGTCAACCCTTTATCATCTACTAACACTTCAGAAAAATTACTTTTTAGCTAAGTAGTTGTCATCTAGAAAACAGCTGGGGCTTAAGGCATAGGTAATAAAGTAGGGAAGTGTTGACCTCAGAGAGCAAGGGACTTCAAAGAGTTTATGTAGGACTTGCAAACTCAAATGCCTCCATGGACCACTGGATATTATAAATATATAAAGTGGCCAGCTGATGAAAATAGGTTTAAGCTGCTTATACTATGAGTGAGCGAAGTACCTGTCCAACTATGATGGATTCTAGCTTGTTTGTTTTAACCACACTGCATTTCAGCGTTCAAATAGAAAGGCCAAACAGAAACACCAGAGGTCATCATTTTGTGGCCTCTGTTATATCACAGTGTTTTTTGCTTTTTTTTGTTATATCACATGAGGTGCTTTGATGGGAGGCTATTTCAGATTGGTCCCACAATAAAGGAATATTATTAGAGGCACACAACACTAGAAACTTGGGAGCAGAATTAAAGAGTTGTTTTTTTTGGTTTTGTTTTGTTTGTAAAAACAGTTTCCATTGAGTCATTTATGGCTCGTGGCAACCTCTTCGGCATCAATGTAGAATTGTGCTCTGTAGGGTTTTCAGTGACTGATTTTTCACAAGTAGATCACTAGGCCTTTCTTTCCAGGTGCCTCTGGGTAGACTCCAGCTGCCAGCCTTTCACTTAGCAGTTGAGCACATTAACCATTTGTACCACCCAGGGACCCTGAAAAGAAAGAGAGGGAACCATAAAGATTAAGAGCATTTTTTGACTTTACTTAGACCAGACCTGCCTTTACGAACGGAAAAGGTGGGATGCTTCTACTCCCCTTGATAGTTGGTAAACGGGGGTATGCACCAGTATCACCAGGATAGTTTTGCCAAACTGCAGATTCCATATGAAATTATCCACACTTGCCCCCACACCAAGATCTTGATTCCTAAGTCTGCTTTGGAGCTTGTCTGGGTTCGTTCCAATGCACACAGGCGGTTGAGGACCAGTGCTGTTGAATGGAGAGGTCCCTAGTTTACTCTTTGAAATATGAGAGCATCTTTACTCCTAAAATAGCCACTAAAGATACATGACTAACACTGCAGTATTGCACATTTAACTTGTCAAAGTGAATTATTTCATTCTAGAAAAAAGAATGAGAAAAGCAACATGCTTAAGAGTTGGGTATAGGTTTTATGAAGTGAGATGGAAGAGATATATTAAGACTAAAGAAATCCTGGCTTTAAAAAGGCACATAATTATACCTGATTTGGCTGTAATAAAAGTCAACTTAATTATAAAAACCAGAATTATAAATTATAAAAACCAGAATTATAAAAAGGTCCCATGATTATAATAACTACAGACAATAAAACTTTTTATGACACAAACTTTTTCCTGCTTTCCAATAAAATCTTCTCACTACATATGAGTATTTCAGTCAGGGCAATTCAGGATTAATCACTGAAGATATAGCAGTAAATATTGCAATAGGGTAGATGTGACCAGTTTGCTGTAAAGGACTTTAGAAATAAGTGCTTCCTCAACTCCGCAGGCGAAGATTGGACTGTAAGATATAAAATGATACTAGTGAGGCATGAGACTATGGGGGTAGCTCCTGTCTGGAGGTGAGATGAGAAGGCAGAGGGGGACAGGAGCTGGTTGAGTGGATATGGAGAATACAGGGTGGAGAGAAGGAGTGTGCTGTCACATTATAGGCAGAGCAACTAGGAGTATATAGCAAGGGGTGTATAAGTTTTTATTTGAGAGACTGACTTGAATTGTGAACTTGCACTTAAGGCACAATTTTTTAAAAAAAAGTCAAAAAGAAAAAGAAATAAGTGCTTCCTGACAGAGTTGTCGGGCATTTAAAATTATCATGGAAAGCTATGTGAATCAAATATGTGAAAGTTAAAATGTGTGACTGTCTGTCTTGAATGGTTGAGATGTGGTCATCTCAACTAGAGATGGCATGCTGTCCAGGGACTCTGATACCCTTAACTTTGGTAAGCCATTGCCATCTTAAACTGCTGGTTTGGGTAACATTAGATGCAGTGCAATTAAGAGTCCAGCTTTTCCTAATTTGTTGGTTGATATTCTCCTAATATCTTCTAAAGAGTAGATCATTATCATTAATCCTGTTTTTGTGGTTTGCTCGTTTGTGACTGTTGCATTGGCAAAATGCCTCCTTCAGCTCCTGTTAGTCTGTGAACCACACTACACAAGAAATATATGCATCTACAGAAGAAGTGTATGTAATTTCTCTCACCACTAAGAAAAATGTGATGCTAACATTTACGGAGCTTTAACTGTGTTGCAGACACTGTGCCAAATACCGTACCAGGATTGTCTCACTAATCCACACCACAAACTAGCAGAGGTGCCAGTGACTGCTCTACTTCCCACTCAGCAAAACTTATAGGTGATGAACTTGGATATCCGGCAGAGAAGATTTCTCAACAAGATCTTAAAGGGGCCACGTGGTTTCTTCTTGCCACTTACAGTAAAATGCGAAAGGAAAGGAATGGACTTAAAAAATGACCTGGTGCAAAATGAAAATTTTGTTGTACAAACTAAGGACCCGACTCCTAGATTTTTCACCAAGAATGTAGCTACACAATCCTTTGTTAAAGAGACTAAGCCTGTGACTAATGGATCTAACCAACTACCACAGCAGAAAATCCATTAGTTTAGACTGAAGGGGACAGAGAAAGAACGAAAGCAAAGAATGCTGTCTGTGTCTTGGAATTCTACAGGCAGAGAAACAGGCCAAAGGAGCTACATCTTTTGTCCTCCAAGGAAAGAAAAAGACTATCCCCGGAGCAATTCAGAGATCAACAGAACTGTTAGAAGGAGCACGGGAAGCAGAGCTGCCTCAGTCTCAAAGGGTGGGGCTACAGGCTGTGGGGTCTCAATCTGGATTACAGATTATTTGTTTCCAAAGTAGAGTGGTGGAATAGGCACAAGGTAGACATTTCCATTGGAGGGAAAGAAGGGGTAGAAGGCATCAAGCAAGTCAAAAACCCAGCAGAACAATTTACAGTAGCTCTCAAGTTTTGAAAATATAGGCAGTCCACAGATCACAAATTAGTTTCACTTAAAGTCAACTTTTGTATGTAAATTGGAGCAGTTAGGTATGGTTCATATCTACTATCAGTTACTCAAATGTTTGTCTTAGTATGTAGTATATAGTGTGCTGTTCTCTGCCTAAAAAACATTAAAGAAACATTTCCAGATACACTAACACATCTTTAATTATTACAGTAATAATATTTTGACATGCATTGCAAAGTAGCACTCTTTTGTTACTACGACCATTGTTATGTACCTTGAATTTTTAACATAATAGGGTGTACAGGGATTAGTTCATAACTGCGAGTTGTAAGTGGGATGTTTGTAAACAGAGGACTGCCTGTAATCCTGTGTTCTCTGAAACCATCTGGGCAATGGGCCTGCCCTCCAAACTCTTGAGTGTTGGCTCCTCTGAATTCTGGGTGGAGGCCCCTGGGCTTCAGCTCCATCTTCCAGGCCCTCTGGGGTAGCAACTCTGCTCCCTTAGCATTAGGCACCCTATTCTCCTAGTCCATCTGAGTGGGCACCCCACCCCCTCAGCCCCAGCAGTCTGGAGACTTGGAGACCCTGGCAACATGTCCACAGTCAGTCTGACTCCGGGGTTTCTGAATCACCCGGCTGTTATCAAATGATTTCCAGTTGGGAATTTGTAGACTAGCAATTCCCTGTGATTGATTTCTCTTTAGAAACTCATCTTTTTTTAGCTCTGACAGTGTTGTAGGGAAGTGTCTTTAAGAACATGGGTTCTCAAATTTGACTGGACTTTGGAGTCACCTGAGAGTTTTAAGAAAATCCTGAGTGGCTGGGTCCCATCCCCAGAAGTTTTGAGTTAATTGGTCTGGAGTGTGGCCTAGACATCTGGATTTTTTAAAATATGTGCAGGTGATTCTAATACGCAGAGGAGTTTGTGAACTCCTGCATTGGAACAATGCAAAAGTTTTAAATTCTAAATTCCCATCCTTCTGTTAGTAAAAAAAAAAAAGTGTATGTTTTTGTTACAGAAGTGCTACACATTTACTTTAGAAACTGCATACAAACCTAAAAAAATGCAATTAAAATCATCAGGAATCCCTTCACAGAAAGATAACCAGGGCAGTATTTGGCTGTGTATCTTTTTTATTTACTTAATGCAAGATTGTTTTATGTCTATTTTATGTATTTGTATCCTTTTCCAGACTGAGAAATTCTTGATTCCTACACACATAATAGTGTTGCTGAATTAATTCTTGTAGACCAGTAACTCTTAAAGTGAAGGAGTATCTCTGTCAATGGAGAGTTTTCTATATTATCTGAGGTAGAATTTCATAAACCCTCTGATATGGGTATCTCCCTTTTGCAGCTCTGTCTTATTTGGCACTTTTCAGACAAAATCCATGGTTCACTTACATGTCTACCTTATAGACTATCAAGGCAAAGCCCATATGATTTTCTTGGGCTCTGGCATATAGTATATTCTCAACGTATGCTTGGATGGATAGACAGACAGATATGTTCCAGGATCTGAGGTGGGAGTAGTGGTTATAATTTGAACAAATTAATTACTGAAGTAAGTTCAGATGTGCCTGAAAAAAATTATTTAAGTATTTTGGGGTAGTGGGAAGGGAGAGTAAGTGTGGGGCTGAGATAAGGACAAAGGCCAGGGAAGACTATAAGAAGGGAAGCTTCAGATCCTTCAAGAAAATTTGAAAGTTTCCAGTTCCAGAAATTTCCTGGGCTTGGCTCCCAACAGGCTCAGATAGTCTTCCTTGAGAATAGTCTTTCCTCCCTCTGGTGAGGGGATCATGTCCTGCCTTCCATTTCCCCTATCCTACTCGCTTATCATAATAGAAGGGCTGATTCAGATATACCTTTAGGGTTCTACAGAGTAAGACCCAAATAATTTTAGGGGCTTGCTACTCCCAAAATTATGGAGTTCAGCTAGGGTATATAACTGGAGTCTGTGAGTCAACAATTGAGACTGTCATATCTTTTCCTACAAGGTCTGGACTGGGAAAGAATTTAAATAAAGGGGAGGTGGACTTAAGGCCTGATGAGGGATTACCCCAGGGGGAAAGAGTCAATTTAGGGGTTTTTTAGAGGTTTGCTAGGTAGGTCAGGCTTGTCTTCAGTTAGCCCAGGCAACTGTGGGCTGCCCCCTGACGTATTCTTGGTACTACAGCCACAAAACCAGGCATGTCATATGATTTATGAAGACTTTTCTTTTTTACTGGAAACCCTAGTGGCATAGTGGTTAAGAGCTTCAATTGCTAACCAAACGGTCAGCAGTTCAAATCCACCAGCGGCTCCTTAGAAACCCTATGGGGTCACTATGAGCCAGGATCGACTTGATGGCAATGGGTTTGGTTTGGGTTTTTGGTTTCTTTTTTACATACTTATGTCTTAGAATTTTATAATCAGTAGGTTTCATAATCACACTTAATCACAAGACCTATAAATAAAAATAATTGTTTGTAATTTCTTTATAAAGTCAGTTATATTATGACTTTTACTTATTGTCCATTTAAAAACTTACTAAAAATAAGAAATTGCCAAATTATGCATTTTCTTTCATCAGTATATAAGGTACATATATTAGTATACTGCTGAAACCCTTTCAAAATGAGCCATTTTATAGCCCCAACAACTACAAGAAAAATGAGAAACTGTATCTCTGTCCTTCTTGCTCCCATTTTCATTAAATTCACAATGACTATTAAAGAATTAAAGGCATTAAAGATAGTTAAAACCATCAGTCATCATGCTTTACTTAGAAGTCAGCAAAGAACAAAATAAAAGAACAGACTAAGAAGCTTGGTGTATTTGTCCGAATAGTCCTTGTCTACTATAACATCAGGAAACCCTGGTGTCGTAGTGGTTAAGAGCTATGGCTGTTAACCAAGAGGTTGGCAGTTCGAATCACCAGGCGCCCCTTAGAAACTCTATCGGGAAGTTCTACTCTGTCCTATAGGGTGGCTATGAGTCGGAATCGACTCGATGGCCGTGGGTTTGGGTTTTTTTGGTTTACTATAACATCATAATGAAAGAGAAGGAATCCTTAGAGTTGCATCAGATAGTACAGTAGAAAATAAAGGCTGGAGGCAGTGTTTGTCCAAGTAATGTCCATGAGTCCAGTAAAACTTGGAGATTTCTGGAGTGCTGTGCCAGTCAGTCCTTGGAGCCAGGAGTGTATTACGAGTTAATGGTGCCTCTCAGCTGCATCTGATGAACTGTCCTAGCAAAACAATTTGCAGCAATAAAGCATCCATTTGGTTCCTAAGAAATGAGGGAGGCATTGCTCTTTGCATTAACTATTTATTCAGGAAAATAAATAGCCAATTGTTAATAAGCTTTATCAAGAGAAGGCAGGGGAAGACAGAAGAAAATGCAAAAATGAGGTTCTCATCCATTTCATACGCAATTAAAAAATACACAAAGCGAAATGGTTGGTTCTCCTCTTCCATGTGACTTTTGGCTGGCTGTATTTAAGTGCGCGTGCCTGTCACAAGTGCTGAAGGCCTCCTGGTTTGAGGGAGGTCTTTGTAGCCCAAACCAACGATAAAGGAAAAGAGTCAATGACTGGTGAGTAGCTGAGACTGGGCTGATCTTTCAACAGTATTAAAATATCGGGCTTGTTTTCTAAGGTGAATAGTAGTGATTTAGGCTTACTGGTTTTCTCCTTTTGGGGAGGAATCTTTTTTTTTTTTTCCTTCCCCTTAAGGTGATTATTGCTTTTCTACTATTTGTGAAATCTCCTCTATAACGCAATATAAGATAATAGGTTTATGATGCGATTGAGAGGTTTGTTATCTCAGAAAGGAAGAACTGCTTATATAAGTAAACATATGTATTACTTGGAATTTGTTTCTAGGTAGAAATGTAACATTTTGCTCTTCTTCCACAAGTAAATAAATGGCCTCTTCTTTGTGGTAAATAGTTAGGATTTAATAACTTCAAGGTTAGAATCAGAATATTCCTTTCGCACATAAATAGGGGCTTCTTTGAAGTCATTTCAGAATCTCACTTTGAAGAGCTGTTGGTACTATAATAGCATGAAGTTGTCATTTCACTTGCTTTAAAGTACTTGATATAATTAATTTGCCTATTTTAGTGACAGGAAAAAAGATGAAAGTAATAATTATTTCTTTCCCTAAAGCCAGCTAAAGGAGTTTTATGCTAATTATTTCTCCTTGTTTTCACTGAAAAGTAATACAGAGGAATTCTACATAATGGGAAAAAATTTTGCATATAGTTTGGATTAAAACAGGTAGTGGAAGTTATACGTAAATCCAATGTTAGTTAACTAAAAAAAAAAAAAAAACTTGATACGATAGTAAACAAGGTATGAAATCATTTAATACTGTATTCCTTTGATTCTCAGTTTTTTAATTTCCATATTAAAAAATGTGTGTTAATTCTAAGCTTCCTACAAATTATTTTGAAGTATATTCAAAATCAATTTTCAAGACACGTTCTGTGAAATAAGAAGGTATTATTTATTTGGGTTCGTAGCCTTTGGTAAGGGGCTAAATAGTCTGAGAGGTATATAGCAACAAGATCGAAGACAAGGAAAGACTCCTTAGAGGTCAGGATGAGGGCTTTTTTTGTGTCCTAGACCACATTATATCATACACAGAGAATAAAACCTATTTGTATTTACAGAGAATCTTACTTTCGTCATTAAGAATATGAAGACTCATGTTAGCAAGTGGAATTTCTAAAATTAGGTTTTGTAATAATTTCCGTTGTTGGTTATTAACAATCATTAGGTTGAATTGTCCCTTTCAGATAATCACTCCATTCAGAAGGCTAATGCTGTGTGCTGACAACAGGAAAGAGATGGAGGATTGGATCAGCTGCTTGAAGTCTGTACAGACCAGAGAAACTTATGAGGTAAAAGAGTGTCTCTTCCGTCATCTCATGTTCTTAGGGAATACAGGCAGTCCCCGGGTTATGGATGTCCAATGTACATGCAACCCGTAGTTACCAGCCAGCCCCCATAAGGTCTGTTACAATCATGTGCCACATAATGTCCCTCCTGGCAACCTCCGACCGCATATAAGTCCATGGTCCCCTAAGGTGTAATAGAGTTCAGAAATCCCAATCAGAGACTGGGACGTAGCAAAACATAGCAAACGCAACGGCTTCCTGCATGTAACTGGTGTTTCTTAGTCCACTGGCCAACTAATGGTACAGCACATACATAACCTGTAATACATGTGTCTCGATAATCATAATAAACATCTATGTTACTGGCTTATGTGTGTACTGTACTTTCTATTGTTATTTTAATGTGAACTTTCCCTACTTACAAATAAAAAGTTTAGCGTATAGCAGTATGTTTGGACTCATAGGCAGCAGCATCCAGTCTCATGTATCAGGCGTCTGTTGAGTGTCGTAGCATCTCTATTTAATTTTCTTTTGAAAATGTTACTGTAAAGTGCATCATGGCTCCCAAATGCAGCAAAACCAGTGCTAGTGATAGCAGCATCAAGAGGCAAAGCAGAAGTATCAATTTGGAAGTGAGATAAAAGGTTATTAAACAACACAAAGGTGGAAATCAGTGAATGCTCCCAATGTGGGTATGTTCACACAGCGTCCAAATCACATAACATCCTGTTTCACAGAACGTACCATGGAAGTGAAGTGACACGTGACTATATATGAAAAATTTGAGGTACATACAATGGTTCGTAATAACATACAGGTGCTACTTTGTGATGCACATCAAAACATTATTATTGTGTTACAGCTATTTTAGTATATCTAGAAATGTTTTCTTTAATGTTTTTTATGCATAGAAAGCTACACTATATACTAAAACAAACATTTGGGTAACTGACGTTAGGTACGAAGTGTACCGACTTACATACAAATTCAGCCTAAAGACAGATTTAGGCATTGAACTCGTTGGTAATTCAGGGAGTGCCTGTAAAGGTTAGCCAAAGAGATAAAGTTACATAAAGATACATGTGCAGATGTATTCAGCAACTTGTTTAAACCTCATTTTGAAATGTTCTATTTAAAGCAAAGTGCTTCACTCATAAAAATTATGGATTTGGAAATTTTACCTTAATTATGTACATTCTAAATAGTTCAGCATGTACATAATTGAGTCCTGTTCTCCTGTTTGGTAAAATTGGTGCTAATTTCTCATTTCTAGGTGGCCCAGTTTAACGTGGAGCATTTCTCAGGGATGCATAACTGGTACGCCTGCTCCCATGCCCGACCCACCTTCTGTAACGTGTGCCGAGAAAGTCTCTCTGGAGTCACCTCCCACGGCCTCTCCTGTGAAGGTACCCTAACATATTCTTTCCCAACACTGGACATCCTGTGAACATGTTACCATTGTTCACAGAAAAACAGTCTTCACAGGAACACATTCACCTTGGCTGAAAGCAGTAGCCAGGACTATCACAGATGGAACACTGTTTTAAGTTTTATTCAAGCTTAAAGTTGAGCTCTGCACGTGTAGGACTAACTTTGGAAATTTTTTTGCACAGAGAAAGATAATATAAAATCACATGAATGGAAGTGTGGGCCAAAACGTAGAATTTCGTTCCTACGGGGCTAGCAACTACTAGTTAAACTAATGTTTTGAAAAAAATTTTTGGACTTTTTTTGATATTATTATTCTGCTGTTCTTTATTTTGTTCTCGTTGACTATGGAGATCAAGACAGTCTGTGACAACAGTATATACTCTTTGGCAGAATCCTTGATTGTTCCCTGTATTGCATTGTTTAAAACATTGGCTTTTTTTGTTTTACTTTTGTTTAATTTAAACGAATGCCATCCTTTTTAATTTCTTGAAAGTTTTCCAAAATAAGGCCTATGCTGCCTTTTTTTTTTTTCTTTACAGGATTTGTGAGTTACTTTTCATTTTGAGACTAGTGACCTTATAGGACTGCCCCAATAGGGTTTCCAAGAAGCGGCTGCTGGCTTTAAACTGACAACCTTTTAGTAGGCACTTAACCACTGTGCCACCAGGGCCCCATTTTAACACTAGTGATCACCAAAAGCAAATACACTAATAATTACTAAGAGATAACTCATAACTTTTTTAGGTTTATTTAATTATATACCTTAGTAATCACACCATTGTGTACTGCTTTTTGAATTCTATAATAACAATTATATAACATTGACTATAACTATATTATAATTAAATAATAAAGTAGTAATAGGGCCATGGTTTTTAGTTGATTCTGAATGATAAAATCTGGGATATATCATTATCACATCTGTCTAATATGATAGTGGTTAAGAATAGGGCTGTTTGTAAAAGTACTAAATCCCACTACATTGTACACTTTAAAATGGTTAATTTTATATTATATGAATTTCATTATAAAAAGAATAGGGTTCTACAGTTAAACCCTTTGGTTTCAAATTCCATGCCCAGCATTACAAACTTTGTGACCCAGGCAAATGGTTTTATTCTTTCTTTATTTCCCCATCTGTAAAATGGGCATAATAGTTATTTCTACCTCATAGAGTCACTATAAAAATTAAATGAGAGACGATGTGCAGTAAAACTTCATTTCTAGTCAGATAAAGTATAGGAGTTTATAACTGGTGTGTATAAAATTTACCAAGTAAATAGTTCAAGATTGCATCATGGCCTGATGCATAAAAATAAAACAAAAATTTGGAGGAGGCATTAAACATATTTTAGACTTCAAGAATGATTGCAAACAAAGATAATTTGCGCTTGGGAGCTTTAATCTAAAAGGGCTCATGTAGACGTAAATAACCTCCCCAGGGCTCTAATACTATCTGGCATGTTATATGTTGAAAACCTTACTACTACCTACTGGTCTCTCATCCCAGAATACTAATAAAGATACCGGATCTGAGATGATCTGTGGCGCCTTTCTGTTTTGAGTTTTATCATAGTTAAATGTGCTTAACTGCTTAGGAATTGAGGTGAACTGTGGAATGACTGACTATTTTCCTAAGCATTTTAAAAGAAAAATGAAAATTATATCAGCTGATGAAAATAATAAACTTAAGTCTTTAAATAAATTTATTATATCTTTTGTAAATAATGGTGTCTGCCTGACTTTTTTTGGAAAGTCTCAAGCATTAGATTTTTACATTATATTTTTCAAAGGTTATATATTATCATTCAGTTTCTCTAGTGATTTTAAATTTTTTAATCTGCAGCATCTTGCCCACTGATATTTTTAGAACCATAGAGATGGTTTTATACAATCCCCAAAGACTTTATGAATGTAAAAAGTTATCTTTTCATCTAGTAAAAATGTTTATTCAGAATATTTTTATCATAATCAAAGTTATACTTAAATTTCAGACCCCCCCCAAAAAAAAAATCCCAATAAACTACTTGCTTGAAAGGCATAGGATATACAAGTTATAATGGAGATGGAAATGTAATATTCACTAAAGAGTGAAGATAAATAACTTTGTATTTAAATAAAATCCAGCTTCCAGTGTGAGCCCATCACTAAATCTACTCACACTTTTTGCTCTCATTTTTCACAGTAAAATGAGCCTGTACTGATTTGTCTCTTAGGTTTATATTGGGTAATAAATAGGATTATTATTTTAAAGCCTTTTGTATATAAAATGTTATAGGACAGAGTAGAACCGCCCCATATGGTTTCCAAGGAGTGGCTGGTGGATTCGAACTGCTGACTTTTTTTTGACGAAGAGCTCAGCTCTTAACCACTGTGCCACCAGGGCTCCAAAGGAAATAATAAACCAAAAAAAAAAAAAAACCAAACCCAGTGCCATCGAGTCGATTCCGACTCATAGCGACCCTGTAGGACAGAGTAGAACTGCACCGTAGAGTTTCCAAGGAGCGCCTCGGGGATTCGAACTGCCAGCCCTTTGGTTAGCAGCTGTAGCACTTAACCACTATGCCACCAGGGTTTCCAAGGAAATAATAGAAAAACAGTTTTCATAAACAATCCTTAAGTCATTTGAACACATTTGCACAGTGGTTAAGTATCGCCTGCTAACCAAAAGGTCAGCAGTTTGAACCTACCATCCACTCCATGGAAAAAGATGTAGCAGTCTGTTTGCATAATGATTTACAGCCTTGGAAACCCTATGAGGCAGTTCTACTTTGTTCTGTAAGGTCTCTATGAGTCGGAATCAACCCGATGGCAGTGATAGTCACTTTTTAATTATAATTTTAGAGCATAATTGTCTTTCACTGTTATTTAAATAGTAATTTAACAAAAAAATTAGATTTTTTTTATCGTAATCAACATCAAATATGTCAGCACCGGTACTCAGGAATTTTTATCTTAGCTACTGTTTACCACTCACAAAAATTCCCCAGGTAGAGACTGAATGTTGCAATGAAATATAATTTTGTCACATGTCAGTATAATTTTTAAGTTCTGTGGTTTTAAAAGTGTAGCTTTACAGGTCAGGGAAAAGTGCTTTATTTCAGAATTACCTGTTTGGAGACGTTTGTTTAATTATCATTTCTAACAAAATAAGATGCCCGTTAATCATTTCCATTCCTTAGTGACCATAACTACAGCCTAGTTTGTGTTGTCATTATCAGTATATGTTGTACTATGTGGCTTTGTAATTCTCAAAGCATCTCTTGAAGAATTTTATTATTACAAAAGTGTGATTTTTATTTTTAATGAGCCACTTGATTTTCAATGGCAAAATTTTCAAAAACTCTTGGAACTATACTCTGTTGGCTTCTTTTACTTTCTTCTCCCTTTAAGAAAAACGTATTGACTATTAATATCAAGTCTTATTTGTACTTAAAAAGCACCTTGGGAATTCTGATACCGATGGTTTTGGGACCACAAACCAGTTGCTGTGGAGTTGACCCCCTGTGTGCCAGAGGAGTAACCGTTCTCCAGAGAGTTTTGAATGTCTGATTTTTTTTTTCAGTAGATAATTTTTTATTGTGATACCTATATATGTAACAAAACATTTGCCAGTTCAACATTTTTTTACATGTACAAATCTAGATCCCATTTTACAACATTTTCAATCTCTCTAATCCAGAACGTCCACAGACCATTTCCAAGTGAATTTTCCAAAAATTTTGCAAAACTTCAGCTCTGATCCAGGCATTCCTTTGCTTTAAAATTCTCATGGTTCCTCACTACCTGTCAAATCAATCTAATCATAATAAGAAATTAAACGAAATAAGTAAACTACACCTCTTTTTGAGTTAGTTAATTAACTAATATAAAAGTCATGGAAAATGACCAGTTTTACAACTTTATATTGTTCAGCATACGATGCTACATTATCTCTCTCTGGGGGTGTTTTTCACATTTGCCTGGAGCTACTGGCTAATCCCTGTTAGCTCCCCCAGTGATCAGGTATTGTCCCATTGCCACTCAGAAGGGGACTGAGGACTGACCGAGCAGAAGTGATGCTGCGAGGCCAGTTCATGACTTTAATGCCCAGCCTACGTCCAGAATACCAGTTATGCTCCCGTCTGATGGCACTTGTGGATCACATTGTCAAGTAACTAATTTAACGTTCTAGTCTTTCATTTTGTCCCCACTCTGACTCTGATCCATGGGGCACAGAAAATTTTTCTGTTCATGTAGGTTTTGTTTCCAGCTGGAAAAGCAAACTTATTCTGAGGGTAAGCATTGAAGCCAAATAGAAGTTATACTTCGTGTCTTTCTTTGCTGAAAGGTCTCATTTGTATAAATAAATCATCCAAATTATATCACATTTTTTGTCATTTGGATGTAAGATTGTAGAAATCCAGAGGTCAGCAGTCAGCCATGGCTTCATTTGTATAAAACAAGAGCCTCAGATAGGTCAAGTGCATCCTCAGTGAGGAGCTGGTCTGGAAGCCCAGAGCTCTCCCCACATGGAGCTCAGTGTGGACTGAGGAGGCTGTGGTGAGGAGCCTTACTGTGGTAGAGGGCAGCTGTTTAGGGAGGGAACTCAAGTCCAGATAACACTGTGGCTAATGCAGATGACGTTACAGTAGAGTGTGCTGATGTAGTCTCTCTCAGAAGGAAGCGAAACAATTAGTTCTGCACCTTTTGGAGGTTTAATCATCTGAGATTTATTAATGAGACCCACAGCTAACTGGGGTAGAGTGAGGTAACTTGAATATGATACAAGGACAAATTGGTTAATGAGGGTGTTAAACTTACTCCAATAGGGGATAAGATGAGAGGAAAAGAAAAGTAAAAAGGAAGGGACAAAGGCATTAATTACTTCATAATAATTGACTTTATCAAGAATAGTATAAAGAGGTGCAGAATTTTTGACATCCCTGAAAGTTGTTCAATCCCTTTTTCTGGCAAGTCTAATCTGTTCATTCCTAAAGTCTCATGTCTGAACTCATCACCTTTTTCTTTAAAAGGAAAAAAAAAAAAAACGCTACCCTTTCAGAACAGATCTAGAGAAGCTTTGGACATCACTGCTGCTCTAACCTGGCTCACTGGCATCAATGACTGATATTTTGAAAGTAGATCACCAGGCCTTTGTTTTGAGGTGTCTTTGGGTAAACTTGAACCTCCAACCTTTTAGTTAGCAGTCGAGGGCATTAACCATTTGCACCACCTAGGAACTCCTTTTAGGACCACACATTTTTTTTTTTCAATGGTTCTTTAGATGGAGGTTTACAGAACAAACTAGTTTCTCATTAAACAGTTAGTACACATACTATTTTATGACATTGGTTAACAACCCCACGACATGTCAGCATTCTCCCTCCTCAACCTTAGGTTCCCTATTACCAGCGTACCTGTCCCCTCTTGCCTTCTAGTCCTTGCCCTGGGCTGGTGTGACCCTTTTGTCTTGTTTTGTTTTATGGGCCTGTCTAATCTTTGGGTGAAGGGTGAACCTCAGGAGTGACTTCATTGCTGAGCTAAAAGGGTATCCAGGGGCCATACTCTCAGAGTTTCTCCAGTCTCTGTCAGGTCAGCGATCTGGTCCTTTTTTTTTTTTTTTTTTTTGAGTTAGAATTTTGTTCCGCATTTTTCTCCAGCTCTGTCCAGGACCATCTGTTGTGATGTTTGTCAGAGCAGTCGGTGGTAGCCAGGCACCTTCTAGTTGTACTGGACTCAGCCTGGTGGAGGCCATGGTAGATGTGGTCCTTTAGTCCTTTAGACTAATCTTTCCTTAGGACCACAGTTTTGAGAAGCACCTTAACGGGTGAAGGGAACCAGTCATGTACAAGTCATTTTTCAAGCCTACTTCCTATAGTGCTATTTCTTCAGTCTTTGTTTATCAACAACAAAATTCAGTTTAAAAATTTTTGTTTTCTGTGTGAAGTCTGGGATGGAGTCACACAATTATTTATGACAAAAAATGGTATGTGTTCCAGGAGAGAATGTGTCACGGTACACAAAGGAGGAGGTAAATGAAACATCTCCAATGTTTATAGACTAGTATATTTCAAGAAGAATCAGCTCAGTCTGAGCTGTTCAAGATACCTGATGCATTTGAACATTTGGCTATAGGCATCTTAGTTATTTGACCTGTCCCAGTCGTTTTCATTGTATATCAAGTTAGGACAGTTAAAAGAGAATGGTGTGTAACACATCATTCCAAGTTTGTTAATGGTTGACTCCTAGAAATTTAAAAGAACGTGCGAAAAGGAGCCACCTTAACGTTTAGAATTCACCTTATTGTGTTTCCCACTGGAATGATCTCAACTTTTCAATATTTATCTGCAAAGCCAAAAACTGATAGAACATCAGTATCTGCTAATGCTTGGATAATTTGTGCCCTTAGAACGGTAAATGTATTTACTAGTAGTCAAGTTGTGATTTTCATTAGCATGGTTAATTTTTTAAATACCTCATCTGTGTTTTCCTTGTTTTTTTTTTTTCCAAATAATCTGTAGTTTATTTGTTTGCACATATGTGCTATTTCTTGCCTGGTTGTTTCCTCTAATACCTCTTCTATAAGCTTCTTTATGATAATATGACTGAAGAGAACTAGATGCCTATAGTGGGAGCATTACTTCATCATTCCTTCCTTTTACATTATAATGTAGTCATCTCAACATGATACTTTTAAAAGTCAATGCTGTGTTTGTGACCTTCATCATCCTATTTCCCATGTTGCCTGGATATTTTATTGACATACTTGTACTTTAAAACTCTTCTGTAGTATCTCTATCCTTTATCAAAATGATATTTGCAAACTTTGATTTTAAGTATAATATAAGCCAAAAAACCAAACCCATTGCCATAGAGTCGATTCTGACTTATAGCAACCCTATAGGACAGAGTAGAACTGCCCCATAGAATTTCCAAAGAGCGCCTGGTGGATTTGAACTGCCGACGTTTTGGTTAGCAGCTGTAGCAGTTAACTACTACACCGCCAGGGTTTCCAAGTATAATATACATAGAGAAAAACACAAATGCCGAAAGTGCACTGCTCAGTGAATTTTCACAGATTAAACACACTCATGTAATCAGCACCTGGATTAAGAAAGAAGATGTTACCAGCACCCTTGTGTTACTGATTTTATTTGCTTCTGTGTTTATGTGTGTGTGTGTGTGGTCTCCCATGTCCTCAAGAACTAGTTCTTCTGTATTTATTTTCTTTCTCTTCTTCTTTTAGGAATTAATGCATTGTCTCTAAATATCACTTCTATAGCTTAATAAATGTGCTGCATGAATAGATAGGCATAATTGTTTTTCAGAATACCATTACTGTTGTTGAAGAGCAATGTAAACTCTTTTTATATTTGTTTTCCTTGTAACCTGCTTAGACATGTCGTGCTGTGATTTTCTTTAATTACTGGTACAAACGTACATAATCATTTAGAGACAGTTGACTTTTTTTTTTTTTAAGTGTGTAAATTCAAGGCTCACAAAAGGTGTGCAGTGAGAGCAATAAACAACTGCAAGTGGACGACTCTGGCCTCCATTGGGAAGGACATCATAGAGGACGAAGACGGCGTACGTTTCTGTTGTCTTCTGGTGTCTTGCCCGTCCTATCTTTGTTTTGTTCTTGTGGAAAGTGTTTGAAGTAATGGTTAAGTGGGAATGTTTATTATTGGGATTAAATGTAGAGTTTTATTTAATTATGACCTTTTATTCAATTCAGTCCTTCATAGCTTTCTTTAGCTTTTAAATTTTGAGGAAGACCTGTTGTGAGTAGGGCTGAGGAGTGGCTCTTCTGCTGGGCTGATGTTGTAGACTCTTATCTCACAAACTCTGAGATAGTCTTTAAGGCTTAGCTAAGGTGTTCACTCCTCAGACTTCGAGGTTTTCTCTCAACAGAGCTCCCAGCCTTCAAATTCTTGCCTCCGTAGCATATTGTATTCGTATACACATGTCTAATAGAGCTTAACGATCACTTTATATCCCTTTATATGTCTTTCTTCTCAGCTAGAGTAGGAATTCTCCAGGGCATAGATTTAGACTTTCATGGCTTTGTATCGTAGTCCCTGCATAGTACAAATGGTTAACATGCTTGGTTGCTAACCAAAAGGTTGGTGGTTCAAGTCCACCCAGTGGTCCCTCGGAAGAAAGCCCCGGCAATCTACTTCCCCCAAATCAGCTATTGAAAACCCTGTGGGGCGCAGTTCTACTCTGACACACATGGGGTAGCTGTGATTTGGAATTGGCTCAGCGGCAACTTTTCTATCTTTCTATCCCTGTGGTGCTCAGAGCGTAATAAGTGCTTAACAAATGTAAATAAATGGATGCCATAAACTCTGAGTCCGTAGAGTCAGAAATAATTAAGTATTTTCACTAGGATAAGAATGAAGAATGATGTCTTTCACAGTCTTTCACTTGCCTGCCCTTTCTCCCTGTCCCCCAGGTAGCCATGCCTCACCAGTGGCTCGAGGGCAACTTGCCCGTGAGCGCCAAATGTGTTGTCTGTGACAAAACATGCGGCAGCGTTCTCCGTCTACAAGACTGGAAATGCCTTTGGTGTAAAGCAATGGTAAGGGTTTTCTAATCATTCTATACTCTTTAATTAGCTTCTTTTCAAAGCTTTTTCATATATGTTGTTTAGAGGCAGAACAAAGAATTTATGGCAGGGCAGGGGTAGCACAGACCCCATAGTTACCTCATCTTCTTTAAAGGCATACTCCAGTCTGGCCACTTTCCCAAATGCCCTTTTTTATAATACTTAGCTCTTCTTATTACATATCCTCTGCCTAAGGGACTCTTCCGGAGCCCTGGTGGTACAGGGGTTAAGAGCTGTGGCTGCTAACCAAAAGTCAGCAGTTCAAATCCACAAGCTGCTCCTTGGAAACCCTGTGGAGCAGTTCTACTCTGTCCTACAGGGTCGCCATGAGTCTGAATCGACTCGACAGCAGTGAGTTTGGTTTTGGTGGTTTAAGGGCTCTTGCACACTTTTATTGTTTTTCATTACACTTCGCCACACTTAAAAAAAATCCATTGCCGTTGAGTCGATTTCAACTCATAGTGACCCTATAACAGAGTAGAACTGCCTCATAGAGTTTCCAAGGAGCACCTGGTGGATTTGAACTGCCAGCCTTTCACTTAGCAGCCATAACACTTAACCACTACGCCACCATGGTGGCTTTGCTATTTTCAAGCCTGTACCACTGCCTCTTATATATATATACAACCCTTCTTTGGAATGCCACCAAATTACATTTTGCTAATGCCCATGTACATTCTCTGACAGATGAAATGCCAGGTTCAGTACTGGTATTTTAAGTGTTCTTAAACTTCCCTGCACGTACAAGGAAGAGGTGAAATGCACGCACAGCATAGCTGGAGCCAGCAGCAAGAAGTGGTCCCGCTCTGCCAGATGACATGAGGACCTGACCTCGTGTCTGAGCGGGGGCAGGTGGAGCAGGAAAGAGGCCGTGTCTAGCACACAGTGTCTAACAGCTAAATTGCCGCGCCGAGTCAGGAGGCAGTGACTGGTGCTGGCCCTGAGAGATGGTGTCCTGCTACAGTAGTGATTACGTTGCAAGTGGAGCTGACTTATTTGGTGTTGTGTTCCATCTTTTAATCTCCTGAAGTTCCTGACCCAAATTTGGAATTCAGCTCCAAATACAAAAAGATAGAAAAACTATTGCTTTAGTAAGTGTGGTATATAGATCAGCAAATGTAAGAGACGTGAGTATGAAGTGTTGATTTCATAATCAATCAGATCGATTCCATGGGCCACAGAGGAGATTAAGTCCTACAACTTTTTAGTCAAATCTGATTGATAATTTGTACTTCCTTTTAATTTTTAAGTCAAACATAAGCCTATTTGCATACTTTTATGTTACTCTTCATCGGTTGCCTATTTTATTGGCCATCAGTATTACCTCTTACCGATTTAATATAATGTATAAACAATACCTCATACCTCTTATTGGAATTTTAGTGCAACCCTAACCCCTGAACTCTCTTATCCCATGCCTTGTTTTAAAGGAGTGGTGCAAGATATTAAGTCTTTGTTCTCCCTTCCCCTTTTGGGAAACAACTGGTGATGTGTGTATTTACTGCTATTTTTATTAACCTGCACATTTATTAAAGTTTATTACTCTACTCTCTGAGAGTCAGCTGTATTTTTCTTTTTAAAGTTAGATGTATGATGGATTATTTTAGAAATGTTTTACGTAGTTGTATTTACCTGAAATATATATGTCTCTACTTCTATTTAGTCAGTAGTTTTTGAACTTTACTGACTTTAGCAGTAGGAATTATTTAGGTTTTTCATTTGCTCACTCTATTCACCCCCAACTTCTAAGAATTTCACTAGTACAATAGCAATAGTATTGCAGAAGAGAGGAGGGGACATTCTGGAACACCTTTTCCCTCTTTTTTCCTGCCAAACTCAAATATCACCTTAGTTATGAAGTCTTTCCTCCCCACCCTGCCTCATCCTGTGCAAGTTAGACGTGCTGGCTGCTGGGCCACCATCACCCTTGTGACATCTTTTTTGGTTTTGCACTTCCTATCCTAGTTCCCGTAGAGTCAGTTCCGACTCATGGCAACCCCATGTATGTCAGAGTAGAACTGTGCTCCATAGGGTTTCCAGTGGCTGGTTTTTCAGAAATAGATTGCACAATCATATATCTATTTAGATATTATTTTGCTTTTAAAATATTAGTTTCTAACAGCAGAATATCTAGTGCCTAAAACATAGTTATCTAGTAGAAAACCCAAAAACTCCATAGTTCCACAACTCATAATTTTTCTACCTGTTGCCTAGTATCTGGATATAATTTTACCTTCTCTAGGAATATAGTGAAGGTACAACTTTATTTTCTGCTTTCCTCACTTAATATTATTACAAATATTTTGTATTGCTCTGATTCTCATTTTTTTTTTATTCCATTTAAAACTATCTGTGCATGCAAGTTTTTCCAAAATCCACTGGCCTTTTAATGATTATAAATCACAATAGGAGACTGTGCAAAACTAGATCATCAGCAGACCAAGAATCACTATTAAATTGCCATTATTTTCCCAAAAGTTTTGATCAGAACAAGTTGAATTAGTAAGACAGCTTCCTAAAAAGACCAGTGAAAATAAAGTAAGTGCTTTAGAAAGGGGCTGCTTTTACTGATAGAAGCATTTCAAGGGCTCTATTTTTTATCTAGGTAAGTATATAAGTATTTTAAGTTGTCTGAGTCCTTCCTTAGTAGTTATCTCTGCTTTTGTTCTCTGTAGCATCGTACATGACTTTGAAAATTTTTTGTTTCTAAGGAGAGTCAACTCATTTACTGAGGGCATAGGATGGGCACTACATTCCAAGATGTTAGACTGAGGGCTGTACTATGATAGGACCTTTTCCTTTTCCTTATAGAACCACAAGTTAGGCTGAGAAAATAGGCATGTATGAGTCAAACTATACATATTAGTATATACATTAGTATAATACATATATATATAAAATAAAGCTATGCATGTATTAGTATAACTGTAATAATAAGAAAATGCCATAAAAGAGGTGTGAACAGAAAATTATAGGACCACTGCAGAGAGAGTGGAAACGTTAAAGATTGTATTTATTTTCATTAAGTTCTATAAGAATTTCATAAGATAGATGTCATCAGTTTGTTCTATGGAGAATGACATTGGGGCATACTGGCTAGCTTCCCTCCCCTCCCTCCCTCCTTCCTTCCCTCCTCCTGTCCCCGTCGCTTCTCTTTCTCTCCACTCGCCTTCACCAGCACTTACTGACTATATACTGCTTGCCTACGACAGTCATGTAAATAGGCTGTAGGGACCAAAATCAAATCCCCATTCCTAAAGTAATTAGTCCATTCTTAGCAGTATTAAATATTGTGCCATTAAAGTAATTTATGAAGTCCTGAACTTTATGATGCAGTTGATCCTCAATTATCAGTTCCTTAAATGGAATTTATAATATAGCAAAACATTAATTTGTTTTTGTGGTTCCTGAAGATTTATTTGTTTGTTATTAGGTACACACTGCCTGCAAAGATTTATACCATCCTGTATGTCCACTTGGCCAGTGTAAAGTATCTGTCATACCTCCAATTGCACTAAACAGCACTGATTCTGATGGTAGGTAATGGTAGTGTAAGTATGTATATGTCTAGTATATTTCATGTGGATGTGTACATTTATTTTCCTAGAATAAATAGAGCTAATTGGTTATTCTGATCAGTTTTTATATAATAACTCTATTTAAATTGCTGAACAGTACAGTTAATTTTTAAAAAAGAGCATTTCTAAATTAAAGTAATGCATGGCTATTAACACAATGATAAAATTATTATGTATAAGACTTAGGGATTTTATATTAATTTCAGCAATGAGATCATTATTCTTCACTGCAATGCGATCTGAGAAGGTTAATTTTTATAAGTTTTTTCCCCTCCATAATTCAGCTGCCCATTAGCGCTGCTATTATTGCAATCTGTGTTTCTCTAATTTTATTATAAGAATTTATATTCCTATAAATTCATTCACTTTTCCCAGAATCTTACATGTTAGCTCTAAGTGCTGGGGAACCTGTTTACAATGGCTGGTTTAGGAACAGCATACTAATAAATAGCTTCCTTCTAAGCAGGAACTGTATTACAAAAGGCTTTTACCATATACTGTTATTAATGTTTTGCATTGATATGGTGCTTTTTGCCTTTCAAACATTTTATATAAATTATGCCAATAGGTATTATAGGTACCTGTGATATATAATTTTTTTTAACCTCTGCTATTTCCAACCCTCCTTACCACATACACACAATTCCTCATATATCAAGGTTTTGTTACTTTAATATAAATTTTAAAATATATTCTCAGGCCTCAGCAAGGAGCAGTTAAAATATTTTATAATATTGAATATAAATCTACAAATTCTTGAAAAATGTGAATTTATAGACCATTTTTTCCTATAACTCAGTGTAGTTAACGCAGGTGGCATATCTCAAATTATCTATGATTAGTACTTTTACCATCTTGGTATGATTTTTCATTAGGGAGCATATTTTAAAAGATAGATTCTCTATTCTTAGTATGTAAATATTAAACATATCCCCATTTGTGGGGTGGGGGGGCAGGGTGGGGTTTGAAGTATAATTTGTTGTTCAAGTAATCAGTAATCTTTATTTTTATTTTCTTTATTCTGAATTGTTCTTAATTATCTGAAAGAAAAAGCTGTACATGTTGACTTTGCCCTGTGTTTTTTTTTCAGGTTTCTGTAGAGCAACCTTTTCCTTCTGTGTTAGTCCTCTACTGGTTTTTGTCAATTCCAAGAGCGGAGACAATCAGGGAGTAAAGTTCCTCCGTCGCTTTAAACAGTTGCTAAATCCGGCTCAGGTGTTTGATTTAATGAACGGAGGTCCTTATTTAGGGTAATTGATGACTGATAAATTCTGTTGGAATGAAAGCTAGCATTAAACAGAAAATGGGTCTGGCGTTTTTTAGCTCATGAACATTACAGATTCATCTTAACATCTCTGTGTTGATTTTCCCACTTCTCCCTTTTCTAAAGCTTTAAGTTGTAACACAGCCTCTTTGATGTTTGTATAACATTCTTATGTCCTGAAAATCCCAAAATTTGTTTAGAAAATGTTCTGGAATATATCCCACATCCAACAATAAACATCAGTTCCTTAGCTTTCAGATAAACTTGTATAATACAAAAATATAAAATAACATTAGAAAATAATTCACACAGGAGTCTACTCTTGGTTTTATATATAATACAGTCAGTTAATTTGACCAGGTCACAAGTCAAAAGCACACTTACTATCCTGAGTCTAAAGGCAGTTTAGTCTTCAAGGATTTCAGACTCATTCTCATTAATGTCAAAGAAATGCTTTTGTTGGCTGCCTTTTTCAGCTTTCAGGCACATTATTTAACTTAGAATTTGGGTGGGAAAACCCTATATAGTATTTTCATTGAAGGAAAATAGGCCTTGAGACACTTTTAATATATTATTAGTATGTCTATGGGTTTTTTTTTTTTTTAGCGGGTATGATTTTTCTTGAAGAGGTGATATTGTGTCATCTAAACCAAGGGCTACAATCTCTGTGATTTACTTAGGCCCACTCAGCTTTTCCCTTGGGTTCCACTGGTGACTTAAGCATGAACAGAGAAGTAGGAAGTGCAAAATTTTAGATGCCAGTGCCTAAAAAGATATATATATTTTTTAATTGTGTTTTATGTGAAAGTTTACACAGCAAATTAGTTTCCCATTGAACAATTTTTATACTGATTGTTCCCTGCCTTTGGTTACAATTTTCGCAGCGTGTCAGCGTTCACGTTATTTCCATTCTGTTTGTTCTGTTTCCATTGATCTAGCTTCCCTTTACCTCCTTGCCTTCACATCTTTGTTTTTGGGTAGATGTTGACTGTTTGGTCTCATATAGTTGATTGTTTAAGGGAGCACAGTACTCATGAGTGATATTGTTTATTTTATGAGCCAATCTTTTTTTTGGCTGAAAGGTGACTTCCAGGAATGGCTTCGGTTCCAAGTTCAAAGGGTATCTTAGGGCAGTAGTCTTGGGCGTTCCTCTGGTCTGAATTGGTCCAGTAGGTCTAGCCTTTTTTAGGAATTTGAGTTGTGTTCTATATTTTTCTTCCTTTCTATCCAGGACCTTCTATTGTGTCGTGGTCAGGACTAGTTTCTTCTTTGAGTCTTTGGTTTCTTCATTCTCTTTTGCTCTACATGAGTAGAGGCCAATAGCTGTATCTTAGATGACCACTCGCCAGCTTTTAAGAGCCCAGATGATACTCACCAAACTAGGGTCTAGAACGTTACCTTTATGAACTATGTTATGCCAATTGACTAAGTAGTTCCATGAGACTGTGGTCCTAAGCCTTTTAACCCAGTCCCGTGAGTTGTTTGGATATGTCTAAGAAGTCTCTGTAACTGTGTCCTTATGTGCTTTATTACGTATATATAGATAAATATTTAGCACACATGAACATGTATGTACATATCCCTACAGATACATCTATGCAAGCAAGTGCATGTACTCACATATGCCATCCTGTACACATATACGCATGCATAGCTACCTATGTAACCATACATGTTATTATTGTTGCAAAATTGTATATTTACAGCATTTACCAAAATTGTCCTTTTTTCTGTGTACTTCTTAGAATGTTCATTTACCCTAGTCAAGTTGTGCAGACTTCACCCATATTTGGTATTGCCTTTCCTACCAAAAATAACAAGTGCCTACTATCTAGAAAGTGACTCCTCCTCCTTTCCCCTCCCATCCCTGGTAACCATCAAAGAACGTTGCTTTCTGTGTATGTATCTATTCTTGACTTTTTATTAAGAGGGGACCATACAGTATTTGTTCTTTTGTGATTGACTTATTTCACTCAACGTAATGGCCTCCAGATTCATCCATATGTTATAAGGTGTTTCGTGGACTCCTCATTATTCTTTAGAGTTGCATAGTATTCCATTGGGTGTATGTACCACAGTTTGT
This sequence comes from Loxodonta africana, assembly GCF_030014295.1. Lineage (NCBI taxonomy): Eukaryota > Metazoa > Chordata > Mammalia > Proboscidea > Elephantidae > Loxodonta > Loxodonta africana. The sequence goes on from NC_087358.1 coordinate 60,664,518, forward strand.
TTATCCACGCATTCACTGACGGGCACTTAGGTTGTTTCCCGCTTTTTGCTATTGTGAATAATGCTGCAGTGAGCATAGTTGTGCAGATGTCTATTTGTGTCATTGCTCTTGTATCTCTTAGATACATCACATAGGACCAGGATTGCTGGATCATAAAGAATTTGTCTTTCTAGCTGTTTGTGGAAGCGCCATACCGTTTTCTATAGGGGTTGTACCATCTTACAATCCCATTAGTAGTGTATAAGAGTTCCAGTCTCCCCACAACATCGCCAGCATCTGTTGTTTTCTGTTTGTTTGATCATTGATATTTTTGCAGGGGTGCATTTTGTGTTTTATAATTTGACACTTTCCTCTGTCTTCTCAATTTCTTTCCTTCAGTCTCTCTCTGTGCCTCCATCCCTTTTGTTCCTTCAGGGTCTTCCTTTCTGTTTTCATTACCTTTTTCTTGCTTAAGTCTCAGGCCTGTCTGGGCATGTGGGCCAACTTCTTTATGCCCAACTTTACTTTGTCCTTCTTTACTTGCATACTCCTTCCCTTTTTCTACCTGGTTCCTGGCATTTCCTCATCTAGCCTTCTCACGTTCATTGTCTCTTCCAATCCTAGATAGCTTTCACTCCTTTTCTGTCCAGTACATCATTTTATAATCCTTCATGCTTCTATCATTTTACATTCTTGATATTTATCTTGCATATTCATCTTCTGAGATTCCAAGGACTTCCTTTTGTAAAACTTCATGAGTTTGTCCCTGTAAAAAATTTTTTTTTTTAGATTTTTGAACAGTACGTGAGGTATACAAAGGTACATTCAGGAGGTGGAATGTGTCAAAAATTGAGATGAGAGAAGATACAAGTAAAAGGATTGGCCTGAGAGAGTAGGAAAAAAGGAGACAGAAAAAGCAAGTTGGGAGGACTGAAAGCAACACATTGGCAAGGCTTGGTGGGTCTCTTTAGGAATAGCCTTGAGTGCCACTCAGTAACATCAGTGCCCTAGGCTGCCAATCCCTGGCTTGTCATGTGCTGTTCTTAAGGAAACAACATATCTTTGTAACAGAAAGAGACAGATTACTACTTTTCCTTCTCTTTCCTGATTTCTGCTTCTGTTTTTGTTTTCTCAGTTTTCACTGTCCTTTTCCTTCTAATTTTATCTCCTTTTCTATTTACAATTCCTTTGTCTTCTTTATCTTTAAGTAGTGGGCTTGAGTTAAAAGCTGCCCTTGAGAGGGAGGGAGAATGAAGAAAACCAAAGACACAAGGGAAAGGGTAGTCCAAAGGATTAACAGGCCACAACTACCACAGCCTCCACCAGACTGAGTCCAGCACAACTAGATGGTGCCCGGTTACCACCACTGACTGCTCTGACAGAGATCACAATAGAGGGCCCTGGAAAGAGCTGGAGAACAATGTAGAACAAAATTCCAACTCACAAAAAAAGACCAGACTTGCTGGCCTGACAGAGACCGGAGAAACCCCAAGACTATGGCCCCCAGGCGCCCTTTTAGCTCAGTACTGAAGTCATTCCTGAGGTTCACCCTTCAGCCAAAGATTAGATAGTCCCATAAAACAAAACGAGACTAAAGGGGCACACTAGCCCAGGAGCAAGGACTGGAGGGCAGGTAGGGACAGGAAAGCTGGTAATAGGGAACCCAAGGTCAAGAAGGGAGAGTGTTGACATGTAGTGGGGTTGGTAACCAATGTCACAAAAACAATATGTGTACTAATTGTTTAATGAGAAGCTAGTTTGTTCTGTAAACCTTTATCCAAATTCCAATAATAATAATAAACTGCTCTTGAATTAATTTTTACAGTATAATATACAAGTAGGGTTTCTCATATTTAATAGGAATATAAATACCAATAATACAGGATAACAAAGAACTGGGGAAAGTGATTTTTATTTATTTATACTAAAATGAAATACGTTTTACTTTCAGTTTAAGATTATTTCAGAAGTTTGACAATTTCCGGATTCTTGTTTGTGGAGGAGATGGAAGTGTGGGTTGGGTTTTGTCAGAAATTGATAAGCTCAACTTGATCAAACAGGCAAGTGCTAATTCTTTTTATTGGTGGTAACATGAATGCCTACTAATATAATTCTTTACCGGGAGGTGCAGAAATGCAATAGACCTCTCCCTCAACTCGTCTGAAGTCTCCTTTGTGCTCTCTTTCAGTGTAAAGTGGGAGTATTGCCTTTGGGTACAGGAAATGACCTTGCTCGGGTCCTTGGCTGGGGCGGTTCGTGTGATGACGACACCCAACTTCCTCAGATCCTGGAGAAGCTGGAACGAGCCAGTACCAAAATGTTGGACAGGTCAGAGCAAACCCTTTCCTAAAAGAGAACTGAAAGTGGCATGCTGGAAACTTTTTTTTTTTTTTTTAATTCATTGTATTTTATGCTACTTTTTTTACAAGTAATATTATTTCTACTTCAGGTTTTAGCATGAATTATTGATGAAGAGAATGTGTGTAAACTGGTTAATTTTTTAATGTGTTTTTTTATTGTGGTAAATACATATGCAACAAAACATTTGCCATTCACATGTACAATTCAGTGACATTGTGTTCATCTGTACAACCATCACCCTATCCACTTTCAGAATTTTCCATCGCTCTTAACAGAAGCTCAGTGTCCCCTAAGCAATGAGTCTACCTTAGCAATGAATCTTCCTAAGCAATGAGTCTCCCTTTTTCTTACTAACTGTGAACCCTACGAAGGCAAAGACCTCCTGGTCTTGTCTCCTGTTTCCTCCATGGGGCCTAGGACAGAGTAGACACTCAGTAAATATTGTTTTGGAGTGAATGAATGAATTAGAACAAAAACTGAGACAGCTGGCCTAACGAATCCATTATTTTAAAAGTGGCAGCCTATGTAGGATAGAGTAGAACTGCCCTGTAAGGTCTCTAAGGAGCACCTGGTAGATTCAAACTGCCAACCTTGTGGTTAGCAGTCGTAGCACTTAACTACTACGCCACCAGGATTTCCATGATTTTTTTTTTTATTTTACTAAAAAAAAAAAAACCCAGTGCCCTTGAGTTGATACAATGTACTAAGTTGATACTCCAGAAAATACTAAGTACTCTTAATTCCTGTTCAAGTCAGAAAGCCAAAATAGTTAATTTGGGGTGGCAAGGGGAGGGTCTCTGACAAGTGTAACAAGTACGGCCTCATCATCTTTTGGTTTCAGAAAAGCTGTGAAGACATATAAATTTTAGAATTGTAAAACTGTCTCTTCTTAATTATACATATTAAGAATGAATTGACCCAACAGAATACTAAGTACTAAAAAGGAGAAATAAACCTTTCCCAGGCCCAGAGAAGTATTAGAAAGATAACTTCATATGAAGGAACTGCCCCTGAGTTTCTGCTCTCCTTGACCAAATGTCTTAACTGCTTTCTGTCTGAATTCCCCATGCATAAAAGAGAAATGACAAAATGTGTCCCCTGAGTGTTATGGAGGAGGTATTTAGAATTTGGGTAAAGGGAACAACAGGACTTAGTAAACAGTGACTGTACCACCACCACACCCCCCCATAAGTGAAAATATTATAAATTTGAGCCAACATGAGTCAACCCAGCTTTGACAGGATTAGCCGTCTGTGGAACTCTTCCCCAGACTACGTAACCAAAATCTCATCAGGGCCACCAATCTAAAATGCAATAATTCTAAGATGAGCCGTAACCTAATTAATTGTAACCTGGCCTGACAGAAAGTAATGTTGTAATGGTTGATTGTTTTCCTGACAGGACAGGACTGCTTAAAAAGAAAGCTGGGCAGCAGAGAATCTGTCTTTGTGTATTCACAACTGCATAGCCCTGTAGTTCAGCATATGCTCCAGTGGGAAGCTGGATTCAGTCTCCCATATTTAAAAGAGCCTACATGTTATTTCCTGGAAAACCATTCAAGTCTGTGCCTACCAAACAGCAAGGGGTACTTTAAATGGTTTCTTCACGGCAAATCTAAATTCTATTCCCAGCGCATCCTAGAAGTGTCGCCAGGCTCCCTCCTCTCCTCCACCCTGCATGCGTGCTTCTCCGTGGGTGTTAGAGAAATTTCCTTCTCCAGCATAGTTAGCCCCCTGCGGTGACACACACACACACACACACACACACACACACACGTATGCTTCACTATTAGAAACATAAGCATATTTTGTTTTCCTCTGTATTATTTTCTAATTCAACGATACTGTTTGTAAAGAAGAATCCCTGGGTGGTGCAAAGAGTTAACGTGCTCAGCTGCAACTCAGATGGGCTGGTGGTTTGAGTCCACCCAGAGGCTCCTTGGAAGAAAGGGTTGGCAGTCTGCTTCCAAAAATCAGCCGTTGAAAACCCTGTGAAGCACAGTTTACTCTGACACACACGGGGTAGCCGTGAGTCGCGCTGACTTGACAGCCCCTGTTTTTTTACTGGTTTATTTGTGAAGAACAGGTAGGAAAAGAAATCTAAATTCCAAATTATATAAGTTTTTTTAATAGGTGTTAATTTACTTGGTCTTCAAAATGACCCTGTGGGGTGACTAAGAAAAGCATTATGACTCTTTTAAAAAGCTGAAAATTGAGGCAGAGACAGTGGGAGTAGGAATGACTAATATTTTTTATCTGCCTGGCACTTCAGGTTGCTTTTCTCTCTACAGCATCTCATTTAATCATCAGTACACTCCTAGAATTACCTGATATTATCATCTCGCTTTTACAGATAAAAAGGCTCAGGAGGGTTTTACATTGTCTAAGTCACATAGCTGGTAACAGGTAGAGCTGGCACTGTAAGCCAGAGCCCAGACTCTAGTCTCAGGATTTCCCCTTTAACATATGTACTCCCCAGAGAGGGCCCTTATCTTCCAGCCTGGTACCAACATGCCCTTGCCCTACTCGTGCTGCAGCTTTGTCCTGTTTTCTTCAGCTCAGCCATTTCCTGTCCGGGGGGAGATTGAGCCTGGAAGGTACAAGGAGCTGGGGTGTATTTCTTTCCCTTCTTTGACTATCCTTTGACCAGAGAAGTGTTTCCAGTTAGAAGGCACTTGATATTTATGTTTCCAATTGTAGTTTTCCCCATTTTGGGTATTTAACAAAGGTTAATTATCTTACTTGCTTGCTTATGTTCTTGTATGTGTTTCCTTCACTAGAATATAAGCTTTGTGAGGGATGTCTTCTTCACCACTGTATCTACAGACCCTGGAATAGTGTCTGTCACTTAGAAGCATTCAATAAATAATTCGTTGCATGGATGAACAAATGGATGAATGAATGGCTTATTGTGCTCAAATACATATTTCTTTGTAGCATTTTCATTTTAAGAGTTGAAGAGTAGTTATGAGTAACTATTCAGTTTACATATTTTAACATATGATCTGTGTCTTTTTGGGATTTTCTAGGAATCAGGATTTTATATGCAAATACTTATTCCCATTAGTCTGAATGAAACACTAGACTCTGTTTAAATAGTGATGCTAATCTTGAACTTTTCCTCTAGGCTCTGTCGCTGGCCTCAGCTGTGATGTGCTGTTCTCAAAATGCACGTGTCGTGGGATTGCGTTTATTATATTATGCTTTGTGTCTTTGTAAAATTTTTATTCATATCCTATTACTCTATAATAATGACACAGTTGTTCTTCCCAATTTTGAAATTATTATTTTGGATAGAAGACATGAAATCCTAAACTGATTGCTTTTCTCTAACTGCAGATGATTCATGTGTTTGGTTTGAAATCCGTATTTACAGTGAACTGAAATAAATGTGCATCAGTGAAGTATTCAGATTACATCTGTTGATGTTTTCTGCCTAACCCCATGCTTTCTGTCTGTCTTAATTTAAGAAGGGGTATTTAGCTAATGTTTGTTTCATGTTTATGTTAGCTGGTTTGGTAAGAGTAGTTGTTACATGGAGTGTGATTTGTTTTTTATAGGCAGTATGCATTTATTTAATCAAAAACATTGTTTCAGAAACCCTGGTGGTGTAAAGGTTAAGTGCTATGGCTGCTAACCAGAGGGTTGGCAGTTTGAATCCAGTAGATGCTCCTTGGAAACTCTGTGGGGCAGTTCCAACCCATTAATAACCTGTGTAATCTAGTTAGTAAATTACAAGGAGCATTGTTTTTAAAAAGTGAAATAGAAAAGCCAGAGTGCACTGCTCCTGTGGCTTTTCTTTCTGTGGGTCATGGTCTTAACAAACTTGGAAACCACTGATCAGAGACATGGTAAGACATGGAAACCCTGAATTATAGATTCAGTATTTTATGAGGTTCCCAAAATTGCATCTCTCCCATCATTTTTGGTGGTTTAAGATAAGATTAAATCATAGTTGATGAATACATGCATATAAATATATATATGTTTAATCGGGGCCCTGGTGGCATAGTGATTAAGAGCTCAGCTGCTAACCAAAAGATTGGCAGTTTGAATCCACCAGCCACTCCTTGGAATCCTTATGGGACAGTTCTACTCTGTCCTACAGGGTCACTATGAGTATATATGTGTGTAATGTAAAAAGAGAACTAATATTTTGCCCTACCTTCTTAGGCTTTATGGCAATCCACCTTGTACGGAAGAGAAATAAAACTGGTCTCTCTGAAGAGTATTTCCTTTCTTTGCGTTTTTAGGAGATGTAATTTAATTTTTCTGATTTTAACTGTAAATGTAAATGTGCAGCTTTTAGTGTGTAGACCAGAAGATCAATAAAGTGGATTTGTGGTCAATACAATATTGTGTGTGACTTTGGGGTTTCTGGCTTCCCCTATTTTTTTTCATGTAAAATTCCTTTTCCATATGTGGTCTGCCTTTTTTTAGACCAAATAATTTTCTTCCCTCCAGGTGGAGTATAATGACATATGAACTCAAATTGCCAACAAAAGCTCCTCTACTTCCTGGACCTCCAGGACAATCTGCAGGATTTTATGTAAGAACCTGTCATCTATTAATCATGCGAAATGAGGGTATATTGAAAAATAAGAAAACTTACTGATAAATTTTATTTATATTATTTTGGGTATGATCAACTCCTTCTAGTCCTCTCCCCAAAGAATCCTCCAGATCTAGCTTAGAGCCCTTGCTTGACCACCCACACTGGGAGTGTTAGGCAAGTCCCTCGCCTTCATGTGCCTTCGTTACGTCTCTGTACAGTAAGGCTCCAATGTTGTAAGGATCAAATGAGCTGAGGAATGTGTGCAAAGCACCAGGCATGTGAATTCCCTTTCTCCTGCTCTTGATGTTATTAGTTGCCACCAGCTTTGACTGTGGTGACCTTATATGGGGCAAAACAAAGCTCTGCCAGATCCTGTGCTATCTTCACGATCATTGGTGTGCTGGAGTCCGTTGGTGAAGCCACTGGGTATTTTTGTTGTCTTCCAAACCAGGGGGCTCATCTTCCAGCACTGTATTGGACAGTATATGGGGTTGTCATCCATAGGGTTTTCATTTTCAGAAGTAGATCACCAGACCTTTCTTCTTTGTCTTAGTCTGGAAACTCCACTGAAACCTATCCACTATGTGTGATGCTGCTGATATTTGAAATACCAGTGGCATAGCTTCCAGCGTCATAGTAACATGCACACCACGACAGTACCACAAACTGAGAGATAGGTGGTAGCCTGCCCTGGATAGTTTCCTTTGAATATTCTGCCTACCTGCATCCTCTTTACCAGCAATGCTCCAAGGAAGGCTACCTGTCACAGAGCCAACTGATAACAGCTTCTTGTTGGCCTTTACTCATCTTCTGCTTTGGCTAAGAACACTGATTATTAGGTGCAGCCAGCTCCCTTAAACAGTCTCCAAGCACACCAAGACTGTGACCAGAATATTCTGTGGTTTCTCTCTTACCACTCTGTCTGCACTTTGGATCAGGACAGGTCTCTAGGTGAAGACTGTTGATCAAGGAAGAAAGAGCTCACTTCATTCCCTGCCTGCTGCCAACCATAAATGACTCAAGTTTTTTAGACCTTTTAAAAGATTCAGCATTCTGATTAAACCTCAAAGCCTTTGGAGATTTAAAACAGAACCTAATTTTCTAAGAATTAGTCTCTGACTCATTAAGACCATTTGATCTATGATAGCTTATTTTTCCCTCTAGGGAAAGTCATCTGTTATTTTGCAGTTGAAATCTTTGTATTGTCATTAAGAAAATGATGATCTTGTCAAGACTAAGGAAAAGAATGATAACTAGAAAAATGGGACTATTCCACAAAGACACTAATTATATGTGTGTATATATTTTTTTTATATATATATACATATTTTTTTTTTTTTTACTTTTTTTTCTGATATCAAAGTAGAAAAACCTTCTAAAAAATTTGGAAAATACAAAATTTCATGAAAAAGAAAATGAAAATCACTTATAGTCCCACTACTCAGAGATAATCAGTATTTAAAAACTGATATATTTCATACAGCATTTTTAATTGCACTATTTTATCCAACTATAAATATAATGTATTTTTGTAGAAACCAATCTTTTTGTTTAATGGCATTTTTATAAATGTTACTAATTTCTTCTTCAAAAAGATAAAAGGGAGAATTCATTTGTTATACCTATTTCAGAGAAGTCTGTTTCCTCATATATAAAATAATGGTAGATAATTGGCTTGTAATATATAATCACTAAATATGATGTAGTTTTAACTACATGAAGGAATCCTCTTTTTGTTTATTGCAAAAGGGTTTTGAATGAAATCACTTACCTTAAGATTGCAGGTTAAACGAGTGTTCACAGCACCCTGATCAAGGCCTTTGCACCCCTCTGCCTGACACCAGGAGTGCACTTTACTGTTCATGACCTTTTGGTCTTGAAAGTAATCTAAACCTTCTTTCTTGGGCTCAAGGTAACTTTCTATGTATTTTTTTAAATGAAGTATTCATTTTGAATTCCTTTATATGTGATTGTGAAAGTACTGCTTTTTCAGTTTTCTTTGAAATGACGCAAAATGTAGTAGCTTGCCCTAATTATCTTATTTATGGTTAGCATCCAGTTGGTGTCGTAGAATCATAAGCTTAAGGAATCCTGACAACTTTATTGATTCCCTGTGGCCATAATTAAGCCATTGTTTGCTGCTGTACTTCTTAGACGGTATGATTCTGTGATTTCTTTCAGTAACAATGATTCCATTGCCTAACAATGCTCGGTATTATAAAATGTGTTATTTACATTTAATGTACAATCCACACACCGTTATGCTCTCTCTTCTAACCCTTTGGGATAAATACTGTATCACTTCACTGGTATCACGCTTATTAGCTCACTCTTGTTCCCCCTCAGGTTTAGCTTAGGTATTGCTTTCACCAGCACCTTTCTTCATCTCCCAAGTCCTAGTTTTCTGCCTTTCCTGATTACTTCCATAGCTCCCTTCAACTTCCATTATCTTGGTACCATCATGCCGTAAAGATTAGGCCCTGTGTATTCTTCGTTCACTGTTGTATTGCCATCTAGCAGAGTACCTGGCACAAAGTGAACAGTTGATAAAAAATTCTGCTTGTTAATTTTTAATATGAATACCAGCCCCTTTTGGAAGAATGGGCATTTTAGTATCAAAGCCCTCTGGCCTTGTGTATTTCTTGAAAGCCAGCTTCCTATTGCTTTCCAATTACATTATAAACTTTTTCCAGGAACCGTCCATATTATATTATATTATATTATATTATATTATATTATATTATATTATATTATATTATATTATATTATATTATATTATATTATACTATACTATATTATACTATATTATACTATATTATACTATATTATACTATATTATACTATATTATACTATATTATACTATATTATACTATATTATATTTATATTATAATATAATATTATATTATATTATAATTAGATATATATAGAGAAATTCTAGTCACACAAGTCTAGTAAGTCAACTGATGCTTGTTTATTAAGCTGGTGCTTGTTTATTAACCCAGGGACCCTTGGCTGTAAAGCACGGGAATTAGCGGAATAAATATATACATAGTACTTTCCCAGTGTTTGGTACAGTGTAAGAGTCCATGGGTGGTGCAGACAGTTAATGCACTCAACTGTTAACTGATTCAAGTCCACCTAGAGGCACCTTGGAAGAAAGGCCTGGCAGTCTACTTCCCATAAATCAGCTGTTGCAAACCCTGTGGAGCATAGTTCTACCCTAACACAATGGGGTACCCATGAGTTAGAACTGGCTTGACAGCAACTGGTACCAGTGGAACACAATAAAAATGTCAACTATTATTATCACCTATTTTCCTGACCCTGCTAAGTGACTATAAAAACAAAAAAAAACCCAAACCCGTTGCTGTCAAGTCAATTCCGACTCATAGCGACCCTGTAGGACAGAGTAGAACTGCCCTATAGAGTTTCCAAGGAGCGGCTGGTGGATTTGGACTGCCGGCCCTTTGGTTAGCAGCCAAGCTCTTAACCACTGCACCACAAGGGCTCCATAAGTGACTATATAGTGGATTAATAAGTGACATGTATAATTTTATTCTGGGGCATGGACATTATTTTATTATCCTTGGAAGAAAGAAGTTGCCTTCTTTACCACTGATTATTTTTAATGGATGGAAATTTGCATATTTAAATGCAAATGGCACTCACTCCGGTTTAAAATATTTTCCCCTACCTTCTTAGGCTTTATGGCAACCCACCTTGTACGGAAGAGAAATAAAACTAGTCTCTCTCAAGAGTATTTCCTTTCTTTGCATTTTTAGGAGATGTAATTTAATTTTTCTGATTTTAACTGTAAATGTAAATGTGCAGCTTTTAGTGTGTAGACCAGAAGATCGATAAAGTGGATTTGTGGTCAATACAATATTGTGTGTGACTTTGGGGTTTCTGGCTTCCCCTATTTTTTTTCATGTAAAATTCCTTTTCCATATGTGGTCTGCCTTTGAAGGAAATAAGATAGAAATTTAAAAGTGTAACATTCTGACTACCCACTGATGGACCTTAATGTATATTGGGAATGAGATTCCTTTTTGAAGAGGCTAGTCGGGAAAGGGGGCTAATTGACTGTTCAATAAAGTCTGAGTAAAGTGACTCCAGTTGGTGAAAAGCCAGTGAAAGGATGTTTGAGTAAAGCAGAAGAGCATAGGCCAGCTTGAACAGAGCAGGCAGGTAGCTTATACTGGAAATTTTCGAGCTGTGTGGCAAGGAATTATTTGAGGCAGACATTCAGAGAAGACTCTGAATATGAGGCGGTTGATTCATCGCACCCATTTTTACACATGAGGAAGATGTGTTTTGTCAACAGGATGCTAAAGTTTCAGTCAAATAGACGATAATAGGACTGTTGGCATATTGATTATTTCATTATTTGAGAGAAATGTTTGTTTACATGATCGTCTAATACTACATTCATCATTTTTTTTTTTTTACTTTTTATTGAAGTGTAGTATGCATACAGAAAAGTGCGCATTTCATAAGCAGAGCTCAGAGTTTTCACAGACTAAACAAAGCCGTGCAGTCAGCACCCAGGTGATAATGCGGCAGCTTTCCCAGCCCTCGCAAGACCCCGATGTGGCCCCTTTAGTTCCACCCTCTACCCCCGTAACTATTCTCACGGCCTCTGACAGCATAGATTCGTTTCGCCTATTTTTGTACTTGATAAAATGGAATCATTTTGCATGCACTCTTTTGTTTCTGGATTCTGTCACTCAACAGTGTATGTGTACGATTCGTCTGTATTGTGGCGTAGTTATTAATCAGTTAGTCTCATTGCCCAGTAGTATTCTCTTACACCAGTATACTGAAATTGTTATCCATTCTGCTATTGAATAAATTCTGCTGTGAACATTCGAGTCCATGTCTTTTGGTGAGCCCATGTCTGCCTTTCTTGTGGGTATATGTGTAGAAGTTGAATTGCTGGGTCTTACAGTATGTATGGAGTCCCTGGATGGTACAAACAGTTAACGAGCTCATCTGCTCACTGAGAGGTTGGAGGTTCGAGTCCACCCAGAGGTGCCTCGGCAGGAAGGCCTGGTGATCTACTTCTGAAAAGTCAGCCACTGAAAACCTTATAGAGTACAGTTGTACCTCGACATACCCGGGACAGCCGGAGTCAGAGTCGTCTGGGTGGCGACTGGTTGGTTCACGGTATGCATGCATATGTTCAGCTTTAATAGGTAGCACCAGTTTTCTCACGTGTATCAATTTGTACTCCTACCAGCAGTGTATGAGAGTACTGAATTTTTTTGCCCGTTTTTAAGTTAGATTATCTGGCTTCTTTGTCCTGACTTGTGGGAATTCTTTGTACGTTCAGCTATTTTAGCATTTTTAAATTTTAAATAAGTTTTTTAATGGATTTTTCTAAGAATACAAATTAAAGAATTCCAGAAACTGAGAATCTTTCATAGGAAGGAGATATTTACCTATTTTGTGTAACCCCTCTTTTTATGTATTTTTATCGCCATTGCCTTTCTCACGTGAAATTATTCCATTTTCGAAGCAGTAATAAGTTGTATAAATGCCAGAAATGATAATACAACATGGGTTTTTTTTTTCTTTTTTCAGATGACAATTTATGAAGACTCAGTTGCAACTCATCTTAAAACAATCCTCAACACTGATGAGCACGCGGTGATTGTATCAGCTGCAAAGTGAGTTGCGGAGTTTGTCATGAAGTATGGTGAAAAGGAAAGGAAAGGGGTTTCTACCATTTATTTCACTCTTTGTGGTTTTCCTTTTCAAAAAAAAAATCTGTGAAGTAACCTTTAGAATTAGATATAGTAAATTTGAGACGATTTTTTAAAACCACTTTAAACATCTTATTTTGCAGTGGATTACATTTAGAGGGTATACTTTTTGATGCTTCAGTTGAACCTTTTTGGTCAGAAAGATGCTATAAGGGTTGAGAGTTTAATTAATCCTGGTTTCTACTTAAAGGAGTATTTATGATTAATTATAGTATGGAAAACATGTTTCATTATAATTCATTTCCATAAACACTACTGTTTACTGTTTGTATTGGTAAAAGGAGAAAAACATGATGAGATTTTTCAAAATGATGATGTTTCTTAGCATGTTTAAATTGAAAAATTATATTTTAATTCCAAGTTATCAGATTTTAGCTAAGTTGATTTAGTACATGGAGCCAAAGCTACCTGATTTTATTATCCAAATTGTTGTCTGGCTGGAAGCCAGAATTTAGTTTAAAGCATCCTAGACTGATGTTATGAGAACTGGAAAGGAGCTAGAAGAGTCGCTTTTTGACTGACAAGCAAAAATAATTCTTTAGGATTCTGGCTTAGCAAGCAAATAGTACTATTTTTGTGAAGAAAGAGAGGAGAAAAACAAGGGAAGATGGGAAATAGTGAAAGGACAAATGCTCTGGAGCATATTCCATACTTAATTTGCAGAGAAGTCAAGGAAAGACAAGTCATCATAAACACATTTGCTTGACAAAAGTACAAACGTAGCAACAATTGCTTTCGGTGACATAACCCCCCAAGTTGAGGAAGCTAGATGGAGCAAAAGGGTAAAGAGTTGAATGGCTTAAGCCCAGGAGAGCACGCTGGTGGGCCCGGCAGAGGTGGGCTACAGATACTGTTTTTGAAGAGCACTGTTGCTGGTTAATTTTTTTGTTGTTTTGGTCTTTTAAAATGAGTTGTATTCCCTTATAGTGAAGTGTAGAAATCAGTTGCTACAGGCCCAACACTCCCTGTTTTTTCCTCATCCTAGGCCCAGTTCATAACTGAGGTTACCTGCCTGGTCTCTGTAGACGTTAGAAATGGAAGCTTCTTTTAAGTATAACAAACTGTAAAAGAATTATTCTTCGTTTAATAAAGTTAAGCAAATCTTTCGTTTGGTCACCTTTCGTAGTTCGGATGTTAGCAAAGGCTTTATCTTGACCTTAATGTGTCTGATCTGCTTGATCACTGCCTCCTACACATTTTTTTATATATTTTTGTAAATTAAATTGAAATAATGGCATGAAATTTGGACAGTTGTAAACAGGAGCATGATAGCAGCCACCCCTTTGTCTCCCTCTCTTAAGTTCAATTCCTGTGTGATAGAACGCTCTCAGCAGTGGGAACCATTTTTCAAGTATAATCTTACACAGAATTCCAATTTTTTGTTTTAAATAAAAATTCTATTTTATTGGCATTAATAAATTGGATAGGTTCAATTATTAAAATAGTTCTTCAGAATAATAAAGCAGTAAGGTTATCAATGAGAGAGTCTCAATATTCAATGCAGCTTCCATTTCTGTCGTATTTTTTTTTTTTTTTTGGTCACATGGTTGTCAGGAAATTATCTTCAATTAAATTAAAATGGCAGAAGATGCTTTAGTCCAAGATTTGCACAGAAAATACTTTATGCTAAAGTACAAAGAATCGACTCGACGACGGTGGGTTTAAAGTACAAATTAACATATTATTTGTCTCGAATGTCTCTCATGGTCATTTGAGCATTTAAAACATTACACTCTGTATTTTGATAAGAAATTTGAGTCGTGTATTTGTCGAGCCTTTCCAGTATCTCTGGAGAAGTTTGAAAACCTCTGAAGTAGACCACAGCATTGTACTAAATAGGAGTAAAGTCTGGGGCCCTAGTTGAAACTCAACCTTTTGCTAGCTTCGTGATCTTTTTTCAAGTGTAAAATGGTAAGAATGCCCATCCTTCCTTCCTCGTAAGACTGTTAGGAGAATTATGTAATTTGAATAATAAAATATCCAAAAACCAAACACATGGCCATCAAGTCAGTTCCAACTCATAGCGACCCTATAGGACAGAGTAGAACTGCCCCCATAGGGCCTCCAAGGAGCGGTTGGTGGATTCAAACTGCTGACCTTTTGGTTAGCAGCTAAGCTCTTAAACACTGCGCCACCAGGGCTCCCAAAATAAATATAGAGCTTATAAACTAATTGTGGTATCATTACCCTGAGTTTCACCCAAATCCATTTCAAATTTTTTCTTTGGCATTAGTCTGGCTCCTTTTCTGGGCTGTGCTCTGATCCCTAACGTTGGGTTTCTCCTGATTAGCTCACTTGCCTTCAACACTGGTCCCCAGACCTGCCTGTCTGCGTTCCTTTTACAACTCGAGATTCTCTGTGCTGCATTAAAATTCTAGGGGATTTTCCATAAAGAGATTCAAGAGAGAAAAGAGGGGGACAATATGTAATACAATATATTTTAAATTTTATTTTTGTTACAGATATTTTTAATCATACACAAAACAGGGAAGAATGGTATAATGAGTTCCCACTATACCCATCACCCAGCTTCAGTATTTATCAACCTTTTGCTTTCTGCTTACCACTTTTTTTTTGCTACAATATTTTAAGTAAATCCCAGAAATTATTTTGTTCCGTTTCCAGTATATATTTAACAGTCTCTTTAAAAAAAAAAAAAAAACTAATAATAATAATTCTTTAATATCATTATGGAAGCCCTGGTGGCATCATGGTTAAGTGCTATGGCTGCTAACCAAAAGATCAGTAGTTTGAACTCACCAGGTGCTCCTTGGGTACTCTGTAGGGCAGTTCTACTCTGTCCTGTAGGGTTGCTATGAGTTGGAATCGACTCAACGGCAACGGGTTTGGTTTTGGGTTTTTTAATGCTATATTATATTGTCAGTCCATATTCTATTTCCCCCAATTATCTCAAAGTTGTTTTTTTTTTTTAAACTGTCGATTTGTCCAAATCAAATTTTCAACAAGGTTCACGTATTGCATTTAAGTAATATGTCTCTTTAGTTCTTTTAAAATTTGTAATAGTTACCCTTATTTATTTTTTTGAGTTCTTATTGAGGGATAACATACAGACAGCAGAGTACCCAAATCAGAAGGACACAACTCAATGAGACTTTATATGTAAATGTACATGTTTTAACCCTCTTGTGCCTGCTTATATTTATTTCATAAAAATAATTCCCAGTAGCCTTAGCTGTTTCTCAGCTATTTTTAAAATGTCAAAAATGCTAAAAGAAAAAATGTATTACATTAGCATCACTAATAGGCCAGTTAATTAATGTAGTCGATGCAAGTTAACTAAAACAGAAAGAGCCTTGGTGTTGCAGTGGTTAAGCACTCAGCTGCTAACCAAAAGAAGACAACGCTTGCTTTGAGGCACGTGAAGACAACTCTAATATATGGTAAATCTCTGTAGAAATCTGAGTTTAAAAAGCCAATCAGGAAAGTTAAGAGTTAGAAAATGTTAACTTTTGGCCAAGCGAAATACAGAAATGGTTGCCAAAAAAAACAGCAGACAAACATTGCTAAGAGTAATACATTTATTTCCCAGATGATAAATATGAAGGTTTCGTGAGTGTGTCACGTGTCTGTTGAATGTTTCAGTTTCAAAAGAAAGTATCTGAAAATTGACCATTATGCCACTCAAATGCCAGAGAAAACTGAGTATAATACAAAAAAACACTGAATCCTGTTTTTTTTTCCCCCCTCAAACTCCTTAACCTACATAAAATAAAAGAGATATACAGGTTTCCTCCACTATATCTGAAAGTTTTCCCAAAGTAGAGCGTTCTTGTGAAACCGTTCATGAACTGGAATGCCCTAAAGCGAAAAAGCAATTATCATTAATTTATGTGGGAAAAAATTTTTGAGCATTCCCAGACCCCCAGAATAGCCTTTTAAACCATACAGAGTAACACAGAAAACCTAAAGTAACACTAACTTATAGTAATAGCGGGAATGATATGACAAATACACAGCCTATATAAAGTAGAAATAATGTACATATGGTGTACCTTCATTTACCAGGATCGGGAAGACAGCCAGCACACAGGCAGGCTGAGAGGGCATGATGGTGATAATGGGAGCCCTGGGAGCCTAGCTGGCAGTGGCACATGGGACTGGGTTGATGGGCCAGGGTTTGAATCCCACAGAAGAGCAGGATTTGTATTAACTGCTATGAGTCGGGATTGACTCGACGGCACTGGGTTCTGGGTTTTATGCCAAGGAAACCGTGGTGGCATACTGGTGAAGTGATACGGTTACTAACCAAAAGACTGGCAATTCAAATCCCCCAGGCACTCCTTGGAAACTCTATGGGGCAGTTCTACTCTGTCCAATAAGATCGCTATGAGTCAGAATCGACTCAACAGCACTGGGTTCGGTTTTGGTTTTTTTGGTGTATGCCGAGGGACGAGCCCTACAGTTAGAGAAGTGACAGGGGATGGCAAGTCCAGGATGGGATCTCGCAATGCGTGGTGCATTTATACCTCACCAGGCATTTGATTGGATGTGGCTGGGTCATTCAGAGAGGGCAGAGGAGTTTGAAAGGTGGAGCTTGGTCAAGTTGCTATGTAAAACGGGTGGGGCGGTGAACGCATTGATGTAGGCACTTTATCAAGCATCTCGCTTGAGAAGGGTGTGAGGAGCGTGGTCAAGCTGCTGTGTAAAATGGGCAGTGAACAGTTGGTATAGGCAGTTTACCAAGCATGTCACTTGAGAAGGGTATGACTGTCCTGCTGAACCCTGTTTTCACTTTTTGCCTTTATTCGTAAAAGCGAAAATCATCTTCAGATTTCTTTCAGTTAGTGAAACAGGTACTAATTTAGGTCTTTTGTAAAAGTGAAGTAATAGAAAGCGAGCTTTCAAAAAGCAAGGGAATACCTGTACTATGATTTTAAAATATTCTGATTGTTTTTTTCCTGAATAGCCCTCCAAATTTTTTTTAGCGAGGGCATACACCATTTTGTTGACTATTGTATTTAATCCAACAGCAGCTCCAAGGACTTTTGAAAGACAAATTTTATTAGTGTTTCAGATTGTTTTCTTCTTTTAGCATATTTCTGTGGTAAAGACATATAATTAAAAAAAAAAAGTCAACTGTATATTGCAAACAATAACAAGACCTCAATTAATTTTGCATGTTATCAAAATAGTTATCTTAAGAGGAAAAAATGAATGGATTTTTAGAGAATATAACTCAAGTGGCTTGTTGGTTCTCAAGGTAACTTGTGATCTCTTTTCTTTGACAACATACTGCCGAGATACCCATGTGATGAATAGCAAGTAGAGCAACAGTGACAACATGCTTCTCCTTGCTTCTTCAGCACTGCAGGTTCCATCTTGAAAATACCTCAGCTGCAGAAAATAATGCTTTGTTTTTCAATAGGCTCTAAAAGTATTCTTCTTAAGAATTTAAGCATTTGAGAAAGTCTTGTTTTATTTAAATTACGTAGAACAAGTTTTCTTCTTCACCCAAGGATCACTTGGAATGCCTTGAATTTGTCTAGGACCTGTTACTCAGCAAGAGGAAGTATGGATTTATGATCCAGATATTTTGAAAGTTTGCCTAATTGTCCTTCTTTTTAAATAAGCTTATAATTCAAAGGAAATGAACCTACTAAGTTTACTGAAATGCACAATTTCTTTTCCTCCAAGCATATTATGTGAAACTATAAAGGACTTCGTTGCCAAAGTAGAGAAGGAATATGGAAAAACGTTGGAAAATCCCGTTGAAGCGGATGCCATGGCCAGTAAAGTAAGGGATATGTTCAGGGCTTTACTGACAGTGTTAACACTGAACTGTGTTTTAATGCTAAACTGATAGCAGTGGATTTTCTACCAAATATCTTAAATCAAAGGAAAAATTACTTTCAAATCAAATACAAGGGTTGTTTTTTTTTTTTTTTTTTGATATTTTATTTTATGGTTATGGTTACCTTTTAATATATATGAAAATTGCCTTGTTGAAAATCGTTCCGTGAAAATTCTGTAGCTTAAATCCCTTCTCCCACAGATTGACATCTCAAAGGGGATATGCACAGTAGTCAGGTGGGGAGGTGCAGTGGGGACAGGAATGGCTTTGCATTTCCAGGCAAGTCAGGCAAGCTTCCTCCTAGCACCATTTTTAGACCATCCCAGGGCTGTAGTCCTCCACCCATTCAGGGTCCTGTTCCTTGCCTTGCCTTTTTCCTTACAGATTTTTTTCCCCCTTCATGAGCTTTCTGTAGCTAAAATAAGAACCTTTTACTGAGCCTCAAAAGCAACTGTCATTGCTTGTATAAGTTCATGACAGGACATTCTTAGGAAGGGCCTGGTTATATGGGGCTTGCAAAGGAACTAGCTTTCCCCAGATTCATGCTATCCATGTTGCTTTAATTGAGTGGAAGGAAAAGAAAATAGAAATAAACATATTTTTGCAGCTTTCGGCATCTTTGTGTTGTTTTTCTACTCTGCGGAGAGTTTCAGAAAAACGAAACCCTCTCTAGCTACACATTTTTCACTATATTGTTTCTGCTATAACTTTGTCTTGGCATGTAATCAAAGACAAATAAATAGAAGAGTAAAGGACTGGAAATTATGTGGAGATAAAAGGCATATAAAGGGGTAGTATCAGCAGATTCAGTCCTAAATGTTTCTTTACCCCTAATAATTCAAGAAAAGCAAAAAACAAAGAGGACAGAGTGCTTGCTTATCCTTCTCCCTTCTTTTCCCTCCTTATCCTTGATAAAAAAAAAAAAAAAAAAAATTTATCCTTGTGCATTTTCCTTTTTGTTCTGTCTGAGATCCCATAACCCCTCCGGGGCTGTTCATTTGCAAACCAAAGCCTTGAAGGCTAGCTTGCCAAAACCAGCCAGACCTCCGGTTTATAATATTCAGAATGGTGCCATAAATTGGTTACTTCTTTAAAAAAGTTTATATAGCTTTTTTGTGCTAATGTATAGCAAATTTTGTGTAATGTGTCACTTTGTAGTAAAATATATGTCGCTTTCTTTTAAGAAAAAATGCCTGTGCAAAGCTTATAAAAATCTTTACCCATGACGTGAAGTCTGAATGGTTCTGGGAGTACTAATCAATGACATTTACTTAAAAATTGTGCTATTTTGTTGTTTTATAAAAACTATAAATTTAGTCCATAAACTGTTTATAGTTATAACAGCTATCCTGTTAATAGCAAACACCCAAATAGGCTTCTTCCCCATAAATTTTCTTCTTCCATTTGCTGTCCAGTCAACTGCATCTCAAGGTGACCCCATGTGAGTCCAAGTAGAACTGCGCTCTTTAGCGTTTCCAGTCGCTGAATTTTTTTAAAGTAGATCTCCAGGCCTTTCTTCGAGGCCCTCTGGGTGGACTCAAACTTCCAACCTTTCAGTTAGTAGTGCGTTAACCATTTGTACCACCCAGGGACGCCTTCCCTATCAATTTAAAATACTATTTTTCCCGTCTCCCAGAAATGCAGATTTTAAGATTATGTGCTTCCTAAACCAAAACATCTACAAAATTAAATGTAGCAAACATTTTAATTTGAATGTTTCTCTCTAGTGATTAAACTTTCAGAACGTGTTGCTTTCCAATGTCTTGGATTTTTCCTGCCTGTCTTCTTTCCTATTTTCTTTCTCGTGACTGTTACTTTTCTTTCCGTAGTGTTCAGTCCTAAATGAGAAGCTTGAACAGCTGCTCCAGGCTTTGCACACAGAGGCCCAGGAGCTTCCATTAACCCCAGGCGTGCGCCCTGTCATTGTAGAAGAAGGTCCCGGGGAATCGTCAAGTGAAGAGTCCTTGTGTGAAAGCAAGGAACAGCTCGCGGATGACGTTACATCCTCACAGAAAGCCGTCAAACCGACGGAAATCATGCTGCGGGCAAACAGTTTAAAGAAAGCAGTGAGGCAAGTCATTGAACAAGCCAAAAAAGGTACACAGTGAGGAAAATCAGCTGTTGAGTAATTTTGCAGCACTTGGATGGCAAGAATAATATTTTCATATTGGTTAGACTGGACACACTTAAAAAAAGTTTTTGAAGATGGAAGATAAAGCCATTAAAATGACATTTGTACTCAGCACTGTTTCTTGATTTAGTAGTAAGGATCAGCATATTAATGACGCATAAAATAAAAGCTCCAAAATGCTTAAAGTGCACTTGAAACAATTGGACTAAAATTGAAAAGTAGCCTATAATATTTCTGTATTTTTTAATATTTTTACTTAGTTGCAAACTGTTGAATTCTTCAGTTAAAGAAAATCAAACCTGTAAACTACTTTGAAAATATGGAAAATATTTTCTTAATATATGTTCTAAATACTTAGGTTGCTTTTTAAGAGCTTATAAAAGCTCTGCCTATATTTTAATTATTTTTATTAATATAATGTATTTACTTAGAATTTTAGTAGTAAGCTGAAAGTTAATTTAAATATAAATAATTAAAACCCCTTTTCCGGTTGTAGCTTACTGAATTCAGAGACCTTGAATTGGGTTTGTGGTTCATTCTCTGCAATTCTTATAAAATGTCTTACTTTTAAAAATTCTGATAAAAATAGCATTTTGACAACTTTATTTTTATAATGTCTAGTGCTTGTAGACATCACTCCAAAGTTTATTGCTAAATAGTGCTTCTTTGGGAATGTGGAATTTCTTTTGATATGTTTCAGTTTTCCTTTCCCACACATACCACAATTATTTATGGATTTTATTTTTCCTGTCCAAATGTATTTATCTTCTTATGACTTAAAGCTACGGACGAACAGATAGTTCACCCCTGTGAACCAGTTAATCAGTCACCTGAATGTGATAGCACCGAAATAGCTGACCCAAAAGAAGAAGCTAAAGATGATGATGCGAAAGAGGCATTACCTGGTAAGAAAACAATGATGAAATTATTTTGGAATTAAATAGAGTGTACTTTGGCTTTTCATTTTCAAAAGGCTGAACAGTTGGAAATCACTATGTGTGTTTTTATTTTTGCCAAGACTTTTCAAAAGCTAATGCTTAGATATTCATGAATACTAAAATAATAAAGCATTGAGATTAAGATTATTGTCAAGCACTTTCACATCCTTTTGTCGTATAATCTAAAGATCATGATAACAAACTAAGAATTATAGGAACAAACAAGGCTAAATACCTTAATTTCCCTGAAGAAAGAAGGGAGAAACATCTAAATCAGATTCCTTTGAGAATTGTATGAAAGCTACAGACCCCACATCCATAAAACTTGGCATACAATTGAAATGATGCAGCAATGTCTGGAAGCCTACCCATCAACATTCTAGTTTAATTATTCTTATTGTGAAATTAAGCTTTGAAATCACAGGACATCTAGTTACAACTTTTGCTCTATTGGCACTATTTTTGCAAGATAATTAAATATGTAATTGCTTAAAGAGTGTTAACTTTCTCTACTTTTTAGGTTTTGATTGAAGATGAATTTATATTTTTGATATTTTATATTGTATAAGGAAAAATTATCAAGATGATGGAACTTGAAAATCAGAAATTAAATACTAGTGAAGTTGAGAAGATAATATGAAAACAATTGTATAGCACTAACAAAACATCAACACTGCAGAACTGTTTGCAATCATTAAAATTTTGCTTTTACTTTCATTACATGCAAGTTTGGGCATATTCTCTGTGATTTCCTCATCTGTAAAACAGGGATAATAAATACACTACTTCGTACGTAAGGTTGTTGTGAGGGATAGTATATGTAAAATACCTAGAAAAGTGCCTGGTACATAATGCAGTATAAGAGTGTTTGCTGTCACGATTATTACTGTTACTGCTGCTATATATTAACTATATTAACTTTGAGAAAATATTCCTTAATTGTATTTAAAATTCTTAGAGACTTCAAAATTAGCATTTATAGACCCTACATGTCCAGCATATATCTAATGCAAGCATATCAGCTAACCTTAGATTTCATTAGATATTATATGTCCTTATTCCAGCATACAACCCAAAATGGGCATACTCTATAACCTTAGACTTGAACCTTATTTGTCCCTATTATGACACATGTTCTATAACCTTCTTGACAAGTGAGCATTAAGCCTTTGGATCACTCCTTTGAAAACATTCCACTTGTATGGTCAGCAAGTTATTATTTATATTGAGCTTTATGTTTTCATCCTTATATTTCTACCCATGATTATAAACCCCGCTGCTATGGAGTCGATTCTGACTCATAAGTGACCCTATAGGACAGTAGAACTGCTCCATAGGGTTTCCAATAATTGGCTGGTGAATTCAAGCTGCCAACCTTTTGATTGGCAGCCACACGCTTAACCACTATACCACCATGGCTCCACCCATGATTATGGCCAGTTATTATTAATAAGATTTTGTGTATGAAAGTGTTACCATTAAAAACTACCAGCATTTATGCAGTGCTGTATAGTTAGTTTAAAAAGCAGTTTCACACACATCATTTTGCTGTATTGAAGGTAACTCTGCTCTCTGGAGCCATGTCTTATTCTGCCACATGGCAGCCCTTAAATGATGCTCAAACAGTTTTCATGGCATTCCATCCCCTTCCCACACCTTTTATCTTCTGGTTCTTCTACCAGTCTTCAATTAATAATTTCAAACCTTTTGTTTTCCTGGTTTCACCCCTTTGGTCATTGTTAAAATATGATGCCCCATTTTGAACAAAATTCTCCATGTATTTTCTGTAGAGTGATAGATAGCATGTTGATACGCCTATACACTATTCATTCTGCACATTGTTGATGTTACAAAGACCACTTGAGATTTCTTTTTTGCCTTTAAGTCCTGTAAACCTGGTTCCCTCCTCCTGTTTTTGTGCAAGGTATTTTTTTAAACCTACTCTTATTAGTGTACACACATTCCTGTGGATTTTACATTTTTTATTTGGATCTATCATTCCATTCTGTCAAAATCTTTTGAAGCTTCCTTCTATCATCTCAAATTTATTTCCTCTCTGAATTTGTTGAGGAGGCCTTACATGTCTTCGTCCACTGAAGAAAATGTTGACAAAAGCAGGACCAATGGTGGAGTCCTTACAGAAGGCTGCTTGATAATTCCCTCTAAGATAATGGCTCTCTTTGGAGGATCGGTTTTTCAGTGCCCATTGCTAGTGATTTCCCAACCAGCTACCATTCCACTTTACCATCCTCTCATAAACTCCACACTTCCATTGTAGTCTCCAAAACCAATGAAAACCAAACCCACTGCCGTTGAGTCAGTTTCAACTCATAGTGACCCTATAGGACAGAGTAGAACTGCCCCATAGAGTTTCCAAGGAGCGCCTGGTGGATTTGAACTGCAGACCTCTAGGTTAGCAGCTATAGCACTTAACCACTACGCTGCCAGGGTTTCCGTAGTCTCCAAAGGAAACTAAAAATATAGAGATAATCAATACTGGTATTGAATAGACATAGATTTAGAAAAATCTCTAACTGCAGTATTTGATCTTATTTTTTGGCTCATAATTCGATATTTAGTATGAATCAGTAGCAGTAGTACAAGTGTTTCTGTATTAAATAATCATAATTTTTTGAAACACACCAATTATGTCAAATCATGCACTGATGCATAAGCCAGAGATGTGCAAAATACAGTATATGGTCAATGAGGTGTTTTATTCAAAAATAACTATGAGATATTAATTTAGTTACCTACAATGGAGCATCAGTCTCAGTCGTTAGGTCTCTTTCTGCTTTTTATCAGAGGTGAACATCAAAAGGTTGTTTTTGTTAGAAATTAGCCCCAGGAATCCCTTCTATCAAAGAAAAGAACAGCTGCTTTGCTACTTTTCTTTAGTGCAACTGGACTGTTTTTGAACAGAGAGAATAGAGCATAAAATTAATATAGTTAGTTTGTAATTAGTCTTAGGGAGAGTAAAGATAATTAAGTTTTAGAGTATTTTTAAATTGAGTTTGAAGATTACTGCTTTTTTAATCACTTGGGAACAGCTCCTAAATTAGTTAAAGGTACTTACTGTTTGCTCTTCATTAGATTGGCCCAGAATATGTAGAATTAAATTTTTCTTTTTGTTTATTTCGAGAGTAATTGTGTTTGGGAATAATTTTCAGAATATATCGAGCTTTTCTTAAGAGCTGTGATCAAACACTTTTGGGCAAATTATTATTTTGATTAATTAATTGAGAAATGCAGGAATAGTATATTGTTTTCACTTGAAAACAAATGATTTTTTTCCTTCCATTTATAGAAGAAAACATTAACTTGTTTCACATTTAGCTCTGGGAATTACATTAATTAAATTCGATCAGTCACGCAGCGTTGATGAGAAAAGTAATGTGTTGGTCGTATACATGTATAACACATATGTTCCATTTTAAAAAATCGTCAGCCTTCCAAACTTCTATTTACCTTTATGTGTGGATTGATCGTATTCAAATTACAATTATTGCTGACCCTAAGTTATGGTAGACATCTGTTATCTACCAATCTCTTACGTATTTGAGCTGAGCTAGCAAGACCTCTCCCTCTGGCAGATTACCCCCATATAGTAAATCTAAAGACACACACTGTAATAGTTTTAGTTCTGCTGACTGATTTAAACTCATATTAAATTATTTTATGCCTTGGTTTTATACGGGCTTGCTGATTTTTGTAACTTTTTATCGTTACCTCTTTTTAATCTGGACTTTGTGCCAACAGTGAAAACTGCTCCTCGGTCTCCAGATTATCGGACAAGTCACAGCAGTTTCCAGACTGAGCCCTCCAGTTCTGGTCCAGCTCCAGCAGCCTGCAAGGAAAACCTCCCTGTGCTCAATACCAGAATCATCTGCCCAGGTAGTACAGATTCTTAAATGTGGCCTATTTTTTTAAGTATTTTTATCAAAATGTTAAGTACCTTGTTATAAGTTGAATTATGTCCCCCAAAAATGTGTGTTGAAATCCTAACCCCTGTACCTGTAAAGGAAACCCAGGTGGCATAGTGGTTAAGAGCTTCAGCTGCTAACCAAGAGGTCAGCAGTTCAAATCCACCAGGCGTTCCTTGGAAACTCTATGAGGCAGTTCTGCTCTGTCCTATAGGATCACTGTGAGTCGGAAACACCTTGACAGCACTGGGGTTTTTGGTACCTGTAAATATGACCCTGTTTGGAAATGGAGGCTTTCTTTTGTTATGCTGATAAGGTCATACCTGAGTAGGGTGGGTCTAAAACCTAATCACTTTTAGCTATACAAAGGGCAGAATAGACACAGAGACAAAATACAGGGGAAAGATAGACACCAAGGAATGCCAAGGATCGATGGCCATCACCAGGAACTAGGACAGAGGTCCACAGAAGAAATCAACATGGCTGAGACCCTGACTTGGACTTCTAGCCTCTAGGACTGTGAGAAAATAGCAAAACAATACAGAAGTCTGTCCTTTAACATAAATTTCCATTATAGCAGCACTAGCAAACAAAGACAGTACATATTTTCATGAACCAATAGAGATGTATTCTTAGAAATGTGTTCCTTCAGGAGAATGTTCTTGGTACACTTATCAGTCAGAGTCTACTTTTGTGTGCGTAAGAATTTCCTGGGAAGCGTTGAAATACGTGTTTTGGGGGCCCATCCTAAGAAATTTTGACTCAGTAGTTCTAGAGTAGAGCCTAGGAATCTGCATTTATTAAGTACCCAAAGTAAATCCGATCTGATATTCTACTACCTTTTAAGTATCACAACAGGTTCCTTTTGGTTTTAAGCCACAGGTCTTTCTAGTCATTTTTAGACTAATAGTATTGCTTCATTTTATAACATCTGAGACATCTATTGCAGCCTTAATAAAATGAATTTACCTTATAATCAGGCTAGTGTACTAGTAGAAACAAGAGCTTACGAGGGACAAGGGATGGAGGAAAATATAAATGCTTCGGAGGCTTCCTTAAGTACCAGTTACAGGACTTAGTGAAAACTCTCTGGATTCACGCCAGAGTAGATTGGAACCCAAGTTAGACCCTGAAAATCAGCCTCCTACAAGTTCTTTCTAAGGATGAATCACAATTCAATAATAGTAGTTGGAGACTTCAATACCCCATTTTCAATAATGGACAAAACAACTATTCAGAAGATGAACAAGGAAATAGCTTTGAGTACCACATAAACCCAGCTATACCAACAGATGTTTACAGGACGCTCCACCTAATGACAACAGAAAAGACATTCTTCTCAAGTGCATATGGAACATTCTCTAGGATAGACTGTATGTTAGGCCAGAAAGCAAATCTGAATAAATTTAAAAGGATTGAAACCATACAGTGTTCTCCAGCCACGTGGAATGAAATTAGAAATTAGTCGCAGAAGGAAATTTGGAACATTCACAAATATGTGAAAATTAAGCAGTACACTTCTAAATAACCGATGGGTTAAAGAAGAAATTACAGGGGAAACTAGAAAATACTTTAAGATGAATGAAATCTAAAATACAGCATATCAAAACATATTTGATGCAGATAAAGCATGGTTAGAGGGAAATTAATTGCTGAAAAAGCCTTAAAAAAGATGTCAAATCAGTAACCCATCTTTCCACATTAAGAAACTGGGAAAAGAAAAGCAGACTAAACCCAAAGCAAACAGAAAGGGAATAAATGAAATAGAGAATAGAAAATCAATACATAAGTTGAGTCTTAGAAAAGTTCAATATAGAGTTATCATATGACTCAGCAATTTTACTCCTAAGAATGTGCCAAAGAGAATTGCAAACATGTCTACACAAAAAACTTGTATGTGAATGTTCATAGCAACATTATTTATAATAGCCAAAAAGTAGAAACATCTCAGATGTTCATCAGTTGATGAACGGATGCACAAGATGTGCTATATACACACAATGGAATGTATTATTCAACTATTGAAAAGAATGAAGTACTGATACATGCTCCAACATGGATGAACCTTGAAAACCTTATGATAAATAAAACAAGCCAGGCACAAAATGCCACATATGATTCCATTTATACGAAATGTCCAGAACAGGAAAATCCATAGAGATAAAAAGTGGATTGGCACTTGCCAGGGGCTAAGAGAGAAGGTAGAAGAGAATGAGGAATGCCTGGGTATGAGTTTTCTTTTCCGTGTGATGAAAAAGATAGAGACTCCATAGAGATCATGTCTATCTTCCAGCCTGAAACCATGGAATGACCCTTCTGGGTTGCAAGCTATGAATATGGCTAACCTTAAAATATTTTAGAAAATGTTAGACTTTTCTATGGGACAGCTGGAGTGTGGTTCTTCACCTCTCCAAGCTGTTCTTAACTCTTAACAGCACTTACGTTTTGTGTATTTGTTTACTTATTTAGATATAAAGAAAATTGGCCTAACAATATATGCCATAGTATATTCAAAGCTAGGAAATTAAGCGACAGGATAAAATTCATAGTAATTATTTACTAATCAGCTAAACTTTAGTAGCAACAATAGTGAACAAAAATGAATAAGAATAATCTTCTAAGAGCATATTGTTGAGGAATGTTTGCCAAAAAGGACTTTTTTCCTCATCTCCCAGTGTTTCTCAATTGCATGATAGGTTTTCCTTCTCTGTGCCCCATTACTTTGCCTTCTCTCCACACTTCAGTAGTTTCTATCCTTAATATTGGGTTGAGTAAATCATAATTTATTAGTTTTGAATACCATAACTAGTTAATAGGAAACATATTGAGTAAATATAAAGTTTCGTATGTTTAGAGGAATTCTAAAATTCATAAATACCTGTGCTTAATACTTTACCAGGAGTCTTTGAGTGGTGCAAATGGTTAAGCACTTGACTACTAGCCAAGAGATTGGTGGTTCAAACCCACCTAGAGGCTCCTCAGAATACAGTCCTGGGATCTGCTTCTGAATGGTCACAGCCTTGAAAACCCTGTGGAACAGTTCTGCTGTGCACACAAGGGGTTGCAGTGAGTCAAAATCCACTCAACAGCAACCAACAACAACACTACTTCTTATTCCTGACGCCAACAATGAGTTTTTAACCTTGGTACATCTTGTAGCATTTTTCATTAATTGTTATATATGTTTTGAGAGTACAGAAGTGATAGCTCCATGCCATTCTGGGTAATTCAGCCTTTATTGAAAATTCTTTAAAAACTTACCACCTTATCTGCTGTAACAAAGGAAGTAATATATGAATTTGTAAGATTGTTGAGATGGTATTAACTGTCACAAAGAGTCCCCAGTTTAGGTCCTCATCTGCTTATTTTTCTAAAATAAACTATAAATCCTTAGAAGTATCAAAAAGTCTTGTATTCACCAAATGAGAAGAGTAGGCATTGGAAACTGTGGGAGGGAGCGAGACGTTTGAGAATGACAGTAGGCCTGAAACCAACGAACTGGTTATTTCCGTTTTTCCCTAACATGTGATGATGTATGTATTTGTTTTTCTGGCCAGGCTTACGAGCAGGACTAGCTGCGTCCATTGCTGGGAGTTCTATTATCAACAAAATGTTACTAGCAAATATTGATCCTTTTGGTGCAACACCATTTATTGACCCAGATCCAGATTCATTGTAAGAAAATGCTTCTGCAAACGTTTTGGCTTTTCTTGTCTCTGTCTTGTACTAATTATAATATTTTTTAGATGTATTATAATGAATTTGGTTTCACAAAAAGGGTAATCAGAAAAGTTCAAAAGTTGATGATGATGAGCACTTTGGCCCATTTGAAATTCTAGCTTCCACAACTATCCACAAGCTAGGCCCCTTTCCAACCCTCCGTACTGTTCCCTCTGGTGGGAACCCTATGGCTAAGTGTTCCAACTATTCACTTTCCCTGAATGTTTTACTCAGTGGTGCTTTCACACTCATGTTTATGTTTTTCCCTTCATCGCTCTCCTCAGACTCACAAAATCTAATCATCTTTCCAAGTCCAGTTTCTGAGTTTACTTATTTCAGGAAGCTTCTACCCACGTTGATTTCTCCTTTCTCGGAACCAGTAAAAGTTTTTGGCACTTCAATGTCTACTTCCTTTTGCCACTTTTAATTCTGCATTTGTGATGTCTCACTTCTCTAATGACACTCCTCAAGGAAGTAACCATATTTTAAATGTCTTTGTACTTTCCAAAGCACCTAGCATGATGGACTAGATCCAGTAGTCTGCTGGGTAAATATTTGTCCATCGTTAAGAGTAGATGAGAAGATTTTCTAATGAGAGGAGCATGGGCCCCTGACTGAAAGGCCTTCCAATAGCCACTGTCATTTGTCTGTGCAGTAAGGGCTTATGCAGGAGATAGAAGCACTAAGATTTTTTTGCAGCTCATGGACAAGTAAGCCATGACTGTTTCCTCTGTGCCTTGCCAACCATCCCTTTATACCATATACCAAGAATTGCGCATGCCTGGCGCTGTGCACGTGGCTATGGGTGGGAAGTGATTCCTGCTAAGCTTAACTCCCTCTTATAAGGAATGAAAACTTAATAATTGAGTCGTTTTAAGTACTATTTTGTATACTAATTGTAACTCGTTATAAGCCTGGAATTGACTGACTTTTAAATATTTTTCCTTGTCATCATAGAGATGGATATACAGAAAAATGTGTCATGAACAATTACTTTGGGATTGGATTAGATGCAAAAATTTCATTAGAATTTAATAATAAGCGAGAAGAGCACCCTGAGAAATGCAGGTAATTTTGGTATTAGCCACAAATATTGTTAAATGAAGGCAATTTTACTTTATTATCTCTTTTGCTTGTTCTGCCTATAAAGAGTAAATAGATAATGTTTACCTAAATTGCCTGCCAACGTTTGTTTTCAGGAGCCGGACTAAAAACTTCATGTGGTATGGGGTCCTGGGAACCAGGGAGTTACTACAGAGATCCTATAAGAATTTAGAACAGAGGGTACAACTTGAGGTAAGTGTATCTTGAAGACAATCTGAAATTATCTTATTTAGATTATTTCATTGAGAAAAAATAATTTCATTTGTGGAACTGATTTGGCCTAAATTCCTTTTGATTAATGATTAAACCCTCAGGGGGAAAAAAATGGAATCGTGATTTTTAAATTGCCGTTACCAACTGTATACTAAAGGAGAGGTAGACACTGGATATGAGTGACAGCCTAACGCTCACTATCACTAAACCAGTTGGCTGGTTTCAACTCATGGCAACCCGTGTGTGTCAGAGTAGAACTGTGTTCCATGAGGTTTGCAGCAGCTGACTTTTTGGAAGTGAATCACCAGGCCTTTTTTCCAAGGCGCCTCTGGGTGGACTCAAACCGTCAACCTTTCAGTTAGCAGCCAAGCATATTAACTGTTTGCATCACTCAGGGATTCCTCACTATCAGTAGCTCCTGACAATGCCCTGGTGGCACAGTGGTTAAAGCACTCAGCTGTAACCAGAAGGTTGGCGGTTCAAACCCACCAGCCACTCCACAGGAGAAAGATGTGGCAGCCTGCTTCCGTAAAGATTTACAGCCTTGGAAACCCTGTGGGGCAGGTCTACTCTGTCCTATAGGGTTGCTATGAGTTGGAATCAACTAGATGGCAGTGGGTTTGGTGTTTTGTTTTTTTTTTAATGGCGCTGCGGGTGCCTCATGAGAAAGTGGAGCCACGGGAGTATACATTACAGGATAGGGTTTCAGTGGATTTTCTCATTAAGTTTCCAGGTTCTGACCCAATTCTGTAATGCCTAATGGACCTTCTACTCTAAGAATACAACTACATGTTCAATTGGTTAGACTTACCATTGCTTGTAAAATTAATGTATACACTACTGGCGGAAAAGGTGCAAAATCATGGAGGTTCACACCTATTAAATGCTGTCCTTGATAGCACCATCCTCGGGCCAGTTTAGGTGCCCGTGGGAGAAAGACTTGGAGATCTACTCCCGTAAAGATTACAGCCTAACAGTAACAACTCTGTATTGTAATCATTCATTTTCTTATCCATGTCCCCCTAGTCGGCCAGACTCTCCTTAAGGACAGGTGTTCCATCAAGTTGATTCTAACTCATAGCAACCCTATGTGACAGAGTACAACAGCTCCATAGAGTTTTCTTGGCTGCAGCCTTTACAGGAGCAGATCACCAGGTCTTTCTCCCACAGAGCGGCTGGGTGGGTTCAAACTGAAAACGTTTTGGTTAGCAACCAAGAACTTAAACCGTTTGTGCCACCAGGATTCCTTAAGCACAGGTAGGAAGTTACATTCGTCTTGGTTATCCCCAGTGCTTGGCCCAGTGCCTGGCCCTGCCTTGTGGGGAAAACAGACAGGGAGTTGAACATTTTAGCATAATTTAAGAAGTACTGTCATCCATCCCCATAGCTATCTTTAAGGTTTAAGGAACTACCTGGAATCAGAATGGCTGGATTAACTTTATTCCTGGAAGAGCCTTCACTGGTTCTGAAATAGGATTTCTAGCCTCTTCTACCGGCAATCCGAATTCTGAACAAGACTCTTACACAGCTACTTTTTACTCTTCATATTACAGGGGTTCTTAACCTTGTTTTGTATTATGGCCCTCTTTGGCGTTCTGCTGAAAGTTATGGATGCCCTTTCTGAATATTTTTTTAAATGCATTATATGGAATTACAAAAGAAACCAATTATAATGAAACATTAACAAAACATTTTTTATAATTATTTTATAGAGTATTATATATGCTTCTTTATTACCACACTGAATAACAAAAAATCTTATGACAGGTCTAATAAATTACCTTAATTTCAAAATAGGAATGAACATAAATGATATTAAAAGGTATCTGAAGCATCTGTAATGTGATACAAAAAATGTTTGTGACTTCTATTGGTGATGAAGTCACAGGTACTTGTTAACAATCACTAATAGAAGTCACAAATTTAGCAATGCTAAATTTCAGAGGCTACTGAACATAAAGATGCATTTTTTTACCATTCAAGTTAACAGACCTCCTGACTCTATTCATGGACCCCGGGTTTCCTAACCTTCGGTTAAGAACCCTTGATATGGAAGCCTATGTTTAATAACAAAAAGGAAAACAAAATTAATAAAATAAATGAGAATATGTTAAAATATATAAAGCAGTAAAGTAGAAAAATTAAAGAGCTCTTTGCCATAGTTAAAAGTAAACAAAACACCTGCTACTACTCAGGACCACGGAAGACCTTTTGTCTAAACACTTGTTTCCCTGATGGTTTGCTTGAGATAAAGGTGGAGAAGAGAGACCCAAAGTTTGGGAAGCTCTTCCTGAAGAGACCCCTCTCACCAGTGGCAGTTCCTGGCGGAGAACCCTTACCTTTTAGCCTCAGATAAAAGTTTTCCTTTCCCTGTTGTATTGTAGTATGGAGTTTATGTCTTGACTTTGAATTTGTGCGGAACAAAGACTTCGACCTTGGCTTCCCCAGCTGCACAATGGATAAAATAATGCTTTAATGCAAAATCATACTTCAGTGAACTAAGGTACAAGAAGGATCCCTGATAGCACAGTGTTTAAGCACTTGGTTGCTAAGTAAAAGGTCGGCAGTTCAAAACTACCAGCCACTCCACGGAGAAAGATGTGGCAGTCAGCTGCCATGAAGATTACAGCCTTAGAAACCCTATGGGATAGTTCTACTCTGCCCTATAGGGTCCTTATGAGTTAGAATCAACTCGAGGACAGTGGGTTTGGTTTAGTTTGGTTTGGTATTCAAGGAAAAGATAGCAATTCTGCCTTTACTCAGTAAGAATTTATTCACATGTAATGTATAACTAACTTCACCAACCTTACGATGTATTGTTTTTTTTTTTCATTTAAGAAGTAATTTAATTCTCATCGAATTGATAAATTAGAAGGCAAGGAGTATAATGTGCTCTCCTACTTGCATAATTTTTAGCTTGACTTTAGTTCTGACCACAGGTAGTCCCTGACTTACTATGGGGTTCTGTTCTCATGACTCCATCGTAAATCAATTCTGATGTAAGTCGGATACCTCGTTTTTTTTTTTTTTTTTTTATATTATCAGTATCTTTATAAATTCAATCTTTATTTGTTCTGGGGGGCTGGAAACATTACATTTAAACATCTGCAGTTGAACACCTGAGAATGATAACATCAGCGAATTACGTGCTGCAACGTTGTATGTGGTACATATTACTAATGATAAGATGTATAAAAAATAACCAGTTGTAAGTGCAGTTTGTTGTAATTCAGGTACACCTTAAGTCAGGAACCACGTGTACTTGTAAACCTCAGCTTGGCATTTAGCCAGTCACCAGTTAGTTACAGAGCACTGGCAGCATACTGGGTGCCGCAAGAGGTATAGGGGAGATGGTCAGGGCCCAGACTCGGGCCTTACAGCGCTGGCTGTCTGTTAAGGCTGATGGAGAGATTTGGAAATGGATGATGGTGATGGTTGAACAACGTGATGACCGTGATGTCACTGAACTGTACGTGTGAAGACTGTTGAAATGGCAAATGTTTTGTTACATATATATATTTACCACAACTTAAAAAAAAAAGAGGTATTTAAAATGAGTACAGCCATGATCATAATACAAATGAGAATGTTTTATGTGACCTGAAAATGACTCAAGAAGAGTAATGCCTGATTTTGGAAGAAAGAAGAGATGAAATAGTTTTTTTTTTGTTTGTTTTTTAATTCTGTTTTCTGTAACAGTTTTGTTGTGGTTTTCTATACTTTAAATTTTTTTAATTAAAAAAATAAGATAAAGGCATGCATTTACAGGAGAAAAAACATCATCAACGCACTTTACCCCTTTGCCCTTCGTCTTGGATGTTCTAGTATCTTCCAAACTAGTGGTTTTGGGCTTCTCATCTAACCGCTAAGTGCTTTGTCTTACAGTGTGATGGACAGTATATTCCTCTCCCCAGTCTGCAAGGCATAGCAGTGTTGAACATTCCCAGCTACGCTGGTGGCACTAATTTCTGGGGTGGAACTAAAGAGGATGATGTAAGTAGCATGATGGGGGTGAGCAGTTTGTTTCCTCAAAAATAATTAAATTACCAAAATAACTTGCTTTTATTAATGTGTCAATAAATCATCTACCGCTAATGTAATTTCACACTGGAATATGCTGTTGTTTCTCACTGTGAGATGAAAGGTAGGACAGATTCTTAAAGATTTTATTTAAATAGTCTCTCATGGATAGACTCTGAAATTTTCATGTGTTGAATGTATAGATATATATATCTTGGAACACATCTAAAATTTTTCTGGATGGACACGAAATAATCTACTTTCATGAGGGAGATTTAAGGGATAACGAGGGGAACTTTTTACTTTTTCATTTCACTCCTGCGTTAGTTTTCTGTTGCTTCTGCAAACAACGCACATTTATTATCTTAAACAGTTGTAGATGACAGAAGTCTGATATGTGTCTCATTGGGCTAAAATCAGGGTGCTGGCAAGGCCGCTTTCCTTACTGAAGGCTCTGGGATAGAATCCATTTCCTTGCCCTTCCCAGCTTCTGGAGGCCGCCCATATTCCTTGGCTTATGTTCCTCCTCCTTCCTCCATCTTCTAAGCTGATTATGGCAATTTAAGTCCTTCTCACATGCCATCACTCTGACCTCCTCTTCTGCCTCCCTTGTCCACTTTTACAACCCTCATGGTTACACTGGACCCACCTAGATAGTCCAGGATAACCTCCCCATCTCAACTTTAAGTTAATCACATCAGAAAAGTTCTTTTTACTGTATAAAGTAACAGTCACAGGTTCTGGGGATTGGGACATGGACATTCTGGGGACATTATTCAGCCTACCATAATGCTTTTCTGTACTTTCAGTTTTCTAAATATATATATATATACACACAGAGAGATATATGTTTAGAAAATGTGTGAATGTTCGTTGTTACTTCTTATGTGTTACTTTTGTTTTTACAAATGTCAAGAGGGCTCATTTGAAGAGTACAATTTAGGGGAATTTTTTATTTCTTCTATAATTTCCTTACTTAAAAAAAAGACAGCCTAACAAGTGTAATTGTTTTAAAAAGAATAAAAGAGAGAGCACAGTTCTTAAAGTTTATATAGCAATATAACTGAGAAATGTCACAGTCTTTGTTTGAATAATCACATACATTGCTTGACAGGCCCTTTGATTTGAGGCTTATGATATAATGGCTCTTACTGACCCATTTTCTCAGGGCTCTTAAATGCACAGACAGGATTAAAATATAAAACAGACTGAAAGTATTTGTAGTTTTTGTGATATGAGTATATTCTAATCATATTGGAGTGTGAAAACTTATATTAGCAGTCAACATCTTTTGTTAGCATGTCACTTCTCAAATATTTTGTGGGTAAGAAATCAATGAAATAAATAAAGCTAATGTTTCCTGAACACCTGCTAGGTAGTCAAGCAGTGTTCTAGGAGCTTCACATGTGTTACCTTATACTCACAATTTTTATCTCAGTTGACCACTGAAGAAACTAAGGTGAAGTTTACAGTTAGTGAGTAGCAGAGCCAGGATTCAAATTCTGGCAATCTGATAACAAGAGTGATAAGAAATTATCAATATTTTTAGTGGAGGTTTTATTTAGAATACTGCTTTATATTGAATAATTTTTTTCAGGAACATAATTACCATATTTTTACACAAATAACGCATGCCTTCTACATTTGTCAACCGCGCCCTGCCCCTGCCAGGTATTTTCATAAGAGCCACTGTGCCAATTTTTTTTTACATATTCTATAAAAAAAACTAGCACAACATGCTTACAAAAGTACCTGTTATTTTCCTAATAATATGTTCTTACTTTTCTGTTTACTATTTTCATAAGTTTATTTACGTATTTAGAGGTTACATGGTTTCATGTGCCATTTGAATCTTAAGTTTTCAGTGGAAGTGTAATGCAGTTTTTTCTTTCAGATGTTTACTGCACCTTCATTTGATGACAAGATACTGGAAGTCGTTGCAATCTTTGATAGTGTGCAAATGGCAGTTTCAAGGGTCATTAAACTACAGCATCATCGAATAGCCCAGGTATATTTCTGTAATCAAATCTGTTTGCACTACTTTGACTGTTGGAGGGGAGGGGGTTATTCCAAATGACTCCTACACTCTAGATTCATCTATAAAATACTGACTTTCTGTCCATGTCAGTTGTTATTTTGTCATCACAGTGATGAAGTATAACATTCTACAGAATTCTTGTTGTTAGTTGCTGCCAAGTCCATTCAGACTCATGGCAACCCCATGTGTACAGAGTACAACTGCTCCATAGGGTTTTCAAGGCCATGATCTTTCAGAAGCAGATACCCAGGCCTGGCTCCCAAGGTGTACCTGGGTAGGTTCGCACTGCTAATCTTTCAGCACAACCATTTGCACTACCCAGGGCGCTTTGTCTACAGGATAGGCTGAGAGAATGCCATGAGCACTAAAATCAAGCTTGAATGCAGATTCAGTGTCACTTTTCAGGATGATTTATAACCTAGAATAACTTTTTTTTTTTTTTTAATTTCAGTGCCGTGCAGTAAAAATCACTATATTTGGTGATGAGGGACTCCCTGTTCAGGTGGATGGTGAAGCGTGGGTCCAGCCTCCAGGGATTATCAAAATTGTGCACAAAAACCGAGCTCAGATGCTAACAAGAGATAGAGTATGTAACAAAAAGTATTTTCCTAGATTTTATTCTAAGTTGGTTTTAAAAATCTTACGTTATCATGAAAAAATAGAAAACAAGGAAAAGGATTTAAGTTGTCTCTTACATCTGACGTATAGGTCGTTTGTGGTTTGAAATATGAACACACACACACATAGAGAATTTGTAATTTACATCACACCTTTAACAAATAAGACTGCCAATATCCATCCTGTCTAGCATAATAAGATAGTAAAGATTGAAGTATAAATTGAAGTTTTTTTTTTACTTTTCAGTAATATATTATTCTCACAGATTACATCATTTATTATGTTACCATATGTCAGAAAACTTTAAATGTCTTTTTTATATTTGTAATTTACTTTATAAGATGTTAGATTACAAAGAAAGCTATCGTATTTTTGCAATCATTCATATATTATCTAAATACTCATTTTTATGGCCCTCAGAGCTATAAGCTAACAAGTCGTTGCAATATTGGTTTAAAATAGGCTTTCGAAAGTACTCTGAAGTCTTGGGAGGATAAGCAGAAGTATGACTCTGGTAAACCAGTCATCCGGACCCACTTGTACATTCACCACGCTGTCGATTTGGCAACAGAAGAGGTGTCGCAGATGCAGCTGTGCTCCCAGGCCGCGGAAGAGCTCATTACTAGGTATGGCGGGGTAGCTGCCGTTCATACCGTGAGAACTCTGGCCTTAGCTTTTTTTTTTTTTTTTTTTTTAACTTTAATGCATAGTTTTAGTTGCCTGTAGTGTCTAAAAGACATCTTTTTACTCTTCTTCATCTGCTACATCATTTGTGCCTCAATAATGGCTGCTCTTGCCGTATCCTGTCCCCACTCCCCACCATGCACATGCACACGTCTGTTCTCTGCAGTCTGTATCTTAGACTTTCTAAAACGCAGTGGTGAGCTTGACCGATATACCCTTCCAGTCGCACTTATTTCCCCCATTTTATACACAGTCTTTACACTCAACTACCCACTTATAGGTTGCCTTTATTGTTGTTGTTAGGCGCTGTCAAGTCAATTTTCGACTCATAGTGACCCTATGTGACAGAGTAGAACTGCCCCATAGGGTTTTCTAGACTGTAATCTTTACAGAAGGAGCCCTGGTGGTGAAGTGGTTAAGCCTTCGGCTGCTAACCAGAAGGTCACCAGTTCAAACCCACCAACTGCTCCGTGGGAGGAAGATGTGGCAATCTGCTTCTATAAAAATTTGCAGCCTTGGGAACCCTATGGGGCAGTTCTACTCTGTCCTACAGGGTCAGTATGAGTTGGAATCAACTTGACAGCAACAGGTAATCTTTATAGGAGCTGATCACCAGGTCTTTTCTCTCATGAAGCTGCTAGGTAGATTTGAACCACTGCCTCTTGGTTACCAGCCGAGTACTTAACCATTGTGCCATCCCTACCCCATTGCTGTCAAATCACTTCTGACTCATAGCAACCTTACAGGACAAAGTAGAACTGCCCCACAGGGTTTTCAAGGTTATAAATCTTTACATAAGCAGACTGCCACATCTTTCTCTCGCAAGGGGCTGGTGGGTTTGAATAGTCGACCTTTCGGTTAGCAACCGAGTGCTTAACCACTGTGCCACCAGGACCCCTTATATGTTGCCTTATAATTGTTAGTTAAATCTTTATGGGATTAGGAGGAAGTATAAACATTCTCCCTGCTCCCACAGACAGTTGGGGAGAACAAGAGCCTAATCTCAGCAGTTTACAGTAGATACATAACAGAGATTGTCAACCACACATAAATTAATTTTGGAAGGTAGAAAGGGAGGAGATAAAACCCAAGTTCTCTGAGTGCAAAACAGATAAAAGTCGCTATGACCAGGAGGACATTTCAGAGAGGAGGGACCATGGACAAGTTTTCTGACGACTCTGACCCTTGGTTTCCTTATCTACTAAATGAGATAAGAGCTTCTTTACTGGTTGCTGTGAGAATTAAATGAGATGCAAGAGTAAAGTGCTTACTAGCACATCATGTCTGCATTATTTAGTCTTGCGGGCACAGTGCTATTATGTTCTTCCCACAGCTTCACCTGGTCACTGATAAAATTTTTGAAAAAGAAAAGGAGACTAAAGCTCAGTGGTACTAAGGACTAATTCTTCCTTATTCCTTCCCTTCTGCTCACCATCTCTCCCCCTCGCTCATTCCTTACTTCTCTCTTTAAATATTTATTAGACACCTAGAATATACTAGATATTACAACAAAAGACAAAATGAATAAATGGGACTTCATAAATATTAAAAACTTTGTTCATCAAAACAAATTTCTAAACCTTTGGGATATAGCCAAAGCAGCGCTCAGAGGTCAGATTGTAGCAATGAACACACACATAAAAAAAAGAAGAAAGGACAAAAATCAAAACACTAACCCTCCAACTCGAACAATTAGAAGAAGAGCAGCAAAAGAAGCCCACAGTCACCAGAAGAAATGAAATAATAAAAATGAAAGCAGAAATAAAAGAGACAGAAAAACAATAGAAAGAATCAACAAGACTAAAAGCTGGTTTTTCAAAAGGGTTAATAAAATCAACAAACCACTGGCCAAACTGACAAAAGAAAAACAGGGGAAGATGCAAATAACCCAAGTAAGAAATGAGTTGGGTAACATTACAACAGAACCAACTGAAATTAAAAGGATCATAACAGAATACTATGAAAAATTGTACTCCAACAATTTGAAAACCTACAGGAAATGGGCAAATTTCTAGAAGCAAACCACCTACCAAAACACAAACTAAGGTAGAAAATTTAAACAGACTCATAACAAAAGAACATTTCACCCAAGAGGACATTCAAGCAGCCAGCAGACACATGAAAAGATGGTAAGGTCATTAGACATTAAACCTAAACCCATTGCCATCGAGTCGATTCCGACCTATAGCGACCCTATAGGACAGAGTAGAACTGCCCTATAGGGTTTCCAAGGAGCACCTGGTGGATTCAAACTACTGACCTTTCAGTTAACAGCCATAGCTCTTAACCGCTGTGACAATCAGATACCATCTCACCCCAGCTAAAATGGCACTGATTTAATAAAAAGATAACAAATGTTAGTGAGGATGTGGGAGGGTTAGAGCCATTATCCATTGCTGGTGGGACTGTAAAATGGTACAAAAGACATGGTGCCTCCTCAGAAAAGTGGAAATAGAACCATCTTATGATCCAGCAATCCCACTCCTAGGTATACACCCTAGAGACCTCTTAGAAGTGACACTAGCAGATATATGCACACCTCCGTTCATTGCAGCATTATTCACAATAGCAAAAAAATGGAAACAGCCTAAGTGCCGTTCAGTGGATGAATAGATAAGCTAAATGTGGTATGTGCATACAATTGAATACTACACAACCATCCACTTTGTCCACTTTGGAGGACAAAGTGCTAAGTAAAATAAGTCAATCACATAAGAACAAATATTGTATGATCCCACTTTTATGTTTTTAGGTGCCATCGAGTCGGTTACGACTCACAGCAACCCTATGCGCAACAGAACGAAACACTGCCCGGTCCTGCGCCATCCTTACAATCATTGTTACGCTTGAGCTCATTGTTGTAGCCACTGTGTCAATCCACCTCGTTGAGGGTCTTCCTCTTTTACACTGACCCTGTACTCTGCCAAGCATGATGACCTTCTCCAGGGACTGATCCCTCCGGACAACATGTCTAAAGTATATAAGACGTGGTCTTGCCATCCCTGCTTCTAAGGAGCTTTCTAGTTGCACTTCTTGTAAGACAGATTTATTCATTCTTTTGGCAGTCCATGGTATATTCAGTATTCTTTGCCAGCACCACAATTCAAAGGCGTCAGTTCGTCTTCGGTCTTCCTTAGTCATCGTCCAGCTTTCACGTACACATGATATGATTGAAAATACCATGGCTTGGGTCCAGCGTACCTTAGTCTTCAAGGTGACATCTTTGCTTTTTAGCACTTTAAAGAGGTCTTTTGCAGCAGATTTACCCAATGCAATGCATCGTTTGATTTCTTGACTGCTGCTTCCATGGCTGTTGATTGTGGACCCAAGTAAAATGAAATCCATGACAACTTCAACCTTTTCTCCGTTTATCATGATGTTGCTTATTGGTTCCAGTTGTGAGGATTTTTGTTTTCTTTATGTTGAGGTGTAAACCATACTGAAGGCTGTGGTCTCTGATCTTCATTAGTAAGTGCTTCAAGTCCTCTTCACTTTCAGCAAGCAAGGTTCTGTCATCTGCATAACGCAGGTTGTTAATGAGTCTTGCACCAATCCTGATACCCCATTCTTCATATATTCCAGCTTCTCAGATTATTTGCTCAGCATCCCAATTTTATGAGAAGACAAAAAT
The DNA here is from genome assembly GCF_030014295.1 of Loxodonta africana. Taxonomy (NCBI): domain Eukaryota; kingdom Metazoa; phylum Chordata; class Mammalia; order Proboscidea; family Elephantidae; genus Loxodonta; species Loxodonta africana. The sequence continues at coordinate 60,706,011 of NC_087358.1, forward strand.
AGATATATGTGCAGAGACCAGTGTTCACTGATGGTTACCAGGGATGAGGGGAGGGAGAATCACTCTCTAGAGCTTAGATACTTGTTATTTTTGGTAATGGGAAAAGTAGCACAGAATGCGGGTGTAATGAACACAGCTTGACCAAAGTAAATGATGCCACTAAGAAGTACACAAGAGAAAAAGATGTTTATGCTACAGAATATGACATATAATTTGGCAACAATACCAACAATAACCAAAAAACGACTATATAGGTGTATGGGCATATATGTATATAGGTGATTACCTATGTGTGCACAGATAGAAGCATCTGTACATGTATGTATAGATAGGTGTGTGCATGATATATAATCTTAGAGGACACAGTTACAGATACTGCTCAGATATAACCAAATACCTTGCAAGAATCGTTTTCTGGGTTTGAAGGCTTAGGACCGTAGTCTTGTAGGACAGCTCAGTCGGTTGACATCACAGAGTTCATGTTCTGCATCCCAGTGTGGTAAGCTATGCCTGGAGTCTTAAAAGCTTGCAAGCAGCCATCTAAGATACAACTACCAGCCCCTACTCATTAGGAGCAAAAGAGGAAGAAGGAAACCAGTCTCAGAGAAGAAACTAGTCTGCAAGGCCAATAGCCTACACAAGCCATGGCCTCATCTACCCTGAGACCGGAAGAATTAGACGGTTCTCGGCTACCACTACCAACTGTTTTTATCAGAGTCACAATAGTTGGACCCTGACAGAACGGAAGAAAACTGTGGAACAGAACTCAAATTCTTAAAAAATTTACTGGACCAGTTGAGACTAGAGGACTCCTGAAACTGTTGCACTGAGATACACTCTAAAGCCTGAACTGAAACTATCCCCTGAAGTCACCTTTTAGTGAAATAACAGATTGACACAAAAAATAAAGGATATTATCTGTGAGTACAGTGCTCCATTAAAAAACCACCTATATGAGACCAAAAGGTCAACAATTACTCTAAAGCAAAGATGAGAAGGCAACAGGAAAACTAGAATACTGGAAACAGAACAACCGGAACACAATTACAGAGAGTGTTGACACACTGTGAAAAATGTAACTAATGCCACTGAACAATTTGTGTAAAAATTTTCAAATGAGAACCTAATTTGCTGTGTAGATTTTCACTGAAAACACAATAAAATATTATTTTGAAAAAAACTAGGCAAAGGACTTGAATAGACATTTCACCAAAGAAGACATTCAAATGACTACCAGATACGTGATAAAATGCTCAGCATCGTTAGCCATCATACAGATGGAAATCAAAACCACAATGAGATACCATTTTACTCCCACTGGAATGGCTAAGATTTAAAAAAAAAAAAAAAAAAAAAAAGATGTTGGTGAGGAATGTGAGAAAATTGGAACCCTTATTCATTGCTGGTAGGAATGCAAAATGGTATAGCCATTGTGGAAAACAATGTGATGATTCCCCAAGAAACTAAAAATAGAACTACCATGTCACCAAAAAATTCCACTCCTAGGTATATACCCAAAAGACTTGAAAGCAGAGACTCAAACAGAGACTTATACACCAAGGTTCATTGCAGCACTATTCACAATAGCCAAAAGGTGGAAACAGCCTAAATGCCCATCACCAGATGAATGGATAAACAAAATGCGGTACATGGCATACTTCTCAGCCAGTAAGATAAATAAAGTCTTGATAAATGCAACAGTATGAACCGGAGCTTGAAGACATTATGCTGAGTGCTATACATCAGTCAAGAAGGAACAAATACTATATGACCTCACTTATGTAAAACGACAGGAAGAGGCAAATGTATAGACCAAAGTTTCTCAGTGTTTACCAAGAGTGGGAGGGAGGGGCAAACGGAAAGGTTATTGATTATGGAGTACTGGGTTTCGATTTACAGCGTTAGATGAATTACATTAATTAAGGGTAGGTTTGTCCAACCAATTAATGCTATTGCTGTCAGTAAGTTGTACACCTGTAAAAAGGTGAGTTGGCAAAAGCTGTATGATAAGATATAGTTACAACAATAACATCCTTGGTTTGGAGGTTTAGAATTATGGTTTCGTGGGACATTCTACTTAATTGGCCTGATATCATGTTTAGTGCTTCTGTTGTACCTCCTAGTTTGTTGCATAGTGCCTAGGGTCTTAAAAGCTTGCAGGCAGCCATCCAAAGTACAGTAACTGGTCTCTAATTACCTAGAGCAACAAAACAAGAAAGAATCAGAAACAGAAGCAGGAAATGGAATGTGAGGCTGATACCTTCCGTGAACAACTGCTCCCTTTGCTCTGAGACCAAAAGAACTGGATAGTACCTGGCTACCATTGCTGAATGTTTTGATCTAAGATTCTGTAGAAGAATCCTGATCAAAAGGGGGAAAATGCAGAAAAGAATTTCAAATTTTAATGAAATCCAGCCTTTTTGGGACCATGGAGGTTGAATGAACCCCCGAAACTATTATGCTGATACAATCTTTAAACCTTAAGCCAAAAATACCCCCTAAAGTCTTCTCAAAACCAAACAGTAGTTTAGCTTAACTAACGAAAGATATCTGCCTTGAACATTGAGGTCTTATAAGATCTATCTATATGGAATCAAATTGACCACAGCAACTCAAAAGATTAGATAGGGCAGTGAATTTATGTTAATGGAGGAGGAACAACTCAGAAAAGGAGGGTGAGAATGGTTGCAAAACTTGAAGAATGTAATCAGTGTCACTGAATTATACATGTAGAAATTGTTGAATTGGTGTATATTCTGCTGTGTATATCTCAACAAAAACAAAAATAAATTGTAGGAAAAAATTAGATACCTAGAACGTACTAGATGCTGGAGATAGAAAAGGTATAAATTCCCTAGTGACAGAGACCAAGCCTTGGAATTAGAGTAAGTACAGTAATTGCAAGATACCAGGTGACTTAGAAGCAAAGTAAAAAAGATGAATGTTTAGTCAGCTCAGATGCGTGTAACCGCATTGTTGTCTGTCTCAGCTTCTTATCCACAGGAATACTGGTTATTCATTCAGTGCACTTTTATGTCGTTCAGTTTATAGCACTTTCTTGAAACCAAAATGTACTTTCTTGAAATAAGTATAGACTTCCTGTGTTATCATCCTGTGAACTAACCAGAAAACTTTATCAAAAAAAGAAAATGGTTCCCCATCTTTTTTTTTTTAGATTTTGCCAAAGATGGCCTATTTTCAGAACCTCTTCTGTGTGCCAAGTACCATGTCAGGCACTGGAGGTAGCAAGAGGAGGAAGTCTTGATCCCTCTCTCATGTTTGCTCACAGAGCAGTAGGAGGGAGAAACATGGCCTAAGTGCTGGCCGGGGGCACACTGTGGGCACTGTGCATGTGTACAGTAGGCCAGAGGAAGTGCAGGAGGGCTGCCTGGAGGAAAACACCTTTCAGCCAAGTCTTGAGAGAAGAGTAAGAGAAGGAGAAACTAAACATAGGAACCAGCCTGTGAAAAGGTACAGAGGGGGTGTGCATGTGGCATTTTCAGGAAATCTGTTATGTGGTGTGACTGAAATGTTAGAACAGTATGTGCAAGAGTATGCTAAACGTGGACAAAAAAGTGGGCAAGGGCCAGATTATAAAGGGCCTGGAAGCCACCAGTATTTCACACACCACCAGGGTCACTCATGGTAGACAGGTTTCAGCAGAGCTTCCAAACTAAGAGAGACTAGGAAGAAAGGCCTGATGATCTCCCAAAAATTAGCCAATCAGAACCTTATGGATCAGAACAGCACTCACTTGCCTCGGATACATCATCAGGAGGCATCAGTTGTTGGAGAAGGACATCGTGTTTGGTGAAGTACAGGACCAACCAGGGTGAGGGAGACCCTCAGTGAGATTGTTTGGCACAATAGTCGTATCGATGGACATGCCAGCCATCATGAGAATGATTCAGGACTGGGCAGCATTTCATTCTGTTGTACATAAGGCCGCCATGGGTCGGTGTGAACTTGACAGCAGTTCTCTACACTGCCATGGTGTGCTGAGAAGTTGAGGCTTTTCTTCTACAGAGAATGAAGAGCCACTGAAGAAAGTGAAGTGGGGGCCTGTGTAATAAATAAGACACTTCGTCGGGCTGGTTCTGCTAGCATTGTGGAGGATTGTCTGGAAGACCGCAAAGCTGGGGCAGCATGAACACAAAGCTGGGGTGGTGTGAACACTTATGGCACTGTCGGAATATCCTGATAAGAAATGATGGATTAAGGCAGTGGAGGTGAAAGGGAAAAGAGAGATCCAAGATAGCTTAGGATCTAAAATTGGTATGTGGGTGAGAATTAGGAGAAGGGTGATCCAGAGGTTTCCAGTGAATGGCGGGGTGGGTCATGGTGCCTTTGGTGGGGCCATAGGATTAGGAAGAGGAGCAAATTGAAGAGGGAAAGTAATGGGCCTGTTTTGGACTTTAAATTTGTGTTTGAAATACCTAGGAAGATACGCAGTATGGACTTGGAAATGTTGATATGTGCCTCAGTAATTGCTGCTTTTTATCCTATCCCGTCCCCACTCTCCAGCACAGGCACCTGTGTTCTCTGGAGTCCAGATTGTAGACTTTCTAAAATACCACGTGAGCTTGCCTAGCTCACCCTACCACACAATACCTCTTTTTTTTTTTTTTTCCACGTTAAAAACTTAAAATATTTACATACATTGTGTTCATCCAAAGTGTGCTTACAGGCATGTAGTAAGTGGAATGGCCATTTCACCTATAACTTTGGTTTAGTTAAAATTGCGGATCAAAGAGTTCCCAGTGTAATAGCCGTTCTCTGTAAAATGCTAGCAGATATTCTCTGAGGAAAGTGTATCATTTCTTTGTGGTGGTGGTTGCACACAGTACCTCTTGATTTATCTCTTTTGCTTTCACTGAAAATGAGAATAACATTAACTCTCTGTTCAACTACCTGGAGCCTCTGTCCCTTCTGGTTCTGCTCTTTCCAGTTTGAAGACCATTCTCCTTGAAAATGCAGAAGCCAAAAAGGTTTGAACGGACCTGCCAGTTCTCTCACCTGCAAACCTTACATAAATTTTTAGCATTTGGTGGAAATTCCCCTCCTTGCTCTTCTTTGGCCCTAGTTCTGTCTCGTATTTTGTCTTTCTAGGACTATTCTTGGAGGTTCTAGATTCCAGAGGAGTATAGCTCAACAAGTTTTGGAGCTGGATAGAAATAGATTCAAATCCTGGTTCAGTGGTTAAGCTCTTGGCTGCTAACCAAAAGGTCAGTGGTTCAAACCCACCAGAGCCTCCGAGGGTGAAAAAAAACTTGGTGATCTGCTCCTATAAAGATATACAGCCTAGGAAGCCCTCTGGGGCAATTATCTCTGTCACGTGGGGTCGCCATGAGCCAGAATTGACTCAGCGGCACACAGTGTCTTCATCTATAGGGTGGAGATAATTAAGGTTGGGAGTATTAGGTAATTTATATAAAACACTTATCATATATGTTCATTTCCTTATCTCTTGTATATGTTTCTGGCTAAAGTTTCAGTGAATAAAAGATAAGTTTCTACTCTTTAAATTTGTGACCCCTCTTGCTTTTCGATGATACTGCAAAACGAAGGACAGTGAATCCTGCGAGAGCTGGAACTCCATGGGACTGCCTTGTTTTTCCAGGTCTTGTATGTTTTCCACCTTGGACAAGGTGCAGTCTTACCACTTTGCTGTTATTCTCTATTAGTGGAAAATATTTGCGTTTTACTTCTCTGACAGGTTTCTGCCTTACATAAGTTCGAGCTTTTCCCTGTTTTGTTCTTCCAAGTAGCACTTCAGTATGTTTACCTCTGACTGTAAGCCTAACTTGTTCTGTAAAGATTTTCAATGTAATATTCTTTGTGACAGCAGGGTTGGAAATTTGTCAGTCTGCCTCATGCCATTCATAATTGAGCAATCATTTAAAAATTGTTCCTCACTGCTCTATTACTTACGTGTTTTATGCTAGCACTTGTCTACTTTAAAAAATCAACAATGCTCAAAGAAGCTTTTTGTTTATTCGTCTCATCTTTTTTTTTTCCTTTCAGGATTTGTGATGCAGCCACAATTCACTGTCTTTTGGAGCAAGAACTGGCCCACGCTGTGAATGCGTGCTCCCATGCACTGAATAAAGCCAACCCCAAGTACCCAGAGGTGAGGAGAGAATGGTCAAATCTCGTTCTACAGACTTTTTGGTGTGTTACACATATATTTTAATATTATAAAATACACCACAGCCTTTGAAAGAAAGTTATATAGTCACATAAGTCTGTGCCAGAAACTTAAGATAAAATTGTGGCCGGATTTTTCTGTATTTCCCTTTACCTGCCATCTTTCCATTCCCGCTCTTGAACCCTGACCTTTTACTTTTTTATTTAACTTTCAATCACTTGTCGCATGGCCATCTTCCTTCTGATTCTTCTTTTAACTACTACCATCCCTCCGTGCTCCTTCTCATACCTTCTCCCCCGCATCCCTGGGTAGGACAAACCTAGGTAGCAGAGTGGGCATTTTATTGGAGAGGCCAGTTCATTTTGGAAGTTATGCATGGACATCACTCTTACCTTCTTTTATACTCACTGGGAAATTGATGCTTTTATAAAATTGTAATGTAGAAATTAATAGTGGACAGAATAAAACTCTCTTGAAATATTATACATGGTACAATGCTGTTGTGCAGAGAAAACTGTGACAGAAGCATTTTACTCCTTTAATCATTCTATTGAAGTTACTTAAATTAATACACGAATAAGTGCTGGTCCCCAAGATTACAGTCTACAAAACCATCTGGTTGGAACTACCAAGGGTCAGTGGATAGAACTAATTAAAATCAGATACTGCCTCTTCTTAAGACATGATTTTCTTTGACTTAACCTCTGCACGGGAAGATATATTTGTTGGTACCAGCATACACGTATTTGTAGGTAGGAGGTGTGATCCTGAATGAATTTACTATAGTCAGTGCATACTGTTGGTCCTGTGATATAATAGTTAGAAATATCGTACTAGCAAATGTATATGAAATTTTACAAGCATACTAGAATTTTGATAGATTTTAAAAAATTATTCATGACGTGAATTTAAATTGTGAGAAGAAAATTGGAAGCGTTTACTGGTGACTGAGTCACAATTTAATACAGAACCATTTGTCTGTGATTTTCTTCTCTTCTAGAGTCTTACGAGGGACATTGCCACTGAGATAGCCATGAATGTGAAGGCACTGCATAATGAAACGGAATCTCTACTGGTCGGCAGGGTTCCTTTGGTAAGGAAAGAAAATGGCTGATAGCGTAAGAGTGATGAAATACATGTATGAGCTTTACCTCCGGTAGGGAACACGTGTTCGTCAGATTCCAGTGCAGAAGCAGCCTTCTGACCTTCATCCTGGGAGCGTCTTTATTCCTAGCTCTTGCCTTCAAGAAATCATAACCCCGGGAGTTATGTTTCAGGCCCACAGAAGTAGAGGTTTCCTCTCATATATGTTATCAGGGTTCTGTGCAAGTCTGCTCTGTTCAGTCAACTTCGAGCTTTATAAAGTGTTAGAGAAAAGTAGAGGAAATCATAAATTTTGTTCCCTGAATTAACATTTGAAATACAATTGGTATGGTCACCCAGATTTGCTTAAAAGGGTACTTCTGGATGCAGTGTCCCCAAAACTGGCCATATCCCTCCCTAGTTTAACTCAGATTGGTCATGGAAATCAACTTTAGGCTCAGTCTAAGTCTACCACAGTCCATGGACCTCAGGTGTAAGTGCTAGAAGAAACCCATAGATGTCCTGTTTGGACAGCCCGGAGTGTTTGCCTTGTTAGCTTTTCTTTATTCCCTCACCATTTTCAAATGTTCTGCACGTTGGCAGTTGATGCCACCTAGTGGTCAGTTGTGGGTTACTCACACATTCTATTGTAACATTTTGTGTCAAAAAAACCAAACCCAAATTCGTTGCCATCGAGTTGATTCCGACTCATAGCGACCCTATAGGACAGAGTAGAACTACCCCACAGGGTTTCTAAGGAGCTGCTAGTAGATTCGAACTGCCGACCTTTTTGTTAACAAACTCTTAACCACGGAGCCACCGGGGCCTCTAATACATTAGCTATTTTTTTTTTTTGTGACAATTGTGATTAATTGATAGGTGATGATCTTGAAACATTTCTCTTGATGGTAATTTTATACCTCACTTGGGCAAATAGACACCTAAATAGCAATGTTAAAAATCCTAATATCTGGCCCTGTGGGAGAATGGGAGGTATAGTAATTGGGGTTAGAATTTATGTTTGATTGGGGCCTGGAAGATTGCTGCCCGCTGAGCATCTTTCACTCTAAGAAAAGAAAAGTAAAGTTGCTCTTACCACCGCCCCCCGCCCCAGCCCCCCAGTGGAGACCAAAACACAGCTTTCCTGGGGCAAGAGGCCAACCACCTCTATAATGACTGTGAAGAAAAACTTTCAGAAAGAAAGCCTGGTTATCTCTTTTTTTTTTAATAAATTTATTTTATTTCTGCTGTTGAGAATGTACACAGCAGAACATACACTAATTCAACAATTTCTACACATACACTTCAGTGACATTGATGACATTCTTCACGTTGTGCAACCATTCTAAGCTCTTCCTCTCCCGTTAGCATAAATTCATTGACCCCTAAATTTCCTGCCTAATCTTTCAAATTGCTGTTGTCAGTTTGATCGCATATAGCTAGTTCTTAAAATAGCACAAAGTCAAGGCAGACATTCTTTACTAGTTAAACTAAAGTATTGTTTGATTTTAAGAAGACTTCAAGGAATATTTTTGGTTTGAGGTTTAAAGGTTAACTCAGGGCAGTAGTGTCAGGGCTTGTCCAGCCTCTCTGGCTCCGGAAAGTCTGGATTCCGTGATAATTTGAAATTCTGTATTGCATTTGCTCCCTTTTTATCAGGATTCTGGAACAGAATGTTTGATCAAAATGTTCGGGGTTATCTTTTTTGATAAAACCAGTGGGGACATCTTCTTGGCTATTCTTGACACCAGTGGTGTTAACCAGAATCTTCTTACCATTCTTCTAAAATAAGTCCCGTAGGAACTCCAATGAACTCTGGCCTTGGTCCCAGTTTTTGGATCAAGGGTATTTTATTTTTGATTATTGGAAATATATTTAAGATAACTTCTGCTTGACAAGAGCTAGAAGTATAACTTACTCCATATTTTTGTTCTGGACACCTACAGTATCCATTGAGTGCTATCAGGTTAATATTTATCAATTTCATTATGTTAATCTACAAGGACCCCCTCCACTCTTAATTCTTTTATGTCATTATCAAATATGCATGTTTGAAAATATGAATTTTACCAAAACCTGTGACAGTAGTGATATCACAAAGGATTGATGATGTTTCGGAGCAACTAATATTTACTGTTTATTTCTAGAATGAATAGGTAATAACCAGTTTATCAGATTTATAAGACATGCACTCTTAGACTAAAAGGAAAGTGGTATATTTTATACAACAGTGTGCAGACTCTCCATACTTTGATTAATGATGAGAAATTGTAGGTTCTTTGAATAACAGAGGGAAACAGAAAAATAATATCTATAGTACATTAACAGTACTATTCTCTCTGAACTTTCAGTTCTAAAATTCTGTGACTTCTATGGACATATTCTATAATTTTACAACAATTTATAAAAGTATTGATTAGCTGGAAGAGACCTCAGAAATAATCTGGTCACATCCTACTGTTTATAGAAGAGGTAACTAAGGCTCCTGAAATTAATTGACCTTCCCGTGTCTGTGTGGCTAATGCGGAACAGTGTCAGAGCTGGAATCCTGGCATTTCTGAGCATAGCGGTGTTTATTTGACCTTTATTCATAATAACTGCTTTTAATGGGTAAATGTGGATAACAAGTGTCAGTTAAATTCTCTTTGAAGTATCCAAATCCACTTTTCTGACTAATACGTTTGACCCATCTCCAGATTACAAGCTGTCTTAGTTATCTAATGCTGCTATAACAGAAATACCACAAGTGGAATGGCTTTAACAAAGAAAAATTTATTTGCTCACAGTCCAGTAGGTTACAAGTCCAAATTCAGGGTGTCAGCTCCACGGGAAGGCTTTCTCTCTCTGTCAGCTCTGTGGGAGGTCCTTGTCTTCAGTCTTCCCCAGGTTGAGGAGCTTCTCAGGCGCGGGAACCCTGTGTCCAAAGGATGCATTCTGCTCCTTGTGTTGGTTTCTTGGTGGCATGAGATCCCCAACTCTTTGCTTGCTTCCCTTTCCGTTTATCTCTTGAGAGATAAAAGGTGGTGCAGGCCACACCTCAGGGAAACTCCCTTTACATTGGATCATAGATCTAACCTGGGTAAGGGTGGTGTTACAATCCCACCTAATCCTTTTTACATAAAATTACAGTCACGAAATGGAGGACAACCACAGTATACTGGGAAGCATGGCCTAATCGAGTTGACACCTATTTTGGGGGGATATAATAAAGTCCATGGCATTAGACTTTTAACTTTTTGCTTTGCTACAATTTTTACAAAAGCTTTTCATCAAAAAGTTTCCTGAGTTTGATGTATTTTTTCCCTTAAACTCACACTTTTAAATCTCCAGACTTTTATGCCAAACAGTTCTTTTTATGTGTCAACTTTTTGACAAATTTAAAAAACATGATTATTTGTTCATGTAGTGACCTACAGAAATCAGAAGGCTTTTTGGCATAAGTAAGTAGAATAATGAGACTTCTCACTAGTCCAGGAAGGCAAAGCAGGTGGGTAGGTGAATGGATGGGAAGGGAAAGAGAAATGGAAGAAGGTAGAGAGAGAAAGAAGAAAGCAAAGCTTTATTTACATAGGGAAAAAACATCAAAAGAAATACTTTCTCTGTGATATTATTAAAATCACATTAGCTGATTATATCTTCTTTGGGAAGTAAAGATGAGACCAAATCTATCCAGATTTTTTTAAATGAAGCCAATATAAGAGAGGGTGTTCTTTTTTTCTATGTTTCTTTATAAAAACCGGGCCTGATAAAAGGTGAGGGTGTTCACTGTCAACATGGAACAATTTAGTCTCTTTGAAGGTGGTAACTGAGTCTTGTTTTGTTTTGCTTTTCAATCTGCTGGTAAATAGCAGTTGGAATCTCCACACGAAGAGCGAGTGTCAGATGCTTTACACTCCGTGGAGGTAGAGCTACAGAAATTAACAGAGATTCCTTGGCTTTATTACATCTTCCATCAGAACGAGGATGAGGTATGTCAAAATTCAACCTGTTTCTTATAAATGTAGACTTTATGGCAATAGAATTTGAATTCGTCTTTTGAAAAGGATATTTAGGAAAAAATAAATTTTGAAAGCTACTTGTAAATGCACTGCTCTTGAACAAGTGAGAAATGGAATTTAGGTGAGCAAAAAGGAATTGGTTTGTTTTCAGAAGTACATTAATCATGAACTTTTTCTGACAAAGTTATCACTAGCCTATAATGTTTAGTAAGAAGCCCTGGCGGCGCAATGGTTAAATGCTTGGCTGGTAAGCAAAAGGTTGGTAGTTCAAACCCACCCAGTGACCCCACAGGAGAAAGACCTGGCGATCTGCTTCCATGAAGATTACAGCCAGGCAAACCTTGTCGGGTAGTTCTCCTCTGTCACGTAGGACAGCTGTGAGTCAGAGTCAGCTTGACAGCGCCTAACAACATCATTTTAGTGTTTATAGGTTATCCCTATGTTATCTCAATTATCAGAGTGAGGTTTTTTTTTGTTGTTTTCTCTTAACATCCTCAAAAAGTTATTTTCTTACCCAATTTGAACAGGAGCCTCCTATGGACTGCACCAAAAGAAACAACAGGAGCACAGTATTCCGTATAGTGCCAAAGTTTAAAAAGGAAAAGGTTCCGAAGCAGAAGACAAGTTCACAACATGGTAGGTGGTCCACACTGGAGGCAAAGCATAACACTGTGAAAAAAGCAACTTATTAAAATCGTGTCATACCTAAAATAAGTGACAGTGTTCAATAGGAACCTATAGTTGTGAAGTACACAAGAGAATGTGGTTACTGGTTTGTTTCTATGTGGTTTGGTGGACGATGTTGTTAGGTGCTGTCAAGCCGGTTCTAACTCATAGCGACCCGATGTACAACAGAACAAAATGCTGCTCAGTCTTGCGCTATCCTCATATTCGTTATTATGCTTGAGCCCATTTTTGCAGCTACTGTGTCAATCCATCTTGTTGAGGGTCTTCTTTTTCGCCAGCCCTCTACTTTACCAGGCATGATGTCCTTTTGCAGGGACTGGTCCCTTCTGATAACATATCCAAAGTATGTGAGACGGTAGTCTCGTCATCCTTGCTTCTAAGGAGCATACAGTACAGTAGCAATACAAGGTACCAATGTGTAACTTGTTTTTGTTTCTCAAAGTTCAAAATCTAGATCACTTTGATAAGTGGAACATAGAAATTTTCATTTATTCTTTTAACTTACTAAATATATTTTTCATCTAAAGTTATGTATCCTCTTTCCCCTGCGTTAAAGACTTACTACACCATTTCAACGCTTCAGAAATGACAATCTACTGTAATACTTGCATTTCAAGCAAAGATTAAACCCTTTTTTTGCTGCTCTCTTTCTAGTTCCCTTTTCGTCTTTCCCTAGAGATTAAACGTACTGCTGGACCGCTGCTGAAGCACCTTCAAGTTCTGTGTCTATAGTGGTAGCTGCCTTTCATTATCAAATTACTTTATGTTTCTTCCAAGTTAGCTATTTTAAAAAATGATATAAAATTTTGTGACATTTATAAAGCAGCTATTTAAGGGAATTTTAAAAACTAAATACAGCAAATAAATAGGCTCTTATTGAGCTAATCAATATTACATAAAATGCGTAAGATAATGATTATACGTACTGAAAGGTAACATAAACCAACTAATCTTAGAGAGCAATGCTGACAACATTTTTAAATGACATATTCAATTGATTTAACAAAACGTTAATTGCTGTAATATCAGTAATAGGGGAATCAATAAAGGCAACACTTGAAGTTGGCAAGACCACAAGCAGAAAAGTGTGTAAAATTGAGCACCCTGTATCAGATTTTAAATTTTAATTAGCATTTATAGCTCGTGTCTGACCGTAACCAGTTTCATACGTGGTCTTAAGGAAATACAGTCAATTCTCATTATTCTCAGATTCTGTGTTTGCAAATTTGCTTACTTGCTAAAATTTATTTGTAACCCCATATTTGCAACACTTTTTTGGTCATTCACAGACACACACACACACACACACACTGAGGGTGAAAAATGAGTCACCCAACACACACATTTCCAGCTGAGGTCAAATAAGGCAGACTCTCGTACTATAAACAAGTGTCCTTTTTATGGCCTGCTTAGTGACAGACGTGCTTTTCACAATTTCTTGCTTTTTGCTGGCGATTTTGCTGTTTAAAATGGGCCCCAAGCATAGTGCTAAAGTGCTGTCTGGTGTCTCTAAGTGCAGGAAGACCGTGATGTGTCTTATGGAGAGAATACATGTGTTAGGTAAGTTGGGTTCAGACATGAGTTACAGTGCTGTTCGCTGTGAGTTTGATGTTAATAAATCAACAATGTATATTAACTAAGGTGTCTTTAAACAGAAGCATACATAAAACAAGATTATGTATTGACCAGTTGACAAAAATGTTGTGACCAGAAGCTTGCAGCAACCTAACCCAGTATCTCCCCAGGAGCAGTGGTTCGGTGTTCACTAGTTAGTGTCCGCAGTTACTTTGTAGAACATAACTACTGTGAATGATGAGAACCGACTGCAGTCAGCTTATTTAGACCTTGCGCCACTGATCCTAATGATGCAAAATGAGCTTTTTTACACATATTGTGTACCTTGGGTAGCATTAATGAGGAAGTTGGCCTAAAGCTAAAGGCATGGCAGCACAGCAGTGAATGTCTTTGTCTGGCCCTATCCATGTGTTTATCGATAGCCTATAACCTGCATGGGAAAAAGGAAACTGAAGTTTTGTTGGAACAACACCTTTGACTTTCTTTTGCTAGCACTGCTGCACAACTCAGTTTTGCGTCTTCTTTGGCCACCCTTTGCTTTGTGATGCATTGAGCATGTAGAAATTAAGGGGGTTTTGCTCTTAACTTTGGTAGTTCAGAAATGGGGCACAGAGGAAGTTGCTGCTTGGCTGGATCTGCTCCATTTGGGAGAGTACAAGGAAACCTTCATCCGCCATGACATCAGAGGGGCTGAACTTTTGCATCTGGGAAGGCGAGACCTTAAGGTATTTCTTTTGTGCGACTTTTCCGCTCTTGACATTTTTCTTGCAAAACAGAATCCTTTCTCCTGCACTGCTTCTGTTGTGTGCTTACAGCTCAGCTTGTGTTGTACAAATGTGCCTTGTCCTGTGGCCTGAGCTCCTCTTGTGCTCTCTCAGCAAGAACATCAGTAAGCTTTTCCCATCAAAAACCATTTACCGACTAATGAAGCTGAAGCTCGGCATGAACTCAGTACATTTCCATTTGTATGACTCCTCCTATGCTAATATTTTTCAGTGGGTCATGTTTCCATCACCTCATTTTACTGGGTCAGCATGGAAAGTGGGGACTGTTGATGAAGTAATGAAAAACTATACCTAATGTAAGGTTAACAACAAAAAACTAATTCAGAATACCAATTATAAAGCCATTCTAATAAATGGAACAAGATGAAAGACTTATGAAGCTAAAAAACCAAACCCAGTGCCGTTGAGTCAATTCCGACTCATAAGGACCCTTTGAGGACAAAGCATAGCTGCTCCATAGGGTTTCCAAGGTTGTAAATCCTTATGGAAGCAGATTGCCACGTCTTTCTCAGGCACTTTCACCATTGTGCCACCTGGGCTCCTGAGAGACTTAGAGCAATGGCTATGGTCCTACAATTTTGTCATGTTTCTAAATTGACCTTTTGTAGGTCACGTGAACAACTAGACCAATACGTTCAAATTTTTCTTTCCTCAAATTAGTGTTAAAATTTTATTATTCTCAAAAAGGAAATTTATTTTCTTTAGTAAATGAAGTAAAAATTATGCATAGCTTTTGTTAGAAAGCAGCTTAGAACCTGTTTGTCATTTTGGACAGAGAAGAAAAAATCCTTAATCCATGGTCTAGCAGCATTCCCTTTTATTCTCTGGGTGGAGACTCAGCAGCAGAAACAACGGAAGTCTGTGTCCAAGAGCGAGAAATAGGACCTTGTCATATTTTCTTACCACAAGCTGCCATCTTAATAAGTTTGAGTAGTAAGCAAGCAACAAAAGCCTTCAGCATTTGTTGGAGCAACACCTTTGTGATACTAAGGATTGTTAAACAAAAGCCACTTTTAGGCACGCTATTCTTCTGTAAACCAGGGTCTAAAATGCAAAGAATTATGACATGATGAATTCATGAACTGTTGTGCCTCTATCTATAAATACGTTAGCAAAGATCTTGGAAC
The DNA here is from genome assembly GCF_030014295.1 of Loxodonta africana. Classification (NCBI taxonomy): domain Eukaryota; kingdom Metazoa; phylum Chordata; class Mammalia; order Proboscidea; family Elephantidae; genus Loxodonta; species Loxodonta africana. Next base: position 60,721,414 of record NC_087358.1, read on the forward strand.
AGATTGTAGGTAACATAAAGTATAGATCTTTATTAAGCAGAGTCGTGCAGAGTTTTAGCACATGAAAAAGTGAACACCACTTATACCTAAACATTTTCAACCAAAATAATAAAATAATTTTTTAAAAACCCATTGCTGTCGAGTCAATTCCGACTCATAGCGACCCTATAGGACAGAGTAGAACTGCCCCATAGAGTTCCCAGGGAGCACCTGGTGGATTCAAACTGCCAACCTTTTGGTTAGCAGCCATAGCTCTTAACCACTACGCCACCAGGGTTTCCAATAAAATAATTAAAAAAAAAAAAAAAAAACCAAACCTAGTGCTGTTGAGTCAATTTCGACTCATAGCAACCCTATAGGATAAAGTAGAACTGCCCCATAGTTTCCAAGGAGTGCCTGGCGGATTTGAACTGCTGACCCTTTGGTTAGCAGCTGTAGCATTTAACCATTACGCCACCAGGGCTTCCAATAAAATAACAGATGAGTTAATTACCTTAGTTGAGTGTCACAAATCTGGAACATAGAATAAGTTCATACATATCTGAAGCCTTAAGTTTAGCAAAATACAGTGTTAGAGTTCGTGAAGCAAAAGACTTCAAAACTTGAAATGAGTTAACAAAATAAATATAAGGGATCATTATATTCAACATACTTGTGTAGCTTCTGATATCTATCCTTGGCAGGCAGCGATATTTACTGAGTAGCTACTGCTTCGTACATTATGCCAGCTTCTCTAGGTGATATCTGCCCTCTAGAAGCTTGCATTTCGTTTGCCATGCATAAGCGTACATTCATGGGAAAACAATGTGTATGTGTGTGTAGATAAACACAGACACAATGATTGAAGCACATATTTACATAATTATAAGTACTGAGTCAAAGATAGAGTGACGGGGCCTGGCTATTAAAAAGGTAGAATAAGAGTAACAAGGAGACAGTTAAGAATTATTTTAGTAAACTTTTTTCTTTAGCTTTTCATGAGCTTTTTGGTTCTGTTTTTATTTTTAATGCAAGTTACATTTTCTCCCTTAAAAGTTTTTTCTTAGTAATCTGTATAGGCTTTGTCCTCTTTTAGCTGTTTTGGTTCTAAATCCGGGTGTGAAGAAATGGAAAAAAGAAAATAACCTTACAGAAAGAGCTTTCTGTAGCACAAAACCATGAAGCTAGAGGGTGATCTTCCTTGTTCTCTGTGGTTGTAGCTGTCAGAAAGGGCAGAACCTTCCGAATAAAATCTGTAAATGTTTGGTGAAGGATTACTACTCCCTAGGTAATCTCGCCCATTCCCATGACTTCAAATACTGTCTATAATACATATTTCCAGCCCTGACCTCATTTGTCAACTTTAGGATTATGTCTGTTGACTGACTGCTCGGTACTTGGATATCACATAGGGATATCAGTCTTCACATGTCCATCAAAACCCTTGACTTCCTGTCCCACTTTCATTCTTCCCCTTTCCCTGTGTTCTGCATATTAGGAAATCACTCCTCTGTCCCAGAGGCTTAGCCAGAGAAGCCCAGGTTCATACCTCGCACCTTCCTCTTTCCTTACCCATCTCCCCTAGTCCATCAAGTTCGTCACCAAATCATGTCGATTCTAATCTCCATTCACTTCCCTTCCTCTCCTTCCCACAATTCTAGTCCGAGCTACCATTACGTCTTGTCTGTATCATATCAATAGTGTCCTAGTTGGCCCTCCGCTGCTAATCTTGCCTTCTCTAGTACATGACGCACATTGCAACCAGAATGATATTTTAAAACTATAAATCAGGTATATCACTTTTCTGCATAAAATTCTTTAGTGGCTTCTTTATTCTTTTAGAATAAAGACCCACATCTTTATCATGACCTACAAGGTTCTGGCTATTTATTCAACCTCCTTTGGAGTCACTGGCTCCTTGCTGGGCTGTGCCTCATTTACCCCCTGGCCTTATTTCATTGATTTAAAAACACTAAACTCTTTCACACCATGAAAGCAAACCCTCTTTTGATATGTTTCCCCCCCTACCTTTCACCTGCCTAACTCCTGCTCAGATTTTTGGCTTAAGTGGTTAATTCCTGTCACTGACACACCTTAGAGACAGCGAAAAGGAGCCCTGGTGGCACAGCGGTTAAGCAAAGTGGCCAGCTAAAGATGGGAAAGAGGAAACATTTATAATGTGCTTTAGCAGACAAGAAGCAAACTGACTGCATTCTTCCTGCCGCAGTACAGAAGGAGAGAATGGGAGATGCCTAAGGAGGTGAAGGCACGGTGCTTTTGTCTGGCTATTTTTCAGAAGGATTCAGAATCGTCAATAGCATTGCTGCTTTAGGATCAGCACAGCTCCCAAAGTATATGGCAGAGAGAAAGCACACACCTTAAAGCAATTTGATCTATCTCATTTAAAAGTTTAAAAGTAAATAATGCTCTTAATTTACCAAACAGCATGGATTATTGGAATCGTTATCTTCTTGGACAAATAAGCCTATGGTACTTTAAAATCGTGTTTTCTAGGCTGCATTGGAAGTCCTCTTTGTACAGATTTTTAAATATTTCAAACTCTCTGTATTGCGAAGAGGCTTTTTGACTTCAGACATTGACACACTAGTTATACTCCTCACATTTAGAGAAGCTGTAGGGTTTGGAGGCCTTAACCCTTTCTTTTAGTTTTTCAGATACTGCATATTATGGCTCCCTTGAATGGGCTTCATTCATTTCTTCAACAGATATGTGATGAGTGCCTGCTGTGTGCTGCACACTGCAATCATCCATTTTTGAAGGTTAAATATTGAATTCTTGGTATTTTATCAGAAGATGGGTCTTTAAGAAACGAGAAGAATTCTGAAGGGCAGGCAGGAGCCAGAAATGGTTTAAGGGAAAGCATCAACCGACAGACACCTATGTTTAAGTAATTTTTTTTCACATATACATTATAAAGTATAAAGAGTATTTAAAGACCCCCCTCAATTCAAAGAATCTAAGTACAACTAACTTTAAATGCATTTATTTTCTAATTTTTGTGGTAGACGCTGGTATCTTCCTCAAGGATTTGGCCTCACTGTTAAATGTTTCAGCGCAGAAAACGTGTAGTTGCCTGACAACTGATTATGGTTCCCCTGGTGACGTATGTCGCTTTTCTCAAGGACCCAGAAAGGACCATGTTTTAAAAAGAGAAAAAAAGTGTGAACATAAACTAGCTTTGACTCTGGAAGTACTACCGCCGCATAACATTTATGAGGACATTACAGTTAAGGGTTCGCGTAGGGTGTGATTTTTACAAATTGGTGATTTTTCAGTGTGTCAGATCATTTTTGTTTTATAGATGTATTTTCCTAGCCTTAACTTTCTGAAACATTGAATATAAACTAAAATGGACGAACGAAAGGCTAATTGTATTTAATCTCCATTTCTGTTATCAGTAAACCTCTTTCTTTCTCTCCCCCCTCCCCTTCTTTTTCTTTCTTTTTTAGGACCTAGGGATACCGAAAGTGGGTCATGTGAGACGAATTCTCCAGGGAATTAAAGAGCTTGGAAGGAGCGCTTCCCAGTCTGAGGGGTGATCATATCGGTGCTATTCCTTGGAAGAAAAGTAATTGCGACGTAATACAAAGCACTTGGAAGTAATCTGCTATTCTTGTACTTTTCTGCATAGATAAGGGAGTACCACTGAAGCACCTCTATGGCTTGATATTTTGATTTGAAGTATTAGAAAATATTTTTGTGCAAAAAAAAAAAAAAAAAACCACATTCCATGAAGCCATTTTCTTATTATGCAAACCTGACTTGTTCCAGTGTGCTCGTGTTAGTAAAAAGGTTAGAGGGGATCAGAGACAATTGCATTGTCTGAAAGGATAAATGAGAATTATCAAAGTGTCTACTTTCCTTACACTTGGTCTGAGGGAATGTTTTTATGGTACAGCCACAGCAGTATGTGGCTTGAACTTCTTCGATGTCGTTATAGAAAGCACTGGCTTCTTCCTTAAAATCGATGGTTAGGAGACTAAGATACATCCAGTTGTTTGGAAGGTTGGATAGGTATCATCTCGGGTACCGGGCACTCAGTGGTCAAAGAATATGCTAAAAACCCCTTAAATGCTCTGAATGGATGCAAATCTTAATGCACAGTGTTCCTACCTGAATTGTCTTTCTTTTTCTTGCATGTCACATCTAATATTTTCAGACTTTAGCAGTTTTAATAGAATTTAATTTATTACTACCCAAGTACCATTTTGTTAGCTCTGGGTAGTTTTCTGTTGTTTAGTGTGGAATTTTGCATAAGTATTCTATATCAAAGAATTTGCAAACGTGTGTGTCTGTACCATAATCAACAAATGATACGCATCCTGTGTAAGCCAGTTTTGTTTCAACAGATCATAAACACTAGGTGTGCCGATTTAGAAAATTCTCTGGGTATTTTCATGAAATTCCATGCCCCATTGCCTAACAAAACTTCTTACACCTTTCCAAACCCAAACTCCCACCTTTTGTTCTTATGCTTACTAGTGATTATTTCATATTCTGTGTGGGTTTATGTAGTAGCCTGTTGATATCCGGGAATTCCCGAAGGTCTGAGATTGGGCGTATTGAGTGGTCACCCAAGGCTAAAGTGACTCCTGGCACGAACTTCCCAACAAAAGAGATTTAAATTCTTGCTTAAGGGCTTTACATTATTACTGTTACCATCGTCTCACTTAATTCTTATACCTTATGAGGTAGATACTATTTTCCTTTTTATAAACCACTGTTCTATGGGCACTTTCTGTTTTTTAATGTAGAATCTTGCATAAATATTCTCTATTGAAGAATTCACGCACATGCATCTGTGCCATGATTTTGTTCCTTAGGAGTCAAGTGCAATGATTAAATCGTTGAAAGCCAAGGGTGTACATATCAAAACAGTCACAAAAAAATCCTTAAATAGGCTTTGTCTAGACATTACATATCAAGAATTAATTACAATATTTTAAATTATCCTGCAGAAGAAAAATAAATAGGGTACCGACCCAGTGGTGACAGGTTTCATAAAGTAGCCTCTTAGGTGCTTAATAGATAGGTGTACATACATGTATACATATACATACACACATACATACGTATATTTATGTGCATATATACTCTTACATACATACTATGTTGAGATATCCCATCATTCATGTTTTCTAAACAATTGTTTGCCAAGTATTTAAAGAGATATTGATAGAAGGACATTTAAAATGGCATGTAATTTAATTATATAAAAGGAGTTTATTTGACACTTTATTCTTATTCATGACTTGGGCATTTGACTAACCAATAGAAAATTACAAAATTTGGATCTCTCTGAACAAAAAAAAGAACCTGGTAGGTCCCTGACCAAACGTGTCTGACTATGTATCTCACTTGTCCAAGTCGTGAATAAATGAGAATGTTCTATGGGGAATTATATCAAGTAGTTTAACACAGGAATAAGCTACTCACTAATATTACTTTTATCCACATCTATGAAATCAAGTCTCTTTTTCTAGCCGCTTTTATGTAGTTCCCACCCTCTATGATGACCTGCTTTTCTAAGCATTTTTCTCTTAAAGTGGGAGATGCCAGATTCTCAGAAGGGAAGGGAAAGGAAGGGACTGAACTATTCTGATGTCACCAATCCCTGTCCAGCTCGACCCAAAATGGAAAGGTGGGTGGGGCAAAGAGAGGAGGAATGCTAGAAAAAAAATTAATATAAAAGTATTATTGATTTCCACTATTCAAAAATACTCATTTGCCATAGAAAAGATTCTCCAGCTACTGTATGTTCAAGATTTAAGCGTAAAATGTGAATGACTGAAATTTTTTATTTGCTGTTGATGTTTGCACTTTTAAATAACATCTTTTATATATTCTGTAAAACCACCATTAACCAAAGCCTAGTGACTTGAATCCTTAATTAATCATACCTGGATGATGGGGGAGGGGGTAAGTGCAGTCACAGCCAGTGCCCACTGCCTTTCCTGGTCTCATTTTCCAAAGCAATTTCCTGCAAGTAGCGTTTGGATGAGGAATATCTGTTACAATGAAAATTTTGACGTATCTTTTGTTAAGTGAGAGCAGTTTGTCCTGTAAGCACTGTCCAGGTATGGCTGCATCAGAGCCAGACCACTTCACTCACACCTGAGAGCCAGAATTGTGCCCTCAGAGTCCCCTGAGTCCCCTGGCAGCATCACTGAGGAACCAACTTCTTATACTAGATAAAAAACCAAAAAAAAAAAAACCCAGTTGCCGTTGAGTTGATTCTGACTCATGATAACCCCACGTGTGTCAGAGTAGAACTGTACTCCATAGGATTTTCAATAGCTGTTTTTTTTTTTTTTAAGTAAATTAGCGGGCCTTTCTTCCAAGGTGCCTCTGGGTGGACTCAAATTATCAGCCTTTCAGTCAGTAGCTGAGCCTGTTAACTGTACCACCCAGGCACCCTGTCTTACAGTAGACGGGGATTACAAAAATGTGGGGTAGGGGAGGAAGAGCTGCTCCGAGGCATCTAATCACAATTCTGGGGCATGCAATGGAGGCCTGTCTTTTCTGATCTTCGTACCTGATTGCCAGCTAACCCACCCCCTCTCCTCCCCGCTGGGGCCTCCCATACCTGGATGATTGGGGAGGGAGGGAGCGCAGTCACAGCCAATGCCCACTGCCTTCCCTGGTCTCATTTTCCAAAGTACTTTTAAAGAAGAAGAGGGGCAGGGTCGGCCCTAAGTAAAGCCTGGAAGTACACAATGTTTCTCTTCGGTGTCCTTCGACCTCCCTTACTGAGTTTCTTCCTACTTCCTGGCTTTCTATTTCCTCACATGCCCGGTACGGCAATGGCTGCTCAAATTTTCACTGCTGTCAGCTGCCCCACTGCAAAATGACCCTTGCTTCTCTCCCACTGCAGATACACATTGTGGGTCAGTTAGCTAAGGGTTGGGAAGAAAACACTTTAAAGAATCTAATTTTGCAGTTTGTATTTTATAAAACAGTACTTGCAAATCTAAATGAATTGGGGGATTAGATCATTTGGGGACTGGAGCATGTACTGCTCTGACTGAGAAGAGGTGACCTGTGAATGTCTGGATCTATGCTGTTTGATGGTAGCCACTAGGCACATGTGGCTATTAAGATTTAACTAGAAATTCATTCTCTTCATTGCGGTAGCCACACTTCAAGTGCTCAGTAACCATGGTGGACAGCACAGATCTTGAACATTTCCATCATTTAAAAATGCTACTGCACTCTTAGACCCATGCTACTCAAAATGTGGCCCATGGACCCGCAGCAGTCAGCCTCACCGGGGAGCTTATAGAAATGCAGAAGCTCAGGTCCACTCTGGACCAACCAAAGCAGAATCTTACTTTCGGCAAGACTCCTCAGGTGATCAGTACTGACCTGGATCCATTTTATCTCGCCTGGAACCCGAGGTCTTCAGAAGGTCCTCAGGACAGCTTGCTGCCCATCCCACTCTTTCCTACCCATTTCCCAACTAATCCTGGAAATGAGCTGACACTCGTTCATCACTAGCTGAGTTGTCTTCTCAATCCTTATTCCTAATTCTGTTCTAGATGCATCCTGCCTACTCAGTGGTTATGTTTTTGTAGTTGAGATGGAACACAGGGGACGGGCCGACCAGGTGAGCTGGCCTCTCCACCCCTCAATCTCACCTCTAAGCCACTTAGCCCACATGTACTCACTTTGTGGCCCAGGTGATGTGTTCATTTGTTCTCAAGTGTTCTCACAGGGAACATTTCAGAAGAATACGTACTGAGATAAGTTAAGACCAGGTCAGTCTCCTACAACCTGTACAATTTCATTTTCTCTTATCAGTAGATTATCCTGTTGATCTGGCTCAGGCTTGAGAACACACAGCAGCACATACAGATTAAATGAATCGTTAGGAATGCAAAAAAAAGAACCAAAACCATCACAAGTAAAGTGAATGTTCATTACAGCCCTCAAAGAAGACGTGTTTTGCTAGATTAAGATCTGTTTTCGTGTTACGCTAACTTGTCTTAAGTTTTACATGGTTAATAATTCCTTAAAATAGTGCCTGAGACATAAAATATTGTACCCTCAAAATATGAATCATTTAATTCTGTAATAAAATCTTTCCCAATGGTTTATTGGCAGGAATCCCTCACTTCAGAATTTTACATATTGATGTAATTTACCCAAACACTATTGCCCGGGATTTTTTAGCTAATTATAATGTACTACTTCAGTCTTTGTGCAAGTTATTTTTAACAGGAATTCAAGAAGGAAATACTCATGCAAAAGCTATGACTTAGGAAATTTTCGGGCCCACTTTAGTGGATACGTGTATACATTATTTCTGAAACAAACTGTTACCTCCTACTGGTATGTTATATGGATGCAAAGTCATTAAAGGGTACAGCTTTTAATTAAGCTGTAAAAGCATTAAGTCTCTCAGCCTGGATATCTAGGGTCTCCCCCGTCCCTCCCACATGAGCTTATCCTACATATTTCAGATCATGTTGGCTAAGACGTTGGTTTAGAGTTTGATAAGAAGCAGTTTCAAAACACCAAGTTCTTTATTCTCAGGAATAGCCGCCCAAGCAGCTCCACAGTGCTTGGCGCTTCATTCCCACCTCTCACCAACACCCCCTACCCTCCACACATACACAGGATGGGGGCCCAGAACTGTTTGTGTTCCAGCATCTCCTTGTTGGCTTTTTTAATAACAGTCTCTGTGTCAGATGATCAATACGATGCCTTTGCAATAGGGCACCTTCCTAAAGAAGCCAAAACTTTATAAATGTGATGGTTACTGGTTTTTATACTACACAAAGCATTAATTTTTCCTTATCTTTATTGTTTTCTCATCATTATTTTTTCCAAGTTTTGTTTAGGGGCATTTCTATGGAAGCAGTAGCTATAAAGGTTTATCATTGCAGAGAACAGAGAGAGAAAAGACAGCTGGACTGTACCTGTCTGTAGAATTCTTTCTGTTGTTTTTGGGAAAGGAGGTTTAACAGAGTAACTGGGACTGAATTAAACTCAGTAACAGATTTTAATATAAATACTGTATTACATAAGATAGGTAAAGAGATTAATTCCTTTGCTGTAACTAAGATATTCAATTTACAGATATTTATATATTCTTTCCTGATTTCTTATGCACTTCCAAGTTTTAGTGGGAAAAACACAAACCAAGCCACTACTCAAAAGTTATTTAAAAACTCCACATAAGTATTTCATTTTAGTACAAGTTCTTCGTTGTATAGGAATATAAATAGTCTGGATATTTTATAAGAACTGAATTTCAAGAGTAAATTCACAAAGCATAAGGAAACACAGGGTTCCTTTTAAAATAAAGGAGTTTCATACTCAGTTGATAATCCCATTGAAGTAGGATAATGCGGTTAGATAAAAAAAAAAAATTATACACAAGCTAAAAAGGAAAAAGGATACATTTTATGGTCCTCAGTGTTTGCACTATTGTTTACCACAGCTTAGCCATATCTATTTCTGTATTCTAAGTATTAAGCTAATATGTAGCTAAAGATTTCTTACAGTTCTGATAACTGGTAATTAGTGCTGTGAAAGATTTTGACATTGTAACATTCCCAGTTTTGTGAGTTATATATTGTATATTGAAGGTGATTAATAAATTGGAGTAATATATTTATCTAGAGCTGGGAAAATATAATTATTTTCAAATCTTCAAATCTTCTTCCTCATAAGTGAGATAATGGTCTTACTTGTATATTAAAAATGTCTATTTATACAACAGGTTTCTCCTTTTACTGGCTTTATTAATTTTCATATTAAAATTTTTCTTATCTTTTTATATCAAAATAATTATGCTGGTTATTCAGACTGCTAAGTTGTATTTCAGTTTGCAATACTTTTAGCAGACTACAACAATATTTAATAACTAACCAGCTTTGTATATTTTGTGGCTTTGGGAATTAGGATTTTACCTTTGAGATTTTCTCTATGTGGGGCAGTGCTGGTATCAGCAGAATCAATAATGGACAGTATTATTTGTAACCGTCAGTAGAAGGTTTCCACAGGTTGTATAAATCAGTGCAATTATTTATTACATTGTAGAAATTAATCTTTATACAAGATGCATATTCTAGCTTTTTTCTTTACTGCTGTTGCTTAGAGTCTAATAGCTCTGTTAATGATTTACTTATGTACTTGAAATACTCATTTCTGTCAAACAGATGCCCGATTTTTTCCTTGTAAAAAAAAAAATGGTGTTCTTTACCATCAGAGATAACTCAATAGTAATAGACTTTACTAAAAAGTAATTTTCATGTTTAAAGTAAGTACAGAAAAAGGTATAAAGTCAAAATGAAGTCACTAATATTAAGAATTTTCTGTAGTCAAGGAACTCATTGCACTATATTTGCTACCCATTCTTTTCTCTTCAAATCAGAACTTCTTTTCTGTAGTAAATTTTCAATTTTTGTTCTAAGAGAGATCCCTGTCATTGTCCTACCGATATGACATTCAAATGAACGTGAAGAATCTTAAACTCAAAAAGTATCACATACCTCTGACAGCTAGCTGTTGGTCACAGGGTGTATATTTTTAATATAGTTTGCATATGATTCTGGATGACTTTAGAAATAGGGATGGGTAAGTGACTTGTTTGCTTCTGTCAATTAAGTCAATGGGATTTTGAGTTTGAATTAATTCCTATTTAAAAGTATTCTCTATTCAATTGTTGAAAAAGCTAAAAATTTGAAACATGATGTAACACATAGAATAAAATCACATGTTTCAGAGGAAGGGAAAAAACAACTGCTCGGACTTAACCAGTGTTATAGACCAAAGAAATCACTTTCACAAGCCCTAAATTCAGCTGTTTTATTCTGTTTTACAGCGTAAGCACTAGATGAATTATAGAACTATCGTAGGAGATTAAGCATTGATTTACTATAATTTAAAGGCATGGATTTTTATGTTAATTTTACTGTTGTATAAGCAGTTATCAAAGGCAAGAAAAAGATTTTTAAAAACTCAGGAAACCATTCTATGGAAATTAAAGGGAAAAGGAGCTTGAGTTGATAATTTAGTAAAGATTTGGGAACAAGTAGTATAAACAAAGACATGTTTCACCTTATAGGAACACGAAACACAAATGAGAAGTATGGTAGGCCCAACATTACAAAAACTTCACACAAGTAAAGTCTGAGACTGCATTTATCTTAGAAGAACAACTGTTGAATTCAGGGACCCAATTCTGTTGAAATTCAGAAGTCAGTTAAGCAGGTAGGTTGGATGACCTAGTCATTCAAGACGTTTGATAGAGGCTCACAGGTGTTTATTACATAAGAAAATGTCTGTGTTTTTTCAACTTAGTGATTGGTATAGAGAGAACTAGTTGGAAGGGCTTAGCTAGTTCCTATGGAACACTGTTCAGTGTGGGTCAGACTATGACCAGGAAGACCAAAGGGATTTTCATGAACCTGCTGAGCCTTGAAGTTTGTTAGCAATGGTGGATTTTCCTTTCATTTGAAGCAAAAATTAAAATTTACAATGTTATAAATAGCTGAATTCTTTAATTCTGGAGCTGGGAATATGGTTTAGGTTTTTTGAGTTCTATATCTGACTTTGGAAACCCTGGTGGCATAGTGGTTAAGTGCTACGGCTGCTAACCAAAGTGTCGGCAGTTCAAATCCACCAGGTGCTCCTTGGAAACTCTATGGGGCAGCTCTGTTTTGTCCTGTAGGGTAGCTATGAGTTGGAATCGACTCGACGGCACTGAGTTTAGCTTTTTATCTGACTTTGGCTCATTGTGTCCTTACAAGCTCTATGTTTTGGTGAGTTTCCTCAGTTAGAAATGGCACACAATACTGTCAGTTACAAGTACTATTTTTTTCTATTACAAAAGGAACTATGTAAGTGTGAATCATATTTAAACCTACCATTTCTTCCCCACTGTCATTTTAGTTACAAAGAAGAGCTTCTCACACTATAGCATGAAAATTAAAAGTACAATTATTATCACTTGTTACTCTGAAAATGAGAATGCAGTTACTTTAGTACCGTCTGTAAAAAAAAAAAAAAAAAAAAAAAAGTTTTTTTTTTTTGGTCGGTACAAGAGTAAAAATAAGATTTTTTTTTTTACTCTTGTCTGTACAAGAGTAGGTGACGGTATTTTCACCTCTTTTCTACAGGTTCATATTATCAGCTTTGGGATAAGCTAAAAACTCACCTCTAAAGTCTTCAAAAAATTTTAGTAGTTTGGTTTTTTCTCTGATCTCCCAAAACAACCCTTTTATAACAGTCAATAACTTTGTGTTTTGTTTTGTTCTTAAGGCCTTTATGTCCTTGGTTAGATTAACTCTCAGAAGAGGAAAATGTCTCTAAGTCAGTGGTTTAAAAAATGAAGCACAGGACTCCGTGGCCTTGTTTAGCCTGGTACTGTCTATACTGAGTGACTTCTGAGCAGTTTCCTTGACTTTTGATCTGCAGCTTGGATCTCTGGCTGTGTTCGCTGGACATGGAATAGTGCTTCCTCACCCAGACTACCTCCAAAACCTCCCATAACCAAACCAAACTAATGATTATTTTAACTATTACCTGAGCGAGAATCTCAGCATGATTAAGGGGAATAAATTAAAAATTAGAAAAACTTAGTGAAATTGTTAAATTAGTTATGCATGAAGATAAGTGAATATTGGCTTTATTTTTACATGATAATTTGAATCCAGTCACTACTTGATCCTTGACCTAAAAGTTTCTTTGCTAAATCTGATATTTAATATAGCAAAATATCAGATTTAGCAAAGAAACTTTTAGGTCAAGGATCCCCACCCCCAGAAATGTTGGAATTGTATGAGCATGTAGGCTGCATGGCGTGAGGGAAAAAAGACTGAAACATCGGTAAGATGCTTTGATCTGTCGTAATGACACCACTTAATTTTCACAATGATGGTTCTCTAAATGCTTCTCCTGGAATGATTTGCTAAGGTGACCGGGAAAATTATTTTTCTGAAAATTTGCTTCCCGCAAAGACCTGCTCAATAGATGACCTAAGTATAATTGAAATACATTATAATTTTAATAAGAACCTGCCCTGTTTACAGATTTCAATTGAGTGGCAGTGTTTTTAACATACGTAATTGTGAGGATGGAAGAATTGCAAATTTGAGCAGTTCTCTTGTTTTCTTTCCTCCTTCTAGTTGAAAAGCTTTCCGAAAAGCTTCTGAAGGATAACACTGTTTTTAAAGCAACGTTATATGGATTATGCTCTGTCCAGGAATGCATAACTAAAATATGGAAGAAAATAAAATGCTTAATCTTAATCTTGGTTTTGGATTGTGCAAGCAAAAGCATTTTGCATATCAGAGTTTTTTCAGCATTTATGTGAATGTATATTTCATTTTTGAGCATCTGAAAAGTTGATTTGGTGGTATTATGTCCGGTTTCTAATTAGTTGCAGTAAAGTGACAGTTCCATTGCCTTATTAGTTCAGGCCTTCAGCAGTATAAACCTTGACAGTTTTTCATCTCTGCTATACTTTTGCCATAATTTCAGCAGCCAGTTTCCTGCCTTCATCTCTCCCATCGCCAGTCCATCTTTCACATGGTTGACAGTCTCCTTCCACCCAAAAAACTAACCAGATTCTTTCAAGAACACAAATTTGCGTTGATTATCTCTTACTAAAAATTCTTAAACAGGCTCTTTTCTGTACAGGATAGCAGCCTGATTCCTTAGCATGGTGGACAAGGATCTTTGTGACCTTGCTTTTTCCCTCCTTTCGGCATCCTCACCTACCATTCCTTTATAGGCCTTTTGGAATTCAGGAATTTGGAGTTACTCACGACATAAGTGTTAGGTACCTATGGCCTATTTTTCTTTTGTGATTCTATGAAGCCTTTCCACCATGTCCCCAATCATGATAAAGGTGTGTTTTTAAATTCAGCGTCTTGGCAGAATCACCTGTCATGGATCAACTCGTTCAGGACTAATTTCTAATGATAACTTTCTGTGAAGCCCTGCCTGACTTCTCCAAGCTGAGGTCAGTGTGTCCTCTATGCTCCATAGTCCCATGAATATTTTTCTGGTGAGAGTAACATCACATTTCAATAATTACTGATATATAAAAATATATATACCTCTGTTTCCCCACTGAACTTCTCCTTCCATCTTTGTAGTCTTCGTGCCTAGCTAGCACATAGTTTAAGACTTGAATGTTCTTGAATGAATGAAGGTAGTATAAAACCCAAATCTCTTTATATTTTTATACAAATAAAAGCTTAGAATTCCCCGAGAGTCCCTATGAGGTGGGTGTGTGTTCAGGCTCATGGGTGCATACTCTGGGCAAAACAATAGAAGAGAAATACTAGGGAAGGACAACTGGCCGACTCACGGAACATGGGTTTTTGGGGGGGTTTTGGTTTTTTACTGTGAAGGATAATTTATTAGGTGTACATCAGAAATATTTACCAAATCTGCATTCTTGTCTCAAAAAATAAGACAATGTTTTCCCATTACTGTCAGATTCTTACTTGTAATTCAGAAATACACCCTAAAGATGAGCTTTCTCTTTCACAGACACTTAGTGTATACAGTCTACATAAACACATACGCTGATAACCTATGCATAGTAATGAGACTTGAGAAAGAACAAAAAAAACAGTAGTGAACGTGACATTTTATAATCTTCAGCCAGACCTATAAACTGCCTTTGTATGATTTCAGGTAATTTATAGTTAATATCATTTTTAAGATGCAAGTATAAGAAGGCTTGTTTGTCACTTGTCACCCATTATAGAACATAAAGATGAAAAACCGTTACTTACGGGCTTGTTTTTCTTTTGTGATTCCATAAAGCCTTTGCACCATGTCCTCAAATCTCTATACAGGTTAACACAGAAAGCTCTTTAATCACTTTGTCCCTTTTTTTTTTTTTCTTTGTTGTGCTTTAAGTGGAAGTTTACAAATCAAGTCAGTCTGTCATACAAAAAGTTACACACACCTTGCTTGCTGTGTACTCCTAGCTGCTCTCCCCATAATGAGACAGCACATTCCTCCTCTCCACCTTGTATTCCGCGTGTCCATTCAGCCAGCTCCTGTCCCTCTCAGCCTTCCCATCTCACCTCCAGACAGGAGGTCCCCACGTAGTCCAAACATAAAACTCTTGATAAAGTTAATAGTTTCTAAAATTAAATACTAGTCGAAATGAATGTAATGAAGTGCTCTCTTTCTTCTCTCACTTGATATTTTTATCCCTGCTCTGTATTTGGCACTCCATTAGGTGCTGGGGTAGAAATAAAATAATACATAGCTCCTGCCCGGTAGAGTTCATGATGGTTTTTTTCACAATTATTTTTCCATAGTAAGAAATTGAGAGACCATCCTTTTCAACCAAGTATTTTCTCAGGTTGTTTTGAAGAAGTAGCCTCTTTCAACCCAAAAAACTAACCAAATTCTGTACGTAAATAAGTAATCTCATTTTTATGTCCACAACTTTTGTATTTAGTGTCTGCTACAAATAATTTTGGATCATCTCTCATCAAGTACATATTTATCCTGCAGAACCCCATCAACCGTAGGTGGTGTCTTAGTTACCTAATTCTGCTATAACAGAAATACTGCAGGTGGGTGGCTTTAACAAACAAATTTGTTTTCTCACAGCTTAGGAGGCTAGAAGTCTGAATTCAGGGTGCTGGCTCTGCAGGAAGGCTTTCTCTCTGTTGATTCTGGAGGGAAGGTTCTTGTCTGTCTGAGCTTCTGCTCCTGGGCAGTCTTCGTGTGGCTTGGCATCTCTCTTCCCCCATTTCTTTCTCTGTTCTCGTGTGTAATCTCTTTTATATCTCAAAAGAGATTGACTCAAGATACACCCTACAGTAATCCTGTCTCGTTAACATAACGAAGACAACCCATCCCCAAAATGGGTTTATAACTACAGGCATAGAGCTTAGGATTTATGACATATTTTGGGGGGACACACTTCATAACACCTATTAATGACACATATACCAAAATGTGTAAGAGGTCTGCGTAATGAACCCACAGTAGGGGAAGGAAGCTACAAAGCAATGCTTCTGGTATACTTCAGAGACTCCATTAGAAGTTAGGGGTTTATGTTTCCCCCTGAGTTATTTTTAATGGGGAATAGGCAATAATATTTAACAGGTAGAATACTATCTAAGTATATAGTAAATATATTACTAGTATTTGTGTGCCACAATGCACTGATGTGTAGATGAAACAAAACAAAAATAT
This sequence comes from Loxodonta africana, assembly GCF_030014295.1. Lineage (NCBI taxonomy): Eukaryota > Metazoa > Chordata > Mammalia > Proboscidea > Elephantidae > Loxodonta > Loxodonta africana. The sequence goes on from NC_087358.1 coordinate 60,737,599, forward strand.
TGGACTAGTAAAATATTAACTTCTTTGAATATTTACTGAGGGCTAGATAACAAGGTTCCTTTATGAGAAGGGAAAAAAAAACATCTTTGTTATCCTTAAGTATGGAGAAGAAATCCCGTCTGTATGCATATTCACATTTTGGGAGGCATGTTTTAGAGTCACTGCGTTCCATCACTGCAAAGAATCAACCATTTCTATGTTCTCTGGCAGAAGGAAGTTCTTAGTTTGATACATCTTTACTCTTTGATCTTCATTGTGAAAGGTCCGCCACAAAGGAGGCTCAGAAGGCTGGAGACTGTGCCCTTACATTCAGCTTACTCATTTTACCTTTCAGGATAGATAACCCATCACTGTTGGCCTCCTCTTCATCATCATGTTGGAAACAAAAATATGGTTCCTTTTGTCCCTTATGTTGCAAACAATAGTTTTCTTTTAATCTAGCTTTTGTGATATTTATAGTTAAGAATTTACTACATTTTGGTAGTCTGTTTTGGAATGAAGTATTTGTATCTGTAAGATGCAGACCATGTCTATTTATTACATAGCGGGCTCTGTTTGCTGCAGAAAAGAGTGAAACTTTAAACTGCTTAGCACACTCGCCAGTGAGATATACCTGACAGAGCAGAGGTTATAACTTGGGCTCTAAATTACTTTTAATAATGGTAAGAAAACGTGAGTTTTGTTTGTTTACATGCTGTTTACAATGGCATAATTTTTTAAATATACAACAATTGAGATATTTATTTCATACTATTTTAAAGATGTTTTATGTGTTTTCACCTTTGGAATATATTGTTACATTTCCTTGTACAGATAATTTGGGTGGCTTTGTTAATGTAGCTAGTAATTTTTATGACTACTAAGTGACCAGTTTTCCGTGCCTTTCGTTGTGGGATGCATGATTACGTATTTATTGTACGGAAGTCACTGATGTGTGTATTTTTGTATTTTGCTAAGACTCATGGTTGGTCTTGATGTACATGTTGATGAGAGATGCCTTTCCCAAAGGACCCTTGAGATTGTCCTTCTCAAATAAAAAGAATGCATTTGGAGAATGTGTCAAGCCTGTGTTCTTTCTCATGGGGAATCTTTTTTATTATTATTATTAACCTTTTTTATTTTGAGGTAATTAGCCCTGGTGGCACACTGGTTAAGCATTCGGCTGCTAACCAAAAGGCTGGCAGCTCAAATCCACCAGCCGCTCCTTGGAAACCCTATGGACAGTGGGCAGTTCTATTCTGTCCTATAGGATCACTATGATCAGAATCGACGCAAATGGAGTGAGTTTTTTTTAATAGAGTCACATAGGACCCCTCGTGGCACAGTGGTTAAGCGCTCAACTGCTAACCAAAAAGTCGGCTGCTCAAACCCACCAGACACTCACTCCATGGGAGAAAGGTGTGGCATTTTGCTTGTGTAAAGATTGCTGTTACGTGCCATCGAATTGGTTTTGACTCATAGCGACACTTTACAACAGAATGAAACACTGCCTGGCTGTGTGCCATCCTCACAATCTTTGTTACGTTTGAGCCCATTGTTGCAGCCACTGTGTCAGTCCATCTCTTTGAAGGTCTTCCTCTTTTTCGCTGACCGTTTACTTGACCAAACGTGATGTCCTTCTCCAGGGACTGGTCCTTCGGGATATCATGTCCAAAGTATGTGAGAGGAAGTCTCGCCATCCTTGCTTCCCCATTCTGGCTGTACTTCTTCCAAGACAGATTTGTTCATTCTTTTGGCAACCATACTATATTCAATATTTTTTGCCAACACCATAATTCAAAGGCATCAATTCTTCAGTCTTCCTTATTCATTGTCTAACTTTCACATGCATATGAGGCGCATTTTAGTCCTTAAAGTGACATCTTTGCATTTTAACACTTTAAAGAGGTCTTTTGCAGCAGATTTGCCCAGTGCTCTGCGTCCTTTGATTCCATAAAGATTACAGCCTCGGAAACCCTATAGGGCAGTTCTACTCTGTACTGTAGGGTCACTATGCGTTGAAATCGACTCGACGGCAACTGGTTTGCTTTGGTAGATTCACATGCACTTGAAAGATAGAATACAGAAAGAGATCCTGTGTACTCTCTACCCACTTTTTTCCAATAGTAGAAACTTATGAAACTATAGCACGATATCACTGCCAGGGTATTGGTGTTGATAGTCAAAGTACTGAACATTTCCATCACAAGGATCCCTTATATTGCCCTTATAGCTACACCTACTTCCTTCTTGCCCCTACTCCCTCCTTAGCCCCAGGAGACTACTAATCCAACCTTCATTTCTATATTTTTGTGTTATATAAGTGAACTCATAAAATACATGACTTTTTTTCACTGAGCATAATTTCCTCTAGATTTCATGCAAAGTGTTGCATATGTCAATAGTTCACTTGCTGCTAACCAAATGTTGGTGGTTGGAGCCCACCAGCTGCTCCTGCAGAAGAAAAGACCTGGCAATCTGCTCGCATGAAGATCATAGCTTTGGAAACATGGGGCAGTTCTACTTTGTCCTATAGGGTCGCTATGAGTTGGAATTGACTCAATGGCACACAACAACATACCATCTGGTGGAGAATTTTTAATGGTAAAAACATAATTTGGTTTACCCTTACAGTAATGATTCTTTAATGTTTGATAAACACCTGTTAAGTGCCCAGTGTGTGACAAGTGCAGTCTCCAGGGGTAATGATCTATGAGTAAGCCCTTTGAGATCACCGTTGAGTGAGGAAGAGAGGTTATTATAACAGTGTTGTGTGCAGTGGACTATTTGGGGAGCAGAGAGGAAGGGAGGATTTAAAGGAGGTTTAGGGAAAACTTGGAGAGGTGACATTGATATGAGTCTTAAAGCAGTTAGCTAAGCAAAATATGTGGGTGCAGAAGGTGGAATGGACAGTGCAAGAAAAGACAAACAGCACACAAAGGGAGAGCAGATGGAACCGAAGGAACAGGCAAGGGCAGAACAACAGTCAGGTTTGAGTCCCCAGCAGATCAATGACCACTGTGGGCATGGGTGACTTGAAGAGGGCCAGGACAGGAGATCTGCTAGGTGTTATTGAAGAAGTCTAGGCAAGAGCTGATGCAGGACTCCTTGAGGGCAGTTTTAGTGGAAATCGAAAAGAAGGAACAGATCTGAGAAATATTAGTTGCAAATGGCCTGCCTTTGGAGATCGACTGTGGATGAATGAGGAGGTGAGAAGCATCACGAGATCCCAGGTCTCTACCAACTGAAAAAGAAAGCACAGAAGTTGAGTTCTGATTTGTGCATCATGGGTTTAGTGGGACACACGGCAATGTTAGAGGTGTGGGAAGCATACCAGCATATGGATTGAAGCCATTAGAGAAGATGAAGTTGTCATCCTAAAAGGGACTTGGGACCTAGGAAGCGGGGCCTCACAGAGCTTGGATTCAGACCTCTGAAGAGGGGGTACTGTCCAGATGGTACCTCTAGGGGGCAGGAGGGGAGGTGTTACGAAGCTAGTTCTAGGAGTGTCAAAGGAAGAAGCTGGAAGTGGAACAAACTGCCTCTGCCCAAGTGAGAAACGAGGCAATGCTGGCAACAACAGTGAGCACAAAAGGAAGAGCAAGACCTTTCTCCTGCTTTCCAGTCTCCCTCCAGCGCCCCCTATTGGCAGAAAGAACAGGAAGCTAGCTGGCAAAGGAGCAATGTTGTTGGCTGAGTCCCAAGCCCAGAATCACAGAGTATCCACAGGTGTATTTGGAGCTGAGAGACAATCACCTAGTGAATGGCACAGACACTCTAAGAACAACATACACAATCTTTATCACACCCAGAGGAAAGCGGGACTGGGGCTACCCCAAAAGTTGAGGGAATAGACAAATGTAGGCATGGAAAAGAGAAAACTTAGGGATGAGGGTGGGGGATAGAAGTGGGAAGAGATGACATTGGTTATAATAATTATCTTTAAATATCTGAGGGACTATCATGGGGAAGTGGACTTGCATTAGTTCTGTCTGGGACAAGCAAGTGGAAATTACAGGGAAAGCTCTCTGATGTTTAAAGATGCATTGCGCTACCTCATGAAATGAGTGCCCCTTTGAGAGACAGGTTCAAACAGAGACTGCCAACCACTTGATAGTTTGTACCCGTGAGAATGCGAACTCCATGAGCAAAGGGAATCTTCTCACCACTGTATCCGGGAGAATGGAACAGCGCCTAACCTAGGCATTTGCACAGTATTCATTAGATAAATCAGAAGTAATTCAAGTATCAGATTAGACTACCAGATCACCTTGGGGGTCCCTCCAGCCATGCAATTTATCACATATAGAGGTTAAATATGCAGAGTCTTAGCTGAATGAGAAAATAACCCAAATTTAAACTTCAAGTAAGTTTGCCGTTGAGCATCCTTTTAAAAACAAATTGCTTTTAACCAACACTTTTCTCTACATACACAATGCCCCTGAGGCCGTGTCAGATCCTGAAGTGCTTTCTAAGTCATCATATTAAACTGCCTTTACTTCCAAATGCAAATTGTATTTTATTATATACTAATTCTTTCGAAACTAGTAATTTGTTTACATAGCATGACTCTTGATTAATCAAAGGACCCATTCCCTAATCATGGCACCTAACCATTTATAGTGTTAGCAAATTAGAATTTTCACCAGGATATCTAAATAAAGTAGATTTTCTGATTTGGAAATAGTCCAAGCAATCTAAGGCTAGGAACCCTATCCTTCCTTCCCGGACTCTGGCCCAGGCATTTGCACCATGAGTGCTTGTGCCACACTGTGCGTGCACACAGTGTGGCAACTGGTGCTACGGTTGGTAACATTCAGGAGCTTGTTTCCAAACAAGGCATGGCCTCAAAACTGAGAACCTGCAGATAAAAATAGTGATGTCATATCATTGTATAGCACTCCTTAGTTTGAGGCACAGTGACTCCTCATAACAGCCCCATGAGTTTAGTATTAGCCCCATTTGAAACTTCCTCACACCCTTGGTGTTGGTCCGACACCTGGCAATGACATTTTGAGTAAATGTGAGCATTGAAGAATGACCTTTCTTAGAAGGAGGGGCAGTGACTTACCATGTAGGAAGCAGCCCTGAGAGCTACAGTGGGTCAGATAAAGAAAGTATCTCTCTATGTCTCTCGTAAGGAGCCCTGGTGGCTCAATGGTTAAAGACCTCAGTTGGTTTGAACCCATCAGCTGCTCCACAGGGAAAGGACCTGGCCATCTGCTCCTGTAAAGATTACACCCTGGGAAGCCCTACTGTCACACAGGGTCACGATGAGTCAGAATCGACTCGACGGAGCCCAACAACAGCAACACATCTCTCATCATCCACCCAGGCCCCCCTCCCCCCCGACATCCATGCTGCCATAGCACACTAGTGCCTGAGAGGAAGGCTACAAACTCAAAGCGTCAAACTGGAAGGGATTTTAAATCTTCTCCTTTCATTTTTTCAAACATTTTGTGATTGCTACCAATAGTGAGAAACACAGTTTCCCCGGTACACACACACACACGTACGTACATCCATACACACATATATATATACACACATATATATATACAGATATATGTTTATCTATATAAACAAGTTCAACAGCAATTACTTACATGTAATATGCTTTAATATTTTATATTCTGTCTTGAAAGGCTAAGTTCTGGGCAATAAGCAATAGTCAAAATATTTTAAACAATTTGGTTCATACAAACTGGGAACTCTTCAGTTGAGTAAGAAATTAAGAACAAAAAAAATCTGAAACAAAATATAAAACTTACCTCTTATACTTTTTCTAATACATATCTTTGCAGCAATTCAGCAGAAAGTGACAATCAAAGAACAGGAGTTAATGCCCATTAAACTAGTAATAAGAATATTAAATTTTTCAAGGCTACTAGAAAGTTTGTTCAGCCCAAAGGCATAAATGTCTAAAAGCTCATTACTCTATGAGACTATTTTTCAACCAACAAGAAACCCTAATATGTAGCACTCTAATTAGCATAATTATGATTTGATGAACTGTGCAATTTCAACCAGAAATCAAATTATTAAAGCCTGTCAACTGATTTGAAAGTGATTATACCATACTGGCAATATGCCTTCCTTTTTTTTTTTTCCAGGCCTTAAGTAATCTTAAAATTAATGGTAAAAATTTACTTTTTGGTCTATATTTTCAGCAAGATAGAGGTTATCTTGATACAGTCTTAACATATACACTTCAATGTATTGAAACAATAAAATTGGTAAAAGTAGGCAAAAGCAAAAATTAAAAGTTAAAGATTAGTGAAATAAATCATTATAAAACTCTATGAATTTACATATTAATTTATATTCCTTTTATGTCTGTATTCCTCTTTAAAAAAAAAAAAAAAACCAAAGCCATTGCCGTTGAGTCGGTTCCAGTTCACAGCCATCCAATAAGACACAGTAGAACTGCCCCATAGGGTTTCCAAGGAGCAGCTGGTGGATTTGAACTGCCAGCCTTTTGGTTAGCAGCCAAGCCCTTAACCGCTGGGCCACCAGGGCTCCGTATTCCTCTTAGACCTGCTCATGTTCATTCTGTGGTATTTACTATTTCAGGCACTGGGGGCAGTGGTGGCTCAGTGGTAGAATTCTTGCCTTCCATGCCGGAGACAAGGGTTCAATTCCTGGCCAATGGACCTCATTCATGCGCAGCTACCATTCCTGGCCAATGGACCTCATTCATGCGCAGCTACCACTTGTCTGTCAGTGGAGGCTTGTGTGTTTCCGTATAGCTTCCAGATTTTTCCAGATTAAGAAGGAATAGGAAGAGCGGCCTGGTGATCTACTTCCAAAACTCAGTCAATAAAAACCCTATGGAAAACCCTACAGATCACAATAGTCAGATCCCCAGCCATTCATGGGGACAGCACAGAACCCAGCAACATTTCATTCCCTGGTGCACGGGGTCTCCATGAGTAGAGAACCTAACGCCGGCAGCTAACAACAATTTTGGTCATTAACTGAAGTCACTTACGGATCCTATGTATTGAGTCCAAACTTCTAAGCCCTCCTCTAAATTCCTGTTTTTTCTTATACTTGTCTCTCATTCTCTTCCACTCCCACACACAACACACATTAGCGTAAATTCTTGCTGTTGTTGTGTGTCATCAAGTCAATTCCAACTACTAGAGACCTGACATGACACAGTAGAACTGTCCCAGTAGGGTATCCTAGGCTGAAATCTTCACGGAAGCCGATGACCAGGTCATTCTCACGAGGAGCAAGGACTGGCTGGGTGGATTCCAACCTCCGACCTCCTGGTAAGCAGCTAAGCTCTTAACTATTGTGTCACCAGGGCTCTCCCCACCTCTACTACCAACCTATTCTTATCCACTTATCAAGTTCAAGCTCATCCATAATGTCCCAGCTCAAGTCATTCCCCAATGGAACTTTCTCAAACTCAACAAGGCACTTAGACATTCGGTCTGGTCTCTTTGTTCCCATTGCATTCCTCAACTAGAGCAATTATGTTGCATCATAATTACTAATGTAATTGTCTGTTTCTTGAAAGCAGAGAGCATATATTACTCATCTTGTCCCCATCACATTGCACAGAGCTTGTCTCCTAGCTAATCTTCAATCTCTATTGAATGAGTGAAAAGAGTATTATAGCTTGGTGCTATTTTAAGACCCTTACATCTATGCTCATAAGAGAAAGTAGACTGTCCTTGTCTAGCCTGGGAGTCAAGGTTACAGTAGCTCATAAAATGCGAGTATTTTCTCTTTTTCTATTATCTAAAAATAATAGAATTATCTGTTCTTTAAATGTATGATAGAATTCTCTGTAAAACTGTCTAGTCGTAGCTTTATTGTTTCCTTATATTTTCTTTGGGTTTCTTCTCTTATTTTTCTAACATCTTGAGTGTAGACACCTAGCAGATTCTCTTATTTACTAATAAAAGCAGGTAAAATTTTAAATTTCCCAGAAGCTCTACTTTAGCTGCATCCCATAAGCTTTATTTTATTTTATTTTTTATTTTTAGGGCCCACATAGGGGTTCAATTTGGTCCATCTGCTTGCCTAGGAATCCAAAGGACAAGTTCAGTCATTTAACGGAGATGAGTGCACAGAGGCTCAGGACAAGCCTCTAACCCCAGCAGGGAAACTGATAATTAGAAAGCCAGGCAGAATTCCAATCAGACAACCTAGGCCAGCATGAAAGAAGCAGAAGAGGGCTATACTTTAGTGAGTTCTGGGGTGCTTAGGCTTGAGAGCAGGTCCACACGACACTAGACCTGCAATTGCTCACTGACGCCACATGCCAGCCCTCCTCCAGGCAGAAGGTTCATGCCCTGCTCAGGACTGACCAGGCAAGGCTGAGTCTGCTGGGGAAGGTCTCATACATCACACAACTTCTGATTTTGTTTTTGTTGTTGGTATGAGACTTACGAGACCCATTTGTTACAGAGTAGAACTGCTCCATAGCGTTTCCTCGGCTGTAATCTTTACAGAAGCAGATTGCTAGGCCTGTTTCATCTGTGGTACTGTGGTACCACTGGGTGGGTTCAAACCACTAACCTTTTGGTTACCAGCCGAACACAAACTGTTTGCACCACCCAGGGATCTTCATCTCACAATTTTTGATATGTAGACTCATTATTATCCAATTTCAAGCATTTAGTAATTTCCTTTTTTTCTTTGGTTCACAAGAGTCCCACAAGTGTGTTTTTTAAATTTAGAAACAAAGTTTTTGGGTTTTTTTTAGTTGTCACTTTGATGTTGGTGTTTAACTAAATTGCACTGTGGTCAGATAACATGAACTTCTTGGTTACTTTGGGCATGTCATCAGGAAAGATCAATCACTAGAAAAGGACATCATGTTTGATAAGTAGAGTGTCAACAAAAATGAGAGAAACCCTCAATGAGATGGATTGACACAACAGCCGCAACAATGGGGTCTTAGTCATCCCGTGCTGCTGTAACAGAAACACCGCAGGTGGGTGGCTTTAACAAGCAGGAGTTTATTCTCTCACAGTCTAGGAGGCTGGAAGTCTGAATTCAGGGTGCCAGCTCCGAGGGGAGGCTTTCTCTCTTTCTCAGCTCTGGAAGAATGTCCTTGTCATCGATCTTCCCCTAGCATAGGAGCTTCTCCGTGCAGGAACCCTGGGTCCAAAGCACATGCTCTGCTCCCAGTGCTGCTTTCTTGGTGGTATGAGACCCTCTGCCACCCTACCCCTGCCTGTCACTTTCCTTGCTTCTCTCTTTTATATCTGAAAAGAGATCAATTTAAGACAAAATCTAATCTTGTAGATTGAGTCCTGCCTCATTAACATAATTGCCTCTAATCCTGCCTCATTAACATTATAGAGGTAGGATTTACAACACATAGGAAAATCATATCAGATGACAAAATGGTGAACAATCACATGATATTGGTAATCATGGCCTAGCTAAGTTGAGACACATTTTGGGGAGACACAATTCAATTAATATCAAATGGACTCAAGTATACCAACGATCATGAAGATGGCACAGACTGTACAACATTTTGTTCTGTTACACATAAGGTCGCCATGAGTCGGAGCCAATTGGACGGCACCTAACAACATCATACGGATTCTTTGAAATTAATCATAAAATTTTTCACGGCCTGGCACATAGTTTTAAAAATATTTCACATATGCTTGAGAAAATTTGTGTATTTTAGTTTTGGGGTGCAGAATTCTATATGCATCTATTAGTTTCAGTTGTCAACTGTTCAACTCTTTGGTATTCTTATTGAAGATTTTTGGTTAATCTGTCAATGGCCAAAACAGGTGTGTTGAAATTTTCCAATGTAATTGGTCAATTTCTTATTGTAATTTTGCCAAATTTTGCCAAATTTTGCCATACATATTTTGATGCTGTATTATCACATGCATACAGATTTAGAATTGTTATATCTCCCCACAGAATTAAATCTTTGATTATTATGTAGTAACTCTCTTCATCTCTATTAATATTTTTGAATTAAAGTCTATTTTTGATTCGTATTAAATAGTTACACCAACATTCCTTTGGTTATGACTACCAAGCTTGTTATTCCCTGCTATGGTGTGCTTATTTTAATATATGTGCTTTAAAAAAAGAATCTGAAATATTTTTGCCAGGGCTCTCTGCCTATCTATGTCTCTTGCTGTCTTAGTCATCTAGTACCACTACAATAGAAATATCACAAGTGGATGGCTTTAACAAAGATAAGTTTACTTCCTCATGGTAAAGTAGGCTAAAAGTTCAAATTCAGGGTGTCAGCTCCAAGGGAAGCCTTTCTCTCTGTCGGCCTTCTCATCAATCTTCCCCCAGACTAAGAGCTTCTCCACGCAGGGGCCCCGGGTCCAAAGGTCGCGCTCTGCTCCTGGCACTGCTTTCTTGGTGGTATGAGATCCCCTTCCTCCATGCTCGCTACCCTTTCCTTTTTATCTCTTGAGAGATAAAAGGCTACACCCCAGGGAAACTTCCTTTACATTGGCTCAGGAATGTAACCTGGGTAAGGGTGTTACAATCCCACCCTAATCCTCTTTAATATAAAATTACAGTCACAAAATGGAGGACAACACACAATACTGGGAATCATGGCCTAACAAGCTGACATATATTTAATTGAATCCATGACACTCGCCTTCTCTAAACTAGCCCCCAGCTTATGTCCTTTGTGAAGGCTCCTTTAACTGACCTCATCAGACTGCATTCTTGACCTTCTAGTTTATGTCCCTGAACCTTTATTGTACTGTTTTGCAGTCTGTAGATATTCATTAATTCTTTCAATACATCATTGTTGAGCATTTACATGTGCACTGTGCACATCCTGGGGATACAGCCCTGGAAAAATAGGCATAATCCAAGCACTCAGAGAGTTTGCAGACAACTGACGGAAATAATACTAAACAAATAATCACAAAGATATACATTTAATAAAAAGTTCCTTGTAGACTTTCTAGTTATCTTTCTTTGGATTGATGTCTAGCTTGATTGCATTGTGGACAGAGAATATGTTCTACATGATTTCAGTCCTTTGAAATGTATTGAGATTTATTTTTTTGGTTCAGTGTATGGTCAGTTTTTGTAAATGTCGTCTGGGTACCATAAAACAATGTGTATTCTAAAGTGATTGAGTGTAATGTTGTATATATGTTCTTTAGGTCACCTTCACTAATTTTGTTAAAAATATTTTGTGTATTTTTACTAGTTTTCTGTTTGTTTACTTTTTGACTGTTCTATCACTTACAGAACACCATGGTGGTGCAGTGGTGAAGAGCTCAGCTGCTAACCAAAAGGTCAGCAGTTTGAATCAACCAGCTGCTCTTTGGAAACTATATGGGGCAGTCCTAGGTGGTCTTGTAGGGTTACTATGAATCAGAATCAACTAGATGGCAACGGGTTTGGTTTTTTTTTGTTGTTGTTTTATCACGTACAGAGATGGGTATTCTGTAATTGTTTGCATTGTACATATGTTCTTTAGGCCAACTTTGTTAATTGCATTGTTCAAATGCTTACTATTATTAACGAATGTTTGTGTGTTTGTTCTATCTCCTACTGAGACAAATTTCTCTCCATGACTATTGATTTACCAATTTCTCCTTTTATATCCCCTCTATGTATTTTGACCCTGTGTTAGTTTTGGTGTATATAAACTTGAAACTATTATAGTTTCCAGTGAATCAGAACCTTCATCGTTAGAAAGTGATCCACTTTATCACTGGAAATGCTTTTTACCTTGAGGTGTATTTTGTCTGATATTAATAAAGTAAATCCACAATTAAAAATTGTTTTCTAGTTATATATTTTCCCATCTTTTTACTTTTAACCTTTTTGTATCTTTATGCTTATAAGCTATTTACACCGTAGCTCTAAAAAGTCTGATAACTTTTGTCTTTTAACTGAAGTACTTAGATTATTTATATTTAATGCAATTACAAATATATTGGTTTTGTTTATTCTTTTACTTTGTGTTTCCTATTTGGTCTTCCTATTTTTTCTTTATCTCTGTTTTTTCTCTATCCCTCTTTACTAATTAGGAAGTCATTTTGTTTCTATTCTTTTAGTGGTTACCCTAGAACAGTATTTCTAAAATATTTTGATCATAGGACTTTTTGAAATTAATGAAAACTTCAAGGAGCTTTTGCCTATTGGTTTATATCAATCAAAATTTACAAATTAAAAGTTAAAAATGAGAAATTTATTTATTCATTTAAGTAAAACCATTATAAGTTAGAATAAATAAAACATCTTAAAGAAAATAGTACAGCACTGTCAGTGATAGGATAATATCCATACACCCAGAAGGAAGACCACTTAATACTATTATTCAAATTTATGCACCAACCCCTAAGGCCAAAGATGAAGAAATAGAAGATTTTTATCAGCTGCTACAGTCTGAAATTGATTGAACATGCAATCAGGGTGCATTGATAATTACTGGTGATTGGAATGAGAAAGTTGGAAACAAAAAAGAAAGACCGGTAGTTGGAAAATATGGCCTTGGTGACAGAAACAATGCCAGAGATCGAATGATAGAATTTTGCATGACCAATGACTTCTTCATTGCAAATACCTTCTTTCACCAACATAAATGGCTACTGTACACATGGACCTTACCAGATGGAACACACAGGAATCAAATTGACTACATCTGTGGAAAGAGATGATGGAATAGCTCAATATTATCACTCAGAACAAGGCCAGGGGCCGACTGTAGAACAGACCATTAATTGCTCATATGCAAGTTCAAGCTGAAACGAAAGAAAATCAGAGCAAGTCCACGAGAGCCAAAATATGACCTTGAGTATATCCCATCTGAATTTAAAGACCATCTGAAGAATAGATTTGATGCATTGAACACTAGTGACCGAAGACCAGAGAGTTGTGGAATGACATCAAGGACATCATACATGAAGAAAGCAAGAGGTCATTGAACAGACAGAAAAAATTAGAAAAGACCAAGACGGATGTCAGAGGATACTCTGAAACTTGCTTTTGAACATCAAGCAGCTAAAGCAAAAGGAAGACTTGATGAAGTAAAAGAACGAAATAGAAGATTTCAAAGGGCGGCTCAAGAAGACAAAGCAAAGTATTATAATGACATGTGCAAAGAGCTGGAGATAGAAAACCAAAAGGGAAGAACATGCTTGGTGTTTCTCAAGCTGAAAGAACTGAGGAAAAAATTCAATCCTCAAGTTGCAACAGTGAAAGTTTCTACCGGGAAAATATTAAATGACACAGGAAGCATGAAAAGAAGATGGTTGGAATACTCACAGTCATTGTACCAAAAAGAATTAGTCGATGTTCAACCATTTCAAGAGGTAGCATATGATCAGGAACCGATGGTACTGAAGGAAGAAGTCCAAGCTGCTCTGAGGGCATTGGTGAAAAAGAAGGCTCCAGGAATTGATAGAATATCAACTGAGATGTTTCAGCAAATGGATGCAGTGCTGGAGGTGCTCACTCATCTATGCCAAGAAATATGGAAGATGGCTTCCTGGGCAACTGACTGGAACAGATCCATATTTGTGCCTATTCCCAAGAAAGGTGATCCACCAAATGTGGAAATTATAGAATAATATCATTAATATCACACGCAATCAAAATTTTGCTGAAGATCATTCAAAAATGGCTACGGCAGTATATCGACAGGGAATTGTCAGAAATTTTGAGGTGGAACCAGGGATATCATTGCTGATGTCAGATGGATCCTGGCTGAAAGCAGAGAATACCAGAAGGATGTTTACCTGTGTTTTATTGACTATGCAAAGGCATTTGACTGTGTGGATCATAACAAATTATGGATAACACTGCGAAGAATGGGGATTCCAGAACACTTAATTGTGTTCATGAGGAAACTTTACATAGATCAAGAGGCAGTTGTTTGGACAGAACAAGGGGATACTAATTGGTTTAAAGTCAGGAAAGGTGCATGCCAGGGTTGTATCCTTTCACCACACCTACTCAATCTCTATGCTGAGCAAATAATCCAAGAAGCTGGACTATGTGAAAAAGAGCGAGCCATCAGGATTGGAGGAAGACTCACTAACAACCTGCGTTATGCAGATGACACAACCTTGCTTGCTGAAAGTGAAGAGGACTTGAAGCACTTACTAATGAAGATCAGAGACCACAGCTTTCAGTATGGATTGCACCTCAACATAAAGAAAACAAAAATCCTCACAACTGGGCCAATAAGCAACATCATAATAAATGGAGAAAAGATTGAAGTTGTCAAGGATTTCATTTTACTTGGATCCACAATCAACACCCATGGAAGCGGCAGTCAGGAAATCAAATAGTGCATTGCATTGGGTAAATCTGCTGCAAAGGACCTCTTTAAAGTGTTAAAAAGCAAAGGTGTCACCTTGAAGTCTAAGGTGCACCTGACCCAAGCCATGGTATTTTCAATCAGATCATATGCATGTGAAAACTGGACGATGAATAAAGATGACTGAAGAAGAACTGATGCCTTTGAATTTTGGTGTTGGCCAAGAATATTGAATATACCACGGACTGCCAAAAGAATGAAAAAACCTGTCTTGGAAGAAGTGCAACCAGAATGCTCCTTAGAAGCAAGGATGGCGAGACTGCATCTTAAATACTTTGGACATGTTGCCAGGAGGGACCAGGCCCTGGAGAAGGACATTACGCTTGGCAAAATACAAGGTCAGTGGAAAAGAGGAAGACCCTCAATGAGGTGGTTTGACACAGTGGCTGCAACAATAAGCTCTAGTATAACAACAATTGTAAGGATGGCGCAGGACCTGCAGCGTTTCATTCTGTTGTGCATAGGGTCACTATGAGTTGGAACCAACTCGACAGCTCCGAACAACAACGAAGAAAATAGTTAAATTTTCCAAAACAAAACGAAATTATTTAGAAGAGTAGCATCTCTTTATATATTTTTTGCATATCTCTTTAGTGTCTGGCTTAATAGAAGACAGCTGAATACCCAATCTGCTTCATTCAGTCTGTTGCAATATGCTTTTTTTGGTTGAAGTGAATGAAGAAAATCCTATCTCTTACAAATATATAACTGGGAAAGGGAGGAGTACTTTAAGAGTTTTTTTTTTTTTTTTCAGATAGTTTTCTGTATTCTTTGATCCTACTCCAAAATTCAACAATTGGTAGTTTCTTAAAGGTTTGTTGCAATGACAGTAAAAATAAATTTTTTATTCTCTGTCACAGTACTCCCTAGCCATCAACACCACCACCCAGGTAATGTGAACTTGGGCTGCGGAATCTGTAGGAAAGCCACTTGTGTTTAAACCTCTCAGAAATTTTACTACTCTTACACCCAACACACACCCAGCACACACCCAGCACACGCACACACAGTTTTCTACCTGGAGATGAAGGTGGGGGAAGGGTTTATTTCTGGTCCACCCTTACACCGATGATACTGTCCTTTGGTATTTAGCTTAATGGGATGATTACTTGTTAGCCTTCCTACCTACTGCAAGTGTAAATCAGTAAAGTAAAACCACAGTAAATATATCTGGTAATACTTAATAAGTTGAATATGCATCTGGCCTATGACTCAACAATTCCATTTCTAGCTATATGCATATGGGCACAAAAAGGCAGGTACAGGATGTTTATTGCAAGATTATGTTAATGAAAAACAAAGACATTAATAGTAGGAGAATAAATAAATAAATGGGTTTATTAATACAGTTGAATGAATTAAGCAATATGCATCAATTTGCATGGATAAATCTCAAGAACAATGTTGAATAAAAAAATAAAAAGTTGTAAAAATACATACCACATGAAACCATTCATGTAAATATTTAAACACTCAGTAGAATATATTGTTCATGAATTTATACATATATAATAAAAGTATTAAAACATTGGAAACCCTGGTGGCGTAGTGGTTAAGTGCTACGGCTCCCAACCAAAGGGTCGGCAGTTCGAATCCGCCAGGTGCTCCTTGGAAACTCTATGGGGCAGTTCTACTCTGCCCTATAGGGTTGCTATGACTCAGAATTGACTCGACGGCACTGGGTTTGGTTTTCTGGTTTATTAAAACATTCATGGTAATGATATGGATTAAGTTCAGGATTGTGATTTCCTATGGAGAGAAGGAGGAAAAATTCTTAGAGAATGGGGCTTTGATCGCACTGCTTTCCTATTTAAAAAAAGATGTTACAGTATTTTCACTTTATTTTAAATATTTCGTAATTTAAAAAATACCCTACCTGCTTCCCTGCTTCTGCCTCCATCTTTTCCTAGCAGAACAACCCTGAGCCAGGCCCTAGGATTCATCCTTATCTCAAACCTTTATGTTGTTGTTGTTAGGTGCCTTTGCATTGGTTGCGACTCATAGCGACACTATGTACAACAGAACAAAACATCGCCCAGTCCTTGCCATCCTCACAGTCGTTGCTGTGCTTGAGCATAACCTTTATACAGTACACAAATTTCCTAGTGTTGACTCTGGCTCTGATCCTAATCTGATGACATGGTTCTCTGATTCTCAAGGCTCAGCCTTACCTAGTTTTGCAAATTGGCTTCCTCTCTTTTCATTGACCTTGAAGTCCTTGGTAACTAAGGAGTTGATCAAGGACTGAAATCTTTTTCATTGCTTTGGCCATACTTCTTTCTCTACTGGTGTTCTGCTCCTGCACCCACACAGATGGAGGCTACTTTAATTATTGATAGACTTTCTTATTGTCAGCCTGGGTTTCTGAATATCTGCTGAGCCTAGACTCCCTGATGCTATATTTGGTTTGCTTTTTGGATCACCTCTTAAACATGGTCTTGGATTCTTGGACACCTGCTGCATTCATGAGCTATCTTTGGAATTTGGAGCTCTGTGCTTCCAGAATGGATCTCTACCCAGCTCTGTTGCTTCAAACCTGTTCTGATCCAGTGCATGAGTGTAATAGATAGCTCCAGCTTAGAGTGATGAAAATTTACAGTTCTCAGCACTTGCAAAGCTTTCTGATTTCCTTCCTAACCTGTGTCAGACTGATCAAATTAAGCACTCTTGAGATCCAGACCTTAAAATAGAAACCCATTTATAAGGACACTGCTATCTCTCATCACCTTCCCTAACTCCTTAGACCTAGAGATAAAATACATCTTGGAAATAGAGCCCTCTGTCTTGGAGTTGACAGGGGCATCATGAGTCCTTGAAGTGTGCACCCAGGAAGACCTGCCCCCAAGCTACTTGCCTTATGTAATGCAACATCTGTTAGTGACCCCTTGTCTTAAGTGTCCTGAACCGCTCTGCATTTGAACATCTGGAACCTTCTGTTATCTGAAAATTTCCCTCTGGCTCACCCTAGGTTGGCTTCTTGCTTCTCTCCAAGACCCCTCTCTTTGCTCAACCATTTTAACAATTGGACCACACCCAATCTGAAGCTCCCATTATCTTCAAAGCTACTGACTCTGATCCCAGACCTCCACCTCCAACTCCACTGAATGCCCATTCCTCAGGACAAACCTGCCCAAGGCAGGCATACGAAAAGAGAAAATTAAAAGACATTGTAGAACAGAAGAAATGTGCTTGTTTTTTAGATGCCTCTTGCCAAATTCTGTAACAAACCCTTCGGATTCAATGATAAACAAGGCACAGTCCCTGCCTGCCTTCAAGTAGCACAGTGGTCAAGTCGGTTTTGCAGAAACAAAGACAATGGGTGAAGCATGAGATGGGCTAGAGTCAGAGGCTAGGGAAATTTATCCCATGAGGGTTTCCTGTCAAATATCTTTCCAGGTATTCCCAGGGGGAGCCAGGTTCCTGAGGATAGGAGGTGATGCCACTTCCTACTTAAAGTGTTTTCTGGGAACCAAGTGTCAGTAGAAATCCTAGCATTATGGATCTCTGCATCAGCCCTTTGGGGCAGTAGCCAAGGATCCTGCAGGGGGAATTTCACCAAATGGTAGCCAGAGATGAAGTGGCTGGGTCTCAGTGTTGGTCTTCTGGTTGTATTTCATTTGTCGAAGTATTGGATTTGTTTCCACTGGAGCCAATAATCTGGTATGGCAAGAACTACATATTCCTAAATATCCTTGACTAGTTTTTTAGTATGAAGGGTAGTAGTTGAATTTGGCAGGATGAAGGAGGGGCTGAAGAAGTATACTGTAGAATTTGAGCGTGTTTAGGAGCTGTAGTTATCCACCACCAATATGATGACTATAATGATAAGAAGATGAGAAGCGGCAATGTTTAGCTTTGTGAAGGGTTGTAGGAAGCTACCAAGTTACCAATATGTTATTGAGACTGGTAACATGATAGTAAGGTTGTCCCTGGGTGCCACTGCTGACATATCATTTGAAGGACATTTTGGGTTCTTTGAGGAAGCCTCTCAGTTATCCTTGTGATAACTGAGATTTTTTTCAAAAGAAATAAGGTGCTAACAACAGGCAAAAATTGAGTGTACCAGTGTGCAAAACAGGATGTAGGTTCACCCTAAATAAATATAGGGAGGTCCTCAGACCAGGGAAATCTTGATGCCTTTGTGGAGGTAGGATATGACCAGCGTGACTCTTGAAGTTTCCTGTTTGGGTTCCCTAACATAAGTGGAAGTGAGCCACTTGTTTTTGGAACAGCCATGAAGATGGTATTATATTATTGAAAGGCAGGGAGCTTAGTGAGGAAATCCATTATAAAGGCGGACCAGGGAAAATGAATGCTTGGCGGGAGCTACACAACAGGTGTTTGTTCTGTGTATATTTTGTACATTGTTCCATTCCATTACTTTAACTTTTTGACTAAAAACCAAACCCGTTACTGTTGAGTCAATTCCGATGCATTGCAACCCTATAGGACAGAGTAGAAGTGCCCCATAGTTTCCAAGGAGCTCTTGGTAGATTCGAACTGCCAGCCAGCTTTTTGGCTAGCGGCTGTAGTTTTTAATCACTACACCACCAGGGTTTCCAACTTTTTGACTAGGAGTTATCAAAAGTTACAAGTCAAAAAAAGCAGGATAGGCTGAAGTGAACTTATGAGCAGAAGGCAGGATTCATGACAATCTTCCATGACATGCAAGTCATCTGCTAAAGGCGTCTCTCTGAGGGCAAGCAGAGGATTTGCTTGATCTCTTACATGTTATTGCCACCCATGGATGAGAGATAAGAGATCCAGTACAAGCTGGATCATAGGATGGAACTTTGTGGTGTCACAAAACCCTGTCTCCGGAGGAGGTAGTAAATCACACCATTGAAAACTAGGAGAGGAAGCATTTGCCACATCCTGGCAGAAGGGGCTGGCAAATAGATTCTGTGTGGTATCCAAGAATCAAGCGTCATTTCTGCAGAGAGCTCCCTGTTTGTAAGATGGCGTTGTCCAGTCATGTCTTAATAAGGGGATGCTGTAGCAAGAAGCAGCATTGACCACATAACTAGAGACCAGATAGGAAAGCAGGCACTTCAGTGGGTGCTGGTATGGAGGGGCAGCAATGATTAAGATCAGACAGGATAAAGTACATTTCAGCAGTTATCAACTGAGGTCTTTATTTCCCTCTGGAATTTAGTTGAGAATACTTAGAATTACATAAAGAGTAAAGTGAGCTGGAAATTTCCATGAGATTTTTTTTTTAAGTTATAAAAAATGTAGACTAATATTAAAGTTTGAAGGGTACAGGTTTCACACTAAAACCCAAGCAACACCTTGTAAAAGGTTGTGACTTCTCTTTCTCGAAGAATACCATTTCCTCACGCCATGTACAAAAATCAGTGTGATGTTTTATCAGAACTGGTTTTTGTCAGGAGTTTAAATGGCAATGTCAGAAAAGCTCTTGACCATCTGAAAAAGAGAAAAAATTTCGGGCTTTTAAACTGGTAAACAGGAGCGCTGTAGGACTCTTATTTTTACAGGCATGCTGTTTCAAGATAACAAGATCTTTGTAAGAATCTTGTTACAGGGACTGATAAGCCTGGCAACCTGTGCAGTCAAATGTGAGATAAAGACACATTTAAAAAGGAAGAATTCTAAAATCAAACTACAGAAAAGAACAGAATATGACAAAATAAGAGATTACAAGAAAAATCAAGCCGATTGTCATCAAGTGATTCCAACTCAAGTGAATAAATAAGAGATTACAAAAAACCAAACCCACTGCTGTTGAGTCAATTTCGATTCATAGCAACCCTATAGGACAGAGTAGAACTGCCCCATAGGGTTTCCAAGGCCGTAATCTTTACAGAAGCAGACTGCCATATTTTTCCCCTGTGGAGCAGCTAGTGGGTTTGAACGATGGACCTTTTGGTTAGCAGCTGAGTGCTTAACCATTGAGCAACCAGGGCTCCTAAATAAGAGATTGCTCGTTGCCATCTAGTTAAGATTAGGACATTATAAATTTGGACTCTAGAAAAGTAATTTTTATTTTATTTTTTTACTAAATGGCATAGATGCCTTGATGTTTGATGCCTATTGACAACTCATTCCATTTTAAGACAAGGCTTATTACTATCCCCCTCCTCCCCCATATTTGAACCAAAGTCTGCTCCCCTCCCTCTGGAAGAACAGAGGAAGCCTAAGACATTACCTGTGTGATAGCCTTTCAACTTCAGTTTATGATATCCCTCTGAGCCTTCTTTCTTTGGGCTAGGTCCAACGGATTAAATTTCATATACGACATACTGTCTGGTACCCTTACCTCTGGTCATATCTCATTTGGTTAATGCAGGTATGGCCTCATTATCTTAGAGTAGAGTAGGACCACCACCTCTTTTACTCTGAGCCTTGTATTTTCGTTCATATAGCCTAAGGTTGCATTTGCTAATTTTTGGTAGCCACATCCTTCTGATGAAGGAAACTGGGTGAACCGGAGATGGTAGTCTATTTGGTGTTCTCATGATTGGCTCTGAGGAACCCTCTCTGAATGCCATTGTGGGGCAGGGGAGCAAGTATGTTCAAGGACGTTTGTTGTTGTTGTTAGCTGCCATTAAGTTGGTTCCCAACTCATGGGGACCCAAAGCACTAACCAGTCCTGCGCCTTCCCCATGATCAGTTGTGAATTGGACCTCCCTGATATATAATCATCGGCTGACTTTCAGAAGCAGATTGCCAGGCCTTTCTTTCTAGTTTGTGTTATTCTGGAAGCGCCTCTGAACCTGTTCAGCATCATAGCAACAGCGACAGATGAGTGGTTACTTGCTTGAAGTACTTTGGCTGGAAATCAAACCCAGATCTCTCGCATGGAAGGTGAGAATTCTACCACTGAACCACCAATGCTCAAAGATGCTGGGAAAGCAAAACAAATCAGGATCAAAACTAGTAGAGGCCCAGATGGACCTCTCTGAAAAACAAAACAGAACAGAACAAAAAAACCCATTGCAGTCAAATCAATTCCGACTCATAGAGACCCTATAGGACAGGGTAGAACTGCTCTATAGGCATTCCAAGGAGTAGCTAGTGGACTCGAACCTTTTGGTTAGCAGCCAAGCACTTAACTGCCATGCCACTAGACTTCTCTAGTAGAGTTTATGGCTTAAAATCCCAAATAGAATAGGGATTTCCAAAAAACTGGGAAACATTTGAGTTGTAATCGACTCTATGGCAATGGATGTGCGTGTGAAGAAGCATTTTACCTATGTTGTTACCTGCAAAGTATCTTTAAGGTTCTGCTACTTTTCAGCCTAGATTTTTACCAGTGTTTAATGACTTTCTGGACCAGAAGAATGCATGTGATTTTTATATTTCACATGCATGAGTATTTTCTCCTTTAAAAGATCTAATCACATAAAGATATTTCTGTTGAATTTGATGTGAGTCAAGCAATAAATACCAAGGATGCTCTTACCTGCATGTTAATGTTTCATTTGAAAAGCAAAGCAGTCAAGCAACAAGGAATTGATAGACCCAGGAACAACTTGTTCTAGGATCTGCTTATCTTGTCATAAGGTTATGACAAGATTCAAAGGACTTCTCTTGCCCTTTAGATACATAAGCCAGGGGAAGTCATCTAATACCTTTTTAAAGTAGTAAGCATGCGTGCTCTTGGCTCACATGAAAAGGAAGTCTATTTCACCTTTTGCAAAACACTTTTTTTTTTTTAAATTGTGATTTAGGTGAAAGTTTACAGAGCAAATTATTTTTTATTAAACATTAATATACAAATTGTTTTGTGACATTGGTTGCCAAACTCTGTGATGTGTCAACACTCTCTCCTTCTCCACCCCAGATTACCGTTTCCATTCGTCCTGTTTTCCTGTCCCTTAATGTCTTCTCGTGTTTGCTTTTGGGCTGGTGTGCCCATTAGTCTCGTATACATGATTGAACTATGAAGCATGTCCCTCATGTGTGTTATTGTTGGCCTATAGACTGGCCTAATTTTTGGCTGAAGGGTGAACCTCAGGAGTGACCTCAGTACTGAGTTAAAAGGGTATTTGAGAGCCATACTCTTGGGGTTTCTTCAGTCTCTGTCAGACCAGTAAGCCTGGCCTTTTGTGTGTGTGTGTGTGAATTTGGATTTTGTTCTACATTTTTCTCTAGCTTTGTCTGGGACCCTCTACTGTGATCTCTGCCAGAGCAGTCAGTGTACAAAAGATGTTTTTGCATATAAATTTTAGTTTTTGTAGATTAAATTGTCTTTCCATTTACTTACACTAAATGCTTTTGAAATGCTTGATAACATTCATGCTTTGAGTTAGTAGTGTCTCTAACATAAGTTTTTTTTGTACAACTTCATGCTTCTATTTCATAACTAATGGCATACCAACCATCTTAAATCAGTTGGGCAATGATATTTAATGAAACTGTCTTACGAAGTGTTACATTTAGGCATGATTATTTGTTTTTAAATTTCAGATAATTATATATTATGTTTTCTTAAAACCTGTTGCCATCAAGTTCATTCTGACTCATAGAGACCCCATAGGACAGGGTAAAACTACCCCATAGGGTTTCCAAGGAGTGGCTGGTGGATTTCAACTGATGACCTTTTGGTTAGCGGCTAAGTTTTTAACCATTGCACCACCAGGGCTCCTAAATCATCATAGTCACAGCTAAATAACTGACTTACTTAACTTTTCATATATATAAAAAAATATATATGCTGGTGCAAACCCACCAGCTACTCCTTGGAAACCCTATGGGACAGTTCTACTCTGTACTATAGGGCTGCTAAAAGTTGGAGTCAACTCAATGGCAACTGGTTTATGATAACTTAAGTCAGAATAATCATTATAGTTGAGTATGGTATATAATAATAGAGCTCAGATTTATTTTGCAAATTCAGCAGGTCTTTAATTGAAGTGGCACTTATGAATTATCACCTGTACTATTTACTAATAAGCATAGCCATGGTTTTAGAATTTATTGAGCATTTAATGAGCATGTACTATATCTTGGAGCCCTGGAGGCACAGTGGTTAAGAGCTCTGCTGCTAACCAAAAGGTCAGCGGTTCAAATCCACCAGCTGCTCCTTAGAAATGCTACGGGGCAGTTCTGCTCTGTCCTACAGTGTCGCTGTGAGTTGGAATCGACTCAATGGCAACAGGTTTGGGTTTTTTTTTTTTGGGAGGGGTGTTTACTACACCTTAAAACATTACAAGATATCATGTTATAAGAGTGGTTAAAATGAGTTTCTTTCAAGAGACTCACGATGGTAAGTCTATAAGGTACACACTGTACAACAGACCGTAATGTAATATATGTGCTTTTAAAATTATGAATTAAATACATCATCCCTTAAATTTAAAAAGCATTTTTACACATCATTTAAATGACTGATGAAATTATGATTTTGATTTAAGTACTATTAAATAATGCATGTAAAGCAACCATCAAAAAAAGGTGGTCTGTTTCACTACCTTTTCCTGTGTTTTCCAATTTTCTATATAATATGTATTAACTCACAACCAGAAAAAAATCCAAAAAAATGAGCGATGTGGAAAATAAGGATTAACATTATCTCTTTTTACAAATGAACTGCCAGCTGGAGCCATCACTCAGGCAGGAAACAGGAATTTAGCAAGTGGGCCAAAGGGAGATTCAAGTTCTCGAACAGGAAGAGACATGGAATCTGCTCCTGGCTGTCAGAGGTTGCTAGTGTAAAGCCCCAAATCTCCTGGGGAAAGATGACGCCTGCCTTTGTAGTCAACAGGCCATCAGCGGGATTAAGTTGAGAGGCTAGCTTGGTGTAGTATGCTCAGATTCATTGAAAGGTAGAACCAGGTGTCACCAGCTAATTTTAGTCTGAACTATGACATTTAGTGCACCACGTGATGTAGAACAAGTCACTCAGCCTCGCTAGGTCATAATTCTTTCAAGTGTTTAGAACCCAAATAGCTTGGTCCCATCAGACTACATCTAAAAATGAAAGTAACATTTCCATTGTTGTTAGTTGCTGTCCATGCTGTGTATTTCCATTAGATACCAAAATTACAGTGCTGGACACACCATCAATTTGATTGCTAGAAATTAGTCCCTAAGCTTCCCCCTGGGACACATGAGGGTTTCCCAGGCACTGTCTTAGGCACACTATGTTCTCTGCCCTGCAATTGCTACTCTGGCTCCTAGGAACACCACCTCCCCATGACCCCCACTGCCACCCAGATTCTGGCTTCTGTGGGTAAAGGCAGATACCCCTTGCTATACCACCCCAAGTACGGGGCAGGCCTTTCCATTAATTCCCCTAAGCAGAGCACAGATTTGGCCTGTAACAGTTATTAAGATGTTACTGAAGACTTCTAGGAATGGAAGGTGTATGTTGTTGTTAGCTGCCACAGAGTCAGCCCGACCGTAGAGACCCCGTGCATAAAGCAACAAAACAACGCTCGGTTCTGCACCGTGACTGATTGGGGATAGCACTGTTAGGACCGATAGGGTTTCATTGGCTTGTTTTCAGAAGTAGATCCCAGGCCTTTCTTGCTAGTCTGTCTTATTCTGGAAGCTCTACTGAAACCTGTTCAGCATCACAGCAACACCCAAGCTTCCACTGACAGTTGGATGGCGGCTGTGCAAGAGTTGCATTCGCTGGGAATCAAACCTGGATCTCCCACATGGAAGGGATACAGAATATAGGATGTCTTAGTTATCTAGTGCTGCTATAACAGAAATACCGGAAGCGTATGGCTTTGACAAACAGAAATTTATTCTCTCGCAGTCTAGGAGGCTAGAAGTTCGAATTCAGGCTGCTGCCTCCAGGGGAAGGTTTTCTCTGTCTGCTGGCTCTGGGGAAGGTCCTTGTCATCAGTCTTCCCCTGGTCTAGGAGCTTCTCTGTGCAGGACCCCAGGTGCAAAGGACAGGCACACTCCTGGCTCTTCTTGCTTGGTGGCAATGAGGTCCCCTCTCTCTCTGCTTGCTTTTCTTTTACATCTCAAAAGAGATTGACTCAAAATACAACCAATCTTGTAGACTGAGTCCTGCGTCATTAATATAACTGCCTCTAATCCTGCTCATTAACATCATAGAGGTAGGATTTACAACCTATAGGAAAATCACATCAAATGACAAAATGGTAGATAATCACACAATACTGGGAATCATGGGGCTAGCCAAGTTGACACACATTTTGGGGGGACACAATTTCAACCCATAACACAGGATACACTGTGGTTACCATCAGGAATGGTGTGCACAGAGCCCACAGTCCCAAACCCGGCTGTAGGCTCCTTTACCAGGCCTGCCTCTCTGGGAGAATGTGCAATAGCACTAGTACTCAGCATCACCCTCTGGGGAAATGCTTTAAACTAACTACCCCTTCTCACATTTTAAATTGACATAAAATTATGCACCACAGGTTATACCATTGCAAAGGATGGTGTCTTAGTCATCCAGTGCTGCTGAAACAGAAATACCACAAGTGGCTGGCTTCAAGAAACAGAGAAGTCTAAATTCAGGGCGTCAGCTCCAGGTGAATGCTTTCTCTGTCGGCCCTGGGGGCAGGTCCTTGTCATCAACCTTCTCTGGGTCTAGGAGCTTCTCTGAGCAGGAACCCCGGATCCAAATGACGCATTCTGCTCCCAGCGCTGCTTTCTTGGTGGTATGAGGTCCCGTCTCTCTGCTTGCTTCTCTCTTTTATATCCTTGTAGATTGAGTCCTACCTCATTAACATAAATGCCAATAATTCCACCTCATTAACATCATTTACAACACATAGGAAAATTACATCAGATGAGAAAATGGTGGACAGTCACACAACACTGGGAATCATGGACTACCGAAGTTGACACACATTTTTGGGGGACACGATTCAATCTATAACAACAGATGGCATATCCGCCATGTTGTAAATACTAAAAATGTTAAGTAAAATATTAAGCTTTCAAAAGATCCAGTGGAATAAAAATACTACAGCAATATGCAGGGCACCAGTCACTCTGCATTCCGTGCAAATCAAGCTCCCTGGAGATGTGCGAAGCAGTCCTCATGATGTGCTACCGTTATCCTTTAAAAAATAATTCACTGAACACTTCTTTAATGGCGGATATTCAATTTGTTTCTCCGTAATCTTACATTTCCATTTCATTGTTCCCCCACGGTTTTGTCCTAATATAATTACTTTCTATATTTCAAGGTTTTTTTTTTTTTAATTGCCCACTCTCATACTTCTCTGTTACAAAAAAATCGGTACAAAAATAAAAAGGCTTTTTAATTTTCCACGGCTGTAAGGCACGTTAGAACCCCCTTCTAGATTGAATTAGCCCTACAAGTTATACTAGAATTCAAATGCACAAAACAATGTAAGTATATTGTAAAGTTTCATAATTATTAAACATAACATGTACATTTTATTGAAGTGCTTTTCTTTATGAGATGCAAGTAACTTTTAAAAAATTAGTTCATGTATCCACAGATGGGTATTACTGATTGCTATAATGAGATAGGTTCCAGCATCACCCCATTCCTAGTCTTCACTGTGTACCCGTAGACTCTGAGAAACCATGTACACAGAACTAAATAGAAGGGGATAGAGGTTTCTAATAGCAGTGTCATGCAATTTTTTGAACTATTTCCCAGCTAGATGCCAAAAATCCAAATAGTTCACCAAAATTATTTTTAATGATCCATTAGTGGAAACTCAATTAGGCTCTCCTTCAATTTCACTAAAAGCAAACAGCTGGAAACCACCTGACTTGCAAAAAGACTATTAATCATACCTGTTATTCTTAAATTAGGGGCACAGTGGTTAAGTGCTTGGTTGCTAACCAAAAAGTCGGTGGCTCAAATCCACCAGCGGCTCCGTGAGACACAGATGTAGCAATCTACAATCTTGGAAACCGTATGGGGCAGTTCTGCTCTGTCCTTTAGGGTCACTGTGAACCGGAATTGACTCGATGGCACCCAACGACAACAATTCTTTTACTTAGACCCCCTTTTTTAAGCTGATATATTCACAAAGTGTTGGATAAGTGGTTAATACTGTTAATTTCAACACATCTTTGCATTATAATGTTTTAATAAAACCCAACCCAAAAACCCAGTGCCTTCGAGTCGATTCCTACTCATAGTGACCCTGTAGGACAGAGTAGAACTGCCCCACAGAGTTTCCAAGGAGTGCCTGGCGGATTTGAACTGCTGACCCTTTGGTGCTTTTATTAACCACTATGCCACCAGGGTTTCCGTTTTAATAAAAGCATACTTTTTTGAAAAGCAGACTTTTCTACCCATATGTTGACAGTCATGGACTTGGTGGAAGTCTAGAGGCCAGGTGTGACAGCAGTAGTCAACTGATCCGATTCATAACACCCTGGAGGGTAGGGACAGCTGAAGCTGACAGCTTGAGAACCCTTGAAGCATCATCTTGTCCTCATTTATTCATTCTTTTATTCAGTGGATAGTTACTGAGTGCCCACTATGTGCCATTCCATATTGAAGGAACAGCTTGTGGTAAGGCTCTGAGGCAGGGAGAGGGTGGCCCAGTTTTGAGAAAATGAAAAGAAGACAGTCTGAGGTAGAGAATGTTGAGAGTAGAAGAAAAAGGCACATCATGGGGAGAGCTATAAGTCACTGAAAGAGTTTAAGTGTGTGGGGGGTAGTGACATGGTAAGATATGAGTTGCCTGAGAAGACGTGTCAGTCCTTTGGGAATAGAGTACAGATACTTCAAGCAGCAGGTAAAAAGACAAAGTCTAGAAACAAAGTAACTGCTAGGAGAATATGGACTTTGTGAACTAGATGAATTTAATGACTTATAAGGAGCCGTGGTGGCACAATGGTTAAGTGCTCAACTGCTAACCAAAATGTTGGTGGTTCATGGTAGAAAGCAGCTCCATGGTAGAAACACCTAGCTATCTGCTCCCATAAAGATTCCAAATCCTCTTCCATTGATTCCAACTCATAGTGACCCTAGTGGACAAAGTAGAACTGCCCCATAGGGGTTCCAAGGAGTAGCTGGTGGATTTGAACTGCTGACCTTTTGGTTAGCATCCTGAGCTCTTAACCACTGTGCCACCAGGGCTCAGCCTAGAAAACCCTATGGGGTAGTTCTATTCTGTCACATGAGGTCGCTATGAGTTGAAAATTGAGTCGATGGCACCCAACAACATATAAAGTACTAAAAAAAAATAAACAACATCTACACAATACTTGTATGTGAATGTTCGTAGCAGCATTATTCATAATACCCAAAAAGTAGAAACAATTCGAGTGTCTATTGACTGCTCAATGGATAAATAAAATATGGTATATGCATACAATGGGATAGTATATAGCAAAAAAAAAAAAAAGAAAAAAGTTCTGATATTTGTGATTGACATATTATATAACTCCATTTATAAGAAATGTCCAGAATAGGCAAATTTATAGAGATGCAGTCAACAACAAAGTAGCTCAGTGAGTGCTTAGGGCTGAAGAGGAAGGGAGTTGACTGCTATTGGGGATGGGGGACAAAATGATCTAAACTTAGATTGTGGTAATGGTCGCACAATTCTGTGAATATACTAAAAACTATTGACTTACACTTTAAATAATAGGTGAATTGTATGACCTGTGAATTATATCTCAATGAAGCTGTTTTTTTTTTCTTAAGAAAAACCAAAAAGAATGCAGGAGCCAGGGACATCTATAGACATGGAACTCATTAATCTTAAATTTCTTCTCATTTTATATATTCGTTGTACTTCAAATAATTATAGCACAGGAGACCACAATGGCTGTCTTGCTAGAGCGAGCTGGGAGGACTTACAGCTCTAACACAAGCTAGAAACGTACAGTCGAGCCCACCCTTCATCTACATTTACAGTACCAAGCAGCTGTTTCAGTTCATCACACTGAGGGCTGCAGAAGACACAGAAACAATGGTCTTAATTTGCTAAAATAATATCTTCAAAGAAAATCATTTTGCTTTTAGTAAGTGACCCTACAATATTTGTTGAAATTTTGGTTTCATTAAAATTAAGGTGTTCTTTTAAGATATTGCCTCAGACCTATTTAATATTTATTTTCTATCTATTTTTTTAGCCCTGATTAGGAACATGTGAATCATTATTTATTAAGCAATACATTGGTTTAAAATAGCTTCAGAGAAACGGAATATGAGGTTGAGCAGGTGGCAATACTTCCGTTTTCACACTCGGAGAAGGCCAAGGTTTCTTAGGGAAGCACGCCTGGTATCTGTATTAATCAGTTTCATAGTTCCTCAGCCGGGGTGTGTGTTTGCGTGCGTGTGTGTCCAATTTTATTTGGTTTGTGCTGCCGGCTCTGTGAGGTTTTTTATGAAGATTCATTTCATTTCCCTTTCCTGCTTCTGTCCTACTTGCGTGAGCGTGCCAAAGTGTAATCCAGGCTTGACGACTTTGTGTGTAGGCTAGTTAAACTGCCTTGGTTGCTGAATGAGGAAGTTGAGATCTAGTGATGATAAAGTATCTTGATTTAGTTGAGTCACTAGGTAATGACCGGCCTGGAGCTGGAATTCAAGTCTCCCGATTTCTGTCTCGTAGTGAAACACCCTCATGATTTTCCAGCCTTCAGCCTCCAATATTCTCAAACCTTACACTTAGGAACAGCCATCTACATTGGACCTCACTTTATGTTACTTTTTCTCAGAACTGATTTTAAGTATGGACAGAAGAGGTGGTTATCTATGTGGTATAAATGGAAGGAAGAAACCAAGGGAAAAATGTGGCCCTTCCTTTTGGGCCATTCATTTCCCAATAAAAAAAACTCCCACTTATCTTTCTGTAATTAAACAGCAATACCAAACTAAAAAACCAAACCTGTTGCAGTAGAGGCAATTCTGACTCCTAGCGACCTCATAGGACAGAGCAGAAGTGCCCCATCAGGTTTCGAAGACTGTAATCTTTTCGGAAGCTGACTGCCACATCTTTATCTTGCAAAGTGGCTGGTGGGTTCCAACCATAAACCTTCAGGTTAGTAGCTAGCACTTAACCACTCCACCACCAGAGGAAAAAAAAAAAGCCAGGGCTTCCTTAAATAGCAATACGTCATGATTTATCCAGGTATTTTTAACAAAGGTGGCAAACACCAGAGTTCTGACCTAATAGATTTTAGGAGACAATGGCAAGGTCATTGGAAATTAAGTCTTTACCGATTGTTTCTCACCTGTACTACATGTCTCTTAATTGATCTCCCTGCTTTCGCTTTGGCCTCCTTAACGTCCATTCTCTGCAGGGAAGAGTTTTTTTTAAAAAACGTAAACCATACGTGTCGCTCCCCTACATAAAACCCTCCAGTGCTTTCCATTGCACTTAGAATAAACTCTCTTTACTTTCTGGGCTTACAAAGCCGTACAGGATCTGGTCCATGTTTGTTTATATCCCCAAACTCATTTCCTCTTCCATTCTTTTTTTTTTTCCCCCCTCCCTTGAACGCACCAGAATAAGTCCCAGTTTTGGACCTTGGTGTTACCGGTTTCCTGTGCCTGGAATGCCCTTCCCTCCGATTTTTGCATTACGGTTACTTAAATCGCTGCTTAACTGTCTCCTTCCTGAAGGGCCTTACCTGAAATAGCCACCCAATCACAATCACCGTCACATCACCAAACTGCTCTTCGCGTAGAGCAAAACGTCAAGTATCCCCGACACCCCCGTAAGCTCCCTGGAACGTACACTATTTATCTTCATCGATGCTCAGTCGACAGCCTAGAGTAGTGCCTAAAATAAATGCAGGAGCTCAACAAAAATTTGTTGAAGAATGTACATATGAATGCATCTCCCCCGGCCCTGTCCTCCAAACAGGGCAGCATTTGACTCAAGGAGGATACACTTAACACGTCTTTCTCATCTTATCTGGTATTTTCACCCTTGAGGAACAGGCGCCCCAGACAGCGCAACCTGACCGGCCCTGCCGCTTCTAAGTGGACATAATCAGCGCCCTAGCTTTTCATCTCGTGCTAGGCTTCTCCGAGCCAAAGCTTTCCTTTCCGCTTCCCAAACCACGTAAAACCGAAGCGGTGAGCATTAGGGCCTGGGAGCCCTTGATGCTAATTCCTGCGGCGCGGAGAGGGCCGAGGGCCTGATGTGCTGTGAGTGGTCCTCCCCAGAGATGCAGGGAGAAGGGGCGGAGTCATCCCGAAAGGATGGGCCAAGTAAGGCCCGTCAGATCTGCTGGGGCTGCTGCCTTGGGAAGGGCTCAGAGCTTCAGAAGAAAGCAAAGCGGGCCTTGAGGCGAAGAAAAAGTCCAGCTGGCCTCAGGCGGTAAGACTATGGGGTCGAAGGGAAAAGAGGCAGGGCCTGAAACCAGACCTGCGGAGCTAGCCGAGGCGTGGTTATGCTCCCAGAAGAAAGGGTTAAACCGTTTCCAGGGCAACACATCAGGAAGCGCGCAAGACGTCCGGCGCTGGTTCGTAGGTCGGCCTCGAGTTCAAGCCCCCACGGCCGAACGGGTTCCGGCCAATGGGGAGAAGGCCTGGGCGTCACGTGAACGGTGGGGCCGATCCGGAGCTGTCTACGAGCACGTGGGAAGGCTTTTCCTTGTTGCTCCTTTCCTTTTTTAAAGCCCACCCACTTTTGCGCGGGCTTGGCCACAGTTGCTCTCGCGAGAGGCGCACCACCCTCTCGCGAGAGTGAGTGGGAGGCGTGGGGAGTAGGCAGTGTCGCGGGCTAGAACTGCTGCGGCGGAAGGCGAGGGGGTGGGCGGAAGGCGAGGGGGTGGGCAGGGCGGGGAGGGCCGCGGGTGGGGAGGGGGGAGGGCTGGGGTCCGGTGCGGGAGGGGAGCCTGCCTGCTCGCCCCGCTCGCGCGGCTGGTCGTTGCGGGCCGGTGACATGCCTGTGAGCTGCTAAGGCTGCGGCCCCCAGGTGAGCCGGACGCGGACCCCACCGCGGCGTAAGCAGCGCGTTGGCAGGGGAGGCGGCGATGTGTGGGGCTAGGATGGATGGGCGGCCCGGCTCAGGCGCCCTAGCCCGGCCGCCCGGGCTTCGGGTTCGGGGCCCCCGGACAGCTGCGCCTTCGAACGGCGGTGGGAGGAGGGCGGGAGGAGCGGCGCGGAGGAAGCCTGAGGTGGTCCTCGGGGCTTGAGACGGATGAACCTGGGATCCGGGCGAACCTGGGATCCGGGCTGTGGCGTTGCAGCTGCCACCTCTTGGGATGGCAGGTTCAGTTTCCATCCCCGGTGTGTCGTCAGAGCCGGGTACTCCCGGTACGTGCTGGTTTGTGTTGCTGGTGCGAGTACAGGAGCAAATGCAGGAGGACATTGCAGTTTGTCCCCAAACATCATCCTTACTGTCAGGCTCCTTGAGCCTTGGAACCAGGCACAGCCCAAATCTTGTGACAGAAACGGAAGGCGTCAAGCAGCTCTTCAGAGAACTCATATTTGGATTGGCTGTAAAATCCTTTCCTAAACTGTTAATCGCTTAAACGCTAGTTATCCAGTATTCCAAGGAGCCCTGGAGATACGGTGGTTAAGCGCTGGGCTGCTAACCTAAAGGTCATCGGTTCGAACCCACCAGCCGCTCCTGGGGAGAAAGCTCTGGGAGTCTGCTTCCCATAAGATTTACAGCCCTGAAAACCCAGTGAGGCAGTTCTGTTCTCTCCGAACATGTCGCTATGAGTCGGAATTTGACTTGAAGGCAGAGGGTTTGGGTTTATCCAGTATTCCAAATGGATTGTGTATCTTGTTATTCCAGGGATCTACAAAGCTGATTTATAAAAATATGTAGTTGTAACTCGTTTTTTAAAAACTATGGCAAAATGACAATGACAGTAAAATCTAAACCACTACACTGATAGAACGTGGCATTTCTTCTGTTTTCCCTCTCTTCTTAAACCTTATTAAACGAAGTGGTGTGTCTTAAGATGTTCAGGAATTTCAGAATGAGCAATACTGCGGAGATCCTTATCTAGCGGTCTTAGTGCAAACTGGAGTTAAAAATTCTGTTTTCTTTTCAGCTTCGTAATTATTCAGTCCCTTGGAAAATTCTAAAGTTTTCCCCTTAGCTTCTTCCCACTTTGCTAGGAGTGTTTTGATAGTCTGAAAATGAGAAAATACAAAGTACTCAGAATAGGGTTCTCAGTAATGCAAAGATGGCTTCGTTTTAATGTCTTGTTTATGATTTTAGAGTAAAGGGCAGCATACTGCCTAGCGTGATTGGTGTCAGTTAAAATAGTGTAGCGCAATTTAATGACCTTTTCTGAGTACGCAGTCGCGTTATTGCAAATAGTACCCTGGTTATTCATACGGTGTTCCTTGAGGCAAAAGTGTAACCTCAAAATTGGCAGTGAATGTCATGATTAACTGTAGGTGTGAATAACAGTAATTTATGAGAGGTCAGAGTGTATGGAAAAATTTGGAAACGGATAGTAGTGATAGTTGAACAACATGATGTTTGTAAAAGTCACAGCATGTAAGAAATGTTGAAATAGATGTTTTGTTATATATTCATCACAGTTAAAAAAGGGGGGGAAGGGTGTAAGGGAATTGGAAGAAGTGAGTTCCCAAGCTGAGTTAGTAACCAGTGACTAGTGTATATACTATACTTCTGTCTGCACTGTTAACTGCAGTTAATAACTGCACTGTTGATAAGTATGTAGTCATACTCCGAGGCCAGTGATATTTCCCAGTTGTTTAGGATATAGTACTCGTTTAAAATCCAGAACAGCAATGAGAAATTCTCTATCCTCTGAACTCCCAGGGGAAGTCTAGAAGCTGAAGAAATACTCCTTTGCCCTTAAACCCACTGCCTTCGCGTTGATTCGGACTCATAGTGACCCTAGAGGACAGAGTAGAACTGCCCCATGGGGTTTCCAAGGAGTGCCTGGTGGATTCCAACTGCCGACCTTTTGGTTAGCAGCCATAGCTCTTAATCACTACACTACGAGGGTTTCATGAGTGGAAGAAGGTCTCTCTCTAAATGTATGTGTGTGTACACACTTATGTGTGTATGTGTGTATATGTGTATAAATAAATATATATATATATATAGGGTTGCTAGGAGTTGTAATTGACAGCAATGGGTTTATAGATACAGATACATATACGTATACACGTACGTACTTTTTTTTTAAATTCCAGAAGCTTATTGTCCAAAAAATTAAATCAAACCAAATCAGATAATATATTACAGGTCATTTAAAGGGAATTTTCCAGTTATAAATAGGCAGAGGCGTTCTGCCCAAACTTGGAGAAAATGTGAAAAACTTAGGAGCTGTCCTTTTGTGAATGGACAAAAAACCCAGTCGAGATTAGAAAAGTTCCGTCACATTCTATATTGGTAAATTTATTTCAGGGATAGAAAAACAATTTTTTTCATGGTCTCTCTAACCTTTTTTTGGGCAGGAGTTTCAAACTTGTGAGATGTTTGTTTTGTCTGTCCTTTGAAAAGTAATGGAGGTAGCTCTGTACTTACTTTGGTAAGCAGATTTATTATTATTTTCGGTCTAGTGACCTGCATTTTAATAATAAAATCAACCACTTAACCACTTGGAGGGCATGAGGGCTGGGGACAAGTCACTAAAAGATCTAAGCCTAGCCTGGACTTGAGTTAAGGATGTGTAAATTGATAATGTGGGAGAAGGGCGCAGAAAATACATTATCAGTTTAAAACAGATTCGACAGCTCCAAATGCCTTTATTCTTCTACTCATCTTTATATACGAAAGTTAATTTTATTTTTAAATACTGAGGTAAAGTCAGTTGAGACATATAGATTAGAGACTGATAAAGGAGAAAAGTTAACACCTTTTTTTTTTTAGTAATCTGAGAATGTTTTATAAAAAAAGTAAATGTTGTAGTAGTCCGGAATAGAGACAATGTTGCTTGAATGAAAATGAAGTAGAGTGTGAAGAGTTTGGGTTTTAGAATTAGACAGATCTGGTAATTAACATCCCTGGGCCTCATTTTCCTTCTTCCTGAAATGAGGGTGGTAATTTTTTTTTTTTTAGCCACCTCAAAAAGCTATTGCAAAGAACAGAAGAGCACATAGTAGCTGCTTGTTGTTAGTTGCTGTCAAGTTGGCTGGGACTCATGGGGACCCCATGAATAACAGAATGAAAAGTTTCCTGGTCCTGCACCATTTTTAGGATCCTTGGTATACTTCAGTCACTTGTTGGAGCCACAGTGTATTTATTTTAAGTGCTTTCCAGCCTAGGAGGCTCATCTTCTAGGACTATACTGGATAATATGCTAGTGTGATCCATAGCGGTTTTTTTTTTTTTTTTTTCTGTAAGAGTAGGAGTTTAGTAAATTTAGTAAGTAAATGAATAGCTTTCTTATATGCCAGTAATAATAATCTAAAAATGTAGTCTATTAACAAGACCAGGCAAGCATACAAATGCTCAGGGAAGAAATTTACTAACTTTTTTTAGGATAAAAATAATTTACAATTTTACTGAAGGAAATAAAAGTCTTGAATACAGGGTGGCAGGTGACAGAAGCTTGACATAAATTATTGTAAACTGAAAAAATTTGCCGGAAGGACACTGAAGCAATTCACAGCTGTAGAATCCTGATTGATGTGAGATTACCGGGAGTAGAACCAGGGGCCTGCCACTCCCAGAATTCTTTCTCTTTTCTGTGCTTTCCTTAGGGCATGAGCTGCATTTTTTCAGGCACCTGCATGGATTGATACATGCAATCTAAGATGAAAAAAGAGCTGTTCTCTTTGCTTTCAGTATGAAAAATACTGGGGAAGACCTGTGACTATCCAGGCTTGGGTGATCTACCCCACCCCTCAATTAGTTACTGAGGGAGTCAGGGAGCAGCATAATTGAAAGCCTGTCAGACTCACATAGAATGTATAGGGAGGGAGGAGATGTTCCCAAAATAAAGTGAGAGGAAATAGTGTAAGTCAGGAGGAGGTTATTGGGGAAATAAATACAACAGATGTGCCTGACAGAAAGAATCAATTGTTTACCTGGATGAACACATGATGTATTAACATGTTAATTCTTTTGATAAATGAAGTTATTATACTTTCGTTAAATACTTTTTCAATATAAATCCAAAAGGGACTTCTTTTTAGAAATTGACCAAATGTTTTTAACTACAGTTTTCCTAGAGACTAAGCAAGTAAAGCAAGTAAGAATAGACAAAAAGAAAGAAGGAGGTCTGGCATCACCAGATATTAGTTGATACTGTAAACTGTATTAAGTGAAACAATATTCAGGTATTAAAAAAGACAGGTTAATCTAGCAGGACAACTCAGAAATAAACCCCAGTATATTTGTGAATTTAGAACATGTCATCACAAATCAAGTTGAATTCTTATTTCTGAATGAAAGAGCCAACATGCGCGGATGTGCGTACGCACACACACACATGCACACACACACACCCTTGGTGTGTATGATATGTGAAACAGTTAAACTTTGAATTATTTCTTTTAAACTGCAGGAGACAGAATTTCTGTAAAGTTTCTAAGACCAAGAATTAGTACTGTATTGAAAATAACAGTATTACCTATGTGACTGATTTAGGATTCTGAACATTATTGATACTTTATTTTTTGTGTTAACATTATTGTTTGATTTTAGTGAGATTAAAACTTTTTATCTGGTCTTTATTAGGTTTATTCCTGACGGCTGTACCCTAACCACAGTTTTCCTACCCACTGGTAATTTTAGGAGTCTTATCCTCCCAATTGGGGTGGACACTCAAACCCATGTCCCAGACACTTTGAGAACCTTTGTGGGTTTCTAGAATTTTTTCCCCTTCTGGAGAATTCAGTCTCTTCTTTCCTCTGTGCTTTGCAGGTCTCTAAATTCTTGGCCTTCTGCCAACAGAGTTTTTGTGTATTTTTATAAGGAATCAAGTTGATAAGTAACTTGTCAGATTTAACTGGGATTACTACATCACCTTGGAGCCCAGGATGAAGCAGTTTTTAAGAGTTTGGCTGTTAACTGAAAGGTCAGCAGTTTGAATTCACCAGCTGCTCCTTGGAAACCCTATGGGGCAGTTCTGCTGTGTCCTATAGGGTTGCTATAAGTCGGAATCAACTAGATGGCAACGGGTTTGGTTTGGTTTACTATATCACCTTGGGCCCCTCTGCTTTCAGTTTACCGGGCTGCCACCATTAACCACACTTTAGAATGAAAATCTGCATTTATTTCTGATTTAGCTTCTCATTTTCTTGCTTTCTTGCCCTTTTTTCTTCTACATTTTATTTTGTTGTTATTGTTGAGAATATATACAGCAAAACATATACCAATTCAACAGTTTCTACATGTATAATTTAGTAACATTGATTACATTATTTGAGCTTTACAGTCATCCTCACCTTCCTTTTCTGAGTTGTTCCTCCCTCATTTACATAAGCTCATTGCCCTTAAGGTTCCTATCTAATCTTTCGAGTTGCTGTTGTCAATTTGATCCCGTATATATAGTTCTTATAAGAGCACAGTGCTCAAGGCAGACCTTTTTTTTTTTTTTTTTTTTTTTACGAGTTAAGCTAAACTGTTGTTCAGTTTTAAGATTACTTCATGGGACATTTTTGGTTTAAGGTTGAAAGATTATATCAGGGCAATAGATTCAGGGATTCATCCACCCTCCATGGCTCCAGAAAGTCTAGAGTCCATGAGAATTAAAAATTTTGTTCTACATTTTCTCCCTTTTGATCAGCATCCTTCTATGGAATCTTTGATAGAAATGTTAAGTAATGGTAGCCTGGCACCATCTAGCCTGGTCTCATGGAGACAGTTAGCCACATATTCCATATCCTCCTATTCCTGACTTTCTTTCATCTCTTGCTCCGGGTGAATAGAGGCCAGTTGTTGTGCCTTGGATGGCTGCTTGCAAGCTTTTGAGACCCCAGGCACTATGCAGCAAACTAGGGGATAGAACAGAAGCACTAAACACATTATTAGGCCAATTAACCAGAATGTCCGTGAAACCATGACCCTAAACCTCCAAACCAAGAACAAAATCCCATGAAGTATTTGGTTGTGCATAAGCCACCTCAGCAGCTACTCTTTTTTTGTCATTGTTATAGACATATCTTACCATACAACTTTTGCCAGTTCAACTTTTTGCAGGTGTTTAATTTATCGACAGCATTTACAGTTATTGGCCGTGCAAGCCTGCCTTTAATCAGTGCGATTTTTCTATCACCGCTAACCTTTTTTCCCTCCCCACATGCCTGGTGACCACTAATAAACTTTGTTCTGTATATATTTGCCTTTTCTTGTCTTTTTATAGAAGTGAGGTCATACAGTATTTGTCCGTTGTGATTGACTTTTTTGGTCAGCGTAATGTCTTCAAGCTCTATCCATACTGTAGCATGTATCAATACTTCGTTTCTCATACCGGCTGAGTAGTAGTCTACTGTACGTCTGTACCACATTTTGTTTATCCATTCGTCTGTTGATGAGCATTTAGGTAGTTTCCACCTTTTGGCTATCATGAATAGTGCTGCAGTGAACATTGGTATGCAAGTATCTGTTTGAGTCTCTGCTTTCAAGTCTTTTGCGTGTATACTTAGGAGTGGAATTGCTGGGTCGTACGGTAGTTCTGTTTTTAGTTTTGCGGAACTGCCGCGCTGTTTTCCGTGATGGCTGTACCATCTTGCGTTCCCACCAGCGATGGATGAGGGCTCCAGTTTCCCCACATCCTCACCAACATTTATTTTCTGTTTTTTTTTTTTTCTTTTAAACCTTAGCCATCCTAGTGGGAGTGAAATGGTTTATCTCATTGTGATTTTGATTTGCATCTGTCTGATGGCCAGTGACGCTGAGCGTGTTTTCGTGTGTTTGCTGGCCATTTGAATGTCTCTTAGGTGAAATGTCTATTCAAGTCCTTTGCTCATTTTATGATTGGGTTATTTATCTTTTTGTTAAGTTGTCAATGTTTTATATAAAAATTGGTTATTAGATTCTTGTAAGATATATGGTTTCTGAAGATAATCTGCCAGTTGATAACTTGTATTTTTACCTTTTTGGTAAAGTCTTTTGATGAACAAAAGTTTTAATTTTTATGAGGTCCCATTTATTTATTTTGTCTTTTCCTGTTTGTGCTTTTGTTACTGTATTAGATAATCCATTGCTGAAAGCTGGGCCTGACAGCGTTGCTCCCGCTTGATCTTCTGAGAATTTTATGGTTTTAGTTTGCACACTTAGGTCCTTAATCTGTTTTGAATTTGTTTTTGTGTATGGTGTGAGGTATAGACCCTGTTTCATTTCTCTTCATGTGGAAATCCAATTTTCCCAGCACCATTTATTGAAGAGTCTCTTCTTTCTCCAACGAATGGGCTTATCACCCTTGTCAGAAATCAGTTGACCGTAGATGTATGGGTTTATTTCTGGACTGTCAATTCTATTCCATTGGTCTATGCGCCTGTTGTTACACCAGTACCAGGCTATTTTGATTAATGTATGGTATATTCTAAAATCAGGAAGTGTGAGCCTTCCTATTTTGTTCTTCCCTTTCAATATTGTTTTAGCTATTCTGGGCCTCTTGCTATTCCATATAAAGTTGAGGATTGGTTTTTCTATTTCTGTAAAGAAGGCTGTTGGGAATTTCAATCAAGATTGTGTTGAATCTTTAGATCGCTTTGGATAGTATCGACATCTTAATAATATTAAGTCTTCTAATCCATCAACATGGAACATCTTTCCATTTATTTAAGTCTTCTTGAATCTCTTTCAGCAGTATTTTATAGTTTTCATTGTATAAGTTCTTCATGTTGCTGGTTAGATTTATTCCTAGGTATTTTATTCTCTTAGATGCTATTGTAAATGGAATTGTTTCTTTAACTTCCCTTCACATTTCCAATTGCTGGTGTATAGAAACCCAGATGATTTTTGTTTGTTGGCCTTGTAACCTGCAACTTTACTAAATTCTTTGATTAGCTCTGGAAGTTTTCTTGTGGACTTTTTGGAACTTCCTATATATAGGATCATATCATCTGCGAATAGAGATAATTTTACTTCTTCTTTTTCCAACCTGGATACCTTTTATTTCCTTTTCTTGTCTTACTGCCATGGCTAGGACTTCTAATACAATATGGAATAGAAGTGGTGAGACTGGGCACCCTTGTCTTGTTCCCGATTTTAAGGGGGGAAGCTCTGAGTCTTTCTCCAGCAAGTATAATGTTGGCTGTTGACTTTTCATCTATTCCCTGAATTGTAGTAAGGAATTTTCCTTCTGTTCCAGTCTTATTTAGGATGTTGGATTTTATAAAATGCTTTTTCTACATCCATAGAGATGATCATGTGGTTCTTTTCCTTTGTTCTATGGACATGATGTGTTGATAGATTTTCTAAGGTTGAGCCATCCCTGCATTCCTGGAATAAATCCTCCTTGGTCATTATGTATGACTCTTTTAATATGCTCTTGGATCCTCATAAGAGATATTGGCCTGTAGTTTTCTTGGGGTGTCATTGTCTGGTTTGGGTATCAGGGTTATGTTTGCCTCATGGAATGAATTGGGACTATTCCTTCCTTCTCTGTCTTCTGGAAGAGTTTAAACAGTATTGGTGTCAAGTCTTTCTAAATGTTTGGTAGAATTTCCCAGTGAAGCCATCTGATGCAGTACTTTTTGTTGTTGTTGTTGGGAGGTTTTTGATCACTTATTTGATCTCTTCACTTGTTCTGTGTCTGTTGAATCTTTCTATTTTTACTTGAGTCAGTTTGGGTAGGTTGCGTGCTTCTAAGGATTTGTCCATTTTATTTAGGTTATCCATTTTGTTGCCATACAGTTGTTCAAAATATTCTGTCATAATATTCTGTCGGGTCAGTTGTAATGTTCCCTGTTCCATTTTTTATTTTGGTTATTTGTACCTTATCTCTTAGTCATTCTAGCTAAAAGTTTGTCAATTTTATTGATCTTTTCAAAGAACCAACTTCTGGTTTTATTGATTTATTGATTCCCCCTGTTGTTTTTCTGTTTTTGATTTTATTTCTGCTTTGATCTTTGTTATTTCCTTTCTTCTAGTAAGTTTAGGCTTAGTTTGCTCTCTCTAGTTCCTGCAGTTGTTGAGTTAGGCTGTTAATTTGAGATCTCCTTTTTTTATGTAGGCATTTACTGCTATAAGTTTCCCTCTGAGCACTGCCTTTGCTGCATCCTGTAAATTTTGGTAGGTTCTTTCGTTTTCATTTGACTCTAAGAAGTTTGTGGTTTCTTCCTTGACCCATTGATAGTTTAATAGTATGTTGTTTAATTTCTATATGTTTGTGTTTTTCGGGTTTTTTTTGTGTGTGTGTTATTGATTTCTAGCTACACTCCATTGTGGTCAGAGAAGATACTTTGTATGATTTCAGTCTTTAAATTTATCAGGACTTGCTTTGTGACCTAAAATGTGGTCTGTGCTTGAGAATGATCCATGTGTACTAGAGTAGAATATGTATTGTTCTGTTTTTGGATGGACTGTTCTATATGTGTATGTTAAGTCTAGTTGGTTTATAGTATCATTCAGGTCCTCTGTTTTCTTGTTGATCTTCTTTCTAGGTGTTCTGTC
Organism: Loxodonta africana; assembly: GCF_030014295.1. Lineage (NCBI taxonomy): Eukaryota > Metazoa > Chordata > Mammalia > Proboscidea > Elephantidae > Loxodonta > Loxodonta africana. The sequence goes on from NC_087358.1 coordinate 60,779,296, forward strand.
CAATAGTGAAAGTGGTGCATTGAAGTCTCTGACTACTGTTGTAGTACTGTTTCTTCCTCCAGTTCCATCAGTGTTTACTTTATGTATTTAGGTGCCCTGATGTTGAGTGCATATATATTTATGATTGTTAAATCTTCTTGATTAGTTGACCCTTTTATCACCATAGAATATCCATCTTTATCTCTTCCGACAGATTTTGTCTTAAAGTCTATTTTGTCAGATATTAAGATTGCCACCCCAGCTGTCTTTTGGTTATTATTTGCATAAAATATTTTTTTCCATCCTTTCAATTTCAACCTATTTGTGTCCTTGAGTTGAAGGTGTGTCTCTTGTAAACAGCGTATAATTGGATGACACGTTTTTGTTCATTCTGCCCCCCTCTACCTTTCGACTGCAGCATTTACCCCATTTATATTCACCGTAGTTACTGATAGAAGTGACTTAATTCTGCCATTTTGTTATGTGCTTTTGTGTGTTTCAAGTTCCATAAGGTTAATGGACTAATTTTCGGAAGTAGATTGCCAGACCCTTCTTCGTAGTCTGTCTTAGTCTGGAAGTTCATCCAACATCATAGCAACACACAAGCCACCACAGTACTGCAAACTGACAGACGCGTGGTAGAGGCTGCTTACCTGGTGTTTTTTCTTTGAACTCTCTTAAGGGCTTGAGGATTATTTGGCTGCAAGGAACAACCCACTCAGATGAGCTTCTGTAAAAAAGGCAATTATGGTACGGTTGGAGAACAGTCACTGAACTCTATTGCATGAGGTTCTGCTCAGCATCCTGGGAAACAAAATCATCAGGCAATTCTTTTAGTTTTTCTCTGGGAACATGGTCTGTGTCTCTGCTACTCACTACATGTCTGTTCCAGTTTCTTTGCAGATTGGCCTTCTCTTTAAAGGCTCATGATTTCTACTTTCCTGTAACTTTGGGTTGCATGAAACTTTGGTTTGCCATGCTGTCAAAACCAGACACACTTTGACTTTGCAGTGTGGTTCTGCACAAGTATCTCCGTATCTCGGTTCCAACTATCTGGAGAGAGACTGTGGTTGGCTGGACTTTGGTCAGGTGTCTACCTCTAGTCCAGCTGACTGACTGTGAGGGAAGGCAGGACTGGAAGAATTCGTGGGAGGAGACTTCAGTGTGTCACAGTATACAGGGCTACACTTTCCAACCTGGGTACAGCTAGTTCTCTAAGAAACGAAGTTGGACAGAGAGGAAATGATGGACACCTTTGGTGTACTTTAATATTCTGCAGTTTGAGTTCTGTATTGAACTTGGTCAGAACTTGTAATGATCTAGCTGGATCCAAAGTTAAGCTTTTTTTGTGCCTCAGTTTCCTTATATGTAAAATGGGTATAAGAGCGGCACCTACTGTTTAGAGAATTATGAATTCATATATGTAAAGGACTTAAGCAGTGCCTGGTAAACAATATAAGGGTGCAGCATTATCATTTATTGAGTGCATTCTGTGTAGCAGGTACTGTGATGTGGGCTTCTCCGGTATTCAGGGATGGAAAGTTATCATTTTTGCCCTCGAGGAGCTTAGACATCTAGTGCTGACCACTCCATACTTAAAACTCTTCTTTAATTTAAGTGACGCTGCTCTCCTGATTCTTCTAGATCTCTTACTTTCAGACAGTCATCAATACGTGGTTCCTTGCTGACCTGCCCAGGAACCTTTCATCATTCTCAGTTTTTCTTTGATTCTCTCTAGATTTTCTATTCTGTCCCAGTCTCTGGGATTAGCTTTCAAAATCTGCATATGCAGATGATCCTAGATTAACATATCTAGCTCTGACCACCCCAACTAAATCTCTTAATTTTTAGTTACATTTTGGATATTACAGGCAGTCCCTGGATTATGAATGTCCGACTTAACATACAACCTGTAGTTATGAACCAATCATCTTAAAGCCTGTTACATTAAAAATTCGAGGTACGTACAATGGCTCATAATAACAAACAGGTGCTACTTTGTGAAGTGCCTCAAAACGTTGTTATTATTACTGTATTATTATGTTAAAGATGTTTTAGTGTATCTGGACTTTTTTTAAAAATGTTTTTTATGCCTAGGAAGGTATACTATGTACTGTATTTTTATGCAGATAACGTGCACTTTCTGTGTTTGTTTGCCAGCCCCCCTACCCCGCCCCCGCCCCCGCCCCACCCCCTCCCCGCCCCACCCCCGCCCCCGCCCCACCCTCCGCCCCCGCCCCCACCCCTCTCCCCCACCCCCCTCCGCCCCCACCCCCCACCCCAACTCCCCCCACCCCCGGCACTCTCAGAAGCACTGCCATCCCATTCCTCTTCTACATGTTGCTGTAAAAATAGCATCGTGCGCTTACAGAAATAGCTCAAAAATACCTGACCAGGGCAGGGTGAGGGCACGGCCAGCAAACTAACACAGAAGGCATGCAGTATTTGCGTAAGAATACAGTAAGTACTAAGACAGACATTTGACTTACATTAAATACAAAATGGCACCTAACTGTTCTGACTTACATACGAATTCACTTAAAGACTCCTTCATAATCCAGGGACTGCCTGTATATTGACATAAAACGTCTTCCAGTTACCTTATAATTGGCAAAAGTTCCACCTTTCTTCTAGCTCCGCAGGCTTGAAAGCTTAAAACTGCCTTTCCTAATGTTTTCTCTTATGCCTTCTATGTCCTCTCAGTTAATAGATTCTGTAACAACGGGCTCAATCTTAAGCAACGAATGTGAGGATAGCGTAGGACTGGGTGCTCTGGAGGCCTATGGAATGCCTCCTATGTGCCAAGCACTGTGTCATCTGCAAAGCACTTCGTTTATCCATTCACTCATTTCTGCAACCTTATTTTAGGGGTAGAGCCTTACATATTACTATTTGTGAGAGCTGCTGTGCTTAGATGCCTTTTGAGCAATATACTCCTAGAGTCATGGAGTCCCCGATGTCACTGATTAAAAGAAATACACCCCTGAATTAAAATTCTGAACATTTTTTTGTTGTTGTTAGAAATAATCTTGTAAATTGGGGTTAGAGGTATAACATTAAGAGCATTTCTTTAACATCTTATCATGCAGCAGATTCACACTGAAAGCACAGCCACAAGATTTTATTTACTTATTTTTTGAAAGTTGTGTTTTACTGTGCAGGGAGTTCTGGGGTCAACAGCAGGTCACACTTAGTGCTTTGTCAACCAAGCCCATGTAATTACTGTAAATACCAATGTCTGTCAGGGCTCAGACAGACTTCAGAAGAAGTGAATTCAGTAGGAAGACCGGTAACTTCTCTATGAATGCTTGAGAAAACAAAGGCGGCAGAACACATATCTGCGGATAATAATTTCTCAAAAAGTCATTAGGCAGGTGGCCCCAACTGTTTTTTATTTAACGGTGTCAATCTAGCGACCTAATGCTCATCTGAAATTCATGTTTTGGATGAAATTTCTCTTCTTCTGTCTTGTTCAATTCAGTAGAGATACGATTGTTATTATGTGTGAGGCCCTTTGGGGATGGCAGACACGGCCCCCTAGAATGTAAGGCCTGTGAGTGCAGGGACTGTACCCTATTGTATCTTAATTACTTACTTTACACAGACACTTGGTGAGTGTATGACTTGAATGCTGTTTGTACTTACAGTCTAATGCAGGACATGGACCCAGTTTCACTTCCAGCCCATGTACCTCATGCACAGCTGGCAACCATCTGTCATTGGAGGCTTGCATGTTAATATGATGCTGATCAGGTTTCAGTAGAACTTTCAGACTAATACAGACTAGGAAGAAAGGCCTGGTGATCTACTTCGGAAAAATCGGCCAGTGAAAACCCTATGGATCACAGTAGTCCGATCCCATTGTGCATCGTGTCACCATGATGGCAGCTAACAGCAACAACTGAAGACATTGTCTTAAGTGCTAAAAAAGAGCAGTAGTTCTCAGCCAGGGGCAATTTTTCCCCATACCTCCAACCCCCGCACCCCGAGATATTTGGCAATTTTTAGAGATTTTTTTTGGTTATCACAACTTGCTGGATGCTACTGGCAAAGGCTGCTGTTACATATGCTACAATGCACAGGACAGCCCTCTACAACAAAGACTTACCTGACTGAAAATTTCAATAGTGATGAAGCTGAGAAACCCTGTTGAGGTAAGAGCAAAATGTATATTGTGAATACAAGAATGAGGTTCATTAAGGGTAAAAAAGTAACAGAGCAGAAACTAAAGAAGCAAAAACCTTAAGTAATCAACTAGGTCATATTGAAGTCTTTTTTGTATGATTGATTTTCTATTGTTTTGAAAGCCAAAACAACATAGTAACCAATAGTGGTGGCATTTTTAGTTTTCGTAAGTCAAACAGTAGGTCCTTAACCTAAAGAAGGAGCTAACATTTTTGTTTCTACTGTACCAGGCACTTTTTTTTTTAAAATTGTATTTTAGATGAAGGTTTACAGAGCGAATTAGTTTCTCATTAAACAATTAATACACAAATTGGTTTGTGACATTGGTTGCCAACCCCACGACATGTCAACACTCTCCCCTTCTCGATCTGGGTTCCCCGCTACCAGCTTTCCTGTCCCCTCCTGCCTTCTCGTCCTTGTCCCTGGGCTGGTGTGCCCCTTTAGTCTCGTTTTGTTTTCTGGGGCTTTCTAATCTTTGGCTGAAGGCTGAACCTCAGGAGTGACTTCATTACAGAGCTAAAAGGGTATCCGGGGGCCATACTCTTGAGATTTCTCCAGGCTTTGTCAGGCCAGTAAGTCTGTTTTTTTTTGTGTGTGTGTGAGTTAGAATTTTGTTCTACATTTTTCTCCAGCTCTATTGTGGTCCCCGTCAGAGCAGTTGGTGGTGGTAGCTGGGCACCATCTAGTTGTGCAGGATTTAGTCTGGTGGAGGCTGTGGTAGTTGTGGTCCATTAGTCCTTTGGACTAATCTTTCCCTTGTGTCTTTGGTTTTCTTCATTCCCTTTTGCCCAACATGAGTGAGACTAGTTGAGTACTGCTCACAAGCTTTTAAGACCCCAGACGCTACTTATCAAAGTACGGTGTAGAACATTTTCTTTATAAACTGTTATGCCAGTTGAGCTAGATGTCCTCCGAGACCATTGTCCCCACACCCCTCAGCCCAGCAGTTTGGTCCCTTAGGGAGTTCGGATGTGTCTATGGAGCTTCCATGACCTTGCCTTGGACGAGTTGTGCAGGCTTCCCCAGTGTTGCCGGGCACTGTTTTTACACATAGTATTTAATTGCATTTTTATAGCAGTCCTGTGAAGGTGAGTATTCCCTTCCTCATCTATAAAAAAGGGAATAACATCACCTTTTCTCTGCTGTTTGCTTAGATACTACTTTTATTTTAATGGTTGCTCTAGGGTTTACCAAAAAAAAAAAAAATTAGTTGCCATTGAGTTGATTCTGACTCACAGTGACCTTATAGGCCGGGGTAGAACTGCTCCATAGGGTTTCCAAAGCTGTAATCTTTTCTGAGGCAGACCGCCACATCATTCTCCTGTGAAGCAGTTCATGGGTTTGAACTACTGACCTTTTGGTTAGCAGCTGAGCACTTTAACTGCTGCTCCACCAGGGCTCCTTAGAGTTTACAGTAAAAACAAAAACAAAACAAACCCGTTGCTATTGAGTCGATTCCGACTCATGTCCGATAGTGACCATATAGGACAGAGTAGAACTGCCCCATAGGGTTTCCAAGAAGCAGCTGGTGGATTTGAACTGCCAACCTTTTGGTTGGCAGCCAAACGCTTAACCACTGGCACTACCAGGGCTTACAGTAGACAACTTTAACTTCTCATAGTCTTTCTTCAAACAGTGTAACTTCACGTGTAGTGTAGTAACCATACAACAGTGTGTTTTTATTTCCCACCCAACACATCCTTTGTGCTGTTTCGTCATACATTATACTTATAAATATGTGGTTGTAAACCCTAGAATACATTGCCATTATTTTTAGTTTAAACAGTTATTTTTTAAAGGGATTAAGAAAGGATAAAACGTCTATTATATTACCTGTGTATTTACCATTTCAAGCTTTCTTTATTCTGTTCTTTAGATCTAAATTTTCATCTGGTATTGTTTTCCTTCTGCCTAAAGAATTCCTTGAAACAGTTGTTTTAGTACTGGTCTGCTGGTGATAATTCTTCTCAGCTCTTTTTAGTCTGAATACATTTATTTTGCCTTAATTTTAAAGATATTTTCATTGGTTTGGATTTCTGGGTTGACTGTTTTTTTTGTTTAAAGATGTTGCTCCATTCTCTTGTTTTCTGGTTTGTATAGTTTCTGAAAAGGAGTCTGCTGTCGTTTGTTCCTCTGTGTGTAATGTGTACTGTTTCCTCTGGTTCTTTTAAAGATACTCTCTTTACTGCTGGTTTTCAGCCATGGATTATGATGGGCCTTGATGTTGTTTTCTTATATTTATTTCTCTTAGAGTTTGTTGAGCTTCCTTGACTCTGTTGATTTATGGTTTTCATCAAAATTGGGAAATTCTGGGCTATATTTTTTCTTCAGGTTTTTTTGTCCTCTTCCTACCATCTTTTTGGAGCGCTAGTAACTAACTCTTTAGACTGCCTGATAAGTCAGTGATGCTGTGTTCTTTTTTTTTTTAAAGCTTCTTTTCTTCGTGCTTCATTTTGGATAGTTTATATTGTTATGTCTTCAAGTTCACTGAACTTTTTTTCTACAGTGTCTAATCTGATGTTAATTGCATCTAGTATGTTTTTCATTTTAGTTATAATTTATTTTATCTCTAGAAGTTCAGTTTGGGTCTCTTTTCTGTCCTCTTTTCACCTCCAAATCGTGGCCATGCTTTCTTCTCCCTGCTTGAATATGTGGAACATAGGTATATAATATTATTTCAACACTTTTTTTTGTTAATTTCTTCATATCTGTTATTTCTGGGTCTTCATTTATAAACATTTTTTCCTTCTAGTTATAGGTTGTTGTTTTCCCTTGTTTGCATACCTGGTAATTTTTGATCGTGTGCTAGCCATTAGATTTTATGCTGTTGCTTGCTCAATTTTGTTGTAATCCTTAGGAATGTTGGACTTATTTGTGGTGCACTGTTAGGCTATTTGGAATCTCTTGGATTCTTTCGAAACCGGTCTTTCATATATTTTGTGCAAGTGTATATGAAGGATAAATTTTCAGTGAAATGTGTGATCAAATGCTGTGTGCATTTATTTAAAGTGCCCTCCAAAGAGACAACTCATGTTCCATATCCATAGTATTTGAAGATTTATTTCCTGCTTCCGCATACCATGCCAGGAGTAGTTACATTAAGTCCTTTATTTCTGTTCCTGTTTAAGAATTTGATGGTTTTACTTAAAACCTAGTCATAGACCATGTTTTTGCCCCCCTGAATAATTCTTTTTTTTTTTTTTTTTGGTCCAGTAGCCCTTTGAGATTTTCTCTGAGAGCATCAGTGAGCCGTACAACACACCTGAGAAGTTATAGTCTGGAATGGAGTTCAGGAACAGTTATAAGTCAAAATAATACGTTGTAAAATGTATTAACTTTTGACTCCCTATTATGAGATAGAGGGCAGTGATGGTTCAGTGGTAGAATTCTTGCCTTCCATGCAGGAGACCTGTGTTCAGTTTCTGCCCAGTGCATGTCATGCACAGCTACCACTTGTCTGTCACTGGACGTTTGTGTGTTGCTGTGATTCTTGACAGGTTTCAGTGGAGCTTCCAGACTAAGATGGACCAGGAAGAAAGGCCTGGTGATCTGCTTCTGAAAATCAGCCCCTGAAAGCCCTATAGATCACAATGGTCCAATCTACAACCGATCATGAGGATGGCGCAGGACCAGGCAGCATTTCTTTCTATTGTGTGTAGAAATTCCATGACTTGGGGCCGACTTAATGGCAGATAACCACAGCTATGAGAGAAGAGGAAATTAGAGCACTTTAATTTCTCCCATCTCCTGTCTTCATCACCACAAATCCTTTATTTTATAATGTTAAGGTTTATAGCATTTATAGTTTGTTCTATAACCGTAATTCATCCAGTTTAGCGTTGTTGTTGTTAGGTGTCATCAGATTGGTTCCGACTCATAGTGACCCTGTGTACAAGAGAATGAAACACTGCCGGGTCCTGTGCCATCCTCACGATCTTTGCTATACTTCAGCCTGTTGTTGCAACCACTGTATCAGTCCATCTCATTGAGGGTCCTCCTTTTTTTCACTGACCCTCTACTTTACCAAGCTTGATACCTTTTTCTAGGGACTGATCCCTCCTGACAACTTGTCCAAAGTATGTGAGACATAGTCTTGCCATCCTTCCTTCTAAGGAGCACTCTGGCTATAATCCTTCCAAGATGGATTTGTTTGTTCTTTTAGCAGCCCTTGGTTTTGTTTTGGTATGTTCAGTATTCTTCGCCAGCACTGTAATTGAAAGGCATCAGTTCTTCTTTGGTCTTCCTTATTCATTGTCCAGCCTTGCATGCATATGAGGCAATTGAAAATACCATGGCATGGGTCAGGTGCACTTTAGTCCTTAAAGTGACGTCTTTGTTTTTAACACTTTGAAGAGGTCTTTTGCAGCAGATTTGCCCAGTGCAGTGGATCTTTTGATTTCCTGACTTACTTCCATGGGTGTTGATTGTGGATCCAAGTAAAATGAAATCCTTGACAACTTCAATCCTTTCTCTGTTTATTATGATGTTGTTTATTGGTCCTGTTTTGAGGATTTTTGTTTTCTTTATGTTGAGATGTAATCCATACTGAAGGCTATGGTCTTTGATCTTCATCAGTAGGTGCTTCAAGTCCTCTTCACTGTCAGAAAGCAAGGTTGTGTCATCTGCCTGTTGCATTAGTCCCATATTTAAGTAGATGTGGTGGTCACCACAGATCTGCTTACCACAGCTTCTTCATTCCTGAGATTTTTTTTCAAAGAGCTGGGTTTTTATTATTAAGTAGTATCTTGTTAAGGGCTCATAGATATTCTGATCTGTGAGTTCTTGTATATTTGAAAATATCTTTCTGGTGCCTTCATAAATGGATGTCAACTTGGCTGAACATTAAAATAATTCTTGCTAAATACTTTTAGCAGCAGATACTGCGGTACTGTCCTTTGGCAGTGAGCTGTACTGTGGAGAAGTCTGGCGCAAGTGTGATTTTACCCTCTCTGGTTTACTTCTTGTGTTTTCTGCTTGGATGCCTGTCACATTCTTTGTCCTTAAAGGGTAGGAACCTGACCAGGATTTGTCTTAGTACTGATTATCATGTATCCCTGAAGCTTGGCGTGCCTTTTTATAAATTTCACTATTCCCGTATCTCAGCAAAGTTCTCTACTTTTATATAGTTGGATTTTTTTCTGTTTTCATTTATTCTTTTCCTCAGGGACATTTATTTTTAATCTCTGTTTTCTGTACTCTTTTTTAAATTTTTTCTGTAATTGATTTCATTTATTTTCTTCTATTCTGTGATTTTTCTTAACACTTTCCTTGATATCCCAGTGTTTTTAGTAATATCTATTCTGCTTTTTTTTTTTTTCCTGCTTCTGAGGAGACTTTCGGAGCTCTGGTGATGCACCGGTTAAGTGCTTGGCTGCTAACTGAAAAGTTGGCAGTTCAACCCACACAGTGGCTTTGTGGTAGAGAGACCTGGTGATCTGCTCCCATAAAGATTACAGCCTAGAAAACCCTATGGAATAGCTCTACTCCTGTCGTATGGGGTCAGTATGAGTAGAAATCAACTTGTCGGCACTTACCAACAACAACAAAGGGGATTTTATTTATTCAGTGGTGGTGTTTTTGTTTTCCATTTCTTTCCTGAGCTCGAGCAGCTCACTTTTCAGTTGTTTCCTTTGTCTTATCTCTGCTTTCTTGCCTCTCATCTGCTTATTTTCAGATGGTCTGGGTTCTTTGGGTTCATTTTAATCTCTTTGCCTATTAAACAAAAACCAAACCTGTTGCTTTCACGTTGATTCCGGCTTATAGAAACCCGATAGGATAGAGTAGAACTGCCCCGTAGGGTTTCCAAGGAAGGGCTGGTGGATTCGCACTGCTGACCTTTTGGTTAGCAGCAGAGCTCTTAACCCCTGCACCACCAGGGCTCCAGTCTTTGATTATAAACACTAATGTATTTCCTGCTTGGGATTCTTACTCATACAGAATAGGGTACACAAAAAAGCATTCGGTGAAAAGGCATTCTTTACAATGCAACGGTATTCTGGGGAAAAGTACAGTATTTTTGCCTCTCTTGTGAAATCTGTCTCAAAGTACGTTCTTTCTCATATATATATATATAAGGTGATTAAAAAATCTTGCTCTACCTGTTACTCTTTCTCCATCTTTGTTTGCATCATTTCCAAAGGTGGGTTTTTTTTTCCTTTTTCTTTCCTTTATCAGAAGTTCAAGTTATATCATCTCATTTGAGCTTCATTTTTATGGACCGCTACAGAGATGTTCTCCAATAGATTTTTGTCTTTGTGAGGCAGTGTTTTACTTGTGTTTTAAGTTAAAACTGAAATGAACTGGGGCAGCTAGCAGCTTCAGATCTAGGATATTGTCTCAGAGTACCCTGCCTGTCTCTCCTTTTAACTGTTTCTTTTGCCTCAGGGCCATGTTACAACTTAAGGTGAGGAGCTTGTCTAGGCAGCCAGTCATTTTCACTCCTGGTGAAGTCTCTTATGACTAAGTGTTTATCTCTGCGCATTTGGCTTTAGTCAGCAGCTGCAAAGATAATTGCTATTTCCCAACTCTTTTCCTGACTCTGGTCTCTGGGGCAAGGTGGTTAGGAGTCTACCTCAGAGACTAGAGATGGTATGTGTACCTTTCCTCTGCCCTTCAGCAGTGTTGTTAGTAGCTGCCATCCCATCATGGCAGGGATGCATTCTGGTTTATTTAACCCCTCTCCTGTTTCTGGCATTGTTATGGATTGAATTGTGTCCCCCCCAAAATGTGTGTCAACTTGGCTAGGCCTGGATTCCCAATATTGTGTAATTGCCATCGTGTCAATTGATGTGATTTTCCTAAGTGTTGTAAATCCTTCCTCTATGATGTTAATGAGGCAGGATTTGAGGCAGTTATGTTAATGAGGCAGGACTCAATCTACAAGGTTAGGTTGTGTTTTGAGTCAGTCTCTTTGGAGATATAAAAGAGAGAAGTGAGCAGAGAGACATGGGGACCTCAGAAGCACTGAGAGTATAATGTATCCTTTGGACCCGGGGCCCCTGTGCTGAGAAGCTCCTAGACCAGGGGAAGATTGATGACAAGGACCTTCTCCCAGAGCTGGCAGAGAAAGCCTTCCCCTGGAGCTGGTGCCCTGAATTCAGAATTCTGGCTTCCTAAATTGTGAGAGAATAAATTTTTGCTTGTTAAAACCAGCCACTTGTGGTCTTTCTGTTATAGCAGCACTCGATAACTAAGACAGGCATCTAGATGGCTTCTTACTTTTCTCTCTTATAAAGTGTGGTGAACATCTCTGTCAAACCTCTACTGGCACAAACAGTTAAGCATTCAGCTGCTAACCTAAAGGTTGGCGGTTCGAACCCAGCCACCTGCTTCAAGGGAAAAAGACCTGGCCCTCTGCTTCTGTAAAGATTATAGCTAAGAAAACACTATGAGACAATTCTGCTTTGTCACATGGTGTGGCTCTGAGCTGAAATTGCCTCGAAGACACCTAACAACAACAACATGCACTATATAGGAGGGGTTAAGAGCCCTGTGTTGGAGTTAGAAGATTTACATTCCATCTCAGGTCTGCCTGCCACTTACTGTGTAGGGTTGGATGAATTGTGTAACTTCCTCTTGCCTCAGTTTTTGTCATTGTAAAGCTGGAGTGGTCCTTTGCCAGTTAAAAGGATTCAATGAGATGTTAATGCAAATCTCTTAGCAATCCTACATGCTCTAGAATCTAGGATGACTTCCCAGAAGTAGAAGTGTGGGGTCAGAGTAGGAACATTTTCAGAATGTGTTTATTATAAGATTGCCCTTCAGAAGGGTGGTCCCAGTTTACTCAGGATCTGAGTTTGAGAGCTTGTGCCTTTCTGGCACCCTGGTACCGGCATCTGTATGTGCATGTTTTATGTGAGGTTAGAGGTAAGTCCATTTGTTGTGAGGTTTCTGGTGGTTGAAGAGAAAGCTGTGGGAGAGGAGAATGAGTTGGCCTGGGACAGAGAAAAGGATTGTCTTCTTGCTTTGACCACACAAACATTTATACTTAAACCTTTTTTTTTTTTTTGGTCATTTTGGTCCTCTTGATTGTTTCGGTGCATAGGTGAATATTTTAATTTTCCTTTTACCTGTCTTTTATAGTTTTCAAAGTGCCTCCATAAATTCTTTTCCATTTGATTCTCACAGTAAACTTGTCAGGTAAGTAAGATATTGTATATACCTTGAGGAGGCAGATCCAGAGACTTTGCCATCTACCCAGAGGAAACAAAGCTAATAAGTGAGAGAAAGGGGACATGAATGATGTTCTTCTGAATCCTGGGGTACTGCTTTTTAAGAGGTCACCTACCAACCTAAAAGGTCTGCAGTTTGAATCCACTAGCCGCTCCTTGCAAACCCTGTGGGGCAGTTCTTTTCTGTCCTGTAGGGTTGCTATGAGTTGAAATTAACTCAATGACAATGGGTTTGGTTTTTTTGTTTGTTTGTTTTTTAATTGGGACCTCAAACTGGCATCATGCTGAGCCTTTTTACATGATGCTACTTCAGTTTCCGTCCTTAATCAACTTTAATTGCTATAGGGGCCACTAGTTGAGGCTAGAATGCCTTTCCCTGGAGCTGATGCCCTGAATTTGGATTTCTAGCCTTCTAGACTATGAATGAATAATTTCTTTTTGTTAAAGCCATCCACTTGTGGTATTTTTGTTATAGTAGCACCAGATGACTAAGACAGTCATTGAGTGTCCTGGGTTGATTTAAGCTCTCAAAGGTATTTTGGTGAAGCACTGTTAAAAAGTTAACACTTAGTTTTAGAATTTCTCCTAAGGTATGTGTCCATGTGTTTTCAGTACTGTTACTAATCACTTAAGTTGGATATTCTTTGAACTCTAGTCATTGGTATGTTCTTAAGTTTCCTATGTAAGGGATTTATTTTTATTCATCTGATCTAATTTGGTATGTACAGATTGCATATTCTCGTCTGTGTATTATCAAATCTTTCTGTCCAAGAAATAAGAATGTCTAGAACATTTTCTGTGGCCGTAGAGATTTTTTTGGTGATACTCTCTTTAAGATTTTAAAAAGTTTTTCAGATATTTCTTACTGAAGCTTTGTAATCAAAAAAAGGTAGTGAGATTAAATAGATACGGTGAACTACTTTATCATTAAAAAAAATTTTTTTTGTAGTAACCTGGAATCTCGTTAAACTACCAACATTCACATACTTTTCAGATATTCATGTTGAATTGCTGAGTAAAATTTTAGGACTCAAATTTTTTATGACTGAAATTATTTTAGGACATGATACTTGCCTGAATCACTAAGATCAATAAATTGTTTCCTTTTAATATTTTTTTTCAGGTGTTTCGTGGATTGACTCTTCACAGATTGTAAACAACTGCTTTATAGTTATGGCGACTTTCCAAACTTTCAGAAAGAGTCACGTGAAGACTAGAGCATCTGTCAGAAGAGTGAGTTCATTGTTCTAGGTTACCTTTAGTGAGAGTTTTAATAAAAATGTTGACCATTCTTTTTGAAGCCCTGTCAAGTAACTGCGATATTCTTGTTTTTAAGTGAATCTCATTATTTAAATCAGGAACATTATTAAACAACTATAGGATTGGATTGTCTGAAAATAGTAATATGAAATCATAAGGATAACCTTATTTCCTAAAGATCACAACGCCTCTCCATTTCTTCTCAACAGGTTTTGCCATTTCTTTTTTAGTAATATTGCCGTCAGGTATATGTGTAAACTTCCTTATATACTATCAGCTTTACCCCAAAATATATAACACATAAATATGAATATATAAAATATAAAAATGAATATATAAATATTCATTCCACAAATATGAATTTGGGTGCTTATCAAATGGTATTGGATAATCAGTAGTGAGCAAATTAAATATGTTTCCTTCCTAGTCTAAAGAAGAAACGTACCTCGTCCTTGGTTAGCCTTCCATTTCTTGACCTCTTTGTCTTTGCATACATTGTTCTTTTTATTTAGAAGTCCCATCTTATGAGTTCCTAATACTCCTTTATCAATTAGCTCAAGAATCACGATTTCTGTATTCATCCAGGCAGCGTTTAATCAGTTTTTCCTTTGTGCCACTATTACACACTTCACTACCGCACTCGTCGCACTATATTGTGTTATTTGTGTCCAGTTCCTTTAGTAGAATGTGAGTTCCTTGAGGGCAGAAACCAAATGATGAATCTCTGTGTCTCCTGCGTAGTACTTAGCACCGGGCGCTGAATGATGCTGACTTCTCAAGTGTTTGTCTTCCATGGCTTTCTCTTTTCTCTTTTCTCACTATACCCGTGATCTTTGCCATTCACTTTTTCCAGGCTCTTCCTCATTTACCTTCAAATGTCTTATATATCTTTTTTTAACTTAAAACAACATCAAAAAAACTAAAAAAAGTTTCTGTTTGACTCTCTTTTTATTATGAGCTACTATTCATATTCTTTGTCCCTCCTTTTATTACCAGATAATCCGAAATGCTTACCTACTATTTCCAGTTGTCCATTTTCCTTCATAACTCTTTGTAGTATCACTATAGTAATATTTTATTTAAACTTCCAGCCAAATGCTTACATTTGTTGTGATACAGGCGAGGCTGCTATAATAAAAATGAACAAAAAAACCAAGCCCGCTGCCATTGAGTTGATTCGTAGAGTTGATAATTCCTATTGAGTTGATAGCCTAGACAACAAAGTAGAACTGCCCCATACGGCTTCCAAGGAGTGCCTGGTGGATTTGAACCGCTGACCTTTTTTGGGTAGCAGCTGCAGCTTTCAACCACCTCTCCACCAGGGTTTCCACCGCTCCGATAAAAACATAAAAACATTGCCGTCGAGTCAATTCTGGCTCATAGCGACCCTACAGGACAGAGTAGAACTGCCCCAGACTGCTATGATATTAAAAAAAAAAAAAAAAATTTTTTTTTTTTTTAAGAGACCCCAAAATACAAGGGCTTGAACATATAAAAGTTAATTTTTCTCTCATGTCATGGTCTAGAGCAGAGCGGTCCATGGTGGTGGGGCACCTCTGTCCCACAAAGTATTCCAGGGCCCCAGGTTTCCTCCACCTTGTTGCTGTACCGTTTCCTAGTGTTGTCTCTGGAGCAACTGTGGATTTGAAACTTGAGTCATCTAGATCTGGTTTTGGACTCTGAGAAGGGGAAGGAGAGGAAGCGCAGGGCCAAGTTTGTACACCTAACTTCTGCTCATGTCCCATTAGCCTGAAATTAGGCACAAGTCCAAATCTTGTACAAAGGAAGTGAGAAAATGTGCTCTAGTGGGTCAGCCATATGCCAAGCTAAAACGTTGATGAGGGCATTACTTAAATGAAGAGGAGAATGAATATGAAGTATGGTTAAGAGTCTTTGTAAGCCCCTTTTCTAGACTTCATCATCTGCGTCATATGGCACTGTTGACCACTCTTTACATGTTAAATCGGTGTTTGACTTGTTTTGTTACAGCGTTTTTTCTTGCCTGCCTCCTCTCTCTATAACTCCTGTCTCCTTTGCTGATCTTCTTTCCAGCTTCTAATTGTTAGTGTTATTATAAGCTTCCAGTCTGCTTTTTCATCTAGTCACTTATTTCTTCAGAGAACTAAAAAAATGTGGATTTGAGTACTAACTCTAAGATTGCAGAGTGTCTGCAAAGTTGGAAGACCTAGTTATTTTTGAACAGTATGTTAATTATATTTCTGACTACTCTGTGTTTTCAGGTTGAGTACCTTTAAATTTAGTAGGTACAGTTTTTAATCTGAGAAAAGTACAATAACTATTTTTTCTGTGTTTCCACATTTCAGAAACTGTAGTGTATTTATTATACTTTTTTCAGATTAACAATTAGACCCATAGCTTTAAATTAATAATTAAATTCGACCAATTGGTTTAAATGAATAATTATAACTGAGTAATACATACATACACACAAAATATAATAGTGAGCTGGTGACCATGCTTTCTAAGCATAATACTACCTACCCATTGATTTGAATTTACCAACACATTGCCTGAGATTAGGCAAGTAGGTAGCAGCTGAAATTTCATACAATTATTGCCTTTTGTTCTTCAACACATTTTTCATATTAGGTACTCAGTACTAAGATTTGATTTGAATTTACACCTACTCCTCACTTATTGACTATCTTATCCAACGTTTCACATTTATGATGACAGTAAAAAATCTACTATCTGACTATTTTGCACAGTAATGATGTACATCTGGCAGTAATGAACACCGAGGTGTGAGGCAAGAGTAACGTTGGCTGTGATGGTTAAGGTTATGTGTTAACTTGGCGGGACGGTGAATCTCAGTGGTTTGACATTTATGTAATGATGTAATTGGGTAGTTATGTAACAATGTAATTTGGTGGTTATATAATGATGTAATTTGGCAGTTATGTAATGATACAGTCATTCTCCATTCTGTGATGTGATGTGGTCATCCTCCATTTTTGCATAATGCTGTTTTTCACATAACAGCCTTGTCTTTGGAACCTAACCATGCCAATAAGTAAGGAGTGAATGTACTTGAATCCTTGGATGCCCTGTTAGATAAAAGTGTGGGAATCCAAGTGTTACATCCTGTTTATCTGTGTATGTGTTACCAACACATACATATACCACCTTCGAGTCTCTATTGGCTAATATGGAAATTGAAAGGTGTATTTGAATTCTCTGTTAACATCTTGCCATACCTACTCCATCTCTCTCTACAACCGTATATACACATATATACACATACACTTCCCTTTTGCCAAACCATATGAAAGTAAGCTGCAGACATTATTATATTTTGCTTCTGAATACCTCAGCATGCCTCTCAAGGGCCACAGCACCATCACCACCCATATGAAAATCAATAATTCAGTATCAGCTGCTGCCGAGTCAATTCTGACTCATGGTGTCCCCATGTATGTCAGAATAGAATTGTGCTCCAAAAGGTTTTCAAAGGCTGATTTTTCAGAAGTAGATCACCAAGCCTTTCCTCCGAAGTGCTTCTGAATGGACTTGAACCTCCAACTTTTTGGTTAGCGGCTGCATGCTTAACCGTTTCCACCACCCAGGGACTCCATACATGGATTTCTCTGCATATCTCAAGTATCCTTGTAAATTTTCCCTTGCCCTCATCTAGGATTCAGTCAAGGTTTATATACTGCATTTGACTGTTATAACCCTTTGGTCTCCCCCAATCTAGACCATTCTCAATGCCTGATTCTTCTCTCATGACAACGAGTCTTTGGAAGAGTCCAGGCCAGTTGTCCTGTAGAACATTCACAGGTTCGGGGTTCATCTGTTTTCCCCTGTAATTAGGTTCAGCAAGAATATTGAGTCTGTCAGATCAAGGGCCACATATTGGTGATACCAGGCTTGAATACCAGTTGGTTAAGGTTGTAACTACCAGATGTCTTCAATATAAAGGCACGTAATCCTTTAGGAATTAATGTAATTAATAAGTGATCTGAAGAGTAATACTTTGAAGACTGTGTGAGTATCCAGTTCTTCAACAGCTTTTAACCCAGTGGTTTTAGGATTCTTTGATCCTTTCTGAAATCAGTCATTACATTCGGATTACAAAAGGGATTTTCTAATTTTGTCATTCCATCTTTGTCAGCTGGCATTTTTATGTAAAGAAGAGCTTGTCCCCCTTTACCTCCTTTTAATGGACTTGTAGATTAAAAAAAAAAAAAAGGTAACTGTAATCCATTACCTATTCTTTCTGGTGCCCATTCTGATGCCCAAATGGTCCCAAGTTTGGCCAGCGGGAGCCTTTTTAAGTTGACTCCTGTGCTCTTTTAAAACGACCCAGGTAGTTTTTGAGCACTTCCTTGCATTCTGGTACGATAAGATGTTCCAGGCTTACTCCATACTTTCTCTGTGTCAGTCCTGGAACCAGGCATTTTCCCCAGGAGCTCTAGTTGTTTTTACTGGGGAATGGTATTTAGAAGCCAAATTCTGGATATGGAGTACGCTCATTACACTGAGGATCATTGCTTCTAGAATCTTTCAGTGAAAAAAGGGAGGACATAAGAATCAGTTTATATTGATAGTTCAGATTCAGATTTAACATTACATCCTTTTTCCCTCTGAACTTCTTTGATTCCATGTTTGTATCACGTTTTTGCAGGTGGAAGATTTTCATTAGTTTTTAATTTGTTAAAATTAGCAAACATAATATTGCATCCCTGCAATATGTAAGGTATTGAAATCTGGGGAGATAAAATGAGTAAAATACAGTCTCTCACCTTAGTAATTTGACCTAATGTGTGGAAAGGACAAATGTATATGAGCACAGTAATTGTGTGTTGCAACCTAGGTTAAGTGATCTTAATATGTAAACAGTAAGTACAGTAGGAACTTTGAGAGAGATTTATTATGACTAAGGAATGGGAAAATCTTCACAGGTCTTGGGATGGGTAGGATTTCCACAGGAACAAATAGAAAAGCAGATCAACAAGTCAGTGGGAGTGAGGTAGAAGGACGTTAATGTTCTGTTTATGTCTAAGTGTAATGAGTCAGAATCGACTTGATGGCAATAGGTTTTGGTTTTTGGATAATACTTACCATTTTCTTTATGTAACTTTTTCTCCCTTCTGTTCCTTTGCTCTTGTGACTCCCTCCTCCCCTCCAATCTGAAACACCATTCTTCATTTTCATCATACAGCTTCCTTAAGACCCTTGAAAAAACCTTAGTTTTGGTTATTTTCTCTCTTTTTTCCATGACCACCTGTGTTATAGGAGTAATTGCTATTGTTAGCATGTGTCACTATAGCTTCCAGATCATCTCCCCCCTTACGTAAATTGTTGCTTCTGTTCTCCCAGTGGCTTGGGAATTAGATACCCAGCCTGTTAGATTTTAGTGTAGGTCAGAGTAAGTGAGCCTGGTGCGAGAGTCTTCCAGTGAGTTGGGTGCCTGGGATTGGTGTATGTGTTTAGGGCACGTGGTACCTGTACATTACAGCTTTTTGTTCATTTTTCTAAGCTGAGTTAAAGGTACCAAATGAATATTCTTTGGAAAATTAGTGATGCTGTAAAACTGGAGTATCTCCAGGACCTTTTACCTTGTTTTAGAATTAAATAAGGATGTCTTTTCTTTCAGAGCTTCAGTGAAGGTGTGTTCCAGTCTGTAAAGTCTTTACTGCAGAGTGAGAAGGAATTATGCAGTATATCAGCAGAGGACTGCATGAAGCAGGATGAACATGCCAAATTGACTGAGGTTTGACATTATTACTTTCTAAACCCTTTCCTAATACACAATGCATTTTCATGCATGTTTGAAGGACTGAATGATTTATTTTTAAAAAGATTAAAATCTCTACATATTAATACATGTATTAGAAGTACCTGTTACAAATATCTGATATCATAATTAATTGTCTTTATTTACTATAATGAACATATTTAATTCCGTGCATAAACCCGTTGCTGTCAAGTCGATTCCGACTCACAGCGACCCTATAGGACAGAGTAGAACTGCCCCATAGGGTTTCTAAGGAGCACCTGGTAGATTTGAACCGCTGACCTCTTTGGTTAGCAACTGTAGCTCTTAACCACTATGCCACCAGGGTTTCCATTTTTGTTTTTCATTCAGTGCTTAGGCATTGTTAACCACTTATTGGACATATACCACTATATTAAATGATTCCTACTATATTCAATAATTGGTACTTTGATAATACATTTTTCTACTCTGAAACATGAAATATATGCCTATATCTTGTACTCATTTTTTTGTTATTCGTTTTCTTGAATGTTTAAATTCAGTGCTTTGATTTAAAGTGAAATACTAGTGATAAACTTACCTTGGAATAAAGAATACTTTATTACTTGAGACTGTTAATGAGCTTTGGATAAGATGTACAACTTGCTCACCTATTTCACCTACATCCAATATTTTCTCAAATTTATCAAAAGGAGTAAGATTTTTTCTACACCGTTTCCATAGCCATTATCATATATATGTTACAGAATAATAGAAATAAGGTTATCAGGTTGCTGCAGGTCAAAACTGATGAATATGTTAAAAAATTTTTTTCTGAAATAAGAGTTCTAAAAAGAAATCTTGATTATTCTTGGCTTCGTGAGTGATTTTCTTTTCTATTCCCTGAGAAACATCATCTGACATAGTTGCACAGGGAGATGAGCACACCCTGTAGAATCTTTGATCAGAGCCTTTTTTTCTTGTGTTGACCACATTTCTCCAGCTTTTCACTGTTATCTTCTTTGTTATCCCTTTTCACTTTATCTTAGTAAAGCAAAACTGGTCTTAATCTACTCAGTTGTTCCCATGTGTGACAAGTCTCCCGTGTCCTTCTGCCCTTAAACAGTTTTCCAGCCAGTATCTCTAAGGCCTCTTACGTAGTGCCTTTCAGAGCCCACATTCCTTGGCCAGGCCTTCCTTGATAAAGGGGAAATATAAAACTATGGGCATTTTCAGAACCCCATGTCAGCTTATTTTCTCTTTTGTATTCAGTAAAAGGAAACTTGAAAAAAATAGAAGCAGTTTCTGTCCACTTTAGGGTGTACATCTCAAAATATCTTTTGGAAGAAGGAAGGAGATGAATAATATTGAGTATTACGTGTGAGGCACTTTCCTCCCCGCTATCTAATCAACCCTCGCAACTGTGGGAGAGAAATTGTATGCCTGAATTTTTATACGTGATGAGAAGTAATTTACCTAGACAGCTGGAAATTAACTGCGACATTTCTGTGAAATAATAACAATTGATCAGAATAAAGATCCCAGGGAAATTTAAGATTCTGACTTGCTTTTGAATAAAAGTATATTCAGTGTTGCTTTATGTTTAAATGTTATATATTTTTAGCTATAGTATTTGCTTAGTGAACAGTTCATTATTCCATCTTCAAATGGAAAAAAGTCTCTTTCTATGATGCCAAAGAGATTCTAAATTATAAAAATAACACTTATTTTTTCAGATATTATAGTAGTATTATTCCTTATGGATAAATGAAAAAATACTGAAAGTATATAAAAAAGAAAATAACTATAATTAATCCTATGAAATGAAATAAGAAGAAAAACCACAGGGGGAAAGAGCAGAAACGATAAGGTCACCTACAGCTTCATCATCCAGAGTTGATCACAACTTATAGTTTGGTGTGTTGTTTTCCAGTATTATCTTTCAGGCATATATACATATATTTTAAATGAGGTTGAAATTCTGTACATACTCTTTATGCATTTTCTGTGACTTGTCCATTTTACTTAATGATGTGACATTTCGTCACACCATTAGATACTCTTTAAAATTTTAATTTATGTAAACTCCTGTAGAGTAATCTCTGTGTATGGGCACTGAAGGAAATAAATAATGAGTCAGTGAGGAGGCAGCCCTGACGGTCTACCCAGGGAAGCTCTCCCCAAGGAGTTGATATTTGAGCTGGGATTTGAAGAATGAGGAGGAGCTAGAGACGTAAGCATCCAAGGAAGAGAGATTGAGGCCCCATCCACTGCCGTTGAGTCGAATCTCACTCATAGCAACCCTACAGGACAGAGTAGAACTTTCTCATAGGGTTTCCAAGGCTGTAAATCTTTATGGAAGCAGATTATCACACCTTTCTCCCCCATCCTAAGATTGAGGCAGGGGGGACCACAGTGTGGAGAAGTGAGGCATGAAAGTACCAGATGTGGTCCAGTCCCAAAAAGGTGACCCATGTGTTGAATGAAAGTGAGAAAAGGTCTCAAGGCTCCAGCTAACCTGCAGCTTTTGGGCCTCAGTCAGAACTTTGCCCTGGGAAGCCATGGAAGGTTTTGACAGGGAAGTGACATGACAGTTATTAGGGATCAAGTGGGAGAGGACTGGAGCCCTGCAGGTGAGAGATGGTGGCGGTGAAAAGGCAGAGACGTGGGTATATTTGGAATATGTGTTGGAGGTAGAATTGATTGAACTTGCTAATGAGGTGGATGTGGGGGTGTTTTAAGAATTGCATCATGGAGCCAAATCTTTGATGAAAAAACTTTTTGATCATATTTGAAAAAATTATTATCCGGTCCAAGGCAGTCAGTATTTTTATACTTCAGGTGCTTCTTTCCTGTTTCTCAGCTCTGTCAAAAATCTGAGACAAAACTTAAAAACTCAAATTAATGAAGTTTTATTTGTATTTTATTCAGGTCACATTTCTAGGTTTTAATGAAGAAACAGATGCTGCTCATATACAGGTATGATCAATTATTGAACTGGGAAGAACTGTGAGACTGAAAATTTTGCCTTAGTAGCCTAAAATTTACACTAAACTCCTCTGGTATTTTTTCTGTTTAAAGTTAAAAGCTGACATTTGAGGTCAACTTTTGAGTGTGTTTTGGACGTTTTCACTTTTTTTTTTTTTAGTGTTTTCGTTTGAGGATTCTTGTTAAGGGAAGCAGCTACAAAAGTCACTTATCTGAGAAGGTTGCAAACCACAAGCTGACTTTATCTCCACTCTGTGTATAATATAGAATGTAAAACTTGCTTTTTTATTTAGATGGTTTCTATAATCTGGTTTTAACAGCAAAAATTCATATATTTTTAATTGAGATAGAGTTGAATTTAAAAGATAAAATTTGTAAACAGTGATGATTAACCAATAGAAAAATTTTAGCCCGTTTGATTTAGGCAGGCATTTACAAAGGAACTGATACTTGAGATTAGGTTCAGTGAAGGAGGGCTTAGCAGTTACATAAAGAGTGGCTGAGCTTGTGTGCATGTGGTAGGTGTACTTTTTTTTTTTTTTGTCTTGTGCTGCTTCTTGCAAAATTTGTCATTGCCATGTGCTTCCTTTTGTGGGAGTAAGCGTCTTCTAATAGAGAAAGAAATAACGCCATTCAGTTCTTTCTGAACAATGTATCTAGTGATTATTAATGAAAATGTTATGTATCTTGATGGTGCTGTTACTTGAAGGAAATAGTTTGGACAAAAGGAAAATACTCCTGAGAGCATGAGGCTGAAAAGAGGAGTGTCCCAAAGTATTTCTCGAATACCTTGCTTCCATTTTAAGTGTTACTGATAAAACCGTGTTAATATATAAAGGAAAATGCTCTAGGAGGGGTCAAAGGTTTTAAAAAATTCTTTAACTGTGTAAAATATTTACATAAAAAGGGCAAAAAAAAAAAAACCCCATAATAAACTATTTCCTTTTCCTTTACGTCTTCACCAAGTTTTCATTTGTAGGCTAGTACTGTACCTTGGAGAGGAAAGGCAGAAAGATGGACTTGTATTTTATAAACTTAAAACTTAAGCTCTGAGGGCGTACATTGCCAGGAAGCCTGTGTGAAAAATCCCAGAATTTAACCTAAGAACTGCATGTTGGCATTTGCAAAACATAAGTTATTAAATGCATAATTGTCATAGATGTGTGAGGTACCATATAGAATTTTTTTTATAGCATGATATCTACATATTGAAAAGTCTACAGGAATGGCCAGTATTAAAATATTAATTTTACTATATTTTATGTTCTTTAAAAATGGATTATCTGAGGATGATAAGTTGCATATGTCAACTATAATGACTCAGAAAATGTATTTACCAGTTATGATATCTTTATAGGGTCCACGTTATAAGAACCTTAAAAATGTTACTTATTGTGTTATTATTTTAAATTAGGATTTAGCTGCAGTGTCTTTGGAACTTCCAGATCTTCTGAATTCACTCCACTTCTGCAGTCTAAATGAAAATGAAATTATTTGTATGAAGGATATAAAAAAACCATCAGAAATGAACAGTGGTCCTCTAACTCAGGTAGCCTTGAAAGATCATTTTTAATGAGTTTTTCAGGGCAAATTTTATAATGGCATTTGGTCCGGAGTATTAAACTTTTAAATGCTTGAATAAAGTTTCTTTTTTTAATGGTGTCTCAAGGAAGTATTCATAAGAAACCTAACTCATGAAGCATTGAAATTATTGAAGGATAGAGTAATTTTGGTTATAGCTTAAAATTAGATTTTCTATGTATGAAGTTCTGTAAATGGTATGCAAGTATGTATTACTTTTTTTTTCCAGAAAATTCGTTATTTCAGAATTTCTTGAACTATCCTTGTATAAGCTATAGAGACCTTTCCTTTTTATGGCTGTTTCCACATTTGTAAAAATACTATGTTTTAGAGAATGTACTTCAACTAATTTTCTGATTTAAAAAAACCCCACTTAAGGGGACTATCTGATGTCGCATTATTTCAGACAGGTGGTTATTTGGTAACATTGAACTTTTACTTGTTTGCCAGATATGCTCTTGCTGATAGCGCATCAAAGAAAAAATATTTGCATTTTAGGAGGTAAAGCATTTACAGTTCATCCCTCAGGTCCAAAATTAGCCACATTTATTCTAGGTCTAAAAGAGGACTGTGTTCATCATGAGGTCTATAGATGGAGGTGGAACTGCAGGTCTCATTTCCTTAATTACATTCTTTATTCATATTTACTATGCTTTATTTGTTAGGACTTAGGACATGATTAACTATTACACATGGTTTCTAGTTTTTTTTGAATTAAGTGATTTGTCAGCATGTGCGTTTTTAAGATAATATGTGTAGGAAAAAAATCTGGTGACTTGTATTCTTAGTCAAAGCTAACATTATTATAAGTTGTATTACTAGGGAAATTTAGGTAAAAGGAGGGACAGTTCCTTTATTGTGACAGGAGAGAAGATGACATCATGCCAAAAGCTGAAGGAACATGGAGTACAAAAATAAAATATAAGAAGGTTCCTGCCCTCAAGCAGCTTACAATTGAGCTGGTGAAATAGGTGAATGATTAAGAAAAATCATAGGGCTGTACAACAATACAGGAAAACATAATTGCCAAAGAAGTGGGGGTAGAATGTAAGTTCTGTAATATTTTAAGAAGATAGAATAGGTAGAATTTGAATACGTGGGTCAGAAAAAAATGGGAGAAAAAGAAATTGGGAAATGAGAGCCGTTGTAGAGAAACGTTACAAAGCCTTTTGTGATGCGTGCGTTTCTTGTGTTTTTCTAAGATTGTCTTATTTCTAGGCTTTACTTCTTGATAGTGTTTTATATTTGAAATTGAAATTGTTTTCTGCCATCTCTCATCTTCCCCAAGAGTCATCATCCTGGAATGCTTTGTGTCATGAGAGTGTCACCTACGTTACCAAGACAAAGAATTGATTTTATATTTAGTCTCCTAAGTAAATATGCTACTGGTATACGATACGCCCTGGAAACATACTTGCACCAGAAGGGCCAACTTGAGACCACAAATGAAGATGATGACGATACTAACCAGTCAGTGTCTTCCATAGAGGATGACTTTGTCACTGCTTTTGAGCACTTAGAGGAAGACGAGACTTCAAAGCCGTGCAATGATGGTTTGTTTTCTACCAGACTTGTTCTTGAAATAGGGGATGAAAATTTAAAGTTCACTTTTGAAAGTTTTATGGTAGACTTGTTCAATTGAAATTTGATCCAATTTAAACATTTTATGTTTCTTGTCTGAATTCCTGAGGATTTAATTTTTTGTAATCTTTAAGTTTATAGTTGTTACAGTTTTAGTTTTGATGTTTGTTTTCTCTTAGGCAGTGCTGTCTAAGCACTGTTTACCCCATTATCTCAAGTGTCTGAAACATGGCTAGGTTCACATTTCAGAAGAATTAGCTGGAAAAGGCTCCATGTTAGAGTCTCTAACACACGGGACAACATGCTAAGCATGCCAATAGACCAACCATCCCTGGACGTATGGGAAAATTAAAGTATCTTAGTACAAGGTGTATTCGCTTCCAAATGTGACTTGGGATGAACTTTTCTATTAGATAGCATAGTTTAGAAGACACTTAAACGTTATAAATCAATACCTCGTGCTTTTAAAGTCAACTTACTGGTTAAGTTAATTAAAAAAAATTCTGTTGATGCATAATTTAACTACTTTACCCCTTTCCTATAGGAATAAACATTTCTGCATTAAGGAACCAGTGTGATGCTGCTTCACAGACTGTTTCTGGTCACCACTTAGAAACCCATGATTCAAGGGTTCTGGTTAGCTCTGGGCAGCAGAAGTCATTGGCTAAACCCTCAACTTCCTTAATAAACATTCTGGGACACAAAGAACCACCTTCTGTGAAAGCTTCAGTTACAACATCAATTTCTGAGCCTTGGATCCAGAGGAGTTTCTATAGGTCAACTAATGCCTCAGACAAAGGTAGTGAGATACAGAAAACATTTGTTTCTTCTTCCCCTGCATACTCTTCTGAATCAGAATGCTCAAGTCCAAGTCCTGTTATTTTCTTGGATGAAGAAGGATATCAAAAAAGTTTAAAAGCAAAACTTGAGCTGCCTAAAATTCCTGTGATGAAGGATGATATAGAAGATTCAGACTCAGAAGTAAGTGAGTTTTTTGATAGTTTCGATCAGTTCGATGAACTAGAACAAACTGTAGAAACTCCTTGTCTATTTATAAAAGATCCTGCCATAGAGAAGCCATCACAAAAGAAACGGCACAAACATGAAAAATCTTGTTCTGTAACCACTACTATGAATCCTCAAAAGTTCAAGTTCGATCGTCCCGCTCTCCCAGCTAATGTTAGAAAACCAACTCCGCGGAAACCGGAATCTCCGTACAGTCACCTGTGCGACGCTCCCGATTCTCCGCGCCCAGTGCAGGCATCCGGGGAAGACAGTGGCTTGTTCAGCCCCATTCGATCCTCTGCTTTTAGCCCTCTTGGAGGCTGTACTCCTGCCGAATGTTTTTGCCAAACACATACTGGTGGAGGTAGGGTTCATGAAAATCACGAATCTGTTTATTACACTTACGAAGATTATGCAAATAGTGTTTCACGTGAAGTTCTTGATTCGGTTCTTCGCACCCAGCATTCTAATGCATTATCCGACATGGACAGTATTAGAGGTGGAGAAAACAGAACTGTAGCTCTTAAGCATGGGGACCTTGATCAAAACAGTAAATCTAAAAATAAATCCTTAATGATTAAAGATAGTATTCAGAAGTTTGCAGCAGATCTTGTGGAGAAAAGTTTTGGCGGTGCATTTAAAGACTTACAGAAAGGGGTCTCTTCGTGCACCAATGCCTTGTGCCACTTAGCCATCAGATTGACATCATCTGTTTTTCAGATGGCATTTAACGAACTGAGACGGCAGCGTGCATTCTCCCTGAAAGAGCGTGCTATTGGTGGCCTGGCTAATTTCTTGGTGAGTGAAGCTTTGTCGAATGCTTTAAAGGACTTGCAGTATGTGAAGAAGCAGATATTTACAAATACAGTAGCTAGGTTTGCTGCAGACCTTGCCGAAGAGCTGGTTTTCGAAGGCATCATGGAAGTGTGCCAGTTTTCATATCCTCCCACGCCGGCATTTCCACAGTGCTGGTCATTTGACTCTGAAGACAAAGTCGTGAAATCGTATGCAAAAGACTTGTCTGAATCTGTAATACAGGAAGCATTCATCGAGCTATCGCAAGTTGATGTGACCTTTACAACAAAAGCAGCAGTTAGCGTTTCTTCGGATAACAGAAAATATGTGACTGCAGAAAACCTAGTGCCAGCAACGCAGACCTTCACCTTTTCCCCTGCTTTTAACAGTCAAGCTATTACGGTGACAAAACCGATACAGGAATATAAAAAAGAATACACAGTACAGCAGGCCTTGTTTTGTACTTCTGGCGTTGTTACATCTATACCAGTGCCCTTGGCAGGAGGTGCCCTTCTCCCATATCATATTTCATCTAAAATGTATCAGGCAAAGTCTCAGCTGTCATCTGATGATAGTAGTTCAAGTGGTGATTTGACCCAAGCTTGTGTTACCACAAAAAACAAAGAAGGGGAAGTAGCTTGTCTCAGAAATATTTGTTTACCTGCAGATTCAGAACACAGCCTAAGTAACCAGAATGATTTTAAACCAACTCACAATGTTACTGAAATGCAGAATTCTTCAGAATTCACAAGTGATCCTGCGATTATTAGCAACTTTTCTGGAGCAATGGTGCATACAATAGTAAATGAAACTTTAGAGTCAATGACATCATTTGGTGTTACAAAAACAGTTGATAAACACACAGATTATTTAACTAAAACCATAGAGGAGAAAAGCCCTCTTTTCCACTGTGATCGAGCAGCACTGCAACAGAATGACGCTAGCTCTAAGGACATGTTTGCTGACCAACTATCTAAATCTATTATTAAACATTCCACAGACACAAGCAAATCAGTTATTGTAAATACAGATAAAAATGTGGTGAACAAGGAAGGCTTGCCTGTTCCTGGAGAAGAGTCACAGCTGACCTTGGAAAAGTTCCCCAAATTTTTGGACACTCAAGATGGTTATGCACTTTCAGTAGGAAAGGATTGTGCCCCAGAATGTAAAGGCCCCACGACTCATGTCTTTTCTATAGAGACACCAGCACCATGTCCAGCTCTGACAGTTCAAAAATCTGACTTGAAGGGACTTGCCAAGGAGAAACCAGTGAAGAAACATAGTTTAAATGATACTGCACTAGAGCCCTTGTCTTTTGAGCAAGAAAGTTCCTTTCCTCATTCACACACTTTCACATCTACAGTGCTTACCTGTGTAGATGGTTTGCATGTGGAAGATAAACAGAAAATGAGAGACGGGAATGTCATACCTGAAACTCCTCCATCAACTCCTCTAGTCCCATCCCAAGCAGGTTCTGAGTGGGATATCAAGAAGTTAACCAAAAAGCTCAAGGGAGAATTAGCAAAGGAGTTTGCACCTGCTACACCTCCTTCTACGCCTCACAACCCATCTGTTGGTAGTTTGTCTGAAAATGAACAAAATACCTTAGAAAAAGAAGAGTTTATGTTGAAGCTCATGAGATCTCTTTCAGAAGAAGTGGACAGTAGCGAAGGTGAAGAGCACCCAGAAGTGGACGTGAAGTCAGAGCACTCAGGGAAGAAAGTTCAGTTTGCAGAAGGGTTAGCTACACACATAATTTCTCTTGCAACTGAAATGGCAGCTTCTCATTTAGATAATAAAGTAACTCAAGAACCCAAGGTTAAAAGCCCTTACTTCAACGGGCAAAGTCAAACAAATGTATCTCCTCTGTTTTTAAATTGCTCAGATGAAAATTTACAAGCATTATGGAATTTTGCAGGTGATATGGCAGCAGAGGTGATTACAGAAGCAGAGAAAATAGCAAAACTTAGAAGTTGTGTGCTTTCCAGGCACAGGAAGAACAGTTGTTATGCTGATGGTTTCTGTTTCAAAAGAGGTGACCTGCATGGTAGGTCAGAAGAGAAGTTGAATATAGAGGCTGTAGCGCATCCAAGAGAAGTGGGTCCATTTATTCTTTCCTTACCACCCAGTGCTTGTATGTCAGGCCTGATGTATAAGTATCCCAGCTGTGAAAGTGTGACAGATGAATATGCAGGTCACATTATACAAACCCTAAAACAGGAAGGTGGGGATAGTGAGCTAATAATGGATCAGTATGCCAATAGACTTGCTTATAGATCTGTGAAATCAGGATTACAGGCAGCAGCTAAGACAGCCAAAACAAAGTGCAACTCAAAAACGTTCCCTGAGCAAGGCTCACCTGAGAAAACCAAGGACGAGCTGTTAACGTTCTTAAATAAAGAACACCACCAAGAAGTAGATAAAAAAAGTAAAAGGAAAGGAGGCTACTGTTGTAAAAATCAGAGTTGTGAAAGGACACAGAATGCGTATAGAAACAAATACTCTGAACTGTGTAGCTTTTCGGCCTCTCTTGCTCACAGCATAACAAGAGATGTTAAAAAAGAGCTAACAGCGCCTACAGTTGGGTTGCCAAAATCCTCAACGGATTCTTGCCTTTATGAAAAATTTGGATGTGATGAAGATCCCGAGTCTCACATTGAACCAGAATTTCCTAAGCCCCTTCAGCCTTCCTCAGAAAATCACAGATTTTACCACAGTGTTGGTAGCTTAAATAACTATGGTTGTGGAGAGAATGTTCAAACTGTAGAACAGTATGCTACAAAAGTAGTGGATGACACCTTAGAGCTAAGTTTAGAGTCTGCAGCTTTCCAAGTGTCTGAGACCACAAAATCAGCAGATAGGGTTACTTATGCAGAAAAGTTGTCACCTCTTATCAGCCAAGCTTGTAGGTATTGTAACCTTAAAGAGCTCCATGACTGCACTGGCTGTTCATCTCAGCACTTGTTCAGACAGGACGCAGTTGCTAGTAGTAAGCCAGTTTCTAACTCAAAATACAACATCTACCCGAAATCTAGAATTTTTCATCTTGATGTTCCCCAAATTCATGTTAATCTTGATAAGAAGGCAGTGCTTGCTGAGAAGATTGTTGCTGAAGCTATTGAAAAAGCAGAGAGAGAGCTGAACAATGCCAGTTTGGCAGCTGATAGTGGAATTGGACAGGATGGCGTTAGCTTTGCTGAAAGCCTCACCGCGGAAATAATGACGTCAGCAATGACTACTGTTGGACATGCCGTTAGCAGGTGAGTTTCAAATTTCTTTTGGGACTTCGTGATAAAATGAAAAGGTATATTTGATCACAAATGTTTTAGATCTTCAGAAAGGCACCCTAAATTAACTAAGTTAACAAAAATGTCCTTGTTTTATTTGTGTGTTATTTCATGTCCTACACAGGGCTGTTAACATATATTGTCTCATGATCCCACAGTAGCCTTTTGAGGGAAGGTATTACCCATTTACAGGGCTGGAACATGAGGCTTAGAGAAAGGATAAACAATTTGTCCCAGTTCACACAAGGTGATGCTAAATCAGAGAAACATTTGGAGAATTTTATATACAAATGCAGTCATGCATCGCTTAACGTCCACAATATGGTCTGTGAAATAGGATGTTTCGTGATTTGGACGTTGTGTGAACACCAAATTATGGATGAAGTTCTTTTCAGGCATTTGCTTCTAGAATAAGGAGGTTTTGTCCATATTAAATATTTGCTGAGGCAAATAACCTCCCTTTACAAATTAGTTTATCTAAGGGTTTAACAGGAGCCCTGGTGGCACAGTAGTTAAGAAAGCTGCTGCTCACCAAAAGGTTGGCAGTTCAAATCACCATCCAGTCCTTGAAGACTCTCTGGGGCAGCTCTACTCTGTCCTGTAGGGTTGCTGTAGGGTTGGAATGACTAATGATGTTGAGCATCTTTCATGTGCTGATTGGCCATTTTCACAATTTTTTTGGTGAAACACCAAGTCATTTGCTCATTTTTGGAGTTTTTCTTTGTTGTTATTACTGAATTATTAAAGAGTTCTTTATATATTCTGGATATCAATCCTTCATCAGATATATAATATGCAAATATTTTCTTCTCTGTGTTGTCTTCCTACTCTTGACAGTGTTCTTTGGTGCATATGATTTTTAATTTTGATGAAGACCTGTTTACCTATTTTTTTAAATTACTGCCTGGCTTTTTGTGTTATATATAATGTCTTAGTTATCTGAACCAAAAAAAGCAACAAAAATAAAAACCCCTGATGCTGTTGAGTTGATTCTGACTCATAGTGACCCTATAGTTATCTAGTGCTGCTGTAACAGGAGTACCACAAGTGGATGGTTTTGGCAAACCGAAATTTATTCTCTCAGTTTAGGCTAGAAGGCTAGAAGTGTGAAATCAGGGTACTTGCTCCAGGGGAAGGCTTTCTGTCTCCATGGGCTCTGAGGGAAGGTCCTTGTCATCAATCTTACCCTGGTCTAGGGGCTTCTCAGCACAGGGACCCAGGTTCAAAGGACACACTCTGCTCCTGGTATTTCTTCTCTGGTGGCATGAGGTCCCTCTCCTCTCTGCTCACTTCTCTAGTCTTATGTCTCAAAAGAGATTTACTCAGGATAAATCTAATCCTGTAGATTGTGTCCTGCCTCGTTAACATAACTGCCTCTAATGCTGCCTCATCAGCATCTTAGAGGTTAGGATTTACAACACATAGAATAAATGCATCAGGTCACAAAATGGAGGACAACCACACAATACTGGGAATCATGGCCTAGACAAGTTGACATACATTTTTGGGGGCACAGTTCGGTCCTAACATGGAAGAAATCTAAAGAATCTAAGATCATGAAGCTTTCCTCTCAAAAGTTTTGTAGTTTTAGATCTTAGATTTTGATCCATTTTGTGCTGATTTTTGTAGTATATTGTGTCAGGTAAGGGTCCAACTTCATTCTTTGGCCTGTGGATATCTGGTTTTTCTAGCACCATTTGTTAAAGACTGCCCTTTCCCCCATTGAATAGTCTCGGCATTCTTGTCGAAAATCAGTTGACTGTGTATGTGAGGTTTTATTTCTGGGCTCTTTTGTTCTACTGCGTTGGTTTATGTCTGTCCTTATTCCATTACTACACTGTTTTGATTACTGTAGCTTTTTAGTAAGTTTTGAAATTAGATTTGTGAGTTCTTCATTATCAATATTGTTTTGGCTATTCAGCGTTCCTCGAAATTCAATACAAATTTTAGGATGGATTTTTCTATTTCTATGAAAAACTCCATGGAGATTTTCATACAGATTATATTGAATCTGTATGTTGCTTTGGGTAGTATTGTCATCTTAACAATATTAAGTCTTCCAATCCATGAACATAGGATGTCTTTCCATTTATTTAGATCTTATTAATTTCTTTCAGTTAAATTTTTTAGTTTTCAGTATACAAGTCTTTCACCTCCTTGGTTAAATTTGTTCCTAAATATTTTTCTTTTTGATGCTGTTTTAAATGGAATTTTTTTCTTTTTTTAAATTTCCTTTCAGATTGTTCATTGCTAGTGTATAGAAACCCTGGTGGCGTAGTGGTTAAGTGCCACGGCTGCAGTTCAAATCCTCCAGGCGCTCCTTGGAAACTGTATGGGGCAGTTCGACTCTGTCCTATAGGGTTGCTATGAGTCGGAATCGACTCTACGGCGCTGGGTTTGGTTTGGTTTTTTTTTTTAAGCGTACAGAAAAAGTTGACTTTTGTGTGTTGACTTTGTATCCAGAGATAACTTCTTTCCAATTTGGATACCTTTTATTTCTTTTTCCTTTTTTGTCTAATTGTTTTGGCTAGAACTTGCAGTACTGTGTTGGCTAGAAGTGGTGAGAGTGGGTTCCATATCTTAGGGGAAACACTTTCAGTCTTTCACTGTTGAGTATGATGTTAAAAGCTGTGGGGTTTTCACATATGGCTTTTATCATAGTGAGGAAATTTCCTTCTGTTCCTAGTTTATTGAGTGTTTATATAAAAGAGTGTTGGATTTTGTCAAATGCTTTTTTTTGCATCAATTGAAATAATTACGTTTTTTCCCTTCATTCTTTTAGTGTGTTTTATATTACTTGATTTGCTAATGTTGAAGCACCCTTGCATTCCTTGGATATATCCCACTTAGTCACAGTGTATAAACCTTTTAATATCCTGAATTTCTGTTTGCTAGTGTTTTGTTTGTTGGGAAACTGTGGTGGCGTAGTGGTAAGTGCTACAGCTGCTAACCAAAAGATCAGCAGTTCGAATCTACCAGGCACTCCTTGGAAACCCTATGAGGCAGTTCTACTCTGTCCTATAGTGTTGCTATGAGTCAGAATTGACTTGATGGCAATGGGTTTGTTTGTTTGTTTTTTAGTAGTTTGTTGAAGATACTCATAAGAGATATTGGTCTGTAGGTTTCTGGTGGTATCTTTGTCTGGCTTTCATATGCAGGTGATACTGGCCTCAAATTTCAATGCTCATTAATAGTTTTATTGGAACATGGCTACATTTATTCATTTGTATATTGTCTGTGGCTGCTTTGATGCTACAGTGGCAGAGTTGAGTAGTTGCAACAGACAGAGACAGTATGGCCCGTCAGCCTGAAATATTTGTATCTTACAGAAAATCTTTGTGACCCTCTGTCCTAGAGCTACATTTTCTTTATTTATGATTACGCTTGGGTTCCTAGTACGATGATAGACACAAAATACTTGGTTAATAAAGATTCAAATGAACACGTGGTAGTAAATCAAGCCTTTCTCCAGTTGAAGCAACTTTCCTCAATCAGATGATTTTAACCATTTTTCCTTTTTCTCCATGCCAGCCTCATGAGAGGAAAACAGAGACTGTCCTCTAGACTAGAATCTCTCTAAGACATTATTACCCTTAGGCCCGAGCAGATGGCTTTGCTATTGATTCATCTATTTTCTTGCTTTTTCTCCTTAGAGTTGGGTGAGTAGATAGGCCCCTGTAGTTCTTTCTATAAGCCAGTACTGTCTACTTCGACCTCATTTTCAGGATACTGCTTTGTAGTTCTTTTCTTTTTTCTCTCCCTTTTTCATAATTGTACTAGGGTTCTGTAAGTGCTGACTATTAAAAATTGGCTCTAGTGTGTACAATTTACTGTCTCGTATTTTCTATTTGTTTTTATTGAACTAGATGAAGGTTTATAGAACAAACTAGTTTCTCATCAAACAATTAGTACACACGTTGTATGACATTGGTTAACAACCCCACGACATGTCAACACTCTCCCTTCTCAAACTTGGGTTTCCTATTACCAGCTTTCCCGTTCCCTCCTGCCTTCCAGTCCCTGCCCCAGGGCTGGTACGCCCCTTTAGTCTTGTTTTGTTTCATGGGCCCGTTCAATCTTTCGCTGAAGGGTGAACCTCAGGAGTGGCCTCATTACTGAGCTGAAAGGGTGTCCGGGGCCTATATTCTCCAGGCTTCTCCAGTTTCTGTCACGCCTTTAAGACTGGTCTTTCTTTTTGAGTTAGAATTTTGTTCTACATTTTTTTTGCAGCTCTGTCCAGGACCCTCTATTGTGATCCCTGTCACAGTAGTCAGTGGTGGTAACCCGGCACCATCTCGTTGTACTGGACTTAGTCTCGTACAGGCCATAATAGATGTGGCCCATTAGTCCTTTGGACTAGTTTTTTCCCTTCTGTCTTTAGTTTTCTTCATTCTTCCTTGCTTCCAAAGGGGTGAGACCAGCAGAATATCCTAGATGGCTGCTCACAGGTTTTTAAGACCCCAGACACTACTCACGAAGAAGAATGTAGAACATTTACTTTATAAGCTCTGTTATGCCAATTGAGCTAGATGTTCCCAGAGACCATGGTCCCCACAGCCCTCAGCCCAGCAATTCGGTCCCTCAAGGAGTTTAGGTATGTCTATGGAGCTACCTTGGTCCTGCCTTGTACGGGCAGTGCTGGCTTCCCGAGTGTTGTGTACTGTCTTACCGTAACCAAAGTTACCGTTTATCTATTATCTATTAAAGTGTTTTTCCATCCCCACCCCTTCCCACCCTCATAACCATCAAAGATTGTTTCTTTCTGTATGTAAACCTTTTCATGAGTTTTTACAGTATTGGTCTCATACGATATTTGTCCTTTTGTGATTGACTTATTTCACTCAGCATAATGTCCTCCGGATGTATCCATGGTATGTGATTCTTCACAGATTTGCATTTTCTATTTCTAAAGTTAAAATGTCTTTCATGCTTTAAGAGGTATTCATTCAAATGGATTGTCTTTAAGGCATTATTTGGATTATTTCACAAGTGTCCCTTTTCTTGTAAATGTTTCATTCATGAGAGCAACCGTAAGTATTTCACAAAGCTGTAATGTACACGTGGTGGCATATGTGAGTGTCAGTATGAGAAAATATGTAATCGTGCATTTAGAAGAGCAAAACATCTGAACTATGTTCTGAGCCATCCTTTCTAAGCCAGAATAACATAGAGATCATGATAAACACTTCCCTGGACTCTATCCAATGGGTTATTTCAGCAAAAGAAAAGAAAAGAAAAGAAACTACTGGATTATGGTGCATATCAGGAAAAGTGTTCATAAAAAAGAACAAAATAGTGATGTTTATGATTCAAGGCTACAGTGTGGCTGTCTCTGGAATGCTTAGTATAATTTTGGTTGCTATACCTTAAATGGAGCCCTGGTGGCACAGTGGTTGAGAGCTTGGCTGCTAACTGTTCAAACCCCAACAGCTGCTTCTTGGAAATTGTATGGGCGCATTTTTGCTCTGTCCTACAGGATTGCTATGAGTCGAAATCAACTCAACAGCAACAGGTTTATATCTTAAATACAGAGTGTGGATAACAAAAAAGAGAGGAAGAAGGGGATGTTCTAGGCACTGAGGATACAGATGTGAATAAAACATGCAAAATCTGTGTTCTCTTGGAGGTTAGGTTGTAGTGGAAAGGCAGACAACAAACATAAGTAAAATATATAGCATGTCATATAGTGATAAGAGCTTTACAGGAAAAATAAAGCAAGGAACAGAGTTAGAGTGTGCTGGTGGTGGTGATGGGCGGGAACTGTTGGGTGGCTTGCAGTTTTGAATGGGGTAGCAGGGGAAACATGAGTGACAAAGTAACATTTGAGTAAAGAACCCAAGGTGAAGAGAGATTAAAGTCATGTGGGAATCTGGGAAAAGAGTGTTCCAGACAAAGGAGTTAGGACTGTTCGTATTTGGGTAACTGCCAAGAGGCTTGTGTGGCTGAAGCACAGTGAGCCAAGGAGAGTCTAGAAAATGAGATGGAGATGATGAGAAGGGCCAGAAAGTATGTCATCCTTTGTGAAGGGTGAACCTCAGGAGTGACTTCATTACTAAGCTTAAAGGGTGCCTGGGGGCTGTACTCTCAGGGTTTCTCCAGCCTGTCAGGCCAGTAAGCCTGGTCTTTTTTTGTGAGTTAGAATTTTGTTTCACATTTTTCTCCACCTGTGTCCAGGACCCCCTATTGTGATTCCTGTCAGAGCAGTCAATGGTGGTAGCTGGGCACCATCTAGTTGTGCTGGACTCAGTCTGGTGGAGGCTGTGGTAGTTGTGGTCCATTAGTCCGTCGTATGATTTCTTGCCTGCTGCTTCCGTGGGCATTGATTGTGAATTCAAATAAAATGAAATCCTTGACAGTTTCAATCTTTTCTTCATTTATCATAATGCTGCTTATTGATCCTGTTGTGAGGGTTTTTGTTTTCTTTATATTGAGGTAAAGTCCATACTGAAGGCTGTAGTCTTTGATCTTCATCAGTATCTCTGATCTTCATCAGTAAGTGCTTCAAGTCCTCTTCACGTTCAGCAAGCAAGATTGTGTCATCTGTATATTGGAGATTATTTATGAGTCTTCCACCAATCCTGATGCTACATTCTTCTTACAGTCCAGCTTCTAGGATTACTTTACTGCTTTACATTGTTGTTGTTGTTGTTAGGTGCCGTTGAGTCGGTTCCGACTCATAGCGACCCTATGAACAACAGAACGAAACACTGACCGGTCCTGCGCCGTCCTTAAAATCGTTGTTATGGTTGAGCTCATTGTTGCAGCCACTGTGTCAATCCACCTCCTTAAGGGTCTTCCTCTTTTCCGCTGACCCTGTGTTTTGCCAAGCATGATGTCCTTCTGCGGGGACTGATCTCCCCTCACAACATGTCCAAAGTATGTAAGACGCAGCCTCGCCTCCCCGTCCTTGCCTCTAAGGAGCATTCTGGCCATGCTTCTTCCAAGACAGATTTGTTCGTTCTTTTGGCAGTCCATGGTATATTCAATATTCTTTGCCAACACCACAATTCAAAGGCGTCAACTCTTCTTCGGTCTTCCTTATTCATTGTCCAGCTTTCACGTGCATATGATGTGATTGAAAATACCATGGCTTGGGTCAGGCGCACCTTAGTCTTCAGGGTGACGTCTTTGTTCTTCAACACTATGAAGAGGTCTTTGCAGTAGATTTGCCCAATGCAATGTGTCTTTTGATTTCTTGACTGCTGCTTCCATGGCTGTTGATCGTGGCTCCAAGTAAAATGAAATCCATGACAACTTCAACCTTTTCTCCGTTTATCATGATGTTGCTCATTGGTCCAGTTGTGAGGATTTTTGTTTTCTTTATGTTGAGGTGTAATCCATACTGAAGGCTGTGGTCTTTGATCTTCACTAGTAAGTGCTTCAAGTCCTCTTCACTTTCAGCAAGCAAGGTTGTGTCATCTGCATAATGCAGGTTGTTAATGAGTCTTCCTCCAATCTTGATGCCCTGTTCTTCCTCATGTAGTCTAGCTTCTCTTATTATTTGTTCAGCATACAGATTAAATAGGTATGGTGAAAGAATACAACCCTGATGCACACCTTTCCTGACTTTAAACCAATCAGCATCCCCTTGTTCTGTCCGAACAACTGCCTCTTGATCCATGTAAAGGTTCCTCATGAGCACAATTAAGTGTCATGGAATTCCCATTCTTCAAAGTGTTACCCATAACTTGTTATGATCCACACAGTTGAATGCCTTTGCATAGTCAATAAAACACAGGTAAACATCCTTCTGGTATTCTCTGCTTTCAGCCAGGATCCATCTGACATCAGCAATGATATCCCTAGTTCCACACCCTCTTCTGAAACCGGCCTGAATTTCTGGCAGTTCTCTGTTGACATACTGCTGCAGCCGTTTTTGAATGATCTTCAGCAAAATTTTGCTTGCGTGTGATATTAGTGATATTGTTCTATAATTTCCACATTTGGTTGGATCGCCTTTCTTGGGGATAGGCATAAATATGCATATGTTCCAGTCAGTTGGCCAGGAAGCTGTCTTCTTGGCATAGACCAGTGAACACCTCCAGCGCTGCATCTGTTTGTTGAAATATCTCAACTGATATTCCGTCAATTCCTGGAGCCTTGTTTTTCGCCAATGCCTTCAGAGCAGCTTGGACTTCTTCCTTCAGTACCATCAGTTCCTGATCATATGCCACCTCTTGAAATGGTTGAGTATCAACTAATTCTTTTTGGTATAATGACTCTGTATTCCTTCCATCTTCTTTTGATGCTTCCGGTGTCATTTAATATTTAATGGAACCCTTCACTATTGCAACTGGAGGCTTGAATTTTTTCTTCAGTTCTTTCAGCTTGAGAAACTCCAAGCATGTTCTTCCCTTTTGGTTTTCCATCTTCAGCTCTTTGCACATGTCATTATAATACTTTACTTTGTCTTCTCGAGAGGCCCTTTGAAATCTTCTGTTCAGTTCTTTTACTTCATCAATTCTTCCTTTTGCTTTAGCTGCTTGACGCTCAAGAGCAAGTTTCAGAGCCTCCTCTGACATCCATCTTGGTCTTTTCTTTCTTTCCTGTCTTTTCCGTGACCTCTTGCTTTCTTCATGGATGATGTCCTTGATATCATTCCACAACTCATCTGGTCTTTGTTGACTGGTGTTCAGTGCGTCAAATCTGTTCTTGAGATGGTCTCTAAATTTAGGTGGGATATACTCAAGGTCATATTTCGGCTTTTGTGGACTTGCTCTGATTTTCTTCAGTTTCAGCTTGAACTCGCATATGAGCAATTGATGGTCTCTTCCACAGTAGGCCCCTGGCCTTGTTCTGACTGATGATATTGAGCTTTTCCATCGTCTCTTTCCAAAGATATAGTCAGTTTGATTTCTGCATGTTCCATCTGGCGAGGTCCATGTGTATA
This sequence comes from Loxodonta africana, assembly GCF_030014295.1. Classification (NCBI taxonomy): domain Eukaryota; kingdom Metazoa; phylum Chordata; class Mammalia; order Proboscidea; family Elephantidae; genus Loxodonta; species Loxodonta africana. The sequence continues at coordinate 60,818,740 of NC_087358.1, forward strand.
GTCGCCGTTTATGTTGGTGAAAGAAGGTATTTGCAATGAAGAAGTCGTTGGTCTTGCAAAATTCTATCATTCGATCTCCAGCATTGTTTCTGTCACCAAGGCCGTATTTCCCAACTACTGATCCTTCTTCTTTGTTTCCAACTTTCGCATTCCAATCACCAGTAATTATCAATGCATCTTGTTGCATGTTCAATCAGTTTCAGACTGCAGCAGCTGATAAAAATCTTGTATTTCTTCATCTTTGGGCCTAGTGGTTGGTGCATAAATTTGAATAATAGTCTTATTAACTGGTCTTCCTTGTAGGCGTATGGATATTATCCTATCACTGACAGCGTTGTACGTCAGGATAGATCTTGAAACGTTCTTTTTGAAGATGAATGCAACACCATTCCTCTTCGAGTTGTCATTCCTAGCATAGTAGACTATACGAATGTCTGATTCAGAATGGCCAATACCAGTCCATTTCAGCTCACTAATGCCTAGGATATTGATGTTTATGCGTTCCATTTCATTTTTGACAATTTCCAATTTTCCTAGATTCATACTTCGTACATTCCAGGTTCTGATTATTAATGGATGTTTGCAGCTGTTTCTTCTCATTTTGAGTCGTGCTGCATCAGCAAACGATGGTCCCGAAAGCTTTATTCCATCCACGTCATTAAGGTCGACTCTACTTTGAGGAGGCAGCTCTTCCCCAGTCACCTTTTGAGTGCCTTCCAACCTGGGGGGCTCATCTTCCAGCATTATATCAGACAATGTTCTTCTGCTGCTATTCATAAGGTTTTCACTGGCTAATGCTTTTCAGAAGTAGACTGCTGGGTCCTTCCTCCTAGTCTGTCTTAGTCTGGAAGCTCAGCTGAAACCTGTCTTCGGTGGGCGACCCTGCTGGTATCTGAATACCGGTGGCATAGCTTTCAGCATCACAGCAACACACAAGCCCCACAGTACGACAAACTGACAGACACGTGGGGGACTGCTTTACATAGAGATCATAAACTTAAGGAATTTGTGCTCCTCCATAGTGGTCCCAGTTGAAAATATGAAGAGCTAAGGAGAATTTATGATGCCCTGGGGATAGATACATAATAGAGTAACAGGTGAGTTAAAGGAGTTAGTGGGTACCTTTGCTAGCTTTGTAATTAATGTGCCATGCTGTGAAGTCTTTGTAGTAGTAGCAGGCACAGATAAAGGGTTAGATGGACTATTAATCTGACTCTGAATATCATTTCTTGTTTTTTGTCATCGTTATCATTAAATTGATGGTCTCGTAATTCAGAATCTATGATGTTTCTGATTTGATTTTTTCTTTTCTTTTAGTTCAAGAGAAAAAGACGACTTTCAGTCAACTGAGTCTTTAGGTAGCCAGCAGATGAATCTCAGTATTGGTGAAGACAGCACTGGTAGCTGGTCCAACTTAAGTTTTGAAGATGAACACCAGGATGAAAGCAGCAGTTTTCATCATCTAAGTGAAAGGTAACTGAAGTTTTGCGTGTAATTGCATAGTTTAGCTTGTCAGATCCCAGAATTGAACTATAAATGTGTGTTTGGTGCTTTTAGAAATTCCAAATTTGAAAATCTGCCATTGTTCTTAAAATTTGTTTCATTGTTCACAACATGTTTCTAACAGTTTTTGACATTTATTAAATGCAGTAATTAGCCAAGCTAATTTTCTTTGGGTGTGCAGATAGTTGATTTGAAAAATATTACATATATTTGATTTTATATCCTTTAAACTTCCTGGCCTTTTCCTGAATTTTTGAGGAAAGAAACTTTCTTTCTCTCTTTAAAGAGGATACTCTTTTTCTTTAGTGGATAAGAAAGAGGGCCGTTATCTGTAAAAGGCATCAAAATGACTAATTTTGTTAATGTTAAAGTAGTAAATTTTTTAGGAGGGTTTCTCTGTTGTCCTGTTGTTCAAGAAAAAAATGACCTAGAGCATTTATACTTGAATTACTGAATATACATAAATCAACTCATTATAAAACTACTACAGCAGGAGGTGTTTACTTTATATACTTTTTTTTTTATATATATATACTTTTTTTGTTTAACTTGTAACAACAGTCTTTGGAGTATTTTATTAATTATGATAATTTTTCTCATATTCTTAAAGGCGTTCATGAATAACCTATAAAATTCTATGAACTCTTTTATTCATGTTAACTGATAACTTAGAAATAAGAAATACCCTTCACAGCTCAGTCTAGGGAGAGGAAAGAATAGTCAACATATTTCCAGTCTTGGCTGGTGTGGCGAGGACCCTATGAGCCCTTGGTATTGACCTACCAGGAGCAGAAGGTGAAAAGACTGTTGGTGGGAGCATGAAGTAGCGTAAGCCAAGGAAATGGCTTTTCACCTGTTAGAACACATCATCTCAGAGTGTTATGTTTGATACCAAGATTTCTTAAACTCCAGATTTGAAAAGGCAGCCATTTAAAGTAGCCGGAAGTGGAACATTATCACAAATCATATGACCCTTGTGCATCACTTTATCTAGAGTAGAAAATAAGCACTTAGGAAATAAACACAGAGGGTTCTAGGACTTCAGTGAGGGTTGTAGCTTAGGAGGTCCTGGTGTTGGAATGGGGGAACTACAGATAGAGGCTAGTGGCGTTAAAAGGACTTGGAGTCAGTTGAACACCTCTCTGCAGAACGTTATCTAATGTGATGAACAGTAATAGGACCCTGCCAGACTCTGTCCTTGGTTCTTCCCTCTTTGCCCTTATTTTACTAGTGGTATAAGAATACCCATTATATGTGAATGACTCATAATGAGGCCAAAAAGATAATCCCATTAACAAAACCAAGGTTCAAAAAGTGAATCAGGTGGAGACTGAAATTATTATGTTTAACACGGGTAAATGCACTTAAGTTCAGAAAAGTAAAATTATTTGAATTCAGGAGGGGGAAAACCTGGCATTTTGTTAGAAAAAGAACTGTGGTTTTAATTGACCATAGTCCTTTGTGAACTAATGACACTATAGGTATTAAGGTACCGGCATTGTATCTGAATGTACAGGCCCATCCAGGGCTTGGGGTGTGCTGGGTAAATGCAGATTCCAGGGCCTCACTTCCCAGAGGTTAAGATGCATCAGGCCTGTGTCGGGTCAGCATGTTTGATAAGGCCTTCAGGTGACATTAATGGGTAAATGCAGATTCCAGGGCCTCACTTCCCAGAGGTTAAGATAAGATGCATCAGGCCCGTGTCAGGTCAGCATGTTTGATAAGGCCTTCAGGTGACATTAATGCAGGTGGTTCGCAGGCTACGCTTAAAGATATATTGCTTTACATGCTGAGTCTTTTGATGACCTCTGTAGTATGTGCCATTCCTTTCTGGTCAGAGATCAAGGAGATAAAGACTTCAGTGGTATGGCCACACCTTGCACATTTACTCTCAGTACAGAGTTCAGTAGATGGTAACAATAAAAAAATAAACGGTCATTTCAAATTTTGAGAGATGTTTAGAAGGAAGGTGTAATTATTTGATCAGAAAAAGAACTGATCTGTGTGTGTGAATCCCTGAAAATATTTCAGGCAGTTTGTGAGCCTCTTGGAAGTTACTCAGTGGTAGTTTAAGTAAGAGATAAGTCAGACCTGCAGAATCTTTGAGATTCTTTTTTTATAAGATGTGTCAAAATTGATAGTAGTCTTCCGATGTGTAAAAGCCACATAAAGAATTTTAGTACTTGACTACCTGTGATTTAAAAGTGTAGTATGCCTGTTCTAGACACAGGAAATATGAAAAGGCAAAAAAGAAGCAGGACTGTGTTCAAGAATGAAACAGGAAGACCATTAGGTGAGGAAATTAGATGGTTTCATGTTGAATTAAGGCAGGGTAACCATATAATCCATTGTGCTTGGAACAGTCCTGGTTTAATTCTGCTGTTGTCATGTAATTATTAAGAAGTGACTTATTTTCAAAGGTGTCCTGATTGAACGAAAGATTACATTGGTCACCCTAGTTAGACATGGAATTTTATAAATAACTGACTTCACATCTGACCCATTTTGAGGTACAGAAGGGGAATGGGGTTAGATAAAAGAAGTTTGAGTTTTTAGTCTTTACATTGTTTAACTGTATTTTTTTTTGCATATTCGCCTAGTACTTAGGTGGTGGATTTTTATTATTAATTAAATGGAGGAATCATTGCTATTAGGATATGGGTAACAGTTTCAATTTTATGTTTTTCTTTTCTTAAATAATCATTCTATTAATAGAAGTAAATAGTGTTTAAGATCGTTAATTTTCTCTTTCTCACTGACTCCGACTGTCTATACCTTCTGTATTTTTGTATTTTTTCAATTTTGGTTTCTCTGACAACAGACTACGTGGACAAAACTCTGGTTGTTATTTGTGTGAACGTGTATTAAAAGGCACTGCTTAGTCTTAACTTTTATTCTCTAATGCATTATGCTTTTCCTTGAGACAATTTGATAATGTTAAAGTGAAAAAAAAAAGTGAACATAGTGTAAATTGTTTGAAATTGCTTGGAAACTACTTAGAACTTTAAATAACCATCAGGATTTTTTTTTGGGGAGGGTAGCCTTGTCAACATTCACCTATGCATGTAAAATGATTTTATGTTAATTCAGATTTTGAAAGGAAAATTTTTATTTTTGTAATTGCCTAGTCTTATACCGCCTCATATTGGGAAACATAACTGCTTATCACTGCAGACTAATGTGCTTACTAATTATTTTAATGGTTAGGATTTTTAAAAATTGCATGTTGGAGGTTTTAGTCTGAAATTTTTAAATTTAATTTTGTTTCTGAACACAGTTGCCTTTTATTTATTGCTTTGCAGAAGTTTTAGAATGTAATTGCTTTCTTTGAATGTTTTATGAACGTAGCTCTTGCTTTTTTTCTTTTTCTTTTGATAAAAAAAAAAAAGTAAAAACTTACCCATGTGGCATTAGTGACTGGCAGACTAAAGACAAGTATAATTCTTGATTGAGCTTTACTTATTCTAAAGAACGTATTATTGGCCACTTTTTAATGTATGAAAGAAAGGTAATTGGCAAAGTATTTAAAAATCAGAAAACGTCTAGTTACAAGAGGCTTATTTGGGCCTGTGTTTTGGTGCCTTCCATTCCATCTCTCCAAAAAACCCGTCACCGTTCACACCATCTAAAGACCTGAGAGAAAGTTAACCTTTTTTGTTTTTCTTTTTAAACCTTATCCAAAATGAGGAGTATTGGATTTTACGAGTTAAATCCCAAGATTTGGCACAAGACATTTATCTCACTGTGAAAGTTCTTCGTTTACTCATTCATTTGCTATCCGAGAAGGCAATGTGTTGTATTACCCTATAAAATAAAGTTAGGTTTAGAATAATTTTCATGGCCTTTTGAAGACAAGGAAAAAAATCTCCTGAATCTCCGAACCCACCCAAGTACCATTTAGAGTAGTGATGATGGTCTCTCTTTGCCTCCATGGGTGCTCCACTCCATTGTGGCAGCTTCAGAACGTCTGTAGTTGTCAAGGACAGAAGCTGTTCCCAGAAAACGAAGGTCGTCTTTACTGTTCATTTTCTAGTTCAGCTCTATTCTCTTCTTCCTCTGGCAGTAATGGTAACAGCAGTAGCTGGAGCAGTCTTGGTTTAGAAGGAGATTTGTATGAGGACAATTTATCCTTTCCAACATCAGACAGGTTGGTCCAGACCAGAAACTTAAAAGCTGATGAGTCTTTCACCACTAATGCATGAGTCATGTAAAGAATGTGGGTTACAGTGCAATATGTATCAACTTGCTTTTCTTCTATATTTTGACATGATTCTGCTTGATGAATTTACATCTAATGGAAAAAATTCAACTATGCTACGATTTGACTGACATCTAATGCAAAATATGTTACTTTTATGCATGTGTTGCTCCTCTGCTTGCTCCTTTCATTCTACCAATTATTCATTAAAAAGAGCTTGCTTCCTACAGAATTTCTGTTTTGGTTTTGGTTTTCGTTTTTGTATATAGTTTCGTTTCATTTATACGAAAAGTGTAGGGAAAATGTCCTCTGTTAAAAAATATGTGTACAGATGACATCATGAGAGGCATTAAGAAATGCCTAATTATTCATGGCATTCTATGATACCCCAATGCTATGTTATCTAAAACCAAATTAGCAGAATATTTTGGCTTTGAATGTAATTTTATGAAATTACCTGGCTTTTTTTTTGATATGTCAAGGAGGAGCCCTGGTGGCACAATGGTAAAGTGCTTGGCTGCTAACTGGAAGGTGGGCATTTCGAACCCACCAGCTGTTCTACAAGATAAAGTTGTGGCAGTCTGCTTCCGTAAAGGTTACAGCCTTGGAAACCTTATGGGGCAGTTCTACCCTGTCCTATAGGGTCGCTTTTGACTCAACAGCAATGGGTTTTGGTTTTTTATACGTCATGATAAGACTTCTCGGTTACTGATAACTAAGTTATCTTTGGGCATCATTTGCAATTCATATTTTAACACGAAATGGTGTGAGAAGCAAAGCTTCCTTTTTTATCGTCATTTTCCCCTTTCTAAAAGTCATATCATATTGTAACAATCATTCCTTACCACGTGTTAAGAGTTGGTTTTAGTACCGTTATTAATTAAAACTTGTTTGTTTTTGTTTTTTTAACTGCTTCTGCTATTTTATTGAAAAAGTGACGAACCGGATGATAAAGATGAGGAGCATGAGGACGATGTAGAAGGTAAATGACATTTTGTACTTTGCAAGGTGTTTGCATTTTTTTTTGTGTAAGGGTCCCTAAAACAGTCTGTAGTGTTTATATTTGTGCATTTTCATCACATGGGCCCTGTGTTATTTGTGTAAAACATTACAAATCAGAGTATTCTTGAACTAGTTTTCTTTATTCAATTTCGGGTCTCTTGTTGAGCAGATTATGTTATTTGACTGTTAGATGAATGAAGTACTCATTGATGTAAACACAAAAATACTTGAAGAGAGTTATTCAATCATTTGAGAGATAAGTTTATGATAACCTCTCTCTCTTATTCAATGTAGAAAATTCTAAAATCCTTACTCATATTTTAAGAGATGTTGTTGTTGTTGTTAGCCCTGACTCATGGTAACCTCGTACATGATGGAACAAATGCTCCCCACCTGGCCCTGTGCCGTCCCCATGATCGGTTGTGGATCAGACTGTTGTGATCCATAGGGTTTTCTTTGGCTGATTTTCCAAACTAAGTCATCAGTCCTTTCTTTCTGGTCCATCTTAGATTGGAAACTGCTGAAACTTGTTCAGCATTATACCAACACACAATCCTCCATAGACATTATAATTTATTATAACTGTGGCATATTATTGGAATAGTTACTTTCTTCCTTCCAAACCGGTAACTTTTAAAATTAGTTTTTAACGGAAAACTTATATAAATCGATAAATAAAAACAAAAATGTATTTCTAAATGAATTCATTCCTCCCCCAATTTCAACCCTACACTCATATACACATACTTGAAGAAAACATTCAAGTCTTCCTTTAATGAACATCGTTCCAAATATGTAAGTATCAGATATCATGGGTCACAGAGTTATAGATCGTGGCTTGTAATCTTAATTCAAATGTTTAAGTGAATCGAGAAAGTTTTCATGTTGAGGCTGAATTTTCATTATATTCAGGTGGTTGAATTTTTTTTCCAAAAATCTTTACTTTTCTTTAGTTACAAAAATACCAATAGTATCTTCTAGAGTGGCACATACAAAAAATATTTATACTGCTTGAAATACTTATCTTTGAACCACTGATTTTTCTTTTTCATTATCGTTTCTCTAAAAGTGGGAAAACTGAGAAATTGTCAAAATGAATTTCTTGAAATATGCTTTATGACACCTGAGTTTTTGATCGATTTCATCACCAATTGTATTTCCTTGTTTAGGAAAGTCATGTAATGTTGCTCAAAAAAAAAAGAAGAAGATTGCCGTTGAGTCAATTCTGACTTATAGCAATCCTGTGGGACAGAGTGGAACTGCCCCACAGAGTTTCTGAGGGCCACCTGGTGGGTTCGAGCTGCCGACCTTTTGGTTAGCAGCCAGGCCCTTAACCACTGCCCCACCAGGGCTCCACAATGTTTCTCAAGATATTTCTTTTTCAGCTGAAATTCTCAGATTTAAGATTATTATTTTTAAAATTCTGATGTCGCTGTTAAGTAGACATTCTTCCTATAGGCCTCTTAGAAGTGCTTTTTTTCTCATTGGATGTACAGTTAAAAGTAGGGAAATGATTTTAGAATTATTGATAAGCTATGTAATATTTGTTTTATTTTTGTTCACTGAAAAAGTGTTGACTTTGTCTAGAACATTTATCTACTTTTCCCAAGTAACAGCTATGTACGGAATTATCCCAAAGGCTGTGTTAATGCATGCATGTAGAGATTCTTTTCCCTAATGTACAAGTTATTACTAACTTTACTGAGGAGTGATTTAGAGAAAAGAAGATACAATTTAATATAAATATGAAATTCATTTAAGAAAAGAAAAAACAAAAAACACAAATTTTACTTCAGGCACTAGCCAGGCCATTCAGGATTTCTTTTGTGAAATAGGTAGAAAGTAGCAAGGTCGGTTACATGTTGTTGTTGTCAGGTGCTGTTGGGTCAGCTCCGACTCCTAACAACCCGCCCGTGGACGACAGAGGGGGTGCTGCTCTGTCCTCCACTGTCCTCACGGTCGTGGCCCGCCCGTGGACGACAGAGGGGATGCTGCTCTGTCCTCCACCGTCCTCACGGTCGTGGACCGCCCGTGGACGACAGAGGGGATGCTGCTCTGTGTCCTCCACCGTCCTCACGGTCGTGGCCCGTCCGTGGACGACAGAGGGGATGCTGCTCTGTCCTCCACCGTCCTCACGGTCGTGGCCCGCCCGTGGACGACAGAGGGGGTGCTGCTCTGTCCTCCACCGTCCTCACGGTCGTGGCCCTCCCGTGGACGACAGAGGGGGTGCTGCTCTGTCCTCCACCGTCCTCACGGTCATGGCCCGCCCGTGGACGACAGAGGGGGTGCTGCTCTGTCCTCCACCGTCCTCACGGTCGTGGCCCGCCCGTGGACGACAGAGGGGGTGCTGCTCTGTCCTCCACCGTCCTCACGGTCGTGGCCCGCCCGTGGACGACAGAGGGGGTGCTGCTCTGTCCTCCACCTTCCTCACGGTCGTGGACCGTCCGTGGACGACAGAGGGGGTGCTGCTCTGTCCTCCACCGTCCTCACGGTTGTGGCCGTGCTTGAGCCCGTTGTTGTAGCTGCCGTGTCTGTCCATCCGCTGAGAGCTAGTATATGCAGATATGTCATTATTCAGCTTTTACTCTTACGTAGAAGTTATAACAATATTTTTAATTTGTTAAATTAGAAGGTGGTAAATTAGGTTTCTTTTTCTTTTTTAAATTAGGGGATCGATTGATGTTGGGTTTACAGAAAGATCCAAAATGATGGAAACCTAAGATAACAAATCTCAATTTCTTTCTTTGTAAATTTTTTTTGGGAGTCGCAGCATGTGAGCCGTTCAGTATCTAATGACCTCTCTAAACAGAGCTGTTTGAAGGTGCCTGTCAGGCCAGGCAACCAGGAGCCCTGAATGGAGCAAACATCAGCAGTAGCAGGAGAGAAGCATTGGTTCTAAGCCCATGAAATCTGCAGGGTTTCTAAAATGGCCTAGAAACCATGCCTTATACTGTATAGTGCACCAGACCCATTTTTTATTGAAAGTGGGGGAAAGTGGAAAATAAGGGCAATAAACTTATTTCAAAAGAATAATGCAGACTTTTTTTTTTTTAGAGGCCAACACAAATATTAAAAATTATTAACCTAGAATGGTAGCCCTGTAGCACCCTATAAATTGTAAAAAAAAGAATCAAGGACATCATCCATAGTGTTTCCGTTCCTGAGACCAGCACGCCCGTGTGCTCATAGGCCGGTGGTATGGGAGGGTCTGTGTCAGGCAGCTCTGCTGAGTACTCAGTCATCGTGAAGCAGGTGTGCTAAACACCTGCGGGTCGTCCACAGATCGATCATTTTGTAGTCAGAGGTGATCATCGCTCTTTATGTTGAAACGTAAATTTTCACAAAAAGGAAACAGACTCTAGTGGAACATCTTATTTATTATAGGGTGCCAGAAATCCTCTGGTCTGGCTTTGGGATGTAAGGGGTTGTTGCATAGGGCTATTTTTTTTTTTTCTCCCTCGCCCTATTTTGCGTGAAGATTGAATTGATTAAGAGCAGTGAGCCAGACTGTCTGCGCTCAGGTCCTGGCTCAGCCACTTCCCTGCCTTAAGACCCTGCTCTCTCTCTGCCTTAGATTTCTCCCCTGAAAAATGGTGGTGATACTAGTTCCTACCTCTGAGGGTGCTTGTGAGAATTAAGGGAGTTTGTGTGTATAAAGAGCTTGTTGTGCAGTACTTAGATGTGATACATACCGTAGAAGTGTTCGCTGCTGCTGTATAAAATAGCCCAGAAAGCTTTCTGAAAGTGCATTTTTATCTGAGGTTTTTATTTTTGTGTTTCATTTATATTTTCATTATAAAGATAGCTTTATAAAGTTTTATTTTCTCTCCTTTTACCTCTAGACCATCTTTTGACACAAGTCACGACCTTTGTAGTACTGGAATTCAGCACATCAAAATAATGTTTTACATTTGTGCTATCAGTAAATGCTCAAAGTTACTCCATTGTTTGCATGTTATTTTGCCCTTCCAGAGGAATGTTTTAGTTGATGTTATGATGTGGTTAAGGTGCATTTTTTTTCATGATTCGTTGGAACCCTAAGAAATGGAAAACATTCATGAATCCTTAACAACAAAGAGTATTGTGTTGAATTGATGAGTTTCAGTGCATCATATTGTTTAAATTTAAACATTAGGTTTGGGACAAGATGGAAGTACTCTGCTAATTACCAATATTGACATGGAGCCGTGCACAGTCGACCCCCAACTGAGGATTATTCTTCAGTGGCTTGTTGCCTCTGAGGCTGAAGTTGCAGAACTTTGTTTCCATGACTCGGCCAAGGAGGAGTTTATACTAGTAAGTATCTACCGTATAGGGTGGTGGTGAGGATACCTTTAATAGCATGTCATACACTTTGTCACGTGGTCAGTCTAATAAGGTGTCTGTTGATGGTAGAGTGGTTAGGTTCTTAGACTGTGGAATCCAAGTTAACCATTGAGCCTCAGTTCCCCTTGCGGCACAATGGAGATAAATATAGAGTATACCTCGCAGGGGTTTGTGAGGATTATAATACTGTAAGAAAAACAATTACTGTGTTGTGTGGCATGTACTGAGTTCTCAAAGTTAGGTATTATTAATAAGCATTTTAAGTGCTTATCATGTGAAAGTTTGAGTTATTCCTTTCTATATTTAACTGATTCAGAATTGAGCCTAATAACTGGCATGTTTCTTTCTGTTAATCCAGTTTCATCGTATGAGAAGCTGGCATTATCAAAAGCCGATAAAGTTTAAGCATCTAATAACATTCAGATTTGATGCACTAATGTGTTACTTTTATGTGCCAAGCACTTTATTAGTCATGGTCTTCAGTTTACTGTTTTAAGGTTTGTGCCCCAGAATTTTCCTTATCAGAACTTTGATTTAATCTTAAGGGATATAGAGTAGTCCAGTGAACAGCCAATGTGATCAATAATAACAAAAAAAGAACAATTATTACGGTTATTCTTGATTTCTGATTCAGAATTTATGAAGATATTGTTGAAAGAAGTATGTGAAAAAGACAAATTTTTTTTTGTACTTACATACTTTTTGGATTTTTCCAGTTTGGAAAAAAAAAAAAAAGTTGCTATCGAGTCAGTCCTGCTTCATAGTGACCCCATATCCACCAGAGTAGAACTGTCCTCCATAGGGTTTTCAATGGCTGATTTTTTCAGCAGTAGATTGCCAGGCTTTTCTTCCAAGGCTCCTCTGGGTGGACTTGAACCTCCAGCCTTTCAGTTAGCAGGCGAGTGTGTTAACTGTGTGCACCTTCCAGAGACTCCTTTTCCAGTTTATGTTTTTATTTTTAGGCAGAAGGAGAAAATGGGACAGAAAAGGATGGTTTGGAAATGAATTGTCAAGGGAAAAAAACGGGTAGGGGAAGTGCCAGAACTGACCTTGGGGAGGCAAACCATTTTTAGGAGACATTTAGTCTTGGGTAAACTGAGGGCTAAACTAAGGAGGGCCTTAGGTGGAGCTGAGAGTGATGGTGCTGGGGTAAGGGGACCTTGCCTCCATGTAACCTAGCCCAGGGGGTCATTGATGATTGAGTGCAGTGGGGGTTGCATAAAGGTGGATGACAGTGCCTATTGCCACTTATTTCAAATAGTGACCCTCTTTTACCATGTCAGCAAGAGCCCACAGGACTGCTGAGTAGGTGCTAGGAAGCTAGGAAGCAGTTAAGAAGCAAGTACGGAACATTTTTGGTGATAATGACGATAATAGAAGTATTGTTTCTGGATAATACTCTGTTGATCCTGACATTTTCACCTTTAAGCAGAATAAGCATTATTACCATAAGGATAACTAGAAGGTGACAGATAATTGTAGAGGACAGTTGTAGTTGTCGAGTTGATTCTGACCCATAGTGGCCCTATAGGACGGAGTAGAACTGCCCCATAGGGTTTTCTTGGCAGTAATCTTTACTGAAGCAGACTGCCCCATATTTCCACAGAGCAGCCAGTGTGCTTGAACTGCTGACCTTTCAGTGAGCAGCTGAGCGCTTAACTACTGATACAGGGACAGGGAAGTATAAAAGTTAAGCATATTTACTGAAAAGAAAATAAATTGGACTTAATCAAAATAAACTTTTATGCTTAAAAGGACACAGTCAAGAAAATGAAAAGACAACTCAGAATGGGAGAAAACATTTGCAAATCATGTATCTGATAGGACTTGTATTTAGAATATATAAGGAACTCTTGCAGCTCAATAATAAAGAGACAACCCAATTAAAAAATGGGCGAAGGATCTGAATAGACTTTTCTCCAAAGATGATACACAAAATGGCCAGTGTGCACATGAAAAGATGCTCCACATCATTAGTCATCAGGGAAATGGAGGTCAAAACCATAATGAGCTACCACTTCACTCCCACTAGGATGATTATAATCTAAAAGTCAGAGAATAATAAACATCGAGGAGGAGTTGGAGAAATTGGAACCTTCATCCATTGCTGGTTGAAATATAAAATGGCGTAGCTGCTTTGGAAAATATCCCAGCAGCTCCTCGGGAAGTTAAACAGAGTTACTCTATGATCCAGCAGTTCTACTCCTAGGTGTATACTCCCTAAAATTAGAGACATATGTCTGCACAAAAACTTGTACATGAATGTTTGTAGCAACATTATTCATAATAGCCAAAAGTAAAAACAACCCAAATGTCCCTTAACTGATGAATGAGTAAATGAAATGTGGTATGTAGCCATACAATAGAGTATTATTTGACAATAAAAAGGAAGCACTGATACATGCTGTGGATAAACAATAGACGAACCTTGAAAATATTATGCAAAGTGAAGGACGCTAGTCACAAAACTTGCTGTATGATTCCATTTATATGAGTGTCCAGGATTGGCAAGTCTGTAGAGACAGAAAGTAGATTAGTGGTTGTCTTGGGCTGAGCGATTTGGGGAGAAAATGAGGAGTAACTGCTAATGGGTACAGGATTTCTTTTTGGGGTGATTACAGTGTTCTATGATTGTGGTGACAGTTGCTCATCTCAGTGAATATAGGAAAAACCATTGGATTATACACTTCAAATGGGTCAGTTTTGTGGTATGTGAATTATACATCAATAAAAAAACCAAACCTGTGCCATTGAGTCGATTCCGACTCATAGCAACCCTATAGGACAGAGTAGAACTGCCCCACAGAGTTTCCAAGGAGCACCTGGTAGATTCGAACTGCTGACCTTTTGGTTAGCAGTCGTAGCACTTAACCACTATGCCACCAGGGTAGCCATACATCAGTAGAGCTGTTTAAAAAATTTACATTGCAAAAATTTTAAGTAGTTTTTATATAAGTTAATAGAAAAAAATGAATTTACATTCTGACTGGTACAGATAGAGTTTATTTAAACCTGTATTTTTCCTTTTTGGGGGGAACATTAAAATTTCTTAACTTAGAAAGCCATGTTTCCGTTGAAGCTAGAGAGTGTATTCCACAACAAACCATACTGTATGTGGTGGGAGGAAAATCTGCCTCCTTTTATTAAGCTTGACGTCATCTTTATTATTTTATGTTCTGAATGGAGGGTGTGGCAGAAGTATTCAGTTCAGAATTTCCTGTAGAGGTGCAGCCTCTGCACTCCACACAGCCTTATCAGCTGAGTGAGGTCTGTGGGGTTATGTCTCTAGCAATCCCAAAGTGTCATTTCATGGGGTAGAAGTGTTTATAAAGGCCAAAAACAAACAAAACGAAACCTACTGCTGTCGAGGCAATTCCGACTCATAGCAACCCTGTAGGATAGAGTAGAACTACCCCATAGGGTTTCCAAGGCTGTAATCCTTATGGAAGCAGCCAGCCACATCTTTCTCCCGTGGAGCTGCTGGTGGGTTCAAATCACCGACCTTTTGGTTAGCAGCCGAGTGCTTTATCCAGTGTGCTGCCAGGGCTCCTTTTAGAAAGGCCAGGAAGGAAAGATGGTGCATGTGGGTGAAGGGCTGGTGGTTTAATTCTAAACAGCAGGCATCTTAGTTTCATCTGATGTTAAAAATAAAAACTTTGTTATAAAATTGTTTTTGATTAACACTTGGCCTGCTTTTCTTTCTTGTTAGCTTTCAAAACGATTACAAGAAAAAGGATGGAAAGTGGGCGCACTCCTGCAGGCTGTGCTTAAATACTATGAAGTGACGGAGAAGACGTCCCGTGAGGGGAGATGTCAGTCACTATTTGACTGGCTCTTGGAAAATGCATAGAACAGATGCCAAACCAGTAGATTTTATTATTTGTTTTGGGATGGTAAGAAACCGGTAAAGACGTATAGGGTAAAATTTGAGAAGCAAATCTAGCCTCTTAAATGCGTGCATCACACACTGTATATAGTTCATACTTTTGTAATCTCTGTCAAAATACTATCTTCATGTATTCTTCTATCCACGTGTATTGTGTTCAGACTCTGACAACATGTATGTGAAGGAAAGTCTAAGCGTGAGGTTTTCAGGGCGTGGTCCCATGGCATTCTTTTTGCATCCAAATAGCGCTGCTAGAAATTGCACTGAAGGTGGCTGAGAACAGGCTCCAGGGATAGAGTTATAATTTTGCTTGCTGTGATTAGAGCAATGGGTATGTGCCTTTGCAGACAAATCAGATCCTATTCATAACTAATCTGACGTCAAATAATAAAGTCGAAACTAACCTTGTGTATCTGGAAGACCTTTTTGTCTTGTTTTTAAAACCCAGCTTTATTTCACAGCTCAGCTGTTGGTAGCTTTTTTAATCCCCCAAACCATTTAGGTTTCTATGGACACCATAAGTGAGTTTCCACAGCCTTTCCTCTGGTGGCTTTATTTACCAGTGCTGCCAGTTGTTCAGGCATGCAAGTGTGTGTGTGCATGTGCCTGTCCATACGCGTGTACATGTATGTACACGTGTGTGTGTGAAGAAATACCCTGACCTTGCAGGTGGTTGGTGTCCTCTTTTATCTTCCTGTTTCCTTGGTTAGAAACCCACTATTAACGTGAAAAGGGGGCTTTAAATAAAATGTCTGTGAAGATGGTGCAGTGAGAATTTTTATTTCTCTTTGACTATTTTGGTCCCCTACTTATCCTACAAATGAAAATTCAAATTGCAAAACGTGTTGAAAATTGAAGCATTAATAAGGAGGCAAATTTATGAAAGCCCAATAATAATAATAACATTTTTCGTTGTTGGATTTTTGAACCCCTTCCCTTCCCACAGCAAGGATAAGCTTTTCCTGGAAAAATGGGGAGTTTTTTTTTTTCCTCTTTCGGATAAAATATATCAGCACTCTTTTGTAAAGTTCTCTGCCAGGATCTTTCTGGACTTGACAGTTTTTACTTCTTTGTCTTAGAAACTGCAGGTTGATGCGATTAGAGGACCAAGGTTGAGTCTTGGGTTTGTGTGGGGGTGTGCATGTATGGTGTTTGGTTCTCCCTGGAGGATTTTGTAATCTAAGGTAAACCACTTTTGGTAGGGACTTTGATTTAGCTCCATTAAACCGTCTTTTTTCCTGAGCACTGACAGTTCTAGAAGCTGTACAAAGTATGCAAGGTGCATCAACCTGCCAGGGGCGGGGAATAAAGGCATTTACATAAATTTGAATTAGTAATTATAGTAGAGAAACGTGTTTTATAGTGAAAGAGTCAGATTTGCTTTTTAAGAATGCCTACAGCTATTTAAATATTTTCCAAGGTTAAATGATAAGCTTTGGGTTTTTAAAATTTAAGAACGTAGAGATAGAGCGAGGCTTAAACATGAATGTTTGCTAAAGATCCTCGAGGTGTTTTTAAGGCGAGGAATGCAGGCAATGTAAAACCAGAATTGTTTCTGCCTGCAGCTTCTCAGAGCTTGAGGTGTGGTAGCACTGGACTGGATTTTCAGACATCAGGCACAGCAGTGTTTGCTCTTGTTAACTGTAACGGGAATTAATTGATTCTTAATTTTAGATTGTGTTTTTATAAATACATTAAGTATCAAGTTGTGTTTAAAAACGTGGATGTGCGTATGTTTGATCAACAGCAAAACTGACTTCTGAATTTCTTTTAAACTAGTGACAACATATTAGTTGTGTAAAACTTTCTGTGCTTGAAAATATTTATGTTTATTTAAGGTAGTACTGATTTTGAGGTAAGATTTTCCTCCTATCCTTGTTTCCTTTCTGTTTTTTCTGGAGCTGTGTTGCGCTCAGAGTTCCCTTATTTAACCACTGCGTGACGACGGGACGGTTATTAGGCATTAGCGTGCACAGTAATAACAACAGTGGAACTCCACACGTGTAGTAGTTCAGTGCAAGGGCACAGAGGAAAATAGGCAGTATCTGCAGATAGGAGGAGAAGTGTGAGTTACGCTTTCTTGTATACAGAAAACGTTTGTGTTTGGAGCAGTATCTTTTCATCAAGTACAGTCTAAGCTTACTTTCTTTCAGGGCACTTTGTGTATGTGATTTTCCAAAGACGTTCTAACTCTGTTGAGGACAGCCCTCACTGTCTTATTTTATTACAAACCTGCTTGACATATTTATATTGTAAGACTGCCATTCTGTGCATTTTGGACCTTATGAAATACCGTGTTTTATTCAGAGCTGCTGAAGTTGTGGTGTGCATTGAGCTGAACTTTCTGTTTATCAATTCAGGAACCATTGAAGGATCTGCGGAATGAAAATGAGGGAAACCTCTAATAGGGGTTTTTCAGAACATTGTTCTTAGACTGAAGTGTGGTAATATTTCATAGTCTCCCTTCCTAAGCCAACTTTAAATTACTTTTCTATTTTGGACATTTATTGATTTTGAAAATATTTCCTGATTTATACAAAAAGGAATGATTTCATTTTTAAATCACAGAAGAAAATGACAGTATCTCTTGATGGTTTGATATGATTTAATGGAGTTACAGAACCTTTGAGGCACTCACCCAGTGGATACACATGATAACATCTTTATACGTTGAAAAATGTTCTACTTACTCTTTCAGATATTTGATGTGAATCAATTTAATTCATAATACCTTAATTTTGCTTAAATAAGGGCTTTATGTTGCTGCTGGTAGGAAAATTTAATTGCTTATTAAGTATACCATGTAATAAAGTGAAAGTTTGCACACGTGACTTTGACATTAGTCTATGTTCCCCAAATGCACAGTTGAATCTTGACTCATCCGCAGATCCCAGATTCAAATGTCTACTTTCTTAATTGCTTAGCTAATGTTTTTCTTCCAGAATTCATATTGTCCCTTCACCATCAGCATATCTTTTTAAATTTTACATTTTTCAAAGGAGACTTTACACAGAACTTTTTTTTTTTTTAAAATAATGTATCTGTACTCGGGGTATAGGGAAAATACTACCCAATTAAAAACCCTGTCTGCCTGTCGCCAGCATAAGAGAATTAGAACTCCTGGTGAGAATTTTAAAATTGTACTAAAGTGAAATGTTTTCCCTCGTTTTCAGCAAAATATCCTCTAAGCATTTATTCGGTTACTGTATTCCTGCTCTGAAGATGCAGATACAGCATTAGCCACTCATGTCACTTTATTTATTTATTATTTTTTACCATCCGTGTACATTCCTTTTGTATGGGTAGAGTTGTAGTTGTAGAAGTTCACTGTTTGGTTTTCATTGTAATGTTTGAATACCGTTCAATATCAGGCTTAAATATTGCTGGATTTGCTAACTTTGGTTACTTGTGCAGTGTTAAAAGTAATCCACATTCTTGTTTAATATACCAGATATATATCTTTAAATAATTGTAGCCGTCTGTTTGACTGTGCTGAATTATTACATTAAGATCTTATACTGTGTAACAGTAACTTTTTTTTTCCTCTTCAGTAATTTAATATATTCACTTACCAAAACATGAACTTCAGGATGCACTAAACTTTGTTTTAGCAGTGACTCAAAGCAAACCTTTCATAAATTACTTATGTAATAATTTGCAATTAATTGTCCTTTTCTCTTTTATCTTGTTTAAGCCTGTGATCTTCCTTCCCTCAACTAAGAACCCTCCAATAAATTTAAGAGATGCCTGGCCTTGGATTTCATTCTGTAATATCTCGTTAACGGCTCCGTACTGGACTAAAACAGCCACATGCATGTGGTGCTGCTGTGATAGAAGACATATTGAAGGATCTGAATGCTCAGGTCATGGTTCTCAAGAATGAGAGAAGTCAGAGATATTTTAAATACTAAGACCCTGGGCTGTACCGCCTTACGGTGCCTCTGGATGCTGACCTAAATGGAAAGGCTGCTTGTCCAACTGGCTTTCTTTGGAGGCATCTCTAGGTGGACCCGAACTTCCAAACTTTTGGTTAGCAGCCAAGCATGTTAACTGTTTCACCACAGTAGAACCTGGTCTGGGGCAAAGAGGGTAATATTCTGTCTGGAAGGGTTGAAGAAGAAGTATTTTCAGGAGAGAATTGAAACCCCCAAATTTGGCTTTTTACTCCCCGCCACCTTCTTTTGAAACAGACCTCTAAATGAATTTCTTAGCTTAGAGCAAAGGGTCCAAACTGGACTCCTAGGTACTGAATTCTAATAACTGATATGTTTTAGCTCAAGGTGTGTGTGTGGGGGTGGTCTTTTTAAATAAATTAGTCACCAGCACTTAAAAATAAGGAGAGTTCACACTGAAATCCCCCCCCCCCCCGCTTCTCTTTAAAAATTGACAGCTCTGCAACATTGATCACAGTCCTGTGTGACAACAGTCGGCAGGAGCTGAATAATGAGTGCCCCTTTAGTCAGGGAGTATGCTGTCGTTCTGCCCCTAGCATCACCTATTCCACTTTGCTCATATCTGTTGCCTGCTCTGGCCCTATCAGCGTTTGAAATGCTGCCTCTGACTGGAAGCAGATGAAATCACTAATGTGCTTACAAAATCTGAACATTTGCTCTAGCCTTCTAGCAACTCTTCATTCTGTAGGATTGCATATTGCATAAAGAGGGCAGGAAGACTTGAGAAATTACAGGCTTGTGACTTTATTGCTTCTGAGCAGAAAACAACTAGTATTTATTAAAAGTATAGTTTGTAAGTATGTAGAGAAGAAAGGAGGGAGAGCCATCATAGGTTTACCGAGAACAGGTTCTATCAGATTTACGTTTCCATTTTTAATAGGATTTTCTGTCATTAGAATATCGGAGACGTTTTATGTGGAGAAAAGGGATGAATAATTGTAACTTCCTAACTTTTAAGGGTGTGTTCCCAAAGACTTATTACTAGATCAGTGTCCACCTTGGAGGTTCAGTACTATGGTGCACCATAGGCCGTTTCATATTGCCTCGGATGAAGATGGAATATGCTAATTGGGGGGGGTCAGAAAGCATTACTGGGCATTACCCGGTAACCACGGTGAGGGGTAATATTCAAACAGAATTGAAATGAACTAGGGGAGCAGATGGGAAGTCCCTCGGTGGTGCAGAGGTTCATATGCTTGGTTGCTAAATGAAAGGTGGGAGGTTCAAGTCCACTCAGAGGCTCCTTGGAAGAAAGGTGTGGTCATCTACTTCTGAAAAATAGCCACTGAAACCCCTACGGAGCACAGTTCTACTCTGACACGTGGGCTCGCCATGAGTTTGAATCATCTTCATGGCAACTGGTTTGTTTTTGGTTTAGGGGAGCAGACGAGGGACTTGGAGTCTATTTTGTCTCCTTGTCCTAGTGACTGAACTACAGATTTGACATTTTCCTCCAAAGATGGGAAGGTCCTGTGTTTACATACTGTCCTTTTATAAGTATGGGCTTGAATACTTTTCCAAAATACTACATTTTTATCACTTTCTGAATATAAACTTAGTTCTTTCCCTGTTACATCAATTCTGTGAACACGGACTTCTCAGCATGTAGAAATTGACACTGAGGGATTCCACCAGGGCTTAAAATGTTTTGGGCTGCTGTGCTCTGAAGAGTCAGAACAAGACTGTCAAAAGAAAAAGAGAAGCTGCCAGAGCTACAGCTACTAATACTGGCATCAACCTCTTGTCTGTTTATAATGGGATGGGGGCTGTTGGGGGACAAGAAGGTGTGGATTTGAGGGGAGAGCGCAGTGTTACAATAGCTTTTCCAGCCTAAAAGTCTGTCTGAGCCAGCAGCCTTAGATGGGTTGTGGCACGTGCTGGCATCTTAGTTAAGTTGCTTAAGCTCATGGAAACCATTGCCTTTTCACTGCCGTTGAACCCTAAAGAACCATGGCTGCCAGAAGGAGGGGACTTTGGCTGAGTGACAAAGTCCACAGTTGATACAGAGCTGGCGTGAGGTACAGTCAGTGTGTTGAATGACAATCAGATCCAGTAAGGCCTAACTAGGCTGAAATGGTTAAGTTGTCTAAAGAGGTTGGGGGCAAATATTAGGTCCTGCATAAATACAGAATGGTGGGAGTTAAGAACTCTTCCAAGCTTAAACTGGAGTCCTAAGAGGCTACAGGGAGAGAGTGTGCCAGTGACCTTTTGGGAGATGAAGGATATGGGGATATGGCTACAGTACTTTTTAGCACACACCGTTAGTTCCTGCCTGTATAGGGCTTATGGTTTAGTGAGGTAGAGTCATTAAACGGATGATTTATATAAACAAGTAGTTCACTATTGTTGTCTAAGAGCCGTGGGAGCCTAGGACAGGGGAGCCTGACCTAGTCAGGGCTTCCCTAAAGGTGTTATATTTAAGCTGAGCCTTAAGCTAGCTTTGAGCTAAGTAGGAAACAAGCAAGGGAGGTGGGGGGCGAGGGGTGAAGAGCTTTCCTGTCAGCGCAAGCAGCATGTATAAAAACCCTGAGGAGCGAAGGAATGTGATTTATTTGAAGAAACAAAGACCAGTTTGGCTAGAGCTTGAGGAGATGCAGCACATCTTGAAAAAGAGTTCTTAGGTGGCTCTCACTGTGTATGAGACCAGATCTGGTCAAACACCAAAGAAAGTACATGTTGTTTTTATACTGCAGTAGTTGGTTTTAAGTCCAGTGCGTGGTAGGTGATAGCCTTGCTTAACCCTGTGATTTCAGACCATACTTAGAGTGTTGTTTTTAGTCTCAGATACCATTTTACAAAGGCCAGACAGAAGCCGAATCACCCACATCAAAAATGGCCTCCTGGGTGGAGGAGCTAAAGATGTATCAGTTAGTTTTCACTGAAAGACAAAAGGCTGTTTTGGCCTGAAAAAGGAAAGATGTGGGGTAACCTCAAAATTGTCAACTAAAGGGCTTTTAGATGAGATAGATTAAAACTTATCACTCTAGAGAACAAGATAAGGGTCAGTGGATAGAAATTCAGAGAACTGCAAATTTCAGCTTGCTCTAAAAAAAAAACTGAAGCTGCTCAGAAATGGGCTAGACCCTGTCTTGGTTACACAGTGCTGCTATAACAAAAGGTACCACAAGTGGCTGGCTTTAAAGAACTGGAATTTATTGTTTCAGAGTTCTGGACTCTAGGAGTCTGAATTCAAGGAGTCAGCAGGGTTAGGCTATTTCTGTCTGCCTTGTCTCTTTCAGCTTCTGTAGCCCTAGGCGTTTCTTGGCTGCTTGTAAATGTATCTTCTCATAGCATCTGTCTTCCCCTGTGTGTCTCCTTATAAGACACTTCTCAGAATGGACTAGGCTTATGTCCCACCCTACTCTTGTATGACTCCATTAACAAAAAAGGAAATATTCTATTCCCAAACAGGGTCGTATTCACAGGTATAAGGGTTAGGACTTCAACATATCTTTTTGGGGGGCATGCCTGTCCTTGGAGATGTTTCTGCAGTATTGGTGATGTACCTCTGTGAGTTCTGATAAATTCAAACAGCTCATATGCTTGAATGAGGTAGCCTTTATGTTCTGACACTTTTATCTCATATACAGTTTTTCCCAGAGCAGTTTAGTAAAGTTGTCAGCAGAGCACAGGCTCTAGAGTCAAAAGAACTTGATTTAAAATTCCAGCCCTGCCACTTATGCCCTGTTGTTGTGTTGTTGTTAGGTGCTGTCGAGTTGATTCCAGCTCATAGCGACCCAATGTATAACAGAATGAAACACTGCCTGGTCCTGTGCTGTCCTCACAATCATTGTTGTGCTTGAGCCCATTGCTGCAGCCACTGTGTCAGTCTGTCTTGTTGAAGGCCTTCCTCTTTTTCACTGACCCTCTCCGTTACCAAACATGATGTCCTTCTCCAGGGACCGATTCCTCTTGATAACATGTTTGAAGTATATGAGATATAGTCTCACCATCGTTGCTTCTGAGGAGCATTCTGGTTGTACTTCTTCCAAGACAGGTTTGTTCGTTCTTTTAGTAGGCCATGGTATATTCAATATTCTTGGCCAACACCCTCAATTCAAAGGCCCTGATTCTTCTTCAGTCTTCCTTATTCATCATCCAGCTTTCGCATGCATATGAGACGATTGAAAACACCATGGCTTGGGTCAGGAACACCTTAGTCTTCAAGGTGACATCTTTGGTTTTGAACACTTCAAAGAGGTCTTTTGCAGCAGATTTTTTCAGTGCAATACATCTTTTGAATTCTTGACTGCTGCTTCCATGGGTATTGATTCTGGATTCGAGTAAAATGAAATCCTTGAAAACTTCAATCTTTTCTCTGTTTATCATGGTGTTGCTTTTTGGTCCAATTGTGAGGATTTTTGTTTCTTTATGTTGAGGTGTAATCCATCCTGAAGGGTATGGTCTTTGATCTTTTTCAGTAAGTGCTTCAAGCCCTCTTCACTTTCAGTAAGCAAAGTTGTGTCATCAGCATAATGCAGGTTATTAATGAGTCTTCCTCCAATCCTTATGCCCCGTTCTTCTTTGTATAGTCCAGCTTCTTGGATTATTTGCTCAGCATATAGATTGAATAGGTATGATGAAAGGATACAACCCTGACACACACCTTTCCTAACTTTAAACCATACAAGACCCCCTTGTTCTGTTCGAGCAACTGCCTCTTGAACTATGTACAGGTTCCTCATGACCACAATTAAATGTTCTGGAATTCCCATTCTTTGCAATGTTATCCATAATTTGTTATGATCCACACAGTCGAATGCCTTTGCATAGTCAATAAAACACAGGTAAACATCTTTCTGGTATTCTCTGCTTTCAGCCAGGGACCCATCTGACATCAGCAGTGGTATCCCTGGTTCCACGTCCTCTTCTGAACCCTGCTTGAATTTCTGGCAGCTCCCTGTCGATATACTGCTGCAGCCATCTTGAATGATCTTCAGCAAAATTTTACTTGCGTTTGATATTAATGATACTGTTCAATAATTTCCGTATTTGATTGAATCACCTTTCGTGAGAATAGTCGTAAATATGGATCTCTTCCAGTTGGTTGGCCAGGTAGCAGTCTTCGAAGTTTCTTGGCATAGATGAGTGAGCACTTCCAGTGCTGCATCCGTTTGTTGGAACGTCTCAGTTGGTATGCCATCAATCCCTGGAGCCTTGTTTTTCACCGGTGCCTCCAGTGCAGCTTGAACTTCTTCCCTCAGTACCATAGGTTCCTGATCATATGCTACCTCTTGAAATGGTTGAACGTCAGTCAGTTCTTTTTGGTATAGTGACTCTGTGTATTCCTTTCATCTTCTTTTAATGCTTCCTGCTATTATCTCTTCAAACGTTGTCTGCCCTATTTTCTCTCCTGCTGGGACTTCAATTAAACATATGTTAAACCTACCTCCATCTTCTGTGTGTCTTGCCCACTCGCTTTTTGGTATCTCAGTGCTGTATTTTGGATAGTTTCTTCCTTTCTATCTTTTGCTATACTAATTCTCTCTTCAGTTGTATCTAACGTGTTAAATCTGTCCTTTGAGTTCTTAATTTTAGTTTTTATTATTTTTTTTCCAGTTTGACACTTTGTATGATATTATTTTTCAGATCTCTATGCCACTTTAAGTGCTTTCCTGTTGACTGGTAAATGTTTCAAGATTGACTTTGTGACTATGTTTGACTGTGTTTTGAACATAGTAAGCATAGGTGTATTACCTGCATCTGGTAATTGTACTGTCTGAAGTCTTTTTGAGTCCCTATCTCTGAGCTATTGTTTCTTTTTGTATATGGTTATCTTTGATTATGAGTTGGCTGTATGGCATATGAAAAAACATTAGTAGGAATACATGAGTCCTGGGGTGATGGTGTCTTTCTCTGGAGGGGATTTTCATTTGGAGCACCCTCATTTAAATTCAAGCTTTGAGATTTTCTGGACCACCCAGATGGCTTGAAATTGTGCTGCATGCCCAGGCTGGGGCCTCTGTGCTTCTGATTCATGTTGAGGATTCCAACTTAAAGAAGGGGGGTAGTTTATCAGAATCTCTGGGCCTTGACTTTTGCCTTTCCAGACCCAGGACTGCCAAAATACTACTCAGTATCACGGCTTTTTCTTCAGGTTTGGCAAAATATTCTTAGGAAATAACGTGTCTGAGTGCTGGCAAATAGTTTTAGAACACAAAGTGTCTCTAAGTGCTGGATTTGCCTCTTGGGGTTCTTTGCTTTTGCTAGATTTCGGCCCAGCAATTCCTCAGTATCTTATTAACTTTTGATGCTTTTAAGATGTTTTAATGTCTTACCCAACTTCCAGGTAATCATGTTTCATTTTTTTGCCTTTCCCCATGTGATTTAGCATTGATATCCTTTTATTTTCCTTAAAATTCTTTATATATCTTTTTGAAAGGGTTAGATATGCAAATGGTATTAAGTTCAAAAGGCACAAGAATGTACAGTGACAAGTGTCCCTCTCACTGTCCTCCAGCTACCAAGTGCTGCCTTATAGAGACCCATGGGCACCAGTTTCTTCTGTATAGGAATTGTGCTATATAGGATGTTTCAAAGCTTGGATTGGCTCTTGTGACTTATAAAAAAAAAAAAAAGTTAGTTGGATGCAAATTTCAAAGTGTCAGAAACAGGAGATGATTATCATAAAAGTAGGTTAGTGGCTACTTCTGGGGGAGAAGAATATACAGAAAGCATCTGTGGTGCCAACAATATTCTGTTTCTTGACTTGGATGATGGTTAAACTGTCCACATAGATTTTTTGCAATTCTGTATATACATTTTACATAAGGTATCACCCCCTCACACACAGTGTTTAAAAAACAAGTGTAAAACCAGTCATCTTAAAACAACCGCAGAGAACAGGTGGATTACCTACAAACCAATAGCCTTCTCAACATTTATGAAAGAAGCCAAAAATGATAGTAATAAAAAATAATATCTTTAAAGTACCAGTCAAAAAAAAAAAAAAAAAAGTCAAAGCTAGAATTTCATATCTTGTTAAATTAGAATAAATGTGAAGTTAAGGTGATTTCTAACAGATTGAAAAATTGTACAACTCACATACCCGTGCTGAAAGAAAGTACTGATTAGACTATGTTACTTTTCTAAGAAGGAAACTGAGCTCCTAAGGAAATAGTGAAGAGGCAATGTTCAAAAAAACAATAGGAAAAGAAAGAAGAGGCGCCCACTCAATTGCGGTACAAGTTCTAGTTATAATAATTCCTGTTTATGTAAAGTCCTTCATATCATATAATCAGACAAGAGCTCTGTCATTATCATTCCTATTTTTCATGTGAGAAAATGCAGGCTCAAAGAGGTTTAGTGTCTTACCCAATGGGCATATTAGTAAATGTCCAGGTCTATTCCGCCCACTATACTATCACTATATTTAAAAACAAAATATAAAAAGTGACAAAACCATGTGTACTAACACATAGAGTTGTTGTATGCTGTCAAGTCGATTCAGACTCATAGTGACCCTATAGGACAGAGTAGAACTGCCCCATAGTGTTTCCAAGGAGTGACTGGTGGATTCAAGCTGTGACCTTTTGCTTAGCAGCTGAGCTCTCAACCACTGCACCACCAGGGCTCCAGTGACCCTATAGGGCAGCATAAAACTGCCCTATAGGCTGTCCTATAAGGTCGTAATGAGTCGGAATCGACTCGATGGCAATGAAATGGGTTTATAGGGTTTCCTAGGCTGTAATCTTTATGGGAACAGATAGCCAGTTCTTTTCTCCCATAGAGTGGCTGGTGAGTTCAAACTACCAACCTTATGTTTAACAGCGGAGCACTCAACCATTGCATTGTAAAGAGATATCAGCTGTTCACATTGCGGTGTATTTCCTTCCAGTTGTTTCCTCATATACTTTATACAATTGGGACTCCCCTTATGTCAAAACGTTCATCAAAAACATTAAAAAAAAAAAAAATCCCACCTTGACCTTTGGACTTGGCAAGCTTAGTGCTTGGTGAATCTTTCCACTCTCTTGACTGGAAATATGGGCAGAGTTCTTTGGCTGTTGTAGTTACCTTTTCCTTTGCATTTCCTGTGTGGTGTTGCTTTGAGCTTCAAGGTGGTATAGCTGACAATCTTTACAATGTAAGAATTTTCAGTAGATCATTTGAGGAGAACAATATGTAAAAAGAGTCTATAGTTGGCTTTCAGAAATCATGGAAAAACATTCGTTATCTCAGTTTTTTTAACTACAGGATTTTCTTCTTTCCCTGTCGTTGCTCTTAGTCAGCCCATCAGAGCTGACAGTCCTAGGCTATTTCCTGCCATGTCCCTCAGAACATGGTGAGGAGGAAGAGTTACAAAAAGATTAACATCATTTCCAAGCTCTCAGTCCTGTTTTTCAATTGTCTAATGGCTATCCCCATGGCCTCTTGTCATTTCTAATCCAGTATATCTGAAATTGTGCTCATCTTGCCCCAGCAAACGTATGTCTCCTCCTCTGTACTCTATTATGTATTATCCTAGCCATTTAGGTTGAACACCTTTGAGTCATCTGAGTTATCTTTGACTTCTTCCTCGCCATCCTGACACTCATCTCCAAGAGGGAGGATGGAGGGGAAGATGTCAGCAGAAACAAACAAAATAGTCCCATTCAGAGAAAATGTTAAAAGATGTTCAGAAAAGTTCGTAATGTGATGTGATACAACCCCACACCCATAGCCATTGGAGACAGTCAGTAAAGATGTACACTGATCCTCAGTGATTTTGAATCAGATACATAGTTATAATCATTACTGTTATTATTTTTTTGATCTGATATGCTGAGTCTGGAAAAAAAAAATGGCTCAGTAATATCCAGATGATAGAAGACACCAAGAGATGAGCCACATTTCATGATTAAATACAGGTAGCCTCTGACTTACGACTCATTTGAGTTATGACACACTGCACATACGACCATTTTTTTCTACACCTTATTAGTAATATGTACTATATACAATGTTGGAGCACATAATTTGCTGATGTTGTCATTCACATGCCAACAGCCGAAGACAAAGATCGGATTTATAAAGATACTGATAATAAAAGGCAGTAATAATGAAAGTTAAAAAAAAGTTATTTGACTTACGTCAGAACCAACTTATGACAGAGTCATCGGAACAGAACCCTGTCATAAGTCGGGAACTACCTGTAGTTTATAAGGTAAGTTAAGGAAAAACACAGTAAATTGGCTAGCATACTTCCATTTTTGCCATATGGCAAATAAGGCATTCTGACCAACCTTCCCATTGAAAACAATTATCGTTCTGGATAAAACCCAAAAGCCATTGCCGTCATGTTGATTCCAACTCATAGCGACCCTATAGGACAGAGTAGAACTGCCCCATAGAGTTTCCAAGGAGCACCTGCTGGATTTGAACTGCTGACCTTTTTGGTTAGCAGCCATAGCTCTTAACCACTACACCACCAGGGTTTCTGGATAGGGTATAAAAAATCTTCCTAAGTGCATTGATGGGTTGGCATGAAAGCAAGGAATACTTAGACCAAAAATCTAATGAAGGTAGGAAAGTAGAGCTGTAAGCAGGCACTAAAGCCAACTTTGACTTTGAAGGCATTTCCTCAACCTAGTGAACTTGAACGTTGGGTTTGAATGGCTAATGAGGTCATGGGAGAGTGAAGCCAAACTTCAGGGCCTGGCCAGAGTGAAAACCCCAAAGGCTCACACCCACAGAAAAGGTAAGTTGGGAGGGGAAAAAGCCCTCCCACCATGGAAATTAGAGGGAAAACTCTTTGTCCAAAACTTCGGCAGTAAATCAAGGAGAAAAAGATCTCCCCTGAGAATTTATACGTTATCCCTTAATGTGATATTGTGGTCTAAATTCACCCTATCTGTGTGGTCCAAAAAACCTTAAGCTGAGAGTTTAATGTATTTCTGTTAATGCTCCATGCACCTGTTAGAGGCAAACAAATTGTCTTGAGTGCACCTAGGCTTCAGTTATTTCCAGAGATAAAGTTCCAAAGAAAATGAGAAGCTCACATTAAAAAAATCACAAAACCATGAGGGAGAACCAGCACAAATGACAACAGTGGAAACTAGCTCAAAGACTTCAGATATTGGCATTTTCAGACACAATATAAAGTAGCTGCTAGATCCTTTTGAAAACAAACCAAACCAAACCCATTGCCGTCGAGTTGATTCCAACTCATAGTGACCCTATAGGACAGAGTAGAACCACTTCATAGGGCTTCCAAGGAGCAGCTGGTGAATGTGAACTGCCAACCTTTTGGTTAGTAGCCATAACTCTTTAACCACTGCACCGCCGTGGCTCCTTTTAAAACAAACAACCCAAACCAAACCCAGTGCTGTCGAGTCGATTCCGACTCATAGCGACCCCATGGCGCAGAGTAGAACTGCCCTGTAGGGTTTCCAAGGAACGCCTGGTGGATTTGGACTGCCGACCCTTTGGTTAGCAGACGTAGCACTTAACCACTACGCCACCAGGGTTTCCTTTAAAACAAAGGGATGCTTAAATCAGCATTCCCTAATCACCTCACATCCACTAGGATGGCTATCATCTAAATGATGGACAGTAAGAAATGGTGAGCATGTAGGTAAATTGGAACCCTCATACATTGTTCATGGGTATGTAATGTAAAATGGTGCAGCTCCTTTGGGAAAGTCTGGCAGTTCCTCAGAAGTTACCATATGACTCAGGAATTCACTCCCAGGGATATACTCAAGAGAAATGAGAACATATATCCCCACAAAATCTTGTACGTGAATGTGTATAGCATTATTCATAATAGCCAAAAGTGGAAACAACCCAAATGTCTACCAACTGATGGATGGATAAATAAAATATATATCCATACAATCGAATGGTCAGCCATACAAAGGAATGAAATACTGGTACACAGAGTATGTGGATGAACTTTTAAAACATGCTAAGTGAAGTCAAATATAGAAGGGCAAATAGTATAAGAATCCATTTATATGAAATGTCCAGACAGAAAGTAGCTTAGTAGTTGCCAGGGGTTGGGGTGAGATGGGAATGGGGAGTGGCTGCTAATGGATACATTGTTTCTCTTGGGGTGATAAAAATGTTCTGGAATCATGGTGGTGATGGTTGCACAACCCTGAATATACTAAAAACTGAATTACACACTTTAAAAGAGTCTATGAGTTATATCTCAATAAATCTGTTATAAAATGTATGAGCAAAGAATAAACATTTAAAATATGAAATAGAAACTTCTAAAAATGAAAGCTAAGATAATCAAAATGAGACACTTGACAGCTGACTTTAACAGCAGGTTACACATAGTTGAGTGAGAATTGGTGAACTGGAAAAAATTATTCAGAATGTAGTACAGAAAAACAAAGATGCAATATATGACAGAAAGCTGGCTTGTGATCCACTGTGAAGAAGGACGAACTGAGGTGCTAGAATGCTGCCTAGGTTAAGGCAACTTGCTTCCTGAGTAACTCCCCTGCGTTCTTCAGCCACAAGGGACTGGTCACAGAGCTTCAGGTGGGGGCACTGCCTTTCCTCAAATGCCCCTGCAGCTTCTCCTGCAGGGTCC
Organism: Loxodonta africana; assembly: GCF_030014295.1. Classification (NCBI taxonomy): domain Eukaryota; kingdom Metazoa; phylum Chordata; class Mammalia; order Proboscidea; family Elephantidae; genus Loxodonta; species Loxodonta africana. The sequence goes on from NC_087358.1 coordinate 60,849,135, forward strand.
ACTGCAGGGCAGCACATGGGACCCACAAAGGGGCGTAGAGTGCCTCACTACAATGAAAGGGGGTCTCTGGGAAAGAGACTACAGAAGCCCTGTCCAGAACCATCGATGCTCAAGTCTCTCTCCAAAGCTGCTGTGCTCCTTGGAGCCTCAAGCTGGTAGACATTGAGGGAAAGCAGACCTAACACGTCTAACAATTATAGAAGATGAAGATAATAGGGCAGAATTAATATTTGAAAAGTTTCCAGAAATGATGTGAGACCACCATCTATAGATTCAACCAACCCAACAACTCTCCAGCGATATAAAAATAAAATACATGTTAAAATTCCTAGGATAGTTGTACAAGTATTTGTTTAGTTTTCTGGATTATTCAATAAGCAAACTAAATTAAATGTCTAGGGTGATCAGCAAAAGAATGGAAATAAACTGATATATTCAAACTAGTAGAGGAAAAAAAATCAGTGAGAGGAAAGAATAGAAAAAGAAACTGGTACAGAAAACAGGAAGCACAAGATAAGATAGTAGACACAAATTCTGCTTCCCTCAACCCTCACAAATGTTCCTGAGAGCACTCCCCAATATGCTTGCTGCGCAGAAGTATCTGTGTCTGTTTTTAGGACAACCTGACCTACCAAAGAGTGTAAATTGTTACAACCGCTTTGAAAAATGCTTGGGGGTTACCTAGTTTAGCTGAATTAGTGTGTGCCCTCCGTCACAATTCTAATAGTACATATAAACTCTAGTGAAAATCTTGCATATATACACTAGCAGACATGTACAAAAATGTTTACACTAGAGTTTCTCTCAACAGAAGAATACTGGAAACAGCCAAAATGTTTATCACTGGAGAATGAATAAATAAACTGTGATACAGTCACCCAGTGGGACTTTATACTACAACCTTGAAAAAGAACTACAGCTACATGTACCAATGTGGATGCACTGCAAAAACATAATTGGAAAAAGAAGCAAACCAGAAGAAGAGAAAAAAGTTCAAAAACAGGCAAGAAATAAGTTGTTAGGTATATGTGTACATACATGAATATATGTATGTATACATATATATATGCACACCTATGTGTATATATAAAGAGCCCTGGTAGTGCAACAGTTAAGCACTCGGCCACCAACCAAAAGGTTGGCAGTTCAAACCCACCCAGCAGAGCTCCACGGGAGGAAGACCTGGCAATCCGCTGTAGTAAAGATTACAGCCTAGAAAACCCCATGGGGCAGTGCTACTCTGTCGCATGGGGTCGTTTTGAGTTGAAAATCAACTCAATAGCACCTAGCAACAAGTGTGTGTGTATGTATATATATATATTCGTTATGAGTCAAAAATCAACTCAATAGCACCCAACAAGTGTTATTATGTATATATACACACACACACATGCATTCTTTTATAGACATATATATACCATTAATGTTTTATTTATGAGTGGGGGGTGTCCATGGATGTTCATTTTTCTTCAAATTGTGTGCATAATATTTTGAATGTATTCTATTTTTCACAATGAAAAATGCATTTGAAGTATATTACTCAATACAGCTTATTCAAATTGATGCACTGACTGGGTAGTTCTGAAATTTTTGCCAAAAAAAATCTTTGAAGAGAAATAACGTTTAGGCACAACTGCAGATAGTTTATTAAAAAAAAAAAAGTTTCCTGAATTGCCGCCCCTGAAAAAGCGACACATTACCTGAGTTTTCGGCTTGCAAGCCACTTAAAAGCTGGCGTGAGTGGGGGTGAGGAAGGAGCCTGCTGTCCACTGGAGCAGTCAAAAGAAGCTATTGTACCTGCCTGTCCTCCCTCTTCTCTGTCTTGAACCCCCGAGCTGACCCCGACTCCTGGCGACCTCACGTGTGTCACATTAGAACTGTGCTCCACAGGGTTTTCAGTGGTCTGATTTTTCACAGGTAAATCGCCAGGCCTTTCTTCTGAGGCACCTTTGGGTAGACTCAAACCTCTAACCTTTTGGTTAGCAGCTGAGCGCATTAACCATTTGCACCACCCAGGGACTCCTCGTAATTTTTAAAAATTTAGCTTTTTACATCTTCATTTTCACCCAGCTTCTGCAAGAAGCTTGATTATCCGAACTCCAGACCCACTGATGTAACATGGAAGTACCTGTTGCCCTGCAAAGGGATTGGACTGGGGTTGGAGGAGGGGGCGGGGGGCTGGAGGAGGAGGAGCAGGAGGAGGTCTTAAGCTACAGCCTTTGGCAATTTGAAGAAAAGTGAACATCCATGGACACCCCCCACTCATAAATAAAACATTAATGATATATATATATCTATCTATAAAAGAATGCATGTGTTGTATATATATATATATATATATATATATACACACACATAACAACACTTGTTAGGTGCTATTGAGTTTTGACTCGTAATGAATACACACACACACACAAACTTGTTCCTAGGTGCTTTTGAGTTGATTTTCAACTCAAAACGACATATTTTTTTTTTTTTTAGCAAGAGTAAATGAGAGGGTAGGGCAGCCGTTTGGCCAGGTGGTGTGGATGGAGAGCAGAGCTGTCCTTGGTCATGGAGTGAGGAAGTGCTCGTCTCCTCAGAAGCTAGCTTGTGATTGAGCGCGAAGCAGCAGGAACCGAGGCGCTGGAGAGCTGCCTAGGCTAAGGCAACTTGCTTCCACAGAAACGCCCCTGGGCTCTCTAGCCAGACGGGAGTGGTCACAGAGCTGCAGGTGGGGACACCGCCTTTCCTTAAATGCCCCTGCAGCCTCTCCCGCACGGTCCACTGCAGGACAGCACGTGGGGCCCACCGAAGGGAATAAAGCGCCGCACTACAATGAAAAGGGGTCCCCCTGGGAAGGGACCACAGGAGCTTCGACCAGAACCATCCATGCGCCTCTCTCCAAAGCTGCAGTAATCCTCTAAGCCTCAAGGTGGCGCAGCAGCACAGTCTACCGCTTACAAAAGGCCTAAGCTATAAAAAAAGCTTAGGGCACATTTCGTCTGACTGCTTGAACCATTTCTCACTCTCTCGAAAGCATTCTTTGTTTCACGGAGGCTGGCTCCTAATCTAGCCTCACTTTTGAAGTCTTTTCTTGCGATTCATACACTTCCATCCCCTGTAAGAGACGAGCGTTTTCTCAATTCTTCAGTCACTGAAAAGAAAAACCCTTTTCTGCTTGGGTTTGCCCCTCTGTTTCAGGTAAGAACTTCTCCCTGTGGTCATGGGGCTGTACTCAAGGGCACCACCTGGACCACACAGGAAAGACAAGTTCAAGGAGCCTCCTTGGACAGCACACCTGCCCAGGTGAGCAAAGCGCAGACTGCCACGTTCCTTCTCACCTCATATTTCTTACCTTGCACCCCGCCTCCCCACCACTTACATCCTCAGTCACTCCCCACTAGCCTTTTTAGAAGTTTCCGTGAACATTTTATCATGTCCACACCATTTAGTTTTTATTAGTTGCTGTCTAGTCGGATCTACTCATGGCGCCATTACGTGTAACAGAAGGAAACATCGACGGGTTCCACGCATTGTTTCTGCCGCTGTGTCAATCCATCTCGCCAAGGGCCTCGCACACCTTCGCTGACCCGCTGCTTTACCAAACATGACGTCTTTTTCCAGCGATTGGTCTTTTCTGATGAGGTACCTAAAGTAAGGGAGCCAAAGTCTTGCCATCCTCAATTCTAAGGAGCGTTCTGGTTGTATTTCTTCTAAGATTGGTGTGTTCGTTTTTCTGGCAGTCCACAGTATATTTGTCAACATCACATTTATGATTAGCTTTTATTCTCAGTGTACTCTGAATTTGACTCCAAATTCAGCCTCTGCTCAAAATGTCACCTTATAGAAATAGTTTTCCCTGACCAAGGGTGTGAAACAGCAACTGCTTTCTCTTTATCGCCTTAAATTGTTTTATTTTCCTTCTCAGCTTTTCGCCATCTGACGAATGTATTTATTTACTATCTTTCTCTTTACCCCCAGAGTGTAAGTTCCCTGAGTGCTGGAACTCAGTTGGTTTTATTCTCTCCTTTGGCCTCTCAGCTAGAACAGTGTCAGGCATATAGTGGGCACTCAGCAAATGCTGAATGCATGCATGCTTGAATGGGTAAAGGGGTAGGGAGAGTTGTATCTTTTCTAACAGGCCAATGGGAAAAGCAATGTCCTAGGAGTTTGAAGGCAAAAGGTTCTAGCTCCAGGTGAGCTCTAGCTAATCGTAGGACCTTGAGCAAGTTACTTGACCTCTCAGTGCAGCCTGCTTGCTGATCTGTAAAATGAGTCGGCTGAAATGCGGGGTCTGAAGTTCCTTCCTGCCTTGACATTTTTTGGTTTTGTGATTATGCTCCAAAAGGGGCCAAGGGCATAAGCCAGGTGGCAGACAACATACATTCTTGGCCGGAAATGGTTGCAGATAATAACCCAGCCTTGAAAGATGCGTTTACATGTGGATAAGCACGTAATTGCTTCATAGTCTCTAACCACCAGTTACCATCAAGTCGGTTCTGACTCATGGTGACCCCATGTGTGTCAGAGTGGAACTGTGCTTCATAAGGTTTTCAGTGGCTGATTTTTCAGAAGTAGATCACTGGGCCTTTCTTCCAAGGCACCTCTGGGTGGACTCAAACCTTTAAACCTTTTGGTTAGCAGCTGAGCGCATTAGCTGTTTGTACCACCCAGGAGCTCCTCATAGTCTTTAAGTCTTAAAAAAATTAATTTCCTGAGAAAATCTGTAATGGTCTTTGCTTATAATTGCTCCTGACCTCTGGCTCCATGTATTAATGATTCAGATTTTTCTGATAAAGTTTTATTTTAATGTTATTCTTCATCTGGGCTCTCCTTAGGTTATTTCTTCTCATTGGTCTCTTGTAATTATTTAAGGAGTTGAGAATGTTATATAGCAGACACACCTACAAGTTCTTCGTTTTGGAAAACCTAGTAGTGTTATTTTGTCAAAGATGTCATGCTCTTAGTGTGTTTCCAACATGACAAATAAATTCCAAAATTAAAAAAAAAAACTTACCTTTGAAAAAGAACTATCATCCCATGCTGTTACTCTTGCTATTTGGTTTTGGTTGGTTTGTAGAATTGGTACATGTCTGGTATCTGTTGTTTTTGTTGTTAGGTACTGTCAATTCAGTTTTCAACTCCTAGCATCTTCATGTGACAGAATAGAGCTGCCTCCTAGGGTTTTCTAGGCTGTAGTCTTTATGGAAGGAGCCCTGATGGTGCAGTGGTTAAGTGCTTAGCTGCTAAGTGGAAGGTCGGTGGTATGACCCTATCAGCTGCTCTACGGGAGGAAGATGTGGCAATCTGCTTCCATAAAAATGGCAGCCTAGGAAACCCTATGGTGCTGTTGTACTCTGTCTTTTAGGGTCTCTATGAGTTGAAATTGACTTGATGGCAACAGGTTTTTTTTTCCTCTTGGGTTTTTAATCTTTATGGGAGCAGATTGCCAGGTCTGCTCCTGGGTGGGTTCGAACCATCAACCTTTGGTTAGTAGCCAAGCACTTAACCGTCGTGCCACCAGGGCTCCCAATATGAAGCCTGTTTTGAACAATAATGAAGTATGTTTTGAATGAATGGTCAGTGAGGTGAGGGTGAAAAAGTTTACATCATGAAAATGGTCTGTCTTATCCAGTGGAAAAAGTCCTTGCTCCTTCTAAATGAACTTGAGGGCAACAGGCAGTGCCTTTCCAGTGTAACCTATGGATTTTCCAAGTCCCAAATTTCAAATGCTTACTCTTCTCTCTTTGTATTGGAAAAAGATGATATCGGTGGTAGGCGGAATAATGGCCCCAAAGATATTCACATCCTAGTCCCCACAACTTGTGAATGTATTACTTGACATAGCAAAAGGAGCTTTGCAGCTGGGATTAAGGTTAAGGATCTTGGAATGGAGAGATTATCCTGGATTACCCATTGCCCTCAAGTTGATTATGACTTATCGTGACCCTATAAGACAGAGTGGAACTACTCCAGAGGGTTTCCAAGGCTGTAATCTTTACAGTAGCAGACTACTACATCTTTCTTGATGAAACAGCTGGTGGGTTCAAACCACTGACATTTTGGTTAGCATCTGAGCACTTAACGACGGCACAACCAGGGCTCCTTATCCTGGATTACTCTGAATCTAATCACATGAGTCCTTAAAAATGGAAAACCTTGGCTGTGGCCCAGGGGAGATGTGAGTGTGGAAGCAGGGTCAGAGAGATGCAACGTTGCTGGCCTTGAAGATGGACGGAGTTCATGAGCCAAGGAATGTTGACAGTCTCTAGAAGCAAGGAAGTAGATTCTCTCTTAGAACCTCAGAAAGGATCACAGCCCTACTTATGCCTTGATTTTAGCCCAGTGAGGCCTGTGTTGGACTTTCAACCTGCAGAACTATACAATAATAAATCTGTGTTGTTTTAAGCTGCTAGGTTTATGGTAATTTGTTATAGCAGCAATAGGATATTAATACAGTACATTATTGTTTGAGCAAATGCTTTGAGCTTCCAGAGTAAAAGAGGAGAACCCAGGTGAAGGGCCTAGCGCTGCTCCATCCAACAGAATAGCTACTAGCCACATGTGGTTACTGAGTGCTTGAAATGTGTCCAGTCCAAATTGAGATGTACTGTTAAGTGTAGAAGACATATCAGCTATCAAAGATTTAATACAAAAAAATCCTAAATCTCTATAATTGACTCACACTGAGTACATGTTGTAATGATATTATTTTGGATACATATAATAAAATATATTATTAATTTCACATATTTCTTTTTATTTTTTAATGTGACTGTTAGAAAAAATTAAATTACATATGTGGCTGATATTTGTTGCTCCCATTATACTTCTGTTGGATAGTGCTCCACTGGAGCATCACTGAAAGATAAAAAAAGGAGGTGGTAATTTCAGTGGCAGACCCTTCTGCAAGTGATGAAAGCTATCAGGCAGAGATTTCCCAGAGTAAGGCTTTCTTGCATTTCCCTGTTCTAGATTGTAAGGGGGAGCTCTGGTGGCAAAGCGATTAAGAGCTTGGCTGCTAACCAAAAGGTTGGCTGTTTGAATCTACCAGCTGTTCCTTGGAAACCCTATGGGGGCAGTTCTGCTCTGCCTATGGGGCCACTATGAGTCTTAGTCAGGATTCTCTAGAGAGAGAGAATATATATATTTAGTATTTTTTTTTTAATTTTTATTGAGCTTCAAGTGAACGTTTACAAATCAAGTCAGTCACATGTAAGTTTATATACACCTTACTGCATACTCCCACTTGCTCTTCCCGTAATGAATCAGCCCTTCCAGTCTCTCCTTTCGTGGCAATTTTGCCAGCTTCCAACCCTCTCTATCCTCCCATCCCCCCTCCAGACAGGAGATGCCAACACAGTCTCAAGTGTCCACCTGATACAAGTAGCTCACTCTTCATCAGCATCTCTCTCCTACCCACTGTCCAGTCCCTTCCGTGTCTGATGAGCTGTCTTCAGGAATGGTTCCTGTCCTGGGCCAACAGAAGGTTTGGGGACCATGACCACCAGGATTCCTCTAGTCTCAGTCAGACCATTAAGTCTGGTCTTTTTGTGAGAATTTGGGGTCTGCATCCCACTGATCTCCTGCTCCCTCAGGGGTTCTCTGTTGTGCTCCCTGTCAGGGCAGTCATCGGTTGTGGCCGAGCACCAACTAGTTCTTCTGGTCTCAGGATGATGTAGGTCTCTGGTTCATGTGACCCTTTCTGTCTCTTGGGCTCATAGTTATCGTGTGACTTTAGTGTTCTTCATTCTCCTTTGATCCAGGTGGGTTGAGACCAATTGAAGCATCTTAGATGGCCGCTTGTTAGCATTTAAGACCCCAGACGCCATATTTCAAAGTGGGATGCAGAATGTTTTCATAATAGAATTATTTTGCCAATTGACTTAGAAGTCCCCTTAAACCATAGTCCTCAAACCCCTGCCCTTGCTCCGCTGACCTTTGAAGCATTCAGTTTATCCCAGAAACTTCTTTGCTTTTGGTCCAGTCGAGTTGAGCTGACCTTCCATGTATTGAGTTATATTTAGTATTTTTTTTTTAAGATGGATTGGCTTATGTGACTGTGGGGGACTGGCAAGTCCAAAATCCATAGGACAGGTGGCAGGCTAGAGATTCCTGCAGGCCTTTACCCCCAAATCTGTAGGTTAGAGGTGGTCTGGCAAAATGTCTGTAGTTTGGAGGCAGGATATGCCCTAGGGAAATTCCCTTTTTTGTCTTAGGCCTTCAACTGATTGGTTGAGGCACATCTACACTGTGGAGGTTAATCTGTTTACTTCAGGCCAACTGACTTAATTATATGAAACTGCTTCATAACAGCAACTAGACGAGTGTTTGGTCAAACCACTGGGCACCATAGCCCAGCCAAGATGATACATAAAATTAACTGTCGCAGCATCTGATGTTGTTGACCCTGTTATTAGCTGCCATTGAGTCGGCCCCTGAGTCATGGTGACCCCATATACAATGAACTGCTGCCCAGTTCTGCTCCATCCCCGTGATCCATTGGGGGCTGGACCACCGTAATCCCTGTGTAGGGTCTTCTCGCTGATTTCCAGAAGTGGGTGGCCAGGGTAGAAGGTGCTTTAACAAGACACAGGAGATGGTAAATTTGCCTTGAAAAACTGCCCTGGAGGAACTAGAAATGCTGGTCTAACAGAAAACAGGATGCAGCAACTGGGTCTCTTTCCTTTTGACCAGTATGCATTGCCCTACCTTACCCCTCCTGGATGGGCCACTTACCATTTCCAGGAAAGAAAGATGTCAGAAGTATTAGAAAACAAAGGGCAACCTCAGATGTCTCAGTCCAATATACAAAGAAACATTCCATGTAGTGATTTCTGTTTGGCCCATTTCTGATCTCTGTGGCAAGTTCTCGGCAATACAGAGAAAAATGGCTAAAGCTCACATTAGGAGACACTCTTTTGAAATTTGGTTCTCTTCTGATTTGCTCCCATTGTCAGTTTAGCATCCCTGGGGTTCCCTTCATTATGCCTGCTAAAAGAGGCAAATGTTTATATTATCAGTACTAAAGTACTGTGAAGATTAATTAATGACTCAGAAGTATTTTTTAAATATTAGGAATAATTTACCTCAGTGATAAATTCCCTGGTACAGGATTTGGGATTCTGAATCTGTTCTTCAGTATGGCCCTGACATTGCCATTTGCAAAGTCCATTGTGATTCAATAGTTAACATAGGTCCAAGTGGTCCCTGGGTGGTGTGAATGGTTTAGTTTGGAGCCCTGGTCCTGCAGTGGTTAAGCATGTGGTTGCTAACGAAAAGGTCGGCAGTTGGAATCTACCAGCTCCTCCTTGGAAACCCTATGGGGCAGTTCTACTCTGTCCTATAGGGTCGCTATGAGTCAGAATCGACTTGATGGCAACAGGTTTGTGTTTTTTTTGGTTTATGAACCTAAAGATTGACAGTTCGAACCCACCCAGCAGCACTGTGGAAGAATGGCCTGGTGATCTGCTTCTGTAAAGATTACAGCCAAGAAAACCCAGTGGAGCAGTTCTGCTGTGTAACATGTGGGGTTGCCATGAGATAGAATCAATGGCAGTAGGTTTTTTTTTTTTTTTTTTTGAATAGATCCAAATAACATATTCTGAAAGTGGCCACCACGGTTATAGGCAGCTAAATGTTGCTGGGGTATTTTTTTTGCATGTATGATGTCATTTGCTTAACTCAAATGAACTTTATGCCATTAAGATGGGGAAATACAATTTATTTCAATGTCATTTGAGTCTGTTTTGAGGTATTGTGGACGGAAATCTCCTGGTTACTTGGTTGGGATGATTCATGTAGAATAGTCTGGGGAATAACCTTTATCTTGTCCTTGCCTTTATTTTTGTTTTCTATATGGAAACTAATCATTTGAGGTTAGCAACATGGATGCGGGCTAGATTTCTTCAATGAATTTTTTTCCACGTTTCTCTAGTTCAAGCCAAAAATCTTCAACTCTAGGCTGTTTTCCAAAGCAAACCTGCTTATGGCCCTCTGAAAGACTGCTCGCCTGACGGAAATTACAGTAAGCCCCTCTCTGGGGTTAGCTGGATTGAGGCTTCATTGCATTTTAGTAAAAAACAGAGATTGTTACAATTTAGTCTCAGGAGCAAGAAAGAGAATTAGCAATGAAAACATTGTCTGTGGAGACTGGTTGCCTGGAACACAGGCCAAAGCACATCAGTCAATCCCTGTGATGGGGCATGGTATGGATGACCAGTGGGAAAGTGCCAATGGCCAGGTTCCTGAAAACACCACTGTTCGTATTCATGATCCCTGCTTACAGTGCTCTCTTCAGCAGGCAGTATGGCCGGTTGGTTAAACACACACACATATCCATGCACACATCCAAATACACGTGTGCACATGTACACACGAATACACACACACGCAGAAATACGTGCACATGTACACACACACACACAACCACACACACACAGACGCAGAAATACATGTGCATGCATACACACACACACACACACACACACACACACACACACACACAACCAGTTATGCTTTTCTTGATGCTTCCAGAAAGTTTGTAAGACTAATGATATGGTCTGAGAGAAACTGACCATCTTGTCACTAAGAAGATGTCATAGGCAGTAAATACTTGCAGGAGGTAAACAGCATGTCTGCCAAACAGCAGGATGTAAATGAAGGAACCAAGGCATTAGCTACCCATAGAGAAGATAATACAGACACAATCCAACTGTTTGATGACAGTCCACAGAAACGTATTCTAATGACACAAGTAATATTTTTAATAATCATATATGGTTATCCTCTTTGACCAAAGTTAGTAGTTCCAAGGCTCCTATTTAATGTTGAAAACCATCTCATTAGCTAACAATATGTTTGTTTTAATTGACCAAACAGTAAATATCTTAGAATTTTTGGGAATATGCTAGACATTGTACGACAAAGCGTAGCTGGATCAGGATTTGACGAAGCGTATGTTACTTTCCCTCCTCTCTTTCTGGTCAGTGAATCAGTTTTGTCCATGTAGTGTTTATGCAGCTTGAGGGCTGTTGGAAGCAATGTCTTTTGTCCCCCTTTAATTTCTCTACTTTGCTAGCTCGCAGAGGTGGAGGCCACGGGGCACTGTTACCATGATCACTGCTTAAAGCTTATCTTTGTGAATGGATTGTTCTTGGGGTTGTCAAAACCTGAGGCAGTGTGGCCTTTGATGAATGTCTGTGGAATACTGTGACATTTCCGGAGTGGTCCAGCACCATGAACACCCTACTACTGGGCCAACCAGGTAAGAGGCAGGCATTTTGGTCCTCTGAGCCACTTGTGCACAAATGCAGAGGGAGGTAGACATCTTGTCGACTGTTTGTTTTTCTGGTTAAATAGATACTTCCTACTCACATTAGGATTTCACAGGGTCTTGGGTTGTGGCCTTCTAAAACTAGACTGCCTGGGAAACCTGCAACAGAATCCCTTGGTTAACTTACTCCATGTACAGATTGATGGGTCTCTGCAAGAAACGTCAGGAATCTGCATTTTTATAAGCTCTAAAATTTAAGAACTATTTTCAGCCATCAAAATCCAGACACTTCCAGAAGTCTTACTTGTTGGCGAATGTGGGACAAAGTAGCAGGGAAACCTTGTAGAATAATTTGTATGTATCCTCAAGGTCACTACCAATTTACTGGAAACACATCTACAGCCAAGGCATGAACAGAGAGGCAATTACTGAAATCCCTTCAAGAGACTAATAACTGGGGAGAATAATTAATGAAGAGCTTTTTGGTGGGTTGCAGGGCTTCTGGGCCACAGGCACATCACTGGGTGAGGGCAGTAGTTGGTTTGAGTTAGTCCACACTCTATCCAAGAATACCTTGAACCGTATTAGCTGCTTCCTTAGGACCTTCTGGAGATTTCCCAGAAAGCGAGGATCAGAAAAGTCCCATGAACAGCAAAAGACCCATGGAGAGCAAAGTTGAAGGCTGGCTGTGGGGTGGAGAGTCATTCAGAGAGGAGTAATGCAAGGGAAGGCCAGAGCTGTGAGTGAACCTGTGCTGTAGAAATGGGAAGGAAAGGTCTCTGGGTTTGCACAGGGTATAGAGTATGTGTCTGTGTGTCCATGCAGACCTGTACATAGGTAGATATTACTTCAAGTTCACCACAAAATGCCACCTACACGTTATAACTAGAGTGAGAGCCTGTAGAAGCAGACTGTGCATCTGATGTTGGCATATCAAATCTGTGACGATGCACCTAGCACCCACTTGAGATTCTTGCTGAACACTCCACAGTGACAAAACAAAAGCCTCTTCTGCACACAGAACCACTCCAGCTGGAAAGTAAATGACTCTTGCTTTTCTTGGCGCTTCCTGGGTTTCCACAGTTGTCTTGGCTCCTCTGCCATGGCTGAACACCTGTTTACCCTTTCAGAATGCCTTTGGTAGTGTGTCTATTAAGTGAGAACAACAAATTCCATATGCTTCTCGGCATCACAACATTTTTAAACTGTTGAATGTCTGAACTCATGGCCTGGAATCAATAGTCAGTTCTTATATATCCCATTGCTGTCGAGTCAAGTCTGACTCATGATGACCCCATGTGTTTCAGAGCAGAACTGTGCTTCCTAGGGTTTTCAAGGCCTGTGACCTTCCAGAAGTAGATCCCCAGGCTTTTCTCTGCAGCACTACTCGGTGCATTCCAACCAACAACTTTCTGGCTAGTGGCTAAGTGCAAACCGTTTGTACTACCTAGGGACTTTATACATACATGTATGCTGCCTAGTTGATTTTGACTCACAGTGACTCTATAGGACAGAGTAGAACTACCCTATAGGGTTTCCTAGGGTGTAATCATTATGGGAGCAGATTGCCAGGTCTTTTCTCCCGAGGAGAAGCTGGCGATTTTGAACTGCCAACCTTTCGATTAACAGCCAAGTGCTTAACCATTGCACCACCAGGGCTCCTTGTCCCTTTTTGATTCTTCTTTGTCCTCTCTACTCCATGCCACTCCTCCTGCTCCTTATCCTTCCTCTCCCAACGTCCACATTCTCCCTCAATGCTGCAGAGGAAATGCAAGAGCTGCCCTTGGCAGGTGACATTGTTGACAGCAACTGTCCTCCACGTATGCCTCTTGGCACACCCTTTGGCATTCTGAAAGCACGTACGGTTTTTAGCACTTTAGTTGCTATTGATAATTTTTATTGGAGGATGAGGGTGTTGTATTTTTGCCTTACAGGGTTTTTTCACATCTATTGCTGTACCTGAGTTTACAACATAGATTCATTTGAAATGGTATTTCTGTCTTTTTTTTCCATTTGAGGCAAGAGTGCAGATGGGCCATGGTTTTTGTTCTCTTGCTACCACCTGGGAGGAAAAAAGAACCACATCTGAAAATCATTGAGTACATGTCTGTGCTAAACACAACTCCAAGAACTACGGTAGAGCGTTTCCGATGATCTGTGTGGATTATCAGTCTATAAAGGGTCTCCAGGGAAGACTTCCAAGGATCTCTTTTGAGTTTCCACTTAAAGTCTGTAATAATGATTTTAAAAATAATGATAACACAAAAAAATAAAAATAATGATAACAACAACCAAGTAATTTACATTTGTTTAATGCTGTAAAGACCAGTTGCTGTCAAGTCAGTTTTTGGAAAAGATTGCCAGGCCCGTGTGTGTCAGAGTAGAAGCGAATTCTACAGGATTTTCAATGGCTGACTTTTCAGAAGTAGATAGACAGGGCTTTCTTCCAAGGTACCTCTGGGAGGACTTGAACGTCCAACCTCTGGGTTAGCACAGAGCATGCTAATTGTTTGCACCACCAAGGGTGCCTTTCACATGTCTCAGTTTTCACAATAACTTTATGAGGTAGATGGTACTGTCCTTATTTCATAGCTGAGGAAACAGATCCTGAAGGTTTGAAAACAACTTTTTTCTCTTATTCAAACTCATAAAACTCTTAAAGGTGTAGAGTGATAATTTTACTGGAAAAACTAGGTAGATAAAACCAAGAAACCAGATTATAAAAGAGCCAGTGTGAAATAGATGGAGACACCAATAAAAGATCTTCGTGTGTCTGTGGATTTGAGCACGCTAGGCGGAGCTCGCGGTCTTGCCTCTAGAAGGGTGACCCACAGTCTTGACCAGGGTTTGCCTCTTGCCCATTTCTTCTGGGTCGTCTCCTCTGGCCTCGGGCTGCTCTGCACTTCCCCTGGCCAGTTCCTCTCCAGGCTCTGTCCCCAATGAGAAGGTACTTTCCTGTCTGTTCCCCATGGATAGTCCTCTGGGCTCCCAGCCAACGGCACTGACCTTGAAGTCACCTCCTTCATTCCCTTCCTTCAAGAGGTTTGAGTGAGATTCACCCTAACCCCTCACCCATTTTTTCTTCCCAAACTGACAGAGAACAACTAGAATTCTCAACTGTTAAGGTGGGTTCTAGCATTCAGCGAGGAGTCCCTGAATAGTGCAAATGGTTAACATGCTCAGCTACTGACCGAAAGGTTGGCAGTTGGGGTCCACCAGGAGGTACCTCAGAAGAAAAGCCTGGCAATTGTTTTCCGCAAAAATCAGCCATTGTAAACCCTAGGGAGCCCAGTTCTATCCTGACACACATGGAGTTGCCATGAGTCAGAGCTGATTGACAGCAACTGGTTAGACTTTAGGGCAGCCTAGCTTCTTTAAACATTGAAATACTGTGATCTGGCTACTAGGTCCTGTCCTGCAGTGGTTGCAAAGGCACATGGGTGGGCTTGGGCTATTGTCAGAAAAGCCCCTTCTTCTTTAGGGCCAATCAGGACCACACCCAGAACTCAGATGATAGTGCAAGCTTTTCTTTGAAGCTCCTGTAGAGTTTCCTTCGGTCAGGGTCAAGTCTTCATTGCACGTGCCCCAGAAGTCCCCTTTTCTCTTGGTCTTTCTCCACTATTCCTTTTCTCCTTCTCTCCTGCAGGGTTCCACTTCCTCCTGCAGCGAGGCCAGCTTCTCTTCTTGTTTAGCTGAGAACAAGCTCTGTTAACTCTGGGTCTGTCCTTCAGAGCCGAGTACCAACAAGATTAAAACAAGACACCCTCTTGTTAATATCCAACTTGGATGTGCCTGGACTTTCTCACCCCAAACCCACACAACAAGTAAACTAGATGTGAGGTTGCAGGGAGAAGAGAAGCTCGTCTTACACCATTAACTACCTTCAGTGGTGTTGTTAGCTGCTGTCAAGTCAGTCCCTGACTCATGGCGACCCTGTGTACATTGGAACTACACACCTGCCTGGCCTGTGGCATCACCATGCTCGGTTGCAGTTCAGACCATTGTGGTCCAGAAGGCTCTCATTGGCTGATTTTTGGATGTAGATCACCAGGCCTTTCTTCCTAGTCCATTTGAGTCTGGAATCTTTGTTGAAATCTGTTCAGCATCATAGCAACACACAAGCCTCCACTGACAGACGAGTAGTGGCAGCACATGACGGGCATTGGCCGGGAATCAAACCTGACTCTCCTGCACAAAGGTGAGAATTCTACTACTGAACCACCTTGTTAATCTCCACTAACCTTGGGGATTTCCAGGTCTATCTACTCTTGGGGGTCTGGCTGTATTATGCCAGCCCCCAGAGCAGGAAGCATGGACCCCAATCACCTCTATTTCTTTCAAAACATATGCTCCCTTTGAGACACTACATAGTGAGTTCCTGCTTCTTGTATGAGGCACATCTCCAGCTTGCACTCACCAGTGGAGTGGAGATGACTAACATTCCAGAGCCCAGTGCTAGCTGATCACACCTGCAGTGTTTGCATCTTCCAACCAAATTCTAAAAGGGCTGGTGTAAAATGAGTGGAGACACCAAGAAGAAAGAAAGATTTTCAAGTATTTTTGTGGATTTGAGCCAAGAGCTAGTGGAGCTAGGGGTCTTGCCTCTAGAATGGTGACCCATTCTAGAAGAGTTTTCTTCATGATTCATGCCATTCAGTGTATTCTATTCCTGGCAATCATTTATTGAGCAATTATACAAATATTGTGTCCAATATTGTGTCAGGCAATGTGTGGGGGGTTGTTAATAATAGAAAGACATCTTTTTTGCTCTCCTGAGGCCCACATTGCAAGGGAGAGGTTGATGGTAAATGTCGTTATTGTTAGTTGCTATCAAGTTGATTCCAACTCCTGGCGACCCCATGTGTGCAGAGTAGAACTGCTCCATGGGGCTTTCAAGGCTGTCGCCTTTCAAAAGTAGACCTCCAGGCCTGTCTTCCAAAGCACCTGAACCACGAACCTTTCAATAAGTAGTTTAGTGCTTAACCATTTGTGCTGCCCAGTGTCTCCAGATAGTAGATAGGTACATACTGTCACAATCTACATTTTGTTTGTGTTATTTATTTATGCTTGACTTTCTATTGAATGGAGTGTTAAGAAAGCTGTGGAGGAGGGAGAGAGGAGCTTCGATGTAGATGATCAGGAGAAGTTTCCGGTGGGCGGTGGCATTGGGTCAAGGCCTTGAAAGATGTCTAGGACTGTGACTGGCAGAAATCTACAATTGAAAGAGCAGTTCCGGCTCAGCACAGGAGGGGGACATGTCAGGGCTTGTGTTATGGATTCAATTGTGTCCCCCGAAAACAGAGGCTGAAGTCCTAACCTCTTTATCTGTGACTGTGACCCTGTTCGGATATAGGCCTTTTGTTTTGTTATGTTGATGAGGTCATACCAGAGAAGGGTAGGTCCTAACCCTGTTCCCTTCTGAGTGGTGTCTCATAAAGGGGAGTCCAGACACAGAGAGACAGACACACAGAGGAGACACCATGTGGAAACAGGGGCAGCTGCATCTCTAAGCAGCAAAGGAATGCCAAGGATTGCCAGCAGCCACCAGAACGAGGAGAGAGGCCCAAAGAAGGAATCAGCATGGGCGAGACCCCGATTTAGAGTTTTAGCCTTCAGAGCTGTGGGAAAATAAATGTCTGTTCTTTAAAGTCACCCACTTGCGGTATTTTGTTATGGCAGCTCAAGATAACTAAGACAGCTTGTCCCAGGGGCCCTGTGTGGACCCACGTGAGTGCTGTGGGGCTCATGAAGAGGGATGGGAAATAAGAATGGGAAGGGAATTTGGAGCAGTGCTTTTGGGGCTTCAGGAGTAAAAAAGAAAAAAAAAAATTTTTTTTTCCCAGAATCTCACATGTTAACAATATAAAAGTAGCTATGTAAAAAAAAAGCTTATGTATACATTAAAAATACCCAGCATAATTCTTACTAGGGGGAAGGCAGCTGGCACTTACCACTGTACTGTTGATTCCAGTTTTGAGTTTTAAAGTAGATGTGGGGAAAAAAAATATAGACCACATCTACCACAGCCGCCACGAGACTGATGCCAGCACAACCAGATGGTTCCCGGCTACCACTGCTGACTGCTGTGATAGGGGTCACAGTAGAGGGTCCCGGGCAGAGCTAGAGAAAAATGTAGAACACAACTCAAACTCATCAAAAAAGACCAGACTTTCTGGTCTGATGTAGACTGGAGAAACCCTGAGAATATGGCCCCTGGACACCCTTTTAGCTCAGTACTGTAGTCACTCCTGAGGTTCACCCTTCGGTCAAAGATTAGACAGGCCTATAAAACAAACAATAACACACGTAGTTTAACCATGTATATGAGACTAAATGGGCACACCAGCCCGGAGCAAGGAGCAGAAGGCTGTAGGGGACAGGAAAGCTGGATGAATGGAAATGGGGAACTGAAGGTTGAGAAGGAGAGAGTGTTGACATGTCACAGGGCTGACAACCACAAAACAATACATGTATTAATAGATTAATGAGAAACTAATTCGCTCTGTACAATTTTACCTAAAGCACAAAAAATAATATATGCATGTATATGTTTTTGCGTATGTATATGTATAGATATGGACCAGTAGCCTAGAACCAGGAATCCCTGGGTGGTGCAACTAGTTAAGTGCTTGGCTGCTAACAGAAAGGTTAAAAATTAAAGTCCACCCACAGGGGCCTCTGAAGAAAGGCCTGGTGACCTACTTCTGAAAATTCAGCCATTGAAAACTCCATGGAGCACAGTTCTATTCTGACACACCCGGGGTTGTCACGAGTTGGAGACAATGGCAACTGGTCTTGTTTGTTTGTTTATTTTAGTACCTGCGTGGAATCTTTTTATTCCTAAAATGAATAATATCTCCCACTTGTTAAGTCTTTTTTTAAAAAAGCTTTTAATTGGCTTCACGGCTTTTATATTTGTTTTGCGCTTGGAGCCTGTACGTTTTGGGGTCAAGAAAGCCGGCTCTGCAGATAGACTGCTTGGGCGTGACTCTTAGCTCTGCTTTTTCCGAGAGCCACTGTCTTGTGCAAGTTACTTAATCTCCCTGTTCCTTAGCTCGTTTATTTGGAGAATGGAGATAATAATAGCAAGCACCCTTCAGGGTGGTTGTGAGGATTTGATAAAATTATACACGTAAAGACCCTTACTGCCTGGAGAGTAAACAGTAGGTTTTTGTGATTATTACTGTGCATATTGAAACTAAACGAATCGTTCATATTGGTGTTGACAGAGCTGAAAGACTGACACTGCATGTGGTGGAGCCACAACAAACAACCACAACCCTCCATTAGTACTGAAGGGTATACAAAAACAACAACAAAAAAGACCCAAACCATTGCCATCCAGTCGATTCCAACTCCTAGAGACCTTACAGGACAGAATAGAACTGCCCCATAGGGTTCCCGAGGGGCGGCTGGTGGATTTGAAATGCCGACCTAATGAGCAGTAGCTGAGCTCTTAACTACTGCGCAAGCAGAGTATACAGTGACAGGCTCATGAATCTCCCACCCTGAGCTGATCAGTCTCTCCCCAGGCTGAGACAATCACTGTTACCAGCTTCTTGTGTATCCTTCTAGAATCAATTTGAGTTTCTAGAGCTTATATATTGTTTGCGTCTTTCTCTGGCATTATGTGTGTACACATGTACATACATACATAATACATACGTACATGAGTCCTGGTGGTGAAGTGATTAAGAGCACAGGCTGCTAACCAAAAGGCTGGCGGTTCAAATTCACCAGCTCTTACTTGGAAACGCTATGGAGCAGTTCTACTCTGTCTGATAGGGTCGCTATGAGTTGGAATTGACTCCACGGCACACAACAACAACAATACATATACATATATCCATGTGTGTATGTATATATAGTTTTGTGCCTTTTTTCATATTGCCAGATATCCTGCAGAGCATTCCAGATCTGTAATATGGGTCTGTATCATTCTTTTTAATGGCTATATAGTATTTCCTTTTATATACGTAAAACTAGTCTCTTATAGACTCTTAAGATTTCTTCCACGCTTTGTGTTACAAACAACTTCGCGATGGTCATTTTTTTGTGTGCTTTAAGTGAAAGTTTACAATTCAAGTCAGTTTCTCATACAAAAACTTATACACACATTGTTATGTGGCCCTAGTTGCTATCCCCGTAATGTGACAGCACACTCCTCCTCTCCACCCTGTTATTTCCTGTGTCTGTTCAACCAGCTCCTGTCCCCTTCTGCCTTTTCATCTCACCTCTGGACAGGAGCTACCCACTTAGTCTTGTGTATCTGCTTGAGCTAAGAAGCATACACCTCACCAGGATCATTTTATGTCTTATAGTCCGGCCTAATCTTTGTCTGAAGAGCTGGCTTCGGGAATGGTTTTAGTTTTGGGATAACAGAGAGTCCGGGGACCACGTCCTCAGGGGTTGCTACAGTCTCAGTCAGACCATTAAGTCTGGTCTTTTTACTAGAATTCGAGTTCTCCACCCCACTTTCCTGCTGCTCCATCAGGGACTCTCTGTTGTGGTCCCTGCCAGGGCAGTCATTGGTGGCACCATCTAGTTCTTCCAGTCTCAGGCTGATGGAGTCTCTAGCTTACGTGGCCCTTTCTGTGTCTTGGGCTCATATTTTCCTTCTGTCTTTGGTGTTCTTCGTTCCCCTTTGCTCCAGGAGACCAAATGATGCATCTTAGGTGGCTGCTTGCTAGCTTTTAATACCCCAGATGCCACTCACCAAGGTGGGATGCAGAATGTTTTCTTAATAGATTTTATTATGCCAATTGACTTAGATGTCCCATGAAACCATGCTCTCCAAACCCCTGCCCCTGCTACGTTGGCTTTCGAAGCGTTCAGTTTATTCAGGAAACTTCTTAGCTTTTGGTTTAGTCCAGTTGTGCTGACTTCCCCTGTATTGCGTGTTGTCCTTCCCTTTACCTAAAATAATTCTTTTCTGCTATCTAATTAGTGGATACCGCTCTCCCCCTCTCCCTCCCCACCCTCATAACCATCAAAGAAAGTTTTCTTCTGTGTTTAAACCTTTTCTTGAGTTCTTATAATAGTGGTCTCATACGATATTTGTCCTTTTGCAATTGACTAATTTCACTCAGCATAATGCTTTCCAGATTCCTCCATGTTATAAGATGTTTCATGGATTCATCGCTGTTCTTTATCTTTGCATAGTATTCTACTGTGTGAATATACTGTAATTTGTTTATCCATTCGTAGGTTGGTAGGCACCTTGGTTGTTTCCATCTTTTTGCTATTGTGAACAGTGCTGCAGTGAACATGAGTATGCATGTATCTGTTTGTGTGAGGGCTCTTATTTCTCTAGGATATATTCCAAGGAGTGCGATTGCTGGATCTTATGGTAGTTTTATTTCTAGCTTTCTAAGAAAGTGCCAAATCCATTTCCAAAGTGGTTGTACCATTTTACATCCCCACCAGCAGTGTGGAAGTGTTCCAGTCTCTCCACAACCTCCCCAACATTTATTATTTTGTGTTTTTTTGGATTAATGCCAGCCTCGTTGGGGTGAGATGGTATTTCATTGTAGTTTTGATTTGCATTTCTCTAATGGATAAAGGTCACGAGCATGTATCATGTATCTGTTAGCTACCTGAATGTCTTCTTTGATGAAGTGCCTGTTCATATCCTTTGCCCATTTTTTAATTGGGTTATTTGTCTTTTTGTTGTTGAGGTTTTGTAGTATCTTATAGATTTTAGAGATTAGATGCTGATCGGATTTGTCATAGCCAAAAATTTTTTCCCAGTCTGTAGGTTGTCTTTTTACTCTTTTGGTGAAGTCTTTGGATGAGCCTAAGTGTTTGAATTAGGACCTCCCAGCTATCTAGTTTCTCTTCTGGTGTTTGCGCATTGTTAGTAATGTTTTATACATTATTTATGCCATGTATTAGGGCTCGTAGCATTGTCCCTATTTTTTCTTCCATGATCTTTATTGTTTTAGATTTTATATTTATGTCTTTGATCTATTTTGAGTTAGTTTTTGTTCATGGTGTGAGGTATGGGTCTTGTTTCACTTTTTTGCAGACGGATATATAGTTTTGTCAGTGCCATTTGTTAAAAAGACTGTCTTTTCCCTAATTAATGGACTTTGGGCCTTTGTCAAATATCAGCTACACATAGGTGGATGAATTTATGTCTGGATTTTCAGCTCTGTTCCTTGGGTGTATGTATCTGTTGTACCAGTACCAGGCTGTTTTGACTATCGTGGCAGTACAATACTTTCTAAAATTGGGTGGTGTGAGGTTTCCCACTTTGTTCTTCTTTTTCAGTAATGCTTAACTTATCCGGGACGTCTTCCCTTTCCATATGAAGTTGGTGATTTTTTTCTCCATCTCATTAAAAAATGTCATTGGAATTTGGATTGGGGTTCCATTGTATCTGTAGATCACTTTGGGTAGAATAGATGTTTTCACAATGTTGAGTCTTCCTATCCATGAGCAAGGTATGTTTTTCCACTTATGTAGGTCTCTTGCAGCAGGGTCTTGTTATTCTCTTTGCGTAGGTCTTTTACAGCTCTTGTTAGATTTATTCCTAAGTATTTTATCTTCTGGGGGGGTATTGTAAATGGTATTGTTGTTGTTGTTTGGTGCCATAGAGTTGGTTCCAACTCATAACAACCTTATGTACCACAGAACAAAACACTGCCTGGCCCTGCGCCATCCTTACAATTGTTGTTATGCTTGAGCCTATTGTTGCAGCCACTGTGTCAATCTATCTTGTTGAAGATCTTCCTCTTTTCCGCTGACCCTCTACTTTACCATGCATGATGTCCTTTTCCGGGGACTTATCGCTCCTGTCAACATGTCCAAAGTATGTAAGACACAGCCTGACTGTCTTTGTTTCTAAGGAGCATTCTGGTTGTTCTTCTTCCAAGACAGATTTTTTTTCATTCTTTTCGCAGTTCATGGCATATTCAATATTCTTTTCCAACACCACAATTCAAAGACGTCAGCTCTTCTTTGGTCTTCTTTATTCATTATTCAGCTTTCACATGCACATGATGCAATTGAAAATAGCGTGGCTTGGGTT
Source organism: Loxodonta africana (assembly GCF_030014295.1). Lineage (NCBI taxonomy): Eukaryota > Metazoa > Chordata > Mammalia > Proboscidea > Elephantidae > Loxodonta > Loxodonta africana. The sequence continues at coordinate 60,871,424 of NC_087358.1, forward strand.
AGTATTGATTTGGTGATTTCTTCTTTGACGTTCTCTTTGTTGGTGTAGAGGAATATGACTGATTTTTATGTATCTATCTTGTATCCAGATTCTCTGCTGAACTCTTCTGTTAGTTCCAGTAGTTTTCTTGAGGATTCTTTAGGGTTTTCTGTGTGTAAGATCATATCTCCTGCAAATAGAGATACTTTTACTTCTTCCTTACTGATTTAGTGGAGGTATTTGGATGCCCTTTATTTCATTTTCTAGCCTAAATGCTCTGGCTAGGACCTCCAACACAGTGTTGAATAAGGATGGTGATAAGAGACATCCTTGACTGGTTCCTGTTCTCAAGAGGAATGCTTTCAGACTCTCTCCATTTTGGATGATGTTGGCTGTTGGCTTTGTATCCCAACAACCCAGTGGCATCCTATAAATGCTCTTTATTATGTTGAGGAATTTCCCTTGTATTCCTATTTTGCTGAGAGCTTTTATCATGAATGGGTGTTGGACTTTGTCAGATGCCTTTTCTGTACCAATTGATAAGATCATGTGATTCTTGCCTTTTGTTTTATTTATGTGGTGGATTACATTGATTGTTTTTCTAATGTTGAAAGCATCCCTGAATACCTAGTATGAATCCTACTTGGTCATGGTGAATTATTTTTTTGATATGTTGTTGAATTCTCTTGGCTAGAATTTTGTTGAGGATTTTTGTGTCTAAGTTCATGAGGGGTACTGGTCTGTAATTTTCCTTTTTTGTGGTGTCTTCACCTGATTTTGGTATGAGGGGTATGCTGGCTTCATAGAATGAGTTTGGAGTATTCCGTCCTTTTCTGTGCTGTGAAATACCTTTAGTAGTAGTGGTGTTAACTCTTCTCTGAAAGTTCGGTAGAATTCTCCAGTGAAGCTGTCAGGGCCAGGGCTTTTTTTGTTGGAAGTTTTTGAATTATCTTTTCAATCTCTTCTTTTGGTATAGGTTTATTTAGTTGTTCTACCTGTTTTTATTAGTTTAGGTAGGTAGTGTGTTTCTAGAAATTTGTCCATTTCCTGTAGGTTTTCAAATTTTGTTAGAGTACACTTTTTCGTAGTATTCTGTTATGATTCTTTTAATTTCAGTTGTGTTCGTCATGATATTTCCCATCTCATTTCTTATTCAGGTTATTTGCTTCTTTTCATGTTTTTCTTTTGTCAGTTTGGCCCATGATTTACCGATTTTATCGATCTTGTCCAAGAACCAGCTTTTGGTCTTGTTAACTCAGTTTTTTTTTCTATCCTTTGTTTCATTTAATTCTGCTCTAATTTTTATTATCTGCTTTCTCCGGGTGCCTGAGGGTTTCTTTTGCTGTTCTCTTTCTATTTGTTCAAGTTGTATGGTTAATTCTTTGATTTAGGCCCCTTCTTTTTGGATGTGTGTATTTTTTGCTATAAATTGACCACTGAGCACTGCATTTGCGGTGTCTCAAAGGTCTGGTAAGATGTGTTTTCATTCTCATTTGGTTCTGTGAATTCCTTGATTCTGTCCTTAATTTCTTCTATAACCCAAGAGTTTTTGAGCAAGGTGTTGTTCAGCTTCCATATGTTTGATTTTTTTTTTCTTGCTTTTTCTGTTATTGATTTCTACTTTTATGGCTTTATGATCAGAAAAGATGCTTTGTAATGTTTTGATGTTTTGGAATCTGTTAAGGCTTGCTTTATGGCCTAATATGTGGTCTATTCTGGGGAATGTTCCATGTGCGTAGGAAAAGAAAGTATACTTGGCTGCTGTTGGGTGGAGTGTTCCATATATGTCTATGAGGTCAAGTTGGTTGATTGTGGCATTTAGATCTTCCGTATCTTTATTGAGCTTCTTTCTGGATGTTTTGTCCTTCACTGCAAGTGGTGTGTTGAAGTCTTCTATTATTATTGTGGAGCTGTCTATCTGTCTTTTCAGTGCTGCTAGAGTTTGTTCTATGTATGTTGCAGCCCTGTTGTTGGGTGTATAAATATTTATTATAGTTATGTCCTCCTGGTATACTTTAATCATTATATATATCCTTCCTTATTGTTTGTGGTAGATTTTACTTTAAAGCTTAAAGAAATTAATATTGCCACTCCTGTTCTTTTTTGATTGTTGTTTGCTTGATATACTTTTCTATCTTTTGAGTTTTAGTTTGTTTCTGCCTTTAAGTATAAGATATGTCTCTTGTAGGCAGCATATAGATGGAGCATGTTTTTTTATCCATTCTGCCACTCTCTGTCTCTTTATTGGTGCATTTAGTCCATTTACATTCAGTGTAATTATTGATACATATGACTTTAGTGCTGTCATTTTGATGTATTTTTTTGTGTGTGTGTTGACAGTTTATTTGTTCCACTTAATTTTCTGTGCTGAGTCATTTTTCTTTATATATTTTCTTTTCCCCTTTTTCATTGTTGTTAATTTTGTATTTGCTAAGTTTTTATGTTTTTCTTTTTTTTTATTTTGATGTGTAGGAATGTTAGTTTCTTTTGTGGTTACTTTAATATTTACCCCTATTTTTCTAAGTTTAAACCAATCTTTTATTTCTTGGTATCACCTGGACTTACTCTCCATATGAAAGATATGTGGCTACATTTTTTTAGTCCCTCTTTTTTTGTTTTAATGTTGTTGTCTTTTACATAATGTCATCTCTGTTTCCCTATTTTGAGCATTTTAGCTTTGATTTATTTTTGTGATTTCCCTATTTTCTGGGTTGATATCTGGTTGTTCTGTCCTATGTTCCTGTCTTGGGTTGTTAGCTGATGTTACTGATTTTCTAACTGGAGGACTCCCTTTAATATTTCTTGTAATTTTGGCTTAGTTTATGCAAATTCCCTAAACTTCTTTTTATCTGGAAATGCACTAACTTTGCCATCATACTTGAGAGACAGTTTTGCTGGATATATAATTCTTGCCTGGCAATTTTTTTCCTTCAAAGGCTTTATATATGTCATCCTGTTGCCTTCTTGCCTGCATGGTTTCTGCTGAGTAGCCCAAGCTTAGTCTTACTGACTCTCCTTTGTAAGTAACTTTTTGCTTGTCCTTAGCCACTCTTAAAATTCTCCCTTTATCTTAGGTTTTGGCAAGTTTGATTATAATATGTCTTGGTGACTTTCTTTTGGGATCTATGTTATATGGGGCTTGATGAGCATCTTGGGTAGATATTTTCTCATCTTTCATGATATCAGGGAAGTTTTCTGCCAACAAATCTTTAACAGTTCTTTCTGTATTTTCTGTTATCCTCTCCTCTTCTGGTACTCCAGTCACTCACAGATTATTCCTCTTGATAGAGTCCCACATAATTCTTTGAGTTTCTTCATTTTTTAAAATTCTTTTATCTGATTTTTCCCTCAAATATGTTGGTGTCAAGTGCCTTATCTTCAGTCTCACTAATTCTGACTTCCATTGCCTCAATTCTGTTCCTATGACTTTCTATTGTGTTATATAATTCTGAAATTTTATTGTTAATCTTCTGGATTTCTGTTTGCTGTCTCTCTATGTATTCTTGCAGCCTATTAAATTTGTCATTATGCTCTTCTCTAATCATCTTACTTTCCTCTATTGTTCGTCTGTGTGCTCCTTGGCTTGTTCTGCGTTTTGCCTGATCTCCTTCCTAATCTTTTGAAGAGTTCTGTATATTAATCTTTTGTGTTCTACTTCTGGTAATTCCAGGAAGTTATCTTCATCTGGAAGATCTCTTGATTCTTTGTTTTGAGTGCTTGCCGAAGCCATCATGGTCTGCCTCTTTATGTGATTTGATATTGACTGTTGTCTCCAAGCCATCAATAAGTTATTGTATATATTTATTTTATGTTTGCTTATTGTGTCCTAGCTTCTCGTTTTGTTTTGAGATGCCCAAATAGGCTGCTCTTGTGAGCTGGTTTGATTATTGGTGCCTTTGAAGATCTAACATCCTGTCACCAGGTAGTCAGAGCTATTACTAGGTATGTGATCCCAGGAATTTGTTCACTTTTCTTGTATGGATTTCGCTAAGGTGGCCAGGTAGTCAGTCGCCATGTGTCTGGTGCAGGCTCTCGCCTACAGTCCTAGACGAGCAGGAGTGATTGGTGTAGCCACAGGTATCTGGCTGCAGTGGGGGGGGTTCTCACGCTGAGTAAGGCAGGGGGCTGACAACTATCCCTGAGTGTCTGTGAGGAAAGCCTGTCCCTGTTCCCTTTAGTACATAGGTTGGTGGATTTTGTAGCTGGACTATGGGCACCCAAGCTGGGAGGCATCACTTATTCTTGGACCCCTGTCGTGGGTGGCTATGTGGCATGGGTGAAACCACCAGTCCTCAGGCCCCTGATGTGGGTAGGTGAGGACCTTGCTTAATAGGCAGAGCCTTGTCAAATATCACGAACCTACCTCTCCACCATATAGCTGAAACAGTTGAAGTTAGACTTCAGTTGTATACTCTGTTGTACTGTGCTAATGAGGGCCTACGCTGTTGAAATGGGCCCACAAAGGGTGAAAGACATTCAAAGACTGTGGACCCCTTATGCGTGTGCCTAGGCAAAGGAGCTGTTTCGGCCCTGAGCTCCCGGTTTAGGGGAGCTGGCAGATTATTTTTTCCTTGTTTGTTAATTTGTTCCCTCTCCAAGGCTGGGAGAATGGGAGAATGGCTCAGGGCACATGATGCATCCTACTTCCGGCCCAAGGGACGAGGCAATCTCTGAAGCTGGCTCAGATCCAGCACAGAGTGGGAAGGGGGCAGGTAAGTGGGAGAGAGTTTTTTCCCAAAGGGGTGTTTTTTGATCCACGTGGTAGGTTAGAGGCATGTACTTATCTTTTGCCAATTGAATGCCGCTTTTTGCTCATTTTGGAGGTGTGAATAGACTCTGCCGCTCGGTCTCTCCTGATGTGAAATATGCATCCTGAATGCCACTGCTTGGCTCATCACTAGCACCAGCCGATCCCAGCCTGCAGAGTGTTTGGCAACTCCTCTCTGCTCCTGAATTGTCTCTCCTTCCCCTTGCTGCTCAGTCCGATTCCTCAGCTTTGCCTTTGATGTTCAGGATTCCTAGACTGTCATATATAATTGATTCACTTGTTTTTTCAGGTCTTTGTTGTAAGAGGGACCTCAGGAAGCATCTGACTACTCTGCCATCATGGCCCCATCATCCTACAGTGATCATTTTAATATATTTTTCATTTTTATGGGTTTTACAAAATTATAAATTATGAAGCCAATTTTTCAGTGCCATCCACATTTCGCATTCATGCTTTGTAAGCTGGTTGTACCTTTGGTAATGTGATGAAGTTCTGTGTCCAGGTTTAAGGTGGTGTAGAAAAAACAGAGGTTGCCCATTTGTGGGTTGCAAAGAGAATTTTTTAGTGAAGAAAATTCCTGCAATGGAAAATTATACTACTGTTAAAATGTTTCTTTGGAAGAACAGATTTTTTTTTATTAACTTTTATTGAGCTTCAAGTGAACGTTTACAAATCAAGTCAGTCTGTCACATATAAGTTTATATACATCTTACTCCTTACTCCCACTTGCTCTCCCCCTAATGAGTTAGCCCTTCCAGTCTCTCCTTTCGTGACAATTTTGCCAGCTTCCAACTCTCTCTATCCTCCCATCCCCCCTCCAGACAGGAGATGCCAACACAGTCTCAAGAGTCCACCTGATATAATTAGCTCACTCTTCTTCAGCATCTCTCTCCTACCCACTGTCCAGTCCCTTCCATGTCTGATGAGTTGTCTTCGGGGATGGTTCCTGTCCTGGGCCAACAGAAGGTTTGGGGACCATGACCGCCGGGATTCCTCTAGTCACAGTCAGACCATTAAGTCTGGTCTTTTTGTGAGAATTTGGGGTCTGCATCCCACTGATCTCCTGCTTCCTCAGGGGTTCTCTATTGTGCTCCCTGTCAGGGCAGTCATCGACTGTGGCCAGGCACCAACTAGTTCTTCTGGTCTCAGGATAATGTAGGTCTCTGGTTCATGTGGCCCTTTCTGTCTCTTGGGCTCTTAGTTGTTGTGTGACCTTGGTGTTCTTCATTCTCCTTTGATCCAGGTGGGTTGAGACCAATTGAAGCATCTTAGATGGCTGCTTGTTAGCATTTAAGACCCCAGACGCCACATTTCAAAGTGGGATGCAGAATGTTTTCATAACAGAATTATTTTGCCAATTGACTTAGAAGTCCCATTAGGGCATGGTTCTCAAACCCCGCCCTTGCTCTGCTGACCTTTGAAGCATTCATTTTATCCCGGAATCTTCTTTGCTTTTGGTCCAGTCCAATTGGGCTGACCTTCCATGTATTGAGTGTTGTCCTTCCCTTCACCTAAAGCAGTTCTTATCTACTAATTAATCAGTAAAAAACCCTCTCCCTCCCTCCCTCTCTCCCCGCCTCGTAACCACAAAAGTATGTGTTCTTCTCAGTTTATCCTATTTCTCAAGATCTTATAATAGTGGTCTTATACAATATTTGTCCTTTTGCCTCTGACTGATTTCGCTCAGCATAATGCCTTCCAGGTTCCTGCACATTATGAAATGTTTCACAGATTCGTCACTGTTCCTTATCGATGCGTAGTATTCCATTGTGTGAATATACCACAATTTATTTAACCATTCATCCGTTGATGGACACCTTGGTTGCTTCCAGCTTTTTGCTATTGTAAACAGTGCTGCAATAAACATGGGTGTGCATATATCTGTTTGTGTGAAGGCTCTTGTTTCTCTAGGGTATATTCCGAGGAGTGGGATTTCTGGGTTGTATGGTAGTTCTATTTCTAACTGTTTAAGATAACGCCAGATAGACTTCCAAAGTGGTTGTACCATTTTACATTCCCACCAGCAGTGTATAAGAGTTCCAGTCTCTCTGCAGCCTCTCCAACATTTATTATTTTGTGTTTTTTGGATTAATGCCAGCCTTGTTGGAGTGAGATGGAATCTCATCGTGGTTTTAATTTGCATTTCTCTAATGGCTAATGATCGAGAACATTTTCTCATGTGTCTGTTAGCTGCCTGAATATCTTCTTTAGTGAAGTGTGTGTTCATTTCCTTTGCCCACTTCTTGATTGGGTTGTTTGTCTTTTTGTGGCTGAGTTTTGACAGAATCATGTAGATTTTAGAGATCAGGCGCTGGTCTGAGATGTCATAGCTGAAAATTCTGTCCCAGTCTGTAGGTGGTCTTTCTACTCTTTTGGTGAAGTCTTTAGATGAGCATAGGTGTTTGATTTTTAGGAGCTCCCAGTTATCTGGTTTCTCTTCATCATTTTTGGTAATGTTTTGTATTCTGTTTATGCCTTGTATTGGGGCTCCTAGGGTTGTCCCTATTTTTTCTTCCATGATCTTTATCGTTTTAGTCTTTATGTTTAGGTCTTTGATCCACTTGGAGTTAGTTTTTGTGCATGGTGTGAGGTATGGGTCCTGTTTCATTCTTTTGCAAATGGATATCCAATTATGCCAGCACCATTTGTTAAAAAGACTATCTTTTCCCCAATTAACTGACACTGGGCCTTTGTCAAATATCAGCTGCTCATATGTGGTTGGATTTATATCTGGGTTCTCAATTCTGTTCCACTGGTCTATGTGCTTGTTGTTGTACCAATACCAGGCTGTTTTGACTACTGTGGCTGTATAATAGGTTCTGAAATCAGGTAGAGTGAGGCCTCCCACTTTCTTCTTCTTTTTCAGTAATGCTTTGCTTATCCGAGGCTTCTTTCCCTTCCATATGAAGTTGGTGATTTGTTTCTCTATCACATTAAAAAATGACATTGGAATTTGGATCAGAAGTGCATTGTATGTATAGGTGGCTTTTGGTAGAATAGACATTTTTACTATGTTAAGTCTTCCTATCCATGAGCAAGGTATGTTTTTCCACTTAAGTATGTCCTTTTGAATTTCTTGTAGTAGAGCTTTGTAGTTTTCTTTGTATAGGTCTTTTACATCCTTGGTAAGATTTATTCCTAAGTATTTTATCTTCTTGGGGGCTACTGTGAATGGTATTGATTTGGTTATTTCCTCTTTGATGTTCTTTTTGTTGATGTAGAGGAATCCAAGTGATTTTTGTATGTTTATCTTATAACCTGAGACTCTGCCAAACTCTTCTATTAGTTTCAGTAGTTTTCTGGAGGATTCCTTAGGGTTTTCTGTGTATAAGATCATGTCATCTGCAAATAGAGATAATTTTACTTCCTCCTTGCCAATCCGGATGCCCTTTATTTCTTTGTCTAGCCTAATTGCCCTGGCTAGGACTTCTAGCACGATGTTGAATAAGAGCAGTGATAAAGGTCATCCTTGTCTGGTTCCCGTTCTCAAGGGAAATGCTTTCAGATTCTCTCCATTTAGAGTGATATTGGCTGTTGGCTTTGCATAGATGCCCTTTATTATGTTGAGGAATTTTCCTTCAGTTCCTATTTTGGTGCGAGTTTTTATTATAAAAGGGTGTTGGACTTTGTCAAATGCCTTTTCTCCATCAATTGATAAGATCATGTGGTTTTTGTCTTTTGTTTTATTTATGTCGTGGATTACATTAACGGATTTTCTGATATTAAACCAGCCTTGCATACCTGGTATAAATCCCACTTGATCGTGGTGAATTATTTTTTTGATATGTTGTTGAATTCTATTGGCTAGAATTTTGTTGAGGATTTTTGCATCTATATTCATGAGGGATATAGGTCTGTAATTTTCTTTTTTTGTAATGTCTTTACCTGATTTTGGTATCAGGGAGATGGTGGCTTCATAGAATGAGCTGGGGAGTATTCCCTCATTTTCTATGCTTTGAAATACCTTTCGTAGTAGTGGTGTTACCTCTTCTCTGAAAGTTTGGTAGAACTCTGCAGTGAAGCCGTCTGGGCCAGGGCTTTTTTTTGTTGGGAGTTTTTTGATTACCATTTCAATCTCTTTTTTTGTTATGGGTCTATTTAGTTGTTCTACTTCTGAATGTGTTAGTTTAGGTAGGTAGTGTTTTTCCAGGAATTCATCCATTTCTTCTAGGTTTGCAAATTTGTTACAGTACAATTTTTGGTAATAATCTGATATGATTCTTTTAATTTCAATTGGGTCTGTTGTGATGTGGTCCTTCTCGTTTCTTATTCGGGTTATTTGTTTCCTTTCCTGTATTTCTTTAGTCAGTCTAGCCAATGGTTTATCAATTTTGTTAATTTTTTCAAAGAACCAGCTTTTGGCTTTGTTAATTCTTTCAATTGTTTTTCTGTTCTCTAATTCATTTAGTTCAACTCTAATTTTTATTACTTGTTTTCTTCTGGTGTCTGATGGATTCTTTTGTTGCTCACTTTCTATTTGTTCAAGTTGTAGGGACAGTTCTCTGATTTTGGCTCTTTCTTCTTTTTGTATGTGTGCATTTATCGATATAAATTGGCCTCTGAGCACTGCTTTTGCTGTGTCCCAGAGGTTTTGATAGGAAGTATTTTCATTCTCGTTGCATTCTATGAATTTCCTTATTCCCTCCTTGATGTCTTCTATAACCCAGTCTTTTTTCAGGAGGGTATTGTTCAGTTTCCAAGTATTTGATTTCTTTTCCCTAGTTTTTCTGTTATTGATTTCTAGTTTTATTGCCTTGTAGTCTGAGAAGAAGCTTTGTAATATTTCGATGTTTTGGATTCTGCAAAGGTTTGTTTTATGACCTAATATGTGGTCTATTCTAGAGAATGTTCCATGTGCGCTAGAAAAAAAAGTATACTTTGCAGCAGTTGGGTGGAGAATTCTGTATAAGTCAATGAGGTCAAGTTGGTTGATTGTTGTAAGTAGGTCTTCCGTGTCTCTATTGAGCTTCTTACTGGATATCCTGTCCTTCTCCGAAAGTGGTGTGTTGAAGTCTCCTACTATAATTGTGGAAGTATCTATTTCACTTTTCAATTCTGTTAAAATTTGATTTATGTATCTTGCAGCCCTGTCATTGGGTGCATAAATATTTAATATGGTTATGTCTTCCTGATCAATTGTCCCTTTTATCATTATGTAGTGTCCTTCTTTATCCTTTGTGGTGGATTTAAGTCTAAAGTCTATTTTGTCAGAAATTAATATTGCTACTCCTCTTCTTTTTTGCTTATTATTTGCTTGATATATTTTTTTCCATCCTTTGAGTTTTAGTTTGTTTGTGTCTCCAAGTCTAAGGTGTCTCTCTTGTAGGCAGCATATAGACGGATTGTGTTTCTTTATCCAGTCCGAGACTCTCTGTCTCTTTATTGGTGCATTTAGTCTATTTACATTCAGCGTAATTATAGATAAATAAGTGTTTAGTGTTGTCATTTTGATGCCTTTTTATGTGTGTTGTTGACAATTCCATTTTTGCACGTACTTTTTTGTGCTGAGACGTTTTTCTTAGTAAATTGTGAGATCCTCATTTTCGTAGTGTTTATGTTTGTTGAGTTGTTACGTTTTTCTTGGCTTTTATCTTGAGTTATGGAGTTGTTATAACTCTTTGTGGTTACCTTAATATTTACCCCTATTTTTCTAAGTAAAAACCTAACTTGTAATGTTCTATATCGCCTTGTATCACTCTCCATATGGCAGTTCTATGCCAGCTGTATTTAGTCCCTCTTTTTGATTATTGTGATCTTTTACATTTTGACTTCAGTGATTCCCTGTTATGAGCATTTTTTTTTTAATTAATCTTAATTTGTTTTTGTGATTTCCCTATTTGAGTTGATATCAGGATGTTCCGTTTTGTGACCTTGTGTTGTGCTGGTATCTGATATTATTGGTTTTCTGACCAAACAATATCCTTTAGTATTTCTTGTAGCTTTGGTTTGGTTTTTGCAAATTCTCTAAACTTGTGTTTATCTGTAAGTATCTTAATTTCACCTTCATATTTCAGAGAGAGTTTTGCTGGATATATGATCCTTGGTTGGCAGTTTTTCTCCTTCAGTGCTCTGTATATGTCGTCCCGTTCCCTTCTTGCCTGCATGGTTTCTGTGGAGTAGTCTGAACTTATTCTTATTGATTCTCCCTTGAAGGTGACCTTTCTTTTCTCCCTGGCTGCTTTTAAAATTTTCTCTTTATCTTTGGTTTTGGCAAGTTTGATGATAATATGTCTTGGTGTTTTTCTTTTTGGATCAATCTTAAATGGGGTTCGATGAGCATCTTGGATAGATATCCTTTCGTCTTTCATGATATCAGGGAAGTTTTCTGTCAGGAGATCTTCAACTATTTTCTCTGTGTTTTCTGTCCTCCCTTTCTGTTCTGGGACTCCATTCACATGCAAGTTATCCTTCTTGATAGAGTCCCACATGATTCTTAGGGTTTCTTCATTTTTTTTAATTCTTTTATCTGTTTTTTTTTTCAGCTATGTTGGTGTTAATTCCCTGGTCCTTCAGATTTCCCAGTCTGCATTCTAATTGCTCGAGTCTGCTCCTCTGACTTCCTATTGAGTTGTCTAATTCTGTAATTTTATTGTTAATCTTTTGAATTTCTACATGCTGTCTCTCTATGGATTCTTGCAACTTATTAATTTTTCCACTATGTTCTTGAATAATCTTTTTGAGTTCTTCAACTGTTTTATCAGTGTGTTCCTTGGCTTTTTCTGCAGTTTGCCTTATTTCATTTGTGATGTCTTGAAGCATTCTGTAAATTAGTTTTTTATATTCTGTGTCTGATAATTCCAGGATTGTATCTTCATTTGGGAAAGATTTTGATTCTTTTGTTTGGGGGGTTGTAGAAGCTGTCATGGTCTGCTTCTTTATGTGGTTTGATATCGACTGCTGTCTCCAAGCCATCACTGGGAAACTTGTTTTTCCAGAAATTCCGCTAAAAAAAAAAATGCAGTCAGATCCCTATCAGAACTGCCTTTGGATTATAACCGTCACCTTGTTCCTTGTAAGGATGAAAGTCCGAGATTTGGATCATATATGCTTGGCTGTAGCTGGTTCTGTGTTTTTAGTCCAATTAGGGATGGATTTTTGGTCCCTGGGTTTTTTGTGGTTCCTTCTCTCAGGCTGGAAGAGTGGGTTAGGAAAAGACCAAAAGAAAAAAAAAAGGCGGAGGGGAAGCAAAGCCGCCCCGGAGCCGGAGCTGTTCTCCCTCTGGCTCAGGAAATTCCAATGTTAATGAAGCCGACTGGGGAGGGTGGGGGAGGGATCAGAGAGATAGGAGAGTAGCACCTCGGAATATAGCCAGAGTTGCTTGTCTTGCTTGGAATGACTATTATATCTGAGATTCCTGAGGGGCGTGTGGCCTATGTGCGTTGGCTGTGTGGAGATTGCCCCTGGGGGTCTGGCCCGCTGAAGCTGCGGTCAGATCCTCAGCTGCCAGTCCAAAGCCTAGCGTCAAGGTTCCCTTGCTGGGACGCTCCACTCCCGGCTCCAAAATCAGCCGCTGCTTCCCAGGGACTTCTCGTCCCTCCAGCCGCGTCGCCGCGCTGCCTCCGTGGACCAGCTGGGCCCCCTCCCGGGGTTAGTTCAGGGGAGTAGGGCTGCGCCCCGTGCTTGCACCGCGACAGCACCCAGTCAAATACCCGGCGCCAGGGTTCCTCGGCTGGGATGCAGCACACTCGGCTCCAAAACCAGTCACTGCCTCCCGGGGAGTTCCCCCACCAGCCGCTTTGCCCCGCCGCCTGCTCTGACCGGCTGGGCCCCCTCCTGGGTTCAGTTCAGGGGGGTAGGGCTGCGCCCCTTGTTTGCACCGTCACAAGATTTATGAGTTCAGCTCCCCTGTGCCCAGATGCCTGGCGCCAAGGTTACCTGACTGGGACGCTGGCTCCAGGCTCCGAAAACAGTCGCTGCTTCCCCGTACTTGTTCGTTTTCTGTCTCTAAATCTGTGTTTGTTGTTCAGGGTTCGTAGATTGTTATGTATGTGATCGATTCACTGGTTTTTCTGAGTCTTTGTTGCAAGAGGGATCCGGGGTAGCATCTACCTAGTCCGCCATCTTGGCCCCCCCTTTTTTTTTTTTTTGCTATAATGTTAAGTATAAAAGACAAATACAAATTTTTACATGTTATTGCTGGATCTCGATGTACTTTAAAACAAATCCATGCATTAAGGAAAAAGTCAAGGGAGGAGCATCTGTGTAAGAGTAGGTGAATTTTTAAAATTTCCATTAATATTTTAAATTTTCAATATTTAAAAAAATTTCCCATATTTTTCAGGTTTATAGGATAAGCTTATGTTGTTTTCATAGTTGAAAATAATAAGGCATTTAAAAAGATAGCAAATTTAAAAGGGAGAAAAGACTACTGGAAGAAAGTATAGAGACAATTGTAAGGTGTGACAGAAAGAAAAAGAAAAAAAAAATAGAGAGGGCCACATAAGAATTAGGAAAGCACAGCAGTTGGATCTACAGCTGAAACCCTAGGGATGCCACTCAACCCTGTGGACAAAATTGTGTTACAGCTGTCACAATAGATGATATTAATATTTGTGGATCATGACTCATTAAAAAAAAAGGTTTAGCAAAGTCATAAAAGCTAGCAAGGAAGTGTATAGTATGTCTTAAAATCATCTCTATCAAAATAACTTTTGAAGTGTTGTCATTTGAAGGGGAAATCAGCTGCTATCTGGAAAATGCACTTGCATGGACAATGTCATTGCTTAACAATGATGGATAAATGAGGCTTTATTGTATTTGTTGTTGGTGTTAGGTGCCATTGAGTTGGTTCCAACTCATGGCGACCCTGTGTACAATAGAATGAAACACTGCCTAGTCCTGTGGTGTCCTTACAATCGTTGCTGTGTTTAAGCCCATTGTTGCAGCCACTGTGTCAACCCATCTCCTTGAAGGTCTTTCTGTTTTTCAGTGACTCTCTGCTTTACCAAGCATAATGCCCTTTTCCAGGGATTGGTCCCTCCTAATAGTATGTCCAAAGTACCTGAGCTGAAGCCTTGCCATCCTTTCTTCTAGTGGTTATTCTGGCTGTACTTCTTCCAAGACAGATATGTTCATTCTTCTGGCAGTCCACGGTATAGTCAATATTCTTTGCCAACACCATAATTCAAAGCCATCAATTCTTCTTCAGCCTTCGTTATTTATTTTTCATCTTTTACATGCATATGAGGCAAATGAAAATATCATGGCTTGGGTAGGTACACCTCAGTCCTCAAGTTGACATCTTTGCTTTTTCACACTTTAAAGACATAACCTTCAGTGTGGATTACACCTCAACATTTTAAAGACACTTTAGAGACACAGCATTCAGTAAGTATTATGCCTCAGCATAAAGAAAACAAAAATCCTCACAACTGGACCAATAAACAGCATTATGATTAACGGAGAAAATACTGAAGTTGTCAAGCATTTCATTTTACTTGGATCCGCAATCAATGCCCATGGAAGCAGCAGTGAAGAAATCAAACGACGTATTGCATTGGGCAAATCTGCTGCAAAAGACCACTTTAAAGTATTACTGTATTTTGTCTTCTTTAAAGTGTTCTGTTACTTTTAAAATATGCTATCTTCAGAAATATCTGTCTGCTTATGCCTTGGTCAACTGTCTTTTATTAAACTCTTCTCTCCGTGTTCAAGTTGTTTAAGAAAATGTCACGATAAAATGTTGATAGTGTCCATGGCAGGACTCAGAAAAATGACCCACAGGTCTTACTCCATTCTGAGGAATTCAAGGGACTTTCCAACTTAATTCATTTGGATTCCATTTGGAATTTAGAGTTCAGAAAGGGGCTGATAGAAGCGTATGTTTTTACCATCTATAGAGACAGGGTTTACAAACTAAATGACTTATGTTTAACTTTCAGGAACAAACTTCTTAAGCGTCATCAAGTTCTGTTACAGGCATGTGTTCACAAACACATGGTGTGTGGTATATGACATTACTGGTCTACCTAATCTTTTTATTGAACTTCCAAGGGCTTTCCGTGACAACAGTTTATTAGCCTACTTACAGGAATGGGTATGTTTTTTTTTTTTTGAAGCATCAGATTTTTTTCCACTAACTCCCTGTCATTCCTTAAATTAGCCTGAATTATTAAAGCATTACTATTTTGTGAATTAATGGCATTGGATATTTATCAAAATGATGAGGCTTTAATTTCAATCTTTTTATCATGTGAAGATTTTGTTGCAGTGGTTACTTCTTTGATCTCTATAGAGTGAGTAGCCCTTTTCTCTTTATTCCTAATCTGCCAGTATCCCCAGTGTTAATGAAAGTTCCGCTAGTTATCTTTTCCCTTCGTTTTTCTAAACCAGATATATGAGCAATTCAAGGAAAGAAACCACTGTTTTCTCTCCCAGAAACGTAAAAACCGTTACTGTCAAGTTGATTTTGACTCGTGGCGACCCCATGTGTTACAGAGTAGAACTGCTCCATAGGGTTTTCTCGGCTGTAATCTTTATGGAAGCAGTTTGCCGGGGCTTTCTTCCACAGAGCTGCTGGGTGGGTTTGAACCACCAACCTTTAGGTTAACAGCTGGTTGCAAACTGCTTTTACAACCTTCCAGTGAATGCCGCCAACAATGTCTTCAGGCTCTGGCCCCCATGATTCAAGTGTGTGCCCTTTGGGGTGCTGATGCCTTTCAGATGAGGGCAATCAATTCTTGCCTGAACTGACTGGCGAGCCCACCTGAGCACCTTGCAGAGCCCACTGTTATAGATGACGCATTTCTTACTCAGGCAAAGCTGAGCTTTATGAGCTTTGGACTGGACATTGGGACTCCTGGATTTTTTTTTTTTTTTTTTACAACTCTTGACCTTAGGGGAGCCCTGGTGGCACAGTGGTTAAGAGTTCGGCTGCTAACCAAAAGTTCTGCAGTTCGAATCCACCAGCCGCTCCTTGGCAACCCTATGGGACAGTTCTACTCTACCTCCTATAGGGTTGCTATGAGTCAAAATTGGCTCAACGGCAACAAGTTTTGGTTTTGAATTTAGGACATCACTTCACCTCTCTGGTCATTAATTCTATGATAATCTTAAAGGTCTATTCTGGCTCTGAAATTCTATGATACAAATAAAGGAAGGGGAAAAAAACGCAATCAAATGTTCCTGTCATAGCTTAAGTCACGATGTAGTTTATAGCCTTTTCTTCCCCAAGACTTCCCAGATGCCTTTTCTCCCTCCCCCACTCCCAGAGTTCATTACTCCTTACACTGGTTTCCCACAGTGCTTTACCCTTAACCATTCCCCACTGGAAAGTTTATCATGTGATGTAATTATCTGCTTGTATTATCTGTCTTCTCTATGAGGCCATGATCCCCTAGAGGGCAGGAACTGTAGCTCACTCATCTTTGTATTTCCAGCCTCGTGCCCAGAATCTGTTATGTCGTAGGTACCCAGGGATCTATCTGTAGGGGTAAAACAGCAACAACTCTGAGATCCTGAGCCTTTTTCTTTATCAGAGCACTGGACTGGGGTCGAGAGACCCTGGTTCTGCAGCTGGCTAGCTCTTGGCCGTTGCACACTCCCTAAACCTGCAGTTTGCCATAATCACTGGGTTTGGCTAAGGATTAAGTAAGAGGAAGCACAAAGAAACAATGTGAAGAGTAAAGAACTATTCATAGTATTAGTCACCATTTCTTGAGCCCATACTAAACCTAGTGCTACCATCCCCATTTTATTGACAAGGAAATGAAGACTCAGAAAGTCTTAGATAACTTTTCAAGGCACTATAGTTAGCAGGTGTATAGACTGAGATTTACAACTCATGCTCTTTCCACTACACCACACTGCCTCCTACTATGTAGTGCATATTGTTAAATTGATATTTAATGAATACATACTATATGTGTGTATGTCTGATTGGTGGTGGTGAGGATGTACTTAGATGCTACACTCATATCCAATGTGTGTTTTTTAGTTCTCATACTATTGAATTCTCACCACCATTTGACCCTGTTGACTACTTCCTCCTTGAAACACGTTCTTCCGTTGGTTTTTGTAACACAACTGTCTTTGTGATGACGCCCTTTCAGTCTTCTTTGCAGGCTCTTCTCTACCCCGCCATTAAATGCTGATGTTTCTTAAGGCTCGTTGCTATACTCTCTCCTCTTTTCAGTAGTTCTCTCTTCCATAGCATTGTCATCTAAGACAAAGGTTGTGGTGACTACTTCAATACTAATGATGCCTAAACTTACTGACCCCAAATGAGTGTGCCTACTAGACATCTCCACTTGAATGTCCCCACTGGTTGCCACTGAGTCGATTCTAACTCATAAGAACCCTATAGTATAAAGTAGAACTGCCCCATAGGGTTTCCAAGGCTTTCTGGAAGCAGACTATCACATCTTCTTCCAGCAGAGCACTTTGTGGGTTTGAATTGCCAACCTTTCGGTTAGCAGCCAAGTGCTTAACCATTGCACCACCAGGGCTCCTTGAGTGTCTCCAAGGCACCAAAAATTTAGGTCAAAACCAAACTCATGCTGTCCACATTTCCCCCAATCTCCTCGCCTGTTTTTCTTCCAGTTTTTTTTCTGGATGTCCTACCATTTATATTAGCCATAAATCCAAGATCATCCTTTGGACCTCCCTCCTGTTACACTCTTCTTCCAGATAGTTTATTACCAACTTCTACCAATGTTACCACCAATTCTTTCTCACAATTGCCTCCTTCTCTCCATACCCACTGCCTGCGACAGTGTGAGCCACCATCATGTCACTAGACTGATGCTTTAGCATCCTAACTTGGTCTTCATCTTTTCTGGCTGTCCTCCGCCGGTCCCTATTCCACACTACAGACATGGTAATCGTTTAAAAAATGCAAACGCATTCGTCTCTCTCTGTCCTCAATGAATTTACAGTGTTCTTAGGAAAAAGACCCCAGTCTTTCACATGGCACAAGCTGTTCATAATCTTGGGCTTGCCTACTCCTTTGGCTTCATCCCATCTACGTTTCTCCTCTCTCTACACTCTGGCCTTGCTGGCCTTGCAGTTCCATACCTGGGTCTTAATATAGGCTGTTTCCTTTCCACCCCTTCCCCCTAGTCCTCTGCTTCAGATTTCAGTGTAAATATCACGAGATCCTTCTTGCCTCTTACTAGCCTAGAATAGGTTTCATTGCTTCCTCTACTCACAGAACTGTGTTTCTTTCCCTCAGAAGTTGGTGGCACGAATGGTTATCGCACTCAGTTAATCATTAAAAACTGGAGATTCAAGTCCACGTAGAGGCATCCGGAAGAAGGGTCTGGCAATCTACTTCTGAAAAATCAGCCATTGAAAACCCTATGGAGCACAGTTCTACTCTGACACACATGGGGTTCTGTGAGTTAGAATTGACTCGACAGCAACTGTTTTGTTTTGTTTTTTTCCTTTAGAGCACAGATTTGAGTTAGTAGTTATACATGATTAGTGTGATTATTTTATTGGTGCATAAACTCCTCTGAACTCTGAAAACGGGAACCATACCTATTTTTGCTCACTCTTGTAGCCCTAGTGTCACGCACAGTGCCTGGCACATAGTAAATACTTGAAGATATAAATAAATGAGTCCTAATAATCACAGTATTTTAGAACTGGATGATAACTTCCTCATTTTAAGAGAGTCACAGCCCAAGTCCCATAGCTGGCTTGTTGCAGAACTGGGACTTGAATTGGTGGTGAGAGCCTGGGTTCTTTCCACCTCACCACATTTCCCCTCAGTGAACTCTCTGAGAAGTCCACTGTGTGAGATAAGTCACAAGGGTCAAACTGTTGAGCGGCACGTACTTTATGTGGCTTGCCAAACGTGGGGCAGCTTCCTCTCTCTGAAACTGACTGTCCCTGCTTATTTTTCATCATAATGTGATAATTTCAGAATCCCACATGTATTAATTTTTTTCTGTAGTAGCAACCTCCAAATTGCAGCAGCTTACAACCAGAAACATTTCTATCTTGCAAGTGTTACATGGAGCCCTGGTGGCACAGGGTTTAAGAACTTGGCTGCTATCCAAAAGGCTGGCAGTTCGAATCCACCAACTGTTCCTTGGAAACCTCTGGGGCAGTTCTACTGTGTCCTACAGGGCTGCTATGAGTCAGAATCGACTCGACAGCAACGGGTTTGTGTGTGTGTGTGTGTGTGTGACCTGAAGACTGTGCATTGACTGAGGCTCTGTGGGGTAACTGTGAGCCTGTTCCATGTATCCTCACTTTCTGGGCCTCAGGCTGAAGGATCATCCTTTGTTGGGACATGCTGTTCTCGTGGCAGACGGCAGAAATGCAGGAGGACTTGAGCAGCTCATGATGCCTCTCAAAGCCTCTGCTGGGATGCGGTATAGTATACCTCAGTCTGCTCCTATTGCTCTGGTCCAGGCCCATCCAGTGGCCACACCCAACATCAGTGGGTGGGATGAATAATATTCCTGAAGGAATATGAATACTTGGGAACCATAATACACCAAGATATGGAGATAAGTCAAGGGGTTCTGCTTGCCCTTTTTACCCCACCAACTACAATGCCCAAAGAAAATCTAGCCTTTGCCTGCACTGATTCTTGTCCTTGAGTAAAGGTGGGAATCTCCATAGTCGGAGAGGTCCTGGGCCCTATAGCTGACCTTGCTCACCTGATGATTGGGAGGCAGTTGAAAAGGGGTCTTGCTTGCCATCTGTAACTACTGGTGTCTGGCCCCAGTTGGAGGGTTTCTAAGTATAACAGTATGATTTAAGTAGCAGTTTAAACAAGAGGAGCTTGGTTTGTGATTTCTTCCCTATTGTTGTTACTATGTAGCCATGATAAACAGCATAGGACCTGTTAGTGGGGAACTAAGAGGTAAGATGGTGGCTCTGTCCCTTTATTCTCATCTAGGGAATCTTGGGGATGGTTGGGGTAAGGACTTCCCATAATGGGGCTGCCAGCCACAATCAGCCCTCCCTTGACACAGCTACAGTAACAGGCACATGGCTCAGGCCTGGCCAATCATAGTACGCTATCTCCAAGGCCACAGTAATTGACTGAGGGATGGTCTTGTACCTGAACCAGACCAGCAGGAGTCCTTTCCAGAGATTTCATGTGTACATGGAGATGGAGCATTCTCTCCAGAGCTGCTGAGATAGGATTATGCAAACGGGAACTAGCTGTGACCTTGTCCTCCTCTTGTTCTCTCTCTGCCTGGGGGAAGTCCACCTCTAACAGGACAGAGCAAGACTGACAGAGTTGAGATTGGTGGGGGTGAGTAGAGAGAGAGAGAGAGACTGATCTGATTAATATTTTGGAGTCCCTGGTGTCCCTAAGGCGAGTTTTACCCCTGAGATCACAGATGTAAAGGATCAGAGACACCTGGACTTGTAGGAAGCCACCTTTGCCGTCATGTGGTGCCAGGAATGACCCAACAGAGAGGAACGCAGAGCTGAGAAAGTGAGAAGCCCTGGCATCCTGATCCCAGCATTTGAACTGCCTGAAGCTAGCATGACTTCTTAGATGTACCATGCATATAAGCAAATAAGTCTCCCCTTTTTTCTTAAATATTTTGAGTTAGGTGTCTTTCACATGACCAAGTTTTACTCATACTGCTAACTAAGCTACTGTGCTTGAAATAAGGTTTTTAAAAAATTTATGTTCGCACTGTGAGAAGAAAAATAAAATCTTTCAGAGATGCTTGGAAGAAGATTAGGTGATAGAAGAAATAGCCTATTTTACAACAGTCTTGTAAGTGGCTATAATAAATCCAGTCTAGTTACCATCGGGTCGATTCTGAGTCACAGCAACCCCGTGTGTGCAGAATAGAAGTGCTCCATAGGGTTGTCATGGTTGTGACCTTTCAGAAGAAGATTGCCAAGCCTTTTTTCCCAGGCACCTCTGGGTAGGTTCGAACCCAACCTTTCAGTTAGTAGTCAAGCACGTAACTGTTTGCACCACCCAGGGCTCTGTAATAAATACCAGCCCCAGTAAATTAATTTCCCCCCTACTAAGTTGGGTTCCACCGAGGTAGAGCAGACTTGTGGTGTCCGAGAAGACACAGGGTCTGTGATCACAGTGCCTTACTGCCCTTCATCTCTGTCCTGTACATGATGATTTGGGAAGTAGTAAAATGTAAGACCTACAAAGCAGGGATTTTTGCGTGCCTTGCTCCCTGTTGTATCTCCAGTACCTGGAACTCTGCCTGGCTCACAAAAAGCGCTCCACAAATATTTTTTGAATGCATAAATAAGTGACAGCAACATTTATTTTGCACCTATTGTGTTAAGTACACTAATAAACCAAAAACCAAACCAAACCCAATGCTGTCGAGTTGATTCCAACTCTCACCGACCCTATAGGACAGAGTAGAACTGCCCCATAGAGTTTCCAAGGAGCGCCTGGCAGATACAAACTGCTGATCCTTTGGTTAGCAGCCATAGCTCTTAACCACTATGCCACCAGGGTTTCCAGTACATTAAAAAAAAAAAAAAAATAGAGGCAAGGAAATTGAAGAAGTTAGGGTTGACCCCCTGCCCTCAAACAAACACGGTCATCGTGAGTCGGAATCAACTTCATGGTAATGGGTTTGTGTTTTTTTGTTTGTTTTTGTGTTGCATAGGCGTCCCTGGGTGGTGCAAATGGTTAACACGCTAAGCTCCTCACTGAGAGGTTGGAGATTCGCATCAACCCAGAAGTGCCGCAGAAGAATGGCCTTCCAATCTGCTTCCGAAAAATCAGCCAGAATCACTACACTGACAGCTTTAAGGACAGGCTTAATCAACACTAATCAACACTGTGGGGCACAGTTCTATTCCGACATACACGGGGCCACCGTGCCCAAGATCCAACTCCACAGCAACTGGTTTTGTGTTACAAGAGCGACATGTTGTAAACTTACACTTATAAATGCAAATTTACAAATGAAATTTGTAAATTGTGTTACATTTACATTGACAGATGTCGTGTAATCTGTTTCCTCCACCCGTATGAGTCTGGGCCTGAGCACCCTGCAAGACCCGCATAGGATATCTGAAATCCCATTGGCACCCTTTCCTCACCTGTAAAGAGATCTGAGGGCTGAGCCCCTGCCTATGTTTAGGGGGGTGGAGGGTGGGGGGTGGGGACACAGTATCTGTGAGACTCTGTCTTTTGAAGGCAGGTGCTGTAAGGATGTGAGTGAGATCAAAGTTCCCAGAGATGAAACAACGGCCAGGAGCCCCTCTGAGGGCTGACGGACGACATCACCGTAACTGACTTCCCGGCTCACTTTTACTGAGACCTTGGCATTGGGCTTGTTGTAATGTAAGGACTTGAGTTGAGGGGAAGAGGTACTGTAATGGCCTGTCATGTCCCCTCCCTCATCCCCCCGCTGGGGAAATGGGAAATAAGGAAGGAGAGGAAGAAGGAAGGCTGGAGGGGGTCAGGGGAGGGTCTGGATGGTCTCTTACTCAGAAGGAGGAGAGAGGGGCACTAAAACTGCTCAACGCAGGAGCGGCTCACTGTTTGCAGGATGTGTCACGTTCCCTCGCGCCTTCTGCAGTTGGCGTTCTCAGCCGGGCTGCCCTTATCTCCTTCTCCACCTGGGGAACTTCAGGGGCCTGGGGGTGTGGTTAGTCAGACCTGCCCCGGGTTCCCAGGCCCTCAGTGGGTGCCCGGCGCCAGCACCTTGTCACACTCTATCATTTGCTGTGTGTCTGTCTCCCTCACTACACTGACAGCTTTAAGGACAGCAGCTGGGCTTTATCCATCTTTATACCACCTCCCCCTATTCCAAGCTCCAAGTGCCTAGCACAGTGCCTGCCGAATAACAAATACTGAATGTGTAAGAAGAGGGTGCCCCCAATTTCAAGCCAGAGGAGTGCCGATGTTTCAGAATGTGAAGGTCCAGCTAACACAGCCAGGACAGAATTTGAATATGACAGGTTTGAATGTTGCGCTTGGCTCATTTCATGTTCAGCCCATGGCTTAATCTACAAGGAGCCCTAGTGGTGCAGAGGGTAAGCACTTGGCTGCTAACTGAAAGGTTGGCAGTTCGAACCCACCAGTCACTCCGCAGGAGAAAGATGTGGCGGTCTGCTTTTGTGAAGATTTACAGCCTTGGAAATCCTAGGAGGTAGTTCTATTCTGTCCTATGGGGTCGCTATCAACTTGACGGCAGCCGGTCTGTTAACCTACATCTGTCTTCTGTATTACCTGTACATTTCTTTACGGGTGGAGTCCCTGGGTGGTGCAAACGCTTAACGCACTTGGCTACTAACCAAGAAGCTGGAGGCTTGAGTCCACCCATAAGTACCTCAGAAGAAAGGCCTGGCAGTCTATTTCTGAAAAATCAGCTATTGAAAACCCTGTGGAGCACAGTTCTACTCTGACACACATGGGGTCGCCATGAATCAGAGTCGACTTGATGGCAGCTGGTTTTCTTTATGGGTAGAGATACAGTTTCATTTATATTTATAACCTCTGTTTGTACTTCCCACCCACCCAGCCCCCAAATTCTAGCCTAGTTCTCTGTGCATAGTAGGTATTTTGTAAGCGTTTGTGTACTCTTAAGTTTCCTTAGCCTACACGAGTCTGGGTGGTTGTGGTGGGCTGATTAATGGTCCCTAAATTGTCCTCATCCTAGTCCCTGAAGCCTGTAAGTGTTACCTTCTGTGACAAAAATGAACTTGGCAGATGTGATTAAGTTAAGGGCCTCGAGATGGAGAAGTTATCCTGGATTATCTGGGCGGGCCTGATGCAGTCATAACAGTCCTTACAAGAGGGAAGTAGGAGGGTCAGGGAATCTCTGGGTGGTGTAAATGGTTAACACACTTGGCTGCTAACTGAGAGAGTGGAGAGTTTAGCCCTCCCAGAGGTGCCTGGGAAGAAAGTCCTGGTAATTTACTTCCAAAAAATTAGCCATTGAAAATCCCATGGAGAAAGTTCTACTCTGACCCTTCAGGGCAATGGGATTCTCTTTTTATCTGGTCTTTCTAGCCATGGTCTTGTAACTCTCACAAAATGATTGTGTGGGTCTATGAAAATAAGGGGTGAGGAACCCTTGTGGGGTTTGGACAGCCTGCTAATGAAAATAAGGTACATAGAACCCTTGCAGGGTTTGCCAGTGAAAATAAGGTACATGGAACACGTGAAGGGGATTGGTCAGTTTTGCCATTCTACCAGGCTTAAAAAGAGCCAATCCCAGAGGCTGAAGGGGGATTTCACTATCATCAAGAAGAAGAGCCAGGAGTAGAGCCTGTCTTTGCACCTGGGGCCTCAGTGCTGAGAACCTTCCAGACCCAGGAGGCAGAGAAAGAGCTGTAACACTGTAGATAGTAGTGGGGTAAGATGGCAGGAACCAGAAGATTAGCACTAGATAGCTGCGGTGGGCTTGTTAACCCTCTGAGTGAGAGAGCTGAGTGCCTTCAGGCAGGAAGCTTCCTGGTGAAGTGGGGTACCTCTGGGCATTTATCAGTGGAGCTAAAGAGTTGTAACACCTGACCAAGTAGGGCAGAGAACAGGGCAGAGGCCAGGCCCGAGTGGGGCACAGACAAAGAGCAAGAGCCGGCAGCAGGCATGGCCAGGAGCGAGGCCTGCCTGCCTATAGGCATGGTGGAAAAGGAGCTGAGAGGTTGGAAGCTGCCCTGATTGACAAACTGTATCCTGTCTCCTGAGTTGTTCCTATTACCTCCAAGTTGATCCTAATCCTGAAGTGTAACCCGTTCCTTCCCTAATACACTCCTCAATGGTGAGTATGATCTGTGAGTTCTGTGTGGCCATTACAATGAACTGTTGAACCCAGCAGAGAAGTAGAGAGTGCTGTGGGAGGGATGGTTGGTGTCAGACTTGGTAAAAAGTTTGGAGAGTGGAGGTATGTCTGGCTTCCACCTCATAGGAATCAACTTTGAGCTTATGGTGATTATCCTCCTTCCTCCTGAAGTTGGAGGACTTCAGATACTACCAGGGCAACATGGGGTTGCCATGAGTTGGAGTCCACTTGATGACAACTAGTTACTGGTTAGAAGGGTCAGAGTCAGAGGAGAAGGTGGTTTGATGATGGAAGCACAAGTTGGAATGATGCACTTTTAAGATGGGAGAAGCGGCCACAAACTAAGGAATATAGGCAGCCTCTAGAAGCTGAAAAAGACAAGGAGATGAATTAGCCCCTAGAGCCTCCAGAAGGAACTAGTTCTGCCAACACCTTAACTTTAGCCCAGTGAAGCTAATTTTGGACTTCTGACCTCCAGAACTGTAAGAGAATAGATTTGTGTTAAGTCACAAGTTTGTAGTAATTTGTTTTAGCAGCAATGAGAAACTAATACAGTGGTGTACTTCATACCAGTATCCTGGGGGGACCTAGGGGTTGTGCAAAAGTCCTGTTAGATTGAGTTGAGGAAAACAAGCAGACTGACCTGCTGACTTTTGGTCCTCTCTCCTTCCAGGCCCCAGGGCTAGGGAGACTGCATCCTTTCAGTTCTATGTATCCCTAAGGATTTAGGTGTAAAACCCTGGCTGGAGTAGCTGCTTGATGAGGAGGCAGCAAATGGGAGCAATTAGCAATGCTTTTGTGGTGCCCATAACTTCCTGCCTTAGGGCTCACCCCGTCTCCATGCCTTGAAACAATCCACAGTGACACAGAATAAGGCCTAGCTCTTAGCCTTTCCTTAAAACACATTTCCAAAAAATGGACCTAATATCTCCAGGGGAAGTGAGCTCACAAGTCAAAATAACTACCTTAAAGACAACAAAGTAGACAACATAAACCACTCTAATGGGAATCACTGGAACATTGGAGCATGATTAAATATGTCTAGAGAGATAAGGGGGCAATATTAATATTATGAAACAAAATAAAGAAGTAAAAAAGAACAGTGGAAATATGTATAAAATAGTTTAATAGTTGAAATAAAGAACACAGAGAAGGGATAAATACTTGGAAGGTTACAGCTGAGACTGAATTTGTGAGTGAGAATATCAGATGGGGGAACTCTCCCAGGAGGAAGAAGGAAAGGATCAAGAGACAGAAAATTTAAAAGAAAGGTACCCTGAGAGGCACAGAGGATAGAAGTAGATATAGAGAAATATAAAAAACAAAAAGAAGAAATACACAGAGAAATTATAGACATTGTATTCTAGAATTATAGATGAAAGAACTGATTAAAAGAGCTGTAGAGAGAAAAGGGGAACCCTACATCTAGACATATTATAGTGGAATTTAAGAACATTGAAGACAAATAGACCACTTCTTAGGCCAAAAAGGAAGTTGCTATAAATACCAAAGTATTTCCAAATATCATCTCGACTATGTTCTGCAACTATAAGATAGGCATATTCCGCTGTTGATACATAAATCTTAATAAAATAACAAATCTTAAATAAAACATTGAGTAACTGAATCCAGCAATGTTTTTATAAACACATATTATGCATTGAATTGTGTTCCCCCAAAATGTGTTGTCAATCCTAGCCTCTATGCCTGTGGTTATAATCCCATTTGGGAATAGGTTGTTTTTGTTATGTTGAGACAAGATTAGTGTAAAGTATATCTTAAGTCAGTCTCTTTTGAGATATGAAAGAGATTAAACAAGCCAGTGAGAGAAGCAGAGATGGGGGAAGAGAGATGCCAAGCCACAAGAAGACCACCCAGGAACCGAAGATGAAAGAGACAAGGACCTTCCTCCAGAGCTGACAGAGAAAGAAAGCCTTACCGTAGAGCCTGTGCCCTGAATTCAGACTCCTAGCCTCCTAAACTATGAGAAAACAAATTTGTTTGTTAAAGCCACCCACTTGTGGTATTTCTGTTACAGCAGCATTAGATAACTAAGACATGTCATGATCAAGGGAGGCATATCTTGCAAGTACAAGAATGACTTTAGATGGACCATAGCAACATGAATAGATCTTAAAGACCTAGAGCTGAGTCAAGTAAGAAATAGTGAGATATACACACAGCACCTTTTACATGAGGTGAAAGTGCGCACATGCAAAACACCAGTATACCTTTCACAGGAACACATACAAGCAAGAAGAGGCACAGTGAAAAAATTAGAATTAGTTTATGGGTCAAATCCCTGCTGTCAAGTCAATTCCAACTCACAGCGACCCTGTAAGACAGAGTAGAACTGCTCCATGGGGTTTCCAAGGAGTGGCTGGTGGATTTGAACTGCCAAGATTTTGGTTAGCAGTTGAGCTGTTAACCACTGAGCCACCAGGGCTCCAAGTCTGTGGCCAGGGGGAGAGAAATGGAAGTAGATATTGGGGATAAAAAGATTAAAATTAAAAGGATAATCTGAGTGTAGCATGGAGCAGTAAAACTCAGTTATTCTAGATCTCTCATTAAGAGATGGAGCCTATTTTCCCATCCTTTCAATTTTTCCTTGTGACTTCTCTTGATCAAGTTTCTTTGTGGAAGTCCTGACCACAGGTCTCAAGAGCTCTTGCAGCTTCCACTCTTGCTGCTCTTGGAAGCCTGCAACCACCACATGAGCAAGGCTGAGCAACCTGTGGGAGGATGACAACCCACAGGGAGAGAGGCCCCACTGGTCTAGCAAAGTCATCATAAACCAGCCAGCCTCTGTCAGCCCATCAGCTGTCAGTCGATGCATGAACAAGTGCTGCCAAGATCAGTTAAACTTAGATCAGACCAAAAGAAGGACCCAACTCAGCCTAGCCAAAATTGTGGCCTTCAGAGTTATGAGCTAAATAAGTGATAGTTTTGCCATTAATTTTTGGAGCAGTTTGTTATGCAGCAAAAGCTAACTGATGCTACCTTTTATGCCTAGCCATTATCTTTCATGTAAGAGTTATGCCTTTTCACTTTTACTCCTTGTGCATGATTTCTTCCATCCACCCATCCGTCCATCCATCTATCCATCTGCCCACCCGCCCACCTGCCCACCATTTACTGAGTGCTCATTTATTGTGTTAGAAGCTGGAGGAACAGATAAAACCCCCAAGCGTTTAGATATGGTGACGCTGTCGTTAGGTGCCATTGAGTTGATTCCGAATTGTAGTGACCCCATGTGACAGAGTAGAACTGCCCCATAGGGTTTTCTATGCTGTAATCTTTATGAGAGCAGATCATTAGGTCTTTCTCCTGTGGAACCACCGACCTTTCAGTAAGCAGCTGAAAGCTTAACTGTTGCGCCACCAGGGCTCCTTGATATGGTGACACAGGAAACATAACGTGATATGCTGGGCACCCAACAGACACATCTGATACAGACAAAGGCTTCCTGGAGGTGCTACCTGAGCCAAGTTTTGAAGGATGTGTAGGAATCAGCCAGCTAAAAAGTGATGTGTAAACGTGTATATGTGGAAAGGAAGTGAGGTGGTGTGGTTTGGTGGAGGAACTGCAGGTAGTTAAATAAGAAGCTGTAGAGGTTTGTGGGGGTCTTTCTTCAGGGGAAGGCAGTCACCATCTCCAGTGGATCTTCTTATTGTCATTCCTGAGACAACAAGAAATTAATTAATTGGCCCTCATGCAAATGGACCTGTTTGGGTCCAGCTCTGCATGCCCTCAAGCAGGGCTGCACACGTCTGCATTCATAGGAGTTACAGCTTTGGCCACCCCAGGGTAACCTTGAGAACATTTGCTAAATTACAAAATGCACACAAATTGCTGGCCTAGACTTGGAGATCTCTAAACTCCAGTGAATTCATGAATGCATATTGCTTTATAAATACAATAGACATTTCCCAACCCATTCCTAACTCATGCTACTGAAAGGCCTGGCCACTGCCCATCAAGGCATGGCCAAGGCAGGTCCAGTGCTAAAGAGCTGGGCAGTAGTAAAGAGGCAACCAGGCAGCTGGCCAGAGATACTCCAGGGTTCTTGTGGTGCTAAATATTTAGAAAACAGCGAGAACTCAAAATGCATCAACTGCCATCCATAGCAGCAGCTTCATGAGTCAGCCTGTTGTCCCTGAGTCAAGAATAAAATAAAAGGACCAAGTCAGCCACATCCCAGGAGAAGGAAGCCCTTCGAGCTTCACTCATAGGCTCCTCCTGCTCTTGCTCCATCTCAGCTTGGACAACCCTGTTTCTGCTGGGATAGGCAGCATCACACACAGTCTTGCCATCCCCCACTCAACAAAGTTGTTGAGTACCTGCTAGGAGGCAGGCAATGTTCTAGGCATTAGGATTGTAGCAGTGAACAAAAAAGGCAAAACCCTCTGTCCTCATGGAGCCTATGTTCTACTGGGGAAGAGAGACAATAAATAAGACAAACACTTAAAACAGAGTAAGACAGATGATGATGAGTGTGCCATTGAGAAAAATACAGTGTGGAAGGGGTGTTGGGTTGTTGAGAAGGTGGGTGGTGGTTCTTAGCTGCCATGGAGTCAGTCCCTAACTGATGACAACTCCAAGAACAACAGAAGGAAATGCTGCCGGGTCCTGCACCATCCCAATGATCAATTGCGAACAGACCATTGTGATCCATAGGGTCTTCATTGGCTGATTTTTAAGACTACTTTGTCTTAGTCTGGAAGCTCTGCTGAAAACTGTCCAGCAGGATAGCAACATAAAAGCTTCCACTGACAGATGGGTGGTGGTGGCTGCAGGTAAGGTACACTTTCTGGTAATAGAATCCAAGTCTTACCCGAGGAGAGTGAGAATTCTATCACTGAACTACCGGTGCCTCCATGAAGGAGTGAAAGTGTTGAAGAGAATCGTAAGGGAAGATCTCACCACCTGAGAAGGTGACATGTGAAAAGAACCCTGGAGAAGGCAAGGGCGTAGTTGGAGGGATTTGAGCAGAGGAGTGATTTGGTGGTGGTGGTGGGGCGAGGGAAGAGTAGTGTCCAGGCAAAAGGAACAGCCAGTGCAAAGACCCTGGAGTGGGAGCACGTGTGGTGAACTCAAAGGAACAACAAGGAGGCCAGTGTGGCTGGAGTAAAGAAGATGAAGGGCGAGTAGAAAGAGTAGGGGAAGTGTGGGAGATGAGGCCAGAGAGGAACAGGGAGTCTCATCTTGTAGATGTCATCCTAGGGACTTGTCTTTGGTATTGAGCAAGGCAGGAAGCAAATGGAGGGTTTTAGTAGAGGCATGGTAGGATCTGACTCATGTTCTGGTGGCTGAGTTGAGAATAGACTGCAGGGGGCAAGGCTTTCTGCCTAGTTTACCCAGAACTTTTCAGGCAGTCATTTATCAGACCATCTTTGATCCTAAAGCCCTGCCATCTTCTTCATAGCTTCATAGCTTAGTCCAACCCCCTCCCTTTTGTTTTCCAGAGTAGGCTTTCCTCAGGTAAAGAACCACTGTTCCCTTTTCTCAGACAGCATGGGGGTCTCCATGAGTATTCAGTGCAAAGTGAGAACTCAAGGGGGAGGTTAATCTTTCATGCATTCATTTATTCATCACACATTTTGGGAGCTCTGGCTTTGTGACTGTATTAGGTGCGAGGATACAGAGACGTTTACGCTGCTGTTCAGCAGCTCACCTACTGGAGGAGACAGGTATAAGCAGGGCACCAGGCCCAGTTCTTCTCTGACACACATGGGGTCGCTATGAGTCAGAAGCGACCTGGTGACAACAATCACCCTCATATCATCATTGTCTCTGTTTTGTTGTTGTTATGTGTGGTCAAGCCCTGTTGACACAATGGTTAAGTGCTGGGCTGCTGGCCAAAAAGGTCGGTGCTTTGAACCTATCAGCTACTCTGTGGGAGAAAAAACCTGGAGATCTGCTCCTGTAAAAATTACAGCCTAGACCAGACTTACTGGTCTGACAGAGACTGGAGAAGCCCTGAGAGTATGGCCCCCAGACTCCCTTTTAACTCAGTACTGAAGTCACTCCTGAGGTTCACCTTCAGCCAGATTAGACAGGCCCATAAAACAAAATGAAACTAAATGGGCACATCAGCCCAGGGGCAAGAATGAGAAAGTAGGAGAGGAGAGGAAAGCTGGTAATGGGGAACCCAAGGTCGAGAAGGGGAGAGTGTTGACATGTCCTGGGGTGGGCAACCAAAGTCACGAAACAATAAGTGTATTAATTGTTTAATGAGAAACTAATTTGCTCCGTAAACATTCATCTAAAGTACAATTAAAAAAAAAAAAAAAACAAAGATTACAGCCTAGAAAGCACTATGGCTATGGGGCAGTTCTACTCTATAATGTAGGGTAGCTATGAGGATGAGATAATCTCTATACGATGGTTCTTTTCTATTTGGCCTACGCATCAGAATCACCTGTGAACTTATACAACTATGTTGCTGGGTGCCATTGAATCCATTTCGACTCATAGTGACCCCATGTGACACAGTAGAATTGCCCCACAGGATTTCTCAGGCTATAATCTTTTACAGCAGCAGATCGCCAAGTCTTTCTCCAGCGGAGCCACTGGGTGGGTTGGAACCGCCAACGTCTCTGTAAGCAGCTGAGCTCTTAACTGTTACACTAGGAGGGTTCCTTAGATATAACGACGTCTGCACCTTATTGTTAGAGATTCTGATTCAGCGGGCTTGGGTGGAGCCCGTGCTTCTGTGTTTTTGCAAAGCCCACAGGAGTGCAACCCTGATCAAGAAACCCTCTTACGTGGGATTCATTTGCTTACGCGTTATCTCCATAGTGATGAAGAGCAAAGGTTCTTCAGCAACTCTGCCTGGGTTTGAATGCTAGCTTATAAGTACTGAGCACTTACCAGGCATTGTTACAAGAGCTTTACATTTATTACTCATTTAATCCTCACAATTTATGACATTAGTGTTATTATTATGCCCATTTTACAGATAAGGTGAAGGAAATTACTTAAGATGACTCAACGACCATATTGCAGAGCCAGAATTCAAACCCAGGCAGAGTTGCTCTAGAACCTTTGCTCTTCATCACTGTGGAGATTTGTTGCTGGCCCTGGTGGCGCAGTGGTTAAGAGCTTAGGCTGCTAACCAAATGGTTGGCAGTTCGAATCCACCAACCACTCCTTAGAAACCCTATAGGGCAGTTCTACTCTATCATATAGGACTGCTATGAGTCAGAATTGACTCTATGGTACACAACAAAATAATAATAATAATAAAAAAACCCAAATCTGTTGCTGGCTGGTTGATTCCGACTCATAGTGACGCTACTGGACAGAGAAGAGCTGCCACATAGGGTTTCCTAGGCTGTAGTCTTTACAGGAGCAGATTGCCAGGTCTTTCTCCTTCACAGCTGCTGGTGGGTTTGAGCTGCTAAACTTTCAGTTTACCACGAAGCGCTTAACCATTGTGCCACCAGGACTCCTTGAGTTATTGCTAGCTAAAACAAAGGAGTCCAGAAGAGGGACTGGGTTGTTTGTTCTGTGAATTCAAGGTCTTGTGCAGTGCCTGGTTTGAGGAGTTGAATTGAGATTTATAATCCTTGTGGAAATAAAACGGGAAGGGAGGATGGGAGTAACTTTGTGGCTATAATTTCCTGCTTTTTTGAAAGTCTTAGTGTGGTAAGAAGCCAGTAGCTCACCTGATTGTTAGCCAAAAATGAGCACCAGCAGGCCAACAGGGAGTAAACATAGCTCAGGGTATAGAAAATGCACAGACTTGGAGAAAAAAACGGAGCAGCCTCCAAAAGGGTTGTTGGAACAGTTCTTGTTTGTTCCAGGTACTTTGGCTGGAAAGTTAAACACTGAACGAATATACTGCATATTAATGTTAAGTAAAAAAATCAGTTGATGTTGATTCTGACTCCTGGTAACCCCATGCATGTCAGAGTGGAACTGTGCTCCAAGGGTTTTCAATGGCTGATTTTTTGGAAAGAGATCACCGGGACTTTCATCCAAGCTGCCTCTGGGTGGATTCGAACTGCCAACCTTTTGGTTAGCAGCCGAATGTGTTAACTGTTTGCACCACCCAATGTTCGGTTGTGGTTTTTAGAAATTGCATGGATTTATCATCATGGCACTTTAGAGCTGGAAGGGGGTTTGGACATTGAAATTCTTCAGAGCTCTGTCTCTTTCTCTGTAAAGGCAGAAAGTTAAAGTGGCTTTTCCAAATTGTAGGATGACATGTGCATACATCAGGACCTGTATCTGTGCTGGGTCCTCCCCTGTCAGCTGCCACCATTGTGATTAATTGTGATGATCATAAAATCAAACGTGTCACTGTCTCCATCCTCTCAAACCTGTGCCCCCTTCTGTTGCAGTCAACGGCACTGCCATCCCCCAGCTACCTTGAGTTGGCTAGTATTGATCAGAATGGAAACCTATTGAATTGGAGAATGGGAATAAAGCAGGTTAGCAGAATGTGTTAAGTCAATGAATTAGGGAAACATGTATAGATTAGCAAATTAGTGTGGAAAAACCGATGAGATAACAAATACAAGACCATACAAGGCTGGCATTCTTTTGGTCACAAGAGATTAGCCAAGAATTTTTTTTAAGCCTGGTAAGTAGGATAAAAGTCTTGACAAAAATTGGACTTCAAAAATGCTATTCCCAGAGGCCCTTAAGTACAATAATTTACTTCCTCATAATATTCTGATGAGTATTTTAATTGTGTTCAGTTTTATTCCTTCCAAGATTGTAAAGCACATTGCCCTCTACAAAGAGGCAAACAATAAGTAGTATGTTGTGTTGAATATATCTGCATTGTAGTTTAATAGTCAAGCTTTATTAAAAATCAAAGAATTAGGGATAGTTTCTCTCAATATTCTTTTCACCCAGTTTCATCTGTACACATCAGACAATTTGTACAAATGAAGTCAAACAATTGGACTTGGGGGCAGGTGACCATTTTAGAAATTTTTTTATTTTTGTTTTGTTGAGAATATGCACGGTAGAACATGCACGAATTCAACAATTGCTACATGTCCAAGTCAGTGGCATCAATGGGAGGTTTACATTTTGATGTGTCTCAGTCTTTGGAAACTTCTAGGCCACTCTTAGCTCTGTGACCTTAGATTTTTTTCCCACCTCTCTGAGCCTCATAGTTCTTTTCTGTAAAATGGGGTTAATAAAATCTGTCTTACAGGACTGTTGTATACGTATTGCTGAGTGTCTGAAAGCACCAGTAAAATATCCAACATATAGTCAACAGCCCAAATTATTTTGCTTCCTACTGCCAATTCAAAGAGCCCTGGTGGTACAATGGTTAAGCGTTTGGCTGCTAACAAAAAGGTTGGCGGTTTGAACCCACTCAACATCTTGGTGGGAGAAAAGACCTGCTGTTCTGTTCTTGTAAAGATTGTTGTTGTTGTTAGGTGCTGTTGAATGGGTTCTGACTCACAAGGACCCTGTATAAAATAGAACAAACTGCTGCCCGGTTCTGTGCCATCCCCACAATCGTTGTTATGCTTCAGCCCATTATGCAGCCACTGTGCCAGTCCATCTTGTTGAGGGTCTTTATCTTTTTCGGTGACCCTCCACTTTACCAAACATGATGTTCTTCTCCAGGGACTTGTCCCTCCTGATAACATCTCCAAAGTACTTGAGACAAAGTCTTGTCATTCTTGGAGTGTTCTGACTGTACTTCTTCCAAGACAGATTTGTTTGTTCTTCTGGCAGTTCATGGTATATTTAGTATTCTTCACCAACACCATAATTCAAAGGCATCAATTCTTCTTCAGTCGTCCTTATTCATTGTCCAGCTTTTACATGCACATGAGGCAATTGAAAATAACATGGCTTGGGTCAGGCACACCTTAGTCTTCAAAGTGACATTCTTGCTTTTCAACACTTTAAAGAGGTCTTTTGCAGCTGATTTGCCCAACGCAAGATGTTGTCTGATTTCTTGACTGCTGCTTCCATGGGGATTGATTGTGTGGATCCAAGTAAAATGAAATCCTTGACAATTTCAATCTTTTTTGTATTTATCATAATGTTGCTTATTGGTCCAGCTGTGAGGATTTTTGTTTTCTTTATGTTAAGGTGTGATCCATACCTAAGGCTGTGGTCTTTGATCTTCATCAGTAAGTACTTTAGTCCTCTTCACTTTCAGCAAGCAAAGTTGTGTCATCCGCATATCGCAGGTTGTTAATGAGTCTTCCACCAATCCTGATGCCACATTCTTCTTCGTATAGTCCCGCTTCTTGGATTATTTGCTCAGCATACAGATTGAATAGGTATGGTGAAAGGATACAACCCTGATGCACACCTTTCCTAACTTTAAACCACAAAATATCCCCTTGTTCTGTTCGAATGCCTGCCTCTTGATCTCAGTACAGATTCCTCATGAGCGCAATTAAGTGTTCTGGAAATCCCATTCTTGAAATATTACCCATAATTTGTTATGATCCACGCAGTCGAATGCATTTGCATAGTCAATGAAACAGAGGCAAATACATTTCTGGTATCCTTTGCTTTCAGCCAAGATCCACGTGACATCAACAATGATACCCTTCATTTCATGTCGTCTTCTGAATCCAGCTTGAACTTCTGGTACTTCCTTGCTGCAGCTGCTTTTGAATGACCTTCAGGATAATTTTATCTAGGGAATTCTTTTCAAATTTCCATGGAAGTAGCTAGCACTAGTTAATACTTCTCCCTCAGTGCCAGCTCATCTTTCTTAATGCAAATGGTTTCAGAAACACAAAAACCAAACCCATTACCATCGAGTTGATTTCTACTCATGGTAACCCCAGGTGTTACAAACTAGAACAGCTCCATATGGTTTTCATGTGTGTCATCTTTATGGAAGCAGATCACCAGGCCTTTCTTCCAAGGTGCTGCTGGGTGGTGTCAAAATTAATAGAAGCTTGAGTTAAATTTTAGGAAAATGATTGAAGTTTATTTTTATCACAGTTTGCAAACTGGGGAAGCTCTCACCACTCAAACTTGAGAATGCCTCCAAAGAGAGGGTTTTACCTAGGTTTTTATAATCAAACTCAGTAAAGCTGTAGGTTATAAATAACTGGGTACAGATCAAGAAGTTACATATCTCGGGAGAGGGATTTATGTTTGATGAAGTGAACTGGGTACAGAGCAAAAAGTTAGATATCCCTTTTGGGATAACAATTCATATTTGATCAAGGCGAACCCCCTTTATGCCATTAAATGATCATCTTTGAGAGAAAGAACTGCTTCTTCTGTTTGAAGTATTCTACTAATCAACCATCCAAGACATGGTTCCATGGGATTTGGTTATGGAACATTTTTGCAGTTTTGAGTCCTAAGGTGAAGGCAAGTCAGGGTAATGATTCGGGGATTGTCTCAGAGATTCCAGCAGGTCTGAAATCTGTGAGAAATTTAATTTTGCTCTTACAGCGGGTTTGAACCACCAATCTTTAGGTTAGTAGTTGAGTGCAAACCATTTGTGCCATGTAGGAACCGCTACAGAAACACAAAGCAACTTTTAAGTGGCCAGTTCTTCCATCCTCCAAATGGGATATCACTCTCGTAGAAATGCAGCAAAGACCCTGTCAAAGAGAGAAATCGATAGGAGACATTTTGCTTTGATTTTGGGGTTTTCTTACCCATGAAATAGCTACTGTAAAGAAGTTCCTGATCAGGATTGATCCTGTCAGTGGCTTTTCTTCCACCCAAAGTTACTAGTCTTTTCTTTCCGGTTTGAGGCTAGATTTGCTGAATTTGAATTTCAAAAGATATGGCTGGGTAGAGGGCCAGAGACACACTGTGTTCTGACCTGGTCAGTTGATCTCAGTAAAAGTGGGAGGGCAGGGTTCAATCAGTCATGTTAAGATTAGCCAGTGGCTGATCTTCTATATTTCTCCCTCCTCTTCTTTTTATAAGCCTCATTGTACCTAGCTTCTTCCAGCCATTTGCTTTTTCTGGAATCAAAATGGTCTTCTTATATTCATATAGAATAACTGCTCAGAATAAACCCTATGTTCATATTTTTGTTGAGCTTTGGTTGTTTTTTAACACCCCCTTACTTTGATTGAAGGGCTTCGATTAAAGGTACCACCTCCTACATGTGAGATTCAGAGCCAGGATAGATCTTTGAAAGAGGCAATTAGGTTATATACCAACAAATTAATTTCTGTACATTTTTCCACTCAGAGGACTGTCTGCCAAGGCAGCTATTCAGAAGGGCCTGCTGAATAAAAAAACCAAGGTCTCTTTAGAAAGGGGTGGCTAAACACCATGATATGATTTCCTGGGTATAGTCTTCAAATTATATAATATACCCATGGAAAAGGAGCCCTGGTGGCACAGTGCTTAAAGGCATGGCTGCTAACTGAAAGGTTTGTGATTCGAATTCACCAGCTGCTCCTCAGGAGAAAGATGTGGCAGTCTGCTTTAGAAATGGCAACAGGTTTTTGTTTCTGTTTTAAGCATGGAAAAAAATGACCGGAAATGGGAAATAGAAACATTGCAGTAAGGAGCTGAGTCACTGAATTCAGGTGATTCCTATTAATGTTTAGTGATTTCCTGTATTTAAAATTTTTCTCCAATCAACATGCATTATAAGTATAATCAGATTTAAAATTTTTTATTTTATTGTGCTTTAGGTGACAGTTTACAGTGCAAATTAGTTTCTCATTCAAATATGTATACACAAATTCTTTTGTGACATTGGTTGTAAAACTACTGTGTGTCAGCACTCTCCCCCTTTCCACCTGGGGTTCTCCGTGTCCATTCGTCCAGTTTTCCTGTCCCTTCCTGCCTTTTTGTCTTTGCTTTTGGGCAGGGGTTGCCCAT
Organism: Loxodonta africana; assembly: GCF_030014295.1. NCBI lineage: Eukaryota > Metazoa > Chordata > Mammalia > Proboscidea > Elephantidae > Loxodonta > Loxodonta africana. Next base: position 60,908,669 of record NC_087358.1, read on the forward strand.
TTGGTCTTGTATATTTGACTGAACTAAGAAGCATTTTCCTCACTTGTGTTATTGTTGTTTTATAGGCTTGTCTAATCTTTGGCTGAAAGGTGGACTTTGGGAGTGGCTTCGGTTCTGAGATAGCAGGTTATCCGGGGGCCGTAGTCTCTGGGGTTCCTCCAGTCTCTTGTGAGGCCAGTAACTCTGGTCTTTTCTTGTGACTTTGAATTTTGTTCTACATTTTTTTCCCACCCTGTCTGGGACCCTCTATTTTGATCCCTGTCAGAGCAGTCGGTGGTGGTACCTAGTCACCATCTAGTTCTTCCAGGCTCAGACTGGTGAAGGCTGTAGTTCACGTGGTCCATTAGTGCTTTGGACTAATATTTTCTTTGTGTCTTTGGTTTTTATCATTCTCCTTTGCTCTGGATGGAATCGGACCGATAGATGTATCTTAGATGGATGCTTGCAAGCTTTCAAGACTTCAGACGCTACTCACCAATATAGGATGTAACACATATTCTTTATGAACCGTGTTATGCCAACTGACCTAGATGTCCCCTGAGACCACGGTCCCCAGCCCTCAGCCCCAGTAGCAAGGTGTTTGGATGTGTCTAGGAAACATCTATGGCTTTGCCTTGGTCAAGTCGTGTTGACTTCCCTGTATTATGTGTTGTCTTTCCCTTCTTCAAAGTTAACTTGTCTACTATCTAGTTAGTGACTTCCCCTCCCCAACCCTCCCTTTCCTCATAACCAAAAAAGATTTTTTTTTTCTGTGTATAAATCTTTTGTGGAGTTTTTATGATAGTGGTCTCATACAATATTTGTCCTTTTGTGATTGACTTATTTCACTCAGCATGATGCCCTCCAGATTCATCCATGTTGTGAGATGTTTCTTGGATTCATCATTGTTCTTTATCATTACGTAGTATTCCATTGTGTGTATGTACCATGACTTGTTTATCCATTCATCTGTTGATGGGCACTTAGGCTGTTTCATCTTTTTGCTATTGTGAATAATGCTGCAATGAACATGGGTGTGCGTGTGTCTATTCATGTGATGACTCTTACTTCTGTAGGATATATTCCTAGGAGTGGGATTGCTGGATCATTTGATATCTCTATTTCTAGCTTTTTGAGGAGACTCCATATTATTTTCCAAAGTGGTTGTACCATTTTACATTCCCAGCAGCAGTGCCTAAGTGTTCCAATCTCCCCACAACCTTGCCAACATTTGTTATTTTCTGTTTTTTTTTTTTTTTTTTGACCAGTGCCGGTAATGTTGGGGTGACATGGTATCTCATTGTAGTTTTGATTTGCATTTCTTTAGCAGCTAGTGATTGAGAGCATTTCCTCACGTGTCTGTTAGCCACCCGAATGTCTTCTTTGTTGAAGTGTCTGTTCAAATCCTTTGCCCATTTTTTAATTGTATTATTTGTCATTTTATTGTTGAGGTGTTGAAATATTTAATAGATTTTAGAGTACAATCAGATTTTTAGAAGGAGTTCATCCGAGGAAGAAGTCAAAGGAGGAAGATATCTTGTATCCTTAGAAGGGAAGAAGTTTGATTGTGATGGCGAACAGCCGTATGTCTATGAAAGAATCCATCTGGGAAATGGATTATGGTGGAAGTTAAAGAAACACCTTGTTTAAAAAAATCATGAATAATTTTTTTCATGCTAATGTAAAAATTTAACTAATTGAGAAACAGAGGAAAAAGAACTTGATATCTAACCAGTGAGAGATAACAACTCTTAACGAATGATAACCATCCTTCCAGACACCTTTCTATGCATTTATAAGTCCCTGGGTGGTGGAAACAACTAACATGCTCAGGTGCTAACAGAAAGATTAAAGGTTCAAGTCTGCCCAGAGGCACCTCGGAAGAGAGGGCTAGTGATATAGTTCTGAAAAATCAGCCTTTGAAAACTCTGTTGAGCACAGTTCTCCTCTGACACACATGGGGTTGCCATGAGTTGATTGGACTGCAACTGGTTTGAGCTTTTTTTAAATGTAACTTTATGTGAATGAGATTATCCTATCTATGTTATTTTGCAACTTGCTTTTTTACTCAATTATTTACTCCCACAACATATCTTAGACAGCCTTCTATTCTTGAAAGATAAAGGTCTTTATCATTTTTGTTAACGGCTACATAATATTTTGTTGTGCTGTAATTTACTTAAAGAGTTCCCTTTTGATTGGCTGCAGTAAATAATGCCATAATAAATAGCCTTTGATATACAAGTTTTTCACTTGGGCGATAATGGCTTTAGATAAATTCCTAAGAAGTTAGTTTATTGGTCTTTTTACATTTTGATATGTATTATATAAATTTATATTTTCACCGATAATATATGAGTGCCTATTTCCCACACCTTATTGGGGATATATAAATTTCTTGCCTTTTGCATATATTGCAAATATTTTTCTCTGGGCTAATATTTCCTTTCAACTCTCCATTATTTATTGTGGTAACTATGTACATAATGAAATATTCGTCATTTTAACATTTTTTTACATGGGCAATTCAGTGACAGCAATTAGATTCATCATGTTGTTCAATGATCACCATTACCCATTTCCAAATTTTTCCATCACCCTTAACAGAAGCTCAGCCTCCCCTAAGCAATGAGCCCGCTTTTTCCCTTCCCTCCCGCCCCCGCCTGGTAACCACCAATAAACCTTTGTCTCTTTACACCTGCCTATGGTTTTCATCCTAGATATGGAAACCCTGGTGGCGTAGTGGTTAAATGCTATGGCTGCTAACCAAAAGGTCAGCAGGTTGAATCCACCAGGCACTGCTTGGAAACCTATGGGGCAGTTCTTCTCTGTCCTATAGGGTCGCTATGAGTTGGAATTGACTTGATGGCAACAGGTTTGCTTTTTTTTTTTTTTTTAGTCCTAGATATTTCATAAAAATGGGATCATACAATATTTGTACTTTTGGGACTGATTTATTTCATTTACTATATGGATGAATTGCAACCTTTTTTATGGTATATTTTTTAAAGAGAAGTTTTGAATTTTATGTACTTAAATTTATCAGTCTTTTGGTTTCTGTTTGTTGTGATATGCTCCATTTATTCATTCTAGTGCCTCATTTAAAGAATTGCTATCGTTATATCTTTTTTAAATATCTGATAGGCCAAACTCCTTCTCCTCAATCCTATCCCCAAATTTTTTTGAATATTTTTTTGCATTTTTCTGCCAATGATCCTTTTAGAAGCACTTTTGTTGCGTGTAATTTTGATTTAGATCACACTGAATTTATAGTGTAAAACCAAAAGCCAGTTGCTGTTGCATCAACCCTGACTCATGACGACCCCATGTGTGTCGGAGTAGACCTGTGCTCCGTAGAGTTTTCAGTGACTGATTTTTCAGAAGTAGATCACTGGGTCTTTCTTCTGAGGTGCCTCTGGGTGGTCTCAAACTTCCAACCTTTCCGTTAGTAGCTAAGCGCATTAAACGTTTGTGCCACCCAGGGACTCCATAGATTAATAGAACTACTATTTCCAAATATCGATTCTTTTAATCCATCAACATGTGTCTCCTTTACTCGTATTCTCTTTTATGTCTTTCAATAATGTTTTACATTTTGTAATTTTTATTCACATATAAGCCCTACGCATTTAGAAATTTATTTCTAGTTATTTAGCAAGGTGTGTTCATTTATACTGGTCAAGAAGGTAGCTAACCTGGGACTACATTTCCCAGAATTCTTTTCCCTGTTGACCCAGATTAGAGTTGGTCACAAGAGACATTTACATGGGCTTTGGATGTCAGAAATGAATCAGCAGCTATTCTCTCAAGGTCGGAGGTGGTGAGGAGCGCATGCAGAGGTGCTGGTGGATTCCTGTTTGTCCTTGCTTTTCCCAATGCCACATCTACTTTTCCTTCCTGACTGCTGGCCCGACTGATGAACAGTGACTCCAGGCTATCACCAGAAGCTTTGCTGCAACTCATACTGGTGGCAGCCATGAGGGGCAACGACCTTCCACTGGTTTCTGTTCCAGTCCCCTCTGCACTTCCCCTCCAGTAGCTGGATGTATCTGGCTTCCTGCAAGCTCCAACTCATTGCCCATCCAGGGCTGGTTAGTGACTTTTCTCTGATCCTTCCGAGACCTTTTCTTTTCTAGCTCCTTCCACAATTGTCTAAGTTCTAACTCCAGTAAAAAAGTCCTTATTCCTTAATAGTCATAGTAGTTCTGCTTCCCTGATTAAACTCTGACTGGTATATGAAAGGCAGAGGAAGTGGCACAGGTGAAGACTCACAGATCTTTTAGGACAGTTTCAGGCACAGCGCCAGCAGGATGCGCACGATGCCTCAGGCAAGAACAGGATGCATTGAAGTTTGAGCACCAGGAAATTGACCTCAGTCTTCCACTGCCTCGCATGTTTACAGAGGAATTGGAATGGGCAGGATCATGTAACCAGGTGAGCAAGACGTATTCCTGCTTTAATTTCATTGATTTCCACTCTCATTTTTATTACTTTTTTTTTTTTTTTTTTCTGTTAGCTTTTGGTATAAATTACTCTTCTTTCTCTAGTTTCCTGAAGTGGAAGCTAGGTTATTAATTTGCAATCTTTTTCCTTTTATAATAGATGCATTAAATTTTGTAATTTTCCCTATGAGCCCTGCTTTTGCTGCATCTCGCAAATTTTAAAGTCATCGTTGTTATTAGGTGCCATCGGGTTGGTTCGACCCTATCTATATACAACATAACGAAACACTGCTTGATCCTGCACCATTCTCATGATCATTGTTGTGTTTGAGCCCATCATTGCAGCCACCACGTCAATCCATCTTGAGAGTCTGCCTCTTTTTTGCTGACCCGCTGCTTTATCAAGCACGATATTCTTCTCTAGGGGCTGGTCCCTCCTAATAACATGTCCAGATTATGTAAGATGAAGTCTCACCATCCTCCCTTCTAAGGAGCATTCGGCTGTACTTCTTCCAGGACAGAATGTTCTTTCTTTTGGCAGTCTATGGTAATATTCAGTATTCTTTGCCAAAACTATACTTCAGATGCATCAGTTCTCCTTCAGTCTTTCTTATTCATTGTCCAGTTTTCACTTGCATATGAGGTGATTGAATATACTGTGGTTTGGGTCAGGAGTACTTTAGTGCTCAAGATGACATCTTTGCTTTTTAACACTTTAAAGAGATCTTTTGCAGCAGATTTGCCTAATGCGATATGTCATTTGATTTCTTGACTGCCGCTTCCATGGGCATTGTTTGTGGATCCAGGTAAAATGAAATACATGACAATTTCAATATTTTCTCTGTTTATCATGATGTTGCTTATTTGTTCAGTTGTTTATTGTTCCATCTCACAAATTTTAATAAGTCCTATTTTCATTTTTTTTTAGTTTAAAATATTTTGAACTTCTCTTGAGACTTCTTTGACCCATTTATTTGGAAGTGTACTCTTTAACTTCTAAATATTTGGGGATTTTTCCAGCTAGATTCAGTTATTCTTTCTAGTTTAATTTTACTATGGTATCAAAACATACTTAAAGTGTTTTTTGATAACCCAGAATGTGGTCTATCTTGGTGAATGTTCCACGTGAGCTTGAGAAGAACGTGCATTCCGCTGTTGTTATGTGGGATGTTCTACAAATGTCAATTAAACCAAGTTGATTGATAGAGCTGTTCCAGTTGTCTGTCACCTTTTTTGATTTTCTGTGTGTTTGATTTATCAGTTACTGACAGAGTGTTGAAGTTTCCAGCTATAAGAGTGGATTTGTGTATTTCTCCTTTCAGTTTTAGCCCCATGTATTTTGATTTCTTTGGTTGGGTGCATACACATTTAGGGTTGTTACATCTTCCTAGAGAATTGACTGGTTTCACATTATGTAATGCCTCTCTTTATCCCTGATAAGCTTTCTTGTTCTGAAGTCTGTTCATCTGAAATTAACATAGCTACTCCAGCTTTCCTTTGATCAGTGCTGGTGTGATATATCTTTTTCCATTCCTTTACTTTTAACCTATATGAGTTTTTATATTGAAAGTGGTTTCTTGTAGACAACATTGAGTTGGGTCATATTTTTTTAAATCTACTCCGACAGTCTCTGTCTTTTAACTTGTATATTTAGACCACTTACATTTAAAGTGATTGTTGATATAGTTGGATTAATATCTACCATCTTTGTAACTGTTGTTATTTGTTGCACTTTTTATTTATCCCCCTCACCCCCACCCTTTTCTGCCTTCTCCAGTTTTAATTTTACATGATTCCATCTTCTCTCTTCTTTTACATATCAGTTATACTTCTTTAAAAATATGTAATGGTTGCCCCAGAGTTTACAACTTACATTTTAAACTAATCTAAGTCCACCTTAAAATAATATTATACTCCTTCATGTGTAGTGTGGGTACCTTATAACTGAGTATTCTCAATTTCTCTCTCTCATCTTTTATGACATTTGTCATTAATTTAACTTATCCATATGTTATGCCTAATATTGTTACTATTATTGTTTTAAACAAAGTAATCTTTTAGAGTAATTAAGAATTTGAAAATAAAATTTTATTTTATTTTTGATTATTCCTTCTCCAGTGTTCTTTCTTTATGCAGATCCAAGTTTCTGACCTATATAATTTTCCTTCTATTTAGATAACTTCTTTAATATTTCTTACAGGGCAGATCTGCTGGCAGTAAATTCCCACAGTTTTGTTTGAGAAACACTTTTTTTCTCCCTCACTTTTGGAGGATAATTTGACCAGATACAGAATTCTAGGCTGTCGGTTTTTTTTTTTTTTTTTTAAACACTTTAAATATTTCATACCACTTCCCTCCTGTTTGCATGTCTTCCAATAAGAAAGAAGTCTACTGTAGTTCTTATTCCTCTGTCTGTAAGGTTCCCCCCACTCCTTTGGCCTCTTTTAAGCTTTTCTTCAGTTTGAATATGATATACCTAGATGCGCTGTTTTGATATTTATCCTGCTTGATATTCTCTGAATTTCCTGAATCTGTGGTTTTTTGCCTGTCTTTGATTTTGGAAAGTTTTCAGCCATTGTTACTTCAAATATTTCTTCTGCTCCTTTCTTTCTTTCTTCTCCTTCTCCAATTAGGCATATGTTATACCTTCTTAATTGTCCTACACTTTTTGGATGTTCAGCCTTTTTTCCCACATTCTTTTTTCTCTTTGAGAAATTTATGTTGACCTACCTTCAAGCTCACAGGTTCTTTCTTCAGCCACATTGAGCATATTGATGAGCCTGTTGAAAGCATTCTTCATGGTCTGTTTTTTATTTCTAGGATTTCTGTTTGATTCTTTCTTAGAGTTTTACCTCTCTGCTTACATTACCCATCTGTTCTTGCAGGTTTTCTGCCTTTTCCATTAAAGTACTTGTTATGGATTGAATTGTGTCCCCCCAAAATATGTGTTGTAAATCCTAACCTCTATTCCTGTGACTATAATCCCATTTGGGAATAGGTTGCCTTTGTTATGTTAACAAACAGGATTACTATAGGGTGTGTCTTAAATCATTCTCCTCTGAGATATAAAAGAGATTAAACAAGCAAGTGAGAGAAGCAGAGATGGGGAAAGAGAGATGCCAAGCCACATGAATATTGCCCAGAAGCAGAACCTCAATGAGACAAGGACCTTCCTCCAGAGCTGACAGAGAGATAACCTTCCCCTAGAGTCAGCACTTTGTATTTGGACTTCTAACCTCCTAAACTGTGAGAAAATAATTTTCTATTTGTTAGAGCTACCCATTTGTGGTAGTTCTATTATAGCAGCATTAGATAACTAAGAAATCCTGTTGCTGTCGAGTCAATTCCAACTCATAGTGACCCTATAGGATAGAGTAGAATAGTTCCCCCATAGGATCTCAAGGAGTGGCTGGTGGAGTCAAACTTCCTATCTTTTGGTTAGCAGCTGAGCTCTTAACCACTGTGCCACTAGATAACTAAGACAGTCCTTAATATCTTAATCATAGTTATTATAAATTCCCTATCTAATAATCCCAACATTGCTGACACAACTGAGTCTGGTTTTGATGACTGCTTTCTCTCTTCAGGCTGTGATTTTTCTTGCTTGGTGTACCTTATAACATTTCATTGAAAGCCAGACTTGAATCAGGTAATAGGAACTGGGTAAATAGGCTTTACTGTGAGGATGTTTATTGATCTTGCTATTAGTTAGGCTGTGTTTAATGTTTGCTGTAGCTATAGGTGCAAAGGCTTTGAATTTCTCTGGCATTTCTGTTTTAGTTTCTCTACTTAGCTTTAGGCTTCTCCAAGCCTTTCTCTTTAGAGATAATATGTGTCTTGAGCTCTATCAGCTGTAATCTGTTTTATTATACTGTAGGCCTGTTGGTATGGTGGTAAGATATGGAGTAGGGGTGTGTTCTCTAATCTTATGATTAAATCTTGGTTTTTTACTGGGCCTGTATCTTGGGGCTGTGACCCTCCAGTGATACAGCTTTTTTCCCCCTCTCTTGACTCCCTTCCCTGGCTGCAAATTTACAGTCTGTTTCCTGGAAGCCTGACCCCTCTTGATTATGTTTTTTTTTTTTTTTTTCTCCCTTAGGTCAGGCAGAAAGGCTAGAAGGGATAAGGAGTGGGAAAATGTCCTTTCTCAAAGTAGGATAAGGCTCTGACAAAGTCTTTTACCATGGAGAATAAGCCTTTGTTATGGAGAAGGCTCCGGGTATATTTCACAATGATTACTTCTCTGGTCCATGGGGAATTTTTCTAGGATCTTTACCTCGATAACCAGATGAAGTTCCTGGAAATTCAAAGCCTACGAAAGTGTGGGACCCCTCTAAGCCTATGGATCTCAAGAACGTCTCATTCTTGTGCTTGTCCATACTTCACCTCTAGCAGTTCATCAAAATTGCCATTTAAATGTTCCTATCAATTTTTTTTTTTTTTTTTTAATCAATGGGCTCAAGCTAGCAACAATTGTGAGGCTGGCACAGGATTGGACAATGTTACGTTCTATTGTGCATAGGGTCGCTATGAGTTGGAACTGACTCTTGGCACCTAAAAACAACAGCAATATCAGTTTAATAGGAATCCCTGGTGGCGTAGTGGTTAAGACTTAGGCTGTTAACCAAAAGGTTGGCAGTTTGAATCTACCAGGTGCACCTTGGAAACCCTGTGGGGGCAGTTCTCCTCTGTCCTATAGGGTCACTATGAGTCAGAATCGACTTGATGGGAATGGGTTTTTTTTTTTTTTAAATCAGTTTAATAAGAAATCGAACGTGTTGCATTGGGCCCATCTGCTACAAAAGACCTCTTCAAAATGTTAAAAAGTAAAGATGTCACCTTGAAGACTAAGGCGCACCTGACCCAAGCCATGGTGTTTTCAATCGCCTCATGTGCTTACGAAGCTGGACAATGAATAAGGAAGACCGAAGACGAATTGATGCCTTTGAATTATGGTGTTGGTGAAGAATATTGAATATACCAGACTGCCAAAAGAATGAAAAAATCTGTCTTGAAAGAAGTAAGGTCAGAACGCTCCTTAGAAGCAAGGATGGTGACAGTACGTCTCACACACTTTGGATATGTTATCAGGAGGGATCAGGCCCTGGATAAAGACATCATGCTTGGTAAAATAGAAGGTCAGCAAAAAAGAAGAAGACTCTCAACGAGGTGGATTGACACAGTGGCCGCAACAATGGGCTCAAGCATAGCAAAGATTGTGAAGATGGCGCAGGACTAGGCGGTGTTTCATTCTGTTTTACATGGGATGGCTATGAGTTGCAGTCAACTTGACTGCACCTAACACCACCACCAGGACGAGTTTATAGCTCCAGTGGCTTCTCTTCTAGGTAGGCAGGTGTCTGCCGTGATTCTCGGATGTGTCTGTCTCTCCATGCCCTCAGTTCTCTGATGGGTCTAAGAAAAATTATGAATTTTCACTTCGTTTAGCTTTTTATTATTATAAAGACAGGGATGATGAATCTCAAGCCCTTTATATGTCAGAACTGAAACCAGAAGTTCCTGCTTTTATTTTTTAACCCAATATGAGAGTCATTGTTTGCTCTTTCTAGGAAGTTGCCAAAAGTTTTTAAGGATACATGTTTCTAACAGATTTGGAATATTTAGAAAAAAAGAAAGACTAAGTCTTTTCTGATCAAATGTTGATTTCCTATAGATGTAACAAAGTGGTGCGGAAAGATGCAGACTGGGCTGAAATGGAGCTAGGCCAGAGGAGCTTCTGCCATGATCTAGGCACTTTTCATATAAGACTCTAAACTTATGCATGTATTTTTTGACTGTACAATTTTGCTTGTACGGTTAAAATGCTCAAGCTCGTTTTTTCCTATTCAGAAAGTATTTAGCAAGAGAATATTTTCTTTTCTATATATTGCTGTTAGCTGCCGTCCAGTCTGCCCTAACTCATGGTAATCCCAGGTATGATGGAACAAAACTGTCTTGAGTCTTGTACCACATCATCTGTTGTGAATGAGACCACTGTGATCCATAGGGTTTTCACTGGCTGATTTTCTGAAGTAGATTGCCAGGCCTTTCTTCCTAGTCCTTCTTAGTCTGAAAACTCCACTGAAACCTGTTTGACAGATAGGTGGTGGTTGCACATGAAGTTTCATGTGCAAGATGAGACTTCTACCACTGAACCAGTGCTGCCTCATTCTTTTCTATATAAAACTTACAAATATTGTATTGGGTATATTTTGGAATATAAGGGAAAAAGTAACAGAGCTAAAAACCAAGTTGAAATTCCTTCCCAACCTTCTTTGTTGTAAATTTCTAGCACTCTTGTTTTTAAATATCTATAGCAAGTACACGGGCATACTTGATAAAAGGCTCTGAAAAGAGATTCCGAACTGCAGTTCTAGAACGTTTGACTTATTAAGTGAGGTTGGTGCCATTTAACCCTGGACTCCCTTTTTGAGTGCCTCTGCAGAGCTCGCTGAAATCAAAAAGGCCAACTCATCTTGCTATCCATCCATTGGGGGTAATTTAGAGAAATAAGGTCAGAAAATGTTTTTGCCTTTAAGGATGTAAGAGAATTGGTAATGGGGTTTTTATTTTATTCTGGCACCTATCAATAGCTGCAGAGGCCAATAGCAAAAGAAACCACTGTGATTTTCGTGGAACAGAAGCATAGCTTTTTAATAAGGAGATGCTAGACACGCTGCTTTATAAATTGAGGTGATAGTCACTGGGCTAATAAAATTGAGCTAGTGAAGTCAAGGGCCACCAGGAACCCCAGATCCTAACAGTAGGCTGGGTGTCTGTGGGTTCTCCTACCTCAGCAGTTCTCAAAGTGTGATCCTGATACCTTTTCAAACCTAAGTTCATCATAATTTAAAGACATTATTTGCCCTTTTCACTAGCTTGACATTTGCCCTGATCATGGATAAAATTGCCTTGGAATACGGTGGCACCAAACTGTACTAGTGGCCGTTGTATTCTCATCACCAGGCACTGGCAGCCGAATTTCTGAATATCATTATGTCTTACCCTAACCATGTCATGCCTTTCTCACAGTTACTAAAACATATTTTACAAGCAGAAACTTATGTTTTTAAATGAGTAAGTGCAGACTCTTGAGGAAAATTGCTTTTGCAATTGTTAATTTTTTCGGTGGAACACCATATTTATTTGAAAGAATGATTGGCAGACACACTGTGATTATTCAGATTTGTGTATTTGGCAGATTTTTTTTTTTTTTTTTAAATGAAACAGGTGAGTCTGACACTTCAAAGAAAACACAGTACTTGTGGCCAATGATAAAATTTGAGCTTTTCAGTGAAAATTGTAATTTTAGAAAACTCGGCCTGCCACCATAAGCTTGACAGCTTCCTAATATGTAAAGGCTTTCCTGGTGACATCAGTGGTGATCTGAAGTTATTTTTTTAATGATAAGTATACATATAACAAAGCACTTGACATTTCAACATTTTTACACGTATAATTCAGTGACATTAAGTACTTTCATCATGTTGTGGGTCCATGAAGTTGTTTTTTTGATACTGTATAATGGAAGTATCAACATTTAGAAGATCTGCTGATGTTTTCCAAAAAGCCCAGTGCGTGAAGATAAAAAATTTGAGTGGGCATGGACGGTCAATGGATTTTAATGTAATGGATTTAAATTCCACATTGCAGTTAACTTTGAAGAAACTACCACCTGTTGAGGTTTGGTGTAGTATCAAAGAAGAATATGTACAATAACCTGAAACAGCTATTAAAATACTTCCCTCTTTTCTACATATGTATTTGTGTGAGGCTGGATTTTCTTCATATACTTCAACCAGAACCACATATTGTAGCAGATAGAATGCAGAAGTGGATTTGACCATCCAACTCTTACTTTATTAAGCTAGACATTAAAGAGATTTGCTAAAATGTAAAATGATGCCGCTTTTTCTCACTGGTTTTCTTTTTAATTTTGAATAAAAAGTTATTTTTTATAAGAACATGTTATTTATGTTCTCATGCAATGGGCTTATTTTTTATTTTCAAATACATTAATACATATTAAAATTTCTCTGTTTTAATTTCTAATATGGTAAAGATTGATAGATATAATCCATATAACTAAAGCCCCTTGGAGTCCTCAGTTATTTTTAAGAGTATAAAGGGATCCTGAGACTAAAATTATTGGAAAAACACAAGAACGAAGGCCATTTACATGATTATCCTTTGGGTTAACGACCTTGAATTGGTAGTAACTTCTTCTGCATAGGGTCTCATTACCTTTTTATATTTCCCACAGTGCCCAGGAGGTGTTCAGTAAGTATTATTTGCACTGATGTGAACTTTTCTACCTATCTGATAAGCTGCACCGCTGGTTGTAGCTCTGGTGGCAACAATGGACCCTGAGTATACGATGCATCTCATTGATTCAGTAGATACCATGTTAAAAACCTGTGTGAATGAAAATGTAAAATATCTAGTTATTTTTCCCCGTTGGTACATGTACTTCAAATGATCTTCAGTGTGCTTAGCAGTTGATGTGATGACTGCTGCGTTCACTTTGGTTTTGTTTTTTTTTTCACCAAAATTAATGATCGGACATCGAATGTGGTGAAGAAGCTTAATAGTCTCTGCTGAAAAAAAAAAAAGATGCAAAATCATTTCTTTCAAAGAATTTACAAGTTGGGGGAAAAGGGGGTTTTTGGGACACTGAGTTTTTGTTTTGGGTGATAGAAAATTTACGTTGACTAATTTTTTTTTTTTTTTAAGGGTGATGGTTGCATAGCTAATTAATGCAATTGATGTCAGTAAGTTGTATGCTGGTAAAAAGTTGAATTGGCAAAAAAAAAAATCACAAATATTTATTGAGCATTATTGAGCAGTAACAATAAGAAAGGCATCGTTCTGAGTGCTAGAAGGGATTTAAAAAATGACATAGAATTGCTCCTCATGACACGGCTCATATTTGCTTCCTTTAATTTTTTTCCACTTTCAAGTGTTTGAGGATGTAGGGTATGTCATTATGATCAACCTTATATTTATCTGCTTCAGACGAATTTGGGGGATCTGAATTAAAGCACAACTGCTCATGGTACTAGCCACAAATTTCATCCCAGCATTTCTGTAGCAATGGCCTGGCCATCGCCCACTTAGACCACATGTAATACATTGCAGAAGGAGCCTTGGTGGTACAATGGTTAAGTGCTCTGCTGCTAAATGAAAGGTTAGCGGTTGGAACCCACCCAGCGGCTCTGCGGGGGAAAGACCTGGCTGTCTGTTCCCGTAAAGATTACAGTCTAGAAAACCCTATGGGACTGTTCTGCTGTGTCACATGGGGTCACTATGAGTCAAAATCAACTTGACGGCATCCACCAACAACGGCGCATTGCAGGGAAGTTTGGTGCTTCACGCAATGCAATGGGTATTACCCACCCCACAGTTGAGGTTTATTTTGAACGCCACATCACTATTGGACTTGTTGGCATACTGAGAGCCTGTGACTTCTGAGACATCTTGAGTGTCTGCATACAGCAGGATGAAGCCTGTGGCTTGTGCCAAACCTGGCTTCTGTCTGTGCTAATAGAGGTGTGGAGTTTAGAATTTAACCTTACCTGAAGAAGTTGGTCTTTGACCATGGTTCCTGAGACATGATCCCTGAAAAATTTGGTCTTTGACCTAGGTTCCTGAGAAATGATCCCTAAGACCTTGGAATTTCCCTAATGGTTTAAGTGTCCTCATTAAGGACTCTAGAGCTGACAGGTTATGCCAGAAAGGCGACTCTGGGGTGGCGGCTGGCCAGACTGAGCCAATCTCATGAGGATCACCTCATGGTGGCCAGGCCAGAGAGTCCTACCTGCGAGTAATCACCTCATGATGATATGACCAGAAAGACTGACCACTTAATACTTTGTGATCACCTCATGATATTAACTGACCTTGGGGAGAGGGGCTGGGGTTTGTGTTGTGTAATAAGATCCCCAACAAGAGCTCTGGACACTGAATCTCTACGAACTTCCTAATTGGTAAGAGACGTCTGCTCTTGAAAGGGTGACATGCCCTCTTTGGGACACAGAAGCTTCTTGTTGGGAGCCCTCTCAAACCTCCTCACCCTGTGCATCTCTTCTTTATGCTGAGGCTGCTTTGTATCCTTTATAATAAAGCTACGATGATAAGTATAGTGTTTTCCATGAGTTCTGTGACTGGCTCTAGCAAATTACTGAACCCGAGGAAGTACTGGGAACCAGCAGGTCAGAAGCGAGGGGGCTGGGGGCCTCTGAGCTTACGACTGGTATCCTGAGGGAGTAGAGGGAACCCCCAAATTTGTAGTCAGTAGGTCGGAAGTGAGGGTGTCTTGGGGACTCCCGAGCTTGCAGCTGGCATCTGAGGTCTTGGGCAGACTTAGCGGCCCGGAGGACTGTGCTCTTTATCTCTTGAGGTGTGACCTAGGCCAGGTGCTTCGGGTCAGAGGAAGAAGTACTGCTTGTGCAGCTGGTGTCAGAACAGAAGTGAAAAGTGGGGATTTTGAATTTTGTTGATTATTATCCTTGTGGTTGGTGTCAGGAAAAGTGAATCTGATTTTTTTACCCCATTCAAAAGGTCTCATTTGTGAAGCACCATGTAAAGATGCCACGGACTTGAATCCTATTTCACTGTGCTTAACAAAAGGCTTGGCACAGAGTAAGCACCCAGTGTATGGTAGTTATTACCACCATGGCCGCAACCACCAGATGATCTTAGATGGATTATGCTGAGCCTAAAATGAGAACAAGGAGCCCCTCTGGTGCAACGGTTAAGCAGTCTGCTGCTAAGTGAAAGGTTGGTAACTTGAACCCACCCTGCACTCCACAGGAGAAAAACCTGACCATCTGTGAAGATTACAGCCTAGGAAACCCTGTGGAGCAATTCTCCTCTGTCACATGGCATCATTGTCATGGATTGAATTGTGTCCCCCCAAAAATGTATGTGTCGCTTTGGCTGAGCCATGATTTCCGGTGTTGTGTAATTGTCCACCATTTTGTCATCTGATGTGATTTTCTTATATGTTCTAAACCCTGCTTCTATGATGTTAATGAGGGAGGATGGGTGGCAGTTGTGTTAGTGAGGCAGGACTCAATCTACAAGACTGGCTTGTATCTTGAGGCAATCTCTTGAGATATAAAAGTTAGAAGTGAGCAGAGAGCTGGGGGCCTCGTACCACCAAGAAAGCAGTGCTGGGGGCTGAGTGTGTCCTTTGGACCCAGAGTCCCTGTGTGGAGAAGCTCCTAGGCTGGGGGAAGATTGATGAGAAGGCCTACAGGGAGAGAAAGCGTTCCCCTGCAGCTGACACCCTGGATTTGGACTTTTAGCTGACTTTACTGTGAAGAAATAAATTTCTCTATGTTAAAACCATCCACTTGTCATATTTCTGCCATAGTGCCACTAGATAACAGTCGTTATGAGTCGGAATTGACTTGGTGGCACCCAACAACAACAATAACAACAACAACATGGTGAGAATAATACTCATTATATTTACCTTCACATATTATTGTGAAAATTATAAGAAATACTATGTAAAAGCAATTAGCATAGTGGCCAATAAATAGTAGAATTAAGTAGATTATAGATGCCATCGTTATTAATGTTGTTACCGTTATTATTACCATATAAGCCACTCTGCCAAGCCATCCACTCAGTGCAATGAATCATGAAAATGTATTATAGCAATTACTGCTCTTAGATGTTGGCATTTTCTAAATAGATAAAACATGATACCAACTGCTCTTCTGATAATTCTAGAATTGATACCATCTCATGTTTGCCTTAAAGGCACACCATAAAAGTCTCTTCATTAACACACTGATAGCGCCTTTTATTTTTTTTTTTACTCAATCAGAATTTTTCTCTGCCAAACAGTTAGTCATGCTCTCATCAAAACAATGATTGCTTAAAGGAATATTGGTGTTCTACAGAACTTTGTCCTTCTTGCATTTTCATAATTGTCATGGGAAATGAAGATCAGATCAGAGTCGTGGTCTATAGCACAGGAAATACATGATTCAAAAAAACACAGGATGTTTGATGTTGTCGCCAGATAACTCTGAACCATTGACACTTGGCCAAGCTTTGCAGAAGTGCTTTGGGCTGATAGGACTCCTGATTTGCAGATTTCTTCATTTTATGCTTGCCAGAGTCATTGAAAATAACATTTTGGCCATGTTAAAGGGCCCAACTGAGACACTATTTGGCAACAATCTCTTGTGTTTTACAGAACATTTCATACTTTTAATTGATTCAGATCTTTGGAAAAACAATTGATCGAAGTGAGTGGCAGACAAAAAATAACAACAAGCAAGGATGCTAGTGACGGTCATTGGATATTGCTGTATGATAGCTTTATTATTTGCAAATGGTATTCTAGTATTATATGCTCGTGTTTTGAGAGATACTGGAAAATAAATGAATTCTTTAGTGTAAAGATTTTGATGCCGTGGCATAATGTCTTAACTGTCCCCTAGTATTTATTTTTACTCTCTTTTCGGTACTAGAATCTCTAGTTGAACATTTAGCCTTCCTGTGGATGTAGAATGGAAGGCTAAATGTTCAACTGCAGATGAGAACAACATCCCAGGTAATATTGGGGTAAAAAGATAGACGATTACACTTAAAGATAATTTTGATGCTATGTAAATTAGGCCTTCATAAAAAATGCAGAAAGAAGGAGGAGGAGGAGGAGCAGGAGAAAGAAGGAAAAAGAGCCTGGGTCCCTGGAGGACACTGTGGAGCAAACACTTTCCTGCCCTGACCCTCCCACCACCTCTTCACCTTTATGCCAGAGGGAAGCATGGTTTCATTCTGCTGGAGGCACTGTGTTTTGTGGTAGTCGTATTAGCAGCTTGGGCTATTTCCTAGTTAATACGTTGTTGTTAGGTGCTGTTGAGTCGGTTCCAACTCATAGAGACCCTATGCACAATAGAATGAAACACTGCCTGGTCCTCCACCATTTTCACATTTGTTGCTATGCTTGAGCCCATTGATGCACCCACTGTGTCAGCCCATCTCATTTAGTGTCTTCCTCTTTTTTGCTGACCCTCCACTTTACCAAGCATGCTGTCCTTCTCCAGGGACTGGTCCCTCCTGATAACATGTCCAAAGTATGTGAGAAGTAGTCTCACTATCCTTGCTTCTAAAGAACATTCTGGTTGTACTTCTTTAGATGCCCTAAAATTTCCACACTTACTATTTTCCCATAGGTTGAAGGGCTTATGAAACAGGGCATCTATTAAAAAGAAAAAGAAAAATGACTTCTCTAACATTCTTTTCCCAGGTAATGTGTAGAGCTCAACCTCACATCATAGACGTGTGTAGTATATTACATGTCCCTGTCATCTATACCAATTTTCATTTGTTTTTGTTTATTTCTGTTGCTTGTTAAATGAAATTAAAATGACTGTGCTACACCGATATTGTTGATTATAATCTAGTACAAAAGTAGTAAAGTTATTGTAGGCACTAAGTGGTCACCATTGACTTCGTTTCTAGATAAATAGGGCAACAGGAAGGTAACTATGGAAAAATGACTTTAACCAGGGGAAATTTAATGTGTCAAGGAAAATGGTATGGAGGAATGTGTAAACTGTGATAATGTGAATGGGGCAATTTTTTGTCTTGAGTATTATAGTTGATGGCAGTTAGCCTTACCCTTCTCTAAAGAGATACACCCCCTTGCATTTGTCAGATACCCAAGCTGCACCACACAAGCAGAACTCTGTACATTGGGTTGCTCAACTGTAAGGGAAGGGGAAGCTGTGGGGACCCCTAAAAACTCCCTTAAACACATTCAGCCTGTGGTTGGTAGCTATTCACTCAGACTCTAGATGTGTGGGTTACCTTCAGTCAAATCGGAAGGAGTTTTGCATCTGTCACCCAGGGCAGAGCTGAGGGAGACGGAGCAGGTGTGACGTGCCCCAGTAAGAATGTAACACAGACTTCCTTTTCAGCCCGAGGGTGGGCTATATTTTTCTCTCACTGATACCCTTGATTCATCTGGGATGGTAAATAGCACAATGAGCAACTCAGAAAGTGGAAGACGAAAGTGTTGTTTTGTCTGCTATTGGGCTTTGGGTCAGAAATAGACTTCCTTTGCTTCTAGAGAAGTTTGGGCAGCAACTTGCTTCCTTCTCCAGGTAGCTTTTATTGTGCACTGTCTCATAATGTGGAGTCCCTAGGTGGCGCAAATGGTTAAGCACTCGGCTACTGACTGAAAGGGTAGAGTTTCTAATCCAGCCAGAGGTGCCTCAGAAAGCCTGGTGATCTACTTCTGAAAAATCACCCATTGGAAACTCTGTGGAGCACAGTTCTACTCTGACACACATGGAGTTGCCATGAGTCAGAGCCAGTTCGACAGCAGCTGGATTGGTTGGGTCTGGTCTCATAGTTTAGTTATTTACAGAAGTGTTTTGCTGGGAATTCCAGTAGCACAGGGACTAATCAGGTCACCAACGTGTTAAATACTGTCTACTCTTGCCCCAGAAACACCAGAGGAAACGACTCCTTAACATGGGAAATTGGATAGGCTCAGAAATAAGCCACGTTCCTTCATTTTGGCCCAGAAGACCCTTCACAGCTTTGGCTCCAGGCTGCCTTATTTCTAGCTTCTACCTGCTCCCTGCATGAGCTGTTCACATCTCAGATGGCAGAGGTACTGGAACCTTCAGACGAGATTAAAGCTTGGCCACAAGGTGTGACCCATCATTCTTTCAGATGATAGTAACTAAGACTGACCCCATGGCCTTTGCCACCTTAATTTTATTTCTACACTCCCAAGAGAGAGTCTTTGGCACTCATTGATGGTGTGCAGAGGACAACCCTGAGATCCTGAGATATTTCTCCAAGAAGGAGGTGGTTTAGGGGCAAGAGGCCACACTGTCTGCTCATTCCCAGTGTCAGCCCCGAGTCCAGGCCAGCTTGGAGGGGAGACCACAGTTCTGGAGCCCCAGTCCTCTCTGCGGCCACTTTCTTTACTAAGGTCGTTAACGAGCATTCTAATTAGTGGCCATTCCCTTGGTGGTTTTTGTGATGTGGAGACTTGTCCACTGAGAAATGGCCTGAAACCACATACTCATTTAAAATAGCCAGTCCTACTGGAGATGGAAATAACTCCTTGCCTGTGTTGATCCCAGCTAGTGACCAGGAGGGGAAATCTCTGGAATAGAGGCCTGGCCTTCTGACTCAGCAGAAACCACTGCCTGACATTTTTAGCCTATTCTTTGGTCCTGTCCCATTGTGGACACTATTTTCCCAACGGGCCAAACTTGACAGAAGAGTCCTGCCGAATCATATTCCGAGATGCGCCAATGCCCCCAATAAATTTGGCCTCATATTTTTTTAACCCTGTGACATTCTGATTCATAGCACATTTCTCTTAGGAATCCCAAGATTTGTATAATACTTGAATTTCACAAATGCTAATGATTTTTCAAAGCTGACAAAACATATTCAAGAAAAGGAAAAAAAGATAATTCTAGAATAGATTAATGATTTTCAACCAGGGGTGATTTTGCCCGCTGGGGCATATTTGGCAATGCCTGGAGACATTTTTGGTTGTCACAAGTTTGAGGGTAGTGGGTAAAGGCCAAGGGTGGTGCCTAGCATACTATAATGCACAGAACAGTCACCCTCCTAACAGAGAAGGATTGGGCCCAAATGTAAACAGTGCCCAGATGAAAAATGCTGTGTATTAGTTTTGTAGGGCCATCATCACAAATACCACAAAGTGCATGGTTTTAAACAAGAGAAATGTGTTGTCTCACAGTTCAGGAGGCTAGTAGTCTGAATTCAGGGTGTCTGCAGGGCAGGGCCATGCTGTCTCTGAAGGCTCTAGGGGAAGATCCCTTCTTGTCTCTTCCAACTTCCGTTAACCCCAGGCATTCCTTGGCTTGCAGTGGAAGCGTGACTTAGTTGTCACATAGCTGTCTGATCTCTGTGGGTCTCTTCTCCTTTATAAGAACACCACTCAGATTGGATTAGCATGAACTTTTCTGCTGCATGACCTCATGTTGACTTAACTGATAACATATTCAAAGACCCTATTTCCAAACAAGGTTACATTCACAAGTACCAGGGGTTAGGACTTCAACATATCTTTTTGGATGTGTCCTTTTTGGGGGACACAGTTCTATGCATAACACCCTGTGATAGATGAAGACAAAGAAAGAAGTCTTCCCATATATTCTGTAGCTTAGGAAATAGGTTCTAAATATTTACTAAGCACCTATTACATATATATATATGGTGCTATTTTTATGCTTTATGGGAAATTTTAAGAAATGTGTCGTATTCACTAATATCAGGTTTCTAATTTACTTAGTACATACACAAGGAAAAGTTGTGTTATTTGCCATAGTGATAGTTCACTTACAATGTAGAATGAAAAATATTTAAATAACTAAAAGACAAGAAAATGGGCCTAACACGTACTATATTTTTTGGAGTTTTGAAGTAGAAAGGGTTCTTGGTCTGATTTGTTTGTTTTGTTAGGTGCTGTAGAGTTCATTCCAACTCATAGCAACCCTGTGTATAACAGAACGGGACAATACCCAGTCCTGTACCATCCTCACAATCATTACTATGTTTGAGCCCATTATTGCAGCCACTTGTCAATCCATCTCCTTGAGGACTCTGCCTCTTTTTGCTGACCCTCTACTTTACCAAGCATGACATCCTTCTCTGGATCAGCAAACGAAGGTCCTGAAAGCTTTACTTCAGCCACGTCGTTGAGGTCAATTCTACCTTGAGGAGCAGCTCTTCCCCAGTCATATTTTGAGTGCCTTCCAACCTGAGGGACCCATCTGCTAGATTTAGGAAATTCTTGAGACTGAAAGCCAGATTACTTCTTACCCTGACTCATTCATTCAATATAGATTTACTGAGCTCCTGTGATGTGCTTGGAGTTGTGCTGTTGTTGTTGTTAGGTGCTGTTGAGTCGGTTCCGACCCGTAGCAATCCTATCTGCAACAGAATGAAACGCACTCAGTCCTGCACCATCCTCTCAATTGTTGCTATGTTTGAGTTCATTGTTGCAGCCAGTGTGTCAGTCCATCTTGTTGAGGGTCTTCCTCTTTTTCACTGACCCTCTACTTTACAAGCATGATGTCCTTCTCTAGGGACTGATCCCTCCTGATAACACGTCCAAGGTAAGTGAGATGAAGTCTTGCCGTCCTCACTTCTAAGGTGCATTCTGGTTGTACTACTTCCAAGACAGATTTTTGATTCTTCTGGCAGTTCATGGTCTATCCAATATTCTTCACCAACACCATAATTCAAAAGCATCAATTGTGATAGTCTCATTAATAAAGAGTCTTGCCTTGAAGGAGCTACAGCCATGTTTGTTTGTGTTCGTGTATGAACAAGTGAAGAGGATCTGGGGAGAACTTGTCAGGAGATCCCTCATGAGAAGAGGTAAATGACAGTGCTTCAATATTTGTATAGGCCAGGCACTGAGGGAGCCCCATGGGTAGAAAGGCTAACTCCACTTGGTATGGATCAGGCTAAAATCCAGGTTGGGCACACCAAGAGACTGATAACTCACAGCTATTATTCATTCTGATGGCCAAACTGGCTATTAGATAATTTAAATATCATCTTCAGGGAATTGGGGAAAGTAGAAGAGGGTGCCAGATTGTGAGCTAGATCTCGTTGTATCAGTTTGCCTGGCTGGGGAATAGGTGGGGAGAAAGGGCATTATAAATAACTGAAACAATATGGAGTCTTGAAAGGACCAAGACTGTGGTCACATGAGGTCAGGGACTGCGTCAGTCTTGCTGACGATTGTGTCCTCAGTGCTAGCTTCTGGCACTTAGTAAGTGCTCAATAAATGTTTATTGAATAAACAAATGAATGAAAGGGTACAAAGCATGTTTGGAAATTGGTGGGAAGTAGTTGAAAGAGGGTTGGAGAGGAAGTTCGGGACACATGCTGTGGGAGAAAACAAGAAAGGGACACAAGGTTCCCAACTTCAGCACCTCAGGAAGCTTTTCAGGGAGAGTTGGGATGGGAAGAAGAGGGCTTGTGTTGCTCTATTCACAAGTCACTCAGAAAGGAGAGCTTTAGGTGCTAGATTGCCCTGAGTTCTAGACCCTTCTCAGTCACACACAAACTATAACTGTATAGTCTCAGTCCTGGTAATCAATTTACTGAGTCTCACTTTTCTCATCTGTAAAACTGGAATAATAATTCTCCCACTGATTGAAAATTAAATGAGATAATGCATGTGAAGTATCATGGTGCTTGGCACACAGTAACTCAACAAAACTTAACTCTTATTATGTTTAAATGTCCACCAAATGGAATAAAAGAAACCTAAAAAATATTTTCAAATAGTTCATCACCTGCCTAGTAATATTTGAAATTTTTTAGGCAAGAAGAAAACTACTATTCTTACGAGTTGAGTTAAATGACTTCAAATACAAATGAACAGTTGAAGTGCCCTTAAGGTGCAAATAGTTGACATACTTAACTGCTAATCAAAAGATTGGAGTTTAGAGTCCACGCGGGGTGTCTCAGAAGAAAGTCCTCGTGATCTACTTCCAAAAAATCAGTCACTGAAAACCCTATGGAGGGCCGTTCTACTCTGATACACATGGAGTCACCATGAGTCAGAACTGACTTCATACCAACTAGTTTTTTATCTGCCTCATGGGGGCGGGGAGAATGGGAGGCTGAGGAGGTGGGAAGATGATTCAGGAAAAGATCTGGGGACAAGTGGCAAACTGCTGATTTCAGGTCTTTCAGTTCCAGTCTTTGGGCTTGCAGGACACAGGGGTTTTGCTCATGCAGCTGCAGATAGAGATGCTGCTGCCTCAGGAGTTCACGAAGACTTCTCCAACAGAGCTGGCAAGAGTCACTGAGGCTTGGTTCCCCAGGAGTCAGTGAGCAGGCTAGATTCAGAGGAGGGAGAGAGCCAGGGCTTGGAGTGCTTAGGGAAATCTTCCCAAAGTAGGCGGATGGAAGCAGAGCCTGGAGGATTAGGGGGATTTTGTAGGAGAGGGTGTTGGAAGAGTTGGTAAGGTTTGGGTCTTATTTGATGGTCTTGGTTCAAGTAATCCATGAATACCTGAATCTTGTTTGGATGCTTCCCTCTTCTTCCGATGATGTCCCTGATGAAAATATAGGCTCCAAAAAATGACAAATGGGAAATTAAAAAAAATGCATTAAATGTTTACTATGTGTCAGGCACTCTTCTAAGCACTAAACACATATTATAATTTAATTTTCTTTTAACAGCCCTATAAGGTAGTTGGAAATGCTGGTGGCATAGTGATTAAAGGCTACGGCTGTGAACCAACAGGCTGGCAGTTCGAGTCCACCAGGTGCCCCTTGGAAACTCTATGGGGCAGTTCTACTCTGACCTATAGGGTCGCTGTGAGTTGGAATCGACTCGACGGCAACAGATTTGGTTTTTGGTTTTTTATAAGGCAGTTTTCCACCTGTCAGCTTGTCATATTGAGGGGGCTTGTGTGTTTCTGTGATGCTGGACGCTATGCCACCGGTATTTCAAATACCAGCAAGGTCACCCAGAGCCTCCAGGCTAAGACAGACTAGAAAGAAAGGCCTGGAGATCTACTTCCAAAAATTAGCCAGCGAAAACCCTATAGGTCACAACAGCATATTGCTTGATATAGTGCTGGAAAGATGAGTCCCTTAGGTTGGAAGACACTCAAAATACACAGTGGCTGCAACAATGGACTCAAACATGCCAACAATCATAAAGATAGTGCAGGACCAATCAATGTTTTGTTCTGTGGTACATGGGGTCACCATTAGTTGGAGCTGGCTCGATGGCCACTAACAACAACAATGAGGTAGATGCTATTATTACTTTCCTTTTACAGACAAGAAACTTGACAATTTTTGTAAGAATTCATGGTCAGGATTGATGGAGCTACTTTATAAGGGTCTCACCCTATCCTCAATTAATTTATTGTAATTCAACTACTGGGTAAAAGAAAACAAAGGGAGAGAGAGAGGCAGATCCATAGAAATAGCTCAGGACCTCCTGTCTTCTGCTGAATGTGATGGGCCCTGGGCAACCAAACCTGAAAACAGCAAGGCTTGCTGGAAAATCCAAGAAAAGAATATATATTTTAAAAGCAAACATTAAAAAAATTGAAGTATAGTATCATGGTGGTTAATTTTATGTGTCGAGTTGGCTAGGCTATGGCGCCCAGTTGTTTGGTCAAACCCTAGTCTAGTTGCTCGTATAAAGCAGGTACGTGTGATTAAATCCATTGTCCTCAAACAAAGCCGATTAATCTTCCACAATGTGGGTGTTCCTCAGTCAATCAGATGAAGGCCTTAAGAGCAGAATGGAAGTTTCCCTGGGGTGTGTCTGCCTCTAGACTATAAGTAGTACCCAGCTTATGACAAACTGCATTTATGACTGTCTTTTTTTTTTTTTGGTACATCTTACTCTTAGCAATATGTACTACATACAATGTTACAGTGTATAATTTGCTTATGTTATCATTCTCAGATATTCACTCCCAGATGTTCAATGTTATGATTTACTGTTCAAAACACTGCCTTATAGGGTATAAGCAGTGTGGGTGTTATAGTGTGAGAAACTTGAGCAACTTGGCTTCAAATTAACAACTGATGCTTCTGATGGTATGAAACGCTGTAAGATCACAGTAGAGGCCTGGACTACAATAAAGTCATTGTTGGTGTTGGGAGTCATAATGGATAGAAAATCGGGTAATGTTCAACTTGAATGACAAAGACGATTGAACTGTGCATGCTCCAGACAGCCGTTAAGACTCAGACTTCATTGTTACAACACTGATGCTGACTTCATTGTAGACCAGGCCTCTACTGTGATCGTACCATCAGAAGCATCAGTTGTTAATTTGAAGCCAAGTTGTTCAACTTTCTCACACTACAACACCCACATTGCTTATACCCCTAATAATATGTCTAACAAAAGAAGTCATGCCACTATAAACTCTTTAATTCAAAAAAGGTGAGGAAGGCTCTAGCCATGGATATAAAGATGTAGATTTTTAAGGCCTATTTTTTTTATGATAATGGAAATAAAGTCAGCAAAATACCATGTAAGGAAGGACTATCCCATTCAACTGTTGACAATCATTAAGGATAAGAATAGGATTTTGGAGGCAGTGTTGTGATTGGCATAAAATTGACAGTTTTAACAAAGAAACAAGGGCCAATCCATGAGATGGTGAAGCTGTTGATGATTTGGATAGAAGACCAAATCCAGAAGAGGATTCCTATGAGCTTACTGATGATTCAAATGAAAGCATACAGTCTTTTTGAAACTCGAAGGAACGGCAAGGTGGATATTGCCATGAGTACTTTAATGCCACCGAAGGCTGGTTTCATCGCTTCAGATGCAGATTTGGCTTACATAAAGTGTGTATAACTGGAGAAGCAGGAAACGCTTATGTTGAAGTTGCCAAAAAATTCAAGGATGGGCTAGACAAGATAATTTATGGTAAAGAATATCTACCAGAGCAGATTATGTCATGTTTCCGAACCACAAAGACAAATATTGGATTTATAAAGATACTGATAAAAGGCAATAATAATGAAAACAAAAAAATGAAGTTAGACACGTCAGAATGGACTTACAAAGGAGTTGCTGGAACAGAGTTCTGTCGTAAGTTGGTGACTACCTGTATAACTAAAATAGACATTTTATCTTCTCGTTGCCTGGCCTATGGATGTTGGGACACAAACCTGTAGGAGCTCCAGCCTTTTGTCTGATCTGTGGATCTTGGACTTGCCAGCCCCCCACAATTCTATGAACCCAAGTAAATCTCTCTCCCTATATCTCACTGGTTCTGTTTCTCTAGCGAACCCTGAGACAAATACGCGTAATAGAAAAGTGCACCAATCACAGGTGCCTAGCTTGATGAATTATCAGAGTGAACACACCTGTGTAACCACTGCCCAGGTCAAGAAATAGAACATCATCAGAAACCCAGAAGGTCCTTCTTGTTTCTCCCTCTCCCCGCCCCAGTCTTCCCTCTTCCCCACAAAGAAGGGATGCACTTTGTTGACGAGGCCTGGCCGGGTGGTAACAGAATGCTTGGCATCCTCAAGGAATAAATTGGTAATTCAAGGTCGTAGAAAAACACCAGCCAACAAAGAATTAGACACCAAATTGTATACACACAGCCTTTTATTATATGCAGTATTTGGGGGATAGTTTAAGGAATTTTTAAGAGGTAATTTGAACTATTCACGATTTTTGTGTAAGTGCTGAATTCAGAGCCTAAACTGAGGTATCTTAAATCCCACTGTTGTATTATCTATAGGGGTCCTCTGGTCAGATGGGTGGAACCAGCCTTCCAGGCTCACAGCCAAAGCAAGGCTGCTACTTCCTACCTCTGCTTGTGAGCGCAAAAGGTGCACACAGCAGAGAAGACAGAGCAAGATGGGTGGGCCTTCCCAGAGCAGGCAATCCTAGCTCAGTTTACCTTTTCTGCCTCAGAGGTGAGAGATGAGCAAAGCCCTAAGGAGAGAGTAGTTGACTTTGGTGCCCTGAGGCAGGAATGCCAGATTCTAGCTTTGGCTTGGGCCAAGCTGAGGTCATAGCGCCAGAGAACCACTCCCTAGAGAGTGGCCTTAGACTATCCCCACTTATAAATACATTGGGGATGTGACCCAATCAGATTAGCAACTCTGCCTCTTGGGGGGTGAAGCTAAAGGGGGCTTGTATCCCTGCTAACTTTACTTGAATCTGCAGTCAACGTCCATGGAAGCAGCAGTCAAGAAATCAAACAACATACTGCATTGGGAAAATCTGCTGCAAAAGACCTCTTTGAAGTATTAAAAAGCAAAGATGTCACTTTGAGGACTAAGGTGTGCATGACCCAAGCCATGGTATTTTCAGTCACCTCACGTGCATGTGAAAGCGGGACAATGAATACGGAAGATCAAAGAAGAATTGATGTCCTTGAATTATGGTGTTGGCAAAGAATATTGAATATACCATGGACTGCTAGAAGAATGAACAAATCTGTCTTGGAATAAGTACAGCCAGAATCCTCCTCAGAATAAAGGATGGTGAGACTTCGTCTCACATACTTTGGACATGTTATCAGGAGGGACTAGTCCCTGGAAAAGGACATCATTCTTGGTAAAGTGGAGGGTGAGCGAAAAAGAGGAAGACTCTCAAAAAGTTGGATTGACACATTGGCTGCAGCAATGAGCTCAAACATAGCAACGATTGTGAGGATGGTGCAGAACTGAGCAGTGTTTTGTTCTGTTGTACATAGGGTCCTATGAGTCGGAATGGTCGCAATGACACCTAACAACAACAATCCTTGCTAAAGGGAGGGCTGTGTGCCAAGTCCAGAGAAAAGTGCAGTTTGTTCTTAGGGAGGGGAGGGGGCTGGTTTGATTTGGCTAAGATGGGCAGGGGCAGTGATGACGAGGGATAGAGTTCATGTTGTGCTGACTTCAGTGGTGGGAGAGAAAGTAGGAAAAGCAACTGTAGCTCAATTGGCGAAGGCCTAGCACATGGTGAGAGGATTTTTTTGTTATTGAGAAAATACACAGCACAACCTACACCAATTCAACCACTTCTTCATGTCCAATTCAGTGACTTCGATTGCATTCTTTGAGTTGTGCAACCATTCTAATCCTCCTTTTCAGAGTTGTTCCTCCCCCATTAACATAAACTCACTGCCCCTTAAGTTTTCGATCTATCTTTTGAGTTGCTGTTGTCAATTTAATCCCACATAGATAGATCTTGAAAGAGCATGATACTCTTTACTAGTTACATTATTGCTTGGTTTTAAGATGACTTTAGGCAATATTTTTGGTTTAAAGTTTAAAGATTTCATGGCTCCAGAAAGCCTGAAGTCCGTCAGAATTTGGAATGCTGTTCTACGTGTTCTCCCTTTTGACCAGAATTCTTCTATAGAATCTTTGATCAAAATGTTCAGTAATGGTAGCTGGGCCGGTCTCATGGCAAAGGACGTAGTTGTTCATGGACGCAATTAACCACACATTCCATGTCCTCCTCCTATTCCTGACTCTCCTTCTTCCTCTGTTGCTCCAGAAAAATAGAGACCAATCGTTGTGCCTTGGATAGCCACTTGCAAGCTTTTAGGACTCCAGGCAGTACCTGTCTTACTAGGTTACTGGAAAATTGTTGTTGGATTTTCAGCAGGACGCTGATGAGGCTGGTGATGACTGTCTGGACTAGGGGGTTGCAGTGGGCAGTGGAAAGGAGGGGATGGATTTGAGAGGCTGAATGAAACTAGATGGGACTTCTACAAATACAGAGTCCTAGAGTCAGATTCCAGAAAAGGAGGAGGATTGGCGGTTTCTGACAGGGAAAGCCCTGGGAAATTTTTTTTTCTTTTTCCTTTTGGATCTCAAAGACTAGAGAGTTGGGTTAATCATACTCTCCTGTTTTGTAACTCATCATTATTGGTTTTCTAGGACCCTCACTTATTTTGTTTATTCATTTACTTATTTATCAATTCCTTTTATCCCCAGTCTCCACTCTTGTTTCCTTTCCCATAGGCAACCACTCTAATCTTTGTATCATTTTGTTTGCAAGTGTTCTTACAATGTGTGTTGTTTTCTTGTCTGCAAGTAATTTTAAAAACTTTTTATTATAGGGAATTTTGAACATGCCCTCAAGGAGATGGAAAGCATAATGAACCCGTGTGCCCATCATCAAGCCCCAATTACCATTAACTCATATGGCCAGTCCTGCCCCATCTACACCCCCACCCACTTCCCTCCTCCCAGAAAGTGGGTCATTTCATCCATAAGTATTTCAGCATGTGTCTCTACAAGATAACATAACCACAATATCTTTTTAATACCTTAAAAATAACAGTATTTTTTTTAGTATTATCAAATATTCAGTGTTCAAATTTCTAATCCTTGAATGAGTGTTATTTCTTTCTACAGTTGGTTTATTTGATTCAAGATTCAAATAAGGCTCATACATGAAAATTGGCTGATATTTCCTTTAAATCTTTTCTCTTTCAATTATAGGTAGTCCCTGACTTACAACGTATTTGAGTTTTACGATGAACTCTACATACGACCGTCTGTTTTTATCTTTTGTACATCTTATTTTTCATAATATGCATGTATTAAAATATATCTGTAAGTTTATATTAATATTTCCAAACCCCAAAGAAAAATAAAGATTGTATTTATAAAGATGCTGATAATAAAATGTAATAATAATAATAATAAAATATTTGATTTATGTGAGAACCAGCTTATGATGGAGTTGTCAGAATGGAACCCCATTGTAAGTTGGGGGCTACCTGTGATAGGTTTCCCACATCCTCTGTGTTGTTTTCCCTGTTGTAATTTATTTGTTTTGTAGAATTTATGACAGTCTGGAGTTTTCTGATTACATCTCTGTAGTGTTGTTTAACAAATCCCTGTATCCTCTGTAGTTCTACTAAGTTGGTAGCTGAATCTAGAGGCTTGCTCAGATTCATGTTCAGTTTTTTTGGCAAGACTGTTTCATGGTTTGTCTTGTATTCTTCCATCAGGATGCATATAATATTTGGTTATCTCTTTTTGTGTGTGTCGTATTACTGCCATTGATGATCAATACCTAGGTAAGTTATTAGTTTATTAGTGTATTAGTTATATATTTCTGTGTAACAATATTACTACAAACTTAGTGCTTAAAACAATACTTATTTATCATCACATACTTATATGGATCAGAAATCCAGGCACAATTTAACTGGGTCCTCTCCTCAAGGTCTCTCAAAAGGCTGCAGTTAAGCTGCTGGCCAGGGCTGGGGTATTACTTGAGGCTCGACTGGGGAAGGATCGACTTCCAAGCTTACATGGCTGTTGGCAGGACTCAGTTCCTTGTGGGTTGTCTTACTGAGGGCCTCAGTTCTGTGCTGACTCTTGGCTGGAGGTCACCCTTCTTAGTGTCTTGCCATGTGGGCCTTTCCCTGTAGCAGCTTGTTTCACCAAAGCCAGAAACAGAGACAGTCAATAGAGTCTGCTAGCAAGACAGAAGCTATGATCTTATGTAATGTAATCTTGAAAGAGACATCCTATCACCTTTACTGTATTCTATTAGTTAGAAGCAATTCATAGGCCCCACCCTGACTCAAGGGGAGGGGTTTTTACAAGGTCATGAATACCAGTTGGCAGGGATTATTGGGGGCCGTTTTAGAGACTTTCTGCCACAATTAGGTATACTTTAGATGAAGGTTTACAGAGCAAACTAATTTCTCATTAAACAATTAATACACATATTGTTTTGTGACATTGGTTGCCAACCCCACGACATGTCAGCGTTCTCCCTTTCTCCATCATTTCTTTGTTTATTATCTAGAATACTTCTATTAAAAAGAAACTTCTCTTCCTGTATTATTTTGCTGCCCTGTGATGTAATTCATAGAGGAAAGTCAGAGTAAACACTTGATACTTCTCCTTTATGTACCAGTTTTCAAAACTAGTGAGTTGATTCCCTAGCATTCTCCAGTTGTGAACAATTATGTGAGTGTGTATTGTTAACTATGTAAGTTGTTTTGTGCTAAATATTACAATCTGTTTATTCCTTTTTGAAAAATGCAGTACTGTATTTTAAAGATCTATTCCTATGGCTGTGTGCATATTTGTTGTGTTAGGTGCCATTGAGTCAGTTCCAACTCGTAGCGACCCTATGAACAACAGAATGAAACACTGCCTGGTCCTGAGTCATCCTCACAATTGTTATGTTTGAGCCCATTGTTGCAGCCACTGTGTCATTCCACCTCGCTGAGGGTTTTCCTCTTTTTCACTGACCCTCTACTTTATCGAGCATGTGCACGTCTAGTTCCTAGCTTTTACCTGATGAACAGTAAGTAGTCCAGGCTGTGCATCATCCCTTTTATCTATCTACTCACCCAGGGGACACTAAGACCACCTCTAACTCTTTTCCATGGTGACCATTCTAGCTGGCAGTGGAATTCTGGGCCATAGGGCGTACATAAGTAGTTAATTTGCTTACATAGCACCATATTGCTTTCCAGAATGGCTGCACCAGGCCACCCTCCCATGGAAATGATTTATTAACAAATGCAGTTTAGCTTAATGAAAAAAGAAATAGCTCAGCATCCTCACTGGTTTTACACCCGTCACAAAGACAAACTAATTTTTTTTTTCAATTTTAAAAAAAGTTGTACTTTAGATGAAGGTTTACAGAACAAACTAGTTTCTCATCAAACGGTTAGTACACACATTGTTCCATGACATTGGTTAACAACCCCATGATGTGTCAACATTCTCCCTTCTGAGCCCTGGGTTCCCTATTACCAGCTTTCCTGTTCCCTCCTGCCTTCCAGCCCCTGCCCCAGGGCTGGTGCACCCCTATAGTCTTGTTTTGTTCCATGGGCCTGTTCAATCTTTGGCTGAAGGGTGAACCTCAGGAGTGACCTCATTACTGAGCTGAAAGGATGTCAGGGGGAAACAAACTAAATTTTTAAAGAAAAGTTTCTCAAAACCATTCCTATCAGAAACATCCAAGTTATTCCGTATCTCCAAAGCCACAGCTATGCTGGGTGGTTAATGGGAGCTAAGAAACAGAATTTTACATGAATGTTTTCCGACCTAGGCTATTGCAGCCTGGCCATCTATTCAAATTCTATTCCAGGCCTCGGAAATGAGGTAGAGGAGGAAGGGATGAAGAAGGAGAGGACAAAGGCAGGATCAGGAAAGAGGCAGGAGAAAATTACTATAATTATTTAAGAAAGGGCAATAGGGACCCATGCCTTATCATTCACTTAGCACCTTGTTTTGCAAACTGAGACTTAGGGTTGAAGCCATTTCTCTAAGGTCCCATGCTGAATGAAAGACTAGGCTAGTGTCCTGGCTCCAGGGTGAGGTCTTGGGGGACTGCTACATATGCAAAGGGTAGAGAGAGGAGAGAGATGTGAAGATAACTAAAGACTGAACCTTGCACAATGTCTATATTTAGAAGTCAGGGAAGCAGACAAAAATGTGGGGCTGGAGAGGATCAGTCTGGTGTCCCTACAAGGAAACCGTACCTTTCTAAACACTTTATAAACAGCCAGCGTAGCCTTCACCACAACTCTTATGAAGTGGGGATTATCTGTCCTCTTTTACAGATGTGGGAGCATAGGCTCAGAGTTTTAAAGCAACTTTCCCAATGTCTTGCAGTTAGAAAGTGTCAGGACTGGTATTTGTATCCAGATCTGTTGATGCCAAAATCTTTGCTCTTCACACATGCGTGTGCGTGGGTGCGCGTGCACACACACACACACGCACACACACTCAGGAAGAGATGGTTTCAAGGAGAGTGGTTAATAAAGCCAAATGCTGAAGAAAGAAGAGAGGTCAAGGAGAGTGAGGAGAGGAAGTGGTTTCAGAAACTGTGGTATTAGTTGGAAAAAGTCCTTCACCAGTTACGTTAGGCGTTTGGAGGTCGTATCTGCTGATTTGGGGAGCCTCTAAGACAAGGAAAAGTCCTGAAATCATTTGGGACCACAGGCAAGTGGAAATACATGGTTGGATCTTGAAGACTTAAAATAGATATAGTTTCAAACAAAATTTTGCTGGCTTAATCACAAAGTTAAGAAGATCTTAAGTGACCAGACTGAAAATGGCTTTTGCCCAAGTCCAGATCATAAAATAGAAAATATTAAAATGTCATTGATGGTAGAAGTGTTAGAAATGAGGCTGTAGAAAGACCATTAAAGTGCTGTTACCGAGTCCTGACATCAGCAGAAGGGAAGGGGGTGGAAAGGAGGAGCTTTACGTTTGTCTAATGTGAGAGTCCATTGGAAAATTAATGTGCTTGGTAGCAAGGGGCAATGAGTGATCGATGGGCTCTACCACTAGGATTCTCTTCCTTGAAAAAGGACGTTTCTATTTGGGCATCTTAAATGGCAGTAGGTTTTTTTCTCCAACAGCATTTTAATGAGCAGGGCATAAATAAATTCATGGCTTCCAAAAAATACAGCGATTGTAATTCAAGTGGCAGAGTGCCAGGCAAGTTGCCTTTAGGGTTTTTAAAAAACCCAATATTTCCTGACCATTCCAAGACCAAGGCAGGCTTGCAGGGAGCGGGGAGGGGCTCTTTATTGAAGCCAGGTGTGAGCTGTCTCCTCATCCTGCCTGGGAGGCTGTTTGGATCCTGATGAGTATTTCCTGTGGTGGTGCTGCTTTTCTGGCCCAAGTCCCTTGTGCCACCAGAGTCTTCCCCGCTACTCCCACAATCTCGTTTCTGTTTCTCCTTTCTTCTCCTGCTTCTTCCTCTCTCTCTTTCCCTCTCTCAGCAAGTTTCTTTCCTTGAAAATTTTCACTTACTCCACTATGCCCAAGATGTCTAAAAAGTTATTCATAATTCAGAAACTTTGGCTCGTGGGATCGTACTAAGAGGATGCTATTTATGTTCAATGTGGCTACAGTAGAATGTCTTTGACCCTGGAACAATGGCCTCTGGAGAGTTCCTCCGTTTACTCGTAGCTAAGGAGAGGCAGCATTGGTAAACTTTTTAGGTTTAAAAAGAGGATGGTTGAGTCCCTCTGCCCCTCCAAACCAAAGGAGTACGCTTCCTTGAAAGAGAGAAACGAGAAAACAATCTAGAAAGGGGACAGAGAAGTCAGAGAATGAGGCTGGAAGATCTCTCCTCTCATCCAACTTCTCTGAAGTCTTTTTAGATAAAGGGTGGGACCTGGAAACTCTTGGATTTTGAAGATGCTTTGAGAGATGCCAAGGAAAAGTCCAGCTATAAGAAGACAGCATTTAATCATGAGTATTAAGCTGCCTGGTCAACACCTTGAGAAGACCAGGTGGCATAGTGGTTAAGTACTTGGCTGCTAACCAAAAGGTTGGTGGTTTGAACCCAACAGTGGCTCCTTGGGAGAAAGACATGGCAGCCTGCTTCTGTAAATATTACAGCCTTGGAAACCCTATGGGACAATTCTACTCTGTCCTTTGTGGTCGCTATGAGTCGGAATTGACTTGATGGCAATGGGTTTGGTTTTTCTTTTTTTTGGTCAACATCCAGGGTCACCTGGGAAGAATCTGTGGGTGGACTGTAGCGATCAGTTTTTAGGATTCAATCAGGCACCAGAGCCACTGAGGCCAAAGCTCCCCTGTGACCTCCATATTGTCAAATCTAACATACATCTCTTGGTTCCTGATTTATTCAACCTTTGGGAACTATCTGATGTTAGTGACACCCCCTTCCACCGTTCCAGAACCAGGTAGAATATTGGTGTTTGGGCTCCTACTGTCATGTATTGAGGATATCATACATGCAAACGCTGAGTTAGTGAGTGGTTTCTCCCAGGACCTGGCTCTGGGCTTGCCTGTTTCCTCTGGTACTGTGAGTTCCTGGCTTTTACAGACCAGAGTCAAGGCCAGTGGTTGCAGCTTTTCTGCCTCTTTTTTTTAATAAATGCGGGAGATCACACCACCCCTGGCTGCAGGTGGTGATACTGACTCAAATCCTCTGCGATGCCAGGAAAGTATTATTCTCTGTTATCCCACTGAGACCTGGTGATCTGCTTCCGTTAAGATTATAGTCAAGAAAACTGTATGGGGAGCACTTCTACTCTGCACACATGGGATCGCTGTGAGTCAGCATCAAATTGACAACAACAAACAATAACAGCCCCACCAAGCCTTGGCCATCACTGTCTTCTTGAGCAGGAGACTAAGAGGCCTATGTAGAGTTCCACCTACTTACTAATGTGTATTTCTCTTTCATGGAAATGTTTATCTTATTTTTCAGTGGAATTTTATTTTAAGCACTTGGAAAAATATTTTTCACTTACTATTGCTGTGCTTGGAATGGAGTTGAGGACACTTAAAACGTGAACTCACAATATCATCTTGCCTGGGATTGTCTCCTCCTGGTTTTTTTTTGTGTTCCCATGCTTGTCTCATAGCAGGTGCTGTATGAATTTTCTGGCTTGCTGTTACTGAGATATGGGCATGTTGGAGACGTAGAGGCCCAAGGATGAGAAAACCCAAGTTAACCACAAAGTCAGGGAAAGCTCTGTGTGTGAGCTTGGCTTTACAGACTCCACTGGGCACCTGAGGCCTTTATTCTCTGACTCAAAATTACCTCCCAAATCCCTACCTCCTGGGCAGTCTGTCGTGTGTGTTCAAGTGTCCTCACTATTAGAGTGAGTACTGGTCCTCTTAGTGTAGAAAACCACCCTCATCCACTTAAGAGCATTTACATCAGTGTTTAACGAAAGAACGACATCCTTTAAGCTGATTTGTGGCTCATCATATGGTTTGGTCCCCCAAATTTGGGCTCTTGGACCCGTGGGTCAGTGTTTATCTTCACAAGGCAGGCTCAGTGGTGGAGACAGGGGCTGTGCTGATTGCTGAGGGGATACCAACCTGTGTGAAAAGCCGATTTCCAATAATCCATAGAGAAGATAATCTGCTTTAGGCTAATCAAGTACTCTCTGTGGAGAAAAATAAGTCAGTAATGTGCCTTCAGGGAGAAACTTTGTCAGTGGGTTGTCTGAACTAAAGGCTGTGGTTACAGTCTAGCTTCAGTGTGACTTTAACTCTTTTGTGTGTTTTTCTTAGAAACCATGGAAATATTTTGATGATTGCAGCAAAGCCTATGGCTACTTGTATTGAGTTCCACCAAGCTGGAACAGCTTTATCCAACTACAGAAAACAACAACAACAATTGTTGTTGCTACCTTATTATGATCTATATATCTAGTGCATGGCCTCAGCCCCTTCTTTGCCTTTTATCAGCAACTTGTGAGATTTACAAGACTGAGCACTTGGGTATCCCAGTTTGCTGTGAGTTTCTGTGTTTTTGGTTCCTGGATGGCTCAGGGCAGTGTAGGAGACATTTGGGGATTTTGCTTGTCCAGCACCCATTTCTGTTCTTCTAGGAACTGAACACTTCTCTTTCGTGGAAAACTTATTCTAGAACCTGACCCAAGTGCCCCTTGTCACAGAGGAGGCCCCATGACCCAGGAATACTTTACAAATGGACACAGGGCCCAAACAGAGTCTCCCCAGGACATTCCTGCTGGAACGCTTAGAAAATTCTTCCATTCAACTGGGGTTCTGAGCCGGCATTCATGTTTCCACCAGTGTACCAGCTTCCCAGGTGAGCACCTGTCCAGCAGGTGGAGACAGAGGCAGAGCTCTGATGACATTGTCTGAGACCTGCTGTCTAGCCTTGCCTGAGGCCAAATGCACTCCACACTGCCCAGGTATGTAAACCAGTGCATTTGTTTCTTGGCTTAAGCTAATCTTCCATCACCTGAGTTGTCGAATTATTGTCACTTGAGATTGAAAGGGTCCTGACTCCTATACGTAGAAGCTGGGAGTGAGGAATCCATTCATCAGAATTTTTGATAGCAAGCACTATGCACATATTCGCTCATTCCATGTTGAATCCATTTATGATGGATGTCTGGCCCTCTGTCACTGCCAGGGTAGATGTTCATGAAGCTTATTGGTCAAGTGTTGATTATTTGGGTGTCTAAGGTTTGAGTGGAGGCCTCGTGGTGCCATGCTTAAAGCGCTTGGCTGTTAAGCAAAAGGTCGGTGGTTCGAAACCACCAGTAGCTCCATGGGAGAAAGATGTGACAGTCTGCTTCTGTAAAGATTACAGGCTTGGAAACCCTATGGGGCAGTTCTACCCTGTCCTATAAGTTGGAATCAACTTGATGGCAATAGGTTTAATGTTTAAGTCTCTTTGATCAATGAGGGCTGTAAGAGCCAAAGAGCCTAGAAAGGGAAAGGAGAAGCACCAGCCTAGGAGCCACTCCGGAACTGGAGCTGTTGTGTGCCAAAATGCAGGAAAGGCCAGCAACTGAGTTGCTTTCTGGGCAGTGGTGCTTCAGTGGTAGAATTCTCAGCTTCCACGCAGGAGACCCAGGTTTGATTCCTGGCCAAAGCACTTCGTGCGCAGCTACCACCCATCTGTCACTGGAGGCTTAAATGTTGCTGTGATGCCGAACCGCTTTCAGTGGAGCTTCCAGACTAAGATCAACTAGGAAGAAAGGCAATACTTCTGAAAATCAGCCAGTGAAAACCCTGTGGATCACAATGGTCCCTTCTACAACCAATCGTCAGGATGGTGCAGGACCTGGTAGCATTTCATACTGTTGTGCATGGGGTCACACAAGTCAGGGGCTGACTCAATGGCACCTAACAACAACAATGAGCTACTTTCTGCTCACTCAAACGAGACTGAAATGTCAATTTACCAGAGAGTCACAATAATTTTGCCAAGGCCACACAGTGAGTCAGATTCAGAACACAGGTCTCCTAATTTCCAGACAAGTTCCCCATCCATCAGACCGCACTTCCTTCCTGCCTTGGGGAAAAAAAAAAAACCTAGCAGTCCGAAAGCACAAGTGGGCGCAAGATTCAACAGGGGAAAATGTCACGTAGATAAATAATGTGGTGTGTGAGGTCTTTGTAGCAGAGAGCCTCGGCAGACAGGTGGGCTTTCTAGAAGTTCAAGAGAAGGAGGACGGGGCAGGGAACTTCTGAGCCTGCCGCCTCCTGACGAAAGCGGTGGAGGTTCTGACTCAGGACACACCACTGCTGTGGGGCTGTGAGGAGTAGGAGGAACAGCAGGGGAAGAAGGTGTAGAAATGAGTGAAGAAGACAAAGCAGATGTGGGGAGGGAGGAGGACTGCTTTGTGACTAGGATCTTGTTCTTCCTCTTCTGTGTGTCATATTACAATGAGACCCCTAAGTCTTACTACAGATCTGAATGGAAACATTGAAACCGTCACTGAAGGACAAAGCATGAGAGAGGGCCAGAGCATGGGAGGAAATGGCTGTGTAGGGGGGTGAAAGACAAACCAGTGAAGCCTGTTTCTTGGCCAAAAGCTGGGCCGAAGGTGTATGAAGCAGGCATGGTATGCTGGGGTCCCAGGGAGGCCCCAGACATTAGGTCCTGACCCAGGTGGAGCCTAGAGGGCTGGGGTCAGGGGAAACCTGCTGAGAAAGTATGAGATTCCTGCTACAAGGGTCTCACTGCGCTGACCACTCCCGGCCATGACAGACATTTAAACAGAAGCAAGCACACGGGAGGAACATGTCCTGATCCCTCCGGCTATGGGGCTGACATACTTCGTTTGGGAGGCTGACACCCTCTGTCTGTCCCCCGTAGCGTACAACCCGTTCCCTCAACCATGCCTAGCTTTGAATCCAAAAGCTTCATTGTGGAAGATTCATTTTGCAGCTACGTGCTGCGTGCCAGAACCCAGTGGTGAAGGGGCCCACAGGGTTCCTGCCTTCACCTTTCTGACGTCCCCTTGCCCTCCTATCCCCTGCATCAGATTCCCCTTTGCAAGAGCTGATGCCTGAGGTGTGTGCACCATCTGTGTCCCTAACTGAGAAGAAACGGCACGCTGGCATCCTCCCCCTGTCTCCTGCGACCAGCCCCTGCCCTGCCGCTGTGGTTCATCTGGCACCATTCTCAGGAAGCCCTGGGCTCGCCTCTGCACAATCAAGGTCTTCCCTCCATGCTCCCAGCCCTGCCTCCAAATGGGGAGAGGTTTTGGAAGCCAAAAAGCAATCCTTCACTCCATTAATTTCATGTGTATAGGAGAACCCGCTCTTGTAACGCATTTGAGATCCTTGCGCATCAGAGATGGGAAGAAATGGATAACAAGCACACATTATAAGTTGTTTCTGTCCCATCTTCCGCTTTAACGGTGAGTATGTCTCTGTAACCCCAGAGATATAGTGAAAAGAATCATCACAGTGACTTATGTGTCCCCTGACCTGATAGCATGTCATTAAGAGAATTAAAACGTAGATGAAGAAAGAGCAGCCGATTCAGTTACTACAAAGAGACCCAGGGGCTGAGTCTCTCTCATGGAGCATTTCAGAGGTTATTTGAACACATGTATATGTTCAACAGGAACTTCCAACTCTGGGTTCTTGAGCATAGGCAGCTGTGACTTCATCGTGGTTCTTGGTGAGTGTGTGAAGTCGTGGGTGTGTTAAGTGTGTTAATGCAGGTGACCAAGCCTGAACTCAGGTTGAGGCGTGAGTGTTTTATCAGTTGCTTCGTTTTGTGTCAGAAAAAAGTACTACTCTGTACTGTGGCCTCCCTCAGAACTTTTGTCTTGTCAGTGGCTCTTCCTGCATGGTGCCATGTCCTGCTTGGCCACACCATGGAGGGACTTCCTTTTGGGTACCTGGGGTAGACGCTGCCACAACCACAGAAGCCCTGCACTGAGTCTCCCTTGTAGTAAGGAGCCCAGGCTGGCTGGCATGGCACAGCCAGTGCTCCAGGATAATGCTGGTTGACCAAGTTGGTCAGCTAAAAAATTCCTTAAAATACCCCAAGGGAGATGTTTTTATTTTGTATTGTTTTTGAAAGGATAAATATCCTAAAACAGGGATGCCAGAGAAGAGAGCTCTGTGACTTTTATAAAATTGGCCATGCTGCAAGTTAAAAAAAAAGAATTAGTTAAAACACTAGAAATTATGGTTACAAAAATACTTCTTCTAATAGTTTACTGTCTGGCTTGAGTGAGTTTAACTTTAAGGTGCGGTAGCTCTGGAAATTTCTCGTGAGTCACTACATAATAACTGGCTGTACCATCGACCATCAGCCCACACACAATTTTCCAGCCCTGAACTTTGAGTGTTTCATACAAAATGAAAATAATACAGTCTTATGTTTTATTCTAGGGATGAGGTGGTTGGCACTACTTTAGAACTTGCTGAAGACTTGTGAATTTGATGTGTCTTACCAAATTAAAATGTTTTGAGGAAGTATCTAGTTTTTAGTTGGCAAACACAAATTGCCTTTAAGGGACACCCGTGCAAATGCAGTCTATTTTCTGTAGGTTGATTTCCTCCTTTGTGGGTTCTTTGCGTGACCTAGACCATCATCTCCCGAAATGGCCCACTCAGCCCTTGGAATCATAATTACGCATTTGAAGGAAGAATAAACCAGCAAACACAGATGGTTATCTCCCTGCATGCTTTGTTTTCTTCTTTCTTGTCTTCTGTTCTCTTTCTGGGGTTTAGAAAGCCATGTCTACTTTCTCTTGTACTGAATCAAAGGCAGCATCATGACGAAGTACTAAATAGATGCTATTCTTTCTCAATACACTGGGATTGTCCTTGAGATTTAATAGTTCTCTTAATTAAGTGCAATTGAGCCCTTGGAGAACCAACTTTGTGTAAACTCATGGGAGACCAATGTTTTCTTGAAAACCTTTCTCCATCAGAGATGCCTACTCTACTCATCAAAGCCCTCTTTAACCTTCCTGGCTCTGCTACAACTCCTCCTTCCTTGATTCTCCTGCATGCCCTTGTCTCTTCTTCTAGATAAATATGGCACTTATTGTATACGTCTGTTTTGAATGCTTGTTTGCTGCATTTTAATTTATTATCTTTGAACATGTTTATATCATCTTCACAAATAGCCTATATGTTCCTTGAGAGCAAAAACTATGCTTTGTTCATGTTTGCAATCCTCGTTGTCTAATACACAGTAGGCACTCCAGAAGTGTTTTCTGACTGATATGTTAAGGTAGCTCATTGATCTGTTAAGGTAGTCCATTAACTCCTACTTAGGACAAACCATATGACAGACACTGTGTTAGGCACTTTTACCTCCATTCTTATTGACTCTTCCCAAGGGCCCTAGGAGATAGATACTATTGAGTGGTAGAACACAAAGAGCTTCTCTGAGGCCCAAAGACAGGAAGTGGCAGAGCCGAAGCCAGTCTGATTCCAAATCTAATACCTTTTCTGCAATGCCATCTTTACAATGAGAAGTGGGATCTTCAGGAGGAGTCTCTAGATGGTGCAAATTGTTAAGCACTAGACTATTAACCAAAAGGCTAGTGGTTCAAACCCACCTAGAGACACCTTGGAAGAAAGACCTGGTGATCTGCTTCTGAAAGGTCACAGCTTTGAAAATCCTATAGAGAAGTTCTATTCTGCCCTCATGGTGTTGCCATAAGTTGGAGCTGACTTGATGACAACTAGCAACAACATCGACAACAGGATCATCATGAAGGCCAAGAGGTGGGGTACCTCCTTTTTCTGGGAGGGAGGGCTGTTTAGGAAGTCAGCTTGAGGTCCAGGGGCAGTCTGCAGAGCACCAGGTCCTGTTGCAGTTGCCTGCAGGGAACGATAATGCATGCTGCTGGAGAGTTCCCATTGCTGGCCTGAACTCACAGCCCTAGCTGTGCTGGAGAGCCGCCCCTTAGGTGTCTGTCTTAGCTCCACTTCTTATCCTTGTTCTGCTGACCGACATCACAAGGGTCCTGATGGCCTTGGGGAAGAAGAGGGCCTCTGAAAGCTTTGTCTTTTATTCTCCCTGGCTTTCCACATGATGGACTTGTGCCGTTTTCCCAGCAGCCTCAAGCTTCCCTTCAGACAGAGCTTGCTGCAGGCAGAAAGGAGACAAAGCAGGATGGCTGGCCCTGAGTATGAGAAGACAGCTCTGCAGGAACTGAGCAGGGCTTTGAAGTCCCTGGGGCTCACAGTGGGTAGAAGTTTGGCTGCAGACCTGCATGTCTGTGCTCACAGACGGGCACTGTAAACCTGGGCAACTAGGCGACAGTGCTCTGTCACCCGATGCGGCACACTTGAATGGGCTTGCCCGGAGTGGGAATCCGCATGACTGTACACAATGAGAGAGCTCGGTGCTTAGCAAAAGAGCATTACGACAAAAGGGAAATCTTGGCTAACATACTACTGCGGTTTTAGGTAATTTTCCTTTGTTAGTGAATAAACCAATCTTCGGGGGCGGGGGATATGAAAAATTTCATCCATACACGGCAAAGTTTCTCAGTGTCAAATGTCTGTCACAAATTTTGCTTGTGGTCACTTCCAAAACCTACAATTTAAAAAATCGCGGCAATTATCCCAACCAAAGTGCTATTGAGTGCACTTTCCAGTGGTTGGTCCTCAGGTTCCTTTCCCAACAATGTTTTCCTCGTGCAAGAAGCCCAAAGGAGCGTGCGTGGCTCCTGAAGCCGAGAAGTCAACTCTGCGGAAAATTTGCATGCTGTAATTGAGTTGCCGGGAATACACAAGACCTAATTTTTCAGGCTTGTGATGGTCGTGATTCCCTGCAGTGTTCCAAGTTGGCACTAAAAATGGCAGCCAGACTCCTCTGCTCTCTTGTGACCTGGCTGTGAGATTGAGCCTTCATAACCCAGCTCCAACCAAAAACCAGTGCTGCTGGCTTGATTCCAACTCATGGTGACCCCAGTGTGTCAGAGGAGAACTGTGCTCCATAGGGTTTTCAGTGGTTGAAATCTAGACACAGGGTAAATTCTTGGAGGGCAAGAACTTCTCATACTTCTTTAGCTAAGTATTTAGTAGATGCTGAGTTCCTTTCAATGAATAAACAAAGATGGATTTTGTATTCCTTTGGAACGTTTTGAGTGAATGCCTTTGATTTGGCCCTGTGCACACATGTGACATGGATGTGGGATTGGGGTGAAGTTGTGGAATGAGCCCTTGTAGAACCCTTGCGGATAATTTTCAAGAAAGATGGTACTAGTTTTTTTTTTTTTTTTAATCATTCCTGGTTCAGAGGTTGGATTTAATATGGGGGTCATGAATTCACAGAGATTCCCTGCCTCCACTAATAGTCAAAGACACGATATGAGTTTTCCTTGTGTGTGTGTGTGTGTGTGTGTGTGTGCACGTGCACGTGTATCGAATCTTGTTATTGTATTGCAGCAAAACACCACGGAGCTGATTCCTGACTTGAAGGCTGTTCCTTTCACTACATCATTCCATCATGCTATACCCTGAGATACCAATCTAAAGGTTGGCAATTCGAACCCATCCAGTGCATTGTGGAAGAAAGGCCTGGCAATCTGCTTCTGTAAAGATTACACCCTTTTCTCTGATCCTGTTTCTTGAACCAACAGATGCTTTCCCAGTGGAACATTCTGATACTCAGGATCCAAGTATGTTCACACAGTAAACCTTGAGATGTGGAGATGAGGGAGGATTCAGAGATGGTTTTTGTTATAATTTAGCCTGAAGGCGAATGAAAACTTTGGTCTGAAGATTTGGGGTTGGCTGTCTCCATGGTCCTGAATTCCCAGGGCCAGCCAGAGGCAAAAATACAGAACTGAAATTTATCTCTGGAAGTTTCTCACCTTCCTTCCCACCTGTTAGCCATTTTTCCCCAAGGTAAGGGACTCTCTCTTGAATCAGGTGACTCACTGCCTTCTTTCCCAGCCTTTTGTCAAAACCTGTGTCCAAGTTGTTACTACTTTGTTACTGCTTTGACAATTGCAGTGACCCCAAGCACAGATGGAGCTACTGGTAAGCCATGGCTTCAATAAGAAGAAGTGCTGTCCTGGGCAGCATTTACAGAAGTGGATCCAGATTAAAGAGGTAACAGTTCTAGGACGTTCTGCATTGGTCAGATCACGTTTGTTTAGTTCTGAAGGTCACATTTTAAGAGGGACATTGGCTAACAAGGGCACATCCAGATGAGGATGAGGTGACCAAACTGGTGAACTATGAGGATGGCGTTACCGAAGAAATGTTGGAAGAACTGGGCATTTGCAGTCTGACGAAAAAGACCAGGGCGATCCTCGGATCTCAAGGCTGGGATGTAAAGGTGATCAGCTGAAACACCTTTCTCATATTTTAATTTATTTTCTATACATCTCTGCCAGATGATAACTAACCTTGTACTAAAAATCTCATGACATACAACTCACTACCCAGAACCCCATAACATGATACCAAAACCCCAGAATCCATTGTTGTCAAGTTGTCTTAGTCATCTAGTACTGCTCTGACAGGAATACCACAAGTGGATGGCTTTAACAAAGAGAAGTTTATTCTCTCACAGTCCAGTAGGCTGGAAGTCTGAATTCAGGGTGCCAGCTCCAGGGGAAGGCTTGCTTTCTCTGTTGGCTCTGGAGGAAGGTCCTTGTCATCAGTCTTCCCTTGGTCTGGGAGCATCTCAGCACAGGAACCTCAGGTCCAAAGGACACGCTCTGCTTCCGGCGCTGCTTTTTTGGTGGTATGAGGTCCCCCTGTCTCTCTGCTCGCTTTTCTCTTTCATATCTTGAAGAAATTGGCTTAAGACATGATCTAATCTTGTATATCTCATCTATATAAATAGCCACTAATCTATCTCATTTCATCATAGGATAAGATTTACAACACATAGGGAAATCACATAAAATGGTAGATAGTCACCCAATACTGAGACTCATGGCCCAGCTAAGTTGACAGATATTTTGGGGGGACATAATTCAATCCATGACACAAGTTGATTCTGACTCGATTTTGACTCATGTGTTACAGAGTAGAACTGCTCC
Organism: Loxodonta africana; assembly: GCF_030014295.1. Lineage (NCBI taxonomy): Eukaryota > Metazoa > Chordata > Mammalia > Proboscidea > Elephantidae > Loxodonta > Loxodonta africana. Next base: position 60,953,352 of record NC_087358.1, read on the forward strand.
TAAGGTTTTCTTGGCTGTAATCTTTACAGAAAGATTGCTAGGCCTTTCTTCCACAGTGCACTGGGTTCAAACTGCCAACCTGTAGATTAGTAGTAGAGTACAAACCACCTGTGCCACCCAGTGGCCATCCAGACCCTGGCAGCCACCTTAAATATTTCAAGTGAAGATATATGAAGACCTCCAGAAGGCAGAACCTCTGTCAGTGGGAACGAAAGGGAGGCATTCTTTTGATTCCATATGGCCAGGTAATTGTGAGAAATGTGAAAATGGTAGGTGTTGGCTTAGGTGCCAGGCGTAAGGTCCCTGTCAATGTCAAGATCTGCTACATTTGTTTATAATCAGTCAAGTTTCTTTGATTACCAGGAGTAGAAACCCAAATGAGACAAGCTTACATAAAAACAAGATTTAGGGCAAGGCAAGAATGAAACATACATCTCATTGACCCTCAAGAATCAGAAACAAAGTATAGCCAGACTACTGAAGCTGAAATTGGAAATTCCAGAACCAGGCTTATAGGGCACATGGTCTTTCCTCTGGTTGTCTCTGTTGTTCTGTCTTTCTTTCTTCAGATTGGCTTTTTCCTTTACTCATAACTTCTCCCTCATAACCTCAGCTTACGTATAGGGTTTGTCAGGCCATAGCGCCAACTCTAATCCTGGCTGTACCTGAATTTACCTCTCAACTCCTTATTGAAGAATTATCATCTTCATTCCTCTTAGCTCTAAATCTAAAGAAAGTGAATCAGCTTGGCTTAGCCCAGCCTTTCGGTGGGCTCCCCTTGTCTCATGTGTATAACCCTGCTCCAGTCAGCTCAGCTTGGGGAGCACGGGGCCATATGCATGAGTGAGGACAGGTTCTCTAAGACTATGTGAGGATCACAAAGATTACCAAAGAAAGAAACCAAACCATTGCTGTCAAGTTGATTCCAACTCATAGCGACCCTAACTGAAATAGGCGCAAAGCCTTGAGTCAAAGAAAGGAATAATACCTAGCTGTGGAATTTAGCCCTTCCTAAAGGAAGGAGGGGGGACATTGGTGGTTCAGTGGTTCTCACCTTCCATTAGGGAGATCCAGATTCAATTCCCAACCAGTGCATCTCCTGTGCAGCCAGCACCCATCTGTCAGTGTTGCTATGATGCTGAACGTCTTGCTATGACGCTGAACGTCTTGCTGTGACGCTGAATGTCTTGCTGCGATGCTGAACATCTTGCTGTGATGCTGAACAGATTTCAGCAGAGCTTCCAGACTAAGACAGACTAGAAAGAAAGGCCTGGTGATGTACTTCTGAAAAACAGCCTATGAAAACCCTATGGATCACAATGGTCCGCTTTGCAACTGATCATGGGGATGGTGCATGACTGGACTGTGTTTTGTTCCACTGTTCATGGGGTCAGCATGAGTTGGGGGCCAACTTGACAGCAGTGACAATACCAACAACAACTAAGGAAGGAGACTTTTGGCAAGGAAGGGCCTTTCCAATCTTGCCTCATGGTTCCCTACCTGCTTTGCTTGGTTTCTCCCTAGAATCTTCTCTTCTTTGTGGTAACACAGAGCTCCCACCCTTTTCTCATCTGATTTTATTTTGCTTCGATAAATCTGTATTTTTTTTGTCCACACAGTTTAACTGTTTTCTTTCTTGTTCCTACCACTACTGTTGTTTATTCTCAGAATGTTGTATGCACTTTTCAAAAACTGCCCCAGTAGACCCTGTCTTCTGCAGTTACACATGTATGTTTTAAACAGAAAAGTCAGAATTAGTTTCTGGTGTCATATCCTATCCTTCAGGAATGCATCTTCCTTTCAGCCTGGAGGGCTGAGTAGGATGACAAATGAGAAGCAATCATTTCACACGTCCTGGTAAAATAAATATCCTCCATCAGAACAGCAGGTGATTAGATCTTCATTTTGATATATTCTGCCGTGTCTTTAGAAATGAACTAGTAAGACGTGATTTCAAAGAGAATGCAAATTTCCAGCCCAGGACTGTGTTGAGGAAACTGCAAGCCTGTGTAAAGCAGAATAGAGGTGAACTCACTTGGGGCAAATGTCCTCACATCAGCTTAGACTCAAATCTAGACCAGCAATGTAGACAGCTCACGTGGGGAAGCATGCAGTGCCTGATTTACTATTCATTTCTACCACTTGTGGTACCAAAATTACCTACGAAGTTTGTCGAAGCATTAATATGCCTGAGCCATCTCCTGGATGGAGTCATGGGTTGAGTCTGTAAATTATTTATCTTGTGAAAGAAAAGCTTGATTTAAAAATTAAGTTGATATAAAGAAAATGTTCTATATTTAACTTTGATAAGTAGCATCTGGGGTCTTAAAAGGTTGTGAGAGGCCATCTAGGATACTCCACTGGTCCCACCCTGTCTGGAATAAGAGAGAATGAAGAAAACAAAGACACAAGGGAAAGATTAGTCCAAAGGACTAATGGACCACAGCAACCACAGCCTCCACCAGACTGAGTCCGGCACAACTAGACGGTGCCCAGCTACCGCCACCAATTCCTCTGACAGGGATCACAACAGAGGGTTCCAAACAGAACTGGAGAAATATGTAGAACAAAATTATAACTCACAAAAAAAGACCAAACTTACTGGTCTGACAGAGACTGGAGAAACCCCCAGAGTATGGCCCCTGGATACCCTTCTAGCTTGGTAATGAAGTCACTCCTGAGGTTCACCCAATCCAAAGATTAGACAGGCCTACTAAACAAACAATTATACACGTAGCTCAACCACGCATACGAGACCAAGTGGGCACACCAACCAGGGACAAGGATGAGAAGGCAGGAGAGGACAGGAAAGCTGGACAGATGGAAATGGGGAACCCAAGGTAGAGAAGGGGAGAGCGTTGATACATTGTCGGGTTGGCAACCAATGTCACAAAACAATATGTGTATCAGTTGTTTAATGAGAAACTAATTTGCTCTGTAAACCTTCATCTAAAGCACAATTAAAAAAGGAAAATAAAATAAAAATTAAGTGGAGCACCATGTTATCATGTGATGTAAGAATCACTATACATTGCCTTGTCTGAAAAGCTTTCCTCCCCCTTCTCTTAGTTCAACACTTCCTTCTGAGAGTAGAGGCAGAACAGCAGCGTGGCTAAGAGTATGGCACCTAGACCCAGGCGGCTTTGGGTTTGATAGGAGTCCTGCCATTGACCAGCAGTGTGGCTTTGGGCAAAGTTCTTAAACAATCACTCTGTGCCTTGGTTTCTTAATCTGTAAAATGGAGATGATAATAATAATACCTAATTCAGAATTGCCATGGTGAATAGGTGAATAAGACTGAAGACGAATTGATGCCTTCAAATTCTGGTGTTGGTGAAAAATATTGAATACACTATGAACTGTCAGAAGAATGAACAAATCTGTCTTGGAAGAAGTATAGCCAGAATGTGCCTTGGAAGACTTCATCTCACTTACTTTGGACATGTTATCAGGAGGAACCAATCACTGGAGAAAGATATCATGCTTGGTAAAGTAGAGGGTCAGTGAAAAAAGAGGGAAATCCTTAATAAGATAGACTGACATAGTGGCTGCAACAATGGGCTCAAACATAGCAATAATTCTGAGGATGGCATTGGACCGGGTAACATTTCATTCTATTACACATAAGATCTCTATTAGCTGTAGCCTACTCGACTGCACCTAACAACAAATGGGAAGTGAATAAGTTAATTCACACATAACTCTTAGAACAGTGTCTGGCATGTGAGAAACACTATGAAAGTATTAGTAGCAATTGTTACAGAAAAATGTTAAAATGTACGCCCCAACTCTCTTAGATTAAATAGGGCATAAATAACACAAAAATATTTCAGGAATGACTGTAATGAAGTACTTCAGGTGACAACGTAATTTATTAGGAACCCAGAAAAGCAGAGTTAGTAAGTGACCTTGGACAAATCATTTAACCTTTTTGTGTCTTAACCCGTTGCCGTCGAGTCAATTCCAACTCATAGCGACCCTATAGGACAGAGTAAAACTGCCCCATAGAGTTTCCAAGGAGTGCCTGGCGGATTTGAACTGCCGATTTGTGTCTTAGTTGATCCTTTTTAAAATTTTTTTTTGTGCTTTAAGCGAAAGTTTACAAATCAAGTCAGTCTCTCATACAAAAATTTATGTATACCTTGCTACATACTCCTAGTTGCTCCCCTCCAAAGAGACATCACACTCCTTCTCTCCTATGTCTATCTCCGTGTCCATTCAGCCAGCTTCTGACCCTGTCTGCAGTCTCATCTCCCCTCTGGGCAGGAATTGCCCATATAGTCTCATGTGTCTACTTGATCCATGAAGCTCATTCCTCACCAGTATCATTTTCTATCCCATAGTCCAGTCCAATCCCTGCCTGAAGAGTTGGCTTCGGGAATGGTTCCTGTCTTGGGTTAACAGAAGGTCTGGGGACCATGACCTCCGGGGTCCTTCTAGTCTCAGATCATTAAGTCTGGTCTTTTTATAAGAATTTGAGGTCTGCATCCCACTGCTCTCCTTCTCCCTCAGGGATTCTCTGTTGTGTTCCCTGTCAGGGCAGTCATCGGTTGTAGCCAGGCACCATGTAGCTCTTCTGGTCTCTGCTTTATGTGGCCCTTTCTGTCTCTTGGGCTCATGATTACCTTGTGTCTTTGTTGTTCTTCATTCTCCTTTGATCCAGGTGGGTTGAGACCATTTGATGCATCTTAGATGGCTGCTTGCTAGTGTTTAACCTGTTTAACCCCAGATGCCGCTCTCCAAAGTGGGATGCAGAATGTGTTCTTAATAGATTTTATTATGCCAATTGACCTAGATGTCCCCTGAAACCATGGTCCCCAAACCCCTGCCCCTGCCTTGCTGGCCTTCGAAGCATTCAGTTTATTCAGGAAACTTCTTTGCTTTTCATTTAGTCCAGTTGTCCTGACCTCACCTGTATTGTGTGTTGTGTTTCCCTTCACCTAAAATAGTTCTTGTCTACTATCTAATTAGTGAATACCACTCTCCTTCCCTCCCTCCCCACTCTTGTAACCATCAAAGAATATTTTCTTCTCTGTTTAAACTATTTCTTGAGTTCTTATAATAGTGGTCTCATACAATATTTGCCCTTTCGCAACTGACTAATTTCACTCAGCATAATGCTTTCCAGATTCCTCCATGTTATGAAATGTTTCACAGCTTCATCGTTGTTCTTTATCAATGCCTAATATTCCGTTGTGTGAATATACCATAATTTACTTATCTATTCATCCATTGATGGGCCCCTTGTTTGCTTCCATTTTTTTGTTATTCTTTAGTTGATCCTTTTGTAAAATGGGAGTTATACCTTATATGCTTAAAAGTATAAGTTTAGATGACTTTCTAACTGTACAAACTCCATAAGTGTTTAATATGTGGGCAATTTGCTAATGAAATCCCAGTAGATGGGTTTTTTTTTCCTGTTTTTATATAATTTATTCATTCACCCAACAAATGTTTATTGAGTGTTTACTACAAAGCAAGTATTGAACTAGACACTGGAGCAATCAGAATTCATAATAAAAGCAATGGTGATAAGACACTACATGATATAGTAGGTGATTCTAGAGCCTGAGTTAGAATCCTGGCCTCTGGCACTTACCTGCTGTGTGCTCTTGGGCAAATTACTTAGCTTCTCGGTGCTTTGCTTTCCCTATCTGGTTGTTCTTGTTGTTAGGTGCCGCTGAGTTGATTTTGACTCATAGCAACCCTATGTACAACACAATGAAACACTGCTCAGTCCTGCACCATCATGACAATCATTGCTATGTTTGAGCCCATTGTTGTAACCACTGTCAATCCGTCTCGTTGAGGGTCTTCCTATTTTTGCTCACCCTCCACTTTACCAAGCATGATGTCCTTCTCCAGGGACTGGTCCCTCCTGATAACATGTCCAACATACATGAGATGAAGTCTTACCACCCTTGCTTCTAAGGAGCATTCTGGCTGTATTTCTCCTAAGACAGATTTGTTCATTCTTTTGGCAGTCCATGGTATATTCAATATTCTTTGCCCACACCATAATTCAAAGGCATCAATTCTTTGGTCTTCCTTACTCATTGTCCAGCTTTTATATGCATAGGAGGCGACTGAAAATACCGTGTCTTTGGTCAGCTGTACCTTAGTCCCCAAAGTGGTGTCTCTGCTTTTGAACACCCCACTCCTGTTACCAAATTCTTAGTTATCTAGTTCTGCTGTAATAGAAATACTACAAGTGCGTGGCTTTAACAAACAGAAATTTATTCACTTACAGTTTAGGAAGCTAGAAGTCCAAATTCAGGGTGCCAACTCCAGGGGAAGGCTTTCTCTCTGTGATGACTCTGGGGGGAGGTCTTTGTCATCTATCTTCCCCTGGTCTAGAAACTTCTCAGCACAGGGACCTCATGCCACCAAGAATGAAGAACCAGGAGGGGAACATGTCCTTTGGAGCTTTCTTTGACCTGTTCTGACCATAAAAGCGACCAACACACTAGAGTCTCCTTTGTTCTTGCTGAAAATGTTTTTTCTTTTTACTTCTGAAAGAAGACAACTAATTAAGCACCTGCAATGTGCTGGGCATTGTGTGCTACATATATTATCTCATTTCTTACAACAAAATAAATAAAATAAACTGGGGCTTAAGGAGTTAAATATCTCTCCCAAGTTCACTGAGCTGGTAAGTGAAAGGGTCAGGATTCATACTAGACTGTCAGCCTTCGATTCATGCTGCTGTTGTTAGTTGCCTTCAAGTCAGTTCTGGCTCATGGCAACCCCAAGTATAACAGAACAAAATGTTGCCTGGTCCTATGCCATCCTCATGATCATTGGTATGTTTAAGTCCTTTGTTTGTGTCCATTTTCCATTCTTCTGGAAGCTCATGGTATATTCAATATTCTTTGCCAACACCAGAATTCAAATGCATCAGTTCTTTTTCTGTCGTCCTTTTACACTGTCCAGCTTTTGAATGCGTATGAGGTGATTGACAAGACCATGCTATACTAGCAATACTTCCCAGACCTACCTATCATGAGAATCACCTAGAAGTATTTATTAAACATAGATTCCTTGGTCCTTGGAGTGGGGACCAGGAATCTATAATATTAACAGATGTCCCAGGTGGTAAGATTTGGTAATAGTGTACCAAAGCTCTCTCCATCATTGATGCTCCTGAGCTTTGTCAGTGGAATGAATGCAATTGTGTGCTGAACTGTTCTCATCTCCTCATCCCACTCATGTATTCTTAATATCCCTCATAACCAGCCTTTCTCTTCCCTGTGTCCTCCACTGTGCCTTTGAGAGAGATGGCTACCTAAAGCATCTTCTCTGGAGATCTCCCAACCCCTTAGTTTTCCTAGTCACTTGTTCAGGTTTCTTCCCAGTCTTTGCCTTTGATCCCTCCTTCGCCTTCCTCTAGCCAACATTTTTTTAAAAAATATTTTATCAAGTTTTTCGTGAAAGTTTACCAGCAAATTAGTTTCCTTTTTAACAATTATTATACATATTGTTCAGGGACTTTGATTATATTTTCCACATTGTGTCAACATTTTCCATATTTCTGTTCTTGTTGTTCTGCTTTCTTTAATCCAGCTTCCCTAACCCCTCCCCCTGACCTACTCATTTATGCTTTAGGGTAAATGTTGACCATTTGGTCTCATATAGATGGTGACTTTTTTTTTTTAAAGGGTCACAGCACTCACTGGTGATATTCCTTATTTTATGAGCCAATCTGTTATTTAGATGAAAGGTGACCTCTGGGAGTAGTTTCAGTTCAAAGTTTAAAGGGTATCTCTGGATGATAGTCTTGGGGATTCCTGTAGTCTTTATTGGTCCAGTAAGTCTGGCCTTTTAAAAAAAATAAGAATTAGCATTTTGTTCTACAATTTTCTCCCATTCTATCTGGGACCATCTATTGTGTCCCTGGTCAGAACTGTCAGTAGTGGTAGCCAGGTACCATCTAGTTCTTCTGGTCTCTGGATAAATAATAAGGTCATGGTTCATGTAGGCAATTAGCACGGTAGACTATATTCTTCTTTGAGTCTTTCTATTTTTCTCCAGATGAGTAGAAACAAATAGTTGTATCTTAGATGGATGCTTGCAAGCTTTTAAGACCCCAGATGCTACTTATCATACTAGGATGTAGAACATAAACTTTATAGACTATGTTGTGCCTGTTGACGGAGTTTCCCACTAGACTATGTTCTTAAGACTTCAAACCTAGTAAATCATTCCTGCGAGGTGTTTGGTTATGTCTGGGAGGCAACTGTGACTGTGTCCCCTTTGTACTTTAACCTGTATATGAATATATGTACGGCACATACAAAACCAAACCAAACCGATTGCCATCGAGTTGATTCTGATTCACAGTGACCCTATAGGACAGAATTGAATTGCCCATAGGGTTTCCAAGGAGAGGCTGTAGACTCAAACTGCCAACATTTTGGTTAGCAGCCAAGCTCTTAACCACTGTGCCACCAGGGCTCCACAGCACACACAAACATGTATATACCTGTGCCTAAAAATACACACCTATATATGCACATGTATATACACACATATACCTTGCTATCCACATATATGCATATATATCTACTAATGTAACCACTCATATTTTTGAGTTGTTACTGTTGTTATTGTCAAATTGTGTATGTTATAGCATTTACCAATAAAACAAAACAAAACAGAAGAAACTCATTGCCATTGAGTTAATTCTGACTTACAGTGACCCAATAGGACAGAGTAGAACTGCCCCCGAAGGTTTGCAAGGAGCGGATGGTGGATTCGACCTGTCGATCTTTTGGTTAGTAGCTAAGCTCTTAACTGCTATGCCACCAGGGCTCCAAAAGCCTACAGCACAGGTTCCCAGGTGGTCTCCCATCCAAGTACTAACCAAGCCCGACCCTGCTTAGCTTCCGAGATCAGAAAAGATTTGGTGGGTTCAGGGTCCCTTAATCTTGTGTATTTCTAATTGTCATCATTTACCTTGGTTAAGTTGTACATACTTCATCCACATTCAATATTGGCTTTCCTATCCCCAAAACACCAAGTGTCTACTGTCTGGAGAGTAATTCCTTCCAGTCAACAATCTATTCTTTTTTCTTTCCTTTTTTAAAAAATAGACATTAGATTTTAGAGCAGTTTTAGGTTTACAGAAAAATTGCACAAAGTACCGAGAGCACTCAGATACCCCTCCTTGCCTGCAAAGTTTCTCGTGTTATTAACACCTTTCATTCCTGTGGCCCATTTATTACAACAGAATGAACCAGTACTGATACATTACTATTAACTATAAAGTCCATAGATTACATTAGAGTTCACTCTGTTGTACAGTTACATGGGTTTTGACAAATGCATACTATCATGTGTCCACCATTATAGTTGTTGTGTGCCATTGAGTCGATTCTGGCTCATAGCGACTGCATGTGACAGAGTAGAAGAGCCCAAGAGGGTTTTCTTGGCTGTAATCATTACAGAAGCAGATCTCCAAGTTTTTCTCTCACAGAGCCACTGAGTAAGTTTTGCAGCTGAGTGCTTAACCTTTGTGCCACCAGGGCTCCCATCCGTCATTACAGTGTTATACAGAATAGTTTCATTGCCCTAAACGTGCCCTGGGCTCCACCTTTTCATCTCTTCCTCCCTCTTTCTGAACCCCTGGCAACCACTGATTTATCTACTGCCCTTATAGTTTTTACCTTTTCCAGAATGTCATCTAGTTGGAATTATACAGTACGCAGCCTTATCAGACTGGCTGCTTTCACTTAGTGAGGTGCGTTTAAAGTTTCTCTGTGTGTTTTCATAGCTTGATTACTAATTTCTTTTTATCGCTGATCATCCATTCCTCTTTACACCCCCACCCCCACTTGCCTTTTCCTTGGATGTTTCTCAAACCATTGAGATTACCATGAACGGCATACTTGTATACCACATTATAATGAAAACTGAACTGTGGTCTAAATTTTCATTCAGAGTATATCACAATAAATTCAAATATTAATTATATAAATGATACGAAACTTGTTATAGATAAAATAATGACTGCCATGTATTTGACCAAAAATGATTACATTTTAAGCTAGAGAGCCAAGGTAAATGTGGTGGGTCCTGTTAAAAGCCAGACATGCCTGTGTAATTTGTAGAGGGTCATCTCATTGACATGGTGCTTCAAGCCCTGCGTTGTCTTCTCTTGGCGATGCTTGGATTTGGAACTCTAGATCATGGTGTGACTGCAGAGCCTGGTTAATTTCCTACCCAGGCCAAATGATGGTTCCAGAAACATTAGTCTGCTGAAAAAAACCTTGATTTCTGCAATTGTGTAAGTCAAGGTCAAATGCACTCATATTTGATGCAATGACAAATTGATTCAAGGACTTTGACCCAGAAGCAACCACTAGAGAAGCCAAGCCTGAATTAGATGCAAAAACAAGCAGTTGTGTGTGTGATTGCAGTCTGAGTAAATGGCACTTAGAAACAGCGAATTGATTGCATACCTGGGAGAGGAGAAATAATTGGGTGAATAACATTCGTAGCTGCTTATTTACACACCAAAGCGGATTTTCAGTTGAGAGGCGTGTGATTATTCCAGAAGGGTTTCTTGGAGGACAAGAATTATATACATGGTTGTGAATAATCATGTTGTTCTCTTTTATTACATTATTGTTAAAAATTTCTTGGATTTACTGTCATTCTCAAGGTATGTATAAGCAAACTGTAAAACAAAGTGCTTTACCCAGGTATGTATAATTTTTTTGGTATTTTGAGAATGTGTTAATTCAATAGTTTTTTTTTTTTTTTTTTTTATGGTTTCCAGAAACTTTGAGGAAGGAGTCAACTCAAAACGGTATTGTTAGAATGACTAAAGTGACTAAACCAGTTGTCTTGGAGTCGATTCCAACCCATGGTAACCCCATGTGTGTTCGAGTAGAACTGTGTTCCATTGGGTATTCGATGGCTGATTTTTCAGAAGTTAGTCATCAGGCCTTTCTTCTGAGGTGTCTCTGGGTGGACTTGAAGCTCCAACCTTTCACTTAGCAGCCAAGCTCATAACCGTTTGCATCACCCAGGGACTCCTTGGGACATAATTCAATAGACTGAGGTAAACTGATTGTGTGATCTTGAACAACTTAATCACTTCAGCTGTCTGAGTCCTACTTCTCTCATCTGTAAAATGGAATACCACTGTTCTCACTGGGTTGTTGAAACAATTATGTAAACCAGCGTATACAATAGTGCCTGGTCAACTACAAAGCCCCACAGAAACGGTATCACTGTTGTATGTTCTGTGGAAAGGAACAGGCAGTTACCTAACGTTGGTTGAATACCTCTGACAGGACTTTCACTCAGAAGCAAAGGGTGTCTGTCAGGTTGTGGGCAATTTTAATATTGTTGGTGACTTTATGACACTTAGAGAACAGAGGACAGCCTGGTCTCTATCACCAAGTAATGACTGATATCTGTGGTGGCCAAATGGAATGTAGATGATAAAGTGGTCTCCTGGGGCTTTAGACACTCAGCAGACAGCTCATAGCCTCAAACCAAATCAAACCTGAAGCTGTTGAGTCAATTTCGAACTGCTGCATAGGGTTTTCAAGGCTGTAATCTTCACGGAAACAGACTGCCACATCTTTCTCCTGAGGAGTGACTGGTAGGTTCGAACCGCTGACCTTTTGGTTAGCAGCTGAGCACTTTAACCACTGTCCCACCAGGGCTTGGCTCATAGCCTAAGACCAAATTGTAGTACTTCCTAAATGGTTTCGCAAGGAATTCCAGTCCTTTGATAACACAGTTTCATGGCTGAGTAAGTTTGAGAAATGCTGCATGCATATGTCCTTCTTAGGGCTAACATTGTGAACGTGTATGGTATAAAGCTGTACTGTACTACACTAGCCAAAAAAAGGGTGACTAACTATAAATTAAGGAGAACTGGTGGTGCAATGGTTAAGTGCCTGGCTGCTAACCGAATGGTTGGCAGTTCAAACCCACCCAGTGGCTCTGTGGGAGAAAGACCTGGTGATCTGCTCCCGTAAACATTACAGCCAAGAAAACCTTATGAAGCAGTTCTTCTCTGTCATATGAGGTCAGTATGAGTTGAAATTGACTTGACAGCAGACAACAACAACATATTAATTAAAATTAAATAAAACAAAAAACTCAATTCCTTACCCAAATCAGCTACATTTCAAATATTTAATAGTCACATGTGGCTAGTGGCTACCATATTGGAAAGTACAAACTTACAATAATTCCATTGTTGTAGAAAGTTCTGGAATTGGACAATGCTGGAAAAGCTCCAAGGCCTCCTGCAGTAAAGAACTTATTTTAATGTGTTTATTTCTCAAACATTTTAATATCCGGCAGAGCTACCATTTTGCAAAGCCCTGTTTAGAAAATATGGTTTGGCATCCTTCGGGTGGTAGATCTTTCAAGACTGGATTTGATGTTTCACTGACTTGCTCAGCAACTCTTGTACCTTTATAAAAACAAACAAAACACAGTTGCCATCAAGTGAACACCAACTCATGTGACCCCATGTGTGTCAGAGTAGAACTGTGCTTTCTAGGGTTTTCAATGGCTAATTTTTCAGAAGTACATTGCCAGGCCTTTCTTCCAACGTGCCTCTGGGCGTACTCAAACCTCCAACTTGATTAGCAGCCAAGTGCTTTGCCTGTTTGCGCCACTCAGGAACTCCTCTGTTCTTTACAGTCCTTCAAATCCTTTTCCTGCTATCCTTATCAGAGTTACTGCCCCTGTTGAAAAATTAATGATTTTGGTATTCTAGAACATACCTCACCATGTTTCTTCATGTCTCTGTTAAACTCATCAACAGCTGATGCTCCCACTGTTAGAGACTCACAGAACTTCAGAGATGGAAGGGGCCTTAGAGATAATGTAATTCAGTCCCCTTATTTTCCGGACGAAGAAACTGAAGCCTGGAAATGTTATAGGACTTTCCTAAGTTAATAGAAAAGTCCATTCTCCTGAAACCCATTTCTCACTAAGGTAGTTCATTTTGTCTTCACAAGCTGAAAACAATAGCAAGTATTAATGGACTAGGATTGTATCCATGATAAATATGGACTTCACCTCTATTTTGAGGTCTTACCTGTCTTAGGTGTGCGGAGTGGGCTCTGAATAAATTTATTCTGTGTCAGCCCAATGTGTTCTTGCAAGCTCTGACAAGATAGAGCCTATCGCTGAATAAATCACCTATCACTCTCTTCCTTCCCACTGCTTTATGAAAATGTCTGATGATTTTCAGCAACCAGTCAATAACATCTGAACAAGTTTGCATCTGTTTTTGAACCTTCTTGGAGCTGTTTTGATTATGATTCTAGGTAGACCCTATCTCATTTTCATTTCTTTGGCCATAGGATATAAAAGCTGGTGAAACTTGCCATCAATCTGCATAATAGAAGAAAAACTTACTAGTTTACAGGAGGGTTGACATTTACTGTGAAGGGTTTCTTTCAGAGAGTCAGGTGACATATGCATCTCTGTGTCTAGTACCTTGAAGAGGAAGGTAACACATGTGATGTCTCAGAGGTTGTAAAAGGAAGACAGGCCATCTGTCTGGGAAATGTCCTGGGAGGAATTACCCTATTAGGGCTGTGATCTGGAACAAATATACTTCTGGCACCTTTGCTAGGATGTCAGTGGGAAAGCCCCATTAGTCATCTTTGCCAGATGGGGGCTTCTGGAAACCCTTTCTGTGGCTCTATACATGACTCTGTTAATGAAAACACTGAAGCCACAGGGATTGTGACCACTTATGTCTCATCCTGCTGACCCTCTGGCCCCGCGAGAATCACAAAGAGACGAATGAGTCGTGGAGCCTGATCTTTGAGATTTTTGAGTTTTGAAATGTGGGAAATATCATTCACAATTTCTCTTAGAATAAAGATACAGAGAATTTTGAACTTTACAGAACATATCCCACTTGAGTCTACACCTGAATCTCTGAAGAAGGGGCCTTCCCAGGTCATTTTTGTACACTCTGATGTTTGAGAGTCACTGCTCTGGAGGAAGCACTCATTTTCTTAGGATGTCATCAGCTGCATGAACACTGAAACAAACAAAAAACGCATTGCCATTGAGTGGATCCCATGTGTTACGGAGTACAACTACTCCATAGCTTTTTTTTTTGGCTGTAATCTTTATAGAAGCAGATTGTCGGGTGTTTCTTCCACAGTGTCACTGGGTAGGTTTGAACCACAAACCTTTAGGTTAGTAGTGAAGCAAAAACGGTTTGTGCCACGCAGAGCCCTCTACATGAATGATAATGCAACTGAATTATCATCAAAGAGAATAATGTCAGTTTCTTTGTTTTGAGTTCACTGAATTCAAATTTTGCTCCTCTACATTTACAATCTGGGAGGAAAGTTCATGTTTAAAGACCCTATATATAGAGTAACCTATTTTTCTGCCAACAGCTCATGGCATCTCTTCTTGTCTTGTTTACACATAACTAGAGTTAGTGAAAATTATGGCTCAATATGTGACCCAGAGATTCAATCACATGAATCTCTTTCTTTCATGGAGGAACTCCACAATGTCCAGGTGTTGGAGAAAGACCTGGAATCCTGCCAGGCACCAGACCCCTTGTTCTGTTGACTATTGCTCTGTTGTCCTGCCCTGTGAAAGTGTTGTGGCTGTGTTAATGGAGTTAGTTTTTATTCGTAGGAGTCTGTCTTAGAATTCTCTAGAGAAATAGGACCAGATATCTCTATCTATATATCTCTATCCGCCTGTCATGCCTGCCATGCCTGCCTGCCTTACCTGCCATGCCTGCCATGCCTGCCTGCCATGCCTGCCATGCCTGCCTGCCATGCCTGCCATGCCTGCCTGCCATACCTGCCATGCCTGCCGTGCCTGCCTGCCTGCCTCATGTTGTTGTTAAGCCCTGGCTCATGGATTCCAACTCATAGCAGCCCTATGTACAACAAAATGAAACGCTGCCTTGTCCTGCACCAGCCTCAAAATCATTGCTATGTTTGAGCCCATCATTACAGCCACTGCTTCTGTCCATCTTGTGGAGGGTTTTCCTCTTTTTCACTGACCCTCTACCAAACATGATGTCCTTCTCTAGGGATTGGTCCCTCCTGGTAACATGTCCAAAATACATAAGATGAAGTCTCACCATCCTTGCTTCTAAGGAGATTTCTGGTTGTACTTCTTCCAAGACAGATTTATTTATTCAATATTTTTCACCACTGCCATAACTTAAAGGCATCAATTCTTCTTCTGTTTCCTTATTCACTGACCACCTTTCACGTGCATATGAGGTGATTGAAAATTGCATGGCTTTGGTCAGGCCCACCTTAGTTCTCAAAGTGACATCTTTGCTTTTCAACATCTTAAAGAGGTCTTTCGCAGCAGATTTGCCCAATGAAAGATGTCGTTTAATTTCTTTTCTTTTTGCATTTAATTTCTTGACTGCCACTTCCATGGGTGTTGAGTGTGGATCCAAGAAAATGAAATCCTTTACAATGTCAATATTTTCTCTGTTTATCATGGTGTTGCTTATTGGTCCAGTTATGAGGAGTTTTTTTTCTTTATGTTGAGGTGTAATCCATATTGAAGGCTGTGGTTTTTGGTCTTCATCAGTAAGAGCTTCAAAACCTCTTTGCTTTCAGCAAGTAAGGTTGTGTCATCTGCATATTACAGGTTGTTAATGAGTCTTCCTCCAATCCTGATGCTGAATTCTTCCTCATGTAGTCCAGGTTCTTGGATTATTTGCTCAGCCTACAGACTGAATAAATATGCTGAAAGGCTACAACCCTGAGACACACCTTTCCTGATTTTAAATGACACAGTATCCTTTTGTTCTGTTCGACTACCTCTTGGTCTATGCACAGGCTCTGCATGAGCATAATTCAGTGTTCTGGAATTCCTCTTCTTCACAATCTTATCCATAATTTGTTATAATCCACACAGTTGAATTCCTTTGCATAGTCCGTAAAACACAGATAAACATCCTTTTGATATTCTCTACTTTCAGCCAAGATCCATCTGACATCAGGAATGATAACCCTCGTTCTATGTCCTCTTCTGAATCTGCTGAATCTGGCTTGCATTTCTGGCAGTTCCGTGTTGATGTATTGCAGCAGCCACTTTTGAATAATCTTCAGCAAAATTTTACTTGCATGTGACATTGCATGTGATATTTTTCAATAATTTCTGCATTTGGTTGGATTACCTTTCTTTGGAATGGGCACAAATATGGATCTCTTCCAGTCGGTTGGCCGGGTAACTGTCTTTCAAATTTTTGGCATCTACCACTGAGCACTTCCAGCACTCATCTGTTTGCTGAAACATCTCAGTTAGTATTGAGTCAGTTCCTGGAGCCTTATTTTTCGCCAATGCCTTCAGTGCAGCTTCGACTTCTTCCTTCACTACCACTAGTTTCTGATTATACTCTACCTCCTGAAATGGTTGTACATTGATCAGCTCTTTTTGGCATAGTGACTCTGTGTATTCCTTCCATCTTCTTTTGATGCTTCCTGCGTTGTTTAATATTTTCCCCATAGAATCCTTGACTATTGCAACTTGAGACTTGAATTTTTTCTTCAGCTCTTTCAGCTCAAGAAATGCAGATCATCTTTTTCCCTTTTGGTTTTCTATCTCCAGCTCTTTGCACATGTCATCATTATAGTACTTTACATTATCTTCTTGAGCTGCCCTTTGAAATCTTCCGTTTAGCTCTTTTACTTCATCATTTCTTCCATTCACGTTAACTACTCTACATTCAAGAGTAAGTTTCAGAGTCTTTTCTGACATCCGTTTTGGTCTTTTCTTCCTTTCCTGTCTTTTTGATGACCTCTTTCTTCCTTCACGTATGAAGTCCTTGATGTCATCCCACAACTTGTCTGGTCTTCACTCATTATGAATAGCAGTGGAACATTGTCTGATATAGTGCTGGAAGATGAGCCCCTTAGGTTGGAAGGCGCTCAAAATAAGCCTGGGGAAGAGTTGCCTCCTCAGAGTAGAGTTGACCTTAATGACGTGGATGGAGTAAAGCTTTGGGTACTTACATTTGTTGATGTCGCATGACTCAAAATGACAAGAAACAACTGTAAAAACTCATTAATAACTGGAACATGGAATATACAAAGTGTGAATCTAGGAAAATTGGAAGTTGTCAAAAATAAAATGGAACACATAAAGATCAATATCCTAGACATAAGTGAGCTGAAATGAACTGGTATTGGCCATTTTGAATCAGACAATCGTATGGTCTACTATGCTGGGAATGACAAATTGAAGAGGGATGGCATGCATTCATCATCAAAAAGAACATTTCAAGACCTGTCTTGAAGTAGAACGCTATCCATATGCCTACAAGGAAGACCAGTTAATACAACTCTTATTTAGATTTACACACCAAATACTAATGCCAAAGATAAGGAAATTGAAGATTTTTGCCAACTTCTGCAGTCTGAAATTGATCATACATTCAATCAAGATGCACTGATAATTACTGGTGATTGGAATGCAAACATTGGAAACAAAGAAGAAGGATCAGTAGTTGGAAAATATGGCTTTGGTGATAGAAATGATGCCAGAGATTGCATGATAGAATTTTGCAAGACTAACAACTTATTCAATGCAAATACCTTTTTTCAACAACATAAATGGTGATTATACACATGGACCTCATTGGTTGGAAAACATAGGAATCACATCAACTACATCTGAGGAAAGCAATGATGGAAAAGCTCAATATCATCAGTCAGTATAAGGCCAGGGGCTGACTGCAGAGCAGACCATCAATTGCTCATACTCAAGTTCAACTTTAAACTGAAGAAAATTAAAACAAATCCATGGGAGCCCTAAATAAGACCTTGAGTATATGACACCTGAATTTGAAGATCATCTGAAGAATTTATATATATAAATATATATGTATATACACACACACATATATATATGAAGAGAGAGGGGATGAAAGAAAGATTTACCCCAAGGAATTGGCTTATGTGATATGTGATTGTGGGGACTGACAAATCCACAATCCTTAATTCAGGTGACAGGCTGGAGACTCCTGTAGGCATTCATCCCAAGATTCATAGGCTAGGCAATGGCAACAGTCAGGTGAGAGTTCTGTCAAAATATTTATTTATAGTCTAGAGGCAGAACAAACCCTAGGAAAACTCTCTTTTCAACTGATTGACTGATTAGATTACATTATGGAAGGTAATCTGTTCTATCCAAAGCCAACTGATTTAATCACATGTAACTACTCCATGACAGCAACTAAACCAATGTTTGGCTAAACAACCGGGAACTACTGTAAACTTAACCAAGTGGTGACTCCAATTTCAGCTGCTGTTCCAGATGTGGTTTCATTGCTTGAGTGAATTAATACATCTCCTGGTACCTGATATGCAGCTATTGATCTGGCAAGTGCCTTTTTCTCAATTTCAGTTTCAAAGGATCACCAGAAGCAGTTTGCCTTTAATTGGCAAGCCCAGCAATACACCACCACTGTCCTATGTCAGGGGTATATCAGTCCTCCAACCCTATGTCATGATTTAGTCCACAGGTACCCTGATCACCTTTCCCTTCCACAAGACATCACACTGGTCCATTACATTGATGACATTACGCTGATTGGACCTAGTAAAGAAGATGCTTCAGTGACTCTGGACTTATTGGTAAGACATTTGTGTCTTAAACCCCCCCACAAAAGCCAAGCCCATTGCTGTTGAGTCAATTCCAACTCATACCAACCCTACAGGACAGAGTAGAACTACCCCATAAAGTTTCCAAGGAGTGGCTGGTGGATTCAAACTGCCAACCTTTTGGTTAGCAGATGTAGCTGTTAACCAGTATGCCTCCAGGGTTTCCATTTGTGTGCTAGAGGGTGGAAAAGCAATTCTACAAAAATCCAGGCACCTTCCACCTTAGTGAAATTTCTAGGGGTCCAATGGTGTGGATCATGTTGAGCTATTCCTTCTAAAGTGAAGGATAAGTTGTTGCATCTACAACTAAAAAGGAGGCACAATGCCTGGTGGGCCTGTTTGGATTTTGGAAGCAACATATTCCTCATCTGGGTGTGCAATTCCAGCCTATTTATCAAATTATTTGAAAATCTTCTAGTTTTGAGTGGGGCCCAGAACAAGAGAAGGCTCTGCAATAGGTTCAGGCTGCCACTCAAGCCGCACTGCCACTAGGACCATATGATCTGCTGATCCAGTGGTGATTGAAGTGTCAGTGGCAGATAGAGATGCTGTTTGGAGTCCTTGGCAGTGCAGACTCTTAGAATTTTGTAGCAAAATCTTTCCATCCTGTACAGATAATTACTCTCCTTTGGAGAAACAGCTTTTAGTTTGTTTCTGGGCTTTAGTACAGACTGAACGCTTGACCATGGGCCACCAAGTCACCAAGTGGCCTGAGCTGCCCATCATGAACCCACAGATCCATAAAGTCAGATGTGCACAGCAGCACTCCATCATTAAATAAATGGTATATATGAATTGGGCCTGACCAGGACCTGAAGGCAAAAATAAGTTTCATGAGGAAGTGGCACAAATACCCATGGTCTCCACTCCTGTCCCATTATCTGCCTTCTCCCTGTCTACACCTATGGCCCTGATGGGGGTGTTCCTTGTGATCGACTGACTGAGGAAGAGAAAACTTGTGCCTGGATTACAGACTGTTCTGTGTGAACACTTCTGGGACACTTCTGGGACCTCCCTGAAGAACTATAGTGAAGGAAAATCCTCCCAGTGGGCAGAACCTTAAGCAGTGCACCTGTTTGTTCACTTTGCTTGGAAGGAGAAATGGCCAGATGTGTGACTGTATCCTGATTTGTGAGCTGTGGCCAATGGCTTAACTAGATGGTCAGGGACTTGGAGGGAACATGATTGAAAAATTGGTGGGAAGGAGATGGGGAAATAGAGATGCCAAGCCACATGCAGGTCACCCAGGAGCAGAAGCTCAAAGAGACGAGAACCTTCTTCCTGAGCTGATAGAGAAAGAAAGCCTTTCCCTAGAGCTGGCGCCCTGAATTCGAACTTCTAGCCTCCTAAACTGTGAGAAAATAAACTTCCGTTTGTTAGAGCCACCCACTTGTGGTATTTTTGTAATGGCAGCATTGCACAGCTAAGACAAAATTTGGCTTAGCCAAGTTGACACATAAAATTAATCACCACAGAACCTACAAGAGGTGCTGTGGATGCAGAGGTCTAACAGCACTGAGTGTAACCCTCCCCTGAGAGGAGGAGCTCAGTGTAGAGGAAACAGCCCCAGGACAAAAGTTAGGAGACCAGGGCCTGCCTCTGGCTCATCCATCAGACAGCTGTGGTCCTTGGGCATGTCTGTTTATGTCTGCTGGGCCTCACTTTTTCCATCAGTAAAATGAAGTTGGTGGTGTGAGTTACACTAGAGTTACCGTATCGAGTGGCTTCCTGATCAATTTATTCTATTTGTCACCATAGCATTTGATATTATCATTCATGTCCTTCTTGAAATATTCCCTCCTCTTTTTTTTGGCTTTGGTCACCATTTCCATGTTAGTTCAATGAACATTACTGGGCTAAGCATTTCACTGGGGATTCAAAGTATGATGCAAAGTTTTTAATTTGAAGAGTTCACAAGACATGTGAGCATCATCTAACATTTTTTGTTTCCTCTCACTGCTCCTTCTTTTTTCTATTTACTTCTTCAATTTTGTTTTTGTTCTATTACCAACTCTCTTAAACTAACTCTTCTTAGAAAATAGTACTCATCCTTTGGTTTCAGCTGGCATTTAAGTGCTGCTGATTAAAAAATATTTATCTTAGACAATAGATAAGTGATAACATTGGTGAAGGGTAAGACAGTACATAATACCGGGGAAGCCCGCACAACCTGACCAAGACGAGGCCTTCGATGCTTCATAGATACATCCAAACTCCCTGAGTGACCAAATTACTGGGCTGAGCGCTGGGAACCAGTGTCTCAGGGGACATCTAGCTCAACTGGCATAACGTAGTTTGAAAAGAAAATGTTCTACATTCTACTTTGGTGAATAGTGTCTGGGGTCTTACAAGCTTGTGAGCGGCCGTCTAAGTTACTCTACTGGTCTCACCCCATCTGGAGCAAGGAAGAATGAAGAAAACCGAAGACACAATGAAAAGATTAGACCAAAGGACTAATGGACCACAAGTACCACAGACTCCATCAGACTGGGTCCAGCACAATTAGATGGTGCCTGTCTACCACCACTGATTGCTCTGACAGGGATCACAATAGAGGGTCCTGGACAGAGCTGGAGAAAAATGTAGAACAAAAGTCTAACTCACAAAAAAAGACCAGATTTACTGGTCTGACAGAGATTGGAGAAGCTCCATGAGTATGGCCCCTGGACACCCGTTTAACTCAGTATGGAAATCACTCCTGAGGTTCACCCTTCAGCCAAAGATTAGACAGGCCCATAAAACAAAGTGAGACTAACTGGACACACCAAACCAGGGAGAAGGACGAGGGACAGGAAAGGTGATAATGGGGAACACAAGTTCAAGAAGAGGAGAGTATTGATATGTCATGGGGTTGGCAACAAAATGATATGTGTATTAATTGTTTAATAAAAAACTAATTTGTTCTGTAAATCTTCATTTAAAAAAAATTTTTTTTTTTTTTAAAAGCACAGTGAAAAAGCACACAAAAAATTTAAACAATCAAGTTGCGGTGAAGAGAAAGGGACTGACAGCTATGAAACTAAGATACCCCTTAGTTAAATTTTCTACTATATGTGTTTCTGTTTTCTTCTAAGCAAATTTAATGTACTGAATAAAAATTAAAAAAATTTTTTTTTTTGTGCTTTACGTGAAAGTGTACAAATCAAGTCAGTCTCTCAGATAAAAACTTATATACACCTTGCTACATATTCCCAATTACTCTTCCCCTACTGAGGCAACCCGCTCCCTCCCTCCACTCTCTCTTTTTTTGTCCATTTTGCCAGCTTCAACACCCTTTACCTTCTCATCTTCCCTTCAGGCAGGAGATGCCAGCATAGTCTGAAGTGTCCACCTGCTCCAAGTAGCTCACTCCTCACCAGCATCCCTGTCCAACCCATTGTCCAGGCCAGTCCATGTCTGATGAGTTGGCTTCAGGAATGGTTCCTGTCCTGGGCCAACAGAAGGTCTGGGGGCCATGACCACTGGGGTTCTCTAGTCTCAGACCATTAATTCTGGTCTTTTTATGAGAATTTGGGGTCTGCATCCCATTGTTCTCCTGCTCCCTCAGGGGTTCTCTGTTATATTCCTCATCAGGGCAGTCATCAGTTGTGGCCGAGCACCATCTAGTTCTTCTGGTCTCAGGATGATATAGTCTCTGGTTCATGTGGCCCTTTCTGTCTCTTGGGCATGTAATCGCCTTGTGTCCGTGGTGTTCTTCATTCTCCTTTGATCCAGGTGGGATGAGACTCACTGATGCATCTTAGATGGCCACTTGGTAACGTTTAAGACCCCAGACACCACTCTTCAAAGTGGGATGCAGATGTTTTCTTACTATTTTTTATTATGCCAATTGACTTAGATGTCCCCTGAAACCATGGTCCCCAAGCCCCTGCCCCTGCTACACTGGTCTTCGAAGCATTTAGTTTATTCAGGAAACTTCTTTGCTTTTTGTTTAGTCCAGTTGTGCTGCCTTCCTCTGTATTGAGTGTTGTCTTTCCCTTCACCTAAAGTAGTTCTTATCTACTATCTAATTAGTGAATATCCCTCTCCCACCCTCCCTCCCCCCTCTCGTAACCACAAAAGAATGTGTTCTCCTCAGTTTAAACTAATTCTAAAGTTCTTAGAACAGTGGTTTTATACAATATTTGTCCTTTTGCAACTGACTAATTTCACTTAGTGGCTTCCAGGTTCCTCTATGTTATGAAATGTTTCATAGATTCGTCACTGTTCTTTATTGATGCATAGTATTCCATTGTGTGACTATACCATAATTTATTTATCCATTCATCTGTTGATGGGCACCTTGGTTGCTTCCATCTTTTTGCTATTGTAAACAGCTGCAATAAACATGGGTGTGCATATATCTGTTTGTGTAAAGGCTCTTATTTCTCTAGGATATAGTCCAAGGAGTGGGATTGCTGGATCATATGGTAGTTCTATTTCTAGCTTTTTAAGGAAGCACCAAATTGATTTCCAAAGTGGTTGTACCATTTTACATTCCCATCAGCAGTGTATAAGTGTTCCAATCTCTCCACAGCCTCTCCAACATTTATTATTTTGTGTTTTTTGGATTAACGCCAGCCTTGTTGGAGTGAGATGGAATCTCATGGTAGTTTTGATTTGCATTTCTCTAATGGCTAATGATCGAGAGCATTTCCTCATGTATCTGTTAGCCACATGAATGTCTTCTTTAGTGAAGTGCCTGTTCACGTCCTTTGCCCATTTTTTAATTGGGTTGTTTGTCTTTTTGTGGTTGAGTTTTAGCAAAACCATGTAGATTTTAGAGATCAGGCACTGGTCAGAGACGTCACAGCTGAAAACTTTTTCCCAGTCTGTAGGTGGTCTTTTTACTCTTTTGGTGAAGTCTTTAGATCAGCATAGGTGTTTGATTTTTAGGAGCTTCCAGTTATCTAGTTTCTCTTTGGCATTTTTAGTAATGCTTTGTATTCTGTTAATGCCGTGTTTTAGGGCTCTTAACGTTGTCCCTATTTTTTCTTCCATGATCTTTGTCGTTTTAGACTTTATGTTTAGGTCTTTGATCCATTTGGAGTCAGTTTTCGTGCATGGAGTGAGGTATGGGCCTTGTTTCATTGTTTCGCAGGTGGATATCCAGTTATGCCAGCACTATTTGTTAAAAAGACTATCTATTCCCCAATTAACTGACACTGGGCCTTTGTCAAATATCAGCTGCTCATATGTGGATGGATTTATATCTGGATTCTCAATTCTTTTTCATTGGTCTTTGTGTCTGTTGTACCAGTACCAGGGTGTTTTGACTACTGTGGTGGTATAATGGGTTCTAAAATCGGGTAGAGTGAGGCCTCCCACTTTGTTCTTCTTTTTCAGTAATGCTTTACTTATCCGGGGCTTCTTTCCCTTCCATGTGAAGTTGGTGATTTGTTTCTCCATCTCATTAAAACATGTCATTGGAATTTGGATCGGAATTGCATTGTATATATATAGATGGCTTTTGGTATCATTTTTACTATGTTAAGTCTTCTCATCCATGAGCAAGGTACGTTTTTCCACTTATGTAGGTCTCTTTTGGTTTCTTGCAGTAGTACCTTGTAGTTTTCTTTGTATAGGTCTTTTCCGTCTCTGGTAAGATTTATTCCTAAGTATTTTATCTTCTTGGGGGTTACTGTGAATGGTATTGATTTGGTGATTTCCTCTTCGATGTTCTTTTTGTTGGTGTAGAGGAATCCAACTGATTTTTGTATGTTTATCTTGTAACCTGATACTCTGCTGAACTCTTCTATTAGTTTCAATAGTTTTTTTGAGGATTCTTTAGGATTTTCTGTGTATAAGACCATGTCATCTGCAAACAGAAATACTTTTACTTCTTCCTTGCCAAACTGGATGCCCTTTATTTCTTTATCTAGCCTAATTGCTCTGGCTAGG
This sequence comes from Loxodonta africana, assembly GCF_030014295.1. Classification (NCBI taxonomy): domain Eukaryota; kingdom Metazoa; phylum Chordata; class Mammalia; order Proboscidea; family Elephantidae; genus Loxodonta; species Loxodonta africana. The sequence goes on from NC_087358.1 coordinate 60,977,882, forward strand.
ACCTCCAGCACAATGTTGAATAAGAGTGGTGATAAGGGCATCCTTGTCTGGTTCCCCATCTCAAGTGGAATGCTTTCACAATCTCTCCATTTAGGGTGATGCTGGCTGTTGGCTTTGTATAAATGCCCTTTATTATGTTGAGGAATTTTCCTTCTATTCCTATTTTGCTGAGAGTTTTTATCACGAGTGGGTGTTGCACTTTTTCAAATGCCTTTTCTGCATCAGTTGATAAAATCATGTGATTCTTGTCTTTTGTTTTATTTATATGGTGGATTACATTCATTGTTTTTCTAATACTGAACCATCCTTGCATATCTGGTATAAATCTCACTTGGTCACTGTGGATTATTTTTTTGATATGTTGTTGAGTTCTGTTGGCTGGAATTTTGTTGAGGATTTTTGCATCTATGTTCATGAGGGACATTGGTCTGCAATTTTCTTTTTTGTGCTGTTTTTAGGTGGTTTTTGTATCAGGGATATGCTGGCTTCACAGGATGAGTTAGGGAGTATTCCGTCCTTTTCTATGCTTTGCACTACCTTTAGTAGTAGTGGTGTTAACTCTTCTCTGAAAGTTTGGTAGAACTCTGCAGTGAAGCCGTCAGGGCCAGGGCTTTTTTTTATTGGGAGTTTTTTGATTACCTTTTCAATCTCTTTTTTTGTTATGGGTCTATTTAGTTATTCTACTTCTGTTTGTGTTAGTTTAGGTAGGTAGTGTGCTTCTAGGAATTCATCCATTTCTTCTAGGTTTTCAAACTCGTTAGAGTGAATGTACTGAATAAAATTTGAATTTGCAAAAAAAAACATATTTATCTTTAACTTTGACACCAACTTCACCCCCCACTCCCTTGAACTATGAATTTGTATTTACATCTGCATCATGGTCATCTCTACTTGGATATCCCTCAGGGGTCTCAAACTCAAAAGGTCTGAAACTTACCTCATTTTACTCTGATCTATGTCTTACCTTCTGCTCTTAAAATTCACTTCTCAATGTCACAATTTGTGTATTAACTCTTTAATGAGAAACTAATTTGCTCTGTTAACTTTCACCTAAATCACAGTAAAAAAAGAAAAAAAATTCACTCCTCTTACATTTCTTACCTTGATTAACAGCATTGCTATCCATTTAGTCCCTTGGATTAGAAATTTCAGAGCCATCTACTTCTCCCCTCTTACCTCTCTCCCCACGTCTAATTGGTCTTAACCCTTTGGAATCCACTTCTGAGGTGTTACCGGCCTCTGTCCCTTCCTTTCTGTTATTCCTGTTATTTCTGTAGTTGAAGCCTGGGTTACTCTAATTGGAATCCAGTCAATTTTAAGATGCATTCCTCCTCCACTCCTCCCCTGCATCTAACATCCCCCAAATCTGGATATACCTAACAATTTCTGTTGTCTGGGCAGCAGTCGTGAAGTAGATGTCATTGTTGGTGTATGTGCACCTAAACTTGCAAAATGGAGATCAGTCACTTGAAAGAAATTCTAAGGACAACGGTGGAGCACTTTTTGAAGAAATGCCACATCACCAACACTCTTGATGGCTCTTGAGTGGAAAAGTGCTTCAGGAGAGTCAGACTCTAAATGCAAACAAGTGTAAGGAATTCCTTAACCAAATTATTTTATTCTTATTTTTCCTTTTATGCATGTACAAAGGTGATATATGATAAAAATCTGTCAATATTATTGTAGATGGCCAATTAGAGTGAGGGAAATCTTCGGTGAGATAGATTGACACAATACCCACAAAAATGGACTCAAACATGGAGGCAAACATGAGGATGATGGAGGACCAGGAATGTTTAGTTTTGCCGTGCATAAGGTCGCCATGGTCAGCCAGAGAGCACCCATCTATCTATCTATCTATCTATCTGTCTATCTGTCTATCTATCTATCTATCTGTCTGTCTGTCTATCTATCTATCTATCTACCTACCTATCATCTGTCTGTCTGTCTATCTATCTATCATCATTGATTATAAATCATGCCGTTATTTTATTTACCTAGTTTAAGTAATAGCATTTTCTTTTTCAGTTCTCTCTGTCTTCAGCTTCTTCCTTTCTTATCTGTTTTTCACATTGCCAGTAGCACAATCCAGCTCTGGTCATATCAGTCCCACACTTAGAAGCATTCCCTGTGGCAGAGGTCCTCAAACTCAGAGTGCGTCAGAATCACCTGGAGGGCTTGTTAAAACACAAATTGCTGTACCCCAGTTCCAACAATTCTGATTCAGTAGGTCTGGGTATGGAGAATTGACATTTCTAACGAGGATAATACTGTTGCTGGAAGTCTAAGGGCCACACCTGGAGAAGCACTGGCCTTTGGAGTAAAGTTCAAACCCCTAAGGGCTTCCGTTGTACATCTGCAGTGTCATCGCTTGCTGGTGTGCTGTCACATATTCTGTGCTTCATCATGCCTGGATTTCTCCATTCCCAAGCACAGGAGGCATTTTATGATTCTCTGTGTGTGTGCAGTGTGTGTGTTGTTTGTTTATTTTTTTACACTGTGTGCTTGGCCTGAGAACTCCTAGAAATCTTCAACTGACTTTGAAGATACAGGCCTATGAACAAATTCTTCTGCAGAAAATATTTCTTTTACTCATCTTTCCAAAGAGGTAACATTTCAGGATGTTTATCTAGCAAGATCAACTTCAAAGACAGTTAAACTTAATGCTCAGGCTTTTCCAGTCATTAGAAAGATATTCTTTTGGGACGAACAGGTCACGGAGTTTGACGGGGTTTTCCAATTTTCTGGATTATCAATTTGGCAATCATTCCTATACAAAACAGAATTTAGTATGAGTCAATGGAGCCATGATAATGATGATTATAAATATTTATAAGATGTTATAAATGTATATGGTATGAAAAGCAATTTAAATTGTACCAAGCCAACAAAATCATCCCTTTCAATATGTTTGTAGTTCAGCCTTATAAATAACAAGATAAAAAATGCGGGCAATGGGGACATAGGCATAGTGGGATCACAGGAAGGTGATTTTAAGGTGTGCTTTGAAACTGGAAAAAAAAAAAAAACCCAAAAAACTAAAGATTATGGCCTACGTTATCTGATGGCTTTTTCAGATTTGCGGTTTTGGACAAACGCATTTAAGTTTGAAATCAAACAAAGATGTAGGCTGTATTTTTTATGGGAAATTGTTGCTTTGTTGAGTTGTTATAAGCGATAGACTATTTTCCGAATAGGAAGCTTAAATTCTTTTATATGTTGTCCATGTATGTTCATACACACACGTGAGTGTATGTGCACACACACGCACATGCACACACACACACGCACATGCACACACACACACACACACGCAATGATTCCTAGCATGCAACAGCTTCAGGAGAGCAGTACTAGAATTGTGATATAGGCAGTATTCCCTGGTTTGCTCAAGTCTTGTGAACAGAACTTTCATTCCTTCAATGAACACTGGAGTGTATAGTGTAGGGCAAACCTTATGCTGACCTTTGAAATGCAGGAATGAATAAGTTTACACAATAATGAATAAATGAGTGAAAGCCTTAATAGAACTTAGAATACAATGAGAACTACTTAGAATAGAATGATTATAACAGCCTACCTCTATGGAGCCCTTTTCATGTGCTAGTCTTGAGCTAGAATTTCCGCACATTTTATCATTTGATACTCCCGACTACCTAAAGCTAAGTACCATTATTGTTCCTGTAGGAAAGAGTGCTTAGAGAAGGTAAGAACCTCATCCAATGTTACACAGCTAAGAAGGTTTGGAGGCAGGATTTAAACCAGCCTGTCTAACTCGAGAGCCCAAGAGCTTAGCCTTATGTTATACAGTTTAATCAGGGAGATCATTAAATAAGCAATTACAGTGCTTTCTGATAGATACTGCGGTAGGAGAAATGCAGGAAGTGCAGGGATGCACAAGAAGAGCAAGATAGACTTTCCAAAGAAAATAAGTCCTAGCAGTTAGCCAGGGTTGGGAGGGGAGGATCTACCAAGGCCTGGAGGTTTGAGAGAAGTCAGCAGGGTGAGGAATTGGGCGAAGGTGGAGTTCCTGGGTGGTGCAAACGGCTAACAGGCACTTGGTTGCTAACTGAATGATTGGAGGTTCAAGCCCGCCCAGAGGTGACTCGGGAGAAAGTCCTCATGATCTACTTCCAAAAAAGCAGGCACTGGAAGCCCCGTGGAGCCCAGTTCTCCTCTGACACACACGGGGTCTCTGTGCGTCGGAATCAGCTTACAGCAACTGGCACGAGTAGGTTCGAGCAGAAAGTCCTTCCGCCAACATCAGTGATGTTTGGTGTGGCTTAAGTTGCCAACTATGCATTACGGCTCCCAACTGATGTCCCTTGGAGCTTACTCAGGAGTCCTGGTGACACAGTGGTTAAGGGCTGTGGCTGCTAACTAAGCGGTCAGCAGTTCAAAGCTACCGGCTGCTCCCTGGAAACTCTAGGGGGGCAGTTCTACTCTGTCCTGTAGGGTCACTATGAGTCGGAATCAACTTGATGGCAATGGTTTCTTTTTTTTTTTGAAACCCTGGTGGCATAGTGGTTAAGAGCTATGGCTGCTAACCAAAAGGCCGGCAGTTCAAATCCACCAGGTGCTCGTTGGAAACCCTGTGGGGCAGTTCTGTTCTGTCCTATAGGGTTGCTATGAGTGGGAATCGAATGGACAGCCATCGGTTTGGTTTCTTTTTTTTGGTTGGAGCTTACTCACAGCCTGGTTTGAGTTTTGATTTAAAGGTTTCAGCCCCAACAAGTTTGCAAACATTTTGTGCACTGCGAATATGTCTCATAATTTGTGTGCTCTGTAATGTAGTAGCACAGTTCTCTGTATCTGGCAGGCACAGATGAAGAATAAAATGTTCCATTGAATAGTGTGAAAGGCTTGCTCTTTAATCTGGCTGCCTAGTGATTGTCTGTATCCCTCCATACTGAACGAAGGAGGACGGTGACCCGGGGCAGCTCAGCAGCCTCACGTGGGCGATCTTTGTAAAGAGCTGGCTGCCTGTCAGCGTGGTCTTGGGTTTTTATGCAGCCTGAAGGAAGCATAGGAATTGTAGCATGTGAGAGCTAGAGTGTGTTCACGAAGAAAAGGTGTGAGGAATACTTAGAAGGAGCAGAGGCTTCTTCCACCCCTTCCTTTTGTCAGGACCACAGTTGCTCTCACAAACCTAAGTCTCTCGTCCCAGAAAGAAACAGTTGTCATCAAGTCAGTCCCGATCCAGGGTGCCCCATGAGTGTCAGAGTACAACTGTGCTCCATAAGCTTTTCAATGGCTGATTCTTCAGAAAGTAGATTGCCAGGCCTCTCTTCCAGGGTGACTGTGGATGGACTTGACCCTTCAAGCTTTTGGTTAGCAGCCAAGTGCGTTAAGCATTTGCACTGCCAAGGGACTCCCCTCATTCTAGTAGGGTGCTTTAATACCAGTCCTAGAACATCTCCAGTTACATACTTGCACTTCAGGTATTTTGTTTTCGAATACCGTTATCAGAATACAGAGGCTACGTGGCATTTGGGGCCAGTTCCCATGCTTCCAGCCTGGTAGATAGAGTTTCTAAGGGCAGAAGTCACTGCTTTAATCCTTCCCACCCATGTCTCCACTCTTTCCATTGGGGATAACACAAGTGCAAGTTTGCTACACACCCTCCCTGTGGACTTATGACTGGTTTGTGCTTCAGGACCACCAACACCTAGATCTCACCTGAATCAGCATCTCTCCCATTCCTACCATTAACATGTCAGGAAAATTTCTTTAATATTCTTGCATCATACCCACACCCAACACCCTGCATACGATGGCGTTTTTTAGTTTCTTGGCTCTGCATGAATAAAAGCAATAAGAGTACACTAACATTTTAATTTAGATCTTCTTCTTCTTATTTTGATAGTAGTTTACATGAGGTTTTAGCTTTTTTTCTTCAAATATGTAACCATCTGAGACTAAGACAAAAATGGCTTCAGGTGTTTTAAGATACTTTTTTTTCTTTAAATAATATTTTCAGTGAAGGTTTACACAACACTTTAGCCTTTCCTTCGACAATTTCTACACAAGTTGTTAAATGACATTGGTTACATTCTTCATAATGCGTGAACGTTCTCATTATTTTCACTCTGGTTGTTCCATTTCCATTAATCTAGTTCCCCTGTCCCTTACATTCTCGTCATTGTTTTAAAGTAAATTTTTTTTTTAAATTACACTCTTAGTTTTTAATTGCTTGGGAACATTTTAGAATAAATGGGAATTTACAGCTTTTAGCTTTAAGAACTCAGCCCTGCCAGAGTTAAATATTAAGATGTAAAAAAGCTGTTCTTGGGCAGCTTGGCAAGGAACAATGCCATAAAGTCCATAAATTTAATGATATCGAACGTGCCTGTCCTAGAAAAAAATTGTTGCCAAATACATTTCTTGGCTCTCTCTGATGTTCCACAAGTTGAGCATGTTTCCAACAAGTTGTTGGACCAAATGCTGAGGTTTTCTGACTCCAAACTCACAGTGGCCCCAGGTTCCTGGACTTCAAATTCTGCCCTCACTTTCCGCTCCAACCAACAGTCAATCACAGCCTACGATACAAAAGTAATTTTTGACTGTTTGCCTAAATACGTTTTCAAAATGTACACCCCTCCACCCCCCGCAAACACTGGAAAGTCATTTAATAACAATGAAAAACAAATTTCTTTGTCCTGGATACTCCCCAAAGAATCAAAGTTGAATAATGAATTTAACTTTCACTATAAATCAAATCAGCAGAAATGGAAAATTAGTTCTGGGATCTGCTCCATTCATTTGCTAAAAAAAGCCTTATCTTGTGCTCAGAAGCATCTGTCCATTAGATGCGTCAAAGCAGTGCTAATGGCGATTTGTGAATCTCAGCCTCAGCTCCAAAGGTCTCGTGTGGTGGTGCTCCACGCAGTTCCCCCGGAGGTCACTCTGGACTTGAGTCCCATAGAAATATCAGCAGCCTCTTTGGTGAAAACCACCCTAGGCTCTTGCAGTGTCAGATTTTCATGACACTTTTTTCTGTGGTTAAAAAACCACAATAACGTGGGGTCACATGTGAAGGATAACTAAGACGAGTGCAATAGCAAAAATCTACCCAAAAAACATGGAGCTGAGAATGCAGCCTTTATTTCTTGGATCTGACATATACATCACATTAAAAAAAAATATGTAAGTAAGCAATCATCTTAAATAAAATAGAACATTAACATACGAAGGTATGTTGGTAGTATGGGGAATTAACTGACAATTTTGACAGATGAAAAACAATTATTTTTTGGTTCTTGATGAAAGAGATGTCTGATAAACTTTAAGAAAGCCCTTTCCTCTGCTAGTCCCTGAATCCCACGAGCTGTAATGAACACCCTTGGGGGCTCTGACTAGTGTGTGATAGCCTAGTAACACTTTTGAAGCATCTCTCAGTAAACTGGAAACTTTCCAGTTCTGTGATCACTGTGATCACTGTATAGAAATTTCAGAATGTCTGTAGCTTGCTTCAGTTTGTTTTTAAGGACTGAAAGCAGCGCTCAGCTCTTCAGCGAGTAGAGATGAAGAAACCAGGCATCTTCATAGAAATTAGCCAATTCTTTCACTGAAGACAAGATTCTGGAGGACAATCTAGAGGACAGGAGGTGCCCTGCCTGCTGCAACACACCCGCCAGAGGAGGGCAGCACAACAAAGCCACAGCATGAACTTTGCTGTTAGCTGCCGTCAAGTAAACCCTGATTCATGGCAACCCCATGCACGACAGAACAAAATGCTGCCCATTCCCACACCATCTCCATGATCGGTTGTGGATTAGACCCTTGTGATCCAAAGGGTTTTCGATGGCTGAGTTTTGGAAGTAGATTGCCAGGCCTTTCTTCCTGGTCCATCTTAGTCTGGCAGTGCGGCTGAAAGCTGTTCAGCGTCATAACAACATGGAAGTCTCCACTGACAAACAGGTGTGGCTGCACATGAAGTGCATTGGCTGGGAATAGGACCTGGGTCTCCTGCATGGAAGGTGAGGATTCTACCACTGAAGCCCTCAGAGGTACATTTCTAGTATAGACTTGAGTCCAGTGTGTGTGACTCCAACTACTGGGGTCTTTTCCACCTGTACAGGTTCCTTCTCTACTGAGCCACTCTACTCCCCGAGTTGAAGCCATTGTCCCTGCCCCATGGTGCTCTCTGTAAAGCGAGGTGGTATAGTATTATCGTTCAGAGTATGGCTCTAGAGCTACACTATTTAGGTTCAAATCCCAACTCTGTACCTTATTAACTGGGCAAGTCCTGTAAATTCTCTGTGCTTCAGGTCTCACCAGTAAAATGAAGGGTAGAAAATCTACCTCAAAAGACCACCACCTGTCTGTCAGTTTGTCACACTGTAATGGCTTGTGTGTTGCTATCGCGCTAGAAGCTATGTCACTGGTGTTTCAAATACCAGCAGGGTCATCCATGGTGGACAGGTTTCAGAAGAGCCTCCAGAATAACACAGACTAGAAGGAAGGGCCTGGTGATCTACTCCTGAAAATTACCGAATAAAAACCTTATGGATCACAGCAGAACATTGTCTAACTCACTTGCTTTGGACGTGTCATCAAGATGGATCAATCATTGAAGGAGGACATAATGTTTGGTGAAGTAGACGGCCAGTGAGTGTAATGGAGACCCTCGGTGACTTGGATTGGCACAGTAGCCACTAAGATAGAATTGAACATGCCGGCAATAATAAAGATGATGCAGGACTGGACGATGTTTCGTTCCGTTGTACATAAGATCTCCATGAGTTGCAGCTGGTTCAACAACAGCTATCATCTACTTCATAGAATTGTTAGAAGATTAAATGATTTATTAGAATATTGTTAAGCCCTTAGAACACTGTCTGGTACAAGTAGGTTCTCGACAAATACTAGCTGCTATTTTAATCATATCACCCACTTTATTTTTCTCACAGCATTTATAGAAACAGTGGAAGTAGACGTAGGGGTGGGGTCCAGATGCAAGGCCATGTAATGTGCACACCTCTTGCCCAGTTGAGTTGTTTGGGTTCCTGAGGGAGGGAGTGCCCTGAAGAATAAGCTGAGGGGGCCGGTCCTGACAATGCTCTGAGTAGGGATGAAGTGCTTTCCGGTGGCTGAGCCACAGAATCACTTTACGGGGTATGGCACTGGCCAGGTGAACTTAGACTTCTGGCTGTTTTCACCACTTCTGTGTGCAACATCTTGGGAATAAATTTAAACCAAACTAGGCTTTTCAGAGATTCATCATTTTTATAAAATCATCAATTTAAAAAATGTTAGTTTTATATTCAGTTGGGCATAACATCTTTCTTTATTCCCTTTGTATACTCCTCATTGGATTGTATTGGAGCCCTGGTGGTGCAGCGGTTAAAGAGCTTGGCTGCTAACCAAAAGGTCAGCAGTTCCAATTCCAATCCTTGGGAACCCTATGGGACAGTTCCGTTCTGTCCTGTAGGGTCTCATGAGTTGGAATCAACTCGATGGCAATGGGTTTGGTTTTTGGTTTCTTTGAATTACAGCCATGTGAGAGCAGTAATCCAGTAAGCTGTTGCTGTGGGCTCAACTCCAACTCATGGCCACCTCGTGTCTGTCAGAGTAGAACTGTGCTCCATAGGGTTTTCTGTTCCTTTTTTTTATTGTGCTTTAGGTGAAAGTTTACAGCTCAAGTTAGTTTCTCATACAAAAATTTATCCACATATTGTTATGTGACCCTAATTGGCAGGCCCTGTAATGTGACAGCACGCTCTCCCTTTCCACCCTGGGTTTCCCGTGTCCATTCAACCAGCTCCTGTCCCTTTCTGCCTTCTCACTTTGCCTCTGGACAGGAGCTGCCCATTTATTTTTGTGTATCTACTTGAACTTAGAAACACATTCTTCACAAGTATTATTTTATGTTTCAGAGTCCAGTCTAATCTTTGTCTGAAGAGTTGGCTTCGAGAATGGTTTTAGTTCTGGGTTAACAGAGAATCCACAGGCCATGTCTTCTGGAGTTCCTCTCATCTCAGTCAGACCATTAAATCTGGTCTTTTTACGTGAATTTGAGTTCTGCACCCCACTTTTCTCCTGCTTTGTCACGGACTCTCTGTTGTGTTCCCTGTCAGGGTAGTCATTGAGGGTAGCCGGGCACCATCTAGTTCTTCTGGTCTCAGGTTGATGGAGCCTCTGGTTTATATGGCTTTTTTTGTCTCTTGGGCTAATATTTTCCTTGTGTCTTTGGTGTTCTTCATTCTCCTTTGCTCCAGGTGGGTTGGGACCAATTGATGCATTTTAGATGGCCACTCTTAAGCTTTTAAGACCCCAGATGCCCCTCACCAAAGTGGGATGCAGAATATTTTCTTATTGGACTTCGTTATGCCTATTGACCTAGATGTCCACTGAGACCATGGTCCCTAGGCTCCCTCCCCTGCTACTCTGACCCTCAAAGTGTTTGGTTGTATTCAGGAAATTTCTTAGCTTTTGGTTTAGTCCAGTTGTGCTGACTTCCCCTGTATTGTGTGTTGTCCTTCCCTTCACCTAATTCTTGTCTACTGTCTAGTTAGTGAATTCCCCTCTCCCACCCTCCCCACCCTTGTAACCATCAAAGAATATTTTCTTCTATGTCTAAACCTTTTCTTGAGTTCTTATAATAGTAGTCTCATACAGTATTTGTCCTTTTACTACTGACTAATTTCACTCAGCATAATGCATTCCAGATTCATCCATGTTGTGAGATGTTTCTCGGATTCATCATTGTTCTTTATCATTGCGTAGTATTTCGTTGTGTGACTATACCATAATTTATCCATTCGTCCACTGATGGGCACCTAGGTTGTTTCCATCTTTTTGCTATTGTGAACAGTGCTGCAGTGAATATGGGTGTGCATATATCTGTTCGTGTGATGGCTTTTATTTCTCTAGGATATATTCCAAGGAGTGAGATTGCTGGATCGTATTGTAGCTCTATTTCTAGCTTTTTAAATAAGCGCCAAATCGATTTCCAAAGTGGTTGTACCATTTTACATTCTCACCAACAGTGTATAAGTGTTCCAGTCTCTCTACAACCTCTCCACCATTTATTATTTTGTGTTTTTTGGATTAATGCTAGCCTTGTTGGGGTGAGATGGTATCTCATTATAGTTTTGATTTGCATTTCTCTAATGGCTAATGATCGTGAGCATTTCCTCGTGTATCTGTTAGCTGCCTGGATGTCCTCTTTGGTGAAGTGCCTGCTCATATCCTTTGCCTGTCTTTTGATTGAGTTATTTGTCTTTTTGTTGTTAAGGTTTTGCAGTATCTTGTAGATTTTAAAGATTAGACCCTGATCAGACATGTCGTAGCGGAAATTTTTTTCTCAGTCTGTGGATTGTCTTTTTACTCTTTCGGTGAAGTCTTTTGATGAGCGTAAGTGTTTGATTTTTAGAAGCTCCGAGTTCCCTGGTTTCTTTTCTTCCACAGGGTTTTCAATGGCTGATTTTTTGGAAGTGGATCACCAGGCCTTTCTTCCAAGGTGCTTCTGGGTGGACTTGAATTTCCAACCTTTTGGTTAGCACCCAAGTGCTTAACCGTTCGCACCACACAGGGAGTTCAGGACAGGCATTAGTTTGTCTCTTTTTAAAGCATGTTTGCAAGACCCCTTAGTCTTTCACTCTCTTTTTTGTTTTGATTCTCCATACGGATGGCCAAAATGTTATTGCAGCTCCGAACTGAGGCTGATATCTATGTTCTGTCTCCGCTGATGTTCAGTTCTTTAATGCCCATCTCCAAAATGAGGATGTTTCACTTATGTCAGTGGGATTTAGCTCCTCTGCCTAGCTGCAGCCAGGGTATAGAATGATAAAAAAATTTGATCCGTGTTCAGAATCACACCAACAGAAATCACACTGCCTTAGGTTGTTCTCTGGTTCCTAGCTGCCTCAATGCTCCAGCTGTCCTGTAAACTCTTTGGAAATCATGCCTTATCTTACTTTGTACCTCCATGGTGCTGAACATCTAAAAGTGCCTGGTAAAAACCTCTGGTAGTGCTTGTAGAAGTAAATACTTGTTGAATGAATGAATGGAAAGCAATCATCTTTTTGTACCACTTTCTTCCTCGGGTGACCACCAGACAGGTCCTCTATGCTCCACCATTCTCTTTCTAATCCAAGCTTGTGTTCAGCTTCAGGCTAGCTGGAGATCCACAGCAGTGGTATCCCAACTCTTGTATTTCATAGTCAGTAAAACTTAAAACAAAATAAAACTGGGACTAACATAGGGTTTTCAATTCCTTTTTTTTTTTTTTCCCTTGGTCAGGCACACCTTAGTCCTCAAAGTGACATCTTTGGTTTTCGACAGCCTAAAGAAGTCTTTTGAAGGGGATTTGCCCAATGCAATACATAATTTGATTTCTTTCTTTTTTTTAAAATTGTACTTTAGATGGAGGTTTACAAAACAAACTAGTTTCTCATTAAACAGTTAGTACACATTTTGTTTCATGACATTGGTTAACAACCCCATGACACGTCAACACTCTCCCTTCTCAGCCTTGGGTTCCCTATTACCAGCTTTCCTGTCCCCTCCTGCCTTCTAGTCCTTGCCCCAGGGCTGCTGTGCCCCTTTAGTCTTGTTTTGTTTTATGGATCTGTCCAATCTTTGGCTAGAGGGTGAACCTCAGGAGTGACTCCATTACTGAGCTGAAAGGGTGTCCGGGGCCCATACTCTCCAGGTTTCTCCAGTCTCTGTCAGGCCAGCAAGTCTGGTCTTTCTTTTTGAGTTAGAATTTTGTTCTACATTTTTCTCCAGCTCTGTCTGGGACCCTCTATTGTGATCCCTGTCAGAGCAGTCAGTGGTGGTAGCTGGGTACCGGGTTTTCAATTTCTTATTCTGACAAGAAAACTCATTAAAAATAATCAGCATTGTGGTAGGCAGAATAATGGATACTTCCTCCCCCACCCCCAAAGGTATTCACAGCCTAATCTCTAGAATTTGTGAATATGTTGTGGTAAAAAGAACTTTGCAGACATGATTAAGAATCTTGATATGGGGAGATTATTCTGGATTGTCCAGGTGGGGCCAAGGGCCCTTATAAGAGAGAGGCAGGAGGGTCTGAATCAGAGAGAGACTGGAAGAAGCTAAGCTGATGGGTTTGACGATGAAGGAAGGGGCCATGAGCCTCAGAATGCAGGTGACCTCTAGAAGCTAGAAAAGGCAAAGAAACATATTCTCCCCCAGAATCTCCAGAAGGAATGTAGCCTTGCCCACCCGTTTTGGACTTCTGACTCCCTGAACTGGAAGATAGTAAATTTGTGTTTTTTCAAGCCACTGCCTTTGCAGTAATTTGTTAAAGCAGCAACAGGAATCTCATGCAAACATCCGTATGTTCCATCATTTTATAAAAGAAATTTTAATGCCAGTAAAGTGGGGAGAATTGGATCGCCCAGAAAGGACATTGACCACCTTACATGATATAATACAGACATACAAATCCAACACCCAAGGAGGTTGCCATCAGGTCGATTCTGACTCATGGCAACCACATGTCAGAGTAGAAGCATGTCAGAGTAGAATTGTGTCAGAGTAGAAGTGCTCCATAGGGTTCTCAGTGGTGGCTTTCTTTCCAAGGCGCCTCTGGGTACATTCAAACTGCCAAGCTTTCGGTTGGTACATGTATATGTGGTCTGCAAGGGCATGGTTCTGTTGTTCTCACGTGTTCTGAAGACAACAGGGGAAAATACCAGTGTGGCTAAGCAAAGCCCAGAATCCTGGGCCTTCTGCTATCAAGTGAATGCAAAGGGAAGAGCCGGCTCACCTGCCACACAGTCAGAGTCGCAGGAGTGAAGCTACCTCGGGCCTCTCCCACAGGCAAGGGGAAGGCTCAGGCCTGTTCCTTCTGCACTGACTTTCCATTGGCTTCCGGAAACCTGTTCAATCTGCCAGCCAGAGAATCAGACTCGCTTTGTCAAAGTGGAATTGAACTAGATATGTTCTATAAGTTTAAGTCTAAGTGAAATCTATTAAGTGCATTCAGATTTATTCCAATGCATTTTGGAGTCCATGGATAAGAAGTAAATGCCTAGACTTGCGTTTTAGGAGCACACTGCTTTCAGAATCTTTTCACATGCTTTCTTTAAAGATCTGCATTTTTCCGTTGCATAAAAGGGCTTAGTGACAAGGCCTGACTTTTTGCTATATTCATTGTGAAATAGCTCCATTCCTGCTCTATTCTCAAATTGTAAGGCAGTAGGGGTATGATTAACTTAATGAGCTCAATTCTCCGTGGCAGCTCCTTAATCTGCTATAAGAAGGGAGAAGGAAGCTTATTCTTAGGGCGGAAAATAGTCTGCTCTCACCCCATCATTGCATAAGGTAGCACTACACTGATTTCTGAATGGCAATGGGGACAGACGGGAGCCATGTGATATCTCTCATGAGCTGCAAAGTCATGGCAACAGCACTGTGGTTATGAGCCTGAGCCTGGGAATCAGACCTGGGTTCAAATCCAGGCTCTGCCTCTTATTAAACCAGTTGCTGTCCAGTCAGTTCTGACTCATGGCGACCTCATGTGTGTCAGAGTAGAACTGTGTTCCATAGGGTGTTTCATGGCTGATTTTTTAGAAGTAGATCTCCAGGCATTTCTCCAAAGATGCCTCTGGGTGAACTCCAACCTCCTACCTTTCTGTGTTTAAAAGAATTTTTGTTTCAGCAGCTCTAGGAAACTAAGGCACTACCTTATAGGGCTGCTAAAAAAAAAAAAAAATAGGGCTGCTAGGATGGTTAAATTAATTAATATATGTCAAGGACTCAGAACAATATCTAATAATACCCCTATTATTATCAGGAGTTTATCATGATATGATAAACAGAGAAAAGATTGAAGTCAAGGATTTCATTTTAGTTGGATCCACAGTCAACACCCATGGAAGCAGTAGCCAAGAAATCAAACGATGCATTCGTTGCATTGGGCAAATCTGCTGCAAAAGACCTCTTCAAAGTGTTGAAAAGCAAAGATGTCACCTTGAAGACTAAGGTGCGCCTCACCCAAGCCATAGTGTTTTCAATCACATCATATGCATGCGAAAGCTCGACAATGAATAAGAAAGACTGAAGAAGAATTGATGCCTTTGAATTGTGGTGTTGGCGAAGAATATTGAATATACAATGGACTACCAAAAGAAAGAACAAATCTGTCTTGGAAGAAGTACAACCAGAATGCTCCTTAGATGCAAGGATGGCGAGACTGCATCTTACATACTTTGGACATGGTGTCAGGAGGGATCAGTCCCTGGAGAAGGCCATCACGCTTGGTAAAGTACAGGGTCAGTGCAAAACAGGAAGACCCTCAATAAGATGGATTGACATGGTGGCTGCAACAATGGGCTTAAACGTAACAATGATTGTGACCAAGGCAAAGGACCAAGCAGTGTTTTGTTCTGTGGTACATAGGGTCACTGAGTCAGAACCAACTCGACGGGACCTAACAACAACAACAACAACAACAACAACTTTATTAAGAGTACTACTCTTGTCCAAGGTGACTACAGGACATCTTAGTCTGGTTTTTATCATCTGGACTTCTCTGAAATTAACTTTATCTCCATGATGTGAAAGAGTAGAAAATGGGACAATATGCCCCCATCATTTCCCTGGGGAGTTAGGCAAGTGGCTATTATTAGACACCAGCTGTCATGGATTGAATTATGTGCTGCCAAAAATATGTGCATCAACTTTGTTAGGCCATGATTCTCAGTACTGTGTGATTGTCCTCCATTTTGTGATTGTAATTTTATGTTAAGAGGATTAGGTGGGATTGTAACAGCACCCTTACTGAGGCCACCTCCCTGATCCAAGGTGTGGATCTGTACCACATTTTATCTCTCAAGAGAAGAAAGGGAAGCAAGCAAACAGTTGGGGACCTCATACCACCAAGAAAGCAGCACCAGGAGCAGAGTGCATCCTTTGGAGACAGGGTCCTGCACCTGAGAAGCTCCTCGACCAGGGGAAGATTGAGGACAAAGACCTTCCTCCAGAGCTGACAAGAGAGAAAGCCTTCCCCTGGAGCTGATGCCCTCAATTTGGACTTGTAACTTACTAGACTGTGAGAGAATAAATTTGTCTTTGCTAAAGCCATCGCTTGTGGTATTTCTGTTACAGCAGTACTAGATGACTAAGACACCAGCATTAAGAAAACCTTCAAACTAGGGCACCCGTCTTGTTCCACCAACACAGATTGCCAAGAAAAAGCATCTGGTTTTCAAAACAGCCCCACGTGTGATGTCTCCCAGTTGCCAGACTGACGGGGTACTTGCCCTCCACCATGTCAGATCTGTAACTCGAATTGCTGTGGAGAAAGAATCTGCCTTAGTATCAGAGAGCTTTTTGTGCTGACTCTACAGTGAAGAAGAATGATTAGTGCAATTTTCCTGTGTTTATCTTCCCCCCGCCCACAAACGTATGAATGTAGCAAAGAGCTACTTCTACATGAGTTTTTCTTTCCTTCCATTTCACAGAGATGTCTGAAACATTCTACTCTTTTTTCAGAAAACTTTGACATCTCCTTCCAGCCTATACGATGAAGTTCATAACTGTCTGCATAGTGCTCAAGGCCTCTCTCTTCCACACTGCCTTTCACATTCCTGTGCTTTAGCTACATCACACAGTCCCTAGGTGGCACAAATGATTTGCACTCGACTGCTAATCTAAAGGTGGGTGGTTAGAACCCACTCAGGGTACCACAAAAGAAAAGGCCTGGCAATCTGCTTCTAGTAAGATTATAGCCAAGAAAACCCAATGGAGCAGTTTTACCCTGTAACACATAGGGTCGCCATGAGTTGGAATTGATGGAATCAACAACAACAACCACGACCACATCAGACTATTCCCTGAGCACTCCATTCTTTTTGTTTTTTTAATTGTACTTAAGATGCAGGTTTACAGAACAAACTAGTTTCTCATTAAACAATTAGTACACATATTGTTTTATGACATTGGTTAGCAACCCCATGATATGTTGACACTCTCCCTTCTTGACCTTGGGTTCCGTATTACCAGCTTTCTTGTCCCCTCCTGCCTTCTAGTCCTTGCCCCAGGGCTGCTGTGCCCCTTTAGTCTTGTTTTACTTTATGGGCTTATCCTATCTTTGGCTGAAGGGTGAACCTCAGGAGTGACTTCATTACTGAGCTGAAAAGGTGTCCAGGGGCCATAGTGTCAGGATTTCTCCAACCTCTGTCAGGCTAGCAAGTCTGGTCTTTCTTTTTGAGTTAGAATTTTGTTCTACATTTTTTTCCAACTTTGTTGTGATCTCTGTGAGAGCAGTCAGTGGTAGTAGCCGGGTCCTATCTAGTTATACTGGACTCAGTCTGGTGGAGGCTCTGGTAGATGTGGTCTGTTAGTTCTTTAGAATAATTTTTCCCTTGTACCTTTAGTTTTCTTCATTCTTCCTTGCTTTCAAAGGGGTGAGACCAGTGGAGCATCCTAGGTGGCCGCTCACAGGCTTTTAAGATCCCAAATGCTTGAATACTGTTCTTGTCATGCCTCCATGCTTTATTTCTGCTGTTCCCCTCTCTCTGCTGAGCCAAATCCTGCTCATTTCTCCAGGCTGGCTCAGAACTTTTTCCTCGTGAAACTGCTTCTTATCTCCCTTGCCCAAATCCATCATTCTGACCTCCATTTCTCTCCTTCCCTGCAGAATACCGGCCATAATGCGTTAGTCAGGGTAGACGAACTGCTCTAATAAATAGCCCCAAGCCTTCAGTGGTTTAACCCGGAGAAGTCTTACAATGCAGTTCAGGATGGGTTTGTAGAGAGACAGGGAGGGAGGATGCTCTATTCCATGCAATTGTTTAGGGACTCAAGCTCCTTCCATACAGTGACTCCACCATCCTCTAGGCCTCAGAGTCCTTCACTGGCTGATCCAGAGCAGATTAAGGGGATGCTCGGGTTTATCCAGGTTTAGGGTTTTTCTGTGTGAGTTTTTTTTATGATGGAGGGTAAAGGAGTGAGGTAACAGAAATACCACAAGTGGGTGGCTTTAATAAGCAGAAATTTATTTTCTTACAGTTTAGGAGGCTAGAAGTCTGGATTCAGGGCAGGCTCTAGGGGAAGGCTCTCTTTCTGTTGCCTCTGGGGGAAGATCTTTGTTTCAGCCTCTGGTCCTGGGTTCCTTGACAATCTTCATGTGGCAGCTATCTTCCCCATTCGTATTTGCTTCTGTGTCTAATCTGCTAATTTTATATCTCAGAAGTGATTGGCTTAAGACACGCCCTACACTGAGATGACCCATTAACATAAAAAACAAAAAACCCCTTGCCGTCGACTCGATTCTGACTCATATCGACCCTATAGGACTGAGTAGAACTGCCCCATGTGGTTTGCAAGGATTTGAACTGCTGACCTTTTGGTTAGCAGCCATAGCTTTAACGACTACACCACCAGAGTTTCCCAACATAACAAACAGGAAGTCCTTATTCTCAAATGGGATTATATCCAGAGATATAAGAGTTAGGATTTATAATACGTATTTTGGGGGGACACAATTCAGTCCATAACTCAGATGGTTTCTGAACTTCATCTGAGACCGATTAAGGAGAATAAGTGTACATGTCATGATGGGATTAGTGCTGGGATTCAGAGTATGCAGAGATTGAAGCTCTCTTAGAAGCTGGGCAGGCCTGAGGGTAAGAAGTTAAATTAGTGTTGTAGGAAACCTCACTCCAATTGGTCTCACCTGTGGCTGGAGGTGATTGTCTACATATGGGGCCTTAGGATAAAAGAGCGGTAAACGACGAATTCTAGGTTTGTGGTTTGGGCAACTGCTTATAAGGTGGTGTCAATTACCAAGATATGGAATTTAAGAGAGGGAGTAGATTTGGTGAGGGAAAAAGAGTAAGCGGACTCGGACATGCTAAGTCTGAGGTTCTTTTGTGATGTGTAGGTGAGAGATCCAGTTGGAATTTGAGTCTAGAGCTAGGAGAAAAGGCTGGGATAAAGATTAAGATTTATTGTTGTTGTTGTTAGTTGTTTTCAAGTAGATTCTGACTCATGGCAACCCCATGTGTGTAGAGTAGAACTGCTGCATAGGTTTTCAAGGCTGTGACATTTCAGAAGCCAATCATCAGGCTTGTCTTACAGGGCACCTCTGGTTTGGTTTGAACCACCAAACTTCAGTTGGTAGTGGAGCGTTTAGCCATTTGTGCCACTCAGGGACCTATTAAGATTTGGAATCATCAATATATGGTAATAGTTGATAAAATTGTATCAAATCACTAAGGATGAAAATATAAAGTGATAAGAGAAGATACGCAAACATTTGAAGGGAGGCAAAGGCAAGAGGAGCCCAACGAGGAATTTGAGAAGGAATAGGAGAGGGCATTAGTAGTGAAGCCAAAGGTGAAGAGCATTTCCAAAGAGAAGGGTATGGTAAACAGTGCAAAATTCTTAGTATTCAAAACCTATTCCCAGGGAGTTGAAGAATGAATAGAAGACTTAATCAAGATGACTACATATATTGTCACCTTGACACACATTTATCTGCTCCAAACACATAGTAATAGAGAAAATATAAAATAAGAAAATTCCAAAGACATATCTAAGCTCAAAAATATAATCATAATAATAAAAACCCAAAATCAAAACAAAAAACCTCAGTAGATATGAAGAATTATAGACTGAACACAGTGGAAGAGAGCATTAGAACACTGGAAGACAGGACGGAAAAATTCACCCAGAAGAGAGAACAAAAAGATGAAGAAATTCAACAATATGAAAAAGGAGTTAAAAGACACAGTGAGTAGACTGATAATTTTCAGTATGTTTCTAAGAGGAGTTTCAGAAGAGATTGGAGAAAATGCTGGGAAAGCAATATTTTAAGAGATAATATCTAAGAATTTTCCAGATTTGAAAAAAGACAAAATAAATGTGTACTCTAAATTGTGAGTAAACCTGTTGCTGTTGAGTTGATTCTCACTCATTGTGACCTTATAGGACAGAGTAGAACTGCCCCATAGAGTTTCCAAGGAGTGCCTGGTAGATTTGAACTGTCAACCTTTTGGTTAGCAGCCGTAGCACTTAACCACTATACCACCAGGCTTTCCAAATTGTGAGTAGAACTAGTAAAAATAAATCCACATATAGATTTAGTGTAGTGAAATTTCAGACTATCAAGGAAAAAGAGAGTAATATTATTGAGATAAAACACATATTACCTGTAAAGGTAATGCAGACTAATCTATAGTTACAGAAAGCAGATCAGTGGTTGTCTGAGAAGAGGTGTGGAAGGAGGAATAGATTACAAAATGACACCAGGAAACTTTTGGGGGTGATGGAAATGTCCCCTATCTCTATTGTAGTGATGGTTTCAAAGATATATCCCCAAACCCTTTACCACTGAGTCGATTCTGACTCAGAGTGACCCTGTAAGGACAGAGTTGAACTGCCCCACAGGGCTTCCTAGGCTGAAATCTTCATAGAAGCAGACTACCACAGTTTTCTTCTGCGCAGTGGCTGGTGAATTTGAACCACCGACCTTTTGATTAGCAACCGAGCTCTTTAACCATTGTGCCACCAGAACTATTTTCAAAGATGTATACCTGTGTTAAAACCCATCAAATTGTACTATTTAAATATGTGCAGTTTATTGCATATCAATTATATCTCATAAAAAATTCATTTCTCAGTTAAAAAACATATTAAAAATTGATAGATAAAATACAGGCTGGGGAAATGTTTGCAATACCTGTATCTGGCAATGGAGCCCCTGGGTGGCACAAAACGTTAAGCACTAGACTACTAACTGAAAGGTTGGCCGTCTGAACCCACCCAGAGGGGCTCGGAAGACAGGCCTGGCAATTTACTTCCAAAAGATTCACAGCCTTGAAAACCCTATGGAGCAGCTCCACCTTGCACACACGGGGTTACCATGAGCCAGAATCAGCTTGACGGCAACGACATATCTGGCAAAGGACTCTTATCTGGAATTTATAAAAAACTTACCACTCAACAATAAAACAAAAGATGATTTATGAAAGGCCAGGTAGCCCATGTAAAGCTACTCAACATCACTAGACAGTAAGGAAATATAATGAAAAATCAAAAGGAAATATCACTTTCACACCAACTGGAACAGCTAAAATTAAAAAGCCTGACAATAATACCAAATATAAGCAAAGATGCGGAGCAACTGTAATTCTTATATGTTGCTGCTGGGAAGGTAAAATTATATAGATACTTGGAAAAACAGTTTATTATTAACTTTATTATGAAGTTAAAGCATATACCTACTGTATGGCTTCTCAATATTTACCCAAGATAAATGAACACCTATGTCCATAAAAAGACATTAACATGAATCTTCATAGCAGATTTATTCATAAGAACTCAAACTTGAAACAACCCAAATGCTTCCTCAACAGGTAGAATGGCTAAGAAAATTGTGGTATATTTATATATTAGAACACTGCTCAGCATTAAAAAGGAATGAGCTACGGATACATGTGAAGGAGCCCTGATACATGCAACAATGTAAACAAATCTCTAAAATATACCCCTGAGAGAAAGAAGATACAAAAAGACTATATTGTTACACTTAAGACAGATATGAGAACAGAGTTTACCTGTGGCCATGGTGGTGGGGGCCAGGATTGAAGGCACATGAGGAAACTTTCATGGGGATGGAAAGGCTCTATACCTTGCTCTTAAAATCTGCATATTTTTATTGTATGTAAATTATACCTCAGCAAATAAT
Organism: Loxodonta africana; assembly: GCF_030014295.1. Taxonomy (NCBI): domain Eukaryota; kingdom Metazoa; phylum Chordata; class Mammalia; order Proboscidea; family Elephantidae; genus Loxodonta; species Loxodonta africana. Next base: position 60,999,552 of record NC_087358.1, read on the forward strand.
GAGTATTTAAAAAAGTTAGCAAGGAGAAGAGGGGAGAGAGAACACAAATGTGGTAAAATGTTGGTAATTGTTGAGTCTAGGGAATGGGTTTAGACTCTTCTATTTTTGTATATGTTTGAAAGCATTTATAACAAAATCGAAGGCATAATAAAAGATACCATTTACAGTATTAATTAAAAGTGTGAGATACTTACAAATAAACTTACTAAAGATACAAAAGACCTCAATGAGTTTATGAACTTATGCACTAAATTATAAATACCTCAATAATAATAAGTCTCAGTAGAAAAACATTTTGAAAAAATGGAGAGATATACCATGTTTTGGATCAAAAGACTCAATATTTTAAAGACATCATTTTCCCTTGGAGTAATCTATAGATTTTATGTGGAATTTCAATGAAAATGCCAACAAAGAATTTCACAGAACAAGTTTAGCCTAAAATACATTTGAAAGAGAAAATGTTTAAGTGAAGCCTAGATGACTTGGAATAAGGATAACAAGGTGAAGAGGCTTGATATGAGGACTTACTATTAAGCTGTAATAATAGAGAGACTATGGTATTCATCTCATCTAGAAATACACAAATAGACCAATAGACCCCAATATATAGAAACGTGATATTTAGCAAAGGGGGAGGAGCCATTACAAATTAGCGGGGGGGGGGGGAGGAACTATTCAGTAAATGATGTTAGAATAACTCGAAGTTATATTCCTCCATCACACAATAAAGCCTAGATAAACATAAAAAGAAAAATTTCAAAATATTACCTTGAAATAGGAGAATGTTTTTTGACTATGACACACACATACAGGCTATAAAGGAGAAGACTGATTAATTTGATTGTGCTAGTTTTAATTTTTTTTTTTTATTAGTCTTAGTGACTTCTCTGGAAACTCTGGTGACACAGTGGTTAAGAGTTCGGCTGCTAGCTGAAAGGTTGGCATTTTGAATTCACCAGGCGCTCCTTGGAAACCCTATGGGGCAGTTATACTCTGTCTTGTAGGGTTGCTATGAGTTGGAATCGACTCGAGGGCAATGTTGTTTTTTTTTTTTAATGGATTTTGGTGTGACAAACCAAATCCATTGCCGTTGAGTCAATTCTGACATATAGCAACCCTACAGGATGGAGTAGATTTGCCCCATAGCGTTTCCAAGACCGTAAATCTTTTTATCTATCTATTTATTTTTATTGTGCTTTAGGTGAAGGTTTACAGAGCAAATTAATTTCCCATTAAACAATTAATACACATATTGTTTTGTAACATTGGTTGCCAATCCTGTGACATGCCAACACTCTCCCCTTCTTGACCTTGGGTTCCCCATTTCTATTTGTCCAGTTTTCCTGTCCCCTCCACCTTCTCATCCTTGCCCCTGGGCTGGTGTGCCCATTCACTCTCATACATATGGTTGAGCTATGTGTTTTATGGTCTTGTCTAATCTTTGGATGAAGGGGTTGAACCTCAGGAGTGAGTTCAGTACTGAGTTAAAAGGGTGTCTGGGGGCCATACCCTTGGGATTTCTCCAGTCTCTGCTAGACCAGTAAGTCTGGTCTTTTTTTGTGAGTTAGAATTTTGTTTTACATTTTTCTCCAGCTCTATCTGGGACCCTCTGTTGTGATCCCTGTGGGAGCAGTCAGTGGTGGTAGCCGGGCAGTATCTAGTTGTGCTGGACTCAGAATGGTGGAGGCCATGGTACTTGTGGTCCATTAGTCCTTTGGATTAATTTTTCCCTTGTGTCTTTGGTTTTCTTCATTCTCCCTTGTTCCAAATGGGGTGGGACCAGTAGATGTATCTTATACATGGGCACTCCCAAGCTTTTAAGACTCCAGATACTACTCATCAAAGTAGACTTAAAACATTTTGCTTATAAACTATGTTATGGCAATTGAGCTAAATGTTCCCTGAGACCATGGTCCCCAGCCCTCAGCCCAGTAACTCCATGCCTCAGGGAGTTTGGATGTGTCTATGAAGCTTCTATGACTTTGCCTTGGTCAAGTTGTGCTGGCTTCCCCAGTATTGTGTACTGTCTTAACCTGCACCAAAATTACCACTTATCTATTGTCTAAACAAAAAAATAAACCCAGTGCCGTCGAGTCGATTCCGACTCATAGTGACCCTATAGGGCAGAATAGAACTGCCCCATAGAGTTTCCAAGGAGCACCTGGTGGGCTTGAACTGCCGACCCTTTGGTTAGCAGCCATAGCACTTAACCACTACGTGACCAGGGTTCCCATCTATTGTCTAGTTAGTGTTTTTCCCTTCCCGCCACTCCCCTCCCTAATAATCATCAAAGATTATTTCTTTGTCTATGTAAAGCTTTTCATGAGTTTTTATAATAGTGGGCTCATACAGTATTTGTCTTTCTGGGATTGACTTATTTCATTCAGCATAATGCCCTCCAGATTCATCTATGTTGTGAGATGTTTTGGAGATTCATCATTGTTTTTAATTGTTGCATAGTATTCCATTGTGTGTATGTACCATAGTGTGTTTATCCATTCATCTGTGAATGGGCACTTAGGTTGCTTCCATTTTTTGCTACTGTGAATAATACTGCAATGAACATGGGTGTGCATATGTCTATTCGTGTGATGGCTTTTATTCCTCTAAGATATATCCTAGGGGTGGGATTGCTGGATCATATAGTATTTCTATTTATAGCATTTTAAGGAAGCTCCATATTGTTTTCCAAAATGGTACCATTTTGCGTTCTCACCAGTGTGGTGCATAAGAATTCGAATCTCCTCACAGCCTCTCCAACATTTGTTATTTTCTGTTTATTTGTTTTGTGCCAGTAATGTCGAGGTGAGATGGTATCTCATTGTAGTTTTGATTTGCATTTCTCTAATGGCTAGTGATCGGGAGCATTTCCTCTCTCTCTGTTAGCTGCCTGAATGTCTTCTTTGGTGAAGAGTCTGTTCATATCCTTTGGCCATTTTTAAATCAGATTATTTGTCTTTTTGTAGTAGAGGTGTTAGATTTTCCTATTGATTTTAGGAATTAAACTTTTGTCAGATATGCCACAACCAAAAAAAATTTCCCAGTCTGTGGATTCACTTTTTGCTCCTTTGGCAAAGCATTTTGATGAGCATAAGTGTTTAATTTTTACAAGATCCCAGTTATCTAGCTTATCTTCTGGTGTTTGTGTATTGTTATTTATGGTTTGTGTCCTATTTATGCTGTGTGTTAGGGACTCTAACACTGACCTTATTTTTTCTACCATGATCTTTATGGTTTTTGGTTTTATAGTTAGGTCTTTGATATACATTGAATTAGTTTTTGTGTATGGTGTGAGGTATGGGTCCTGTTTCATTTTTTTTTTTTACAGATGGGCATCCAGTTTTGCCAGCACCATTTGTTAAAAAGACTGTTCTTTTCCCATTTGATGGACTTTGGGCCCATGTTGAAGATCAGGTGACTGTAGGTGGATGGATTTACATCTGGGTTCTTGATTCTGTTCCACTGGTCAATGTGTCTGTCCTTCTGTTTTAACTACTGTAGCTGTATAGTAGATTCTGAGGTCAGGTAGTATGAGTCCTCCTTCTTTATTCTTTTTCTTCAATAGTTCTTTACTTATCCGGGGCTTCTTTCTTTTCCATATCAAGTTAATGATTAGATTTTCCATCTCATTAAAGGTTGCTGTTGGTATTTGGTTTGGGATTGCGTTATATTTGTAGATTGCTTTGGGTAGAATTGACATTTTCACAATGTTGAATCTACCTATCCATGAGCATGGTATGTTTTTCTATTTATGTGGGCCTCTTTTGCCTTGTAGCATTTTGTAGTTTTCTTTGTATAGGTATATGACATCCCTGGTTAGATTTATTCCTAATTCATATCAACCACAAAAAGGGAGTTTTACTTCTTCCTTACCAATTCAAACGCCCTTTATTTCTTTTTCTTGGCTTATTGCACTGGCTAGGACTTCTAGCACAATGTTAAATAGGAGTGGTCATAAAGGGCATCCTTGTCTTGTTCCTATTCTCAGGGGCAATGTTTTCAGCCTCTCTCCATTGAGAATGATGTTGGCTTTTGGTTTTGTATACCCATATACCCGTTGCTGTCAAGATGATTCCGACTCATAGCGACCCTATAGGACAGAGTATAACTGCCCCAAGGTGCCTGGGCAGATTTGAACTGTTGACCTTTTGGTTAGCAGCTGTAGCTCTTAACCACCATGCCACCAGGGTTTCCATTGGTTTTGTATAGATGCCCTTTATTATGTTGAGGAATTTTCCCTCTATTCCTAGTTTATTGATAGTTTTTCTCAAGAATGAATGTTGGGCTTTATTGAATCCAAGGCTGTAAATCTTTACAGAAGCAGACTGCCACATCTTTCTTGCACTGAGCCGATCTTTTAGTTAGCAGTCAAGCACTTAACCGCTGTGCAACCTGGCTCCTTTACAATTCAAGAGCAGGGAATTTAGATTTAAATCTTCTTATAATGGTGAAAGTTCTAGGTGATAACAAGAATGTGGATGTGGCTATACCAGTGAGGAGACCCCAAGTCATATTGTTGATTTTTTTGTCCACAGACAATTGTATTACTTATGTTGGTGGCAGGCGTGGTGGTGGAGTGAGCCAGTGCTAACATCCTGGGAGAATCAGAGGTGATAACAAGAAACCTGTACATGAGAAGAAATAGAGAGAGCTACAGCCAGATGGCACAAACTCCAAGGTACAGAGTTTTTGCTTCATGGTGGGAGAATAATGGTATGAAAATGACAGCAGTGGTGTGCTAGTAGGCTCCCAAAATCTTCTCCAGGAACTGTGGAAAGTGACGCACAGGAGAATTCACACCCTTTCTCTACAGGACTCCCAGCAGAAGGGGCATCCTCTAGGGAGAGCCAAGGTTCAGTCTAAGTTCAGGGAGTGGAAACATGTTTTGGCTGAGTTTGAGAATGGGGGCTCCAAAATGCTAGTCAAGGTGTGTTGGGAGGAAAGACACCAGTGCCACTGGCCGTCTAGTCGACTCCAACTCAGGGTGACCCCATGTGTGTCAGCGTAGAACTGTGCTCCATAGGGTTTTCAGTGGCTGCTTTTTGGAAAGTAGATCACTAGACCTTTCTTCTGAGGCACCTCTGGGTAGATGTCTTTGCTGTTGTTAGTTCCCATCAGGGAGATAGCAGTAGGGTAAAGTATTCAGAATCCTGAGTCCCATGCAGATGGGTATAGGATCCAACCCTGCCTGGTCATTGTAGGAGAAGACTTGCCCATTGATGGAATGAGCTGACTTGGTAGTTTGAAGCTTGACTTCGTGGAACTGGGGGTGATGGATGCAGAGCGTGGTTCCACACTCCCTGAAGTCAAGTATGCTCAACTGCATGTAGGCCTTATACCCTGCTACCTTCCCCAGGTCTCAGCCACTGAATCATAATGACAATGAATGTGTTTGGGAGTGGGTGTGGAAAACAAGTAGCACTGTCCAGTTATGCTGAAAAACCTGAATTGTTAAGTATTTTTAAAGAAAGACAGCTAAATTGCTTTTAGGTCCAGCATATGAAAATTCATAAAAATGGTCGTTTTTGTTACACCCCTAAATTGGAACTCTGGGAAGTAACCATGAACCACAAACATACAAATCCCATTAGGCCATGTATCTTACAACTTTTTACTCATTGTAAAATCACGTATGAGGCGTATACTCATAGCCTCATAAAGTCATATATTGGCCAAACTGGCCTTGGTGGTCATCTTATGTGGCACCTCTTGTTGCAGATGAGATGAGGCAACAGGGACTCATGCCTATTCTAAAGAAAGAAGTCACAAAGGAGCAAGAACTGAGCTTACATTATAGCTTGTGCTACAACACCCTGGTGATGCCTTTGAGGTCATCCACTGGTGTCCTCAACCAGTGCAGAGCACACTGGGAATTCTTTCTGCAGGTATCCTTGGATGTTTACAAGGTTTATATCACATAGAATTCAGATCTTTTGAGTCTCTGTCACAGACTTGTGATTGAATTTCCCCAAAATTCTGGCTGTCTGTTGCATTAGGGACAACTGCCAACTTCTTATTTAGGGTTGGAACAAAAATTATGTAGACAAAATGTTGGGAAAAATTGACATGATACCTTAGCAAGAGGAAGAGATCTGGGAGATATTTTATATCAATGAATTATTCCTGTAAGAGTCCAAAAGAAACTGGGTTTGTATGAAAATGTAGATGCAACGGAAAATGCAAAATTCAAGATCTCCTGCTGTTTCTGTTGAGCTCATCATGAGAATATGGGAGAAATTATAGAAAATATTTTCATAACGGAAGTTTTCAAACCATAGCCAGTGGTTCACCTATTTCAAACAATAAAATAGTAAAATGACATGAAATGAAATAAAATGAAAAGAATACATCTTTGGGCCATAGAACTTTATTCATATTATATGCAATTTATACTGGAGGGAATTACGAAAGGTGCAAAATAAAAACAAGGAAAACTATTTAAAATAGGAAAATGAGAATAACTAAGATTTATTGAGGCGCTTTATTGGTTCAATGGTTAAGTGCTCGGCTGCTAAGTGAAAAGTCATCGGTTTGAACCCACCCAGCAGCTCTGCAGGAAAAAAGACCTGGCAGCCTGCTTCTGTAAAGATTACAGCCTAGAAAGCCCTACAGGGCAGTTCTACTCTGTCATATTAGGTGACTATGGGTCGAAATCGACTTGACGGCACACCAACAATAGAAACAAGATTTATTGAGGGCTTTTTTTTTTTTTTAGTTGCTAGGTGCCAGCCACAGTGTTTTGTATGCAAAATTATCACAAAGTCTCTGCAAGGTAGGTATTATTATACTTCCCATATTACAATAAGTATCAGAGAAGTTAAGAAGGTAATCCAGGATGAAACAACTCTGAAGAATGCAAACCCAGATAGTCCAACTTCTGAGCAACCACTCCTAATCATAATGCACTCCCAGCTCCCCATGAAGAAAAGTTAAAGAAATGGGCCCCCGCCTCCGCCGTCAAGGGCAAAAACTAAAGGATGACTTGAAATATAATTGTCTTTGCTGTTGTTGTTGTTAGGTGCTGTCAACCTGACTCTGACTCATAGCGACCCCACATACAATAGAATGAAATACTGTCCGGTCTTGTGCCAGCCTCACAATTGTTGTTATGCTTGAGACCATTGTTGCTGCAATTGTGTCAGTCCATCTCGTTGAGGGTCTTCCTCTTCTTCACTCACCCTCTACTTTACCAAACTTGATGTCCTTCTCCAGGGACTGATCCCTCCTGATAACATGTCTAAAGTACGTCAGATGAAATGCTGCCATCCTTGCTTCTAAGAAGCGTTCTGGCTGTACTTCTTCCAAGACAAATTTGTTCATTCTTCTGGCAGTCCATGTTATATTCAGTATTGTTCCCCAACACCATAGTTCAAAGGCATCAGTTCTTCCCGTCTTCCTTATTCATTGTGCAGCTTTCACATGCATATGAGGCAATTGAAAATACCATGGCTTAGTCAAGCACACCTTAGTCCTCAAAGTAACATCCTGGATTTTTAACACTTTATGTAAAAGGAATGGATACCATTATTTTGAGACGGGTAGAAGACTCATATATAATATGTAGCGTTTCTAGAAAATTTCTGCGTGGAAGCGTCCAGAACTCGTGATCTCTCTTCATGCTCTCACCTCCACAGACCACCACAGAGATGCCAGGTGTCCTCTCAATGCACTCGACTGAAGCTGGGGGCTACATATCGATATATAAACACACAAATATCTCAGAGGAAACAGTGGGGTGAACTGGGGGAAGCCTGGGATAATGTCCAAACCCCTTACTTCCTTAGCAGAGCTTAGTGGTTTAAAATCTTTACTGATTTTTTGAGGCCGTGTAGCGTGGTGTGGAGGCTAAAGCACAGCTCCCAAAGCTAGACTGCTGGGGTTTGAGTCCAGATCTTCCACTGACTGACTGTATGACCTTGGATGAGCTATGCAACCCATGTGCCTCACCATCCTCAGCTGTAAAATGAGGACAGATAATAGCAGTGTACTTCACAGGGTAGCTGGGAGGATTAAATGAACCAACATGTGTAAATCTCTGAAATGTAGTGCTGTTTAAGTTTACCTCATGACTCAGACGGCAGAACCCAGAACCATTGTGTCAGTCAGGGCTCCCCAGAAACAGAACCAGAAATATAGAATATGTATGTATATTAAAGAGAGGGAGATTTAAAGACATTATTTCAAGGAACAAGGAGCCCTGGTGGCACAGTGGTTAAGTACTTGGCTGCTAACAGAAAGGTTGGCGGTTCGAACCCACCAGTCACTCTGCAGGAGATGTGGCAGTTGGCTTCCATAAAGATTACAGCCTTGGAAGCCCTATGGGGCAGTTCTACTCCGTCCTATAGGGTCAGTATGAGTCAGAATTGACTCCACGACAAGGGGGATATTTCAAGGAACTGGCGTTGTGATTGTGGGAGATGACAAGTTTGAAATCTGCAGGGCAGACTTGGCAGCTGAAAGTTCTCAGGCAGTGTTGGTGCTGCAGCCTTGAGGCAGAACTTCTTCCTCAGGGAAACTTCAGTTCTGCTCTGAAGGCCTTTCAACATTGGGGAAGGCCCACCCTCATTATCTCCTTTGCTTAATGTCAACCGATTGTAGATACATCCACAGCAACACCTAGATAAGCTTTTGGCTGAATAATCGGGTACTACGGCCTAACCAAGGAGGCCTGGTGGCACAGTGGTTAAGTACTTGGCTGCAAACCAAAAGGCCTTGGTTCAACCCCGCCAGCTGCCACTTGGGAGAAAGATGTTGCAGTCTCCTTCTGCAAAGATTTACAGTCTTGGAAACCCTGTGGGGCAGTTTTACTCTGTCCTATAGGGTTGCTATGAAGCAGAATCGACTTGATGGCACCTAACAACACGGCCTAACCAAGCTGACACAACCATGGAGGATTATTTTCAGGCAGGGAAACCTAATGGAGTTTCCTCAACTGATTTCAGAACTTCTTTACGCTGGTGATAAGGTTTGAATTTTGTCCCCCCAAAGATATGGTGAAGTCCTAACCCCTGGTACCTGGGAACGTGACCTTGTTTGGAAATAGGGTCTTTGAAGATGCTATCAGTTAGGTCAGCATGAGGTTGTACTGGACTAGGGTGAATCCTAATCTTGTACGATTGCTTCATTATAAAAGAGAAGCTACACAGACTATGCAGCTGCAAGTCAAGTTCACCTGGAGCTACCAGAAGCTGGGAGAGAGGCATGAGACAGTTTCTCTTTCACAGCCCTTACAAGGAACCAACACTGCCGATATCCTGATTTGCATTTTTAGCCCCAGAACTGTGAAACAATAAATTTCCATTCTGATAAGCCACCCAGTTTGTGGTATTTCATTACGGCAGCCCTAGAAAATTAAGACAACCAGTGACCCTTTTTTTACCTTCCATTTCCCTCTGTTTTGAATGGGAATCTCTATAACTTATCCCATGCCTGTCCTACCTTTGTATTCTGGGAGAAGATAACGTGTTTCTTTAGTTTCATGAGTCTGAAGGTGAAGAAAAATTGTGGCCCAGAAGTTGTACTTAACAGAGCCTCATCGGCACCTGCTTTGGATGATAGGGTTTTGAGCTTTCTGAACTGATAAGATTTGTGTGGGATTTTGATACTGTAGTGGGATAAAACCTTTGGGGACTTTGAGAAAGGGTGAATGTGTTTTGCATGTGGGATAAACATGAATTATGAGGACCACAAGGTAGATTGAGGTAGGCAGGATTTCTATGCCCCTGGTGTTACTCCTGTGATTATGTTATGTGGCAAAAGGGCGTCTACTCACCAGCTGACCTTAATGTAGGGAGTTTAGCCTAGGTCATCCAGGTGAGCCCAATATAGTCACAGGAATCTTTAAAAGCAGCAGAAGAAGGAAGAATGGGTGGGAAATTAGATTCGATGCATGAGAAGGACTGAACCCACTGTTGCTGGCTTAAAGCTGGAGGGGGCCCTGTGCAAACCATGGGAGGAAAATGAATGCTGCCAACAACCTGATTGAGCCTGGAAGCAAGTTCTCCCCTAAAGCTTCCAAATAAGAGCCCAGGCCAGCTGACACCTTGACTTGGCTTTGTGAGACCCTAAGTACCTAGCTGAGTCTTCCAAATTTTTGACTTATGGACCTATGAGATAATAAATGAGTGTTGTGTTAAACTGGTAGGTTTGTGGTAATTTATTATAGTAGTAATAGAAAATGAATACACCAGATATTAATTATTTGTGTTACAAGCAGTAGAATATTTTCTTCAAATGAAAAATGTGGATCACAGCAGCGTTCCCTAGGTCCATTCGGGGGTGTGACTTCACTGCATATTCCTGCCAGGCAGACCCAGGTTCCCTTCCGAGTCAGGTGTCGGCGTCCCACCACTGAGCCCCTCTGTCTATCACAACACTCACTACCGTCCACTGTGTCTTGTTTTACTTCCCCATTGCGCCCACCGGCTGTATACTCAAAGGAGGCAGGAACCATTTCTTTGTTTTTGTTCCCCCAAAGAAAAACACAACGGCTGGCACAAGGTAACTAGCTGCTGTTGTGTTGACTCACACTCATGATGACCCTGTGTGTGTTTGTAAAACTGTTCTCAATTGGGTCTTCAGTGGCTGATTTTTTGGAAGTAGATCACTGGGACTTTCTTCTGAGGTGCCTCTAGGTGGACTTGAACCTCCAACTTTTCAATTAGCAGTTAAGCACATTAACTGCACTACCCAGGGACCCTCGGTCACAAGGTAGATACTTGATAAGTATTCATTTGAATGCATACTGAATGAGTTTAGAGATTAATCTCTCTAGAGGCCAGTCCTGGCTATGGGTAGGAGTAGAGCAAGGGATCAGAGGCACAGGAAAGGACAAGATAGGGGAAAGAAACCATCTGCAAGACAAAGGAATGTAGAGTTTAATACTTCTATAATTGCTGTTGGTTTAGAAAAATTGCCTTGATATATTGCTCCTAGCCGAACCACCAGCAGTATAAGTTTCGGGAAGTAGGCTGACCATTGCCTAAGTGGCTTGTGAAATGTCACATTCGTAGCTCACATTCCCAACAAGTTGAATAAATATATGTGTGTATAGTTTACCCCCTAAGGACATTTCTCCTGGCTCCCCGGCCGCTGGCATCAGAATGGGTGTTTAGTAATCACGGGTGACTGTCTGTATCCTCTGGATTCTCCCTGTGTCTGTGCTCTGGGGAGGAAAGGAGCTGCGTAAGCAGATGGGGTGCGCTGATGGAGTGGACCCTTCAGATCGTCCAGAGATGCCATGCAAACTCCAAGAGCCTCAAGCCCACCTCCAGAGCTAGGCAGGAGGACCCCCTACAGCTGGTTGCCCCCATGGTGGGCCAGAGGCATGAGTTCGAAGATGTTTTCTAGGAAAGCCAGCCACAGGGTGCATAATTTGAAAAAGCAACTGGAAGGAACCATATTGAAAAAAAAAAAGTTAATTTTTATGAAGACTGACTGCCTCTTGAAAGCCAATTAAATAAGTGCCCACCCTTTCTCTATCCCCAGAGCAATTCTTGCTATTTTGGTCACTGTAATTGAGAGTAAAAATAGTTTCCACTGTGCCTGAAACATAGCCACCAGCTACTCCATTTTAAATGAGGCAGAAAAACATGAGGAGAATGTGAAAATGGGCCTTCTAGAGACAACCACTGGCTATATCCAGCTTCACTGGTTGTTCTGTGCATAAACAACGTGCACAGTTCTGTAATAAAATAGATGCCACGTGGTCTAAGAGTTTTCAGTGTCCACAGTACTGGGAGGAACACAGTACCCAATTATCAGGAGTGTGTTTTATGCCTTCAATTTAGGTTGTGTGAATTTGGGTCAGCCATTATGCTGTTCAAGGTCTTAGCTTCTTGCTCTAATAAAAGCAGAACAAGCCGAGAGGGAGATGAAAAATGGACGGACTTGAAAGTACTGCTTCTGTTTTCAAAAAAAACAAACCAGTTTCTGGACGTTCCTTATTTGATCATGTGATGATTTTTGTCACCTTTCATTTTTTTTTTTTTTTCCTACAACTAGAAATTTTATTGGTGGGCTTGACATGAGTTATGTCTTCTACATAGGGGTAGATCCAGGTTGTGTGGAATTTGAGTCTTAAACAACGTTGGGGGTACTCTTAAAAAAAAAGAATTAAAAAAAATTACTTTGGCTAATTTTACAAAACAGTATGACTATGTGAACATTTCTTCCCATCCCATGACCTAGGACGGGGGCTATGCAAGTGAGTGGCCCCGAATCTTAAGCTTCATTAGCTTCTGGTTAATTCGCTTCTGCTTCTATCGAAGGTGGGTGTCATTTTGCTTCTCCAAGAAAGGAAAGTGGCAAGAACCACAGCCTGTCTTAGTCAAAAAAGCTCTTTAAAATTATCCTCTGGTTTTACAGATGAATAGAGGAGGAAACTGAGGTTCAGAGAGGATAAATAGTGCCCAAAGTCACACGTATAATTCATATTAGAACCTGCTTCTTTTAACTTCCATTAAAAAATAACATACTCTAATAACTTCTAGAATAGTCTTAGGTTTACAGAAAGATTACACAAGTACAGAGAATTCCCATGAACCCCTGCTCTCCTCTCTGCCCACCCTTTCCTGTTATTAACATCTTCCGTTCTTGTGGTATATTTGTTACAGTTGTTGAACCAATATTGATACATTGTTATTAACTGAAGTCCATAGTTTACATTAGGACTCGCTCTTTTTAACTTCCATTTTTCAGGCTCATGTTTTTGTGCTATTTCTCCAAAACCTTGTAAACAAACAACAAAAAAGTTGCTATTGAATTGATTCTGACTCATGGCAACCACATGCGTGTCAGGGCAGAACTGGGCTCCGTAAGGGTTTTCAATGGCTGAGATTTTGGAAGTAGATCTCCAGGCTTTTCTTCTGAGGTGCCTCTGGGTGGACACAAACCTCCAACCTTTTGGTTAGCAGCCTAGTTCGTTAACTGTTTGCACCCCTCAAGGGCTCCAAATACCTTGTAAAACCCGAGGAAACAATAGGGATAAATAGGAAGCAATGAGTTTTGCCTTGTAGAGGTGTTACATAAAGTCAACATGGAGGATGCTAACCAAATGACTCCACAACCTGATAGAGCCTCTGAGAGAGGGAGAAGCGGAGGTTTACATCATCTGATCTCCTCTCTTTCTCTGTTTTCAGAGGCTTAAAAAGTATGACTACATGTGCCCCTGCCCCGCTTTTGAGTCAACTGTAAAGGACATTCATATTCAATGAATGTTGTCCTCATGTCCCCTTCAAAGTAGGTCCTTATTCCAAATTGCTGCTACTGCTGAAGCTGTTTTTAGAATCTCCTGTTGGACTAACATTTTGTCTGTTTGTAACTCACCCAAGAAAGTCAGTACCTCAGTGCCTTTGCTGTCCTTCCATCCTTCCTCCCTCCCTCCCTTTCTCCCTCCCTCCCTTCCTCCTTCCCTCCCTTCCTCCTTCTTTCTTTGCCCCCTCCTTCCATCCTCCCTTCTTGCCCCCTTCTGCCATCCCTTCCTCCTTCCTTCTTTTGTTTCTTGTATACTCTTAAACAAAGAAACAAGCTTATTCATTAGATTTGTTTTATGATAGTTCTCAAAATCAAACACATGATGAAATGTTTAAGATTTGGTATCATGAAAATATTAAAAATAATTTTATGTGGATTCTGAAGAGGATTCTTAAGTTTTCACACAAACTCTGTGGGAGGCTGAACAATTTGTCATGATTTATATCCGAGGTAGGTAGAATTTCCATCTCCTTACATTAGAAGGATCTGTGCACAGTGAAAGGACACAAATGTCTGCCATTTGTCGTGCATCGTGAAGATGGTTTCATGTACATTGTTTTACTTACTCCTTTCGCAACTTATGATTGTACCCATATTACAGTTAAGGGAACTGAGGTACTGAGAAGTGAAAGAACTTTCAGTGGTAGAGCTAGGATTTGAACCACGTCTATTCACTCCCAAATCAATGCTCTATTCTCTAGTCACCGCCCCTCAGGCGGTGCAGTGATTCACACAAATGTCTGTGTTGAATTCATGGAGGGTGCTAGGTTACAGTGTAGCATTAGGGAAGTGAGGTCATGAAGTCAACCCCAGGGTAGTACAGGCCAAAGCAACCTTTAGGAAGTGCCTGGGAGCCAGCAGCTGCCCAAGGACAATCCTGAGAAAAGAGCCTTGGTGGCGTAGTGATTAAGTGCTGGGCTACTGACCAAAAGGTCAGCAGTTCAAATCCACCAGCCACTCCTTGGAAACCCTGTGGGGCAGTTCTACTCTATCCTCTAGGGTCACTATGAGTCAGAATCAACTCGACAGCACCTAACAACAACAACAACCCTGGAGGTATTATTATCCCTCACTTTACTAGTCAGGAAACATGGCTAGCAAAGTCAATTTTCCCAGAGTCACACAGCTAGTAAATGGCAGAGTAGAAGTTAAACTCTGATCTAACTCCACAACCTATCCTCTTAACCAGAGTTGTTAAGAGTCCCATTTTTCAGACGAGAAAACTGAGTCTTAGGGAAGGTAAGTAGTTTGCTCAAAGTTACAGAGCCAGTCAGTGGTGGAGCTAAGTTCAAACCCAGGTCCACCTGAGTAGAATGTGTTTTCCACTTGCTGCCCTTTGGGCGGAGTTGAAGAGATGCTCTCATTCAAAGACCCTTGTTTAAGTACATGGGTAATTCCAAGATAAATACGACCTTGAGTGTATCCCACCTGAATTTAGAGACCTTCTCAAGAATAGATTTGACACAGTGAGCACTAATGACAGACCAGACAAGTTGTGGAATGACATCAAGGACATCATACATGAAGAAAGGAAGAGGTCATTAAAAAGACAGGAGAGAAAGAAAAGACCCAAATGAATGTCAGAAAAGACTCTGAAACATGCTCTTGAACATCATGTAGCTAAAACAAAAGGAAGAAATGATGAAGTAAAAGAGCTGAACAGAAGATTTCAAAGGGGAGCTCAAGAAGACAAAGTAAGGTCGAGAATAAAGACCTGGAGTTAGAAATCCAAAAGAGAAGAACTCACTTGGCATTTCTCGAGCTGAAAGAACTGAAGAAAAAATTCAAGTCTTGAGTTGCAATATTGAAGGATTCTGTGGGGAAAATATTAAACGACTCAGGAAGCATCAAAAGAAGGTGGAAGGAATACACAGAGCCACTACACCAAAACAATTTGGTCAATGTTCAACCACTTCAGGAGGTAGCATATGATCAGGAATCATTGGTACTGAAGGAAGAGGTCGAAGCTACACTGAAGGCATTGGCGAATAACAATGCTCCAGAAATTGACAGAATACCAATCGAGATGTTTCAACAAATGGATGCAGCACTGGAAGTGCCCACTCATCTATGCCAAGAAATGTGGAAGACAGCTACCTGGCCAACCGACTAGAAGAGATCTGTATTTATGCCTATTTCAGAGAAACATGATCCAACTGAATGTGGAAATTATCGAACAATATCATATGCAAGTAAAATTATGCTGAATATCATTCAAAAGTGGCAGCAGCAGTACATGAACAAGGAACTGCCAGAAGTTCAAGCTGGATTCAGAAGAGGATGTAGAACCAGGGATATCATTGCTGATGTCAGATGGATCCTGGCTGAAAGCAGAGAATACCAAAAATGTGTTTGCCTGTTTTTTATGGACTATGCAAAGGCATTCAACTATGTGGATCATAACACATTTTGGATAACATTTAGAAGGATGGGAATTCCAGAACACTTAATTGTGCTAAGAGGCAGTTTGAACAGAACAAGGGGATACTGCATGGTTTAAAGTCAAGAAGGGTGTTTGTCAGGATTGTGTCCTTTCGCAATACTTATTCAATTTGTATGTTAAGCAAATGATCTGAGAAACTGGACTATATGAAGAAGAATGGGGCATCAGGATTGGAGGAAGACTCATTAACAACCTGCAATATGCAGATGATACAACGTGGCTTGCTGACAGTGAAGAGGACTTGAAACCCTTACTGATGAAGATCAAAGACCACAGCCTTCAGTAGGGATTACACCTCAACACAAAGAAAACAAAAATCCTCACAACTGGACCAATAAGCAACATCATAATAAACAGAGAAAAGATTGAAGTTGTCAAGGATTTCATTTTACTTGGATCCACAATCAGCACCCATGGAAGCAGCAGTCAAGAAATCAAACGAAGCACTGCATTGGGCAAATCTGCTGCGGATCTCTTTAAAACGTCAAAAAGCAACAACGTCACCTTAAGGACTAAGGTGCACCTGACCCGAGCCCTGGTGTTTTCAGTAGCCTCATGTCGTGGTCATCTAGTGCTGTCATAACAGAAATACCGCAAATGGATGGCTTTAACAAGGAGAAATTTAATTTCTCACAGCCTATAGGTTACAAGTCCAAATTCAGGGCGTTGGCTCCAGGGGAAGACTTTCTCTCTTTGTTGGCTCTGGAGGAAGGTTCTTGTCCTCAATCATCCCCTGGTCAAGGAGCTTCTCAGGCACAGGGACCCTGTATACAAAGGATGCACTCTGCTCCTCGTGCTGCTTTCTTGGTGGTATGATGTCCCCAACTCTCTGCTTGCTTCCCTTTCCTTTTATCCTTATCTTGAGAGATAAAAGGTGGTGCAGGCTATACCCCAGGGCAACTCCCTTTACACTGGATCAGGGAGATGACCTGAGTAAGGGTGGTGTTATAATCCAACTCTAATCCTCTTAACATAAAATAACAATCACAAAATGGAGGACAACCACACAATACTGGGAATCATGGCCTAACCAAGTTGGCATATTTTTGGGGGGACACAATTCAATCCATGACACCTCATGGAGGACCAAAGAAGAATTGGTACCTTTGAATTGTGATGTTGGTGAACAATATTGAATATACCATGAACTACCAAAAGAATGAACAAAGCTGTCTTGGAAGAAGTACAACCAGAATGCTCCTTAGAAGCAAGAATGGTGAGACTTTGTCTCACATACTTTGGATATGCTATCAGGAGGAAACATTCATCATGCCTGGTAAAGCACAGGGTCAGCAAAAAAGGCGAAGACCCTCAACAAGATGGATTGACACAGTGGCTGCAACAATGGGCTCAAGCATAACAGTGATTGTGAGGATGGCACAGGACCCAGCAGTGTTTCATTCTGTTGTACATAGGGTTGCTGTGAGTCGGAACTAACCTGACGGAACTTAACAACAACATCCTTAAGATTAAGGAGTCCTAGTGGTGCAATGGTTAAGCACTTGGCTGCTAACCGGAAGGTCAGTGGTTCGAACCGACCAGGGGCTCCATGGGACAAAAGATGTGGTGATCTACTCTTGTAAAGATTACAGCTTAGGAAAACTTATGGGGCATTTATACTGTGTCCTACAGCATTATTATGAGTTAGAATCAACTTCTCAGCACACAACATCAACAACATTCTTAAGATTAGGTCCCTGGGTAGTGCAAATAATTTGCAGTTGACTACCAACCTAAAGGAAACCCTGGTGGCATAGCGGTTAAGTGCTACGACTGCTGACACTTTACGACAGAGTGGAACTGCCCCATAGAGTCTCCAGGGAGCACCTGGTGGATTCAAACTGCTGACCTTTTGGTTAGCAGCAGTAGTTCTTAACCACTATGCCACCAGGGTTTCCAGAGACAATATAGGACAGGGTCAAACTGCCCCATAGGGTTTCCAAGGCTGTAATCTTTACGGAAGCAGGCTGTCACATCTTTCTCCCGCAGAGCAGCTTGTGGGTTCAAACCACCGAGCTTTCAGTTAGTAGCCACGCGCTTTAACCAGTGCACCACCAGGGCTCCTTCTGGAGATTACACACTTATTGATTATATCCCCTTTCAGCCGAATGCATGTTGGATTAACACACCTGCCCCTCCCTCCATTTACATCCTGTGTAGGGTTGCCCTATTCTTAGGGAGAATTAAAAACTCCTTCTAGTCTATAATTTCAGAAAAAACAGACAAACAAACAAAACCCATTGCTGTCGAGTCAATTCTGACTCTTAGTGACCCTATAGGACAAGAGAAGAACTGCCCCATAGGGTTTCCAAGGAGCAGCTGGTAGATTTGAACTGCTGACCTTTCGGTTAGCAGCTGAAGGCTTAATGACTTCACCAAAGCACTGAAAATTTATTTGCCTCAAATGCCTCTCTTTCAGCAGTCTTCCTAGAGCTGGAGAGTTGCTTCTTCAGAGGCTTTCCTTTGGGTTGTCTCCATTAGGTTATATTATGCCTAGAGGGTTTTTGTTAAGGGTAGTGGGAGTCCCTGGGCAGTGCATATGGTTAATGTTCTGGGCTGCTAACTGCAAGGTTGGAGGTTCGAGTCTACCCAGAGGTGCCTTGGAAGAAAGGCCTGGCAATCTATTTCTGAAAAATCAGCCATTAAAAACCCTATGGATCACAGTTCTACTCTGACACACATGGGGTCGGCATGAGTAGGAATCAGCTTTACAGCAACTGGTTTGGTTGTTTGGTTTATCTTACCTGAGTAGAACAAACCCGTTTTCATTCACACATTCCAAAAAAATGCCCAACCCGTTGCCATCAAGTTGATTCTGACTCATAGCGACCCTATAGGACAGAGTAGAACTGTTTCCAAAGCTGTGATCTTTATGGAAGCAGACTGCCACATTTTCTACTGAGGAACAGCTGGCGGGTTTGAACCACTGATGTTTTGGTTAGCGGCCAAGCGCTTAACCACTGCGCCACTAGGGATCATCATTCATAGGTTAGCAGCTGAAGGCCCTGCAGGCCTGGGATATGGGACAGGTGAATTCTAAGCAGGGAGAACAGTAAAATATTGAGCCGTCCAGGCGAGCAGTGACAGACTTAAGCAGCCACGGAGACGGGGGGAAGCCAGGACACCCATGGGGGACCAGAATACTATTACTATGACCAGTTGTCATCAAGTCGACCCTGACTCATAGCAACCCCATGTGTGTCAGAGTAGAACTGTGCTCCACAGGGTTTTCAATGACTGACTTTTTGGGAGTAGATTTCTAGGCCTTTCTTCCAAGGCACCTCTGGGTAGACTCGAACCTCCAAACTTTCTATTAGCAGCCAAGCACATTAACTGTACCACCCAGGGACTCTTGGCCCAGGATAGATTATTTTCCCAGTTTTCTCTGGGAGCTCCCCTGTAGGAAGGCAGACTAGACCAGGCTCAGCTAGCCTCTCCTTCTGGCCTCTAAGACTCTCTGCGCAGCGGATGCCTGCCATGTGGACACTGCCTGCCGACCTAAGGCAGGATGGGGAGTGGGTCATGGGGACAGGCTGAAGCAGGCACAGCAGGCTCTGACGTGGCCGTGTCTTGTTGTCCAATCAGATACAACCTGGAGAGCGCAAAGCTTAGGTGGAGAGCTGTGTAAAATGGGTCACAGAAAGATAAAAAAAAAGCATCGTAAGAACAGGAGGGAAGCTAGATGGGGTCAAGCACGTAAGCAACTAATAGCCCGCACAGAATGGAGTCCACATGAGCGATTCAGAAAATAAAGACAGCAATGTAAGTCGTAAGTGGGTGGAGAATTGGGGGTGTCTGAGATAGGCTGATAGCAAACAAATAGGAAATGGCAATATAAAGAAACATATGGTTTGAGGAACGGCGAGCCATGCAGACAGAGCCCTTTTTTAAGTTAAACTCTGGTGTTTAAATACTGTAGCAGCAAACCCAGCACTGTGCTAGTAAGTGAGGCTCACATACTATGCGGCCTCATTTTGAACTCTTTATTCTCAAGAGTTTAATTACTGTTATCTCAATAATTCCAAAGTTGTTATACACAACTTTGCAATACTTCCTAATTCTCAGTTGACAAATGGGATAATGACAGGCTATTAGTCACGTAATGGGCATATCTGCCTTTCATGTTCGTCTGTCACTCTGAAACCCAGTTTGTCGTTCAGATGTGCAGATATCACGTACATATTATGATCAGTATTCCACAGAAGAGGCCCAGGGAGTCAGCAAAATGGTTTTTTTTTTTTTTTTTTTTAGCTATAATTACTGCTGCAGAGGAGGGAAATTGATGAGATATGAGAATATATATATTCTTGGTTAGCAGCCAAGCTCTTAACAACTACACCATCAGGGCTCCATATAGATACAAAACCAAAGCCAAACTCATTGCTGTGGAGTGGATTCCAAGTCATAGCGACCCTATAGGACAGGGTAGAACTGTCCCATAGAGTTTCCAAGGAATGTCTGTTGGATTTGAACAGCCGACCTTTTGTTTAACAGCCGTAGCTCTTAACCACTATACCACTGGGGTTTCCATATATATATGATTAGAAATTGATATTTTCCTGCCAGAAACTAGTAAGACCAAACCTGTTGCCATGGGGTCAATTCCAGCTCCTAGTGAATTTGTAGTAGGGCGGAGTAGAACAGCCCCATAGGTTTTCCAAGGCTGTGATGTTTACGGAAGCAGACTGCCACATCTTTTTCCCATAGAGCGGCTGGAGGATTTGAACTGCTAACCTTTCAGTTAACAGTCAAGCTGTAACCACTGCACAATCAGAGCTCCTGTTGCCAAAAACTAAGGAAGGCTTTAAAACCCTTTCTCCTGTCACAGCAAGACATTTTACAGTCACCGTTCTGTGGACTCACAGAAGAGTTGTGTTTAAAGCATTTGCATAGATAATTCTTGTTAGGTGCTGTCGAGCTGGTTCTGACTCAGAGAGACGCTCTGTACAACAGAATGAAACACTGCTCAGTCTTGCACCATCCTCACAGTCATTGTTATGCTTGAGCCCATTGTTGTAGCCACTGTGTCAGTCCACCTTGTTGAGGGTCTTCCTCTTTCGCTGACCCCCCACTTTACCAAGCATGATGTCCTTCTCCAGGGACTGTTCCCTCCTGATAACATGTCCAAAGTACATGAGACAAATCTTGCCATCTTTGCTTCTAAGGAACATTTTGGCTGTACTTTTTCCAAGACAGATTTATTTATTCTTCTGGCAGTCCATGGTATGTATGTTCAATATTTTTCCCAACACCGTAATTCGAAGGCATCAATTCTTTTTTGGTCTTCCTTATTCATTGTCCAACTTTTGCATGCATGTGAGGCACAGGTAATAGTAATCAGTAATAGTAACCAATAACACCTATTGAGTAATTACTACCTAGTTGATCTCTTTATGTAATTAGAATCTATGGAATAGAAAATACAAACAGATGTGCTTAGAACCAAGGAAGTAACAAATAAATATAGACTTGCTTAGGATCAAGTAAATAAAGCTTCTGTACTTAAAATAATAGACCTTTGAGTAATCGCAGAAAAGCTGAGGATTCTCTGGTCTTTGCAGATAAATCTTGATAGCATCTGGCGAGGTTCCACATAGTTTGTAGACCCAGGTGGAATGCAACAGGGACCAGAAGACGACCCCAAAATAGGTCAACGAGGGAGAAGACTCAGACTGGAACCAGGACAGAGAGCTCGCTCTTGGCCACACCTCTTATTGGGGAGATAATGCCATTAAGAAGAGAGTCTCATTGTACTTAAATGAGAGTTCTGGATGTGGGGTATCTTATGTAAACTGACACTTAAATTAATCTGATTATAAAATGTACATAATTTATGCTGTAAGGAGACCTGCTGGTGCGGTGGTTGAGCTCTTGGCTGCTAACTGAAAGGTAGGCAGTTCGAACCCACCAATGGCTCTGCAGGAGAGACCCGACAATCTGCTTCTATAAAGATTACAGCCTAGGAAACCCTCTGGGGCAGAGAATTCTACTCCGTCACATGGGGCCACTGTGAGTTGAAACCAAGTCCCTGGCAACCAGCAACAACAGTTCTGAGGATTATTGGTTAGTTATTTTGTAAGATGCCCCTCTACTGGAATTTGTCTGATTTTTTTTTTTTCATTATTAGACTAGGTTACGGGCTTTTGAGAAGAACAGTTAACTTTTAAAAATATTCTTTTATTTGTGTATTTCAAATTTCCTAAAATGAGCATGCACTATTTTTACACTAAAACATATAATAAAAATAATACATGAGTATGTGTATCCGTTATCACTGCCATCAGATTCAAGGATGGGTGCCGGGGTTGGCACCAGGTAGAACTGCGTCATTGGCAAAGTTTCTCCTCAGCAAGTTCAGCCTCTCTTTTCAGTGTCTTCTCGTCCCGTCATATCACTCCACTTCAGTGCTCAGATAGCTGGTGAAGATTTAAGGTACAGCTTCACCAGGGAGGCACATGTATTTTAATAGGAGATTTGTAAAATCCAAAAAGTTTTCAACGTTCAAAATAATTAAACTCTAATGGTGGAATTGAGGAGTCCCTGGGTGGCGCCAATGGTTAATGTGCATGGCTGTTAATTGAAGGGCTGGAGGGTGAGTTCACCCAGAGGCAGCTTGGAAGAAAGGCCTGGAGATCTACTTCCAAAAATTCAGCCATTGAAAACTGTGGGTCGCCATGAGTTGGAGTTGATGCATTGGCAGCTGGTTTTTGGTTTTGGTGGAATTGAAGGGACCCAGCTCAGCTACTGACCAAAAGGTTGGCAGTTTGAATCCACCAGCTGCTGCTTGGGCCCCCTGTGGGGCAGTTCTACTTTTTCCTATAGGGTCACTATGAGTTAGAATTGACTCAACAGTAAGGGTTTTTTTTTAGCAGAGGAGGCATTTTGGGGAGTATTCTCCCCACTTCCATGCCTAATACTGCACAGAGCGATTATTCTCTGTGTGAGATGTTCACCCAAAAACTCATTAGAGATCCACAAATTAAAGCTTATCAAAGGAATAAATTCAGTTATTGTCCAGAAACTCAATACCTCCAAAAAATTTTCTTCCTAACCCTGGAATCTGTTGTTTTTGTCTTCAAAATATTGTTTCTCCTTTCCTTACATAACAGCAAGCACTAGTTTCCTTTAGTGACCTCCCTCTCCAACTCCAACTCTTCCAGAAGTGGGTTATCAGACCAAATCCAGAGTTGGATAGCTCACTCTCTTCCCACAGTGATTGGTGGATCTGGATGGACATGTGACCTTAAGTGAGCCAGTGGGAGCGTTTTCTGGGATTTTGCAGAAGCTCTTAGGAAGGTGAGCTTTCTCCCTGTGGTGGTAGTTGAGCTGATGGAATGTGAGCCTGGAGTTGCTAAACATCATCCACGCTTCACAGAGAAACGATCTGTCTGAGAAGAAAGCCAGCACAAAGGAAAACGGAACTGGGATTCACTTGAAGAGGAACCCCTGGGATACTGTGTGAGTGTCTGGACTCTGATGAGCCAGATTTATCACCTAGATTTTTCAACCCTGTGAACCAGCAAAGCCTCTCTTTTGCTTAAGGCAGTTCAGGTTGTATTTTTGTTATTGCAACTTAAAGACTCTTGACTAAAACAGTCTCTCAAGATCTTATCCCCCTAATAAATTTACTATCTTTTCACCCAAGTGTCTGACCTTGGGATCCTTTTCTTCTCAATGTTACTTATTTTATCTTTGGTTTTTTTCTATTTGTTTTATCCAGGGAATAAAGAGAACCAGTTAAAAATTCAGTCAACCCTGGACACACTTTTACCTCAGTATTGAAGTCACTCCTGAAGTTCATTCTCCAGTCAAAGATTAGACAGGCCCTTAAAAAACAGTAATACACATAGCTCAACCATGTGTATGAGACTAGATGGGCACACCAGCCCAGGGGCAAGGATGAGAAGGCAGGCGGGAACAGGAAAGCTGGACAAATAGAAATGGGAACCCATGGAAGAGAAGGGGAGAGTGTTGGCATGTCATGGGCTTGGCAGCCAGTGTCACAAAACAATATGTGCATTAATTGCTTAAAGAGAAACTAATTTGCTCTGTAAACCTTCACCTAAAGCACACACACACAAAAAAAATTCAAACTGATTAGTTTCATGTAGCTCATGAAACTACATTAAAAATATTTACCCGCTGCCGTCAAGTGGATTCTGACTCCTAGCTATCCTGTAGGACAGAGTAAAACTGTGCCACAGGATTTCCAACAAGCACCGGGTGGATCCAAACTGCTGAACTTTTCGGTTGGCAGCCATAGCTCTTAACCACTACACTACCAGGGCTTCCTATGTATATATATATAGAGAGAGAGAGAGAGAGAGGATTAAAAATTATTAAAAATATTGGATATTTTGAAAATAGTCTCTGTGATTCAGATGTAGCCCCAAAATCATAACTTTAAAAAACCTTGCTTAAAAACAAAAGAAATAAAACAACAAGAACAAAACCTTGCTATGTTTCAAGCGAGACTGCTAACCAGTGGGGACCTCTCTCTCATCCCAGCAGTTTCTTAGCCGTTGGGGAATTCTCCTGGTCAGTTGTCAGAGAGCAGCTCCAACTCAGCTCTCATGACGTAGAAGTGCCATTTGTCAAATGGGCCATCGACCTCTTTTTTACCATATCCCAATTACTGGACCAGTGTGAAACAACTTAATACCATGTATAACATGGTATTCTTTACACCAGAAGAAATAGGAGGGCAGTAAAAGTGCTCTCAAAACTTCATACAGGAAAAAGATTGAATGTTTGGACTTTTCAGTCATTTCAAACGGGGTCTCAAGCCCACCTCTGCCATTTACTTGCTGTATGACTTGAGAGCTTAGTAAAGTCTCTGTGGCTCAGCTCCCTCCTCTGCAAAATGAGAATAATAACAGTATAATAATATAACATATAATGTAATGCTGCTGTTGGTGCCATTGAGTCGATTCTGACTCAGCAACCCAGTGGGATAGAGTAGAACTTCCTATGGGGTTTCCTAGGCTGTAATCTTAATGGAGGAGCCCTGGTGGCACAGTGGTTAAGCACTCGGCTGATAACTGAAAAGTCTGCGTTTCAAACCCACCCGCTACTCTGTGGGAGAAAGATGTGGCAGTCCGCTTCTGTAAAGCTTTGGAAATGCTATGGGGCAGTTCTTCTCTGCCCTATTGGGTCACTATGAGTCAGAATCGACTTGATGGCAATGTTTTTTTAAAATTTTTCTTAAGTCTTAATGGGAGTGGATTGCCAGGTCTTTTCTCTTCTGGAGCAGCTGGTGGGTTTGAGCTGCCGACCTTTCCATTAGGAGCTGAGTGCTTAATTGTTGTGCCAAGAAGGCTCCTTATATAATGTAATAGTATACAAAATAATAGGGCTGGTATGAGGTTATCAGATAACATCTGTAAAGCACTCAACACGGCAGCTGACACGGAGTAACAGTTACAGAGTACTGGTCAATGTTGGGCGACAATTTAGATATGCAGCTCTGATCATCTGTATTCCACTACATGCTTAGGATGGATGACTTATTGGAATCCTGCGTATTAGGGGTATCTCAAAGTGGGAAAAACTAAGTATCAAGCTGACTGGTCTTTTGAGAATCACGTGTGGACAAAATGCAGAGCCTGGTGGTGCGGTGGTTAAGGCTTGGTCCTAACCAAAAGGTCAGCAGTTGGAATCCACCAGCCACTCCTTGGAAATACCATGGGGGCAGTTCTACTCTTCCTGTAGGGTTGCTTTGAGTTGGAATTGACTGGACGGCAACGGGTTTGGTTTTCGGTTGGACAAAATGCAATGAAGATTTAATTTGGATCGATTAGTAACTGCCTTGCTCTAGAATTATGACCACAAGTGTTAATAAAAGAATTCAACCATAAATGACCCTCAGAAGTATTGCTATAAACTTATGACCTCTGCTACCATCCCTGTTGAAATGGCTCCAAGAACATTCTTGCATGTTGCCGGGTGTGTGTCCATGAAAGTTGCTATTGTTTGGAAGTTAAAATTTGAAATAGGTATTATCAAAACTAGTTTTACCTTATGAATCAGTATCAGCAAATGATTTTCAAAACAAGTGCCATGACATAAGACTATTCTGAACATATGGTACCATGCCAGCTGTCTTCAAGTTGATTCCAACTCATGGCAACCCCACATGTGTCAGAGTAGAACTGTGCTCCATAAGGTTTTCAATGGCTGATTCTTTGGAAGTAGATTGCCAGGCCTTTCTTCCGAGGTGCCTCTGGGTAGACTGAAGCCTCCAACCTTTTGGTTAGTAGCCAAGTGCATTAACTGTACCACCCAGGGACTTTTCTGGAAATCTAATCCACATTGAAACCGTTGTAGCATTTCTCACATCTGACTGAAAAGGGCAATAAATGATTTCAGGATGGTGCTGACCCGCCATTCCAAACATCCTCTGTAGTTACATGACCGAAGGGTATGTGAGAATTCAAAAGTTAAGTCATAATACGGACTCTCTAAGGATTTCTCCTTTCTTGGGGACGAGGCACTAACACAAAGGGAACTTACCCTCCAATTCTTCAAGCTATTGCTTCCGATTCACTTTTTTTAAGCAGATATGTGAGGATATTTATACTTCAGGATAAATCCTAATTATAGGTCATTAGTGGCCAAAGGGCTGCTCCCTGGGTGGTGAAGTGGTTAAGTGCTCACCTACTAGCCAAAAGGTTGGCAGTTCTGACACATCCAGAGGCACTCTCAGAAGACAGGCCTAGCGATGTGCTTCTGAAAGGTCACAGCCTTGAAAAGCTTACACAGCACAGTGCTACCTCTGCGCAGATGGGGTCGCAGTGAGTCAGAATAAACTTGGGCAACTAACAACAACGGTAGCCAAAGAGCTGAACTCAGTTCATTTGCAGATCATAACAGCATCGGCTTAACGCTCTGGTGAACAAACTGTCTAAATTGCTGAGTAACTGCGGGGTTTCTTCAAGTCAGAGGACTCCGACAGGGAGGAGACTGTTTACAAATAGTGTTTCTTGTGCAGCTGGGTAGAATTTGGAGTCATTCATTTGGGTTCAGCATTTCCAAAGGTTACCAGTGTGAATCATGCAACTGAAACTGGCATCGCATGGCTTCAGCATGTCACCACATCAAACACCCAGTTGGCGTCAGGGAAGGAGGGCTGATGTCATTGTATGTTTGGCCTATATGTTTTCTTAACCCAACAGTAGCTTCCTGTCAAATGCAGTAGATCTGAGTGGAACGTCTCTGTGAACTACGTGTAGATTTTCATGATACTTCTACCATCTTGCTTATGCTGGTGAGAATCATATAGCCAAAGGCCCATTTAGAACATAAATTCCGAATTATACAGATGAAGGAACAAGGGGAAAAGATTTACTAAGTGGCATAATAAAGAGGTTAGACCGAAGCTACTGAGCTGGAGAACAATTAAAATAGAAGTTAACCCCATTTCTGGTCACCATCACAATTCCACAGCTACATGTGCAGCAGCTAGCTTCACAAGGTACGACCTGCCTCAGGCTTACGACCTAGATTTGGATCCTCTTGTCAGGGGTGCTATTTGCATATGGTACTCTGCCTTTGGGGAGCTTTACAACTTCTAATTATCCAGTAAGTAAAAACCTGCTATTGTGTTGTGATGGCTTAGTCTCTTAATCTTCAAAAATATATAGTCTGACTTAGGTTGAAACGTAAAACAGAAACACCACCACCACCGCTGCTGCCAGGTGCTGTCTAGGAGGCTCCGACTCATGGCGACCCCACGTGTGTCAGGGTAGAGCTGGGCTCCATAGGGTTTGCAGCCACTGACTTTTCACAAATAGATCACCAGACCTTTCTTCAGAGGTGCCTCCGGGTGGACTTGAACAGTCAACCTTTTGGTTAACAGCAAAGCATGTTAACCAGTCAAAGGTCACAGCCATTGAAAACCTTACGGAGCACAGTTCTACTCTAACACATATGGGGTCCCCAGGAGTCAGAGTCGACCTGAAGACAACTGCAGGGGAAACAAAAGGTGAGCTGATTCGCTTTAGGTAACACTTGGTCTGTCTGGCTCTTGCGTGTCTCCACAGTTCTGCTGTACAGCAGAGAGCCACTAACTCAGAAGAAGGATGACAGCTACTGTGTGGGTCGATCGGCTGGAGGAGATGACCTTTAAGGACTCTTCTGTCCCTGAAATATTTGAAAGTCCATACAAACCAACAAAATAAAACAGTACGGGAACCACCCCCACTTGGAAACCAGTATAGTCTAAAAAAATCAGTCATCAAGTTTACTCTCTCTATAGAGAGATGTCCATATATAGAGAGAGATATCTATCTATATATAGATATAGATGACTGACTTTTTCCTCCAGTTGCTTGGTTGTCATTTAGAAATGGCACAGGCCTGCAGTTTTGGGACCCTGCAGGGGTCAGCAGGGGCTTGGCTTCTGTCCCCAACTCTTATCCTCTTGCTGATGCCGAAAGGGAGGCTTGTGCATATGTTTCCATGTTGGCTGACCCTGGGCTTAGGTTCTGAAGCCTGCAGTGTAACTCTCAGGGACAGAAGCAGATCCTGGAAATGGCCTGACAATTCATTGTCGTGGCGTTCTCTGTGGGTGAACTCAGGCAACCAGCAACTCAGTGACTCCAACAGATGTTTTTGTCTCTAGCCCCTTGGGCACTTTGCCCCGTTGTCTCGCACACAAAGGGTGATGCCTGGCACCCTGCCCAGTGCCACCAGGAATGAGCATGGCCCCAGGGAGTACTGCCAAGTCCTGGGTGTGAGCTGCTTTTTGGGAGCCCAGTGGCTGCCAGATAAATGCACTGGTCGGCTTGCTCAGAACATCCTCAGGGTGACACGCCAGCTTAAGTATCTCGCCGCTTCATGTGGCTGTAAGTTCTAAATCTCCTTTCTGTGCTTTAAGCCATTTTGTTTACACATTGCATTTGCCTTGTTGTGCAATTGTGGTGGCTGGAGCGGTTTATTGGATGGAAGACAAAGGTTTCACGGCCATGTCGGTAGCAAAATATCAGTGGGAAAACACGCTACCCGAGTGTGTTCTGGTTCAACCCTAAAGACTGAAGTCATCTAAACAATAAAAACAAAAAACAAAAACCCTGCCAGTCAACACAGCGTACACGCACCCACTTTTGGTAAGAGCATGGTCTAGTGGAAAAAGCACTAAACTTGTATTCAGCGAGCCTGGGTGCCAACCCTGGCTCACCGTTTAGAAGCCAAGTCCTTTATATGTCTTTCGTGTATTTTTACTTCATTTCTATTCCTATTTTAACAGCTTTATTTTGCATGGAAGTGAGTTTTAAATTAAAAAGAAAATAGGCATGAATGGTTGTACAACTTTGCCCACTAAATTTCGAGAAGCCTTGATTCCCTCACTTGTAGTCGTTACTAGCTGCCATCAAGTTGGCCTTTGACTCGTGGTGACCCCATGCACAATGGACCAAATGCAGCCTGATCCTGTGCCATCCCCATGATGGGTTGAAGAGCAGACTGTTGTGATCCATAGGGTTTTCACTGGCAGATTTTTGGAATTAGATTAGTAGGGCTTTTTTCCTAGTCCATCTTAGTCTGGAAGCTCTGCTGAAACCTGTTCAGCATCATAGTAAAATGCAAGCCTCCACTGACAGATGGGTGGTGGCTGCTCACAAAGTGCTTTGGCCAGGAATCTAACCTGGGTCTCCTACAAGGAAGGCGAAAATTGTACCACTGAACCGCCAATGCCTCGCTTGTATAATAGAGTTCATTTAGCCATTCAACAAGTATTGATTACATATTTTTTCTGAGTTGGGTACTGACCTGGGTCCTGGGGGTACAATGGGAAATAAGGCCGGGTCCTGCCCTAGTGGAGCTCCTGGACCATTGCACAGAGTCATTGTTCAAGTATAAATCCCAAAGCAATGAGGTAAGTGCTCTTACGGGGTTAAGAGTCGAGAGCCATGGGGATACAGAGGTCAAAGAATCTTATTCTCCTGGACAGTCAGGCTCCATCTAGAGGTGATATTGAGAGCCGAGTCTGGGAAGATGAGCTGGGGTTGTGCCAGGCCATGGCTTGGAACTGGGGGAGCGCACTGAGAACAAAGAGGAAAGCATACTTTACAAGAAGGGGCAGTGAAAGAGAACAGTGCACCTGGAAATAGGGAGCACCCTTCCTGGAGGCAGGGGGTGGCAGGTGAGGGAAGTGCAGCTGCAGCGATGCCTTGTACCTACACTACCTAATTTCACAGAATCGCTGTGACTGTCATCTGTAACAGCACCTGGGAGACTATGAAAATGATTAAAAGAACTTTTCTGATTATAAAAAGCAATGTACTTTTATTGTAGCAAATTTAGAAAATACATGTAAGTATAAAACAGAAGATCGAAACCATTCATAACCTCTTCCTCCAGAGATAACTGTTAACATTTTGCTGTATTCTTATACATATACGTGATTCCACATCTACTCTCTGCGATGTTTAAGCTGAGTCCTGAGGAATGAGAAGGAAGCAGTGGCTAAGACAGGGAGGAGCCCCCAGGCTGAGAGTGAGCTTGTAGAAGGTGCTGCGAGGGGAAGAGACTGGCTGTTGGAAGGAATGGGAAGAGAGTCAGGGGGCTTGGAGTTCAGGGGTGAAGGTATGTGTGGTGGGAATGAGGTTGAGGGCCAGCAGGATCAGTCACACAGGGCCTTGTAGGTCATTCCAGGATTTGGGCAGCTGAGAAATTTTTCGACTTCTGACCAGGAAGCTGACATGACATGGTCTTACTTTGTAAGAAGACCACTCTAGCAGCCATGAGGAGAACTAATCATGACGGAGGCAGGAGTGGGAGCAGGGAGACCAAGTAAGTTCTGCTGAGAGATTGTGGTGGCAGTGAAGATGGAGAAAAAGAGTCACAGCCAAGGTAGATTTTTGGAAATACGATTCACAGGGTTTAGTGATAGCTTCACATGGGTGGTGAAGGACAGGCAGAAAGTGAATATGAAAAAGAATGGATTCAGATATATTGAAATATATATATTAGTCCCAGACCTTTGGTGTAATGGTGCAATGATTAAAGTACTCGGCTGCTAACCAAAATGTCAGTCAGTGGTATGAACCCAAGAGCCAATCCACAGGGGAAAGACGTAGCAGTCTGCTCCTGTAAAGATTGTAGCCTTGGAAACCTTATGGGATGGTCCTACTCTGTCCTGTAGGGTACTTATGAGTTGGAATCCATTGGGCCACAACAGGTTTGTTTGTTCTAAATTAGTCCTGGGTGATACAAAAGGTTAACGCCCTGGGTTGCTAACTGAAAGTTTGGAAGTTAAAGTCTACCTAGAGACACCTTGGAAGAAAGGCCTGGACCTAGAGACACCTTGGAAGAAAGGCCTGGCAATCTACTCCCCCCAAAATCAGCCACTGAAAACTCTAGGGAGCACAGTTCTACTCTGACACACATGGATGGGATTACCATGAGTCGGAATCAACTTGATGAGAACTGGCAGTGGTAAATATTATTTAATAATCTGTTCTCTTTGCTGGACAATATAAAACGACCGTCTTTCCACATTAATAAATATGTTTTTGCAGAATCATTTTAACAGCTGCATCATATTCCACTGATTTTATGTACCATATTTCATTCAACTATTCCCTAGTGCTGAACGTTTGAGTTGCTTTTAATTTTTTGTTATTCTAAGCAATCTTGTAAGGAACATTCTGGCAAGGGCTCTAATACAGTTATACGTCACTTAACATCCACGATAACCAAAAACCCAGTGCCGTCGAGTCGATTCAGACTCATAGCGACCCTATAGGACAGAGTAGAACTGCCCCATAGAGTTTCCAAGGAGCGCCTGGAGGATTCGAACTGCTGAGCCTTTGGTTAGCAGCCCACTTAACCACTACGCCACCAGGGTCTCCCATACATACCGTGAAATAGGACATTCTGTGATTTGGATGTTGTTCGAAAACCATATTATGCACTTAGCAAAGCTGTATGGGATACCTTTTGTTTCACTTCCAAATCGATATTTCTCCTTTGCCTCTTGCTACTGCTGTCACTAGCACTAGTTTTGTTGTGTTTGGGAGCCATGATGCACTTCACAGTAAGAGAACACTACCACACTCAAATGATGCAGGATACACGAGATTAGATGCTGCTGCCTACAAGTCAAATCATACACTGTTACATGGTGTGTTAGTCATTTACAGCTGCCGTAACAAAAATACCACAAGTGGATGGCTTTAACAAAGAGAAATTTATTTTTTCACAATCTAAAGGTTACAAGTCCAAAATCAGGGTGTTGGCTCTAGGGGAAGGCTTTCTCTCTGTCGGCCCTGGAGGAAGTTTCCTTGTCCTCAGTCTTCTCCTGATCAAAGAGTTTGTCAGGCGCAGGGACCCCGTGTCCAAAGGCTCTGCTCCTGATGCTGCTTTCTTGGTGGTATGAGGTCCCCCTCTCTGTTCACTTCCCTTTCTTTTTATCTCTTGAGAGCTAAAAGGTGGTGCAGACCACACCTCAGGGAAACTCCCTTTACCTGGGTACAGGTGGTGTTACAATCCCACCCGAATTCTCTTTAACATAAAATTACAATCACAAAATGGAAGACAACTACAGAATACTGGGAATCATGGCCTAACCAAGTTAATACACACATTTTAG
This sequence comes from Loxodonta africana, assembly GCF_030014295.1. Lineage (NCBI taxonomy): Eukaryota > Metazoa > Chordata > Mammalia > Proboscidea > Elephantidae > Loxodonta > Loxodonta africana. The sequence continues at coordinate 61,031,843 of NC_087358.1, forward strand.
GGGGACATAATTCAATCTATTACATATGGAAACCTTTTTTGGTAAGTGGGAAAAGTTCACATTAAAATAATGTTTGGAAGTACAGTATATACCTAAGCCAGTAATAGGCTTTTATTATGACCATCAAAACATATGTGTTGTACATTATGTATGTGGTGTACCATTATATGCCTGGTATCCCAGTTGGTTTGTATACAATAGACATGAGGTAAATGTGTTGGGTGTGGGAACCTGTTGCATTCACTACGTCTGGTTTCGTCTACTCCATTCGGGATTTCTGAACTCTATTATAACCTTAAGGGACCACGGACACGTATGCAGTTGAATATTGCCTGAATGGACGTTATTTGGTGCATGACTATACGGTGATTGAAGACAAATAATTAGGTGAAAATTAGAGAATTACATGCCTTGGAGTAAAATTCTATAAAATACCCTGACCTCCTGTATCCCCCTAGGAAGCATCATGGTAATAATTCTTTCTGAAATAAAATTTCTCATGTTTTGTCAGCTACATTCAGTTGGTCATTCTTAAAGGTCCTTGGGGAAAATTTAAACTATCTTTCTTGGATGAAGACTTACCAGCGATGGATAGGGGAAGGAGTGTCAGGGGAAATGATATGTGTATATAAAGTAAAAAAAAAAGAAGCCAGAATACTACCTCTGCTTTTTTAAATCAAGATGTGATCTGTTGTCATAATACTTTATTGCTGGTTTAGCTTTTTTTTTTCTTTTTCCACCAGTGTGGTTATTGTTACTTCATCTGTGGCCTGTTTCCAAAAGCAATGACTGAGCCTCCGCAAAATAATCACTACAGTATCTGATTCTTTCATGAGTAATAGACCAGTAGAATGTACTAAACAAACAGTTTAGCTTGAAAGTGTTGCAGGAGACTGAAATGGTCTGAAGGAAAATAAAGTATGATAAAAGAATAGGATTCTCACGATTTGTCTTACACAGGACAACCAAATTTGACATTCTTATTTTAAGAAGTGGTAGTTTAGGATTGTACATTCAGGAAAGATATAAAATGTAATTTTGGCAAGTTTTATCGTACAAAGTTATAAATGGTTGTCATTTAGAAACGGCTCAAAATGGCTCAAATACCCAATATAATATTTTGGATTTATAACATGGATGACTCTGCTTACCGCATGGTTGGTTGCAAAGTAAACTTGTGAAGATGGGTCCATATTACACTCATCTATTATGTGCACACAGTTAATGCACTTGGCCACTAACTGAAAGGTTGGAGGTTTGAGTTCACCCAAAGGCACTTTCCAGAAGAAAAGGCTGGTGATCTCTTTCTGAAAAATCAGCCACTGAAAACCCTATGGAGCTCAGTTCTACTCTGACACACATGGGGCCGCCATGAGTTGGAGCAGACTCAATGGCAACTGGTTTGGTATGAGCAAATACCTTTCCACTGTGAACCCCAAGCAAATAAAGTGATGAAAAGCTTATATTCACTCAGGTAACATGAATATGGCAAAGGCACATTTGTAGTTTTTGAGGTTCTCACATAGCTGGCTACATTTAGTCAAATGACCATCAAAAATGGGATTATCTGGGAGGCGCTCCCACTTCCTTTTGGTTGATTCTGGCTTGACTCATATTTAAAGCATGTTTGTCCAGAAAAGTATTGTATTTTTACGGAAATAATGTGCGCCTTCTGCGTTTGTTTGCCAGCCGCAACCTCCCCCTGTGAGGTATTTTCGTAAGTTCACTGTACTAATTATTTTTTATGGCAACATGTGCAAGAGGACTGGCATGGTGGCCCTTGTGAGGGTGCCTCACAGGCGGAGGGCATGGCCGGCTAACAAATGCAAAAGGCTCACGTAAAAAATACAGTAACGGATCTAACAACTCTGTTTTAAGCCTGTCACTTTGAATCAGTCAGTAGTGTCCTTAAGTAAAAAAGGACACACGTCAGTCCTCCAGGGAGAAATAATTTCTAAGATAACAGACTCTTGTTCTCAGTGACAAAAGGGAGCATGTTCTTATTTCCCTAGTTCCTTTGAAAAGGATCAAGTCAGAAGATGAGATAAAACGTCAGGGTCCTGAGTAGTCCTGCTCAGTTTAAACAGTGAAGTTTTGGTTACAATACTTTATTCTGTGTTTAGTGCAAGTATGACATTGTCTTCTAGATGGTCATTTGGAAACCCACATTTACGTCCAGGGCCCTGACAGGTGACCACTCTATTGTCCTCTAAAAAGGAGTCTTTTACTACTCAGGTTAACTATTCTCACAGAAAATTGCCAAATAAACTCAGGTTATTCTTTCCACAAATGTGTATTGCGTGTTTCTCCAGTGTCTCCTGGGTCCTTGACTTTTTAGAACTTACCATATACAGGTAAACAAAATTAAGATAAGGTGTGTGGTATAAAAAGCAGAATATAGAGATTGAGAATGGGGCCTGGGAGGCAGAGAGGGGAAACTGATTTAGACAGGGTGGGGAGGAAGCGGTCCTACCTGCTGTATCCTCAGTGCCCACAGCAACACCCAGCCCATAGTTGTCCTCCAGCCTGCTCTGACTCATGGCGACCCCATGTGTATCAGAGTAAAATCGTGTTTCATAGGGGTTTTTAAAAAAAATTTGTTAAATTGTTGAGATTATACACAGCAAAACACACCAGTTCGACGGTTTCTACAGGTACAATCCAGTGACATTACACTCCTCGAGTTCTGCAACCATTTTCATCCCCCTTTTCTTTTAATTTTTTTTTTAAATTGTGCCTTAGGTGAAATTTTACAGAGGAAATGAGTTTCCCATTCAGTAGTTTGTACATAAAGTGTTCCATGACATTGGTTTCTTTCCCCACGAAGTGTCAGCACTCTTCCCATTTCCACCCTAGTTTCCCCGTTTCCTTTCATCCTGACTTTCTACCCCTTCCTGCCTTCTCGTCTTTGCTTTTGGGCAAATGTTGCCCCTTTGATCTCGTATAATTGATTGTTCTAAGGAACACGTTCCTCTCGGGTGTTACTATTTATTTTATGGGCCTGTCTATGGTTTGGCTGAAAGGTGGTCTCTGGGAATGGCTTCAGTTCCAGATCAGAAGGGCCATAGTCTTGGGGGCTCCTCTAGTCTCTGGCAGACCAGTAAGTCTGGTCTTTTTTGTGAATTTGATTTTTGGTCTACAATTTTTCTCCCACTCTATCCGGAACCCTCTGTCGTGACCCCAGTCAGAGTGGTTGGTTTTGGTAGCTCGGCACTGTCTAGTTCTCCTGGTCTCAGGGTCATGTAGGCTGTGGTTCATGTGGTCCATTAGTCCTTTGGACTAACTGCTCCCTTGAGTCTTTGGTTTTCTTCACTCTCTTTTGCTCCGGACAGTAAGAGACCAATAGTTGTATCTTGGTGGCCACTAGAAAACTTTTAAGACTCTAGATGCTACTCACCAAAGTAGGATGCAGAACTTTGTCTTTATGAACTACGTTGTGCCTACTGATGTAGATATCCCCCTCGTCTATGGTCCTTTGCTTTTGAGCCTAGGAACTTTGTCCTGTGAGGTGTTTGGTTATGTCTAAGGTGTTGTCCTGACCGTGGGCTTTATGTGCGCTATTGTCTATATTAATATAAGTAGCACCTTCAGTTATCTATATGTAAATATCCACCACCAAACCTATATCTCCAGGTGGGTGTGTTTCCTTCCATCCTTCCACAACTCTTAGCATATCTATCTACCTGTGTATCCATTTGTAAATTAGTGTTTGTTAATACTATTGTTGTACGATTGTTTATGCTATTGTTACCCTTTGTTTTTGCATTCCTCTCAGTGTCCTCTCATGCCTTGATCACATTTTGCTAACTTCCGCCATATTGTATATTGCCTTTCCCTTCACCAATATTAACAGGTGTCTTCTATCTAATTGGTAATTTTCCCTCCCTCCATCTTCCATCCCTGGTAATCATAAAAGAATTTTTTTTTTCCCTGTGTGTAAACCTTTTCTTGTTTCTTTATAATAGTGGTCTTATATAATATTTGTCCTTTTGTTATTGACTTAGTTAGCACAATGCCCTCCAGATTCATCCATGTCATGAGACCTTTTGCCAATTCGTCATCATTCCTTATCTTTGTGTAATATTTCGTTGTGTGAATGTACCACAGTTTGTTAATCCATTATTCTACTAATGGGCACTTTGGTTGTTTCCATCTTTTTGGTATTGTGAATAATGCTGCAGTGAACATATGTCTATTCATGTCACAGCTCTTATTTCTTTAGGGTGTATACCTGGAAGTGGTATTGCTGAGTCATATGGTACTCCTATTTTTAGCTTTTTAAGGAGGTGCCATATTATTTTCCATAGTGGTTGTACCATTTTACATTCCCACTAGCAGTGTATAAGCAATCCAATCTCCCCATCACCTCTCCAATATTTGTTATTTTCTGTTTTTTTGATTAGTGCCAGTAATGTTGGGGTGAGATGGTATCTTATTGTAACCCTGGTGGTTAAGAGCTATGGCTACTAACCAAAAGGTCAGGAGTTCAAATCCACCAGAAGCTCCTTGTCCTATAGGGTCGCTATGAGTTTGAATTGACTCAACGGCAGTGGGTTTTTTAATGGCTGATGATTGCAGGCTCCTCTTCATGTGTTTGTTAGCCATCTCAATGTCTTCTTTGGCAAAGTATCTGTTCATATAATTTGCCCATCTTTTAATTAGATTGTTTGTCTTTTTGTTGTTGAGATGTTGAAGCTTTCTATAAATTTTAGAGATTAGACCCTTGTCAGATATATCATACCAAAAACTTTTCCCAAGTCTGTAGTTTCACTTTTTACTTTTTTGGAGAAGTCTTTTGTTGAGCCTAAGTGTTTAGCTTTTAGGAGGTCCCATATATTTCGTTTATTTCTGTTGTTTGTGCATTTTTAGTTATGTTTGGTATTCTATTTATGCCATATATAGGGCCCCTAGCATTGTCCCTAGTTTTTCTTCCATGATCTTTATAATTTTAGATTTCACATCACAGTCTTTGATCCATTTTGAGTTAGTTTTTGTGTATGGTATGAGGCATGGGTCCTGTTTCATTTTTGTACAGATGTACATCCAGTTTTGCCAGCATCATTTGTTAAAAAGACTGTCTTTTCCCCATTTAATGGACTTTGGCCCTTTGTCAAAGATCATCTGTGCATAAGTGGATGGATTTACGTCTGGGTTCTCAATTCTGTTCCATTGGTCTATGTCACCCTCCTTTTCTGAATTGTTCCTACCCCATTAACATAAACTCACTGCCCCCTAAGGTTCCTATCTAATCTTTCGAGTTGGCTTTATCAATTTGATCCCATATAGATAGTTCATAAAAGAGTGTAATGCTCAAGGCAGACATTTTTTTACTAGTTAAGCTAGACTCTTGCTTGGTTTTAAGATGACTTCAGGGGACTTCGTAGGGTTTTTAACGGATGGTTTTTCAGAAGTAGATTGCCAGGCCTTTCTTCTGATGTGCCCCTGGATGGACTTGAACTTTCAACCTGTCAGCAGCTGAGCGTATTAAAAATTTGTACCACCCAGGGACTCCAGCACATAGTAGGACCTCAGTTGATATATGTGGAATGGACGAATGAGCACACGCATGAGTGAGAAGTGTTTGGAGCAGATGGACAGGCCTGGGAAGCTGGACGAGGCCAGTGGGGCTGGAGCACAGTGAACAAGGGGGAGGATGCTGAGAGTGAGAGTGGAGAGGCAGGTAGCTCACAGATTATGCCGAGGGATGTGGGCCTTCTCAGTAAGAAGTTTGGATTTTACATATTATAGGAGGTCATTGGAGGGTTTAGGATGGGAGTAATCTGAATTTGGAGTCCCTGAGTGATGCAAATGATTACGTTCTTGACTACTAGCTAAAATTTTGGTGGTTCAAAACCACCCAGAGGTTCCTCGAAAGACAAGCCTGGCTATCTGCTTCCAAAAGGTCACAATCTTGAAAACCCTATAGAGTAATACTTTACATGCATGGGGTCACCATGAATCGGCATCTACTGGATGACAACAACAACACAACACCAATACCACAACCATACCACCACCGACAAACCACCAACACACCACATGAATTTTGGTTTAAAATACTGCATAGCATGAATTTTCATGTCCTGTGTGGTTGTCCCCATGAATGTACTGGTATCTATCAGAACATGTGACAGATTTGGGATCTGAAAAACTATGATCACCTTATGGTTCAGAAAATAAGTTTCAAAAAAATAAAATGTTAGGCGGGCGGTGAGGGAGGGAGCTTTATTAATGCTCTTCTGGAGCAAAAAACATGCAAAATTGATGCTTCCCCACCCTAGAACTAGGCCCATGTCACTCTCTCCTCGTGTAAGTAGTAAGCCAGGTGGCCTGGATTCCTGAGCTAGGCGGTGACATTAGGCCTCCCTCGCACGGCCTTGCAGTCATCTGTTTCTGTGCATTTGTCACTGTCACTGGATGGGACATCCCTCGAGCCCCAGGGGCAGCACGATGCCGACCACAGCCTCATTCCCTGAAGGCTTGTCGTCAGCAGGAGCTTGTGTGTGTCCACCATGGAGAGCGTCTTCCTCAGAAGGGGAGGGCAGTGAGATACAAGTGTCTGGGACTGACAGCCCAGGGCTACAAAAGAAGACCTAGCTCCACAGGCTTGGAGAACATTACCCAGGAAGTGTTAGCACTGAGACTCATGGTCGTTTGATGAGAGGGGCACTGTTTCAGCCTGGGCTCGGGCAGATTCTGAGGGAATAGATCTAGTCAGCACCTGTAAGAAGCACTAGGTGGTGATGGGTAGAAGCAGGTTGTTGTTGTTGTTGTGTGCCGCCCAGTCCATTCTGACTCATAGCGACCCTATAGGACAGAGTGGAGCTGCCCCATAGGGATTCCCAGTCTGCAGTCTTTAGGAGAGCAGATTTTTTTCTCCCGTGAAGTTGCTGGTGGGTTCGAACTGCTGACCCTTCTGCCCTCCAGGGCAGAAGCATAGACTAAAACCGTTCTCAATTTGTTTCCTTGAAGTTATTTCCACAGTATGACATTATTGGTTTTAACTAGAGACATAAATGTGTTTAACAAAAAGATTTAGAAAAATTTCTTGCATCAAGTTGTTGCTATTGTTATCGTTGTTAGCTGTTGTCAAATCTGCCCCGACTCAGGGCGGCCTCAGGCACTATTGAATGAAACACTGCCCATTCTGGCACCATCTCCATGATTGGCTGTGGATCAGACGGTTGTGATCCATGGAGTTTTCAGTGGCTGATTTTTGGAAGTAGGTCTCCATGCCTTCCTTTCCAGTGTGTCCTAAAACAGAAGCTCTGCTGAAACCTGTTCAGCCTTGTAGCTACAAGCAAGCCATGTACACAACGCCAAAGTAGATTGAAAATAATCAATTGCTCAGATGACACAAATATTTGTATATTTGACATCAATTGGATTGCTTTCTCCACTCCCCTCCCCACAACCCTTAGCTTCTCCTGAGCATACTTTGGCGTAGTCTTATTCCAAATAATTTGCAAACATACACACATAGTCACAGAGAAAGGGAAAAGGAGAGGGGGAGAGAGAGAAATAAAGAGGGATACAGACAGACAGACAGAGAAACAGAGAGGGAGAGAGATGGACAGTGTTCTCTATGAGCCCTTAAACCAGTGGTGCTTAAGCTTTCGTGCACATCAGAATAACAAGGAGGCTTGTTAACACCCAGATGCTGGGCCCATCATGGAGCTTCTAATCCAGTAGGTCTAGGGTGTTGGTTTTTGTGGGCACCCAGTTGTTTCCGACTCATAGTAACCCTACAAGGCAGAGTAGAACTGCCTCATAGGGTTTCCTAAACCAAACCCGCTGCTGTCAAGTTGATTCTGACTCATAGAGACTATGGGACAGAGTAGAACTGCTCCATAGGGTTTCCAAGGCTGTAATCTATGGAACCACACTGCCACATCTTTTTCCCTTGGAGCGGCTGGTGAGTTTGAACCGCTGACCCTTCAGTTAGCAGCTGAGTGCTTAACCATTGCATCACCAGGGCTCCTCGGTCAACTGTTTTAAAAAAAAAAAACCAAGTCTGTTGCCGTAATTTGATTCTGACTCTGAGTTATAGCAACCCTATAGCAGAGAGTAGAAATGCCCCATAGTGTTTCCAAAGAGCAGCTGGTAGGTTCAAACTGTTGACCTTTTAATTAGCAGATGAGCTCTTAACCACTACTCCACCAGGCCTTCAGATCAACGGTTAAAAAAAAAACAACACAAAACGAAGCTTGTTGCCGTCGAGTTGATTTCAACTCATAGTGACCCTATAGGACAGAGTAGAACTGCCCCATAGAGTTTCCGAGGAGTGCCTGGTAGATTCGAACTGATGAGCTTTTAGATGAGATTAGCAGCCGTAGCACTTAACCACTACGCCACCCGGGTTTCTGTCAGGTCAAGGATAGAGCCTATGAATTTGCATTTCTAACAAGTTCCCAGGAAATTCTGATGGTCCCAGGCCACACTTTTTTTTTTAATCGTAGTTTAGATGAACGTTTACAGAACAAACCTGCTTCTCATTAAAAAGTTAGTACACATATTGTTCTGTGACATTGGGTAACAACGCCACAGCATCTCAACAGGAAAGCTGGTAATAGGGAACCCAATATTGAGAAGACCCCAGACACTACTCACCAAAGTAGAATGTAGAACATTTTCTTTATAAACTATGTTATGCCAACTGAGCTAGATGTTCCCCTAGACCATGTTCCCCACAGCTCTCAGCCCAGTAATTTGGTTCCTCAGAGAGTTTGGATGTGTGTGTGGAGCTTCCAGGACCCCAAGGCCACGCCGTTGAGGACCAGTTTCCTAAACTAGTGGATCTTAATCTTGACTGAACAGTAGATTCACCTAAGAAACTTTTTAAAAAATCCAGACGTCCAGTCCATAACCTAAACCAATTAAATCAGAATCTCTGAAGACAGAGCCCAGGCTAAAAATACTAAAAATAGTATCTTAAAGTATCCCAAATGTTCCCAGTGGTGCAGCCAAGGCAGAGAGCCACAGCTCTAGGCCGATGCTACTCACAGTGTGGTGATACGACCTGCAACATCAGCATCGCCCAGGAGCAGGTTAGAAATGCAGAATCTCAGGCCCCCTCCAGACATCTGAGTTAGCATCTGCATTTAACAAGCAAACTTCTCAAACGTCAATGTGCATGGGAACCCATGCAGAGAAATCTTAAACAACGTGGAGCCTGTTCCACTGGGAGCGGTCTCATGCTGCTGGCTACAGAGTAAGAACCAAATATTTGCAGAAACTGGAGACTTGCTGTGTGTGGATGCCATCATGCTGGAGAGAATGTCAAAGGAATGAATGGTCCACTCAGACCACAGAAAATACTAGCTACTGGCCCCTCTGATCAACATTGATCAACAGTCTCTTGCAATGGGCCTTGCATCTTAGAGATCAAATTGAGAAGGTAGAGAGAAAACGTTTTTGAGCTTTATATGGAAGTATTCCCAAGTGAATTAAAACAAGTCACTTTTGGCGTCTGGGGTCGTAAACGCTAGCAAGCAGCCATCTAAGATGCATCAGTTGGTCTTGACCCACCTGATCAAAGGAGAATGAAGAACACCAAGGACACAAGGTGATTATAAGCCCAAGAGACAGAAAGGGCCACATGAACCAGCAACTGAATCATCCTGAGACAAGAAGAACTAGATGGTGCCCAGCTACAACCGATGACTGCCCTGACAGGGAACACAACAGAGAACCCCTGAGGGAGCCGGAGAGTAGTGGGATGCACACCCCAAATTCTCATAAGACCAGACTTAATGGTCTGACTGAGACTGGAAGGACCCTGGTGGTCATGGCCCCCAGACCTTCTGTGACCCCAGGACAGGAACCATTCCCAAAGCCAGCTCTTCAGACATGGATTGGACTGGACAATGGGTTGGAGAGGGATGCTGGTGAGGAGTGAGCTTCTTGGATCAGGTGGACACTTCAGACTATGTTGGCATCTCCTGCCTGGAGGGAAGATGAGAGGGTGGAGGGGGTTAGAAGCTGGTGAAAAGCACATGAAAACAGACAGTGGGGGGAGAGAGCAGGCTGTCTCATTAGCGGGAGAGTAATTGGGAGTGTGTAGCAAGGTGTATGTGGGTTTTTATGTGAGAGACTGACTTGATTTGTAAACTTTCACTTAAAGCACAATAAAAATTATTAAAAAAAAAAGCCACTTTTACAATGAATGTGCTTAAAAATATGAACACCTACCATCTTTGGGCCTTCTAGCACCAAGAATAGTTGCTGCCTTTATACAAAAAGAGCTGAGGAATTCCACCTGTGTGGCCTTTTATTTAGAGAGCCCTGGTGGCACAGTGGTTAAAAGCACTTGGCTGCTAATTGAAAGGTCGGTGGTTCAAACCTGCCAGCCCCTCCAAGGGGGAAAGATGTGGCAATCTGCTGCTGTAAAGATTTACAGCCTTGGAAATCCTATGGGGCAGTTCTACTCTGTCCTATAGGGTCACTATGAATCGGAATCGACTTGGCGGCAGTGGGTTTGGTTTTGGTTTGACCCTTCATTTGGTTGTTTTATGGTCATGGGCCTCAGTGGCTTACCACGTTATCATCAAAGTGAGTCTGGTCGCTCAGTTTTCAGATGCTGTTTTATGAACTGAAAGGGTGATCCAAAAGTGTCAGCATAAAAAAAAAAAAAAGTGTCAGCATGAAGTTCTGATCTTACCAAAAAAAATGGAAGCAGCTTATAGGATGGAAAACTACCCTATGACACACAGGGCATAGCCAAGCATAGTGATTAAGCCCAGGGACCCTCCCAACTGCATGGGTTTGGATCCTGGCTCTGTCACTTACTAGCTGTGTGTTCTTTGCAAGTAACTTAACTTCTTTGTAAGGTTTTCTGCATCCATAAAATGATGATGATGATGGTAGTCACTGCCTCACAGAGTTGTTGAGAGGGCTTATGAGTTAATATTTGTCAAACACTTAGAATGACCTGGCCCACCGAATTCGCTCTATAAATGACTATTAAATACATAGGAGGATAAATGCAAGTTTATATTCTTTGCACAGTTCGATCCCAGAAAAATTCTGAAAGATAGTATCTTATACATACTGTAAGATGGAAAAATATCCTCTGTGTCTGTGGGTATTGGGTATCTGCTGGCAGACCAAGTCAATTTAAATTGTTCCCTTTAAGGGGATCTTTCTTTTTTTTTTTTCATGGAGAGGGAGTCCCTGGATGGTGCACATGGTTAACACGCTCAGCTGCTGAAAGGTTGGAGGTTCGAGTTGCCTAGAGGTACCTCAGAAGAAAGGCCTGGAGATCCTCTTCTGAAAAATCAGCCATTGAATAACTCTATGGAGCACAGACAGTTCTATTCTCACACACTTGGGGTTCCCATGAGTTGGAGTTGACTTGTTGGCAACTTTTTTTTTTTTCATGGAGAGAATCTTTAGGCTCTGCTGCCTCAGCTGCCTCAGTTTAATGAGCTCATTTGTCCAGATGGGAGGAGACATAATCCTAAATTATATAGCCAAGTAACAAGAAGTAAGTGATGGCATCATTCAGAAAACAAAAATGACGAAAAGCAAGTAAACTAATGAAGAGACATATTTTTAAAAGAGAATAAAACAGTGATAGTTGATAAGCAACCTTAGAAAACTCACTTTTCTGAGGAAGAGAGCTGAAAACAGTGGACTTAGAAGAAAAGGTTTTCTTAGATCATTTACATAGGATTCATATCAGGAAATTATTTTAAAAAATGCTTTCAATGGACAAAGTGAAAAATAAAACCTTTTCCCCTTTGTAGAGTGAAAGAAAATGCCCTCACCAGCCTTATTCAGAGGGCTTTCCTGGTCACAAGTCTCTATCTCTTGGGGCATGTGGGTCCACCCCACCACATAATCCAAACATGCTAAAAACACACACAATAAAAACATAGTCCAGCCTGCTTTCTCCAACCTCAGAACCTCCATAAAACCACCATGAGCCATACATAAGGATCACATCGCATCACCCCAAATCACACATTTCAAATGGTAAAAACAGCCTGGCAAATAGCCTCCCTCCTGCTAGTCGAGAAGTTTCTCCCTCTTGCTTTGAAAGGATAGTGCCTCACTGGTCAATCCTTCTTTGCCTCTATTGCTGGTTCCTCCTTTTCTTAAAACCAGTTGTTGTCAAGTGGACTCCAATTCATGGCAACCCCATGCATGTCAGAGTAGAACTGTACTCCATGGGGCTGTTAATGGATGATTTTTTGGAAGCAGATCACCAGGCCTTTCTTCTGGGAGAGAAAGAAGGGGCTGTGGGGAGATTTACTACAAGAGATTGGCTCATGCAACTGTTAAGGCTGGCAGGGCCAAATCCGAAGTTTAGGAGGCAGGCCAGGACTTCCTCAGACTTACATCCCAAGATCTGTAGATCAGGTGATGAGAAGAATGCAGGGCCAAGAGAGAGCACTCTGCCGGAACATCCAATTTATATGCTGAAGGCAGCACACACCCCCAATGAAACTCCCCTTTGAACTGATTTGTTGGTCCCATCACGGGAAGTGATTACATTACATCACATCATGTCACGTCCCATCACATCATGCAATAGGGCCCAGTCCAGTGTCTGGCCAAGCCACTGAGCTTCGTAGGCTAGCCAAGTTGACACATAAAATTACCATCACAATGGTCTTACATGGTCTAATCAGCCCCCACGATAATTACCTGACTTCATCTCCTGCTGCTCTCTTCCTACCTCCCTCCACTCCAGCCACACGGGCCTCCCTGGGCATGCTCCCACCTTCGGGCCTTTGCATTGGCAGTTCTGTCTACCTGGAATGCTCTTGGCTCAGGTAATCACATGGTTACTCCCTTACCCTTTGAATCTCTTTGAGTAATAAGACTCAAACAACAACTTTCTAATGAGACCTACCCTGACCATTTTGTTAAAAACCATAGACTTCCCCCTACACTCCTGATCCCCTTGGTGCAGTGGTTAAGAGCTTTGCTGCTAACTAAAGAGTCAGCAGTTCGACTCCACCAGCCATTCCTATAGGGTCGCTACGAGTCAGAATCGACTCGATGGCAACAGGTTTTGGTTTTTGGCTTACCCTGTATTAGTTTTTATTTTCTTTAACACTTTTGGTCTTCTAATACATCCCAAACCAAACCCCACTGCCATCAAGTTGATTCATAGTTCATAGTAACCCCATAGGGTTTCCAAGGCTGTAAATCTCTATGGAAGCAGACTGCCACATCTTTTCTTCCGCGGAACCACTGGTGGTTTCAAACCGCTGACCTTTCGCTTAGTGGTCAATCGCTTGAACCACTGTGCCACCATCTAATGTATTAAGCAATTTAATTATTTATTATCTATTTCCCCCTTGCTGGAAAGTAAGCACCGCTAGGTCATGGAAATTTGACCTATTTTATTTATGTAGTAGGTACTGAATACATATTTGTTGAATGAATGAATTGCTGATTGACTAGGCTCCTGACTTTGGTATTCAGCAATCCTCCTGAGGCAGTGAGCCCTAAGAATTCTGCTAAGTCATCAGGAGGGTGTAGTGCATTTAAAACACTGAACAATTGACCTCTTCTAGTAAGTAACGCTGGATTTTGTCCCTGCCTAAGCCCAGACCTTGTCCCTGCTGGCTTCTCCCTCCTGGCCCCCAGTTCCTACTTGCCCTGTCATAGACCTGGTCGTACTGATGCCCTGGTAAAGCTCCACCTCAAATTAGTCTCCTTGTTCTTATGGATTAAACTGTGTTCCCCCAAAATATGTATTGAAGTCCTGGTCCCTATACCTACGGAAAGGAACCCTGGTGGCGCACTGGCTAAGCACTTGACTGCTACTGAAAAGTTGGTGGTTCAAAAACACCAGCAGCTCCACAGAAGAAAAGACATGGAGATCTGCTTCCATGAAGATTACAGCCTAGGATACCCTATGGGGCAGTTCTACTGTGTCCTATAGGGTCAATATGAGTCAGAATCGACTCAACCGTATGTAACAACATACATGTAGATGTAATATAACGTGATAACCCTGTCATCATGGCAGAGTAGGGTAGATCCTAAATCTCATGACTTCTGAGTTATAAAAAGAGCAGATTTGACACACTTGCAAGCACATACAGGGAAGAGACAGACTCTGACGACGATGAAGGCAGGGGAATCTACAACCCCAGGAACTCCAAGGACTGCTGACTCCTAGAGGTGAAACCCTATGGGGCAGTTCTGCTCTGTCCTATCGGGTCACTATGAGTTGGAATCAACTCGACAACAAAGGGCTTTTAAGAGATGAAAAAGACAAAGAAGGACCTCCATCTAAGATACACTCTGAATTAAAATTGCTAGCTTCCTGAACTGTGAGAAAATAAATTTATATTCTTTAAAGCTACCCACTGTGGTATTTCTGTTACAGCAGCACTAGGAAAAGAAGGCACTTTTTTCCTGGCACCTCTGTCACCCCATCCAGTGCAGATGTTTGTAATTCTCAGTGCAACCTGCTGGCCTTGTGTGCTGTGGCCAGTCCTTGGTCCAGTGGTAGGCGTTAGTGGAGACGTGTGTATGTCTGGAGTCCTTAATCTATGTACTGTGCGATTGTATAGACCATCACTATCTTGAAACCAAAAGGAAGGACCAGTCATGGCAAACAGAACTCAGCCAACTCATAGCCTCCCTCTCTTCAGAACTGTAAAATACATATATTCCTCAAAGCCTTATGATTTGGTTGCCAAAGCCATAGAATTATTTCAGAATGAGTAGTCAAGGCTGTTGTTGTTCAAAACAACCTGGTATTGGTACAATGACAGACACATTGACCAATGGAATAGAATCCAGAACCCGTATGTAAATCCATCCACCTAGAGTCACCTGATTTTTGACAAAAGCCCAAAGTCCATTAAGTGGGGAAAAGACGGTTTTTTTAAACAAATGGTGCTGGCACAACTGGCTGTCCATCTGTGAAAAAATGAAACAGGACCCATACCTTACACCATACACAAAAACTAATTCAATATGAGTCAAAGAACTAAATATAAAACCAAAAATTAGTAAGGTCATGGAAGAAAAAATAGGGTAAACGCTAGGGGCCCTAATATACAGCATCAGTAGGATACATACCATAACTAACAATACACAAACACAAGCAGATAAGCTAGATAACTGGAATCTTCAAAAAATTTAAACATTTATGCTTATCAAAAGAATTCATCGAAAGAGTAAAAAGAGAGCCTACACATTGGGAAAAAAATTTTGGCTATGACATATCTGACAAAGGTCTAATCTCTAAAATCTATAGGAAAATCCAATACCTTTAGAACAAAAAGACAAATAATCTAGTTAAAAAATAGGCAAAGGACATGAACACTTTACGAAAGAAGACATTCAGGCAGCTAACAGACACAGGAAGAAATGTTCAAGATCACTAGCCATTAAACCTGTTGCCATCAAGTTGATTCTGACTCATAGCGACCCTAAAGGACAGAGTAGAACAGCCCCATAGGGTTTCCAAGGAATGCCTAGATGGATTCAAACTGCTGACCTTTTGGTGAGCAGCCGTAGCTCTTAAACACTAGGCCACCAGGGTTTCCCACTAGCCATTAACAAAACCAAAACCAAACCCAGTGCCGTCAAGTCGATTCCCACTCATAGCGACCCTATAGGACAGAGTAGAACTGCCCCATAGAGTTTCCAATGAGCACCTGGCAGATTCGAACTGCCAACCGTTTGGTTAGCAGCCATAGCACTTAACCACTATGCCACCAGGGTTTCCAAAAACAACGGAGGTGCCTGGGATCGAGCCCAGGGCTTCATACATGCAAAGCATACCCTCTACCACTGAGCTACTTCCCCATTAGAGAAATGTAAATCAAAACTCCGATGAGATACCATCTCACCCCAACTTCACTGTCACAAATCAAAAAAACAAAATAACAAATGTTGGAGAGGTTGTGGAGAGATTGTAACTCTTTTGCACTACTGGTGGGAATGCAAAATGGTACAACCATTTTGGAAAATGATATGGCGCTTCCTTAAAATGCTAGAAATAGAAATACCATATGCTCCAGGAATCCCACTCCTAGGAATATATCTTAGAGAAATAAAAACCATCACACGAGTAGACATATGCACATCCATGTCCATTGCAGCATTATTCACAGTAGCAAAAAGATGGAAACAACATAAGTGCACATCCACAGATGAATGGATGTACAAATTGTGGTACATACACACTATGGAACACTACACAATGATAAATAACAGTGATGAACCTGTGAAATATCTTACAACATGAATGAATCTGGAGGGCATGATACTGAACAGAATAAGTCAATCACGAAGGACAAATACTGGATGAGACCACTATTGTAAAAACTCATGAAAAGGTTTACACACAGAAAAAAACAATCTTTGATGGTTACATGGGAGGGGAGGAGGGTGAGGGAAAAACACTAACTAGACAATAGATAAATGCTAACTTTGGTGAAGCGTAAGACAGTATACAATACTAGGGAAGTCAGCACAACCTGACCAAGGCAAAATCATGGACGATTCCTAGGCACATGCAAACTCCCTGAAGGATAGAGTTACTGGGTGAGGGCTGGGGACCATGGTGTTGGAAAACAGCTAGTTCAATTGGCCTAAAAAAAAAAAAAAAAAAAATTGGCTTAACATAGATTATAAAGAAAATGTTCTACATCTTACTTTGGTGAGTAGCATATGGGGCCTTAAAAGCTTGTGAGTGGTCCCATACTGTCTGGAGCAAGGGAGAATGAGGAAAACTAAAGACACAAAGGAAAGCTAGTCCAAACGACTAATGGACCACAACTACCACAGCCTCTACCAGACTGAGTCCAGCATACTAGAGGTGCCTGGCTGCCACCACTGACTGTTCTGACAAGGATCACAATACAGGGTCCCAGACAGAGCTGGAGAAAAATGTAGAAAAAAATTCTAACTCATAAAAAAAAAAAAAAAAGACCAGCATTACGGGTCTGACAGAGACTGGAGAAACCCCAAGAGTATGGCCCCGAGATACCTTTTTACCTCAGTACTGAACTCACTCCCGAGGTTCACCCTTCAGCCAAAGATTAGACAGGCTCATAAAACAAACAATAATACATGTAACTCGACCATGTATACACGACTAAATGGGCACACCAGCCCAGAGGCAAGGATGAAAAGGCAGGAGAGAATAGGAAAGCTGGATGAATGGAAATGGGGAACCCAAGGTCGAGAAGGGGAGACTGTTAAAATGTCAGGGGATTGGCAACCAATGTCATAAAACAATATGTGTATTAACTGTTTAATGAGAAACTAATTTGCTCTGTAAACTTTCACCTAAAGCACAATAAAAAAAAAAAAAATTATTAAAAAAAAAGAAGATTGTTGTTGTTAGCTGTTGTTTAGTTGGCCCAAACTCATGGTGACCCCATGCACAACAGACCGAAATGCTGCCTGGTCCTGCACTATGTCCATGATTGGCTGTGGATCAAACCACTGTGATCCATAGGGTTTTCACTGACTGATTTTTGGAAGTAGGTCATCAGGCCTTTCTTCCTAGTCCATCTTAGTCTGGAAGCTCCGCTGAAACCTGTTCAGCAGTATCTTAGTCATCTAGTGCTGCTCTAACAGAAATACCACAAGTGGATGCTTTAACCAAGAGCAGTTTATTCTCTCACAGCCCAGTAAGCTAGAAATCTGAATTCAGGGTGCCGGCTCCAGGGGAAGGCTTTCTTTCTCTGTCGGCTCTGGAGGAAGGTCTTTGTCATCAGTCTTCCCTTGGTCTGGGAGCATCTCAGCACAAGAATCTCAGGTCCAAAGGATGCACTCTGCTCCCGGTGCTGCTTTCTTGGTGGTATGAGGTCCTCCTGTCTCTCTGCTTGCTTCTCTCTTTTATATCTCTAAAGAGACTGGCTTAAGACACTACCTAATCTTGTAGATCTCATCAATATAATTGCCACTAATCCTTGTCATTACTTCATAGTGATAGGATTTATAACACACAGGGAAATCACATGAGATGACAAAATGGTAGACAATCACACAACACTGGGAATCTTGACCTAGCCAAATTGACAGGCATTTTGGGGGGACACAGTTCAATCCATGGCAAGCATCATAGCAACACACAAGCCTCCACTGAGGGACAGGAGGTGGCTGTGCATGAGGTACATTAGCCTGTAATCACACTCGTGTTTCCAATATGGAAGGTGAGAATTCGACCACTGAACCACCATTGTGCCTCATTAGTCAAGACTAACCCCCATCAATTGTTGGGAAAGCCATCAGTCCCTGTCATTTTAGAACTTTTGATCATCACCCCATATTTTCTCTGCCCCAATTAACTCTTATTTTTTGTTAAAAAAAAAAAAAGTTGCAAGGGGAATTAAAAGAAATTCTATGTTGTCAAATATATCAGGCTGAACAGTAAATATATGCTAAGACAGCACATACCTATTGGAAATTTCACACTCTTTCTTGATCTTCACATCCTTTGTTTTTTCTTTCACTACATGTGTAATGATTAAGGGGTTAATTTTTACCCCTGAAAGAATAATAGTGAAATTATGTTTAAGTAGTAAAACAACTATTGGCTTTAAGCTCTTCCAAGGGTTCCCTGGAGGGAAAAGCTAACAAGTAATTATAGTAGCAACACTACTTTTGAGAACCTACACTCTGACAGCCACTGTATCATACATATACAAATTCATTAGATCGTCGTAATCACTGTGAACATACCTATTTTACAGATAAGGAAACGAAGGCTCAAAGAGTTGAAGTAACTTGTCCAAGGTCACGCAACATGTAAGTGATAGAGCCAGGTTTTGAATCCAGGATGAGATTATTCTAAGGCCATGCTAAGTACCTAGTTCACACCATACTTCTCCCCAATCAGGTCATAGGCTACCACCAACAGGAATGGTTCAGACTTACAATAGCATATATACACCTTCCAGCACAGTGCCTGATATATAGTAGAGGTCAATGCATGTTAGCTTCTCATATCCTTTTAAGATGATTTCTGAAGACATATGAAATCATAAAGGGGACACTCACTAAGTGTGACTTTAGACCAAAGAGTACAATATAATAATAATAGCTAGTGTTTACATAGTACCTGTTTGTCAGGCACCATCCTATGCCGTTTATGTGTATTAATCCATTTGATCATTTCCACAACCCTGTGAAGGAGGCTCTACTGTTGTCATCTTCATCCAACAGGCTTGCCCAAGGTTATAAGTTATGTATAAAATATATGTATAATTATGTATAAACTATAGCTTTATACATTTTCCACAGAACTAGGATTTGAACTCAGGAAGTCTGCCTCCAGAGTTCACACTCTTAACTACTATGCTATACTGCCTGCTAAGTTATCAGCATGCTGTTGTCTATGTTGTGTGTATGTGTATGTGTGTGTGTGCACTCCATGTGTGGTGGCTGCTGTGAATCACATTAATAGGATTTTTTGTGGCTCCATCTTAGATTGTATTGGTATGATCACAATGTGAGCTTTTCTATTTTCCTATTACAAGGACTTAATCAGAGCTATCATGCTGTGAGTCAAGTGGCAGAGATGCCTTCAACAGACCCAGGAGGAATGGACCAAAGGCAAGGGGATTGACCAACGGTCCCACCATTTCATGCTGTTCTTCGACTTCCGAAACCATACTTGAAACCTGCAACACCAACGGAAAATTGATGTTACAATTTGTCGAACTGCAGATGGTACTGACAACCTGGATAGGATAAGTACCATGTCCTTTTGAAAGCCTCAAATCATTATACATTCTTAGACACACAAGGGCTCTCCTATATGCTGGCAATGGGCGAAGATACATCTTCAGCGCAGAAATCTGTTTGGAATTCATTGCCGCCCTTTGAGGATGGCACTGCTGAACTCTGTCTCCCAGGTGTGGCCAGACCACCCGCTGTTGATCTATGAATAAAGCTTTTCTTAATGAGGTCCCTTTTTTGGTGCGATAATGAAATGTTCCCGAGACATTTGTGGGAGTCATATTTTCTTTCGGTAGTGGCATCTCTTGTTGTTTATTTTTAAAATCCTTTCTAGAACAAGGGAGAACTGTGTCCTAGAAGAACTGTCCCAAAGAGCTCATGAACAGGAATAATGGTTTGCACCACTGCTTTCTGGAAAGCAAATGGGATTTTGGTGTGAACCCGAGAAGGGGTCAGACCACACTGACATATATTTTCTGGTTTCTAAGCTTACCTCCACTGCCACTGTGGACTGCATTACACAACCCTCTGACCTAAGGCCCAACCATCCTACAGCTTTTTATCAGCTGACAGAATGGTCTCCACACAGCACGGCTCCAGCCGAAGACCCACAGCAGCCAGACCTCAGGCTCTGGCACCAGCATCCAGGCCCCAGGTCTACTCTGAAATAGAATTATGACATCACTGTGGGCCAATCGGAAACCCTGGTGGCATAGTGGTTAAAGGCTGCGGCCGCTAACCAAAAGGTCAGCAGTTCGAATCCACCAGGTGCTCCTTGGAAACTCTATGGGGGCAGTTCTACTCTGTCCTATAGGGTCACTATGAGTCGGAATAGAATCCACAGCGGCGGGTTTGGTTTTTTGGTTTGGTGGGCCAGTCAAATCACTTGTCTTGAGTTCAGTTACGGACGCTCCGGGATGGTGAGGTAATTCTCAGATGATTTGATCCATGATGTCTGGTGGCCTGAATAACATTATAATGTTAATAACTGAAAGATATCGTCTTCCTCATGTGTCTTTAGTTTTTTTTGCAGCAGTGCAGGAGAAGTTGGGGAAAGAGAATTCACTTTTTTTTTCCTCCCCTTCTAAGGGTCCCTGGGTAATGCAAACAATTTGCAATCAGCTGCTAATTTAAAGCTTGCGGGTTTGAACCCACCAGCAGTGCTTCCAAAGAAAGATCTGGTGATCTGCTTCAGTAAAGATTATAGCCAAGAAAACCCTATGGATCAGTTCTATTCTATAACACATGGGGTTACCATGAGTTGGAATCGACTCCATGGGAACTTTTTTTTGCAGGGGGATGTTGGGGAAAGAGAATTAGCTTTTTTTTCATTTTGACTTAGCAGAACATAAGCTGCCTTAGTCATCTAGTGCTGCTGTTAACAGAAATACCACAAGTGGATGGCTTTAACAGAGAGAAATTTATTCTCTTGCTTTTTTTTTTTTAGTCCAGCAAGCTAGAGGTCTGAATTCAGGGTGCTGCCTGCAGGGGAAGGCTTTCTTTCTCTGTCGGCTCTGGAGGAAGGTCTTTGTCATCAGTCTTCCCTTGGTCTAGGAGCATCTCAGTGCAGGAACCTCAGGTCCAGAGGACGCACTCTGCTCCTCGTGCTGCTTTTTGGTGACATGAGGTCCCCCTGTCTCTCTGCTTGCTTCTCTCTTTTATATCTCAAAAGAGATTGGCTTAAGGCACTATCTAATCTTGTAGATCTCATCAATATAACTGCCACTAATCCATGTCATTATATCATAGTGATAGGATTTGTAACACATAGGGAGATCACATGAGATGACAAAATGGTAGACAGTCATACAATACTGGGAATACTGACCTAGCCAATTTGGCAGATATTTTGGGGGGGCACAACTCAATCCATGACATAAGCTATGAAAAATAAATTCCTCAGTAACTGGGGCCCACCACCCACTTGACTGTTCGATCCCAAATTTAACTCAGAGTCATTCTTGAGTCCTCTCTTTGCCTCACCCAGCCAACATCTAATCCATTGATAAGTCTTGTCCTCTTGACTGCTAAAGCATTTTCTGGATTTAACAGTTCTCATCATATCCATTGCTAAAACCCTCGTCCAAGGCATGATCACTCCTCATCTAGACCAATGCAACAGCACCCTGCTCTCCCTTTTGCCTCTCCGTACGCCACACAGCAGTCAGAAGGGTCTTTCTAACGAACAATTATACTCTATCCCTTTCCTGCTTAAAGTTCTCCAGTGCTTTCCCTTTGCAGCCAGATTCAAATCCAGACTCCTTACTTTGCCTGGAAGATCCTGCATAGCATCTGGTCCCTGCCTCTTTCTTCAACCTTCTCCCTCTCCACTCACCATCTCATTTGCAATACTCGGGGCACAGCGGCCTTGATCTTGTGGCTTTGGCTTCTCTAGATCTTTTCATGGCTGTCTTTTCCTTGTTGTTCAGGTCTAATTTAAATGTCACTTACTCAAGAAGGTGACAAAAATGCATTTCATGGCAATTTGCACACTTGTGGGATCCCCACCTAGAATGTAAACGCCATGAAGGCAGGGACCGTGTGTCAGTTCTGTTCACTAATTTATCTGCAGTGCATGGCCCATGGCTTGCACATAGGAGGTGCTGAGTAAACGAATGCACCCATTTAAGCATCCCTGCGGCGTTGTGTGTTACCACCGGTGAAGCTCTCTAGCAGACTCTGCAATGGGTAATTATAAACCCTCTTGTATTATAGTCACGTTCATCATAAAAACCTCACTGACTTTTAGTTGGTTTTATTATTTTAAAATTTTTTTCTGCGGACATTGCTCCTCTTTATTTTCTGCACCTGGATAGACCATTCTTACTGCCCTTACCTTGATATGGTACTGTAAAAAAAAAAAAAAAACCCTCATCATAGCAATGAAGGCAGAAGACAAAGCCAGCTGACCCAGGTGACATAAAATATTCAGATTAGAGGAAGACACAAGGAAGGGCTGCTAAAACCTACAGAGATAAATCACTCCTGGTACCCAAGCAATTGTTGCTGTGAGGTGCCATTCAGCAACGGGTAGTCTTTATGGGAGCAGATTGCCAGGTCTTTCTCCTGCAGAGCCTCTGGGTGGGTTAAAACTGCCAACCTTTCAGTTGGCAGCCGAGTGCTGCCAAGTAGTTGCTGTTGTTTTTTTGCTGTTGAATCAATTTCGACTCAGAGTGACTCCATGTGACAGAGTAGAACTGCCCCATAGGATCTTCTAGGTTTTAATCTTTTTTTTCATCATATAACAATATGGTGTTTTTTTTTTTTTTTGATTTAAAAAAAAAATATTATTGTACTTTTAGATGAAGGTTTACAGAACAAGCTAGCTTGTTATTAAACAATTAGTACACATATTGTTTTGTGACACTGGTTACCAACCCCATGACATGTCAATATTCTACCTTCTTGACCTTGGGGTTCCCTATCACCAGCTTTCCTGTCGCCTCCTGCCTTCCAGTCTTTGCCCCTGGCTGGGTTGCCTCTTTAGTTTTGCTTTGTTTTCTGGCCCTTTCTAATCTTTGCCTGAAGAGCGAACCTCAGGAGTGACTTCATTACTGAGCTAAAAGGGTGTCTGGAGGCCATACTCTTGGGGTTGCTTCCATCTCTGTCAGGCCAGTAAGTCTGGTCTTTTCTTGTGAGTTAGAATTTTGTTCTACATTTATCTCCAGCTCTGTCTGGTACCCTCTATTGTGACCCTTGTCAGAGCAGTTAGTGGTGGTAGCCGGGCACCATCTAGTATGCTGGACTCAGTCTGGGAGAAGCTGTGGTAGTTGTGGTCCATTAGTCCTTTGGACTAGTCTTTCACTTGTGTCTTTGGTTTTTTTCATTCTCCGTTGCTCCCGAAGGGGTGAGACCAGTAGAGTATCTGAGGTGGCTGCTCAAAAGCTTTTAAAACCCCAGACGCTACTCACCAAAGTAGAATGTAGAACGTTTTCTTTATAAACTGTGTTATGCTAACTGAGCTAGATATTCCCTGAGACCATGGTCCCCACAACCCTCATCTATGCTGTAATCTTTATGGAAGCAGATTGCCTGGTCTTTCTCCCGACAAGCTGCTGGGTGAGTTTGAACCACCAACCTATTGGCTAGCAGCTGAGGGCTTAACTGTTGTGCCACCATGGCCCCTTATTCAGGCAATTAAGGGTAGGTATCTTGCAGAACATTTTGGAAGAACTATCTGCATTGGGCATGGCAGGTAATGTGATACTGCAGTGACACACAATCTCAGTGCCTAACACAACAAAATTTTTTTTTTGTACTCATGGTACATGTCCATTGTGGGTTGGCAAGAGACTTCTAATCATTGTATTTAGTCAGAGACACACAGGGATAGGGCTCCACGTCGGCATGCTTGCCCATGCTTGTTGAGTCAGGAGAAGGGAATGTGGTGAAGTATGCACTGGCCCCTAAAGATTCTGCTTGGAAATGACCCTCATCATTTTTGCTTGTATTTTAATGACCACAGGAAGTATCATGGCCACACCGAACTTCAAGAGGTCAGGGAAGTATAACCCTACCACGAGACTGGAAGGGGAGCTGTAATTATTTGGTTTACTGTCTTGATGATGATCTCAACATCCTACCAATACAACTGATTAAAAAATTATACTTCAGGAATTTTGAGCAACTGCAAGTGTATAAATATATCAGTGGGTGGACACATGGATATGGGCCACACCAGTAGGGGCCAATAACACCTGAAATATGGGACCATAGAAGAAGAGCAAGATAACTTGGACATTAGGAAAAGAAAAGTCTGGATTGAACCAGATTACAAACCTTCCTTCTACCCAGCCCCTCTCAACCCAGATTTGGTGAATGAATTAATCCCTAATGTTCTGTGCACCTACAATGGTATTAACTACATATCCTCGGGGGAATTGAGAAAATAGTCACTCAGATCGTTTTCCATAGTGCTTAATTCTCTCATGGAACCCTGGTAGTCAAAAAACTGTCATATCTGTGTAAGAGTTTTTACCAAACTCTTAAATAGGAGGGACTGGAGATTAATATAAGAAGCCTGAGTAGGAATGGACTCGACAGCAATAGGTTTGGTATGTTTTTTTTGTTTGTTTTGGTTGCACAGTGGTTAAAGTGATTAACTGCCAACCAAAATGTCGGCAGTTTGGACCTACCACCCGTTTCCTGGGAGAAAGATGTCGCAGTCAGCTTCTGTAAATATTACAGCCTTGGAAATCCTGTGGGGCAGCTCTACTCTGTTCTATAGGGTTGCTATGAGTCAGAATCGACTCAACAGCAACAGTTTTCTTGCGGGGTGGGGTGGGGAGAGGAGGAATTAACATTAACCTGGTGAATATGATTTGAGGTTATTTTTACATAATGATGTTGAAGTTATCTAGAGTAAACTATATATAATTTTCTTCCCGTTACGTGAATTCAGTTACAGTCCATTTTTATCCAGCTTCTCATAGGTTATCTCCTGCCATAACCTGTCAATCTTACTTTCTAAATTTCTCTTAAATCCATCCAATCATCTCCATTTCTACTCACTCCATCCAAGGTATCTCTACATCCCCTCTTAGTTACAACAATAGCCTTCTAACTGGTCTTCCCTCATACATTCCAAAAGAGGAATTTCTACATGGCAGCCAGAATGCTTTTCAAAATTACTTCATGACGCATATACACATCTAGAAAATCTTCAGTGATTTTCTATTGAAGACGAAAATCCTTAACCCAGTCTGCAAGAGCCTGGATTGTCTAGCTCCTAACCTCTCCAGACTCAACTTGTGCCACTTTCTCCCTCTCTCTGAGCTCTGGGTGTACTTGCATTGCCCCTGCTGCTCCCGCCTTCTCCCCTTTTGATCACAGTAATTATGTACACAGTTAAAAAAAAAAAATCAAATATGCTGAAAAGCTTATAAATGTAAAAACAGCAGACCTCTTCTCCATCTGCCCATTCTTCCCCACTCAGAAAGCAATTTACTTTGACCCTTAGCTATGTCATATGGTACCAAAATAAAACCAAAGCCATCGCTCTCACGTTGATTCCAACTCCTGGCAACCCTATAGAACCACCCTGTAGGGTTTCCAAGGCTGTAAATCTTTACGGAAGCAGACTGGCACATCTTTCTCCTGAGGAGCAGTTAGGGGGTTTGAACAGCAGAACTTTTGGTTATGTAGGCAGCCAGGTGTTTAACCATTGCACCGCCAGGGCTCCTTAAGCAATATGCTTGTAACTGCTACTTAATGACTTACAAGTTTTAAAAATTATTTATTGATTTCCTGTTATGTCAGATGAGTTTTTGACTATTCCTTTACCACTCCCTTACCTCCTATTCTATGAATGCTGTTAATAGTGATTTTTTGTTAAGTTATCAATTGAAGTTTATTAAATTATGACTATGTAAATAAAATCCACTGCAGGACCAAGTGTTGTATTATGATCAAGTCTCTTTCTTAGACAGCTTTTTTTCCCAGAGTTTCTAATTGCTTCATTTAAAAAATTTTCTACCTGTATATTTTTATTTTTCCAAAACTCTATCATATAAGCCTTTTCTTTTCCCTGAAGGCCTTCTTCCTGGGATTTCCGTTTTCCTGCTCTAGTACTATCTAGTGTTAGTACCAGCATTGACACAATGGCTGCAACAATGGGTTCAAGCATAACAATGATTGTGAGGATGGTGCAGGACCAGGCAGTGTCTGGTTCTGTTGTACATAGGGTCGCTATGAGTCAACGGCACCTAACAACAAAAACAATACTATCTAGTAGATCTCAAGGCCTAGTGCATAGCTGTCATCCTGGGTTTCTTCACTGCCCTCCTAAAGTGGATGTGCCATTCCCTGGATCTTAGGACTTCCTAGTTCTCTATTTACTCCATTATTTTGCTGAAGCACATTACCAGGCAGTTTTTATATATTTGAAAATATCTTTATTTATGCACATACTTGAATGATAGTTTAGCTGGTTATTGAATTCTAGGTTACAAATAATTTTCCATTAGAATTCTCAAGGAGTTGTGATGGAGTTTAGATTTTCATTAGTAAAATTACAGGCTATTTGTCAACTTATCATATTTATCATATTCTTTTTATGATCCTGTGTTCCTAGTCACAAACTTTCATGGAAACAAGACCAATGGATGAGTGAGGAAGATGAAATACAGTTAATAATTGGGCCAGATGCCCCAGGTATATCTGGTCATGCCAACTATAAAAGAATCTCATTAAGGAGAAACAAGTAGTCTTGAGCCTTCTTTGTTAAAACTCAGGAGTTCAAGTAAAACTGCCTTATCTGCTGCATTGGGACAAAGAATACATGATCTATTGTGAAAAGAACTTCACTTTGCAACAAGCAAAGCTGATGGTTTGGTTTCGGAGATATCTTCCAAGAGGCATCTTCTAGGAGGTTGTCTATTCTAAGCTAGCTCAGCTGGGGTGACTCGGTTTACCCAGCTCTGCTCCATAGGTCTCTCATGCTGTTCTAGGACCAGTGGGCTAGTCAAGACATGGTCATCTCAAGGTGATGAAAGAAGGGCAAGAGGCAAGTGGAAACACATAAGGCCTCATGAGATCTTGGGTCAGAATAGACACACTAGGACTTTAGCCTCATTCTGTAGGCCAAGACATTGGCCAAAGCAAGCCAGGTGTTCAAACTCAAAGCTAAGAATTACAGAATGCATTGAGGAGTTAAGTGGCCAAGGGTGTGAATAGAGGGAAGAGTGAATTGGAGCAATAACACAGTCTATCACAGATTCCACTAAATAAACATGTATCTAAAGGTCTTAATTTGTGCAATACATTTTTATTGAAGAAAGATTCCTTGTCTGATTAGCAAGGTTCTGTCCCTGCTCTTTAAAATAGAATGCTCTTTCAAAAATGTTGTGAGGAACATTGTTTGTTTTTCTGATCTGCCTGGAGTTTGGTGACAGCATAATAAGCTTTGGCTACTTTGTGAATAACACCAAAAAAGCAATAAAATCAAACCCATTACTGTCACGTTGATTCCAACTCATGGCGACCCCATATGTTCCAGAGTAGAAAAGCTCCATAGGGTTTTCTTGGGTGTAACGTTTATGGAGAGGGGCCATGGTGGCTCAGTGGTTAAGCATTCAGCGGCTAAGCAAAAGGTCATTTGTTCGAGCCCACCAACCGCTCCACAGGAGAAAGACGTGGTAATCTGCTTCCATAAAGATTTACAGCTTTGGAAACCATATGGGGCAGCTCTACTCTATCCTTTAGGGTCACTATGAGTCAGAGTCGACACTACAGTGACAATTTTTAAATTTTTTTAATTTTTATGGGCCAGATCGTCAGGCCTTTCTTCCATGGCACTGCTGGGTAGGTTTGAACCGCCAACAAACATTTAGGTTAGTAGTCAAGTATGAACTATTTGTACCATTTAGGGACTTTGAATGGTGGGGTATCAGGAAGTCTTTTTGCCACTGAAGGAAAAAACAAACTCTTTAGATTTTAACTTCCTTGTGAAGAGACATGTCTTCACCTTGTTTGAATCCTTACACATGATGGAAACTGGGGGCAGTGTGCTGCAGCAGAATAAACAGGGGCCTTTTTTTTTTTTGGATGCTCAGCCTGGTAGACCAGTTGGGTGAGTCACTTTGTTCTCTGGTTCTCAGTTTCCTGTTCTGCAAATGGGAAATAATGGTAAGACGTCCTACTTTTCTCTGGCGGCGTTGTGAGTAACGAATGGCACAGCAAGTGGGAAAGGGCTTTGAAAGACTTCAAAGCCCTGCCCATGTATTGCTGTGGCAGCTCATCTGAAATTTGGGCTTGTTAACCAGGTTAGGGCACGAGGCTGAGGATGTGGGTTTAAGCTACTTATGTTTTTCAGTCAGAAAATACCTGTCCCAATATCCTTAAGTGTCAGCTCTTTCCCTTCTGTAATGACTGTTGTTGTGTGCCTTCAGATTGAAATCCAACTCATAGCAACCATATATGACAGAGTAGAACTGCCCCATAGGGTTTCCTAGGCTGTGATCTTTACGGGAGCAGATCGCCTGGCCTTTCTCCCTCAGAGCTCTGGGTGGGATCTGTGATGACTGGGACTTAGGAGATGCAGAGCAATTTGAAGGTTTCTGGCAGTAGAGGTCCTGGGAAACCCTGACCACACTCTTGGCTTGGTCCTGAGGCACCTTCCATGTTACCTTGTGTTCCTTCTCCGGATGTTGGCATCTGGAGCTTGGCAGAAAGGCTGGGCCCTCTCACTGTCTCCTTTTCCTCATTTTCACCTCCTCCTCTCCACAGACCGAAATGTAGTCCCAATGCAGTGTATATCGACTCAGCCTGCCTGCTCTCTCTTTGAAGGCTGGGTCACACAAGCATTTCTTCTGATTGGCCATTCACCTAAGTTCAGCTTTCTCTTCCCCATCTCTTATCCACTCTCCTCCCTCTTTTTTTGCTTTAAACTAACCCAGTGCAAACTGTTTACACTTGATTACTAATCGAAAGTTTGGTGGTTCTAATCCACCCAGCAACACCGCAGAAGAAAGGCTTGTGATTTACTTCCGTAAAGATTATAGGCATTGGAAACCCTAGGGAGCACAGCTCTGTTCTGAAACCCATGGCTCACCATGAGTTGAAATCAACACAAAGGGCAACAGGTAACCCCTTTCTGCCATCTTACAAAGGCACGTCATTACTATGGATCTGAGTGAAATCTTTTGCTTTTGTATTCATCCGAGGTATTTCATTGCATCCCTGAAGGTGAGTAAATAGTATCACCTTCTCCAAAACACCAACATTTCATTGTGTTACAGAACAGTTAACTTAGCTTTCCGGTGTACCAAAACCAAAACCGTCGCTGTCAAGTTAATTCTGACTCCCAGGGGTCCTATAGGACAGAATAGGACTGCCCCCTAGTTTCCGAGGCTATAAATCTTTAGTAAAGCAGACTGCCACATCTTTCTCCCATGAAGTGGCTGGTGGGTTCCAATTGCCGACCTTTTGGTTAGCAGCTGAGCACTTAACCACTGTGCCACGAGGGCTCCTCTCTCCAGTATAGGTTGCTGGTTATAGGTGGAGATGACCTCATTTATCATCTGTGGCATCCCACCTTTAGGAAAATTTAGAATTATAACCATTGAAGGATGAGGGTTGTTGGAAAGAATGAGCAGGGCATAGGAGGGCCGAGTGTGGCAAAAGAAACTATGACTCCAAAAATTCACAGACCATGACAATTGCAAAAAAGATGATATCAGCAAATGTGGAAATGTGGTGATTTTTCTACAGAACTCAAATTCTTGTCCTGCATGTCAACTTAAGAGAAATTGGTCAGAAAAATATCACAGGATAACCCACTCACACCCTGAGGGTTTAAAATACTTAAAGTGGCAATTGAAAAACATATTTGCAGAGGGTTATATATTCTAATTTACCCCTTTTGATGATGTTTTTGTGATGATGGGACAAGTAACCACTTTGGTTTATCACACTGTTTAACATCCATATCATTTTTATACTTATTGTACATTCTGCTGCTCAGGCTTAATTTATGAGCAATGAAACAGAGATGTTGCCCTTTTAGGTGTTTAAAAGGAATTTGAGTGAAAGAATAGCAAAAGGAAGACACTGTTGAGCAATGCGTTTTAACTGCTTTTTTGAGGTTATGGGCCCCAAACCTTGGAGATCTAAATAAAACTCTAACTCCTCTCCCCGGGTGAGAATGCACCTATGCCTATGAGTGCACAATTTTGAGTATAATTTCAGGATTTGAGTGGGGGAATGCTCCTTCTAGAATCCCTACTTTAGAGAATTAATTTATCTCCCCTACTCTGCTAGGGAAATTACAATTTCTCCAGACTCATGCTTACCGTTATTATTTTTTAACTATCTCAGGCAATTTTCCAATTGTCATTGAATTGATTCCAACTTATGGTGACCTCATTTGTGTCTGAGTAAAACTGTGCTCCCTAGGGTTTTCAGTGGCTGTTTTTTCTTGGCAGTAGATCACCAGGCCTTTCTTCCTAGTCTATCTTGGTCTAGGAGCTTCACTGAAACTTGTTCAGCATCATAAAACAAACAAACAAACAAACCAGTTTCAGTCCAGTTGACCCCAATTCATGGTGACCTCATGTGTCTCAGAGTAGTACTGTGCTCCATAGGGTTTTCAAGGCTGTGATCTTTCAGAAGCAGATCACCAGCCCTTGCTTCCATGGCATCTTTGTGTGGCTTTGAACTATCAACGTTTCAGTTAGTAGCCAAGCACTAAACCATTTGCATCCCAGGGAGTCATGTTCACAGCAACACACAAACCTCAACTGACAGATGAGTGGTGGCTGCACTTGAGGGGCACTGGCCAGGAATTGAACCCAGGTCTCCCACATGGAGGGCAAGAATTCTACCACTGCCCTCTTTCAGGCAATAAAAACCCAACACCCCCTACTGGAAATAATCACTAAATAAGCAAACCAGGTGGGGCATGATGGAAACTAGCCAGAGGGTGAGCAACCACACCTTTCTGTCCGTTTATATTTGGCTTTTATGGAAATCTTTTGGGGTGTGGAAGTTCAGTGTTTGTAACTGTCAAATTTCTCATCCTTTGAACCTTGTTATATGTACAGGAGCTGTTGAAAGAGGTGAAGGCCGTGGATAGGGACTTAATCATCCATGCAAATTATATTCCCTGTATATTTTACCAATGCATTTCAGATGTATTTCAAACAAGTAGCTGCCTGCTTGAGATGGCTGGTGAATGTGAGAGTGAACAATGAACCTTCAGGAACCGTGATTCCCATACTATCTGCAAGACTTGAGAAGACCCATGGTGCCATTGACAATCACTGCTCAGAAGTGGTCTGAAAGGGCTATGGTTGGGAAAAGATTTTTTTTCTTAATTCTGTCACCACTGAGAAACTTGTAGTATTAGGTAAATAGCTCATCTAATTGCGCTAGTTAATTTTTTCTCTGGAGAAACTGGTCACCCATACCGTAATGAACACAATAGACTATTTTCCCCATCCATTTATGCATACTAAATTAACAAGCCTTATAATATTGCACTATTTTTTTTTTTTAACAAATGAGAGAGACTAGTTGGTTGTCCATGATCAGAACTTCTAGTTCTTCTTTTCCCCTTTTCTTGCCTGTCCTTAGGGAATAGTACTTTTAGTCAGTGATTTCACTAGAGGGTGAGCTGGAGGCTGGCAGAGAATAAATTTCAATTAATCAGCTTTACTCTTGGCTGGAAACCCTGGTGGTGTAGTGGTTAAATGCTAAGGCTGCTGACCAAAAGGTTGGCAGTTTGAATCCACCAGGCACTCCTTGGAAACCGTATGGGGCAGTTCTACTCTGCCCTATAGGGTTGCTATAAGACACAATCGACTTGACGGCAACAGGTTTTGTTTTGTTTTCTTTTACACTTGGTTAAGAAAATGTGATGGCAGTACTTTGAAAAGGAGACATTTCTTCATCATAGTTGTTGTGGTCATCACCACTACCACCACCACCACCATCATCATCTCCGTCATCATCATCACCATTATCATCACCACCACCACCAACCACCACTACCACCATCATCTCCATCATCACCACCACCACCAACCACCACTACCACCATCATCTCCATCATCACCACCACCATCATCAACACTATTATCACCATCACCATCACCAATCACCACCATCACCAAACACCACTATCACCATCATCTTCACCATCAACATCACCACCACCATCATCACCATTATTACCACCTCCATCATCATCATCACCACCACCACCATCATAATTGCTGACATTTTTAACTATTTGCCATGTGCCAGGAACTGCGCTGGGTGTTTTCTTTGTGCTATTTCAATCAACCTCCTCTTTCATATGAGATAGGGTCTTTACACATGCTAGTTCCTTTGCTTGGGATACTCTTCCCCACCCTTCTTCGGGTAACGCTGACCCGTCTTTCAGACAGCGCCTCAGATGTCACTGTGCAGTAAAGATCCCACTTACTGTGTGACTAAGATGTGCTCCCTTGCCTTCCTCCATCCCTGAACTGCAAGCTCTAGGAGGGCAGGGACCACGTCACTTTTTGCTCACTAGGGTATCAACACTACGTAGCACACTGCCTAGTACATGAGATCTCGTAATTGTTGAGTACGTGTTGCACAGTTGGGGAAACTGAGACCGTGGCCATATAACTAGGAAGTGGCACGGTCAGAATTCCATTCCAATACTTTTCTAGTGCTAGAGAGTTAACCACTGTTGCTCCATTTTCTCCCTTTTCCTCCTCCTCCTCAGCCATCTTGCTCCTGTTCGTCGTCATCACAACAGCATAGTGTAGTGTTAAGAGCGGTGGCTTCAAATTTAGGCTATCTGGGTTTGAATCATTTAGATATTTGTGTACATGTTACAAAATAGAGAAAAATCAACATATCCTAGAAATTGGTGCTATAATTGCGGGTTTAATTTTACCAGTGGTTACATTTCTCATAGTTTCCTGTGTTGGAGTTTATGGCAAGGGAATGAATGACCACAGAATTAGCAAATTATCCCATAATTTAAAAAAATGTGGTCAAATTTGTTTCTGTTAGCATTAAGTTTTCCACTTGCATAAAAACTTACTACACAAAGGAGTTGGGGGAAATGGATCTCTCTTACGTTCTCTAGTGTTAGAAGCTAGTGAAGATAATGATATCATTAAACTCAATATCCTTACCAAAAAGAGAAAAGAGATGGCTGATTTGTATCCCTAAATAGCTACATTAATTAAACCCCACTCTCTCAGAGCACTGAGATTTAGGGAAAATGCAACCTGCTTCTTTATTGAATTTTATTTTTGCAAAATAAAACTCATTAAGATTATGCTAGCCATTCTATTTATTTACAACCCAAAAACCAGAACCAATCCTGTTGCCATGGAGTCCATTCTGACTCATGGTGTCCCCATGTGTTACAGAGTAGAACTGCTCTATAGGGTTTTCTTGGCTGTAATCTTTACAGAAGTAGATCTCCAGGCTTTTCTTTCACAGTACTGCTTGGTGGGTTCAAACTGCCAACCTTTGGGCTAGTAGTCCAGTTCAAGATGTTGGGTGGCTTGAAATAAAAAAAAGTGGATGTCCCCTAGATACATGAGTCTAGCCAACAGTAAGCTTACCTTCCCATATTTATTATGTAAATCTCCTCTCAATTCTAATTCCTCAAGGAAGGAAATCCCAGTCATTTCTTTGTACTTTCCCCTCTGCCAGGTGCAGAGTAGGTACCCCGTTAGAATTTGTTGATGAGGATGAATATATCTAAAAAAAAGAATATATCTACGAGTGTTGAAATTCACCTTCTGGAATACTTTGTGGCTAACTACCTGGGGAGAAATGTAGCTAAGAAGACCTGGATTCACTATCACACAAAACATCCACCCTGCCATTTTGTCTTTCCTGTGTGCCCTGACTTCCTTAAGCAAATGAAGGTGGCAGTGCGGTGTGCTGAAAAACCGGAATATTGAGTGGTTTTCTAGCACTTGATGACATAATCTCTCTGGATCCAGGGCTCCTCATCTAGAGCATGTTGGTCTATGGTACCGTTCAGTGATGGTGTGTGGGTGGTGGTGATCTCTCCCTTTAAGAGAACTCTCGAGGGTGGGCAGTATTTGGATGGAGCAGCTGGGTGCAGGTCTGTGTCTTCTCCCTGCCAGCGTAGGCCAGGAAGAAGAAGGAGAACAAAGGCTTTGAGGAGGGGCAGATCATCCCCATCCAGGGGAGTTTGAGAAGCCAACTAGCTTGAAAGGCAAGAAGCCTGGATTAGAAGTTCGCTTGCTTTAGTGACAAAGGAAGTAGAGACGCTTCACTTCTTTCATTTGTGAACAGGAGGCTCAACCCCTAAAAGTACTGACTTGACCATTATAACCAGTTGGCCTGCTGCAGGGTTACAGAACACAACTAGGTCTTCAAGTTCTGGGGTAATTGACTTGTTTAAACTTGAAAACAATAAAAATAATACACGTGAAGGATGTGCTTCTTAGTTCAATCAAAGATACAAGACCAAATGGGCAGCTCCTGTCCAAAAGCAGGACGAGAAGGCAGGAAGGGACAGGAACTAGTCGAATGGACACAGGAAACCCAGGGCGGAAAGCGGAGAGTGTGCTGTCACATTATGGGGGTTGCAACCAATGTCACAAAACAATATGTGTATAAATTTTTGAATGAGAAATTAACTTGAGCTGTAAACTTTCACCTAAAGCACAATTAATAAAAGCTCCCCCCCAAAAAAGAATAACTCTTTTTTTCCCTGATTGTAAAAGTAATGTATTGTTGTTGCTATTAGTTGCCATCCAGTCCATTCTGACTCCTGTCTACCCTACGTGTGCGCCATAGGATTTTCAAGGATGTGACCTTTTGAAAACAGATTGCCAGGCCTTTCTTCCAAGGTGCATCTGGGTGTGTTTGAACTACAAACCTTTGGGCTAGTAGTCAAGTGTCTAACTGTTTGCACCACCTAGGGACTCCAGAAGGTAATGTATAGTGATCATAAACATTTTGGAGACTACAGAAAAATATAAAGAAGATAAAGATCACTTTGAATCATCCAGAAATAACATACCTAAAACTTTTGGAATATTCCTTTTTTAAAAAATAAATAAATCAATAAATACCTAAAAACAAATGGGATCATAATGTCCGTCCTGTTTATAACCTAATCTCCCCCATCTTAATATATTATGATCACTGCTGCATCTCCTTACGAGACTTTGATATAATTTCATTACTGCTATATAGTTATATTTATCTAAACTATTTTTTGACCATTTAGATAGTTCATAGTTTTGGGTATTATAGTAAAACCTGTGAACACTGGAACCTGTGTAAGGCAGAAACCTGTCAGAGAAGGAAAACTCAAATATTTTCCACTAAAATGAGCAATAGAAAAGTGGAGACGGCACTCCGTCAAAGGTAGAAAACTTGAGAGACCTGGAAAAACAAGGCAGTCTTGTCGAGATCTGGCTCTCATAGCTTTCATTGTGCAAATAATGCAGTGATGGACCTCCTTGGCAACAAAGCTGTATGCACCTTTCTGAATATTGCCTTATGAGACACTTTCTACTGTAATCATGTTTTATATTTATAATCAGACAAAAACGCCCTTTCAAAAACTTTAAAAGAATTTTTTAATGTCATTGACTACACACAGACAGACAGACACACAATAGGAAAGATTCAAGAAATTTCAGAACACTTTAGGACTATTTCAGAAAGTTGAGCGTCAGAATCGTCTACTCTTAACTTCCCTGTATAGTCACCAATGAGTTGTGACTAGATGAGTTAGGAAGAACACTTCATTAAAAAAAAGCATCACCTTGAGGGAGGTTACCCTGGAGAACGGTGAATTCGTGATGTAGTGAGAATAATGGAATAAAGTCCGATTTGATAAAACCTGTTCCTTACTCCACATTCTTTGGCCTTAGGGGAAGAAGGGAGAAGAACAATTTCCAGGCCTGGTTTACTGAGATTTTCCACAGGCCAGTATTATGCTCATTTTCCCACCTACAAGCACTTCTGTCTTTAAATTGGAGCCTTCATTTTTGTTTTCTTGGCCCCTGCCTTTCACTCAGGAGGGAAAAAAAGATCTCAAAATTTGTCCCATGTATCACTTCTACAACGGTTTTGCAAAGATAAGCAAAGAGTTCAGGCAACTGCCAGGTATTAAAACCCACCTACGCCATTACTCCCACCGCCAGCCTGTCAGTTTGTGGCACTGTGATGGCTTGCATGTTGCTATGATGCTGGAAGCAATGCTGCCAGTGTTTCAAATACCAGCAGGGTCACTCATGGTGGACAGGTTCCAGCACAGCTTCTGGAAGCATCTGGAAGGCTAGGAAGAAGGGCCTGGCGATCTACTTCTGAAAAAAATTGGCCAGTGAAAACCTTATGAATAGCGGTAGAACATTGCCTGATACAGTGCTGGAAGATGAGCCCCTCAGCTTGGAAGGCACTCAAAACACACAGTAGCTGCAACAATGGGCTCAAGCTTAACAACAATGGTGAAGATGGTGCAGTGTTTCGTTCTATTGCACATAGGGTGGCTATGAGTCTGAACTGACTCGATGACACCTAACTACAACAACAGCATGCCATTACTCACTTTGCAGCATCGACCAGCCTTTAAAGCTATGAGTAAGGAAACAGATTTTATTTCAGCAACCAGTAAGCCTGCCATGTGCCTTGACCAAACCGCATGGGGAGAGGCTGCCTCATGGGGCTGCTTCCCAAGCCATCCTGTTGTGGCCATGCTGGGGAAGCATGGGGACCTCGCATGATGGCAAGAGGGAGAGGTGGAACAGAAAACAGAAAGCATGAAAGCTCCAAAAGAGTCTCAGTTCTGGGCTAGAATAGTGAGCCCTTAGCCCATCCAGGCTCTGCTAATATCAGCTCTTTACATAAGGCTAAGGAATCCCTGGATGGTGTGAACAATGAACACACTGGTTAATACACTCGTTGGCTAACCAAAAGGTTGAAGGTCCACCCAGAGGCACCTTGGAAGACAGACCTGGTGAACTACTTCCAAAAATTCAGTCATCGAAAACCCTACGGAGCACAGTTCTACTGAGATACACGTGGAGTTGCCAAGTCAGAGTCAACCCCTCAGCAACTGGTTTAGTTTTTTGGCTTAAATAAGGCCAATGTGGGGTGCATCCAAGATGGTGGTGTGTTGGTTGATGTTGAACCTGCTTCTTCCACTTGTTCTGTCCCTTTATTCTACTTTGGTAGCTTAATTTTTTTCACATGTGCACTGTTTTTATATTTCTGCATTAGGAAAATTTGCTCTCCAAAAGGAATCTGATAGGTTTATTCCCCCCACACACTTTAGCAGAAGCCAGAGATTGGTAAGCTGGTGGAGGAGGTGAGGATGGCATGTCTACTTGCCCCTGGAATTTGACCAATCAC
Source organism: Loxodonta africana (assembly GCF_030014295.1). Lineage (NCBI taxonomy): Eukaryota > Metazoa > Chordata > Mammalia > Proboscidea > Elephantidae > Loxodonta > Loxodonta africana. The sequence continues at coordinate 61,069,364 of NC_087358.1, forward strand.
TGGGGGCTTTTCCTGCAGTAGGGATGACTTTATCTACTGTCACCATCCACGGAGAATGGGTGCTAGTGGGTGAAAATGGGATGGAGGTGTTGCTGTTGTTGGGTGCCATCAAATCCATTCTGACTCAAAGCAACCCCATGTGACAGAGTAGAACTGCTCCACAGGGTTTTCTAGGCTGGGGTCCAGGTGGTGCAGTGGCTAAGCACTTGACTGCTAACCGAAAGGTTGGCAGTTTGAACCCACCAACCGCTCTTGCTCTTTGGAAGAAAGATGTGTCAGTCTGCTTCTGTAAAGATTATAGTCTTGGAAGCCCTATGGGGCAGTTCTACTCTGCCCTATAGGGTTATTATGAGTTGGATTCGACCTGATGGCAACGTTTTTTGTTTTGTTTTTAATCTTTACAGGAGCAGATCACCAGATATTTCTCCACAGAGCCACTGGATGGGTTCGAACTGCCCACCTTTCCGTTACCAGTTGAGCACTTAACCACTGAGACAGTATTTCAAGTCATAAATCATGATACTTAGAAAAATAAAATTCTTGTGCCACATAAAGATCTTCTGTGTACATCTTTTGAAGCCAAGAAGAGGGGTGATATGATAACAATGATTCGAACTGATCGTCAGATACAAATTTTCTCTTCTCTGGTTCTCTTCTTCAGGATGTCCTTGAACTCTGATTCTTTGAGCAGTGATTGTTCATCAGGATTGGCATAAAGACCCACTTTGGAACTCACATTTAACTGTTGCTGTTTGTTTCTTTGATTTTCCAACCTGCTCCTATTTAAGTTATTCCAAGTTATCACTAGAGTGATTCTATAATGTTCAGCATGCACTCTCCATAAGTTAAAAAGCAATGTCCTTGAAACATACATTAACTCACAGGTAATAGAACTATATGTTCAAATTTTTCTAATAGGTTTCACTAGAGTTGGTGAACAGCAGCCAAATAAGCAAGGGGGCTAATAAATCATAACTGATAGGGAAAACTTATTTATTAAATCCCTTAAACCCTGAAATTCTAGATTGGTTGCAAGGATGCTGGGAAGAGAAGCTCAGGAAGAGGAATAAGCTAAAAGTTCAGCGTGTAGCATTGGCAGGTGTCAGGCCCTGGATGCTGGTGGGCACCTGCTTGATCTGTGCAGGTGTGTTCTGTACCCAGGTGGGGGGAGGATACTGGAGTGTGTCCCCTGAAGATGGAGGATGGCCAGATTGGAGACTGGAGGTGAAAATCCCAATGGGTTGGCCTTTCCGATAGGCTTTAATATCATGTCCCAGGAGAATTAGATTTTCATAAACTTATTTCCTAATATTCAAGGTTTTAGATAGTTTCTCTCCACAGCTATGAGAAAAAAGAAAAGAACAAAGAATTAACTGTGAGATGGTGACTCTGTCAGTCTTCCAAGTACTGACATTGAATTTTATGGTCATGTGAGAGGCATTTGTTTCTCCCAGGTCTCTTATGGTCTGCTGTCAGCTGGATGTGGTTTACCTCTGAGTTTGTATTACTCTTGGCAAAGTGTGCGCTGCCTGTTGGGATATTGAATCCCAGCCTGAAGTTCATCTCTATTGATCACCGCATGTTGTTGTTAGCTGCTGTCAAGTTGGCCCTGACTCATAGTGACCGCATGCACAATGGAAGGAAATATGCTGCCTCCTGCACCATCTCCATGATCAATTGTGGATCAGACCATTGTGATCCAGAGGCTTTGCACTGGTTGATTTTCAGAAGTAGATCTCTAGGCCTTTCTTCCTGGTCCGTTTTAGTCTGGAAGCTCTGCTGAAACCTGTTCAGCATCATAGCAACGTGCAAGCTTCCACTGACAAATGGGTAGTGAATGGGCCAAGAATCGAACCCCAATCTCCTGCATTGGAAGGTGAGAATTCTCTCACTGAATCACCACAGCCTCGATCATCTTATACCCCGTTGCCGTTGAGTCAATTCTGACTCACAGCGACCCTATAGGACAGAGTAGAACTGCCCTATAGAGTTTCCAAGGAGCTCCTGGTGGATTTGAACTGCTGACCTTTTGGTTAGCAGCCATTGCACTTAACCACTCCACCACCAGCGTTTCCTCACGTTTTCTCGATCATCTTATAGTGAAGTTAATGATTTCTGAGACTCTAAAGTCAGAATTTCTTGTGAATTCAACTGGGTTCCTTTTAGAATTGTTGAAGAATGGGAGAGTTACTTTTTTTCTGTAGACCACATCCTGACTTCCAAATGCTCTTTAGCAGTATAATCCCTCTGGCCAAACACAATTTTATGCAGAACCCCAATAAAGAAAATAGATAAAAGAGGATGTTTTCTGGTATCCCTGATGTGCAACCATGGAGCTTTACTCCAAGACACGGCCTGTAACCTCCTCAGGGAGAGATACGCTAACTGAAATGGAAAATTCCTTTCCAGATTTGTATGTGAGCAGAACCTGCTTGTGCTAAGTGGTAGCACATGGAAAGAACCTGGCAACATTGAGGGATATGATAGGAAGCAACCCTACGAAACTTATTTTTGTGTCTACAGCAGGGATGTTGTTAAGGATGTGGTTGATGACATCCACAGTGTTTCCTTTATGAAGATCTGCCGAAGACATTCTTCTCTTCCCTCAGGATGAAGGTTAACCACATTTCTCCTGAGCAACTGGGCAGTTTACAGCATGTAGGTACTGTAAATGGTTGCCTATCCCTATACATACCTATAAGGCAGTGTTCTCCAGCCTGGCTTCACACTGGCATCAGATGGGGGAGTTTTGAAAATGCAAATGCCCAGGCCACCCCCAGACTAATTGCATCAGAATCTCTGGGAGGGACCTCAGAACTTTTTCATTTCTCCGGGGAATTCCAATGTACGGTCAAGGTTGAGAACCACTGCTATGGGGCTTTATAGTGGGCATTTTCTCTCTCTATCTAATGGCCCAACTTGTTTAGTCTTTATATGTCTTTGTTAGCCTTGTAAACCTTTTTTTCTGAACGTGAGCAGGTGTGCATACGTACACATTAATTTATGATGATTAAATAAATAAATTAGTAATACTGACTTTCTTTTAGAATAAAACATTTTTTTTTGTCTTAAAACTTTCTCCTGTAGTACATGTGCTGGTCTGGATCATTAGAAGGGCACGTGCCAAGAAGGTGTTAGATGTGTGAGAGATTTACCAGGTCAGCCTGTGGGGATATGGAGAGGGACCTGGGAACCGCCAGGAGAGCTCTCAGGCTAGATGCTGGTTTGACCTTTGTGACGGAGAGAGGGAAGAAATGAAAGGTGAATGATAGAATCTCAGCTTGCTGCACAGTTCTGGACAAGCTTGATAAAAATGATGAGGAGCTCTTGAGCCAAAGATGTCCATCAGACGAGCCTGGAGGCTCCCAAGGACAGCCAGCCATAGATCCTGCTGGGCTCGGTCACCGGCTGGGAGCAGCCCAAGGGAAGGGTGCCCTTGGTGCTAACATGATGGATGTCAACCACAGCAATGATGCAGCTGGAGGTCTGAGAGGACATTGTCATGGCAACCAGAGTAAAACCAAAACCAGTTGCAGTTCAGTCGATTCCAACTCATGGTGGCCCTATGTGTGTCAGAGTAGAACTGTGCTCCGTAGGATTGTCAGTGGGTGACTTTTCAGAAGCAGATCACCAGGCTTTTCTTCTGAGTCACCTCTGAGTGGACTCAAACCTCCAATCTTTCAGTTAGCAGCTGAGTGTGTTAAACGTTTGCATCATCCAGGGACTCTGGCTGCCATAGGACATTGCCTGAATTTCTTTCCCACTCAGATTCTTCCCATTATTTGTGTTTGGAAATAGCAAAGGACTGTGAGGGATGAGAATGTACGAAGGATGAAAGAATGCAGCAAAGCTCAGACAGTGGCCTCTCGGGACATGTGAAGGTGGCTGCAGGGGACTTGACATTAAATAGAGCAGGAGCCCTGCTTCAGCAACAGATCAAAGAGCAAAACGCGAGGTGGGGTCAGGACCAACCACCAGAGGATGGGCGATACTTCCTGGGGGAAAATTTGGACAAGGAGTGGCTAGACTTTGACAGAATTATGGGTGTCATTTGCACATAAGAAATGGGGGCATATTTCAATGTGGGGTGGATCCCTCACACCCATTACTCTAGCAAGGCACATCTTGAGCTTTAATATTAAGAAACAAGCTGTATTTTTTTTAGCATAGTGGTTTTCTACCCTGGGTTCATGTTAGAATCACCCGGGGAGGCTTAAATATACCAATACCTGGTTTCCTCTCTCAGAATAATTAAATCAGAATTTCTGAGGGCAAGTATGAGATCCAAGTAATTTTAAAAAGCACTTCAGGTGATGCTGATGTACGCCAGGGTTTAGCAGGATTAGCAAATGGACCCAGGCTATTAACAGAGCATGTGAAAGATTCATGAAAAAAATGGCCATTTTATTCACTTCAACATCTGAGGATAATTTGGGGGTATGACCATGGCCTGAGGTGCTTCCGAATGCTAAGGTTTCACATTTAAATAATCCATGAAAATTGGATTTTCAACCTGACTCCCTGTGTTTGCATCACACACCATAGTAAAAAACGTTATCTGCTCTGTCACACCAACATTATGGAAAGAACTACTTTCTACTCTCTTCTGGCATTGTTCTTCTGGAGGCAGGAGGAACATGGGGGTTCCATTTCTTAACAAGTCAAAGCAGACATGAAGCAAGGGTGTGTGGCTCCACTGCACAGATGGCAGAACCCAGGGCCTTTTGGAGGATTAATTTCAACAGCTCTAGCATGCATGTCGAAACTCTGGTGGTGTAGTGGTTAAGTGCTACAGCTACTAGACAAAAGGTCAGCAGTTCAGATCTACCAGGTGCTCCTTGGAAACTCCACGGGGCAGTTCTACTCTGTCCTATAGAGTTGCCATCAGTTGGAATTAACTCGACGGCAACAGGTTAGCATGCATGTAAAGTAGTATCAGAATCTCAGACCCACATCCCTGTGAGGAGTCCCTGGGTGGCACAAATGGTTTGCTCTCACCTGCTGACTGAAACGTTGGCGTTTTGAATCCACTGAGTGGCACCACAGAAGAAAGACCTGGTGATATATTTCTAAAAAGTCACAGCCATGAAACCTCTGTGGAGCACAGTTCTACTCGAACACACATACGGGGTCGCTGTGAGTCAAAATTAACTTGACAGCAGCAGGCAATGGGTATCCCTGTGAGGAGGAGTCCCTGGAAGACGCAAACTGTTAAGTGCTTGCCTACTAACCATGAGGCTGGAGGCTCAAACCTACCCAGAGGCACCTCAGAAGAGAGGCCTAGTGATCTCCCTCTGAAAAGTCACAGCCATGAAAACTCTATGGAGCAGTTTTGCTCTGAAACCCATGGAGTTGCCATGAGTCAGAGTGGACGTGATGTCAATGTTTTTTTTTTTATTTCTGTGAGAGACATATTTACCGATTATAGTGCTTGTGTGCAGGGTTTTTTTTTTTTCTTCTTTTTTTGGTATTTAGCCTTACAATATCCAGCCCTAACACTGTTTTCCAAAGTTAGTTAGGTCAGCTGATTTCTTCCCCACTGATTAATTTTTTAACCTTCATTTTTACAACTTTTCTATTACTTCAAAATAAAAGATTATTTGCAATTCTTTGCCATTCAAGTTTCCAACATGAAAACATCACTTTTGAGCAGGAATAGTGCTTTTGATTGTGCACCAACTTTGTCTCAGAGACTAGAATTGGAAACCTGGGGCTCTAACGCTTTGACACTCAAGCGCTTTAGTCCTGGGGAAGCCGTTGACTATTTAAAGTCGTTAAATACATCGTTGTACAGCACTCATCAGTCTTGAATAGCTCTGATAATTCCTGCTGCAGTTGTCTACTCGCAGCCTCCTAAGGTTGCTTGCTGTGTATACATCTCACTCTTCTGCTGGATTACAAACCTCCTGAGGACCCTGAAGGCATTAATTTTTTGCATTCTTTTAGCAGATCACTGTGGCCATAACCAATGCTGAAATAATTTCTCCATCTTTATGATGTATCAAAGTGAGAGGTTATAGACATCGTGTGTGATGGGTTTTGTGCTACTAAAAAACAGGCAATTCCCTTTTCCACCTGGAACACTCTGTCTTGCATGTCCTCCTATTCCCTTCTTGCTTAGTTAACACTTCTGGAAGGTCTAGTCTCACCCGAGGCGCGTATGGTTAAGGGCTACACTACTGAACAAAAGGTTGGAGGATCAAACCCACCCAGAGGTATCTAGGAAGTACGTCCTGGTGATCTATTTCCAAAAGGCCACAGCCTTGAAAATCTTATGGAGCAGTTCTACTCTTCAGTTCGACTTGACAGCAACTAACAACAACAGCAGCAGGCTCACTGGAAGCGCTCTTGCACTTCCTTCTCCCCCTATTGTGGGTAGGGGTCTCAGACTTTCTTCTTTCAATCATTGTGCGCAGACCCTACGGATAAAACAGAGAATGCTGTGGTGTCATTGTTGGTTTTCTTGCCCATCTGCCTCACGAGGTAGTTTTTTGAGTGCAGGGACTGGGTCTTCTTTATCTTAGTATCCCCAAACACATGGTCTGGTAGATAGTACGTGTTCAACAGGTGTTCAATGAACAAGAGGATAAAATTAGTGGCATGAGAAGTAATATTGTAGGTGCCATAATATATGGAGTCTGATGGTTAAGACTGTGTGTCATCTTGGCTGGGCCGTGATTCTCAGTGTTTATATGTTATCGCTCCCATGATGGAATCTGCTGTGAGTAGTCAGTTGAAGGCGAGTTTCCTTGGGGGTGTAAACTGCATCCCAATATAAGCAGATGTTCTGGCTTTTTTGCTCACTCTGGATCCTGCAGCTGCCTTCTGCTCATCTGACCCCTGGGTCTCGGGACTTGAGCTGTCAGTTTGTCTGCCAGTCTTGGGATTTGTGGATCTTCACAGCCTGTGAGCAGGAGCCCTGCTCTCTGACCTCCCGATCTTGGGTTTGCCAGCCCCTGTGGCAAGTGATTTGAGAGAAGCCTCTATTCTGATCCATGGACTTGGGACATTTCAGCCTCTACAATTGCTTGAACTGTTTCCTTGATATAAATCTCTCTGTATATATATTTATACACTTTACTGGTTTTGCTTCTCTAGAGAACCCAGCCTAAGACATGGAGTCACTTGGTCTTGGGAATAGGACAATCTGACCCACAAGGCCAAGTGGGCACTTGAACAAAAACCAAGTGTGAGATTTTCTAACTTGTAGGTGCAGGATTCATTGCAACTGAAAATGATTGGAAAGAGAAATAACATTTATCAAGCACCTATTATGTGCCAGAAAAAGCCCTAGTGGTGCAGTGGTTAAGCACTCAGCTGCTAACTGAAAGGTTGGCGGTTTGGATCCGCCGACCTCTCAACTGGAGGAAGCTGTGGCAGTCTGTTTCCGTAAGGACTGCAGCTTTGGGAACCCTATGGGGCAGTTCCACTCTGTCCTGTAGGGCTGTTATGAGTCAGAATCGACTTGACGGCAACAGGGTTTTGGTATCACATGCCAAAAATTCCCAGATGCTTTACATATGTTAAAACAAAAATCATATTATGCCAATAATAGAAATTGATTGAAGTTTGTTTAATACGCAATTTGCAAATCATGATAACACTTTGAATAGGAGTCAAAAATGTCCTAATGATGGGATAACCTCTAAAGACCCCTACCCCATCTTATTGGTGTTGCCATGGAAAAGGGCCCAAATGGAACTGATAAAAATTGAGGTCCAGAAGGATTTCATACAACGTTGTCTTGAAGAACAATTAAAATAATTACTGATTTATCCTAAAACATAGCTCTAGTCTGATCTTTGGAGCCCTAGTGGTGCAGTGGTTAAGAACCGGGCTACTAACCAGAAGATTGGCAGTTCAAATCCACCAGCCACTCCTTGGAAACCCTGTGGAGCAGTTCTACTCCACCCTTTAGGGTCGCTATGAGTTAGAATCGAATCAACAACAACACGTCAGTCTGTTCTTTGGAGACTCTGTTTCTTGAAACTGACCACACACAGATGATTCTTCACAAGGCCATGGGAAAACATTTTTTTTTTATAAATTAAGCTAGGCTATTGTTGGACTTAAAGGTGACTTTAGTAATCCAGTTTCCTCAAGGCTCAAGGTCCAAAAAGACATCTATAGGTAAACAGCCTGGGTGGGTCGCCCCAACTCCACAAACCCCAGAAGTCTGAATTCCAGGAGAGTTAAAACTACATCTCACACGGGTTGTTGTTCTTGCTGTTGGGTGCCATTGAGTCCATTCCAACTCATAGTGACCCTATGTGACAGAGTAGAGTTTTTTTGGCTGTAATTTTTATGGGAGCAGATTCCTAGGTCTTCCTCCCACAGAGCTGCTTGGTGGATATGAACTGCCAACCAACCTTTCAGTTAGCAGTGGAGTGCTTAATTGTTGCACCACCAGGGCTCCTTTTACATATATCATTTTATGTGGAGGCATTCAACTGTGTGGATCTTAACAAATTATGAATAACATTTTGAAGAATGGGAATTCCAGAACACTTAATTGTGCTTGTGAGGAACCTGTACATAGACCAAGAAGCAGTCCTTCAAACAGAACAAGGGGATATTGCATGGTTTAAGGTCAGGAAAGGTATGAGTCAGGGTTGTATCCTTTCACCATACTTATTCAATTTGTATGCTGAGCAAGTAATCCAAGAAGCTGGACTATATGAAAAAGAACAGGGCATCAGGATTGAAGGAAGACTCATTAACAACCTGCATTCTGCAAATGATACAACCTTGCTTTCTGAAAGTGAAGAGGACTTGAAGCACTTATTGATGAAGACCAAAGACTACAGCGTTCAGTATGGATTACACCTCAACATAAAGAAAACAAAAATCCTCATACAACTGGACCAATAAGCAACATCATGATAAATGGAGACAAGATTGATGTTTTCAAGGATTTCATTTTACTTGGATCCACAATCAACACCTGTGGTAGCAGCGGTCAAGAAATCCACAAACACATTGCATTGGGCTAATCTGCTGCAAAAGACCTCTTTAAAGGGTTAAAAGGCAAAGGTGTCCCTTTGAGGACTAAAGTGCACCTGACCCAAGCCATGGTGTTTTCAATTGCCTTATGTGCACACAAAAGCTGGACAATGGATGATACCTTTGATTTATGGTTTGGTGAAGAATTCTGAATATACCACGGACTACCGAAAGAACAAACAAATCTGTCTTGGAAGAAGTACAGCCAGAATGCTCCTTAGAAGCGAGGATGATGAGACTTCATCTCACATAATTTGGACATGTTGTCAGGAGGGATCAGTCCCTGGAGAAGGACATTATGCTTGGTAAAGTAGAGGGTAAGCGAAAAGGAGGAAGACTCTCAATGAGCTGGATTGAAACAGTGGCTGCCACAGTGGGCTCAAGCATAACAACGATTGTGAGAATGGCACAGGACTGGGCAGTGTTTTGTTCTTTTGTATATAGGGTTGCTACGAGCCAGAACCAACTCGACAGCACCTGATGACAACAACATATCATTTCATCTTTCAGTGATTCAAGTCAGGGGACTTTTTGTCATTGTGTAGAAGAGAAGAATCTAGTGCTGGAGGTGGGTGAGTGATTAGGGTGGTTAATAACTTGTCTGAATTCTCCCAGCTCTTTTGATGATACCACATTTCAATCTACCTCCCTCCTCCTCCAAAGTCAATATGCTTCCTCCTATACTGTGCTCCTCAGAGAGAGAGAAATGCACTGAAGTACTTTGTTAAATTACTATCAATTTAAATCAAAGAGCTCCATTTGTAAAAACATTAAAATTGAATAAAAAGACTTAAAGCCTTGAGGTCAAGTTGCATTTCATTGGAATCCCTGGGCGATGCAAACAGTTAATGCCTCAGCTGCTAACCAAAAAGTCGAGGGTTCAGTCCATCCAGAGGTGTCTCAGAAGAAAGGCCTGCTGATCTATTTCTAAAAATCAGCCACTGAAAACCCCAGGGAGCACAGTTCACTGTCACACACCATGACTTGGAGTCCACTGGGTAGCATTTTTCTTTTTTTTGCATTTCATTAGCAAAATGGTCGGAGGCAAAATTTACCATTATTGTCATTCATACCTTGACAAGTTCCCTACATGGTCACTGAGATCCTTGAACAATTCTGTTCACTTCTAATACAGACTTACAGGATAAAGTTTGAAGATTAAACTTAACAGACATTTGATATCTAATATAACTCAAACCAAACCCTCTGCTGTCGAGTTGATTCTGACCCACAGTGACCCTATAGGACAGAGTAGAACTGCCCTATAGGGTTTCCAAGGATGTGCTGATGGATTCAAACTGCCAGTTAGCAGCCGAGGTCTTAACCACTGTGCTACCAGGACTCTCACATCCAAAACACCCATCAGGAATTGTTTTGTCTAGAATTTTTGACCTAGAATATTCAAGCAACCAAAAGGTTGTGATATCATTGATTTCAGTACAAGAATCCAGCTGGGGAAAGACTTCCCTTTGATTTCCATGGCCTTACTCATTGAACTGGAACAGCTGGATATCAACTGATTAGAATGTTGTACAACTTTTATTGGGTCTAAGCTTGGCTCCCTGAGACTTGGCAGGGAGTGATATGCAGTTATTTTCGGTGCACAACTTTTTTTCAAATAGCTTCTTCTGAGACCACAGTTTTCATTCTGCAAATTGTGGTGATTAGGATGGGGAAATTTGTGCCAGTTCAAGAATTTCTCTAAATATTGTGTTGCAACTAGTTTTGCTTTCCAGCCAATTTTATGTGCTTGGCAAGCAAGTTATCAGCTAGACCATCTTCAAATGAAACACTAATTTTCACTTCCCCATGAGTGACCAGTCTTGCACTTTCGAAGATGCTCATTGCCCTATGAGTTAGACATTCGAGAGGTCAAGCCAATACTTCCCATACAAGATATCCCATCCAATAATGCATCACTCCACTTTTTAGCCTAGCTGATTAAAATGTTTTATTGCATCCTTGTGGCAGACAACTTTCCTACTCACTCAGAGCAAAGAATAATTGGTCTTGAATGAGGAAGTAGCAAATGATTTAATGTATTTACTGAGTGAGGGATGTAAACAGGTTAAAAAAAAGTTAGAAAAACGGGTAGCAGTTATTTTTAAGCCTTTGCTGCAGCCAGTCTACCTAAAGAACCTATGTCTGACCTGATAAATTCAACAATTTTTCTTTAATGAGTTAAAAATAAAACAAAACAAAACCTTCACCTTCCTTTCTACTTTTCTCATGCTTATACAGAAGCATTTTGGATGATTGACTAAATGAAAGACAGGCTAAAAACCTATAGTAATCTAAATGCAGAAGAAAATGATGGAGCTACCTTTTTGTACAAGGAGCCCTGGTGGTGCAGTGGTTAACTGCTCAGGGGCTAACCAAAAGGTTGATGGTTAGAATCCACTAGTTTCTCCCCAGGAAAGTGATGTGGCAGTCTGCTTCCGTAAAGATTACAACCTTGGAAATCCTATGGGGCAGTTCTACTGTGTCTTATAGGGTCACCGTGAGTCAGCATGGACTCGATGACAATGAGGTGAAATTTTTGTACAAGATATGCATGTGAGAAATAAAAAATCCACCCTTTGAGAAGTAATTTTAATAGTTTGTTGAAACTAAAGCCTTACAGCTGTGCTTGGTAAGCTTTTTTTTTTTTTTCCTCATGCAAATAAAACCAAGAAAAACATACAGCCATGCAAACCCCACCTCAGCCGAGTCTGAGAATATACGATTTCTCAGGACTCAGTTGGATTTATGGTCTATCTAGCGCGGACTCTGCTCTTCGAAGATAAATATAAGAAATCATTTCAAAATAATGTCACTTTTGCTTAACGCAAACACAGCTTCCTGGCTCTCCCTTTCTCTTGCCCCGTTCCTAGCCCTAGACTGTGCTATCCTCATTCCTGATTCTTTTTATGTGCTTCAGCTCTAGGCCCTAAGAGGATGCTGGGTACAAGATATGGACTCTAAATTTTATGGCACGAGTATGTATGTGTTCCAGGGGGAATAACAGTCTCCGTGTTGCATATAGGAAACCCTGGTGGCGTAGTGGTTAAGAGCTCTGGCTGCTAGCTGAAAGGTTGGCAGTTTGATTCCACTAGGCAGGTGCTCCTTGGAAACTGTATGGGGGCAGTTCTGCTCTGTCCTATAGGGTCGCTATGAGTGGGAATCGACTCGATGGCAATGAGTTTTGTTGCACACAGGTAAAAGCTGCTTCACCACTGCTCAGCTTTTCTCCTGGCCTGAGCCAGGCCTCTATTGTCAGACATGAACTCTATTCTAGTCAGCCGTGTGTCACTTAAACACTGGAGCAATAATGTACCTACTGTGATGGGCACACTAGAGCCAAATCAGATGCCAGCATGAGAAACTGAGAGCCACCCTCCATTCTCTCCTTAGGAGAGAGCGGGACAGGACACTGGAGGGCTTACCCTTGAACTAGAAAAAAGAATTGCATGGAACACCTTTTCCCCAAGTCTTCTTTCTGTACTCCAGTACAGACACACACGTACAAGTGCGTGGATATCAGTTGTTCACACACATGCTCTGATGGGTGTCCGCCATCTTGGTGTGATCAGTCTTCTTTGCCCATCTTCTGATATTAGAACTTTATGGGTCTTTTAGGAATCGCCTCTCTCTCACTCTCAGATCATGCTGCTTTTGTGTGGCTGACTACACTCTCCAGCCAGGAAAGCGCTAATCACCACCATCCTCACTGTAATAATAATTAGAGTATCTAATTTATGAGTGTGGAGTATGTACCAGATAGTGTTCTAGGCACTTCACATATATTAATTTTTTGATTATTATAATACTAGTACACCAGTTGCCGCAGAGCCAACTCTGACTCATGGCAACACCATGTGTGTCAGAGTAGAACTGTGCTCCACAGGGTTTTTAACGGTAATTTCTCAGAAGTAGATTGCCAGACCTTTCTTCTGAGGTGCCTCTGAGTGGGCTCAGACTTTCAACCTTTCAGTTAGCAGTCGAGTATGTTAACTGTTTTTACCACTCAGGGAATTCCATAGTATTACTTTGTTGTTGTTTTTGTGCATCGTCGAGTTGATTCTGATTCATAGCGACTCTATAGGATAGAGTAGAACTGCCCTACAGGGTTTCCTAGGGTGTAATCTTCATGGGAGCAGATTGCCAGGTCTTTTGCCAGGCTTCAGGTGGAGCCACTGGGTGGGTTCAGATTGCTGACTAAGTGCTTAATGATAGCACCACCAGGGCTCCCTAATAATACTCCTATAATCATTTTCTTGGAAACCCTGGTTGCCTAATGGTTAAGTGCTATAGCTGCTAACCAATGGGTCGGCAGTTTGAATCCAGCAAGGGCTCCTTGGAAACTCTATGGGGTGGTTCTACTCTGTCCTATAGGGTGACTATGAGTCGGAATCAACTCTATGGCACTGGGTTTGGTTTGGTTTTTGGAATCATTTTCTTAAAGATGAAGAAAATGATTCACAGAAAGGGTAACTAACTTCTGGAGGCCTCATGAATAGAGGAGCTGAGATTTGAATCTTGGCCATCTAAATTAAGAGCTCCATGATCTTAATCATATGCTAAAATACTCTGGGCCAGGCCAGTCACTTACTCCTGGCCATGATGATTGGTTAACATGTGGGCATGTGACCCAAGATTGACCAATGAGAGCCTTCCCTAGGAGTTAGGCTGGAGCTATCACAAAAAAGATACATTCTTTTTCTACATTTGCTCAGCTGCTAGGATGTGGGCCTGGAGTTGCTTGTGGCTAACTTACCTCTTATGGAAGTGAGTGTGCCTGTTAATGAAGCCACCACAGATGAAACAAGAGCTTAAAGTTGGAGAGAAAGGCATTACTAAGGGTCTCATTTGAGCATCTGGCTCTATGTATATTTGAAGTTAGACATTGCTTATTTTGCTTAAGCTGGTAGGAATTAGTTTTAATTGATGCACACTAGAGTCTGACCTAATGTATGCTTACATTCTCTCTTTCCCCATGGTGGTCAAGATATTTTCTAAAACTTTTTGCAGTTCTAGTAGTCTACCGGTCAACCATTATTGGGAAGTGCTTTGTTAAATGGAATTCTGTTTCACCGTAAAAGGCACCTGGTTATCCTCTTTCTTCCCCAGGTGCATCTCTAAATAACCCCCAAAATTTTCTAGAGCCAGATAGCAGTTTGGTTAGCATTGGTTGCATCTTTGTCTAAATCACAGAAAATTCAGGTTCTGCCTACTTTTAGTATGATCGGTAACAGGTGGAGCCATCATGGCTCAAACTGGAGATACCACGTAGCAGCCTTAAGTTTGCCTTGGTGGACAGTGTCACAGGGCTTCAGTGGAGTTGTTTGATAGGCAGCGATCGACCCAGGCAGAACCACTGGTTGGGCCAACAGGATCAGACAGACCATAGGTGGCACAGAAACAAGAGTCAAGACCAGATAAGAGGGTGAGGCACATCAGGAAGACAGAAACAAGAGTGGCAAAAACCAAGACCTGGTTGTAAAACAGGCAATGGTATTTGTTCTTGAACACAGGACCCTAAGGGCTATGAAGGCAAAAGGGAATGGCTGAAGTCCAGAAGGGCACTCTGGGGTCAACTTCTGCTGTTTTCACCACCCAGCATCCATTCTTCCCTCTTGTGATTACAGTGCTTCCATTCTATTAAGAGACCCGCTCCTCCCTCACTCTTTGTACATGTGGTTCCAGAGAAGCTGACTCCTCCCTGGGATTCAGGGTGGAGCTTGTACACCAGGCTAAGCCAATCAGTGCATTTGATCCCTCAGCCATTAGGACTGGTTCAGGGATGGGCACAGGGCCCAAATTAAGCCAATCAGGGCCAATGACACTAAATCCTGGAATGATTGTTTGATGAGTTGGGAAAATGGACTCAATCTTTCTGGTTGGACCTGCAACCCAAAAAGGTATAAGGGCTGATTCTGCTGCCATCATCTTATTGCCATGTGTACCCACAGCCTAAAGTCAACACTGAGGAAGGGAGAGTTGTGAATAGAGGGAGAGAGGAAAACCAAATCCTAATGACATTGTTTGGACCCTGAATCCAGCTGAACCTGAAGCCATCAAGCTCAATCCTTAGACTTTTCAGTTATGTGAGTCAGTATACTTTATTTTTATTTAAGTCAATTTGGGTTGACATTTTTTTTTTTATCACTTGCAACCTCGTGTGTTATTTGCTGATGCACAATTGCACATAGTCTCTCTCATTACTGAGACCAAATTTTCTATCCAAGTAGAGCTCTTCTGCCAGGGTGGCTCACTCTCCCTAAAAATGCCTTAGTTGTAATTATGGATTGAATTGTGTCTCCCCAAAAATGTGTCAACTTGGCTAGGCCATGATTCCCAGTATTGTGTGATTGCCCACCATTTTGTCATCTGATGTGATTTTCCTACGTGTTGTAAATCCTACCTCTATGATGTTTATGAGGCAGGACTCGGTCTAAAAGATTAGTTGTATCTTGAGTCAACCTCTTTTGAGATATAAAAGAGAGAAGCAAGCAGAGAAACAGAGGAGCCTCATTACCACCAAGCAAGAAGAGCCGGGAGCATGTGTCCTCTGGACTTGGGGTCTCTGTGCTGAGAAGCTCCTAGACCAGGGGAAGATTGAGGACAAGGACCTTTCTCCAGAACTGACAGAAGAAACGCTTTCCCCTGGAGCTGGCACCATAAGTTCAGACTTCTAGCCTCCTAGACTGTGAGAGAATAAACTTATCTTTGTTAAAGCCATCTACTCGTGGTATTTCTGTTATAGCAGCACTAGATAACTAAGGCAGTCGTATATTTTTTCCTCAAATAAGTACTTAAAAGTCATGCTGTCTGGATGAGAGCACAGGGAGAAGATATAGGTGAAACCAGGAGTAGATGGATGACATGATCAGAAGGACAATACGGGAAGCTTTCAAAAAGCCAAATGCCCTCTACTAATCACGCTTCCTGGGTAGAGAACTATCATGGATAGTTTTCATGTAGGTGGGCCCTGTAGTTCTGCAGGATAGCTCAGCATTCAAAACTCAAGGTAAGACCATGGGCTATCTAAGCAATGACGTGGTTCTTGGATACAAAATCCAAAGGATTATGAAAGCAAAAGGGGCTGGTTGAAGCCTAGAAGGGCCTGTCAAGTAATTCATGAAAACATTGGTTTCCAATGATCGCTGGAAGCTTCTGAGACTCCTGCTTTCCAAGTATCATTATATTCTTTGGCAGTACCACCATGTGGGCTTTTATTGCCCAGATGTGTGCATAGTTTGTGAGCTATACATCAGTGAAATCCTCTGGACGTCCAGGTTTTCTCATAGCCTGGACCTTAGTATTTCCTGATCTGGTTTTTGCTGCTATTGCTGGTTCAGAGCACGTGAAGGATGTGGGCCATTGGCACCCCTGCCCCGTTAGCTGACTAATATGAAAGTTCACCCTGCCTGGGGAAGAAGGCTGCCTTGTCCACAGCTCCTTGAACATGTCAGCTTGGACTAGAAGTAAGCCAAGCTTTGCTGTGTCCCATCACACTTGACTCAGGAACTGGTAGAAAGGAAGCAGGGGTGGGACCCTGCAGCCTCAGTGGGAGGCTCCTGAAAGCTCTATCCATGGGGTATGGGTGGTGACCCTGGTTTGTGTCCATGTCTTCTGCCCTGTTTCACAGACAGCATGGGAACTGCTATCCCGCCATGGAGGACTGGGACAAGGGCACTGTTTTAGCTGTAGTGTCAGTGGGCTGAATCACAGAGCACTGGAAATGAGATAATGCAGGTTGTTGGTATGTCCCTAAACAAGAATCAGGAAGGCAGGAGTAAGGGGGAGGAGATTCACTGGTGGAACTGGAGTGACAAGCTTCATGTCAGATGGAGGCTCCTGACAGGTATGTAGGCTGGGCTCTATACACAAAAATCAAGGTCAGACTGGAACCATTCCCAAAGCCAATCTTCAGACAGGGATTGGACTGGACTATAAGATAGAAAATGATACTGGTGAGGAGTGTGCTTCTTGGCACAAGTAGACACATGAGACTATGTGGGCAGCTCCTCTCTGGAGGGGAGATGAGAAGGCAGAGGGGGACAGAAGTTGGCTGAATGGACACAGAAATACAGGGTGGAGAGAAGGAGTGTGCTGTCTTATTAGGGGGAGAGTAACTAGGAGTATATAGCAAGGTGTATATAAATTTTGGTATGAGAGACTGATTTGATTTGTAAACTATCACTTAAAGCACAATAAAAATTAAAAAAAGAAAAAATGAGAAAAAAAATCAAGGTCAGAGAATTGATAGCATGGACAGACTTGGTCAACAAGGAGAAATCAGGGCTGGAGAAGCAGTAGCAACAGGACCATGACTGGAGACAGAGTCAGGGACCATTCCCAATGACTGACACTTGTCACTTTGCAGGGGCACTGCAGGCAACTGTAAACTTTTATCTTCCCTTAGCCTCCTCCTAGCCTTTCTGTCACTGGGTGGTACAAGTGGATTGTACTTGACTATTATGGTTAAGAGCTGTGGCTGCTAACGAAAAGGTCAGCAGTACAAACTTAACAGCTGCTCCTTGGAAACTTGGTGGGGCAGTTCCACTCTGTCTTATGGGGTTGCTGTGAGTTGGAATTGACTCAACAGCAACAGGTTTTTTTTTTTTTTTTTAATTGACTAATAGTTTGGCGGTTAGAACCACCCACCGGAACCATGGAAGAAAGGCCTGGCTATCTGATTCCATAAAGATTACAGTCAAGAAAACCCTATGGAGCAGTTCTACTCTGTAAAATGTGGGGTCACCATGAGTCAGAATCAACTCAACGGCAATTTTTTTTTTCTTTTTTTTAAAGCATGGTTCCAGGCCTTAAAGTTCCAAGGCCACACTGCTTCCTCTATCCTTTTTCCTCTAGAGCCTTGTGTGCTGTTACGTCTTCTCTAGTGGGCCCCTGGAGGCTCGTGTGGGAAGGTTGGCTTTACTTTGGGAGGCTGGAGTGGGGATGCAGGGCTGGTTCTTCTGAAGCCTGGGATTTCCAGTAGATTAGTCCTCTCTATACCCACTTATCCTTGGAATCTTGGTGTGCATTCAAGCCTCACTGGTCCTGTAAAAGAATCACATTTAGAGTTTTGTTTTTTTGGGATTAGATGTCTTCAAAACCATGAAATTTCTCCATCTCCATTGCTATTATGTCTGTTTTAAGCAACAATATAAGTGTAAAATGCCATAAATTTGTTTAGGATTTATATCGTTCCTACTTACAAATAGGGCTTGGGGTAACTTAAAAAACAAGAATATATACACTGAGGGCTAGTGAAATTGAAAAAGAAAATTAAAATCTACATAGGAAGAAACAAAACCGGTTACATTATCTGATACATCTAAATCAACCCGTTCCTTGGGAGATACTATCTTTTTCCTGGTATTAAAAAGAACATATTGTATATGTTTAAGTCCTAACACAGGGAACATGGACTCACTTCATGGACAGTATCTTCAGCAGCAGTTCCAGAGACAATGGAATAGCGCTCGTGAGTACAAGCTGTAATGGCAGGTTGTGTAGATCTCAATCCCAGCTCTCCCGATTTCTAGCTGTGTGACCCTGGGCTAGTTGCTTACCTTCCTCAGGTCTCAGTTTTCCTATTTGTAAAATGGGGACAAAAATAGAATTCCTTTCATTTCGGTATTGGGGAGATGAGGTGAGTTAATATATAAATAAATTAGGATAGTGACTGGAACATGGTGAATGATCAATAAATGTTACTATTAATATTCTCAAAATTTTTTTTTTTATTCTACTTTAGATGAAGGTTTACAGAGCAAACTAGCTTCTTATTAAACAATTACTACATGTATTGTTTTGTGACATTGGCTGCCAACCCCACGACATGTCAACATTCCCCTTCTTGACCTTGGGTTCCCCATTACCAGCTTTCCTGTCCTTCTCGTCCTTGCCCCTGGGCTTGTGTGCCCATTTAATCTCATTTTATTTTATGCACCTGTCTAATCTTTGGCTGAAGGGTGAACCTCAGGAGTGACTTCACTGTATTCTTGCTATTTTTTATACGAATGCAAAAGAGACTAAGGTCCAAAAAAGCACTAGAGTGGTCCAAGGACTTCTAAAGATGAGCTTAGGCCTGACTCTGGGTCAGTTCTGTCTTAGACTCTTTGCATACTTGTCCTTATCTTCTAACTTTTGTAGGAACTTCCTTTCCAATCTCTGGCATTCTCTTTCTAACAGCCAAGCTCCCAGGCTTTCCTGGCTTTGGCCTCCCAATGGCAGTGTTGGAATCCCTGAGTAATGCAAATGGTTAAGCACTTGGTTAGTGATCAAAAGGTTGATGGTTCAAGTCCACCCTGGCACAAGGCACCTTGGACAAAAGGCCTGGCAATCTACCTCCAAAAATCATCCTTTGAAAACCCTGTGGATCATAGTTCTACTCTGACACACATAGGGTCGCCATGAGCCAGAATCGACCCCACAGCAAACCGGTTTTTGGCAGTATTTGACTTATGCCTCCTGTTGTCAGGTATTCCTGTCTTCTTCTTTTCTTCCTTCTTCTCTGTTGTGCCTAGTCAAAATTAGCCTTTCCCACGTACTGACCCCTCAGGAAACTGACAAATAACTGTGGTAATCTAATTCAAGCCAGGTCTTAGCTTCCTCAGTTCACATCCGAACTTTATCAAGGGCTCATCTCTAAAAAATGAGTAATGTGGGCATTTCCCAATACCATTCAAGAGCCAGTGAGGGTAGAGGGGTACTTCCTAGTGACTCTGAGATCATTTCACAGAGGCAGCAACCTGTTCATAAGTGGGCCCTGAGCTAGCCTATATTTGGATTTATTTCCTCCTCACCTAATGCTCTGCCTCAGACATGTAGAAATGACTTTAGGCCTTGGCACATACCACACGCATTTCTTGTAGTCTGGGTTAACACTTGGAAATCATCTATAAATAAGAACAGTCTTCCTGTAGCTCTGTGCCTCTGCTGTGAGTGTCAGTGTGATATGCTTATTTATAATCATCATAACAGCAAGGTAAACATGAATCATTGTTTCCTTAAGAGTCTGGAAGGAAACAAAATCAAAATTTTCTCTGAAACTTCCTGGAGGAAAGTCAATCTTCTTACCTATTACATTAGGGCAGAAAAATCAATCAGTCTAAAATCAAAGTCTTTTTCTTCTTTAGCTTTTCATGTAGGAGAGTGTCATCAAAAAATTCTCCAGTGTCATAATTGTTCTTACAAGGGTCATACTGTATTCTTTCAGAAATGCTAGAACAATGGTAATGTGTAGGCAAAGTGGACTTTGGAAAAAAAATGAACTCCACCTGGGATATGATTTTGGGTTTTGTAATGCAGACTGTTATTATGGAGATGGTGTTTTCTCTGCATGAAAAAAAAAAAAATTCATTGATAGAACATAGTTAGTATATTTCTTTTTTATTCTTGGTGTTTGATGATCACTTATTCTCATCCATTCTTGTGCACTCACTGGCTCTTCTCTCCAATTTTTGGTCTGACTTGTGATATCATGGATCTCATATGCTGCAAGGAACCAGAGGTTGTGATTCCATACCTTGAAAGAGAAACAGGTGAGGCAGGCAACACTCTCGGTGAGATGGAGGAAGGAAGCCTACAACAGCAGAACAACAGGCAGAGAATTCTACGAAGAGTTCACTGTCTGAGACCATGACACAACTTTTGGGAGAAGGCATAATTGACCTTCTGTGAGTGCTGGTTGAGAGGAACTTTTCTGGGAGCATTTGGGAGGAAGTGAGTGTTGGTTGATGGGGAGGTGAAGGAGGAGCCAAAAGAAAAAGGTATAAAAAGACCAGTGCCTTCAGCCTAATTCTAACAGCACTGTAAGATATTGCCGAGTACCATGGATCCATCACAGAAAGGTGAACTGTTTTATTGGAAATAATATGCTGGAACAATTATAATCGATTGCCCTCAAGTTGATTCCAATTCACGGCGACCCCATGTGTGTCAGAGTAGAACTGTGCTCCATAGAGTTTTCAATGACTGATTTTTCAGATGATTACCAGGCCTTTCTTCCAAGGCACCTCTGGGTGGATTTGACCCTCCAAACTTTTGGTTAGCAGTCGAGTGCATTAAACGTTTGTACCATCCTGGGACCCCAAACCACTTACCATTGTGTCGACTCCTACTCCTGGCAATGCCAAGTGTGTCAGGGTAGAACTGTGCTCCATAGGGTTTTCAATGGCTGATTTTCAGAAGTAGATCACCAGAACTTTTATTTGAGGCAGAGCGCTAATTAGTAAATTTCTTCCTTACCTCTGCACTCAGTAAATCTCCTCACTTGTACCCTGAAGTCCTCCCCTTCCCCAAGCCTGAAAATACATTATTCATTAGCCACCCACTGTGGTAGCAGAAACAAAGGTTACAAACACTGACCTGGTCCTGTGCACCAACAAGCATTTGGATGCAGACAGCCAGGGCAACATTTCCAGCACTCATAGACTTTGTGACAGATGCATGGGGTGAGGAAGGGGAGGGAGGAGGTGCAGAATGCCCTCACCTGTAGCAAGAAGCTTCATTTGCAGGAGCTAGAA
This sequence comes from Loxodonta africana, assembly GCF_030014295.1. NCBI lineage: Eukaryota > Metazoa > Chordata > Mammalia > Proboscidea > Elephantidae > Loxodonta > Loxodonta africana. The sequence continues at coordinate 61,090,885 of NC_087358.1, forward strand.
GCTCAGTGGCCACTCAGTGACCTTCTTGCTGCTCTCCTGTGTCTAATGCCTCATTCCAGACTCAGTTACTCATAATGTCCTTAGAATGAAGGTGGCCTTCATTCAGGGGGACTGTGATGGGACAAGGTGGGTCTAGACCAGGGTTTCTCAACATCAGCACTATTGACATTTTTGGCTGGATAATTCTTTGCTGTGGGGGGGCCGTCCTGTGCATTGTAGGATGTTTAGCAGCATCTCTGGCTTCTATCCAGTAGATACCACTAGTACCCTTCCCCCAGTTGCAATAACCAAAATGTCTCCAGACATTGTCAAATGTCCCCTGGGTGGCAAAGTTGCCCCTGGTTGACAACCACGTCTAGACTGAACCAGTTTGAACTCCCGCTGACAAGAGAGCACTGAAGACTTTGGTCTATTACAGTAATTATATAGAGATAGAGATATACAGATATATAAACAAAACAAAATAAACCCATTGCTGTCAAGTCAATTCTGACTTATAGCGACCCTATAAGACAGAGTAGAACTGCCCTATAGGGTTTCCAAGGAGCATCTGGTGGATTTGAACTGCTGACTTTTGGTTAGCAGCTGTAGCTCTTAACCACTACACTACCATGTAGATATATAGATACCCATAATCTTCTAACTACACCTCCATTCTGCTCTCTCTTCTCCATCTCCAAAGCTGCAGCCTAAGGGATGATCATTTCTAGCCTGGACAACGGCTGTAGCCCCCTACCTGATCTCCTGTATCTTCTCTTACCCTCCGAAAATCTGTTTTCCATGCTCGTCTTCGTCTGAGGTTCTCTAGAGAAGCAACACCAGTAAAGCATACACAGTGAAACCTCTGGGAGCTGTAACTCGATGAGACTGCCTTATTTTTCCAGGTCTCGCAAGTTTTCTGCCTTTGACAGGGTGCAATCATACAGCTTTTCTATCGCTCTCGATTAGTGGAAAATATTTGACTTTTCCTTCTCTGGCAGGCTTCTGCCTTACATAGGTTCTGGCTTTTGCAGATTTTACTGGATATAGATATAGAGAGAAATTTACTTCAAAGAAATGGCTCACACAATTTTGAGGAAATGGCTCACAGAATTGTGGGGGCTGGCAAGTCCCAAATTTGGGGGTCTGGTGGCAGGCTGGAGACCTCCGCTGGCTCATGGGGCTGTGGGGCCGGTGAATCCAAAATTTGCAGGCCAGGCAGCAAGCAGGAGACTTCTGTAGGCTTAGGTCCCAAGAACCAGAGGTGACGTGACGAGAAGAGTACAGGGTCAAGAGAAAGAGCCCACTTTGCCAGGACATGCATTTAAATATTGGAGCCAGGCCACACCCCCAAGGAAACCCCACCCCTTTCAACTGATTGACTGCTCACATTAGATTACATCATAGAAAGTAATTACATTATATTACATTTTGGAAGCGCACCCAGTGTCTGCCAAACCACTGAGAATCGTAGTAGCTAAGTTGACATATAACGTTAACCATCACAATGCTGAAGCCACAGTGATCTTTTAAAAGTTTCTTGTTCCGCACTTAAAACCCTTCGAGTCTTCTCATTTTCTTCTTCTTTTCTTCAGATGGGCTGTGAGCCACCCCGCCACAGGGCCTTTCACACACTCGGCTCCTTTCTCCCACACATTTTCCTGGTTAAAGCTTAGTTGTTTATCATCTATCAGCTCAAGCATCACTTTCTCAAGGAAGCCTTCTCTGACCTCTCAGAAAGGATCAGCCCCACCTCCCACCCCTGCAAAATGCTCTGGTAACACTATGGAGCGCTCCTTGTAGCCCTCGCCCCAGCTATCCTTTTACACTGTCTGAGTCATTAGGCAACTTATACCTATCTCTTTCTCTAGGTTGTAAAAAGCAAGAGGTCGTCCTGACTGAATTTCCCTCTCCCTCCCTTCTCCCTTCTTTCTTTCCTTTCTTCCTCCTTTTCATGGACACCAGCAGTCAGCTGAGCCCTATCTGTGGCCCCCAGGAGTTCTCTCAAATACTACATGCTTCCTTTCAGTGATTTATCTTTCAGCTAGCCTCCCTTTCTAGCAACCCGCCATTAGCCCTTTCTGTGGGCCAAGAGTCTTTCGAAGGAATGCTGAGTTTCTGGAAGGATGCCATCCAAAGCTCTCTTTTTTGGGACCCCTCCAAGGTGAGGAAAAAGCCCCAGGCTTTTGTTCAATCCAGTAGAGGTCCCGGGTCTTACCAATCACATCTCAGCCACGGCAGTGCTGCCCGGGGCTCTGGCCAGCATTACTGAAGATTTTTAAACATTTTTTCAGACAAACTCTACTTTAGCGAGGCTTTTGGTGGTGGGCAAGAAAAAGTATAGTTAATGGCAATGGCTGATAGCGGTGTTGCTGATGGGTCGTGAACTTCTCTGGCTAATCTGTTTCTGGTTTTTGGTTCTATCCCAAGCCTGTGATGACATATAAAATAATAGACCATTTGTCCTGGTCCTTCCTCCTCATGACAGATTGCATTCCTCTAGACAAGACACGGACTTTACGGGATGTAAACGTGTCAGTACAATTGTGCAGCAATCAATAGATTGCTACTGATTCAAGACCTCACATCTTATTTTTAAATTAAGCCTACTTCCTCTGCACCGTTTCCCTTTAAACATGTGGTGCCCGTTTCCATTTTGTCTTTCTTCCATCTCAGTCCTGTTAGGCTGTTGAAACTCACTTATTAATTTCTAAATGAAATCTTCAAAAAGTGTTCTATACCGAGAAACAGTGAAGCCACGAACTTCCATTGTCTTGACAAGACAGTGCTGAGGATACAAAGTTAATAAGTCATAATGAGAATGAGTCTTTGTGATGGACGTCTACAGGTTAGAAGGCACTTTTCAGATCCACTATTGCATCTCAATGACACTGGTAGGAAGCTAGAGAAAATCCCAGGCCCCAGGCAAAGAAGTAAAAGATGTTCTTCTCCATTGAAAATTCTGTTTCACTAGAGATTTCTATGCTAAGCACCTGGGGCCACATTTCTTGTTTGCTGTATAAACTCAAGGAGAAATGCCCACTAAGAAAATTCACAGTAGAGCTTGATGGGGCGGGGCGGGGGGAACATGTAGCGGCTGTCCCAGTAACTGGTTTAAGCTCCATGGTTGTAGGGACTGTGTCTGTTTTGTTCAATACCATATTCTTAGAGCCTAGCAGAGACTTTGACATCAAATGTTCTCAGTAAGTATTTGCTGATCTTCTATTTGTGTAGCAAGTAGCACAATACAGAAATAGGTGGGAAGCTTCTTGTGTAGATAGGAAGCAAAACAGACAAACAAAAAAGAGTCGCTGACCCCAACTCACGGCAACATGTGTGACAGAGGAGAACTGGGTTTCGCAGGGTTTTCGATGGCTGATTTTTTGGCATTAGATGCCCAGGACATTCTTCCAGAAGGTTCTGGGTGGACTGTAACCGCCCATTTTCTGGCTAGCAGCTGAGCACATTAACCACTTGCAAAACCTAGGAGGCAAGGAAGAGAAAATGGTGCAAAAGTGGCAATAAATAAATAAAAATGAACATATTATTTTAAAATATTTTTTCTTCATTTTATCTTTCTTTGACTGTCTTCATTGATAGATGCTAAGAGCGCCATTAGTTGAATCTATTAGATTCTTTATCTTTTTTAAAAATGTGCTTGCTTCCTTTTTCATCTATCTTAATAAACAAAGTATACCTTAAATAGACTTGTGTCTGTCTAACATTGTTTATCCACAGGACAAAAACTCTGCTACTGAAAACATTAGTGTCTAGTCTAGTGTAATATAGTGTTACTTCAATAGAGAGATTTAAGAAGGGTCAAGAGTCACTCCCTTAAAGGAAGCAGTTGAACCTACCAGAGTGAGCAGTTCTCAGCTTGTGTGTGAACAATTAAAAAACTTTCCATCTGACCTTTCTTGATACTGGAGGCCTTAGTTCTGCTGGAAGAAGTTTCCTGAAGCTTTGGGATGAAAGCTTATCTTTTTTTCCCCTTCTCCAGCAGTGTATGGTAGACACCATGGTAGGAATATGTTATAAAGGCTTCTTTAGAAAGGAGTGTTCATTAAGCACTAATTGGATACCCAGCTATAAAGAATATAAAAAAATTGAACATACACGGTACCTTTCATGGAGCTGAAATCTGGTTGTGAGGCTAAAAATCTACTGTTGTTATTGCCTTCGAGTTGGCTCTGACTCATGGCGATCCTACGTACAGCATAACAAAATGTTGCGCAGTCCTGTGCCATCTTTACCATCATTGGTGTTCTCCAGTCCATTGTTGTGGTCACTGTGTATTTTGAGTGCCTTTCAACCTAGGGGCTTATCTTTCAGTGCTGTATTGGACAGTATTCTGTTGTGACCCATAGGGTTTTCATTTGCTGGTTTTCGGAAGCAGATCTCCAGGTCTTTTTCTTTGTCTATCTTAGTCTGGAAGCTCTGCTGAAACATATCCATCATGAGTGGCCCTGCTGGTATTTGCAATACTGGTGGCATAGCTTCCAGCATCACAGCAACACCTAAGCCACTACAGTAAAACAAGCTGACAGAAGAGTGATAGAAAAATCGAGTTAGGGACAGTATGCTTGCACAATAAAAAGGCTGGAATCTGACTCTCCTTGAAACAGAGGGCCTAAACATCTGCCCCTGCTTCCCACGCTTCTCACGTCTATCACTGCCTGCTTGTATTGCTTCAGCTTCCTTCTCTTTTCCAATTCCTGGGAATTCCATCATGATGCTAAAGGCACAAGCTTATATTCACACAATACACACACACACACACACAAGCATGCCCATGGTCCCTCTTTTTAAATCTCAGCTTCTTCTTTGCATGACCTAATAGTGCCTTTTCACTCTTTGGGGGCCTGGGTTACACTTGCATTGCTAATCTGTAGTGTGGTATCTGTTAGACACAAATCTCTCTGTGTCCATTCTCATTTACAATTTGAGGATGCCCTTGCTTAAGCTACAATATAGGTCTGTTGTTGTTGGGTGCCATCCAATTGATTTCAACTCATAGTGACTCCATGTGACAGAGTAAAACTGTCCATAGGGTTTTCTTGGCTGTAATCTTTATAGGAGCAGATTGCCAGGTCTTTCTCCTGCAGAGCAGCTGGGTGAGTTTGAACTGCCAACCTTTTGGTTAGCAGTCAAGCACTTAACTGTTGTGCCACCAGGGCTCTTTCCAATATAGGTATAGAAGGAGAAACGTAGGAAGATACAAGGAGGACGAAGCAAGTCATGTTTCTAAAATACGCTGTTTTCCCAAAACAAACTCAAATAAATGTACTGTTGCTACCATATTTCATTAAATCAATGTCACCATCGATTGCTAGCTGCAGAAGTATTTTATGCACCACGAGGAAAGAAAAAAAATGCTGCCAATTGAACTATGACATGACGCTTTCTTATCACATCAATTTTAAGATAAATACCTATTTCCAAACCCAAAACCCACTTCCACTGAGCCGATTCCGACTCATAGCAACCCCAGAGGGTTTCCAAGGCTGTAAATCTCCGTGGGAACAGACTGCTACATCTTTCTCCCGCAGAGCCACCGGTGGTCTCAAACTGCCGACCTTTTGCTTAGCAATCAATCACTTTAACCACTCTACCACCAGGGCTCCTAATACCTGTTTCAGAGATGTTAAAATGTGAAAAAAAGAAAAAAACAATTGAAAAAGTGTGCACATTCTACCTATCCTTAGAGAGCTAGTGATGTTAGCATACCAGTCACGGGCTACATTTTTAAAATTATAAAGTAGGCATCGTAAATTATATGAAATAATAATTTTAGAAGCATTGTTTTTAATTATTATATGAATCCTGAAAGAACTGAAAGCATAGAATTCACGACAGCTGTTTTAGGGAGTGGTGGATAGACATGGTTTAATACTCAGCGTTTGACTTTACAATTTTATTCTGCTTCCGTGATTCCCTTTATTTATTTTAAGCCCAACATTCTTTCGATGAGAATTTCTTTTAAAATAATAGTCAGTCTTCGGTGCCGCCCACAAATAACCATCCTTGCACGCTTGCTGCTGACTCAGCACTGGCAGGGAAATGCAGATGGTTTCCCAGGGACTCCCTGGCTCCCCGGCAGGAGGAGGAGCGCTCAGGCCAGGGCAGCAGACGTTTCAAGCCCAACTGACCCCGGTGGTACAGGTTCATCAATCAGGCTTCTGTCAACCTGCATGTCAAAGTGTAGTGAGATTCTTACTTTCTGAAAGAAAAAAATAAATGGATTGCCTTCTTCCTTTTTTCATTTTGTAGTAGGACACTTCGCTCAGCAAAGAATATATACATTCAAAGCTATAAAACGTGAGTTAAGAACCACTGTGCCCACCTTCATAATGCCCTGTGACCAGATCCTGTTGGTATTTTTAGGTTGGTTTGCTTACAGATCCATCAGCCTGACTTTCCGCTGGGAGCAAGGCACGGTTTGTCAGTAGAGGGGGACAGGGATAGAGAACGTCCTATATTCCTTGTCCTTTTGCAGAGCACTTGCTACCATTTTTTGAGTACTTACTATGTATCAAGTAGTTCTTAGCAGTTTCAAAGCCTGAGCCACTTATTCCTCATAACACATACGAGGTTGTTGTTAGGTGCCATCGAGTTGGTTGTGACTCATAGCGACCCTATGTATGACAGAATGAAATCCTGCCCAGTCCTGTGCCATCCCCACAATCATTGCTATGTTTGAGGCCGTTATTGCGGCCACTGGGTCAGTTCGTTTTGATGACGGTCTCCTCTTTTTTACTGACCCTCTACCAAGCATTATGTCCTCCAGGGATTGGTTCCTCCTGACAACAATAAAGCACTGAAAGGTGGTGGTTTGAACCCACCCAGTGGCTCCTCGGGAGAAATATCTGTCAATCTGCTTCCATAAAGATGACAGCCAAGAAAACCCCACAAGGCAGTTCTGCTCTGTCACATGGGGTTGCTATGAGTCATGGGCTGACTTGATGGCATCCGAGAACAACAGATTAGTTAAGCTCCATAGAAATGGAATCAGAAAGCATATACCAGGTAGGTTGTATTACTAGTAAAAAAAAAAAAACTGCCTCAAAAATAAAGATATCAGGGTTATGCTACTTGCCAGGGATCACCCAGGTGATTGGTTACTTAGCTCGCCTGTGAACCTTCATATCCGGACCTGGAACCCGGACTCCACTTAACACCACAGCCTACTTCTCCACAGCCCTGACTGAGCCAGAATGGTATCTTTCCTGGGCCGTGGCCTCCAGAGCATGAAAATGGATGAGACTTGGTGCCCATCAGTGTGGGGTTGTTGCTTCCTATATAATTTTAACATTGCAAAGAAACTGCTGTCTGCCATGTTATATTATTGGTGAAATAGTGATTGCATTATTATTCCCCGGGGCGGGGGGGGGCCAGTTGCTGTGGAGTTGACTCCAACCTATGGCACCCCCATGTGTGTGAGGATAGAACCATGCTTCATAGAGTTTTCATGGCTGATTTTTTAAAAGTAGATCACCAGACCTTTCTTCCTAGTCTGTCCTCATCTGGAAGCCCCACTGAAAACTGTTCAGTACCATAGCAGCACACAAGTCCCCACGGACAGACTGGTGGTGGCTGCCCAAGAAGAATATCCTACTCACTTGTAAAGCCTGGTTCACACCTCATATTCCCCAAAGATGATTCTCCCACCCCTTCAGTTAGAGTTATTTCCCCTCTGACTGAAAGTCACCAGACCTGTTTCACAGTCTGCTTTCTAGCGGAGACAATTATGGCTCTGTTATCCCCATGAGCTCTCGGAAGGTAAGGCCTTGTCTTACTAAGTTATGTGTCCTCTGCATTTAACATGGTCTTCCTCAGACAGTAGGTAATCAGTATGTTTCTGTTGGATTTAATGCAGCCTCCAGGCCACCCTGCAGGGCTTTCATTGGCTAATTTTCAGAAGTAGACCACCTGGCCTTTCTTTCTAGTCTGTCTTAGTCTGGAAGCTCCACTAAAGCCTGTCCAGCACGGGTGGCCCTGCTGGTATTAGAAATACAGGCAGTCCCTGACTTACTTTGGGGTTCTGTTCTGACAACTCTCTTGCAAGTCAGTTCTAACATAAGTTGAACACAGTACCTCATTTTTTTAAGTTTTCCTTATTATTGCGTTTTATTATCAATACCTTTATAAATCATAACATTGAACGTCTGTGAGTAAACATCTGAGAATGATAACAGCAAATTACACACTTCAACATTGTATGTATTACCTGTTACTGATGATGTTGTTAGTTGTTGTTAGGTGCCGTCGAGTCGGTTCCGACTCATAGCAACCCTACGTACAACAGAACGAAACACTGCCCAGTCCTGCGCCATCCTTACAGTCGTTATGCTTGAGCCCATTGTTGCAGCCACTGTGTCAATCCATCTCGTTGAGGGTCTTCCTCTTTTCCGCTGACCCTGTACTCTGCCAAGCATGATGTCCTTCTCCAGGGACTGATCCCTCCTGACAACTTGTCCAAAGTATATAAGACGCAGTCTCACCATTCTTGTCTCTTAGGAGCATTCTGGCCACACGTCTTCCAAGACAGATTTGTTCGTTCTTTTGGCAGTCCATGGTATATTCAATATTCTTCACCAACACCACAATTCAAAAGCGTCAACTCTTCTTCGTTCTTCCTTATTCATTCTCCAGCTTTCACATGCATATGATGCGATTGAAAATACCATGGCTTGGGTCAGGCACGCCTTAGTCTTCAGGGTGACATCTTTGCTCTTCAACACTTTGAAGAGGTCCTTTGCAGCAGATTTGCCCAATGCAATGTGTCTTTTGATTTCTTGACTGCTGCCTCCATGGCTGTTGATTGTGGATCCAAGTAAAATGAAATCCTTGACAACTTCAATCTTTTCTCCGTTACTAATGATAAGATGTAAAAAAACAAAAAGCAAAAAACTGAGGGTCAAAAGAGCATCAGTAATTCAGATATGTCATAAGTTGGGGATTACCTGCACTGGTGACATAGCTTCCAGCATCACAGCAACATGTAAGCCACCACAGTATGACAAACTGAAAGATAGGGTGACAGATAGGTGACAGATAAAAAACAAAAAAGAAACATTGCCATTGCGTCAATTCCTACTCATAGTGACTCTATAGGACAGGGTAGAACTGCTGAATGGGGTTTCCAAGGAGTGGCTGGTGGATTTGAACAGGTGACAGATAGAAGGCCGTCCAGCAAATGCAGTGACACAACAGCTTCAACAATGAGCTCAAACAAACCAGTGAAGATGGCACAGGACTGGATAGCATTTTGTTCTGTTGTACATGGTGTTGCCATGAGTCAGAGCCAACTTGATGGCAACTTAACAACAACAACCACATCACCCCAATGATGGCTACCGAACAGGTTTGAGAAAAGGCATCAGCCTCCAAGGACAAAAAGTGAAAACTAGGAGCCTTGCTCTTAGTTTTCACTTTAAGCAGAGCCAGCTCATAAGGCCAGAGAAACTCTTTCTCGTGCTTTTCTTCGAAGGCCAAGTGTGGGCATATGATCACCAAGTGTGTTTTGTGGTCTCAATTTCATTGTCTACCAGCTTATAAGGTTTTATTTTGTTTCTAGACTTAATGGCTTTGAACTTTGGAAGCTGATATTCCAGTGTACCCTGCCAACAATTCCTTCACCGTAGGTCAGGTAACAAAATGACAACTCAGATGACATGGTGACCCCAAATACAGAAACATATCACATCAAACTGGAAGCTGCATATGGTAGAAATTTATTGCATTTCTCTAGATTGCTTTCTTCTTAAGAAATGTGAAGGTGACACAAAAGATACACCCATCATAACTTATGGGCCTCACTGAGAGTGACTGTCCAATTTAAAACCACTCCTGATCCTTGTACTTGATCTTGATAATAACAACTTCATTAGCTGCGTGATCAAAAACTCACAACTTTTTTCCATGGAATAAGTTCATTTTGAACTAGATGGAAGTTACCCAGCCCCAAATGATAGTAGGGAGTAACTATAGAGTGTGTGGGTCCTGGAGCCATCTGCCTGGGACGAATCGGGGCTCTACTGCTTACTAGATCATACTACTCTAGGGACTATTTAAATTTCTGTGCCTCAGTTTCATTATCTGTAAGATGGGGACGTAGGACTGTTTTAGAGAATGTTAATAATAGCTAAGTTAATGCATACAGTGTGTTGAAAAGTACCCAGAACATAGTAAGTATCGAATTTAACATTGTAATTGATGTTGTTAGCTGCCATTGAGTGGGCCCTCAACTCATGGCTACGCCACAAACAACAGGACAAAACTCTGCCCAGTGCTGCGCCGCGGGGCGAACTGTTGTGATGATCCACAGGGTTTTTATTGGCTGATTTTCAGAAGTAGATTGCCAGGCCTTTCTTCCTAGTCCATCTTAGTCTAGAACCTCCGCTGAAGCATCATAGTAGCATACAAACCTTCGCTGACAGACAAGTGGTGGCTACGTATGAGGTACATTGGCCAGGAATTGAACCCGGGTCTCCCGCATGGAAGGCAAGAATCCTACCACTGAACTACAACTGCCTTGAGTTTAATGTTAACTGTTCCTGTGTCAAAATCCTGTCTGCACTGAAAAAGGAAGAGGCAGAGAATATGATTGGTTTCTGTTGTGGACTCCACCTCCAGCTCTTTTCCCTATGCTTTTTTTTTTTTTCTTTTCAGAAGATGTTGGAAACTGTAAGCAAACATGCCAAGTGATGTATGTATGTTTACTTTCACATACAACCTCAGTGTTATTTCCTGGCATTCTTCCAAGATATCTTACAAGTTATCAATCCACCAGGACACAATGTGTTTTCTGACCACTTCCCCTTTGCAATTAAGGACTGTGACCACTCGCTTACGCACAGACTGAGACCAGCAGCCTTAACCCCAAAGGAGGTCAGAAAACTCCCAGCTCTTCCCACTGAGGGGCTAGCTGAGAACACGATACTGTGTGTTTTAAGGTTGCGGCTAGGCTGTGACCATAGGAACTGGGAACACCCACCAACACCCTGTGTCCCCCCAGCCCCACTTTCTTCACTTCAGTGCCATTAAGGGTGGCTGCAGTATATTTGTGGATGTTTTGAATGGAGTTAAGTTTCTGGAGTTTATTGTCGAATTGTTGGAAGATTTGGAGAGGAAGACAAAGGCAAACAGACAAGCCAAGAAACAGACAGAACACACCCCTAGACAGGACAGCACCATGAGCAGACATCTCAGGACCACCTGGGGCCTGCTGCGCTCCCTGAAGGTCTGGGTTCTCCCCACAGCCCCAGGTTTGGGTCAGTTGCTCTGCAAATACAGCCCGCCCTAGACACACAGCGAGGAGGCTTTATTTGCATAGGAAACCGGCCAGTCTGGCCTCACAGATAGTCAGGGCCCAGTCGGGGTGGTGGTGAGTCTTCCTGTTTACTGTCTACCTTCATGGAAGCATCGAATGTGGGGGCTGAGGGGGTTAGGAGGGGCCATCTTCTCGCCTCTTTCCAGATTCGGTATCTCCATTAAATCCAGCGCTCTGCCTGTTTGATGGCTCTCTGTACCTATTGCCCCTCCTCAGTAACATGTAAAGCATAGAGGAGGAAGACTTCTCTCCTGAGGGGGTGGGAGGAATCGAAAGTGGGGTCGCTTTGTAATGACAGTGGAAAGGCTAGGTTGCATTGTGTTGTCCACAGGCTTTCGCAGCTGGGCAGGAAGGTTTCCCCATCTAACTTGATCTCGGTACCTCTTACACTCACCACACAGACCAGACTCAGCGTGGGTGGGGGCTGTGTCTGTGCTGTTTGCCACTGTCTGCCCAGCATCTACCAGGGTGCCTGGCCATTAGCAGACTCTTAGTACATATTAGTTGAATAAACAAATGTCTATGAATAGACATGAATATGTATCAATTGGGATGGTCTTTAGTGAAAATACTCGGTCCCATCGTCTTCATACATACACTTGTGTTTGCCAGATGCTAGTTTCTGGTTTAGTCAGTATGGTCCCTGTATCTGGTGGTGCAACAGTTTAGGGGTCAGCCGCTAACTAGAAGGTCAGTGGTTTGAAACTACCCAGCCACTCCATAGGAGAAAGACCTGGTAATCTGCTTCTGTAAAGACGAAACCCACTAGAAAACCTATGGGGCAGTTCTACTCTGTCGCATGGGGTCACTATGAGTTAGAATGGACTCAATGGCACCTAACAATAACATCTGTTTTCTATTTTTTTTTACGTTGGAACAGAGATAGCACCCCTTCAAGATCTGGGAGAGGAGCCATAAATGGCATGCATGGGATTTCCTGGGGTAATGGTCTGCAAAGGGTCTTCCATCAGATTTGAAGGGTCTTATAGAATGAAGGAGCTCTGGGGGTACAGTGATTAAGAACTTGGCTGCTAACTGAAAGGTTGGCAGTTTGAATCCACCAGCTGCCCCCTGGAAACTCTATGGGGCAATTCTACTCTGTCCTACAGGGTTGCTGTGAATTGGAATCGACTCTACAGCAACAGATGTTTGGTTTGTAGGATGAAGCCTTGTCCATTCCAGGTAGATTGTAAATTCCTTGGGAACCTGGAATCTTGTTTGTCCTTGGAGAGGAGCTTAAGTTTTAAAGAAACTGAAGTTACTGTATCTGGTGGGGATGAAGTTGAATGGCACACTTAAAGATTATGAAAGGTTATGCTCTTTTGAAGATGACAATGGCTGCAAGAGTGTAAATTATAGCTTAAAATATGCATGAAATGCCTTAAAATTTTACCCTTTCATCGAATAATTTTTCTTCTAGGAATATCGCCCAAGGGCGTCATATGGAAATCAGTGAATGATCCTCACCCAGTGAACTTCATCACATCATTATAAATGAGAGCCCAAAGTTGGAAATCATTTTAATGTCCAACAGTGGGGAATGGCTAAGCAAATTATGGGGTGCAGCCATTGAAGTGGGAAGTAAGACATTTTGTTGTGGCTATTTTGATGCCATGGATGTTTTCTGCCTCTAAAGAACAAACCGCTAAATTCTCAGTTAAAAAAAAAAAAAGAAGTAATGTGCTTAACACTTATTCCATCTCTGAATCCTAATTTCTCCTATCCTCGTCCCTAGCAGGTTTAGAGAATGTATGGATTTCAGAGATGGGGTGAGGCTGTCTGATGTATAGATAATCTGTGATTAAAGATCAAAGTTTGCAGATTTATTTTTAGTGTCACCATGGATGTTAAAATGTACATGAGAACCAAAAAAATAGGGTCAGAACTGTATATACAAAGATGATGCTTATAAAGAGTATTTATTGGTGGGTAGGCATTGATGGTTTACTGGTAGAATTCTCACCTTCCGTGTGGGAGACCCAGGTTCGATTCCTGGCCAAGGCACCTCATGTGCAGCCACTAACCATCTCTCGGTGGAGCTTTATGTGTTGCTACGATGCTGAACAGGTTTCAGCAGAGCTTCCAGACTAAGGTGGACTAGGAAGAGAGGCCTGGCAATCTACTTTTGAAAATGAACCTGTGAGAACCCTGTGGATCACAATGGTCCAGCTGTAACTGATCATGGGCCTGGCACAGAACTGGGCAGCCTTTCATTCTGTTGGGCATGATGTCACCACGGGTTGGGGGCCAGCTTGATGGCAGCAAGCAACAACAACAACAATAGGGCGACACTGAGTGGCGAAAGAAATCATGCAGTTGTGGTGTTTATTAAAATAAAGATAACTCACCTTTTGAGTGAAATTAAAGGCACACCATTGATTTTGTTAATAATTCTGACCATTTTGGGGCAGTGCGTGGAAATGCGTGAGCAGGTATTTTATTCCCATCGATCATGAAAAAACACTGCTTAGACCAGAGTATCTGGGAAAAGTTGCCTTCCATGGCAGCCTGGGTTTTCCAGGGCCAACCGTGGAAAGATTACCCTGAATTCTGGGAACCCCTCAGAGCCTCCCTAGCTTCCCTGGGGAGGTGCTTCATCCCAGAGATGTTTCCTGGGGGTCTCAGACAAACTCATTCTGTGTAATGGGAAAGAGGAGGTGAATCGCTATATCCTGGGTAAAGGTGTTCAGGGGAGGAGAAATAGCTCCAGCCACACAGGTGTGTGCTCTGTTGTTTCTTTTGGCTGTGTGTTGGATGTAGTGAAAGATAATTCCAGGCAAAGAGATCATATCCCTACTGCCTTAGTTTACTGGTGCTGCTGTAAAACAAATACAGGCAGTCCCTGGGTTACGAACATCTGACTTATGTACAACTCATAGTTACAAACTAACCCCGGTTAAGCCTACCATAGTAAAAATTCGAGGTACATACAGTGGTTCGTGATAAGAAATGGGTGCTACTTTGTGACACGCGCCCAAAACATTATTATTGTTATTAATGTATTATTATATTAAAGATGCTTTAGTGTATCTGGAAGTGTTTCTTTAATTTTTTTATGCATAGAAAGGTACACTATATACTATATACTAAGACAAACATTTGACTGAGTTAGATATGAACTGTGCCTACCTGTTCTGATTTATTTTGGGAGGACACAATTCAACCCATAACACTTACTAACAAGTCTGTGGACCTATAGAGATGGAGCTGAATGAAGCCTATTCATTTCTATGATAAACTCTGACATAAGGATATTCCCCAAACTTTAGTTTCTGTAGGTCTGGGGACTTCAACCTTTTCTACCAGAAGGAGTGGGATAGAGAAAATCAAACGGCACACATTTTGTACAAGACATGACTTTTATAGTAGATACTAAATAAGCCACTACTCAATTCCAGCCTGGACTGGACCCGCTCTCCTTCTGAGTGGAGCAGTCGAAGAAAGAACAAAGTTCTATGGTAGATCCCAAACAGTCAAAAAGTAACCAGCTTTGGCTGTGTGGTGGAGCCCATTAATTATAGTGTGTCTTGATCATGTTTATTTGTCTAAACTCTTACTGGTCTTGCAAAATGGACCGTCTTGGACACTGTCACTGTTGTTAGACGCCATCAAGTCAGACCCCAACTCTTGTTGACCCCATGCACAAGTAATGAAATGCTGCCCAGTCTTGTGCCATCTGTACCATCCTCATGATCATCATGGCTGGGACGGTTGTAATCGGTAGAGTTTTCACTGGCTGACTTTCAGAAGTAAATCACCGGGCATTTCTTCTTAGTCCATCTTTAGCCTGGAAGCTCCAGTGAAATCTGTCCTGCTTCACAGTAACATGCAAGCTTTTACTGACAGACCAGTGGTGGCTGTGCCTGAGGCACACTGGCTGGGAATTGAACCCAGGTCTCCGGTATAGAAGGTGAGAATTCTACCACCAAACCATGAAAGCCAATGCAACTGGGTTCATCTTGCTATCCCTACGGCTGCAGGACCACGGTGGGGAAGCTCAGGCAAGTGCACAGAAAGATATAGACAAAGACGTGTTACACCTCACTGGGCATGGGGCTCTACATGAGGTGGGGTCACCAGGGTCCTGTGGAGAAAGGCTTTCCTGAACACAGTTGTGAGGCAACTGAAGAGGTCTGCAGGACCCGCTGCCATCTCGCTCATTATCAGCCAAATGCTTTGCAGGTTAAACTGATGGACTGGGAGGGAGGGGGTTGGGTGATGAGGACAGGGAGACACTCACAAGTCCTTTCCTAAATGTCTTTTGTTCCTGCCCTAGACTGTGGTAAAATAGAGCGGGGACCGGCTGGCCAGTCTTGTTTGTTTAAGCTATTGACTAATCTCTGAGTTCTTGTGCTGAGCTGGTTCATGAAGTTCTTGAGCTTTTATTATCCTTGGAATCCTGGCACAGTGAGAATAAAATGAGAAACTCGTATTGACTTTAAAAGAAGCTGAGGTGATTTAGTGAATTAAATGTTTCAGTTTCAATTAAGAGATTCAAGACATTGAAAGATATTTGAACAATATCCATTGAGCGCTACTCTGTGCCAGGCCCCCGTGCTAGGCTCAGGGATCTGAATGAAAATGGAATTCTCTCAGTTCTACCAGAAACTCTCTCAGGCTGCCTCCAGTATCATTGGAGAAGAAAACTCAGTTTCTGTGAAATATAATGTTTTAAATGCAAAATACTAAGAAGCAGATATAAATCAGGAATAAAGAAAACTGAATACAGATCTGTGCTCTTCAATATGGTAGCCACTAGCCTCAGTAGCTAGTGAGCAACTGAGAAAATTCAGTTCCTCAGTAGCACAAGACACATTTCAAGCACTTCGTAGCCACATAGCCACATGGCTCATGGCTACCATATTGGACACCACCGATAGGGAACATTTCTATCATCATAGACTGTCCAATTGAACAGTGCTGATGTAGATAATGAATAAATACATATCAGTTCACAAGGAATATATTTGATTGTTGTGGTAAATATATATGTAACAAAACCCTTGCAATTCTAACATTTTTTACATGTACAATTCAGTGACATTAGTTGTGTTCATCATGTTGAGCAACCATTAGCCCTAGCCATTTCCAAATATTTCCATCACACTTAACAGAAGCTCAGTGTCCCCTAAGTAATGGGTCCCCTCGTTCCCCTCCCTCCCATCTCTGGTAACCACTAATAAACTTAGGTCTGTATACACTTGCCTATTCTAGATATTTCATATAAGTGAGATCATTTGTGTCTGACTTATTTTTCACTCAGTATAATGTGTTCAAGGTTCATCCGTGTTGTAGATATGTCAGGACTTTGTTTCTCCTTACGGCAGAGTAATATTCCATTGTATACGTGTACCAGATTTTTTTTTTATAATTTTTATTGAGCTTCAAGCGAATGTTTACAAATCAAGTCAGTCTGCCACATATAAGCTTATATACACCTTACTCCATACTCCCACTTTCTCTCCCCTTAATGAGTCAGCCCTTCCACTCTCTCCTTTCACGACAATTTTGCCAGCTTCCAACCCTCTCTACCCTCCCATCCCCCCTCCAGACAGGAGATGCCAGCACAGTCTCAAGTGTCCACCTGATACAAATAGCTCACTCTTCATCAGCATCTCTCTCCTACCCACTGTCCAGTCCCTTCCATGTCTGATGAGTTGTCTTCAGGAATGGTTCCTGTCCTGGGCCAACAGAAGGTCTGGGGACCATGACTGCCGGGATTCCTCTAGTCTCAGTCAGACCATTAAGTCTGGTCTTATTATGAGAATTTGGGGTCTGCATCCCACTGATCTCCTGCTCCCTCAGGGGTTCTCTGTTGTGCTCCCTCTCAGGGCAGTCATCGGTTATGGCCGGGCACCAACTGGTTCTTCTGGTCTCAGGATGATGTAGGTCTCTGGTTCATGTGGCCCTTTCTGTCTCTTGGGCTCTTAGTTATCGTGTGACCTCGGTGTTCTTCATTCTCCTTTGATCCAGGTGGGTTGAGACCAATTGATGCATCTTAGATGGCCGCTTGTTAGCATTTAAGACCCCAGATGCCACATTTCAAAGTGGGATGCAGCATGTTTTCATAATAGAATTATTTTGCCAATTGACTTTGAAGTCCCCTTAAACCATGGTCCCCAAACCCCCGCCCTTGCTCCGCTGACCTTTGAGGCATTTGGTTTATCCCAGAAACTTCTTTGCTTTTGGTTCAGTTCAGTTGAGCTGACCTTCCGTGTATTGAGTATTGTCCTTCCCTTCACCTAAAGTAGTTCTTATCTACTAACTAATCAGTAGAAAACCCTCTCCCACTCTCCCTCCCTCCCCTCCTCATAACCACAAAAGTATGTGTTCTTCTCAGTTTATGCTATTTCTCAAGATCTTATAATAGTGGTCTTATACAATATTTGTCCTTTTGCCTCTGACTAATTTCGCTCAGCATAATGCCTTCCAGGTTCCTCCATGTTATGAAATGTTTCACAGATTCGTCACTGTTCTTTATCGATGCGTAGTATTCCATTGTGTGAATATACCACAATTTATTTAACCATTCATCCATTGATGGACACCTTGGTTGCTTCCAGCTTTCTGCTATTGTAAACAGAGCTGCAATAAACATGGGTGTGCATATATCTGTTCGTGTGAAGGCTCTTATTTCTCTAGGGTATATTCCGAGGAGTGGGATTTCTGGGTTGTATGGTAGTTCTATTTCTAACTGTTTAAGATAATGCCAGATGGATTTCCAAAGTGGTTGTACCATTTTACATTCCCACCAGCAGTGTATAAGAGTTCCAATCTCTCCGCAGCCTCTCCAACATTTATTATTTTGTGTTTTTTGGATTAATGCCAGCCTTGTTGGAGTGAGATGGAATCTCATCGTTGTTTTAATTTGCATTTCTCTAATGGCTAATGATCGAGAGCATTTTCTCATGTATCTGTTAGCTGCCTGAATATCTTCTTCAGTGAAGTGCGTGTTCATATCCTTTGCCCACTTCTTGATTGGGTTGTTTGTCTTTTTGTGTTTGAGTTTTGACAGAATCATATAGATTTTAGAGCTCAGGTGCTGGTCGGAGATGTCATAGCTGAAAATTCTTTCCCAGTCTGTAGGTGGTCTTTTTACTCTTTTGGTGAAGTCTTTGGATGAGCATAGGTGTTTGATTTTTAGAAGCTCCCAGTTATCGGGTTTCTCTTCTTCATTTTTGGTAATGTTTTGTATTCTGTTTATGCCTTGTATTAGGGCTCCTAAGGTTGTCCTTATTTTTTCTTCCACGATCTTTATCGTTTTAGTCTTTATGTTTAGGTCTTTGATCCACTTGGAGTTAGTTTTTGTGCATGGTGTGAGGTATGGGTCCTGTTTCATTTTTTTGCAAATGGATATCCAGTTATGCCAGCATCATTTGTTAAAAAGACTATCTTTTCCCCAATTAACTGACACTGGGCCTTTGTCAAATATCAGCTGCTCATATGTGGATGGATTTATATCTGGGTTCTCAATTCTCTTCCATTGGTCTATGTGCCTGTTGTTGTACCAGTACCAGGCTGTTTTGATTACTGTGGCTGTATGATAGGTTCTGAAATCAGGTAGAGTGAGGCCTCCCACTTCTTCTTCTTTTTCAGTAATGCTTTACTTATCTGAGGCTTCTTTCCCTTCCATATGAAGTTGGTGATTTGTTTCTCCATCGCATTAAAAAATGACATTGGAATTTGGATTGGAAGTGCATTGTATATATAGATGGCTTTTGGTAGAATAGACATTTTTACTATGTTGAGTCTTCCTATCCATGAGCAAGGTATGTTTTTCCACTTAAGTAGGTCCTTTTTAGTTTCTTGTAGTAGTACTTTGTAGTTTCCTTTGTATAGGTCTTTTACATCTTTGGTAAGATTTATTCCTAAGTATTTTATCTTCTTGGGGGCTACTGTGAATGGTATTGATTTGGTGATTTCCTCTTCGATGTTGTTTTTGTTAATGTAGAGGAATCCAAGTGATTTTTGTATGTTTGTCTTATAACCTGAGACTCTGCCAAACTCTTCTATTAGTTTCAGTAGTTTTCTGGAGGATTATGTATCAGATTTTGTTGACCCGTTTTTATTTCAAACCATTTTGCAAACTGTAACAAGCGACAACTGCAAGTGCCAGTTAAGATTGCTAGTTGGTGTTTCAGAACTGGACACGACCTTAAAGATGACCCAGATTAACTACTCATCTGATAATTAACCCACTTCACAGCATCTCCTCCAGGCCTCTGTGTTGGGTGTGATATTTCCAACAATAGTGATCTACCTTCCAAGGCAGGGGATTTTATCAATGAACCCCCACCCCAACCAGTCCTAAATACTTGGTATAATTTAGTACACCCAGTTACCCCACCCCAGTGCCATCATAATTTAGTACAAGGCTCTTGGAAATGCTAATTTATCATTGAAAATGTTAAGGAATTTTATATTCTTTCAAATGCCTTTGCAGATGAGTCCTACAATTTCCATGAAAATTGTGTGTAGGGGGACTTAATGTCAAGCGTGAATGCAAATGTCAGAAATAAAATGATGTTACACAGTCACCTGCCCACCTGTCCTGTGCTGTCCTCAGGTATGCTTGTGATTAAAAAAAAAAATGGCTTGGACGTATTGACACAGCCAAAGGAATGACTTATTACTAATAATGATCTTAAATATTTCTCAATGACTTCCTTTCTCACAAACCTCTCCCCAGTTGAAAATGAACAAATTTTCCAGATATAAAATTAAGCCTACCTCTTAAAACACCCACATTTTGAGAATTATACTCAATCATGAAAGAACTACGTCCAGAGAACGCCTCTGTTTAAGTAAGCAGAGTACACTGGCAGAGTCGAGCGTTTCCTCAAGGTTGTGTCATTGTCAACACTGTGTCACTGAGCTGGGCTGTGCCACAACTGAGGGGCAACACACTGCTTGGTCCTGCAGCCCCCATTGTGGGGTCCTTACTTCTTTTGGTAATTCTCTTCCCTCCTCTGCTGCTCTCACCTGTTATTGCCAGGTGGTCCTTCACTATAAGGAAGATCTCATTGCTTCAACAGTTCTACCTCTTTTCACACACATTGGGTTGATTTACAGAGCTAAGAACCTGAAATGACTATTCTACTAAGGTTTCAAATGACTGACACTAAGTGAAGTGCATAGACCTAGAGACAGCTCTTTTCCTCAGCGCCTTCCTCATACTGGCAGGTGTTGACAGACACCTGGCTGTCCATAAGTGATGCTGCATAATAGTCATAGAACTCAATCGTAATCATAATGGTAACAACAATAACAGGCATTTATGGGACACTCTTCCTAGGGTTTTGCATGTGTTGGCTATGTTATACTCACAGTAGCTCTATGAGCTAGATACGCATTTCAAGTAAGGAAAGCAAGTATCTTAGATATGTAGTGCTGCTATAACAGAAATTTCACAAGTGGATGGCTTTAACAAACAAATTTATTCTCTTACAGTCTAGGAGGCTAGAAGTCCAATTTCAGGGTGCCAGCTCCAGGGGAAGGCTTTTTGTCTCTCTGTCAGTTCTGGGGGAATGTCCTCGTCATCAATCTTTCCCTGGTCTAGGAGTTTCTCAGTGCAGGAATTCTGAGTTCAAAGGACATGCTTCACTCCCTGTGCTTCTTTCTTGGTATGAGGTCCTGTTCTTCTCTGCTCAATTCTCTCTTCTATATTTCAAAAGAGATTGACTCACAATACAACCTAATCCTGTAGACTGAGTCCTACCTCATTAACATAACTGCTTCTAATCCTGCCTCATTAACGTCACAGAGGTTAGGATTTACAACACATGGGATAATTACATCAAATCACAAAATGGTAGACGACCACACAATCCTGAGAATCATGGCTTAACCAAGTTGACACACATTTTCCAGGTACACAGTTCAATCCATAACAGTAAGGCACAGAAATGCAGGATGTCCAGCACCTAGTAAGTGGCAGAGTCTGGATTTAATCACGGGGCATGTGGTCACAGATTCTCTGCTTATAGCCACTTTGTTTTAGGGTAGATTTCCAGAGTTTTTACTCTGTAATAGAGCATGAGCACATGCATGTTTAAAATAATCATTTCTTTACAACCTCTGGTTTTCATGGAGACCTTTGGTAAATAAAGCCCACGTGTAGTTTTGTGAGATGCAGCTGGTATTATAACAGAAAGAATATAAATCTGTAGCCAGACAGAGCTGGTATGACATTTGTTCAGTGCCTGGCATATAACAGACATTCAATACATATTAGTCTGAACAAAGTTCTATTTGAAGATCTGAAGTTCTGTCTTTTTCTTCTATCTTTTCTAGAAGGTTAAAACACCTTGTGTAGATGAGTGTACTATACACGTGTTGTTATTATGATGATGTCTGCTATACTGGTTATTTCTGAAGTATGTTTGAAAACATCTTCTTATGCATATTTTTGCATCAGTATTGCTGCTTCAGTATTTTAAGATTGAGGGGAACCCATTTTATTCAACAACACTAAGTGTCTATTGTGCCAGGCATTTTGTGTAGGAGATGAAGGCACAATAATGAATAGTAGATTCCATGTCCTCAAGACTCTTAACGTCTACTGGTGAAGAAACCAAACCAAACAAAACTCATCATAGTGACCCTATGGGATGGAGTAGAGTTGCCCCATAGGGTTTCCAGGGCTGTAATCTTTACGGAAGCAGACTGCCACATCTTTCTCCTGCGGAGCAGCTGGTGGGTACAAACTGCTGACCTTTCAGTTAGCAGCCAAACACTCAAGTGGGGAAGACGTGCGCATAAATAAATAAATAAAGCCACTGTAATGATGAAAGTGAGAGGATAAAGGTGGATGAGGGAAGAGAGAGCAAGGGCTCTTGGAAAAATCTAGGGATTTGGGAAAAGCCGGGAGGATATACTACCTGGGCTGAGACTTGAAGAGAGTAAGTCAACCAAAAACAGAAACCTGTGGGGCATCTTCAACTCCTTCCTCTCTCTCCCCTTCCCACAACAAGCCAGTCACTGAACCTGACTGATTTCAGTTCCAAAATAGCTCTGGGACCCATCACTCCTCACCACCACTCCCAATACCACCATGATCATCTGTTACCTTGATTCCACATTGGTATTGTAACGTCTCTCTGCCTACTGGCTTGCTCTATCTCCCCCCAAATCATTCTCCACATTGTGCAATTTCCCTGAGAAAAACAACCTTCAGTGTTTCTGTATTGCTCCTAGAATAGAATCCAAACTTTTATCATGACTAACAAGGACTTGGTGACTTGATCCCCGCTTATTTTTCTAGTCTCATCTTTCTCCACTCCTTTACACTGTCTGATCAAGTAATCCTAAAATTCTTTCAGTTCTTTGAATACATCCTGTTTTGCTTCTGGGCTTTTACATATATGTTTTCCCACTTTTCTTGTATAACTGTTATTCATCCTACAAGTCTTATTATAAACATGGCCTCCTCCAAAAAGTATTTTCTGAACTCCCAAATCTGGATTAAGAACTTCTCTTACGTGTTCTCACAACACGTTTTACTTGTCACAATATATGGTAAGTGGCTGTTGGCTGGTGTCACAGCATGTTAAAGTGAAAACAGAATACTAGGTGCCCCAAATGCCTATATTTTAAAGAAAGATGCCAGGCTATCTCTGCAATACTTGCAGAGAAGGAGTCTAGAAACCAGATTAAAGATACAAAATGATTGAGGTTGAAGAGGCAGAGAGATAAGTTGTTCAGAAAATCTATGAGAAGGGTTTTGAGATGACCATTTGGAGGGTGTGGTATGTGTTCTGAAGTTTGAGGGGGCGAAGGGACTGATATTTGTTCCATGCATAAGAAGTTTAAAAGCATATGGCTTTGGCTGGAGCTGCCGGTCTGATGGTAGAGCTAAGAGAAAGCTGTACTGGGCAGGAACTATGCTTCCCTGACAGCAGGATAGAGCTGGGTACCATGGACAAGATGTGGACAACCAGGAAGGGAGACAGCCTAACGATAATTTTTTTTTATATATAATTTTTATTGTGCTTTAAGTGAAAGTTTACAAATCAAGTCAGTCTCTCACAAAAACTTACATACACCTTGCTCATACTCCCAATTATTCTCCCCCAATGAGACAGCCTGCTCTCTCCCTCTACTTTCTCTTTTCGTGTGCATTTTGTCAGCTTCTAACCCCCTCTACCCTCTCATCTTCCCTCCAGGCAGGAGATGCCAACATAGTCTCAAGTGTCCACCTGATGCAAGAAGCTCACTCCTCATCAGCATCCCTCTCCAACCCATTGTCCAGTCCAACCCATGTCTGAAGAGTTGGCTTTGGGCATGGTTCCTGTCCTGGGCCAACAGAAGGTCTGGGGGCCATGACCACCATCGTCTTTCTAGTCTCAGTCAGACCATCAATTTTGGTCTTTTTACGAGAATTTGGGGTCTGCATCCCACTACTCTCCTGCTCCCTTAGGGGTTTTCTGTTGTGTTCCCTGTCAGGGCAGTCATTGGTTGTAGCCGAGCACCATCTAGTTCTTCTGGTCTCAGGATGATGTAGTCTCTGATTCCTGTGGCCCTTTCTGTCTCTTGGGCTTGTAATCACCTTGTGTCTTTCATTCTCCTTTGATCCAGGTGGGTTGAGACCAATTGATGCATCTTAGATGGCTGCTTGCTAGCATTTAAGACCCCAGATGCTACTCTCCAAAGTGGGATGAAGAACGTTTTCTTAATAGATTTTATTATGCCAATGTCCCCCGAAACCAGGTCCCCAAGCCCGTGCCCCTGCTACACTGGCCTTTGAAGCATTCAGTTTATTCAGGAAACTTCTTTGCTTTTGGTTTAGTCCAATTGTGCCGACCTCCCCTGTATTGTGTGCTGTCTTTCCCTTCACCTAAAGTAGTTCTTATCTACTATCTAATTAGTGAATACCCCTCTCCCACTCTCCCTCCCTCCCCCCTCTCATAACCACAAAAGAATGTTTTCTTCTCAGTTTAAACTATTTCTCAAGTTCTTATAATAGTGGTCTTATACAATATTTGTCCTTTTGCAACTGACTATTTTCACTCAGCATAATGCCTTCCAGATTCCTCCATGTTATGAAATGTTTCACAGATTCCTCACTGTTCTTAGTATTCCATTGTGTGAATATACCATAATTTATTTATCCCTTCATCTGTTGATGAGCACCTTGGTTGCTTCCATCTTTTTGCTATTGGAAACAGTGCTGCAATAAACATAAGTGTGCATACATCCATTCGTGTAAAGGCTCTTATTTCTCTAGGATATATTCCAAGGAGTGGGATTGCTGGATTGTATGGTAGTTCTATTTCTAGCTTTTTAAGGAAGTGCCAAATCCATTTCCAATGTGGTTGTACCATTTGACATTCCCACCAGCAGTGTATAAGTGTTCCAGTCTCTCCACAGCCTCTCTAATATTTATTATTTTGTGTTTTTTGGATTACTGCCAGCCTTGTTGGAGTGAGATGAAATCTCATTGTAGTTTTGATCTGTATTTCTCTAATGGCTAATGACCTTGAACATTTCCTCATGTATCTGTTAGCTACGTGAATGTCTTCTTTAGTGAAGGGTCTATTTATATCTTTTGCCCATTTTTTAATTGGGTTATTTTTGTAGTCGAGTTTTTGCAGTATCATGTAGAGATCAGGTGCTGATCAGAAATGTCATAGCTAAAAACTTTTTCCCAGTCTGTAGGTAATCTTTTTACTCTTTTGGTGAAGTCTTTGGATGAGCATAGGTGTTTGATTTTTAGGAGCTCCCAGTTATCTAGTTTTTCTTCTGCATTGTTAGCAATGTTTTGTATACTGTTTATGCCATGTATTAGAGCTGCTAACGTTGTCCCTATTTTTTCTTCCATGATCTGTATCGTTTTAGATTTTATGTTTAGGTCTTTGATCCATTTGAGCTCGTTTTTGTGCATGGAGTGAGGTATGGGTCTTGTTTGTTTTTTTTTTTTTGCCGGTGGATATCCAGTTATGCCAGACCATTTGTTAAAAAGACTGTCTTTTCCCCATTTAACTGTTCTGGGGCCTTTGTCAAATATCAACTGTTCATATGCGGATGGATTTATGTCTGGATTCTCAATTCTGTTCCATCGGTCCATGTATGTGTTGTTGTATCAGTACCAGGCTGTTTTGACTACTGTGACAGTATAACAGGTTCTAAAATCAGGTAAAGTAAGGCCTACCACTTTGTTCTTCTTTTTCAGTAATGCCTTATTTATCCGGGGCCTCTTTCCCTTTCATATGAAGTTGGTGATTTATTTCTCTATCTCATTAAAGAATGTTGTTGGGATTGGGATTGGAATTGCATTAAATGTATACATCACTTTTGGTAGAATAGACTTTTTTACAATGTTAAGTCTTCCTATCCATGAGTAAGGTACGTTTTTCCACTTAACGTAAGTCTCTTGGTTTCTTGCAGAAGTGTACTGTAGTTTTCTTTGTATAAGTCTTTTACATCTCTGGTAAGGTTTATTCCTAAGTCTTTTATCTTCTTGAGGGCTGCTATAAATGGTATTGATTTGGTGATTTCCTCTTCGATGTTCTTTTTGTTGGTTAGAGGAATCCAAATGATTTTTGTATGTTTATCATGTATCCCGATACTCTGCTGAACTCTTCTATTAGTTTCAGTAGTTTTCTTGAGGATTCCTTAGGGTTTTCTGTGTATAAGATTATATCATCTGCAAATAGAGATACTTTTACTTCTTCCTTGCCAATCTGGATGCCCTTTATTTCTTTATCTAGCCTAATTGCTCTGGCTAGGACCTCCAACACAATGTTGAATAAGAGTGGTGATAAAGGGCATCCTTGTTTGGTTCCTGATCTCAAGGGGAATGCTTTCAGGCTCTCTCCACTTAGGGTGATGTTGGCTGTTGGCTTTGTACAAATGCCCTTTATTACGTTAAGGATTTTTCCTTCTATTCCTATTTTGCTGAGAGTTTTTATCATGAATGGGTGTTGAACTTTGTCACATGCCTTTTCTGTATCAACTGATAAAATCATGTGATTCTTGTCTTTTGTTTTATTTTTGTGGTGGATTACATTAATTGTTTTTCTAATGTTGAACCATGCCTGCATACCTAGTATGAATCCCACTTGGTCATGGTGAATTATTTTTTTGATATGTTGTTAAATTCTATTGGCTAGAATTTTGTTGAGGATTTTTGCATCTACATTCATGAGGGATATAGGCCTATAATTTTCTTTTCTTGTGGTGTCTTTACCTGGTTTTGGTATCAGGGATATGGTTTTACATGTATATAAATATGCTCTCTTTGCAGTAGAGTCAACAAATATTTAATCATCTTAATTCAGTGATGTCAAAAGTATTATTTCTTGGTGAGTTTTATGCAGCACTTTTCCACAAATAAGTGTAGCATTGCTTAAACATTGTGTATTAACACCAGTTCTTTGTTATTGCGTTCAGTGTTACATTTTGCCCTATCTGGAAATTATGATTTTCAATCTGTCAGTAAATAAAATGGCCTTTAACTTCAATACTGATACTCCACTACTAGACAATTTTAACAAAATACTTTGTAACTTTTTGGGATCATTGACCTCATAAATTTGTCATTTCTACAAAATTGCATTGGAACTCACTACCAAAGGCATTGAATCTCTCTCATTTGTTCCTTTAATAAGCTCTTTAAATAGTCAGTTCTTACCCTCAGTGATTCAAAAGTACCAGGCTCCAGGGAAAACTAGATAGGAGAAATGGGAAAATACCTTGGTCAAGTATGAAGGAAGTGGACCTCTCCACAGCTGTCTCTCTCTTCTGAGCACAATGGTGAAAATATTTACAGTAATTTTATCTATAGCTTTCAGGAAGCAACTCTGTCTGAAAGGTTTTCACTTAATTAGTATTATTCTAGCCCAGAGGCACCTCAGAAGAAAGTCCTGGCAATCTACTTCCGAAAAATCAGCCACTGAAAGCCCTACAGAGCACAGTTCTACTCTGACATACATGGTGTTGCCATGCATCAGAGTCGACTTGATGACAACTGGTTTGGTTATTTATTTATTTTTTTTACTTGTTTCTAAAATACAGTTATTTGAATTATTAATTTAAATAAACATTTGGGAAAAGCAGAAATCATTCAGAGAGATTTATAGTTGTTTTGGAAACATAATAAAAAGATATTTAAAAAGTCTTATTGTATTCCTGTCCTAAATGTTCCCTGATTCTGTCCCTTTTCAGTTTTGTCTAGGAAATTTTTTAAATTATTTCTTCATTCTCATCTCTTCCTTTGCTTCCTTCTAAAACTCCTAATCTCGGCATATTGGATCCTAGCTCTATCTTCCATAATCCTTATTATTTCACTTGTAATTTCCATTTATTTCTATTTTTGTTTTTTTAATCATAAATACATTTCCTAATTTGATCTTCTAGATATTTATTTCATTTTTCAGCAGCTTCTATTACTTAGGTCATCAGTCAGATTTTTCAATTAAGGAATAAATTTTATTTCAAGAAATCTATTTTGTTCTCCAACTGATCTTCTCCAGTATCTTCCTGGAGCTGATTAAGAATTCTCCTTACAATCATTTTAAAATTTCATGTCTGCTTCTTTATTAAACTGGCCTCTGTAGAGAAACTATTCTATTTCTTTGGATTGGGTTTGTCTTTTAAGTTCCTGAGACCCTTTAAATGACATACGACCTTTCTTTTTCCACCAATGTCCACTAGTGTGAGTCCCCATAGTGCCCGTGCATGCCAGGCTACTGGAGGTGTCTTGGACAATGGCTGACACTCATGGAGTGAGGGGTCAAGAAGGTGCTTTCTCAACAGGAGGATCAGCAGGATTCTCTGAGAACTAGGAATTTCAAGTAGATTCCATATAGCCCTCAAGATACATAGAGATCACCTGATCACAGCCTCTCCGTAAGCTATGGAATTGTTTCTCTTTTCAGATTTTTCAGAGTCTATTATTTTTTTATTAAGACTAGGGTATTCTCATTACTAGAAGTAATTCAGCCTAGAGCTTGCCTTATGCTCTTCTATTCCCATGCTGCCTCCTCAGAACCTGATACTATTGTGTTTTACTGTTTGAAATGGGAGTGAGAGGGTACCAGAGTTTGCTTACGCTTCCATCTTCCCAGAATGCTTGCTCCCTCCTGTCTGTCTCTAAATCAGGCTCTCATTGTTTCCTGCCTGTAGTACTAAAATGGCTTCCATATTGTCCTCTTAACCACCAAACTTCTCCTACAGAAACCCATCTTCCAGAATGATCTATGGAAATCCTTCAGTGGCCTATTAATACTTAAGATAAAGTCCAAGTAGCTCTTTAAAATTCCTCCTTGAACTTGCTCCATCTACCTCTTTAGCCTCATCTTTCACCACTCCCCGCCTTGCACTCCAAGTTCTAGTTTTAGAACATAAAGAATAACTTGTAATTTCCCCTATACATTTTGCAATTTATTTGAAACCTCTGTCTTTACTCATGCACACGTTTTTTCTAAAAATCATTTACTGAGCACCAACTCTGAGTCTGGCACTGTGGTAGGCATAGGAGGTATAATGCTGAAGAAGGTACAGTTGACACTCATTATTCATGGATTCTGTATTTGGGAATTTCCCTACTCGCTACAACTTATTTGTAACTCCAAAGTCAGTACTCGTTGTGCTGTCATAGTCATTTACAGACATGTGCAGAGTGATGAAAAATTTGGGTTTACCAACATATGCATTCCCTGCTGAGATCCAATAAGACCATGCTTCTCGTTCTTGTTTCAGCTCTCATACTGTAAACAAGTGTCCTTTTTGTGGTCTAGTTAGTGCCACACTTTTTGCATTTTTACACTTTTTTTGGTCATTTTATTATTTAAAATGGAGCCCAAGCATAGTTCTTGGGTGCTGTCTAGAGTTCCTAAACACAATAAAGCTGTGATGTGCCTTGTGGAGAAAATATGCGTATTAGATGAGCTTGGTTCAAGCATGAGTTACAGACAGGGCTGTTCCAGTTAGAACCCCTGCTGAGAATTCACATTTCTAATAAGTTTCCAAAGGGCCCTGGTGGCTCAGTGGTTAAAAGCGCTCAGGTACTAACCAAAAGTTTGGCAGTTCGAACCCACCAGCCGATCCATGGGAAAAAGATGTGGCAGTCTGCTTCTGTAAAGATTTGTAACCTTGGAAACCCTATGGGAAAGTTTTACTCTGTCCTTTTTTTGGTGTAGGGTCCTTGGAAACCCTGGTGGTGTAGTGGTTAAGTGCTACGGCTGCTAACCAAAGGGTTGGCAGTTCAAATCCACTAGGTGCTCCTTGGAAACTCTATAGGGCAGTCGTACTCTGTCCTATAGGGTCGCTATGAGTCGGAATATACTCGATGGCACTAGGTTTGGTTTTTCATAGCGTACTCATGAGTTGAAATCAACTCGACAGCAGCGGGTTTTTCGGTTTTTAACAAGCTCCCAGGTGATGCTAATTTATGTATACTAAATTTTGAGAACCACTAGTAAAGCAGTGGTTCTCAAAATTTATTATACATAAGAATCACTTGTGGATCTTGTTAAAATGTAGATTCTAATTTAGTACATCTGGGGTGGAAATGCAAGTTCCCAGCAGGGATTCAAACCAGAATGAACCAGCCCTGGTTACAGAGCTGTTGGCTGTGAGTTCAATGTTAATGAATCAACAATACAGTGCATCCTGGACAAGACAGAGGAAATTCATTGATCTGCATGTGAAGTCACTCCAGAAAGTGCTAAAGTAACATCTATAGTGTGTGATGAAGCTATGGAAAAGACGGAAAAGCAGCTAAATTTATGGATTCATGAGATGACAACTGAGAAGTTCTCAGCATTCCATTGCTCTTATCATAACAAATAGACAAAACCAAATAAACTTAAAAACAGGAAAGGATATATTTTTAAATGGCATCAATGAGCTGATGATGCAAATAAACCTAAAGGAACGGAATTCTATGAGAAAGCCTTTCCTAGGGAAGGAAGGATCAACAACCACTTTCCTCCTTAGGGGCATTTGCCAAGCCTGGACACCAGCAGGTAGAAGATCAACCTTGCCACAGGCAGAGAGACTCTACTGGGGAAGGCATGACTGATTAGAATCTGGAGAAAATCCAAATACATAGCTAGTTTTCTCCAGCTACTGATTTTTCTTTCCCAGGATTTTTAGCGAGGGCTTGGCAGCTAAGAAACTGGGGAACTAGCTTGAAAACTAAAGAGAGATCTCACAGTGTATAGGAGAGAGCCCTGACAGAGAGAGCGATCTTCAATAATTACAAAACA
Source organism: Loxodonta africana (assembly GCF_030014295.1). Lineage (NCBI taxonomy): Eukaryota > Metazoa > Chordata > Mammalia > Proboscidea > Elephantidae > Loxodonta > Loxodonta africana. Next base: position 61,121,407 of record NC_087358.1, read on the forward strand.
GACACAGCATCCAAGATACTTGAAGTGAGAGTTGCACTGAAATGCACTAAAGCTCCAACCCAGTTCAGCTTCTGGTGAGACTGAACTAATGACTTCTTTACCTTAGCTGAAAAGTAACATCTACATTGTTTTGTTGTTGTTGTTGCTGTTGAGAATATACACAACAAAACATACCCTAAGTACACAGTTTCTACATGTACAATTCAATGACATTGATTACATTCTTTGAGTTGTGCAACCACTCTCAACCTCCTTTTTTGAGTTGTTCCTCCGCCATTAACATAAACTCGCTACCCCATAAGATTCCTATCTAATCTTTCAAGTTGCTATTGTCAGTTTGATCCCATATAGATAGTTCTTGGAGCCTTGGTGGTGCAGTGGTTAAGAGCTTGGCTACTACCCAAAAGGTTGGTAGTTCAAATTCACCAGCCGCTATAGGGCAGTTCTACTCTGTCCTGTAGCATCGCTGTGAGTCAGAATCAACTCAACGACAAAGGGTTAAATAGTTCTTAAAAGAGCATAATGCTCAAGATAGACATTTTTTTTACTAGTTAAGCTAAACTATTGTTCAGTTTAAGAAGACTTCAGGGGATATTTTTGGTTTAAGGTTCTTTTGTACACAATAGCTAGTATACAATAAAAAAAAAATTACATGACATGATAAGAGCTGAAACATGTGATTCATAATCAAGAGGAAAACATACTCAGTAAAAGCAGACCAGCAGATGACTCAAATGTTGGAATTAGTAGGCAAGGACTTTAAAATAATGATTTAAGTATATTAAAGAAAATAGAAGACAGATAGCCAAAATGAATAAAAGATGGAGAATTTCAACAGAGAAAATATTTTAGAAGTAAATGTACATTCAAGAACAGAAAAATAAAATATCTGAAATTAAGAATTCATTGGATGAGCTTAAAAGCAGACTGAACACAAAAAAAGGAGCAGTAAATTGGAAGGTAGTTCAACATAAATTGTCCAAACTGGGGGGGGGGACCCAGAATATAACCTGAGAAATATGTGGGACACTTAGTCTAACATATAGGTAATTGGAGTTCTGGAAGAAGGAAAAGAAGCAATATATAACAAGATTATGGTGATACTTTTCCAAACTGATTAAATACATCAACTCACGGATTCAAAAAGTCAGAGAATCTCAAACAGCAAAAAAAGAAAGAAAGAAATCCATACCTAGGCATGCCATAATCAAACAGCTGAAATCCAAAGATAAAATCTTAAAGTCACTCAGTAGTTCATATTTTTCCTTTCCCTTTAGATGGAAATCTCAGATAGCTCTCATAATTTCTTTGTGTTGTTGCGTGCCATTGAGTCAATTCCAACTCCTAGCAACCCTGTAGGACAGAGTAGAACTGCCCCATAGGGTTTCCAAGGCTATAATCTTTACAGAAGCAGACTGCCACATCTTTCTCCCGAAGAAAAGCTGGTGTGTTCGAATTGCCAACCTTTTGGTTAGCAGTCGAGCGCTTAACCACTGCACCAGCAGGACTCCACTTTCCAGTACAGTCTGCTCCTAGCTGGAAGTCCACTTGAAAGGGGTTCCTTCAAAAATTATCCTCAGTGAAATAAAGAAATTCATAGAATCCAATGAGAGTGAAAACACTTCCTATCAGAACCTTTGGGACCCAGCAAAAGCCATGCTCAGAGGCCAATTTATATCAATAAATGCACACATACAAATAGAAGAAAGGGCCAAAATCAAAGAATTATCCTTACAACTTGAACGAATAGAAAGAGAACAACAAAAGAAACTCTCAGGCAACAGAAGAAAACAAATAATAAAAATAAGAGCTGAACTAAATGAAATAGAAAACAGAAAAACAACTGAAAGAATTAACAAGACCAAAAGCTAGTTCTTTGAAAAAAATCATCAAAATTGATAAACCATTGGCCAAACTGACAAAAGAAAAACAGGGGAGGAAGCAAATAACCTGAATGAGAAATGAAATGGGCGATATTACAACAGACCCAACTGAAATTAAAAGAATCATATCAGATTACTATGAAAAATTGTACTCTAACAAATTTGAAAACCTGGAAGAAACGGATGAATTCCTAGAAACACACTACCTACCTAAACTAACACAAACAGAGGTAGAACAACTAAATAGACCCATAACAAAAGAAGAGATTGAAAAGATCATCAAAAAACTCCCAACAAAAAAAGCCCTGGCCCAGATGGCTTCACGGCAGAGTTCTACCAAACTTTCAGAGAAGAGTTAACTCCTCTACTACTAAAGGTATTTCAGAGCATAGAAAAAGACGGAATACTACCAAACTCATTCTATGAAGCCACCATCTCCCTGATACCAAAACCAGGTAAAGACACCACAAAAAAAAAAAAAAAAAAGACAGACCAATATCCCTCATGAACTTAGATGCAAAAATCCTCAACGAAATTCTAGCCAGTAAAATTCAATAACATATCAAAAAAATAATTCACCATGACCAAGTGGGACTTATACAAAGTATGCAGGGATAGTTCAACATTAGAAAAACAATTAATGTAATCCACCACATAAATAAAACAAAAGACAAGAATCACGTGATTTTATCAATTGATGCAGAAAAGAAAGGCATGTGACAAAGTTCAACACCCATTCATGATAAAAACTCTCAGCAAAAGAGGAATAGAAGGAAAATTCCTGAACATAATAAAGTGCACTTATACAAAGCCAACAGCCAACATCACCCTAAGTGGAGAGAGCCTGAAAGCATTCCCCTTGAGATCAGGAACCAGACGAGGATGCCGTTTATCACCACTCTTATTCAACATTGTGCTGGAGGTCCTAGCCAGAGCAGTTAGGCTAGATAAAGAAATAAACGGCATCTAGATTGGCAAGAAAGAAGTGAAATTATCTGTATTTGCAGATGACATGATCTTACACACAGAAAACCCTAAGGAATCCTCAAGAAAACTACTGAAACTAATAGAAGAGTTCAGCAGAGTATCAGATTACAAGATAAGGATACAACAATCAGTTGGATTCCTCTACACCAACAAAAAGAACATCGAAGAGGAAATCACCAAATCAATACCATTTACGGTAGCCCCCAAGAAGATAAAAGACTTAGGAATAAACCTTACCAGAGATGTAAAAGACAAAGAAAACTACAATACACTTCTGCAGAAACCAAAAGAGACCTACAAAAGTGGAAAAACACACCTCGCTCACGGACAGGAAGAGTTGACATTATAAAAATGCTTATCCTACCAAAAGCGATCTATACATCTAATGCAATTCCAATCCAAATTCCAATGACATTCTTTAACAAGATGGAGAAACAAATCACCAGCTTCATACGGAAGGGAAAGAGGCCCCGGATAAGTAAAGCATTACTGAAAAAGAACAAAGTGGGAGGCCTTACTCTACCTGATTTTAGAACCTATTATACTGCCACGGTAGTCAAAACAGCCTGGTACTGGTACAACAACAGATACATGGACCAATGGAACAAAATTGAGAATCCAGGCGTAAATCCATCCACATATGAGCAGTTAATATTTGACAAAGGCCCCAAAACACTTAAATGGGGAAAAGACAGTCTTTTTAACAAATGGTGCTGGCATAACTGGATATCCATCTGCAAAAAAATGAAACAAGACCCATGCCTCACTCCATGCACAAAAACTAACTCAAAATGATCAAAGACCTAAATATAAAATCTAAAACGATAAGATCATGGAAGAAAAACTAGGGACAACATTAGGAGCCTTAATACATGGCATAAACAGTATTCAAAACATTACTAACAATGCATAAGAAAAACTAGGTAATTGGGAGCTCCTAAAAATCAAACACCTATGCTCATCCAAAGACTTCACCAAAAGAGTAAAAAGATTACCTACAGACTGGGAAAAAATTTTTAGCTATGGCATTCCTGATCAGCACCTGATCTCTAAAATCTACATGATACTGCAAAATCTCAACTGCAAAAAGACAAATAACCCAATTAAAAAATGGGCAAAAGATATGAATAGATACTAAACTAGACATTCAGGCAGCTAACAGATATATGAGGAAATGTTCACGAGCATTAGCCATTAGAGAAATGCAAATCAAAACTACAATGAGATTCCATCTCACTCCAACAAGGCTGGCATTAATCCAAAAAACACAAAACAATAAATGTTGGAGAGGCTGTGGAGAGATTGGAACACTTATACACTGCTGGTGGGAATGTCAAATGGTACAGGCACTTTGGAAATCAATTTGGCACTTCCTTAGAAAGCTAGAAATAGAACTACCATACAATCCAGCAATCCTACTCTTTGGAATATATCCTGGAGAAATAAGAGCCTTTACATGAATAGATATATGCACACCCATGTTCATTGCAGCACTGTTTCCAATAGCCAAAAGATGGAAGCAACCAAGGTGCCCATTAATGGATGAATGGATAAATAAATTATGGTATACTCACACAATGGAATACTATGCATAGATAAAGAGCAGGGAGGAATCTGTGAAACATTTCATAACATGCAGGAATCTGGAAGGCATTATGCTGAGTGAAATTAGTCAAAACAACAAATATTGTATAAGACCACTATTATAAGAACTCAAGAAATAGTTTTAACAGAAAAGAAAATATTCTTAGATGGTTACAAGAGCGGGGAGGGAGAGAGGGGGAAGAGAAGTATTCACTAACTAGACAGTGGATAAGAACTGCTTTAGGTGACGCGAAAGACAACACGCCATACAGGCGAGGTCAGCACAACTGGACTAAACCAAAAGCAAAGAAGTTTCCAGAATAAACTGAAAGCTTTGAAGGCCAGCGTAGCAGGGGCAGGGGTTTGGGGACCATGGTTTCAGGGGACATCTAAGTCAATTGGCACAATAAAATCTATTATGAAAACATTCTGCATCTCACCTTGGAGAGAAGCGTCTGAGGTCTTAAATGTCAGCAAGCAGCCATCTAAGATGCATCAATTGGTCTCAACCCACCTGGATCAAAGGAGAATGAAGGATATCACGGACACAAGGTGATTACGAGCCCAAGAGACAGAAAGAGCCACATAAACCAGAGACTACATTAGCCTGAGACCATACGAGCTAGATGGTGCTCGGCTACAACCAATGACTGCCCTGACAGGGAACACAACAGAAAACCCCTAAGGGAGCAGGAGAATTGTGGGATGCAGGCCCCCAAATTCTCATAAAAACACCAGACTTAATGGTCTGACTGAGACTAGAGGGACCACAGTGGTCATGGCCCCCAGACCTTCTGTTGGCCCAGGACAGGAACCATTCCCAAAGCCAACTCTTCAGATAGAGATTGGACTGGACAATGGGTTGGAGAGGGATGCTGGTGAGGAGCGAGCTTCTAGGATCAGGTGGACGCTTGAGACTATGTTGGCATCTCCTCTCTGTAGGGGAGATGAGAGGGTGGAGGGGGTTAGAAGCTGGTGAAATGGACACGAAAAGAGAGAGTGGAGGGAGGGAGCGGGCTGTCTCATCAGGGGGAGAGCAATAGGGAGTGTGTAGCAAGGTGTGTATAAGTTTTTGTGTGAGAGACTGCCTTGATTTGTAAACTTTCAGTTAAAGCCCAATAAAAATTAAAAAAAACCATATGGAACACAGTTCTACTTTGACACACATGGGTTTGCCATGAGTCAGGGTTGGCTTGAAAGCAACTGATTTTTGAACGGGTCTCTGAGACCTCCAGAATTATTGAAGACCACATTTTAGAACTCCTAACGGAGCACCTAGTGACAAAGGTCTACATAGTGTAGCCTAGTTCTATTAGACATAGTGAATACTCAGTCCAAAGGTATTCTTGGAGTCACTAAAATCTGGGCATCATGAAGCAAAGAAGGGAGTCCCATGGCCCAGAGAAAGAAAATAGGCCAAGGGGCAAGAGTTGAAAAACACTGAGCATTGAGCCCCCTCCAGAGACCCTTTTCTATGCTGAGTTTCATATTCTTGAGCAACCAGTTGTCTCTCTGGGATTGCTTCTCACCTGACTAGTTGATACAGGGACTGGTGGTCTGGCTCACTTAAGCACATCTCATGCTGCTTTAAATCTCCACCTAAGAACTCCTTCTAGAATCATCAGACCCTTGCAAGGACAGAGGTTACTGTTCACATCCCAGCTCCAATCTGACCCATCCAAATTTAAATCTTTTATATATCATGCTTTCTGTTAAGCTTTCCACTGGGAGAAAAACCTCTGTGGCCAAAATCAACAAGCACTCAAGCAAGCAAACTATTTCCAGCAATAACAGAAGTAAAAACAAGTTTAAAATAGGAAGCCACTGTTGCATTTTAAGTGTGGAAGTGGTAGTGGATGGGCAATTTAAATTATCACTCTGGGCCCTGAGGTGAGGTTGGTTTGAGAGGTGACTGACTGGAGACAGGCAGACCTGTTAGAAGGATGTATAGGAATCTAGGTGAGGGATGGTGAGTTAGTGAGGGCAGAGAGGGAAGGCCTAATCCTGGGCTGACTGGAGCCGGAGGCCTCAGGAGAGCCCTCAGTAGAGTGTGGCACTAGGGAAACTGACTAGAGCCTGTCTATCTGGGTTCAAAGCACAGCTCTGCCACTGGCTATCCATGCAGCCACGGGCAGTTTATTTATTTTTTAGTTCTTTTTTGTGTGCGTATGGTATTTCTTTCTTTTTTTTTTTTTTTTGTACTTTAAATGACGGTTTACAGAACAAACTAGTTTCTCATCAAACAGTTAGTACACGTATTGTTTTATGACATTGGTTAACAATCCCATGACATGCCAACACTCTCCCTTCTCAACCCTGGGTTCCTTATTACCAGCTTTCCTGTCCCCTCCTGGCTTCTAGTCCCTGCCTCAGGGCTGGTGCATCCCTTTTGTCTTGTTTTGTCCTGTGGGCCTGTTCAATCTTTGGCTGAAGGGTGAACCTCAGGAGTAGCCTCATTACTGAGCTGAAGGGGGCCATACTCTCAGGGCTTCTCCGGTCTCTGTCAGGCCAGCAAGTCTGATCTTTCTGTTTGTGGGCAGTTTATTTAAACTCTCTGCACTCTCATTTATAAAATAGGGATGATAGTAGGAGTAGCTACCATCACAGAGTTATGATGAGGACTAAAGAAATGAATATAGATCAAGTGCTTTAGAATCATGCCAAGCGGAGAGTGGGCACTGTATGAGTGATCCTTATTTTAAAAAATATTTAAGAGATAAAATAAGCAGAACTTGACTGTACAGGAGAGGTGGCCAAGGAGAGGGTTGACATTCAGATCTTTGGTTTGCATGACTGAGTGAATGATAGTGCCGTGAATTGAGGATTTGGTAGTGGTACAGAGGACAAAGTCATTGTGCATCAAAGACCACACTTTACTTACATTTCAATGCTGCTTTAGTTGTAGTAGTCTATACAAGCCATTTATCTCCCTGTCGCCATATTTTTCCTCATTTTTATGTAAGTTTTATATCTTCCTTCTATTTATTGCATTTCTTTAATATATGTATACCCATATGTATACATATGCTGTGTCCTAAAGGTTCTGATAGGAAATGTTTTCATTCTCATTGGATTCTATGAATATCTTTATTCCATCCTTAATATCTTCTATAATCCAGTCTTTTTTGAGCAGGGTATTGTTCAGTTTCCAAGTGTTTGATTTCTTTTGCCTGCTTTTTCTGTTATTGATTTCTACTTTTATGGCCTTATGGTCAGAAAAGGTGCTTTGTAATATTTCAATATTTTGGATTCTCCTAAGGCTTGCTTTATGACCTAATGTGTGGTCTCTTCTAGAGAATGTTCCATGTGCACTAGAAAAGAAAGTATACTTGGTTGCTGCTGGGTGGAGTGTTCTGTATATGTCTATGAGGTCAAGTTGGTTGCTTGTGGCATTTAGATCTTCCGTGTCTTTATTGAGCTTCTTTCTGGGTATCCTGTCCTTCACCAAAAGTGGTGTGTTGAAGTCTCCTACTATTATTGTGGAGCTGTCTATCTCACTTTTCAGTGCCAATAGAGTTTGTTTTATGTATCTTGTAGCCCTGTCATTGGGTGCATAAATATTTAATATGGCTATATCTTCTTGGTATATTGTCCCTTTAATCATTATATAGTGTCCTTCCTTGTCCTTTATGATGGATTTAACTTTAAAGTCTATTTTGTCAGAAATTAATATTGCCACTTCTGCTCTTTTTTGATGGTTCTTTGCTTGTTATATTTTTTCCATCCTTTGAGTTTTAGTTTGTTTGTGTCTCTAAGTCTATGGTGTGTCTCTTGTAGGCCGCATATAGACGGATCATGTTTTTTAATCCATTCTACCACTCTCTGTCTCTTTATTGGTGCATTTACTCCATTTATATTCAGCGTAATTATGGATAGGTATGAATTCAATGCTATCATTTTGATGTCTTTTTTGGTGTGTTGTTGACAGTTTCTTTTTCCCACTTAATTTTATGTGCTGAGGGGATTATCTTTATATATTGTCCTTTCCTTATATTTGTTGTTGTTGATTTTGTTTCTGCTGAGTGTCTATTTTTCTTCTTATATTTTACTTTGATGAGTAGGGCAGTTTGTCTCCTTTGTGGTTACCTTATTATTTACCCCGATTTTTCTAAATTTAAACCTAACTGTTATTTCTTTGTATCACCATATCTTCCTCTCCATATAGGAAACCTATGAATACATTTCTTAGTCCCTCTTTATTATTTTAACATTGTCTTCTTTTATGTAATTACATCGCTGTTACCCTGTTTTGAGCTTTTTTTTTTTTTTAATCTTGCTTTGTTTTTTTGATTTCCCTGTCTGGGTTGACTTCTGGTTGCTCTGCCCAGTGTTCTAGTCTTGGGTTGTTACCTGATATTATTGATTTTCTAACCAAAGAACTCCCTTTAGTATTTCGTGTAATTTTGGTTTGGTTTTTATGAATTCCTTAAACTGCTGTTTATCTGGAAATGCCTGAATTTCACCTTCATATTTAAGAGACAGTTTTGATGGATATATGATTCTTGGCTGGCAATTTTTTTCCTTCAATTTTTTAAATATGTCATCCCATTGCCTTCTTGCCTGCATGGTTTCTGCTGAGTAGTCTGAGATTATTCTTATTTGCTCTCCTTTGTAGGTGACTTTTCGTTTATCCCTAGCTGCTCTTGAAATTCTTCATCTTTGGTTTTGGCAAGTTTGATTATATGTCTTGGTGACTTTCTTTTAACATCTATCTACCTTATGTGGAGTTTGATGAGCATCCAGGATAGGTATCTTCTCATCTTTCACGATATCAGGGAAGTTTTTTGCCAACAAATCTTCAACTATTCTCTCTGTATTTTCTGTTATCCCTCCCTGTTCTGGTACTCCAATCACTAGTAGGTTATTTCTCTCGATAGAGTCCCACAAGATTCTTAGGGTTTCTTCTTTTTTTTTAATTCTTTTATCTGATTTTTCTTCAAATATATTAGTGCCAAGTGATTTATCTTCAAATTCAGAAATTCCGGCTTCTACTTGCTCAATTCTGCTCCTCTTTCTATTGAGTTGTGTACTTCTGTAATTTTATTGTTAATCTTCTGAATTTCTGATTGTTGTCTATGGAGTTTTTCAGCTTATTAAATTTTTCATTATGTTCCTGAATAATCTAATTTCTTCAGTTGCTTTATCTGTGCGTTCCTTGGCTTGTTTTGTGTATTGCTTCATTTCCTTCCTGATGTCTTGAAGGGTTCTGTATATTAACCTTTTGTATTCTGCATCTGGTAATCCCAGGAATGCACTTTCTTCTAGAATATCCCTGGATTCTTTGTTTTGAGAACTTGTTGAAATGATCATAGTCTGTTTGTTTATGTGACTTGATATTGACTGTTGTCTCCAAGCCATCTATAAGTTGTTGTATTAGTTTATACTTGCTTACTGTCATAGCGTCTTGCTTTGTTTTGTTTTGATATGCCCAAATGGGTTGCTTGAGTGAGCTAGCTTGATTATTTCACCTTTGGAACTCTGACATCCTACCCCCAGATGGCTGGAGCTGTTATCAGGTATATCAGTGTAGGATTCCATTCACTTTTCTTGTATGAATTCAGCTTAGGTGTCCAGGTAGCTGATCATCACGTGTGTGGTACAGGCTCTGCCTACAGTCTTAGAGGGGCAGGGTTGATTGGTATATGTACCGGTACCTGATTGCAGCATGGGGTCATGCTCTGAACAAGGCAGAGGGCTGAGAACAGACCCCCAAGTGTCTCTGAGGAAAGTGTGTCTCTCTTCCCTAGAGCATGCTCGTGGGTGGGTTCTGCAGATGGATCATGGGCACCCAATGTTTTTGGTTGTAAGGACTGGGAGGTAGCAGGTATCCTTGGACCCCTGTCATGGGTGGCTGGGTGACCTGAGTGGAGCTACCAGTCCTTAGGCCACTGATGTGGGTAGATGAGGACCCTGTTAAATAGGCAAAGCAATGTCAAACATCAAACACCCACCTCTGCACCACACAGCTGAATCGGCTGGAGTCTGCCAACAAAGGCCTATTCTCCTGAAATAGGCTCACACAGGTCCATGCAGAGGGGAAGGGTGCTCAAAGTCCATTGACCATTTATGCCTGGACAGGAGCTGCTTCTGTCCTGAGCTCCCCTGGTTAGTGGAGCTGGCAAATAATCTTTTCACCCAGTTGCAAATTTTTTCCTTCTCCAGGGCAGGAAGGAATGCTCTAGGCGCTCGACAGTGCCTATCTCAGGCCCAGGGAATTCAGCCACTGAAGCCGGCTTGTGGGTGCAGGGGGCACGGTAAAATATACACAAATACCTAGCTTTTGCCGAGAGAGCCGTTCTTCTCTGGTTCCAGAGGTGTGAGTAGGCTGTGTGGCTGGCTGCTTCTCCCTGAGGAAACTGCAGCCGAACGCTAGTACCAGTCTGCAGCCGCTGCTCTGGGAATGGTGCCTGAGGGCTCCCTGCAATTCATGTCTGGTAACTCCTCTCCACTTCTAAACTGTCTCTTCCACCCCCTGCCCCTCTGTTCATTTTCTAATCTTGCCTTTGATGCTCAGGGCTCCTAGCTTGCCATAAATATACCCGTTTCACTTGTTTTTTCAGGTCTTTGTTGTAAAGAGGGCTCGCCAGAAGCATCTGTCTATCCTGCCATCTTGGCTCCGCCTCTGCTCCATAAGGCTTTTTATGGCTGATTTTCAGATGCAGATCACCAGGCCTTTGTTCCAAGGTGCCTCAGAGTTGACTCGAACCACCAATCCGTTGGCTAATAGCCTATCACATTAACAGAAAATAACAAATCATCTGTCTTAGTTATCTAGTTCTGCTATACCAGAAATACCATAAGTGGATGGCTTTAACAAACAGAAGTTTGTTTTCTCAGAGTTTAAAAGGCTAGAATTCTAAATTTAGGACACCAGCTCACAGGGAAGGCTTTCTCTGTCGGTTTTGGGGGAAGGTCCTTGTTATCAATCTTCCCCTGGTCTAGGAGCTTCTCAGCGCAGGGACCCCGGGTCTGAAGGACATGACCTACTCCTGGCACTTCTGTTTTGGTGATATGAGGTCCCTCTCCTCTCTATTCAAGTCTCCCTTTTATGTCTTAAAAGAGACTGACTCAAGACAAAACTTAGTCCTATAGAATGTGTCCTGCGGCATTAACATAACTGCCTCTAATCCTGCCTCATGAACAGCATGCATAGTGGTTAGGATTTACAAAACTTAGGATAATCACATCAGATCACAAAATGGTGGACAATCACCCAATACTAGGAATCATGGTCTAGCCAAGTTAATACACATTTTGGGGGGACACAATTCAATCCATAACATTCCAACCTTTTCTCCCAAAAATTCCTGTCCTTGCCACGTGTAAAATACAATACCCCCTCACCACATTAAGGAGTTTGAAAGTAATTTGATGGGCCAGTGGAGTTTAAGGGGCTCCAGGAAGGCCCAGCAAGGGCTGTGAACTGCAAGTCCATGGAATTTTTTTTTTTTTTTCGCCAGCATAATGCTTAGAATGGAATTTGAATGCTTTTGTCCAATTTCCCAGTCCTCAACATTTTCCATAGTCTTGTCTATTGTTCTTCTTCTTCCTGCCCTTTTTCAGTCCTTTTATGACTCCCTGGCCACTAACTATTTTACCAACACTTTGGCCATTTTTGTTTACTGCCCACTCATGTCCTATAAGTCTCTCTCATTTGCTTTTTACCAATTCTTGTTCCTAGAACCCTTAACATGTGATGAAAAAAAAGGATTTTTAAAAATTTGGAAAATTCTGTATACTAAAACCATTTTTTTGAAATTTACAACATACCTTTGCACAGAAATGCCACTGAGAAGTTGTTGCTCTTGTTAGGTGCTGTTGAGTTTGTTCCGACTTAGCCACCCTATGTACAACAGAATGAAACACTGTCCAGTCCTGCTCCATCCTCACAATTGTTGCTACATTTGAGCCCGCTGTTGCACCACTGTGTCAATGCATCTCGTTGAGGGCCTTCCTCTTTTTCACTGACACTCTACTTTACCAGATGTGATGTCCTTCTCTGGGGACTGGTCCTTCCTGATAACATGTCCAAAGTTGTGAGACAAAGTCTCACCATCCTCATTTCTAAGGAGCATTCTGGGTGTACTTTTTCCAAGACAGATTTTTTTTCATTCTTCTGGGAGTCCATGGTATATTTAGTATTCTTTACCAACACCGTAATTCAAAGGCATCAATTCTTCAGTCTTCCTTACTCATTGTCCAGCTTTTGCATGCATATAAGGCACTGAAAATACCATAGCTTGGCACCTCAGTCCCCAACGTTACATCTTTGCTTTTTAACATTTTAGGGAAGTCTTTTGCAGCAGATTTGCCCAATGCAATATGCCATTTAATTTCCTGACCGCTGTTTTCATGGGCATTGATTGTGGATCCAAGTAAAATGACATCTTTGACAGCTTCAATCTTTTCACCGTTTATAATGATGTTGCTTATTGATCCAGCTGTGAGGATTTTTGTTTTCTTTATGTTGAGGTGTGATCCATACTGCAGGTTGTAGTCTTTGATCTTCGTTAGTAAGTGCTTCAAGTTCTCTTCACTTTCAGCAAGCCCACTGATAACATCTGCATGTAAAAAAGCAAACTAACTATGTTTAACACCACATTTCCCAAGCTAATTTGACTATAGGACTGTCTCTTTTCTTAAATGAATATTGAATAACATCTAGAGTAGCCATCTTCAAAGTGTGGTCTGAGAATCCCTAAGTATCTCTGAGATCTTTTTAGGGGCTCTGTGAAGTCAAAACTATTTCATAGTAATACTAAGACATTGTTTTTCTTTTTTATTCTCAATCTGTCATGAACAGAGTCCAGTAGAGTTTCCTAGAGGCTACATAATGTATGATATTGAAACAACTCAATACAGAAGTGGATATGAGGATCTATTAGGTCAGATATTAAAGAGATTTGAGAAAATGTAAATCAGTGCTATTCTCCTCACTACTTTTTTTGTTGTTTTAAAAAAATTGGTTATTTTTTTATAAAATTGTATTATGTTAACAAGCAAAAAGCTTCTGTGGTTGGAGTTCTCACATGGCAAATATTAATAAAAACAATCCACATAAACAAAGATTCTTTGGGGTTCTCAATTTTTTTAAGAGTGTAAAGGGGTCCAGAGACAAAAAAGTTTGAAAATTTCTGATGTAGCAGAATTACTGGTAGTGGACAACAATTATTATTATAGGGATTTAAAGGTACTATTTTTTTTTTATGGGAAGACAACCCATGTTAGGAGAGCAGAGAAGGCCTTCTGGAGAAGTGACATTCAAGCTGAGAGAGGAAGGATGAGTAAGAGAGTTATCCAGTTGAGGGTAGAGAAAGCAAGTACACTATGCCTACAGACAACATTTTTAAAGGGGGGTGTGCCCTAAGCTGACAGAGAAAAGGAGTTTTAAGCTAGATTGTAAAGAACCATTTGAAGTTCTTATCTTAGGAGTTTTGATGTTATCCTAATAACACTTAGAAGCCATTAAAGGATTTTAAGAATGATGTATCTTTTTTACTTTTAAAAAGATACCCTGATGAGTGTATAAAGAACTGTTCAGAGGAAAGCAAGACTGGAGGCAGTGGGACCAGTTAAGAGAATATCAAAGTTAATTCAGGTGAGAACCAGTATGGCTTGGACCAAGACAGTAACAGAGGCTCTGAGGACTCTACTCATTTTTTATTCAACCGACATTTACTGTGCAGCTACTAAGTAGTAGGCATTATTCCCGAAAATGAAGAGATGGAGGTGAATAATACAGATAAAATCCTTGAACGTATGGAGATTATATTGATAAATGAATAAATAATTAGAAAGATACATTTACCTTTGAAGGAGCAAGAAGTAGACTGACAGTGGATTTTCCGATAGGGCCTATGGAAGACAGAATACAATGGGACGACATCTTTAGAGTACTGGAGGAAAACAACGGCCAAGCAGTAAAAAAAAAAAAAAAGAAAATATTGGATTCAAGCATACATGAACATGAGTCAAAGACTTGAGGGAACTTCTTGTTATCTGAGGATCAAGATTTTAGGCAATAAAAAAATGTGTATAAAACATTGTTGTATAAAACCTCCTACAGTCAAGTCATTGTGGGTTAAACTGCTGTTATGGATAGAATTGTGTACCCCCCCCAAAAAAAAAAGAAAATATGCATTAGAATTCTAATCCCTATACCTGTGAATCTGTCTTGGAAGAAGTACAGCCAGAATGCTCCTTACAAGTGAGAATAGCAAGACTTCGTCTCATGTACTTTGCACATGTTATCAGGAGGAACCAGTCCCTGAAGAAAGATAAACGTCATGCTTGGTAAAGTCGAGAGTCAACGAAAGAGAGGAAGAGCCTCAATGAGATGGATTGACACAGTGGCTGCAACAACGGGCTCAAGAATAACAATGTTTGTGAGGATGGTACAGGACTGGGCAGTGTTTCATTCTGTTGTACACAGAGTCTCTATGAGTTGGAGCCAACTGAAAGGCACCTAACAGCAACAACAACAACATACCTGTGAATGTAATCCAGTTTCAGAATAGGATTCTCTTTGTTGTGTTAATGAGGCCATATACCTGTAGGGTGTGTCCTGAACCTAATCACCAGAGATTTATAAAAAGAGCAGATTAGACACAGAAGTAAGCACAAGGGAATTGCTAAGGAACCAAAGACTACCAGGGTTATAGAAGGTGAAAGAGCCAAGGATCTTCCCCTAGAGAAGATGGGTCTTCCCCTAGAGCTGGGGCCCTGAATTTGGCCTTCCACTTTCCTGAAATGTGAGAAAATAAATTTGTCTTTTTTAAAGACACTCAGTTGTGGTATTTGTGTTGCAGGAGCACTAGCTAAGACAGTTGCTATAACACATTTTAAAAATCTTTGATCTTGGTAAAGACTTATAAACGGGATGAAATATAGAATGGTTTTCTGAATAAAGGATGAAAAAAACCCTACTTGGTGAAGATGATAAACTGACGGAAAGTAGGAAGGGTGTGCAAGGACTACACGGGATAGAAGATTTGTGTTAATAGTTTCTTTGTTGAAGTTTGGGAATGTTTTTTCTTTCACTATCAAACTTGATATACACACACATCTAAAAGCCAAAAGCATTTTTAAACTTGAACAAAGCGTTTCATTTGCATGTGTGCTTTTTTTATTCAACCTGGTTGTTTTTTGTCCACACATGCTGAGGTCTCAGTGTACAATTTACAGGGCACGCTTTAATAACTCTGAGATACACCATTTGTGTTAACTATTCCCTATGTAAGTGCTCATTAGAGTGCTATGCAGGAACAGGATGCAAAACAGAAAAGCCCTGATAAAAAAGTGGAAACATCCTAAGTGTTATAGGTGTTTAAATCGGCCAGCACTTCCTCCCCTTCCCTCTGAAGATGTATCAGAATTTGTGAGCAATGTTAATATTTCCATTTTCACAACAAGGGGCACAATTCTGAAGAGAAGTTTTAAAAGCTCTGGAAAGTTTTCTTTAGCAAAGAAGCTGACATTTAAGTACACATTTAGCTTTGTGTGACCTCCTTCTCTCCTGACTGATAGCACAATGAGCCCTCCTGGTTTGCCTTGGAAACTCTGGTGGCTAGTCATTAAGAGCTATGCTGCTAACCAAAAGGTTAGCAGTTCAAATCCACCAGGCGCTCCTTGGAAGCCCGATGGGGGCAGTTCTACTGTGTCCTGTAGAGTCACTATGACTCGGAATCGACTCCACGACAACGGGTTAAAGGGTTTGCCTACTTCTGGGGTGCATAGTCCTCCTCTTTCTCTGCCCCATTTCCTTTTTAAAATCAGAGTTGGTGTTAATAGGCTCTATGATGACACATTTAAAACCTAAGGCATTCAAGGCCACTTGAGAGTGCAGAAACAGGGATTTGGGAATGGGGCAATGGAATTTTCTGCGTCTGCCAAAATATATAATTCAGAACCTGTATTTGGAACCCTGATAGAAGTCGAATTCTCAGGACTCCTTAAGATACTCCCAGCGGAGTTTTATTTTTTTCGGGGGAGGTAGGTGGGGGGGGGCGAGAGGGGTTGGATAGGGAGGGCCGAGACATCCTCAAGTTCAACTTTCTAAATCCTAGGAAGGCAGGGATGCAAACTGCCCCGCGAGGAATATCCACGACGTAACCCTTATACTTCACCCTGGGCTGCATCTTTCCCAGCCCATCTCTTAGACTTTTGGAAGGCCTGTGAGGATGGGCAAGAGGAGTTGGGAACTGCTGGAGCAACCCACACCGTCCTCCTCTGAGCGGTTGGGTAGGGAGGAGGCCTTTCAGTGAGAGTGAGAAAGGGAGGGAGGGAGAAAGGAAGGAAGGGGAGCTAGAGCTAGGAGTGGAAGAGGCAGCCTGGCCCGGGGCTGATTGGCTCCCGAACCCCAGCCCTCTCGAAGCGGTTTATAAGAGCTGGGGCGGCCGGGCCCGCTGCCCGCTCGCCAGCGCGCCCTAGGAGTCGGCGCCCGGCACTCAAGGCCTCGCCTAGTCCAGTTCGGACTCCGCTGTGGTCTCCTGAGTTTGCGGCCCCCAGATCGAGAAAGAGGGAGCGCGCGAGAGAGGAGAGCGCCGAGCGAGCGGAGCAGAGCGCCATGCGCCGCGCCAGCCGAGACTACACCAAGTACCTGCGCGGCTCCGAGGAGATGGGCAGTGGCGGCTCTGGCGCCCCGCACGAGGGCCCCCTGCACGTCCCGCCGCCGCCGCCCGCATCACACCCGCCCCCCGCTGCCTCCCGCTCCATGTTCGTCGCCCTACTCGGGCTGGGGTTGGGCCAGGTCGTCTGCAGCGTCGCCCTGTTCCTCTACTTCAGAGCGCAGGTGAGTGCCCGCCTGCCCCTGAGAGCGCGGTCGGGGCGCACCGCCCTCACTGTTGGGGAAACTGAGTGTGGCCGCCGAGCTCGGCTCCCCAGACCCTCTGTATTCAGACCGGCAGAGTGACTAAAAGGAAGGGAGAGTGCACTTGGGGAGAGCCGAGCGCGACGCTGCGCAGGGCTGCGCGCATGGGGACAGCGGGGCGCGCTCGCCTCTCCTTGGTACACGCACTCCTGCGCAGCAGCGCGCCAAAACCTGGGCTGCCCTTGTCTGGCTAGTTTGAATTTCCCCCGTGAGACGGCATTGGCCGCTCACCTCTTAGAAGTGTTCGCAAACTTTTTTCGTCCTTCCATTTCTTACTTGGAGGTAAGAAGCAACTCCATGAGTAGCAATTGAGTCAGTGGCAACTGATTTGGCTTGGTTTTGGTTTAACTTCCACTTAGGGGGGAAAAATGCGCCTTTGCTTAATCTTCAACCCTTTCCTTGCCCGCTCACCACGCAGGGGATTTCGGTTTCTGGGCTGGCTGCTCTTCAGGTCTTCTCTGAGCCACAGCGCTTGAAGTGCATCGGCTTCTGGAGCACACAGTGCGGAAGGTGGTGGTGCTTGCGGTGCCTGCAGCGGTTGGGATAGTGGGTGGCTATGTCCCAGGTCGCCAGATGAGCCCAATGGCACAGCGCGATCGGAGAAGCCTGGTCGTGGGGCACGGGGCACCGTTGCTGCTGCTGCATAGTCCTCTGGGACTCCTCTCGCAGTGAGGGTGAAGGAGGCAAGGTATGGGTGGTGGTGGTGGTGTGTTTGGGAGATAGTGGTGAAGTTCTTTCCAGTAGCACAGCCTGTCTACAATCTAGCAAGTACCAGCCTTTTAAAAGACGAGCCAGGCCTGCATGAAGGCTCAGAACTGCAGGAAGATAGGAGAGAGGAAGGGGTAAATTTGTAATATTATGCTTTCTGGTGGTTTATGCCCTTGTGTTTTCTTGGAAATTGCAGTGCCGTTGGTTGGATTCATTCAAGTAATCTTGTCTGGTGCTATGAACTCTTTCTCAGAGGAAGTGGGGGGCTGACTGTGCATTTTTTTATGGGAAAAGAGAGTTGGGTTTGGCCTTCATTTGTTTTCAGGCTCATAGGTGATTACTTAACCAAACTGGAAGCACAAAAACCTGACATTGCTTGGCTTGTCTAGCTTTTCGTCATGTGCCTGCATCTTGCCATTGCTTTTAATCATGGGATTTTTGTTAAATGTTCATTATCCTCTAGTTCACTTTTTGTAGAGCTGTTTTGATTATCTGTTAAAACAAAAGTAGAAGTGCTCTGAGCCGTACTTCAGAAAACCAATATTTGCATATTAATAAGAAATGATCTTTACCTGTTGAGGGAATTTTTTTTTTTTTTTTTTGCTGAATAGATGACTTTTGAGTGGTTGCCTTGCAACATAGGTTACAGAAATCTACATGGAAGCGATGAGATATTTTCCTTTCATTGGCGTATGTTGCAGTCAAGAACGAGTGGTTTAATTTTTTTTTTTCCATCTAGCATGTTGTTTTTTCCTATCAGTTAAATTGATTTCGACTCACAGAGTAGCACTTCTTCATAGGGTTTTCATGGCTATAATCTTTACCAAAGCAGATCAGAAGGTATTTCTCCCACAAAGCTCAGCTCTGGGTGGGTTCCAGCTGCTAATCTTTTGGTTAACAGCTAACTGCTTATCTGTTGTCTGACCAGGGCTCCTTCCTGCCTATTTAATGCTGTGTATTGAGTGCCTCCTATGCACGACACTATTCAATACTATGAGATATGAGGCAAGAATAATTCATTCGACATACGTTGTGCACCTACTGTGTGCATGACGTGGTTCCAGGTAATGAAGTGGCATATAAAGATGCTTTACAGGGTTCTGTCTTTCAGGGGCCTGCAACAAAAGACTCTTAAAATCTTTTAAGCAAAAAGAAGTCAGCATTCAGAAAAGGGTAAGAAAATGCAGTAATTCTCCACCTTTTATCTCCTCCGACACCTTAGGGATATGACATTTTCATAGCAGTAACAGTGAAGTGGGTGTTCAGTGTTGAAAGAGCAGGAGGGAATGAGAGGGTTCTAGAGCAGGTGGGAATGAGAGAGTCCTAGGGACCATGTGCAGTGTAGCTTGGAAGGAACCATGGAATTGGTATGGCCATGCAGAAAAGAGTGACCTGCTGAGCTCTTAGTACAGTTGTTCAGCATTCCTGTAGGAATTCTTAATATTAATGGTCCAGAGGACTACAAGGTCTGGCCTTCTGATGATCACTTATAACTTATCTTCTGCATTAAAGTCAAGAGGTCTTGATGATACATGGATAAAAGGGAAACTCTTTCTAAAGTAAGCCTCGCTAGCAAATTCTCATTTGGAGAGCTTAATGTCACCAGATTTTTGGATACAGTTTTCCGAAATGCCATGAAACTTGGGTTTCTCTAAGACTTACGTAGAGTATTTGAGCCGTTACTCTGAGCACGATTTTGCACTACATTTGGAAAGGTCATCTCCCTCAGTGAAGAAGTAATATTAGGAGTGACGTGTTCATGCGAACCTACCATTAAAGCTGGTTGCATTTTACCAGATGTTGTATCTGTGCTTGAAACCTAATATCATCACAGCCATTGAGAGATACTTTCTGAAATATTTACAAGCAAAAGACAGTAGTGTCTGGACTTTGTTTCAAAATGATCAGTGGGGAGAGTAGGGGTTAGGGAAGTGGTTAGTTATAGAGGAAACAAGACTGGCCATGGGTTGATAATTGTTGAAGCTGAGTGATCAGTATATACAGGTTGAACTCTAGTATTCTTTCTACTTTCGTATATATCTGAAGCCTTCTTTTAAAGTTCTAGCTAAGAGAACAGACTCAATTTGACCTGTCACTGATCCTGCATTTTCTTTGATATCAGCTCCTTGTGGATCAACTACTTGGAGTTTCTGGATGCATTTGAATGAGAATGAAATCATCTAGTAGCAGGTAACATGTTTGCAGTTTAAAGTAAAGAAAAAGGAGCCAGTTTCATTGTTTTTGATTAAAGGTGGAGGTAAGATGCTGTTCCAATCCTCAAGAAAGAGAAGTTTAATTTTAAGTGCATAAAGAAGGATGCCCAGCAGATTGTAAAAATAGCAGTGACTATTAGTTTTTCATTTCTCCGGCCTCAACTTATGTTTGAAGAGTTAAAAATGAATCAGCCTCCGGAGTGTTTGCAGCTTGCCCGTGCCTAGATGAAAAAAAAACAAATGTACCAGATCCCGCATAGATTGGCTTTTCCCCACCAACCCACCGATGAGAAAATAGCATGTGGGCTTGTGCTATATATTTACCACATAGTATTCATACTTCGGTTTACAAAGGAAAAAAAAAAAAAACCCTTCCAAAAAGTTGCTTGTAAAATTCGTATGTGTGTTTAACATCCATAGAATCATATATCAAAGCTGAGAGTTTAGCCACAAGATAAGCTTTTCAGAAAACTCAAGTTCTTTTGCTCTTTCAACTCCTTCCCCCATCTCCCGATGCGCACACGCCAACCTTGAGGGCTGTTACCCAGGAGAGCAGTGACGGCTGACAATCTGATGTAAAGCTGTGCAGGCTGCCAGTTTGAAAACACAGATAACGAAGTAGCACAAACGTCAAGCATCCTGCCTCACTTGATTTTCAAGGAAGTTTAAAAAAAAGAGAAAACTGAAGTTCATTTCATATGAACTACATTATCTGATAAATGCACTTTGAAAGTCCGTTTTGAATCTGATAGTCAAGATTTATTTGGTGTTTTCAGACATTTCTAGGTACAATGAATTCCTTCATGACTCAGTTTACTGTGGTTTTCTGGTGAATGTCTGGCTTCCTCAGTGGAGTGTAAGTTCGATGAAAGTAGCGACGGCCTGTATCACTCACACTACCTTATTCCAATCGTGTAGCCCCGTATGTTTAATTTACTGAGAAGGGTTTTAAAATGATTTACAACCCTATGCATATGTCAGTTTCTAATGTGTAACATGAAATGATCTGATTAGCTATCAAAATGGACAAAAGTATAATTTTTCAGTCGTGTAAGTCCTCTATCCGGATTGCTGTGTGCCAAGGGATGGGTTGTTAGATAGAATCACTCATTTAATCCTCTGTGAGCTTCCAGTGCTGTTCACACCCCATGTTCTGAGTTCCTTCAACCTAGAGGCCACAGGAGGGGAAGTCCTAATCTACCTTTTCCTGGTTGGTCCTGCACCCCGAACCTCCGCTCTTCGCCTTTCTCCTGGTCACCATTTTCTGCAAAGGAGAGCTGCAAAGATACCCAGAATGAGAAAGACATTTAATTGTAGATCAAAAATTAATTTCTAACGGATGATCCTTAAGTAAACAAATGAATGTATCAAAAATAATTGTGTCACACTTGCATGATTTCTTTTGGATAAACAACTGTTAAAGTTTTCTATATGTTTTAGTTCTAATGTTACCTGTCCAAACAGTGGCTCTCGCTGCACACTAGAAGTACTGGGAGAGACAGACACCAAGTGGCTCCTACCCCGAGATGCTGATTGGCTTGGCCTCGCGGGGGCGGGGGAGGGGGGTCTGGGCATGGGCATTTTTTAAAAGGGAGAAGGGATAAAATCTTGGCATTATATTGACTTGTATCAAATCGTGAACCATTAGCAATTGTAGTATTTGTACTAATTGGTGCTGCTTATAATAAAATTTAAAAATTTGTCTCCAATGAAATTTGGGGTCATTTTAATAGCAGAAAATCTATATTTGTGTATTTGGCATTTAAGGCATGATTTCTCAAAGCTTTTTTAGCATGTGAATCACCTGGGATCTAGTTAAAATGCAGATTTCCATGCAGTGCTCTGGGGTGGGGCCTGAGTTTTGCATTCCTAAACAGATCCCTGGCCTGATGATACTGCTGGTCCTTGGACCACACTTCGAGAAGCAAGGGTGTAGGGGACTGCTGCTTCAGTTAGACAGCTCTTACCTTGTCAACAGGATTCGAACTTAACCAATTTTAGGGCCTGAAGGCACTCTCCAAGGAGCCCTGGTGGTGCAGTGGTTAAAGCACTTGGCTGTTAACTGAAAGGTCGGTGGTTCAAACCCACCAGCTGCTCCATGGGAGAAAGATGTGGCATGGCAGCCTGCTTCCGTAAAGATTACAGCCTTGGAAACCCTATGGGACGGTTCTACTCTGCCCTATAAGGTCACTATGGGTCAGAATCAAATCACGGCAAGGGGATTTTTTTTTTTTTTTTTTAGGCACTCTCCTGCAGCTCTGCATTGTTCCTTTAGCTAAGCAGTTTTCTGATGGTGAGCAACGGAGGCAGGAGGCCTTTTGCGCGGCTCTTTTTTCCTGAGGTCTGAACCCCATGGCTTTTCTGGTTTTGTGGGATACTTATTGACATACACATAAATGAGCTTTCTTTCTTTTTTTTTTTTTTTTTTAATATGATTGGAAGCTTTCTTTATATAAAAACTCACATATCTGATTATTTTAATGAAAATATGAAAAATAAATATGGCTTGCAAATAGTTTTGCTTGGTGGATAGTACCTCTCCCACGATCATGTTTTGTTGTTAGCTGCTGTCAAGTCAGCCCCCAACTCATGGCAACCCCATGCACAGCGGAATGAAACGCTGCCTGGTCCTGCACCATCCCCACAATTTGTTACAGATCAGACCATTGTGACGCACAGGGTTTTCACTGGCTGATTTTTGGAAGTAGATCACCAGGCCTTTTTTACTACTCCTTCTTAATGCGGGATCTCCACTGAAACCTATTCAGCGTCATAGCAACATACAAAACTCCGCTGTCACATGGCTAGTGGCTGTGCCTGAGGTGCACTGGCCACGAATCGAACCTGGATCTCACACATGGAGGGGGAGAATTTTGCCACTGAACCACCAATGCCTCATGCTCTCACGATCATAGATAATCCTTATATTTGCGAGGCTGGAATAACAAAATTCGTATTAGTGGATGCATGTTTGTTGCAAGGCCTTAATTTTGCTTTGGGAATTTCAGGTACTGGTGGGGAACTTCCCAGTTTATTTCTGATGGCCGGTTAATAAACATACACATTCTGATTACTGTTAAAGAGATCAGGAAATGAGGGACTTGGTATTAATTCTAACTGAGCTCTGGTTGTTTTAAACTAATCCAATTTTTCCTTTTTTCCATACTAAATAAGCAAATACACATGAAGTGTATTTGAATTTTTGAAAGAAGAGGACAATAAGTGCAACTATTTTGATAAAAACAGTCGATTGTTAATTATATCTACCCTTTTACTTGGTGGAATCCCTGGGTGGTGCAAACGTTTAACACTGAAAGGTTGGAGGTTCGAGTCTACCCAAGGGTGCCTCAGGAGAAAGACCTGGGGATCTGCTTCCAAAAAATCAGCCATTGAGAACCCTATTGAGCACGGTTCTGTTCTGACACACATGGGGTCGACGTGAGTGGGCGATGACTTGGTGGCAACTGGTTGGTGGTTTTGCTTGGCAGTGGAAACTGCTACAAAGGCTTTGCCAGAGCCTGGAGGAGGAGCAGGCAGACCGTTTACAGAGAACAGCAGTGCTTAGAAATACGGGGTAAGTGCCCTAACCAGGCATCTGCTCATAATACCATGGGGACGTTTTAGGTGGGACAGTCCTCACATTATAAGAATTTTTTAGCACCTGCAAGTATTTTTTTTTTTTTTTAGCACCTGCAAGTATAGGCTGGTTACCTATGCAGTCCTTGCCCCGTGTGACCAGCAGATGTCACCTGCATGCATTCCCTGACACCCCCAGACAGACTACCACTGTAGCTGAGAAACACTGAATCAACAAAAGGGAAAGAGTGCTTCCGGGTTCGGGTTTTGTTTGGAGCTAGGAAATGGATTTCTTTTGTCTCTGATTAAAATATACAGCGATTAAGGGAGGAGGCCGGGCAAACAGTGGCCCAAGGTGATGCTGATTTCTCCTGATGTATGTAGGCTTCGTGCTTCGTATATCCGAACGGGCTTTGTAATCCTGTCTAGTGTGTTGCATCTCACCTGAAGATGAAACGCTTTCTCTGCCCGTACCCACCATCTGTGATTTCCTTGATGCCATTCCCCTCTATGAAGACTTTCACGTTGTCAGATGATTTTGGTAATTTCACCATGAATCACACAAGTATAATTCTGGTATTTTTGAAAACCCACCATAAAACTTGGCTTTGGGTTGTGGAAGATATGCAGCTGCTCATTAAAATGAGTTAAAAGTCCATGTTTTTGCCAACTTGAGGGTAATTATGGTAACTATTAGCCATTGGGAACCCCAGCGGTGCAGTAGTTAAGTGCTCGGCTACAAACCAGAAAGTCGGCGGCGTGAACCTACCAGGTGTTCTGCAGGAGGAAGATGACGCAGTTTGCTCGCATAAGGATTTACAGCCTCGGAAATGCCACAGGGCAGTCCTACTCTGTCTTATAGGGTCGCTCTGAGTTGGACTTTGACTCGACAGCAAGGGGTTTTGGTATTAGCCATTAGGGAAATAAAGACTTTTGCAAGAATGAGTTTTTCCTTAAGTCACACTTTATTAAATAGCAGAATGATTAATGATACCCACTCGAAGGTCCTTTTTTTTTTTTTTTCAGATGGATCCTAATAGAATATCAGAAGACGACACCGACTGCTTTAAGAGACTTTTCAAACTCCATGAAAATTCAGATTTGCGAGACACAACTCCGGAGAGTCAAGACACAAAATTACTACCTGATTCGTGTAGGAGAATTAAACAGGCCTTTCAAGGAGCTGTGCAAAAGGTAGGTTCTTACTGGGGTGGATCAGTCAAGGAAGGACCCTGCTGGCTTTACCAGTACTGAAAATTAAAAGAGGCTGAGTACTATTGACTTGGTCCTTTTTTATTATCATCCTAACAATTTGTAAAAGAGCTAAGGATAATTTTTTTCTAAGGACTAACAGGATTCTTTTGAAGTTGGTAATGATTGATTATGGAGACCAGAGACATTCATGCAAATATTTTTTTCTTGTTTCTTTTTAAGAGGAGGGTTTTAAATTCCTACTTGGAAGGAAGACAAGGTGGTTTGTGGTTAGTCAATGGGTCCGTTTGCTAGTTTGAATTCACTGACCTAGAAACCATTTGCTCAGTTCACAGGACTTTCTGGTAGCTATTTCCTTTACGTTTGGTTTTGTGATGGTAGGATCCCCTTGTCCACATCTGTTGATCCAGGCTCTGATGAGAAGCAGTTGTAACTGGTCCTTTGTTGTCATCTATGCTGAGGAAGTAAGCAAGCAGGGCAGGAAATGATGTGGTGGGTGAGATAAAAATTCTGTGTCTAGTTTCTCGTTTTCCAGGAGAGTTGGATGAGAAGGGAAGAGATGGGGACAGAAAAGACCAATGACTGCTTTCACACTAAACAGCGTCAGTTAAGAAACACTGTAATAACTGGCCATTTTACTTCCCTGACAAAACACCCTTGAGAGTCCTGTAGTTTTGGAATTATATTACTTATTGTTCAATGTACACATACCTGCATGCACATTTCACACCTGGGTATACACTTGCACACATTCATGGATCCACCTCTCCATTCCAACATCTGTTTTGCAGCTTCCTACTAATTGAGAAAGGTTGGCAGCTTGAGCCTGCCCAGAGGCACCTAGGAGGAAATGCCTGGAGGTCTCCTTCCAAAAGGTCACATCTACAAAAATCCTATGGAGTGCAGTTCTACTCTGCAGCCCAAGGGGCCTCCAAGAGTCAGATTTGACTCAATGGCAACTGGTTTTCTTTTCTTCTTTTGGGGATCTCTGGTCATCTCAGAGTAAATTCTGAAATCGTCAAAGCCGGTAAATCTAAATTGAATTTTATTTAGCTTACTTTTTTTTTTTTTCAATACACACATAGTAATTGCACTTTTTTTTCCCAAAGAGGATGCATGTTGGAGGTAGCGATAGGTCGAAAAAACTGTTTGTAAAGATAAGTGTAACACCCATAACACTGAGATTTGGTACTTTTTATCAGATCTGAAACACCACCAACTTTCAGCTTACTTCCTTATTTCATGCACCATTAAGAAAGAAAAAATGTTGGCTGAAAACTTAAACATGATCATCACAGATTCTGGTTTGCATCCCGATTTCATAGATATAAAATGTGAAAAAAAAAAAAAAGTACCTCGTGGACTCTTACTCTAGTATTTGTACGAGAGCACATTGTTTATGAAAACTCCTTTTTCATTATAATTAACGTATGTGGCTTAGCTTCATGCAGTCGATGTATGTTTTAAATGTGGGCTTACATTTAGTGATCTTTTCATCTTACGTGCTAACTTCCAAGCAGGGGCATTTCTGCTGATCTGTCTGTTTTTGTTTTTCTTTTTGATATTTCCTTTTGTATCAATCTGCTTTTTGCTCCATTTGTCAAGTTTATCTCTCACATGCTGAGTAATCTAGCTATAAACAACTATTAACATAGACTAGCAGTAATTTATACATATATATTATATATGTCTATATATTTGTATACACACACACATAAAAGCCTTTGCCATCGAGTCAGTTCTGACTCATGGCGACCCTATGTATACATATATATTCATATATGTATATGTGTATCTATATGTGTGTGTTTATATATGTATGTGTGTATATATATGTATACATAGACACATGTATGAACTCTTAGGAAATATAACATTTGATAATCTTATTTTTTAACTTTTTATTTGGAAATATTTCCAAACTTACAGGAAAGTTGCATGAATAAAAATAATATAGAACAATTACTTGGTGACTAATCTGTACTCTCTGGCGGTCTTGCAATAATCTCTGTTGCTTTTGTGTGCGTATCTGCCCCTACCTGCCCCATCAGAACTTCCCTGTTCATTGCCCCATTTCATTTGAGCTTTCTAAGTGACTGCCTAGATATTATGATAAACCAATTTGTATTTAAATATGTTAATTGGGCAGAATTTTCACAGTTTTAGGAACCTTTTGGAAACATAGTGCCTTGTTCTAAATGGGTAACACTAATTATGAGAGATTCAGTATCTGGTAAGCCAGAACGAGTAAGATTTGTGGGCAGGCAAGAATATGTATTAAAAAAAAATCACCAAAAACCAGTTGTCGTAGTAGACTCCAACTCATGGCAACCCCATGTATGTCAGAGTAGGACTGTGCTTCACTGGGTCTTCAGTGGCTGTCTTTTCAGAAGTAGATCACCAGGCCCTTCCGGGGAGTCTCTTGGTGGACTTCAACCTCCAACCTTTTGGTTAGCAACCTTGAGTGTTAATTGTACCACCCAGGGACTCCACAGTCAACTGCTTTAACTACAGGCACACAGTCTTAATTATACTAAAAGATTATTATAGCTCACAGGATTAATTTCTCATTTGTTTTCATTGTGCTATATATTTTAGCTATTACATATAGGGTCGCTATGAGTCGGAATCGACTTGACGGCACTTGGGTTTGGTTTGTTTTAATAATATTATGCTACAGGTACTTCTTTTTTTTGTAGAAACTTATTAAAATTACTCAGAAACAAAAATAAAAACCAAGCCCACCGCCGTCGAGTGGATTCTGACTCAAATAGATTGTTTACTCATATATCCCACGAGCACCCCATACATCCAGCTGTCTTTCAGTGGAAAAATATATGGTTGCTGCCGTGATTATACGTCCTACATTTCTCCAAATGTGGATTCTGAATCCTTTGGCTCAAAACTCCTTGTTCCATCCACTACAGTAAAAAACTCACTCTTCACACCTTTTAAAGGTTTCCACAACCTGTACCCAAGCTGGTCATCCACAGATAAAAACCTATACTGGAGCGAAAAATAAGGCTTGTCCAGACAAGTCAATGACTCACATTCTCATTTTGACTTCCGGCTATTTGTCTAGTGTCTGCCCATGGCCGGAGTTTAAGGTTCTTTAAGACTGGGGAAGAATAACTTCATGCTAACCAAAGTGCAATCTCTGTATTCCCCAAACACGATTTAGGGCACCTCAGCTTATTGGATAGTGACTTTTTTTTTTTTTTTTCATTAAGGAGCTGTCATAATATACCAATGTGTGTTTAGGGGTGGAAGATGCTATCTCTCCCCTCTAGACAGAGGATCTTTAGGAAGGAGACGAGCATTATCCATGCCTTATCATTAGACTCAACCAACAGCCTCGGAAAGCATATGGGGCAGTTCTGCTCTGTCCTGTAGAGTTGCTAGGAGTAGGAGTCAACTCCACGGCAGCAGGTTTGGTTATTTTTGGTTTTATGTTGTGGGTCTCATGCTAGGCACTTTGCCATACCTTATCCCATACCAAGGAAACCCTGGTGGCATAATGGCTAAGAGCTACGACTGCTAACCAAAAGGTCGGCAGTTCAGATCCACCAGGTGCTCCTTGGAAGCTCTATGGGACAGTTCTACTCTCTCCTATAGGGTTGCTATGAGTCGGAATTGACTTGACAGCATTGAGTTTGCCCTTTTTTTTGTTTTTTTTTTTTAATCCCATACCAAAGGATTTACTCTTCTCTTACCCAGTCAAATAATGTTCTCCTGGGTGTGTCATCCTTTGATGAGGACTGTTGGCTAGGGTGGTATTCTACACATCTTGCTACAATAACCAGGTTTCTCATTTCTCTTGCCAATGCTGAAAATATGATGGTGTATTAGGCATTCATGAGTAGCTTCGTATCTTAGTGTTAGCTCTAATGTAGATATTGAGTGAACCCGTAAAACAAAATTACATGTGTTGCTGGAATCATTATTGAAAGATCAACCCATCCAGTGGTAACAAATGCTAGACATAAGCATAATATCACGTTCTATGTGTGCAAAAAGTAGTGTTTACCCAGCCAATCTTTGGCCAGACAAGTAATGCTGTTTTTTTCCCCTTTTTTTGTTTGTGGCTGGGTTTTCTTGGCTTTTTTTCCCCTTTAGCACAGAACTTTAAAAGTCTCCTAGCGATCCAACCCTACCAACCACAATTTATAAAGTCTATCATAACAGTCTATGACAATAAAGAAAACACTAGCATAAATATGGTGTCCAGTTTATGAAGCGATTCTTGTTTCCAGCTTTGGCAGCCACCAGTGTCTGCCAGTGTGCATGGTGGGGAGGTGAGTGGTGAGCTGGTCTGAGCAGGGGCCTGCCCTGCTTGACGGTGAGGCTACTTGGACATTGTCCTCCAGGCTGGCCTCGGCGGGGTGCCGTCTGTTTATGTACCAAATATGTATTCTGGGTACTCGGAACTGGAACCCTAACTTGGGAGCCATTGCACTTAATTCTAATATGCCAGGTTGTTAATTACACATTCGATACCTGCTTGTAAAAAAAAACTTCCTGAACTTCCTGCAACTTAATTTCAAAGATATTTGAAAAAATGGTATAAAGAAGAGAGATCAGTATCTGTTACAGCATGCTGTATGGGATAGTCTTTAGTATTCCTCCTTAGCCAAAGGGCTTGTTTTGGAACCTAACTGAACTGAAACCCATTGCTCTCCAAAGTGGGATGTTTGATGCATTCAAGATGACCCCCTGGGATGTGGGAATGAAGTATTGAGATTTATATGTATATATTTTTAATATCAGCTTTTAAAGGCATTTGTTTTTCTGAATATTTTGTAATGTATATATTTATATAGGAGTGCTTCTATTTAATATTTAGATAAAAAAGCCTGCACATTTTGGGAACATTCAAAATTTTTTCCCTGTTAGAATTGCACAGTCAGAAAGATCACGGCATGAAGCTGTAAGCTCCGTCAGGACAAAGACTATAACCACTTTCCTTACATTTGAATATATCACCCCAATGCGGTTTCAGAGTCCCTGGGTGGCGCGAACGGTAATGTGCATGGCTGCTAACTGAAAGATTGGCGGTTCAAGCCACTGAGAAGCATCTCAGAAGAACGGCCTGGTGGCCTACTTCTGAAAAATCAGCCAATGAAAACTCTGTGTGTGGGGAGGAGAAGTTTGGATAAGGAGGGAGAGAATGGCTGCCTAACTTGAAGAATGTAATCAGCGTCACTGAATTGTACATGTAGAAATTGTTGAATTGACGTATGTTATGCTGTGCACACTCTCAGCAACAATAACGAAAAAGAAAAAAGAAAGAAAGAAAACAGAAAAGGAAGAAAAGAAAACCCTATAGAGCACATTTCTACTCTGACACACATGGGGTCGCCGTGAGCTGGGGTCGCCGTGAGCTGGGGTCGCCGTGAGCTGGGGTCGCCGTGAGCTGGGGTCTCCGTGAGCTGGGGTCGCCGTGAGCTGGGGTCGCCGTGAGTTGAAATCGACTCAACAGCAACTGGTTAATTCAGCTTCAGGAAAGAATGAATGAACAAATGAATGAGTGATGACTTACTAAACCCTGTGAACTAATACTTTTAAATAAAAATGGGACATTAACCAACTTATCAAGCCACTTTGAATGTTATAAGCCTAGTTCTCATTTATCTGATGTTTTTCCAATGTTACAGTTGATAATTATGAAAATTATTAGCCTGAGGCAATACAGGTCA
Organism: Loxodonta africana; assembly: GCF_030014295.1. Lineage (NCBI taxonomy): Eukaryota > Metazoa > Chordata > Mammalia > Proboscidea > Elephantidae > Loxodonta > Loxodonta africana. The sequence continues at coordinate 61,152,134 of NC_087358.1, forward strand.
TCTTCGGTTAAAGTTCTCTTCAGCTGGACTTTTCACTTTAGTCACATTTCCTCCGGCCTTTTGTTCCTGCCATAGACTGTTTGCTATAGAGGCTACCCTATAATGTGAACTAAAAACACAGCTTTGGCTCTATAATTATGATTTTATAAAACTCTAATTATACTCCAGATTGTGAAAAGCCAAATGATGATAATGAGTACCAATAGGTTATCTTGCTGGCATATTCTTGACTAACCATTTCCTGGAATCAATGATCCTTCAAAGACTTACTGGAAAATGGGACCAGAGAGCCATAATACTGAACAATTAATACTCAGCGGGAAGTCTTTTTTAAGTCTCTGGGGATGAGTACATATTTGGCCTTGTCTCCTGCAGGATTCATACTGTAAATGTACAGTTTCCACTGATAATTAAGAACAGTATATCCAAAGCTTTGAAGATAGTGTTGATTCAGTGGTAAGTTCTTGCCTTCCATGGAGGAGACCCGGTTTCGATTCCCAGCCGATGAACCTCCCATTTGTCAGTGGAGGCTTGTGTGTTGCTTTGATGCTAAGCAGGTTTCAGGAGAGCTTTAGACTAGGACGGACTAGGAAGAAAGGGCTGGCAATCTACTTCCAAAAATCAGCTAGCGAACACCCTATGGATCCCAATGGTTCCAACCAGAACTGATCATGGGGATCGTGCGAGACTGGACAGTGTTTTGTTCCATCGTACAAGGGGTTGCCATGAGTCAGGGGCGACTTGACAGGAGCTAACAACAACAAAAGCTAGTTGCTGTAACAAAGAGACCCATAAATTCAGTGAACTGAGTAAGACAGAAGTTTTTTTCTCTCATATAATGATCCAGAGGTGAGCAGTCCAGGACTAGTAGGGAGGCTGTTCCATCTTTAACATGTACCTTCCATCTCTGGGTCCAAGTTGGCTGCTTTATTTTGTTGTCATTTTCCAGACAGAGGGAAGGGAGAAAGAAAAAGTGAGAGCAGTGCCAGGAGATTAAGACGTCACATTCAGTAGTATCTTACCGGCTGGAATTTACTCATAAGACCACGCATACCTGCAAGGGAGGCTGGACAGTACAGTCTCCTGCTGGGTGGCCATTTTCTCACCATAGCTTGAAGAAAGAGGATGCCTATAACTAATCGCCACCACTATCACTTTGTCATACTGTGGTGGCTTATACGTTGGTGTGATGCTAGAAGCTATGCCACCGGTATTTTTAAATACCAGTCGGGTCACCCATGGTGGGCAGGTTTCAACAGAGCTTCCAGACTAAGACAGTCTAGGAAAAAAGCATGGTGGTCTCCTTCCAGAAATTAGCCAATGAAAACCATATGGATCACAGCAGAATATTGTTTAATATAGCGCTGAAAGATGAGCCCGTGGGTCGGAAGGCAATCAAAATACACAGTGGCAACAACAATTGACTCAAGCATACCAGTGATGGTGAAGATGGTGCAGGACTGGGCAGCATTTCATTCTGTTGTTCATGGAGTCACCATGAGTCAGAGCCAATGTGACGGCATCTAACCACCACAACCTAACTAATAGGAAAAAAGTAGAGGACAGATATGGGGGGACAGTGAGCAGTCTCTGACATTCACTATACCCTATGTAGGCAGGAAAGTGGACTAGCTTACTTTAGGAGCGAGAGTTAACTCTGAGCTATCCAGAATACACAAGTCTATGAAAAACATTAGAAGCCCTTGGTTAAGTGTTTGGCTGCTAACCAAAAGGTTAGTGGTTTGAACCCAGCCAGTGGCTCCTCAGGAAAAAGACCTGGTGAGCTGCTCCCCTAGATTACAGCCCAAAAACCCTATAGGGGCAGTTCTACTCTGTCAAATGGGGGTTGCTATGAGTCAAAATTGACTCCATGGCACCTAACAACAACAGCAACATGATAAATTTTAATGGTCAAGATTTTATTTTATAGAGGCTAAAGTTTTTAAAGTTCTTCAGGATTATTTACACTGTAGGAGAAAAATTTGAAAGTATATTTAACAGCATTCATCCTTTCGAGGAAATTTCAAAAACTCTGGTTAGGCTGTGATCTTTGAATAAACGTTCATAGTTACCTGCACAGCTTTTACTAGATTTTGTGTTTCAAGAACATTAATTTAAAACCAGAAAGTTCATCAGATGAAGTGGCTGCGTTTTCTCCATATGTAAAGTTTATCCCTTAGAATTCCAACCTCAGTTATTACAAGATTCCCATTTTAAAAACTAAAGTAAATGAGAAATCCATTAAAATCTGCGTATGTCTTAACTGGTTGCAAAATTTCGATCAGTGGTGGTGTTAGATAGCCATCATTTCTCATTTGTTTTTTAGTTAAAGGAAAAATAATTAAACCTCATTCATTGTCTCTTTGCGTTGGTCTACAAGAAAGAGCATGTGTCCAAAGAGAGTTTCTTGTAAACCCACAAGGAAACTTGGGTTTTGGGGCACTGATGTTCCCAAATCAAGATGTTAGTCATATCGTGGTTTTCCAATGGGATTTCATCTCTGTTTGCCATAACAGTTTTGGGAACTGCAATTTAACCCCAATCATATTTAGCGTTTATAAAAGCTGTCTTTATGGGAAATCGCAAGTAAGACCCACAGAATTTTCCTGCAAAACAATGGCTACCTTACAGCTTTTGGCCCAACAATGGGCTATTAGCTGTGATGAGCTCAATCTCAGGGGAGACCTAGGGCAGAAAGTAGGAAGGCTTGCCAGTGAGTGGTGTCATCAGAGTTGGGCTTTTCTTTGTGCTTGAAGTACCCTAGGATGGAAGAAAAGATATTCTGGGATGACATATTTAAAGAAACAGTGAAGAGGAAGGACATGACCAAAAGAAGAGTTGTTTCATTGTGTGGCCTGGGATCTTTGGTTACATTTCAAGAGGTGAATGATACTGAGGGTCCTTGGTTGGAGAGCATGGTGTGAAGGGGTGGATTGGATTGTCCCACCAGGAGTGGTTTATCCTCAGAGAGGTACAAACAACCCATTGCCATCGAGTCAATTCCGTCTCATAGTGACCCTATAGGAGAGAGTAGAACTGCCCCATAGAGTTTCCAAGGAGAACATGGTGGGTTTGAACTGCCAGCCTTTTGGTTAGCAGCCATAGCACTTAACCACTACGCCACCAGGGTTTCCCAGAGAAGTATAGCCTATGTAATTGGAGAGAAACATGTCCTTAGAGCAGTGTTTTCCAACCTGCGTGATTTTATGAATCACTTGGAGCCAGTTTAAAAAAATAATAATAATAAAGTATAGATTGACTAATGGAGATTCTGTCATTCTGGAGTGGACTGTGTGATTTTGGAAATCCCCTGCTAGAGGAAGGACTAGTCTGCCTTTAAAGGAAGGTGCTTCAGGGTAGGTATGGAGTCCTTGGATGGTGCAAATAATTAACACCCTAACTGAAAGGCTGAAGGTTCAAGTCCATCCAGAGGTGCCTTGGAAGAAAGCCCTGTCAGCCTACTTCCAAAAAATCAGCCATTGAAAACCCTACAGGATACAGTTCTACTCTGCCATAGATGGGGTTTCCATGAGTTAGAGATGACTGGACGACAACTGGTGAATGGTGAGGGTAGGTGTAGAGACCAGGGAGGTGTTTTAACTGGTGTGTATTTGTGTGTGTATGTGATAGGGAGGGCTGGAGAGTGAGAGAGCCAGAAAGCTGAGTGAGGCCCAGATGATGCTGGTTTAAGGGAGGGAGAGCATTTGTGAGAAATATGTGTGGCTGTGATCTCTGGGGGCATGTGTGTGTAAAGCCTGAGATCCACGGTGGGTGAATTGAGGGTGACGATTGGGGAGCGAGTGTGACTAAGTGCGTGTGTGCACAGTGCCGTTGTGGTTGTTTCTGACGCTGGTGGGAGAATGAGTGTGATGGGGTGAGCGTGGCAGGGTGTGTGTGAGTGAAAGTTGGTGAAGAGTGAGCGTGGGAGAGGGTGGATGTGGTCGTGATAGGGCTAGCACATCAGGGGGTGTGTGTGTGTGCAGGTGTGTGTGTGTGATTGTGCATGTCGGGTGCTGGCAGGGGACTGCAGTGAGAGGTGGGAGCCACTGGTGGACAGGCAAGCCAGTTGTGAATGAAGTGACTGTATTTACTAAGTAGGATCTAGTGTGTGTGGTGTATAAAATGTGGGTCCTGGAATCTGAGAAGTGGTAGGGAGAAGTCTGTATCCGGGATGACCAAATAACAGTTTCTTGTTTGAACTTGTTTGGTTTCAGGTGTTAGGAGAGTTCTATTCTCAGCTTTCTCATCACAAGGTTGCTACCCCGTCCTCGGTCTTGGTTCTTAGAGGACATGAGGTGGTAGTGGTGGTGGAAGTGATGGTGGTGGAGGTGATGACGGTGATGGAGGTTGATGGTGGTGGTTGAGGTGGTGGAGGAGGTGATGGTGGAGGAGGTGGTGGCGATGGTGATGGTGGTGGAGGAGGTTGTGGAGGTGGTGAAGGTGGAGGTAGCGGTGGAGGTGGTGGTGGCGGTGGTGGTGGTGGTAGTGGTGGTGATGGTGGAGGTGGTAGTGGAGGTTGTGGAGGATGTATTGGTGATGGTGGTGGAGGTGGTGAAGGTGGAGGTGGTGATGGTGGAGGTGGTGGTGGTGATGGTGGAGGTGGTGGTGGTGGAGGTGGTGATGGTGGAGGTGGTGGTGATGGTGGAGGTGGTGGTGATGGTGGTGGAGGTGGTGATGGTGGAGGTGGTGGTGATGGTGGAGGTGGTGGTGGTGGTGGTGGTGGAGGTGGTGATGGTGGAGGTGGTGGTGATGGTGGAGGTGGTGGAGGTGGAGGTGGTGGTGATGGTGGAGGTGGTGGTGGTGGAGGTGGAGGTGGTGGTGGAGGTGGTGGAGGTGGAGGTGGTGGAGGTGGAGGTGGAGGTGGTGAAGGTGGTGGTGGTGGTGGTGGTGGAGGTGGTGGTGGAGGTGGAGGTGGTGGAGGTGGTGGTGGTGGTGGTGGAGGTGGTGGTGGAGGTGGAGGTGGTGGAGGTGGTGGTGGTGGTGGAGGTGGTGGAGGATGTGTTGGTGATGGTGGTGGAGGTGGTGGTGGTGGTGGAGGTGGTGGTGGAGGTGGTGGTGGTGGTGGTGGTGGAGGTGGAGGTGGTGGTGGAGGTGGAGATGGTAGAGGTGGTGGTGGTGGAGGTGGAGGTGGTGGTGGTGGTGGTGGAGGTGGAGGTGGTGGTGGTGGAGGTGGTGGAGGATGTGTTGGTGATGGTGGTGGAGGTGGTGGTGGTGCTGGAGGTGGAGGTGGTGGTGGAGGTGGTGGTGGAGGTGGTGGTGGTGGTGGAGGTGGTGGTGGAGGTGGAGGTGGTGGTGGTGATGGTGGTGGAGGTGGTGGTGGAGGTGGTGGTGGTGGTGGTGGTGGAGGTGGTGGTGGTGGTGGAGGTGGAGGTGGTGGAGGTGGAGGTGGTGGAGGTGGAGGTGGTGGTGGTGATGGTGGAGGTGGTGGTGGTGGTGGTGATGGTGGAGGGGGTGGTGGTGGTGGAGGTGGTGGTGGTGGTGGTGGAGGTGGTGGTGGTGGTGGTGGAGGTGGTGGTGGTGGAGGTGGTAGTGGAGGTTGTGGAGGATGTGTCGGTGATGGTGGTAGAGGTGGTGGTGGTGGGAGAGTTGGCGGTGGCAGTGGTGGTGGTGGTGGAGATGGTGGGGTGGTGATGGAAGAAGTGGTGGAGGTGGTGGTGGTGGAGGTGGTGATGGTTGAAGTAAAAATTAATAATTATAATTGTAAACCTTAAGACTCATATTGACCAGAAAGTGTTGGTGAACTCAGCATCTCTTCTCAATGTTCATATCTGGGGTGCTCTTTCATGGTGAATGACAATGCCATTACCTCATTACCCCAAACCAGAAGCCAGAGGATGGATGGTCTTATACATTTATTCTCTAACTCTTCACCCCACTCCCATCCTGAGAGTTCTACCTCTTTACAAAACCTTCAGATACTTCTTTGTACTTTATGTCACTGCCATTGTCACCTTAATACAGACCGTCATCATTTCTTGTCTGGATCATTGCAAATAGTTGCCCACCCATGATGTCACTTTCTCTGGTCCACATCTCCATCACAAAGTCACTTCTAAAATGTAAATCTGACCATGTCTCTTACTTTTCTGCTTAAAAATCCGTCAGCGGATCCCTGTAATTCTTAGGATAAAGGCTGAGCTCCTTAACATGTAACACAATGTCCTCTGTGTTCTGCAAACCCTCACCCTGACCTCTGCCTCACCAAGCATGACCTACTCCATCTCATTACTCTCACCTCAGCTTGGACTCAGTGGCCCCGCCAAACTAAAGTAAATGAAGTTCCCTAAGCTGCCCTTCACTTCTCAGCCTCTCTGCTATGGTTATAAGGGCAGGGAGGGCATGGAAAACAGCTGTCCTGTAAACACGGTATCCTGAACACCCGCAGAATGCTGGGCCCCTAGTAGCCATCAATTAACTCTGTTGAATGGATGGATGAATGAATTATGAGCCTTTCTGAAGTTTTTGATTCTTATATGCCATTCCAGACTTTTCTTTGTGTAGTTCTGGGGTGGACTCTGTGGTTTTGGAAATAGCTTGGCAAACAGTTAATGTGCTTGGCTGCTAACTGAAATGTTGGTGGTTTGAGTCTCTCCAGAGGTGCACCAGAAGAAAATCTTGGTGATCTACTTCTGAAAAAATCAGCTATTGAAAACCTTATGGAACACAGTTCTATGCTGACGTACATGGGGGCATCATGAGTTCAAGTCAACTCAGTGGCAATTGGTTTCTTTGTTGTTTTTTATTGTCTTACCTCCTAGAAAAAGGGCTGGTCTGTCTTTAAAGAAGGCCTCAGGGTATAGACCAAAGAGGTGTTGGAAGCATTCTAAGCAGAGGTGAGAACCACCAGTGGACAAGGAAACCACAATTTCCTAATTGTCTTTCAAGATTTGGCCCAGGCATTATGTCCCCGAGGGAGGCCAGCTTTGGTGCTGCCTGCCTCGCTTTCGGGTGAGGCACCCCTCCTCGGGTTACCCACAGCGTCTTGTACTCACCCCACCATCATACTCATCACATGGGCTGGGGCTTGTCCGGCTCACTCGGCTGTTTGTAAGCTTTCCAAGAACTGTGCGACATTTCTCCCCAGTGGCCGGCACGTCATAGGAGCTCAACAAAAGTGTAAAGAACACGTGTAATGAATAAACGGATGATCTACACCCTCCCTTTTGTGTGGTGGCATCAGGGGGCTACTTCTTTAATATTGCCAGAAGCTAGTCACCTTAGGTGTGTCCAAGGAGATTCATAAAAGCCCGGAGCTCACTCGTAAATGTGGCATTTTTCCTGTTTCTTTGAGAAGGGAGCTTCTTTTTTTGTTCATTAAAACAAATTTTTTTTATTGTTGTGAAAATATATAGAGCAAAACGTTTGCCAGTTTCACATTTTTTACATGTCCAATTTAACAACACTGATTACATTCATCAAGTGCGGCCATCACCAGTATCTGTTGCTGAATTTTCCATCTCTGTAGACAGGTCCTCAGTGACTCCCCTACAGGAGCCTCTTGAGGCTGGAGACACCTCCTCACTGGCTGGGGACCAGGCTTTGCAGCCTTGCCCCACGATCTGTCCACAGTGGCTTGTCTGGTGCCTTCTGCTTCCCTTTGGGCCTGATTCCTAGCAGTCAGAGACCCTTCTGGGAGAATCTGGGAGGTGAGCCTTTTTCCAAGGGGATGTTTTGTAAATGTGGAAAGCTCTGCAAACAACATAAGGTGGCATTCTTAATTTTCAAGTGGGAGAATAAAGCCAAGACATTGTAAATAGTACAGTTAGCCCAAGATGCCACACTGCAGTTATTCTGCCAAGCCCTTAGATTAAACTTTTTTAAAATGAGTACCATAGTGGAAGACATTTTAAAACTGGGGTCTTTATGAAGACTAATATTGCTGTCACAAGGCTATTTTATGAAAACCCGAGAGGACTGTTAACTGTAGCAGAAGCTTCCTCGTTTAAAGCATGAAGGTTAAACAATAAAAGCTAATTTTCTATTTCTAGCATACTCATCACTGCTAGGAAAAGCATCACTTTGCTTTATGAAAACAAGGGGGTCCTGTTCTTCAGCCCTTTGGTGGGTTTAATAGGTTAGCTGTTTGTAAAGACCTGTCTTGTCCAATTGGCTGACTTCTTTTAGAAGAAATGATGCCCAAATGATTGTACTTAGGGGAATATGTTAAGAGTCTGACCTCCATCCTGGTCAGGTTCTTCCCTGAGATTTTTTTGTGGTTGTGGGGTGGTGATTGACTCAGATGATGATGAGATTAGAAGGTTAAGAGTGGGCAGTGGTGGTGGGTGGTAGAATCTGCGTTGAGAAGACTTTGACTTTGGGTGAGTTTTTTTACTGGTAGTTTATATTTAAAAAATAGTTTTGGAGATCAAGATGTAAAGTTACAGACTTGAGTCAGAGATTGCTTTTATCTTCAGGACTAGTGGGGTTGTACCCCATTTCCACCAACCCTCTGTCAGTTTGTCTTCCTGTGGTGCAGTGAGTGTTGCTGTGATGCTGGAAGTTAGATCACCAGTATTTCGAATACCAGCAAGGTCACCCAGGATGGACAGGTTTCAGCAGAGCTTCCAGACTAAGACAGGCTAGGAAGAAAGGCCTGGCAGTCTACTTCTGAAAATTGGCCGATTAAAACCCTATGGGATCACAAGAATATTGTCTGGTTTAGTGCTAGAAGATGATCCCCCAAGGTTGGAAGTCACTGCACAATAGCTGCTGCAACAATGAATTCAGACACACCAAAGTCATGAAGATAGCAGAGAACCGGGCAACATTTCATTGTGGGTCAAAGCCAACGTGATGGTAACTACCAACAATAACAATATACCTTCTCTCCTCCCCTGCTACTTATAGGGCCACTGGCCAGCCCACGGCCCCTCTTGGGGATGGTGAGAAGCTTCCTCCTCTTGGCCCCCAGGGCTCCTTGCCTCTCTTCCCTGGTGCCCTGTAGAGCTCTGCTCTAAAGAACCTGGACTGATACGAATGGGGCCTACTGCATCTTTTGTAACACGCATTTAGGTGACAGACTCATCCATGGATTTGCTCTTTGCTTTAGGGTGGCTTTGGAGTGGTACCACTGGCTTTTATCTTATTTACCAGCTGCATCCAGTTGCATCCAAAGTGTTCCATCAGGTCCTGTGGATTAAAGGTCAGCGTGAGCATCAGAGGGAGCCCTGGTGGTGCAGTGGTTAAGTGCTTGGCTGCTAACCGAACCAGCCACTGCACAGGAGAAAGATGTGGCAGTCTGCTCTCATAAGAATTTACAGTCCTGGGAATCCTATGGGGCAGTTCTACTCTGTCCTGTAAGGTTCCTAGGAGTTGGAGTCGACTTAATGGCAGAGGGTTTGGGCTTTTTTTGGGTGAGCATCAGAAGAGGAAGAGAAGAGAGAGGCTGAGGCATCTGTTCTAAATCCTGTCTCTTTAGTTGCTGCATAGCACCTTGTGGGTGCTCTTAGTGTACTAAGAGTGCAAATAAAAGCTTTGCAATTATAGGTGAGCCCTTGATAAAACACTATGGTATCTCTGGCAAGGAAACTTGTTATTAGCTGCCATCAAGTCAATCCAGACTCATGGCGACCCCATGCGTACAGAGTAGAACTGCCTCATAGTATTTTCAAGGCTGTGACCTTTAAGAAGGTGATCACCAGGCCTGTCTTCCGAGGTGCCTCTGGGTGAGTTCAAACACCTAACCTTTTGGCTAGTAGCCCAGCACTTAACTATTCGTGGCACCCAGGGATTCCAGTGAGGGAGTGTATGTAAAAGTCTGTCAGAAAGAGGGGGACAGGATACTTACAGGAATCTATGGGGTCCCTGAGTGTCCTTAAGAGTTTGTTACTAGCTGTCAGTGAATCGGCCCCCAAGTCATGATGACCCTGTGTACGATAGAACAAAATGGCGCCCAGTCCCGTGCCATCCCTATTATCTCTTGAGGATCAGAGGGTTGTGATCCATAGGGTTTTCACTGGCTGATTTTCAGAAGTAGACATCCAGGCCTTTCTTCCTAGTCCGTCTTAGTCTGGAAGCTTGGCTAAAACCTCTTCAGCATCATAGCAACGCGCAGTCCTCCACTGACAGATGGGTGGTGGCTGAGCATGAGGTGCATTGGCTGAGAATCGAACCCAGGTCTCCTGCCTGGAAGGCAAGAATTCTACCACTGAACCACCACTGCCCTCTTTGGGGATGCAGGGTAAGAATAACAGGAGAGTCTGGAACCAGGACTGGTAGCCAGGCCCAGACATACAGGGTCTTATGGACTCTGGTAAGGAATGTGCACTTGTTCCTGAGGTCCGTAGGCAGGTCCCGAGGGATTTTAAGAAGAGAAAGGACCTGCTCCCGTTCGTGCTTTAGGACCAGCACTCCAGCAACAATGAATGGGCGTGAAGAGAACAGGAGACCCAGGAGAAGAGAGGTAGGAAGCTATGATTGTGATCCTAATAAGCAATGATGAAAGCTTGAAGGAAGGCAGGACTGGAGTGGAGGGGATGCATTGCAGAGCTGTTTACAAGGTGGAATCTGCAGGAGTTCTCTGCAGGAATAGGAAACTGGCTATTCATTTTCAGAAACAACCCATGGGTGGCATTCATGTGCTAACTCAGCTGATGAATATACTGTTCTCGTAGCTAGGTTGGAGAAGAATTACATGAAGGGTATCATTAAGATGTTAAAATGAATGCATTACATATGTTAACAAGAGTATGAACCCTGCATTATATCTGGCAAACGGGGTGTTAAATCCTTGTTCAACCAGCCAGATGTCCCTGCAGCTGCTGCTGGTATTGCAGAGGGAGGCAACCACCTGAGACCCCAGCTATGTGCGGGTGCCAGTGGTTTGCGCAGCATCTGGCTGTACAAATGACTTCTTCAGATTGACAGACACCACATGGATTGCACGAGGCACATCAGGATGCACAGGAGGGGATTTTCTGTTGGAATAGCCCACGTTCAGATTCCAGCAACTTGACCTTCTCAGGGAATCTTTGCAGCTGGAAATGGCCTTGGTTGTGGCTGAAATCTACTCCTATTATTTTGTTAGACTAAAAAACACTGCAGTCAAACAAACTGAAGACCAATTTAGTAACATTCATTCCTGAATTGGAATGTTATCAGACTCGTTTGGGGCAGAAATTTGGCTGAGTTTGCAAAGGGGGGTTAGCACTTGCTGTAAGTATTTAAATTACCTGAAGCAAAATCCCATAGCCGTGCAGAGGAGCTGAAAGAACTCACACCAAACTAAACCCGTTGCTGTTGAGTGGTTTCCGACTCATGGCGACCCCATGTGGTACAGAGTAGAACTGAGCTCCACAGGGTTTTCTTATCTGTAATCTTTATGGAAGCAGATCTCCAGGACTTTCTTCTGCAGCACTGCTAGGTGGATTCAAACCACCAACCTTTAGGTTAGTAGTCATTTGCACCACCCAGGGACCTTGAAAGCACTCACAGGTTTTTATATTTATTCTTACACAGTACGACCTCGTCTAAATGGCCCTGACTTATCAAGATCAAGTCAGGACTGGGATGTCTCCTTCCTCCCTGTCTGGCAAAAGATCTTAAAACGTTTTAAATGATTTTCACGTGTCTGAACAGAGCCTGGCTCCAGTGGGCTGGAGACACCGCTCTTTAAGTTTTCCCTGTTGTCTCCTGGGAGCCGGCCTTCTTGGATATCGAGTAGAAGAGAAGCGGGCGAGAGACACTGCTAGAGACCACAGTTCACATTGACCTTGTGTGTACTTGTTTCCTGGAGGAGAAATTGTGAAACTCGAACATTTTATATGAGTTAAATAAAAATTGAGATAAAAATAAAACAAAAAATGCCCATCTGTTGTTTTCCTGTCTAAATGTACTATGACAGGGTTGCTAAGAGTCGGAATTGACTGGATGGCAGTGGGTTTGGTATTTTTTTTTTTTTTTTTTTTTGGTTTTTATGACAGGGTCACTATGAGTTGGAATCGACTCGACGGCAGTGGGTTTGGTTGGGTTTTGGTTTATGACAACCCAAAGTTTTCCAAGATGAAAAGTTAATGCAGCCTAAACAGGGAAACAGTACAAAGAGAGGATTAAAACAGTGTGGTGAAATGTCCTCATCTCTATTGTCTTTGGAGTTTGGAGCAAGGTTGGAGTGCAGTTTAAAGTCAGCCAAGTCTGACTGTGGTGCCCTGGGCTCAGCAATGTCGGACAATGTCCACAAGGTGGCAGCATGCTAGAGCATTTCTTTAAGCCTTGAATCAGTAATGGTTCCTTTGGCTGGCTACCAGTAGAGCAATTTTCCTTTTTTGCCCTGTTTAGAAGGGTTAAATGAAGCTATCATAATTTAGGCCCAAATTATGCTTATCTAAAAATGCATAAACTTAGTGGAAAGCTGACTTGTTACACTGCGGTCATAAATAAGTCCATTCATTCATGTGAATTTTCTTCCTAAACTTACGGTAAGTAATAACTGCGGTTGTCATATATAGTTTATAGAAACCAGCAAACAATTCTCTTTGGCTTTTGCATGCAACAAATGATGAGCATGCTGTATTCCGAGAAGGCAGATATGGAATCTTCTTGGGGATCAGAATATTGCGCTGTTCAAGCCGTTGTGGTTGAGTCATGGTAAGCCCATGTTGTCAGAGTAGAACTGTGCTCCATGGGGCTTTCAATGGCTGATTTTTTGGAAGTAGATTGCCAGGCCTTTCTTCTGAGGTGCCTCTGGGTAGACTTGAACCTCCAACCTTTAGGTTAGCAGCTGAGATGTGTTAACTGCTTGCACCACTCAATCTACAGGTTCTGTTTAGGAGAGTTCAATAGTTGCTCTTAGCCAAGAGGAGAAGATGGCAGAGAGGGCTGTTTGCTTGCTTTCTCACACTGGAGACCGTTTCTGGCTTCTGCCAGGGAGTGCTGGGAGGTGTGTCAAAGCTGCCTACATTTCCTTCTGTAAATTTACGGGCAATTCTGATATTGTAGGCAATGTATAATTATACTGAATGTTTGTCCAGAAACTTAACAGTTGTTTAATTTACAGCTGGGTTTAAACTATGATAAAATATATGTAACTTTTTTTTTTTTTTTAAGATCTCTTTCATCTGGATGATTTGTTCAGAGAAAAGGAGTTAGGATGCTCTTTGTGGTGATTTTCCAGTATTAGATGTTTGGAACTTTCTGAATTCAAAGAAACCCAAAACAATGTTTGAATTATAAGATACGGGAATAAAGAACTCTGCAAACTTTTCACACACTTTGGACATGTTATCAGGAGGGACAAGTCCCTGGAGAAGGACATCGTGCTTGGTGTCTTAGTCATCTAGTGCTACCATAACAGAAATACCACAAGTGGATGGCATCAACAAGGAGAAGTATTCTCTCACACTCCAGTAGGCTAGAAGCCCGAATTCAGGGCACCGGCTCCAGGGGAAGGCTTTCTCTCTCTGTCAGCTCTGGAGGAAGGTCCTTGTCATCAGCCTTCCCTGGGTCTGGCAGCATCTCAGCACAAGAACCTCAGGTCCAAAGGATGTGCCCTGCTCCCGGCGCTGCCTTCTTGGTGGTCTGAGATCCCCCTGCTTGCTTCTCTCTTTTATATCTCAAAAGAGATTGGCTTAAGACACTATCTAATCTTGTAGATCTCATCAGTATAACTGCCACTAATCCATCTCATTACATCGTAGTGATAGAATTTACAACATATGGGGAAATCATATCAGATGACAAAATGATAAACAGTCATACGATACTGGGAATCATAACCTAGCCAAGTTGACAGATATTTTGGGGGGACTCAGTTCAATCCATGACACTTGGTAAAGTCGTGGGTCAGTGAAAAAGAGGACAGCCTTCAATGAGATGGATCGACACAGTGACTGCAACAGTGGGCTCAAACATAGCAACATTTGTGAGGATGACACAGGCCAGGCAGTGTGTTGTTCTGTTGTACAAAGGGTCATGCTGAGTTGGAACCAACTCAATGGCGCCTAAGAACAACAACAACAATTAATCTGACAGAAGTAGAGGACCAATGTGGATGAAAAGATCTGGAAATGCAAAGCTTAGAAAATAAATGGGACAGTCAGTTGGGTGAAATTTGGACACTCCTTCAGACTAGTAAGCAGTTGTGGTTGAGCGAATTCTGATACATGGCGACCCCACGTTTGTCAAAGTAGAACTGTGCTCCGTAGGGTTTCAGTGGCTGATTTTTCAGAATTAGATTGTCAGGCCTTTCTTCTGAGGTGCCTCTGGGTGGACTTGAACCTCCAACCTTTTGGTTAGCAGTTGAGCACATTAACTGTACCACCTAGGAACTCCTTCAGAAAGGAGTTTGTAAATGAAAAACTATTTGAAAGGGGGTATCTGAGAAAGTTCATTGCTCAAAATTTACATAGCAAAGTATCTGGTCTTTGGGGAACATGACAGAATGGCCTCTCCTTCGCAGAGTGGGCTCGATGGGTCATGTTTGGTGATGGTGTCACCCCTGCATCCACAGAGCCTCTGAGGATTAGTTTGGGGAGTTCACCAGCCAGGCCCTGAACATGGTCTCTGAGCCAGTTTTCTGAAGCCCTTTGGAATTCTGTGACCATATTACCTGGTGTCCAGGCTCCATTCCTTTGGCCATCCTGCCAAGCAGCCAGATACCCAGTCTGAGTGTGGACCTCGTTTGTAGAGTCCCTACTTCAGGGACAAAACCACCCTGCAAGAATTACCTGACAGGGCCATCCATACTTTTTTCCCAGCTTTCATGAATATGTGTGATATTTTTGTTTGTTAAGGGGGCATGAGGTTATATAGCTCTGGAAGAGGAGTTTGAAGACATAGGATCAAGTCCCAGCATTGTTAGGTGAGTCGTTATTCTCTCTGCTTCCATTTCCCCATCTGTCTGAAAAAGAAGGATAATAATAGTTATCTGGCCTCCAATTCTAATAAGAATCGAATACGTGGGAAAACACTTTGGTGGCTACAAATCTGATTATTTTTAAATTTTCAATATGTGGAAGATACCTAAGATGTGAGACTAGACTGAATCTGTGATTAAATACAGGTGTCACCAAAAAACAATTCATGGGATCACTCATTTAGTGATAATGTCTCTCAGTGCCTGTCACATACTAATATGTAATCTCCTGGAGAGCGTCTTTAAACACTACCAAGTCGATATCAGGCCAGTGAGTGCAGACTTGCTGGGAGTGGGCTCAGGGCATAGGGAGCTTGTAAAAGCTTCCAGGTGGCTCTAAAGGGCAGCCAGGTTCCCCACTGGGATGCATCAAGCCCACCTGTGAAAGCTTGCAGTAAGTCCCCAGATCACTAACCTCTGATTTAAGGACAGCTATACTTTTTTTCTTTTTCTTTTTTTTATACTTGCCCTTCTAATGTTATGTAAATTTGTCTTCACTTTGAAACGATTGATCCAACCCCTACTCACAATCGATTCTTCATCACAGTCACTTTCGCTTGCTGCACGTGTGGTTTTTAAATCATCGAAAAGGCTTTGAGCCTTTTCTTGCCCTGAAGTAAGGCAAAATAAGAACTGTGTGCACCTGTTTCAACTTACCTACAAATTCTTAAAGACACACTCAGGAACGGATCTCGTTCTCAACTCAGGGGTGCCTGTACTTACAATTCCAAAGACCCAGGGGCCTATCTACAGAAGATAGCTCCTATGGCAGTTAGTTTTAAATTGCTGAATGATCTCTCACAGCGGGCACTAGAAACTACGATGGCCAATTGAAACTGCTCATTAGTACGTCTACCTGCCATACCTTAGTTACACCTCTGCAGACGCCCTAAAAATGTCATCTTAGAAGAATGTTGTATTTATAAGTTGATAACTATGCAAATAAATAACAGTGATCTTTGTTGTTGTAATAAATAACAGTGATCTTTGTTGTTGTTGGATGCCGTGAGTTGACCCTGACTCATGGCGACCCCGTGTACAACTGAATGAAACACTGCCCGGTCCTGCACCATTCCTGTCATCAGTTGCAGATTGGACTGTTGTGATCCATAAGGTTTTCATTGGCTGATTTTCAGAAGGAGATTGCCAGGCCTTTCTTCCTAGTTTGTCTTAATCTGGAAGCCCCTCCAAAACCTGTTCAGCATCATAGCAGCACGCATGCCTCCACTGACGGACAGGTGGTGGCTGTGCATGAGGCCCATTGACTAGGAATCGGACCTGGGTCTCCCATACGGAAGGCAAGAATTTTGCCACTGAAACACCAGTGTTTCATATGGACGATCAAAAGTTTGTGTGTGGGATGTGCAGAACAAGGGCAGGTCTTGAGCGTACACTTTTTGTAGCCTGAGGTTGTGGGCACATCATACACCCCAGTTTTCACATCGAAACTTCCCATAGGGTCCCTGAAAGGAATCGCAGTTTGTGGATGCCCAACAGTAGATGGAACATGAGAGAAAGGTTACCTCAGAGGTCTCTGAAGAGTTTTAATTCATCCTGGATCATCATAATGGCTTTTTTTTGAAGCTGGGATATTGAAAGTGCATTTGTGAGGTGCCGGTTATTGAATTTGTTGTCACATGAAATGAATCCGTGGCAGCTCTGAGTGGGAAGCAGGGCTTTGGACCAGTTTGTTCCAGCTTGAACCCCCGTTGCAAATTTGCATTTCTAACAAGTTTCCTGCTGAGAATTCACATTTCCACCCTCTATATACTGAATCACAATCTACATTTTGAACAAGATCCCCAGGTGATTCTTGTGTATAACTCCTCAGGAACTTGTGAGAAATGCAGTTCTCAGCAGGGGTTCAAACTGGAACAAACATGTTGAAGCCTGGTTAGAAGCTGCTCATCAAACGGGCAGGAAGCGTTCATTTCCAGGTGGCAGAGAAGACACTTTCCCTGCCCAGTTAATTGGTGGTTTCAGTTGGCAGCTGGTTGGCATGAGCCTGTAGCTTCCAGCAAACCTCCGACTTGCCCATCTGGATGTCTCCTGGAATACGAGTGGATTGCAGTTCTCAAATCAAGGCAGGTCCCAGGTCTGCAGCAGCAGCTCGCCTGTGAGAAAGGCAAACTGTTGGCCCTCACCGCAGTCTGACTGACTGCTCTTTTCTTGTTTTTCTCAGGGGCAGATTAACCAGGAAGCAAGGTACACACGGGCTGATTTGTGCTTACTTACTAATTTATAGTGCACAATTTCACATGGGTTTCACCATATCTTTGATGTGATGGAATACAGGTGAAATTGTGCACTACAGATTAGTAAGCATAAGTCAGCCCGTGTGTACCTTGCTTACTGGGCAATCCGTTCCTGTGTCTCAATAGTAAGTGTGTGTGTGTAGAAAAGTGTGAATCAGGCATTTGTAGCAAAGCATTTGCTTTCCTTCTTCTTCCCTCCCTCTCCCCTCTGACAGGACCTAAGGGTGAGGCAATCAGCACTAGAGGTAGAAAGAGTGGTAGTTTTACATCTCCAAATTACTTCAGCTCAAAGCTTCCTATTTCAGTCTTCAAGAAACAGCACTAAGGTAAAGTTACATTGTCTATATAAAGATATATACAAAGTATATAGACACATTATATATAATACATTGTGTATATATATAAATTTATAAAAATAGGCACACTGTATAAAGACACATTTCGTGTGTGTGTTGTTGTTTTTGTTAGTGCTGTTGAGTCAGTTCCAACTCATGGGAACCCAGTAGAATGGCTCCATAGGGTTTTCAAGGGTGTGACTGTCAGAAGCAAATTGCCTGGCCTGTCTTCAAGGGCCTCTGGGTGGGTTCACCAACACTTTGGCTGGTAGTCAAGCACTTAACCATTTGTGCCATGCAGGGACTCTCTTGATATGTCTTGTACATTTTGTTATATATGTGTGTATAAAGATACACTGTATATAAAAGTCCCTTTTGGGAATGCAGGGGAAGCAAAACCAGGAAATTCCAGAAATCAGGGCACCATTGGGAATCCAAAGGCCGTGAGATTGGGAGACTGGAGGTCAGCAGGAGAGAGAAATAAATCTTGGACAGAGTGGAAGAGCAAGGAGGTCTAGAAAGGGCCACTGCACGGCACAACTCCAAAGGGGCCACTGCTTGCCTAGAACACCCCATAGATGGTGCCCCCAGAACTGTGCAGTGTAGCAGCCTCAGGTCTAGGCAACAGCAGGGGTAGCCCTCGGGGAGCCTCTAAGGTTTCTTTGTAAAGTCAACAGCACGGCGACTTCTCTAGGACTTAAAAATAGATAGCTGAGCTCTTTAAAAATAGTCTAGACTCATCTCTCTTGAGTGTCTTGAAGTCAGAGAGAAGAATACATGTTATTTTATCTCCACATCCCTTCCAGCTTGATAACATTGATGCTGGTTATTGCCTGTATGCATGTAAGTATGTACGTATGCACGTATGTATGTATATATTTCAAAGTTTTGCTCTTCAGACACTCTAACAAACTTAAGCTAGATGGCTTATCTTTTGAACACAATGGGGGAAATGGTTAGCATGAATGGTCATCCCAGCCACAGAGATATCAGGTGTCTCTCCAGATGTTTCTAATATCTAGATGTCTAAATTTACCAGGCTCCATGGAGCCCTCGTGGCACAGTGCTAAGAGATAGGGCTGCTAACCAAAAGGTTGGCAGTTCGGATTCACCAGCCGGCCCTTGGAAATCCTATGGGCCAGTTCTGCCCTCGAGCCCTGGTGGTGTAGTGGTTAAAGCACTCAGCTAACTGAAAAGTTGGTGGTTTGAACCCACCAGCTGCTCAGTGAGAGAAAGATGTGGCAATCTGCTTCCATAAAGATTACAGCCTTTGAAACCCTATGGGACAGATCTATTCTGTCCTACAGGGTCACTACAAGTCGGAATCAACTTGACAGCAGTGGGTTTGGTTTTGGTTTATGCTAAGTGCAGATTGGACCGTTTTCATCCATAGGGTTTTCACTGGCACAGTGGTTCAGTCTGCAGTCGATCATGAGAACTGTGCAGGACCCATCATGGGGATGGCGTTTCCCAACTCATGGGATGGCCACGAGCTGAGGACCTACTTGAGAATAGTTAACAACAACAACAACAACAACAAAATGCTAAGTGCTTTCATGCATTATCTTGTTTAATCTCCACGACCACTCTCTCTGATAAAGGTGCTGTTAATATCTGCAGTTTATAGGTAAGGAAACTGAAGTGTTAAATTGGTAGGTGGCTGAGCAGACATTTGAATGGAGGTCAAAGCCTGAGCCTTCATTCACTCCTTACCATGTGCCAAGATGTGACATTTAATGTTAGCTAAGTTTTTCTTTTAAGGTCTTCATTCAGGTGGGCATGTGGTTACTTTACGGATTCTTCGTTTTCATTATTCAAACTGAGATATGGCAATTACCCCCACTTTTTATGTATTGTATTCTTTCTTTCTCTGGCTTGTGCCTTAAAACCTCTATTTGCAGCAATATTTTAAGTTAATTATTAGTACTCTAAAAGCTTTTAGCCTTCCATACAGTACTTTAAATACAGTGTGATGTTTTTAAACTAAAAAAGAACTAGCCACTGGGAGCTGAGCATCATTCCCTTTCTTGTGGTCTGCGCTCCAGTGTCATGACAGGAGTTCTGCAATGAAATAGACATAAAAAGAGCCTCCTTGAAGATTTAAGAGGGTCATCTATTCTGGGTAATTGTTATTTTGCCTGTTAACTTCATCTTCATTTGTGTACCTGCTACATAGTTTTAATTATGTTCAATTATTCGGTGTTTTGTAAATTACATTGTCTTTTCTTTCGTCTTATTGTCAAGAGTATTTTGTTAGATGGGATGTGAGGTCTAGTTTGTAAGCACAGCAGTGGCATTCTTTGGGGTGAACGTCCTTTGATAACTACCTAGAACATGAAGGAATTTTGCTGCTTATGTACTTCTAGCATCTTTTAAAGGAAAAGAAGGTGAATTTATTATGTATCCAACAGCCCATAATTCTTCACCACTTTATAGAAAAAGTTTGAATACATAAACAAGATTTTTTTTTTTTTCCATTTCGTTTCAGGAATTACAACATATTGTTGGATCACAACACATCAGAGCAGAGAAAGGTAAGCATGACTCTGTGAATATTTGAAATTCCATAGGGCCACCACTTTCTGAGCTAACCTGGCTTCTCTCATCTCCAGCTATGGTGGAAGGTTCATGGTCAGACCTGGCTAGGAGGGGCAAGCCTGACACTCAGCCTTTTGCTCATCTCACTATTAATGCCACCGACATCCCTTCAGGTAAGTTGCGTTTACATACAGGCTGAAGAGTATTTTAAGAGTCATTTATCAGCCCATTTAAATATATAAACTTATTAGCCTATAAGGTGATAACTTCGTGGATGAGAATTAGCATACCACTGATTCTCACAAAGCTGAGATCAAGTATATCCCTGTGTTCCCACTCTTCCACCATTTCTGACACCAGCCACCCACACGACACACACTCTCTTAGCCCCTAGCCATCCAAAAGCTAAGTCAAAGCCTGTAAGCTAAAAGGACACCATACTTGCATTCATTAATTCTCTGGAACTACTCACAGAACTTGCAGAAGATATTATACGTACAACTACCAGTTTTAGGTTTTATAATAGTAAAAGAAAATAAATCAGGGTCATCATAAGAAAGAGATGCACGGGTGAGGTTTGGGAAGGTCCCCAATGTGGAGCTGATATGTCTCAGAGAAGGAACCTCACCCTCCCTTCACCAACCAGGAAGCTCTCTGAGCCTTAGGGTTTCAGGCTTTTATTGGCCAGTCCTGCGTGATAGGCCAAATCGTGCCTTGTGAGGTCAGTTGATATTGAGTCTTTTCTGGTCTGGCCGGCCCCCACTCAGCATGAATGCTCCAGTATGGCCTGGAAATTCTAGGCTTAGGCATCCCAGTGACTCCAAGGGTTATTTCACATAAACCAAGGACAAAGGCCACCTTACTTTGGGTAAAGCTAGGTAGGTGCTTTACCCCACAGGCTGTTACAAGATTTTTGAGAGCCCTTAACTTCTAGAGGTCATTTAGTTTGCAGCTGGTGATCCATGAGTAAGTTGACACCCTGGAGACAGAGATTCTCAATCATCCCAGAAAGGACGTCATTATTACATTCATTTTCAGATGATCAGAGTGGGTGTTTACTTTAAATGACTGCTGGGTGAGTGTGTATAGTAGGAAGAGCAGTCCCTTGTTATGCCCACCTGTATTTATCCAAGCTAAAGCTGACACACCCCCATTGCTGATCTTGAGGTGTATGGATTCATCCAGTTAGTCGTATACTCAGCTGTCTCCTGCAGAGTTCCACGTAGGGGCTCAGCAGAGTAACCTGTAAGAGGCTGTAGCTCTGGAAAATGAGACATCCTCTCCCTTCTCCAGGTGCATTTTCCCTGGGAAAGAGTTTCACTCAGTGTTTTAGAGGTCTGATGATCTTTTAGGAATAAGAAAATCCAGAGCTCAGTGCCTACATCTCTTACTTTTAATGCACCAGCTCTTTCATCATATAATCCCCAATGGTTACTTCACCTGGGGATAGGTAGGTGTCAAAAAGATTATAAAGAACAGTATAATAGAATAATAATTGGACATTGCTGCTATTATTTCGCAATTTCTTGAACACTTACTATGTATCGGGTGTTTTGCTCTGTGTTCATTATCTCTAATTTTTACTAAAACCAAACCGATTGTTATTGAGTCAGTTGAAACTCATGTGGACCCCATGTGTGTCAGAGTAGAACTGTGCTTCCTAGGGTTTTCAAGGGCTGTGATCTTTTGGAAGTAGATTGCCAGGGCTTTCTTCCTCTAACTGTCACTGCAACCTTGTGAGTTAGATATTATCATTCAGGTTTTGCAGACAGGGAGACTGAAGTTCACAGAGGCTAAGCCGTTTGCCCAGGGTCACAGTGGCAGCAACATTAGAAGTTCAGTGCCGATCTAGTGGACTGCAAAGCCCATGCTTTTTACAGTGTGCACCATCATATAAGCAGGGCACAAGGTGCTTGTGTTCAGTGGACTTCGTCAGAGAGAAATAATCAGATTCAATGCTCTTGTGTTCCTCTTTTCATGTAGGAAGCAGATTGATGTAGCGTTACATAGCAGGGCTCTAAAATCCAACTGTATGGGTTTGGGGCCCCGTCATACTACTTACGGGCTATGTGGCCTTTTGCAAATTCTTGGAATCGTTTGTGCCTTGGCTTCATCATGTATAAAGTGGGAATCATGATAGTATACCTCACATGGTAGCTATGAGGATAAAATTAGATAATATACCAACATGCTTCTATGACACCTGGCTTTGTGTAAGCACTCAGGGAATGTAATTGGCTATTATTTGAGTTTAATTATATAATTATACACAGTCCACTTTGTTCTCAAAGTGATTTAAGGCACATTTGTCTTTAGTTAAAAAAAAAAACCCAAGGTTTAATAAATTTTTTTGAAGCTGTTACCATAGCACCAAACCAGAAACCCAAACTCATTGCCATAGAGTGGATTCTGACTCACAGCGACCCCATGTGTTACAGAGTGAAGCTGCTCCATAGGGTCTTCTTTGCAGAAACAGATCACCAGGCCTTTCTTCCATGTCCCCACTGGGTGGATTCGAACTGCCAACCTTTAGGTTAGCAGCTGATTGCAAACCGCCTGCACCACCCAGCCTTTATGACAGCCCAGGCAGGAGCTGTTCCTGACTGAAGACAAAGGGCACAAGAAGCCAACTGTCTGGGTTTTAGAAGATTTTCCTAAACTACGCACCCCGTCCTAGATACTTGCTTCATAAACAAATTGTATGTGTGCATATGTGTGTGTGTGTGCGTGTGTGCACCTTATGGTAGAACTACATACTTTTCTCTGAGTGGAAAACTAGCTTGCACGTGAGCAAAGGCAATCAAATTAATAGTGGTGCGTCAATTGTGTGTGCTCTGAATGTATTCTGCATTTGTCTTTTCAGTTTCCTTTAAATGACATATGATAAATGTTACATTAGAGTGTGTGCCAAAGTCTTTTTGGCAATAGAAAGCATGTTTTAGTTATATAGCTCTCTCTCCAGACACGTAGCATCAACATCATTGGCAGAAAAAAAGGCAAAACTCCTGGTTCTTTTCTGAGGGTTATTGAGTTTGTGACGGAGTGGAATGAGTTAGTGTATGCTTCTGTTGAAGGAAATAGGATTTGTGGCCCTGGCTGGGCCAGTTATCCCCTGAGTCCATTTATCTCCCAGTTTTGGCCAGTGCTGGATACTTCAGGGAAAGATAGCTTTAATTCTGCATGTTCATTTTGGAACTGTTTTATACTCTATTTACACATGAGAAATCAGGATCTGCCTTGTACGGACTATTAGCTTGTGTGTTTTCACAGCTTCTTGAATCCAATGCATTGGCAAGTATCTTGTGAGGCCAGAACATGTGGCTTTCTTTAGGGGCACCCTTAGGCTAAATATTTGCAGAGGCCTCTTTTTCCAGTGGAAGTCCCTGGGCGGCACCAATGGTTAAGAGCTGACCTACTAGCTGAAAGGTTGTTGGTTCAAACCCACTTAGAGGCGCCTTGGAAGACAGACTGGCAATCCACTACCAAAAGGTCACAGCCTTGAAAACACTGTGGAGCAGTCTACTCTGCACACATGGGGTTGCCATGAGTTAGAAGTGACTCGATGGAAACTTACAATAACGACTTGTCCAACAACTAGCAGCAGTGACAGTGGGGACTGGGGGCTGTGATAAGAGGTGGTCAACATGCCTCTGTACGGGAATTCCAGGTTTGCAATGTGAAGTCCTTCAACCCAATCCCAGCATACTTTTCTCACCTTTTTCTCCTGCTGTGCTTATACATGCTAAGGCATTAGTGGTTCAGTGGTGGAATTCTCGACTTCCGTGTGGGAGATTCAGGTTCGATTCCTGGCCAGTGCATCTCATGCATAGCCACCGTCCATCTATCAATCTAGACTAAGATGGACTAGGAAGAAGAGCCTGGTGCTCTGCCTCTGAAAATCAACCAGAGAAAACGCCGTGGGTCATAATAGTTCTGTCCACACTGGTCGTGGGGATGGCACAGGACTGGGGAGTGTTTTGTCCCGTTGTGCATGGGGTCGCCATGAATGGGGGGCTGACTTGACAGCAGCTAACAACAACAACTGCTTGAAAGTGCTTAGCAGAAAGCACTAAATGTATTTGAATGTATTTCTCTCTTTAGAAAATAAATTCTGAGAAGCTGTTCTGCCAGTGGGGTAATGACTGGTGTGCTGTGTTTTTCTGCAGCTTCAGGGAACCATGAGGCTGTCCTCCTCCCACAGGAGGCTGACTTTAACACACCTCTTCTCTCCTCAGGTTCTCACAAAGTGAGTCTTTCCTCTTGGCACCATGACCGAGGTTGGGCAAAGATCTCCAACATGACTTTCAGAAACGGGAAACTATTCGTTAACCAAGATGGCTTTTACTACCTGTATGCCAACATTTGCTTTCGACATCATGAAACGTCAGGAGACCTAGCCACAGAGTATCTTCAGCTGATGGTGTACGTCACTAAAACCAGCATCAAAATCCCGAGCTCTCATACCCTGATGAAAGGAGGAAGCACCAAATACTGGTCCGGAAATTCGGAATTCCATTTTTATTCCATAAATGTTGGAGGATTTTTTAAACTACGATCTGGTGAAGCAATAAGCATCCAGGTATCCAACCCTTCACTACTAGATCCAGACCAAGATGCAACTTACTTTGGGGCTTTTAAAGTTCGAGATATAGATTGAACCCACTTTAGTGGCGCGTTATCATGTATTTCCTAGGATGTGTGTAAACTTTTTTTTTTTTTTTAAAGCAAGCCAAGAAAGATGTATATAGGTGTGTGAGACTACTAAGAGGCATGGCCACAGTGGTACAGTAAGACCCTCTGTCCACGCTCTTGACCTTGTAGAGAGCATGTGTATTTACAACCAATGAGAGATGTTGAACTCTAGGTGTATTACAATCTAAAGGCTTTCTTATTACACAGTGGTTTTTAAATTTTGTAATGAATTCCTAGAATTAAACCGGATTGCATCCGTGATGATTGGCCTTATGAAAAGATGCATTTGGGCTACCGGGACGGGGGTCGTTAATTGTCTGCATCTAGCTCCTGGTTGGGAGTCCCTGAATAGGGCAAACAGTTAAGCACTCAGCTACTAGCTGAAAGTTTGGTGGTTCAAATCTACCCAGAGGAGCCTTGGAAGACAGGCCTGGTGATCTGGTTCTGAAAGGTCATAGCCCTGGAAACCCTATGGAGCAGTTCTACTCTGTATACACAGGGTTGCCATGAGTTGGAATCAACTTGACAGCGACTAACAACAGCTCCTGGTTATGTGCCTCTATGCAGTTGAAGAAAAGGTGTCATCTTCAAAGCAAAGGGACGATCATCTGAAGAGTTAAGTTCTTCTGAATTGTTACATCATGCTGGAACCTGCAAATACTTTTTCGAAGGAGGAGGGAAAATAGATGTATTTTTATATAATGTCTAAAGTTATATTTCAGATGTAATGTTTTCTGTGCAAAGTATTGTAAATTATATTTGTGCTATAGTATTTGGTTCAAAATATTTAAAATGTCTTGCTGTTGACATATTTAATGTTTTAAATGTACAGACATATTTAACTGGTGCACTTTGTAAATCCCCTGGGGAAGACTTGCAGCTAAGGGGGAAAAAAATGTTGTTTGCAGATACCAAATGTATTATATTTCTTCATTCTTTTTAACTTAATAGAGTCTTCGGACTTGTCAAGTCTGTGCAAAAAAAAAAAAAAAAAAGATAAATAAAATGGATGCCTTGAATAATAAACAGGATGCTGGCCACCAGGTGCTTTTCAAATTTAGAAGCTAATTGACTTTAGAAAGCTGACATTGCCAAAAAGGATACGTAATGGGCTACTGAAATCTGTCAAGAGTATTTATCCAATTATTGAACAGGTGTGTTTTCTACAAGTGCTGCAAGCTGTAAATTTTGTGTTACTTTTAATGGAAACGTTATCAGTGGCTTATAAGCAAAAAAACCAAAAAAAAAAAAAAAAACCCGAAAACCTATTTTTAACTTAGTGGATATTATTTTTACTGTACAATAAAAACATTGCCTTTGGATGTTAGTTTTCGGTACAAAAATAAATTTATATGAAAACCTGCCTTAAGATTTTGTGCTTCTCTTTTGTGCCTGTCTTGCTCTGTGATCCCGCTCTCTCCAATATGGTGGTATGGCTTCTATCTCCTTCCAGAGGTTACTGGGGAGAAATGCAGATTTAGTTAAAAATTAGGAACAGATTCGACTAAATTAATGAAGCTTGGAATCTGAAAAATAAATTTGCTAGGGATTTGTATGCAAGAACCTAGCCACATAGAAAAAGAGGCTTCTTCTCTCAAAAAGGAAAAGTAGGTGGATGTTTATATCTTGAGAAAGATGTTACTTTGTTCAAGCTTGTAATGCCCTGGAGAGCAACCATTTGTGCCTGGACCACTTGAAAACTTTACACCTTACCATGATGAAGGAGGATTAAAGTGGTGTGGACACTTGTCCTCACGGAAATTTATGTGGTGGGGTGTGGGGAGCCTCCCGTCCAACCCTGGATGGCTACTCACGTGAGAGAGAGCTAGGAAACCAGCAGCTTGGGAAGGAGCGTCGGCCATAATTTAACACACTTGCCATTTGTGGATAAATGTTCATTGATGGTTGTGAAAGAAATGGCAAATGTTAGAGTTTTAAACAGCAGAGCTTTGCTTCCGAGACTCCATCATTGGCTAAAATACAGCTATTGCTTTAAAATTATCAGTGAATCTGAGGAAGATAGGTATAAAATATGACATAAGTGTTGCATATTCCAGTTGCTGAGCCTCGGTTGAAAGAAAAAATAATTTTGATATGTAATTGGAGGGTTAACCATTGACACAAAAGTTTGCTATAGAGTGAGCTTCATTAGCTACTGCAATATGATTCTGTTATTTCTAAAGGTGAATAGCATTCATTTGTTGGCTTGTTGTATATTATTTATTGAGCTCCAGTTATGTGTCAGGTACTGTACCTGGCACTGAAATACTATGACACAATCTCTGCCCTTGAGGAGATTCCATTCTAGTGGGGGAGCTAGCCCTCTAAGAGTGTGGTAAGTTCCAGGGTACATGTACTTTGTGCTATGGGAGCAGAGAGGAGGCTCTCTAACCCAATCTTGGGGGCCCAGAAGGTCTGAAAAGGAAATCAGGCTGGATAGGAGGGAAGTGGAGTGAAAGATTCCAAGTTAGATATAGAAATCCATGACCACTTTTTACTAAGAGGCAAAGATGAGGCAAGACCTATGTTCTCGAAATGGAGAGGACCCAGGAGCTAGTGAGACAACCTATAGCTGCACCAGCCAGTTTGGAAAACTAACATGGCAGGTGGTCTGCAATGCCAAGGAGATCCTCTGTTGAAGACCTTGATAACGCAGCCTGACTGTAATGTGAATTTTATGTAAGTTGACACCCTGATCTGTCGAGGCTTTTTGGAGCTTTGCTGGAATGAATCTATGACTTAATGAAATAGTTGTGAACTGGCCTGTGCCTTGAAGGAGGTTCCTGTAGCACGTGGGTGTGCCAGGAGTTGCAGAAAATGTTTTTTCTCTTCTCTCGTGAGGGCAGTGGTGGGTCAGTGGGCAAACTCTCATCTTTCACATGGGAGACCCAGGTTTGAGTCCCGGCCGATGCGCCTCGTGTGAAGCCACCACTCACCTGTCAGCGCAGGCTTGTGTGTGGCTATGATGCTGAGCAGTTTTCCGCAGAGCTTTCAGACTAAGTCGGACTAGGACTTTGAATCATCGAGGTAAGTATATCTACAACACCTGGCAACCTACTTCTGAAAATCAGCCAGTGAAAACCCTATGGATCACAATTGTCTGATCTACAACCAGTTAAGGGGACGGTGCAGGACCAGGCAGCATTCCATTGTGCACAGAGTTGCTGTGAGTTGGGAGCCAACTGCATGGTAGCCAACGACAGCAGTGATGCTCAAGGCTTGTCAGGATCTACGTAGCAGGAAAAAAATGCAGGATACAACACCCTACTTTTCCACTTACGTGCTACTTTTCACCCTTGCTTTTTCTTCTCATATATCTTTTTCTCCACTTCTACTCTTCTTTATGTATTTTAATCCTAGCTCCTTTCCCCCTTCCTCCCTGGCTCATACCTCAGAGGGCCATTTGGACTCTCGGGTGGCCCTTGGGGAATAAGGAGGCTACTGCATCTGATTGGTACGGAACCAGGTCATGTCAGCACTCAGCAGCAGCTGAGCAAATGTGTTTAGGTGTGACACGGTCATGTCAGGAAACCAGCCCATACTAGATGCTATGGCAAATTGAATTGTCTGCTCATTTTAACAAATGCATTTCGATCTTCTTCCTGTTGTGTTGTTGGGAGCTGTTGAGTTGATTTGGACTCATGGTGACCCATGTGACAGAGTAGAACTGCCCCATAGAGTTTTCTAGGCAGTAATCTTTACTGGAACAGATTACCAGGTCTTTCTCCTGCGGAACCACTGAACGGGCTTGAATTTCTAGCCTTTCGGTTAGCAGCCGAGCACTTAACTCTTGTGCCACCAGGGCTCCTATCTTCTTCCTAACACGTTAAGTCTGAAGGGAGGAAAATACGCAAAATTGGAAGTCATCTGTCTTCTGGAATCAACTTTTACAACTATATCGGACTCATGCACCTTTTTTTTTTTTAAATTGAGGTAAGTATATATATAACAACAATTGCCATATCAACTTTTTTTGTATGTACGTTCAGTGACATTGTGTTCATCATGTTGTGCAGCCGGCACCACTATCTGCTCACCCTTAATGGGAGCTCAGGCACCTAAGCCATGCACCTTTGCCTCTTTCCAAAGCCCTACCTGTGCAACAAGCCTTGTCCAGCGAGGTTACTTTCTCTGTTTTCTCTTGTTGCCTTTTCCTTCTGTCCCACTCATCTCCATTAGCCCATCCTAGAAAACTCTCCCGAGAAGATGACCTCCGAGGACTTTGGTGGGAACCCGAGCACTGTGTGCCTCATCCTTTCTCTGTGTGTCTGAATTATTGGCTTGGCTTGAGATCACAGCATCGGGTTGGGCTCGTACATTTTGGGTTCACACCTTTGACGCCACTTGCAGTTCCGCATTTCACCTGTGGAGTTATGCGGGGCAAGCCAAGCCTGGGCTTCCTTCACTCTTGGCTTTGTTCATCGATTCTCTAGCTGCCTTGCTATGAAATTGAAATATGTTTCCCAGTAGCTGCATTTATAAATGCTAATTAGTTATTGATTCACATTATTATGATTTAGCCTCATGTCACTTTTTACAATCCAAATGTGCACACAGTGAGTGTTAGATTTTAGCTATAAAACAGAAATCTATCCTGTTGATTAATAATGCTTTTATGGTGCTTCTACTCTTTCATTCTTGTAATTTAAAAATGCTGTTTCCTAATCTTCTACTCTCATCTTTCCCTTCTTTTGTTAACTGGTTCCCTGTACAGGGCATGTCATTATTCTATCCTGACCAGGACTCTGGCTACGGGGAGTGACAATCTTTTTGGTATTATCAAATGTGGCCTTGTTGTAACATCACTCATATCACCACTTGCTTTCATTGTGGAGAAATTCTGTAGAGTCTTTTGTTTTGAAAATTCTAAGAAGAGTTGTCTGTTCCCGTTAGGCATGGGATGAGTTAGTAAATTGCTGACTCCATTAGTACCCCCAAGGCTAAGAACCTGGTGATCGGGGTCTGGTTTCAGAGACAAATTCTCCGAAAGAACTTTCAATCTCCCTTACCAAGATCCTAGAATCACTGGGATGTTGTTCTCCTACACAAAAACCATTTTCTCCCTTTTCCTGTGGTTCTTCAGAAGCTTCGTTTCTTCCAAAGCCTGATCTCAACAACCTCAGGTTGGTGAAACTAACGCTCCTTATAAGGCTTGAGCATCTTTTAGAAGAAAGATCTTAGACTGGGGTGTGTGTCAGACCCAGGACTGGAATCCCAGCTCTGCAGCTCGGTATCCTGTAAGCTTGGCAGCGTCCACCTTTTCAGTCTCAGTGTCTGGCTTGTAAAGCAGGGGGTCTCCGTGTCTTTGTTGAAGTTTTGTGAGGACTGGTCCTCACATGGGAGGGGCTCTGCCATTATTACCCTCCATCCCATTTGGTATACCCTTAGTTTCCTGGGCCAACCACACAGTTTAGCCTCTTTTTCTCTACCTGTTGTGGAGGACCGATGTCTTAGTTACCTAGTGCTGCTGTAACAAAAAATACCACAAGCAGGTGGCTTTAAACAACAGAAATTTATTTTCTCACAGTTCTGGAGGCAAAAAGTCCAACTCAGAGTCTTCAGCCATGTTGATTCCTTCTGTGGGTCTCACTCCTAGTTTCTGATATCTGCTGGCAATCCTTGGCAGTGGTGTCATTAAGGGGCTGGGGGGGGGGTTCAGACCACACCCAGTGGCACTGTCAGAGGGGATGACACCAATATGACTGTCTATAAAATGTTTATGCAATGTTTCAGCAGAATTCTTTTAAATAAAAATACCCCTATAGTTAGTTATAACAACAGAACGTTTTCTGTAAGCCCAGCTTACATGTATTCATATACCTACAAGGCTAAAACTCCATGCTAATTTAGTTTTTGAACCTTCTAGTGTGTTCCGGTCAGAGCTGTCATTGTCACCCAATTACAATCACACTTCGAATCATGGGGTTTCATCTGCACGAGCTATAAGCACGTGCTATTGTTTTTGTTGCTGCTAGTGTTTTTATAGTTGCTGATTTTGTCAAATTTTCTGGCGTTTTAGCCACAATATTGTGATAATTAGCATGCAGGAGTGATACCATGAGTTACCGCACTGGGTGACACCAACCCTAGTGCCGCCACTGATCCTTGGCCTTCCTTTGTTTGTAGACAGGTCCTCATAGGGCATCTGTTTTCTCCGTGTGTGTGTGTGTGTGTGTGTGTGTGTGTGTGTCTATTCTGCTCCTTTGATAAGACACCACTCAGAATTAATTAGGTTTAGGACCCACCCTAGTCTGGTATGAACCATTAACATAACAACAGAAAAACCCTATTTCCCCTAACAAGGTCACATTCACAGGCACAGAGGTTAGGGTTTCAACCTATATTTTTGGTGAATAGGATTCAGTCTATAACAGCCCACATTGAGCTAAGTGCTATGATCTGTATTGTGGGAGATACCAGTATAGATATCAAGGAACTTGGAGTCCAGGAATAGAATAAATATTTAAAAGCCAAACCATAACCAGACGAGAATGAAATAGCTGCCACAACAGAAGTACAAGCTATTGAATTTACCTAATCCACCAGGTGCTCCTTGGAAACCCTAGGGAGCAGTTCTACTCTGTCCTATAGGGTGGCTATGAGTCAGAATCAACTCGGCGGCAATGGGTTGTTTTTTTCGTTTGGAATTTGTAGAGTTTATTTTCTTTGAAATATGCATGAAACCATATTTAGAGGATATTCAAATGACTATGATGGTTTTGTGTTGGCTGGGTATTTTCTTTTGATTTTCTTGGATTAGAACAAGGCTCTTATGCACGCTCTTATACCTCAACTTTGAAGTCCCCCCCACCCCACCCCCGCGTCAGGGCAGACTGGTTTGCTGATGGCTGCTACCAGGATTCATACTTTCTCCTTCCTTCTAATGGTGAATGTGGTTTTGCTCAACGGTTAGGAGTTAAAAGTAACTGGTTTGAAAGAGTTGGTCTCTCTGATAAACATGGGGCAAGATAGAGAAAATGTTGGTTTCTGAATTCTCAGGGTACAGGCGAAGGATGATGGAGGTTCACAGGGCTGGCATTTAGCAAGGTGCTTCCAGGGATGCTGGAATGGAACCACACTTCCTGGGGGCTGCAGGGAGGTCAGGTGTCAGATGGCAGAAAGGGGAGATGGGTTAAGAGAACATATCCATACTTGTGACTCCTGAAGTCTTTGGTAAAGCTACCAACATCCTCATGAGTGTTATTATTTTTCTGGTAGGAGCCTGTGGAAAGGCAGAGTTTGCCCAGACATCACGAGATGTGGAGTGGAATAGCCTGCAGAAGCAGGAGCAGAGGGAAGCCTGAGGACATGGGCTATGAACTTGGTAGTGGAGATGGTAGAGATGCTCTGAGGCATGTTTCCTTATATCTTCTTTGGGCCAGAAGCCCAAAGATGACACCTGGTAAGATTTAAAGCAGCTTAGCCAGAACAGTGCTAACCAAAACGTCAGGAGTTTGAGTCCACCCAGAGGCACCTTGGAAGAAAGGCCTGGCAATCTCCTTCCAAAAAGTCAGCCACTGAAAACCCTATGGAGCACAATTCTACTCTGACACACATGGGATTGCCATGAGTCAGAATGGACTTGACAACAACTGGTTTTTATTCAAGCTTAAAACAAAAACATTCTAGACCCGAAAAGGTAAAAGGAAAAGCGTTCAAATACAACTCTAAGGAAAACACAAATAATAAACAAGACTTACAGAAATTACCTAAATCAGAAAATAGGTCATGAAATAGGGGAAGGGGGCTTAAAGGAATACACCTAAATCCCCAGACTTCAGAGAGACATTATCTATAGTAGCATTAAAAAAAAAAAAAAAAGACACCCACAGAGTGTTGGATCTATTCCAGGGACAGGTGCGGCCACTCTTCCATTTCTTCTCTTTCATAAAATTGCCAATACAGGTGGCCTATAATCCAATATGGCAAGTCCCATCGGACCCAGGTCAATAGCAAAGGAGCAGTGAGGAGAGTCCGATTCAAGGGAATGAAATAGGAGTGCAACTTGAGGTAAGACCCCCCCTGTTGGTTTAGGCCTGAGGGTCACTGGTAGAAATGCGATTCAGTGTGTGGCCGGAGGCGCAGAGGCAGGGGTTTAGCTCTGGAAGAAAGCAGCCAGGATCCCAGAAGTGGGTCAGATCCCAGACAGCTGGGGTATAGCGGTGCCCGCTGCCAAGACACCAGGGAGCCCTAGGGGTAGAGAGAAACCCCACGTTCCCACGAGGCTCCAGACAGAAGGGGCCAGAAGGGCAGACAGGCTTCCCTGTGCGGTAGCTTCAGGAAGCTGTCATGCAATGCTATCCCTGAAACCATGAAAGCCTGTTACCCCATCTATCAGTTTTCTAGGGCTGCTGTTACAAATTACCACGATCTGGGCGGCTTAAAACAACAGGCCTTTATTCTCTTACAGTGCTGGAGGCCAGAAGTACAGACTTGGCAGGGCTATGCTCTCTTTGAAGGCCCTATGGGAGAATCCTTATTTGCCTCTTCCAGTTTCTGGTGGCTGTCAATCTTCCTGGCAGCTGCATCACTCCAGTCCCTGCTTTTATCTTCATATGACCTTCCCCTCCTCTTGTCCTTGTGTCTTCCGGTCTTATATGTCTTAAGAGGACAATTGTCATTGGGTTTAGGGCCCACCCAGACCATCCAGGATGCTCCCATTTTGAGGTCCTTAATTACATTTGCAAAGATCCTTTTTCCAAATAAGATCAGATTCACAGATTCCAGGTGTTAGGATGTGGACATATCTTTTTAGGGGCTGCAATTCAGCCCATGACCCCTTCAAAGTATCGTTTCCAAACTCCAACTGCTAATTGGATGGTCACCCCGATATCTTTCCTTCTGGGTCCATGATTTCCAGGGAGGAGGAGAGAAGCCTGCTGGGAAGAGGCTAAGACTAAAGAGATAGTCAATAAGTAAAATCCAGAATGTTATGGGTTGAATTGTGCCCACCACCAAAAATGTTATATTCCTGGCCCTTGTACCCATGGACGGAAACCTGGTGGCACAGTGGTTAAGAGCTTGGCTGCTGATCTAAATGTTGGCAGTCCGAATCCACCAGCTGCTCCTTGGAAACCCTATGAGGCAGTTCTATTCTGTCCTGTAGGGTCACTATGAATCGGAATTAACTTGATGGCAACAGGTTTGGTACCTGTGGACCTGATCCTATTTGGAAATGGTTTTTTTTCTTTTGTTATGCTAAGAAGGTCATGCCAGTGTAGGATGGGTCCTAAACCCAACCACTTCTGAGTTATAAAAAGAGCAAATAAGACACAGAGACACACACAAGGGGAAGACAGATGCCACATGAGGATCATCTATAAGCCAAGGAATGCCTGGTGCTACCAACAGGGAAGGAATCGACATGGTAGATACCCCGATTTGGACCTTTAGCCTCTAGAACCCTGAGAAGATAACATTTCTGCATCTTAAAGCCACCTACTTGTGCCATTTGTGTTACAGATTGGTACAAATCCTTACATCGCTGACTTCCTAAAAATGTGAATGCATGGAGACAGATCCCAGAAGGGAATAGACAAACGTGAGAACGTTACTACTGTACTAGGGAGGTGGGATTAGAGATGTTTTCTTCTTTTCAAAATCTGACTGTTGTTACACTGCCATTGGATTCAATAATAAAGGACATTAAAACTGATCTTTTCAATAGAGAATGAAATTGCAGCTTTTGGCATTAAATGATATGGATGTGGGCCTGTGTGCTTTTGAAATAGAATACCCTAGAGGCCGGGGAAAACTGCATCGGCAGGAAAAATGAGAAACAGCTTTGTAGAATGTGAAGAAGTGACTTTTCCCCAGAGGACTGCCTTTCACTGTTTACAGTCTTTGACTTGTTTTGTATTTGGAATTGTTGTTGCTGTTGGTAGGTGCCATCAAGTTGGCCCCCTACTCATGGTGACCCTATGCTCAAGGGAGTGAAATGCTGCCCGGTTATGTGCCATTCTCATGAACAGTTGAGGATTGGACCATTGTGATCCATAGGGTTTCCAGTGGCTGATTTTCAGAAATAGACCACCAGGCCTTTCTTCCTGGTCTTTCTTAGTTTGAACCCTGTTCTGTATCATGGCAAGATGCAAACCCTCACTGACAGATGGGTAGTGATTGCACATGAAGTGCATTGGCCAGGAATCAAGCCCTCATCTCCCACATGGAAGGCAAGAATTCTAATTATGAGCTAAAAAACCCTGCACGAATCTGGCTTAACATCCAACGTTCCATCATTCCCTCCTAACACTTGTCTTTTCCCACCCATTCTTCCTGATTCTAGAAGACAAGGTAAGGAAGCACGACAGTTTGAAGGAAGGGGAATGTTTTCTTGCACACCCTAAACAAACTCAAGAGGCTCACAGTTTTTTCTTAAGATGATTTGACAATTCGTTCTTCTTGTTTTCTGCTGTCAACAAGGGAATAAATACAACAGGCAAAGACAAATTAATTAAAATCTGTGTGGTACTGCTGCTTAATGATGTGTGGATTTGTTATTATTGTGGTAAATATAGACATAGACATCAAGAAGTTTTCCACTTGAACCATTTTAGATGTAAAATTCAATGACATTAATTGCCTTCATCATGTTGTACAACTATCATCATCACCCATTTCCAAACGTTTTCATCACCCCAAATAGAAACTCAGCACCCCTTCAGCAATAATACCCTAGTTCTCTCTCCCTTCAGCCCCTGGAAGCCACTAATAAACTTTAGTTTCAGTTCATTTACCTTTTCTGGATATTTCCTATAAGTGGAATCATAGAGTATTTATCATTTTGTGACTGACTTATTTTATTCAACATTCTGCTTTCAAGGTTCATCCATGTCATGGCGTGTGTCAGGACTTCATTTTTCTTCATGGCTGAGTAATAATCCATTGTAAGCTTGTACCACATTATTCGTTTCCATTCATCTGTTAATAGACACAGGCTGTTTTCACCTTTTAGCTGTTGTGAATTGTGCTACTAGGAACACTGGCGTATGAAAATGTAGAGTTTTAAAAATAAGATTGTTGAAAGGAATTTCAAGTCTGCTGTGCATTTTTGTTTGTGATATAGTAAGGGTCAATGAGAAAAGCTTTCTTTGAAAACAGAATGATTGGTGTTTCAAAATCTAGGAATTCTAATTTTAAGCCTGAGATATTGGCCCATAGAAGCACAATTTGGCAAGCGACAATGTCTGTAGAGTGTAGATGATGTCTATGCTGGCCTGAAAAGAGTAACCCTCCTGGCCCAACACTATTGTAAAAATTCTGATTGTCTCTCAGGAAAATCGGGATAAAAGGAGGGAAAAGAACAAACATGATTTGCGAAAATCTTTCTTACTCGTGCTTGCTTTTACAATAAAATCCTTTGGAATTCATTGCATTGTTAATATTAGTGCCTATAGCCTTTAAATTATTAAAACAAGCCGTATATGACATAATCTTATTTTTACAAGGAAACTTATGAGGTTTTGGGGCACAGCTTAGCTGCTAACAAAAAGATCAGCAGTTCGAATCCACCAGCTGCTCCTTGGAAACCCTGTGGGACAGTTCTACTCTGTCCTATAGGGTTGCTGTGAGTCAGAATTGACCCAGCAGCAGTGGGTTTGGTTTGGGGTTCCTGGAAGGAATGAATCTTTCAATACCCTGGGCCTATCAGACGCAGATCCTGAACCACATGGGGCAGATCACTTTAGTCCATGATGAATGAATATTTCCACCACCACCACCACCGTCTGTCAGGTTACTATACTATGGTGGCTTGTGTGCTGCTATGATGCTGGAAGCTATGTCACTAGTATTTTAAATACCAGCAGGGTTACCCATGATGAACAGATATCAGACTGAAACAGACTGGGAAGAAAGGTCTGGCGATCTACTTCCAAAAATTAGCCAGTGAAAACCTATGGATCACAATAGAATATTGCCTGACCCAACTGCTTTGAATATGATGTCATCGGCAGGGATCAATCACTGGAGAAGCATGTCATGTTTGGTGAAGTTGAGGGCCATCTGGGGTGAGGGGCACCCTCAGTGAGATGGATTGGCACCGTAGTCACAACGATAGACTTGAACATGCTAGCGATCATGGGATGATGCAGGTCCGGGTGAAGTTTTATTCTGTTTTACATGAAGTCGCCATGAGTTGGAGTCAACGCAGTGACAGCTAACTCAATCTATCTAAATGGATATTAAAAAAAAAAATTGTTCAAAATTTGTCTAAGCAATGTTATAGGTTGAATTGTGTGAACTACCTCCCCCCCCACCACCAATACACTGAAGTCCTAACCCCTGGCACCTGTGAATGAGACTTTTTTGGAAATAGGGTCGTGAAGATGCCATCAGTTATATGAGATCATACAGGAGTAGGGTAGGTCCTAATTCCATTTGAGCGACAGCTTTATAAAATAGAAGAGACACAGAGAGACACACAACAAGCCACACAGGACCTGGCTCCCCAAAGGCCTCAGGTATGACAGCTCCATTTTGTCTATTTCAGCTTCTAGTAGTTTCCAACAGTCCTTCTAGATGCATCTGTGTCTGTTGTCTGTCTTCGTCTGCTCCCTGTGTGTGTATGTCGGTGTCTGTTCTGGTCTTTTTATGACTCAGAAGTGATTAGGTTTACAACCCACCCTGCACGGTATGACCTCATTAACATAAAAAAATAAAACCCCTATTCCCAAACAGGATCACTTCCACAGGTACAAGGACTAGGAATTCAACACATATTTTTTGGGAACACAATTCAATCCATAACAAGATGAGAAAAGTATATGAAAGGGAATGAAGCTGGACAACTTGCTGTACTAAATCCTGGTACTCTTTGCCTCCCATCCTTCTTAAGTCTTATCTCTGGAAGAAGGTACAAATTAAAACTGAAGGTCATGTGAGGACCTGAAGAATAGTATCTGGGAGTGTCTCTGGTTGCCCCAGGTAGCTCTTCAATAACCAGTCTGAAGAGCCTGAGCAACACCCTCCTTCCCTTTGTGGAACAGATGCTATACACTCAGAAAATGTTTATTAAGGATCTTTTCTGTGTCAGGCACTTGGCCAAGTGCTGTTGATATTAAAAAATTAAACACAGTCTTTGGTCTTCTTTTCTGGACACCTCAGATTTCATATATTTTTCTCATCTTATTATGGATTGAATTGTGTTCCCCCAAAAATATGTGTTGAATTCCTGGCATTAGTATCTGTGGATTCTGTCTGGAAATAGGGTTTTTATTTTGTTATTTAGTAGGGTCATAGCGGTGTAGTGTGGATCCTAAACCTAATAATTTCTGAGTTATAAAAAGACCAGGATGGACTCAAAGACACACACATGAAGAAAGACAGATGCCATGTGTGGACTGTCTACAAGCCAAGGAACCAAGAAACGCCTGGAAATCTATGCAGCCAAGATCCTGACTTGGATTTTATCCTCCAAAACTGTGAGAAAATAAATTTCTGTTCTTTAAATACCACTCGTATTATTTGTGTTACACTAGCGTTAGGTAACTAAGACAGTCAGCAATTTGGAAAAGGGTATGGCTTGTCTGTACTTCACTATGTCTAAGGCCTCAGTTGAGGAAACCTGTTGACTGGAATCATTTAGAGACATGTTTACTCATGACTGGCAGTTGATGCTGGCTCTTGGCGGGGATTTCAACTGGGGCTATCAGATAGAGCATATGGTCTCTCCATATGGCTTGGGCTTCCTCATAGTATGGCTGCCTCAGGGTGGTTGGATTTCTTACATGGTGTCTCAAGAACTCCAAAGGTGAGTATCTCAAGAAAACCAGGTGGAAGTTGTGTGGTCTTTCCTGACACAGCCTCTAAAGCTGCACATCTGTAGTGCATCTGCATTCTTTGGGTTACAAAGAATCTCCGAGGTTGGCCCAGGGTTGAAGACAGAGGACATAGGTAATACCTTTTGATGGCAGAAGTGGGAACAAATTTGTGGATATGTTAAAAACCACCACAGTCCGGGTGGTTTTCTGCAGTTTCTTTAAAAAAAATTTTTTTCTTGGTCCTATTTCTTAGAATGTGTGATGATTTTTGGCCAAATGCTTGCATTGTGTATTAAAAACAACAACAACAAAATTGTATATATTCTGGAAGATATTCTTTCTCCAGAAAGAATTCACTTCACCATCAGGAGGGAGTAGGCTGGCAGATCCCTTCAAACCAAGAGGGGATTGAGTGACTCACAGATAGTTTGCAGTCTTTGAAAAGATTGCTCTCTCTCTGATTTGGGGCCCTCCAAGGGTCCCCAGTGAGAAAATGGGATACTTTTCCAGGATCCCTCTTCCTTTGGTGAATCCTGAACTGTAATTTTTGTCTCCTGAAAGCTGTGAGATTGCCAAAAACTTTATGCATCTCTTCAGCTGATTTCTGTTGATCTTTTTTTTTTTAATTAATTTTTATTAAGCTTCAAGTGAACATTTACCATTCCAATCAGTCTGTCACATGTAAGTTTACATACATCTTACTCCCTTCTCCCACTTGCTCTCCCCCTATTGAGTCAGCCCTTTCAGTCTCTCGTTTCGTGCCAATTTTGCCGTCTTCCCTCTCTCTCTATCTTCCCATCCCCCCTCCAGTCAAGAGTTGCCAACACACTCTCCAGTGTCCGCCTGATTTAATTAGCTCACTCTTCATCAGCCTCTCTCTCCCCGCCGCTGACCAGTCCTTTTCATGCCTGATGAGTTGTCTTCGGGGATGGTTCCTGTCCTGTGCCATCAGAGGGTCTGGGGAGCGTTGCCTCCGGGATTCCTCTGGTTGCAGTCATACCATTAAGTATGGTCTTTTTATGAGAATTTGGGGTCTGTATCCCATTGGTCTCCTGCTCCCTCAGGAGTTGTCTGTTGTGCTCCCTGACAGGGCAGACATCGATTGTGGCTGGGCACCAACTAGGTCTTCTGGTCTCAGGATAATGTAGGTCTCTGGTTCATGTGGCCCTTTCTGTCTCTTGGGTTCTTAGTTGTCGTGTGACCTTGGTGTTCTTCCTTTGCCTTTGCTCCAGGTGGGTTGAGACCAATTGATGTATCTTAGATGGCCGCTTGTTGGCATTTAGGACCCCAGACGCCACATTTCAAAGTGGGATGCAGAATGTTTTCATAATAGAATTATTTTGCCCATTGACTTAGAAGTCCCCTCAAACCATGTTCCCCAGACCCCAGCCCCTGCTCCGCTGACCTTTGAAGCTTTCATTTTATCCCGGAAACCTCTCTGCTTTTAGTCCAGTCCAATTAGGCTGACCTTCCTTGTATTGAGTGTTGTCTTTCCCTTCACCCAAAGCAGTTCTTATCTAGTGATTGATCAATAAAAAAACCCTCTCCCTCCCTCCCTTCCCCCTTTGTAACCACAAAAGTATGTGTTCTTCTCCGTTTTTTCTATTTCTCAAGATCTTATAATAGTGGTCTTATACAATATTTGTCCTTTTGCCTCTGACTCATTTCGCTCAGCATAATGCCTTCCAGGTTCCTCCATGTTATGAAATGTTTCAGAGATTCGTCACTGTTCTTTGTCGATGCGTAGTATTCCATTGTGTGAATATACCACAATTTATTTACCCATTCATCCATTGACGGACATCTTGGTTGCTTCCAGCTTTTTGCTATTGTAAACAGAGCTGCAATAAACATGGGTGTGCATATATCTGTTTGTGTGAAGGCTCTTGTATCTCTAGGGTATATTCCGAGGAGTGGGATTTCTGGGTTGTATGGTAGTTCTATTTCTAACTGTTTGAGATAATGCCAGATGGATTTCCAAAGTGGTTGTACCATTTTACATTCCCACCAGCAGTGTATGAGAGTTCCAATCTCTCCGCAGCCTCTCTGACATTTATTATTTTCTGTTTTTTGGATTAATGCCAGTCTAGTTGGTGTGAGATGGAATCCCATCGTAGTTTTAATTTGCATTTCTCTAATGGCTAATGATCGGGAGCATTTTCTCAGGTGTCTGTTGGCTGCCTGAATATCTTCTTTAGTGAAATGTGTGTTCATATCCTTTGCCCACTTCTTGATTGGGTTGTTTGTCTTTTTGTGGTTGAGTTTTGACAGAATCATGTAGATTTTAGAGATCAGGCGCTGGTCTGAGACGTCATAGCTGAATATTCTTTCCCAGTCTGTAGGTGGTCTTTTTACTCTTTTGGTGAAGTCTTTAGATGAGCATAGGTGTTTGATTTTTAGGAGCTCCCAGTTATCGGGTTTCTCTTCATCATTTTTGGTAATGTTTCGTATTCTGTTTATGCCCTGTATTAGGGCTCCTAGGGTTGTCCCTATTTTTTCTTCCATGATCTTTATCATTTTAGTCTTTATGTTTAGGTCTTTGATCCACTTGGAGTTAGTTTTTGTGCATGGTGTGAGGTATGGGTCCTGTTTCATTCTTTTGCAAATGGATATCCAGTTATGCCAGCACCATTTGTTAAAAAGACTATCATTTCCCCAATTGACTGACACTGGTCCTTTGTCAAATATCAGCTGCTCATACATGGATGGATTTATATCTGGGTTCTCAATTCTGTTCCATTGGTCTATGTGCCTGTTGTTGTACCAGTACCAGGCTGTTTTGACTACTGTAGCTGTATAATAGGTTCTGAAATCAGGTAGAGTGAGGCCTCCCACTTCTTCTTCTTTTTCAGTAATGCTTTGCTTATCCGGTGGTTCTTTCCCTTCAATATGAAATTAGTGATTTGTTTCTCTATCCCCTTAAAATATGACATTGGTATTTGGATTGGAAGTGCGTTATATGTATAGATATGGCTTTTGGTAGAATAGACATTTTTACTATGTTAAGTCTTCCTATCCATGAGCAGGGTATGTTTTTCCACTTAAGTATGTCCTTTTGAATTTCTTGTAGCAGAGTTTTATAGTTTTCTTTGTATAGGTCTTTTACATCCTTGGTAAGATTTATTCCTACGTATTTTATCTTCTTGGGGGCTACTGTGAATGGTATTGATTTGGTTATTTCCTCTTCGGTGTTCTTTTTGTTGATGTAGAGGAATGCAAGTGATTTTTGTATGTTTATTTTATAACCTGAGACTCTTCCAAACTCTTCTATTAGTTTCAGTAGTTTTCTGGAGGATTCCTTAGGGTTTTCCATGTATACGATCATGTCATCTGCAAATAGTGATACTTCCTCCTTGCCAATCTGGATACCCTTTATTTCTTTGTCTAGCCTAATTGGCCTGGCTAGGACTTCAAGTAGGATGTTGAATAAGAGCGGTGATAAAGGGCATCCTTGTCTGGTTCCCGTTCTCAGGGGAAATGCTTTCAGGTTCTCTCCATTTAGAGTGATATTGGCTGTTGGCTTTGCATAGATGCCCTTTATTATGTTGAGGAATTTTCCTTCAATTCCTATTTTGGTAAGAGTTTTTATCATAAATGGGTGTTGAACTTTGTCAAATGCCTTTTCTGCATCTATTGATAAGATCATGTGGTTTTTATCTTTTGTTTTATTTATGTGATGGATTACATTAATGGTTTTTCTGATATTAAACCAGCCTTGCATACCTGGTATAAATCCCACTTGATCAGGGTGAATTATTTTTTTGATGTGTTGTTGGATTCTATTGGCTAGAATTTTGTTGAGGATTTTTGCGTCTATGTTCATGAGGGATATAGGTCTATAATTTTCTTTTTTTGTAATGTCTTTACCTGGTTTTGGTATCAGGGAGATGGTAGCTTCATAGAATGAGTTGGGTAGTATTCCGTCATTTTCTATGCTTTGAAATACCTTCAGTAGTAGTGGTGTTAAGTCTTCTCTGAAGGTTTGGTAGAACTCTGCAGTGAAGCCATCTGGGCCAGGACTTTTTTTTGTTGGAAGTTTTTTGATTACCGTTTCAATCTTTTTTTTTTGTTATGGGTCTATTTAGTTGTTCTAGTTTAGGTAGGTAGTATTTTTCCAAGAATTTTTCCATTTCTTCTAGGTTTTCAAATTTGTTAGAGTACAATTTTTCGTAGTAATCTGAAATGATTCTTTTAATTTCATTTGGCTCTGTTGTGATGTGGTCCTTCTCATTTCTTATTTGGGATATTTGTTTCCTTTCCTGTTTTTCTTTAGTCAGTCTAGCCAATGGTTTATCAATTTTGTTAATTTTTTCAAAGAACCAGCTTTTGGCTTTGTTAATTCTTTCAATTGTTTTTCTGTTCTCTAATTCATTTAGTTCAGCTCTAATTTTTATTATTTGTTTTCTTCTGGTGCCTGATGGATTCTTTTGTTGCTCACTTTCTATTTGTTCAAGTTGTCGGGACAGTTCTCTGATTTTGGCCCTTTCTTCTTTTTGTATGTGTGCATTTATCGATATAAATTGGCCTCTGAGCACTGCTTTTGCTGTGTCCCAGAGGTTTTGATAGGAAGTATTTTCATTCTCGTTGCTTTCTAAGAATTTCCTTATTCCCTCCTTGATGTCTTCTATAACCCAGTCTTTTTTCAGGAGGGTATTGTTCATTTTCCAAGTATTTGGTTTCTTTTCCCTAGTTTTTCTGTTATTGATTTCTAGCTTCATTGCCTTGTGGTCTGAGAAGATGCTTTGTAATATTTTGATGTTTTGGATTCTGCAAAGATTTGTTTTATGACCTACTATGTGGTCTATTCTAGAGAATGTTCCATGTGCACTAGAAAAAAAAGTATACTTTGTAGCAGTTGGGTGGAGAGTTCTGTATAAGTCAATGAGGTCAAGTTGGTTGATTGTTGTAAGTAGGTCTTCTGTGTCTCTATTGAGCTTCTTACTGGATGTCCTGTCCTTCTCCGAAAGTGGTGTGTTGAAGTCTCCTACTATAAATGTGGAGGTATCTATCTCACTTTTCAATTCTGTTAAAATTTGATTTATGTATCTTGCAGCCCTGTTATTGGGTGCATAAATATTTAATATGGTTATATCTTCCTGATCAATTGTCCCTTTTATCATTATATAGTGTCCTTCTTTATCCTTTGTGGAGGATTTAAGTCTAAAGTCTATTTTGTCAGAAATTAATATTGCTACTCCTCTTCTTTTTTGCTTATTATTTGCTTGATATATTTTTTTCCATCCTTTGAGTTTTACTTTGTTTGTGTCTCTAAGTCTAAGGTGTGTCTCTTGTAGGCAGCATATAGATGGATCGTGTTTCTTTATCCAGTCCGAGACTCTCTGTCTCTTTATTGGTGCATTTAGTCCATTTACATTCAGGGTAATTATAGATAAATAAGTTTTTAGTGCTGTCATTTTGATGCCTTTTCATGTGAGTTGTTGGCCATTTCATTTTTCCAGATACTTTTTTTGTGCTGAGACGTTTTTCTTAGTAGATTGTGAAATCCTCATTTTCATAATGTTTAACTTTATGTTAGTTGAGTCGTTACGTTTTTC
Source organism: Loxodonta africana (assembly GCF_030014295.1). NCBI lineage: Eukaryota > Metazoa > Chordata > Mammalia > Proboscidea > Elephantidae > Loxodonta > Loxodonta africana. The sequence goes on from NC_087358.1 coordinate 61,196,120, forward strand.
TTGGCTTTTTTCTTGAGTTATGGAATTGATATTCCTTTTTGTGGTTACCTTATTATTTACCCCTATTTTTCTAAGTAAAAACCTAACTTGTATCGTTCTATATCGCCTTGTATCACTCTCCATCTGGGAGTTCAATGCCTCCTATATTTAGTCCCTCTTTTTGATTATTGTGATCGTTTATCTATTGTTTTCCATGATTCCCTGTTATGTGTATTATTTTGTTTATTTATTTATTTTTTAGAATTAATCTTAATTTGTTTGTTTTTGTGCTTTCCCTATTTGAATTGTGTTGATATCAGGATGTTCTGTTTTGTGACCTTGTATTGTGCTGGTGCCTGATATTATTGGTCATCAGGCCAAACAATCTCCTTTAGCATTTCTTGCCATCTTGGTTTAGTTTTTGCAAATTCTCTAAACTTGTGTTTATCTGTAAATATCTTAATTTCTCCTTCATATTTCAGAGAGAGTTTTGCTGGATATATGATCCTTGGTTGGCAGTTTTTCTCCTTCAGTGCTCTGTATACGTCGTCCCATTCCCTTCTTGCCTGCATGGTTTCTGCTGAGTAGTCTGAACTTATTCTTATTGATTCTCCCTTGAAGGAAACCTTTTTTTCTCCCTGGCTGCTTTTAAAATTTTCTGTTTGTCTTTGGTTTTGGCAAGTTTGATGATAATATGTCTTGGTGTTTTTCTTTTTGGATCAATCTTAAATGGGGTTCAATGAGCATCTTGGATAGCTATCCTTTTGTCTTTCATGATGTCAGGGAAGTTTTCTGTCAGGAGTTCTTCAACTATTTTCTCTGTGTTTTCTGACCCCCCTACCTGTTCTGGGACTCCAATCACTCGCAAGTTATCCTTCTTGATAGAGTCCCACATGATTCTTAGGGTTTCTTTATTTTTTTTAATTCTTTTATCTGATTTCTTTTCAGCTATGTTGGAGTTAATTCCCTGGTCCTCCAGAAATCCCAGTCTACATTCTAATTGCTCGAGTCTGCTCCTCTGACTTCCTATTGCGTTGTCTAATTCTGTAGTTTTATTGTTAATCTTTTGGATTTCTACATGCTGTCTCTCTATGGATTCTTGCAACTTATTAATTTTTCCACTATGTTCTTGAATAATCTTTTTGAGTTCTTCAACAGTTTTATCAGTGTGTTCCTTGGCTTTTTCTGCAGTTAGCCTAATTTCATTTGTGATGTCTTTAAGCATTCTGTAAATTAGTTTTTTATATTCTGTATCTGATAATTCCAGGATTGTATCTTCATTTGGGAAAGATTTTGATTCTTTTGTTTGGGGGGTTGGAGAGGTTGTCATGGTCTGTTTCTTTATGTGGTTTGATATGGACTGCTGTCTCCGAGCCATCACTGGGAAACTAGTTTTTCCAGGTAATCAGCTAAAAAAAAAAATGCATTCAGATCCCTATCTGAATTCTCCCTCTGGCTCATGGTACTCGGATGTTAATGGAGCCGCCTGGGGAGGGTGGGGGAGGGATCAGAGAGCTAGGAGTGTAGCACCTCAGAATATAGAGCTGATCTCCGCGTTCACGCTCCACCTGCGCCTGCCAAAATCCTGGCGGGACGGCTCCCCGGCTGGGACGCTGCTCTCCCCGCTCCAAGACCGGTCACTTCCTCCCGGGGACTTCTCTCTCCCGTGCGCCGCACCGCTCGCGAGAACTGGGTGGGCGTCGCCAGCACGAATGGCTGGGCCCGCCCCTGGGGTCAATTCAGGGGAATATAACTGGTCCCCGCGCTCATGCCCCGCCCGCTTTCGCCAAAATCCCAGTGGGACGGCTCCCCGGCTGGGACGCTGCTCTCCCCGCTCCAAGACCAGTCACTTCCTCCTGGCGACTTCTCCCTCCGGTGCGCCGCACCGCTGGCGTGAACTGGGTGGGCGTCCCCCGCACTAACGTCTGGGCCCCCCCGCCGGGTCGCTTTAGGGAAATATAGCTGATCCCCATGCTCGCGCCATGCCCATTTCCCGCCAAACTCCCGGCGGGACGGCTCCCCGGCTGGGACGCTGCTATCCCTGCTCCAAGATCAGTCACTGCCTCCCGGGTGCTTCTCCCACCGGCTGCGCCGCTACGCCGCCCGCGCCAACCGGCCAGGCTCCCTCCCGGGATGAGTTCGGGGGGTAGGGCTGGGCCCCTTGTCTGTGCCGTCTGCCCCCCTGGGCTCTGCCCCAGACCGGGCTCCGAAGGTCACCTGCCTGGTACGCTGGCTCCTGGTTCTGAAAACGATTGCTGTCTGCCCGTATTTGTTCGTTCTCCTTCTCTAAGTCTGTGTTTGTTGTTCAGAGTTCGTAGATTGTTATGTATGTGATCAATTCACTTGTTTTTCTGAGTCTTTGTTGCAAGAGGGATCCGCGGTAGCGTCCACCTAGTCCGCCATCTTGGCCCCGCCTCTGATTTTTGTTGATCTTTTATTTAGTCTCTTGCCCTACACGGCTACACTGGCCCTAAAAGGAAAAAACCGTGGCTGGGCTTTTCTGCACTTTCTTCTCTCTGGGGTCTTCACCCCTCGGATCCTGCCTGGGTACTAGTCTCCAATTTTTGTCTCTCCTGCCCAATGAGAATGCCAAAGATTCTACTGACTTCTCTACCTCCAGGCAGCTACACTCTGCCAGACTATACAGCCCATTACCCCACTCCAAGAATTGGGAAATGCCCTGATAAGAAAAGCAGTGTGCATAATGGTAGGCTTATGGCAGTAAGCATCTTTTTTCTATTTTATCTGACTTTCTAGTTGTTCATGGTTAGAAGCATCAGTCTGTTACAAGTTATTCCAACATATCCAAAAGTGGAAGTTCCTGTCATGTAGCCTTTAATGAAAATTTTATAAAAAGAGATGAAGAATGGGGTTTACTTTGCATACTTCATAGGAAAATTTAAAAATCTCCAATGAGAGGGACAGAGCCAAGATGGCGGAATAGACGGACGCTTCCGTGGAGGCCTCTTTACAACAAAGACCTGAAAAAACAAGTGAAACAGGTGTATTTGTGACAAGCTGGGAGCGCTAAGCATCAAAGGTAAGCTTAGACAATGAACTGAGGGGCAGGGAGAGGAAGAGATGGTTCAGAAGTGGAGAGGAGTTACTGGACCTGAATCGCAGGGAGCCCTCAGGCACCATTCCTGGAGCTGCGGCGGCGGCAGCAGGCAGGTACTAGCGTTCAGTGGCAGTTTCCTCAGGGAGAAGCAGCCAGCCACACAGACCACTCACACCTCCGGAACATGAGGAGAATGGCGCGCTCGGCAAAAGCTAAGTACTTGAGTATATTTTATCGCGCCCCCCCCACCCCCAAGCCAGCTTCAGCGGCTGAATCCCTGGGCCTGAGATAGACCCTGGTGAGCACCTAGAGCCATCCTCCCAGCCTTGGGGGAGGAAACAATTTGCAACTGGGGGGAAAGATAATTTGCTAGCTCCATTAACTGGGGGAGCTCAGGACAGAAGTGACTCCTGTCCAGGCATAAACCGTCCATGGGCCTTGAGTACCTTTCCCTTCTGCATGGACCTGTGTGGGCCTATTTTGGGAAAATAGGCCCTTGTTGGCAAACTCCAACCATTTCAACTGTGCAGTGGAGAGGTGGGTGTTTGATGTTTGATGTTGTTTGCCTATTAAACAAGGTCCTCACCTACCCACATCAGGGACCTAAGGACTGGTAGCTCCACTCAGATCACCCAGCCACCCATGACAGGGATCCAAAGATAACTGGTACCCCCCAGTCCTTACAACCAAAAACTTTGGGTGCCCATGGTCCCTCTGCAGAACCCACCCAGCAGCATGCTCTAGGGAACAGAGACGTGTTTTCCTCAGAGACACTTGGGGGTCGGTTCTCAGCCCCCTGCCTTGTTCAGAGCATGACCCCCTGCTGCAATCAGATACTGGTATATACACCAATCACTCCTGCCCCCTAAGACTGTAGGACAGAGCCTGTACCACACACTTGATATCAGCTACCTGGAAATCTGAATTCATACAAGAAAACGGAATGGACTCCTAGACTGGTATACCCGATAACAGGTCTAGCCATCTGGGGACAGGACACCAGAGCTCCAAAGGCGAAAATAATCAAGCTAGCTCACTCAAGCAACCTATAGGGCTATACCAAAACAAAACAAAGGAAGCAGCTACAAAACAGTAAGCAAGCATAAACTAATACAATAACTTATAGACGGCTCCGAGACAACAGTCAATATCAAGTCACATAAAGAAACAGGCCATGATCACCTCAACAGGCTCTCAAAACAAAGAATCCAGGGATCTTTTAGATGAAAGTGCATTCCTGGAATTGCCAGATGCAGAATACTAAAGTTTAATATACAGAACCCTTCAAGACATCAGGAGGAAATGAGGCAATATGCAGAACAAGCCAAGGAATACACAGATAAAGCAACTGAAGAAATTAGAAAGATTATTCAGGAACATAATGAAATGTTTAATAAGCTGGAAAAATACATAGACAGACAGCAATCAGAGATTCAAAAGATTAACAATAAAATTACAGAATCAGATAATTCAGTAGAAAGTCAGAGGAGCAGAACTGAGCAAGTAGAAGCTAGAATTTCTGAACTTGAAGATAACTCACTTGGCACTAATATATTTGAAGAAAAATCAGATAAAAGAATTTAAAAATTGAAGAAACCTTAAGAATCGTGTGGGACTCTATCAAGAGAAATAACCTAGGAGTGATTGGAGTACCAGAACAGGGAGGGATAACAAAATACAGAGAAAATTGTTGAAGATTTGTTGGCAGAAAACTTCCCTGATATTGTGAAAGATGAGAAGATATCTATCCAAGATGCTCATTGAACTCCCCGTAAGGTAGATCTTCAGAGAAAGTCACCAAGACATATTATAATCAAGCTTGCCGAAACCAAAGATAAAGAGACAATTATACGAGCAGCAAGGGATAAAAGAAAAGTCACCTACAAAGGAGAGCCAATAAGAATAAACTTGGACTACTAGGCAGAAACCATGCAGGCAAGAAGGCAATGGGATGACATCTTTAAAAAACTGAAGAAAAAAAAAAAGCCTGCCAAGAATCATGTATCCATCAAAACTGTCTCTTAAATATGAAGGTGAAATTAAGACATTTCCAGAGAAACACAAGTTGAAGGAATTTGTAAAAATCAAACCAAAACTACAAGAAATACTAAAGGGAGTTCTCTGGTTAGAAAATCAATAATATCAGGCATCAACCCAAGACTAGAACACTGGGCAGAGCAACCAGAAGTCAACCCAGAGAGGGAAATCCAAAAAAACAAAGCAAGATTAAAAAAAAAAAAAAAAGCCCAAGACAGGGTAACGGCAATGTTATTATATAAAAGAGGACAACATTAAAATAATAAAGAGGGACTAAGAAATGTAATCATACACCTTCCATATGGAGAGTAAGATATGGCGATACAAAGAAACAAAAGTTAGTTTTAAATTTAGAAAAATAGGGGTAAATAATAAGGTAACCACAAAGGAAAAAAACTATCCTACTAATCAAAATAAAATACAAGGGAAAAATACACTCAGCAGAAACAAAATCAACAACAACAAATATGAGGAAAGGACAATATATAAAGAAAATCTACTCAACACATAAAATCAAATGGGAAAAAGAAACTGTCAACACACAAAAAAAGACATCAAAATGATAGCACTAAATTCATACCTATCCATAATTACCCTGAATGTAAATGGACTAAATGCACCAATAAAGAGACAGAGAGTGGCAGAATGGATTAAAAAACAAGATCTGTCTATAAGCTGCCTACAAGAGACACGCCTTAGACTTAGAGACACAAACTAATACTCAAAGGATGGAAAAAAATATATCAAGCAAACAACAATCAAAAAAGAGCAGGAGTGGCAATATTTATTTCTGACAAAATAGACTTTAAAGTTAAATCCATCAGAAAGGATAAGGAAGGACACTATATAATGATTAAAGGGACAATACACCAAGAAGATATAACCATATTAAATATTTATGCCCCCAATGACAGGGCTACAAGATACATAAAACAAACTCTATCAGCATTGAAAAGTGAGATAGACAGCTCCACAATAATAGTAGGAGACTTCAACACACCACTTTTGGTGAAGGACAGGACATCCAGAAAGAAGCTCAATAAAGACACGAAGATCTAAATGCCACAATCAACCAACTTGACCTTGTAGACATATACAGAACACTCCACCCAACAGCAACCGAGTATGCTTTCTTTTTAGTGCACATGGAACATTCTCTAGGATACACCACATATTAGGTCATAAAGCAAGCCTTAGCAGAATCCAAAACATTGAAATATTACAAAGCATCTTCTCTGACCATAAGAGCATAAAAGTAGAAATCAATAACAGGAAAAGCAGGAAAAAGAAATCAAACACTTGCAAACTGAACAATACCCTGCTCAAAGAAGACTGGATTATAGAAGACATTAAGGATGGAATAAAGAAATTCAGAGAATCCAATGAGAATGAAAACACTTCCTATCAGAACCTTTGGGACACAGCAAAAGCGGTGCTCAGAGGCCAATTTATATCAATAAATGCACACATTCAAAAAGAAGAAAGGGCCAAAATCAAAGAATTATCCCTACAACTTCAACAAATAGAAAGAGAGCAACAAAAGGAACCCACAGGCACCAGGAGAAAACAAAGAATAAAAATTAGAGCTGAACTAAATGAAATAAAAAAACAGAAAAACAATTGAAAAAATTAAAGACCAAAAGCTGCTTTTTTGAAAAAATCAACAAAATTGATAAACCACTGGCCAATCTGACAAAAGAAAAACAGGAGAGGGAGCAAATAACCCAAATAAGAAATGAAAAGGGCTATATTACAACAGACCCAACTGAAATTAAAAGAATCGTATCAGATTACTATGAAAAATTGTACTCTTACAAATTTGAAAACCTAGAAGAAATGGATGAATTTCTAGAAACACATTACCTACCTAAACTAACACAGAGGTAGAACAACTAAATAGACCCATAACAAAAGAAGAGATTGAAAAGGTAATCAAAAAACTTCCAACAACAACAACAAAAAAAGCCCAGGTCCAGATGGCTTCACTGCAGAGTTCTACCAAACTTTCAGAGAAGAGTTAACACCACTACTACTAAGGTATTTCAGGGCATAGAAAAGGACGGAATACTTCCAAACTCATTCTATGAAGCCAGCATATCCCTAATACCAAAACCAGGTAAAGACACCACAAGAAAAGAAAATTATAGACCTATATCCCTCATGAACTTAGAAGCAAAAATCCTCAACAAAATTCTAGCCAATAGAATTCAACAACATATCAAAAAAATAATTCACCATGACCAAGTGGGATTCATACCAGGTATGCAGGGATGGTTCAACATTAGAAAAACAATGAATGTAATCCATCACATAAATAAAACAAAAGATGAGAATCACATGATTTTATCAATTGATGCAGAAAAGGAATTTGACAAAGTTCAACACCTATTCATGATAAAAACTCTCAACACAATAGGAATAGAAGGAAAATTCCTCAACATAATAAAGGACATTTATACAAAGCAAATAGCCAACATCATCTTAAATGGAGAGAGTCTGAAAGCATTCTCCTTGAGACTGAGAACATGACAAGGACGCCCTTTATTACCGCTCTTATTCAGCATTGTGCTGCAGGTCCTAACCAGAGCAATTAGGCTAGATACAGAAATAAAGCGCATCTAGATTGGTAAGGAAGAAGTCAAAGTACGTCTATTTGCAGATGACATGATCTTATACACAGAAAACCCTAAGGACTCCTCCAGAAAACTACTGAAACTAACAGAAGAGTTCAGTAGAGTATCGGGATACAAGATAAACATACAAACATCAGTTGGATCCCTCTACACCAACAAAAAAGAACATTGAAGAGGAAATCACCAAATCAATGCCATTTACAGTAGTCCCCAAGAAGATAAAATACTTAGGAATAAATCTTTCCGGAGATGTAAAAGACTTATACAAAGAAAGCTACAGTACACTTCTGCAAGAAACCAAAAGAGACTTACATAAGTGGAAGAACATACTTGCTTGTGAATAGGAAGACTTAACATTATAAAAATGTCTATCCTACCAAAAGCGATCTATACATTTAACACAATTCCAATCCAAATCCCAAGGACATTCTTTAATGAAATGGAGAAACAAATCACCAATTTCATATGGAAGCGAAAGAGGCCCCGGATAAATAAGGCATTACTGAAAAAGAAGAACAAAGTGGGAGGCCTTACTTTACGTGATTTTAGAACGTATTATACCGCCACAGTATTCAAAACAGCCTGGTACTGGTACAACAACAGATACATAGACCAATGGAACAGAATTGAGAATCCGGACATAAATCCATCCACATATGAGCAGTTGATATTCGACAAAGGCCCCAAAACAGTTAAATGGGGGAAAAGACAGCCTTTTTAACAAATGGTCTGGCATAACTGGATATCAATCTGCAAAAAAAATGAAACAAGACCCATAGCTCACTCCCTGCACAAAAACTAACTCAAAATGGATCAAAGACCTAAATATAAAATCTAAAACTATAAAGATCATGGAAGAAAAACTAGGGACAACATTAGGAGCCCTAATACATGGCATAAACAGTATACAAAACATTATAAAGAATGTAGAAGAAAAACTAGATAACTGCGAGCTCCTAAAAATCAAACACTTATGCTCATCCAAAGACTTCACCAAAAGAGTAAAAAGACTACCTACAGACTGGGAAAAAGTTTTTAGCTGTGACATTTCTGATCAGCGCCTGATCTCTAAAATCTACATGATACTCAAAATCTCAACTGCAAAAAGACAAATAACCCAGTTAAAAAATGGGCAAAAGATATGAATAGACACTTCACTAAAGAAGACATTCAGGTAGCTAACAGATACATGGAAACCCTTTTTTTTTTTTTTTTTGGTGGCGTAGTGGTTAAGTGCTACGGCTGCTAACCAAAGGGTCGGCAGTTCGAATCCTCCAGGCGCTCCTTGGAAACTCTATGGGGCAGTTCTACTCTGTCGTATAGGGTCGCTATGAGTCGGAATCGACTCCACGGCGCTGGGTTTTTAACAGATACAAGAGGAAATGTTCACGATCATTAGCCATTAGAGAAATGCGGATCAAAACTACAATGAGATTTCGTCCTACTCCAACAAGGCTGGCATTAATCCAAAAAACACAAAATAATAAATGTTGGAGAGGCTGTGGAGAGATTGGAACACTTATACACCGCTGGTGGGAATGTCAAATGGTACAACCACTTTGGAAATCGATTTGGCGCTTCCTTAAAAAGCTAGAAATAGAACGGCCATAAAAAAGAAAAAAAATTTTTTTTTCTTTTTTATGCCATACGATCCTTGCAATATATCCTAGAGAAATAAGAGCCTTTACACAAACAAATATATGCACACCCATGTTTATTGCTGCACTGTTTACAATAGCAAAAAGCTGGAAGCAACCAAGGAGCCCATCAATGGATGAATGGATAAATTATGTTATATGCAAACAATGAAATACTATGCATAGATAAAGAACAGTGAGGAATCTGTGAAACATTTCATAACATGGAGGAACCTGGAAGGCATTATTGACTAGTAGTCAGTTGCAAAAGGACAAATATTGTAGAAGACCACTATTATAAGAACTTGAGAAATAGTTTAAACTGAGAAGAAAACATTCTTTTGTGGTTACGAGAGGGGGGAGGGAGGGGGTGGGAGAGTGGTATTCACTAATTAGATAGTAGATAAGAACTACTTTAAACAAAACCCAGTGCCTTCAAGTTGATTCCGACTCATAGTGACTACTTTAGGTGAAGGGAAAGACAGCACACGATACAGGGGAGGTCAGCACAATTGGACTAAACCAAAAGCAAAGAAGTTTCCTGAATAAACTGAATGCTTCAAAGACCAGTGTAGCAGGGGCAGGGGTCTGGGGACCATGGTTTCAGGGGACATCTAAGTCTATTGGCATAATAAAATCTATTAAAAAAACATTCTGCATCCCACTTTGAAGAGTGGCGTCTGGGGTCTTAAACGCTAGCAAGCAGCCATCTAGGATGCATCAATTGGTCTCAACCCACCTGGATCAAAGGAGAATGAAGAATGCCAAGGACACAAGGTGATTACGAGCCCAAGAGACAGAAAGGGCCACATGAACCAGCGACTACATTATTCTGAGAGCAGAAGAACTAGATGGTGCTTGGCTACAACCGATGACTGTCCTGACGGAACACAACCGAGAACCCCTGAGGGAGCAGGAGAGCAGTGGGATGCAGACCCCAAATTCTCATAAGATCAGACTTAATGGTCTGACCGAGACTAGAAGGACCCTGGTGGTCATGGCCCACAGACCTTCTGTTGGCCCAGGACGGGAACCATTCCCAAAGCCAACTCTTCAGGCATGGATTGGACGGGACAATGGGTTGGAGAGGGATGCTGGTGAGGAGTGAGCTTCTTGGATCAGGTGGACGCTTGAGACTATGTTGGCATCTCCTGCCTGGAGGGAAGATAAGAGGGTGGAGGGGGTTAGAAGCTGGTGAAATGGACACGAAAAGAGAGAGTGGAGGGAGAGAGCGGGCTGTCTCATTAGGGGGAGAGTAATTGGGAGTGTGTAGCAAGGTGTACATGGGTTTTTGTGTGAGAGACTGACTTGATTTGTAAACTTTCACTTAAAGCACAATAAAAATTATAAAAAAAAAAAACTCCAGTGAGACATTAATGTTCTTCCCAAAGTTCCATTCAGGAATGTAGCCATCAGAATGTTTTTTAACTATCTCTTTCCTTCACACACAGAGCACTGGTGGTACAGTGGTTAAGAGCTCTGCTGCGAACCAAAAAGTTGGTAGTTCAAATCCAGCAGCTACTCCTTGGAAACCCTAAGAGGCAGTTCTACTCTGTCCTATAGGGTCACTGTGAATTGGAACTGGAATTGACTCAGTAGCAATGGGTTTGGTTTTAGTTTTCCTTCACATGGAGTCCTGGATACAGCAAGCAGTTAATGCACTTGGCTATTAACTGAAACTTTGGAGGACTGAGTCTACTCAGGGGTTCCTCGGAAGTGCCAGTCATTCTTCTATTTAAGTCTTATAACAATCCTATGAGATAATTACTTTTATTATCCCCACTTTATAGATGGAAAAACTTTGCTAAGGGCAAGCAGCTAGTAAGTGACCGAGCCAGAGTTCAAACCCAGCACACACCTGAGGCCCCACCATCACTTAGTTACTATTTAACACAATACAGTGAGGCAATAGTTGTTCAGTGGAAGAATTCTCGGATGCGGGAGATCCAGTTCAATTTCAGACCAATTCCTTGCGTACAACCACCACCCACCTGTCAGTGGAGGCTTGTGTATTGCTATGTTGCTGAAGAGGTTTTAGCAGAGTCTCCAGACTAAAACAGACCAGGAAAAAGCCCTGACAATCCACTGCCAAAAACCAGCCAAGGAAAGCCCTATGGATCACAATGCTCTGATCCCCAACTAATCATGGGGGTGCCACAGGACTGGGCAGTGTTTCATTGCAATGTGCATGAGGCCGCCACGACTTGGGGATGGATTTGATGGCAATAAACAACAATATCACCACCATAGGACTATGTTCAATAAATGCGCCAGGTGTATACTGTTTTCCATTTTCTATCCATATCCTGTCTAAATTAGGGTATGCCTGTCAATTTTTTTTTTTTTTTTTTTGTCAATAGAGGTTAAAGAGAGCCAGATGCAGCCATTAAGTTTAGGTGGGCGAGGGCTGAGCAGGAATTGAACTCCAACATCATTGATTAGGTACCGTGATCAGGGGTGTCTGTGATGAGATAGTGGGGAGAGTGCTGCACTTGGAATCTGGATTTAGTTAGAAGATCTGGGTCAAGTCTAAGCTCTGTCATTTGCTAGCTCTGTGTCTCTGAACAAGTCATTTTACCCTCTCTGTGGGTCAATTTTGCCATCAATAAAATGAAGATAATAATACTGTAAATGGATGTATTCAAACTGTGGTGTTGATGGCAAATACTGACTATACTGTGGACTGCTACAAGAACGAAAAAATCAGTCTTAGAAGAAATACAGCCAGAATACTACTTATAAGGGACAATGACGAGACTTTGTCTTGCTTACTTTGGACACGTCATCAGGAAAGACCAATGGCTAGAAAAGGACGTCATGTTTAGTAAAGTGGAGGGTCAGCAAAAAAACGAGAGAAACTCGAACAAAGGGATTGATACAATGACTGCCACAAAGGGCTCCAACATAGGAAAGATCATGAGGATGGTGCAGGGCAGGACAAAGTTTGGTTTTGTTATAGGTGAAGTCTTCATGAGTCAGAGCCAAATTGAAGGCAACTAAAAACAACAAATGCATGACTGTTATTTCCATGTCCTGGGGAGTTGGATGGAATAGAGAATGAGCAAACAGACAAACTCCTTACTTCTGGGTCAGACAGGAAGAAGCGATAGCAACCACCGTAGGAAGACAACATTCCACCAAGAGACCACCCTGACCACTGACCATTGATGATATTAAATTAGTAAATAATGTGGTGGCCTCTGTGGAAAGAGCACATGAGGAGATATGAACGACTCACACAGGGCTAGCTACATAAATTGTGGGACCCAGTGCAGAACGAAAATTGGAAAGTCAACCTCCTCTTCTCCCCTCCTGGCGCCTGCTGCAGGTAGGGAACAACAGTGGAAGTGAATATCCCTTGTCTATGAGACTTGGTCACCACTCCCAGTAGAGGTTAGAGGGATGGCCAGCAGGGCCACCGTGACTTGACACTCTAAGGCCCTAGCCATGCTCCCTGCTTTCATCAGGTGTTACTTGTAAAATACAAATCCAAATGTAAAGTTAGTAAAAATTTCAAGATGGCGGCCGTAAAGCATTAAACCCCAGAAGGTCGGGGCCCTCCTCGGGGGGCGGGGCTCTCCTGGGGGCGGGGCCTCCTGGGGCGGGGCGACAGCTCTGGTCCCATGCCTATGTAGGGCACCAGCCCTGGCAAACCTTGTATGCTCAGCGAGCGACAAGGCGGGCTTGGCCGAGGTGTTGGTTCAGCAGCTGCTGTCCTCTAAAGACAACGTTAAAGCACATGCTTCAAAATTTAAAGCCCTATGTCAAAAGGAGCGTTTATTACCTTCCCTGCCTTAGACCTACGTGTTCAGTCTCCTCTGCTGCTTTTCCTTTAGGGAAACTCTGAAGGTTTTTCTTTGTATTGGTTTTTGCTGACCATCATCCATCGGGAGGTGGGGTTTGACAGTGATGTTCTCCAGGCTGAAGTGGTTATGCTAAGTGGAAATAAATCCAGCCCTGCACATGGGCGTCACATGCTGGCTTTGGGGAGCCATTTGCATCTATCTATTTTTTTTAACTGAAGCTTACAGTGGCCAAGTAACATTATTCACATGTGACTGTGAGGCATGCATTTTATTAGACAGAGGAAAATCATCACCCTCCAGCTAGCTTTTACTTCTCTGCTGTCACAGAATTGCTGCTAACTTCACCTTCAGGGAGTGCCTTGTTTAGACAGGCCCACATTTTTTCGACTTGACTCATTCCTAAAAATAGCTTCACAAAACGAATTGCTGTAGAAGTGGGTTGCCTTTTTCCAGTTATAAGAATCAGGTTCCCGACTAGATTTAGCCAAAAATGTATAGTATACTGTATTGTGTATCAAATCCCATGGCTATCTCAATGCATTTTATAATTTTATAAACATTACCTTAGTGTACCCTTCTGACGCATTATGTATTTTATCTAAAATTATAATTCTGGCTATGAGGCACATTAATTAAATTCTTAATGAATATAATTTTTGTTGATTAATAGAATTACTTAGATGGTGCAGTTTCTGAAATATAACGCAGTCAAAATGCATCAAGTTTCTTAAAAAATCCATATGCTTTGACTGAAAAATTGTATCCTAGAGAAGTCAGAATGGAGGACAAACATCTTTGTAAAAAGATGCTTACTGAGGATTGATTTGAAATAGCAAAGCATAGAGAACAACTTAGATATGCAGCAGAAAAATGCTTAGATAAATGACGGTATTAGAAGACAGTATAGCCTAAAGGTTGACCTCTACTGACCTCTACTCATCAGATGTCAGTAACACCTCCACAATTGTGACAATCAAAATTGTTTCCAGACATTGCCAAATGTCCCTTGGGAGAAAAATTGCCCCTAGTTCGGAACAGCTGCTCTACAGGGAAGGGTGAAGAATTAGATACATTAATGAGGTTATAATATTATTGACCTTATATTGTTTTTCAGAGGATCAAGTTCAGTTGCTTCTATTTTAATAAGTTTGACAAATGCTTGCTTTTCTTTATATTATAGCCATCTAATTTAGACATCGAAAATTAGATTTTTATGGATTTCTAATATCATTGGATAATGCATGTCTTTAAAGTGAAGAAGGAAGGATATGAACCAATATATAATCGAGAAAACAAATCTGCAAAATATATAAATGTAAATATAAATACATAGAAAGAAGAATATGAAGAGATACATTAAGACGTTAAAAGGTGATTTTCTTTTGTGGTGTAATTGGGGACGATTCTTATTTTCTTTATATTTTTATGTATTTTCCAAACTTCCCACAATGAGCCTATATTTATTTTTTAAATTAGAATGCACATTTCACACACACACACACATCTTAACACTTGTTTAAGGTGCTCCACATTAATTCTTCTGTCACCTCAAAATATTTGCTTAAAATAAGAAGATCCCTTTAAAAATCATGCTATTTACCTTGGTCTTTCTGAGAAAGTATCATTATAGGTGTTCAATAAATATTTGTGGTTGATGATTTTATTTCAGTCAGTAAAAAGCCTTTCAACAGATAAGAATGTATGAAATTGGGGAAGATTTTTAAAAATACAAAAATATTAAATATTGGAAAGCATATGGGTTGAGAGGCAGATTTACATCCTGTTGCTCAAATTATATATTCCTACAATCTTTCTGGAAGGTAATTAGACAATTAAGTGTTCATACATAGCATTTGCATTTCTAAGTATCTATTTCTCCTAAGGAAATCATCCAATGATGTGAATTAAAACTGTTAAATAAAGATGTTCAGTAAAGTGTTATATACTACAGCCAAAGTCTGGAAATGATGCCCAATAATAAAGGGGTAGGATAAAATAGTCTACAGCCAATGAAAATTTTGTTTGTTAAAACCATTTAAGGATATTGAAAAATACTCACCAGTCATTGTTGTGAAGAGCACTAATTGTCCCCAGTATTCATCTCCCTTAGTTTCCTAGTGCTGCTGTAACACAAATACCACAAGTGGGTGGCTTTAAAGAGCAGAAATTTATTTTCTCACAGTTCTTGAGGCTAAAAATCCATATCAGGTTTCAGTCATCTTGATCCTTCTGTGGGCTCTCTCCTAGTTTCTGATGTCTGCCAGTGATCCTTGGCATTCCTTTGCTTGTAGACAATCCTTATATGGCATCTGCATCTAATTTGTTCTTTTTTGTAACTCAGAAGTGATTAGGTTTATGGCACACTCTACTTAGATACGATCTAATTAACATAACAAAGAAAACCCTATTTCCAACCAGGATTACATCCACAGATACATACCAAACCAAACCTGTTGTTATCAAGTCTATTCCGACTCATAGTGACCCTATAGGACAGAGTAGAACTGCCCCATAGAGTTTCCAAGGAAAGGCTGCGGAATTCAAACTGCTGACCCTTTTGGTTAACAGCCAAGCACTCTGCCACTAAGTCTGCACAAGTATAAGGTTTAGGATTCCAACACATATTTTGGGAGGATGCAATTTAACCCACAAGATCATCTATTCTTCCGTCTTACATTTAGTGATAGGCACCCACCCCCACCAAAATTTAGCAAGGTACACGGCCTTCTAGTGGCCTTCCTTGCAAAGTGGAGATGACATGAAAATCTTCAGAGTCACATCTATAAAAAGAAAGACCCACTTGCCCTCCACTTCCTTGCCCGCTCGGCCTGGGTGGCAATGCACATGGCGTGCTTTTGAGCAAGCTCTGACCCTCCACCTGGGGCAGCAGCCTAGCAGAGAGAAATATGGGTCCCTGGGTGACCTCATAATCAGAGGTACTTTCATGTCCTGAAACCCCTTTACATAATGAGAGAAAAATCCATTTATTTTGAAAGACTATTTTAAGCTGTTTTGTAATAGTAGCTCAGCCTGCATCTTAACAAAAACATAATTGGTATAATATGTGCAGGAGTAGCAAAAACATAAATGATATAACTCTCGCTCAACAATTGTGTATAGGGTGGCTATGAGTGGGAATCAGCTCTACAGTACTGGGTTTGCTTTGGTAACAATTGCATGATAGGCAGCAAGGAAACAGATATTGCAAACTGAAAATCTGATGATCTTTTGGAGTAATTTCCTAGAGCTGACCTAACAAAGTACCACAGACTGGGTGGCTTTACATAACAGGAATTTATTGTCTTGCAATTCTGGAGACTAGTAGTCCTAATAAGAGCATTTGGGCAGCACCATGCTCAGGGGAAGATCTTTCCTTGTCTCTCCCAGCTTCTGGTAACCCCAGGCTTTCCTTGGATGGAGTCGCATTTTCACATGGCTATCCTTCCTCTGTCTCTGTGTCTCTTACACTTTTTCAAAAGGATATCACTCAGATTGGGGAGTTCCTGGGTGGTGCAAACAGTTAATGAACTTGGCTGCTAACTGAAAGGATCAGTCATTGAAAAATCCTATGGAGCACAGTTCTACTCTGACACAAATAGGGTCATTGTGAGTTGGAGTTGACTGGAAGGCAACTGGTACTGGTGCTGCACTCAGATGGGATTGGGATCCACCTTACTCCTGTATGAACACATGTTAACTAAACTGATAACATCTTCAAAGACCCTGTTTCCAAACAAGGTCACATTCACAGGTACCAGGGGTTAAAACCAAAACCAAACCTGTTGCTGTCAAGTCAATTCTGACTCATAGTGACCCTAATTAACATTTCTTTTTGAGGGACACAACTCAATGCATAACATCGTTATTAAACCATGGCAAAACATTTGGTAGAATTGGTCCCTAAGACCCGGAATTGACTAGACGGCAGTGAGTTGTGAAAACTTTGAAGGCAGATTATAGTCTTAACCAATCCTGTAGCTCTAGGGATGACAAGGAGAAAAAGTCGCATGTTGGTTTCTATTTACTGCTCCTTACTGCTTTTATGGAGCCGTGGTTGGCAGTGGTTAAGAGCGCAGCTGCTAACCAAAAGGTTGGCAGTTCGAATCCACCAGCCGTTCCTTGGAAACCCTATGTGGGTAGTTCTACTCTGTCCTATAGTGTCATTATGACTCAGAATTGACTCAATGGCAGCAGATTTGGTTTTGTTACCAATTGCCAATCTGACACAAAGGGTCCTTGTCTTTTCCTGAGCGAGAATACACGGAAAAGACAAGCTTTACCTTCAGCAAGCTTTATTTTTCTTGAGTCAAGCAAAAGGAGTCAGTGGGAATCTAAGCCTCTCCAAAAGACTGACTCAAAAACGGAAGCAAGGCTAGGACTTATGTGGGTTCAGTGGAGACAACAGAGTAATGAATATTTAGTGGGCTTCTTTCAAGGGGTGGGTACTTCTCAGAAGGCAGTGCATGTTGATTAGGTTGTGTGGGCATCTGGAATCCAAGATGCAACCCGCTGATATTCAAGATGGACTCCTCTCGGCAGCCCTTG
The DNA here is from genome assembly GCF_030014295.1 of Loxodonta africana. Classification (NCBI taxonomy): domain Eukaryota; kingdom Metazoa; phylum Chordata; class Mammalia; order Proboscidea; family Elephantidae; genus Loxodonta; species Loxodonta africana. The sequence continues at coordinate 61,213,815 of NC_087358.1, forward strand.
GCATCAGTTATTATGGGATATAGCGCAAGTGCACTGATCTTTGGCACTACATTACCATCTTCGGAGGGCTAAGGAAGGTTAAACAGCAGTCACACTTTGTTCTTCTATGCATGCGGGAGCCTGTAAAGGGGAAAGGGAATAGAAAAACACTAAGAAGGAGATAGTAATTCAGGGATTGTTTCAGCCTTATCTCATTTTGACAGGGTGTGGTTCTTGTTTACCCAACTTCTAGATGGTAATCTTTTAACATCCCTTTTGTTCTGCCAGCACAGTTAACCCTATCTGTCTCAGTTTTACTGCTTTTATTAGGAGTGATGAAGAGGGGGATGAAGTTTGTCAAGAATTAGCCAGTTTTCAAGCAGGAATGGAAGGGAATACAGCTCTGCTAGGAATGTCCCTTGTGCTTGGGGCTGCAATCTCGATTGACTAAGAGTCCAGTAATTTAGGCCTCATGGACTAGAAAATCAAATGGCTTTGGTACCATAAACAGCAAGGGACAATACTATGTCTATGAGCCTTTCTCCAGGGCTTGTTGTTATGGGATCATGGGAGCCAATCCAATGGCAAAGATGAAATTAAGGGTATTGCTGTCTCACCCAAGCCTATTATTTCAGATGGCCTTGAAGTAGCTACTACTGATTTAGAGAGAAGAGACTAGGCCAAGTTCAGAGATGTATAAACAAATGAGAGTCCACAAACTTAAGAGTTATGCAGACAAGATCATCAGTTATCCTTACATGTTCATGGAAATGACCGGAAGCAAATAGTCCAGAAAACTGCTAAGAATTTTGAAAGGATTATATTATCAAAGAAACCACAAGCTTGGCCTGCCATAGCTATGATTTTCTGATCCCTAAGGCAACCTCCAGGAAAGTTGTGGCCACTTTAGTTATGGCCACAGAAGTTAATGAACAAGGAGAGGCTCCAGAGGTCACTGGACAATGCAGCTTCTCCCAGAGAGAACCAGTATCCGTCCTAGGAATTTTCGTCATTGGCTGCAGCAGGGAGTAGTCACAGTCCCTGCCCAGTAAGATTTCACCATTCTTAGGGACCATAATGATTCTGTCTCCCATTTCGCCTGTTTCCAAACGGGAGTTGTTATTGCGGCTATCCTGTCTCACTCCGTTGTGGAAAAATAAGCATAGGAAAGGTGCCAGGAAGCAGGTCTAATATTTTGTAAGTCCCCAGGTCATGAGAGGCCACATCTGCCCTAATGGAGAAGCTACATGTCACTGGGAAATCTTGAATTTTGAGTTGGAAGTGTGGTTAGTCCCTGAGTGTTGCAAATGGTCAACATGCTCAGCTGCTAACCAAAAAGCTGAAAGTTTGGATCCACCCAGGGGTACCTTGGAAGATAGGTCTGCTCTCTATTTCTAAAAAGTCAGCCACTGACAACCCTATGGGGCACAGTTCTAGTCTGACATACATGGGGTCTCCATGAGTCAAAACTGACACAGTTGCAACTTTTGTTGTTGTTTTGTTATATTACATATGTGGTTAGAAGCACAAGCACAAGGAATTGCATGACCAGAAGCAGAATCTGCCAATTGTCCCCCAGTACCCATTTTCTTCTTACGTCTAGTAATGGAGCTTTTCCACCTTGGGGTTTCTCAAGATACATGGCTACGCAGTAGGTGACCATGTTCCCAGTCTCTCTTATACCTCTGTGTAGCCACGTGATTGAATTTTGCAAATGGCAAGTGTGCAGAAGTGAGCAACCAGCAGGGTGCATCCTAAAAGAGGAAGCTACTTGCCTTCCACTTCCTTTTGGCTGGAATGTGGTGTGGCTTTGTTGGACCTGCTTCAACCGTGTGGACTAGAGCCTGGAGGATGTGGAGCAGTAAGATAGCGTGGCCATGGGTCCCTGGAAAACCACAGGAGCAGAGCTGCCTAGGACTCCTGAAATACCTGTCTACTCAGCATCTATACATGACAGAGAAGAAAGCTTGTATCTTGTTGGAACCGCTATACTTTTGGGTCTCTTCGTAATAGTAGTTATATCTACCATAAAGAAACAAGGGGAAAAAAAATCAAAATGTGCCTTATGATCTTGACTTTAAAAAAAGGCACGTACATCCATAGAAAAACCTGAAAAGGTAAGTATCTAAACATTTATTTCTAGATAGTGATATTATGAATACTGTGTATTTTCTTTGTGTTTTTCTATATTGTTATGGATTGAATTGTGTCCCTCCAAAATGTGTGTCAACTTGGCTTGGCCGTGATTCCCAGTATTGTGTGATTGTCCACCATTTTGTCATCTGATGCGGTTTTCCTATGTGTTGTAAATCCTACCTGTATGATGTTAATGAGGTGGGATTAGTGGCAGTTATATTAATGTGGCAAGACTCAATCACAAGAATGGGTTGTATTTTAAATCAAACTCTTTTGAGATACAAATGAGAGAAGCGAGCAGAGAGACATGGGGACCTCATACCGCCAAGAAATAAGAGCCAGGAGAATAGTGCATCCTTTGGACCTGTGGTCCCTGCACTAAGAAGATCCTAGACCAGGGGAAGATTGATGACAAGGACCTTCCCCCAGAGCTGACAGAGAGAGAAAGCTTTCCCCTGGAGCTGGCACCCTGAATTTGGACTTCTAGCCTCCTAGACTGTGAGAGAGTAAATTTCTTTTTGTTAATGCCAGTCACTTGTCATATTTCTGTTATAGCAGCACTAGATAACTAACACACATTTTCCTTTTTTTAACTTTGCATATATATTATTCTTGTAATCACACAAGCACCTGTAAATATGCTATTTTAAAAATAAGTAACTTATTTTTCATTTTTCTCCTTCACACTTAACTACCAATATTTTCTCCAACTGTCCTTTTTTTTTTTTTTTTCCAAAGCTAGGAGCATTAGACCAAATAAGTGCCCTGAGGAAGCTCTAAGTGCTTTTGCTTATCTTTTAATGCCATAAGACCTGTTCAGCACTTGGTGGACAGCTATCAGAATGCTTCAAATTTCACGGAAAAACTAGACTAATTATCACAGCTTTTAAAAAGGCTCTCACACAGCTGCTAAAACACCCTTAGACTTACAGAGCAGGCAATAACAGGAGGACAAATGACCTATTGAAGTTCTTGCCTGCGTTTTCGTTCTTTCCAGAAGTCCCTTTGGTAAGCAGGCTTCTCAGATTTGCATGTGGTTGTTGTATTATTTTTAAAAGCCATTTTAATAATCTGCTCAAAACCCTCTTTGTCTCTTCCTACATCCAATCTGTCACCAAATTCAACCTGTTCCACATTAAATTATCTCTTTACTCTATCCTCTTTTCTGTCCTTAATGTAGGTGGGCCTCATCTAATCAGTTGAAGGCCTTAAGAGCAGAAAGAGAGTTTTCCCTAGGGAGTATTCTCCCTCCAGACTATAAATGACATTTTTCCAGAGCTCCCTCACTCGTCACTCTTCTTGTCACTTGACCTACGGATTTGGGGACAGAAGACTGCAGGAATCTCCAGCCTGTCACCTGACCTACGGATTTTGGACTCATTACCTCCCTTCACAATTGTGTGAGCCAATTCCTTAAAATCTCTCTCTCTGTGTTGTTATGTTGTTCTGTGTCGTCGAGTTGATTCCGGCTCATAGCGACCCTATAGGACAGAGTAGAGCTGCCCCATAGGGTTTCCAAGGAGCAGCTGGTGGATTCGAACTGCCGACTTTTTGGTGATCAGCTTGAGCTCTTAACCACTTTGCCACCAGGGCTCCTTCATATGGGTGTCACCACATCTTTGGTGTAGTGAAAAACAGGTGAAATAGTGCTCTACAGATTAGTAAGTAAACACAAGTAACCCTGTGCTTACCTTGCTATTGGGTAATCTGGCCCTGCATATACCGATGAGAAAGCCTTTACAAGGAGAAATGATATAAAGCTCTCCACTTAGTAAGTTCAGATATGCAACTTGTGTTTTTCTGCTTGCTTGGGTAAGGCCACTGCCCCAATAAGGGCCGTTTTAAAATGAAAGCACTTGGGCATTTCACGGGTTTGTTTGCATTGCAAGCCAAGGAGCAGGGATCAGCCACTTAACTTCCAATTCAACCTTAGCTCAGTGGCTCCCACACAGTCTTTGGCAGCATATTATGCATTCTCAAACAGGCTGCCAAAGTTCATCAATGTATGAAGTTCTGTTCTGTTACCAGTGTATGTCCTGTAACAACAATAGCGCTCCGTGGGGTACTTCTCAAAAGCACTGATAAGTGAGCAAGTGTGTGAGTGAAGAAGTGGGGTGACATTATATAGGTGAAGCCCTGGTGCACAGGGTGGCTGTCCCTTTGTTACTGCCAAATAACAGCCACATCCAGACCTAGAGAGGAAGAGACTTTATTCAGAAAGAAAAGAGGGGAAGGGATTATTGTAATAGGGAGGGGGGCTACTGCAGTAGGGCGAAGTCTGCAGCCATAAGGTCTGCAAGTGTCTCAAAGTATTGGGGGAAAAGCATTTTCTTATATAGAGGCTGAAAGTAAACAAGGCTAGAAAAAAATCCAGATATGGGGAAGTGGTATGAACAGGTGATATCATAAGAAGATAACTCAGAATGGTTTACTCTGGAGTCAGTGTGTTCCAGGTGGGGCCCTTGAAGAGGGTAGTGTGTTGGCTCAGGCTGAGTGTGGGCCTAAGTCCGGGGGCCTGATCGAGGGATGCTCAACCAAAGTTTGGTTAGCAAGCAGTTTGTTTCTGATTGATCAATGGGGACAAGCAATTCACTTGTTTACAAGGCAGAGAACGGGAATTTGGAAGGTCTGTGTCTGGCCTGGGAATCCCTAGGTGATGCAAATGGTTAATGTGTTCTCTACTAACAAAAAGGTTGGTGGTTTGAGTCCACCCCAAGGCATCTTGAAAAAAAGGCCTGGGGATCTACTTATGAAAAATCAGCCGTTGAAAACGCTACAGGATGGGGGGCCAATATGGCGGAATAGCCAGATGCAATCCCCCTTACAACAAAGACCCAAAAAATTAAGTGAAACAATTATATTTGTAACAAACTAGGAGCCCTGAACATCAAAGGCAAGATCGGAAAATGGACTGAGTGGCGGGGGAGAGAGAGGCAGGTCAGAAGAGGAGAGGAGTTGCTGGACCTGAACTGCTGGGATCTCTCAGGCATCATTCCAAGGAGTGGCGGGGGCAGGCTGGTAATAGCGTTCGGCTGCGGTTTCCTCAGGTAGAGGCAGACAGCCGCACAGCCTACTCACTCCTCCAGACCCAGAGAAGAACTGTGCTCTTGGCAAAAGCTAAGTACTTGCATATATTTTACTGTGCCTCCAGCCCCCAAGCTGGCTTCAGTGGCTGCTGATTTCCCTGGGCCTGAGATGCACCCATTGGAATGCCCTTAGCCATGCTCCTGGCCTTGGAGAAGGAATAAATTCACATCAGGGGGAAAGGATATTTTGCCAGCTCCACTAATTGGGGGAGCTCAGGACAGAAGCAGCACCTGTCCAGGCATAAACAGTCCGTGGATGTTGAATACCTTTCCCCTCTGCATGGGCCTCTGTGGGCCTATTTCAGGAGAATAGGACCTTGCTGGCAGACTGCAACTGCTTAAGCTGTGCAGTGGAGGAGTTGGGTGTTTGATATTTGACACTTCTTTGCCTATTAAACAGGGCCCACACCTACCCACATCAGGGGCCTAAGGACTCGTGGCTCCATTCAGGTCACCCAGCTACCTGTGATAGGGGCCCAAGGATAACTGGTACCTCTCAGCCCTTACAACCAAAAGCATAGGGTACCCATGGTCCACCTGCAGAACACACCCACCTGTATGCTCTAGGGAACAGGGACATGCTTTCCTCAGAGACACCCGGGGGACAGTTCTCAGCCCCCTGTCTTGTTCAGAGCCTGACCCCCTGCTGCAACCAGAGACCGGTACCTATACCAAATACCCCTGCCCCTCTAAGACTGCAAGTCAGAGACTGTGCCACACACTTGTTGACCACCTACCTGGACACCTGAGGTAAATCTACACAAGAAAAGCAAATGGATTCATAAGCTCATATACCTGATAACAGCTCTAGCCATCCAGTGACAGGACATCAGAGGTCCAAAGGTGAAAATAAACAAGCTAGCTCACTCAAGCAACCCATCTGGACAAAAGAAAACAAAACAAGAGCCTAGGATACGGTAAGCAAATACAGAATAAACTAATACATTAACTTATAGATGGCTCGGAAACAACAGTCGATATCAAACCACATAAAGAAACAGACCATGATTGCTTCAACAAGCTCTCAAAACAAAGAATGCAGGGATCTTCTGGATGAAGATGCCTTTCTGGAATTACTGGATGCAGAATATAAAAGATTAATATACAGAACTTTTCGAGACATCAGGAAGGAGATTAGGCAATATGCAGACCAAGCCAAGGAACACACAGATAAAGCAGTTGAAGAAATTAAAAAGGTTATTCAAGAACATAATGAAAAATTTAATAAGATGCAAGAATCCACAGACAGACAGCAATCAGAAATTCAGAAGATTAACAATAAAATCACAGAATTAGGCAACTCAATAGGAAGTCAGAGGAGCAGGATCAAGCAAGTGGAATGCAGAACTAGTGACCTTGAAGATAAAGCACTTGGCACCAATATATTTGAAGAAAAATCAGATAAAAGAATTAAAAAAAAAAAAGAAGAAGAAACCTCAAGAATCATATGGGATTCTATAAAGAGAAATAACCTACAAGTGATTGGAGTACCAGAGCAGGGAGGGATAACAGAAAATACAGAAAGAATTTTTGAAGATTTGTTGGCAGAATACTTCCCTGATATCGCGAAAGATGAGAAGATGTCTATTCAAGATGCTCATTGAACGCCACATAAGATAGATTTTAAAAGAAAGTCACCAAGACGTATTATAATCAAACTTGCCAAAACCAAAGATGAAGAGAGGATTTCAAGAGCAGCTAGGGATAAACAAAAAGTCACCTACAAAGGAGAGTCAATAAGAATTAGCTCAGTGGGGCAGTTCTACTCTGTTCTCTAACGTCACTATGAGTCGGAAACGACCTAACGGCAGTGGGTTTAAGCTTCCTAAAAAACACCTGAAGATACTATATTCTTGCTTTCAGACCCATCTCCAGAATGATATGTATATCCTTTGAAGTATGTTTTCCTTTGTTTTTATTTTGGATTATTTTTGACTGGCTTGAAATAAGTTCTATCTCTGTGTCAGTATTCATTAGTTCTAAATAAATCATTTAAAATAATAATAATAAAAAAGAATTAGCTTGGACTACTTGGCAGAAACCATGCAGGCAAGAAGGCAATGGGATGACTTATATAAAGCATTGAAGGAAAAAAAACTGTGAGCCAAGCATCATATATCCAGTAAAACTGCCTCTCAAATATGAAGGTGAAATTAGGACATTTCCAGATAAACAGAGGTTTAGGGAATTCATAAAAATCAAACCAAAACTACAAGAAGTACTAAAGGGATTTCTTTGGTTGGAAAATCAATAATATCAGGTATGAACCCAAGGCTAGAACACTGGAGAGAGTAATCAGACGTTAATCCAGACAGGGAAACCACAAAGATAAATCAAGATTAAAAAAAGCTCAAAACAGGGGAACAGTGATATCATTATGTAAAAGATGACAATATTAAAATAATAAAGAAGGACTAAAAGATATAGTCATAGATCTTTCATATGGAGAGGAAGAAAAGGCGATACACAGAAATAAAACTTAGGTTTAAACTTAGAAAAATAGGGGTAAATATTGAGGTAACCACAAAGGAGACTAGCTATCCTACTCATCGAAATAAAATACCAGAAAAAAATAGAGACTTAGTAGAAACAAAACCAAGAACAATTAATAAGAGGAAAAGACAATATATAAGAGTAAACTACTCAGCACAAAAAATTAAGTGGGAAAAAGAAACTGTCAACAACACACAAAAAAAGACACCAAAAAGGCGGCACTAAACTCATAACTATCCATAATTACGTTGAATGTAAAAGGACTAAATGCACCGGTAAGGAGACAGAGGGTGGCAGAATGGATTAAAGAACACGATCTGGCTATATGCTGCCTACAAGAGACACACCTTAGACTTAGAGACACAAACAAACTAAAACTCGAAGGTTGGAAAAAAATATATCAGGCAAACAACAATCAAAAAAGAGCAGGAGTGGTGATATTAATTTCTGACAAAATAGACTTTAAAGCTAAATCTACCCAAAGGATAAGGAAGGACACTATATAAAGATTGAAGGGACAACATACCAGGACTATATAACCATATTAAATTTTTATGCACCCAATGACAGGGCAGCAAGATACATAAAACAAACTCTGACAGCATTGAAAAGTGAGATAGGCAGCACCACAATTACAGTAGGAGACTTCAACACACCACTTTTGGTGAAGGATAAGACATCCAGAAAGAAGTTTAATAAAGACACGGAAGATCTAAATGCCACAATCAACCAACTTGACCTCATAGACATATATAGGACACTCCACCCAACAGCAGCCAAGTACACTTTCTTTTCTGGTGCACATGGAACATTCTCTAGAATAGATCACATATTAGGTCATAAAGCAAATCTTAGCAGAATCCAAAACATCAAAGTATTACAAAGCATCTTCTCTAACCATAAGGCCATAAAAGTAGAAATCAATAACAGAAAAAGAAATCAAACACTTGGAAACTGAACAATACCCAGCTCAAAAAAGACATTAAGGATGGAATAAAGAAATTCATAGAATCTAATGCGAACAAAACACTTCCTATCAGAATGTGTGGGACACAGCGAAGGCAATGCTCAGAGGTCAATTTATTTCAATTAATGCACACATCCAAAAAAGAAGAAAGGGCCAAAATGAAAAAATTATCCCTACAACTTCAACAAATAGAAAGAGCAACAAAAGAAACCCTCAGGCACTAGAAGAAAAGAAGTAATAGAAACTAGAGCAGAACTAAATGAAATAGAAAACAGAAAAAAAAATTGAGAGAATTAACAAGACTAAAAGCTGGTTCTTTGAAAAAATTAACAAAATTGTTAAACCACTGGCCAGTCTGACAAAAGAAAAACAGCAGAAGAAGCAAGTAACCCAAATAAGAAATGAGATGGGCGATATCACAACAGACCCAAATGAAGTTAAAAGAATCATAACAGATTACTAAGAAAAATTGTAAGCTAACAAATTTGAAAACCTAGAAGAAATGAATTCCTAGAAACACGCCACCTACCTAAACTAACACAAACAGAAGTAGAACAACTAAATAGACCCATAACAAAAGAAGAGACTGAAAAGGTAATCAAAAACCTCCCAACAAAAAAAGCCCTGGCCCTGATGCTTTCACTACAGAGTTCTACCAAACTTTCAGAGAAGAGTTAACACCACTACTACTAAAGGTATTTCAGAGCATAGGAAAGGACGGAATACTCCCAAACTCATTCTATGAAGCCAGCATATCCCTAATACCAAAACCAGGTAAAGACACCACACACACAAAAAAAAATTACAGAGCTATATCCCTCATGAACTTAGATGCAAAAATCCTCAATAAAATTCTAGCCAATAGAATTCAACAACATATCAAAAAAATAATTCACCATGACCAAGTGAGATTCATACCAGGTATGTAGGAATGTTTCAACACCAGAAAAACAATCAATGTAATCCACCATATAAATAAAACAAAAGACAAGAACCACGTGATTTCATCAATCGATGCAGAAAAGGCTTTTGACGAAGTTCAACACCCATTCATGATAAAAACTCTCAGCAAAATAGGAATAGAAGGAAAATTCCTCAACATAATAAAGGGCATTTATGCAAAGTCAACAGCGAACATCATCCTAAATGGAGTAAGTCTGAAAGCATTCCCCTTGAGATGGGGAACCAGACAAGGATGCCCTTTATCACCACTCTTATTCAACATTGTGTTGGAGGTCCTAGCCAGAGCAATTAGGCTAGATAAAGAAATAAAGGGCATCTAGATTGGCAAGGAAGAAGTAAAAGTATCTCATTTGCAGATGATATAATCTTATACACAGAAAAAACCCTAAGGAATCCTCAAGAAAACTGCTGAAACTAATAAAAGAATTCAGCAGAGTATCAGGACACAAGACAAAGATACAAAAATCAGTTGGATTCTTCTACACCAACAAAAAGAACATCGAAGAGGAAATCACCAAATCAGTGGTAGCCCTCAAAAATATAAAATCCTTAGGAGTAAATCTTACCAGAGATGTAAAAGACCTATGCATAGAAAAGTACAGACACTACTGCAAGAAACCAAAATAGACCTACATAAATGGAAAAACATACCTTGGTTATTGATCGGAAGGCTTTACACTGTAAAAATGTCTATTCTACCCAAAGCAATTTATAGGTACAATGCAATCCTGATCCAAATACCGGTGACATTTTTTAATGAGATAGAGAAACAAATCACCAACTTCACATGGAAGGGAAAAAAGCCCCGGATAAGTAAAGCATTACTGAAAAAGAAGAACAAAGTGGCAGGCCTCACTGTACCTGATTTTAGAACCTATTATACTGCCATAGTAGTCAAAACAGCCTGGTACTGGTACAACAACAGATACATAGACCAATGGAACAGAATTGAGAATCCAGACATAAATCCATTCACATATGAGCAGTTGATATTTGACAAAAGCCCAGAGCCAGTTAAATGGGGAAAAGACAATCTTTTTAACAAATGGTGCTGGCGTAACTGGATATCCATCTGCAAAAAAAAATGAAACAAGACCCATACCTCATGCCATGCACAAAAACTAACTCAAAATGGATCAAAGACCTAAATATAAAATCTAAAAAGATAAAGATCATGAAAGAAAAAATAGGTATGTTAGGAGCCCTAATACTGGCATAAACAGTATACAAAACTTGTTAATAAACAAGGCAGAAGAGAAACCAGATAACTGGGAGCTCCAAAAAATCAAACACCTATGCTCATCCAAAGACTTCACCAAAAGAGTAAAAAGATTACTTACAGACTGGGAAAAAGTTTTTAGCTATGACATTTCTGATCAGCACCTGATCTCTAAAATCTATATGATACTGCAAAAACTCAACCACAAAAAGACAAACCAATTAAAAAATGGGCAAAGGATATGAACAGACACTTCACCAAAGAAGTCATTCAGGTAGCTAACAGATACATTAGGAAATGCTCACGATCAGCCATTAGAGAAATGCAGATCAAAACTACAATGAGATTCCATCTCACTTCAACAAGGCTAGCAGTAATCCAAAAAACACAAAATGATAAATGTTGGAGAGGTTGTGGAGAGACTGGAATACTTATACACTGCTGCTGCTGATGGGAATGTAAAATGGTACAACCACTTTGGAAATCGATTTGGTGCTTCCTTAAAAACTGGAAATAGAACTACCATACAATCCAGCCCTAGAGAAATAAGAGCCTTTACACAAACAGATTTATGCACACCCATGTTCATTGCAGCACTGTTTCCAATAGCAAAACGATGGAAGCAAGCAAGGTGCACATCTATGGATGAGTGAATAAATAAATTATGGTATATTCACGCAATGGAGTATTACATGTTGATAAAGAATAACAATGAATCCGTGAAACATTTCATAACATGGAGGACTCTGGAAGGCATTATGCTGAGTGAAATTAGTCAGTGGCAAAAGGACAAATATTTTATAAGACCACTATTAGAAGAACTCGAGAAATAGTTTAAACAGAGAATATTCTTTGATGGTTACGAGAGGGGGGAGGGAGGAAGGGAGGTAGAGGGTCTTCACTAATTAGATAGTAGATAAGAACTATTTAGGTGAAGGGAAAGACAACACAGGATACAGGAGAAGTCAGTATAACTGGGCTAAACCAAAACAAAGAAGTTTCCCGAATAAACTGAATGCTTCGAAGGCCAGCGTAGCAGGGACAGGGGTTTGGAGACCATGGTTTCAGGGGTCATTCAAGTCAATTGGCATAATAAAATCTATTAAAAAAATTCTTCATCCCACTTTGGAGAGTGGCTTCTGGGGTCTTAAATGCTAGCAAGTGGCCATCTAAGATGCATCAATTGGCCTCAACCCGCCCGGACCAAAGGAGAATGAACACCAAAGACACAGGGTAATTATGAGCCCAAGAGACAGACAGGGCCACATAAAGCAGAGACTACATCAGCCTGAGACCAGAAGAGCTAGATGGTGCCTGGCTACAACTGATGACTGCCCTGACAGGGAACACAACAGAGAACCCCTGAGGGAGCAGGAGAGCAGTGGGACGCAGACCCCAAATTCTCATAAAAATGCCAGACTTAATGGTCCGACTGAGACTAGAAGGACCCTGGGGGTCATGGTCCCCAGACCTTCCGTTAGCCCAAGACAGGAACCATACCCGAAGCCATCTCTTCAGACAGGGATTGGACTGGACTGTGGGATAGAAAATGATACTGGGGAAGAATGAGCTTCTCGGATCAAGTAGACACATGAGATTATGTCGGCATCTCCTGTCTGAAGCGGAGACGAAAGGGTAGAGGGGGTCAAAAGCTGGCTGAATGGACATGAAAAGTGAGAGTTCAGGGAAGGAGTGTGCTGTCCCATTGAGGGGAGAGCAATTAGGAGTATATACCAAGGTGTTTATAAATTTTTGTATGAGAGTCCGACTTGATTTGTAATGTTTCACTTGAAGCACAATAAAAATTAAAAAAAAAACAACAACACTACAGAGCACAGTTCTACTCTAACACACCTGGGGGCGCTATGAGTAGAATTGACTCTGACAACTAGTTTGATTATTTTGGGGGGCTGGTATCTGGCCTTGTTGTAGGTAAACAATGGGGCATCTGTGAGTCTTATGTAAATCCTGGGAAAGGGTGGTCATTGCAGTAACTGTTTTCTTAAAACATAGGGTGTGTGGGGGGGCGGTGGGGTGTATTTCTTTAATTATCACTGTTTTCTAGTATCACTGGGTCAGGTAAAATTCAGCATTATCTTTATCATCTGAAAAGTTGAGGATTTTCCTCCGCGTCCATTTAGAAACAGGGTCTATGCTGTTTCCTTGGCTCTCTGGGAATTTGTCTGAATGGAGTGGATTACTAGTGACACATACTGGGTTCCTGTAAAGTCTGATACGTGTTACTAGTAACCCTTGTAAGAATAAAAATGTCTACAAGCTTTTTCTGTAGCTAACGACCCAGGCTTTAGGAAAGAACACTAGGCGTTCTTCAGACTTCACTCCATGAGGCCGCCCAGAGCATTTTTGCTTTGAACTGGAGAAAGCTGCAGGGTATAAATGTTCTGTAAGCCACTTGCTTGCACATCTGGAGTTCACACCAAAAGAATCAACATCTCAAATGTGGTCCTGACTCCTTTCATCAATAATTTTAGCTTCTGCCCTGTCAGACTCAATTGGCCTGGCTGAGTATAGCTTCCCAGGCAAGCTAGTTCTGGCAATAAATCACTGATGAGCATGAGGGAGCTAAGTTTTCTTCCCTGGGTCTGGTCTCAAATCTGCTCTTAGCACATGCTCCAAACTGGCCTATTTTAGCTGACTGCTGAAACAGAAGAACATATCAGAAAGTCGATTGGCCTCTGACTTGCACCCAGGAATGAAATTTTTGCCTCTAACTACTTTCATTTGAAGCTGAAGAAAAAAAAAAATGCGAGCAGAAAAATACAGTAACACAAAAAGGTTGGCCATGCAAGAGAATTCCTTCTCTACTCTCTCCAGTTGGTCAGCCATATCTCACCACATGCCCACCGTTCAGAGGCAGAACACTGCAGAGGGCGACTTCTTAAGGTTCAGTGCTTCTAGCTCCTTCCTTCTTGTTTACTGAGGCAGAAGGGAATTGAAGAGGTTGAACAGCTGCTTTCCTTAGGCCAATGTTTATACAGACTACATCAGGGGCGTTCGAGTTGTGGGTTTTTTAAAAAGATTCTAAATCCCGGAAAGGCTTTTTCCGTGCTGGTGACCAGCCTTCTTTCTTTCCATTAATAGTTGTGAGCTTAAAGAAGAGAGACTACTTCTAATACATTTACCAGTTGCTGCCGAGTTGATGCTGACTCATGGCGACCCCTTGTGTGTTAGAGTAGAACTATGCTCCATAGAGTTTTCAATGGCGGATTTTCTGGAAGTAGATCACCAGACCTTTCTTCCAAAGCATCTTTGGGTGGACTTGAACCTCCAACCTTTTGGTAAGCAGCCATCTGGTTAACTGCACCACCCAGAGATTCCACTTCCAATATGTTGTTGTGTTCTGTTGAGTTGATTCCGACCCATAATGACACTATAAGACAGAGTAGAACTGCCCCATAGGGTTTCCCAGGCTGTAATCTTTACAGGGGAAGAGTGGCAAGCCTTTTCTCCTATGGAGCTGTTGGTGGGTTTGAACCACCGATCTTTTTTGGTTAGCAGCTGAGCACTTAACCATTGTGCCACCAGGCTCCTTTGCTTCTAATATAACCCCATGTTAACAAACAAACAAAAACAAAAAAACCAGTCCTGGAGACAAATTTTCTGAAGATCATAAGGCAATTCAATTGGTAGATGAAACACAGGTGGCAGTTATCACTCCTGATATGTTCCTCCCCCGATTCCTTCACTGCCCCTGTAGCTCAGAGCTGACTGGGCAAAGCCTGTGTAAGTCACAAGACTGGAGAGATGGGGAGGCCAGGCACTTTCTGTGTGCTTGCCCAGCATAGCAGGAGCTGAAGATCATGCCAGAATGATGGCTATTCATGTCCCAGAGCCTTACTTTCAGCATGTGACCATCCTCTGCTTCCAGAACAGGACTGCTTGTCTGATGTTCATGCCCATACTTCCTTTTCCCAGCCACCTGCCAATCAAATCATACTCCTGTTGTCTTTAAACACAAGCCCTCACACTTTCCCACTCGCCTGGCAGTTACCTATAATAGAAAGAATACTCAAGGTGGCATAAAACCTGGATTTGGGTCTGACTTCTGTTATTGTCTGGATGACCCAAGTCAACACAGTCATCTGTAATTTATTTCTTAACATTTTCAGGGCCAGTGGTATATACAGCTACCGCTTGCTTTTTGTACGTTTGGGGTTCATTGGGAAGCTACTGTCCCAGTGATAGTATGTGCTGCCGGTAGGCAGGGCCGTATATAACAATTTGAAATGGAAAAAATTGACATATGCTGCAAATTACTGTTCTGACAGGGTATTGTATGAGGTGGTAATGAATCATTGAATTTTTGGTAGGAAAAACATGAATTTTGAAAATTTTTATTTGGTACACATATGTACCTCTGGACTCTGGGAGTAGAATTTGTGTTCACAAGGAATACATATATATACCTCTGGACTCCGAGAGTATAATTTATGGAATAAGGCATAAAACAAAAACCATATTACCTATCAAAAATTCAGACACGCTCAGTGATCCATCATGCCCTCCATTACTGAAAACGCATAGTATCAACAAAAAAATAAAGTAAAAAATAATTGGGTCACAAAAAGGTTTTATTCTGTAAAGTAGAGAACACTCGCTCTGCCCAGGTCATGAGGTTGTGATCCTTGTTGATCCTAAGGCCTGTAAAAGGGTAAGAATGGCCAGGAGAATCTGAGGTGTTGAGAGTGCAGACTGCATCTATTTTTAGTGCAAGTCAAACTATGGACATGGATATGTGACAGTTTTGTCCCCTTTCTCGCTTATTGTTGCAGTACAGGATGACTAGCTTTCTTATTTTAAATTGCAGTAAATATATAAAAAAAAAAAAAAAAAATATATATGTATGTTCAATTCGGTGACATTAATTATGTTTATCATGTTATTCAACCATCACCACTACCCATTTTCAAATTTTTCCATCGCCCTTAACAGAAGCTCAGTGTCCCCTAGGCAATGAGCCCCTCTTTCTCCCTTCCTCCTGCTCACTCCTGGGAGCCGCTAATAAACTTCAGTCTCTATACACTTGCCTATTCTAGATACGTTATAAAAATGGAATCATACAATACTTGTCCCTTTGTGACTGACTGACTTTACTCACAATAATGAGTTCAAGGTTCATTTATATTGTAGCATGTATCAGGATTTCGTTTCTCTTTATGGCTGAGTGAACCTCCATTGTAGGTACTTACCCGTTGTATGCATGTACCACGTTTTGTTTATCCACTCACCTGTTGATGGGCATTTTGGTTGTTTCTACCTTTTGGTTATTATGAACAGTGCTCACAACTGGGCCAATAAGCAACATTATGATAAACGGAGAGGAGACTGATGTTGTCAAGGATTTCATTTTACTTGGATCCACAATCAACACCCATGGAAGCAGCAGTCAAGAAATCAAAAGATGCATTGGGCAAATTGGCTGCAAAAGATCTCTTTAAAGGGTTGAAAAAACAAGGATATCATCTTGAGGACTAAGGTGCACCTGACTTAAGCCCAACCTGGTGTTTTCAATCACTTCATATGCGTGTGAAAGTTGGACAATGAATAAGGAAGATGGAAAAAGAGTTGACACCTTTGAATTGTGATGTTGGAGAAGAATATTGGATATACCACAGACTGCCAAAAGAATGAACAAATCTGTCTTGGAAAAAGTACAACCAGAATGCTTCTTAAAAGCAAGGACGGCAAGACTATGTCTCACATACTTTGGAGATGTTATCAGGAGGGATCAATCCCTGCAGAAGGACATCATGCTTGGTAAAGCAGAGGGTCAACAAAAAAGAGGAAGACCCTCAACAAGATGGATTGACACAGTGGCTGCAACAATGAGTTCAAGCATAGCAACAACTGTGAGGATAGTGCAGGACTGGGTAGTGTTTCGTTCTATTGTGCATAGGGTCGCTATGCATTGGAACTAACTCGGCGGCACCTAACAACAACAGCAACAACGATGAACATTGGTGTACAAGTATCTGTTTGCGTGTCTGCTTTTAAGTCTTTTGGGTGTATACCTAGGGGTGGAATTGCTGGATCACATCTAATTCTAACTTTTTGAGGAACCACCAATCCGTTTTCTACAGTGACTGTACCATTTTACAATCTCACAGAATGACTAGTTTTTTTTTTGTTTTTTAATCAAGCTGTTTTCCTTTCCTTTTGGGGATGCATTTCCCATTCTCCCTTGCTATCAGGTGAATTCTGGCAATTGGAATCTGGATGAAAATGATGTACCCTAACTCCGGCCCTGGCTCTTAAATCTTTCTCAGCGCAATCCTCTATTATCAATCAACAGCACTCTCAGAATCTGTAAAAATGGCATGGCATGGGAGCCTGACCTCTTCTAACTTCACTAGGGAGAAGGAAAATCAAGATCTACAGCCCAAGGCTGATTCCTATGACACAGAGGTCAGGCATGCCTCCACCCTCCAACCTTTTTACCAGTTGTGATTCCATCCTTACCTGCCACGGCACTCTCTGCTTCTCTGTTAGGTTAAATAATTTACTGCAATGGCCACATAGAACTCGCAGACCATATTCACAGTTATGGGGTTTATTAAGGAAGTAACAGGTTACAATTCAGGTTCAGAAACACTCAGGATACAGCTCTTCCATCAGGACAGCCTCTTCTCAGCCAAGCCTGCAGGCATGCCTCTCGCTGACCTCTTGGCCTCTGCCCTCCTAGGGCAAGTGTTACAAAGCTCTTTTAGCTCTTTCTGCCAACAAATGCCCCAAGGTACCATATTCCACCAGTAAACTTCGGCCCAAAAGTGCTCAGCTCTAGCTCTGTGGGTTGGTAAACCCAGCTCCGTCAAGTGCCCGGAGGCACCCTACTCCTCCAGCAAGACTCCTGCCCGAAGGCACTCAGCTTTCTAGCTCTGGGGGCCAGGAAGTCCACCACACCGTCTCCTGCTGACCTCCTTCTGTCTCCTGGCTCTGCTGCCACTTCTCGAAGTCTTCATTGTTACAGCTCTCTCTTTCTTTTGGTCTTCCATGTTTACAGCTCCTACTCTCTCTTTCTCAGTGTCTCCCTTTAAGCCCGGCAGAAAGGCAAAAGTGACCAATCATCTTGTTAGAGTTCCATACACCTCATTTGCGTAGTCACCCAGTCATTTGGTGGGAGTTACAAAGACTATGGCTAGAAGGGTTGTATGAAGTAATTCACTGCACTGCATAATCTCAGTGATTTTTTTAATGGTACCCCCTTGACCAAAGAAATACAAACAGTTCCATTTATAGAATGGTTAGGTCCACACAACTTAATAAGTATTTGTGTTCTAACAACTTAGTACTGTTTGAAAAAATAGAAAACCTTAACCAAACCAGTTGCCTTTGAGTCGATTCTGACTCATTGTGACGCCATGTTCATCAAAGTATAACTGTGCACCCTAGGGTTTTCGATGGCCAAATTTTCAGAAGCAGATCATCAGGACTTTCTTCTGAGATGCTGCTGGGTGGACTCAAACCTCTAACCTGTTGATCATCAGCCTAGAGCACTGTTTGCACCACCCAGGGACTCCATTCATTCTTTAATAACCACGATTACTTCCTAATGGGCACTGCATAAATTCTCAAATCTTGGAATCAGATTGGATACTACCATCCTCATTTCCTGTAGCACATTGATTTTTATGTGGTACTTGCTGCTATTACGGTAATGACTGAAAACCTAGATTCAAAAAATATAGTACTATGGAAATGCATGTGGCATGATTCAAGGATAAAACTGGGAAATACCTTGAACTAGTAGTTTTTGTGGTGTCCAGCAGATACTGAGTATTGCTGCATTTCCCTAAAAAATTTAAAAATATTTCCTGGCACCCCTGTGAATTCACTGTAGCACTCTGGGCCCCTTGGTGCACAGTTTAGGAACCGTGGTTCTCTCCTTCGTCTTCTTTTGTCAGTTGAGTGGAGAGAACTTTAAGGATTTAGAGGACAGTGAAGACATAAGATGGCAGCTGGGGCCCAGAGTCTCCATTGAAGGAGAGGCAGCCAAGAGAGCCGCTTAACAAGGAACTCTTACTTTGACTTGTGGCAAAAAGGAGAAATAAAATTTTATCATCTTTTTTAACATCTTTTATCATGCCATTGATTTAGGGGGTTGTCTTTTTTCTATAACAGCAGTTGGCCTACCCTGACTAATATTATCTCCAAATTCATGAAATATCATTAGGGTTGCCTTACCAAATCCTAGCTTTGCTTCAGATTGAATGACTAGTAAGCACCTAGCCTTGGTGACTTGGTTTATCTATAATACGTAGGGGAAGCATAGGATCTCCCCCTAGAGGCAGGTGATCCTGAGTCAATGCATATTTGTAGAGTAAGCAAGAGTATTCCCCAGTGACCACATTATCAACTGAAAGGCAAACGTTCTTGGGTCTTTTGAGATGTTTGTTTTCTAAGAGAATACAGCAGTGTTAAAAAATAAACAGGAGAGTGTTGGTCTGGCCATCTGACCATTAGCATAGGGATGCACTCTAAGTAGTGAGATGGCCCTTCAGGGAAGTCCCAGCTAGGCAGGTTTCCCAGTTAGGCAGCTTGCTTGTATATCATCAGTGTTCAAAGCCGCATTCAGGGCCCTGCTGGGACTTTAGGGGCTGTTTCCTCTGAAGTAGGTCACACTAACAATCTAGGCCTTGTTTCCTACCTAGAGAGAGGACAGTAGTTCAGAAGTCAGGTAAACATTTTTCGGGAAGTTTCCATTGGATTTTGATATTCGTGACATCTCTGAGAATTCCCCCCAAGAGTCCCCAAGACATGTAGAGCTAAAAGGGAGTCATTCCTCTCCTTCTCATGGATAATTAAATGTGGCCGTACTTCAGAAAATCTCCAAGCACACGTATGTCTATATGATCTTGGTGGCTTCAGTAAAGGCTCTTTGATTTCACGCACTTAGCCCAGATCTTTTCTTTTTCACCTGCTTACCCACTTTCTGCATACCCAGCCTTTTAATCAGCTAATAGAGGTGACACACTTCTGCTTTTGAATGGGAATATCAGGAAAGAAGTTGTCTTGGTCCTGTGAATTCTGGAAAATATCCCAGAGAGCCTTCGATTCTATGAAAGTGTTTTCATCGAGTGGCTTGGGAAACCCCTCTGCTAAGGACTGAAATCTGTCTCCATTGTGGTTTCACCAAAGAGAACAATAACAGTAGTTGTTTACTTTGAGTTTTTTTTTTTTTAATCACACAATCAAATTTTAAAAAATAACTGATTTATTTAATTTTCTGAATTTTATCTTTCTTGTCATTGAATCAAATTAAAATGTGACAGGTAAGAAAGCAGGTGGCTGATCATTATACACTGAACATGTCCCCCAAAAGTATGTGCTGAAATCCTAACTCTGTACCTGTAGATATGACCTTATTCAGAAACAGCAGTTTTCTTTTATTAGGTTAATGAGGCCATAGGTAGATGCTAAACCTAATCCCTTTTGAGTGGTGTCTTATAAAAAGAGCAGAATAGACACAGAGACACAGACCAAGGGGAGGAGAGATGCCACTTGAGGATCTCCTACAACTAAAGGAACACCAAGGATCATTAGCAGACACCAGAAATGAGGAGACAGGCCTGCAGGAGGAATTGACATGGCTGAGACCCAAGAAAAGAGATGTAAAAAATTAGGGAGACCCATAACTTTAGCCACCTGAACTGTGAGAAAATAAATTTCTGTTCCTTAAAACCATCCACTTCGTGGTATTTTTTGTTACAGCAGCACTAGGAAACTAAGACACTGAGACTTAGGCTGGAGATATGCTTGACGAGGACAACTTAGGAGATAGAATCTAAAGTGCTTGTTATGGAGATCACAAGTATATCAGAAATATTTAAAGGGAAATTGGGTTATTCTGGTTCTGCTCTTGGATAGTTGGGTGACCTCCATTACTCAGGTTACACTTTTTTCTGTTTCCTTACTTGCTCCAGGTAGAGGGGAATGGCCTATGTTCTTATTCTACATGACACGTTGTATGCTTAGCAGCATTTTGGCCCCTTTGACCTTCACCCCCTGATGTTATGTCTTTGAATATGTTACACTGTTACTGGGTGGGAACCCCAGGTTCTTACTCAGCATGACTTGTATCAGCCAATAAAAGAGAGACTGAGGTGGGAGAACAAAAGGCACCATTAGTTCATTGTACAAGGAAATGGAGTCAGTTGGAGCTTAGTGCTGCCAAGACTACTCACCGAGTGCGGGCAGACAGGTTACTTTTAAAAGGGTTTCCAAGTAGGGAGTTCATACAGTTACATCAGCAACATTCTTGATCATACTACGCAGGCTCAATGGGCTTTACATACAGCCTCCAAGCAAAGCAGGATTCAAACGCAAAGCTGACGGTGGAGAACCCAGCAAATGAAACGATTTTTGCAGTACAGCACTGTAGAGGAGGAAGCCAGGTAAAGAATACAGGACTGTGGGGGTTCTGTCTCAACACTACATGGCAAAGGGCACTTTGCAGATGTAATTAAGCTTACTAATCAGTTGACCTTAAAATAAAGCAATTATCTTGAGCTATCTGGGTGGGTCCAATGTAATCACATGAGCCCTTGAAAGGAGAGTTCTTCCAGCTCAGCTCACAAGAGGAAGTCAGAGAGATTTGGACCAGGAGAAGGATTTGATGTGCCCCTCCTGGCTTCAAGATTGGAAAGTGTGACAAAGAAATGAATTCTGCCAACAACCAATGAGCTTGGAAGAGGACTTCAAACCCAAGAGGAGAACTGCAGCCCTTGATAATAACTTGATTTTGGCCTTGTAGCCCCTGAGCAAAGAATCTGGCCACACTGGGCTGAACTTCTGACCTATAGAAAACTTGAGAAAATAAACTTACCTGGATGATGCAAACAGTTAGAGCACTTCGCTGATAACTAAAAGGTTGGAGGTTCGAGTCCACCCAGAAGTGCCTCAGAAGAAAGGCTGGTGATCTACTTTGGAAAATCGTTGAGAAGCCTGCGGAGCACAGCTCAACTCTGACACTCATGGAGTTATCAAGAGTCGGAGTCAACAGCAATTGGATTTTTTTTTAAACGTTTCTGGCTATTTGTTTCAGCAGCAATAGAAAATGAATACATATCATGAAACTCATTTGAAGTCAGTGATTACAAAATAGTGTTAAAGGAGAATGCTGAGTCTCAGCTTGATGAGGACATTATGAGTGCGGGGGTGGGTAGAGGCAGAAACAATTTTTTCTGCCTCTTTTCTAAGGTCCAAAAAACCCCACTCAAACCAGTTGCTGTCGAGTGGATTCTGACTCATGGAGCCCACATGTGTGTCAGAGTAGAACTGTGCTCTATGAGGCTTTTAATGGTTGATTTTTGGGAAGTAGATTGCCAGGCCTTTCTTCCAAGGTGCCTCTGGATGGAGTTGAACCTCCAATCCTTTGGCTAGTAGCTGACCACTTAACTGTTTGTACCACCCAGGGACTCCAATGAACATTTATTAATTATCTATAGTGTATACTACACTAAATGCTTCTCATACTTTCTCTCATTTAATGTTCATAATCACCCTGGAAATAATAATTTAGCTTTTACTGAAGAAGAAATAGAGCCTTTGAGAGCCCAGGTTTAAACCCAGGTGTCCTAACTATAGTCCTAGGACTCTTTTCTTTACTCCACTGGGCCAACTCCTGGATTCATGGGGGTGACCTAAATATTAGTTGACAATCATAAACATTAAGTTTGCAAAAAATGAACTACAAGATTTTCATTTTAATGCCTGTGGTAAATGTGCCAGATCAAAGAGTCTCAGATTCTTCAACTTGTTTGAAAATCTGGCTCTTTGTCAGCAGCCAGAAGCTAAGGAAAAACCAGAATCCTTACTTCTCAGTTGCTGGCTTCCAACTGTTATTTCCATGGCAACATGTCAGATCTGCAAAAGCAAGTTAAGTGCCTTGATATCATCACCACCCAATGGCTGAGACTTCCCATGTTTCAGCCTAGCTAATATCCATTTCCAGGGGAAAGATAGGAGAACTGGCATCATAGGCTCAAGGGAAATGAACTTAGTTCATCTCAGTGGTCTGTTGCTGGCTAAGAATGGGAATCATTGCTTTCTAATTACCATCCACTTTTGGGCAAAGACTGAAGAGAAAAGCTGTCTTCAAATTCTGCTTCTGGGAATAATGAACAGGAATCTTCTCCTTACTGCCCTTTTATCACCAGTCATTGTTATTGGCCAGCATGTTTTACTCATTGCTATAAATACCAAGGGGTTTATCGGTGGCATAAACAGTTAAGAGCTCAGCTGCTAACCAAAAGGCTAATGGTTTGAATTCACCCAGAGGTGACTTTGAAGAAAGGCCTGGCAATCTACTTCCAAAATATCAGCCATTGGAAATCCTCTGGCTGGACACACACAAAGTCACCATGAGTTTGAGGTGACTTGATGACAACAGGTTTATAAAAACCAAAGACCAATTTATGTGCTCTAGAAAATAGATGTTACCAGACTTTAAAAAATGAAAAGATCACTACTGACCACGGAGATCAAGGAAGGCTTCAGGGAGTGGGGACACCAGAGGTTTCTTTATCAGTGGTCTTGTGAAATCACTAGGGAAGACATATAAAGCAGGCACCATGCCTTCTGTGGTTACTTCTTTTCTATAGAGAGCTATATTACTCCCAACCCGTAATAGGATGGCTAATAAGATAATGCCTAGAAGGCTTCAGATGTTACAAACTGACTTTCTCTTAAGAAGGCTTGTAAACAAATACTGTGTCATTATAAGGCCATTACAACATCTTGGGTGGGTGTTGGCTTTCTGCCCAGAGTTTGGGGTTTGAGACAATCAGCAGCGTGATTACCGTTCTTCAGTCCATTGGCTCATGAGGCTGTTGAAGGTTTCATTACACCCATTAGTCAGCGACAACTTTGGGGCACCCACTGTGTGCAGAGTGTTGAGCGCTGTGGGGAGCATCTGAGCGAAGAGAAGGCACAGCTCCTGCTTTGAAGAGCTTTAAATTTACTGGGGCAGTCGGGAGCACATGGATGAAATGTGTAAGAAAATGAATGAGCAAAACAAACTACAAACATCAAAACAAAAACTCCCACACTGCCATTTTCCAGACACAGTTATCTGCATCAGGTTAGTTTAAGTGGGTCACTAGAGTTAGATAGAGGTAGAAATGGAGTTTGGGGGTGGTGGTGGTTCGGTGGTTGAATTCTTGCCTTCTGTGCCAACAAGAAGAAGAACAGGGCATCAGGATTGGAGGAAGACTCATTAACAACCTGTGTTATGCAGATAACACAACCTTGCTCCTTGAAAGCGAAGAGGATTCGAAGCACTTACTGATGGAGGTCAAAGACCACAGCCTTCATTATGGATTACACCTTGACATAAAGAAAACAAAAATGCTCACAACTGGACCAATAAGCAATATCATGATAAACAGAGAAAAGACTGAAGTTGTCCAGGGTTTCATTTTACTCAGATCCACAACACCCATGGAAGCAGCAGTCAGGAAATCAAATGACGCATTGCATTGGGCAAATCTGCTGCAAAAGATATCTTTAAAGTGTTGAAAAACAAAGATGTCAGCTTGAAGACTAAGGTGCGCCTGACCCAAGCCATGGTGTTTTCAATCGCCTCATATGCATTTGAAAGCTGGACAATGATTAAGGAAGATAGAAGAGGAATTGATGCCTTTGAATTGTGGTGTTGGTGAAGAATATTGAATATGCCATGGACTGACAAAAGAAGGAACAAATCTGTGTTGGAAGAAGTACAATCAGAATGCTCCTTAGAAGCACGGATGGCAAAACTTCGTCTCACATACTTCGGACGTGTAGTCAGGAGGGATCAGTCCCTGGAGAAGGATGTCATGCTTGGTAAAGTAGAGTGTCAGCGAAAAAGAGGAAGACCCTCAGTGTGATGGATTCACTCAGTAGCTGCAACAGTGGGCTCAAGCACAACAATTGTGAGGATGGTGCAGGACTAGGCAATGGGTTGTGCTGTACATAGGGCTGCCATGACAACAACAGCATGTGGGAGACCCAGGTTTGATTTCTGGCCAATGTGCCTCATGCAGAGCCACCACCTGTCAATGGAGGCTTGTGTGTTACTATGATGCAGAACAGGTTTCAGCAGAACTTTCAGACTAAGATGGACTAGAAGGAAAGGCCTGGTGATCTACTTCTGAAAAATCAGTCAGTGAAAACTCCATGGATCGTAATGATTTGATCCCATTGGGCATAGGGTCATCATGAGTCGGGGCCAACTCCATGGTAGCTAACAATAACGAGAGAAATGGAGTTAGATGGAGATGTGGACATTTTAAGAAGAGAAGAGAAGCAGCAGCAGCAGCAGCACTATTATTCACAAAAGGAGGAATAGTGGTGAGTGGAGAGGTTCAGGAGTAGGAATAGGAGGTGGGAAGTGGGTGAAGCCAATGAGGGATGCTTGGTTTACAGCCATTATCCCAGCACCTCTAGGGGCAAGGAAATTTTGGTATCATGGGGAGGGTAAGATATGGAGTCTAGCATCCTGAAATTGAAGACTGAGAATTTTAATTTGCTTTGAGATAATTAGGCACTTCCAAAGGTTTCTGAGAAAGAGTTGAACTTCATAGAACGGAGCCAAGAATAGAAGCAGAACATAAGAGACACCTTCTGGATCACTCAGTGGAGAGAATTTGAACGCTAGCTCTTCCATGAAGTTTACATTGTCTGATACTTTCTCTAAAAATTTATAGTATTTAAAGTTTGTACATCACGATTCAGGGCTTGATCATTCACTCATTTAGCCTGTTCATACTACATGAAATCAATGTTGTGGTCTGAATGACACAAATGACAAGCAGCTCAATAATGATTTTTACCAGCAACAGAATGTTTTCTAGAGGAAATAAGGGGCCGTGCAATGATTTTTTTGAAGTTAGGGAAGAAACTTGTGAGTGAGCACCACAGTCAACTTGTTGCTTTGGATTAGAATATACTCTTCAGAGGATGGAGGTTCCATTCTGGAGCAAAATGACTACACTGGTATTTTGCTTCACCCTGGCATATTTAAAGGTGAGCTATTTTTTTATGACTCTCATTGTCTTCTAATCTTGTTCTCTAATGCTGGGCCACCTTGGAAGAGTCAGGGTCCAGGACCAAGATTTCTTTGTGCTCTCAGCTTGAGTCTCATCCGTGACGTTGACCAGAAAAGAAGGTCCTGGTTAAAATAAATTATTTCAAGGAAGGAGATCAGGCTCTGTGAACCTGGATCAGACCCTGGGGGAAAGGGCAGGATAGAGGAGAGCAGAGATCTAGCTCGGGGGAAAGGAGAATACCCAAGGAAGAGTCTGAGACTCTATCTCTTTCTCTCCCTTTTTTTCTGTCACCACCTAATGATAAGAGAATTATGCCACGGGCAGATAGATTTGGGCCCCCAAACAGCTTTGGTTGAAATACAAATGACCAATAATAATACAGAAAGTTGTTCAACCTCACTAAGGACTCACTAAATGGGAATTAAAATGGCATTGAGTTATTTTTGAAGAGTTTTACATGAGGATGTAGTGAGAATGCTTTCTGAACAACTGCACCTTTGTTTAATTTGAAATTTTAAGCCAGTATTTAACTAACTACAGTTCATAATTTAAATTTCAGATTTTAAAAGGTTGTTCATAGTACAAATAAATATTTCCATATTAAAAATAGCACAGTAATTGAATACAAAATTTGATTGCAATGACTGCAGGCTAGGCTAAGAGTCAAGCCAAGCACACCCGAAATCCAGACTCCTAAATTAGAAACCCTGGTGGTGTAGTGGTTAAGAGCTACAAGTACTAATCAAAACATCAGCAGTTCGAATCCACCAGGTGCTCCTTGGAAACTCTGTGGGGCAGTTCTACTCTGTCCTATAGTGTTGCTATTAGTCAACTTGATGGCAGTGGGTTTGTTTTTTTTTGTTAATTGATACCCCTACTGTTCATGATGTGAACAGCCAACACCCACTCTGTGCCAAGGACTGCATTTAAGTCTTGACAGGTATTATCTAATTTAATTTTCATAGTTACTCCACAAAGTAGGTTGGATTATTTTGCCCCTTTTCCCAGAGGAGGAAACTGAAACCTAGAAAAATTAAGGTTGGAACTACAGGAAATTGATACTATTTCACCCTTAACGACCGGAAGAAATGGCATTCTCATATAGCTTAACCTGATGACCTGCCCAAGGTCATATACTTGGCAAGTGCTGGAGCAGAAGTTAACCAAAGCATGTTGCTCCAAAGTCCAGACTCTTAACCACAAGGCACCACTGCCTTCATTTAACTAAAGATGAGGGTGGGTGAGTCTGGGGTCAAGATTATCAGGAAGTTGATGAGCCATTGAAGGCAAACCACATCAGGACCATTCAGAAAAAAAGATTATTTATATATACATACAAGGGAGGTGTGGGGTAAAGAATATAACTGTGCGCAAAGAATTTGGTCTTTGTCCTTGATTGCTGAGAGACAGCCTCTGAAACCTTGACATTTCCTCAGTGACTGAAGTGTCTTTGATGAGGACGCTAGCTGAAAGTTTATGCTAATGAGGTGATTCAGGTAGGGGCTGACCAGGCGCCAAAGATCACTGGGTGATATCAGGTGACCTGGGAGGGAGGGGGCATGATTCAATCAATCATACCTATGTAATGAGGTCCCAGTAAAAGCTCTGGGAAGGAAATCTCCATGGGACTCCTGGTTGGTGAAAGACATCAACATTTTGTCTCTTTTTGGGACATAGAAGCTCCAGACCTTGCCCCAAGTGTCTCTTCTTTTGTATACTTCTTGCTATAATACAACTGTATAGCACTTTCTGTTAGTTCTGTATTCCATTGAATTATTGAACCCAAGGGAGTCGTGGGAGCCAGCAGGTCAGAAGTGAGGAGGCCATGTTTGTGAGTATCCTCGGGGGTAGAAGGAACCTTGATTTGTAGCCAGCAGGTCAGAAGTGAGGGTGTCACGGGGACTCCCAATCTTGTGGCTGGTGGCTGAGGCCTTGGGCAAACGTGGCAGTCTGGAGGACTATGCTCTTTAAGGTGTGAGCTCTGACACAGCTCCAGTTGGTCAGGGTCAGAGGAAGAAGTGCTGCGTGGGCAGCTGGTGTCAGAACAGAAGCTGGACAGTGGGGAAAGCAACTGATAATAAATTGATTTGGATTGATCAACACAGTTTGGCATCAGAGAAGTGAAAACTGGGATTTGACTTTTCAACTCGGTTGGTGTAAGAGAAGTGGGGATTTGGTTTTCCCAGCAGGAGGCAACGTGGTTCACCATGGGCTAGCCACAGGTTTGTATTAACCAGCACTCTGAGGTCCATTTGGTTTCACATCTGTTGTTGCAAATTGTTGAATGTGATTTCCTCTCTGAATTGCATGTGCTTCATTTGGTTAAACGGATATGATAACCCTGGTGATCTTGAAGTTGTCTTTAGAAGGGATACACAAGCTGAATGGATCCTCAGACAATTAAAAAAAAAAAAGCCCATTGCCATCGAGTCGATTCCAACTCATAGTGACCCTATTGGACAGAGTAGTACTGCCCTGTAGGGTTTCTAAGGAGCACCTGGTGGATTCAGACTGCCGACCTTTTGGTTAGCAGCTGAACTCTTAACCATGACGCCAGCAGGGTTTCCTCAGACAACCCAAAACTGAACCCAAACCCAGTGCCGTCGAGTCGATTCCGACTCATAGTGACCCTATAGGACAGAGTAGAACTGCCCCATAGAGTTTCCAAGGAGCACCTGGTGGATTCAAACTGCTGACCCTTTGGTTAGCAGCTGTAGCACCTAACCACTATGCCACCAGGGTTTTCACCTCAGACAATAGGCACTCACATTTTATTGCAAGGAAAGTGTAAGCCCTGGGCAGTGTTTCACAAGAGGTCTGCCCCGCTGTGGGGGAGAGAGCTCTAGACAGGGTCCTGCCAATAATCTGCAGGATGGATGACCAGCCATTTGTCATTTCTAGGTTGTTTGCTCCTTCAGAGCTGTACACCTGAGATGCTTCAAGAGTCTGACTGATTTTGATGACCCAGCTTGTCATTAACATAAATCAGAGGAAGTTGAAAGCCCACCTCAGCATTACGATGTCAAACACTGGCTGTTGTCACTGGAAAAACCCCCAAGGCACTTGCTTTCATAAACTGTGCTAAGGAGAGGTTCAAAGAAATGTTCAGGCAAAAGGATCTTTGTACTTCACAGTGTGTATACAGATGAAAATGATAACAATTCATTTTGAAATTTGCTCTTTAATTCTGATGGATTTTCTAAGCAAATGATTCTGAGTGCAACAGCTGCTGGGTGAGCAGTACGTACCTGGGTAAATCAATCCTTCTGCAACCTCTGGAGCGCCGAATAATCTGTCCCCAGGTGGTACTGATTCAAGCATTGAGACTCGGAGTGCTGGGTGCAACTTGCATGTGATTGCAAATATTCAAGTGGAATGCAGGGATCCTGGAATGACTGCGTAATAAATCACAAGGCAGGCGAGCGGGCCTTCCACTTGCAGGGATTTCTGTTGAGTTGAAAGGAAAAAAGAAACAAGCTTGGGGCCAGCACAATACAAAAGCCAACCCAGGATGTCTATTATTCATCCTGACGATGTGACACCTGGCCTGGTCTTGCAAAAATGTAAATACAGGTTAATGTGGTTACTGCCTGGAGAGCAGCTTGATGGGAAGCAGGTTACAGCACTCTCCTAAAGGGTTAATCTGCCTGGCTCTGGGCAAGCAGAACACTCAAGTAACAAGTCCCCGGGTGTGGAGAAGTCCTGCCCTCCTCCTCCAAAACAGTACCTTGGTGTGGAGGGAATAGTGGAAGGAGAGAAAAAAAAAAAACAAAAAAACAAAGAAAGCGTGCTTAATGTGTGGAGGAGAAAATAAAGCAAGAGTCAGTGGAAAAGAAAACCAGGGAACTGGAATTTTAAATAGAAAACGCTTAGAAAACTAAAGTGGAAGTCTACATGATATAGTGAAGGAGACGCTGGTCACAATATGAGGAAAGTCACATCTAAAAAAAATCATTCATTCACTCATTCATTCTCGATCTCTCCAGATTTTACTGTGGAGGGTTTTTAACCGTGTCTAGTTATTCCTGGAGGGCCTGCTGCCTACAGTAAAGAAGTGTTCTTTGGCAAGTCATAGCTCTTCACCTCTTCTCTCCCAGCTCCTCTGGAGACTAGAAGGGTGAGTCGAAGGATCTTGGGATCTATGTTTCAAATTTGCAGATTTTGATGCAAAAGGAAAAAGTGTGGGGATATGGAAAATAAACGACAAAAGGAATCAATGTATGGATTTCAAGTCTTCGGATATCACTGCAAGATTTATTCAGCTGGTTGTAAACTTGCAAAACCCAGTGCGTGTCTGTGTGTAGACAAAACCGGATTTTGTCTTTCTTTTGGAAACCTATTACTCAGGAATCTGGGTGTTTATAGAGTGGTCAAAGCGGCTTTGGTGGCTTTGCCTTTCTGGCTCCTTGTTAGGGGACTCTGGAGGCTGAAGGCATTGAAGACACCTAATTAGTACTCCAACAGGTATCAGGCCACTCCCGGTCACCTCCCCACCATGTCACTCACTTCTCTAAGTTGTTTTTCAGACCCTCTGGAGAGCCCTGGAAGAGTCCAGATCTAACCAGCTCAGAGTAGCCTGAAAAGTGCAGAGCAGACCACGATGACCAACAAATGACCCTGGGCTTCCACGCATGCTCAATAATGCAAGAGAACTTATGACAAGGAACCAAAAGACTCATGCCAAGGAACCAGAATCACCAGAAATGCATCATCGCCAATAGTTGAGCCCATTTGAAAACCGTTGGTCTGTCGGCCACTTCCACACGGAGTCTTAGCCCCACCTTGTAACGAATAATCAGTAGAAACTAGGAATAGGTAAAACCTCTGATCCCGCCTACCATTTCCCTCCACCCCTAAATGAATATGTAAAAGTATAAATTGTACATTGTTCGCGTAGATCAGGGAACGCAATCAGAGGTCGCTACCTCTGAGTTCCCGCTTGCTAGCCTGTGAAATAAACTCTTTCTTCCTCTCAAAGCCAGGGTCTGAGAGTCTGGCTTCCTGCACGCTGGGCAGGACTCTGGTCTGTTTTCATTCTCATTGACTGGATAATCATGAAACACTATTCCCTTGTGGGCCATAAGGGAGTCCTGGTGATGCAGTGGTTGACAGCTATGGTGCTAATGAAAAGTTCTGCAGTTGGAATTCACCAGCCACTCCTTAGGAACCCTATGGGGCAGTTCTACTCTGTCCTATAGTGTTGATATGTGTCCAAATCAACTCAATGGCAACAGGTTTGGTAGGCCATAATGCAATTTTTTGTGGGGGGGAGGGTGACATTGGAAGACCTTGAAAAGGCTCTTACATATAACCAAGAGCCACAATTCCTCATCTTACATTTCATTCTGTTTCAATCAGATTACTTTGGGAATCCAGGCCCAAAAGTCAAACCTAGCAGCTGATGTTCCCTCCTGATGCATCATAAATACAGAGTCAAAATTAATCCATCACTTCTGTTACCTAAACAATATAACACACATTGTGAACCTGTGGTAAGCTCGTGCCGTCTTGGTACATTCAGTTCTGTTAGAATAAAGCCCAGGGTCTGCCTTTGCTAAATGATATCTAAACACACAAACAGGTGGTGATGAGAAGTTGTAGATACCATGTGTTGATCCGGATCTGGTCTGCATTTGCAAATGGGTGGCACACCCAGTGATTCTATCTGCGGTTTTGCTGGATGAACTAGTTTCTAAGACTTACTACTATGGCCTTAGGGAAATCACTCCCTGGACCTCAGTTCCCCTGTCTATAAAAGGAAGAGTGTGGATAGCTAAAGGGTAGGCATTATGCCAAGGAGTTAATAGCAATTCTGTATACAGACTAAGGTTTCTTCGGGAAGAAACTACTATTGGGAAATATTAACTTCACAATGACTCTGTCTCCTGTATAACCCAGATTTGGTAGAAAACACTCACAAATCCCTTGTCTCTGGTAGTATAGGTCTGTGGCAATGCAGCCACCCCTATCCTGTTGCCACAGGTACCTCAAGCTTTCTCAGAAGTGGGCCAGGCACTAGTTCTCATGTTTCATCGCCTGTTATGTAGTTTCCAGAGTCCCTGGGTGGTGCAACAGTCAATGCTGTCTTGACTGCTAACCAAAGGTTGATGGTTTGAGTCCACCTGGAGGCACCTCAGAAGAAAGGCCTGATGATTTACTTCTGAAAAATCAACCACTGAAAACCCTACAGAACACACTTCTACTCTGGCACACATGCACTCAGCATGAGTTGGAGTCTACTCAATGGCAACTGGTTAAAGGGGCAGTGATGGTTCAATGGTAGAATTCTCACCTTTTGTGCCTAAGACCTGGGTTCGATTCCCAGCCAATGTATCTCATGAGCAGCCACTGAGACAAACAGGGTTAACTGTGCTGGTGGAACAAAAGAGCTGTTAAAAGATTACCATCTACAAGTTGGCTAAACAGGAACCACACCCTGGAAACATGAGATAATGTTGAAACAACCCATGAATTACTATCTCCTTTTTAGTGTTTTTCTAGTCTCTTCCCCCTTTACAGGCTCTGCATGTGCAGAAGAACAAAGTGTGACCCCTGTTTAACCTTCCTTAGCCCTCCAAAGATGGCGATGTAGTGCCAAAGATCAGTGCCCTTGAGCTATATCCCATAATAAGTGATGCCAAGGGCTGCCAAGAGGACTCCATCTTGAATATCAGCAGGTTCCATCTTGGATTCCAGATGCTCACACAACCTAATTAGCAGGCACCGCCATTCTGAGAAGTACCCACCCCTTGAAAACGAAGCCCACTAAATATTCATTACTCTATTGTTTCAACTGAACCCATGTAAGCCCTAGCCTTGCTTCCCTTTTTGAGTCAGCCTTTTGGAGAGGCTTTGTCCTCTACTGACTCCTTTTGCTTGACTCAAGCAAATATCAAGCTTGTTGAAGATAAAGTTTGTCTTTCTCGTGTATTCTTACTTGGGAAAAGACAAGGACCCTTTGTGTCAGATTGGCAACTGGTAACACCACCACTCATCTGTCAGTGAAGTTTTACATGTTGCTATGATGCTGAACAGTTTCAGCAGAGTTTCCAGACTAAGACAGACTAGGAAGAAAGGCCTGGCAATCTACTTCTGAAAATCAGCTGGTGAAAGCCCTATGTATCACATCAGTCTGATCCTGTTGTGCATGGGGTCTCCATGAGTTGGGGGCCAACTCATCAGCAGCCAACAGTAGTAATAAGTACTGTAGTTCCCAAGATGCCTCCTCAGCAGCCTTGAAGTCAGGGAACTAACACCCTCCCAAGTTCTCCTGGGGGAGGTGAGGAGAGGGAGGAGCACTGGGAAATCAGCATAGCGATCGTTCTCTTCCAGGAAGTGCCTAAAGTATTTCTCTTCCTCTTATATCCTTCTTGTAATAGAGCTGAGGGGGCATCCAAGAGTGTTGAAAATCCACATGTGGGAGGGTCTGCCTCATATTTAATGTCTAAAACAGGAAGAGTCCCATTTTAACATCCTGGCAGAAAGGTAACTTATACTATACTGAAATCACTCTTCTTACCACGGGAATAGGCACGCGTCTACACTCAAAATACCCCCGTAGCAAAAAGCGGTCTACCACAAAGTCTCAAGATTTCTATTGTAAATCAGTTTTTCAAAAACTTTTGAAAGACGCAACTCATTC
Source organism: Loxodonta africana (assembly GCF_030014295.1). Lineage (NCBI taxonomy): Eukaryota > Metazoa > Chordata > Mammalia > Proboscidea > Elephantidae > Loxodonta > Loxodonta africana. The sequence goes on from NC_087358.1 coordinate 61,247,347, forward strand.
AACTAAGAATCATGGTTTCATTCCAATTTAAAATAATAGCTAGCAAGCAATTCAGCAGTCATTCAGAATATTCGCCACCAAGCATTTCAGAAAGGTCTTTTATGTACTTAATTCTATGTTTGCACAAGAATAAATACATTCCTTATGCATTTGTTTAATATTTATTCATTTATCTCACTGTCCTTCCTCATGTTCCCTCAGTGGTGATTTAGGAAATAATATTGGAATCATTATTCCCTGTCCTTGAGCATAGAAAATGTGACTCAGCTGGGCTCACAAGGACTCACAAGGACACATCAACTGGGTCTTGAGATAAAGACAATAGATAGAATAATCTTGGAAAATATCTTTTAAGGAGTCTTTCACATAAGCCAGAACACAAAAAGACTTTCCGCTCTTACCATTTTCTTTTAGCATTTAGTGAATAGAAAATTTGTTGGACCAATGAAGACCCTCCTGACTAAAACCTGTACCAATGATTGTTAAGAAAGGTGATTCAAAATATACAGTTTCTAGCCAATCTGTGAAAAGGTGAAGCTTTCAATGGTTTTGCCCACTTGTAATGTTAATGTATCCTGATGACTCTGTAACTTTCCTTGGACTCGGGCAGACATGGTTGTGGCAGCATGCTTGTCTGTTTTCCCATTCTTGTTTCTTCTGTAATATTCTCTGGACTCAGGCAGACATGGCTGTGGCAGCATGCTTGTCTGTTTTCCCATTCTTGTCTGTTCTGTAGTATTTCCTCAGATTCGGGCAGACATTAGCTCTGGCAGCGTGCTGTCCACTTCCCACTTTGCCATTTTGAATATATGCTGAATAAAACTTTCTTTTTGCTTTTCTAAACTTTGTGATTTTTTTCCCCTACAACAGTGGGAATAATGATGGTGATGATGATGATTCCAGAGACGTGAACTGACGACAAAATCTCATTCTATGTTCAATTTAAATAGTCTTCACAGGAGTAGAAAAGTCTAATTCCTTCCAGCAGAGCGGCTCAGTGAAATAAACGGTTGTGACAGATGGCCACACTACAATCCACCCTAATTAGCATTTATTAGCATACCAGGTTGTATCTTGATCAAGGCACTGAACACAAGGTGTACACAGAAACAGCATCTTCATTAACCTCATCCAGAAAAAAAAAAGCATCTCTTCACCTTGGCAAGGAGGGGAGGGAGACTTGAGAGGAGAAAGATGCCATGATTTCCCGTGCTGAATCCTATTCCGTAAGTGGAAAGGGGCTTAGGCTCAGGTAAGCCAATCGGGAGAGAATTGTCTACTATGTCTAAATAGAAATTTAGGCTGAGAGGGACATTGATAAGATGCAGAGGAATGTGAAACTTAGAAGGGATACAGGCCCCCAAAAGTGAGGGATGACCTAAAATGGGGGAGGAGCAGGTGTTATATATTGAATTGTGTTCCCCAAGAAGATAATTTGAAATCTTAGCACCTAGTACCTGTGAACATGACCTTGTTTGGCAATAAGGTCGTAACTGACGTTACCAGTTGAGGTCATATGGGAGTAGGGTGGGTCCTAATCCAACCTGAGTGAAGTCCTTACAGAAGAGGAGAAGAGATACTGAGAGACACAGGGGAAAGACAGCCAGGTGAAGATGCATTTACAAACCAAGGGAAGCCAAGGAACGCCTGGGGCTACCAGATGCTGGAAAGGCTTCTCCTCTAAAATGGACAAAGAGAGCGTGGCCCTGTTGACACCCAGAATCTGGATTTCCAGCCTCCAGAACTGTGAGACAAATTTCTGTTCTTGTAAGCCACCCACTTTGTGCTATTTTGATACGCTGGCCCTAGGAAACTAAGTCAGCAGATGAGGTTGTTCTCACCATAGCCCTTCAAATAAAGTCATTCTCTGGTGTTTTTGTATCATTGCAGTGTGTCCATGGCACGGTGGTTGAGAGATCAGCTGCTAAACAAAAGGTCGGCAGTTCGAATCCACCAGCTGCTCCTTGGAAACCCTAAGGGGCAGTTCTACTCTGACTTACAGGGTTGCTATATGTCAGAATCGACTTAACAGCAATAGGTATGTTGTCTTTGCTGTTTGTGTGAGAAGCATTTTACTTGAGGTAAAGAGAAACCAGTGGAGACAGAAATAAAGAAGGAAAATGAGTGCACAACACCATCTGCTTTCCTGGGAAGATAGAAAGCTCCGAAAGAAAATACACGTATGGTGCTTTGGGCATAACAACTATATGGTCTTATTTATTTATTTAGCACTGCCCTTCAGGATGATGTTGCAAAAACAATTTCCTCTCCTAGGGTGTTGTGATTGTGATTTTAAGGGAAACTGCATCAGCCAGCTAATGATGCCCAAATCCATAGCTCTAATTTCAGACCCCTTGTTCGGGTTCTGGACCCATGTAGCTAGGGGTTTGCAGGACACTCATTTACACTGGCTTCCAACAGGTGTTTCTTCAGGCTGTGCCATATGGCAGTAACAGTGTAGTAAAGAATCCAGACGGAGTTCATTGTTTAGTTGGTGTCTCAGTTTCCTCGGGGTGCTATAATGAAATACCACAAATTGAGTGGTTTATAAGATCAGAAATTTATTATCTCACAGTTCTGGAGGCTAGAAGGCCAAACCAGGTTGTCGGCCACATTGATTCTTTCTGAGGATCTAGGAGATAGACTGTCCTATGCCTCGCTCCTAGCTTCTGGTTGCTCCAGGCCTTCCTTGGCTTGCAGCTGCAATGTCAAATGGTGTCCTTCCTTTGTCTGCCCCCCTGTGTATCTTATCTCTTTCATAAAGTCACCAATCATATAGGATCAGGGCCCAACCTACTCCACTATGACCTCACATTAACCTAACCGATAATATCTTCAAAAGCCCTAATTCCAAATGGGGTCATACTCAGATGTGAAGGGATTAGGACTTCGACATTACTTATGTATTGATAACAATATCAATTATTTCACCTTGCACTCATTTGAGCCTAACACAATGCCCCCTAGCTCTACCATGCTTTCCTAATCATCACAACATACAATGTTCTGTGTGTTGCCTGCCCCATGACAAGGCAAGCTTGAAGAAGCCGGGGAATTTGTCTGTTTTGGTCAATCCCCGGCTCTGACAATGGTACCTGGCATAGAACAGGTGCTCAAATAATTGTGTACCTGTTGAATGAATGAATGAATTTGACATTCATGCCCTTATCAGAGCTTTGACCTGTTACTTCTTCATGGCAAACCACTATTTTTCCAGTTTTCTTTGACATGAGATTTTCTAGTAAGCTGTTACCAACTTGGTGACATTGGACAAGTTACCAATCCTCTTTCTGTCTCAGTTTCCCCATCTGTAAAATGTTGACTGTAATAGAATCTGCCTCATTAAAGTTTCGTGAGAATTAAATGAGTTCATATATGTATATATATAAAACATTTAAACATTCCCTGGCACATGGTAAATGCCCAAAAAATGTTAGCTACTGTTATTATCATTTTTGTTATTATCCAAATTAACTTCATTTTTATTTTATATTCCTCAACCCTTTAAAATCACCCTTTGAAACAGTTTCCCCCCTAAAAAACGTTCAAGCAACAACTGTTTCCATAGTTTCAGGGTCATGGGACTCTTTAATGCCTAGTATCTAGCACGGTGCTGGGTGGTTAGTGAATGCTCGACTAGAATGATAAATTTGGATTCTCTTTTTAATATACTCATTATGTATAGGTCATCTTCTCAGACTGCCCAATGCTGGGAACTGACCTGCAGTGTTCAACCCAAGATGAATTTGGACAAAACAGGTTTTTCTTGTCTATTCCTCTCACTTTAGCTGTGACTAACAAGTACAATTTATGAGTAGCATAACAATAGCATTTCTATTTTTATACCTGACATCCATCCACCTGCTTTTCAACACCTGACACCTGAGCCTAAACTAGGGGGAAAAAATCCTCAGGTGCTCCAAGAAGCTAATAAACTCACGGCCACGGTGGCGTTTCCATGGAGACGTTTGGACGGGTACAAGTTAGGCACCATTTTTAGGAGGATGGCTTACAGTCCTATGGTGCCAATAAATGCTTTAATTACCTGGAGATTGACTAATGATAAAAACACAATTTTCCTGGCGTCTGTGGATGGATGCTTGTGGGTCGTGGGTATGCAGCCCGACACAGACATGTCTGTCTGTACGCAGGCAGAAAGTTTAAGCATCGTCCAAAAGATGGCACTGTTTATTTGTGTTTCTGTCTGGCTTAATTACAAACTCTGTACTGTGTGGGAACATTAATGAACTAAATTAAGACAGAGCTGAGCTATCATCCTCCACACAAATCAAACTGCCACTTTATTATAGGCCTCTTCAAAATCTTCATCTCCTTCCTCGGCAGATGAATATGCCCAAGCTGTTAAAGGTAATAACTGCAATGTCAGCAAATCTTTTACTCATTACTTATTTTTTTCTCCTCTGAAAGAGGATTCTGGAATCCACTATTTAAAATCATTACAGATGCACTACAGAATTGAGTAATTGAAACATATTTAACTTCTCAATTTTAAAAAGCTGGATTGTCAAACGTAAGCACGACTTGAGGGTTTTAAATGTGACTACGTGGAAAAAGACCAGACTTAGTCTGACTGAGACGAGAGGAACCCCGGAGGTCATGGTTCCCAGGCCTTCTGTTAGCCGAAGACAGGAACCATTCCCAAAGCCAACTCTTCAGACAGGGACTGGACTGGACTATGGGATAGAAAATGATACTGGTGAGGAGTGAGCTTCTTGGCTCAAGTAGACACATGAGACTAAGTGGGCAGCTCCTGTCTGGAGGGGAGATGAGAAGGCAGAGGGGGACAGGGGCTGGTTGAATGACACGGGGAATACAGGGTAGAAAGGAGGAGTGTGCTGTCTCATTAGGGGGAGAACAACTATGAGTACATAAAAAAACATAGCAAGGTATATATAAATTTTTGTATGAGAGACTGACTTGATTTGTAAACTTTCACTTAAAGCACCATATAAATTAAAAAAAAAATGTGACTTCCTGGAAACACACAATGGGAAGTTGCACGTCATTGGATATTAAAAAATGTGTTCTTTGAAATTGCTTGTGAATCCAAAGGTGGAAGGGCCAAAATAACATTATTAGAGCAAATAGGAAATTAGGGCTGATAACTTTGGTTAAACCTCAAGATGAACTAGGGATACCTCCGCGTAAGAGTGCGACATGGTGACAGATGCTTTTTGGGGACGTTCCTGACATTGTGGTGCACATGTGTATTTCTGTCTGCCCAACACATCTTTAGGGAATCACCTTTCCCATTCTTTAGACACTTCTACTCACAATTCATTGGCCAAAGCAAGTGAAATGGCGATCCTAAATTCAATGGGGCGGGGAAGCTCAGGGTTGTCCTGTGGCTGGAAAGGGAGAAATTACCAAATATTTTAGGTAATGAGTCCAAACCCATTGCTGTTGAGTCAATTCCGACTCATAGTGACTTTACAGGACAAGGTAGAACTATCCCCGTTAGGCTTCCAAGGCTGAGAATCTTTACACAGAATGGCTGGTGGGTTGGAATCGCCAACCTTCTGGTTATCAGCTGAGTGCTTAACCACTGTGCCACCAGGGCTCCAGCTGTGTTATCTAAATTCAGTGTGTGGTCTGCATAAAGCCTGGAAGCAGAAGCCAGTGAGTGGTTTCACCCACTGCAGCAGGAAGAAGAGTGATCATTTGAGATGAAGATAAATATAATTCGTGACAAGCACCTTTCCCTAACAAACAAAGGATCATCATGGGAAAAGGACAATGAGTGTGCATTCATGCACGTACCAGGGTGGATGGAAATTTTTTTACTCCACCTTCTACAAGATCAGTTAAAGCCAAGACTAGATCAGAGCTTCATATAGCAGAAAAATTCTCTCTTTATGCAAAAAAGAAAAAAAAAAAAAGAAAGAAAGAAAAGACAAACCAACCAACAAAAACAAACAAAAGAGTTCAAGGACCCAGGGTCCTTTCTGATACCAGCAGAAAGCAGAGAGTGTGAAGATATTTCTATTATGATAGGTGTGACTAGAAATGTGTCAATTATTTCCCCCAATGTCAGAGATCATCAGTAAGGAGTAGGCTGCTGAGAGTTTTGGAATTTTGTAGCAAATGAGAATTTCCAAAGAACCACATTTAGAAAAAAGATTTCTCTTAGGCCGATTTAAAATAATTGAAATTTAACGGGAGAAAATACTAGAAAATTTAATTGTGTTGACATGTTTGTTTTTCTTTACAACTTGCTTCCTATTTCATTCTTTCACAAGCATAGTGCTTTGTAATGTTCTTTCAGTGGCTTCAGTATAATGACTTGTGTTAATAGTGGCTGTTTACATTTTATGTTTCCTGAAGAAGTAAGTGTAAGGAGAAGAGGATAGGAATTACTCACCTAGGGAACCTACTTAGATGCAGAACAAGCACTGAAAAAAACCACAGCTTAAGAGACTAAATAGCGTAGACTTGTCCGCTGTGAGGTGCTGGGCGTATATACGTTAATAGTCCTGAGCATTTGGGTTCTCGGATGCTATATATCAGGTGAGAACGATTCAGTGTCTTCTATAATGCATCTTAGGTGATCCTTAAAAAAGTGAACTTGGTCATATTGTTCACCTGCCTGTAACTACATAATGAATATGAATGCTTAATGAATCTTAATATATTTGAATATAGAAAAGAAGTTAAAATAATAGGCTTTGGAGTCAACTATCGCTCAATTTGAATCCTAGCTACTGTTTACTTGCTGAAGGATCTTGCTCAAGTTACTTCACCTTTCTGAGCTTTAACTTCCTCATCTATAAAGTGGAACCAACCTCACAGGATTGTTATGAGAGTTAAATAATATAATTTATGGAAAGAACTTGGCATAATGCCTGAATATAGTAAGTACTCTATAAAGTTTAAAACCCTTTGCCATTGAGTCAATTCCAACTCATAGCAACCCTATAGGACAGAGTAGAACTGCCCTGTAGGGTTTCCAGGGAGCAGCTGGTGGATTCAAACTGCCAGCATTTTGGTTAGCAGCCAAGCTCTTAACCACTGTGCCACCAGGGCTGTCTATAAAGATTAGCCATTAAAATACAGGAATTTTTCCCAAAAAATGTTTGTACACTTAAACTTCATAATAGATAAGCAGGAAAGGCATTATTATGCTCCACCTAAAAACTGAGGCTCAGAGAGTTTAAAACATACTTCCAGGTCATCTAGGTAGAGGTACAAAGCCCATGTTTGCTGATGTCCAGCTCAGTGAAATTTCCCTGCCATCACTGTGTAAACAAACAGATAAGCACTCCTATCTATAAGCTGTCTTCATGCATAAAGTAAAATGCCCTAGAACAGTCTTCCTATAAGCCCGCTGCCATCTAGTTGATTCTGACTCATAGTGACCCTAGAGACAGAGTAGAACTGCCCCATAGGGTTTCCAAGGAGGGCCTGGTGGATTCAAACTGTGGACCTTTTGGTTGGCAGCTGAACTCTTAACCACCACGCCTCCAGGGTTTCCAAAGGCAGGACCAACTTTGGTCTTGGGCACACGGAGTCAGCCTGAGCTCCAGCTGTATGTAGTAGCTGCGGAACGTGGAGCCAACCTGCAGAATGGCTGCCTCCTCTAATTGGCTTCTCTGCTTCAGGCTGCCTTTGAGTTAGGATTTTGTGTTGCCTTTTCAGACACATGACACAGAGTTAAAAGACTTAACAGACCTACAAATGAGTGTATCCCCTGATATCTCAATATCTGCAAGCGGTAACATCTGTAACCTGTTCTACGTTGAGAAGATTCCCTCCCCTCTGATATATGAACTGTTCTGGATCTCAGCCCCTGCAGTTATGTAATGAAGGCTCAGGAAATTGTAACTACTTAATAGGTCCTCAGTGAAAGGTGTGGAGCCTAGGAAACCCTATGAGGCAGTTCTACTCTGTCCTATAAGGTCACTACAAGTCAGAATCAACTGGAAGGCACACAACAACAACAAATTAAACATAATTAGGAAATCAGACAGAAAGTCATCTTATAATTTTCTTCTAAGCCAGAGACAGTAGGCATGTTTCCTATGTTTTCTTTTTTTTCCCCCATTCCAGTGGTAGAATTCTTTTCTTTTTCTTTCTTTTTTTTCAGTTGTGCTTTAGGAGAAAGTTTATAGGGCAAATAAGCTTCTCAGTAAATAATTGATATGCAAATTGTTTTGTGACATTGGTTGCCAACCCTGTGACGTGTCGACACTCTCCCTTTCTTGACCTTGGGTTCCCCATTTCCATTCATCCAGGTTTCCTGTCCCCTCCTGCCTTCTTATCCTTGCCCCTGGGCTGGTGTGCCCATTTAGTCTTCTCTACGTGGCTGAACTACATGTGTTATTATTTGTTTCATAGGCCTGTCTAATCTTTGGTTGAAGGGTTAACCTCAGGAGTGACTTCAGTACTCAGTTAAAAGGGTGGCTGGGGGCCATATTCCCAGGGTTTCTCATGTTTCTTGTATTTTCAACCATCAGTACCTCATGGCCTCAAATTTGAGAGAGACAGAGAGAGAAAGGTGTCCCTCCTGATGTCCCAGGAAAGCTCCTTTACTTGTATTTGGGATTTTACCCCATCCTGCCCCCTTAGGGACCTCATTCTATGAATTATCTTCTTTCTGCATTGACACACCTCATTAACAATGATGGTGATAATAGTTGTCTCCATGTATAAATAACTGCACTGAATCAAGTCTCAAGCCTGTGGAGCAATTGTTATTCTTCTCATTGTATAGATGAGGAAACTGAAGCTTAGAGAAGCTGTAGGCTGGGGTTCAAAATCAAGTCTGTTTGACTCCAAAGCCTTCTCTTTTACTTGCTTTACATCTCCCTCAACCTGCTCAAATTTATTCCGACAGTAATCATAGCATAAGATACGGAGTCACAGTTTCTTCAGTCCACTTTGTTTATAGAGCTCAGCTTCACAATAGTCTGCTTGCCGAAGTGTTAAAATGGGCTTGGCCAAACCCTCAGGAGATCCTGAGTCCTGCCATATGGGGTCTTCAGTCCAGGGTTCTTCCTCAGCTTGGGCTGCCAAGAGCCGGCAGCAAGACTATGGGAGGTGGAGGTGTCTTCCCTGAAGACAATTTCATACCCTTAATGGTTGCACCTAAAAGACTTGAAATCAGAGACTCACATAGATACTTGTATACCAGTGTTCATTGCAGCACTATTCACAATAGCCAAAAGGTGGAAACAGCCTAAATGCCCATCAACAGATGAGTGGATAAACAAAACGTGGTACAGACATACAATGTAACACTACTCAGCCAGCAGGAGAAATGAAGTCTTGATGCATGCTACATTATGGATAGAGCTTGAAGACATCATGCTGAGTGAAGTAAGCCAATCACAAAAAGGACAACAGATACTATATGACCTCACTTATATAAAAAGACAAGGAAAGGCAAATGTATAGAGAACAAAGTTTATTAGTGGTTACCAAGGGCAGAAGGGAGGGGTGAAGGGGGTTTAGTGCTTATGGAGTACGAAGTTTCAGTTTTCGTGATGGAAAAATCACATTGTTTATGGGTAGAGTTGCACAGCTGATTATTATAATTTCTGTCAATAAGTTGTACACCTGTAAAAAGTTGAATTGGCAAAACTTGTGAGATAGATATATTTACAACAATGACAAAAAAACAAAAACAGTAGCTGCTGAGGCTGCTTATGTACAACGAAACACCTCATGGGATTTGGTTCCTTGGTTTGGAGGTTTAGGGTCACGGTTTCAAGGGATATTCCCTTTAATTGGCCTAATAACATGTTTAGTGCTTCTGCTCCACCTCTGAGTTCCTTGTGTAGTACCTAAAGTCTTAAAAACTTGCCATTCAAGCAGCCATCCAAGGCATAACAATTGCTGTCTAGTCGCCTGGAGCAACAGGGGACAATGGGGAATCGGGAACAGGCAGAGGAAATGGATGTGTGGCTAATTGCCTCCATGAACAGCTGCCTCCTTTGCCGTGAGATCAGAAGAAATGGATGGTGCCTGGCTACCATTACTGAATATTCTGATCAAAGATTCCATAGAAGAATCCTGATCAAAAGGAGGGAAAATACAGAACAGAATTTTTCATGGACTCCAGAATTACTTGAGCCATGGAGGTTGGATGAACCCCCAAAACTATTGCCCTAAAATCATCGAACCAAAAAGATTCCTTGAAGTCCTCTTAAAACCAAACAATAATTTAGCTTAAATGGTAGAGCGTTTGTGTCTTGAGCTTTACACTCTTTTAAGATCTATGTACATGGGAGCAAATTGACAACAGCAATTTTAAGGGTTAGATAGGAACCTTGGGGGACAGTGACTTATGGTAATGGGGAAGGAACAACTCAGAAAAGGAGGGTAAGAATGGTTGTACAACTTTAAAAATGTAATCAATATCACTGAATTGTGCATGTAGAAACTGTTGAATTGGTGTATGTTTTGCTGTGTATATTCTCAACAACAGAAAAGAGATATGGCTGAGATAGCCTTGCATGACAAGCAATTTGCTGGGGATGAGGCATTGACAGCCACTTGCAGTGGGCAGTCCCCCATAGCAGAAGGTCTTCCAGATGCAAGCAGCTCAGGGAGCCTCTAGAAAGGGACCAAACCAGAAACCAAACGCGTTGCTGTCGGGTTGATTCCAACTGGTAGCGACCCTATAGGAAGAGTAGAACTGCCCTGTATGGTTTCCAAGGCTGTAATCTTTACAGAAGCAGACTATCACATCTTTCCTCTGACGGAGCAGCTGGTGGGTTAGCAGAACTTCCGGTTAGCAACTGAGCACTTGATCACTGTGTCACCACGGCTCCTCCTGAAGGGGAAGAGGAGAAGGGAAGGGGGAAGCTTCTGTGTTCCTAGGCAAGGATATCACGCACAAGGTGGGAAGTCTCTGGGTCAGAGAGCTCCAAAGGCAGCAGCCCTTCAGGGTCCTTATAACTGTTGTGAGTTGTATGCTGTCAAGTTGATTCTGACTTACGGTGACCCCATATGACAGAGTAGAACTGCCTTATAGGGTTTTCAAGGCTGTGTTCTTTCAGAAGCAGATCACCATGTCTTTCTCCCAGGGTGCCCCTTGGTATGTTTGAAACTTTAACCTTCAAGCTACTGGTCAAGTGCTTAACTGTTTGCAGCACTCAAGGAATCCTCCTTAAAACGACAAGGTTTTATTTTATCTAAGGATACCAGATGTTGGGTGCAATTTTGGAGGAATACGTAAAGCAGGCAGGCTCTAACTGGCAAAAATAACCAACCAAACAAACAAACAAAAAACACTGCCGTTGAGTGGATTCCGGTTCATAGCAACCCTATAGGACAGAGTAGAATGGCCCTGTAGGGTTTCCAAGGAGCAGCTGGAGAATTTGAACTGCCAACTTTTTGGTTAGTAGCTGAGCTTTTAACCACTGTGCCACCAGGGCTCCTAAGTGGCTAAAGATCGCTTATTTGAGCTATTTAAAAACAAAAACAATTGGATAGTATAAATTCGAGTTTGGCACTAGTGGGCTTTTGGGGCTAACAGGCTTCAGCTTGGTATGAAGAAGTAAGCCACTTAGGGCCAATACACAGAGGCCATTTTTGGCTCATTTATATAACAGGTGGCTCTCCCCACGCTTTGTGTTTATGTTGTCATGGAATGCTTGGTCTGGGGGTGCCAATCTCAACTTTTCTTCACAGCTGCTCCTGCCATGAGCTGCTCCTATCCCTTAGGAAGCTCATGCCAGGTGAACCTAAAAAGTTCAATATTTGGAGTTGAGAGAATGGGATTTAGAATTAGAGAGCCTTGTGAAGGAAACCCACCAGGACCATTTGCTGTTTTTGTGACACTGGACAAGTTGCTTAACACACTTAGGCATCATATTTCCGTTGGAAATGCAGCTGATTCCTGCCTAGTGGGTTGCTGTAAGGGAAAGACTAGATTCCTGTGTGTAAGGAAGCTTGTATTTCTCAGTGCATGGCACCTGGCGAGCATCATTTCATCTATTTTCATCCCTGTTGGATCCTGATGTTTACATGAATTTTAAGTAAATTACTACCTTATTGAGTATGGTCTTATCATTTCCTCTTAGTGCTCCATGGGCCAAACTACATACTCCCCAAAAATCAAGATAATGAGTCTTACCCTTCAGTGTTGAACATATAATTGTTCCTCAATGAATACCTGTTGAATTGATTTATTGAGTTCCTGTTTTAAGCAGTGCACAGGTATTGAATTACAGAATTACCCTTCTTTGAGGAATTTATGATTCAATAAAGAAAAAATTTAAAAGAGCTTAGAATTCCGCCCCCCTCTTCTTAACCTAATAACAACAATGGCCAGTCCCAAATTTACTTATTGTTAGAAATGAGTTGGCTGGAAATGTAAGCATGTGGTATGTTTTCACATTTCCTCAGACAAATGGACAGGCCTTGTAAACTGTAGAACCATGATCTGAACTCTCAGGAGAACCCGTTTTCGAGACTATGAGCAGTGGCTTGAAGCCTCTGCCTCAGTGGCTGCACTTCTGACTGTCTTTTAACACCAGTGAGGTGGTGAGGAAGTACATGCCATTTATTGTTATCATTACTATTATTACACTATTTCTTTGAGCCTCAGCAGTCTCTCATATGTAAAATGGGAAAAAATAATACTTCCCATGTGAGATGTCATTCAGGTTATGTCAAATATGGCTAGCATCTGACCTGCATTAGATACTCCATAAGCAGCAACTAGCATTCCTCCAGGGTCCTGGGAGGTGTAAGTCATTTGCCATTGGCAGCTAACCTAAAGGTTAGCAGTTCAAACCCACCCAGTGGAAAAAAGGTCGGTCGATCTGCTTTCCTAAAGATTACAGCCAAGAAAACCCTATGGAACAGTTCTACTCTGTAACACAAGGGGCGGCCATGAGTCAGAGTCAACTCGACGGGCAACGGGTTTGGGTTTTGCGTTTTGGTGTTCCTTGGGAAGCAGCCGTGATTCAGTGGTAGAATTCGTGCCTTCTATGTGGAAGACCCAAGTTCAATTCCCAGCCAACGTATCTCATGTGTAGCCACCACCCATCTGTCAGTGGGGGCTTGTATGTTGCTATAATGCTGAGCAGATTTCAGTGGAACTTCTTTAGACTAAGTCAGACTAGGAAGAAAGGCCTGGTGATCTTTTGCTGAAAATCAGGCAATGCAAACCCTATGGATGGCAGAGGTCTGATTCCATTTGCATGGGGCTGCCACGAGCCGGGGCTGACTTGACGGCAGCTAACAGCAACAAGTATTCTGCAGCTCCCAGCTCAGCCTTGGCATCCCTAGCTGCCTCCACACACTGATGTATTGACTTAGCCCCTCTCTTCCCCTTGGTAGGGATGGTTCCATCCTGTTCACTGCTGTGTCCTCAGCACCTAGCGCAGTGTGTCTGGTTTATATATAAATGCTTATTGAACAGTGGTGTCACTAGGGTTGGTGTCACCCAGCACAGTAACTCATGGTGTCACCCTTCCCATGGGCCTCCTCCCGTATCGGACCATATAGAATCCTTAGTAATATTTTTTGTACTAATGTTACTCATAAGTCGTAATTCCCCTATATCACTCCTTCTTTTCCTTTAATTACTGCTTCATTCTCAAAAAAGTATTGATATAGTTTCCGAAATACTAATTACCACAATATTGTAGCTAAAACACCAGAAAATCTGACAAAATCAACGGCTATAAAAACACAGGCAGCAACGAAAACAACACCGTGTGCTTGTAGCGTGTGTAGGTGAAGCCACTGGATTTGAAGTGCCATTATAATTGGGTAATAATGACAGCTCTGACCAGAGAGCATCAGAAGGTTCAAAAAGTAAATTAGCATAGAGTTTTAGCCTTGTAGGTATATTGATCCGTGTAAGCCAGGCTTACAAAAAATATTTTGTTGTTATAACTAACTGCACGTATACTTTTATAAAAAAAAATAATAAATTTCTGCTGAAACAGTGCACAAAAATTTTGTAGACAGCCGTTTTGGTGTCATCCCCTCTGACCATGTCACCTGGTGCAGTTACACCCCCTTCAGCCTCTCCGCCATGATGCTGTTGTTGTTGAATGAGAATTATAGATAGAAAATTACCATGTGAGCAGCAGCATAGCTTCTTCCTGTAGTAATTTTCGCTATACAATATATGGAAGTGGATCAATTTGCCATAAAATGGCTTCTCCAAAACACCTATGAGGTTTTCAACACTTTGAAATTCTCATTTAGGTCAGTCAAACCAGTCGCAGTGTCTGCTCTGCTCAGTTGTATCAGGAAGGCCCCGCACAGACACTCCAGCCGAGCCACCCTCCCAAGCGCTGCCTGGCATGTTTAATTACCCCTCTATCTGACTGTTCCTCACCGTCTCAATTGGGGGATCAGTTGGCCCTGTCAGATCCTGATTGCCCTGCGGAAGCTGCTTTCCTGGGCTGTAATTGTCTTTTCAGATTGCCTCGGTGCAAGGGCGGTAATCATTTGCTTGAACCTGACTGTGTCCTCAGCGTGACACTAGCTGCTGGACATAACAGAGCGTGAATGGAACTCAGCTGACTTCAAATGCGGTTTCCCCAGTTGTCTTTCTCCCCACCCCACGACCCAGTCCTGCCCTCTATCCTTCTCTGGCTTCATTTTGGTTCCCATGCCTTTGTCAACCTGGGCCAAATGTCAGGGTAGCAATGGCATCTTGGTGCCCATCTGGGTTTCCCACTGACGACATCCATATCAGAAGAAGCCTGTGTCTACCCTGTAGATCAAAATCATTCTTTTCGCTCCTTAGCTGCCAGAATCATTCTTATCATTGCGAATCAAATCTGTTCCACAAGCTCATATGTCATCATTACCTACAATACAAATTCTGAAATCAAGGCAGACCTGGCGATTTTATTGATGCTCACAGTGGAACGGAGCCCAGGTCACCCTGGATCAGCTGTGCTGGCTTTGCCTTGCTTGACAACAACAAACATGTCACTGACAAAATTACCCGAGAAAAGATGACTTGGTAAGTTCAGTGCAGAGATAACTTGTCAGTGACAGGGGTGGGATATTTTTATCCTTATAGCGCAATGCTAATGAAATTGGTGGGGATAGCCTTGGACTGAAAACGTGTCCCCTGGGGAGCAGGGAGAAGCAGAAAGTCATTTTTCTCAATGCAACTGTGATTCAATTAGGTGGCCATAACAAGAGCCAAGGACTTGGGGACCTGAAGCAATAACCTGAAAGGCCAGGTTTGTCACTGTCAAGGGTGGCCCACGGATCAGCTCTGTAAGTCACAGTCTGTCACGCCTGGGTCGTTGGTGCAGTGGGAAGACTCACTACACAGCCCCTTCCTATGTTGAGGATTAGATGCTATTTGTCAAGATGCAAGAATAAAAAAGCCAGCTGCCTCTCAGTCCACTCAACTCGTGGTGACTTCATGTGTGTTAGAGTAGAACTGTGTTCCACAGGGCTTTCAGTGGCTGGTTTCTCAAAAGGAGATCACCAGGTCTTTCTTCCAAGGCACCTCTGGTTAGACTCGAACCTCCAACCTTTTGATTAGCAGCCAAACTCGTGAACTATTTGCACCAGGAACATCCAAGAACAGGAAGAATTATAAATATAGATGCACCCTGCTCTGCCATTTTACAGTTATTAGCAAGGCTTGAAGTGCGGGGGGAGGAAATCAGAAAGGGGAAAGATGTCAGTTGATTGGAAGAAGACGAAAGGAAGGAAAAAGAGTAAAGACTTTAGTCCATTCAACTAGAGTCCCAGTTCCTCCTGCCTGCCCGTCTGGGAGGCAGGTCAGTGTCAAATGAGCTGAAACACTGAGTGCTGTGCTATCGCTAACAGGTGAAAATTATTGCCAACACACAGTTCAGCCATTAGTGCTCCTCTCTTTCGCAGGTCTTTCCATGTTCTTTATTTTCAGATCCGATGCACCAAATTTCTTTCAGAATGCAAGGCTAGGAAACTGTTGACCTTCTCATGTTCAATTACTGTGTTTCTCTTAAAAGCCAATAATAGCTATTGTAAGCCAGAATCTTTCGCCCCCCTTTTTTTGGCTGCCATAGTAGAAAAACTCATAGTCTCATAGTAGAAAGACTTGGCTTTGGGGCTCAAGGATATGGATTCGAATCCTCAATATTCAATGTGCTGGCTGTGTGACCTTAAACAAGTCACTTAACATCTTTAAACATGTGTTCTCGATGGCAAAATGACTTTTCAAGGTTGTTGTAAGGATTAGAGATAGGGATGTGAAGTGTCTTGTACTTGGTAGGTGCTAAGTAAAGGGTTGTTGTTGTCGCCACCTGCCGTTGACTCGGCCACCGACCATGGCAACCCCTTACACCACAGAAGGAAACACTGCCTGGTTCTGCACCATCCCCACGATCAGCTGCGGATCTCACTGTTGTGATCCATAGGGTTTTCACTGGCTGATTTTCAGAAGCAGATCACCAGGCCTTTCTTCCTAGTCAGTCTTAGTCTGGAATCTTTGCTGAAGCCTGTTCAGCATCATAGCAACACACAGCCTCCACTGACAGACGGGTGGTGGCTACACACGAGGTGCGTTGGCTGAGAATCGACCCTGAGTCTCTTTGTCACGGAAGGAGAGAATTCTACTTACTTTTTTTTTCCTGTATTGATATATTTTTATTCTTTGTCTCAGTTTTGTTCATTCATTTTTTACTTATTTATTTTGAATGTAAACCTTCTTAAATCTCTTTTGCAAGCTAACAGGATGTAAACCTACAAACAACGTTTTAGAGGCTGGGTTAGTTACTTTACAAGGCAGGTGTGAGAATAGGCCCCCCAAGTCTCTGATTGGAGGGAGCATGCTTATATGATGGCCCCAGCTGCTGAGCTCTGAAAGCCATTGCTGTGTTTGCACTGAGGCCACTTTCCATGGGCTGCTGCCAGCCAGGGACTGAGTGCTGCACCAACACTAAGGCAGGCCCATTCTAGGCAATGCAGCATCCCTCTGACAAACCATTTTGGCCCCACAGCTTTGCCGAACTTTCCTTAGAACTGCACTGCAGTCCAAGATGCTTCCGCCTAGCCCTCCTTCCTTCCTCCCTTCTCTGTTTTACTTGGTTCAGACCTGCTTTCTGGCCTGTCAGCTCTCCAGCGTCTCCTGGATCCCTCCCCATTTGATCTCACAGGTGTTTTTTCTCTAATAATTTTGGTGCACGCTAAATCCCATCTTGGCATCTGCTTCTTGGAGGACCTGGGCATTTTCATAGGCTGTTGGCAGTTCTATGGCGATTGATGCAGTGAGACGCTCTTTCCTCCTTATGGGGAATGAGTTGTTCCCATTACGGGCCCAAAATAGTAATGTTGTTGTTGGCTGCCACTGAGCCAGCCCCTGACTCACGGCAACTTTATGCACAATGGAACGAAACGCTGCCTGGTCTTGTGCCTTCCCTATGGTAGGTTGCAGATTGGACTATTGCGATCTACAGGATTTTCATTGGCTGATTTTCAGAAGTATATCTCCAGAATTTTCTTCCTAGTCCATCTTAGTCTGGAAGCTCTTCTGGAACCTGTTCAACATCATCGCAACGTACAAGCCTCTAGTGACAGACGAGTGGTGACCGTGTATGAGGTGCATGGTACCTTCATTACACTGTGATCATAGTGCTTACTCTGCACAGATCTATACACACTGTTAGTGGAGATGGTTTTCTCACTCCCCCTTGGGGTGCTTGGTTCCATTCTGGAAGAAAGGGTGGTCCAGGCCCTGCAGCTTTCATCTTGGTCAGAGATTGTCCCAGACAAAAAGGAATGCCGTGAAGAGGGTACCTGGTCCTCCAGTGGTGGATCAGACTGTTTAGAAGTTCTGATTTGTGTGTTTATAGGCAGCATTTTCCTTCCCTAAACTAAAAGCCTCTCACCAAGGAGCATTCCCCCTTGGCTGACTAAATTACATTTTAACGCAGATCCTCAGCTGTTTACCTTTCCTACCTGAATCAATAAGGCACCAAGAGCAAATAGCTTGACATCTATTAGCTGAATCAGTGTGAAAACATTGTTGAGCTTTATTATTGCACCTCCAAGTCTGTTCAGGAACTGAAACTATTTTAAGAGCCCATGAATTTGGGACAGTTTTGATGCTATCCAGTCTTAGCTGGGACACAAGGCCCTTCGAATATGTCTGTATTACTAGAACATTCCTTACAATGTACTTACACTCAAATGGCACTGTTTGCCTGCTTCTAGATACAAACCCCAATGACAACCTCAGTTCAGACAGGAAGGGCTGCCAGCAGCGTTGATATCCAAACAGTCTACCTGAGGGGAGAGGGGACAGAGTAAGTGTTTGAAGGATGTTCTGTACAACCAGAGGCAGGCAGTCAACAATCAAGATCTCAGCCAGCAGGTGAGGCCTTTGGTCAGGTGAAATAGCTAGACGTCCAAGCACCTGTTACCATCAAGTTGGTTCTGACTCATAGCGACCCCATGTGCGTCAGAGTAGAGCTGCTCCATAGGGTTTTCTGGACTGTAATCTTTACCAAAGCAGATTGCCAGGCCTTTCTTCCATGGCACCTGCTGGGTGGGTTCAAATGCCAATCTTTAGGTTAGTAGTTGAGCACAAACTGTTTGCACCACCCAGGGACCTGCAAGCAAAGTGATGGCTCCATTCCCTGGGAAGGAGGAATATGGATCCCAGGCAGGGAAGCACAGCTGAACTACAAGCAGGGCAAAAAAATCTAGAAAGCCAGTTATTAGCAGGAGACTGATTGAAAAAATAAGGCAGGATCCCAGGTGATGGAAATGTGTGACCGGGTCAGTGTGGGTGCAGTGACAAGGCTGACTCTGCCGTAACAAAGAGAATCTTACAATCCCTGATGTGGGCAAAGACCAAGGGAGAGAATGGGTGTCTGACTGCAGAGTCTGGGGCGAGGCCAAATTTCCTACAAGCTATGGCATCATTGTTGTTGTTAGCTGCCATCAAGTCAGTCCCTGACCCATGGGACCCTATCCCCAACAGAACGAAACACTGCCTGATCTTGTGCCGTGCCCACGGCCAATTGCCTATGGTCTAAGGGTGAGAAGACAGGAGGGTAGGAAAGGATCAGGGAAAGAGAGGGTTAAAGTTAAGAAAGTTTGAGATTATAAATAAGCAAAACTGTATAGCAAAAAGCAAAATAAGATGAAAATCTGGAAAACGAAGGAATCCCATTGCTTCTATGGTCCCACTGACACTTAACTGTCAAAAATATCTTTTAGGATGTGGGTTTCCTTCCTCTGGGCTCCCTGTGCCGGGATGGTTCCCTGAATAAGGGACATGAAGTTTGTGGAACCTCATGTCATGGACCAGCTAATTTAGCTCTAGGAGCCTCAGTAATCGGGCCCTCCTCTTAGCTGGGCTGCGCTAGGCCCTCTGGTGTCCCCGGTTCAGAGAGGCTCAGAGCTGCTTTCTCAGTGGCCAAGGGCACAGCTGGAGCTTCCACTGATGGCTCAGCTGACTTTGTTAAAAGCAGCACTGATCTTAGGGGACTTGCGAATGGAGGCATGTCTGTCGCTGTGCCACAAATATAGCAAGTTGGCCTTCTTACCTACACTCACTCCCTAGGCAATCTCATTCAGTCTCATAGCTTTAAATACTATCTGTCTATACCCCGATGTGCAGCCCCTGGGTGGGCGAACACTTAAGTGCTCAACTATGAGCTGAAAGGTTGGAGGTTCAAACCCACCCAGAATAGCCCTGGAAGCCTGGCCTGGTGATCTGCTTCCAAAAGTCACAGCCTTGAAAACCGTATGGAGCAGCTCTACTCTGCGCACATGGGGTTGCCATGAGTTGGGATACACTCAACGGCAACAAACAACAACAACCTTTCAGAATGTATCCCAGCTTTTCTGTGGATCCTTATTTCCCTTTAATAAGGAAGTCAGAGGCATTTTCCCCTTGCCCTCAGCACTTCCTGAAACTATGAGCTGTCATGAAGTGGTGGGCTCCATGTATTCCAACCTACAGCCCACCCCCATTCACTCTGCCTCACCCTCAGAGGCAGCTCCTGGTGTTCAGCCTGTGCACCTACAATGACACCCCATTGTCATATCTTTAGTAACTTTTCCTCCTTTCTGGGAACTTCAATTTTCCCTGCTCACTTGCTTAATTACCTCTATTGCTGATCCTCACAAAAAGACTGAAGATGTAACAGATGGCGTCGGGATGGATGTGTGTTATGGATGCAGAACTGTCAACACACCTATCTCGAGTCCATTTTAACTTTCACATTATGTCCCCCCATGGACCCTTGGCAATGAACTAAACTGATGTGTGCTGCTGGTGCCTGGATTTCACATGGAGCATAGTAATTCTTTTTCATCCCGCATGCGACCCCCCTTGCCTCCCACTATATTTGGCATCCCAGAGCTTTTGTAATGATCTTTGTAGCATCTTTAAAAACCATTCCACTTCATTTAAAATGTGGCATAAGTGATGGGGTTTTGACAAATTAACTAATAATAAGAAAACATTTTCAATATTCTGTATTTTTCCATTAAAAAAAAAAACAAAAACCCCAGTGCCGTCGAGTTGATTCCGACTCATAGCGACCCTATAGGACAGAGTAGAACTGCCCCATTTTTCCATTAAGCTCCAAAAAAAAAAAAAAAGTGATTATAGGAGCACTGCTCTCCTTCCACAGTTATTGATGTGTTAGCCCAGCTTTCATTAAAAACCTCATTATTCAAAGATTTATAACTCTGCCCAAGAAATCTCCTCTGAAGTTGGAAATAGATCCAATCTCAGTTTAGAAACTTACCTCGAGGGCATTTGAATGAGGATGTTGTTGTTGTTAGGTGTCGTTGGGTCAGTGCTGACTCATAGCCACCCTATGCACAACAGAACGAAACACTGCTGGGTCCTGCGCCATTTTCACAATTGTTTGAGCCCATTGTTGCAACCATTGTATCAATCCATCTCATTGAGGGTCTTCCTCTTTTTTGCTGACCCTCTACTCTACCAGGCATGATGTCCTTCTCCAGGGACTGATCCCTCCCGATAACGTGTCCAAAGTATGTGAGATGCAGTCTCGCCATCCTTGCTTCCAAGGAGCATTCTGGTTGTACTTCTCCCAAGACAGATGTGTTTGTTCTTTTGGCAGTCCATATTCAATATTCTTCACCAACACCACAATTCAAAAGTGTCAATTCTTCTTTGGTCTTCCTTACCCATTGTGCAGATTCACAAGCATAGGAGGCGAATGAAAACACCACAGCTTGGGTCAGGTGCACCTTAGTCCTTAAGGTGACACCTTTGCTTTTTAACACTTTAAAGAGGTCTCTTGCAGCTGATCTGCCCAGTGCATTGCATCTTTTGATTTCTTGACTGCTGCTTCCATAGGTGTTGATTGTGGATCCAAGTAAAATGAAATCCTTGACAACTTCAATCTTTTCTCCGTTTATCGTGATGTTGCTTATTGGTCCAGTTGTATGAGGATTTTTGTTTTCTTTATGTGGAGGTGTAATCCATACTGAAGGGTGTGGTCTTTGATCTTCATTAGTAAGTGCTTCAAGTCCTCTTCACTTTCAGCAGGCTAGGTTGTGTCATCTGTATAAATCAGGTTATTAATAAGTCTATCCAATCCTGATGCCCCATTCTTCTTCATATAGTCCAGCTTCTCGTATTATTTGCTCAGCATACGGATTGAATAGGTATGGTGAAAGGATACAACCCTGACACACACGTTTCCTGACTTTAAACAATGCAGTATCCCCTTTGTCATGGATTGAATTACGTCCCCCCCCCCCCCGCCAAAATGTGTGTATCAACTTGGTTAGGACATGATTCCCAGTTTTGTATGGTTGTCCTCCATTTTGTGATTGTAATTTTATGTTGAGAGTATTAGGGTGGGATTGCAACACCACCCTCACTCAGGTCACCTCCCTGATCCAATGTAAAGTGAGTTTCCCTGGGGTGTGGCCTGCTCCACCTTTTCTCTCTCAAAAGATTAAAGGAAAGGGAAGCAAGCAGAAAGTTTTTGGGGGGGGGGACCTCAAACCAACAAGAAAGCAGCACTGAGAACAGAGAGCGTCCTTTGGACCTGGGGTCCCTGCACCTGAGAAGCTCCTTGGCCAGGGGAAGCTTGATGACAAGGAATCTTCCTCCAGGGCTGATATAGAGAGAAAATCATCCCCTGGAACTGACACCCTGAATTTGGCTTCTAGCTTACTAGACTGTGAGAAAATAAGTTTCTCTTTGTTAAAGCCATCCACTTGTGGTATTTCTGTTATAGCAGCACTAGATGACTAAAACACCCTTGTTCTGTTTGAATGACTGCCTCTTGATCCATGTACAGATTCCTCATAAGCACAATCAAGTGTTCCAGAATTCCCATTCTTTGCAATGCTATCCATAATTTGTTGTCATCCACACAGTCAGATGCCTTAGCATAGTCAATAAAACACAAACATCTTTCTGGTATTCTCTGCTTTCAGCCAGGATCCATCTGACATCAGCAATGATATCTCTGGTTCCACGCCCTCTTCTAAATCTGGCTTGAATTTCTGGCAGTTCTCTGTTGACATACTGCTGCAGCCACTTTTGAAAGATCTTCACCAAAATTTTACTTGCATGTGAAATTAATGATATTGTTCAATAATTTCCTCATTTGTCCAATCACCTTTCTTGGGAATAGGCATAAATATGGATCTTTTCCAGTCAGTTGGCCAGGTAACTGTCTTCCAAATTTCTTGGCATAGATGAGTGAGCACTTCCAGTGCTGCATCTGTTTGTAGAAACATCTCAATTGGTATTCCATCAATTCCTAGAGCCTTGTTTTTCACCAAAGCCTTCAGTGCAGCTCGGATTTCTTCTTTCAGCACCATCTGTTCCTGATGATCATGTTACCTCCTGAGATGGCTGAACGTTGACCATTTCTTTTTGGTATAGTGACCCTGTGTATTCCTTCCTTCTTCTTTTGATGCTTCCTGCGTCGTTTAACATTTTCCTGTAGACTATTTCAGTATTGCAATGCAAGGCTTGAATTTTTTCTTCAGTTCTTTCAGCTTGAGAAATGCTTAGCATGTTCTTCCCCTTTGGTTTTCTATATCTAGGTCTTTGCACATGTCATCATAATACTTTATTTTGTCTTTTCAAGCTGCCCTTTGAAATCTTCTGTTCAGCTCTTTTGCTTCATCATCTCTCCAATTTGCTTTAGCTCCTCGGTGTTCAAGAGCAGTTTCAGAGTCTCTTCTGACATCCGTTTAGGACTTTCCTTTCTCTCCTGTCTTTTTAATGACCTCTCGTTTTTTTCATGTATGATGTCCTTGATGTCATTTCACAACTCTTCTGATCTTCAGTCATTAGTGTTCAATGCATCAAATCTATTCTTGAGATGGTTTCTAAATTCAGGTGGGATATACTCAAGGTGGTACTTTGGCTTTTATAAACTTGTTCTAATTTTCTTCAGTTTCACCTTGAACTTGCATAGGAGTAATCGATGGTCTGATCTGCAGTTGGCCACTGGCCTTGTTCTGACTGATGATGCTGAGCTTTTCCATCGTTTCTTTCCACAGATGTAGTTGATTTGACTCCTGGGTATTCCATCTGGTGAGGTCCATGTGTCTAGTTGCCGTTTATGTTGGTGAAAAAAAGGTATTTGCAATGAAGTTGTTGGTCTTGCAAAATTCAATCATGTGATCTCCAGCATGGTTTCTATTACCAAAGCCATATTTTCCGAGTACCGAGCCTTCTTCTTTGTTTCCAATGTTCACATTCCAATCACCAGTAATTATCAGTGCATCCTGATTGCACCTTAGATAAATTTCAGACTGCAGAAGCTGGTAAAAATCTTCAATTTGTTCACCTTTTGCCTTAGTGGTTGGTGAATAAATTTGAATAATAGCCATATTAACTGGCCTTTTTTGTAGGTGTATGGATATTATCCTATCACTGACAGTGTTGTACTTCAGGATAGAGCTGAAATTTTCTTTTTGACAATGAATGCAAAGTCATTCCTCTTCAAGTGGTCATTCCTGGCATGGTAGACCATATGATTGTCTAATTCAAAATGACCAGTACCAATTCATTTCAGATCATAATGCCTAGGATATCGATGTTTATGCGTTCCATTTCATTTTTGATGATTTCCAATTTTCCTAGATTCAAACTTCATACTTGCCACGTTCTGCTTATTAATGAATGTTCGCAGCTGTTTTTTTCTCATTTTGAGTCATACCACATCAGCAAATGAAGGTCCCAAAAGCTTGACTCCATCCACATCAAGGTCGACTCTACTTTGAGGAGGCAGCTCTTTCCCAGTCATAATTTGAGTGCCTTCCAACTTGAGGGTCTCTTCTTCTGGCACTATATCTAACAATGTTCTGGTGCTGTTTATAAGGTTTTCACTGGCTAATTCTTTTCAGAAGTAGACCACTGGGTCCTTCTTCCTAGTCTGTCTTAGTTTGGAAGCTGAGCTGAAATCTGTCTGCCATGGGTGACCCTGCTGGTATTTGAATACTGGTGGCATAGCTTCCAGCATCACAGTAACACCCAACTCCCTACAGCAAGACAAACTGACAGATGCGTGGCGGTGCATGAGGATACTGGTTAATAAATAAATTTCTTAAGATGTTGAAATGATGGACCAAAATTGACAGAATGAATTATTTTCTTATTTTTAATATCAGCTTCCTTATCTATAAGATGGGATAAGTCTATTTAATTCTTTTTTTAAAAACTCTTTATTGAGGAATAATTCACATAAAATACAGTTCACCCCCCTTTTTCCTTCTCCTAACACCCTCTGATAACCATCAATCTTCTGCTGTCTCAATAGATTTACCCATTCCAGATATTTCATGTAAGTAGGATCATATTTATTCTTTTGTGTATGGCTTCTTTCACTCTGCATAACATTTTCAGGGTTCATACATGTGGTACTTGCACCAGGACTTCATTTCTTTTTATGGAGTTATATTCCATTAGGAGCCCTAGTGGCACAATGGTCAAGAGTTATGACTACTAACCAAAAGATTGGCAGTTTGAATCTACCAGTTGCTTCTTGGAAACCCTATGGGGCAGTTCTACTCTGTCCTATGGTTCTACTATGTCCTTTAGAATCGGAACCGACTTGATGGCATCTAACAAAAACAACAAGAACAACAATATTTCACTGTGTGTATATACCACAATTGTTTATCCCAGAATGAAACTTGATACAAATTATTGTCAAATACTACATGAAGACTGAAGAGTTACAAAACAGAAAGAGCAGATATTTGGGAGTTAGAAGACCTGAATTTAGTCCTGGCTCTGTTTCCAAATAGCTGCTTGACTTTGAGCAATTCACTTGAGCTCTTTGGGTTTCAGTTACCTCAGCCACCAAAAGAAGGCACTAATATGTGATTTCTAAGATACCTTCAGTATCTAAAAATAGCTACCGATTATAAAGAGCAGATTTAATTCCTCACTAAAAGACACTTGGGCTCTGTGGACAAGTGGCTGGTTCCAGAGCTGGTACAGTATAGGTGAGCCTGGAACGGTTTCCTATGCCAGAAAGTAAGGAAGTGCTCAAATAAATAAATAAATAAATAAAAAATAATGGAGGCATGACACAAAGATGCAGAAGCCAGCTTGAAGAGTTCTCACTGGCTAAATCTGGGACAATTTGTGCACCAAAATAGTTAAATGTGGTGATAAATTATGAGAGAGAGAAAGAGCAATCACAAATGATGAAATCAATAGGTTAAAATATTAACAATAGATAGTGAATCTGGGTAAAGGATATATGGGTGTCCTTTGTACTATTCTTATTCTTACATGTTGAAATTACCTCCAAATAAAGAAGTTGCTTTTTATTTTAAATATACAGGTTTAGAGATACTTGACTTAAGAATTCAGATAGGAAAAAACAAAAACCTAGGTAAGCAACTATATAATGTCAGCCAACATGTTACCTGGCAAAATATCCTATTCAAATTGTAAAACACATCTACAACATTGAGTTTAGCTGTTGTTGAGTTTTGCTCATTAAATGGGATTCTGCAAAACTGAGTCCTGCTTGCAGACGGATGACTTGGAGTAGTGAAGAGTTTGGAGAAAATTTACATAAGGAAATTGACATAACCGGCAAGAGGAAAGTGTGGTGGGGGTGGGAGAGATAAAATTGTTATCAGGTATTTAAAGGACTTGAATATCACAGATAATTAGATTTATTCACTTTAACTCTATAAGATAGGAGCACAGATAGATTTGGCTCCATATGAAGAAGTAATAATTTCCTATTGGATTTTTCCATGAATGAAATAACTGTCTTGCAAATAGTAACTTCTCCTTACTGAAAGTTTAGTCTCCACAATAGTTGATCAGGAATGCTGTCCAAAGAATGCCCATTGTATTTGTGTGTTTGTGTGTGTGTGTGTGGGGGGGGGATTGTTGGTCTAAATTGGTGATCCCAGCCCATTTGCTAAATAGCCATGGAAATCCTTGGAATTATTTCAGGCAATGCTTAAATCCGTATGTGCCCCAAGTATAGTCTTCAGATCCAATAAATAATGCGTGTTTCATTACATTTATTACTGTTTTCTAAATGTAAACAGATACTATTTGATTAATAAATAACAATTTTATTTTAAAAGCTTTCAGAATTCATAGAAGCTTGTACTGTTATATTTTGTCTTAATACCAATCTTAAAAGTTCAACTATACTGTGTGGAATCTGTTTGTTCTTTATCTTTTCTTTTTTTTTTTAAATTAAAACTGTGTTCTACTATAAGTGAAGACTTAAAGAAACAGAGAGGCAAATCATATTCTTCAGTAGAAAGACCCAATATTGTAATGATGTTAGTTTTCCCCCAGGTAATTTGAAAATTCAATATAATTCTAATTAAAATCTCAACTATTTTTTGTGGTAGACAGATGCAGGAAGACTTGATAAATTAATTACAAAATTTGTTTGCACAGAACTGGAGTAACTCTGAGAGTATGGTCCATGGACACCCTTTTAACTCAGTACTGAAGTCACTCCTGAGGTTTACCCTTCAGCCAAAGATTAGACAGGACTCTCAAACAAATAATAAGGCACGTAGTCCAACCACACATAGGAGGCTAAATGGGCACACCAGCCCAGGAGCAAGGACGAGAAGGCAGGAGGGAATAGGAAAGCTGGACAAGTGGGAATGGGGAACCCCAGGTGAAGAAGGGGAGAGTGTTGACATGTTGTGGGGTTGGCACTGATGTCACAAAACAATATGTGTATTAATTATTTAATAAGAAGCTAATTCACTCTGTAAGCTTTCACCTAATGCACATACACATGCAAAAATTATGGAAAAAAAAAACAATAAGAAGGGACTTGTTCTATGAAAGAGCAACCCACCCACTGCCGTTGAGTCAATTGTGACTCATAGCGACCCTATAGGACAGAGTAGAACTGCCCCGTAGAGTTTCCAAGGAGTGCAAACTCATTATAAAACTACAGTGATTCAACAGTGAGACACTGTTACCACAATTTCACAATTTAGAACTGCCTGCTGCAAACAGCCAATTCTTGAGATGGGGTGAGGTGGGTAGCAAGAGCTTTATTATTTAATGATATATAGGAGACAGAGGGGAAAGACCTCCTCCTAAAACTGTCTCCCAGAACCTAAGGCCAGCTGGGGGTTTTATAGGGAAGGGGACACGGATTTTAGGAACTTGTGGAATGTCCATTCTCCTTCCGTGTGGTTTTGGTGGTCACATCTCAAACATGTTGACCTTTTCCTGTCATTATACCATCAGCTCAGGGGGTGACTGGTGCCATCCTGGTTCCTGGTCACGAGACAGGTGCGTTGTCCTGTCTGACAGGCTTAGATTGATACCGCTTGTTTTTTCCATGGCCCTAGGGGAAATATTGGTTAACTTTTAACTTTTAGAGGAACTAAACTACAAAATCATACTTGGAGATAGAGATAGGCTAGGGAAGGAAAAATGGCACAGGTTCTGTTCAAGATAGGCTGAATAGCCTGTTCTAATGCTGTAGCTGAAAGAGACTTTGGATGAATGGAAGAGGTTAGAGTTTCCAAATCACATATAGGAATTTAGCATTTGATCAAGATATAACAGTCATACTTTACAGAGAAAATAAAAGCCATTTAATGTATTTTAAACACAAAAGGATTCAGTTCAAATACATGCCTATAATGTCCTTGAGCAGGCTAAAGGAAGGAGCACAAGGTGAGGCTTCTGGAATGGCTTCATCCCTGATTACTGCAGGCCTGACCTGCCAGGAGCCATACTAGCTCAGCCTCTTTCAAGGAGGAAAAACCATAAGGTCATCACTGGGACTTTAAGAACGCACTACCATAGCCGTGACCCAGGGATCAGGAAACCGACGTGGCCGCTGCCTCAGCCTTCAGCCAGAGAATGAATATCGGATTATTACTGAAGAAATTTCCCACATTTCTAAGAACTTCAAACACCTGCGTGAATGTATCTACCTACCTGGCAGAGCCTAATTTGCTCTGAGTACTCTAGTTGCAAAATCAGTGCTAGTATAGGAAGTAAAGCTGGAGAGAGCAATTGGGTGGTATCAGGGTATATTAACAAGTATTTCCAGGAAAAATTCATTACTAAGAAAAACAATAGTTATTTGTTTATTTCCATTTTGATAAAGAGCTCAGGGCCATTCATACTATAAACAAACAAACAAATAAATAAGAACCTGGCCTAGATCAGGGCTCAGCACCCTTTTTCTGTTAAGGACCAGATAGAAACTATTTTAGGCTTGCAGGCCATATGATCTCTGTCCCAACTACTTACTCTGCTGCTGGAACAAGTAAGTAGAGATAAAACCAAAAACCTGTTGCCGTCGAGTCAATTCCAACCCATAGCAACCCTTTTAGAACACAGTAGAACTGCCACATAGGGTTTCCTAGGCTGTAAATCTTCACAGAAGCAGACCGCCACATCTTTCTCCCATGGAAGGGCTGATGGATTCTAACTAAGGAACTTTCAGTTAGCAGCCAAGCACTTAGCCACTGACAATGAGTAAATGAATGAGTGTGGTTGTACTGCAATAAAACTTTATTTGGAAAAACAGGCAGTAGGCCAGGTTTGTCCCATGGGCTGTCGTTTGCTAACCCCTGGTCTAGAAGATGATTACTGAAGTATCTTGTTATATTAAGGTACCTAAGCCCTGTGAAATATGTGGTGATGTGATTATTGATAAGTGCTTACCTGTTGAAATTTTTTCCTGTAATCCCTTAGCTTTAAAATACAATTTGTAGCAATTTTCTTTGACAAATGAATGATTTGCTCCATGAGTTGTCTTTTTAAAAAAAAAAGAAAAGAAATTCTTAAAATGCCAAACCACTCAGCTTTAAAATCTCTTTGAGTCTGAACAGTTCATTAATTCAGACATTTTCACAAGGATGTGTGACAGATCAATGGGCACCTTGCTTATGTTTTTGCCCTGAAAGAGGAAGGATAGTAATCTAAAATTGGTATGTTTGAACCAAACCATGACCTTATACGAAACTGTCATATTCTATCAACATCCGCAAAGAGCCTGAAAACAGAGTTCTTTTGAGGAACTCTCCACCTTTCCTCGTCATGTGTTTACCAATATTCTCACCTTCGAAAATCACAAGTACACTTACCCACACATGCACACACTCTCCCACACATACACACGTACATACTCCTACACACATGCACACTCATTTGCACTCTCACACATACACACTCATATGCATATACTGTCAGACACATGCACACACTCTCACACACACGTGTATACACACTGCCATTTTTTGATGACCCCAGTTTATCAACAGGTGCCCAATGATAGGCAATTTCATATAACCAGTTAATATGAGCTCATAATCATATTTATATTCCATAATGCTTGAGATTCCTAGTTTAGAACTACAGGGTATATTTAGGCTGAGAGAGAGTTGACACACCCACTAATCTAAGCTCACCATTTTATCTAACTGACTGGGAATTCTACAACAAATCAGAAATTCTAATATCAGATTTTTTTTTAGGCTGGAATGGATTATTGATATCATCAAGCTTAATTCTTCTTCTTTTTTATAGAATAAGAAACTAAGCTCTAGAAAGGTGATATAGCTTGTTAGTGAAGCTCAAATCTGGGATACCTGTTCTTTTGGAGACTAAATCTTTTAATAAAGGTAATTTTCTTATACAAACACACACACACACACAAACACACATCTGAATTATTTTAAAATCGTGAAGGGCTGAGGGAAATGCTGACTCACATTTGTTTGGAAGACAACTTTATGTGAATCAGCTTTCACCCTTTTCTTATAAATGTCCATTCATATCAGTATTTTAACTTCAATAAGTTAAGGTAGAATGCTCATCCAAATTTTTTATAATATACCCACTGTTCTTGGGACTCAGTCATACACAAATGCCAAAGGGTCTGGATAATAAGTAGAGCCTCAAAAAATCACTTCAAATGTGAAGCCCAAAGCAAAAATATAATATCAAGAATAATTTTTCCAGATTTTATGTATTACATACTATTTTAGTTATCTAGTGCTGCAGTAACAGAAATGTCACAAATGGATGGCTTTAACAAACATGAATTTATTCTTTCACAGTCTAGAAGGCTAAAAGTCCAAATACAGGGTGCTAGCTCCAGGGGAAGGCTTTCTGTCTCTGTTGGCTTTGGAGGAAGGTCCTTATCATCAATCTTCCCCTGGTCTAGGAGCTTCTTAGCACAGGGACCCCAGGTCCAAAGGACCAGCACCTCTCCTGGCTCTTTTTTCTTGGAGGTAGGAGGTACCTCTTCTCTCTGCTTACTTCTCCTTTTTATATCTCAAAAGAGATTGACTCAAGATACAACCTAATCCTGTAGATTGTGTCCTGCCTCATTAATATAACTACCTCTAATCCTGCCTTGTTAACATCATACTAACTAAACAACTCAGTGCCGTCGAATCGATTCCGACTCCAGGTTAGGATTTACAACACTTAGGATAATCACATCAGATCACAAAATGATGGACAACCACGCAATACTGGGAATCATGGCCTAGCCAAACTGATGCATATTTTGGGGGCACAATTCAATCCAAAACATGTTAAAAAAAAAAATTTTTTTTTTTAGACAAGTATAATTTCATTTATGTAGGAAAACTACACTGTAGGGTGTACAATTAACTTTACCCAAAGAATTTGGTCTTTGTCCCTGGTTCCTGGGAGGTAGTCTCTAAACTCTTGGAATTTCCCCAGTGATTGGAGTCTTTATTATTTAAGCATCCCGGGTACCCCCAAACTTGTGAATGGTATCTGAAGTCTTGGGCAGGGTTGGCAGTCTGGAGGACTATGTCTTTTATCTTGCAAAATCTGACCTAGCTCTGGTCATTAAGGTCAGAAGAACTGCATTTGCAGTTGGTGTCAGAAAGGATATTTAGAATTGGTGTGTATCAAGAAAAGATAGATGTACACACAGAGACACTTTAAATACTTATCTTTCACTTAACACAAGATCATACACCTTGGAGTTATTTCCACATTCATTAGGATAAGGCAGAAATAACTCATGTTGTGAACATTAGAAAGGCTGATCTTCAGCCTGGCTGTCTTCTCCTAAGTGGGTTCTTGCCAACCTATTTGGTCTGAACATTTGGAAAAAGATCTTGTCAGCAAAATCTTGGAGCTAGTTATCTTGATGAATAATGGGAACACTTGTCTCAGTTGAGGAGATTAATGTTACCTCTGAGGAATGGATTCTGATATTGAAGAAAATTTAATACCAGAGGCCAAAGTTTCAGGAATACTCATTTGAGAAAGCAGAGTTCACTTGAAAATGTGTACGGCCCAAACATGTGGTATCAGATAGAAAAATCATCTCTTATAATATAGAAAAAGATTTAGCCTCTCAGTTACATTAAAAAAGCAAATAATTTTTTAAAAGTGAGACAAGATACACTTGTGTTATTTAACATTTCCGGCAAGTTTGAGGAAAATGCAGAAATATCAGAATACATTTAAATGAGAATTATTGATAAGGGAACACTAAATATATATCCTCAAGTAATGCTGGGGAGTAAAATTCTTAAATTTCTGTGCAGATATGAGATTTTGGATTGTATATCTTCCCAGGGTCAAAAGGAATAACATAAATAAGGTTTTTTAAGGAAATTTTTATTTTTAATGTTGAGTATGGGAAAGCAAGAATATTATTGCATGACTTCTCAAAGTCCATTTGAGCTTTAGAATTATGAATAACTCCTGGACTATCTACAATATCAACTAATTCTTAATTTATATGTATTAAGCTGATGTTAAATCGTAAGAATGGAATATAGAAGGAGAACCATAAAAAGGCTTAGCTTAAATGTGTAACTTCCAAAGTAACTTGGAAAATTGAGCTCCCGTTGAAGAAGGCAGACTGAACATGGATTTTTAATCTCCCTCTTCCTCAAACCATAGTGGTGCTAAATACAAGAAAATGGTTCTATCAGCAAATCAGATACTTTGTTGAATTTAAGGAAGATGTAATGCAGATAGGAGCTTCATTACATGTATGATAGGAGGGCTGAAGAACACAGCCAAAATATCAATTAAATATAGGGGAAAAATAAGATATTTTTATACAATGATTTTGCAAGTATGCTTACTATACTCTTTATGATAAAAATTACTTGAGGATGTAGTCCAGCAAAAAAGGAAACCAAGAAATAAGGGAATATGTGGGTTCATAGAAACAATGGATTTAACCAGGAAATAAAAAGAAATTCCAGTAAGAAAACTGTGCAGCAGCCACAGAAAGAATGAGTCCAAATTAAAGCAAGAAGTCAGAGGGCCTCTTGTTGAATGCCTTCAGGAAGAAAATAGAGCCCATTATACACGTATACAAAATGGATGTTGTTTTAAAAATTAGGTGAAGGTGTATGTCTCTCTGTTTACAAGGAAAAAGAGGCAATTAAAATTTCCAGGGAAAATAAAAGGAAAGTCAAGACCTATATAAGGAAACTAAAATATAGTATGATTTGAGGATGTGTAGAGTGCAAGCCCATGTCCTGAGTAGGACTGAGCATTTTTGAAAGTCCGTGCCTGGAACAAAGTCTTTGCATGGATGTTGAGTAGCAAATATAGACACTGATCGTTGCTTACTTAACAACTAAACCAACAAACCCAATGCCATCGAGTCGATTTAACAACTACTCCCTCTTATTCCTTCCAATAATACTTAACTTACGTTCAGGTATCACTATGTATTACACTGCTTCACGCAACTCATGGATGGATGGTGACTAGCCTGAGCCAATGAGGGATGCTCCATTCTACTTCCAAGTGATTACTTTTGGCACAGAAATCCCTGGGTGGTGCAAATGGTTAAGTGCTAGACTACAGCCTGAAGGTTGGTAGTTCAAACCTACCCAGAGGCACCTTGAAAGACAGGTCCTGTGATCTGCTTCCGAAAGGTCACGGCCTCGAAAACCCTATAAAGCAGTGTACTCTGCGCATACAGGTTCACCATGAGTCAGTATGGGTTCAGTGGCAGCCAACAACAAAAGCAACAGTTCAGACACCGGAGTATGATGTCATCCTGGCCTACGAGATGTAAGGGGAAATCTCGGAAGGTTCCTAGAAAAAAAAAAAAATCTTACTCTTTAAGAGGGATATAAGCAATGACTTCCTCCTTCCTAACTTTGTATTTTTTTTTTTTTTAATGAAAATATGATACCTGAAGCTCCTATACATATGTATTGCCACCCTGAAGGGAAAGCCACAAGAATTAGAGAAAAATTCACCCCAAGCCCAGACATTCTTTAAATTCGAAATTAACTAACGTCATCTACCTGTTATATGAGGCAATAAACCCCATGCTGTTTAAGAAACTTTTAGTTTGACATTGTTACTTGCAGCCAAAGGCAATCTAATGTGAACATTGATATTATAATATCATAAGTGTTGTATTATAATATGGTATATTAAAATATGGTATCACAATATTGAAATATTATTTTATATTGTAAATGATTGTAGTAAAATGAGTTCCTTTATGTGGCCATTTGCCTTGGTTCTTTGGAAAAATGGCTTGAGAAATCTTTCCCCTAACCCCTGAGGAGTTACGTTTGCCTTAGTTTTCTACCCCAGAAGTTTCGTTACTTTTGTTCAGGTCGATTGACATTTCCTGGGTAAGCTGTAATCAACTTGTGGTTTGACACTTTTTGTCCGGTCCTGGGTTGCAGCCTGTCCTGTGATTTGTATGCACCTTGCAGAGATTGGAAACCCTGGTGGCCTAATGGTTAAGTGTTATGGCTGCTAACCAAGTCAGCAGTTCGAATCCGCCAGACACTCCTTGAAAACTCTGTGGGGCAGTTCTACTCTGTTCTATAGGGTCACTATGAGTCAGAAATGACTCGACGGCAGTGGGTTTGGTTTTTGCAGAGATTGGTCATTAGACTACACAAATGAGGTGTCTGTAGCCTATTATGTGAATGAAGTGTCTGTAGCCTACTGAGAGGGGATTGGTCAGTTCGTGGCCCTGGTGGGAGGGCCATGCCTTGAAATTGACGAGAAGTTTGTGTATATATGCAGCCAACTACACAGGGGTTTTTGAGACAGAAAGAAGCAAGAAACAGCAGAAGAAAGAAAGAAGAGAGAAGAAGCAAAGAGAGAGAGGAGGCAAGGAACCTTCTTAAAAGAGCTGTAATAAGGATGAAGGGGTGTAACACTGAAGATAGTGAGAGACCCAGAAAGGGCCCAGTGGCAGAGCCAGGAGTGACATTCCTGGAATGGGGCCTGCAGCAGAGTTGGTGGTGACAGATGGCAAGGTCAAGGGGAGCCTGTCCTGGGGGAGCCGAGAGGAGGCCTGCACAGCTGAGAGAAGGGCCTGCTTGTTTGCATGGCCAAGAGGAGCTGAGACAGCTATCCTGCACTGAAGACGGGGGTCTTCACCTACATGCTTGCTGATCCTTACCCTGATCCTGAGATGTAGCCTGTTGATTCTGATCCTGAGTCGTCCCCTGTTACTTTATTAATAAACTACTCGACTGTAAGTATGATCTGTGAGTTCTGTGCGGGCATTGCAAGGGATTATCAAACCCAGAAGTGAAGTAGAGAGTGCTGTGGAAGGGACAGCTTGTGTCAGAGTTAGTAAAAAGTTTGGAGAGCGGAGGAACGTGTGACCTCCACCTGAAGGGAATCAGCTTTGGGCTGATCCTGGTCATTATCCCCCCTAAAGTTAGATAGATTTTGATGCTACTAGCACTCTTTTGGAAACCCTGGTGGCATAGTGGTTAAGTGCTATGGCTGCTAACCAAAGGGTCGGCAGTTCAAATCCGCCAGGCGCTCCTTGGAAACTCTATGGGGCAGTTCTACTCTGTTCTGTAGGGTCGCTATGAGTTGGACTCAACTCAACGGCACCGGGTTTGGGTTTTTGGTCTCTTTTACAATAATGTTCAGTTCAATATTTAATTAATTCATTTATTTAGCAAGTCTTCATATTCTTTATGTATGTAGTGCTGTTGTTGTCTTGTGCAGTTGAGTTGATTCGGACTCATAGCAAACCCATATGTTACAGAGCAGAGCTGCTCCGTAGAGTTTTCTTGGCTGTAATTTTTACGGAAGGAGTTCACGAGGCCTTTTCTTCCACGGTGCCACTGGGTGGGTTCAAACTGCCAAATTTTGGTTACCAGTCAAGTGCTTTCAATGTTTAGATCAACATTAGATTCAATATTTAGAATCAACATATATAAAGATGTCAGAATAGTTATAAAATATAACGCAAGTGTTATAAACTTAACAATGTTTTTCTGAAGTTGATGGATCAAGAAATAGAAGCTGCAGCACATTATTTTCAGGCAGTTTCAAACCTAGCATCAAGAGACCTCGAGTAGTCTCCAAATCAGTCGACACGAGCTGCCTCCCCCTGTGCGTGTGAGCAAGCCCAGCCAAGATCAACAGAGCAGATTAGTCAATCACCCCAGAAGCATCAGCAATAAATACTAATGTTGCTTGCTGTTGGGATATCTTAGCTGTTTGTAATGCCGCGTTATTGTGACAACAGACAGGTAATACAAGCTGGTCACACAGATTCTGCTTCTCCCCCTTTCTGATACATGGTAGAATTTTTTTCCTTGATCTATTGAAGTTAACCATGGCTGTGTGATTTTCTTTACCATGTGAACTGTATGCAGAAGCAATATGGTCTCTTCTGGGTGGAGGTGTTTAATGACCTATGTAAGATAAAGGAACCCTGGTGGCACAATGGTCAAGTGCTCGTCTGTTATCCGAAAGGTCGGCAGTTTGAACCCAGCAGCCTCCTGACGGGAGAAAAGACCTGGCGATCTGTTCCCATAAAGATTACAGCCTAGGAAAACTTACACCTGTACCCATTGCTGTAAAGTCAATTCTGACTCATAGCGACCCTATAGAACAGAGTAGAACTGCCCTGTAGAGTTTCCAGGGAGCGTCTGGTAGATTTGAACTGCCGACATTTTGGTCAGCAGCCTTAGCTCTTAACCACTATGGCACCGGGAAGAAACCAGTTCTACTGTGTCATGTAGGGTCACTATGAGTTGGAATGGACTTGGTGGCACCTAACAGCAACAACAGCATGTAAGATATGGCAGTTCATCTTTCCTGTGAGGGGTGATGGTGCCAAGTACATGCTAAAATGGCGTTGTCATTAGCCTGGATCTCTGAGTTACTGCGGCTGGGAAGAAATACCATGTTAACCTGCGATAGATACGTAGTGTGAGCTAGAAGTAGGTTTTTGTTGTGTTAAGGCATTGGGGTTTGGGAGTTGTTTATTATCATAGTACAATGTGGCCTATTCTACCTGAAGCAGGTTGTCCTAGTAGGCCTCACTAAGAAAGTGTTTTTTTTTTTTTTTTTTTAGTAAAGCCAAAAAAAAAAAATTTTTTTTTTTTTTTAAAGCCAAAAGAAAATTTTATTCAGCATATATTCACAAAGGCAAAAGTGGGAAGGAGACAAGCATGCTGCCAGAGCTAATGTCTGGCCGAATCCAAGGAAATATTACAGAGTAGAAAAAAGTGGGAAAATTGACGAGCATGCTGCTAGAGGCATGTCTGCCCGAGTCCAAGAAATACTACAGAATAGGCAAGAATGGGAAAACTGACAAGAATCCTGCCACTGCCATGTCTGCCCAAGTCCAAGGAATATTACAGAAGAGGCAAGAATGGGAAAACTGATAAGAATCCTGCCACAGCCCTGTCTGCCCAACTCCAATATTACAGAATAGGCAAGAACGGGAAAATGGACAAGCATGCTGAAGAAAGTGATATTTTAGCTTAAACTTGAAGGAGAAATCTATCTGTGTGATATCCAGAGGAAGAATGTTCCTGGCAACAAGAACAGCCAGTGCAAAGGCCCTAGGGCTGGTCCTATTATACTCAAGAAGGCCTGTGTGTAAACTAGGGTGAGAAAAGGAGTAGTGAGAGATGAAGTTGGAGAGTCTACAGAAGTCTGCAGAGAGAGTCTATAGGAGTAAGCAGATCACGTAGAGTTTTGCAGTTCATTCTAAGGATTTTGGCCTTTAGTCTGAGTGAAATAGGAGTGATTGCAGGGTTTTGAACAGAGGAATGACATTGTCTGACTCAGGTTTTAATAGTGTGGAAAATGGTGTCTGCAAGGGTCAAAGCTGGGAGAGCGGTTAGGAGCTGTAATTCAGGAAAGAGATGATGACGGTGGCTAAGACCAGATTGTACTTGTGGAAGTGATAGGAATGGTTGAATTCTTTATATATTTTGAAGTTAGAGCCTACAGAATTTTCTTGACGGATTGGATGTGGGATGTGAGAGGAAAAGAGAAGCAAAGGGAGTTTCCAGGATTGTCGGCCTGATGCAAAGGGAATATAAACAGTTGCCATCGTGTTGACCCTGGCTCATGGAGACCCCATGTGTTTCAGAGAACTGTGCTCCGTAGGATTTTCCATGGCTGATTTTTAGGAAGTAGATCACCAAAAAAGAAAATACGGAGGCATGTGATGGAGGTCTTAAAAGCCAGGCAGGGAAGCCAGGCCGGGAAGTCTGGATGTGATCCTGTAAACAAGGAAAAAACATTTTTGATGCATGAATAGAAAGATTTGGGAATTAAAAGTGATGGAAATCATGTTGTAGACAAATTAATCTGACAGCATACAGAGAGGGGAGAAGTAGGGTGGTGATAGACCAGAAGGGGGTGCTAATAGTAAATCCAGATAGGAATAAAGAACAGATCCCAATGAGGTCCCAGGAATTTTAACCTCTTGGAATGGTTTAGACCAGGCCGTGACCATTGCTGTGTTGTAAGAAAGTCAAGAAGAGGATAATGAGGCAGTAGAAGCCTGGCAAAGGGGTACATTGCACTTGGAATAAAAATTTACTTTGCTGTCATGAAAAGCGTTGCAGCCTTGCAGATGGTATAGGCAGAGGTCTGGTTTCCCTCTCTTTAAGCAGATGATATGGAGATCTTTTAGAAGTGAGCGAAAAAAAAAAAAAAAGACAACAGAGAGCCACAGTAGAGTTTCCCTTCTCTCTTTGGGTTCATGCTGCTTTAATTTAGATAAT
Source organism: Loxodonta africana (assembly GCF_030014295.1). NCBI lineage: Eukaryota > Metazoa > Chordata > Mammalia > Proboscidea > Elephantidae > Loxodonta > Loxodonta africana. The sequence goes on from NC_087358.1 coordinate 61,285,771, forward strand.
GCCTCAATGGCAAGGGAAACCCTGGTGGCATAGTGGTTAAGTGCTACGGCTGCTAACCAAAGGGTTGGCAGTTTGAATCTGCCAGGTGCTCCTTGGAAACTCTGTGGGGCAGTTCTACTCTGTCCTGTAGGGTCGCTATGAGTCGGAATTGACTTGATGGCACTGGGTTTGGTTTTCAATGGCAAGTAGAGAAACACAAGGATATACAAATCCACCCTTTTAGAATTGAGTAAGCTTGAAATAAATAGACTAATCTTAGCAATAAAGAAATAAATTTAGCTAATCCACTAATAAATAAATACATATATATATAGTTTTACCTTAACAGAGCAGGTGATAATAACAATCCCTTACCTTTGTAAAGTGCTATATAATAGAAATAAAACTACTGAAGATTCCAAAATGCTAAGGTATATTGTTATACTCCAACCCACATTTTATTCTAGGTATACACATTCTAAACTAAGTTTTTTATGAAAAGGATGACAATAGTGATAATAAAATAACATAAAAAGGAACATAAAATAAAGCTAATACTTCTCTTGAGAAACATAAAAGTTCCTAACCCATTCCTGGCCTTCTGCCCTGCTAGTTAAAGTGAGAACACTTTGGTTTAGCGAGTGCCTTGTCTTATTTATGAATGTGAGAACTGTGAGCTCACTCATAAAAGAAAATTAATAAAATGCAAACTTCTTAGATGGCCTTGGGCCCTCAGGACCTGCCCCTCCTCACCTCTGCAACGTCATCTCACTCCACTTCCCCCTCACACAGCCCTTCTGTGAATTCCTCAGACACTCCAGCCTCTGTTTAGATTAGAGCTTCACACATGCTATTGGCTCTTCCTGTGATGCTCCTTCCGTGTGGCCAGCTCCTTTGTGTAACAGTTGGGTTCCCACTTTTTGACTATTATTAATAATGCTGCAGTAAACATTCATGGGAAACTCTGATGGTGCAGTGGTTAAGAGCTATAGCTGCTAACCAAAAGGTCGGCAGTTCGAATCCACCAGGCACTCCTTGAAAACCCTGTTCAACTCTGCCCTGTAGGGTCGCTATGAGTCAAAATCGACTTGACCACAACAGGTTTGGTTTTTTGGTTAAACATTCATGTACAAGTTTTTGTGTGGACATATATTTTCATTACATACCCAGAAATGGAATTACTGAGTCATATGGTAACTCTAAAGTTAACGTTTTGAGGAACCACTAAACTGGTTTCCAAAGCAGCCACACTGCACCATGGTACAGTCCAACCAGAAAGGGATGACAGTCACGACGTCTCCACAACTTCTGTAACATTTGCTGTCTTTTTTATTTAGCTATTATCCTAGTAGGTATAAGTTACCACTTTAGAATCTACCATATACATCTTAACTGAATCAGTTTTGGGTTCGTACTAGCTTATTCCAGTGATATAGAAACATTCTTATATAGCTCCATTCTCTTTCCCCTTTTTGTGATATTATCCTTATATATATTAACCCATCACTACGTAGTTGATTCCGACTCTTAGTGACCCTATAGGACAGAGTAGAACTGCCCCATAGAGTTTCTAGGGTTGTGATCTTTACAGAAGCAGATTGCCACATCTCTCTTGCAGAGTAGCTGGTGGGTCCAAACTGCCAACATTTCGGTAAGTAGCTGAGTGCTTAACTACTGTGCCACCAGGGTTCGTTTTATGTATATTACATTTATTAATGTTACAAACCCAATAATACGTTTTGTATTTATTCTTTACCATCTGTAGCCATTTCCTAGCCCATTAAGCTTTGCTCTTACCCACCTCCTTGTGCTGTTATTGGCATATATATATATACACATGTACATACATATACCTACCAACTCCTCACTTATTGACATGGATAGGTTCCAAAGACTAGTCATTATGTGAAAATCAGTATTATGTGAAAATCAGTATTATGCAAAAATGGAGGATGACCACATCAGATCACAAAATGCAGGATGACTACATCATTACATAACTGTCAAATTACATCATTATATCGCTGTCAAATTACATTATTGTATAACTGCCAAACCACTGACAATCATGGCCCAGCCAAATTGACACATAACTTTAACCATCACAGCCTGTGTTACTCTCACCTCACCGCTTGGCATTCATTACTGCCAGGTGTATGTTGTTAATGTGCAAAATAGTCAGATAGTAAATTTTTTACTATTGTCATAAATATGAAATGCTAGATAATGAGACAGGCAATAAGTGAGGAGAACATAGATATGGTAGTGCAGTAGTGAAGAGCTACACCTGCTAACTAAAAGGTCAGCAGTTCTAATCCACCAGCCACTCCTTGGAGACCCTATGGGGCAGTTCTACGCTGTCCTATAGGGTCGATATGAGTCAGAATCGACGGGTCGGCACATAACAACAAGAACATATATAGAGCATGTAAAAAAGAATTGGCAAAGCAGTGTTTGTGAAAATATCTCATGTGGGGAGGGCGCAGTTGGCAAACAAAAGTAGAAGGTGTGTATAATTTGCATAAAAATACAGTATATAACCAAAAAAGAAACCAAACTGGTGCCGTCAAGTCAACTGTATGGCAGAACAAAACACTGCCCAGTCCTGCGCCATCTTCGCAATTGTTGTTATGCTTAAGAACCACTGTTGCAGCCACTGTGTCAGTCCACCTCTTTTTCACTCACCCTCTACTTTACCAAGGATGATGTCCTTCTCCAGGGACTGATCTTTCCTGATAACATGATCAAAGTATATGAGACGAAGTCTTTCCATCCTTGCTTCTAAGGAGCATTCTGGTTGTACTTCTTCCAAGATGGATTTGCTGTTCTTTTGTTCTTTTGGCAGTCCATAGTATATTCAATATTCTTCACCAATACCACAATTCAAAGGCATCAGTTCTTCTTGGTCTTTCTTATTCATTGTCCAGCTTTTGCATATATATCAAGAGATTGAAAACACCATGGCTTGGGTCAGGTGCACCTTAGTCTTTAAGATGACATCTTTGCTTTTCAACACTTTAAAGAGGTCTTTTGCAGCAGATTTGCGCAATGAAATGTGTCTTTTAATTTCTTGACTGCTGCTTTCATGGGTGTTGATTGTGGATTCAAGTAAAATAAAATCCTTGACAACCTCAATCTTCTGTTTTTTATGATGTTACTTATTGGTCCAGTTGTGAGGATTTTTGCTTTCTTTATGTTGAGGTGTAATCCGTACTGAAGGCTGTGGTTTTTGATCTTCATCAGCAAGTGCTTCAAGTCCTCTTCACTTTCAGCAAACAAGGTTGTGTCATCTGCATAACACAGGTTGTTAATGAGCCTTCCTCCAATCCTGATGCCCCGTTCTTCTTCACATAGTCCAGCCTCTTAGATTATTTGCTCAGCATACAGACTAAGTGTGGTGAAAGGATACAATCTTGATGCACACCTCTCCTGACTTTAAACCACACAGTGTCCCCTTGTTCTGTCGAAATGACAGCCTCTTGATCTATGTACAGGTTCCTCGTGAGCACAATTAAGTGTTCTGGCATTCCCATTCTTTACAATATTATCCATAATTTGTTATGATTCACATAGTCGAATGCCTTTGCATAGTCAATAAAACACAGGTAAGCATCTTTCTGGTATTCTCTGCTTTCAGCCAGGATCCGTCTGATATCAGCAATGATATTGCTGGTTCCACGCCTTTTTCTGAATCTGGCTCAAACAGCCACAAGTTCCCTGTCAATGTACTGCTGCAGCTGCTTTTGAATGATCTTCAGCAAAATTTTACTTGTGTGTGATATTAATGACATTGTTTGGTAATTTCGGCATGTGGTTGGATTACCTTTCTTGGGAATAAACATAAATATGGATCCCTTCCAGTCCTTGGGAAAGTAACTCTTGGCTTCCAGCGCTGCATCCATTTGTGGAAATATCTCAATTGGTATTCAGTCAATTCCTGGAACCTTGTTTTTCATCAATGCCTTCCGTGCAGCTTGGAGTTCTTCCTTCAGTACCATCGGTTCCTGATCATATGCTACCTCCTGAAATGGCTGAATGTCGACCAATTCTTTTTGGCATAGTGACTTTGTATATTCCTTCCATCTTCTTTTCATGCTTCCTGTGTCATTTAAGATTTTCCCTGCAGAATCCTTCAATATTGTAATTTGAGGCCTGAATTTTTTTCTTCAGTTCTTTCAGCTTGAGAAATGCAAAATGTGTTTTTCCTTTTGGTTTTCTATCTCCAGGTTTTTGCATGTGTCATTATAATACTTTACTTTTTCTTCTCGAGGCCTTTTGAAATCTTCTGTCCAGCTTTTGCCTCATCGTTTCTCCCTTTCGCTTTAGCTACTCGACGACATTCAAGAGCAAGTTTCAGGGTCTCTTCTGACATCCATTTAGGTCTTTTCTTTCTTTCCTTTCTTTTTAATGACCCCTTGCTTTTTTCATATATGATGTCCTTGATGTTATTCTACAACTCATCTGGTCTTCAGTCATTAATGTTCAATGTGTCAAATCTATTCTTGAGATGGTCTCTGAATTCAGGTGGGATATACTCAGGGTTGTACTTTGGCTTTTGTGAACTTGTTCTAATTTTCTTCAGTTTCAACTTGAACTTGCATATGAACAGCTGATGGTCTGTTCCACAGACAAGCCCTGGCTTTGTTCTGACTGAATGATATTGAGCTTTTCCATTGTCTCTTTCCACAGATAGAGTCAATCTGATTCCTGCGTATTCTATCTGGCAAAGTCCTTGTGTATAGTCGCCATTTATGTTGTTGAAAAAAGGTATTTGCAATGAAGTAGTCATTGGTTTTGCAACATTCTATCATGTGATCTCTGGCATCATTTCTACCACCAAGGCCATGTTTTCCAACTACCCATCCTTCTTTGTTTCCAACTTTTGCATTCCAATCATCAGTAATTATCAATGCATCCTGATTGCATGTTCGATCAATTTCAGACTGCAGAAATTGGTAAAAATCTTCAATTTCTTCATCTTTTGCCATACTGGTTGGTGCGCAAATTTGAATAATAGCTGTATTAACTGGTCTTCCTTGTAGGTGTATGAATATTATCCTATCACTGACAGTGTTGTACTTCAGTATAGATCTTGAAATGTTCTTTTTGGTGATGAATACAAAGCCATTCCTCTTCAAGTTGTCAATCCCGGCATAGTAGACCATGTAATTGTCTGATTCAAAATAGCCAATACCAGTCCATATCAACTCACTAATGGCTGGGATATCTATCTTTATGCATTCCATTTCATTTTTTATGATTTCCAATTTTCCTAGATTCATACTTCAAAAATTCCACATTCCAATTATTAATGGATGTTTGCAGCTGTTTCTTGTCATTTTGAGTCATGCCACATCAGCAAATGAAGGTCCCAAAGCTTGATTCCATCCACATCATTAAGGTCTACTCTACTTTGAGGAGGCAACTCTTTCCCAGTTGTGTTTTGAGTGCCTTCCAGCCTGAGGGGCTTATCTTCTGGCACTATATTAGACAATGTTCTGCTGCTATTCATGAGGTTTTTACTAGCTAATTCTTTTCAGATGCATGCTACTAGGTCCTTCTTTCTAATCTGTCTTAGTCTGGAAGCTCAGCTGAAACCTGCCTGCCGAGGATGACCCTGCTGGTATTTGAATACTGGTGGCATAGCTTCCAGCATCACAGCAACACGCAAGCCCCCACTGTATGACAAACTGACAGCACAAGGGGGGGTGGTGGCATCATATATATATGTATATATATATAACATTTGTATATATTATAGGCAGAACAATACATTATAAACATTATGTTATACAATTTCTTTTTAAATCACTCAAGAGAAGAGAGGAGAAAAAATATGTTTGTATACTATCTTTTATAATTACATAGTTACCTTTACCAGTGCTCTTTGTTGGTTCATGTGAATTTGAATTAGTGTCTGTGGTCATTTGCTTTCAGACTGAAGAACTTCTTTTAGTATTTCTAGTAAGGTGAGTTGGGTAGCAGTTTTTGTTCATCTGGAGAAGTATTTTTTGTTCATTCTTAAAGATAGCTTTGCTCAATACAGGATTTTTGGTTGATTGCTTGTTTTGAGCACATTGCATATATTATCTCATTGCTTTCTGGCCTCCATTGTTTCTGCTGAAAAGTCAGCTCTTATTGGGATTCCATTGTAGGTGATTTATCTGTTTTATCTTGCTGATTTCAAGATTTTCTCCCTGTCTTTGACTTTCATCATTTTTACTCTGATGTGTCTGTTTGTGGGTCTCTTTGTATTTATCCTACTTGGAGCTTATTGATCTTTCTGGATGTGTATGTTATTGATTTTCAGTAAACTATATGTTTTCTGACATTTTTTCTTTGAACATTTTTTCTGCTCCTTTTCTCTGTCCTTTCTGTGAACATATTTGTAATGACTACTTTGAAACCTCTTTCTGTTAAATTTGACATCTAGTTGCTCTCAAAGGCAGTTCCTATGGCTTGCTTTTCTTGGGGGGCGGTGTACAGGTTATACTTTTCTTTTTTTTTGCATGCCTTGTAATTTTTTGCAAGAAATTGGACAAGCAACTCTGAGTACTGGTCCTACCTTCTCCAGGGCTTGTCATCTTCTTTTTTTGTTGATGTTGTTTCATGACTGGCTAGGTTATTTTAGAGTTGTCTGCCCCCCTAGACCTCCAGTGCTAATTCTCTCACATTGCTTCTCAGGAGGCATAGTGCTCAGGATGCACACAGTCATCCTGGGATGACAGTGGTACTGGCAGAACTCTTTCCCACTCTTTCCCTGACCACGTCTAGCTTTCAAACTCCACTAATTGCCAACAATTTTCTATTGTTTTCAATAATGCCCCAGAACATAATTTCCACTACAAACATATCCAATCAAATTGTGGCTCCTTCAAAGGAATAGTTTCTGAAGTCAGTAATTAATAATTGTTCTGTCTACAGGAAGGCTCCCTCCAGCTGTCTTATTCTCCAGTTCTCTCCTGTAAACTAGCCAGCCTACAGTCTAGGCTGTGTCTTCATTAGATCTATTAATTTCTTCTCAATTGCATTTCATCATAACCTCGACTGTTCTTGAGAACACCCTTAGACTTCCACTTTGCCACACTCTGTTGCAAATGAAGTCAGTTCCTTTGGGAAGAGATTAGATATGGTATTAGATGAGATCTCACAAGATGTGAGAGCTATCTGTTTAGAGCCTGCCTCTCCTCCCTGGCAAAATTTGTAAGCCCTGGAGCTGGGGGTGGAAACAACGGTAAGCCTCTCTTTGAGTGGCACCCCCATTCAGGAGCTGAGTGTTCAGTGGAGAAGGGGAAGCACACTGATGTCCTCTTGGCTTGCCTTTCCTTGTGTGGAAACTCAAAAGATATGGAAAGTGCTACTGGGACCTCAGTATTCTCCATGCAAAGCCCAGTGTAGGACTTCTGTTCCATGAGTGGGGATTAAGCAGAAGGAAGAACCTACACCTCTCATCCACATTAGCCTTAGACTTTGTCTCAGCAACAGAAAGCTGGGAGCAGAATGAGAAAATCTGAAGTCCTTCTAAGTCAATTGGCAAAATAATTCTATTACGAAAACATTCTGCATCCCGCGTTGAAATGTGGCATCTGGGGTCTTAAATGCTAACAAGCGGCCATCTAAGATGCATCAATTGGTCTCAACCCACCTGGATCAAAGGAGAATGAAGAACACCAAGGTCACACGATAACTAAGAGCCCAAGAGACAGAAAGGGCCACATGAACCAGAGACCTACATCATCCTGAAACCAGAAGAACTAGATGGTGCCCAGCCACAACCGATAACTGCCCTGACAGGGAGCACAACAGAGAATCCCTGAGGGAGCAGGAGATCAGTGGGATGCAGACCCCAAATTCTCATAAAAAGACCAGACTTAATGGTCTGACTGAGATTAGAGGAATCCCGGCGGTCATGGTCCCCAAACCTACTGTTGGCCCAGGACAGGAACCATTCCCAAAGACAACTCATCAGACATGGAAGGGACTGGACAGTGGGTAGGAGAGAGATGCTGATGAAGAGTGAGCTATTTGTATCAGGTGGACACTTGAGACTGTGTTGGCATCTCCTGTCTGGAAGGGGGATGGGAGGGTAGAGAGAGTTGGAAGCTGGCAAAATTGTCATGAAAGGAGAGACTGGAAGGGCTGACTCATTAGGGGGAGAGAAAGTGGGAGTACGGAGTAAGGTGTATATAAACTTATATGTGACAGTTTGACTTGATTTGTAAACGTTCACTTGAGCTCAATAAAAGTTAATAAAAAAAAAAAAAAATACCCCATCAGTACTCCTCAAAACTCTGAAGGTCATGACAAATGAAGAAAGACTGAGAAAGTGTCACAGACCAGAGGACGCTAAGGAGACTTGACAACTAAATGCAACGTGGTATCCTGAACTGGCCTCTGAAACAGAACAGGAGCGTCAATAGAAATATCTATGAAATCCAAATAAAGTTTGGGACTAACAGGAAAAAAAAAAAATCCAAACATCATGTCGTTTCATCCCTGTGTCCTTTATTATGTGTCTCTAAAAAACAACTTTATCTTAGATAAACACAAGGCCATCACCCTAATAACAAGATTAAAAATAATTCCTGGGCATCATCTAATATCCAGTCTGTATTAAAAATTCCCAAATTGTATATTTTTAAAAGGAATAAATTTTTTTTTATTAACTTTTATTAAGCTTCAAGTGAATGTTTACAAATCCAATCAGTCTGTCACATATAAGTTTACATACATCTCACTCCCTACTCCCACTTGCTCTCCCCTTCTTGAGTCAGCCCTTTCAGTCTCTCCTTTCGTGACAATTTTGCCGGCTTTTCTCTCTCTCTATCCTCCCATCCCCCCTCCAGACAAGAGTTGCCAACACAATCTCAAGTGTCCACCTGATATAATTAGCTCACTCTTCATCAGCGTCTCTCTCCCACCCGCTGACCAGTCCCTTTCATGTCTGATGAGTTGTCTTCGGGGATGGTTCCTGTCCTGTGCCAACAGAAGGTTTGGGGACCATGGCCGCCGGGATTCCTCTAGTCTCAGTCAGACCATTAAGTTTGGTCTTTTTATGAGAATTTGGGGTCTGTATCCCACTGATCTCCTGCTCCCTCAGGGGTCCTCTGCTGTGCTCCCTGTCAGGGCAGTCATCGATTGTGGCGGGGCACCAACTAGTTCTTCTGGTCTCAGGATGATGTAGGTCTCTGGTTCATGTGGCCCTTTCTGTCTCTTGGGCTCTTAGTTGTCGTGTGGCCTTGGTGTTCTCATTTTCCTTTGCTCCAGGTGGGTTGAGACCAATTGATGCATCTTAGATGGCCGCCTGTTAGCATTTAAGACCCCAGACGCCACATTTCAAAGTGGGATGCAGAATGATTTCATAATAGAATTATTTTGCCAATTGACTTAGAAGTCCCCGCAAACCATGGTCCCCAGACCCCCGCCCTTGCTCCGCTGACCTTTGAGGCATTCATTTTATCCCGGAAACTTCTTTGCTTTTGGTCCAGTCCAATTGAGCTGACCTTCCATGTATTGAGTGTTGTCTTTCCCTTCACCTAAAGCAGTTCTTATCTACTGATTAATCAATAAAAAACCCTCTCCCACCCTCCCTCCCTCCCCCCCTCGTAACCACAAAAGTATGTGTTCTTCTCAGGTTTACTATTACTCAAAATCTTATAATAGTGGTCTTATACAATATTTGTCCTTTTGCCTCTGACTAATTTCGCTCAGCATAATGCCTTCCAGGTTCCTCCATGTTATGAAATGTTTCACAGATTCGTCACTGTTCTTTATCGATGCGTAGTATTCCATTGTGTGAATATACCACAATTTATTTACCCATTCATCCGTTGATGGACACCTTGGTTGCTTCCAACTTTTTGCTATTGTAAACAGAGCTGCGATAAACATGGGTGTGCATATATCTGTTTGTGTGAAGGCTCTTGTATCTCTAGGGTATATTCCGAGGAGTGGGATTTCTGGGTTGTATGGTAGTTCTATTTCTAACTGTTTAAGATAACGCCAGATAGATTTCCAAAGTGGTTGTACCATTTTACATTCCCACCAGCAGTGTATAAGAGTTCCAATCTCTCTGCAGCCTCTCCAACATTTGTTATTTTGTGTTTTTTGGATTAATGCCAGCCTTGCTGGTGTGAGATGGAATCTCATCGTAGTTTTAATTTGCATTTCTCTAATGGCTAATGATCGTGAGCATTTTCTCATGTATCTGTTGGCTGCCTGAATATCTTCTTTAGTGAAATGTGTGTTCATATCCTTTGCCCACTTTTTGATTGGGTTGTTTGTCTTTTTGTGGTTGAGTTTTGACAGAATCATGTAGATTTTAGAGATCAGGCACTGGTCGGAAAGGTCATAGCTGAAAATTCTTTCCCAGTCTGTAGGTGGTCTTTTTACTCTTTTGGTGAAGTCTTTAGATGAGCATAGGTGTTTGATTTTTAGGAGCTCCCAGTTATCGGGTTTCTCTTCATCATTTTTGGTAATGTTTTGTATTCTATTTATGCCTTGTATTAGGGCTCCTAGGGTTGTCCCAATTTTTTCTTCCATGATCTTTATCGTTTTAGTCTTTATGTTTAGGTCTTTGATCCACTTGGAGTTACTTTTTGTGCATGGTGTGAGGTATGGGTCCTGTTTCATTTTTTTGCAAAGGAATATCCAGTTGTGCCAGCACCCTTTGTTAAAAAGGCTTTCTTTTCCCCAATTAATTGACACTGGTCCTTTGTCAAATATCAGCTGCTCATACGTGGATGGATCTATGTCTGGGTTCTCAATTCTGTTCCATTGGTCTATGTGCCTGTTGTTGTACCAGTACCAGGCTGTTTTGACTACTGTGGCTGTATAATAGGTTCTGAAATCAGGTAAAGTGAGGCCTCCCACTTTCTTCTTCTTTTTCAGTAGTGTTTTGCTTATCCGGGGCTTCTTTCCCTTCCATATGAAATTGGTGATTTGTTTCTCTATCCCCTTAAAATATGACATTGGAATTTGAATCGGAAGTGCGTTAAATGTATAGATGGCTTTTGGTAGAATAGATATTTTTACTATGTTAAGTCTTCCTATCCATGAGCAGGGTATGTTTTTCCACTTAAGTATGTCCTTTTGAATTTCTTGTAGTAGAGCTTTGTAGTTTTCTTTGTATAGGTCTTTTACATCCTTGGTAAGATTTATTCCTAAGTATCTTATCTTCTTGGGGGCTACTGTGAATGGTATTGATTTGGTTATTTCCTCTTCGGTGTTCTTTTTGTTGATGTAGAGGAATCCAAGTGATTTTTGTATGTTTATTTTACAACCTGAGGCTCTGCCAAACTCTTCTATTAGTTTCAGTAGTTTTCTGGAGGATTCCTTATTGTTTTCTGTGTATATAATCATGTCATCTGCAAATAGTGATAACTTTACTTCTTCCTTGCCAATCCGGATACCTTTTATTTCTTTGTCTAGCCTAATTGCCCTGGCTAGGACTTCCAGCACGATGTTGAATAAGAGTGGTGATAAAGGGCATCCTTGTCTGGTTCCCGTTCTCAAGGGAAATGCTTTCAGGTTCTCTCCATTTAGAGTGATATTGGCTGTTGGCTTTGCATAGATGCCCTTTATTATGTTGAGGAATTTTCCTTCAATTCCTATTTTGGTAAGTAAAAGGAATAAATTTTAAAACAGATTGTGTATTTATGAAAGAAAAAAAAAATCTGAAGTCCTGCTTCTGTTGGGAAGAAAGCCCTCTAGCTGGCAGCTAGGGTGAGAAGAAACCTTGCTACAGCAGTCTGGAGTGGAGTCTATGCCTCACTGAGAGGGCGGAAGGGAGCTGACTTGGTTCAAATACTGCAGTCTCTTGGCTTTCTTACCAGATTATCATAGATTTTCTTGAGTAGATGTTTCTTTATTTGCTGTTTTCTCTTAGGACCATTTCCAGATACTCTAAGTGTTCTTTTTGTTTGTTTGCTTTTTACAATTTTCATGAGTTTCACTGGAGAGTGGGTCAGCAGAGCTCCTCCCACCGTCATGGTGGCAGTCAATCTCCAGGACACTGTTCTTTAGTTCTCTATTTTATCACCTCCTCACAGAGGGCTTCCTTGACTGTTCTGTCTACACAGGCCCCTTCTAGGACTTCCAATTCCTTTCTTTCTCAGCTATCACTATAGATGTACCTGATTATTTACTTATGAAAATGCTCCTTCTTTCTAATAGATGGTAAGCACCATGAAGGTAGACACCTGTCTGCTTTATTCATCACTGAATAGTTTAGTGCCTGGTATAGATGCCTGACTCTGAGATATCTGTGGAAGAAAGAAGGAACGAAGGAAAGAAGGGAGGGAGGGAGGGAGGGAGGGAGGAAGGAAGGAAAGAATTCTCCTTAAAAAGACAAAAGTGTGTGTGTATGTGATTTCAATCTCTTCACCTATCACGTTTAAATAAATAAACAACAACAACAAAAAAAAAACAAACCCAGTGCCGTCGAGTCGATTCTGACCCTATAATACAGAGTAGAACCGCCCCATAGAGTTTCCAAGGAGCGCCTAGCAGATTCAAACTGCCGACCCTTTGGTTAGCAGCTGTAGCACTTAACCAGTATGCCACCAGGGTTTCCATTTAAATAAATAGAAATGTTTAAAATTTTAAAAGCAAAAATATAAGAACCAAATTAGGGAGAGAAGATAAAATAGTATTTATTGATTGCTTACTTAGTATCAGACACTCTTGAATGTTATTTTCATTTAATCCTTGTGACAATTCTGAAAGGTGGATAGTTTTATTCTCATTTTATATACAAGTAAAATGAATTTCAGATATATTAAGTGGCATATTAATATCATCCAGATCATAAGTGGTGTTTAAATCTAGTTCAGGGGAATTGAAAACTCAAGCTCTTTTCATTGATTCTTGGGTACTCTGGATATTATGTGGGGTACATTTAGGATACTATGTACTGATTTTCTTTTCAGAACATTCAGCAATGTGTCTTTCAGGCTTTTATCTCAAAATATAATACTATCTATATCTCTACCTTCCTACCTCTCTCTCTCTCTATCATCTATCTCTACCTATTTATCATCTGTCTACTTATCCCTACCTCTCTATTGTAGTTTCCTATGGCTCCCATTACAAAATAGCACAAAGTGGGTGGCCTTCAAAAACAGAAATTTATATTCTCACAGTCTGAAGGTTAAAAGTCCAAATCAAGGTTTGGGACATGTCAGTTTCTTCTGGAGGTTTTGAGAGAGGAACTGTTCCATGCCTCCCTCCTAGTTCCTGGTGGTTGTGAGCAATCATTGGTATTCTTTTGCTGCTTAGAGCTGCATCTGCCTCTCTGTCATATGGCATCTGTTTTCTCCCATGTGTGACTCTGTTCTGTCTGTTCTCTCCGTTTATAAGACACCACTCAGAGGGAATTGGACCACCCTACTCGGGCATGACCTCATTAACCTAACTGGTAACATCTGCAAAGAAAAATTCTATTTCCCCAAATAAGGTAACATTCACAGGTACAAGGTACAGAGGTTAAGATTTCAACATATCTTTTTGGGGAACATGATTCAATCCATAACAATGTCTAAAAGAGTTTTTCATAAATGTTAATTCAGCAAGATGCTTTCTTTATGAGATAAAAATCATGCTATAAAGATGTTCATCCTTGAGAACAAAAGTAGATGAGTAATAGATTGGATGTTAATTGATCCAAATGCCTGTGAGAATAATTTGAAGTAGTCTGTGGGAAATACAAAGAAGTGAATATACTTTCTTCTCCCAAGAATTACCCACATAATATAATTTCTTTCATATTCTTGCAGTTACAAGAGGAGCAAAAAATTCCATAATGGAAATGCTTTCTTATAAACCAACAACTATTCAAGGTTCTTAGCTTTTACATGCCATAAAATAAACAATGTACAGAATAATTACCTGAATTAATTGTAATTACATTTGTTCAACATGCATCAAATATCCACAGCATTCAGTATTCAGTGTGTTAGGAGTTAGGAGTGAACACACATTTAGTGTGAAGACAAGATGAAAAGTTTATGTACCTATATCTGGGAGTCTCTGGGTGGTGAAAACGGTTAACGCACTTAGCTGTTAACCGAAAGGTCGGGAGTTTGAGTCTACTTAAAGGCATCTTGGAAGAAAGGCCTGGGAATCTACTTCTGAAAAATCAGCCATTGAAAACCCTATGGAGCACAGTAATTCTCTGGCACACATGAGGTCATCATGAGTTGGAATCAAGTTGATGGCAACTGATTGGTTAGTTATATCTCTGTATCTTTATCTTTATCTCAATCTCTACCTACATCTACGGAATGACTAGAAATAATAATTTATACAAGTAGCATATTGATATATATTCAGAAGAGAAGAATATGTTGGGGCATTACAATTTCTCTATTACCTTTTTCTATTCCATACTAAATCATCCCTATCATATGACATTAATTATTAATAACATTATCATTATATTTTACCCTGTTTTGAAATGTTAATATAGTATAATTTTAACAAAATTTTCTCACCGTAACTTTTATTCTGTGTTTTAAGCATAAAATAACTTATCATTTTTATTTTTATTTTTTATGTTGGCCTATTGCCTCACACTGAAAACTTTTAGAAAAGATTTTAATTCCAGTAAAGCGGTAGCAGGTTGCATTTTCCAAAGACAGTTGCCCCAATATACACATGCTATTTTCATCTGTCTGAGAGTTAGGGACTATTCTCCTTTCTTAGAATATCAGCTGAACCATGTGACTGATCTTACCAATAGAACTGTAAGACAGAAGTGATGCTATTTGACTTATGAGTTTAGGTCATAAAAAGGATACAGCTTCTGTATTGCTCTATCTTTCTTGGGACACTTCTCCTTGAAACCCAGCCACTTTGCTGTGAGGAAATCCAGACTAGTTAATGTGGAGAGACTGTATGAAGAGGCCCAAATGGAGAGGAACTGAGGCCCCCAGCAAACAGCCAGCATCAATCACCAGACATGTAAGTGAACAATACTTCATCTGATTCTACCAGCCTTTGAGCCGCATTAGCAATACCAAGTGGAGTAGAAATGAGTTTTCTCTTTGAGCCCTGGTCAGGTTGCAGATTCATGAACAAAGTAAATATTAGAATTGTTCCAAGTCTCCAAGTTTTGGTGTGGTTCGGTTGCACAGCCCAGCAACTGTTAAAAAAGTTTTACCCTCTAGGAAGCTTCTCCAAATTAATTGGATGAAGGCTAATTCACTTTTCTCCTAAACTAATTATTAAGCATTGGTGCTTCTCCACCTTCCATTAGAATCCTTAAAAAAATAGGAATGATTGTTTGGGATTAGCATCATGAGGCTAGCCAGCTAAGGATTTTTTTCTAAGTGATAAGCAATCGTCTGTGAGAAAAAGATTTTTTTTAAAACAACTTCAAATATTTAATCTAAAACATTTCAGCTTCCTCGTCAACTTCTTATTGATTAATGTATTTTAAACTTTTTAAAAAACTTTATACTTCCATCCTGAGTCACCTCTTAGATTAATAAATTCCAAGAGACAAAATTCAAGCCGTAATTTGTATTCATCGGTTTTAATGTTTTGAGTATTTGATTAACTAGTTCACATCAACCTTATCTATATTGGTATCACTTTTGGTCACTTTTTTGCCCTGTCCCTTTGCACTTTACATTTCTAAGAGCCTCGCTGTTAATCTGTCCTCAGAGAGTGTTGTATAATCTTTCTCATCAAATTCTGCATCTACTCTGAACGCTTCTAGCTGTCAGGTTTGGTTTAAGGGCTGAGGGCTAGAATTTTATAGTGTTTTCAATTCCTTTTCAATTCCTTGTTGTTGTTGTTGTTGTTAGGTGCTGTCGAGTTGATTTCGACTCATAGCGAGTCCATGTGACAGAGTAGAACTGCCCCATAGGGTTTTCTCGGCTGTAATTTTTATGGGAGCAGATTGCCAGGTTTTTCTTCCATGGAGCTGCTGGGTGGGTTCGAAAAGGCAACCTTTTGGGTAGCAGCCGAGTGCTTAATTATTGTGCCACTAGAGCTCCTGTCCAATTCACTAACAAATATATATTGAGTGCCAGTTATGTGCCAGACATATTGTAGAGACACAAGAGTCAACAAAAAACAAACAAGGTCTCAGGACTTATGAAGCTGAGCATCTAGTTGGCATGGGGGAGGGGCGTGGGGGCGTGGAACATAAGTTAGATAATACAGAAATTTAATTTCAAACTGTAATAAGAACTATGAAGGAATAGCACAGGCTTCTATGAGGCTACGTAACACGTGGATTTTGTACTTTTTGTACTTATTACCAGTCTATTCAAGAGCCAGGGAGTGGTGCAAATGGTTAATGTGATTGGCTGCTAACTGAAAGGCTGGAGGTTCAAGTCCACCCGGACATGCTTTGGAAGAAATGTGTGGAAATCTATTTCTAAATGACCACAGCAATTGAAGATCCTGTGGAACATAGTTCTTCTGTGACACGTGGGGTCGCCAGGAGTCAAATGAAGTTGACAGCAACTGGTAATTACTAGTTTATCCAGAGGGGTGAACTCTGTAGAGTGAAAGTGGAGAATGACATTTTTTTTTTTTTTAGTTTTTATTGTGCTTTAAGTGAAAGTTCATAAATCAAGTCAGTCTCTCTTACAAAAACGTATATACATCCCTCTATACACTCTAACGGCTCTCCCCCTAATGAGACAGCACATCCCCTCCCTTCACTCTCTATTTTTGTGTCCCTTCGGCCAGCTTCAGACCCCCTCTGCTCTCACATCTCCCCTCCAGACAGGAGATGCCAACATTGTCTCATGCGTCCACTTGATCCAAGAAGCCCGCTCCTCACCAGCATCATTTTCCATCCCAAAGTCCAGTCCAATCCCTGTCTGAAGAGTTGGCTTTGGGAATGTTTCCTGTCTTGGGCTAACAGAAGGTCTGGGGACAGTGACCTCCAGGGTCCTTCTAGTATCAGTCAGACCATTAAGCCTGGTCTTTTTACAAGAATTTGGGGTGTGCATCCCACTGTTCTCCTGCTCCCTCAGGGGTTCTCTGTTGTGTTCCCTGTCAGGGCAGTCATCGGTTCTACCAGGTACCATCTAGTTCTTCTGGCCTCAGGCTGATGTTGTCACTGGTTTATGTGGTCCTTTCTGTCTCTTGGGCTCATAATTACCTTGTGTCTTCAGTGTTCTTCATTCTCCTTTGCTAGAGGTGGGTTGATGCATCTTAGATGGCCGATTGATAGCGTTTAAGACCCCAGAAGCCACTCTCCAAAGTGGGATGCAGAATGTTTTCTTAAAAGATTTTATTATACCAATTGACTTAGATGTCGCCTGAAACCATGGTCCCCAAGCCCCTGCCCCTGCTACACTGGCCTTCTAAACATTCAGTTTATTCAGGAAACTTCTTTGCTTTTAGTTTAGTCCAGTTGTGCTGACCTCTCCTGTATAGTGTATTGTCATTCCCTTCACCTAAAATAATTCTTATCCATTATCTAATTAGTAAAAACCCCTCCTTCTCCCTCCCCCCTCATAATAATCAAAGAATATTTTCTTCTCTGTTTAAACTAAAAAAAAAAAAAATTTCTCTAGTTATTGTAAAAGTGGTCTTATACAATATTTGTCCTTTTGCAACTGACTAATTTCATTCAGCATAATGCCTTCCAGATTCCTGCATGCTATGAAATGTTTCACAGATTCATCATTGTTCTTTATCTATGCATAGTATTCCATTGTGTGAATATACCATAATTTATTTATCCATTAATCGGTTGATTGGCACCTTGGTTGCTTCCATCTCTTTCCTATTGTAAACAGTGCTGCAGTGAACGTGGGTGTGCATATATCTGTTCGTGTAAAGGTTCTAAATTCTATAGGATATATTCCAAGGAGTGGGATTGCTGGATCCTATGGTAATTCTATTTCTAGTTTTGTAAGGAAGCACCGAATCAATTTCCAAAGTGGTTGTACCATTTTACATTCCACCAGCAGTGTATAAGTGTTCCAGTCTCCCCACAACCTCTGCAAAACTTATTTTGTGTTTTTTGGATTAATGCTAGCCTTATTGGAGTGAGATGGAATCTCACTGTAATTTTGATTTGCATTTCTCTAATGGCTAATAATGGTGAGCATTTCCTCATGTATCTGTTAGCTACCTGAATGTTTTCTTTAGTGAAGTGCTTGTTCATATCTTTTGCCCATTTTTTAATTGGGCTGTGTGTTTTTTGGAGCTGAGTTGAGTATCATGTAGATTGTAGAGATCAGATTCTGATCAGAAATATCATAGCTAAAAACTTTTTCCTGGTCTGTAGGTAATCATTTTACTCTTTTGGCAAAGTCTTTGCAGGAGCATAGATGTTTGATTTTTAGGAGCTCCCAGTTATTTAGTTTCTCTTCTGCATGTTTTGTATCCTGTTTATGCCATGTATTAGGGCTCCTAACGTTGTCCCTATTTTTTCTTCCATGATCTTTATCGTTTTAGATTTTATATTTAGGTCTTTGATCCATTTTGAGTTCGTTTTTGTGCATGATGTGAGGTATGGGTCTTCTTTCATTTTTTTGCAGATGGATATCCAGTTATGCCAGCACGATTTGTTAAAAAGGCTGTCTTTTCCCTATTTAACTAACTTTGGGCCTTTGTCAAATATCAGCTGCTCATATGTGGATGGATTTATGTCTGGATTCTCAATTCTGTTCCATTGGTCTACGTATCAGTTGTTGTACCACTACCAGGCTGTTTTGACTGCTGCGGTGGTATAATAAATTCTAAAATCAGGTAGAGTGAGGCTTCCCACTTTGTCCTTCTTTTTCAGTAATGTTTTATTTATCTGGGGCCTCTTTCCCTTCCATATGAAGTTGCTGATTTGTTTCTCCATCTCATTAAAAAATGTCATTGGAATTTGGATCAGAATTGCAATGTACCTATAGATGGCTTTTGGTAGGATAGACATTTTTACAATGTTAAGTCTTCTTATCCATGAGCAAGGTATGTTTTTCCAGTTTTGTAGGTCTCTTTTGGTTTCTTGCAGTAGTATCTTGTAGTTTTCTTTGTATAGGTCTTTTACATCTCTGGTAAGATTTATTGCTAAGGATTTTATCTTTTTTAGGGCTATTGTAAATGGCATTCATTTGGTGATTTCCTCCTCAATGTTCTTTTTGTTGATGTAGAGGAATCCAACTGATTTTTGTATGTTTATCTTGTATCCCGATACTCCGCTGAACTCTTCTATTAGTTTCAGTAATTTTCTGGAGGATTCCTTAGGGTTTTCTGTGTATAAGATCATGTCATCTGCAAATAGAGATTCTTTAAATTCTTCCTTACCAATCTGGATGCCCTTTATTTCTTTATCTAGCCTAATTGCTCTGGCTAGGACCTCCAGCACAATGTTGAATTAGAGTGGTGATAAAGCACATCCTTGTCTGGTTCCCCATCTCAAGGGGAATGCTTTCAGACTTACTCCATTTAGGATGATGTTGGCTGTTGGCTTTGTAGAAATGCCCTTTATTATGTTGAGGAATTTTCCTTCTATTCCAAATTTTGCTGAGAGTTTTTATCATGAACTGGTGTTGAATTTTGTCAAATGCCTTTTCTGCATCAGTTGATAAAATCACTTGGTTCTTATCTTTTGTTTATTTATGTGATGGATTACGTTAATTGTTTTTCTGATGTTGAACTATCCCTGTTAACCTGGTATGAATCCCACTTGGTCATAGTGAATGATTTTTTTGATATGTTGTTGAATTCTATTGGCTAGAATTTTGTTGAGGGTTTTTGCATCTAAGTTCATGAGGGATACCCGTTGCCATTGCTCTGTAATTTTCTTTTTTTGTGGTGTCTTTACCTGGTTTTGGTCAGGGATGTGCTGGCTTCATAGAATGAGTTTGGGAGTATTCCGCCCTTTTCTATGCTCTGAAATACCTCTAGTTGTAGTGGTGTTACCTCATCTCTGAACGTTTAGTAGAACTCTGCAGTGAAGCCATCTGGGTCAGGGTTTTTTTTTTTTTTTTTCTTGTTGGAAGTTTTTTGATTACCTTTTCATTCTCTTTTTTGTTATGGGTTTATTTCATTGTTCTACCTCTGTTTGTGTTAGTTTAGGTAGGTAGTGTGTTTCTAGGAATTCATCCATTTCTTCTAGGTTTTCAAATTGGTTAGAATGCAATTTTTCATAGTAATCTGATACGATTCTTTTAATTTCAATGTAGTCTGTTGTAATATTGCCCATCTCATTTCTTATTTGGGTTATTTGCTTCCTCTCCTGTTTTTCTTTTGTCAGTTTGTCCAGTGGTTTATGAATTTTTTAAATTTTTTCAGAGAAGAAGCTTTTGGTGTTGTTAACTCTTTCAGTTGTTTTTCTGTTCTCTAATTCATTTAATTCTGCTCTAATTTTTATTATTTGCTTTCTTCTGTTGCCTGAGGGTTTCTTTTCTTGCTCTCTTTCTATTTGTTCAAGTTGTAGGGATAATTCTTTCATTTTGGCCCTCTCTTCTTTTTGTATGTGTGCATTTATCGATATACATTAACCTCTGAGCACTGCTTTCGCTGTGTCCCAAAGGTTCTGATAGGAAGTGTTTTCATTCTCATTGAATTCTATGAATTTCTTAATTCCATTCTTAATGTCTTCTATAACCCAGTCTTTTTTGAGCAGGGTGTTGTTCAGTTTCCAAGTGTTTGACTTCTTTCCCTGTTTTTTCTGTTATTGATTTCTATTTTCATGGCCTTATGGTCAGAGAAGATGCTTTGTACTATTTCGATGTTTTAGATTCTGCTAAGGCTTTTTTTTTTTTTTTTATGGCTTACTTTATGACCTAATATGTGGTCTGTTCTAGAGAACATTCCATGTGCACTAGAAAAGAAAGTATACTTGACTGCTGTTGGGTGGAGTGTTCTGTGTATGTCTAGGAGGTCAAGTTGATTGTTCGGGCATTTAGGTCTTCTGTGTCTTTATTGAGGTTCTTTCTGGATGTCCTATCTTTCAGTGAAAGTGTTGTGTTGATATCTCCGATTATTGTGGAGCTGTGTATCTCACTTTTCAATGCTGTTAGAGTTTGTTTTATGTACCTTGCAGCCCTGTCATTGGGTGCATAAATATTTAATATGCTTATATTCTCTTGGTATAGTGTCTCTTTAATCACAATATAGTGCCCTTCCTTATCCTTTGTGGTTGATTTAACTTTAAAGTCTGTTTTGTCAGAATTTAATATTGCCACTTCTGCTGTTTTTTGGTTGTTGTTTGCTTGATATATTTTTTTTCCATCTTTTGAGTTTTAGTTTGTTTGTGTCTCTAAGTCTAAAGTGTGTCTCTTGTAGGCAGCATATAGACGGATCTTGTTTTTTAATCCATTCTGTCACTCTCTGTCTCTTTATTGGTGCATTTAGTCCATTTTCATTCAGTGTAACTATAGATAGGTATGAGCTTAGTGCTGTCATTTTGATGTCTTTTTTTTGTGTGTTGTTGACAGTTTCTTTTTCCCACTTAATTATTTGTGCTGAGTAGTTTATATATTGTCTTTTCCTCTTATTCATTGTTGTTGATTTTGTTTCTGCTGAGTCTCTATTTTTTCTTGTATTTTATTTTGATGAGTACAATAGTTAGTCTCCTTTGTGGTTACCTGAATATTTACCCCTATTTCTCTAAGTTTTAACTTAACTTTTATTTCTTTGTATCGCCTTGTCTTCTTCTCCATATGAAAGATCTATGACTACATCTTTTAGTCCGTCTTTATTGTTTTAATGTTGTCTTCTTTTACATAATAACTTCACTTTTTCTCTGTTTTGAGTGTTTTCTTATCTTTATTTTTTGTGATTTCCCTGTCTGGGTTGACCTCTAATTGTTCAGTTCAGTGTTCTAGTCTTGGGATGATACCTGATATTATTTATCTTTTAACCAAAAGAACTCCCTTTAGTATTTCTTGCAGTTTTGGCTTTGATTTTACCAATTCCCTAAATTTCTGTTTATCTGGAAATGTCCTAATTTCACCTTCATATTTGAGAGACAGTTTTGCTGGATATATGATTCTTAGCTCACAACTTTTTTCCTTCAATGCTTTGTGTAAGTCATGCCATTGCCTTCTTGCCTGCATGGTTTCTTCTGAGTAGTCCGAGCTTATTCTTATTGACTCTCCTTTGTAGGTGACTTTTTGTTTAACCCTAGCTACTCTTAAAATTCTCTCTTTATCTTTGGTTTTGGCAACTTTGATTATAACATGTCTTGGTGACTTTCTTTTAAAATCTACCTTATGTGGAGTTCGATGACTGTCTCGGATAGATATCTTCTCATCTTTCATGATATCAGGGAAGTTTTCTGCCAACAAATCTTAAATAATTCTCTCTGTGTTTTCTGTTATCCCTCCCTGTTCTGGTATTCTAATCAGTCTTAGGTTATTTCTCTTGATAAAGTCCCACAGGATTCTTAAGTTTTCTTCATTTTTTTAAGTTCTTTTATCTGATTTTTCTTCAAGTATAATGGTGCCAAGTGCTTTATCTTCAAGCTTACCAATTCTGCCTTCCACTTGCTCAATTCTGCTCCTCCAACTTTCTGTTGAGTTGTTTAATTGTGTAACTTTATTATTAATCTTCTGAATTTCTAAGTGCTGTCTCTCTATGGATTCTTGTAGCTTATTAAATTTTTCATTATGTTCTCGAATAACCTTAATTTTTTCAACTACTTTATCTGTACGTTCCTTGGCTTGGTCTGTGTATTGCCTGATCACCTTCCTAATCTCATTCCTGTTGTCTTGAAGAGTTCTGTATATCAATATTTTGAATTCTGCATCCGGTAATTCCAGGAAGGCACCATCATCCAGAAGATCTGTTATTCTTTGTTTTGAGAGCTTGTTGAGGTGATCATGGTCTGTTTCTTTATGTGACTTGATATCGACTGTTGTCTCCGAGCCATCTATAAGTTACTGTATTAGTTTATATTATGTTTGCTTACTGTATCATAGCTTCTTGCTTTGTTTTGTTTTGATATGCCCAAATGGGTTGCTTGAGTGAGCTAGCTTGATTATTTTCACCTTTGAAACTCTGATGTCATGTTCCCAGATTGCTAGAGCTGTTATCAGGTATATCAGTCTAGAGTCCATTCACTTTTCTTGTATGAATTCAGCTCCGGTGTCCAGGTAGCTGATCATCAAGTGTGTGGCACAGCCTCTGTCGTACAGTCTTAGAGGGGCAGTGGTGATTGATGTAGTTACCAGTATCTGGTTGCAGCAGGGGGTCATGCTCTCAACAAGGCAGGGGGCTGAGAATCGTCCCCCACGTGTCTCTGAGGAAAGCACGTCCCTGGTCCCTACAGTGTATAGGTGGGTGGGTTCTGCAGATGGACCATGGGCACCCAGTGCTTTTGGTTGTAAGGACTGGGAGGTACCAGTTATCCTTGGTCCTGTGTCATGGGTGGCTGGGTGACCTGAGTGGAACCACCAGTCCTTATGCCCCTGATGTGGGTAGGTGAAGACTGTGTTTAATAGGCAAAGTGGTGTCAAATATCAAACACCCACCTCTCCACCACACAGCTGAAATGGTTGCAGTCTGCCAACAAGGTCCTAGTCTCCTGAAATAGGCCCACACAGTTCCACGTGGGGGTGAAAGTTATGCAAAGTCTATGGACCATTTACGTCTAGGCAAGAGCTGCTTCTGTCCTGAGCTCCCCCAGTTAGTGGAGCTCGTAGATTATCTTTTCCCCTGTTGTGAATTTGTTCCTACTCCAAGGCCGGGAGGATGGCTCAGGGCGCTCAACAGGGTTTGTCTCAGTTCCAGGGAAATCAACAACCACTGAAGCTGGCTTGGGGGTGGGGGGTTCAGTAAAATATATGCAAGTACTTAGCTTTTGCCGAGAGCGCTGTTCTTCTCTGGTTCTGGTGGTGTGAGTGGGCTGTGAGGCTGGCTATTTCTCCCTGAGGAGACTGTGGCTGAATGCTACTACCACAGCCACTCCTGGGAATGGTGTCAGAGGCATCCTGGCAATTCAGGTCCGGTAACTCCTCTCTACTTCTGAACTGACTCTCCCTTCCCCTGCTGCTCAGTCTGTTTCTGACTTTGCCTTTAATGTTCAGAGCTCCTAGCTTGTCATAAATGTAATCATCTTACTTGTTTTTTCGAGTCTTTGTTGTAAGAGGGATCTCTGGAAGCATCTGGCTTTTCCGCCATCTTGGCCCTGCCTCTCTGAAAATACCTTTTCACCACTTTCGGCTTAAATCAGCTCTGCTGAATTGTTCTTCCTTGCCCCTGGTTAAAATTTTGGTCAGACTCTAGAGCTCTTCTAGTCACTTTCAGATTTTTAAAAACTTGGAGCAGTCTAATATCTCAACTTCAAATTTCTCATCCATGTTAAGGCTTTCCCCTTCTCTAGCTGAGTTAGCTTCAAAAATCTGTAGTAGGGGAGGGAGATGTGAGAATTGTCTTCTTGTTCCCTTATTCCCCCTCCTTCCTGTTGGCTGCACATTTCTTTGCTCTCTAGGTTTGGGTCCAATTGGAGAAAAGATTTAAGGCAGATTAGAGTTAAAGGGCAAAGAATACTGTAGTCTCTTTTCTTTACATTACTCTTTCTGATGATGTCTATCATTTTGTGGGTCTAGGTTGTGGAAATAGGGCTGACAAGTGTCCCCAGAACACAGTTGTTAGGGACTCTTGGAAGTTTTCCTGATATGCACATAACAATTTTCCTTTTATGGACCTCCTTTTGTGGCATCTTCACAAAACTTCTCACCAGTTCATCTTTGTTGGTGTAATATTTTGCTGCCACAAAAGGTCTAATGTTGCTTGCAGTGATGGAGATGTTCTGGTCCATTCCTTTATTTGGACAACTTATAAATATGTTAAATAAAATGAGTACCTATTTCCATGCCTTAACAAACTCTTTTTTTACAGTAATACTGCCAATTTTTCCTACTCTTTGCTTCTTTCTCTAAGTCAATCCTTATTCCAGACAAAACACTTTTTCAAATCAATGGTAATTGCTTTTGGGGTGGGAACTTCTCAGTCTGTCTTTTTAGGCTGTAAAAATTTGTACACACTGGTTAACTCAATCCCCTTGCTTATTTATCCCTTCAGAAAACCAAAGAATTAGTCAGCTTTGTATCATCTGTCTAGAAACCACATAGCTTTTCACTAAATAAGTTCTCAGTAATCCTACACTTCGCTACTAGTCTACCAGTTTGTTAGTTTAGAAATAAAACCAATACTTTTCACTGTATAAATCCCAGGGTCCCATCTGTAATTTCTTTCTGGAGTATGAGTCTTTCATCAGCAACCTGCAATTCCTGGCGCACTGGAATCCTTTGTAGTGAAGCTCCAAATTTTGGCCAATAGTTTTGTAATTTAACTTCATTCAAAATTTTCCTGAAGTAGTACCCCCTGAGTCAGTGTGAGTTGTGGGGGAAACAGACATGAGTTCAAATACTGGTTCCACCACTTGGCAGTGTCATTTTGTAGGTACTAATAAAAATAAATATTATCATTATTATTTTTTTCCACTAAATATATGTATGAGTCTATAACATTCTGTGTAATGGTGATAATTTGGCATAAGAATCTCAGTTTTTTTGATTCAAACATTAAAAACCTGGGAGTGGATATGTTACGGATTGAATTATGCCTCCCTCAAATATGCTTTGGAATCTTAGTCCCTATACCTATGAATGTAATCCTGTTTGGAAATACTTTTTTTGTTATGTTAATTAGACCATACCGCAGTAGGGTGGGTACTAAATCTAATCACTTCTGAGTTATAAAAGAAGCAGGTTAGACACACACACACACACACACACACACACACTAGGGAAGACAGATGCCATATGAGGATTGCCAAGGAACCAAAGAACTCCTGGGCCTACTAACAAGGAAGAAATCAACATGACTGAGACCCTGATTTTGACTTTTAGCCTCCAGAACTGTACGGAGGTGTAACTGTGGTGTGGCAGGTATGGTAGGTATTGCACCAGCCCTGGGCATATGGTGCCACTAAGTAGATTTTATTAAACTGGTATGGTCACCAGCATATCTACAGAAAATGGCGCCTGTGGCAAGCACCGAAATTGTGCCCCTGTCCAAAGTTATCTTTTAGATAACTTTACCATAATATCAGCTCAAAAATACAAGTCAAGCTCGTTAATCTTTTAATTAACACATTACAATGCTTGAGGAAGGACGTTGGGCTGTACCAGGTTAATAGAAACTGCTCAGTGATGCCATGCACCCAGGGCCAGTGCCAATACCCTAGATACGCCACTGGCATGAGAAATAAATTTCTGTTCTTTAAAGTCACCTATTTGTGGTATTTGTGTTACAGCAGGACTAGGTAACCAAGACAGAATAGTATGCTAAAGTCTTCTGAAGCAATTAATTATCCTGTTAGTGCTTTTTTATGTTCCTAGGATTGTTCCAGAGGCCCTGACTTGCACAGGAGCCCTGATGGCATAGTGGCCAAGAGCTATGGTGAGCCGTGTCTGTTAACCAAAAGGTCGGCAGTTCAAATCTATCAGCTGCTCCTTGGAAACCCTATGGGGCAGTTTTAATCTGTCCTATAGGGTCACTATAAGTTGGAATTGACTCAATGACAATGGGCTTAGTGTTTTGTTTTGTTGACTTGAACTAATAAATAGTAACAGTAACACCATCTGTAGTGAAAACTCACTCAGAACTAAACACTGTAAGGAAGGCTGCCCACTGGGATCCAAGAGCCTGGATATGGGATCCATCTTGTCAACATACTTGGAGGGATTGGAGCTTTATGAAAACAACGTAAAAGATAGTCATTAAAGAGAAAATTCACCTTACGAAACGACATTTTATGTATCTCGGCATGTAATTAACTTATTAATAATTTGCACAATGAACCAGAATATGATGATGTTAAAACAAAATATAAAAATAATATTGATTTTCAACTGTACATCCCTGGAAGTCAGAACAAATGTGTGTTTAAGAGATTTTTCTTTTCTTTGGTTTTGTTAAATTTGTTAAATTTCTCTTCTTCTCGAGTCAGCCATATTCTCGTAACCCTTTTTTGGTCAATGTGTTATACTTTTTCAAGGCTGAAATAGTCACATTCTTCAATGTTTTTCAGTGCTACACTCAAGGGTTTGCATCTTCCAACGTGCTCTAGAAATAACCCCCGCTAGTCACTTATCAATCAGCCCAGGAGTGTGTCAGCCCTGCTGTCCGCCCCGAGTGGCTGTGTGATCAGCCCTCTGCCCATTTGTGTCCTGTCTAAACTGTGATGAGGTAAATAGGGCTCTTATCTCTTTCCCAGCATAAAGTATACTTTTATGATTGAGGCTCCAAACTGAAAAGTAGATTCCGCTTTGAACAGAAATGTGAATGTCATTCTGCTTCCTGGTTAATTCTGTTAAGGGCCCACCTTGGCTGCTCAGCTCATTTACACCCACTGTAATGTGACTTGCATTTTAAGGTTCCGTGTGTCCCAGAAAATATCCCTTGAGATGCTTACTAAAAAATAATTTCAAATTGAAGTACACTGGGCAGCAGCGCATAACGCCATCCCCTCTTGGAAATTCTTACTGTACATTTGGGACGTATAGGTTCTGGAACGTTCTACAGAAAAAACACTTGGCTTAAGGTAGAACTTCCCAGCTTATTTTATTTTTTTCTAAGACACCTATTAACCTCTCAGGGCACTTCCGATTTGGGGCAGTTTGGAAATGCTGGTGTAAGCTTTGAGGGTAAAAAACACTGCCATATAGACTCATCTAATCATCACAACATTCCTGACAAGTATTCAGGGACAAGGATCTAATTTCACAGAAGAGGAAACTGATTCTTCAAGTAGTTGCTGGGATCCGGATAACTACTCTATAGGCTGGGAGAAGTGCTGACATGGCATGGTGTTCACAAGAACCCCAGATTTGGGTTGCTCAGAAAAGAAAGTCAATCTGCTGAGAGTCTGTGTGTTTGTGTGTGTGCGTGCGTGCACATATGTGCTAATTTCCGGCTACATACATTTGAGTAGGTCTCAACTAAGATTCTGGAAAGCTGGGGATGGTTGAACTCAATTCATGGTCTGTTGGCATAGCCAAGTTTACAGGTCAAATGCCCCAGACCTGTGCTGTCAACGCCTCCAGTCTTATAGATGTCATTACATTTTGTGGCCTTAGCAGTAGGAGGCCAACTGGTTTGAGCACAAGCCCAGAAACACAGACCCTCTTGGTGGTAATCCAGTATGCACAGGACTTAGAAAAGTTTAACGGGTAGAACCCCTTTCAGTAATTTGGACATCAGTCAGAGAAAACAAGCCACTGGCTTCTTCCTAGTTCATTTTCCCTTTGATATATGAGAAATACAGTGCCCCACTGAGTCTCATGCTTTACACGGGCAGCCTCTGCTGTTGGATCCAATCTCACCAGACATTCACGGTAGAATTTTTCTTTGCAAAAACCACCCACAAAGGGACATGTGGATTTAAAGGTTTCTCCATGCAGTCGGCAACTGAAGTGACTGAGTTCCCATAGGCTAAAGTGTTGCCAAGTTGGAAATTTCCTCCATATAGGCTTTTCAGAACTTCTGTTGATGGAACTTCAGCAATTAAGTTTTTTTTTTTTTTTTTATGACTTTAAGTGATCATTTAAGTGCAGCTGCATTGTTTTCATAACCAAAAGACGTTCAGAATGGAGACATTTTACCCAAACCCAAGTCTGATGAATATTTTTACATATCCATTATATAAGCATTTTAGCAGAGAGAGTCACGTTTTCATCATTTCTAAAGTTATTCAGATGATTCATAGAAACTGAAGATTGTGGATTTCTGTGGTGCTTGTACTTTCTTCACTCGTTGATATGTACATTTATAGATCTGGAAGGTTTGGTTTAGAATCCAATGGAACCTCATAAAACTTCAGGGTAAATCCCAAATTAGTTTGACCCATTAGTCTAGTTATCTAATGTGGATAGCTCAAGGTATCCTCACATCAGAGTAACTGGGCAAATAAAAAGATCTGGACATGTATTTTTCAAAGAAGAGAAATTTTGTTTTGATTAGGATGCTAACAAAGACTGTTGATGCTAAATGAATCTGAAGCTCCTATGCAAATAATTAGATACTGAGCGTGGATGCCTGGCCACCACCTTCTATTCCGCTCACTGTTCATGTTTGATACATCCATTCTTTTCCCATTCAAGACTGACCTCTGGATCCTATAATTAGATTTAAAATGTGGCATGAAAAGACTCTTATCAAGGAAGACTGATTTGTCTCAGATCACGTTGTTAAGTTTCCACTAAAATAAACTCCCTTTCATTCTCAGTGAGTGTTTTCCCATGCTACCTTATAGCCTTCTGTGATTAAACCGAGGACAATGAGGGATAAAGGTGAGGTTGAGGAGAGGTGTGCGTGGCAGAAAGGGGATCGATGGGGCAAGAGCCATGCTGTTGCAGTCAAGTTTGTAGCTTAGAAAACTTGTGGAGGATAACAAATTGCAGAAACTATGCGTTATCTGTAAATTGCAAACACAAACACATTAAGATGATTTCAGTGGCAAGGTGTTAAACTGCTCATGTTTAGTAGACATTCAAATTAAATTTATTGGTCTGTATTTCCTTTTTTTTTTCTTTTTTTTTATTTCCTTATCTACAAACTTGAAACTTAAAAACTTTGAAAAGAGGAAAACATTTTTTTTTTAATTTGTGGCAAATTCATTTGATAATTATACCTGACCTGAACTCACATTAGGAAAATATGTAGTTTAATTTTTCCCTTTTGTATGAATATTCGTATTTTTGCTACAGTGATATTAACCTGTTTGATTTTGGAGTACTGTCCCAGCTTAGAGCACTCTGCTGTTAACCAAAAAGGTAGAGTATTCGAACTTACCAGCTGTTCTGTGGGAAAAAAGATGTAGCAGTCTGCTTCTGTAAAGATTTACAGCCTTGGAAACCCTATGGGGCAGTTCTACTCTGTCCTGTAGGGTCTCTGTGAGTCAAATTGACTTGACAGCAGTGGGTTTTTCTTTTTTTTTGGTCCAAGACCTAATGGGGCATTCCATAAACACCCTGTTAATTTCTAAAATTGAAAAAATTATAATTTTGAAACATACATGGTCTCAGGGTTTTGAATAAAGGAATATGAATAAAGAATTTGAATAAAGGACTTTGTGATTGTATTCACACACACACACACACACAATTATATATGCTCATTTTAACCAGTCAAGCAATATACAAAAATAGAAGGAAGAAAGTAAAAAATTATCTCAAATCCCACCACCCAAAAATGATCACTGTCTACAGCTGTTGAACATTATATTATTTCTATGTGTATGTAGACAGATAGCAAGATGATTAGGCATAATTTTCTAAAATAAGATCATCCTGCATAGTACAAAAAAATACTTCATCTTCAGAGGTATTAGTTTCTAAAATGTTCCTCCAAGTTTAAAGGAAGATAATGAGCTGAAATTGACTTGATGCCAATGGGTGAACAACAAACAACCTGAGGTTAGAATTGTTACACGTGTATTTAGTTGCACGTTTTGATTTTAGGCTATACCAATTAGCTGCCATTATAAACATGAGAAAGTTAATTCTCTTATAATTTACCTCAAGTGCAGCCCTAGCTGCATCTCATGTGCACACCTCAAGGGCAGCCACTGCTTGTCTGTTAGTGGAGGCTTTCCTGTTGCCATGATGCTGAACAGGTTTAGTGGAGCATAAAGCTAAGATAGACTAGAAGAAAGGCCTTGCAACCTACTTCTGAAAAATCAGCCAATGAAAACCCTATGGGTACAATGGTCCAATTCCGTTGTGGATGGAGTTACCATGAGTCCAAGGCCAACTTAACAGCAGCTAACAACACAACATCCTTTCTCCTCTCCACTTGCAAATTTTTACATATACATTCTGTTCTGCTGTCATCATTCACTCAGTTCTATAAAAATTAATAAATGGTTTCCATGTTGACAGCCAGGCCTTTTTACCATAGCTTCTTCACTTCTGACTTTTTAATTTTGATTTATTTCTTGTTTAAATAGATGTTGTCTTCAAGTATTTTTTCAAGAAAGGCTCATGGTACATGATTTCTCTTTTTTTTTTATAATAATTTTTATTGAGCTTTAAGTGAACGTTTACAAATCAAGTCAGTCTGTCACATATAAGCTTATACACATCTTACTCCATACTCCCACTTACTCTCCCCCTAATGAGTCAGCACTTCCAGTCTCTCTTTTCGTGACAATTTTGCCAGTTTCTAACCCTCTCTACCCTCCTATCTCCCCTCCAGACAGGAGATGCCAACACAGTCTCAAGTGTCCACCTGATACAAGTAGCTCACTCTTCATCAGCATCTCTCTCCTACCCATTGTCCAGTCCCTTCCGTGTCTGATGAGTTGTCTTCGGGAATGGTTCCTGTCCTGGGCCAACAGAAGGCTTGGGGACCATGACCGCCAGGATTCCTCTAGTCTCAGTCAGACCATTAAGTCTGGTCTTTTTATGAGAATTTGGGGTCTGCATCCCACTGATCTCCTGCTCCCTCAGGGGTTCTCTGTTGTGCTCCCTGTCAGGGCAGTCATCGATTGTGGCCGGGCACCATCTAGTTCTTCTGGTCTCAGGATGATGTAGGTCTCTGGTTCATGTGGCCCTTTCTGTCTCTTGGGCTCATAGTTGTCATGTGACCTTGGTGTTCTTCATTCTCCTTTGATCCAGGTGGGTTGAGACCAATTGATGCATCTTAGATGGCCGCTTGTTAGCATTTAAGACCCCAGACGCCACATTTCAAAGTTGGATGCAGAACGTTTTCATAATAGAATTATTTTGCCAATTGACTTAGAAGTCCCCTTAAGCCATAGTCCCCAAACCCCCGCCCTTGCTCCGCTGACCTTTGAAGCATTCAGTTTATCCCAGAAACTGCTTTTGGTCCAGTCCAGTTGAGCTGACCTTCCATGTATTGAGTACTGTCCTTCCCTTCACCTAAAGTAGTTCTTATCTACTAACTAATCAGTAAATAACCTTCTCCCCCCGCCCCCTCGTAACCACAAAAGTATGTGTTCTTCTCAGTTTATACTATTTCTCAAGATCTTGTAATAGTGGTCCTATACAATATTTGTCCTTTTGCCTCTGACTAATTTCGCTCAGCATAATGACTTCCAGGTTCCTCCATGTCATGAAATGTTTCACCGATTCGTCACTGTTCTTTATCGATGAGTACTATTCCATTGTGTGAATATACCACAATTTATTTAACCATTCATCCGTTGATGGACACCTTGGTTGCTTCCAGCTTTTTGCTATTGTAAACAGAGCTGCAATAAACATGGGTGTGCACATATCTGTTCATGTGAAGGCTCTTATTTCTCTAGGGTATATTCCGAGGAATGGAATTTCTGGGTTGTATGGTAGTTCTATTTCTAACTTTTTAAGAAAAGGCCAGATAGATTTCCAAAGTGGTTGTACCATTTTACATTCCCACCAGCAGTGTATAAGAGTTCCAGTCTCTCCACAGCCTCTCCAACATTTATTATTTTGTGTTTTTTGGATTAATGCCAGCTTTCTTTCTCTTTGTTGGAGATGGAATCTCATCGTAGTTTTAATTTGTATTTCTCTAATGGCTAATGATGAAGAGCATTTTCTCATGTATCTGTTAGCTGCCTGAATATCTTCTTTAGTGAAGTGTGTGTTCATCTCCTTTGCCCACTTCTTGATTGGGTTGTTTGTCTTTTTGTGGTTGAGTTTTAACAGAATCATATAGATTTTAGAGATCAGGCGCTGGTCTGAGATGTCATAGCTGAAAATTCTTTCCCAGTCTGTAGGTGGTCTTTTTACTCTTTTGGTGAAGTCTTTGGATGAGCATAGGTGTTTGATTTTTAGGAGCTCCCAGTTATCTGGTTTCTCTTCATCATTTTTGGTAATGTTTTGTATTCTGTTTATGCCTTGTATTAGGGCTCCTAACGTTGTCCCTATTTTTTCTTCCATGATCTTCATTGTTTTAGTCTTTATGTTTAGGTCTTTGATCCACTTGGAGTTACTTTTTGTGCATGGTGTGAGGTATGGGTCCTGTTTCATTTTTTTTTTAATGGATATCCAGTTATGCCAGCATCATTTGTTAAAAAGACTATCTTTTCCCCAATTAACTGACACTGGGCCTTTGTCAAACATCAGCTGCTTATATATGGATGGATTTATATCTGGGTTCTCAATTCTGTTCCATTGGTCTATGTGCCTGTTGTTGTACCAGTACCAGGCTGTTTTGACTACTGTGGCTGTATAATAGGTTCTAAAATCAGGTAGAGTGAGGCCTCTCCCTTTCTTCTTCTTTTTCAGTAATGCTTTACTTATCCGAGGCTTCTTTCCCTTCCATATGAAGTTGGTGATTTGTTTCTCCATCACATTAAAAAATGACATTGGAATTTGGATCAGAAATGCATTGTATGTATACATGGCTTTTGGTAGAACAGACATTTTTACTATGTTAAGTCTTCCTATCCATGAGCAAGGTATGTTTTTCCACTTAATTAGGTCCTTTTTAGTTTCTTGTAGTAGTACTTTGTAGTTTTCTTTATATAGGTCTTTTACATCTTTGGTAACATTTATTCCTAAGTATTTTATCTTCTTGGGGGCTACTGTGAATGGTATTGATTTGGTTATTTCCTCTTTAGTGTTCTTTTTGTTGATGTAGAGGAATCCAAGTGATTTTTGTATGTTTATCTTATAACCTGAGACTCCGCCAAATTCTTCTATTAGTTTCAGTAGTTTTCTGGAGGATTCCTTAGGGATTTCTGTGTATAAGATTATGTCATCTGCAAATAGAGATAATTTTACTTCCTCCTTGCCAATCCGGATGCCCTTTATTTCTTTATCTAGCCTAATTGCTCTGGCTAGGACTTCTAGCACAACGTTGAATAAGAGCAGTGATAAAGGGCATCCTTGTCTGGTTCCCGTTCTCAAGGGAAATGCTTTCAGGTTCTCTCCATTTAGAGTGATTTTGGCTGTTGGCTTTGTATAGATGCCCTTTATTATGTTGAGGAATTTTCCTTCAATTCCTATTTTGCTGAGAGTTTTTATCATGAATGGGTGTTGGATTTTGTCAAATGCCTTTTCTGCATCAATTGATAAGATCATGTGGCTTTTGTCTTTTGTTTTATTTATATGGTGGATTACATTAATGGTTTTTCTAATATTAAACCAGCCTTGCATACCTGGTATAAATCCCACTTGATCGTGGTGGATTATTTTTTTGATATGTTGTTGAATTCTATTGGCTAGAATTTTGTTGAGGATTTTTGCATCAATGTTCATGAGGGATATAGGTCTGTAATTTTCTTTTTTTGTGATGTCTTTACCTGGTTTTGGTATCAGGGATATGGTGGTTACCTGGTTTTGGTATCAGGGATATGGTGGCTTCATAGAATGAGTTAGGCAGGATTCCGTCATTTTCTATGCTTTGAAATACCTTTAGTAGTAGTGGTGTTAACTCTTCTCTGAAAGTTTGGTAGAACTCTGCAGTGAAGCCGTCCAGGCCAGGGCTTTTTTTTTGTTCGGAGTTTTTTGATTACCATTTCAATCTCTTTTTTTGTTATGGGTCTATTTAGTTGTTCTACTTCTGAATGTGTTAGTTTAGGTAGGTAGTGTTTTTCCAGGAATTCATCCATTTCTTCTAGGTTTGCAAATTTGTTACAGTACAATTTTTCGTAATAATCTGATATGATTCTTTTAATTTCAGTTGGGTCTCTTGTGATGTGGCCCTTCTCGTTTCTTATTTGGGTTATTTGTTTCCTTTCCTGTATTTCTTTAGTCAGTCTAGCCAATGGTTTATCAATTTTGTTAATTTTTTCAAAGAACCAGCTTTTGGCTTTGTTAATTCTTTCAACTGTTTTTCTGTTCTCTAATTCATTTAGTTCAGCTCTAATTTTTATTACTTGTTTTCTTCTGGTGTCTGATGGATTCTTTTGTTGCTCACTTTCTATTTGTTCAAGTTGTAGGGACAGTTCTCTGCTTTTGGCTCTTTCTTCTTTTTGTATGTGTGCATTTATCGATATAAATTGGCCTCTGAGTACTGCTTTTGCTGTGTCCCAGAGGTTTTGTTAGGAAGTATTTTCATTCTCGTTGCATTCTATGAATTTCTTTATTCCCTCCTTGATGTCTTCTATAACCCAGTCTTTTTTCAGGAGGGTATTGTTCAGTTTCCAAGTATTTGATTTCTTTTCCCTAGTTTTTCTGTTATTGATTTCTAGCTTCATTGCCTTGTGGTCTGAGAAGATGCTTTGTAATATTTCGATGTTTTGGACTCTGCAAAGGTTTGTTTTATGACCTAATATGTGGTCTATTCTAGAGAATGTTCCATGTGCGCTAGAAAAAAAAGTATACTTTGCAGCAGTTGGGTGGAGAGTTCTGTATAAGTCAATGAGGTCAAGTTGGTTGATTGTTGTAATTAGGTCTTCCGTGTCTCTATTGAGCTTCTTACTGGATGTCCTGTCCTCCGAAAGTGGTGTGTTGAAGTCTCCTACTATAATTGTGGAGGTGTCTATCTCACTTTTCAGGTCTGTTAAAGTTTGTTTTATGTATCTTGCAGCTCTGTCATTGGGTGCATAAATATTTAATATGGTTATATCTTCCTGGTCAATTGTCCCTTTTATCATTACGTAGTGTCCTTCTTTATCCTTTGTGGTGGATTTAACTTTAAAGTCTATTTACTCCTGCTCTTTTTTGCTTATTGTTTGCTTGATATATTTTTTTCCATCCTTTGAGTTTTAGTTTGTTTGTGTCTCTAAGTCTAAGGTGTGTCTCTTGTAGGCAGCATATAGACAGATCGTGTTTCTTTATCCAGTCTGAGACTCTCTGTCTCTTTATTGGTGCGTTTAGTCCATTTACATTCAGTGTAATTATAGATAAGTATGTGTTTAGTGCTGTCATTTTGATACCTTTTTATGCGTGTTGTTGACAATTTCATTTTTCCACTTACATTTTTGTGCTGAGACGTTTTTCTTTGTAAATTGTGTGTTCCTCATTTTCATAGTATTTGACTTTATGTTTGCTGAGTCCTTACGTTTTTCTTGATTTTTATTTTGAGTTATGGAGTTGTTACACCTCTTTGTGGTTACCTTAATATTTACCCCTATTTTTCTAAGTAAAAACCTAACTTGTATTGTCCTATATCGCCTTGTATCCCTCTCCATATGGCAGTTCTATGCCACCTGTATTTAGTCCCTCTTTTTGATTATTGTGATCTTTTGCATATTGACTTCAATGATTCCCTGTTTCGAGTGTTTTTTTTTTTTTTAATTAATCTTAATTTGTTTTTGTGATTTCCCTATTTGAGTTGATATCAGGATGTTCTGTTCTGTGACCTTGTGTTGTGCTGGTACCTGATATTATTGGTTTTCTGACCAATTTCCTTTAGTATTTCTTATAGCTTTGGTTGGGTTTTTGCAAATTCTCTAAGCTTGTGTTTATCTGTAAATGTCTTAATTTCGCCTTCATATTTCAGAGAGAGTTTTGCTGGATATATGATCCTTGGCTGACAGTTTTTCTCCTTCAGTGCTCTGTATATGTCATCCCATTGCCTTCTTGCCTGCATGGTTTCTGCTGAGTAGTCTGAACTTATTCCTATTGATTCTCCATTGTAGGAGACCTTTCTTTTATCCCTGCTGCTTTTAAAATTTTCTCTTTATCTTTGGTTTTGGCAAGTTTGATGATAATATGTCTTGGTGATTTTCTTTTTGGATCAATCTTAAATGGGGTTCAATGAGTCTTGGATAGATATCCTTTCGTCTTTCATGATGTCGGGGAAGTTTTCTACCAATAGATCTTCAACTATTCTCTCTGTGTTTTTTGTTATCCCTCCCTGTTCTGGGACTCCAATCACACGCAAGTTATTCTTCTTGATAGAGTCCCACATGATTCTTAGGGTTTCTTCATTTTTTTTAATTCTTTTATCTGATTTTTTTTTTCAGCTATATTGGTGTTAATTCCCTGGTCCTCCAGATTTCCCACTCTGCATTCTAATTGCTCGAGTCTGCTCCTCTGACTTCCTATTGAGTTGTCTAATTCTGTAATTTTATTGTTAATCTTTTGGATTTCTACATGCTGTCTCTCTATGGATTCTTGCAATTTATTAATTTTTCCACTATGTTCTTGAATAATCTTTCTGAGTTCTTCAACTGCTTTATCAGTGTGTTCCTTGGCTTTTTCTGTAGATTGCCTTATTTCATTTCTGAGGTCATCCCTGTAAATTAGTTTTTTATATTCTGTATCTGG
This sequence comes from Loxodonta africana, assembly GCF_030014295.1. NCBI lineage: Eukaryota > Metazoa > Chordata > Mammalia > Proboscidea > Elephantidae > Loxodonta > Loxodonta africana. The sequence goes on from NC_087358.1 coordinate 61,322,895, forward strand.
CAATTCCAGGATTGTATCTTCATTTGGGAAAGATTTTGATTCTTTAGTTTGGGGAGTTGTAGAAGCAGTCACCGTCTGCTTCTTTATGTGGTTTGATGTCGACTGCTGTCTCCGAGCCATCACGAAGATATTGTAGTGATTTATTCTATATTTGCTCACTGAGTCTTATCTTGTTTTGTTTTCTTTCAGTATATGTAGATGGGCTACTAGATTGAGCTGTCTTGATTGTTGTAGCCCTTGACTCACTTATGTCCTATTACCAGCTGGTTTGGGCTGTTACCAGATATATAAGCCTGAGTCCATTCACTATTCTTGAGTAGAATCTGATTTTGGGTCCACCTATTTTTTAGAGAAGTAGTGGTGATAGTTTTGTGCACCAGACCTTAGGCCCCCAATGCAAGTACCTCTGCAGATTGGTAGGTGTGACCCTCCTTAGTCCCCTAAGGCAGGAGGCTATGTGGTCTGGGGGGAGCTTCAGCCCTCGGTTCCCTGTTGTGGGTCAGCGAGGGCTCTGTTGAATAAGCAGAGATATCAGACCTGGGAAACTTGTCTTTCCAGTAAATCCGCTAAAACAAGTGCAGTCAGATCCCTATCAGAAATTCCTTTGCATTATAATAGCCACCTTGTTCCCTGTAGGGATGAAAGCCCAAGACTGTGGATCACATATGCTTGGCTGGAGCTGGTTCTGTGTTTTGAGTCCAATTAGGGAAGGATTTTTGGTCCCTGGGTTTTTTGTAGTTGCTTCTCTCAGGCCAGAAGAATGGGTTAGGAAAAGACCAAAAAAAAAAGGGAAAAGAAAAACCAAGGAGCAGTTCTCCCTCTGGCTCAGGAAATTCCAATGTTAATGAAGCCGCCTGGGAAGGGGAGGGGAGGGTTCAGATAGATAGGAGAGAGTAGCACCCCAGAATATAGACAAAGTTACTTATCTTGCTTGGGATGACTGTTTTATCTGAGATTCCCGAGTAGCGCATTGCCTGTGTGCACTGGCTGGGTAGAGATTGCCCCCGAGGGTCAGGCCACATCCCGTGCTTGCACTGTCTCAGAAGCCACGGTTAGTTCCTCCATTCCCAGTCCAAAGCCCAGCGCCAAGGTTCCCTGGCTGGGACGCTGCACTCCTGGCTCCAAAATCAGTTGCTGCCTCCCTGTGACTTCTTCTCCTGTCAGTCGCATTGCTGGGCTGCCTGCGTGCACTGGCTGGGCTTCCCCTGAGGTCAGTTCAGGGGGCTAGGGCTGCGCCTCATTTTTGCGCTGTCTCAGGATGCCATGCTCAGCTCCCCTGCGCTCAGTCCAAAGCCCGGCGCCAAGGTTTCCTGACTGGGACACTGGCTCCAGGCTCCGAAAACAGTCGCTGCTTCCCTGTGGTTGTTCGTTCTCAGTCTCTGTCAGTCAGGTCAACTCTTTAAATCTGTGTTCGTTGGTCAGGGTTCGTCGATTGTCATGTATGTGATCGATTCACTTGTTTTTCTGAGTCTTTTTTGCAAGAGGGATCCGAGGTAGCATCTACCTAGTCAGCCATCTTGGCCCCGCCTCCTACATGATTTCTCTTATGTTTGAGAATGTCTGTCTGATACTTTTATACTTGGCTCAAAGGACAACTTGACTGGGTATAAAATTCTTTGGTCTCACTTTCTTTCAAAAATTTGTTACAAAGTTTTGTACACATATTTGAGCATTAAATATAACTATAGAGAAGTTTAAAGGCAATCTATTTTTTTTTCTTGTTTTGTAGATAATTTGATTTTTCCATAGGGATTCCCAATTTATTCTTGAAATTCATTAGCTTTACAAAGATTCAAGACTTCCTTAATTTCCAGAAAGTTTTATGGTAATATCTTTAAATCTATGTGCTAGTTTTGTCATTATTTTTAGGGACATCAATTTGACAATGTTGTAGCTCCTTTATCTTTAGTATCTGTAATCTTATTTCTAATCACTTTCTTGTATTTTGTATTATTTTGTTTCATTTTCTCTTCTAATCATATTTCTGACTACAGTCATGTTTATTCTACTACTTATTTCTAAACAAATAATTTGTTCCAAGTGCACCTCTCATTCCTAGAGTACTCTTCTGACATATATTCTCTATTTACCTTTTGATTTTTTTTTTAAACACATTTTTATCTTACTCTGCCTTTGCATAAACATTATATAAAGTTCCTTAGGAATATTACTCATTTCTTAACAGGGAAAGTTCTATTTGGGCAAGCTATTTCTAAAAAATAGGTAAGGGAGAACAGGCAAAAATAAGTTTCAATATGGGTTTATTGTCTTGAACATTCTTTGCCAAATCTCTAATAGTCTCTCCCCTGGTGCACATCTCCTTTCAGTGTTGACTTTGGGGATATTGGCATTAGGAAACCTTCCTGAATCACAGGTTCCCTCTATTCTGCGATGACGCTGGTGGCTTTCTCTCCCTCTTTCAACCTGTTTCACCTGGGACCATCTCTCAGGGACAGAAAGTTGCAATGTAGAAAGTGATGGTGTACTGCCTGCTTATATCTTGCTTAAGACCTGCCTCCCTTGAAATTACTTGAGTAGGATTAAGTTTCTAAAAGGGCATTTATGAAAGTCTCCTAGATCTTATTATTGGTCTATATGGTTTTACAGACTATGCTAGTTTTGGAATTGTAATTGAAAGAGTAAGACTGAAAGGATGCAGTAAAAAAAAAAAAAAAAAATTGATTCTTTTTCTCCCGGCCCATTCATACTTGTCTTGTGGGCCTGATTTTTCCCATCCCTGGGCTAATATTTAGGGTATATCTCAAGATTTTTCTATTCAACCTCAGATGATAAATGCCCACTAGTCACTTGGAGTCACAGAAACTGACTTCTTCTCAGTTAAGTGTCTAGACTCCCTGACTTTTCTAGGCACTCTTGCCTAATAATAAAAAGACTCATTTCAATAATTAAGATGTCTAGTCCTCTGTAATAATCAAAACACTAAACTTCATTCCAAGTCATCTTCACAATCTCTTCACCTAGACTTCTTCCTGATTCCTCCACCTCACTAGGTTGCTCTGGCTCATCCAGTGATGAACGGAGATAGGGACGCATGTACAGCTCACCTGAGGGGCTCAGAGGAATCTGGCATTACTCTCTCCTTCACCTGGTGGTCTTATAAAGCTGATTCTCTCTCTGGGATTGGCAGATTTTAAAGCAGAGTCTTTCTTAGGAGTTTCTGAGTTTTTTGGAGACCCCTCATCATGATGAGATTTTTTGCCTGCAACTCCCTTTATGTAGGAGATGTCTCCTCTAATCAAACTCCTTCAAACTCCACCCAGCCATGTAAGCTGGAGTCCCATGAACTGCCTGTTAATGTTCTTGGAAAAAATCTTTTAAGGACAGCACCATCTCTCCCTCCTCTGTGCCCCAAATTTGTCCACACCCACGCATTTTTAAATTTTACTTCATATATTTTTATTAAAACACAATTCACATACCATAAACTTCATTCTTTTAACGTGTTCCATTCAGTGAGTTTTGGTATAATCAGGGAGATTTGCAGTCATCACCACTAATTACAGAACATTTGCTTCACCCCCAAAAGAAGCCCTGTACCCATTTCAGTCACTTCCCATTCCCTCATCCTTGCAGGCTTTGGAAACCATTATTTTTCTTTTTGTCTTTATGGATTTACCTCTTATGGATGTATCGTATAAATGGAATAATACACTATGTGGCCTTTTGTGTTTGGTTTCTTTCACTTAACATAACGTGTTAAGTGAAACCTTGGTTTGCCTTAGTTATCTAGTGCTGCTGTAACAGAAATACCACAAGTGAATGGCTTTAACAAAGAGAAATTATTCTTTTACAATCTAGGAGGCTGGAAGTTCGAATTCAGGGCACCAGCTCCAGGGGAAGACCTTCTCTCTCTGTTTGCTCTGCAGGAAGGTCCTTGTCATCAGTGTTTCCACTGACTGAGTTGCTTCTCAGTGCAGCGATTAAGAGCTTGGCTGCTAACCAAAACGTTGGCAGTTCAAATGCACCAGCTCCTTCTCGGAAACCCTCAGGGGCAGTTCTACTCTGTCCTATAGGGTTGCTAGGAGTCGGAATTGACTTGATGGCAACAGGTTTGGTTTTTTTGCTTTGAATCATATTATGCGTCTTTTCATGTGCTTATTGGCCACTTGTATATATAGTCTTTGGGGAAGTGCTTATTTAGGTCTTTTTCCTATTTTTTTAATTGAGTTGTTTGTCTTTTTATTATTGAGTTTTAAGAGTTCTGTATATATTCTAAACATCAGTCCTATATGATTCACAAATATTTTCCTCATTTGTAGATTGTCTTTTTACTTTGACAGTGTCTTCTGAAGCAAAAAGTTTTTTTTTTCACTTTTTTAAAAATATTGTTATACTTTAGATGAAGGATTGCAGAGCAGACTGGTTTCTCATTAAACAGTTAATACACATATTGTTTTGTGACATTGTTTACCAGTCCAAGACATGTCAACACTCTCCACTTTCCAACCTTGGGTTCCCCATTACCAGCTTTCCTATCCCCTCCTGCCTTCTTGTCCTTCCTTCTGGGCTGGTGTGCCCATTTAGCCTCGTTTTGTTTTACGGGCCTGTCTAATCTTTGGCTGAAGGGTGAACCTCAGGAGTGATCTCATTACTGAGCTAAAAGGGTGTCCGGGGTCAGTGCTCTCGGGATTTCTCCAATCTCTGTCAGACCAGTAAGTCTGGTCTTTTTGTATGTGTGTGTGAGTTAGAATTTTGTTCTACATTTTTCTCAAGCTCTATCTGGGACCCTCTACTGTGATCCCTGTCAGAGTAGTCAGTGGTGGTGGCCGAGCACCATCTAGTTGTGCTGTACTGAGTCCGGTGGAGGCTGTGGTAGATGTGGTCCAATAGTGCTTTGGACTAATCTTTCCCTTGTGTCTTTGATTTTCCTCATTCTCCCTTGTTCCAGATGGGGTGAGACGAGTGGAATATCTTAGATGGCCGCTCACAGGCCTTTAAGACCCCAGATGCTACTCACCAAAGTAGACTGTAGAACATTTTCTTTATAAATTGTTATGCCAGTTGAGCTCAAAAAGTTTTTAGTTTTGATGATGAATTTATCAATTTTTCCTTTATGCTTGTGCATTATGTGAGATATGTAAGAAATTATTGTCTAATCCAAGGTCATAAAGATTTATGCCTATATTCTTCTAAGAGTTTTATACTTTTAGTTCTTAAATTTTAGGTGCCTGATCCATTTTTAGTTTTGTACATAGTGTGAGGTAGGGGTTCAACTTCATTCCTTTGCATATGATATCCAGTTGTCCCAGCACCATTTATTCTTTCCTCTATTGGATTGTCTTAGCACCCTTGTCTACAATCAGTTCCCCATAAATACATGAGATTCTTTTTGTACACTCAGTTCTGTTTCTTTGGTCTATATGCCTATCATTATACCAGTACCAAACTGTTTTGATTACTATAACTTTATAGTATGTTTTGAGATCAGGAAGCACGAGTCCTGCTACTTTGTTCTTCTTTCTCAAGGTTACTTTGGCTATTCAGGCCCCTTGTAGTTCCATACAAATTTGAGGATTGGCTTCTCTATTTCTAGATGAAGGCTATTGGAATTTTGATGGAGATCGCATTGAATCTATAGATTGCTTTGGATAGTATTGTCATTTAAACAATATTAGGCCTATCAAGCCATGAACATAGAATGTCTTTCCATTTATTTAAGTCTTCTTTAATTTTTTTCAGTAATATTTTATTGTTTTCAGTGTACGAGTCTTTCACTTCCCTGGTTAAATTTATTCCTTCATATTTTATTCCTTTAGGTATGATTATAAATGTAATTGTTTACTTAATTTCCTTTCAGATTGCTTATTGCTGATGTATGGAAACTGGTCTGATTTTTGTATGTTGACCTTATGTTCTACCATTTTGCTGAATTTCTTTCTCATTTTGACATTATGATATACTTACTTTTAGAAAAATACATATCATGCCTAGGGTCTGAAGAACTTTTGTTAACTCTCAGCATCCTTCTTAATTCTGGTCCAAATTTCATTGTATTTGGCAAAAATTCACTATGGTTTATGGTTTGATGTTGTACTCCTTTTTTTTTTTTGTTATTGTTTCACAGAAATGGTGGTTTGACTCTATTTTTCATTCTTCTGTTGTTTTTGCTGGGTTTCAAGGCAAGGGAGGGGAAAAAATGCTCCATTATTTTTAACCAGAAGCCTGTAAGTATACTTCATGGTGGATTTACTGCATATATTCCCTAAGGTGTCTCATTGGAAGACTATCCTAGTATAGGCTTAAAATATGATCAGTGATGCTGCTTTGTAAATGAAGTTCCTTTTTCTCAGGCCATAACACTATGGGTGAAATACTTAATACTCATCCTCAATACTCCATGTGTGCCATACTCAATATGACTTCCATTTCCTGTAGAGAGGAAAAGAGAGATCCATACATGAAATAAATTCAGAAAGATGTGGTCTGTAACTTTCTTTGCCATTCTAGTTGTTTCTTCATAATTACTTAGATTCTTACTTAAATAATGTATTAAAATCTTTTCTTTTGGGCCTCTTTTCTATCTTGGGCCCGTACAAGAGTGTAATTTACCTTCCCTGTAGTCTCCTTTAGAATTTAGTAAACATTTTAAATGTTTTATGGCTGGACTAGAAATAGGGATGTATCAATGAAACATGCCCAAAACTCCAGATATTGTCCCTAAACCACATTCTTTTAATTTTTCTAACCTAAAATTTTGGAGTGTTCTTTACTTCTCTTCCTCTTACTACCCTCATTGGTGCATCAGCAATTTCTGTTGACTCTCTTTTCATGACATGTCTGGGATTTAAACACTTCCCACTGTCTCCTCTGCCACTACTCTAGAAGAGCTCTGCTAATCAAGCTCCCTGCTTCTCTCCTTTCTCCCTCTCAACCTGTGCTCAACACAATGCAATGCAGTTAACAGATATGTCAGATCATGTCATTTCTTTGCTCAAAACCCTCCAATGGCTTTTCAGTGTTTTCAGAATAAAGGCCAGCATCTTAACTATGCCCACAAAGCTCTACATGACTTGGCTTCCAGTTAGCACTATTTTCCCCTTTTTTTAGTCCACTCCAGCCACACAGACTTCCTTGCTGGTTCTTAAACATGCCAGGTGTGTCATGGTTTTTGCATTTGTTGTTTACTCTGCTTGGAGTATTTTTTCCCAAACGTCCCCAAGTGACATGGCTTTACTTTCTTCAGAACTTTGTCTGGAGTGGCATCTTCCAAAATTATAACTCTCTCTATTTCTGCCCTGACACTTCCTTCCAATCATTGTTCTTTAGTTTTCTTAGAAGCATTTGTTATTATCTAAACACACACACATACATATGTATGTGTGTGTGCATTTAGATAATAACAAATGCCTATATACAGCAGTGGTTGTTCAGTGGTAGAATTCTTGCCTCCCATGTGGGACACCTGGGTTGATTCCTGATCAATGCACCTCATGCACAGCCACCACCTGTCTGTTAGTGGAGGCTGGTGTGTTGCTGATTCTGAACAGGTTTCGGTGGAGCTTCCAGACTAAGGCAAACTAGGAAGAAAGGCTTTGCAATCTACTTCTGAATATCAGCCAATGAAAATCCTGTGGATCACGATTGTCCAATCCACAACAAATCATGAGGATGGTGCAGGACCGGACAGCATTCTGTTCTATTGTGCATGGGGTGGCCATGACTTGGGGGCCAACTGAATGGCAGCTAACTATAAATTTGTATACAGACACACATACCATATTCACACACACATGTATTAACTATCTATCTTTCCATATTTTACTGTTCATGTTCTTTTTTTTTGCCTGTCTGCTCCACTGGGATATAAACTCCCATAGAGCAGAAATTATTGTCTGCTTGTTCACTATTACTGACAGTACCTAGAAGAGTACCTGGCATACAGTAGGTACTTGGTGGATATGTGCATAATAAAAGAATGACTAAGGCATACATGTAAATATCATCAGTCATATGTTTGGCATCAGAAGAGTGGTTGAAAACTACTCCTACATCACGTTTCAAAAGGGGAGAAGAATCAATTCTGATTTATATTCAAGGCCCCTTTGGAACTGCCAATCAGCAGCTATGCTTGCTTATGGCTGTCTTTTCACTCCTCCTCCCAGAGGAAGCTTCCCCATGGGGCTCTGTGAGGATCATGGAAGGGGTTTCAGGTGCAATTCTCTTTTTGTCCACAATAGTAAAGGGCAAGTAAAAAAGAGAAGCGAGCGTGACAGGGGAATTATTTCTTTTTTCCATGATAGACAATTGCATCTTAGGAAAGGATTACCACCCACAAGGCAGCTTGGAGCCATCCTCCTCTACAAAGTACAGTTACCCCCATAATGCAGTTTATCATCTTCAGGTAGTGACAGTACCTAGAAGTGCCATCAGTAGACACAATTTGACTTTCCTTGATGAGTAAGGGAAAAGAAGTTGCTAGTGGTTACATGTAATTTACTTCTGGATATCTCAAAGGCAGGATGAAGGAGAAAACAAGATTAATTAGATAAGCAGAGGGTCAATTAGCCATTCAATCAAGTACCTAAGCCATGAAGCACACAGTTCTTCTAAGAGACACCATTATCCTTAATGGAGTTCTTTAGAGCATCTTCAGTTTTTCTAATGAAGACAGAAAGGCTCATCTTTAGCAAAGTGCTTCTCTTTGCTTGTTTGACCACAGGATTATCTACTCCATTCCATCCAATAGGGAGCTAATGCTTTCCCCCTTTGGTCCTCATAGAATTATATATAGAGGGAAACTGTCCAAATTATCTAATCAAATTATTCTTGCTCTGGCCAATATAAGTGCTTAAATGTCTACACTTATTACTTCTCCCTCTAATGATATTCACTTATCTAAAATTACCCCTTAATTGATAAGATATATGAGCAAAAATACTATTAGGCAAAATGTTAACTGAACTCAAACCATTTAGAATGTTTTCATTGCCAACCCTTGAATTTACTTAATCTCTAGCGAGCTTTTTTCTAGCAAGCAGTCTAAAAACAGGTTTTAATCTTCATTGGAATGGGCCTGAAACAGCAAAGGGAAACAGGTGGAAGAAGAGCTGGCCAACAAGGACAGAGAAATCTTTTTGGTCTTTAATGTCCTCGCCACACAAAATTCTCTGATTTTACTTGGTCCCTGTATTTCCCAGGTGAAATGAACATAAATATCCCAATGCATTTGGAAACAGTGGTTCTATGTATTTCACACCAGTTGTCTAAAATGGTATTAAATGCATCAACTAATAGAATCACATTGTTTTTTAAGCCAGGTTAATGAGATATACTTCACATACAGTAAAAACTGCCCTTTCTTGTGTGTAGTTTTATGAATTTCGATAAATGCATAAGTCATGTAACCACTGCCACAATAAAGATACAGAACTTTTCCATCACCACTGTCCCCCCCACCCCCCGCCTCATTTTCTCTTTTCCTTTTGTAGTCAATCATCTTCCCCCATCCAGGTCCTAGAAACCACTGATTTTTTTCTTCTCTTCATAGTTTCATTTTCCCAGAATACCATAGAGAGGGAATCATACCCCAGTTATTCTTTTAAATATAGCTTCGCTCACTTAACAGAACACATGTAAAAGCCATCCTTTTATTACTGAGAACTATTTCATTCTATGTGTATAGGCTACAGTTCGGTTATCCATTCACCAGTTAATGGACACTGGTGTTGCTTTCCAGTATTTGAGATTATTAATAAAGCCGCTGGAAATATGTGTGTACAGGCTTTCTGTGCACGTATGACTTCGTTTCTCTCTCCTGGGAGTGGGGCCGACGGACTGCACGCGGAGTGTCCGTTTAACTTCATAAGGAGCCGCAGCCGTTTGCCGAAGTGGCTGTACCATTTTGCATTCCCACCATCGGTGTATGCGGTTGCTCTGCACCCTTGCCAGCACTTGATATTGTCTTTAAAAAAAAAAAAAAAAGCCATCTAGTGGGTGTGTAATAGTATCTTATTGTGGTTTTAGTTTGCATTTTCATATTGACCAATGACGCTGAGCATCTTTTCATGTGATTATGTGCAATCCGTGTATCTCATTTTTGTGAAGTGATAGTATACAGCTTTTGCTCATTTGTTATTGGGTTGCTTATTCCCTTATTGGGTGGTAAGAGTTCTTCGTATCTTCCAGATTTCAGTTGTTGTAGTTACTTTGCAGGTTCAGATGAACTCGTCACCCAAAATTTGGTGTTGGTATTGAGGCTGGTGATGACTCCCAGGCACCAAAAGTATATGAGAAATGTTTATTGCTCACGTAATGAGACTTTCTGTGGAGAGCAGGACAGGCTTATATTTAGGGAGAGTAAACAAAAACCCATTGCTGTCGAGTCAATTCGAATTCATAGAGACCCTATAGGACAGAGTAGAACTAACTGCTCTATAGAGGTTCCAAGGAGCACCTGGTGGATTTGAACTGCCAACCTTTTGGTTACCAGCCATAGCTCTTAACCACTACACCACCAGGGTTTCCTTAGGGAGAGTAGGGAGGACAATTTCCTGTTAATACAACTCTCAGTTTGTTCATCACTTCTACCCTAACAGTAGTTACAGCTATGAACTCTTTAATGGAGTTACTATTGTTGGCTCTAAGGAGAAAACTGGAGACTTGAACTATAGAGGCAATGTGGTCAACGGGGGGAGACTTGGTGGTGCAGTGGTTAAGATCTCGGCTGCTAACCAAAAGGTTGGCAGTTTAAATCCACCAGCCACTTGGATGCCCCGTGGGGCAGTTATACTCTGTTCTATAGGGTTGGTATGAGTTGGAATTGACTTGACGGCAATATATATATTTTTTTATGGTCAAGGGGTAAAGATTCTTGTAGATAATATTTTTTTTTCATTTTAGTTTATGCCAAAATAGATGAATCATGTAGAAAAATTTCATAATTTATACATTTAACAGAAGGAGGAGAAAGAGAAGAAGATATATTTGGTGCTTTGTTTGGGCCAGGTACTGTTCTGAATACTACATACATTGACCCCTGTAATCTTCACGATGAATTTATGGATATGGATTAATATTCTCCTCATTTGACAGAAGAGGAAGTTGAGGTACAGACAGATTAACGAACACAAAAAGTTTGCATTGTCAGTAAGTATTGGAGGGGGCATTCACGCTCAAGCAGTCTAACATTCTTAGTCGAATTTGGCTGCATTCTTAAACTTTATATTTTGTAGAATTTTTAGTAAAAGATATTGAATGTTCTTGTTTGTTAAAATGCAAATAATGCTATGAGTTTTTAAAAAATCAGTATCAAACTATTAACTTAAAATTCAAAAAAAAAAAAAAAAAAAGAATCATAGACTGAGCCCAAACATAGAAATTAACATTTTAGTTGGGCCAAGAGAATCTTAACCGTATGTCATTTACAAAGTCATTCTCAGTTTTGCCCAGCCACAATCCACATTGCTCTTCCTTTTAACTGAAGTATAGTCTGAATCACAGGATTCAATGTCTGGCTGTATAATACCTCACAATGACTATCTGCTCATTATTATTTCATGTGTGACAGACTTATTGCCTTGAACTCATCTGTAAGCTTCTACTACGTTAAAATATTGTCGTATTCTTTTCAACAACAGACATTTCTTGAAACCATATTACATGTATCAGACATAGCTAGGTGCGAGGTGGGCAAAGATAAATAGACTTGAGTAGTTCCTGTTCTAAAGGATCTCACAATCTATTGGCAGATCCAAACACATATGCAACTACCATATGTTTACACAAATAATGCACACTTCCTGCATTTGTTTGCCAGCCATGGCCACCCCCTGCAAGGTGTTTTCGCAAGCTCGCTATGTGAATTTTTTACAGCGACATGTGGAACACAATTGGCATGGTGGTGCTTGTGAGAGTGCCTCATGGGGGGAGGGCATGGTTGTCAAACAAATGCAGAAGGGGAGCATTACTTGAGTAAAAGTACCGTAGTTATAAAACTCTTGCTAAGTGCTATTGTAGAAGTATAAAACAATTGCTATGAGGATTAGAACTGAGGGGGTGATTCATTTTGCCTGTGAAGATTAGGAAATAATTCACAGAAGGAAGCATTTGAGCTGGGTCTGAAAGGATGATACAGTAATAAGAATACCATTAAGCAAACCAAAACCAAAGTGATTGCCACCGGGTTGATTCTGACTCATAGTTCCTATTTATTGAAACCTTACTAAGCACAGTGATATAGACTTTTCATATATTATTTAGTCATCATAAAAATTCAATGAGGTATGTATGTGTATTTGTTCCCTTTTTACAGATAAGAAAACTAAAGCATAGAGTAAATCACTGGTGTAATGTCACAAATTGCAAAGGCGGAATAAAACTCAACTTTGAATCCAAAGTCCATGTTCTTAATCTTGACATGATTTCCATAGGTAGTTAAGCCAAAAGAACATTACAAGCAGTGAATAAAGCATGAATAAAAGTACAGTTACTTGGAAGCGCATGATATTTCTAAGATACTGTGACTTTTTTAGTGGACCTAAAACATGAAGTATATGGAAGAGTGGTGGGGGAGCCTAGGGCCTGGAATGATTAGTTGGGATCACCTTGTAATGAGATTTGAAAGCAGTAGTAAGTGATCTGTAGTCCAAATTGTGATAATTGTGGAGGAAGGAGAGCAGAGGAGGAAGTGGCGAGACATTGTGGAGATAAAATTGGCCTGGCTTAGTGATCAAATGATGAGAAATGGGGAGAGCATCTAGCTTTAAGCAACTGAGTCTGATTGTTTCGCTTAAGTTAAGGAACAAAGGAGAAACTAGTTTGGGACCAGCAGATAATGTGTTCAGTTTAAATATATCAAGGTTTAGGCACCTATGGGATATATCCAGGTAGAGATAAAACCAAAAACCAAACCTGTTGCTGTCAAGTCAATTCCAACTCATGGTGACCTACAGGACAGAGTAGAACTGCCCCATAGGGTTTTGAATAAGATTCGAACTGCCAATCCTTTGGTTAGCAGCTGAGCTTTCAACCACTGCTTCATCAGGGCTCCCAGATAGAAAGCTAGCTGGCTGAAATCTAGTGTGAGGTGCAGAAGCCAGGTTAAATCAGGAAGTGTAGATCTGAGAGTCCCCAGCAGATCAGTAAGAAAGTTTGGCTAACTGTGACATTGGAAATAATGTTATCATCCAAGGAGAAAGTGTACAATAAGAAGAGCAAATAGCCATGTGGAAACTGACTAAATGGGCCAGTAGAGAAAGAGAAACCAGTGAAAAAGACTATTAAATAGTGGTCAGACAGGTAGAAGGAAAACAAGCAAGTAGTAAAGCCACAAGTCAAGTGAGGGGAAAATTTCCAGAAGGAGAAAGCAGTCCCCCATGATACCTGTAACAGTGCTGAGTTCATGGAACTTTGAGTGAGAAGCCAATTGAGTGGCACTGAAATCCAGGCAAAGACCTATGATCAAAGAACTCCTGCCCTCATTCTACAAATATTCTGACGTTCTTTATCTATATTGCTGCGCTTTCTCAGCAAGGTGCAGGCTGAAGTAATATGGTAGGATTTAAAAACCAAACCAAAACAAATTCATTGCCTTGAGTTGATTCCAACTCATAGCAACCCTATAGGACAGAGTAGAACTGCCTCATAGGAATTCCAAGGAGTGGCTGGTAGATTCGAACTACCGACCTTTTGATTAGCAGCCACACTCTTAACCACTGCACCACCAGGGCTCCAATTAGTAGCATATTAGTCCTAATCTAGTTAGTAGTTGGAGTCCCTGGGTGTTGCAAATCATCAACACATTTGATGCTAACCAAAAGACTGGATGTTCAAGTCTACCTAGAGGTGCCTCAGAGAAGAGGCCTGGAGATCTACTTCTTAAAAATCAGCCACTGGGGAGGGAGAGCCAAAATGGTGGAGTAGTCAGATGCTTCTGGTGAACCCTCTTACAACAAAGACCTGAAAAAACAACTGAAATGATTATATTTATGATAAGCTAGAAGCCCTGAACATCAACGGCTAAGTTAGAAAACGGACTGAGCAGCAGGGGGAGGGAGAGACTGTTCAGAAGCAGAGAGGAGTTATCAGACCTGAATCTCCAGGATCCCTCAGGCACTATGACTGGGAGCATAGCGGCAGGATTGTGGTAGTGTTCAGCCACAGTTTCCTCAAGGAGAAGCAGCCAGCTGCATGGCCTACTCACACCTCCAGAACCAGAGAAGAACGGCATTCTCGGCAAAAGGTAAGTACTTGTGTATATTTTACCGTGCCCCCTGCCCCCAAGCCAGCTTCCGTGGCTGTGGATTTGGCTGGGCCTGAGATAGGTCTGGTTGCATGTCCTGAGCCATTATCCCGGTCTTGGAAAAGGAATAAATTCATAATTGGGGAAAAGATAATCTGCCAGCTCCACTAACCTGGGGGGCTCAGGACAGAAGCGGCTCCTGTCTAGGCATAAACAGTCCATGGACTTTGAATGCCTTTCCCCACTGGATGGACCTGCATAGGCCTATTTCAGGAAAGTAGGCCTTTGATGGCAGACTGTGACCGTTTCAGCTGTGTGGGGGAGAGGTGGGTGTTTGATGTTTGACACTGCTTTGCCTATTAAACAGGGTTCTCACCATCCCACATCAGGGGCCTAAGGATAGGTGGCTCCACTCAGGTCACCCAGCCACCGTGACACTGGGTGCCCAAGGTCCATCTGCAGAATTCACCCACCTGTGCGCTCTAGGGGACAGGGACAAGCGTTCCTCACAGACACTTCGGGGATGGTGGTCAGCCCCTGCCTTGCTCAGAGCATGACCCACTGCTGCAACCAGATAGTAGTACCTATACCAGTCACCCCTGCCCCTCTAAGACTGTAGGGCAGAGCCTGTACCACACACTTGATGACCAACTACCTGGAAACCTGAGCTGAAGCCATACAAGAAAAGTGAATGGACTCCTAGGCTTATATACCTGGTAATAGCTCTAGCCATCTGGTGACTGGGCGTTAGAGCTTCAAAGGTGAAAATAATAAAGCTAGCTCACTCAAGCAACCTATTTGGACATATCAAAACAAAACAAAGCAAGAAGCTAGGATATAGTAAGCGAACATAAAATAAACTAATACAATAACTCATAGATAGCACAGAGATAATGGTCAACATCAAATCACATAAAGAAGCAGACCATGATCGCTTTAACAAGCTCTCAAAACAAAGAATCCAGGGGTCTTCTGGATGAAGGTGCCTTCCTGGAATTATCAGATGCAGAATATAAAAAATTAATATATATAACTCTTCAAGACATCAGGAAGGAGATCAGGCAATAGGCGGAACAAGTCAAGGAACACACAGATAAAGTAGTTGAAGAAATTAAAAGGTTATTCAAGAACGTAATGAAAAATTTAATAGGCTGAAAGAATCCATAGAGAGACAGCAATCAGAAATTAAGAAGATTAGCAATAAAATGACAGAATTAGACAACTCAATAGAAAGTCAGAGGAGCGGAATTGAGAACGTGGAAGGCAGTCTTTTTAAAAAAAATTTTTTTTATTGTGCTTTAAGTGGAAGTTTACAAATCAAGTCAGTATCTCACACAAAACCTTATGTACACCTTGCTACATACTTCCAGTTGCTCTCCCCCTAATAAGACAGCCTGCTCCCTCCCTCCACTCTCTTTTCCTGTCCATTCTGCCAGCTTCTAACACCCTCTACCCTCTCATCTCCCCACCAGGCAGGAGATGGCAACATAGACTCAAGTGCCCACCAGATCCAAGAAGCTCACTCCTTACCAGCATCCCTCTCCTTCCCATTGTCCAGTCCAATCCCTGTCTGAAGAGTTGGCTTTGGGAATGGTTCCTGTCCTGGGCCAACAGAAGGTCTGGGGGCCATGACCACCGGGGTCCTTCTAGTCTCCGTCACACCATTAAGTCTGGTCTTTTTATGAGAATTTGGGGTCTGCATCCCACTGCTCTCCTGCTCCCTTAGGGGTTCTCTGTTGAATTCCCTGTCAGCGCAGCCATCGGTTGTAGCCAGGCACTATCTAGCTCTTCTGGTCTCAGGCTGATGTAGTCTCTGGTTTATGTGGCCCTTTCTGTCTCTTGAGCTCATAATTACCCTGTGCCCTTGGTGTTCATCATTCTCCTTTGATCCAGGTAGGTTGAGACAAATTGATGCATCTTAGATGGCCCCTTGCTAGCGTTTAAGACCCCAGACGCCACTCTTTAAAGTGGGATGCAGAATGTTTTCTTAATTGATTTTATTATGCCAATTGACTTAGATGCCCACTGAAACCATGGTCCCCAAACCCCTAACCCTGCTACAAAGCATTCAGTTTATTCAGGAAACTTCTCTGCTTTTGATTTAGTCCAGTTGTGCTGACCTCGCCTGTATTGTGTGTTGTCTTTCCCTTCACCTAAAGTAGTTCTTATCTACTATCTAATTAGTGAATACCTCTCTCCCACCCTCCCTCCCTCCCCCCTCTCGTAATCATGAAAGAATGTTTTCTTCTCTGTTTAAACTATGTCTTGAGTTCTTGTAATAGTGGTCTTATACAATATTTGTCCTTTTGCAACTAATTTCACTCAGCATAATGCCTTCCAGATTCCTCTATGTTATTAAATGTTTCACAGATTCATCACTGTTCTTTATCGATGCGTACTATTCCACTGTGTGAATATACCATAATTTATCCATTCCTTCATTGATGGGCACCTTGGTTGCTTCCATCTTTTTGATATTGTAAATAGTGCTGCAGTGAACATGGGTGTGCATATAGCGGTTCATGTAAAGGCTCTTATTTCTCTAGGATATATTCCAAGGAGTGGGATTGCTGGATCGTATGGTAGTTCTATTTCTAGCTTTTTAAGGAAGCACCAAATCAATTTCCAAAGTGCTTGTACCATTTTACATTCCCACCAGCTGTGTAAGTGTTCCTGTCTTTCCACAACCTCTCCAACCTTTATTATTTTGTGTTTTTTGGATTAATGCCAGTCTTGTTGGAGTGAGATGGAATCTCATCGTAGTTTTGATTTGCATTTCTCTAATGACTAATGGTTGTGAGCATTTCCTCATGTATCTGTTAGCCACCCGAATGTCATCTTTAGTGAAGTGTCTGTTCATATGTTTTGCTCATTTTTTAATTGGGTTATTTATCTTTTTGCAGTTGAGTTTTTGCAGGATCATGTAGATTTTAGATATCAGATGCTGATCGGAAATGTCATAGCTAAAAACTTTTTCCCAGTCTGTAGGTAATCTTTTTACTCTTTTGGTGAAGTCTTTGGATGAGCACAGGTGTTTGATTTTTAGGAGCTCCCAGTAATCTACTTTTTCTTCTGCATTGTTAGTAATGTTTTGTATACTGTTTATGCCATGTATTAGGGCTCCTAACATTGTCCCTATTTTTTCTTCCATGATCTTTATCGTTTTAGATTTTATATTTAGGTCTTTGATCCATTTTGACTTAGTTTTTGTGCATGGAGTGAGGTATGGGTCTTCTTTGAGTTTTCTGCAGATGGATGGATATCCAGTTATGCCAGCACCATTTGTTAAAAAGACTGTCTTTTCCCCATTTAACTGATTTAGGGCCTTTGTCAAATATCAACTGCTCATATGTGGATGGATTTATGTCTGGATTCTCAATTCTGTTCCATTGTGTCTATGTATCTGTTGTTGAACCAGGCTGTTTTGAATACTGTGGTGGTATAATAGGTTCTAAAATGAGGTAGAGTGAGGCCTCACACTTTCTTCTTCTTTTTCAGTAATCCTTTACTTATCTAGGACCTCTTTCCCATCCATATGAAGTTGGTAATTAGTTTCTCCATCTGATTAAAAAATGTCGTTGGAATTTGGATCGGAATTGCATTAAATTTATAGATCGCTTTTTTTTATAATGTTAAGTCTTCCTATCCATGAGCAAGGTGTGTTTTTCCACTTTGTAGGTCTCTTTTTGTTTCTTGCAGACGTGTTTTGTAGTTTTCTTTGTATAAGTCTTTTACATCTCTGGTAAGATTTATTCCTAAGTATTTTATCTTCTTGGGGGCTACTGTAAATGGTATTCATTTGGTGATTTCCTCTTCAATGTTCTTTTTGTTGGTGTAGAGGAATCCAACTGATTTTTGTATCTTTATCTTGTATCCTGATACTCTACTGAACTCTTCTATTAGTTTCAGTAGTTTTCTGGAGGATTCCTTAGGGTTTTCTGTGTATGAGATCATTTCATCTGCAAATAGAAATACTTTTACTTCTTCCTTGCCAACCTGGATGCGCTTTACTTATTTATCTAGCTTAATTGCTCTGGCTAGGACCTCCAGCACAATGTTGAATAAGAGTGGTGATAAACGGCATCCTTGTCTGGTTCCTGATCTCAGTGGGAATGCTTTCAGACTTACTCCATTTAGAATGATGTTGGCTCTTGGCTTTGTAGAAATGCCCTTTATTATGTGGAGGAATTTTCCTTCTATTCCTATTTTGCTGAGAGTTTTTGTCATGAATGGGTGTTGAACTTTGTCAAATGCCTTTTCTGCATCAATTGATAAGATCATGTGATTCTTTTCCTTTGTTTTATTTATATGATGGATTACATTAATTGTTTTTCTAATGTTGAACCATGTCTGCATACCTGGTATGAATCCCACTTTGTCATGGTGAATTTTTTTTTGATATGTTGTTGAATTCTATTGGCTAGAATTTTGTTGAGGATTTTGCATCTAAGTTCATGAGGGATATTGGTCTGCCATTTTCTTTTCTTGTGATGTCTTTACATGGTTTTAGTATCACATATATGTTGGCTTCATAGAATGAGTTTGGGAGTATTCCGTCCTTTTCTATGCTCTGAAATACCTTTAGTAGTAGTGGTATTATGTCATCTCTGAAAGTTTGGTAGAACTCTGCAGTGAAGCCATCTGGGCCAGGGCTTTTTTTATTGGGAGTTTTTTGATTACCTTTTCTATCTCTTCTTTTGTTATGGGTCTATTTAGTTGTTCTACCTCTGTTTGTGTTACTTTAGGTAGGTAGTGTGCTTCTAGGAATTCATCCATTTCTTCTAGGTTTTCAAATCTGTTAGAGTACAATTTTTCATAGTAATCTGATATGATTCCTTTAATTTCAGTTGGGTCTGTTGTAATATCGCCTGTCTCATTTCTCATTTGGGTTATTTGCTTCCTCTCCTGTTTTTCTTTTGTCAGTTTGGCCAATGGTTTATCAATTTTGTTGATTTTTTCAAAGAACCAGCTTATGGCTTTGTTAATTCTTTCTATTGTTTTTCTCTTTTCTATTTCATTTAGTTCTGCTCTAATTTTTATTATTTGTTTTCTTCTGGTGCCTGAGGGTTTCTTTTGCTTCTTCTTTCTATTTGTTCAAGTTGTAGGGATAAGTCTTTCATTTTGGCCCTTTCTTCTTTTTGGATGTGTACATTTATTGATATAAATTTACCTCTGAGCACTGCTTTCACTGTGTCGCCAAGATTCTGATAGGAAGCGTTTTCATTCTCACTGAATTCTATGAATTTCTTAATCCCATCCTAATGTCTTCTATAATCCAGTCATTTTTGAGCAGGGTATTGTTCAGTTTCCAAGTGTTTGATTTCTTTTCCCTGCTTTTTCTGTTATTGATTTCTACTTTTATGGCCTTATAGTCAGAGAAGATGCTTTGTAATATTTCAATATTTTGGATTCTGCTAAGGCTTGCTTTATGACCTAATATGTGGTCTATTCTAGAGAATGTTCCATGTGCACTAGAAAAGAAAGTATACTTGGCTGCTCTTGGGTGGAGTGTTCTGTTTATGTCCATGTGGTTAGGTTGCTTGATTGTGGCATTTAGATCTTTCGTGTCTTTATTGAGCTTCTTTCTGGATGTCCTGTCCTTCACCGAGAATGGTGTTTTAAAGTCCCTAGCTATTATTGTGGAGCTGACTATCTCACTTTTCAATGCTGACAGAGTTTGTTTTATGTATTTTGCAGCCCTCTCATTGGGTACATAAATATTTAATATGCTTATATCCTCTTGGTGTGTTTTCCCTTTAATCATTAGTGTCCATAAATCCTTTATGATGGATTTAACTTTAAAGTCTGTTTTGTCAGAAATTAATATTGCCACTCCTGCTCTTTTTTGATTGCTGTTTGCTTGATATATTTTTTTCCATCCTTTGAGTTTTAGTTTGTGTCTCTAAGTGTAAGGTGTGTCTCTTGTAGGCAGTGTATAGACAGATTGTGTTTTTTAATCCATTCTGCCACTCCCTGTCTCTTTATTGGTGCAATTAGTCCACTTACATTCAGCGTAATTATGGATAGGTATGAATTTAGTGCTATCATTTTGATGTCTTTTTTTTGTGTGTTGTGACAGGTTCTTTTTCCCACTTAATTTTATGTGCTGAGTAGATTATCTTTATATATTGT
This sequence comes from Loxodonta africana, assembly GCF_030014295.1. Lineage (NCBI taxonomy): Eukaryota > Metazoa > Chordata > Mammalia > Proboscidea > Elephantidae > Loxodonta > Loxodonta africana. The sequence continues at coordinate 61,343,227 of NC_087358.1, forward strand.
CCTTTCCTCATATTCATTGTTGCTTTTGTTTCTGCTGAGTCTCTATTTTTTTCTTCTATTTTATTTTGATGCATAGGATAGTTTGTCTCCTTTGTGGTTACTTATTATTTACCCTTATTTTTCTAAATTTAAACCTAACTTTTATTTCTTTGTATCGCTTTGTATTCTTTTCCATATGAAAGGTCTATGACCACATTTCTTAGTCCCTCTTTATTGTTTTAGTGTTGTCTTCTCGTACATAATAACATCACTGTTTCCCTGTTTTGAGCATTTTTTTTATCTTGACTCATTTTTGTGATTTCTCCTTCTAGGTTGACTTCTGATTGCTCAGCCCACTGTTCTACTCTTGGGTTGATACCTGACATTATGGATTTTTTAACCAAAGAACTCACTTTAGTATCTCTTGTAGTTTTGGTTTGGTGTTTACAAATTACGTAAACTTATGTTCATCTGGGAATGTCCTAATTTCACCTTCGTATTTGAGAGACAGTTTTGCTCGGAATTTTTTTCCTTCAGTTTTTTATGTAAGTGTTCCCACTACCTTCTTGCCTGCATGGTTTCTGCCGAGTAGTCTGAGCTTATTCTTATTGACTCTACGTTGTAGGAGACTTTTCCTTTATCCCTAGCTGCTCTTAAAATTCTCTCTTTATCTTTGGTTTTGGCAAGTTTGATTATAATATGTCTTGGTGACTTTCTTTTAAAATCTACCTTATGTGGAGTTTGATGAGCATCTTGGGTAGATATCTTCTCATCTTTCACGATATCAGGTAAGTTTTCTGCCAACAAATCTTCAACAATTCTCTCTTTATTTTCTGTTATTCCTCCCTGTTCTGGTACTCCAATCACTCGTAGGTTATTTCTCTTGGTAGAGTCCCACATGATTCTTAAGCTTTCTTCATTTTTTAAATTCTTTTATCTAATTTTTCTTCAAATATATTGGTGCATAGCGCTTTATCTTCAAGTTCAGAAATTCTTCCTTCCACTTGCTCAATTCTGCTCCTCTGACTTTCTGTTGAGTTGTCTACTTCTGTAATTTTATTGTTGATCTCCTGAATTTGTGATTGCTGTCTGTCTATGGATTTTTCCAGTGTATTAAATTTTTCACTATGTTCCTGAGTAATCTTTTTAATTCCTTCAACTCCTTTATCTGTGTGTTCCTTGGCTTGGTCTGTGTATTGCCTGATTTCCTTCCTGATGTCAAAAATATGGAACACTTCATTAATTTGCATGTCATCCTTGAGCAGGAGCCGTGCTAATCTTCTCTGTATCGCTCCAATTTTAGTATATGTGCTGCCGAAGCGAGCACAAGACAGTCTCTTTAACAAATGGTGCTGGCATAACTGGATATCTATTTGCAAAAAAATGAAACAAGAACCATACCTCACACTATGCACAAAAACTAACTCAAAATGGATCAAAGACCTAAATATAAAATCTAAAATGGTAAAGATCATGGAAGAAAAAATAGGGACAACACTAGGAGCCCTAACACATGGCATAAACAGTATATAAAACATTTCTAACCGTGCAGAAGAGAAACCAGGTAACTGGGAGCTCCTAAAAATCAAACACCTGTGCTCATCCAAAGACTTCACCAAAAGACTGGGAAAAAGTTTTTAGCTATGACATTTCCAATCAGCATCTGATATCTAAAATCTACATGAAACTGCAAAAACTCAACTGCAAAAAGACAAATAACCCAATTAAAATTTGGGCAAAAGATATGAACAGGCACTTCACTAAAGAAGACATTCAGGTAGCTAACATATATGAGGAAATGCTCACGATCATTAGCCATTAGAGAAATGGAAATGAAAGCTACAATGAGATTCCCTCTCACTCCAACAAGGCTGGCATTAATCCAAAAAACACAAAATAATAAAGGTTGGAGAGGTTGTGGAGAGACAGGAGCACTTAGTCACTGCTGGTGGGAATGTAAAATGGTACAAGCACTTTGGAAATTGATTTGGTGCTTCCTTAAAAAGCTAGAAATAGAACTACCATACGATCTAGCAATCTCACTCCTTGGAATATATCCTAGAGAAATAGAGCCTTTACACAAACAGATACATATACATCCATGTGCACAATAAAAATAAAAAGCACAATAAAAATAAAAAAAAAGACAAGAAAACAAAACAAAAAAATCAGCCACCGAAAACCTGTGGAGCACAACTGTAGTCTGACACATATGGGGTCACCATGAGTCAGAGTCTACTCGATGACAACTGATTTTTGTAGTTGATAGTTAACTTCACTAATTCAAAGCAGTTTGGTACTGAAATCATGAATTATGCAACATTTTCAAATAAATCCAATTTTGTTATACTGTGAGGTGACAAGCATTGGTGGTTAACAAGGCACTGTCAAGAGAGACTTCGCTAGAGCTTCTTTAATGACTAAAACAGCAGGCCATCTCTACTTTTGCAAACCATCACTACTGAAAGATGGAATGAACGAACATGTAGGTGTAGATTAAATAGACTTTTTGCCATCTTGTTTCCTGTTTTCCTTCATTTAGGAAATCCTCTGGGCTTTCCAAAGATGGAGCCCCGGTGGAGCAGTGAGTGGTTAAGAGCTACAGCTGCTAACCAAGAGTTCAAATTCACGAACCGCTCCTTGGAAACCATATGGGCAGTTCTACTCCGTCCTGTAGAGTCGCCATGAGCCAGAATAGACTCGACAGCAACGGATTTGGTTGTCTCGGTTTCCCCAAGGATAGTTCAAAGGCATTATTTCTATTTGAAAAACTATATACAGTGAAACCCGTGAGTGACAGAACTTGACATGACTTGCCTTGTTTTTCTGGGTCTCTCAAGTTTTTGGCCTTTGATAAGGTGCAGTCTCACCACTTTTCTATTACTTGTTTTAGTGGAAGATGTTTGCGTTTTCCTTCTCTGGCAGGTTTCTGCCTTACACAGGTTCCAGGTTTCACAAGTTTTACTGCATTTTTTTTATTGTTTAGCCCAATCTGATAAGATTTGACTCCTTGTGAAATTTTTGTCTTCTCTGGGTCTGTATGACTTGTCCCCTCCTCTGTCCCTATTTCCCTTTCCATATCCCCCCAGATTCCCTCTTGCCACCCCCTCAGATTTAGACATACTACTTCTTGCATTCTGTTAGTAGCATTTCCCTGTTATGTAACTACACACTCTGGCATTTTCCCTCGCTCATCTGGGTGATTGGCAGATACTTGTTTAGAGGATTGGAAACAGCTGAAAGTGACATTCAAGGATTCAAAAACAAGTTGGTTGGGAAATAAATCTTTGGCTGGGGAAAAAACGAGTCTCCCTCTGCCAGGCAATAGCTTTATAATTTACCATTTATTGGAAAAGAAAGATGCATTTTGAGAATCACATCCCACTAAAACTGATTGCGGATATGAAGCGATGTCTGTATGAGCCATTACTCACCGAGTATGAGAAAGCTGAGTGCTTCTGGAAGGCAGGCACTGATGAGTCACTGAGTGCGCTAGTGCACTGCCGTAATTGTTAGTATCATAAACAATGGCATTTGACGAGGTTAGAGCAGATTAAAGAGAATGAAGTGTTTCATGTAGGCTCCTCTAAAAAGAAGAAACAAGACGTTGTTTCACTGTGACACTAAAGTATTGATTTAGGCTTTTCTTTGTTTATAGTTCCTAATGGTTATAATAGCTCAAGAGAAGTATTCACAGCTTATTCATTTAAAAAAGCCACCCCAAGAGATGGCTGAAGCTATTCCAATTTTGTATTACTGCTTTTTTTTAATTTCTTTTAAATTTTATTTGCTTTGTTGTTGTTGAGAATACACACAGCAAAACATACACCAATTCAACAGTTTCTACATGTATAATTTAGCGACATTGATTACACTTTTGGAGTTGTGCAGACATTGTCACCTTCTTTTTCTGAGTTTTTCCTTCCTCACTAATAGAAACTCACTGCCCCCTAAGGTGCCTATCTAATCTTTTGAGTTGCTGTTGTCAATTTGATCCCATATAGATAGTTCTTAAAACAGCATAATGCTCAAGGCGGACTTTTTTTTTTTTTTTTTTTTACAAGTTAAGCTTAACTATTGTTCACTTGTAAGATGATTTCATGGTATATTTTGGTTTAAGGTTTAAAGATTATCTCAAGACAGCAGTTTCAGGGGTTCATCTAGCCTCCATGGCTCCAAAAAATCTAGAGTCCATGAGAATTTGAAATTCTGTTCTGCATTTTCCCCTTTTGATCAGGATTGTTCTATGGAATCTTTGATCAAAATGTTCAGTAATGCAGGCAGAGCCAACACAGCACTATAGACAGAAACACCACCCTGTCCCTTCACAGTAAAGACCTAAAATACTAAGTAAAACAAATATCAATCCTGGAACCCTAAGCATCGAATGAAGAGATAAAGAACTCAGCCAAACACTGAATGGAGTAAGAAACTGACAGAGAATAGAGAGCAGAGGTCCCCTATCAGCTAATGCAGCATGGATTCACCATCTTGGACTCCTGCTCGAGACTGGTGGACAGGGAGTAAAGGAAAGCAGCTTCACAGAGCTTCCAGCAGAAGGCAGAGTACCTGGTAACTAGCAATATATGCTTTCCCACCCCCTGTAGTACTCCCCTCTGCTGTTTGGCCTCTGCCAATTCCTAGCTGGCTGCAGTCACTCGACCAGCTGGGAAGAGCAGGGCCTGTGCAGCTTGGATTTGCCCCGCCCACACTGGCCAGCTCCATCAGTGCCATTTTTTTTGTTGCTAGTGTTGCTTTTTTCCTCTTCTTTTGGTTTCCTCCCTGCTTCTCACCACCTCCCACTCCTTTCTTTCAAACACTGGCTCCATGTGCAGCTTTGCTTGTTCTTGAAAGGCTGTGAAGCACCGCTCAGCTGGGGAACTGCTTCCTTGGTCCTTGCCTCCACACTGGTGGGATCCCTGGGGGCTTTTTTTGGTTTTGTTTGTTCATTTGTTTTCTTTTTCTTTTCACAGTTTGGGAACCCCTTCTAGCCAGGCTGTACTGTCCAGCTTGGGAGCCACTACCCCAGTCTGTGCTGCTGCGTCAGGGGGATCCCTGGGGGCATTTTCTTTTTTGTGTTTGGTTTGGTTTGTTTGTTTTCTTTTTCTTTTCATGGCTTGGGAGCCGCTCTTAGCCAGGCTGTATTGCGCAACCTGGGAGCCACTTCCCCAGTCTTTGCAGCTGCACAAGTGGGATCCCTGGGGGCTTTTCTTTTTCCTAATTTTATCATTTTTTCTGTTTTTTTTCTTGTTTTTCTCCATTTCTATGTTTCTTGTCTCTTCACTCCAATGGCAAGCTCACTTTTTTTAATTTGTTTGTTTATTTTTGGCTCCTGTTTCTCTCTCCTCTCTCTCTTTTTTCCCATACCCATCTTAGCGCCACACACCACAAACTTCCCCCTCCTTCCTGCCTACCTGTGCTGTGTGCAGAACATCACACCCCCAAGCAGCACAGGCACAGCCTACCAGAACCTGCCCAGTACTGATTTCTGGCCTGTCCTGTCAGCCCTAGTACGTGCCACAAACAACCCATCCCAGGCCCTCCCCTTCAGCTGGACCTGCCCTGCTGCACCATAGCTGAGCGACTGGCCTTGCTCACTGGACAAAAAGGTGAAAAGTATCATGCTGACAGACAAGCAAACTACAAAGAAAGCACAGATGTAACCAAATAAAACAGAAAAGCAGGATGAAACAAACAACTCTACAATCAAGAAATGAAGAAAATAACTACTGAATGTACCGAAGACCACCGACAATATCAAAAAATATATATATAAAAAGGACAGGATGGTTCCAACAGGTGTCCAAAATAAAACACTCGATGACTTTCCAGTAGAAGAAAATCACTAGAACTACATGACAGGGAATTCAAATCCCTAATATTCAGAGCAATCCAAGAGTTGAAGCAAAAAGTAGACAAAAATGACGGAAAAAAAAGAGACAAATTTATGGAGAAGGTAGACTAATTCATGGAAAATACAGACAAAAAAATGGAACAACTCAGGAAAATAATACAGGAACAAAACACCAAAATAAATTCAAAACTAAAAATCATTCAATAGCAAAAATTAGAAATCCAAAAAATAACAAGATTTCAGAAATGGACAGGGTCATAGAAGGGCTGAGGAGCAGATGTGAAAAGATGGAAGACAGAATCAGCAAAATCAAAGACAAACACTTGGATACAACTCTGTTTGAGGAAAAATCAGAAAAAAGAATGAAGAAACACTGAGAATTATTTGGGATACAATCAAAAGCAAAAATTTGCCAGTGATCGGAGTTCCAGAACAGGGAGAGGAAACGGAAAACACAGAGAAGATCGTTGAAGAACTGCTGACAGAAAACTTCCCTAATATCATAGATGATGAAAAGCTGACCATCCAAGAATCTCAACAAACCCCATGTAGGATAGACCCCAAAAGAAAAACACCAAGGCATATCATAATCACACTCGCTAAAATCAAAGACAAAGAAAAAGCCTGCAGGCAGCTCAAGAAAAACAAAAAGTCACATACAGAGGAGAAACAATAAGACTAAACTCCAATTATTCGGCAGAAACCATGCAGGCAAGAAGGCAAAGATGACATATATAAAACCTCGAAAGAAAAAAGTTGCCAACCAAGAATCATATATCCGGCAAAACTTTTGCTCAATATGTTGGTGAAATTAGGACATTTCCAGAGAAACAGAAATTAAAGGAATACGTAAAAACAAAGCCAAACTTACAAGAATTATTAAAGGGTGTCCTTCGGTCTGAGAAAAAACAACATCAGACCACAGCCTGAATCTAGGAGGCAAGATTGTACCAGCCAGATACCAACCTAGGAAATGAACTCCCAAGGACTATCAAAAACCAAAACTCTTGCAACAGTGAACCAGAGAGGTTAATATATAAATGACAACAATGTCAGAACAATAAAAGAGGGAATAAACAGTATAGGTATAGAACTTTCTAACGGAGTGGAAGGCAAGGCAATACCAAGTAATAATAGACTGATTCAAACCTAGGAAGATAAGAATAAATTTCAAGGTAACCACAAAGAAAGCTAACAAACCTACACAACAAAATACAGGAGAAAAACATAAAGTCTCAATAAAAACAAAAGAAATGAAAAAGAAACCCACAAACAAAAGGAACTCTGCACAGGAGAGTATAAGGAACAACAAAAAAAATGTTAGCACCACAAAAAAAAAAATCACTACAAAAGGACAGCAATAAACTCACACCTATCAATAATTACACTGAATGTAAATGGCCTAAATGCACTCATAAAGAGACAGAGAGTGACAGAATCGATAAAAAAACAGGATCCATCAATATGCTACCTACAAGAGACATACCGTAGAAAAGATGTAAATTTATGAAAAATGAAAGGATGGAAAAAAATGTGTCAAGCAAACAGTTACCAAAAAAGAGCAGGAGTGGCAATACTAATCTCAGATATTAAAACAAAATCCACCATAAACAACAAAGAAGGGCACTATATAATGATTAAAAGGATGATCCATCATGAAGACATAACCATAATAAACATCTACACACCCAATGACAGGGCTCCAAAATAAATAAAACAAACTCTAACAGCACTGAAAAGGGAAATTGACAGTTCTACAATAATAGTAGGAGACTTCAACACACCACTCTTGGTAAAGGACAGAACAAAGATACAGAAGAGCTAAGGGGCACAATCAGCCAACTTGACTGCACAGACATATATAGAACACTCCACCCAACAGATGCAAAGTACACATTCTTTTCCAATGCACACGGAATATTCTCCAGAATAGACTGTATCTTAGGCCATACAGCAAACCTCAGCAAAAGCCAAAACACTGAGATAATACAAAGTGTCTTGTCTGACCACAATGCCATCAAGGTAGAAATTAACAACAGGAAGAGCAAGGAAAAAAAAAGTCAATTACATGGAAACTGAATAACACCCTGCTTAAAAACCACTGGGCAATAGAAGAAATCAGATGGAATCAGAAAATTCATAAAATCAAACAAGAATTAAAACACATCATACCAAAACCTTTGGGATACAGCAAAGGCAGTCCTCAGAGATCAATTTATAGCAATAGATGCACACATCAAAAAAAGAAGAAAGGGACAAAATCAAGGCATTAGCTACACAACTTGAAGAAATAGAGAACAGCAAAAGAAGCCCACAGACACTAGAAGAAAGGAAATAATAAAGATCAGAGCAGAAATAAATGAAATAGAAAATAGAAAAAACAATAGAAAGAATCAACAAAACCAAAAGTTGATTCTTTGAAAGGATCAACAAAAATCAACCAATCATTAACCAAACTGACAAAAGGAAAACAGGAGAGGATGCAAATAACCCAAATAAGAAATGAAATGGGAGACATTATGATAAACCCAAAAAAAAAAAAAGTTTTTTTTTTTTTGAAATAAAAAGGATCATAACAGAGTATTATAAAAAACTATACTCCAACAAATTTGATAACCTAGAGGAAATGGACAAATTTCTAGAAACACACTACCTACCTAAACTAACACAAAATGATGTTGAAAATTTGAACAGACCCATAATAAGAGAAGAGAGTGAAAAGGTAAAAAAAAAAAAAAACTCCCAAGGATAAAAAGCCCTGGCCCAGGTGGCTTTACTGGAGAATTCTTCCAAATATTCAGAGAAGGGCTTACACCAATACTACTCAAACTATTTCAGAACATAGAAAAGGAAGTGATACTTCTGAATTCATTCTATGAAGCCAGCATAACCCTGATACCAAAACCAGGCAACAAACCACAAAAAAAGAAAATTACAGACTAATATCTCTAATGAATATAGATGCAAAAATTCTCAACAAAATTTTAGCCAATAGATTTCAGCATCATATCAAAAAAATAATACAGCATGACCAAGTAGGATTCATACCGGGTATGCAAGGATGGTATACCATTACAAAATCAATCACCATAATCCACCACATAAATAAAAGGAAAGACAAGAATCACATGATCATCTCAGTCAACACAGGAAAGGCATTAGACAAAGTTCAACACCCATTCCTGATAAAAGCTCTCAATAAAATAGGTATAGGAGGGAAATTTCTCAACACAATAAAGGGCATCTGTGCAAAACCAACAGTTAACATCCTTCTTAATGGAGAGATGCTGAAAACATTCCTTTTGAGAACAGGAACAAGACAAGGATGCCCCTTATCACCACTTCTATTTAACACTGTGCTGGAAGTTCTAGCTAGAGCAATAAGGCAAGAAAAAGAAATAAAGGGCATCCAAATTGGTAATGAAGAAGTTAAATTTTATTTGCAGATGATAAATATGATACTATAAATAGAAAACGCAAAAGACTCCATGAGAAAACTACTGGAACTAATAGAAAGATTCAGCGGAGCAGCAGGATACAAGTTAAACATACAAAAATCAGCTGGATTCCTATACACCAGTAAAGAAAACGATGAAAAGGAAATCAAGAAAACCAATACCATTTGTAATAAACCCTAAAAAAATAAAATACTTAGCAATAAATCTAACCAGGATGTAAAACACCTATACAATGAAAACTATAAAACACTACTGCGAGAAACCAAAAGAGATCTACATAAATGGGAAAACATACCATGCCCATGGATAGGTAGACTCAACATTGTGAAAATGACAATTCTACCCAAAGTGATTTATAAATACAGTGCAATCCCTATCCAAATACCAACAACATTTTTTACAGAGATGGAAAAACTAATCATTAACTTTATATGGAAAGGAAAGAAGCTCCAGATAAGTAAAGCACTATAGAAGAAGAATCAAGCAGGAGGACTTGAATCATCTACCTCAGAATCTACTATACGGCTATGGTAGTCAAAACAGCCTGGTACTGGTACAACAACAGTTACATTGACCAATGGAACAGAGTTAAGAACCCAGGTGTAAATCCATCCACGTTTGGTCACTTGATCTTTGACAAGGGCCTAAAGTCCATCAAATGAGGAAAAGACAGCCTTTTTAAGAAATGGTGCTGGCAAAACTGGATGTCCATCAGCAAAAAAATGAAACAACATACCATACACAAAAACTAATTCAAAATGGATTAAAGACCTAAATATGAAGCCAAAAACTATAGAAGAAATACTAGGATCAACGCTAGTGGCCCTAATACTAGCATTAACAGGATACAAAGAATAACCAACAACACACGAACTCCAGAAGATAAGCTAGAAAACTCGGATCTTCTAAAAATTAAACACTTACACTCACCAAAAGACTTCACCAAAAGAGTAAAAAAGAGAACCTACAGACTGGGAAAAATATTTTGGCTATTACAAATTGGACAAAGGTCTAATCTCTAAAATCTGTAGAAAATTCCAACACCTCTACAACAAAAAGACAAATAATCCAATTAAAAAATGGGCAAAGGAAATGAACAGATACTTCACCGAAGAAGACAGCCAAGCGGTCAACAGACACATGAGGAAATGCTTGCGATTACAAGCCATTAGAGAAATGCAAATCAAAGCCACCATGAGACACCATCTCGCCTCAGCATTACTGGCATGAATCCAGGAACAGGAAATAACAAATGTTGACCAGGCTGCCTGGAGATTGGAACTCTTATGCACTACTTGTGGGAATGCAAAATGATACAACCATTTTGGAAAATGATATGGTGCTTCCTTAGCTAGAAATAGAAATACCATGTTGTTGCTGTTGTTGTTAGGTGCCGTCGAGTTGGTTCCGACTCATAGCAACTCCATGCACGACAGAATGAAATACTGCCCAGTCCTGAGCCATCCTTACAATTGTTGTTATGCTTGAACTCATTGCTGCAGCTGCTGTGTCAATCCACCTCGTTGAAGGTCTTCCTCTTTTCTGCTCACTCTGTACTCTGCCAAGCATTATGTCCTTCTCCAGGGACTGATCCCTCCTGACATGTCCAAAGTACGTAAGACACAGTCTCGCCATCCTTGCTTCTAAGGAGCATTCTGGTTGTACTTCTTCTAAGACAGATTTGTTCCTTCTTTTGGCAGTCCATGGGATGTTCAATATTCTTCGCCAACACCACAATTCAAAGGCATCAATTCTTCTCTGGTCTTCCTTATTCATTGTCCAGCTTTCACATGCATATGATGCGATTGAAAATACCATGGCTTAGGTCAGGTGCACCTTAGTCTTCAAGGTAACATCTTTGCTCTTCAACACTTTAAAGAGGTCCTTTGCAGCAGATTTGCCCAATGCAATGCGTCTTTTGATTTCTTGACTGCTGCTTCCATGGCTGTTGATGTTGGATCCAAGTAAAATGAAAATCTTGACAACTTCAATCTTTTCTCCGTTTATCATGATGTTGCTTATTGGCCCAGTTGTGAGGATTTTTGTTTTCTTTATGTTGAGGTGTAATCCATACTGAAGGCTGTGGTCTTTGATTCCCATTAGTAAGTGCTTCAAGTCCTCTTCACTTTCAGCAAGCAAGGTTGTGTCATCTGCATAACGCAGGTTGTTAATGAGCCTCCCTCCAGTCCTGATGCCCCGTTCTTCTTCATATAATCCAGCTTCTCATATTATTTGCTCTGCATCCAGATTGAATAGGTATGGCGAAAGGATACAACCCTGACACACAACTTTCCTGACTTTAAACCACTCAGTATCCCCTTATTCTGTCCGAACAACTGCCTCTTGATCTATGTAAAGGTTCCTCATGAGCACAATTAAGTGTTCTAGAATTCCCATTCTTCGCAATGTCATCCATAATTTGTTATGATCCACACAGTTGAATGCCTTTGCATAGTTAGTAAAACACAGGTAAACATCCTTTTGGTATTCTCTGCTTTCAGCCTGGATCCATCTGACATCAGCAATGATATCCCTGGTTCTACATCCTCTTCTGAAACTGGCCTGAATTTCTGGTAGTTCCCTGTGGATATACTGCTGCAGGCATTTTTGAATGATCTTCAGCAAAATTTCGCTTGTGTGCGATATTAATGATATTGTTCTGTAATTTTCCCATTCGGTTGGATCACCTTTCTTGGGAATAGGCATAAATATGGATCTCTTCCAGTCAGTTGGCCAGGAAGCTGTCTTCCATATTTCTTGGCATAGATGAGTGAGAACCTCCAGTGATGCATCTGTTTGTTGAGACATCTCAATTGATATTCCATCAATTCCTGGAGCCTTGTTTTTTGCCAATGCCTTCAGAGCAGCTTGGACTTCTTCCTTCAGTATCATCGGTTCCTGATCATATGCCACCTCTTGAAATGGTTGAACATCAACTAATTCTTTTTGGTATAATGACTCTGTGTATTCCTTCCATCTTCTTTTGATGCTTCCTATGTCATTTAATATTTTCCCCATAGAATCCTTCACTATTTCATATGGTAGAAATACCATATGATCCAGCAATCCCACCCCCTAGGAATATATCCTAGAGAAATAAGAGTCACCAGATGAATAGACATATGCACACCCATGTTCATTACACCATTGTTCACAATAGCAAAAAGATGGAAACAACCTAGAGACCCATCTATAGATAAATGGATAAACAAACTATGGTACATACACACAATGGAGTATTATGCAAAGATAAAGAACAATAAAGAATCTTTGAAGCATCTCATAACGTGGATGAATCTGGAGGGCATTAGTTGAGTGAAATAAGTCAATCACAAAAGGACAAGTATTGTTTGAGACCACTAGTATAAAAATTCATGAAAAGGTTTACATGCAGAAAGAAACAATATTTGATGACGGGGGGGTGTGAGGATGGAAAAACACTAAACAGTCAATAGGTAAGTGGTAAGTTTGGTGAAGGATAAGACAGTATACAATACTGGGGAAGCCAGCACAACTTGTCCAAGGCAAGGTCATGGAAGCTTCGTAGACACATCCAAACTCCCTGAGGTACCGAACTGCTGGGCTAAGGGCTGTGGGGACCATGGTCTCAGGGAACGTCTAGCTCAATTTTCATAACATAGTTTATAAAGAAAATACTCTACATTCGACTTTGGTGAGTAGCATCTGGGGTCTTAAAAGCCTGTGAGTGGCCATCCAAGATACTCCACTGGTCTCACCCCTTCAGGAGTAAGGAAGAGTGAAGAAAACTAAACATACAAGGGAAAGATTAGTCCAGAGGACTAATGGATCACATCTACCATGGCCTCTACAAGACTGAGTCCAGTACAGCTAGATGGTGCCTGGCTACCACCACTGACTGCTCTGACAGGGATCACAGTAGAGGGTCCCAGAAAGAGCTGGAGAAAAATGCAGAACAAAATTCTAACTCACAAAAAAAGACCAGACTTACTGGCTTGACAGAGACTGGAGAAAACCTGAAAGTATGGCCCCTGGACGCCTTGTTAGCTCAGTAATGAAGTCACTCCTGAGGTTCACCCTTCAGCCAATGACTGGACAGGCCCATAAAACAAAATGATACTAAAAGTACACACCAGCCCAGGGGCAAGGGCTAGAAGGCAGGACAGGAAAGCTCATAATAGGGAACCCCAGTTTGAGAAGGGAGAGTGTTGACATGTCGTGGGGTTGTTAACCAATGTCATAAAACAATATGTGTACTGTTTAACGAGAAACTAGTTTGTTCTGTAAACCTTCATCTAATGTACAATAAAAAAAGAAAGAAAGAAAAAGAATTAAAAAAAGAAATTCAGTGATGATAGACAGACACCATCCAGTTCTTGTCTCATGGCAAAGGAGGCAGTTGTACACAGAGGCAATTAGCCACATATTCCGTATCTTCCTCCTATTTTTAACTCTTCTTTCTCAATTGCTCCAGGTGAATAGACACCAACTGTTGTGCCTTGGATGACTGCTTACAAGCTTTTAAGACCCCAGGCACTGTACAACAAACTAGGAGATTGAAGAGAAGCACTACACATTATTAGGCAAAATTAACTGGGATGTCCCATAAAACCATGACCCTAAACCTCCAAACGAAGGAACTAAATCCCATGGGGTGTTTGGTTGTACATAAAGAGCCTTGGCAACTATTTTTTTTTTTTTTTGTCATATAACACAACTTTTGCTAATTCAACTTTTTACCAGTGTACAACTTATTGATATCAATTGCAGTAATCGGATGTGTAATCCTATCCTTAATCAATGAATGAGATTTTTCCATCACTGTTACTCCTCTTTCCCCCCTCCCTCCTGCCCCTGGAAACCAGTAGTGAACTTTGGTCTCTATACATTTGCTTTTTCTTGTGAGTTCATAAAACTTTTGTCCTTTTATGATTGCCTTATTTTGTTCACCATAATGTCTTCAAGCTCTATCCATACTGCTTCATGTATCAAGTCTTCATTTCTCCTACTGGCTGAGTAGTATGCCATTGTATGTATGTACCACATTTTGTTTATTCATTCATCTGTTGATGGGTATTTAGGCCAGTTGAAATGCCTCTCTTTCATTTTTTTAGTTTAGTTATTTTCACCTTTGTGCTATTGCTACTGAAATATAAAGAAAGTTTGAAAGTTTCCTCATCTCCCTGGGGACGGTGCTCAAAAGTCAGAAAAGATTCAAGAAAGCTGAGTCAAGTGCTATGTACTCAGAACCACAAAAACCTTAGGCACTGGGCAAAAATTATAATTAAAAACCAAGTGCTGTTATAATCACAGAAACAGGGCAACTCTCAGCAGTAAGCTCACACGATGACTCCCCTGTTGGGCATTTGCCACTTTCTATCTATGTTATAAGGAGCCCTGGTTGCACAATGTTAAGTGCTTAGCTGTTAACTGAAAAGTTGGTGGTTCAAACACACCCAGCACCTCTGAGGGAGAAAGACCTGGCACTCTGCTGCCTTAAAGAATACAGCCAAGAGAACCCTGTGGGGCAGTTCTATTCTGTCACAGGGGGTCACTAAGAGTAGAAATCAACTTGATAGCACATAACATCAGCAACAACAGTATCTATGTTGTATTTGTTACAGATCATGTTTTAGTTATTCTATTGGCCTATAAATATCTCAAAACAAGTTTATGTCTCATAAATTTTTGTTATCTCCTTAGCACCTAGCTCAGGAACTTGGTATGTGTTGAAGAAAAACATTAATTCATTGATAAATGAATGGCATGAGTCAGTCTATTTATTAGAACTTATCTTCACATTCTCAATTCTGAAAAAAACAAAAACATGAATGTTAGGAAATGCTGCACAATAAACTAGAATTCTTAGGATATTGTTGTGTGCTGTCAAGTTGATTCCAGCTTGTAGTGACCCTATAGGGCAAAATAGAACTGCCTCATAGGGTTTCCTTGGCTGAAATCTTTACAGGAGCAGATTGCCAGGTCTTTCCTCCTATGAAGCCTCTCGTGGGTTTGAAATGCACATCTTTGGATTAGTAGCTGAGTGCTTAACCATTGCTCCACCGGGGGCGCTCATTCTTCAGATAAAACAAAAAAAAAACCCAAACCCATTGCAGTCAAGTTGATTCTGACTCACAGCAACCATATAGGACAGAGTAGAACTGTCCCATATGGTTTCCAAGGAATGCCTGGTGGATTTGAACTGCCAACCTTTTGCTTAGTTAGCAGCTGTAGCTCTTAACCACTATGCCACCAGGGTTTCCATTCTTCAGATAGATATATTTAATTTTTTATATTTCTCTAATTTCTATTACTTAAAGAAATGCTGTAACTTGAAAATATGTGTACATAATTTAAAAAGAGTTTTACCTTTTAAAGACACTGTAATGTCACGCCTTCCCAGTACCCACATGTAAAAAAAACTAGTGCCACCGCATGTATGAGGTCGTAATTAGGACTATACCATTTCCTGGGGGGCAGCTTATTAAATGGTGGATATTTAATAAAGAGAAACAGTCTGTGAATAATAACCTTGCAAATGTTAAGTATATAAAGGATCACAAAAGTCACATTAGTGCATTGTATTTAAACAAGCCTTTCTGCAAATAGCAGGGCTAGCCCTTGAAGGAAACCTCTTTAACAGCCAGAGTACATCTTGAACATCATGCATCCTCATCTTTCTGGACATCTCTCCCCCTTAAGTATCTCCAGTTATGCTTTCCTTATTCTCTCTCTTGTCTTTCCCAAATGAAAACCTGCCGCATTATTATTGGCTACTATGACAGTGACCCTAAATAACAATGGTTAAACAATTTAAAGTGCTTGGCTGCTTAGTGGTTGGAGTCCACCAAGAGGTGCCTTGGAAGAAAGGCCTGGTGATCTACTTCTGAAAAATCAGCCATTGAAAACCCTATGGAGCACAGTTCTATTCTGAGACATACGGGGTTGCCATGAGTTAGAATCAACTCACTGGCAACTGATTTGGTTTTTGGTTTAAACCATCAGAAATTAACTTCTGACCCATAAGTCAAAGGTGGAACAGCAGCTCTGCTCTGTGACGTTTTCAGGGGACCAGGCTGCTTCTATCTTGTTGCTCTGGGCATTACCGGCATGGTCAAAAAACGGCTCACAACCATGCCTGTGTTCCAACTAGTGAGAAAGATTAAAAAAAATAGTCAGGGGCTGGAACCCTTAAGGGCAGGACTTGGAAACTTCAAACATCATTTCCTCTTGCATCCCATGATCTAGAATTTAGTCACATGGTCATGCCTAATAGAAACGTCCTTTTGAAAACACAGCTAAGCTCACGAAGATGTCAGAGAACTCTCCAGTGGCCAAAATGAAGGAATTTGACATCCAGAATGGTAAATGAAAGCTTTAAGAGCACCAGGGCACGAGTGGGCCCTACGATCCAGAGGCTTTAGGAGCCACATGAGGGTCAGGAGATAAGGCCTGAGCCCACACCAAGTGGGTAGTTGGAAGTGACACCCCACATCTAGCTGGGACCCTCAAAGAGTTGTACCCTCAAAGAAAGGATGTACTGGGAAATAATCCACCTAGGCTCTAAAAAAAAAAAAGCTCTAGATGGGGGGAAAAAAAACATGGCATTGAAAACTAATAACCAAAGGCTTGCCTTCATGTAGGTTTGGGGTTCAAATTCATAATACCTGTAAGATCCCAAACCAAAGATACTTAGTTTAAATGATTGTGAGTTGGTTAGGACCCTGTTGTTGCTGTTGTTAGATGCTGTGGAGTTGGCTCCAGCTCATAGTGATTCCGTATACTACCAAATGAAACGCTGCCTGGTCCTGTGTCAGGTAGGAACCTGGGATCACATTAACGCTTTCTGGAGAGACCCACTCTCATCTGAGGCCTCACAAAGTTTCCATGGGTAAACTGAATGATTGCCAACCAAATACTTACCATGTCAAATTTTGATTCAGGAATAAGGGCAAAATAAAGACATTGTCAAACAAATAAAAAAGAAAAATGTACTTCCCACAGACTTTTACTAAAGGGATATCTAAAGAAACATTCAAGATAAAATCATTCCCCTCTCCTGCAAAGAGTCTGCAATGTAAGAAGAAATACTGAGACAATGAATAAGTAAACATGAAGGCAAATCTAAAAATAAATTCTGACCGTATAAAGTATTGAGCTCTGGTGGCACAGGGGTTCAGAGCTACGGCTGCTAACCAAAGGGTCAGTAATTGAAATAATATTGTCCAGACTGTAGGGAGGTGAGCAAAATGACAAGGTACAACGAAAATGCTAGGTAGTATGTAAGATGTATGGGATAGGCTGATTGAATTTAAAGGGCTCTAATTCCATGAATTGTTCTAGAAGAGGATAGACAAATTAATAAAATTTAAACTTTTAAAATTTAAATACATAAATTAATTTTTAAAATTATTGCAAGTATATAACTTGTCACTAGTGTAGGGAAGAAGGATGGAATAACAAAAGCCAATCAATCCAAAAGACGGAAGGAAGCAAGAAAAAATAAAGAGAAAGGAGCATAGAAAAAGCAGAATACATTTTATATATATAAAAAAAAAGGTAGAAATTAATCCAAACATCATGGCAATACAACAGTAATATCGCCAGTTAAAAGACTGTCAGACTAAAATTTTAAAAATCCATGTGTATGCCTATTATAAGACATATATAAAACAGAACACAGTGTTTGAAAATAAAAGAATGATCAAGCAGACAAAAAATTGGTAAAAATAAAATGACAAACTCGATTTAATACAGCATACATTGAAACATGGAATCCATAATTAGATCAACATTCTTTTAAAATATACATAGACAAATTCTAAACATTATTCATATGCTAAGTCATAAAGCAGGATTCAAAAATTTCAAAATATTACAATCATAATCACAATGATTTTTAAATTGTATTACAAAATTGAAGGGCAATGAAGGTGAAGTGTTCACAGCTTGACGAAGGAAAATAATGTCACTAAGATGTACACAACAAAAAAGGACCTTTTGGTAATTGCATATATAGTTTTAAAACAATAGCAACAAACAACCAAAAAATATATGTGTGAGGGTGTATGTGTGTATGTAGGCATATATGTGCATAGGTATGTATATGTGAATATGTGTGTGTGTATATAGGTGTATGCATATGTATAGGAATAAAGCACATAGAGAGCACAGTTACAGATACTTCTTAGACTTAACCAAACATCTTGTGGGATTGGTTTTCTGGGTTTGAAAGCTTAGGACCATAGTCTCATTGGACATCTTGATCAATTGGCATAATATAGTCCATAAAATTTATGTTTTACATCCTAGTTTAATGAGTAGTGCTGGGGTCTTAAAAGCTTGTGAGTAGCCATCTAAGATACAACTATTGGTCTCTACTCATGGAGCAAAAGAGAAAGAAGGAAACCAAAGACTCAAAGAAGAAATTAGTCTACAGGACTAACGGTCTACACTAACCATGGCTTTATCTATCTTGAGACCAGAAGTACTCGATGGTGTCCAGTTACCACTACCTACCATTCTGATCAGATACAATCGATAGATCCTAAAAGAATGGGAGAAAAAATGAGGAACAGAACCTCAAATTATTAAAAAAAAAAGAAGAAGAAGAAGAAGCTAGACTTACTGAACCAGTTGAGACTGGAGGACTCCCCAAGACTACTGCCCTGAGATACTCTTGAAACTTTGAAACAAAACTAGCACCTGAGGTCACCTTTTAGCTAAATAACAGGTTGGCTCAGAAAATAAAGGATATTGTCCATAAGTATTGCGGTCCTTTAAAAAATCATCTATATGAGACCAAATGGTCAACAATTACTTTAAAATAAAGAGGAAACTAGATTAATGGAAATGGAACAGCTAGAACAGAAATAATGAGCATGTTCACACACTGTGAAGAATGCAACCAATGTTAGTGAACATTTGTTGAACGGGAACTTAAACTACTGTGTAAACTTTCAATGAAAACACAATAAATTATAATTAAAAAAAAAAGTAAACCACAAAAAATTAAAGTTTATAATTTGGAAATTCTAAGACATCCAGTTGGGAGATAATTCTCCATGGGTCTCTGGTGTTTCCTTTTGCCTTAAGAGCAGGGGCACTGACTGTCTTTCTTCTAAAATACCTTTTCACAAATGTTTGCATAGTATAGTAAACAGCCTTGGAAGTCAGAGATAATTTCTCCTTCCAGAGTGAAGGACCGGTTGTTTATTGTCTAGCTTAGTGAAGATAATGTCTCCTTCTGGGAAAAAAATTGGGCACGTTCACTGCCCATTATGAAAGACTCTAGATTCTTTAAGTTCAGACTTCCTCTCCTGTATTGCTAGCCACTGCATATGCAAGTATTACCTGGCCTTTTTGCATTGGCGTGTGATAATTGGGGCTCAAGGAACTGGCACAAATGCTGATACTCTGGCCACTGCTTTTGCTGTGAGTAATAAACTCTCCTTTGTTTCTGGACCAGACGTCACATGGCTCCTGTTAGCATCCAGTGTTGCAGGCTGACTTGTTAACCTGAAAGTATGATAGAATCTTAGACCCTTACGGCTCTTGACACACTCTTCTATAAATAACTTATGTGCTTTAAATAAGGAAATTAGGAAATACTTCTAACCAAATGATAAAATTTTGGGATGAAGTGACAGTAACACTTAGAACACACATAGCCAATGCTTATATTAGAAAAGAAAAAAAGCAGAAAACAGAGGAGCAAAATGTTCATATCAAGAAGTTACATTAAAAAAAAATAAAGCCAAATAACATCAAAGAAAAATGATTTAAAAATAAATGTACAAACTAATAGCAAAAACAATAAAGAATATCAGCAAAATAAAAATAATTACTTGGGAACATTAATATAATAGACAATTTCTGGAAAGACTCATAAAGAAAAAAATTAGAGAAATCACAAATAGCTATTAAAATGGGTAAGGAAGTACAGTATGCCAACATAAGTCAAAGGAATAAAACTTCAGAGCTGGAATTTCAAGAATTAATGCTGAACTAGTTAGGTCTAGGGTGAGGGTTTCTTTCTGGGTGGAAGTTCTTAGTAAATTGTGAGATCCTCATTTCCATAGTGTTTGACTTTATGTTAGTGGAGTCGTTACGTTTTTCTTGGTTTTTATCTTGAGTTATAGAGGTGTTATACCTTTTTGTGGTTACCTTATTATTTACCCCTATTTTTCTAAGTAAAAACCTAACTTGTATTGTTCTATATCGCCTTGTATCACTCTCCATATGGCAGTTCAATGCCTCCTGTATTTAGTCCCTCTTTTTGATTATTGTGATCTTTTACCTATTGACTTCCACGATTCCCTGTTATGTGTATTTTTTTTTTAATTAATCTTAATTTGTTTGTTTTTGTGATTTCCCTATTTGAGTTGATATCAGGATGTTCTGTTTTGTGACCTTGTGTTGTGCTGATATCTGATATTATTGGTTCTCTGACCAAACAATATCCTTTAGTATTTCTAGTAGCTTTGGTTTGGTTTTTGCAAATTCTCTAAACTTGTGTTTGTCTGTAAATATCTTAATTTCGCCGTCATATTTCAGAGAGAGTTTTGCTGGATATATGATCCTTGGCTGGCAGTTTTTCTCCTTCAGTGTTCTGTATATGTCGTCCCATTCCCTTCTTGCCTGCATGGTTTCTGCTGAGTAGTCAGAACATATTCTTATTGATTCTCCCTTGAAGGAAACCTTTCTTTTCTCCCTGGCTGCTTTTAAAATTTTCTGTTTATCTTTGGTTTTGGCAAGTTTGATGATAATATGTCTTGGTGTTTTTCTTTTTGGATCAATCTTAAATGGGGTTCGATGAGCATCTTGGATAGATATCCTTTCGTCTTTCATGATGTCAGGGAAGTTTTCTGTCAGGAGTTCTTCAACTATTTTCTCTGTGTTTTCTGTCCCCCCTCCCTGTTCTGGGACTCCAATCACCCGCAGGTTATCCTTCTTGATAGAGTCCCACATAATTCTTAGGGTTTCTTCATTTTTTTAAATTCTTTTCTCTGATTTTTTTTCAGCTATGTTGGTGTTGATTCCCTGGTCCTCCAGATGTCCCAGTCTGCATTCTAATTGCTCGAGTCTGCTCCTCTGACTTCCTAGTGTGTTGTCTAATTCTGTAATTTTATTATTAATCTTTTGGATTTCTACATGTTGTCTCTCTATGGATTCTTGCAACTTATTAATTTTTCCACTATGTTCTTGAATAATCTTTTTGAGTTCTTCAACAGTTTTATCAGTGTGTTCCTTGGCTTTTTCTGCAGTTATCCTAATTTCATTTGTGATATCATTAAGCATTCTGTAAATTAGTTTTTTATATTCTGTATCTGATAATTCCAAGATTGTATCTTCATTTGGGAAAGATTTTGATTCTTTTGTTTGGGGGGTTGGAGAAGCTGTCATGGTCTGCTTCTTTAAGTGGTTTGATATGGATTGTTGTCTCCGAGCCATCACTGGGAAACTAGTTTTTCCAGAAAATCCGCTAAAAAAAAAATGCAGTCAGATCCCTATCAGAGTTCTCCCTCTGGCTCAGGCTATTCAGATGTTAATGAAGCCGCCTGGGGAGGGTGGGGGAGGGAACAGAGAGATAGGAGAGTAGCACCTCAGAATATAGCCAGAGTTGCTTGTCTTGCTTGGAATGACTATTATATCTGAGATTCCCGCAGGCGCGTCGCCTATGTGTGCTGGCTGTGTGGAGATGGCCCCCGGGGGGTCTGGCCCGCTGGAGTCACGGTCAGATCCTCCGCTTCCAGCCCCACGCCCAGCGTCAAGGCTCCCCTACTGGGACGGTGCACTCTCGACTCCAAAATCAGTCGCTGCCTCCCGGGGACTTCTCGTCCCTCCAGCCGCATGGCCGTGCCGCCTCCGCAGACCAGTTGGGCCTCCTCCCGGGGTTAGTTCAGATGGGTGGAGCAGCTCCCCGTGCTTGTGCCGTGACCGAGTGTCCCGGCTGGGACGCTGTTCTCCCTGCTCCAATACCAGTCGCTGCCTCCTGGGGACTTCTCCTACTGGCTGAGTCCCACGCCGCCCGCGCGACCCGGCTGGTCCCCTTCCCGAGGTTAGTTCAGGGGGGTGGAGCAACTGTCCGTGTTTATGCCGTACCTGCGTCCAGTCCAAATCCTGGCGGGACGGTTCCCCGGCTCGGATGCTGCTCTTTCTGCTCCAAAACCAGTCACTGCCTCCCGGGGACTTCTCCTACCGGCTGCGTCCCACGCCGCCCGCGCGACCCAACTGGGCCCCCTCCCGGGGTTAGTTCAGGGGGGTGGGGCAGCTCTCTGTGCTTGTGCCGTACCTGACTGGTATGCTGGCTCCAGGCTGTGGAAACAATCGCTGCTTCCCTGTATTAGTTCGTTCTCCGTCTCTAAATCTGTGTTTGTTGTTCAGGGTTCGTAGATTGTTATGTATGTGATCGATTCACTTGTTTTTCCGTGTCTTTGTTGTAAGAGGGATCCGAGGTAGCGTCTGCCTAGTCCGCCATCTTGGCTCTGGGTGGAAGTTCTTACTCCATGTTTCACTTCATAGTTCATGAATGATTGCTATTCATACATAACCCATAAATCAAACTCGCTGCCGTTGAGTCGGTTCTGACTAATAGTGGCCCTATAGAACAGAGTAGAACTGCCCCATAGGGTTTCCAAGGCTGAAATCTTTACGAAAGCAGACTGCCACATCTTTCTCCCATGGAGGCTTAAGTGTAGAAGGTTTCTCAAAGAAAGTGACAACTTGAGTAGGTGCGTTTGAACCTCCGATCTTCTGATTAGCAGATGAGTGCTTAACTACTACACCGCCAGGACTCTTATTCATAACCCAAATGTAATTATATTAAAATGACTCAATTCTAGAAATATGCAAGATTAACTCTTCAAAAACAGTTTATAAAAAAACAAGATGGATTTTAATAAAGAAATAGCAAACATGAAACAACTAAACGTGAGATACTCTGCCCTAAAGATGCTTCTTCCTAAGGTCTTTCAAAGCCAGAGCCATTGTTCCAGGTCTTTCTCAAAGGCCACCTGCTTCATCCTTTCTTTGATCTTCTTGTATTACATTTGACTTTTTCCCCTGTGACCACTTAGAGCATTTTATGTTTGTCATGTGAGTCATATACAACACTTTCACTTGCACGTTTATGTATTATAAGCTCTTTGTGAGGATGGACTGGCTCTTATCTAAGTAATCCCAGTAATAGCAAATAAGTTATCAACTGTTAATAGTGGTCAAAATTCCAGTTGATAGGTGGTCAATAATTTCAGTGGAATTGCATCACTAAATCCAAACACTAGCTCTTTTACAAGAATCCTGGGATTTTGGAAGTCACAAAATCTTAGAGCAAGATAGTTCACAGAGCATACTTTATTCCACCTTCTATATAATGCAAAGAATCACATTTATACCATGTCAGAACCTTTTTTGGACACTTCCAATGATGGGCATTTAGTACCCCATAGAGCATATTTTATGGTTGGTCAGCACATCCAATCTATAAGGTGTTGAGATATAGTTATCTGTTAGTCATAATTCTGTTTTCTGAAAGCACACTACCATGAATAAGTCTAAAACTTTTCAGTACAACAGACTTCCAAATTCATTCATTTCATAATTCAAGGAATATCTGTTGACGAATACTTTATCCTAGGTACAGTCCTGCATGCTAGAAATACAAAGCTAATGATACAGAGTGTACAGCCCCTGAAAGTATATAATCTAGTGGCATAGACAGACAAAACAACAAGGCAATGCAATTATAATGCAATGTGGTAACCCATTGTTGCAATTTGTTACAGAAGCATCTGGCAAGACAACCCATCCAGGCCTGAGTGTATAAGGATTCTCAAAGAAAGTGACACTTGAGTAGAGTCTTGAAGGAAAGCTAGGAGGCAGTCAAATAAAGAAGTATGGCAGGGACAATCCAAGGAGAGACCTTAGAGGGCTCTGAGTGTTTGAAGCATTGATCATGTTTTCTCAGTCCTCTGTTTCCAAGCTCAGCATGTTCCACTCCAACCACTTATCATATATATGACTTGCTTTATAGATTCTTCATCACTGAGATTTCTTTCGTTTGGACATCCTCTTATTTGTATTCTTGTTCCTTTTGATACATGGCACTCGGATATGGATGCAACATCCTAGCTATGTACTAAAAAGTGAATTCAGTATAGCTATCACCTTCCATGTATTGCAACACTATACTACTATTGATGAGGCCCAGAATAGCACACCTTTACTAGTCATGTTAAACTATGAATGCATATTGAACTTTCAGTCAACAAAAATTTCTAAGTCTTTTTCCATGTAAAGTCTGTTGGGAAGGCAAGTATTCTTTGGTTGTTGGTGTTTTTTTAACCACTGTTTGTAACTTTATATTTAACTCTATTAAGTTTTGTCTTGTCACTTACAACACAAGGCTACAAAGCCTGTGGGAATATTGAAGGTGGGATGCCTCTTGGATGAAGTTTGGAAGACTTTAAAGACTTGACTTTCAAGATGGGTCTTAAAAGATTTTGCCAGATATTTTCCACCTGGATCTAAATATAGGTCATCTAAAATTGAACTTGTCTTCTCTCCCACTGCTGCCCGCAATTCCATCCCATCCCAGGTTTTCCAACTGCTAGCTTCATTCTCCAGTTTACCAGGCTCAAAACCCCACGGGTATTCTCCCTTTCAATTTTTAGATATCTCAAAAATGACATTGCCTAGAACATTCAGATAAAATTGGTGAAATAGGGTAAATTACAGATTTTCCCTCCAAAACCTGATGAAATAAACACAGGTTAAACAACTGGAAAGAAAGAATGAAAGAAAAATTCACTAGCAAAAAACAAAAATTAGAAATGAGTATAGCCCTACACATTTCAAAGAGCGGTAGCCAAAGAAAGAAAGAGAAGATTACACAGAGGTCCCTAAAAATTCTTAATCCTACTCCTGGGCCTTGGATTCTTCCTGGAAAATGAAGGTGAATTAGCCAAATCATTAGAATGGTCAGGAAGGCTCCCCAACACCCGGAGTAAAGCCAAGTGAAGGAATGAGTAGGCTATCTGAGGAAAGTCAAGGTAAAACCCTAAAGCAGAGAATTCCCTATTTACCATTGCTAGGATCCCAGGATTTTAGACAAAGGTAGAAAAATTGTAAGAGGTCATAATTTCTCACTGATGTGGAGCAAAAATCCGAAGAACAAGGGAATCCTACTTTAGAAGAGAACACCTCCCACTAGGTGGCACGGACAAAGCATAGTGTGGAAAGCAGAGCCCAGGTTTTCTAGTGCAGGCTGTACTATACCCTCAACTGAACCCTCCCTCCCTCAATTTATAGCTAAGCTTCAGAGAAGCAATACCCTAGCTCCTAATCTGTAGCTGACAGGGAAAGAAGGCCAAGTCTTGGTGATGAAGGAGAGGAGATAAGAGTATTCACTATATCATAACAAACAAAGTTTGAGACAGAGCAGCCTACACTGAGTATGAGCAAAGAGCAAAGAAAGGAAGCAAGGAAGCAAGCAGAAGTAGTTGAATATGAATGGACAAACAATGGCTTAGAACTGAATTATTAATTTAAATGAAAGTTTAAGGTAATCCCAAACTGCAAACCAAACCCGTTGCCTTTTGAGTTGATTCTGACTCATAGCAAACCTATCGGGCAGAGTAGAACCGCCTCATAGGCTTTCCAAAGAGTGCCTGGTGAATTCGAACTGCTGACCTTTTGGTTAGCAGCTGTAGCTCTTAACCACTACGCCACTAGGATTTCCTAGATAATCCCAGTGTATATAAATGATGAGGAAAAGGAATCAAGAAAATTAAATAGATATAGAGAACAGAGAAAGACAAATGAATAAATAAAGTAAAAAGTGCATTAAAAGATAAAATACAAAAAAATTTTCCTGAAGTAAAAGATAAACTTGTAAGATGATACAGCATATTCCATGAAAATTTGTTAGAAAATGATCTCACCAAGGTCTTCTTATTAAAGTTATTGAATTTAAAGAATTAAGGGAACATTTTTAGGAGTTTAGGAAAAAAGGATCATAAAAAGAAAAAAAAAAAGCAGACTTGTCTCAGATGTCTTCACAGCAAAACCCCTGCCAAAAGGCAATGGAAGAATGCCTATGAAGTTCTGAGAAAAAGAAATGAAGAAAAGGATAGTATAATAAGCTAAGTATAAAGGAAGAAGGTAGATGTTGTCAGTATAAAAGATCTCAGAGAATATAATACCCATGAATTCTTGAAAAAGCAAGTGACAAAAAAGGAAAAGAAAAAAAAAAGAAAACATGCAAATTTTTGACAGTGAAATTTAGTAACCAGGAGAGGAGTTAAAAAAAGACTTCGAAAAAAAGAAGTTTGGTAACAGGACCGATGGGTAGGATTGAATTCATTTAAGCATAGAAATAAAACTAAAAAGTTGTGGGAATATGGTTATAGAATGGAATGCTGATGCCGTAAACCTTCGCACAATAAGAACATAAATATAAGAAAATCAAGAGGTGAGGGGAGGTAGTAGGATCTATGAGCGCTGATTTCCATGTTCATGTGTGGAAGAGTCAATTAATATGTCCAAAATAGAAACATGGAGTTAAAGGTAAGGATTTTAATTGAAGTTTTTCGAGAATGCTTTTTTTTTTTTTTTTTAGCAATAGAAGGATCATTTAGGAACAGATACTTTTGTAGACAAAATACTTGAAAATTTTCAGTTTCACTTAGGTTTATTTTTCTCCTATTATTAAATTACAATCAAGGAGCTCGAGTGGTACAATGGAGCCCTGGTGGCACAGTGGTTAAGAACTCAGCTGCTAACCAAAAGATTGGCAGTTTGAATCCACCAGCTGCTCCTTGGAAACCCCATGGGGCAGTTCTACTCTGTCCTAAAGGATCGCTATAAGTTGGCTTGGCAGCAAGGGGTTTGGCTTTTTGTTGTTGTTGTGCAATGGTTAAGTACTTAGCAGCAAGGGGAAAGATTAGCAGTTTAAACTGGCTCTGTGGGAGAAAGACCTGGCAATCTGTTCCAGTAAAGATTACAGCCTAGAAAACCCTATGTGGCAATTCTACTCCATCATATGGGGTTGCTATGAGTTGAAAGTCAATCCGACGGTACTTAACAGGAACAAATTCAAAAAATATAGTACCATTTATAATATAATCCCATTAAAAAAATTATTTCTAACTACCTACTGTATCACCTATCTGTAATCTGTATGTATTTGTGTTTATCTGTATATACACACAGAGGGCTGTCAGGAATTACATTAATTTAATATTAATAAAAGTTATTTCAGGATAATGGAATTTGAGGTGATGCTTGGTATGGCATACATTTTTTATAATGAGCATTTATAGTTTTAAATAATAACAATGTATTATAAAATTAGCTCATCATTCTACAGTGCTAACATGAGGTTATTACTAGTTGTGTGCATTCTGGTGTTCCTACTATGAGTGTGGATTCCTTGATACAAAGAATTCAAAAGAATTGTTGTGTACACTACTCAACACATACTGGATTCTCAGTAATGGCAGTTGCTCTGGAACTCAGTGCTGTGACTGGATTCCAGGAACATAAACTACCCAGAGGCCAGATATAACTGCTTGAATTATTGAGCAAGAGTCAACAGAGGTGGAGATCCAGATTGACTCTGAAAGGGCTGTTACCATCAAAAAGCAACACCAGAAAGGGATGAAAGTAGACACTCACCTTTCAAGTTGCAGGGACTGGGAGAGAAGACAGACCAGGTCAATAGGAACTACAACTAGCACTCTCATGGTAGTTATAGGTAACACACACTGAGGCAATCTTCTCAGCACTTTATAAATATATGAACTCACTTAACATTCATCCTCCTCATCAAAAGAAGGTGCTATTATTGTTCTCATTACTTCAGAGGAGGGAAGAGGAAAGGGAGGCACAGAGAAGCTGATCACCTTGTTCAAGGTCACAAAGGTAATAGAGGAGGAGTCAGGTTTTGACTACATATGATCTGGTGTCAGAGTTCAAGTTTGCCTTTTTTTTTTTTTTTTTTGAGCATCAACTTCTTTATTGCAGACAGTCTTGTATAACCGCTAGTCTACACTACCCCTCATTTGTCTCTAAGAGTTTGGTTTGTATAGTTTCTATGTGTTCACTATTTAAGGTTCTGACCTGGGCAAATTGTTTCTGATTATGTAAAATTTATTTCACATTTTGCGGGCATGATATGCATTGTGTATGAGTGTTTTCACTCACTGTAGCCCTGCATGATGAACTAGGCTGCAACTTGTTCCCTGGATACTACATTCTCACGTTCCTAAAACCTCAACACTGGCATCTCAATATGTGCAGAAGGGTTCGGGTATTAGTTTCCTGTGACTGCTGTAACAAATAACCACAAACTGGGTGGCTTAAAACAGCAGAAGTTTATCCTCTCACATTTCTGGAGGCCAGAAGTCTGAAACCAAGATGTTGGCAGAATTGCACTCCCTCCAGAAGCTCTAGGGGAATTCTGTTACTTGCCTCTTCCAGCTTCTGGTGGCTGCCAGCATTCCTTGGCTTGTGGTTGCATTACTCTGATCTCTGCCTCCATGGTCACATAGCCTTCTCCTCTTATGCCTGAGTAATATCCATCTGCCTCACCCTTATAAGGACAATATGGGTCAAGTGTAGTACCTGCCAGTGCAAAAGTGCTCACTAGTGCTGAGTATCTATTCATATGCTCCATGAACCAAAACAGGATTTTGTCTGTCTTTTATTTTCCTGCCACCTTTTTGTGCTCTTTAAAAATTTATTTTTGGTTAAGAATTTAACAATGTAATTTGGTTCTAAATTCTTGGGGAAAGGTTTTTTCTTTGGAGATTTAAGTTATACTTAGAAATATTTTTTTTTTTTTCTTACAGTTCTGGTAGTCAGCATAATTAATTCTAATAGCATTGAATGGGGATACAAGAGCTTACAGATACACAGTGAGGTGTTTTCATTTTGAAAAGTCAGTATATTGTGCTGAGTGCTTTGAGAAATCACCCTATTTTGATGGAGTAATTCAATTGTGAATGCTGTCCCAGTAATGAAGAATTTCTTCCTTTTTTTTTTTTTTTTTCCCATAAGGGAATCAGTGCCTTGGGCATGATGTTTTCCTCTCAGGAAACAATATCTCCTGTCAGGCAGATTTTTTTTTTTAAACAAAAAAACTGCCACTTCAAATTTTTAACAAACAATTTAATGTTTTGTTTCAACTTGATGTTGAAGGTGTGTGTAGGAAAAAGTTTTAGTGTTATGGGTAATTTATGGATCAATGAACAAAATAGGCTGAGTGTGGATACTGTAAGATGCAACCTTCATTTTTTAGGAAATACATATATATTTTCTTATGCAGAAGCATAAGATGAATTTTCAGAACGATAAAATACTGGGTGACTTAATATAACATATGGGATTTGACTGTGGTGATTGGCAAATATCTCATAGCATATATG
This sequence comes from Loxodonta africana, assembly GCF_030014295.1. NCBI lineage: Eukaryota > Metazoa > Chordata > Mammalia > Proboscidea > Elephantidae > Loxodonta > Loxodonta africana. The sequence goes on from NC_087358.1 coordinate 61,372,926, forward strand.
TGCATTTTTGTTCAACCAATTTTTATTAATAGATTAATTTGTGTTGGAACTGTTTAGTAACCTCGGTGAATGTAAGTGAAGGCAAAAATGAATGCTGAGAATCATATATCTGAGATGCATTCACATCTTGGCTGCAGTGGTTTGTTTTCAAGAGTTATAGCTTTACTCTAGCTGCATCATGCCATATTGAAGAGGTACTACGGGGTGGGGCCAAGACGGCAGAGTAGTCAGATGCTTCCAGTGGTCCCTCTTACAACAAAGACCCCAAAAAACAAGTGGGTCAATTATATATATGACAAGCTAAAAAAAAAAAAAAACCCACCTCTCCGCTACACAGCTGAAATGGTTACAGTCAGACTTCATGCACTTTCACCCTTGCAACATAACAGCCAGATCCTATCCGCTGTGATGGGGCCACCCGGGTCCATGTTGGGGTGAAAGACATTCAAAGTCTGTGGACCACTTGTACCTGGACAGGAGCTGCTTCTGCTCTAAGTTTGCAGATTAAGGGAGCCTGCAGATTATTTTTCCCCCATTTGTTAATTTGTTCCTTCTCCAACGCTGGGAGAAGGGCTCAAGGAGCACAGCAGGACCTATCTCAGGCCCAAGAAAATCAACTCTCACTGAAGCCGGGTGGGGCAGAGGAGGAGAGATCAGATAGATGTGAGAGAGTTCTTTCAAAAGGAGGAGCTATTAGATCTGTGAGGTAAATTAGACAAAATCATTTATCTTGTGCCAAGGGCACTGTTTTATCTCAGATTCCAGAGGCATGCGTAGATTCTGTGTGCTTGCTTGGCCCCACCATCATACCACCAGAGGATTAGGGCTGTGCCACCTCAGTTGCCTTCTTTCGCTGAAGCAGCCACATCCTGAACACCACCATCACCCCACCGCAGTCATGCCAGGAGATCAGGGCTGCACCACGTTGCTTGCCTTCTTTCACTGAAGCAGCCATGTCCAAAACACCACTGTCAGCCCTGCCACAGTCACGCCAGGGGATCAGGGCTGAGGTGCTCCCACCGAGTCAGGTCTGGCAACTCCTCGTTGCTTCTACACCATCTCTCCCTCCACCCATCACTCAGTCCGATTTCTTAACTTTACCTTTGATTTTCAGGGTTCCTAGCTTTTCATACAAGAATAATGAATGGACTCCTAGGCTCATATACCTGGTAACAGCTCTACCCATCTGCTGTCAGGACATTAGTGCTTCAAAGTTTCCAATAATCAAGTCAGCTCACTCTAGGAGCCTAATCGGGTATGTCTGAACAAAACAAAGCAGGAAGCCAGTACACAATGAGCAAACATAAAATAAATTAATACAATAACTTATAGATAGCTCGGCGACAACAGTCAATATCAAATCACATAAAGAAGCAGACCATGATTGCTTCAACAAACTCCCAAAACAAAGAAGAAATCTTCCGGATGAAGATGTATTACTGGAATTACCAGATGTAGAAAACAAAAGACTAATATACAGAACTCTTCAAGACATCAGGAAGGAGATCGGGCAAAATGCAGAACAAGCCAAGGAGCACACAGATAAAGCAGTCAATGAAATCAAGAACGTTATTCAAGAATATAATGAAAAATTTAATAGGCTGTGAGAATCCATAGAGAGACATCAATCAAAATTTCAGAAGATTAACAATAAAATTTCAGATTAGACAATCAGTAAAAAATCAGTGGAACAGAATAAAGGAGATGGAAGTCAGAATTAGTGAGATGGAAGACAAAACACTTGATGCCAATATATTTGAAGAAAAATCAGATAAATGAATTAAAAAAAATGAAGAAACCCTAAGAATCATGTGGGAGTCTATCAGGAGAAATAACCTACAAGTGATTGGACTACCAGAACAGGGAGGGAAAACAGAAAATACAAAGAGAATTGTTGAAGATTTGTTGGCAGAAAACTTCTGTGATATCATGAAAGATAAGAAGATATCTATCCAAGATGCTCATCGAACCCCGTACAAGGTAGATTCCAAAAGACAGTCAACAAGACATAATCAAACTTGCCAAAACCAAGGATAAACAGAAAATTTTAAGAGTGGCCAGGAATAAACAAAAAGTCACCTACAAAGGAGTCAATAAGAAAAAGCTTGTTTTTTTTTACTCAGCAGAAACCATGCAGGCAAAAAGGCAACCAGATAACATATATAAAGCATTGAAGGAAAAAAAAATTGCCAGCCAAGAGTCATATATCCAGCAAAACTGTCTCTCAAATGTGAAGGTGAAATTAGGACATTTCCAGATAAACAGTTTAGGGAATTCATTAAAACCAAACCAAAACTACGGGAAATACTAGAGAGTTCTCTCGTTAGAAAATCAATAATATCAGATATCAGCCCAACACTAAAACACAGGACAGACCAATCAGCTATCAACCCAGATAGGGAAATCACAAAGATAAATCAAGGTAAAAAAAATTCAAAACAGGGAACCAGCGATGTCATTATATAAAAGATGAAAACATTAAATCAATAAAGAGGGACTAAATAAAGTGGTCATAGATCTTTCACATGGAGAAGAAATCGAGGTGATATTGGGAGATACAAGTTAGGTTTAAACTTCAAAATATAGGAGTAAATATTAAGGTAACCACAAAGGAGACTAACAATCCTACACATCAAAATAAAGTACAAGAAAAACATAAAGACTCAGCAAAAATAAAACCAACAACAATGAAAGAGAGGAACACACAATTTACAAAAGAAAAATGTGCAGCACAAAAAATTAAAGGGAAAAAAGAAACTGTCAACAACACACAAAAGGACATCAAAATGGCAGCACTAAACTCATACCCATCCATAATCACACAGAATGTAAACACACTAAATGCACCTATAAAGAGCCAGAGAGTTGCAGAATGGATAAACAACAACAACAAAAAAAATCTGTCTATATGCTGCCTAAAAGAGACACACCTTAAAGACACAAACTAAAACTCAAAGGATGGAAAAAAATATATCAAACAAACACCAGTCAAAAAAGAGCAGGAGTGGCTATACTAATTTCTGACAAAACAGACTTCAAAGTTAAATCTACCACAAAGGATAAGGAAGGACATTATATAATGATTAAAGGTATAATATACCAGGAGGATACTACCATATTAAATAGTTATGCACCCAAAGATACATAAACTCTATCAGCACTGAAAAGTTAGACAGACAGCTCCAGAATAATAGTAGGAGACTTCAACACACCACTTTCAGTGAAGAACAGAACATCCAGAAAGAAACTCAATAAAGACAGGGAAAAGCTAAATGCCACAATCAACCAACTCAACCTCATACAGAACACTCCACCCAACAGGAGCCAAGTATACTTTCTTTTCCAATGCACATGGAACATTCTCTAAAATAGACCACATATTAGGCCATAAAGCAAGCCTTAACAGAATCCAAAACATAGAAATATTACAAAGCATCTTCTCTGACCATAAAGTCACAAAACTAGAAATCAATAACAGAAAAAACAGGGAAAAAAATCAAACATATGGAAACTGAACAGCACTTTGCTCAAAAACAATTGGATTATATAAGAAATTAAGGATGGAATAAAGAAATTCATAGAATCAAATGAGAATGAAAACACTTCCTATCAGAACCTTTGGGACACAGCTAAAGCAGTGCTCAGAGGTCAATTTATAGCAATATATGCACACATCCAAAAAGGAGAAAGGGCCAAAATCAAAGAATCATCCCTACAACATGAACAAATAGAAAGAGAGGAACAAAAGACACCCTCAGGCACCAGGAGAAAGGAAACAATAAAAATTAGAGCAGAATTTAATGAAATAGGGAAGAGAAAAATAATCAAAAGAGTTAACAAGACCAAAAGCTGGTTATTTGAAAAGATTAACAAAATTGATAAACTGCTAGCCAAACTGACAAAAGAAAAACAGGAGAGGGAGCAAATACTCCAAATAAGAAATGAGATGGGCAACATCACAACAGACCCACCTGAAATTAAAAGAATCATAACAGAATACTATGAAATACTATGGACAAATTTCTAGAAACACACTACCTACCTAAGCTAACACAGAGATAAAACAGAATAACTAAATAAGCCCGTAACAAAAGAAGAGATTGAAAAGGTAATTTAAAAACTCTCAAAAAAAAAAAAAAAAGCCCTGGCCCCGTCGGCTTCACTGGAGAATTCTACCAAACTTTCAGAGAAGAGTTACATCACCACTAGTAAACGTATTTCAAAGCATAGAAAAGGATGGAATACTCCCAAACTCATTCTAGAAGCCAGCATAACCCTGATAGCAAAACCACGTAAAAAGGGGACACTACAAAAAAAGAAAATTACAGACCAATATCCATCATGAACTTAGAGGCAAAAATCCTCAACAAAATTCTAGCCAATAGAATTCAACAACATATCAAAAAAATAATTCACCACAACCAAGTGGGATTCATACCAGGTATGCAGGGATGGATCAGCATTAGAAAAACAATTAATGTAATCCATCATATAAATAAAACAAAAGACAAGAACCACAAGATCTTATTAATTGATGAGTAAAAGGCATTTGACAAAGTTCAACACCCATTCATGATAAAAACTCTCAGCAAAATAGGAATAGAAGGAAAATTCCTCAACATAATAAAGGGCATTTATGCAAAGCCAACAGCCAACATCATCCTAAATGGATAGAGTCTGAAAACATCCCTGTTGAGAAAAGGAACCAGATAAGGATGCCCTTTATCACTACTCTTATTCAACATTGTGCTGGAAGTCCTGGCCAGAGCTATTAGGCTAGATAAAGAAATAAAGGGCATGCAAATTGGCAAAGAAGAAGTAAAAGTATCTTTATTTGCAGATGACATGGTCTTATACACAGAAAACCCTAAGGAATTCTCAAGAAAACTACTGAAACTAATAGAAGAGTTTAGCAGAGTATGAGGATACAAGAAAAACATACAAAAAATCAGTTGGAGTCCTCTACACCAACAAAGAGAATGTCGAAGAGGAAATCAGCAAATCTGTACCATTTATAATAGCCCGCAAGAAGATAAAATACTTAGGAATAAATCTAACTGGAGATGTAAAAGACCTATACAAAGAAAACTATAAGACAGTGCTGGAAGAAACCAAAACAGACCTAAACCAAAAAAAACCAAATCCAGCGCCTTCGAGTCAATTCCGACTCATAGTGACCCTATGGAGCTACGTAAGTGGAAAAACATACCTTGCTCGTGGATAGGAAGACTCAACATTGTGAAAATGTCTATTCTCCCCAAAACAATCTATAGGTATAATGCAATCTCGATCCAAATACCAGTGACATTTTTTAATGAGATGGAGAAACAAACCACTAACTTCATATGGAAGGGAAAGAGGCCCTGGGTAAGTAAAGCATTACTGAAAAAGAAGAATAAAGTGGAAAGCCTCACAGTACCTGATTTCAGAACATATTATACTGCCACAGTAGTTAAAACAGCCTGGTACTGGTACAACAACAGACACATAGACCAATAGAACAGAATTGAGAATCCAGATATAAATCCATCCACATATGAGCAGCTGATATATGACAAAGTCCCCAAGTCAGTTGAATGGGGAAAAGACAGTCTTTTTAACAAATGGTGCTGGCTTAACTGGCTATCCTTCTCCAGAAAAACAAAACAAGACCCATACCTCACACCATGCACAAAAACTAATTCAAAATGGATCAAAGACCTAAATATAAAATCTAAAATGATAAAGATCATGGAAGAAAAAATAGGGACAACATTCGGACCCCTAATACATGGCATAAACAGAATATAAAACATTACTAACAATGTAAAAACACCAGAAGAGAAATTAGGTAACTGGGAGCTCCTAAAAGTCGAACACCTATGCTTATCCAAAGACTTTACCAAAAGAGTAAAAAGATTACCTACAGACTGGGAAAAAGTTTTTAGCTATGACGTTTCCGATCAGCACCTGATCTCTAAAATCTGCATGATACTGCAAAAACTCAATTACAAAAAGACAAATAACCCAATTAAATAATGGGCAAAGGATATGAACACTTTTCTAGAGAAGACATTCAGGCTGCTAACAGTTACATAAGGAAATGCTCAAGATCATTAGCTATTAGAGAAATGCAAATGAAAACTACAATGAGATTCCATCTCACCCCAGCAAGGCTGGCATTAATCCAAAAAACACAAAATAATAAATGTTGGAGAGGTTGTGGAGAGACTGGAACACTTATGCACTGCTGATGGGAATGTGAAGTGGTACAACCACTTAGGAAACTGATTTGGTACTTTCTTAAAACACTAGAAATGGAACTACCATACGACCCAGCAGTTCCACTCCTTGGAATATATCCTAAAGAAATAAGAGCTTTCACATGAACAGATATACGCACACCCACGTTCATTGCAGCACTGTTTAAAATAGCAAAAAGATGGAAGCAACCAAGGTGCCCATCAGTGGATGAATGGATAAATAAATTATGGTATATTCACACAATGGAATAGTATGCAACGATTAAGAACAACAATGAATCTGTGAAACATTTCATAACATGGAGGGATCTGGAAGACATTATGCTGAGTGAAATTAGTTGCAAAAGGACAAATATTGTATGAAACCACTATTACAAGAACTGTAGAGAAAGCTTAAACAGAGAAGAAAATATTCTTTGATGGTTACAAGGGCAGTGAGGGAGGGAGAGGGATATTCAGTAACTAGATAGTAGACAAAAATTATTTTAGGTGAAGGAAAGGGCTACACACAACACAGGGGAAGTCAGTACAGCTGGACAAAACCAAAAGCAAAGAAGTTTCCTGAATACAATCAAACACTTAGAAGGCCAGAGTAGCAGGGACGGGGGTCTGGTGACCATGGTTTCAGGGGACATCTAGGTCAATTGGTGTAACGAAATGTATTAAGTAAATGTTCTGCATCCCACTTTGGTGAGAGGCATCTGGGGTCCTAAATGCTAGCAAGTGGCCACCTAATATACATCAATTGGTCTCAACCTATCTGGAGCAAAGGAGAATGAAGAACACCAAAGCCATATGGTAAAGATCAACCCAAGAGATAGAAAGGGCCGCATAAACCAGGGACTCCATCAGCCTGATACCAGAAGAACTAGATGGTGCCCGGCTAACACCAATCACTACCCTGACAGGGAACACAACAGAGAATCCCTGATGGAGCAGGAGAACAGTCGGATGCAGATCTCAAATTCTCGAAAAAAGATCAGGCATAATGGTCTGTCTGAGACTGGAGGGACCCTGATAGTCATGGTCCCTGAACCGTTCGTTAGCCCAAGATTGGAACCATTCCTGAAGCCAACTTTACAGACAGAGATTGGACTAGACTATAAGATAAACAATGATACTGGTGAGGAGTGAGCTTCTTTGCTCAAGTAGACACTTGAGACTCTGTGGGAAACTCCTGTGTGGCAGCAAGATGAGAAAGAAGAGAGTGACAGGAGCTGGTTGAATGGACACGGGGAATACAAGATTGGGAGGAGGAATGTGCTGTCTCGTTAGGAGGAGAGCAGCTAGGAGTACATAGCAAGATGTGTATAACATTTTGTATGAGAGACTGACTTGATTTGTAAACTATCACCTAAAGCACAATAGATAGATGATAGATAGATGATAGATAGATAGATAGATAGATAGATAGATAGATAGATAGATAGATAGATAGATAGATAGATAGATAGATAGATAGATAGATAGATAGATGATAGATAGATAGATAAAAAGAGGTACTACAGATTGCTGGCTCCATGTGTCTGTCCACTGGTGGTACTGTGGGGGCTTGCGTGTTGCTGTGATGCTGGAAGCTATGCCTCCACTATTGAAATATCAGCAGGGTCACCCATGGTGGACCGATTTCAGGTGAGCTTTCAGACTAAGACAGATTAGGAAGAAAGACCCGATGGTCTACTTCTGAAAAGAATTAGCCAGTGAAAACTTTATGAATAGCAGTGGAACATTGTCTGGTATCGTGCTGAAAGATGAACCCCTACGTTTGGAAGGCACTCAAAAGACTACTGGAGAAGAGCTGCCTCCGCAAAGTAGAGTTGACCTTAATGACGTGGATGGAGTCAAGCTTTCGGGACCTTAATTTGTTGATGTCTCATGACTCAAAATGAGAAGAAACAGCTGCAAATATCCACTAATAATCAGAATCTGGAATGTACAAAATATGAACCTAAGAAAATTGGAAGTTGTCAAAAATGAAATGGAAAGCATAAGCATCGATATCCTAGGCATTAGTGAGCTCAAATGGACTGGTATTGGCCATTTTGAATCAGATAATCATATGGTCTACTATGCTGGGAATGACAGCTTGAAGAGGAATGGTGTTGCATTCATCCTCAAAAAGTACATTTCAAGATCTATCCTGAAGTACAACACTGTCAGTTATGGGATACTATCCACAGTCCTACCAGGAAGACCAGTTAATATGAGTATTATTCAAATTTACACACCAACCACTAAGGCCAAAGATGAAGAAATTGAAGTTTTTTTTTTACCAACTTCTGCAGTCTGAAATTTATTGAACATGCAATCTGTATGCATTGATAATTGCTGGAAATTGGAATGCGCAAGTTGGAAATGAGAAGGATCGATAGTTGGAAAATATGGCTTTGGTGATAGAAATGATGCCACATGATAGAATTTTGCAAGACCAACGACTTCTTCATTGCAAATACCTTTTCTCACCAGCATAAACGGTGACTATACACTTGGACCTTGTCAGATGGAATGCACAGGAACCATATCAACTACATCTGTGGGAAGAGACAATGGAAAAGCTCAATATCATCAGTCAGAACAAGGCCAGAGGCCCACTGTGTAATAGACCATCAATTGCTCATATGCAAGTTCAAGTTGAAACTGAAGAAAATCAGAACAAGTCGATGAGAGCCAAAGTATGACCTTGAGTATATCCCATCTGAATTTAGAGACCATCTCAAGGATAGATTTGATAGGTTGAACAGTAATGACTGAAGACCGGACAAGTTATGGAATGACATCATACATGAACAAAGCATGAGGTCATTAAAAAGATGGGAAAGAAAGAAAAGATCAAAGTGGATGTCAGAAGAGACTCTGAAACCTGCTCCTCAACATTGAGTAGCTAAAAGAAAAGGAAGAAATGATGCAATAAAAGAGTTGAACAGAAGATTTCAAAGGGCAGCTTGAGAAGACAAAGTAATGTGTTATGATGACATATGCAAAGACCTGGAGATGGAAAACCAAAAGGGAAGAACACGCTCGGCACTTCTCAAGCTGGAAGAACTGAAGAAAAAATTTAAGCCTCTAGTTGGTCGCTATGAGTTGGAACCGACTCGACGGCACTGGGTTTGGTGTTTTTGGTTTTTAGTTGCAATACCTAAGGATTCCATGAGGAAAATATTAAACAACTCAGGAAGTATCAAAAGAAGATGGAAGGAATACACAGAGTCACCATACCAAAGAGAATTGGTCGACATTCAACCATTTCAGGAGGTACCATATGAGCAGGAATCAATGGTACTGAAGGAATACGTTCAAGCTGCACTGAAGGCATTGGAGAAAACCAAGGATCCAGGAATTGACAGATATACCAATTGAGATGCTTCAACAAACGGATGCAGTGCTGCCAAGAAATCTGGAAGACAGCTATCTGGCCAACTGACTGGAAAAAATCGATACTTATGCCTATTCCCAAGAAAGGTGATCCAACTGAATGTGGAAATTATAGAACAATATCATTAATACCGTACACAAGGAAAATTTTGCTGAAGATCATTCAAAAGCAGCTCCAGCAGTATATCGACAGGGAACTGCCAGAAATTCAGGCTGGTTTCAGAAGAGGATGTGGAACCAGGGATATCATTGCTGATGTCAGATGGATCCTGGCTAAAGGCAGAGAATACCAGAAAGTTGTCTATCTATGTTTTATTGACTATGCAAAGGCATTCAACTGTGTGGATCATAACAAATTATGGATAACATTGCAAATAATGAGAATTTCAAAACTCTTTATCGTGCTCATGAGGAACCTGTACATAGATCAAGAGGCAGTTGTTGGAACAGAACAAGGGGATACTGAGTGGTTTAAAGTCAGGAAAGGTGTGCATCAGGGTTGTATCTTTCACTACGCCTATTCAATCTGTGGAAACCCTGGTGGCATAGTGGTTAAGTGCTACAGTTGCTAACCAAAGGGCTGGCAGTTCGAATCTGTCAGGTGCTCTTTGGAAACCCTATGGGGCAGTTCTACTCTGTCCTATAGGGTTGCCATGAGTCAGAATCGACTTGACGGCCCTAGGTTATTCAATCTGTATGCTGAGCAAATAATCTGAGAATCTTGACTATATGAAGAAGAACGGGACATAAGGATTGGAGGAAGACTTATTAACAACCTGCATTATGCAGATGACACAACCTTACTTGCTGAAAGTGAAGAGAGCTTGAAGCACTTACTGATGAAGATCAAAGACCACAGCCTTTAGTATGGATTGCACCTCAACATAAAGAAAACAATAATCCTCACAACTGAACCAATAACCAACATCATGAAAAACAGGGAAAAGATTGAAGTTGTCAAGAATTTCATTTTACCTAGATCCACAATCAACACCCATGGAAGCAGCAGTCAAGAAACCAAAAGAAGTGTTGCTTTGGGCAAATCTGCTGCAAAAGACCTTTTTAAAGTGTTGAAAAGCTAAGATGTCACCTTGAAGACTAAGGTGTGCCTGACTCAAGTCACGGTGTTTTCAGTTGCCTCCTATGCTTGTGAAAGCTGGATAATGAGTAAAGAAGACCAAAGAAGAACTGACGCCTTTGAATTGTGGTGCTGGCGGAGAATATTGAATATATCCTGGACTACCAAAAGAACAAACAAATCTGTCTTGGAAAAAGTACAACCAGAATGCTCCTTGGAAGCAAGGATGGCAAGACTGCATCTCACATGATTTGGACATGTTGTCAGGAGGGACCAGTCCCTGGAAAAGGACATCATGCTTGGTAAAGTAGAGGGTCAGTGGAAAAGACGAAGACCCTCGATGAGATTGATTAACACAGTGGCTGCAACGATGAGCTTAAGCATAATAATGGTTGTGAGGATGGCACAGGATCAGGCAGTGTTTCATTCTGTTGTACATGGGGTCGCCATAAGTCAGAACCCACTCTATGGCACCTGGCAACAACAACTACCAAGAACAGATTGTTGGCAGTCTGATTAATTGCTGGTTGAACTGAAGAGTTGAATACTGGTTCCATTGTGCAAGGAGCCCTTGGGTGGCAAAAAAGTTTAAGTGTTCAACTACTAGCCAGAAGGTTATCAGTTAGAGCCCACCCAGAGGCACCTTGGAAGACAGAGCTGGTGATCTGCTTCCAAAAAGTCATAGCCTTCAAAATCCTATGGAGCAGAGTTCTACTCTGACACACATGGGTTCACCATGATTTGGAACTGACTTGATGGCAACCAACAACGATGATCCATTATGCATAACATTAGAAAGTAATCAAAGCTCTATCTGCCTTTTTCCTGGAGCATGCACTTCTTCATTCCAGAGTCCTGTTGCATCAACAGTCCTCAGGTTTTTTCTTCCTTCAGTGTCTAGTTCACGTGTAGGTAAAACATATCATGCAGCATTGGCTTGCCCTCATCTCTGTCTTCTTCAAATTTTTGAAGACGCTGAAGTGGGGAGAAAACCCTGGTGGTGTAGTAGTTAAGTGCTACAGCTGCTAACCAAGAGGCCGGCAGTTCAAATCCACCAGGCGCTCCTTGGAAACTCTATGGGGCAGTTCTATTCTGTCCTATAGGGTCGCTATGAGTCGGAATCGACTCGACGGCAGTGGGTTTTGGTTTTGAAGTGGTGATGGATGAATTGTCAGGAGGACACCCTATACCATGACTGCAAATCTCACTGACCCCTTCTGAGATGTTCAAGTGCTGGGTCCACTTGGCCTCCCTTCTAAGTGTTTCCATTTATATAGGTCACCATGTTTGTATCTATGTCCCTGCTACTGACCGAAGTAGACGGAACCAGGGATGAGCCTCTGCTATCTATGGGCTGGACGGGGGGCCTCAAGGTGCTAGGGCAAGAGTTCTGCACGATGACAGCTTTCCATAAGCACAAGGACTAATAGATTGGGCAGGGCGCCTTTGGGGAAATTTAAATGAGACACCTACACAGTCAGCAGGGTGCTGAGTGATAGAGGCACGGAGAGACAGGGCATAAAGGCAGTAAGCAGATATACCATGAAGCACTGAAGCCAGGAACAAACAGAGGGCATGATTAAGTAGAGGGTATGAAGATCAAAAAAGGGAAGGGGAGAATTGACTTCAGAGTAGCAAGAAGAAGCAGTTGAAGGGAGAAACACATGGAGGACCTACAACATAAGGTTGTCCCAGAAATAAAATTTCTGTTCCTGCCCTCAAGCTATTGTCACAGTATTGGAGCTGCTGTTGTATGCTGCATGTGATGAATGGTGTCCCAATTCTCTGTGACCCTTAGCTGTGTGCTATTGAAACAGTGTTCAGTTTTTTGTACTTTGCTATGTATCTAACCACAACTCCCATTAACTGAGGTAACTTGACCATATTTCTGCTATTTTCATCTGAAAGAGCCTAACAAACAGGATATCTCAAGATAAGGCAAAGAAGTAAAAGCAACAGGAGAGGGTTGCTTACTTTGTGTCCTGGTGGAGATCTTTCCCTCCTGCATTGTAAAATTTATGTCACTTTGTCCCTGCTGGGTAGTCAAGAGCAATGTGTGCCTGATTGTCTGTCTGATGTCTCATGATCAGCATTTCTCATTACCTCATGTATGATGGAGAAGAGAAAATAGGTTATGCCACTTTCTTAATATGCTAAGTTTTGATCTCTTCTGAATCCCACATAAAATAGTCCTACTATTCAAAGAATGTAAGTGCACATATTGCATTTCACTTCACATCTTTGTTATCTTTGAATCAGGCTCATTTCTTCACAGACAAAAACAGTGCTTCATCGTCTTGCTTAGTTGAGTTCCCTTTAGCAGTTGAAGGACATCTATTTGTATTTATTAACTAAATTTGGAACAGATTTCATTCTTCTGTGGAAATAAATGGCTTCTCTCTCCCCAGTGGGGCAGAATGTCTCCTTCATTAGGAATGATTCCATTTTTGGTGTGTGCCTCATTAAGTTTTGGGGGTACAATAACTGTGCTGTTTTCCAAGGTGAGCATAGAGCTAAGAAATACTGATCCCTGGGAAGTAACCATAAAAACGAGGGCTAGAGAATGCCATTAGTAATTATAAATATTTATTCATAATTTAATCATTTCAATGACAATTTCCAATAATAGAGACCTTGGTGAAAAAGAGCAATAGGTTGAAATGAGAAGACAGAAGACATGGGATGTACTTCTAGCTCGGCTATTTCCTAGAAACGTGACCTTGAACAGTGTCTGAACAGCTCAGTTTCCTCATCTGTAGGAAGTTAAGGATAAGGAATCCCTGGGTGGCACAAATGTTTAACCGCTCGACTACTAGCTGGAAGGTAGGTGGTTTGCACCCCACTCAGAAGTGCCTGCTAAGACAGTCCTGGTGATCTGCTTCTGAAATGTCACAGCCTCGAAAACCCTATTGAGTAGTTCTACTCTGCACACGTGGTGTCATTACAAGTCACCTCCTCCAGGTCAACTAACAACAAGATGAAGTTAAAGATACCTGTCTTAGCTTCTTGGAAAGGTAGTTGTGAAGCTCAAAGGAGACCCTAGTAGAATGTACTATGCAAATGAAAATCCCTCTTCAGATGCATGATAGGCTGGTGAATGTGTGCTGAAAAGGCAGACTTCAAGTCTTTGTTCTTTTTAGTGGTTGTTGGGAGTAAGAGTGGGGAAATGTAGACATAATGGGAAGTGCTGAGAATAATACGTTCCAAATGCCCAAGAAACAAAATGACAGGTATCTTCTCCTTCAGAACTCTACGTTTACGTAAATATTTCTCTTTATGAAGTTTCCAAATTGAATTTGGGGGTAACAATGCAGCTTTGTTCACTCCACTCACATCTCTGAAGCATTGACACAAATGAGCTGAACTTAATGAAATGGAATAATAGCAACTTAGCCTCAGAGTTGAAGACAAAGACAAGATTTACCTAAGATTCATTTTTCCCCCTGCTTCCTTTCTATTTTTCTCTCATTTATGTGACTAACTCACATACCTTACATTTTTTGAAAGAAATAATTACTGTAATCAGAATCTGACTTTTTATGAGCTATAAATTTTGAGAAGGTGTTTTTATTCCTATTGGCATCAATGTAATTTTAACTAATAAGTATCTTCAATCTACCAATTAGAGAGCATATATCTAATGACATAGAGCAGCACTCTCCTGTGTTCAATCAACGTTAAATGTGTAGGAGTTAATAATATATACTCCACCCTATTGCTTAGTAGGTTGTGTATAAAAAGCCTTGGGAAAGAATGAAAAAAGTATGATTTTTGAAATTAATTTAAAATAAATGAAAATGAAATGTTTTATTTTTCCTAGGCACTTTGTTCCTTCTAGATGTCCCTGTGTGGCACAAATTATTTGCACTTGACTACTGACCTAAAGGCTGGCGGTTCAAATCCACCCAGTGGTACCATAGAAGAAATGTCTGGTGATCTGCTTCCATAAAGATTATAGCCAAGCAAACTCTATGGAGCAATTCTACTCTGTAACACATGTGTAACACCATGAATCAGAATCGACTCCAGGGCAACAAGTCTGATTTTTTTCTAATAATGCGACATTGGCTCTGTTTAGCATGCAGAGGAACGCCAGAGAGCCAACCCAGCGGGGGTATTCCAAAGAGCAGAGGACTCTGTCAGAAGGCGGATCTCCACCACCCTCTACTCTATCAGGTGGAGAAGTTATTAACCCCTCTAGTCGGACAAGTAGCTTAACATTTGAATTCTCTTTCCCATCTGAAAACTATTTTCCCATTTTATTTCATAGTACTTATTTGAAATATGCTTACTTTAAAACCTATTTTAAATGCTCCATCACTCTATTAGAAAATATGTTTCAGAACATGCATTTATAATAAAAATGATTGCCTGATTTTTTTTTTTCCTGTGCATTTTAGTTCTGATTGTTGTTGTTCGTTTCTGTCAAGTTGGCCCCGGACTCATGCATAATGGAATTGGACCACTGTGATCCACGGAGTTTTCATTGGCTAATTTTCAGAAGCTGATTGCCAGGCCTTTCTTCCTAGTTCATCTTAGTCAGGAAACTCCACTGAAACCAGTTCAGCACCACAATAACTTGCAAGCCTCCACCTGCATGTTGGTGGTGACTACACATGAGGTGTACTGCCCGGGTGTCGAACCTGGGTCTCCCCCATGGAAGGTAAGAATTCTATCACTGAACCACCACCCCCATTAGTTCAGATTATTTCCGAGTATAAAGGGGAAGCATCCTGTGTGTGGTGCAGGGTGTGAATGATGAAGAAGAAAGGAGGATAGGAAGCTCCTGAGGCAGACTCCACAGAGCACAAGGTTATTGCACAAGATTATTTAACATCTCCCTTCAACTGCCAAGAAGGCAGCCCCAGACTTATTTTCCATAACATGGAAGGCTTAGGTGATCTCTAAAGGCTCTTCTCACTCTAAATTTCTAGGATTCTAAATGTCCCTAAATTTTAGCCTTGACTTTATGTAGCCCTTGCATGTTCGGGTTTGAATGATTCACTGATTTGTCTTCAGCTACCTTTCCACTTCTTCTGAAATGGGAGTATGACAAGTTGGTGTTAACTGAGGACTGCAGGACGTCAGAAAAAAAAAAAAAAAGATCAAATACTTACAAATGGGCATAATAAATGGCAGGACCTTCTTCAGCGGTGCGCTGGGCCTCATCTAGCAAGGGATCCCCAAGGGGTCCATTTGATTCGATAGAGGTCGTGCTTTGGGTTGACTTCTATTGACTAAACTATTTTGGAACCCTAGAGGTAGAATTAAGTAGTAGAAAGCTAATAGTGGTGCAAATGATTCTTATCCATAGAAATGTAAAAGAATTTTCCCTGGTAAATTTACAAATGATTTCCAACCTGTAGAAAAAACTACCCCAAACATTACATTTTATTACCTCATAGTTTTCTGGGAGGATATTAACCAGCTTTGTGTCCATTGTGGCTGTTCTTAGGTGATGTTGAGTCAGTTCTGACTCACAGCAACCCTACAGGACAGAGTAGAACTGCCCCATAGGGTTTCCAAGGAGCAGTTGGTGGATCTGAACTTCCGGCCTTTTGGTTAACAGCTGAGCTCTTAATCACTACGCCACCAGGGCTTCTTGCATCTATTAAGTAAATTCATTTCAACATTTCTGCTTGTCTGTAGTATATATGTCTGACTCTCATATTCTCCTTTGAAGTAGTTTCATCATCTTTTTGGTTCCCCCTTTAATTAAAGAGTTAAAGAAAATTGACAAGTGTTCAATTTATATTTGTGTAACAGTCATGATTTTATCATTTTGAAAATTATACACCCACTCAAGAAAAAAAATAATTAAAAAAATTTTTTTTCTTCACTTATCAACTCTCTTGTTAACTGACCATTTTGCATTTACAACAATAGTAAAAAATCGACTATTTTGCACATTAATAATGCACGTCTGGCAGTAACTAACGTCATGGTGTGAGGTGAGAGTAACACTACCTATGATCATTAAGGTTATGTGTCAGTTTGGCTGGGCCATGATTCTCAGTGGCAGTTATGTAATGATGCAGTCATTGTCCATTTTGTAATTTGATGTGGTCATCCTCCATTTTTGCATAATGCCAATTTTCACATAATGACTTGGTCTTTGAAACCTAACCATGTTGTTTAGTGAGGAGTGAGTATACTTGAGCAGCAATTTAGCTAATAATGATGTGTGCATGTGTGTGAGTGTGTGTGTGTATGTATGTGTGTGTGTGAGTGAGAGAGAGAGTGCAATTACTAAAAACTTTCCTGCTCATTTGTTAACATTTATAACCACAAATAATCAGCTACCCCCACAGGGCTTGAGCAGTATGCATATTAAATCAGTATATTGTGTCTAATTTAGAAAGTTCATCATGGCCTAGGTGGAGGGCTTTGCTGCTTTATGGGGTTCAAGAGAGATCACAGAAGCTGGCATTTAATGTAATTATAGAATAATGATTACCATTTGTAAAAAATTGCTGAGCATAAAGAAGCTAGAACAAAACCTGTCTCAGACTTGAGAGAAGTTATGAAATGGCTAATTGGTTCAATTGTCATTTCCTCCCACTCAAGGTGTTCAGTCCTTGAACCTTCTCCTTGCCTCAATAAGGAGCCACTTTAGCGGAGCAGTCACTCTCAGTGGGGAATAAGTTGGTGAGAGACACTGGTTTGAAATATTTTGTGTCATCTGAATTTGAGAAATCTGAGAGAAAGAATTTTAGCTCCACATTGAATTTTGCTACTCATACCAGGGTGCCATAATAAACAATGCAATTTTAATGCAATACAAGTCTTTTATGAACTATACAAGGCTTTAATCTCTATTTGAGCTCCAGGTTGTCAAATAAACAAGTATGAGATTATTACCACTTACATTTTGGAACCAGAGGCATTGTTGCTTTGGCTAATTTTCCTCTCTCACAATCATCAAGAAAGTCCACAGAGGGACTTCCAGCCAACATGGCACCATAGACAGAAGCACCATGCCGTCCCTCCATAGCAAAGCCATGAAAAACTAAGTAAAACAGAGACAAATGTCATTCCTGGAACCTGAAGCATCAAATGAAGAGATAAAGAACTCAGCCAAGCACTGAATGGAATAAGAAACTGACAGAGGACAGAGAGCGAGGAGAGGTACGTGCTGAAGGCCCCATCAGCTAACAGTGCATGGATCTGCCATCTTGGACTTCTGTCAGGGATAGGCTGACAGGCAGCACTGGAAAGCAGCTTCACAGAACTCCCAGCAGGAGACAGAGCACTCAGTAACCAGCGATACGTGGTTTCCCACCCCCATGCTCTCCCCACTGCTCTACCTCCAAGCTTGCTGGCTGCCTGAGGTGGCTTGGCCAGCCAGAAGTGTAGTGTCTGTGCTGCTTGGATTCGCCCCACCCACATCAGAGATCATCGGACAGGGAGTACGAGAAAGCAGCTTCACAAAGTTCCAGCAGGAGACAGAGCACCTGGTAAAGAGCTTTCCTAAGTCCCCCTTATTCCGCACCCCACCTCCTCTGCTTCTCACCAGCCACAGTCTCTTGGCCGGGAGGCTACTGCTTTGGCCTCAGGCTGCTTCCCACACTGGCTGGGCCTCTGAGCTGGTGTTGGTTCTTTCTGTCTCTTTTGGTTTCTTCTGTGCCTCCTACCTCCTCCCCCTTCCCCTTTCTCTGGAACACCTGGCTCCATGTGCCATCTTTGTTTCTTCTTGAAAGAACGTGAAGTCGTGCTCAATGGGGAACCACTACCCTGGCCCATGACACTACACTGGTGGGAGCCCAGGGGCTTTTTTTTTCCCTTGTTTTGCTTTGTTCTGTTTTGTTTGTTTATTTTCTTTTTCTTTTTGCAGCTTCAGAGCCCCTTCTAGCTGGCTGAACTGCACAGCGTAGGAGCCACTACCCCAAACCGTGCAATGTAGGTGGGATCCCTGGGGGCATTTCTTTCTTTTTTTTCTCTTTTCTCTCTCTTTTTCCCTTTCTGTCTTTCTCCGTTTCTCAGTTCTCATCTCTCTACACTTATTTTTCTGTCTCCTGGACATATGGTACTGTGTAACATCTATACCCCCTCTAGCCCGGCTATACTGCACAGCCTGGGAGCTTCTTCCCCAGTCTGAACAGGCTCACCAGCAGGACTCTGGGAATCCTGAAGGTTTTTCTTTTCTTTTTCAAATTTTTATCTAGTTATGATTTCTTTCTTTTTTCCTTTTTGCTTTTCTCCATTTCTCGGTCTCTCATCTATCCACTCCAATGGCAAGCTCCCTTAACATTCTTTTTTTTTTTCTTTATTTGTTTGCTTGTTTGTTTTTGGCTCCTGTTTCTCTCTCCTCACTCTCCTCTTTCCCATACCCCTATTAGTCCCACACATCACAACGTCTCCCCTCTTTCTTGTCTACCTACACCATGCACCAAGTACCACACCCCCAAGCAGCACAGGCACGGCCTACTAGAACCTGCCCAGCACTGATTCCTGGCCTGCCCTGTTGGCACTAATACATGCCACAAACAACCTGTGCCAGCCCCACCCCTTCAGCTGAATCTGCCTTGCTGCACCATAATTGAATGACTGGCCTGGCCCATTGGACAAGGAGGTGAAAAGTACCGTGACTATAGATGAGAAAACAACAAAGAATGCACAGCCTGCCTACTCAGACATAACCAAATAAAACAAAAAAAGCAGAATGAAACAAACAACTCTACAATCAAGAAATGAAGAAATGAATGTCCCGAAGACAGCCGACAATATCAAAACATATTTAAAAAAAGGACACGATGATTCTAGGAGGAGTCCAAAATAAAACACCAGATGACTTTCCAGTAGAAGAAAAGGCACTAGAACTACCTAATAGGGAATTCAAATCTCTAATATTCAGAGCAATCCAAGAGTTGAAGCAAAAAGCAGACAAAAATGAGGAAAAAACAGACAAATTTATGGAAAAGGCAGACAAATTCATGGAAAAACCAGACAAAAAAATGAAACAACTCAGGAAAATAATACAGGAACAAAACAGCAAGATAAATTCAAAACTAGAAATCATTCAAAAGCAACAATTAGAAATCCAGAAGATAAATAACAAGATTTCAGAAATGTACAGTGTCATAGAAGGGCTGAGGAGCAGATTTGAAAAGACGGAAGACAGAATCAGCAAAATCAAAGACAAACACTTGGATACAACTAAGTTTAAGGAAAAATCAGAAAAAAGAATGAAGAAAAATGAAGAAACACTGAGAATTATGTGGGATACAATCAAAAGCAAAAATCTGTGAGTGATAGGAGTTCCAGAACAGGGAGAGGAAACGGAAAACACAGAGAAGATCACTGAAGAATTGCTGACAGAAAACTTCCCTAATATCATGGATGATGAAAAGCTGACCCATCCAAGAAGCTTAACAAACTCTATGTAGGGTAGACCCCAAAAGAAAAACACCAAGGCATATCATAATCACGCTCACTAAAATCAAAGACGAAGAAAAAATCCCACAGGCAGCTCGAGAAAAACGAAAAGTCACATACAGAGGAGAAACAATAAGACTAAGCTCTGATTATTTGGCAGAAACCATGCAGGCAAGAAGGCAAAGATGACATATATAAAACCTTAAAAGAAAAAAATTGCCAACAAAGAATCATATATCCTGCAAAACTTTTGCTCAATATGATGGTGAAATTAGGACATTTCCAGATAAACAGAAATTAAAGGAATATGTAAAAACGAAGTCAAACTTACAAGAATTATTAAAGGGTGTCCTTCGGTCTGAGAAAAAACAACATCAGACCACAGCCTGAATCTAGGAGGCAAGATTGTACCAGCCAGATACCAACCTAGGAAATGAACTCCCAAGGACTATTGAAAACCAAAACACTTGCAACAGGGAACCAGAGAGGTTAATATATAAATGACAACAATGTTAGAACAATAAAAGAGGGAATAAACAGTATAGGTATAGAACTTTCTAATGGAGAGGAAGGCAAGGCAATACCAAGTAATAATAGACTGGTTCAAACCTAGGAAGATAAATTTCAAGGTAACCACAAAGAAAGTTAACAAACCTACATGTCAAAATATAGAAGAAAAACATAAAGTCTCAATAAAAACAAAATCTACAAAAACAAAAGAAATTCACAAACAAAAGGAACTCAGCACAGGAGAGTATGAGGAACAAAGAAAATGTTAGCACCACAAAAAAAAAAAAAAAAGCACTACAAAATGACAGGAATAAACTCAGACCTATCAATAATTACACTGAATGTAAATGGCCTAAATGCACCCATAAAGAGACACAGAGTGACAGAATGCATAAAAAACAGGATCCATCAATATGCTGTCTACAAGAGACACACCTTAGAAATAAAGATGTAAATTTATTAAAAGTCAAAGGATGGAAAAAAATATATCAAGCAAATAATTACAAAAAAAGCAGAAGTGGCAATACTAATCTCAGAGAAGGTAAAATGACATTTGGGTGAAATGACAATTCTACCCAAAGTGATTTACAAATACAGTGCAATACCGATCCAAATACCAACACCATTCTTTAAAAAGATGGAAAAACTTATCACTAACTTTATGTGGAAAGGCAAGAAGCCCCAGATAAGTAAAGCACTACTGAAGAAGAAGAATAAAGTAGAAGGACTCACACTACCTGCACTCAGAACCTACTATACAGCTACAGTAGTCAAAACAGCCTGGTACGTGCACAACAACAGATGCATTGACCGATGGAACAGAATTGAGAAACCAGATGTAAATGCATCCACCTATCTTTGACAAGGGCTCAAAGTCCATCAGATGGGAAAAGACAGTCTTTTTAACAAATGGTGCAGGCAAAACTGGATGTCCATCTGCAAAAAAATGAAACAAGACGCATACCTCACACCATATACAAAAACTAACTCAAAGTGATCAAAAATCTAAATATAAAGCCAAAAACCATGAAGTTCATAGAAGAAAAAATAGGATCAACACTAGAGGCCCTAAAAAACACTAGAGTCCCTAATACACAGCATTAATACAACCAACAACACACAAGCTCCAGAGGATAAGCTAGATAACTGGCATCTTCTAAAAATTAAACACTTAAGCTCATCAAAAGACTTCACCAAGAGAATAAAAAGAGAACCTACAGACTGGGGGAAAAAAAAAAAATTGGCTATTAAAAATCAGACAAAGGTCTAATCTCTAAAATCTACAAGAAAATCCAACACTTCTACAACAAAAAGACAAATAATCCAATTAAAAAATGGGCAAAGGAAATGAAAAGATACTTCACCAAAGAAGACATTCAAGCGGCCAACAGACACATGAGGAAATGCTAACAGTCTCTAGCCATCAGAGAAATGCAAATCAAAACCACAATGAGATACCATCTTACCCCAGCATTACTGGCACGAATCAATAAAACCAAAAATAACAAATGTTGGAGAGGATGTGGGGAGATAGGAACTCTTACGCACCTCTGGTGGAAATGCAAAATGATATAACCTTTTTGGAAAGCGATGGCGCTTTCTTAGAAAGCTAGAAATGGAAATACCATTTGATCCAGCAATCCCACTCCTAGGAATACATCCTAGAGAAATAAGAGTCGTCGCATGAATAGATATATGTACACCCATGTTCACTGGAAACAACCCAGATGCCCATCAACAGATGAATGGATAAACAAACTGTGGTACATACACAGGATGGAGTATTATGCAATGCTAAAGAACAACGATGAATCTGTGAAGCATCTCATAACATGGATGAATCTGGAGGGTGCTATGGTGAAGGAAATAAGTCAATCACAAAAAGGACAAATATTGTATGAGACCACTACTGTAAAAACTCATGAAAAGGTTTATAAACAAAAAGAAACAATATTTGATGGTTACCAGTGAGGGGAGGAGTGGGGATGGAAAAACACTTAATAGACTATAGATAAGTGGTAACTTTGGTGAAGGGTAAGACAGAACACAATACTGGGGAAGCCAGCACAACCTGTACAAGTCAAGCCCATGGTAGCGCCATAGACACATGGACCTGAGGGACCGAATTGCTGGGCTGAGGACTGTGGGGACCATGGTTTCAGGGAACCTCTCACTCAATTGGCATACAGAGTTTATAAAGAATATGTTCTACATTCTACTTTGGTGAGTCTGGGGTCTTAATAGCCTGTGAGCAGCCATGTAGGGTTCTCCACTGGTCTCACCCCTTCAGGAGCAAGGAAAAATGAAGAAAACTAAGGACATAAGGGAAACATTAGTCCAAAGGACTAATGGACCACATCTACCATGGCCTCCACCAGACTGAGTCCAGTACAACTAGAGGGTGCCCGGCTAACACCACTGACTGCTCAGACAGGGATCACAATAAAGGGTCTCAGACAAAGCTGGAGAAAAATGTAGAACAAAATTCCAACTCAGAAAGAAAGACCAGACTTGCTGGCCTGAGAGAGACTGGAGAGACCCTGAGAGTGTGGCCCCCGAACACCCTTTCAGCTCAGTAATGAGACCACTCCTGAAGTTCAACCTTCAGCCAAAGATTGAACAGTCCTATGGAACAAAACAAGACTAAAGAGGCACGCCAGCCCTGGGGCAGGGACTGGAAGGTAGAAGGGAACAGGACAGCTGGTAATAGGGACCCCAGGGTTGAGAAGAGAGAGTGTTGACATGTTGTGCGGTTGTTAACCAATGTCATACAACAATGTGTGTACCGTTTGATGAGAAACTAGTTTGTTCTATAAACTTTCATCTAAAGTTCAATTAAAGGAAAAAAAAAAAAAAGAAACTCCACAGAGGTATAAAGAGAAGAGCTCCTGCCCCATCAACCTGGGAAGGCCCAGTATAGTATCTGGAAGGGCCTGGTGTAGTCATCTAATGCTGCTGTAACAGACATACCACAAGTGGGTGGCTTTAACAAACAGAAATTTTTTCTCTCACAGTCTAGGAGGCTAGAAGTTCAAATTCTAGGAGTCTGGCTCCAGGGGAAGGCTTTCTCTCTCTGGTGGCTCTGAGAGAAAGTCCTTGTCATCAATCTTCCCTAGTTGAGGAACTTCTCAGTGCAGCAACCCCAGGTCCAAAGGATATGCTATTCTCCTGGCTCTTGTTTCTTGGTGATATGGGGTACCCATGTCTCTCTGCTGGCTTCTCTCTTTTCTCTCTCGAAAGAGATTGACTTAAGACACAACCTAATCATGTAGATTGAGTCCTGCATCATTAACATAACATCTGCTAATCCCACTGCATTAACATCATAGAGGCAGGATTTACAACACATAGGAAAATCACACAAAATGGTGGACAATCACACAATACTGGGAATCACACAATACTGGGAATCATAGCCTAGTTGATGCACATTTTTTTAGGAAGACACAATTCAGTCCATGACAGGGCCTGGCCAGATCATCAGCTCCATGTGGTAGTATCAACAGCAGTGTATGCTTTGGTATGTCACCAACTGTCAGCATGTTGCCGTGATACTGGAAGCTATATCACCAGTATTTCAAATACCAGTAGGGTCATCCATGGTGGTCAGGTTTCAGCAGGGCTTCCAGACTAAGACAGACTAGGAAGAAAGGCCTGGAGATCTGCTTTTGAAAATCAGCCAGCGAAAACCCTATGGATCACTATATAATATTGTTTGATACAATGTTGGAAGATGAGCCCCCAGGTTGGTAGGAACTTAAAATACACAGTGGCCACAACAATGAACTCAAGCATACCGATGATACTGAAGATGGCACAGAACTGGGTAGCATTGTACATAGGATCACCGTAAGTTGGAGATGACTTGATAGCATCTGACAACAACAGCCCTGGTATGGAAAAGGTGAGGGCCAAGGGAGCGGCATCTCCAACCATGAGAACACTGCTCTGTCTCCTGCTCTGTGCAACAGTCGTCTTGCAGTCGTCTTGCAGCTAAGTTCTTGCTTATATTCCTAAAAGTAAAGGGATCTGTATTCTGTTGGCAACATTCTGTCCATCGCCACCCCCTGAGATAAGCAAGTACCAGCACATCTCTAGAATTTAAAACAACGTCAACAACATCATTTAGGTTCCCAATAAGAAATTTTGCTGTCTTTTGTCTCTTTGTCCTAAACATAAAAAAAAAAAACATAGAGAGTAGAAAATCAAGGAAGGGGAGAGATAGAGAGGGAGTCTTGTTACTTGATTGTTACAATTAGACTCCTGTTAGTGGAGGTTTGTATAGCCTATCTTATCTTATCTTTTTTTTTTTTTTTTTTAACATCTCTGCAACATTGACTCCGTCTGTTGCAGCCCATAATTACAGGCCTGTCCTCAGTGATATAAGATATCGATTTGCCTTCTTAGAGTAGTAATTTCTTAATGACAAGAATTATCTCTCATCAGTTTCTTTTGTACAATGCCAGGACACAGCAGGACACATAAAAGAATTTTGGATATATGTTTTGATGATCAGGCGATTTAGAACAAGTTATTTAACGTTTCAGTTTTGCATTCGATAATAAAAACAACATAAATGATTGTGAGTAGCTCATCAATATCATAGGGCTAGTAGTTGTATTGCTTTAGCCCACAGTGCCTAGCAGATAGGAGTTGATCAATAAAGAATTGTTATAATTATTAGTATTATTAATAATATAAGTCAAAAAAGCAAGGCTTAGCCTTAATAGAGTGTAAGTATGTCTAATGCCACATATTGATTCTCACAGGGGGAAGGGATTGATCACCTCCCTACCTGGATTTGCAACCTGGAGGAGAAAATGCAGCTCAGAGATGGAATAATAAAAATTAATAGTGTCAAGTTATTAAGTATCTAATATATGTCATTTATCTTCATTGTATTTAATTCCCACAATAACTCTGTAAAGCAGTTTTTATCCCCATTTTTAGTTAGTAACCTGAAGTCCAACAAGATTAAGTTACTTGCCCAGGGTTACACAGCTAATTTAAGTGATAGAGATGGCCCATGTGAATCCAGGCCTTTCAGTCTACCTGTTTCCTTTTGTCATCTAGCTGATTCTGACTCATGGTGACCCCATGTGTTACAGAGTAGAACTGCTCCATACAGTTTTCTTGGCTGTAACCTTTACGGAAGCAGATCGACAGTCCTTTTTCCTGCAGCACCACTGGGTGGATTTGAACCATTAACCTTTCAATTAGTAGCTGAGTGCAAATGTTTGCACCACCCAGGGACCCTGTTCACTCTAGAGCTCTAATTTTTTCTTTTTTTCTTGTTGAATAAAAGGAGACCCATCCAAGACTTCTTGACTCAGGACCCCAAAAGTAAATATAAAAGGACAATAAGCCCCCCGCACTTATTTATACATGTTGGTCCTCCCCAACATTGACTCTTGCTCTCCGCCTCAGAACAATGCTATTTGAGCTTGCTGGTGGGAGACTGGAACATGAGCCATGCCTAATGCAGACAAGAAGAGGCATCTTATTATGTAAAGATGGAGAAACGCTGCATTAACAAGACGGTTCTCCAGATAAGCCAATTCCAACCAGCTTCTACTGGAATAGAGTATCATTATTTCCGTCTTCACTGTCTCCCTCTTGTCAAATTTCTACAGCATCAAGGCCCCATTCACCAGCACTCTGAAAACTGTGTGGTCTTGTATTATCTGCTAATCAGAATTTGAAAAATAAAGCTGGAAGTACCCTTAGATCATATATATATGTGTGTGTGTATGTACATATATGTGTATATAATCATTTTACAGATAGAAAAATAGTATTCTTTGTGTGCTGGGATTGTCTTCCTAACTAGTTGAGAGGTTCGCTGAGAGCAGGGAATATATGTTATTCACCTTTTTATCACTTCCCCCATACACTCTAGTTACATGTACTTAGTACATGGTGGATACTCAAAATATACTAGGTGATTAGATCACTGGCATGTTTACCAGTAAGACTACATTCATAAAAGGAAGGATTTTCCTTTGTCTTTAAATCTTCAGGCTGTTTCATGATCTTGCTCTTGGGAATCCATATGTTCCACTCAGGACACATCTGAGCAAGTGTGGACTGTTTTATGGTCTCCCAAATGTCCTGCTATCTTTGTTCAACAGGCACACTGAGGCTACTGTCATCTGTCGATATTTATCTGTTGCTGAAATAACACTGTAGCTTTTCATTGATGATAAATAAACAATATTTCATAACTTGCACTTCTGCTGTTAAAATTTATTTTGCATAAGTAACGTATTCGCATGAATCAAAATTGTAAATGTACAAAAGAGTAAACAGAAAAAAATTCCTTCCCACCCTGTTCAGCAAATTCCCAGTTGCCTCCCTCAAGAGCAACCGCTGTTAATTTTCTATCATTCCAGATAATCCATGTATATGAATAAATACATATTATCTCCCCTTTTCTTTCTCTCACATACACATACACACAGATGAAAGCATACTACTTATTTCTTTTGCATCTTGCTCTTTTTTATTTAGTAATGTATCTTGGTAATCATTTATCAATACAGACAGAATCACCTCAATTTTTTAATTGTTGCATGATATTCCATTTAATGGGAGAACCACACATAACCTCTCCCTTAAAGCAGAACACACAGGCTCTTTCCAGTCTTTTGGCATTACGAACAATGCTGTGATTAATATCTTTGTATGTGTGTAATTTCAGACCTACAGTAGAATGTCTATAAAATCAAAGGGTATTTTGTACATAAAATTTTGATCCAAGGATATCTGCACATGTAATTTTGAAAGATATTGATAAATTAATTTTGAAAATGATTGTGCCAATTGATTCCCCCATTAGCAATACATGAGAGCATCTTGGCAACAGTGTTTTGTCAAAGTTTTAATCTCTGTCAATATAATGGATTAAAAGGAGAATCTTTGTGTATTTTTTATTTTCATATATCTTCTTATGAATGGATTTGAGTACTTTCACTAGTATTTAGAGCCATTTAAGGATTTCTTTTTCACTGATGTGAAGAAGGCCATTTTCCTATAGAATTGTTCTTTTACATACTGCTTTTAGGAGATCTTTTTTTTTATATAGTAAGGAAATTAGCCCTTTGGGTAGTGAGTTACAAATATTTTTCTCCATTTTATTCTTTTTTTTTTTTTGTACTTTAGGTGAAGATTTACAGAGCAAATTAGTTGCTCATTGAACAATTAATACACATACTATTTTGTGACATTGGTTGTCAACCCAACAATGTGTCAACACTTCTCAACCCTGGGTTCCTTGTTTTCATTCGTCCAGTTTTCCCGTCCCCTCCTGCCTTCTTGTTCTTGCCCCTGGAGCTGGTGTGCCCATTTACTCTCATATGCATGGTTGAGCTACATGTATTATTGTTTTGTTTTGGTTTTGTTTTGTTTTGTTTTGTTTTGTTTATGGGCCTGTCTAATCTTTGGCTGAACGGTGACCCTCAGGAGTGACTTCAGTACTGAGTTAAAAGAGTGTCCAGGGGCCAACTCTCTGGGTTTCTCCAGTCTCTGTCAGTGTGGTTTGGTTTTTACATATTTCCTTAATTTCTGTTTATCTGGAAATGTTCTGATTTTGCCATCATGTTTGACTGAGAGTTTTGCAGTATATATTATTCTTGGTTGGCAATTTTTTTCTTTCAAGGTTTTATATATGTCATCCTTCTTGCCTGCATGGTTTCTGACAAGTAATCAGAGGTTGGTCTTATTGTTTCCTCTTTGTATGTGGCTTTTCATTTTTCTCGAGCTGCTCTCAGAATTCTTTCTTGGTTTTTGGTTTTGGCAATTGTGATTATGTTTGGGTGATTTTCTTTTGGCTCCTATCCTATATCGGGTTCGTTGAGCTTCTTGGATGGTCAGCTTTTTATCTTTCATGGTATTAGGGAAGTGTTCTGTCAACAAATCCTCAATGATCCTGTCTGTGTTTTCTATTTTCTTCCCCTCTTCTGAAACACTGGTCATACGCAAATTTTGCTCTTGATTGTATCCAACATATTCCTGGGTTTTCTTCATTCTTTTCTTGGATTTTCCCTCAAACAAAATGTTATCCAAGGATTTGCCTTAAATTTTGTTGATCCTGTCTTCCATTGTTTCAGTTTTTCTCCTAAAACCTGTTATTGCAGTGTTCATTTCTGAAATCCTCTTATATTTTGGATTTCCAACTGCTGTTTTTATATGATTTCTAATTGTTTATTTATTTTGACATTTTTTTCCTGTATTATTTTCCTGAACTCTTCCATTGCTTTATTTGTATTTTCCCTGATTTTTGTCTATTTTTTTTCCTTATTTTTGTCTGTTTTCCTTTATCTCTTCCCTTGGAGAGCCCTGAATATTTGACATTTGAATTCCCTATCAAGTAGTCCAGTGCCTTTTCTTCTACTGGAAAGTCACTTGAGGTTTTATTTTGGTCACTTACTGGAGTCACCTGTCATTTTTTAAATGTGTTTTGATATTGTCTGCCATCTCTGGGGCATTCAGAAATTATTTTCTTTGTTTATTGATTATATATTTTTTTTTCACCTTGCTTTTTGTTTATTTGTTTATATCGGGGCAGATGGGCTGGGCATGTTTTGTTGCTTGCTTGCCTGTAGGCACAATAGTTCTCACTACCTTGTCCAAGTGGGAAGGCCAGTTGCTCAAATACGGTGCAACAGGGCATGTCCAGTGGAGGGGAGGGACGAGGATGGGCCATTTGTGACACAAACTGGGGCCAATGGGGTAGGGCTGGGGAGCAGTGAGGGGCAGGGTCCAGGGATTCAGGAGTCTGTGCAGGTGCCACTTGAGGGTGCTGCACTCGGCTTGTGGTGCAGATAGACAAGAGGGAAGGGAAAAGATGTGATGTGCAGAGCTAAGTGGGAAAAAGAAAGAAGAGAAACAAAAAAAATGTGGAAAAAAGTAAATAAAATGGCAGTGCAGTGGGAGTTGGCTTGTGGGAGCAGGCAGACCTGGGGAGGTCGTGTGCTGGTGGCTCTTTAGCTGAGTGGTGCAGCGTGGCCTCTCGAGATAGAGTAGAGGCAGCACACAGGGCTAGGTGTGCAGGAGAAAGAAAGGAAGGAAGAGAAAGACGAGAAACAACAACAAAAAAAATATGGCACTGAAGGAGCTGGCCAGTGGGGGCAGCATGGACCCAGGAAAGCTGTGTGCCAGTTGCTGTCTAGCCATGTGGTGCAGCACAGCCCATCAAGAAGGGGCAGGGACAGCACATGGAGCTAGGTGGCGGGGAGAAAGGAAAGGAAGGAAGAGAGAGAGAATAAACAAACAAAAAAACAAATATGGTGCTGAGGGAACTGGATGGTGGGGAGGCATAGACCCTGGGAGACTATGTGCTGGTGGCTCTCTAGCTGAGTGGTGAGGCATGGCCTGTTATGAAGTGGCAGGGGAGTGCACGGAGCTAAGTAGGCTGGAGAAAGGAAAGGAAGGAAGGGAGAGAGAGAGAAGAAACAAAGAAAAAAAACAACAACAAAACAAAAAACATGGTGCTGACGGAGCCAGCTGTTGGGAGTGGGGCAGAACTGGGGTGGTGGTGAGCTGGTGTCTCTCTAGCTGGGTGGCACAGCATGGCCCATCAGAAAGGGGCTAAGGCAGTGCAGGTCCTAGGTGGGAAGGAGAAGGAAAAGGGAGAAATGGAAAGATAAAGAAAAATAAAAAATATGGTGCCAAGGGAGCCAGCCTGTGAGGGTAGCACAGACCTGGGGAGGCTGTTTTCCAGTGGCTCTCTAGCTGAGTGGTACAGCACAGTCCATCAAGAAGGGGCGAGGGCAGCACATGGGGCTAGGTGGGCAGGAGGAAGGAAAAGAAGGAAGGGAGAGAGAGAAGAAACAAAACAATAAAAAAAAGTGGTTCTGAGTGAACTGGCTTGTGGGGGCGGCACAAACCTGGGGAGGCTGTGTGCTGGTGGTTCTGTAGCTGAGTGGTGTGGCGTGGCCCATTAAGAAGGAGTGGGGTGTTGTATGGGGCTAGGTGGGTGGGATGATGGGAAGAAAGGGAGAGAGATAGAAGAAACAGAAACAACAACAACAAAACGGTGCTGAGGGAGCTGGCCAGTGGGGCCAGCACAGACTTAGGGAGGCTGTATGCCAGTGGTTCGCTGGCTGACCGGTGCAGCACGGCCCATTGGGAAGGGGCAGGGATAACTAGGTGGGTGGGAGAAAGGAGGCAAGGAAGAGAACAAACTAACAAAAATCTCCTCTACCATAATAGACATCACTCCCATCTATCCAGTTGGTTGCTCAAGATCCAGGAGTCAACCTTGATTCCTCTCTTTCACTCAGCCTAACTCCTAAAGTACATCTTGAATCTGTCCACTTCTGTCTGTCTCCAGCCAAATATCCGCTATACATTTCTTGGGTCATTTGTCCTCCCAATTTATTTTTCTAACACTAAAATCTATTCTTTAACACATTTGGCAGAGTAATCGTATTAAAAGGCAAATCAGTTTATTTCACTTCATTTGTTTAAAACTTCTAAATAACTTCTCATTGCACTTAGAATAAAATCCAATTTCCTACTATGGCATACAAGTCCCTATATGCTCTGGTTTACCAGCTAGGCTTCTGCCCTCTCCGCTTCTAGCACTTGTTCCTGAATCAAGCCCTCTGCATTTGTGTCCCTTCTTTCTGGAATGCTAGTCCTCTGGTTCTTCATTTGGCTGAGCCTTCTCTCCTTTATGTGTGAGCTCACATGTCTTCATCTTAGAGACCCCCTCAGCTATCTTGCTTAAACTGGCACCTTCCCCCACACCTTCCAGCCCTAGTTGTGCTCATTTATATGATGCTTCTCATTTTCCATCTAGCATTTATCATAATCTGAAACAGTCTATTTGATGATTTATTTGTTGCATGGCTCCTCCCACCAGATGTGATCTCCAGAGAGCAAGGATTTCACTTGCTTTAGTCACTGCTGGCTCATATTACACAGTAAATAAATGTGTGTTAAATGAATTATTTTACTGAGTTCTTATTAGATGTCAGGCAGTGGTCTAAGTGCTTTAGCCCCTAAAATAAACCTATGAAATATAGGAAGTTTTTCCCCCTAAATGTTGTTTCTTCTCATGGATGAAGACATCTACGTCCATCATGGAGGCACAGAAGGATTAGTCTTTATAGCACATTAGAATGATTGTGTTCCTTCCCATCATGTCTCCAGCAACCAGGTGACCCCTCAATAAGTAAAGTTAGGACTGAACATACAACCCGGATTGGGACCAGACTGAGATGTCTTGTGGGTCCTCTCTTTTACTCACTATATTTCCTGGGGTTATTTGCAACTGTCCTTTGAAGTCCAGTGATCTAAAATGGATATCAACAACCAAATAGCTGTCTTTATGCACATGAATTTTCCCTCTATAGAAATAGATAAGTTAGTATCTACACAATGATCTATAAATAATGAATATATTTCATATACACACGTCCCCATATATATAAATAATTCAATTTATATTTTAAATTTTTAACAAATTATTTGGTATCCCCTCAGCCACCCTCTGTTTTAACAGATTTCTTTGTAACCTCCAACAAATCACAGTAGCCTGAGATAGAAGATACTAAATTAGGTATCAAGTTCATTAGGACATAAGTTCAGGCACAGTTCACTGAAATTCACAGATATGACCTGTTCATTAAAAATGCAGAGCCCTGGACTACAAAGTTGGTCGCATCTGGAAGAACAAAACTAGTCCCCAGTTCAAAGGTGAGGAGGGTGAGGAGGTCTTTGTGGTTCAGTACCAAGTACTGAGCAATCTGGTCAGCTTTTCCCCTTGTGTCTTACTGAGTAAAGAAATAAAAAGTAGATCAAAGAAACATGGTGATTAGGGCTTTTCCATCAGTGGTAACCAGAAAGCTGATATAGAAATATATCATGCAGCCTAATATAATTTCATTTTCTTAAAAGAAGACATAATACAGCTATGCGTCACCTTAGTGTAATCAATTTCTGGTTTCTGAAGAAACCAAAAACTATGACTCATTGTTTTGATTTGAAACATCCAGAGATATGGACGCTTCTGTTCTCTTAAACTGATTTTTTTTTCTTTGTTGATCCTCCCTCCTTTATTTTTCTTTGAACAAGGCTGTGTATGAACCAAAATTCTTCCCTGGGCTTATACGTGTGTGGTGGTAGAGATAGGCAACGGGAGGAAAATTCAATCCTTTCTACCCATTCCTTGTCGAGATTTCATGTAAGGAACAACAACAAAAAATCTTCTGATTATCTGGATGCTTGGAGGGAAAAGGAGGCAGGAAGAAAGCACAACTGCAGCTAACGTTCACTGAGTGTCTATGCTGTACCAAGGGGCATTGATAGTTCACTGGTAGAATTGTCACCTTTGTCTTAGTCATCTAGTGCTGCTATAACAGAAATACCACAGGTAGATGGCTTTAACAAAGAGAAGTTTATTCTCTCACAGTCTAGTAGGCTATAAGTCCAAATTGAGGGTGCCAGCTCCAGAGGAAGGCCTTCTCTCTTTGTTGGCTCTGGAGGGAGGTCCCTGTCATCAGTCCTCCCCTGGTCTGGGAGTATCTCAGCACAGGAACCTCAGGTCCAAAGGATGTGCTCTGCTCCCGGTACTGCCTTCTTGGTGGTATGAGGTCCCCCCCCCCCAATCTTTCTGCTCACTTCTCTCTTTCATACCTCAGAAGAGATTGGCTTAAGACACTACCTAATCTTGTAGATCTCATCAATATAAATGCCACTAATCCATTTTATTACATCACAGTCATAGGATTTACAACACATAGGGAAATCACATCAGATGATAAAATGTAGACAATCATACAGTCATACAAAGGAATCATGACCTAGCCAAACTGACAGAGATTTTGGGGGGACACAATTCAATCCACGACAACTTTCCATGTTGGAGACCTGGGTTCAATTCCAGGCCAGTGTGCCTCATGTGTAGCTACCACTAGCCTGTCAGTGGAGACTATGTGTTGCTATGATACTGGATAGGTTTCGGCAGAGCTTCTAGACTAAGATAGGCTAAGAAGAAAGGCCTGGCAGTCTACTTCCAAAGTGGCCAGTAAAAACCCTCTGGTTCACAACAGTCCAATTCAAAACCAGTCATGGGGGTGGCACAGGACCAAGCAGCATTTTGTTTCATTGTGCATGGGGTCATTATGAGCCAGGGCCAACTAAACTACAGCTAACACCAATAGGTGGCTAGGGAGAAGGCAGGGCTGGCTGGATTTCTCAGGATGTGTCTTCTGGCCTGGCCTTTTTTAGGGCATCTCCCTGTCAATAGACACATTTCAGAGGCAGAGGCAGAGGTAGCCACAGGGTGATATGGACAGGAAGAAAGAAGTGATCAGATATGTAGTAGAACTGGGCAAGTTCTGAACCCTTGGAAAAAGCACAGCCAGTTTCCAGGTCCTAGAGGCTGTCCTGCCCTTGAAAAACTCCATCTGTATGATAGTCTCCTCATTGATCTGGACTTCTGTGTATTGCAAAAAACATCCTAACTCTGAGATTGACAAATAACATGATGCAGTTAGTAAATCAATTTGAAATACCTGAATTGGAAGATGCTATGCAGGATAAAATATGCTTATCTATGAAAAGCGGAGAATCCAAAATGTCCAGTTCACTAAAATATCTTTATGTTTTTTAATTCCTTTCCTTTCTAACTGCAGGGAGGCTGCTGGTGAAATCTGTCCTCCACTGCCAGCTTTTACACAGAGTCAAGAAATCAACATTATAATCATGTATTGTTTCCATAGCAAGCACTCCCACAGCTCCAAGCCAAACAGCACTTTCTAGATCCTGCCAGAGTGTATGTGGCAAAGAAAGATTAATTAGTCTCTGACTAATTGACAGTATTTCCCTCCCCATCTGCTTAGGTCTGATGTGAGTTTAAATGTCTCTTAAGTGTCTGGAGCTGACTATACATGTATAAAATTTAAAGCCCCTTTCCAAACCTCAGAGATGCCTGGGACCTGGGTTCCTGCTTTCAAACAGTGAAGATGTCAATGGAAGGCTTTGTGGGTGTGGGTGGTGAATCCTGGGGAGGTTACAGAGAGCAGTGGGGTAAGTGATTGAGGGCCAGTAGCAAGCTTGCTGCAAATGATCTCTTTAAGACTTTAAAAAGCAAGCATGTCACTTTGAAGACTGAGGTGCACCTGACCCATGCCATGGTCTTTTCAGTCACCTCATCTACACGCAAAAGCTAGATAATGAATACAGAAGACCGAAGAATTGATGCCTTTGAATCATGGTGTTGGTGAAGAATATTAATTATACCATGAACTGCCAGAAGAATGAACAAAAATGTCTTGGAAGATGTAAAGCCAGAATGCTCCACAGAAGTGAGGATGATGAGACTTGGTCTTACGCACTTTGGACATGTTACCAGGAGGGCCAGTCCCTGGAGAAGGATATCGTGCTTGGTAAAGCAGAGGGTCAGCAAAAACGAGGAAGACCCTCAAAGCAATGGATTGACACAGTGGCTGCAACAATGGGCTCAAACATAGTAATCATTGTGAGGATAGTGCAGGAGTGGGCCATGTTTCCTTCTGTGGTGCATAGGGTCACTATGAGTCAGAACTGACGTGATGGCACCTAAGAACAACAACATGAGTTGGAATCGACTCACCTGGAATGAGTAATCTCCCTTTGTCCACAGGAGGGACTACCTGTGCTCACCTGGGTGTGGAGGGCAGATGAGACAGCCCACTCCAATGTCACACCCATTTCTCCTGGAATGGGGGAAGATGCTAAATCTACGAGAGGTCTAAACTCAAGTGCATCCTGTCTCCCTTGACAGGACAAAGGCCTTTCCTGATGTTCCCAACTGCTCCATCTAACTTGCTCCCCAGGGGCTGTTCATGCTTCTTTGTGGCTTCTGCTGGTCCTACACACTCAGACTACAGAGAGATAGGAGGCCAGAGGCCAGAGAAAGAACTGAATGCAGTTAAATTTGTCAGCCCATTAAGTCTCTATTCCCATACAGCTGGGAAGGAGAGGCCAAGGATTTCCCAAGTGAAGGTTGCTCACTGCTCTGTCAGTCTCTCCCACCCCAGAACCTACGAGGCTCAGATGCCCAAACTTTCCCCAGCATGGCCTTGGTGACTGCTGCTGGGAGGTGGGGTCTGGTGGCAATGGAGCTCTGTGTGTGCCTGCTGGGGGAGGGTGGTCAAAGCAGGGACTATGGCTCGGGACGTGGTGAGGTTTTTGGTGACCCTGCCCTGAGAAACGAGCCCACGGAGGTCTCCAAGTATGACATAGGAATCTCACTTGAGAAGAATGTTTCTATGAAATGACCAAAAAGTAAGGCTTAGAGCATTTAACACCTCAGAAACCAAAATCAAACCAAACCAGCTGCCGTCAAGTCGATTCCAACTCATGGTAACCCCACGCATTGCACAGTAGAACTGTGCTCCACAGAGTTTTCAAGGCTGTGAATCTCTGGAAGCAGATTGCCAGGACTTTCTCCTGTGTCATCTCTGGGTGGATTGGAACCTCCAACCTTTTTGTTAGCAGCTGAGCATGTTAACCATTTGTACCACCCAGGGCCTCCTTCACGTCTCAGAACCACGTGCAAATTCTGCAAACCACAAAAATAGAGAACTTGTCACATAGAAGGTGCCAGTAGCTCAGTCTATGATTCTTGGAGTAAAGAGAAGGAAAGATTATAGTTATTATAGCCATCATGTAGGTCAAAGGTTGTAGAAAGGAACACTGAACTCTCTCACGGTGGAGAAAGCTCACAGCTCCTTTAGTTGCACTTCCCCAGAGTACCTTTAAAGCTTTCCCCAGGCAGAAGTAATTACCAGTAACCTTGCAGAAACCTTTTGTAGAAAGATATGACTGTGATCTTCCATCTTTCTCAACCACACTAAAAAACAAACAGTGAGCCTGTTGAAGGTTAAGTCAATATTTTAACTGAAGAATATGATTCAGGGAACCATATTATTGTACATATTTTTTCCAACTCTACATTCGCACTTAGAGCTGAAATTGTTGACAGGAATTTTGTCTTTCGTCATATGTTTGTGTAAAAAACACAGTGTGGTGTTTTGGGGAGGTCTTGCCATAAAAGTATCATTTGCTGTAGTTTTTCTTGGCTTTCTCACATTTCTAGTTATTTCTTCTTATATATCTCATATTTTGAATCACTTTTGACAAGCAAACAAATTAATGAAATACTTTAAAACATTAAGTTATAATAATGAGCACGTATGTTTTCTTCTGTCTTGGTCTCTGGACTTCTCTCATCCACATAACCATCGATGTCTCTGTTATGCACACAACCAGCAGTTACTCTTCACGCCCCCTTGCTCCACCAACACGAGTGCTCTTTGCATCCTGTTAAGGAGCAAGAGATGCTCTGAGACCTGCCAGTTACCCCATCATTTTGTTTTGCAGAGCATCTAGGGCCTTGCCAACTGTTTTCTCCCTCCATATCCACCTACCAGTCACAGAAGACTGTAGTGAATTCC
This sequence comes from Loxodonta africana, assembly GCF_030014295.1. Taxonomy (NCBI): domain Eukaryota; kingdom Metazoa; phylum Chordata; class Mammalia; order Proboscidea; family Elephantidae; genus Loxodonta; species Loxodonta africana. Next base: position 61,409,951 of record NC_087358.1, read on the forward strand.
CTTCAGGATTTTCCACTGGAAACAAAAGTTGGTCAGAAGGTCCTCCTATCATTGATACCAGGAGCCATCACTGCAGAGGCCTCTATCAAGACTTTCTCTAAAGAGCAATTGACCTCAGTTGAGCACTTCCCAAATCTTGGGACAAGTTGCCAGTAGGCCACTTATACAGGGTGTTTCCACTGAACTTATTTTTTTGCTCTCGAGTAGCAATAGCTTCCTCATTCAATTTTTTAAAATTTTTCATTGTGCTTTAAGGGCAAGTTTACAAATCAAGTCAACCTCTCGTACAAAAATTTACATACACCTTGCAATATACTCCTAATTGCAATCCCCTTAATGAGACAGCCTGCTCCTTCCCTCCACTCTCTCTCTTTGTGCCCATTCCACCAGCTTCTAACCCCCTCTGCCCTCTCATCTCCTCTCCAGAGAGCAGATGCCAACATAGCCTCAAGTGTCTACTTGATGCAAGAAGCTCATTCTTCACGAGCATCTTCTTCTATCCCTTGTCCAGTCCAATCCCTGTCTGAAGAGTTGGCTTTGGGAATGATTCGTGTCCTGGGCTAACAAAAGTTCTGGGGGCCATGGCCACCGGGGTTCTTCTAGTCTCAGTCAGACCATTAAGTCTGGTCTTTTTACGAGACTTTGGGGTCTGCATCCCACTGCTCTCTTGCTCCCTCAGGGGTTCTGTCATTGATTGTAGCCAGGAACCATATACTTCTTCTGGTCTCAGGCTGATGTAGTCTCTGGTTTATGTGACCCCTTCTGTCTCTTGGGCTCGTAATTACCTCGTGTCCTTGGTGTTCTTCATTCTTCTTTGCTCCAGGTGGGTTGAGACCAATTGATGCATCTTAGATGGCTGCTTGCTAGCGTATAAGACCCCAGACGCCACTGTCCAAAGTGGGATGCAGGATGCTTTCATAATAGATTTTATTATGCCAATTGACTTAGATGTCCCCTGAAACCATGGTCCCCAAACCCCTGCCCCTGCTATGCTGGCCTTCGAAGCATTCAGTTTATTCAGGAAACTTCTTTGCTTTTGGTTTAGTCCAGTTGTGCTGACCTCTCCTGTATTGTGTGTTGTCTTTCCCTTCACATAAAGTTGTTCTTATCTACTATCTAATCAGTGAATACCCCTCTCCCTCCCTCCCTCCCCGCTCTCGTAATCATCAAAGAACATTTTCTTCTCTGTTTAGACTATGTCTTGAGTTGTTATAATAGTGGTCTTATACAATATTTGTCCTTTTGCAACTGACTGATTTCACTCAGCATAATGCTTTCCAGATTCCTCCATGTTATAAAATGTTTCACAGATTCATCACTGTTCTTTACTGATGCATAGTATTCCATTGTGTAAATACACCATAATTTATTTATCCATTCATCCGCTGATGGGCACCTTGGTTGCTTCCATCTTTTTAATATTGTAAATAGTGCTGCAGTGAACATGGGTGTGCATATTGCTGTTTGTGTAAAGGCTCTTATTTCTCTAGGATATATTCCAAGGAGTGGGATTGCTGGATTGTATGGTAGTTCTATTTCTAGCTTTTTAAGGAAGCACCAATTTCCAAAGTGGTTGAGCCATTTTACATTCCCATCAGCAGTGTATAAGTGTTCCAGTCTCTCCACAACCTCTCCAACATTTATTATTTTTTGTTTTCTGGATTAATGCCAGCCTTGTTGGAGTGAGATGGAATCTCATTGTAGTTTCGATTTCCATTTCTCTAACGGCTAATGATTGTGAGCATTTCCTCATGTATCTGTTAGCTACCTGAATGTCTTCTTTAGTGAAGTGTGTGTTCATACCTTTGCCCATGTTTTAATTGGGTTATTTGTCTTTTTGCAGTTGAGTTTTTGCAGTGTCATGTAGGTTTTAGAGATCAGGCTCTGATGGGAAATGTCATAGCTAAAAACTTTTTCCCAGTCTGTAGGTAGTCTTTTTACTCTTTTGGTGAAGTTTTTGGATGAGCATAGGTGTTTGATTTTTAGGGGCTCCCAGTTATCTAGTTTTTCTTCTGCGTTCTTAATAGTGTTTTGTATAATGTTTATGCCATGTATTAGGGCTCCTAACATCCCTATTTTTTCTTCCATGATCTTTACCGTTTTAGATTTTGTATTTAGGTCTTTGATCCATTTTGAGTTAGTTTTTGTGCATGGTGTGAGGTATGGGTCTTGTTTCATTTTTTTGCAGATGGATATCCAGTTATGCCAGTACCATTTGTTAAAAAGGCTGTCTTTTCCCCATTTAACTGATTTAGGGCCTTTGTCAAATATCAACTGCTCATATGTGAATGGATTTATGTCTGGATTCTCAATTCTCTTCCATTGGTCTAGGTATCTGTTGTACTAGTACCAGGCCCTTTTGACTACTGTGGCGGTATAATAGGTTCTAAAATCAGGAAAGCGAGGCCTCCCACTTTGTTCTTCTTTTTCAGTAATGCTTATCCGGGGCCTCTTTCCCTTCCATACGAAGTTGGTGATTTGTTTCTCCATCTCATTAAAAAATGTTGTTGGAATTTGGATTGGAATTACATTAAATCTATAGATTGCTTTTGGTAGAATAGACATTTTTACAATGTTTAGTCTTCTTATCCATGAACAAGGTATGTTTTTCCACTTATGTAGGTCTATTTTGGTTTCTTGCAGAAGTGTTTTGTAGTTTTCTTTGTATAAGTGTATTACACCTCTGGTAAGGTTTATTCCTAAGTATTTTCTCTTCTTGGGAGCTACTGTAAATGGTATTGATTTGGTGATTTCTTCTTCGATGTTCTTTTTGTTGGTGTAGAGGAATCCAACTGACTTTTGTGTATTTATCTTGTATCCTAATACTCCTCACTCAAGTTTTTAATGGAAGTACTCAAGAGGAAGCAGAATTAGCAATGAGGTTACTCCTGCACACCTCCTCTTCAGTCTGTGAGCATCCTGAGCCTTGTTTACCATTTTATCTCCAGTGCCTAGCACAGGCTCTGGATCCTGGTTGGTGAACAAATGAATGAACTAAGCCAAGCACAGATGGAAAGTAACGCAACATTTTCAAATTAAAGAAAGAATTGGCATAGTTCCTTTTCCCCTTATCCTTAGGTTTTGGCCAAGGTCGTATTTTGGTTATTAACAATGTCATCTTGGAATGGACTTCACAGGTATAATAAAATAGGCATACATTGTCGATGGTGCCTATGCCTGAATTCAGCAGTCCCATGCTTGTTCTTACAAGACTGCACAATGCTGTTATTTGTTTGTAAGGATGTGACTGAAAAGACCATGTTGTGTATCATGGTCCCTCCATAGTGGGCACATATGTAGGCTCCTCTGCTCCGTAGCTGCGCTGGCTGCTTTGGGCATTGTCCTGCTGGGGCCTTATCTCTGATGGCAATGTATAAGGTTTGGGTATTGATCTTCAGTATTATAGGTATCTGTGTATGTGAGTATATGTGTATATATATAGAGAGAGAGAGAGAGAGAGATTTTAAGGAGTTGGCTCACTCATGTGATTGTAGGGGCTGGCAACTTCAAAAGTCCGGAAACTCAGGCGGGATTTCTATGCTACAGTCTTGAGGTACTATCTTGAGGCTTCTTCTCCATAAAGCCTCAGTTTTTGCCCTTAAGAACTTCTAACTGAATGAATGAGGCCCACCTACATCATGGAGGGTAATCTCCTTTACTTAAAGTCAATTGATTGTAGATGCTAACCACATCTACAAAGTACCTTCACAGAAATACCTATATCAGTGTTTGGTAAATAATGTGTACTTCTATAGGCTAGCCAAGAGCCCTGGTGGCACAGTGCTTAAGAGTTTGGCTGCTAACAAAAAGGTTGGTGGTTTGAATCCACCAACCGCTCCTTGGAAACCCTATGGGACAGTTCTACTCTGTCCTCTAGGGTAGCTGTGAATCGGAATTCACCTGATGGCAATAGGTTTGGTTTGGGTTTAGTTATAGGCTAGCCAAGGAGCCCTGGTGGTGCAGTGGCTAAAGCACATGGCTGCTAATCAAAAAAATAAAAAAAGGTCAATGGTTCTAACCCACCAGCCACTGCAAGGGAGAAAGATGTGGCAATCTGCTGCCGTAAGGATTACAGCCTTGGAAACCCTGTGGGGCAGCTCTACTCTGTCCTATAGGGTCAACTATCAGTTGGAATTGACTCAGCGGCAATGGGTTATAGGTTAGCCAAGTTGACACATAAAATTAATGTCTCAGCCTGTTAACTTTAAGCAACAGAATGTAGCAGCCACGGAAATGAGCTGTGCCAATTCTGTGCCAAAGCATTAAGAAGGCTTAGGACTTTCCACTGTATGCTCCTAGGGAGTCCTAAGCTACCATGTAAGAAGTCTGGCTGTCATGGTGGAAAAGCTATGGGGAAAAACCACAGAAAGAGGCCTTGTGAGAGGAAAGAGGCCCTGAGAGCCCAGCTGTTTTAGAGTCCCATCTGACCCAGTGGCTGAACGTAGCCACACAAGTGACCACTGGCAAGACCAGCAGGAGAGCTACCCACTGAACCCTGCCCAGTTACCGAACCTGAGCAAATAAAATGGTATTGTATCTTAAGTTGCAAAGTTTTGGGATGGTCTATTATGCAGTGATAGATAGCCAAAACAAATAACTGGGTCCGTTTTCCTGAGAGAGGGGTATAAGAAATCTAGAATAAAGTTAAGTAACCTCACCCCAAAAGGTTGAGAGTTAACTCCTTCCTGTTCAAGTTAGTCTTTTGGTAATCAGCCCTTCCACATTACCTTCAGAGGGGGTGAGACTGTTAGGAGCCAAGTGAAGCAGCAAGCTTAACAGAAATTTGTTTCCTCAACCCACATATCTTAATCAAAGAAGCCTACCCTTTCCATTAAAACTGCATATCTTCAGTTTTTCATTCCGTATGCTGTTCCATGTGGGTGCTTGCTGAGGAGTATCCTCAAACACACATTCATTCCCCAGCAAATTTCTTTACCTACCTTTCACCTTTAACTACATATTCCCTGGAATCTATTCTCAGTGTCTCTCTCATTTTCCTTTTACATTTTTTATCCTGTGGGCCATCACAGTTCCTGTTTCCCTTGAACCAAACCCAAAACCAAATCCATTGCCATCAAGTGGATTCTGACTCATAGAGACCCTGTAGTGGTTCTCAAAGTGTGTGGATTCTGGACCAGCAGCATCAACATCACCTGGGAATTTGTTAGGATGCAAATTTCAGGCTCTATTTCAGATCTACTGAATCAGAATTCTAGGGGTGGGGTGCAATCTATTTAATAGGCCCCCCAGATGATTTCTGTTGTTGATGTTATTAGTTGCCATTGAGTTGGCTCCTACTCATAGCAAGCCCATGTATAGCAGAACGAGATGTTGCAAGCCTGATCCGATGCCATCTTCATGATTGTTGATATGCTCGAGTCCATTGTTGCAGCCACTGTCATTTTGAGCATCTTCCAATCTAGGTGCCCATCTTCCAGCACTATATTAGACAATATTCTGTTGTGATCTGTAGGATTTTCATTGGCTGATTTTGGGCAGTAGATCACCAGGCTTTTCTTCCTAGTCTGTCTTTGTCTGGACATTCCTCTGAAACCTCTTCACCATGGGTAGCCCTGCTGGTGCAGCATCACAGCAACACGCGGGTCACCACAGTACAGCAAAGTGACAGAGAGGTGGTGGGGGTGATTTGTAAAGTTCAAAACCACTGCCTTAGAAACTGGGGTTGGTGAGCTTTTTTTTTTTAAGGCCAGACAGTAAATATTTTAGTCTTTGTAGCCCTACAGTTTCTATTGCAGCTACTCAGCTCCGCAATTACAGTGTGAAAGCAGCCATAGACAATACATAAATGAGTGAGTGTGGCTGAGTTCTAATATAAACATTACTTATGGACACCGATATTTGAATGTACTATTTTTATAATTTATACATGTTACAAGTAGTATTCTTTAAAAAATTTTTTTCCAACCATTTAAAAATGTGGAAATCATTCTGAGTTTGTAGGCTGTACAAAAGCAGACAGCAGGTAACTATGACCCCATGGCCATAGTTTTCACAACTCCCTCTAGAACATCCCTGGTTTGTCCTGACTCCAGACTCATCTTGCTGATGTAGCCATCTTCAGTTCAGAAATCTTTTCTTTCACAGGCCCTGGATGATTTCACAGGATCTTCAGGCCACTGATCTTCACTGAAGCAACATCTTGAGGAAATGGCTGGATTGGGACTGCAGGTCTGGCTGAGAGGAGGTCTGCATGAGGTCCCTCAGCCAGGGCTTACCTCCCACCTCGGGGGAACTGACTCAGCTTCAGATCAGCCTTGATGGATTGGATTCAGGCCACTCCCAAGACCGACAGTCTCGTCCATACGGAGCTGAGCCCTGGCACTGGCCCAAAATAAACCAGAAATGTTGGGTTGAGGTGGTCCCTCCAGCCTCATCCTGGGCAGGGAGAATGTAGGACCAGGACACCTCCCTCCAGCTAGTCTCCTGGGGCTGGGTGCTCCCTGTGGACTGGGCGAGACACCCAATCCACCAAATAACCCCACGTCATTTGTTTAGTGCCATTCCAAATCACCTTCTGCGTGGTCCAGAGAGTGAGAAAGATGTGTCTTGGTAGAGCTGTGAGAGAAAGCACAGTGAACAGTTGGGCTGGGGAGGTAGGACAAACCTAAGAGTCTTCTGATTTTAGAAGAAAAAGAATCACACTAAGTCTTTGCTGCTCTCTGAGATGCTGACCTCATTTCTGCCTTTTCTCTTCCCCTCCTGGGGAAGGCACGGACACCTTAATGGCAGCTGGTGTTTATTTTCCCATGCTGTACAGAGTCACAAACCCTTGCAGCCATTCCACAGCTTCCTCCATCTCTGCTGCTGCTCTGGGAATCACAGTGCTTCCAGGCGCTGGTGGTAAATGGCAAGCAGATGAAACTTTTTTTTTTTTAATTGCTGTTTCATATAAGTAAAGCAGAAAAGTGTAAAATTGGTGAACTTCCTGCTTCAGATTCAGAATGAATCCCTCTTCTGAACAAAATCAGAAGCAGAGCACGTATTGTCATTGTACACGGGCTTCCCCACATGGAGCTCAGCAATAACTCTTCAGGGGGTGAGGTGTCCAACTCAGTCTGAGCAACGGGGGAGCTTCCTAATCAGTGACAGCATCCATCCGGTGAGAGAAAAACAGGGAGGGGCTAGTAGAATAGTGAGGACAATTATCCTCATTAGCAATTATGGTGACCAGGCACTTGACATAACAGATAATGAAATAGAACCACAGATGTGTCAGGTAGCTTGCTCAAGATTACTCGAAGAAGTGACCAAAATTGATTGCAATGCCAGATCTATTTAGCTCCACGGTCTTTCAACCACTCTGTTATGGATTGAATTGTGTCTTCCAAAAATGCGTATCAACTTGGCTAGGCTATGATTCCCGTTATTGTGTGATTGTCCTCCAGTTTTTGATCTGATGCAATTTTCCTGTGTGTTGTAAATCTTAATCTCTGCCTGTGGTTAATGAGGCAAGATTAGGTTATGTTAAAGAGGATTAGGGTAAAATACAACACCCTTACTCAGGTCACAGCCCTGATACAATGTAAGGGGGGTTTCCCTGGGGTGTGACCTACATCACCTTTTATCTTACGAGAGATAAAAGCAAGAGAATGGAGCAGAGAGAGGGACCTCTTACCACCAAGAAAGAAGAGCTAGGAGCAGAGTGCAAGACTCAGTGTCCCTGTGCTGAGAAACTCCTAGACCGGGGAAAGCTTGATGACAAGGACCTTCCTCCAGAGCTAACAGAGGAAGAAAGCCTTCTCTGGAGCTGGCACCCTGAATTTGGAATTCTTGCCTCCTAAACTGTGAAAGAATAAATCTGTGTTTGTCGAAACCATCCACTTGTGGTATTTCTGTTATAGCAGCACTAGATAACTAAGATACATACCATGCTACCTGTCAGCACCAACTAGTACAGCCCTTTTACAAATACTAGCATTTCCAGAAGGCATTTCTTCTCTGTCCTATAGGGTCACCATGAGTTGGAATCAACTTGATGGCAATGGGTTTGGTTTTGGTTTTTTGGTATGTGCCATTCCCAGTCCTGGTGGCACAGTAGTTAAGCGCTTGGTTGTTAAACATAAAGGTCAGTGGTTCAAACCCACCAGCCGCTCCATGGGAGAAAGATGTAGCAGTCTGCTCCTGTAAAGACTATAGCTAAAGAAACCCTCTGGGGATTCTACTCTGTCCTATAGGGTCACTATGAGTCGGAATTGACTCAACAGCAACAGATGTGCCATGCATTATTCTGAACACATTATGCAACTAATTCATTTCATTCTCACCATTACAAGATAGACACCATTATTCTCCAAATTTATATAAGAGGTACGAGAGGCATTAACTTCTTACAAAGCTAGCAAGCAGTGAGCTGTAATGTGAACCTAAGTCACTGGCTTTAGACGACTTGCTCTTAACCCTGTACCATAGGTTTTGAAACCAGATGCAGGGGTTAGAGTCCCTGCTCGGCCACCTAGCTGTGATCTTTGATAAGCAATATCTCTGAACCTCAGCTTTGTAACATGATGTTATGGATTGAATTGTGTCCCTCCCCTCCCATAATATGTGTTGAATTCCTGGCCCTTGTGTCTTCAGATGTGATCCTGTTTGGAAATAGGGTTTTTCTTTTGTCATGTTAACGAGGTTAAACCAGTGTAGGGTGGGTCCTAAACTTAATCACTTCTGAGTTATAAAAATACAGAATAGACACAGAAACACATATGTGGGAAGACAGATGCCATGTGAGGATCATCTATAAGCCAAGGAAGCGAGGAACATTTGGGGCTACCCACAAGGAAGGAATTGACAAGATGAAAACCTTGATTTGGACTTTTAGCCTCAAGAACTATAAGAAAATAAGTTTTCATTCTTTAAAGTCATCCACTTGTGGTTTTGTGTTACAGCAGCACTAGGTAACTAAAATAGTTGGGATAATAGGGTCAATAGTTAGAAGTAACTGTACTGTCCCCTAAAATCCTACTTGCCAGCCAGGTAAACCAAAAAACCAAACCCACTGCCATCAGGTCAATTCCAATTCATAGTGACCCCATAGGGTTTCCAAGACTGTAAATCTGCACAGAAGTAGACTACCACATCATTTTCCTGAGGAGCCACTGGTAGTTCCGAACCACCGACCTTTGGGTTACAGTTTGAATGCTTTAACCACTGAGCCATGAGGGCTCCTTAGCAGATGCTCAATAAAGAGCCTATTATTTATTATTATAGATATAGAGTCCATCCAGGAGGAGCTCTGCATGAGGTCACTCAGGAGAACTGACTCAGCCTCAGGGCAGCCTTGATGGATTGAATTCAGGTCGCTCCAAAGACCAGTAGCCCCCGTGCTGAGCTGGGCCCTGACACTAGAAGGGGGACATCAACTTTTTTATCTTTTTTAGTAATTTATTTTTTTACTAAAAAAAAAAAGCATATACATTATAGAAAATGTAAAAAATACATACAAGGATAAGGAAGACAATAAAAAAAACCAATCCTGATGCCATCGAGTAGATTCGGACTCACAGCGACCTTACAGGACAGAGTGGAGCTGCCCTATAGGGTTTCCAAGGAGCGGCTGATGGATTTGAACCGCCAGCCTTTTGGTTAGCAACAGAGCTCTTAACCACTTCATTACCAGGGCTCCGAAGAAGACAATACCAAAAACAAAAGCCAAACCCATTGCCGTCGAGTTGATTCTGACTCATAGTAACAATATAGCGACCCTATAAAAAAATAAGCCAAGCCTGCTGCGTTAGAGTTGATTCTGACTCATAGCGACCCCATAGGACAGAGTAGAACTGCCCCATAGAGTTTCCAAGGAGCGCCTGGTGGATTCAAACTCCCAGCCTCTTGGTTAACAGCCATAGCACTTAACAATTACACCACCAGGGTTTCCATATAGACAGTCAGAATTCCAGCAGGAAGAGATTAATATTACCAACATTTTCATATATATTCTCTGGCTCTTTTATCTATGCGTATGTATCCACTTTTTTTTAATAAAGTTGAGATTATGTTGCACACATTGTCATCTTATGCAAGCTTCCCCATATGGAGCTCAGCATTAGCCCCTCAGTGGGATGTGGTGTCCAGCTCAGCCTGTATTACATGCCCTCATTTTTACTAATGATATAAGCATATTTCTATATCATTAAATACTGTACAATGCTATTTTAAAGAATGCATTTTTTTTAACTCTATGTTGTGCTATAATTTTTTAAATCAATTTCCTATTGTCGGACATTCAGGTTGCTTTCAAGTTTTTTCCTTTATAAAGAAAACTTGGATGAACGTTCTTGCATACAAGGTAAGGGAACACAGGCATTAGCATCAGAGAGATTTGGATTTGGGTCCCTTTCTGGCCACATATTTACTGTGTAACCTTGAACAAAGGTCCCTAGGAGGCTACTAATCAAAAAAGGAATACTGGTGGCACAGTGGTTAAGCATTCAGCTGCTGACCAAAAGGTCAGCAGTTCCAATCCATGAGCCGCTCCACAGGAGAAAGATGTGGCAATCTGCTTCGAAAAGATTTATAACCTCGGAAACCCTATGGGGCAGTCCTGTAGGGTCACTACAAGTCAGAATCGACTCAGTGGCAATGGGTTTGGTTTGGTATGGTTTGGCTTACTAACTGAAAGGCTGGCAGCTCAAACCCAACCAAAAGTGCCTTGGAAGAAAGGTCTGGCAATCTAAGACTACAGCCATTCGAAACCCGATGGTGTGCAGTTCTACTCTGACACACATGCGGCTGCTCTGAGTCAGAAGCAACTCAATGGTAAGAATTTTTAACCTTGAACAAGTTACTCAGTCGTTCTGAATTTTAGTTTTCTCATGGTAGTTGAGGATAATGGTAATAATTATTATTATCTCATAAAGTTATTGTGAGAATTAAATGGAAGGACTCAGCACCGGCCCTCAATGTGTGACTGCTGGATCAAATGATATGCAAATTTTTAAGACATAGGATAACATTGTTCTATTACCTTCCAGAAAGATGGTGCTATTTATAACCTTACCAGCAGTGTAAGACAGTACCCTTTTCCTTGGAAACTTGACAGCACCGAGTATTAACATTAAAAAGAAAGAATGAAAACTTTGCCAACTGGATAAGCCAAAAATAACCTAGTGTTGTTTTAATTTGCATTTCTGATCACATGGATTTCTAATTAATGTTTATCTATGAGGGTCGCATGGTACCTCTGACTGAGGACAGAGAAAGCTGACAAGTGAACAAAAATACCTGGAACGAAAGACGACCAAGAGTTAGGAAAGTACAGCTGACAGGCAGAGACAGGGCTTGAAGAATGACACTTTGTAGGCATACAAGCCGCCCCTCCAGAGGCCTGAGCTCCTAACTGTTGGCATTGTTTTACACCAGCTTGTCTGAGAATTTGAGGCAGCCAAAATCCAATGTGTGGAAACTAAATCTAAGCTGGAAGATAAACATCGGAGACAAGCCTCTCATGCACAATCTGCAGCCTTTTGCCACCAAAGCTGCCCCTGCTTCCTGAGCCCTGTGTGGGTGAAGGCAGGGCGGGGAGGGTGGTGGGTCGTGTGTGTGTAGTCGTTACTGACAGCCCTGGAGTCTGGTGCTCTCTGCTGTCACAGCCATGGAGGGCAGGGTGTGGAGCTACATGACAACATGTCATTAGCTTGATAATGAAATTCCTCTGGTGGTTGCCAGTGAGAAAGGGCAAACCAACCCCTGTCAGTCAAGGAGGTTCAAAGCTCTGAAAGGGTCCCTGGGTGGTGCAAACTGTTAACACACTGTGCTTGGCTGCTAACCAGAAGGCTGGAGGTTTGAGTCCACCAGGAGGCACCTCAGAAGAAAGGCCTGGAGATCTACTTCCAAAAAATCAGCCATTGAAAACACCCCATGCGTGTTCTACTCTGACACACATGGAGTTGCCGTGAGTCAGAGCAGACTTGACACCAACTTGTTAAAGCTCTGGGAGTTAGCCCTGGACTCTTCTTTACGGCTTTTCTCAAGGCAGAGGAAAATAAGTAAGTGGGCCTGAATTGAGCCTTCATAGCCCCTCTTTGAAACCAGGCTTCTAGAGTGCCTCACAACACACACACACACACACACAAATAACAAAGTCATGGAAGCTATTTCCAACTATGCCAAGTTCATCTGTTGATTTAGCTATTGCCTACAGCCTTTGCAGTGAGCTTCTTGTTACTCCGCCCGAGAACCTGGACAGCATTTATTCACTCCGTCACACCCAACACTGTGGAGACAGAGAAGCCATGACCTGGGGAGAGCCTCACCCACTTGAGAGTGTTTCCAGCTCAATGCTTTAGAAAACTTGTAAGTACAACAACAACAAAAATAATAATTATTAGCAGGTACCAAGGAACTTTCCGTGACTTTCCCCTCTTGACGCACCACAGACTAAGAGTATAAGGTAAGGTCAGGTGGAAATGGAACTTGCCTGTTCTGAGAGCCACACACCAGCCTGCAACCTTCCTCTGACCTTCAGCACTCAGTGCCCCTAGTGGTCAACCCTCAGATCCCCAGAGGGCTGCTCCACGCTCCTCATGACTTCTCTCTGTCCCCGGTGGTAGACAAGGCTTGTTCTCAATAGCTAGGCTTCTCTCGATTCCCCCAGGGCACGCTAGCACATCCTAAGCACTCACCTCTTAGCATGGAAGCCAACAGATCCACCCTCCCTCCTTTTCTCTCTTGCCTGAGTAAAAATCTTGGGTCATCTGGTTCTCCAAAGTCTCCCCGGAGTATCTTAGTCACTCAGGTCACTGACCTCCTATTATGGGTTGAGTGTGTCCCCCTCCAAAATAGGTTTAAGTCCTAACCCCTGGATTCTCAGGATATGACCTTTTTGAAAATAGGGTCATTGCAAATATAATTACAGTAGTTAACATGAGGTCATAATGCACCAGGGAAAAAAAACAAACAGAAAACCAAACCAGTTGCTGTTGATTACAACTCAGAGTGATCCCATGTGTGCCGTTTCTCAAACCACCCCTGTTCCCTCTACCCTCTGGGCCTCTGCGCTGTTTTCCCCCCAGTCTGGACCACTTTCCCCATCCCTAATCAGGTCACTCCCCACATATGTCTTTCCTCACTCCTCAGATCAGATCAAACCCCGTACACGTCCTTAGCTTTCCATCTAACTTTTCCCTTGTGGCCGTCTTCATAATTCATACATTTATGTTTGTGCAATTATTTAATATATGTCTGTAACCAATCAGATTGTAAAGGAAGGGGCCGTAGTTTTCTTACTATTATATTTGTGGCACACATCTAGCATCTAGAAGATGATCAGTAAATTATTTATTGAAGGAATAAGTGAATGAATGATTTAGCAAGACCAGTTAGCTTTCTCAAGAACCCCTATGATTTTTCCTCAAAAATAAAACATATGCATCTATCTGTGACTCTTTCTTGTTCTGTGGCATTGGGGTACTTTGGTAACACACTCTAGAAGATCATTTATCTTTGAGGTTCTGTGAATAGGAGAACAACCTCAATGTTTGTCACTTCTGTAGGTTATTATGGTGGTTTAGGGTGAGCATAGCAATGGGTAACATAGTGAATCTGTTCAGCCTACTTATGCCTTCCCCAGTACCACCTAGCCTTGACCTCCTCATCAGTCCCTGTCTCAAGGTAGCTCAGGGATCCCTTCAGCGTGCTTTTCTTATTGCTGTCTCCGGTCATTTTATCATCAAAAAGGTGTCCCTTGAGTGTGTGCATGTGTAAGAAGTGAGCAGATATAAGAAGTGTGCACTTTTTATGCTATTCCCTCTGCTTGGAATATGATCTTTTTCCACATCCATCTATCTTAATCTCATTTAAATTTCTAGGTCCAGCTAAAGTTCTATAATGATGTTCCAAAACTGTTCCTATTTCATGTAAGTAATTACCATGTGCCAACACTGTTTGGGGGGCCCTGATGGCACAGTGGTTAAGTGTTTGGCTACTAACCAAAAGGTTGGCAATTCAAACCCACCAGCCACTCCTTGGGAACACTCTGGGGCAGTTCTACTCTGTCCTACAGGGTCATTATGAGTGCGAATTGACCCGATGGCAGTGGGGTTTTTTGAACATTGTTTTGAGCACATTACATATTTTAATTTCATCTTTAGGGCCTGGTGGGATGGTTGTTGTTTTCCCTATTTTTTTTAATAGTTCAGAATCCTAAAGCTTAGAGATGCTGAATAATTCATCCAAAGTCAAATGATTGGCTTCAAACTTGGGTCTGGCTGACTCCAAAAGCCACACTCTTCATTCAAAAAGCCACACTCTTCATTCAAAAAGCCACACTCTTCACCACCCTGCCATGCTGTCTCCATCTCCTCCAGGGAGCATTTACTGGCCACTTTTATTCTTATGAGCCCCCTCCTCCTTCGGACAGCTGAAGTGCCTTCTGGCCCAGATTTTATTACATTCTGTGCGAATTTGTTGGGTTTTATATAGATTCTCCTTGTCTCTCTGTTATGGATTGAATTGTGGCCCCCCAAAATGTGTCGTAAATCCTAACCTCTATGCCTTTTTTTTTTTTTTTTTTTTTTATGCCTATGGTTATAATCCCATTTGGGAATGGGTTGTCTTTATTATGTTAATAAGGCAGAATTAGTGTAGGGTGTATCATGAGCCAATCTCTTACAAGGTATAAAAGTAGCAGATTAACCAAGCTGAGATAGGGGAAAAGAGATGCCAAACCAAATGGAGATCTCCAAGGAGCAAAGGAATAGAAGCTAAAGAGACAAGGACCTTCCCCCAGAGCCAACAGAGAAAGAAAGACTTCCCTAGAGCCGGAGCCCTGAATTCTAGCCTCCTTAAACTGTAAGAAAATAAATTTCTGTTTGTTGAAGCCATCCACTTGTGGTATTTGTTACAGCAGCACTTGATGACTAAGACATTTCCTAACTGCCCTCGTGCAGCAGGAGAGTGATGGCTGCCGTCTCTGCCCCTCCCTACAATAGATTAAGTTGGGCAAAGGATGTTAGATCTACATCTGGCATTCCTGGCAGTAACTTAACGCCTACACCTTGGCCTGGAGTAGTGGCCCGGGGCAGCAGAAGTCAATGAGGGAACATCTACACGGAAAGGATGATTAAGAGAACATCCTGCTCAATTGAAAACAGCAACACGAAAGGTTAGAAAGTTTAGGGGGCAGTGAGTTTATGTTAACAGTGGAGAAATAATTTGGAAAAGGAGGGTGAGAACGGTAGCACAACTTAAAGAATGTAATCAATGTCACTGAATTGTATATGTAGAAATTGTTGAATTGGTGTACATTTTGCTGTGTATATTTTCAACAAAAACAAATAAAATAAAAATATATTAGAATGATTTTGTTACTTAAGATCAGTGGTGGCACAGTTGCTAAGAGTTTGGCTGCTAACCAAATGGTCGGCAGTTAAAATCCACCAGCTGCTCCTTGGAAACCCCACGGGGCAATTCTACTCTGTCCTTTAGGGTGGCTATGAGTTTCAATTGACTCAGTGGCAACGGGTTTGGTTTTTGGTTTTGGATCACTAAGTACAGAGCTCAGTTCTTCTCTGTTTTGATATAGTGGGCATTCAATGAACATTTTTACATTAAGTGGAATCACATATTAATGGTTCTGAACATG
This sequence comes from Loxodonta africana, assembly GCF_030014295.1. Classification (NCBI taxonomy): domain Eukaryota; kingdom Metazoa; phylum Chordata; class Mammalia; order Proboscidea; family Elephantidae; genus Loxodonta; species Loxodonta africana. Next base: position 61,425,549 of record NC_087358.1, read on the forward strand.
TCTATCAGGGAAAGAGGCTTTAACAAAAAAAATTAACATTTGGGAATTATTTGGGGATTAAAACTCTTTGGATTGGCTTTTCTTTTTCATTCAATGTCTACTAAAACTATTTTAAATGTATTAGTAACTGAATAAATATTTGTTGATTAGATCATTAAAAAAAGGGAACACCCTGCAACAAGTGGGGCAGGTCAGTCAACCAAGACTTTAAAAATGTTATGGTAGTCTTATTTATTCTTGCACATACCCCAGGCAGCCAAATAATCATAAAAGGAAGCATGGCTTCCATAGAAAAGGCAAGCATAGACCCTTTTGAAAACAAACTAAGTATAACTCATCAGTGGGATGGCATTCTGCAAAACAGAACAGCATAACGTACCATCGTATGGTGGGTGTTCAAATAACAAACCAGAGCCTGGCATTGTCTCCCAAGCAGCTTGGATTTTCTTAATTATAAGTTGCCAGAAGGAACGCTTGTGGCACAGTGGTTAAGTGCTCAGCTGCTAACTGAAAGGTTGGCAGTTCAAACCCACCAGCCGCTCTGTGGGAGAAAGTTGTGGCAGTCCGCTTCCATGAAGATTTACAGCCTTGGAAACTCTATAAGGCAGTTCTACTCAGTCCTTATAGGATTGCTATGAGTCAGAATCAACCTGACAACAGTGGGTTCTGGTGTAGTATCTTCCTTACTCATTTGTGGGCCTCTATCCTAGTTGTGGAAACCCTGGTGGTGTAGTGGTTAAGTACGATGGCTGCTAATCAGAAGGTCGACATTTCGAATCCACCAGGTGCTCCTTGGAAACTCTATGGGGCAGTTCTACTCTGTCCTATAGGGTCCCTATGAGTCAGTATGACTCAACAGCAGTGGGTTTGGTTGGGTTTTATCCTACTTGGGAGCCCCTGGTGGTATATTAGGAAACCCTGATGGGGTAGTGATTAAGTGCTCTGGCTGCTAACCAAAATGTCGGCAGTTCAGATCCACCAAGTGCTCCTTGGAAACTGTATAGGGCAGTTCTACTCTGTCCTATAGGGCCAGAATCGGCTCATTGGCAAAGGGCTTTTATACTAATTGTGTCTCACAGACTCACAGTGAGGAGGTTATTCAGCCTGTATTTACATCATTATCTATACATCATTAGTGTCTTGCTTACGGGTTCTTCTTACACATGCTTGTTGGGTTTTGTTTTGTTTTTTTAATTGTACATTCCACTACTTAACTACTTTTTATCTGTATTCAATCCAAACTCCTACCTCAGCTTCTAGTCATGAAGTTTCTATCTCCCAATGTAATGGATTGAATTGTGTCCCCCAAAAGATACACTGATGTGCCTAACACCTGGTACCTGTGAACACGAGCTTGGTTGAAAACTGGGTCTTTGAAGATGTTATCAGTGAAATAACATGAAGCCATACTGGTGTAGGGTGGGTTCTAATCCAAGCTGAGTCATGTCCTTATCGAGATGGGAAGAGACACAGAGAGACCGAGGAGAGAGGGCCAGATAAAGATGCATCTACAAGACAGGGACACCTGGGGCTACCTGAGGCTGGGAGAGATAAGAAAGAACCTTTCTTTAGACTCTTCAGAGAAAACGTATTTTTGCTGACACCCTGAATACAAACTACTAGTCTCAAGAATTGTGAGACAATAAGTTTCTGTTCTTTCAAGCTACCCAATTCGTGGTAATTTGTTACCGCAGCCCTAGGAAGCTAACACACCCAAGTCCCCTGGGTTTCGGTAATCAGGTATGTTACTTTCTCTTCCCAACCTTTTGAATGAGACTCACTCCTCTGAGTTTGTTTTCAGAAAAGTGGGCCAAAGTCATAAAGCACAGATTTCCTGAGGGGTAACTTTCTGGCTCATCATTCATCACTTCCTTGTGAACAATAGGGAAAATAAATTTCACGTGACTGCAGGCAGGTATCAAGAAAGATCCTCTGTTGAGTCCTGTGAGGATACAGGTAGTTTTATGGAACTGGGGGAAATATAAGTTTTCCATTTTTCAAACCTGAAGTTTTTCCTTTCATTTTAAAATCTCAATAGCTTCCGATTTTACCACTTCAATAAATCACGGGGAGTGACTCTGAGGAGTTTATTTGTGTAGTTAGTAGAGAGTAAGGGTGCTCTAGTGAGTAAGGGATGTTAAGAGGTGCTGCCTGTCCAATAGGTGCATGATCCTTTTTCAGAAATAATTCCTATGCCATGGACTGAATTTATTAAACCAGAGGTCTATGGCACAGGGAAGGCAACGAGCCATGTGGACCTTTTCGTTCTAAATTACTTTTACTTAGTTGTGACTCAGCTCCACAGGATGAAAAATCATTTGGCTACAGCCCATAGTAAAGAGATATTCACACTACAAAAGAAAGTCTCTGGAGGGTAACCCCAGACTTGACATGTAATTATTACCACAAGGTGTTTGAAAGCTCTTTAAGAGATTTTAACTTGTCGTCAGTCTAGAATCTCTTCTTGGTAGACTGGGCTATTTTCCCATGTCATTTAGGAGTAGTGAACTCAGAAACAAAATACACTGCCCTTCATTTGGCATGTGGGATTTCAAACAGGGCTGAGATGGACCGCTGAAGCTGTGTGTGTGTGTGTGTTGTGTGTGTGTGTGTGTCTATATCTACAATTGGTTCTGTTTCTCTGGAGAAACTTCACTGTTATACAGGCCAAACCAGATCCAGTGAGACATGACCACACAAGGTATGAATACAGAGAGGCAAAGCTCTTAGGAGGTCACCGATGTGACAGACTAGAACAGCATTTGTTTGGGAAACATTGCCACAAATACAAAAGGAAGATAGGCAAATGGGAGAGGCTCTCCTGAGGAACAGATGGGTCTGGAGGTCAAAACTAAGATTTATGGCAATTTTTTGGGTGGTAGCCTAGGACTAAAAGCACTGGAAGCTCTTCAAGAGCATCAACAGAAGTTTTCTTCTTTTTTTTTTTTTTTCCCTTTCTTTTTTGTGCCCATACAAGTTCCAGAGCAGCCAAAATTCTTACTATTACAATGCTATGGTATACTGATATTAAGAGGAGCCTTGCATATTCCATTGCCTTCTCCCAAACCCTCAAACTTCCAATATTGCTAAGGGAATCCAATAAATTTTCTCTCTGATTCTGTCTACAGAAAATGACTTTTCCTCGAGGTCCTTGTAAATAGTTTATTTGCCTACTTGCCAAGGTTTTAGTCAATCAACTATATACCCTAAGCCTGACTTTTTACACAAATAAATATCACTGCCATATAAATCCATTCATAAGCATTTAGTGAGCACCTCCTCTGTGCCAGGCATAGTCTTAGGCATTGAGGATGGATTGGTGAACCAGAAATGGACTCTGCCTTCTTGAGGCAGAACTTGGCAGCTAAGACTTTTCTACTTTCTACACACTCATTAGTAGACCACCCAAAGTCTGTCTGCTCATTAACTGCTGATGAAACAAGAGCTGAGAGGAATTTGTGATGCTGGCCATTAGCCATAGGTGCCAAGGCTGGGAAGGGAAAGGCTCCTATACCAAAAGGTTAGCAGTTCAAATCCACCAACTGCTCACTGGAAACCCTATGGGACAGTTCTACTCTGTCCTATAGGTTCACTATGAGTCAGAATTGACTCGATGGCATATATATATTTATACATACATATATACACACATACACACATATATATATATAAAACACCAACCCCATTGCCATCGAGTTGATTCCAACTCATAGCGACTCTATAGGACAGAGTAGAACTGCCCCATAGGGTTCCCAAGGAGTGCCTGGCAGATTTGAACTGCTGACATTTTGGTTAGCAGCCGTAGCATTTAACCACTACACCATCAGGGTTTCCTATATATATATATATATATATATATATATATATATATACACACATATACATACACACATACATACACATATATTTGAGGGAAAATTTTTGTTAACTTAGAGGCTATTTAGTATGCCATGAATTTAGTATAAAATACATCAAATGCATAAAGTCTAAATTCGCAAAGAACTTGTTTAAAGCTGCTTTTTAAAAAATGTCATAAGAATTCCATACCATCTCTCTCCATTGTCTCCAATTTTCCAAATACTCAGTCCTCTGATCAAACAGTTGCTTCTGACATTTCATGTCCTAGATCACCCTTTCCATTCCTCTTCACAAACAGTGTGTCTTCCCCATGGAAGGTGTTACAGTAATCAAGACACATGTCCTGCACTGTGCTTTTTGTGACTCTTCTCATTTAGCTCCAGGCTCCCAGATGCTCTGCCACTCATAGAATTATGGAACTTTAGAGCCTGAAGAGAAGCTCAGTGGCCTATATAGTCAGTTCCCTCATTTTAATGCTAAAGAAACTAAATGTAGTGATTTCCCTACATTTGAGGTGAAATCAGAACTAGAATTCAGACCTTTCTGCTAACATCAGGCTTTCCCACACATGGAAAAGATAGGAAAGACCACTGCATACTGGAAGGAGACCTAGACTGATAGAAAATAAGAGATACTGTTCTGGGTATAATTAGTGGATCTGACCAAGGTTTTTAACCTTTCCGAGTCTTAGTTTTTTCATCTGCTAAATGACTTAAATTAGTGCCGTTCAAACTTTAATATGCATACAAATCCCCTAATGATTTTGTTAAAACACAGATTCTAATTCAATAGGGCTGGATGGAGCCTGGGAATCTGCATTTCTAACTGGCCTCTAGGTGATTCCAATGTTTCAGGTACGTGGACCATGTTTTGAGTAGAAGGGCATAGGTAATCTTCAAGCTCACTTTGAACTTTAAAATACTGAGACTGGGTAATTTTTGTGAATAGGGATAGCAGTGTGAAAGGTGTGTGAAGTAGGCAGTAGGAGAAAAAAATATTGCCTACTGTTGTTGTTAGTTGCCTTCTAATGAATTGATTCTGAGACATGGAAACCCCATGAGCGCAGAGTAGAACTGTGCTCCATAGGGTTTTGAAGGTTGTGACCTTTCGGAATTAGGTCTCCAGACCTATTTTCTGAAGTACCTCTGGGTGGGTTTGAACCACTAACATTTCAGCTAGTAGTCTCCAGTTGTGTTCACACCAATTTCCTTCTATATAGGGTCACCATATATCCTGGTTTGCCTGTAAAAGTCTTGGGTTATGCCTGTGTTCCCAGGGTGATAATTAATAGAGGCCTCTTACTGTCAAAAATGTCCCGGTGTGGGTAATAAATTATATGGTCACTCATTGTCTAAGTTTCTTTTGCTCTTTATTTATGTTCTTAGAGTAGAGACTCCATTAAATTTCCTCAGTTTGCATATTTCATGCCAAGGAAAAAAGAATATTCCAGACAGTTTTCCAACACAGAATGTCAGAACCCCACGGTTAGCAAATTTCTGTTTTCTTTCCATACAAACAGAGACTTTTGGCAAGAGCCTTTCAAGTTCAGCCCGCCCAGGACGAGGGACCCTGGGAAAAACTGCCTGCTGTTTATTTTGTGGTGACCAGCAAGCATAGCTCAACTCACAAGATTAAAAGCTAAATGGAAAATGCCTTGTGGGTGATTTTCCCACTTCCTCTTCTCATACAATCAACGGCTGAATGTACAGTTCCCAAGTTCAATGTAGCCTCAGAGAAGGAGCTTCTATGTCCACCAAACAAAGGGTGTTCCTCAAGGCAATGGACAGGTAAGGCTCAGGCCCCAAACCACGAACCCGTCACCCTTCAGCCTGCCTTAGGGACTTGCGTCATAAGTGCTTCTTGGAAAGATTTGATTCAAGGGAATATATTCCTGGAGGCTTCAAAATTGGTTGTTCATTACTACTTTCTATTATCAGCTAATGGTTTTTGTCCATTTATTCATTCATTCAGTAAATATTTACTAAGTGCCTACTAAGAAGCCCTGATGGCGCAAATGGTTATGCGCTTGACTGCTAACCAAACAGCTGATGGTTTAAACCCACCCAGTGGCTATGCAGTATAAAGACCTCATGATCTGCTTCTGTAAAGATTCTAGCCGAGAAAGCCCTAAGAGGCAGTTCTACTCTGTCACGTGGGTCACTATGAGTCAGGATCGACTCAAAGGCACCTAACAGCAACAACAACAAGTGCCTACTATGTGCTGGAAAAGGATTACTTGACACTTGAAATTAAGACTTGGACACAGGTTCAGTGTGTAGATCTTAATACCTGACTGAAAGAAGGTGGGAAAGAAGACTGTAAATAGAAAATTGGAGAGGTACTAAATGGGGCGTCCTTTTTTTTTTCCGCTGGTGGTGTAGTGGTTAAGAGCTATGGCTGCTAACCAAAAGGTCAGCAGCTCGAATCCACCAGCCGCTCCCTGGAAACTCCATGTTGCAGTTCTACTCTGTCCTACAGCTATAAGTCAGAATCAACTCGACGATAATGGGTTTTTGTTTCCCCCTACAATTGATTCAGAACACAAAACTGTATGTATAAAAGAGGGAAATAAAGGCATGTAATTAATATCAAACACAAAAGATTGTTCGCTGTCCCACCTCAAAGATTGCTGGCTCAGTGAGGCTATCTTGACTGCTCCACAAATATTGCAATGCATCCCTGAAAATCTCTGTACTCTGTACTCTTCTATTTTTTCCACACGCAAGTATAATATTATTTTCACACATATATTATCTTATAATAGATAACATATTTGTAATGTTTATTGTCATTCTTCCTCCATTAGAATGTGTGCATTTAGTAAATTTTTTGATGAAATGGCCCACACCTATAAACTGGTATCAGAGAGGCAAAACCCTAGAATGAGCTGAAACTTAAAAACAATTCCAGAAAAAAAGGAGGGGATTTTTAAACTGTGAGAGGCGTGAAGAATAAGAAACAGATAAGCACACAGAGGGCTGGGGAGTGTTGAATACAATGCAACAGACGACAAAGAGAGAGCAGAATTACTCAACTCCTATTTTGCTTCTGTCTTCTCCAATAAGGAAAACAAAATTGAAACTTGAAAGAGCAGAGCAGAGCCAGCCATGTAAAGAGGGAGCTGCAAGCCAGAGCACACACTTTGACAAGCTTACATCTCCAGCTCAGCTGACTGGCATCTTAGGGGCTGGAGGCGCCTTTGAACATGACAACCACTGTGGGCGCTCTTGAAGAAGAGTAAATGTGGGGGACATGACAAAAAGTACCCTAATTTTCAAAAGGGAACAAGAGTGATTACAAAAGCTATAGATTGGCAAGCATGATATTGGTTCTGAGCAAATACCTAGACATTCATGCTAAACGGATAATACATGAGCAGTTAGAAGAGAGTGCCGGACCCATCACTGAGAGCCCACGTTCGTCCCCAAAACCAGGGCATGCTGCTGCCGTTGTTGCTGTTAGTTGACGTTGAGTCAGCTATGATTCATGGCGAACTTATATATGACAAAACGAAACGTTGCCTGGTCCTCATGATCATTGGTATGTTTGAGCCCACAGTTGCAGTCACTGTGTCAGTTTATCTCATTGATAATGAGGGTCTCCCTCATTTTTGCCGACCTTCTACTTCACCCAGAATGTTGTCCTTTACTAGCAATTGGTCTTTCCTGATGAGGCGTCTGAAGTGTGCGAGATGAAGTCTCATTATCCTTGTTTCTAAGGAGCGTTCTGCTATACTTTCTCCAATACCGACTTGTTAGTTCTTCTGGCAGTTCATGCTGAACTAGCTCTACTTCCTTTCTGCTAAAGTCACTTCTCAGTTAGAGGAATGCCATACACAAACTGTATGGTGTTTTCAGCTAGGCACTTGACAGAATTTCTGGTTATGTTGTACACAAGAAGGTGAACTATAATCTCTAGGATAGTGCATGTTAGGGAAATTCCTAGTTTATTGAGCAGCTGTATCCAAGAAGTACTGATGAATAACTTTAGGTCAACCTAGGTGATGGCTCTATAGCAGCTCATAACAACTTAGTACTGGACCATGTCTCGTTCGTCCTTTTAATAAAAACTTGCAAAATGCTATACATGTATATTTATGAGATTTTCAGATTATGTGTATATTTTGGAGTAACTATTTTTTTTTAATATATATATAGATAAACTAATAATTAAAAGATAGCATAATCATTCAAGATGATTGACAAAGTTGAATATAAGTATAAAATCTGTAAGCTAAAATTTAGCAAGGTTAAAAGTAACAGATATCTATTTTGCTCCTACAGGATGAGGGGTGACCATCCCTGGAAGAATTTCTTATGAAAATCATATGGAAGGTTTAGCCAATTCTAAATTTAATATGATTGACCATGGCTTTTCCAAATATGGCTTCTAAGAGAATCAACTCTGTCTTAGCAATGTAAAGAGGATTATAACATCCAGATCACAGGAAGGAACTAGGCCCATCAGTGTCTGCTGTGGTTACCCACGTGGTGTCTAGTTCAAGGAGTAACATATTGAAAGACCACTAAGGCAGTCTGCAAGATCAGAATGAGAGTTAGAAGTTTAGAAAGAGAACAATAAAAAAAAAGTTTCGAAAGAAACCCACGGAACATGGCTCTAATAGCCTTAACCTAGCAACTTGCCAGTTTATGCCTTGTCAGGAGCTAAAGCTAAGTGAGAGGCATGGAGAGACAGAGGAAGTGTGTAGTGAGGTAGGGGTTGAGTGGGGAGCTGGGCATGAATGGCCAAGCAGAGAGAGAAAAAAAAAAAAAAAAACCCAGACCCTTTGCCATTGAGTCAATTCTGACTCATAGAGACCGTATAGGACAGAGTAGAACTGCCCTATAGGGTTTCCGACGAACACCTGGTAGATTTGAACTGCCAACCTTTTGGTTAGCAGCCGAGCTCTTAACCATGGCACCACAAGGGCTCCAAGCAGAGAGAAAAGGCTACAAATTTACCTTCTGCAGGAAAGGTGGAAGGGGAGGATGTATTCGTGGTAAAAGAAAGCAGGAAGAATAACCTCAAGCAAAAAAAGAGAGCCTGTCTTTTTGCATTTTTCGTCTATCAAGGCTATGTAAATATAGGCAACACTAACAATAAGAACTACTAATATAGAGACAACATAGCATAGTGACACTGTAACCAGCCTGCCTGGGCTTAAATCCGGGGACTACCACTTAATAGCTATATAACTTTGAATGAGTCGTTGAACCTCTTTGTGCCTCAAATTTCTCATCTATAAAATAGCACTAATAATCATACTTAGCTCATGGGGTAATGTGAAGATTAAACAGTATATGTAAAGTTCTTCAACTCATGCTTAGACACAAGCACCACACAAATTTACCATATATCGAGCACTTGTTATGCCTAAAGCTTGCATGATCTCATTTAATGGTCAGAAAAACCCAAGTATACAGGACCTATTGAAATCACCTTCTTACACATGAAACAAAAACTCATTGCCATCAAGTCGATTCCGACTCATAGAGACCCTATAGGACAGAGTAGAACTGTCCCATAGAGTTTCCAAGGAGCGCCTGGTGGATTTGAATCGCTGACCTTTTGGTTAGCAGCCATAGCACTTAACCACTATGCCACCAGGGTTTCCAGCGACCCTAGAGGAAGCCAAAATTCTGAGAAGTTAAGAAACCTGCCCAAGTTGTGCAGGAAAAATATTGTGGAACCAGTCTGCAAACTCAAATTTTTCTAATTCAAGCATATGAGATCTTAATCTGTGAGTTTCATGGCCCCTCACCAGATTTCGAGCAACTGGGGATCCCAGTACACAACTGTGGAAAAATCAAAGATAGTCACATAACACATGGGTTATGGAAGGGCTGGAGATGATGCTCACAGGTCTACTGTCCAACCTTAGATAGAGTGGAGGCCAGAGTCATGGCAATTGTGCCAATAGTTCGGGGCCACAGTGCTGGGTAGAAGATGGGGAACAATTATAAAAAGTAACATCATAAAAGATTTCCAGGTCACTTTCACCAAGGCGAGCCGTCTGAGAGTGGATCACTAGATCTAAATGCAATAAAACCAGAAGGGTAAGACAAGAGAAAAAGTCCTTTCTCGTTACTTGAGAGGAAAATGCTTGTATTTGTATATAGCCAGCTTCAAACTCTGATACAGAGCTAAAGGACCAGAAATAGGAGGCAAAGGCAGAAGACCTAGGAAAAGTGGGAAAGAAAGAAAACAAGCAATAGGCCTGATGGGAATTTAATCACAGTCACCTCTTCAAACACCGTGAGGAGTGTGAAGGGTATGAAGGTCCACTAGGGTATGAATTGGGTTGCAAGGGACTATCCTTAGGCAATTAATGGCAATTCCAGGAAATGCATTTTAGTGAAAGTCCTCTGAACCAATCCTATTTTTCTGGAATCTCCTGATTAACCAGTGGTGCTCCCAGTTGTATACTTAGCAAGGTGGGTATGTCCCCAAACCTGTTCATGCTATTGTGTTTGTTATTATAATTACATGTTTTAATGAAATATTAATAAGTTGATTAAAAAGACTAGTTTCTACAAAGAGTAGGTTTGAAGCTTAGAATTAATAAAACGTGTTGTCTGGTTAGATATGGATAAGATAATTGCAAAAGACAGAGGAAAAAAGTAATTCCGAGGAAGGATTCTGTATCCATTTGCTTTGTAAATGCCTTTGAAGATCCCCTCTATTTTAACGAAACAAAACTGGAAATCACAGATAAGGCATTAAGGACGTGTACTATATTAACCAAATCAAACCCGTTGCTGTCAAGTCGATGCCGACTCAGTGACCCTACAGGACAGAGTTTATGTTAGCTTGTGAAATCCCATCAGTTAAATGATTCAGTTCTTCTCAGTGGGAGTCCTACTGACATCTTAGGTGAGATGTTTCATTTTGCAACACTGCCCAGCATTGTGAAATCTTTAACATCTCTGGTCTAAAAAAAAAAAAAGTTGCATTCGAGTGGATTCTCATAGTGACTCTACAGGACAGAGTAGAACTGCCCCATAGAGTTTCCAAGGTGCAGCTGGTGGATTCAAACTGTCAACCTTTTGGTTAGCAGCTGAGCTCTTAACCACAGTCTACACCCACTAAATGCTCTGGTGGGCTTCCATCATTGTGACAATCAAAGAGCATCCTATGCGTGGTTCTCCACTCTCTTTATAATGATCACAATAGTTTTAGTGTCCCCTGCCAAGAACTACTGTTTGTATTCAAATAAAGACCTTGGTCTGACCGCTAAAGCTGAGAAAATGGATGTACATCTACATGTTTTAAATTAAGCATATATGTTTATTAGAGTTATCGTATGACCTAGCAGTTCCACTCCGAGGTACCCAAGAGACTTGAAAGCAGGGATGCAAACAGGTATTAGTACACCAGTGTTCCTAGCAGCATTATTCACGATAGCCAATAAAGTGTAAACAGCTTAAATGTCTATCAACAGATGAATGGACAAGCAAAATGCGGTACATATGTATGACAGAATATTACTCAGCTTTAAAGCGACATGAAGTCCTCATACATGCTACAACATGGATGAACCTTGAAAATATTATGCTGAGTGAAATTAGTCAGACACAAAAGGACAAGTATTGTATGATCCCACTTATAAGAAATATCTAGAATAGTAAAATGCATAGAGACAAAAGCTTATTAGAGGTTACCAGGTGGGGAAGGGGAAAATGGAGCGTTATCACTTAAAAGGCACTGAATTCCTATTTGGGGATGATTAAAAAAAAAACCTTTTGGAAATGGATAGTGGTGATGGTTGTACAAGGTGGTGAATGTAATTAACACCTCTGAACCACACTAAAAAATGGCTATGATGGCAAACTTTTTGTTTTGTGTGTGACAGAGCAGAACTGTCCCATAGGGCTTTCTAGGCTATAATCTTTATGGGAACATATTTCCAGAACTTTCTCCAGAGAAGTGGCTCGGTGGCTTGACTGGGTGCGTTCAAAATGCCAATCTTTCAGTTATCAGCTGATTCAGTTAGCACCTGAGTGCTCAGCTGTTTGCCACCAGGGTGCTCTCTGTCATGTGCTCTCTCTCTCTCTATTCAGGTTACTTCTCAAAGCCTCTATTTTTGGCCTTTATAAAACAATAATAATAATATATCTCTCAAAGTGTTCTGAAGAATAAATAAAATTGTCTACCTTAAGTTCCTAGCATAGTTTCTGGCAAGGAACCCTGGTGGTGGTGTGGTTAAGAGCTTGGCTGCTAATCGAAAGTTGGCAGTTTGGCCCACCAGCCGCTCTTTGGGAGAAAGATGTGGCAGTTTGCTTCCGTAAAGATTATGGCCTTGGAAGCCCTAGGGGACAGTTCTACTCTGTCCTACAGTTGCTATGGGTCAGACTTGACTCAATGGCAATAGGGTTTATAGTTCCTGGCATATATTAGAAACATAATTAGTTCCCTTTCTCATCTTCTTCCATGTCCCTGGAGGTATGAAGCAGAAAAAGACAATTATCTGCTTAAACGCATTACAGTTTAGTGCTTTTATAGTTTAAGATGTGGACAGAACTATAAAATTTCCTTCTGGATCAGATTCTCCTCTTGTGGCAGATACTATACTTTGCCAAAAACCATTTACCTCTTTCTTCCTTGATAACAGCCCTCCAAATGTGTTTAAAAAAAAAAAAAAGTTGCTGTTGAGTCAATTCCAACTCATGGCAACCCATGTGTGTCAGAGCAGAACTGTGCTACATAAGGTTTTCAATGGCTAATTTTTGGAGGTAGGTCATCAGGCCTTTCATTGAAGGGCCTCTGGATGGACTTGAATCTATAATCTTTTGGTTCACAGATGGGTGTCTTAACCATTTGCACCACCCAGGGACTCCCCAAATATATTTAGGATTGCATAAATATCCTTTGCTCTTAGTGAAGGTGAAGCCAGCCCCTGGCCTAGAAGTTGGCTAAATCTAGTCCTTTAGTGGTAGATTACATTACTCTTCCCCCATGCGTCTGTCAGTTTGTCCTACTGTGGTGGCTTGCATGTTGCTGTGATGCTAGAAGCTATGTCACTGGCATTTCAAATACCAGTGGGGTCATGCATGGTAGACAGGTTTCAGTGGAGCTTCCAGGCTAAGACACAATAGGAAGAAGGACCTAGAGGTCTATTTCTGAAAAACGGGCTACTGAAAACCTTATAAATAGCAGTGGAGCATTGTCTGGTGTAGTGCCAGAACATAAGCCCTTCAGGTTGGAAGGCACTCAGATGATGCCTGAGAAAGAGCTGCCTCCTCTTAAAGTAGAGTAAATCTTAATGATGTGGATGGAGTCAAGCTTTCAGGACCTTCATTTGTTGAGGTGGCATGACTCAAAATGAAAAGAAACAGCTGCAAATATCCATTAAAAACGGGAACATCGAATGTACAAAGTATGAATCTAGGAAAATTTGAAGCTGTCAAAAATGAAATGGAACACATAAAGACCAATATCCTAGGCATTAGTGAGCTGAAATGGACTGGTACTGGCTATTTTGAATTGGACAATCATATTGAAGAGCAAAGACGTCACCCTGAAGACTAAGGTGCGCCTGACCCAAGCCATGGTATTTGCAATCGCATCACACGCATGTGAAACCTGGACAATGGAAAAGGAAGACCAAAGAAGAGTTGACGCCTTTGAATTGTGGTGTTGGTGAAGAATATTGAATATACCATGGACTGCCAAAAGAACAAACAAATCTGTCTTGGAAGAAGTGCAGCCAGAATGCTCCTTAGAGGCAAGGATGGTGAGACTGCATCTTACATACTTTGGGCATGTTGTCAGGAGGGATCAGTCCCTGGAGAAGGACATCAAGCTTGGTAGAGTACAGGGTCAGCAGAAAAGAGGAAGACCCTCGACAAGGTGGATTGACACAGTGGCTGCAACAATGAGCTCAAGCATAACAACGATTGTAAGGATGGCTCAGGACCAGGCAGTGTTTTGTTCTGTTGTGCATAGGGTCACTATGAGTAGGAACCAACTCGACGGCCCCTAACAACAATAACATCATTAATATAACATGCAAGTAAAATTTTGCTGAAGATCATTTAAAAGCGATTGCAGCAGTACATCGAGAGGGAACTGCCAGAAATTCAAGCCTGATTCAGAAGAGGATGTGGAATGAGGGATATCATTACTGATGTCAGATGGATCTTGAAAATACCAGAAAGCAGAGAGTATTAGAAAGATGTTTACCTGTGTTTTATTGACTATGCAAAGGCATTCAACTGTGTGAATCATAACAAATTATGGATAACATTGCAAAGAATGGGAATTCCAGAACACTTAATTGTGCTCACGAGGAGCCTGTACAAAGACCAAGAGGCAGTTGTTTGAACAAAACAAGGGGATACTTCGTGGTTGAAACTAAGGAAACGTGTGCGTCAGGGTTGTATAATTTCACCATACTTATTCTACCCATATGCTGATCAACTAATCCGAGAAACTGGATTATATGAAGAAATATGTGGCATCAGGATTGGAGGAAGACTCATCAAGAACCTCAGATATGCAGATGACACAACCTTCCTTGCTGAAAGTGAAGAGAATTTGAAGCACTTACTGATGAAGATCATAGACCACAGCCTTCACTATGGATTGTGCCTCAACATAAAGAAAACAAAAACCTTCACAGGTGGACCAATAAGCAACGTCATGATAAACGGAGAAAAGACTGAAGTTGTCAAGGATTTCATTTTACTTGGATCCACAATCAACCCCCGTGGAAGCAGCAGTCAAGAAATCAAATGACATATTGCATTGGACAAATTTTCTGCAAAAAACCTCTTTAAAGTATTGGAAAGCAAAGATGTCATTTTGAGGACTAAGATAAGATGCACCTGACCCAAGCCATGGTATTTTCAGTGACTTCATATGCATTCAAAAGCTGGACAATGAATAAGGAAGACTGAAGAAGAATTGATGCCTTCGAATAACGGTGGAGGAAAAGAATATTGAATATACTATGGACTGCCAGAAGAACGAACAAATCAGTCTTGGAAGAAGTACAGCCAGAATGCTCCTTAGAAGCAAGGATGGTGAGACTATGTCTCACATACTTTGGACATATTATTATCAGGAGCGATCACTCCCTGGAGAAGGACATCATGCTTGGTAAAGTAGAGGATCAGTGAAAAAGAGGAAAACCCTCAATGAAATGGATTGACACAGTGGCAGCAATAATGGGCTCAAACATCACAAGGCTTTGTGAGGATGGCTCAGGACCGGGCAGTGTTTCGTTCTATCGTACATAGAATCACTGTGAATTGGAATTGACTGGACGGCACCTAACAATAACATAAATTACTCTTCAGCAAATATTTACTCTTTTCCCATGACCACCATGAGAAGAGTACGCTCTCCTGCCCTATTAACTTTAGACTTGGAATGTGGGCAGATGTAAGAATATGCCTGTTCCCAACCCAGGCCTGCCTATCAAGGAGCCTCTGTCCTCTACCATGAGAAAACACATCCTGGGAAGCCCAGGTCAAAAAAGAAAGACAGACAGGTAGACCAGTTGCCCCAGAGGAACTGCCAACCTACAGCCTAAAGTAGAGCCACCCTAGCTGACCCATAGATACATGAGCAGGAAATCATTATTTACGACCATAGGTTCCTAAGATGATTTTGTGGTTGTTCAGCAGCAATAGCACTAGCTGACCCTTGGCCTATGGGATATTAAGGAGCCCTGGTAGCACAATGGTTAAGTGCTCAGATGCTAATGGAAAAGTCCACAGTTCAAATCCACCAGTGGCTGCATGGAAGGAAAGACCTGGAGATCTGCTCTCATGAAGACTGCAGCCTAGAAAACCCTATGGGGCAGTTCCAGGCTATTCTGTAGTGTTGCTATGAGTCGGAATCTGCTGGACAGCACACAACAACAACATGAGATGTTAGGTGAAGTAGGCTGGGAAGCTTCTGGGAAATGGTGCCCTTCTCTGACATAAAGTGCATGAAAATAAGCCCTCTCCTTAGTGCCACACCCTGTTTCCTGGCCTCAGGTGAAGTAGCCAGTGTATGACCATGAGGTGAAGGCCAAGAGAATCACAGACACCAGCTCAGAATCACTGACCCAATACCACTAACATCTCCCTTTTCTTGTAAAGTGACAAAAATAAACCCCTATTTACATAAGCCACGATTTGCTTGATAATTCTGTTATTTACAGCCTCATCCAGGGATGAGTCCCTGGAGAAGGACATCCTGCTTGGCAGAGTACAGGGTCAGCGGAAAAGAGGAAGACCCTCAACTAGGTGGATTGACACAGTGGCTGCAACAATGAGCTCAAGCATAACAACGATTGTAAGGATGGCGCAGGACCGGGCAGTGTTTCATTTTGTTGTGCATAGGGTCGCTATGAGTCAGAAACGACTCGACGGCACCTAACAACAACAACAACACAGCCTAACTGACCCTGATACATGTCCACACTGAAATCTAGAACTATTTAGTGCTAAGATTTTAATAAAGCATATGATAAAATACTTGCCGGTTTCCAGAAACGTTTTCTGTTCTGACTAGTTGTCACTCATTACGTTTTTGCGTCTTCATTGGCTCTTTCAGTCAGTGTTGCCTGCTAATTCACTACATACCCAAGGACTTAGGAAACCCCTCCAGGGAATTGTATTTCCCATAGCCACCATGATGGGTACTGTTGTGAATTGAATTGTGTCCACCTGAAAATATATATTGAAGTCCTAACCCTGTACCTGTGAACGTGACCCTATTTGGAAATAGGAGATTCTTTTGTTTTGTTAACGAGGCCATACTGGAGTAGGGCGGGTTCTAAACCTAATTCTTTCTGAGTGGGTTCTTATAAAAAGAGCAGAACAGACACAGTGGCACACATAAAGGGGGGAAGAGAGACACCATGAGCAGATCCTGCTGTAAGTCAAAGAATATCACAGACAGCCTAGGGCTGCTGACAAAGAGGGGCTGTCCCCTAGAGCTGATGCCCTAATTTGGACTTCTAGCCTCCCAGACTGTAAGAGAATGCATTCATTTCCTTTAAAGTATTTGTGTTATAGCAACACTAAGTAACTAAGCCAGGTACAAAGCTTCGTTTCCTTCAGGGAGTCTTCTTTCATTTCCAGTGTGCACAGAGGTTATTTCTTGAAATGTTTTGATTTGGCAACCTTTCAAGGGCTCTCATGGTTCTCCCTGCCTCCTTACTCCATGGGGGGCCATAAAAACCACAACAGGGAGATCTCTGTGCAAGAGAAAAAAAAGATGAGACAAACACCTTTCCTTTGATTCCTCATTTCTGAGCTAAATTGGTGCCACTAAGACCACAGATGTGGAGCAAGACTGCCTGAGTTCTACCACTTCCCAGTTGTGGGAATATGGGCAGGTTATTTAAACCCTTTTTTTGCCCTTTTTCTCATCAGTAAAATGGTGATGGTAATAGTACATACCTCATTGTATTGTAATCAGGCTTAAATGAGTTAGTACATATAAAATGCCTGAAAAAAAAAACCAAACCCATTGCCAATGAGTTGATCTGGACTCCTAGTGACCTTATAGGACATAGAGTTTCCAAGGAGTGCCTGGTGGATTTGAACTGCCAACCTTTTGGTTAGCAACTGTAGCTCTTAACCACTACGCCACCAGGGTTTCCATAAAATGTCCAGAATGGTGCAAAGTAAGCAACTGTTGTATAAGAATTGGCTGTTTTTGTGGTTTCTATCAAATCCTGTGGGGCAATGTAGGTAAGTGGCAGAATTCTTGTCTTCTGTGAGGAGATCCAGGTTTGATTCCTGGCCAATGCACTTCATGAGCAGCTACCACCAGACTGTCAGTGGAGGCTTGAGTGTTGCTGTGATGCAGAACAGGTTTCAGTGAAGCTTTGAGACTAAGACAAAGAAGAAAGGCCTGGCAATTTACGTTCAAAAATCAGCCAGTGAAAACCTAATGGCTCACAATGGTCCAATCTGCAACTGATCGTGGGGATGGCGCAGGACCAGACTGTGTTTCATTCCGTTGTGCATGGAATAACCATGAGTCGGGGGTCAACTCAATGACAGCTAACAACAGCAACATCAAAGCTTAAAATGCTTAGGCTTATAGAGAGGAGGATGGACAGACAGCATCAGGGAAGGGTGGAATGGTACAGTGGGATGATGGTTGATACTTGGTACTTGGAATAACTGAGTTATAGGATTAGTGATACATGTAGTGCTTACCTGCTTCATACAGCATCCTACTCAAGTGAGTCTGTTTTCTTTTACTTCTAGCAAAGGGGAGCTTATTCCTTCGTGAGGTTGTTCATCCCACGATAAATTTTTATCTTTGTAGCTTCTATTTATTGATGCTAATTTTTACTTTTTTTAGGGATATGCACAGTAAATTTAATCTCTCTTAAATGTGTCAATCTTTCAAATATCTTGTGTGGCACTATTGCCCACCCTTACCCCCTGTTGCCATAGGTCTTTCCCAGGATAGAAAGCTTTAACCCACGTGCCACTTTTCATAGGATGCCGGTTCACCCTGTAACACCCCATTGCCGTTGAGTTAATTCTGACTCATAGCAAACCTATAGGACAGAGTAGAACTGCCCCATAGAGATTCCAAGTAGCACCTGGTGGATTTGAACTGCCAACCTTTTGGTTAGCAGCCGTAGCACTTAACCACTACGCCACCAGGGTTTCCACCCTGTGACATGATGTCCTTATTTTAGCCATTCTCCAATGAACACACTCGAGTTTGCCCATGTCCCTTGTGTGTGACACAACACAGCAGCACAAAGCACAAAGCCCTGGCAAACCCAGCCTCTCCTTTGTTTTAGATTTGATATTTCTATTGATGCAACCTACACATTCATGGATCCCTCTGGCAGCCACATTGACTCATTCTGCACTGACTTCCCTGTATGTGAACTGCTACTAAACCTCCCTTTCTGTGTTCATCCAGCTAGCAATGCAACTCTGATGCAGAATCTTGTTTTTATTGTTATTACATTTCATCCTGTGAGGTGCGGTCCACCACTTTATCCTGTCAAGATCTTTTTGTGTCCTGATTCTGCCATCTACTGTGTTTTCCATCCCACCAAGATCGCCATGATCTGAAAATTTGATAAGCTTGCCCACCATGTCTTTATTCAAGTTCTGGATAAAACTGTGCCATAGATAAGGGCATACCACCAAAGTCCTATCCAGGTTGTCATTGATCCATTAGTCAGCACCGTTTAGAATATTTTTAACAAGTTTAGTATATTTTTAACAAGTTTCAAATTGTACATATCTACTCATAGGGATTTCACAGGACACTTTGCAAGTGCGGAAACATCAGGTCTGCAACATCTAAAAGTTTCAGAACCATATCTATATTAAAAACTATAACAAGGACAAAAGGAAATGGTATTGCTTGAAAATGCAGATGTCTGTAGTGGTCTTTTAAATGTTTATCAAAACTGTTGTTTTGATAATCCATTGCAGTGTGTAGATGGCATCTTTATACAATCTACATTTTTGAAAGTCAGAATTCTTTTGCAGGGTGTTTTCACGGGCAAGGACCTAAGCTGCGCACCCATACTCATGGTAAATCCAAACATGCTTGGGCAGGTGTGGGGGCTGATGGCACTGGCTCACTTGGCGTCTATTCACATGAAGTCTTTCAAGGAGCCTTGTTAAAAAGGTCAATGACTTGCCATATTAAGACTAATATTCTGCTCCAGAATTCTGACCAGAAGTCTTTGGGAAACTGAAGCCTCTCTTACTCAACCAGGCAGTATTCCAGATGGGAATGGAACCTACCACAAGATGAGAAAGAATAAGATGCATGTGTTTTGTCTGTAAATAATGCAATCATCAGATAAACCAAAAACTCCCCACTGAGTTGATTCTGACTCATAGCAAACCCATGTGACAGAATAGAACAGCTCCATAGGGTTTGCTTTGCTGTAATCTTTATGGAAGCAGATCACCAGGCCTCTTTTTCCATGGTCCTGCCACTTGTGCCACCCAGGGGCCTTAGCCATCAGATAGAAGGGACAATTTTCTATTATAGCAAAGTATGTGTTGCTTGAATTCCCCTTCAGTTCTAGAGGCCAGGGTAGAAACCACAGACTTCAGAAAACCATGGGGTGAGTCCTCACTCTACTATCTGATAGCTATGCCATGTAATCTGTTTTTAGAGAACCATTGCTAGTCCCTTAAGAAAAAAAATTATTATTATTTTTTTTATATTCTCACAATATTTTTTAATAACCTGGCCTTGAGTCTAGAATTGTCTGGGAGGTCCCAAGTTACCTACCCTAGTTTCTTTTTATATCTTACCTCTTTCTTTCATAGAGTTTATTTGGGCTTATAGAGTCAAAATTAAATCTCTGGGCCTTTCCCTTCTTGTCACTGATTCTTTCTCCCCATCATTTAATAATGCCTATTTTCTTTCTCATATACATTTTGAAATGTTTTCCCAAAGTCCTTGGCACATATCTGATCATGTCCAGCTTTTCCTTCTCTGGCAATCATTACTTCTAAGGTCTAAAGTAGTTTTTTTCACTTATTAAAATGGACCTTATGGGGACATTGGTAGTTCAATGGTAGAATTCTCTCACCTTCTATGCAGGAGACCTGGGTTCAACTCCTGGCTGATGTACTTCAAGCACAGCCACCACCCATCTGTTGTGGAGGCTTGTATACTGCTATGATGCTGAACAGGTTTCAGTAGAGCTTCCAAACTAAGACAGACTAGGAGGAAAGACCTGACAATCTACTTCCAAAAATCAGCCAATGAAATCCTTGTGGATCACAATGGTCCAATCCATAGCCGATCATGAAGATGGCTCAGGACTGCACAGTATTTTGTTCCATTGTGCGGGGGGTCGCCATGAGCCGGGGCTGACTCAATGGCAGCTAACGACAACAACAACAAATATGGACCTTAAACTCCAAACTGGGACTCTAATTTTCCTCATTTGTGGGACCAATGACCCCTGAGGGTTGATATGCATAAGTGATTTTGTTTGGGAATCTAAGAGAAGAGAGAGTTGTCCTTGAAGAGGTAAGAAAAACAGACAAGGTAATAGAAGAACAACCCCATTTCACCCCATGACACTTGTAGCCCTAAGAGATTACAGAGTCCAACAAAGACTGTAAGACTGAGCAGAAGCCACCCAGGAGTCTAGGTGATAAACAGCAGCACAGAGTGGGGTGAGGGCCACTTCCCTTCCCTTTTGTTTAAGGCCCCCTGAGGGCTTGGGGCAAGCAAGGAAAGATACCTGTGCCTGGCAGATCTGTCCTAGTGGAGAACTCTGCAGCAAAGTGAATCCTGGAGCAGGAGCAGCTGCAGAAGGATGTGAGCAGATAATTCCTCTTGGATTCATGGTTTTCCAGTGCAGCACTTACGCCCACGAGGTACAGTGACACTCTGCCTCTTATTCTAGCAGATTGGATTCCTTGAATTAGGGTTCGACCTCATCTTGGATTCCAATTATGACTCCCCTTTTTCTCATTTGTTTAATACCCATGGGGTCACATTTACCCAATGTTCTGTGAAAATACTTCATTACCCATGTTCTGCATTTAGACCTATGCAGTCTAGAGCATTGTTTAACTGTGAAATAATATTCAGCTTTTTTCTTTTTTCAAACCAGTGTTGTTGTATGCTGCCAAGTTGATTCCCACTCATAGCAACCCTCTAGGACAGAATACAAGTATCCTATAGACTGTAATCTTTACTGGAGTAGATTGCCAGGTCTTTTCTCCCAGAGCTGCTGGTGGTTCCAATCACCAACCTTTCAGTTAGCAGCCAACTGCTTAACCATTGAGCACCAGGGCTTCTTCTTCTCCTTCTTCTTTTTATATTCTGCCTAGTAATGAGATCATGGGTGTTTTCCCACCCCTACCCCCATTTTTCCTTTGTATTCAGCTTTAATTCCTTTTTGTTTAGCTAGTTATCATCCAAAACTGATGATATACATACAGTTTCATCATTCTCATATCTTAAGGTATTGCCCAAAAATCCGTATCTCATATTCTGACACCATCTACATAGCTAGTAAATTATCTTTTAATTTCTTTTTTCCTTACAGAATTCTAAACTTTAGTGGTATTAGGAAAATTTTGACTGTACTTCCAAGCCCTGAAGTTTCCTGTCTGACTTCACAGATCCCAGAAGCACCTCTTAGATTTTGTTGGTGGTATCTCCATATGCTAGGAAGTGCCCATTGCCTCAGTTCCAGTCTTACCCTTCTATACCCTTCTCTTTACCACAGTAGTGGGAAGACTGCCAAACACATTTCCCAGGATCCTCTGCCAGCTGGCATCCAGTGAGGTTTGCATGTTCTAATCAGGACATGGAAGGCTGGTGGAAAGGAGAAGACTTTTATTCCTGGCTTCTGCTGTACCTGTGGCCATGGCGGCAGAAACAGCAGGGATAGCAACAGTGGTGACAGCAACAGTGAGTAGCATTTGCATTTTGGAGGGAACGTGGAATTGAGGGTGGCAGTGAGTGCAGGTTGCTGGGGTCCTTCAGGCAGCAGCATTCCACTGGAAGCAGCCTCTGTGCCACAGTGTTCATGGGCTCTGGGTAAAATCATTTTCCCTTGAGTCCTCCAGCTCTAGGCGTGAGAGTTGTTAGGTGCCATCAAGTGATCCCATGTGACAGAGTAGGACTCCCCATAGGGTTTTCTAGGCTGTAATCATCATGGTAGTAGATTGCCGGGCCTTTCTCCCTTGGATCCACTGGGTGGCTTCGAACCACCAACGTTTCGGTTAGCAATCGAACGCTTAACAATTGCACCATCAGGGGTCCTTAGGTGTGATAGTAGCTTACTGCAGTTGTCAATCCTTGCATAACCTAATCTTCCCGGTTTTGCTCTTCTAGCCCATTTCAGTTCTTTTGAAACCAATTCCCTGTATTAAATTCCATCTCTGTCAAATCCCTAGCTTTGTTTCTGGTTTCCTGATTGGGCGGGCGTTAATGCTCCCTGTTATGGGTCAACATGTGTATGCAGCAGCCAGTGAATGTAGTATGCTGTAGGAGGGATTTCATCACATCCTGGAAAAACATTCAAGGAAGACTCAATTGACAACGTCAGCTCTACATACAGCTGTTTTTTATCTCTCCGTAGAGAATCACCAACCTCTCAGATCCGGTGGCAGATTTTGTCATATTCACTGGCATTTACAGCCTCTTGATTGTGCCATGTTTATTCCCCAGAAGGTCTGCATTCAAATTATTGAAAAAACCTCAAACCTTTTGGGTCGGTTGATCCACTTTCTTTCTTCTTTAAGTTATATGGTTTGATTCACCATTCTTATCTCCCTGGTTCCCGCCCTCACCCCGACCCCACCTTCAGCCTCCTAAGAATTTTGAATTCATGGTTTCCCTTTGGTATTTCTTCTTCCGTTTTCTCTAGAAACTCTTCATTTTTGCAGAGAAGCTGGCATTCAAAAGGAGGATTTTTCAGCAAAGAAAGGGAGCCTGCAGCAATAATTCTAGCAGACAAGGAAAAATGTTGTGCTCATGAATCAGGTTAAAACTTGAGGCTTATGCCGGTGAGGTCAGGGTGGGCAAGAATCTTGTGCTGGAGATTAATTATCCTTGGGTGTCCCCTCTAATCAAGAGCAAATACGAAGAATCTCTCTCCCTCAAACGATAGAAAAAGAACGTGATCTTGGACTATGGGACAATTCTGTAGGCTACCATAGTCAAATTCATCTCACACCTCTATATTTAGAAACTGTTCCTTCATCCTTCTGAGCAAGGGAGGTAGGGGGCTATTAACTCCAATCCGGGAAATCTCATGTAATGGCCTGTTGCCCTGCTGGATTTCTTGACCGTTAACATTCAGTATCTCTGCCTCCAGGCACTTCCCTCTCTGGGTCTATATAGAACGCGGATGTGATGGATTTAGAAGTTGACACCTAATTAGATTCAAAATTTGGAAGACAAAGAAATTATATAGTGCAGTTGAATGTTGTCCAGACGCAGGACAAGGCAAATAGCCAATTTTCCAAAGCTCTTTGTTTCATCACATGGTGTTGCTTGGATATCGATGTATCAACAGACTGAATCACCGTCACCACCATGAGAAGAAAGAGACCTTGAGAGGAAACGAAATTGAATGTGAATGCCAGCTTTTAAAAAAAGGAAAAAAACTACAATAGTGGGTAAGTTCTTTTTAAGCAAATCTGTCTTTTTGTTTCAGATATAAGTTATTTTGCAGATGTGTTTTCTCCCTGAATTTGCCAAGCATTTTAATCAAACTTTATCTAGTATAGACCACTTGACTAAGTAAGTTGTATTTCTTCAGCAATAGCCCAAGAAAAGCACACATGAGTTGTTGCCACAGGAAGGCTCATCTGTCATTTCCTTATGCTATTTGAGGAGAAAAGACGTCTTTTCAGCATTGAAGAATATTTATTCTCTGCTCTACAGGTCTGGAAAATGAGACGGGGATATTGAGACGATTTGAGTAGATGATAGAATGCAAGTTTCCATCACAGAGAGTATTAAGAGAGTATATCTTGGTTGGTATAGTTTTTGGAGTCCACATTGAAGGAAAGCAGTGTTAAATAAAATATTTATAGTTTAATTTTAAGTTTTTATCATGGAAACAAGGCAGAGAAAGGCATTGACTGATATTTTCCTAAGAAATCTTTCTTCTGGAAGATCTGAGCATTAGGTCTATAAACTCAGAACCACTGGGTGTTTCTCACATATTAAATTACCCTTAAGCACATGTATGTGTGTGTGTGTGTGTGTTTGCGTATGCATGTGCCTGCACATGCATGAACACACACTAAGGTAGGGTAGCAAGGGAAGACTGGCATAAAGTGAGAGCATTCTATATTCATGATACAATTTAACCAAACAGCCCTATAAAAGGTAGGCATTATAATGGCCATTGTACAGATAAGACTGAGGATAACAGAAGCAGCTCAAGTCTGTCTGATTCTAAAAGCCACACCACTTTTATTACAATTTCTTTTCTTTAGCTAGCACGTATGGAGGTATTGAGGACAGTCTGCTACATTTAGAGGATCTGGTATTTTTTTTGGGGGGGGGTATTAATTAAGGAGCCCTGGTGGCACACTGGAAACCCTGGTGGCGTACTGGTTAAGTGCTACGGCTGCTAACCAAAAGGTCAGCAGTTCGAATCTGCCAGGCGCTACTTGGAAACTCTATGGGGCAGTTCTACTCTGCCCTATAGGGTCGCTATGAGTCAGAATCGATTTGACGGCAGCGGGTTTTTGATGGTACAGTGGTTAAGCACTTAGCTGATAACTGAAAGCTCAGCAGTTTGAACCCACCAGCCACTCTATGGGAAAAAGATGTGACAGTCTGCTTCTGTAAAGGTTTACAGCCTTGTAAACCCTATGGGGCAGTTCTACTCTGACCTATAGTGTCACTAGGAGTCGGAATTGACTCAACAACAATGGGTTTGGATTTGGTTTGGTACTATACTGCCTTTGTTATGCTCTTACTTCCTGTCACTCAGTAGTTAACACTGCTGACAAGCAAAGGAGTAAGCAGAGGGAAAAATGCTTGGGGCTTCCACTCAGTCCCTTGGCAGTCCTATTTCAATATATCTGTACTTCCTTGATCGTGAATTTTTTTATATTATTATATATACCTCTCAGATTTTAAACCCTAAATCACATGGAAAGAAGACCTAAACATTGCAGATGTGATTCCTCTATTTTATATCTTTGTCAAGGAAGTGGTAAGCAATATGGCTACGTTTAAGTTTATTTTAACATATGTTGTTGTTGCTAGGTGCTGTTGAGTCGGTTCTGACTCACAGCGACCCTATGGACAACAGAACGAAACACTGCCTGATCCTGCACCATCCTCACAATCCTTGTTATGCTTGAGCTCACTGTTGCAGCCACTGTGTCTATCCACCTCATTGAGGGTCTTCCTCTTTTTTGCTGACCCTCCACTTTACCAAGCATGATGTCCTTCTCCAGGGACTGATCCCTCCTGATAACATGTCCAAAGTATATGAGATGAAGTCTCACCATCCTTGCTTCTAAGGAGCACTATGGCTGTACTTTAAAGTATAGTGCTATAAAATTGCAAATCTAAACATGCAAGTTATAGAGAATGATGTGAAAAATATATGATACTGCCGCTAAAAATAATGTTTAAAGGAATACTTAATGACCAGAGAAAAATACAAAATCTCACTTCCCTAAAATCATACAATATGCATGGGGGGGGGGAATTAATCAAATGCCAATGACAGTTATGAATAGAGTATACATACTTTTATTTTCTTCAATTTCTAAATTTTTCCAGATTTTCTAAGATGACGTATATTACTTCAATAATCAGAAAAGGCAGTAAATACTTAAAATTATCAAGAAATAACTGTTGTAGACATGGTATGGCTCTACAACCCACCCGTTCCAAATAAAATGCCATACCGTGTTCAATGGCTTCTCATATAAAAGGCAATCTTAAAACCCTAAAAACCCTAGTGAAGCAGATGGACACATGCCTTTGTATTATTCCTTCCATAAACAAGGAGGGGCGGGGTAGATAGGGGAAAGTGCAGAACTAAGCAGTCTAGTGAGGTCCATTTACTCCACAGCAGGTAAGAAAATGTTTTTATCCCTTGAAATACTAACCTCCATCCATCCATCCATCCACCCGTCCACCTGTCCACCCACCTACCATCTGTCATCTACTTCCTCACTTAGGTACATCTCCCAAATTGTTTGAACAAAATGAAATTTTATCCTATACTTTGTTTTTCCTTGAAGGTACAGGATAAAGAATGGGAGAAAACTGGAAAAGACAACAAAAACCTTGGAAAGTTCCACAGATTCCGTACATTCGAGTCCCTGCTTCTGCCTCAGACACTTCATTACTGAAGGTGCAGCCTATAATTCGCGGATGGGAGGACCATGTCTGTCTCTCCTTCAGAGCTTGTTAAGCACCATCGGGCAGAATATTTGGTCTAGCCCAGGCCCTCGGTGTGTGTTAAAGGCATGTGTGAGTGAACGAATGAGAATCCGGAATGATCTACACCAAGGGGCCAATGGTGGTTTAGTGCAGGAGACCCAGGTTCAACTCCTAGTCGATGTACCTCATGCGCAGTCACCACCTATCTGTCAGTGGGGCCTTGTGTGTTGCTATGATGTTGCACAGGTTTCAGCAGAGCTTCCAGACTAAGATGGACTAGGGAGAAAGGCCCGATGATCTACTTCCAAAAATTAGCCAACGAGAACCCTACAGGTCACAAAGGTTCAACCTGCAAAGGATCATGGGATGGCTCGAGACCAGGCGATGTTTAGTTTCATTGTGTATGGGGACACCACGAGTCAGGGGCTGACTCAAAGGCGCTAACAGCACCAACTCTTACACTTATCCCCTTTCCGGGGCTCTGGTAAATGGCTGTCTCTCTGTTGCTGACACAGTACCAGTGATGGGAAACACTACCAGTGATGGGAAACTAAGGGACCACACCATGGCTCCACTGTTGGAAGGCTACGTTTTTTGAGTTTTAGCTCCTTTTGGTCAAATTTAGTTAAAGCCATTCCCATAAATGCTGTTTGTAAAATTTTCGGGTCTCTTCCATCCCCTCGAGGATATTAGTGATATTACCCTTTGCTTCTCATTTAGGAAGTTGAAAGTTTTACTAAGGAAAAGATGTAAGCACTTTTTTCTTGTAAAATAAAACCCTAACTTTTAAGGTTTTATATTGTGTAATTGAAACTCCCATTGCGCTTTGTACCTTTGCTCTTGAAACTGGCTTGCAATTCCCACTTTCTACTGTTCTCAATCATTTGAAGAAGTTTAATTAGTTATTCAGGAATGGAATCCAGTCTCTTCTTTAAATATATTACCTTTTTAAACGTCTAATTCAGAAACCATAAAGTTGAAGTAATGTCTGAAATTGTGAGGTACTTGGTTTTGCTATTTTCATCTTGGATATATTTTTTATATAAAAATGTGAGGTCTTTAGTCTTCAAAAGAAAAATCTGACACCCTACTTTTATATAATTATTTTAAATTTAGCTTTTATTACTATCTTTTTTCATTACCTTATGTTAGATGTCCTTACATGGTTACAACTAGCTTTGAAAAATTCTATTACTGTTTTAGATATTTCGACTGAAAGCGAATTTACTTTATCTTGATTTTTCTAGAATGTTGATGCCACTATCTCAGTTTTTCCACTTGAAAAGCTAGCACAATAATTGCCCATATCATAGGATTGCTGTCAGTTAGGAAATAATACATGCAAAATGCTTAGCATAGCATGTAAGAAACACTTGAGATACACTAAGTGTAACAGTAATGGGAGTCTAAGCCCTTTTTGTTCCTCCCTCGCACTATGGCAGGAGGTTTCTAAATGGTTTCTGGCCTGTCTTCCTTCAAGCCCATTATCCACAGCAAGGTCAACATAATCTTTCTAAAATGCAAATCTTGTCAGCTTAAAGTAGAATTTCTCAATCTTGATACTATTACCATTTGGGGCCAGATAATTCTTTGTTACAACGAATTGGGGGCTGTCCTGTGTGTTGCAGGATGTTTAGCAGCACATCTGGCCTCTACCCACTAGATGTTAGTAGTACCCCTCCCACCAGTTGTGACAACCAAAAATGTCTCCAGATGTTGCCAAATGTCCCTTGGGGGCAAAATCATTTCCATTGAAAACCACTGCCTTAAAGAAAGACGTTCAATGGCTCCTCATATAGAAACTTGAAACTCTAACGTAGCATCAAAGGTCGCCATGATCTTCCCCTACATAACTCTACTGCCTTTTCAACTAAGACTCCATGCTCCAGCTGAACTTAAAAAGAAAAAAAAAAAAGTATTTCCAAACATATCCAGATATTTTATACCCCGTAAGAGAATTTGTGCCAGTTTCTCCCTCTGTCTATAATTAGCCTTTTCTTTTAGCCCAGTGGCTCTCAAATTTTAGTATGTATGCATCGGAATCACCCACAGGGCTTGTTAAAACCCAGAATGCTGGCTCTCAACCCCACGTTTCTGATTCTATAGATTTGGAGCTGGGTTTCAGAATTTGCATTTCTGACATGGTCCTAGGTGTTGCCAACACTGCAGGTTGGAGGACCATCCTTTCAGAACCAGTATGAGTCCGTGGATGGTGTAAACAGTTAACGCTCTCAGCTGCTAACTGAAAGGTTGGCAGTTTGAGTCCACCGAAGAGGTACCAAGGGAGAAAGTTCCGGTGATCTACTTCCAAAAAAATCAGCCATGGAAAACCCAGTGGAGCACAGTTCCACCCTGACACACACGGCACCACCACGAATAGGACCAACTCCACAGCAACGGGTTTTGAATCTAGTCCCTGTAAAGAGTTCCTCCTCACCCTGTAAGATTCAGGTGTGGTGATCATCTCATTTAGAAAGCCTTCCTTGACTGCTACGGGCAGAGTTTGCTCTCCTTCTTTGTTTTCACAACATCTTTATACAAAAGGTGTGGAACACTTACCACGTAACCTACCTATTCACCTATCATCTCCCTGCTCGCTGAGAACTCTTGGTTGAAAGGACTTGTTTACCAATCTCTGTATCTGCAAGTCTGGCACACTTCAGGCCCTGTTTAGATTCTCACAGCCCATCTTCCTCATCACAGATAATACTAGATCAATACATGTCTCGGTCATCCAGTGTTGCTATAACAGAAATACGCCACAAGTGGATGGCTTTAACAAAGAGAAGCTTATTCTCTCACAGTCCGGTAGGCTACAAGTCCGAATTCAGGGCGCCGGCTCCAGGAGAAGGCCTTCTCTCTCTGTCAGCTCTGGAGGAAGGTCCTTGTGATGCATCAGTCTTCCCTTGGTCTGGGAGCATCTCAGCGCAGGAACCTCAGGTCCAAAGGATGCACTCTGCTACTGGCACTGCTTTCTTGGTCGTATAAGGTTCCCATGTCTCTCTGCACACTTTTCTCTTTTATATCTCAAAACAGATTGAATTAAGACACTACCTCATCTTGTAGATCTCATTAATATAACTACCACTAATCCAACTCATTACATCATGGTGATAGGATTTACAACACATAGGAAAATCACATCAGATGACAAAATGGTAGACAATCATACAGTACTGGGAATCATGACCTAGGCAAGTTGACAGATAGTTTGGGGGGTTATGACTCAATCCATGACAGATGTTATAAGATCTTTGAAAATCTTGGCTCTTCCTCAGCCCAATACCTTGAATCTCTTATTTATCCATTTTCACCATCACACAGGCCAGTAGAAGATTTTTAAGCAAACTAAGAGATGAAGCTATATATTATTGTTGTTAGTTGCCCTCCAGTCAGCTCCAACTCATGGTGACTCCATGTGCAACAAAACAAAATGCTGCCATGTCCTGTGCCAACTCCACAATCGTTGCTATGCTTGAGCCCATTGTTGCAGCCAAGGTATATTCTGAGTGACTCCCAACCTAAGGGATTCTTCTTCCAGCACTACATTGGGCAATATTCTGTTGTCGCCTATAGGGTTTACACTGGCCAATTTTCAGAAGTAGATCACCAAGTCTTTCTTTCTAGTCTGTCTTAATTTGGAAGCTTTGCTGAAACCTGTCCACCATGGGTGACCCTGTTGGTATCTGAAATACCAGTGACGTACGTAGATCCCAGCATTATAGCAACATGCAAGCTATCACAATACAACTGCCAGATGGCACATGTATATTATATATGTTAGAATTGACTCGATGGCAACTAACAACAACATATATGGAGCCCTGGTGGCACAAATGGTTAAGTGGTGCAAACAGCCCTGGTAGCTAACTGAAAGATTGTCGGGTTGAAGCCACCCAGTGGCTCCGCAGGAGAAAGACCTGTCCATCTGGTTCCATAAAAATTACAGCCAAGAAAGCCCTATGAGGCAGTTCTATTCTACAGCACACGAGGTCGCCATGACTGAGAACTGACTCGATGGCACCACAGCAATATATATAACAAGATATGAATTTATTGCTGTGGAAGTCAGTTTTGAATACATCACACTTTTAATCCTATAGAACTTCATCAACTCATCAAAACCAACTGCTCTGCTCTGATAGGACCTGACCCAAGGGCAGCAGCGCTACTTCTACAGCATCATGAGGATTTACAGCTGTAGCCCCCAGTGGGAGGCCCTGCAGACCTGCTACCTTCACAGCCTTCAGCGCCAGCAGCTGCTCGGTGAGCATAACCATCTGACCAGAACCAAGGATCATAGAGAAGGGACTCATGTGCTGCAGCTAGAAGTCAAGTTCCCAGAGAAAGAATTCAGATAGAACAGCCCCTGTCAGCGTGCTATTTTATCAACATGGTTGGCTGGCCAAGTTAAAAAATGATTATCCCTGACAGCAGAAAGTAAGGTTTTATGGGTAAATTCAGAGGGTTTACAGAACTTGGAGTATGGATTGTAATAAAATGATAACAACTCTACAACTCTCTGAGATTTATAGGAACTTGATGTGTTGCAAACAGTTAAGCATTTGGCTGCTAATCATAAGGCTGGTGGTTCAAGTCTATGCAGAGGTGCCTCAGAAGAAAGGCCTACTTCCAAAAAATCAGCCATTGAAAACCCTGTGGAGCACAGTTCTGTGCTGCCACTCATGGGGTTACCATGAGTCCGGGTTTACTAGATGGCAACTGGATTGGTGTTTTTCTTTTTTTTTTTGATCTAGTAGAAATGGCCCTGGCCAGCCTAGGCTCAGACCACAGCTCAAACCCCCTTGCTGGTTGTATGAACTCAGAGGCTCACTTGGCTGTCAACAATCATAGTTACAGGTGTTGAGCATTTACCATGTGTCAGGCATTGTGCTTGGAGCTCTACGTACATTATTTCATTTTCTCCCAACTTTAGAGCTGTGGGAATCCCTGAGTGGTGCAAATCATTAAGCACTCAATTGCTAACCCAAAGGTTGGTGGTTAGAGACCACTCAGAGGTGCCTCAGAAGAGAGGCCTAGCAATCTACTTCCAAAAATTCAGCCACTGAAAACCATATGGAGCAGTTCTACACTGACACATATGGGGTCACCATGAGTCAGAATCCACTCAACAGCAACGGGTTTGGCTTGTTTTGGTTGAATGGTTTTTGTTTTTGTTTAACGGTTTTTGTTTTGGTTTTACAGCTGTGGAAAATGAGTGCAGGTAGGTTATGTAACTTGATCAAGATCATGCAGACAGCAAATATTAGAGCTAGGAATTGAAGTCAGAGCCAGCATACTCTAAGGACCATGCGTTTTTACCCCCACGTGCTGCAGTCTGTCCTCTTCTGCCAACTTCCTCAGATTTTATGAAGCACAAGTAGGATAATGATTGCAAGAGACCCTCATAAGCTATAAGCACCAACCTACTGAAAGGTGTAATTGCTGTTAAGTCCCTTTTCTTTTAGGAAATGTATTCAGTCTCCAGTCCCTGTCTATTAGTCTCTTCTCTGAACACCAAAAGAGCTTATTTTTTTTAACCACTCGTTTGACACAGGCTACCTTATATTGTTGTTTCTGTGTTTACACAAAAGGAAGACCATTTTTGTAAATGGTTTCATAAAAACTGAGGGCTTTGTATGCACCAGGCACTGTTCTTGCACTTTGCATGTATTGTCTTGTTTAAAACACTAACACATCTACACGGTAGGTGCTTTTACAACTCACATTTTACAGATGAGAAAACTGGCATGTGGATAAGTTAGCTAACCTGATCAGGGTCACGCAACTAGTAAATGGAGTTAGAATTTGGTCTGTCTGAAATGTTGCAGAAATATCATCTAGTAGTTTTGTTTGTGGAGCCGTGGTGGCATAGTGTTTAAAAGCTTGGCTGCTAACCAAGAGGTCAGCAGTTCAAATCTACCAGCTACTTCTTGGAAACCCTGTGGGGCAGTTCTACTCCGTCCTACAGGGTCTCTATGAGTCACAATAGACTCTACGACAATGGGTTAGGTTAGGTTAGCTTTGTTTGTAGAGTAAATCTGCATAGAAGTTAACAAACTCCAGAAGCAGAGATAGTCAATGTTTTACCAGCCATTGTGAAGTTGATTCTGACTCATGCCAACCCCATGTGTGTGAGAGTAGAACTCTGCCTCATAAGGTTTTCAATGAGTAATTTTTTTGGAAGTAGATCACCAGGCCTTTCTTCCAAGGTGCTCTGGGTCAACTTACACTCCCAGTCTTTCAGTTAGCAGCCAAGCACATTAACCATTTGTACTACCCATAGCTTCCTGTTCAACATTTGTTGTGTGCCATGGGGTCAATTCCGACTCATAGCAACCCTATAGGACAGAGTAAAACTGTCTCTATAGGGTTTCCTAGGCTGTAACCTAGAAGAAGATTGCCAGGTCCTTTCTCCCACAGAGCCAATGGTGAGTTCGAACTACCGACCTTCCGATTTAATGTTTAGGGCTCATAAAATTCACCAAAGGTACCTTATTAAAATTCAGACTCCCAGGGTTAACTTTCAGAGTTTCTGATTCAGGTCTTTGGCATAGACTCAGAATTTTTAACAAGCATTTTAAAATTGCACTTGACCTCTGTCAGATGATTCTATAGTAGGTGGTCTGCAGACTATCCTTTGAGAAGTGCTGAGGAAGATCTACTAAATCTGTTTCTGGTTTGAAAGTTTTGACATTAAACAAACAAACAAACAAAAAACCCCACTGCTGACAAGGTTTGTATTAAAGATAAACAATTCATGCAGTTTCCTCAAGTCCCTTCCTGAAGGATTTTTCATGGTAATCAGTGATGAAGTATTTACTAACTTATTGAATGATAAATGTTAAAGAAGAAAATACTGTACCTGTCCTAAAGATTGTATCATCGAGGCATTCTAAGGACAATGGTTATCCTTTTCAACACTGGCGGAGTAGATGAAATTGTGTACACACATGTGAATGTCTGCAGTTCTGTTTGCTTACCGGTTTTGTAAAATTGCTGACTTTAAAGTTTCTCTCATTTCTTTCTCCTAGGCTATATTACTCAACGGGAGGCGTTGGCTTGTGCTGCTGTCCTGAGAGATTCAGCCAACGCAGCCTCAGCCAAAGTAGCCCGTCAAAGAGCCATCTTCCCCAGGAAGGCTTCAGCTGTGGCAAGAAAATGGCCGCCGACACGATCTGTGTCTGTGCTTCCGCCCAGGGCCCAAAGCGCAGGGCTCCGATGCTTTCAGGAACCGTGGTTTACTTAAGCTCTGAAACAGGCAGTTTGCCCATGTTTCCCTGGTGTATTGTTAGTTGCCCTGGAGTCAGCTCCGACTCATGGCGACCCCTTGTGCCATCCTCATGATCCTTGGTAGGTTTGATTCCATTGTTATGGCCATTGTTTCAATCCATCTCACTGAGGTTTTCCCTCACTTTCACTGACCTCCTACTTTACCAAATGTGATGCCTTTTTCTAGTGGTAGGTACTACCTGATGATAAGCCCAAAGTAAGTGAGTCAAAATCTCAGACAATATTCCATGATCCATAGGGTTTTCATCAGCTAATTTTTGCAAGTAAATTGCCAGGTCTTTCTTTGGAGTCTGTCTTAGCCTGCAAGCTCTGCTGAAGCCTGTCCACCATGGGTGACCCCACCAGTATAATATCAGTGGCACAGCTTTCACCATCATAGCAACGTGTAAGTCACCCAGTGGCATCACTTGGGGGGTAGGCGGATGCAGACCGTACCAGGTGACACTGTCAGAGGGGGTGACACCAAAATGACTGTCTATAAAAATATCCCTGTAGTTATAAAAACAAAAACATTTTTCATAAGCCCAGCTTACACATATCAATATACCTACAAAGCTAAAACTCTCTGCTAATTTGCTTTTTGAACCTTTTAATGTACCCCGGTCAGAGCTGTCTTAATTACCCAATCACATGACACTCTGAATCACATGGTTTCATCTACATGTACTACAAGTACGTGCTATTGTTTTCATTGCTGCCAGAGTTTTTGTAGTTGCTGATTTTTCAAATTTTCTGGTATTTTGGCTGCAATATTGTGGTAATCAGTATTTGTGAACCTGTATCTATAACTTTTTGGGGAATGAAATAGTAATTAAAGGAAAAGAAGGAGTGATATATGGATTTACGAGTAATATTAGCACAAAAAAAAAATTACTAAGGATTCCGTACGGTCTGGTGTAGGAGGAGGTCCATGGGGGCAGGGTGACACCGTGAGCTACCTACCACACTGGATGACAGCAACCTTAGTGATGCCACTGAAGCCACCACAGTATGACAAACTGACAGACGGGTGGGGGTCCTGGCATATAGTGAGTGCTTAGTGCCTACCTGTTGAATGAGAATAAATGCAAGAAAAACTTCTAATACACAGCCCAGATCTCAGAATAATCTCTCTCCCATTCACTTGAGCTTTACCAGCAAAAACAAGATGTGAGGGTTAAGTGTCATGGAGCTAAGAGTAAGCATGCTGTCATGGATTGATTTGCGTCCCCAAGAAGTGTCTGTCAGCTTGGCTAGGTCATGATTCCCGCGTATGATTGTATGATTGTCTACCATTTTATCTTCTGATGTGATTTCCCTAGATGTTGTAGATCCTATCACTATGATGTGATAAGATAGATTAGTGGCACTTACACTGATGAGGTCTAAAAGATTAGATAGTGTCTTAAGCCAATCTTTTCTGAGATACAAAATACAGGAGTGAGCAGAGAAACATGGGGACCTCATACTGTCAAGAAAGCCATGCCAGGAGCAGAGTGCATCCTTTGGACCTGAGGTTCCTGCACTGATGTGCTCCCAGGCCAAGAGAAGACTGATGCATCACAAGGACCTTCCTCCAGAGCTGACAGAGAGAGAAGGCCTTCTCGTGGAGCCTTTGCCCTGAATTTGGACTTGTAGCCTACTGGACTGTGAGAGATTAAACTTCTCTTTGTTAAAGCCATCCACTTGTGGTATTTCTGTTATAGCAGCACTAGATGACTGATACATGCCTTTCCACAAATAGTCTGTGGAATAAAATTAGTTTGAAAGCTTTGTGTTGAAAAGCAAAGATATCACCTTTTAAGACTAAGGTGTGCCTGACCCAAGGCATGGTGTTTTTGTTGTCTCGTATGCATGCAAAAGCTGGATGATGAATAGGGAAGACCCAAGAAGAACTGATGCCTTTGAATTGTGGTGTTGGCAAAGAATAATGAATACACCATGGACTGCCAAAAGAATGAACAAATCTGTCCCGGAAGAAGTATAACCAGAATGCTCCTTAGAAGCGAGGATGACAAGACTATGTCTCACATACTTTGGACATGTAATCAGGAGGGATCAGTCCCTGGAGAAGGAAATCATGCTTGGTAAAGTAGAGGGTCAGTGAAAAAGAGGAAGACCCTCAACAAGGTGGATTGACACAGTGGCTGCAACAATGGGCTCAGGCATAACAATGATTGTGAGGATGGCACAGGATCAGGCAGTGTTTTGTTCTGTTGTGCATAAGGCTGCTATGAGTAGGAACTGACTTGATGGCACCTAACAACAACAAGAGAAGTCCCAAGAACAATGAAAGGGTTTCAAGTGACCAGAGGGTGCCAGGATTGTAACACTCGATGACCATCCCCTCCAAGCCACACATTGCACATGTTGAACTTGGAAAATACGCAAACCAGCAGGGAGACACGCTGAGCACAGAGGGCTTCTGGAGCTGTATTATCTTAGCAGTAGGGGATTGCGCATTTCCGTGTCCTCTTTTCTAGCTTCTTCCTCATCAAGCAAGAGCATTCAACTTGGTCCAAAAATTTCTGCATCTTGCTTGACCTGATCACTTTGTGTCTTCTTGAAACTTTGATTTATCAGCCTGCCACAGCTAGGTCAATTCTGCACAGCTGTAATTGACCTTGGCAGCGGTGAAAGAAATCACACACACAACTTCCGCTGGCAGCCGAAGAAACACTCTCATCAGAACAAAGAAATAGCCTCAAAGAGTCAACCTCAAGTCTACCTTCCTGTGGCCTCTGTAGTTTTAAACAAAGCACACAGGACTATATAAATAAGCAAAAAGGAGATAAGGGTAAGTCGAATCATCATACAAATGGTATAGTATTTTATTAGCTATATTTCATTTTTTTTTATATTTCATAGTTATTTTCACACCAGTGATTTTTTGTGTGTTAAAAGTTAGTCAGCAGTACTCATGTAAAGTCAAAATTAAAAAATGCCTCTTCTTCATCTCCGTTTTTAAATGCCCCACCTCCTCTCTTGTTCAATTCAGCCAATGACCTTGTCATTCCCATGAAAGGAGTCAGCTGAGATGGAATATAAATTTGCAGGGAAGGGATTTGCTAACATTGATCTGAAAGGAAGATGCTGCAATATTGCCAGAAATAAAAACATGATGATAATGATGATGATATTTTCTCTGCAATCATTAACATAAGAGATACTAAAACTGTCACGAGATTCTGAAAACCCCCAATACTAGCTCTGAGATCTAAGCTGACTGTTGGGGGGAAGGACAATGAGCACAGCTGGTCCACTAGTCTGAGAGGAAAACTTAACAAAAGCTCATGCTGACCTCCGTGTTGTGGTCATTAGGTGCCATACAATCGATTTTGACTCATAGTGACCTCATGTGACAGAGTAGAACTGCCCCGTTGGGTTTTCTAGGCTGTAGTCTTTATGAGAGCAGATCGCCAGGTCTTCCCCCTATAGAGCTGTGGTGTGGGATCAAACCGCCAACCTTTCAGTTAGCAGCTGAGCACTGGGTTCATTTAATTAGTCATAAAGCAGCTTCCTGGCCTGTGCAAATCCTGGCTCTGACTCATGTATGTACTCTAAGTGGCTTTGCAGTTCTAAGTCAGGCATCGTTGGGTAGGCTTGAAAGAAAAAATAACTCAAATGGAACTGAGGGGAGCTATATCACCCTTCTAACTTGGCCCGTACAAACCTTCCCATTGTTTCCTCCATAGGGCTTTTATCCCTCCAATATTCTTGCATGCTCTTTTGCCTTAGAGGTTTTTTTTTATTGATGGGGCATAGATATTTGCTGTGTAAGCCTTAGCTAGTGATGCAGAATATCAAGGAGACTACTTATGACTCTGAGCCACATCTTTCACCTCAGAAGCACCTTGTTCCAGATGGAGGTTTTTAAGAGCTGATTGGCAGGTGAATGTCACAGACTCATGAGAAGGACAAAAAGATCCAGGTTGATGCAGAAGGTCCCATTGCTGTCTCACTTCTCTCCTCTGAGAAGATAATGACTGTTTCTTCAACTCCACACCCAAATTTTATGAGGAATGTGATTGGCTACGGTGCCGCAAAAGAGGTGCTCACAAAGACATACAGAGAAATAGGGAAGAACAGCCCTTTCAAAGGAGCAAAAGAAGGCAACAGAGATCAAGCCTGAGGACGACCAGGTGTTGAACCTTCTAGCTACAAATTTTAAAACAACTATTTTAAATATGCTCAAAGAATTAGAGGAAAATATGGACAAAGAATTAAAGAAAATGAAGAAAACAATGTTGGAACAAAATAAGAATATTAAGCAAAAAGATAGAAATTATAAAAGAAACTAAATACACATTCTAGAGCTTAGAGGTACAATAACTGTAGTAACCTCCCAAGGACAGTACAAAAGATGATCAAACGTGAACAAAGGACAACCTGTAACTTTCATGAAAGTCTACCGCTTTATCCTGTTGGAGACTGTATTTCCTGCTCTCCAATAGCAACACACACCATCAGAACTTAAACTCCTCAAGAGTTGCAACCATTTCATCTGAAATTCCTATTACTCAGAAGAGCACCCAGCCTGTGATAGGCAGTTAGTAATATTTGTTGAATAATAAGGGAGTTTTCAAAGATTCTGCAAGTCAGACTGGCCTCCGATTTTGTGATATTCTAGAGCCCCAAGGAACCTTAGCTACTGATCTGGAGTAGTAGTGATTAAGGGCAAGAAGTGAGAGCTGTCCACCTGAGGCACAGACAATGTTGTTTGTTAGATGTTGTTGAATCGATTTTCAACACATAGTGACCCCATGTGACAGCTGAACTGCCTCTTAGATTTTTCTAGGCTATAATCTTTATGGGAGCAGATCTCCAGGTCTTTCTCCTGTGGAGCTGCTGGGGAGTTTGAACCACCAATCTTTTGGTTAGAAGTTTTGCACCACCAGGGCTCCTATAGACAATACGGG
Source organism: Loxodonta africana (assembly GCF_030014295.1). Lineage (NCBI taxonomy): Eukaryota > Metazoa > Chordata > Mammalia > Proboscidea > Elephantidae > Loxodonta > Loxodonta africana. Next base: position 61,464,440 of record NC_087358.1, read on the forward strand.
GTGCATGAAAAGAGTTTCAAAACAATAATAAAACTAACAAAAAGTTGGCCTTCTTTTTGTTATCACCATGAGCCGGCAATTCTAAACAATGTCTGATCTCCATTTTAAACAATTGTTGAGGTCACTGTTGAATTTTAATGCTATATATGTAAGCTTCAAATTAACACATTTTTATACAGTTAGCTTTCAACACACACAGAATGAGCTCACATGTCTCTACCCACTGTAATAGTACATATTCTTTCACTTAAATACTGGGTTCGAAATGAACAATGATTGTACCATGATTATAAAGATGAAGAAACAGAACTCAAATTACTTTGATTCTGCTATTCTATGTGACCACCAGAGACTTTCTTTTTTAAGCAACTTTATTGAGGTATAATTTACATGCAATAAAATGCATTCATTTAAAGTTCGATGAGTCTTGACAAATGGATACTCACATAACCACCATGATGCCGGACATTTCTATTACCCCCAAATTCCCTCTTGTCTTTTGTAGTTTATCTCCTCCCCCAAACTTTGACCCCAGGAATCACTGATCTCCTTTTTATCACTATAGTTTTGGCTTTTCTACAATTTTATAGAATTGGAATCATGATCTTTTGAGCCTGGTTTCTCTCACTTAGCATGATACCATTGAGGTTCACCTGTGTTGTATGTATCAGTTGTGTTTTTCCTGTTTATTATTGCATAGCATTCCGTTGTATGGATGTACTGCAGTTTGTTTATCCACTCACCAGCTGATGAACACTTGGGTGGTTTCTAGCTTTTGACGATTACAAATAAAGCTGCTATAAATATTTGAACACAATTCTTTGTGTGAGCAAAGTATTTTATTTCTCTTGGTTAGATAATATTAGGGGTTGAATTGTGTACCACCAAAATACATATTGAGATCCTAACTCTTGTACCTATAAAAGGAATCCCAAGTGGTGCAAATGGTTAACACTCAACTACTAACTGAAAGGTTGGTGATTCAGAAGCACCTAGATGTGCAGCCTGCGGAAAGACCTGGCAATCTGTTTCCAAAAGGTCGTGGCCTTGAAAATCGTATAGAATGCAGTTCTACTCTATAACACATGGAATCACCATGAGTTGGAATTGACTTAGTGACAACTAATTTGTTTGTTTGGGTACCTGTAAACATGATCGTGTTTAGAAATAGGGGTTTTCTTTTGTTATGTTAATGCGGTCATACCAGAGTAGGGTGGGTCCTAAACCTAATCGCTTCTGAGTTACAAAAAGAGCAGAAATGACACAAAGACACACACAGAGAGAAGATGCCATATGAAGACATTCACAGCAGATGCATCTACAAGCCCAGGATCTCCAAGGATTTCCAGCTACTAGAAGCTGAAATAGACAAAGAAAGACCTCCCCTTAGAGCTACACCATGGATTCGGACCTCTAGCCTCCCGGAATGTGAGAAAATAAATGTCTGTTCTTTAAACCACATTTGTGGTACTTTTGTTATGGCAACACTAGGAAATTAAGACAGATGCCTAGGAGTATGATTGCTGGGTCATCTGGTAAATTTATGCTAAACTTTATAAGATATAGTTGTATTGCTTTCCAAAATTGCTGCATTATTTTGCATGAGTTCTAGTTTCTCCACATCCTTGCCAACACTTGATATTGTCCAACTTTAAATTTTCACTATTCTAGAGGTTGTAGCTGTTGAACCAAGGAGAACTTGGATCCGAGAAAGATATTGCCACTTTTAAAGTAATTTTTTTTTTTTTACTGGGAATACTGGAAAGTCTCAGGGAAGAGGGTCACGATACATGTGGTGGTGCTGATGGCAAAGGGAAAAGGGTCATGATGACACAGTGATGATGGCAACCATCTTGTAGATTTAATAGAAGGCATTTCAAAGTTTAGCAGTTGATCCTAATAAAGCAACTCTCTAACTTACTTCGAGAGGAGAGAAGGATAAAAAAAAAGCAATCCTTCCAGGAAGGACCACCCATGAACAAAACTGACATGGGTTTAGTGTTTTCTCAGTAACTTCTTAGCTTTCCTTGTTTACCTTGTTCTTCAGGTTCAGCAACCAACATCTCTCCCCGTTCACTACCCCAGTACCACCACCAAAATCTTTATGCACTGTATTCGTTATCTATCGCTACATTAAAAATTAATCCAAAACTTAGTGATTTAAAACAATAACTATTGTTACCTCACAGATTCTGTGGTCAGGAATCTGGGCATGCATTATTGGGTCCTGTAGTTCGGGGTTTCTCATAGGGCTGCAATCAAGGTGCAGGCTGAAGCTGTGGTCTCATCTGAAGAGTTGACTCTGGAAGGATTCACTTCCAAGATCATTCATGTGGTTGTTGGAAGAACTCAGTTCTCTGAGGGTGTTGGATTGAGGTGTCAGTTCCAAGCTGGCTGTTGGCTAGAAGTCACCCTCCGTTCCCTGCCATATAGACATCGCCATAGGGAAGCTCACAAATGGCGGCCTGCTTCCTCAGAGTTAGCAAAAAAAGAGAGCAAGAGGGAGAGTATAAGTAAGACAGAGGTCACATCTTTTATAACCTAATCTTGGAAGTGACATGGCAATACTTTTGCTGTCTTACTCATTAGAAACAAGTCACTAGGTACAGCTCACACACAAGAGCAGGGAATCATATAAAGAATAGAAGGTGGAGACCATTGGTAGCCATTTCAGAAGCTGTCTACTAAAGCCAGGACTAGGGTGATGTGAGTACAGAGTCTAGGGTACACAATTTAAGGAAACACTCATTCATGCCCAACCCTGAGAGTGAATCCCATCTAGCCCCACCCTAGGCACCTCATTCACCTCACTGTACTACCTGTCACATGTACCCAATGCCCTTATGCTGACCTCTGATCACCCAGTCAGGTTTCCCTGCCAAGACACCCAGTCTGAGCCTATTCTGTCAGGCAACTGCCCCATGATGCACACTTACTTCCTAAAATGATCCTCTCTTGAATTTAGCTGTTTTGTGTTCCAACCCCACAATGAACTGTTGAGGAAAAATGACATCAGACAAACCTAAGACATTTAATAATTTATACCTAATTCATGTATAATCTATATCTTTAGGGTAGTATTTATCAAAATATAATCCATACACTACCTGTTATGGATTAAATTGTGTCCCCCCAAAAGATATGTTAAAGTCCTAACCTCTGGTACCTGTGAACATGACTTTGTTTGGAAATAAAAACCAAAATTAAACCAGTTGCCATCAAATTGATTCTGACTCATAGAGACCCTAAAGGACAGAGTAGAACTGCCCCATAGGGTTTCCAAGGAGTGCCTGGTGGATTCGAACTGCTGACCTTTTGGTTAGCAGTCGCAGCGCTCAACCACTACACCACTAGGTTTTCGTGTTTGGAAATAGGGTGTTTTATATTGGAGTAAGGTAGATCCTGCCAGGAGCCCTGGTAGTACAATGGCTAAGCACTCAGCTGTTAACTGAAAGGTTAGAAATTCAAACCCAACCAGAGACTCCACGGAGAAAAGACCTGACAATCTGCTCCCATAAAGATTACAGCTTAGGAAACCCCATGGGGCCCTTTTACTCTGCCATACAGGGTCGCTATCAGTCAGAATCGACTTAATGGCACAAAACAACAGCAACAACAGGGTGGATCCTAATCCCATCTAAGTGATGCTGATAAAAAATGAGTACAGACACAGAGAATTAGACAAAAGAAAGATGAGCATGTGACTGCAAAGGCCGATGCAAGGCAAGGAATGCCAAGGATTGCAGGGAGACACCAGAAGTTAGGAGAGAGATATAGGGTAGTTTCTCTCAGACCCCTCAGAAGGAATCAACACTGCTGATACCTTGATTTGTACTTCTAGCTTCCAGAACTGTGAGACAATAAATTTCTGTCCTTTAAAGCCGTTCTTTTTGTGGTATTATGTTACGGTAGCCCTAGGAAATTAAAAACCAAAACAAAACAGTTGCTGTTGAGTTGATCCTGACTCATGGCACCCTTATGTGTGTCAGGCTTGAACTGTGCTCCATAGGATTTTCAATGGCTGATTTTTCAGAAGTTTTTTTAGACCACCAGGTCTTCCTTCCATATCACCTCTGGGTGAAATTGAACCTCCAACCTTTTCATTAGCAGCCTAGAACATTAATGTTTTACGCCACCCGGGTACTATCTATAACAGCTCCTCGGAAGATGCTTGAAGAAAATGCAAATTCCTGGGTCTTGTCCCAGTGAATCAGAAACTGAGGGATAGCATCCTAGTTAATACTTACGTTTACTAAAGTTTACAAGGTCATGTTCACCAGTACCAAGGATTAGGATTAGGACTTTAACATATCTTCTTTGGGGACACAATTCAATCCATAACCCCTTGCATTTAAGGAGTGACCTTAATAGTCAGAATCCTTTAAGAGTGATATACTCATTTCTCACTTATCGACATGATTAGGTTCCAAAGACCAGGTCATTATGTGACAATTGGCATTACGCGAACATGGAGGATGACCACATCAGATCACAAAATGGAGAATGACTACATCAGATTACAAAATGGAGGATAAGTACATCATTACATAACTGCCAAACCACTGAGAATCATGGCCCAGCCAAGTAGACACATAACCTTAATCATCACAGCCAGTGTTACTCTTGCCTCAAACCTTAGCATTTGTAACTGCCAGACGTACATCGTTAATGCACATATTAATCAGATAGTAGATTTTTTGCTATTGTCATAAATATGAAACGTTGGATAACAAGACAGTCAATCAAGGAGGAGTAGGTATAAGGTGTATTTTTGTTGGAAAATATTTAGGGGTAATAGCAGCATGGTGAGAGAGGTGTTTGGGGTAAGAGAAGTAATGTCATGATAACCCTCATTCACCCCACTTAACTACTCTTATTCAAAAGTCAGTTCTAACTAAAGGTATGTTATAACGCATTAACTAAATCACTAAAATGATTTCTTTCTCCTATACTGGCATAACAGTCCCACAGAAATGAATTCTATTTTAATTTTACCTATCATTTCCTATTTTATGATGAAGGCTATAGGAGCATGTCCAAGAATTCCTGCATCTTTACAATTAAAATGAGTTGCTAATTGCATCAGCTCTAGTAAAAGAAACCATTATACCGGGCTTATTGACTGTGTTTTTCCCCCTAAATTACAGTCAGTTGCTTGAAATGTAACCAATTCCTATGTTGGAAATCAATCCTCTGTCTGCCTCTGGAGAATTGTCACTCATTTTTCTCCATATTAGAGCTATCATACCATGCCAGCTACACAATGGATTCAGTCAGGTCCAGGAGTAGAGAAAATTCCTGTAGCTATTGGAAACCTGCACATTCAGCTGTTAACCCAAAGGTTGGCAGTTCGAACCCAACAGCCGCTCTGCGGAAGAAAGATGTGGCAGTCTGCTTCCATAAAGATTTAGAACCTTGGAAACCCTATGGGGCAGTTCTACTCTGTCCAATAGGGTCACTATGAGTTGGAATTGACTCAACAGCAACGGGTTTGCTGGAATCTGCAGCTTACATGCAGGATCAGGGACAATTACCCAACTGAAACTGAGCCAAACACTCAGATACTACATGGTGTGAGTTTCACATCAGATCACAAAAGGGAGGATGACTACATCATTACATAACTGCCAAATTACATCATTACATAATTGCCAAGCCACTGAGAATCATGACTCAGCCAAGCTGACACATAACCTTAACCATCACAGCCAGTGTTACTCTTGCCTCGCACCTCGGCCTTCATTACTCGCTCATGGAGCGTGGTAGACCTGACAGCCACTGTCTGAGGATCTGTTTATTAATACAGGACCCTAGAGGAAGAAAGTCCCTTCTTTAAAAATAACGTAAAGAATATAAAACAGTGCAGCCACGAAAACAACTTGGCAGTTCCTCAGAAAGGATTACCACCTGATCCAGCAATTCCACTTGGGTATATACCCAAAATAACTGAAAGCAAGAACTCAGAACAGATACTTGTACACCAGTGTTCATTGCAGCATTATTCACAACAGCCAAGAGGTGGAAACAACTCAAGTGTCTATTAACAGATGTATGATTGGTCCATACAGTGGAATATTATTCAGCAATAAAGACGTGAAGTTCTAATACATGCTACGGTACGGATGAACCTCAAAAATATTATGCTGAGTGAAACAAATCAGTCGCAAAAAGACAAATACAGTATGGTCCCATTTATATGAAATATCTGGACTAGGCAGATCCCTAGAGTCCAAAGTAGATTAGTGGCTACCAGGGACTGGGGGAGGGGAGAACAGGGAGTTACCGCTTTAGTAGTACTGACTTTCTCCTTGGGGTGAGGAAAAAGTTTTGGATATAGAAAATTGCACAACATTGTGGACATAATTAATGTTACTGATTTACACTTAAAAATGGTTAAAATAGCAAATTTTATGTTACATGTATCTTGATAAAATTTTTAAAAAAATTGTAGAGTCAAGAAGAATGATTCAAATGACTTAACAAGATATTATAGAATGTTAGCAATATTTCAGGAGCCCAGAATTCTGTACCAAACCCAAAATTCAGTGCCATTGAGTCTATTCCAATTCATAGCAACCCTATGGGACAGAGTAAAACTGCCCTGTAGGGTTTCCAAGGCTGTAATCTTTACAGAAGCAGACTGCCACATTTTTCTCTTGTGGAGCAGCTCGTGGTTTCGAACTTCCCACCTTTTGGTTAGCAACCGAGCATTTAACCATTGTGCCACCAGGGCTTTTCCAGCATTCTATAAGAAAAAAAAAAGTCAGACCACTCTAAATATATCACTTATTTAAATCCAATAAGCTAATGTATTATGTGTTTCATTGTATATTTATGTAAGTTAGTAAAGATCAGGAGGCAAAGCCCCTTGAGCCAGGGGGCCTGTTTGGAGCACATCTAAGTTACCACCACCCATAGGGGAGGGAAAAAGTGCTATAAAAAGCAGGCAGTCAGTGTAGAACATGCAGTTCACAGGTGGTGCAAAAGGTTAGTGTGCTAGACTGCTAACTGAAAGGTTGGGAGTTCAAGTCCACCCAGAGGTGCCTCAGAAGAAAGGGCTGGTGGCCTACTTTTGAACAATCAGCCATTGAAAAGCTCTGGAGTGCAGTTCTACTCTGACACACATGGGGCGTAGCCAGGATGGTGGAAATGTTAGTTAGAAAATGCAATAAGCCAGACAAGGAGTTCGTTAAGATGGAGAGACAGTAAGAACAGCCAAGGTAGGTACGTGTGCATGTATGTATACAGGAAAGCACATGAGAGTACATGAGTGTGCATGTATAGGAGTATCTGTGGGCGTGTGTTTATACATGGTAACGGATGCTGCATGTGTATTCATATGTATATAATAAAGCACACAGGAAGCACAATTGCAGATACTTCCCAGACCTAACCAAACACCTCACAAGTTTGATTTATTGGGTTTCAAGGCTTAGGACCATAGTCTTGGGGGACAACTCGGTCTATTGGCATAACATAGTTCATAAAGATATTGTTCTACATTCTAGTTTGGTGAGTAGCATCTGGATTCTTAAAAGCTTGCAATCAGCCATTTAAGATACAGCTATTGGTCTGTGCTCGTCTGGAGCAAAACAGAAAGAAAGAAACCAAAGACTCAAAGAAGAAACTAGTCTACTGGGCTAGCAGCTCACATGAACCATGGCCTCATATATCCTGAGGCCGGAGGATTACTAGATAGTGCTCGGCTACCACTAACAAGCATTCCAACCAGGAACACAATAGATGATCCCAAGTAGAATGGGAGACAAATGTAGAACAAATCACAAATTCTTCAAAATGGCCAGCCTTACTGGACTGATAGAGACTAGAGGATCCTCTGAGGCCATCACCTTGAGATACCCTTTAAACTTGTAACTGAACCAACTCCTGGAAGTCACCTTTCAGCCAAATAATAGATTGAATCATAAAATAAACAGTATCACTTGTGAGTACTGTGCTCCTTTAAATAATCACCTATATGAGATCAAAAGGTCAATATTTACCCTACAGCAAAGATAAGAAGGTGTGGGGGTGGCAGGCAGGGAAGCTAGATTAATGGAAACAGAACAACCAGAATGGAAATAGTGAGACTACTGAGACATTATAAAAAATGTAACCAATGTCAGTGAATAAAACTGTTAAATGGGAATCTAATGTGCTGTGTAAACTTTTACCAAAGATACAATAATAACGAACAAATAAACAAAAAAAAAAAATCAAGAGAATATATGTATAATCTGAGTTAAATGATTTTAATTTTGGGGAAAGAAAGTCAGGTGTAAAGGTTCAAACTGTAAGATTCTTTTCTACAAAAAAGAAGGAAGTCATTTTAGAATTTATCAGAATTCGTAAGACAACCTATAAAACTTAAACAAGTAAAGAATAACAATTTCATTTATCATTTCAAAATTATAATTTTATGATTAAGTGTCTCATGGTGAGATGGGTTAAATTAAGTAATTCTTCTTTAGCTGTTTCTTCATTTCCATGTTCACATAATTGCAATACCTGAGAGCTAGTGGGAATAATATGTATTATTATGTTTGTAAGCAGTTAGGTTTGGCTCAAGTACCATGGGCAATTAGTAAGGGGAAATAAGAAGTTGTATTTGGTCACAGAGAAACCGTAGCAAGCTTTGATTGACAACTAGAAGCTAAGCACTGAAGTTGTTTTTATCAGAGGATTGGCCTGAGAACATGTTGGGGACTAATTTCCAATACTGAGCAAGACATTTCAGAGAAGAGGAAGGAATCAGGGAAAAAATTCAGGTGTTTATCTGGGTGCCACAATAGTTAAAGCACTCAGCTGCTAACCCAAAGGCTGGTGGTTTGAACCCATTCAGCAGGTCCACTGGAGAAAGACCTAGTGACAGGCCCCCGTAAAGATTACAGCCTAGGAAACTCTATGGGACAGTTTTACTCTATCACGTGGGTTGCTATGAGTTAAAATTGACTTGATGGTACTCACCACCAACAACACCTACATGCCACCACCCATCTGTCAGTTTGTCATACTTGTGGTGGCTTGTGAGTTGCTGTGATGTTGGAAGCTATGCCACCAGTATTTCAAATACCAGCAGGGGCACCCATGGTGGACAGGTTTCAGTGGACCTTCCAGATTAAAAAAGGTTTGGCAATCTACTTCTGAAAATCAGCCAGTGAAACCTTTATGGATCACGACAGAAAAATATAGCCTGGAAGATGAGCCTTCTAGGTTGGAAAGCACTGAAAATACACAGTAGCTCAACAATGGACTTGAGCACAATCCTGAAGATGGCACAGGACTGGAACATTTCGTTCTGTAGTACATGAGGTCACCAAGGGTTGGAGCCGACTCAGATGACAACTAACAACAACAACAATGCCTGCATGAGGAAGATGAAGACTAAAACAAAGCCGCTGGGGCTGCTGTTCGGAACCTTAGAAAAGCAGTTTCATTCAGGAGGGAGGGCAGCAGTTAGACAGTATGGCATTAAAGGCAGGAGTAGTATGAACATAGAAGCAGCACCATGGAGCCAGAGCCTCAAGCGTTGTCAAAAATGCCTTGGATATTAAACTCATTAGTTAGCATCCATGTTTGTGTCTGTATTTTTGAGTTCTACCTAGAAGTGCCTATTTGAATCCCTTTTCTCCACTCACTTATACAGAATATTTCCCTTGCACCAGAATGGAAAGCATTTTCAAAAGCTGATACCAGCTGAATGTGTTAATGGCGCCTCGAGATGAAATTCCATCATGCAGAGCAGATTGTTATTGCAATACATTTTATTACTCTATTAGTACATGTTATAAAATGCACACTTATGAACAATTACTACTACAATTTGATATAGCCGACCCATTGATGTAGGAATTTGGAGCAACAGAGTCGTTTTAAGTAAAGAAATTGAAATGAGTAAAGGTGAAATTCAAGATTCTATAGCACACGTGAAACGAAATGATCCATTTTAAAGACTGGATATAACTCTGCTACCATAGATACATTTCCATTTAAGACGAACCATTCCATTCATAACTGATAAGAATACATTAAAGCTCCGGAATTAAAGTCAGATAAAAATCTCTTAACAAAATGTCAACTGTTGAAGGCGGAGCCAAGATGGCGGACTAGGCAGACGTTACCTCGGATCCCTCTTACAACAAAGACACGGAAAAACAAGTGAATCGATCACATACATAACAATCTACGAATCCTGAACAACAAACACAGATTTAGAGACGGAGGACGAACTAATACGGGGAAGCAGCGATTGTTTCCAGAGCCTGGAGCCAGCGTACCAGTCAGGTACGGCACAAGCACAGAGACCTGCTCCACCCCCCTGAACTAACCCCGGGAGGGGGACCAGCCGGTTCCACGGGCGGCGTGGGACGCAGCCGGTAGGAGAAGTCCCCGGGAGGCAGTGACTGATCTTGGAGCAGAAAGAGCAGCATCCGAGCCGGGGAACCGTCCCGCAGGGATTTGGACTGCACGCAGGTACGCCATAAACACGGAGAGTTGCTCCACCCCCTGAACTAACCCCGGGAAGGGGACCAGCCGGGTCGCGCGGGCGGCGTGGGACGCAGCCGGTAGGAGAAGTCCCCGGGAGGTAGCGACTGGTATTGGAGTGGGGAGAACAGCGTTCCAGCCAGGACACTCGGTCGCGGCACAAGCACAGGGAGCTACTCCACCCATCTGAACTAACCCCGGGAGGGGGCCCACCTAGTTCACGCGGGCGGCACGGCCACGCGGCTGGAGAGACGAGAAGTCCCCGGGAGGCAGCGACTGATTTTGGAGTTGAGAGTGCACCGTCCCAGTAGGGGAGCCTTGACGCTGGGCGTGGGGCTGGAAGCGGAGGATCTGACCGTGACTCCAGCGGCCCAGACCCCCTGGGGGCAATCTCCACACAGCCAGCACACATAGGCGACGCGCCCGCGGGAATCTCAGATATAACAGTCATTCCAAGCAAGACAAGCAACTCTGGCTATATTCTGAGGTGCTACTCTCCTATCTCTCTGTTCCCTCCCCCACCCTTCCCAGGCGGCTTCATTAACATCTGAATAGCCTGAGCCAAAGGGAGAACTCTGATAGGGATCTGACTGCAGTTTTTTTTTAGCCGATTTTCTGGAAAAACTAGTTTCCCAGTGATGGCTCGGAGACAACAATCCATATCAAACCACTTAAAGAAGCAGACCGGGACAGCTTCTCCAACCCCCCAAACAAAAGAATCAAAATCTTTCCCAAATGAAGATACAATTTTGGAATTATCAGATACAGAATATAAAAAACTAATTTACAGAATGCTTAATGATATCACAAATGAAATTAGGATATCTGCAGAAAAAGCCAAGGAACACACTGATAAAACTGCTGAAGAACTCAAAAAGATTATTCAAGAACATACTGGAAAAATTAAGAAGTTGCAAGAATCCATAGAGAGACAACATGTAGAAATCCAAAAGATTAACAATAAAATAACAGAATTAGACAACGTAATAGGAAGTCAGAGGAGCAGACTCCAGCAATTAGAATGCAGACTGGGACATCTGGAGGACCAGGGAATCAACACCAACATAGCTGAAAAAAAATCAGATAAAAGAATTAAAAAAAATGAAGAAACCCTAAGAATTATGTGGGACTCTATCAAGAAGGATAACCTGCGGGTGATTGGAGTCCCAGAACAGGGAGGGGGGACAGAAAACACAGAGAAAATAGTTGAAGAACTTCTGACAGAAAACTTCCCTGACATCATGAAAGACGAAAGGATATCTATCCAAGATGCTCATCGAACCCCATTTAAGATTGATCCAAAAAGAAAAACACCAAGACATATTATCATCAAACTCACCAAAACCAAAGATAAACAGAAAATTTTAAAAGCAGCCAGGGAGAAAAGAAAGGTTTCCTTCAAGGGAGAATCAATAAGAATATGTTCTGACTACTCAGCAGAAACCATGCAGGCAAGAAGGGAATGGGACGACATATACAGAACACTGAAGGAGAAAAACTGCCAGCCAAGGATCATATATCCAGCAAAACTCTCTCTGAAATATGAAGGCGAAATTAAGATATTTACAGACAAACACAAGTTTAGAGAATTTGCTAAAACCAAACCAAAGCTACAAGAAATACTAAAGGATATTGTTTGGTCAGAGAACCAATAATATCAGATATCAGCACAACACAAGGTCACAAAACAGAACGTCCTGATATCAACTCAAATAGGGAAATCACAAAAACAAACAAATTAAGATTAATTAAAAAAAAAAAATACACATAACAGGGAATCATGGAAGTCAATAGGTAAAAGATCACAATAATCAAAAAGAGGGACTACATACAGGAGGCATTGAACTGCCATATGGAGAGTGATACAAGGCGATATAGAACAATACAAGTTAGGTTTTTACTTAGAAAAATAGGGGTATATAATGAGGTAACCACAAAAAGGTATAACAACTCTATAACTCAAGACAAAAACCAAGAAAAACGTAACGACTCAACTAACATAAAGTCAAACACTATAAAAATGAGGATCTCACAATTTACTAAGAAAAATGCCTCAGCACAAAAAAGTATGTGGAAAAATGAAATTGTCAACAACACACATAAAAAGGCATCAAAATGACAGCACTAAAAACTTATTTATCTATAATTACCCTGAATGTAAATGGACTAAATGCACCAATAAAGAGACAGAGAGTCACAGACTGGATAAAGAAACACGATCCATCTATATGCTGCCTACAAGAGACACACCTTAGACTTAGAGACTCAAACAAACTAAAACTCAAAGGATGGAAAAAAGTATATCAAGCAAACAATAAGCAAAAAAGAAGAGGAGTAGCAATATTAATTTCTGACAAAATAGACTTTAGACTTAAATCCACCACAAAGGATAAAGAAGGACACTATATAATGATAAAAGGGACAATTGATCAGGAAGACATAACCATATTAAATATTTACGCACCCAATGACAGGGCTGCAAGATACATAAATCAAATTTTAACAGAACTGAAAAGCGAGATAGATACCTCCACAATTATAGTAGGAGACTTCAACACACCACTTTCGGAGAAGGACAGGACATCCAGTAAGAAGCTCAACAGAGACACGGAAGATCTAATTACAACAATCAACCAACTTGACCTCATTGACTTATACAGAACTCTCCACCCAACTGCTGCAAAACATACTTTTTTTTCCAGCGCACATGGAACATTCTCTAGAATAGACCACATATTAGGTCATAAAACAAACCTTTGCAGAGTCCAAAACATCGAAATATTACAAAGCATCTTCTCAGATCACAAGGCAATAAAACTAGAGATCAATAACAGAAAAACGAGGGAAAAGAAATCAAATACTTGGAAAATGAACAATACCCTCCTGAAAAAAGACTGGGTTATAGAAGACATCAAGGAGGGAATAAGGAAATTCATAGAAAGCAACGAGAATGAAAATACTTCCTATCAAAACCTCTGGGACACAGCAAAAGCAGTGCTCAGAGGCCAATTTATATCAATAAATGCACACATACAAAAAGAAGAAAGAGCCAAAATCAGAGAACTGTCCCTACAACTTGAACAAATAGAAAGTGAGCAACAAAAGAATCCATCAGGCACCAGAAGAAAACAAATAATAAAAATTAGAGCTGAACTAAATGAATTAGAGAACAGAAAAACAATTGAAAGAATTAACAAAGCCAAAAGCTGGTTCTTTGAAAAAATTAACAAAATTGATAAACCATTGGCTAGACTGACTAAAGAAATACAGGAAAGGAAACAAATAACCCGAATAAGAAATGAGAAGGACCACATCACAACAGAACCAAATGAAATTAAAAGAATCATTTCAGATTATTATGAAAAATTGTACTCTAACAAATTTGAAAACCTAGAAGAAATGGATGAATTCCTGGAAAAACACTACCTACCTAAACTAACACATTCAGAAGTAGAACAACTAAATAGACCCATAACAAAAAAAGAGATTGAAACGGTAATCAAAAAACTCCCAACAAAAAAAAGTCCTGGCCCGGACGGCTTCACTGCAGAGTTCTACCAAATTTTCAGAGAAGAGTTAACACCACTACTACTAAAGGTATTCCAAAGCATAGAAAATGACGGAATACTACCCAACTCATTCTATGAAGCCACCATCTCCCTGATACCAAATCCAGGTAAAGACATTACAAAAAAAGAAAATTATAGACCTATATCCCTCATGAACATTGATGCAAAAATCCTCAACAAAATTCTAGCCAATAGAATCCAACAACACATCAAAAAAATAATTCACCCTGATCAAGTGGGATTTATACCAGGTATGCAAGGCTGGTTTAATATCAGAAAAACCATTAATGTAATCCATCACATAAATAAAACAAAAGACAAAAACCACATGATCTTATCAATTGATGCAGAAAAGGCATTTGACAAAGTCCAACACCCATTCATGATAAAAACTCTTACCAAAATAGGAATTGAAGGAAAATTCCTCAACATAATAAAGGGCATCTATGCAAAGCCAACAGCCAATGTCACTCTAAATGGAGAGAACCTGAAAGCATTTCCCTTGAGAACGGGAACCAGACAAGGATGCCCTTTATCACCGCTCTTATTCAACATCGTGTTGGAAGTCTTAGCCAGGGCAATCAGGCTAGACAAAGAAATAAAAGGTATCCGGATTGGCAAGGAAGAAGTAAAGTTATCACTATTTGCAGATGACATGATTATATACACAGAAAACCCTAAGGAATCCTCCAGAAAACTACTGAAACTAATAGAAGAGTTTGGCAGAGTCTCAGGTTATAAAATAAACATACAAAAATCACTTGGATTCCTCTACATCAACAAAAAGAACACCGAAGAGGAAATAACCAAATCAATACCATTCACAATAGCCCCCAAGAAGATAAGATACTTAGGAATAAATCTTACCAAGGATGTAAAAGACCTATACAAAGAAAACTACAAAGCTCTACTACAAGAAATTCAAAAGGACATACTTAAGTGGAAAAACATACCTTGCTCATGGATAGGAAGACTTAACATAGTAAAAATGTCTATTCTACCAAAAGCCATCTATACATTTAACGCACTTCCGATCCAAATTCCAATGTCATATTTTAAGGGGATAGAGAAACAAATCACCAATTTCATATGGAACGGAAAGAAGCCCCGGATAAGCAAAGCATTACTGAAAAAGAAGAAGAAAGTGGGAGGCCTCACCTTACCTGACTTCAGAAACTATTATACAGCCACAGTAGTCAAAACAGCCTGGTATTGGTACAACAACAGACACATAGACCAATGGAACAGAATTGAGAACCCAGACATAGATCCATCCACGTATGAGCAGCTGATATTTGACAAAGGACCAGTGTCAATTAACTGGGGAAAAGATAGCCTTTTTAACAAATGGTGCTGGCATAACTGGATATCCCTTTGCAAAAAAATGAAACAGGACCCATATCTCACACCATGCACAAAAACTAACTCCAAGTGGATCAAAGACCTAAACATAAAGACTAAAACGATAAAGATCATGGAAGAAAAAATTGGGACAACCCTAGGAGCCCTAATACAAGGTATAAACAGAATACAAAACATTACCAAAAATGATGAAGAGAAACCCGATAACTGGGAGCTCCTAAAAATCAAACACCTATGCTCATCTAAAGACTTCACCAAAAGAGTAAAAAGACCACCTACAGATTGGGAAAGAATTTTCAGCTATGACATCTCCGACCAGCGCCTGATCTCTAAAATCTACATGATTCTGTCAAAACTCAACCACAAAAAGACAAACAACCCAATCAAGAAGTGGGCAAAGGATATGAACACACATTTCTCTAAAGAAGATATTCAGGCAGCCAACAGATACATGAGAAAATGCTCTCGATCATTAGCCATTAGAGAAATGCAAATTAAAACTACGATGAGATTCCATCTCACACCAGCAAGGCTGGCATTAATCCAAAAAACACAAAATAATAAATGTTGGAGAGGCTGCGGAGAGATTGGAACTCTCATACACTGCTGGTGGGAATGTAAAATGGTACAACCACTTTGGAAATCTATCTGGCGTTATCTTAAACAGTTAGAAATAGAACTACCATACAACCCAGAAATCCCACTCCTAGGAATATACCCTAGAGATACAAGAGCCTTCATACAAACAGATATATGCACACCCATGTTTATTGCAGCTCTGTTTACAATAGCAAAAAGTTGGAAGCAACCAAGGTGTCCATCAACGGATGAATGGGTAAATAAATTGTGGTATATTCACACAATGGAATACTACGCATCGATAAAGAACAGTGGCGAATCTCTGAAACATTTCATAACATGGAGGAACCTGGAAGGCATTATGCTGAGCGAAATTAGTCAGAGGCAAAAGGACAAATATTGTATAAGACCACTATTATAAGATCTTGAGAAATAGTAAACCTGAGAAGAACACATACTTTTGTGGTTACGAGGGGGGGAGGGAGGGAGGGTGGGAGAGGGTTTTTTATTGATTAATCAGTAGATAAGAACTGCTTTAGGTGAAGGGAAAGACAACACTCAATACATGGAAGGTCAGCTCAATTGGACTGGACCAAAAGCAAAGAAGTTTCCGGGATAAAATGAATGCTTCAAAGGTCAGCGGAGCAAGCGCGGGGGTCTGGGGAACATGGTTTGCGGGGACTTCTAAGTCAATTGGCAAAATAATTCTATTATGAAATCATTCTGCATCCCACTTTGAAATGTGGCGTCTGGGGTCTTAAATGCTAACAAGCAGCCATCTAAGATGCAGCAATTGGTCTCAACCCACCTGGAGCAAAGGAAAATGAAGAACACCAAGCCCACATGACAACTAAGAGCCCAAGAGACAGAAAGGGCCACATGAACCAGAGACCTACATCATCCTGAGACCAGAAGAACTAGTTGGTGCCCGGCCACAATCGATGACTGCCCTGACAGGGAGCTCAGCAGAGGACCCCTGAGGGAGCAGGAGATCAGTGGGATGCAGACCCCAAATTCTCATAACAAGACCAAACTTAATGGTCTGACTGAGACTAGAGGAATCCCGGCGGCCATGCTCCCCAGACCTTCAGTTGACACAGGACAGGAACCATCCCCGAAGACAACTCATCAGAAATGAAAGGGACTGGTCAGCGGGTGGGAGAGAGATGCTGATGAAGAGTGAGCTAATTATATCAGGTGGACACTTGAGATTGTGTTGGCAACTCTTGCCTGGAGGGGGGATGGGAGGATAGAGAGAGAGGGAAGCCGGCAAAATTGTCAAGAAAGGAGAGACTGAAAGGGCTGACTCAAGACGGGGAGAGTAAGTGGGAGTAGGGAGTGAGATGTAAGTAAACTTATATGTGACAGACTGATTGGATTTGTAAACGTTCACTTGAAGCTTAATAAAAGTTATTATAAAAAAAAAAAAATGTCAACTGTTTCACCCACAAAGAACAGCAGGAAGCTTCTTCTTAAAAGCAGCCTCTTTTTTGACTAATGGTTTAAAACTCAGGCTAATTTCGGTAAATGCAAGGGGACGGTTATAGCCAGCACTCGGAAAATGAGGAAATGAATGATTTCAGACGCAGGCGGTATAAAACATCTAGTCCCTGCAGGAATTATCGACAGCAACAAAGACCTGGGGGGAGGGAGGAGGATGTGAAAACGACAATAAAATTTGACGCAGAACAGAGGCACAGCGACATTTTTAAAGGGAAAGAAAGATAAATCAATTAAAGCAGGAACCGTGCTGTTTATTGTGATAAATCATATTAATGGCACTCTCCTGAACAAGAGATTCAATTGGGGAGAGAGAGGAGATATATAAATAAATCAGGATTGTAATTGACTGCCTTGGCTTTCAGATGCGGGAAAACAATGTCACCTATTCACAGCTGTGTCCGAACAACCGCAAACAAATGCTTTGGCAGGAACACTATGAGCTTCTAGCTGTTTCCACAGCAGGTTCTGAAGAATAAAATGTGCCTGAAGAGGAGGGAAGCATGGACATCAGAACTTTGCTCAGAATGACATTCTTATTATTCTCACTAACAGTGAAAGGATCCAGCTTCATAAACACCAGCTAATCAGTTTAGTAGTTTTTCGTGTAGGTCATTCACTAAACATTTATGGAGTGCGGGTTAGGTGCCAGGTCCTATAGCTGGCACTGAAGATTTCTTATGGAAGGAGATGCCTTTGCCCAGACGGTCACTGCTGTGTACCTTACGGCTTTGCAGCCCCGACTGACTGACAGAGGGCAGTGACCAAGTCCAAACAGAATGCATCTGCGGGGAAGTTGTGACCGCACGGCATGGCTGTACACCTGTGTGTGGGGTCATTTTCTAGAACCTCTATCGTGTAGTACTCAGTCCAGTGAAAGAACAAAACAGAGTCCTATCAAGCCACAAGGTGGCTCAGTTAAGCTCTCAACTAGTAGTCAAAATGTTGGTGGTTTGAATCCACCCAGAGGTGCCTCAGAAGAATGGCCTGGTGACCCACTTCTGAAGAATCACCGGTTGAAAACCTTATGGAACACAGTTCTAATCTGTAATACATCGGGCCGCCATGAGTCGGAATCAACCACACACAGCTAACAACAGTCAAGCTGCAGGAAAGTCCACCTGCAAGCCCTTCTGCACTGACACAAGGTATTGTGGCTGGATAGGCATACCAGCAAATACAGTTTTCGATCAAAACTACATAATATATGACCTTGCAGATATTACCTAATCATAAACATAAGTTCTACCTTTCTCCCCCATGTTCGTTCATCCTTTCAACTCTGTTGTAATAGTTAAGAGACAGTTTTGAAGTCCAATCGTCTAGGTTGAATTCTAGATGCATCACTTAATAGCTGTGTACCTGTAAATAAAGGACCCACTTCTTCACCTTAGTTCCCTCATCTGTAAAATGGGGATAATAATAGCTCGTACTTTGTAGAGATTTGCAAGGATTAGCACACAATGCCTGACAGAAGACATATTCATTATTATTAGCTAACTAATCAACTTGGTTTTTAAAAGAAGAGATAATACTCAACATTTTCACAGTGCTTTACCATTTACTTGGCATTTTTACATGAATCATATGTGATAAGAAAGTGGGTTTGGTCAAATGGCTTCACTGAAGATAATTTTCCAGAAAGAGTTTGTGATGGCTATCAATAGCTGAACCATCATTATCTCCTCTTTCAAACCCTACTACACTTTAGAAAACGTGTTACAAAAGAAGAGTAACAAGAGTGTGTGAAGAAATGGGGGAGGAAAAAAAAAACTCCGAACTGGGAACAATCCAAACATCCATCAATAATAAAATGGATGATAAATAATTGTGGTTTATAGAGACAATGGAATATTACACAACAATAAAAATGAATGAATTATAGCATACAACTTCATACATTTAAAAAAAAAATGACATTGAGTGAAAAAAATCAGAATATGTATTATATGACTCCATTTACAAAAAGTTAAAGGTAAGCTATATTTAGGGATGTATAGTTGTCATGTATAAGGTGAGGTCATGATTAAGTTGGAATGGAGGAGGCGGTGATGGGAAGGGACATGGGGGTGTATGGGGGTGTTTCTAGAATTGTGGAAATATCTTATTTCGTGATCTCTGTGGTAGTTACTTGAGTATTTGATCATGATAATTTGCAATGCTATGTATTTATGCTTTGTTCCTTTTTTTTTTTTGTATTACCTTAAAATGATCTCAAAGGTGAGTATATAGTTTTATTAATAAATGGAAATGAAAATTTTATGAAAAAAGATATTAGAAGCCTAAGCCAGATATTATGAGTCTGTTATAGATTAAATTGTATCCCCTAAAATATGTGTTGTAAACCCTAACCTCTATGCCTATGGTCATAATCCCATTTGAGAATGGGTTGTCTTTGTTATGTTAATGCGGCAGGGTTAGTGTAGGGTGTGTCTTGAGCCAATCTCTTGTAAGACATAAAAGGAGCAGGTTAAGCAAAGCAGAGATGGGGGAAGATAGGTGCCAAGCCACATGGAGATCTCCAAGGAACCAGGAAACAGAAGCTGAAGAGAAAATGACCTTCCCCAGAGCTGACAGAGAGAGAATGCCTTTCCCTAGAACCAGCACCCTGAATTCAGACATCTAGCCTTCTAAATTGTGAGAAAATAAATTTCTGTTTGTTAAAGCCATCTAATTGTGGTATTTCTGTTATGGTAGTGCTAGATAACTAAGACAGAGTCTAAGGTAAGAGTCCCTGGGTGGTAAAAATGGTTAATGAGCTTGGTTGCTAACCAAAAGTTTGGAGGTTTGAGTCCACCCAGAGGTAACTCAGAAGAAAAGCCTGGTGATCTCCTTCCAAAAAATTGACCATTTAAAGCCCCATGGAGCAAAGTTCTACTCTGACACACATGGGGTCACTATGAGTCAGAGTCAACTCTACGGCAGTTGGTAACTGCTAAAAAAAACTGCTAAGCTAGGAGAAAATCTCTATCCATACGTCACACCTTTAACATCATTTTCTGCATATTCCTCTCAACTCCTTTGCTGTCGTTACTGACTGAATTCACAACATCTCTTGGTCATGAGAAGTTGAAGGATAACTTAAAAAAAATGCAGCCTACTGAAATGCACTAAGGATATTTTCACATAAGGGGTCTTATTCAAAGAATAAAACCAGGATAGTGAAAGTGATGGAACATACTGTGAGAGAAGCTCTTTTTAAGAGGAAAATGGACAAACGTCTGTCCTAATTTAGTGAATCTGCTCCAATTCTATTTCAGACTTTAAGTTTACTCTGCTAACCTTTTTTTCTGAGACAAGAAAAAGTTCAGAATGATAATGGCTCTGTTCCTGTCCATTCCCAGGTCCCAGAGAATGGCTCACAGCAACAGTATTCTGTGATCTATTTGTACCATTTTGAACAATAAATGCTTTTTCTGATCTAAACCTAGTAACATAGAAAATACTTGTGCTACAGTAGAGGGTCCTGGACAGAGCTAGAGAAAAATGTGAAACAAAATTCAAACTCATAAAAAAAGATCAGACTTACTGCTCTGACAGAGACTGGAGAAACCCTGAGAGTATGGCCTCTGGACATCCTTTTAACTCAGTACTAAAGTTACTCCTGAGGTTCACCCTTCAGCCAAAGATTAGACAGGCCCATAAAACAAATAATAATATGCATAGCTCAACCACGTATACGAGAGAGACACCAGCCAAAGGGCAAGGCCCAGAAGGCAGGAGGGGACAGGAAAGCTGTACGAATGGAAATGGGGAACCCAAGGTCGAGAAGGGAAGAGTGTTGACATTTTTGTGGGGTTGGGAACCAAAATCACAAAACAATATGTGTATTATTTGTTTAATGAGAAAGTAATTTGGTCTGTAAACCTTCATCTAAAGCACAATCATAAAAAAAAAAAAAAAAAAGAAAGAAAATTCTTGTGCTAAATATTGACCTAAGTGCTATGGCTGCTAACCAAGAGGTTGGCAGTTCGAGTCTGCCAGGCGCTCCTTGGAAACTCTGTGGGGCAGTTCAACTCTGTTCTGTAGGGTCGCTATGTGTCGGAATAGACTCGACGGCAGTGGGTTTGGTTTTTTTTGGTCTCAGCAAAACCACTGAAACATAAATACAAAGGAATAAACTTAAAGAAAATCCATAAAATAAGAGGAAATTTTCCTTATTTTAAGACAACAGTCTCTAAAGGGACTTGTTTCCTGGATGGTACACAACCTAGGAACCAGAATGTCATATAGATTCCACCTGTTTCAGGCCTTTCTGTGTCACAACACCTGGCAGAGTTATTGACTTTGGGATTTATGAAGATGACAGATGAGTTGAGAATGACTAAACCTGTATAAAACCATTCTTGCACAACTTTGCTTTAGCTTTCCCTTTTTCAGAGCCAAAAAAAAAAAAAAAAAAAAGTCCAGTGAAACTCATTTTACTTATTGTAGGGATATTATTGGAGAAAGTGCTCACCACATCACAGAGGAAACTCTCAAAGCTCAGTAACCAGACCAACTGGCTCCTCCTGAATAATTGATTGTTTATCCTATAGGCCCTGTGACTCCAGCAACTGCCTCATTTTTTGCATTGCCTATAAGCAATTTCAGTGCAAAATTTGAAGTTTATAGTTAGCGTGCACAGGCTTTGGTGTCATTGTATATTTCACATCCATATTTCAAATTTGTCCTGAATTTTGTATTTGCCCATGCTTTGTGTTTTCTGGAAGGTAACAGAGTGAAAGTAATTACTTGAACAAGCTGAAGCATCTTCATACAGTCATAAGGTCTATCCTAGACTTTCTCCCAAGCAACAGACGTAAATATGCAACTGCATAGTAGTAGGGGGAAAAAAAAAAAAACCCCATTGCTGTTGAGTGGATTCCAACTCATTGCAACCCTATAGGGCAGAGTAGAACTGCCCCAAAGAGTTTCCAGGGAGTGCCTGGTGGGTTTGAACTGCCGACCTTTTGGTTAGCACCTGTAGCTCTTAACCACTAAGTCCCCAGGGTTTCCATATTAACAGTAATAGTAGTCATAATAGCAGATTCCTCTTGGATTCATCAAAAGCATATTAAACACATATTGCCCAAAACCTAGTCCTAGGGTCTTAGGCTGGGATCTCTAGAGAAGTAAAAACCAGTAAAGCATATAAATACATATATAGAGAGAGATTTATATCAAGGAAATGGCTCACATGGTTGTAGAGGCTGAAACATCCCAAGTCCGTGAGTCAGGAAAGAGTCTTCTCCTGATTCATGTAGCCCCAGGTGCTGGTGAATCCAAGATTGGCAGGTCAGAGAGAGCAGGGCTCTTGCTCACAGGCTGCGAAGATTGATAAATCCCAAGACTGACAGGCAAGACCACAGGTAAGCTGCTAACTCAAGAACCAAGAAACAGAGGTCAGACAACTGTAGCATCCAAGATCGGCAGGCAAGACTGTAGTTAAGCTGCTAGGTCAGGTCCCAAGAACTGGAGGTCAGACAAATAGGAACCAGCTGCAGGATCCAGCTCAAACAAAAGCCCCCAAGCCTTGCCAGAATGTCTGCTTGTATTCGATGCAGGCCACATGCCCAAGAAAACTCCCTTTCAGTTGATTGGCTACTCCCAGCAGATCCCATCATGGGGATGATCACATATCACATCTCAACAGGGAAGTGATCACATTATATGACTGCCAAAACACTGAGAATCATGGCCCAGCCAAGTTGACACACAATCTTAACAATCATGCCTAGATACCCGAGTCAGAATCCTTTGTGTCTTAGTTACCTACTGTGGGTGATTTTGAAGAACAGACATTTATTTTCTCACAGTTTAGGAGGTTAGAGTTGGAATTCGGGGGATGATTCTAGAGGGAGGGACTTCCTTGTCTATCCAGTTTTTAGTAGCTGTCAGCCATCCTTAGGATTCTTGAGCTTGTAGATGCATCTGTTTCTGTCGTATGTCTTCTTCATCCTGGGTGTGTCTCTGTGTCTAGTCTGCTGTTTTTATAACTCCGAGTGATTAGGTTTAGGACCCACCCTACTCCTGTATGACCTCATTAGCATAACAAAAGACATCCCCTATTTTTAAACAGGGTCATATTTACAGGTACAGCAATTAGGATTTCAACACATATTTTAGGGGGACACAATTCAGTTCACAGCACTGTGGATCATCCTAGTTTTCTCCTGCCTACACAATTTGCTTCCAATAAAACAATTCATATCTCCTTGGGCTTCTGAAAATCTCTTGAGTCCTTCCCCACCCCCCCCCCCCTTTCCACCACTAGCAACTAATTTCAGGCCCTCTTTCCCCTTTTCTGGCTCTCCTGGTCTAGTCTGTCCCCTCCCACCAATGGCAGGTGCTCCTGGGGGAGGGATCTCTCTAACACGCAGACCATGTCACTGCTGTTTCAATGTTTTTTTCAATGGTTCTCCATTATCTATAACAAAAACAAAATTCCTTAGAATGCCTTATAGAAGGCCTTTTATAATCTGAGCTCCTCAGCCTTCAACCTCTGCTCCTTGAAGTCAGCCCTCTACTGAAGCACTTGTGTTCCAAATTCATGGCTGCCAAGTCAATTCCGACTCATAGCGACCCTATAGGACAGAGTAGAACAGCCCCACAGGGTTTCCAAGGCTGTAATCTTTATGGAAGCAGACTGCCACATCTTTTTCCTTTGGAGTGGCTGGTGGGTTCAAACTGCCAACATTTGGGTTAGCAGCCAAGTGCTTTAACAACTGTACCACCAGGACTCCTTGGAAACCCTATGGAGCAGTTCTACTCTGTCCTATAGGGCTGCTATCAGTTAGAATTGAATCGACAGCAATAGGTCTGGTTTTTTGTTTACAGAAAAATTTTCCCAACCCTTAAATTGGGGAGACACTTACGGGGCAGAATATGGACCTCAGAGCCTGTCCTGCCATAGTACATGGCAATCATGACAAATATGCAGATTAATCCTGTAAGCTTTCCTTTCTGTTCCCTTGCTTCCCTCAAAAACTAGCAGCCCACAAGCATCCGCACTCAAGTTAGTCTTCAGACTCTGTACAACCTGTTCATGCTCACTGAGATTTGGAATCTTCTGCTTTTCTAACACTGGTGTTTAACTGTTAGTGCAAAGATCGCTAATTGTTCCCATTCTTTTAGTAACTTAGTTAGCTGTTGTTGTTGGGTGCCTTGGAGTAGATTTCGACTCAGAGCAACCCCATGTGACAGAGTAGAACTGCTCCATAGGGATTTCTAGGCTCTCATCTTTACAGAAGCAGGTCACTATGCTTTTCTCTCTCAGAGCCTCTGGGTGGGTTCGAACTACTAGCCTTTTGTTTGGAAGCCAAGTGCTTAACCGCTGTGCCACTAGGACTCCTTCTTAGTTAGCTAGTACTGCTGTGAGAGAAATACCCCAAGGGGGTGACTTTAAAGAACAGAAATTAATTTTCTCAGGTGGTAGAAGTCTGAACTCATGATATGACTATAGAGGGAGGTCTGTCTATTCCAGCTTCTAGCAGCCAGCAAACTGTGGAGCTTCGGTCTTGTAGATACATCTGCCTCCATCATCAGATAGTCTGTCTGCCCTTCCTGTGTCTGTGTGCTCGTTGTATCTAATCTGTTCTTTCTATAGCTCAGAGGTGATTCAGTGTAGGACACACCCTACACTGATATGGGATCATTAACCCTATTTCTAAAACAAGCTCACCTACACAGGTATAGGGGTTAAGATTTCAGTACATATTTTGGGGGACACAATTCAATCCATAACAGTAACATACTTCCCTGATTACGACTGAGCACACGACTGCCAACCTGGAGACTATATTTTACAGCTTCCCTTGCAGCTAGGTATGACCATCTGACAGTGTTCTGGCAAATGGAATATGAACAGAGTCCTGTGGGCAGTTCAGAGTTTCTGCTATTAGAAGGAAGCCCCATACTCTCCACTGCCTCTTACCTCCCTCCACTGGGTTGGAATATGAATATGGAGGGGATGAGTCAACTTTGATCCTAAAGAAAAGGACAACACCTATGGGAACAACAAGATTAAAGGAACCTGGGCCCGTTTTCAGTCTCATGGATCAGAACACCCCTCTCCTCCTGGACTGCCTTCATTCCAGACTTTTTTGTGAGAGAAATAAACTTTTATCTTGTTTATGCTATTATTATTTTGGTCACCATTAAAGCAGTAAAAACCAATATTCTAACTAATAGGCTCAGCTTCTCTCCATGGCTTGTTTTTCCTTTAGTCCTCGGCTTAGGTTTCCGTTCCAGAATCTGACCTTAATCCATCTCTCCATTTTAGCTTTGCTGCTCTCGAGTTAGCAAAGCTACCCAGAAGCTTTACTCTCAGCCACCGTTTCCAAACTCTCTCTAAAATTTCTCCCAAACCCACTTTTTCTTAAAACCCTTGCCTTTCCATTCCCTCCCCCTTTCTTTTCATCTGCATTCTCTCTTCTTTACACACACAGACACACAGATGCATACACACAGACATGCACACAGACACACACACACGCAGACACACACCAAAATGTCTCATCCCCCTGATGTGTTCCCTGTTCTTGCTTTTCTGTTTTTCTTTCCTCATTCTCCCAACAAAGAACTGAGTTGTCAAGGACTCAATACTGTCTAAATGATAGAAGAAGGGACAAAATATAGTTAGAAAAGCCTTAGTTCTCTTTAGTGGTAAAGTGGAGAAGTCTATAAGTACTCACAGCTATTAATTTCACAATGGCAGAAGAATTTAGAATGTGATTAACTTATTAATATAAAAGTGCCATCAGATCGTTATAAAGCCACCCACCATTGCGTAAGTTTTAGAGAAAGTATTCAGAAAGCAGGAAATGGATTGAATTGGACGGGTTTGAGGCCAGGAAACTAGCTTTAAAAAAAATAAATAAATCTTGCCTTCACGTCAATTCTGATTCATGGCTACCACACGTGTGTCAGAGTAAAACTATGCTCTGTACTGTTTACAATGGCTGATTTTTTGGAAGTAGATCACCAGCTCTTTCTTCAAAGGCACCTCTGGGTGGGCTCAAACTGTCAACCTTTCGGTTAGCAGTTGAGAGTATTAACCGTT
Source organism: Loxodonta africana (assembly GCF_030014295.1). Lineage (NCBI taxonomy): Eukaryota > Metazoa > Chordata > Mammalia > Proboscidea > Elephantidae > Loxodonta > Loxodonta africana. Next base: position 61,490,978 of record NC_087358.1, read on the forward strand.
TGTACCATGCAGGGACTGCAGGGAACCAGCTGGTTGATAAGAAATCCCTGGCCTAGGGGAATGCAGTGGGAATAGAATATAGGGGAGTACAAAGGGAAAAAAAGAAAGTTTTGATGGCCGATTTAATACGTTGCTGTTAGGTGCTGTCGAGTCGCTTCCGACTCACAGTGACCCTATGTACAATAGAACGAAACACTGCCTGGTCCTGTGTCATCCTCACAATCATCATTGTTATGCTCAAGCCCATTGTTGCAGCCACTGTGTCAATCCGACTCATTGAGGGTCTTCCTCTTTTTTGGTAACCCTCTATTTCACCAACTATGACGTCCTTTTCCAGGGACTGGTCCTTCCTGATAACATGTCCAAAGTAAGCAAGGCAAAGTCCAGCCATCCTGATTCTAATGAGCATCCTGGTTGTACTTCTTCCAAGACAGATTTGTTCACTCTTCTGACAGCCCTTGGAATATTCAATATTCTTCACCAACGTCCCAATTCAAAGGCATCAAATTCTTCTTCAGTCTCCCTTATTCATTGTCCAGCTGTCGCATGCATATGAGGGCACTGAAAATACCATGGCCTGGGTCAGGCACACCATAGTCCTTAAAGTGACATCCTTGCCTTTTAACACTTTAAAGAGGTCTTTTGCAGTAGATTTGCCCAATGCAATACATTGTTTGATTTCTTGACTGTTGCTTCCATGGGCATTGATTATGGATCCAAGTAAAATGAAATTCTGAAGTTCAATATTTTCTCATGATAGCTTTCTTCTTTTCTTACCAGAGTATTTTTCTCAATATATAGTCTGCTAAGATAGAGCCCTGGTGGCGTAGTAGTTAAGAACTTCGTAGCTAAACAAAAGGCTGGCAGTTCAAATCCACCAGCCACTCCTTGGAAACCCTATGCAGCAGGGCTTCCTATAGGGTCACTATGTCCTACAGGGTCACTGTGAGCTGGAATTGACTCGATGGCAACGGGTTCAGGTTTTTTTTTTTTTTTAATAATACCAAAGGACTGTAGAAGGTGTAACAAATTTAAAGGAGGGACTAGAAATAAAGTGAATACATTTCCAGAGGACAGCAAAGTAAACTATATGCAAATGAAATTACAAGTACGTAAATCAATGAACCTGCAGGAAATGTCGCTTCTTATGAAATATAGTTAACATACTTTCCAAAGAGCATGCCAGGTACGCACTGATGAATCTAATTCTATTCTAGCATGGATAGCTTCAGGTTTGGGGCACCTCAACAAAGAGTTCAAATTTAGCCTCCTCTTAGTTTCTCTGCACAATACCCTCCCTGTGCCCCCCACCAGTTCTGTGTGACATACATCACTCAAAATTATTAAATAACTCTAATGAAATAAAAGTATTTTTTCATCTAGCTGGCACTATGCAAATTATCCCTAACCCTTTGCCTCTCTGGAAGCTTTCTTTGTGATCCTCAGTGGAGTTAAGTTTGGGATCTTCAAATAAAAAAATTTTTTTAATTGTACTTCTGGAGCCTGAAAGTCCTACTTGTGAACAAAAGCATGTGGTTTGGTGGCTAGGGTGCTGACTATGCGTCTGAAGACCTGAGCTCAAGTCTGGTGCTACCATTTGCCTGTATGTACGGTAATTTAAACATTACCGAGTTCCACATGCTCAGGTCTCCAGAAGAGCCAAAACACTTAAAACAATTTCAGATCTTCTCCTAATCTCTTAAGAAAATTCCACAAGTAAGTGTATCCTTTGTGTATGTGTTCATTATTTTTTAAATTTATCGTTGTGAAAATATACACAACGAAACATAAGCCAGATAGACAATCTCTGCATACATAATTCGGTGACATTGATTACATTCTACAAGTTGTACAACCATTCTCACTATCATTTTTCAAATTATTCCATCACCATTAACATAAACTCATTGTTCCCTAAGCAAAAACTTTGCCCCTTTCCCCTTCCTTCCCACCCCTGGAAACCTTTGGTATCTGTATATTTGCTTATTTCATATAAGTGAGATCATACGGTATTTGTCCTTTTTGCCAGTCAATTTTTTCACTCAGCATAATGTTTCCTAGGTTCACCCATGTTGTGGCATGCATCAGGACTTCATCTCTTTATGACTGAGTAATATCCCGTAGTATGTCAATGGACATACATTTCATTTATCCATTCATCTATTGATAGATATTTTGATTGTTGCCATATTTTGGCTGCTCTGAAAGGTGCTTCAGTGAATGTTGGTGTACAGATTTCTGTTTGCGTTCCTACTTTCTCTTCTTCTGGATGTATACCTAGTCTTGGGATTGCTGGGTCATATGGTAGTTCTACGTTCAACTTTTTGAGAAACCACCGAACGGTTTTCCATAGTGGCTGTACTACTTCATATTCCCACCAGCAATGATAATGAGGGTTCCAGTTTCTCCACAGCCTTACCAACACTTGTTTTCTGGTTTTTTTCTTTGTTTTGTTTTTGATCATTGCCATTCTAATGAGGATGAGATGGTATCTCATTGCGGTTTTAATTTGCATCTCCCTAAATGGCAGTGGGAGTGGTTTTTAAATGGTCTCTAGGATTTGAAATCGACTTGACAGCAATTGGTCTTTTTTTTTTTTTTGGTTTTAATGGTTAACGATGTTGAGGATCTTTTTATGTGCCTGTTGGTCATTCGAAGATCCTCTTTGATGTCTGCTCAAGTTCTTTGCCTATTTTTTTATTGAGTTGTCCTTTTGTTAAGTTACGTGACTATTTTTAAATATATATTTTAGATATTAGAGCCTTATTGGATATATGGTTCCCCAAATTTTTCTCCCAGTCTATATGTTGTCTTTTCATGGTATATTCTTAATGCAAAGGGGACTTCAAAATCCTTTGCAGACATCTATCTGCTGGTTTAGACTTTGTCAGGGGAGTGGCTAAAAGTCTCCCCTCTGACTTCCTCGCTTTCTCCCTCCTCACCCACTCTCATCTACAGGTAGCTCACATGCGAAAGCAGTCCCTGAAAATCTGAACAAACTTCTCACTCTCATAGCAATCCTAGAGAACCAGTCCATTACTTTGATTCTGCACAATAGCTGGATGATAGAATAGTCTCTTAACTATTAATGTGGATTAATAATTTTTGGACCTACCTCCCATTCCCTGAGTCAGCATTTCAACATCTATAAATTGGGGATTCTACTTGTCTGACAAGATTGTTGTGAAGGCTCCATGTCACAATGGGTGTAAATCATGTTGAAATATGTTAAGTCATTGTACAAGTATAGGTGGCAAATCATTATTTCTGGACCTCATTTTTTTTTCATTTCCCATGGATTCCCTTTCACTGAATAGAAGTGTTCCAACTTCTCCTCTCACGGTGGGGAGAGGGGGTGGGAGGGGAGAGTGCTCTTCCTGACCTCTGCATCTCCTTACTCAATATCCCTCCCTTTCCTCCCCTTCATAGTCAACCTTTCAGAGTTGTCCACATTCATTATCTCTCCTTCCTCACCATCTATTCATGCTTCACCATAACACCAAACCTACCACGCTTTTGCTAAAGACACCGATGGCTGCCAAACCAGGCAAACACTGTCAGTCTTACCTTCCTTCCTTTCTTTTATTCTATCTCTTGTGGTTCTGTCCTTACCTCATCATCATATTCTCCTTCTTAGACTCCTTTTCACTACCAATTGCCATCAAGTCAACTCCCACTCATAATAACCCCACACGTGTCAGAGTAGAACTGTGCTCCATAGGGTTTTCGGTGGCTGATTTTTCAGAAGTAGGTCACTAGGCCTTTCTGCTCAGGTGTTTCTGAGCTCATTTGAACCTTCAACCTTTCAATCAGTAGCCAAGAGCTTAACCATTGGCACCACCCAAGGACTCCTCCTCTACTGTCCTTTAAATGTTTGCATGAAACTTGGGTGTTCCTAATGACTGCAATTAGTTACTTCCTCATCCTGAATACCTACCATGTGCTGAGCACTTGACATTTCCCATGTCATCTCCACAGCAATCCTGTGAGGTAACCATGCTTATCCCCATTTTACAGATGAGAAAATAGAGGCCCTGGGGGGATAAAAGTACTGACCAAGGTTACGCAGCCTTTAAACCATAGAGCAAGAATTCAAACACTGGTCCATGGTCTCCAGAGCCATCCCGCCTTCCTCTTGTCTTCAGACAACCTGAGTTTAAATCTTGGTTTTTGCCATTTACTTTAGTTCAAATTCTGGCTTACTTCTCAAATGTCCTTTCCCTCATCGAATTTTTGCACTGATTCTGAGGATAATAATAACAGCCCTTTTAGAGTTGTTGGCAGGATTTGATTAGATAATGCTTGTAAACTGCTCAGCAGAGTGGATGGCACATAGCGAACCTCATTAAATGTTACTATGCTTTTTCATTATGATGTTTAATACCATTGTCCTTCTGTCTGTGCATCTGTTCTTGGGCAGGTTCAGCTGCATACACGCACCTTCCAGTAGCACCTATGTGGGAGAAAGCCCCACTCTGTGTAGCCAGTCAGACTCCTCTTTCAAGCACTAGACCCATATTTCCAGCCTTTGGAGGGTTACTCCCCTTTGATAACCCATGTTTACCTCACACATGAATACTCACAGCACAACTCATCATACTGGTGTTGTTGCGTGCCATTAAGTCGATTCCAATTCATAGCTACCCTGTATAACAGAGTAGAACTGCCTTGTAGGGTTTCCTAAGCTGTAATCTTTACAAGAGCAGAGCTCCAGGTCTTTTATCCCACAGATTCCCTGCTAGATTTGAACTGCTGATCTTTCAGTTAGCAGCCAAGTGCTTAACCATCGTGCCACCAAAACCGACTTCTTCTCTAAATTCCCTTGATCTGTGACTGACAATGCCACCTGAGTCATAAACTTGAGCTTTATCCTTGACATTTCTGTTTACTCTTTGTGCACATGAAATTAGTCACCTAATTCCCCCTCCTAAGCATCTCTCTGATCCTGCCTTTCATGGATATTCCCAACATTACTGCTGATTCTTTCTTTATCTAAAATTTTGGTATTTTGTTTATCATGGATGTTTTGGATTGATTTTGATTTTTTAAATATTACATTAAAATAACATTTATCTTAATTATTGGTTTTCTTTGGAAACTCCTTAATTTTGCACTCAAGATGAGTGCCTTATTTGCCTTAACCCAGTCCCAACCTTGCTGCAGAGTCATCCGTTCCTTCCCCAGTGGAATTTCCTATTGTATCTTGCTAGAATTATATGTCTAAAACCTTAGTCTACTCATGGCACACTCTTACCTAATGCCTTCAGTGCCCCCCTAGGCATTGCAATTTTTTCCACCCCACTTCTGTTTTTCACCATGCTCTGTATGATCCAGTAATAGGGATCTAAGTTCTTTCCCTGAAGGCAACCCCACTTTCAACACCTCTGTCCCCCAGAAGCATAGCAAGTGATCTTTGGGCTGTCTTTCAGTTACCTGGAATGGGTAGGAACTAGTAATATTTGCACATAGCTGAATGTTTATGCTCTCAGTGGTAAAACTTAAATTCAACTATATTTTATTAAAATCCTGCTAAAATTTATTGCATTCTTCTCTGCAGTCTTCAAAGTCTTCAAAGTAATACATTTATAATTTAAAATGTTCTCGATAGCTCGGTCTCATCATTTTAAGCAGCAGTTACAGTACTCTGCTATAATCCAGCAATGCCATTGAGGAGCCATTGAGATTTATAAGCCAGTTTGCTCTTAAATTAAATGAGCACATTTAATTCATTCTTTTTCTTATTTTCTTGTGTTGTTCAACTTGGAGTGTCATCTTGTATTTCCCAATCTCTGCTCTCTGCTGTCATTGGTTCTGCTTCTTATGATCAATCCCTAACTGCTTGGCCTCACTCCTCTTCCCTTGTCCACATCACTGCCACATTACCTGTTATGGATTGAATTGTGTCCCCCAAAAAGATTTGCTGTAAATCCTAACCCCTACTAACAACAATACTTATGACTGTAACTCCATTTGAGAATAGGGTTTTCTTTGTTGTGCTAATGAGGCCATGTCAGTGTAAGACGTGCCTTAAACCAATCACTTTCGAAATATGAAAGAGCAGATTAGGCACAGAAGAAGGCAGACACAGGGTGAAGACCAACACTATCTGAAGACCATGGAGATAGACAGTCTACAAGCCCAGGACCTCCAAGGATGGCTGGCTAGAGAAGCTGAGACAAGGATTTTCCTCCAGAGTGGACAGAAATAGCCTTCCTCCTAGAGCTGGTGCCCTGAATTTGGACTTCTAGCCCCCTTAACTGTGAGAAAATAAATTTCTGTTCTTTAAAGCCAACCACTTGTGGTATTTGTTATAACCAAAACCCCAAACCCACTGCTGTTGAGTCAATTCCGACTCATAGCGACCCCATAGGACAAAGTAGAACTGTCCCATAGAGTTTCCAAGGAGCGCCTGGCAGATTCAAACTGCTGACCCTTTGGTTAGCAGCCGTAGCACTTAACCACCCTTGTTCTCTGTCACTCTCCCCACTAACCCTGCCTTCCCATACTTCTTGATATTGGCATTGACAGGGATTAATAAATATATAACATTTGCCAGCCTACAACTGTGCTCTTTTCTTCTGCTCTGCTGATTCATCCATTTTATTACTCAATCTCTGTATCTTTGTCTCTTCTCAGCTTCTTTTCCTCTTTAGTTTGCCATTGCTCTTGTTGGTTGAGAGGTGCTGATAGTGCACTCTGTGGGATGACTCAAACTATGCTGCAATGTTTCTCCAAACAGGGGCACATGGGCAGAAGTTATGAAAAAATTATAAGCTTAAGCCCTTGAGATACTTGACTTAGCTCTTGCCCTCTGTCCTTGGGCTCTATACCTGTGCACTTCAGAAAAGACCAACCCTAAGCTTTTTAGGTGGGTTGGGATGAAGAGACATGGAAAAGTAACACTGCTGCTGAAGCAGCCATGATTCCTGAAAGGAATATTAATTCAATGAGTCTTACCCATGTTTGAACAAATTCACGCATGAAAGTAATCCCTTATTAAAATGGGAGAAGGCAGGGATTTAAACTGTCACTTGCCTCCTGATATCTATATTTAGGTGCACTAAAGGAGCCCTGATGGCACAGTGGTTAAAGCACTTGGTTGCTAACCTAAAGGTTGGTGATTTGAACCCACCAGCTGCTCCATAGGAGAAACATGTGGCAGTCTGCTTCTGTAAAGATTAAACCAAAGTAAACAACAACAATAACAAAAAGCAGTTGGTCACTTTGCTCACTTCACCACCAGGACTCCTTCTGTAAAGGTTAGCGCCTTGGAAACCCTATGGGGCAGTTCTACTTTGACCTGTAGGGTCACTGTGAGTTGAAATCAACTCAATGGCAATGGGTTTAAAGGATTCCATTGGGTGACTAGTTAATTTTTATTATGAAGAGTTAATTTGTAATTATTAAAAAAACAAGCAAACCCGTTGCCATTAAGTCAATTTCAACTCATAGCAACCCTTTAGGACAGAGTAGAACTGCCTCATAGTGTTCCCAAGGAGCAGTATGTGGATCCGAACCAACCTTTTGGTTAGCAGCCAAACTCTTAACCACTGAGCAAGCATAACATATTGCAAGCTCCATTTGCAATCATAACATATAGAAAATATCCATATGCTCCGATGAACGCTCTAATCATAACCCTAATACACTAAAAAATCCAACTAACCTTCTGCCGTCGAGTCGATTCCTCAAAAATCTGTCCCGGTAGCAAGATTTTTAAATAGATTTTTTTTCTAGTGACTGAGATATTTAAGTAGGAACGGAGTAGAACCTGGAAGCTTCTGTTTGCTCATTTTTCTGGCCATTAACCTCCTTAAAAATAAAGTAGCGATCAGGGAAAAAGTTTAGCCCTTTTTGGATATTAAGCACAGGTAAGTCTTTTTTTGTTAGTTTCTACAATACTCTGCACCCCTACTTTGTATGCCTTTGGAAGGAAATATGACATAATGGAATGACTCATGGACTTAAGTCAGACAGGCCGCCACCATTTATTCTCTGCATGGCCTTGGGCATGTCACTTGAACTCTATGAGCCTCACAAAGAGCTAATAAATCACACATCATAATATTCCTTGAGGCTTACAGAAGTGAACTTGCACAGGGCATTTAGCTCAGTGTCTGGCACATAGTAGGACCTCAATGAACAGAGCTCTCTTCACATCTCCTTCTTCTTCACTTAGTCCTCATCTGTGATAGGGATCAGGACCTGGCACCTGGGTCTTTATCCCCATCCTGTACCAACACGTATTCTAAAGAATGGAACGAAGAGATAATTTCTTCACAATGTGAATAGTCCAATGGAAGAAGAAAATACTAAGAGATGAACCTGATCAGTGAATATCAGGCCCAGATTTTTGTGAAAACTTCATTTGTCAGCACCCTTCGGCCTTCCTGTTAGTTTCAGAGGGAAGTAGGATGCTGTTATGGACTGAATTGTGTCCCCCAAAATGTGTTGAAAATGCTAACCTCTATGCCTGTGGTTATAATTCAATTTGTGGTTATCTTTGATATGTTAATGAGGCAGGATTAGTATAGCATGTGTCTTGAGTCAAACTATCACAAAACATAAAAGGAGCAGATTAAGCAAGCAGAGAAGGGAAAAGATAGATGCAAACCACATGGAGATCTCCAAGAAACCAGGAAACAGAAACTGAAGAGGCAAAGACCTTCCCCCAGAGCCAGTAGAGGGAGAAAGCCTTCCTCTAGAACCAGCATCCTAAATTTGAACTTCTAGCTTCCTAAACTGTGAGAAAATAAATTTCTGCTTGTTAAAGCCATCCACTCGTGTTTTTTCTGTTATAGCAGCAATAGATAACTAAGACATGAGGAATCTAGTCAGGTAGATTGTAGGGGACCTCAGAATGTTGTTGGGTGAAAACCCCAGGTTTTGCTCAGCGTGACTTGTTACAGCCAATAAACAAGAGGTGGGAGATCAGAAAGAGGCCTTTATTTCTTTGTACAAGGAAAGGAGCTATCCCAGCTGTTGCCTCCAAGACTGCTCACAGGCAGCTTGGAGAGGTGGGCTTTTACAGAGAGCAAACAAGGAAATGCAAGTTCATCATGAATATTCAGCATTGACCTTCAAGCAGCTGCTCAGAGCTTGGGGATGACTGTGCATTTTCTTTAGACAAGGATTTGATCCCCCAGGATGAAAGGTTGAATTTTTCTTCATTAGGATGTTAAGTCTCCAGCCAGAGGTAGATTGGGGCCACCTATGTCCCGTTCTGTAATTATCCTGTCAAGGGCAATTTCAGAAGAATGAGAATCTTATTTTGCTTTGTATAGGAGGGTAAGTCAGAGCAGGTGTCTTTCAGAAGGGTTGGGCTCTGAGGCTGCCTGCCTCGAGAAGGCGTACTGACAAGTCAGATGTAGATGGTAGATGGAGGCCACTTTGACAAGGGCCTTAAATGGTGAGTGTTGGTTATAATTTGGTAGATGAAAAGCATCACATGTGCAATGGGGAGTTGGTGAGTTTGGAGCAGTACTGCCAGACAGTTAATTTTACTCCAATATGTGTGTGGTGGGGGTGTTTCGTCAACCCTGGCCTACAGTGTCTTTGAAAGCTTGATGGCTAGAAGCAGTAACAAACCCACAAGACTTAGTGAACTGTTGGATAAACAAAACAAAATAGAGAGAGACAAATACATCAGTGGTACAAAAAACCAGTTGCCATCGAGTTGGCTCCAACCATTGGCACTCCCACGTGTGTCAGAGTAGACCTGTGCTCCATGGGGTTTTCAATGGCTGATGTTTTGGAAGTGGATCTCCAGGACTTTCTTCCAAGGTGCCCCTGGGTGGATTCGAACCTCTAACCTTCAGATAGCAGCAGAGGGTGTTAACTATTTACACCAACAAGGGACTCCATGTCAGTGGTAGTTTATACATCAAAATAAAAACATGTGGAGCTTCACATTCCTGGTCACCCTCTTTAACCCAGGAACTAACTCTGTGTTGTGAACGAGTCCAGTGTTCCACTTTTTGGCAGGAGATCCAGGGTGGCTGGGAGGGCAGCATTTGACCCTGAGCCTTGGGCAATGGCTACATTAGCCTCTCGGGTTCTGGGCTAAGCCGCTGCTGCGGGGGTGAGTTTCTTCTCCCTGCAGGAATCACTTCATTCATTAATCTACTTTCATATCTCCTAGATCCTGAGAGTTCCCTGCTCTTGGGAATGATCACATTTGAGAGCCAGATGGGATAGAGGGAGCAGGAGGCATCTGAGGCAAACCTGGAGTTAAACCCTCTTTGGAAAAACCACACAGCAAGGCTCTGAATGTGCTCTGCCCTGCCCTTTTTCACAGGGTGGCCTGGCCACTGCACAGCCAGCAGGCTACTAAATAATGTTCTAAGCCCTTGTCCCCTGGACTAGGATGGAGGGCTTTCAGCAGCCCCCTGTGGAGCTTTCCTCGGCAAGGTCTAATTCAGCAGCACTGTTCTCTCAGGCAGTTAGCCCGCTTTCATAAGTCAGCCCCATAAGAGTTTTATTATCTTTCTTTGAATCTCTTCCAACGGTTTGATGTCCTTGAGGTTAAAAAGCTGAAAACTGCACCCAGTGCATCATTCCACACAAAACACCTACAGAAATTTCTAGTTCAAAGGGATTTCGGTATAGTCAGCCCTACTTCTCTATTTGATTTTGTGTGCATTCCTCTCTTGGGATTTGTCTTGGGCATGCTACTGTACAATTAACTGCTATCATCATCATCACCATGAGGAAACCCACCTTCTCCTTATGATTCAGCACTATAACGTGATAGCCTGGAAACTAGATGGATAGCTTAATCAGAATCAGCTTACTAGTTTTGAAACTGAAGGTTTTGTTACTGAAAATAAATTGTGAAAACGAATCAGCTTATTAAAGGGTGCAAGTAGAGTCAATAGGACTAGCTTGTTTGCTCAATGTGTTTTTGTTTTGTTTTTTCTGTTTTGACAACCTGGGTCCTTTTTCAAATTTTCACTGCAAGCAAAGCTCTCAAGATTCTGTGGGGTGTACTTCACAAGTAGTCACATGACTGTTATGGTTGTTGGGTGCCATCGAGTCAATATCAACTCATGGTGACCCATGTGACAGAGTAGAAGTGCCCCATAGGGTTTTCTAGGCTGTGATCTTCATGGCAGCAGATTGCTGCCTCTTTCTCCCATGGAGCCACTGGGTGGGTTTGGACCACCAACGTTTTGGTCAGTAGCCAAGGGCTTAACCGTTGCGCCACCAGAGCCACTCCCCAGACTGCTACTACCCCTTTTTTAAAGACCATGCTACTCTGTGGTCACAGACAATGGGAATATTGGGCAGGGAGAAGAGTCTTTGAAAGGCGGACAGGTCAGCCTTTTAAATTCAGTAAGTCAATGTGATTTAAGTTCCCCTGAGTGAGGATTGTTTTGTGATAGGAAAAACCCGTGAAATTTTTTGTCTCAGCTCTGCCACTCCTTTGGGGGTAGCTCCACGTATTAGTGAGATAAACCAAAGTCAAATACTTCAGATTGGGACACGAAGTATTGTGTTCAAGAGTATCAAGGACGGTCCTTTGAGAGAAGAAAGGCTTCATCTCTACTCTTATCCTGAATTCAATTTTTAAAATGACTTTCTTAAAAATACATCAGAAAGGTACCCAAAAGATAAACACTCATTACTGCCTGAATCATATGACACGTAATGTGTGCGTGTGTGGCTTCATAATCACACACGTACATCTTCCCTGCTTCTGCTGGTGGTCAGATATTTTGGAGGTGGACATGTGGCCACCTTCCTCTAGTCTCCTGCCTCTCCACAGTATCCTCCTCACACCCTTGATCCAGCCATGATTAACTTTCCAAAGTTCCCTAACAAGCTGTGCTCTCTCCGTCCTTGCCACACTTTGCTCAAATTGATTCCACTGCCTCAAATGACTTGCCCTGAGCCATTCTTAACCTGGCTGACCGTTAGGACTCAGCTCCAGTGATATCTTCCAGGAAGCCAACACACACACACACATCTATTACCTGGTGCTTCTTCTACCACAAGTAACTGCCATCCAGTTGACTTTGACTCAAGGCAGCCCCATGTATGTCTGAGTAGAATTATGCACCGTAAGGTTTTCAGTGGCTGAATTTCCAGAAATAGATCTCCAGGCCTTTCTTCCGAGGTTCCTCTGGGTAGGCTCAATCCTCCAACCTTTCTGTTAGCAGCCAAGTGCATTAACCATTGCACCACCGTGGGACTCCAAAAACCAGCTGCCATTGAGTCAGCTCTGTCTCACGTGGACCCCACGTGAGCCTGTATTCAGTGATCCACCTTAGGTAATCCACCCAGCCAGGACAGAGTTGCTATCTTTTTGTTGTGTGTTCCCATTCTTCACACAGTTCTGGGAAAATAGGTAAGTATATATTGGGTGAGTGATAAATGAGCTTTTGCTCCTGATCCATTTGGTCAACAGTTGCCTCATGCACAAACCTCCAATCCCACTTCCACCCTGAGGTGTGAAACTGAAGGGTGGTAGGTAGAGGATTTGGTCTGCTTGTTGCCTAGGCAACGTGCAGCTACCTGTCACAACTATCCACACTCCACCTGGCTGGCATGAAACATCTAAGTAGATAGCTTTCCTGGTGATTTTTGTAGCAGCTTGTAGCTCATTTTACAAAGTCTAGACACATTTTTTTCCTTCATGTGCTGCAGAGCCTAAGTCCCTGTAACACAAAACCTCTTCGATCATTAGTCTTTCTGGTAGAGTTTGATAGGGGTCATATAAAATCCCTCTCCTCATCTGCTAATGGCAATTTAGGGACGCTGACTAGGAGCCATATACATTGCAAAAGACCAGGAAACTCACCCTGTGCTTATGATTCAGCACTGTAACTCGATAGCCTGGAAACTAGACCGATAGTTTAATTAGTGGTATGTGATCCTTATTTGTGGTTGGCTGCCTCATCAATTTTCATTTGGGAATTGAAATGGACTCGGAGGCAGATATGGCATTAATTACGGAGGAAATTGGTTGCAATATGCCTTGAGGTAAAACCCTTCTGATGGGAATCTGAGCTTGAAAGAAAGCCAAATTATAAAAGGATGATTTACAGGAAAAAGCAAATGTATGCATTACCGTCATTGCTTAGCAAAGAAAAAGGAGCTGATAAACCAGAAAGATTGTGGAATGGCTGAAAATGACAAAGATCCCTCGCTCTAACTCTCTCAAAAAAGATTGATTCTTAGGCTGAATGCATTATATTTCCCCAGATACACACGACATTTTCCAAGAGTGCGCCTCAATTAAAAGGCAAGCGAGCATGAGTAACACTTGGCAGAGCCCCCATTTTCTTCTAGTTTGAGATAAATTTTACTAAGAACTGAATAGGGGGCATCTAGGCAGAAAAAAAAAACAGAACAAAGTTAAAATTCATTTTAACAGCTATGGTATCTTCTGTCGTATCAGTTCTCTTGTTTTAGAATATTACTTTTTTTTTTCTCAAGATTTCAAAACACTTCTTAGACAATATTTTTCCTTTCGCTGAATCCTGAGGAGGTAAAATATAAAGGCAAAGTCATAGCTGAAATGATGGTCCCCATTTTAATAGGAGAAAACTAAAGCACAGTGGGAACTGCAGTATATTTTTTAAAAGCAACATATTTTCCTTCATTTGATATACAACAGAATGAGTTATTAAGGAAAAGATTAACGGGGAGTTAGTGTCTCTTTTCCTCATCTCATCCCAGGAAAAAGAAGTTGTAATATATCGACTCGATGGCACTAGGTAGGTTAATGTATCTTTAGGAGCCCTGGTGGCATACTGGTTAAGAGCTCGTCTGCTAACCAAAAGGTCAGCAGTTCAAATCCACCAGCCGCTCCTTGGAAGCCCTATGGAGCAGTTCTACTCTGTCCTGTAGGGTGGCTATGAGTCAGAACTGACTCGACAGCACCTAACAACAACAACAATGTGTCTTTAGGACCCCTGGTGGCGCAGAGGTTAAGAGCTTGGCTGCCAATCAGAAGGTCAGCTTTTCGAACCCACCAGCTGCTCCATAGAAGAAAATGTGGCAGTCTGCTTCCGTAAAGATTTACAGCCTTGGAAACCCTATTGGGCAGTTCTCCTCTGTCCTATGGGTTCAGTATGAGTTGGAACAAACTCAAGGGCAATGGCTTAATGTGTCTTTGGGGTTAAGCACTCGGCTGCTAATTGAAAGGTTGGCAGTTTAAGCCCAACCAGTGGCTTTGCAGGAGAAAGACCTGGTGACTTGCTTCTGTAAAGATTACAGCCGAGAAAATTCTGTGGGGCAGTTCTACCCTGACACAGGGGTCACTCTGAATGGGAATCGACTTGACAGCACACAGCAGTAACAATGGAGCTTTGAAGTCTGTGGGTGGTGCAAATGATTGAGGCCACGGCTACTAACGGGAAGGCTGGAGATTCTAATCCATCTGGAGGCACCTCAGAAGAAAGTCCTGGCAATCTGCTTCCAAAAGGTCGCAGCCATTGGAAACTCTGTGGAGCACAGTTCTACTTTGACACACATGGGATCCCTTGAGTTGGAATCAATGACAACTGAGTTTTTTAAAAATGCGTCTTTAAGAATTGGGATTGTTTACACATCCCAGGGCAGGGGAGCAGAAGGCGAGGAGTTTTTGTGTTGCAGGCACAGAGTAGGTGTGTGCAGTGGTAAGCAGCAGGGACTCTCAGCCAGGCTATCTGCACCTACATGCTGCCCCTGCTTTTTATTAGCTGAGTGGCTTTAGCTATAGCATCTGCGTCTCAGTCTTTTCATCTCTATAACTGTGATAATATAAAAGTAGTTGCTATTATCTTTATTGAGGATTCAGTTGAGGTCCTTCTGGATGGGGAGCATTTGCAGGGACTATTTGAAGTGGGTGAAGCAGAAGCCTCTGGACCCCAGAGAAGTTTAAGAGTCCTGAGACCAAGTGTAGGAATGGGGTTTTACAGGTTTCCACTGGTGGGGGAAACCAAGTAGTGTCCAGATGAGACTGCAAGACACCTGAACGTTCATGAGACTAACTAAAAGCTAGTTGCCATCAAGTTGATTCCAACTCATGGTGACCCATGTGTGTTAGGGTAGAACTGTGCTCCATAGAGTTTGCAATGACTGGTTTTATTGGAAGTAGGTTGCCAGGTCTTCCTTTCGAGGTGCCTCTGAATGGACTCGATCCTCTAGCCTTTTGATAAGCAACCAAGAGTTTGATTGCTGAGACTAGAGGCCAAATATTGTGAGCAAGTCTGTGGTCAGTTGAGTGGATGGTTGTGATGGGTGTCTCCAGGTCAGCCTGAAGCCTAGTGTCAACCAAAGCCTGAGGACCAAGCTTGGACAATGCTTCTGCAGCTCACTGCAGTGAGCGTAGCCCCTGTGGACCAAGCATCTGATGTTTTCCCTGTTCTTGTTTTTTCAGTACTCCATAAGTCTGGAATTCTGAGAGGGTAGAAAGGGAGCTGTGAAAATTACTGAGAAGGAATTTCCCATCAGCCAAGTAGGTGGACACGCAGAGAAGATTAAATTTGATTGTGAAGGAGAAAAGGAATGTGCCTTATATCTCACTCTGCTGTTGTGAACTAAAACAAATATCTGCTTTATCAGTTACGAATCTATTTGGCAGCAAAACCCTACTATCGGTGGCTTAAAATATGGAGATTTGTTCACCCCATGTAACAAAAATTCTGGAGGTGGACTTCCCAGGTTCTCAAAAGTGCCTTCAAGGGCCAGGCTTCTTCTGTTTCTGCTTGGTCTTCCTCAGCACATGGCTTCCATCTACTCAGTTGCAAGATGGCTGCAGCTCCTCTAAGCCTGTGTCAGCCTTCCAAGTAGGAAGAAGGAAGACAGAGCAAGGAGGAAAGGGCAGGATCTAAATCAGAAAAGCAAACATTTCCCAGAAACTGTCACTTCATATTTCATGGGCCAGCACTGAGCCATATGCTCATCCCTTTAATGTGTGATGATGAAGCTAGAATATTTTGCTGGCATGTTGCCATGATAAACTAGATCAGATTTCTAGTGAGATGGGAGTCCCTAGGTGGCGCAATTGGTTAAGCACTCAATTACTAGCCAAAATGTTGGTGGTTCAAACCCACCCAGAGGAGCCTTGAAAGACAGGCTTGGCAATCTACCATCAAAAGGTCACAGCCTTGAAAACCCTATGGAGCAGTTCTACTCTGCACACATGGGGTTGCCATGAGTTGGAATCAACTCAACAGCAACTAACAACAGGAATTAGTGAGACAGAAAAAAGAATGGACAGATAGAAAGCAGCTAATAGTGACTGCCACGCAAGTTTTTTCCAACATCTAAAATCTACCTTAATCTATGTAAGAAAATCTGTATCTTATTTAAAGCCAATTGCTTATGTGAAAAATATCACAATTTGACTTAAAAATAATTGAGGGATAACATGCTCAGCTGCTAACCAAAAGGTGGTTTGAGTCCATCCAGAGGCATCTCTGAAGAAAGGCCTGGCTATCTCTGAAAAGTCAGCCACTGAGCTGATTTACTACTCTGACACACACGGGGTCTCCATGAGTCATAGCTGACTTGAGAGCAACTGGTGGTTTTTTTTTTTACTTGAGTAAAGAATTTACAAAATAGCTTTCTTAAATTGCATTAAAAAATTGGTTTATATGATGTTTTTAAGAATGCAAAATGTTTTTCTCTCAAGGAGACTTAGAGATAATCTAAGTTAAAAATTTCATTACACAGTAGACGAAATTGAGACCTCTAGTGATGCCATGTAATTTTCTCAATCTTCTACAGCTAGTTAGTGGCAAGAAACTAAAATACTTACAACCATGGATCCCAAATTTTCGAGGTTACTCTTACATTTTGGATGTGGAGTCTTGAAATGGTTAGTTAAATATAAAACTAAATATGATTTATCTTTGACACATTTGTAAAAATGATTACAAAATAAGTACAGGAATAAAAAGTATTTCCCAGAGCATATGCACATGCTTTTATTTTGGAAAATGGACCAGAGTAATACAAAAGGCAGGCTCTGACAAGGTTAGAATTCTAGCACTGCAATTTGCTAACTTTAAGATCCACAGGCAGGTTACTCACTTTTCTAAGCCTCAATCTTCTCAACCATAAAGTGAGATATAAACTTCTCTATGGGATTTTTTGAGCGGGTTAAATGAGACAGTGCATACAAATCACATAGTATAGGGGCCGCCATTTTGATAAGTCCTCAATAAACGGCTCCAGCTATAGTATTATTATCATCATCATCGTGTTCTTGGGATACAACCCAGCCAAGTGTTCATCATATTTTATCAAGATACAGATCTGGAAGCATTCAAGTGGGCTCACAGAGAAGAGGATTCTGAGAAGAAAGGTGCTTCAGAACAACGCCCTCTCTGAGTACTAGAGCGGCCAGTGCAGAAGGGCCAGCAGCCAAAGGTGTCTCTGAGGCTGAGGCCCTCCCAGGGACTCCGGTGCAGAGAGCTGACATGAAATTCCATTTCTCTTAAGTGCCTGGTGAGAGCTAAGGAACTAACCATAGATTTAAGGGCTTACTTCTCTTTCACACCAAGAGCTAAATCTGAGAGTTTATGGTTCCCTGTGGTAGCTTAGCTAAGGGAAGCCTGTAAATCCTTTTGGGGAACAGTACTACCTCTTTGAGCACAGATTTTTATTTATTTATTTTTATTGTGCTTTAAGTGGAAGTTTACAATTCAAGTCAGTTTCTCATACAAAAACTTATACACACATTGTTATGTGACCCTAGTTGCGCTCCCTGCAGTGTGACAGCACACTCCTCTTCACCCTGCATTTCCTGTGACCATTCAACCAGCTCCTATGCCCTCTGCCTTCTCATCTTGCTTGCAGACAGGAGCTGCCCACATAGTCTCATGTGTCTACCTGAGCTAAGAAGCACACTCCTCACCAGTACCATCTTATGTCTTATAGTCCAGTCTAATCTTTGTCTGAAGAGTTTTGGCTTTGGGAATGGTTTTAGTTTTCGGCTAATAGAGAGTCCAGGGGCCATGACCTCTGGGGTTCCTCCAGTCTCAGTCAGACCATTAAGTCTGGTCTTTTTACTAGAATTTGAGGTCTGCATCCCACTTTTCTCCTCTCCATCAGGGGTTCTCTGTTGTGTTCCTTGTCAGGGCAGTCATTGGTGGTAGCCGGGCACAATCTAGTTCTTCTGGTGTCAGGCCGATGGAGTCTCTGGTTTATGTGGCCCTTTCTGTCTCTTGGGCTCATATTTTCCATGTGCCTTTGGTGTTGTTCATTCTCCTTTGCTCCAGGTGGGTTGAGACCAATTGATGCATCTTAGATGGCTGCTGAGCACAGATTTTAATACCCTTCCAATCCCAGTGGAACTGGAAGGGAACTTTAAAGGGTGGTTAACTGGCTCCTGGTCCCTATGATTGTGATAAAATGAGACCTGGTGGCACAAATGGTTAAGGGCTTAACTAGTAGCTGAAAAGTTGGCACTTCGATCCACCCAGAGGTGCCTCAGAAGAAAAACTCAGCAATATGCTTCTGAAAGTTTACAGCCTTGAAACCCCCATAGAGCACAGTTCTACTCTGACACACATGCGGTCCCCATGAGTTGGAATTGATGCAACAGCAAATGACAACAACCACAACAAGCTTTAGCAGAGGTTGAATGGTTTTGTTCAAGTTGTTTACTGATGGCCCACAAGAGTGGTAACACCTTACCTACTAGTTGTCAGCTTTCCAAAGAGCTAACAACTTGACTTAATTGCTGAGTGAATAATAGTGATTTTTTAAAAAAGCAACATATGATTAAGCAAAGAAAAAAATGCACCTAAGGGACTCAGTAGCCAGACAGAAACAGACAAGAGACTAGCAATATCAGGTATCTACCAATATTGATGGAGAACTGGTGAAATCAAGAAAATATTTTTAATACAAAAGTAATAAGAAGAACTTTTTCTTTTAATAAAGGCCGAGAAGGTAATTAGAACCAACCCTCTCACTGAAGACAACTACAAAAACTGGAAAACTTATAACAAACATGTGCTTAAAGTAATCAGGGAAATAAAAAAATACTGAAAAATTAAAGAGAAAGATCATGAGAAAACAGAAAACCCAATAAAGTGAGCCACTCATTGGAGTTACTTTTCTTCTAGGGCCATCTGCTAATATTGAAAGAAGTTAAGAAGATCAGCAGAGGTTTCCATAGCTTTGTGGAGTAGACAGACAAAAATTGGAACCCAGGGTTTAGCAAAGGGAAGGGAAGTGGTAAGTTTAAGGTTTTTTTTTTTTCTTTTTGTGCTTTAAGTGAAAGTTTACAGCTCAAGTTAGTTTCTCATACAAAAATTTATACACATATCATTATGTGACCATAGTTGCTCTCCCTATAATGTGACAGCACACTCCTCCTTTCCACCTCGGATTTCTCATGTCCATTGAAACAGCTCCTGTCTCTTTCTGCCTTCTTATCTTGCCTCTGGACAGGAGCTGCCCATTTAGTCTCATGTATCTACTTGAACTAAGAAGTGCTCTTCACAAGTATTTTATATCTTACAGTTCAGCCTAAACTTCATCTGAAGAGTTGGCTTTGGGAATGTTTTTAGTTCTGGGTTAACAGAGAGTCCAGGGACCATGTCTTCAGTGGTTCCTCCAGCCTCAGTAAGGCCATTAAGTCTGACCTTTTTACTAGAATTTGAGTTCTGCCCTGCACTTTTCTCCTGCTCGGTCAGGGACTCTCTGTTGTGTTCCCTGTCAGGGCAGTCATTGGTGGTAGCCAGGCACCGTCTAGTTCCTCTGGTCTCAGACTGATGGAGTCCCTGGTTTATGTGGCCTTTTCTGTCTCTTGGGCTAATATTTTCCTTGTGTCTTCGGTGTTTTCATTCTCCTTTGCTCTAAAAAAAAAATAAAATAAATATTTTTATTTATTTTTTTTTGCTCTAGGTATGTTGGCATCAACTGATGTATCTTCGATGGCCATTTACTAGTTTTTAAGACCCCAGACACCACTCACCAAAGTGGGATGCAGAACATTTTCTTAGTAAACTTTGTTATCCCAATTCACCTAGCTGTCCCCCAAAACCATGGTCCCCAGACTCCCACCCCTGCTACTCTGTCCCTCAAAGTGTTTGGTTCTGTTCAGGAAACTTCTTAGCTTTTGGTTTAGTCCAGCTGTGCTGACTTCCCTTGTATTGTGTATTGTCCTTCCCTTTACCTAAGATAGTTCTTGTTTACTATCTAGTTAGTGAATACCCTTCCCCTCCCTCCCCACCCTTGTAACCATCAAAGAATATTTTCTTCTGTATTTAAATCTTTTCTTGAGTTCTTATAATCATAGTCTCACGCAGTATTTGCTCTTTTGCGGTTGACTAATTTCACTCAGCATAATGCCTTCCAGACTCCTCCATGTTATGAGATGTTTCACGGATTCATGGCTTGTTTTTTTTTTTTAAACATTGTGTAGTATTTCATTGTGTGAATTATACCATAATTTGTTTATCCATTCATCCGTTGATGGGCACCTAGATTGCTTCCATCTTTTTGCTTTTGTGAACAGTGTTGCAATGGACATGGGTGTGCTTTTCTGTATTGTGTGACAGCTCTTATTTCTCTACGATATATTCCAAGGAGTGGTATGGCTGGATCCTATGGTACTTCTATTTCTGGCTTTTTAAGGAAGTGCCAAATCAATTTTCAAAGTGGTTGTACCATTTTACATTCCCACCAGTAGTGTATAAGTGTTCCAGTCTCTCCACAACCTCTCCAACATTTATTATTTTGTGTTTTTTGAATTAATGCTAGCCTTGTTGGGGTGAGATGGTATCTCAGTATACTTTTGATTTGCGTTTCTCTGATGGCTAATGATCGTGAGTGTTTCCTCATGTATCCGTTAGCTGCCCAAATGTCTTCTTTGGTGAAGCGCCTGTTCATATCCTTTGCTCATTTTTTAATTGGGTTATTTCCCTATTTATTGTTTAGGTTTTGCAGTATCTTGTAGATTTTAGAGATTAGACCCTGATGGGATATGTCATAATCAAAATTTTTTTCCCAGTTTGTAAGCCGTCTTTTTACTCTTTTGGTGAAGTCTTTGTATGAGTATAAGTGTTTGATTTTTAGGAGCTCCCAGTTATCTAGTTTCTCTTCTGGTGTTTGTACATTGTTAGTAATGTTTTGTATTCTGTTTATGCCATGTATTAGGGCTCCTAGTGTTGACCCTATGTTTTCTTCCATAATATTTATCATTTTAGATTTTATATTTAGGTCTTTGATTCATTTTGAGTTAGTTTTTGTGCATGGCGTGAGGTATGGGTCTAATTTCATTTTTTTGCAGATGGTTATCCAGTTCTGCCAGCGCTATTTGTTAAAGAGACTGTTTTTTCCCCCATTTAATAGACTTTGGGCCTTTGTCAAATATCAGCTGCTCATAGATGGATGGATACATCCGAATTCTTCAGTTTTGTTCCATTGATCTATGTATCTGTTGTTCTACCGGTACGAGGCTGTTTTGACTACCATAGTGGTATAATAGCTTCTAGAGTAAGGTAGTGTGAGGCCTTTTTTAGTAATGCTTTACTTATCCGGGGCCTCTTCCCGTTCCTATGAAGTTGGTGATTTGTATATACAACTCATTAAAAAATGGCATTGAAATTTGGATTGGGATTGCATTGTATTTGTAGATCGCTTTGGGTAGACAATTCTACAACGTTGAGTCTTCTTAACAATGAGCAAGATATGTCTTTCCACTTGTGTAGGTCTCTTTTGTTTTCTTACAGTAGTGTCTTGTAGTTTTCTTTGTATAGGTCTTTAATGTCTCTGGTTAGATTTATTCCTAATTATATTATCTTCTTGGGGCTCTTGTAAATGGTATTGATTTGGTGATTTCCTCTTCGATGTTCTTTTTTGTTGGTGTAGAGGAATCCAACTGATTTTTGTATGTTACCTTGTATCCTGATACTTTGCTGAAATTTTCTTTTAGTTCCAGTAGTTTTCTTGTGGATTCTTCGGGGGTTTCTGTGTATAAGATCATATCATCTGCAAATAAAGATACTTTAACTTCTTCCTTACCAATTTGCATGCCCTTTATTTCTTTATATAGCCTAATTGCTCTGGCCAGGACCTCCAGCACAACATTGAATCAGAATGGTGATAAAGGCCATCTTTGTCTGGTTCCGTTTCTGAAGGGGAATGCTTTCAGACTCTCTCCGTTTAGGATGATGTTGGCTTTTGGCTTTGTATAAATGCCCTTTATTATGTTCAGGAATTTTTCTTCTTCTGCTATTTTGCTGAGAGTACTTATCATGAATGGGTGTTGGGCTTTGTCAAATGCCTTTTCTGCATCAGTTGATAAGATCATGTGGTTCTTGTCTTTTATTTATGTGATGGATTACATTGATTGTTTTTCTAAAGTTGAACCATTCCTGCCTACCTGGTGTAAATCCTCCTTGGTCATGATAAATTATTTTTTTGATATGTTGTTGAATTCTGTTGGCTAGAATTTTGCTAAGGATTTTTGCATCTATGTTCATGAGTTATTATTGGTGGTGTCTTTACCTGGTCTTTTTTTTTTTTTTTTGTGGTGTCTTTACCTGGTTTTAGTGTCAGGGTTATGCTAGCTTCATAGAATGAGTAGTAGTAGTAGTGGTATCAATTCTTCTCTGAAAATTTGGTAGAATTCTCCAGTGAAGCTGTCAGCTCCAGGCCTTTTTTTTATTATTATTGCTGGGAGTTTTTTAATTAACTGTTCAATCTCTTCTTTTGTTATAAGTTTATTTCATTGTTCTACCTCTGTTTGTGTTAGTTTAGGTAAGTAGTGTGTTTCTAGAAATTTGTCCATTTCCTCTAGGTTTTCAAATTTGTTAGAGTATAATTTTTCATAGTATTCTGTTATGGTTCTTTTAATTTCAGTTGGGTGTGTTGTGATATTGAACATCTCATTTCTTATTTGGGTTATTTGCTTCCTCTCCTGTTTTTCTTTTGTTGGTTTGGCCAATGGTTTATTGATTTCATTGATCTTTTCGAAGAACCAGGTTTTTGTCTTGTTAACTCTTTCAATTGTTTTTCTATTCTCTATTTCTTTAATTATGCTCTAATTTTTATCATTTGCTTTCTTCTGGTACCCGAGGGCTTCTTTTGCAGCTCTCTCTTTGTTCAAGTTGTAGGGTTAATGTTTTGATTTGGGCCCTTTCTTCTTTTTGGACGTGTGCATTTATTGCTATAAATTGACCTCTGAGCACTGCTTTTGCTGTGTCCTAAAAGTTCTGGTAGGATGTGTTTTCATTCTCATTTGATTCTGTAAATTTCTTTATTTCCTCCTTAATTTCTTCCATAACCCGGTAGTTTTTAAGCAAGGTGTTGTTCAGTTTCCATATGCTCGATTTTTTTTTTTTTGCTTTGCTTTTTCTGTTATTGATTTCTCCTTTCAAGGCTTTGTGGTCAGAAAAGATGCTTTGTAATATTCTGATGCTTTGGATTCTGTTAAGGCTTGCTTTATGGCCTAATATGTGGTCAATTCTGGAGAATGTTCCATGTACACTGGAATAGAAAGTAACCTAGCTGCTGTTGGGTAGAGTGTTCTATATATGTCTATGAGATCACAGTGGTTGATTGTGTCATGTAGATCTTCCATGTCTTTATTAAGCTTCTTTGGAATGTTCTGTCACTGAATGTGGTGTGTTGAAATCTCCTACTATTATTGTGGAGCTGTCTATTTCTCTTTTCAGTGCTGTTACAGTTTGTTTTATGTATTTTGGAACCCTGTTATTGGCCATGTAAATATTTATTATGTCTACATCCTCCTTGTGTATTGACCCTTTAATCATTATATAGTGTCCTTCCTTATCCTTTGTGGTGGATTTTACTTTAAAGTCTATTTTGTCAGAGATTAATATTGCCACTCCTCCTCTTTCTTGATTGGTGTTTGCTTGATATATTTTTTCCATCCTTTGAGTTTTAGTTTGTTTGTGTCTTTAAGTCTAAGGTGTGTCTCTTGTAGGCAGCATATAGACAAATCATATATTTTTTAAATCTATTCTGCCACTCTTTGTCTCTTTATTGGTATATTTAGTCCATTTACATTCAGTATAATTATTGATAGGTATGAGTTTAGTACTGTCATTCTGATGTCTTTTTGTGTGTGTCATTAACATTTTCTTTGTTCCATTTAATTTTCTGTGCTGAGTCATTTTTCTTTATTTTCTTTTCATTTCATTGTTGTTGATTTTATATTTGCTGAGTCTTTATGTTTTTCTTGTTTTTTTTTTATTTTGGTGTGTAGGATTGTTAACTTCCTTTGTAGTTACTCCTATTTTTCTAAGTTTAAACCAGTCTTTTATTTCTTTATATCGCCTTGACTTCCTCTCCATATGAAAGAACTATGACTACCTTTTTTAGTCTCTCTTTTTTGTTTTAATGTTGTCATATTTTACATATTGATGTCTCTCTTTCCCTCTTTTCAGTGTTTTAGCTTTGATTTATTTCTGACTTCCATATCTGATTTGATACCTTGTTGTCTGTCCTGTCTTGGGTTGCTCTCTGATGCTATTGATTTTCTAACTGAAGAACTCCTTTTAATATTTCTTGTAATTTTGGTTTGGCTTTACAAATTTCCTAAACTTCTATTTATCTGGAAATGCCCTAATTACACCATCATATCTGAGAGACAGTTTTGCTGGATATGTAATTCTTGGCTGGCATTTTTTTTTACTTCAAGGCTTAATATTTGTCATCCCATTATCTTCTTGCCTGCATGGTTTCTCCTGAGTAGTCCAAGCTTAGTCTTATTGACTCTCCTTTTAGGTGACTTTTTGTTAATCCCTGGTCACTCTTAAAATTCTCTCTTTATTTTTGGTTTTGGCAAGTTTGATTATAATACGTCTTCGTGACTTTCTTTTGGGATCACTTCGTGTGGATTTGATAAGCTTCTTGGGTAGATATCTTCTTATGTTTCATGATATCAGAGAAGCTTTCTGCCAACAAATCTTCAACAATTTTCTCTGTATTTTCTGTTATCCCCCCGCTGCCCGTTCTTGTACTCCAATCACTCGAAGGTTATTCCTTTTGATAGAGTTCCATATAATTCTTAGGGTTTCTTCATTTTCTTAAATTCTTTTATCTGATTTTTCTCAGATAAGGTGGTGTCAAGTCCTTTCTCTTCAATCTCACTAATTTTGACTTTCGTTGCCTTGATTGAGTTTTTACTGAGTTGTCTAATTCTGAAATTTTATTGTTAATCTTTTGGATTTCTGTTTGCTGTCTCTCTGTGGATTCTTGCAGCCTGTCAAGTTTGTCATTATGCTCTTGTATAACCTTCTTAAGTTCCTCTATTGCTTTGTCTATGTGTTTCTTGACTTGTTCTGCATTTTGCCTGGTATCCTTCCTGATCTCTTGAAGGGCTCTGTATATTAATCTTTTGAATTCTACCTCTGGTACTTCCAAGAATTTCTCCTCCTCTGGGAGGTTTCTTAATTTCTTGTTTTGGGCATTTGCTGAAGCCATCATGGTCTGAGTCTTCATGTGATTTAGTATTGACTGTTATGTCTGAGCCATCAATATGTTATTTTATTTATTTAATGTCTTAGCTTTTTGTTTTGTTTTGATATGCCCAGATAAGCTGGTTGTTTCATCTAGTTTGATTTTTGGTGCCTTTGGAGCTCTCACATCTTGTCACCAGGTGGTTGGAGCTGTTACTAGGTATGTAAGCCCAGGAGTCAGTTTACTTTTCTTGTATGGATTCAGCTCAGGTGTCTAGGTAGTCAATCACCAAGTGTGTGGTGCAGGCTCTCACCTACAGTCCTAGACAGGCAGGGGTGATTGGATTAGGCTCATGTGTCTGGCTGCAGTAAGGGGTCATGCTCTGAGTAAGGCAGGGAGTTGACAGCTACCCCTGAGTATCTGGGGAGAAAGCATGTCCCTGTTCCCTAGAGAGGATAGGTGGGTGTGTTTTGCAGCCAGACTCTGGGCATCCAATGCTGTGGGCTGTAAGGACTGGGAGGCACCACTTATTCTTGGACCTCTGTGATGCATGGCTAGGTGGCATGGGTACAGCCACCAGTCTTCAGGCCCCTGATGTGGGTAGGTGAGGACCCTGCTTAGTGGGCAGAGTGGTGCCAAATGTCACAAATCTGCCACTCCACCTTATAGCTGATACAGTTGCAAAATAGGCTTCAGGTATATACCCTGTTGTACTGTGCTAATGAGGGCCTACACTGTTGAACTGGGTCCACACAGGTCTATGCAGGGGTGAAAGGCATTCAAAGTCCATGGACCCCTTATGCCTGTGCCTAGGCGAAGGAGCTATGCCTTCCTTGGGTTCCTGGCTTAAAGGAGCTGGCAGATTATTTTTTTCTGTTTGTTAATTTGTCCCCTTTCCAAAGCCAGGAGAATGGCACGTGGCACACAACAGGTCCTACTTCCAGCCCAGGGAACATGGCAATCGCTGAAGCCAGCCAGGGACCCAGAGCAGAGCAGGGAGGGGGCAGGTAAATGGGAGAGAAATTCTTCCAAAAGGGGGTGTGTTTCGATTCGTGTGGTAGGTTAGACACATGTACTTATCTTTTGCCAATTGAGTGCAGCTTTTTAATTGTTCTGCAGGCTTGAGTAAACTCTCCACCGCTCAGTCTCTCCTGATGTGGAAAACACAGCCAGAGCCCCACTGCTTGCCTCATTGCAGATGCCAGTTGATCCAGGCTGCAAGGTGCTGGTTGCCGCCAGTCAGGTCTGGCAACTCCTTGATGCTTCTGAACTGTCTCTCCTTCCCCTGCCACTCAGTCCAATTCCTCAACTTTGCTTTTGATGTTCAGGGCTCCTAGATTGTCCTATATAATTGATCCACTTGTTTTTTTAGGTCTTTGTTGTAAGAGGGAGCACAGGAAGCATCTGACTACTCCGCCCTCTTGGCCCCACCTCCTAAGTTCACCAGATTTTTGTTTGGGCTACCAAAGGAGTACATCCTAGTAGTAAAAGTATGACCTGTGAGTAAACTGAACCTCACAGGCACTGAAGCCCAGTACTGAGTCATTTCAATGCCTGAAATTGGATCAAGGTGGTCTGGGATCATTTATGACCCTGGTTTCCTGCCAGAAACAAATGCAACTTCTCTCTGGAGGAAAATAAAATTATTCTATGACTCAGGTTATTTCTATAATTTTTCATAAGAAAGACAACCAGGTACACAAAAAAGACAAGATGATGTGAACAAAAATAAAAAGAAATGATAATAGAAAAAAATCAATAGAATAATACATATAACAGAGTTATTAGACAAAAATTTTAAAATAATTATACTTAATATGTTCAAGGAGCTAAACAAGGAGATTGAGAATTTCAGCAGAGAACTGAAATCTGAAAGAAAAAAATTCAATGACTGAAATTAACTCAATGGATAGGTGTAACCACTGATTAGACTCTGTTTAAGAAATAATCAGTGAATTAGAGGGTAAGTCAGGAAAAAGAAAAGAAAGAAGCATGGTGACAAATTAACTCCCAGTGGTTACAGGTAGGTAGTGTCCTGAGGTCCCTGGAAAAAGCAAATGCAGATACTCTCTGTAAAGTGTACTCTCAAATCAGACTTCTTTGGATTTCCATAAACAAGTTCTGCTAAAAAAAAAAAGAATGAAACCATTGTCATTGAGTTGATTTCAACTCATAGTGACCCTGTAGAACAGAGTAGAACTGCCAAACAGTGGTTGGTGGATTTGAACTGACAAACTTTTGGTTAGCAGCCAAGCTCTTAAACACTGTAGCACCAGAGCTCTAAATTCTGCTAAAGATAAGGGAAAATCTACTAGGAACAAACAATAAACAAAAACAATAAACTTCTCTATTAGAGTCAACAACTACTTTGAATAATAGAATAATCAAGTAAAGAATATAAAAACACATGTGCTTAAAGTAGTTGTGGAAATAGAAACCGGATAGAAAATATGAGCTAGGAGTTACATACCATCTGTGATGGCTAATTTCGTGTGTTAACCTGGCTAGGCTACGGTGCCTAGCTATCTGATGAAATACTAGTCTAAACGTTGCTGTGAAGGTTTTTTTTTTTTTTTTAATGTCATAGCATTTAAAATCAGCTGACTCTAAGTAAAGGAGATTATTCTTGATAATACGGGTGAGTCTGATCAAATCAGTTGAAGGTGTTAAGAGCAAAAATAGAGGTTTCCAAGGGAAGATGGATTCTACCTCAAGACCAAACATAGCCTACCAGAGTTTCGAGACTGCCTGGCCTATGAATTTTGGACTTGCCAACACCCGTAATCGTGTGTACCACTTCCTTAAAATCAATCCCTTCTCTCTCTCTATCTATCTCTTTCACCTTGACTAATACACCATCATAGAAAAGTTTGGAAATTAACAAATATAGTTCTTCTCCAGTCCCCCAAATTATATTAATTAAAATTTAAAAAGTCAATAGATCTCTTAAATAGCAGGTTAGGCACAGCTGAACAGAGGTACTTGAAGATAGAGCTGAAGAAATTTTCCAGAATACAGCACAGCAAGCAAAACAGATAGATGACAGAAGAGACATGGAGGATAGGCTGAAAAAATGTCTATGATAAGTCTTAATTAGAGTTTCAAAAGAATCAAAAAGAATTAGAAAGAGGCAACAGTTGAAGAAATAATGGATAAAACACATGAATTGTTAGATTCGGGAAATATACCTAATCCTATACAGGCTATAGAATGTATTAAGTTTGACCCAAAAGGGGTTTGTGGGTGTCACCGATGGTCTGACAGATGCAGCCCAAGGAAGTAAGATGCACACAGGAAAGCCAGAAAACAAACAGAATTTAGTACTCTTAGGTCCCAGAGAGGAAACATACAGCACACTTCAACACAGGGCCACACAGGGTTTGCACCTGATGTCAAGTTAACAACAGGCTGGAACTGTAGAAGAGGGCTATGTGTGGCAAGCAAGGTGGAGTTTGGGGGTTAGTACATGCTGAAGTCTTAGTCAACAGTTTAAAAGTTTCAGTGCATTAGCTCTGGAAAAGGGAGAAGTTTTTGTAATAGGAATCCATATTAGATGTGGCCAGCAGGGCTAAGGAGTGATCACCACCAATGAAAGACTGGGTTATAATATTACTATGAAGTTCTCATCACGGGAAGCCATATGGGCATGACTGCGAGGGTTAGTTAGAGACTGCAACTGTTGAGAGGCAGTGTGATATAATAGGAATGGCCCTGTCAGAAACTGGGTGCAAGGGCAGCTAGGAGGCATTAACAGATGCCGAGACAGCAAACTATGTAGGCTATGAACTCACTATACGATAATAAAAATAAAGCTACAGCTAGCCTCAATAGAGGAAAAATTTCAAATTTTTGAAGACAAATGAAAACATTTTAAAAGGCAGCCAACATGACAGATCACCTACATGGGAGCAACAATTAACCTGACAGCTGACTTCCCAACAGCAAGAGTGGAAACCAGATGACAGTAAAGTAATCCCATCAAAGTGAATACCATCGAGAGAAAAAACTGGCAGCTTAGTAGAGTACTTAGCTATGCAAACTTAAAGACAATTAAAAATAAATAATTTCCAGAGCCTCCTCCCGCCCCCCGCACACACAAAAAGGAAGAGACAGAGGAAGAACATTTACCACCAATAGATTCTCACTAAAAGAAATTCTGAAGATACTACGTACTTAGGAAGAAGAACCCTGGACCTTGCCAGATGGAATACATAGGAATCAAATCAACTACATCTGTGGGAAGAGATGACAGAAAAGCTCAATATCATCAGTCAGAACAAGACCAGGGGCTGACTGTGGAACAGACCATCAATTGCTCATATGCAAGTTCAAGCTGAAGCTGGAGAAAGTTAGAACAAGTCCAGGAGAGCCAAAGTACGGCCTTGAGTACAACCCGTCTGAATTTAGAGGCCATCTCAAGAATAGATTTGGCATGGTGAACACTAATGACTGAAGACCAGACGAGTTGTGGAATGACATCAAGGGCATCATACATGAAAAAAGCAAGAGGTCATTAAAAAAACAGGAAAGAAAGAAAAGACCAAAATGGAGGTCAGAAAGCACTCTGCAACTTGCTTTTGAATGTCAAGTAGCTAAAGCAAAAGGAAGAAATGATGAAGTAAAAGAGTTGAACAGAAGAGTTCAAAGGGCAGCTCAAGGAGACAAAGTATTATAATGACATATCCAAAGCCCCGGAGATGGAAAGCCAAAAAGGAAAAACACGCTCTGCATTTCTTAAGCTAAAAGAACTGAAGAAAAAATTCAAGCCTCGAGTTGCAATATTGAAGAATTCTATGGGGAAAATATTAAATGATGCACGAAGCATCAAAAGAACATGGAAGGAATACACAGAGTCACTATACCAAAAACAGTTGGTCGACATTCAACCATTCCAGGTGGTAACATATGAGTAGGAACCAATGGTACTGAAGGAAGAAGTCCAAGCTGCACTGAAGGCATTGGCAAAAAACAAGGCTTCAGGAGTTGATGGAATACCAGTTGAGATGTTTCAACAAACAGATACAGTGCTGGAGGTACTCACTTGTCTATGCCAAGAAATTTGAAAGACAGCTACATGGCCAACCAACTGGACGAGATCCATATTTATGCCTATTCCCAAGAAAGGTGATCCCACCGAATGTGGAAATTATCAAACAATATCGTTAATATCATGTGCAAGTAAAATTTTGCTGAAGATCATTCAAACGTGGCTGCAGCAGGATATCGATAGGAAACTGCCAGAGAGTCAAGCTGGATTCAGAAGAGCATGTGGAACCAGGGATATCATTGCTGATGTCAGATGAACCCTGGCTGAAAGCAGATAATACCAGAAGGAGGTTTACATGTGTTTTATCGACTATGCAAAGGCATTCGACCATGTGGGTCATAACAAATTATGGGTGACATTGGGAAGGATGGGAATTCCAGAACACTTAATTGTGCTCAGGGGGAATAATCTGTACATGGATCAAGCAGAACAAGTGGATACTGCATGGTTTAAAGTCAGGAAAGGTGTGTGTAAGGGTTGTGTCTTTTCACCATACCTATTCAATCTGTGGAAACCCTGGTGGTGTGGTGGTTAAGTGCTATGGCTGCTAACCAAAGGGTCGGCAGTTCAAATCTGCCAGGCGCTCCTTGGAAACTCTATGGGGCAGTTCTACTCTGTCCTAAAGGGTTGCTATGAGTCGGAATTGGCTCAACGGCAATGGGTTTTTTTTTTTTTTTTTTTTATTCAATCTGTACGCTGAGCAAATAATCTGAGAAGCTGGACTATATGAAGGAGAACAGGATGTCAGGATTGGAGGAAGACTCATTAACAACCTGAATTATGCAGATGACACAACCTTGCTTGCTGAAAGTGAAGAGGACTTGAAGCACTTAATCTGATGAAGATCAAAAACCACAGCCTTCAGTATGGATTACACACCAACATAAAGAAAACAAAAATCCTCACAGCTGGACCATAAACAACATCATGATAAACAGGCAAAAGATTGAGGTTGTCAAGGATTTCATTTCACTTGGATCCACAATTAACATCCACGGAAGCAGCAGTCAAGAAATCAAAAGTCGCATTGCATTGGGCAAATCTGCTGTGAAAGATCTCTTTAAGGTGAAAAAGCAAAGATGTCACCTTGAAGACTAAGGTGCGCCTGACCCAAGCCATGCTGTTTTCAATCACCTCCTATGCCTGTGAAAGCTGGACTATGAATAAAGAAGACTGAAGAATTGATGCCATTGAATTGTGGTGTTGGAGAAGAATATTGAATATACCATGGCCTGCCAAAAGAACAAACAAGTCTGTCTTGGAAGTGGTACAGCCAGAGTGCTCCTTAGAAGCAAGAATGGCGAGACAACATCTCACATACTTTGGACATGTCGTCAGGAGGGATGAGTCCCTGGAGAAGGCCATGATGCTTACTAAAGTAGAGGGTCAGCGAAAAAGAGGAAGACCCTCAATGAGATGGATTGACACAGTGGCTGCAACAATGGGCTCAAGCGTAACAGTGATTGTGAGGATGGCGCAGGACCAGGCAGTGTTTTGTTTTGTTGAGCATAGGGTCGCTACGAGTCGGAACTGACTCAATGGCACCTAACAACAACTTTTCCCGTAGGTATTCCTCTTGACTATTTTTAACAACTAAGTACCTCAGTGTAAATAATGTTATATATAGTGGTGTTGACTTCAATAATAATGTTTTTAGAGTTGGTCACTAAGTATAATGCTGTTTTAGGGATTGAGATGAACATTTCTCATTATGTTAAAGAAGAATCTATATATTCCTATTTAATTAAATTTTTTAAATCCAGAATGGATGTCAAACTTTATCAAATGCCTTTTTAGTATCCATAGAGATTACCTTAGTATTTGTCCCTAGTTACATCTTTAAGGAGCCCTGGTGGTGCAACAAAGAGCCTTGGTGGCACAGTTGTTAAGCACTCGGCTGCTAACTGAAATGTTTGAGGTTCAAATCCACCACGGGAGAAAGATGTGGCAGCCTGCTTCCTTAAAGATTACAATCTTGGGAACCCTTTGGGGCAGTTCTACTCTGTCCTATCGATTTGCTATGAATCAGAATTGACTTGATGCCAATGGGGTTTTTTTTTTTCTTGAGGGGGCAGAGGGTTGGTGGTGCAATGGTGAAGTGTTCGACTGCTAACCAAAAGCCTGGTGGTTTGAACCCACTCAGTGGCTCCATGGGAGAAAGACTGGGTTGTCTGCTCCCATAAAAATTACGGCTTAGGAAACCCTATGGAGGTAGTTCTACTCTGTTCACAGGGGGTCTCTATGAGTCGACATCGACTCAAAGGCACCTAGCAGCAACAACAACAATTACATGTTTACATCTATTAATATGATGAAATATATTACAATGTATTTCCTCATATTGACTCAGCCATGCATCTCTCATGCATTTCACATGGTCACGGTGTATTATCATTTATGTTAAAAAATTTTTTTTTTTTAATTTGGGGTAATTATTTCACTATTCACAATGAAAATGGAAATTGATGGTTTTGTTTTTCTGCAACCTTTTTCCAGATTTGGTGGTAATACTATGTTTATTTCATTTTAAAAAATCCTTTGGGGAATTTTTTTTATGTCCTGTAAGAGGTGAAATTACATGAGACTTACCTGAATTCCAGATAACATCTTCATCCACAGAGGAAGAGCTTTCCCACCCCTTCTTTTTCCTGCCTCCAGCTCCCACCAAGGAGAAGGCAGAGGCAGTAGCAGAGGTCCACGGAGAAGAGAAAGCACGAGGTGGGAAATACAGAAGTCAATGTTGCTTTCTTCTCTGTCGTCGTCTTCAGCTTTTCGGCCTGAAGCAGTATTGCGATGGAGGTGGGCAGAAGCTTAAACTTTAAATGGAGCTCAGAACTTTTATTATTAAACTGGATTGCACCTTTTCATTGCTGAACGGCGCCTCTTCCTGTGACTTGAAGTGCTGAAGGACTGTTTATAATCTAAGAGTTACTAGAAAATCTATGGGGTTTAGACAAATCAACTGAGTGGGTTTGAAAAGGCCACAGGAGGAAAAATAAAGTTGTTTTATGGTTGCGCCCTGTTGGGTTCATCTCTTGTGTGGCAGCTACATCTGCCAGGGACACTATGAGGAATGGTGAGTAAAAAGAGTCCAGCTGTTTAAGGAAGTTAAAAAACAAAAAACCGTTTTTGACTTTCCACAATGATCCTCCAACACAGAGCTCTTTCCTTCATTCCTCTTTACATTTTAAGCACTACCTAGAAGATGGCCTTAGCTCAGAAAGATTTTGCCAATAGTGCATCATCTCTCTCAAAAGAGATAACCAGGCTGGCTCCTAGGTGTCAGAAAGAAATGGCTGGTGGAGGGCACATACTGGTCAAAGAGGTGTCACCATTCACCAGGAGTGAAACTTTCCCTCCCTGAGTGGCTTGCTGTGAAAACAAAAAGGCTTGACTCCTTCTATTGTTACCTGATATTTAAGGAGTTACCAGAAGCATAAAACAACAATTCTCTGATGATTGCAACTACTAAAGGGGAACCACTTGATAATTCAATCTCTACTATTACAAAGGAAAAGCAGGCTTGCAGTAGAGTGTCCTAATCTTGTTGACAATTATGTTAACTAAATCACCTGCAAAAGTTGGTGTGGTTGTTGAGCAGAGCACTCTTCTTTCTTTTTTACAGTTTTTCAATTATTTATGTATTTATAGTTATTTATATTCTACCACCTGTCTGTCATTTTGTCATTCTGTGGTGGCTTGCATGTTGCTGTGATGCTGAAAGCTATGCCATGGATATTTCAAATATCAGCAGGGTCACCCCTGGTAGACAGGCTTCAGCAGAGCTTCCACACTAAGGCAGACTAGGAAGAAAGGCCTGGTGATCTACTTCTAAAAATTAGCCAATGAAAACCCTATGGATCACAACAGAATGTTGTCCCGTATAGTGCTAGAAGGTAAACCCACTAAACTGGACAGCACTCAAAACACACGGTGGCCTCAGTATGGACTCCAGCGTACCAATGATAGTGAAGATGGCACAGGACCAGGCAGAGTTTCATTCTGTTGTACATGGGGTCTCCACAAACTGGAGCCGACTTGACAGCAATGAACAACATCTATTTATTTTCTTTCATTTTTATTCCCATTCCCCTTTCTCCCTCAGTGAGCAACAATTAATTTGATGTGTATCCATTTATTTTTATGTGTTGTAGCAAAGCAGGCACTATTTCATGTAGATATATTTTACATTTCCATAAATGGTTTTGTGCTATAGAGCTCATTCTACTTTTTGTTTTCTTTTTCTTTTTTCACCCAAAAATAAACCCACTGCCGTCGAGTCGATTCCAACGCCGTCGAGTCAATTCCAACTTTCACCCAGCACTGTGTAATTAAGATCTTCCCATCATCCAACCTGTTGCTTCCAAAGTTTGCATAGTCATCCATGGTGTACATCCAATCCTATCACAGTGATGAGCAGCCAGATTTCTTCAAATTCTCATCAAAACCCTGTGATAAAAATCTTCATGTAAGACACCTGTGAACCTGTGTGGTGAGTTCTTTAGGATGGATAGACAGACAGATGGATGGATGGATGGATGGTTGGACAGATGGATGGACTGACAGATGATAGATAGGTAGGTAGGAAGGAAGGAAGGAAGGGAGGGAGGAAAGAAGGAAAGAAATAAAGAAGGAGAGAGAGAGAGAAAGGTAGGAAGGAAGGAAGGAAGGAAGGAAGGAAGGAAGGAAGGAAGGAAGGAAGGAAGGAAGGAAGGAAGGAAGGAAGGAAGGAAGGAAGGAAGGAAGGAAGGAAGGAAGGAAGGAAGGAAGGAAGGAAGGGAGGGAGAGAGAGAGAAAGAAAGAGAGAGAGAAAGAAAGAGAGCGAGAGAGAAAGAAAGAAAGAAAACCCTGGTGGCATAGCGGTTAAGAGCTATGGCTGCTAACCAAAGGGTCAGCAGCTCAAATCCACCAGGTGCTCCTTGAAAACTCTGTAGGGCAGCCCCACTCTGTCTTATAGGGTCACTATGAGTCGAAATTGATGGAGATGGGTTTTATACATATATATATTTCATATATATATATGGAAAAAACCATTGCTACTGAGTTGATTCCAACTCATATCATATATATATATATATTTATATCCAGAAGAGAAATTACTAGGTCATAGGTTGGGGGCGGTGATGATTCAGTGACAGAACTCTCATCTCCCATGAAGGAGACCCAGATTCAACTCCTGCCCAATGCACCCCACGCACAGCTACCACCAGTCTGTCAGTGAAGGCTTGAGTGTTGCTGTAATGCTTGACAGGTTTCACTGGAGCTTCCAGGCTAAGACAGACTAGGAAGAGAGGCCTGGCAATCTACTTCTGAAAATCAACCAGTGAAAACCCTATGGATCACAATAGTCCAATCCTGTTGTGTGCGGGGCCACCATGAATTGGGGGACCCCTCAACAGCAGCTGACAACAACAATAACATATATATGTCAAATCTATAACATGGCTGAGGAGGGCCAATTGCTTTTCCAAATGACTGCACTAAACCACCCTCCCACAAATAGCCCACTAACGTTTCTAATACCCACATCCAACTAGGTATCTTTGTAAATTTCACCTGATGTAAAAACCGATAAATCATTGTTATTTTACTTTGCATTGCTCTGGTTACTAATAAGTTTGAACATTTCTTCATATGCTCAATGGCCTTTTAGATAGAGTCTGTTCAAATCCTTTGACCATTTTTCTATGGTGTTTGCTCCCTTTTTTTTTGTGGCTTTATAGAGTTGCTTTTTTTTTTTTTTTTTTTTTAAATTTTTATTAAGCTTCAAGTGAACATTTACCATCCCAATCAGTCTGTCACATGTAGGTTTACATACATCTTACTCCCTTCTCCCACTTGCTCTCCCCCTATTGAGTCAGCCCTTACAGTCTCTCGTTTCGTGCCAATTTTGCCATCTTCCCTCTCTCTCTATCTTCCTATCCCCCCTCCAGTCAAGAGTTGCCAACACACTCTCCCGTGTCCACCTGATTTAATTAGCTCACTCTTCATCAGTATCTCTCTCCCCCCCACTGACCAGTCCTTTTCATGCCTGATGATTTGTCTTCGGGGATGGTTCCTGTCCTGTGCCATCAGAAGTTCTGGGGAGCATTGTCTCTGGGATTCCTCTAGTCGCAATCATACCATTAGGTGTGGTCTTTTAATGAGAATTTGGGGTCTGCATCCCATTGGTCTCCCGCTCCCTCAGGAGTTGTCTGTTGTGTTCCCTGACAGGGCAGACATCGATTGTGGCCGGGCACCAACTTGTTCTTCTGGTCTCAGGATATTGTAGGTCTCTGGTTCAAGTGGCCCTTTCTGTCTCTTGGGTTCTTAGTTGTCGTGTGACCTTGGTGTTCTTCCTTTGTCTTTGCTCCCGGTGGGTTGAGACCAATTAATGTATTTTAGATGGCTGCTTGTTGGCATTTAGGACCCCAGGTGACACAATTCAAAGTGGGATGCAGAGTGTTTTCATAATAGAATTGTTTTGCCCATTGATTTAGAAGTCCTCTCAAACCAAGTTCCCCAGACCCCAGCCCCTGCTTCGCTATCCTTTGGAGCTTTCATTTTATCTCGGAAACCTCTTTACTTTTAATCCTGTCCAATTAGGCTGACCTTCCTTGTTTTGAGTGTTGTCTTTCCCTTCACCCAAAGCAGTTCCCATGTACAGATTGATCAATAAAAAGCCCTCTCCCTCCCTCCCTCCCTCCCTCCCTCCCCCCTTTGTAACCACAAAAGTATGTGTTCTTTTCCGTTTTTTCTATTTCTCAAGATCTTATAATAGTGGTCTTATACAATATCTGTCCTTTTGCAACTGACTCATTTCGCTCAGCATAATGTCTTCCAGATTCCTCCATGTTATGAAATGTTTCAGAGATTCGTCACTGTTCTTTATCGATGCGTAGTATTCCATTGTGTGAATATACCACAATTTATTTACCCATTCGTCCGTTGATGGACATCTTGGTTGCTTCCAGCTTTTTGCTATTGTAAACAGAGCTGCAATAAACATGGGTGTGCATATATCTGTTTGTATGAAGGCTCTTGTATTTTTAGGGTATATTCCGAGGAGTGGGATTTCTGGGTTGTATGGTAGTTCTATTTCTAACTGCTTAAGATAACGCCAGATGGATTTCCAAAGTGGTTGTACCATTTTACAATCCCACCAGCAGTGTATGAGAGTTCCAGTCTCTCCGCAGCCTCTCCAACATTTATTATTTTGTGATTTTTGAATTAATGCCAGTCTAGTTGGTGTCAGGTGGAATCTCATCGTAGTTTTAATCTGCATTTCTCTAATGACTAATGATCGAGAGCATTTTCTCATGTATCTGTTGGCTGCCTGAATATCTTCCTTAGTGAAATGTGTGTTCATATCCTTTGCCCACTTCTTGATTGGGTTGTTTGTCTTTTTGTGGTTGAGTTTTGACAGAATCATGTAGATTTTAGAGATCAGGCGCTGGTCTGAGATGTCATAGCTGAATATTCTTTCCCAGTCTGTAGGTGGTCTTTTTACTCTTTTGGTGAAGTCTTTAGATGAGCATAGGTGTTTGATTTTTAGGAGCTCCCAGTTATCGGGTTTCTCTTCATCATTTTTGGTAATGCTTTGTATTCTGTGTATGCCCTGTATTAGGGCTCCTAGGGTAGATCCTATTTTTTCTTCCAAGATTTTTATCGTTTTAGTCTTTATGTTTAGGTCTTTGATCCACTTGGAGTTAGTTTTTGTGCATGGTGTGAGGTATGGGTCCTGTTTCATTCTTTTGCAAATGGATATCCAGGTATGCCAGCACCATTTGTTAAAAAGACTATCATTTCCCCAATTGACTGACACTGGTCCTTTGTCAAATATCAGCTGCTCATACGTGGATGGATTTATATCTGGATTCTCAATTCTGTTCCATTGGTCTATGTGCCTGTTGTTGTACCAGTACCAGGCTGTTTTGACTACTGTAGCTATATAATAGGTTCTGAAATCAGGTAGGGTGAGGCCTCCCACTTTCTTCTTCTTTTTCAGTAATGTTTTGCTTATCCGGGGGTTCTTTCCTTTCCATATGAAATTAGTGATTTGTTTCTCTATTCCCTTAAAGTATGACATTGGTATTTGGATTGGAAGTGCGTTGTATGTATAAATGGCTTTTGGTAGAATAGACATTTTTACTATGTTGAGTCTTCCTATCCATGAGCAGGGTATGTTTTTCCATTTAAGCGTGTCCTTTTGAATTTCTTGTAGCAGAGTTTTATAGTTTTCTTTGTATAGGTCTTTTACATCCTTGGTAAGATTTATTCCTAAGTATTTTATCTTCTTGGGGGCTACTGTGAATGGTATTGATTTGGTTATTTCCTCTTCGGTGTTCTTTTTGTTGATGTAGAGGAATCCAAGTGATTTTTGTATGTTTATTTTATATCCTGAGACTCTTCCAAACTCTTCTATTAGTTTCAGTAGTTTTCTGGAGGATTTCTTAGGGTTTTCCATGTATACGATCATGTCATCTGCAAATAGTGATAGCTTTACTTCCTCCTTACCAATCTGGATACCCTTTATTTCTTCGTCTAGCCTAATTGCCCTGGCTAGGACTTCAAGTACGATGTTGAATAAGAGCGGTGATAAAGGGCATCCTTGTCTGGTTCCCGTTCTCAAGGGAAATGCTCTCAGGTTCTCTCCATTTAGAGTGATATTGGCCGTTGGCTTTGCATATATGCCCTTTATTATGTTGAGGAATTTTCCTTCAATTCCTATTTTGGTGAGAGTTTTTATCATAAATGGGTGTTGGACTTTGTCAAATGCCTTTTCTGCATCAATTGATAAGATCATGTGGTTTTTGTCTTTTGTTTTATTTATGTGATGGATTACATTAATGGTTTTTCTGATATTAAACCAGCCTTGCATACCTGGTATAAATCCCACTTGATCAGGGTGAATTATTTTTTTGATGTGTTGTTGGATTCTATTGGCTAGAATTTTATTAAGGATTTTTGCATCTATGTTCATGAGGGATATAGGTCTAAAATTTTCTTTTTTTGTAATGTCTTTACCTGGTTTTGGTATCAGGGAGATGGTAGCTTCATAGAATGAGTTGGGTAGTATTCCGTCTTTTTCTATACTTTGAAATACCTTCAATAGTAATGGTGTTAAGTCTTCTCTGAAGGTTTGGTAGAACTCTGCAGTGAAGCCATCTGGGCCAGGACTTTTTTTTGTTGGGAGTTTTTTGATTACCGTTTCAATCTCTTTTTTTGTTATGGGTCTATTTAGTTGTTCTACTTCTGAATGTGTTAGTTTAGGTAAGTAGTGTTGTTCCAAGAATTTATCCATTTCTTCTAGGTTTTCAAATTTGTTAGAGTACAATTTTATGTAGTAATCTGATATGATTCTTTTGATTTCATTTGGTTCTGTTGTGATGTGGTCCTTCTCGTTTCTTATTCGGGTTATTTGTTTCCTTTCCTGTTTTTCTTTAGTCAGTCTAGCCAATGGTTTATCAATTTTGTTAATTTTTTCAAAGAACCAGCTTTTGGCTTTGTTAATTCTTTCAATTGTTTTTCTGTTCTCTAATTCATTTAGTTCAGCTCTAATTTTTATTATTTGTTTTCTTCTGGTGCCTGATGGATTCTTTTGTTGCTCACTTTCTATTTGTTCAAGTTGTAGGGACAGTTCTCTGATTTTGGCTCTTTCTTCTTTTTGTATGTGTGCATTTATCGATATAAATTGGCCTCTGAGCACTGCTTTTGCTGTGTCCCAGAGGTTTTGATAGGAAGTATTTTCATTCTCGTTGCTTTCTAAGAATT
Source organism: Loxodonta africana (assembly GCF_030014295.1). Taxonomy (NCBI): domain Eukaryota; kingdom Metazoa; phylum Chordata; class Mammalia; order Proboscidea; family Elephantidae; genus Loxodonta; species Loxodonta africana. The sequence goes on from NC_087358.1 coordinate 61,531,155, forward strand.
TCCTTATTCCCTCCTTGATGTCTTCTATAACCCAGTCTTTTTTCAGGAGGGTATTGTTCATTTTCCAAGTATTTGATTTCTTTTCCCTAGTTTTTCTGTTATTGATTTCTAGCTTCATTGCCTTGTGGTCTGAGAAGATGCTTTGTAATATTTCGATGTTTTGGATTCTGCAAAGATTTGTTTTATGCCCTAATATGTGGTCTATTCTAGAGAATGTTCCATGTGCGCTAGAAAAAAAAGTATATTTTGCAGCAGTTGGGCGGAGAGTTCTGTATAAGTCAATGAGGTCAAGTTGGTTGATTGTTGTAAGTAGGTCTTCCGTGTCTCTATTGAGCTTCTTACTGGATGTCCTGTCCTTCTCCGAAAGTGGTGTGTTGAAGTCTCCTACTATATATGTGGAGGTGTCTATCTCACTTTTCAATTCTGTTAAAATTTGATTTATGTATCTTGCAGCCCTGTCATTAGGTGCGTAAATATTTAATATGGTTATGTCTTCCTGATCAATTGTCCCTTTTATCATTATATAGTGTCCTTCTTTATCCTTTGTGGCGGATTTAAGTCTAAAGTCTATTTTGTCAGAAATTAATATTGCTACTCCTCTTCTTTTTTGCTTATTGTTTGCTTGATACATTTTTTTCCATCCTTTGAGTTTTAGTTTGTTTGTGTCTCTAAGTCTAAGGTGTGTCTCTTGTAGGCAGCATATAGATGGATCGTGTTTTTTTATCCAGTCCGTGACTCTCTGTCTCTTTATTGGTGCATTTAGTCCATTTACATTCAGCGTAATTATAGATAAGTAAGTTTTTAGTGCTGTCATTTTGATGCCTTTTCATGTGTGTTGTTGGCCATTTCATTTTTCCACATACTTTTTTGTGCTGAGACGTTTTTCTTAGTAGCTTGTGAGATCCTCATTTTCATAATGTTTAACTTTGTGTTTATTGAGTCGTTACGTTTTTCTTGGCTTTTTTCTTGAGTTATGGAATTGATATTCCTTTTTGTGGTTACCTTTTTATTTACCCCTATTTTTCTAAGTAAAAACCTAACTTGTATCCTTCTATTTCGCCTTGTATCACTCTCCATCTGGCAGTTCAATGCCTCCTATATTTAGTCCCTCTTTTTGGTTATTTTGATCGTTTATCTATTGATTTCCATGATTTCCTGTTGTGTGTATTATTTTGTTTATTTATTTTTTAGAATTAGTCTTAATTTGTTTGTTTTTGTGCTTTCCCTGTTTGAGTTGCGTTGATATCAGGACGTTCTGTTTTGTGACCTTGTATTGTGCTGGTACCTGATATTATTGGTCACCAGGCCAAACAATCTCCTTTAGCATTTCTTGCAGTCTTGGTTTAGTTTTTGCAAATTCTCTAAACTTGTGTTTATCTGTAAATATCTTAATTTCTCCTTCATATTTCAGAGAGAGTTTTGCTGGATATATGATCCTTGGTTGGCAATTTTTCTCGTTTAGTGCTCTGTATATGTCGTCCCATTCCCTTCTTGCCTGCATGGTTTCTGCTGAGTAGTCTGAACTTATTCTTATTGATTCTCCCTTGAAGGAAACCTTTCTTTTCTCCCTGGCTGCTTTTAAAATTTTCTGTTTGTCTTTGGTTTTGGCAAGTTTGATGATGATATGTCTTGGTGTTTTTCTTTTTGGATCAATCTTAAATGGGGTTCGATGAGCATCTTGGATAGATATCCTTTCTTCTTTCATGATGTCAGGGAAGTTTTGTGTCAGGAGTTCTTCAACTATTTTCTCTGTGTTTTCTGTCCCCCCTCCCTGTTCTGGGACTCCAATTACTCGTAAGTTATCCTTCTTGATAGAGTCCCACATGATTCTTAGGGTTTCTTCATTTTTTTTAATTCTTTTATCTGATTTTTTTCCAGCTATGTTGGTGTTGTTTCCCTGGTCCTCCAGAAGTCCCAGTCTGCATTCTAATTGCTCGAGTCTGCTCCTCTGACTTTCTATTGCGTTGTCAAATTCTGTAATTTTATTGTTAATCTTTTGGATTTCTACATGCTGTCTCTCTATGGATTCTTGCAACTTGTTAATTTTTCCACTATGTTCTTGAATAATCTTTTTGAGTTCTTCAACAGTTTTATCAGTGTGTTCCTTGGCTTTTTCTGCATTTATCCTAATTTCATTTGTGATATCTTTAAGCATTCTGTAAATTAGTTTTTTATATTCTGTATCTGATAATTCCAGGATTGTATCTTCATTTGGGAAAGATTTTGATTCTTTTGTTTGGGGGGTTGGAGAAGCTGTCATGGTCTGTTTCTTTATGTGGTTTGATATGGACTGCTGTCTCCGAGCCATCACTGGGAAACTAGATTTTCCAAGTAGTCAGCTGGTGCGCTGGCTCCTAGTTCTGAAAACAGTCGCTGTCTGCCCGTATTTGTTCGTCCTCCGTCTCTAAGTCTGTGCTTGTTGTTCAGAGTTCATAGATTGTTATGTATGTGATCGATTCCCTTGTTTTTCCGAGTCTTTGTTGCAAGAGGGATCCGCGGGAGCGTCCATCTAGTCCGCCATCTTGGCCCCCCTCCTAGAGTTGCTTTTTTTTTTATGTATGCTAAATATTAATCTCTTGTTGCTTTAGACATTGCCATGATTTTTTTTCAATCTGTAGTTGAACTGAAGCCCTTAATTCTTTTTACTGGGTTTTAAGTGAAAGTTTACAGTGCAAATTAGCTTCTCATTTGAAAATTTATACACAAATTATTTTGTGACATTGGTTGCAATCCTTGTAATGTGTCTTCCCCCTTTCTCTTTCTACCCCGGGCTCCCCAAGTCCATTTGTCCAGGATTCCTGTCTCTTCCTGCCTTCTTGTCTTTGCTTTTGGGCAGGTGTTGCCCATTAGGTCTCCTATACTAGATTGAACTAAGAAGCACACTCCTCACATGTGTTATTGTTTGTTTTGTAGGCCTGCCTAATCTTTGGCTGAAAGGTGGCCTTCGGGAATGGCTTCAGTTCAGAGTTAGCAAGGTGCCTGGGGGCCATAGTTTTGGGGGTTCCTCCAGTCTGTGTCAGACCAGTGAGTCTGGTCTTTTTTGTGAATTTGATTTATGTTCTACATTTTTCTTCCGTCCTGTTGGGAACCCTGTATTGTGATCCCTGTCAGAGCAGTTGGTGGTGATAGCCAGGCACCATCTATTTCCTCTGGAAGCCCTTAATTATTTTTTGTAATCAAATTCATGAATCCTTGTTTTATTTTCATTTTTATTATTGTTTAAGAAATCCTAAGCCACCTGTAAAGCTGTGTGGTGAGGCTAGTGTTGCAAAAGCAGACTCGCTGTATGGACAGTAAATAAAACTGTATTGCTGCCAAATATCACATGCAAGGACATGCTACAGATGGATTATAATACTAAAAACAAGAAATAATACTATTAAATTTTTTCAAGATAATATTGAAAAAATATTAAAAATATATTTAATATAAAAAATAATAATAATATATTTAATATAAAAAATACTAAAAATATATTTTTCAATATTATCTTGAATAAATTTAATAGTATTATTTCTTGTTTTTAGTATTATAATCCATCTGTAGCATGTCCTTGCATGTGATATTTGGCAGCAATACAGTTTTATTTACTGTCCATACAGCGAGTCTGCTTTTGCAACACTAGCCTCACCACACAGCTTTACAGGTGGCTTATATGAAGATTTTCATCACAGGGTTTTGATTGATGAAGCCACCCCTATTGCAGATTAAGTTCCTATATATTCAGGGTCTTCCTCTGGGCTCTGTAGTCCATTCCACAGATCCATTTGTTCCCACACAAATGCTATACTGAGTTTGTATCTGTATTTTATTATTATAATTTTAGTGAAAGTATACACAGCCAAAGATAAAGTATTTCAACAATTTCTACATGTACAATTCAATGACATTGATTACATTCTTCTAGTTGTGCTACCATTCTCACTATCCTTTTCCAAATTATCCTACCATCGTTATCTCAAAATCACTGTCCCCTAAGCATCCCATCCAACTTTTGGAGTTGCCATTGTCAATATGATCTCACATAGATAATTCTTTAAAAGAGCACAATGCTCAAAGCAGATGTACTTTACTAAATAAGATAAGCTGTTCTTGGTTCAAAGGAGACTTCAGGGGATAGTTTTGGTTTAAGACCTAAAGTTTAAAGATTATCTCAGGGCGATAGTTTCGGGAATTCATCCAGCCTCAGTTGCTCCAGAAAGTCTGGATGCTCTGTGTTTCTATATCATATTATAAAATCCTGTGTGTCAGAATCCCTTTTGTTCTCCTTTTCAAAACTGAGTTGGCTGCTTATAGGCCATATACATTATAAAGTGAGATTATTGAGTTTCTCAAGGTGTGTGACTGAAATTTTACATTTGTTTTGGTTCTCTATATGATAAAAATATAATGAATGAGGGTGGTATAGGCAGGGTAGAGAGAAAAAAAGCAAAATGTTCAGGCGAATACTTTGTGCTTATTTATCAGACTAATTCATTTAAAATGATGAGTGACAGAACTGTGGGAAGAAGCCCCTCCACAGGCATGAGGGTCCTGCCAAGCATTGTTGTTAGTTGCCGTCAAGTTGACTCTGACTCATGGTGACCCCATGTACAACAGACAAAACGTTGCCCAGTCCTGCACCATCTTCATGATCTTTGGTATGTTTGAGTTCATTGTTGTACCTACTGTGTATTTTGAGTGACTTGGGGGCACTTGGGGCTTATTTTCCAGCACTGTGTCAGACAACCTTTTGTTGTGATGTGTAAGGATTTCATTGAGGAATTTTTGGAAGTAGATCATCAGGCCTTTCTTCCTAGTCTGTCTTAGTCTGGAAGCTTTGCTGACACCTGTCGACCATGGGTGACCCTGCTGGTATTTGAAATACCAAATGGTATAGCTTCCAGCATCACAGCAACACACAACCACCACAGTAGGACAAACTGACAGACGGGTGGTGGCCTGCCAAACACAGTGGTATGATATCAAGCCCTCCCCATCCCAACCTTTCTTCTGAATTTCCTCAGCATTTTCCTGATATTTGGGTCCCGTATTCTTAGGTGGTTTTGCTCTGGAAGTTCCACTAAATGAGGCATATCTAGGTATATATCTGCATGATTAGGGCCTGGCTTAGATACAACTGTGAGTTTGTCAAGATTGTCTTTTAGACTCTTGACCCCAGCTCCCCTTCTCATGTCTCATCATCCCTAGATTTCCCTCCCACCCTTCTTCAGGCACATGTGCTTCAGGCTTCTCTGCCCTACTCCCTGTCAATCGGCTCTCAGGAGAGGACCTAACAGCCAAGCCACACGTTTAATTGCAGAGGGAAAGACTTTATCATGTTGAAGAGTTCCAGGCATGTGCAAGGAATTTGGAAAGTTAGTTGAGGATAGAGGCTTTGGCCCTGATACTTGGAATCCTAAGGTGGAGGTTACTGATTATCCATCTGTTCACCTGTGTATGAGGCTTGGCCTGTGTGAAATCAATGGGTCTAGAGCTGCGCTGTCCCAGAGCCATGTGTGCCCACTGGGCATGTGAAATGTGCCTGATGAAAATTACAGTTGGTTCTGTAAATGTAAAATACACAATGGCCTTTGAAGACCTAGTTCAAACATAAGAATGAAAATATCTCAATAATTTTTATAATAATTATATTAAATTATAGTATTTGGAATACAAGCTCTTAGCCACTGAGCCGCCAGGGCTCCAATATTTGGGATATACTGGGTTAAATAAAACATATTATTAAATTAATTTCATCTGTTTCTTTTTACGTTTTTAAATGTGGCTACTATAAAATTTAAAAATCACATGTTTATACACGTGTGTGTATGTATAATATATATGTATCTACAATGAAGAGATAAATTGTCATCTTTGCAAATAACACAGTTTCCTAACTAGAAAATGCAAGACAATCAATATCTTGTGACAACTAATAAGAAAGCTCAGTAAGGTGTCCAAATACAAGATGAACTTAAAAAAATCAATAACTCTCCCATATAGAAGCAATCATCATTTGGAAAATTTAATGGAAAATGTCACATACATAGTAGCAATAGAGACTGTAAAATATCCAGGAATGAGCATTACAAGAAGTGTGTAAAATATGTATTAAAAAAAAAAAAAGGTAAAACTGTGTTGAAGGATATAAAGAAATTCTTGGATAAATGAATAGGTGTACAATGTATCTGAATGGAAAGTTTCCTTATTACAATGACATCCATTATTCTGAAATTAATACATAAATTAATGTAATCCCAATCAAATTCCCAAGATAATTTTACAAATGGAACTTAATATGGTTATTTGAATGTTTGTTTAAAAAAAAAAAAGGCACAAAAATAGTCAAGGAATTTTGAAGAAGAGTGCTTGCCACATTAGATATCATATATAGCATAAAAGTACACCAACGAAATCAGTGTCATAGTGGTAAAAGAAAAGAAATATACCAACAACCAAAAAAACACAGAGATCCTAAAAACAAATGTATAAATGTACATCCGGAGTTCCTTTGGGTTTTATTCAGTTTTGAAGCCTGCCACTCTAGCCTCCAGGACCCCTGGTGGTCAGCAGTTCGAATCCACCAGTCACTTCTTGGAAACCCTATGGGCAGTTCTACTCTGTCTTACAGAGTCACTATGAGTTGGAATTGACTGGATGGCAACAGGCTTGGTTTGGTCTGGTTTACCCTAGTCTCCAGTCAATACTGGCACCTTCGTTTCCTTAGTGGAAGGAATTTATTAGAAAGCCACAGAGATTCCAAAAACAAAGGTACATATATATGTAATACAGTTTAGGATAGAGATAAATTTTAAGCTGTAGGTAATTGATATCCTACTAATAAACAACATTATGACAACTGGCTGTGTATTTGGAAAAAAATTAAAGCTATATTCCCTGCTTACATATATAAAATTAAATCTCAGATGTATCGATGAAAACTATAAAAGTGTTAGAAGAAAACACAGGTGATTCTTTTAATAACTTTAGCGGGCGGAAGGTCATCATAAAGAAGTCACAGTACCCAGATGCCACATAGGGATAAAAACACAGATTTGACTAAATACAAAATTTTAAACACCTGTCTGATAAAAGACACCACAAAGTTAAAAGGTAAGAAAATAGCTGTAAGATTAAAATATAAAGGAAAAAATTAAGATGTTCAAATCATAAAGAGCTCCTACTCTGCTACTTTCAATAATAAAAAGATGAATACCTCCGGGGTCAGGAGGGAAGACAGAAGATAAGAATAGGCAACTCCCATGGTAGCCTATTCAACTACTCCACTTTACCAGTGTAGTGAAAATAGGCAATATGTAAATAAGTGGACATCGTTGTGTTCCAACGAAACTTTATTTATAAAAATAGGCAGAGGGCCAGATTTGATCAAGGAACTCGCTACCCCTGATTTACTGATGCATAGTTCATGGTTCTTCCCTGTAAACATATAGAAAATTTTCAAATCTCTATTATTCAGGGAAATGTAAATGAAAACACTAGTGTATTAGTCATCAATATATAAAGGAGTGGACATGGATATATGCCAATAAAACTTTGTTTATGAAAACAGGTGGAAGGCCAGATTGACCAAGGGACTGTAGTTGCCACCTGTTTTAGGCTGGGTTCTCTACAGCAGCAAAATGAGTGAAGCATATGAGTGAAATACAGAGAGAGAGAGATTTATTTCAAGGAAATGGCTCATGCAGTTGTGGATGCTGGCAAGTCCCAAATCTGTGCATCAGGGTCAGGCTGGAGGCTTTTCTGGACTTACATGGTTTCAGAGGCTGACAATCCCAAAATCTGCAGGTCATGTAGCAGGCTGCTAACTTACGGGGTTGCGGGAGTTGGTAAATCCAAAATCTGGAGGTCACGTGGCAGGTTGCTGGCTCATGTCCTAAGAACTGGAGGTCAGAGGGTGATGCGATGAATGCAGTATGGAGAGAGAGAGCAAGGTTTGCCAAAACATCTATATATACTGGAGGCAGGACACGCCCCAAGGGAATTCCCTTTCCAACTGATTGGCTGTTCACATCACATCACAAAATGGAGGATGATTACATAATCTCTGCCAAACCACTGAGAATTCTGACCTAACCAAGTTGACACATAACATTAACCATCACCAAAACCCGTTGCCATCGAGTCAATTCTGAGTCAGAGCAGCCCTACAGGACAGAATAGAACTGCCCCACAGGTTTCCAAAGAGCAGCCGGTGGATTTGAACTGCCAATGTTTTGGCTAGCAGCTGGTTTATTAGCCATTACAGCACCCCCTTATTTATAGTGGCATGGTTCCATTTCATTCTGGGGTGGCAACAACACTGCTGATGGGGCTTTGGTCAAGGCCACATCAAACACCACATCTGCAGTGCCAGCAGGGATTACCGTATTGATCGAACCTTCCTGCTGCCCAGCCTCTGGAGTTCCCTTGGGTCTCACTCATTTTTGAAGTCTGCTACTCTAGCCTCCAGTCAATACTGGCCCCTATACTTTCTTCGTGGTAGAAATTTATTGGAAAACTATTTGCTTAAGGTAGTCCGCGTTTCTGTTAGCTTCCAAATGAGAAAACAGTTTGATAGAGAGGGCAATCAGTGAGCAACTACCAAACTTAAAATGAAAAAATAATGCCCTTCGACCCTTTAACAGAAATGCATCCAAAGAAATAACCTCACAAATGCACAAAAAATACATACAAGGATGTTCATTACAGCTTTGTTTGTAATGCTTCACCCTCATCTCCTATCTATCTACACTTAATCTACAGGTAATTTTATTTGGGCATATAGGCTTAAATATGGTCTATATGTTGACAACTTCCAACAAGGTCCAATCCAGCCTGGGCCTCTCCTATGAACTCCAGAGCTCTATACCCAGCTCTCTACTGAACACCTCCTTGCAGATGTTTAATAGTTCTTTGAAACTTAACATGTCCTATTGCTCAGGTAAAGAACAACAGAGTCATCTTTAATGCTTCTTTTTATCTCATATTCTACATTTGTCAGTAAATGTTGTTGACTCTCCTTTCATAAAGTCTCCAGAATTAGGCAACTTCACCTACTGCCACCATCAACCAAGGCACCACCTTTTATTCTCTGAATTATGGCAATATCCTCTAAACTGGCCTCCCTGTTCCTGTCCTTCAGTCTATATACAACAGCTTGAGGCTACTAAAATGTGAGTGCTCAGATCCCTTCAATGAGTTTCTTTCTCACGCACAGTAAAAGCCAAAATCTTAACCTAGGCCTGCAAGGTCTAATGGTTTCACCCACATTACCTCTTAACGTTGTCTTCTACTAGTATTCTCTTATTCACTCCACTACAACCACACTGGTCTCCTTGCTGTGTCTCAGAGTCTTTGCATTTTCTGTTCCCTCCGTCTGGAATTCTCTTCCTCCAGATAATCATATAGCTGGAGTTCTTGCTTCCTTCAGGTTTTTACTCAAATGTTACCTTCTCAAAGAGGCTTCACCTGGACACTAAACAATTCCAACTCTCTGACCCCAGTAGCTCATTTTTTTTTTTCTAAAGCTATATTTATTTTCTTTATAGTCTGTTATATATTCCACCTATTTATCTTGGCTGTCTTTTCCAGTAGACTCCATGAGGGCAGAGGTTTTCATCTATTTTGTTCACTGTTGAATCCCAGTATCTAAGCCAGTGCATGGTAGATAGTAAAAAAAAGATAGTAGGCACTCAAAAAATGTAACAAAAAATGATAGGGTTGCTAAGAGTTGGAGTTGACTTGATGGCAACAGGTTTAGTTTAAGGAGCCCTGGTGGCACAGTGGTTAAGTGCTCAGCTGTTAACCTAAAGGTCAGCAAATCGAACCCACCAGCCACTCTACAGGAGAAAGATGTGACAGTCTGCTTCCATAAAGCTTATAGCCATGGAATGTCCTTTATCACCACTCCTGTTCAATGTTGTGTTGGAGGCCCTAGCCAGAGCAATTAGGCTAGAAAAAGAAACAAAGGGCATTGAAATTGGTAAGGAAGAAGTAAAAGTATCTCCATTTGCAGGTGATATGATCTTATACACAGAAAACTCCAAAGAATCCTCCAGAGAACTACTGGAAGTAATAGGAGATTTCAGCAAAGTATCAGGATACAAGATAAACCTACAAAAATCCGTTGGATTCTGCTACACCAGCAAAGACAACTTTGAAGAGGGAATTAGCAAATCAATACCATTTACAGTAGCCCCCAATTAAGATAAAATACTTAGGAATAAATCTAACCAGAGACATAAAAGACCTGTACAAAGGAAACTACAAGACACTACTGCGAGAAACCAAAGGAGACCTATATAAGTGGAAAAACTTACCTTGCTCGTGAATAGGAAGACTCAACATTGCGAAAATGTCTATTCTACCCAAAGCAATCTACAGATACAATGCAATCTTGACCCAAAGTCCAACATTTTTTAATGAGATGGAGAAACGAATCAGCAACTTCATATGGAAAGGGAAGAGGCCCTAAATAAGTAAAGCATTACTGAAGAAGAAGAACAAAGTAGGAGGCCTCACGCTACCTGATTTTAGAACCTATTATACAGCCATTGTAGTCAAAACAGCCTGGTACTAGTACAAGAACAGATACATAGACCAATGGAACAGAATTGAGAATCCAGACATAAATTCATCCACCTATGAGCAGCTGATATTTTACAAAGGCCCAAAGTCTATTAAATGGGGAAAAGACAGTTTCTTTAACAAATGGTATTGGCATAACTGGATATCCACCCACAAAAAAATGAAACAAGACCCGTATCTCACACCATGTACAAAAACTAACTCAAAATGGATCAAAGACCTAAACATAAAATCTAAAATGAATGAAGATCATGGAAGAAAAAATAGGGACAATGCTAGGAGCCCTAATACATGGCATAAACAGAATATAAAACATACCTAACAATGCACAAACACCAGAAGAGAAACTAGGTAACTGAAAGTGCCTAAAAATCAAACACGCTCATCCAAATATTTTATCAAAAGAGTAAAAAGACAACCTACATGCTGGGAAAAAAAATTGGCTCTGACATATCTGATCAGCATCTAATCTTTAAAATCTATGAGACACTGCAAAACCTCCACAGCAAAAAGACAATCTAATTTTAAAAATGGGCAAAAGATATGAACAGATACTTCACTAAAGAAGACATTCAGGTAGCTAACAGATACATGAGGAAACACGATCATTAGCCATTAGAGAAAGGCAAATCAAAACTACAATGAGATACTATCTCACCCCAACAAGGCTAGCATTAATCCAAAAAACACAAAATAACAAATGTTGGAGAGGTTGTGGAGAGGCTGAAATACTCATACGCTGCTGGTGGAAATGTAAAATGATATAACCACTTTGGAAATCGATTTGGCACTTCCTTAAAAAGTTAGAAATAGAACTACCATACGATCCAGAAATCCCACTCCTTGGAATATATCCTAGAGAAATAAGAGCCTTCACATGAATAGATACATGCACACCCATGCTCATTGCAGCACTGTTCTCAATAGCAAAAAGATGGACACAACCAAGATGCCCATCAACAGATGAATGGATAAACAAATTATGGTATATATACACAACGGAATACTACTGAACGATAAAGAACAATGATGAATCCATGAAACATCTCACAACATGGATGAATCTGGAAGACATTATGCTGAATGAAATTAGTCAGGCCCAAAAGGATAAATGTTGTATGAGACCACTATTATAAGAACTTAAGGAAAAGTTTAAATCCAGAAGAAAACATTCTTTAATGGTTACCAGAGTGCGGAGGGAGGGAGAAGGAAATTCACTAACCAGATAGTAAAAAAGAATTATCTTAGGTGAAGAGAAAGACAACACACAATACAGGCGAAGTCAGCACAGCTGGGCTAAACCAAAAGCTAAGAAGCTTCCTGAACACAACCAAACACTTGGAGGGACAGAGTAGCAGGGGCGGTGGTCTGGGGACCATGGTTTTCAGGGACATCTAGGTCAATTGGCATAACAAAGTTTATTAAGAAAATGTTCTGCATCCCACTTTGGCGTCTCGGGTCTTAAAATCTTCTGAGTGGCCATCTAAGATGCATCAGTTGGTCCCAACCCACCTGGAGCAAAGGAGAATGAAGAACACACAAGATACAAGAAAAATATTAACCCAAAAGACAAAAGAGACACATAAACCAGAGACTCCGTCATCCTGAGACCAGAAGAACAGGATGGTGCCCGGCTACCACCAATGACCGCCCTGACAGGGAACACAACAGAGAATCCCTGACAGAACAGGAGAAGAGTGGGGTGCAGAACCCAAATTGAAGTAAAAAGACCAGATTAAATTGAATGAGACTAAAGGAATCCCCAGAGATATGGCCCACGTACTCTCTGTTAACTCAGAACTACAACCATTCCCGAAGCCAACTATTCAGACAAGGATTAGATCGGACTATAAAACATAAAATAATACTTGTGAAGAGTAGATACACGAGACTAAATGAACAGCTCCTGTCCAGAGGCGGGATGAGAATGCAGAAAGGCATAGGAGCTGGTTGAATGAACATGGGAAACTCAAGGTGGAAAAGGGGAGTGTGCTGTCACATTACAGGGATTACAACTAGGGTCGCATAACAATATGTGTATAAATTTTTGTATGAGAAATTAACTTGAGCTGTAAACTTGCACCTAAAGCACAACAAATAGAAAAAAAAAAAAAAAAAGGTTATGGCCTTAGAAACCCTATGGGGCAGTTCTACGCTGTCCTATATGGTTTCTACGAGTTGGAATCGACTTGAGGGCAAAGAGTTATGGGTTTTTCAAAAAATATATATTCAATGAGCGACTATTGAAGAAATGAAAACATCCTAAGAGTCTGGTAATGGTAATTATTTAAACAGATTATGGTAGACACACAGAAAGCCAGTACAGAATATGGACTTTAGAATGAGCTTGCTTGGACTATAAATCTGTCTCTGACACCTGCTGTCTTTGTGACTTTGGGAGACTCGCCCAACCTCTTAGTATCTCAGCTTCCTCACCTGCCGAATGGGGGATGGCATATGTACAAATGAGATTCCCATATTAAATGCTTAGCACAGTGCCTTAATACAGAGCAAAAGCTCAGTTAATGTTAACTATTATTATTACAGAGTCCCTGGGTGGTACAAATGATTAACATGCTTGGCTACTAACTGAAAAGGAGGACGTTTGAGTTCATCCGGAGGCACCTCAAAAGAAAGGTTTGGCTCTCTACTTCTGAGAAATGAGCCATTGAAAACTCTATGGAGTACAGCTCTACCCTGACACCCGTGAGGTAGCCGTGAGTCTGAATCGACTCCACAGCAACTGTTTATTGCTGTTATTGTGGGAAGAGAACACTATACAACATTTACAACATGAGGCAGATGTATATGTACCAACGTGGAAAGACCACAGACGTCAAAGGGGGAAAAAAAAGTACCAAAATAAACAGACGTAGTAAGATCTCATTTATGTGTAAAAAAATCCCGTGTGTGTGTGTGTGTGCGTGTGTGTGCGTGTGCGTGTGTGTGTGTTCGTGTGTGTAGATTAAAATACCTGTAAGGGAACAAACCAGACTTCTAGCAGTGGTTGCCTGTAATGAGAATGACATGGACGGCAGTTAAGAGGACTTTAGCCTTCTGCACTGTATATTTCTTCATTGTTTGGATTTCTTGATTGAATCATTTACAAGGAGCAACAATTTTTTCATTTGTTGTACATAAAAAAAAAAGTACATACAATCTTACAAATGGGGTGAAAGAGTCTTCTTATGCCTGCCTGCAGGACCTGCCTCATGAGAGGATGGTCCAGCTCTAAGATGTATGATCTTAAGGATGTTAGAAAAGGTCTCTGATTGAAATTTTTATCAAAGTTTATTAACCTTTTAAAATTAGTTTTCTTTTGGATAAGGAAATATTTAAGGCCTTTTCTAGAATCTGTATTTTTTTTCCCAAGTATACAATCATATTACAAAAGTAAAGATAAATGCTTTTCCCGACTATACTCCCCTTCCCTGTTCCATCCAAGATTCTGAAGCCCCCTCCTAGGAGCTGCATGCCTTTAACTGTGGCTGTTGTTGTGTGCTGTCGACTCCATTCCTACTCATGGCGACCCCATGTGACAGAGTAGAACTGCCCCATAGTGTTTCCTGGGCTGCAGTCTTCACAGGAGCAGATTGCTAAGTCTGTTTCCCAAGGAGCCACTGGGTGGATTAGAACCACCAATCTTTCAGTTAGGAGCCGAGCTCTTAACTGTTCTACCACCAGGGCTCCTTAAAATGTAGTCTTGAAACTTAAAGCAGTAGTCTGGTGTCTCACTGTCACCTTAAGTGTCACAAATGCCTGACCCAGGGGGCTGGTAGATCATTTCTCCTCAGTAACAGCTCTACTGTGGCCACCTTTTTCTGGTTGATAATAAATAACCCTTTCCTGTTCCTCAGGTTGGAAAACTTAAATCTTCTGTGACTCTTCCTTCCCCCTCATGTCTCATATCCAATCAGTTTTCAGTACCAGAAAGTCAACAAGCATTTATTGAGCACCTAGCCAGTGTGAGGCACAGTGCTGCAGTCAATCAGTCACGGGCTTTGCTTTTCAGGTGCTCACAGTCTAATGGGGGAATAGACATGTACGCAGACAACATGTTCTATCAAGTGCTATGGACATACAGAAGAATGAACCCTTCTTTTCCAACAAAATCTCTTACACCCATTCCTTCTGCTACCTTGCCTATTTACAACCCCCTCTCCCCCTGTAGTTGTTCCCTAATTTATCTCCCCATTTTCAATTTTCCCCATTCCAGTCCATTTCACACAGGGCAGCCAAGTGAATCTTCCCGAATCATGATTTTCATTACTTTGCTCCCATGTTCAAAAATCTTAGTATCTCATTGCCAATTTAGAAAATACAAATTTCTTTACCTTAACTCAGGGCTAGCACATACTATACACTCAATAAGAAGTAGCTGCTGAATGAATGAATGAATCTGGACCAAACCTCCCTATTCAAACATATTTTATATCCGGCTTGAGTCGCACTATTTTATCAACATGGATATAGATCCTGTCTCAAAGACTCGTGAGGCACTTTTTTGCCACTACCCCTTGCCTTTGTTCCTGTGCACCTGGGAAGCCCTTCCTAATTACTTCCTGTCAACACTTTAAAGGTCAGGTCTGGGCCCCCCTCTTCAATGGAGTCTTCCCAAAATGCCTCTCTTCTTCAAATTACTTTCAGACTTCTTGCCTGAACCACTCACTTGTTCCTTTGGAATAGGATACTGGAAATTGTTATTTTTTGATAAATATGCCCTGTCTCTCCAAATAGGATCCCCATAATTTATCAGCTTCTCTGAAACTGGAACTACAATTGTTAGCTCTCACATAATAATCACTTGGAGTGCTAAAACAATACATTGGGAAAAAGACAAAACGACATTTATTCCCAGTAGATTTGAATGACACATTCCCACGTCTACCTCCGTTGCAGGCTGAGCGAGGGACTGACAGGAAATCACAAGGCGGCGGTCCTGGCAAGCATGATAATGAATTAGGAACATACTGATCAACATCTTCTTTCCCATCAACACGACAGAATTACAAATCCAGTGCCAGGGCTAGCTCCATCAAACCCACCAGCTGTCACTGGGTATTTCATAATTTACTTGGTTTGATGATTAAAGATTCAGGCATGTTTAAGTCGGGAAATGGGAAGAAGGATTAGCAAGGTTTGTTGAGCCTCTTTGTGGTAAATTGAAAAGTAACACCCCAGTAAAACTCTCTGTGACCTTCAAGCTTCGGAGAAGAGTCAAGAAGCAAACACCCATATTTTTGTCTCATTCCACAATATTATCATCCGTTCTATTCCAAAATCCAGGAGTCCAGAGGCATAGAATAATCTGTTTAACTTGTGACTACAACTGAGGGAATTTGGGCATGTAGTCAAGCTGAGTTTTCCCAATGCTATCCACCCACCCTCCATCTGTCAGTTTGTCCTACTGTGGTGACTTGCATGTTATGATGTTGGAAGCTATGGCACTGATATTTCAAATACCAGAAGAGTCACCCATGCTGGACATGTTTCAGTGGGGTTTCCAGACTAAGACAGACTAGGAAGAAAGGCCTGGCAATCTACTCCCTATTAGTATCCAATGAAAGCCCCAGTGGGTCACAACAGAACATTGTCTGATACAGTGCAGGAAGACAAGCCTCCTAGGTTGGAAGACACTCAAAATACACAGTGACTGCAATAATAGACTTGAGCATATCAATGATCGTGAAGATAACATAGGACCGGGCAAAGTTTCTTTCTGTTGTACATGGGTCACCATGAATCAGAGCCAACTCAACGGTAACTAAGAAGAACACCCACTCATAAAGATGAGAAGTTCTCTCCGATGTCCCCCAAGCTGCTCCAAACCCTCTCCACCCCCATTCCATACCACAGCTCCCTCAGCATCATTCTATCATCCCACTTATCACAGCATATTAAAACTTTGTTCACATACCTGTCCACCCCAAATAGAATATAAATTTCTCAAGTCCAGGCCTTTTTTATCTATATAACTTCAGTCCTCAAGAAAGTGTCCAGCAAATAACAGACCTGTGGTATGTGTTGGACTGATCAAAAACTGCTGCTTGCAATTTTCAACTTCAGATTTTCTTAACACCGTTTCCAGAAAATGTAGGCTGCCTGTTGTACCTGGCCAGTGGCCTGGGCTGCATACTGCAGCTATGACGGTCTGAAGGAATTTCTGCCAACATCTATTTGTATAAAAGTTTTTGGGTGGTACAAACAGTTAAACACTCAACTACTAAAAAAGGTTGGTGATTCAAACCCACTCAGAGGTGCCTCAGACCTGGCAATCTGCTTCCAAAAGGTCTCATAGGGTCACCATGAGTTGGAATCAACTCGAAAACAACGGGTAACTGATGTTCCCAACACTTCCAAGGCATTTTCATATATGTTACTGAATTAATCCTCAAAAGTACACGTGAGTTAGGCATTATTCCCACTTACGGTGAAAACACAGGGGCTCAGGGAAGCCAAGTAAGTGGGCTAAAGTCAAATATTGTATTTTTATGAAAATAACGCACACCTTCTACATTAGCTTGCCCATCACGCCCTCCCCTGCAAGGTATTTTTGTAAAGGCACTATGCTAATTTTTTTATAGCAACCTGAAAAATAAAATTGTCATAGCAGTGCTTATGAAAATACCTTGGCGGTAGGGGAGGGAGAAGGCACAGTTGGCACACAAATGTAAAAGGCATGCATTATTTGCTTAAAAATACGGTAATAGCAAATGGTTAAACTAGGATTTGAACCCAGGTCCTCTGACTTTAAATCCCAGACCTGGTCTCCTGTTCTACGTGGCCACAGATAGCTCAGAACACAGCCTGATCCCTGGCCAAGACTAGGAGCTATTGGAAGCTACATTAACTTGTCAGCCTTCTACAGTGGCTAGGAGGAGCCTCAGTTAAGCATTTGGCTGCTAACTGAAAAGGTTGGTGGTTTGAACCCACCCAAGGACTCTGTAGGAAAAAGGCCTGGCAATCAGCTCCTATAAAGATTATAGTCAAACAAATCCTATGGGGCAGTTCTACTCTGTCACATGGCAGTTCTGACTCTTTAACGCTAACTCTTAACGCTTCCCCCTTAATGTTGACATATCCTTATGTGACAAGCCCAGTTCTACACAAATCACTTTGTATGTATTACACTTTTCAATCCTCACATCTTTAAGAATCGGATGCTATTGTTATACCCATTGCTATTAAGTTGACTCTGACTCATATCAAGTAACGACCCTATAGGACACAGTAGAACTACTCTTCAGGGTTTCCAAGGCTGTAGATCTTTATGGAAGCAGACTGCCACATCTTTCTCCCACGGAGTGGCTGGTGCGTTTGAACCACTGACCTTCTGGTTAGCAGCCCAGGGCTTTAACCACTGCATCACCAGGTCTCCTTGTTATTGTTATACCCATTTACAAATGAGAAAATGGAGGTACAGAGAGGTTAAGTTACTTGTCCAAGAGCACATAGTCTTTAATCAGTTATTTTCTATCTAATCACAAATATGTCAGGATCATATTTTTCAAGTTTTAGCAGTGTTCAATTCTACTTCCACATTGGTATCCTTGCCTCCACTCAATTTCCTCACCTGTCTCACAAAGCCTTGCCCCCCAAGCAAACGATGCGTTATGAATTTCTGACTGCCTGAGCCTATTAGAGCAGAAGGCAGAAAATGGTTGAGTCAAATCTTTTACTCCAGTTTAATAAGTTGAAGCACAGATGCAACATGGTAAAAATTTTGGAAAAATAGGAGCTTGGTTCCCCAGTGCAGGCAAAGATTTCATGATGGGGAGAAAGAGAAGGGAGGGGAACCACGTGGACAGAATGGAGGATCCTTAAGAGGCTGTCCTGCTTTGTTGGAATGGGTACCATCTTTGCCACCCCAGAAACCTTGTGGCATCAGAGTCAGAACTCAGAGTCAGGCCACACAGCCTGGGTGCCACCTGCTGACTGACCAGCAGGAGTGATGCTCATCTGACCTTTTCTCAGTTTCTTTTTCCAATACAGCTGATGTGGACAGCCCAGCCCTCCAAACCCCTGCATCCCCCACACTCCCCACACCTTAAATGGCTTGGGTTACTCACACGGGTTACCACAAACACCTGGAAAGGAGAGTCCGGCCTGGATGCCTGGAAGGGGTGGGCCAGGGGTGGATTATCACTTTTTTTCACCACATCAAAGATTTTACTTCTAGGTATGGTTGGTATCTCTCTCCCAACCCCACAGCAGCTTTCTACAGAATCAAAACCTCTTCTCAAATTTACAGTCCCCGACAGGGGCAGATGACCCAGAAATCAAGGTAAGAACAGGCTGGCTTGTTCTTACTTACTACTCTGTAGTGATATTGTTCACTACAGGTGATCTGGTAAGCAAGGTAAACACCGTGCTTGCCTTGCCTATTGGATAATCTGCCCCTGGGTGGGGCAATGGGATAGGGTGTGACCCTAAGACTCAACTGAGCCATTTTGGGGTGTCCCCTGAGCTTCCCTGAATACCCCCACCCCATATCATTATGACAATCAACAACCAACCCATTGGGCCAAGAAGGCATCCAATGGTCCCATTGCACATCTTAAGTTGCAGAGGAGCTTGGCTCATTTGGGTCATGGAGAGTGATGCTGATTTGTCATCGGTGTCTTCTTTTTCTTCAAAGAACTCTGCGGTTTTAATATTCAGCCTATTATTCAATCATGCATCTTATTGTGGGGCTTCTTGGGTCACCCTGCTGATATTTCTCTTTCCTGATATTCTCCTCTAACAAATGATTCATTAGCAAACCAGTCGCAGTCACAGAGCATTGCGCACGATAGCCTCACTACCATTTGCTCTATCAACTACACAGGTCCCACCAATTTAACTCAGTGCTAAGCCTGGCAACAATTTAAGAGCTGGAAAGGGCAGGGCACCAATTACAGTACATAAGGCTTGGTCTGCTGGGTGAGGGGGAAATAGCAAATTTGACCTTTCAGACTTATGCTAACTGGTAGGTCACCAGGGTCCACTTAGTCAAAGACCTTTGCTGAACCATCTCAAAGAAATTAGCAACATCTCCTACCGTAAGCAAACTCAGGTCTTTTTTCAATCTATAGAACTAGGCTCAGAGCATTTATACATTTATTTCTAAAATGTTAAAATTTTTCATAAATGGAGACATTTGGAGGATTCCAAAGAAAAGGGAAATGGCATCATATTACATGAGAAGACAACATTATTTAGTAACCAGGCTGTAAGTAGCTTTCTGTATGAGTGTTTACTAAAGATTCATTTATTTAAGCCTATCTGTCAAATATCTTGACCAATTCTCTATTGTATATTATATGCTCAGCCCCAGACCAAGCACCAAGGGGAATAAAATTTGAATCATTGGTTTTCTAGACACAATAAGTCCTCTTTCTGACGCCCCCACCCATGGCTGTCAAGTGAATCCAGACTCAGGATGACCCCATGTGTTACAGAGTAGAACTGCTCCATAGGGTTTTCAGGGCCGTAATCTTTATGGAAGCAGATTGCCAGGTCTTTCTTCTGTGAAACTGCTGAGTGGGGTCAAATGCCCACACAGAGAATTTGCCCTACCTTAGTCATGTCTTTTCATCTTCACATGCTCCTGGAACATTAGACCATTCCAGCTCACAGCTCACAGCTCACAGCTCACTCCAATGACCCACCTCTGCCCTTTGGGGTGCCACAGCTTACCACACACGGGAATCATTAAAGGCTGAGTTGATCAGTAGCAGCATCATGGAGCAGAAACCACAAGCAGTACATAGTAGAAACAGTCTTCACATTATTACTGTGCTGTTTTCACCACAAGAGAGGTGCTCCTCCTTGTCCTCAAAGCCGTCCCTGCTAGCTTTTAGCCCCCTCTATAAAAAAAAAAAAATTTTTTTTATGGTCCTTAGGCAGATTGTCCTTTTGGTTACTATCCTTATTTATTATTTACTAAGCATCCATGCTGTGTGAGATCATAAAGTTGCTTGGCATGCATATATTTGACAGAAATATTCTAAGTATATTTAGCCACTGCCAGTGGTGTTCTTCCGGAGCTAGAAATAGTGCAGAGGAAGTGTGTACTTGACCTGAACTCTTGAGTGTTGACCCTTTAAGTAAGTGTAAACACAGCAGAAACCCGGCCGTCAGAGAAGCGTTTGCAGAAGGGAGACCAAGTCAGAGCATGAGCAGCAGATGGGGCTTGAAAGCCAAGAATGAAAAGTCCAGGACGCATCCAAACTCTGTAAATCATTATTGACTAAGCTCCATGCTGTCTTAATGGTTTTACTACCTCTTGGTTCCAATTCCAAGTGCATATTAAAGCAAGCAACATTGCAAAGACCAGAGGGGCTAGAATAGTAAACTACCCACAGCTTAGTAATCGTTATGCATTAATTATTCAGGAGCTGGAGCTACTCTTTGCAAACATTAAAACCAGTGACAGCAGAGAAATATGCCACCCGTTTGGAGAATGGGAAGGAGTAGTGCTATTTGGGGTTAACGCTGGCACGATATTTAGCAGAGCATGACAGGTTTAGTAGATAAATAACGTGCTGTAGTATCATGCAAACGGTTAGCAATGTATTGGAAGGCTCAAGTATTCCCTGTACGGCATTTCCATTGGATTTGCTATGATTGCGATATCTGCACAGTGATGCATTACGTGTTTTATTCTCTTTATTATATGTTTTCATTACTTTGTGTGTTAGAATGCAATAAAGAAAGCTGAAGCAATAAAGGCTGATTGATAATAATAATTCTGCAAAGATGCAACTTCCTTCCTAAAGCCATTCCAGAGTGAGAAAAACCAATGGCATCCGATCATCTGTTCTTCTGTTAAGATTCTAGCTTCCTTTCTGATAAAGGAATGATAATTGGTTTGGAAACAGCTCTCAATGACAGCTGGCACTGCTTGGTAAAGGAGGAGGAAGGTAGGGAGATTGTTCCATTAGAAAGCTGAATGCTGCCTGTGCTTCAACTCTCCGCTTCTCTCTTCCCTTTTGTACTCCACAACTCAAATAACAGATGGTGTTGTTGTTCGTTGCCATCCAGTTGATTCCAACTACTGGCGACCCCATGTGTGCAGAGGAGAACTTCTCCATAGCGTTTTCAAGGCTGTGACACTTCAGAAGCATATCACAAGACCTATCTTCCCAGGTGCCTCTGGGTGGGTTCGAACCTCCCATCTTTCAGGTAGCAGTCAAGTGCTTGTTTGTGCCATTCAGGAGCTCCTTTGTATGTCAGGTGCCCGCTTTGGAAGGAAGAATAAATCATTTTTAAGGATCAGTACTGCTTGGGCTCTCTCGCTCAGACAGCCTATCCTATGTTTTTAAGTTTGTTGAAACCTGTTCCCAAGGGATTGGTTCGTAAGCTGGGACCATGGAATCAGTAACTTAACACATATGTTGGGGAAGGTCCCTCTTAAGCTGAAAATATGATTCACACAGGGTTGAGCATGTGTAATAAACTGATGAAAGGGTCTCTAAGGAGTAGATCTTTCAGTGGGTTTGTTTCGTGGCCGTTCGGGAAGTGGCTGAGCTGGGAGCAAAGGCTAGCATTTGTCTGCGATGTTGGTGTCTGAGTATTTTGGAGTGAGGAGCTGCAGGTAGAAATTGAACAGAATGATGTCATAAGGGACTTCGGGGACCCAGGGGAGTGCAGTGAAACCTGTGAGAGCTGGAACTAGGCTGCTTGTTTTTCTGGGCCTTGCGAGGTTTCTGCCTCTGACAAGGTGCAGTCTTACCGCTTTTCTATTGCTTTCTATTAGTAGAAAATATCTGCGTCTTCCTTCTCTGACAGGTTTCTGATTACCCAGGTTCCAGCTTTCACAGGTTTCACTGTATTAGTGTTGCTTTGTTGCTTAGGTGGAAAAAAATACAACACAGAGTCTGGTAACCAGCACCCTCCTCCCTCCTCTGCCAATCACAGAATGGCTCCTGCCCAGTAAACAGGCCTGAGAAAGCAGCACCACCCCCAGCTCCCCGGGGGTTTGTGCCTCTGAGAACAAAGAGAGAGAACCCCCAGCCATAGAGATCAGCATCTCAGGGAGCCAGCAGCTTCAGAGACCTGGAGAAGCCCAGCCCAAGTGACTCCAAAAGCAACGCACACCTCAACCGGTGGCACACGTGGAAGAGCAGGGCTGAGAGCACCTGTGAGGTACCTCCTAAGACCTCCCAGAAATACTTGCGGAAAATTTTGCAGGAAATTGAGGTCTTATATTACGTAGGCCTGTCATGAGTCAGTGCAATCTGGGTTATAAACACTAAGTGACTTGATTTGTACCCACAAACAAATGAGGCTTTGGGGAAACTTAGGTTATACGGGAAACAAATGGAAAATTCCATTAGTGATTGCAATGGGCAGCCAGTTCTCTCAATCTGATTTTCTAAAAGGCCAGGCAATATAAACAACCTTCAGTGAAACACAGTAATGGAACAGAACCCACTAAACCCAGGGCATATTCAGGTCAGGCCAGAGAGTCCTAACAAGCAGGGGAGTCATTGCAGAGGGTGACATAAAGGCTCGGGGCACCTAGGGTTCACATTCAACTGGAAGGCAGTGCTTGAAAAACTTTGGTCACATAAGAATCAGCTGGGAAACTTGTTAAAGGGCAGATTGCAGGGTCCCCTTCCCCAGAGAATGGGGGACTCAGTCGATGCAGATATTTCACAAGCTCCTCCCCGCCCCGTAATTTTTTTTCATCTTTTTTTTTTTTTTTTTTGATTGTGGTGAAAATATGCAGGACAAAACACACACCAATTTAACAATTCCTATGGATTACATTTTTCTAGTTGTGTAACCATTCTCACTATCCTTCTCCAAGTTATTCCACCACCGTTAACATAAGCTCAATGCCTCTAAGCAGAAATTCTTCTTTTTCCCCTCCCTATCTCCCATCCCTGGTAACCACTAAGAATTTTTCATTTCTAAATATTTGCTTACTTCATGTATGTGAGATCATACAGCATTTGTCCTTTCGCCACTGACTTATTTTGCTCAGCATGATGGTATCAAGGTTCATCCATGCTGTGGTATGTATCAGGACTTTTTCTTTATATACCATATCTTGTTTGTCCATTTATCTGTTGATGGACTTTTGGTTGTTTCCACACTCAAGGTAATCTTTTTTTTTTTTTTTTTTTGCTTCTTATTGCACAGGACAAAGTTTCCCATTCAATAGTTTGTACTCAAAGTGTTCCATGACATTGGTTCCGTTCCCCACAATGTTTCTGTCCTCTCCCCATTTCCATCCTAGGTCCCCCGTTTCCTTTCATCCTGAGTTGTTACCTGTTCCTGCCTTCTCGTCTTTGCTTTTGGGCAAATATTGCCCTTTTGATCTCGTATAATAGATTGTTCCAAGGAACACATTCCTCTCAGGTGTTGTTTATTTTACGGACCTGTCTATGGTTTGGCTGAAAGATGGTCTCTGGTAATGGCTTCAGTTCCAGTTCAGAAGGGTCTCTTAGGGCCACAGTCTCAGGGGTTCCTCCAGTCTCTATTAATCAGACCATTAAGTTGGGTCTTTTTTGTGATTTCGATTTTTTGTTCTGCAATTTTTCTCCCACTTTGTTGGGGGCCTTTTCTTGTGATCCCAGTCAGAGAGGTTGGTAGTAGTAGCTGGGCACTATCTAGTTCTTCTGGTCTCTGGGTTTTGTAGGCTGTGCTTCACATGGTTCGATAGTTCTTTGGAGTAATTGCTCCCTTGTGTATTTGGTTTTCTTAATTCTCTTTTGCTCCAGATGGTTTAAGAGACCAATCGTTGTATCTCAGATGGCCACTTGGAAACTTTTAAAACCCCAGATGCTACTCACCAAAGTAGGATGCAGAACTTTGTCTTTACGCACTATGTTGTGTTAGTTGATGTAGATGTCCCCTGAGTCCGTGGCCCTTGGCCTTCGAGTCCAGGAACTTTATCTTGCAAGGTGTTTGGTTATGTCTAAGAAGTTACCCTGACTGTGGGCCTTGTGTGCTCTATTGTCTACATAGATATATAAACATCACTTACAGTTTGTATGTAGAAATATTCACCACTAAGCCTGTATCTGCAAATAGGTGTGTTCCTTTATACTGTCTTACGCCTCTTGTCATATCGATCTAGCTATTTATCCATTTGTAAATTAGTGTTTATTAACACTATTATTGCAAGATTGTCTGTGCTATAGAAATTACCGTTGTTGCCCTTTGTTCTTGTGTTTCTCTCAGTGTCCTCCTATACCTGGGTCATGTTTTGCTGACTTCCCCCGTATTGTGTGTCTTCTATCTGTTTGGTGATATTCCCTCTTTCTGCCCCACCACCCCATCCTTAGTAACAATCAAAGAAAATTTCTTTCATTTGTTTTTCCATGTGTAAGCCGTTTCTTGTTTCTTTGTAATAGTGGGCTCATAGAATATTTGTCCTTTTGTGATCGACTTATTTCACTCAGCATAACATATTGTGAGATAGTTCACGGATTTGTCATTATTCCTTATTGTTGTGCAGTATTTCATTGTGTGTATGTACCACAATTTGTTTATCCATTCATCTGTTGATGGGCACTTAGGTTGTTTCCATCTTTTTGCTATTGTGAATAGTGCTGCAATGAACATGGGTGTGCATGTGTCTATTTGTGTCACAGTTCTTATTTCTTTAGGATATATATCCAGGGGTGAGATTGCTGGGTCATATGATATTTCTATTTCTAACATTTTGAGGAAGCATCATGTTGTTTTCCAAAGTGGTTGTACCAGTTTATATTCCCCCCAACATTGTATAAGGGTTCCAGTCTCTCCACAACCTCTCCAACATTTGTTATTTTCTATTTTTTTATTAGTACTAGCAATGTTGGGTGATATGGTACCTCACTGTAGTTTCGATTTGCATCTCTCTAATGGCTAATGATCATAAGCATTTCTTCATGTGCTTGTTAGCTATCTGAATGTCTTCTTTGGTGAAGTGTCTGTTCATATTCTTTGCCTGTTGTGATAATCTTGATAATACCAGTTGCTGTAGAGTTGATCCCAATTCATGGAGACACCATGTGCATCAGAGTACAACTGCGCTACATAAGGTTTCCAGTAGATTGCCAGGCCTTTCTTCTAAGATGCCTCTGGGTAGACTTAAACTTCTAACCTTTTGGTTAGCAGCCAAGCCCATTAACCATTTGCACCACCCAGGGACTCCAATCTTAATAGAAGTGGTCTTCAAACCACACTTAAATGAACATCTGGGTCTGCGTTTCCACCCTAGTGGTCAGATCATTATCAAGGGAATCGCAGAGGCTGCACCCAGAAGAGGTAGAACTCTGGGTAAAGCTGAGAGAGCAAAGTGAAGAAGGAGGAATACAATGATGACCAGCCACGAGGTCAGAAAACAGGAAGTCATGAGAATCAGAGAGGAATGAGGTGTGGAACAGGGCCATGGACAAATAAGTGTGTCAGTTCACGACTTTTACATGTTGCCCTTGGCATGCTGTCCAAAGGATCCACGTTGGGCTGAACAGCAGTCTGTAATTGAAGTTTCTGTAGTCATTGTGTGTGTTAAGTAGGTTTTAGGGATGCCAAATCGACTTTTCAGATTTTTCTTAACTAGCAGAATTGTTTTCTATTGAACTATATTTTTGTTCGTAGGTCCAGCTTTTGAGAAGCTATTTATTTTTTCACGGATTTTATTTCTCAGCAGTTACTTCGAGAGACAGCCCAGTATGGTGCAGAGTGTGCTTTGGAGGCAGAAAAACTGGAATTCAAGCCCTGATTCTACTCACAAACCAAGTAACACTGGGAAAATTCTAACTTCTAGGGCATCGATTGTTGGGCTTAGGTCTCCTCATTGTCAGATTTACTGAACAATATTGTCCATTATCGCACTAGTTATTAAAAATCTGATAAAATCACAGCTCACTTCAGTTTCATATTAGGATTTTATGAGATTTTCATTTCATCATGAGTAAAAATCCCATAACCAATTAAAAAAAAAAAAAGACTCCATGTTTAAATACCACTTATATTGGAGCAAACATCAACCACTGATGGTTAAACCCAACAGGGAAGCAAGAACAAAGCAAAAAGTAGTTCAGTTTCAAAGCACAATAATAAAAAAAAAAAAAGTGGTTCAGTTTCAAAATTCTATTCAACCTCTACTTAAAGGAAATAAAAGTTATGACCTCAATGCATGTTACTGGCTCCTCCTGGAAGCCCCTTCCTCCTTGATTTTTCCTGTCATCTTTAGTGCATACTCTACAGAACTGAGCTGATCTTTCTATCCTAAAGACAACGTGGAAGCTTGAAAGGATAATGGACATGGAGTCCAATTCCAGCATATCTTGGTTTCAATCTAGTCTCTGACACGTAATAGCTCTGTGACCTAAATGAATTAAACAATCTGCTTCAGCTTTCTCGGCTGTGATATGAAGGTAAAAAATTGCCTACTTAATGTAGAGTGTGTATGTGTGTGTAAGTGGTATTTGAAAAACGTCTTGGTAATTTCCAATTACCTTCAGAAAAAAGTTCAAACATAGCACAAAAGGAGTCTATTCAAACAAAAATCCCCCCAAAATGATGGTGGAAATGAATCCAAATATATCAGTAATCATAATCAATGTAAGTGGACTCAGTTATCCAATTAAAAGACAAAAAGGGTTGAAGTATATAAATTTTTATAGAATAGTCACATCTAAAACAAAATTTACAAAAAAACCATTACTGTTGAGTTGATTCCAACTCATAGTGACCCTATAGGTCAGAGTAGAACTGCCCCATAGAGATTCCAAGGAGCACCTGGTGGATTCAAACTGCTGACCTTTTGGCTAGCAGCCATAGCACTTAACCACTACACCAAATTTATAAAAGACGCATCTAAAACAAAAATTTACAGAAAGATTAAAAGTAATAGGACAGAAAAAAAATTGTATCAGGCAAATACTAACCAAAAGAAAGCTGGTGTCCTTAAATTAATATCAGACCAAAAAGACATTATGGAAAAAATTATTCATCAGTGGAGAGGGCTTCTGCATATTGATAAAAATTTAATTCTTCAGAAAGCTATAACAATTATAAACATGTATGCACACAATAAAACACCTTCAAAATACAGAAATTTACAGAATAAAAAGAGGAAATTGAAAGATTTACCATCATAATGGAAGATTTTAATTTTCTATCAGTAATATATAGCTCAAGCCACCGAAAAAACAGTATAACCATTCGAAGAATGCAATGAATAAGCCCTATATTAATATGTATTTATATAATAAAGCTAGAGAATAAACTTTTCCACTCAAGCATACATGCTAACAATGAAACTAACTACATAAGGAAAGTCTCTAAGTTTCAAAAAATCTGTATCATACAATATGCATTCTCTGGTCTCAATGAAATTTAGAAATCAATGACCAAAAAGTATTTTGAAGCCAATGTGACTAGAGAGTTAAAAATACACTTCTAAATACTTCATAGACAAAGGGGAAATTATACTAGAAATTTACAACAATAACAAAAATATCACATAGCAAAATTTGAGGAATACCGTTACAAAGGTACTCAAAGTAACATTTGTAGCTTTAAATGCCTTTATTAGGGAAAAAGAAAGGCCGAATATAAACAAAAGCCCAACATAAGAGACTAAAAAAGCAAAACCAATCTATTAAAAATACAACAAGGAAATAATTAAAATAAGATGAAATAGAAAACAAAGATATTAACAGAGAAGATCAACAAAAGAGTTGTCTTTATGCATAGACTAGTAAATTTGAGCCACTTTAGCAAGATTTATCAAAGCAATAGAAAATGCATTATATTTAGAATAAAAATGGGTCACGATTACAGAGTCGGTCGAGACTAACAAGATAATAAAATGATAATGAATAATTTGTTGCCAATAAATTTCAAAACTTAGGAGAAACTAACAAATTCCCTGAAAAATTAAATTATAAGAATTTACTCAAGGAAACTTGAATATACCTGCTAAAGACATTGAATTCAGCTTAAAATTTTTCATATAGAAAACCTCAAGACAGACAATTTTACATGCAAGTTTTACCAAAATCCCAAAACCAACTAATTCCAAAATCAAGTTCACTCCTTTTGGGTGTTGTTCAAGAAACATTTTTCAACTAAAGGTATAAGGCTATTCTATATTTTCTTAGAAAACATTTGCCTATCACATTTAAGTTCCTAATACATTTGGAATTGATTTCGTATATCTGTGAAGTAGGGATCCAGTTCCTATTTTTTCATACCCATTCTTTCCCTGCTGATGTACACTGCTATTTCTGTCATATATTACATTTCCATATGTGTCCGTATGTTTACTGGCTCTCTGTAGGATTCTTGACTCCCATGCAGGAGACCGGGGTCTGATTCCCAGCCAATGCACCTCAGCACAGCCACCACTTTTCTGTCACTGGTGGTTTGCGTGTTGCTATGATGCTAAACAGGCTTCAGCAGAATTTCCAGACTAACTCAGATGCTAAACAGGCTTCAGCAGAATTTCCAGACTAAGTCAGACTAGGAAGAAAGGCCTGGTGATCTACTCCCAAAAATTGCACAATGAAAACCCTATGGATCACAATGGTCTGATCTGCAACCAATCATGGGGATGGTGGAGGACCAAGCAGCATTTAGTTTTGTTGTGCGTGGGGTTGCCATGAGGCAGGCAGACCTAGTGGCAGCCAATAATAACAACATTCTGTTAGACTGATTACTTATTGATTCCTATGCCAATGCTTACCGAAGAAACTACCTGTGATGGTTAAGACTGTGTGTTAACTTGGCTGGGTCATGATTCTCAGTGTTTTGGCAGTTGTATAATGTTGCGATCACTTCCCTGTTGAAATTTGATATGTGATCACCCCCATGATGGAATCTGCTGAGTGGTACTGGTAGGGGTGGGGCCTATGGTGGCTCACCGCCCCCTCAGCCTTCCTCTCTCCGCCTTCCGCAACCTACTTCCTTCCTGCTTGCCTTGCCAAGGTTTTAGGCTTGTTCTGGGTCCAGTTACTGTCTCTTGTCTGACCTCTGATTCTTGGGACTTGAGTTAGCAGCTTACCTGTCCATCTTGGGATTTGTCCATCTTCACAGCCTGCAAGGAGGAGTCCTGCTCTCTGACCTGCAGATCTTGGGTTCACCAGCCCCTGCAGCTAAGTGAATCAGGAGAAACCTGTGGTCTTGCCTGCCAACCTTGGGGATTCCTCAACCTTCACAGCCTGTGAGCAGGAGCCTTGCTGTCTGACCTGCTGATCTTGGTTTCACCAGCTTCTGCAGCTCCATAAATTGGGAAAGGCCTCTATCCTGATCCAAGGACTTGGGACATTTCAACCTCTACAATTGCGTGAGCTGTTTCCTTGATATAAATCTATATCTATATAAACCCACCCGGTGCCGTCGACTCGATTCCGACTCATAGCGACCCTATATCCATATCTATATCTATATTTAAATATGTATATATACCTTACTGGTTCTCTAGAGAATGCAGCCTGGGACACTACCATAAGTTTTAAGCCTTGCAAGTAGTCAAATCCTCCACCTCCTGTTGCATACATCTTCAGGAGCATCTGGGCTATTCTTAGACATTTGGTCCTCCTTATACATTTTAAAATACACTTGGAAAATCCCATTTAAAACAAAAACCAAAACCTTGTTGGGATTTTGATTGGAAATTCTTTAAAAATGTAAATCAGTTTGATGAGAACTGACATCTTTACAATATTGAATCTTTTTTATGCAGAAACATGGAATATGAGCCTCTTATTTAGGTTTTCTTTAAGGTCTTTCAATAAAATTGTTATAATTTTCTCCTTATTGGTCTCTTTTGGTCATTTCTACGTGATTTATAATTTTATGGTGGTGTTAATTGAATTTTTAAAGGTTTGTTGCTAGTGTTGGGAAAGGAATTTGACCTTTGTATATCAAACTTTATTCAGCCAACTTGCTGAAGTCTCTCACTAATTCTAATATTCGTCTCTAGATTCTTATGGGTTTTACTACAATAATTTCATCTGCAAGTAACAAGAATTTCGTCTCAGCTTTTCCAATCTTTGTATTTATTGTTTTGTTTTTCTGGTGAGCTCTCTTTCTAAACTTGTTACTGCAACATTGAATCTAAGTGGTACTAGTGGGCCTCCTTGCCTTGATTCCATTTCTGTCTTTAAATGGAATGTTTTAACATTTTGCCATTGAATTTGATGTTTCTTTGACATTTGTAATTTTAGATATGCCTTATCAGGTTAAGGAAGTTCATTTCTATTTCTAGTTCCATATTAACATTTTATTAAATGATTTTTATCCATTTATTGGAAAAAAAAAGTTCTTCTTTAATTTGTTAGTGTGTTGAATTAATTTAACTGTTTTTCTAATTTTTGAATTAGAAATTTTGTTTTTTGTTTTTGAAATTTGCTCTTTTGGTCTAAGCCCAATTTGCTCACATAGCATCTTTTTTATGTATTCTTGAATTCAAATTGGTGATTTCATAGTTACTACTTTTATATCTATGCTCATGAGTATAAATGCCCTCTAGAGTTTTTTTTTCTCATCCTCTGTGTCATATTTTGATATCAAGATTTTGCTAGAATACCAGTGAGGTTCAGTTGCAAATAACAGATACCATTTAAGCACAAAGAGGTTAGGTGCTTACAAATTTGTTGCAAAGGCTATTGAAGCAGGTTCTAGGCTGAAACTTCAGGAATGACTTCTGGAAGAATTCTGCCCAAGTGGCCCACCAAGTTAACTGTTACCTCTCCTACCATCAGGAAACTGGGGAATCAGGAAGCCACCTCAGGAATACCTTACTGCAATATGGGAATTGGAAAGCTGCTAAAAACTATTAGCTCTACTGCCACCCTGGTTCTAACAGACCATCAGCATTACTGCCACTAGAGTTTGCATCTGGTTGGCAGAGCTTACATCATACCCAGATCTTTAACAGCAAGGGAGTCTGGGAAATGAGGCACAGAATAACAAACAAGAATGAGGTTGGTACAGATGTTGAAAAAGTCAATCTGTCATGTCTGCCACAACCAGAAGGGGAAGTACTCTATTTTTATTCTCTAAAACAGTTTGTATAAGCATAATGAGGATTCGGAGCCCTTGTGGTGAAGCGGTTAAAAGCTCAGGCTGATCAAAGACCTAAACATAAAGACTAAAATGATAAAGATCATGGAAGAAAAAATAGGATCTACCCTAGGAGCCCTAATACAGGGCATAAACAGAATACAAAACATTACCAAAAATGATGAAGAGAAACCAGATAACTGGGAGCTCCTAAAAATCAAACACCTATGCTCATCTAAAGACTTCACCAAAAGAGTAAAAAGACCACCTACAGACTGGGAAAGAATATTCAGCTATGACATCTCCAACCAGCGCCTGATCTCTAAAATCTACAGGATTCTGTCAAAACTCAACCACAAAAAGACAAACAACCCAATCAAGAAGTGAGGGGATATGAACACACATTTCACTAAGGAAGATATTCAGGCAGCCAACAGATACATGAGAAAATGCTCTCGATCATTAGCCATTAGAGAAATGCAGATTAAAACTACGATGAGATTCCATCTCACACCAACTAGACCTGCATTAATCCAAAAAAGACAAAATAATAAATGTTGGAGAGGCTGCGGAGAGATTGGAACTCTCATACACTGCTGGTGGGATTGTAAAATGGTATAACCACTTTGGAAATCCATCTGGCGTTATCTTAAACAGTTAGAAATAGAACTACCATACAACCCAGAAATCCCACTCCTCAGAATATACCCTAAAGATACAAGAGCCTTCACACGAAGAGATATATGCACACCCACGTTTATTGCAGCTCTGTTTACAATAGCAAAAAGCTGGAAGCAACCAAGATGTCTGTCAATGGACGAATGGGTAAATAAATTGTGGTATATTCACACAATGGAATACTACGCATCGATAAAGAACAGTGATGAATCTCTGAAACATTTCATAACATGGAGGAATCTGGAAGGCATTATGCTGAGCGAAATGAGTCAGTTGCAAAAGGACAAATATTGTATAAGACCACTATTATAAGATCTTGAGAAATAGAAAAAACGGAGAAGAACACATACTTATGTGGTTACAAAGGGGGGAGGGAGGGAGGGAGGGAGGGAGGGAGAGGGCTTTTTATTGATCAATCTGTAGATAAGAACTGCTTTGGATGAAGGGAAAGACAACACTCAATACAAGGATGGTCGGCCTAATTGGACTGGATTAAAAGCAAAGAGGTTTCCCGGATAAAATGAAAGCTTCAAAGGTCAGCGGAGCAGGGGCTGGGGTCTGGGGAACTTGGTTTGAGGGGACTTCTAAGTCAATGGGCAAAATAATTCTATTATGAAAACACTCTGCATCCCACTTTGAATTGTGGCGCCTGGGGTCCTAAATGCCAACAAGCGGCCATCTAAGATACATCAATTGGTCTCAACCCACCTGGAGCAAAGGCAAAGGAAGAACACCAAGGTCACACGACAACTAAGAACCCAAGAGACAGAAAGGGCCACATGAACCACAGACCTACATTATCCTGAGACCAGAAGAACTAGTTGGTGCCTGGCCACAATCGATGTCTGCCCTGTCAGGGAGCACAACAGACAACTCCTGAGGGAGCAGGAGACCAATGGGATGCAGACCCCAAATTCTCATTAAAAGACCACACCTAATGGTATGATTGCGACGAGAGGAATCCCAGAGACAATGCTCCCCAGAACTTCTGATGGCACAGGACAGGAACCATCCCCGAAGACAAATCATCAGGCATGAAAAGGACTGGTCAGTGAGGGGGAGAGAGATGCTGATGAAGAGAGAGCTAATTAAATCAGGTGGACACGGGAGAGTGTGTTGGCAACTCTTGACTGGAGGGGGGATAGGAAGATAGAGAGAGAGGGAAGATGGCAAAATTGGCACGAAACGAGAGACTGTAAGGGCTGACTCAATAGGGGGAGGGCAAGTGGGAGAAGGGAGTAAGATGTATGTAAACCTACATGTGACAGACTGATTGGAATGGTAAATGTTCACTTGAAGCTTAATAAAAATTAAAAAAAAAAAGCTTAGGCTGCTAACCAAAAGGCTGGTAGTTCAAATCCACCAGCTGCTCCTTGGAAACCCTATGGGCAGTTCTACACTGTCCTATAGGGTCTCTGTGAGTTGGAATCAACTCACCAACACACAGTAACAACACTGAGGACTTAAGATTATTCATAGAAAAGAAGACATTCTCACTTTGTTGAGATGGGTACTTAAGCTGTTTTAAATTTAAATAATAAAGGAAATGTGACTCAATTTTGATTTGTTGATGAACAAATAAAGATGTCACATCAACATGAGAATTCCAAACAATTATGTGGTAACAGCTATAGGTGTTTCTAATTGATGGGCCTAAGGGAGAAGACCAGCATTAGGTAGAAAGTGAAGAGCATACCATGGGTGCATCTAGATAGGAATTTAAGTTTCATGACATCTACTGTGGAGCAATTATCCCACATACTCTTACACACACACACATTTCTCAACATTTCCTTAAATCAAGAATAAATTGAGTATTATCATGCCCCACCCCATATGCACCAGGAAAAGAAATCGTAGAACTGGTAGGTAGCATTAAGAAGTCAAAGACTGTCCAACTAAGCACAGTATGAGATTGAATTTTTGACACAGAAAGAAAATCCATCCCTTTTATCAAAATGGAGCCCCTGGGTGGTGCAAACATTTAACACACTCGGCTGCTAACCAAAAGGTTGGAAGTTTGAGTCCACCCAGAGATGCCTTGGAAAAAAGCCCTGGTGATCTACTTCCAAATAATCAGCCATTGAAAACCCTGAAGAGCACAGTTTTACTCTGACACACACAGGGTTGCCATGAGTTGGAGTCAACTCAATGGCAATTGGAAAATTGGACTTATCTAAATGAGGACATAGTGGGGACATCTCATTATAATATGTACTGATAAAAAACCAGTTTTGTAAACGTGGGTAAGTCACTTAACCCTTCTAATTCTCAGTTTCCTCAGAATTAAAATGAGAATAATAGTACCTAAACCATAAGAATTAATTACTTGAAAACCTCTTGCATCTTTCTTAGTAAGAGTCTAATAAATGTGAACTGAATTTAATTAAGCTGAGGTTATTTCCAATTTATAGGGGACTGCAGAAGTTACCCCTGTTATAAGTAAAGCCCTATTAGTACAAGGTCACTAGGGTTCTTATACTTCCAGGGACCTGCAGCACACAGAGTGCCTCTGGCTGGATTCCCTCTCTGTCAAGGCCAGTCACTGTCAGATGAAAAGCTAGTTGTAGGAACAAAATCATTCAGAGACAGTTACTCAGAGCCTCCTCACCCAGCCAGCAAAACCTGCCCTCCCCTACTAGACATCCCCATGCCCTCCTCCTCTGGACCAGCTCACAACTGGAGCATTCAGACTGAATGAGAATCTAGTCTACTGCTACACATCTCCAAGAAAGAGAGACTTAATGACAATGTATAAACAAAACACAAAAGAAAAACAAAAGCAAAAAAAAGCACAACTCAGGAAAGGAGGGTGAGAATGGTTGTACAACTCAAAGAATGTAATCAGTGTCACTGAATTGTACGTGTAGAAACTGTTGAATTGGTGTGTGTTCTGCTGTGTACATTCTCAACAATGACAGAACAAAATAAATAAATTTTTAAAAAGAAAGAAAGAAAAGAAAGCACATGAGAGATTGGCTTGCCCAAAGAGACACTTGAAGCCTTTGGGATCTGCTGCAGAGCCTATTTCTGAATTGAGCATTCTCCAGCTTTGATCAGAGGCAGATAGCAAGTCTTCCATCCTGCATATGCCAGGGGTTATGTCAACACCCCACAAATAAGAGAGAAAAACGATGATAAAAACGTGAGGCTAAAACCCTATGCAACTCTTTGCCAACTCCTGCTTTTGAAATTCTACATTACAAGCTAAAGCATACAGTTCAACATGCCTTCCTGACTAGTGGCTACTCTCCTGGGAAATGACTCAATCATGCAGTTGTCTTCCTGGGGATGGCTGAGTTTTCTAAAAGCCTTCTGTCCTCACAAGCCTACAGACTTTTTTGTGGAAGGAAAACCTTGTGAAAAACAGAACATTGAAGAGTCATTAGCAGTCACACTCATAAGCTTTCATACCTACCCACAACCCTCAGAGCTGGCCTCCCTGTGGTGACTAGATTTTTCTTCTTGCTGAGATTTCCCAGCATGCCCTGGGACTATCAAGTAAAGCCAAATATTAAGAGGAAAATCTTGAAAATCCTTCAGTGCCTGGGGTGGAATCAAATCAGCCAAGCTCTCCACTCTGGCACCAACCAGCTGAGCTACAAACACTGACCCAGCCCACGCTGAGAAGACTGATCATAAGTAGAAACCCATAATGTTGAGGAATACATTGTCAACTCACAAATGGGGGAAATGAAGTATAGAAAGCAGTGTGAAAGTTTGCAGAAATAACAGTTAATATTTATTTCAGGCATTCATCTGTACACAGCAATGTTGAGATGTGTTTTTCCCTCAGCATTTCTTTCGCTCTCAAGACCTAATGTTGGATACAATTCTGAATTCTGTAATCAGAGCAGCTATGCACCATGTCTTAATTTGCAACTAAATGTAGCTTTTTGCCAAAGTAAGTGCTGGACCCAGAAAAGAGTTGACGTTAAAAATGATCAAAAGCTGAGCTGGAGACAAAAACATGGGTGCCCATATTTCTGGTCAAATGAATTTTATTATGTGGCATTTTAGTGTCATCTTTATGTATTCTACTTGGTTGTTCAAAGCGTGAAAGTTACAAAATAAAAATTAAGTGGCTGTGTAATAGCTGACTTGTCAGTTTTTCCACCTGACATTTCTGTCTTTTGCAGCACTGACTCTAACCGTCTCAAGAAGGGCATGTGTGAAATATGGAAAGCCACCTGTCTTGGCTTTATGCTACGTGTCCTTAGGCAAGTCCCGAAGATGCCCTGGATCTTACCTGCATTTAAGCTTTTACAGGAGATGCCATTCTCAGTAAAGGAAACAGGATGTCTAAGATCGTTGGCTCTGTTTTAGAATCTCTGGGTATGGAGGGGCATGTCTGCCAAACGCCAAAGTCTGAATAATCTGAATAGCCTGAGTTTCTCTATCAAATGTAAATGGCGTTCATGGGAAAAGTGGTTTGTTCAGCTCACAACTCAGTCTCACAGGTGCTTTTTTTGTGTTTTGGTATGTAGCAGAAGTGCTTTATATGTACCTGGGTGACACAAACAGTTTGCGCTCAACTAGTAACCTAAAGGTTTGTGGTTTGAACCCACCCAACATTACAACAGAAGAAAGGCTTGGCGATCCGCTTCTGCAAAGATTACAGCCAAGAAAACCCTAGGAGCAATTCTACTCTTTAACACATGGGGCCACCATGAATCAGAATTGACTCAACAGCAAGCAGGTACGCATATCCTCACACAGAATATTAAAAAGATATATACTCAAGGATAAAAACCTGTTGCTGTTACATCAATTCCAACTCATAGAGACCCTATAGGACAGAGTAGAACTGCTCCACAGGATTTTCAAGGAGTGACTGGCGGATTTGAACTGTTGAGCTTTTGGTTAGCAGCCAAGCTCTTAACCACCTCGCCACACAAGGATAGAGATTTAATAAAATTAATAATTATTGTTGTTTCATCTAGGTGACTCTTCAGTGAAACTGTTTTTGTTTCACTGCCAGTGCATGGTGGAGAAAAATAAAATGTCTATGAACGCAGTTGCTAGCACTGCCTTGATCTATGCTAACACGTCAACAGTTTTATCCACTACCGGTTTTTGCAGGATCATTGTAAAAGTCAATACAGTGAAGACAGCAAAAATGAGAAGAGTTTTGACCTTAGAAACCCTCTGAAAGGGTCTCAGGCACCATGCAGGGTCCAGGGATAATGCTTTGAGAACAACTGTGTTAGTATGTTAATATAAAGATGTCTTGGTAACTCATTTGGCTTTAGGACAGCAGACATAGAAACAGGAAGAGAACAAAGGGGAATCTATTTTCTAAAATATAAAGCTTCACCCCAGAGCCTAATAATCAAACATCTGGTTCTGTAGTATGAATACCTTGTATTTTTCCCTTGGTATGATTGTCAACTCTTTAAAAAATTAGAGTATACTAGCTAGTTAAAGTATCCTCTGTAAAAATAATGAACAGAAATTCATGTCCCTCATTTTCTCTTTCAATATTCAAAGAGTCAGAAACATTGAGCAAGAAATTTTTAAGAAAAAGCTTAATTAAAGCATAATTGATAAACAATAAACTGCACATATTTAAAAGGTACCATATGGTAAGTTTTAACAAATATATATATAGTGGTTAAATGCTACGGCTGCTAACCAAAAGGTTGGCAGTTCAAATCCACCAGACCTCCTTGGAAACTCTATGGGGCAGTTCTACTCTGTCCTGCAGGGTCGCTAGAGGTCAGAATCAACTCTTATAGCAATGGGCTTTTTTTTTTTTTTTTTAATATAATTGTGAAACCATCAGTACAATCAAGATGGTAAGCATACCTATTACCCTCAAAGGCTTCCGGGTACTCCTTTGTAATCCTTTCTTCCTGCCCCTCTCTACTCCATGCTCCCAGGTAACCACTGATCTGCTTTCTGTCACTACGATTAATTTCCATTTTCTAGATTTTGAAATAATTGAATCATTTAGTATGTACTCCTTTTTGTCTGGTTCCTTTCACCCAGCGTAATTATTTTGAGATTCATCCATGTTGTTCCATGTGTCCATGATTCCTTCCTTTTAATCACTGAGTAGTATTCTATCGTATGGATATACCATAGTTCGTTTATCCATTTATCTCTGTTGATGGACATTTGGGTTGTTGTGGGTTTGGGCTATTACAAATACAGCTAAGCAAGAAATTTCAGATCTTATAAATGCTAGGAATGTATTTTTATAATATGCCATAGACAATATTTTGTTCATGCACCTAATAAAGCATTTTTTAAGTAAAACTAACCTTTCATGGTTTCCAATAAGGCTATGTTTCTGTGGTATACATTGTGAAAAGTCTTTTGAAGAGAAAGATGCATGATAAATCAAGAGCCAAAAAATCTTCATTTTCTATCCAGTAATTCTACATTTAGGAATTTAGCCTAACAGATTAATTTTTTTTTTTAAAAAAGGTAAATTAGTAAAGATATTTTCTACAGAGAAACCCTGGTGGCATAGTGGTTAAGTGCTATGGCTGTTAACCAAAAAGGTCAGCAGTTCAAATCTGCCAGGTGCTCCTTGGAAACTCTATGGGGCAGTTCTACTCTGTCCTATAGGGCCACTATGAGTTGGAATCGACTCGACGGCAGTGGGTTGGGTATTTTCTACAGATCTCTCTAGAAAAGTACAACATTGGAAGCAACCTAAATGTACAAGAAGGAACTATTTAAATAACCTGAGAGAGTGGTTCAGATATAATATTCAGTTAAAAAAAAAAAGCATAAAATGTAAGTATGTCTAGACTGTGATTACAACCATGTAAAATTTGGATATTTTTGTGGATAAAGATAGAAGGGAACATGGAAATAACAACTGCATTACAGTAATGGGCTTGTGAATGATATTTCTCTCTTACGGTCATCCTTCGTTTTTCGTCATAATGAGATTTATGTAATAATAAAAATCAGGAGGAAACAATTGGCTTCTCTAAAGTCACTAAACTTATATCCTTCTTCTCCTTGGTGATACTGCAAGTTCTGTATGTCCACTTGACTCGCTACTATCATCAATGTGATAAACGAAGATGTTGTCAGAGGCCCAGTCTAATGTACCCCATGTATGTGTCTATACTCCAGATGGAACCAAGAGGCCAGGGTTAGGATGTTTTCAGTACTCTGGGAATCTTTTTCAACTCAAAAGTATATATGCAGACACAATAGGTGGACCCTGACAGAATGAGAGGAAAATGTGGAACAGAACCTCAAATCCTTTCGGGGGGGGAAAAAAAAAAAAAAAACACCTAATGAACTGGTTGAGACTGGAGGACTCCCTGAGACTACTGTCCTGAGATACTCTTCAAACCTTAAACAAAAAGTAACCCATGAGGTCACCTTGTAGCTAAATAACAAATTGGCTAAAAAATAATATCACCTGTAAGTTCTATGCTCCTTTAAAAGAACACCTATACAAGACCAAACAGTCCACAATTACTTTAAAACAAAGATAAAAAGAAAAGAAAACAAAGATGAAAGTGCAAGGGATAGAGAAACTAGATTAATGAAAATGGAACAACCAAAAGGGAAAACATGAGAATATTTACACATTGTGAAGAATATAACCAATATCACTGAGCAACTAGTACAGAAATTGTTGAATGGGAGCCTGAACTGCTGTGTAAACCTTCACCAAAAACACCATAAAACATTATTTTTTAAAAAAGTATATCTGCATAAATGAAAAAGATAGAAAATACCAATATTGGCAAGGATGTGTATCATTCAAAGCTCTCATTCTACTGATGGGAGTTTGATTTGGCACATCCACCTTGGAAACCTGGCTGGCATTATCTACCAAAGCAGAACATACTGCATATACCCCTTCTAGGTATACGCTCAACAGAAATGCATACGTGTGTTCACCAAAGGCATGTACTAGAATGTTAATAGCAGCATTATTTGTAATGGCCCCCAAATGGAAACCGCCAACTGCTCATCAACAAAGAATGGATAAATAACTTGGGACAGTGTCGCACAGAGAATACTATACAGAAATTAGAATGAACAATCTACAATTACACGTATTCACATGGTTGATTCTCACATTGTTGAAAGAAATAAGCCAGACACAAAAGAGTACATACTGTATAATTCCATTTATATAAGTACAAAGCCAGGCAAAATCTATGCTTTTAGGGAGCCCAATGATGGTTGCCCTTGGAGGTGGGAGAGGGATGTTATTGGAAGGAGGCATGAGGAGGGGATACTCACAATGTTCTATTTATTGATCCAAGTCCTGGTTATATGAATGTGTTCAGCTGGTGGAAATTCATCAAGCTGTATCCATATAGGCACTTTTCTGTAATGTATATTATATACCAATTTTTTTTTAAAGCCTGTAAGCATTATCAAAAGTTTTAAGAGTGTTACAGGAGTTGTGTTTTTTTAATGCAGAAGAAAGGACACTGAAAAGAGAGACAGTTGGCAGAGTTAGTACAGTGTTGTGAATTTACAATGAACTGGAAAATCAGGGCTATATAGCAGGGTGCATCTGGGGAACTTTGCAAACAGCCAGGAGTGGTTATTGCTAGTTATGGAGCTGAAAACTCTCAGTAAATTTTGTTTCCTCAGTTTCACAGTTTGATGATTGGCAAAGAAATAAAATACAGAATCAAGAAAGCCAGAATGCCCTCTGCAAGAATAAAATGTCCTGCCAATATGGCACACAGCTGCACCCAGATCCAAAGTTGTATGGAACTGACGGAGGTCCAAGCTGTTATATGACTTGGAGAGCTAGTGTGTATCCCCATGCCAAGAGCACAGTTAGAAAAAGCAAACAGAAAATATGTTTCCACTATGCTCTCTGAGGGAAAGAAGGAAAACTCTTCTCTAACCAAGAGAGGAAAGGAGCGAAGGGTACCAGCTTCTCATCTTGTTAAAAGTCAACTCTAGAAAGCAGAGAGGAAATTCTCTATCCAACAGAAAAAAGTTATTATTTTCCTTTATGTCCACATATATTGCCTAAGATCT
Organism: Loxodonta africana; assembly: GCF_030014295.1. Lineage (NCBI taxonomy): Eukaryota > Metazoa > Chordata > Mammalia > Proboscidea > Elephantidae > Loxodonta > Loxodonta africana. The sequence goes on from NC_087358.1 coordinate 61,572,384, forward strand.
GTTGTGTTACCAGAATATCTATTAAAAATTCTGATTATCTTATTATTGTTTTTCAATCTTGTAATTTCTGCTGAAGCTGTAAGGGCCATAGCAAACTTCTCGAACAATTTTCTCAGCATCTACTATGAGACTTTGCAATTGGAAGGCAAGATCTGCAAAGTGAGTGCCAGCAACAGGGAATAGTGAAATGTATCATGGTATGCCATAGAGTCATTAGAAATAACCCCCAGAACAAAGTTCTAGTCCCTAAATACCAAACCCATTTCTGTCGAGTCGATTCTGACTCATAGCAACCCTGTGGAACAGAGTAGAACTTCCCCATAGGGTTTCCAAGGCTGTAATCTTTTCAGAAGCAGACTGCCACAACTTTATCCTGCAGAGCAGCTGGTGGGTTTGAACCAGTGACCTTTCGGTTAGCAGCCCAGAACTTAACCACTATGCCACCAGGGCTTCTCCAGTTCTCACTAAAAGGGACCAGTCTTCCTTGGAGAAATCCCTCAATCAAGGCCTGGTGTAGAAAATGTACAAGGCAAACCTAAGACGCCTTTGTTGTGCCAGAAAGCAAGGAAAAAATTATAGACTAATGGGATCTGTCAAAAGAAGGTAAAAAAGAACCAAACTGAGGGTCTTCCACTGGCCAAGGATGTGACGATTTGAACATCAAACAGAATAACAACTGCATTAAACAAGAACATATCTAATATGTAAAAATATGAGTCTAAAAATGTATGGATCACCTTTGGAGGTGTTTCGGCACCAATTAATCCTTTATTCAGAAAATAGACCAATAAAAGCAAGGCAAGCCTTTATTCTACCTTTTCCTATGGATAGCAAGGGTTACCAGCGGTTGATGAGATAGATTTAGAAAATCATCATTTTTCAACTCTTAGAAAGTTGACAACACCTGAACTCATTCATCAATTTCAGCATCATTTAAAGTGGGACAACTAAATGTTATTTTCCTCCCAATATGATTCCATAGGAAGTACACAGTACCACATATAAAGTGTTCTAGCTAAAAAACTGAACTTTGCCAGGCCTTTGGAGTTAACTAAAAATGTCCAGGAAACACAGAAGACTGTGTTACATGACACCGTAAGGATGCTGTAAGCCAAATCTAAAACAAAACCTGTTGCCATTGAGTCGATTCCGACTCATAGCGACCCTGTAGAACAGAGTAGAACTGCCTCATAGAGTTTCCAAGGGGCACCTGGAGGATTTGAACTGCTGACCTTTTGGTTAGCAGCTGTACCACTTACTCATTATGCCACCAGGGTTTCCAAGCCAAACATAACCATAACCAAACCATAATCAAACCATAACCCATCGCCATCGAGTCAATTCCGACTCACAGCAACCCTATAGTACAGAGTAGAACTGCTCCATAGCGTTTCCAGGGAGTGCCTGGTGGATTTGAACGGCCGACCCTTTGGTTAGCAACAAAGCTCTTAACCACTACACCACCAGGGTTTCCAAGCCAAACATAGAAGGTGGGAAATTCTACAAGGAAAACAACCTGGTTTCTTAACAAATAAAGGTATAAAAAGGGAAAGAGAAGGGAAAACTCTTGTAAATTTAAAACAGACTTGCAAGACATAGCAAACAAATGCAATCCTCATTCAAATAAACCAACTGTAAAGAGACATTTTTGAGTCCATCAGGGGAATTTGAACATGAACTGGGTATTAGATGACTTTAAAGAACCTTGTTAATTTGCTATAGGAGATAATAGTGTTATGGTTATGTTTCCTAAAATATCTATCTGTTAACATTACTTAAAAAAAAACCGTGGCCACCTAGATGATTACAACTCACAGCAACTCTCTAGGACAGACTAGAACTGTCCCATAGGGTGTCCAAGGAGCAGCTGGTGGATTCGAACTGTCAGCCTTTTGGTTAGCAGCCATAGCTCTTAACCACTGTGCCCCCAGGTCTACAGTAACAATACATACATACTTCAGTGTTTATTGGGCAAATAACATAAAGCCTGGGATTTCCTTAAAAAATATTACAGCAAAAAACAAGTTAAAAATTTTAGAAAGCTAGTCAGATAGTTGAAATAAGATCCACAAAACACCAGTAATGATTCAAGCCAGATAATGGAAATTCATTACATTATTTTCTTCATCTTTGTGTATGTTTTAAATTTCCATTATGAATAAATAAATAAATTAGAGTTATGCCAGTTGATCTGAAGAAATTTCCATAATTTCTTGCTGAGTTAAAAAGTCAAGATGTAATAATATGAACTCATTTTTGTAAAATACACACACATACGTATGCACACATACATTCTATGTATACATATACACATACATGTATACGTAAGTTTTCATATGGTTTTATGAGCACTGAGAATTATTTGGAAGGGGGCATGCTAGTTGTAAAAATGGGTTAGCTGGGGGTGGAAGCTGATATGAATGGCGAAAGTGTGGTTAAGGACAAGTAAAGAAAAAGAGAAGCTTGTACTTTAAAAAGATATTTGGAAACAGTGGCAATGGTTACATATGATGAACATAATTACATTGTACATGTGAAAAATATTGAAATGGCAAATTCAATATACACTGTTATGTATTGAATTGTGTTCCCCCCAAAATATGTGTCACCTTGGTTAGGCCATGATTCCCAGTATTGTATGGTTGTCCTCCATTTTGTGATTATAATTTTATGCTAGAGAGGATTAGTGTGGAATTGTAACACCACCCTTACTCAGGTCACCTCCCTGATGGATGTAAAAGGAGTTTTCCTGGGGTGCGGCCCGCACCACCTTTTATCTCTCAAGAGATAAAAGGAAAGGGAAGCAAGCAGAGCCTTGGAGACCTCATAACACCAAGAAAGAAGCACGGAGAGCAGAGCGCATCTTTTAGACCCAGGGTTTCTGTGCAGCGAAGCTTCTAGTCCAGGGGAAGATTGACTGGAAAGACCTTCCTCCAGAGCTGACTGAGAGAGAAAGCCTTCCCTTGGAGCTGACACCCTGAATTTGGACTTTTAGCCTACTTTACTGTGAGAAAATAAGCTCTTTGTTAAAATAACCCACTTGTAGTATTTCTATTATAGCAGCACTTTTTTTTTTTTTTTTTAGATGACTATTTTTTTTTTTTTTTTTAAGGTGGGTTTTTAGATGACTAAGACAATCAGTCATCAAAAACCCTACGGAGCACTGTTCTACTCTGACACATGAATCAACATGAGTCAGAATCGAGTCAAGTCAGAGTTGAATCAAAGGCAACTGGTAACTGGTAAATATATACATACATGTACATGCATGTGTGTGTATGTGTGTGTGTTCAACAAACAGAAGTTTATTCTGTCACAATCTAGTAGGCTAGAAGTCCAAATTCAGAGTGTCAGCTCCAAGGGAAGGTTTTCTCTGTCAGCTCTGGAAGAAGGTCCTTGTCATCAATTTTCCTCTGGACTGGGAGCTTCTCAGCACAGGGACGCCGAGTCCAAAGGACCCACGCTTATCCTGGCTCTCATTTCTTGGTGGTACAAAGTCCCCATGTCTCTCTACTTGCTTCCGTCTTTTATATCTCAGAAGAGATTGAGTTAGAACACAGTCTAATCTTGTAGACTGAATCCCACCTCTTGTAGATTGAGTGGGATTAAGTGCCACTAATCTACATACTTTGGACATGCTGTCAGGAGGGATCAGTCCCTGGAGAAGGACATCATGGTTGGCAGAGTACAGGGTCAGCGGAAAAGAGGAAGACCCTCAACAAGGTGGATTGACACAGTGGCTGCAACAATGAGCTCAAGCATAACAACGATTGTAAGGACAGTGCAGAACCAGGCAGTGTTTTGTTCTGTTGTGCATAGGGTCGCTATGAGTCGGAACCAACTCAATGGCACCTAACAACAACAACAATCCCACCTCATTAATATCACAGAGATAGGATTTACAACACATAGGAAAATCCATGAAATGACAAAATGGTGGACAATCACACAATACTGGGAATCATTGCCTAGCCAGATTGATACACATATTTTGAGGGGACTCAATTCAATCCATGACCTTGATTTTTTTTCAGAAGTAGGTTGCCAGACCTTTCTTCCAAAGCATCTCTGAGTGGACTTCAACTATCAACCTTTCAGTTAGCAGCCGAGTGTGTTAACCATTTGCACCACCCAGGGACCCCTCAAAAGATAGTGGTGACATAGTAATCCGATCATGATGATGTTGGAATCTAGCAGACATATAGTTAAAAAAAAGTAGTCTTATTCATAACTGTTAGATGTGATTCCCAATCTGAAGAGGGGGTCTATATTCCCTGACTGGGAAAATTTATGAAACCAGGTTAGGAGCCTCTACTTTGTACTTTCACAATACGCTGAGCTTTGTGTGCATACTCGTATGAAGTGTATATATATATAAATATATATATTTATATATGTTGTTGTTGTTAGGTGCTGTCGAGTAAGTTCTGACTCATAGCAACCCCATAGACAACAGAACAATTCACTGTCTGGTCTTGCTCCATCCTCATGATCACTGTAATTCTTGAGCCCACTGTTCCAGCCACTGTGTTAATCCAACTCTTTGCTGATCTTCCTCTTTTTTGCTGACCCTCTACTTTTCCAAGCATGATGTTCTTTTCCAGGGACTGGGGCCTCCTGATAATATATCCAAAGTATGTAGGATGAAGTCTCACCATCCTCGCTTCTAAGGAGCCCTCTGGCTGGATTTATGCCAAGGCAGATTTGTTTGTCCTTCTGGCAGTCCATGGTATATTCAACATTCTTTGTCAACACCAAAACTCAAAGGTGTCAATTCTTCTTCAGTCTTCCCTATTCATTGCCCAGCATTTGCATGCATGTGAGGAAATTGAAAACACCCTTGCTCACGTCAGGAGCATCTTTGTCCTTAAAGTGACATTCTTTGCTTTTTAATGTTTTAAAGAGGTCTTTTGCAGCAGATTTGCCCAATGCAATGCATCCTTCGACTTCTTGACTGCAGCTTCCATGGATATTGATTGTGAACCCAAGTAAAATGAAATCCTTGACAACTTCAATCTTTTCTCCATTTATCATGATGTTGTTTATTGGTCCAGTTGTGAGGATTTTTGTTTAAGATGTAATCCATACTGAAGCCTGTGGTCTTTGGTCTCCCTCAGTAGGTGCTTCAAGTCCTATTCATTCTCAGCAAGCAAGGTTGTGTCATCTGCATAACACAGGTCATTAGTGAGTCTTCCTCCAATCCTGATGCCCCATTCTTCTTCATGTAGTCCAGCTCCTTGGATTATTTGCTCTGCATACAGATTGAATAGGTATGGTGAACGGATACAACCTTGATGCACACCTTTCCTGACTTTAAACTGTGCAGCATCCCCCTGTTCTGTTGAAACGACTGCCTCTTGATCTATGTACAGGTTTCTCATGAGCACAATTAAATGTTCTGGAATTTCCATAATTTGTTATGATGCTCACAGTCGAATGCCTTAGCATAGTCAATAGAACATAGGTAAATGTCTTTCTGGTGTTCTCTGCTTTCAGCCAGGATTCATCTGACATCAGCAATGATATCCCTAGTTTCACATCCTGTTCTGAATCCAACTTGAATTTCTGGCTGTTCTCTCAACGTACTGCTGCAGCCGCTTTTGAATGATCTTTAGCAAAATTGTACTTGCCTGTGATGTTAATGGTATTGTTCGATAATTTCTACATTCAGTGGGATGAACTTTCTTGGGAATAGTATAAATCTGTATCTCTTCCAGTTGGTTGGCCAGGTAGCTGTCTTCCAAATTTCTTGGCATAGACAAGTGAGTACTTCCAGCACTGCATCCATTTGTTGAAATATCTCAATTGGTATTCCATCAGTTCCTGGAGCCTTTTTTTTCTCCAATGCCTTCAGTGCAGTATAGACTTCTTCCTTCAGTACCATTGGTTCCTGCTCATATGGTACCTCCTGAAATGGCTGAACGTCAACCAATTCTTTTTGGTATAGTGACTGTATATTACTTCCATCTTCTTTTGATGCTTCGTGCATCATTTAATGTTTTCCCCATAGAATCCTTCAATATTGCAACTCGAGGCTTGAATTTTTTCTTCCAGTCTTTCAGCTTGAGGAATGCCAAGCGTGTTCTTCCCTTTTGGTTTACCTCCAGGTCTTTGCACATGTCTTTATAACACTTTACTTTGTCTTCTTGAGCCGCCTTCTGAAATCTTCTGTTCAACTCTTTTACTTCCATTTCTTTCTTTCCCTTTAGCTACTTGACATTCAAGAGCAAATTTCAGAGTCTCTTCTGACATCCATTTTGGCCTTTTCTTTCTTTCCTGTCATTTTAATGACCTCTTGCTTTCTCCATGTATGATGTCCTTGATGTCATTCCACAACTCATCTGGTCTTCAGTCATTAGTGTTCAATGTGTCAAATCTATTCTTGAGATAGTCACTAAATTCAGCTGGGTTATATTCTAATCACCAGTAAATATCAATGCTTCCTTATTGCATGTTTGATCAATTTTAGACTGCAGAAGTTGGTAAAAATCTTCAGTTTCTTCATCTTTGGCCTTAGTGGTTGGTGCATAAATTTGAATAATAGTTGTATTAACTGGTCTTCTTTGTAGGTGAATGGATATTATCCTATCACTAGCAGCCTTGTACTTCAGGATAGATCTTGAAATGCTCTTTTTGATGATGAATTCAACACCATTCTTCTTCAATTTGTCATCCCCTGAATAGTAGACCATATGACTGTCTAATTCGAAATGGCCAATTCCAGTTCATTTCAGCTCACTAATGCCTAGGATAATGATGTTTATGCAGTCCATTTCATTTTTGACGATTTCCAGTTTTCTTAGATTCATACTTTGTACATTCCACATTCTGGTTATTAATGGATATTTGCAGCTGTTTTTTCTCATTTTCAGTCATGCCACATTGGAAAATGAAGGTCATGAAAGCTTGACTCCATCCATGTCATTGAGGTAGATTCTACTTTGAGGAGACAGCTTTTCCTCAGTCATCTTTTGAGTGCCTTCCAAACTGAGGGGCACTTCTGACACTGTATCAATGTTCTGCTGCTGTTCATAAGATTTTCACTGGCTAATTTTTTTCAAAGTAGATCACCAGGTCCTTCTTCCTAGTCTGTCTTAGTATGGAAGCTCAGCTGAAACCCATCCACCACTGGTAACTTGCTGGTATTTGAATACCAGTGGCATTCACAGCAACATACAAGAAGCCCCCACGGTACATATGACAAACCGACAGACACCTAGCGGATGTGTGTGTACAAAATAAAGCTTTTGCCATTTTATCATTCTTCACACATACAATCCAGTGACATTAATTACATTCATCATATCGTGCAACCATTACGCACTGTTTCCAGATTTTTCCATCACCCTTAACAGAAACCCTGAGCTGTTGATATCTTTAAACTCTTCACCTTGTATTGCTATTGCTAGTTCTCATTTGTGTGAATTGGGGCAAGTTACTTAAAACTTCCCCAGGCCTCAGTTTTGTTTTCCATACAATGGGAGAATAATAAAACCTATCTTATAGTATTTTCCCATATCTTGTTGTAATGATTAAGTGATTTACTGCATAATCTCGTATAGACCAAAAACCGAAACCCATGGCTGTTGAGTCAATTCTGACTCATAGCGACCCTATAGGACAAAGTAGAACTGCCCCATGGGGTTTCCAAGGAACAGCTGGTGGATTTTAACTGCCAGCCTTTTGGTTAGCCTTCATATGCTTAACCACTGCTCCAGTCATGGCTCCAAGATCAGTATCTGGCAAATAACCAAAAAAACAAACACTTTGCCTTCAAGTCGATCCCGTCTCATAGCAACCCTATAGGATAGAGTAGAACTGCCCCACAGGGTTTCCAAAGCTGTAAATTTTTACGGAAGCAGGCTGCCACATCTTTCTCCGTCCCTGAGGCTGGTGCATTCATATCGCTAACCTTTGAACTATCAACCTTTTGGTTAGTAGCTGAGCACTTAATCACTGTGCCATCAGGGCTCCATCTGGCAAAAAAAAAAAAAAAAAACCCACTGCCATCAAGTCAATTCTGACTCAGAGACCCCATAAGACAGAGTAGAACTGCCCTGCAGAGCTCCAAGGAGTGCCTCAAGGATTTGAACTGCCAATCTTTTGGTTAGCAGCTGTAGCACTTAACCACTGCGCCACTAGGGTTTCCTCTGGTAAATGGTAAGCACTATTTTTTTTCTGGCAAATAGTAAGCACTTAATAATTGTTTTTGTTATTATCTGTCTACTTGGCTAAATTATAAACCCCCTAAGGGCATAAACCCATTGCCATCAAGTCAATTCCATCTCATGGTGACCCTATGTGTTAAAAGTAGAACTGTTTCACTGGGTTTTCTTGGCTGTAATCTTTACAGAAGCAGATCACTGGGGCTTTCTTCCATGGTGTTACTGGTTGGGTTTGAACTGCCAGCCTTTAGGTTAGTAGCTAACTGTGCCACCCAGCGATCTTCCCTAAAGGGATAAACCTTGATTGTTTCATTTACAATTGTCATCCTAACAATGAACATGGTATCTGGCACATAAATAAATATTTGCTAAATGAATGGCTAGATGATAAGAAAGGAGAAAATGATTCAAGAAGGAAAATATTTTCGAGTAGTACATACTGTACCTATAAATTTTTTTAAAGCTATTTTCTCAGAGATCTTAAGCAAAAAGTTGTAGGTTGCCATTTAATTGATTCAACACAGACCCAAAAAGAAGAGGAAAGACCAATATTCTTCAAACAACTGTCCTGTGCATAATAAAATACCCACCAAAGAATTGTTACGGGTGTGCTCCATCCTAAAGCCCATTAAAACTGCTTGAACAACCATCATGCAGGTTTTGGGTTTCCATTTAATTTTAATGAAATATTTTACTGGAGGGAAGTTTGTGATATGATAGCAATGAAGCGTGTCTACTGCTTTAGGTGACATTTCATTTCCGGATACCTGTGGAGATGAAAATTCTAATCCCAATGCCTGGGAATTTTGGTTGCTGGTTATCCAAAAATGAAATGTCATGTACAGAAGCTTATTCTTTATTGTTTAATTTCCAACTGCCTGCCCAGCAGATCAGAATGACAAAGACAATAGCTATTTCAGAACAGGGGCCACATGCATTACAGAAAACACATCTCGTTTGGGAGTTTAATCCTGTTCTTGACGAAAGATCGATGAAAATGTGAACTTTAAAATATTCTTCATTGCTTCCTAAACAAGAGCGATTATGGGCCCTTAATTTTGTTTTGACTGAAATAATGAAGCAAAGGCGTGAATATATTGCGCAGTTGCAGCCACACTGTCAGCATAAACAATCCATATCTCTAGGCAAACCTTTTACGGCCTAAATAAGTCTAGAAGACAATGAAAGCATTAAGTAAGATTTACAAGTGAGATGGTGATGTGTAGCTCAAGGAAGTCAGAGCAGACAGAGAGCCTGTTCTTTCTCTTACCAGGACCACCATTGCCTATTTTTCAACCTTATCACGTATCTCCAAGCATCAGAACAAAATTCCTACCTTAGACTAAATCATCTGAAGAAATTTAACAATGTTGCCCTGTTCCTTTGAAATACAAATAAGGTTTGCCCAATGCTATGGCTTTTTTTTTTTTTTTTTTTATAACCTAGTCTCTTGCAAAATAAAGAGGGGTGAGAACTCTCTTCTGGGTCTATTCTCAGTAGTCTTTGGGGAGACTGCCAAAATAAAGCTGCTGTTGTGCGCTGTCAAGTTGATTTTGACTCACAGTTATGCCACGTCACAGGGTAGAACTGCTGCATAGGATTTTCTAGGCTGTAATCTTAATGGGAGCAGAGCCTCTGGATGGGTTCGAACCCACAGCCTTTTGGTTAACAGCCCAGTGCTTAACCATAGTGCCACCAGGGCTCCTTAAAATAAAGTTACTCTGAGATTTATGGAGTAAATTTTTGTATTGGATAATACCTATGTGTCATCTCTATCATAACCCCACATCCATGGAAAATGAGGAAAGAATCAGTATTTATAAAATCGTTCTATAAAATTGTTTGAAGAGATTAAGTCAGGCTGGAGAGAGTGAAGGTTTATTTCTCCCCCTCTGGAAATCCATTAAGGGCTAACTCTGGAGATTCCTTCATCAAATCTCTGACTAACAAGAATAAAACTGAGGAGGCGGATCCAAGATGGTGAATAGACAGACGCTTCCAGCGAGCCCTCTTTACAACAAAGACCTGAAAAAAACAAGTGAAATGAGTATATTTGTGACAAGCTGGGAGCCCTGAGCATCAAAGGCAAGCTTAGACAACGAAACGAGGGGCAGGGGAAGGAAGAGACTGTTCAGAAGCGGAGAGGAGTTACCAGACATGAATTGCAGGGAGTCCTCAGGCATCTTTCCTGGAGCAGCGGTGGCACCACGGGCTGGTCCTAGCATTTGGCCTCAGTTTCCTCAGGGAGAAGCAGCCAGCCACACAGACCACTCACACCTCCGAAACCTGATCAGAAGGTCGCTTTCAGCAAAAGCTAAGTACTTGCATATATCTTACCGTGCCCCCCCCCGACCCCCAACCCAGCTTCAGTGGCTGAATCCCTAGGCCTGAAATAGACCCTGAGGTGAGCACCTGGAGCCATCCTCCCAGCCTTGAGGAAGGAAAAAATTTCCAACTGGGGGGAAAAGATAATTTGCTAGCTGCATTAACTGGGATTGCTCAGGACAGAAGCGGCTCCTGTCCAGGCATAAACTGTCCATGGACCTTGGGCACCTTTCCCTTCTGCATGGACCTGTGTGGGCCTATTTCAGGAGAATAGGCCCTTGTTGGCAAACTCCAACCATTTCAGTGGTGCAGTGGAGAGGCGAGTGTTTGACGTTAGACATTGCTTTGCCGGTTAAACAAGGTCCTCACCTACCCACAACAGGGACCTAAGGACCGGTGGCTCCACTTGGGTCACCCAGCCACCCGCAACAGGGGCCCGGGGATAACTGGTGCCTCCCAGTCCTTACAACAAAATATTTGGGAGCCCATGGTCCCTCTGCAGAACTAATCCACCAGCACGCTCTAGGGAACAGAGACGTGTTTTCCTCAGAAACACTTGGGGGTGGGTTCTCAGCCCCCTGCCTTGTTCAGAGTGTGACCCCCTGCTGCAATCAGATATGGGTATATACCCCAATCACCCCTGCCCCTCTAAGACTGTAGGACAGAGCCTGTACCACACATTTGATATCAGCTACCTGGAAACCTGAGATGAATTCATACAAGGAAACTGAATGGACTCCTAGACTGATATACCTGATAACAGCTCTAGCCAGCTGGGGACAGGACACCAGAGCTCCAAAGGTGAAAATAATCAAGCTAGCTCGCTCGAGCAACCCATAGGGCTACACCAAAACAAAACAAAGCAAGCAGCTACAACACAGTAAGCAAGCATAAACTAATACAATAACTTACAGATGGCTTGGAGACAACAGTCAATATCAAGTCACATAAAGAAACAGGCCATGATCACCTCAACAGGCTCTCAAAACAAAGAATCCAGGGATCTTTTAGATGAAAGTGCATTCCTGGAATTACCAGAGCCAGAATATAAAAGTTTAATATACAGAACCCTTCAAGACATCAGGAAGGAAATGAGGCAATATGCAGAACAAGCCAAGGAACACACAGATAAAGCAACTGAAGAACTCAGGAAGATTATTCAGGAACATAATGAAAAGTTTAATAAGCTAGAAAAATCCATAGACAGACAGCAATCAGAAATTCAGAAGATTAACAATAAAATTACAGAATTAGATAACTCAATAGAAAGTCAGAGGAGCAGAATTGAGCAAGTAGAAGCTAGAATTTCTGAACTCGAAGATAAATCACTTGGCACTAATATATTTGAAGAAAAATCAGATAAAAGAATTAAAAAAAATGAAGAAACCTTAAGAATCATGTGGGACTCTAGCAAGAGAAATAACCTATGAGTGATTGGAGTACCAGAACAGGGAGGGATAACAGAAAATACAGAGAAAATTATTGAAGATTTGGTGGCAGAAAACTTCCCTGATACTCTGAAAGATGAGAAGATATCTATCCAAGACGCTCATCGAACTCCACATAAGGTAGATATTAAAAGAAAGTCACCAAGACAGATTATAATCAAGCTTGCCCAATCCAAAGATAAGGAGACAATTATAAGAGCAGCGAGGGATAAACGAAAAGTCACCTACAAGGGAGAGCCAATAAGAATAAACTCGGACTACTTGGCAGAAACCATGCAGGCACAAAGGCAATGGGATGACATATTTTTAAAAAATTGAAGGAAAAAAGTTGCCTGCCAAGAATCATATATCCATCAAAACTGTCGCTTAAATATGAAGGTAAAATTAAGACATTTCCAGATAAACACAAGTTGACAGAATTTGTAAAAACCAAACCAAAACTACAAGAAATACTAAAGGGAGTTCTTTGTTTAGAAAATCAATAATATCAGGTATCGACCCAAGACTGGAACACTGGGCAGAGCAACCAGAAGTCAACCCAGAAAGTGAAATCCAAAACAAAAAGCAAGATTAAAAAAAAAAAAGCCTGACACAGGGTATTGGCGATGTTATTATATAAAAGAAGACAACATTAAAATAATAAAGAGGGACTAATTGAATAAATTTTTGATAACACTGCTTAATTTCTTTATGAAAATCCCTCCCTCATTGTTCATGTATTCAATGGTATTACTTTGCAGTTCTGACAATGCCACTTTGATAATCTTTTCAAATAACGTATTATCTTCTGTTATAAATAGAATTGTGTTCCCCCAAAATTTATGTTGAAGTCCTAACCCCAGGTATCTGTGGGTATGATCTTGTTTGAAGGTAGGGTCTTTAAAGATGTTATGAGTTAACATGAGGTCACACCCGAGAAGAGTGGGTCCTAATCCAATCGGAGTGGTGCTCTATAAAAAAAGAACGCAGAGACACACATGGGGAAGATTGCCCTGTGACAACTAAGCTCTGCTGCCGCTGCAAGCCAAGGAACACTTGGGGCTACCAGAAACCAGGAGAGACCAGCAAGGATCTTCCTCTAGCGACTTTGAAGAGAGCATGGAACTGCCGATACCCTAATTTGGACTTCTAGCCTCCAGAACTACAAAAAAATAAAGTTCTGTTCTTATGAGTCACCCACTTTGTGGCATTTTGTTATGGCAGCCCTAGGAGACTAATTCACACTTTCCTTTCTAATCACGCTTCACTGCCATCTAGTCATGTGACTTTAAATATTATCTATACGCTGAGGAGTCCCAAATCTGTATCTTCAGCTCTAACTTCTGCTTGAGTTCAAGATTTTATACCCAACTGCTCACTTGATTCATCATTAGGATAAAGAATAGGTGTGATGGCTAAGGTTGTGTGTCAACTTTCCTGGGCCATGGTTTGACAGTTATGATGTAGTTAGGCAGTTGTATGACGCTGTGATCACTTCCATGATGAGACTTGATATTGTGTGATCACCTCCATGATGGGATCCACTGTGAGCAGCCAATCAGTTGAAAGGGAGTTTCCTTGGGTGTGTGGCCTGCACCGAATATAAGTGGACATTTTGGCAAGGGTTGTCGGCTTTTGTTTGCTCTGGGTCCTGCAGCTGGCTCTTGTTTATCTGACCTCTGGTTCTAGGGACTTGAGCTAGCAGTTTATCTGCCATCTTGCCGCCAGTCTTGGGATTTGTTGTTCTTCGCAGCCTGTGAGCAAGAGCCCTGCTCTCTGACCTGCTGATCTTGGGTTTGCCAGCCCCTGTGACTACATAAATCAGGAAAAGCCTCTATCCTGACCTATGGACTTAGAACATTCCAGACTTTACAACCATGTGAGCCATTTACTTGATATAAATCTCTCTCTATATATTTATATGTTTTATTGTGTTTTGCTTCTCTAGAGAACCAAGCCTAAGACAATAGGCATCTCAAACATAAGGTTTTTCAAAACAGACTCTTGATTTCCACCTCACATTTCTTTCTCTCATGGTATTTACTCAGTTGCTTAAGCCCCAAATCTAGCAGTTGTCTTTGAGTATTTATTTTCTTTCCTACTAGAAATCCTTTTAGTGTTGCCTCTAAAACAATTAATAAATAAAAAAGTTAAATTAACGATATTAATTAAGATAGTAATAAGTGCCAGGAGGACTATGAAATAGGATGATGTGAGAGTGAAAGAGCAGAGACCTACTTTTGATAGGGTGGTCAGGAAAGACTCTCTAGGGAGGTGAAAATTCTGTCATGTGGCTGTCAGGATGGGGATAACCATGCATAGATCTAGGGACAGGCCATCTGGACAAAGGGAACAGCTAGAACAATGGCTCTAAGGCAAGAAAGAAGGCCAGTGTGAATGAGAGGGAAAGTAGCCTGAGCTTTGGCTGGAGCAGAAGATGGGGTCAACTTACATAAGATATTTTAAGCCAAAATGGGGAGTTTATATATTATTCTAGAAATCCCTAGGTGATTCAAACAGTTAAGCACTCAGCAACCAACCAAAAGATTGGCAGTTCAAATCCAACCATAGGTGCCTCAGAAGAAACACCTGGGGATCTACTTTCACAAGGTCACAGCCGCTGAAAACCCTGTAGAGAACAGTTCTACTCTGTACACATGGGGTCCCCATGAGTCAGAGTCAACTTGACGGAAACTACTTGGTTGGTTATATATTATTCTAAAAACAATAGAAAGTCATTGACGAGTTTTACCCTGGGGAGTGACATGGTCTAATTCGTTTTTTAAAAGATCACTCAAAACCTTTGGGCAACAGGAACTTAATTGAGTTTATCCTTCCATCAGCAATACCCCTCATGCACACCATATGCAAATATTTCACATACTGGGTAAAAGTATACAGCAGTAATATATAATGCATAGCCAAGCTTAATGGAAAGAAAGAAGTGGAGGAAGGACAGAAGGGAAAGAGAGGAAGGAGAATCTTGAGAAACCAGGATGAAAAACAAATAAAAAACTAAAAACCACAGTGATAAGCCTGACAGCTGATGAGAGAAAAACCCAATGGGCTGTGGATTCATATATCAGCCACAGAAGCTAAGGGTAGGGGCTTTAAATTGCAGGTAGGAAAAAGAGACATGATCTTGGGTCATCGTGAGCCAGGAAGCAGGAATAAAACTTCTGCACAGAACTAGAATCCTCAAGGACTGCCCTGACTAGATAAAAAGGACTATAAAAATTCTACCAACCAGCTCAAAGAAGGAAAAAGGAGGCTTGGAAATTACCGGGAACCTGAGTGGAAAACAAAATATCCTATGAAATTGAAACCCACAACAGATATGGTATCAGAAGTTACAATGCTCAAGCAGTATAACAAATTCAAACCAAGGCAGTATTGTAAAAACTGGCACAGTGTAAATGAAACACTGAAGCCTAACTAAAATTTAATGCAAAATTGTACCACCAGGAAGTGCATGATTCACACAGAACAAACAAGCCCAGTTTAACAGGAACTTACAATAAAAAATTACCAACTCTACAAGAAATGAAACCGTCTGAAGGAAAATCAACACTGTAGATTAAGCACCACAAATTCTAAAGTAGTTGGTAGAACAATCTGAAAGATAATATAAAATAAGAATTGAAACTAAAATGAAAAAGTCAGACACTATTAAAAAAAAAGGTGCAAGTAGAAAACAAAAACAAAATGTGTTACTTTTAAAGATTAAAAATTAGTCATTAAAATTTGAAAAAACTCAATGAATAGGTTAAATAGCAGATGAGTACCAATTCGAGAGATAATTCGTAAACTAGAAGGTTAAATAGCAGATGAGAATCAACTGAAAAGAAAATTAGTAATATAGAAGATATATTTGAGGAAATTATACAAATGCAGCACAATCAAATATTAAAAAAACATATAATCTGAGAGGGATTAAGAAACATGAAGAAAAGGTTCGACATACACCCAATAGAATAACAAAAAGCACAGAATAAGTGAAAAAGCAGTATGTGGGTCTGCTTTTTTTTTTTTTTTGGCCATATTTTTATGCAAATAACGTGCCTTTTGAGTTTGTTTGCCAACTGCGCCCTCCCCCCCACCCCCAAGGTACTTTCATAAACCTGCTGTACTATTTTTTTTTTTTTTTTTTACAGCAACATGTGAAAAAGGATTGGCATGGTGGTGCTTGTAAGGGTGCCTTGTGGGTTTAGGGCATGGCCAGCAAACATGCAGAAGATGCACATTATTTGTGTGAAATATGGTACATTGGGGCAGTGATGGTTCGGTGGTAGAGTTCTTGACTTTTGCGTAGGAGAAGAGTTTTAATTCCCAGCCAATGTATTTCATGCGCAGTCACTATCCATCAGTGGAGGCTTGTGCTTTTCTATGATTATCAGCTGCTTTCAGTGGAGCTTTCAGACTACGACAGACAAAGAAGAAAGTCCTGGTAATCTACTTGTGAAAATTAGCCACTGAAAACTCTGGATCACAATGGTTCCTTTCCCAGCTGATCGTGGGGATGATGCAGCACCGGGCAGCTTTTCATTCCATTGTATGTGGGGTCACTATGAGTCGGGCCTGACTAGACGACAGCTAACAACAACAGTCAGAGAACTCTGTCCTCCTGGACATAAAGTGTGCTCCAAGGGTGGGCACAAGTCCAAATGAATGTTGGGAAACTTCAGAACTTTTCACTCGGTTGTGAAGCTTGACTGCAAAACACACTGTCAGGAAGAGAGCCTTGTGTTTCAGTGGTGGTGCAGATGGAGAAGCATGCTACGACATGGAGATGAGAAAACTCCTACAGCCTCTTTAGCTCTTTCCCAACTTCCGTTTTCTTCTTTTTTTTTTTTAATTTTTTTTGTGCTTTAAGTGGAAGTTTACAAATCAAGTCAGTCTCTCATACAAAAATTTATATACCTTTCTGTATACTCGTAGTTGCTCTCCCCCTAATAAGACAGCACACTACTTCCCTCCACTCTCTATCTTCATGTCCATTTGGCCAGCTTCTGACACCCTCTGCCCTCCCATCGCCCCTCCAAACAGGAGATGCCAACATAGTCTCATGTGGCTACTTAATCCAAGAAGCTCACTCTTCACCACTATCATTTTCTATCCCATTATTCAGTCCAATCCCTGTCTGAAGAGTTGGCTTTGGGAATGGTTCCTGTCTTGGGCTAACAGAAGGTCTGGGGACCATGACCTCCAGGGTCCTTCAAGTCTCAGTAAGACCATTAAGTCTGGCCTTTTTATAAGAATTTGGGGTCTGCACCCCACTGCTCTCCTGCTCCCTCAGGGGTTCTCTATTGTGTCCCCTGTCAGAGCAGTCATAGGTTGTTGCTGGGCACCATCTAGTTCTTCTGGACTCAGGCTGATGTAGTTTCTGGCTTACGTGGCCCTTTCGGACTCATGGGCTCATAATTACCTTGTGTCTTTGGTATTCTCCATTGCTCCAGGTGGGCTGAGACAAATTGATGCATCTTAGATGGCTGCTTGCTAGCGTTTAAGACCCCAGGTGCCACTTTCCAAAGTGGGATGCAGAATGTTATCTTTTTTTTATTTTATTTTATTTTTATTATGCTTTAAGTGAAACTTTACAAATCAAGTCAGTCTCTCACACAAAAACCCATATACACCTTGCTACACATGCCCAATTACTCTCCACCTAATGAGACAGTCCGCTCTCTACCTGCACTCTCTCTTTTCGTGTCCATTTCTCCGGCTTCTAACCCCCTCCACCCTCTCATCTCCCCTCCAGGCAGGAGATGTCAACCTAGTCTCAAGTGTCCACCTGATCCAATAAGCTCACTCTTCACCAGCATCCCTCTCCAACCCATCGTCCAGTCCAATCCATGTCTGAAGAGTTGGCTTTGGGAATGGTTCCTGTCCTGGGACAACAGAAGGTCTGGGGGCCATGACCACTGTGGTCCCTCTAGTCTCAGTCAGACCATTATGTCTGGTCTTATGAGAATTTGGGGTCTGCATCCCACTGCTCTCCTGCTCTCTCGGGGGTTCTCTGTTGTGTTCCCTGTCAGGGCAGTCATTGGTTGTAGCTGGGCACCATCTAGTTCTTCTGGTCTCAGGCTGATGTAGTCGCTGGTTCATGTGGCCCTTTCTGTCTATTGGACTCGTAATCGCCTTGTGTCCTTGGTGTTCTTCATTCTCCTTTGATTCAGGTGGGTTGAGACCAATTGACGCATCTTAGATGGCTGCTTGCTAGCGTTTAAGACCCTAGACGCCACTCTTCAAAGTGGGATGCAGAATGTTTCTTAATAGATTTTATTATGCCAATTGACTTAGATGTCCCCTGAAACCATGGTCCCCAGGCCCCTGCCCCTGCTACGCTGGCCTTGGAAGCATTCAGTTTATTCAGGAAACTTCTTTCCTTTTGGTTTAGTCCAGTTGTGCTGACCTCCCCTGTATTGTGTGCTGTCTTTCCCTTCACCTAAAGCATTTCTTAACTACTATCTAATTAGTGAATGCCCGTCTCCCACCCTCCCTCCCTCCCCCCTCTCATAACCACAAAAGAATGTTTTATTCTCAGTTTAAACTATTTCTTAATTTCTTATAATAGTGGTCTTATACAATATTTGTTCTTTTGCAACTGACTAATTTCACTCAGGATAATGCCTTCCAGGTTCCTCCATGTTATGAAATGTTTCATAGATTCCTCATGTTCTTTATCGATACACAGTATTCCATTGTGTGAATATACCATAATTCATTTATCCATTCATCCATTGATGAGCACCTTGGTTGCTTCCATCTTTTTGCTATTGGAAACAGTGCTGCAATAAACATGGGTGTGCATGTATCTCTTGATGTAAAGGCTCTTGTTTCTCTAGGATATATTCCAAAAAGGGGGATTGATGGATTGTATGGTAGTTCTATTTCTAGCTTTTTAAGGAAGCGCCAAATCAATTTCCAAGGTGGTTGTACCATTTTACATTCCCACCAGCAGTGCATAAGTGTTCCAATCTCTCCACAGCCTCTCCAACATTTATTTTGTGTGTTTTGGATTAATGCCAGCCTTGTTGGAGTGAGATGAAATCTCATTGCAGTTTTGATTTGCATTTCTCTAATGGCTAATGATCGTGAACATTTCCTCATAATTCTGTTAGCTACCTGAATGTCTTCTTTAGTGAAGTGTCTGTTCATATCTTTTGCCCCTTTTTTAATTGGGTTATTTGTCTTTTTGCAGTTGAGTTTTTGCAGTGTCATGTAGATTTTAGAGATCAGGCTCTGGTGGGAAATGTCATAGCTAAAACCTTTTTCCCAGTCTGTAGGTAATCTTTTTACTCTTTTGGTGAAGTCTTTGGATGAGCATAGGTGTTCGATTTTTAGGAGCTCCCAGTTATCTAGTTTTTCTTCTACATTCTTTATAATGTTTTGTGTACTCTTTATGGCATGTATTAGGGCTCCTAACGTTGTCCCTATTTTTTCTTCCATGATCTTTATCGTTTTAGATTTTATATTTAGGTCTTTGATCCATTTTGAGTTAGTTTTTGTGCATGGAGGGAGGTATGGGTCTTGTTTCATTTTTTTGCAGATGGATATCCGGTTATGCCTGTACCATTTGTTAAAAAGACTCTTCCCCATTTAACTGTTTTGGGGCCTTTGTCAAATATCAGCTGCTCATATGTGGATGGATTTATGTCTGGGTTCTCAATTCTGTTCCATTGGTCCATGTATCTGTTGTTGTACCAGTACCAGGCTGTTTTGATTGGTGGGGTGGTATAACAGGTTCTAAAATCAGGCAAAGTAAGGCCTCCCACTTTGTTCTTCTTTTTCAGTAATGCCTTATTTATCCAGGGCCTCCTTCCCTTCCATATGAAGTTGGTGATTTGTTCCTCCAACTCATTAAAGAATGTCGTTGGGATTTGGATCGGAATTGCATTAAATGCATAGATCGCTTTTGGTAGAATAGACATTTTTATAATGTTAAGTCTTCCTATCCACGAGCAAGGTATGTTCTTCCACTTATATAAGTCTCTTTTGGTTTCTTGCAGAAGCATACTGTAGTTTTCTTTGTATAAGTCTTTTACATCTCTGGTAAGATTTATTCCTAAGTATTTTATCTTCTTGGGGGCTACTATAAATGGCATCGATTTGGTGATTTCCTCTTTGATGTTCTTTTTGTTGGTATAGAGGAATCCAACTGATTTTTGTATATTTATCTTGTATCCCGATACTCTGCTGAACTCTTCTATTAGTTTCAGTGGTTTTCAGGAGGATTCTTTAGGGTTTTCTGTGTATAAGATTGTGTCATCTGCAAATAGAGATACTTTTACTTCTTCCTTGCCAATCTGGATGCCCTTTATTTCTTTATCTAGCCTAATTGCTCTGGCTAGGACTTCCAGTACAATGTTGAATAAAAGTGGTGATAAAGGTCATCCTTGTCTGGTTCCCGATCTCAGTGGGAATGTTTTCAGGCTCTCCATTTAGGGTGATGTTGGCTTTTGGCTTTGTATAAATTTCCTTTACTATGTTGAGGAATTTTCCTTTTATTCCTATTTTGCTGAGAGTTTTTATCATGAATGAGTTTTGAACTTTGTCAAAAGCCTTTTCTGCATCAATTGATAAAATCATGTGATTCTTGTCTTTTGTTTTATTTATGTGGTGGATTAGATTGTTTTTCTAATGTTGAACTATCCCTGCATACCTGGTATGAATCCCACTTGGTCATGGTGAATTTTTTTTTTTTTTTTTGATATGGTGTTGAATTCTATCGGCTAGAATTTTGTTGAGGATTTTTGCATCTACATTCATGAGGGATTTTTAAATAATAGGATATAGGTCTATAATTTTCTTTTCTTGTGGTGTCTTTACCCGGTTTTGGTATCAGGGATATGGTGGCTTCATAGAATGAGTTTGGTAGTATTCTGTCCTTTTCTATGCTCTGAAATACCTTTAGTAGTAGTGGTGTTAACTCTTCTCTGAAAGTTTGGTAGAACTCTGCAGTAATGTCGACCGGACAAGGGCTGTTTTTTTTGGGAGTTTTTTGATTACCTTTTCAACTTCTTCTTTTGTTATAGGACTATTTAGTTGTTCTACCTCTGTTTGTGTTAGTTTAGGTAGGTAGTGTGTTTCTAGGAATTCATCCATTTCTTCTAGGTTTTCAAATTTGTTCGAGTATAGTTTTTCATAGTAATCTGATATGATTCTTTTATTTCAGTTGAGTCTGTTGTAACATCACCCTTCTCATTTCTTATTTGGGTTATTTGCTTCCTCTCCTATTTTTCTTTTGTCAGTTTGGCCAGTGGTTTATCAATTTTGTTGCTTTTTTTAAAAAACCAGCGTTTGGTCTGGTTAATTCTTTCAATTGTTTCTGTTTTCTATTTCATTTAGTTCAGTTCTAATTTTTATTATTTGTTTTCTTCTGGTGCCCGTGGGTTTCTTTTGTTGCTCTCTTTCTATTTGTTGAAGTTGTAGGGATAATTCTTTGATTTTGGCCCCTTCGTCTTTTTGGATGTGTGCATTTATTGATATAAATTGGCCTCTGAGCACCGTTTTTGCTGCATCCCAAAGATTCTGATAGGAAGTGGTTTCATTCTCATTGAATTCTCTGAATTTATTTATTCCATCCTTGATGTCTTCTATAATCCAGTCTTTTTTGAGCAGGGTATTGTTCAGTTTCCAAGCGTTTGATTTCTTTTCCCTGTTTTTCCTGTTATTGATTTCCACTTTTATGGCCTTATGGTCAGAGAAGATGCTTTGTAATATTTCAATGTTTTGGATTCTGCTAAGGCTTGCTTTATGACCTAATATGTTGTCTATTCTAGAGAATGTTCCATGTGCACTAGAAAAGAATGTATACTTGGTTGCTTTGGGTGGAGTGTTCTGTATATGTCTACGAGGTCAAGTTGGTTGATTGTGGCATTTAGATCTTCCGTGTCTTTATTGAGCTTCTTTCTGGATGTCCTGTCCTTCACCGAAAGTGGTGTGTTGAAGTCTCCCACTATGATTGTGGAGCCATCTATCTCACTTTTCAATGCTGATAGAGTTTGTTTTATGTATCTTGCAGCCCTGTCATTGGGTGCATAAATATTTAATATGGTTATATCTTCTCGGTGTATTGTTCCTTTAATCATTATATAGTGCCCTTCCTTATCCTTTCTGATGGGTTTCTTTAAAGTCTACTTTGTCAGAAATTAATATTGCCACTCCTGCTCTTTTTTAATTGTTGTTTGCTTGATATATTTTTTTCCATCCTTTGAGTTTTAGTTTGTTTGTGTCTCTTAGTGTAAGGTGTGTCTCTTGTAGGTAGCATATAGACGGATCTAGTTTTTTAACCCATTCTGCCACTCTCTGTCTCTTTATTGGTGCATTTAGTACATTTACATTCAGGGTAATTATGGATAGGTATGAATTTAGTCCTATCATTTTGATGTCTTTTTTTTGTATGTTGACAGTTTCTTTTTCCCACTTGATTTTATGTGCTGAGTAAATTCTCTTTATATATTGTCCTTTCTTTATATTTGTTTTTGTTGATTTTGTTTCTGCTGAGTCTCTATTTTTTTCTTGTATTTTATTTTGATGAGTAGGATAGTTTGTCTCCTTTGTGGTTACCTTATTATTATTATTTATTATTTACCCCTATTTTTCTACATTTAAAACTAACTCATTTCTTTGTATCACCATATCTTCCTCTCCATATGGAACGTGTATGACTACATTTCTTAGTCCCTCTTTATTATTTTAATGTTGTCTTCTTTTATATAATTACATCGCTGTTACCCTGTTTGGGGTTTCTTTTTTTTTAAATAATCTTGCTTCATTTTTTTGGATTTCCCTGTCTGGGTTGACTTCTGGTTGCTCTGCCCAATGTTCTTTTCTTGGGTTGATACCTGATATTATTGATTTTCTAGCTAAAGAACTCCCTTTAGTATTTCTTGTAGTTTTGGTTTGGTTTTTACGAATTCCCTAAACTTCTGTTTATCTGGAAATGCCTTAATTTCACCTTCATATTTAAGAGACTGTTATGCTGGATATATGATCCTTGGCAGGCAATTTTTTCCTTCAATTTTTTAAATATGTCATCCCATTGCCTTCTTGCCTGCATGGTTTCTGCCTAGTAGTCTGAACTTATTCTTATCGGGCTCTCCTTTGTAGGTGACTTTTCGTTTATCCCTCGCTGCTCTTAGGATTCTCTCTTTACCTTTGGTTTTGGCAAGTTTGAGTTTAATATGTCTTGGTGACTTTCTTTTAAGATCTATCTTATGTGGAGTTCGATGAGCATCTTGGATAGATATCTTCTTGTCTTTTGCAATATCAGGGAAGTTTTCTGCTAACAAATCTTCAACAATTTTCTCTTTTTTTTCTGTTATCCCTCCCTGTTCTGGTACTCCAATCACTCATAGGTTATTTCTCTTGATAGAATCCCGCATGATTCTTAAGGTTTCTTCATTTTTTTTAATTCTTTTATCTGATTTTTCTTCAAATATATTGGTGCCAAGTGCTTTACCTTAAAGCTCACCAATTCTGCCTTCCACTTGCTCAGTTCTGCTCCTCTGACTTTCTATCGAGTTTTCTAATTGTGTAATTTTATTGTTCATCTTCTGAATTTCTGATTGCTGTCTCTCTATGGATTCTTGCAGCTTATTAAATTTTTCATTATATTCTTAAAGAACCTTTTTAATTTCTTCAACTGCTTTATCTGTGTGTTCCTTGGTTTGTTCTGCGTATTGCCTGATCTCCTTCCTGTTGTCTTGAAGGGTTCTGTACATTAAGCTTTTGTATTCTGTGTCCAG
Source organism: Loxodonta africana (assembly GCF_030014295.1). Lineage (NCBI taxonomy): Eukaryota > Metazoa > Chordata > Mammalia > Proboscidea > Elephantidae > Loxodonta > Loxodonta africana. The sequence goes on from NC_087358.1 coordinate 61,596,051, forward strand.
TAATTCCAGAAAGGCACTTTCATCTAGAAGATCCCTTGATTCTTTGTTTTGAGAGCTTGTTGAAGTGATCATGGTCTGTTTCTTTATGTCACTTGTTATCAACTGTTGTCTTTGAGCCATCTATAAGTTATTGTATTAGTTTATTTTGTGTTTGCTTAATGTATTGTAGTTTCTTGCTTTATTTTGCTTTGATATGCCCAAATGGGTTGCTTGAGTGAGCTAGCTTGATTATTTTCACCTTTGAAGCTCTGACTTTCTGTCACCAGATGGTTAGAGCTGTTATAAGGAATATCAGTCTAGGAGTCCATTCACTTTTCTTGTATGGATTCAGCTCTGATGTCCAAGTAGCTGGTCATCAAGTGTGTGGTACAGGCTCTGTCCTACAGCCTTAGAGGGGCAGGGGTGATTGGTGCAGATACGAGTATCTGATTGCAGCAGGGGATCATGCTCTGAACAAGGCAGGGGGCTGAGAATCATTCCGCAAGTGACTCTGAGGAAAGCGCAACCCTCAGCATATAGGTGAGTGTGTTCTGCAGACGAACCATGGGCACCCCATGCTTTTGGTTGTAAGGACTGGGAGGTACCAGTTATCCTTGGACCCCTGTTGTGGGTGGCTGGGTGACCTGAGTGGAGCCACCAGTCCTTAGGCCCCTGATGTGGATAGGTGAGGACCCTATTTAATAGGCAATGTGGTGTCAATCATTAAACACCCACCTCTGCACTGCTCAGCTGAAACAGTTTAGTCTGCCAACAAGGGCCTATTCTCATGAAATAAGCCCACACAGGTCCATGCAGGGGGGAAAGGTATTCAAAGTCCATGGACCATTTATACCTGAACAGGAGCTGCTTCTGTCTGGAGCTCCCCAGGTTAGTGGAGCTGGCAAATTATCTTTTCCCCCAATTGTGAATTTATTTTTTCTCCAAGACCAGGAGAATGGCTCCAGACACTCCACAGGGCCTATCTCAGGCCCAGGGAAATCAACAGCCTCTGAAGCTGACTTGAGGGTGGGGGGCATGATCAAAAATATGCAAGTACTTAGCTTTTCCCGAGAGTGCTGTTCTTCTCTGGTTCCAGAGGTGTGAGTAGGCTGTGAGGCTAGCTGCTTCTCCGTGAGGAAACTGTGGCCGAACACTACCACCAGCCTGCTGCAACCGCTCCCAGGAATGACGCCTGAGAGATCCCAATGATTCAGGTCTGGCAACTCCTCTCCACTTCTGATCCAACTCTCCCTCTCCCTGCCACTCAGTCTGTTTTCTAACTTTGCCTTTGATATTCAGTGCTCCTAGGTTAGTCATAAATATAATCGTTTCACCTGTTTTTTGGGGTCTTTGTTGTAAGAGGGCTCACCGAAAGCATCTGGCTATTTCGCCAGCTGCTCCTTGGGAACCCTATGGGGCAGTTCTACTCTGTCATATAGGGTAGCTATGAGCCAGAATCGACTCAAGGTCAATGGGTTTGTTTGTGTATTTAATGTCCAAGGTGGCGGGATGAAAACATTTCTGAACATCCCCTATGACCCAGAATCCTACTAGACAGTGAAATGAATGAAATGAATGAGCCCTGATCATGGGTAACCAGAACACCAGGAGCTGAGAGGGCTGGAGCCCAGGTCTCCTGATGTCTCATCCAGGGCTCCTCCTGCTATGTCTTCCTCCCTCACAATTCTGCGACACTGCGCACAAGGCCTGACAGTGACTGAAAGGTAAATAAAGGTGTTTTAACCTCCTCTCAACCCTGATTTAAGTTCATAATGAAATGAAATACACCAGCCACCCTCTGGTAGCCGGAGCAGCTCTCACCAAGCTCTTTTGGCAGAAGCATCTCATTTGGAACAGTTTGGGATCCCCAGGGGTCTTTGTAAGGATTACTGGGTATGAGTTTCTGTGTTTTAGAGTCCTCTGCTCACAGAGTAAAGGAGAGTGAGGGCTTGTGCAGAATGGGGCCAAATGATCAGGCACAGGGCATGCGGGAACATGCAGCCAGACAACCCTGATGGCATTGGGGTCTGTTGGTGATCAGGACATGCAGCACAAAATAATTAAATGGTCAGGAGAGTCTACTGAAAATAAAACACTGAAAACTAGAAAAGTATTGTCATATTACACTACAGACAAAATGGATCAAATAATCTACTTAAATTCTTTTGCATTTGAATAAAACCCAAGTAGAAATTCAAGTAAATCAGCTCAGAAGATTCCTGGGTCAGCATCTTACCTTTAAGACTATTAAACAGAAGTTGTTGTTTCTCCCAGGAAAGCATACATTGAAGTCCATTACAGAGATGGTGACTTTTTCCTTACTTTCTCAGAGATAGTCTCAGTTTATAGCTATTGTCTCAGGGTCTTATCTCCCTTAGCATTTGCCCTGGATTTTTTAAAACAAAGTATTATTATTAATGTGGTTGTGTGCTGTTGAGCTGATTTCTACTCATAGTGACCCCATGTGACAGAGTAGAACTGCCCCATAGAGTTTCCTAGGCTGTAACCTTTATGGGAGCAGATCATCAGATCTTTTTTCCCTTGGAACAGCTGGTGGGTTTGAACCACGAACCTTTCAGTTAGCAACAGAGTGCTTAACCACTATGCCACTATTTTTTTTTTTTTTCTACTAGGGTTCCTTTATTAGTAGTAGTATCATTGTTTTAGGTGCCATTGGGTTGGCTCTGTCTCACAGATAGCAACACTACATACAACAGAATGAAACACTGCCTGTTCTGGCCCCATCCTCACAATCATTGTTATGCCTGAGCCCATTGTTGCAGCCACTGTGTCAATCCATCTCATTCCTCAATTATTTTTCCTCATCTCTTTCTCTTTTTTGCTGACCCTCTACTTTATCAAGCATAATGTCCTTCTCCAAGAAGGACACCATAATTCAAATAATTCAAAGGCATTGCTTCTTTTTTAGTTTCCCTTATTCATTGCCCATCTTTCTCATGCATATGAGACAATTGAAACCATGGCTTGGGTCAGGCTCACTGTAATCTTCAAAGTGATATCTTTGCTTTTTATTATTATTATTCACTTATTATTATTAATAGTTGCATTAAGTTCAGCCAGGATGGGTTTGTAGACTTCCAGAGAGGATGATGGGGTGGTTCTCCCAGAGCTCCCTTCAGGACTAAAGCATTTATTTCCCCAGCTGCTGGGAGGGCTTCTGGCAGAATGCCCCCAGCAGTGAGCTCTCATTAGAAGGGCATCATCTTGACCATAGTTACGTCCTCTTCCCAGGATGCTCACATCTAATAACTGGTTTATGTGGGGTATAAAGGTCTGGTCCCCTCCCCAGCTTTAGAGCTCCCTGTGGGTTTGGCCTTTGTTGTGGCTGCATCACAGCCCAAATTATCATTCTGCCCTACTCTGCCTCGCTCTTTACTCTCCCAGAAGTAGTAATGTCAAGAGCATTCTTTAATAAACCTCCTTCACACAAATCTCTATATCAGAGTCTGCCTTCTGAGCAGGTACAACCATTTGGTGCTTTTCATTTATACCATGGGCCTGTCTAGTACTATGAGATGTGTACCATGAACTGAGTTTCCCCTGAGTTCTCACCTTGATTAGATCAAAATGACGTCCAGCAACAACCTGCCTCTCTTTTCCTAATCCTACTGAGACACAACATGTGGTAGACAAAGACGTGATGTCCAGGTGCCTTTTCAAAGAAAGGCTTACTGCCCAACTGTGGGGAGTATGGCAAACAGACAGCCTCCAGTGGTCAGCTCCTGCAGGGTCTGCCTCAGCTACAGAGCCCTGCCTCACCAAAGGTCATGTCCCTTCCAGGGCAGCCCATATCTGGCAACTGGATGAACTGGGAGGGGGAGGGTATAAAGGCCCAAATAAGGACACTTTTGATGAACGATGCTTACTCCAGATATCCCTGCCAGGTTAGCCAAAGCTTTACCAACTCTGCATCACAGCTTGACACGTTCTTCTTTTCTCTTCCTTTCATGGGTATTAATCCCAAATAAACATCTCAGACCCCAAACATCTTCTCAGCATCTGCTTCTGGAGAATTAAACCTGCCACATAACCTAACTAAAAACTCACTTCCTAGGACAGCTTGTAAGGTGTTCTTGTAGGTTGTTCACTTAACAAAGAAAATGTGCTCGAACACTGACAGCTAAGGATAGCTAATCCTTCCAATCTATCAGGATAATGGAGAGAGAAGGCCTGATACTATTGCCCTGCCAACCACTTGGAATACCAGTTGTATTAGTTCCCTAGAGCTGCCACAACAAAATATCACAAATGTGGTGGCTTATAAGAACAGAAATTTTTTGCCTCACAGTTCTGGAGGGTAGGAGTCCAAAATCAGGACACGAGCTGTGTTGATTCCTTCTGAGGGCTCTGAAGACATATCTGTTCCGTGCCTCTCTCCTAGAATCTGAGGACAGCTATACAGCTGGCAACCCTTGGTCTCCCTTGGCTTGTAGATCACTTCGGTCTCTGATTTCACATGACCATCTTCCCTCTGTGTGTCTCTGTGTCTCTTCTTCTCTATTATAAGGATATCACTCATATTGGATCAGGACCCACTCTAGTACAACCTGATATTAACTGGATAACATCATCAAAAACCCCATTTCCAAACATGGCCACATTCACAGGTACCGGGGTAAGGACTCCAATACGTCTTTTTGGGGTATGCAATTCAGCACATAACGCTATCCAGTTCTGTGGTAATCCTTGCCTCAATTTAGAGATTCCTGGAATCACTAGACTTCAGTGCAGTTGTGGGAGACATAGGAAAATTTAGTTCAGATGTATGTGAACTATTTACGGGAAACAGAGGCTGAGCACTCCTTCCACATCACATAGAAAAAAGACTTAAACTTTTGTTAATTGAGTGAATGCTACTGTAAGTTCGGTTTAAAAGTTCAAATAAGAAATAAAGTTGTCTCTGAATGATAATATAAATACATCAATATAAAAAATATCAATGGAGCACAGTACCATGATAAAAAAAACATATTCTTTCTAAAGAAACCTATAGGACAGAAAGGTACTCAGAATTAGTTTGGCTCAACATAATTCATACTTGCACAAACCAGTTTAGTCTTCCAATCAAAATAGCAGCATATCTATAACCCCTTCCCCCCCCCCAAAAAAAAACAGACCTGCTGCTGTCAAGTCAATTCTGACACATGGTGACCCCACGTGTTACAGAGCAGAAGTGCTCTATAGGGTTTTGTTGGTTGTAATCTTTATGGAGGCAGTTCACCAGGCCTTTCTTCCACAGAGCCACTGGGTGGTTTTGAACCACCAACCTTCAGGTTAACAGCAAATCACAAACAGCTTGTACTACACAGACGCAGCAGTATTCATTCTTCTTGTTTTCAGTTGCTGTGGAGCCAGTTCCAAATCATGGCAAACGGTTTCTGCTCAACTGTAAACCTAAAGGTTGGCAGTTCAAACCCACCCAGCAGTACTGCAGAAGAAAAGCCCTGGTGGTCTGCTTGTAAAGATTACAGCCAAGACAATCCTATGGAGCACTTCTACTCTGTAACCTATGTGGTTGCCATGAGAAGCATCTATAAAAACTTATAAATATTACTGTATATACAGTTATAACTGAACTACAAGATTTGTGTGACTATGATTTTGATTGCAAATACAAGGCAGTATTTCTCCCTTTGCTGCCTACCATAAGTTACATTTCAGAAATATCTGAGCCTTTGAAGAATTAATTTATAAATCAACCAAAGTGTCATACAGTCATGTTGTATTCTTTTTATAAATGAGCTCTCTAAATCTGAACTGCATTTGTCCAAAACAGATTTAAAAAAGAAAAAAAAAAGTTTTACTAATGTTGCCAATGAGTGGAGGCCCAGAAGACTTCAGCTTTCAAAACTTTTAGCAAATTGGAATCATTAGTCATAAAGCTTACAAACAAGAAGACTCTAAAATTTGTATCTAAAAAAGTAGATATAATGAAAGTCAAATGATCTGCAAGATTTAATTTGAAAATGCTATAATTGCACTTTGGGATATCTCAACTAATATAAATAATTTTAGTGGGCTCCTATTTTTAATTGGAAAAGGTATATTCTATAGCAGGCCAGAAAAAAATTGAGAACTACCATTTTGAAAAATATAAACTTGGCAAAAGAAAAATAGAGACAATTCGTTTGACAAGTTTTGCCTTGTAAAAATACTTTTTTAAGGAAGGTACCCTGAATGGAGGCAAAAAGATAGTATTTTTGAAAATATATTAGAATTGAGAGTAGCATTCATTTAACAGCCTTTGCTCTAATCTTATTTAGTATGATAGAGTATACTTTCAAACATAATATGGACTACAGAGAAGGGTCAGTCAAAATATTTCAAATATATTAGCCATAAAATGCAACTTTGAAAAAAAGTTCAGAGGTGGGCCAATATGGTAGAGTAGTCAGAGGCTTAGTGGCATCCCTCTTACAACAAAGACCAGAAAACACAAGTGAATTGGATATATATGACAATTTAGGAATCCTATTTTTTTTTTTTTATGCATCAAAGACAAAATTGAAGAATCAGATTGAACAACAGGCAGAAGGAGAGACAATTCAAAAACAGCAGAAATGGAGAATTATGAATTACCAGCGTCCTACTAGCTGATGGGTTTTTTTACTAGCTGAACGTGCACAGCACAGACATATTAAGACAAGCAAGCATTCCCAGCGTAACCCAACTCACCTGGCGCAACTAAGCAGGAGTAACTGCACGTGCCTCCAGAGTCAGCCAGGAGTGCTTTCAACGCTGCGAAAGTTAAATTTACGCACTCAACCCACCATGTGCACCCCAGCCACCCCCCTGGCAGAGCTCCACAGGCTTAAAGCACACTCCCACCTCCTCATCCCTCCCCTCACCACCACTAGCAGCACCAGCCTAGGAATATTCAACACTGCCACACCCCCTAAGCTGGGAGTTTATGGCCCTGGTCTAGAGGCACCCATCTCTTTGCCCAGCCACTAGCACTGCAGGTCCATGGATTTGTAGTGCCCTCCATCTGCTCCAATCAACTACGCCAGCACCTTGCTGGCTAAGCTGGCAAAACACAGCCGTATTGAGACAAGGTGTGCCGCATTACCAGCTGAAGCCCACTTCTCCTAAGAGGGAGCATCTCTACGAACAAATCAGGGCCTTGAGAAAGTTAAGTGCAGACATTCCACGCACTGTGTGCACATCAGCTGGCCCCATCCCAGAGGTCCACGGGCCTGAGGAGCACTCCAGCCCCACCCTTCTCACCTATCCCCTCTCCCTACTCCTTGTAGCTGCAGACCTGTGGCTTCACCACTATCCCACCCCCTAAGATGAGAGCTCAACCACCATGCCAGGGGCCTGAGGTCCGGTGGTACTGCCCACTCTATCCAACCACCCACTCCAGGAGCCTGAGGACCAGTGGTGCCCCCAATCCCTCCAGCCAAAGGCTCCAGGTGCCTGAGGACCAGCTGCACAATCTCCCTTATTACATGCTGTGGCAGGCAGGGGCACACCCTCCATCCAGGCACCATGGGCATGTGATATCACTCTGCCTCACCCCCAACATTGTGCCCCACTTCAGCTGGGGGGCTTGTGCCTGCTGTGAAAACCTCCATGCAGCCCTGCCCACCTGGGACTGTCATTGAGAGTCTCCGCAGCACCCATCTAGTGATCGATGGCCCAGGCACTTATGCCCTGATAAACAAGCAAGTGGCTGAGCACACACAAAACACCCAAACCAAAGACCAGGGAGAACACCCCTGCACACACAGCCAGGTGACCAGCAGGACAGATACATTGCCTCACCAAAAATGTCACCTGCATCCTCAGCAGCCCCACAAGAACAGTAAACAGGGACCTGTGCTCACACACCTAGTCACTGCTCCACCCACCCGGAGGCAGGAAGTAAGAGCTTCAACATGGCCATATTAGTGACAGGAGGAGCACACATGCCCATCCCACTTGGATATATCAAAACAAAACACAAATTCAGGACATAGGAAACAAACTTACAATAAATAAGTAAATAATAACTTCCTGATGCCTTGGAGACAACCAAAAAAACCAAAACCAAACCCAGTGCCATTGAGTGGATTCCGACTCATCGCGACCCTACAGGATAGGGTAGAACTGCCCCACAGAGTTTCCAAGGAGTGTCTGGCAGATTTGAACTGCTGACCCTTTGGTTAGCAGCCGTAGCACTTAACCACTATGCCACAAGGGTTTAAACAATATCAAATCACATAAAGAAGCAGGACAAGATGGATCCAGGAAGCAACTAAAATAAAGACACTTCTGGAGGAAGATAAGGCAAAGGAACTACCTGACAAAGAATTCAAAAGACTAATATACAGAGCAGTACAAGAGATCAAGAAAGAAATCAGGGAAAAAAGAAAACACAGAAAAAGCAATAGAATAATTCAGGAAAACAACACAAGAACAAAACCACAGAATCAATAGGCTATTAGAAATCATGCAAAAACAGCAACTAGAAATCCAAAAATTTAAGAATTAGACAACTCAATATAAAGACAAAGGCACAGACTTGAGACCTTGTAAGACAGAATTTGTGAGACTGAAGACAAATCCTTTGACAGCAATTTGAGGAAAAATCAGAAAAAAAGAATGAAGAAAGCCTAAGAATTATGTGGGACACTATCAAGAGGAAAAACATGTGACTGGAATTTCAGATGGGCTGCGGAGGGGGCAATGGGAAACACAAAGAGAATTGTTGAAGATTAGCTGGCAGAAAACTTCCCTAACATCATGAAAGATGAGAAGATATTCATTCAAGAAGCTCAATGAACACCATATAGGAAAGAACCCAAAAGAAAGTCACCAAGACATATCACAAACTTGCCAAAACCAAAGACAAAAGAATCCTGAGAGCAGCTAGGGAAAAATGAAAAGTCATTTACAAAGGAGAACTAAAAAGACTAAGCTCTGATTACTCAGCAGAAACCATGCAGTCAAGAAGGCAATGGGATGACATATATAAAACTTTGAAGGAAAAAAAAAATTTCCAGCCAATAATTATATAACTGGAAAAATTGTCTTTCAAATATGGTAGTGAAATTAGGAATTTCCAGATAAACAGAAATTAAGGAAATTTGTAAAAATCAGACCAAATTATAAGAAATATTAAAGGTAGTCCTCTGGTTATAGAACTAACAATATCAGACAACCAATTCAAGATTTGGACACAGGACAGATCAACCAGATACTAACCCAGATAGGGAATTCTCAAAAATAGAACAAAGCTAAAAGACTGAAAATAGGGAACCAGAGGTGTCAATATGTAAATAATGACAACGTCAACACAAAAAAGAAGGAATAAACAGTATAGTTATAGAACTTCCATATGGAGAGGAAGTCAAGGCAATATCAAGAGTAAAAGACTGGTTTAAACTTAGCAAAATAAAGATAAATTTCAAGGCAACCACAAAAGAAGGTAACACACCTACCCATCAAAATGAAGAAGAAAAACATAAAGACTCAGAAAACACAAAATCAACAATAATGAAAGAAATGAAAAGAATATCCACAAACAAAAGGAACTTAGCTCAGCAGATTAAGAGGAACAAAGAAACTGTCAACACCACCAACAAAAAACAAGACATAAATAAACTCATCCTGTTGCCATCAAGTCAATTCTGACTCATAGGACAGAGTAGAACTTGCCCATAGAGTTTCCAAGGAGTGCCTGGTGGATTTGAACTGCCAACCTTTTGGCTAGCAGCCGCAGCACTTAACCACTACACCACCAGGGTTTCCAAATAAACTCATACCTATTAATAATTATACCCAGACCCGGTGAACCCAGTGCCCTCAAGTCAATTTCGACTCATAGCGACCCTATAGGATGGAGTAGAACTGCCTCATAGAGTTTCCAAGGAGCGCCTGGCGGATTCAAACTGCCGACCCTTTGGTTAGCAGCCGTAGCACTTAATCACTATGCCACCAGGGTTTCCTTAATAATTATACTGAATGTAAATAGCTTAAATGCACCAGTAAAGAGAGTGGAAGAATGGATAAAAAAAACCAAAATTCATCTATATGCTGTCTACAAGAGACATACCTTAGACACAAAGACATAAACAAATACTCAAACAATGGAAAAAAATATATCAAGCAAACAATAAGCAAAAAAGTGCAGGAGTGGCAATATTAATCTCTGATAAAAGAGACTTTAAAGCAAAATCCACCATAAAGGATAAGGAAAGACGCTATATAAAGATTAAAGGGTCAATACACCAGAAAGACATAAACATAATAACTATATACACACCCAATGACAGGGCTCTAAAATACATAAAACAAACGCTAACAGTATTGAAAAGAAAAATAGACGGCTCCACAATAATAGTAGGAGATCTTAGCACACCACTATCAGTGAAAGACAGAACATCTAGAAATAAACTCAATAAAGATTCAGAAGATATAAGTGCCACAGTCAACTAACTCAGCCTCATAGACATATATAGAACCTTCCACCCAATAGCAGCAATGTATACATTCTTTTCCAACACACATGGAACATTCTCCAGAATAGACCATATTTTAGGCCACAAAGCATGCCTTAACACAATCTAAAGCATTGAAATAATACAAAGCCTCTTCTCTGATCATAATGCCATAAAAATAGAAAACAATAACAGAAACAAGGAAAAAAAATCAAATACATGGAAACTGAACATCTTTCTACTTAGTAACAGAAGGAATCAAGGATGGAATAAAAATATTCATAGAATCAAATAAGAATGAAAACACATCTTACCCAAACCTTTGGGATACAGCAAAAGCAGTGCTTAGAGGTCAATATATGGCAATAAATGCACATATCAAAAAAGAAGAGTCAAAATGAAATCATCAACCCTACAACAGGAACAAATAAAAAGAGAGCAGTAAAAGAAGCCCACAGTCACCAAAAGAAAGGAAATAATAAAGATTAGAGCAGAGATAAATGAAATAGAGAGCAGAAAAACAATAAAGTAAACAAGCCAGAAGATGGTTCTTTGAAAGGATCAACAAAATTGACAAACTATTGGCCAAATTGACAAAAGAAAAACAGGAAAGGGAAAAAGGAACCTGAATAAGAAACGAGACAGGTGATATTAGAATCAACTGATGGAATCATAACAGAATACTGCAAACAATTGTACTCTAACAAATTTGAAAACCTATTGAGAACTTAGAGGAAATAGACAAATTTCTAGAAACACACTACCCACCTAAACTGACACAAACTGAGATAGAAATTATGAAGAGACCCATAACAAGAGAAGAGACTTAAAAGGTAATAAAAAAGCTCCCCCCACCCCCCCCCCAAAAAAAAGCCATGTCCCAGAAAGTTTCAGTGGAGAATTCTATAAAACATTCATAGAAGAGCTCACACCTGTACTACTCAAACTATTTCAGAACATAGAAAAGGAAGGAATACTCCCAAATTCATCCTATGTAGCCGGAATAACCCTGATACCAAAGCCAGGCAAAGACATCACAAAAAAAGAAAATTACAGACCAATATCTCCCAAGAATATAGATGCAAAAATTCTCAACAAAATTCTACCCAATAGAATTCAGTATTATCTCAAAAAAAGACACCATGACCAAGAGGGATTCATACCAGGTATGCAATGATGGTTTAACATTAGAAAATCAATCAGCATAATCCACCACATAGAACAAAAGAAAAGATTACATGATCATCTCAATCAACATAGAAAAGGCATTTGATGAAGTCCAACACCCATTCCTGATAAAAACTCAATAAAATAGGAATAGAAGAGAAATTTCTCAACATAATAAAGGGCATCGAGTCAGAATCGACTCGAGGGCACTGGATTTTTTTGGGGATACAAAACAAAGCCAACATCATTCTGACTGGAGAAAGGCTGGACACATTCCCCTGAGAATAGAAACTAGACAAGAGTGCCTTTTATCATCACTCCTATTTAACAACGTGCTGGAAGTTCTGGCTAGAGCAACAAGGCAAGAAAAAGAAATAAGAGGCATCCAAATTGGAAAGAAAGAAGCAAAACTATTCCTACTCACAAACGACATTATCCTATACATAGAAAACCCCAAAGGTTCCACAAGAAAACCACTGGGACTAATAGAAAGATTCAGCGGTGTAGCAAGATATAAGATCAACACACAAAAATCAGCTGGACTCCTAAACACCAACAACGAGAACTTAGAAAAAGAAATCAGGAAAACAGTACCATTTATAATAGCCCCTCGAAAGACAAAATACTTAGAATAAATCTAACCAGGGATGTAAAAGACCTATACAAAGAAAACTACAAAATAGTATTCAAGAAACCAAAAAAGATCTACATAAGTGGAAAAACATAACATGCTCATGAATAGAAAGACTCCACATTGTGAAAATGTCAATCCTGCCCAAAGCAATCTACAGATATAATATAATCCCAATTGAAATACCAACAGCATTCTTTAATGAGATGGAAAAACAAATCGCCAACTTTATGTGGAAAAGAAAGAGGCCCTGAATAAGCAAAGCGTTATTGAAGAAAAAGAACGAAGTAGGAGGTGCCCACACTACCTGATGGCAGAACCTACTATACAGCTATGGTAGTCAAAACAGCCTGGAACTGGTACAAAGACCAAAGAACAGAATCAAGAACCTGGATGTAAATCCAACCACCTATGGTCAGCTGTCTTTGACAAAGGACCAAAGCTCATTAAATGGGGAAAAGACAGTCTTTTTAACAAATGATGCTGGAAAAACTGAATGTTCTTCTGTAAAAAAAAAAATGAAACAGGATCCATACTGCACACCATATACAAAAACTAACTCAAAATGGATAAAAAATCTAAATAAAACCCTAAAATTATAAAGATCATGGAAGAAAAAATAGGGGCAATTCTAGGGTCCCTAGTACCAAAACGAAAAACCAAACTCACTGCCATTGAGTCGATTCTGACTCATAGCGACCCTATAGTAGATGGTATAAATACAATACGAGCCATAACTAACAATGTACAAACACCAGAAGATAAACTAGCTAACAAAACAACTGCTCCTAAAAATTAAACACTACATCTTCAAAAAATTTCACCAAAAGAGTAAAAAGAGAACCTATATAAAAAAAAAATGTTTTTTGGCTATTACAAATTAGACAAAGGTCTAATCTCTAAAATCCATAGACTACTTCAACACCTCAACAACAAAAAGACAAATAATCTAGTTAAAAAATGGGCAAAGGATATGAACAGACACTTCAACAAAGAAGACATTCAGGCAGCTAACAGACACATGAGGAAATGCTCCCAATCATTAGCCATTAGAGAAATGCAAATCAAAACTACAATGAGATACAATCTTACCCCAACATTACCGGCACTAATCAAAAAAAACACAAAATAACAAGTGCTGGAGAGGTTGTGGGGAGGTTGCTCTTATGCACTCCTGGTGGGAATGTAAAATGGTACAACCACTATGGAAAACGATATGGCGCCTCCTTAAAAAAATCTAGAAATAGAAATACCATATGATCCAGCAATCCCATTCCTAGCAGTATATCCCAGAGAAGGAAGATCCATCACATGAATAGACTTATGCATACCCATGTTCATGGCAGAATTATTCACAATAGCAAAAAGATGAAAACAACCTAAGTACCCATCAAAAGACAAATGAATAAACAAATTATGGTACATATACACACAATGGAATACTATACAATGACAGAGAGCAATGATGAATCCTAGAAACATCTCACAACATGAATGAATCTGGAGGGCATTATGCTGAGTGAAATAAGTCAATCACAAAAGAACAAATATTGCATAAGACCATTATTATAAAAACCCAAGAAAAGGTTTACACACAGAAAAAACCCAACTTTGATGGTTACAAGGGAGGGGAGGGCTAAGGAGAGGACATCACTAACTAGATAGTGGACAAGTGTTAACTTTGGTAAAGGTAAGACAATACACAATACTGAGCAAGTCAGCACAACTTGACCAAGACAAAGTCATAGAAGTTTCCTAGACACATCCAAACACCTTGAGGGACCCAGTTACTGGAGCTGAGGGCTGGGGACCACGGTCTGGGGGGACATCAAAGGCAATTGGCATAACATAGTTCGTAAAGAAAATATTCTACATTCTACTTTGGTGAGTAGCGTCTGGGGCCTTAAAAGCTTGCAAGTAGCCATTTAAGATACATCTATTGGTCCTATCACGGTCAGAACAAAGGAGAATGAAGAAAACCAAAGACACAAGGAAAATATTAGTCCAAAGGACTAATGGGCCACATGAACTACAGCCTCCACCAGCCTGAGTCCAGAGGAATGAGATAGCTCCTGGGTACCACCACTAACCACTCTGACAAGGATCATAACAGAGGGTACCAGGCAGAGCAGGATAAACATGTAGAACAAAATTCAAATTCACAAAAATAGACCAGACTTACTGGTGTGATAAAGACTAGAGGAAAAGAAAGAGGCCCTGAATAAGCTGAGACTATGGCTCCCAGACACCCTGCTAACTCAGGACTGAAACTGCCCTCAAAGTCCACCTTTCAGCCAAGGATTAGACAGGCTTGTAAAACAGTTAAGAACACAAGTGAGAGATGTGCTTCTTAGTTCAATCAAGTATAAGAAACCAACTGGGCAACACCTGCCCAAAAGCAAAGTCCAGAAGGCAAGAAGGGACTGGAAAATTGGATGAATGGACATGGAGAACCCGAGGTGGAAAGGGAAACTGAGAGAGTGCAAGGATTGTAACCAATAATCCTTTTTGAATGAGCAACTAGTTTGCACTGTAAAATTTCACATAAAGCTCAATAAAATTGAAAAAGAAAAAAGTTCAAGTAATTTTATTTAAAAATTTAATATACGTGGCATGTCCTGCCTGGAGGGGAGATGAGAGGATGGAGGGGGTTAGAAGCTGGCGAAATGGACATGAAAAGAGAGAGTGGAGGGAGACAGCGGGCTGTCTCATTAGGGGGAGAGTAAGTGGGAGTATGTAGCAAGGTGTATATGGGTTTTTGTGTGAGAGACTGACTTGATTTGTAAACTTTCACTTAAAGCACAATAAAAATTATATATATAAAAAAATTTAACATAAAAAGACCATACTGGAGAAAAAAAAAAAATCCACATTCTTTAGAAAAATACTGTGACATGGTATTTTAAACAAAGGTGTTTTAAGAAACCAGATTAAATGGATAAATATTCTGATTGTCATTTTTTAAATGCTTAGCTTACCAATATTAAGAAGTTTAAAATTTACTTTGAGGTTCACAGGTGATATTCTATTTTTAGAAAAAATCTTATTTTTGAAATCTTTTTTTAATATAATTATTTTTTAGGTCCATCAGTATAATAAGACTAATTTGTCAATCAATCAATCAATCAATATTTCAATAAGTTACACAGTTATTTTGGTACATCCATTCACTCTCAAAAGTGTCCCGGTTTGATTAATAAATTCTAGTCATCATCCTAATTATAGGGTCAGCAGGCTCCTCACACTTAAAAGAAAATGAATGTTCTCTGGTTCTCCTTTCTAGAATCTTCTTACAGGGTTAAAGCTTCCCAAAGATGGAAGGGCTCTCCAAGAAAAGTTGCATTAATTCTCTTCCTTAAGGTTTTCAAAGGACAGTGTGCATGAGGATTTCCTTGGAAGCCTATGACAATGCAGATCCCTGGCCCTTGCTCACAGGATTTCTGATGTAAGTCCAGGACGGAGCCCAGGAGTCTGTATTTTTACCAAGATCTCCCTAAGGAATTTCTTGGGATCCAAAACATTCTTTGAGAAAACCGTCTGGCCAATTCTTGTATCAATTTCTAGAAGCTTTTCTTACCATAGAACTGAAATCTACATCCCTGTAATTCCATCCACTAGTATTGACAGCTACATAGAAGAAGAGGAAGTGGAAGAGGAAGAAGAAGAAGTAAAAAAAAAATGGAGCTCTATTCCCCCATAATTGGCCTTCAAACATGGGAAGTCAACTGTCATTCCTTCCCTGAGTTTTCTCAAATACTAGACAAATTGTTGTTGTTAGCTGCCAGGGAGTTGGCCAAACTCATTTGCCGATTTTTCAGAAGTAGATTGCCAGGCCTTTCTTCCTAGTCCATCTGAGTCTGGATGCTCACTGAAACCTGTTCAACATCATAGGAACATGCAAGCCTCCACCAACAGATGAGTGATGGCTGTACATGAGGTGCACTGGCTGGAAATTGAACCAGGGTCTCCCTCATGGAAGGTGAGAATTCTATCACTGAACCACCTCTGCCCACCATACTAGATAGATAAGCTGGGTCTGCCAGAAGAGTCCTTGAATACTCATAAAACACCTCTACATCAGTTATGTCAACACCTCTTCAAAATATAAGCCCCACATGCAAACAAACTCAAGATTATTGGGAATAAATGTATTCCCATAAATAAGAATTAGGGTGATATTGCTTAGAAACAATGTTTGTGGAAAGTATTTAAGTCTTTAAAACCAAAAACCAAACCCACTGCCATCGAGTCGATTCTGACTCATAGCAACCCTATAGGACGGAGTAGAACTGCCCCATAGAGTTGGCAAGGAGCGCCTGGCAGATTCAAACTGCTGACCCTTTGGTTAGCAGCCATAGCACTTAACCACTACGCCACCAGGGTTTCCATTTAAGACTTTAGCTAACAGTAAACTCAATATGAATCAATAGTGTTAATTATTACAAGAAAAAAGAGAATATGAAAGAAAAATCTGTTTGTTGATGTTACCAAATGGGACGATATTGATTACTCAGACTTCCCCAGTGCACCCTATTGTTTCCATTTACTCTCCTATGATCAAATATCTCCTACTTCCTGGAATACTAGCTCCACTCTTCCCCGAAAGCAACCAGCTATTTTCAAAATCATCTTTCAAGATTCAGCTCCTCTGTTAACCTACCCAGGAGAAATTACTCTCTCCTTTGTGCACCCACCATCTCCATAAAGCCTTAGCTTACTCATTTGTTTATACATCTCTACTGCCCTCATACCTTCTAATATACTACATAATTTACTTAGGCATTATGTTTATTGTTAGTTGTATATCTCCCCTAGAACATAAGCTTCATGAGGGCAGGACTCTGTTTTATTTAATGTTACATTCCCAGTATTTGGAAGAATGTCTAGCACATCCTGCCTGGGTACTCAGTCAATATTTATTGAGCAAACGAATAATTGGATTCATATGGTTTGCCTCTAACTGGCTATAAGCACCTGGGGGGCAAGAGCTATGTCATATTTATCTTCCTATATGTCACCATGGTGTTGGTGAAGAATATTGGCTATACCGTGGACTTCCAGAAGAACAAACAAATCTGTCTTGGAAGAAGTACAACCAGAATGCTGCTTAGAAGCTAGGATGGATAAACTTTATCTTATGTACTTTGGACATGTTATTAGGAGGGACCAGTCCCTGGAAAAGGAGAACATGCTTGCTAAAGTAGAGGGTCAGAGAAAAAAAAGGAAGATCCTCAACAAGGTGGATTGACACAATGGCTGCAAACAGTGGGCTCAAACAACAACGATTGTGAGGATAGCGCAGGACTGGGCAATGATTCGTTCTGTTGTGCATAAGGTTGACTTGATGGCATCCAACAACAATATATACCACCAACATAGAGTGCACTCACTAAATATTTGGAAACTAAAAAAGTGTGGGGGGAAGATGAATGGTTTTGTCCACCGTAAAACAATCTCCACATTAACTGCTTACTGAGCCAGATGGTAGACTCTCATCTTTCATGCAGAAGACCCAGTTTTGATTCCCAACCAATAAGCCTCATGCACAGCCACCAACCATCTGTCAGTGGAGGCTTACATGTTGCTATGATGCTGAACAGAAAAACTTCCAGACTAAGATGAACCAGGAAGAAAGTCCTTATGATCTTCTTCCATAAACCAGTCAAGGAAAACACCATGGATAACAGTAGTTTGATCCCCCACCAATCATGAAGATGGTGGCTGACTGGGCAGCATGTCCTGCAATTGTTCATAGGGTAACCATGAGTCAGGGCCCGACTTGACGGCAGCTAACAACAACAAGGCATTAAGGAAGATGATCAAATACTAGACAAAGAAACTGGGCCTATCAAAAGAGTCTTTAAATAACCATAAAACACCTCTATGTGTACATTTAATTATGGATCAGGTAAGGGTTGAACTTGGTATCAAGGGTACTTTCCAAATCTGGATTCTATAATTCGCAGGTAGTAGCATCTGCTTACCTCCAGTTGGCCTGCTTTTCTCGCATCCTCCGCCATCAAAGTTCTCCCTTCCTAGGTGGGTAAATTTGCACCTTCTCTCAGAGCCCTGCATTGTAATTTATTTAGAGCCAGAAAGGTAGGCTCATTTGCAGCAGCTGCACGTTCCTGCCTAATCTCTTCACCATCTTAGGCTTCAATTTTCTCTTAACAATGTTCATTCTACCCTGTTCAGCCAAAGATCATTCTCCCTTACAGACAGGAGTAAATGGGAAGAAAAGAGTTCTGCTTTTTCACACCATGCATCAACATCACACTATTGGTCTCAAAAAGCAAGTTTCTTCCTTCCTTTTTCTTGCTCTGAGCTTAAAAGCCCTCTATTATCCTGGACATTTTTCCTTCACAGGCCTCGGCTCACTCTGGCCTTTGATGCTTGCTACTAGTTCTTGCCTTTCTTTCACACAGTTTTTTGGCAGTGGGTCTCTCCACATTTTTGCACATTTCTCTTTTAAGATCTGAATTCCACAAAGAGAGTGTGTGACCATTTGGCTGTACATGCCTTCTCCTTTTGTCTTCAGCAAGAACAACATTTGTGATTACAAAGACAGAATTACAACTTGAAAAGCTTGCCAATCCTTTTGGGCCTCGACATCACTTTTCAGGAATAGAATTATAACTACCTTTTCTTGTTTTCATTAAAATCTTCCCTCTCCAAGTACATGCCTTACCGTAACAAGTCTTCTGTTTCTCTGGTTAGCTCAAGTCCTAAAATAACACAGTCATTTCCTCCCTAGATTGCCATCACACCATGAAAGTGAGACACAGGAGGTAGGAGGACCAGTTGGTTTTCTCTGAGTGACAACCGTCTATTTAAAACTTACTTCTTGTTGTTAGATGTCATTGAGTTGTTTTCAGTTCATAGGAACCCATGTGACAGAGTAGAATTGCCTTATATGGTGTTCTTGGCTGTCATCTTTACAGAAGGAGATTGACAGGTTTTTCTCATGTGGAGCCATGCTGGGTGGGTTCATATCACCTGAGAGACCAAATAAAGTAGGTGGCAGTGAGTTTGGAAAAGAGAAGAGAGTTGCTAGAGACATTGTTGAAGTTGAGTTGTTAAGGCCTGCCAATCAATTACACAGGGGTGAGAGAGCAGGAAGACTATTGAGGCCCACAAGTTTCCATGACCAGGTGATCTGGAAAAATGATGACGAAATAAAGAAGAAGAGAAAGCATTTTTAATGATGAAGATCAGGGGGTGAGAAAGCATCTTTTCATTTAATACTTACTTAGCACTTACCTTGCCAGTGCCCCACCTTATGCTTCCATTTACCTTTGAAGAGCACTTACCCTACTAGTTTGTCCAAAAACTACCCTGTGAGGTAGAGGAATTTGTCCAAAGTTCCAGCATTAGTGAATGGCATTAGACTCTCATACCTTCCAGCAACCAGTGGTTTTCTTTTCCAGAGTTCTACTCCTCCTTATGCCATGACTAAACAATTGTAGGGATGAAGTGGTAGGCATCACCAACACACTGTTTATACCACAAATGGGTAAAGTCAGACCTTTGGTTTGTACCAGTAGCTGCCCTTGGCAGGGTCTGGGGTTATTCACAACGGACCGGCTCGGTCTGATATTCTAATAGCATGCATTATCTTATCCTTTTCTACCAACTCTATTATGGCCACACCAGGGCTCCCCTTCCTTGGAATACAACAAATTTCATCTTTATGGTCATACCACATCAACCTATTCACCCAAGCTAGAAATATGAAACTCATTCCTGACTTGTCACTTTCCATCTACATCTTATCACTTATGAAGTCCTGTTTCTTTTTTTGTTGTTGTTGTTGTTTAAATCTCTTAGGAATTCCTTATGTCCATTCCATTCTCTCCATTCCTACTCTCACTACTCTAGCCTAGGACTCTTATCACGGGTCACTTGGACTAATACAACCTCCAGCCTCCTGTCAGATTGCCTTGACTCTGGTCTTGCCTTCCTCAAATCTATCTTCCAAAGGATCATCCATGATTTATTTAAAACAAAAATCTAATCCAGTATTTTCCCTGCTTATAACCCTTTAAAAGTCCAAGTTACATGATATTATGGCACACAAAGGCCTCTGATCTGGCTTCGTCAACATTTGCCTCATCACATTGCATAGTTTCTGTCTCATATTTTTCTAGGTTATCTCTGTGTGTGTGTCTGTCTCCCCAGTTCAACTGAGAATTCCTTAATGCTGGTTGCTATCGATTGAATTGTGTCCCCCAAGATATGTATCATAAATCCCAGTGTCTATGCCGGAGGTTATAATCCCATTTGGGAATGGGTTGTCTATGTTCTGTTAATGAGACAGGATTAGGGAAGGGTGTGTCTTAAATCAATTTCTTTTGAGATATAAAAGAGATTAAACAAGCAAGTGAAAGAAGCAGAGATGGGGGAAGAGAGATGCCAAATCACATGAAAATCACCCAGGAGCAGAAGCTCAGAGAGACATGGACTTTCCTTCAAGCTGACAGAGAGAGAAAACCTTCCTTTAGATCCAGCACCCTGAATTCAGACCTCTAGCCTCCTAAACTCTGAGAAAATAAATTTCTGTTTGTTAAAGCCACCCACTTGTAGTATTTCTGTTATAGCAGCACTAGATAACTAAGGCAGTGGTTTATGCATCTTTGTAGTCTTAATGCCTAGCACGGTGCCTGGCATGTGCTAGCCCCTTAAGAGATTTTGAGCTGTGCTGAATCTCTGCTCTGGTTGTTTTGCAATTTATACGAATCTCTTCTCTTAAGCTTTCATGTGTCTGTGTCTTGCTTCTTCAAACTTACAGCCCACTTATAGTTTAGACAGTCATTAGCGTTGTTTCCAAATGTTCTAGTTCTTTTACTCCTTTCAGACACATGGCAGAATTGTGCTTCTCCACTCTCTTTCAAAGGAGCCTTGGTGCCACAGTGGTTAAGCACTTGGCTATTAATGGAAAGGTCAGCGGTTCAAACCTATCCAACATCTCTGTGGTAGAAAAGACCTGGTGATCTGCTTCTGTAAAGATTGTTGTTGTTAGGTGCCATTGAGTCAGTTTCAACTCATAGCAACTGTATGTATACCAGAAAAGACTATAGCCTAGAAAACCTTATCCTACTCTGCCACATGGGGATGCTATGAGTCAGAATCAACTCAACAGCACACAACGATTCCCATTCAAGTTCCAAAAAAAAAAAAAAACCACCCATTGCCATCAAGTTGATTCTGACTCATAGCGACCCTATAGGACAGAGCAGAACTGCCCCATAGAGTTTCTAAGGAGTGCCTGGTGGATTTGAAATGCTGACCACTATGCCACTAGGACTTCCTCCTCATTCAAGTTAGGGATAATCATACAACTTGTTCTGGCCAGTGAAATGTAAACAGAAATAACATGCATCATTTCCTGGGGAAAGCATTTGTAATTACCCAGTGCAAGGTACTGCCATTATTTTTCCTGCTGCAGTGACTGCGGAAGCCCAAGTGGTGATGAAGGCTTCATCAGTCTGGGTCCTGGAGTGACTGCGGTGAGCAGAGCCTCCTGCTGACCTGTGCTTGAAATGTAGCATGAGCAAGAAGACACTTATTACTAAACCACCGCAGTAAGGACGTTGTTTATTGTGCTTGTGTAATCTGGTCTATCCTGACTGCCACGTCCTCCAAGGAAAGGGGCTGCGCCACTCACCTTTGTACCTCCCTAGTGACATATTCAGTTAACCCTGGTGGTGCAGTGGTTAAGAGCTACGGCTGCTAACCAAAAGGTCGGCAGTTCAAATCCACCAGGAGCCCCTTGGAAACCATGTGAAGCAGTTCTACTCTGCCCTTTAGGGTTGCTATGAGTCAGAATCGACTGGACTGCAAACATGGCAACGGGTTTGGTTTTTTGATTTTACTTCCATATTCAAAATGGACTAGAACTACAAATGTTTTATTTAAACTTTGATTTCTGATTTTTCCTAATCCCTACGTGTCTAGTTCCAAATATCCTCTCCTATTTCTGCTCCCTCAGTACTAAAGCACAATTTTTGATTCATTTTAGCACAATGATGGTTTCTGAAAAATGAAAATTTCTGGCAAGTTCAAAAATCCATGTCTTGATCTCTCTTGTAGCATTTTGTAGAGAATGAAAGCAGACCCTCTGATGACAGGACAATTCCTACAGCTCAGCTGTAGCCAGTGCCCTACAGGAACGGAGGGAAGTGGGGCTCCCACCACAGTTGCAGCTCTGAGAGGCCAAGAAAAGGGGTGGCAATCAATCCGCTTACTCGGGGCTGTGGGCATCACAGCACAGGTCTCCCTGCCTCCTCTGTACAGAGCAGATGGTCCAGCAACATAGCAATAAATGTAATGAAAGCTTCCCTCCATTTGCCTTTATATGCCTTAAAAAGCCCTCACTTTTTAGCATATAATTCTGTGAGCAAAAAAATACCCTTTATGATCCCTTTTAGACCCTGTGGTTAAACAACAGAATAGCCAAAAGCAAAAATGTCCCCCAACAGAGCCTCTTCCTGGAAGAAATGCCTAACACAGACTCATTTTCTCTGCAATTCTTAAAGTAACTTGAAAGACATATTTTTTCCTTCCTTGTGTAAACTTATTATACTCCAATCCTATGTCATATCAGCACAAAGGACAACTATATGCAGCAGTTCATGGGATTAAAAATAAAGCAACACAACAACAGGACACTATTTCCTTCCACCTATTAGCGGTTCTAGCACAATCCTTCTCCCTTTTCCAGCAGCCACACCTCCTAACACACTGGTTCATGGAAAGAAAACTAAAAAACCAAACCCATTGCCTTTGAGTTGATTCCAACTCATAGCAATCCTATAGGACAGAGTAGAACTGCCCCATAGGGTTTCCAAGGAGCAGCTGGTGGATTTGAACTGCCAGACTTCCCATTAGCTGCCATGCACTCAACCACTGCACCAAGGCCCCTTCATAAGTCCACCTACTCACAGGGCACCTGCTTAATACTCTGGGAGTTGAAATTATGTGTATAGGCATTGTTTCTATGGTTTTATGCTGCCTAAGAGCCAAGAAAACCCTATGGGACAGTTTTTCTCTGTCACATGGGGTCTCTATGAGCCAGAATCGACTCGGCAGTGCCCAACAACAAAAAATCAATTTTAAAAAATTTAGCTAGGGTGGGGACAACGTGGCTAAGCAGGCAGAAGCTTCCACTGACCCCTCTGGCAACAAAGATCAGAAAAAACAAGTGAATCGATTATGTATATGACAATCTATGAACCCTGACCATCAAACACAGAACTAAGGAATCAACCTGAGTGACAGGGGAGCAAGAGACTGCGCAGAAGCAGCAAGGAGTTGCCGAGCCTGCACAGTGCCTCAGCTCCGATTCCCTGGTACTGTTCTTTGGCATGAATGTGGTGGTGCTGATGGTAGTTTCCTGAGACACAGCAAGCACAGGACACAGCGCTAACCTCCTGGGGCAAACTTGGCAGGGGCCCAGCCGGTACACACAGGCTACACGTACCTCTGGAATCTGAGATAAAACAGCACTCTTGACACAAGTTAAGTGATTTTGTCTATTTTACTGCACGGATCTAATAGCTCCTTCTGAAAGTACTCTCTCCTATCTATCTGATCCCTCCCCTCCTTGCCCCAGCAGTTTCATTAACATTTCAATTCCCTGGGCCAGAGATTGAAGTGCCGTGCTTTTTCTGACCCTTTCTCCTGGTCTGGGAGAAGGAGCAAATTAACAAACAGGGGAAAAATACTTTCCTGATTCCCCTAAACTGGAAGATCAGAGCAGAAGCAGCTCCAGTCCAGGTATAAGTGATTCACAGACTTTGGCTTTCGCCCCTACGTGGAACCAGGTGGCAATTATAATGCAAAGGCAAATCTATTAGAGGTTTGACTATAATCGCTTCAGTTGTGAGGTGGAGAGGCAGGTTTTGGAGGTCTGATACAGCTCTACCTATTAAACAGAGCCCTCACCTACCCATAGCAGAGACCTGAGGGCTGAGGCTCCATCCACTCCACCTAGCCACCTGTGAAAGGGGTCTGAGGATAGTGGTGCCTACCAGTCTTTACAGGTATAAGCATTTGGTGCCTAAGGCATGGTTGCAGAGCCCACCAACCAGAGTGCTCTAGAGAACAGAAATGCTCCTTATTCACTGACACTTGTGGGAAGGCTGTCAGCACCCTGTCCTCCTCAGAGCGTGACTCCCTGCCACTACCAGAAACCAGTGTATACAACCATCACCACTACTCCTCTAAGATGGTAGGTGAGAGCCTATACCACACACTAGGTGACCGACTATCAGGACACTTGAGTTGATTCTATACAAGTATAGTGAATGAACTCATAGGCTCATATACCTGGTAACAGCTCTAACCATCTGGTAACAGGACATTAGGGCTTCAAAGCCTCCAATAATCAAGTTAGCACACTCTAGTAGCCTATCTGGGTATATTGCAAGAAAACAAAACAAGAAGATAGGACACACTGAGCAAACATAAAATAAATTATTACAATAACTTATAGACGGTTTGGAGACAGCAGTTGATATCAAATCACATAAAGAAGCAGACCATGATTGCTTCTACAAACTCTCAAAACAGAGGATCAAGTTCGCTCCTGGATGAAGCTGTGTTCTGGGAATTGCCAGATGTAGAACACAAAAGATTAATATACAGAACATTTCAAGACACCAGGGACAACACCAGGAATGAAATCAGGCAATGAACAGAAAAAGCCAAGGAACACACAGACAAAGCAGCTGAAGAAATTAAAAAATTATTCAAGATAATAATGAAAAATTTAATAAGCTGCAAGAATCCGTAGAGAGACAGCATTCAGAAATTCAAAAGATTAACAATAAAATTATGGAATTAGACAACTCAATAAGAAGTCAGAGGAGCAGAATTGAGGAATTGGAATGCAGAATTGGGGAGATGGAGGAAAAGGCACTTTGCATCAATATATTTGAAGAAAAATCAGATGGAAGAATTTGAAAAAATGAAGAAACCCTAAGAATTATGTGGGACTCTATCAAGAAGAATAACTTGTGCGTGATTAGAATTCCAGAACAGGGAAGATAACAGAAAATACAGAGAGAATTGTTGAAGATTTGTTGGCAGAAAACTTCGATGACATCTTCAAAGATGAAAGATTATCTATTCAAGATGCTCATAGAACCCCATACAAGGTAGATCCCAAAAGAAAGCCACGAAGGCATATTATCATCAAACTTCCAGAACCAAAGATCAAGAGAAAATTTTAAGAGTGGCCAGGGATAAACCAAAAGTCACCTACAAAGAAGAATCAATAAGAATAAATTCTAACCACTCAGCAGAAAACATGCAGGCAAGAAGGCAATGGGATGAAATATATAGAGCCTTGAAGGAGAAAAATTGCCAGCCAAGAATCATATATCCAGCAAAACTGTCTCTCAAATGTGAAGGCGAAACTAAGTCATTTACGATAAACACAAGCTTAGAGAATTTTCAAAAACCAAACCAAAAGTACAAGAAATACTAAAGGAAATTCTCCAGTTAGAAAATCAATAATATCAGATATCGACACAACACAAGGACACAAAACAGAGAATCTTGAGACCAACTTAGATAGAGAAATCACAAAAATAAAATTAAATTAAAAAAAAAAAACACTCAAAACAGGGAATCACTGATGTCATTATGTAAAAGATGACACTAATCGATAAAGAGGGCCTTTAAACACAGTAGGCATAGATTTTCATATGGAGAGGAAATCAAGGCAATATAGGGAGATACAACTTAGGTTTATACTTAGAAAAATAGAGGTAAATGTTAAGGTAACCACAAAGAAGAAAACAATCCCATACTTCAAAATAAAAACCAAGATAAACATAAAGACTCAGCAAAAACAAATTCAACTACAAAGTAAAAGAGGAACACACAATTTACAAAGAAATACTTATCAGCACAAAAAAGTAAGTGGAAAAATGAAACTGTCAACACACAAAAAAGGACATCAAAATGACAGCACTAAACTCATAAAATTCATACCTATCTATAATTACGCTCAATGTAAATGGACTAAAATCACCAATAAAGAGACAGAGAGTTGCAGATTGGATTAAAAAACATAATCCAGCTATATGCTGCCTACAAGAGACACACCTTAGACTTAGAGATACAAACAAACTAAAACTTAAAGGATGGAAAAAAATATACCAAGCAAACAACAATCAAAAAAGAGCAGGAGTGACCACATTAATTTCTGACAAAATAGACTTTAAAGTTAAATCCGCCACAAAGGATAAAGAAGGACGCTACATAATAATTAAAGGGACAATTTACCAGGAGGATATAACCATATTATTTATGCACCCAATGACAGGGCAGCAAGATACATAAAACAAACTTTAACAGCACTGAAAACTGAGATAAACACTTCCACAATTATAGTAGGAGACTTCAACACACGATGTTCGGTAAAGGACAGGACATCCAGTAAGAAGCTCAAGAAAGACACGGAAGATCTAAATGCCACAATCAAACAGCTTGACTGCATAGACATATATAGAACACTCCACCCAACAGCTGCAAAGTATACTTTCTTTTCTAGTGCACTTGGAACATTCTCTAGAATAGACCACATATTAGGTCATAAAGCAAGCCTTTGCAGAACCCAAAACATGGAAAAATTATAAAGCATCTTCTCTGACCATAAGGCCATAAAAGTAGAAATCAATAACAGAAAAAGCAGGGAAAAGAAATCAAATACTTGGAAACTGAACAAAATCCTGCTCAAAAAAGACTGGGTTACAGAAGACATTAAGGATGAAATAAAGAAATTCATAGAATCCAATGGAATGAAAACACTTCCTATCAGAACCTTTGGGACACAGCAAAAGCAGTGCTCAGAGGTCAATTTACATCAATTAATGAATACATACAAAAAGAAGAAAGAGCCAAAATCAAAGAACTGTCCTTACAACCTGATCACATAGAAAAAGAGCAACGAAAGAAACCCTCAGGCAACAGAAGAAAACAAATAATAAAAATTAAACAAATTAGAGAACAGAAAAACAATTGAAATAGTTAACAAGACCAAAAGCTGGTTCTCTGAAAAAATTAACAAAATTGATAAACCATTGGCCAGACTGACAAAAGAAAAACAGGAAAGGAAACGAATAACCCAAATAAGAAATGAGATTGGCAATATCACAACAGACCCAACTGAAATTAAAAGAATCATATCAGATTACTATGCAAAACTGTGCTCTAACAAATTTGAAAACCTAGAAGAAATGGATGAATTCCTAGAAACATACTACCTACCTAAAATAACACAAACAGAGGTAGAACAACTATATAGACCCATAACGAAAGAAGAGATTGAAAAAGTAATAAAAAAAAAAAACTCCCAACAACAACAACAACAACAAAAAAGCCCTGGACCTGAAGGCTTCACTGTAGAGTTCTACCAGACATTCAGAGAAGAGGTAACACCACTACTACTAAAGGTATTTCAGAGCATAGAAGAGGACGGAATACTACCAAACTCACTCTATGAAGCCACCATGTCCCTGATACCAAAACCAGGTAGAGACACCACAAAAAAAGAAAATTACAGACCTATATTTTTATCCCACATGAACTTACATGCAAAAATCTTCAACAAAATTCTAGCCAATAGAATTCAACCATATATCAAAAAAAAATAATTCACCATGACCAAGTGGGATTCATACCAGGTATGCAGGGATGGCTCAACATTAGGAAAACAATGAATGTAATCCACCACACAAATAAAACAAAAGACAAGAACCACATGATTTTATCAATTGATGCAGGAAAGGCATTTGACAAAGTCCAACACCCATTCATGTTAAAAACTCTCAGCAAAATAGGAATAGAAGGGAAATTCCTCAACATAATAAAGGCCATTTATACAAAGCCAACAGCCAACATTACCCTAAATGGAGAGATTCTGAAAGCATTCCCCTTGAGAATGGGAACCAGACAAGGATGCCCCTTATTACCACTCTTATTCAACATTGTGCTGGAGGTCCTAGCCAGAACAATTAGGCTAGATAAAGAAATAAAAGGCATTCAGATTGGTAAGGACGAAGTAAAAGTATCTCTGTTTGCAGATGACATGATCTTATACACAGAAAACCCTAAAGAATCCTCAAGAAAACTACTGAAACTAATAGATGAGTTCAGCAGACTATCAGGATACAAGATAAACATACAAAAATCAATTGGATTTCTCTACACCAACAAAAAGAACATCAAAGAGGAAATCACCAAATCAATACCATTTACAGTAGCCTCCAGAAGATAAAATACTTATGAATAAATCTTACCAGAGACATAAAAGACCTATACAAAGAAAACTATAAGATACTACTGCAAGAGACTGACATAAGTGGAAAAACATACTTTGCTCATGGATAGGAAGACTTAACATTGTAAAAATGTCTATCCTACCAAAACCCATCTATAGATACCATGCAATTCAGATCCAAATTCCAACAACATTTTTTAATGAGATGGAGAAACAAATCACCAACTTCGTATGGAAGGGCAAGGGACCTCAGATAAGTAAAGCATTACTGAAAGAGAAGGACAAAGTGGGAGGCCTCATTCTACCTGATTTTAAAAGCTATTATACCACCACAGTAGTCAAAACAGCATGGTACTGGTACAACAACTGATACATAGACTGATGGAACAGAATTGAGAATCCAGACATACATACATCCACATATGAGCAGCTGATATTTGACAAAGGCTCAAACTCAGTTAACTGGGGAAAAGACAGCCATTTTAACAAATGAAACTGGCATAACTGGATATCCATCTGCAAAAAAATGAAACAAGACCCATACCTCACACCATGCACAATAACTAACTCAAAATGGATCAAAGACCTAAACATAAAATCTAAAACGATAAAGATCATGGAAGAAAAAATAAGGACAACACTAGGTGCCCTAATACATGGCATAAACAGTATATAAAACATTACTATAAATGCAGAAGAGAAACCAGATAACTGGGAGCTCCTAAAAATCAAATACCTATGCTCATCCAAAGACTTCGCCAAAAGAGCAAAAAGACTATCTACAGGCTGGGAAAAAGTTTTTAGCTATGACATTTCTGATCAGCCCCTGATCTCTAAAATCTATGTGATTCTGCAAAAACTCAACTACAAAAAGACAAATAACCCAATTAAAACATGGGCAAAGGATATGAACAGACACTTCACTAATGAAGACATTCAGGCTGCTAACAGATACATGAGGAAATGCTCACAATCATTAGCCGTTAGAGAAATGCAAATCAAAACTACAATGAGATTCCATCTCACTCCAACAAAGCTGGCATTAATCCAAAAAACACAAAATAATAAATGTTGGAGAGGTTGTAGAGAGCCTGGAGCACTTATACACTGCTGGTGGGAAAGTAAAATGGTACAACCACTTTGGAAATTGATTTGGTGCTTCCTTAAAAAACTAGAAATAGAACTACCATACGATCCACAATCCCATTCCTTGGAATATATCCTAGAGAAATAAGAGCCTTTATACGAACAGATATATGCACACTCATGTTCATTGCAGCACTGTTGACAATAGCAAACAGATGGAAGCAACCAAGGTGCCCATCAGCGGATGAATGGACAAATAAATTACGGTATATTCATACAATGGAATAGTAAGCGTCGATGAAGAACAATGATGAATCCATGAAACATTTCATAACATGGAGAAATCTGGAAGGCTTTACGCTGAGTGAAATTAGTCGGTTCCAAAAGGACAAATGTTGTATAAGACCAGTATTACAAGAACTGGAGAAATAGTTTAAACAGAGAAGGAAATATACTTTGATGGTTACAGGGGTTGGGGGGAGGGAGGGAGAGAGGTTTTCACTAGTTAGATAGTAGATAAGTCTTATTTTAGGTGAAGGGAAAGACAATGCACAATACAGGAGAGGTCAGTACAACTGGACTAAACCAAAAGCAAGGAAGTTTCCTGAATAAACTGAACACTTCAAAGGCCAGCATAGCAGGGGTGGGGGTTTGGGGACCACGGTTTCAGAGGACATCTAAGTAAATTGGCATAATAAAATCTATTAAGGAAACATTCTGCATCCCACCTTGGAGAGTAGCGTTTGGGGTCTTAAACACTAGCAAGTGGACAACTAAGATGCATCATTTGGTCTCAACCCACCTAGAATGAAGAACACCAAGGACACAAGGTAATTATGAGCCCAAGAGACAGAAAGGACCACATAAACCAGAGACTACATCAACCTGAGACCTGAAAAATTAGATGGCGCTTGGCCTCAACCGATGACTGCCCTGACAGCTAACACAACAGAGAACCCCTGATGGAGCAGGAGAGCAATGGGATGCAGACCCCAAATTCTCATAAAAAGACCAGACTTAATGGTCAGACTCGGACTAGAAGGAGCCAGAGGCCATAGTCCCCAGACCTTCTGTTAGCCCAAGACAGGAACCATTCCCAAAGCCAACTCTTCAGACAGGGATTGGACTCGAATATGGGATGGAAAATGATACTGGTGAAGAACAAGCTTCTTGGATCAAGTAGAGACATGGGACTATGTTGGCATCTCCTGTCTAGAGGGGAGATGAGAGGGCAGAGGGGGCCAGAAGCTGCCCGAATGAACATGAGGAGAGAGAGTGGAGGGAAGGACTGTGTGTGCTATCTCATTAGGGGGAGAACAATTAGGAGTGTATAGCAAGGTGTATGTAAATTTTTGTATGAGAGACTCACCTGATTTGTAAACTTTCTCTTAAAGCACAATAAAAATTAACTAAAAAAAAATTTAATTAGTTATCAGAAAAATTTGAATTTTAACTTGAATTTTTCATTTTCATCAATGCCAAATATTTTAATGGGGGGGGGCAATGAGCGTATATTCACTTTAACTACAATTTAGTTTCCTAAAATTACTTTCTGGAAAAGGATCGAACCTCCAAATTAAAAATAAGCTGTGGGCTCTTTATTTATATATGTGCGTGTGTGTGTGTGTGTATATATACACACATATATATATATATAATTTTTTTTAACAAAAATGCTCTAAAGAAACAGCCCAACATTTTCTTTAAGCTGAAAGAAAATGTTTAGGGACAACAGAAAATATTTCTCTACTGTAAAAACATACAAAACAAATGTGGGTGCACAGGCCCATTTTATGAGAAGAATGCGATGCTCTGCTCCCATTGCCCATAACTACGCTTGGCAGTAGGGCAGGTCCTTTGTTTTGTTAGGCTGACATTGGGTTGCTGCTTTGCACGTTTCACTATCCATCCATATAATGCTGAGCAGAAACCACAAAATATTGATAGATTCAAATGCATAGACATGTAAAACACCAATTAAATTGAATAATACTAAATGAAAAGATAAGTATAAATTGGAAGAATCTTTGCAACATAACACCCTTAACACAGATATTTTACAAATCAACTACACACACATATCCACCTGCCCCGCAAAAAAGAATTAGCAGAGGACACGAAAAGAATATTTACGAAAGAAGAAAGATAAATTATGATGACTGAACCTGTTAAAAAAAAAAAAAAAAAAGCTAACCTCTCCAAGTGACGTTTTCCACTTAGAATATAAGCAAACCACTAACTATGAGTCCGAATTGACTCGATGGCAATGAGTTTGGTTTGTTTTTTTGTTGTTGTTTGGTTGTGTGTTTTGTTTTAGTAGTATTGCCCAGGGAAGCAGCAGTCAAGAAATCAAAGGACACATTGCACTAGGAAAATCTGCTGTAAAAGACCTCTTTTGAATGTTAAAAAGTAAAGATGTCACTTTAAGGACTAAGGTGCACCTCAACCAAGCCATGGTATTTTCAGTTGCCTTATATGTATGTAGAAGCTGAACAATGAATAACGAAGATCGAAGAAGAATTGACACCTTTAAATTATGGTGTTGGTGAAGAATATTGAATATACCAAGGACTGCCAGAAGAATGAACAAATCTGTCTTGGAAGAAGTACAGCCAGAATGCTCCTGAAAAGCAAGGATGGTGAGACTTTATCTCACATATTTCGGACATATCAGGAGGGAGAAGGACATCATGCTTGGTAGACGGTCAGCAAAAGAGAGGAAGAACTTCAACGAGATGGACTGACACAGCGGCTGCAACAATGGGTTCCAACATACCAACAATTACAAGGATGGGCAGGACCGGCCAGTGTTTCCTTCTGCTGTGCATGGGGTCGCTATGGGATGGAACAGACTTGACAGCACCTAACAACGACAGCAGTATTGGGGAGGGTACAGGGAGAAAGGGTATAGGCGGTAATGAAAGGGTACTGGTGTCACCTTTTGGGAAGGTAATTTGACTACATATATCAAAAACTCTACAAATGTGCATTCCCTTAAACCACTAGTTCCAATTCTAGGTGCTTGTCCTCATTAAATCATTAGACATGTGCCTACAAGGATCTTCATTGCAAGGATTTTAATACACACACAGAAAAGATTTGAAAGGATGCACGCCAAAATATTAATGTGATTATCTATGATTAAAACCTGAAAAACCACTAGTACCTTTTTTTTCTTTTTACCATTCATCTGTATTGTCTAAAAGAGACAAACTAACTCATTGTTGGTGAGTTCGAATCATGGGGAGCCATACATTACAGAGTCGAATTGCTCCTTAGGGCTTTCTTGGCTGTATCTTTGTGGAAGCAGATCACCAGGACATTCTTCCACAGTGCTGCTGGTTGGGTTCTAACCACCAAGCTTCCGGTTAGTAGCTGAGCACAAGCCATTTGTGCCACCGAGGGACCTCCTTTATTACCTAAAGTTTCTATAATAAACACCTATTACCTTTATAACAATTTATTCTTGTTTTTATTTTCTTTTTAGAAAAAAGAAAATATCCAAAGGAAGCCTTTTAACAAAAAAGAAATGGTTACCACATACTTCGGGATTTTCTATCCAGGGTTAATCATGAGTCACATTTTATGCCAATTGATTCAAATGGGTGGATATATATGGGAAAAGCAAAATGGCAGGATCCCTTAGGCAGCTCCTCTTGCTTCTGTTCTGGCCACTGTCACCTACACAGGGAAGATGTTTACAACCCACACAGAGTCTAGACAATTTCAGCCATGAAGTCACAATTTTCCATACCTGCACAATGGTTTTTTTTTTTTTAATGAAATCAGACACCTGAACAAAATCTTTGTTTGGGAGAAAATAGCTCTTTCTTTTACAGGAGCCCCTGGTTACACACTGAAAAAGAGTAGAAGTGATGAATTTCAAGCCTTGACATGAAGACCAGAACAAAAGGACTGAGAGGTGGCTGGGCTGGCAGGTGCAATGTTGAGGTGGCTGCATGCCATGGCAGTGAAGTGCCTGCATACAGCCGGACATTCATAATCAGCTGGGCAGTGTTTCCAACACAGGCTGAGTGATTTCATTTTCCCCATATAAGGCAACGACAAGGATTTCAAATGGCCCAAGCATTTCCTATTAGTGTCGACAGCATTAATACAGCTTCAGCTGGCCAAGTGGGTGGAAGCAAGAGTATCTGCATTATTTACTCCAGAAACTGCCTGAGCACCATCTGTTCTCATGGCGACCCTTTCTACACTGCACCCTCACCCTTGCCCTGCTTCTGTGAGTCCTCCAGTCACATGCCTTGGCCCAAGACCCTGAAGTCCCCGTGTTTCCCTGAATACAGAGATTAGGAAAGTTTGTTTCAACAGAGCAACTGGTAACACAGAACACCTCTTAATACTGCAAGGTTATAATTACTTGTGATTCACTTCTCCAACCTTCATTCTAAGACTGAATGTGATATTCACCCTATATTACATGGAGTTGTTGTTAGGTGCTGTCAAGTCGGTTCCAAATCTTAGCGATCCTATGTACAACAGAACAAAACACTGCCTGTTCCTGCACCATCCTCACAATTGTTATGCTTGAGCCTATTGTTGCAGCTACTATGTCAATCCTTCTCATTAAGGATTTTTATGGATTGAATTATGTCCCCCCAAAAATGTGTATATTAACTTGGTTAGGCCCTGATTCCCAGTATTGTATGGTTGTCCTCCATTTTGCGATTATACTTTTATGTTGACCGGATTAGGGTACGATTGTAACGCCACCCTCACCCAGGTCACCTCCCTGATCCAAGGTTAAGGAAGTTTCCCTGGGGTGTGGCCTGCACCAACTTTTCTCTCTCTCTCCGTCTCTCTCTCTCTCGAGAGAGAGAGACGGAGAGAGAGAGAAAAGGAAAGGGAAGCAAGGAGAGAGAGAGAGAGAAAGCCTTTCCTTGGAGCTGATGCACTGAATTCAGATTTGTAACCTACTAGCCTGTGAGAGAATAAATTTCTTTTTGTTAAAGCCATCCACTTGTGGTATTTCTGTTATAGCAGTACTGGATGACTAAGACAAGGATCTTCCTCTTTTTTGCTGACCCTCTGCTTTACCAAGCACGATGTCCTTCTCCAGGGAACTGGTTCCTCCTGATAACATGTCCAAAATATGCGAGACGAAGTCTCACCATCCTTGCTTCTAAGGAGCATTCTGGCAGGTCTTCCTCCAAGGCAGATTTGTTCATTCTTCTGGCAGTCCATGGTATATTCAATATTCGTCACCAACACCACAACTTAAAAGCATCAGTTCTTAGGTCTTCCTTATTCATTGTCCAGCTTTCGCATGCATACGAGGCAATTGAAAACACCATGGCCTGGGTCAGGTGCACCTTAGCCCTTAAAATGACATCTTTTCTTTTTAACACTTCAAAGAAGTCTTTTGCAGCAGATTTGCCCAGTGCAATGGTATATCTGATTTCTTGACTGCTGCTTCCATGAGTGTTGACTGTAAACATCCAAGTAAAACGGAATCCTTGACAACTTCAATCTTTTCTCCATTTATCATGATGTTGTTTATGGTCCAGTTGTTAGGATTTTTGTTTTCTTTATGTTGAGGTGTAATCCATACTGAAGGCTATGGTCTTTGATCTTCATCAGTAAGTGCTTCAAGTCCTCTTCACTTTCAGCAAGCAAGGTTGTGTCATCTGCATAACACAGGTTGTTAATGAGTCTTCCTCCAATGCTGATGCCCCGTTCTTCTTCATATAGTCCAGCTTCTCCGATTATTTGCTCAGCGTACAGATTGAGTAAGTATGATGAAAAGATACAACCCTGACACACACCTTTCCTGACTTACAGCCATACAGTATCCCCTTGTTCTGTTTAAATGACTTCCTCTTGATCTCTGTACAGGTTCCTCATGAATACAATTAAGTGTTCTGGAATTCCCATTTTTCACAATGTTATCCATAATTTGTTATGATCCACACAGTTGAATGCCTTTGCATAGCCAATAAAGCACAGGTAAACATAAAGGGAGGCTAGGTTATACAGCATGGAAAACCAATACTCTTGTACTCCGGGGTGTATAAACTGGGTAAAGGCCACAAAAGTTGAATAGAAAAGTCTACTGAATTAACAAGAAGTAGGTTGTTTTGTTGGTCTGTGCCATGGAGTCATTTCTGATGCACAGTGACCCTACAGGACAGAGTAGAACTGCCCCATAGGACTTCCTAGGCTGAAATCTTTATGGAAACAGACAGCCACATCTTTCTCCCACAGAGCCGCTGGTAGGTTCAAACTGTCGACCTTTCAGTTAGCAGCCGAGCACTTTCACCATTGTGTCACCAGGGAGAGCAAGTTTCAAAAACCCCTACAAAGCATGTATGATGACTCCATCTGGGTCTAGCTGATTTTTATGGAAACATTGGCCTTTCAGGAAATAAACCGTCACACTCTGAAAATCAGAGAACAGTATTAACAAGTGAATCAAGACC
The DNA here is from genome assembly GCF_030014295.1 of Loxodonta africana. NCBI lineage: Eukaryota > Metazoa > Chordata > Mammalia > Proboscidea > Elephantidae > Loxodonta > Loxodonta africana. Next base: position 61,632,087 of record NC_087358.1, read on the forward strand.
AAATCAAGATCCAATAGAGGCTACAGTTGGACATATGGATTGTAAAAGAAAATATTAAAACAAGGGACCACTCAAGAGAGAAAGGAGTCCTTGGGTAGTGCTCCATTGTTAATCAAAAGGTTGGAGGTTCAAGTTCACTCAGAGGCATCCTGGAGGAAAGGCCTGATGATCTACTTCTGAAAAATCAGTATGGAAAACCCTATGGAGTGCAGCTGTACTCTGCCATGTGTGAGGTCGTCATGAGTCACAGCTGATTCACAGCAACTGGTTTTCAAGAGAGAAAAACCGAAGAAATTTTAATTAAAAATAAGAACAAACCGTTTATACAGAAATAGCTCAAAATTTATTGATAAATTTGGTTAAAAGAATAGATATGAAACTATTTTCCTTTTGCTCACATACAGACATAAGAAAATAGGAATTAAAAATCTGTAAGGCCCCAAAGCTCCCCCAAACCTGATCTGAGAAGTAGGCAAGAATTATCTGCTTAGAGAGACCAGCCTGCTGCACCCAGGGCTCTCAGTGACCTGAAAGTATCAAAAGATTCCCTCTTCCCTATTACACGAACATTATTGTAATTGCATTGCCAAGAAGAGGTAAAGCCAGTTAGAAATATAATGTAACATTTCGCTGGCATTGAAGGTTAAACATGAGTTCAGTCACCAGCTCCTGCAAACTGCACAAATAACGACAGGCAGAAACCAGCCGTACCCGACTGCTGAGACGAGCAGGTGGACAGTTGAAGTCAACGTAAAAAGTGAGGCTGAACAAAGTCATATTTATAAAAAGCATCTCTTGAGGGTTTTCAAGTTGGATGACGAAGGCCAGGTGGAAGTAAATATTTCTTAAAAATCCTGGGAAGAAAAAGAAAACAAAAATTACCACAAGCAGTAAAACAAAATTCAAAGCCTTTGTGGTTCAAAATGACGTTGCTTCAAAGGACACTCTTACGACATCAGCCTTAAGCATCCATTTTTAATGATTTAAAACCCCAGCGAAATGATTTAATTTCCTAGTCCTATTGCATTTGAGTCACTAAATAGTCTCCGTCAACCATGAAATGGCCTATTGAGTGACGTCTCATCAGCTGTGTTCTTAGAGATAGACTAACATGGGTCACAACTAATGGTATTCACGAATATTGTCACCCACCTCCATACTTCCAGCAACAACATGAACACAATGGGGAGCACAGCTATTTAAATGGAAATGTATCGAATGGCCTTGCACTGTGTTATGCCGTGGGAAGGTGATTTCTAAAGAAAGGAGATAGGCTAAACAAGTCCATCCTCCATGTGGAAAGGGTCAAGCAATCCCCAGCAAGCCTCCCACAATGCTGGGCCAAGCTATATTTGGTTGTAGCTATATTGCTGTCCTAGCTAAAAATCTGGACCCCAGAGGTCACAGCCAACACCTATATGCCTTTGAGGACTCAGAATTTAAGAGTTCCCACAGCATCCTAAAGGCCCGGGTCTTACTGGTGTCAAGACAAGGTCATTTAAAGTGATTGTTTAAATACCCCAACCCAGGTGCATCACGAAAACTAATAGAGAACACTAGAAAACCAAGATGCATTTATTAAAAATATAAAATTTTTTAAATTATCAAAGAATAAGACACTAAACAATATGAAAAAAATGTGACTTAAATACAGGAAGGTATTTTGTAAAAGATCAATCCAATTTGTCTAGCCAACATACACTTACAGGGGCCCAGTACTTAAGTATCCTATGACATTTCAAGAAACAAAAACCTCCATCACAGTCCGTAACCTTGCGGGGTTTAATTCATGCTGTCACTGGTATGAGGAAGAAGACCAGTTGTAAGAAAGATAAAAAGCACTGTGGTGACAGGGGAAAAGAGGGACTCATTGCTTAGGGGACACTGAGCTTCAGTTACCTGTAATGGAAAAATTTGGAAATAGACAACGGTGATGGTTGCACAACATGATGAATGTAATTCATGTCACTGAATTGTAAGTCTAAAAAATGATGAAATGGCAAATGCTTCGTTATGTATATATTTACCACAATAAAAATTTTTTTTTAATTGACTTAAAGGTTTCGTAAATCCTATTTGGTTGCAGGGTAGGACAGATGTCCAATATTTGAGGGTGCAAGTGACATCAGAGGGAGTTCTTGGAGAATGGATACCATTTGATGGGTAGAAATTGATGATGGATAGATCATTAAGCATTAGTAGGTAGAAAAACGGAAACCTTGGTGGCATGGTGGTTACGAGCTATGGCTGCTAACCAAAAGGTTGGCAGTTCGGATCCCCCAGGCACTCCTTGGAAACCCTATGGGGCAATTCTACTCTAAACTATAGAGTCGCTATGAGTTGAAATGGACTCAATGGCATTGGGTTTTTTTCTTTAAGTAGAAAAACAAGAGTCATGTTCAAAAAGTGTTGGAGGCTCCAGTGTGGCTCAAGCACAGGGTAAATATAGCAAAACTTCAGACTGAATTCCATTTATAGAAAGCCTTGATTGGCAGCCTGAGGGGGGTCTGGATTTCTCTCAGCATGCATGTTGTGGAGTCACTGAAGGCTTCTAATATGAGCTGGCTGTCACTCTGACAGCAGGATGCAGAGGAAATTGGAGGGAGGAAAAGTCTAGAGTGGGTAGATCAGTTAGAAGTCTTCCGTGACAGTCCAAGTGAAACAGAACCAGGGCCTGAAGTATGGGAAGCCGTGAGAACACAGCAGAGAGCACAGAGCTGACAGCTGTTCAAAGGTACAGTCTGCAGCCTGCGGATTGGCAGCATCAGCATTGCCTGAGCTTGTTAGAAATGGAGACTCTTGAGCTCTACCCACCCAGATGGAATCAGAATCTGCATTTTAACAAGCTCCCCAGGTGCTTCTCTGCATATTAAAATGGAACCGCTCATCTATAGGATTTAGAAGCTGACAAGATCTGCAGATGGGGGGCGGGGGTGGACGGGGGACAGCAAGCTGACTCTGCCCTGGGGAAACGGTGATGATAATAAAGTGGCTTAAACAACCATGCCCAGTCAAGGCTGACTATTTAGGCAAGAGTGAGACCCCAGGGAGGAATACCCACTGGGCAACATGGCCTCCAATATGCTGGATCTTGTTATCTGTACTAGATCCCTGGGTGGTGTAAGCCATCTGCACTCAACTACTAACCTAAAGGTCGGTGGCTTGAACTCACCCGGTGATGCCATGGAAGAAAGGCCTGGCAATCTGCTTCTGTGAAGATTACAGCCAAGAAAACTATGGAACACAGTTCTACTCTGTAACCCCTGGGTCGCCATGAGTGGGAATGGACTCAATGGCAATAGGTACTGTTTTCTGGCTGGATGAGGAGTGTGCCCTCCTCATCCCTAGGTAGGCAGCTGATGCCATAGAAAGCCAGGGCTCTGAGTCAGACAGACCTGAGCTCACATCCCTCATCCACTACATAATAGAAGTCTGATCTTGCAAAAGCATCATTCTAAGAAAAAATGCCTGGCACGCAATAAGCACTTAAATAAATGTTATTTCTTTCCTCTTCTAAAATGTGTATTTTCCCAGGCCTATAGGTTTATAATTTTATATTTATGCACTAATGACCACTGCTAGACAAAGCACCACTGAAAGGAATATACAAAAGTATTCTTATTTTTTCAGTATCTATAAAAGCTAAAAACTGAACATTGCATGCAACATAGGCTTAAGTTTACTACCAAAATGTTGTACTAGATATAAGGTTTGACGTTATTGCCTTCCTTCTTGATTTTTTTTTTCCTTTTCTTGGCTTTCATCATACTTTTATCATGTTTTCTGCCCTCCTCCTTCTTGTCTTGTCTGTCTTTGGCTTTTTACAGGTCCCCATATTTCCTCCAAGCCTCCTCCGTGAGTAACTCAGTCCTGAAACATAGCTCTTCTCTCTCATTCTTTGGGAGAGCTCAATTCTCATCTATCAGTCTCTAAATAAATGATGTCAGAATCCCATCACCAGCTTTGACCTTTCCCTGGAGCTCAGGTCCCATATCTCAAAATGCTTAATGGGCAATTCTACCTGTAAGTCATCAAAAACTCATCTCCTTTCCCCACAAAGCACGTCTTCCTCACTTGCCTCAATGGTATCATCCTTCTTCCAAATGGAAACCATAGACAGTGCTAACATATATGGGTGACAGGATGAGGCCAGTTGCCTTCCTTCCTAATGTGCCCTGAATTTCCTTCTTTTCCATGCACATGGTTAGCCCTGTAGACGTGGCTTTTATTGTTCCACCTGAGTATGTCAGCCTGTTCCTCTTTTATATCTTGCACAACACTACTGGATTAATCTTCCTAAAGTGCAGCTCTTGTGTTACCTTGGCTCAAAAGTCCTCAATGGTTCTTGCCTGCAAATATACTTTGAATAATCAGCACTGGGTTTTCTGGGTGAATCACGTATTACTACATCACATGGCTACATGAAGATCTACTGACTTCCTCTGCTCTTGTTATTTCCATTCTAGTACTGGTTGCTTGCAGTAATGAGCTCTATTTACAGAGATCTTTATCTGAGTCTTTGGTTGTTTTGTTTTGGGGATTGAAACCCTGGTGGCATACTGGTTAAGAGCTATAGCTGCTAACCAAAAGGTCAGCAGTTCAAATCCATCAGGAGCTCCCTGGAAACCCTATAGGGCAGTTCTACTCTAAATTATAGGGTTGCTATGAGTCAGAATCCACTTGAAGGCAAAGGTTTTTTTTTTTTCCATTGGGATTGCAGAGCCCTGGTGGCACAGTAGTTAACAGCTAGGCTGCTTACAGAAAGGTCAGCAGTTTGAATCCACCAGTTGGTCCTTGGAAATGGTACAGCGCAATTTCTACTCTGTCCTACAGGGTCACTATGAATCAGAATTGACTCGATGACAATGGGTTTTGGTTTGGGTTTTTTGATATCAGAATTGCAGGAGCCCTGGTGGTGCACATGTTAAGTATTTGGCTGCTAACCAAAAGGCTGGCAGTTCAAACTCACCCAGTGGCTCTGTGGAAGAGACACTGTTTATCGGCTCCCATAAAGATGACAGTCTAGAAAACCCTTTGGGGCAGTTCTACTCTGTCACATGGGGTCCCTATGAGTTGTAATCAACCCAATGGCATCTTCCCTAGCAATTTTGCTGTTGTTCCTTTTTTTACAGGAGTTTTAATTAATTTTTTTTATGTTTTAAAAACAGCTTGTAAAGCAAGTAATACATGCTTGCTGTAATAAGTGAAGTAATAATGAAGAGTTATTAAAAACTCAACCCCCAACTGTAATCTTTGCATCACTCTCCCCTGACTCCTCCACCCTTAAAAAATAATGTTAACAGTCTGCTATATACCCATCCACTTTCTCCTTGCTTATACATGCATAATGCGGTGCGCTTATACATGCATAATGCGGTGCACTTATACAAATAAACTGTTTTTATTTCACTGAAATGAATTATACTGTACATATTATTGTAGGGGTTTTTCATTTGATAGTATATCATGAACCGAGGCCACTCCTGAAGTCCACATTTCAGCCAAAGATTAGACCAGCCTATAAAACAAGCACTAACACGTGTGAAGAAGTGCTTCTTGGTTCAATCAGGTATAGGAGACCTAACGGGCAACCCCAGCCCAAAAGCAAAGACAAGATAGCAGCAAGAGATAGGAAACCTGGATGAACGGACGCGGAGAACCTGGGGTGTTAAGTGACAAAGGAAGAGTGCTGACACATTGCAGGGATTGCAACCAATGTCACAAAAGAATTTGTGTACAACGTTTTGAATGAGAAACTAATTTGTGCTGTAAACTTTCACCTAAAACATAATTTAAAAAAAAATCATAAGCATTTCTATAGACCAGTCTAAAGTTTTTTTTCTGATAGACATATATCTATATCTATATATAATGGTATTTAAGTACATATTACAGAAATATATACATATAAATTATATATATGTATACTTTTATATAAAAATAATCATACCATGCGTTTTTTTTCTGTTGCCTAAATGTGTGTTTTCTCTAATCAGTTTTGGTACACCTTTTCAATCTAGAGACAGAGCTTAAAATAATTTTCTTCTATTACTGAATAATTGTTTTGTTTCTCATATTCCTTTTCACCTGAAACACTTATTACTCAGTTAAGGCCTCGTAGCTTTATGCTCAAGGTGTCTTATTTTTTCTTTCATGATTTTCATCTTCCTTGCATATTCGCTTTGTGCTTTGAGATATTTCCTCCATTGGATAATCCAGGCCACTAATTTGGATCCTTAGTGATCATTGATTCCTTCAATTCACCTCCTGAATATTTTTCATTCAAATACTTCACTTTAAGGCAAGGAGATCTGGGTATGTTCTACCCTTGAGTCTACTCAAAGTTTCTTTAATTGCTGTCATTCCCATTGTTGCCATTTCCTGCAATACCTCTTTCTTTAGGGGTTAGAGCTGTGTGTTCTGCCTATCGCTCTGCTCTGCATGCCGAATTCTCTTCCATGTGTTATTTTCCTTTGTCTAATTACTGGGCTCACATCTAATCTCTGGGGTACCTTCACTGGCAACAATCCCATAGTGGTGGAAGATGCGGCAAGGCATCAAATGCAGCCTCTCCCATCCCCAGTCTCCTCCTGCTCTCCCAGCCTTGGCTCTCTGGGGCCAGGAAGGCTAGATTCAAGCATCCAGAACAATATGAACCTCCATGCCAAGGGTCCACAAACTTCTGCAAAGCCAAGTTTTTCCCTGGACCCATCACCATCCCATCTTCGTGCCAGAGCTTTCCAACACTGATCTCCAGGTTCTCATCTAACCCAGCGGAGAGTGAGTCCTGCACTAACAATACTGTGGGGGCTCTGAGGACCTGAAGCCTCAGTGGTGCCCTCCAGGCACCCCAGGTCCTGCCTGCCTTAGGGCCCTGGGCAGGCAGATGGGTTGGAGGGAGGAGTGGGGGGAAGCTGGAATGTGTGTATGCCACCACCTTCTCTTTGATTCATCTTACCATTTTTATGCTTTAAAAGTCCTTTTCCATCCCAAGGTCAGAAAAGTATTCACCCAGATTTACTTCTACTTTTCTATCACTTCCTTTCACGTTTTACTCCTTAATCAACCTAGAATATATCTGGGTACATAACATGGGGTGGGATCTACACATTTTATCTTAAATCGCTAATCAGTTGTTCCATCACCAAATATTAAGTAACTTTTCTAGTCCCACTCATTTGTTATACTATCTTTATAATCTACTAAATTCTTACATATACTAGAATCTGATTTCTGTTACCTCTAGCCTTTTCATTTTACCCAATGCTTTCCCACCAATATTAACTGCGTTTTTGCTGAACCTAAAAATGCCAAATTGGTTCTCATTATGATCGATCATTACACTGTACGTTCAACATCGACAACAAAAAATCTTTTCAAAAACAATTCAAATTTAACACTAACATCCTTAAATGTAAAATCTATTTTTACTTAATTTCTAAAATAAGTTGACAGTCAATCTTCCTTAAATAAATGCAGAAAAATCTGCTTTATATGATCTCTATTCTAAGGTAAAGGAGCCCTGGTAGTGCAATGGCTAAGCACTCAGTTGCTAACTGAAAGGCTGGCAGTTCAAACCCACCCAGCAGCTCTGCAGGAGAAAAGACCTGGAGATCTGCTTCCATAAAGATTACAGCCTAGAAAGCCCTATGGGCAGTTTAACTCCGTCACATGGGGTCATTACAAGTTGAAATCAACTCAAGGGCACTTAACAACACAACAATTTTAAAGTAAATCTGTATTTATTTTGAAAATAACTTGCAGGCCTTCTTCATATATTCTAGATTCTAACCTTTTGTCCATTTGTTATTTGCAAAACATATCCTGGAAAAAAGTTTAGTTTTGGCTTCTCTTCTCACTTTGTGTGGTATTCTTTGATGAACAGATGTTTACAATTTTAATGTAGACATAGTTATCATTTTTTTCCTTTGTGGCTTATGCTTACAAAATCTTTCTCTAGCTCAATTTTATAGTCTCCTATTTTCTTCTAACATTTATAAAGTCTTCATTTTTATTTATAAGCTATAACCCACCTGGAGAAGCCCTGGTGGCACAGTGGTTAAAGCGCTCAAATGCAAAACAAAAGTAAACCCAAACCAAACCCGCTGCTGTCGAGTTGATTCCGACTCATAGTGACCGTATACACAGGACAGAGTGGAACTGCCCCCAGGGTTTACAAGGCTGTAAATCTTTACAGAAGCAGAAGGCCACATTGGTTCAAACCACCGACCTTCCGGTTAGCAGCCAGCTGCTTTAACCACGGTGCCACTATGGCTCCCTCTCTTAGACATAGTTTTTTTAAATTTGGTATCTGATCATTTTAGGGTGACAAATTATGTTGGTCTTTGTTGTTTTCGTGATGTGCAATCATAGCCACTTGCTTCCTTGTGCACGCAGTAAGTCTAGTCAGTAACACTTAGAATACATCAGTGAACAAAATAGTCAAAGGACCCTGCCTTTATAGTATATACATCACTGCAGTGTGGGACTAAGTAAACAGCATTGCTGTTGTTGTTGTTAGGTGCTGTCAAGTAAATTTTTGACTCATAGGAACTCCACGTGACAGAGCAGAACTGCCCCACAGGGTTTCCTAGGCTGTAATCTTTATAGAAGCAGGTCACCAGGTCTTTCTCCTGTGGAGCTGCTAGATGGGCTCGAACTGCCAACCTTTTGGTTAGCAGTCAAGCACTTAACCATTGCACTACCAGGGCCTCTCAAGTAAAGAGTAAACAAAATATGTAAGGAAATTATGTTAGAAAAGTATGTTAGAAGTTGAAGAGTGCTATGGAAAAAAGAAGTGGAGCCTGGAAAGGGGAGTGCCAGAGCTGGTGGTGAGGACAAGGACAAGGTGGTAGGACTGAACAGAATGGCCAAGGTAACGTCCTTGAGGTAGTGGGATCTAAGAAAATACTTGAAGGAGAACAAAATATGGGGATATTTTGGAGAAGCTGTAGAGAGAGCACCCAGTGCAAAGGCCCTAAGGTGCCTGAGGCTCTCAGAGAACAGCAAGGAAGCTAGCGTGGCTAGAGAGGGGTGAGCAAGGGAGCAGTAGTAGGAGAGAGTCAGAAAGGTAAGGTAGGGGTCCAGATTCCCTAGCACCTGGTAGGCCACTGTGAAGAATTTGGCTTTTACTCCAAGTGAATGTGGAAGCCATTGGAGGGTTGTGAGCAGAGGAGTGACAAGACTGATTTTTGTCACTATTGTGTTGAGAACAAACTCTAGGTGGGTAAGTGTGGAAGCTGGAAAATCACTCAGGAGGTAATTGTAATAGTAATAGTGGGGAAGGTGGTGAGAAGGTGTTGGACTAGAAATATTCTGAAGGTAGAATGAAGGTAGAATCAAGAGGATTTGCTAACAGGTGAGCTATGGGGGATGTGAGAGAGGGGTGTGCCATTAAGGGAAGCAGCCAAAAGTCCAGATAGAGCATTACGGTGAGGAGGGTTAAAGGGTACGCTACATTAAGTGAAGGCTGAAATGGCCTATAAGACATCAAGTGAGATATTATGTAGACAACTGGATATACAAGCCTTCAGTCTGGAGGAAGAGGTTCAGACTGGAAATAGAAATTTGGGAGTAAAAAGCACACAGATGGTACTTGATTTCATGAGGATACATGAGGCACTACACCAAGGTAGCACACATGCATAGTTAAGAAGGTAGTCCAAGATGGATCCGTGAGGCACTCCAGTGTCGAGGAGGACACACAGGATTCAGCAAGCGGGAAGGAAAGTGAGGGGCCATTGAGGTAGGTGGAAACCCAGGGGAAGACAGTGTTCTAGAAGCCAAGTAAAGATCTCTGGCTTTAAAACGGAGAAAGTGATTCACCGCAACAAATGATGCTGGTAAGTCAAAAAGATGAAGGGTGATTTTGCAATGTGGAGATTGTGAGTGACCCTGAACAGAGCAGTTTTGCTGGGATGGTAGGGTCTGAAACCTGATTAGAACAGGTTTAAAAGAAAAAGGGAAAAAATAAAGTCAGCAAGCATAGCTGCCTCTTAAAGTTTGGTTTTAAAGGGAAGCAAAGAAATAGGTCAGTAGCAAGAGGGAAAGGTGGTATCAATAGAATTTTTGGGTTAGTATAAATTAGTATGTTCATGGGAATTTTCTAGTTGAGACAAAATATTTGACAACTCAGGAGAGAAGGGAAGGGGTATTGTCAGAGCCAATACTCCAGCAGGTGGGCAGAGAGAATTTAATACCCAAGGAAAAGCAGGTATAGAGGAACAGATGTCTACCTACAGGTGGACGGATGTGAAGGTAGAAGCCAGAGGAAGTTCAGCCCTTTCATTATGGTTTCTTTCAAGTAAGGGAAGCATGGATGACCACCTTGGACTTAGGATATGCCTGACCTACTACGGAAACTTGACTCAATCATTCTCACTGTTGTGTTATGACGAAAGGCTGTGTCTCCATTTTATCTGGGAGGGATCTAAGAAGAGATTATATGACTCACTTACATAAGGCCCACAGACAGTCCATGTTAAGTCAAATTCCCTATTCCTCATTTCCTTCTCACCTGCCCACGGTGATATCCATTAACTCTCACCACTATTTTCTCCTCAATCCCAGGCATTTTTCTAGGTACTTTCTAAATCTCAGGAGCTGCATTAGGTGAAGGAGAAAAATGCACAGCAAGCTTGCAAGTCCTAACTGAAATCTGAATTCCAGTCACGTTCCGCTACTGATACATTACGTGAACTTAGACATTTTAAGTTCACAAAGTCCCATTTTCTATGTGTATCCTACTGACATAATTCTTATGAATAAGTCAATAATTTGAAAATTGTAATACATGATGCAAACATCTTATGTTTTAATTCTTTATTCTCTCCTCCATGTTGTCCCTATTCTTAATGCCTTACCCACTGCTGTCAAGTAGATTCTGACTTATAGCGACCCTATAGGACAGAGTAGAACTGCCCCATAGGGTTTCCGAGACTGTAAATCTTTACCAGAGCAAGCTGCCACATCTTTCTCCTGAGGGGTGACTGGTGAGTTCGAATTGCCAACATTTAGGTTAGCAGCCGAGCTCTTTAACCACTGTGCCACCAGGGCTCCTTCATAACGCCACAGTGATATAAGTATACAATTATAGACAACTATGGAATCCCTGGGTAGTGCAAATGGCTGACATACTTGCTTTTAACATAAAGGTTGGAGTTTAGAGTCCATCCAGAGATGCCTCAGAAGAAAGGCCTGGTGACCTACTTCTGAAAAATCAGCCAATGAGGAACAGGAGAATAGTGGGGTGCAGATCTCACATTCTCATAAAAAGACCAGACTTAATGGTCTGACTGAGACTAGAGGGACCTGGACCTTCTGGTAGCCCAAGACTGGAACCATTCCCGAAGCCAACTCTTCAGACAGGGATTGGACTGGACTATAAAATAGAAATTGATACTGGTGAGGAGTGACCTTCTTGGCTCAAGTAGATACATGAGACCATGTGGGCAGCTCCTGTTTGGAGGGGAGATGAGAAGGAAGAGGGGGCAGAAGCTGGGTGAATGGACGCAGGGAATGCAGGGTGGAGAGGAGGCATGTGCTGTCTCATTAGGGGGAAAGCAGTTAGAAGTACATAGCAAGATGTGTATAAGTTTTTGTATGAGAGACTGACTTGATTTGTAAACTTTCACTTAAAGCACAATTAAAAAAAAAAATCAGCCATTGAAAACCCTGTGGAGCACAGTTCTATTCTGACAGACATGGAGTCGCCATGAGTCAGAACTGACTCAACAGCAATCGGTTTGAGTTTTTTGGTTCCATAGATAACTATCTACCTGCAGTATATATTGTCTGCAAATCTGCCTACATTTAATTGCCTTAAACATATATACATTTGTGAAATCCATCCATCAATTTTAACTACTTGATGCCTTAGATGGTTAACATTCATATGGGTTCTAACAGATTATCTTTTCAAAAATGATCTTTTGTCCCTCAAAATTTATTAATGGGTGATCTCTAGATCTCCTACGACAACAGCCCTTGACTCTTCTGTTATATTGTACCACTGAAAAGATTTCTCTTTGCTCAGTATTTTTTTTTTTAAGTAGGTATTTTTGCACATGGGCTTTGATTAAATTGTAAAACCGCGATACTTAGTTTTGATTTTATACTCATCGCAAACCCCACAATCATATACTTTCCTAAGCTTTGGTGCTAGTTCAACATATTGTGCATGTGAAGTACATTAAACATATTAAAACACAGTTTGCAAGGTTTTCATCGAAGAAATCTATAAGGGCATTTCATTTTCAAAAAGTTCCTGTTGCTGTAACGTTCTTTTTTTTTTTTAGAAAACCATTTTTTTTCCATTTTCCTTTCAGAATCCTTTTTTTTTTTTAAATAATTTTTATTGTGCTTTAAGTGAAAGTTTACAAATCAAGTCAGTCTCTCACACAAAAACCCATATACACCTTGCTACACACTCCCAATTACTCTTCCCCTAATGAGACAGCCCGCTCTCTCCCTCCACTCTCTCTTTTCATGTCCATTTCGCCAGCTTCTAACCCCCTCCACCCTCACATCTCCCCTCCAGGTAGGAGATGCCAACATAGTCTCAAGTGTCCACCTGGTCCAAGAAGCTCACTCCTTACCAGCATCCCTCTCCAACCCATTGTCCAGTCCAATCCATGTCTGAAGAGTTGGCTTCAGGAATGGTTCCTGTCCTGGGCTAACAGAAGGTCTGGGGGCTATGACCACTGGGGTCCTTCTAGTCTCAGAGCATTAAGTCTGGTCTTATGAGAATTTGGGGTCTGCATCCCACTGCTCCCCTGCTCCCTCAGGGGTTCTCTGTTGTGTTCCCTGTCAGGGCAGTCATTGGTTACAGCCAGGCACCATCTAGTTTCTGGTCTCAGGATGATGTAGTCTCTGATTTATGTGGCCCTTTCTGTCTCTTGGGTTCGTAATCGCCTTGTGTCCTTGGTGTTCTTCATTCTCCTTTGATCCAGGTGGGTTGAGACCAATTGATGCATCTTAGATGGCTGCTTGCTAGCGTAGAAAACCATTTTGTAGTGAAAATAAATACCTGTTTCTTTGATGTGCTAGTTTCACTGAAAGAATATATTACTAGAGAATGATTACTATTTTATAACCATATTTCACTTAAAATCTTTCAGGTTAAAAAAAATTTTTCATTTGTTTTCATTGTAGATCTTGGCAAGGGGTGATAAAAAGCTTTACAGTCAAGACAATCATGCCGGAAAAAAAAAAAAAAGGGCAGGGGCCATTTTTCACTGCGACGGGCTGGGGCTGAACCCAGGAGTCTCCTTTTCTCAGACGCTATTATGGAATTTACAGTAATAACCCTGGCTGGCTGCCCATCACACAGCTGAACAGCACACCAAAAAATAATATCTGGGGAGAAGGTCTCAACATAATTTTAAAACTCTCATTGTTTTCATTCTTCAACTTGGAAAGATGACTTTTTTTTTTTTTTTTTTTAACAGAAAAGAAAAAACTCACCCAGCTGTTACCATGATCCATATTCCAATAGCCTCCAGACTGCTGGAGGCCACCTGGTTGATTTCTGCCTTGGAGTCGGTCCAGAAAAGCATTATTTACCCTTTAAAACAATGAAAAATGCGTGTAAGTGGAAAGCTGGCTGCAGGGCTAAGAGATTCCTGAGAATCTAATGTGCTGTGTGAACTGAGTGTGGGGACTGCCTCCCCCCTCAGCTTAGAAGAAATCTGCAGAAACGTTTTTTCACATTCACCATGTGAGATGCTATTAACAGCTTCTTACTAGAGCTGGAGCCAGTCTTGGCTCAGGCCAAGGCGGCACAAATTTTCAGCCTCAGAGTTTCACTCACCCACCTTCTACCAGTTCAGCAAGAGCCCCACTCGCCCAGGCAACAGCACCTGAAGCCATGACAGCCATGAGCCTCAAAGGCTGAGGAAAGATGGACACTTCAGCAAGAGGAACCAAAAATAGCTCTGTGGCACTACTGTATCCCATTGCCAGTCCTACAAAAGCAAATCCCATAAGGGAAAAGTAGGAGGAAGACATGGAGAGAGTGTAGGAAAAGGGAAATGTCAAGCTTTAGGACATAAGAATGGATACATCTCTCCCTGATCTTCTGTCATACCTGCAGTAACCAATCTCAGAAATAATGTTTAACACATAAGAGGTAAAGATATAAAGAATGGTTAAGAAAGTGATTATCAAAAAGGTCAGGATAAGCCTTACCTGCAAGGCGACAGCTATGTTCTATTACTTGACCTGGCTACATGGGTGTTGGTTGATATTGGGGGTGTTCTCTGTGTGGCTGGCTCTTCCTTATTGTTGGAATGTCACCTGCTCAGTGAGACCTTCCTTGGTCACTCACTGCCTCCAATCACTCCCTTAACATCATCCTGTGTGTGTATGTACCACTGTCTGAAATAATCTTGCTTTTTAACTGTTGGTTTTCTATTTCCCTCCTCCAGATTGTAATTTCCATGAGGTCTGGGACCTCTTCTGCCTTGCTTACCCCTATTCCCAGTGCTCAGAACAGTGCCTCTGCAGAGGGAACCACCCTGATGTCAGAACTGTTGAATGAATGAATCACCCAGGCACAATGCCCCCAACCCCACCTGCTGTGCTGGTGACTAGAGCTGCATTGCAAGGCTACTATTGGCAGTGAGAGCAGACTCCAAAACAGGTCACTGTCAACGGCTCCCAATTCACGGACACGGCTAAGATTGACAGCATGTCACGAATGCACAACATGGTGGGATGTCACCTTTGAGCATCAGTTACTAAGTCAAAACCAGAGTGGTTGGGCTTTCCTTGATACTTTGGCAGTATCCACAGCTGGTCTATGTCCACTGAAATATTAGTCAAGCAGAGATAATGGGAAGTAAAGAGATTGTTTCTCTCAATTCCTACTGAGAATTCAAAGAGGAGGAAAAAGTACCAGCTTATATTTTTATTTACTAGTTTTAGAAAGTATATATATACATACATATATATTATACTACAATCCAACTAGTTCTCTGGATTTTCTTCCAAGAGTTAATTTGGATAATAACTATTATTCAGGGATGGCCCGAGTTTCAATAAATCAATTCAGTTCACTCTAATTTTTAGCTCAAGACCTAGTTCCTTTCAAGTCTTTGACATCCCTGCTCTGTCTTTTCTCTATGGAGTTCCTATTTGTCTTCTCTCAAAAAGCTATGCTGGGTCAAGTTCAGGTACACTCATGCTCATTAGCGGACTCATTGGAAAGCTTGTGAGGAATCCCACAAGCTTTCTATTATAAAACTCAAGGTTAAGGTTTCTGCTATGTGGACTTCAAAATAATAGAAAGCATGTTGCCTTTTTGACCCCAATAAAGTTATGCCCCTAGAGAAAACCTAACTTATGTCCCCTAAACACATACTACATAGCTCAGTAGAAATGGACACAGCTATTGTATTCATTAAGATGCTACTTATTGTCCTTTATGGTAACATGGGAAATCTAATTGCAACCTCTACCAAAAAAAAAAAAAAAATCCTAACCTGTTGCTGTCAAGTCAATAGGACAGAGTAGAACTGTCCCATAGAGTTTCCAAGGAACAACTGGTGGATTCGAACTACAGACCTTTTGGTTAGCACTCAAGCTCTTAACCACTGCACTAGGACAATATAAATACAGGCTGTTTTAAAAATTGATTGAAAACATAATATATGTGTTTAAAGACTAGATCAGTTATTTCAAAACTTATAACTGAATTTATTATCCAGAGAAGCTTCCTCATGGATTAAATTTGGATCTACATTTAACAAGAACCAATAGAAAGTGAAAATGAAGTGTAAAAACTAGACAGCCCCACCAATATTTAGGTATTCAGCAGTATGGAAAAGAACTTAAAGAAATGAGGGTCAGGATTTCTTTAAAAAAAATCTTTTCCAACTCTGATCAAGTAACTTGTGTTTTTACTGGGTACCAATTAAAGATTAATTTCCTAGCAATGAGACATATTAATATGACACCCCACTTTCTTTAAGGTGCTTAAAACCTGTAAAAAAAAACCTGTACTATCTCATTAATCCTCCGGAATCCAGAGAAATACTGGCTACTATTAGCAACCAGTGTTATATAAACATAATAACATGTTTTCTAACAGAAAGTCTTTCAAGGAGAAAAACCAATAAAGATGGATAAACTAATGTATGGAAACCCTGGTGGCATAGTGGTTAAGAGCTACAGCTGCTAATCAAAAGGTCAGCCATTCAAATCACCAGGCGCTCCCTGGGAACCCTACAGGGCAGTTCTACTTTGTCCTGTAGGGTCGCTATGAGTCAGAATCGACTCGACGGCAATGGGTTTTAAAATAACGTATGGCCTACTTTATAACAAATAGGTAGCACTAATGGTCCAATCTTACCCCCTCCCCCCAAAAAAATCCTAATGCATGTAGCAGAGTTTTGATGTTTCCTTCTAATCAGAGAAGAATACGTAAATTCGCATTTGACATTTTCAAACTATTTTGACTGGACTATGGAGGTAGGATAGTCCAGTCTAAAGAATATGAACACCCATACTTGTTGGCACCCTCAGAACTGGGAACTTCCATTGAAAACTTTTTAGAATCTCTCATTTATTAAATGAAACCATTACACTTTAAAACGCACATGAGTGACGGTAAAAAAGCTATACACGAGAGAAACAACTCATTTTCAAAAGAAGAATTTGCTCCATTAAATTCTCCTAAGACACACAAGCATACCCCCAATGAACTCAAATAACCCAAGTGCCCTCTAGTAAAAGCCTAGAATAATAGTGACAGCCAATATGGCGGTTACTGGCCCTGCCCCAACGCCAGCATAATATATTTCCTAGGTACTATTAAGTATTAACATCTGATATTAGGAAAAAGAGAACACTTACACTATCAAAAATTACTTAATGATTCCATTTCAAGATTTCCCCCCAATGATACGGGCATTTTGCCATCTAAACAAATTCAATTACTGAACAAATGAATTCATAATTGAATAAAAATTAAATTATTTGAAAACATTGGTGATGGTAAAGCATCATCTCAAAAGATTATGATGCTTTGTCCCAAGGGAGGCAAAGTAAATATAAACAGACACATAACTTGAGAGCAGGACTCAATTTTCTAATGCGAGTTTATACTACCTACTCTGAAAAACTGATCACTGTATGTGTGTGTGTGTGGGTGCGGGTGTATACTATGTAGCAGTTGGTATCTGTCTCACACACACCACACTCCAATTAACATAAAGATTAAAAAGGTAAAACGGTTCCAAAACCATATTCAATATGTAATCTTTTCCTAAAACACTGCAAAAATTTTATAGGTAATTGATTTAAGCAACTATGCTTATTTGATTAGAAATTATACCTCCTGTGTTCAGCTTGGTGGGTTTTGCTTCTTTCTTCTTCTTGTTGCTGTCGCTTAAGTTCCAATAATTCACTCTGGGGACAATAAAAGTTTTAAAAATATCATTTTCAATTAACATGCTTGTACAGAAGACACCCAAATCAATTACATATTTCACTATAGTTGGTGCGTTATTTCTCTTTTGAAACTTTTACTTATGTACCATTTCCTCGTGAAATTATTTTCTTATGTAACTAAGTAGCAAATATAATCAGACAGAATTGCTCTGTGAGCGAAAAATTGTGAGATTAAAAAGCCAAGGTGCACAGTCAAGATATCAGACCAAGAGGTGTAACACACGTAGAGGAAAACACAACTTGAGTCAAACTTACCTGTATCTTACAAAGAAAATCAATTAAATCAGGTTCTTAAGGAATGTCACACAATACCATTTCTTCTTATTTCTCTAGCATCTGTCCCCTAGTAAGTTCACAGCAACTTACAAATAAATATCGGACTCAGTTCTATAGTGCAATTCTGTTAGTAAAATATTCTCCATCCTGGAGAGTAAGTACTAACCTATACTCACTAGTTACTTCTGGTACTAACAGAACTTTGGGTTCCTTGGAGGGTGTCATTTGCTTCAAACAGGAGATCACATCATTAAAACAAAATCTGTAGCTTCTGACATTCTGATTGTCTTCTTGGAAGAGGTAACTTGGCTTCCAGACTCACTTTATCATGTTAACAGGATTATCAGAGATCCAGATCCCAGGATTTCTCCGAGACCTAACCGTCTACTGGCAGACAGACAGAGCGTTTTATCCCCATCTCACAGACAGAAAAAGGCAGACGGAAGTAAGTTATTCGGCTCAGTTCCTAAGTCAATGCCTGAGTCAGACAGATACAATGGTAGAGCAAACACTGTCACACTTGGTAAACACATGCCAATGCATGTATTATTTTTAAACCCCAAAACTTACTTGATGAAAAGTATAAAATAAATCCAAAGTTCAGATTAACATTCAGTTTTTGTTGTTTTTAACTTTGTTTAAAGGCATTCCAATATTCCACAGTCCCCAAAACAGAAAGACTGGTTTCTTATACCGTTACACGTTATACCCTGTCCCAAAGGGTCGTTATGAGTCGGAATCAATTCGACAGCATACAGCCACAAAAACAAATCCCTAAAGAGCATTATTTAATTACTATCTGAATTACTATCTAAGGAGCCCTGGTAGCGCAACGATTAAGCAATCGGCTGCTAACTGAAAGGCTGGTGATTTGAACACACCTAGTGACTCCATAAGAGATCTGCTCCCATAAAGATTACAGCCTAGAAAACTCTATGGGGCAGTTCTACTCTGTTACATGGGGTGGCTATGGGTCGGAATTGACTTGAGGGCACCTAACAACAACAACAATTACCATCTAGCACCAACAAACACAAATGACAGCATTTTCTAAATAACTGAATAATATTCAACCATCCTACAAGTATTTATTAAGCACCTACCAGATGCCAGGCCCTGTGCTAGAGACACACTCACTATTCCACAATGGCCAAGAGTCTTTTATTCAATTTAATTTCTTATCACTGTAATAGCTGCATGTAATTTTAAAAGCCTACCAAGTAACAGTGCTATTTGTTAGTACCACCAAAGTTTACGCTAAAGAAAAAGAAGTTCCTGCCTGCCCCCAAACCTCACACACAACGCACTTTCAATTGCTGTTTGCTGTTTTCTCTAGCAGTTGTTTTTCTTAACAGCATGTATATTCTGCTATTTCTTGATTTTTTCCCCCAGTCTTCCCACTAGGAAAGGAGATTAATGTCTCTGTCACCACCCTCACCCCTCCCTCTCACCCTTGCAGCTTTTTTTTTTTTTTAACTTTCAGTGTGGTGGAGGAGGGGGATCCAGGGCCCCAGCAGCTCTCCCATTAGACTTCCAATTCCTCCTCCAGTTTTCAACCCCACTTTCAGAGGTACGCGTTCCTCTAAATTCCCCAGCTTTAATCAACTTGCTTTTTACTGCTTCTTGCAAACAAGCTCTGGCTTTTCCTGCTTCGCCAAGTTAGTTACCACTTCATCCATTTACTTTCCAGCTTCCAAAATTTTGCTGGTATCTTTTCCTTGCTGCAGTCTCCTGGCCTATTCATCTGTTTTTTTTTACGGCTTTATGCCTTTTACGGCTTTATGGTCTTTTTAGTGGGATTTGGGGATGGAGGGATTGGAATTATGCAGATGAAGTATTCTTAAACTGCAGTGTTTAACCAGAATACCTTAACAATTTCAAGTAAAAACTGAGTAGAATTCTGCTACCTGATCCTCACAACCATCTGAAAGTTAAGCTGGTAAATAGAGAATTACTTGTTAAATCAATGACTGGGCAATATTATGCTTGTTTTCAGAACAGAAAACAGATAATCAGAGAGACAATTTAAGTAACTTTTCAAGAGCTAAACAACTCATTAGTAACAAAACAAAGGCTAGGGCTGCAGGATGCATCTACCATAGGGGATTCACACCCAGTGACCAGCAGCATGCACCACCCCCTAGTGACTAATGGGCGCACTCTCCACACCCCCACTCAGTCACTGGCCAGGCAGGTGCATCACCTCAACAGCAATAGCCCGGCACATCCTGACAGGTGCCACCTGCACCCCTACCCAAAGATGTGCAAAAGATCCCAGTCCCCTCGCTTAATGACCGCCTGGCTACAACTTCACACATCCCACACCCAGGCAGTTCCTGCAGGCTGAATGCACATGCACTGAGACCCCTCGATCCCCCATCACTTACTGAGAAGCCAATTCAAGCATACACAGAGGGCCTATCCTATCCATGTGAGTAGCGTTGCCTCATAGTGGCTACGGAGATGCCTTGCCCTGCTTCCCAGAAGACACACTAACTGCTAGCACCAACCTGGAAGGACCCCACAGTCCTACAAGAACTGTGGAGGGACCCTGATGCCCCAACACTTGCCACTCCATATCAGGAAAATGACCTGCTCCTGCACCTCTGCTCAATCTTATAAGGGAAGACATATCAGCCTAACGGCCCACTATATCCACTAGCAAGAGGAAATCACACCCAGCTCACAGATATCACCAAAGTCACACCCAGACCAGTACCACAAAACAACAACAATTAAAATAGTACAAAGGAAGAAAGACATTCTAAAGTGAAAGAGAAGAAGCAAAGTTCTTGATATATCAAAACAAAACAAAAAAAAATCAGGATAAAACAAGCAAACATACACTCAATACAGAAACATAAATAAATAAATTAACACCATAATGCCTCGGAGACAACAGGCAATAACAAATCACATGAGGAAACAGGGTAAGGTGGCTCAAACAAGTGAGTAAAATAAAGGGACAGAAATCATTCCAGAGGAAGAACTGATAATAGAACTACCTGACAAGGACTTTAAAAGACTAATATTTAGGCTTCTCAAAGAGATCAAGGAAAATACAGGAAAAAAATCTAGAAGAATTCAGGAAAACAATACAAGAACAAAATTACCAACTCCATAGACAAATACAAACCACAGAAAAACAACAACTAGAAAACCAGAAGCTTAACAATAAAATAACAGAAATAAACAACTCAATAGAAGGATACAAAAGCAGAATTGAATCAATGGAACAAACAATCAGTGAAATAGGAAACAAATCCCCTGATATTAATTTGTCTGAGGAATGATCAAAAAAAAAAAACTGAAGAAAAATGAAGACGGCATAAGCGTCATGTGGGACACCATCAAGAGGGATAATAGGCATATATGAAGAATTCCAGAAGGGGAAGAGAGGAAAAAGAGTATAGAGAGAATTTTTGAAGACATAATGACAGACAACTCCCCAAATATCATGAAAGACGAGAAGATTTCCATCCAAGATGCGCAACGAACCCCACACAGAATAGACTCCAAAAGAAATTCACAAAGACATATTAAAACCAACCTTTCAAAAACCAAAGACAAAGAATTTTCAGAGCAGCTTGTGAAAAGCAAAATATCACCTACAAAAGGGCATCAATAAGACTAAGCCTGATTTCTCATCAGAAACTATTCAGGCAACAAGGCAATGGGATGACATATATTAAGCCCTTAAAGAAAAGAATTGCCAACCAAGAATCATATACCCAGTAAAAACCATCTTTAAAAAACGAGGGCAAAATTTAGACATTCCCAGACAAGCAGAAATTAAGCGAATATGTAACTACCAGATCAGCCTTCCAAGAAATATTAAAGGAAGTCCTTTGGACAGCGATCCAATGACATCAGACAACAACCTAAGAAACATACACGACAGCACTGCCCAGATACCAACCTAGGTAAAGATTTCACAAAACTAAAATAAAGCTGCAAAACTGTTCACAGGGAACTAGAGATACTAAATTGTAAATGATGACAACATCAGAATAAAAGGGAGAATGAATGGTGTTGTTACAGAACTTCCATATGAAGAGGAAGTCAATTCGATTTCAAGATATAACAGACTGTTTTAAACATAGAAGGGTAAATATAAGCTTCAGGGTAACCACAAAGAAAATTAATAAATTTACTTACTTAAAGAAGAATTAAATAAAAAAGACTCAGTAAAGAGAAAAACAGATGATAGGAAAAGAAGATCCATATAGAAAAAGAACTCAGCACAGAAAATTAAGAAAAAAGAAACTGTTAACAATAAAATATATATATATAAAACAAAGTGGCAGCAAAGAACTTATACCTATTCATAATCACACAGAATGTAAATAGATTAAATGTACCAGTCAAGAGGCAGGGAGTGGCAGAATGGATTAAAAAACACGACCCATGAATATGTTGTCTACAAGAGACACACCTTAGACACAAAGGAAGGAAAAGAAATATACCAAGCAAACAGTAACCAAAAGAGAGCAGAAGTGGAATATTAACTTCTGACAAACTTTAAGCCAAAATCCATAAGAGACAAAGAAGGGCATTATATAATGATTAAAGGGTGAATTCAACAAGAAGACATAATAATAATAATAAATATTTATGCACTCAATTCCAGAGCTCCAAAATATATAAACAAACTCTAATAGATTTGAAGAGGAAAACAGGCAGTTCTACAATAATAGATTTCAATATACCACTTTCAACAATGAACAGAACAACTAGAAGGAAAATCAACAAAGACACAGAAGATCTAAATAACACTATTAATCAACTTCATCTTAAAGGTACATAGAACACACCACCCAGCAGCAGCACAGTACACATTCTTTTCCAGCGCACATGGAACATTTTCCAGAATAGACCATTTTTTAGGCCACAAAGGAAGCCCCAATAAATTTACAAAGATCAGAATTATACGAAGCATCTTCTCTGACCATGAGGGTTTAAAACTAGAAACCAATAACAGGAAGATTAAGGGAAATAAATACTTGAAAACAAAGTAACACATTACTAAAAAATTACTGGGTCATAGAAGAAATCAAAAGTGGGAAATTAAAAAAAATACTTAGAGTCAAATGAGAATGAAAACACAACATACCAAAATCTCTGTGACACGGCAAAAGAAGCGCTCCGAGGAAAATTTATAGCAATAAATGTATACATTCAAAAAAAAGAAATACTCAAAATCAACAACTAACCCAACAACTTGAACAAACCAAAACGGAAGAGCAAAAGAAGACCAAAGCTACCAGACAAAGGAAATAATAAAGATTAGAGCAGAAGTAAATGAAATAAAAAAACAGAAAAACAATAGGAAGAATCATCAAGACTAGAAGTTGGCTCTTTGAGAGGATCAATAAAATTGACAAACCACTGGCCAAACTGACAAACGAACAAATGAGAAGAGGCAAATAACCAAAATAAGAAATGAAATGGGTGACACTACAACAGAACCAACTGAGATAAAGAGGATCAGAAACAGAATATTATGAAAAACTGGACTCCAACAAATTTAAAAACCTAGACGAAATGGATAAATTTCTGGAAACACTCTACCTAACCTAAACTAACTCAAATAGAGGTAGAAAATCTAAACAGACCTATAACAAAAGAAAAGGTTGAAGACGTTACCAAAAACTGCCAACAAAAAAAAAGGTTCGAGTCCATCCGTCAGCATCTCAGAAGAAAGGCCTGGTGACCTCCTTCCCAGAAGTCAGCAGTTGAAAACTCTATAGAGCACAGTCTCCTCTGACACGCATGTGGTCACCATGAGTCAGAGTCAAATCGATGGCAACTTTTTTTTTTTTTTTTTAATGA
Organism: Loxodonta africana; assembly: GCF_030014295.1. Lineage (NCBI taxonomy): Eukaryota > Metazoa > Chordata > Mammalia > Proboscidea > Elephantidae > Loxodonta > Loxodonta africana. The sequence goes on from NC_087358.1 coordinate 61,655,646, forward strand.
GGCTGAGAACTGTTAGGGAGGAAAACAAGAGGAAGGGAATAAAATAGCAAGCATCACCAAATTACAGAGACAAGGACAAGGGAGAAGAGAAAACGGAGACTGTGAGGGAGACGGAGACACGGCTGATGAGGCATTCCCATGCAGGAGCACTCTCCAGATGGGGACAGTGGAGGCTCTGGCAAGGCTCCACTCAGGATTATTATCCTATAACTAGCAACCCATATTTACTACGCAAAAGCTTTGGTACCAACAAGGAAAATTTCAACTAATTTGTTCCAATGAACTGATAGCCATCCACATGCGTTATAAGCATAGTCTTCGTTCATTTATGGGGTCTTCACACAGAAGCGCAATATCTAGGTGGACAGATACAAAAGAAGCTGCTCTTGTTCCAAGGACTGAGCTTTGGACATAAGAGAATCAAAATACTCTAGGCAGGAGGGAGATGGCGCACAGCATTTGAGACCCTGTCAAGTCTTGCTCCACTCAACGTATATTTATTAATTAACAACCATTTTCTAAGATACCTAGATTCATGCTGGAGATACAGATATAAACAAGACACAGTTCCACCCTGAAGAAATCACAGTATAAGGAGGGAAACATATCCACAAACAACCATGGAACAAATCAGAAAGAAATGTGTTACTGGACACAAATTCAAGCAACATGATGTGGGAATATAAGGGGAGGAATGCAAACAAGAGAAATAAAGAGCGAATGTGCCTGGATGCCTGGGTAGCACAAACAGTTTGTGTTTGACTACTAACTGAAAGTTTGGTGGTTCAAATCCACCTAGCAGTGCCTTGAAGAAAGGCCTGGAGATCAACTTCTGTAAGATTACAGCCACTGACAAACCTATGGAGTATAGTTCTACTCTGACATACGTGACATCATGAGCTGGAATTGACTCTACACCAATGGGTTTGGTTTCTGATTTGGTTGTTTAACATGGGGAGTATGTCCATGAAACTCCCCAAGGAAAGAGTACGTCTTATTGCTGCTCTGCACAGCTCTCAACATTTGAGATTGAATTCTGTACAAGCGTACTTCACTGATATTATAAATAAAATATTATCTTGAAGACGTGAAAGGCAGAATTTCCTGTCAACATTGGCGAAGCGGTATATGGAAAATGCAAACAACATACAATCAGTGTCCATGGCTGCGTGCACCCTTTTAGTGCTGCTCTTGTCAGGGAAGGGTGGCTTTGCTTGAGAGTATCAGGCTAGCACCAAAGATCTGTGCTTGGAAGCTGTTATGGACTGAATCGTGTCCCCAGAAAGACATGTTGAAGTCTTAACACCCTTGGCTCTGGTGAATGTGACCTTGTTTGGAGAAGCAGGCTTTTCCTTCGCAGATGATATCAGTTAGGTTAACAAAGTTATCCAGGATTACAGTGAGTCCTGATTCTAATCTCTTCTGAGTGGCGTTTCATAAAAGGGGAGAAGAGACACCAAAACAGTCACATGCAGGAAGAAGACATCATGTAAGGATCTACCTACAAGCCAAGGAATGCCGCAGAACGCTCAGGGTTATCACGAAGCTGAAAGAGACATGGAGATATCTTCTCCTAGAGGTGACAAAGAGAGTGTGGACCTGCTACGGCCCTGAATTTCGACTTCTAGCCCCCTGGAATTGTGAAAAAATAAATTTCTGTTCCTTAAAGACTCTCAATTTGTGGTATTTTGTTTTGGCGCCCCAAAGAGACTAATACAGAAGAAGCCCAAGTTAACTAAGAAGTAAGAGGGTGACCGTTTCCCGCTGGTGGTTTTAAAAATCACTTGGCCATGTTCCGATTTGCCGGTGGTGCCCTGTTCTATCAAAGGCCATATACACAACAGACAGGTGTGTGCAAGTCTGAACGCATGAGAAGCCTGCTGAGCCCACACTGAAAGGCATGCGCCAAAGCAACGCTTTAGGGTAGTAACTGAAGACTCCGATAGAATCATTTCTAAATCATGTCTGAATCCCAGTGGGGCGTGTTCCGACATGGTTCAGCTTGACTGCTTTATGTAAACATTAAAATGCCCATGTCTGGGCAGGACAAAGTTCTCCCAGGAGAGAATGTTCTCTCAAATCAACCAGAGGAGTTAGTACTAAGAAGAAAGAAGTGGCAGCAGTTAGATAGTTGTATGCAATGAAGGTTAATTAACCCCCTTCTTCTGAATGTCTTTGGAGTGGGTGGGTAGTTTAAGCAAGTCCTGGTTCTGTGACTCCCCTAAAGTGCTTTTTCCCAGAATGCCAAAGATGGCCTTGCCTATCAGGAATGAGGAGGAAGACGGAAACTACCCAAAAATTTGAGTGGAGACCAACCAAATCAGAGGCAGTAAATACTAATGGGTAGAGCAGGGAGTTTACAAACAACAAAAAAAATATTAATAGTGTACAGTCTCCCTTTACTACCTATTTTTTGTTCTGTCATTTTAATGTAAAGATAAATGGATTTCTGAATAATCACTAAACCACAGTTTGCTCTCTCTCACCCAGAAATATTTCCTATCAACATTCTTCTAACCTTAAAAAAATTTTTTTTTCTCCAAAAAGTTAGTTGAAAGTACAGAAACTACCAAGGAAAACATAACAACCGCTCATAAAACTCCTCACGCTGATCTGACTTCCTTTCATATCTCAGTATGGTTCCTTCCCTGTCTTGATGTACATACTTAGATTATAATTTACCATCACCTCAGGTCACATTTTAATGCTTACCAGGTGTCAGGCATGTTGTTTTCCTCATTTAATCCTAGAAATAATGTCATGAGGTAAATGAGATCACTCTCTGTACATGACAGACTGGGCCTAGAGAGATGAAGTCACTTGTACAACGTCCCGGGGCAGTAAGAGAGAAGGCAGGCTTCAGAACTCTCCGACACTCTGTTTTACAACCTGCTTTTTTGTTCCCTTTCATATATGTGAGCACAGTTCTATGTCATTTAAATACGGTTGTCACTGCTGCATGGTATTCCAAGCTTTAAAATCTTCAAACCCACTATTACCAAATTGTTTCAATTTGTCCATTAAAATCTTTTTTTAAAATAAACACACGCAAGGCTTGTGTGCATCTCTGATTATTTCCTCAGGATAAATTTATATCTTGTGGATCTAGTACCCTTACTTTCAGGAAGCTCTAGAATTTTTGTCAAAGAGCCAGATTAGGACTTCAGTTTATTCTCTCATCAGCAGCAGCATGTGAGAGTTTGAAGTATACCTTAGTTTTCTAAAGCTTCTTGTCTAATCTCAAGATTATTCTCCCAGTTGAAATTTAGAAATAGTTTTTCAAATTGCTTCAAACAAACTCCATTGAAATGTTGACTGGAACTGCATTAAACTCACAAATCAACTTGGACAGAACAGTAGTTATTACGATAGTGAATTTACGATTCAGGGGCATCATCTATACCTACTTTATTCAAACTGACTTTTAAGTATCACAGGAAATTTATTCCCCCCCCGCCCCAGTTCCCCCCTACGGCTGAGCAATTGTTGATGAGATTTTTTTCTCCTACTACATTTTCTAATCAGTTTTTGCTGATATTTGCAAAGTTGTTGATTTTTGTATATATACATTTTTTTTTAACAACTCTTTCTTATTGAACTCCATTGGTATATAATGTAAACAACTCTAATTAACTCCATCTGTTCTAATCATTGTTCAGCTGATTCTCTTGGGTTGTACAAGCAAATTACTCTCATCCATAAATAATAACTTTATTTCTTAGTCCCAATAATTAGGAAAGTTCCTTTTTTACTATGATTTTTTTGTCTTGTCAGGTTGGCTAAAACAATTCCCAAACATTGATCCACGCAATATTAACAATTTCTTTTTTTACTTAAAATCGTTTTCCACCAAAAACTTTGGGAAGCACTACACTGGTCTCCAGAGTAATACTGGTTAATAATAGAAATAACAGACATCTTTATAACTACTGGCTGTCCTAATATTTCTACACCAAGTATAATGTTCTTTATTAGTTTGAGAGGCTATACGTATGTCAAGAAAATCTTTTTACTTCTAGTTCACTAAAGTTTTTTTTAATTGATAGCAGATGTTAAAATATATCAAATACCTTTTTTGCAAATGAACATAATTTTTTTCTTCATGACCTCTCCTATTATAGTGATAAGATATAAAAAGTTATCCTAATACATAGATAGCCACCTTTTAATTCCTAGAAAAAAGCTCTACTCTGTCTTGGTAAACTATTATTTATGAGATAAATTCCACTAACTAGAAATTTCTTTCAGATTTTAATCTCTGCATTTGTGAGACTGCAGTGGCTATAAGTTTCTGCGTATATGTGTGTGTTTACTCCTTTTAGCAGTTTGTAACATCATGGGGATAATACTAAAAACAAAACAAAACCCACTGCCATCAAGTCGATTCTGACTGCCCCATAGGGTTTCCAAGGAGCAGCTGGTAGATTCAAATTGCGAACCTTTTTGGTTAGCAGCTGTAGCACTTCACCACTACACTGCCAGGGTTCCACCTGGATAATCATTAAATAAAATTACTTCTAAAGCATTTCATTTTTTTCCTGCTCGGAAACAATGTGTAAAGCATAGAAAAAAAATTTTTTTCGTTCCTTGAAAATTTGAAGGAACTTGTCCGGAAACTATCCAATTTTGGCCTGTTATAGGGAAGTAATTCTCAGAAAACCTCAGCAATCACTTGCATTTTTATTTTTTTTAATTTATTTTAATACTTGATGATTTTAGAGTTTTATATTTTCTTAGAGAATCCCTCAGATTTCAATTTATTAGCATAGTATTTTATTACCTACAGTAATACTAAATTTAATCTTTTCCAAAACTATGGTATAGCACTTATTTCTAATGTTGTATATTTGCATTTTGGCTAATCTCTTCTTGATTAGGCTTGCCAGACGTTTGTTTATTTTGTGGACCTTACCAGAGAACAAGCTGTTGGATTTTTATAACAGCTGTTTCTTCAAGTTTTATTATTAATTTTTGTCCTTATCTTAATTACTTTCTCTTCTTTTGGTATATTTCATTGTTCCAGATTCTTGAATTCAATATTTATTTTCATTTTTTAGAATTAGATTTAGAAGTTATGATTTTTTTTCTTTGAGTACAACTTGCCTGCACTTCTCATGAAGTGTTCTTACCATAATCTTTTCATTTATTTGATAGTAACAATTTTCTCTCTCATCTGAAAGTATTTTTTATTGTTGTAAAAAATATATATAGCACATTTGTCAATTTAATGTTTTTCACGTGTATAATTTAGGGACATCAATTACATTAATCATGTTGTGCAACCATCACCAATATCCACCTGAAATTTTTTAAGCCATTTTTTTTGTCTTGACTTTACAAGTGACTATCTCAGATCAATAATCATGCAAAAACAATAGGTGCAATCAGCCAACCAGAAATTTTAAGAAATTCCTAAAAGGGAAAAGGAAGACAGGATAAGCTATGTGGGGAAACGAATGTGTAAGGTAAGACTGAACCTGAGTTAGCAAAGGCTCCGAAGGAGCCCAGGTAGAAGATGCTGAGGCAGACATCAAGATGATCAGTTGGAGAACTGCACTGGGAGAGCTTTGCCTCCTTCCCCGCCCACATTAGCGCTAAACATCCAGCAGCACTGAAATGGTCAATTCTGTAAAGCGGTGGGGAAAGTAGAGAAAAAAAGGGTGATGTCCCAGGTATCCACTCACCGGACAGGAGGAACAAGAAGCTACCACACCTGGAAGACAAGCTCCTGGCATACCTCACTTGGCAGCATATCCAAATACACATGAGAAGATAACCAAGAATCACCAAACATTTGAGAAAGAAATTTATGGGACATAAAACTTAAAATGGACAAGAAAAAATATAGTTAATACAGTAAACAACCACTTGCAATCAAATCAACCCTGACTCATAGCAACCTCACGTGTTAGAGTAGAATGGTGCTCCACAGGGTTTCCAATGGCTGACTTTTCAAAAGTATAAAAGACTTTGGTGCCCTGGTGGTGCAGCAGTTAAGAGCTCGGTTGCTAACCAAAAAGTCTGTGGTTCAAATCTACCACCTGACTCCTTGGAAAGGCTATAGGCAGTTCTACTCTGTCCTACAGGGTTGCTGTGAGTCAGAATCGACTCAACAGCAATGGTTTGGTATGAGAAACTTTAATGTTTGTGTAAGTACCATTAATGGGATATCTAAAAGAATATTGCATTTATAAAGCAGAACATTGCTGTGAAAAAGTAAACTAGCAGTCATGGTAAATAAACAAATTCAGTATGGGCACCATATAGCAGAATGGAAAGTTATGAAATAACTTCGTGAGCAGGATGATCTAGCTAAATGTGTCTCCCAGAATGCGATGAAAATGGCCAAAGAATTAGGAAGCACAATAAAACAATAAAGAGACATAGAGAAACGGATATAAAAATTTAAGCATCCATTTGATAAATGTCCCAGAAATGGAGAACAAGGACAATATGGGGGAAGAAATGCAAAAGTAAAATACAAATTTCCCTGAACTGAAGACAGACATGTGTTTTGAGATTAAAAGGGCAATTCTGAGGCCATGAAGGATTAAAAACAGAAACACTGTGAAATTTTGTACAACACAAAAAGAATGGGAGGGAAGAAGGGAGAGAAGGAGTAAGGGAGAGAGGGAGTGAAGGAGGAAGGAAGGGACGAAAGAAGGGAGAAAAGAAGGAAGGAATGAAGGGAGGGAGGAAGGAATCAAGGGAGGGGGAAGGGAGGGAGGAACGGAGTAAGGAAGAAAGGGCAGAAGGGAAAGAGGGAGGGAGAGATGTAGGAAGGAAGGAAAGGAGGGAAGGAAGAAGGGACAGAGGGAGGGAGGAAAGAAGGAAGGAATAAGGAAGGCAGGTAAGGAGGAAGAAAGGGAAGGAGGGAGGGAGGGAGAGATGTAGAAAGGAAGGAGGGAAACGAGGGAAGGAGGAAGGGAAAGAAGAAAGAAGGAAGGAGGGAATGAGGGAGAGAAGGAGGAAGAAAGGAAGGAAGAAAAGGAGGGAAGGGGGAGGGAAGGGGAAGGGAGAGAGGGTAGGAAGGAAGAAAGAAGGAAGGAGGGAATGAAGGAGGGAGGGAGAGAGGGAGGGAGGAAGGCAGAGAGGAAGGAAAACAGAAAAGAAAAAAGAAAACTCTCCAGAGAGAGATTATGTATAAAGGATGTGAAATTCAGGCTGGATATTAAAATACGATGAAGCAAATCTTCAAAATTTCAGGGGAAAATGATTTTGAAATCTCATCTGAGCAAATTAGCATTTAAACTGAAGGCAAATTAAAAAGTTGGGATACAAGGGTTCAGAATACCTACTACCCCACAGACCTTCTTTAAAAGAATTATTCCAGCAAAATATAATAATCAGTCCAAGAAAGCTGTAGAATAAAAGAAACCATTAGGACGGTTTTATAGATTGAATTGTGCTCCCCAAAAATATGCGTCAACTTGGCTAGGCCATGATTCCCAGTATTGTGTGGTTGTCCATCACTTTGTGATGTGATGTGATTATCCTATGTGTTGTAAACCCTAACCTCCATGATGTTAATGAGAAAGGATTAGAGGCAGTTATGTTAATGAGGCAGGACTCAATTTACAGGATTAGGTTGTATCTTGAGTCAATCTCTTTTGAGATATAAAAGAGAGAAGAGACCAGAGAACAGAGGGACCTCACACTGCCAAGAAAGAACACTAGAAGTGGAGCCATCCTTTCGAACCAGTGTCCCTGAACTGAGAAGCTCCTAGACCAGGGGAAGATTGATGACAAGCACTTTCCCCCAGAAACGAGAAAGAGAGAGAGAGAGAGAGAGAGAGAGAGAAGGCCTTTCTCTAGAGCTAGTGCCTTAAATTCTAGCCTCCTGAACTATGAAAGAATAAACTTCTGTTTGTTAAAGCCGGTAACTTGTGGTATTTCTGTTATACCAGCATTAACTACCTAAGACAGATGGGCAAAAGAAAAAGTTATAATAAGTCTAAGTAATTTGGGTGTATAATATAAAACTTATACATACACCCCAAAGCACATAAACAGTAAAATAGAATGCTAAGGAGGAGGGGCCAAGATGGCAGCACAGACAGAGGCTTCTGGTGAGCCCTCTAACAAAAAAGACCTGAAACAACAAGTGAAACGAGAATATTTATGACAAGCTAGGAGCCCTGAGCTTCAAACGCAAAATTAGAAAATGAACCGAGCAGCAGGCAGAGGAAGAAATGGTTAGGAAGCAGAGAGGAGTTACCGGACCTAAATCACTGGGAACTCTCAGGCACCATTCCCAGGAGTGGCGATGGCATGCTGATACTAGCTTTCGGCCACAGTTTCCTCAGGGAGAAGCAGCCAGTCACACAGCCTACTCAAACCTCCAGAACCAGAGAAGAACCGCACTCCTGGCAAAAGCTAAGTACTTGATTATATTTTGCCGTGCCCCCTGTACCCAAGCTGACTTCAGCAGCTGCTCATTTCCCTGGGCCTGAGACAGGACCTGTTGAGTGCCTAGAGCCATTCTCCTGGCCTTGGAGAAGGAATAAATTCGCAACTGCGGGAAAAGATAATTTGCCAGCTTCACTAGCTGAGGGAGCTCAGGACAGAAGCAGCTCCTGTTCAGGCATAAATGGTCCGTGGACTTTGAATATCTTTCCCTCTTGCATGGCTCTGTGTGGGCCTATTTCAGGAGAATAGGCCTTTGTAGGCAGACAACAACTGTTTCAGCTGCGCGGTGGAGAGATAGGTGTTTGATCTTTGACACCGCTTTGGCTATTAAGCAGCATCCTCACCTGCCCACATCAGGGCCCTAAGGACTGGTGGCACCACTCAGGTTACTCAGCCACTTGTGACAGGGCTCCAAGGATAACTGGTACCCCCCAGTCCTTACAACCAAAACATTTGGTGCCCACGGTCTGTCTGCAGAACCCACCCACCTGTACATTCTAGGGAACCAGGACACGCTTTCCTTAGAGACACTGGGGTGATGATTCTCAGCCCCCGCCTTGTTCAGAGTGTGACCCCCTGCTGCAATCAGATACCAGTACCTACACCAATCACCCCTGCCCCTCTAAGACCGTAGAACAGAGCCTGTGCCACACACTTGATGATCAGCTACCTGGATACCTGAGCCGAATTCATACAAGAAAAGTGAATGGACTCCTAGATTGATATACATGATAACAGCTCTAGCCATCTGGGGACAGGACATCAGAGCTCCAAAGGTGAAAATACTCAAGCTAGCTCAATCAAGCAACCCATCTGGGCACATAAAAACAAAACAAAGCAAGAAGCTACAATACAGTAAGCAAACATAAAATAATATAATAACTTATAGATGGCTCAGAGACAACAGTCAATAACAGGTCACATAAAGAGACAAACCATGATCACCTCAACAAACTCTCAAAACTAAGAATCCAGGGATCTTCTGAATGAAAATGCCTTCCTGGAATTACCAGATGCAGAATACAAAAGATTAACATACAGAACCCTTCAAGACATCAGGAAGGAAATCAAGCAATGTGCAGAACAAGCCAAGAAACACACAGATAAAGCAGTTGAAGAAACTAAAAAGCTGATTCAGGAACATAATGAAAAATTAAATAAGCTGGAAAAATCCATAGACAGACAGCAATCAGAAATTCAGAAGATTAACAATAAAATTACAGAATTAGACAACTCAATAGAAATTCAGAGGAGCAGAATTGAGCAAGTGGAAGGCAAACTTTCTAAACTTGAAGATAAAGCACTTGGCATCAATATATTTGAAGAAAAATCAGATAAAAGAATTAAAAAAAATGAAGAAACCTTAAGAATCATGTGGGACTCTATCAAGAGAAATAAGCTACGAGTGACTGGAGTACCAGAACAGGGAGAGATAACAAAAAGTACACAGAGAATTGCTGAAGACTTGTTGGCAGAAAACTTCCCTGATATTGTGAAAGATGCTCATCGAACTCCACGTGAGGTAGATGTTAAAAGAAAGTCACCAAGGCCTATTATAATCAAACCTGCCAAAACCAAAGATAAAGAGAGCATTTTAAAAGCAGCTAGGGATAAATGAAAAGTCACCTACAAAGAAGAGGCAATAAGAATACGTTCCGACTACTCAGCAGAAACCATGCAGGCAAGAAGGCAATGGGATGACTTATATAAAGCGTTAATGGAAAAAAATTGCCAGGCAAGAATCATATATCCAGCAAAACTGTCTCTCAGATATGAAGGTGAAATTAGGACATTTCCAGATAAACAGAAGTTTAGGGAATTCATTAAAAAAAAAACCCAAAACTACAAGAAATATTAAAGGGAGTTCTTTGGTAAGAAAATCAATAATATCAGGTATCAACCCAAGACTAGGACACTGGAAAGAGAAATCAGATGTCAACCCAGACAGGGAAATCAAAAAAATAAATCAAGATGAAAAAATGCTCAAAACAGAAAAACAGTGATGCTATTATGTAAAAGAAGACAACATTAAAACAATAAAGAGGGACTAAGAAATGTAGTCATAGATCCTTCATATGGAGAGGGACACAAGGCGATGCAAAGAAATAAAACAGGTTTAAATTTAGAAAATTAGGGGTAAATAATAAGGTAACCACAAAGGAGACAAACTATCCTACACATCAAAAAAAAAAAAAAAAAAAAAAACTCAGCAGAAACAAAATCAACAATGAATATGGAAAAAGACAATATATAAAGATAAACCACTCAGCACAAAAAATTAAGTGGGAAAAAGAAAACTGTCAACAACACACAAAAAAAGACATCGAAGTGATAGCACTAAATTCATACCTATCCATAATTAGCCTGAATGTAAATGGACTAAATACACCAATAAAGAGATAGAGAGTGGCAGAGTGGATTAAAAAACATGATCCGACTATATGCTGCCTACACACCTTAGACTTAGAGACACAAACAAACTAAAATTCAAAGGAAGGAAAAAAATATACCAAGCAAACAACAATCAAAAAATAGCAGGAGTGGCAATATTAATTTCTGACAAAATAGACTTTAAAGTTAAATCCATCATACAGGATAAGGAAGGACACTATGTAATGATTAAATGGACAATATCCAAGAAGACATAACCATATTAAATATCTATACACCCAATGACAGGGCTGCAAGATACATAAAACAAACTCTAACAGCATTGAAAAGTGAGACAGACAGCTCCACAATAATAGTAGGAGACTTCAACACACCACTTTTGGTGAAGGATAGGACATCCAGAAAGAAGCTCAATAAAGACACAGAATATCTAAATGCCACAATCAACCAACTTGACCTCATAGACATATACAGAACACTCCACCCAAAGCAACCAAGTATACTTTCTTTTCTAGTGCACATGGAACATTCTCTAGAATAGACCACATATTAGATCATAAAGCAAGCCTTAGCAAAATCCAAAACATCAAAATATTACAAAGCATCTTCTCTGACCATAAGGGCATAAAAGTAGACATCAATAACAGAAAAAGCAAGGAAAAGAAATCACACTTGGGAACTGAACAATACCCTGCTCAAAAAAGACTAGATTATAGAAGACATTAAGGATGAGATAAAGAAAATCACAGAATCCAATGAGAACGAAAACACTTCCTATCAGAACATTTGGGACACAGTGAAAGCAGTCCTCGAAGGTCAATTTATATCAATAAATGCACACATACAGAAAGAAGAAAGGGCCAAAACCAAAGAATTATCCCTACAGCTTGAACAAATAGAAAGAGAGCAACAAAAGAAACCCTCAGGCACCACACGAAAGTAAATAATAAAAACTAGAGCAGAATTAAATGAAATAGAAAACAGAAAAACAATTGAAAGAATTAACAAGACCAAAAGCTGGTTCTTTGAAAAAATTAACAAAACTGATAAACCACTCGCCAAACTGACAAAAGAAAAACAAAAGAGGAAGCAAATAACCTGAATAAGAAATGAGAAGGGCGATATTACAACAAACACAACTGAAATTAAAAGAATCATATCAGACTACTATAAAAAATTGTACTCTAACAAATTTGAAAACCTAGAAGAAAGAGATGATTTCCTAGAAACACACTACCTACCTAAACTAACAGAAACAGGGTAGAACAACTAAATAGACCCATGACAAAGAAGAGATTGATAAGGTAATCAAAAACTCCCAACAACAACAACGAAAAAAAAAACCCCATCCCTCACAGCTTCACTGCAGAGTTTTACCAAACATTCAGAGAAGAGTTAACACCACTACTACTAAAGGTATTTCAGAGCACAGAAAAGGACAGAATACTCCCAAACTCATTCTATGAAGCCACCATATCCCTGATACCAAAACCAGGTAAAGATACCACAAAAAAAGAAAATTACAAACCTATACCCTCTTGAACGTAGATGCAAAAATCCTCAACAAAATTCTAGCCAATAGAATTCAACAACATATCAAAAAAATCATTCACCATGACCAAGTGGGATTTATATTTTTATGCAGGGATGGTTCAACATTAGAAAAACAATTAATGTAATCCATTATATAAATAAAATGAAAGAACCACATGATTTTATCAATTGCTACAGATTTTTTTTTTTTTCCACAGAAGAGGCATTTGACAAAATTCAATGCCGATTCATGATAAAAACTCTCAGAAAAATAGGAATAGAAGGAAAATTCCTCAACATAAGAAAGGGCATTTATACAATTCCAAGAGCCAACATCATCTTAAATGGAGAGAGTCTGGAAGCATTCCCACTGAGAACTGGAACCAGACAAGGATGCCCTTTATCACCACTCTTATTCAACATTGTGCTAGAGGTCCTAGCCAGAGCAATTAGGCTACATAAAGAAACAAAGTCCATCCAGAATGGGGAGGAAGAAGTAAAACTATCTCTATTTGCACATGACATGATCTTATACACAGAAAACCCTAAGGAATGCTGAAGAAAACAACTGAAACTAATAGAAGAGTTCAGCAGAGTGTTGGGTACAAGATAAACATACAAAAATCGGTTTGATTCCTCTACACCAACAAAAACAACATCAAAGAGAAAATCACCAAATCAATACCATACAGTAGTCCCCAAGAAGATAAAATAAAAAAAAAAAGAAGAAGATGATAAAATACTCAGGAAAAAATCTTACCAGAGGTGTAAAAGACTTACAGAAAGAAAACTACAAAAAACTTTTGTAAGAAACCAAAAAGACCTACGTAGGTGGAGAAACATACCTTGCTCATGGATAGGAAAACTTAACATTGTAAAAATGTCTATTGTACCAAAAATGATCTATAGATTTAATGCAATTCTGATCCAAATTCCAATGACGTTCTTTAATGAGATGGGGAAACAAATCACCAACTTCGTATGGAAGGGAAAGAGGCCAGATAAGTAAAGCATTACTGAAAAAAAAGAACAGAGTGGGAGGCCTTCCTCTACCTGATTTTAGAACCTATCATACCGCCACAGTAGTCAAAACAGCCTGGTACTGGTACAACAACAGATACATAGACACAGTGGAACAGAATCGAAAATCCAGACATAAATCCATCCATGTATGAGAAGTTACTATTGTACAAAGGCCCCAAATCAGTTAAATGGGGAAAAGGAAGTCTTTTCAACAAATGGTGCTGGCATAAATGGTTATCCATCTGCAAAAAAATGAAACAAGACCCATACCCCATACCATACACAAAAATGAACTCAAAATGGATCAAAGACTAAATATAAAATCTAAAACGATAAAGATCATGAAAGAAAAAATAGGGACAATGTTAGGAGCCCTAATACATGCCATAAACAGTATACAAAACATTACTAACAATGCAGAAGAAAAACTAGATAACTGGGAGCTCCTAAAAATCAAACACCTATGCTCATCCAAAGACTTCACCAAAAGAGTAAAAAGATTACCCACAGACTGGGAAAAAGTTTTCAGCTATGACATTTACAATCAGTGCCTGATCTCTAAAATCTACATGAGACTGCAAAAACTCAACTACAAAAAGACAAATAACCCAATTAAAAAATGGGCAAAAGATATGAACAGACACCTCACTAACGAAGACATTCAGGTAGCTAACAGACACATGAGGAAATGTTCACAATCATTAGCCATTAGAGAAATGCAAATCAAACTACAATGAGATTCCATCTCACTCCAAGACCGGCATTAATCCAAAAAAAAAAAAACACAAAATAATAAATATTGGAGAGGTTGTGGAGAGACTGGAAGACTTATACACTGCTGGTAGGAATGTAAAATGGTGCAACCACTTTGGAAATCGATTTGGCACTTCCTTAAAAAGCTAGAGATAGAACTACCATACGATCCAGCAATCGCACTCCTTGGAACATATCTTAGAGAAATAAGAGTCTTTACATGAACAGATATATGCACACCCATGTTCATTACAGCACTGTTTCCAATAGCAAAAAGATGGAAGCAACCAAGGTGCCCATCAACGGATGAATGGATAAATAAATTATGGTATATTTACACAATGGAATACTATGCATTGATAAAGAACAGTGATGAATCTGTGAAACATTTCATAACATGGAGGAGTCTGGAAGGCATTATGCTGAGTGAAATTAGTCAGCTGCAAAAGGACAAATATTGTATAAGACCACTATTAGAAGAACTCGAGAAATAGTTTAAACAGAGAAGAAAATATTCGTTGATGGCTAATAAAGGTGGGAGGGAGGGAAAGGGGTATTCACTAATTAGATGGTAGATAAGAACTACTTTAGGTGAAGGGAAAGGCAACACACAATACAGGAGAGGTCAATACAACTGGACTAAACCAAAAGCAAAGAAGTTTCCTGAATAAACTGAACGCTTCGAAGGCCAGCTTAGCATGAGCATGGGTTTGGGGACCATGGTTTCAGGGTATATCTAAGTCAATTAGCATAATAAAATCTATTAAGAAAACATTCTGCATCCCACTTTGGAGAGTGGCCTCTGGGGTCTTAAACGCTGGCAAGAGGCCATCTAAGATGCATCAATTGGTCTCTACCCACCTGGAGCAAAGGAGAATGAAGAACACCAAGGACACAAGGTAATTATGACCCCGAGAGACAGAAAGGGCCACATAAGCCAGAGACTACATCAGCCTGAAACCAGCTTTCCAATACAGTAGGTATTGACCCCTTGAACTAGATGGTACCCAGCTACAACTGATAACTGTCCTGACAGGGAACACAACAGAGAACCCCTGAGGGAGCAGGAGAGCAGCGGCATCCAGACCCCAAATTCTCATAAAAAGACCAGACTTAATGGTCTGACTGAGGCTAGAAGGACCCCGGTGGTCATGGCCCCCAGACCTCTTGTTAGCCTAGGACAGGAACCATTCCCAAAGCCAACTCTTTGTACAGGGATTGGACTGGACAATGGGATAGAGAAAGTTACTGGTAAAGAATAAGCTTCTTGGATCAAGTAGACACTTGAGAATGTGTTGGCATCTCCCACCTGGAGCGTAGATGAGAGGGCAGAGGGGGGGCAGAAGTTGACAGAATGGACATGAAAAGAGAGAGCGGAGGGAAGGAGCAGGCTGTCTCGTTAGGGAGAGAGCAATTAGGAGTATATAGCAAGGTGTATATAAATTTTTGTTTATGAGAGGTTGACTTGATTTGTAAACTTTCATTTAAAGCACAATAAAATTTTTTTTAAAAATAGAATGCTATTTGTCTTGCTTCAGTTATCCACCACTCTAAAGAAAATCAAACCCGTTGCTGTTGACTCAATTCTGACTCATACCAACCGTACAGTACAGAGTAGAACCACCCCACAGAGTTTCCAAGGAACACCTGGTGGATTCGAACTGCTGGCCTTTTGGTTAGCAGCCATAGTTTTTCTAGATTGGTGCTATCCAATAGAACCTTCTTCAATGATGAAAATGTTCTATATTTGTGCTGTCCAATAAAGTAGCTATTGAGCACTTGATATATGGCTAGCATGACTGAAGAAATACATTTTTATATTTTTTATTTTAATTAATTTAAATCTAAATAGCCACATGTAGCTAGTGGCTACCATATTGGACAGCAAAACTCTAGATGTTCAAAGAAAATTTAAGTTTACGTAAGTGTTAAGAAATTTTATGGTAACCACTAGAATACTCAAAATAGAACAGTAGGTAAATGGACCAGAGAAATCCAATCGAAGAATCAGAAATGTAAAGAAAACATAATTCATAAAAAGTAATATATATAGCAAGAAGACATACAGACACATTAGTTGTAACTATAAATGAGAACATATTAAATCTACCTATTAAAAGAGACTATGAAACTGGGTAAAAGAAATATCAGCCATTTTTGTCACTAGTAATCTTTTTTTTTTTTTAATCTGCTTTAAATCAAATTACATACTGAAGTTAAAATTAAGTAATGGGAAAAAAAAAAAAAAACTGCCACATAAAGAAAATATAAGTATCAGACAAAAAAAAAAATTAGGCTGAATTTTATTAAATGGGAAGAGTAATATATTTCATATTGATAAACATCTGTACTAAAAGGCAGACTTCCTGTTAATCTCATTGGCTGGAACTACATCACATATCTATGGCTGAACCAATACCAATCAGGTGCAATGGAACTCCCATGAACAGTTAGACTATTTGAGATGGAATCCCTGGGGCTGGGAGTGGTGTCTTCTCCCCCTGAAACACAAAGCCATGTAAAGTAGAAGCATACCTGAAGAAATATTAGGGTTTTAAAAGAGAGAAATGGATTTTGGGTAGGTGTGATGGTTAATTTTATGTGTCACCTTGGCTAGACTATGATTTCCAGTTGTTTGGCTAAAAATTAATCTAGTTGCTGTTCCATAATATATGTTATATAATGTAATTTATTTCATAATGTAATGTAATTAATCAATCAGTTGACAAGGGAGTTTCCCTAGGGTGTGTTCTACCTCCAAATTATAAATAGGTATTTTGGCAGAACTTTATGGTATACTCTTCCTATACATAACCGGTTCTGTTACTCTAGAGAACCCTAAGTTAGTAGTCAATCAACAGCATTTGATATACCACCCTGAAGTTATCAGCACAACAAACCCAGTTCACTTCCTTTGTAGCATTAATCACTACAAAATAAAAAGTGCAACATTATATTTCATTGTCTCTTTTTAATTATCTATGTCTACCATTAGAATGTAAACTTCAGGAGGACAGAGACCTTGTCTATTCTGCTCTTAATTGCATCTCCAGTACCTTGTACCATGTACATACAGTACATAACAGGCACTGACTATGTGTTTGCTGATAGAATGAACAAATGAAGTAGCAAATGAATAAATGCTGGTAGATTATACTCTGAGATAGAACTAGCAGAACAATAAAGAAAAGCCAAAAAAGGAAAGCTTTAAAGTGGTGTTTACGAGTGCTATAGAGTTATAGGGAGATATGGATTGCAAACCAATACTGAACTGAATGTCCAGAGGGGATACTGCCTTTAGAGAGCAGCTTCAGTAAGATTATTTGTGAAAATAAGCCAGGTCATAAGGAATTAAGGGTGAAGTGTAACAAAGTGGTTACAGTAAGATTGCTCTTGTCTCTCCAGGTTTTTGTTGTTGCTGTTGTTTTTTAATATGGTAGAAGCAGGAAAGGTGATATCTCTTAAGGATAGCAGAATCAAACAATGGGTCAGATTGTTTCTTTTAGAATGGCAAGAGTGAACGTATGTGTTGACAGAAACAGGAAGTAGCCAATGGAGGATATATTGAAAGCATAAGAACACAATGAATTATAAATAAATTTCTAGGAGAAGCAAGAGGCAACTGAATCAAATGCGAAAATATTTACAGGTTAACTTTGCTAAGGAAGAACCTACTGTCTTCAGAGACCAAAGGAATGGAAGAATGTGAAAGTCAGAGACACACAGACCGAAATAAATGTGCCATCACCAAAATATAACCTAGATTACCTAAGAATTACTCCATTGCTTTGGCTAATGCCTACCACAGAGTAGGTATTCAGTAAAGACATGCTGAATGAATGGAATAAAAAGGTACAAATAGATGCAAAAGAAATAGATTAAAATGTGTTATTTTCTGCATCTTCCTACCATAAACATGATCCCTACCATTTTTTTAAGGCAAATCAATAGATTTTATAAGCAATGACAGACCCTACAAAACAGGGAATACTTTCTGTGGACATTTCCCAACAACAACAAGATTGAACAAAAATGGGGATGCAAAAATAAGGTAGATTTTTGTGTTGTTTTGTGCCCTTCAGTAGATTCCAAATTATAGCGACCTCACAGGACAGAATAAACCTACCCCACAGGGTTTCCTATGTTATAATCTTTACGGAAGCAGGTCACCAGGTCTTTGCTCCCTCAGAGTGGTTGGTGGGTTCCAATTGCACATCTTTTACTTAGCAGCCAAGCGATTAACCATTGAGCCACCAGGCCTCCAGTAAAGTAGACGAGAAAGGTAAGTATCTTTATATTTTTTACTGTTATTGAAGACCCTCAGGATGGAATTATCTATACACCAAAGCTATTCATTTTACTGTAAGGCTATATAGTAAGTAAAGAAAAATAAGTAGAAGGTTATATAATAAAAAATATGTTCGATCAATAAGCAGAAAATATGTATGTGTCAATATTTGTGTAACTCCAGAAGAAAAACAAGATTTATTAAGAAATAAAAAGATTAATTTTCACTGTTTAAAATAACTGCTCAACCTGAAAATTAAATCCCAGATCTGATTTTCTAATCTGTTGAGTATTTTTCTTTGTAAAATATTCTGCTTTTCATGCTTTTCATGTTCCAAATATGTACACAAAACTATAAAACACTATTTAAGATTCACTTCACAACAGTTCTCCTCGGTATCTAAACTTTTAGGACTTGATATTAATTAAAAGCTCATAGAAACAGATTAACTTTCATGCCACTTAACAGTCATTATTGAAAATACAACATAAGTATATGCCAGATTTATCTTCTACTTGCTAATTACTAAACTCTTACTATAATGTTATTGATTTAACTGTGGAATTCAATATAAAGCCTTTATCAAAACAAAAAGATATTTACTTCTGAAAAATCACCAGATGATAAAAATGTTGAGTGGTTTTGCCACTGTTTACACCGTAGCTTAATAAATACATTTACACCTCATTATCTCTTTCAATGATTTAAAGATTACCTACACTGCAAAAAAATTGCCCACTTACACACTCGTTTATATTGTATGCTGGGTGAAATTATGATCCAGGAAGGGGTTGACCACTATTAGGGGAAAGGTAGCACTAAAAGGGTCAAATTATACCAACAATTAGTATATATAAACCCAAAACCAAACCTACTGCTGTGGAGTCGATTCCGACTCATAGTGACCCTATAGGACAGAGTAGAACTGCCCCGTAGAGTTTCCAAGGAGCACCTGGTAGATTCCAATTGCTGACTTTTGGGTTAGCAGCCATAGCTCTTAACCACTACACCACCCGTGTTTCCATTATTATATACAGTCCATTTCAAAAGTGGTTTTTACAATAATTACTCAATAAACCTTGTTGGGGCAAAGACATAAAAAAATAAATTAAACCAAATCGAGGAAAATCAGAATGGGAATTAGAATTCCAGTTAACTGTATAATCAAAGAAATAGATTTGAAAGGCGTTCTGGAAGAAGTATTGACAGGGTTTATCAACCACCAATACGGCAAGAGGAAAAGTTGGAAAAAAAAAAAAAAATGATGAAAAGATCTTGCCTCCAACTAGCTGAATAATTTACTTGGCGTATTTAAAGGATCTGGAATGAAGCGGCACACTTGAGCTAACCACTGGTCATCCTCACCATTCTCATCTCGTGCCCAGTCAATTCCGACCCTGTCTGAGTATGGCCATCAAGTCCCAACACTGAATGCTTCAGTTACCATACCAGAAATCCAGGACTCTAATGAGGATTACCCTTTAAGTGCTTTTCTTAGGAGGCTCAGCATTCATTGCACTGATTTCTGCTGCTCAAAGCATTTGGAATGTCTCACATATGTGTACGCATGTGTAGTATATTTTTATACATGTTTTATTATGTGTATATAACTATTTTAGGTGAATATGTAAGCCAGTCTCATAACTATGTATACATACTTTGATTGTTATATACTATATTCTTTGGAATTTATTTGCCATTTCATATACCTCTGGTCTAAATATGGTGATGGCGTCGGTTGAGTTTTGTTTTGCAGATCAGAAGTCCACATGTGCTCTCTCATCTTTCCATGGACAATTAGCACCTACTATAAGAAGACGGGGGAACCCTGGTAGCATAGTGGTTAAGAGCTACAGCTGTTAACCAGAAGGTCAGCGGTTCGAAACTACCAGGCACCCCATGGAAACTGTATGGGGCAGTTCTACTCTGTCCTACAGGGTCGCTATGAGTCAGAATTGACTTGACGGCAACGGGTTTGGTTTTTTGGTTTTATAGAAGACAGGGAAACCCTGGTGGTGTAGTGGTTAAGTGCTACAGAGGCTAACCAAAAGGTCAGCAGTTCAAATCCACCAGGCGCTCCATGGAAACTCTATGGGGCAGTTCTACCCTGTCCTATAGGGTCGCTATGATTCGGAATCAATTCGACGGCAACAGGTTTGGTTTTTTTATAGAAGACACACTATATGGCTCTATGAAGCTAACACCATAAGCATTCTGGCCAGAAGGAGCCACCACTATACCTTCAAAACACACCCAAAACTCACCTTTTATTTTCAATGCCTGTATTGTTTTCCCAGAATTTTATGTATCCAAATAGTTCTGCCCATAAACCATCCAAAATTATCTAGTACCACTATATAAACACAATGGAATATTACTCAGCCATAAAGAAGAATGAAGTCCTGATACATGCTATGACATGGATGAACCTTGAAAACTTTATGCTGAGTGAAAGAAGTCAGTCGCAAAAGGATAAATACTGTACGATTCCATTTACATGAAATATCTATGATAGGCAAACGTATAGAGACCAAGGTAGATTAGTGGTTACTGGGGTAATAGGGAAGGGGAAAGCAGGACTCATTTCTTAGGGGACACTGTGTTTCTGTTAAAAAGGTGATAGGAAAATTTGGAAATGGTTAATGGTGAGGATTACACAACATGATGAACATAATTCATGTCACTGAATTGGACATCTAAAAAACGTTGAATGACAAATATTTTGTTATATATATTTGCTGTTATTGGTGTTAGTTGCCATCGAAATGGCTCCAACTCATGGTGACCTTGTGTATAACAGAACAAAATATTGCCCAGTCCATTTATATTTTGACCACCAAAAAAAAAAAAAAAAAAACATTATCTAGTACCACAAGCAAATAGTTAGCAATGATTAGTACAGCCTTGTGAATACCTTCTGGTGTTGTTCATCCTTCATTTTTTGCAATTTTTTGTTTTCTTCTTCCTTCAGAGAATCTTTATAACTCCAGCTTCTGGCCTGTAATAGTATAGGGGAAAAAAAAAAGTCATAGGCAAAGGTTTCACCACAATACAGCAACCTGTCTACTGTGAGACTGGTGCTAATAACTCAGCCTCCGTACTGAGCGTGTAGTGCTTGCTGACTGACTTACGTCCATGTCTGAAGAGGTCCCTTGGGACATGTAAAAAGATGACTAGCGTAAGCACAATCATACAGCACATTGTAAAGCAATGATTTAAATTTCAGTTTAATTAAGCTTTTCAAATATCTCGTCAGAGACAGTCAACATAGCTTATCCTTTCTAGGGAGGAGAGCTGGAAACAGAGAAAAGTTTCGTATGCCTTTCAAGAATCTTGACTAGCTGCTCAGTCAGGGTCGGAGATAAGCAACAGTGACATTGACTGTAGAAGCACTGACATGTCTACTGTTTACTAATGGTGTCTTATTAACAGCTTGTCAACTGGTGATGCCATGTAATTCCAATTTCTTTCTAAGTCTCTGCATTCCTAATCTGTACCTGAACCTTATTTCTATTTCTGAAGAAGAAGAAGAAGAAGAAAAAAAAACCCTGTTCAGAAGCACCAAAACCGGCTGCTGTTGAGTAGACTTCAGCTCATGGCGACCCCATGTGTGTCAGAGTACAGCAGTGTTCCACAGGGCTTTCAATGGCTGATTTTGGGGAAGTAGACTGCCAGGCCTTTCTTCTGAGGCACCTCTAGGTGGACTTGAAGCTCCAACCTTTTAGTTAGCAGCTGAGTGCATTAACTGCTTGCACCACATAGGAGCACAGGAGCCATCATTTCTGGCTGTATTAGGACTTCGAGGGAAGCCTTAGAAGGTCCAGCACATGTGAAGGATGTCCTTCAGTCCCTCTGACCTACCATATCAGGGGCCTACATACTGGCATAGTGACAGTGTACCCTGAAATTTCTAGGATTTTAAGCATTCCGTATATTCATTTGTTACAAACTTTCCCTACCCTTACATTGATTTATAGCCCCAGCTTCTCTAAGGCAGAGGCCAGCCTGACAGGCTAATGCTTAGGAGATTCCATAGATCTCATAAAATTACTAGCAGCACCATGCCAGCAGGCCGCATGCTATTTCAGGCCTAGTTCTTTGTTTTTAATTGTACTTTAGATGAAGGCTTACAGAACAAACTAATTTCACATTAAACAGTTAGTACACATATTGTTTTATGACATTGGTTAACAACCCCACGCATGACATGTCAAAACTCTCCCTTCTCAACCTTGGGTTCCCTATTACCAGCTTTCCTATTCTCTCCCGCCTTCCAGTCCTTGCCCCTGTGCTGGTGTGCCCCTTTAGTCTTGTTTTGTTTTATGGGCCTGTCTATTCTTTGGCTGAAGGGTAAACCTCAGGAGTGACTTCATTACTGAGCTGAAAGGGTGTCTGTGGGCCATACTCTCAGGGCTTCTCCAATCTCCGTCAGGCCGGCAAGTCTGGTCTTTCTTTTTGAGTTAGAATTTTGTTCTACATTTTTCTCCAGCTCTGTCTGGGACACTCTATCGTGATCCCTGTCAGAGCAGTCAGTGGTGGTAGCTGGGTACCATCTAGTTGTACTGGACTCAGTCTCAGGCCTAGTTCTCTGAACTAATAATCCACAAAAGAGTATGCAGGCTTGTTCCATCTCTTCTTTTACTATTACTTTTTCTCAAGCACTTCTGAATTCATTCCCTCCTTTCTATCGCTATTAACAACCATCTCAAATAATAAGAGCCAATTTCCAGAAAGTAGAAAGGGCTTTTCAGAATTTTATCATCTACAACATTACTAATTAGAATAGTGGAGCTCCAGATGTGTCCAGAAAGCCCCCCATATCCCAATCCTACTAAATTAGACAAGTAGGAAAACATCCTACATACATACAGGACTTTTTTTTTTTTTTTAATCTATACCCTAAACACAAGAGACTGTGGTAAGACCAAGAAAAGGTAAAGGGACTCTCTGATGGTCCCTTCTTTTTATACTAGAGAAGGACAGTCTTCATCACAAATATTCCACATAAGATCCCAGAAGAAAGGAAGAATGGGGACAGCTAGCTTCTATTTGAGAGATCAAAAAGTGAAGTGAAATATTTAGTTAAAGCAAATATGATGTCTTAAGTGTAGAACCTAAATGCTATTTAAATACCTTTCTTTTAAAAACCCTTTCAGGACCGGCAGTATATATAGCTACCACTTACTTTTTATACCTCTGGGGTTCATTGGGAAGCTGCTGTCCCACTGACAGTACATGCTGCTAGCAGGCAGGAGCCCTATGTAACAGTTTGAAATGGAAAAAACAGGTGTGTTGCAAATTACTATTTTCACAGGCTATTGTGTGAGGTGGTCCTGAATCATTGAATTTTTGGTAGGAAAAACATGAATTTTGAAAATTTTTATTTGGTACACATATGTATCTCTGGACTTGGGGGGTAGAATTTGTGTTCACAACGGGTACACATATGTACCTCTTGACTCTGAGGGTACAGTTTGTGGAATGAGACATAAAACAAAAACCATATTACTTATCAAAAATTTAGACACACCCAATGATTCAGCATGCCCTCCACTACTGAAAACACATAGTATCAACAAAAAATTAAAAAGAAAAAATAACTGGTTCACAAAAGGGTTAAATGCACCACTTTGTTGTTCTTTTATCAGAATATGGGTCCTAGTTTTCAACTAAAAAAAAAAAAAAATGGTTATTGGACACATAAGGTGCCATAAAAACAGCCACAGATACTGGGAAGTGGTGGTTTAAAAGTCACATGGCTATGGACCAGATAAGCCTTGAAAGCATAATGCCAAGTGAAGTCTGTCAGACACAAAAGGACGAATACTGTATGATCACATTTATATGAAATAGCTAGACTAGGAAAATGTACAGAGGCCAAAGTTTATTAGGGGTTAACAGGGGCAGGTGGGAGGAAGAAGGAAAGGAAGACTCACTGCTAAGGGGACACTGAGCCTCTGTTAAGGGTGATGGAGAACTCTGGGAATGGGTAAGAGTGATGGCTGATCAGCATGATGGGCATACTTAATGTCACTGAACTGTATAGAGGAAGAGTGTGGAGGTGGAAAATGTTTTGTTACATATAAACTAAAACCACAATTTTTTTTAAAAAGTCACAGGGCACCTTAACTACGAAGAGTTCAAAGTTAACTGCCATCCTAATGCTTGCTTACCCAGCAGTTATCCTTAGACAAGACAGGAAGTTTCTGTTAAAAAAAAGTAATAGGGAAAAGAAAACTTTTTATCACTATTTTTCTTAGCTACTAATCTTGTAAATTTCTAAGTCACTACAGTCATATAACTTTTCTATCATTAAATATTAACTGAACACTAATTCTAAATTTTCTTGTCATTCAACTACTAAAAACTCACTTTTATTCATCTTCTCCCAAAAGTTATAGTCATAATGAATTCATTCAATAAAAAATACTTAAGCCTTCTATGTGCACACACTGTATTAAGACATGATCCCAAACCTCAAGTGCTTATCACCTAGTGTGGAAGTCAGACAAGAAGATTAGCAAGTACTGGACAGCACCATAGTTTTGTGACTGAGGAAGACCAAAAGAAGGACATTTGATTAAACTGAGAGGATCAAGGATACCTTGCCAAAGTGGGTGACACTAAGTGGTGTTTAAAAGAGTAAGAATCAGGCTAAGCAGGGGAAAGGGCATTGTGTGAACAGAAGGAAGCATAAATGGCATTAAGTTCTAATTTGAAGACGGTGGAGTAAAGATGTGTCTGCTCCATTTGTCTCTCAAAAAGTACCCTAAACAAAAAAGAAACCCAAATCCTATCTTCTATATTTAAGAGATATCTGTATTCTCAGACCAAATATATGAAGACAAAGTGGATTAAGACATGGTAAATGACATAAATAGAACAAGGTCAACCTGAGACTTTCTAGGGAGGGGACAGAAGACACACATGAGATGCAAGCCAATAATCTCTAAAGGGTAATGTGAAGGCCTACCAATGAAGGCATGAGGTATTACACCAGGTATTGAGAAGACAGATGGATGGTTTTTATTTTGTTTTTTTCTAGTTGCCACTGAATTGATTCCAACTCATGATCTGTGTCAGAGTAGAACTGTGCTCCCTAAGGTTTGCAACTGCTGATTTTTCAGAAGTAGATGACCAGGCAGTGCTGTCACTAGGGGGGTATAAGAGGAGAGGACCACACTGGGTGACAGTCAGAGGGGGTGACACCAAAATGACTGTCTATAAAGATATCCCTGAAGTTAGTTATAATGACAAAAACATTTTTCATAATCCCAGCTTACATGGATCAATACACCTACAAGGCTAAAACTATGCCAATTTACTTTTTGAACCTTCTAATGTGCTCTGGGAAACCCTGTTGGTGTACTGGTTAAGTGCTATAGCTGCTAACCAAAAGGTCGGCAGTTCAAATCCACCAGGCACTCCTTGGAAACTCTATGGGGCAGTTCTACTCTGTCCTATAGGGCCGCTACGAGTCGGAATCGACTCGATGGCAAAAGGGAAAAAAAAAATGTGTTCTGGTCAGAGCTGTCATTATTACCCAATTACCACTATGGTTCAAATCACATGGTTTCATTTGCACGTGCTATGAGCATGCACTATTGTTTTCATTGCTGCTGGTGTTTTTTATATTCACTGATTTTGTCAAATTTTCTGGTGTTTTAGCTACAATATTGTAGTAATTCATATTTGTGAACCTATATCAATAACATTTTTGAGAATGAAGTAGTAATTGAAGGAAAAGAAGTCACATACAGCAATTACAATTTACAAGTAATGTTGGTACAAAAAACATTACTATGGGTTCTGTATGGTCTGGTAGAGGAGGAGGTCCATGGTGGGGCTGGGGAGTGACACCATGAGTTACCACACTGGGTGACACCTACCCTAATGATACCACTGTTGCCAGGTATTTCTTCCAAGGCACCTAGCAGTCAAATGTGTTAACCGTTTATACCACCCAGAGATGGCACAGATAGACAATAAAACCAAAAAACCAAACTCACTGCAGTCAAGTCAGTTCTGACTCATTACAATCTTATAGGACAGAGAAGAACTGCTCCATAGGGTTTCCATAGAGCAGCTGGTAGATCTGAACTGCTAACCTTTTGGTTAGCAGCTGTAGCTCTTAACCACTGTGCCACCAGGGCTGCAGACAAATAGACGATAACCTGTTGCTGTTGAGTCAATTTCAACTTATAACGACCCTACAGGACAGAATAGAACTGCCCCATAGGGTTTCCAAGGAGCACCTGGTGGATTTGAACTGCTGACCCTTTGATTAGTAGCTGTAGCTCTTAAGAAGGTGAAAATAAAGGAAAATTAGGAAGGTGAAAATAAAGGAATTGTTAGAAAGTCTCAACAGAAGCCATTGTTTCTATACCCACCCACAAAGCCATGAAAATTTCTAGGTAATCTAGATCAGGTGGGGCCCCTGGTACAGAAGGCAGCAGTGGGAAAGCACCAGGCAGAGAACGAAGGACTGTCTAAAATTTTGAATACTGAGCAAGGAGCCTCCAAGTCCCCCTTTGAATTGTCTTCTTCTCCCTGCACTGATTCCTTGGGATCTCTGAGGTAATAGTTCATCCATGAAACAGGAACAGGCTGCTATTTTTAAAAAGTAAGAAAGAAAAAAATGGAGTTCATAGAAACTGAAAATATAATTCCCTCCTTACCCAAACCAACAAACAAAAAAACAATGTAAGATTTAGAAGATAAAGTCAAGAAAATATTCTAGAAAGTTTTTTTAAAAAAAAAAAAGTAGTCAAAATTAAATTTAATTACAACCAGTTGCTGCCAAGTCACCTTGGACTCAACTGCAGCCTCATGTGTGTCGAAGTACAAGTGTGCTCCACAGGGTTTTCAATGGTTCATTTTTCAGAAGTAGATCTCTAGGACTTTCTTCAAAAGCACATTTGAGTGGACTTGAACCTGCAACCTTTCAGTTAGCAGCCAAGTGTGTTAACCACTTGCACCACCCAGGGGTTCCAAACATAAATTAGAAAAGAAGAAAAAAAAATTTTTAAGACAAGTTAGAAGATAAATCCAGAAGGTCAAGGATCTGACTAATAGGAATTCCATAAAGAGAAAATGAAGTGTAATAAATCAAAGAAATAACACAAGAAAATCTTCCAGAACTAGAGATGCATTCCAGATTGAGGATGAATAAAAAGGACCTTGCTAAGGTAGCGATGAAATTTCAGAATACCAGAAAATAAGAGAAGGTATTAAAATGTTTCCAGGTAGGAAATGAGGAAAGCCCTGTATAAAGACTGAGGTTCAAATGGCCTTGGATTTCTCAGGAACTAATACTCGAGGTTCAAAGAATAATGCCTTCAAAATTCTGAAGGAAAACTATTACAAACGGGGTTTCTAAGACAACTTCCCAGTAAAACTGCAAAAGTATAAGTGCTCAATAAAGATAGTTTTAGACATGCCAGGACCCAAACATGTGTACTTCCCTTGTGTCTTCTCTGGGAAAATTACTAAATAATATGCTCCAGCAAAACAAAGAAATAAAATGAGGAAATAGAAGAAATGAGATCCAGAAAACAGAGGACTCAAGATAAAAGGCAATGGGAGCAATTCCCACGGTGACATTAAACAGTGATGCTCACCCTTGCCTGCAGGTAAGAATCACCTGGGGAGCTTTTAAAAACTCTGGTGCCCAGGCCACAATACATCAGGATCTCTGGAGGTGTGACCCAGGCACCAGTAATTTTTAAAGCTCCCCAGGTGATTCCCATTTGCAAGTTGAGAACCGCTGAGTCAAAGGAAAGTCCCGGAACAACAGCTGTGTAGCAAGCCTAAGAGCAACCAGTCCAGGTTAAAGCAAGAGGTAAGAGAGACCTGGGAGGGGTATTTCAGGGGGAAAAAACGGAATTGATAAGTTACCTGATGGCGTAAGATGGAAAATTATGTGGAAATTTGCATCAAGGCATTTTATAGAACAGTCACAAAGTTAGGTGAAGGAAGTCAAATGTCCAAAGGAAACTAAACCAATGCAAAAAGCAAAAGTTTTTAAAAGTTATAAAGAAAAAAGGAAATGTAATCAGAGTATGCTAACGGGCTTGGCAGCGAAGAAAAAAAATTTTTTACACAGCCATAATACAGGAAAGCCTGAAAATAAATAAAAACAAAATAATTGTATTAGGAGATGGGGGGGGGTAGAGAAGTTTAAGTCTACTGAAAACCCTATTTACCATAATAGTAAATTAATCAATGAGGTCTAAAATTGATTAATCAAGAGATAGCAATATACACATAATAGATGTGTGGAGCCAAATAACAAGAGAAACAGCTGGGGGAGTGTGAGAGACTGAATAAAGGCCCCCAAAGATGTCCACGTTCTAATCCCGGAACCCGTAAGTATGTTACGTTACATGGAAAGAGGGCCTTTGCAGATGTGATCCAACGAAGGATCTGGACATGAGGAGATTATCCTGGATTGTCCAGGTGTAGCCTACATGATCACAACCATCCTTATCAGAAGGCAATCAGGTAACATGAAGACAGAAATAGAGACAGGAGTAATACAGCCATAAGCCAGGGAACCAAGGAAGGCCAGCTGCCTCCAGAACCTAGAAGAGGCAAAGAACAGGTTGTCCCCTGGAGCCTCCAGAACAAACCAGCCTTGGTGACACCATGGTATTAGCCCCTTAAGACTCATTGTTGACCTCTCAGCCCCAGGACTGTCAGAGAACAAATTAGTGTTGTTTTAAGCCACTAAATATATGGTAATTTGCTACGGCAGCAGCAGGAAACTAATACAAGAGGCTTAAAGTATTGGGGTGGGAGTGGGATTGAAGGCTCCAAGGGACACATGCCTTTAAGTATCATTTGACTTTTGAAGAATGACCATGTTACACATGATTAAAAACTGAAACAGCTAAGCAGTCAGTGAAATGCAAATGGGAGGCTATGGTTAGAGAGAGGAGTGAGCAATAGTGCAATGACCCAAAAACACTAATGTGCAACGTGCACACAAGTCTCCCATGGATATTTTAATATGAAGGTTCTAATTCTGGAGGTCTGGGGCGGGCCTCAGAGTCTTCTACATTTCTATAAGCTCCCAAGTGAGGCCCATGATGCTGGTCCTTACAGTAGCCAAGGCCAGTCTTCAGGCTCTAGGGGACTGTCGAGAGATGATGCTAGAAAGATAGACAGTGGCAGAGACGAGAAAGAGTTTTATGCTGACGCTAAAGCATTTTGACTTTATCCTTGAAGCTATAGGGAGCCACTGAGTGATTTTAGGCAGTGGAACAACAGGATCAGATTTTTAAAAAATATTATTCTCAGGCAGGGTAAGTCATTTCTTAGAGGACACTGAGCTTCTGTTAAGGATGATGGAAAAACTTGGAAACGGATAATGGCAATAGGTGAGCGACATGTTGAACATAATCAATGTCACTGAATTGTACACGTGAAGAATGCTGAAATGCCAAATGTTTTGTTGCATGTATATTTACCACAATTATATATATATAATTACACATAAATTACATATACATATAAAGGAACCCTGGGCTTGCAGCGATTAAGTACTCGGCTGCTAATCGGAAGGTTGGCAGTTCAAACCCACCAGCTGTGCTCCACAGGAAAAAGGTGTGGCAGTCTGCTTCAGTGAAGATCACAGCCTTGGAAACCCTATGGACCAGTTCTACTCTATGTCTGTAGGGTTTCTATGAGTTGCAATTAACTTGATGGCAATGCATATATACATATACAGATACACATATACATATTTAGTTGTTGTTGTTGTTAGGTGCCATCAAGTCAGTTCCGACACACAGTACCTTAATGTACAACAGAATGAAACACTGCCCAGTCCTGCACCATCCTCACAATCGTTGCTGTTTGAGCCCATTGTTGCAGCCACTGTATCAATCCATCTCATTGAGGGCCTTTCTCTTTCTCACTGACCCTCTACTTTACCAAGCATGATGTCCTTCTCCAGGGACAGGTCTGTCCTGATAACACATTCAAAGTAAGTGAGACAGTCTTGCCATCCTTGCTTCTAAGGGGCATTCTGGCTGTACTTCTTCCAAGACAGATTTGCCTGTTTTTCTGGCATTCCATAGTATATTCAATATTCTCTGCCAACTCCGTAATTTAAATGGATCTATTCTTCTTGTGTCTTCCTTACTCATTGTCCAGATTTTGCATGCACATGAGGCAACTGAAAATACCATGGCTTGGGTCAGGCGCACCTTAGTCCTCAAAGTGACATCTTTGCTTTTTGACACTTTAAAGAGGTCTTTTGCAGCAGATTTGCCCAATGCAATATGTTGTTTGATTTCTTGACTCCTGCTTCCATGGGTGTTGATTGTGGATTCAAGTAAAATGAAATCCTTGACAACTTCAATCTTTTCTCCATTTATCATAATGTTGTTAATCAGTGCACCTGTGGGAACTTTTTTGTTTTCTTTATGTTGAAATGTAATCCATACTGAAGGCTGTAGTCTTTGATCTTCATCAGTAAGTGCTTCAAGTCCTGTTTGCTTTCTGAAGCAAGGTTGTGTCATCTGCATATTGTAGGTTGTTAATGAGTCTTCCTCCAATCCTAATGCTGTGTTCTTCTTTATGTAGTCCACCTTCTAGGATTATTTCCTCAGTATACAGATTGAATAAGTATGGTGAAAAGATACAACTCTGGCACACATTTTTCTTGGTTTTAAACAACACAGTAAGTATCCCCTTGTTTTGTTCAAACAACTGCCTCTTGGTCTATGTAAGAGGTTCCTTATGAGCACAAATAAATGTTCTGGAATTCCCATCCTTTGCAATGTTATCCACAATTTGTTATGATCTACATAGTTGAATACCTTTGGATAGACAATAAAACACAGGTAAACATCTTTCTGGTATTCTCTGCTTTCAGCCATGATCCATCTGACATTAGCATATTCTCTTCTGAATCTGGCTTTAATTTCTGGAGTTTCTTGTCAATGTACTGCTGTAACCATTTTTTAATTACCTTCAGCAAAATTTTACTTCCATGTGATATTAACAATATTGTTTGATAATATGTGCATTCCATCTGATCACTCTTCTTTGGAATGGGCACAAATATGAGTCTTTTTCAGTTGGTTGACCAGGTAGCTGTATTCTAAGTTTCTTGGCATAGATGAGTGAGCACTTCCAGCACTGCATCTGCTTGTGGAAACATCTCCATTGGTAGTCTGTCAATTCCTGAAGCCTTGTTTTTCATGAATGCCTTCAGTACAGCTTGGACTTTTTCCTTCAATACCATCAGTTCTTGATCGTATGCTACCTCCTGAAATGGCTGAACATCGGCCAGTTCTTCTTGGTACTGTGACTATGTGTATTCCTTCCATCTTCTTTAATGGCTTCCTGTTGGTATTTGAAATACTGGTGGCATAGCTTCCTGCATCACAGCAACATGGAAGCCACCACAGTACTACAAACTGACAGATAAATTGTGGCATATATTTATGCATATACACATACACACGCATATAAAAAACCTAACCCCATTACCATCAAGTCAATTCTGACTCATAGCAACCCTATAGGACAGAGTAGAACTGCCCCACTGGGTTTCCAAGGCTGTAATCTTTACTGAAGCAGACCGGCACTTCTTTCTACCTTGGAGCAGCTGGTGGGTTTGAACTACTGACTTTCTGGTTAGCAGCTGAGTGCTTAACCACTAGGACTTCTTACATATGCATACACACATACACACATACATAAAATTGTTGGTAGATGGCAGCTTTAGCAAGGCAGGGATAGGCAAGCCAGAGGCTCGAAACCATTTAGTATGGGACTGAAAATATTTAATGATAATGACTGAGAAGGGGATGGTGATGCTGTTACTTCCTCCTACACCCACCCACACACATACACACACACACACACACACACATATATTTCTGTAGAAAGAACAATATCCATCCTGTGTAGATAAACACTATAAGTACTTTTTGTCTGAACTCTTTTTGCATAACACTTAAAAGAATTTTCTCATTGTGTTTTTGATGGACATCCAGTATTTATTAAATCTCCATCTGCCCATGGCTGAGCCACATTAAATAAGAAAGCTGCAAGAAGACCGATTTTCTTGGCAAAATTGCATTAGGTAGTAAAATTTTTTTAATTTTTAAAATTATAAAACCTAAACCCTTGTAGAGCTCATCACACCCCATAAAGACGGTATCGTACAATGGTCATGTCCCACCCATATACCCGAGCTAAGGCAAACTGCAGAAACACTGGTGGCATAGTGGCTAAGCAGGGCCTTCTTTCAGCAGAGATGCAACATACTTCACAAAAGGGTAGTCTACATATTTGATTTTACTAAAGCCATAGAAATGGTTCCACAGAGGATTCTCTGAGGAGTTCCATGCATGTGAATTAGACAGAATAAGAATAGTTAACATGGATAAAAAGTCAGTTAAAGGTATTGCACACCAACAAATTATTAAGTTTGGTGTCAGAATGGGAGCAGCTAGTGCGTGCGGCTCATAGGGAAGCATCCTGGGCCCAATCCTGCCCCATATAGTCTATTAATAGCTCTGAGGAGCGTGTGACTAATGCACTAATCAATCCACAGAAAACACAGCTCAGGGAGCCTTTGCTTATGCTTTGGATGACAACATTAAAGTTCAGGATCATCTTGTTAAATTGAAGGAACGAGCCAAAATAAATTGAGCAAGCACACACAGTACTGCCAGGTGTTTCAAATCATACAGAGTCAGGAAGATCCCAGACAGAAAGCAGGACCACCCTGGCCACTTTTCTCATGAACCCAGTTGGTAAAACTATCCAACTCCTGTTCTCCTTCCCCTTCTCATGGCCACAAGGAAATCTGGGTAGATGTCAAGGACTGTCATCTACACGTGATTTGCCTCCACTATCTACAGCTTCTAACGCTTTCCCCAGAGCCCTGCCGTGAGTGGGGAGAGATGATGGACTTCACCAGCCACAACTGGTGGTGCCCACACTGATCAAACTAAATTTTGGAACACTATGTTAGAAGCTTGCAAAGGAATTAAAACTGAAGGTTTGTAAACAATAGTATATAATGGCCTTTTCCCAAGGAGTGTCATAATGTCTTCCTGATTTAAAAACAAAAACATAGTACTAAAGAGAAAGGGGCAAGGGAAAGAAGATGGGATTTTTCTAACAACTTAATATTCACTATCTTCTCAAACTCTGGAAAAGCTAAGACTTAAGAAAAATTAAACCTATCCTTTCCTTCACTACAACCCATTCCCAAAATCATCCTTGATTACCTTTACTTTCTTGACTCCAGTGAGCCAGCCAAGGACAGTGGTGGTTCAGTGGTAGGATCCTTGCCTTCCATGAAGGAGACCCAGGATCAATTCCCAGCCAAAGTGCCTTATGCACAGCCACCACCCATCCCTAAATGGAGGCTTGTATGTTGCTATGATGGTGAACAGCTTTCAGCAGAGCTTCCAGATTAGGAAGAAATGTCTGCTGATCTACTTCCAAAATTCAGTCAATGAAAACCGTATGGATCACAGTGATCCAATCTCCAGTCAATCATGGGGATGGTGCAGGACTAGGCGGCATTTTGTTCCTCTGAACACGGAACCTGCACACAACCTGACACTTAGGTAGGTGTTTCTAACTTAGGTAGGTAAGGCCATGATGCTTTCCAATTCTGATATGCTCTATACTCACATTTCTTTGTAAATATTGATTTTCTCCTTTACTTAACAGTCCTTCAAGGCAGAAACTATATGCAACTCAATACAACTTATGTAGACATAAAAATTGGATGGATGGATGGAGGGATGGAGGGATGGATGGAGGGATGGATGGAGGGATGGATGGATGGATGGATGGATGAAGGGATGACGAGCAAGGTTAAGGAGCTTTTCAGAAGTCGGTTCAGGTGCCCATAACGTAGGTAACATGTACAACCACTGTTTTGTAGCTGAGACAATATTTGAGGTCAAAGCTTCCTATCAGGTCATCTGCCTTCATTCCAGCACTGTACTCTATACAGGTCACTCTATGACCTTATCTTCATTCACTAAACACGTTATTTAAAAGATGCCCAACTAAGCTTCTGTTAATGGTGGTGGGATGGTTTGGAAAAGGATAGAGGAAATGGTTGCACAACAGGATGAGGGTAATCAATTCACTGAATTTTATATGTAAAAATTGGTGAATTGGCAAATATTTTGTTATATATGTTTTTACCACAATTAAATTAAAAAAAAAAAAAAGAAAAAGATTCCAGACAGCACCCTGCATGGCATTCTACTTACCCATGCTGAGGATTGTGGGTCACGAAGAGCAGTCTGGCAGGTGCTTCTGTTTGGCGATCCCATGTCCAGTCGGCTCAAGAATTCAGCAGTTTTGCTACCAGGAACACAAATAGGTGTTAGTGTTTTCATAAGAAATTTACATAGTATCATCGTGTATTGTGCCTTTGGACACCAGCCTAGGCTTTTCTTGGGTGATGACTAAGAGTGTCCTATGCAGAACAAAAGGTTAGGTTAAGAACATTGTATAGCAGAAAATCAACCCAAAATGCTATTATTGCAGGAATGCATTCCTGAGGAACATTAGGTTTGAAAAATATAAAACTAGGTGTGTGATATGTGAACCTGTGACTGCCTTTTCTCCACTTTGTGCTGTTGATACGGAGATAAACGCTCTGTTAGATTCCACAGTCTAGGGCCCTAATTTCCTCTCTGAATATTTAAAGCTTGACACTCAGACTTCACTATGGAGCTGTGGAACATTAACCCACAACATCTCAGCCCGCATCTGCCTTACGCTAGGCCCCATTTCACTTTCTAGGAGTATTTCTTCCTCCTGGTTACTTCATCTCCCACGTGCCCTTGACTAATAGACTCTCTGGTCCAATAACTCTTACCCATTTATGGATCATGGGCCCTTTGAGGCTTCTGAGAGCAGAAACGGAGCCTATTTCTTCAGATACACACACACCTTTGTATTTGATTTAAGGGAAGCCACGAACCTCCTTCCATGGTGAATAAGCACTGCTGGTTCTAGTCTGCATTTCTGACTTGTGCTTTTAGCTCTGAAAGGCTGACCTAGAACTAGCCTCAGTTTCAATAAAAGTTCTTTGTTTTTCCCTTAAAAACCCAAACCACCACCCTACTTTCTCCTCTCACCTATGTCAAGCATGTTGGCTGCCATCGAGTCGATTTTGACTCATAGCGGCCCCACATGACAGTGAAACTGCTCCATAAGGTTTCCCTGGCTGCAGTCTTCATAGAACCAGATCATCAGTTCTATCTCCTGCAGCGCCTCCAGGTGGATCAGACCTGCCAACTTTTCGGTCAGAAGCTGAGCACTTAACCATTTGCCCGACCAGGCCTCCTTATGTCAAACAAACAACACTGGAATTGTTTACTAGTCCTCGCTTCAATGACACTCCTAGTCTGCTTACTCATTTCTGCTTCTTTTGTCTGTTTTTCATGCCATTTGTGGAATTCTACCCCTTTATTCCGGTTGCATAACCAAATACCTTCTCAAGGCTTGATTTATGCTGCCCCAGACTTTCGCAGCCCGTTCCCCATCTGCCTCCTTCCTTCTTCTACCTCTCTTATATTTTTGGCTTAATGTTAAGATGCAGTTAATCAAGTACTTTATTTAGGACATGGGCATCAAAAGAAACACAAATGTTCTGATAAGAACAAATAAATGGCATCCAGTTTAAAAAAAAAAGCATCAAAACAAAGAATTAGACATTAATCAGAGAATGCCAACATCACTTCAGATAGTTACTTAGGCAGAAGGTAGAACATGACATGTGAACAAGGTTAGCAGCTCAAGCTGGGAAGGGAAGAGCTAAAAGTTAAGCTACATACATGACCCTGGGAAACAGGAGGCTTCGGCAGCTGAGACAAGCATGCATTCCATTTGTCTAGGATTGCTTATCTAGCCTGGAATAGACAAGGAGACAAATGAAGTTGCAGAGCCTGGACACTGTCCCACTGTCTGGGGCTTTATGAAGTCATCACTCAAAAGCGTAAAAAGAAGAGAGTTGCCATAAGTTTGGATGAGATTTCTGAATATCCTTAGCTGAGTGCAGACCATGGGAGAATGAGATGAGAAAGAAACACCGTGATAAGCAAGGAACTTCAGGCCAAGTTCCCGAAGTAACTCCCACAGTGTGTGCTGACTAACAGCTGCCTACCTGCCAATACCAAGTCCAAAGATGGCTGAGCAGCTAACCGCCAGCCATGGCCTTTGTGTCAAGTATCACTGCCTCACCCATGCCGTAAGATTAAAGCATAGAGACTGAGCTACGGGACGGCTATGGGAATACAAGTAGAGGCCTGTGAAGAATGAAGATTTCTCCCAAGTGATTAACTGTTGTGAATTAAACTGTATACCCCCAAAGTATATGTTGAAATATAAAAAAAATATATGTACCTATAAATAGGTCCCTGGGAGGTGCAAATGGTTTGTGCTCGGCTGCTAACCAAAGCGTTGGCAGTTCGAAGTCACCCAGCAGCGTCACATTAGAAAGGCCTGGAAATCTGTTTCCTTAAAGATTATAGCCGAAAAAATCCTATGGAGCAGTTCTACTCTGTAACACGTTGGGTCACCATGAGTTGGAATCAACTTGATGCCAATGCCTTTGGGTTTGCTACCTATAAATATGACCCTGTTTGGAAGTAGTGGTCTTTTGTTGTTAGCGAGGTCATGCAGAGCTGGGTCAGTCGAATTCTTACCCACTGTACCACCAGGGCAGTGACTTAGATGAGTTGGGGGGGGGCAGGGGGGATTATATAGTGCTTAAGCCATTATAGGAAACCCTGGTGGTGCAATGGTTAAGAACTATGGCTGTTAACCAAAAGGTCAGCAGTTCAAATCCACCAGGCACTCCCTGGAAACTCTACAGGGTCAGTTCTACTCTGCCCTATAGGGTCACTATGAGTCAGAATCAACTTGATGGCAACGGGTTTGGTTTGGTGGTTTAGTTAAGCTATTATATATTTTGGGGTCTATTTATTACAGCAATTAGACTACTCCGAATAATACAACATAAAGAGATATCTACAAGAGAATCATTTCTCAAACTTGGTGATCAATTCTAAAAGTAGATAAGAAGAAGCCAAGAAGAGATGAGAAAAAATGGGAAAAAGAATTCTCAAGGATTCTTAAACATTTCAAAACCTTAGGTATTGGGGGGAAGTTGGGGGAGAGCCTAGTCATGCTTGAATTGTCTTCTTTGTCAGGTCTAAAAGTATAAAAATTAGTACTAACCCATCCCAATACAAGGAGCCTTAGTGGTGCAGTGCTTAAAGCTCTCGGATGGTAACCAAAAGCTTGGCAGTTTGAACCCACCAGCCACTCCGTGGGAGAAACATGTGGCAGTCTGATTTTGTAAAGATTTACAGCCTGGGAAACCCTATGGGGCAGTTCTGCTCTGTCCTGTAGGGGTACTGTGAGTCAGAATTGACTCTATGGCAGTGATTTTGTTTTGGTATCCCAATACCATTAGACTCCCGTCTAGTTGGAGGAAGGGTGGGGTTCTGGAGGACAAGCTGCATTGCGAGAAGGAAGGAAGGAAAGGAATATCCTATATTATATATTAACAAAAATCTGTTCATGGAGATTATCAATTAAAAAAAAGGTGGCTCTTTGGAAAAAACAAAAAATATGGGCAAGGCCACAGGTGGTGAAGTGTGTATCTGTTGGTTCATTTGAATAGTCTAGAATTGCAAAAGTTAAATTTTTGTAAAATTTTTGCAAAAGTTAACAAACAAAAACCTCAGAATCGTAGGAGCTTGAGAGCTAGCTGTCTGCCACCCATCACACCAGGGCTACAAGGTGCTGAACACGCTTCTCTACCTGGTCAACTACAACCTCCACTTTTAAACCATGACAAGACTCATGAGAACATTCTAATGAAAATATTAAACCACTGTCTTAGTTATCTAGTGCTGCTATAACAGAAATATCAACAGTGGTTGGCTTTAACAAACAGAAATTTATTTTCTCACAGTTTAGGAGACTAGAAGTTCGAATCCAGGGTGCCAGCTCTAGGGGAAGGCTTTCTCTGTCAGCTCTGGGCGAAGGTCCTTGTCTCTTTGAGCTTCTGCTCCTGGCAAATCTTCATGTGGCTTGGCGTCTCTCTTCCCCTGTCTCTCTTTTTGCTCACTTGTTTAATCTTTTTTATATCTCAAAATAGATTGACTAAAAATACACCCTATACTTAATCCTGTTTTATTAGCATAACAAAGATGACCCATTCCCAAATGGGATTATAACCACAGACATAGAAGTTAGGATTTAAAAACACATATTTTGGGGGAACATAATTCAATTAATAATAACTACCAATTTTAAAGCTAGTTGGCCATAATTGGGGC
The DNA here is from genome assembly GCF_030014295.1 of Loxodonta africana. Taxonomy (NCBI): domain Eukaryota; kingdom Metazoa; phylum Chordata; class Mammalia; order Proboscidea; family Elephantidae; genus Loxodonta; species Loxodonta africana. Next base: position 61,694,394 of record NC_087358.1, read on the forward strand.
GGGGGGAGTAACCTCACTAAAAAATAGCAGTTACAAATCTCTCCTTGGTACTTTTTGTCTTGCTGGGAGTGTACGGGGCAGGTTTACTTCCTCTCACCTGCTTCTATCTGAGAGAAATTGGCCAGACCAAGAGAAACAAGAGCTTAGACTCCGGGATATACAACAAATGCCACCCAGGTCAATGTGGGGAGACCAGAGAGGGGAGACTGTGGGGACTGTGACAAACCAGGGAGTGATCTGCAGCCGCCACTCAGCTCCAGGGCATCGCTGCCCTGCAGAGACACACGCCGATATGGCCAGATGTCCCAGTTTGTACAGGTATAACCAAAGTGCCAAACATCTTCAGTGTGAAACAGCAATTCATTCTTGATTGGACATACTGTGGGCCAACTCCATTAGAGCCAAACAATACCTCTGCAGGTCAAATGTGGCTCAAAGGCCACCAGATTGTGACCAGCTGATTTCGTTTCTACCCACTGAGGTTCGTGCTACTCTTAACTATATGTCCATTGGCTAAAAGGAGAAAGAAGGTGTATTTGTACTGTATTTTACATTTGTACCAAACACTAAAATAAATAAATAAAGTGTATTAATTCACTTATAATTTTTAACTATATAAATGTTTGTGTTAATACATGAAAAAAATGAAAAAAAAATTTTTTCATTTTTTATATGAAAAGCATCTTATAAATAAGATGAAAAGACAACCCAGAAAACAGCTATGGGTTAACAGAAGAAAAACATAAAAGGATTAGTGTGAAGACTGTATAAAGAAATCTAACAAATCAATTAGAAAAACAACCAACCCAATAGAAAAATGGGCAAACTGTAGAAACATGCACTTCCCAGGGGAAGAAACCCAATTAACAATAATAATAAAAAGAATATCAGCAACAGTAATAATAGCTAGGATGTATATAGTGCTTAGTAGGTGTCAGGTTCTGTTGTAAGCACTTTACATATATTAACTTCACAATAACCTTGTGAGGGTACTATTATCATCTACAATTTATAGAAGCAACTTGTTCAAGGTCACACATCTAGTAAGGGTCAAAACTAGGACTCAGCCTCAGGCAGCCCCAGAGTCCACACTCTTGCCACCACACTGACTACCTCTCACGAGCAATATCCATGTGAAAAGATATTCAATCTCACTAGTAACTCAAACTGAAAAAAAAAAAAAAAAAAACCCATTGCCATGGAGTCAATTTCAACTCATAGTGACACTATAGGACAGAGTAGAACTGCCCCACAGAGTTTCCACGGAGGGGCTGGTGGATTTGAACTGCTGACCTTTTTGGTTAGCAGCCAAGCTCTCAACCACTGTGTCACCGGGGCTCCTAGTAATTAAAAAAAAAAAAAAAAAAGGGACATGCAAAGTAGAGCAAGATACGATTTCACACATTTCACAGCAAGAATGACAAAAAAAAAATTAGTAATAAGTATGATAACCTTGCCGTGTGCCAGGGAGGGTGTCTGGCAGAACTAGTCCTCTTACAAATTGCTGATGGGAAGGTGAATTGGTCTTCGGACTTTTGACAGCAATTAGACAATACCTGGTAGAGCTGACTATGGGCCTAACCTAGGGAAATTCTTGCATAGGTGCCCAAGGAGATCTGAACAATGATATTCAAACCAGCACCAGTGGCAAGAGTCTCAGAGAAAGACATAAAGAAGACAGAGGGAGGAAGGGAAGGAGTTAGATCTATATTATGAATCAACGTGATTAAATCTCAAGAACAATACCCAGTAGGGGAGGGGGCTAGGGAACAAGTTGTAAAACCAAACCAAACCTCAGAATCGACTCTATGGTCAACAGCTAAGTTGTAAAAAGTACGGTACAAAACCCACAAATATTATATGATTTCATTTAAATGAAATACCTAGAATCAGTTTAATGGGTGGCATGGAGGGGGAAAGGGGAAATCACTGTGTAAGAAACAATAAGTTTCTGTGTATGGTGATGGAAAGTTTGGCAACGGAAGTGGTGATGGATGCACAACATAACTGATGTAATTGGTGTCACTGAATTCTACACATGAAAGATGCTGAATTGGCAAATGTGTTATCTTTATTTTTACAATAATAAAAAAGAAATCTAAAATAAAGAGGAAAAAGTATGGTACAATGATATAAATATCTAAATGATACTAAACAACAGCATGTACTTTTTGTGGATTTGTACGTATATAGTAAAATGAAAAAACATGCCTGGTGATAAAGAAGAGAAGCAGCCCCAGATATCCAGGAACTGATCTGATGCCCATACTTTGACCTCAATGTTTTTATGAACTGATCTGAGGCTTACAGCTAAGCCATGTTGTCCTCCTGTTGGACATATACAGCCTTGGAGAATATTCACCTTCACACAAGGCCACCTTGCAACCCACATATTACCAAGCATCCCCCTCTTGCACTAAATGAATGACAACTTCTTTATTAATTGCAGCATTCATCTGTCCTCCCTATAGACAAGATCTGTCAAGTCCCCTAATCACAGAATTGCCCCCGCATTCTGACAGCACCCAATCCAGAACAATACCCTACTTCCTTAGACCCTTCTCAAAAATTATCCAACCCAAACTGAAATCCAGTCAATGATAGGCTCTTTCTAACACTCCTTTACTAAGATACCCCATGATTCCCTACGGTGTGTGTTTTCCTTAGCTGCAATGAGGAATAAACCCCACTTGTTCATCTGTAAGTATGTTCCTCTTGGTCTTTGGCTGTAGGGCATTGATGAATGTCACATATTAGGACTTGGGTGCTAATAGGGAAGGAGAAGCGAGGGGGTGGAAGGGTAGCACTTTAGCTGTCTCTGTAATATTTATTTATTTATTTTTAATAACCAAATGCCACAAAATCTTAAGGTCCCTGGGTGGCACAAACGGTTTGTGATAAGGTTGCTAATGCAAGGTTGGAAGTTCGAACACACTCAGCTGCTCCAAGGAAGAAAGGCCTGTTGAACTGCTTACGTAAAGATTACAGCCAAGAAAAGCCTGTGGAGCAGTTCTATCCTGCAACATATGAGGTTGCAATGAGTGGGAATGGATTTGTGGAAACGGGTTTAAACAAAATCTTAACAGTGTAACTTTGGCAGTCAATACATATTTTCGGTACACTTGAAATGTTTCTCAAGTACAAAGAGAAAAAGCACATGCTCTGGTGGTATACCCCCAAGGGTCTGTCAATTTGTTGTACTCTGGGGGCTTGCGTGTTACTGTGATGCTGGGAGCTATGCCACCGATATTCAGATACCAGCAGGGTCACCCATGGAGGACAGGTTTCAGCTGAGCTTCCAGACTAAGACAGGCTAGGAAGAAGGACCTGGCAGTCTACTTCTGAAAAGCATTAGCCAGTGAAAACCTTATGAATAGCAGCAGAACATTGTCTGATATAGTGCTGGAAGATGAGCCCCCCAGGCTGGAAGGCACTCAAAAGATGACTGGGGAAGAGCTGCCACCTCAAAGTAGAGTCAACCTTAATGACATGGATGGAGTAAAGCTTTTGGGACCTTCATTCACTGATGTAGCACGACTCAAAATGAGAAGAAACAGCTGCAAACATCCATTAATAATCGGAACCTGGAAGGTAAGAAGTATGAATCTAGGAAAATTGGAAATTGTCAAAAATGAAATGGAACATGTAAACATCAATATCCTGGGCGTTAGTGAGCTGAAATGGACTGGTATTGGCCATTTTGAATCAGACAATCATATAGTCTACTATGCTGGGAATGACAACTTGAAGAGGAATGGTGTTGCATTCATCTTCAAAAAGAACATTTCAAGATGTATCCTGAAGTACAATGCTGTTAGTGATAGAATAATATCCATATGCCTACAAGGAAGACCAGTTAATATGACTATTATTCAAATTTATGCATCAACCACTAGGGCCAAAGATGAAGAAATAGAAGATTTTTATCAGCTGCTGCAGTCTGAAATTGATCGAACATGCAGTCAAGCTGCATTGATAATTACTGGAGATTGGAATACGAAAGTTGGAAACAAAGAAGAAGGATCAGTAGTTGGAAAATATGGCCTTGGTGATAGAAACAATGCTGGAGAGCGAATGATAGAATTTTGCGAGACCAATGACTTCTTCATTGCAAATACCTTCTTTCACCAACATAAATGGCGACTATATATGTGGACCTTGCCAGATGGAACACACAGAAATCAAATTGACTACATCTGTGGAAAAAGACTGTGGAAAAGCTCAATATCATCAGTCAGAACAAGGCCAGGGGCCGACTGTGGAACAGACCATCAATTGCTCATATGCAAGTTCAAGCTGAAACTGAAGAAAATCAGAGCAAGTCCACAAGAGCCAAAATATGACCTTGAGTATATCCCACCTGAATTGAGAGACCACCTCAAGAATAGATTTGACGCACTGAACACTAGTGACTGAAGACCAGACGAGTTGTGGAATTACATCAAGGACATCATCCATGAAGAAAGCAAGAGGTCATTGAAAAGACAGGAAACAAAGAAAAGACCAAGATGGGTATCAGAGGAGACTCTAAAACTTGCTCTCGAAGGTTGAGCAGCTAAAGCAAAAGGAAGAATTGACGAAGTAAAAGAACTAGACAGAAGATTTCAAAAGGTGTCTCGAGAAGACAAAGTAAGTATTATAATGACATGTGCAAAGAGCTGGAGATGGAAAACCAAAAGGGAAGAACACGCTTGGTGTTTCTCAAGCTGAAAGAACTGAAGAAAAAATTCAAGCCTCGAGTTGAAATAACGAAGGATTCTATGGGGAAAATATTAAACGATGCAGGAAGCATCAAAAGAAGATGAAAGAAATACACAGAGTCATTATACCAAAAAGAATTAGTCGATATTCAACCATTTCAAGAGGTGGCATATGATCAAGAACCGATGATACTGAAGGAAGAAGTCCAAGCTGCTCTGAAGGCACTGGTGAGAAACAAGGCTCCAGGAATTGATGGAATATCAATTGAGAGGTTTCAACAAACAGATGCAGCACTGGAGGTGCTCACCCATCTACGCCAAGAAATATGGAAGACAGGTTCCTGGCCAACTGATTGGAAGAGATCCATATTCATGCCTATTCCCAAGAAAGGTGATCCAACCAAATGTGGAAATTATAGAACAATATCATTAATATCACACGCAAGCAAAATTTTGCTGAAGATCATTCAAAAACGGCTGCAGCAGTATGTCGACAGGGAACTGCCAGAAATTCAGGCCGGTTTCAGGAGAGGACATGGAACCAGGGATATCATTGCTGATGTCAGATGGATCCTGGCTGAAAGCAGGGAATACCAGGAGGATGTTTACCTGTGTTTTATTCACTGTGCAAAGGCATTCAACTGTGTGAATCATAACAAATCATGGAAAACACTGGGAAGAATGGGAATTCCAGAACACTTAATTGTGCTCATGAGGAACCTTTATATAGATCAAGAGGCAGCTGTTCAAACAGAACAAGGGGATACTGAGTGGTTTAAAGTCAGGAAAGGTGTGTGTTAGGGTTGTATTCTTTCACCATACCTATTCGATCTGTATGCTGAACAAATAATATGAGAAGCTGGACTATATGAAGAAGAACGGGGCATCAGGATTGGAGGAAGACTCATTAACAACCTGCGTTATGCAAATGACACAACCTTGCTTGCTGAAAATGAAGAGGACTTGAAGCACTTACTAATGAAGATCAAAGACCACACCTTCAGTATGGATTGTATCTCAACATAAAGAAAACAAAAATCCTTACAACTGGACCAATGAGCAACATTATGATAAACAGAGAAAAGATTGAAGTTGTCAAGGTTTTCATTTTACTTGGATCCACACTCAACAGACATGGAAGCAGCAGTCAAGAAATCAACAGACGCATTGCATTGGGTAAATCTGCTGCAAAGGACTTCTTTAAAGCATTGAAGAGCAAAGATGTCACCTTGAGGACTAAGGTGCACCTGACCCAAGCCATGGTATTTTCAATCGCATCATATGCATGTGAAAGCTGGACAATGAATAAGGAAGACCGAAGAAGAACTGACACCTTTGAATTTTGGTGTTGGTGAAGAATACTGAATATACCATGGACTGCCAAAGAACGAACAAATCTGTCTTAGGAGAAGTACAACCAGAATGCTCCTTAAAAGCAAGGATGGCAAAACTGCGTCTTACATATTTTGGACATGTTGTCAGGAGGGATCAGTCCCTGGAGAAGGACATCATGCTTGGCAGAGTACAGGGTCAGCAGAAAAGAGGAAGACCCTCAAGGAGGTGGACTGACACAGTGGCTGCAACGATGAGCTCAAGCATGGCGGCGATTGTGAATATGGCTCAGGACCGGGCAGATTTTCGTTCTGTTGTGCATAGGGTCACTGTGAGTCGGAGCCGACTCAACAGAACATAACAACAACAACAACTGGTGGTGTATACTAGGGACAGGCTTGGTACGTGCCATTCTGGGGTCCACAGAATAGTTCCCAAATGCCAGTAGGTAGACTTGTGTGGGAGTAGCTACATGAGAGTCACCTGTCATATCTTTAAGAAATGACTGGACTCAAGCCTTAGACTTTCTAATCCAAGGTGTCTGGAGTAAGACCCAGGAATCTGTGTTTCTTAAAAGCACCCCTGGTGATTGATTTTGAGAACTACTAAAATACTACAGAGGCATATTTAATATGTGTAATTATCTTAATTATTCATTAACTTATGAATAATTCATGTTATCCAGCACATTTGGAAACAAAACCTCTGTGTGTCTTAGAAATCATCTGTATAAGTACTATCTAATAATACATTCAACCTGTACTATGCAATAGCTTCATGAACCCGAATTTCGCCATCATGGAGTTTAGAAGGTGAGCAAGTAGTCATTCTGACATTCCCACATGCATTCATTCAGGTAACACGTATTTCCAGAGTCTCTGCAATGTGCTTAGCAATACGGGTTATAGGAAAATCTAAGAGGTATTTACTTTGCCTGAGCCAGCTACATATAAGTGGGTGTGAACAGAAGGCATTCGGACAGCTATAAGCATTGAAAGAGCCTACGTTAGTAATAGAGAAAGAAATGTCCTGGGATAAAAATACAAGTCTCATGGCAGGTATCATAAGAAGGAGAGGTATGCAAAAAAGCATAAATATGAAACAGTAATATTTGGGAGAGCTAAATTTTGTACTTAATTATAGTAATCAAATGATCCCATTGTAGTTTAAACATTTCTTTCTCCTCAGTTTAAACAGTCATTAATGCTTTAATTTTTAATTACAAAAGCAATACATCAACACAGTTGTAAGACAAAATAATATCAGAAAAGTGTAAAGAATAAAAAGTAAAGGTCCTGCTTCATAGTCCTCTCAAATCTTACTCCCTTCCCAAGAGGAGGAAACCCTGGTGGCATAGTGGCTAAGCGCTACAGCTGCTAACCAAATGGTCAGCAGTTTGAATCCGCCAGGCGCTCCTTGGAAACTCTATGGGGCAGTTCTACTCTGTTCTATAGGGTCGCTATGAGTCGGAATTGACTCGACGGCACTGGGTTTGGTTTTGGGTTTTTCCAAAGAGGAAAATACCAGGAATTATCAAGTGTGTCTCCTATATCCTTCTGTACTGTTTCTATTAATTTACAAAGGCCTATTTAGGACGACATAAAATGAATAGCGGTTACACTGGATTGGAGGCCCTGGAAAATGCAAACAGTTAACACACTCGCTCTTAACTGAAACGTTTCAGTCCACCCAGAGGCGTCAAAAAATCAGCCACTGAAAACCCGATAGAGCACAGTCCTACTCTGACACACATGGGGTTGTCATGAGTCTGAACTGACTTGACAGCAACTGGTTATGTTTGTTTAATTTGGATTGCAGAGGGTAACTCAAGTAAGGTGGAACGTCTAGCTGTTCTCTAAAATGTGTTTCTCTCTTTTCTGAGGAAACCCTGGTGGTGTAGTAGTTAAGAGCTACAGCTGCTAACCAAAAGGTCGGCAGTTTGAATCCACCAGGTGCTCCTTGGAAACGCTATGTAGTTAAGAGCTACAGCTGCTAACCAAAAGGTCAGCAGTTTGAATCCACCAGGCGCTCCTTGGAAACCCTATGGAGCAGTTCTACTCTGCCCTATACGGTGGCTGTAACTCTGAATTGATTCAAGGGCAGCGGGTTTCTCCTTCCTGAACACATAACTAGACTACATTTCCCAGCCTCCCTTGCAATAGGTGTGGCCATAAATCTGAGTTCTAGCCAAGGAAATGTGAACAATGCTGTGGGCCAAGCCTTGAAGTGGCAGGAATCGACAACCTGCCACATGATTCTTAATGCTCTCTCCTCCTTCTGTCTGATGGCAGTACTTAAAATGAGCTTGAAAGTCATTTGCTGAAGATCATGAAATCACCATTTTCCTGAGTCTCTTAATGCCTGTGGAGAAGAACCAGCCTGCTCATTCAAACACCAGCCCCAGATCATTCTATGAGAAATATTTAAACTTGTTCTTCAAGTCACTGAACTTCTGGGGTCTATTTTAGGATAGCCTTCCCAATCCTAACTAATAGAAGTTTTGTTGTTGTTGTTTGTTTATTTGTTTTTATGTGAGTACCATAATATTTTGTTCTTCAAATTGCTTTTTTTCATTTCCTTAAGATTCTTCCATATTAGTACAGATACACCTATTGTATACCTTTTAGGGGAAACCATGGTGGCGTAGTGGTTAAGAGCTACAGCTGCTAACCAAAAGGTCAGCAGTTCAAATCCATCAGGCGTTCCTTGGCAATGCTATGGGGCAGTTGCAGGATAGCATTCTATAATATGAACATAACAAGTATGAATATAATGCATATAACCATTCCTACTGATGAATATTTAGACTGTTTGCAGTGAACATCCCAGTACATACAGCATTGTGTACAGGAGTATTTTTCTAGGATACATATCTAGAAGTAGAATTATTTTCCAGGAGATTTACTTATAAATATATATATATGCTGAAACCATGCTTGATGGTTCCAAGCTGCTCTATACCAATTTACATTGTCACCAAAAATCAATAGTATGAAAGTGGCAATTCAGAACCCCAGCAGCAATCCCACCCTGCCTCACACATTTCTATCTGTCACTTCCAAGTATCCCAGCCTCACCCATCATCCATTATCACTCAATCTCTTAATCCCATGTTGCCCTGTACATCCACTACTCTTCAGCCCCCACATCATCTGCTGTCCCAAACCCTTCCACGGTGGAAACAAACTCTTGATCTGTGAAAAGACAACAACTCTACATCTTTAACCTCCTGTCAGGAAGTCTCCCTCAAATACAAAATCACTAGGTAAACACCAAGGTAAGAACTGTCATAGGCAAGATCCACCCGTGGATGTTAAAATCCATGGGCAAAGATTTGAGGATAAGCAGGATACCAGCATTGTCTCAAAGCATCTTCCCCAAGGTATTTCTTAGTTACAAAAGGAGAAACAATAACTTCACAGCGGAGACCACTTTAACAAAAAGATCAAGGTTAACATTCCCAGTAATAAGACATATCAGCGTCATATACCCTCTAACGTGATGTACTGAGAAGGACACAATATCACTTCTGCAGTATTCTCGTTGAAAATGATAACCTCAATCTAATTATGAGTAAACACCAGACAAATCCAAACTGAGGGACATTCAACATAGTAACTGACCCTTCATTGGATATGTCAAGGCCATGGAGGAAAAAGAAAAAATGCAGTACTCTCACAGAAGGGAGGACCACTACGTACATTAGGTGATCCTGGATTAGACTGTGGAACAAAAGAAAGGACATTAGTGAAAAACTGGTGAAATCTGAATAAAGTCTGTAGATTAGTTAATAGTATTGTGTCAATGTTAATTTCCTGGTTTTGCTAACTGTACAGTGGTTATGTAAGATGCTAACATTGCAGGAAATTAGGTGAAGCATTTACCAGAACACTCTATTTTTGCAACCTCTTTCTCAATTAAAAATAAATTCAAAATGAAAGTTTAAAACAAAAGAAAGTCTCCCTCACCTCTCTCCACTACCTGAAACCTGACAGTCCCCTAAAGATAACACTTTCTCCTGAGTCCCCTAATGAAGCTTTTTTTTTTTTTTTTTTTCATGTTCCACATTCCTCAGTGTCTTGGTGGTGGAGCAGGCATCCTCTTTGTTCCTCACCCTGCTTTCCAGACCTTTACCAACACCACTCTCTGTTGTGAAAACACCTGCTCCTGTAGTGTGTATGACATCAGAATACACCATCTTCTTTCCCTCTTTGCCACTGTTATCCTCCAATCTCTCTCTGGTCAACCATCTCTGATTTGTTTAAGGCTTCAGCCTTCCTCTCTCTTTTGACTACCGTATCAACACAGATGTTCTATACTCCACTACGAGGTCTCAATTTCTAGACTTCCTCAGTTCTACTAACTCCCTCCCACTAGGCCTCAGCCACCCTCCTAGAGACACACCCTAGATTTGTCATTGACAAATGTCCTCTCTCCAAAATATCAGAAGACAATTTCCCACTCTTGGCCTCAACTTTTTACGATCTCATGTTCTTTGCTCAAACACCCTGTAATAGATTGAATTGTATTACCCAAAATATGTGGGGATAGGGTTTTCTTTGTTATGGTAATAGACCATATCAGTGTAGGATATATCCTAAGCATAATTATGCTGAGTCATATAAAGAACAGACACAGAGACAAGCAAGCATATATAGGGGAAGATGGACTCTATCTAATGACAACTGAGGCAGATAAATCTACAAGCTCAGGAACTCCAAGGGTTGCCCATTATTAGAAGCTGAAAAGATAAGAGAAGGACCTCCTCCTAGAGCTACACGCTGAATCTAAACTTCTAGCCTCCTAAATTGTGAGAAAATAAATTCCGTTCTTTAGAGCCACCCATTTGTGGTATTTCTATCACAGCAGCACTAGGAAACTAAGACAACTTCCATTACGACTGTTTTCCAGTCTCTTCAGAACTTTCTCACCACCAGTTCCTGCCTGTCTTTACTTCTTATACAGCTTAAATCCCACAGCACATTATTAAAATGTTTCCTTTATAAGTGCCCTCAACCTTTTTCCTCCTGTGTCGCCCTCCATATTTGCCTGGGATAACCCCAAACCCAGATAAAGTCAACAATCTGCCTTTTCTGAATCTGCACCAGAGCAGGAGAATCAAACTTGGGAAAAATAAATAGGGGTTTTGGCTGGGAGGTATGAAAAGGCTGTAGTAGAGGGGGAGATTGGCTTCACATGAAATTCATCAACTCCAGCATCATCAAGTAATCCTATTCCATTACACTCATGAATTCTTCTTCCCAACATCTTATCTGTTCCACCCCACAGCTCACTCTCACCTGACAATCCCCTCATATCTCATTGAGAGTAGCTAAATCATCACAGACACCAAACATCAAATATTCAAGTCTCCCTATCTCTACACCAATCCTCCTTAAAAAAAAAAAAAAAAAAAAACACAGGTAGATGATAGAGAGATGATAGACAGCTAAACAGATAAAGATCAATCAAAAAAACCCACTGCCGTCAATTCCGACTGTAGGCAGAGTAGAACTGCCCCATAGGGTTTCCAAGGAGCAGCTGGTGGATTTGAACTGCTAACGTTTTGGTTAGCAGCTGAGCTGTTAACAACCATGCCACCAGGGCTCCACATAGATATAAAATAGGGAAAATACTGTGCTTAATCAATGGATAACCCATTGATTACATATGTTCTGGAACCCACCCACACATCTTTTCAAGCATGTCACTTCTTCTGTAAACCCCTTTCTCTCCTACATCAGCAGTCTCTCCCTCCTCTGCTGGATTATTTCTATCAATAAAGACATGTTCAACTTCAGCAACTCTCCCTTGATCCTGCAAGCTCATCCAGTTAGTGTCCCATTTCACTGCTTCCCTTTTCAAACTACTCAAGAGTTGCTGATAAATACCACCTCTATTTCCGTATCTCCATGTGCTCTTGAGTCCATTTCAGTCAGGTTCCATCCTCACCATATTTCCCAAATCATTCCTGTCAAGATCACAGATGACTTTTTTATACCCATATCCTCTGGTCCTCTTCTTATTTGACCTTTCAGCAGCAATGGAGAATTAACTAATCTCTCCTTTTGGATACACATCTCTTTTGATTTCCATGACATCACATCTCTTTAAACACTAGAGCTCCTCTGTGCTTGATCCTGGACCCATTTTTTGAATCCCAATTTATCATTCAAGAGCTTTTATCCATTTCCATGGTGTTATATTTACATGCTAATAATTTCTAAATTTCTCTCTCTCACCTACCGCTACTATACATCAAGTCAGAAAGTTGGGGGTTGTTTTATTATTCTTTCTTCCACATTCCCAACATCAACATGTCCTACTGATTTTATATTTTATATGTATATACATATATATAATGTATATATACACACGTACATACATTTTAAGTATATACACATGTGTTTTTTATTCTACTCATGTTTCAAATCTAGTAGCATACATATTCTTAGGAAATCACTTTTCTTTCTTCAACCAGATTTTCTAATTTAACAATAAAAAGTGAGACAGTGTGTTTCCCCTCTAGATTCTTATTCTGGAGTTGTATCTTCTTTTTTCCTTACTCAGACAAGTCAAAAGCTTACCTATTTTACTGGAATTTTAAAAAAACTAGCTTTTGATTTAATTTATAGATGATAAATTTTTCTACTTAATTATTCTTTAATTTTTTTCTTTATTCCTTCCTTCTATTGTGTTTATTTACTATTATAATTCCAGCCTGCTTAGTAAAATACTTAGTTCCTTTATTTCCATCTGTACTAAATGCTTTTAAGCCTCTACATTTTCTAAATAATTTTTGTAGCCACATCCCATAGATTTTAACATGGGATGCTTTCATTTTTCAATGTTTTTATTCCAAAGTAATTTATCATTTCAATTTTGGTTTCGATTTCATCCAAATAGTCGTATAGAAAGGTAATTTTTAAAACCATTTTTAAATGGAAACACTTTTTAAAATCCCTTATTGCTGTTAATTTCTAATTTTATTGTACTTTGTCAGGGACTACGGCTTCCAGGATTTCTGATTTTGTGGAATTTATTGAGTCTTTGAGGCCTTGGTTACGGTCAGTTTTGTGGTAGCTAAATTAACATACGTAAAGAAAATGTATTTTTATATACTGGGTGAAACATTTTGTAACAGTCTATTTTATATTCACTAATATTTTTATATTCACTAACATAATAATAACATATAGTCATTGTTATTCAAATCCTTTATTCCTTAACCATTTCTTTGGTTCTCTTGATTAATTTCTATGAAGAATCTGTTAAATAAAAGGAAAATTCGACAAATCTACAATCTATAGTTGTTGTAGCTGTCAGGTGCAGTCAAGTCAGTTCCAGCTGTTAGCAACCCTATGCACAACAGAATGAAACACTGCCTGGTCCTGCACCATACTCACAATCATTGTTATGCTTGAGCCCATTTTTACAGTCACTGTGCCAATCCATCTCATTGAGGGTCTTCTCTTTCACTGGTCTTCCACTTTACCAAGCATGATGTCCTTCTCCAGGGACTGGCCCCTCCTGATAATGTATCCAAACTACATGAGATGAAGTTTTGCCATCCTCGCTTCCAAGGAGCACTCTGGCTGTACTTTTTCCAAGACAGATTTGTTCGTTTTTCTGACAGTATATTCAATATTCTTTGCCAACACCATAATTCAAAGGCATCAATTCTTCTTCAGTCCTCCTTATTCATTGTCCAGCTTTCAAATGCATATGAGGTGACTGAAAATACCATGGCTTGGGTCAGGTGCAGAGCCCTGGTGACACAGTGGTTAAGAGCTCAGCTGCTAACCAAAAGGTTAAATCCACCAGTTCAAACCCACCAGCCGCTTCTTGGAAATCCTACGGGGCAGTTCTACTCTGCCCTATAGGGTCACAATGAGTTGGAATCGGCTCGATAGCTACTGGATTTTTTTGGTTTTGGGTCAGGTGCACCTTGGTCCTTAAAGTGACATCTTTGCTCTTTAACACCTTAAAGAGGTCTTTTGAAGCAGATTTGCCCAATGCAATACACAGCTTGATTTTTTGACTACTGCTTTCATGGGTATTGATTGCAGATCCAAAAAAAATGAAATCTTTGACGACTTCAATCTTTTCTTCATTTATCATGATGTTGCTTACTGGTCTAGTCGTGGGGATTTTTGTTTTCTTTATATTGAGGGGCAAACCATATTGAAGGCTGCAGCTTTTGATCATCATTCTAAGTGCTTCAAGTCCTCTTCCCTTTCAACAAAGTTGTATCATCTGCATATTGAAGGTTGTTAATGAGTCTTCCTCCAATCCTGATGCCATGTTCTTCCTCACAGAGTCCAGTTTCTCGGATTCTTTGCTCAGCATACAGACTGAATAAGTATGGTGGAAGGATACAACCCTGACACACACCTTTCCTGACTTTAAACCACATAGTATCCTCTAGTTCTGTCTGAATGACTGCCTCTTGGTCTATGTACAAGTTCCGCACAAGCACAATTAAGTGTTCTGGAATTCCCATTCTTCGCACCATTATCCATAACTTGTTATGACCCACACAGTCAAATGCCTTTGCATAGTCAATAAAACACAGGTAGACATCTTTCTGATACTCTCTGCTTTCAGCCAAGATCCACCTAACATCGGGAATAATACCCCTCATTCCACATCCTCTTCTGAATCTAACTGGAATTTCTGGCAGTTCCCTGTCGATGTACTGCTGCAACCGTTTTTGCATTATCTTCAACAAAATAATCTTATTTGCATGTGATATTAATACATTTTTCCATAATTTTTACTTTCTATTAGATTACCTTTTTTTGGAATGGGCACAAATATGGATCTCTTCCAGTTGGTTGGCCAGGTAGCTGTCTTTCAATTTTCTTGGAATAAATGAGTGAGCTATAGTAGTGCTATAGTAGAGATTTTAATAATTTCTGTTTGGTTTTGTTTTACATATTTCAAAGCTACGTTAGTAAATATTTGATTCATTTTCTTTTGGATTGTGTATTTTATCTGTATAAAATATCCTTCTCTATCCTGTTGAATGCTTATCACCTTGAGTCAATTTTGTCTGATATTAATATTGGTATAAACCAGTGCCAATCTTCCTTCTTTTTATTAGCATTTATGGATATATTTTTGCATGCCTTTATTTATAACTTTTGTTTTATAGACATAGATTGTAAATAGCATATAGCTAGAGTTTCAATTTTTATGCAATCCAAGAACATTTATTTTAGTAAAGAAACTTAACCTCTATACCTTTTTTGTGATTTCTGACATGCTGGACTTATATTTCATTTTCTAATTATCAGATTTCTTATAACAATTCTGCCCCTTTTCTGCCTTTTGTTGTAATGATCAAATCTCCATTTGTTCTATTTTTCTTCTAACATTTTTGTTATACATCCTACCTGTACATACAATAAGATATAAAATTAAGTATACAGTAAACAAATATAATTAGTTTTCTATCAACATTTACAATTTATAAGCATTCACTCACTTAACAAAGAAAGAAAATACTTGTTGTAATTCATATCCAGTTCTCTTTCCTGTGCTTCTTCCAGTGATAAAATCCTCCATGATTTTAATCTGATGTTGATTTTTTTTTAATGTGGTAAATATATATACCTAACAAAACATTTGTCATTTCAACCTTTTTTACATGTACAGTTCAGTGACATGAATTACATTCATCCTGTTACGCAACTATTGCCACTATCTGTTTCCAGAAATTTTGACCACCCTTAACGAAGCTCAAGGCTATTGATTCTTAATGGAAAACAAACAAAAACAAATTACTCATATATTTGACTGTAAATGTAATATTTTGCTCATAACTATTATTTCTTTCTCTTTCTTAGATTCATTATGTGTTTGGCCAGAATTCATTTTCTGGTAATTTTTTGCAGTAAGGATCTGAGAACTTACATAGAAGTGATATACTTGGCTGTTCAGGTAGCTCATCTCTAGGATGGGAGACACATATGTATTTTTTCTCCCCAGGTAGTCTATGTTTACTGGGAGTATTTTTTAGGCCTCAGGGCCTTCTTTGTGAATCTCATGTATCAAAAATATAGAACGCTCCATCCCAAAACAGCACAATACACATTCTACTCCAGTGCACATGGATCATTCTCCAGAATAGACTACATTTGAAGTCACGAAGCAAGTATCGGTAAATTTGAAAAGATTGAAATCATACAAAGTATTTCCTCTGACCACAGTGGAGTGAAGCTGGGCGGGGGGGAACCTAGAAAATACGCAAACATATGGAAATTAAACAACATACTTAAACTACCAGTGGGCCAAGGAAGAAACCACAAATTCCTCAGAGTCAAATGAAAATGAAAGCACAACATACCAAAACTTATAGGATGCAGCGACGGCAGTATTCAGAGGGAAATTTATAGCAATAAATGCCTACATAAAAAAAGAACAATCTCAAATTACAGCCTAGCTCAACAACTCCAGAAACTAGAAAGAGAAGAACAAACTAAACTGAAACCTACTAGAAGAAAGGAAATAATAAATCTCAAAGCAGAAATAAAATTGAAAAAAGAAAGATAACAGAAAGAATCAATCAAAGCAGAAGTTGGTTCTTTGAAAAAGATCAGTAAAATTGACAAACCTTTAGCTAGACTTACAAAGAACAGAACAGAAAAGATGCAAATAACCAAAATAAAAAATGAAAGAGGGAACATTACAACTGACCCGATAGAAATAAAGAGAATTATGAGAGAATGTTATGAACAACTGTGTGCAACAAACTAGATAACCTAGATGAAAAGGTTAAAAGAACACAACATACCCAAAGTGACTCAAGAGGAAATAGAAAAGTCTCAACAGACGCATAACAAGTGAAGAGACAGAATCAGTGATCAAATCTCCCGCCCCTCCCCCCCCCCAAAAAAAGTCCTGTACCAGATGGCTTCACTGGGGAATTCTACCAAACATTTAGAGAAGAATTGACACCAATACTGTTTAAACTTTTCCAAAAGACAGAGAAGGGAGGAATACTCCCTAATTCATTCTATGAAGCAAATATAACCCTGGTACCAAAACCAGACAAAGACAACACAAGAAAGCTACAGGCCAATATTTCTCATGAATATAGATGCAAAAATCTTCAACAAAATAGTAGCAAACAGAATCCAAGAGCATTTATTAAAAGAGCCATACACCATGAACAAGTGATATTTATTCCAGGAATGTGGGGATGACTCAACATTAGAAAATCAATCAATGTAATATACCGCATCAATAGAACAAAGGAAAAGAACCACATGATCATCTCTACGGATGCAGAAAAAGTGTTTGCTAAAAACCTAACACCACTTCTTGATGAAAACCCTAAAGAATTGGAAATTCCTCAATATGATTCAGGGTATATATAGAAAGCCAACAGCCAACATCATACCAAATGAAGAAAGACTAGAGCTTTCCCACTGAAATCAGGAACAAGACTAGGGTGCCTACTCTCACCACTTCTATTCAATATTGTATTAGAAATCATAGCCAGAGCAATAAGACGAGAAAAATAAATAAAAAGTATTCAGATTGGAAAAGAAGTAAAATTATCTCTACTTGTGGATGATATGATCCTATACAATAGAAAATCATGGAGTCCAAAAGAAAACTTCTAGAGCTAATAGAGGAATTTGGCAGTTGCAGCGTACAAGGTCAACAACAACAACAAAAAATCAGTTGTGTTTCTACATCAGCAATGAGAAATCTGAAAGGAAAATTAGGGAAACAATTCCATTTATAATAGCATCTAAGAGAATGAAATCCCTAAAAATAAATCTAATCAAGGACATGAAGGACTTACACGATGAAAACTAAAAACACTGCTGAAAGAGATTAAAGAAGACTTAAATAAATAGAAAGATGTTCCACATTCATGGATTGGAAACATAATATTGTTAAGATGTCAATACTACTCAAAGCAACCTATAGATTCGATGTAATCTTGATCAAAATTCCAAAAGCCTTTTTTTCAGAAAAACTAATCCTCAACTTTATATGGAATGGCAGGAGGCCACAAATAGCTAAAACAATGTTGAAAGAGAAAAACAAAGTAGGAGGACTCACACTTCCTGACTTTAAAACATATTATATAGCTATAGTAATCAAAACAGACTGGTACTGGTATAACAATAGACACATAGAAGCAAACTGAGAGTCCAGAAATAAACCTACACATCTATGGTCAACTGATTTTTGACAAGAGTGCTAAGTCCATTTGATGGAGAAAGAAGAGTCTCTTTATAAATGGTACTGGGAAAATCGGATTTCCACATGCAGAAAAATGAAAAAGGATCTATGCCTCACACCATATACAAAAACAAATTCAAAGTGGATTAAGGACCTAAATGTGCAAACTAAAGCCATCAAATTCTTAGGAGAAAAAGCAGGGGCACTGCTGTCAGGCCTAGCTTTTAACAATGGATTAGCTAATACAATAATAAAAGCACAAACAGCAAAAGACAAAATAAATGAGACCTTATAAAAATTAAAAACTTTTGTTCATCAAAGGACTTTACTAAAAAAGTGAAAAGACAAGCTACGAATAAGAGAATTAGTTTGCACATATAGGTCCTTAATCCATTTTGAATTTGTTTTCGTATATGGTGTGAGGCATAGCTCCTTTTTCATTTTTCTGCATGTGGAAATCCGATTTTCCCAGTACCATTTATAAAGAGACTCTTCTTTCCCCATCCAATCTAATAACCAAAATATATACAAAACTTTGACAATTTAACAAAAAGATAACGCAATCATAAAATCGACAAAGGAATAAATATTTCATCAAAGAGGACATTCAAATGGTCACCAACCACATGAAAAGATGCTCCACATCAATAGGCACCAGAGAGATGCAAATTAAAACCACAACGTTATACCTTTTCACTCCCACTAGGATGGCTCTAAGATGACAAAACAAAACAACGACAACACAAAAAACAAATGTTGGCAAGGATGTGGGGAAATTGGAACGCTTACCCATTATTGGTGGGACTGGAAAATGGTACAGCCATGTGGAAAAAAGTGTGGTGGTTCCTCAAAATGCTAAAAATAGAGCTACCTTATGACTCGGCAATTCCACTGCTAGCTATATACCCAAAAGACTGAAAGCAGGCTCAGAGAATTGTACATCAGTGTTCAATTCAGCACTATTCACAACAGCTAAAATGTGGAAACAACCTAAATGTCCATTAACAGATGGATGGATAAGCAAAATGTGGTACATATATACAATGGAATACTATTTAGTCAGTAGGAAAATGAAGTCTTGATATATGCTACAATATTGATGTGCTGAAGACATTATGATGAGTAAAATAAGTCAATCATAAAAGGACAAATAAGTCATGTCCTTTTATGACCTCACTTATATTAAAAGATCAGAAAAGGCAAATACGTAGAGAATAAAGTTTGTTGGTGATTACCAGGGGCAGAAGGAATGGGGAAAGGAGGGTTAATGGTGATAGAAATACCACATTAATTTAAGGGTAGAGTTACACAGCTGATAATTTTAAATGCTGTCCATAAGTTGTACACCTGTAAAAAGCTGAATTTGCAAAACTTGTGTGAAATATCTACAATGATAAAAAAAAAAAAAAAAGTAGCTGCTGAGGCTGCTTATGTACAACCGAAAACTTCAAGGGATTTGGTTTCCTGGTTTGGAGGTATAGGGTCATGGTTGCATGGGACATCCCAGTTAATTGGCCTAATAACATGTTTAGTGCATCTGTTCTGCCTCCTAGATCAATATGTAGTACCTGGGGTCTTAAAAGCTTGCAAGCAGCCATCCAAGATACAACAATTGTTCTCTGTTCACTTGGAACAACAGAGGAAGAAGACTCAGGAATAAGAGGAGGATATGGAACGTGAGGTTAATTGCCTCCATGACCCCTTGTTTTGTTTTTTTTTTTAATGAACTACTACCTCCTTTGCTGTAAGACCAGAAGAAATGGATGGTGCCGTCTACCATTACTGAACATTTTGATCAGAGTCCATAGATGAATCCTGATCAAAATGGGGAAAATGTAGAACAGAATTTCGAATTCTCACAGACTCCAGACTTCCTGGAGCCATGGAGGTTGGATGAACCCCTGCAACTATTGCCCTGAGATAATCTTTAAACCTTAAACCAAAAATAGCCCCTGAAGTCTTCTTAAAACCAGTTAATGGTTTAGATTAACTAGTAAAAAACCTTTGTCTAGCACATTATGCTCTTTTAAGAACTACCTATAGGGATCAAATTAACAACAGCAACCCAAAAAATTAGATAGGAACCTTAGGGGGCAATGAGTTTATGTCAACGGGGGAGGAACAACTCAGAAAAGGAGGGTGAGAATGGTTACACAACTTGAAGAATGTAATTAATGTCACTAAATGGTATAGGCAGAAACTGTTGAATTGGTGTATGTTGTGCTCTGTATATTCTCAACAACATCAATAAATAAATAAAATTTAAAAAAATAAGAGGTTTTCAGGCTCGACCCTTGGGGACAAAGGCCAGAGTCACCTACTCCCCGTCTGTCACATCTTCCTCTCTACCCGTGCTTGGAGTTACTACATGCTTTGTTTAGCTTCTCTTCCTGAGAACTAAGCTACATCTTTTACATCTTCTCGTGAGTTATCAGTTCTTACTAACCCCACCCCAGTCTATACATCAGGAAACAGAGACTCAAAAAGGTTAAATAACATTCTACTACTAGTGAGGAGGGCAATTAGAGTTGGAATCCACGCCCTTAACTAGTAAGTAGGGCCTCGTACCTCCCAAGAGGATAACTGATTGTACCAGACTCCAGTGATGTGACATGAAGTGAAACTATTTCATAAATAAGGCACTTGTCAATGTTTATCTTTTATCAATTATCAATTACATACTGAGAAAACCAAGCTGCCCCTGACATCCAGGAGCTGGGCTGGCACTGACAGCTAGACCTTGCTGTTTTCCTGTTGAGAGTAAATAGTTTCACATAGTATTAACATCAATGCCACCCTGTGACTGATGGATCAAGACAAAGATAAGGCCACTTCATAACACGTCTGAACTTAGAAAAATACACACACTTTGTCCAAACCACAAAAATGACTAAACATTCTCCAATCCTGCCTAATATGAGTGACTTCTGCTTCTTTACCAATTCCAAGTACAGCTTTAGCCTTGCTCTAGATAACCGATCATGTAATGACCCTTGCTTCCTGATAACATCCAATCCAAAGCAAAGCCCTGCTTCCTAAAACCCTTCCCTCAACTGCCTAAAAACCCATTGCCATCAATTCGATTCCAACTCTTAGAGACCCTATAACTGAGGCCCAAGTCCTATAATAAGTCATTTCTAACATCTAACGGTTTTTCATACTATGGCGATTTGTGTGTTGTTATGATGGAAAATATTCCACTAGTATTTCAAATAGCAGCAAAATCATCCATGACAAACAGGTTTCAGTGGAACTTTCAGACTAAGACAGACTAGGAAGAAAGGCCTGGTGACCTACTTCTGAAAGTGAGACAGGGAAGAGATGGGGCCGGCTGAATTAAATAAGGGCTACATTTCAATGCCCTGTGTGCTCGACCAGCTATAATTAAATCTAAACCTAAGTGCAGACCACCATATAACTTTTACTGCTGGTACCTGAGAACTACTTATAATTAACAAACTAGGTGCTTAGACAAGATAAGGGGCTACATTTCAAAGCCCTGTGTGCTTGACCAGCTATAAATTACTGATAATCCTCCTGAGTTGTTTTTCAAGGCCTCACCAGGCGCAGAGCATGCACACTAAAGATCAACGTGGACTATGAATGACCTTCCACATGAGACAAATATAAACAGGGACCCCTCGCAGGGACTCAAACAAGATCCAGAGGCATCATGCATACACAGAATAAGTCCTGTTCGACATCCCGGCAGCCTTTGTGACAGACTCCACCTTAGCTCCAGCAACCCCTGCAAGGAAATCTGTCCTGAATTCTAACTGCCCACACATTTGATTTTCATAGTCCCTTCCCTTCTCCCAGAAATCTCCAATCATCTAATGAACAAAGATAACGCCTTTTCCCACCTAAAAACTTTTGTAAGCCCTAGGGAATCCTTTGTCCAGTGAGAGACTGGAGGCTAGCGTAGGTAGAAACCCCTCTCCCTCTCTCCCTCACAAGCCTTTTACTTTTACTCTGTCCCTAATAAGCCTTTGTTTATGTGGAACCTCTGAGCCTCACGTGGTCATTCTTGGTCAGAAGAAGGTAAGAACCTAAGCAGGGCTTAGTCCTGAGCTGGGAAGCCCTGCCCTGTAACAAAAAGGCCTGGTGATCTACTTCCGAAAATTAGCCAACAAAAACCCGATGGATCGCAACAGAATATTGTTTCATTCTGTTGTCCGTGGGTTTGCCATGAGTTGGAGCCTACTTGACAGTAACTAACAACAACATCATCATCATCTTACTGAGGCAGCCTACAGTACCCCGTGGAGTGGAAAAGGAGATTGCAATTCACTTTATAAGCAAATGCAAATAACTGAGGCATTCAGAGTACAGGAGTGATCGGATCAAAGATGGGCTTTAGGAAACTAAACCTGAGAAAAGCATGTAAGACAACCAAGAGAAGAAGAGAATGATGGCAAAGACAGTAATGAAGTCATTGCAGTTGTCCTGGGAGTGAAAAGGCAACACAGAAGAGACAGGCCATAACTCAAGGGACATATGACAAATGCCCATAGTGGTGGCAGTAGGGCATCTGCAGGAAGAATAGACAACAAAAAAAAAATTTTTTTTTTTCCTATTCTTCCTGCAGATGCCCTACTGACAGTGTGTGGAAATCGTGATTCGGTCTTAATCATTAGCATGATTTAAAATTCAATGGGCAGGGATTATCTCTGAGCAGATTTCTCATCAGCTGTGTTCAGTCTCCTTCTGATGATACTGGTACTTTTGTAACTCTAAGTTCAGTTCATTAGCATAAAATAGAAAGTTATAAATAGGATGACTTTGGATTCACCTTACCTGAATTATAAAACATGAGGTTGGATTTAAGCCTACCATATGGATAAGGGATCAATTTAGCCCTTAAGCATCTTTCAGAAACTCCCACAAAGGGCATTAGAAGTTTTGTGAGCATATTAGAAGGCAAACTTGGGGCGTAAGTGTGCATATTCAGCAGCCCTGTCTGAATTCTCAGCTTCGGAGACTAAAAAAGACAAAGATGTGTCTCCTAGGAACTAATCACACTATCATTCAAATGGCAGTAAAAGGTATGCATGGTTCAGACAGCAGAAATGAAGGAAACTTCCCAACATTACTATCCACAGGCTGAGCCAGACGTGATACTTGGTGATTTAGGAATGAGAAGGACCTGTTTTCCAATATGATTGGTTCCAAGAGTTTTTCCAGCAGTTTTTTTTTTTTTTTAAGAACCCAGTCTTTCTTCCCCTTACAAACAATGTGGAAAACTCTACATAGGAGTACAGTATAGCCAGAAGAAGTTACAAAAGCCCACCTACCCTACGGTGAGCTGCATAATGGTACTAACCTCAGTACTAGGCTGGGAAGAGAATGCCATTCATACAGGACAAAGACAGAAGAGAAGGCGGCCATAGTTCCTCAGTTTTCTTTTCTTTTTTTTTTTTTTTTTGCCTATTCTAGGCAAAATTTAGATCTTGGTATGAAGAAACAGAAGTCAACTTTGCCCAAGTCTTTCTCTCTGAGCTGACCCGCTCCCTCCAATAGTACTCTCCACAAGGACCCCATATCACTATAGTGCTCACCACCCATACTTCCCTGAACTCCAAAGGACACCATGCCCCTAAATCACCTATTTTCTCTAACCTCCCCAAATCGTAAGCCCTAGGTTTGGCAGCATTGCTTACTGCCGCTATTACTTTGGGCAATTTTAATTACCTAAGCCTCCTCCTGTAAGATGGGGATACCAAAAACCAAACCAAGCCCATTGCTATCAAGTCGATTCCAACTCACAGCAACCCTATAGTACAGAGTAGAACTGCCCCATATGGTTTCTAAGGAGTGCCTGGTGATTTGAACTGCCAACCTTTTGGTTAGCAGCCAAACTCTTAACCACTACACCACCGTTTCCAAGGCGGGATAATACATCCCTAATATGGAGTCCTTGAGTGGTACAAATGGTTAACACACACGTCGGATAAACAAAAATTTGGGGATTCAAGTTCACCCAGAGGTACCTTATAAGAAAGGCCTATTTCGGAAAAAATCAGCCATTGAAAACCCTATGGAACGCAGTTCTACTCTGACCCATAAGGGGTCTCAGTGCATCAGGGTTGATTCAACGATGGCAACTGGTTGGTTACTGGTTACAGATGATGTGAAAATTAAAGGGAAGAAATATATATAAGGAAACCCTGGTGGCGTAGTGGTTAAATGTTATGGCTGCTAACCAAGAGGTCAGCAGTTTGAATCCACCAGGTGCTCCTTGGAAACTCTATGGGGCAGTTCTACTCTGTCCTATAGGGTCACTATGAGTCGGAATCGACTCGATGGCAGTGGGGTTTAATATATATAATGTGCCTAATACTGCACTTGACACTCCACAGGTTCTCATTAATAGCCACCCACTGCCATCAAGTCAATTCCGACTCATAGCAATGACCCCGTAGGGTTTCCAAGGTTGTAAATCTCTGCAGAAGCAGACTGCCACATCTTTCTCCCGAGGTACACTGGTGGTTTCGAACTGCCAATCTTTCGGCTGTCGGTAGATTGCTTTAACCACTGCATCACCAGGGCTCCTTTCTCATTAATATAGCAATTTATTATTACTTTGCTTATTTGGCTTCAAAGTCAAGTACTTTGTATTTAAAAAACAGAAAATAAATGGTCGCTATGAGCCGGAATCGACTCGACAGCAACAGGTTTTCGTGCGTTTTTTTGTATTGTGTTAAATGGTTATTCGTGACAAAATTGGTTTGGTTCTCCCAGAATCCAGATTTCTGGGTTCATGGAATCATGGTGGCCCACCCAGGCCATCCACCTCTAGATGTTCTTTTGAACACCTTCAGGTCAAACAATACCTTAGTAAGCAGCTTAGTGGAGACCATATTGGAACAGGCTGCTCAGTCATGCTGAAAACCCCAATCAACACTCCTTCCCCCCCCCCGCCCCCGCCCCCCCTTTGTCTTGCTAACTGCAAGCTTATTTTGAGCAGGAAGTTGCAGCAGGTAGTGGCTCTGTCCACTGACTATTCCTAACCCAAACCCAGTGCCGCCGAGTGGATTCCGACTCATAGAAACCCTATAGGACAGAGTAGAACTGCCCCATAGAGTTTCCAAGGAGCGCCTAACTAGCCCTAGTTACACGTTAAAGCATGCACAGATAGAAATCATAACCTTCAGCTGACTTCCCCTCCCAGACCCCCAAATATGGGCATGGGAGGGCTAAAGGCAGAAAGTTCCGGGTACCAAACCCAACCCCCTGACGCCACTGGAAACAAAGAGCTCCCCAGCCCCCTTAGTCAGCGAGCACATGGCCTTATGGTCACTAGACCCTGCACGCTCCTTGTATGCCCAGACAATAAACTTGCTGCTTTCTGTTTCCGTTGCAATTGTGTCCATCTTGTTTTAATAAGTCAGGACAAGAACCCAAGCGGTGTTCGGTTACAATATGGCCTTAGGAATTGAGTTCTTTTGGAAAATCATCTATGTTCCAGTTTCAAGAAGCAGGAACTATAGGGTCTGACTAGAGGTTGTGCTTTAGGATATATGGTGTATCCTTGGCGATTCTGTTTCTGTAACTATGGGACCATGAAACCCTGCTGGAGCTTCGATGTTATCTTCTGAGAAACTAACATAACAATGACCTATGTAACTTGCTTTCACTGTCCCCTCTTGGAGCACCTTCCAGGTACCTTTGGGTTGATGCTGTCAGATTCGCATTGTATCTACTCACAATAAATACATTGTCATGCTAATCCTTGGTGTTTCTCTAAGCATGTCAGTTTTTGACAATAGACATGAATCAAGATTTTAAAAGTTATAATCTATAGCATATATCGTTTCTGCAGCAAACCCTTAAAAGAGTACTGTTTTCCCTAATACCCACAGACAAAATGCGCCTCGAATGTCTTACCCACCTTCCCCCGACCCTAACCTCCACCGCTGGTTAAACACGCTGAAAATCCGAATCCGTCAGGACATTTGTCTGACAAGAACACACAATTAGAAAGATGACTGTGGCCCACAAAATCCGTTACCATTTAAACTTAAAAATCCCAGGATTTATTTTATCCTATGGTTTATTAAGTCACCAAAGTCACTACTTCTTCTCTTTGATATGAAAAATCAAAGGTTTATTCATTGTTATTTCAAATCTTCATATCAATGAGTAACAACACTGACTCATGGAATAGGCCATTCTGGAAAGTATCACATTCGAATTTTTATAAGCAGTAAATAATTACAGAGACTGAAAATCATGGTGAAACAATGCCAAGGTTAAATGCCCCTTTCTACTCTTCATTTGCATGCTCAAGAATCCTAAAACGAATTCTAAATTGTGAAATCGCAGTCCGTCCCCATCCGGAGTGGCAGGCTTAATGCTCCATTAATCTGGTCTGCTCTCAGCCTCCAATTGAAAGAGTCACAGCCATTCGATTTTCAAGGAAAAGACAGTAGTGCTGAAGTACATTCCAGAGGTCTTTTCATAAAAACCATCCTGTGTGCTCCATCTGCGTGTGCAATCTGCTTGTGTGTTTTCAGCCAGCTTGCATGGGCAGATTAGCACGTACAATTAGAAAGCAACCTCACAGGCATTCAATAAACTGCCTTCATTATTACACTCAGGAAAGTCCCTCTGGATGTCAATAAAAGCCTAGTTTTCTGCCTGTTAGCTAAATAATTGACAAGACTAAAAATAATCAGAAGCAAAGGAAGAGAGTCAAGAACAAGGTATTAAAGAGCACGTTAAGATGTACACGGCGGTGACCCAGCTTGTTCTCTGAGCTTTGGCTCCAGCAACTTGGATCTACCGTCTGTTCAAGCTGATAGCTGCCCTTCTCAGCGGGAAATACTACCACTCTGCCCTGCTATTTAAACCACACATCACAGCACGCCGAACACCAGCAAGGACATGGGCACTGACTAGTTTGAAAGAATTTCTTATTTGTGTTTCTATATTGTGTGCCTTAGTTTGATGGTTTCAGAGAAATCTACTTTCTGTCTTTTTTCTTTTTTTTTTTTTAAGGAGCAGCCTGTCTGGTCTGCTAAAATCTGCACTATTAAAATTCTAATAGTTCCCCTAGACAATTTTTCCACTATAAACTGATTTTAAGAAGGTACAATAAAGACTTCTTATTCAAAGGATCCATCTTTTTCTAGAAGTCCCTTTCATATTCCTAGTTCTACAATGGTCATTCATTTCATGAGCTATTGCACTTTTAATTTCAAAAGTAATTCAGAATAAAATACTTAAAAAAGAACTCACACCTATACCTCTTCTTGTATTCCTCAATAGGCTTTAAAAATCAATTTGAGACACCTCTCATTTTTAACTGCCTTCTCTTTTTCCAGGTTAACTGGGACCTTCATGATAAGCAGAAGAAAAGCAAGAGTAAAATGTGCATTTAATTGAATTCAGCTCCACTGACAGTGTGTGTAGTAGCTGGAGGTAAACCCTTTTTCTCTTTACAGAATAAAATGGTGGCTGATCTCTAGCATTTAGTGAAATACAAACCCCAGAAGCTGGAAGATTAGGAGGGAAAGGAGATCAGGAGACACAAACTCCCAGGTCCTTTAAAACCCCGAGAATCTTTCATTCTTACCATTTTTTAATGACTGTACCAGTTCAAACTGGTTTGAAGCCCTGCTCTCAACCATTCTCTACCTATGATTGTTGCTGTTGTTAGCTGCCGCTGAGCCGACCTCAACTCATTATGACCTATGTACAAAAGAACAAAAAATTGCCTGGTCCTGCATCATCCTCACAATCAGTGACATGTTCAAGTTTATAACGGAGTTATTGTGCCAACCACCTCACCAACAGTCCCATATATCCTCACTGGAGCTCTACTTTATCAAACCTGATGTCCTCCTCTAAGGACTGATCCCTCCTGATAATGTGTCCAAACCAAGCAAGTTGGACACGTTTCTGTTGTGATTTATAAGGTTTTCATTGGCTTATGAAAGTACTTTCAGAAGTACATCACTAGGCCTTTCTTACTAGTCTGCCTTAGTCTGGAAGCTCCACTGAAACCTACCCAAAATGGGTGTCCCTACTGGTATTTGATATACCAGTGGCATAGCTTCTAGCATCATCACAACATGCAAGCCATCACAGCGTGGCTAACTGACAGACATGTGGTGGCTACTCAGGAAGAAGGAGGTAATAATACATTAGCCCCACTAGCCTCATAGGGTCGCAAGTTGGAAGCGACTCGATGGCACTGGGTTTGGGTTAATCTGCTGCCTCCCCCCGGCATATCTCTTTTCAAGGCAGTGAATTTCTCCTGGTTTTTAGTTTCCCACTATCATGGACTGAATTATGTTCCCCCCAAAATGTGTATTAACTTGGTTAGGCCATGATTGTCAGTATTGTGTGGTTGTCCTCCATTTTGTGATTGTAATTTTACGTTGAGAGAATTAGGGTGGGATTGTAACACCACTCTTACTCAGCTCACCTCCCTGAGCCAATGTAAAGGGAGTTCTCCTGAGGGTGTGGCCTGCACCACCTTTTATCTCTCAAGAGGTAAAGGGAAAGGGAAGCAAGCAGAGAGTTGGGAACTTCATATCACAAAGAAAGCAGCACAGGGAGCAGAGCTCACACTTTGGACCTGTGGTTCCTGCACTGAGATGCTCCCAGACCATGGGAAGACTGATGACAAAGACCTTCCTCCAGAGCCAACAGACAAAGCCTTCCCCTGGAGCTGGCACCCTGAATTTGGACTTCTAGCCTACTAGGCTATGAGAGAATAAAATTCTCTTTGCTAAAGCCATCCACTTGTGGTATTTCTGTTATAGCAGCACTAGATGACTAAGACACCTGCCAGCACCCTTATCCTTATGCCTACCTTAGAAGAAGAGTAAGGAGAGACAGGCTATGGGTTCTGCGGCTAAAATGGGAGTACGGTAACGTCAACTTAAGGGGAATAACATCTCTTGTTAGCATTTCCACCCTACCCCACCCCACCTTCCACCTGTTTTTTGGGCTGGTTAGCTCCGGCCAGAGTACCTAGAGTGCTAAGTGGCAAAGTAAAGGACTCAGAAACTTCTTTTTCCTTTCCTGCCTCTGAGTCATAAAGCAAGAAGAAGCTGTGTTATGATAGAGACAAGGTAATTTCAATAGTGTGAAAACACCAGAGGAGGCTCTTCTTGGAGGACGAATACACTCTAGGGTGTCACATATGCTCACCCCAACTTCACAGCGATCTTAAATTCTGTAAATGAGGGGCAATAAAGGGAAAAGAGAAGACGATGCAGTCAGAAAATAGTCAATAAAAAAAGGGAAAGCCAATTTACTAGTTCTGCATCAGAAAAGCTGTGTATGGTCTCTGCCAAGTAAAGGGTGTATGATCACATTCAACAGGGCCCTCTGTGACAGAAGTATCATTTCCAATCCCTACAATGCTCAGGGACTTTTACGTCATTTACAAAAGTTATTTCATTTAATCTTTACAAATGAACTAGCCCTATTTTTTTAAAATGAGAAAACTGTGGCTTAAACAGGTTTAGTAGTTTGCCCAAGATCATCACTGGGGAATGGAGCTGTGAAACCACATCTGTCCAGTTCTAATGCCACCACATTTGGAATTAACTCAGGAGCCAGGCTCTTTGGTTTTTTATCTAATCGTTTAAGCAGTGTGCTGGTAACCTAGCTGCCAAGAGCGAGGGCACGAGATTTTCTTTAAAGCCTATATATAATAGCAGAGCAGATTATCTTCAACACAAAGCACACAGCAGTTGCTCTATATGGGACATTGGTGGTTCGGTGGTAGAATTCTTGCCTTGCATGCAGAAAAGCCTGGTTCAATTCCCAGCCGATGCACCTCGCATGCAGCCACCACCCATCTGTCAACGGAGGCTTGCGTGTTGCTAGGGTGGTGAACAGGTTTCAGTGGAGTTTCCAGGCTTAGATGGATTAGAAAGACAGACCTGGTGGTGATCTGCTACCAAAAATCAGCCAGCAAAAACCCTTTGGATCACAATGGTCCAATCCTCGACTGATCGTGGGGATAGCACAGGACCAGGCAGCCTTTTGCTCCACCAGGCATGGGGTTGTCGTGAGCTGGGGGCAGACTCAACAGCATAACAACAAGAGTTGTCCTGTTATTCACATGCCACACTGGAAAAATTACCACGGTGTGACCACCAATCGGGAGTTTCACCAGTGACTGCGAACGATTTCTCAATTCTCAGTCTAGGAAGGTATGACAATTATATAACAGCCCTCAATCCATGAGGTAAACCCCTTGTTAGTTTAGACTCTCCTTGGACTGGTTTTCTTAATATTGGTATTTTGGAAGTCATCATAACTAATCTGAAGTACCTGGGATCACCGAAGAATCAAGCCCTCCTAGTCATTTATAATTGGAGGATTCTTCAAATTTAGCAGTACAGTCTCTAATTTACTGACTAATAAAGAACACTTTAGTGAGCACAGAAGTCTCCAACCTCAGAACCTTACTTAGATAATGACAGAGTTCAATTACATAATTAATACGACAGTCAATAGTCCAATACCATATGCTATTTTGAAAAGTTACCATCACCTAGAATACAAAAGCAGGATGAACACTATGCCTATAAAGGCACGAGGATCTGAAAACATAAACTTACTATTGCTGATGCTCTCTGAATGCTTCTCTTCTGAGGTTTTCTTGAAGTCTCTTTTTCTCCTCTAGTTTATTGCTCTGAAAGCACAAAGGTCAAAGTGTAACATATTAGAGAAGCTTTAAGCAGAATCATGATGTTTAAGTTACCCAAGGTCCAAATTCCATAGTCCTTTGTGGCTTCCATAATCTAACATGAAGCCCTACAAGGGGTTCCAAGACGCTATTCATTTCAGAGCCCATGAGCACTCCAGTGGAACCCAGGAGCCCCAAGTTATTTCCATAGCTCCCCTTACCCAACTTGATGGGTATAATCAAAGAATCAGTATTTTACATTTTTATTCTTTAGTTCAAATGGCAGCAACATTTACATTTTAAGCAGTGTTTCCAGAATGTTCAAATGGAAACATGAGACTTCCATACCAAGTATGTTAAATTAAAATTATAATAAATGGTTAAGTAGCTCATTAAAAAACTTACATACACACCACTGCGCACCAAAGCATTCAGGAAAAGCTTTTCAATAAGCCAACCCAACTCCCTTCTGACTTAGTTTCAGATACTTAAAGCTGTTGAGAACTGAACAACAAATGTCATTAAAAAAAAAAGAGGCATCCACTTGAATAAAAAAGAGTTCTTTTTTTTTTTAATTACTTATTAAGAGAGTCTAGAGACAAAGGACTTCATATTTGATATTACTATCACCATGGCTCTGGCATATTTGAATCCAATTTAAAGAATCCAGGAATGCTTGCTTTTTTGCCCACCATGACACAACTGTTCTTTTCTTTAACTTGCCTATAAAAAAAACAAGTAAAATTTCTAGGCAAAAAATTTTATTGGGAGTTGAAGTTCCATAACACAGAAGAGATACGAAGCTTTAAATGAATCCCAGGGAGACAGCTGGGTCTGCTTTAACAAAAAGCCTGGATCTGCCCAGCAGGAAAACCCGTGGAGAGGGAATAACAGAAATCACCACTTTCAAACCCTGGCATAAGTCTGGCTCCATCTTTCAAGGGGATGGGGGCAGGAATTGTTCATATTGTTTATTTCCCTGAAAGTCTTCATTTGTAGAACTATGTTCTAGACCCCACTTTTAAAGGCAAAATGGACTATGATTTCAATTTCAGGAAAAAAGAAAAAATTGGCAAGGAAATTAGCAGAATCAAAGGGAACCAATTACAAGGCAAAGCAACTGGATTAATAATGAAACAGAATTCGAGGAAACAAGCTGACAGAGAATTGTGAAACAGAATAAACATGATCCGAATCTAATAAAAATTCTGATTCATGACACCAAAAGTGATTAATTACGATAGGCTTCTCACACTCTATACACTCCCAGGCCAACAACAACAACAACAAAAAGGTAAAAGATGGCAAGAAAATACCCGGTGTTGATTAAGCCAGGATTAGAACGCTACTTCCAGAAGAGTGGCAAAACATACCAGCATCAACAGACAAAGGCTGGGTTCCTTCAGCAAGGTCAGAATTTGAGAAGTTACATGGTTTTAATCTCTTCACTAATACATTATCACTGTATACAACTCACAAAACAGTTACACAGTAGGTAAATTACATCTTAAAAAGATCCATCTACTCTTTAGCAGAAGTCTATAGAGAAGAATTTTCCAAAATACTGGAGGACTTGAGAAATTTTATTTAGGACCTACCAAAGTTGGTTCCTGCTTTAGTATTTAAACAGACTCTTTCCATTTAACAGTGAGTGAAGCAGTCACTTAAACCTTTTTTCAACTATATACAGATGCAGAATGTTAAATCTCTAAGAACGTGAGATCCAGAGACAGAAAATATGGAATCCACTTCAGCTCCACCATCACTGTTTGACTGACCTTAAGCAAATCATTTAGTATTCCTGAATCTCATTTATTCAACAAGCATTTATCAAACGTCTATTATACGTTGGATCCTGGGAATACAGAAATGAACAGAGCAGTGCCTACCCTGGTGAAACTCAGAGTCTAGCTGGGAAGATGTCAAGAAAGTAATATGACAGTATGGCATGTTAAATATGTTAGGGGATTGTTGTTGTTGTTGTTAGTTGCCATTAAACTGGCTCTGACTAATGGAGAACCCATGTACAGCTGAATAAAATGTTGGTGGATCCTGTGCCATCTTCATGATCACTGGTATGTTTGAGTCCACTGCTGCGAGCCGCTGTTGTGTCAATTCATCTCATTGAGGATTTCCCTTGCTTTTGTTGACCCTCTACCAGACTTGATGTTCTTTTCTAGTGACCTTTCCTGATGATATGCCCAAAGAGAGTCAAAGTCTCACCATCCTGCTTCTCAGGAACATTCTGGTTGTATTTCTTCTAAGACTGACTTGTTTGTTCTTTTGGCAATCCATGGTATATTCAATATTCTTCACCAATACCATGTTTGAATATATCAATTCTTCTTCTGTCTTCCTTTTTCACCATCTAACTTTTGCATGCATATAAGGCGACTGAAAAGACCAAGGTATGGGTCAGGTGCACCTTAGTCATAAAATTGACGTCTTTACTTTTGAAAACTCTAAAGAGGTCTTTCACAGCAAATTTTCCCAATGCAATATGTCATTTGATTTATTGAATCCTGCTTCCATGGGCATTAATTGTTAATTCAAGTAGAATGAAATAACTGACAACTTCAATTTCCTCTCCATTTATCATGATGTTGTTTATCGGTCCATGTTAAGGGATAGAGGTTTACAAATAATGTAATATGAATACAGAGAAAAAGCACAGAAGTGAGTGATCAGGAAATACTCAAGAGTTCCACTTCATTCATTCAGTGCCTGCTAAGTGGTAGACCCCATGCTGAGTCCCTGGAGCCAAGAGGTTGAGTAACACTCAGAATGTGGTTTTTATCCTCAGGTTCATGGATAAGCTATATATGTTGGAAGTATGCTCACTTTTATGGAGAAAGGTTCCAAAGCTTTCTTAAGATTCCCCAAGGGGTTGATGATCACGTAAAACTATGCAAACCATGAATCTAATTAGAGGTAGAAATTATAGAGACCAGTCTTTAAAAACAAGCAAGAGTTTCTCAGGAGGAGAAGGATGGGGTGGGGGCACGGCTACTGCACTCCACTGTGCCCTTGTTCACTGCTCAGGGGAGTCCAGCAAAGTGGGAAGGAAAGGCTGAAACAGAGCCAGCTCACCAAACCATGCACCTTGGCATAGGGCTGCTTCGGCTCAAAGGAGGTGTCTTTTCCATTTCTCACAAAGGCACTATCTATCACCAGTCTGAGTGCCCATGGTGCTGAGATGGGATGGCGTAGAAGCAGCAAAGGAAGAGTAAGGAAGCAGAAAAGTAAAGGTGCTTAAGATTGATGACTTTTATTTCCTATGAAGTGGGAGATGAAGGTATCTGCTGAAAATGAAAGAAGAGGCTAAGGGGCATATGAAGTCAGGCAAGGTTTTGATCATTAGAGACGGGCCTGGAATGCCAAGGAAAACTGCCTGCTAATGCCAAGACTCAGCCGACATGGAAGCCCAGAGATCTGGTGAGGCAAAAGAGTCTTAAGTGTTTTTTCCCCAGCAGTCTCATTCATGTAAATGAAATAACTGAACCCATCAGATCCATATATAAAATAACAAGAAGCTGATAAAACAGAGTCTAATGAGACAGTGTTAAAGCACTTCTTCACGTTCGTAAGCAGGCTAGGACATCCTTGTGGAGTGCTTACTAAGTGCCAGGAATTGTACTAAGTGTCTTACACATATTGTATCCTTTAATCCTACCAGTTCCACGAGGTAAAAATTATTATTCTTATCATACACATTTTACAGATAAGCAAAGTCATGCATGGAGAAACTAGCAGCCTACCCTTTTAGTACTGCCTCTGCATTTCAGATATATCATTAATGTCTCAACATTATTTTTTAATGGAACCCTACTAGATTTTGACAGTCGGAGGCTTAAGGTGCACACCAATTTATCCACAAAGAAATGCATGACGCAAGAGCTGTATTTCTGGGAAACACTGGTGTTCCTTGAAAATTTTCAGAAATTGACATCTT
This sequence comes from Loxodonta africana, assembly GCF_030014295.1. Classification (NCBI taxonomy): domain Eukaryota; kingdom Metazoa; phylum Chordata; class Mammalia; order Proboscidea; family Elephantidae; genus Loxodonta; species Loxodonta africana. The sequence goes on from NC_087358.1 coordinate 61,729,237, forward strand.
ATCCTGGTTTACAAAAGAAGATTGAAATAATTTCCTCACGTTGAGTTTTGCCCCTAAAATTGTTCTTAAACCTTTAGCTGTTGCTACTACTTGTCTCTTAGAAATAAGAAAGTAACGAGTGTGAGTTCTTACAAATATGCATTTAATATACATTCCTTATTTCTCTACATTTGATATATATATACCTTATTTTCTACAGGTTAGTTTCTAGTTCACTTTATAGCATTCAAAATAATGATGCTTCTCAGTGTTTGCATAAAACACCATGACTTCCTGTGCTCCAAATGACTTTAGCAACCACGAAGGCTTTAGATGCCACTCATCACCCTGTGATCAATCTCTGGCTAGTTTCCTATCCTTTCTGAGCCTACTCCCCCCATCAGAAAAAAATGTAGGTTATAATACTCCACAGGGCTTTTAGGATTCGTAGATCTTCACAGCCTGTGAACAAGAGACCTGCTCTCTGACCTGCTGATGTTGGGTTCACCAATCTCTGTGGCTACGTGCATCAGGAGAAGCCTGACCCATGGACTTGGGACGTTCCAACCTCTGCAACCATGTGACCCATTTCCTTGATATAAATCTCTCTACATACATATATATTTATATGCTTTACTGGTTTTGCTTCTCTAGAGAACACAGCCTAAGGCAGAAAGGGTTTTTGATATGAAATTGGAAGCTTTCCAAAGTTTGTAGATGTTATGAAAGTCTGGAAAAACAAATTATTACTTAATTGGTCAATGTGATTTGGGGGGGAAGTATGGTGGAGGTTTGTTCCCACAGCACTAAACTTGGGTCTGAGGATTTATGAAAACATGTCCACTTATGCTGCCATATTCAGCACTAACAAAAGTACTTGCATCTAGTGTTTTTTGTTTTTTTTACACCACTTTCTCTCACTCTGATGCACTAATATTTTAGACATAGTTTCTCAGCTTTACAGATTTCTAGGAGGAGAAATTAACACATCATTTTAACATCACATGGGTTGTGTTAGTTTCCTATTGCTGCTGTAACAGACTACAGGCAGACCCCAGGTTACAAATGTCAGACTTAGGACAACTCATACTTGCTCTTGAATGTTATGTAAATTTGCCCTCCCTCTGAAACGACTGAACCAACCCCTACTCGAAATAAATTCCTCATCACAACCACCTTCACTAGCTGCATGTGCGACTTTTACGTCATTGAAAAGTCTTTGAGCCTTTTCTTGCACTAATGTAAGGCTAAATAAGAACCATATGCACCTTTTCTGACTTACTTACAAATTCAACTTCAAGACACAGTTAGGAAAGGATCTTATTCACAAACCAGGGACTCTCTGTACTACAAACTTAGTGGCTTACAACAGCACAAATTTATTACAACGTAGTTCTGGAGGTTGGAAGTCAAAATGGGTCTCACTGGGTTAAAATCAAGGTGTTGACATGGCTGCGTTTCTTCTGGAGCCTCTAGAGGAGAATATGTTTTCTTGCCTTTTCAGCTTCTAGAGGTCTCCCACATTCCTTGGCTCATGGCCCTTTCCTCCATCTTCACAACCAGTAATGGTGGGTTGATTCCTATCCTCTCTCTGGTTGTCTCTCTTCTTCCTTCCCTGTCCACTTTTTATTATTATTTTTTTTTTAGGTGAAAGTTTACAGTGCAAATCATTTCTCAGTCAAATATTTACACCCAAATTGTTTTATGACATTAGTTGCAATCCCCACCTTTCCACTTTTAAGAACCCACGTGATTACACTGGGCCTATCTGGATAATACAGGATGATGTCTCTATTTTAAGGTCAGTTAACTAGTAACCTATTTCCATCTGCAAATTTAATTCCCCTTTACCAAGTAACATAACATATTCACAGATTCTAGGGATTAGGATGTTGACATCTTTGGGGAAGGGGGCATTATTCCGCCTGCCATATGGGTTATAATCTGTTTTTAAATCTATAAATGTCAGACACACAATATGCTAGACCCTTTGCAAAAGCGTTGCTCTCCTCAGCCCTCTGAGGTCTGGCTTTGGAATGTGGTTAGTGGGAGCAGGGGGGGAAGGGTACCGCTTTTATCTAGGGCTAAACAGTGGTGTGCTTGTAAACATTCAACAACCAGCTCTGGCAGTGAGGAGGAGGGGAGGTTGGTTTGTAGGATTTGCCGATTTCTATGATGTAAACACTGCCACGATGATTGATCTCAAGCTACCAACGAGAAGTCAACTAGCTCACAAAAATCCTGAAAATTGGACAATCTGCTTTCACAAGTCAGCACAAGGAGGTTCTGGCACACCACTGGAAGTGCATATACCATCAGCATACTCAAGTATAGCATTTCAAGTTTGACTGAAGCATCAAGGTGCCCTCTCCAAAATTCCTCTTTGCCCAAAGGATCAGCTCTCCTGGGCCCCACCAACATAATCAGATGCTAATTTTTTTTTTTTTTAAAGAGCTGGCCTCCCTCCTGCGTTTTAAGGATTCATAGAATATCTGCAAATGCTGGTACGAAATCCAGTTCCCTCTCCTCTCAGGATATAGTGTACTCAATGTCATATGCACCAGTGGTGACCAACCAACTGAGATTCAGTGACCACTGTGGTGAACCCTTCCCGGAGAGTAAAAACTGGAAGGCAGGTGTGTCAAGACCTGGCCTGCACAGAGGCCAAGCTGGAGGCTCTCGGGGTGGCACAGGCTGCTCAGATTTGACTTGGCTGAGAGTTACTGGGCAGCAGCCATTTGCCAGGGATGAGGGCAGTGTTTTGCAGGCCAGTGTCCATGTATGCTTCTTGTGCATTTGAAAAAATAAATGCTCCATAAGCACAGCCATTATCACTTCCTTTGGCCATTTTCACCTTGGCAATGTGAAGTGTGCCACTTCTAGATGCCTTATGTCCATTTTTCTTTTATCTGACATCAGCTACTAAACAGGCTCACATTTAGTAAGAAAAGGCATAAATGTCTCTCCCACAGAAAGGCCAGGTCATGGTGGCAGTGCAGGCCAGTCAGCAGAGAAATCAAGTCTGTGGGAGGGCCAAGGTGGGCTGTTCTTTCTCTTGGAAGGTAGTGTAGATTAGAGCTCCTCAGACTTTTATGTGCACAAATATCCCCCAGGGAATGAGTTAAAATGCAGATTCTGAATTCAGAAGGTCTGGTGTGAAGCCCCTGAGTCTTCATTTCCGACACACTCCCAAATGATGCCCATGCAGACAGTTCAAGGACCACATTTGAATAGCAAGGGTCTATATCTCAACTAGAAGTCCCTCGGTGGCACAAAAGGTTAAATGTTCAGCTGCTAACCAAAAGGTTGGAGGTTCAAGTCCACCTAGAAAGTCCTGGCAACCTACTTCTGAAAAATCAGCCATTGAAAACTCTGTGGAGCACCGTTATACTCTGACACACATGAGGTTGCTATGACTCAGAGTCGACTTGACGGCAACTGGTTTAACACATCAACTCTCTCACCCCCACCTCTCGCTTGTGGGCATATTTGTACTAACAATCATTATAGTCATCACATTAGAGAAGCCAATCCAATCCAGATTTCTGTGTTTTATCGTCTAGTGTTATGGTATAGCTTGGAAAGGGAAAAAATAAATCATTTTACTCCATGTTAGTGACAATATTTTCAGCCATACATTATTTGACGCATGAAGAAATGAGCTATAAATGACCCATAAGCAAGCCAATTGTGGGTATTAAATGACAACCAAAAAATGACTTTAGGAAGTTGCAACTCATTAATTCTTCAGGGCATGCAAGCCTCTGACTTCAGTCCCTAGGATGATCTGACGACTGATTGCCTTTGTTCCGGCTGAAATGCAGGACACTCTGCTCTGTGAAGGAAACGCCTCTTCTACTACCACAAGACCAACGTGTGAACCTTCTTTCAGGGGAGAAGATGGGGGTGGGAGGGAGGAGACTTGGACAAAGAAAAGAAGATTGGGGAATAGAGAACCAGAAAAAGGATACAGACAAAAAAAAATTTTTTTAAGAAGTAATAAAAGCTTTTCAACTTGGAAACAGAGTGCTGAATCACATTTCGTCCATGAAGCTCCGATACCCTTTTTTTAACCTCTAATATTTTATTGCACACTATCATTCACAGTTCCTCATGTGCAAGTCCATTCTCCCTCCACCCTCAGAGCCTACATCCCTACAGCAACAGAGATGCTCATGACCTTGGGAGAAGAGACAGTGGTACTTACAGAATCATTTGACAGGAAAAACTCAGAGAGGGGTGGGGGACTGTCCCAGGTCACACAGAACAAAAGGACATCTTCTAAGTAAGACTTAACAGTCTGCTCTCCCAGCCAGTTAGAGAGCTCCTGGAGGGAGGGAAAGACTCATATGCCCTTGTTCATTCCATAAGCCATTAGCTCTGGGCTTCATTAACTCCTAACAGGTGAAAACATCTGTTGCTTGGTAACCGGGTTTACATTTTGACCAACACCAAATCTTTAACAGAAAAAGGCAAGGGAGAAAAAAGGAAAAAAAGGGGAAAGGGAGGGGAGGACAGAAAGGGGAAGGAAGGGAAACAGGAGAATAGAAACTGTGTTTCCAAAGAACCACAACCACCACAACCTCCACCAGACTGAGTCCAGTACAGCTAGATGGTGCCGGGCTACCACGACTGACTGCTCTAACAGGGATCACAATAGAGGGCCCCAGACACAGCTGGAGAAGAGTGTAGAACAAAATTTTAACCCACAAAAAAAGACCAGGCTTACTGGTCTGACAGAGACTAAAGAAACCCTGAGAGAATGGCTCCTGGACACCCTTTTAATTCAGACCTAAAGTCACTCCTGAGGGCCACCCTTCAGCCAAAGATTAATCAGGCACATAAAACAAAACAAGACTAAAGGGGCACACCAGCCCAGGGGCAAGGGCGAGAAGGCAGGAGGGAACAGGAAAGCTGGTAATAGGAAACCAAGGTCGAGAAGGGGAATGTTGACATGTCCTGGGGTTGGCTGCCAATGTCACAAAACAATATATGCATTAATTTTTTAATGAAAAACTAATTTGCTCTGTAAACCTTCATCTAAAATACAATTTAAAAAAATTGTGTTTCTTTGACTTATAGCTGCAGCAGATGTCATACACGATAGTCAGTATCAAGAGTCATCTCCCTGTCCCCAAACCTCCGATACCGAAAACCTACCACAGCTTAAGACTTTGTGCAAAATGGGAGTAGTGTGGGGATAGAAGAGCATTACATTCTTTTCTCTTCTCTGTCAGGTAAGTATTTTTAAAACATTTTTTCCCAAGCCCCAGAAAGGGTATCAAAACTAAAAACATCACATAGAGGTCTACAATAGACGATGTTACCAATACTGAAATGCAAATGTATGTTCTTCTATCAGTAAAGGAAGCAGGTTTGCCTCTGCCACACTCACCCTAGAATGTTTGGATATAAGTATGGTAGTGTATCACTGATTGCCGTTGTAACTCATTGCTTTGCTTTCTGGCCAAAGCAGTTACTACCTTGATCATTCACCTGAGAGAGAAGACAGTGTGATGACTAAGAGCTTCGGTTCAGACCAGTTGGCCTAGGTTCAAATCCTTGTCCTTCTGCTTACTGGCTGGGTACCCATGAAGTAGTTATCTACCCTTCTGTGTCCATTTCCTCACTTGTAAAATTGAGTAACAGTATATATTCCACAGGGTTATTGTGAGGGTGGAGTCCCCGGGTGGTGCAAACCAACAACGTCTTTTGCTGCTAAATGAAAGGTTGGAGGTTGGGTCCAGCCAGAGATGCCTCAGAAGAAAGGCTGGCATCTTGAAAAATCAGCCATTGAAAACCCTATGGAGCACAGTTCTACTTTTACACACATGGGGTCACCATTAGTCAGAATCCACTCAACAACAAGTGTTTTTGATTTTTATTAGGAGGGTTAAATGAGTTTGTAGATGGACAGTGCCTAGAGGAGAACCTGGCACACAGTAAGCGCCCAGGAGATGTTAGCTGCTGAGCCTCTCTATCCTCTTACCTTCTCTCTCTGAATTGCCTTCATTTTTTGGAACTCAGCTTCCTCGGCCTCCTTCTTCATTCTCACAGATTCTTCTCTTTTTAGCTAAATTGCATTGAGATTACAGAGGACAAAAACCAGTTACCATTTTTCAGTCTGAACCTCTGGAACACAAAATTATGATGAAAGGCAAATTACAGTATTGTTTGTGCTATACCTCGCCATGATTATAGGTTGTTACTTCAAGCCATTTAGATCACAGAGAATGGCCAGGCTACATACATCTCCTGCCCGTGAAACTTCTCTCTTGGCTTTTCTTCCTCAGTCGGAGTGTCTGTCTCTTGCTTTGTCCCTCTCTCTCTTCCTCCTTCTCCCTTTCTCTCTCTGTTTCTCTCTCTCTCAGTTGGGAGAGAGGAGGTTGGATAATTTTTCCTGATTACAGAACTCATAGTGTTCATTGTAAAAATCACTGAGCATCTTAAATCATTTTTTTTTTTTTTAATACTTTCGCAACTGGTATGGGGTAAACGAATTCACAACCTTGGAACCAAAACATTCAAAACAGTGTAGTTCACTTAAACTAGGAAAAAACAACACATTCCCTTAATCAAGGGTCCCACTGGCTTGAATAATTATAGGCAGCCGTCTCCACTTCTCCCTTCCTGATTTCTTTGATTTTAAGAGTTTCTTTTTTGCAGTTGGTTTAAAGGTTTTATGCTTTGGGTAAAGTAACTGTATTATTTCAGTTGCTTGAAAATGCTGGTACTCAAATTCCTTGCCAAAATTAAACTCGAAGAGATGGATCCTGACCTTTCGCTGGTATTTAGATTGCATCAATTGGAGTTGTTGTTTCTGCCTGACTTCAGCTTCTGATTGTCTTCCACCTAGAGGGGAAAAAGAGGCAGGAAGGTGAAGCGTGAATATTAACCTGAAATGTCAGCCACCGGAAACTAATTAATACAGGCTCAGCCAACAACGTGAGTTTCTTTAACATTTTTATACTGCTGGAAATAAAAACATAACCAGCTTTCTTAATGAGGCATTCAAATATATAATTATTTAAAAGAGAAAGATGAGGCCAAGTTTCTAATTGAAAAGACAATCCTACTAAGGTTTTTCAATCAGGTGAGTATTAGAGTTTTCACTTACATTGAAATCATACCTGAAGAGCCATCCTAAATGATAAGAAATAGTACCTGTCTTCCAAATTCTAGAACATTCTTCCTGCTTGAGTATGACCACTCCTTAACTTAATAAAGAAGAGGATCAGTGATGCCTAAATTGCTTTTCTTCTTTAACTCGACTGTCCTATGTTTAAGTAGCAAAACCCAGGATACCCTCAGGAGTCTTGTCACCAAACAAGTGCACAGTCTTTACAGCCTAGCATTTTAAAAGCACAATGAAAATTGTCTAGTTAGTAGTTCACTATAAATCCATGCTATTTGTCAGTCAGTCTTTAGGTAGTCAAGAGAAATATATGGATGTTAGAATATTTGCTTGCTGTCTTTGGAACCTAAAATAATTTGAGGCCAGAAATCCTCACAGCTTGACAATCATCTAAGAATTACTGCTTAGAGATTTTTCTCAGTGTTTATGCAAGTCTGGTGTGCATATTATAAAGATTCCTTTAAAATCATTCTCTAGTGCTTTGGTCACTGGAAGTGTCGGTTCTCTGTAAGATTCACTCTCAGGGAAGATGTGTTACAATAATTTGCATTCACTGTAGTTTTCGTCATTGAACTGGTAACAACACCACAGGGACCTTCCTCTGATTTCCAAGATATATACAAGGCCTGTTTTTTATATAAGGCCTGTTTGGTTTTGGCCCTATAGTCTCTGCTGCAGGGAGGTGGGGGAATGGGAGAGAAGCAGTGAGGATTACGGAAGGTTTTATCAAATGTTACAGTCACCTTCAGTGTCTCCTAGAATAGTTCAAGCAATAGGGGCGTAGGGAAAAGTTGATATTAGAAGAAACAGAGAAAGCATCTGCAGATTTTGTTGAAACTCATCTCAAAGTTTAATATATTCTAGGTTTTTCTTTCTTACTCCCTAGCACCTTCTTTCACATACATACTTGATCATTCTCAGATACTTTGTATAACAGGAAGTTGCAATGAGACCCCTGTTTCATTTTGACTGAGATGCCCAGACATAGAGATTCCAGTAGCTCCAAATTCCAAAATGAGGTGCTTGGGTCTCTAAGCAGGATCTACAAAGGACGTAATTGAAACCTAGTTTAGGGAACCTTAACTAAGAAGCCACCTTTAGCCTATACAAGGGGTTGGATAGGTCAAAAGCAAGTTGTCAGAGAGTCAGCTCCAACTGATGGCAATGCCATGTATGTCAGAGTAGAACTGTACTTCATAGGCTTTTCAAAATGGCTAATTTTGGGGAAGCAGATTGTCAGGCCTTTCTTCTGAGATGCCTCTGGGTAGACTCGAACCTCCAACCTTTCGGTTAACGACTGAGTGCATCAGCTGTCTGCACCACTCAGAGATTCTGGATAGCTCAAAGAGAGACAGAAATATGAGGATGTCTTAGTGAACTCCATCGTGTGTGTGTGTGTGTGTGTAGATGGGGGGATCTTCAATATGAGCAAGACAAGTTTAATGAAAACATTTGAAGAGTTCAACCTGTGTCCCCAGGAGGACAAGGGACTCAGTGGACCTGGACAAGTCAAAACATAAAAGCACAGGGCTGTGACTAGTTGGCTACTCAGATGGGTGACCAGGGGGAGGTACTGCCATGCAGATGGCCTGCACGCCCAGAGTTTATGGGAACAAGAGACTCATGAGTGAGTGTTTCTTATATTCTAGGGTAAGTCACATGGAAGAGAATACCAAACTAAAGACATCTTAAAGGGACTTGCTCGTGAGGGCCACCTAGGGGAACAATGAAGCCCTATAAAGACATATACCAGGAACCAATGGTGACATGAAGAGTTGGCAGCAGGCCAAGGTAATCACTTTTCTGAGTCCCAGTGTTTATAAGGTGGATGGAACTAATAACCACAGGGCCCGCACCCATAGGGCTGGCAACAGTTTAAATGAGGCAGTGTGTGTAAAGTGTTTGAAACTGTATCTAACGTGCACTTAGTAAATAAGAGGGGTAGTTATTACTAGAATGTATGCTCCAGGAAGGAGTCCCTTGGTGGTACAAACGGTTAATGTGTTTGGCCGATAACCAACAGGTGGGAGGTTCAAGACCATCCAGAGGCACCTCGGAAGAAAGGCTTGGTGATCTACTTCCAAAAAATCAACCACTGAAAACCCTGTGGAGCACAGTTCTATTCTGACACACATGGGGTCACCGTAAGCCAGAGTCGACTTGACGGCAACTGGTTTTAAGCTCCATGAGGGCAAGGACTTAAAAGATTTTAAAAGAAAAGAAAAAGAGCTACCTGAAGAAAAGGTTATCATCTCTATGGGGAAATGCAGGTCAGAGATTGGGAAGTGGGAATCTGAAGAACACAAAGAACCCTGAGAGAGAGTGAGCAGTAGGCAGGGCCAAGGCGCGCAGAACCAGGCCAGTGCACTACAGACCCTCGCCTCCCCAACTTCCCCTTCCCTCTTTGGCCCTGTAGGCAGAGTCAACAGAGAAAAACCTAGCCAGCCCTTCCTCTTGCTAGCTTCCTACTGAAATGGGCCTGGGCTGCAGCAAGGGAGAAGCGTTACTGTTTCGTTAGTAACAGTTGTATGTAACCAGTACCTAGGACTAAAAACCAATTACTGAAATGAGAGAGTTTCCGGCCTGGAATTCACTGGTCCACTTGACTATTTGAGAAAAACCAAAGAAGAGCAGAGGGATTCTGCTCTAATTTCACCCAAAGAGCAGGCAGAACACTAGTCCCACACAGCCAGTTTGAAGAGACCAGTTTGGAAAGAAAAAAAAATCTATTTCCCAATTGTCAGCTTATTCGGTGTAAAGATAACACTCCGGGTTCACTCCTTTCATGACATGCAGGGCAATGGCTGTGATAACACTCTTACTTTCACTCCTGGAATGATTTCCAACTTAGCTCATTTCAAAATTATATTCTGGGGGAAAAAAACGCTTCACTGAAACTACCATGATAGTAGGTGGCCCCTGCCTCTGGACCTGTTTGTGTTGACTAATCTGTGGAAACCGTGTGTCCAGCCCTTGAAGCTCTCCACTGGCGCTAGGACAGAAAAGGCAGACAAAACGTGAATGATCCCCACGCGGAGGCATCCACTCTGAAGGATTCAAACACCCAGCGAAGGCATCAGGACCATTCATCACCCTGGCAGCACGTACTCCTGGGCCCCAAAGGTCTCGATCTTTAGAAATGCAAACACAGGTGACGGTTTCCTTTATACCCACCACTGGGTCCCCCACTCACCCTCACTGCAGTTGTGGAATGGCCTCTCCATTCCTATTTTTTTCACATTAGCATTTCACTACCATGATTAATACGTGTATGATCTTTTTTACTCCCATCCTGACGAGGGCTATGATATGGCATATGCAGCGCCCCAGGTAAGCTTCCTTCCTGAGTTGAGCATCTCAGGGGCTCTCAATTATTTGGCAATTAAGCCATCACTTTACTCCCAGATAACTGGCACCATCCGCTTGCCACTTGCAGAAAATCAGAAGCAATAATTTACCTGCAGACTTGCAGCTTTAAATGTGTTCCATCCCAAGGACAATAGTGACCAAACAACCTGTAATGCGCATTCAAAGAATGCCGCATGCAAGGTGCTAACAGGATCCAGCAGTGGCCGGCCCTCCCATTCAGGGAGCTGGTTTGCTTGCTTACCCAGCGGTCTTGGCACCAGGCTAACTGGTTTAGCTCTATTCTGCTCCTTCCATTTCTCCAGGCTCTCCAGTTCTGTCTCAGCAACTAGGCCAGATGAGAAATATCAAATCATCAATTATTAGAAGTTGAAAAGGAAATTGGTCCTTTTAGATGATAAGAAAGACACAGCAATTAAAGGGCAATTAACTACATGTAGGCATGATTAGGAATGACACCCAGGCAAGAGAGACAGTCATTCAGTCCTAACCTTGCAGGGTCACCTGGCCCACCCGTGTGTCACTTTTTCTCCACAAGTCTGCAGAGGGTTCAAATTTGGAAAAAAAAAAAAAAACCAGTTGTCATCAAGTCAATTCTAACTCATAGCAACCCCATGTGTGTCAGAGTTGAATTGAACTCCATAGGATTTCCAATGGCTGATTTTTTTAAAAGTAGAGCACCAGGCCTGTCTTCCGAGGCACTTTTTGGTGGATTCGAACCTCCAATCTTTCAGTTAGCAGTCAAGCATGTTAAATCAAAGGAGTTTAGTTTTCCTTCTATTTTGGTATTCCTCAGACCAAATTAATTTTAAAGGTTTCCTACAGAAAAGTTGTACAAAACTAAAATATTAATATGTCCATAATAACTTTTCACATACAGGTAAACAAACGTGTATCCCCAGAAAGTTTTGATGCTCACTGCCTTTGTTTTAAATGTTCTCCCAAGCTGACTGAAACTACAAGGCATGGAGGGTCTGTGCTGGGGACTTTTGGGACCCCAAGGCAGAGCCTGCTTCCCTGCAAAGCACTGCACATTCCCCAAATAGTCACTCTGAGTGACAGCAGGGGGCGCCAGAGAGATACTGTTCTTTTCTTCCCCTACATGCCCTAATCTTCACATTAGACCTGATGGCTCAAAATATCCATTTATAACGTTTTAAAATTATTGTTTTTAATTCTGAAACATCTCAGAGTCCAAACAGACAACACTGAGACTTGAATTCCTGTGAAATATTTAAATCAAAAGCTTCTAAGATGCCAGAAGCTCTGGGGTTCTACAATGAGCCAACTGTAACCCCTAAATCAGGGACTGCCTGTCCGGTGGGGAACCTTTCCTGTCATTCCTTAATGGCCATCATGAGTGACAATGTTACATTTCCCACCAACAACCTCATAAAAAAGGAGAACATAAAATCTCAGTGCTAGCCTTGTTAAGGGTGTCTGCCTTAATGAGCCTTTCAATTTCTTTGTGAATTAAAGAGCATTAGTTCTCCTTCCAGCTCCAAAATATCATGCTATGCCTTTAAATGGCAGCGTTTCTATCTACTGTACAACTTTAAATAAATGTGCTACAACTGCTAACCAAAGGGTCGGCAGTTCGAATCCGCCAGGTGCCCCTTGGAAACTCTATGGGGCAGTTCTACTCTGTCCTCTAGGGTTGCTATGAGTCAGAATCGACTCGATGGCACTAGGTAGGTTACACACCCACTGGAGCCCTGGTGGCACAGTGGTTAAGCCCTACAGATGCTAACCAAAAGGTCAGCAGTTCAAATCCACCAGCCGCTCCTTGGAAACTCTCTGGGGCAGTTCTACTCTGTTCTATAGGGTTGTTATGAGCTGGAATTAACTCGACAGCAATGGGGTTTTGGTTATACACCCACTAAGTTCAAGAAGCACAAAACAAGACAGACATGGTCCCTGCCCTCAAGGAGCTTATAATCTAGAGAAGGAAACTGAAGTACACAAATAAAAGCAGCTGAGGACAGACCCTTAGAAAATTATGAGAGCACAGAGGCTACATAATTCCATTGAGGAGGGATAGGAGAAATCAAGGAAGGGACAAATTCCTTCACCACCTATTTAGTATAGACCTAGTCTGCTTCAAAATATTCACGGTTTCATGAAAAATATCGGCAGTTGGCCTAACTTCACAGGGACAAGATAGGTATTTTAAAAATAGGTGTGAAATGATATAAGCTGACAGAAATGCGAGATTTACAATTGCATGCCCAGTTCTGTTAGTAGTGTGTTGTTATAGGTGCTGTTGAGTCAATTCCAACTCATAGCGACCCCATGTGACAGAGGAGAACTTAAACCACAGGGTTTCCAAAGCCGTAAACCTTTACAGAAGCAGACTGCCACATCTTTCCCTACACAGAGCAGCTGGTGGGTTCAACCCACTGATCTTTTGGTTAACAGCTGACAGCTTAACCACTGTGCCACCAGGGCTCCTGTTAGTAATGTAGAGAAACAAATTTAGAAGTATTAACAACATAATAATTTTAAAAGGGTAAATAACACTACTAAAGTTAAAAGGGAAAAAGAAAAGCCTTGGTAAGATCTGGCAAGTCTATACAAATGAGAAAATGAAAATATTCCAGACCAAAACAAATTGTACTCCTTAAGAAGACACGAAACATTCTGAATGTTCAGTGGATGAATATACGTACTCCGTCGTATCTGGTTTCTTCGGCTTTCATTTGGTGTTATCAAGGTATATGCGCCTGTGCTAGAATGAAGAGAAAAAAATGCTTATTTCATGAGAAATTACTCATTCCTATAGCCAAGCCAGCCTATCTGACTGGGTTCTGTTCTGACTCATGCCAACCCCATGTGTGTGAGGAGTGTAGAACTGTGTTTCATAGGGTTTTCAGGGGCTGGCTTTTTGGAAGTGGATCACCAAGCCTTTCTTCTGAGGTGTCTCTGGGTAGACTTGAACCTCCAACCTTTCAGTTAGCAGCCAAGCACGTTAGCTGTTTGCACCACCCAGGGACTCCACTAATTCATATAAGCCATCAGGTACTCTTCCTTCTAATATACTCTCCTTATCATCATCGCCATCAAATAGATACCATGGAAGATACAAAGACTGAGATGCCTCTGTCCCACGGGAGCTTATGACAACATGAAACAAATACATACCGCCAAATACAGAAATACAAAGCAAACAATGAACAGTGGCAAGTGACTGCTTCACGTTGGCTCTTGGTGGACTGTCTCTGTAGGACTCCATTGAGCCTCTTGCTGGCCCTCATGTGTAAGTACCGTTAAGATAGCTTTAGACTGGTATTCTCATGCCTGTTATCCACAACACATCCAGAGTACAGAAAACACTCATCTATCCTTTATCCCCATAAACTCTGAGAATGCAGGCCATCTGCAGTGCAGCTACCTCCTCTTGACCACCCATTTGAGTAGCCAAATGGCCCAGTCTTGTGCCTTTAGACAGCTGTCATCAAGTCAACTCCAACTCACAGCTACCCCACGTACAACAGAGTGAAATGCTGGCCAGTCCACCATCATCCTCATGGTCACCAGTGTATTCAAGTTCATTGTTGCAACTATTGTGCCAATCCATCTTACCAAGGGTCACCCTCACCCTCACCAGCCCTCTGTGTCACCAAACAGATGTCCTCCTCCCGCAGTCGATCCCTTCTTATGATGTGTCCAAAGAAAGTGCGTCAGACAATGATCCGTTGTGATCCATAACGTTTTCATTGGCACATTTTTAGAAGAAGATTGCCAGATATTTCTTCCTAGTCTGTCTTAGTCTGGACCCTCCACTGAAACCTTTCTACCATGGGTGACCCTGCTGGTATTTGAAATACCAGTGGCACAGTTTCTAGCATCATAGCAACATGTAAGTCATCACAGTAGGACAAACTGACAGCTGGTGTTGGCTTGTACCCTTAGGGTGAGTGTTGGCTTATACCCTTAGGGTTTGACTTTTCTAGTCATGAGTCTATTGGGCCACTCATTAGTCTGGGACACAGGTTGAGCATAAACAAGAACTCAAACTGGGAAATCAGGGAATCTGATATAAAGAAGGCTTCATTTAAGCAAAAGTATTCTACACCAAGGCTCTGGGAAGCTGTTAACATACCGTGAGCTTGTCGGGGCAGGAACTGTGCTTGATTGATCTTTGCAGGCCCAGCACCCGGAACAGTGCCTGGTACAAAGTAGCTGCTTGATAAATGTGGGCTGAATTGAAATGAAACCAGTCTATTAGTCTGTGCTGCGGGGGTGACTATTCCCTGAGATGATCCATGTGGCCCCACCGTAGCATGAATTGTTAAAATCCACCTGTTGCCGTTGAGTCGGTTCCAAGTCATAGCGACCTCTAGGACAGAGTTTCCAAGGAGTGCCTGGTGGATTCAAACTACCGACCTTTTGGTTAGCAGCTGTAGCACTTAACCACTACGCCACCACGGTTTCCACATGAATAGTTAGCAGAGCAAAGGTACAGCACAGCAACAGAAAACAGCATGCACGTGGGTACAGTTTTACGAAAACGCTGTAGATAAACACAATCAGTTTTAAAATGTAGGTTTTCTGGGGGGAAAAAAAAATCAGATGCTCTTAGAAGTCTCTCTTCAACGTGGAATGTACAATTTCGAAGGCCAAATTAGCAAAGATTGAACGGGAGAGGCCAAAAGTGCTGATTAACACAAACCATTTCTTTCTTATCTCATTATTTCGTAGCAATGTGTCTTCAGCCAGCTTCAAACTGGGCTTTAATTTCAGACTTGTAAGTGTGAGGTGTACAACCACCTTTGCCTGCAAATGGGGCTGCTGGACGCCCCATTACCTAACGCATATCAGCAGACGTTGCCTGTGTAGCCTAGGATGCATACAAATTAGAAATACAAAATTGGGAGGCTGTCGCTGAAAATTAATCCCTTGTCCATTACATATTCTTTGTTCACCCTAAGAAAGATTTTTCACTTGAATGCCAGCACTTAACGGGAGCTTGGGGACGGCAATTCTACAGCGGTACCTGCAAACCTGGATGTGATGCAATGGTGAGCCATCCTGCAGAGCCGAAAAGATGAAACACTAGACAACGATGAAACGCTGCACAGCTTGCCACGTCTGCTACGGTTGTGGTACAGAACTTCTCCCCACACCGGGGATTTGGCTACACCGCAGGTGAGTAGTCCTCAAACTTTAGCGAGCACCAGTATCCCCTGGAGGGGCTTGTTAGAAGGCAGAGTTTCTGAATCAGTAGGTCTGGAGGGGGAACTGATAACTTGCGTTGCTAACAAGTTTTCAGGTGAGGCTGATGTTCTTGATCTGCAGACCACACTTGGAGAACCACTGCATGGATCAGTCAAGGTGTCTTAGTAACCAGCTGGCCACCTCACACGTATCAGAGTAAACTGTGCTCTGTAGAATTTTCAATGGCTGATTTTTCAGAAGCCGATAATCAGTGCTTTCTTCCGAGGCACCTCTGGGTGGACGCCAACCTCAAGCCTTTCAGTTAGCAGCCAAGAACGTTACCCATTAATTATCGAAAAAGGCACAGGAGTTGTATCACATGCCCAAGACCACAAGGTATAAATTAAGCAGCAGCGCTGAGACTCAAAACTCAGGACTTTTGACTCAGACCAGTGAGCTGGCCGCAGCTAACTTTTCAACTCAGTGTAAAAAGCATAAATTATGATTAACTTCAGCCTCTTGATAGACTTTCAAGCAATGCAACCTATTTAATTAAGCACCTGTTACGGACTTCTTGTGTTAGGGTCTATGGGGAGTGAAGAGAGATACCAAAAAACGGATTCAGACCACTTTAGTGGAGCTTATAGTTTAGTTGAGACCCTGGGTGTTGTGAACAGTTAATGTGCCGGCTGTTAACTGAATGGTTGGAAGTTCAAGTCTACCCAGAGGCACCTCAGAAGAAAGGCCTGGCTATCTACTTCTGAAAAAAATCAGCCATTTGAAATGCTATGGAGCACAGTTCTACTCTGACACACATGGGACTGCCATGAGTCAGAGCTGACTCGATGACAATTGGTTTTATACTTTAGTTAGAACAATCCATAAAATCACAGACGCACACCACAAGGATATAGAATCAAGTGCCAGAGCAACGGATGTAAGTAGAGATCCGAGGCAGAGGAGATTTACAGATGGCCCAGAGGCGTAGAAAACTTCAGGGAAGAATAACAAGTTGAAGCTTAAAGGATAAGATCTGAAATGGCAAAAGTGTTTCTTTGCTAGTCGGCTAACAGGAGCTTCACAGAGAATTTTCCAAGTTCCATGGGTCTTAGGGAAATTTTGGAAAATATTTGGAAAGAAAACTCAGTGGGTTTTCTTTCCAAATATTTTATTCTTTGCAAAAATTTACCTATGGTATTTCCCAAATATTTCTTTCCAAAATTTATTCTACAATGTCGAATCTCATTAAATGGAAGTCTGACATTATACCTGAATCTTTTAGTCTCTGGAACAGGACTTAGTCAATATTTGGCCAATGTGTCTAGCCTACAGATATCCAGACACAATACAGAGACATACATGAAAAGAGAGAAAAAATTATCTGGCCTTGAAAATCAGAGGCTTGTTAACATAACCCTTAGGCTCAAGGGCAGTGGTCCCAGAAATCAATGTTTTACATTACAGAATGTCTTCACAGCATTTTTAGAAACATTTTGTTGGCTAAAAATGCCAGATCTCAAACATTTTATAATATTCAGAAGAAAACATTTCCAAGTAATTGAGCTTCTATTTCTCTTACATGTTAAGTCCAAAAAGCTGCTTTTTATTTTTCAGTATCATGTGGCAGAGTATACCTTTCTAGATACACATACTCGGCCCTTCTCTCTTGGTTTTTTCTTGACATAAATGGCAAGTGTGACTTATTCATGTTTTCAGCCAATTAGTTTCAACCCACAGCAAGGGCCTCAGCTGTTTTAACCCCGTGTCATCTGTTTCCTCAGTGTGACTCTCAAAGCTGTGACTCTAGACAAGCCCAAGCAACCTATATTTAGTATGCTGGTCATCTTCCGATTAAGCAACATTCAAGCTCCTGAAATAAATGTGTATCTTTGAAAATGAGTTTCCTTAATTACGTCATTGAAATTTAATGAAATATCTCAATTCCTAAGATTATTTTCACTTTCCACCAGTGCACATCAGTGATCTACACTAAGGGAGAATATACAAAAGAATAGTCCAAGACAAAGAGAAATATGTTTTTCTGCCCTGTAAAAGAAAAACACCTATAAATGGAAAAGATATTTGAGAAACCTTTTTCTTGCGAGGTGTCTCCTGAGATGTACAACCACTTCTCTCATTTACCTTCTTGCACAATTTTCATTACCTCTCATCAATAAGCACTCCATGGAAAAATGTTATGCTGAAGTCATGAGAAATATCTTGGCTGGCTAAAGGGTGATGTAAATATATTCCCTGGTGTGTAAAAACTGCACCGGATGTCATTAGAATTTCTAATTGGGAACAATACTGATCTGACTGAAAATGAATCGTAGTCAACAGTAAAAATTCAGAAAGGTATAGATTAGATTATAATCGAATAGTTTCAAGCGCAATGGCAGGCCACACGACGTGTGTTCTCATCAGATGCTATCGAGTCAATTCTGACCCATAGTGAACCCATGTGACGGGGGAGTAGAACTGCCCCATAGGATCTTGTTGGGTATAATTTTTACAGAAGCAGATCGCCAGGTCTTTCTCCTGCAGAGCTGCTAGGTGGATTCAAACCACCAACCTTTCGATTAGCTGCCAAGCACTTAACCATCTGTGCCACCAGGGCTCCTTACATGAAGTCTACTGGTCTACAAAAACTTGGTTTGAGCTTTTCATAGTTCAAGAAAATCTTACCCTCGTATGTATATAAATTGAAGGGAAGAAGAATTCTGGTTAATCAAAGGAACAAGACTGAGCTTTATTTAGCTTCCATCTTGGTTTTTATTATGGGATTTTTTTGAATAGAAGGACCCGACACTATTTTTAGTCGGTATGGGATCAAAACTTGTGAGGCTCTCAGATTTCCAAAAGTTTTTTTTTTTTTTTTAAACCAGCCAAATTCTCAAGAAAAAAAAAAACAGAAAATGACAAGATCAGGCGGAGTAACCATCCTTGAGCCGAAGCCCAGCTTACCAGGCCCAGCCCAGGAGCCACATCTCAGGGGGGGCCTCCTTCCTTCTCTGTGCTCTCAGAACCTGCACAGCCACAATATCACTCTGGCAAGAGATGATGCCAAGCTAGTGAGTTCTCCCATCAGTGTAACACACAGCTCCTGCTAGAGGACTGAGTAGACACCCAGAAGAAAAGGATAAACAAACAAGAGGTTATCAGGGCTTTTGTAGATTTGCTGGCTTTATAGAAACTAGACAAAGGTAACACACACACACACACACACACACCAGCATCCCCATGGTTTAGTGAGATATGGTAAATTCGTGCAAATCAGAAAAGAGTGCCTGCTATTACAGACAGAGACAACCTCATGCTAGGGTGTATGGCTTGGTATACGCTTTAGCCCCCAACCACTGCCTTAGCTGGAAAGTCTGTGTAGCTATCAACCTACACAACCATGGAAGGTGGTCCTGAGAGATGTCACTTTTTGTTCACTTAAAAAATAAAAAGTATACAAAAATTGCCTCAAGATGGATCAATCACCTACACAGTTGCAATCATTTTCTATCCCACTTTCACTTGTAAGTTGTTTTCCCAAGTCAATTAAACAAGTAGGATGCCGTGATGCTAAACAGCTGCATAGTATTTCATCACATGTATGCGTCACAATATAACCATTCACTTGACCATTTTAGTTATTTCAGTTGTTTGCTATTATAAACAACCCTGCAGTATGGACAAAACATAAAGCTTTGCACACATCATTTTCCAGAAGAAAACCTGAACAGTGATCTAAAATCAGTACCCTGAACAGGAATGGGAACTAGACTTCTGTTTTCCTTCCATAGACATCCATGTGGCATTTCCAAAATACCAGAGACGCCTTGATCGTATTATTAATTTCCGTTTTCATGCTTGATTCTCCTCAATTCTTAAAATTAGAAAAGATGTTGGTCCTACCCAACATTTGTTCTTATCTCCTCCTTACTAACAGAACTCCTATATTATTAGAGTTGACAATGTACACAATTAAAAGACTATAGTCCTCAACAATTTCTACAGCCAGATGTAACCATGTCATTAAGTTTGGGAAATTGAGACATGTGAGCCATTGAGAGGGACTTATAGGAAAGTTCATTTAAATTGAGTCTGGCAGGCAGACAGAGAAAAAGAGCTTTTTTTTTGCTTTCCGCCTTCATGGAAGGATGAATTGGTAGCTGGAATTCAAGCAGCCATATTGGTCAAAGAGGCAACTTGAATACCGTAGACAGGCCTCAGGAATGGCAGAGCAGAAAGACTGGAGCAGGCTGGTGCCCTGTGACTGTAAAACCACCACATTGGTGGCAATCAGTGCCAAACTGACCCTAATTCTGTTAACTTCCTAACTATACAATTTTGAGCAAGTTACTTAGTTTTTCTAACTTTTTTTTTTTTAACCTATAAAATAAGGATAACAAACATCTCTCTCATAGAGTGTGGATATAACATTCTTAGAGCAACGCCGGGAAATAACAAATGTTCTATTATGACTGCCTATTATTTGTACTGTATCAGCCCTAGACTACCTACCTTTAGACTAATTTTATATATGAGATAAACAAACAAAGCTGTCTATGCTGCAGGTACCTATTTGGAGAATCTATTTTATTATATGTAATCATAATATACATATATTACATGACCAAAACCAAAAACAAAACCTGCTGCTGTCGATTCCGATTCAGAGGAAACCTATAGAACAGAGTAGAACTGCCCCATAGGGTTTCCAAGAAGAGGCTGGGGGATTTGAACTACCAACCTTTTGGTTAGCAGCCTGAGCTCTTAGCGACTGTACCATCAGGGCTACATATATTTATATATATATATATACATATATATATATAATAACCAAAAAAAAAAAAAATGCTGTCTAGTGGATTCTAACTCATAGCGACCCTATAGGACAGAGCAGACCTGCTCCATAGAGTTTTCAAGGCTGTAATCTTTAAGGAAGCTGACTGCCACATCTTTCTCCCGAGGAGCGGCTGGTGGGTTCAGACTGCCAGCCTTTCGGTTGGCAGCCGAGTGCTTAACTACCGCACCACCAGGTCTCCATATCATCCCACAGAGCTTACACATTACCCCAAAATACTTTAACATATAGCACCTAAGAACACAGACATTCTCTCCTTTTTGCACATAACATTATCACACCTAAGATGTTGAATATTGATACTATATTGCCTAATATTCATGATTGTTTCTATTTTTTTAATAGATCCTTCCCATCTCCACCTCATCCAGGGTCCAATCATGGATTACACAATCCTGTCATCTGACACGTCTCTTCTGACTCCTGTAATCTAGGACAGCTTCCCTGACTTTTTTCTTCCCTTCATGATAGACAATCTAGAAGAGTCCAGGTAAATGGTCTTATAGAAGGCCTCATGGTCTGGATTTTTCTGATTATTTCCTCATAATTAGACTCAGTTTAAACACTTTTGGGGAGAAGTACTACACAGAAGATGTTATCTAGGATTCCACTGTGACAACAAAGGTTGTTTTCTTGTCCAACTAAATAGTATGAGATCAATTACATATTAAAATAAAGATGAGAAATAGAATCTCTCTTCTCCTGCCTATAACCTTCTATCTGCAGTAGAAATCAAAGTGCAGAATGGCTCTAAGATTTTCTGCTTGGCATGAAGAGCCAAAAAGTGCAACTTACTTTCAAAATAAAGATTTCTTTATACCCAACTGTTTAACGTGGCTCTTTCTAAGGGCTGAAATTGCAGAGGGCTTTCACTCTCTACACTACTTTTGTAATGTTTGAGTTTTTGTAACAAGCAGGTATGACTTTACTTTTATAATCCAGGAAAGAGATTCCAAAGATTTTTAATAAAATGGGAAAATATTTAAAATAAAGATTTATTAAAGCAAGGCTCAGGCTTTCTTTCAAGATTCGGTAGCACAGGATTTCCACTCTTGCTAGTCCCATAGTAAAACACTGTACCCAGTTCAAGACAGACATGGAGTTTTAATGACAATAAATGTCTTCAGTTTTACTACAGGACTTTAATGGGTTCCCTTTTAAGTCTTCATATTTGGAAAAGAAAATTACCAACATTACAGAACAAAGGAACCTTTATGGGCTGATTCCCTGATAGAGAACAGATCCCCTTCAAATGCAGTCTTCTCCCTTTGATTATTTTTTTCATGCTCAGCTTTTGTTTCAGATTCAAATACACGCTGAAGAGCTGCAATTAACCTTAACAATACGTATAACCTTATGGCACTCCACTGACTTTGAAGTAAGTAACCTTGCTGTGTAATTGAACTAAGTTTCTTTATTCCTCATTTCTGATATGCTTCTACTGATTATTACAGGTATTAAGTGTTTTCAAGCTTTCATCAGCCTGTTGATTTACTGTTTCACTGTTTCAGCTGTCAAAGGCTTTTTGAAAAATGCCCACTCATTTTTGATGATATTGTATTTGAACAAAAATGATTGCTCCCCAAGACTTGGCTGACTACAAATACATCCCATACCGAGGAGCTGAATCTAGCTCTGAAGAGTTGGAAATTCCTTCTAAAAACGTGACCATAATTTCTACTGTCCTGCATAAACATGAAGGCAAATTTGATCTAATCAAATCAAAGTGTCTTTCCTATCCATCCACTGCAACCATCTCTTCTGTCATACATAGAATTGGGCTTTTCAAGCTGTAGGTGGTAACCCTTTAGTGAGTTATGAAATCAACTTGGTGGATTTATTTTTAATGAACAAGAACAGAAAATGTCAGAGTGCATCACACATAAGAGTACTACTTTGTGAAACTTTTGTGTGAGTTATATATATATCCTCATATATACACATACATGTATCCTGTCGATGGAAAAGGAATTACTCACTAGAGTCTACGGACCAAAATCTGAAAACCACTGGAAGGTAATAAATTGTTGAGGTTGCTCAGAAACAGTGACAGTGAGAGAGTTGCTGTAATACAAGCCCACCAAGCCTGCAATTTACAAAATGCAACAGGACAAAGTGGATTCCCACAGAAACTTTATTCTTGCAAATTACTTTTGCATGCTAGCCATTTACAACTGAATAAATGTTGTATTACTCTTTCTGTATCACCCCTCCCCTTGTTGTTGATTTTAGGTGCCATCAAGTCGATTCCAACGCAGGTGACAGAATAGAACTGCTCCGTAGGGTTTTCTCGGCTATAATTTTTACAGGAGCAGATTGCTAGGTCTTTTTGCTGTGGAGCCACTGGGTGGGATAGAACCACCAACCTTCCGGTTAGCAGCCCAGAGGTTACCTGTTGCGCCACCAGGGCTCCACTACTGTCTTTAGCCTATATCATTTCTATTTTCTTGATGTGAAAATACAACAATCCATAGGAAATTAGCTAGCTGTACTATCATTCCTCCTTCTAGCTCCATATCATGTTAAGAATGCAGATGTTGGCAGATAGTCTCAGGTTTGAGTCTTGATTCTCTGAAAAAACCCACAAGACCTTGGAAATCATTTAATCTCTCAAGACTCAGTTTCCTTATCTATAAAAAGTCCAAGTGTTTATTATGAAGAGGAAATGCAATAACACATGTGACATGCTTACCACAAGGTCTAGCACGTGATTAAGAGTTGGAGACATATGAGCCAAACCCAAACCCATTGCTGTCAAGTCAATTCCGACTCATACTGACCCTATAGGACGGAGCAGAACTGCCCTACTGGGTTTCCAGGGAAGCAGACTGCTGCATCTTTCTACCCTCGAGCAGTTGGTGGGTTCTAACCACTGACTTTTCAGTTCGCAGCTGAGTGCTTAACCACTGCGCCACCAGGACTCCTTTCCCATATGAGCTACTGATAGTTATTTAGGTTTCAGTCTCTTAGGAGTACCCAGTTTAACTATTCCAGGTCACAGCTAATTTACCTTACTCCTTACTCTAACCCAATACTGTATTGCTAAAAAAAATTTTTTTTTTTTTTAATGAAACATTTCTTATTTCAACAATTAGTCAAATAGGCAGAGCTCTACTGATTTGTTGGGTATTAGGATCTGGTAATCATTGAGACACCTACCCAGCTCATTGAGCCATATCATTGTTATTAGGACTTAAATTGCTGTTTTACAAACTTTCTGAATGCTTATGAGCCTAGCTTGAAGACTGAGTTAAATAGTTCCCTAATGAGTAACGATCTGTATTGAGCCTTCAAGAAAATTACTCATTACAATCAATCACAGATCTTCTCTTCCAATGTACTAATATTTCATAGCACTAAAAGGAACTTCAGTATTATTCAGTTCTTCATCTCCAGGGAGGAGCAATAGCTGGATAGCTCACTTCAAGACGCTCAACATCTATGTTCTTGTTAACTACTGCCCAGTAGGCCCTGACTCATGGTGGCCCTGTGCACAAGGGAACAAAACACTTGCCCAGTCCTGTTCCATCCCCATGTTTATTCTCTCAGGGCTATATGGAGAGAAGGAAGAGAAATCTGAAGCATAGCCATGACGAAGAAATAGTGAAGGCAGTTCTCATAGGCTCTAAAAAGTTTGCAAAAATGCGCATTTAATTTAAGGCTATTTCATATGGCCAGTCCAGATTCAAACGAGGTGAATCAAGATGACTTAGCAAGTTTTTGGTGTTCTGTCTTAGACATAAGAAATCATACTTCAGGGTTTCAGAATACACCCAATAATTATTCAATAGTGATTTGTATAAAAGTTAAACTAATACTATGACTTAACGACTATATTACCATATAAACAAACAAAAACAAAACAACAGTTGCCGTCAAGTCAATTCTGACTCACGGTGACCCCATGCATGTCAGAGTAGAAGTACATTCCATAGGGTTTTCAATAGCTGTAACCTTTCAGAAGTAGGTCAGCAGGCCTTTCTTCCAAGATGCCTCTGGGTGAATTTGAACCACCAACCTTTCAGTTAGTAGCCAAGTGTTTAACCATTTGTGCCATCCAGGGGCTCCATATTATCATATAAAAAAATATATATATATATACCCACCTTATATTTACAAGCAGTAAATATAAGGTGCTAACCAAAAGGTCAGCAGTTCAAATCCACCGGCCGCTCCTTGGAAACCTATGGGGCAGTTCTACTCTGTTCTATAGGGTTGCTATGAGTTGGAATTGACTCAACAGCAATGCAATATTTACAAAATTTTTGATACTAATGAACACAACACCCTTCAAGGAGAAAAGAGAGAAAAGCAGGGATTGGCAGTCATTAATAAGCAATTATACCAAGGCTTCCTTCATTTTCTCTTGAGATTTGGGGCTAAAGAGAAGGAAAAGTAAGTTACTAGGGTTATTTCCTTGTCTCAAACCAGCAAGCCAGTGAGAAGCACTGAAGTTGAAGGATAGAGACTCGGGAATATCCTTTGGACCCCAAGGCAGGAAATAATAGGCAGAAAGAAGAAAAAAAAAAGTGAGTTTTCTCCATATGCATCTATAGCACCCCAACAATGGGCATGAAATAGTTGCTGTGCCTAAGGTTGTGGTCAGGTGTCAGTTTGCGTCCTTCAAGAAGCAGACCCACCCCGACTGTCAGCTTGTCTTGCTGTGGTGACTTGCATGCTGCTATGACACTGGAAGCTATGCCACCGGTATTTCAAATGCCAGGAGTGTCACTCATGGTGGCGCACAGGTTTCAGCGGAACTTCCAGACTAGGACAAATTAGGAAAAAAGATCAAGGGATCTACTTCCAAAAATTAGCAATGAAAACCTTACAGATTACAACAGAATAATGACACAAAAAGCGCTGGAAGATGGCCCATCCAAGCTGGAAGGCACAATAGCCCCAACTGTGGACTCAAACATACCAGCGACCTTGAGGAGGGCTCAGGACTGGGCAATACTTCATTCTGCTGGACACACGGTTGCCATGACAACTAACGACCACAGAAGTAGAAAAGACCAGATTAGGAGCGCAAGAGATTTACTGGGGAACACCTGTGAAAGACAGAAGAGGTGGAATCAGAAGTAGGCAGGGAAAGCCTTGAGAAAATGGGACAGACCTGATACCTATGAAAGGAGAGAGGGAAGGAGGATTGTGTAGGAAGAGCCTCAGGCTTCCATACAGTTCTGGGAAAATCTTGACAGGGCAGCGAGGAATCTTCAAGCAAAATTTGTCCCATGGAGGAGTCCCACATGGGCCTGGGATGGGCTGGCACTAGCACCCTGACCCATTCACACATTGGCTGGGGAGTGCTCTAGCACCCCGCCCACCTCAGACTTTGGCTGGGGAGTGTTCCAGCACCCCACCCGGCTCAGATATTGGCTGGGGAGTGCATCACACCCCGCCCCTCTCACGCATTGGCTGGGGAGTGCACCAGCACTCCGCCCCACCCAGGGATTGGCTGGGGAGTGCACCAGCACCCCACCCCGCTCAGATATTGGCTGGGGAGTGCACCAGCACCCCGCCCCACTCAGGCATTGGCTGGGGAGTGCACCAGCACCCCGCCCCACCCAGGCATTGGCTGGGGAGTGCACCAGCACCCCGCCCCACCCAGGGATTGGCTGGGGAGTGCACCAGCACCCCGCCCCACCCAGGGATTGGCTGGGGAGTGCACCAGCACCCCGCCCCACTCAGGCATTGGCTGGGGAGTGCACCAGCACCCCGCCCCTCTCACGCATTGGCTGGGGAGTGCACCAGCACCCCGCCCCTCTCACGCATTGGCTGGGGAGTGCACCAGCACCCCGCCCCTCTCACGCATTGGCTGGGGAGTGCACCAGCACCCCGCCCCACTCAGGCATTGGCTGGGGAGTGCACCAGCACCCCGCCCCGCTCAGGCATCGGCTGGAGAGTGCACGAGCACCCCACCCGGCTGAGACATTGGCTGGGGAGTGCACCAGCACCCCGCCCCACCCAGGCATTGGCTGGGGAGTGCACCAGCACCCCGCCCTACTCAGGCATCGGCTGGAGAGTGCACGAGCACCCCACCCGGCTGAGACATTGGCTGGGGAGTGCACCAGCACCCCACCCCACCCAGGTATTGGCTGGGGAGTGCACCAGCACCCCGCCCCTCTCACGCATTGGCTGGGGAGCGTGCAGAGTAAGCCTGCTCTCAGAGCAGAGGGTGCAGTGGATCCGAAGGGCAGCAGCTGGCACTGGCAGTAAACTCTGCTCCCAGTAGTAGGTTCTTTTGAAGTTCTGAACAGCACACTTCCCTAGCTGCCACACAGGCCATTTAAACTCCTAAGGATCCCGTAGATCACAGCTCAAACATCACCTCTAGGGAAAGCTTTTCCTCCTCCCAAGACTAGCTCAGGCCCTGAATTTCTTTTATAGTACTTATAAAGAGTTATTTGTGTAATTATCTGATTAGTGCCTGCCCCGTCGATTAGACAGTGAGCTCCAGAAGAGTATTTCTTGTGTTGAATAGTTATTCGTTCTTACATTTTTAATTAAGTACCCTGAGCTAGAGATCCTCTTATTGTAGGGTTGTTGAAAGGAATGAAAAGTTAATATATGTAGCACATTTATACACAGTAAGCAATACATAAGCGTGTGCTGCTATTGCTCATCTTAAGCCTCTACACTGCGCAATCTAACCAGTTGCCATGGAGTAGACTCCAACTCACGACGACCTGTGTGTGTCAGAGTAGAACTGTGCACCACGGGGTTTTCAATGACTAAGTTTTTGGAAGCAGATCACCAGGGATTTCTTCCTAGGTGCCTCTGGGTGGATTCAAACCAACTCTTCTGTTAGCAGCCAAGCATGTTAACCATTTGCACAACCCGGGGACTCTGTGCAGTATAGATTACAAATATGTTAAGGTAAACTGAATCTGTAATTATGTTTAAGTTAACTCTATAGTAAAATTCCACATTATGGTTCATTTTCAGAATATCTTTTTATTTCTTTCAAGCAACTCCAAGCTAAAGACCACCTCCGTATGGTTACAGACAAGTATCTGAATAAAGTGAGCCCTATGGTGTTTTCAATCGCCTCATATGCATGTGAAAGCTGAACACGACCAAAGAAGACCAAAGAATTGATGCCTTTGAATTGTGGTGTTGGTGAAGAATATTGACTATACCATGGACTGCCAAAAGAATGGGCACATCTGTCTTGGAAGAAGTACAGCCAGAATGCTCCTTAGAAGCAAAGATGGTGAGGCTACATCTCACATACTTTGGACATGTTATCAGGAGGGACCAGCCCCTGAAGAAGGATATCATGCTTGGTAAAGTAGAGGATCAGTAAAAAGAGAAGATGATCCTCAATGGTATGGATTGACAGAGTGGCTACAACAATGGGCTCAAACATAGCAACGACTGTGAAGATGGTGCAGGACCAGGAAGTGTTTCACTCTGTTGTACACAGGGTCGCTATGAGTCAAAACTGACTCAACGGCACCCAACAACAACAACATACTACTAATATCACAAACAAAAGCCTATTACCAAGAATTGGTAAAGCCAGGTGAAAATTCCTTCCAGAAAAATCTCTGCTTTAGTCTGATATTTAAGTAGATGTGATATAAGTTACCACGAGATGTCTATAATCAAGTAATACATTGAAAGGGAGGGTAAAAGATTACTTTGGATTAGAGTTTTGTGTAAACTTTTTTCTTTTTAAATCTGTGTACATAGTTTACACTACTTAGGGACAAGATAAAATCACCAAGTAATAATAATCAGGAAAGCCAATATGAGTAAATACACTTGAAACCTGTGAGAGCCCGAACTTGACAGGACTGCCTTCTTCTTCCAGGTCTCGCAAGTTTTCGGCCTTTGACAGGGTTCAGTCTTACCACTTTTCTATTGCTCTCTATTCATGGAAAATATTTGAGTTTTCCTTCTCTGACAGGTTTCTGCCTTACACAGGTTCTGGCTTTCACAGCTTTTATTGTACTTGGAATTATTTATCTCCAAACATAGTCAAGAATTCAGCTTTGCTGGAGGGTTTATCAGACAGAGGTCCTCAGAAATTTTAAGATTGCCACAGATTTTTACTAGTGTATCTTATTTATACATAAGTAGGTGTTTTGGGTGTTTTACATCAGTGTGTTTTTACAGGGACAAATGCCTGACTTCGGGGTGATTTAGCATAGCAGTTGGGCAATAAATATAAATAGCTGCCTCAAGTCCAACTCCTGGCGACCTTACATACAACAAATAATTTCAAATTGAGAAGGAACAATAAAGCTTCACTATTAAAGCCCTTAACTTTATCCTTCCTTTTTTTCCTTAAATTCACATCAGGATATCCTTCCAATTTCTCTCCAAATAAACCCTTCTGAATTTACTTAAATTGGTTTCACAGAGATGTTATTTGCCATTCAACCCCTCTCCGTGGTTTCCCACTTCCACTGAAGGAGACCAGTGAGAATAAACTGTGGATCTAAGTGACTAGTGGAGATGTAAGGGGAATCCCGAGTGGTCCAAACAGGATCTTAGATGTTAACACCTAGAAGAAAATGGATTGTAATGCTCTGCTCACTGCAACAGGTTCAGGCGAGTAAATGAAGAGTTGTCTGAGAGATCCCTGAACTCTCCCACATACTCTCTCTAATGGTCTGTTCTCAAATCTTCTTAGAAATCACAAAACAGTAGCACTGGGGTCTTCTGGGTCTTTAGGCCTCGATAATTAATCAGAAAACTGTCCCTTTCTGAGTCATTTGGTCCAGCAAGGGGCTGGGGTAATTTATAATCAAATAGGAAAACAGAAGCAACCGCTAATGTTTATGAGATGATATGAGCTGGCGAATAAATGGTTATATCTAAGTAGATGCTTTTTAATAGAAGAAAGAAAAAAAAAAAAAGACATGTAAGCGTGTTTATCATCAACCCAAGAACAAATGTCCATGCCCTCCATTGCTATTAAATACTACAACTTACAGATTTCTAGGTTACTTGAATTAATGAGCTTCTATTGTTGCATGATAACGTATTATTCTCAGGGTGGGAGAAACACAGCAATGTCTATTTGAAATCACATAGATCATCCGCCTCATTGAAGGGTCACCCTAAGCTGAATAATATTAAAAGCTGGTACTTAGGAATTCTTTCAAAAGTTCAGGGATGAAAGAAAATCTGTTTACTGGTTATAAGGTTATATACTGTTTCTTAGCAACCAATGTTTGTCTTTCATGTGACTAGAAGTTTATGAAAAAGGGAAAACTAAAAATAAAACCATTGGGACCATTACGATTCATTGAGGCAGCGCTTCAAAAGCGGTACTGTCTTTACAGGAGCTCTGGTGGCACAGTGGTTAACAGCCATGGCTGCCAACCAAAAAAAAGGTTGGCGGTTTGAATCCACCAGCTGCTCCTTGAAAACCCTATGGGGAAGTCATAGTGTGTCTTAGAGTATCGCTATGAGTTGGAATAGACTTGAGTGCAATGGGCTTGGTTTTGGCTTAACGTCTTTAAGCACTGGGGAGGAAAGAAAGGATCACTGGCACTCTGCATAATAAATGTTTCCTGAAAACTAACTGTAGTCCTTTTCACCAAAGACCAAGGATAAATGCCACTCATCTGTTTGAGTGTGTAGCACATATCAACACCAGAGACCAGAAGCCTGGGGGCACCGTAGAGGCTCACTCCTCTGGCTCCAGGAGGCTGGTTGGTCTTGGAGTATCCATGTGATGAAAGCTCACTCCTCCACGTGGCATGTGGATCTTCTGCCTACCCTAGATCGCATGGGGGCATTGGTGGTTCAGGGACAGAATTCTCTCCTTCCATGTAGGAGACTTTGGTTTAATTTCCAGCCAATGCGCTTCAGGCTCAGCCACCTCCTGTCAGTGGAGGCTTGCGTGTTGCTATAGTGCTGAACAGGTTTCAGCGGAGTTTCCAGACTAAGACACACTAGGAAGTAAGGCCTGGCAATCTGCTTCTGAAAACCAGCTAATGAAACTTCTGTGGATCACAATGGTCCAATCCGCAACCGATCATGGGGATGGTCCAAGATTGGGCAGCTTTTTGTTGTGTTGTGCACGGGGTTGCCATGAGTGGGGGTGACTACAGGGCAGGTAACAGCCAACCCTGGCAGCTGACATGACAATGCCATTTAGGGCACCAATCTTTTTATAACAGTAAGGGAAAACTCATTTTCCTATTAGAGTTCTAGAGATACCTAGAAAATGAGTAAGAAGCCCAGGTGGTTTCTACATACCCTTACCTTTCAATCCCGCAGAGTCACAGACAGAGATTCCCTGCTTCTTGAAGAAATGAGGACTGGGATATTTAGCAAGGGACCTCAAAGTTAGAGGATAATTTATGAATGCTTTTTTATTTAGGGAAATGAACCCTCATTTCCCTCAACAACCCTGTCATTTGGGCCCCGCACCTTTAAATTCCAACAATCCAGAAGGTGCCCATGAAATTTGTTTGGGTCCGGTGCTCCCGCCCCTCACCAGAGGTTGTTAAATACTTACTGCTGGAGCCTCTGGCCTGCGTGCTCTGGGGTGTCCCGCGAAGGGTCCTCGGGGGCCGACTCCAAACCCTGTCTCTGGCCTGGCAGCGGGTCCAGCTGCCCGCTCCGCGCAGAGTGGTCCCAGGCGGGGCGGGTCGCGGGGGTGGCCCCAGACCCCGAGCCCACCAACCTGCTGCGAGAGTACATGGCTCAGAGCCGCTGGATCAGGGCCGCTGCCGCCGGGGGTGCGGGCTGGGACGCCCCACGAGTCTCGAGATAAGATTCCAAAGAGCAAGGGCGGCGGTTTTAACAGCTGAGTTTCGATTTCTCGCTAGCAGCTGTAGACTGCGCCCGCCCAGGGGGGGTTTCCCCATTCATTCGCCAACGAGGCGCCCTCTGACTTTCAGGCATTTAGCAGCTTCGGCCGCGCCCGCCCTCCGGGGATGTTGGATTGAGTGCAGAGTCAGAGGGCTACAGGGGAATGGGTTTCAGGTCTCACAGCCACCTTAAAGGACGATGCAGATCACCGTGATCAGCCACGGACACCTTGGGGGCGAGTGCCCCAGTGACTAGGATTCTAAAGATACTTTAGGGACTGTTTTAACAGGTTACCCCAATTTGAGGTGAGTGCTGGGTATCTGAGATACTGAGAAATGGGTCAACAATATTCTAACCCTAAGGCACCAGAGATGAGGTCAACAGTTAGAATCTCTAAACAAAATGTCGCCCCTTTTTTCACTGCTGTTTGGTTGCTGTGCAGATACTTTCAAGTTAAAGGAAATGGAAAGTGAAATCAAAAGTAAAAAGTCACAAAGCTGGAGAAGGAGCTGAGAGGTAGGTGTAATTCTCCAGGCAGCCTTGCTAAGTGATTGACCAGACATTCAAGAAATATTTATTAAATACCTGCGCTGTGTAGAGCAAGGCCCCTGGGAGGCACAAATGGTTTGCACTGGACTACTAACCTTGGTGGATGGAACCCACCCACCAGCACCAGGAATAAAGAGGCCCGACAATCTGCCTCTGTAAGACTACAGCCAAGAAACCTCTATGGAATAGTTCTACTCTGTAACACCTGGGGTGGCCATGAGTTGAAACTGACTCAACAGCAAGAGGTTTGGGCTGGAGTGTGGTTCGGTTTCTGTGCTGGGCATTGCGCATGATTCAGCCATGGTGTGGGGCTTTATTAAACACAGGTTTGCAGAGTTTGTTTCTGTAGTGCTAGGGGTGGGTCCTGGTGCCCATATTTTTAAAAACTTCCAGATGATTCTGATGTGCACCCGGTTGAGCGCCAGTCACAACACTGGGTATACAAAGATAAGTGAAGGCTCTTCCCTCACATAACCTGTGTTCTAGGAGACAGGTACACGCATGCTAAGGCCACCATGGAAAAAGTGAAGTAGCAGGCAGATGTGTAAGGCTAGTGGAAACACAAGGAAAAGCAGGATTAGCCCTCTGGCTGTGGAAGAAAGGGCCTGGTGACCAACTCCCATAAGATTAAAAAAAAAAAAAAAGGAACCATTGCCCATGAGTTAGTTCTAACTCATGGCAACCCCTTGTGTTCAGGGTAGAACTGTTCTCAGTAGGATTTCCAATGGCTGTGATCTTACGGAAGGAGTCCTTGGGTGGCACAGATGGTTAAGCGCTGAACCACTAACCAAAAGGTTGTCAGTTCACACCCAGCCGGGGACTCCTGTGGCAAACTGCTTCCAAACTGTCATAGCCTGAAAACCTTATAGAGTACAGCTCTACCCTGCGCATGTGGGGTCACCATGAGTCAGAATTCACTTGGCGGCAACTAACAACAACAACAATCTTAAAGTCTTTCTTTCAAGGCACCGCTGGGTGGATTCCAACTGCCAGCCTTTCAGTTAGAAGCTGAGATCAATCTGTTTGCTCCGCCCAGGGACCTTCCCCACAAGATTTAAAAAACAACAACAAAAAAGTTGCCATGGAGTCCATTCCAACTCATGGTGACCCCACGTATTACAGAGTAGAACTGCACTCCATGGGGTTTTCATGCTGTTGACCTGGAAGCTGATTGCCTGGCCTTTCTTCCAAGGCACTGTGGAGCACAGTTCTATTCTGACATACATGGGGTCACCATGAGTCAGAATTGACTTGACAGATGAGAAGACAGGAGAAGGCAGGAAAGCTGATAATGGGGAACCCAAGGTGGGGAAGGGGAGAACGTTGACCTATTGTGGGGTTGGCAACGAATGTCACAAAGCAATATGTGTATTAATTGTTCAATGAGAAACTAATTTGCTTTGTAAACCATCTAAAGTACAATAAAAAAATTTTAAAAACATTATTTTTAATATATGAAATTTCTAAAAAAAATTGACAGCTACAGGGCAGCAGCACTGAGTATTACAGGAAAAAGACCTTTAAGATGGAACCACAAAAGCCATAGGAGTTCAACAGGAAGAAGACACAATGGCAGAGGTTCGTGGCTTGAAATGACATGGTGTGGTGGTATGGTATGGCTAAAGCACTACTGCCAGGGGTCTGTGAGCCAGCCACTTAGGTGCTGGGACTGTCTTGCTTATATTATCAGTACTTAGTGCAGAAAGACAAGCAAATATTTGAAAGAATGAAATAGAACAACTGGCAAGTGTGTGGGATGGGACAGGCAGGGAGATGGTCAAGGGCCATAGTAGACAAGGAAGTCGAGGCTTCTGTGCCATTCTTTGGCATTAGAACTTCATTGCGTAGACCAGAAGTTCTCAAACTTCAGTGTGCGTCAGACTTCAGTGAGAATGTGTCGAAACATCCGTTTCTGCTACTATTTTGCTTGTGTCTTTGGTTTTCTTCATTCTCCTTTGCTCTGGACATCCTGTCCAAAAGTAA
The DNA here is from genome assembly GCF_030014295.1 of Loxodonta africana. Taxonomy (NCBI): domain Eukaryota; kingdom Metazoa; phylum Chordata; class Mammalia; order Proboscidea; family Elephantidae; genus Loxodonta; species Loxodonta africana. Next base: position 61,763,043 of record NC_087358.1, read on the forward strand.
GACAAGAAAACAGGGAAGGACAGGAATTGGATGAATGGACACAGAGAACAAGGGGTGGAAAGGGGAGCATGCTGTCACATTGTAGGGATTGCAACCAAAGTCACAAAACAATATGTGTGTAAATTTTTGAATGAGAAATTGACTTAGCTGTGAACTTTCACCTAAAGCACAATAAAATTAAAAAAAAAAAACGATTTCTGAGCCTCCAACCCAGAGTTTCTATAGGGATTCTGTAGATCTAGGGTGGGTCCCAAGAATTTGCATCTAGCAGTTTCCCGGATGATACTGATGCTGCTAGTCCAAGGACCACCCTTTGGGAGCCGCTGGTATAGGCAATGGGAACAACACAGAAGGTTTTCAATAGAGTTATATGATAATATCTGTTTGAGGAAAGCTAGCCCTACCAGCAATGTGACAGGAAGATTGAAAGATGAAGAAACCAAAATCAGGGAGATAAATTGAGAGCCTTGTTGTTAAAACCTAATAGCCAATAGCATGGGAAATAGAAAGCAGGGGCAAAAGCAAGGCATTCCAAATGAAAGATTAACATGGCTAGATTAAAAACAAAACAAAACTGTGTGAGAAAGATTTGAGCATCACAGGCAGCAAAGAGGAGGGTAGACAAGCTTTTACTTTGTGGTCAGAAAGACCTTGGTTTGAACTCTAGCTCTGCCACTTACTAGTCACATGACCATCTTCGGGTTTCTTAATTCTTCGTAGGCCCAGTTTCCTCATCTACACAGTGTGAAATGGAGGTTAGTTGTGAGGAATAAATGAGATAGTCTACACCAGTTGTTCGCAACCAGAGTTGATTTTGCTCTCCAGCAGACATTTAGCAATGTCTAGAAATATTTATGGGTTCACAATTGGGAGGTGAGGGAGCAGTGGTTTTCTACCGGCATCTATTTGCTAGGGGTGCTACTAAACATCATACAATGCACAGGGCAGGCCCTAAAACAAAAAAATTATCTGGCCCAAAATATCAATAATGATGAGGTTGAGAAACCTTGATCCACATGATATACCTAGCTTATGAAGCCACAATAATTAAAGACAAATGTGAAGTCCCTGGATGGAGCAAACCGGCTCACTGCTAACTAAAAGGTTGGAGGTTCGAGTCGACCCAAAACTACCTTGCAAGAAAGACCTGGTGATCTACTTCTGAAAGATAAGCCATTAAAACCCCTGTAGAGCACAGTTCTACTCTGACACAGATGGGGTCACTATGAGACCCCATTGTGTCAGAATTGACTTGATGGCCACCGGCTTTTTTGTTTTTGTTTTTATGGTGACCTTAAGGTTCTAGCATTGTGACTGAGCACCTGGCAGCAGAACCATTAGCCAGGAAGAGGGAAGAGCTTGTGGGCAAGGTGAATGCATTTGATGTGGAAACTGTTGGGTGATGTGCCTACAGGGTAAGAAATACAGATCTGGATCTCAGCTAAAAGGGGATTGACCACTGTGGTCTTTGTGAAGGCCATCTTCTTCAAAATCTTTTCTGTTGGGAAAACACCACAGGAACTTTTGTTTCAGAGGGGAAAACAATTACTTTGGTGGTTGGATTAAAATACAGAGTTCCCATAAGGGGAAACCCAAATTAGGGGAAAACCAGCCCTCATTAAGAAGCAAGTAATAGTGAGCTGATTTCAGAATACACTTAGTCTACCACATTTATTATACATGTTAAAACAGCAAAGTTTCAAACAGAAGATGGAAATAGAGGCAAAACCTAAATTGCTTACTCTGTCTACTTCTCAGTGTGCTACATTTTCAAAAATGTTTTAAAAAAATGGATGTGATTTATTTTTGCAATAAGCCGTTGCTGTCAAGTCAATTCCGACTCATAGTGACCCTATAGGCATCTATAAACTCCTTTAGAATGCTTGAGGGGTTGTCTACTTGGTGTATCATGCATTCTCTCACCTTATGTGTGTGTTTTGTGTGAAAATGTGGACCAGCCTCTTGCTGAGTTGTCCCAGGGGTAGGACTCTGAGGTAATGACTGGGGGACAGAAGCAAGGACAAGGGGGAGGGGTCCTACATCCCCATCCTCACTTCAATGAGAGTATTCTAGCCTGTATCACTGCTACTATACACAGGGATGCTGCCAAATTTTGTTTGAAGCAAGAGTTCCCTGGTTTTTAAAGGCTGAAAAAACTACTGTGCTAGACAATTACCTAGGAATAAGTTTTACGGAACACTGGAAAGACCTGAATTCTAGTGAGATTGTTAAATTGCCTGAAATTTGGCCAATTAGAGTTTCATTTAGGAAATGGTTTTCTTTTAAAATATAACTGCCTCCGGGAAATAATCATTTATCCATTCCTTTGGGTAAATGACTTTAATCTGAGCAAAAGACATTTTGGTTTGGAAAGAGGGAAGCTGAGTGAAAAGAAAAAGAGAATAGATTTAAAAATGTATGATAGAAAATGTTGTAAAATGAGACATCATTGAGCGTATGGCAATTCAGGGCTACAATGAGCAATTTTAGTTGGCCACATGAGCTTCAAGAGATTAAATCAAAAAGAGCCTTCAGCAATTTGGTCTAAGGCTGATATATCCCAGTATGTAGTTATCTTCCAAGGAAATACATATCTGATTTTTAAATTAATCGCCTTAGTTTTATCCTTCCATTAGCATGAATAAAATATATGCAGATATAAATTTGCTGATATGGCACAACTTAAAATGAGAAGAAACAGCTGTAAACATCCATTAATAATTGGAACATGGAATGTACGAAGTATGAATCTAGGAAAATTGGAAATCATCAAAAGTGAAATGGAACACATAAACATCAGTATCCTAGGCATTAGTGAGCTGAAATGGACTGGGATTGACCATTTTGAATCAGACAATCATATGGTCTACTATGCTGGGAATGACAAACCGAAGAGGAATGGCATTGCATTGATCATCAAAAAGAACATTTCAAGACCTATCCTGAAGTACAATGTTGTCAGTAATAGGATAATATCCATACGCCTACGAGGAAGACCAGTTAATACGAATATTATTCAAATTTACACACCAACTACTAATGCCAAAGATCAAGACACTGAAGATTTTTACCAACTTCTGCAGTCTGAAATTGATCAAACATGCAGTCAAGATGCACTGATAATTACTGGTGGTTGGAATGCAAAAGTTGGAAACAAAGAAGAAAGATCAAACCTCCCAAAAAACCCACTGCCGTCGAGTCGGTTCCAACTCATGGCCACCCTATAGGACAGAGTAGAACTGACCAATAGAGTTTCCAAGGAGCACCTGGCGGATTCAAAATGCCGATCTCTTGGTTAGCAGCCGTAGCACTTAACCACTATGCCACCACGGTTCCGAAGAAGGATCAGTAGGTGGAAAATATGGCCTTGGTGATAGAAATGATACCAGAGATCACATAGAATTTTGCAAGACCAATGACTTCCTCACTGCAAATACCTTTTTTCAACAATATAAACAGCGACTACACACATGGATCTCACTGGATGGAATACACAGTAATCAAATCAACTACGTCTGTGGAAAGAGATAATGGAGACACTCTGTATCATCAGAACAAGGCCGGGGCTGACTGTGGAACACACCACCAACTGCTTGTATGTAAGTTCAAGTTGAAACTGAAGAAAATTAAAACAGGTCCACTAGAGCCAAAATACAATCTTGAGTATATTCTACCTGAGTTTAGAGACCATCTCAAGAATAGATTTGACACATTGAACACTAATGACTGAAGACCAGACGAGTTGTGGGATGACATCAAGGGCATCATATTTGAAGAAAGAAAAAGATCATTAAAAAGACAGGAAAGAAAGAAAAAACAAAATACATGTCAGATGTGACTCTGAAACTTGCTTTGAACATACAACAGCTAAAGCAGAAGGAAGCAATGATGAAGTAAACAAGCTGAACAGAAGATTTCAAAGGATGGATCAAGAAGACAAAGTATTATAATGGAACTTGCAAAGACCTGGTGTAAGAAAACCAAAAGGGGGGAACATGCTTGGCATTTCTCCAACTGGAAGAACTGAAGAAAAAATTCAAGCCTTGAGTTGTAATATTGAGGAATCCTGTGGGTAAAATATTGAACCGCGCAGGAAGCATCAAAAGATGTCACTATACCAAAAATAATTGATTCACATTCAGTCATTTCAGGAGGTACCATATGATCAAGAACTGATGGTACTGAAGGAAGAAGTCCAAGCTGCGCTGAAGACATTGGCAAAAAACAAGGCTCCAGGAATTGACAGAATACCAATTGAGACGTTACAACAAATGAATAGAATGCTGGAAGCACTCACTGATCTGTGCCAAGAAATTTGGACGACAGCTACTTGGCCAACCAACTGGAAAAAGATCCATATTTGTGCCCATTACAAAAAAATGTGATTCAACAGAATGTGGAAATTATTGAACAATGTCATTAATATCACAGGCAAGTAAAATTTTGCTGAAGATCATTCAAAAGCAGTTGCAGCAGTACATCAACAGGGAACTGCCAGAAATTCAAGCTGCATTCAGAAGAGCATGTGGAAGGAGGGATATCACTGCTGATGTCAGATGGATCTTGGCTGAAAGCAGAGAATACCAGAAAGATGTTTACCTGTGTTTTATTGACTACGCAATGGCATTCGATTGTGTAGATCATAACAGATTATGGATAACACTGAGAAGAATGGGAATTCTAGAACACTTAATTGGGCTCATGACGAACCTGTACGTACACCAAGAGGCGGTCGTTTGAACAGAACAAGGGGATGCTACGTGGTTTAAGAAATCAAAGAAGTATCGCAGTGGACAAATCTGCAGCAAAAGACCTCTTTAAAGTGTGAAAAAATCAAAGATGTCATTTGGAGGAATAAAGCGCACCTGACCCAAGCCATAGTTATTTTCAGTTGCCTCATATGCATGCGAAAGCTGCACAATGAATAAGGAAGATCAAAGAAGAATCGATGACTTTGAATTATGGTGTTAGAGAATAATATTGAATATACTGTGGACTGCCAGATGGACAAACAAATCTGTCTTGAAAGAAGTACAGCCAGAGTGCTCCTTTAGAAGCAAGGATGGCAAGACTTTGTCTCCAATACTTTGGACAAATGATCAGGAGGGATCAGTCGCTGGAGAAGGACATCATGCTTGGTAAAGTAAAGGGTCAGGTAAAAAGAGGAAAACCTTAAACAAGATGGATTGACACAGTGGCTGCAACAATGGGCTCAAGTATAGCAACGACCGTGAGGATGGCGCAGGATCAGGCAGTGTGTTGTTCTGTTGTACGTAGGGTTGCTATGAGTCATAACCGGCTCAACGGCACCTCACAACAACGAGGTTTTTTTGTTTGTTTGTTTTGGTCATAAAGGTTCTCAATGGAAAACTTACTTGTTGAAAATTCTAAAAAGTTATGCTTCCTTAAATATGATTCTTCAGCAGAAAATTAGGTTAATTCAATAGACTTAGGACAGTGCTTTTTTTCTCTAACAAACATGAGTAAAACTCATCTAATACTTGACATTTCCTAATTTTAAGTGCATATGCATTGTGACAATTTCATATTTAGAAATTCTTCAACTTTCTACCATTTAATTATGGAATGCTACAATTGTAAGTCACTTGACATTCGTGCAAGAAACATTTATTGAATAGTCGCCATTTACCATTCACCATGTTAGCCCCTGGAGCTACAGTGGGGAGCAGACAGAACCTTGAACCTTGTTATTCTGGTGCCATGTTTAAGATCTTTTAAGCTTCTCATTTTAGACATGAGGAAAGAAAAGCTTAGAGAAGTCAAGTGATTTACCAGCATTGTGTAACACATTAGTGGCAGAACCAGAACTTGAGTTTAGGTCTTCTGAGTTCAAGCCTAGATTTTCACTTTTTGGCAGATGATTATGGCAAGATAAATTTTTTGACAAAATTCAGAATTTGAAATATTTTTCATTTATTAAAATATTGTCAATGAGCAGCTGTGTATTATTTTCCCAAACCAGAACTGTTATGTCAGCGTTTCTAAATCTATCAGAATCAACATCAATAAACACCTTAACGCTCTGATGTTCCTCTCTGTAATTACAGGATCAAACGATCTCAACAATGACAGTGCTTTATATAACTTGTTAAAATTTAGGGAATAGCAACAGTGCTAAATTTAGATTAAAATGCCTTTTCTTTAACAGTGTTAAAATAGTGATTTTTCTTACGTTGTAGTACAAAAAAATTCTGTTTAAGAATGGAAAGCTTCACATTTTTCCCTGTTTTCCTGATGGCAATGTGTACCGTCGCTTGGGAAATGAAGGATGCAGAAATGCCTTGAATACTATTTCCTGTTTTTTTTTTTTTTTTTTTTTTTAGTAGGTAGCTGAGTTTTCTTGTTTGTAAATTGAAATCTGAGGAGCAGGTAGCAGGCCCCAACTCTGGGTTCTAACATTTACACATAGCTGTCACAAGATCCCTGCTGGCTGAGGAGACAAAGAAATTTCCCTAACTCTGGGGAAATGTCTGAAGTCTCTGTTGGTGGCACTGACAGGGAGATCCCCTGAAGGGTTTCTCTAGCTGCAGTTACCTTCCCCATGAATCAAGCAGAGAGACTCTTAGGGCACTGCCCCTCTTTCTACCTAACACTGTGCCGTTTCCACAAGTGCCCCTCTTAAGGAGCCCCTACAACTCCTAATTGTTCTGATGGAGACCCCGACACACTCTCTGATAACCAAAAGGTTGGAGGTTCAAGTGTACCCAGAGGCACCTCTGAAGAAAGGCCTAGCCCTCTACTTATGAAACACCAGTCATTGAAAAACCTATGGAGCATAGTTCTACTCTGACACACATGAGGTTTCCATAAGTCAGAATCGACTCAATGGCAACTGCTTAATTGTTCTGATGTTTTAATTCTAAGCCAACTCTTGTGAGCATTTGCGGTCTTTTGTAAGTATCACCAGGTATGCAAGAGAAGACGTGTGGAGGAGAAAAAGTCATGGTGGACAAAGGCAGAGAACCTGAACTTGAGACCTGGCAGAGCCATTTAAGAGTTTTGTCACCTGAAGCAGTCACTAAAACTCTCTGAGCATTGGTTTCTTCATTTATAAGATGGAAATATTAATCATCATAACACCACCATTTGTGAGGGTCAAATGAGATAACACATGTAAAGGTGGTTCATAAATTGCACCTCGATGCAGTATACATGGAAGTTATTATTTCTGAACTGCCAATGCAAGAGCATTATATATGTTTTCTAATAATACTTAAATTTGTCCTCAAAGAGTTCTTAACTTCGGACCCAGCGGCTCTTGGCTTTCAATTGCTGAAACATTACAGAGCTTTATCCTTAGTGTGTATTATCTCAAAATCCCTTTCAGAATAGAAATAAAGCAGTGTTTATAGTTTTACCTAGTTTAAATGCCTGGCACAGAAGAAGTACAGTCTCCAGGGAAGCTGACTCTGTTGGCTTAACTGGAAAGCACTGAGTATTCTATCAACATTGTGTGACACTGTTATATACTTAATATCTTCTGGAAGCTGACAAGAGTTCTATTTCTATGGATAAATCCTAGGGCTCTCTGACTTGACTTGACATGAAGAAGGACACATATGAGGAATTCCCATAGCCTCTAAATGCTTCCTCAATTGTGATTTGGGGTTGGGATTCCTCACAGACACATTAAGTTAGAGTTCAAGGTTCTTCTGAATAGTCCTCAGCACCCACAAAGTATATGGCTCCTCATTTCTTCTCCAGGCAGCTTCTCCTTGAGATTCCAATAAAGCAATCCCTGACAAAGGGAAGGTGATGAAAATGGTTGAGATGATGAAGCTACATACAGACTGAAGGAAATGAGTGATTCGTTTGTTACCTACCAAGGGTTTGCTTCTCAAGCTTTAGGCTTTGTCAGATAGACCTGTGTTTACACATTGGCTCCACTACTTATGCCTGAGTGACTTTGGGCAAATTACTGAACATCTCAAGGGCCTCAGTTTCTTCAACTATAAAATAGGAAAAATAATCATAGGAACTACTGAATAGTATTGTTGTACACACAGATATGTGTTGTTGTTAGGTGCCACCGAGTCAGTTCCAACTCATAGCAGCTCTACGTACAACAGAACAAAACACTGCCCAGTCCTGCCCCATCCTCATGATCGTTGCTACGCTTGAGCCCATTGTTGCAGCCACTATGTCCATCCATCTTGTCAAGGGTCTTCCTCTTTTTCACTGACCCTCCACTTTACCAAGCATGATGTCCTTCTCCAAGGACTAGTGCCCCATGATAATATGTCCAAAGTATGTGAGACAAAGTCTCATCATTCTTGCTCCTAAGGAGGATTAAATATGTACAACATGTTTAATATCATGCATTAAACGTTTTTGTTGTTGTTGACTGCTGTACTGCTGTGTCAGCCCTGACTCATGGTAACCCCACACACGACATAACTCAACATTGCGTGGCCCTGCACCAGCCCCATGATTGGTTGCAAATTGTGATCCATAGGTTTTTTTATCGGCTGCTTTTTGGAAGTATATGGCCAGAACTTTCTTCCTAGCCTAAGTCTGCAAGCTACACTGAAATCTGTTCAGCATTCCTGGTGGCTGCGCACGAGGTGCATTGGCCAGGAATCAAACCCCTGTCTCCTACACAGAAGGGGAGAATTCTACCATTGTACCACCAGTGCCTCAAGGTATACTCAAATAAATGTTGTGATCATTATTATTTAAACTCTCATAAAACTCTGCAGCCAAGGTTGAGAACCTCCATTCTAGGTGAAGAACATTCTGGTTAATAAGTCATCATTATCAGCACCTTTAGAAGTAGCTGTTTGATTTTTGTTCAGAAAGACACGAGAGAAGTTATTAAACTGTGACAGAATGACAGCTCGGAAGGCTGAAAAATAGCCAAAAGATAGCGAAAAGTCTTGAAAATACATTTGAAAATGCTTTCAAGTGGGTCATTTCTCAGAACAGTAGGCTAAGACCACAAGAATATGCCCAGGCAGAACTACAGTTTGGATGTGTTTGTGCTTTGTGATAGAGTAGGTATTACAGGGCGTAGCAGAAGATTCATCAGCTGGTCTGTTAGGGAAAGAGAATGACATATGTACACAGAGTGTACTAAAACACAGGCTACAGCGCAGAATTTAATATCTGACACATTTTCAGAAGAATCTGGAAAATGTAAGGACATAAAAACTGTGTATCGATGTAAGAATTTCTTACTGTTTAGACAGTGCTTTCGGAATTCCTTCCAAGCACACTTCCTGTGTGTCTGCTTGTCAGGGCATAGCCCTATTTTGATCCAATGCAGGTGACCCTGAAAAGGTCACCCTGTTCTTATGGCTGGAGGGCAGGAACATCACATCTCTGAGATGGATTTTGTGGCGCAGTATTATGAAAAACATAAGTATTTTGAAGAGCAAACCCATGTCACCCTAGTCCCTCTTGGTCTCAATAAATTGACACAACTGTAATGGAGGGAGAGCGAATGAAATGCTAGAGGAGTATGGCTTGTACTATACCAGCAGGCTCACGTTAGGTTAAGACAATCCAGATGACTTTGTCTCACTGACTTTGTAGGTTCATACTGAATCTAAACACAAAAACAAAGCTGAGTCCCAAACAAATACACAAGGTTTTATATATCCTTGATGTGTTTGTCTGCAAGGTTTTTTTTCTGAAGCAAAAGGCCTTGGATCATCATGCTTTTGTTCCCTTAGGGTAGATTTAATCCAAGAAAAATGTGCTTCTGGGTTACAGAATGCTAAGGATGAGTTTTAAACCCACCAGGAAAATAAATGGAGCAATCAAATGGATCCTGGTATAAATTGTCATAGATGCACTCATTCTTGGGTACCATCAACAATCTGTGCTTCGAACGAGATGTTTAATTCTGGCCAGAATGCTGCACTGTTCTAAAGAGCTGACACTGGTGTTTTAGGAATTTTAATCCAGAGAGTTCCATATATTGTCTCTTTTTCTTCAAAACTACAAGGCCTTGAGCAAATTACTTGACTTCTCTGAACCTCAGATTCTGCCTCTATCAAACCTCTCCTACCCATTTGCTTTCACTTATTCTTAGGGCCGCGTGTGATCATTCCACGTGGGGAATTAGGCAATGCTTTTGATAGTTATTATTGAATAAGTTAATAATTGTGTACTCAATAATCTGGATCTACAAATCGCATTATTGCATAGGTTAGCGAGAGAGTGACATTTTTATACATAATGAAAATGTTCTCTGTAGAAAAGTTTATAGGTTAAAGAGAAATTTTACATTATTATCTCATTTATCTTGCTAGAAACTGTGAAGAATAGAATGTTTTTTCTCAATTTTAAAGGTGAAATAATTATTTCAGAATAATTTCAGAATTTATCGAAGGTAAAAAGACAATATCTATACCTGTATCAATATCTATGTGTATATAATTTTTTTATATATATGTATATATACATTCACTTTTCACTTTCAGCAAGCAAGCTTGTGTCATCTGCATATCACAAGTTGTTAATGAGTCTTCCTCCAATGCTGATGCCCCGTTCTTCTTCATCCAGTTCAGCTTCTCAGATTATTTGCTCAGCATGCAGGTCGAATAAGTACGGTAAAAGGATACAACCCTGACACACACCTTTCCTGATTTTAAACCATGCACTATTCCCTTGCTCTATTTAAATGACTGCCTCTTGGCCTATGTACAGGTTCCTCCTGAGCACAATTAAGTGTTCTGGAATTCCCATTCTTCCCAATGTTATCCATACTTTGCTATGATCCATGCAGTTGAGTGTCTTTGCATAGTCAATAAAACACAGGAAAGTATCTTTCTGGTATTCTCTGCTTTCAGCCAAGATCCACTGACATCAGCAACAATATCCATCGTTCCTTGTCCTCTTCTGAATCAGGGTTGAATTTCTGGCAGTTTCCTAGCAATGTACTGCTGCAATCACTTTCGAATGTCAGTTTGTTGTACTGTTGTGGCTTGCATGTTGCTGTGATACTGAAAGTTTTTCCACGGGTATTTTAAATATCAGCAGGGTCACTCTTGGATGACAGTTTTCAGTGAAGCTTCCAGACTAAGACAGACTAGGAAGAAGGACCTGACAGTCTACATCTGAAAAAATTGGCCAGTGAAAACTTTATGAATAGCATTGGAACATTTTCTGATATAGTGCCACAAGATAAGCCCCTCAGGTTGGAAGGCACTCTAAATATGACTTGGGAAGAGTTGCCTCCTCGAAGGAGAGTTGACTTTAGCGATGTGGATGGAGTCAAGTTTCGAGACCTTCATTTGCTAATGTGGTACGACTCCAAATGAGAAGAAACAGCTGCAAACATCCATTAATAACAGGAACATGGAATGTATGAAGTATGACTCTAAGAAAATTGGAAGTTGTCAAAAATGAAATGGAATGCATCCAGATCGATATCCTAGACATTAGTGAACTGAAATGCACTGGTCCATATGGTCATATGGTCTACTGTGCCAGAAATGACAAATTGAAGAGGAATAGCTTAGCGTTCATCATCAAAAAGAACATTTCAAGACTTGAAATACAATACTGTCAGTGAAAGGATAATATCCATATGCTACAGGGAAGACTAGTTAATATGACTATTATTTAAATTTATGCACCAAAGATGAGGAAATTGAAAATTTTTACCAACTTCCACATTCTGAAATTGATCAAACATGCAACTGAGATACATTGATAATTACTGGTGACTGGAAGGCAAAAGTTGGAAACGACGGATTGATAGTTGGAAAATATGGCCTTGGTGATAGAAATGACACTGGAGATCACAAGATAGAATTCTGTAAGACCAAAGACTTTTTCACTGCAAATATCTTTTTTTCAACAACATAAACGGTGACTATACACACATGGACCTCACTGGATGGAAAACACAGGAACCAAATCAACTACATCTGTGGAAAGAGACAATGGAAAAGCTCAATAGATAGTGTAGTAGGCTGAGTTATAAAGGTGTCCTCCCCAAGATTCTTGTCTCCTTGTTATTTAATCACTAATGTCGGTACTGCTGTGAAGGGATATTGCGGATGTAATTAAAGTTCTAACTCAGTCAACCTTAATCTAAGCAAGGCCCAGTCAGGTGAGTCCTTTAAAAGCAGAGAGTTTTCTCCATTTGGGAGCAGAAGGGGAAGCCAGAGAGATTTGAAGCACAAGAATTTGACCAGCCATTGCTGGCTTGAAGAAGGAGGGGGTGCATAACTGGCAGGGAATGCAGGCAGCCTCTAGAAGATCAGAGAAGCCTCTGGCTGGCAGCCAGAAAGAAAATGGTGACCTCAGTCCAACACCCACAAGGGTTGGACTGCCCGTGGTAGCAGCTGTGCCGGCCAAGTTACCACTGGCTTCAGGTTCCTCCAAAGGATTTGTATTTAAGTTCTTTTTTTCTTAACCATCATTTTAGAGGCTCATTCTTCTCTCTCAATAAATGGTGGTAGGTACCACTTCCTACTTTAACAAAGTTATTGCTGTTGTCAATATGACAGTGGTTTCCTGAGTACCACTGTCCACACCATTGTATTAGACATTCTGATGCCATTCTGGATGAGGAGTAAGATGCCTGCTTTCAAACCACCTTTTTATGATGTACTAAGTATGGAAGGAAACCCTGGTGGCATAGTGGTTAAATGCTATGGCTGCTAACCAAAAGGTCAGCAGTTCGAATCTGCCAGGCGCTCCTTGGAAACTCTATGGGGCAGTTCTGCTCTGTCCTATAGGGTCGCTATGAGTCGGAATCGACTCGACGGCAGTGGGTTTGGTTTTGGGTTTGGTTAAGTATGGAAGGAGGAGCCTGGGTGGCACAAGCAGTTTGTGATAGGCTGCTAACCTAAAGGTTGGCTGTTTGAACCCACTCAGTGACTCCCTGGGGAACTGCTTCTGTATAGATTACAGCCAAGAAAACCCTATGGAGCTGTTCTACTCTAACACATGGAGTCGCCTTGAGTCTAGAGCCAACTCAACAGCAGTTATCAACAAGAAGTATGGAAGAATTACAACCTAAATAGATAACTATTATTTTGCCTGACACTCTTCTTTAGAATCTGATAGATCCTTTCATCCACTTTTGAGATTTCTTTACAAACAGCCCATATGTCTATTATGAGCTTATCTTTCACACATTTTTTTTTTTTTCTCCTTTTGGGACAGAGAGAGAAAAGGCAAGGGCTGGATTTGGGAAGATGCAAAACAGAATAAATTTTAATTATAAAAAAACAGGTAATACACAGAACTTGTTTTGCTATCTAATAAAAAAAAGACCTTCCCTCTCAACGATAAATTTGGCTGAGAGACAAGGACAAAATAATTACATATTCACCTCAGTCTTTCAATAAAAGCAGAAAGAGCTTTCCATTTCAAATTTGTTTTGTTTTGTACCACATGTGGGTTAATTAGATAAAACCATGTCATGTGCCAGATTCAATCAGCCTGAAAATAATCAGAAAACTGGGTTTGGCATTGTTTATGCTGCTTTGGCTCTGATAGACAAAAGCATAAAATGTAAATTGGCTCTAGAATATAACATGTGTGTACTGGTGCCAGCTTCTCTTTCATGGGATTATCTCTAGCTGGCGCCTGAGCAGCAGCTGCCACTCTGGGTGACCATTAGACAAATCTACGTGATGCATTGACCCATTTCCCACGATCAGACAGTGGACACCTCCATGAAGAGCTCTTATTTTTACTGCCTTTGACATAGGCCACAGCTAGCTTGCCAACAATTGGCAGCGAGTCAGCTGAAAATACATGTGGAAGTTAAAACATGAAAACACATTTTCATTTAGCTTTTCCCTTAGTGACTTCCTTTAGGTTTGTCTTGTTTTTTAATCTCCTGCAAGATTTGAAATAAAATCTAGAAACCACTCATCAGTTGTATTTCCTCATTGCAGGTAGTTCAGTGAAATATTATTAAAGGGGAACAAGTTAGAGCATTTCACTGTCTTCCTTCTTTAAGATGGTGTTATCAATTGAATTGTCTCCCCTAAAAAGAAATATGGAATTCCTAACCCCTGTACCTGTAAATAGGACCCTGTTTGGAAATAGGAGTTTTCTCTTGTTATGTTCATGAGGTCATACTCTGGTATGGTGGTAGAGTGAGCCCTAAACTTAATCCCTTCTGAGTAGTGTCTTTTAAAAAGTGCAGAACATAGGCACACACGGGGAGACAGACGCCATGTGAGAACCTGTCTAGCCTCCCTGGCAGACACCAGGACCTCAGAGAAAGGCTCACAGAAGAAATTGGCATAGTTGAGGCACTGATTTGGACATTTAAATAAATTTCTGTTCTTTAAAACCACTGACTTTGTGGTATTTTTTATTATGGCAGCATTAGGGAGCTAAGACATATAGAGTTCCAAGGGATGAACATTTTAGCAAATACTCAAGCAATCATAGACAAATAGTCATTTTAAAAACCTTATCATTGATGACAAAATCCCAGTTTTCCCTTCTCTTTGTGCTATGTAAATTGACATCAGTACATAGGGGAGTAAGATTACACATTGCTTTCCTTAGACTTTCTTTAAGAATATTAATAACCAAGACTGTGGGATGGGTGGTGGGCACTACCGTTGCCAGGTTTAAACCCCAGGTTCTGCTCGGTGCAACTTGTCTCAGCCAATAAAAGAGAGACTGAGGTGGGGGAGTAGAAAGGCACCTTTATTTTGTTGTACAAAGAAAGGAGCAGTCGAGGCTGCTACCACCAAGACTGGTCAGCAAGTGTGAGGGGGAAGATTACTTTTAAGGGGTTTACAAGTAGGAAGTTCATACACGTTACATCAGCAACATTCTTCATCATACTGTGCAGGTACGTAAAACTTTATGCGTCGCGTGTTCAGAAGATGGTGGTTAAACTCCATTCAGAGGTGAGGCAGGGAAATTACTACATATGAGGTATTTAATTAGCTAAAAGTTTATCCTGAGTGTCAACGTGACACCTAAACCAGTTTCTGCCAGTTTCCTCTAGTTTGGGGCAGCAGTTAAGGAGAGAGGAACCAGTATTTTAATGTAAAGTTATGGGGTCTCCCAAGCAAGCTGCTCTAGGCAGTGGAATTTTCTACAGTCTGGGGACCTCTGTCTTCACTATGAAAAAAACTCCTCTTGTTCAGGTCACCAGTGATCACCCAGGTGCCAAATGCAACGGGCACATTTTAGTCCTTATCTTACCTGATTTATCTGTGAGCACCTGGCATTCCTCACTATTTCATCCTGTCTAAAACTTCCTTTGTTTCCATGGCTCCACTCCCTCCTGGTTCTCCTTCTATCTAGCTAGCTTCTTATTTGAAGTTTCCTTCCCACCCCTTCCACCCCTGCCTACCCCCACCGTCACAGGGTCTAATCCTTACTCCCTTTCTTTTTCCCAGCTCAGTAGTTACCAATGGCAGAAATCTAAGAATCACCTGGGATTCTTTGTTTTCCTTATCCCTTCTATCGGATTAATCCCAAGTCTTCTTGATGCTATCTCTTTACCATCTAGTTCACCCCCTGGATCAGTTAGAACACTTCAGTTGCAAGTACAGAAAATCTAAATAAATCCTGGCTTAAAAATAAGATTACTGGTTTCCTCAAGTCAATGGCATGAAAAAAGGCAGGGGAAGGGATTTTTCTTGATTAAATGGGACTAATGAGACATGGGAGATCTGGTGGTGCAGTGGTTAAGTGGTACAGTTGCTAACCAAAAGGTTGGCAGTTTGAATCCACCAAGCCACTCCTTGGAAACCCTATGGGACAGTTCTACTCTATCCTTTAGGGTTGCTATGGGTTGGAATGGACTCGACAGCAATAGGTTTGGTTCAATGGGTTTAATGAGACATAACCATCAACAGCTATGTGTGGACTTCGTATTTTGATAAATAAACCATCTATTAAAAAGTTTTGTAAAATCAGGGAAATTTAAATATGAATTATTAGATAACACAGATGTTATTGATAGTTTTAGTTAGGTGTCACAATGGGGTGGCTATGTTAGAAAATACCCATATTTACCAAGGATGCATACATACTGAAATATTTAGGGTGAAATGACATGATGTCTGGATTTGCTTCAAAATACTTTAATAAAAAAAGGAAATAGATGACGCAATTGGGCAGAATCTTAACAATTGTTTAATCTCGGTTTTGGGGATGTGAGAGTTCATTATACTATTTCTAATTTTTAAAATGTTTACATTTTTAAATACAAAATTAAAGAAAAAATTAGAAGGACTTCAAGTGAAGTTCCATGTAGTGGTTAAACAGTATCATCGAGGATCCAGTTTTTTTTTTTTTTTTTTAAATCTTTTTGGGGCTTTCAGTGGCTGCTGCTTCTAATGGTAGGGGGTTATGTGTCCCAATTAGCTGCAACAGTCTCGTTACACCCATTTGATGGCGCTATCTTCCATTCTCAAATGTGACTTGGTTTTGGATGATAAATTAAATGATCATTCAACCCACTGCTGTCAAATGACTGTCAAACACAATATGGCTGTCATGTTTCTTTGTTTATATTCACTAAAGAGAGAAGATGCTTTCCCAGAAAAAAAAAAAAAAAAAAAGCACCCAGCAAACCTTTCCTCTAATCCCAAAGCCCTGGAAAGGTAACGAGCTCATCAGTGAAACACACACCATGGCCACAGTGATGAGATGTATTGGATGGTTTAGGTCAGTCAAGGCCCAATCTGGGAGTAGGAACCTGTTGGGATGGGCTACGAACTACTGAACGTGGGGAGGCGACCAGTAAAGGTCCACTATATATCTCCTAGGAGGCCTTATGGCACAACAGTTAAGTTCTCAGCTCCTAATCAAAAGGTTAGCGGTTCAAACCCACCCAGAAGCTCCACCTGGAAAACCTGTGGCAGTCTTACTCCATCACATGAGGTCGCTATGAGTCAAAATCGAAATGAGACATGACGAGACCTAACAACAACATATATCTCCTGAGGTCCCTGGGTGGTGTAAACAGTTTATACTCAGATACTAGCTAGAAGGATGGTGGTTTGAACCCATCCAATAGCACCGGTGAAGAAAGGTCTAATGACCTGCTTCCGTAAAGATTATAGCCTAGAAAATCCTTTGGAGCTTAACTCTACTGTGTAACACATTTTTTTTTTTTTAACACATAGGGTCACCATGAGTCAAAATCAACTCCACTGCAATGGGTTTGACTTTTGCTTATACATCACCTTACCATCCCCCCTGCCATTGCCCTAGTTTAGGCCTCAACCTCTCTATTCCAACTATTGCAAGAACCTTCTTGCTGGTCTCCCCTACTCAGTCTTAGCCCATCAATCCCAACTGTTATCAGCATGATCTTCTTAGCATGCACATCTGATCATGTCAGTACTACATTCCACATTTTTTTTATATCTTGCTTGCACCTATAAGATATAGTGTAAATGCCTTTTTATATAATGCTATTCAATATCTGAAATTTGTCTATCTACCTTTATCCATTTTCATCCTCTTCTTTATGCTTTAAGCTTTAGCAAAACCAAATTCCTTGTAGTACTGTTCATAGGCAATGCTTTCCCATATCTTGTTTCCCCAAGCCTGCCTCATTCTTATCAACCCAGCAAATTTGTCTTCATCTTCCTTATGTTCAGCATGAGTGCCAGCTTCTTTGACTCCTTCCCGCAGGCATTTCAGACCCCTTCTCCTTGGTGCCCACTGCATTTTGTTACAGAGTAGAGCCCTCTTTTATGATCAGACCAGGATAGTGGTTGATGAGTTAATTGAAAACCAACTAAATCTGGGAATCATAACAATAGCTATCTATACTTAAAATGTTTTTCTAATATCACATGTAAATTAGCATTTCTTAACCTTTCTTTAATTTTTACCCTTCCAAGGAAATTTTTTAGACTTCCCCCTCTAAATACATCCCCCACCCCATGTAAATTTAATACCAAAGTTTGAATTTTAATCAATATATACTGTATATTTATGTACTCTGTGACTCTGTCCACCACCCATCTGTCAGTTTGTCACACTGTGGTGGTTTGTGTGTTACCGTGATGCTGGAAGCTATGCCACTGGGATTTCAAATACCAGAAAGGGAACCCATGGTGGACAAATTTCAGCAGAGCTTCTAGACCAAGAAAGACTAAGAAGAAAGGCCTGAAGATCTACTTCTGAAAATCATCCAGTGAACACCTTATGGATCACAACAGAATATCGCCCAATGCAGTGCTGGAAGATGAGCCCTCTAGGTTGGAAGGTGTTCAAAATGCACAGTGGCCACAACAGTGGACTTGAGCATACCAATGATTGTAGAGATGGTGCAGGATCGGTTAAATGTTTTACTTCATTGTGCACGGGGTCAAAGGCAACTATCAACAAAGCAACGTGAACCTGTGGGCCAAGGCCCTTTATTTGCATGTGGGTCCTCTGATTCAGTTCTGCCTTGTATTCCATACTGATAATCCACCCTCTGTGGTTTCTAATTTAGGTTTATTTAAAATGAAGGGAAGGAGCTCTGGTGGCACAGTGGTTAAGTGCTCTCCGCTGCTAACTAAAAGATCAGCAGGTTCAAACTCACCCAGCAGCTCTACAGGAGAAAAGACCAGGCGATCTGCACCCATAAAGAAACTCTGTGGGGCACTTCTGCTCTGTCCTATAGGGTTGCTGTGAGTTGGAATGAACAGGACGGCACACAACAACAACAAAATGAAGAGGGGATGAGACATTTTTAAAGTAAACTGAGTGTAGACTCACATTCTATTTTTGTGATATTCTTCCCTTGCCCACATTAGATAGATTAAACCCCTCCCCCTCCCCACACACACACTTGGAGTTTATCACTGTGCCACCAGGGCTCCATTTTATCACTAAAAAAAACTAAGGAATGTTTAATCAAATTTTATAATTTCAAAGGCAAAACAACCGCTTAGGGATCAAACACAACTGCTCAGGAGGAAGCAGTGGAAACAAGAAGGAAATATACAGGGAAATAAATAGATGAAAGAGGCGAGGTAAATAAACAGTAACTAACACTTCAATAAAACTTACCACTTACCAAGAACTGTTCTAAGAGTTTAACATATATCGGCTCACTTAATCTTCTCAGAGCTATTATTACTCCCACTTTACTGATGAGGAAACTGAGGCACAAGAAATTTTTAAAACATTTTTACTGACATTTCTAAGATGTATTACCAACATCTTTCGTTCACAAAATCTATTGTGCATAATGTAATCTGTCTTTGAAGTAGTATAAAAAACCCCCAAACCAAAAAACCCTAAAACTCATAGTTTCATATCTATACAATGAAACCTGTGAGAGCCAGAACCTCATTGGGACTGCCTTGTTCTTTCCAGTTCCACGAGTTTTCCACCTTTGGCAGGGTGCAGTCTTACCACTTTTCTGTCACTCTCTATTAGCAGAAAATATTTGAGTTTCCATTCTCTGACAAGTTTCTGCCTTACCCAGGTTCTGGCTTTCACAGTTTTTACTGTATCAATGCCTATCTGTATTAGCTTTTTATTTCTGCCATAAAAAATTACCACAAGCTTAGTGCTTTAAACAGCACCCTTTATCAGCTCACAGTTCTGTAGGTCAGAATTCCAAGGGGCTCAGCAGGGTTCCATGCTCAGGGTATGACAAGAGTGAAATCAAGGTATAGGCTGGACTGGGCTCTTATCTGGAGGCTCTGGGAAAAAAAACACTTCCAAACTCATTTAGGTTGTAGGCAGAATTTAGTTCCTTGTGGGTGCAGGACTGAGGTCACCATTTTCTTCCTGGCTGCCAGCGAGAGGCTACTCTGAGCTTCTAGAAAAAAACCCCCCAAAAAAGGGTTTTTTTGAGGCTGCCTGAATTCCCTGCCAGGCATGTATGTGGCTCCTCCTTCAAGCCAGCAATGGCTGGTCAAATCCTTGTGTTTCAAATCTCTCTGGCTTCCCCTTCTGCTCCCAGCTGGAGAAAACTCTCTGCTTTTAAAGGACTCACCTGATTGGGCCATGCTTAGATTAAGGTCGACTGAATTAGAATCTTAATTACATCTGCAAAATTCCTTCAGGGCAGTATTGACATCAGTGTTTGACTGAATAACCAGGAGACAGGAATCTTGGGGAGGATATCTTTAGAATTCAGCCCGCTACCCCATTGAGGTCTAGTTGATTCCGACTCATAGTTACCCCATAGGACAGAGTAGAGCTACCCCATAGAGTTTCCGAGGAGTGGCTGGTGGATTTGAACTGCTGACCTTTTAGTTAACAGCTGAGCTCTTAACCACCGCCATTAGCCTACTACACTATTTACTAAATGGATCAACAGATAACTACATGGCTAGTTAGATATAGAAATAGATATGCAGGTCGTCCTTGACTTGTGACATGTTGGAGTTACAACGAACTACACGTAAAACCATCCGTTTTTTATGATTTGTGTATTTTTTTATGTATTAAAATATATTTGTAAGTTACTATGTTTCCAACCTCCAGAGACAAAGATCGGATTTATAGATACTGATGATAAAAGGCTGTAATAATGAAAACTAAAAATAAAATGAGGTGATTGACTTATGTTACTACCAAACTTTCCACCAAACCTCCACCAAACTTTGTCTGATGATCCCAGTTAACAGTGGCCACTCCCTCCCATATATACCAACAACACTGGTCATACTTCTTTTCAAAAGTGCATTGCACACATTGCTTCCATATCTTTTTTTTTTTTATATGATTCTTACAACTTCCCTGAGTTAGGATGCTGGGTGGAAGTTACTCCCCTTTTTTACAGATAAGGAGACGTTTGGAGGAGCTAATGGAAGTGCTCGAGGACAAAGCCTAAGAAATTGTGGAGCATACATCAGAGCTTAGATCTCTTCCATCCTCCTTGTCCTTACGCTGCTTACATTCATGTGGTGTGTGCATGTGCTCACTTTCTGGTATATATTATTACCACTCTATGTCAGTGTTACCTTCCCTACCAGGCTGTAAATTCCTCCAGGCCCTAACCCCTTAAAACCGAAAAAACAAACAAACAAACAAACAAACAAAAAAACCCATTGCCATAGAGTTGATTCTGACTCATAGCAACCCTATAGGACGGAGTAGAAATGCCCCATAGAGTTTCCAAGGAGAGCCTGGTGGATTCGAACTGCCAACCTTTTCGTTAGCAGCCAGCTGTAGCTCTTAACCGTTATGCCACCAGGGTTTCCCTAACCCGTTAGGCATGTTAAAAATATGAACTAAAAGGATCTAATAGAGGTGGCACAAACAGACATACACACATCTATGCTCATGGCAGAGCTATTCTCAAGAGCAAAAAGATGGAAACAACCCAACTGTCCACTAAAGGATGAGTGGATAAGTAAAATGTGGTACGTACATACAATGGAATACTACTCAGCTATAAAGAAGAATGAGATCCTGAAACACCTGGAGGACATTATGTTGAGCAAAATACATTAATCGGACAGAAAAACAAATATTGTATGTTCTTACTTTTATGACATTACATTAATAGGTAAACATACAGAAACTAATGCTCATTAGTGATGTGGGGGTGAGGAGAAGTACTCCATAGGTGGTAGTCACTTTCTGTTTATAGAAATGGGATAAGTGGCAATGAATATGGGTAAAGTTTGCACAGCATGACTGATGTAACTGATGTCAATAAGCTGTACACAGGGAAAAGGGATAAATGGGCAAATGCCAGGCTGTGTACGGTTTTGCAGCAATAATAACAAAAAACGGGGGCTACAGATATTAATACTAATTACACATAACCAATCAGCTCATGGGATTAGCTCTCTTGGTTTGGGGGCTTAGGGCCATGGTCTAGTGGGACAATCCAGTCAATTGGCATAGTATAGTTCTTAAAATACACGTTTTTTCCTCCCAATATGACGAGTAGTGTCTGTGGTCTTAAAAGCTTACTGGCAGCCCTCTAAAATACAACTATTGGTCTTTATTCATCTGGAATAAAAAAGAAAGAAGAAAATCCAAGAATCAGAGAAGGAACCAGAACATAGGACTAATTGTCTGCATGAGCCACTGCCTCCTCCACTCTGAGACCAGAAGAATTAGATGGTGCCTGGCTACCACTACTGAACATTCTGATCAGGAGCACAAAAGTGTGGGATAGAACTTCAGATTCTTAAAGAATCCAGACTTACTGGATCTGTTGAGGCTGGAGGAGTCCTCGAGACTATGGCCCTGAGTTGCTCTTCAAACCTTGAATTGAAACTATCTCCAGTCACCCTAAAACTACATAACAGTTTAGCCCAAAAAGTAAAGACTGTCACCCTTGAGCACTGTGTTACTTAGAAAAAAAAACTATATAAGACCAAAGAGCCAACAGTTACTTTAAACATAGATGAGGAGGTTAAGGGGCAGGGAGATTAAGCAAAGGGAAGTGAAACAACTAGAACAGAAATAACAAGAATGTTGACACAACGTGAAGAATTTAGCCAATGTCACTGATCGTTATTATATCTAGAAACTATGGAATGGGAGTGGGTTTTGCTGTGTATATTTACACCAAAAATGAAATTAAATATTAAAAAATATGAGCTAAATGAATAAATTAGTGGACACTAAAATTTTTAAATTCAGAAATAGGAAAAATAATCACTGATTTTCCTTTTATTGTAAGCTGCTTTCCCAATGGGTATAAAGGGCAAAAGAGCTGTAGAGTTCGTACAGGTGTTAGAAAACACAAAATGGGCTTCATTTGTTGGTTAAGTTTTGCTTCAAAGCCTTGTCTTATCAAAAAAAAAAAAAAAAAAAAAGGGGCACTTTATATATCCGAGTCAGTACAAAACCATTTGTGGGGAGTGAGATTTACTTACTTGCTTGCAAGTTTGTTCTTTGTAATTTCATCTTAAATATAGCCCTGGTGGCACAGTGCTTAAGAGTTCAGGCTACTAACCAAAAGGCTGGCAGTTCTAATTCACCAGCTGCTGGGTTTCTACTGTGTCCTATATATAGGGTTGCTATGAGTCACAATCAACCGGACCACAGCTGGTTACAGTCATTCATATGGGGTGGGGAAGTACTAAGCAAATTGCCTTGTCCATTGCTCTCATGCGGTGAGAGCAAAGCAGCTGTCTCATCTATATCTCTCCTGGTTTGGGAGAATTTCTGCATTAAACAGAAGTGTGTACAGTAGTTGGGGATGGGAAGAAAGCCTGGAAGGGTCAAGAACCCTCAGGGACTGCAGCTGGATTCTCTGAGCTTCTCCTGGTTGGGGATTTTGAGATTTAGAGATGTGAGATTAAGTTCTCCACTGCTAACCCAAAGGTTGGCAATTTGAACCCACCCAGGCGATCTGCTCCCATAAAGATTACAGCCCAGAAAACCCTATGGGGCAGTTCTACTCTGTCACATGGGGTTGCTATGAGTCCGAATGGACTGGATGGTACACAACATCAACAGGGGAAACCTTGGGAGGGGACCAGGGCCCACCACACCTACTCCGGGGGCCTGGACTGGCTTTGGACCTGCTAATCTGAAACAAAAACAAGAAAATTCTACACGTCCTAGCAGCCTGGGATCTGACCCTTGGTTTTAATGGCACAAGCTGTCCAGAGCAGAGGTGGGAACAGAACCCCCCCGAGCTTCCCCTGCACAGTGGGTGCCCAAACCAAAACTCCTTGCAGTGGAGTGGATTCCGACTCACAGCGGCCCTGTAGGACGGAGTAGAACCGACCCATAGACTTTCTAAGGCTGTCATCTTCACGGCAGCAGATTGTCACATTTTCCTCTCGCTGAGCGGTTGATAGGTTCAAACAACCGACCTTTTGTTTAGCAGTGAGCGCCTTAATGACTGCATCACAAGGGCTCCTCTACAGCGGGTCCAACGCCTACAGTGGGTGCAACACCTGCTACAGCCGTGAGATGAACGCGCCCTAACTAGTTTGTCCCTGAGGCCACCTCGTAGGCGGCGTCGCGGCGCTGAGCGTCTCCCTGGGCCGCATTGCCATGGCCGCCCGTGGTGGCGTCCTCCCCGCCGGCGAGGGACTGCGCTATGCCGAGTACTCGCCGCCCTCCGCCAGACAGCCAGACGCCGACGTCGACCGGGGACTGGTGAGTCCTGCCGGCGGCCCCCGCCGCTTCTGGCCCCGCAAGGCCGGAACACGCTGCCTAACAGTCCGCCCGCCCCGCGGTGGCTCTCGGAGCCCCCGCCCAGTGCCTTTCTCACCCCAAGTCCCCCTGCGGTCCTCCAACCTTTGTCCTCCCTCGTTCTTTCAGTGTCTTTGCCTCGTCACTGACTCGTGTGCTCGACGTTGACTTAATAGGTGTGGGACATACAGCAGGTCAGAGCGTCCCTGCTCCCCTCAAGGAGCTTTCAGTCTTTCCGGGGAGACAGACGAGAAAACAGGCAATTGCACATACAGATGATGAGTGCTATGATGGATTCTCTAATCACATAGGAAGGGACCCCAGACCAGGCTTTGGTGGGTGTGCTGGGTTGGGGGCGGCTTACTGGGGAAGCGGTGGTTGAACTAAGACCTGAAGAATTGAGCGGGGAAGTTAACTCAGTGAATAGCAAAAAAGTGTTTCAGGTACCGTAGTACTATCTACAAAGTCACAGGTCAAAGAAACATGGCCCAGTGGGAGATTGCAAGTGGTTTATGCGGGTTGAAACGTAGAGCTGGGAAAAGGAAATGTCCAGTAGACATTTTCAGTAGTCACATTAAGAAAAAAAAGTAAAAAGGAACAGGTAGAATTAATTCTAATGATGCATTTTCTTTAACCCAGTATATCCACCGTAATGCCAGTTCAATTTGTAATCAATATTAAAAAATATTAACGAGAGATTTTACCTTTATTTAATTCTTTGAAATCGATGTGTATTTTGCACTTAAAGCACATCTCAGTTTCACTTAAAGCACACACTCATTTCAAGTGCTCAGTTACATGTGGCTAGTTTTTTTTTTTTAGTGGCTACCGTACTGATCAGCACGCTTCTGAAAGGTAAACAGGGACAAGATCTGAAGTTTTTAGTAAACCGTCTGCAGGAGCTGGGATATCCTGAGGGCAGTGGCACCATTTTGATAAGATTTGGGCAGAAGTGTGACAGATTGGGCTCTCATGCCATACGTAAGTGGAGAAAGTCTGGAAAGAGATGGCTGTTTTGTCCCTGTTTCACTCCACATTCCATGCTACTCCAGCCCACAGTGATAGCCAGCCTTTAAATGCACAGCATTTATTTCCCATACCATTTGTTTATTAATCATACACTATCTTGTGACAGCTTTTGTCTTGACCTGTCATTTTTCCAGCTTTGTTCTATGTTTTCTAAGAGCCAAAAACCAAACCCGTTGCCATCGAGTCAATTCCAACTCATAGTGACCCTATAGGACAGAGTAGAACTGCCCCATAGAGTTTCCATGGAGCACCTGGTGGATTCCAACTGCTGACCTTTTGGTTATCAGCTGCGGCTCTTAACCACTGCACCACCAGGGTTTCCTTTCTAAGAGCAGAGACTGGATATTTACTTCTCGTAAACAATTTGCCTGATAGTACTCAGTTCTCATCAGTTGGTTGGCTGATAAGTATTTCTGGAGCAATCAGCTTACCTGAGAAGGTTTCAGAAAGCAGTTGAGCTTTTATTCTACAAACATATCTTGAATGCCAGGCACCATCCTAGAACTTTGTGATACATAAGTGAGCAAAATAGATAAAAGTTTGAAGTAGAAAACTCTTTGAGCTCTTACTGTGTCTGATTCATTCCTTACCACAACCTTGTGAAGAAGCTCCATCTCAATCCTCACTTAAGAAATGAGGAAACTGAGATTTGGAAAGTGGTAAGAAAGTTGTCCACGATGATTCCCCTAATACGTGGCAGGCTAGGATTTCAAATCCTACACTGTTTGTACTATGCCTTGCTGACTACTCAGAAATAAGATTTTTTAGAATAAGGTATTCGTTCTGTGATGTGGATAGAATAGAGATTAGTTCTGTAACGCGGGATCTCCTTATAGAAAATTGTAAAAATCTCAGTATAAGGTTGATTTACAAGTACGAGGCAGCTCTGTAGCATTTGAAGATAGAAGTAATATTAGTAATTTTTACATCTGTAGGTATTTTTTTACTTAAAAGAGGGTACATATAGAACCCAAGGTACTAGTTTAGAGGCATCTTGAATAATCAGGCACGTAAAGGCTAAAGTGTAGGTTAATGGTTCTCAACCCTGTGCAACCCCGCCCCCCATTTTTTTTGTTGTGCTTTAAGTGAAAGTTTACAATCCAAGTCAGTTTGTCATACAAAAACTTACACGCATATTGTTATGTGACCCTAGTTGCTCTCCCTGCAATGTGACAGCACACTTCTTCTCTCCACCCTGTATTTACCATGTCCATTCAACCAGCTCCTGACCCCCTCTGCCTTCTCATCTCGCCTCCAGACAGGAGCTGCCCCTTAGTTGCATGTGTCTACTTGAGCTAAGAAACACACTCCTCACCAGTATCATTTTATGTCTTATAGTCCAGTCTAGTCTTTGTCTGAAGAGTTGGCTTCCAGAGTGGTTTTAGTTTTGGGCTAACACAGTGTCTGGTGGCTGTGACCTCTGGGATCCCTCCAGTCTCAGTCAGACCATTAAGTCTGGTGTTTTTGCTAGAATTTGAGGTCTGCATCTCACTTTTCTCCTGCTCCATCAGGGATTCTCTGTTGTGTTCCCTGTCAGGGCAGTCATTGGTGGTAGCCAGGCACCATCTAGTTCTTCCGGTCTCGGGCTGGTGGAGTCTCAGGTTTATGTGGCCCTTTCTTTCTCTCGGGCTCATATTTTCCTTGTGTCTTTGGTGTTCTTCATTCTCCTTTGCTCCAGGTGGGTTGAGACCAATTGATGCATCTTAGATAGCTGCTTGCTAGCTTTTAAGACTTCAGGTGTCACTCACCAAAGTGGGATGCAGGACGTTTTCTTAATACCCTTTGTTATGCCAGTTGGCAGAGATGTCCCCTGAAACTATGGTCCCCAGACCTCTGCTCCTACTGCTCTGTACCTTGAAGTGTTTGGTTATATTCAGGAAACTCCTTAGCTTTTGGTTTAGTCCAGTTGTGCTGATTTCCCCTGTATCGTCCTTCCCTTCAACTAAAATAATTCTTGTCTATTATCTAATTAGTGAATAACCATCTCCCTCCCTCCCTTTCTACCCTCCTAACTATCAAAGAATGTTTTCTTCTGTGTTTAAACCTTTTCTTGAGTTCTTATAAGAGTGGTCTCATACAATATTTGTCCTTTTGCAACTAATTTCACTTAGCATAATGCCTTCTAGATTCCTCCATGTTATGAAATGTTTCATGGATTCATCATTGTTCTTTCTTGTTGTGTAGTATTATGTTGTGTGAATATACCATAATTTGTTTACCAATTCGTCTGTTGAAGGGCACCTTGGTTGTTTCCATCTTTTTGCTATTGTAAACAGTGCTGCAGTGAACATCGGTGTGCATATATCTATTTGTATGAAGGCTGTTATTTCTCTAGGATATATTCCAAAGAGTGGGATTGCTGGATTGTGTGATAGTTTTATTTCTAGCTTTCTAAAGAAGCACCAAATCGATTTCCAAAGTGGTTGTACCATTTTACATTCCCACCAGCAGTGTGTGAGTGTTGCAGTCTCTCCACAGCCTCTCCAACATTTATTATTTTGTGTTTTTTGGATTAATGCCTGCCTTGTTGGAGTGAAATGGAATCTCATTGTAGTTTTGATTTGCATTTCTGTAATGGCTAATGATGGTGAGCATTTCCTTATGTATCTGTTAGCTGCCTGAATGTCTTCTTTGGTGCAGTGTCTGTTCATATCCTTTGCCCATTTTTTAATTGGGTTACTTGTCTTTTTGTTGTTGAGGTTTTGCAGAATCTTACAGATTTTAGAGATTAGACACTGACTGGATTTGTCATAGCCAAAATTTTTTTCCCAGTCTGTAGGTTGTCTTTTTACTCTTTTGGTCAAGTCCTTGGACGAGCATAAGTGTTTGATTTTTAGGAGCTCCCAGTTATCTAGTTTCTCTTCTGGTGTTTGTGCATTGTTAGTAATGTTTTGTATACTGTTTATGCCGTGTAGTAGGACCCCTAATCTTGTCCCTATTTTTTCTTCTATGATCTTTATCATTTTGGATTTTATATTTAGGTCTCTGATCCATTTTGAGTTAGTTTTTGTGCCAGTGCCCCCATTTTTAAACAAATATTTTGTAATGTTGCGTGTATTATCCAGAAATGAGATTCATAGGCAATATAATCTATCCGTAAGTATAATTAAAAAAAAAAAAGTATAATGCTCTAATTGTAACATAGGTGAGATATTTTATTAGAAAACATATCTGCTGCTTAAATATGTAAATGCTCAGACACGACTGCGTTAGAAGGCATAATGAAGCAATCATTTGCTGGCATATTTGCACCAATACAGAGAATCACTGTGAATGTAACAGCTGCAAATGCAGACTGATTTCAGGTGTATTATATTGGTAATTCAAGGCATTGTCATCAACAAAGTGATTTTTTCAAAATGGTGAACAATTTTCAGTAAAGCTCTAAAACAAAGTAGAATCTGCTCTCAATTTACATGGTTAGTTGCACTTCTGGAAAATTCGGTCTATACTAAAACAGTTTAAAAGGATGTATTTTATATATAATAAGCTCTAGACTACGATAACCACAAACGGGTTTTTACCTACCTAATATCCACCCAGGGAGCCCTGGTGGGGCAGTGGTTCAGTGCTGGGCTGCTAACTGAAAGGTCAGGTTAAAGGGCTCGGCTACTAACCGAAAGGTCAGCGGTTGAAATTCGCTAGCTGATCTGCAGGAGAAAAATATGGCAGCCTGCTTCGGTAAAGATTTGTAGCCATGGAAACCCTATGGGGCAGTTCTGCTGTGTCCTGTGGGATCACTATGAGTCAGAATTGATTTGATGGCATCGGGTTTTATGACGCCAATGGGCAGTATCCACTCAAATCTTTGAAAGTCTTCAGGAATGCAGACAGTCTTTGCAGGATTGTCCCGTACGTTTTAGGACTAGTAGGATCGGTAGTCCCCATCTACCAAAAAAGCTGCCCTCCCTCCCCTCCAAACTATTGTGACAACCAAAAAGGTCCTCACAAATTTCTAAATGTTTAAGGGCCCGTTCTGCTTTTGCTGGGAATCATTGGTTCAGGCAGTGACCAATGCTGAGGTAGAAAGTAGAGCTGATGATAACTTCGGGGAACCTGGAAGTACTGAAAGTGATGGGAAGCTGACAAAGAGTAAATGTTAGGAAAGGAAAAAATGTTATAGGTTTGGGACACATTTGGTAATCATAGTGAAAATAGTAGAAAATAAAATGTGTTGAGTTGAAAAAATATTTTTCATAACATTTTTGAATAAGATGGAATTTAAGATTCATGAAATGTGTATTTACAGCTGTACGTATATGTTAAATGATTCTCTTCTTGTCAGATAAACGTCCCTTTAGAGACTAAAAATTATCCTTTACTAGTCTGCTGAACAAATTAAAAAGATGAAGATAAAGTACTGGTAGTACTTTAAATACAATAGCATTTTACAATTAACTGTTTAATAATCAGAGGTCATGTTCAAACTTTGCTTTAGCAAAACTGGTTTTCGTGGAAAAGTAGAAAAATACCCTTGAAGTTAGGATGAGAACGATATCAAGTTTTAAAAGTTTGAGCAAAACTTAATTTGTATCAAGTGTTAGCCTTTTTGTTTCCAGTACTTTTCTAAAAAGCATAACTCTTAGTGCTATTAGTTATACTGTAGTGTATTAAAAAAAAAAAATACCCACCACCCAACCAACCCGTTGTCGTCAAATTGATTCCAACTCATAGCTACCCTATAGGACAAAGTAGAGTTGCCCCGTAGGGTTTCCAAAGAGCGGCTGGTAGATTCAAACTGCCAGCATTTTGGTTAGCAGCCAAATACTTAACCACTGGACTAAACAAACCTAGTATGTGAAAGCTAAAACCTATCAAAAATGTAAAGTAGTAAGCCTTCCAAAACCAACCCAAACCGAGTGCCATCGAGTCGATTCCGACTCATAGCGACCCTATAGGACAGAGTAGAACTTTGCCCAATAGAGTTTCCAAGGAGTGCCTGGTGGATTTGAACTGCTGACCTTTTGGTTAGCAGCCATAGCACTTAACCACTATGCCGCCAGCATTTCCAGCAAGCCTTCATTCATTACCAAAAAATAAGAGATTATTTCTACTACTTTTAAATTGCAATTTGATTTTAAACATGTTTTGACATACCCTGAAGCTTTCCTTGGCAATCACATGGATTATGTATTATATATCTACATTTTTGTCTAATCCTTTCCTTGCTATTGTATGTATCATAATAGGGGGCTAAAATGTAAGCTCCATGGGCAGAGATTTTGTTTGTTCTCTGATACATATTTCCAACATTTATAATGGTACCTTATATGTGGTAAGCATTCCAGTAAGAAATTGTTGAGCAAATAAATATTGTCCCGGAAATGGAAAGGATTGAGAAGAACTATTATCTCTGTGAATGGAGTCAACGAGAATTTCCAGTTGTCTGCTAATGAGTCCTACAAATAAAACCGCAACATTCAGCTTATCTAAAATCTAGCTCATTGTATTCTCGCCCCAAACTGCTGATTTTCGTCTTGTTTTCCTTGTCTGGAATAATGCCACCATGAACTACACTTTCTCCTTTATTTCCAACATTAAGTCAATCAATCACTTTTCCTGGTCCCTGTAATTTCTTTCCCTCTCTCCCTTCTCACTGCTATCCCCTTCGACTTTATCATCTCTTTCCTGGCCTATTGTAATAGCCTTTTAAAATTTTTGTTATTTTTTTGTGTGGTCAGTATATATATAACAAAACTTTAATCATTTCAGCATTTTTTTTTACATGAACAATTCAGTGACATTAATTATGTTCGTCTTGTGCAAACATCACTACTATCTGTTTCCAGATTTTTCTGTCACCCTTAACAGAAATTCTGTGCCCCCTAAATAATGACTCCCTCTTCCCCCTCTCTTTCCACCCGTGGTAAACACTAATAAACTTTGGTTTCTATACATTTGTCTATTCTAGATATTTCTTATAAGTGGGATCCTTCCATGTTTGTCCTTTTGTGATTGATTTATTTCTTTCAACATAATGTATTCCAGTTTTATCCTTGATAATGGCGTAGTATGTATCAAGACTTCGTTTCATTTTATTGCTGGATAACCTTGTATGTATGTACGTAATAGCTTTTTAATAGGTCTCTGCTTTCGGTACTTTACCCTTTCCAAATTTCACAGTTGTTTTCTTACAATGCAGACCTAATAATGGTACCATCCGTTTTTATAAATTTACTACGTTCCAAACTTTAGTCAGGGTGGCATATAGGGCTCTTGTGAACTGCCTTCCCAGCCACATTTTCCACCCCTGCACTGTACTATTCCCTATGCTGTAGTTACATTGGCTTTCTCATATTCCCCTCATGAAATTTCATACTTCTGTTGCTTTACTATAGTTTTCTTGTCTGTATGAAATTCCCTGCCTTCTGTGCCTGGCAGACTTCTCAGCTTGCTCATGTGAAGTTTTCCCTGACCCTGGATCACCTTCCCTGGCAGAATAAAGTTGTTTCATCCTATTTATTCCCTTACAAAGTTGTACAAGTTTTTATTATAGTATTTATTAAAATATGTGAAAATTATTTTTCCAAAGAACAAAGAAAAATGAAGAAACTCTGAGAATGATGTGGGATATAATCAAAAGCAAAAATTTGCAAGTAACTGGAGTTCCAGAACAGGGGGAGAAAACAGAAAACACAGAGAGGATCATTGAAGAATTGCTGACAGAAAACTTCCCTAATATCATGAATGATGAAAAGCTGACCATCCAAGAAGCTCAACAAACCCCATATAGTATAGACCCCAAAAGAAAATTACCAAGGCACATCATAATCACACTCACTAAAACCAAAGACAGAGAAAGAATCCCGAGAGCAGCTTGAGACAAACAAAAAGTCACATACAGAGGAGAAACAATAAGACTAAGCTCTGATTACTCAGCAGAAACCATGCAGGCAAGAAGGCAATGGGATAATGTATATAAAAAATTGAAGGAAAAAAAATTGCCAGCCAAGAATAATATGTCCTGCAGAACGTTTCTTCAAATGTGATGGTGAAATTAGGACATTTCCAGATAAACAGAAATTAAGGGAATATGTAAAAACCAACCAGAGTTTCAAGAAGTGTTAAAGGGAGTCCTTTGGTTTGAGATCAGACAACAGCCTGAATCTGGGACACAAGATCATACCAGCCAGATACCAACCTAGAAAATGAACTCTTAAGGACTGTTCAAAACCAAAGGATTTACACCATGTAAATGACAGCAACGTCAGAACAATAAAAGAGGGAATAAATCGTGTAAGTATAGAACTTTCTAATGGAGAGGAAGGCAAGGCGATGTCAAGTAATAATAGACTAGTACAAACCTAGGAAGATAAGAGTAAATTTTAAGGTAACCATAAAGAAAGTTAACAAACCTCATGAAAATAAAGAAGAAAAACACAGTCTCAGTAAAAACAAAAGAAAAAAAAAGAAAAGAATCCACAAACAAAAGGAATTCAGCACAAGAAAATAAGAGAAGCAAAGAAAACATTAGCAACCCTCCAAAAAAAGCACTACAAAATGACAGCAAAAAACATATCTATCAGTAATTTACACTGAACATAAATGCCTAAATGAACCCATAAAGAGACAGAGAGTGACCAAATGGATGAAAAAAAAAACAGGATCCATCAATATGCTGTCTACAAGAGACACACCTTAGAAACAGACGTAAATTTATTAAAAACCAAGGGATGGAAAAAAATAAGCAAACAGCTACCAAAAAAGAGCAGGAGTGGCAATGCTAATCTCAGATAAAAGACTTCAAAACAAAATCCACCATAAAAGACAAAGAAGGGCACTATATAATGATTAAAGGGACTATCCATCATGAAGACTCAACCATAATAAACATCTGTGCACCCAGTGACAGGGCTCCAAAATACATAAACTCTAACATCACTGAAAAGAGAAATTGACAGTTCCACAATATAGTAGGAGACTTAACATATTACTCTCAGTAAAAGACAGAACATCTAGAAAGAAACTCAACAAAAATACAGATCTAAAGGCCACAGTTAGCCAACTTGAACTCATAGACATGTATACAATACTCCATCCAACAGCCGCAAAGTACACATTTTTTTCCAACACACATGAATGTTCTCTGGAATAGACCACATATTAGGCCACAGAGCAACCCTCAACAAAATCCGAAACGGTGAGATAATACAAAGTATCTTCTCTGACCACAACGCCATCAAACTAGAAATTAACAACAGGAAGAGCAAGGAAAAAAAATCAATTACATAGAAGCTCAGTACTGAAGTCACTCCTGAGGTTCACCCTTTAGCCAAAGATTAGACAGGCCCATGAAACAAAACGCGATGAAAGGGGCACACCAGGCCTGGGACAGGAACTAGAAGGCAGGAGGGGACAGGAAAGCTGGTTAATAGGGAACCCAAGGTCAAGAAGAGAGAGTGTTGACATGTTGTGGGGTTGTTAACCAGTGTCATAAAACAATATGTTTACTAACTCTTTAATGAGAAGCTAGTTTGTTCTGTAAACCTTCATCTAAAAAAAAAAGAGAAAAGAAAATTATTTTTTCCCTGTTTGTGTAAGCACCTAGGCTGTGAACTCCTCAGGGGCAGGGACCTTATTATGTTTTTGTGATCAGCATGTTAATTGGTACATTGTAATCATGTAATTGTTGATCATTGTTATTAAATGAACAGCTATTACTATTCTAATATTGATATACATACTTTTTCTGTAGTGTTTCCCTTGTATGTTAGCCTCTCGGGGGAACAGGGGTCTGTGTCTGTCTTGCTCGCTACTCTTTCTTTCCCCTTAACTTAACATACTTGGCATATTGGCAGATGCTTGTATGTTTAGGTGGTAATGCTAAGTAAAGATTTGCTGAATGAGCGAATAGTCTCTGTCTTCCCTTTCTTCATCACAAATACCACCCCTCTTTTTGAGAGGGAAGAATAATTTTTTTCCTTCTTAATTTTCTTTTGGTCCAACTATCTTCAACTCAAATGTTATAGTCTCAAGACAGAAGTTTTAGCATTTTATAACACTTCCAAGCAATTTATATTTATCTAGAAGGTTATTTACTGCTTATGGTGTTTTGAAGAATAAAATACCTTAGGGACTTTATAAAGAATTCCGATACCTTTTTTTTTTTCCCAGCAGTAGTAGCTATAATGGAGTGAGCTGTTTTCCAGTTGTTTGAAATTCTTTGATTCATGATAGTGGAAAGCATTTAAAATATTTTTTTCTGTGTTTCTTTCTTTTTGTTTTTTTCTGGTGGATATTTGAAACTTAGGTTATGGTAAGAGATACCTGACTTTTGGCTCACTTGTTCATTTCCTGGCATTATTTCAATAATGTTTTTTCTCCTTTTTAAAATATATTTTATAACTAAAATTATATTGTTTATAGTCAGGGATGAAATTTTAAGGATATTCATTCTCTGTACTTCCAACATAGTAGCAGGCACGTGGTCGCTATTCAGTAAATATTTGTCGAATAACTAATGAATGAAACAACTGGATGGGACAAGAATAGAGAAATGTTAGAGACTGATGAACTCACAGCCTTAAGGAATGAATAGGAGTCAAATAAACAAGACTATCCCTCTGACTTTTTTAGCGGTGAAGAGAGGTCTAAATAAAAGCATCTAATAAAGGTTTTGTGTATTCAGACTATACATAATACTCTGATGTCTTCCGGTGTACTTTTCGAAGTTTTGGTCAATTTCCTGCTTATCCATGCCTCCAGTAACACAGGCAGTCTCCAACGTAGACATCACCTGTTGTTAAAGCTTATTAATTCAAAGCAATTTAATAGATTTCTTTTTGGAAACACAGTATATGGAAGCTATATTTTGGGGTATGAATAAATCTGGATTGTCCCCCAAGGACAGAGATCAGCAAACTTTTTCTGTAAATATTTTAGGCTTTAAAGGCCATTTGGTCCCCGTCACAGCTACTGAACTCTGCTGTTAGAGCAGAAGCAGCATAGGCAGCGAATACATGCGGCTGTGTTTCAGTAAAACTGCATTTACAGAAACAGTGGAGGGGCGCGTTTAGCCTGTGCATCACAGTTTGCGGGCCCCTGTTCCAGGAGGCAAGTTGGGTCAAATCTAAATAATCAATTCATGACATACTCATATTAAGTGTTTTCATTTATTTGTTTAGTCAGCCATTGATTCAACACATATTTATAGAGCCAACTTTATTAGGTAAGGTCCCGGGGTGAGGTGCTGTAGCGGATACAAAAATGAATCAGATGTGAATTTTGTCCTCAAGGAACTTGTTCAGCCCCTTAGATTGGGAACTTCCCATCAGGAATTGTGTCTGGTTCACTTTGATAACCACCCCTCGGGTCTTCCACAGCAGAAACAGATTGTAGATACTTCATAAAAATTTTTTTTAATGGATAAGTGGATGAAGAACTAGAGTACAAGCTATAGGTGTCACAGGTATATGGATAAAGTGCATGAGTTTAAAGGAACTATGCATTTTTTCTAGTTTGGAAAATTGGAGAAAACTTTGCAGAAAAGTGAGTGAGAAGGGGAAAATATATGGAAAAATTAAAAAGATGAAAAAATGTTAGGGTGAAAAATTCAGAAGACAGGAAGGTAACACAAATGAGTGAGGGGCCTGGATAAATGCATAGTTTGTCTGAGGGATGATGATTTATAGCAAAATGGAGAAAACACTTTGAATTGCTCAAGGGCAGCAGTTATTACTTACCTTTGTAGATAATTGGAATAAACCAGTATTACCAGATACTTGATTTTTCAAGAGAAGCCAGAAAGAGAAAAACAAGTTTTCCTAACTTGTATCAAGAAAAAAAAAAAAAAAATATATATATATATATAAAGAAAATTGGGGTAAAATTATGGGTTGTCCTGAATGCCAGGTTAAGGAGTATGGACCATATTCTGTAGGCAGTTGAGGTTTTGTAAGAACTGTGTAGTCAGTGGCGGGCTTCAGGAAGATGAAGCCTAGAGCAGTGTTTAAGAAGAGTAGAGGATAAGGACAGAGGAGGGCAAGGCCAGTTAAGATTGCATTACAGAGGGCAGTACCGTGGGAGTATAGAGGAGGTGATGGCAGCAGTAATAGTGACTGCGGGTAAAATGTTTTGTGTCAGGCGTTATGCTAATGCCTTAAATACATGCACTTATTTTGTCTGTATAATAATCCTGTGAGATATAGATACTACTTTAACCCCCACTTATAGATTAATAAATTGAGGGCTAAAGCAATGAAAAAAACTGCCCAAAGGCACTCAGTTGGTGAGGGTGTGAATCCCAGAGATACTCTTTCTTGTCTCTGTGCCTTTATTCAAAATGTCCTCTTTCTTTACCCCTCTTTCCTGTTCAGTCTTTCTAACTGTATCAGTCAAGATCTAAATTATATAAATTTATATAAATAAAAGACGAATTGTATAAAACAAAATTTAATGGAGTGAATTGGTTACATAGATAATGGTGTTGTTGAGAAGCCAAACAGGGAGTAGTGAGGCAATGGAGAGGTTAGGAACACCAGCAGACCACTACCACTCCTAGGGCTGGAGGGCCAAAGGAAAGAATTGGTGTTTTCAAAACCACTCCATATTAACCAGAACCACGAGGGCCTGTTCAGTGGGTTGCTGGAGCTGTCGGGGGACATCTGCTGCTACGGAAGGCAGATAGGAAAGAAGAGGAGTACGCTGGTCTCTCACTCTTTCGAATCTCCCAACCTCCCACCATGGCATCCCATTGGTCAGACTAAACTTGGAACTAGCTAATACAGGAGCCTACAGGACGTAGCCCATGTTCCAACAGAGCAGAGAAGGGAAGTGGATTTGGTGAATGCGGACAGACCTGGGACCAACACACTAACTGCTATTTTCAGCTGGAGGATGATTTGAATTCCACTGATACTGAGAAATTTGAAAGCATAGGTTCATAAAAACTGTTAAAAAACACTATTGTAAATGGCAGGTATTCCCTTATCCAATACAAGTCTATTTAGCCTATCAAACCAAACCAAACCAAACAAACGAGTTGCCATCCGTTGAATCCAACTCATAGCAACCCCATGTGTGTCACAGTAGAACTGTACTCTATACGGTTTTCAGTGACTGATTTTTCAGAAGTAGATTGCCAGACTCTTCTTCTGAGGTGCCTTTGGGTGGACTTGAACCTCCAACCTTTCAGTTAACAGCTGAGACTCTTTATACTACTCAGGGACTCCACGTAGCCAACAGTGACAAGGAAATAATAGTATTTCATGGAACTTTGTTTTCACTGTCTAAATATTACTCCAGTGCTATCAGGGATTAAATAAACATTTTTAGCTTTTCTGAGAATCTAATCACCAGGTATAACATTTTTTTTTCTTTTATATATGCTTCATTTTTTAGGATAGATTTACAGGAAAATTGAGAACATAGTACACAGAACTCCCATGTGCCCAAACCCAGCTTCCCCTATTATTGACCTTTTGTATCAGTATGGAACATACAATTAATGCTGATATGTTATTAGTAAAGTTCATACTTTACTTACACTGCCTCTCGTATTTAGATATGAGACACTGATGAAGTCCAGCCCCAAAGAAATGATTTATAGTCTTCATTTTGTGATAATTCTTAGGGTCTTCAGATGCTTCGAGATTTGTTTAAACGTTCTTAAACTCCAAAGCACAGTTAATTTTATTTCACCTTAACTCAGAAAGGAAGGAAATAATACTGTGTAATGAAATTTAAGCTCTAAGTATTACCACTCTAAAAATATAAGAGATTGCTGCCTTAGAGTAAGGGAGTGTGGTAAGGGAGTACAGATGCTTGGCAAAGCATGGCAGGTAAGGTGCGCATCAGATGTAAGCAAAAACAAGTAAGGGCTTCTTGCCAGGGGCTTCAAAGTTAATATAGGAAAAGCTTGTTTGTAGGCATACACTGTAGGGAGGAACCTTGCTAGAGACAAAACAATCAATTTTATGATCAGGCTGCAAAATTAAGTACAAAGAAAAAAGGGGAGATACCAAAGATCAGTGCAATTGTTTTTATTGAAGAGTGCTAGGAAGAATTTGTTTCTAAACTTTATTTAAAAGGAGACAGGCCAGAGGTTCTGAAGTTTATTAAACTCTTCTGACCTGGTGGGATCTTCCTAGGATTTTTGTTTTTTTAATAACCTTTATTGTTTTTCCCTGACTTTTTAAAGAAATAATTCCATAATATTGTATAGTAGTTATAATAGCTATTATTTCTTGGATATGTAATTACATATCAAATACTAGGTCATACATATGAATTTCCTAGTTTACAAAAATTCATACCAAGGAAGTAGGTTTAGTTATTATCCTCATTTTGCAGATGAGAAAACATTATTATGTAACTTAAGTAACTTGTCCGGAGTCATGGAGCTGCCAAGTAAGACAGTTAAAATACAAACCATATTTTTTTGGTTCCAAAGTCCATGATCCTAAGACTTTTTTTTTAGTGGTAACAGGTAGGTATCTATATATAAGAATATATAACTACTGTTAATGTTTTGGTTTATTTAATTCTTTTTTTTCTTTCTGTGTTTATGCTGTACAATTCTATTTTATAACCTGTTATTCTCCACATAAAATACGGTCTCTACATTTCTCAATAATATATTGTTGATCCATATTATTGGATATTCTATAATTTAATTGTTCCCCTATTATTGGGCATTCAAATTGTTTCCTTTTTTATATTATAAATAATGCAGTGATGAATATTCTTATATATAAATTTTTATGTACTTCTTATGATAAATTTTTTGAATTATAGTTACCAAGCCTAAGAATATGACCATATTTAAGGCTGTTTATGCCTATTTTGAAATTACCTTTGAGACAGATTGTACCAATTTGAATTCCCAGTGTCAGTTCATGAGATTACCCATTTCATCACCCCTTTGGCAACCTGTAAGGCTTTTGCATTTTTGAGTAAATTGTTAAAAACATCTATTCTGGAGGTGTGACAGATTGCTACACAATCATAGCCGTATCAAACTGGCATGTTTTTACTAAATGTAGGATTTTTGAAAATACAACTTCTTAGGGGAGGAGGAGGGGAGATTCAATTTTCTCAAATAGAGAATTATAAGGAGTGAGGATACCCAAGGGCCAGTGCTAAAATATACTTTGACAATATAATTAATTAAATGACACTTTTTTCTCTATTAGGGACAGGGACATGTCATCTTCACACGAAGGATGGTGAAATAGAAGAGTGGGGTCATATTAGAGCCATTGAGGATAGTGGGGATAGGACTCAGGGACCCCAGTCCCCTTACTCAGAGCCTGCAGCTTCAGTGGAGGGTGAGCTTATCTTGAGAAAGTGTAATGGGACAGATAGAGGGTAGGGGCCAGCTCGGAAGAAAAATGTGTAAGGGTAGGCAGAAGTTTCTTATAGCTGGACTAGAGTTGAATGCCCACTGAAATCATCTTTTAGCCTCTAACCTTTAGGTCCTTCTCCTCGCCATTGACTTAGTAAATTTGAATAAACATTGAAAGGTATACTGTGAGAGCTCGAACTTGATGGGACTGCCTTGTTTTTCCGGGTCTTGCAAAATTTTTCGCCTTTGACAGGGTGAAGTATTAACACTATTCTGTTGCTCTCTATTAGTGGAAAATATTTGTGTTTTCCTTCTCTGACAGATGTCTGCCTTATACAGGTTCTGGATTTTGCAGGTTTTATTGTACAGTGTGGTTAAGTGCTTGACTACTGACTGAAAGGTTGGTGGTTCGAATCCACTTAGTGACTCCATGGGAAAAAGATGTGGCAGTCTGCTCCCGTAAAGATTACAGCCTTGGAAACCCTTTGGGGGAGTTGTACTCTGTCCTGTAGGGTCACTATGAGTCATACTGGACTCGATAGCAACTGTACAATAGAGCTAGCGTCTCAAAATGAAAGCTGAGTGAAAGTTTTTTTTTACTTTTTAAGTTTAATTACTATATTATAATTTTACACACTTAGAGTTTTATAGTTAATTCATCCTTCTTTCTAAGTAATATGCCTGAATAAATGGCTAACACATACCTAATCAGCAAAATCTATATACTAGATTATTCTCAGCAAACTGGCTATTTCATTATAATTGTATAAAGCCGCAGATCTTAACTCCGGTATCCCTACACATTGTTAACACAAGAAAGGTGTGGGGCTATAGCCATGTGTCTTTACATGTAGTCGTGATCAGATTTTATCTATACTGTGGCTCTGTTAATCTGACTGTTAAAATCTGGGCCTTAAAATGTGTCTTGGTTATCTTGTGGTACTACAACAGAAATAACCACAAGTGGATGGCTTTAACAAAGAGTTTATTCTCTCACAGTTCAGGACGCTAGAAGTTCGAATCCAGGGTGCCCGCTCCAGGGGAAGGCTTCCTTTCTCCATCAGCTCTGGGGGAAGGTCCTCTTCATCAATCTTCCCCTGGTCTAGGAGTTTCTCAGTGCAGGGACCCCAGGCCCAAAGGACGCACCCACCTCCTGGTTCTTCATTCTTGGTGGTAGGAGGTCCCTTTATCTCTGCTGGATTCTTTCTTTTATATCTCAAAAGAGCTTGACTCAAAATACAAACTAATCTTGCAGATTGGGTCCTACCTCATTAACATAACTGCCACTAATCCTGCCTCATTAACATCATAGAGGTAGGATTTACAACACATAGGAAAATCACATCAGATGACAAAATGGTGGACAGTTACACAATACTGGGAATCATGACTTAGCCAAGTTGACACGTATTTTTGGGAGGACACAATTCAACCAATAACAGAATGGAACTGTCAGACATGTCAGCATTTGAAAATCACTGGCAAGTAGTATTAATGTACACTTATTCCTCCAAGAAATATTTCTGGCTAACAATTTAATAAATCTAAAAGGGATTAAAAAAAAACATTGCCATCAAGTCAATTCCGACTCATAGTGACCCTGCAGAACAGAGTAGAACTACCCCATAGGGTTTCCAAGGAGTGCCTGGTGGGTTTGAACTGCCGAGCTTTTGGTTAGCAGCCAAACTCTTAACCACTAAGTCACCAGGGTTTAGATAAATGTATGGAGAAATAAAATACTAAAAGCCAACTTAGATGTTTTGGAGAACATACAGGTTTGTTTTGAGGTTGAGCATCTGTTCGTAATAATCTTGGTAA
The DNA here is from genome assembly GCF_030014295.1 of Loxodonta africana. Classification (NCBI taxonomy): domain Eukaryota; kingdom Metazoa; phylum Chordata; class Mammalia; order Proboscidea; family Elephantidae; genus Loxodonta; species Loxodonta africana. Next base: position 61,804,213 of record NC_087358.1, read on the forward strand.
GGGCATCCAACTGACCTATGTCTCTACCCCTAGCACAGTGTAGTAGGCACTCAGATAAAATGTTTGAGTGTTGGATTAAGTAGTGAATAATGAATGAGGCAAAGGATATGTCTGAAGTCACTATTTTGTGGTCCTGAAACACAGCAGGTGTCATTGGGTTGAAGAATTTAAACCTGATTTGGGAAACTTCTGATGAACCTAGGGCTTCCAAGTGCTCTCTGAGGCATTTAGGACTAGGTTGATATTGGGCAAGCCTTTCTGGCAGCCACATTTATTCACATTTTAGGTTAACAAGTGCAAGGAAAGCTTCTTGTGTTATTTGGAGAAAGTGGAGATGAGGTTCACTTTAGTGGGTCACTGAGTAAATGCAAAAGAGTGCTTAAAAGCTTATTAAGAAATCATTATGTATCGCAAGGATTTAAATTTGAGGTGTTTGTTAATTATACAGTGGAACAGAGAAGTACAGGGCTTTGTTTCTTATCATGTTTGGTTTTTGGTTCTGTTATTGTTTAGTTTGGTTTTTTGCTTTTTTGTTTTGTTTTGCCTGTGTTTTCAGAGAAATTAAGTGACTTAAAAACAGTGAATAGAATTGTAAACTTTACCTCTCCTTTTTACTGTACTTAATGTAAGGTTTTCATGGGAATTAGGCTTTTGAGAGAAGCTCAAATATATTTGCTTTAGCAATGGCACAATAATTGTAAAGGCTACGGATATTAATGTGGATTGGCCCAATTTAGATGCAAAAGTCTTCAAAGTTCATAGCTGGCTTGAAGATTTCAGGGTAGGATAATTGTAAAAATTGTCATCCTAATATCATTTTCTTCTGTTTGCTAGTTTATTGAATATAAATTCCCTTTTGCATATTTTGAGCTGCAGGTGTAATACCTCTCTTCCCATGTCCCACTGATTCGGCCGCAGTCTCTCTTTTTCCCTCTCTTTTCTCTCTTCCACTGCTGTTGTTCAAAGGGATTTCATTGTAGAAATTGAACCAAATAATAAGGCACCAGAACAGAGTTCAGCAGAAAGTGGTTTGCTTGTGATTGACCCATGAGAATTGAGTCACTACAAGATCACAGAGACGACTTTGAGACACCAGGCTCATTCTTCTTTTCCACTAGTAGATGAGACCTCTTCGTTCCTCCCTCGCCAACCCCTCGGCATTCTGGATTCAGGTATAATGAGAGATTATGATTTTGTAATGATGCTATTTAGTGTGTGCATAAGAATTTTTTTCAGCCAGGCTTAGCAGTCTCTGTAGTAACTATCCCACCATTTTGAAACCAATCTCAATGATTTCCTTGAGAATTGCTGTCTGTTGGTTTCTGCAGTGCTGATTATGCATATGACTAGAAATTTTTAAGTCCAAAATATTCACGCATTTTGTGTGGTCAAGGGGAATGGCAGAGGAAACTATGCTTTTTGGCATTTTTGACAATTACAATCCAAAGTTGTCATGAATTAAAAAAATTTAAATAACATTGGCCAGTATCCCGTAAGTATTGATTTAGGAAATAATATAGGAGTCATTATTCCCTGTCCTTGAGCATAGAGAATGTAACCCAGCTGGAGCTGGGTTCACAAGGACTCACAAGGACACATCGACTGGGCCCTGAGGTATAAAGACAATAAACCAAAAAAAACCCACTGCCGTCGAGTCGATTCTGACTCATAGCAACCCTATATGACAGAGTAGAACTGCCCCGTAGTTTCCAAGGAGCACCTGGTGGATTCGAACTGCTGACCATTTGCTTAGCAGCCGTAGCACTAAACCACTACGCCACCAGGGTTTCCATAAAGACAATAACTAAAATAATCTTGGAAAATATCTTTTAGGGAACCTTTCACATAAGCCAGAACACAAGACTTTCCACTCTTATCTTTTTTCTATTAACATTTAGTGAATAGAAATTTGTTGGACCAATGAAGACCCTCCTGTCGTTACTGAAACCTGTACCAGTGATTGTTGAGAGGGACAATTCGAAATGTAGGATCACAGTTTCTAGCCAATCTGTGAAAAGGTGAAGCTTTCAGTGGTTTTGCCCGTTCTGTAGTGTTAACATATACTAATAACTCTGTAATGTTCTTTGGACTGGGGCAGACATGGCTCTAGCAACATGCTTATCCACTTCCCACTTTTGTCTTTTATAATATATGCCAAATAAAACTTTCTTTTTGCTTTGCTAAACTTTGTAATGTGTTCTACCCTACAACCGTATGTAATGTGCATATATATGTCTTTGTTTCCCACAGTGACCATGATGCGATTGCTAAAAACTTTATTTCCGAATTTGGTGTGAGTAGAATAGCTTAGGTTTTCTGTTTTCCTTATACAGACTGCTGTTTCCAAACACCAGTCTGGACCAGTTGTAAAAGAATGTGTTGGTAGAATTTCTAAGTGATTTGTAACTGATTTAATGTTGGTCTACATATGTTCACTTATTTATAGAGAGACTAGCTTGTTCAAGTAGAAGCGTGTGCTAGCCAGTTTTGTGTAGCAGATACGTCTATGTTTACATCTATATATCTCTTCAAGAATTTATTTGGATCTCCTGCAGGCCTTTTGTAGAAAATGCTCACTATTTTTCTAAACCAGATAAATGTAAATCTTCAAAGAAAGTGTTTCAGAACTAAAACTTACCCAAGGCAGCCTTGTGGATATTTTGTTAAAAAGGCAAAAACACACCCATACCCCTGTCGTTTGACCTCCACATTTGCCGTCTGCTGTCTTCTAAATGGAAACCCTGGTGGCGTAGTGGTTAAGTGCTATGGCTGCTAACCAAGAGGTTGGCAGTTCAAATCCGCCAGGCACTCCTTGGAAACTCTATGGGGCAGTTCTACTCTGTCCTGTAGGGTCACTATGAGTCAGAATCGACTCGACGGCAGTGGGTTTGGTTTCGGTTTGGTCTCCTAAATGTATATGACAACTATGGCAGTTTTAGCCTAGGCCAGACTACAGGTTATAAACATGCCTTTCTTTTTAAATCGCATCTCCTGATTTGTTTTCAGCACATATTATAATTTTCCTGATCAAGTCCGAGAAATACTAGCAACATTTCTCTGGTGTCTCTAAAACTCACGGCGTACTGTGATGTCTGTCTAGTCGCATGAGCAGTTTTAGACATTTCACCTGGTTGTCGTCTAGCTGGTAGGTAGTGACCGTGCTTCTGCCTCTAACATTGTGCCTCATTCACCATGTTGCTTTTAAATTGTCTTTTCAGTGTTATTTTTGTTGTTCTGTTATTGGCAATTTAGTTTTAAAGCATCATTGTTTAAAAAGTGTTCAAAATAAAAATGGAAGTACATCTTCATGCTTGCCACTAGATCAAATATGGTGTTGCATATATAAAAGAAACAAAAGTAGATAGTCTTAGCACGAGGATATGATACTGAAGTTTAAGTAAATGTGAAATAGCAGAGTGATAAAGCATATGTGATGAAGTTTTCTACAGTAATAAAATGGAAAAGGTGGTGCTGAAATTCTCTGGTATTTACACAATTGTGCTAAACAAACCTTGGGCAATTTAAAAGCCCAAGTATGTTTTAGATTTTATTTTACTTTTAAAAATTAAGGTCAAATAAAGGTAGGGTCGAGAGTTCTGTGTGAACTGCTTGCTCAGACTTGAGATTGATTTTCCCGCTCTCGTACTTCCTGTTTTCCACATTTGGAATTACCAGCTGCTTTTTGCTGCTTTTTTTTGAGTCAGTTCCAACTCATCGCGATCCCGTGTGTGTCAGAGTAGAACTGTGCTCCGTAGGGTTGTCCTTGGCTGATTTTTCAGAAGTAGTTCTCCAGTCCTTTCTTCAGAGGTGCCTCTGGATGGACCCTAAGCTCCAACCTTCCAGTGAGCAGCTCAGTGCATTCATCGTTGCACCACCCAAGGACTCCGCATTTGGCGTTAGTTTGTTTTCTTAGTGTGAATCATTTCAATTTTGTCAGGGGTGGAAGGAAGAGCCTTTGTTTTAGAGCTCTCTACATTTGTGTCTGAAAAGAAATACCAAGGAGTTTTAGTGAATAAAAAAATAACATCAGGTAATGCCAAAACCCACTGCGGTCGAGTCAATTCTGGCTGATAGTGACGCTGTAGGACAGAGTAGAACTGCCCATAGGGTTTTCAAGAAGCGCCTGGTGGATTCGAACTGCTGACCTTTTGGTTAGCAGCCCTAGTCTTAACCACTACACCACCAGGGTTTCTGATATTAGGTAATAGGTAAGTATTTTTTTCTAGGAAACAAATCTTATTCTGGACCAATTGAGGTTGTAATTGAGTTGTTACTTAATTGTTTATAGATGTAACAGTCTTAGTATTTCCATTTGGAATTTTATTGGTGGGAATTTTATCTTTATGTCAGAGTATAAATGGTTGTTCAGGATACTTGATATTTTTTTCAAATTTCAAGTTGATTTTAACTCACCAATAAAATATTTTTATTTCCTTATTAATTGCTTATGCTCAGAAAATATAAACTGATTTTAAGATCAAATGAATTAAAATACAATTAAAGAAGTAAATAAGATACAACCCCCTTCCAATAAGGAATTTTAATTCCAATAGAGAAATGGGTTTTTGATTATACTTTGTCCTCTCAGTATGTATAATTAAGAGTTGATTGCATAGTTTTTGGTCACTTATTGAGCATCTTTATTGGCTCCAGTGATCTACCTATTTGGTTTAGTTTTTGTTGTTTTTAAGGTTTGCTAGGCCTTGTGTGTGTGTGTGTGTGTGTCTTTTAAATAAAGTTAGTGTTTAGAAATCGAGGTTTATTCTGGCATCAATATTGTTGAATGAATAAAAATTGAAATATATATGGCAGGTCTTTTGGTGTGATCTAAGATCTCAAAGGTGAATGAGACACCCTCCTTGGTCTTTTTTCATAAGAGTTCATATGATGTTGGAGCTTGTGAACTGAAGGGTTTCAGGGAAACCCATGAATCCCCGCAAATGATGTGCAAAAAGTTTATAGTGTACATATATTTGTGTTTTTCTTAGGAGATGGTCCATAGATTTCATCACATTTTTAAAAGTCTTTTGATACCCAGAAGAGGCTAAAGGGGACAGAACACATCTAACCATAATTTACTAGTAAGGATAAAAATGAAGATCTTTGGAAGTTCGAAGTAAGAGGAGATTAGCATAGAATAACCATTGGGGGCCCATCATGTTCACAATCTTACATAGGACCCACTTGATACAGGCCTGTCTAGGGCTAGGACGTCACGAGTCAGAATCAACCTCACGGCAACTGGTATATGTCTAGGTCTGTCAGTTTGTTGTACTGTGGTGGGTTGCATGGTGCTGTGATGCTGGAAGCTATGCCACCAGTATTTCTAATACTAGCAGGGTCACCCATGGTAGGTTTCAGTAAAGCTTCTAGACTAAGACATACTGGGAAGAATGGCCTGGTGATCTACTTGCAAAAATTAGCCAATGAAAGCCTTATGGATCAAACTATAGCCTGGCTCAGAATTGTTTAGCATATTTTTAGGGAGGGGCAAATACTGGACCTAGGCCTTGTCATTGTGGCTGCTGACATCTTGTTGGTTTATTAAAAGAGAAAGAGTGGCTTTTATGCCCTGTTTATGTGAATGTCTCCCTAAAAGATTTTTTTTCTTCCCTCGGATTGTCTTAGCTATTGTCTTTATACCTCAGGGACAAGCTGATGTGTCTTTATGAGTCTTTGTGAGTCCAGCTCCAGCTGGGCAGAGAATAATGGCTCCAATAAAAAAATATCATCTCCTAAATCATTCTTTTCTTTTGATCTGTGATTGGAGATATTAATACCTAGACTTAGTCAAGCCCTTAGATGGTGGCCGTGGCAGGCTCTTTAAACTCACGGTGCTGGTTTTTTCTACTGGATACCATCTGGTTCTGGACCATGTAGTTCTTCACCAGGATCTTAAGTAAGAGCAACGTTCCCATCAGTGGCATTGCCGAAGTGAGTAGACTCAATGTGCATTAACACTTTAGCCTGAGTTTTTTTTAAGTATGTAAGACAATAGAAGATAAATTTTATTATGCCTAATCCTACCAGGATACAGACTAAGAATATTATGATCCCTTGCAGTAGTGTTCTAGCCCCATGTACTTACTGCTGATGGTAACCAACCAGATAAATCTGGTGTTTGTAAGGGTATTACAGTGTGTAACCAAGCAGCTTGCTGTTTAATTCTGTGTGTATCTTCTACTTCTCCTGTGTTATTTATCAAATTGCAATAAGAGGTATTTGCTACAGCACAGACTATACTTTCTTGGGCTAATAAAAAATCTAAGGATATTTTGTTATCTCATGTCACCTTGGCTAATGAAGTCAGAGATTACTGTTACGGTTTTATCACTCTAGCAACTTCATGTGCTATTTGCCCCACAGTGATTGACTAATTTCTTAAAGATTTCTCCAATTTAGCTATACCATAACTAGGAATTAAAGCTATCAAACATACCCTGAGTGTTGGACCAATGGGTTTCTTTTTGACTCTTGTTTTATGGTGTGTGGAACAGTTTAACATTACCTTTTCAATATTTGGGAATCCCTGGTGGCATAGTGGTTAAGTGCTATGGCTGCCAACCAAAAGGTTGGCAGTTCAAATCCACCAGGTGCTCCTTGGAAACCCTAGGGGGCAGTTCTACCCTGTCCCATACGGTCACTATGAGTCAGAATTGACTCGACAGCAGCAGGTTTGGTTTTTGTTTTCTTTTGTTTCAATATTTGCTAGCAATCATTACTGTGAATATATAAAAGTAATCTTAAAATTCTCAAAGTATGTTGCCTTATGCATTCACCAGGAGTCTATACAAGAGATTGGCCATGTAAACTCACTGTCAGTTGGAAAGGGCTAGAGGAAACAGAAGGTATAGAAAAATTCATGTGTGACAACTAGATTTTCATTAGAGAATACATGATTAACAAGATAATACAGGATGAAACTCGCCTGTTGGAGGTCTTCAGTTTACTGTTTAAAACATACTAAGTGTTCTTCTTGAGGGCAAGCTGCCCCTCCTTGGTCTACCTATTAACAGTTATGGGTTACTTTCTCAGAAGCAGAAGTGTTACAAAACTGTATAAGAGAAGAACTTACAATTCAAGAATCACAATATCTAAACCCATTAGTTAAATAACTTAGGAGAAAGGAAAATGGTTTCTTATATCCCGAAAGTAGGGCCTTAAAACATCAGTAGTATTCCCACATAAAAACCATAGTATTCCTTTACTCAGTTTTATGTAGGCAGTTTCTGTTGCACATGACCCTGGATCAGCCACAGTCTGTGAACCCATCAGCTTCTACATAAGAGTTTTGGAAATTGATTCAGCCTAGTCACAGTTCTTTTCATAAGTCTAATATAGTCCATATTTTGGGCAAACGTTTTCAGCAAATCCGCGAAGTAGAAACTTATCTGCAGATGACAAAGCTTAATATGGCCATGATTAATTTATAAAAATAATACTTTTATAGTGAAAGACCTGATAGAAATTAATTACAAGCATAATGTAAAGGTCAAATAAAATCAATTAAAAAAAACTTTAGTTAAAAAATTACTAAATATGACCATTAATCATATTTTAAAGACCTTCAGATAAATAATACCTAATAATCTTGAGGCATAACACCATATAGTGAGGATATACCAAGAGTATACCAAGATTATCAAGTCTCTGAATACTGAAGAGTAGGAAAAAAAAAACGTTCATGGGTAAATGATGTGAATTCCCCAAACCATTGGCTTTGATAAAACTGTGACCAAGGTAGCAATGAAGAAATAATAATAAAACTGTGACATAATATTATGTGTGTGCTGTCTAATATTAGGCAAAAACACAAGAGGAAATACTTACACATTTTAACCCAAAAAGAATCAGGTGTTTCTCTTGAGTTTGACAGTACGTTCCATGTAGTTTATTAAACTTTTTCACACTTATCCTTTATAAAAGTTTTTTGTGGCTTTCCATGAAGTTTCAAAGTTATCAGAAGTTTATTATAGGTCACTATGAAGTGAAACAATACTTAAAAACCTTAGTTTATTTATTTATTTTTAAAGCCACTACCTGGCTTGGTCTTCCACTCAGGAATCTTATTTTAATGAGAGAGGCCAAACCTGCCTTCAAGGCAGATTACACAAAGAATAAATTAACCCTTCAACTCACAAATCAAATTTTGTTATTTTAACAGTGAGAAACCCAGTTATTTGTTTTGTGTGCTATTTGACATTAAAGCTCTTAAAAATCTCATAAATTAAACTTTAGTCAGACAGATAAAATTTTTGACCATATAAAAGTATTTTTTAAACCTCTTAAAAATTTTATTTGTTGCATATCTCTTATAGCGAATCCCTTTAAAATGGCAAAAATGAACAGACTTATTAGCAGACTTAAATATATATACTTCCTCTTGTGGCATAAAAAGCCAAAGTATATGAACTTACGTTATGACAGATATCTATTAATTTAATATCTGTAAGTTACCTAAAAGTTCTTAGAAATTATTTTAAGCCTGTATACTATAAAACATAATTGTAGTTGAAATAAAGCCTGTTTAAATATTCTAATTTCATTTTCTGGCTAGGTTTGGAAACAGTTTCCCAGGGCATTTCAGGTGTGTCTCATTGTCATTTCTTTTTTGGCGGGGGGAGCTTTTTAAAGTTCCCCTACGATAGGGAGAACTTGTTTACGGTTGCTGTATGATTGGAATTCACTCAGTTTCTGATGGCTTTTGTAGTAAGCCTCCTGGAGCCATATGACCTTGGAGACTGGGGACCAGGGAGGCCTGATGATGCCCCAACCTCCCTATTTTTGACTCCTGGTAGAAGACAAGGATAGGCTGTTCTGATTCATTTACATATTGTTAAATTGATCTAGGCATTTTGAAAGGCTTTTTTATCTGCCCAGTAAATACCAAAGCTCTTTAGCAATTTTGTAAATGAATCCATCAATTCTTGGCTAAGGAGACTGGGGGCTCGGGGGAGGAGGTGTCTGATCTTGCCATGCCCTCATTCTCTTGACTCATGGAGGACAAGATTGGGTCCTCACAATTCATTTACATATGTTTAAGTTAGCCTAGGTATTTTGAAAGGCTGTTTACCCAGTAAATACCAAAGCCTTTAGCCATTTTGTAAATAAATCATCAATTCTTGGCTAGCCCTTTTTTTTTACCCCTAGGCTTGTCCTATGTCTCCTTTATTTTTAGGCTTGTCCTATGTCTCCTTTTACCCATTCTGAAACTACCAGTTTTAAGACAAAATTATACTTTATCCCTAAATAAAACACATTTTTCTTATATCATCTAGCTTAAGTTACTAAGAAAGGTTTTGCTTTTAAGATTGACTTAAATTTTTTCAGCGTAGCTACTAAAAATCTAAATCATAAGACAGTTTTTCAGGGATGAGGAGTGAATTGAGGTTCTAAGACAGCCTTACAAAAAACAGCAATTCTCGGCCATAGCCTCCAGCCTGATACAAGACAGAAACTTAGACATAATGCCCTTGACCAGAAGCAAGCTCTCAGAACAAAAAGAGACAGAAAGACCACATAAACTCACAGAACAATGCTACACAAAACAAAGATATGGGGATTCTAGTTTCTTAAAGTATATATAAATATGAACCCCAAACCAGTGTCTTGGTAGCGGGAGGGAAATGCAGGCTCATTTATCAAAGATGTGAAGCTCTAAGGTTCAAGGTTTTAGTTTCTTTCTTTTTGACCTTGATTCATTCTGCAGGCTAGAGACCTAGTCTCTTATTTTAGATCTTAAATATACTAGTTCTTCCAATAGGAAAGTACTTTAATGTAGCTACTGATGATTTTAATTTTTTTTTAATTAATTTTTGTTAAGCTTCAAGTGAACATTTACCATTCCAATCAGTCTGTCACATGTAAGTTTACATACATCTTACTCCCTTCTCCCACTTGCTCTCCTCCTATTGAGTCAGCCCTTTCAGTCTCTCGTTTCGTGCCAATTTTGCCGTCTTCCCTCTTTCTCTATCTTCCCATCCCCCCTCCAGTCAAGAGTTGCCAACACACTCTCCACTGTCCACCTGATTTAATTAGCTCACTCTTCATCAGCATCTCTCTCCCCCTGCCGCTGACCAGTCCTTTTCATGCCTGATGAATTGTCTTCGGGGATGGTTCCTGTCCTGTGCCATCAGAAGGTCTGGGGAGCATTGTCTCCGGGATTCCTCTAGTCGCAGTCATACCATTAAGTATGGTCTTTTTATGAGAATTTGGGGTCTGTATTCCATTGGTCTCCTGCTCCCTCAGGAGTTGTCTGTTGTGCTCCCTGACAGGGCAGACATCGATTGTGGCTGGGCACCAACTAGTTCTTCTGGTCTCAGGATAATGTAGGTCTCTGGTTCATGTGGCCCTTTCTGTCTCTTGGGTTCTTAGTTGTCGTGTGACCTTGGTGTTCTTCCTTTGCCTTTGCTTCAGGTGGGTTGAGACCAATTGATGTATCTTAGATGGCCGCTTGTTGGCATTTAGGACCCCAGACGCCACATTTCAAAGTGGGATGCAGAATGTTTTCATAATAGAATTGTTTTGCCCCTTGACTTAGAAGTCCCCTCAAACCATGTTCCCCAGACCCCAGACCCTGCTCCGCTGACATTTGAAGCTTTCATTTTATCCCGGAAACCTCTTTGCTTTTAGTCCAGTCCAATTAGACTGACCTTCCTTGTATTGAGTGTTGTCTTTCCCTTCGTGATTTTAATTTTAACATTGTGATTCTTCATTGAGAAACTGTATCATAAAACAAGTACAGAGCTGCGACTTCTCCCTGAGAATTTGGCAAAACAGAGCGCTATTTTCCAGGTTTTCTCTGAGCCAAAAAAAAAGAAACCTAATGAATGCTGTGGGGTGTGTACAGTGTTTCGCTTAGACCAGTGTATACCTTCGTTGCGCCAAGAGTTTCCTTGCAGGTGGCAGGCAGCCTAGTGCCCTAGCCTGTCTCATGACTACATTACCCTGTCATGGCAGTCTTTAATACTCATGATAGGTGCTGGCAACCACCCTAATGGCTTTTACTGGTTGACTCATGCCCGAATTTTTGTGGCTTATAGTACCAGGGTGGCGTAGCAGTTAAGTGCTACAGCCACTAACCAAGAGGTTGGCAGTTCAAATCCGCCAGGTGCTCCTTGGAAACTCTATAGGGCAGTTCTACTCAGCCCTATAGGGTCACTATGAGTCAGAATTGACTCGACGGCAGTGGGTTTGGTTTTTGGTTTTATAGTGGCTCATAGTTCTTTGAAAATAGAATTACCTCTTTAATGTTTCAAATGCCCAAATCCGGACCTAAACTGCAGTTCACCAGGATTACTAGATATCACTTTTAAACAATCAAGCAAAAATATAAGAAATATTCTCCTTAATCAAACAACTGGTTTTACCAAACAAAACTTAAGAAAACTTGAGAAAAAGAACAAAAAGAATAAGCAAAGGCTTGTCTTCCAAGAGCATTCACCCCAGCGGTCTCGAAGGGACAGGGGTGCAGATGCTCTGGTCCAGAAGTCAGGACCTTTCTTTTTACTGGCTTCTGCTCTGCAGCCCAGGTCTTCTCGAGGCCGACTGGCTTCATGGTTTTAGAAACCCTGCAACAACTACACCATTAATTCTTGTAGGGTGGAAACACCACTAAGTTTAGTAAAGTAGACAGAAAGGTTTTATTTGGCATATATTTAAAGAGGCAAAAGTAGGAATGGGACAAGCGTGCTGCCAGAGCCATGTCTGTCCAAGTCTCTGTTCCCAGTTCTTGAGGATGCATCTTAGCGGGCCACATTCCGGGATCCCTTGAACGTTCCCCATTCCCTGGATATACACACTTACCCACACAACCTAATCCGGTGCACCACCTTAACAGGTACCTGAGTCTTTTATGCCCTCATCAGTCAGTTCCTCCCAGTTCTTGGAACTCTTCTAAGGTGGTACTTAGGCACTTACCAAACAATCCAGGCGTCTTTTGTGTCTCCCACAGAGCCATCATTTGGGTCCCAGGGGGATCAGCTTTCAGAGCTGCTTCAAGGTCTCCAAGAGAAATCTCTTGGTGGCACACCAGACATTGGGGCCGGTCTTTTCTGATCCACCTCAGGAATACAGCAGATGGTTCTTGGCTGGGTCGCCAGAAATTTTACTGGGTGGAAACCCAGGTTCTTGTTCGGCATGACTCATATCCGCCAGTAAATGAGATACCAAGGTGAGAGACAGGAAGGGCACCTTTATTTAGCTGTACAAGGAAAAGGAGTCAGTCAGAGCTGCTGCTGCCAAGACTGCTTCTCAAAAGCAGATAGGCAAGTTACTTTTAAAGGGGGTTTTACAAGTAAAAAGTTCATACATATTACCTCAGCAACATTCTTAATCATACTACACAGGCACAATGGGGTTTACATAAAAGCAGAATTCAAATGTGAAGCTGGGGGGAAGGAAGCCAGCCAGAGAAAATAGGATTTTTAATACAGTACTGTTGGGGCTGCCTCATTTCTTGTGAGGCACTTGTGGGTGGACTTGAACCTCTGACCTTTCAGTTAGATATCAAATGTATTAACCATTTGCACCGCCCAGGGTCTCCTGAAACGTCCTTAAAGTGAACCAAGACTGTTGTTGCTAGATTTATCTAGTCGATTCTGACTCATGGCGATCCCATGTGTGCAGGATAAAACCATTCCATAAGGTTTTCAAGGCTATGACCTTTCAGGAGCAGATCACCTGGGCTGTCTTCCGAGGTGCTTCTGAGTGGGTTTGAGCCACCAACCTTTTGGCTAGTCATCTCGCTCTTAACCTTTTGCGCCACCCAGGGATCAATTAAGGTTAAAGTTGTAACTTAGAAAGCTCAAAATATATAGCATCAGGGAGGTTCTAGAAAATGGCAAAAATCTATGTACCTGAACAAAGCGTCTTTAAATTACCACTTACCTCTCCTCTGTCCTGAAATAATTAAGGCTGCCAGCCTGAAGGAAACCTTGAACACTATTTGCTTCTCCGGGTGGCTAGCTTTAGGCTTTCCCTCCTCTGCCAAGAAGTGAATCTTGAATTACTGAAGTGTCCTAGTGTCATTGCCTGGGGAAGAGGTGTGTTTTAGACCTGAAATAGGGAAGGAGAAGCCTAGATAAACACTCTCAGAGATCTGTAAGGTTAAACCAGTTGCTGTTGAGTAAATTCCAATCACAGCAACCCCATGTGTGTCAGAGTAGAACTGTAGTCCGTAAGGTTTTTTTTTTCAGTGAATGATTTTTCAGAAGTAGGCCACCAGGCCTTTCTTCTGAGGCACCTGGGTAGACTCAAACCTCCAACCTTTTGGTTGGCAGCTAAGCATATTAACCATTGGCATCACCCAGGGACTCCAAGAGAGAGTTACTGGATATTAAAGTTAGAGCATCTTCATGCAGCTGCCCCTTCTGACCTGATGTTTCTCATCATAGAGCTACACCTTGAAGGTTTGGGCCTTTAATTTCCGAAGACTGGGAGCATATTCTCGTTCAGAACTTGAAGACTGACAGCTGAAGGTTTTTTTGTTTAGCATTCCTTGAGTCTCAACCTCTATCTTATGATGTCTGCACCAATGGGAAATGAATCCATTTTGTTTCCTAGGAGAGATTAGTCTAGCTCTTTTTAAATTTGTGCTGGCTCTTACGGGTTTACCTCTCTCACCACTAATCAATCAGACAAAAACATTTCCGTGGTAACTCTCAATTCTGTATCCTTCAGAATTAGTTTTGACTGCAAGTGACTGAAAACCAAAAATAATATTGGCTTAGGAAGATACATTTGTTTTTATCTCGTGTAAATAGAGGCAGCTTCATGATCATTGGGTGCCTTTTATCTCATTGTTCCTCCTTCTTTACCCAAGACGGCTGTTCCAGGTATAATTTCTGCATTCCAGCCAGCTGACAGGAGGAATGGAAAAGAAGTGCACCCCCACCCTGCCTTTAAGGGCTTTTCAGAAGTTGTCCATACCACTCTGCTCACTTTCTGTAAGCCAGCACTAGTTGATGTTAACCATACCACATCTCAGGGAGGGTTGGAAATGCATGTCTGGCTAAAAATATAAATTCTGAATACTATAGTAGAAAATGAGAACAGGGATTAGGACACAACTGTTGGTATGTTCCACATAAACCTTTTTCTGTTATGACTTAAATATTTTCCTGTGATGTTTAAGAAAAACGCAGAATAATATGAAGTATATAGCCAATTTTAAATGATTTTATCAGGATGATAAATTCTTGGCTCTTTAAAAAAAATTTACATTGGTCTTGAAGGGTAGAAATAAACTAGCTTTTAAATTATATATCATTTTTACTAATTTTTGGAAATTTGACTTCTTAAACATGAATGTGAGGTTTTATTAAATTTTTAACTATGGAAAATGCCATTGAGCATAAAAAATATGGAGGAGGAAATATGTGCCTTTTATCTTTACAGAAGATAAAAATATTAAATCCTCAAATTATGAATAGTCTATAGAAAACATTTTAGCAGCAGGTAATATAAAAGCTCTTAGTTGAATGAATTCAAATATATGGAAATTAAATGAAAATCTAGAATTATCTTAGTTCACTAACAATTAGCTGATATAGTGAGCAACAGATATAATACCTTCAACCTTGCAGATTTTTTGAAGTTCTATTCTTCACAGCAGAGCTTGAAGAAAATGTAGTATTTAACATACTTATTATTAAAAGTGATTTACCTTTAAAACTCAGTGTGTAATGCTGTGAGTGATAGTCATTTTTTCCTCCACAGGCAAGAAGTTTGATAGCTGTAGGACTGGGTGTTGCAGCCTTTGCGTTTGCAGGTGAGATAAATAAAGAATATATATCAATAAATGTTGCAGGAGAAATATTTCTAAGTAGCTTTCATAGTGATCCATGGGCAGTCCCTTATTTGCTAAGGTTTTTGGTTTTAAGATATTATAAAAAAAAAAAAAAAAAGATATTATACATTCCCATTTTTTCTACCATTTATAGTCACTGAGCATTTGTCAATATAGCAAAATCTAGATAAATTTTGTAGTGAAGAAAATGAATGATGCAAAAAGTGAGGAAAACTAGCTCCAATAATCGTTAATTTTTTTTTTTTAGTTTGAGTTACAGTATACTGTTAAAAAAAATCTTTAATATGAAACAATATAAGTGATACGGGACTTATTCTCCCATATTTACTTTTTCTTTCAGATATGTTTACACATCTTCTGTCATTTCTTTCTGATGAGCGTAGCTGTTCCCTGTAGTGTATATATTACTTCATCTTTTAACATATTTGTGTAATTTCTTTGATAAACCCAGAATTTCTTTCACTGCATAATTTACCTTTTTAGAAAGCATAGTTTAAAGATTAAAAGGAAAACTGCTATATATTTCAGTCATTAACTTAACGTTTTAAATTATATAGCTATTCCCTAGTTAAATGTTTATCTGAGAGCATCTCCCTATTAAAGGTTTATTTTCTTACTTTGACGTTTGTGTTTCTAAGTTCCATGGATTTGACCTTGTCAGTTGGATCTTCTTTTTAGGTGAAGCTACATTCCATTATGGTTGTATGGACTTTAGTAAGATCCAGTAGGAAAATGGGACATAAAGAGTTTTTTAGTTGTTTTGTTTCATATGATATTTAATTTCACAAAATTTTCATTTTAAAGAACTTTAACAGTAAGAACGTCAAAGTAAAGAAGGTCAGTGGTTCAAATTTCCTTGATTTCTCTGCCATCAGGATATTGTGTCTCATTAAAAAACTAAAGTTAACTAATTTCCAAAGATTCATGACAAGAATGTCATTTCTAGAAAGGAATTCTAACAAGCTTGTCCATAAATATGACAATTTTTGTTTTAATTATTATAGCAGAGTAGGCATAGTTACTAGAAATTCATATTAAGATTTTCATTTTAAATTAGAGAATGCTGTACTTTTTCCAAGGTTGTCATTCTAAAATGAGTATAACTGGTCTGTGTACACTGTATAGATCATACTGTTGGCACATTCATATTACAAAGTAGAATATTTACAGGCAGATTTCTTCCAGAGCCAAAGACGATTGAATACTAGTGTTTAGGAGAAAGTACGCCTAGACTGGTTGGACCTAGGCCTTCCGGTCTATGGCTAAATTAAGCTTAAAGATGTCACTTCTTCAAGCATTTCACTGCTTTTTTCCACTGGGACAAGAGGTCACTTAACTGCCTCTTTTTGATTTTGAAAA
Organism: Loxodonta africana; assembly: GCF_030014295.1. Lineage (NCBI taxonomy): Eukaryota > Metazoa > Chordata > Mammalia > Proboscidea > Elephantidae > Loxodonta > Loxodonta africana. The sequence continues at coordinate 61,820,381 of NC_087358.1, forward strand.
AATTTGAGATAATTGAAAAGGTACATGTTATACTGTTGTGAAATCAAATGAAAGATTACATCTGTATGATAAGAGATTTGGAAAGTGAGGGTTTCACCTTTATTTAACTTTACTTAGTGTCTCCTGGATTTCAAGAGCTTTTTTCTTCATTCTTAGGTTGGTTACTTCACATTTTCCTATTTCTAGCATCCTGTTTTGGTATCGATTCGTAGTTGTCAGGAATCAGGGGTGTTGTAATTCTTAGCATGGCTAAGAAAGGAAAGCACTAAAATAAAATAAGTTTTTAGATAGAGTAGTCATCCTCAGTGGAAAAATTGGTAATTGGGATCTTTAGTAAATATTTCCTATGTAACTGAATTTTTACTTTAAAAGTAACCCCATTAAATTTCTTCTATATTGTGCAGATGATGAGCAGTATTGGTCTTCTCTATGTATATCAAAGTGATTACCAGCTTAAAAGCAATGTTAATTAATTATTTTAGACTCATAAGCATCTTTATAAAGGGATTTTATCAATAGTTGTGAAGAACGTACTAGAATGTTAACTTTTGTGATACAAAACATTGAATGTCAGATACTACATAAATGCTGAAAATTTCTAATTGATCATGAACTAGAACTTGATAAATGTAATAGCTATGATAATGGTGTTAAAATGAAATCCTTTCCTACATTCACTAAATTAGAAATTAAAAAAATATGTCCTGGTAAATTAAAAAAATATTTATTGAAATAACGTGTAAATTAAACTATTAATAAATACCGTGGTAATCACCTTAGGGGTATTGATTTGAATTTGATTATAGAAAATGTGTTTGCTTTTTTCCTTTTACTGTTTAGGTCGCTATGCATTTCAGATCTGGAAACCTCTAGAACAAGTAATCACAGAAACTGCAAAGAAGATTTCAAATCCTGTAAGTTAAAGGTGGCTTTAGTGGGAAGCTTATTTTTATTTTTTTATATGGTGTATTTGACAGTAACTCAAGAAAATGTCTTGGGTTTTCTAACCCTCTTTGTTTATAGAAGTTTACTTCCTTCTAGGCTTCGAAGCCAGAAATCCTGGTGGAGTAGTGGTTAAGTGCTACGGCTGCTAACCAAAGGGACAGCAGTTCGAATCCGCCAGGTGCTCCTTGGAAACTCTACTCTGGCCTATAGGGTCGCTATGAGTCGGAATCGACTCGATAGCACTGGGTTTCATTTTGTTTTTTGGTAGGGCTTCGAACCATAATTTTTTCCATTCCAGTTATTGTTCCGGTTCACCAAAATTTTAAGAATTTGGTTCTGTGAAGTTTTGCTTCGTCAACCATGACTAAACCAATTTGAACCTGTTTTTTACTCTGATCTAAAATTTATATTCTGCAAATGGATAACCTGGAGCAACTTCATCTGAAGAAATATGGCTAACAAATTTGTTCCTTATATTGCAAATAATACTGCATTTTTATATTAACTCAAATTATGTTCATTCCATGATTTTGTAATTAGTTTTAAAAGTAGCATATTAAACTGTTTCTTTCTACACGTTCATTAATAGTTAAATCTAAAGTGACAGTGATGTTCAGTTTTAATCACTGTCTCAGAAAAATTCAGTACAAAGAAAAACACGATATAAAATATATTTTGTTTTAAGTTCTATTTTTTAAATATACTAAAATTAACTGCAGCACTGAGTCACTTTAAAAAGAGTATTGTGAAAAAAAAATTCCTAACATACTGTATAAATATTAAATCGAAGATATGAAATACTTTTTTAATAGGAAATCTTCAACTTAATACTATAAAATACTCTGAAAACAAAACTAATTTTGATGTAGGTGACATTTTAGTACTAACACTGGATTGTTGTTATTGTTGTTAGGTGCCGTTGAGTCAGTTCTGAACTGCCCCACAGGGCTTCCAAGGAGCAGCTGGTGGATTTGAACTGCCAACCTTTTGGTTATTAACACTTAATAGTCATGCAAAATTGATAAGAATTTATTAATGAAATAGTAGAAATACAAAGTATGCTATCATACCTAATAACATCAATACATAAAACCAAAGTACAATATTTCATACTTTAATATTCATCCCAGTTCTAAGCTGAAGAATTGCCAAACATTACTTAAAATAAACATTTTATTACAAATATAGATTTAATTCATACACAATTTTACAGTTCATTTAGAAAACTGATCATTGCAATAAAGCATAATTACACCTAATTAAAAGAACATCATCTAATATTTTTTCATTTAAGCTAGCCCTGCTGTCTCACAAGATGAATTTCAAACCTGAGAAAGCTCTCTCAACACTGATCTGAGAAGCTAGTGCACTCAAGACTACCATAGCAGTTTCATATAACTGGGGATATTGTGAATGGTTTTCTTCCCAAAACTCAAGAATAGTTTTTTTCTCCCAACTCTTTGTACACCATCAAAGCTTGTTTATACAGAGTCAATATTAACAGTACAGCCGTTTGATCTCAATTTAACTTTTTTTCCATTTTGAGAGATAATTCCATCTCATCAACATCATCATTTGAAACGAGTGTTTTCTGAATTGCTGTCCTTTGTTACACTCTCAGTATTGCCCCTTTTCAGATTTTCTATCATTTCCCAAATGCTTTTTTAATGTAATAATGGCCTTCACTTTACGTTCAGAATTAATTAGAATTTGATAATGAGGATCTAGATAAACTGCTCCTAATACGCTATCATTTTCAATATTAACTTTACCCCTAACATTAAGTTTTTCAGTCAGTGTATTTCCAGAGGTATTATTAAGAGTTCTTAATTTTAGCTTAGTGTCCACCCACATACCAAAAACATCACTCATGATTAATTGCTCACATTGCAATCTTACTGTAACTTTTTTTAAAGGTTTTTAAGTTTCCAAAATTAATTTGACATATGCCTATTTGTCGTTAGAAAAGTCATATTTCATATTATTGCCAGCTAATACATCACAGAGATTTTTGGGTCCTATTAAGGCTTCTAACATGATGTTTTTTACGGGTTCATCTTGTTGGACAATCCAATACAGTTTTCCTTAAATTATTTTCCTAAAATTTGGTAGATAGTATCAGAATACGAAGTATTGGAACGTGTTCACAACACTCTCTTAGAATCTCTTTCAATTCAGCATCCTTTATTTCATCTTTAATAACAAATTGTAGTGTGCATGCCTCACACTTGGTACCAGTCTTTTTTTAAGGAACTTTGTTGCTTTCATCACACTTTGCGATGGTTAATGTCTGCAAGTCAGAGTGCAGTAAGAGCCTTCAAAACTGTCATTTTGCCCTGACATTTGCCATTGGGTTTCACTATCATTTCTGAGCAAATCAACAAATTTAATTGTATTAGAGCCATTTTGTGTGGTTACTAAATAAATATTGTGCTTCTTTAAAATTTGATAGACTTTTTTTTTTTTTTTTTTATGTACAGACCTGTGTGTCTTTCTTTTAGTTCTTTCATTCCCGCCATGTCAACAGATGTATCTTACCATCTTGTGCAAACAGAATGTTAATTCCTAGAACTGACCAATTCAATCTACTGGCAACATCCACTTTTAAAGAGAATGTTTGTTTTTCTAGACTACTACTAATTTTGGTGCTAAGTTTTAAGAACAAGTGAAGTATCATTTCCCTCATACTCCCTTAGTCTATTGAAAAATTTTGAACAATTGAACCTATAATTGAATTTAAAATTTTATGGAATACTGCATATTTAACTAACTCAAATGAACAACCATTAACAGTAACTAATTTAACACATGCATCAACAATTGTTTGTTTATCTAACTCCACCTTAAGGCATTCTGGAACAGCGAACTCGTCTAATGTCTTTTGTTGCTTATTCAGGACACTTTTGACACTTTCTTCAATCTTCTTTGTCTTCTTGCTTTGCACTGCATTGTATTCATCCATATGGTGATACTTCAGGTGCCTGTCTAAATTTCTTACGTGATCTCCAACCATATATGTGTTGCACATTTTACATGTGCTTTTATTTTCAACCTTTTCATACTTGCAAAATTCCCAACATCGAATTGCTTTGGTTTGTCCCATACTAGAATTCAAGGGATAAGAAATAATATTAACAATAGGGCATGTTTTATAGTCACTATATTACATTAGAGTAAAAGTAAGTCTTAGACTTTGATAACATAAAGAGAATAGAATGCATAAATACATTTATAGCAATGAATTAGAGCCAGTACGTATTAAAATGTTTCTAGCCATGTATCATCAGTATATTAGAGAAACTGGAATAACTTCAGTTTTACTTTCTCAGGGTTTGCTGATTTTTCCATTCAAAGTTCCACTTTACAACATTCCTGTACATTTATCCAGCACCTTTTGAAGAAAAATTTCACTTTATAATGATGCCATCAAGTTGCTTTCAGTGAAATAATGGTATATCACAATTGAAACATTAATTTTCTTCCTGCTAGTTGCTGATGCTTGTTAACATTTTGATTTGTGAGATAAATATAAAATTTAAACATATACGTACAAACAATTAGTAAGTGCGCTGTGCTAATTTTTTCACAGCAACATGTAAAATTGGCATAGCGGTGCTTATGAAAATACCTCATGGAGGAAGGACACAGTTGGCAAACAAATGTAGAAGGCGCGTGTTATTTCTGTAAAGATACAGTACATTTAAATCAAGATTGAATATAAGAATGGACTCACCAAAAAATTATATGCTATTTTCTATTTCTTGAATTTAAATATCACACTTAAAAAATGTGACTAATGTAAGTTTAAAATGTTTATACTCACCTGACAAATTCCCGTTCATATGAAACTGTTGAGAACTAGATGCAGTAACAACCAGCTCTTCCAGATTCCTGACTGCAAGTGTTCTCAGTCATGGAACGGTTCTCACGCCTGTGGCAGGCGCAGCTCACGTTATTGTGAGAGAGGCCAGGCAGTGAGCAGACACAGTGAGCCCCGACTGGCCTGTGAATCGTCTCATGAAACAGCAGTCATCGCCTCTAGCTGTGGCTGTGCAGCCTCACTTGCTGAAGCAATGAACTAGGCTCCTAGCGGCCCTGTGCTGGAGAAGCTTTCGGCCTACATGGGCACCAAATGCAAAATCAGACATAAATGGTCCAGTGATCTTGCTTACTACTTAAAAATTATCACTGAACTGAAAATAGCAGAGCAAAAAAAAACAATGGTTTTCGATTTCAGTTCCGGTTCAGAAAAACATGTTTTTTATTCAGATTTCAGTTTCACTCTGGTGAAAATTTCAGGTTTTTTTTCGATTTTGGTTTTCCATTTTGTTCCGGTTCAAAGCCCTGCTTCCTTCATTATATCATCATGGATTTTGTCTAATTTATTGATTTAGTTTCTTTTAAGTTTTTTGATCATGTTATTTTTATATCTAACCATATTCCTGGGTTTAACATCTAATTATTATACTCCTTTTAGTAGCATTACATCCAATTTGAGGTAGCTTATTTTCCCTTTTTAAATATAATGTTTGCAAAAGCTAATTTCATTCATTTATTCAATAAACATTTAGTGAGGGTTCACCATGTAATAAACCCTGTGCCCAGAACTGGGGATAGATGGTGAGCAAAACAGACATGGTCCCTGCGCTGATGGAATTCACCCAAGAGTTTATTTCATCTTGAAATTTGAAACTTGTCTCCGTGTACCCCCATCTCAAATATAGTTTCACGACAGGATTCCAACCATGAAAACCCTGTAGTGCTTACACCTTCATCTGCCAGCATTATAGCTAGGGCTAATGAGCTGAATGTAAGTAAAGAATGAATGATAGCAGGTATTTAAAAAGTTATAGTATGGTGAGCTGTGGTTTGTGACCACTGAAGGCAATACAAAGAAAATTTACCAAAGCAATGCAGCATGAACATGGACTTCTAGGAACTAGAAGCAGATTTGCTTGCAACAATTTGTGATTGAATGGCTCATTTTAGCAAAGACGTTACAGGCTTGTGCGGTTGAGTTAGCCATGCACAATGACAGTTCTTTCAAAGCATGACATACTGACAAATAATTAAACCTAGGTTCAAAAAAATGCCAGTGATTTTGCATGCCTGTGATTAGAGGGAGCATATGTTTATTTTTGCTTTCCTATTTGTATTTTATTTGCTAAAATATTGATAGATATCAGCATTCATTCAGTAAATATTCATTGAGCACCTAGGACATGCCAGTCACTATTGTCGGCAGTGGAATATAGTCATGGACAAGACAAAGACATTGCCCTCTAGGAGCTTACGTTTTACTGGAGACAGACAATAAACAAAGATATGTAATACCTAGAAGTGTTGAGTACGTTCAAGAAACTAAACCAGGGTACGAAGTTAAAGAATAATGGCAGAGAAGGATCTCCATATTAGGTGGGTCAGAGAAGGCCTCTCTGCAGAGAGCGGGGAGCAGACCACCTAAGCATCTGAAGGGAGACCTTTCCAGGCAGTGGTAACACTGACTACAAAGACCCGGAGGTAGAAGTGAGCTTAGCATGTTCAAGGAACAGCAAGAGGAACTCCAGTGGAGTGTGTGAAGGGAATAGTGATAGCTTGGGGTCAGATCAGATAGAGCCTAATGGGCTGTGATAAAAACTTCAAATTTTACTCTCAGTGTGATGGGAATCCTTTGGAAGATTTTGAGCAGGGAGGCAATGTGATTGACATTTTAGATTATAACTGCTTGCTGTATAGAGTACAACTAGAGTGAACCAGAGTAGAAGCTGTGACACCAGTTAACAGAGTATTGAGATAGTCTATGTAGTAGATGCTGATGGCTTGAAATAGAGTAATTATGGTGGAAATTGTGAACTGGTTCTTTAAATCAGTGTTATTTATGTCTTTCCATAGTTTATAAATAATAAATAGGCACTGTGATTGTCACTAAATCACTGTTGCTCAAAAGAGAATGTTCAACACTCAGGCACCAGCAGGCTCTCCATTTTTTAAAAAACTTGATTTACTTCTAAGTCTTGGCATCTTTTTTGTTTTTAAATCTCACTTTTCTTTTTCTCGTACCGTTTTTGTTTTGCTAGAATACTGGCTAGGGTAATTTTTCATATGCAGTGCATGGATGGTAAATGTTTTAAGTTCTTCTGTGTTAAATTACTTATTTTGCTCTTGCTATTAATTAATCATTAGCTGCTGATGCCTTGAAATCTGGGGGACCCCAGTAGTGGAGGTGTACAAAAGTCTCCTGAGACCAAGAATCTCAATGCCTGTGTTGCTGCACACTCACAGCTGTATTTTCTGGTGTTACTATTATTCTTATTTCTTAGTAGGCAACCTGTTGTTTTTAGTTTTCTTTTCTTTTTTTAGATCCCTGGAAGATTTTATGCTCTTTTTCTTTCTATTATCCATGTTCTGAAATTTCACAAGAACTCTTAGTGAGCCCTATTCGAAAATTGTCTTTTTAGTTTTGTAAGCCTTACAGTTTTTCTATAATTATTTTTTCCCTCCATTAGCTCTCGTCTCTGCATCTGGGACTTACATTAGAGAGACATTGGACTTCTGAGTCTGTCCTCTATGTCTCTTGACATTTTGTTGCTTACTTTCCATCTCCTTACTCTACATTCTACACTATTTCCACAGTTTATTTTTCAGATCATCTGGTTAGCCTTTAGCAATGGCCATTTTACTCTTCAGTCCATGTACTGAATTTTTTCCATCAGTAATTTTTTAATTCCTAAGAAGTCTTGTTTCTTTTTCATAACAACTCGTTCTTTTATGGACACAATATCCTTTTAAATATCTCTATAAGGCACTAATGAAAATTTTTTAGGTTCTCTTCTGCTTTCTCTCTTCCCTTCAACACCAATTGTTATTTGTTCATCTTGTTTCTTTTGGTTTTTTTTCCATGATACTGAGTTTTTCAAGTGTCTGATCATCCTTGGTTGTTGGTTTATACTTATAAGAACTAAGTTGATTAATATAAGTAATGCCCTTGGTTTTCCTCACCAGGTGGGTAGGCTTGCTTCAACAATTTATTTGAATGGAAGAGTTGACAGTGGGCCTCGAATACGTAGGTAAATTATGTCAATAGGCATGTCTTCCAAAGCAAGAAGCCTAGAAGCAGGCTTGGACCTCTGAAGTTTGGGAAAGGTTGAATACTATGTATATTCTACTCTTTGTCATTGTCACCCCTTTCCTCCTACATCTGCCCTTCTGGGTTCTAAAATGGGATCTGCTGGTACTCCCCTTTGCTTCTCTTGGGTTCCAACACCCACAATAAGATGCATCCTCAGGCATATGACTTTCTTAGCCTGAGAGCAGAAGTGGCAGATGCCTCACCCTTTATGCTCCGTATTAGTGGAGTAGGGCTGATCTGTCACAGCTGTTTTGGTTTAATTAATTACCTCATATTACTTTTTGAATTTGTTGACTCTGAATTTAGTGTTTTCTTCTTGGTTCCCTTGCAAGGTCTTCTTCTTTCATCCGATGTTTGGGACTGCTGTGATTTTTCTGTGAATCCACTCGTACCTGTCTTCAGTCTTCCAGGATTTCTTTAAACTATCTCCTCTGCTACATGTCCCATTTCTTGTTATCTAGGCCTATTGTGGATTTTTCTTGTTTAGAATATCTTTTTTCTCATTTCAAAAGCACTTTGGAAAGCAAAAGACCTTTGTTATTCAGTGTGCTGTTTGAACCAGTATTCTTTTGCTTGTTAATGCATTAATGTATAGTATTGACTCTACTGGAAATCCTGGTGGTATAGTGGTTAAGTGCTACAGCTGCTAACCAAGAGGTCAGCAGTTTAAATCCCCCAGGCTCTCCTTGGAAACTCTGTGGGGGCAGTTCTACTCTGTCCTATAGGGTCGCTATGAGTCGGTATCAACTTGACGGCAGTGGGTTTGGTTTGTTTTGTTTTTTTAATTGACTCTACTAATGTTTAATTACCCTTATTTTTTTCTTTCTATCTTGTGGAAAAAAATGAGTCATTCTTCTTCTCTTGAAGCTCTTGTCTGTTTGTAAATTTGTCCTTTTATCTGAGTATAATTTTTAAAAGTTGGACTCCCAATTGTTTTATGGTCAAGTGGAATTCATGGAAATAACACTAATTGAGAAAAACATCTTTCTGTGGCTCTATAAATGAAACAGGCTATTATGAATAATAAAAGTTTCAGAATGATATAATCCTTCTCTGCTTGTGTAAAAATAGCATGGGGGCAGCGTCTGACCTCCTCTAACTTCACGAGGAGGGAGGAGAATCAAGATCAACAGCTCAAGCTTGACTCCAGTGAGGCAGAGATCAGACATGCCTCCAACCTTTTTACCAGTTCTGACACCAACCATCCCTCCCATGGCACTCGTCTACTTCTCTTTTGGGATCGTAGTTTGTTGCAATGGCCACACTCACAGGCAATACTCACGATTATGGAGTTTATTAGGGAAGTAACAGGTTATAATTCAGGTGCAGGAATGCTCAGGATACAGTTCTTAGATCAGGACAGCCTCTCCTCAGCTGTGCCTGCAGGCACGCCTCTTTCTGACCCTCAGCCCCTTAGCCTCTTCACCCCATGGCTAGGGCTCTGCACTCTTTGAACAAGTGTTACAAAACTCTTTTAGCTCTGCAGATAAGTGCCCAGAGGCACCCCATTCTACCAGTGAGACTTGTGCCTGAAGGCACTCAGCTTTCTTGCTCCCTGGGCCAGGAAACCCCACTATAGCCATCTGTCACTAGTTTCCTGGGTTCCTGCCATCTCATGCCACCGTCTCTCACTGTCTTCTGTGTTACAGCTCCTTTGTCTCCTGGATCTAAGAAGTTCTCAGCTCAGGGATCCCAGGTCCAAAGGATGCACTCCACTCCTGGCTCTTCTTTGATGGTAGTGTTGAGATCCTCACTTCCTGCCTCAGGGGTGACAGATTTTAAGCCTAGCAGGATGGCAGAATTGATCAGTTCTATTATTAGGGTTCCATATACCTTATTTGCATGGCCTCACCCCCACAAGGCTGCCATGCACCTTATTTACATTATCAGCAAGCTAGCCAATCCCTTTGATGGGCCATAAGCACCTCATTTGCATAGTCCCATCCTGTCATTTGGTGGGAGTTACAAAGACTATGGCTAGGATGGCCATATTAAGTAATTTACTGCATTGTAGTTGTCTGGAAGACTTCCATGTTTCAAGCTGTTGACTTGGGTTATTTCATGGCACTATAGCCATTAAGGAGGCCCGGTGGTACAGTGGTTAAAGCAATGAACTGCTAACTGAAAGGTTGGTGGTTCGAAACCTCCAGTGGCTCCTAGGAGAAAGATGTAGCAATCTGCTTCTGTAGAGATTTACAACCATGGAAACCCTATGGGGTCACTATGAGTTGGAATTGACTCAAAGGCAGTGGGTTTGCTCTGGGTATAGGGTTGCTATGAGTCAGAATTGACTTGACGACAATGGGTTTTTATAGCAGTTAAAGGATCCCTGGTGATGCAGTGATTTAAACACTTGGCTACTAACCAAAAGGTTGTCAGTTTGAACCTACCACCTGCTCCATGGGAGAAAGATGTGACAGTCTGCTTCTGTAAAGATTTATAGCCTTGGAAACCTTATGGGGCAATTCTGTTCTGTCCTTAGTGTCACTGTGAGTTGGAATCAACTCGACAGCAACGTGTTTGATTTTGGTTTATAGTAGTTAATGCTAATTTTAGGAGGAAAATAATTTTGGATTCTGTGCTGTAGGGTCACTGTGGGTTGCTATGAGTTGGAACCGACTTGACGGCAACAGGTTTGGTTTTTTATTGGTTGTGCTTTATACATACTTTATGAATAGAATAATACGGAATAATGTGTAAGGTCCAGGGTGTGTTTCAAATAGAGTATCATGAAAAGTAACATGAAACTAGCGGAATCCTACTTTTTCTGTTCTTGGAAATCTTATGAGAAAAAAAATATAACTTATCTACAGCATGTATTTATGATAGAGTTGTTCCTTAGAGTAATCTCATTGTCTTGGTTCTAAACATTTTCTTTGACGCCTCCCCCCCCCACAGTGTTGGCCAGAAATGGTCTGCTTTGCCTTATGTATGTATTTATTAATATAAGACAACATTGCTATATTATTTGCAAAGCCTATGAGTTGGAACCAACTTGATGGCATACAACAAAATGAAACAAAGTTACACTTTATTTTTTTATTTAATTTTTTTCAGAAGGAGGGCATAGAATTATAGTTTTGTGCTTGCTCATGACACAAATACTCATTTAAACAGAATAACAGATTAAAATGCTGTGATACAGACAATTTTGTTCTACTTAATGTTGTTGTTTTTGTTAGGTGCCGTTGAGTTGGTTCCAACTCATAGCAACCCCATGTGCAACAGAATGAAACTACCAGGTTCTACACCATCCTCACAAATTGTTGTTAGGTTTGAACTCATTGTTGTACTCACTGTGTCAATCCATCTCATTGAGGGTCTTCCTCTTTTTCGCTACCTTCTATTTTACCAAGCATGATGTCCTTCTGCAGGGACTGATCCCTCCTGATTACATGTCCAAAGTATGTGAGACCAAGTCTTTCTGTCCTCACTTCCAAGGAGCACTCTGGCTATATTTCTTCCAAGATAAACTTGTTCGTTCTCCTGGCAATCCATGCTGTATATTCATATTCTTTGCCAACACCGTAATTCAAAGGCGTCAGTTCATCTTTGGTCTTCCTAATACACTCTCCAGCTTTCAGGTGCATATGAGGCGACTGAAAATATCATGGCTTAGGTCAGGCAGGCCTTAGCCCTCAAAGTGACATCTTTGCTTTTTTAACACTTTAAAGAGGTCTTTTACAGCAGATTTGTCCATTGCAACATTGCATTTGATTTTTTGACTGCTGCTTCCATGGGCGTTGATTATGGATCCATGTAAAATGAAATCCTTGACAATGTCTATCTTTTCACTGTTTATCATGGAGTTGTTTATTGGTCCAGTTGTAAGGATTTTTGTTTTCTTTATGTTGAGGTGTAATCCATACTGAAGGCTACAGTCTTTGATATTTATCAGTAAATACCTGAAGTCCTTTTCACTTTCAGCAAGCAAAGTTGTGTTATCTGCATATCGCAGGTATTAACGAGTCTCACAGCAATCCTGATGCCATGTTCCTCTTCGTATAGTCCAGCTCCTTGGATTATTTGCTGAGTGTACAGACAATAAGTATGGTGAAAGGCTACAACCCTGACACACACCTTTCTTGATTTTAATCTGTGTAGTATCCCCTTGCTCTGTTCGAATGACTGCCTCTTGGTCTACGTACAGGTTCCACATGAGGACAATTAAGTGGTCTGGAATTCCCATTCTTTGCAATGTTACCTGTAATTTGTTATGATCCACACTGTCAAATGCCTTTGCATAGTCAATAAAATACAGGTGGTTGAGTAGTTAAGTACAATGAGCAATTTTATTATTTTCCCTTTTTCTGCTTTCCCATTTATAGCCCCCAAGTATTAATTACATTTCTGTCCTCAAAAAATATATACTTCTTTCAGGACAGTTGTGATGACTGCATATGTACAAATTGACTTACTTATAAGTAGGTCAATATTTTAGGGTATGAGCCTTTTTCAGATACTAGATTTTAAGTAGGCTTTTTTTGAGGTTCCTTTTCCACCTGGGAAAACTGAAAGTAAAATAAAATTGCTCAGATACAATACTTGTTTTTCAAGTTAATGAGCTTTGTGACTGTAGCTGGAATGACAGTTCATGAAACATAATCAATTTACCTTGTTTATTATGCTGAAAGGTCAAAATTTTGGAGCTTCATAAGATAAACAAAGACCCATAGAAGTGTTTTATTTTCTGAAGAAAGAATCACTCTATGCATTTATCTCAATATGAGTTAAAAACAAAAAGCAACACAGCAAATGTGCTTCTGTAAAAATGAGTACACCTGATTAAGTCAGTGATGCTTCTATTTTGCCAGGACAGTCAACTAACCATGTTTCATTTGGGGAGGAAGGTAGGCATCTGGCAAAAATTCTGTCTTCTGAGAGAAACCTTAAAACCAGCTGCTCTTTTCTTTGTTAAATCCTTTGTTGAGTGTCCCACTCGTTTCCCAATGTGTTTATCTATGTGCATATTAAGAAAGATATAAAATATGTCCAAGTTAAAACATTTACTTAAACAACTTTAGTCACAAATTTGGGGTAGAGGTGTTGCTTTTTGTGTGTGTGTTTTGATTTCTCACTAGGTTGTCAGTAACTGAAACCTGGAATAGTACATCCTGTTCCTCAGTACGGGTCCACATTAACAGATTGCCATGTATATAGGGAAGGACAGAATTTGACCTGTGTCACTTGAAAAGTACCTGGCACCTAGTAGGTGCTGAAAGGTTGCTGAATGATTTAATTGCCAGAGAATTATTACAAGTAGAAATTTATGACAAGCTGTTTAGAGAGAACCACATATGTAAATAATCAGATATGGCTCTCTGAGACTTGTTTTTTAAGCCCTGGTAATTTTCTTGGTTTCTTCTATTTATTCCTTCTTTTTTTTTTTTTTTTTAAATAATTACACAATGTATTCATCGTTGAAAATTTAGGAAGTAAAAATAAGCATAAAGAAGAAAACAGATCAGTCATAAGCCCACCACCCAAAAATGACATTTTGGTGTGTATACTTTCAGGTTTTACCTTATGCACACACAATTTTTCCTTCCAAAAACGTTGGTTCATTTTTTAGAAACATGTACGCATGTAATCGTAGAGGAATTATTTTCCCTTCTAAAAATTGAGTTCGAACATCGGTATTTCTCCTGAAAAAAGGTTGTCTTTACTTGCCGTCTCCCATTTCCCTCTCTCTGTTGACTCTTGAACCCACTCTAGTCACACTCTGATTCTGACCTCACTGCTGTTGTCAACCCCAAAAACAACCCAGTGCCATCGAGTCGATTCTGACTCACCTATCAAAGTCATTGTTAATTCCATTTTGCTGAATTCAGAGGTCCGTTCTCAAGTCACATTTCACATGACCTAGCAGAAGCATTTGCATTCACTTTTTATTTCTTCCCTTTTGGCTCTGGTTTTCCTCCACCTCACTACCAGGCATTCTCAGTCTCCTTTACTACTGATTCCTCATCAGTGCTATGCCACTGAACTTTGCAATAAGGAATCCTAGTGGTCCAGTGTTAAGTGCTCCGCTGCTAACCGAAAGGTTAGGACTCCACAAGGAAAAGATGTGTCTGTCTTCTTTCTTGAAACCCTGTGGGGCAGTTCTACTCTGTCCTGTAGGGTCACTATGAGTCGGAATCGACTTGGTGGCAGTGGGTTTGGTTTGGGTTTAAACCTGGCAATTCTCTAGGGCTCAGTCCTTGGCTTCTTATCTACATTCACTCCATAGGCATTCTCATTTAGTCTCATGGCTGTAAATATTATCTGAACCCTGGTAGAGTAGTGGTTAAGAGTTCAGCTGCTAACCAAAAGGTCAGCAGTTCGAATCCACCAGGCACTCCTTGGGAACCCTATGGGGTAGTTTTGCTCTGTCCTGTAGGGTCACTATGAGTCAGAATTGACTCGATGGCAAGGAACTTGGGTTTTTTTTTTGGATACGCTGATGATTCATTAATGTTACATCCAGGTCAGACTTTTTCTCCTCATAGATATTTAATAGACATTTCAAACTCAGTATGTCCAAAACCAGTCTCCTGATATCTGTTACCCACAAGAAACAAACAACTGCTTCTTCCCTACTCAGTTAATGACAGGTTGGCAGTTTAGGTCAGAAACCTCGAAGTCGTTTGCACAGCTTGGGTTCTCCAGAACGCAGACCTAGACAAAGTTAAGTGAGCTGTAGGTTTATTAAGGAGTGCTTTTAGATCAACAGCTCTGGAAAGGAAAAGGAAAGGTTGGTGGAGGGAGAAGTGAGGCTGTAATGCAGCCTTGTCAAAGGCCTCAGCCAACCCCATGAAGAGCTCTCAAGTTAGGATGGCTTATTGTGTTGGTCCTGAGTTGGGGCAAGGAGCCTCATGATTAAATGGCATCACCTAGGAAGTGAGTATAGATAAGGCCAAAGACTGAACGCTAGAGAACCACAATGTTTATACCATCATGTCAACCTGTCATAAATTTGGGCTGCCAGGGAAGAGGGCATGGCCTTGACTTTCTTCAGCCAAGGTAGTGCCCAAACATCTGCTTACTGAGAGGTCTCTGCCAGCAGCAGTCCCATGTCTGGGGAATAAGTCCTTTACGCCTGAAGGGGAATCTGGGCAACACATAACAGTGTCCACCACATTATTCTTAACTTCTCTCTTTTGTCATATTCCTGTATTCAATCCATCAAGCAAATGTTAGCACTGCTTTCAAAATATATTCAGAATCTGACTACTTATCACCACTTTCTTTGCTACCATTATCTCTTGCCCAGATCTCTATAATGTCCTCCTAACAGATCTCCTGCTTCCACCCTTGCACCCTTCTTTGTGTTTTCCACACAGTACATAGAGTAATCCTATCAAAACAAAGTCACATTATTACCCCAGTTCTCTGGCTTCTCTTCTCACTGAGGATGAAACCCCAAATCTTTCCATGGCTTACAAAGCCTAACACAGCCTAGCCCCTGTCACCCTCTAATGCGCTCTCCTCCTTGCTCATGCCTCTCCAGCCACATTTCCTCACCTGCCTGTCTGCTGTCTTGACTTCCTCCCCACTTTGCCAACTCCTCTCCTTCTTTTCTCTGTCAGCCAGTCTAATAGGTAGATAGAAGTTAGCTGTGTCAACATTAAATAACTTGGTCAAGGTTATGCAGTGAGAAAATTACTGCAGAGCTTGGAAAAACTAGAAGCATTTTGCTTCTAGTGATCTCTTTTGTTCCTTGAGTTATATCTCAGTGTAGAAAAATTAATGTATTTTGAAATAAAAAAAATAATGTTTTTAAAGTGTTCATCTCAGTCATAATTTCTTGAAAAGAATCATTGTTTTGTGCTTTTTTCCTCCCACGATTTCAAGTTGACTTCTGGTAAAATGCATTACTCTTGTGCAGCTATGTGATGGGACTGAGGTCATGGCACCTCATGCGTGGAACTAATTATTTCTTGCTCTTTCTCTCCTGTATAGAGCCTTTCATCCTACTATAAAGGAGGATTTGAACAGAAAATGAGTAGGAGAGAAGCCAGTCTTATTTTAGGTGTAAGGTAGGTGTGTTGTGTGAGTAGTATTTTTGTTCTGTGGCCAAGCTGGTCCTGAGAAGGAGAAAATGGAATGGTAAGATTATCCTTATATTTAAGATAAGGCGTAGGAGGGAAAGGAGGAAATACCAAGTGTTTACAGTTTAAAACCTCAAATCTAAGTAAGAGAGTACTCCACTTGCCTGAAAAAAATTAGGCAAACTTGTGATGTGTCTTTTATTCCTTGACAAGGAGCCGTTATGTTTGAATACTGAAGTTTCAAGTTAGTCAATCAAAATACTCCTTTCTGGACTCATTTAAGTAATATGATATGTATCATCTTTTCAGTTATAAGACCTGTTTGACACTTCTTTTCTAGTTCCACAGTTTGACATCTAGCATGTTTTACTGCACTTGTTTCACTTCGTATCCGTTTATCGTCTAACTTTGGATGGTATGGGAGAAAGTTAATAAATGACCTTGTGTGATTGTTGTGTGCTATTATTTAACACTTAACGTTGAGAGTATTTCCCCTACCAGCAGCTATATTCATTTGTTTCCCTGACCTTCCCTTAGAGACTACTTCTAATTTTTGTGAGGGTTGGTGATAGCGTGTTGTTGGTAACAA
Source organism: Loxodonta africana (assembly GCF_030014295.1). Taxonomy (NCBI): domain Eukaryota; kingdom Metazoa; phylum Chordata; class Mammalia; order Proboscidea; family Elephantidae; genus Loxodonta; species Loxodonta africana. Next base: position 61,837,074 of record NC_087358.1, read on the forward strand.
AGCTTCAGGTGATTTAATCGACACAATTCAGTGGAATAGACCATAAAGTCCTATATTTACATCATTTTTTTTAAGTCTCTTGTAGTTCAGGAGGTTTTTCTAAGCCAAAGCACTTATTATTTCTTCTTCTTTTTATTATTATTATTTTACTGTGTTTTTGGTGAAAGTGTACACAGGAAATTAGGTTCTCATTTAACAATTTCTATACATATTGTTCAGTAACATTGGTTACATCTGTCACAACATATCAGCATTCTTGTTGTTTCCAGTTTGGTTGTTCTGTTTCCATTAACCCAGCTCCCCTGTCCTCCCTAGCCTTCTCATCTTTGGTCTAGGGTAAATGTTAACTATTTCGTTTCATCTAGACGATTATTTGGAGGAGCAGAGTACTCACGGGTTATATTATTTATTCTGTGGGCCAATCTATCATTTAAAGCACTTATTATTTCTGATGACCTAGGGAGAAAAAGCAAAAAAGTTGGGGAGGAGGCTCAGTTTAGTTTGCTCTATCTTTCTAAGGAGAGATGAGCTCTCCTTTTATTGGAGAAGAGAAAACAGAGAATGATTTGAAGCAGAGGAACCACATTAGGGAGTTAGGTTGCTAACTGTTCCTGGCTTAATATTATTCAGAATGAATTCTTTTCCTTGAACTTTCATTGAACTCCAGTAACATCCCATTCATTTTCTTTAAATGTGAATATGAAACACATTATAAAACCAAATGCAGATGTTTTTGAATATATCATTTAATATCACCCAAGCCACTCCGGTTGTTAGGAGAGAGAATTAGGAGTTGACTGTATTTTTGAGTTCTTTTAAAATATGCAGTTATAAAGTTTGATCCTGTTGAACTAGAGGCTGTACAAGATTCACAGGGAAAATAGGTGAATTCAGATGTTAAGACAGACTCTCACATCAAGTGGATCTGAGTACAGATACCACTTTTACCACCTGAGTGTGACCTGAGTTTCATCATTTGTGAAATACAAATAATATTTGTTTCTGCTCTGTAGGGTTCTTGTGAAAATTAAATTATATAATGCTTATGAAATTCTTAAACCAACACATTGTACTTAGTAACTGCTCAATAGATGTCAGCTTAGTAAAGCAGATCCTTACCCCGATTCTGTTGCTCAGGCACTGTATGATCTTGGTCAAGTTTTTTTAGCTTTCCTACACTTCAGTTTCTTTGATTTTAAACTGGGATTAATAATACCTGCTTTGTTGGAATAACGTAGGAATGACATGATACCTTTTTATAAAAGTGTCTACCAAGTAACCAGGACCCCTGGTGGCACAGCAATTAAGAGCTTGGCTGCTAACCAAAAGGACAGCAGTTCAAATCCATCAGCTGCTCCTTGTAAACCCTATAGGGCAGCTCTGCTGTGTCCTACAGGTTTGCTATGAATCGGGTGTCGACCCAGCGGCAATGGTTATGGGTTTTACCAAGTAACAGGGGCTAAATAAATGTTGTTCTGCTTTCTTGCCATGTCTCATGAAAACAGATGACAAATATTTGCCACTAAAGCTTTAAACAGAAAGGTAAAACTTAAATGTTTTCCTTTAGCCCTTTTGCTAGTCAGGCAGTGTTGATTATGATAAGGCATTTTAAGATGTAACTATTTCATTGCTATGATTCCATTTTCTGTGATGACTTAATGTAAACTACAAGACTGGGACAAGTAGATAAAAGCAAAATGGAACTGACTCTGCCCTATTAAAGAAAAATACTGTGTGCTGTTCTTAAATGCCATATGTAAGAATGATTCTATACATTCTTATGCATTGCATTTAATGGCGATTGTTTGCTAAGATGCGTGTTTGAGTCTTTGCTTTATGATTTTCCTTCCAAGAGGATAGTTTTATGAACTATAATTCTTGTCTATAACAGAAAACCTAAAATATTTGATTCAGCTGTCCAGGAGAAATATTATTATACCTGTTATTTTCTAAGTGATGCATATTAGTGATTTTCAGACTTTCTAAAAACTTTTGTGAAACTCTGTGTTTAAACAAAATGTTATTCAAAAGCCCAGTAGTAAAAATGTGGAACCAAAACAGCTGTGTGCCAAGAGGTTGGGGGACACCACTCAGTTCCACACGCCTGCTTCCTCACTCCTAACTAAATGTACCCCACGGAGCACAGCTTGAAACCCCTGTTTTAGGAACCATAACACTTAAAGTTACATTTTCAATTTCATGGTGAAACTGTATATGGTGGAGGTATATCACAGCTACATTTAATCTTTACATGAAGCTTAGAACTAGGATTCTCCTATCTTGTCTAATCTTTACAATAAACAAATCTATTAAAATGTATTCAGGTCATAGAGACCTAATAGAGCAATAACAAAAAAGGAATAAAACCCCCACTCATCACCAAAGCTTACCACTAGGAGCCTGAAGGTGATTATCTTAAAGGCAAAATGTCTTGAATGCCCATACTTATGTATACGAACCTTCCTTGTGTCTCTTACTTGTTCAGTGTTTGGCCAACTTCAGTGTACATAATGCTTAATGGAGTTTTATGTACAAAACCATGTGTGCTGTTTTTTATGGCAATGTAAATGATTTTCAGGGATCATTTCGACTGAAGTTAATTTTCAGATTTTGCTTTGTTTGCTGAATTGGAACTTAATATCCAATATAAGATGCAACTCTGCTGAATATCCTCCATCCCCCAAAGATCTTGTACAACAGGAAACTTGAATTTTTCTACACTCGTGTCTTCATTGTCTAGTAGGCCACATTTGATTAGCTTTATGAAGTAAGATTTTTAAAGCCCCCGGTTGGGTTTTTTTTTTTTTTTTAACTTTAAAATGTTTTGCAATACAATAATCCTTTAATAATCCTTTATAGTCTTAGTGTTTACTAATATAGAGTCTTTGTTCTTTCAAGGAGTTTACCTTTTATAGCCACTTTTTTGGGAAGGCTGTATAAAATGCAAAAAAAAAAACCCAAACCAAACCCACTGCTGTTGAGTTGATTCCAACTCACAGTGACCCTATAGGACAGAGTAGAACTGCCCCCATAGAGTTTCCAAAGATCAGCAGCCTGGTGGATTTGAACCACCTACCTTTTGGTTAGCAGCCATATCTCTTAACCACTATGCCACCAGGGTTTCCCGTATAAAATGCATTAGGTATCTATTGCATATACAATGCTGGATACTATTTTAAGATACAAATCATGGCTTCTTCCCCCTAAGTGACTTAGAATCTGCCCAAGGAGACATGTCAACATACAGAACCACTAGAAAAAGTAACTGATAAAGGAAAGAAGTGCTACAGAGCACCAAAAAAAAAGGAAAGATAAATGTAGTTTAGCGACAGGAAATTCAATCGTATTGGAATTTTTCTAAGTAATATGTTGTGCTCTTTATTTCTTAATAGGCAGTTAATATAGTACCCTTAGCCCTGGTACAGAGTTTCATGGTTACTTCCTCAGATTTCAGTAGTCTTTCTAATCAGTCTTTGTGATCTCTTCTAAGAGATACCTACAAGAGACAGTAAGTTTGAAATGATCCTCCAAAGACTACTTAGTCAAAGGGGATACTCTTAAGTCCTTATATTTAGAGGGTAAAAAAAAAACCCGTATTCATTTTATTCACGGAAATATTTTATGTGCCTGTTCAGCATTTGATAATGCATGTTAACATGCTTGGTAATCTCTTGTTTACAGATTGGAAGTAACAAGTAATTAGCAAGGAACTGCTAGAGACTGGAATACTGGCAGAATCAAGGATTGTCAACTGATAGAGAAGAACTTAAAATGGAGAGCCATTCCAGGGACATTTAGTAAAAGAGCAGGAAACCTCTGCAGACCTTGAGAGTGTCTATGCACTTAAATAGTATCCTTAATGATCCTTTTGAGTCATTGAAGAAATGTTAAAATCAATTCATACTCCATTTTTTAAAAGTATGAAATATGCAATACATTTTCATAAAAATGCATTGTATTTATAATAATTATATGCTAAGACACTCGAATCCTTTAATTTATATTATCTAATTTATCCTTAAAGTAATCCTGAAGGGTAGGTTTTATTATGTCCATTCTACATACAAGAAAATTAGAACTCAGAGAGTTTAAGTGGGACAAAGTTTCCTACCTAATGAGTGGTAGAATCAGGATTTTGAACCCAAATCTGAATATACACTAAAAATACATTCTTTTAGCTACTACAGTATATGGTTTGACTATTGCAAATTAAATTATTTGGAGCCTCACACAACCACCATTTACCGTGAGTCAGCTATTGTTATCTCTGGTAAGACCTAGAACAGCCAAGTAATTTATAGAAGAGCTATTAGTAGCAATATTAGTGTTTTGTTCTTGTTAGTGTTGTTAATTTTTTTCCCCCCTTATCTAGAAAATGTACTCATGAGAAACATTTCCAATAGTGGATAAATAAGGTTTTACCAAAATAATTTTAGGATTCTTTAACTTTCTCCTTCGATTTTTGTTTAGAGCATAAGCTATTGAAACAGCCAGGCTATTCCAGCAGGTTTCCCACAAAGCTAAATTAATTATGAGATGAGGGATTTTGAGATCTTGTGTTGAAAGATCATACTAATAAAAGCTGACTGTTACTGTGCACTTGCTGTATGCCAGGCACTGCTCAAGCACTTTGTAGGCATTAGTTCATTTAATCCTTACAACAGCTGCACAAGGAGTATGTTGTTAGCCCCATTTTGCAGTGAGGAAACTGACTCAAAAAGAGGTAAAATAATTAGAGCAAGGTTAACCAAAACCAGAAACCCAAACTCATTGCCAAAGAGTCGATTCCAACTCATAGAGACCCTATAGGACAGGGTAAAACTGCCCCATGGGGTTTCCAAGGCTGTAATCTTTACGGAAGCAGGCTACCAGATCTTTCTCCCGCTGAGCGGCTGGTGGGTGTGAACCACTGACCTTTCAAAACCAGGCAGCCTAGCTCTGGAGTCCAGATACCTATCTGCTATGCTATATATACTGCCTTCCCCCCAAATAACTGAAAGCATAAGTTTCTATAGTCTGCAGAGTGTGACTTACCTATTCTATATATTGTGTTTTATTTTCTTTTTTAAATTGATTGAGAATAAGAACTAGCATTACAGAGGTCTGAACGAAAAGAAAAATACACGCAGCATTGAATCAGTGATTTATTTTTTCTGAAAAGCTGTAATTTCATATGTGTCCACAAGATGGTGAAATTTTCATTAGTTTTTAATTTCTTGAAACTCAAAACTGTTAATTTATAATCTGCATTTGGCACTATTTATTGTAAGCACTTTTATTTTTACAGCCCATCTGCTGACAAGGCCAAGATTAGAACAGCCCACAGGAGAATCATGATTTTGAACCACCCAGACAAAGGTGGGTGGAATTCCTATTTCTCATACTGTGTGGACCAGAATATGCTCTGAATTCCTTTCAGTTTACTTAAACTCATCATAAATGATATGTAGTGGAGATAGAAGGTTATGTGCCTCAAGTATTGTGATTTTTCTTCATGAATAAATGAGCCTTTCGATTGGAATTCAGTGACCCAAGAAGTGGTGGATTTGTATTATCAGTTTTTGAGGACTTAGTTGCTGGTCTTTTTATAAATAAGTACCTGAACTCTGAGGTTCCTAGCATTTTGCCTGAGTAAGAGAAAACATGAGTTGTGGACTCTGTATAAACCGATTTGGGCATCATGAATTATATCTGTTTAACCTTAAACATAAAAGCACAGCCTTAGAAGATATGTTCTAAATCTCTGAATGTAATATATCATAGATGATTCTGAATTTTATAATTCTGTTCTGGAAGGCTCTGAGACTGAGCCATTTGTTTTTAACTGGCCAGGTTTTTAATGTAAATTCATCTTACAGAAAGACAATTATAACTTTAACTACATTACAGCTGCTTGAGAGAGAAAGCCCATATGTTCCTTACTGTTTCTGCTTTAAATAACAGATGGTGGAAAGTTGCATTGTATTTCAGAAGTCAGAGTGGGGAAGGGGAGTAAAGGGTTTCCTGGGTTCTTATTTATGGGCTTTCAGTTTTCCAATTATCTTTGAAAAGAATTAAAAACAAATTTCGATTCCTACCCATCTACACTGACACCAAAATAAGCCATTCTTTTTTTCAGTACTTACTATAAAAATTCTTCTCACTAAACATCATCTCCCTTGGTTTTTGCACTTGCTGTTCTTTAGTATGAATAAACTTTGAAAAGAGGTCTCGCTTCAAATTTCTAAACAGCTTCAACAGTCACTGACAGAACCACTCAGCTAATTTATTTTGTGTTGTAGGCTTTCAGAGTAATTGACTTAAAAAGAAAGGTGCTTCCTTTAAACCCTGTGTGTGCGAAACAGCCTCTTTCCCTTCTGGGTCAAGTGTATGCCCTGCTCTGATGGATTGCAGCAGGATCAAGCACTCGTGTCTTTCAGATGACTGACAAGTTGTTGACTATGCCTGCTAGCAGGAAGGAAAACTCAAGAGGATATGTATTTTTAGAAACCCTTAGTAATATAAAAATGTTTGTGTATCTTATGACCTGGTAATATTTACATAATTACATGATTTATTCTGATACAGTGTATTTATCAGGGCTAGGCTTGTTGACTACGTATAAGCCAACCGGTACCCTCCTGTCTGGCCATATTTGGGTAGCAGGGTGTGAGGGAATGGACCTGGGAGTTGGAAGCCAGCGTTTTTCTCTGGCCTCTGCCCTCCAGCTAGAGTGTGGCCATGAGCGTTCCCTTAACCTCTCCAGTTTTATCCCTTAACCTCTCAGTTTTTTCATTTACAGAATAAAGGGCATTATTTCTAAAGTCCTTTTTGGTTACATGATTTAATGTAGAATCTTTGTTATGTGCCTATGCAGAAGAATCTCTGTTTTTATTCAGATCACATTTTTAATTTAAGAAAGATGCTCTTAATCTTTTTGGATTATTGAAACTTCTAAGAATGTGGTACAGACTGTGGACACTTTCTCCGTATGATTGCTTATTCACCCACGATTTTAAAAAATTTGCAGTTTCAGAGAGTTCATAGACTTTCTGAAACCCACCCGTAGACTCATAGTTAAGAGCCCCTGCTCTAGTGGGAGCCTAGTGAATTAAGGACTGTTGTAACTAATGGAGGAAAGAATTATTGTATGATGGAGTTGGGAGACGATAGCTCATACATCTGGAAATTGTCTCCTGAGAAGGACGATTTTATTTTTAAATGAGAAGATACTAGATTTGTAACAGAAATGCTCATTGTCCTTAGAGAGAGAAAGGTAGGGTATTTGTGGACGTAGAGAATGGAGAGCTCTTAATTTTGCCTCCTCTTTTAATTCTTCACCATATTTGCTTTCTCCAGGTCAACACTGGATGTTCCCAAGTGATGGCAAAAATTTAAATCTTATACTCATTGCTTCCGAAATTCATGAGTATGTTCTTCCATCCTTTTCCTGTTGGTTTTGCTACCAGCTGGTAGAATAAATTTGGAACTCTATATGTGCGATCAGCTATAATTTGTTCAACATTTCATTATCAACTTGTTCAAAGAAAGTGGTATCAGAAAATTAGGTGTGGGAAATGGCTGAAAATAATTTTTTGTAACTAATATTAAATGAGCATTCAGATGTGTTCGGATAAAAAGTAAAAATTGCTCTTTCAGTTTAGTGAGATGAAAGGTTAATGAAGTAAACATATCTCAGGTCCTTGATCTCATGCTTTCGGACTAGTATCTTTTAGATTGCTGCCTTTCTCAAATGGCTGCAGAATGAGGTTAGGCGTTATGGAATCAGTAGTTTGATATTAATGCCCAGTGAGTATAGAAGGGAGGACAAACCAGGTAAATCTAAAACACTGTAGAGCCTCAGAGATTTCCTACAGGTTATCTAATCCAGCACTACTCAAAGTGCAGTTTGTCAGTACCAGCCCACGGTCTGCCACCAGTGTGCAACTAGTTAAAAGCAGAAATGGAACAGAAGTATTTAGAAACCTTGAAGTTACTGTGATGTCAAAAGGTGTGATACTCCAGTATTTTGTAAAAGTATTGACCCACCACAGGTTGGAAATTAAAAATAGTGCTTTGCCACTATGGTTTGAGAAGCACTCATTCTATCAGTGCTGCTCCCTAAACCTAAAGGACTCTTTGTGCCCCATCATGTGGAAAAATGGCTTTTTAGCTCTCCTTAAAGACTTTTTGTGAGGCATTGGTGGTTCACTGACAGAATTCTCACCTCCCATGCAGGAGACCCGGGTTCTAGTCCTGGCCAAGGTACCTCATGCACAGCCAGCACTCATGCGTCAGCAGAGGTTTGCATGTTGCTATGATGCTGAATAGGTTTCAGCAGAGCTGCCAGACTAAGACTAGGAAAAAAGGCGTGGCAATCTACTTCTGAAAATCAGCCAATGAAAACCCTCTGGATGACAACATTCCGATCCACCAACAATCGTGGAGATGGTTCAGGACCAGGCCACCATGAGTTGTGGGTCAACTAGAGGCGGCTAACAAAACACCAAAGACGTCCAGTGATGGAGAGCTTCCTGCTTTGCACTGTCAGTCAGCTCTAGCTGCTTAGAAAGTTCTTCCTTACATTCCACTGACATTTGTCCGCCTTTCAATTTATGCCCCCTCAGTAAACATACAGTACTTGCAGTCTCTTTTAATAGTATTTAAAATGAAATTATATTAAATATTGGGATTAAAAACAAGTCAAAGTAATTGTACTGTTGAATGAATTTTCTCTAATTCCTCTCACTGTAGAAGATGCTAAATTTGACATAAAGCCTTGGTAGTAATATATATGCCTGTTCATATCCTTTGCCCATTTTTTAATTGGGTTATTTATCTTTTGGTTGTTGAGGTATTGAAATATTCTATAGATTTTTAGAGATTCGACTTGTCAGATTTTTCAAAGCCAAAATTTTTTTCTCAGTCTGTAGGTTCTCTTTCTACTCTTTTGGTGAAGTCTTCTGATGAGTATAAGTGTTTAATTTTCAGGAGCACCTAGTTATCTGGTTTCTTTTCTGGTGTTTGTGCATTATTAGTTATGGTTTATATTGCATTTATGCCATGTTTAGGCCCCCTAGTGTTGTCCCGAATTTTACTTCCACAGTCTTTATCATTTTAGGTTTTATATTTAGGTCTTTGATCCATTTCGAGTTAGATTTTGTGTATGGTGTGAGGTATGGGTCCTGTTTCATTTTTTTTGCAGATGGACATACAGATTTGCCAGCACCTTTTGTTAAAGAGATGGTCATTTCCCCATTTAATGGACTTTGATCCTTTGTCAAAGATCAGCTGACCATAGGTGGGTAGACTGACGTCTGGATTCTCGATTCTGTTCCATTGGTCAATGTGTTTGTCCTTGTACCAGTACCAGGCTGTTTTGACCATCGAGGCTGTATAGTAGGTTCTGAGATCAGGTAGTATGAGGCCTCCTTTTTTATTTTTTTTCCCATAATGCATTGCTCAACTGAGGCCTCTTTCCATATAAAGTTGGTGATTAGTTTTTCCATCTTATTAAAAAATGCTGCTGGTATTTGAATTGTAATTGCATTATATTTGTAGATCACTTTGGGTAGGAAGAATTTGGTATGTATTTTGAGGGGAAACCCAGTCATGTGTCAAGTCCCATTTCCAAGCCCTTCTTTTTCAACTGGATCCTAGCCCTTTGAGTCTCCAATTTTTATGATTCCAGCCTGTGAGACTGCCAGAAGCCCTACCATTAGCAGCAACCTTTTCCCTTGGTCTTTTACCCATACCTTCAATCTCTTGCCCATACCAAAATCAGCAAAAACCTTACGAGAAAGGGCAGTTGCAGAATATCATCTCACCTCTCTGGTTTTCTTCCTGTTGTGGATTAATTGTGGCCTCGAAAAAGATATATTGAAGTCTAATCCCTGTACCTGTGAATGTGACCTTTTTAGGAGAAATAGAGTTTTTCTTTTATTATTAAGTCAAATGAGATCATATTGGAGTGAGGTGGATCCTAATTCAAATCCCTTCTGAGTGGTGTCTTATGAAACGGGAAAACAGACATAGAGATAGGGCACACATGGGGAAGACACTGTATGAGGATACCCGTACGAGCTAAGGAATGCCAAGAAATGCCCAGGGCTACCAGACGCTGTAGGAGATACAGAAGCGTCTTCCCCTAGAGAGGAGAAAGCATGGTCATGCCAATGCCCTTAATTTGGATTTCCAGCCTCCAGAAGTGTGGGAAAATAAATTTCTGTTTTTTAAAGCCACTCAATTTGTGATATTTTGTTATTGCAGCCCTAGGCAATTAAGACATTCCCCTTCCAGGATCTTGGACCTTCAAGTTCTGGTTTCTCAGCAGTTTCATGATAACTTAAAACAGATGTTGTTTTGTTGTTGTTAATTTGTTTTTAATTTTGTCTGGCTTTGCTGGTTGTTTTAAGTGTGAGCACTGATCTCCAACAAGCTACTCCATCATAACTAGAAGTAGAAATGGGAAGGGTTACTTTTGATGCAATATGACAGATTAATTCACTGATCATTTAGGAGGCTGATACGGTAATCTAAGTGAGAAAAAATGGTGACCTAGTCCAGGTTGGAAGTAGTGAAAAGGGAGACAAGAAAGTGAATTTAAGATATATTTTGGAGACAAAATCAATAGTTCTTACAAATTGATTTCATATGGGAAAAGAAAGAAATCAAGGACTTACCCAGTCAAAGAATTAGGTGGATAATGGAGCAAGTTACTGAGACGGATATGATTTGGAGGAAGGAGGTGGATTGTGAACAGGTTTGGGAGAAAAATTAAGAGCACCTTCTTAACATATTAAACTTTGAAGTATTAATCTTGAAGTACCCAGGACATAATCAAATATGAAGATAGGAAATTGAATAAATGAATCTAGAGGTCATAGGAGTTAACTGGACTTAGTAATTTGAGTGCCATCAGGTTAAGATAGTGATGAAAGCATCTGAAGAGGCTGTGGAGTGAGAAAGTATAGATAGAAATAAGGAGGAGAAAAATCCCAGGGTCCAGTGCTAAGGAACTCAAATATTTATAGATCTAGTTAAAATAAAAAAAGTTGCTGGCGAGTTGATTCTGACTCATGGCGGCAACCCAGTGTGTGTCAGAGTAGAACTGTGCTCCACAGGGTTTTCAATGGCTGATTTTTTGGAAGTAGATCACCAGGATTTTCATTTGAGGTGCCTCTGGGTGGACTTGAATCTCTAACCTTTTGGTTAGCAGCCAAGTGCGTTAACTGTTTACGCTACCCACAGATTACATAGTTCAAGTTAGAGAAGAAAAAGTCAAAGGGGACAAGCAGGAAAATAAAGAGAGAATAGTGTATAGAAGCTAAGACAGGAATATATTTAAAGAAACCAAATGATAACTTTGCTGAAAGCTGCTGTGAGAACTATTAAGATGAGAACAGAGAGGAGGTTCCATAGAATTTTGGAAGACTTTGATGACCTTTAGAAACAGTTTTAATGGGTAGTGGGTTGAGGAGTGAAAGGAATTATGAGGAAATAGAGTTAGCTTATACAGACAACTTTTTTGAGATGTTTTGTGATGAAGACTAGAAAAGAAATAGAAAAGTAGCTGGAATAAGGGGATGTGGTATCTAGAGAGTGTTGTTTTTGTTTTCTTTTCACTTTTTTTACTTTCTTAATATGGGAATTGTTGAGCAGGTTGTGTGTCAGTGGAAATGGTTAACTGGAGAGATTGATAATTTAGATGTCCATTTCCTCACCATTTGTCTTCTGGGTGGCCTTGTCACTGCTTTGACCAATAGTATGTAGCAGAAGTGACATTGCATCAGCTCTGTGCCTAGGCCTCAAGAGGCCTTTCAGCTTCTGGTCTTACCCTCTTAGAACCCTGAGACCACCATGTGAAGAAGACTGGGCTAGCATCCCGGAGGATGAAAGAGGAAGTGGAGAAAGAGACAGCCATCCCACTTGAGGTCCCAGTGAGACTATCCTGGGCCGCCCAGCCCTATCTGACCTGACCCAGATCAGAAGAATCACCCAGCCAGTGAGAAATTAAAAATTGTTACTGTTTTAAGTCACTAAGTTTTGGGGTGGTTTGTTGTGCAGCAAAGGCTGGTATAGAAAATATTCCATGATGATAAGTGCTTTAAAAAAAACTAAAGCAGAGTAGGGTGTATAGAGATTGACAGCTGGAGGTGGGGACGGTTGCATTTTTACATACAGCGATCTTAGAAACCCACTGTAAGGAGATAATATTTGAGCAGAGACCTAAAGGAGTGAGTCAGGGAAAAGCCTGAGGAAAGAGTATTTTGGGCAGAAGGAAAACTAAGTGCATGGGCCCTGAAATGAGAACACGTTTGTGTGCTTCTGGAATTTTAAGGAGCACAGTGAGGAAGAGGAGGGTGGTGGGAAATGTGATTGAGAGGAAGCCTGAGGCCAAGTGATGGAGAAACTTGTAAACTATTATAAGAACTTAGGGTTTTATTTTTAAGTGTTACAGGAATGATATTACCTGATTTACAGTATTAGGAAGACTACATTGGTAGCAATGGAGAAAATTGGGTGTCGAGGGTGGAAGCAAGGAAGTTAGAAAAAATAGTAGTAGTTTGAGAGAGAATGAGAATTGATTTGGACTTGGGTTTTTGTAGTGAAGAAGATAAAGAGTAGTCTAACTCAGGATGTACTTTGAAGGTAAAGCTAACGTGGCTGATGGATTGGGGGTAAGAAAATAGAAAGATGATTGCTAGGTTTTTGGCCAAAGCAATGGTTGAAAGAACACAAGAAACGTTGGCATAGTGAGAAACGTAGAGGGGATCTCTGCAACATCACGTAGTCTAAATGCAGCATGTGTATGTGAAGCTCCTCTTTCATACCTTTAGGAGGACAGTATTATCGTCCCTGAGAAAAAACCACAAGTAGTGAAGCTTTGGCCTGTGTAAGGAAGACTAGTTTTAGAGTTGGAGCCCTCTTAATTCGCCTTTACAAGAGGTCAGTCAACTAATAATTATTGAGTACCTATTGAGAACCGAGAGAGAGCGCCCTGGTGGCACAGTGGTTAAGTGCTCGGCTGCTAACCGAAAGGCTAGTGGTTTGAACTCACTATTGGCTCTCCAGGAGGAAGATGTGGCAGTCTCTTTTTGTAAAGATTTACAACCTTGGAAACCCTATGGGGCAGTTCTACTCTGTCTACCGGGTCACTGTGAGTCAGAATCGACTCAGTGTCAACAGCTTTGGTTTTTTACTAGCTGACTCAGGAGCTTTGGTGGTGTAGTGGTTAAGAGCTAAGGCTGCTAACCAAAAGATTGGCAGTTTGAATCCACGAGCCACTTCTTGGAAACCCTATGGGGCAGTTCTATTCTGCCCTGAAGGGTTACTATAAGTCGGGATCGACTTGATGGCAGTGGGTTTAGTTTTTTGGACTGAGAGCCAGGCTGTGTTCTAGGCACTAGGGCTATGGTAACAGAAAAAGCGATGTTCAGACAGAAGCAGTGAAAGTGATTTGAGACTAAAAATTGCTGGAAGACAAGTTGGTAGCGATGTCATAGGCGATACTCATTTATTGGGTAAAGGGTAGAATCCTTTAGGATGTTTTCAACTTTAGGTTGTTGTGATTCTCTAATGATCTGATAAACTAAGACTACAGTAAAAGTATTCTTTAGGTCCTCAATAATCTGACCCCACATGGGATTTTAATATATTTCTTTTAAGGCAGATGGGTGGCGTGTTAAGAACCCTTCAAATCAGCAGGTGACAGTCATTCTTACTTTTGTCTTACATATTTGGGATGTGGACATCGATAAGCTGTAATGAGAGTTAAGGAATATAAAAACAGCTGTGATAAGATCTGTCAAACAATACTATCAGAAACACCCAAGGATAAAAAAGGAGCTTGTTCTTCTTACTCCCCAGGTTGGTGTGCTAATTATTAAACTCACATTAATAAAGTATGGTTAACTTTGAACAATCACTAATTGCAAAATATTTGCACAATTTCTCTTGTGCTGGTCAGGACCTTTTATCCAGACATTTTGAGGAAAAGTTTCATTTATTTTTAAAGCACCCACTCATAATACACTTGTTTACCTGTTTTCTTTATCTCTGGAATGGTTTTGCTCCTATGAAGCTCATTCTCGATGCAGGGAAATAATAAAATAGTGACTAATCACTGTTCCACCTCCTCATACTAGGCATGTGTCTTGAGTCCCATCTGTGTACTCAGAGCTATGTTGAGAACACAGAGGTCTAAGACACGGTTGCTCTCGAAAGGATTTATTATCTAATGATTGTATATAGCCTTTCAGAGATAAATCACCAAGGATTGGCTTCAGTCTTCTCAATAATGAAGGGGACCTGGGAAAAAATTAGGGGCTTGAAGAAAGGAGAAAAGGCTTGCAACAACCATATGTTTAATATGGTAGGAATTTAATAAACAAAAAATCCTATAAACAAAATTGACAGGCAGTGTGGTATGGTGGTAAGAATGCAGGCTCTGGAGCCAGGCCTCCTCGGGATCCTGGCTCCACCCCATAGTAACTTTGTGGCTGACGTTTGGGCAAGCCTATCAGTTTTGTTTAAACTTTTTCTTTGATTCAGCTTCTTTATGTAATAAAAATAAGAATTGAGCTATTAAGGAGTGGTTGGAAGAATCAAATGAAATAGTATATTAGAACAATGCTCAGTAACTATCCTGACCATCAGGATCATAATCATAGGTTTGCTGAGCCCCGGTGGTTTTGGGACAGCATGAATTTGTAGTGTCATTAGACTGTATGGAGGTCATTGGGATATATCTTCAGTATTAGTTTTTCAATATACTTAAAAATTGAAAAATATATTCATAACAGTATACAAATTACAAGTATGGAACTAATAAATTGTCATAAAGTGAACCCATTCATCCAGCCAGCGCCCAGATTAAGAAACAGAATGAATCCACCACCCCAAAAGCTCTCCTCATATACCGTTCCAGTCACTACCTCAACCCCAGAAGTAACTACCGTCCTGACTTCTATCACCATAGATTAGTTTTGCCTGTTTTTGAACTTTTTATAAATGGAATCATATAATGTATATATAATTCTGTATTTGTCTTCTTTCACTTATCATTATCTGTGAGATTTCATTCGTGTAACACTGAATTCTGTAGTATTCATTCATCTTTATCACTGTACAGTATTCTGTAGTACGAATGTACTACCGTTTCTCCATTTTTTCTGTCGAGTTGTCTGTCTTTTTCTTACTGACTTTGGGAACACCAGATATTCTGATATTCTGGCTGTGTGTCCTTTGTATTGCAGACATCATCCATCACTCTCTGGTTTGCTTTTGCATATTCTTAATGGTGTCTGTTCATGAAGAGAAATTTTTAATTTTCATAAAAGAGCCCTTGTGGTGTAGTGGTTAAGTGCTCGGCTCTAACCCAAAGGTTAGCAGTTTGAACCCACCTCCTTCTGCAGGAGAAAGAGGTGGCAACCTGCTCCTGTAAAAATTACAGCCTTGGAAACCCCAGGGAGCTGTTGTTGTTGTTCTGCTATCAGGTTGCTTTGAGTCAGAGTCTACTCGACGGCAGTGGTTTCGGTGGGTTTGGTACAGGCAAACTTATCGGATTTTTCCTTTATACTTAGCGCTTTTTATGTTCTTTTTAAAAAGTCTTTGCCTGTATTTGAGGTCATGAAAATCTCAAGTTCATGAAGATAATTTCTAGAACCTTTATTATTTTATACAATTATCTATAATAATCCGAAATTGACTTTTGCATATGGCATGAGATGGGGTAAAGTTTCCTTTTATAAATTAAGTAGGTAGGTAGATAATAGATACATAAACAGGTAGATATCCAACTGGTTCAGCACTGTTTATTGAAAAGGTAAGCCTGTCCCTTGTTGTTGTTAGTTGCTGTCAGTCGATTCCAACTCATGGCAACCTCATGTGTTACAGAG
The DNA here is from genome assembly GCF_030014295.1 of Loxodonta africana. Classification (NCBI taxonomy): domain Eukaryota; kingdom Metazoa; phylum Chordata; class Mammalia; order Proboscidea; family Elephantidae; genus Loxodonta; species Loxodonta africana. The sequence goes on from NC_087358.1 coordinate 61,852,952, forward strand.
TAGAACTGCTCCATAGGGTTTCTTGGCTGTAATCTTAATGGAAGCAGATTGCCAGACCTTTTCTTCAGTGGTACCGCTGGGTGGTTTGAACCACCAACCTTCAGGTTAGCAGTCAAGCACAAATTGTTGGCACAACATCCTGTGCCTATAGTGTTGCTCTTGTCATAAATCAAGAAACCAGATATTTATGGGAATGTTTCTGGATTCTCTCTCTTATTGGTCAGTTCTTTATGTTTGTACCAATACCACACTGTTTTGATTTGTGTAGCTTTATAACATGTCTTTATTTCTGGTAGTCCTTCAACTTTTTTATTATTCAAGACTTCTGGCTATTTTTTACCCTTTGCATTTTCATATAAATCTTGTTCATTTGAATGTGCATGTGCACACACACACACACACACATTCACAACCAAACCTCCTGGGGTTCTGATTGGGATTGCTATGAATGTATATACCTATTTGGGCTGAATTGACATCTTTATGTTATTGAATTTTTCAATCCATGAACAAGACATGTCCTTCCATTTATCTAGGTCCTTTTTAATTTAGTTCAATAAGGTTTTACATGTTTTGTGATCTTTTACATGTTTTTGTTAAATTTATTCCTAGTATTTTTTAAATGCTTTTATAAATTGTGTTTAAAAGTTTTTTATTTCATAATTATTTATTGTTAATACATAGAATATTGATTTTTGTGTAATGATCTTGTATCCAGCAACTTGTTAAATTCATTTAGTAATTCTAAGATTTTGTCTTCAGAGCCTTTCGAATTTTCTACATACTCAGTGATATGATTTATGAAAAATTAGTTTCTTTCTTTGCCTTCCAGTCTTTGTATCTTTTTTATTTGGGAGGGGAAAACCAAAAAAAAAAAAAAAAACCCAGTGCCGTCGAGTCGATTCCAACTCATTTGGGGCAGGGTGGGGAGGCTAATTACAATGACTTGAGCTTCAAATATGATGTTAAATATGAGTGATGGTAGTAGTAATCTTTTTGGTTGTTGTTACTGATTTCAGAGTCACAGGTACCAACATTTTACTACTAAATTATGATGTTCGATGTACCGTATTTTTACACAAATAATGCACATCTTCTACATTTGTTTGCCAACCATACCCTTCCCCCACAAGGTATTTTCATATAGCAGTGCTTATGAAATTTTTTTTTACACATTGCTGTAAAAAAAAAAAAAGAGCATAGTATGCTTATGAAAATTCCTCCGGGGTAGGGTGCAGTCGGCAAAACAAATGTAGAAGTTGCGTGTTAATTGCATTAAAATAGAGTATTTTTTGAAAACTTCTATTTACATCGAAGGTTCTTTGTATCCTTATTTTACTAAGCATTTGATTATGAATGTGTGTTAAGTTTTCTGTGATGTTGAGATGATTATCTCTTTTATTAATGTGAAGTACATTAATTAAATGTTAAAGCTAAGCTTTCATTTCTGAAATAAACCTAATTTAGTCATGATGTTTACCCTGATATTATAAGTTAATATTTTGCTTGTTTTTGTTCCTATTTTCATGAGAGATATGGGGACCTGTAGTTTTCCTTTCTTATGATATATTTGTCAGGCTTTGTTATCAGTGTTATGCTGCCCTCATAAAAAGAGTTGGGATATGTTCCCTTTTTTCTGTTTTCTGGAATACTTTCTGTAAGATTGGTGTTATTTTTTCTGTAAGAATTTGGATGAATTCACTGGCCAGGATTTTCCTTTGTGGGAAGGTTTTTACTTATAAATTCAATTTCACAAATAAATGTAAGACTCTTGATTTTCCATTTCTTCTTGTGTCAGTTTTGATAATTTTTCTAGGAATTTCTGTATTTAGTCTAAATTTTACATGCCTTGGCATAAAGTGTATTAGTTTTGTTTTGTTTTGTTTTTAAGAAAAGTAACCTTGCACTTTGTTGATTCTCTCTATTGGATGCTTGCTTATGGTTTCATTAATATCTCTTCTTATATTTATGGTTTCTTTCTACTTTTTTGTTTAATTTCCTTCTCTTTTTTCTAACACCTTGGGATGAATATTGAGATCATTGATTTTCTGCCCTTTTTTCCATATATACGTTTACTGAGATAAATTTATATTTCTGACTTTAAATGTGTCATATTGTCATTACCATTTAGTTTGAAGTTTAATTTCTTTTGTGATATTTTCATTGATGCATGAGTTATTTAGAAGTGTATTGGTTGATTTCCAAACAATTGGGATCCTCTAGATGTGTTTGTTGTTGATTTCTAGTTTAATTCCACTATAGTCAGATAACACTCTATATCAATACTTCTCAAACTACCTGTGGTAGACTTTTGTAAAATACAGTAGAAATTAATTTACTAGAAAAAAAAGAAATTAAAAAACATATAGCATCCATGCTCCAATTGTTTATTATTAGACTCTACAAACTTACATTACTCTATCAAACTACTATAATATTTTCCAAATACTTTTTCTTAATCTGTATCTATCTAGTTGTTGTCCAGTAACAGTTGTAAACCAGCACTGGCCCATGGACCACACCTGAAGTCTCATTGCTCCCTGTGATTTTAACCTTTGAAGTTTATTCAGACTTGCTTGTGGCCAGTTTTGGTAAATGTTCTGTGTGTACTTTGAAGAAGGTATATTGGGAAGTTGTTGGGTGGAATGTCTTATATATGACAATTAGATCAAATCTGTTAATCACGTTTGTCAACTTTTCGATGTTCTTACTGTTTCTTCTTGCCTAATTGTGGAGTACTGAGAGAGGTATATTAAAATCTCCCACAATGATTGCGAGTTTGTCTATTTTTCCTTTTAGTTTTGTCAATTTTTACTTTATTTTGAGGCTATAAAAATTACTATTATTATTATTTTTTAATAGGTATATTAAAATCAACAATTTCTTTGTTTACCAGTGGATTGACACTTTTAACATAAAATTTCTATCTCTAGTATTCCATTTTACCTGAAAGTGTACTTCATTTGATAATTCATATAGCAATGCCAGCTTTATTTTCATTAGTATTTGTTTAATATGTATTTTCTATTCTATTTAAGTAATCCTCTTATAACCAAAATACAGCTTACCTATTATATTACACACAATAAAATACACCTATTTTAATAGCACAGTTCACTGAACTTTGACAGTCATGTAACCACTAACATAATTAAAAAAAAAAAAAAATAGGACAGAACATTTCCATCAGCTCAAAAATTCCTTGGTGCCCCTTCCCAGTCATTGCCAATCCCTGCCCCCAATTTGGGAGCCCTGGTGGTGTAGTATAAACCCTGATGGCATAGTGATTAATAGTTTAGCTGCTAACCAAAAGGTTGGCAGTTCAAATCCACCAGACGCTCCTTGGAAAACCCTCTGGGTCAGTTCTGCTGTGTCCTGTAGGATCGCTATGACAGCAATGGGTTTGGTTTTTTTTTTTTGGTTTTGTGATGTAGTGGTTAAGAGCTTGGCTGCTAACCAAAGGGTGGGCAATTTGAATCCATCAGCTGCTCCTTGGAAACCCTATGGGGCAGTTCTACTCTGTCCTATGGGGTTGCTCTGAGTCAGAACCAACTCGACAGCACCTAATAACAACAGCAACACCCCCAAGTTGAGCAATCACCATTCTACTTTCTGTCACTATAGACTAGATATGCCTTTTCTAGAGACTCATAGAAAGGATTGTGTAGTGTTATGGATTGAATTATGTCTCCCAAAAATGTGTTACAAATCCTAACCTCTATGCCTGTGGTTATGATCCCATTTGTGAATGGATTGTCTTTGTTATGTTAATGAGGCAAGATCAGTGTAGGGTGTATCTCGAGTCAGTCTCTTTTGAGATGTAAAAGAGATTAAACAAGCAAGCAGGCAAGTGGAGATGGGGAAAGACAGATGCCAAACCATATAAAGATCACCCAGAAGCAGAAGCTCAGAAGAGAAAAGAATCTTCCTCCAGAGCTGACAGAGAGAGAAAGCCTTCCCCCAGAGCTGATATCCTCAATTCAGACTTACAGCCTCCTAAACTGTGGGAAAATAGATTTCTACTTGTTAAAGCCACCCACTCGTGGTATTTCTGTTATAGCTGCACTAGATAACTAAGACATACAATATATCATGTATATACTATTTTGTATCTTGTGGGCCCTGGTGGCACAGTGGTTAAAGGGCTTGGGTGCTAACCAAAAGGTCAGCAATTCAAATCCACCAGCCATTCCTTAGAAACCCTAAGGGGCAGTTCTGCTCTGTCCTATAGGGTAGCTATGAATCAGAGTCAACTCGATAGCAACAGGTTATTTTCTGTCTGGCTTCTTCCACTGAGCATATTTTTTAAGTTCATGCTGATGTATGTGTTGGTAAATGTTCTTTTTTTATTGCTGAGTATTATTATTCTCCTCTATAGGTACAGCACAATTTGTTTCTATGTTCACCTGTCAAACATTTGGGCTGTTTCTAGTTTGGGGCTATTATGAGTAAAGCTGCCGTGAACATTCACTTTGAAGCCACTGTGTGAACATATGTTTTCATTTCTCTTGGATAAATACCTATGAATAGAATTGCTGGGTCATATGGTAAATGGATGTTTAAACTCTTAAGAAACTGTCAAACTTTTTTCCAAAGTGTCTGTACCATCTTGCATTTCCACCAGCAACATACGATAGATCCTACTGCCCCACATCCTCACTAACACTTTCTATTCTGGCCCTTGTAAATTTAGCCATTCATGTGGGTATATAGTAGGATTTCATTCTTTTTTTAATTTTCATTTTCCTAATGACTAAAGCTATTGAGTATCTTTCGTATGAGTATTGATCATTCATATGTCTTCCTTTGTGAGATGTGTGTTCCAATAGTTTGGACATTTTTTTTATTGGTTGTTTATCTTTTCATTATTGAATTGTGGAAATTTGTTACATATTATATAGGCAAGTCTTTTGACAAATATGTGTTATGAATATTTTCTCCCATTCTGTGACTTAAATATTGTGAACCTCACAAAACGTGGTTAACCTTTTGCTTTAAACAATTATCTTCTAAAAGATTTCTTAATGAGGAATAAATGCTTTATGTTTACCTACATATTTCCCATTCTGGTGCTCTTGCTTCCTTAGTGCAGACCCAAGCTTCCATCTGGTATCATTTTTCTTCAGCCCGAAGAACTTCCTTTAACATTTCTTGTAGTGAAGGAAGATCTGATTTTGATAAATTCTTTAGGTTTTTATCCTTAATCTTCATTTCTGAAGGATATCTTCTCTGTATATGGAATTCTAGGTAGGCAAGGTTTTTTTCTTTCAGTACTTTAAAGATACATTTCATTGCTTTCTGTCTTGCCATTTTTATCTTTCTTTCTCTATATAAAAAGTTTTTCTAATTGCCAGTTAGCATTTCTTTTTAATCACTAGTTTTTAGCAGTTTTTTGGACATATATTTTGGTGTGTGTATTTATCTTGTTTGTGATCTGATGAGCTTCTTGGAGCTCTGGCTTTATATTTTCATCAAATTGAAAAATTATTTGGCCATTATTTCTTTAAAAAATTTTGTGTTCCTACCCCAATTTGAATTAAACTGTTTGATATGTTGCTTCATTTGTCTGGTAATTTTTATTGGCTTCTGGACATAATTGAACACGATTTTGTTGTGTTATTTAAAGAACATTGGATTTTGTTCTCACAGTCCGTGAAGTTACTTGTAGATGAGCCTGATCCTTTTCAGACTTGTTTTTAATCTTCATTAGCGTGGGTCTACAGTAGCATCTGTTCTTGAACTTTGGAACCTTTTTCTGCAACTAAGATGAGCTCTTCTTGGGATTCTGTTGAATGCCTGAGTTTTTCAAAACTACGTTTCATACTTTCAATGTTGGGAACCTGAACAAAGTTGGGAACTTTTTTTTTTTTCCACATGTGGCTGTCCAGTTGTTCTAGCATCATTTGTAGAAAAAAAACTGTCCTTTTTCCATTGAATTGCCTTAGATCAGTTGCCTGTGTTTGCGTGCATCTATTTCTGGGCCCTGGTCACTTTGAGTTGAAATTGACCCAGTGGCAATGGGTTTGTTTTTTTTTTAATTCTGTTCCATTGATCTGTTTGTCAATTCTTTTACCAAACCACACTGTCTCGATTACTGTAGCTTTATAGTAAGTATTGAAGTCAGATACTGTCAGTCCTCTGACTTTGTTCTTCTTCAATATTGTGTTGGCTAATATGGGCTTTTTGTCTTTCTGTGGTGGCATAGTGGTTAAGAGTTATGGTGGCTAACCTGAAGATCGGCCATTCAAATCCACCAGCTGCTCCTTGGAAACCCTGTTGGGACAGTTCTACTCTGTCCTGTAGGGTCACTGTGAGTCAGAATTGACTCTGCGGCAGCGGGTTTAGTTTTTTGGTTTACATAAACTCTTGAATTAGTTTGTCGATATCCAGAAATTTAACTTTCCAGGATTTTGATATAGATTAAGTTGGGAAAACATGACATCTTAACAATATTGTGTCTTCCTTTCTATGAACTGGAATATCTCTCCATTTATTTTGATGGTTGATTTATTTCATCAGAGGTTCATAATTTTCCTCATATATACATACTTGATTAGATTTATAATTGTTTTGTTTTAGTGCTAATGTAAATAGTATTGTGGGGTTTTTTTATTGTATTTTTTTTAACATACTTTATGTTTTAGAGCAGTTTTAGGTGTACAGAAAATTACACAGAAAAGATGATTTCCACATACCAGTCTCCCCCAGCACACAGTTTCTTATGTTATTATCATCTTGTATTAGTGTGGTACATTTGTTGTAAGTGATGAACCAATATCAACACATTAATTACAGCCCATAGTTTACATTAGGATTCACTCTTTGCGTTGTAGGGTTCTGTGGGTTTTGACAAATGCATAATGTCATGTATCCACCATTACAGTATTGTGAAGAATAGTTTCACTGTCCTTAAAATGTTCTGTGCTTCAACTTTTCATCCATCCCCTCCTCCTCCTGAACCCCTGGCAAAGACTGATCCTTTTTAATGTTTCTATAGTTTCATCTCTTCCAAAATGTCATACAGTTGGAATCATTCAGTGTGTGACTTTTTCAGACTGTCTGCTATCACTTAGCAATATGCACTTGGGATTTCTCCTGTCTTTTTTGTAGCTTGATGGCTCAATTATTTTATCAAATTCTATTTGTTCATTGGTGGTACACAGGAAAGCAATTGACTTTTGTGTTCTGCAGCCTGGCTGTAATTGCGCATTAGTTCCAGGAGATTTTTTGTTGATTCTTTTGGATTTTTAACATAGATGATCTTATCACCTGGGAAAAAAGACAATTTTATTTTTTCCTTCCCAATATGTATTCCTCATCATATCCTTTTCTTGTTGCGTTAGCTAGAACTTCTAGTACGATGTTGAATAGGTCTCACAGGGGAGACCTTGCCTTGTTCCAAATCATACGGGGAATACATCTAGTTTTTTGCTAGTAAATGTTAACGATAGGTTTTTTTGTAGGTATTCTTTATCAAGTTGAGAAAGTTTCACTCTGTTCCTAGTTTTCTGAGAATTTTTATCATGAATTGGTTGGATTTTGTCAAATGCTTTTTCTGCATATATTAATATGATCTTATTATTTTTGTTTTTTAGCCTGTTGATGTAATGGATTACATTAATTGATTTTGTAATATTCAACCAGCCCTGCAAACCTGCAATAAATCTCACTTGGTCTTGGTGTATAATTCTTTTTATACATTGTTGGATTCAATTTACTAATATTTTGTTGAGAATTTTTGCATCTATGTTCATGATAGGTATTGGTCTGTAGTTTTCCTTTCTTGTAATGTCTTTATTTGATTTTGGTATTATGGTAATGTTGGCCTACAATGAATTAGGAGCTGTCCCCTTGAATCTATTTTTTTGGAAGATTGTAGAGGATGGGTATCATTTCTTTCTTAAATTTTGGTAGAATTTTCCAGTGAAGTCATCTGGGCCTGGTGTTTTCTGTTTTGAAATGTTATTATTGATTCAGTTTCTTAAATGCATATAGGTCTATCCAGATGATCTGTTTCTCCTTGTGTGAGTTTTCGTAGATTTTGTCTTTCAAAGACAGTATATTGTATCTTTAAAGAATTGGGTCTATTTCATCTAAGTTATCAAATTTGTGGGCATAACATTCCCTTATTATTCATTTGATGTCTATGGGATCAGTAGTGATGGCCCCTCTTTCATTTCTAGTATTAATTTGTATCTTTTCTCTGTCCCTCTCTCTTTTTTTTTTTTTGTTAACCTGACTAGGGCTTTATCAATTTTATTGATCTTTTCAAAGAACCAGCGTTTGGTTTCATGGATTCTTTTTTTAATTGATTTCTTATTTTCAGTTTGATTGGTTTCTGCTCTACTTTTTAGTATTTTTTTTCTTCTGCCTACTTTAGATTTCATTTGCTTTTCCTTTTCTAGTTTCCTAAAGTGTAAGCTTAGATTATTAATTTTAGGTATTTTTTATTTTCTAATATATACATCGAATGCTATCACTTCCCCTCTAAGTAGGATGTTTTACTGCATCTTACCAATTTGGATAAGTTGTACTTTCATTTAGTTCAAAATATTTTTTAATTCCTCTTGAGACTTATGTTTTGACCCATGTGTTATTTAGAAAAATGTTGTTTAATCTCCAGATATTTTGGAATTTTCCAGATATCTTTCTGCTATTGATTTTCAGTTTAATTGAAGAGTAGCCTGAGCGCATTCATTTAAATTTGTTAGAGTTTATTTTAAGGCCCAGAATGTGGTCTATTTTGGTGAGTGTTCCATGTGAGCTTGAGAAAACTATGTATTCTGCTGACATTGGATTAAGTTTTCTATAAGTGCCCATTAGATTCAGTTGATTGATGGTGCTGTTCAATTCCACTATGTCTTTGCTAGTTTTCTGCCTGTTAGATTTGTCAATTACCGATAGATGGGTGGTGTTGAAGTCTCCAATTATAATAGTGAATTTGTTTATTTCTCTTTGCAGTTCTGTCAGATTTGCCTCACATATTTTGATGCTCTGCTGTTAGGTACATACACTGAATATGAATACGTCTTCTTGGAGAATTGACCCCTTTATCCCTGATAATTTTCCTTGCTCTGAAGTTAGCTTTGTCTGAAATTAATATAGCTACTTCAACTTTATTGTGGTTAGTGTTAGCATGACTTATCTTTCTCCATTTCCTTTACTTTTAGTCTATATGTGTGTTTATATTTAAAGTGGGATCCTTATAGATATATATAGTTTTGTTTTTTAATCCAGTTCGACATTTTCTGTCTTTCGTTGGTATATTTAGACTACTCATGCTTAAAGTGATTCCTAATATAGTTGGCTTAATGGCTACCATATCTATAATGTTTTCTATTTACTACTGTTGTTCTTTCTTTTTCTTTTTTCTACCTTCTGGTTTTAGCTGAACATTTTATGTAATTCCATTTTCTCTTCTCTGTTAGCATATCATTTATGCTTCCTTTTTATATTTTTATTTGTTGCTCTAGAGTTTGCATTATACATTTACAACCAATTTGATTCCATTTTCAAATAACCATACACCACTTTAGAAGGTACCTTATAATAGAGTATTCCCAATTCCTCCCTCCTATGCCTTATAATATAGCCCTTATACTATAGTTCAGCTGCCAACCAAAAGGTCAGCAGTTTGAATCCAACAGCTGCTCTTTGAAATCCCTATGGGGAAGTTCTACTTTGTCCTATAGGGTTGCTGTGAGTTGCCATTGACTAGATGGCAACAGGTTTGGTTTTTGGGTTTTTTTAATCCCTTTTAACATTTCTGTCATTCATTTCCCTTATCCATATACTATAATCTCTTGATACATTGTTGCTACAGTTATTTTGAACAAACTGTTATCTGTTAGATACATTAAGAAAAAAAAATTTTTTATCTTCATTTATTCCTTCTCTAACACCCTTACTTCATGTAGATTCAAATTTCTGACCTATATGATTTTCCTTTTCTTTAAAGAACTTCTTTTAATGTTTCTTGAAGTTAGTTCTACTGAAAACAAATTCCCTCAATTTTTGTTTGTCTAAGGATATCTGAGACAAAGAATATTGTATATATCATACACTGCAAGATGAATAAACAAATCTGCCTTGAAAGAAGTACAGCCAGAATGCTCCGTAGAAGACGAGGATGGTGAGACTTTGCCTGACATACTTTGGATATGTTATCGGGAAGGATCAGTGCCTGGAGAAGGACATCAAGCTTGATAAAGTAGAGAGTGAAAAAGAGGAAGACCCTCAATGAGATGGATCAACACAGTGGCTGCAATAATGGGCTCAGACATAGCAGCGATTGAGGATGGTGCAGGAACGGGCAGTGTTTCGTTCTGTTGTACATAGGGTTGCTATGAGTCAGAACTGACTCGACACCTAACAACAACAAGAAAAGAATCTGTATTTCTCCTTCACTTTTGAATAATCAAAAGCTGGATACAGAATTTTAGGCTAGTAGTTTTTTTTTTTTTTTCTTTCAACATGTGAGATATTTTACTCCACTTTCTTCTTGCTTGCATGTTTTCTGAAGAGAAGTCTGTAATGTAATTCTTATCTTGTTCATCGATAGATAAGATGTTTTTTTCTTCTGGCTTCTTTCAAGATTTTCTGTGTCTTTGATTTTCTGCAGTTTAAATACAGTATGCCTAGGTGTAGATTTTTTGGGTATTTATCCTGTTTGATGTTCTCAGAGTTTCCCAGGTCTCTGGATTGGTGTCTGCTATTAATTTTGGACATTTAAAGCCATTATTCCTTCAAATATTTCTTCTGGTCCTTTCTCTCTCTCTTTTCTAGTATTCTCGTTTCGTATATGTTATATCTTTTGTAATTATCCCACAGTTCTTCAATATTCTGTTCTGTTTTGATTTTTTTTATGTTGTTGTTGCCCTTCCATTCTCCATGCGTTTCAATTTGGGACATTTCTATTGCCATATCTTCTAAATCACTGATTTTTTTTTTCCTTCTTGGGGTTGTCATTTGCCATCAAGTTGATTCTGACTCATAGTGACCCTAAAGACACAGTATAACTGCCCTATATGGTTTTCTTAGCTGTAATCTTTTTGTTGTTGTTGTTGAGAATATATATACATAGCAAAACATACACCAATTCAACAGTTTCTACACATACAATTCAGTGACACTGATCACATTCTTTGAGTTGTGCAACTATTCTCACGCTCTTTTTCTGAGTTGTTCCTCCCCCATTAACATAAACTCACTGTCCCCTAAGGTTCCTACCTAATCATTCCAGTTGCTGTTGTCACTTTGATCCCATAGAGTTCTTAAAAGAACATAATGCTAAAGACAGACCTTTTTTTTTTTACTAATTAAGCTAAACTGTTGTTCAGTTTTAAGATGATTTCACAGGACATTTTTGGTTTAAGGTTTAAAGATTATCTCAGGGCAATAGTTCCAGGGGTTCATCCACCCTCCATAGCTGCAGAAAGTCTAGAGTCCGTGAAAACTTGAAATTCTGTTCTGCATTCCCTCTTTTGAGCAGAATTCTTCTATGGAAATCTTTGATCAAAGTGTTCAGTAATGGTAGTCAGGCACGATCCAGTTCTCCTGGTCTCATGGCAAAGGAGGCAGTTGTTCATGGAGACAATTAGCCACACATTCCATATCCTCTTCCTATTCCTGACTCTTCTTCCTTTGTTGTTCCAGATGAATAGAGACCAATCGTTGTGCCTTGGATGGCCACTTGGAAGCTTGTAAGACCCCACACACTATGCAGTGCACTAGGAGGTAGAACAGAGCACTAGACATTAGGCCAGTTAACTGGCATGTTCCATGAAACCATGACCCTAAACCTCCAGACCAAGGAATGAAATCTCACGAGGCTTTTGGTTGTACATAAGCAGCCTTGTAGCTACTCTTTTTTTTTTTTTTTTGCGTTGGTGTAAATACTTCTATCACACAACTTTTGCCAAGCACTTAACTGCTGCACCACCAAACCCCCAAAAAAGCCAAACCTGTTGCTGCCGAGTCAATTCTGACTTGTAGCACCATCAGGGCCCCTTTACTGATGAGCCCATCGAAGCCATTCTTCATTACTGTTACAGCGTTTTTGATTTCTAGCCTTTTCTTCTGATTATTTCTTAGGGTTTCTATCTGTCTGTTTACATTACCCATCTGTTCTTGTGTGTTTTCCACTTCTCCCATTTAGAGCCCTTAGCATATTAATCAGAGTTACGTGACAGAGATTTGGGAATTAACCAAAATTTCTGATCTGGTGATTCCAAAATCTCTGTCATATCTGAGTCTTGTTCTGATGTTTCTTTTGACTCTTCAGGCATATCAAGTAAAAGGATCTGAGGTAAATCATTCTTTAGTGCGTGGCTGGGAGTATAGGGTCGCTATGAGTCAGAATCGACTCGACGGCACTGGGTTTGGTTTTTCTTGTTTTTTAGGAGTTACACTGTGTTTACTGCTTGCTGTAGCTGGAGGTATCAAAAGCTAAAATTCCCTTATTTTCCTTATTTTTGTCTACTTTGTTAGCTTTGGTAAAGTGTAAGGGAAAGGTAAACATTCTGTAATCTTAGAATTAGGTCTCAGTCTAGTGAGCCTGCCCCCTGGGCTGTGACCTTCACAAATACTTAACTTTTCTCCCCCTTTATGCAAGACAGGAAGACTAGAGGGGGCTGGAATTGGGTATTTCTCATTTCTCTTACCCCAGGTTGTGTAAGTTCTGGTAAAACAGTTTATCTTGAGAGCAAAGCTCTGTTAAGAACAGAATGCTCTGCACATATATCAGAACGGTTACTTTTCCCTTCTTCCTGTTAGAAGTGGGAGGGATTTTTCTATACTCCTCAACCTGGGAACTTGATGAGGCTCCTAGGTTCAATAATTTAATACTCATGAAAGTTATGCCCCGCACCACTGGGTTCCCAGGACATTTTCTCTTTCCTACCAGGTTCAGGCTCCAGTGGGCTTCTGCTCCTAGTGAGTTTTGATTCTCTGTATTTGCCTATCTCTCAACTTTTTGGGGTATGACCTCAATTCTCTGATAATTCTAAGAAGCCTCACTGATTTTCAACTTGTTCAGTTTTTTTCTTGGTGTGAGGACAAAAGCGACAACTTCCAGGCTGTTTATAGGTTGAGTCAGAAACTGGAATTCTCGTTTTTCTTTTAGTGTAGTCTTCTGGAGAGGAATTTTCTGTTTTGTTTTCATTTTTAAAGGGTGTATTCACTGGATATAGAATTCCAGGTTGGTAATCATTTTTTCAGCCCTTTGAAAATGTTATTTCATTGTTTTTTTGCTTCCAATCCTTCCTGTTGAGAAGTCAGCTGACAGTTACATTGTTTCTCCTTGGAAGCTAGTGTATCTGGCTGTTTTAAAATTATCTTTGTCTTTAGTTTTCTTCTTTTTTTCTATTTATTATTATTATTTACTGTGCTTTAGATGAAGGTTTACAGAGCAAATTAGTTTCTTATTAAAGAATTAATCCACGTTTTGTGACATTGGTTGCCAACCCCATGGTATGTCAACACTCCCCTTTTGTCTTTAGTTTTCTGTACTTCTTCTGTGGTGTGCCTAAGCATATTTGTCTTTGTCTTTATACTGCTTGGATTATGTAATTCTTCTTGATACTATGAATTGATGTTTTTCATCAGTTTTGTGAAATTCTCCACCACCACTTCCTCAAATACTGCTTTTGTCCAAGTTTACCATCCCTCTCTTTTGTGGCCATCAATTACACATACATTAGACTTTTTGTCCATATCCTATATATTATACTCTTTTCAGTATTTTATCTACTTGTTTCTTGCCATGTTTCAGTTTTTATATCTTCTATTGAGTTGTTTTCCATTCTTGAACCCTTTCTTCAGTAGTGTCTAATGTACTGTTCAACTTATCTATTGATTTTTTAGTATTACGCATTATATTTATTTCTAGAACTTCAGTTTGATTGTTTAATAGCTTCTAGTTCTTAGATATTAAAGGTGTTTTAAAGTTCGTGATTGACAGCTCCAATATTCCCAATATCAGCTTTTTTATGTTATTTTTGCTGTTGGTCTTATCTTTTGCTCGGCCTGATAATCTTCTTTGTATTGAATACCAAATGTGGGAAAAAAAAAAATTAATAGGCTCTTCATCAAAGAAGATTCAGCCCTGAACACCAATTTTTTTCTCTCCTACCTCTGAGCCATAGTTTGCTGCTTCTTGACATAGGGCCTGTGCTATGTGAGAATCAGTAAATTCTTTGAGTGGGAAAGTAGTGGAGAACATTGGGCTCATTTTAACACATTTTTTTTATCTACAGGATCTTGGCCCCCAAGACTTGGCTGACTTAGTAGACCTCCATTGCTTTCACACTTATATCCTTGTATTTAATTCAGCTGCTCTATTTGGTGTCGTGGGAGGGTTGGTCTGAAATATATTAGGTCACGACAGCCAGAAACAGAAGAGCTCCAGTGATATTTAATAGAAGTGCAAAGAGATGTCAAGGGTGAGAGTGAGTGTTCTAGTGGAATGGAATCCAGGTGATTTGCCCAAGACAATTCAGAGGTATTGACAAGTTCAAGAGCATGTTGCTTCCATTAAACATAGTATTAAAAAAAAAAAAAAACTGTTGCCGTCAAGTCGGTTCTGACTCATAATGACCCTCTAAGACAGAGTAGAACTGCCCCATAGGGTTTCCAAGGAGATGTTGGTGGGTTCAAACCACCAGCATTTCAGTTAGCAGCTGAGCTCTTAGCAACTGTGCCACCAGGGCTCCAAACATAGTATATGAGTCCGATGTTGTTTTATCAATCAAGACTCAGTGCCAGAAACTAGATATTTGAAACAGGAGAATATTTGATACAGGGTTAAAAAAAAAGGGGGGGGGGCTTGCAAATTGCTGGCAGGCCTGAAGGAGTAAGTTCTAGACTTGGCTGATCTGTCAGTGGAGCTACTGCCTCGTAGATGCCCCTGAAATTGTACCAGAAGCACAGAGCTGATTCCACCATCTCACTACAGTCTTGCTTGCTAGCAGCAGTAACAAAGAAGCCTAGCCTTTCTCTCACTTCATCCTTCTAAATTCCGTAAGATTTCCTGTAATTGATGGAACCTACCTGTGGAATCAAACACTACTTGAAGGGAATATAGGAATTGTCGTTTTTGGCTTAGGAACTTTTCCAAATATTTTTCAAATGTGAGTAGAATGGAAATCATAAGAGCCAATTCACAGTTTATATCATACTCATATGGTACCCTGGCGGCGCAGTGGTTAAGTGCTCAGCTGCTAACCAAAATGCTGGCGGTTCGAACCCACCATCCTCTCTGTGGAAGAAAGATGTGGCAGTCTGCTTCCGAAAAGATTACAGCCTTGGAAACCCTACAGGGCAGTTCTTCCCTATCCTGTAGGGTCACTGTGAATAGGAATCTACTCGACAGCAAGGGGTTTTTTGGTTTTATCATACCCATAAATTTAAAATCCAGTCCAATCTAACTTAAAGAGGATGAATGGTAGAGAATTATTCTTAACAAACTAATATTTTTTCTCTAACATTTCCCTTAATAAATACAATGTTTAATAAGACTTTCTATCTTCTGTGTCTTTGATTTTTTTTCCAGTTGCTAAATGAGTATATTATGACCTGTGACTTAAATATCCATGTTTATCAATCAATTAATGGTTATGCTTGGGTTTAATTAATATTTTAATATTTGTTGGGGACATATAAAATGCCTGGCATTACCTTGGTAACTCTAAAAATTTAATGAGCAATTTACCTTGATGGATATTACCTAATTCCAAGATCATTTTTAGAGGTAATCATGAAATCAACATATTTCATAACTAAGTGCAAACGTAAGCGTTTCATCTACTTTATTTGTAATTCTTATCATGTATTCAGGGATACTTTATGACATACTCCATGGGTGTTTACAGTAATTCAGATCTTGATAAGAAAATGTCAGTGGTATCATCAAGAGCAAAAAGCTAACTATGGCTTTCTGCAGCATTGCCCTTTCTACTACACTGTGTTGATCTGACTTTCTGCTTTCCTTTTCTCCATAAGGTGATATGATATCAATAAAGGGCTTAAATAAAATCAGGATAATTTATCTAATACTCCCCAGGTGCCTTTTGGTGTGTTGTAAGCTACTGAGACCTTGTGATGTTTTCACTGCTATGTGATGATTTGCATTCAAGGGAAAATAAAAAATAAAAACAAACACAGAGAGACTGGAGAACTATAATGTGATTGTTAGCCCAAGCATTAAGCAATGACAGTATTCAGGACCAAAAGTTAGAATCCATATGATGTTTAAATAGCTTTAATGTGACAGTTTGGGGCTAGTATGTTTGTATGTCAAATAGGCTTTGTTTGTGGTTTACAATGATTCTGCATGTGAAATTCGCCTCAGTTTTCTTCTTACTGTTTGCATTAGAAAGAATTCATTACAAAGAAAAGAACTGAATTTTATTTCAGACCAAAAAAAACCCCATTGTTGTCAAGTTGACTCCAACTCATAGTGACCCTGTAGGACAGAGTAGAACTGCCCCATAGGGTTTCCAAGGAGTGGCTGGTGGATTCGAACTGCTGTCCTTTTTGGTTAGCAGCTGAGCTCTTCACCACTGCACCACCAGGGTTCTACAAGACTATGCTCTGTAAATATTATAATAGGATCATTTCAGAGAACAGAGGGCACTTCCTTTAATATTATTTTTATTACCCCTCAATTATTAGTTTATTCATCTGTATTAATAAACATGCTTGTTAGAAACTGGATATTACATAGTTGCCTTTCCTAACAGGTGTTTTATTTTTGTCCAGACATAAGGTTTGAGAAGACTCTGAAAGTTGGCCTGGATTGATGATTCCTTTACAAAGATACCCTCCTTCACAGATGAATGAACGTTCATCCCCCTTTTTTAAAAAGTCTTAGGAAAAGAGATTTTATAACCAGCCACTGAATTTCAGAAAATTCTCTAGTCAGATGTTTGAATGGTGAATGTGTGACCAGTGAAATGTTTGAATTTTTTTTTTTTCCAAAATATTCCTGATGATAACTTTCTTTCAGTATTTTCTTCAGAAATGTTCTTTGATCGTTGGAAGTCTGCAGTGCTTCACTAAGCAAGTTTAACTTATGCTGTTTTGATTTCCAGTCAGCTTGTAATTTGTCAGAGGATGAATGGGTGGAAAAATATCAGAGAATTATAGTTAAGAGTGTTTTTCTGTATTTGAGATTTTAAAACTTGTCAATAATGAGGTGTCTTTTAATCCATTTACTTTTTCTTTTTCCTCTCAGGTGGATCACCTTACTTAGCAACCAAAATAAATGAAGCAAAAGACTTGCTAGAATCAAGCACCAAACATTAATTGATGCTCAAGAACAACTATGAAGGAAAAATAAGAGGGGAACTTAAAAAAAAAAGTCCTGCAAATTATACCACAGCCTTCATAATCTTCATACGTAGATCACAATCATTTCTTCTACTGTTAAGCTATTTGACAATAAAAGATCAATAGTCATACTTTTCATTATATCTTTGAAGACCAAACCAAAACCCACGGCCATTGCATTGACCTCAAACCATATCAACAGGACACAGTAGAACTGCACCATAGGGCTTCCAAGAAGGGGCTAGTGGATTTGAACTGCTGGCCTTTTGGTTAGCAGCCATACGCGTAACCAGTGCGCCATCTTTAAAGAAACCCCTTAAAATTCTATAAGTGATCTTTTTTCCTTATTTTCTTCCTTTCACAGTAATATTTATACATTTTAAGATTTTTGTTGTTAGCCCTAAATTTCCTTCCAAAATACACATAAGAGTACAAAAAGTATGAACAGCAGAAGTGCAGTTGGGTTTTGTGTGCAACATTTTCTTACCGTTTATATTTACACTCTCATATATGTCTCTTGTTTCCTCAGAGGAATTGGGATTCTGCCTATATGAGGTTCTTTAAATGTTTTGAGACCAACATTAGCTGCCACCTTACAGGGAAGTCATCTGAAACTTACTGGGATTTGTTAGTCAGCGGTTAGGACTTGTTAAAGAACCCTGTTCGCTCTGACACCCTATAGCTGAAGCACGAGAACATGAGGACCTACTAAAATGATTAAAGATTTAGTAAACAAGCCCTATGAGGAAAGGCGGAAAAGAGCTGGGAGAAGTCTGAGGGGTTTGCAATTAATTATAACCTGCCAGTACTGTATATTCAAGTATTTATTCTACAGATACGTATTGAGCACCTAAGATATATCAGGCACTGTAGCGGGTCCTCTGAGAGTTGCAGTCATGGACCACGCATGGATCTTGACCCACAGGACTTAACATTTAGAGGAAAGATAAATCACAGAACTAATGGCTGCTATCACAGAGGTACAGATGATATGCTAAGGAAGTTGCAAAGAAGAAAGAATATTTTGAGCTAGTGCATCAGGGAAGTCTTCGTGGAATAAGCGGCATAGAGCTGGGCTTTAAAACAATTAATATGACATGCTGTACAACTGGTAAGTCAGTGTTATGTCCTGAGATCAGAAGCAGCAGAAACAGGTCTATCTAATTAATATGATTGGAGTGCAGTGTTTCTCAAAAGCAAGAGATGGACAGATGACCTCAAAGGGCCAGCCTGGGATTTACACTGCAGTGAATTAATTTCTCAAAGCAGCCCCTGGTCATCATCACTTGACAATTCCAAAAGTGAGAAAACAGATTCAGATACAGAGTACCAGCATCATCCCCCAATATTCCTTTAGGAATCCTGGGTTCATTCAGTCAAAATGACCTACTGTATTTCGTTTACCTTCAAAAACATTTTTAAATATTCTGTATGTTTCTTCCAACTTATGGCATCCAGTAGTTGTTCAGGCCTTCTCTGCCATGGCATGGCTGAAGCGGTGGGCCGGATGCGTCTTTGTTGTGGGGGCTCTCTGTGCATTGCAGGATAATGAGCAGCATCCCTGGCCTCTACCCCCACCCCGACTTGTGACAAGCTGGGAAGCAAAAACTGTCTCCCAGACGTTGCCAGCTGTCCTCTTGAGAGGCAAAATCGCCCCCAGTTGAGAACCACTACTGTAAAGATTCAATTAACATTTGTTTTCTTTTGGTATATAAAACAATGGTCTGATTTAAAATTGATCAAATCTTGGAGTCAATAAAATATGAGTCTTGCTTTAAAAGACCCATGTATGTCCCAAGTTCTCCTGCTTCAGTATTTTTCATTTTTTGTTGGCTTTCATCCCTCTACCTAGAATGCCCTCTTAACCCTCAGATCTCCACATGTCCAAAGGCAAGGCATACTTCAAGGCCAAGCTAACATGTGTCGCTCTTTTTCTAGTGCTTCCAGCAAAAGTAATATGAATTGTCAGCTCTTTGAAGGCAGGGAGCAGTGTCTCCTTCACTGATAAATTGGCACCCAATAAATATTTGTTAATGAATAAACTCCCATAGCATTTTACTCCTCACATACGGTACTCATAACTTGGTACCTTGTGAAACAACTGTTTATGTACATGCCTTATTTCTCCTACTAAAGTGCAGGAACCTGCAGAGCAAGGATCTTTCATTTATTTTGCCTTGGTATGGTGCACTCGTACATAGTAGACATCAAGCTGTAGGTGCTAAGAAAATGCTTTTTTTGGAGTACTATGCTTCAAAAAATGTTAAGGCTAATTTGGAAAGTTGGGCCACCCCAAAACACCTTTTAATTGACATAATCTATATTGTATTTGTGAGAACTTGAGTCAGCATTAGCTTAGAATTTCCTTCTTAGAAATAGACTTCATTCCTGTTTTCTTGCTAAGCCTCAGAGTCAGAGAGATCTGGTTTGGAGTATTTTCCTCCTAGTTCCATGATCTTGGGCAGTTACTTAATCTGCAAGTCAACAATTGCCTTGTCCATGTTGTTGTTGTTGTTGTTAGGTGCTGCTGAGTTTGTTCTCACTCATAAGGACCCTGTGTACAACGGAATGAGACGCTGCCCAGTCCTGCGCCATCCTCACAATCACTGCTATGCTTGAGCCCACAGAGGCTCACCTTCCAGCACCATATCAAACGGTCTTCCACTGCTATTCATAAGGTTTTTACTGACCAATTTTTTCAGAAGTAAACTGCTAGGTCCTTCTTCCTAGTCTTGCTCAGTCTGGAAGCTCTGCTGAAACCTCTCCACCATGGGTGACCCTGCTGGTGCATCACAGCAACATATAAGCCACCAGAGTTCGACAAACTGACAGGTGGTGGGCTTTGTCTATAAAACAAGGAAAATAATGATCTAAGGCTTGCTGTGAGGAATAAGGATGTGTAAAGCACTGAGGCACACAGGAAATGATTTAAAAAATATAACTATTACTTTCACTGCCTCAATTAATTTTAAGTCTTTTAGGATACTTTGAATTTGGGTTTGAAGTATTTCCAGTAATCATTTATTTTGCTTTCGAGTCTTCAATTTGGGCAGAAGTGGTAGGGAAGATGTGTATTCTGTGCAGCGTCAGCTGGGACCACCTCACTGGCGTTGATTCTTCTTTGGTCCTCCTTATTCACTGTCCAGCTTTCACATGCATATGAGGCAACTGAAAACACCATGCCTCGGGTCAAGCACACCTTAGTCCTCAAAGTGGCATCTTTGCTTTTTAACACTTTAAAGAGGTCTTTTCCAGCAGATTTGCCCAATACAACGTGTCTTTTGATTTCTTGACTGCTGCTTCCATGGGCGTTGATTGTGAATCCAAGTAAAATGAAATCCTTGACAACTTCAGTCTTTTCTCTGTTTATCACGATGTTGCTTATCAGTCCAGTTGTGAGGATTTTTGTTTTCTTCAAGTTAAGGTGTAATCCATACTGAAGGCTGTAGTCTTTGATCATCATTAGTAAGTGCTTCAAGTCCTCTTCACTTTCAGCAAGCAGGTTGTTAATGAGTTTTCCTCCAATCCTGATGCCCCGTTCTTCAAATAGCCCACCTCAGATTATTTGCTCAGCATACAGATTGAATAAACATGTGAAAGGATACAAACCTGACGCATACCTTCCTTGACTTTAAACCATGCAGTATCCCCTTGTTCTATTCGAACGACTGCCTCTTGATCTGTGTACAAGTTCCTCATGAGCACAATTAAGTGTTCTGGAATTCCCATTTTTCCCAATGTTATCCATAATTTATTATGATCCACACAGTCAAATGCCTTTGCATAGTCAATAAAGCATAGGTAAACATCTTTCTGGTTTTTTCTCCCTTCAGCCAGGATCCATCTGACATCAGCAATGATATCCATGGTCTCTTCTGAATCCGGCTTAAACTTCTGGTAATTCCCTGTTGATGTATCCCTACAACCGCTTTTGAATGATCTTCAGCAAAATTATACTTGCATATGATATTAATGATATTTTTTGGTAAATTTGCATTATCTCTCCAGCTGCCTTTGAAATCTCCTGTTTAGCTCTTTCACATCATCATTTCCATTCACTTTAGCAACTCAACATTCAGAAGCAACTTTCAGAGTCCCTTCTGGTATCCGTTTTGGTCTTTTCTTTCTTTCCTCTCTTTTTAATGACCTTTTGCTTTCTTCATGTATGATGTCCTTGATGTCATTCCACAACTTGTCTGGTCTTTGGTCGTTAGTGCTCAATGTGTCAAATCTATTCCTGAGATGGTCTCTACATTCAGGTGGATACACTCAAGGTCGTACTTTGGCTCTCGTGGACTCATTCTAATTTTCTTCAGTTTCACCTTGAACTTGCATATGAGCAATTGATAGTCTGTTCCACAGTCAGCCCTTGGCCCTGTTCTAATGATAAAATATATATATAGTCTTTAACAAAGATAACTTTTTGGGAGGTACGGGTGGTGATCCTTTTGAGTGAGCAAATGGTAAGAGTTGTATTACTGGGCCACTTGTGATCACCCAGCAGGGTTATCGTAAATAAAGTATTTTATCCATGTGCAGAAATCCTTTGGTTGTTGTGGGGAAGCTTCCACAAAGAAAAGAGCTTTTAATGACTTCTACATCTGGCAATTAAGGTAATTTAATGACATTTGTAGAAGATTAATCCTCCAGGCCCTTAATGTCAGAAATCCGAAGCTTCTCCGACCGACTCAGCCAACTGCGTGTGCACCATAGACACTCCAGTAAGAAGTTAAATATATAAATGGGCCAGCTCATTTTGCACAGTGGGAACCACGCGGTCCACCGTCACTCTCCACCTCGCCCAGCAGTCATCTCACAGAGAAGGGCCTTTGGCTACAAGGAGCATCAGATGGGAGTGAGTAAATGTGTCAGCATCATCCCTCCTTTCTAATGGAAAAGCAACCCAAGAGCATGTCCTATTACCACTAGATCAGTATCCTCTAATTGTCACAAACATTCCATAAATTATAAGCCCAAATTTTATTTAGGTGGAGTTATAAACATTAAGAAAGTAGAATTTTGTTAGTGTAATTTGTTAGCTAGAAAAGCAACGAAGGTTCTCTGGACTTATTTTTATAGGTGGAATCTAAATGATCTGGATTGTTGCCCACCAGCAAAATTGCATGGTAGACAAAGAAAATGTTCCTTTTAATGATTTTTATGAGCTATTTTTTTTTTTTAAGTAGCTATTGTTCCCAGCTGAGTGCTCTTTTCCTTTTTTTATTGTTGCTGAGCAAAAGAATTTATAAAAAGCTTACTTTTTTATTAAAAACCCTGCTCAATTGAAATGCAAGTTCATTAGGTACTGTTCATTTCTCTTCCTGCCATAATAACCCTTTCCCCCTCTGCTTCATTCAACAGTGCCTGGCCAGCAGCACTGGTCAACATTTTAAGTCTGAGCAGACTATTATGTAGACACAAATATGCAATCTCCAGCATCAAGAGGGAGTTTCATTTCATATGGGCAGAATATGATCACTCAGGCTAGATTTTGGCCATAAATCTCAAATTAGTACCTGAACTTGGAAGGAGAAAATTAAATCAGCAGTGACAAACTTAGATTTTGACGAGATGAAAATCACGTTGCAATACTGGTTCAAGACTGACATCTACTAAGTTATAGTGCTAAAAACCAGGAAATTGATAACAGTTCATTTTTATAAATTCACTAATATTTGAAGAATAATATCTATTGTTTGTTGAGCACCTTATCCCAAGCATTTTACCTACATTATCCCTTTTAATTTTCATAGCAACCCTAAGAGATAGGTACTATTATTATCTCTATTTTACAGATGGGAAAAAAAAAGGCTCACAGTTCAGGAGCCTCTCCAAGATTACATAGCTAATAAGTGGTGGGACTAGGATCCAAATGCAATTTGGTTTGACTCTGAAGCACATGTTCTTTCCTTTTCCATTATATTGCACTAATTCTAAATATGTGGGAATCATTGTAGAATGACGGGGGCTTGCATGAGTCTTGGGTCATCCTTTGGTTGCTGTGAACTTGGCTTACACGTGTAAAAATAGGTTTATAGAGAGCCAGTATCCCTGGGAGCCTGTGATCTTGATCCACTGCACATAGCAAAGGTCTAGCTTGTAAAATTTAGGAGTATGGGTTTTTCTGACTCAGAGTGGGGACGAAAAACGCTTTGATGAGATTTTATTTGAAACTTTTATGGGCAAGAGCTTTCAAGAACATCCAGAGTGAAGTTCAGAAGACAACTCAAGAGGATGAAGCAGCAGAGTCTTGGGAGAGAAATAAAGAAATAGCTCAATATATTAAAGATAAGAGCAAGAAGGCTGAGTTTGTTGGGAGGGACAGAGAGGCAATGAAAAAAAAGGGGGGGGGGTTAAAAAAGGAGGCAACCAAAACAAGAAGAAATAACTTGTAGCATTTCAAAAGGAACTGCAGCGCTTTAGTAGAATTTTTGAGAATTGTTTCTCACTGTTTATTCCCAATGGTGGACTGGATTATTTGTCCCTGACCATAAATTCCAAAATCTTATTTGCAGTGGTTGTGTATGTGAATTTTAGAATCTGAGGTGCTGGCATGTCTGAATTAGGTGACTTCAGACCTAAAATTAAAAACTCCATTCTGAATTAAACTTTAGGTTTTCATTTCTACTCTTCTAAGAAAGCATTCAACTTTTTATCAAACTTTTATTGCTTGAAAAACAAAAATCCCATGCTTGTTAAGAATATTTATGCAGCTGGCTTCAGAGGAGAGGCTTTACTGATAACCTTAAATGAAGTTAGAACCTATAAATAACTTTATAGCCAGGATGAGTATATATCAAGCCTTACCCCATTCTGTCTCCCAAATTAATTTTCACTTTTCGGGATTTTTCCACTGCAATCTGTTAGTTTTTGTAAATTGGTAACTACATAGAATCTAAAGTTTGTTAAAACAAGGAGACAGATCGCAGCTGTAAAAGTCCTGACTCAGTAACATAAAGAGTGCAGAGATTAGGGCTTTAACTTATGTAAATAAACTTGCTATCCTAACTCTGAATTCCAGGGCCCTATCTCACTTCCCCTTGGAGCACTGGTGGCTCAGTGGTTGAGAGCCTTGGCTGCTAACCAAAGGGTCAGCAGTTCAAATCCACCAGCCACTCTTTGGAAACCCCATGGGGCAGTTCTGCTCTGTCTTATAGGGTCACTATGAGTCAGAATCCACTCAACTGGCAATGAGTTTGGTTTTTGGGTTATCTCACTTCCCCGTAGATGGATGGGCAATGTTTACATTTCAAAAGACTTTAGATTTAGAGCTGATTTAATCTTTACTCTTTACATTTCAAACACCCCAATTAAGCTTGACTCAGCTTGCAAACCATCACTAAACCCCCACACCAAGAATGTTTATACATTTCCCTTTAGATATATTGCCTTAGATTGTATCAAGAATAAGAGATTTGTGTTAGGCTAGAAATTGGTGTTAAGAAAGTTTATAGTTTAACCACCCCTTGTAAATTTTCCATCCTTCTCCTAAAATTGCTTTGATGTGAATTTGTTTGCATTTGTTTACTCTGCCTGTTAAATACCCTACTATTCTGTCTGTAAAGCAGAACACATACTCAAGCCTGTTTGAATACCACATGTCCTCCTTTACCTTGGAATGAAATTATTCCTTCAATAAAATTTTTGTTTTTATTTCTATCGGAGCGTTGGTCCAGTGTTTCCACTAGGACAGTGGTCCAGCAGAAAACAGTAGAAACTTAGCTGTCAATATAAGAATGTGTCTGAGTATCACTTAACTCTCTATGCATTAAGCAGCTCTAATCTAATGGTAAGGACATTCCATATGCCCATATGTCACAGGATGATTTGCTTTTCCTTTTTAAGAATGCATTACCCAGGTTGGGGGAGTTAATATAGAGTACTCTTGACACTGGAACAGATTGAGGCTTATCTGGGCAAATTTTGCCTTCCCACCTCTGATAGTGTCTATTCCACTCAGCTCCTCCTGCTGATGTATCTTGTATTCCAACTCCTGAAAATAAATGTCAAACAGCAAGTTTAAAGAGAGGGCATGTCTATTTAAACTGAAAACAAACACTGATTTGCCACTTAAGTGTGAAACTGTCAATATTCAGGGGTTTTAGCAGGGGTTCAGGTGAGGGGGACTGACTGGAGAAGGTTTCTAACTACTCATGAGTTGGTTACTCCTAGTGGACTTGTGAGTTCTTTGAACATTAAAAAGACAAAAACCAAACCCAGTGCCATTGAGTTGATTCTGACTCATAGCAACCCTATAGGACAGAGTAGAACTGCCCCATAGAGTTTCCAAAGAGTGCCTGGTGGATTTGAACTGCCAACCCTTTGGTTAGCAGGCATAGCACTTAACCACTGCGCCACCGGGGCTTCCCTTTGTGTGTGTGTGTGTGTGCTTTGAACATTAGATACACTTAAATGTAAAAAGGAAAGGGCATTCCAAAGCCAACTCAGTGATCTTTGTATTTATCTGCTCTTTGGGATTATTGGTGCCTTTTCTCTTTGCTTCTATAAGTGTGAATTATCAAGAGTTGGTTTTAGAAATGTTTACGTTTTGGCTTCCCTGCCTCTGGAGTAGCATTAAAATTATCTAATAATGTTTTTCCTCTGGTGGTGGGATGTGAGATGATGTTTGCATAGTCAGTCTCTCTGTGGCTGTCCTGGAATACTGTATAGTGCAATGTTGCTGAAAGAGCAGCATGTATACACACAGCCATGTGACCTTCCCTAATTAACCCCACCCAGATCTAATGTATGCATTATTCCTCTACTCAGTACTTATGTATTCCGTTTTCATTAAATTCCGTTCCATTTTATCCTCACTGCATACTGTGTACTCACTTGGGCTTTTCTCCTCTTGTAAACAGATTATTTTTGGAAAAAAAAAAATCCAATTGTGAAAATACGGATATACCAAAAATAAACTAAATAAAAACTGTTCTGTTTGTATTGCTTTAAAGATAGTAAAGAATAAACTGTAAGATGCTTTTATCTATCTAGTTTTCCCAATACAGGTAAAATGTGATTTGCCAAAATTGAATTTACACTCAATTTTTTGGTTGTATGACTCTTGAAGAAAAGATGCTTACCTTCTGTGTACATAACTTCATTTACATTGTGAGCCCTCCTATAGGCATTGTTTTTATTTCTTTATACACCCTCTAGTTCTTTGTGAACGATCAGCCAAGTTGTCCCTCAGGACACATTATGGATTAGTTCACTTCTAAAGGAAACGACTGGAAACCGAAATCATAGGCAGGTGAATCTTCTCAGAGAGAAGCCATTAATGAATGGATTTTCACCTTTCTTATGCCAAAATAAGCAAGGGGAAAAAATAGAAATCAGTCTAACAATACCTTAAAACGGATTTTTTGTATTTATCTTATAATGCAAATATTAAAGAAAAGTGCCTGGTTCCTTGGTTTGTTTATTTCTTGCCTCAGGTATTTTCATATCCATTTTTGTTCTGCAGCACTTGTGACTGCGTAAGAATGGTAGACACAGGCCTTGGTGATAGAAATGCTGACACAACTAAACTGTCACCCCAGAATGGATTATTGAATATGTTTGCACAAATGCCTGAGTCTCAGTGTAAGTGGAGAATAAGGCCACTGTTGAGTTTTCAACTTCTAACAGAAGAGTACAGATAGAGGGCACCCTTTCATTGTCCTCCCCAATTGTCCTGCACTCAATCACACATACACACATGCACACACACGCACACTGCCCCATGAGAGAATCGTATCATCGTAATCTTCTCTTCAAGACCAGTTAGGCATTCTGTGGGTTCAGTGCACGTTGCAGTCTCTTAACTGGCCTGGGAGCATCTCATGCTGACATGAGGCACCACTGTGTGATCTATTTTCAAATCAGTAGAAGGAGGACTGGCAGTGTTGGGCTAACATAACATAAGGGGTCTGTCTGTCTAGCATAAAATGGGAGTTTGGATTCTGTTTTGTCAGGGGAGGAACATGTTTTACACAGCAGTCTGGTGAATTAAGAACAATATACAGAATTCCACAGCGGATGCATTATATTTGACTGTTGATGGAATTTCTGTATGGAACATCAATTTTCTGTACAGACATAATTGAGTACATATTACCATGATATGAAAACTGTAAGAATACATATGGTTTGTGGGATGTTAAATTTTAAGAAATTTAACGAAGGGGAAAATCAGAGAAAACCCGAAAAGAGATGCAACTGATGGAATTATTCATTTGAATATTTTGCTCAAAATATACCCGAAGTGGCCACCCGTACATACACTCTATGTAGAAATCCAAAAACACGTCTTAATCATCTAGTGCTGCTACAACAGAAATACCACAAGTGGATGGTTTTAACAAAGAAAAATTTATTTCCTCATGGTAAAGCAGGCTTGTCCAAATTCAGGGTGTCAGCTCCAGGGGAAGGCTTTGTCTCTCTGTTGGCTCTGGAGGAAGGTCCTTCTCATCAATCTTCCCCTGGGGTAGGAGCTTCTCTGTGGAGGAACCCTGGGTCCAAAGGTAGCACTCTGCTCCTGGCACTGCTTTCTTGGTGATATGAGGTCCCCCTGTCTCTCTGCTCACTTCTCTCTTTTATATCTTAAAAGAGATTGACTCAAGACACAATCCAGTCTTGTAGATTGACTCCCACCTCATTAACATAACTGCCACCTATCCCACCTCATTAACATCATAGAAGTAGGATTTACAACACATGGGAAAATCACATCAGATGACAAAATGGTGGACAAACACACAATATTAAGAATCATAGCCTCGCCAAATTGATACACATTTTTCGGGGACACAATTCAATCCATGACAACACATATATGAGTTTAATGTTACTATCTTCCTTTTGGGATCAATTTTTTTAGTAGAGTAAGAATGCCCAAACGACCATTCCTGGGGTCTGGTATATGGCTCAGTAATGCTATCGGTTTGTTCAAGCTCTTACCCTTGAACTCTGAATAAAGTCTCTGGTGTCAGCAGGTCTGAAGGCCTTTTGTATTTAATAATGTCAAGGGAGTTGTGTTTTTCCTCAAAGCCTGGCTGACAGCTACTCCTGGGGAAAGGCTGCACAATCTGGCGGACAGATCTGTCAAATGTCGAAACTGACCAGAAATATCTAAAGCCATGAACACCTAGTTAGTGGAGGTCAACAGCCGGGCAGGCAGTAATTGTTTAGTGCCGCATTCACTAGCGTCAGTGGGAATTAACATGGTATAAAATAGCTTTAGGGGACAAATTGATCGGCCAAGAGGTTTAAAGATTTTTAGTGTTCAGGTTACTGACAAGGATCCCGAGTTTCTAGATTAAATGATGAGATGCATGGCAGCTGACTCCTGGCTTTCTTTTAGGGGTTTATGTGCCCCTCTCATCCCCCAACAGCTAGCATTTCTTGTTCTCAAGGCTGCATGACCTAAGACTGAGCTCTGATCTTTGCTGGAGTTATAAATTCAGGATGGCTGTGAAAGTGTTTCTTCTCCTAAAGAGCCCCTTTGCTTTTGTCCTCTCCTTCTCCTGACCTTTTTTCACTTTTGGATGAGGTGGATCTGCCATCAGCCTACTAGACACCCATTGCACTGGGGCCCGGGGGTGTGATTCCAGCTGGGTCAGCCCTCCACGTGCTCTGGGTCCACAACGCAGCTTCCCAGTCTGCCTGCCCTTGCTCTCTTCTCCTGGAATACCACCCAGCCAGCTGCCCACAGGTACGCAGTATGCTCTTGGCTACTAACCAAAAGGTTGGCAGTTTAAATCCACTCAGAGGCTCCTGGGAAGAAAAGCCTGGCGATCTGCTTCCATAGATTACAGCCCGTGGGGCAGTTCCACTCTGTGATAGATGGGTTTGCCATGAGTCGAAATCAACTAGATGGCAACAGATTTGTTTGTGTCTGGTATACCTGCCCACAGAGTTGGTGAGATGAGTAAAAATGGAATTGGAAGTAATGAGGAGAAATGTCTGTTTTTCAAGGTGTTATTCATATTTTTTTCCCGAGGCATAGTAATATTGATTTTTCAGCCAAGAACCATTCTGTATTTCCATGGAATCACTGGAGGGCTGAACCCTTCTCTTTTGTAAATAGGTTAGGTACCTCACCCACAGCCTAACAGCACAGAATTAAAAGTTGGTATTTTTTATCTCCAGTTCCAGGCTTGAATCTTCCACCTCCATTTTGCAGGTGGCTGAGAAATCTTCTGTTTGTTTTAATCTGTGTTAGATAATAACATTGCATTATTTTAAGTTTTTATCTCAGTTTTGGATACAATTATGTCACCAAAAATATGTTCATCAATTTGGCTAGGCCATGATTCCCACTATTTTGTGATAGTCCACCATTTTGTCATCTGATGTGATTTTCCTAGGTGTTATAAATCCTACTTCTATGATGTTAATGAGGTGGGACAGGTGGCAGTTATGTTAATGAGGTGGGAGTCAATCTACAAGACTGGATTGTGTCTTGAGTCAATCTCTTTTGAGATATAAAAGAGAGATGTGAGCAGAGAGACAGGGGGACCTCATACCACCAAGAGAGCAGTGACTGGAGCAGAGTGCTACCTTTGGACCCAGGGTTCCTCCACAGAGAAGCTCCTAGCCCAGGGGAATACTGATGAGAAGGACCTTCCTCCAGAGCCAGCAGAGAGAGAAAGCCTTCACCTGGAGCTGACACCCTGAATTTGGACTTCTAGCCTACTTTACCATAAGGAAGTAAATTTTTCTTTGTTAAAGTCATGCACTTATGGTATTTCTTTTATAGCAGCACTAGATGACTAAGATATGTGTCTTCACATTTCTACATAGGGTGTATGTAGGGAATGGCCACTTCAGGTACATTCTGAGCAAAATATTCAAATGAATAATTCCATCAGTTGCATCCCTTCTCAGGTTTTCTCTGATTTTCTCCTTCATTAAATAGCCAACGCCGAGCACACACTCCACTGTGCATAGAATGCCCTATACAGGCTCCCTGTTGCAAACCTACTGCACTAATGGATCTAAAACATTCTTTTGTAATCCAGCCAGTCAGGTGACTGACTATACCTTGAAGCCAATTAGTAATTTTCACAGAGCCAGGTGCAAAGCTGCCAGGTAACATCCGTAAGTGACCTACATTGTCTGATGGAATCTACATATGTTCAGCTCTCTATGAAGATGTTTTCCACTTGACACAGAGCTATCTTTGTTCTTGCTCTCCACCCACTCCATTAAGCAGACACACCCAAGCATGCTGACAATCTGATCTGCTTTCCAAGGAGGATGGTGCCTACTATTTCTCTTTGTGGTGCTAATATTTATGTGTTTATGATGATGCCTCTTGGGAAACTATGGGGTTTTTTGGGTATCCAAAAGTGCTTTTGGGTGGAAGGAGAAGGGGGGCAATGAATCTTTGTGTTATTATCAAGGCATTTTCCAATAATACTGCATTTCTAACCTAAATTATCCAATAAAGTTTATTTGAAGATTTTGCGGGTTTTTTTTTTTTTTTTTTTTAATATATTTAAGGAATGCAATTTTTCTCCAAGAAAGAAGACACCTGAGTTTCTGGATCCCTGAGGACTGAAGACTTGGGCTGTAATATCCTAGTGCTACAGCTATGTGGCTCCAGGCAGGACGCAGCCTTCTCTGGGCCATGGGGATTGGACGTGCTCTAATGGGCATACAGCCTGTAGAAGTAGTGCACGCCTCAAGAGTCAGACCTCAGTTTAAATCCCTGACCCACTTTCTATTAGCAGAGTGATCTTGTGGAAATTTTCTAACCTCTCTTTTGGTTTTCTGATCCAAAAAAAAAAAAAAAAGGGCATAATAATACCGACCTCAGAGGGTTGTTTGAAGAGGTTAGTGCTCCTTAGAAGTGAGGCTGGTGAGACTTGTCTTGCTTACTTTGGACACATCATCAGGAAAGATCAATTGCTAGAAAAGGATGTAATTGGTAAAACAGAAGGTCAGAGAAAAGGGAAGCCCTCAGTGAGGTGGACTGACGTGATGGCCAGAACAATGGACTCAAACACACCAACGATCATGATGATGGCACAGGGCTGGGCAACTTTTTTTTCCATTATACATGAGGTTGCCATAAGTTGGAGCCAAGAAGATGGCAACTAACAACAACAATTTCATAGACGTGAATGCACACTGTAGCTTTTCCAAAAATTTCCTTATTACTATCTTTTTGGCTTTACTTTTTTTTTTTTAATTCAGTTATTATACAACTATTACAACAATAAATAGATTTCATTTTTAATGAATGAACAACAGATTACCAATAAGTCTAACATCCTAACATCAACTGTTTTCTTTTTTCTGGGGCCCCTTCCAGTGCATCTCCATAAAGACCTTTAGGAATCTGTCTTACAGAAAATGCCCGTGGACAAATATGCATACCTCTAGCTTGGCAATACATTTGCAATGAAATTTGAACATTTTTACTACAATAAATAACTGTCTATTGGCACTTGTGCCTGAACAAGAATATTTGTTAGGGGAGAGTGCTGACACATTGCAGGGATTGGGAGCCAATGTCACAAAAAAATTTGTATACAAATTTTTGAGTGAGAAACTAATTTGCACTGTAACCTTTCATCTAAAGCACAATAATAATAAAAAAATTTTTTTGATTAAAGCTGAAAACTTTATCCAAGAGCACTTAGAGAAAAAAAAAAAGTCCTTTGATCAGGCTTATGGCAAAACAAGGTGTAATAATATTAAGAGCTGTCGATGATTGAGGGCCTGAATTTTGCGCCCAACACTCTTACACATTATCTATTTAATTCTTACTGGGTTGCTGTTATTTTTATGCCCATTTCACCCACGAAGAGGGGGCTCAAGAGGCTACATGCTTTTTGTAGAAGCACACAGTCAGGATGGTATAGATTTGTATCTGCTCTCCGGTC
Organism: Loxodonta africana; assembly: GCF_030014295.1. Classification (NCBI taxonomy): domain Eukaryota; kingdom Metazoa; phylum Chordata; class Mammalia; order Proboscidea; family Elephantidae; genus Loxodonta; species Loxodonta africana. The sequence continues at coordinate 61,885,156 of NC_087358.1, forward strand.
ATCTAACCCACAGTCTGTCTTCTCCTTCCTTTGCTGCCTCCGAGGGAGGAGCCCCAGGCTAGCACAAAACTTTCTCTCTTGAAATTCCTAGCCTACAAGCTTGAAAAGTTCGCTCATGGTGTACAGTGGACGCTGGGTAATTTATTAAGTCTCCTCGGGATAGTCATTTATTCCCCTATGATCACAATCCAAGGACCTCCCTGCCTTTCTGGACATCTGTCACCTGTCATGTTACATTTCGGAAGCCAGAGGAGGCACTCAGTGAAACGAATAGGAGGCACTTTTCTGACAAATAGATCGGAACCTGGAGATGGAGCTGGAGCTGGAGCTGGAAAAGACCCTGCAGATCTTCAAGCCTCCTTTAGGCAGGGCCTGATAGATTTCTAGATCAGTGACATTTTTAAGCACTTGATTACAGCAAAGAGGTTAAACGCTGTGAGTTAAAAGAGAAAAAGTCAGGTCTGGGGGTTAGAGAGAATGTGGCCAATTTTATGTCACCTCCATGGGGAAGCAGCAGGAGTTTAAGAACTCATGTGGGTTCAAATTCTGGCTCATATACTTACTTGCTATGTGACTTTGGATAAGTGACTTAAACTTTATGAGCCTCAGTTCGTTATCTGTGAAATGGGGATAGTATCACCCACTTCACAGGACTTTGCATGTAAAACATCAAACACAGTGCCTGGTGCCTAGATGGCGCTCCACTCCTGCATGGGTAATTGATTTTCTTTCTCTAAACCAGTGGGTATGTACTTTGGCTGTTCCTTAGAATCAGCTAAGGAATGCCCAGTCAGCAACCAGATCATTAACATTAGACTTCTGGGGTGGGACCCAGACAAGAGTATTTTTTTTTTCTTTCCATTTTTTTATTGTGGTGAAAATATGCACAACAAAACATTTGCCAATTCAACAATTTTTACATGTCTAATTCAATGACATTGATTACAGCCTTCATGTTATGCAACCATTCTTGCTATCCTTTTTCCAATTCATTCTACCACCATTAACATAAACTCCATGTCCCCTAAGCAAAAACTCCCCATTTCTCCCTACTCTCGCCCCTGGTAACAACTGATAATCTTTGGTTTCTATATATTTGCTTATTTCATATAAGTGAGATTATACAGTATTTGTCCTTTTGTGACTTACTTATTTCGTTGAACATGATGTTTTCAAGGCTCTTCCATGTTGTGGCGTAGATCAGGACTTCATTTCTTTTTACAGCTGAGTAGTATTCCATTGTGTGTATGTATCACATTTTGTTTCTCTACTCATCTGTTGATAATCATTTGTGCTGTTTCTACCTTCTGGCTATCATGTAAAGTGCTGCAATGAACACTGGTGTACAGGTTTCTGATTGTAGTCCTGTCTTTGCTTCTTCTGGGTATATACCTATGATAGGGATTCCTGGGTCATGTGGTTGTTCTATGTTGTTCAACCTTTTGAGGAGCCACTAAGCTGTTTTCCGCGATGGCTGTACCATTTAACAACAGTATTTTTTAAAGCTCTTCAGGTGGTTCCAGTGTTCAGCAAAGGCTGAGCATCCCTGGACTCAGCGCAGGCTGAGTCTCTCCTCACACACACAGATAGGAGTGTCTGCACAGCTGTGTGGGAGTCCGGCTCTGCAACACAGCAGGGCTTGGGTCTCGGGGCAGTGTCAGAGGGGATCAGCTCTCCACAGGGCCAAAGTTAGGGTCATCACCCTGGGACCTCTTCTTCCCCTGCACAATTTTCATCCAAGTGAAAACAGCTTTAAATGGTAAGGGGCAGTGAGTTTACGATAATGGTGGTGGAATAATTTGGAAAAGGATAGCGAGAATGGTAGCAAAACTTGAATAATATAATTAATATCACTGAATTGTATACGTACCAATCGTCAAAATGGTGTATCTTTGGCTGTGTATACTTTTCACAAAAATTGGAAAAAAAAATTTTTTTTTAAATAGTATTGGAGAACAGCCTGGAGAGGAAAAGTCTCCTCGGGTGGTACAAACAGTTTTTGCTCAACTACTAACATAAAGGTTGGCAGTTCAAACCCACCCAACAGCTCCATGGGGAAAAGGCCTGGTGATCCTGCTTGAAGATTACAGCCAAGAAAGCCCCAGGGAGCAGTTCTACTCTGTAACACATGGAGTCACCATGAGTCAGAATTGACTAGAAGGCAAGAGGTTTGGGTTTTGGGTTTGCTGGAGAGGAGGCATGTCCAAAGCAGGCAGCTTAAGGAGAATATAGCAAAGGGAGATGTTGAGGGCAAGCCTATATCGGCAGGTCCTCACCACAAAGGCACTCTAATTTTCAGTACAAAATGCTCACGCTAGCTTCTCTTTCTCCCGCCAGGAGCTGAGTGTCGACAGACTCATCACTTTGAATACCAAACTCGTTGCCATCGAGTCGATTCCAACTCACAGCAACCCTATAGGACAGAGTAGAACTGCCCCATATGGCTTCCCAGGAACATGTGGTGGATTTGAACTGCTGACCCTTTTGGTTAGCAGCCGTAGCTCTTAACCACTATGCCACCAGAGTTTCCATTCACTTTGAATAGGATTCCCCAAATCATTAATGGGAGATGCAATGTGATCCAAGAGCAAGCAGCATCAGCATCTGCCAGGAAGCCGGTCAGAAATGCAGAATCTCAGGACCCACCCCAGACCTACTGAATCAGACTCTCTGGGGGTGGGACCTAGGAATGTGCATTTTAACAAGCTTCTCAAGTGATTCATATGCTCATTAACGATTGAGAAGCAGTGCTATAGTGAAAACAGAACACACTTCAGGGGCAAAAAAGCTTCTGAGTTTCAACCCTGGCTCTATTACTTCCTAACTGTGTGATCTTTGGAAATGACTTAACTTCTCTCAAATTTTGTTCCTTGTGTGTAAATTGAGGATTAAAATATTTACCTTAATACTGAACCTCCAAGAGAATTGCAGATGGAATTCAGTGGGTCTACGGACTTGGATAGGGAAAAGAGTCCCTTTTTACTTTCACTAATCTCTGGCAGAAATTTAGCATTTTCTTCAGTCATTAATTTAAGCAACAAAGCACAGTAGTATTAGCAATCTGTGATTCTGTCACCAAAAAAATCACAGATATATTCATATCACATTACAGTTGTTACAGATATCTCTAAATATCATTTATATTTACCTACTTAAAGGAAAAAAAAATAAGGCCACACATCCATGGTCAACTGATTTTTGACAAGAGTGCTAAGTCCATTCAATGGGGAAAGAAGAGTCTCTTCATAAGTGGTACTGGGAAAATTGGATTTCCACATGCAGAAAAATGAAACAGGATCCATGCCTCACACCATAGACAAAAACAAATCCAAAATGGATTAAGGACCTAAATGTGTAAACTAAAACCATCAAATTCTTAGAAGAAAAAGCAAGGGCAACACTGTCAGGCCTAGCTTTTAACAATGGATTATCTAATATAACAACTAAAGCACAAACAGCAAAAGACAAAATAAATAAATTGGGTCTCATAAATATCAAAAACTTCTGTTCATCAAAAGTCCTTGCCAAAAAAAGTGAAAAGACAAGCTACGGACTGGGAGAATATCTTTGGAAACCATATATCCAAGAAGACTCAAATAACCAAAATATATATGGAACTTCAACAACTTAACAACAAAAAGACAAAGAATCCAATCATAAAATGGGCAAAGGACTTGAATACACATTTCACCAAAGACGATGTTTGAATGGCCACCAAACACATGAAAAGATGTTCAAAATCATTGGCCATCAGAGAGATGCCTTTTTACTCCCACTAGGATAGCCAATAAACAACAACAACAACAACAAAAAAAAAATAGAAATAACAAATGTTGGCTAGGATGTGGGGAAATTGGGACCCTTAGTGCTGGTAGGAATGGAAAATGGTACAGCCGTTGTGGAAAACAGAGTGGTGGTTCCTCAAAAAACTATAAATAGAACTACCATATGACCTAGCAATTCTACGCCTAGGTATAAACCCAAAAGACTTGAAAGCAGAGACTCAGAGACTTGTACACCAATGTTCACTGCAGCACTATTCACAATAGCTGAAAGACGGAAACCTAAATGCCCACCAACAGATAGGTGGATAAACAAAATGTGGTACATACATACAATGGAATACTAAGCCAGTAGGAGAAATGAAGTCTTGATACATGCTACAATATGGATGGAGTTGGAAGACAATATGCTAAGTGAAATAAGTCAATCACGAAAGGACAAATATTGTATGGCCTCACTTATATAACCAAACCAAACCTGTTACCATCAAGTAGATTCTGACTCATAACAGCCCTATAAGACAGAGTAGAACTGCCCTATAGGGTTTCCAAAGTTGGTGAATTCGAACAGCCAAGCCAAGCTCTTAACCACTGAACCACCAGGGCTCACATTAATATAAAAAGACAAGAAAAGGCAAAGGTTTTGTAATCTGCTGTGATTTTTCAATGTGTTGTAATCCTACCTCTACGATGTTAATGAGGCAGGATTAGAGGCAGTTATGTTAATGAAGCAGGACTCATCTACAAGATTAGTTTATGTCTTAAGTTAATCTCTTTTTAGATATATAAGAGAGAACCAAGCAGAGAGACAGGGAGACTTCATACCACCAAGAAACGAGAGCCAGGAGAATAGGGTGTCCTTTGGACTCGGAGTCCCTGTCCTGAGAAGCTCCTAGACCAGGGCAAGATTGATGACAAGGACCCTCCCCCAGAGCCAACAAGGAGAGAAGGCATTCCCCTGCAGCTGGCACCCTGAGTTTGGACTTCTAGCCTCCTAGACCATGAGAGAATAAATTTCTCTTTGTTAAATCATCCACTTGTGGTATTTCTGTTATAGCAGCACTAGATAACTAAGACAGATATATTTACAACGACGACAAAAAAAGTAAAAAGTAGCTACAGAGGCTGCTTATGTACAACCAGAAACCTGATGGGATTTGGTTCCTTGGTTTGGAGGTTTAGGGTCATGGTTTCATGGGACATCCCAGTTAACTGGCCTAGTAACATGTTTAGTGCTTCTGTTCTACCTCCTAGTTCAATGCATAGTGCCTGGGGTCTTAAAAGCTTGCAAGAACCATTGGTCTCTATTCATATGGAACAACAGAGGAAGAAGGAGAGTCAGGAATAGGAGGAAGATATGGAATGTATGGCTAACTGCCTCCATGAACAACTGCCTACTTTGCCGTGAGACCAGAAGAACTGAATGGTGTCTGGCTACCATTACTGAATATTTTGATCAAAGATTTCATAGATGAATCCTGATCAAAAGAGGGAAAATGCAGAGCAGAATTTCAAATTATCATGGACTCCAGACTTCTTGGAGTCATAAAGGTCGGAAGAACTCCTGAAACTATTGCCCTGAAATAATCTTTAAATCTTAAACCAAAAATACCCCCTGAAGTCTTCTTAAAACCAAACAATAGTTTAACTGAACTAGTAAAAAATGTCTGCCTTGAGCAGTATGCTCTTTTACGAACTATCTATATGGGATCAAAGTGACAACAGCAACAGGGAAGATGAGATAGGAGCTTTAGGAGGCAGTGAATTTACATTAATGAGGGAAGAACAACTCAGAAAAGGAGGGTGAGAATGCTTATACAACCAGAAGAATGTAATCAATGTCATTAAATAGTACATGTAGAAACTGTTGAATCGTATGTTTTATTGTGTACATTCTCATCAAAAACAACAAAATAAAATTATTTAAAAAAAATTTAGGAGCCTGGTGGTGCAATAGTTAAGTGCTCGGCTGCTAACTGAAAGGTCAGTGGTTTGAATCCACCAGCCTTGGGAGGAAGATCTGGTGATCTGTCTCAGTAAAGATTAAAGCCTAGGAAGCTCAATGGGGCAGTTCTACTCTGTCATATAGGTTGCTGTGAGTCAGAATCGACTCCAGAGCATCCAACAACAACTTCAAAATTGTAGTAATTTTTAGACTTGCTGCTAAATTTGATATTTAATGAATTAATAATGAAGCACACATATTACTATACAAGTGATTTTTTTTATTTTATGAAAACTATATATTTTTTATATTTTAAACTAATTGATTTCCTTTATAGTTCTTTTTTTTATTGTATACATTGAGCAAATCTGCTGCAAAAGACCTCTTCTAAAGTGTTAAAAAGCACAGATGTCACTTTGAGGACTAGAGTGCACCTGACCCAAGCCATGGGATTTTCAGTTGCCTCATTTGCATGCAAAAGCTAGACAGTGAACAAAGAGGATCAAAGTAGAATTGATGGCTTTGAATTATGGTATTGGCGAAGAACAGTGAATATACCATGGACTGCCAGAAGAATGAACAAATGTCTTGGAAGAAGTACAGCCAGAATGCTCTTTAGAATCCAGGATGGCAAATCTTTGTCACACATACTTTGGACATGTTATCAGAAGGGACCAGTCCCTGGAGGACATCATGCTTGGTAAAGTAGAGGGTCAGCAAAAAAGGAAAGACCTTCAATGAGATGGTTTGACACAGTGGCTGCAACAATGGGCTCAAACATAGCAACAATTATGAGGATGGTTTCGTTCTGTTGTACATATAGGGTTGCTATGAGACAGAACCAACTCAATGGCAGCTAACAACAACAATATGGCCTTGTGACACAAAAAGTTTAAGAAATCTCTTGTTATGGATTGAATTGTGTCCCTGCAAAATATGTGTTGTAAATCCTAACCGCTATACCTGTGGTTATAATCCCCCTTGGGAATGGGTTTTCTTTATTATGTTAATGAGGCAGTATTAGTGTAGGGTGTGTCTTAAGTCAACCTTTTTTGATATATAAAAAGAGCACATTGAGCAAGCAACCAAGCAAACAGAGATGGGGGAAGACAGATGCCATGCCACATGAAATCTCCAAGGAACCAAGAAATAGGAGCTGAAAGGAGACAAAAACCTTCCCCCAGAACCAAGAGAGACAGAACATCTTCCCCGAGAGCTGGCGCCCTGAATTCAGACTTCTAGCCTCTCAAAATGTGAGAAAATAAATTTCTGTTTATTAAAGCCTCCCACCTGTGGTATTTCTGTTATAGCAGCACTAGGTAACTAAGACAGCCCTCTGGCTTACAATTGTGACGATTAAATGACAGAATCCAATGTACCTAACATGCAGCAGACATGAACAACGGTGCCCTGATCATCCTCCTCAGTATCCTCATGCCTTGCCTTGTCCTAAACAGAGACCAAGGACCCTCTAGTCCTTTCTGGACACGCATCTGAATGCACACTGTGTCTAGTCAACTTTCCCTGCAGGCATTTTTTTTTTTTTTTAATAATCCCAGCTTTATTGAATGAGTTATCTTTTATTGAGTGCTTGTTCTGTGCCAGAGAGTTGAAGTAAGTTGTCCAGAACCACACAGCCAGCAAATGGGAAAGCTAACGTTCAGCCTCCTAGTCTAGGTCCTTCCACGACGCTAGACGTACTTCTGAGCGGACTCAAGAAACCCAGATGTAGACAGACTGAGAGCTCCTGCATCGTTCTGGTTTGAGAACATGACAGAGGTGATGGGAGCTGAATCAGTGTACTACGACCTTAGTTCTTCTACATTCATTAAGCATTTAAGCGCTTACTATGATCCTGGCTAGAGCCACTGAATGGTACAAATAGTTAAGTGCTAGGCTGCTACCCGAAAGGTTGGAGGTTCAAGTCCACTCAGAGGTGCCTCATAAGAGAAGCCTGGCAATCTACTGAAAAATCAACCATTGCAAATCCTACGGAATACAGTTCTACTCTGACACACATGAGGTCACCATGGGTCAGGGTCAACTCTACAGCAACTGTTTTTTGTTTGTTTGTATTTATTGGTTTTTTATGGCTCTGGCCCTGTGCTCGTCACCGAGAATACCTAGCTACGTAGGTCAGAAGCCCTGTCTCTAAGGAGACATCGTGTATCCTGGAAGCTGGGACAGGAGGTAGAGACACAACAAGGCTACTCCGTACACTTGTGTGCAATATGAAGTCCACCTGGCCTCATGTACTTTTGATTATGCTCCTCCGTGGTACACTTTTTTTTTTAATTGTACTTTAGATGAAGGTTTACAGAGCAAATTAGTTTTTCATTAAACAATTAATACTCATATTGTTTTGTGACATTGGTTGCCAACCCCCTGACATGTCAACACTCTCCTCTTCTTGACCTTCAGTTCCCCGTTACCATCTTTCCTGTCCCCTCCTGCTTTCTTGTCCTTGCCCCTGGGCTGGTGTGCCCATTTAGTCTCATTTTGTTTTATGGGCCTGTCTAATCTTTGGTTGAAGAGTGAACCTCAGGAGTGACTTCAGCACTGAGATAAAAGGGTGTCCAGGGCCGTACTCTCAGGGTTTCCTTTTGCCAGACCGTCAGGCCGGTAAGTCTGGTCATTTCTGGTGAGTTGGGATTTTGTTCTACATTTTTCTCCAGCTCTGTGGGGACCCTCTATTGTGATCCCTGCCACAGCAGTCAGTGGTGGCAGCCGGGAACCATCTAGTTATACTGACCTCAGTCTGGTGGAGGCGCTGTAGTTGTGGTACCTTAGTCCTTTGGGACTAATCCTTCCCTTGTGCATTTGGTTTTCTTCATTCCCCCTTGCTCCAGACGGGGTGGGGCCAGTGGAGTATCTCACATGGCCACTCACAATGTGTGCATTTCTTTTTGTTCGATTATGTCCCCTATTACAAGGCTCCTGGCCTAGAGCTCTGGGTCCTGAGGGATTTTTGTTTCATTATGGACGCCCTGAAAGGTGATGTATCTAGGCTAAGGTAACCAGTACTACTTCCTTGGGCACAGACCATTTGGGGTAGCACTAGGGCGCCTGGGTTGAGAGGGAAAGAATAACATTTATGTGTGCTTACTGAGTGCCATGCTGGTCCAATTCCCGGCCAGTACGTCTCAAGAGCGGACACTGAGACAGACAGAGCATCAGGCTGGCTGAGCATCAGACTGGCTCAATACTCCTAATCGAAGCCTCACACAAGCTACACCGCCCCTCCCCTCCTATGGGTTGTTAAAATGTATTCCCTTCTGAGTAAATAACCTTTTCTTACATTTTGTCAGCAGCAGGTAAAAGGCAACTTCCTCAGGGTTGTTTTTCGGGTTCCCTGCCCAGTGCGGAGCTTGCCAGCATTCCAGAGTGAGTCCTGTTCGACGCCGGCAGCCTGCGTGACAGACTCCACCTTCCCTCCGACAGCCCTTGGGTAGGTGGAGGGGGGTTCCATCTTGAGTTCTGGGTTCGTGCGCATCTGATTTCCATAATCCCTCCCCTTCTCTTGGAAATCCCCACCCACTTTATGAATAAAGATAATACCCCCCACCCCCACCCTAAAACCTTTATAAGGCCTGGGAGCTCCTTTGTTCAGAGAGACTGGAGGCTCCCAGACCCAACTCAGTGCCGTCGAGTCGATTCCCTAGTATAGGCATAAGCCCCTCTCCGTCTTTCCCACAGGAGCCACTGCCTCTTCTCTCTGCCGCTAATAAAGATAAAGCTTTGTTCCTGTGGAACTTCTGAGCCTCTCCTGGTCATGCTTGGTCTGGAGCAGGCAAGGACCTAGGCAGAACTTAGTTTTGAACTGGGAAGTCTTAACCTGCCACAACACTACCCGCCTGTCAGTGGAGACTTGCAGGCTGATATGATGCTGAACAGGCTTCAGTGAAACTTCCAGAATAAAACAAACTGGAAAGAAAGGCCTGGCGATCTACTTCCAAAAATCAGCCGGTGAAAACCCTATGGAATAGTGGTGGTCCAATCCCCAGCCGATCATGGGGATGGCACAGGACAGGGTAGAGTTTTGTTCTGTTGTGCGTCGGGTTGCCATGAGTCAGGGCTGACTGGACAGCAGCTAACAACTGAGTGCCAAGTACTCTGAATTTTACATGCCATTTTAACATCTAATTCTTAGTACATATCAAGGTAAATGGGTTCACACCAATTTCACAGACAAGAAAACCGAGTTGTGGAGAGGTTAAGTGACTCACCTAAGATCATTCAGCTAATAAGAAGGATCAGAGTTGGCATCCAACCCTGGGTCTGTCTGCCTGACACCCAAGGCCAGGTTGTTTAAATCACAGTATGTCACCTCAAACAGAAGACACCAGCCCAGGAAAGAGGAGCCCCAGCTCTCAGAGCCCTGGTGAACCCCCCACCTTACCAGTGGGCCCCACTGCCACACTGCCACCTCCCCATAAAGCCCATCAGAATGATGATCAAATCGTCAGATATCTAGCTGGCACAAACGGTTAAGCACTTGGCTACTAACCAAAAGGTCAGTGGTTTGAATCCACCCACAGGCACCTTTCAAAAAAGTCCTGCTGATCTACTCCCAAAAAACCACAGCCTTTGAAAGCCCTGTGAAGCACAGTTCTACTCTGATACACATGGGGTCACCATGAATTGGAATCGGCTCAACAGCATCTTTTTTTTTTTTTTTTTTCCTTCAGTCTCAGTCTCAGTAGGGACTTTGAAACATTCCGCCTTCACTCTTGCCCAGAGCCTTGGTCTCACACAGGGTTTTCGGGCCTCAGACTTGTAGACCATCAAGTGCCACTTGACCCCCTCTGTATCTCACGTCACTGTGACCTGGCCATTTTGCTCAGCTGATGAGAATATCATATGGGCTTGAATCAATAGCTTTCTGCCACCCAAGAGATTGCATCTATTGCTTTCTTCCTTATCTGTGTGGTCTTTCATTCTATCAGACAGGGAAATTAAATTGGTCTGGCACCATTTACTCTCCAGAAAGCTACTTTGGCTGTTAAATCCACCAAAGAGGGTGGGTTTGTTTGGTGCATCTCTGCCTGTGAGTGAGCAGGCCTTTTCAGAGCTGCCCACGGTGAACTGGAAGCCTGCTCCGCGGAGCCAGGTCCACCTGTCGAGGGGCCCCGAGCCAAATGTGCAGATGGAATCTAAGTGGGGACAACGAAGCCTCTTAATTTAACCCCCGAAGTCCTCTCCAGCTCTGCTCTGGGAACCCTGGAAATAGGAAAAGTGCAGGAAAACATCCAGGAGGCTCGTGTGCTAAAAACTCACCTCCAGGATGCAGAAGCGACTGTTTTGACACAGAGCTGAAAATCAAAATTAAATATTAGCTTTGCTCACATTGCCCGGAAGGTCCTTCCTTGCCTGTCCTATGCGTGAATGAACGTCTCCCTCCTCATCCCCCGGAGATCACCTCCTCTCCGGAGCGTTCCGCAGAACAGCCCTCCGGGACCTCCCCAAACCAAGCTCACTGGTGCCATCTTTGTGCCTCCTAGGCGCTTTGAATCTCCTGGCATAGTTAAGGTCTGAAGTGATTATGTATTTTTATTTTGTCTTGCTGCAGTAAAGAGTTAAGGTGGATACAAACATACAATTAAAATTTGAAATATACCACCTACTTCAAAGCAGGTGACAAAGAGAAATAAGGGCTAGAAAGGTGAGAAAAAACAAAGAATGACGTTTGTGAGTAAAATACATAGAGTCTTCTGGAGCTCCAGGGTTGTGCAAATGGTTAACACACTTGGCTGCTAGCTAAGAGACTGGAGGTTCCCATTCACCCAGAAGTGCCTCAGAAGAAAAGTCCTGGTGATCTGCTGAAAAATCAACCATTGAAAACCCTGTGGGACACGGTTCTACACTGATGCCCATGGGGTCACCATAAGTCAGGGTCAACTCGATGGCAACTGGTTTCTCTGGAGTCTTCTACCTGGGCTTTTGGTGGTCATGGCTTGGGCTCTAAATTTTCTAGCAGCCATCCCAAAACCATGCCACTCAGGTCCTTGATTCATGCTGTTTATGGTGGGTAAGGAGAAGCTCAGCGTTTCCAGTAACTGAGACCTAAGAGGAACTTTTCTCAAGGTGTAATGAGGACTCTGGAGGGGTCATGAACAATGTCCTCAATGACACACATAGAGAGAACATAATCTGTTCCATGGGGTGGTGTCACACAGTATCCTTTAATGTCTATCTCACCAAAGGGCACTTCAGGGAAAGCAGTTCTATAGGGCGAATGAGACAACAGGATTTGCCTGTACAGTTTTCTGTTGTTGTTCATTAGCTGCTGTTGAATCGGCCCCAACTCATGATGACTCCATGCACCACACAACAAAATGCTGCAGAGTCTTGTGCCAAACCCTTGATAAGTTGCAGATCATACCATTGTGATGCATAGGGTTTTCTTTGACTGATACTTGGAATTAGATTGCCAGGCCTTTCTTCCTAGTCTGTCTTAGTTTGGACACTCCACAGAAACCTTTTCAGCATCGTAGCAACATTCAAGCCTCCACTGACAGATGGGTGGTGACTGTGAATGAGGTGCCTTGGCTGGGAATTGAACCAGGTATCCCACATGGAAGGTGAGAGCTGTACCACTGAACCACCAATGCCTCCCATAGTTTTGTATTAAACTGGATCAATTCAAGAACAGACTTTCTTGAATCTAGAGGAACTGCAAATCTTGCTCGTTTCCATGGAGATGTGGGTAAATGTGTGGTAATTGTGAATGAATATTCATTCTTTTCATCACTGAGCATCTGAACCAACTTCCTATGTTTGTGGAATCCCCAAACCTAAGATAGATCCTGCCTCCCACTGTAGAAGCTGAAAGTGGCAGCTACTTGCTTGACCAACCTCCTTTGCTGGGAGCAGGTGGACAGATATCATAGGGACCACCAACCAGACCTACAACCCCAGAGTTATGATGATGACAAAGGTGCTGGAGGATGGCCACCCCCACCTTCAGTTCTAAGTTCTATTTATTTATTATTTATTTATGGTAATTATACAGGGTCTTGGAGCCCTGGTAGCGCAGTGGTTAAGAGCTATGGCTGCTAACGAAAAGGTCAGCAGTTCAAATCCACCAGCCACTCTTTGGAAACCCTAAGGGGCAGTTCTACTCTGTTCTATAGGGTTGCTATGAGTCAGAACCAACTCCACGGCAGTTGGTCATCATTACCCATTTCCATCACCTTTAACAGATGCTCAGTGTCCTCTAAGCAATGACTCTCCCTTCCCCCGCCTCCTGCCAAGAAACGCCTTTCTAGGGCAGCACTGGTGGCCACACTGACCAGTGGCATCCAGTGGCCAGTGCTAGCAGTGTCACTACTTTAAACTAGGTGGCCTCGCACTCAACTCCGGCCACTGTTCTGGCTGCTAAAGCCCTGAGCCTGGTTCTTCTGCCCTCCTGGTGATTCCATGCGCCTCTCAATATCCTTGTAATGAATTCATTTTCTGCTTAAATCAGCCCCAGTTGGTTTCGGTTTCTTGCAAGAAGGAACCTGCCTGGTGCATGCAGCTGTTCTTCTCCACCCACCCACCACCTCCCACCCACATGCAGAGCATAAGGAAAGTCAAGCTGATGTGAAAATCGAGGTTGCTTAAGGACATAGCCAGGTCTGTAAGTAAGAGTCCTTAAGACGGCATGATTAGAAAATCTTCTAGGCCCTGCAGCACAGGCCCAATGCTGACACAAGTGGAATCCCAAAGCCTAGTATTGCGCTGACCAATGTGGTAACCAGTAGCCACATGTGGCTGTTTAAATTTAAGTTAATTAAAACTAAATACAATGAAAAATTCATTTCCCCAGTTGCAGTAGCCACATTTCAAGTGCTCAATAGCCACAGAACCTAGTGGCTACAATGCTGGATATCACTGATATGATATGAAACACTTCCGTCACTGCAGAAAGTTCCATTGGATAACACTGGTCTAGAACCTCGAAATTCCAGGCTGAAATCATTGTCTTGTGTAACACTATAAGGTGTTTCCAGCAGCCAACAAATGAGTCCCTGGGTTGTACAAACAGTTAACTTCTGAACTACTAACAGAAAGGTTGGCAGTTTGAACCTACCCAAAGGTGCTTGGAAGAAAGGCATGGGGATCTACTTCTCCAAAACCAGCCATTAAAATCCCTATGGAGCACAGTTCCACTCTGACACACATGGGGTGGCCAAGAGTAGGAGTCAACTCCATGGTCACAGGTTTGGTTTTATTGGAGTTTTATGCCCCTTCATCCTGGCGTGTGTCTGCTGGGACCACTAACCACTGGGTGTACTTGTGAGAAACGCAAAGGCAAGGACGGCCAGGTTACCCTCCTGCATCTTCTTCTTGTTTGTATCCTGTGTACTGCTTTTTTTGCCTTTAAAAAAGTAACCAGAAAAACCAGTATAGCTTGGGGCCTGGGGGAAGTCTCTGGGTCCTGGCAGCTCAAGTTCCTCTGCCCACAGAGCCATGTCCCTGTGCCAAGTCTCCATTTTGTGCTACCAGCAGGACGCTGACAACCCTCTCAGGCTTTTTTATGCTTCTTGGTTTAGGTCATAAGGACTTGGAGTGATTATTTTTTTTTTTGTCCAATTCCAGGTCTGTCATCTTTGCAAATGATTTTGCACATTACAGCAAAATCCTCTCAAAACAGGAACGCTCTCACAAAGCACTATTGCAAGAAACCAAAAGCGACCTACAAGTGGGAAAACATACCATTCTCATGGATAGGAAGACTTAACATTGTGAAAATGTCAGCTCTACCCAAAGTGATATGCAGAAATAATGCGATCCCCATCCAAATACCAACAACATTCTTTAATGAGATGGAAAATCACCTATTTCATATTGAAAGGAAGGGGGCCCCAGATAAATAAAGCATTATTGAAGAAAAAGAACAATGTAGGAGGCCCCACACTACCTGATCTCCGAACCTACTATACAGCCATGGTAGTCAAAACAGGTACAACAACAGACACGTAGATCAGTACAACAGAATTGAAAACCCAGATGTAAATCCATCCACTTATGTATGATCAGCTGGGAAATCCTGGTGGTGTAGTGGTTGAGAGCTATGGCTGCTAACCAAAACTCAGCAGTTCAAATCCACCAGGCGCTCCTTGGAAACTTTGTGGGGTAGTTCTACTCTGTCCTTTAGGGTCACTGTAACTTGGAATCAACTAGATGGCAAGAGCTTTTTTTTTTTTTTTTTTTTATGGTCGGCTGATCTTTGAGAAAGGATCAAAGTCTGTTGGTGGAACAGGATGGGGCCTACACATCAGAAAATGGATTCTCTTTCTCTACACTTGAGATAAAGATTTATTTCCCTCTTTTTAGCCCTTTCTCCTAAAGAGAAATAGTGTATGCGGGGTCCTGCCTGTAAAAACTTCAGTGGAAGAAATCATGTCGCAATGCTTGCTTGCAAAACAAACGTTCAAACACCATATGCAAATGACACAACTTTGCTTGAAACGTTTACTGACGAAGATCAAAGACAGCAGCCTTTAGTACGGATTATACTTCAACATCATAAAAAAAATCCTCACAAGTGGACCAATAAACAACATCATGATAAATGGAGAAAAGATTGAAGTTCCCAAGGATTTCATTTTACTTGGATCCACAATCAACACTCATGGAAGCAGCAGTCGAGAAATCAAAAGATGCATTGCATTGGGCAAATCTGCTGCAAAGGACCTCTTTAAAGTGTTAGAAAGCAAAGATGTCATCTTGAGGACTAAGGTGCGCGTGACCCAAACCATGGTATTTTCAGTTGCCTCGTATACATGCAAAAGCCAGACAACAAATAAGGAAGACCGAAGAAGAATTGATGCCTTTGAATTATGGTGTTAGCAAAGAATATTGAATATACCATGGACTGTCAGAAGGACGAACAAATCTGTCTTAGAAGAAGTACAGCCGGAATACTTCTTAGAAGCAAGGATGACAGTACTTTGTCTCATGTACTTTGGAGGGACCAGTCCCTGGAGAAGTGCATCATGTCTGGTAAAGTAGAGGGTCAGTGAAAGAGAAGAAGACCCTCAACAAGATGGATTGACACAGTGGCTACAACAAAGGGCTCAAGCAATGATTGTAAGCAGGACCGGCTAGTGTTTCTTTGTCTTCTACGTAGGGTCGCTATGAGTGGCACAGACTTGATGGCACCTAACAACAACAGCAACTGTTAACATGAGTAGGACAACTGACAATAAATTATTTCAATTAAAGTATTGCACTTTATTTTACCCCTTTCATATCTTTTTTTTTTTTTTTATCTCACTCTTCATTTCTCAGAATAACCCTTCTATCAGAGAGGTGGTATTATCGTCATCTCTGTTAAAAATGAGAACTAAGGTTCAGAAAGATGAAATGACTTGCCTGCTGCCACAGAGCAAGCTTAATTGCACGAGGAACCAGAATACTCATCCTCTCTAGAGGATGAGGAGTCCCTAGGTGGTGCAGAGGTAACATACACAGCTGCTAACTGAATACTTGGTGATTCAAGTCTACCCAGAGGTTCCTTAGAAGAAAGGTCTGGCAATCTACTTCCAAAACATCAGCCACTGAAAACCCTTTGGAGCACAGTTCTACTCGAACCACACTGGGTCGCCATGAGCTGGGGTTGCCATGAGTCAGGGTCAACTCGACAGCAGTTGGTTTTTTCTAGACCATGAGTTTCCCTTGTTCCCCTCCAGGCCCCTGGCAGCGCTAGGACTCTATCATCCCCACCAGAAATCCCAAAGTTACCAGAGATAGTCCATGTGGCTTTGCAGTGCAGGTGTCCTTTATAAATCAGCATACCCAGACTGTGTGCGCATATGCTCACACTCACACACAGTCTCCAGGCTAAACAGCCATTCAGAGATCTAATCACGTTCTCAGTCTTAGTCCAAAGCAATGCATCTCGTGGCAAAGAAGCAAGAGCTAAGGCAGAAACCCTGGTGACAGAAGGAACTCTCTGAGGGTTCGCTGGAATAAATCACTCAAATACTTGGGTTTCTACAAAAGCAGCAAAACGTAATTCCTGGTATGACAGTGGGATAAACAAAATGTAATCTACAGCATTGTCCTAGCTCATCCACATTTTATCTTCATTTTCCATGTAAGCAATTGAAAAGAAATTGCAGAGACCTTTCGGAGCATTTTCTTATTTGGATCCGATTTTAACCAGAACATGGAATATTTCCTACTGAAGACAAGTGCATTGTTGCTGTAAACGCAGACGAACTTCAAGGTGAAGTAACTCCCCTGTATAATCCCGAATGCAAATGTTAAAGCTACTCAACAATTTTCCCCTTGCAGCTGCCCATTTTATCTCTTGCAAAACTAGTAATGATACAAGCAGTTGATTATGGTTTACAATAGCAATAAACCTCTCAGAATTGGTTGTTTCCAAAATAAATAGCCATTCTGTTAAATGTTAAATAACAAGTCATAAGCTGCTGAAAACAACCAATTTCTTGTGGATTATTGCCTGAATAAATTTCAGCAGGAACCGCAGATCATTAAGCTGTGAAAGGCACAGATCAAGACCACTGAAATCTTTAAGAAATCAGTCTTTAGTCAATCGACTAATCCATGAAAAGGAACTCTCACTTTACAAACCAAATCACACTACATATTTCAACCTATTCTTTGGGGCTCTTCCTTTGTTGGTCATGGTTTAGCTCCGTTTTTGCCAAAATATTCTCATTCTTTGTTAGAGATTAAAGAAAACCTAGCATGGTGGTTAAGGTCCCGGGTGGCGCAAATGGTTCGTGCTCTACTACTAACCTAAAGGTTGGCGGTTCAAATCCACCCAGCAGTGCTGGGGAAGAAAGGCCTGGTGATCTGCTTCTGTGAAGATTACAGCCAAGAAAACCTTATAGAGCTCAATTCTACTCTGTAACACGTGGGGTCGCCATGAGTTGGAATTGACTCGACTGCAACTAGTTTGGTTTTTCTTTCCCTTTTTCGGTTTAGCTCGGTGGTTAAGCCACCCCCTTCTAAAACCATGCAGTTTCACTCAGCTGCATCATATAAGCACCGCATTTAAAGTCTACAGTATTTCAATTGATAAAACACAGACCTGTCCACCAAGTTAAACATTTGAGTCAAAGCTCAGTGGCAAATGTATCCAAACGGCAGCTCTAAATAGAGGCTGTTCTTGCACAAGGAGCCAGCTTCATCGGGGTGATTGACAGGAGATTCCTCACCATAGCAACCAGGGTTATCTCTCTAGAATAACAGCATTAACCTCCTTCATAACCAGTTTTTCATCCTTCAGTCTAAAAGGCAGTTGCAAGCATCCTGTCTGATCCTTTATTTTTGTTTTTGAATGAACATTTAGTGCTTATATAAAAATAGGACAAGACGCAGGAAAACCAAATTAACTTCGAATTCCTCCTGAAAAAAAGCATTACAGTGGATCTTGTCGGCAGAACAGTTAAAGGGCAGGAATGGTCCTTGTCTCTTATGAGCACAAGACGATGGCAGAGACATTTCTACTCACCCGCTGCCTCTGAAATAGCCTACTGCATTGATTTGCTTTGTGCTGGCATGCGGGGAAGGGGAGGAATTTTTTTCAGAATTTATTTCTGCCTCATTCTTTGACCACACGCGCGCACACACAACACACACACGCACGCACACACACACCCCTTAGCTGAAGTCAGGTGCAAAGCAAGGAATGGTATTATTGGAAAAAATATGCATATTCAATTACATTTCTGAAAGAAATTGCTAAGTGGGTCCCAAACCACCTCCTCTGTCTTACGTCTAGTGTCCTGTGGCAGAGTAGACACTAGTGTCTGGAAATGTCACTGAGGCATCTCACCACTCCCTCGCAGGGATGCAGTGCTAATGCTCTGAGCCTGACACCCAACACCACTCTCTGAAAGCGACAAGAGTGACACTGCAGCCGAAGAACGGGGACTGTGACCGTGAAAGACAGACTGCAAGTCAGGACAGACCTGGCTGGTTCAGGCTCTCCCTGTCTCTTATCCAATCTCGGATCATTTCCCACTGGAGCAACTTAATTGCAACGGCTACCTCAAAGGCTGAGCGATCTTTTTTGAGGCTTCTGTGTCATTCAAGGTGAACAGTCTTGAGACTGAAGGCCTGAGTTGTAGCCTTGGGAAACTTCAGCCCACTGCTGAGGGAAAGAGACTGGAGGCAAAGAAAAAAGGTGCCACCTGGGACAAAGCAAGAAGAATCTGGGGATATGATCTTTAAAAAGAGCAAAATGATGTGTGGACAAGGAGCCCTGGTGGTGCAATGGTTAAGCACTTGGCTGCTGGCCCAAAGGTTGGCGGTTCGAACCTACCCAGCAGCTACGCAGGAGAAAGACCTGGCGATCTGCTCCCGCAAAGATTACAGTTTAGAAAACCCTATAGGGCAGTTCTACTCTGTCATACAGGGTTGCTATGAGTCGGAATTGACTCGATGGCACACAATAATGTGTGATCTGAAAGGGAGAAGGTAGTGATCCAGCAGAACAGGTCCCGGGGAATCTCTGACGTGATATGAGTTTAAGCAAAGAGACTAATCATGACAAAAAGTATGACAAATAGGTAACTGTGAAGCAATTTTGTACCAAGTCTTGGAACGAGGAAAAACTCTGAGATCCCCATTGTTGGACACATTGTCTGCCGCCTCAGGTTCCCTGATAGCCACCTTGTTTCCAGAGGCGCTGCCTACCTTGCCCACCCCCCACCAAAAGCGTTGTTACCAAGCTCTGGAGCTACCTAGAATCCAAGTCAAGGCCCCAAGCCTGAGTGACCCTACAGCCCCTCACGCCAAGCGTATTTACTCCAAGTTGTCCCTCCACTCCAGGATTTGGATAAAATTCCCCAACTAAGACAGGGAGCAAAGGCCCTGAGATTGTAGGGTGCCTATTTGAGAAAATAGGAAAGAGACTGGTGTGGTTAGAGGAGAAGCAAGTTAAAAAAAAAAAAAAAAACTATACTATCAGGGAGGTAACAGGGGTTTGAGTGTGGAACCTAGACACTTATTAAGACAAGGAACAGAGGGGCCCCCAAATCTGCAAACAAAGTAAAAAGAAATAGGCCAGGGCGCAGAAACAAAGTCATTCCCCAGAACAATGGGGCAGGGTATCTAAAAATAGCCCACAAACTTCTTTAAAAATGCCTTTCAGAAGCAGCTGGAAAAAAACAGGCCCAGGGACACGCACCGAACATCCACCTGTGACCGCTGTGTGACCTTCCACCGGGGCAGTGAGGGGCTACAGCCCCAGGTGGGGAATCAAACCCAGGGAGTGAGAGACTGTGCAGGCGCGACATCCCATAATAAGTCCTGCTACGAATCCCAGAGGCCTCCAGGGCAGGAGCCATCTTGGAAAGCTGCTGTGCAGGCACCTTTGTTAACATATCCCTGCCTGTGTCTATGAATAAACATGAACCTTTTCCCGCCCAAGAGCTTTTAAAAGCTTGGGCCAGTCTTTTGTTCTGGGAGATGAGGGTAAGCATTGTTTTTAGGTCCTCCCTGTCTGCGCTTGCAAGCCTCTTCAATAAAGCTTTGCTGGTATGGAAAACTACTTGACTTACCTGCTCATTCTTGACCAGTGAGAGGCAAGAACCTTATTCCAGTAACACAACCAGGAGCGTGGGATTTCTGGGCAGCTCTTGAGGGACCAGATGACACCCAGAAGACTAGGGTGTTGACTTCTCGGGGGGTGATCCCTGACTCAGGTACCAGAGATAGAGAGTCCCTTCTCTCTTCACTCTGAGGTACGATTTCTCCTTGCAAAATTCTGCAGACATTTCACGTGCTGAGTGAACACACCGCAGAGCAGCCTGGGTCTCCTGGCTTGCTCACCAAGAAGCTTGTCCAGGGCACATCATTGCCTAACACTGCTTCTCATCTCTCCATGCTTTTCTTCCCCTTCCCCTCCTCATCCTCATCTCTCTAAGGTTCTGCCTCCCAGATAAAGTCATCATTGTTGTTACTGTCATCAAGTCAGCTCTGACTCATGGCGACCCCATATACAACAGAACAAAACGTTGCCTGGTCCTGAGCCATCTTCACCATCAGGTCATTGCTATGCTTGAGTCCATAATTGCGGCCACTCTATTTTCAGTGCCTTCCAACCTAGGGTGCTCATCTTTTAGCACTATATTGGACAATATTCTGTTGTGATTCATAGAGTTTTCATAGACTAAATTTTGAAAGTAGCTTGCTAGGTCTTTCTTCCTAGTCTGTCTTAGTCTGGAAGGTCCACTGAAACCTGTCCACCATGGGTGACTCTAGTATTTGAAATACTAGTGGCATAGCCTCCAGCATCACAGCAACATGCAAGACACCACAATAGGACAAACTGACAGACAGGTGGTGGCCCAAATAAAGTGGCAGCAATTTAATCCTTTTCTCTGGATTTGTATAGAGGATTGGGGTTAAGAAAACTACATGAGCCACACTCAGGGCTTCTCCCTGCTGCTCACAGTGGCAATGTTCTCTAAACAGTGTTTTCAGGCAAAGGAGTGGGTAGTGAAAGGCAGGGCCCTTCCTTTGAAGTGGTCCAAAGACTCTCCCCTTCTTTTGCTAAGTGATCCCTGACTTTACAGACCCATCTTGAAGTTGCGTGTTTCCTGAAAGCTGAGGTTTGAGGAAGGGTTCTTTAATTGCCTTTAAAAAGCGGTGTGATGGGCCTTTATCCTCTAATCAACAAAGGGCTTGAACAGGTAGAAAATTAAGTCTCCTTGTATCTAGGATATTTGCAACTAGTTTCTCCAAAAACAGGAAAGAAACTTCTTTTAATAGTAAAAACAAACACAAAGTCATTACCAGGACAATAGCAACAACAGCCCATGCTATCAGATTGAGGAGACCTAATACCTAATACCTACTGTGCGGGCATTGGTGATTCAGAGGTAGAAGTCTCACCCTCCGTGGGGGAGGCCTGGGTTCGATTCCCAGTCAATGCACCTCATGCACAGCCATCACCCAGCTGTCAGTGGATACCTCCATGTTGCTCTGGTGGTGAACAGGTTTCAGCGGAGCTTCCAGACTAAGACAGACTAGGAAGAAAGGTCTGGCCATCTACTTCTGAAAATTAGCCAATGAAAACCCTATGGATCACAAACGTTCAATCTGCAACTGATCATGGAGCTGGTGCAGGACTGGGCAGCATCTTTTTTTCCGTTGTACACAGAGTCACCACGAGTTAACTGCAGCTGACAATTATAACAGCCACGCTACCATGAAAACTCACAGAGCCAGCCTTGCCTTCCCTGGCTGAGAAGAAGGCAAGCTGGTGCATTTTCCTTCCCCTCTAAACGCCTTCCTTATGAAGCCTTGCTGAACGCTCTACCTTGTGTTAATATTTCATTATTTGTCGGTGTGTTGTTTTATTCATACGTCTCCACCAGCCACCTTCTGATCTCTCTGTCTGTGTGGAGTCTGTGCCTGGTTGATTGCAGCAACTGCTAATGAAGCTAGAGTCAGGGTTCTATCCCCAGGGGGGCCAGTTAACCTCACTGTGCTCCATCTAGCGCCTGAGGCTCCTCCCCACCCGCTCCAGCTGTAACTGCGTGGGTGCCACTGGCTGAAGGGTGCCCTGTGGGGAAGAGGGTAGAAGGTTCAATGTCAGTTTCCACCTCTACTGGAGAAATAGCAACAGCCAGCAGTGAGTTCATTCTCTGCAAAGGGCAATACTGCTTTTTTCCATAATTACCTATTTTATCCAAGGTTAAGTGCTCCTATTAACCTAAAGGCTGGCGATTCGCACCCAGCCTGCACTTCCTTGGGAGAAAGACCTGGAGATCTGCCCTTTTAAACCCTGGGATGTAGTTGGACTGTCACATGAGGTTGCTGGGTTGGAACTGGCTTGAAGGCACTTAACCACCACACCACCTATTTAATCCTCTCTGAGGTGTGTGTTAAGGATTAAATTGTGTCCCTCCAAAATATGTGCTGGAATTCCAACCCCTTTGCCTGGGAACAGAGTTTCCTTTGTTATGTTAGTGAGGCCATATCAGTGTAGGCTGTGTCCTAATCGCTTTTGTGATATAAAAAGAGCAGAGTAGGCATTTTTTTTAGGCATAGGGACAACCAAGCAGTCACAGTTTGTCACATCAGGGGAAGGCAGACACTATAGAGAGACAACGGAGGCACCTGTACCTACAAGCTCCAAGAATTGCTGACAACTCGAAGCTGAAATAGGAGCCCTGGTGGCACAATGGTTAAGTGCTCAGCTGCAAATGGCAAGTCTGCAGTTCAAACCTGCCAGCCGTTCTTCGAGAGAAAAGACCTGGTGATCTGCTCCCATAAAAATTAACAGCCTAGAAAACCCTGTGGGGAATTTCTACCCTGTCACATGGGGCCACTGTGAGTAGGAATCGACTTGATGACACCTAAGAACAACAGAAGCTGAGATAGCCAAGAAGGGACCTCGCCCCAGAGCCACACTCTGAATTTGGACTTCTAGGCTTCTGAACTGTGAGGAAATAAATTTCTGCCCTTTATTTCTTTTATACAGCACTAACAAAGACAGTGTGTTTTAAATTTTTTTTCCTTTCAATCAATCAACAAGTATTTACCAAGCACCTGTTGTACGCAAAGTATGTTGGGAAATGCAAAGAGGGATACATCACATTCTTGTCTGTCAATTCCCTCACGCATATGTTCCTCATTCCCCAGAACACATGGTCTCCTGGGGAGGCAGATATGTGAACATCAGAATATCAGTTGATAGAGTTACTAATTTTTGTATAAAGTTTCGCAAAAATATGCAAGAAAAAAATCGTTTATTCGCTGAACAAATATTTATCAAGTGCCTGTTGCCCTGGTGGCACAGTGGTTAAGTGAGTTCAAATCTACCAGTTGCTCTTTGGAAACCCGACAAGGCAGTTCTACTCTGTCCTATGGGGTCACTATGGGTCAGAATCAACTCGACAGCAACAAGTTTGTTTTTTTTTTTTTGTATTATATCTTGTCCCTGGGTGGTGCAAATGTTTAATGTGATCAGCTGCTAACTGAAAGGTTGGTGGTTCAGGTAGAAGAAAGTCCTGGCAATCTATGTCCAAAAACCCTATGGAGTGGGATTCTACTCTGACACACACGAGGTGTCCATGAGTCAAGGTTGACTCCATGGCAGCTGGTAACAGCATTAACACATTCGTCTCACTTCCACTGAACCCGGCATTGCCAGGCTGCAGGTGTGATTGGGGAGACAAAGTGCCCAGGTACTGGGGTGACATGAAAAGAGTGGTGTGAACATCTGCTGGCTGCCCCCACCCCACACCCTACCCCATCCACATACAGTCCTGGGAGTCATAGATGATCCCATGGTGGGAGCCCACACAATGACTGCGATCACATTGTCCCCCAGCCAGGCCGGTGGGGGCTCAGAGCAGATACAGAAAAGAGAACAACTGTGTCATGTCTTGTACTGTAGCACTGTAGACATCAGTTCACACCTGCCACGGAAACGCACAATTGACCCGAAACGCACAATTGTCCAGCAATGCAATCCAAGGGCAAATGAGGGATGGAAGAAGCAAACTTGCCCTGGGTTCTAAGCAGGAAAGGGGCTAATGGGGGGCACCGGGAACAGGTAATTACAGAACACGTGGAGGTTGTTGTCGTTGGTGATGCCACTGAATCAGCTCTTACTCATAGTGACGTTATGTGTAACACAACAAAACATTGCCCGGTCTTGTGCCATCCACACGATAGTAGGTATGTTTGAGCCCTTTGTTGTAGCCACTGTGTCAATCCATCTTGCTGAAGGTCTTCCTCTTTTTTGCTAACTCTCTACTGTGCCAAGCATGATATCCTTCTCCAGAGACTGGTCCCTCCTGATAACATGTCCAAAGTAAGCAAGACAAGATCTTGCCACCCTTGCTTCTAAGGAGCATTCTGGCTGTACTTCCCCAAGGACAGGTTTGCTCATTCTTCTTGGAGGAGGAGGTCAGATTTGAGCACAGGTGGAATTTGGGCTTGTGAAAAGGAGCAGGGGTCTTGTTAGTGTGAGGAACAGTAGGAATTCTGGGACATGTTCAGGGCCAGGAAGTGGACTGTCTAGACTAGAATGGAGTATCATGTCGGGAAAGAGCAGGAAAAGGGCTGGCAAACACTGGGGCAGGAAGTCCTGGGAGGCCAGGCAGAGAAGTTTGGGCTTTTCCTGAGGGCAGCCTTCTGCTTTGAATGGCAAGGTTGTAGCAGGTGGAACCATGTCTGTTTCCTTTATGTATGTTGTGGATTGAATTGTGTGTCCCCCAAGTATGTGTTGAATTCCTGGCCCTTGTACTTGTCGATGTGACCCTATTTGGAAAGAGAATCAATAGACAGTCCGGAAGCACAAGGTGGGCTGGAAGACAAGCTGCTACCTGGAGCCAGTATTGATCCTGCGAGCAGGCTGTCAGTACACCCAGCAGGCAGCTGAAGCAGGATGCTGTCGGCAGCCTTGCCTTTCATGGGGACGACTTCTCAGATTTTCCTCAAAGCCAGAGAGCTCAGAGGGAAGGCCTCTCACTAACGTACTTTCCTTTCACTAATGTCAGGCCTTGGGGAGCTGCATGACATTCTTTTTTTAATGCAAAGTTTTGGGGAAAAAGGACCACATTAGTGTTATCTCCTTTGAGTCTCTCTCTTAAATGTGGTCCCTTACTCAGTTCAAGAACTGAAGCACAAAATATAAAAAATAGTAAAAGTTGTTTTATATTGAAAGTCCAAAATAGTAGAGAACACATTGTATACATTATGGTAGAAGACTCAGGTGGTATAAACAGTTAATGCGCCCAGTTGCTAACTGAAAGGTTAGTAGTTCAAGTCTACCCAGAGGTGGAAGAAAGGCCTGGCAATCTGTCTTTGAAAAATCAGCCATTGAAATTGCCCTTGATTGCTCATCAAAAAATTTAAGTCTACCCAGACATGCCTCAGAAGAAAGGCCTGATGGCTGCTTCTGAAAAATCAGCCACTGGAAACCGAAAGAGCATAGTTTTACTCTGACACACATGGGGGTGCCATGAATCCGGGCCAGCTCAGTGACAACTGGTGTGGTAGTGGGTACACCAACGGAGTCTCAGGAGAAGGAAGAAGCCAATGACGGAGGCTGAGAGATGACAGACCGGCTCGGGCCCTACATTCTCACAAAAGCTTCTTAGAAAAATCACCCTGTATATGTGCTTTTTTTTTTTCTTTTTTTCTTTAAGGTTTGCTTTTATTTATTTATTTATTATTGTGCTTTAGGTGAAAGTTTAAAGCTCAAGTTAATTTCTCGTACAAAAATTTATACACATATTGTTGTATGACATTAGTTGTGATCTCTATAATGTGACCCCCTTTCCACCCGGGGTTTCTTTTTTGGTTCCTCTGGGATTCCCCCCACCCCCCACTCTATTTTTTTGTGTGTGTGTGTTTTAAGCGAAAGTTTACAGTTCAAGTTAGTTTCTCCTTGTACACACATTGTTATGTGACCCTAGTTGCTCTCCCTATAATGTGACAGCACACTTCTCCTTTCCTCCCTGGGTTTTCTGTGTCCATTCAGCCAGCTCCTGTCCTCTCTGCCTTCTCATCTTGCCTCCAGACAGGAGCTGCCCTTTTAATCGCCTGTATCCACTTGAGCTAAGAAGCTCACACTTCACAAGTATCACTTTATGTCTTACAGTCCAGTCTAATCTTTGTCAGAAGAGTTGGCTTTGGGAATGGTTTTAGTTTTGGGCTAACAGAGGGCCCGGAGGCCATGTCTTCTGGGGTCTCTCCAGTCACGGTCAGATCATTAAGTCTGGTCTTTCTACTAGAATTTGAGTTCTGCAGCCCACTTTTCCCCCGCTCTGTCAAGGAGTTTCTGTTGTGTTCCCTGTCATAGCAGTTGTTGGTGGTAGCCAGGCACCATCTAGTTCTTACGGTCTCAGGCTGATGGAGTCTCTGGTTTATGTGGCCCTTTCTGTCTTTTGGGCTCATATTTTCCTTGTATCTTTGGTGTTCTTCATTCTTCTTTGCTCCGGGTGGGTTGGGACCAATTGATGGCTGTTTGCTAGTTTTTAAGACCCCAGATGCCATTCACCAAAGTGGGAAGCAGAACATTTTCTTAATAAACTTTGTTATGCCAATTGACCTAGATATCCCAGAAACTGTGGTTCCTAGGCCCCTGCCCCTGCTATTCTGTCCCTCAATGTGTTTGGTTGTGTTCAGAAAACTTCTTAGCTTTTTAGTTTAGTCTAGTTGTGTTGACTTTCCGCATATTGTGTGTTGTCCTTTCCTTCACCTAAGATAATTCTTGTCTGCTATGTAGTTAGTGAATACTCCCTCCCTTCCCTTGTAACCATCAAAGAATGTTTTCTTCTGTGTTTAAACGTTTTCTTGAGTTCTTGCAATAGTGGTCTTACACAGTATTTGTCCTTTTGTGACTGACTAATTTCATTCGGCCTAATGCCTTCCAGATTCATCCATATTATGTTTCATGAATTCATCATTGTTTTTTATCATTTTGTGGTATTCCATTGTGTGAATATACCATAATTTCTTTATCCATTTGTCCATTGATGGACATTTATGTTGTTTCCATGTTTTTGCTATTGTGAACAGTGCTGCGATGAACATGAGTGTGCATGTATTTATTCGTGTGAAGGCTCTTATTTTTCTAGGATATATTCCAAGGAGTGAGATTGGAGCCTATGGTAGTTCTATTTTTAGCTTTTTAAGGAAACACCAAATCTATTTCCAAAGCGGTTGTACCATTTTACATTCCCACCAGCAGTGTATAGATGTTCCAGTCTCTCCAACATTTATTATTTTGTGTTTTTTGGATTAATGCCAGCCTTGCTGGAGTGAGATGGAATCTCATTGTAGTTTTGATTTGGATTTCTCTAATGGCTAATGATCTTGAGCATTTCCTAATGTATCTGTTAGTCGCCTGAATGTCTTCATTGGTGAGGTGCCTGTTCATATCCTTTGCCCATTTTTTAATTGGGTTATTTGTGGTTTTTGTTGTCTAGGTTTTGCAGTATCTTGTAGATTTTAGAGATTTGATGCTGATCAGATTTGTCGTAGCCAAAATTTTTTTTCCCAGTTCGTAGGTTGTCTATTTACTCTTTTGGTGAAATCTTTGGATGAGCATGTTTGATTTTTAGGAGCTCCCAGTTATCTAGTTTCTCTTCTGGTACTTATGCATTGTTGGTAATGTTTGTATTCTGTTTATGCCATGTATTAGGGCTTCTAGCAATGTCCATGTTTTTTCTTCCATGATCTTTATTGTTTTGGATTTTATGTCTTTGATCCATTTTGAGTTAGTTTTTATGCATGGTGTGAGGTATGGGTCTTGTTTCATTTTTTTTTGCAGACAGACATCCGTTTGTGCCAGCACCATTTGTTAAAGAGACTGTCTTTTCTCCAGTTATGGACCTTGGGCCTTTGTCAAATATCAGTTGCTCATAAGTAGATGAATTTACGTCTGGAATCTAAATTCTGTTCCATTTTTCTATGTGTCTGTTGTTGTACCAGTACCAGGCTGTTTTGACTACTCTGGCAGTATAATAGGCTCTAAAATCAGGTAGAGTGAAGCCTCTCACTTTGTTCTTCTTCTTCAGTAATGCTTTACTTATCTGGGGCCTCTTCCCTTTCCATATGAAGTTTGTGATTTGTTTCTCCATCTCATTAAAAAATGCCATTGGAATTTGGATTGGGATTGCATTGTATCTACAGATCGATTTGGGTAGAATAGACATTTTCACAATGATAAGTCTTCCTATCCATGAGCAAGGTATGTTTTTCTACTTATGTAGGTCTCTTTTGGTTTTTTGCAGTAGCGTCTTGTAGCTTTCTTTGTATAGGTCTTTTATATCTCTGGTTCAATTTATTCCTAAGTATTTTATATTCTTGAGGGCTATTGTAAATGCTATTGATTGGTGATTTCCTCTTGGATGTTCTCTTTGTTGATGTAGAGGAATCCAACTGCTTTTTGTATTTTATCTTGTATCTCAATACTTTGCTGAAATCTTCTGTTAGTTCCAGTAGTTTTCTTGCGGATTCTTTAGGGTTTTCTGTGTATAAGATCATAAGCCAAAAAAAAAAAAAAAAAAACCAAACCCAGTACCGTTGAGTTGATTCTGACTAATAGTGACCCTATAGGACAGAGTAGAACTGTCCCATAGAGTTTCCAAGGAGCACCTGGCGGATTCAAATTGCCGACCCTTTGGTTAGCAGCTGTAGCACTTAACCACTACGCCACCAGGGTTTCCCGTATAAGATCATATCATCTGCAAATAGAGATACTTTTATTTCTTCCTTACGAATTTGGATGCCCATTCATTTCTTTTTCTGGTCTAATTGCTCTGGCTAGGACCTCTAGCACAAGGTTGAATAAGGGTGGTGATAAAGGGCATCCTTGTCTGGTTCCCGTTCTCGAGGGGAATGCTTTAAGACTCTCTCCATTTAGAATGATGTTGGCTGCACCTTGGAAACTCTATGGGGCAATTCTACTTTGTCCTATAGGGTCGCTATGAGTCAGAATTGACTCGACGGCACTGGGACTGGGTTGGGTTGGCTTTGTATAAATGCCCTTTATTACTTTGAGGAAGTTTCCTTCTATTCCTATTTTGCTGAGAGTTTTTATCATGAATGGGTATTGGACTTTGTCAAATGCCTTTTCTACATCAATTGATAAGATCATGTGGTTTTTGTCTTATGTGATTTTTACATTGATTGTTTTTCTAATGTTAAGCCATCCCTGCATACCTGGTATGAATCCCACTTGATCATGGTGATTTTTTTTTTTTTAATATTTTGTTGAATTCTATTGGCTAGAATTTTGTTGAGGATTTTTGTGTCTATGTTCTTGAGGGATGTTGGTCTGTAATTTTCTTTTTCGTGGTGTCTTTACCTGGCTTCATAGAATGAGTTTGGGAGTATACCATCCTTTTCTGTGCTCTGAAATACCTTTAGTAGCAGTGGTGTTAATGCTTCTCCAAAAGTTTGGTAGAATTCTCCAGTGAAGCCATTAGGGCCAGGGCTTTTTTTTCCGTTGGGAGTTTTTTGATTACCTTTTCAATCTCTTCTTTTGTTATAGGTTTATTTAGTTGTTCTACATCTGTTTGTGTTAGTTTAGGTAAGTAGTATATTTCTAGAAATTTGTCCATTTCCTCTAGGTTTTCAAATTTGTTGGAGTACAATTTTTCATAGTATTCTGTTATGATTCTTTTAATTTCAGTTGGGTCTGTTGTGATATCGTCCATCTCATTTCTTATTCAGGTGATTTGCTTCCTCTCTCCTGTTTTTCTTTTGACAGTTTGGCCAATGGTTTATCAATTTTGTTAACCTTTTCAAAGAATGAGCTTTTGGTCTTGTTAACTCTTTCAATTGTTTTTCTGTTCTCTATTTCATTTACTTCTGCTCTAATTTTTATTATTTGCTTTCTTCTGGTGCCTGAGGGTTTCTTTTGTTGTTCTCTTTCTATGTGTTCAAGTTGTAGGGATAATTTTTGATTTTGGCCCTTTCTTCTTTTTGGATGTGTGCGTTTATTGCTATAAATTGACCTCTGAGCACTGCTTTAGCCTTGTCCTAAAGGTTCTGATAGGACGTGTTTTCATTCTCATTTGATTCTATGAATTTCTTTATTCTGTCCTTAATTTCTTTTATAATCCAATTGTTTTTGAGCAAAGTGTTGCTCAGTTTCCAAATGTTTGATTTTTTTCCCTGTTTTTTCTGTTACTGATTTCTAGATTTGTGACTTTATGGTCAGAGAAGATGCTTTGTAATAATTCGATGCTTTGGATTCTGTTAAGGCTTGCTTAACGGCCTAATATGTGGTCTGTTCTGGAGGGTGTTCCATGTGTGTTGGAAAAGAAAGTATAGTTGGCTGCAGTTGGGTAGAGCGTTCTGCATATGTCTATGAGGTCAAGTTGGTTGACTGTGACATTTAGATCTTCTGTGTCTTTACTGAGCTTTTTTCTAGATGTTCTGTCCTTCACCAAAAGTGGTATGTTGAAGTCTCCTACTATTATTGTGGAGCTGTCTCTCTCTCTTTTCAATGCTGTTAGAGTTTGTTTTATGTATTTTGGAGCCCTGTTGTTGGGTGTGTAAATATTTATTATGGTTAGGTCTCCTTGGTTTATTGACCTTTAATCATTATATAGTGTCCTTCTTTATCCTTTGTGGTGGATTTAACTTTAAAGTCTATTTTATCAGAAATTAATATTGCCACTCCTGCTCTTTTTTGATTGTTCTTTGCTTGATATATATATATATATATTTTTTTTTCCATCCTTTGAGTTTTAGTTTATTTGTGTCTTTAAGTCTAAGGTTTGTCTTTTGTAGGCAGCATTTTTTTTTTTTATATAGACTGATCGTGTTTTTTAATCCATTCTGCCACTCTCTGTCTCTTTATTGGTTCATTTAGTCCATTTACATTCAGCATAATTATTGAGAAGTGTGAGTTCAGTGCTGTCATTTTGATGTCTTTTTTTGTGTGTTGTTGACAGTTACTTTGTTCCACTTAATGTTCTGTGCTGAGCTGTTTTTCTTTATGTATTTTCTTTTCATCTTTTTCATTGTTGTTGATTTTGTATTTGCTGAAGTCTTTATGTTTTTCTTGTTTTTTATTTTGATGTGTAGCATCGTTAGTTTCCTTTGTGGTTACCTTAATATTTATCCCTATTTTTCTAGTTTAAACCAATCTTTTATTTCTTTATATTGTCTCGACTTCCTCTCCATATGAAAGATCTATGACTTCATTTTTTTTTAGTCCCTCTTTTTTGTTTTAAGGTCATTTTTTACATATTGATGTTTCTGTTTCCCTATTTTCAGTGTTTTAGTTTTGATTTATTTTTTCTACCTTGGGTTTCTTGTGTTCATTCAGTCATTTCTGTCGCTTCCTGCATTCTCATCCTGCCTCCGGACAGGAGCTGCTCATTTGGTCTTGTGTATCTGCTTGATACTCTTCACTAGTATTATTTTATGTTTTATAGTCCAGTCTAATCTTTGTCGGAAGAGTAGGCTTTGAGAATGGGTTTAGTTCTTTGTTAATAGAGCATCTGGGGGCCATGATTCTGGGGGTTCTTCCAATCTCAGTGAGACCATTAAGTCTGGTCTTTTTATGGGAATTTGAGTTCTGCTCCACCCTTTTCTCCCACTCCATCAGGGACTCTCTGTTGAATTCTCTGTCAGGGAGGTCTTTGATGGTAGCCAGGCACCATCTAGTTCTTCTAGTCTCAGGCTGATGGAGTCTCTGGTTTATGTGGCCCTTTAGTCTCTTGGGCTAATATTTTCCTTGTGTCTTTAAAAAAAAACGGGTGTCATTTATTTTCCTTTGCTCCAAGTGGATTGGGACCAATTGATGTATTTTAGATGGCCGCTTGCTAGTTTTTAAGACCCCAGACAGCACTCACCAAGCTGCGATGCAGAACAAAAAATCACCCTACTTTTAAGAAAAAATAAGAAGAGCACCAAAAAACCAAACCAGTTTCTGTTGAGTCAACCCCAACTCATGGCAACACTATGTGTGTCAGAGTAGATCTCTGGTCCATAGGATTTCCCATGGATGAGTTTTCAGAAGCAGGTCACCAGGCCTTTCTTCTGAGGCACCTCTGGGTAGACAAACTTTTCACTGGGCAATTGAGCACTTAACCATTTGCACCACCCAGGGACTCCAAAGAAGAGCACACGTCCCCACATATCTCCTTCGAGGAAGTAGGTAGGCAACGTTTCCCATGATTCTGCTTCCAGGAGGAAACATGTGGATAGAGGGAAATGTGTGACTCTTTTCCTTCCTCTGGGCCTTTAAGGATGAATAGTCTGTGAGTTAATGGTTGATGCCGGGGGCAGACATTGGTTGAGATCACTGGATGACTTCTGAGCATACCTACCCAAACCCCAAACTCTTTGGAAGTCTGTAGCAGCATTTAAGCAGTTTCGATTTTTGTGTTCTCCTGCAGGTTTGAGACTGTTTCAGGGGTTTTATGACTAACGGTGATTGCCCTGTCATATTAATTCATCTCACACAGGCTGTTTTTCTTACAGGTCCTATCCGGGGCAAAGATGACTGAGACAGAAACCTGTGCTTGTTCTTGCTGACAGGGTTACATTTGGGCTGTGTTTCCTCTGCACAAGAAGAAAGCCTGAACCGCACTGTACTACTGCCTGGAGGGCACGTCACGAGCTGAGTTTGCCTCTCTCCTGTTCATCCTTTTATTGTTTTTGTTACCTTACCTATTTCAGTGATGTCAGGATTTTTTAAGACTCTACCTTGGGGGCTGCTCGAGAAATGGCCTGTGTTAGCACTGGTGATGCCTTGATGGTTTTATGCATATAAATAAGCCTGGCTGTTTATTGATCTCATGGAATGAGAAACCAAATGGAAGATGCTGGCTGTGAGAAATATAACCCTGGACCAGCTGAAGTCATTTGTCTGCCTTCCCTGTCGAAGGAAGCGTATTTAAAATTCCTCACCTGGGAGGAATTTCTTGGAAAGAATATTTCATGCAAATGAATATACTTCTTGGACTTGAATTGCAATTTGGATTAGAAGAAATAAGCTCGTTATGTCTGGACATGCATTTTGTTAGAGGCCATTTTGAGAACAAAGGCAAGGGATTCTTTTTAAATTTTTTTTTATTGTGGTAAAAATATTTGTAACAAACTATTTGCCAATTCAGCAATTTTTATGTGTACAATCCAGTGACATTGATTACATTCATCATGTTGTGCAACCATTGCCCACTGTCTTTTTCCAAATTATCAAGGAATTCTTGAATAGCTTATGTGTTCTCTAAATCTTGGAGTCGATTTTTTTAATGTATTTTACTTCACATCCCATATGAGAGGTTTGAAGTGTGGACTGCTGGTAAAGTAGAGTAGAACGTTGCCGTTGAGTCTATTCTGACTTATAGCGACCCTATAAGACAGAGTAGAACTACCCCACAGGGTTTCCAAGGAGCAGCTGGTGGATTCAAACTGCCGACCTTTGGTTAACCACTTTGGACTACTGATACTATTGATTTAATGCTGTATGTTGCTAGAGAGGAGGCCCAAGCAAAGTTTGGAATTTTAAAATAAAGTGTAAAAATATGCTAGAAGGAAATGCAGAACAGCTCTCAATTCCCGTCTTGAGAGCCTTATGGATAGTTACTGGAAGACAAAAAAAAGACCCAAAATTAAAGTCAGCAATTTACATTTTGTACACATTTTAAATTTGGGAGAAGGTTAAATACTCTTCCTGAGGTTTTGTTCTGTTGTTTAAACTAGCCTGGGTCTGTGGAATACATCCTCTAAGGAATGCTGAAGAAGCTTTGAACCAAGATTTTCAGTTTCTACTATTAGAGTTTTTGGGGGCACCAAATGTGCCAAAACTTTCTTTCTTTCTCACAACCTGCTGCTTCTAATGGCCTGAGTGTAGAAGGCAGCCACTGAGAGAGCAGCGTTTGAGGGCCTTGCTACAGAACGGCTTTTGGCACCTCCTCTGCTACGGACCCTGTGGGTACTTGGCTATGTGTCTGTCATAGTCATGTCCTTTGCCAAAGATGGATGAGGGAGCGTGACTGCAGACACCGTAGAAATTAAAAAAATATTATCAACAGAGAGTTTTTGAGAAATTGCCATTCATTAACTGACCCAGAGAGGCAAGGCTGTTTTTAATCTCCAGGCGCACACTCGGCACACCGGCTGCAGGAAGTCAGGGCTGGCTGGCCTTGCTCTCCTAATGCATCCCATCCATATCAATGACAGTCTGCCCTAAAACCAGCTATCAGCAACTCTTTGATTTCTACCCAAGAGGAGAGTGGATTAGAGCCATCCTTCGAACATGCTGGAGTCCCGGGGTGGGGTAAAAGGTTAACATGCTTGGCTGGTAACCAAAAGAATGGAGGTTCCAGTCCACCCAGGGGTACCTTGGAACAAAGGGCTGGTGATCTACCTCCAAAATGATCAGCCACTGAAAACCCTATGGAGCACGGCTCTACTCTATAACACATGAGGTCACCATGAGTCAGAATCATCTTGTAGGCAACTGTTTTTTTTTAACATGCTAATGTGCATATAAATCACCTAAGGGTCTTGTAATATCCAGGTCTAGTAAAAATGCAGATTTGGGTTCAGTAGGTTTGGGGTGGGGCCTGAGATCCTTTTCTAACAAGCTTCCCTGTGATGCCCATGCTGCAGGTCCAGGATCTGCCTTCTCCCCCAATCCTGGGAATAGAAAACCCTCCCTCTTTCTGGTGTCAGTAAGGACTGAGCTGAGCGCCTCCTTCAGGATCTAACTGAGCTTTGGCTACAAGGCTTTGCAACACAAGGGAAGAGACCAAGGAGCTGCATGAAACTCCCTTGGGGAGGAGTAGAGTTTTCTGAGGTAGACTGGAAAGGGAGCTATATGGGAGAAATCGGGTATTGGCAAGAGAGAGGAAGGAAGACCCAGAGGGAAGGTCTCTGTGGGAAGCCCCCTATACCACCACATTTCGAAGACTCAATTCTGTGAGTCCTTGTTGCTATGATACAAGTCAGTGGTTAAATGAAATACAATTAGGACTTCTATATCTCCCTCATGGTATTGCTACTTTGAGATTTCACTCCACCCTTCAATAAAGAATTTTTCCTGCTCCATCATCACCCTCTGTCTGATATACCATGGCAGGTATAACCAGCTTAATCAGCAAGTTGGACACAATGGGGTACCCACAGGAAGCCACTTTAGTTTCTCTTACCACTGTCTTTCAATGCCATTCTTCCCTGTTCTTGGATAGTATCTAAAGCAGAGCACATAGCGTTTCTGGTTACTTCCAGGTAATAACGCACATTCTCATTTTCAGATAGCGAACACTACAAAACCGTCTAATATCAAAACTACAATCTTTCACTCTATTGAAAGAGTCTCTCCTCCCTCTATCTCAGGCTAGACTCGGGCTCAGAAATCTGTAGGGAAGGAAGATATAACCAGTTCCTTCACTCTGCTCCTTCCATCCTCTCCCCCTCCCTACCTGCCCCAGGTTTAGGCTGGACATGGAGTGGGGAAAACAGCAGTAAAGGGGTGTGTCTTAGTCTGGGTTCTCTAGAGGAACAAAACCAGTGAAACCTTTATAGATAGATAGAGATTTACTTCAACGAAATGGCTGACACAATTGTGAGGGCTGGCAAGTCCCAACTCCGGGGATCAGATGACAGGCTGACGACTTCCGCTGGCTCACGTGGTTGTATGGGCTGACGAACCCAAAATCTGCAGGTCAGGCCGATAGGCCAGAGGTCTCTGCTGGCTCACGGGGCTGTGGGGGTTGGCAAATCCACAATCTACAGGTCAGGCGGCAGGCTGAGGGTCCCTGCTGGCTTACATCCCAGGAACTCAGCTCAGATGCTAAGATTGCAGGTTTGGAAAGAGAGCGAGCTTTGCCAGAACATTCGTTTATATCATGGATGCAGGCCACACCCCCAAGGCAACTCCTCTTCCACCTGATTGGCTGGCTGCTCATATCAGATCACAAAATGGAAGGTGATACATAGCGCCTGCCAAACTACTGAGAATTATAGCCTAGGCAAGTTGACACACAACATTCACCATCACAGGGTGAGAAGATCTTCTCCAGAGCTGTTGAAATCCGGCATTAGGGCCCTCTGTGGGCTAGAGTTCTAGCTTAGCTGTCTGCTAGTTCCCTGAGGTAAAGTCAACAAGTGCATGTACTAAGAAATGACTACAGCACGGTTCTAGATGCTATGGGAAATAAAAACAATCAAAATAATTCTCATAGGTAACTCTTCAGAGTTTGCAAAGTGATTTTTTCTTTCTTACCTCGTAAGTTGCCCTCCCTCAGGAAAGTTCTGCAGCTCCAAGCCTGAAAGCAGGCCCAGCCTGGAAGATGAGTACACAGTTCTCTAGTTCACATATGGAACCTTGCTGCCCTACAGTCACCTGGCCAAGAAATCTGCTCAGGACAGACTCCCTCACACCTTTTTGCTCAAAAGATACGGACAACTGGGCAGCTGTTGGAAATGACACTTACTAACACTACTAAATGGAGCCCTGGTGGTGCAGTGGTTAAGAGCTCAGCTGCTAACCAAAAGGTCAGCAGTTCAAATCCACCAGCCACTCCTTGGAAACCCTATGGGGCAGTTCTGCTCTGCCCTATAGGGTTGCTAGGAGTTGGAACTGACTCTATGGCACCTAACAACAACAACGACACTACTAAGCAACTGAAACTATTAAAAATGTCAAGCGTTCTTGGTAAGAATTGGTTGGATAATATCTAAAAAGTGCATCCTAGGGCTCAGAAGAAGTCCCTGGGTGCTGCAAATGGGTAAGTGCAAAACTACTAACTGAAAGGTTGGCAGTTCAAACCCACCCAGAGGCACCTAGGAAGACAGGCCTGGCAATCTACTTCCAAAAGTTCGTAGCCTTGAAAACCCTGTGGAGCAGAAGGGGGAAAATGCGGAACAGAATTTCAAATGCTCATGGACTCCAGACTTCCTGGAGCCATAAAGGTTGGTGAACCCCTGAAAACTATTGTCCTGAAGTAATAAAAAATATCCCCTGAAGGCTTCTTAAAACCAAACTACAGTTTAGCTTAACTAGTAAAAAATATCTGTCTTGAGTATTACGCTCTTTTAAGAACTACCTACATGGGATCAAACTGACAACAGCGACTAGAAAGGTTAGATAGGAACCATAAGGGGCAGTGAGTTTGTGGTAATAGGAGAGGAACAACTCAGAAAAGGCAGGTGAGAATGGTTGTACAACTTAAAGAATGTGATCTTGCCACTGTATCATACATGTAGAAATTGTTGAATTGGTGGATGTTTTGCTATGTATGTTCTTGACAACAAAATAAATAAAATTTTAAAAATTAAAAAAAAAAACAAAAAAACCTATGGAGCAGTTCTACTCTGCATGGGGTTGCCATGTGTCAGAACTGCCCTGATGGCAACTAACAACAACAACACCTGGGCTCAGAATAAGACACCATGGGGAGAAGAAAGAAGGAAATAGAGAAGAGGGGTCCATGCTCCCCAGTGCTTGGGTGTCAAAGGCCCTGGCTGTTTCTTGTAGGGCTGGCCTGACGTTCATGGGATGGACACCTGACTGGGACCCTGTGGCATGGTTGCTTCCTGACCAGGTGTGCCGTGTGGATTATGTCCTTGCCTTCGGTCCGCGCACAGAGTAAGAATGAAACCTTCATGCCGTGCTTTCGTTCACATGGGGGCACCACGTTTTGAAAATCCCTCTCACAGCCCTTGTTGCAGAATTGCTATTGCGTTTAATCGTGAGCACATGTGATCTCTCTGCACCTTGGAAGCTTTTAAGGTTCCCTAGAGCCCACTGCCTCACACGGAACACAACGCCTGCCAGTAAATGTTGGCTGAATGAACAAATTTTAGGGCTTTAGATTTTAATGATGCATTAAATACAAACAAAATATAAGAATTAACAAGGGAAAAATGCCTGCCTGGATTGGTCTGCTTGTGTTTTATTCAGAACAACATCACATAATTCCATTTAGGATTTGCATAAATGAACGATCGTGCCATAATTTGAAACCCAATTCAGTTGGCTTCCCTCTCCCGCATGAATGAAACAAAACAAAAATCTTCACCTCGTCTGTATAGTAAAGAGGATTGTTACCTTGACGAAGTCACGGGCCCTGGTCTTTAAAAGCCTCACAGCCTCTCAGCATCTTTGCTGGTTTCTCACTGGAGCTGAAATGGCTGCCGTGGGACCCAGCCTGCTAGTGAGATTTACATTATTTGAGATTTAAAACAAACACTATTTCAAAACGAGCAGTAACTTCAACAATTGACTGAAGTTAATGCCCCAAGACGAAATCTCAGGTCATCAATTTAACCTACCTGGTTCTTAATCGCTGGGAAATAACTGGCATCTGGATGAAGGCTGTACATCTCAGAGGCCACAACAGAGGGTCCCAGTGCCTTGGAAAAGATTTGTGATGTTAATCTCTTTGGGCCTTTATTTCTTCATGCATTCCTTTCTGAATAGCAATTTAGCAGATACTCAATTGAGAAGAACAATTGTGTGTGTGTGTGTGTGTGCATGTGTGTATGTGTGTGTATGCATGCACGTGTGTGTGCACATGTGCACACATGTTCCTGCCTGAACCAGGACAACCAGAGGTAAAGAACTGGGGCAGATTCCTCTTGCAAACATGTAAAGGAGGATGTGGACAGACTATAAGGGTTACAAGAGAAAGAAAATCCTGATTAATTATCGAATTCCAATTCCTTCAATAATTTTGTCTCTCTTTTCACGATCCATTATTTTTCATACTTTAAGATTCTGCTGCCATTTGGTGTATCATTTCCTTATTTAAATGGGATAAGCTGTGGCACTTGGGGTACTTTTATTTTTTCCAAAAAAAAAAAAAAAAGAAACCTGTGAAAGCCAAAACCTGTGTAAGGTGGAAACTTGTCAGAGAAGGAAAGCTCAAACATTTTCCACTAATAGACAGCGATAGAAAAGTGGTAAGACTGCACTCTGTCAAAGGTGAGACCCAGAAAAACAAGGCAGTCCCATCAAGTCCAGCTCTCACAAGTTTACACAGCACATTAGGCTCCCATTTAACAATTTCTACACAAATTATGCAGTGATACCGATTACATTTTTCACACTGTGTCATCATTCTCATTCATTGTGTTCCAGTTGTACCATTTCCAGTACTCTAGGAAAAAAAAAAAAAAATTTTTTTTTTTTTTTTTAGTTCCCCTGCCCCCTTACTGGGGAAATTTTTTTTGCTCCTAATAGACCCCAGGCCTTTCAACATCATTTTTTTAATCCAAGAGCACATTTTATTCAATCCAGCTTTAATTCAGTCCAATAAATACGGGGTGATTTCATGCCCCATGTGAGGCCCAGTGTTTGACAGTTGACTACAAAGTTGAGGAAGATACGGCACCAGCTAGCAAGGAGCTTACACCTGGGGAAAGAACAGGTGCACTAGGTGCGGCAGGACCCCTGCATTTCCTGTCCTTAGGGTGAGCTTTGCCCATCCTCAGAGGGCAAGCAAGAGGTTAAGTCATGCTGCCTCCCAAATGTAGGGTCTTTTCTAATATGTCCTGAGTCACAAGTCTCTTGTTCACAGCTGATTCAACAGGTGGTCTCAGAAGTAATCCACCCAAAAGGTTGGGCCAAGGCCACCCTGTGTTTCAACCCCTCCAAACCCAGTGCTTCAGACTACAGTGTAGATGCACAGAATTGTTTAAGTTGAATTCATTGGTTTCAAGGTTTTATTGGGTTTTAACCAATCCAGGG
Organism: Loxodonta africana; assembly: GCF_030014295.1. Classification (NCBI taxonomy): domain Eukaryota; kingdom Metazoa; phylum Chordata; class Mammalia; order Proboscidea; family Elephantidae; genus Loxodonta; species Loxodonta africana. The sequence goes on from NC_087358.1 coordinate 61,925,039, forward strand.
GTGGATGTAAGTTGCCACTTTGAGGGAACAAAAGGGTGGGATCTACTTTATTGTGGGTGCAGCCAGTGCTCAGTGACGTGAGTACAGGGCTCCTGGGCAACTCTAGAGAGGAAGATCAGGGTGCATCTGGGCCAGAAGTTGCCTTCATACTCACTCCTAAGAACTGAAGCTACATGGCTCCCAGCAAAGAGCCTAGCTGACTTCCCTGTTGAATCACAGATGGAGGATCAGGAACCAAGAGGGCAGAGACCTGACTGGACCCTCAATAGCAGGCTTGCCTGGTTAATGATAGAGCCAGGAGCCTGGAAACATGGGGGACCCATTATGCATCACATCGGGGTGGATGTGGGCCAAGAAAGCAAGGGAGAGACTAGGCCGGTTCCCCACTTTTAAGGCCAAGTAACCCCACCTTCTGGTATGTGATCCTGGGAATTCCTGCCTACCTGTAGGTATCCAAACCAAAAGCATTGCTGTGGAGCTGATTCTGACTCATACCAACCCTACAGGACAGAGTAGACCTGCCCCGCAGGGTTTCCGAGAAGCAGCCGGTGGATTCCAACTGCTGATCTTTCAGTTAGCAGCCTGAGCTCTTAACTACTGTGCCACTAGGGCCCCCTAGGCACATCAGTCAGGCCAATTACCCCTCTTCCTTTGGGAAAGGGAGGAGAGGGAGAGAAAGGGGACCAAAATTTCATTCCAAAATGCCTTTCAGATCCTGGGGTGGAAATCCCCTCTTCTTGGTGAAAATGTGTGTGTGTATGCTGGGTAGGGAGACATCTAGGAACGCCCCCGGCATACAGGCAAGACAAACAACCACCAGACAAATCACCCGAGAGTATTTTCCAGCATGTAGGGAGAATCAGAGGAGTCCTTGGTTAGTGCAAACAATAATCATAGTCAGCTTCTAACAAAAAAGTTTGGAGGTTTGAGTTCACCCAGAGGCACCTCAGAAGAAAGGCTTGGTGACCTACTTCTGAAAAATCAGCCATTGAAAACCCTATGGAGTGCAGTTCTACTCTAACACCCGTGGGGAAGCCATGAGTCAGAATCGACTCAATGGCAACTGGTAGGAAGGATCAGAGACGAAATTCTAGGTAGCAACCCCTTCCGCACTCCCACTAGACTTGGACCTGCATAAGGAAGTTGTCCCCACAGATGCTTCTCCTGCCCTGGATTTGAATTTCTTTCCTCTGGTCATCCTCCTTGCAGCTACCTTCTCACATTTCTCTGTGCAGGGACCCCACACCCACTCTGGGAAAATGCCATGCCTCTCTAAGGGTTTCTTGAGGGTCGTGTAACCTGAGCTTCGGGGGCAAGTACAATGAGGTTTCTGCTCAGCCATCACAGCTGCTGGACAGGCGTGGGCTGAGGGCTCCTGACGTGGCAGGCGCATCACCTTACTGGTCATCGATGAAGTAGCTCACCTAGCAAGACAAGCACAGATTGTCCTCAGAGACAGCACAGACAATCCTACACGGAGAAGCAGGTGTTTTCCTAACGTGCCTGCTGTCGACCTTGCCTCTTAGGAACAGGAGACCCTTCATTGCTGAGCCGAGAAGCATTTGATTCTCCTTTGCCCCTCCTGGGCCCAGCTGGCTGAGGAGGCCGCCAGGAGATGCTCCTGTTGATGCAGAGGGAGGCATGATCCCAGGACCGGGGCCCTGCTTCTGGCCAAATTGTTTTGATCTGGGTCTTTCACTGATCAAAGCAGGCAGAAAGGAGACCCATTAACTCACCCCACCACAGACCTGTAGGAAAATGAGCTTATTCATGGGAGAGAAGGATAAGGGCCCCATGGGAAGTACACAGAAGCTTTTGAAGGGTTTAGAAGACTGAGAAGCTGGAACCTAGGCAGGCAGCAGAGGGTGAGGCCTGGAGGCCCATCATGAGGTACTGGGGCAGGAGGCCTAGGCAGAGAGCACCGCGGGACCAGGGGCCTGCAGGTAACACAGCAAATGCAGCGCAGGTTTGGGAAAAACAAGGCCAGGGACCAGCAGAATGCAAGGGACTGAAGCCAGGACAGACGTCGCTGAGTTGTGGAAGCTGTCTGTAGGAAATGGGCCAACCAAAGCAGCACTTTCAATAGATAAATCCCATAATGTCATGTAGGAGGGATCAGAGGATAGAACGACAGGGAGAAGGGGACAAGGTAGGACGATGCTGCTGCTGCTGCTCCTGATGATAGCCATAGTTTCAGGGGCTCATCCAGCCCCATGGCTCTAGAAAGCCTGGCTTCTCTTACAATCCTTTACGCAGAACCCACAGGGGTGTCTAACTAACATAAAGAGTTTAAGGCAGGCAGCCTCAGGGCCCAGCCCTTCTAAGAGACACCTGCGCTGACTTTTCGCCTCCTACACCAAGCAAAATAAGCTGCCCTTACTTTTGAAATTGTCCTTGACGAGATAACCACAGAATGGGCCATAGATGGCCTCAGCCTGCCTCAGTCATCACAGATGTAACATGATCATTTGTGCATGTCCGTATTAACCTCCTAGGAACCTCTGGGTGGCACAAACTGTTAAGTGCCTGACTACTAACCACAAGGTTACAGGTTCGAATCCACCCAGAGGTGCCTCTACTTCCAAAAAACATCAGCCATTCAAAACCCTATGGAGCACAATTCTACTCTGACACACGTGGAGTCGCCGTGAGTCAGAATTGACTCCACGGCAACTGGTTTGGTTTTTATATTCGTTTCCTAGGGTTGCTACAACAAATTACCACACACGGGTGGCTTCGACCACCAATTTATTCTCTCATAATTCTGGAGGCCTGAAGTCGGAAATCCGCATCACTGGGCTGAAAGTAAGGTGTCGGTAGGGCTGCGCTCCCTCCGGAGGCTCTAGGGAAAGATCCATTCCTTGCCTCTTCCAGCTTCTAGTGGTTGCCAGCCATCCTTGGCTTGCGGTGCCCTCACTTCAATCTTCAAGGCCAGCGTCTTCAGTTCTCTCTGTGCTCGGTCTTCACATGGGCTTCTCTGCGTGTCTGTATCAAATTTCCCTCTGCCCCCTTTTGTAACAACACTTGTAATAGCATTTATGGCCCGACCGGATAATCCAAGATCTCTAGATTCTCAACATAATCACATCCGCGAACACCTTCTCTTCATAGAAGGTGACATTCATGGGTTCCAGGGATTAGGACCTGAGATCTTTGGGGACCACTCTGTAGCCTACTTTAATGTCTCTCTCCCTCCACTTGCTCCATGGAGGAAAACTGCTGTACCCCAAGTGCCTAGTACTGTGCCTGGCACATAGAAAATACTCAACTGTCATTTATTGAATGAGTAAATAAATGAATATAGTCAAGCATGTTTTATTCGAAAAGTTTTTTCATTATATGTTCATAATTTAATAACAATACGCCATACTGTTCTAACTTCTATAACAATAAAACAGCTTTGCTATGACAGTTATCTTACATAAATGAAAACACAATTTAATGAAATGGCACTTTATGAGCTTTAGGCAAAGCAAACGTTTGAATTATCTTGTTTAAGTTAAATGGCTCTTTTGTGTTCAATAGTAAGCATCACTAAGTGTGTCTATCTTACTAATACAGTGGCATCATTATATTCTAAATTATACAATTTAATTATACATAACTTGAATTTTCAGCTGAAATATTGCTGAGGTACAAGCATGACCTTTTAATATACTCATTTGTGTTTTTTTTTCAAACAACATGTGCTCAAAAAAATGAACACAGTCTTAAGTTTTCAGTTGGTTAAATAAATCCTTGAGAAATGGACAAGCCCAGCTCTAACCCTCGCTTTGCCACTTACTTGCTATGTGAACTAGTTGAGCACTAAAAGATTCACTCTACCAAATGGGGCTCTTTAGAAGAGTCAGGTGAGATCAGATAAGCACCTACCATGTGCACCTTGGCTGTCAGTCAGCAGTAGCTGCCTGTTCCATTTTCCCGTCACACAAATATGCTGGGGGGCGGGGGCAGATATTCTACTTTAAAAACCAAAACCATTGCTGTTGAGTTCACTCCGACTCACAGCTACTCTATAGGACAAAGTGGAACTGTCCTAATAGGGTTTCCAAGGAGCTGATGGTGAATTCGAACTGCGACCTTTTGGTCAATAGCTAAGCTCTTAACCACTGCACACCAGGGCTCCATATTCTATTTAGATCTGGTAAATAACTTCTCACACCCATACATACCATACATAAACACACTGCCCTAAAATATACAAGCAGGATAACACAAAGTGCTAACCTTCTAGCATGAGCTCTGTTCACTGCCTTTTCCATCACACTGTGCCCTGAGAAATTGGCCCCAGGTATGTTCTGGATTGTGCTGCCTCTGCCAAAGCAATGGTTGTTGTTAGCTCATGCCTACGCCTGGTGACCCCAAGTAAAACACTGCCTGGTCCTCCGCCATCTTCACAATCGTTGGTATGCTTGAGTGTATTGTGGTGGCACTGTACTTTGCCTTCCAACCTACAGGCTCATCTTCTGACACTATATTGGGCAATATTCTGAGCTGTGATCCACTGAGTTTCCATTAGCTAATTTGGAAGTAGATCACCAGGCTCTTCCTTCTTTTTTAAATTTTATTGCTTTAGGTGAAAATGTACAGTGCAAATTGGTTTTTCATTCAACAATTTTATACACAAATTGTTTTGTGACATTGGTTGCAATCCCCAGAGTGTGTCAGAGCTCTCTCCCTTTCCCTTACTACCCTAGGTTCTCCGTGTCCATTCGTCTAGGTTTCCTGTTGCTTCCTGCCTCCTTCTTTGCTTTTGAGCAGGTGTTGCCCATTTGGTCTTGTATACTCGATTGAACTAAGAAGAACGTTCCTCACGTGTGTTATTGCTTGTTTTATAGGCCTGTCTAATCTTTGGCTGAGAAGTGGAATTTTGGGAGTGGCTTCAGTTCTGAGTTAGCAGGGTGTCCAGGCTTTTCTTTCTAGTCTGTTTTATTCTGGAAACTCCATTGAGATCTGTTCACTGTGAGTGACCCTGCTGGTATTTGAAATACCAGTGATGTAGTTTCTGGCACCATAACAACACACAAGCCGTACAAACTGACAGATGGGTGGTGGGACACAGCCATTAAGACGGAGGAAGAGAAGGAGTTAAGTTGAAACTTTCCTCAGAAAGGACGTCCTCCTTGAGCATTGGGTGGTTATGAAAGAGCCTCATACCACAGTTCAAGCCAGAGGGGCTGCAAAAGGGAAGGACGAGGCTGTTACCAGAACTGCCCAAGGTACAGGTTGAGAGAGAAGGGGGCTGAAGGATGGTGGCAACCAAGTTTTCTTCAAAACAAAATGGGCTAAGTATGGGGTAAGATTTTTGGAACATGAAAAAAGGGGCCAGCTTACCCATCTGACTGAGCAGACGGTGGTGCCAGGAGTCACAGAGTGTATGTCTCAGCAAAGTGGAGGGTTTCTTCCTTTTTTCCTGCAGTTTCTCTTATTTTGACTCCCTTTTTATTTCACAGAATCTGAGATTTGGGGGAATCCCTGGGTGGTGCAAATGGTTAAGTGTTCAGCTGCTAACTGAAAGGTTGGAAGTCCAAGTCTACCCATAGGCACCTCGGAAGAAAGGCCTGGCAATCTACTTCCCCAAAATTGGCCACCGAAACCCTGTGGCACACAGTTCTATTCTGACCCACATGGGGTCACCATAAGTCAGATGGTGAATGGAAAATTTATTTCATAGAGTCTGAGATGTGGAGGAGTCCTTAGAGATAATGTGGCTCAACCTCCTTGTGCATGTAGGAATCTGCTTTACAACATTCCCAACAGATGGCCATCCTTTGTGCTGTTGCCTTTGGTTCTACTTTATTTTCTTTAGTAATCAGTTTTTATAGACCACTGTTAAGAGTTTATTGTTCACGTCCCCATGATAATGGCTCTCTATCTTAACTGTCTTTATGTGTGTGTCCCATATCAGATTAGGCCCTGGGACTTTCTGCTCTCTGGTGGCTGCCAAATGTTAGCAGGGGCAGAAAAGACTTCTTGACTTCTCAGTCAAGACTCCTGGAGGGATTCAGCGCCAGGGAATGTGGAGGGAAGGGTAGGGATGATTGAAAAGAGATCCACTAGCTTGACAAAGGTCTTTCTGATCTCTAGCATTTTCTTTAATAACACGAATAGAGAATTTTCTGCTTATAAAAGTAACCCAGGTTCAAAGAAGAATTTTAGGAATACACACACACACACTCATACACAAAGCACAAGAAATTACCGATAATTCTACTACAGAGATTAAATACATAATAAGTATTTGGGAATCCTGGAATTGTACTAGGTCCCTGGGTGGCGCAAACGGTTAACCGTCAGCTACTAACGGAAGGGTTGGTAGTTCGAACCCGCCCAGCAGTCTGCAGAAGAAAGACCTGGTGATCTGCTTCAGAAAGATTACAGCCAAGAAAGCTCTGTGGGACAATTCTACTCTGTAACACAGGAGGTCACCATCAGTCGGGGTCAACTTGACAGCAACGGGTTTGGCTTTTACGGTTTTGGGGTTGTACTGTTCATTCGGTTTTACATTGTGAGCATTTTCTATGTTATTATGCATTCTTCAGGGGGTCCATAGTGGTTAAAGCACTAGGCTGCTAACTGAAAAGTCGATGGTTCAAACCCACCAGCCACTCTGCAGGACAAAGATATGGCAGCCTGCTTCCGTAAAGATTACAGTCTCAGAAATCCTATGGGGCAGTTCTCTGTCCTACAGTGTCGCCATGAGTTGGAACTGACTCAACGGTAAAGGGTTGGGATGTGTCTTCCACAGTGTAATTCTTAATTATGAGTAATACTCTATTGTATAGATGTGGAATTATTTACTTACCCAGCCCCTTACCTCTTGCTTCCTCATGCTGGTCAGGAAAGCTGCCTCTGGCATAAATGCTTCTTAATCTGCCTTGACTTTCATCCAGACACATAAATGCTTGTCCCAGTGCATTTGGATGGGATGATACAATTACACTGTGTTTCCTGGGAGCAATCACAGTGGTGCTGCCGAGTCCATCTTTGGGCTTTGTGAAGATGATGTGTTAATTACACTCTGTCAAGCCACACACTGCTATTCCCCAAGCCTCTCTTGGTAAGCACGTTCAGTTGTGTTTCATGCTGCAAGTGAGAGTAAGTCTAAATGGTCCCTTTAAATCCGCTGCCAACTTTGGCTGTATTGCCTTGCCATATTCAGGGCCCAGGTGATGGTAGGGCCAGCAGTCTCAGCCTGTGTTGGACCAGAATGGGCTGCAGCAGCCTCACTCCCAGCCTCATAGTCCCTGAGAGCCAGCCCAGGCCAAATGGTGGTACCAGGCAGGCAGTGCTTCTCACACACCTTCACGTCCATCCCCATCTGGCTCTCTGCTGCCCCTAATTCAAACGGGGCATTATGCTGCCCTGTTTTTGCTGCTGAGAAGTGGCAGCTGGGAGCTTGGCCACCAGAGCCTGAAAGCAGAAGGCAAATACTTGGAATGGAATCCCAGGGGCACCTCCATGACCTGATGCTCTGGCTTTGGGAAGGACATAAAGAGTCAGGACTTCTACAGTAACATAATCTTGGTGTAATCTAGAGCTGACTGCCTTTCTGCCCCGGAAGGGTACATACACCCCAACACTTTAAAAGAAGTGCTGGACCTATAAGACTGCACCTGCTGGTTTGAGCTCAGAGTTCCCATATCTCTAACTCATTGGGTTCCAACTTCACAGTGTCCAAGAGGTCAAACGTGGCTCCTGGGCTCTGGCCCTTCTTGATTTTAATCATCTCCACTGCCTCTTTACCTAGATCCACATCCTGGATCTTGTCATCCTCTTACCTCATCTTGTTTTTCTCCGCACCCTCTGCTAAATAACACTGCTGATTTCACTAAGGGTCCTCAGTACCAGACTATGAGTTTTGTGTAAAAGAATGTCCTTCTTCTCTCCTTTGTGGATGCACTTTGTTACTTATACCTTAAACAGTACTGTTTGTGCCCATATCTCATAATGGCATTGGCAATGGTGAGGTTACTGGGTGGCTTTGGATGTAGTGGACACAGACAAGCCGCAGCCAGAGCAGGAAAGGAAGACACCATGTGTAGTTGGCTATGGTAGCTATTGATTTTGGTTGCCCACTCTCTTTCTCCTAGCAACAGACTTTGTCTCCTAGCTGCAGAAATGGACCCCAGACACAGGCCTAGCAAATTCTGTTGTTAGCTGCTGTCAAGCCAACTCTGACTCATGATGACCTTACGTACAAGAGAACAAACATTGCCCGGTCCTACATCATCCTCATGATTGCTGACAAGTTTGAGTCCATCGTTACAGTTATTATGCCAATCCATCTCACTGAAGGTCTTCCACGCCTCCCTTGACGCTCTTTTTCACCAAATATGGTGTCCTCTTTCAGCAATTGATCCCTTCTTATGACATGCCCAAAGCAAGAGAGTCAGACAATGCCCTGTTGTGGTCCATAAAGTTCTCATTGGCTAATTTTTGGAAGTAGATCGACAGTCCTTTTTTTCTAGTCTGTCTTTGTTGGAAGATATGATGAAACCGTCCATCATGGGTGACCCTGCTGGTATTTGAAATACCAGTGGTATAGCTCCCAGCATCACTGCAACACACAAGTCACCACGGTATAGCAAACTGACAGACGGGTGGTAAAGTTAATCACAGTGCCCCATTTTCCCAGACACAATGCTCAGTCCAGGGATGGGCATGAGACCACATAGAGCTAATCAGAATCTCTTCCTGGGATTGATTCACAGATGGTGGGAGTGAGGTCTTTCTTGCCATTGGGTTTGCTAAGCAAAGGCTGCTGGCAGTCATGTTCTCTGCCAAGTGGAAGAGAAGAGAAAGTGAAGCCAGAACATGAAGAAGAGCAATGACAAGCAGAAATGAGAGACGGAAAGAGGAGAGGCATTATGGGGCACCGAGCCCTGGCTCCAGTTCTGGAGGCTCTGGTCCCCTCCACTGGTACTTCAGTTACGTGACAGTCCTTAGCATCTTTCACAGCAATGGAAGTCCATCATTGTCTCGTCTTGCTTATGCTGGTTTGTGATGATGGGCTTGTGACACACATGGCCAAAAGGGCCCTGCCTAATAATGCACTTTCTGATGCTAGCAGGTGCCAGTTTGAATTGTGAGTACAGATGAGACATCCCTCTAGGCACTCCCAGAAATAACTTGAGGACCCTTTGAGGAGGACCAGTTTTCTGCAAACAAACAGAATGAGGCCTCCTGCCATAACAATTCAGATTATAAAAGGGAAGTGTGCCCTCGTTTTATAATCATAGGCTGGTGAAGCCAGGAATACGTAGGCTAAGTTGTTGTTGTTGTGTGCCACTGATGCTATCTCGACTCACAGAGACCCCGTGTGACAGAGTAGAACTGCCCCATAGGGTTTCCTGGGCTGTAATCTTTGCGGGAGCAGATTGCTGGGTCTTTTCTCCTGAGGAGCCTCTGGTGGGTTCAAACACCAACTTTTCGGTTAGCAGCAGAGTGCTTAACCATTGTACCACCAGGGCTCCTTACATGGGATATACCCGCACAAAATTCCAGCAAATCTCTTACCCAAGTGGCTCCTGTGGACCCCTATGCCCTGCAGCCCCAACCCATCAAACATCTCAGAGGCATGAGATCATACAGACTCTAGCCAATACATCCTCCACCTCACCCATCACTCTTCTCTACAGAGAGAAGGTTCTGAGAGACAAAGGTGAGGTTTTAGCAGTCAGATGAATGTAGGGGTTGAGGGGGAAGAAGAAATTGAGGGTAATATCAAGTCTTAAGTTTGGGGAAGCAGGTGTTTGGTGATGTCATTAACCTTGATAAAAATCTATTAAGGGGTGAGCAGGTATGGGGAAGAGATAATGCCAACATTTTGGTGGGTTAGAAGGGAAGTGTCAGAAGAGAAGTGGGAAGAGAGAGAGAGGAAGGAAAAATGAGAGATTGGAGACAAGGAGGCAAAGGGAGCAGAGAGTCTTAGAGAAGCTCGGGGGGGCCGCTGTCATCCACAGCTGATGATAGGTCACATGCAAGGGATACAGACAGGTCTCTGGGTCCATTGGAGAGATAAATATGCTCAGCAGGGTGACTATTTTAGTTTCCTAGTGCTGTTGTAACAGAAATTCCACAAGTACTTAGCTTTAAATAACAGAAATTTATTTTCTCACATTTCTGGAAGCTAAAGGTTCAAATCAGGGTCTTGGCTGTGTTGGTTCCTTCCGTATAGGTAGACCTGGGCACTCCTTGATTCCTTGGCTTGTAGATGACCCTCACATGGTCTTATGGACTAAACTGTGTCCCTCCAAAATATGTGTTGTAAATCCTAACCACAGAATGTGGAAATTATCACACAGTATCAGTAATATCACGTGCAAGTAAAATTTTGCTGAAGATAATTCAAGAACGGTTGCAACAGTACATCTAAGGGAACTGCCAGAAATTCAAGTGGATTCAGAACAGCAGTTGGAATGAGGGATATCATTACTGATGTGAGATCAATCTCGACTGAAAGTAGAGAACACCAGAAAGATGTTTAAAAAAAACAAAACAAAACAAATCCATTGCCATCAAGTTTATTCCATCTCATAGCAACCCTATAGGACAGAGTAGAATTGCCCCCATAGGGCTTCCAAGATTCCATAGGAACCCAAGGTAGATTCAAACCACTGAGGGTTTGGTTAGCAGCTTAGCTCCTACCTACTACACCACTAGGGCTCCGGAAAGAAGGTTACCTGTGCTTTATCGACGATGCAAAGGCGTTTGACAGTGTGGATCATAACAAATTATGGATAATATCATGAAGAATAGGAATTCCAGAACACTTAATTGTGCTCATGCAGAACCCATACATAGGCCAAGAGGCAGTTATTCGAGCAAAAAAAGGGAACACCGCATGGTTTAAAATCAGGAAAGGTGTGCGTCAGGGTTGTATCTTTTCACCATACTTATTAAATCTGTATGCTGAGCAAATAATCCAAGAAATTGGACTATATGAAGAAGAATGCAGCGTCAGGACTGATGAAAGACTCATTAACAACCTGCGATATGCAGATGACATGGTCTGCTTGCTGAAAGCGAAGAAAACTTGAAGCACTTACTAATGAAGATCAAAGCCCACAGCCTTCAGTATGGATTACATCTCAATACAAAGAAAACAAAAATCCTTACAACTGGACCAGTAAGCAACATCATGACAAACAGAGAAAATATCAAAGTTGTCAAGGATTTTGTTTTACTTGGATCCACAAGCATTGTCCATGGAAACAGCAGTCAAGAAATCAAACATATTGCGTTGGTCAAATCTGCTCTAAAGACCTCTTTCAAGTGTTAAAAACCAAAGATGTCACTTCGAGGACTAAGGTGCACCTGACCCAAACCATGGGATTTTCAGTCACCTCATACACATGCAAAAACTGGACAATAAATAAGGAAGACCAAAGGACTGATGCACGCGAATTGTCATGTTGCCGAAGGGTACTGAATATATTAGAGACTGCCAGAAAAATGAACAAATTTGTCTTGGAAGAAATCAGGGCTTCCAGCCAGTTCGTTCTGGTTCAAACCCCTGCTGAGAATTTGCACATCCACCCCGCCCCCAAAACAAAAACAAAAAACTAAACCCATTGCCCTCAGGTCGATTCCTACTCATAGTGACCCTATAGGACAGAGTAGAACTGTCCCATAGAGTTTCCAAGATATATTAAATCAGAATCTACAGTTTAACAAGATCCCCAGATGAATCTTATGTATAATAAATTTTGAGAACTACAGCTCTATACTAATGATTCTCATAATTGGTCCCTAACCAACAGCATTAGCATCACCTGGGAACTTGTTAGAAATGCAAATTTTCAGCAAGAGTTCAAACCAGAACAAACCAATTGGATGCCCTGGAAGAAGTACAGTCTGAGTGCACCTTAGAAGAGAGGATGGTAAGACTTCATCTCACGTACCTTGGACGGTTATTAGGAGGGACCAGTCCCTAGAGAAGGACATCATGCTTGGTAAAGTAGATGGTCAGCAAAAAAGAGGAAGACCTCAACGAGACTGGCTAACACAGTTGCTGCAACAATGGGCTGAAGCATAACAATGATTGTGAGGATGGCACAGGACAGGGCAGTGTTTCATTCTGTTGTACATAGGGTTTCTATGAGTCAGAACCAACTTGAGGGCACCTAAAAACAACAACATACCTGTGGTTATAATCCCATTTGAGAATGAGTTTTTTGTTATGTTAATGAGGCAGCATTAGCATAGGTTGTGTCTTAAGTCAATCTCCTTTGAGATATAAAAAAGGACATTAAGCAAGGAAACAATGAAGCAAGCAAAGATAGGCCAGATAGAAGCCACACCACACGATCACCAAGGAGACAAGACGTAGCAGCTGAAAAGGACCTACCCCCAGAGTCGACAGTTAGAGAAATCCTACCCCCACAGCCAGTGCCCTGAATTCAGACTTCTAGCCTCGTAACGGTGAGGAAATAAATTTATGTTTGTTAAAGCCACCCACTTGTGGTATTTCTATTACAGCAGCACTAGATGACTAAGACACATGGTGTCTGTCTTCCCCTGTGTGTGTGCAGGTCTCTGTGTCTAATCTACTTTTTTTAAACTCAGAGGTGATTAGATTTAGAACCCACCCTACTTGGGTTTGACCTAATTAACTTAACAAAGAAAGCTCTATTTCCAAACAGGAGTACCTCCGTAGGTATGAGGGTTAGGATTCCAATACATATTTTGGGGGGTGAGGGGGAGGGGCACAATTTAATCTGTAAAAGTGACCAACTGTCCCAGTTTGCCCATGCCTGGGACATTCAGTGCTAAAACTGGAACAGTACCAGAAAGCCAGGACATCGGGCCATCTTGCCTCAGCACCAGCAGTTACTTTAGAACTGAGGGGTGGGGAGAAGGCAGAGCTGAGGCTGAATGGGCTGGAGGGGTGAGCAGGAGTTAAAAAATGCTTGTTTTTTTCTTAATTTTATTGTGCTTTAGGTAAAAGTTTACAGCTAAAGCTAGTTCCTCAATCAAAAATTTATACACATATTGTTTTGTGACATTGTTTGCAATTCCCAGTATGTAACAGCACCCTGGGGTCCCTGTGACCATTCATCCATTTCTTGTCATTCCTGCCTTCTCATCTTGCTTTTGAGCAGAAGCTGGCCATTTGGTCTCCTCCTATATTTGCTTGAACAAAGAAGCACGCGTGTTATTGTTTGTTTTATAGGCCTGTCTAATCTTTGAAAAGTGGACTTCAGGAGTGCTTTCAGTTCTGGCTTAGAGTGTCTGGGGGCCATGTTTTTCAGGGCTTCCTCCAGTTTCTGTCAGACAAGTAAGTCTGGTCTTTTTTTGTGAATTTGAATTTTGTTCTACATTTTTCTCCTGCTCTGTCTAGGACTCTCTGTTGTGATCTCTGTCAGAATGCTCAGTGGTGGTAGACGGGCATCATCTACTTCTTCTGGGCTCAGGCAGGTGGAGGATCTGTTTCATGTGGTCCTTTAGCTCTTTGAGATAATATTTTCCTCGTGTCTTAAGACCAATAGATGTATCTTAGATGGCTGCCCCCAAGCTTTTAATACCCCAGATGCTACTTAACAAAGTAGGTTGTAGAACATTTTCTTTATGAACTATGTTATGCCAATTAATCTAGATGTCCCCTGAGAGTATGGTCACCAGCCTTCAGGCCCAGCAACTGGATCCCTCAAGGTGTTTGATGGTGTCTAGGAAACTTCTATGACCTTGCCTTTGTCAAGTTGTACTGATTTCCCCTATATTGTGTGTCATCTTTCCCTTCACCAAACTTGACACTTGTCTACTATCTAGTTAGTGATTTCTTCTAGTTTTTAAAATTTGTTCAAGTACACTTTTTTTTTTATATAGTATTCTGTTATGATCGTTTTTATTTCAGTTGGATCTGTTGTGATATCACCCAGTTCTTTTCTTATTCAGGTTTTTTACTTCCTCTCCTGTTTTTGTCAGTTTGGCCAAAGTTTTATTGATTTTGTTGATCTTTTCAAAGAGATAACTTTTGGTCTTGTTGATTCTTTCTGTTGTTTTTCTGTTCTCTATTTTATTTGTTTCTGCTCCAATCTCTATTATTTCCTTTCTTCTGGTGCCTGAGGTCTTCTTTTGCTGCTACTTGTTCAAGTTTAGGGTTAAAGTTTTGATTTTGGCCCTTTCTTTTTGATGTGTGTGTTTATTGCCATAAATTGATCTCTAAGTATTGCTTTTGCTGTGTTTCAAAGGTGTTGGTAAGATGTGTTTTCATTCTAATTTGAGTCTATGTTTTTTAATTTCATCCTTGATTTCTTCTATTACCCGGTAGTTTTTAAGCAAGGTATTGTTCAGTTTCCATGTATTTGATTTTTTTTTCCTTGCTATTTCTGTTATTGATTTCTACTTTTATAGCATTATAATCAGAGAAGATCCTTTGTATTGTTTCAATGATTTGGATTTTGTTAAGACTTGTTTTGTGGTTTAAAATATGGTCTATTCTGGAGAATGTTCCATGTGCATTGGAAAAGAACGTATACTTTGTTGCTGTTGGGTGAAGTGTTCTGTATATGTCTATGAGGTTGAGTTGGTTGATTGTGGCATTTAGATCTTCTGTATCTTTTTTGAGTTTCTCGCTAGATGTTCTGTCCTACACCAAAAGTGGTGTGCTGTAGTCTCCTACTATTATTCTGGAATAGTTTATTTCTCTTTTCAATGCTGTTAGAATTTGTTTTCTGTATTTTGGAGCCCTATCATTGGGTGCGTATGTATTTATTATGGTTATGTCTTCCTGGTGATTGATCTTTAATCATTATATAGTGCCCTTCCTATTTTTATGGTGGATTTTTCTTTAAAGTCTATTTTATCAGAGATTAGTATTGCTACGCCTGCACTTTTTTGGTTATTGTTTGCTTGATGTATTTTTATCCAACCTTTGAACTTTAGTTTGTCTATGTGCTTGTGTCTAAGGTGTGTCTCTTGTAGAAAGCATACAGATGGATCACATTTTTTAAAATCTATTCTGCTACCTTCTGTTTCTTTACTGGTGCATTTATATTCAGTGTAATTATTGATAAGTATGAGGTTACTGCTGTCATTTTGTTGTATTTATGTGTGTGGGGGGATTGATGGTTTCTTTGTTCCACGTAATTTTCTGCGCTGAGATCTTTTTGTTTATGAACTTTCTTTTCATTATTGTTGATTTTGTGTTTACTGAGGATGACTTTCTTCTTTTTCATTCTGATGGGTAGGTTTGTTAGTTTCCTTTGAGATTACCTTGACATTTACCTTTATTTTCCTAAGTTGAAACCAGTCTTTTATCTCCTGATATCGTCTTGACTATCTCTCCACATGGAAGTTCTATAACTACACTATTTATTCCATCTTTTCTGTTTTGATGTTGTTGTTGTTTACATATTGACATCGCTGGTTCCCTATTTACACTCTTTTAGCTTTGTTTTATTTTTGAGAATTCCCTATCTGGGTTGGTATCTGGTTGATCTGTCCTGTGTCCTAGTCATGAATTGTTGTCTGATATTGTTGGTTCTCTAACCAGAGGACTCCCTTTAATATTTCTTGTAAATCTGGTCTGGTTTACATATTCACTTAATTTCTTCTTATCTGGAGATGTCCTAATTTTGCCATTGTATTTTTCTGGATGTTTTTTTACTTCAAGACTTGATATATGTCATTCCATTGCCTTCTTGCCTGCTTGGTTTCTGATGAGTTATCAGAGCTTTGTGTTACTGGTTCTCCTTTGTAGGTGGCTTTTTGTTTTTTTGTTTTTCCCTATCCGTTCTCAGGATTCTTTCTTTGTCTTTGGTTTTTGCTAAGTTTGATTATGATTTGTCTTAGTAACTCTCTTTTGGGGTCTATCCTGTATGGGGTTTGTTGTGCTTCTTGGATGGATATCTTCTCTCTTTCATGATACCAGGGAAGGTTTCTGCCAGCAAACCTGTAACAATTCTCTCTGCATTTTCCATTGTCTGCTCTGGTTCTGGAACTCTGATCACACGTAACTTTTTCCCCTTGATAGTGTCCCACATAATTCTTAGGCTTTCTTCATTTTTTAAAAAAATTTTTCCTCAAACAAATTGCTGTCAAGGGATTTGTCTTCAGTCTCACTAATTCTGTCTTCCATTCTCTCAATTCTGCTCCTATGTCCTTGTATTGAGTTGTTTAATTCTGAAATTTTGTTGTTACTTTTTTGGCCCACCTCCTTAAGAAATGGTTTGACTGTTAAGCCTGTGGTGTGATTGTGGCTCTGCTGTGGTTGTGGTGTGTTTCTTTTGACAATTCCACTACACTGAGAATTTTCTTGGTTAGGATGTGGACTTGGGTTTTCAGACCAAAGTAAATTCTTTGTGTAAAGTCAGCATGATGCTTAGCAGCCTGACACCACAGAACAACCAAATTATTGGAGATTAAAGTGTCCCTCAAATGCAGTGAATATCACTCTGACCCTTCTTGTCTGGCAGAACACTTGGGGGCACACTATTTAAATGGACCCAATTTTGAAAGTTCACCTATCTCTATGTGATCTCTATCTTGCTCGGCCTTCAGAGTGCCTATCTTCAAAGCATTCAGTTCTAGGCAAAAGCTTTGATTTTTCCTTAAAAAGAAATTCTCAGGATGTCTGGCTTCATGTATGATTTCATTATTCTTGGTTGCTGCTCCTCTTTCCACTTTTGATCTGTAGTTTATGGAATATGTGCACAAGGAGGCTCTCTTTTCCATAAACTGATTTCTTTACCCTCTCAGTCCAGAATAACTTCCCATTTATTCCTCTGATAAAGTGTTGATGTTGTGAGCCAGCATATGTTAAATCTATCATTTTGCAAACATAGCACTAGACTCTTATCCTGCCTAGATCAGCAACCAGATCACTGTCAGTGCCCCCTCAATGGTTTGCTGATGATGAACGGCAAAGGGACCTGTGGACTTTTCCATGGCCATCAAACCTGGAGAGAGAATCTCTTCTGAGAACAATTCACAAAGTCTATCAGCAGTTTCTCAAGTTTATTATTAGCTTGACGAGTAGCCCTAATAGTGCAGTGGTTAAAGCAATTGGCTGCTAATCAAAAGGTTGGCAGTTCAAATCCACCGGCTGCTGTGCAGGTGAAAGATGTGGCAGTCTGCTTCAGAAAAGATTACAGCCTTGGAAACCACATGGGGCGGGTCTTCTCTGTTCTGTAAGGTCACTATGAACCAGAATCAACTTGGCGGCAACAGGTTTGGTTTGGTTTTAATTAAGGTAGTTAAGCAAATAATCTCAGCCTGACCCTGGACACCCTTTCAGCTCAGTAATGAAGTCATTCCTGAGGTTCAAATTTCAGCCAAAGATTGGATAGGCCTATAAAACAAAACAAGACTAAAGGGGCAAACCAGCCCAGGGGCAAAGATTAGAAGGCAGGAGGGGACAGAAAAGCTGGTAATAGGGAACCCAAAGTTGAGAAGGGAGAGTGTTGACATGTCGTGGAGTTGTTACCCAATGTCACAAAACAATATGTGTACTAACTCTTTAATGAGAAACTAGTTTGTTCTGTAAACCTTCATCTAAAGTACAATAAAAAAAAAAAAAAAAAGAGATCACGAAGCAGATCAGGCAAAACTCAGAACAAGCCAAGGAGCACACAGACAAAGCCATAGAGGAACTTAAGAAGATTAGAGAAGGAAAAAATAATAATCTCAGCCTTACCTCACTAATACCAAAACCAGTTGCCATCAAGTTGGCTTCAACTCATGGTGACTCAGTTTGTATCAGAGTAGGACTGTACCCCTTAGGGTTTCCAGTGGGTGATTATCGGAAGTAGATCACCAGGCTTTTCTTTCGAGGCACCTCTGGGTGGACTCGAACTTCCAAACTTTTGGTTAACAACCAAGAACTTTAACCAATTACACCACCCAGGAACATTTTGAAAAGATGCCCCCCCGAAAAAAAGCCACTTAATTAAAATGCTTTAAAGGCTTCCTGTCTTTCTGTGGATGAAGACTAGTATCGTTAACCTGACTTCTAGGGACCCTGCCTCTCTCTCCAATTTTGTCTCGTCCTAGGCTCCCCTTCCCCTTCTGCTCTCAGCCCTACTCACTGTCTCTTAATTCCTCAGATGTGACACTCTCCCTTCTGCTACTTCCTCTAAGCTGAATGTTCTTCACTCTCCCATCACCTGGTTGTCTCCTACTCATCCCTCTCTTGTCATCTCAATCATCATGTTCTTGGTGAAGCTTTTCCTGACCAACCCTATGTTCCAGCCACCTACTCTCTTCCCAGGCTAGGTTACAGTCCTTTATTAGCCTTCAAAGGACTGCTACCAAGTCAACATAGGCTGGTATGTGACCATAGCAAGAACCAACAAATTCTCAGAGATAGATGAATGAGCATCCACTGAGCTTAAGATATTCACCTTCTAGGGCTCAATACAAAAATAACACACTCACTTTTAGGAACTCACAAGTGTAAGTGTTGTTGTTATTGTTGTTAGGTACTGTTGAGTTGGTTCCGACTCATAGCGACCCTACAAACCACAGAACGAAACACTGGTCCTGCGCCATCCTTACAATCGCTGTTATGCTTGAGCCCATTGTTGCAGCCATTGGGTTAATCCACCTCGTTGAGGGTCTTCCTCTTTTCTGCTGACCCTGTACTTTACCAAACATGATGTCCTTCTCCAGGGACTGATCCCTCCTGACAGCATGTCCAAAGTATATAAGATGCAGTCTCGCCACCCTTGCTTCTAAAGAGCATTCTGGTTGTATTTCTTCCAAGACAGATTTGTTCTTGGTCATTGGCAGTCCATGGTATATTCAATATTCTTCGCCAACACCCAAATTCAAAGGCGCCAAATCTTCTTTGGTCTTTCTTATTCACTGTCCAGCTTTCACATGCATATGACGTGATTGAAAATACCATGGCTTGGATCAGGCGCACCTTAGCCTTCAAGATGACATCTTTGCTTTTCAACACTTTAAAGAGGCCCTTTGCAGCAGATTTACCCAATGCAATGCATCTTTTGATTTCTTGACTGCTGCTTCCATGGCTGTTGATTGTGGATCCAAGTAAAATGAAATCCTTGACAGCTTCAATCTTTTCTCTGTTTATCATGATAGTGCTTATTGGTCCGGTTGTGAGGATTTTTGTTTTCTTTATGTTGAGGTGCAATCCATACTGAAGGCTGTGGTCTTTGATCTTTGTCAGTAACTGCTTCAAGTCCTCTTCACTTTGAGCAAGCAAGATTGTGTCATCTGCATAACGCAAGTTGTTAATGAGTCTTCCTCCAATCCTGATGCCTCGTTCTTCTTCATATAGTCCAGCTTGCCGGGTTATTTGCTCAGCATACAGATTGAATAGGTATGGTGGAAGGATACAACCCTGATGCACACCTTTCCTGACTTTAAACCACTCAGTATCCCCTTGTCCCATTCAAACAAATGCCTCTATTAAGAGCTCTAGAATTCCCATTCTTCCCAATGTTATCCATAATTTTTCAAGAACCGCACGGTCGAATGCTTTTGTATAGTCAATAAAACACAGTTAAACATCCTTCTGGTATTCTCTGCTTTCAGCCAGGATCTATCTGACATCAGCAATGATATCCATGGTTCCATGTCCTCTTCTGAATCTGGTCTGAATTTCTGGCAGTTCCTTGTTGATATACTGATGCAGCGGCTTTTGAATGATCTTCAGCAAAATTTTGCTTGCGTGTGATATTAATAATATTGTTTAATAATTTTCGCATTTGGTTGGATCACCTTTCTTGGGAATAGCCATAAATATGGATCCCTTCCAGTTGGTTGGCCAGGTAGCTGTCTTCCAAATTTCTTGGCATAGACAAGTGAGCACTTCTGGTGCTTCATCCGTTTGTTGAAACACCTCAATTGATATTCCATCAATTCCTGGAACCTTGTTTTTCACCAATACCTTCAGTGCAGCTTGGGCTTCTTCTCTCTCAGTACCATCGGTTCCTGATCATATGCTACCTCTTAAAATGGTTGAATGCTGACTAATTCTTTTTGGTATAATGACTCTGTGTATTCCTTCCAACTTCTTTTGATGCTTCCTGCATCATTTAATATTTTCCCCATAGATTCCTTCACTATTGCAACTTGAGGCTTGAATTTTTTCTTCAGTTCTTTCAGCTTGAGAAACTCTGAGTGTGTTCTTTCTTTTGGTTTTCTATCGCCAACTCTTTGCACATGTCATTATAATACTTAGGCTTCTCGAGCTGCCCTTTGAAATCTTCAGTTCTTTTACTTTATCATTTCTTCCTTTTCCTTTAGCTGCTCAACGTTCAAAAACAAGTTTCAGAGTCTCCTCTGACACCCATCTTGGTCTTTTCTTTCTTTCTTTCCTCTCTTTTCAATGACCTCTTGCTTTCTTCATGTATGATATCCTTGATGTCATTCCACAACTCATCTGTTCTTCAGTCATTAGTGTTCAATGTGTCAAATCTATTCTTGAGATGGTCTCTAAATTCAGGTGGGATATACTCAAAGCTGTGTTTTGGCTCTCGTGGACTTGCTCTGATTTTCTTCAGTTTCAACTTGAACTTGCATATCATCAATTGATGATCTGTTCCACAGTCTGCCCCTGGCCTTATTCTGACTGTTGATATTGAGCTTTTCCATTGTCTCTTTCCATAGATGCAGTCGATTTGACTTCTGTGTATTCCATCTGGTTAGGTCCATGTGTTTATGTTGGTTAAAAAAAGGTATTTTTAATAAAGAAGTTGTTGGTCTTGCAAAATTCTTTTGTTCGATCTCTAGCACCATTTCTATCACCTAGGCCATATTTTCCAACTACCAATCCCTCTTCTTTGTTTCCAACTTTCACATTCCAATCACCAGGAATTGTCAATGTCTGTCAGTTTGCCGTACTGTGGGGGCTTGTGTGTTGCTGTGATGCTGGAAACTATTCCACCGGTATTCAGTTACCAGCAGGGTCACCCAAGGAGGACAGGTTTCAGCTGAGCTTCCAGACTAAGACAGACTAGGAAGAAGGATCCAGCAGTCTACTTCTGAAAAGCATTAGCCAGTGAAAACCTTATGAATAGCAGCAGAACATTGTCTGATATAGTGCTGGAAGATAAGCCCCCCAGGATGGAAGGCACTCAAAAGATGACTGGGGAAGAGCTGCCTCCTCAAAGTAGAGTCGACCTTAATGACGTGGATGGAGTAAAGCTTTCGGGACCTTCATTTGCTGATGTGGCATGACTCAAAATGGGAAGAAACAGCTTCAAACATCCATTAATAATCGGAACCTGAAACATACGAAGTATGAATCTAGGAAAATTGGAAATCATCAAAAATGAAATGGAATGCATAAACATCGATATCCTAGGCATTAGTGAGCTGAAATGGACTGGTACTGGCCATTTTGAATCAGACAATCATATAGTCTACTATGCTGGGAATGACAACTTGAAGAGGAATGGTGTTGCATTCGTTGTGAAAAAGAACATTTCAAGATCTATCCTGAAGTACCACCCTGTCAGTGATAGGATAATATCCATAGGCCTACAAGGAAAACCAGTTGATACAACTATTATGCAAATTTACCAACCACTAAGGCCAAGATGAAGAAACTCAAGATTTTTATCAGCTTCTGCAGTCTGAAATTGATAGACCATGCTGTCAAGATGCACTGATAATTACAAATGTATGTATGCACCTCTTTTATGGCTCCAAGGTCGCTGAGTGGTACAAATGGTTTGTACTGGACTACTAACTAAAGAGTCAGAGTTGACTCTACGGCAATGGGTTTGGTTTTTTTTTTTTTTTGGGTACTAACCTAAAAGTTGGTGGTTCAAACTCTCCCAGAGGTGTCATGGGGGGGGGGTGGAAAAAAAAAGATCAGGCAATCTGCTTTCATAAAGATTACAGCCAAGAAAACCCTATGGAGCACGGTTTTATTCTGTAACACGTAAGGTTTCCATGATTTGGAATCAACTTGATGGCAATAGGTTTGTTTTTGGTTTTTTTTTTTATGGCTCTCTATACTCTTTGTAAGGAGCACTGGTGGTGCAGTGGTTAAGTGCTCAGCTGCTAACTAAAAGGTTAGTGGCTCAAATCCACCAACCAAATACGTGGCAGCCTGCTTCTGTAAAGTTCTACTCTGTTCCATAGGGTCACTCTGAGTTAGAATCTACTCGACAGCAACAGGTTATACTCTGTGTAACACAATTATTTATATCCATGTCTTATCTGTATTTCTAGATTGTAAGCTCCTTAAGACAGGCAGCTGTTGCGGCTATTTCACCTTCGAGTCTCTCACAATGCCTAATTGTTCACTTACAGATAATAGATGCTCGATAAAGTTTATTGAATCTATACATGATTAATGTTCAAATGGCCATAGAAAGCTTTTTCTTTTTTTTATGTATTTGTGAGAAACAAGAATGTTCATCCCCTCCCATCAAAAATATTGTTAGGAATCTTCATTTCCAAAGGCTTTGTTAATGTAATTGAAAAGCAAAGAAGGTTATATAAATATGTATAAGTCTGTGATGTTTTTGATCCCGTAAAGAGTCAATGCTAATGAATTCAATTTAATCAAGTTCAGCAAATATTGTGCGCCTATGATGCCCAAGACTCATAGTGTGTCCAGAGAAAGTCTCATTTCAATGGGACAATTGGGATAATATATCTAAACACATTTGAGCTCCCACATGTGACCTCAGCAGTCAGAAAGCAATTCTCCTGTTTTTGGACTGTAGCCATTTATTTATTCATTCATTCAGCAGAACTTTATTGGACACCCATTAGATACGGTCATGACAGCTCTGGATTAGATATTTTGGAAGGAAGGACTGCCTACTTGGAATTAAAAGTTCAGTAGATTAGGCACTTTACAGAGAGCAAGAGACATGGGGTCAATTTCCCAGCCCTGGGCACAGTGGTTAAGAGCTCACCTGCTAACCAAAAGGCCATCAGTTCGAATACACCAGCTATGTCTTGAAAACTCTATGGGGCAGTTCTGCTTTGTCCTATAGGGTTGCTATGAATTAGAATTGACACAACGACAAGGGGTTTGGTTTTTGGTGCTCTGTCACTAAGGCAAAGTGAGCACAACAAGTCACCCCATGGCTCTTGAACTTAGTTTGTTATCTGTAAAATGAGGGTATTAAGCTGAATGATTTCTATCTTAGTTATCTAGTCCTGCTATAACAGCAATGTGGGTGGCTTTAACAAACAAATTTATTTTCTCACGGTTAGGAGCTGTCTTAGTTATTTAGCGCTGCTATAACAGAAATAGCACAAGTGAGCGGCTTTAAAAGACAGAAATTTAGCTTCTTGTAGTTTAGGAGGCCAGAAGTCTGAATTCAGGACGTCACCTCTAGGGGAAGGCTTTCTCTCTCTATCAGCTCTGGTGGAAGGTCCTTGTTCCTTGGTTCCCTGGTGATCTTCACGTGATGTGGCATCTATCTGCCACTATCTCTGCTTGCTTCTCTATGCCTAATTTGCTCTTTTTATATCTCAAAGGTGATTGGCCAAAAACACAGCCTCCACTGATATGGCCTCTAAACATAGCAAAGAAAACCCATTCCCAAATGGAGTTATAACCACATGCATATGGGTTAGGATTTATAACACATATTTTTTTTTGGGGGGGGGTGGGCACAGTTCAATCCATAGCAATGTCTAAGTAATATTAGGAATTAGAAAATTATTGTCCTAGTGGCTCTCGCCAGTCTGTAGAGCCACTTGGCAAGAGGGTATAATGACACTTTAAATCTATACAGTCCTGTCCCTTCTCATGGTGGAGGAATACAGGAGCAAAGTTAGGCTCACCGTTTAAAGGATGAATTTGCGGGGGGTGGTATTTTTTAGTGATGCAATGGTTTTTCACTAATGGAATGGATGTTGAATCATTGGAGGTTTTTTATTATTTGAAGAAAATGAGGTGCCAATTGCAAGTGGGTTGTATTGGTCCCATGTTCTATGAAGTACATCACAAATGCAGTACATATAGGTCCCATGGCCTAGGAAGTCCATCACACTTCCTGGTTACTCATAAGCCATAAAATATCTTATTTAACGTTTCAAAAATACACACGGAATATTAAATAAGAATATTGCGACACATAATCGTTATCAGTTTGCGTTTGAGTGAAAGTTTAGAAAACATGGGGTGACATGTAAAGGCACTTTGTACTTTGTGCACATTGCTGTTCAAGTTTCCTTCTTCTAAGGGCTGCTTTCTCTGCATCACTTCTGCTTGTCTTGGTCAGGAGATGCTCTCCAGCATTGCTAAACTGGACATCGTTTCACATCCCGCTGGCTCCAGGCTTTCTCCTGGCAACATAAGAGGGTCTTCCTCTGCTTTTGCTTTCTTGGGCTACAGCAAGCTGTCTCATGAGAGCAATCCTGAAGGACAGTAGGTCACATTTGCCTCTCTTGTTACATTTCCACGTTACAAAACTGTTTACAATGGCCATGTCAGTAAGGAAATACAGCAATCGATGTCATCATTTGCTAGATTGTCTTCTGATTGCATACCTTTCATGCATCTGGTCAAAGCTGTTCACTCCTCCCCTAACTGCACTATATTGTTTGACTGCATTCGTATACTGAGGAGGAGCCGTCTTTGTTCTTCCTTTTGACAGTAGTGATGTCCTCTGGATTGTGGAACATGGACGAAACTGTCACAGGTTTATTGCCGACACACATCCCTTCATAAGAAACTTAGATTTCCTTCACTGTAAATTATCTTTACTCCTCAGCATTTCTGGCAGTCCCTTTTAAGTTGGCCGCACTGTGCTCACAGCAAGCAGTTCCTGTCATGCATGGTTTTCATCAATCAGTAGGAGGTTAAAGAATTGTTGAAGGCAATGAGCCTATCGGAATGACTGTATGAATTACATAGTCCAATCACAACAGTCTTACTGAGGGAGAGCAATGAATCACTGTCCATGACTTTTTTCCTAAAATATATTTCAAAGTTACTTACAAAGCCCATCTTTGAGTCCATGTACTAATCTACTGGTAATGGCCCTCGAATGGTACCTTGCTTTCCTCAACTGCCGTGGTACCTGATGGCATAACATTTCCTTTAGACATCTATTGAGAGCATTGATAACAGGGCACAGTTTGTGAAGCTGGTTGTAGCCAGGTTGTCCTTTGGTCAAGTCTGTTGAATTGTCATTGCAATGCATGTTCTGGGTTAGTTTCTTGAGTCATGCTTTAGTCATCAATCTTGGAATGGGAGTACTAACAAAGGGCGGGTCACTGGACCAATACAGTTCAGTCTCAGCAAGATGCATACACTCATCATTACATGCACAGCAATGAATGTCTTCATGTCCTCTACAGTTGTAGGGTTCCAGTCTTTACACTTCTCCTGGTTGCATGCAGATTCATTAGTTACTTTAAGATTTCCAACATCTCTTCTGTAAAGACAGACAAGAAATAATCAACTTTAGTTTCTTCATGTGTCAATTCCTCATGAACTTTGGGATCTTGCTCAAGAGAGTTCATTATCCATTCAAAAAAGGAGACATCTTTGCCCTTCAGTTTCTTCTTGTTGATCCCTTTCTCCTGCGTTGCTGGCTGACTCATCATCTTCTGATACTATTTCACTATTTTGTGATGACATCAACAACAAACTTTAGATTTCCCTAGGAGGGATAGTCTCCTCTGAGGTACCTTATTCACAGTCCATCTCAGGGTCTTCCCCACTGTCTGCTTTTGTCAGCATCATCCTCAGAATCATTAGCATTGCTTGACAGAGAAAACAATTGCTCTAGAATTTCTTCAGGCATGACTGTACGCCTGTAATAAGCCATTTCTGAAAAAGAGGAGTGGGTTAGGAAAGAATGATAACAGGGCCAGCAAGAAAAAAAAAAAAAAAAAAAACCTTCCCTGGTGGCAAATGAAAGTGGAAACAAATATCTTAGGCTGGGTTTTCCAGAAAAGCAAAACCAGTGAAACATATATGTAAAGAAAGAGATTTACCTCAAGGAAATGGCTCATGAGCTTGTGGAGGCTGGCAAGTCCCAAATCCTTGGGTCAGGCATCAGGATGGAGGCTTCTCTTGACTCATGGGGTTGCAGGATCTGAGGAGCCCACAATCAACAGGACAGATGATAGGCTGTTGGCACAAGTCCCAAGAACTGAGGTCACATGACGATAGCCCAATAAAGAAGCTGGAGAGAGTGAACCTTGCTGAAACAGCTATTTATATACTAGAGGAAGGCCAAGCCCCCAAGGTAACTCCCCTTTCAACTGTTTGGCAGCTCATAGCAGACCTCATCATGGAGGTGATTGTATCATAACAGATGTCATTAGGAAGGCAAGCACTTTATTGAAAAAAAGTCATCAGGGAGGTGACTAATGCAAGCAGGCCACATCAGTCCCATGTTCCATGAAGCACATCACACATGTGATACATATCAGCCCCACGGCCCAGGTAGTGCATCACAAACTGTTTTCACCCAAATAACTCACTTATTTGAATATTTCCACATGCCAGTAACTGTACCTTCCCAGTAACACAAAGTAAATAGTAAACATATTTGCAAGCATTATCCCGCTGTACAGAAGCCAAAAGACACAGAATTTTCACATAATCACTCCTCTGAGAAGCATCCCCTCATACAAATGGCTCTCAACACTCGAATGTGGCGCAGACCAACTTCTTTGTCTTTAGGCAGTTATACCAGTATCCACTGTGATGGCAGAACATGCTAAAGTGGCTCTAATGCTTGTCAATAAACTTCCAGGGCAGGAAAATGTTAACAGAGCCCATGAAAGGGCAGCAGGTCCTCTCCCAATACCAGGGGCCGAGTCTTGCTGCTGTGCTCTGGTTACCTCCATCACTTAAAGCCTGGAAAAACACCCCGAGATCTATCATCCTTTTGGCTCTAATGTGTACAACTGGATATTATATTAGCATTTTTAATTGAACGGTGATTTGGGTTTTGACAACATGCAAGTGGAGAAATATTTCTTGACTACTGATTATGAAACTTTTTATAAATAAAGCTTTGTAATGTTATTTTAATTTCTTCTCTAATGTTTTATATGATATATATGAAAATATATTTAATTTAAAAATGTTTTGGTTGGATGTAAATAGATAACTGTTATGGATTGAATTGAATCCCCAAAAATGTATGTCAATGGAAGGTCAGCTCAATTGGACTGGACCAAAAGCAAAGAAGTTTCCGGGATAAAACGAATGCTTCAAAGGTCAGCGGAGCAAGGGCGGGGGTTTGGGAACCATGGTTTAAGGGGACTTCTAAGTCAATTGGCAAAATAATTCTATTATGAAAACATTCTGCATCCCACTTTGAAATGTGGCGTCTGGGGTCTTAAAGGCTAACAAGCGGCCATCTAAGATGCATCAATTGGTCTCAACCCACCTGGATCAAAGGATAATGAAGAACACCAAGGTCACACGACAACTAAGAGCCCAAGAGACAGAAAGGGCCACATGAACCAGAGACCTACATCATCCTGAGACCAGAAGAACTAGTTGGTGCCCGGCCACAATCGATGACTGCCCTGACAGGGAGCACAATAGAGAACCCCTGAGGGAGCAGGAGATCAGTGGGATGCAGACCCCAAATTCTCATAAAAAGACCATACCTAATGGTCTGACTGAGACTAGAGGAATCCCGGCGGTCATGGTCCCCAAACCTTCTGTTGGCACAGGACAGGAACCATCCCCGAAGACAACTCATCAGACATGAAAGGGACTGGACAGTGGGTAGGAGAGAGATGCTGATGAAGAATGAGCTAATGATATCAGGTGGACACTTGAAACTGTGTTGGCATCTCCTGTCTGGAGGGGGGATGGGAGGATAGAGAGAGTTGGAAGCTGGCAAAATTGTCATGAAAGGAGAGACTGGAAGGGCTGACTCTTTAGGGGGAAAGCAAGTGGGAGTATGGAGTAAGATGTATATAAACTTATATGTGACAGACTGACTTGATTTGTAAACGTTCACTTGAAGCTCAATAAAAGTTAATAAAAAAAATTGGATACCAAAAAAAAAAAAAAATGTATGTCAATTTGGCTAGGCAATGATTCCCAGTATTATGTGATTGTCCACCATTTTGTCATCTGATGTGATTTTTCTATGTATTGTAACTCCTACCTCTAGGATGTTAATAAGGCAGGAGTAGAGGCAGTTATGTTAATGATTCAGGACTGTCTAAAAGATTAGGTTATATCTTGAGCTAATCTCTTTTGAGATATAAAAGCAGAGAGACTGGGGGATCTCCTACCACCAAGCAAGAAGAGCCAGGAGGGGCGTGCATCCTTTGGACTCAAGGTGCCTGCGCTGAGAAACCCCTAGTCCAGGAGAAGATTGAGGACAAGGACCTTCCTCCAGAGCCAACAGGGAGAGAAAGCCTTCCCCTAGAGCTGACACCATGAATTTGGACTTCTAGCCTACTAGACTGTGAGAGAATAAACCTCTGTCTGTTGAAACCATTCACTTGTGGTATTTCTGTTATAGCAGCACTAGATAACTAAGACAATTGAAATTAACTAGACACTGTGGCTGCTTGAGAGAGATCTGAGATTGGATCAGTTAGCACGCACTCAGTTACAGGTAAGCGCAAACCCAATCAGCAATGACTGAAATCATAAGGACATTTGTTGTTTCTCCAACAAGATGTCTGAGGAAGAGTGGTTCCAGGGGTCAGGGCCTGGATTAGTATCTCTGCCATCTTCTTGCTTTCTCATAGTCATAAGGTGGCTTCTATAGCTCCAGATATCAAATTCTCATGTGTAACCATAGAAAGGAAGCAAAATGCTAGCTAGGGCAGCAGAAGAGATCTCTCCCTGTGTACCTCCCTCCTTTGATTAGAAAGAAAAAAAAAAGTCCTTCTCCTTCCTAGAAGTCTCTCCAACAGACTTTCCCTTTGTCTGAGTAGCAAAGGAGGTTGACAAAGCAAATATCTGTTATTGTAGTTTTAAACCTCTCCTGTGGAAAGAATAGAAGGGCTGAGCAGATTGAGCATGTCTGTGGATGGCCTACCAAAAGGGTCTACCAGGGTCCATTGCTTTGGCCATGTACCATCTGTAGACATTGTTCCTCCTCATATGCCTTGTAGGTGGAACACTCTCACCCATTGCCTGAGGGAGAACAACACTGTTCTTATTTACTCAACAAGAAGTCTGGACATAGGTAGTTCAAGGCATTTCCATATATCAAGGCAGCAGGTTGTCATCTCGTCCAGATTTGGGCCTTCTTCTCATGGTCCCAAAATAGCTGCCACAGCTCCAGGCAGTATATCCTCACCTAACCATGTCCAAAGGCAGAAAAGAAGGTCACATAAGAGTGTTTTTCTTATGTGCCTCCCTCCTTCCCAGGGGCCCCCAACAGAGTTCTGTGAATACCACCTTCAGTTGCAAAGGAGGCTTGGAAAATGAGCTTCTAGCATTTTCATTTTTTATAGTGGGAGGAGGGCGAGGGAGAAGGGGATTTGGAGCATAGCCAGACAGCAGTGTTTGCCATGGGATCATGCCTATTGATCTTAGTCCTTCAATCTCCCACTTGGAAATATATAAGCCATCTGTTTTCCCTTCCTGCCGAGTAGTAGGTTATGAATAAATTATGCTGTCAGAGCCCAGAGAGTCCTTAAAACAAACTACTGTCAATCCAAGGCCCTCAATTCATTAAATCCGTATTAGTTTCTATTGCTCATTTGATGGCATCTGATTGTTCCCTAGGATGGGAAGTACTGGTAGGATAGAAGAAACGGAGATTACTTCAAATCTATCCTAACCTACCCCCTACCCCCAGTGATGAATAATCATGAGACCCCAGGTACTCCAGTCATTCCTGGGTAACCAGTGAGCTGAGGGTACAAGCACAGGGCAAGGGATATATTAATTTCCTAGGGCTGCCATAATAAATTATCACCACGTGGTTGGCTAAAGACATCAGAAATTTATTGTCTCGTAGTTCTGGAAGCTGGGAGTCTCAAATCAGGGTTTCAACAGGGCTATACTTTCTCTGAAGGCTCTAGGGGAAGATCCTTTCTTGTCTCATGGAAAGTTCCCCTCATTTTCGCTGACCCTCTACCAAACTCATGCCCTTTTCTAGTGATTGGTGTTTCTTGCCGACATGTCCAAAGTAAGTGAGCTGAAGACTCACCATCCTGTGAATCTGTGGTGATGATTCAAAGAATCATTGCAAGTAAAGCATTTAAGAGCAGTGCCAAGCACAGTGTTACCACTAGCTCTGCCCCATGAGAAGGAAAGATCCCCTGGTAGAATTTACGTTTCTTCTTGTAACTGCTGGCTCTGAATTTCCACTGCAGCTAAAAGGGTCCAGTTCCAGGGACTATCTTGTCACTTCATGCTCTCCGATTCTTTCTGCATGCAAACCACACTCAGTGCCATCTTGATTCTTCCACTCCTCCACATACCTCCAACCTACAAAACTGGGTGTGCAGAAGGCTTCCTGAAGTTTTCGGGCAATGAGAGGAATTTTTAACACAGTGCTACACAGTTTAGGGGGCTCTGGGTGGCACAGTCAAGTGCTTAACTACTAGCTAGAACGCACCCAGATGTGCCTCGAAAGAAAGGTCTGGTGATCTGCTTTCGAAAGGTTGCAGCCTTGAAAACCCTACAGAGCAGTTCTACTTTGCACACATGGAGTCGCCATGAATTAGAATCAACTTGATGGCAACTGACAACAAAAACAACAAAACACAATTTAGATTTAAATATGATTCCCAGTTCTTAAAAGTCTTTAGGACCCTACGGTCCCCAGCTACTTGTCCCCCCTGCCCCACCCTTTCCTGATTGTCTCTTTCCCTACCTGTCATCTTTCCTCCAGGGCACCACTGGGTGGGTTTGAACCGCCCAGTGGTTAGTAGTGGGGTGTAAACCATCTGCACCACCCAGGGACCTGCCTTTGTTTTTTCTCTGTCTCTTTAGAGTTAGATACTTGGGGTTTTACCTTTTGTGCCTAAAATTCTTAGTATTTTCTTAAGCAAAGATAGTTCTGTCCTAAGAGGAATTTAAGTTGCAGTTTTTCCAAATAACAAAACATCCACTTCTGTGTATGTTAAAGATGACAGCTAATTGTGATGATAAAACACAGGGAACAGATAGTCTGACAAGCAAGCTTATGGGCCATTTAAATGGGAACTAATAATAAAACGACAACTAACGACTATCATTAGCATGGGTTTGACAGTTTACAAAGCACTTTCAAATTCCTTATTGTCTCATTTGAAAGAATTTCCTTTTTTTTTGTTTGGGCCTGGACCAAAATCCAAACCAAAGCCATTGCCATTGAGTCCATTCCGACTCATAGCGACCTTACAGGACAGAGTAGAACTGCTCCATAGGGTTTCCAAGGAGCGGCTAGTGGATTTGAACTGCTAACGTTTTTGTTAGCAGCTGTAGCATATAGCTAGAGCTTTGTACCGGAGAAGAGGGCAGCGGTGGTGCAGTGGTGGCTCAGTGGTAGAATTCTTGCCTCCCATGTAGGAGACCTGGGTTTGATTCCTGGCCAATGTACTTCATGTGCAGCCACCATCCCTCTATCGCCGGAGGCTTGCATGTTGCCACGATACTGAGTAGGTTTCAGCGGAGCTCCCAAACTAAGACAGACAAAGAGGAGAGACCTGGTAATTTATTTTCAAAAATCTGCCAGTGAAAACCCTGTGGATCACAATGATCCCATCTGCAACTGATCATGAGGATGGCACAGGACTGGGCAGCATTTCGTTCTGTTGTGCATGAGGTCACCAGGAGTTGGGGGCTGACTGGATGGTAGATAACAACAAAGCCAGAGAAGACACACACATACACACGTGTGTGCACAGCTCTCTGCTTTGGGAGGCTCTGCAATGCTTATGTAAAGCTCCATGAGGGGCAAGCCCTCAGATCAATCTATAGAGAAAGTCATTGGTACAGTGCCTATTGATCCGAAGCTCTGGGCTTGAAAACCCTAACACAATGGGCCACCAGGACAAGACATGGCCTTGTTCTCTTAGTGGATATTGGGTTTCTAAAAATGCAGACAAAGGAAAGATGGATTCATCTTCCTTGGGGATTACTGGGTCCTTTCTCAGCATGTCTGGAAGAGGGGTCCTGATGAATCACACTCCACATCCATGGTTCAAGCAGCAGAAATCTGAAACTTGAACTAAGATTTAAGTACTTCCATGCACACAGCCTTTCATCTTTAAGGACCAATTCACAGTGTACGTTTTATACATCTTTATAGGATCATGTAGTCATTCCTGGATCATTGTTTCTTAGCCAGTGGAGGGTGGAGTGACACATAAGTGACTGTGTTCGACGGAGAGCCTGGTTTGACACATATTCACATATTTCATTGGGGGAGACCGTAAATATCTTCCACACACGTGTCTGGATAGCTGTGTGATGCTTCATTTTGGAAAGCAGCAATAACAACTTCGTCATTAAGCAACAGAGAGGCTAATGTGTCAGTTGGCCTAGTGGAGAAAACAAACAAGGATTATCTTGTCAAGTCATAAAGTGGATTGTGCTTTTGCTCCAGTCCCTGGCTTCTGGGTTCCACAGTTCAAGGACTTGATAATAACCTGTGGTTGGAACTTATGGTTTCTACCACCTCAGTTATTTCACCAGCATCCTGTCTGCCATGACTGTGAGGGGCAATATGTTTCTGCTAGAAGCCCATGGCTTGGTACAGTCATAGCCTGGGCCTTTTCACAGTGTTCCTGAATCGCTGCTGAAATGGAGCACTGTGACCTGGTCAGGCATGTCCCTAAGGCTCTTTGCCACCTGTCATAGCTTTTAACACACTGCATTGTAATTGTCCAATCACTTCTTGGTCTCTGTTGCTAGATCAAAAACTGTGAAGACAAGGACTGTGTCCTGTTTATCTCCATATATCCAGCATCTGGAGTCACTAGGGGTGTAAATGATTAAGCACTCAGCTGCTAACCAAAAGGTTGATGGTCGAGTCCACCCAGAGGTTTTTCTGAAGAAAGGCGTGGTGATCTAATTCCATAAAATCAACCATTGAAAACTCCATGGAGCACGGCTCTACTCTGACACACATGGGGTTGCCATGAGTCAGAGTTGATGCAAGGATGACTTTTTTTTTTTTTAATTCAGCATTTAACACAATGTCCAGACTATGGTAACTGATCAATAGGTTTGTTGACTGAATGAATGAATGACCCTGTCATTCAAAATGAGTTTTTTTAACAGAATGATTACTCTCTAATTTCCTCTGATTACTTTATGTCTCTTGCATTGCATGTAGGTAATGAATATAGAGAACATTTACACATTATTTACTTACTTTCTGCCTCAGTAGACATGGCAATGAATAATTCCATCATAAAATGAAATAACATTTCAAAGTAAAGTACAATGGGTTGGAAGCATGGGAGAGGGGATGCCTACACTTGTCCTGAGGTCAGACTTGATGGGGGGTATGAGCATCTTCAGCTGGCAGTGGGTCTCAGCCCCTTCCCAGGAGGAGTTTGAAAGGTAGGTGGCAGTGCTTATCAATATTAGGGAAAACTGGTGACACTTCATAGGTGGGGCTCAAGGTTGCTAAACATCCTGTAACATGACAGTCAATCTCCTATGATGAAGAATTTTCTGCCCAAAATGCCACTGATACCCGTCATGGATTGAATTGTGTCCTCCCAAAATATCTGTCAAGTTGGCTAGGTCATGATTCCCTTGTATGATTGTGTGGTTGTCTACCACTTTATCTTCTGACTTGATTTCCCTACATGTTGTAAATCCTATCACAATGATGTAATAAGACGGATTACTGGCAATTATACTGATGAAGTTTACGAGATTAGGTAGTGTCTTGGCCAATCTCTTCTGAGATACAAAAGAGAGAAGTGAACAGAGAGACATGGGGACCTCATACCACCAAGAAAGTAGTGCCAGGAACAGAGCATGTCCTTTGGACTGGAGATTCCTGCACAGAGATGCTCCCAGACCAAGAGAAGACTGATGATGAGGACCCTCCTCCAGAGCTGACAGAGAGAAAAGATCTTCCCCTGGAGCCAGTGCCCTGAATTCGGACTTCTAACTTACTGGACTGTGAAAGAATAAACTTCTCTTTGTTAAAGCTGTCCACTTGTGGTATTTCTGTTACAGCAGCACTAGATGACTAAGACAACGCCCAAAATAAAAGTGACCTTTTATATTGTAAATCTGTTTAATTTCTGGATATGATGTTTCTTCCCTTCCTCCACCTCCTTTATCCTTCAATTCTTCCCTTCATTCCTTCATCCCTTCCTTCCTCCCTCCTTCCTTCCTGCCTTCCCCATTCCTTTCTCCCTTTCCTTCCCTCTCCCTCTTCTTTCTCCTTCCTTCCTTCCTTCCTTCCTTCCTTCCTTCCTTCCTTCCTTCCTTCCTTCCTTCCTTCCTTCCTTCCTTCCTTCCTTCCCTTCCTCCCTTCCTCCCTCCCTCCCTTCCTTCCTTCCTGTCTTCTTTTATTTCTTTTCTCCTTCCTCCCTTAGAATATTTATTGAGCTTCTACTGGTGGGAAAGCATGGTGAGGGTTATGAAGATCAATCAGACAGACTTTGCCTCAGGGATCATCACAGTCACGCAGGGGAAGATATGACATGTGCTTAAACAATGATAGAACAGAGCAGAAAGTAATAAGTGGAAGGGAAGTAAAGGCAAAGTATTACAGAGGCTCAGAGGAGGGAGAGAGGTATCTGATGTTTTCAATGAAATGCTTCTTTTAACTCAATACTTGATCATGTTTTATAGAGCTTGCTCGGCTGCTAATCAAAAGGTTGGTGGTTTGAACTCACCCAGCAGCTCCATGGGAGAAAAACCTGGCAATCTGCTCACATAAAGATTACAGCTGAGAAAGCCCTATTGAGCAGTTCTGCCCTGTCACCTGGGGTCACCATGAGTTGGAATCGATTCCATGGCACCCAACAACAGTTTACAAAGGCCTCTAATACATACAAGTAGTCCTGATTTACATATCCCAGTTATGATGAGCGGCCTTATGACTGTCTGGGTTTTTTTTTTTTTTTTTTTGTACCTCTTATCTTTATTAATATGTACTACTTACAATGTTGCAGCACATAATTTGCTGATGTCATAATATCTATAAGTTTATATGTTATGTTTTCAACCCCCAAAGACAAATAAAGATCAAATTTATAAAGATACTGATAGTACTGATAATAAAAGGCAATAATAATGAAAACTTTTAAAAAAATGAGGTATTCGGCTTATGTTAGAACACTTGACGGTGTCCTCAGAACCACTTGATGGTGTCGGCAGAAGAGAACCTTGTCATAAGTTGGGAGTTACTGTAGAGTACAACCTGTGAAAGCGGTATCTGTGTACAGCAGAAACCCGCCAGAGAAGGAAAACTCAAATATTTCCCAGTAAAACGAGCAAGAGAACAGTGATAAGACTGTACCCTGTCAAAAGCGGAAAGCTTTTGAGACCCAGAAAAACGAGGCAGTCCTGTCAAATTTCAGCTCTCACAGGTTTCACCGTATATGGATTCTGGTTTATATTAATCCTCATGATAATCCTATAAAGGCATTATTTTTGCTCTTGGATTTAGTCCTTACAGCTTCTCACTTCCTTCGGTGTGGCCAGCAGGCCAGCCCTGCAGCTGTGCCCTCCCCTCTTAGCTGGTTTGGCCAATGGGGAGCCTCGGGAGATTGTGGCTTCTCCAATAAGCAGCAAGTTGCTGCTACTCCTGTGGGGCTCCACCTCCCACCAGATAGGCAGCTGTGCCCAGGCTCCAAAGCTCAGCCACCTACCCTTTCTTTTCCAGCTGAAGGTTCCCTCTTCCTACCGTCCCCTTCCACTTACTCCATCATCTGGGTAAGTAACCCTTTGCAATAAATTCCCTCGGTCGTAAGTACTTGAAGGGAATTTTGTTTTCCTAATTAGTCCCTAATTAGTAGGAAAGCCTTATTAGGAACATTTAAGAGACAAGGAGAGAGTTCAATGACTTTCCCAAGGTCAACAGGGATAATAGGCAGAACCCGGGTCCATTCATCTCCTGACTCCAAATCCAGGCCTTTATCTACTACCTCGTGCTGCTTCCATGGAGACAACAGCAATGAAGAGTAATATAAAGACCTTTCCAAGATTATATGAAAGCCATAGCAGATTGTTGTGTTTCTTCCTGCATGCTTTTAAGTTTGAAAGGGCTTTAAGCTTGTGTGATGTGGCTTTTGTTTTGATTTGTTCTGGGAAAAAGTTAATATGTTAGCTAGATTAGGGAAATGCCACCTAAGAGCCTTTGGATAGTAGCCTGACATTTGACAAAGTCTCTCATGACTTCTGGTGGAACAATGTATGCCAGTATGGTCACGTGGGTTAGTAAATGACAGGTGTAAGATAACAAGCAGTTCTCATGGTACTTCATGCTGTAATGTCTCAAAATATTGTTATGGTTATCTCAGCTTAGAAAGAGGAAGAGTCAAAGTCATATTGAAAATGTGTTGGGTTTAGAAATGTTTCTATAAGCATATGAATCCGAGATAAATATATACAGGTACTACACCCTGGCTGCAAGAATGTTTTAATTCCTAAATGTCACTAAATTACTAAATGTTAGCGAGTAATCGCAAGGATCCCTGGTGGTACAGTGGTTAAGCATTAGGCTGCTAACTAGAAGATTGGATGTTAAAACCCACCAGCCACTCCATGGGAGAAAGATGTGGCAGTCTGCTTCCCTAAAGATCACAGACTTGGAAACCTTATGGGGCAGTTCTACTCTGTCCTATAGTGTCGCTGTGAGTCGGAATCAACTCAATGGCTACAATCACTAAGTCAGTTGAGTTAATAATAATAATGAATAATAATATTATAATTATATAATATTTATTTATATTAATAATAATATTTATAATAATAATAATAATGAAGGCTTTATGAGGATGAACCTGTTTTGAAGTAAGGGCCTTGGGAACACAGGCCAGTGAGGAGGTGGTCCTGGGGAAGTAGATAGGAGGTGCCTCTGTAAGAAGGCTGAGCTGGGGGAGTGGGGAGGTGGGGGAGGGATGCGGCTTTCTCACATGGCACCTAGACTTGACTCTTATTTCTCCTATAAAACAAGTAAATAAAAATGGGAGCCCAGAAGCCTCAAGTCACAGCCCAGGAATGGTCACTTACCATTATACCGGTCACCAGCCAAAGCTATTCTGCCTTGACAGCAGGGGTAGGGGTAGGGGGAATAGGAGGAAGGGCGATTGGTGGTGCTGGTTCCTTCTGTGTGCAACAGAGAAAATGTCCCAGGAAAGTCATAAATCAACGCTGGACTGAGACAAGATGAGAATTAAACTTCTGTTGTGTTACGTCGCTCAGATGTGAGGGTTTATTACCGCAGTATAGCCTAATTTCTGTACAAAGACTTTGGAAGGAGATTGTGATGGTTAACTTTATGTGTCATCTTTGCTAGTCCATGGTTTCCCGTTGTTTGGTCAAACACTAGTTTAGTTGCTGTTATAGAGTAGTTACATGTGGTTAAATCAGTTGGCGTTAAGTACAGCAGATTACCTTCCTAATGTAATATAATATAAAATGTAATGTATCAATTGAATGCCTTAAGAGTATAAAGGGCATTCCCCTAGGGTGTAGACTGCCTCCAGATGTAAATGGATATTTTGACAGAACTATGACCTCATTCTTCCCATTGCCTGACTACAGATCTTGGGATGCAGGCCTGTAGGGGGTCTCAAGCCTGTCATCTGACCTACAGATTTTGGACTTGCCAGCCCACTTTAAAGTGTTAAAAAAGCAAGATATCAATTTGAGTATTTGCAATTAGCACATATGCATGGGAAAGCTGGACAATGAATACGGAAGATCGAAGAAGAATTGATGCCTTCGAATTATGGTGCTGGCAAAGAATATTGAATATACCATGGACTTCCAGAAGAACAAATGAATCTGTCTTGGAGGATGTACAGCCAGAGTGCTCCTCAGAAGTGAGGATGGTGAGATTTTATCTCACTTACTTTGGACATGTTATCAGGAGGGACCAGTCCCTGGAGAAGGACATCATGCTTGGAAAAGCAGAGGGTCAGTGAAAGAGAAGACACTCGATGAGAGGGATTGACACCATGGCTGAGTTCAAGCATATCAATGATTATGAGGATGGCTCAAACATAGCAATGATTGTGAGGATGGTACATGCCTGGGCAGTGTTTGGTTCTGTTGTACATAGGGTTGCTATGAGTCGGATCTGACTGGACACGTATAACAACAACAGCCCACTACAACTGTATAACCAACTCTTTAAAATAAACCTCTTCCTCTGCTTTCTCTCTCTATCATCCTAATCTATCTTTCTTTTTTCAAAGTGAGATATATATCTTACTAGTTCTGTTTCTCTAGAGGACCCTAAGACAAGCACTAATCAATGAACTGCTGCTGGTTACCTAGAAAAATGTGTACAGTGGTGTAGGACGAGGCCCTACTCTCTGTTAATGACCCGTATATGTATAGTGTGGATCCACATATCTTTAAATAGTTTTTCTCTGTCAACTAATGAGGCTGAGCATCTTCTCAGATGTTTACTAGTCATTTGGATATGCGTTGGTAGGAAGTGTCTGTTAATATTCTTTGGCCGTTTAATCAATTTTTTGATTTTTTTCAAATTCTTTTTACCATCTGATTATGAGCTTCCTGTAGGTTACATGTGTTGTGGATGTCTTCTCTCACTTTGTGTTTTGCCTTTTCACTCTCTCGATGGTGTCTTTTGACAAATATAAGTTTCTAATTTTAAAATATTCCTATTTATCAATTTTTGCATGCTTAGTACTTTCGTGTACTGTTTAAGAATATCTGCCTACCCCAAAATCATGTAGATGTCCTCCCGTGTTCTGGAAATTTTATCACGTTATCTTTAGCATTCGGATATATAGCCCACAAGGAATTCATTTTTGTGTGTGTGGTGTGAGTAGGAGTCAGGTTTTATTATTTTCTATGTGTATCCTACCACCCTTGCCCCATTTGTTGGAAAGCCCGGCCTTTCCCCAGGTTCTGTAGTGTCACCTTTGTCATAAATCAAGTGTCCTTACAGATGCAGGTCTATCTCTGGACTCTCTATCCTACTCCATTGGTTTGTTTTTCTAGCTTAGCTCCAATACCACTCTCTTTTAATTTTAAAATACATTTTGATATCCAGGAGAGTAGTATGCTAATATTTTTGCTCTTCAATATTATATTGATTTTTGTTCTTTTATTTCCATATAAATTTTAGAATCACCTTGTAAATTTCCACAATAACAACTGCAAAAAACCTAAAGGGAGTTTGTTTTGGATTGCATTGAATTAGTAAATAAAATTAGATAAATTGACATCTTGGTAATATTGAGTCTCCAATATGTATATATGTTATATCCCTCAATTTGTTTAAGTATTCTTTAATTTATTGCAGTAGTATCTTATAGTTTTCTATGTAGAGGTCTTACATATCTTTTTAAAAAGATTTTTCAAACATATTTGATGTTTTTGGATGTTATAGCAAATGGATTCCATTTTAAAATTTTATTTTCAAATCATTTTTGCTGGTATAAAGAAATGCGATTAATTGGTATATATTTACCATGGATCTAGTGGCCTTATAAAATCTTATAAATAAAAATGTTAGTTATTTATACAAATACCAGTTTATAGGAGTTTTATAGTTGGTCACTTTGGACATTGTACGTATATAATCATGCATTCTGAAGAGCAAGGGTGAAGAGATAGAAAGAAGTAAAAACGTTGTTCTGTTTTTTTCCGTCTCCAATCCTTATATATTTATTTCTCTTTCTGGCCTTATTGTAGTGGCTAGGACCTCTAAAAAAAAACTCGAGTACGATATAAATATAAGTTGGTGATAGTAGGCATCCTTGATTTATTCCAAATCAGAGGATAAAAGCTTTTAACATTTACCATGAACTGTGATGATTTGTACACATTTTGATAGCTACTTTTTAATGAAGGATATTTTATTTTTGTTAAGATTCTTTTTTTTTTGGTCAGAGGATATTTAATTTCTATATTTGATGAGATGATTACATTTTTTCTTTTAGTCCCTTAATGTAGTAAAATAAATTTTTAAAAATATTAAATGAAACTTTTATTTTTATATTAAAATATTTAATATATTTTATATTTATATTAAAACCAAGTCGATCATTTTTATATTTTGCTAAATGTGATTTGGTAAAAATTTGTGTAGGATTTTGTATCTATGTAAATGAGAGAGCTGGACCTTTAATTTTCTTTATTTTTATATTCCTGGTAGAGTCTGGTTTCAGTGTTATGCTGTTTTCATAAAATAAAGAAGTATTTCTTCTTTTAACACGCTACAGAAGAATTGTTAGTCGGGCAGGCTCTTTTTCTTTTTTAAGATCTCCTAGACTGTTTGGGACTGCTTGTAAAGGCACATAAATTTGAAAATTGCTTTTCAATTTCTGAAAAGAAGGCTGTTGGAATTTTGATTACTATTGTGTTTATCTATAAGTTGCTTTGGGTAGTATTGATATCTTAAAAGTATTAAGTCTTCAATCCATTAACATGAATGTCTTTTCATTTATTTAGGTCTTTAACTTATTTCAGCAATCTTTTATAGTTTTCGGTATACAAATCTCTCACCTTCCTGATTAAATTTATTCCTAGGTATTTTATTCTTTTAGTTGCTATTATAAATGGATTTGTTTTCTTAATTTCCTTTTTGGTTTGCTTATTGCTGGTGTACAGAAACTCAACTGATTTTTGTGTGTTGACTTTGTACCTTGCAACTTTGCCGAATTAATTTATTATTCTAGGAGCTGATTTGCTTTAGCTACTCGAATTTCAAAAGCAAATGTCAGCAAACAGAAGAAATGACAAAGTAAAAGCAGAAGACTTCAAAGGGCAGCTCCAGAAGACAAAGTAAAGTGTTATGATGACATGTGCAAAGACCTGGAGTTAGAAAGCCAAGAGGGAAGAACACACTTGGTATTTCTCAAGCTGAAAGAACTGAAGAAAAAATGCAATCTTTGAGTTGCAATATTGAAGGATTCTCTGGGAAAATATTGAATGACACTGGAAGCATCAAAAGAAGATGGAAGAAATACACAGAGTCACGATACCAAAAAGAATTAGTTGACATGCAACCATTTCAGGAGGTAGCATATGATCAGAAACAGATGGTACTGAAAAAAGAAGTCCAAGCTGCACTGAAGGCATTGGAGAAAAATAAGGCCTCTGGAATTGACAGAATACCAATTGAGATGTTTCAACAAACAGATACAGCACTGGAAGTGCTCACCCATTTATGCCAAGAAATTTGGAAGACAACTACCTGGCCAACTGACTGGAAAAGATCCATATATATGCCTATTCCAAAGAAAGGTGACCCAACTGAATGCTGAAATTATCAAACAATATCATTAATATCACAGACAAGTAAAATTTTGCTGAAGATTTTTCAAAAGCAGCTGTAGCAGTACATCAACAGGGAACTGCCAGAAATTCAGGCCAGTTTCAGAAGAGGACATGGAACGAAGGATATCACTGCTGATGTCAGATCGATCCTGGCTGAAAGCAGAGAATACCAGAAAGATGTTTACCTGTGTTTTATTGACTATGCAAAGGCATTTGACTGTGTGGATCATAACAAATTATGGAAGACATTGCAAAGAATGAGAATTCCAGAACACTGAATTGTGCTCATGAGGAATCTATACATAGATCAAGAGGCAGTTGTTCAAACAGAACAAGGGGATGTTTCGTGGTATAAAGTCAGGAAAGGTGTGTGTCAGGGTTGTATCCTTTCACCATACTTATTCAATTTGTATGCCAAGAAAATAACCTGGGAAGCTGGACTATATGAAGAAGAACAGGGCACAAGAATTGGAGGAAGAATCATTAAGAACCTGCATTATGCAAATGACACACCCTTGCTTGCTGAAAGTGAAGAGGACATGGAGTACTTACTGATGAAGATCAAAGACCACAGCCTTCAGTATGGATTACAACTCAATATACAGAAAACAGAAATCCCCACAACTAGACCAGTAAGCAACATCATGATAAATGGAGAAAAAAGATTGAAGCTGTCAAGGATTTTATTTTACTTGGATCCACAATCAACACCCATGGAAGCAGCAGTCAAGAAATCAAAAGCTGCATTGCACTGGGCAAATCTACTGCAAAAGACCACTTTAAAGTGTTAAAAAGCAAAGATGTCACCTTGAAGATTAAGGTGTGCCTAACCCAAGCCATGATGTTTTCAGTTGCCTCATATGCATGCAAAAGCTGGACAATGAGTAAGGAAGACCAAAGAATTGGCGCCTTTGAATTATGCTGTTGGTGAAGAATATTGAACATACCACAGACTGCCAAAAGAACAATTACAGCCAGAGTGCTCCTTAGAAGCAAGGATGGCGAGACTATGTCTCATGTTTTTTGGTATCAGGGTAATACTGGACTCATAGAATGAGTTAGAAGGTGGGGCAGTCTGCTTCCATAAAGATTATGGCCTTGAAAACCCCATGGTGGCAGCTCTACTCTGTCCTATAGGGTTGCCATGAGTCGGAATTGACTTGATGGCAATAGGTTTTTTTTTTTAATAATTTTTATTGTGCTTTAAGTGAAAGTTTACTAATCAACTCAGTCTATCATACAAAAACCCATATATACCTTGCTACACACTCCCAGTTACTCTCCCCCTAATGAGACAGCCCACTCTTTCCCTCCACTCTCTCTTTTTGTGTCCATTTCGCCAGCTTCTAACCCCCTCCACCCTCTCATCTCCCCTCCAGGCAGGAGATGGCAACATAGTCTCAAGTGTCCATCTGATCCAAGAAGCTCACTCCTCACCAGCATCCCTCTCCAACCCATTGTCCAGTCCAATCCATGTCTGAAGAGTTGGCTTTGGGAATGGTTCCTGTCCTGGGCCAACAGAAGGTCTGGGGGCCATGACCACCAGGGTCCTTCCAGTCTCAGTCAGACCATTAAGTCTGGTCTTATGAGAATTTGGGGTCTGCATCCCACTGCTCTCTTGCTCCCTCAGGGGTTCTCTTTTGTATTCCCTGTCAGGGCAGTCATTGGTTGTAGCCGGGTACCATCTAGTTCTTCTGGTCTCAGGATGATGTAGTTCTGGTTCATGTGGCCCTTTCTGTCTCTTGGGCTTGTAATCGCCTTGTGTCCTTGGTGTTCTTCATTCTTCTTTGATCCAGGTGGGTTGAGACCAATTGATGCATCTTAGATGGCTGCTTTCTAGCATTTAAGACCCCAGATGCCACTCTTCAAAGTGGGATCCAGAATGTTTTCTTAATAGATTTTATTATGCCAGTTGACTTAGATGTCCCCTGAAACCATGGTCCCCAGACCCCTTCCCCTGCTACGCTGGCCTTCGGATTTTTTCTTTTAACCAATAAAAGGAAGGATTTATTTGTCATATTGCTATTTTGTGTATGTTGGTGTGTGTCTGATACCTTCCTTGTTCCTCATTTCCTCCATTTTTTAGGTATTTTATTTGTGGTTATCATGAGTATTATGTTTAACATCTTGTTGTTGCTATGTGCCATCGAGTTGATTCTGATTCATAGCAGCAACTCTGTGTATAACAGGATGAAACTCTGCATGGGCCTGCACCATCCTCACAATTGTTATGCATAAGCCCATTGTTCCAGCCACCGTGTCAATCCATGTCATTGAGGCTCTTCTTCTTTTTCACTGACCCTCTACTTTACCAAGTATAATGTCCTTCTCCAGGGACTGATCCCTCCTGACAACAAGTCCAAAGCATGTGAGACATAGTCTCACCATCCTTGCTTCTAAGGAGCATTCTGGTTGTACTTCTTCCAAAACAGATTTTTTTGTTTTTTTGGCAGTCTGTGGCATATTCAATATTCTTCTCCAACACCACAATTCAAAGACGTCAGTTCTTTTTTGGTCTTCCTTATTCAACGTCCAGCTTTCACATGCATGGGAGGCGATTGAAAACACCATGGTTTGGGTCAGGCACACCTTAGTCTTTAAGGTGACATCTTTGCTTTTCAACACTTTAAACAGGTCTTTTACAGCAGATTTGCCCAATGCAATGCATCTTTTGATTTCTCAACTGCTGCTTCCATGGGTGTTGATTGTGGATCCAAGTAAAATGAAATCCTTGACAGCTTCAATCATTTTTCTCCATTTATCATGATGTTGCTTATTGGTCCAGTTGTGAGGATTTTTGTTTTCTTTATGTTGAGGTGTAATCCATACTGAAGG
Organism: Loxodonta africana; assembly: GCF_030014295.1. NCBI lineage: Eukaryota > Metazoa > Chordata > Mammalia > Proboscidea > Elephantidae > Loxodonta > Loxodonta africana. The sequence goes on from NC_087358.1 coordinate 61,969,155, forward strand.
CTGTGGTTTTTGATCTTCATTAGTAAGTGCTTCAAGTCCTGTTCATTTTCAGCAAGCAAGGTTGTGTCATCTGCATAACATAAGTCATTAATGAGTCTTAACTTTATAGTAAAAACATTTTAAATGGATACCAACTTAATGTCAGTAACTTACAAAACCTCTATTCCTATTCCTCTTTCCCCTTTCCCGTTTATGTTGCTGTTATCACTATTACATCTTTATACATCATGTGCCCTGTAACATAAATTTATTTTATGCATTTGCCATTATGAAGCATGAAGGACATAACTAGAATTATCAGCCAAAAACACCATAAAACTACCTTATATTTGCCATGAAATTACCTTTACTGGAAGTCTTTTCTCCTATGGACAGCTTCAAGTTACCATCTGGCATCTTTTCCTTTCCAGCTGAAGGACTATAAACTAAGTGTTCAATTATCAGGGAAAAAATTAAAGTATGATACATTTATAATATAGAATAATATGTGGCAATTCAAAAAATCATGTTTTAAAAAACCAATGTGAGACAAGAAAAGAGATGTCAGAGGAAAGTAGAGTATTACACATACCATGTAGTATGATTCCAGTTTGTTAAAAAAGATACATGTGCTGAGATAAAATGCTAGAAAGATATATAACAATTTTAATGTACTTAACTCTGGATGGTGAGATTAAGATTTTTAAAAAATTTTTCCTCTTTTTAAATTTTTGTGCTTCTGAACATTTTTTATATCAAGTATGTACTAATTTTATAATCAAGAAAAAAGTTACTGGCTTCCGGCCAACATGGCACCATAGACAGAAGCACCACACTGTCCCTCCACAGCAAAGACCCGAAAAACTAAATAAAACAGAGACAAATGTCATTCCTGGAACCTGAAGTGCCAAATGGAGAGACAGAGAGCTCAGGCAAACACCAAATGGAATAAGAAACTAACAGAGGACGGAGAGAGAGGAGAGGTATGTGCAGAGGGCCCCATCAGCTAATGCAGCATGGCTCTGCCATCTTGGACTCCAGTCAGGGATCAACAGACAGGGAGCACAGGAAAGCAGCTTCGTGGAACTCCCAGCAGGAGACAGAGCACCCGGTAACCAGCAATACACGCTTTCTCACCCCCCATCCTCTCCATGCTGCTTTACCTCTGAGCTTCCTGGCTGGCTGCAGTGGCTCTGCTGGCCGGAAGTGCAGCATCCATGCCACTTGGATTCGCTGCACCCACATCAGAGATCAGCAGACAGGGAGTATGGGAAAGCAGCTTCTTGAAGTTCCCAGCAGGAGACACAGCACCCAGTAACAAGTGATATACACTTTCCTAGTCCCCCATCTTTTCCCCTTGGTCGCCTTCGGCCTTCCTCCGCTTCCTGCTAGCTGCAGTCTCTTGGCCAGAAGGCAACTGCTTTGGCCTCTGGCTGCTTGGATTCACCCTGCCCACAATGGCTGGGCCCCTGAGCTGGTATTGGTTCTTCCATCTCTTCTGGTTTCTTCTGTGCCTCCTACCACCTCCCCCTCCTTTCTCTGGAACACATGGATCCATGTGCCATCCTTGCTTCTTCTTGAAAGGTTGTGAAGCCAGCGCGACTGGAGAACCACGCCCCTGGCCTGTGACACCACACACGTGGGATCCCTGGGGCTTTTTTTTGTTTTGCTTGTTTGTTTTCTTTTTCTTTTGGCAGCTTGGGACCCCCTTCTAGCTGGACTGCACCACATGGCTTAGGAGCCACTCCCCGAATCTGCACAGCCTCATAGGTGGGATCCCTGGGGGCATCTTTTTTTTCTTCTTTCTTTTGTCTCTTTTTCCCTTTCTCTCTGTCTTCATTTCTCAGTTCTCATCTCTCTACACTTATCTTCTTTTCCTGTCTCCTGAATACCTGGTACTGTGTGACATCTATACTCCCTCTAGCCAGACTATACTGGGCAGCCAGGGAGCCAGCTCCCCGGTCTTAGCAGCCCCACCAGTGGGACTCTGGGACTCCGGGGGGCTTTTCTGTTCTTTTTTACTTTTCCAAATTTTTATCTAGTTATTTTTTTTCTTCCTTTTCCCCTTTCTCTATTTCATGGTTTCTCATCTCTCCACTCCAACAGCAAGCTCCCTCAGCACTCTTTTTTTCTCTTTCTTTGTTTGCTTGTTTGTTTTTGGCTCCTGTTTTTCTCTCCTCTGTCTCTTCTTTCCCATACACCTATTTGCTCCACACATCACAACCTCCCCGCTCTTTCTTGTGTACCTGTACCATGCACTGAACATCACACCTCTGAGCAGCACAGACACTGACTACTGGAACCTGCCCAGCACTGATTCCTTGCCTGCCCTGTCTGCCCTAGTACGTGCCATAAACAACCCACCCCAGCCCTTTCCCTTCAGCTGGACCTCCTCTGCTGCACCGTAGCTGAATGACTGGACTTGCCCTTTGGATAAGGAGATGGAAAGTGTTGAGCAAACAGCAGATGAGCAAACAACAAAGAATGCAGAGCCCACCTGCTGAGACATAACCAAATAAAAAAGCAGGACGAAACAAATAAATCTACAATCAAGAAACAAAGAAAATAACTACTGAATGTCCTGAAGAGAGCAAACAATATCAAAACATATTAAAAAAACAGGACAGGATGGGTCCAGTAGGTGTCCAAAATAAAATACCAGATGACTTTCCAGTAGAAGAAAAGGCACCAGAACTACCCAACAGGGAATTCAGATCTCTAATATTCAGAGCAATCCAACAGCTGAAGCAAAAAACAGACAAAAATGAGGAAAAAATAGACAAATTTTTGGAAAAGGCAGACAAACTCATGGAAAAAAAAATACAGACAAAAAATGGAACAATTCAGGAAAGTAATACAGGAACAAAATGCGAAAATAAATTCACAACTAAAAATAATACAAAAACAACAACTAGAAATCCAAAAGATAAACAACAAGATTTCAGAAATGGATAGTGTCATCAAAGGGCTGAGGAGCAGGTTTGAAACGATGGAAGACAGAATCAGCGAAATCGAAGACAAATGCTGCTTGGCTACAACTCTGAGGAAAAATCAGAAAAAAGAATGAAGAAAAATGAAGAAACCCTGAGAATTATGTGGGATACAATCAAAAGCAAAAACTTCCGAGTGATAGGAATTTCAGAACGGGGGAGAAAATGGAAAACACAAAGAGAATCATTGAAGAATTGCTGACAGAAAACTTCCCTAATATCAAGAAAGATGAAAAACTGACCATCCAAGAAGCTCAACAAACCCCATATAGGATAGACCCCAAAAGAAAAACACCAGTGCATATCATAATCACATTCACAAAAACCAAAGACAAAGAAAAAATCCTGCCAGCAGCTCAAGAAAAACAAAGTCACATACAGAGGGGAAACAATAAGACTAAGCTCTGATTATTCAGCAGAGGCCATGCAGGTAAGAAGGCAATGGGATGACATATATAAAACCTTGGAAGAAAAAAATTGCCAACCAAGAATAATATATCTTGCAAAACCTTTGTTCAAATACGATGGTGAAATTAGGTCATTTCCAGATAAACAAATTAAGGGAATATGTAAAAACCAAACCAGTCTTACAAGAATTATTAAAGGGAGTCCTTCAGCCCGAGAACAAACAACGTAAGACCACAGCCTGAATCTAGGACACGAAATTGTACCAACTAGATACCAACCTGGGAAATGAACTCTAAAGGAGTATCTAAAACTAAAACACTTGCAATAGGGAACCAGAGAGGTTAATCTGTAAATGACAACAATGTGAGAACAATAAAAGAGGGAATAAACGGGGCAGATATACAACTTTCTAATGGAGAAGAAGACAAGGCGATACCAAGTAATAACAGACTGGATCAAACCGAAGAAGGTAAGGGCTAATTTCAAGGTAACCACAAAGAAAGTTAACAAACCTGCTTATCAAAATAAAGAAGAAAAACAAAGTCTCAATAAAAACAAAATCTACAAAAACAAAAGAAATGAAAAAGAAATCCACAAACAAAAGGAACTCAGCACAAGGGAGTAACAGGAACAAAGAAAACATTAGGTGAATTTGTGAAGCAGCTCATAACATGGATGCATCTGGAATACATTATGCTAAGTGAAATAAGTCAATCACAAAAGGACAAATACCGTATGAGACCATGTAAAAACTCATGAAAAGGTCTACATAAAAAAAAGAAACAATATTTGATGGTTATGAGGGAGGGGGTGGGGTAAGGATGGAAAAACACTTAATAGACAAAAGAAAATGTTGTACATTCTACTTCGGTGAGTAGTGTCTGGGGTCTTAAAAGCCTGTGAGTGGCTATCTAGGATACTCCACTGGTCTCACCCCTTCGGGAGCAAGGAAGAATGAAGAAAGCTAAAGACACAAGGGAAAGATTAGTCCAAAGGACTGATGGACCACATCTACCACAGCCTCCACCAGACTAAGTCCATTACAACTAGATGGTGCCCGACTACCACCACTGGCTGCTCTGACAGGGATCACAACAGAGGATCCCGGACAGAGCTGGAGAAAAACGTAGAACAAAATTCTAACTCAAAAAGAAAGACCAGACTTGCTGGCCTGACAGAGGCTAGAGAAACCCTGAGAGTATGGCCCCTGGACACTCCTTCAGCTCAGTAATGAAGTCACTCCTGAGGTTCACCCTTCAGGCAAAGATTGAACAGGCCCATGGAACAAAACAAGACTAAAGGGGTGCAGCAGCCCTGGGGCAGGGACTGGAAGCCAGGAGGGAACAGGACAGCTGGTAATAGGGAACCCAGGGTTGAGAAGGGAGAGCGTTGACATGTTGTGGGGTTGTTAACCAATGTCATACAACAATGAGTGTACTAACTGTTTGATGAGAAACTAGTTTGTTCTGTAAACCTTCATCTAAAGTTCAACTAAAAATAAAATAAAATAAATAAAAAGAAAAAAGTTACCAAGAAAGTCAAGCTCATCGGTAATCCAATGGGTCATTTAGGCCATTCCTTTTAACACAGAGTCTTTAGTAAGCTAAAGACTCGTTATGTTTTTAGAGATTCATTTCGTGTATTTCCCATGAAGAGGGTGAAATGAAGACACTTGCAGGAGGTTGCTGGGAGATGACATTGAGTACCTTCATGATGTTCAGCAAGCAATCCGCTCCAAACTCTAGTTTTCTTTTCATAGTTGGCAAAAATTTCTGCCTTTGCAGACTTGTTGTCTTCTGAGTCTAATAATACTTCTTTATTTACACAACTGCAACAAATTTAAAAAAAAAGGTCTTTTCCCTAGTGAAAGGTATGTATCCGATTGGATTTTATTAACTTAAAATTTTGGATGCGGATAAAATGAATTGTTTTGTTTTAAAGGCATCCGGCTAGTACTAGGAGAATTTTCCTCATGAACTTTCTAATTGGTTTTCACAAAAGCCAGTTTATTCCCCCGTTCTTTATATTCTTTATAGAGCAGGTCATTTATACAGGGATATTATCTTCAGAGAGGGCGGCTGAAGTGAGGAATTGCATACGGAATGTTTCATTTCACATTCTTGCATTCATCTTTAACTGGTTTCTCATATCTGACCTCCTGTTGTCTTTGAAATGCCAAGGAACTAATCTTCCTCCCTTGCGCCACTCCAACACACCATGTCCTTCCCCAGCTGACTTTCAGAAAACTGGCAACCTTCTTTTGTTTATTGTTTCAGAAATGGATGGTTTGGGAACTGTCCAAAGTTTTTCATTGCTTATTTTGGCTAATAATTTTCCTAATGTGCCAAGTACCCTGAATTCTGCCCCAATTCAGTGAAATGGTGCATTTGCATGTTTCACCTCTGGCCTGCAAGAGTATGGCCTTATTGGTACAGCTAGGGGGTGTGCTACCCTGAACTGTCGCTCAAAAGCATATTTCAATTTTATTTGAAAGTTTTTTTATGTGTATTCCCCCAAAACACCTTAGCTGGAAATCAAATTTTATTTTAGAGCTTTATACAGACAAATGTCTCTTTCTTGCTTCCTGTACACCAATAAAATTGTGTATTTCATTTTAACCTCAATCTGCCTGTGTTTAAAATATAAAACTGAGGTTAAGGGCTTTCACTGCTAGCAACCCTACCTGGACATCTCAATTTCTAGATAAACCCTCTTACAGAGGGTTTATTAGCCCTGCAGCTCAACCCTGCCGTACAGGCCAGCCTATCCTGTTAATCCTTAGTTGCAAAAATATCAGAATCATTTATGAGCTAAAGTTTGTTTTAGCATTTTAATTTTCACAGCCTTTACAGTGTTATTTCAGTCTGCTTGGTTGCTGGTGCTCATACTGGTTCCTGCTGGTCCTGCCCCAGAGGCCTGAAGGGGTTTTCTAGGCCTGACTGCAAAGGCAGGGTGTCTCTGATGTGGAATGGGTGTGGGGGGACCCCCCTACCTGTGTTCCCTCTGGGCCAGGAGGAGAGTCTTGGGCTTCAAGTTTCAGACTGGCCACTGCAGAACCTGGATTTCTCTTGCTAACTCCTCCACCTGCCTCTATATCTCTTGGGGGAAAAGGAGGATATCTGGCCCATGGGAAAGGAGAGCGCCTCCCCTAGATGCTGTGTCTTGAAGGGCTCCTCAATGATCCCCCTTGATGGTGGTGTCAGCTCACCCGATGTTGTCTGATGGACTCTCTTCTGATGGGGAAGAAGAAACCTACCTGGGTGGCCTTCTGTAGCCAAGTTGGGAGTCTTGGGTTTGGATGACCTTCCTCTGTTGGGTTAGGGTTGCAAGATGCCCCTCCACTGTGTTGTTCCGCTGGTCCGAGGGTCCCAAACTAGCTTGCCTTCTTCTTGCAGCCTTTCAGAGTTCTCCGGCTGTTTCTTGCACCATTTCTAGGGTCCATAGTTGTGCTTTGGAAATTCCTGTGTGTTGGAAATGGCTAATGAATGGTGGTTCCAGTCCATCCAGAGGCACCTTGGAAGAAAGGCCTGGCAATCTACTTCCAAAGAGTTAGTCACTGAAAATCCTATGGAGCACAGTTATATACTCCAACACTCATGGGGTCACCTTTAGTCAGCATTCACTTGTGGCAACTAACAACAGCAAACCACACTCAAAGGGGAGAGGAGTATCCACATGCAAGGATCATTGCGGGTCATTCTGAGATTTCTGCCTGACACACCCCTTCCACTGCATATCACAGGATGGGAGAATATTCCTGGCATCAGAAGTGATGCCTGATAGAGGACCAGGCTACCTGTTGTACCTGGGAGACTGTCTCAGTTAATGTTATGGATTGAATTGTGTCCCCCCGAAAATGTGTGTCAACTTGGCTAGACTACGATTCTCAGTATTGTGTGATTGTCCACCATTTTGTCATCTGATGTGATTTTCTTATGTGTTGTAAATCCTACCTCTATGACGTTAATGAGGCAGGATTATAGGCAGTTATGTTAATGGGCAGGACTCAACCTATAAGATTAGGTTGTATCTTGAGTCAATCTCTTTTGAGATATAAAAGAGAGAAGCTAGCAGAGAGGAGAGGGACCTCATGCCACCAAGAAAGAAAGCTAGGACAGAGCACATCATTTGGACCTGGTGTTCCTGTGCTGAGATGTTCCTAGATCAGGGGAAAATTGATGACAAGGACATTCCCCCAGAGCTGACAGAGAGAGAAAGCCTTGCCCTGAAGCTGGTGCCCTGAATTCAGACTTCTAGCCTCCTAAACTGTGAGGGAATATATCTCTCTTTGTTAAAGCCGTCCACTGTTGGTATTTCTGTTATAGCAGCACTAGATAACCAAGACAGTTATTTAGTGCTGCTGTAACAGAAATACCACAAGTGGATGCCTTTAAAGAACAGAAAGTTATTTTCTCACCATTTAGGAGTCTAGAAGTCTGAATTCAGGGCATTGGCTCTTGTGGAAGAACCTTATTGCTTTCAGCTTCTGTCGCCCCAGTTATTTGGTGATCTTGTTGTGGCATCTATCTTCCCCTGTTTGTGCTCCCTTGTCTCTGTGCCTACGCTGCCCCTTAGAACTCAGAAGTGATTCGGTGTAGGACACACCCTGCACCGGTATAGTCTCATTAACAAAAGAGAGAAACCTGCTCGTGAATGGAATTGCATCCACAGGTATAGAGCTGGGAAGCTGGAGAATGGGCTACGGGAGCTTTATTAAGTCCTATGGTTTGAAACATGGAAGTTAATTATGTGTCAGTCTGCTTCCACAAAGATTTACAGCCTTGCAAACCCTAGGGGGCAGTTATATACTCTGTCCTGTAGGGTTGCTGTGAGTTGGAATCAAGTCAACAACAGTGGGTTTGGTCTGGTATGAGTAGGAATCAAATTGAATGCACCCAACAACAACAATAAATTCCTTGAATACCAACAATCATGACGATGGTACAGGACAAGGCAACGCTTCCTTCTAGTATACATAAAGTCACTATGAGTCAGAGGTGACTTAATGGCATCTAACAAGAAAAACACATTTCTTGAGCATAGGGATGAAATTTTCCTTGCTCACTGTTGTCTCTGCTTCTGGAATGTCCAAAACATCTTTTGGGAGGACACAATACACCCCAAAACAGAGACCAATAGTAGGATGGGTGAGGACCACTCTGCCCTGAGGAATTCTGGAGAGAAATGCCATACTCTGGAGTGGTCGTACCCTTTGCGCCTGGTAGGCCAGTGGCACTAGCAGGAATCGACTTGTTTGTGGGCGCATGAGGGCTACCCCATAGAAACTTCCAGAAGGACTGGAGAGGGCAAAGTGAAGAATTTCCAGTGGGCTGTTGATTCTGAAGCAGGAGATGGAGGCCGCAGACTACAGAAATACGAGTTTAAGTTGTTACTGTTCAGGTAGATATGTTTGTTTGCACAGGATTGTGGTAAGAGCTCTGGAAATTTCCCCCCGGTCAGGGCAGATGGTAGTAACTCAATCCGATGAGGCCCTAAAGGTCTGAGGTATGACCCTTCTATGGCCTTCTTCTTTCAGTTTCAAGATCATAAACCTGGTAAGTAGCTAAGCCAGAATTCAACCACAGGCTGTCCAGCTCAGAAGCCTGTGGAAGTGTGTGGCACACTCACTGTGAGTTGTCACTCCCCGGACCATTACTGCCTGACCACACAGCTCCTTTCTGCTGAGACACGGGCTGCTGCAGGGTCACCAACACTCTGCTCCCAACCACACTGCCAATTAAACAGTCTTGAAATGAAATCTAGGGCAGGATTCTTTTCTCATCCCTGGACCACACTATCCCTCCAATCCCAACCATCCCAGAAACAGAAAGATTTCTGCCTCCTTTTTACTCTAGCTGCAAAATTGCCCATTGTAAATCGTAGAGGGACACCTTGGCTCCCTCTCTTGTGTGCTTTTAGTTGAATCTGATTTGGGGAAGGAAAGTGAATTGAAATCTTTTATACCTTTTCTAGGGCTATTACTCAAACCTACATGAATTCTGGGATTCTCCTACTCTAGCATTCTCTTTTCCTAAGCGTTTCACTGATTTAAATGAATGGGAAAGGTATTAAAAGGATTAAATAGCAGGAATGTAGGCCCAAAGAGAACATACTAAAGCTAGTTGTGCTATTTAACCTTCTTAGAAGGAACTGATGATGTTAACATTGAGAGGTTATGCTCTTTTCTCACAGAGAACAGGGCGGCTTTAGGTGAGCTGTCAGGAACCTCAAGCTAATGGAAGTTACTGGAAGCTCTGTAATCCATTGCTAAGAGAGGCAGAGGGCAAAGGGATTCTTGAATGATGCTGCAGCTTTGTTTGGACTGGGAAGCTGGAGGAGGGGTTACTGGAGCCCTTCTTTAGTCCTGTGGATTGAAACGTGGAGTTTTCCGTTTTTTTATTTAATGTTCATGTCTATAGGATGGATCCATGAGCCTCTGAATAGTACAAATGGTTAAGAACTCAGTTACTAACCAAAAAATTGGCTATTTCAGCCCACCCAGAGATGCCTCAGAAGAAAGACCTGGTGATCTGCTTCCAAAAGGTTACTGCCTTGAAAAACCTATGGGGCAGTGCTACTCTGCAAACATGGGGTCACCATGAGTCAGAATCGACTTGATGGCAAGGGGAAGGATGGGTCTAAGATGTAACCAGCTCACATGCTAGAGATCAGGTATTTCTTTCCAGGTATTTACAGGTTAGACAAATGATATATACAGAAAACTATGACTCAACCTAAAAAACAGTAAAGAACCATTAGCTTTAAGTTGGCCTTGCAGTGGCCCATGATCTTACGAGTCCCTACTCTGCCACTGCTTTTCAGGATCTGAGTGGAAGCCACACCGGCCTCAGGCTTTCAGTTCTCAAGACACCTGTGTTGATTTAAACTAAATATAACGTATTCAAGTTAAGGTAGTTAATTACCTGGACTGGCCTCCCCATGACAACCAAGCATTGACTGGCCATGGAAAAAAAAGTCTCAGGTATCTGTCCTGGCCCTTTACCCTTTTTTGGAGTTTCCTTTCCTTCCCCTGTATTTCTTCCTCTTTCCCCTTTTCTTCTCTTCCTTTCTTTCTACCTCCTTCCCTCTGTGTCTCCATCTTAGTTTATAGGGTTTTTTTTTTTTTTTTTCCCTCTGTGACTCTTTTATCCTTTCTTTTCCTGTTTCTCTCTTCTCTTCCTCTCTTCTCTGTGCCATGTAAGGTGTATAGGTTATTAACTGCACAAGGGAATCTCTGGGCAGTGCAAAAGGTTAACACATTCAGCTGCTAACCAAAAGGTTGGAGGTTCCAGTCCACCTAGAGGCTCCTCAGATGAAAGTCCTTGTCATCTACCTCTGAAAAATCAGTCATTGAAAATCTTAAGGAGCACAGTCCTAGTCTGACACACATGGGGTCACCACAAGTCAAAATTGACTTGACAGTAACTAACCGTAGTAGCAACTGCATAAGAACAACTTGCTAAGAGGAGGAAGGAGGGCAGAACCCCAGCTGATGCTCTGCTCACTGTGGTGGGAGCTCTGGCATGGGGGATTGTCTGAATAGAGGGGGCACCTTTCCCTAACTTACATAAAAGCATTTTTTGGGGGCTAAAAATAAATAAATAAATAAATAAATAAATAAATAAATAAATAAATAAATAAATAAATAAATAAATAAATAAATAAATAAATAAATTTGCCCTGCGTCCCTCCCTTGCTCCTTTACTCCTTCCTTCCCTCCCTCCTTTTCTTCCCTAAGATCTCCCGGCGGGGAAGCAGTCACTTTGTATTTTGCTCTTGACTCAGGCTTCCTCTGAACCTCAAGAATCTGCCTCCTCTGCTCTCCGTTCCTCTGCTCTCCGTCTCCCACCTGCTCGTCAAACGTGTGCAGGTTGGAATTGCATTTGAACCAGAAATATACATCAGAAAAGTGCTTCTGCAATGCTCTGCTGCTTTCATCTTTTATCTGCTGGTCCTTTGTTTTTGTTGAGGCTCTTTTGAGTAGAAGATAACCTTTCAATCCTTTGCCTTAGATTTTTAATTCTAATTTTTTCTTCTTGGTTGTCTGTATAACTAAACCCTCCTAAGCTCTTGTTGAGCCACTGGTAATGAAAGTGGTATTTATTTAACGGTGGTGTTTGTTCTGTAATCTTCGACTGGAAATGTTGAGAATGAATGCCCTTCCTTCTGCAAGCTGCCTGACAACCAGAGAACTGTGAACTTAAGTTCAATTTGTGAGAATATGCTTGAGATTGAGGCCCATTTCTAATTTTCCTTTGCATCTGTAGTGCATATCACATTATTGTAGAGCTATCACACAATAAGGAGCCCTGGTGGTACAGTGGCTAAGAGCTACGGCTGCCAACCAAAGGTTGGCAGTTCGAATCCACCAGCCGCTCCTTGGAAACCCAAGGGGCAGTTCTACTCTGTCCTATAGAGTTGCTATGAGTTGGAATCAACAGCAACGGGTTTAGTTTGCTTTTTTATAATAATGAGTTATAATAACACCCATTGCTGCCAAGTCAATTCCAACTCTTAGTGACCGTGTAGGACAGGGTAGAACTGCCCCGTCGGGCTTCCAAGGTTGTAATCCTTCTGGAGCAGACTCTACATCCTTCTCCTGCAGAGTGGCTGGTGAGTTTGAACCGCTGACCTTTCAGTTAGCAGCCGAGTGCTCAATCACTGCACCACCAGGGCTCCTTATCACGTACTAAGCATTCGTAAAGACTGTTGAGTGCCTGAATGAAGGAGTGAGTGAATAAATCCTCCTCTACTCACAGCTGCCTAGGAGACGCTCACCTGAGTGCTGGACGCAGCCATTCCAAATCGGTGTCAAGTCTACTCATGTAACCACTTGCCATCACGTCTGTTCCAACTCCTGGTGACCCCATGTGTGTCAGAGTAGAACTGCACTCCATAGGGTTTTCACGACTGATTTTTTGATAGTAGATCTTCAGGCTTTTCTTCTGAGGTACCTCCGGGTGAATTCAAACCTCTAAACTTTCGGTTATCGGCCAAGCGCATTAACTGTACCACCCAGGGACTCTGACCCTCACATAACAGCTGGCGATACCTGTGTTAGGCTCTTAAGAAGTGGAAGAAACAGGAACGTGCAAAGGTTAACTCAGCTGAAAAAATAAGGCAGATAGAGGAAGTAAGGGAGGTTGGAGGCCAACTCAGTAGCTCATGGAAGGGCACTCGGGTCAGGAGAGCAGGAGAGATTGTTCTCTGATCTGCTGCTCTACTGCTGTGGTGACACAGTGGTTTTCCACCCTGTACTGCTGGATGGACTGGCTTCTTGCTGTCTTTCAACCCCACAGCTTCTGCTGTTGTCTGGTCTCAGAGTCAGCTTCTGGAGCTCTCCTTTCTGATGGCTCTCTCTGTAGGTCCCACAGCTTAGCTTTCCAAGAGAGGCTTTGACAGGGCTGTCAGCCATACCCACCAGAGGCCCCACGGTGGGTCAGAGCCCTTGGGCCAGGGTGCATCCGGTACCCAAACCAAAAATCAAACCTGTTGCCATCGAGTCTATTCCAACTCGTAGCAAGCCCCGGAGTAGAACTGCCCCATAAAGTTTCCAAGGGGCGCCTGTGGATTTGAGCTGCCGACCTTTTGGTTAGCAGCCATAGCTCTTAACCACTACACCACCAGAGTTTCCATCGAGTACAGTGCCCTGAATATGGCGAGCCCCTCACACAGGGAATGTGGGAGCAGACATTTGGGGCTTCCCAGAAGTGGTCAGGGTGCATGGCGGCAGAATCGCCGCTGTCTCTTGAGTGTCTAACCTGAATGCTTTTTCAGATTAAAGTCATAACTTGGTGACTCATTTAGTGTTCTTTGTCTCGGGGGATAATTTTATATCAAACCAGTTGCCATTGAGCTGCTTTTGAGTCATGGTGACCCCATGTGTTGCACAGTGGACTGTGCTGCATAGGGATTTCAAGGCTGTTACATTTTTGGACAGAAACCCTGGTGGCGTAGTGGTTAAGTGCTACGGCTGCTCACGAAAAGATCAGCAGTTCGAATCTGCCAGGCGCTCCTTGGAAACTCTATGGGGCAGTTCTACTCTGCCCTATAGGGTCACTATGAGTCAGAATCGACTCAACGGCAGCGGGTTTGGTTTTGGTTTACATTTTGGAAGCAGATCGCCAGCCCTTTCTTCCAAGGCAGCTCTAGGTGGGTTCAAACCATCAACCTGCCTTTTGGTTAGCAGTTGAGTGCTTAGTCATTTGTGCCACCCACGAGCTCCATTTTTATGATTTAAGACAAATAAGACAAAAACAGCCCATTGTCGTCGGGTTGATTCCAACTCCTGGCAACCCCGTGTGTTACAGAGTAGAACTGCTCCATAGGGTTTTCTTGGGTGTAATCTTTATGGAAGTAGTTTTCCAGGCCTTTCTTCCACAGAGCTGCTGGGTGGGTTTGAACCACCAACTTTTAGGTTAGCAGTCAGTTGCAAACCAACATACGAATCCGGTGGGGTTGTCGGTACGAGAACATTGGAGCCTGTTGACCAGTAGAGGGAGCACCTCCAACTCTGTCAGCCACTGGCAACTCACAGGGCATAGATCCCAGCTCTCCTTGGTTCACAGCTGTTTTTACTGTACTGTGTGCTGTCTCATGTCACTGATGCACAAGGCTGACAAAAGGTGCTAGGGGAAAACCTGCTGCCGTGGAGTCAATTCCAACTTATAGTGACCCTACAGTACAGAGTAGAACTGCCCCATAGTGTTTCCAAGGAGCAGGTGGTGGATTCGATTTGCTGGCCTTTCGATTAGCAGCCGAGCTCTTAACCACTACACCACCAGGGCTCCAAAGGTGCTAGAGGTGCCTCAAAAGTGCCAAGGAAGAGTGTCACCCCGAAGTGAGCTAGGGAAGTTTGAGTCATCCTCAAGAAAATGGTTGAAAGATCAAATTAGGCCACAAAGGAATGGCAGAAATCCTTAGACCTTATGACAGAAGACTGTCATACAACTCACCGCAGCCTGGGAGGACAGACCAAGGATTGTATGTAGCTGGAAGAAATGAGGGGTGAAGCTTGCCAAATTTCAGGGGATTTGATGGGAACAATCGCCATCTCTGTAAGGACTCCACTGTATTTTTATGTAAATAACGTACCCGTTCTACATTTTTTTCCGTTTTTGCCAATGGTGCCCTCCACCTGCTAGGTAATAATTTTTTTTTTTACAGCAACATGTAAAAAAATTAGCATAGCATATGAAAATACCTGGGGGGTGGGGGTAAGGGCATGGTTGGCAAAAAAACGTAAAACGGGCGAATTATTTGCATTAAAATTCAGTATGTACCGATGACTATAAGGTAAGTCACTGATTCAGCTGGTACTGTCATTTGGGGGCATGCATTCTCACCACCCTCCATGCGATCACCAAGAAATGAACAGAAGACATTAACCAGGAGCAGAGCCCCAATCTTGCCCTAATCCTCACACATCTGGTGCTCGCTGGCATTTTCTCTGCCAGCTGGAGGGAGGACTGGGCTTGCAGCTGTTCTCTTGTTCCAGATGAGCATGGCCAGACATGCAGATACTGTTTCCCCTTTGGGGACTTGGCATCCAGCCCAAGCCTCCTGCCTGGGATATGGGGTCGGGGTAGGGTGGAGGGAGACTGCCCAGGTCATTGTCCTTGTCCCTCTCCATCTCGCCCTCTAAGCTGCAGACTCAGGCGCTGGTGCCATCAATCTAGCACATTTCATAAACAGTAAATTCATTTTAAAAACCTGCTGCTGAGCAGCCATCTGTCTCCATTTTTGTCAATCTTCTATGATAACAATGCTTCTGTACTGTGGGGTCGTCTCTCACCAAAGACTCTGTGATCCTAAGGCGAGCATGTTAAACTCGGAGACAAGAGCTATGGGCCGACTGACAGCATTTCCACCCACCGGCCTTTCATCACTGGAGCCCAGAATTTAAATCTTGCTTTTGACCCAAGGTGATGATATTGATGGTGTCTACGTTGTGCTGTGCTTGATTTATTGTCTTTAAGATTACAGTATTCCGACATGCTGACTTATTTACTTATTAGGTAGGAAGAAGCAGACACATATTAGCATCTGAGTATTGCTGGTGGATAAACTGAGGCACAGCGGAGCTAAGCGCCCCAGGTCAGATATCAAAGGAGGAGAACTGGGAATGTGTTTTTAAGCTATGGTCTCTCTCCTGATCCCCCGAGCCGTACCCCTTTATGTATGCCTTGTACCAGTTAAGCATTTCACAAAATCACTTCACATGGACGTTTTGCTCTCTGGAGGCCAGCCTCAGCATAGCAAAGAGAATTGGAATCAGCTCCGAGCTGAGTTGTAAGGAGAAGCCGACACCTGGATTCCAAGCCAGTTTTTAATACATAACATCCTTCCATGTATTCTTCTTGCACACACAGGACCTCTTGCCACTAGTCATTTTTATTAGGAAGAAAGCCTATTAAACAAAGCCAGAAAAACCTCAACAACATAAAACCTACGAAACCAAGCCAAGGATGCAGACAGCACCAGGAGGGATTGTCGGCAGTGGAACTACCCTCCTGCAAATGAAGCTTGTTAAACTTATGCTCAATCCTGATGAGCTCGCCTCTAGATGGAATGATTTACAAGAGCGCAAAGCATATTTTCCTGTGCTTACCACCTACTGATAGAGAGCTGCCAGTGGTGACCTTATGTACAACAGAGTGGAACGCTGCCTGGTCCTGCGTCATCTTCATGATTGCCAGTGTGCTTGAATCCATTGTTGTGGCCGCTATGCCAATCCATCTCACCAAGGGTCTCCCTCACCCTCGTTGGCCCCCTACTTCACCAAACGTTGAAGTCCTCATCCAGAGATCGACCCCTCCTGATGACATGTGCAAAGCAAGTGAGTCAGACAATGTTCTGTTATTACCTGTAAGGTTTTCATATCCCTTTATCAGAAGTAGTTTGCCAACCCTTTCTTCCTTATCACCCATGAATACCCTTAAAAGCAATTTTGGATGATAGAGGAAGGGGACGTATTTTCATAGTTCTTCAGGGTCCCATTATTTTGAGGCAGTGATACACCTTATCTGTTAACACAGAGATTTATCTAAAGCAAGTCAGATCTAATCTGCAAACCAGGAGTCAGGAAGGAAGTCATTCTGTTGTGATCACTCCTAGAGCTTCCTGAGTTATTACTCCCCTCCACCTTCCTTTGAGGAAAGTGTTTGGCTCCACACATTCCCTCTAGTCTCTGGGTTAATCCTCTTTGTGACTTTCCCCAGGCTTTGTCCTTGTTTTTGATACCTTGAGCACAACACCTGCTTCCTGCTGGAACTGAAGGAGCCAACTTCCCTACAATCAATTGGTGGATGCCAAGAATAGTACTCTAGTTCTTTGGTGTATTAATTTCCTAGGATTAGTGTAACAAAGTACTCCAAAGTGGGTGGCTTAAAACAAGAGAAATTTATTCTCTCACAGGTCTGGAGGCCCGAAGTCTGAAATCAAGGTGTCTGCAGAGCCAGTACCTTCTGGAGGCTCTGAGGGAGAATCTGTTCCATGCCTGTCCCCTAGCTTCTCCTGGATGCTGGCAACCCCTGGAGTTTCTTGGCTCATAGCTGCATCACCCCAATCTGCCTTCATCTTCACAGTACCGTCTCCCCTCTGTGTTTCATCTCCCTTCTCTTCTCAGGACACTTCTCACTGGCTTTAGGGCCCACCCTAATCCAGGATGATCTCACCTTGAGATCCTTAACTTAATTACATCTGCAAAGACCCTTTTTCCAAACAAGGTCACATTCATAGGTAGACATACCTTTTAGGGGCTACCATTCAGTTCACTGGACTTGGTTAATATCAAACTCCCTTATCCCTTTTTCTTCAAAGGACTTGCAGGTCATTAAAGCATTCTGGAGCTCTCTCAGCTCTGCCTCTGCCTGTGTGACCTTGGGCAAGTTGCCAGCATCTCTATGCCTGACTTTCAACTGTTAAATAGGAATAAAAAGAGTACCTGTTCCTAGGTTGTTATGAGGATTAAATGAGGATGTGCCTACCACTCAGCACACACTGTGTGTTTATTACGTTAAATTATCATTGCAGTCTATTGACTAGGCATTTAAAGATGTTTTATGTGTGTAACAGGTGAGGAGGGTTGGGGGAAATGTGGATGTACTTTGTGGTGTTTCTGAATTATTGTTTCTAGTTAATCTGAAGCAACATGGTTGGTGTGGTGGTGAAGAAAAGAGCGTGTGCATTGGAGCTAGGTAAACCTGCCTTTGGATTCTGGTTCTCTCATCTACTAGCTTTATGCTTTGAGATTCAGAACTTTTTAACACTTATAGTCTAGTCTGGCCCTATATGGGTGGAGGTCATAGGAAATGGGCTTAGATGGGTCCACAAAGAGAACTAACCCTGAAGAGGGAAGCAATTGGGGGATGCAGGCTTTGGTGTGCCACCCAGGTTGCCCACCACTGGGAAGCAAATCTTCTGAATGGGACCCCATGTCCTGCCACTGAAATATGCCCTGTTATTGCTACCAGAATTTCCCCAAATTGCTCAAGAATGATGGCTTTAAAAACTTGAGAATGGGTTCTCCACTGGAAGTCAAATAAGGAGCTGTAAAACCTGATGAGCAGAACAGCAAAAGGAATTGGGGTGGAAGGCAAGTGGACAAGAAAGAAAAAACAAAGGCTGCTGAGTGGGAGTTTTAAATGTGAACTGCTGTTGACAGGCCCCAACTGGGCACAGGGACAGGGGCTTGGAGGAAAGCTGGCACCCCAGGGATGTTACTTGGTGGTGGGGGTGGGGGTCAGTTATTAACAAAAACATTGGTACTATTTTTTCTCACACTCCAGACCAGTAATTCTTGGCCAAGGGCAATTTTGGCCCCCAGGGGACATTTTATAATGTTTGGGGTCATTTTTTGATTGTCACAATTGGGGTGGCTGGAGGAAGGAGGGCTGTTGTCACCTAGTGGGAATCTAACCCAGTAACCTAGTGCCTTCGGGTCAATTCCGACTCATAGCGACCCTATAGGACAGAGTAGAACTGCCCCATAGAGTTTCCAGGGAACGCCTGGTGGATTCGAACTGCCAACCCTTTGGTTAGCAGTGGTAGCACTCAACCAGTACACCACCAGGGTTTCCAGTGGGGATCTAGTTCTGTTAAACATCGCACAATGCACAGAATAGCTCCAACAGGAATAATTGTCTATCCCAAAATATCAGTAGTGCCAAGGTGAGAAACCCTGCTCCAGAATCCTCTGCCCTAAAGACCAGTGTCACCGGAAACAATTCTAGTGCGTACACTGCTTTTTGTAAGAGAACGGAGTCTCAAATGTATTTTGGATGTTTCCTCCAACACAAAGAACTGCATTGAATGCCTGGTGGGGTGCTGTGGGTGCTGTCTCATCCATACCAGATATTAGATCATTGTCGTGGGCAAATTCCCTCTTTAGATGATCGGGTTGAAAATGATTTTGAGATAAGTTCACCTCATTGCCTCAGCATGATGATGATAATGGAAAGTCAAGACGGAGTCCATCAGAGCACAAAATGGCTTTCCTGGAAAATAAAGCAACTTTGACTCTGCTTTTCAGTTGGCGTACTTTCTTTGATGTGGCCTCCTATTTCTTCGCGTTTCATCTCCGCGGTTAGAGTATAAGCTCAGAGTGGCCAAGGGCTGTGGGCTCTCCTTTTCTTGGGCTGCCCACTACTCCTAACAAAGTGCAGGCCCATGAGAAAGAAATGTTTAAGAAAAGTCGCCATCTTAGCACAGTCCAACAGGCTGACAACCTGAAAAAAATCAGGACAGGAAGCAGAAACGGTCCTTGATGATGAGTGTTCTAAAATTAGAGTCTACAGTGCAGGTATTGTATTTCCTCAGAATACTAATACACCCTCCCTGGGATACATCATCGAGATTTCGCTGGAAAATTAGAAAGGGCAAGGGAACAGTTTCAGGCTAGAGGTGTATTCTGAATATCTTAAGTGATTGAAACAAATTTAAAAATGAATTTGTTATGTTTAGCACCAGCTTTATGACAAGGCAGAAAGTTTTTGGTCATTTTTACTGTAGCAGGCGGGGGAAGCCTCAGAGGATACCTGTGTCTGTAAGAGCTGTCTACCAGAAGATTTTCCACATTCTTCAATCTGCAAACATAGAGAACGTCGCTCCCAATCTACGCTGTTTAAGAGAGGCTGTGATCTGCTCAAGAGCGCTTCAGCAGTACCTGTGGAGTTGGCTCCGACTCATGGCAACCCCGTGTGTGTCAGAGTACCACTGTACTTTATAGGGTTTTCAAATGGCTGGTATTTTGGGAGCAGCTCTCCAGGCCATTCTTCCAAGGAGCCTCTGAGTGGACTTGAACCTCTAACTTTCTGTTAGCAGCTAAATGCATTAAATGTTTGCACCACCTAGGGGCTCCCAAGAGCACTTAGTCAACGGTAAAACAAAAAAACAAAAAACCCAGTGCTGTCGAGTCGATTCCAACTCACAGCGACCCTATGGGACAGAGCAGAACTGCCCCATAGAGTTTCCAAGGAGCGCCTGGTCAATGGTAAAGCCAGAAATAAAGCTGCTTTTTCATCTACCAGAATATCACCCTATGCTAATTTTCCAGGCAGTTCCATAGAGTTTGACGTTCCACCCTGGACAGCTAGCAATGTGAAAGACTTATAGGTGTATGGAATTAAGTAGGTCTGGGTGTGCATCCCAAGATTGTGATTCCTTTCTGTGGGGCTTGCTTAACTTTCTGACTCTCAGTTTTCTCATCTGGGAGTAGAGAATATAGTAACTGTTAGCTGTTTGGAAACCCTGGTGGCATAGTGGTTAAGAGCTATGGCTGCTAACGAAAAGGTTGGCAGCTTGAATCCACCAGGCACTCATCGGAAATCCTACAGAGCAGTTCTACTCTGTCCTTTAGGGTCACTGTGAGTTGCATTTGACTCGAGGTCAACGGGTTTGTTTGTTTTCGGTTAGAAGTATATTTATCTGAGCCAAGAAATCTTCTGTCATGAATTGAATTGTGTCCCCCCAAAATATGTGTTGAAATTCTAGCCTCTATTATGAGCCCTGGTGGTACAGTGGTTAAGAGCTTGGCTGCTAACCAAAAGGTCAGCAGTTTGAATCCACCAGTCACTCCTTGGAAACCCTATGGGACAGTTCTACTCTGTACTACAGGGTTGCTGTGATTCGGAATTGACTCAATGGCAGTGAGTTTTTTCCAGGTAGGGTGGGTCCTAAACCTTCTGAGTTATAAAAAGAGCAGAATAGATACAGAGACACACAGGGAAAAGACAGATGGTGGAGATGCATCTACAAGCTTGAGAACACCAAGGAATGGCAGCTACGAGAAACTGAAATAGACAAGGAAGGACCTTCCCTTAGAGCCAAGCTCTGAATTCAGACTTCTAGCCTCCTCCTGAGCTATGAGAAAATAAATTTCTTTTCTTTAAAGCCTCCCACTTGTGGCATTTTTTGATACAGTAGCACTAGGACACTAAGGCAAGTTCCTTATTGTAATGCAAATATTACAAGGAGTTTTCATAACTTAGACTAGTATTTCTCAGACTGTGCTTCAGGGGTCATTTGTTCTGCAAGATGTATTAATACGTTCTCTGTGAAAAAGTGTTTCATGGTTAAGGCAGTGTAGTTAAACAAACATAAACAAATATAGGAATTCTGAGCATTTAGTTATTGAATTTATATGGTGAGTCACCAAGAGGATTTAAGAAGTAGCAGTTCACAAATTTATATGACCACAGGACGCTTTTTCAGTAGAACATCAGACAACATCTTGAGATATTAGTTTCCATGGAAAACAGCTTGGGAATTATCGTAGGTCGATTGCACTGATGGCCCCACCCCTTGTTTCTGGGCTTAGCCATGTGACCTAGTTTGGCCAATCAGTGGTTCACAGGTGTGATACAAGCAGAGGCTCGAAATGTTCTTACACCTTGCATCTTGCTCTCGTCCTCCTTCATGGTAACATGAGAACATGCTAGGGCTAACCTGCTGGAAGGATGAGAGGGGCATGTGGGGGACAGTGGGATTGTCACAGCTGAGGTCACTTAAGACTAGCTAGCCTCAAGGCAACAATCAGTCAACTGCCAGCTACCTCCCAAACATGCAAGTGAGCGCAACCAAAATCAGGAGAGCTTCCCGTCTTAATTCACAAACCTGCATATGTTAAATAAATGATTGTTGTTTTAAGCCACTGGATTTTGGGTGGTCTGTTAAGCAGCAATATGTGTAGCAATAGAAAACTGATACTGAAATTAGAATGGAAATGGGTAGAGAAGTGGAATGTCTGAACTGTGGTCGCAATTATTCATTTGCTTCCCACATGTAAAATATACTTACCCCTCCAAAAACTCTGAAAGTTCTCATCACAACAAAAACCTCGAGGTCCAGTATCTCAAGATGTGTGTCTGGTCTGAATGTGGCTCCTTGGATGCAATTCATTTGGACTGAAGACTTATGAGTAAAAAAGACAAGACAGTTTCCATCCAAACCTAATATACTAAGAAAGAATAGGATAATCGTAGTAGATAATCACATTTAAAAAGAGGAAGGATGGACAGCACATAAAAGTTCATAGAAATTCTGAGATCTAGCTCTGCAAATGTTGCCAGGACCTCATAGTCCAGAGGAGGGGAATGTTCCTTGATTAGGCCCCAGATCAGCAACTTTGAAGCGACTCTCTAGCCCATTGTTCTCTATGACCCTTTACTCCACTCTCTGAAATGCCTTTATTTTTTCAACCTCCCTTGGCCACCTCTGTGTCCTTTGAGCAACTTTCCAGCCTTCTTTCTGCTTATAGAATTTGAGGACTCAGAGGTCACTTGATATTTTGGATAGTCTCAGTTTTCTTTAGTATAAACTGGTGAGCCTTTTGTCAATATAGCACCCTCAAAATTTTTGCAAGTTTCTTATAAATCTGATGAGACAAAAACAATACCCCAATCCTTTTAGAGCTAGGTCTTTCCCTAGACCTAATCATTATTTTTGGACAATTCAGGTTGCTGTGGGTCAATGCTGTTGAGATTCTCAATATCCCTTTTGTCTAGTTTAGAAGGTCTGCCATGTTCTGCCTTATTTCATTCAGAGGTCTTAATAAAAGGTATTAAAGCTAAGTCTCAGATTGGATCCTTGCCCTAGGCTGTACCTTACTTTGATAATCTTTTGCTGGCTGGAAAGACTAGAGATGAGAAATAATTTTATTTTCCAACCAAGAAGTCCTGGTCCCTTTATAAAAAACCAAAAAGCCAAACCAGTTGCCGTCAGGTTGATTCTGACTTGTGGCTACACCATACGTGCAGGGTAGAGCTGTACTCCGTAGTGTTTTCAAGGCTATGACCTTTGGAGGCAGATCACCTGGCCTTTCTTCTGAGGGGCCTCTGGTTGAGATCTAATTGCCAACCCTTGTGGGTAGTTGAGCGCTTAACCGTTTGCACCACCAGGTATTCTGCTCCCTTTATAAACCCTCAAAACCAAACTTATTGCCATTGAGTCGATTCCAACTCATAGCAACCCTATAGGACAGAGTAGAACTGCCCTATAGGGTTTTCGAGGCTGTAAATCTTTACGAAAGCAGACTGACACATCTTCTATGCAGCAAGCGGTGGGCTCAAATGGCCAACCTTTTGATTAGCAGCCAAGCACTTAACTGCTGTGCCATCAGCGCTCTTTTTGGTCCCTTTATAGTCCCCATATATTTGCTTGGAGCCCTGGTGGTGCAGTGGTTAAGAGCCTGGCTGCTAACCCAAAGGTTAGCAGTTCAAATCCACCAGCCACTCCTTAGAAACCCTATGGAGAAGTTCTACTCTGTCCTATAGAGTCACTATGAGTCAGAATCTACTCAATGGCAAAGGGTATTTGTTTAGGAACTGGTCATTTATTTCTTTAACCCTTCTATATCTTGTAGAACTTCATCACTATACAGCTTGTAAGAGCAACTGACACTATCGGCATTCTGCCTGGAGTGTTGTTGCTCAAATCTGAAAGTTTATTAAGTACATTTCCTATCTTCTGAATTACCGCAGGTGACAGTTTTACCAAGTATTTTTGCCACTACATAACCTATGCTGCCATTTTCCCAGCCTCTATAGCAGTTTCCTGATCACTTTCCCAGCCTCTGCCCACTGCCTGCCCAATGCCACATTTTTAAAATTTTTGTTATAATAGTACCCTACTTCTAAATGAAAATTTCTGTGTCAGTTATCTATTACCCCAAATAATGCTGCATAACAAGCCACACCAAAACTTATTGGCTTAAAACAGCCATTTATTTAGCTCATAGTTTTTCAGATCAACAATTGAGGCTGAGTTGTGTTCTTTTGGGGGATCAGCTAGCTGTTGGCTGATCTTGGATGACCTTGGCTGGGGCCACTCAGGTCAGCCACATGTGTCATCCATCCTCCAGTTGGCTAGTCCAAATGTTGTCACAGGGGCATCAGAGTGCAAGAGTGTGAAGACCCAATTGTGCAAGAGGGCAAGCAGAAACGTGCTTGTATTTTCAAGCTTCTGCTTATCTTTCATTGGCTAAAGCAGGGTAAACAATTGAGTCCGGAGCTGGAGTGGGACAAAGTTACAAGGCAAGAGGTGTGGATATAGATAGGCCATTATCTGGGGCTGTTAATAATATCCATCTTCCTTTGGAACTGCTTCCTCAGAAATAGAAGAATTACTGAGTCGGGACCCTGCCCCAGTGGCTCCCTGGATCACAGGTCTCTGATGCCCTCAAGGGGTAGCTATCTCAGTTCTTTGCCTTTCTTGACTCTTCCATAAATTTGTTTGAAATCCATTCATATTTCCTGAAAATATCATCTTTTCAAGTAAGTTTCATATGTTCATTACCTACAGGTTTGAGTGGCACCTTCTTTTATTTAGCCTAAGCCCTTGGCTGCTAACAGAAAGGTTTACAGTTAGAACCCACAAGCTGTTCAATGGGAGAAAGATATGGGAGTTCGTGTCCGTAAAGATTACAGCCTTGGAAACCCTGTAGGCAGTTCTACTCTGTCCTATAGGGTTGCTATGAGTTGGAACCTACTCGACAGCTACGGGTTTGGTTTTTTGAATGATCTATAGGGTCGCTAGGAGTTGGAATCAACTCAACGGCACTGGGTATTTTTTTTTTTGGAGTGTCTTAGGCTGGGTTCTCTAGAGAAGCAAAACCAGTAAAGTATGTAAATACATATAGAGAGAAATTTATATCAAGGAAATGGCTCACATGGTTGTAGAGGCTGGCATGTCCCAAGTCTGTGGGTCAGGGTAGTGGCTTCTCCTGATTCATGTAGCCACAGGGGCTAACAAACCCAAGATGGACAGGTCAGAGAGCAGGGCTCTTGCTAACAGGCTAGGAAGATCCACAAATCCCAAGAACAGCAGGCAAGACCGCAGGTAAGTTGCTAGCTCAAGTCCCAAGAACCGGAGGTAAGATAAACAGGAGCCAGCTGCAGGATCCAGAGTGAACAAAAGCCCACGAGCCTTGCCAGAATGTCTGTTTATACTTGTCCAAGGAAACTCTCTTTCAACTGAATGGCTACTCAGCATATCCCATCATGGAGGTGATCACATTATATCAAATCTCATCATGGAAGTGATACCAACATCAAACAACTATTAAACCACTGAGAATCATGGCCCAGCCAAGTTCACACACAACCTAAACCATCACAATCTCATTGCTGTTCTTGTTGTTAGCTGCCATGGAGTCAGCCCCCAGCTCATGGCAACCCTATGCACGATGCGATTGAATCACTGTGATCCATAGGCTTTTCACTGGCTGCCTTTTTGGAAGTAGATCACAGGCCTTTCTTCCAAGTCTGTCTTTGTCTGGAAATTCTGCTGAAATCTGTTGAGCATCATAGCAACAAGCAAGCCTTCACTAACAGGTAAATTGTCTGGGATTGAACCCAGGTCTCCCACATGGAGAGTGAGAATTCTACCACTGAACTGCCACTGCCTCTAAAGATCCCACTGGGAAGATGAACAACTGATAGAAATAGAGGGAGGAGAGGGAAGAAGCTGAGGGGGCCAAAAAGATTGCCAAAAGCAAAGGTGTTTGTGTTTCAGTGAAGCTGTGAATATGTGTAAATGGGGCTACCTGGGTGTACATTTGCATTGCGTGTTACAAGTGAAGTGTGTTTAAGTGACTTTTTATTGTGTGACTGTGTGATTATGTATCTGTATAGGTATGTATCAGGGTATGTCTATATGCATGGTGGTGGTGGTATTCCTTCCCAGCTGATTTAAAAAAAAATACTAGTGCCCTCGACCTGATAAATCAGTGAGCCAGCTAGATGAGTAACTCACAGGACAAAGCCCTGTGGGAAAAGAAGGAAATAAGAAACAGGGCAGTAAAAAGAGTTATAAAACAAGGCAGGAGCTGGGGGCTCTTTGCTCTCCTGCACCCCGCCCTATACTTCCAGGTTTGAGAAAATCCAAATGGCAGGGATGAGCATTTCTTCACGTCTCCCCACTCCGCCTGAGACCTGGGTGCTGGAGAAATATGGATAAAACATCCATGTTGCTTTTCTGTAACATAATGAGAAACAGAGAAGACAAAAGATAGCTTTTTACCCTTCAGTTTTCCTACCAAAATGTCCCACCCTTATTGGAGATAGCCAACCAGGGAGAAGATATCTAGCCCCTTCTCTGTCCCAAGAGTGGGTTGTTCTATTTCCTCTCAAATATTTTATATATAAGAAAACATACCAGGTTTGTCTTTGCCAAGACTCTTTTCCAAGAGATCTGGTATGAGTTAGGAACTTGACTGGTTATTCATCTGTTTCATGAATCCTTAAAATGTCATGGGGAGGCTGTGGGAATCGGGGGTTCTTCGAAGTCTGGGTTCTAGTTGCACGCTGTCCACGAGGCTGTTGGGACTGTGGGTGTGTGATAGATTTCCCCTTGTGCTGCATTAAAGCATTTGTTGTTCCAGGGAAGAATTAGTCAGCTGCTTTCCCTTGATATGCTAGTGGTGACCTCTGAGGGGAAATACTTCTCAGTTGGTAGGGGACAGTGAGGCCATGAGACTGAAAACTTTTACTTGAAGAGTTCTGTAATATTAAGACAACCTAGTGGGATCCAGTCACTGGATAAAATGACAAAATGACAGTGAGAAAGGTGTTCTTATTACGCCCATTTCAGAGATTTAGTCTCAAAGAGATGAATAGCATGCCCCAGATCACTCCACTGGGTTGATTCCAGAGCTGTGCAGGACTGTACTGCCTAGGAGGCAGTGGTAGGAGTCTCACCTTACATGCAGGAGACCCGGTTTCGATTCCTGGCTGATGCACCTCATGCACCTCAGCCACCACCCATCTGTCAGTGGAGGCTTGGGTGTTGCTATGATGTTCAAAAGGTTTCAGCAGAGATTCCAGACTAAGATGGACTAGGAAGAAAGGCCTAGCAATCTACTTCTGAAAATCAGCCAGTGAAAACCCTGTGGATCTCAACAGTTGGATCCAAAAGTGATCATGGGGATGGCAAAGAACTGGGCAGCAATAAGTTGCCTCGTGCCTGGGGTCAAGTCAGGGGCTGACTCAAAGGCAGCTGGCAATAACATATTGCCTCTATGATCACATGATCTACTCCTTCCAGGACCAAAAGGCTGGAAGCTTCATTTATAAGCCCCCAGAGGTAGTGCAGTAGCAATACCAAATACTTGACTACAGGAGGCACAGTCAAGATTTAGATGCCCGTCCACTACTGACCACAGTGAACCAAAGGCTCTGTTCCCTTTATCTGCTCAAGAACAGATAATGAAGCCCATGCAAAATGCTACCCAGTCATTGTTCAGCCTTGTTGTTGTTAGGTGCCCTTGAGCTGATTCCGACTCATAGCAACCCTACGTACAACGGAACGAAATACCGCCCAGTCTGGCACCATCCTCGCAATTATTGCTATGTTTGAGCCCATTGTTGCAGCCACTGTGTTAATCCATCTCCTTGGGGGCCTTTCTCTTTTCTGCTGACTCTCTACCTTACCAAGCGTGATATCTTTCTTCAGGGACTGGACCCTCCTGATAATATATCCAAAGTACAAGAGATGAAGTCATGTCATTCTCACTTCCAAGGGGCACACTAGCTACACTTCTCCTGAAACAGACTTACTTGTTTTTCTGGCAGTCCATGGTTTACTCAATATTCTCTGCCAACACCGTAATTCAAAGGCATTGATTCTTCAGTCTTATTGTTGTGCTTTCACATGCATATGAGGCGATTGAAAATATCATGGCTTGGGTCAGGTACACCTTAGACCTCAAAGTGACATCTTTACTTTTTAACACTTTAAAGGTCTTTTATAGCAGATTTGCCCAATGCAGTATGTCTTTTGATTTCTTGACTGCTATTTCCATTGGCATTGATTGTGGATCCAAGTGAAATGAAATCCTTGACAACTTCAATCTTTTTTCTGTTTATCGGGATGTTGCTTATTGGTCCAGTTGTGAGGATTTTTGTTTTCTTTAAATTAAAGTGTAATCCATACTGAAGGCTGTAGTCTCTGATCTTCATCAGTAAGTGCCTCAAGTCCTCTTCACTTTCGGCAAGCAAGGTTGTGTCATCTGCGTGTTGCCTATGAGTCTTCCTCCAATCCTGATTCTGCTTTTTTCTTCATATAATTCAGCTTCTTGGAATATTTGCTCAGTATACAAATTGAATAAGTATGGCAAAAGGATACAACCCTGACACACACCTTTCCTGATTTTAAACCACCCAGTGTCCCCTTGTTCTGTCTGAACGACTGCCTCTTGGTCTATGTACAGGTTCCTCATGAGCACAATTATGTTTTCTAGAATTCCCATTCTTTGCAATGTTGTCCAAAATTTGTTATGATCCACACAGTCGAAATCCTTTGCATAGTCAATGAAACACAGGTAAACATATTTCACTCATCGGAATCGACTCGACAGCATTGGGTTTTGGGTTTTAAACATGTTTCTGGTATTCTTGGCTTTCAGCCAAGATCTGTCTGACATCAGCAGTGATATCCCTCTTTCCACATGCTCTTCTGAATGTGGCTTCAATTTCTGGCAGTTCCCTGCTGATGTACCACTGCAACCGTTTTTGAATTACCTTCAGCAAAATTTGACTTGTGTATGATATTAATGATATTGTTCAGTAATTTCCACATTCAGCTGGATCACCTTTCTTTGGAATGGGCACAAATATAGATCTCTTCCAGTCAGTTGGCCAGATAGCTGTCTTCCAAATTTCTTGACATAAACGAGAGAGCACCTCCAGTGCTGCATCTGTTTTTTGACACATCTCAATTGTTATTCCGTCAGTTCCTGTAGCCTTATTTTTTGCAAATGCCTTCAATGCAGCTTGAACTTCTTTTCTTCAATACCATCAGTTCTTGATCATATGCTACCTCCTGAAATGGTAGAACGTCAACCAATTCCTTATCGTACAGTGACTCTGTATTCCTTCCATTTTCTTTTGATGCTTCCTGTGTCATTCTATATTTTACCCCGTAGAATCCTTCAAAATCGCAACTTGAGGCTTCAATTTTTTCTTTGATTCTTTCAGCTTGAGAAAAACCGAGCATCTTCTTCCCTTTTGGTTTTCTAACTCCAGGTCTTTGCACATTTCATTGTAATACATTACTTTGTCTTCTTGAGCTGCCCTTTGAAATATTCTGTTCAGCTCTTTTACTTCATCATTTCTTCCATTTGCTTTAGCTACCTGATGTTCAAGAGCAAGTTTCAGAGTCTCTTCTGACACCCATTTTTGTCTTTTTTGCCCTGTCTTTTAAATGACCTTTTGCTTTTTTCATTATGATGTTCTTGATGTCATCCCATTACTTGTCTGATTAGTGCTCAATGAGTCAAATCTATTCTGTGATGGTCTCCAAATTCAGGCAGTATATACTCAAGATTGTATTTTGGTTCTTGTGGACTTGTTTTAATTTTCTTCAGCTTCATCTTGAACTTGGTCTATTTCACAGTCAGCTCCTGGCCTTGTTCTGACTAATAATATTGAGCTTTTCCATCTTTTCTTTCCATAGGTATTGTCAATTTGATTACTGTTTCTATCCAGTGAGGTCCATGTGTATTGTTGTAGTTCATGTTGTTGAAAAGGGTATTTGCAATGAATTAGTTACTGGTCTTGCAAAATTCTATCATGTGATCTCCAGCATTGTTTCTATCACCAAGGCCATATTTTCCAACTACTGATCCATCTTGTTTCCAATTTTTACATTCCAATCACAAATAATTATCAATGCATCTTGGTTGCATGTTTGATCAATTTCAGACTGCAGAAGGTGGTAAAAATCTTCAATTCCCATAAGCCACAACAGTATGAGCGAACTAACAGATGCAGGGTGGTTGCTCAGCCTTAGGAAGTGACAATTATCCTTACTACGAATTCATAGCACTTCATATTTGCAACTTGATTTAGTGTGATTGTAAGCCATAAAAATGATGTGTGATATTCTGATTTGTTGTAACAATCAATGTCTGTCTAATAAGTAACTCATGGTGGATTTTATATATTATCTCCACCTGAAGACAGTGTTTGACTTCCTAGCCCATACTTTATATTCTGTCTCGAAAATACTAGAAAAAAATTCTCACTTATCCATAAACATATTCAAAAGCAAAAGAGTTATTTATTGATGAGGGCCACAAATTGACCAATTTTTATCTCTTTCTTCTTAAAAGAAGAATGCTTTCCAAAATGAGATTGCTACCAGGTGTAGTGGATTACATAGCTCTAGCTAAGATATGAAAAGGAGATGAAATGGAATATTCTGGTTTCTGATTCTTCCTATCCTTATCTACACATAGCTCTTCTTAAATGAACTTGACAGCGCTGTGGGCTGATATTAAGATAGACTGCTTTAGTAAACAGTAAAAAGGGTTTCACTCCCCACAATAGCAAATGAGCTTCATAATAGAAATTTCTTTGTGCAAGAGAAGATATTACAATTTTCAACACACAATAAATATATTTGCTAGACCAAAAATAATGCATTTCATTATGTGCAATGCACTTTGTATTGTATATTAACCACTTTTTTGCTCTGTACAGAAAAGTACAATTTTCTACTGTAAAATGTCTGCAATTTATTTTTATGATTTTTTTTTCCCCATGAAGCAAGAACATTCCATTGCATAGTCCTGTACCAATAAATATACATTATGTAAGAGGTGAAGTGTGCAGTGCAAACATCTGAGCTTTATTGTTTGGGTATCTGTACTGCTCTGAGAGCAGGCAGGCAGAGTTAAAATTTTGGACCAGAGCACAGCTAATTTTATTAACACAACAAGCCTGTAATTACTAGATTTACCAGAGTCCTTTACTTTGATACTCTCAGCAACTATAATAGATGCTTATGTTGTCTAAAATAATGCGATTGCATGTTCCGACTACAACTATAATTTTCCCTGACGACATTTCTGCTGGGTTAAAAAAAGCATAATTAATACTGTATTTAATCCTTGAATACTGCATACCTAGCTGACCATCACTCATAATGGCAGTTGCCCAGAGCCATATAGTTTCCTCACAGTTGAATGTATTTGACCCTAATTATTGTTTGTTGGAAAGATACCAAATAAATAGAACAGGAGCTACAACAGAGAATCCAGGCTCTCCATTTCTGAGGGCTACCGTGGCAAGTGACTGCTCATCTGACTACCAGAGCTGCAAAAGTCTTTGCAGGTTAGGGAATTACAACTCTCTTCCTTATGTCAGTCTTACATGTGAACATATTTAGTTGACTATTTCTGGGGATGATACTTGTGTTATATTTATTTTATTCTTATATTTGTTGTTGTTGTTAGTTGGTGTTGAGTTGGCTCCCAACTCATGATGACCTCATGCAAAAAGCAACAAGTTGCTCCCAGTCCTGTGCCATCCCCATGTTAGGTTGTGGATTGGACATGGTGATCCATAGGGTTTTCATTGGCTGATTTTCAAAAATAGATTGCCAGGTCTTTCTTCCTAGTCCACCTTGGTCTGGAAGCTCTGCTGAAACCTGTTCAGCATCATGGAAACACACGTCTCCACTGACAGATGGGTGGTGGCTGTGCATGAGACACATTGGCCAAAAATCGAATCTGAGTCTCCCACATGGAAGGCAAGAGTTGTAGCATTGAACCATTATTGCCTGTCATTCCTTATATTAAGAAATATATTAGTGGCTTTATCTGTAAGGTCAGGGATAGGCTGAAAGCAGGGAAGGGGTTGTCTACGTTGCTTGGGTTGACTTATCTAAAGTATTATTTTTGAAGAAATCTGCCTTCAGCCTGCCTGGCCCTGTGTTAGGTGCTGTTCCTGTCCTATCTTATTTAATCATCACAACAACCCTATGAAACAGGCAGGAACATTGCATATTATAAATCTAAGGGAGCCCTGTGGTGCAATGGTGAAGTGCTCAGCTGCTAACCGAGAGGTGGGAGGTTCCAACCCACCAGCTGCTCTGCAGGAAAAAGACCTAGCAATCTGTTCCGATACAGATTACAGGCTTGGAAACCTTATGGGGCAGTTTTACTCTGTCATATAGGGTCTCTATGAGTCAGAATTGACTAGACGTCACACAACAACAACTACATTATAAATCTGGAACTGGCACCTCATTGTGGCTAAGTAACGGGCCGTCACTGAGCCGGTGAACGATGAGGCAGGGACTCCACTCCAACAGCCTCTCCTATCGTTTCCTACACAGTATCAGACATTTCCAGACTCTTGAAATCCAGGAAAAGGGGGAAAAAATCCACTTGAAAGCAGAAGAGAAAATTTGGAGGTGGTAGAAGTAGAGACCCAATATTCTTAGCCATCTAATATATAAACACATTCACTAGAACTTGTTGACTCTGAAGTGTTCACCCTTGGTGTACTACATACAAAAGCATAGTCTATTTAGGTACTAATGGCAGACTGTCTGAGTATACACATGAAACTTTTTAGCATGTGATATAAAGTGAGCCAAGTACAAGATTTTAGGAATCTGAAATCTCTTTATTTTCTCAGTTTATGAGACAAAACCATGGGTATTAATGCTTAGAGTTCTTCAGAATAAACTACCTTTTATTCAGTTCTCCAGATAAACACAGCAGTTATTTTTAGAAAGATATATATATACACATACACACATATATATATATATAAAGATTCACAGTAAAACATCCCCAAATCCTCACCAAGGAGGAGGGACCCATTACATATTATATTTTGTTAGGTGGATATTTATTTAGTCAGTCTCATTTTTTACACCGTTACTACCAACTCTTTCTACTTCTGTTAATTCATTTTAACATTTTGGATGAAAATGAGAGGTTAAGCCAGATGGAAACAAGCTTCCCTGTAGTCTCAAAGGTTGTTTCTGATTTGGTGTTTAACAATAATAAAAATATTTAAGTATTTTCAAAGATAGACCGATGACTTTTCCTCACCGCAATAGGTGAAAGATACCTAAGCCAGCAAGAAGATACAAGTGCTTCCAAGATCTTATAGCTGAGATACAGGAAGTGCTAGCCTGTGTTACTGGACCAAATGCCTGAGTATGTTCTCAATGAACAACTTTAGAAAGTTTCTGTCCAAGCTCTTCCTTCATGCATTTGGTTCATTTATTCAGCAAATATTTATTTAAAAGTCACGATACGTCAGGTTCTGAGGGAGTAGGGAAACAAATAAGAGGTGTCCTTACTAAGGAATTCCAGGACTAAAAGGGACAGCTACATACACAAATGGTGAAAGTACAGGGGGAGGGCCATAGCAGAAATATAATGAATAGTAGTGAGGGGCATTGGTGGTTACCTGGGATCGATTCCTGCCAGTGTACCCCAGGCACAGCCACCACCCATCAGTGGAGGTTCGAATTTTGCTATGATGCTGAACAGGTTTCAGCAGAGCTTCCAGGCTAAGACAGACTAGGAAGAAAGGCCTGGCAATTTACTTCTGCAAATCACTCAGTGAAAACCCTATAGGTTACAATGGTCCGATGCACAGCTGATAATGGTGATGGCCCAGGACCAAGCAGCATAGGGTCTCTGTGAGTCCGGGGCTGACTTGACAGCTAATGACAACAGCAAGAGCACAGGAGAAGGGGTTCTTGAGGGAATCAGGGTTTCATCGACGAGTTGATAATTGAGCTGGTTTTGAAGTTTGAGTGAAAATGGGGTTGCTTATTTTGTATTTTAATCATATGCTATACAAACTGCTTACATTTTCTGCCTTGGAATCTTGGATCTAAAAGGTATTTGCAGACTTTTCAAATATTTGGTAGTATTATTCCCTTGTGTATTTATAAGCAAACCAGTCCCTGGAGGGGAAAAAAAAATCTTGGTTTGTTCTCTGTCCTGTTTTCTAAATATTTATAAGCAAAACAACTTTCAGAAAGAATTCACAGTAGGCATGCTCCAGCCTGGCAAAGAGCTTGTAATCTAACTGGGAGATAAGGCAAGGACAGCAGGTGGAAATGCCTTAGGAAACACCCAGCTTGGATGTCCTGGCTGTGTTGAGGCAGGAGACACAACCTGTTCTGAGCATGGAGAAAGGGCTCACAGAGAACGGGCTATTTGCGTTTTCTTCTTGAGGTTGTATAGAATTGGAGAGAAAGATATGAGCCAAGGCAGTGTCTTAATTACCTAGTGCTGCTGTAGCAGGATACCGTTTAAGTGAGTGGTTTCAAAGAACTGAAATTTATTTTCTCACAGTATAGGAGGCTAGAAGTCTGAATTCAGGACACGGACTCTAGGGAGAGGGTCTCTCTCTGTTGGCTCTGGGGCAAGATCTTTGTCTCTTTCAGCTTCTCAAGCGCCAGCGTTCCTCAGTTCCTTGGCCATCTTCATGTGGCATTCATCTACCCTCAATGTGTGCTCATTTGTCTCTGTGTCTAGTTTTCTCTTTATATCACTCAGAAGTGATTCTGTTTAGGACACACCATACACCAATATGGCCTCACTAACATAGAAAAGAAAACCCTATTCCCAAATGGAATTACATCCACAGGTATAGGGGTTAGAATTCCAAGACATATTTTGGGGGGACACAATTCAATCCATAACAGACAGCAAGGCAAAAAATATTAGTTGTGTTCAGGGAAGCAGTGAAAAAGCAAGCTAGAAAGGTTGGTTGGGACCAGGTTCCGAGGATCTCCAAACCTTCTATGTTCCACTTACTCTCAGGATCCAAGAATCATAGTGATTTGATATCGGGTAGATTTGGAAGAGGTGTCCCTGGGCGGTGCAAATGGTTAATGTACTTGGC
The DNA here is from genome assembly GCF_030014295.1 of Loxodonta africana. Taxonomy (NCBI): domain Eukaryota; kingdom Metazoa; phylum Chordata; class Mammalia; order Proboscidea; family Elephantidae; genus Loxodonta; species Loxodonta africana. Next base: position 62,003,692 of record NC_087358.1, read on the forward strand.
TGCTAACTGAAAGGCTGTAGGCTCGCGTACAGCCGGAGGTGCCTCTGAAGAAAGACTTTGGGATCTACTTCCGAAAAATCAGCCACTGAAAATCCTATGGAGCATAGTTCTACACCCCCCCCGACACACACACACGGGGTTCCCATGAGTTGGAGTGGACTTGATGGCAACTGGTAGATTTGAGAGAGAAAAGCTTAAAGACTCTCCACACCTCTCTCTCTAAAAAAAGCATGGTGGAGAAAACAGAAAAACAACTGCAGTTATATACGGGCACTGGATGGCTACTGGGCTCACAGATGGGGTGGGAATAGATGGAACTAGAAGCATGACATAGTGAAAAGAGGAACATATTTTTGAGTTGGTCAGCCTTAGGTTCAAATCTTAGATTCAAAATTTACTGACTGTGCAAACTCGGCCAAAGTATTCTGTGACACAAGGCGACAGTCTATCACTGTACAGGGGTATCACAAAGGCTACAGAGGATGGGATGACAGACATCCGTAGACTCCAGATGGCCCTCACAGCCACCAATGTTAGTTCCTTTCCCCAGGTGATGCCTAAAGTCCCAGCTGAACTTGAGAATTTTTTTCTTTTGTCTAAAAATAATTCACTTCATTGAAGTCAAAATACATGATTAATACTAATTATCTAGTCAAGTAATAAAATTCACTAAAAAAAAAAAATCACAGCCAAAATGTGTTCTCCTAGTGCAGAAGCGTATCTCAGGGAATTGACTCAAATATTTTTGGAAGCTGCATTAACATTTTAGTCTTCTGAATTGCCACCCAGGGTCCAAAACTGTGTGTTTAGGAAAAGGTGCTGTCCTGCCAGATCTCACATGAGATGCCTCCAATTCTTCTTCCTGATCGCACAACAGCTCTGTGTGAGTGCAGAGCTCTGAGCTAGGGTTTAATGCTGTACGGTGTAGCTGGGTGCTGAAATGGCTACCCGGTGATGCTGGAAAGTACGAATGCACATTTGAGGACATCTACCGTGATTTCCACTAGAAATATTCTAAGTTGGGGTGCCTTCCCTTGGGTGGCTTTTAGACTTTATGATTTGTCACTAGCCACTCTACTGAATTCTTTCTTCTAATTGTTTTTCAGGTGATCCTCTTAGTATCCTACTTGACACTAACATTACCCGCAAATGATGTGTGTTGTTCTTTCCAACTGCTCTATCTCTTGTGTCTCCTGACTTAGAGAGAAATTTTGTCAGCGTGAGAGTGGTAGTGGGCATCTATGGACAGCAATGGAAAGGCCTCTAGGGTTTTGTCATTTAATATGATATTAGCATTTAATTTGAATTCCATGGCACCCCTGCCACATTTTTCTTGTCATCTGGCTCCCATTATCCACACACTTTAGGAAAAAGGTCTCTTTTCCATTAAAATCTGAGCTCATTAGGGAGAGGGTCCTTTCTTATTTATCACATCAGCATCAAGCCTGAACATAACACAGAAGTAGATATTTATGGGAAATACAAATATCTTCATTTAGCAGGTCTTAAAAAAAAAAAAAATTTTTTTTTTTTTTAGTAAGAATAACCCAATGACAGGAATATCCACTATGAAATTAGGATACCTTTTTGGAATTTCAAAGAACATCCACTGTTCAGTTGTTTTCTTAAAAAATTATCAATTTACAATTAATATCTTGAATACTTATCTTTTTCTGTGATTCTTCTGTAAGAAAGCAAGAAGGGGACACAATTTTAACCTACATTCTACTTGTAATTAAAAGGGAAAGCCCAAATATTTTTTAAATTGTAGGTTCAAATGTGAATTCTTTAAGTCCTTTCCTAATTTGCATATTTTCCAGCAAACATGCAAATAAATAAATCCAGGAGTTAATAAATGAACGAATTGGCTACACTGTAACTACCCAAGAGGACACAAAAGAAAGGCGGCATTTATATTGGTTGTATTTGGATGCTAGGTCTGGGTAATTTTAAACAATATCTTCTCTAATGTATAATCTTTCATCGTACTTTCTACTCCAGAATTTTTATATACTACTGTTTGAGATAAATTTGTCTCTTAATGTCAATCTCATACATTTAATCATTTAAAAATGGTAGGATATGGGTGGGACTGAATAATGAGGAAAAGATCTTTCAAGAAAGGAGTAAAACAAAAAAATCAAAGAACAATTTGCAAATGTAATATGGTAGAAGTCATATTTATTGAAAAAAATTAATATCTTTGCTATAAAATTTGTAACAGGAGTATTTACTGAATGTTTATTTTGATGCATAAACTTGAATGTTCCATACCAAGTACAAGACAGTAGCACTAGCTTTTCCTTTATTTACATTTTATGAAAATTGTTATGCAGTCCATGTTAAAAGAACTTATGATGGAGAATTGTTACATTAGAAAAATAATATTCTTGATAAAGCATTCTCAAGGAGTCCAATCACATTTTCTGCCTCTTCAGTAAGGCAGAAGTCCCTGGAATGGCATATAACTTAATTTACAAAATACAATAACTGTTCAGACAGGTATTCAAGTTTCCTTTTGGTATGATTTTTTTTTCCCTAACTGTAAAATTACTTTTTTTTTTTTGTACTAAAACAGAAAGATAAACTTTCAGGAAAATGCCACTTAATGATTTCAGCTATACATTACATATACAACTCCGTAGCCTAGCAACAACCCTTGCTACACCATCATTCACTTTAAATATTTTGCTTGGTGAGCTATTTTCAAATGTAGCATCTTTGAAGGTTTTTGCCATCATTATGACTGTTTGGTTTTCATAGGAAACAGATCTGTCACAGTATGAAGCTTTGTTTAAGGAACTGGTACACGATTACATTTCCACTCACGAGACAACGCCACAGACGGAACTAGAGTCAAGCTTTAATGGCACCGCAAGGCTCCGCGCTGGACCGGCCCTCAGACTGCACAGCCCTGGCTGCTGTCTGACGGTTTCATTTCCAGAGGGTTTTTTTTTTTTTTTTTTTTGCTCTTCACAGTTAGGGAGTTTTAATTCCTTCAAAGGCACACAACTTCCACCTTTTTTCCAGCGTTGCTCCTACGCCTGTGAATTCCTGTTTAAACATGCGTGGCAGCCTCATCAGAAGCATTTCGATTTCATTTGCAGATATCTGTTGGAAAGAAAGAGAAATTGCTTTTGGAAAAGGAAGTCATCTTGCCCACAGAAGGGAGGCCAGGGGTGGGTAAGGATATGCTCTCCCCGTGAGACAAACAACATTTAGTTTTCTACTTGGCTGCCAACTAATGTCCTTATAGAAGGAGCATGAGTTAAGCGCTGGGAGTGTCTCACCTGCCCCCTGAGCAGCTGGTGGGGTGGGGCGTGAGATGAGGGTGGGAAAAGTATGTCGCCCATTGTAGGTAGGATGGCCAGCCTACCCTGGTGAGTTGAGGGCTCAGAGCAAATTCATCCCAGCTTCTGGAAAGCTACTGGTCCCCTCACTCTCAGCCATGAAGGGCAGCACTTTGATCTAACTCAGGAGGAGTTGAGGGATTTCTTGCTACCTAGCTTCTTTCTCCTGCAATAAAAGTCTTTACATCCAATCATAAAATCCATATTTATTTCTAATACAATTTTTTCCATTTCCCTGTTTTTCTTTATTGCATGAACTTTTACATCAGTAATTACTTAATTATAAATAAAGAACAGATCAACGACAATCGTGTTCTAACACAGCCTTTGCTCTTGTTTTCCTCCTAATCCACGTGTGTGCATGGGACTCATGGAGGAGGGTGGGGAGGATTCTGGGATTTGGGGTCTGACATGGCTGTTTAAATCCTGGATCTACTGTTGTTGAGAACTAAATGGCCCCTAGCAAGATAAGCAGTCTCTCTAAGCCTCAGCAAATGGGAATGACAACATTTAATAAGGATGTTGTGAAAATTACCGGCTTAGCAGATTTGGGCACACAGAAATACTCAATGAAGTGGAGCTATAATTATTTTTCGTGGTGTAACCACTGTGTACATTTCCTTTTACAGTCTACATTTTACATTCGACACTATTAAGATTCATTTTAAAAAGACACTAAATAGCCAGGAAGTCAAACCAAGTGTTCCTTTCATGTTTGCATGTAAAAGATTTCACGAGATATATTCAATATTCCCAGGTCTGTGAAGGACAAACTTTCATTGAGTAGGGGCAGTCCTGAAAGTTGAAAAAAAAAAAGTATTCTAAATTTTTTATGTGAATTATTTTGAAATCTAAATGCATTTTACCATAAGACAGTGTTAGAAGGATTACTAGATTCCCCGGTGAACCCGCAGAAGCCTATTTATCAGATGATTCAAAGTTCACCGTAAGGTCAAAAAGTTCATTTTCTTTCAAAGAGCATGTGGGAAGCCCTTGCAGCAGCTTCCTCATTTCATTCTTCATTCGCACAACAGTCCCAGGAGACACGCGGGGCAGATCGAACCTGATGGCGCTGCAGGAGGGTGCCTGTTTCACCAAAGGTGGAGGAGCGCAGGCGAGGAACTTGCCACCTGTGGGTTCTGAGAGCCCCCATGATTGTCCCTGCTGCGGGCAGAGAACCAGGGTGCAATGCTTGGTTTCTAAATACCAGACACCGGGGGCACTTTTTTAAATGAACAAAGATTCTTCAGCCTCTTCTCTGGAGATTCTGATTCAGCCTGTCTGGGGTACCCCAGGTAATTCTTATGATCCAGTGTATTTGGGTTAAGAAGGGGCATAAATCAGACTGGCTTGGATGCCTGGATTTTAATCTGGGCTAGGCTTCTTACTAGCTGTAGGGCCTTGGGTAGGTTACTTAGTATCTCTAATTCTCAGTTCCTTCATGTTTATAACAGAAATAATAACCTCTCACTGTAATAGTGGGGGGATTATATGTAAAATATAACACGGTACCTAGCACATAATGAGCTTTCTATATATATACAGACTCATTGCCATTGAGTTGACTCCGACTCATGGCGACCCCTTGTGTTACAGAGTAGAACTGCTCCATATGACTTCCTTGGCAGGTGCTCTGGGAAACTGTGTGGACCAGTTCTACTCTGTCCTGTAGGGTCGCTATGAGTCGGAATCGACACGAAGGCAGTGGGTTTGGTTAATCTTTACAGAAGCAGATTGCCAACGCTTTCTTTTGTGGCTTCACTTGGTAGGCTTGAACCGCCAACCTTTAGGTTAGTAGTCAAGCACAAACTGTGCCACCCAGAAACACAGACACACACACAGATGGTAATATGGATAGAAGATGACACTGTAGTATCAAATTTTTGTGCTAGGTGGGTCAAGCTCTGTGTTCATGAGCCAAAGGAGATAAGTACAGAGTGGTACTTGGTTAAGTCAAGTTTTAACTCTGACTTGGTCCGGGAGGCAGTTTTTCTTAAGCTTTATGAGGCCAAGCTGACCCCTTAACCAGCCTTTTTTCCTCTGGAGGAGGCTCTGATGTGTCCCTGGGCCAGAAGACAGCAAACTAATCTAGGCCGGGCTCCAATCCCCAGGCAAATCAAGGGACACCCTGGGTGAGCTGTCCTTCCCCAGACCAAGTGGAGGCCACAGAGAAGGAGACGGCTATCAGCCAGCCCACCATATCCTTGTGTCCTATATAACTGTCACTGCCCTGGGAAATGTAGGGGAAGAGGCCTGTGCTATTAGTTAGGAAGGGAGAAAAGGCAGTGAAATAAATATCCGAAGTTGAGATGACGTCTTTGTAGGAGACCAGCTGGGGTCAGTCAGGAACCACATCTAGGAGCCCACAGGGGACAGTAAACATTCTCATGGCTCACAGTTACTAAGAGACTTTCCCTGTCAGACTCTTTGGAAAACAATTCATTTAATTCTCGCAATAATTGCTTAAGATAGGGAATAGTTTATAAGGAGGGACCAGAAGCCCAGAGAGAGTAAGTCCCTGTGCAGGGTAACAGAGGCAGGCAGTGTGGAGCTGGGGTTCAGATCCAGGCAGTCTGGCCATGGCGCCATCGGGAAGGGGTGCCGACCTCCCTGGGTGGCAGAGGGTGGAGTGAGAAGCGGAAACCATCCTCCTAATCACAGCCTCTCTGCTCAGAGGTGGGTGCCACCAAAGGGGGGGAGGAGGAGGGGCATGGACGGGGGCAGAGCTTTTCTGTGGTGAATAATGTTTTTACAATGATACCAACATTAACGTCAAAAAACCCTGAAAACTCCCAATTCAATAACTCGTACAAGTTCATATGCTAATGCGTGAACAATTCTTCGCAACAACAACCAAATCATTGTGAATCTTGGACAGCATGCGTTGAGGAGTAGCAACATCTTGTCCATGGTGTCTTTTTGACCTGAGCCTGGAAGAAGAAGGCTTATAGGAGGAGAGAAGGTAGCTACCCCTTACTGAGTCCTCTCCTGGGCCCAGGCACTAAGCAAGCAAAGCCAATTAAACAAGCAAACAAACCTCTGGACTCAAAAGATTTGAATTCCAGTCATGGGACAGCCATTAACCAGCTTCACTGTCTTGTGTAAGTTACTTAACCTCTCTGGGCCTGTTTTCTCATTTCAGGGCAAGGGAATTGGAAGGAGACTTATTGAACATTATGAGGACTTGGGTTCCAGTACTGGCCCCATGGTGTATTAGCATGGTCTTTGGGCAAGTCATTTTAACTTTATCTGTGTGGCAAAGATCTCAAAATGAGAGAACGTGATAAGTCTATTGTGTCCTTTAAAACACTAAACAAATGACAGCCAGCACTTAGTCACACTTGCTGTGTGCTGGGGACCATTCTGAATGTAGAGTAACTCACCTACTCCTCATGACAACCAATAAAAACCCATTTTACAGATGGTGAAACTGAGGCACAGAGATGTTAAATTAGTCACCCAAAGTCACACAGGTAAAAAGTAGTAAAATTTAACATCCTTTGTTTGAATGGCCAATTGGTCATACCAGAGACTATGACAGCCAGAAATTGGTATGCAAATTAACATACCAGTTGGCTGCTGATTGGTAGTGATTCTAACGTAAAGATATAGACAGCATGAACAAGGATATGTCATAAGTACTGAATAGGCCACTTCAAAAGAAATCCTATCTAAAATATGCACTTAATAAGACTCTCAGCTAAATTCTGGAAAACTTCCTTAATGATATTTCTCTCTCATGCCAGAGAAAGGTCAAGGAGAAATTGCTTTCAGGTTATTTTGATGGCTTTTAAACCTTTGCCCACCCTGACAAAATAACCTTTATGACATCTTACACTTTGGGATTTTCAGCTTCAGATTGAAGAGAAAATTCAATCTGTCCCTCCTTTTCACCCTATGGTCAAGGAGTTTTTACTTTACAAATATCTTCATTTACTCTTAATTCTATTTCTTTTCTTCCTTATAAATCATTTGTCAGCTCTTGTAATTTTACCTTCAGAATATTCTTTACCAGTCATTTCTTGGTCTTGAGAACTGGAAGAGTCATGGAGTCATCATATAAGACAAAGCACCCAGGCCCTGCTGGCCCAGCTCAGAAAGAAATGTGTTCATTTATTCATCAGCATGCAGGGCCCCCTCCCATGAAACAATTCAGAATCACTTCCGGGGTCAGGGATTCTTCCCACGCTCCCATTCTGGGAAGGGCTGTAACTTGCCCAGCTGCTGAGTGGAGCCACTAGAATTTGGACCAGGGTTTCTGACACCAAAACCAGACCTACTTTCACAGCACTGAGTTCCGTGTCTCAGGGATATTATGAGAGAACCAAATACCTGTGGCTAAGGGAATTCTGCGTGGTATTACCATCCAGGGTAGAGGTAGGAGCTGTGTAACTATGGAATTTTTTTTCCGTACACCATGCATTTGGTGCTCTAGAAAGTGGTGGTGGTGGTGGGGTGTTGTCATAAACCCTCTTCCCTAGTTGGCCTCTGTTCTGGGAAATTAGCCTGTGTATTTTCCATTCTTGATGTTGTCTGTGGATGCCCCCAACCGTTTGGTTTAAACTTCTCAAAGGTCTAAAACTTACTCTTTTAGGAAGGATTGATTTGCTATAATAATAATTAAAAAAGGACAAAAATAGAGACAGATGGGAAGGAATAAATGGTTGGTGTCACCAGGGGTTTGTTAACATCACAGAGGAAATTTATGAGACCTGCTTGTTTTCTTTTCTGTTTTGCTAACTATGGTCCAAGCCCACTGCCCCGCCCCCACACCCTTGCCCAGCCTCTAATAAGCACAGGTACAAATTAACACAAGCGGATATAAATCAATTTTATTATGGGGATGTTTGGCTTGGTGTCCCATACCAGTCAGGCAGGGAAAGCCAGGTGAGGAGGTGCTGAGTTTGGCTTCGGCTATGTCAAGGCTGGAAGGTCAGGGAAGGCAAGTACAAAACTGGATTTCCTTTCACAAGGTAAGATGACTTCTAGTCTACTACACATATCTGACTCTTCTGTTCATTCTTGGTATCTCTGGGCAGAGCACAGTGCCAGCACACAGATGCCTTACAAGAAACATTGCAGAGAGGAATACAGGATGTAGGTGGGGAGTGAGGGAGAGAAAGGGGTAGACGGGAAGGGAGGCAGGGATGAAGGGAGGGAAGAAGAAAAAGAGAAGGAAAGAAGATAAAGAGATGTAAGGATTAGGAGGAGACAAGGAAGAAACTGGAAGGAGGAGGAATAGAGAGGAAGGGAGCGAAGGAAGGAGAAGAAAATGAGGAAGATAAAGGGAATGAAACAGAAAAAGAAAAGGAAGGAACTGGAAGGAAAACGAGGTGAAGGACTAGGAGAAAGAGAAGAAACAGGGCAATGTCAGGGAAAGCATCCCAGAAGGAGGCCACGAGAATAACCATGGACCTGTGGATACCTTATTGTTAATCAGAACTCTCTCATAGGCCTCACCTTTTTTCCAAATCCTATCTCACTAAATATCTGTAATGCCCAATTTAGCACTTTATCTGATTCTCAAGGGGTCTCAGGGATATTAATATTTATTATGCTATTGCCCCAGCTGGACTTGTACAGAGCAGATACAAGAATGCTCTGGCCAGTCTCTGCTTTTCCCTGGTGCCTGGGTCCCTGGAAACCGCATAAACTTCTACTGCTGTGGGCGAACAACTTCTTAAAAGTTCTCTATGTAGATAAATGGAGAGCATTGTTACCACCACTGTCATATGCTTTCCAGAGGTGCCATAATATCTAAAAACATATTCATTATAGCCTGTCTAAGCCACAGAAAACTCAATCCACTCATTCATTAACACATTCTGACAGATGGCTGTTAGAAGAATAGCAGAATATAATAGTATTAAAGACAATTCAGGTAGGCAATCTTACAAACACTACTCAGAATGTTTTACCCACCTTCACCCCCCAGCTATGGTCTGGGAAAGAGCTGGAGAATGGTGTGTAATTACGGCAGGGTTTGAACTGATGAGATGTTTTGAGTTTCTATTTATAGAGGCAGATTTTAGGTCAGAAATACAAATGGTGTGCCCTCTGCTGGGAAGTCCACACACGTCCCTGAGCACCCAAGCCCATCACCAAACTGTGGTCTCATGCCAAAATGGCAGGTCTCTCAACACTGGTTTTTAGAACCAAATCTCTTGCTCTACTGGCATTGGGCAGAGGCTGCACGTATGTAGACAGGGCGGCCAAAGAGACTTGGAAAACTGGGTTTTAGTCTCCTAAAGCATGCATAATTTGGAGGAAAAGCAAAGGAAGCCCTCCTCTTTGCTAAATTAGAAAATATTTATCTGTTAGTGTTCAACTCAAACGTGACCTCTGTGCTGCTCAAGGCTGCTTAGGGCTAGCAGGAGAGAGGGTTTGAAGGGCTCTGGGGCTGATGTGGGGGATTCTATACATTAGTCAGGAACCATTTTCAAGATGGTATGGCTTATCCTGGAGCCCTGGTGGCACAGTGGTTAAGCACTTGGCTGGTAACCAAAAGGTTAGTGGTTTAAACCCACCAGCTGCACCTAGGGAGTAAGATGTGGCTGTCTGCTTCTGTAAAGATTACAGCCTTAGAAACCCTATGAGGCAGTTCTACTCTGTCCTATATGGTCACTATGAGTCAGAATCACTCAACGGCAGTGGGTTTTGGTGGTGGCTTATCTTAAAGAGTTCCCGTGCCCGTGTGTGGGGCGCCATTTTTGACTCAGCAGAAGAGGATTCAGGGAGCTATTTTTCGCCCTTCCCCTTGTCCTCCTTCCCCTGAAAGAATATTTCTGAACTGTCATATGTTTCTGATACAAGAGAGCTAAGTGAATGAGAGAGGGTGGTTTAGAAGAGGCCAAGAAAAGTATGAAAATATCATTTCCAAAAGGAAGAATAATATTTAACTGGAAAATGGCCTATTATTGGGCTACAAGATTTTAGGGGTGCCATATGCAATTTACACACACAGCATAAATTAATTCCTGTCTCTTTTTCCATTCCTAGTCATGCTCATAGCCATATGTGGCCTTTGGGGAAATCCTCATAAAACAGCTACATTCATTACAGAGCTGGGGTTGAGCCTGCTCTCTTTGCTCTCATTGGCGCTGGGCAGAATCTAAATGTTATTTTACAGAAATTGTGGTAATGGTGATGCTGTCCGATCTGTGCTATTCTAAGTGGAATATTTTTTTGTTTTTTTACCCATCCTACTGGAATCAGAAAGCCTCTGTGCTGTGGAAGCAGGGCAAAGTCCACTGCCTTAATGCAACATTAACCAAAACTCTGTGGGGGGCCCATGACCCACAGTTCACTCTGATTAACCAGAGGCAGGCGCCCCAGGCTGGCTGACTGCAGAGCCTCAGCATCAACAGGCTGTCTGTGGCTCCAGGATTATAAGCCTTCCGGCAGCTGATGGGGGACAAGGCCCTGGTGGATACTTAGAGGGCAAAACCCTCGTTACTTTGTTTTCCGCTGAGAGCCCTGAGGAGATGGGATTCCAGCATAAAGCAGTAATTTGCTGTCCAGATTAAAAAGTCTAAATATTCTCTCAGCCTCACGGGGATAGGAAAAATATATGGTCCAATCCCTGACACACACCAGTTTTAATTAGAACACTTTTCAGAATTATTTTTACTCCAGGTATGAGGAAAACTTGACAGCTGTACTGGGTATTTCATTCACGTGGAGACCCTCCGTATTTCCTCTGTGAGGGAATACTGCCTGCATCATCTTCTAACATAAAAGCACCACTCGGAGATGAGATGGAATCCCTCTTGACTGAATCCCTTCTGGAGAGACCTGTCACCTTGCGGCTAGAGATGAGGTGTGTGAATTCTCTCTCCTCAGGGACTACCTAGACTACCTCCTCAGAGACTCCTCATCTGAGCAAGTAAGTGATGATACTCTGTCCTGAGGACAAGAATAGAGCAAGAACTTTCTCCCCACACAGATAAGTCAATACATCATTTAATAGGCGCCCATGGGGTGGGCGGGGGGGGATGTTTTCTCTCTTTCTCTCACATACACACACTGACTCACATACATACACTCACACTCATATATACACACCCACACTGTCTCTTTCTCACACACACACACCCGTACACTCATACATACTCATACATACACACCCACCCACACCACACACATACCCACACACCACACACCCACACACCACCACATACACACACTCTCCATAGATGTGTGAGTCTTCAACCTACACTGACAAAACAGAGGAGAAGGAGTACAGGAATTCTAGAATAAATAACAAGTGGATTCTTTGGCCATTTCAGCTCATACTAAAAAACAACTGCTTCTCAACAAAGGCTTCCCACTTGGGGTTTCCAGAGAGGGGAGGAAAGAAATGTCAACAGTAAAAGGGGAGGATAATAGCAACAATAGGAATCATTTCTTTATGGCTTATTCTATGCCAGACACATTGGTTCAAGCAGTATTCCATTTAATCCTCCAGGCAAAGGCAGCAGGGATACTAAGGAAGAATTATATTGGTGCAGGAGAGAAACAAAGACACCCTTCAAAGCTTCATTCCTTTAATCTGAGCTAACAGGAGCATTTTCTATTATCCCCCTATCCATGTGAGGGGGGCCACAGAGAAGACAATAATATGATCCTCAATTTCAAGAATCTCATAACTCCTTTCTCTCTGGTTGGTTTTCCCTACCACCAGCTGTGAGAGAATAAAAGGGCATGAATCTCTACAATTGAAAAACACTTTTTGTTCCAGATGATTTCTCTCGGAGGAGAAGTATCAGATCCAATTCAAAGGTCAAGCATTTCTGGGCTCTTGTATAGTAAGATTATTTGAATCAAAATAATAACATGGTATAGTAATTTAATCGATGCTAACCACTGAAAATTTAGGATGACTTTTCTGTGGGTATTCAGGGTCATCGCACTGCTGGCCATGGGTCTGGTTCCTATAAATTCCATGCACTCTGCTGTGCTCCGTGGAGGAGTTTCTTACTTATTTTCATCTTCCTTCTTCACAGAAAATGTAGCCAGCTCCTCTGTGACAGGCCTGGCTCCTCTCTTCTGCTCTGTGTCCACCCCCTTCCTGAGGCAATACTTGTCAATGACATCACTTTAATTCAATAAAAAAAAATAAGACCCCCTTATTGCTCACTCACACTTGGCAAATAAATTGAGCCCTTCTCTGTTGGCACATAAATACAGCAATGCACTAGGAATATAGCTAATCTGCAGATGAGAAAAACTGAGCCTCAGAGAAATGAGGAGAGATGCCCTGACTCTGGGTGTGACCCGTGAGGGGCACAGCCAAGGTTAACTGCACTTCACATTTTTTTCCATTTCGAGAGTGCTGCTGAAAAACAACCACTAATACAGTTTTCTTGAGAGTCATATCAGACCTTTAAGTTATCTGAGGTGGTTTTTCCCCTATTGTGTGAAGTCCTTCACATAGCCTCCTGTGAGAACGTGGTCTAACAATAATACTCCACTAGCCACCCTGACCTGATTTCTACCTTGTTTGGGGAGCTTCCAGGCCAACCTGCAATTTTAAATCCCTCATAAGCTTTTCAAAGTAATTTGGCATCTGCAGAAAATCACTGTCATTAGACAACTGCTTTTCTTTCTACAAAGACAAAAACAAGTGGAAAGAAGAGAACTATCTGCCAAAAACTGGGGACCTGATAACCCCCTCCCTATCACGTCCCTAATGCTGCTCACGCTGAGCCCACCTGCAGCCGGCAATCACAGCATGCTAAATTTCAGCAACCAAAGTCTGCAAGAGAAAAGTCATTTACCTTGGAGTCCAGCTGCTGCATGTACGACCACAGATATTCTATATTGGCTCCAAAAGGATGGACGTGAAGAAACGTCGATATGATGCCTGAATTAAAAAGACAAACACTGGGGGTTATTTAGAGGCAAATCAGACTCTCAAATAATCATCTACCCTAACGGCTGTTTTGTCAGGCTGAGTTACAGTTCTGCTCTTTCTGACAGTGCTCAACAAACACTAGATAACAGTATATTCTGGCAAACACAACACTTTATCTCCTGGAATGATAGTAGTTAGCGAAACTAGACTCCAAGATAATACATAGGTGAATAAAGGTATTTCTAAACAAAGACTCCTGAAAGGATTTCAACTGCCAATTTTATGCTTGATTTACCAATACAAAATTGCAGTTATTGGAAGGATAAAATTATCTCTTTTCTTTTCCTCAGCGGACTTTGCAGTGTGGAAATGGCTCACACAGCTGTGTCAGAAATCACATTGCCTCAACTTTTCCTGATAATTGCAGTTGCTAATTATGAAAAGTGTTTAATCCATATTTCCCCTAACTGCCACTGAAGGAAGCACAAATCCTTCCTGGAGCATTGGCTCTCGGCCCCCAGATGTTGTTTAAGGGGTGCCAGCTCGCTCACGGTGTCTCTCTGCTGTAATTTACAAGATCATTTTAAAAGGTCTGAGAATGGATGGTGTGGCTGGCATCTGATGATAAATCATAATGCTTTTCCATCGTGGAAATCAACCATCAACACTATACTGACAAATGAGAAGCCGGGCACTGGTGTCAGGGCTGCAGTAAACAGCATTGCCTTCTGGCTCCTTTATCCAGAATCAAAGTAGTACCAGTATGGACACCGACTCCATGGACTGAGTGCTGCTGTATGTTAAGAAGCTACGTTCAGCCTGACATTTTTAGTTCTCTTTTAAAAACCAGTTTCAAGATGAATTAAATCAGCGGATAAGGCCTCACATTCCATTGACTCTGAGGTATGAGCTTCGATGCTTGAGAGCCAAGGGTCAGAGGGGAAGACCCACGCCTGAGAGGAAACCGTACCAGGGAGCATACCATTCTTGCATCAGGTCATCCCAGGAAGCACAGGGTGACTGTGGATTGATCTGCTACAGGGTTCGATGCCACCCCCCTCTCCTGGGTGTTGCTTGGGATGCTCTGAGACTAGTGTCAGTTTGAGCAAAATTCCCCAGTTCATCCTCAGGCCAGGGACAGAGAACCGAGGCGCCCAGGCAAGCGGCTATCAAAGGCTTGTCCTCACACAATTGCTTTATGAAGTTTTTATTGGTTTACAGTGAAACGAGGAAGACAGAAGCAATTTATTACGTTTCTCCATAAAGCCAAAATCTCGAGACTGACCTCTTTTCCCAGAGACATAAAGAACTACCATTTTATTCTGTGATTATGTCCTTTCTATTTGTTGTTGCTCCTGCTGAAATGTCCTTTCTTTTATGAAATGATGACGACAGTAGAAGGTAATGGTGGCAGTTTTAATATCTTGCAATAGCAAAATAGCCACATTTAATATACTAAATGGCACTGTGTTGTCCCCTTCTCCCCACCCCACCCTATAAACACCTCTCTTGATTTATTTTTAATTTTATAGGCGTGGCAACAATTGCCCTGTGTATGAAATTCTTAAATATGGTGAGATGGCACTGTAAGTAATTCTCTTACTAATCAAAGTTAAAATAAATGTGCCTATGAGTGATTTAGTTAAAAATACACAAGAAGAGAAGTATGTAAGAAAGTGTCCCTTCATTTGCATTCCTGGAGTGGGAAAGGGGGGTAGAATGGAATCTAGCCAACAGAGAATTGCCTTCCTTAGGAGGGTAAGGGGGCTTTGCCTCGTGGCCCTGGAGCTGAGGACAAGTGGTATGATGCCCACCACTTTCCACAGAGAGCCACAAACAAAAGGCAGGCAGGTCACTCACTGTGCCTACAAGGAGGTAGGCAGGGTAGGGGAGAAGGAATAGTCAACTTTGGCTCTGTGAGAAGGTGGTATTTCTAGTGAGAAGCGTTTTCATTTCCTCCCCGCCAGGGCTCTCACAGGGAGGGGAGGAGGTGCTCCAAGAAAATCACTCATAGCGACTGCAGGGGGTGCTGCAAGCAGGGGAGCCCAGCATTCCTTTCCTGGCTGGATGCCTGCAACAGACTTTGGGATCTGGGCCTGCATGTACCCGGGCACAGGGGAGAGACAGCAGGGCTGAGACAGAGCAGCAGTGATGGTAGAGGCTTGTGAGTTTCCTACTGGGCAAGTGGGCATCTCAGAAGGCAGATGGGTTTGAGCAAACCACCCCAGGGGCCCCAGCAAAGGGAGAAAAACAACACTTTTCCCATGAATATCCCAGTGGACTGAGACTCTTCAGCATTTCTCTGGTAACCTATTATCTACCCCATACACAACAGAACAAGATACTGCCTGTTTCTGCACCATCCCCATGATTGTTTGTTGTGCATTGTGATCCACAGGGTTTTCACTGGATGATTTTCAAAAGTAAATTGCTAGGTTTTTCTTCCTAGGAAACCCTGGTGGCATAGTGGTTAAGAGCTACGGCTGCTAACAAAAGGTCAGCAGTTCGAATCCACCAGGCGGTCCTTGGAAACCGCGTGGGGCAGTTCTACTCTGTTCTATAGGGTCAACTATGAGTTGGAGTCGACTCGGTGGCAATGGGTTTTTGGTTTCTTCCTAGTCCATCTTAGTCTGGAAGCTCTGCTGAAGCCTGTTCAGCATCATACCAAGGATAATGCATGCCCATGGGAGCATGCTGTGAATTTAAATGTATTTAGTAGAATGAGTTGGAGGAGGATGCTGGAACAGGAAATTCAGGCGTACCAAAAATGGAAGGACCTGGGGGGCTGCCCCTGTGATGTTAGCATCTCTCTGTGCATATGTCCTTGCTCCCCCACTGCTGCTGTCCTTCCGCGCAGTCCTGGCTCTGGACCCCAGGGGACTTGGCCCTTAGTCTTTGCATGTTCTGGTTCAATACCAGGAACAAAGTACACACTCGCAATAAATGTGTACTGAACGAAATATTCTCTAGAACTGAGAATAGCCAGTAAATGTGTTTAAAATTTACAGATCAAAGGGATAAGCAAGAACCTTAAACATTTCTACCAGTACTAACAATGATGCTACAATACTCTTTCAAAAACCAGGGAACTTGGGGGCATTGTTCACTGGTGACTCCTGCTGCTATCCCATCCTGTGTGGATTCAGAGGAATCTGAGGGTTTGGGTCATGAAAAATTTTGCTGAAATTATTTTGGCCATAAAACTAAGGGGGGAAGTGCTCTTATCTACCCAGGGATGATTTCTGTACACCTTTTGAAAATTAAATTAGAATCCTCACACAGATTCGAGTGTTTTTCCTTTTGAGGGTGTTCAGAACCATCTCAGTGGTAGCTGGTATTAACAGGCTGTGAACTCTTCTTTACAAAAGTTTAGCAGCTGCCACTAGATACAAGCTAGGGAGCTAACTAAAGGTTTCCCAAGCTTTTCCTATAGATGACAGCAGGGTATTCAGTGTTGGTAGAGGCGTAGCAGAAATGGGCAGCACTAGTCCTCATCCTTGCAGGTGCCCTGCCCTTCCTCCTGCCCACTCTCACCCTTCCCCTACACACCCCTGGCAGCAGCTCAGAAGCATCAGTCCCGCCACCTGAGAAAACAGAGCTTCTAGGCTCTGTTTTTGGATCAGATTCATTTTGGGGAAGCTTCTTACATAAACAAATAAGCCTCTTTGTAGCTACTTTAGAAGAACTGGAATATCCTCTGGGAATGGAAAAAGGATAGCTGCAACTCAAAATCTAATTAAAAGTGCTACACACACAGAAAATTGAGACTGTTTTATGGTCCTTTGAGAGGGACCTAAAGACTTCATAAAAGGAACATTAGTGATTGAAGGTGGAGAACTTAACCATAACTATACTGGTGGGTCTCCAAAGAAATGGATTCAGTGACGGGTTTTGGCAGTTCCATGGAGAAGCAGAAGGTCTCCATGTATAAAACTGGGTTTTTTAAATACTGGAGAATACAACGGGGTATAGCTAATTTTAAAAAAGTAAAAGAAAATGGAGGTTGTCAGTATTATCGGGCTCTTTTTGCTCATCTCAGGGCCTTAAAAACTACTTTGGAATGATACACTAACCAGCTCTGTACAACCTGTGGCAGATCCCCTATAGGAAGGTCTATTTAAATAGGCTTAACGATTGTGAAGATGGCATAGGACCGGGCAGTGCTTCCTTCTTTTTTACATAGGGTTGCTATGAGTCGGAACCAACTCAACAATTCCTAACAACAACGAAAAACGCCATCTGAACTTTTCCCATCAAAATCATCTGGTTTATTCTCATTTTTGGACCTCACTAAAACCAAGGGGGACAGGATCTAAATTAACCAATAATGGTAGATTTTTTTACCGCTCCCTTTACTCTTCTTTGGTCAAATATTTACTCGGCACCGGTTAGGTACCAAAGTGCGAAGGATACGGAATTGTACAACAAAGATATGGTTCCTGCTCTCATGGAACTTATATTCTAGTTGAGTGACACAGATGATAAACAAAAAGTTAAGAATGACGGGGATATTTTTCAGATTGTGGCAAATGCAATGAAGAAAATAAGACAGGTAATAGGATAGAACGGAGAATACCCCTGAGCCTGGTGGGGTGCTACTTTATTTTGGTAAGTAAAATGAAGGTCTCTATGAAAATAAATTTCCCTGAGTGTCAGCTGAGAAGTTGGCCACAGAAAGCCTGGGGGAAGATTATTCCACGGGCAGGCAACAGATAGTGCAAAGGCCCGGAAGTGGAAATTAGCTGGTGGAAACGAATATGGATGGCAAGTGCTACAACATGAGTTCAGAGGGAGGTCGGGGGGCACATCATGTAGGGCTCTGGATCTCAGAGTAAGGAGTTTGGATTACATTCCAAATGTAGTAGAATTCCAATACGGGGGTTCTAAGCAGGGGAGATGTCATGGTATAACATCTGAATCACATTTTTAAAATCTCAGTTTAGCTGCTGTGTGGAGAATAGACAAAGGGAAACCAGGAAGACCAGTTAGAAGCATATGCACAAGACCTGAAGTAGTAAACAGTGGTCTGGACCAGGATGATAACTGTGGACACCAAAGGCAGAGTTGATGGACTGCATGTAAGAGGCAAAGGCTAGGAAAGAATTAAGGAGGACTCCTTAGTTTTTGGCTTGAGCATTTTCTCATCTGAGGATACTAGGGAGGAACATGTTATTGCAAAGAAAAGGGTGGAATCAAGAGTTCTGTTTGTACCTTATTAAATCTGAGATGCCTGATACCATCTAAGTGGAGATATCAAATGGCCCTTGCAGAAAGTATAAATTTGGAAGTCAAGGGCAACAAGAAGGGATTTGAATTCAAACTACTCATTCAGATTATCTAGGTACAGAAGAAAAGAGGCCTCATGACTGAGCCCTGAAGAGCCCCCAAATTTAGAGGTCAAGCTAAGAAAAACTCAAAAGGAATCCGAGAGGGAGTGACCAATGGGAAAGAGTGGCATCATGATAGCCAAGGGAAGAAAGTATTTCCAGAAGGTGTGAGTGGTTAACCTGTAAAGTGTGGCTGACAGATGAGGGAGCTGAGGAACTAGCAATATGAAGTTCTCTGGTGGCAATGACAAGAACAGTTTCAGTCTGAAGATGGAAGCCAGACTGGAGTGGGCTGAAGAGAGATGGGAGGAAAGGAAATGGAGACTGAGTTTAGACAGTGCTTTGGAGATGTTATGCTTTAGAAAAGGAGCAGGGAAATGGGCTATAGTTGAAAAAACTCAGGGGGTCAAGACAGGTTTTCCTTTTCTTTTGAAGGTATAGGATAATAGAATCCATGTTTATACATTGATGGGTATGATCTTCTACTTACATAGAAGCTCACTGTCTAAGGGATGATGCAGTTTTTACAATAGTCCTTAGAGATAATGTAGTATTGAGTTGAAAAAGACCATGTAATCAAACCTCCTCACTTTATACAATGTGAGGAATTAGGTCCATAGAGGATAAGTGACTTGCCCTCGATTACCCAGGGTATCAAATGTCTCAATCTATTAAAAACTCATGTGAGCTTCCCCTGTCATAGCTGCTTTAGAAATCATTAGGTGCTAGTTGGTTTGTCACATGGCTAATACATCCTACTTTCATCTTTTGTCCTATGAATTCCTATTTAGAAAATGATATTGGTTGTCTGATGAGAAAAAAATACTAATTTGTATATTCGGTTTGGTCTGTGCATTGCTCTGAGTTCAATGAGAAATGGAATTCTACTGGAATATGCTCCCTTTCCTCAGGCTGCCTGGAGTTTTCATTCCAAACTCTCTGCATCAAGAGATTTCACTTTCCCTACATCCACATGTGTTGATAGTCTCCCATGAAAGTTCAAAAAACCCTTTGGGGCTATAAGCTCACTCAGTGGGGTGAATGGGCACCCTGGGGAACTCCAGAAACCTCAACTATGAGAATGAAGCTGTATCTCTAGACACAATCATATCTTACTGGGTACTGTCAGAGGCCTGACCATAAACCAGCCTGAAATATTCTTCTTCATGCTGCAGCCTATATGGAAGCCCCATTGATACTGAACTTCAGAGACAGCAGGGGGTATACTCTGTGAAATCTGGGTCTGTTACTAAACCACAAGAGGACAGTTCTCTGTGGGAAGCTACAGAGTGATGAAACATTTATGGGAAGTGGAGGGAGGCAAGACTATGAGTGGGTGGTGGAAGACTCATCAAACACTTGTGGTCTGGGCTGATGGTTCTCAGTGCCTTGGGATTCTGAAAAGCTCTGAACAATTTTGTCCACTTATTTGGTGAGTATAATCCTTGATCTTGTATGTACAAGTGGTTATTATTATTATTTTTAATATCTAACTCTCTTTCTGTCTTATTTTTTCAACTATTGTGTGTTTTAGCCTTTTAATAAATTGTTCCTTCTAGTTGAAATACCTTCGACAATTCCCTTGTCTATCCAGAGAAACCCTATGCATCCTTTAGGACCCAGCTCAACTGTCCTTTCTTCTGACAAGGAAATCTGTAGCATAAATAGCTCCTTCTCTGAGTTTCTGATTTTAGTACAAAGCATATTTTATTGTAATTAATTGCTTTCTTTTTCACAAGTTTAGGGAAAAATTAGATTGACACAATAGCCACAACAATAGGCTGAAACATACCAACAGCCATGAAGATGGCACAGGACTGGGCAATGTTTCGTTCTGTTGTACATAAGGGTGCCATGAGTTGAGTCAAGTAGATGGCAGCTAACAACAATGGGGTACTTAAGGGAAGAGATTATCTTAACATCATCAGATGACAGAGATCTTGGTATACAGCTAGCCAATATTTCTCAAAACATGGTCCCAAAAGTGCCTGCGTCAGTATCATCTGGGATGTTAGTTTTAAAATGAACCTAATCGGCCGGCATTAGTCCAAAAAACACAAAATAATAAATGTTGGAGATGTTGTGGAGAGACTGGAATACTTATACACTGCTGGTGGGAATGTAAAATGGTACAACCACTTTGGAAATAGATTTGGTGCTTCCTTAAAAAGCTACAAATAGAACTACCATATGGTCCAGCAATCCCACTCCTTGGAATACATCCTAGAGAAATAAGAGCCCTCACATGAATAAATATACACACACCCATGTTCATTGCAGCACTGTTTATAATAGCAAAAAGACGGAAGCAACCAAGGTGCCCATCAACGGGATAAACGGATAAACAAATTATGGTATATTCACACAATGGAATACTACGCAATGATAAAGAACAACGATGAATCCATGAAGCATCTCGTAACGTGGAAGAATCTGGAAGGCATTATTCTGAGTGAAAGTCATCTCAAAAGAACAAATATTGTATGAGACCACTATTATAAAAACTTAAGAAAAGGTTTAAACACAGAAGAAAACATTCTTTGATGGTTACGAGGGTGAAGAGGGAGGGAGAAGGGTATTCACTAATTAGAGAGTAGACAAGAATTATTTTAGGTGAAGGGAAGGACAGCAAATAATACAGGGGAACTCAGCACAACTGGACTAAACCAAAAGCAATTTTCTAAATACAACCAAACACTTCAAGGGACAGAGTAGTAGGGGTGGGGGTCTGGGGACCATGGTTTCAGGAGACATCTAGGTCAATTGGCACAACAAAGTATATTAAGAAAACGTTCTGCATCCCACTTTGGTGAGTGGCGTCTGGGGTCTTAAAAGGTAGCAAGTGGCCATTTAAGTTACATCAATTGGTCTCAACCCACCTGGAGTAAAAGAGAATGAAGAACACCAAAGACACAAGGAAAATATGGGCCCAAGAGACAGAAAGGGCCACATAAACCAGAGACTCCATCAGCCTGAGACTGGAAGAACTAGAAGGTGCCCAGTTACCACCAATGACTGCCCTGATGGGGAAGGAGAAAAGTGGGATGTAGACCTCAAATTCTATTAAAAAGACCAGACTTAATGGTCTGACTGAGACTGGAGGGACCCCAGAAGTCATGGCCCCCAAACTCCCTGTTAGCCCAAAACTAAAACCATTCTTGATGCTAATTCTTCAAAGATTAGATTGGACTATAAGACATAAAATGATACTGGTGAGGAGTGTGCTTCTTAGCTCAAATAGACACATGAAACTGTGTGGGCAGCTCCTGTCTGGAGGAGAGATGAGAAGGCAGAGGGGGACAGCAGCTGATTGAATGAACATGGGAAATACAGGGTGGAGAGGAGTGTGCTGTCACATTGTAGGGAGAGCAACTAGGATCACATAACAATGTGTGTATATGTTTTTGTATGAGAAACTGACTTGAATTGTAAACTTTTACTTAAAGCACAATAGAAAAAAAAGGGCGGTGCAGTGTGGGGGAAATGAACAGAATTTCTGTTTGTGGAACCAAGGAGTCTGCCTTTTAAACAGGCTGCCCAGGTGATTCTTTCTCCGAAAGAAGGTTGATAATTCTTATAGTAGGCTCTTGACAAATGTTTGTTGATTTATTGATATGGACATTTTTGCCTTGGAAACAAGATTTAGGTCAATGATTCATTCTTTATGGTCAGTAGTTTTCAGAAAGGAATGCTCTCCCCAGATTACTTTCCTCAGGTGCAGCCTAAATATAGCCTCAGCTCTATTCACTGAAAACACCAAGAAGTCGCCAGTCAACCTTCTTTACATGCATTTCTCTACATTCCATTGATCTTATTCCTAATATGCATGCATTTTTGGGAACATTCCAATTGAGAGATAGACTAGCTGTGTGCATGTGTGTGAGATGGTGACAGTGATGGACATGGTAGTCAGGGGAGGGCTTAAAGTAACAATTCACATTGATTTGCAGAGATGTCAAGATGATACTGAAAGAAGTTTACTTGATCATTAAGAATTTAAGAACAACAGACATATAAAGAACACTCCTCCCAAAAGCAGCACAGTACACATCCTTCTCCAATGCACATCGATCACTGTCCAGAATTGACTATATTTTAGGCCACAGAGCAAGCATGAAAAAACACAAAAACATGGAAATAATAGGAAGCATCTTCGCAGATCACAACACTATAAAATTTGAAATCAATAACAGAGAGAACAAGAAAAAAATCAAATACATGGAAACTGCATAACACCTTGCTTAAAAACCACTTGGTAACAAGAAATTAGAAACAAAATAAAAAATTCCTAAATCAAACAAGAATGAAAACACAACGTACCAAATCCTTTGGGATATAGCAAAAGCAGTGCTCAGAGGAGAATTTATAGCAACAAATGCACACATTGAAAAAAGAAGAAAGGGCCAAATCAATAGCTTAATTCTACAACTTGAACAAATAGAAAAAGAGCAGCAAAAAAAGCCATGGTAACCAGAAGGAAATAATAAAGATTAGAGCAAAAATAAATCAAATAGAAAAACAACAGAAAGAATCAATAAGACTAAAAGTTGGTCGTTTGAAAGGATCAATAAAAATGACAAACCACTGGTGAAACTGACAAAGGAAAAGAATGAGAAGATGCAAATAACCAAAATAAGAAATGAGATGGGTGACATTACAACAGAACCAACTGAGATAAAAAGATTATAACAGAATATTATGAAAAATTATACTCCAACAAATTTGAAAACCTAGAAGAAATGGAAAGATTTCTAGAAACACACTATCTACCTACACTAACACAAACTGAGGTAAAAAATTTGAACAGACCCATAACAAAAGAAGAAATTGAAGAGGTCTTAAAAAAAACTCTCCCTCCAAAAAAGTCACAGCCCAGACAGCTTCACTGGAGAATTCTACCAAACATTCAGGGAAGAGTTGACACCAGTTCTACTCAAACTGTTCCAGAACATAGAAAAGGAAGAAATACTCCCTATTTCATTCTATGAAGCCAGCATAACCCTGATACCAAAGCCAGGCAAAGACAACAGCTAAAAGAGAAAATTATGGGCCAACATCCCTCATGAATGTTGATGCAAAAATTCTCAACAAAATTGTAGCCAACAGAATTCAACAGTACATCAAAAAAATAATACATCATGACCAAGTGTGATTCATACCAGGGATATGAGGATGGTACAACATTAGAAAATCAAATAGCATAGTTCACCACATAAACAAAACAAAGGAAAAGAATCACATGATCATTTCAACAGATTCAAAGAAGGCATTTGACAAAATCCAACACCCTTTCCGGATAAAAACTCTCAGCAAAATTGGAACAGAAGGGAAATTCCTCAACATAATTAAGGGCATATATACAAAACCAACAGCCAACATTATTCTCAGTGGAGAAAGACTGAAATCATTCTCTTTGATAACTGGAACCAGACAAGAATGCCCTTTATCACCATCCTTATTTAATATTGTATTGGAAGCTCTAGCTAGAGCAATAAGTCAAGAAAGGGAAATAATGGGCATCCAAATTGGTAAGGAAGAAGTAAAACGATCCATGTTTGCAGATGACATGATCCTATACACAGAAAATCCCAGATTCCACAAGAAAGTTACTGCAACTAATAGAAGGCTTTAGCAATGTGGCAAGGTACAAGATCAACATACAAAAATCAGTTGGATTCCTCTACACTAACAAAGAGAACTTTGAAAAGGAAATCAGGAAAACATCAGCATTTACAATAGTCCCCACAAAAGATAAAATACTGAGGCGGGGCCAAGATGGCTGACTAGGTAGAAGCTACTGCGAATCCATCTTGCAACAAAGACTTGGAAAAACAAGTGAATTGATCACATACATGACAATCTATGAACCCTGACCATCAAACACAGAACTAAGGAGTTGACCTGAGTGACAGGGGAGCAAAAAGCCGTGCCCTGAAGCAGCGACGACTTCTGGAACTGGCGCCCCACACCACAGCCTTGAGCCCTCCTGGTTCCCTGGTGCCAGAGTGGTGGGGTAAGCACAGGACACAGCCCTATACCCTAATCCCCTGGAGTAACCTTCATACAGACTCAACCAGTGCAAGCAGGCTGCACGCTGACGTGGCTGACAAGAGAATGAGCAACCACGGGGAAGCAGCGACTGTTTTCGGAGCCTGGAGCCAGCGTCCCAGCCAGAAAACCTTGGCGCCTGGCTTTGGACTAAACGCAGAGGAGCTGAGCACGGTTTCCTGCGATGGCGCAAGCACGGGACACAGCCTTAGCCCTCTGAAGTAACCTCGGCGGAAACCCAGCCAGTGCATACAGGCTGCACAATGACACAGCTGACAGGAGAAGAAATCACCGGGAAGCAGCGACTGGTTTTGGTGCCTGGAGTGCGCCATCCCAGCCAGAAAACCTTGGTGCTGGCCTTTGGACTAGGAGCGGAGGAGCTGATCACGGCTTCCTGAGATGGTGCAAATACAGGAAGTAGGCCTGACACTCAGGGGCAATCTCGACCGAGCTAGTGCACACAGGCTATACGCCCCTCTGGAATCTCAGATAAAACAGTCATCACCAAGCAAGATAAGTAACTTTGTCTATATTGCTGTGCACTACTCTCTCCTACCTATCTGATCCCTCCCCTCTCTGCCCCAGGTGGCTTCATTAACATTGGGATTTCCTGGGCCAGGGAATGAAGTGCTCTGTGTTTTTTTTTTCTTTTTCCTAATCCATTCTCCTGGCCTCAGAGAAGCAGTAATTAACAACCTGGGGGGGAAAATCCTTCCCTGACTTCCCAAAACTGCAATAAAAATACAGAACCAACTCCAGCCAAGCATATGAGATCCACAGTCTTTGGCTTTCATCTCTACAGGGAACAAGGTGGCTATTATAATGCAAAGGCAATTTTGATAGAGATCTGACTGTAATTGTTTTAGCAGAGCAGTGGAAAGACGAGTTTTCAAGGTCTGATACCTCTCTACCTATTAAACAGAGCCCTCACTGATCCACTGCGGGAAACTGAGGGCTGAAGCTCCACCCAAACCACCTAGCCACCTGCTAAATGGGTCTGAGGATAGTGACGCCTACCAATCTTTAGAGGTACAAGCACTGGGTGCCTAAGGTACAGCTGCAGAGCCCACCCACCAAAGTGCTCTAGGAATAGAGACACACCTACCTCACTGGCACGTGGGGAAGGCTGTCAGCATCCAACCCTCCTTGGAGTGTGACCCCTGCCGCTACTAGAATCTGGGGAACACAACTATCACCACTACTCCTCTAAGTTAATAGGTGACAGTCTACACCACACACTTGGTGACCCAAAATCAGATCACCTAAGCTGATTCTACTCAAGAATAGTGAATGGACTCTTAGGCTTATTTATGTGGTAACAGCTCAAACCAGCTGGTAATAGGACATAAGTGATTCAAAGGCTACAACAATCAAGAGAGTGCAATTTAGTAGCCCATCTGGGTATACTGAAACAAAACAAAAGAAGAAGATAAGACTCAGTGAGCAAATATACAATAAATCACTATAATATCTTATAGATGGCTCGGAGACAGCAGTCAATATCAAATCACATAAAGAAGCAGACCATGATTGCTTTTACAATTCCCCAATATAAGAATCAAAATCTTTCCCAAATGAAGATACAACCCTGGAATTGCCAGATGCAGAATACAAAAAACTAATATACAGAATGCTTCAAGACATCAGGGATGACCTCAGAAATGAAATAAGGCAATCTACAGAAAAAGCCAAGGAACGCACTGATAAAGTAGTTGAAGAAATCAAAAAGATTATTCAAGAACATAGTGGAAAAATTAATAAGCTGCAAGAATCCATAGAAAGACACCATTCAGAAATCCAAAAGATTAACAGTAAAATTACAGAATTAGACAACTCGATAGGAAATCAGAGGAGCAGAATCGAGGAACTGGCATGCAGAATGGGGGAGTAGGAGGATAAGACAATTGACACCAATATAGTTGAAGAAAAATCAGATAAAAGAATTAAAAAAAATGAAGAAACCCTAAGAATCATGTGGGACTCTATCAAGAAGAATAACTTGCGTCCGATTGGAGTTCCAGAACAGGGTGGGATAACAGAAAATACAGAGAGAATATGTGAACATCTGTTGGCAGAAAACTTCCCTGGCATCATGAAAGATGAAAGGATATGTATCCAAGATGCTCACTGAACCCCACACAAGATTGATCCAAAAAGAAAATCACAAAGGCATATTATCATCAAACTTGCCAAAACCAAAGATAAAGAGAAAATTTTAAAAGCAGCCAGGGATAAAAGAAAAGTCACCTACAAAGGAGAATCAATAAGAATAAGTTCAGACTATAAACCATGCGGCCAAGAAGGCAATGGGATGACATATATAGAGCACTGAAGGAGAAAAAATGCCAGCGAAGAATCATATATCCAGCAAAACTCTCTCTCAAATATGAAGGTGAAATTAAAACATTTACAGATAAACACAAGCTTAGAGAATTTGCAAAAACCAAACTAAAGCTACAAGGATTACTAAAGGCAATTCTTTGCTCACAAAATCAGTATCAGATACCAACACAATACAAGGTCACAGAACAGAACATCCTGATATCAACTCAAATAGGGAAATCACAAAAACAAAATAAGATTAATTTAAAAAAGAAAAAAAAATGCTCAAAACAGGGAATCATTGAAGTCATTATGTAAAAGATTACAAGGTGATATAGGATGATACAAGTTAGGTTTTTACTTAGAAAAACAGAGGTAAATATTAAGGTAACCACAAAGAGGTCTAACAATTCCATACTTCAAAATAAAAACCAAGAAAAACATAATGACTCAGCAAAAATAAATTCAACTACTATAAAAATGAGGAACACACAATTTACAAAGAAAAACTTCTCAGCACAAAAAAGTAAGTAGAAAAATGAAATTGTCAGCAACACACACAAAAGGGCATCAACATGACAGCTCTAAACTCATATATAATTACGCTGAATGTAAATGGACTAAATGCACCAATAAAGAGACAGAGAGTCTCAGACTGGATAAAAAAACACAATCCATTCATATGCTACCTACAAGAGACACACCTTAGACTTAGAGACACAAACTAAAACTCAAAGGATGGAAAAAATATATCAAGCAAACAACAATCAAAAAAGAGCAGGAGTGGCAATATTAATTTCTGACAAAATAGACTTTAAAGTTAAATCCACCAAAAGGATAAAGAAGGACACTACATAATGATTAAAGGAACAATTTACCAGAAAGATATAACCATACTACATATTTAAGCACCCAATGATAGGGCTGCAAGATACAAAAAACAAACTTTAACAGAATTGAAAAGTGAGATA
Source organism: Loxodonta africana (assembly GCF_030014295.1). Classification (NCBI taxonomy): domain Eukaryota; kingdom Metazoa; phylum Chordata; class Mammalia; order Proboscidea; family Elephantidae; genus Loxodonta; species Loxodonta africana. The sequence continues at coordinate 62,031,566 of NC_087358.1, forward strand.
GACACCTCCACAATTATAGTAGGAGACTTCAACACACCACTTTCGGAGAAGGATAGGACTTCCAGGAAGAAGCTCAATAGAGACATGGAAGATCTAATTGCTACAATCAACCAACTTGACCTCACAGACTTATACAGAACACTCCACCCAACAGCTGCAAAGTATACTTTTTTTTTCTACCGCACATGGAACATTCTCTAGAATAGATCACATATTAGGTCATAAAGCAAACCTTCACAGAATCCAAAATGTTAAAATATTACAAAGCATCTTCTCAGACCAAAAGGCCATAAAAGTAGAAATCAATAACAGAAAAATCAGGGAAAAGAAATCAAATACTTGGAAACTGAACAATACCCTGCTCAAAAAAGACTGGGTTATGGAAGACATTAAGGAGGGAATAAAGAAATTCATAGAATGCAATGAGAATGAAAACACTTCCTATCAAAACCTCTGGGACACAGTAAAAGCAGTGCTCAGAGGTCAATTTATATTGATAAATGCACACATACATAAAGAAGAAAGGGCCCAAATCAGAGAACTGTCCCTACAACTTGAACAAATAGAAAGAGAACAACAAAAGAATCCATCAGGCATCAGAAGAAAACAAATAATAAAAATTAGAGCAGAATTAAGTGAATTAGAGAACAGAAAAACAATTGAAAGAATTAACAAAGCCAAAAGCTGGTTCTTTGAAAAAATTAACAAAACTGATAAACCATTGGCCAGACTGACTAAAGAAATACAGGAAAGGAAACAAATAACCCAAATAAGAAATGAGATGGGCCATATCACAACGGACCCAACTGAAATTAAAAGAATCATGTCAGATTACTATGAAAAATTATACTCTAATAAATTTGAAAACCTAGAAGAAATGAATGAATTCCTAGAAACACACTACCTACCTAAACTAACACAATCAGAAGTAGAACAACTAAATAGACCCATAACAAAAAAAGATTGAAAAGGTAATCAAAAAACTCCCAACAAAAAAAAAGCCCTGGCCCGGACAGCTTCATTGCAGAGTTCTACCAAACTTTCAGAGAAGAGTTAACACCACTACTACTAAAGGTATTTCAAAGCATAGAAAAGGATGGAATACTACCTAACTCATTCTATGAAGCCAGAATATTCCTGATACCAAAACCAGGTAAACCAGGTAAAACCAGGTAAAGACACCACAAAAAAAGGAAATTACAGAGCTATATGGTTTTTTTTTTTTTTTTTTTATCCCTCATGAACATAGATGTAAAAATCCTCAACAAAATCCTAGCCAACAGAATTCAACAACATATCAAAAAAATAATCCACTATAACCAAGTGGGATTTATACTAGGTATTTTTTTTTTTTTTATGTAAGGTTGGTTCAATATTACAAAAACAATTAAAACCACATGATCTTATCAATCGATGCAGAAAAGGCATTTGACAAAGTCCAACACCCGTTCATGATAAAAACTCTCAGTAAAATAGGAATAGCAGGAAAATTCCTCAACATAATAAAGGGCATTTATACAAAGCCAACAGCCAACATCTCCCTAAATGGAGAGAGCCTGAAAGAATTTCCCTTGAGAATGGGAACCAGACAAGGATGCCCTTTATCGTCGCTCTTATTCAACATTGTGCTGGAGGTCCTAGCCAGAGCATTAGGCTAGACAAAGAAATAAAGGGCATCCGGACTGGCAAGGAAGAAGTAAAATTATCTCTATTTGCAGATGACATGATCTTATACACAGAAAACCCTAAGGAATCCTCCAGAAAACTACTGAAACTAATAGAAGAGTTCGGTAGAGTTTCAGGTTACAAGATAAACATACAAAAATCACTTGGATTCCTCTATATCAACAAAAAGAACATCAAAGAGGAAATCACCAAATCAATACCATTCACAGTAGCCCCCAAGAAGATAAAACACTTAGGAATAAATCTTACCAAAGATGTAAAAGACCTATACAAAGAAAACTACAAAGTACTACTGCAAGAAACTAAAAGGAACCTACATAAGTGGAAAAACATACCTTGCTCATGGATAGGAGGACTTAACATAGTAAAAATGTCTATTCTACCAAAAGCCATCTATATATACAATGCACTTCTGATCCCAAATTCCAATGACATTTTTTAATGTGATGGAGAAACAAATCACCAACTTCATATGGAAGGGAAAGAAGCCCCGGATAAGTAAAGCATTATTGAAAAAGAAGAAGAAAGTGGGAGGGCTCACTCTACCTGATTTTAGAATCTATTATACAGCCACAGTAGTCAAAACAGCCTGGTACTGGTACAACAGGCATATAGACCAATGGAACAGAATTGAAAACCCAGATATAAACCCATCCACATATGAGCAGCTGATACTTAACAAAGGCCCAATGTCAGTTAATTGGGCAAAAGATAGTTTTTTTTAACAAATCGTCCTGCCATAACTGGATACCCATTTGCAAAAAAAAACAAAAAAAAGAAACAGGACCCATACCTCACACCATGCACAAAAACTAACTCCAAATGGATCAAAGGCCTAAACATAAAGACTAAAACGATAAAGATCATGGAAGAAAAAATAGGGACATTAGGAGCCCTAATACAAGGCATAAACAGAATACAAAACATTACTAAAAATAACGAAGAGAAACCAGATACCTGGGAGCTCCTAAAAATCAAACACCTATGCTCATCTAAAGACTTCACCAAAAGAGTAAAAAGACCACCTACAGACTGGGAAAAAATTTTCAGCTATGACATCTCCAACCAGCACCTGATCTCTAAAATCTATATGATTCTGTTAAAACTCAACCACAAAAAGACAAACAACCCAATCAAAACGTGGGCAAAGGATATGAACATGCACTTCACTAAAGAAGATATTCAGGTGGCTAACAGATACATGAGGAAATGCTCTCAATCATTAGCCATTAGAGAAATGCAAATTAAAGCTATGATGAGATTCCACCTCACTCCAACAAGGCTGGCATTAATCCAAAAAACACAAAATAGTAAATGTTGGAGAGGCTGTGGAGAGAGTGGAACACTTATACACTGCTGGTGGGGATGTAAAATGGTACAACCACTTTGGAAATTGATCTGGCATTTCCTTAAAAAGCTAGAAATAGAACTACCATACGATCCAGCAATCCTACTCCTTGGAATATATACTAGAGAAATAATAGCCTTTACACGAACAGATATATGCACACCCATGTTTACTGCAGCACTGTTTACAATAGCAAAAAGATGGAAGCAACCAAGGTGTACAATGGATGAATGGATAAATAAATTATGGTATATTCACACAATGGAATACTATGCATCGATAAAGAACAATGATGAATCTGTGAAACATTTCATAACATGGAGGAACCTGGAAGGCATTAAGCTGAGTGGAATTAGTCAGATGCAAAAGAATAAATATTGTATAAGACCATTATTATAAGATCTTGAGAAATAGTTTAAACCGAGAACACATTCTTTTGTGGTTACGAGAGGGGAGAGGGAAGCAGAGTGGGAGAGGGTTATTTACTGATTAGATAGTGGATAAGAACTACTTTAGGTGAAGGGAAGGACAACACTCAATACAGGGGAGGTCAGCACAACTGGACTAAACCAAAAGCAAAGAAGTTTCCTGAATAAACTGAATGCTTTGAAGGTCAGCGGAGCAAGGGCGGTGGCTTGGGGACTATGGCTTCAGGGGACATCTAAGTCAATTGGCAAAATAAAAACTATTAATATTCCGCATCCCACTTTGAAGTGTGGCATCTGGGGTCTTAAACGCTAACAAGGGGCCATCAAAGATGCATCAATGAGTCTCAACCCACCTGGGTCAAAGGAAAACGAAGGACACCAAGGACAATAGGTAATTATAAGCCCAAGAGACAGAAAGGACTACACGAACTAGAGACTACATCATCCTGAGACCAGAAGAACTAGATGGTGCCTGGCCACAACCGATGATTGCCTGGACAGGGAGCACAACAGAGAGCCCCTGAGGGAGCAGGAGAACAGTGGGATGCAGACCCCAAATTCTCATAAAAAGACCAGACTTAATGGTCTGACTAAGACTAGAAGCATCCCGGTGGTCATGGCTCCCAAACCTTCTACTGGCCCAGGACAGGAACCATTCCTGAAGCCAACTCATCAGACATGGATTGGACTGGACAATGGGTTGGAGAGAGATGCTGATGAGGAGTGAGCTACTTGCATCAGGTGGACACTTGAGACTATGTTGACATCTCCTGTCTGGAGGGGAGATGGGAGGGTAGAGGGGGTTAAAAACTGGCAAAATGGTCACGAAGGAGATACTGGAAGGAAGGAGCGGGCTGACTCATTAGGGGGAGAGTAAGCGGGAGTATGCACTAAGGTGTGTATAAGTTTGTATGTAAGAGACTGAGTTGATCTGTAAACTTTCACTTAGAGCACAATAAATATTATTTAAAAAAAAAAGAATTCTCATTTGCAAGGTGAAAACTATTGTTTTTGTCCCAGCCTTAAGTTTAACTAACACAAACATAACTTTAAGACACAGCCTCAACAGCGCCTGGAACCATGTATGTGAATATTCTGGATCGATTGAATAAAAATCATTCATTTTACTTCCCTAGCTTTGTTTCTGTGCTAACCGAACAGTCTTCTGATTATATATTCTGACCAATGGAAGAGAATTGAGAATGCGGCTGTAAATCCATCCACCTACGGTCATCTGATCTTTGACAAGGGCCCAAATTCCACCAAATGGGAAAAAAGAGTGTCTTTTTAACAAATGGTACTGGCAAAACTGGATGTCCATCAGCAAAAAAATGAAACAGGACTCATATCTCACACTATATACAAAAACTAATTCAAAACAGATCAAAGACCTAAATATAAAACCAAAAACTATAAATATCATAGAAGAAAAAAAATAGGATCAACACTAGAGGCCCTAATACATAGCATTAACAGGATACGAACCATAATGACAACACACAAACCCCAGAAGATAAGCTAGATAACAGGGATCTTCCAAAAATTAAACACTTACGCTCATCAAAAGGCTTCACCAAAAGAGTAAAAAGAGAACTTACAGACTGGGAAAAAATGTTTGGCTATGACAAATCTGACAAAGGTCTACTCTCTAAAATCTTCAGGAAAATCCAATACCTCTACAACAAAATGACAAATAATTCAATTAAAAAATGGGAAAAGGAAATGAACAGACACTTCACCAAAGACATTCAGCAGGCTAACAGACACATGTGGAAATGCTCAAGATCACTAGCCGTTACAGAAACGCAAATCAAAACCACAATGAGATACCATTTCATAGTGGCATTACTGGCACGAATTAATAAAACAGAAAATAACAAATGTTAGAGAGACTGTGGGGAGATTGGAACACTTATGCACTGCTGGTGGGAATGCAAAATGGTACAACCATTTTGGAAAATGGTATGGCACTTCCTTAGAAAGCTAGAAATAGAAATACCGCATGATCTAGCAATCCCATTCCTAGGAATATCCTAGAGAAATAAGAGCCACAGGAATAGACATATGCAAACCTATGTTCACTGCAGCGTTGTTCAAAAAAGCAAAAAGATGGAAACAATCTAGACGCCCATCAACAGATGAATGGATAAACAAACTGTGGTACATACACACGATAGAGTATTACACAACGATAAAAAACAATGATGAATCTGCGAAGCATCTCACAACATGGATGAATCTGGAAGGCATTATGCTGAGTGAAATAAGTCAGTCACAAAAGAACAAATATTGTATGAGACCACAACTGTAAGAACTCATAAAAAGTTTACACACAAAAAGAAACAATCTTTGATGGTTAGGAGGGAGGGAAGAGGTGGGGATGAAAAAATACTAAATAGATAATAGAAAAAAAGTGGTAAATTTGGTGAAGGGTAAAACAGTACACAATACTGGAGAAGCCACCCCAACTTGTACAAGACAAGGTCATGGAAGCTGCACAGGCACATCCAAACTCCCTGAGGGACCAAATTCCTAGGTTGAGGACTGTGTGGACCATGGTCTCAGGGAACATCTAGCTTAATTGGCATAACATAGTTCATAAAGAAAATGTTCTACATTCTACTTTGATGAGTAATGTCTGGGGTCTTAAAAGCTTCTGAGTGGCCATCTGAAAAACTTCACTGGCCTCACCCTGTCTGGAGAAATGGAGAATGAAGAAAAACAAAGACACAGGGGACAGATTAGTCCAAAGGACTAATTGACCACAACTACCACAACCTCCACCAGACAGAGTCCAGCATACCTAGATGGTGCCTTGCTACCACCATTGGACTGGCTCTGACAGGGATCACAATAAAGGGTCCCAGACCAAGCTGGAGAGAAATGCAGAACAAAGTTCTGACTCACAAAAAAAGACCAGACTTACTGGCCTGACAGAGACTGGAGAAATCCCAAGATTTTTTTATGGCCCCTGGACACCCTTTTAGCTCAGTAATGAAGTCACTCCTGAGGTTCACCTTTTAGCCAAAGATTAGGCCCCAAAGATTAGACAGGCCCATAAAACATAAAACAAAATGAGACTAAAGGGGCACAACAGCCCAGGGGCAAGGACTAGAAGGCAGGAGGGGACAGGAAAGCTGGTAATAGGGAACCCAAGGTCGAGAAGGGGGAGTGTTGATATGTCGTGGGGTTGGTAACCAACGTCACAGAACAATATATGTACTAATTGTTTAATGAGAAGCTAGTTTGTTCTGTAAACCTTCATCTAAAGTACAATTAAAAAAAATGGGCGAAGGACATGAACAGGCTCTTCACCAAAGAAGACATTCATGTGGCTAACAAACACATGGAGAGGTACTCAAAATCATTACTCATTAGAGAGATGCAAATCAAAACTACAATAAGATACCATCACACTCCAGCAATAATGGCACTGATCAAAAAAGCGGAAAACAACAAATGCTGACAAGGCTGTATAGAGATTGGAGGTCTTATACACTGCTGGTGGGAATGTAAAATTATACAACCACTATGGAAAATGGTATGGTGCTTCCTTAAGAAGCTAGAAATAGAGGCACCATATGATCCAGCGATCCAACTCTTAGGTATATATCCTAGAGAAATAAGAGCTGTGACATTAATAGACTCTCACCGCATGTTCATTGCAGCATTATTCAATAGCAAAAAGATGGAAACAACCTAAGTGCCTATCAATGGATGAAGGGGTAAACAAATTGTGGTACATACACACTATGGAATACTACACAACAATAAAGAATAATGATGAATCTGCAAAACATCTCACAACATGGATGAATGTGGAAGACATTACACTGAGTGAAATAAGTCGGTCACAAAAAGACAAATATTGTATTAGACCGTTATTATAAAAAGTCAAGAAAAGGTTTGCACACAGAAACATTCTTTGATGGTTGCCATTAATGGGAAGGGGAGGGAAAATCACTAAGTAGATAGTAGATACGTGTCAATTTTGGTGAAGGGAAAGGCAATACACAACATGGGGGAATATCAGCAGCACAATGTGGCCAAGGCAAAGAAAGACACTGAGAGAAACACAAGAATAAAAGGCAACTACAATAAATAGTATAACATATACAATCCTGTAACAACAAACAATAATTTACAAGTGGTTACCCAGGTAGATATTTATGCTAAATAGGTGTGGGGGGTCATACAGGAATACACCCATGTGTATACCTAGGTGTGATTGTGGATATTTCTACATAACATATTTTATGTGCTGCATGTATATTCAGGAAACCCTGGTGGCGGAGTGGTTAAGTGCTACAGCTACTAATCAAAAGGTCAGCAGTTCAAATCCACCAGGTGCTCCTTGGAAACTCTATGGGGGGCAGTTCTACTCTGTCCTGTGGTGTTGGTATGAGTTGGAATCGACTCGACAGAAGTGAGTTTGGTTTTTTTTGGTTTGCATGTATATTCATAGAAATAATAGAGTACACAAGGGGCACAGTTATGGAAACTTCTTGGACATAATCGAACACCTCACAGGACCGAGTTACTGGACTTGAAGGCTAAGGACGATAGTGCCGGGGGACATACAGATCAATTGGCATAACACAGTTCATAAAGACAAAGTTCTACATCCTACTTTGGTGAGTAGGGTCTGGGATCTTAAAAGCTTGTGAATGGCCATCTAAGATACAACGATTTGTCTCTTCCAGTCTAGAGCAAAGGAGAGTGAAGAAAACCAAAGATTCAAGGAAGCAATTAGTCCAAAGGACTAATGGCCCACCTAAACCACAGCCTCCTCTAGCCTGAGACCAGAAGAGCTAGGTGATGCCCGGCTACCACTATCACAACCGCTCTCGCCAGGAACACAATAGAAGGACCTGGTTAGAGTGGGAGAAAAACATAGGACAAAATTCAAATTCATAAAAAAGACCAGACATACTGGTTTGATAGAGTCTGGAGGAACCCCTGAGACTACAGCCCTAAGATACCCTTCTAACTTAGAATGGAAGTCACTCCTGGAAATTACTTTTCAGCCAAGTAATCACAAAAAACAAAACCAAACCCAGTGCCGTCGAGTCGATTCCGACTCGTAACGACCCTATAGACAGAGTAGAACTGCCCCATAGAGTTTCCAAGGAGCGCCTGGCGGATTTGAACTGTCAACCCTTTGGTTAGCAGCTGTAGCACTTAACCACTACACCACCAGGGTTTCCAGCCAAATAAAATAAACAATAATACCTGTGAGGAATGTGCTCCTTAGAACGATCAACTATTTGAGACCAAAAGGGCAACATTTGTCCAAAAGCAAAGATGAGAATGGAGGAAGAGGCAGAGAAACTGGACGAATGGCAACAGGGAACACAGGGTAGAAATGGGGAGAGTGCTGACATATTGCGGAAATTGCAACCAATGTCAGGGAAACTAATTTGCTGTGTAAACTTTCACCTAAAGCATAAAAAAATGTTCAAAGCAAACAAAAAACAAGTTTGAGAACAGTTCTTAGGGACCAGAGAGATTTTGAACAAGTGTGACTTTATATGTAGTCAAAGTTCTTGAGGCAGTTGCTGACTATTGCTGCATGGGATTTAAAATGATGAGTAGCATTGGTAAGGTGCCAATCATAGTTTCTGGGATTGGAAATCTATTGTGATAGCATTAAGAAAGCAAGAGAAGATGGAGTGATACAGACCCAGAATTATACCAGCAACATCTCAGAGTTATTAACCTATCACTAAAAATTTGAACCATTTTCCTTTATTAAAATACCCAGTGGTTTTCAGCCAAACACAGTTCCAGAGCTTTGGTTCTAAACAAAAAGTATTGCCTCATTATATCCTACATAACTTCACTGCATGCCAAATCCAACATGTGGGCCACATGTGAAATGAATTAGTTCTGACATAGACACTGGGCATTGTCAAGCTGACCTAACGTGTTTACTCTAGAGTTATGAGACATAAAATACTACCCTGCAATGCTTCATGGAAATCAAGTTCTTTTAGATTCTATTATATGTCAACCAATCTTCACAAGGATTGATTGCAAAATAAATAACCTAGAAATCACAATAATAAAGTACTTCCAGTTGAGTTGAAACCGAGCACCCAATCCCTGTTAATTGTCAAGAAGAAAATTTGGCAGAATGGTTGAACTCCCATTGATCCTGTGTAGTAGATACTCAACTTATATGCCTTGTAATAAAGACTCCAATTTTATAAATCATCATGAAAACGTCTGAAAAGAATCCATTCTTTTGCCCAGATAAATCAGTGTTGCAAAAAATCACAAATAACCAGGATTGTTCATTGTTTAGGACGTTCTAGTATCAGTTCTCCACAGATGGAATCCATTTGAATAGTTCATTTCTCTCTCCCCTTCCCTCTCAGGCAATCAAGATTTGCACCAACATTTATGTGCCCCAAGAAGGTGCTGGGACATTGGAATAAATTGACATATAGCATATACTGTGGACACCCAGATATGATGAAGATTTTGCCAATTAGAATTTCCAGGTTGAAGGAGATTTTTCTGCTGTGTTTCTGGCCTTCTAGACTGACTTAGAGCAGGCCCACTGTATTCTCTGGTTCAATTATTTCAAAGGCAGGTTTTAGGGTAATGTATCAGAAGTCCAGGGGACTCCCAGAATAATTCCACCTACAGGACCTCTTACTGTACAATTCAGAACAGGAGCGTCCGACACCTGCTTTCTCTCTGTAACCTGGTCCAGGGCAGTTTTGGAACAACATTCTGCCTCCACCACAGTTCACATCTAGATTTCAGAAACTGCAGGAGAGACCTTTACGATCCTAATATTCAGGTATGTACAAAGTATAAATGGCCGAACTCAATTAGCAGAGAGGTGCATTTCCAGGCAGGAATAGCTGCATCCTTTGGAAGGGTCCATTTTGCCAGTCTTGGAAACTCTTCTCCACCGTGGCATTCTTTGAGAAGATTATTCCCTCACTGACTACAAAAGAGTATCAGAACACAGGTACTATGGAGATGGATTTGGGCAGGAGGTCACACCTGTAGTAAAACTTTCATGAAGTTGTGTAAAATACGGAGAAAATAGAAGGGATAACAGAGAAGTGAAGGGAAAAACTAAACTCCTAGGTTTATTTTAATAGAAGACTTAAATCTCCAGTCCCCCATCTATCTAAACATTTTCATATATTCTTTCCAAATGACCGTCACCCCGTTTCTCTTACACAACCCTGAACTCCAAATGCTAATACAGCTAGACTGGTTCAAATGACCAACAGCGAGGGAGAAAGTTGGTTGTACCTACATTTTATTGAAGATCCTTCACTTACTAGAAATATTTTAGTATCTAATGTAATTAATGCCTTAGTATCTAATTTTAGTAGTAATACTTTTCTATCTAATACACATGGATTAGCTAATTTCATTATTTTTTCTAAGTCTGAAGACCTCAGCAGAAGTGACATGTTATAATTGTCACCCTTCTATCTGCTGTCATTAGCCTACAGTGTGTAAAACACATCATCTTTTAAATTTGGAGGTAGCTGATTAGAAATATATACATACCCACATAAAAAAACAAAAAATCCATTGCAGTTGGGTCGATTCCAACTCATAGCGACCCCACAGGACAGAGTAGAACTGCTCCATAGGGTTTCCAAGGAGCGGCTGGTGGATTCAAACTGCCGACCTTTTGGTTAGGAGCTATAGCTCTTAACCACAGCGCTGCATATATATACATACATACTTACATATATATATGTATATAACTTAATAGCTATTTAAGAAACATTCTAAATGAACTGTGTTTTTTCTAAGAAGAATGTAAAAGGAGATTCGATCTGCATTGGGAGGAAGGAAATAAAGAAACTGGAGAACCTCTCCCATTAAAAAAAAAAAACTTCAAGTGGCCTGTATTACTCACAGTTAAAGAGGGAAAGTTTTCTGCAATCATTATGTGCTTTTGTTCATACCCTAAAAGCATTACGGGTGAAATCACACCTTTGTCGTACTGGGGGAAAGAAAAGCAGCTGTCAGAGTTTGATGCATTTTCCAGTAGAAGAAGAAACCAGATACCAACTACACATGGGTTCAGTGTGGGTTCCTGGAACTGACAGCACATCAGGACATCTTATGAGGCTTGTGCGTGGCATGTTATTACAGTTGTATATCATCAGAGAGAAGAAAATAATTGCCTTTCCTTAGGGCATCGCTGTGTTGATGTCATATTCAATAACCCTGTAGTTGAAAAATCTATATATGATGGATGGAGTTTGGACTATCTTTTGAATTTAATTCCTTCTGTGCCAGCTTCTAAAGGCCCTGGTGTACCTGTCATTTTGAGAGGAGAGCATGCAGTATTTAGAAAATGCAACCAGGTGCTCCTCCTGCTAGATAACTAACTCTGGAAAAACCATTTGTCTAACAGTTACGATGGCCTCATTCTTCACTCTTAACCGTGCCACGGAGGAGCCGGTCTGAACTCGGAACCCCACACTGGGGGCAGTGCTCGGAGCAGCTGAAATCGATGCTGTGCGTCCAGAGTGATGTGTGGCTTCCCCTCTTCCAGGTTTGAGGGCTTCAGAGACGGAGCCAGCAGCCTCTAAGGTGGGGTCGCAGGCACTTCAGCAACACAGCCTCACCAAGAACCTTCCCGTGAAGACAGTACAGTACTACTTTTGCATTCGCTGATGATGACTATAGAGAGAACATTTAGAGCTTTGGATCTGATCCAGACCAAAAAGAAGCCAACCTAGATGCATTTTTAGGGGAACAGCAACTGCCTTCCTTCTTCTCTCTCTTTCCTTATGGCCAGTATGTTTTATCTGCTTTGGGTAATGGATCCAAATTTGGGCAGGGAAGTCTGGATTAGACTGTCATGCATTATATTGGCATTGTAACCCAGATGCCCCTATATCATCAGCATTAAGGTCTGACCTTGGGACTCACCTTAGAATTTGACTCCCTGCGTGGTGCAAACGGTTAAGCACTCAGCTGTTAGCCTGAAAGGTTCAAGGTTCAAGTCTACCTAGAGGCGCTTTGGAAAAAAGGCCTGGTGATCCATTTTAGGAAAACCAGCCATTGAAAATCCTGTAGAGCACAGCTCTACTCTAAAACACATGGGGTCAACATGAGTTGGAGTCAGCTCGATGGTCACTGGTTTACTGGTTTAAGGGGGTTAGAGATTAATCTCAGGTTCGATGCTGCTTTGGACATGGGGATGTATCCTGGTTTGGGACTTTATAACTGGACCCAACCTGGCCTCAGGCTGAAAGTGATATTTCCAGATTTTAAAATTTAGGTTTGTAATATGTAAGATGCAAATTAACCTGTCTTTTGAGCTCAGTTTTATGTCAGACAACCAACTAATACATAGTCAAAGAAGACCAGAACCTCATTAGTATTTACTTCACTAATTTGAAATATATGTAATAACCTGAACGAAGTCAATCTTGCCTCTGAGCAGAAGGTAAAGCCTTTTTAATTGTTAACAAGTTGGAGGTGAATTACTTAAATATTATTTAAGTAAATTACCTACAAATTATTTAAGAGAACAGATTAGGAAAACAATTTCCTTACCTATTAGCAGAGCTTCTTTCTCTGATTTTAAACCTTGGCTTCTTTTCTCAATATTGCTCTCTCGGTCTTGGTTGACCAGTGCAACCGTCAACACATTGATTTCCTATAAAGTTAAAAAACAAAAATCATATATGCGCTTATGTAGGTTCTGTGTATTTCCATAAAGCCTGCCAGGTCTCTTAAACTCACCTTATAAAGGAGTTCATCACTTCCATTTATAACAGAGGACTGACTCTTTTAAACAACTGATCTATTGGTCCAACAGAAGAAAAGTAATTCTAAAATTTAGGCTCCTAGCAACTACTCCCAGCAAGCTAAGTAATTCTCCGTACAAGTCACAAATTTGGCACACATTATCTTAGATTTTTGTCCATGTTTTGATTAAACTCTGCTAGCAAAAACCATATTTGACTGGAGCTAGCACTGCTTTAATATGTTTTATTTCAAATACAAATGGAGATTATTCTGGAAAAGCATACAGCTGACTGATGGTAATACTATCCTAGTAATTTGTGTGAGTGTATGAGGAGCAGGGCCTATTGGAAGGTGAGATGGAATTGGTGTTAGCAGGTATGGATGCTTATACACAACTGCAATAGGTAGATAAAGCCAAGATTGGGAAATTCTTTTCTTTCAGAAACTAAAAATGAAGAATTGTATAACAAGCCAGCGACACAGGAAACACTGAGGCTAGACTATTTTTAGATCTTTCTGTGGTCTTCTTAAATTTAAAAACAGAGACAAAGATTTAATTCATATCCTCCCAGACCTGATGTTGGGACTCAAATTGGACAATGATTTTAGTACAAAGTCAAATTTAATAATCAGAGACCTGCACACTAGAAAGAGTAAAGCCACAGAATCCTTGAGGATTCTGGAAGGCAGAAGCTCATCAAAGATGGGTCTGAAAGAATGATTAATATCATGAGCAAAGAGTTAAGGATGCTGTTTTCATCAGATGTTGGGAAATCTTCTGCAAGAATAAAGGATGGGGAGATCAGGTAAAGTGGACAAAAAATAATTGCGGAGGCAGGTGTTACTAGGGCTGGAACTAGTTATGGGATAGATGTTTAGGTAGTTTATACACAGTAGCAAAACTGGTCAGATATAAGAAATTTTGGGGCTCATGTTGAACATGTAAAGAGCACAAATCCCGTCTGAAGGTATCTGAATAAAACTATGCACACAGTGAACGTCAATCAAAATAGATCTGTGGACTGAGCTTGACCTATGGGTTGTTGTTGTTGTTAAAATTGTTGTTGTTGTTAGTTGCCATTTACTCAGCTCCTACTCATGGTGACTCCAGGTAAAACAGAATGAAACGTTGCCTAGTCTTATGCCATCTTCACGATCATTGGTATGCTCTAGTCTATGACCTGTGGGGTACTACTTAGTAAATCAGGGGAACTTAGAAACTTCTAGGAGAGAAGGCTCTTCTGAAGAATTGTGGTTGAAATATTTGGAGAGCATGTTGGAAGCTCCTCTAAGGGTAAGAATTATCAGCTGAAGATTGAGTGATCAAGACTGAGAAAGAGGTGAAGACGGTAAGGTACTGAACTGAAGGAAGTACAGTTATCTGATGAGCGATCAGAGGGAAGATCCTGGTTCACCAGAGGGTATCAACTGGGGCCTGACGTTTATGATTAGAGTGTGGCCATGAGGACATGGGTCAGATGGAGTTGGAGCTAGCCCAATGGAAACACAATGCAGAACTTTAAAACAGAAAAAACTCAAAAGTTTGTGTACATAGGATTAGAACATTTTATAAAGAGTAATTACAAGGAAAGGACTAGGAATTCCTTCTGTGATGGAAGAGCATGTGGTATTTTCAGAGAGGGACGGTGTGTACTGTTCATCGTTCTGTGCTAGTAGGGTCAAGGAGCCTGTGGAGTTCTGCCAGTTGTGTTCTAAGGACAGATGGGCTCTGCAGGGACATGACACTGACCCTCCAAGGCTGGGATGGTAAGATTGGGGAGCAGAGTAGAGGCTGGGCCTCTATAAAGGCTTCCCAACAAACACAAGGGGTTTAGGAAGAAAGGGAATGGAAGAACATTAAGTAGGATGATGATTATATCACTTATTAAAAATATAAATAATGAACCCAAGAGATGAGTAGAAACAGAGTCTATAAGATAGGGTGATCTGTTCACTGCCTGGATGATAATTGAGGCCAAATGAAATTACTCACAAGAGTTTAGGAGACAACAGGCCCAAATTAATTGCCAAGGCTGAGTGGTATCCTGGGGCCATAGTACAGTCGAGGATGGCAGGTTTAGTAAGGGAGATGGACCACAGAGGGCAGGCAGCATGTAAGGAGCCAGCACGGAATGGCAATGGAAGGGTATACAGAGACCACCCAAGAATGCTGTCAGGCATTTGTCCCCATGTCCATGGTTGAAGTCATAAAGAAAGGGGGACATTGACCAGGGCCCCAGTAACTGCTGCTGAATCAACGATGTCTACAAGAGTCAGATATTGCCTGTTGCTGTGATGATGTTTTAGGGTTAGGCAAATTAAGAATGGAAATAATAGAGTTTCTAAAACCACTTTTCTAAGGAAATATTTCTTGGGATTGAATATTGTAGCCTTTGCTCTGCTGACCACAAATGGTGTACTTTTACACGGTCATCAGCAGTGACTCTGGAATGAGACACAACTCTCTGAAAGGCTCCTACCACAACCCAGAAGTCCTGGGCTGGACAAAAACCTAAGGCTTGGCAGACACATCAGCCTCTAGATACTTCTGTGAGTTCTGTCCAGGTTGGAGATGGTGCTGCTTTCCTGACTTTTCTAGCACGGAGAAGAAGAACTATGCAGAAAAATGGTACAAGACTGGATGTAGCTTATCAAGCAAGCTCCAAGGAGTGCTTTCATATTATAACAAACAGACATAGGGAATCTCTAAGACAGGAAATATCATTTCCATGATAGCAAAAGGTATGTCCAAGTATACTAACTAGACACTTGGGTCTATAATATCATTTAGTGGAATGGACTAACTTGTGGCCTCTCGAAAGAGTTACCACTAAGTGCCTTGGAGTGTAAGTCTACCTTGGGCATGACATAATCTCTGCCTCTTGCTGGCAATGTCACAGTTGATGAGATGGGTACACTCTCATGTAATACAGTTGTTTCCAAAGACAAATAAAAATTATAGTTAATATGGATGTGTTTTAAGGGCTATAAGGCAGGATAGTAATTTCAGATAGTCACTTTATGTGCTATGCTTTACTCTTTGCCCACTACAACAAAAGGGGGAGTGTTTTACTTACTAATGAATCATGGGTTCCTTAGAAAATAAGGTTAACTAGAATTGGCTATATTCATAAAAGTATTGTTCAACTGAATAACAGAATTAAAATTATTGGTATTCTGCAAGTTTGGGGTAGTCTATAAGTTATAAATTATTAATTAGATAAAAGCAATACCTGTCCTCTCTCCCCATGTTTTTTACTTAGTGTCTACAGTCTACATTATCATCCAGTGTTGGTTTAAAGAGCTCCATCATCAGACTGGCGAAAAGGAAAGGAACACACACAAGAGAACGTAGAATAATCCCCCAAGCCAAATCTTTGTTGTAGTTAAGCTAAGCCTGTTTTTACCTTCAGCCACCCAATAAATATTTATACCACATACATATATTATGTGCCTAGGAATGTGAAGTTTTTAGGGATAGTGAGTCCAAAGTGGCAGGGATCAGAAAAAAATTCTTATAAAAGATCTACAAGAAAGCTTACAGGACAAGATGGAGCGGGAGAAGTAGGCAGATCATAGTAAGGAATATGGATTTTATCTGGAAGGCTTAACTTGTGAATAGTTTCAGTAAAGGAGTTATACAAACAAATCTACATCTTAAGATATTTGTTTGGAGGCAACTGAAACTTGAGGCAAGGACTCCAGGTAGGAGTCTTTTAGTTTATCTTTTGATGATGAGGGTCAAATCCAAGACAATGGTGTACAGAGTACAAACTTCAGAGATATTTAGGAGATGGAATTTAAAAAAATCTGGTGAACCAGTAGATGAGAAACATACTGAGGATGCCTTGGTGAAAAGGAAAATAGGGAAAGAAGCAAAGTGTGGGATATGATGATGAATTCAGTTTTGGAAATGTTGAGCTTAAGGTTTCTCTGACATAATCTTGTCAAGACATCTGGAAGTAGGATGTACAGGTTATGAACTTAGAAGCAAGGCCCTGGCAGACTTATATGGTCCATTTATCAGGTTTGTGTTTGCAGCAAGCAATCCAGTGTCTCTTTTGGGACACAGGGAAGGCTTGCTTATTGCTTGATATAGAGAGATGGATTTCCCAGGCTCAGTGACTCTTTCCTATAACGCAACCCACTGCATGCGTAGGCTTCCACTTGGGCCCTCTGTGTTGTCCCCTGTGGGATCCAACACAAACATGATGCTTATGCTGCTTGCTGTCTTCTGAGTAATAAGGGCCCTTTGTCTCTGACCCAGGAGTCTTATATCTCCTGCTAACACTCATGAAACTGTAACAGATTAATTTATTAGATTGAAAGTAGGATAAAATCACATTCCAGATTCTTTTAACCTCTACTTAATGGAATTCACCAATCCCTGAGCTCTAAGTTTTCCAAAAACCTTATATAGTATTAGCAGTTTGCTCCACTTGGAGAGATTGTGCCTGACTGCAATAGTTTTCCCTTATGTAAGTAAGCAATAAAAATTCACCTTTGTGTCCTTTATTTCAGGTATTGAGTGATCTGATGATCAGACAGTTAAGGAGGTTCCACTAATATTATTTTGAGGACCCTTCTTTGGCAGCATTTCAGGGAACTCTCAGACCAACAAGTACACTTACTAGGCCCTTTCCGCCTAAATTCAACGTGTCCATCTGATTTGCTGCCATTATGTCAGCCTCAACAACAGTATGATCTCTGGCTGGTTTCACTGAACTACTGTTGCTGAATTTATTTTGTTATCCTAGCATTTTTAAGGCTATTAGATCTAGGTCTTTGTATAAAGTAATTAGACCTCTGATTTCTAGGTACACAATTTGTAAATATTTTTGTTTAATCTGTTTTTTTTTCCTGCTGCTTGCTTTGCTTTTGCTCTTTTTCATCATTCATGTAGTCTTATCTCTCATTTTAACAAGACTTCACAGAAACATTAAGCCTACTCTGTTTTCTTGGCTTTCACGACACCATCCTGTGCTGGCTTTTCCTCTTCCTACTCTAACTGCTCCTTCTGTCTCCTTTGCCAGATTTTTTTTTTTTTTCTACCTGGCCTTGAAATATTGACATTCTTCAAGCCTTGGACCCAGGCCCTCTTCTTGTATTTCTTTATGTCAGGGCTTGTCAAACTACTGCCCTGTGACTGAACCCATGAGGTAAGAATGAATTTTGTATTTCTAAATGGCTGAAAAATCAAAAGCATAATATTATGTGACATATGAGGGAAAAACAGTCTTACATGTTTTTGTTTCCAATTATTAGTCCTCAAGGACACCTTGAATTGAATTGGAGACTTAACAGGCCTGTATCACCACTTATCCTCTGTGGAGCACTCCCTGCTTTGAGAAAATGCTTTAGCAGATCATTGTATTAAACAGGCTATATTTTTTTTTTTATACAGACTAAAGTCCTTAACAGGAAGTGCTTATCGAGCAGAAAGACAAATCCATGGAAAAGTTCAAGGATTCTATTTAGATACACAAAATATAGGTTCAATTCCAAAAAAAAAATGGATGGTAATCAAGTTGTGAGGAGTCCCTAGGTGGTGCGAATGGTTAGTACACTTGGTTGCTAACTGAAAGGTTGGAGGTTCAAGTTTACCCAGAGCTGACTTGGAAGAAAGGCCTGGGGATCTACTTCCAAAAAAATCAGCCATTAAAACCCCATGGAGCACAGTTCTACTCTGATACACAGAGAGTCTTCATGAGCCTGAATCAACTCAATATCAACCTGTTTTTTTTTTTTAAGTCAAGTTGTCAGATTCATGTGGATAAGTCTGGTGCAGTCAAGGTGGCTGTGGGGTAGCACATGACAAAACCTCAAATGGATATTTGCTAAAACCCTCCATGGAAACAATTCATCGCAGAAAAAACAACTTGACCATGGTATCAAACACCCTTGTTGTTTTTGTAAGCTGCCATCGAGTCGACTCTGACCCATGCTGACCCCTGTGTGCAGAATAGAATTGCTCCACAGAGTTTTCAAGGCTGTGACCTTTCAGAAGCAGATGGCTGGGCTTGTCTTCTGAGGCACCTCTGAGTGGGTTTGAACCACCAACCTTTCGCTAGTAGTCGAGTGCTTAACCATTTGCGCCACCCAAAGACTCCTCAAACACCCTTAGAAAAACATTTTCAAGGATATCAGAGGAAATAGCCAGTTTATGCTTCATCTCTAACTCTGGAAAAAACAATTAAGGCTGGAACCAGGCTCTACAGAATATTTTCTGGATGGGTTAAAACATTTCTTTGTTAAAAAGCTATGATACAAATTCCGGAGCCTAAAAAAATATTAGATTTTATATTCTTTACCTAGGACACTCTAATTTATCTATTTAATATTTGAGGAAAACATTTTACTGGAACACTGAATCTTAAATTATGGAAGTCGTTGCCCCTTGCTTAATTAAAAATTGCATTGTTCTTATTACCCTCCAAAATCCCTGAAAAGTGGAAGGTATCTTATCAGAATAGGAAAGTTTCATCATTAGGAACATTGAACAGAGCTTCTCCAGAGGGCCTCTAAAAGCAGTTTGTCCATGGAAGTTGTCTGCTGACCCAAGGTCCTTGGAACAAGTTGATGACTGTACCATGTATACAGCTTTCTCCCCAGACCATAAGTACACGGTACTCCTAGGTGCCTGAAATCACTGATTGTCATTCTCTCCTTTGACTACTTCATCATATTGTTCCTATTTACAGTTTAAGGTTATATACTTCTGACTTAGCCTGTAATTTTCCCTTACTAAATATAATACTTGCTTAATTTCTAAGCTTTACTAGGGACAATCACTACTCTATTTCTATAGTTCTCCTAAGTTATTGTTATCACGACCAATTTAAACAACTTTTGAATATATTTTGTGGGATTAATAGTTAGACCAGTCTAAGTATATGTATTCCAAAAACCCTCAATTAACTATATTTTCTTAGAAAGAGTCCACAGGGATAAAACCTTTCCTGGAAAAAATAATAGTAGAACCAACTTCTGAGGATGGTAACTCCATCCACAGGAGTTTCGTAACTGGAGGTAGTCATCAAAAATTTATACCTAACTTTGGATGACAGAATAAGTAATACAGCCCTTACTCTGGGAACACAACAAACCTTTCTTAGCCTAAGTACATACAGAAAATAGGAAAGCCTTGGATTTTCTTTTCGTCAACAAGGGTAAATCTGCACCACTGTGAATACTTAAATGTGCACATGGACTACTAATACGAAATGGAATAACCTATACATATATAAAAAAAAAAAATGCTTAAACTAAAAGGAATGGCAATATGGCTAAATAGCCAGGAAATGTAGGGAGTTGTTTTGGACTTGTTTTCCTGGGCTACCTTGGGCAATGGATTCTAGTACCTTCTTATAATAGTTTGTTATACTGGTTTGTCTCACTGTTGTTGGATGTTTGTTGTCCAGAGTCTTAAATAGTTCTACATAGCCACTGCCCCTGTGGATGATTCAATAAATGATTCAAGGACCAAAAAAGACAAAATCATGCAGATCAAGTCTTGAATTAAAAATGAGCTTTCTGGAAAATAAAACCTCATCTTCACAGAAAATATCTGGACAAACCTTGACAGTATCTTTTGCAGCTTTGACTGAGGGAAGGCAAAAAGGGAGTGATTGCTTAGGATTGAAAAGTCAATGGATGGTGATGATGTGGAAGCAACGGAGAGCTTTCATAATGCGGGGTATGAGGTGGGAGAGACTTGAGCGTGTTTCTTTTACATTCTCAGTGAATGTGTCCCCAATGAGCAGGAGACCTCGGGAAAGCCTCTAACCTCATTCAGTAGAAAGGATGCTACTTTCTTTCTGAAAGGAGGCCAGGAGGTAAACAAGGATGGATATGGATTAGTATAGAAAGCACTGCGTAAGGGACATGAAGTTAAGGGTTTCTGGATGATAGTCTTCATTTTGTCTATGCAAAGTCACTTATGGAAACTAAAGAGGCTTAATAAACAAGTGTGGCTTTAGAAGTTTTGAAGAAATAAGAGGTAGGTAACAGGAAGAACATAGTAAGATTTCCAGAGAGGCAGTCCCACAGATTAGCGGACAGTAGAACCCATGAATTGGTGAGGGCAGCAATCCATAATCTGTATGATCTTCCTCCAGAATCATCCAGCAGTCTGGATGTAGGAGAAGAAATATTGCTCTAGGACTGGATGTGGTGGTGATGGTGAGTTAGGGGACATATTTTATCATACCTAACCTTCAAACGGAGTCCCTTGGTGGTACAAATGGGTAATGTGTTTGGCTGTTAGCCAAAAGGTTAGAGGTTTGAGTTCATCCAGAGGTACCTCAAAAGAAAGGCCTGATGATCTACTTCCAAAAAATCAGCCACTGAAAACTCTATGGAGCACAGTTCTACTCTGAAACACATGGGGTCACCATGAGTTAGAGTCTACTCGACAGCAATTGGTTTGGTTAACCTTCAAAGGGGCAAAGGTATGAGGAAATTGCAAACACTGCTAACTGAAAGAAAGTAATTGAAGTAAAAGACCATGAAGGAAGAAAGTGGAACAAGAGAGTGGCTTATTGATAAAAAGGACACAGACGAGTTGGGGACTGGTGGTTTCAACCATAGCAAAGAACTAGTTCTAGTAGGAATGAGAGCGGGGTAGCTGGAACTAGGGTTGGTGATAGGGGAATGTTTAGATTCAAAATTTGAGATCTAGAACACTTATGGGATAAGAATGTCTATGACGTAGCCATGAGATTCAGAAACTGAAGCAGAGTGGAGGTGAAAGACACGAGAGATGAGAAGGCTATAGGACAATTGACCAGCAGCCACAGGAATTGTGATTTCAAGGAAATGCAGAAGAATCTAAAATTCTGAAGACCATTTATCATGTGATCACATTAAAATCCTTTATCCTGATAGATCTAATGTGCCCTGAAAAAGGATATGCCTGCTAGATGTTCTGGAAAAAATGTTTCAGATGCTCAGAGATCAGATTGCAAACTGGAAGTGGATAAGTATGGGCAAGGGTGGGAGGTGAATAAGGTTACTGAGGAAAAATTGCTAATGGTATATACAAAATATACAGCAGGAAGGAAACATTAGGATGGAAATCAAGAGCTTCCTCACAGTGAGATCTACTGGATTATGAAATAGTCTTCCAGGGAAATGGTGAAAACATCATTGACTTGTGACAGTAACAAGCACGCCACAGTAGAAAGTATACAACAGGTAACAAGGCGTCACTGGGAAGAGAATGAATAGGACTATCTAACAAACCTTTTATTCATCTACCTTTTAAGTTCAATTTCTGTGATATTTAGAAGGAATCACTAGAGCGTTCGAGTAGAGGTAGGTTTTCAACAATTAGAAGATAGATCACAGAGATTTTTCAGATTTCTTAAAGTATTAGTTATTTGAAGTCAGAAATTTCCCCTCTAGAGTCTTCATCAATTAAAAAAAATTACCTTGAGAAATTACCAGAGAAGATGTGACATCAAGTCAATGTCTTCAGAAGCTTTCCAGTGACTCATAGGAAAAAGTCAGAAGTCACCACCTGGCATTTTGTGGTCAGTTCTACCAAAACAGCCTCTTCCTTTATATGCTATGTCCAGTTATGTTCTCAAAAAGCCTTCTTCTCCCTTTTCTTAGCCACTGGTTACATTTTTATGTACAGCAAGTTTAGAAAACTCTTTTTCAATAATTTACTGAGCTAGAATTGTGCTTTGTTTTTTGCTTTTGTTCCTCCCCAACCTCTAACTACCAAGAATATGGCTTCTCCTTTTATTACTGCTTTATTTCATTAGTCCTGTGGCCTTATCTTTAGTGATGTTGTCTTTTTATTGCAAAGTTCTTGAGTACAAGGTGTACACATCCACTGTGTCTACTACTCACTACCCAAAATCTCAGCTTTCTCATCAAGAAACTACCCTCTGAAAGATTTTCAGTGACCCTCTTCTTGCCAAATAGTATTTTCTTACTATGTGATACTTGACACCATTGATCAAATCCTCTTAAACCATCTACCTTACTTGCTTCTAATACACAAGAGGTCCTGGTCTTCTTCCTTGTAAATTTTGCTTTGTCATCATCAGCTTTTTCTTTCCTCTGCCTGCCCAGTGTACTGGAGAAGAAGGTTACTCTTGTTCTCTTCTTATATTCTAAGTTTGGTACTCGCCAAGGTTCAATCCCCGGTTTTTCTTCTTTATCCCTCTTTTTCAGAGTTTTTTTAATTCTTCTGGGTTCAACTATCATCAAACTTGATTCTTTAAGCTTTTGCTCCTTATCATCCACTGACCACTGAGCTTATCTACTTGAATTTACCATTGTCCAATTCAAATTCAAAATGTATTTGATGGAAATTCAAAGTGATAGAAGAGACACTAGGTACTCAAGTTTTAACCTTGGCTCTTCCTCCAACAACTGGTTGACCTCGGGCAAGTTACTCAACATCTTCAAGTCTCAGATCACTAGTCTAAAAATGAGGAAGAAGACCAGGACCTCTTGTGTATTAGAAGCCAGTAAGGTAGATGGTTTAAAACGAGTTGATCAATGGTGTCAAGTAATGGTGTCATCTCTAAATAGTGCTCCTTGGAGCCCCATCAGTTCTACAGAAGAACGTAAGCTTCATTTAAATAAATGTTCTTACAACAACAACAACAACAAAAGGAGCTGAATCCAAATTCTTCCTGATATGGTGTGTCTAAAATTCTATACTTCTATGTCTAAAACCCAATTCACGTCACCTCTCAAACTGCATTCTCTTCTAACTTTTCTATTCCTATTAGTAGCACCATCAATCTTCCACTTGCAGGGGTTTGAAACCTTCATCTGATCTTTGATTCATTCTCTCTTATACCCGAAGTGCCCTTCTCACAATCATTGCTGTATTTGAGCCCATTGTTGCAGCCACTGTGTCAATGCATCCCCTTGAGGGTCTTCTTCTTTTTTGCTGACCCTCTACTTTACCAAACATGATGTCCTTTTCGAGAGGCCAGCCTCTCCTGATAACATGCCCAAAGTACATGAGACGCAGTCTCGCCATCCTTGCTTCTAAGGAGCATTCTGGCTGTACTTCTTTCAACACAGATTTGTTCATTCTTCTGGCAGTCCATGGGATATTCTTCACAAATGCCATAATTCAAATGCATCAACTCTTCTTCAGTCTTCCTTATTCCTCATCCAGCTTTCATGTGCATATGAAGTGACTGAAAATACCACAGTTTGGGTCAGGTGCACCTTAGTCTTCCAGGTGACATCTTTGCTTTTTAACACTTTAAAGAAGTTTTTTGCAGAGATTTGCCCAACATGATACATTGTTTGACTTCTTGACTGCTGCTTCCATGGCCATTGACTGTGGATTCAAGTAAAATGAAATCCGTGACAACTTCAATCTTTTCTCCATTTATCGTGATGTTGCTTAAAGGTCCAGTTATGAGGATTTTTGTATTCTTTATGTTGAGGTGTAATCCATACCTAAGGCTGTGGTCTTTGATCTTCATCAGTAAATGCCTCAAGGTATCTTTGCTTTCAGCAAGCAAGGTTGTGTCATCTGCGTATTGCAGGTTGTTAATCCTGATGCCAAGTTCTTCTTCATACAGACCAGCTTTTCAGGTTATTTGCTCAGTATACAGATTGAATATGTATAACGAAAGGAAACAACCGTGACGCACACCTTTCCTGATTCAAGTGCTTTTAAGGAAGGTCAGTGGTTTGAACCCACCGGCTGCTCAGTGGGTGAAAGACCTGCTGATCTGCTCCCATAAAGATTACAGTCTAGAAAATCCTACAGCATGGCTCTATTCTGTCCTGCAAGGTCACCATGAATCGGAACCGACTTGACGGCAATGAGTTTAGGTTTTTATAGGTCACTTTCAACTTGTCAATGTCTGTTTTAAATCTTCAGATGCTTTCCAAAAACCCATAGGAAAAAGTCAGACATAACTGCCAAAATCCTATCCCCATTATATGTATGTCCGTCCAGTGAGGTTCTTAGAAAGCCCTCTCCTCCCTTTTCCTCGCCATGTCTTATTTACATCTTCATGCACAGCACAAGTCTCACATCTCTCAGAGGCATTTACCCCAGGTCACTTATAAGTCTGTCTTACCTGGATGCATTTTCTATGCCATTTATGTGGCTATTGACCATTATACATTTGGATAGAACTCACTTTCACCTGTGTTTGTTTCCTCAACAAAGCCGCTGACTTCCTAGGGCAGTCACCATATCCAAGTAAGGGAGGTGGCATGGCTGAGCAGAAACTGTTCTAATTCTGTCACCACTATTTACTTACCAGATAACTTTAGACAGGGCTTCCCTTTAAGCCTTAACTTTCTCTTACGTAAAACATGGATAATACCCTATGGCCATCCCCCAGGGTTGCTGTGAGGCCCAAATGTCACATGTGAGAAAGTGTTTTTGAAAGCTATAAAGGTGTAGGGATATATTGTGTCATTATTACTATGTCATTACTCACTTTTATTACTCACAGGATTGACTGGATACAGAACAGGTGCTTAATACACACCTGGGGAGCAGAATCCACCCAAGAATTAGGTACAGGATCTTGATTGCAGTCACATTAAAATAGGTATGCAAAAATGGGAACCACAGTTGTGCTCAAACAGTGCATATTTTCTGTTTTCTAAATTTTCTATGGCCATGTGATTATATTGTTAGCCTTATAATTAAAAAAAGGAATAAAAAGAAACCAAAGAAATACAGGTGTCATTTTAAAGGCCTTATGTAAGCACAGCCAATAGCTGAATACTTCATTAAATAACTCAGTAGGTCACCCTCTCCCCTCTGCCACACACCCTAAATGCGGAGACCACCACCGTGTGACTTCCCCGATGGCCCTCCAAGGACTGTCTACTAGAGCAAGGTGAGTGGAGTAGTTGACAAGACCTTCATGGCAAAGGTTCACCATGTCACCTCTCACTTTGCCAATACCAACCACAAGGCTCTCATTCCTTCTCTGCCCTCCTTGTTCCACGGCCTTTTTTTGCTGTTTGCTCCCAGGCCCTCATCTTAAACATCATCTTCATGAGCTCTGGGGACCCTCAGACCACAGTCCACACACCAATCTGCTACTTCTTGTCCTTTATTCACATCCTTTCAAAGTACCAAAAGCAATCTACCAAATGATATGTCCTCTCCATTAACCTTCAAGATATGCCTCTTAAGATCAGAGCTGTGATTGGGGGAGAAAGAAGTATGGAAATACCTCTCATACTTTCCTTTTATGAGCCAGTGACTAGTACATAGCAGGTGCCCAATGGCTGATCAACGAAGGGATGACCTATAGGCCTGGTAGTGTGGAAAAAAATGATGGCTTTGGAAATAAGACTTCAGTTCTGACTGCCACTGACTTGCTGTATTCTCTTTTTTTCTATTTTCAAAAAGAGGGATTTGATGTAGGTGATCTCTACAGTGCCTTCCTGATCTAAAATTTTATGCTTTCTCTGTGTCCTTTTCCCTGACTTGAAATTTCCCTTCAGATAAAGGCAGTCAATTTGGTACAGATAATATGTATTTATCCTGGATTTTTGATGCCAATAAGAATTAGAGAGAAAAGAGAAAGCAGAGGGACAAAAACAGTAGAAAAGGGATGACAGGAACCAGTGGTGAGTAAGCTTCAGAAGTCCTCATGTTTCCAGGAAAATGGAGTGTCCACCAATCCCCCGAGAGTGAGCAGGATCTCAGGAATTTTCTGTGGGTGAGAGATACTGAGGCTTAACTAACCTAAGTTTGACACTGCCAGTCCCCAGGGTCACAGGCTTCCACCCACCTGTGCCCTCTCCCAGCAGCCTGTGGTGTTCAGGGCCTACACAAGGGAGGCCTCAGAGGCCCAAAAGGCTTCAGAGTCAGAGAGATAACTTGAAAGCAGACACGAAGGGCCCTGCCCTCAGGCAGGATGCGGCGATTCATCACAATGCAGCCACATTTTACACGCTGAGATGTTCCACCTCATTGGTGCTCAATTGCTGGACTCGGAGCACAGGCCTTATGTCTTGAGACAACTCCAAGAATGGAGTTTTCTAAGATTTCCAATTGCAAAGATTAAAACAGGTAAGGACTCGTTACAGGTCATTAAAAGGATCCTTTAAAGAAAGACAGGTGAAAACTCAGTGTGGTTTAGGTGCCAGAGATATCCATATACAGTATTTCTCCTAGTTGCCTCCTGTTTAGGGCATCTTACCTTAACAAATTAAGGAGCTCCGGTGGTGCCGTGGTTAAGCGCTTGGCTGCTAACCAGAAATTTGGAGGTTTGAA
Organism: Loxodonta africana; assembly: GCF_030014295.1. Taxonomy (NCBI): domain Eukaryota; kingdom Metazoa; phylum Chordata; class Mammalia; order Proboscidea; family Elephantidae; genus Loxodonta; species Loxodonta africana. Next base: position 62,059,017 of record NC_087358.1, read on the forward strand.
CCCACCACTGCTCTGAGGGAGAAAGACATGGCAGTCTACTTCCAAAAAGATTTACAGCCTAGGAAACCCTACGGGACAGTTCTGCTCTGTCCTTCTGGGTCACTATGAGTCAGAGACGACTTGACGGCAACATGTTTCGTGTTTAATTAACAAATATTTATATGGTATCGACAATGCGCACTTTGCAAATGTGAATTCATTTAATATTCACAACAACTCTAGGTCAGCACTTGTGCATACCCACATTACAGATGAGGAAAACAAAGTACAGAGAGACTAACGGCTTGCTTGAGGTCACACAACTAGTAAGAAGTAAACTTGAGATTTGAACCAATGCTGACTGGCTCCAGAGTCTTAACCACTATGGTAGGGTACCTCTCTTGAATGCCTTCCCGGTACCTTTTACCATCCCTGGTGATTGAAAAACGCTTGTGGAATGAATGTCCAGTGGCTGCGGAGCACTGGGACCGAATCCCATTCTGAGGGATGCCGACAGACCCAGCTCATTCAGGAGCCAGCAGGTCCTCAGGCAGGCCTGACAGGCAGTGTTTCCCGCAAGCCATGGAAGCAAGCAGGGAGGCAAGGCAGGAAACAAGTGGGGAGGCAAGGGAGGAAGCCTCCTAGGCACCAGCCAAGATGTAGCTTCAGCAGAGACGGCCTGGTTGCCGGCTGCTGTTAGGTGGCTAAGTGTGACTTGCTGTAGCCGTGGTCTGCATAACAGGGAAGGATTTCTAAGGCAGAGTGCTGGGGTCAGTGCCAGTGAAGAACAAGATGGACACACATAAATCTCCGGGTTTGGCAGATGAGGGCATGTGACAGAGGAAAGCCACACTCCAGAAAGACCAAGTGTGGAGCATGAGTGGTGTGGGTTGAGAAGGCGAAGAGGAGGGGGCAGCGGGAGCCCAGCCAAACCCCCAAGTATGTGGGGGTAAAGTGGAACCACTGAGGTGATGGAGAAAGGGAGGGAAAGGGGTACAGTCATTCTGAAGGGAGAAGGGAGATTCTGTATGTGAAACAGAATCTTCACATACAGGAAAGACCTAAAAACATTAAACAAGTCTGGATGACGGGCAGAGTAATGATGCTAGAATTGGACATTGTGAAGAATTAGAAGTACTGGCTTATGAGGAAGACTTGTACTTCAGAAATGTTGGATCTGAGGTATTGGAAAGGCAGCTGGAAGTAAGGGACACGAGCTGAGGGGAGAGTTTGGGTAGGGAGTGCCCCTTCCCAGCCTTCTCAGGATCCCTGCATGGTCCCAGAAGAAGTAGTAACAGTGGTTCCTTTCACCCTCCAAGTGTCCCTGTTTAGACTTAAAACTGTGGGATTCCACCCCCTCCCCTCCAAATCAGTTACTGTCGAATCCACTCCAACTCATGGTGACTCCGTGTGTGTCAAAGCAGAACTGTGCTCCATCTGGTTTTCAGCAGCTTATTTTTTTGGAAGTAGATCACCAGGCCTTCCTTCCGAGGTATCTCTGGGTGAACTCCAACTTCCAACCTTTCAACAGAAGCAGCTGAACACATCCACTGTTTACACCACCTGGGACTCCAATTACATGATCACTTTACCTATAATCATTTCTCTGCACAGCAACAATGTCCCACACACCCTGTACATAGTAAACGGGCAACCAATATTTTTTGAAAGTATGAAGACCCTTAGTGATACTTGTCGAATTATGTTGAATGAATGTGTTACTATGTAGAGAGGATGAACTTCCAGGAAGAAACTGACTTGCAGTCATAAGGATTTAGTCAGTACTCTTGGCTTAGAGTAAATTACAAGAAGTCATTGAGGAATATGTACAGTATATGGTAAAGAAACAATACAAACAACGACAAAAAGCACAACAGTAATATAACAACTTTGAGTATTGTTATGGATTGAATTGTGACCCCCAAAATATGTGTTGTAAATCCTAACCTTTCTGCCTGTGGTCCTAATCCCATTTGGGAATGGGTTGTCTTTGTTACAATAATGAGGCAGGATTAGTGGAGGATATGTCTTGAGTCAATCATTCTGAGATATAAAAGATATTAAACAAGCAGAAATGGGGGGAGGTAGAAGCCAAGCATCATGGAGGAACTAGGGAACAAAAGCTAAGAGACAAGGACCTTCCCCCTGAGCCGACAGAGAGAAAAAGCCTTCCCCTAGAGCCGGCGCCCTGAATTCTGACTTCTAGCTTCCTAAACTGTGAGAAAATAAATTTCTGTTTGTTAAAGCCACCCACTTGTGGTATTCTGTCACAGCAGCGTCAGAGAGCAGCACTAGATAACTAAGACAGGTATTCTACATTACCTTGGTCTTCAGTGCGTTCGTTGTAGCATCGTTTTAAAGTAAAATACTGTACAGCTTAGACTAAAGAAGGTAAAGATTTAATTGTTAGTTTGTATCTATTATTATTTTATATTTTTTCAATATGTTCATAATTTAAATATTAACATATATTTTGGAGACCAAACTATCAGCCTTTCCTTTCTATAGAGAGGAGACATTTCTTCAGCTCACTTTAATTCTGAATAGTAAATTTTATCGGTTTTCTCATTACAAATATGTGTGTGAGAGTCTATATGTATGTGTATATTCACTGCAGAAAACTGAAAAAATTCAGATGAGCAAAAACAAAATAAAATTATTTGAAATTCTACTACCCAGACAGAAGCACTATTACCATTCAGACATTTACCTTTTATGTCTTATATATAACCCCCTTTTTTTTTTCTCTATATACATACATACACACATATATATCATACAATAAATATGTCATGGGGATATATGTGTATATATATATTTGTCTTTTCCTTGTTCATAGCAGACTTTTAAAAATATATTTATTGTGGTGAAATATATATAACAAAATATTTGCTATTTGAACCATTTTTTTAGATGTACAATTCAGTGACATTAATTACGGAAGCCATGTGCAATATTTTTGTGGTTTACTTTCTTTGAAAAATAAGATTATGCCACATATACTTCTAATAGTAGAAGAGAGACTTTCTGATAGGAAAGGGTAATTTCAATTTCTTAAATGTTTCCCATTAAATACTGAGAGCATTGCTGCCGCCTGTATCATAACTTGGTTATGGCCATCACAGTTCAGCCACGCTTTAACTGTGGTCTCCAACTGGCAATTCAATGGCTTTCTTTGGCCTACTGCTGTGACAGCCATATTAAATAAAAATGATCTAAAAGAGAGAGAGAGAAAAAACCTTTTGTATTTCAATGATTCCATTCATTGTTTAAATGCTAGATTGTGGTATTTTATTTCTAGTTTTACCATATGCCACTGTAGACTTTACCAGATGAAAAACTACACAGGGTATCAAAAATAGCTGTGTTTTTCTCTTCAATATGTAAAAAATGCAACCCACACTGTTATATCTACCCAAGTCCATACCCCTCAGAGCTGAAAACATACTGACATGAAAAATCTCCTCAACCAGTAAAAATGGAGCAGCAAACAGAAGAAACTAAAGTGAAATACTTTTAAATGTATGTATGTGTATCCAAAACTAGTCTGTTTGATTTATCTTGTATGATGCTGACTCTATTGCTGGTGAAGATTAATTGCATTATGGTGCTCTTGGCATGTTATTTTCTCAGACCATTTCTCAGTATGACATTTCTTATTTTTCTCCACTACAAAGCACCCGCTATCATAATTTTCACCTGCTGAGTTTACGTTACTAATGATAATATAAAAATTTAAGAGTTTTTTTGACCTTTATAGTGGTAAATTAGGTCATGGGGAATAGATACAGTGCCATCTGATAAATGGGAAAGAGAGGCATTTGATTATAATTAAAATAAAATTTAATTTCACAGGTTTGCCTAGCACAGTGTGAGATCTTGCTAAACATTACATGGTCCTCCTAAGCCCATATAAACCCAAATCCAACTCTCTCTCCTCACTGCCTTTCTATACAAGCCATACACGAGAAATAGCCCAAGAACTAAGTGCTCTGGATTGCTCATGTATGGTGCATGATGGATGTAGAATTTGAGGTCCTCTGAGGAATAAAAAAAAATAAATAAATTACATGAAAACAGTGATGATGGAAATATTAAGAATGAACCCTTATTGAATGTTTACTAGGTGCCAGGTTCTGGTACTGTCATTATCCCCATTTTACAGATGAAAAAACTAAGGCACAAATAAGGCAAGTAGCTTTCTTACGTTTACAAAGCTGGCTTCAGACTCCAGAGCCTGCAGTCTGCTGTGACTCTGTGCTACATCTCAGGGATCCACAACTCGTCCACTTTGTCCAAGTCCCTAATCCTACACTGAGCCTTTTCCCTTACTGAGAAGACAGAAGCCAACCTTCTGTGATTTACCTTTTCGGCTGTATGATATCTCCTCAATGGGCTATGTGCTCCTGGAGCACAGTGACTACGTGGTGACCCGTGTACACTCCCAACAGAGGGCACTGTGTCTGCAACGCTGTGCGACCCAGCTCATGGACTGGGGTGGACAGACTAGGAATGGCTTGTTGTGGGTCTACCTATCTCTTGTGTGCCCTCCAAAGTGATGTGATTCCTTATGAGCCAGAGTCTGGCAACAACTAAATGTATTTATTCTTCTGGGGGGTTGAGAAGCAGCAAAGTTCAATATTTAGACTAAATAAGGTATCTGGACACCTCAGTTCGGTATTATTTGCTTGGAATTTATTGAGCCCCTACCACTCTTTCATTCACCAAGTATTTATTCTTCATCTACTATATGACAAAAAGTCCTGGTGGCGCAGTGGTTAAGCACTCAGCTGCTAACCGAAAGGTTGGTGGTCTGAATCCACTAGCCGCTCTGTGGAAGAAAGATGTGGCAGTCTGCTTCCATAAAGATAACAGCCTTGGAAACCCTATGGGAAAGTTATACTCTCTGTCCTTAGGGTTGCTATGAGTCGGAATCAACTCGAAGGCAAAGGGTGCTTGCTATATGACCGGCTTTGAGCTAGACAATGGGATTCGAAGATGAATAATAATGGATTCTGTCCTCAAAAACTTGAAGTTGAAGTTAACTGGAATGAAATGTGCTTATCTCCAAGATCAGGTCGCCTGCAGATAATACAGAGAAGGGAGTGTTTGCCTCTCTCAACTAACTGGGCCAAACTGATTCACAGAGCACTCTGAGACTGTTGGAATTTCTACATCAATTCAACTATCAGTTGGTAAAGAGTATAAATGTATTACAAAGGTACCTCACCTGCACAGGTTCATTACTGTGTTAGGTCCTGTAAAGGATACAAATTCCCTGCCCTTAAGGAACTTACACTTGAGCTGGGGAGATAAACCAGTTGCATTTGTGTCTATTCCAACTCACGGCAACCCCATGTGTGTCAGAGTAGAACTATGCTCCATAGAGTTTTCAATGGCTGATTTTTTTTTTCAAAAGCTGATCACCAGGCCTTTCTTCCAAGGCATCTCTTGGTAGACTCAAACTTCCAACCCTTTGGTTAGCAGCCAAGCATGTTAACCATTTGCACCACCCAGGGACTCTGGATGGGGAGATTGTCCCATCGTAATTGGGTTGTTCAAAATACTTGTAAGGATGATAAATACTGTGGGAATTTAGAGAAGACGGTAATTGATTTGGGCTGGGTTACTTGAGTAAGATCCCAGTAAATGGGAATTAAGCTGGCCTTGAAAACAGGTGAGATTTGCATTGCTGGCAAAAATGATGGCATGATAGCTGAAAGACAGCTCAACTATCAATAAAAAATTTAATTATTTTCAATTTTTAATGACTGTGCCCCTAGCTGAACCAGACTTGTTGACTAAACCCATTTATTCAGGATACCAGGCCAACAGTTATTCTGTTCTTGCTGAGGGGAAGGATTTAAATATTATTATATAGAATATAAGGAACAATATATAAACTGAAAGTTGTGAGACATCTGTGTTACGCAAGTGTGCACGCCTGCACATGTGTATGTACGCATGTATGCGTGTGTCGAGAGAGGGGCAGGGAATTACCCTTATACAGGTATCGGGCTTTATACAGATGGCACTTGCAGACCCTTCACACAGTTTCAAGCGATGTTTCTCAAAGTTGGCATGGAAAGAAATTGCCTGTGCAAATTGCATTCTGAAGTCTCATAAACATAAGTAGCTCATCAGCATACCCTGAACAGTCTGGAAATTGTCCAGACAAAGAAAGTCATTTGGTAATCTAATGGGGAAGCTGACATAAAAATAAAAAAGGACAGCGATGAAGTTCATCACAGCCACCACCTCGCTCCACTACAAGGGCAATCTCGGGACTGAAAGGCTGAGGCCTAGCGGATTTTCTTGGAAAAAAAGAAATTAAATGAACAGAAATCTGAAAAAAAAAAAAACTATTAAGTGTTCTATGGCTGATGAGTTTTCTAGGGGAAGCTGCAGAGTTTTTGGAGAATGGCTGCTGTATACCTGGCCAGTCACTGCCTGCAAGTCTCTCAGTGGCTCTCCAGATGTTCATAAGCAGGCTGCTGCCAAAAGAGGGGTGCAGGCAGAGAACTCCCTGCTCCAACGTCTGCACAGCTAAGAACTGCAAGCTCATTTATTTCAGGAGAATCTCTGTCTTTCTAGAGAACACCTGACTTTAAAATATAACAAAGTATGTCAATGGCTCTTCCTCTGGGCAACGGTTTTCACTCCAAGTTCAGCTTCTGCTCTCCCTGAATTAGGAATACATGGAGGGTATCTCAGTCTCTTAGTACTGCTGTAACATAAATACCACAGGGGGGTGGCTTTAACGAACAGAAATTTATTTTCTCACAGTTTAGGAGTCCGAATTCAGGGTGCCGACTCCAGGGGAAGGCTTTCTCTGGGGGAAGGTCTTTGTCTCTTTTCAGTTTCTGTTCCTCAGTTCCTTGGCAATCTTCACGTGGTGTGCATCTCCCCCTCTGTGCTTCTCTCTCTATGCCTAATCCGCTCTTTTTATATCTCAAAGGTGGTTGGTTTAAGACATACCCTACACTGATACGGTCTCATTAACAAAGAAAGTCCTATTCCCAAATGGGATTGCATCCACAGATACAGGGATTTAGGATTTACAACACATGCTTTTTTGGGGGGCGCAACTCAATTCCTAACAGAGGGTATTCACACTGAGGTGCAATTTGTGAAGTCCTGAAATTTCACAAGATCCTAAGTTAGAATTAAGCCACAGGTGTGAGCTTTGCCACCTTCTTGGAGGTTTGATGGTAATGCCCAGTTACAGGAGGCTGCAAATGGGAGGGATGGCCACCTGGGCGAGCAGCTTGCATGGGTGTCTTTCTGGGCACAGTGGGGAGATCAGAAAGGAGGGAGGTGAAGCTGTGGTTGGTGGGAGTGAGCTTACAGCCAGGGATGAGTCTCACCCATTAGGCCCCTGAGAGGGAAGGGAGAGGATGAGGGAGAGGAGTCTTTAACAGGGTTGGGCAGAGTTTTGAAGCTGGCAGGATTAGGACACACTTCATTTTGCCGTAGGTACTCCACACATATTTATTTCCAAGTCCAACCTTTGTTGCTCCTGCAGGAAGCTCACCAATACTTTATATGCAGATCAACATCAGGACTTTAGCTTCAATCACAAGTGCCTTATTTTTGGATAAACTTTTCATTAAGGGTGTGTATTCACGCCAACCACACACACACCTCTGGTGAAGGTGGGTGTCACCACCAGAACTGGGCGTGGGGGCTGGCCATGTGAAGGTGAAGCCTGTTGTTCTGCTTCTGCCATGGTTGGTGGAGAAACGCTGATGGGCAGTAGGGACTGATGAAAGTTAGGAAAACCCTTCCTGTTACAGTCTTTCCCTCCCTTCTCTCCCTTTTTTTCTCCTTCCCACTTTTCCACCTACTTTTCTTCTTTGTATGTATTTCCTCAGAGAAATGCCACAGCTCAATAGAGTTATGCAGCAACATGATGGATGAGGTCTGGAAATGAACAAGCTATCCCAGGAAAGCCAGGAGGCGCTGAGCAGGGAATACACGAGCAAGACCAGAGCTCCAGATGGTGAGTCTACCCGGCCTTTGCCCAGGACTGGTTGGTTTATTTTAGTCCTCTTTCCTTCAGGCCTCTGGTGTGCTTAGGAGAAACTAAGAGATAGATTGCAGCTGTTGAGTAGATACTGACTTATGGTGACCTTATGTGCAACCAAACAAAACATTGCCTAGTCCTGTGTCATCCTCATAATTGCTGGCATGTTCAAGTCCATCCTTGCGGCTACTGTGCCAGTCCCTCTCACCAAAGGTCTCCCTCCCTGGCCCTCTACTTCACCAAATGTGAAGTCCTCTTCCAGAGATTGATCCCTCCTGACGATGTGTCCAAAGCAAGAAAATTGGACAGTGTTCTGTTGTGATCCAGAAGGTTTTCACTGGCTGATTTTCAGAAGGAGAACATCAGGCCTTTCCTCCCAGTTTGCCTTTGTCTGGAAGCTCCACTGAAACCTGTCTACCATGGGTGACCCTGCTGGTATTTGAAATACCAGTGGCATAGCTTCTAGGATTCCAGCAACACGCAATCTATCACAGTAGGACAAACTGACAGATGGGTGGTGCAGGAGAAATTAGGGGTGTGGACATCATTGCAGGACATTTGATATTTTTAATAATATAAACAAAAGTATAGAAGCTCAGTGGCTCCTGAGGAACATAAATTCTGCTCTTCTACATTATTTTATGAAGTACACACAATCCATTTGAATGCAAATACTCTTGGGTCTCTCCTGTTGAGGAGCTGAATCCTTTCCATGTGGGAGTATGCAAACATTATTAATGGCTGTTTATTTTGTCACTTGCCATGTGGGAGATGAAGTTTCACCTTTTTGAAGAAACTGTGGATCTCCTTGTATCCCCAAGTCCCAATCAAATGCAAAAACTTCCCCATCTTAAAAGTGTTTAAGTGGTGGATGAATTAACCAACATGTGTTAAATAACATTCATTGCATACTATCCATAAAATCAAAACAAATAATATTTAAAGTCTCATGGCAAGGACTAATGAAATATATCTGCAGCATGAAATATTAAGCAGTCACTAAAAATCACATTAAAAAAATTCTACTTAATGGCATAGGAAAATGCTCATGATTTAAAAGAAAAAATGTAGACTGTAAAACTGCCCATATTATATGCTAAAAGCCTGGTAGAAACACATATTTGTGCACAGAGGCAAAGATAAAGGAAACACGAAGAACCAGAAACACTAATTTCTGAGTGGTGAGATTGCAGATGATTATTTTTGGCTTATATGTTTCTGTATTTTCCAAAATTTCTGCAAAAAGAAAATGGCACTTTTAAGATAAGAGTATTTGTGTGCATTTACATGTATGTGTATTGGGCCTATCAAAGTCACCAATATTCCGTTCTGAACCATTGCTTTTGCTTTGCCACCAGATAGGAGTATCACACTTAACCTTTCTGAAAGCATACATCAGTCTTCAAAATGGTTAACTTTCAGAGTTCGGACCACGGTTTCAGGTACATAGGTATCCATGTCCATGTCAGATGATTTCACACAGAGATGAAATTTATGTTTCCTTTGCTCGTTTTTCTCTAACCCAGTCTGGAGGAAGAAGGTGTTTTACTTCTCTAAATCCTACATGTCCACTTTATTAAACAGGTACTAATCCTGTTGCATGCTCCCAAATCCACTCATGGCCAAACAAGTACTACCGGCTCCTGTCCTTACCAAAAGGACAAACTCTAGCCACATGCTCCAGTTGTGGAAACACAATGGTGTTAGCTTAGTAAAGAAATTTCTTTTGAGTATTTACTGGAAACAAGGTTTAAGAGCCCTAAACTTGGGGCAGGCAAGCTTCTGCCTACTTTTGGTGGCAAATTCCCAACCCTTCCTTGGAGTTCTGCACATGTCAGAATAGCAGTGTACACAGTAGGATCTCTTTCAGTCATCCCTCCTTTTCAAGGGCGCTGGGTTGGGACATGTGTGGGTTTTTTTTTTTTTTTGGATGGATTATTGTTTGCCAGCAGATGGGAGAAAATGAGGTTAATTCACAGCAGAAAAATGGTAACCTCGCTAGAAGAAGGAAGTTGCACTGGGGGTTGCTGCTGTGTGCTGTTGAGTCGATTCCGACTCATAGTGACCCTATATGACAGAGTGGAACTACCCTGTAGGGTTTCCTAGGTTATTATCTTTACAGCAACAGATCATATGGAGGCACTGGTGGGTTTGAAGTGAGGTTTGAGCTGCCAACCTTTCAGTTACCATCCAAGCGTTTAACCATTGTGTACTGAGGGTTAGGAGGGGGGATGTACCGTTGTTGCTAGCTGCTGTTGACTCAGCTCTGACTTAAGGCAACCTGATGTGTATAACAGAACAAAATGTTGCTCGGTCCTGTGCCCTCGTCAGGATCATCGGTGTGTTTGAGTCTGCTGTTGTGGCTACCGTGTCAGTCCATCTCATTGAAGGTTTCCCTTGTTTTCGCTGACCCTCTGCTTTACTGAACGTGATGTTCTTTTCTAGTGAATGGTCTTTCCTGATGACGTATCTAAAGTGAATAAGAAGTCTTTCCTTCCTTGCTGCTAAGGAGCACTGTAGTTGTATTCCTTGTAAGAATGATTTGTTTGTTCTTCATAGAGGGTGTGAATGATGAATCAGAAGGAAAAAAGCAATAATGCTACAGGAAGCGTAACCTGAGGAGATGGCCAGGCTCTGGGTGCGAGTGTTTCAGATGTGAATAGGGTAGCATATTACAGGGTAGAAGAAATATTAGACCCATGAAAGCCATTCCCCCTGCCCCTACCACTTGTCAATATGGATTTCAAGCTTCTACAGAGCAAGGGCAACATCAGGCATCTACAGATGTGGGTTACTCTCTCCCTGAAGGGAAGATAAAATGGCCGCTACTTGCTTTCCAGGTGGGCTCTTCAAGGGTCTAAAAGCTCTCTATGTACCCACAAATCAGACCCGATACCCACCAGACTCCTCTCTCCACAGAGCCAATCCTTCTGATAAAGGTCTTGTCTCTGGAGAGTTCCTGGACACATGTAAATAAATGATCATGAACCCATTACTCTCCACTGTGATATTGACCAGAAGGCAGAGAGTGTGCCCGATGAAATGAAGAAAGGACAAGCACATTTTGAAAAGGGTAGCCCACACGGAGAGGGACTCAGCTCCATGTGGGGCAAGAATCACATCTGTATTCCCACCAATGGGTCTCCTGAACCCAGCATAACGCCTACTGTGCAGAAGGCTGGAGCGATAATAATACCTGACATACACTGATCATGTCAATAGTGCTAAGAAATGCTCACAACAACCCTTTGAGGTAGGTGCAAGTATTACCCTTGTTTTAGGGGTGAGACAAATGGAGGCAGTAAGTGGCAAAGCCGGGTTGAAACCAGGCCGTCTGGCTTCAGGGTCTGTTCTTAACCACTACACTCTGCTGCCTCCCTCAGGGGATGGCTGTTGACTTACTGAATAAAAAGGGGAGGGCAGGCTGTGTTAGAACACAAACTGAGGGCATGAGATGACAGGCCGTGAGGAGACAGCTGAAAGAACTGTGACATCTTTAGGCTGACACTCCAGCTCTGCTCTGCTTAGTCCTTGTTGGATCAGAGGCTTATTTTCCCTTTGATAGAGCCCACGGGAAAAAACGGAAGACCCTCAATGAGACGGATTGAACAGTGGCTGCAACAATGGGCTCAAACATAGCAAAGACTGTGAGGATGGCGTGGTTTTGTTCTGTTATACCTAGGGCTGACATGAGTCAGACCCGCTGGATGGCATCTAATGACAACAAGATTAGGCAGCGAGTCCCTGGGTGGTGTAAATGGTTAACATGCTTGGGTGCTAACCAAAAGGATGAAGGTTTGACTCCATCAAGAGGCACCTTGGAAGAAAGGCCTGGTGACCTACTTCCGAAAAATCAGCAACTGACAACCTACGGAGTGCAGTCTACTTTGACACACACGAAGTTGCATCAGTTGGGGTCGACAGCAACTGGTTTTATAAGACCAGGTAGCAAGTCATGATGGGAGGAAAGAGCATGAATTTCCTCTAAGGGAAGACTTTGAGTATCTGATCCCATTTCCCTGCAGGTTTTTCCTCTTTCTCTCTCACCTTGTTTCATGTGCCAGTATGTGTTATCTTTCATGCTTAGCTTCCTAAAGGTTGAACATCCCTTTCTGAAACTAGGTAAAGAACTTAGCTCTTGCTGAGGTTCCCATACATACATCATTAAAATACATAGTTAACAATAGCTTTCTGCTAGGTTGTGCTAAACTTGAAGAATGTTCTTCTCCCAGTATCTCTTCTACACGCTCCTAACATCTTTACTCTGACAGATTTAAAGACAAGCCTGAAGATTTACTTTCTTATGGAGGCAATATGAAAAACTGGAAGTCTTTTTTCTTTTGTTTTTCTGCTTTATTGTTGGGTGGGAAGGTTGTTCTGTTTGACAGTGGTAACCTTCAGGATCACAAATTAAACCTCTTTACAGACTGCAGATGGTTTTGTTAACCCTAGCGTGTGAGCCTGAATTGTGCAAAGAGAGGGTGTGGGGTAGCAGCTTTCCTCTAAGAGAAACGAGGATGAGAGGAAAGATAATTCATGCAGACCTTTTAGCCAAAACCATTCCCTATACACTGCAGGCTTGAGCTGCCACTGTGTTTGACTTCACCGATTTGTTCATTTCTTCCATCCTTCCTGTTCATTCCACTTTCTTATCAAACTTACACACGTTCGGATCAGAGGAGGTGATACCTCTGGGAGAAAGGCCATCAAACAAGATGCACGATGAAAACAGGGCATCTCAACTTAAGACTTTGGTATACGTTACAGGTAATTACCAGGGGTTCAGGCGAGTTATTTAGCAGGTCTAGGGATCAGCAGACAGCTAAGCATCAGAGGTCAAAAGAAAATTCATAGCTTTGCTTTCAGGAAAGAAAATTGGGTCTGGAATAACTGATACCGCTAAAGGAACTGGGATGAAGGCTAGTACTAAACTTGGGTACACTTAAGAGGTTGGACTGCCCAACTGTCATTAATATACCAGTTCCAAGGTCAAAGAAAAATCTATTTAAGGTAAGTAAGTGCAGTAGTCTCGGTGAGCAATGCCTTTGCAGCTGGCCTCGGTTTCTGGTCATAATGATTTTAAATTAGCCTTTGGAAAACTTCTCATGGGTATGAGCTTGCAGAAGATCTTGTGATACGTGGACAAACCGAAAACCAAATCACCTGCTGTTGAGTTGATTCCAACTCAAGGCGACCCCATGTGTGTCAGGGTAGAACTGCTCCATAGGGTTTTCAATGGCTGTGACCTTTTGGAAGCAGATCATCAGGTCTTTCTTCCAAGGGGCTTCTGGGTGGTTTTGAACTGCCAACCTTTAGGTTAGTAGCTGAGCAGTTAACAGTTTGTACTACCCAGGGACTCCTGATACAGACATAAGGGTTATGCTTTTTAAGAGTGTATCTGTTTTGGGATCTTAAGGATACAGTTACCCCTTGGTATCCATGGGGGATTGGTTCCAGGACCTTGCGGATACCAAAATCCATAGATACTCAAGTCCCTTATGTAAAATGGCATAGAATTTGCACATAACCTACACACATCCTCAACTATACTTTAAATCATCTCTAGATTACTTATAATACGTAGTACAATGTAAATGCTACGTAAATAGTTGTGAAATGCTATCCCTTTTAGGCTCTGAGGGATTGGTTTGACTACTTAACTGCTTTTCAGGAGCTATTTCCCCACAGAAACAGAGTACACACAACACAAGAAGCAAAGGAATGAGAAGCCTGGTGAACAATGCTCGAACGATGAGTGCTGGAGAGAGACTGAGGATCTGAGAGATGGCGGAGGCTACAGCAGGGTATGCCCATACATCACTTCGTTTGTGTGCATTTAGTATAGTGCTCGGTGTGGCAAAGTCAAGTTTTGCTTTTTGGAGCCTTTTTTTCAAATATTTTCAGTCTGAGGTTGGCTGAGTCCATGGATGTGGAATCCACGAATACAGATGCCCGACTGTACCAGAAAAGGTGTTGGTCAGATACTGCTGTAGCTCAATACAGTGTAAAACAATAAAAAAAGTCATAGTAACAGATGAAATCTAGGTGTGGCTAGTATCGCATCAACTAGGAGACTCTTGAGACATAAGAAAGGAGCTAGTATACTGCAAGACTCGACATGCCTCACAGTGGAACCCTTCAGGACAGCTAACAGGTACCACGCAGAGGTACATCTGCTGCACTAACATTCCAAATGCCTAGCAATTCCAGAAGTCTGCAGCTCTATGCCAGCCTTCACGACACAGCTATGAATATACAGAATCCCCCAGCAACAAACAGGAGAGATGCAGACCAAAATTTATGGGCCTGTTAATTACAGCATTGTTTATAATAGTAAAAAAATGGGAAGTTTAGCACCTAACACATAGGAGAGTGGTTCAATTATTTCATACCTACATCATGCAGCCATTACGAATCGTGTCTGAGGAATATTTGGTGACAGAAAAAATACTTATTGTTTAAATGAGAAATCAAAAAGGTGCAAAACTGAAGACAATATGATAACATTTATTTATTCATTTTTTTATGGGCTTTTCCCTCTGGTCATGCACCCGTACCTGACCAGAAATAACTAACATAAAGTGTAAATAGTGGTTATCTCAGAGTAATGAGATACTAGGTTATTTTTTTTTACCACCAGCAGCGCTGATCATGCAGTAGTTAAGTACTTGGCTGCTAACTGAAAAGTCAGGGGTTCAACCCAACAGCTGCTCCACTGGAGAAAGATGTAGCAGTCTACTTCTGTAAAGACTGTGTTATTGTTGTTGTTGTTAGGTGCTGTCAAGTTAGGTTCCGACTCATAGAGACTCCATGCACAACAGAACGAAACGCTGCCCCGTCCTTTGCCATCCTCACAATCGTCGCTATGTTTGAGCCCACTGTTGCAGCCACTGTGTCAGTCCATATCGTTGACGGTCTTCCTGTTTTTTGCTGACTTTCTACTTTACCCAGCATGATGTCTTCTCCAGAGACTGGCCCCTCCTGATAACATATCCAAAGTATGTGAGTAGGAAGTCTCACCATTTTCCCTTCTAAGGAGCATTCTGGCTGTACTTCTTCTAAGATAGATGTCATGGATTGAATCATGTCCCCCCAAAAAATGCGCGTATCAATTTGGCTAGGCCATGATTCCCGGTATTGTGTGATTTCCTAAATGTTGTAAATCCTACCTCTATGATGTTAATGAGGGAGGATGCGTGGCAGTTGTGTTAATAAGGCAGGACTCAATCTACAAGATTATATTGTGTCTTGAAGCAATGTCTTGAGATATAAAAGAAAGAAGCGATCAGAGAGGCAGGGGACCTTATACCGCCAAGAAAGCAGTGCCAGGAGCAGAGTGCCTCCTTTGGACCTGGGGTGCCTGTGCAGAGAAACACCTAGCCTGGGGGAAGATTGATGAGAAGGCTGACAGAGAGAGAAAGCCTTCCCCTGGAGCTGACACCTGGAATTTGGACTTTTAGCCTACTTCACTGTGGTATTTCTGTTATAGCAGCACTAGATAACTAAGACAACAGATTTACTTTTTCTTCTGGAAGTCCATATTCAACATTCTTTGCCAATACGGTAATTCAAATGCATCTATTCTTTTTTGGTCTTCCTTATTCATTGTCCAGCTTCCACATGCATATGGGGCAACTGAAAATACCATGGCTTGGGTCAGGCGCACCTTGGTTCTCAAAGTGATATCTTTGCCTTTTTAACACTTTAAAAAGGCCTTTTGCAGCAGATTTGCCCAATGTAATATGTTGTTCGATTTCTTGACTGCTGCTTCCATGGGTGTTGATTGTGGATCCAAGTAAAATGAAATCCTTGACAACTTTAATTCCGTTTATCATGATGTTGGTTATTGGTCCAGCTATGAGAATTTTTGTTTCCCCTATGCTGAGGTGTAACTCATACTAAAGGCTGTAGTCTTTCATCTCCCTCAGTAAGTGCTTCAAGTCCTCTTCACTTTCAGCAAGCAAGGTTGTGTTATCTGCATATCACAGGCTGTTAATGAGCCTTCCTCCAATCCTGATGCCATGTTCTTCTTCATAAAGTCCAGCTTCTCAGATTATTTGCTCAGCATACAGAATGAATAAGTATGGTGAAAGGATACAACCCTGGCACACACCTTTTCTGATTTTAAACCATCCCTGAAGATTACAGCCTTGGAAACCCTATGGGGGCAGTTCTACTCTGCCCTACAGGGTCACTACAGCAGCAGATAAGTAAATATGCTCTTTTCTGTAATTTTTGAGATTCATCCCAACTTTTTCTTTTTACTTGTATAATCAGATACATTGTTTTTAAAAAGCAATTGTCAGCCCTCACAAGAATACCCAGTTAAGCCAACACCAATCCCCTGTATAATTATTATTATTAAATGGTAATATATAAAATTCCTATACTCACTTGTAAACAGTTATACTGAAAATAAATCCATACATCTCAGTCAATACCTCTGGGCCAGGGGCTTTAAACCTTGGGATCTATATTAAAATTCATCCTGCCCAAGTACTGCCTGCTGTATTAAACACTAGGGACGCACGCAGAGGGAATTAACGCTTATTGAGTATGTACTCTGGGTCAGATGCTCAGGTACATGGTTTCACTTAACAGACTGACAGACTGACAGATGAGGAGACAGAAGTTCTGAAAGGTCAAATGACTTGCCCTGGTCACACAGTGAGGCAGGGATCAATATGGATTTCCAGCCCTGTCAGTCTGGTTTGGAAGCCTGGTCTCTTCTGACTACTACAGGGCTGTGTGGAAACTTCAGGTGAGACACGGACTTCATTTCAGACATTTAAAAATATCTTTGCAAAATATTTAGCTAGAGCTCCTGACAGGTGGCCAAAATAACTGATGGTTATTTCTTTTCTTTCACATAACCCTAGTGCCGGTACTAGGAAAATTCCCAGAAAAAGACTATACTGTAGACAGGAAAGAGAAGGACAAGTAAATAACCTACCTACTGGAACCCCCCTAAAAAAGCTGGCAGAGACTGTAGTAACTAGCCTAGCCCTCTGCCCAGCGAGGTAAGTGGCCACCACCGGTGAAGGGCAAGCACTCCCAGGCTCTCTCATTCCACAGATATCTCCCCACCTCTGGTAAGGTGGTGATGCTCTTCACCTTTACTTGGCCTGAACCCCATCTCTTAACAGTCATTTCTTTAAGTTGATTGGAGAGGCCACATCATGGACTCTGGAGAGATACCTTTAAAAGCTAAAAGTGTTACTTGAGAAGGGACAAAGACCTCAGAGATTATTATCTCTTTGCACTGTTTCCATTTAATAACAAATGCCTTTCAGCATCCACCGCCTGTCTGTCAGCTTCTTGTACTATGGTGGCTTACATGTTTGCGTGATGCTGGGAGCTATGCCACTGGCATTTCAAATACCAGCAGGGTCACTTAAAGTAGCCAGGTTTCAGTGGAGCTTAGACGAAGACACACTAGCAAGAAAGGCCCAGTGATCTACTTCCAAAAACTAGCCAGTAAAAACCTTATGGATCATAATAGAACATTTGCTTTGGACATGTCATCAGGAGGGATCCATAGCTAGAGGAGGACATGATGTTTGGTGAAGCACAGGGCCAGCGAGGGCGAGGGAGTCCCTTGGTGAGATGGATTGGCACAATAGCTGCAACAATGGACTTGAATATGCTGGTGATTGTGAGAGTGATACAGGACCAGGTAACATTGTACATAAGGTTGTTATTGCTTAGAGTCCACTCAATGGCGCCTATGTATCTATCTACCTTTTAACATTTATGAAACAAGGGCCTATAAGCTAGACATTGTGCTAGGGTTCTCTATGTGCATTATGTAATTTATCCAATCAGCAGATAAGTTTATAATAGTAACATCTTAGTCAGAACCTCACAATAACGAAGTAGTTCTGCAGCTTTTGCTTCTCACAACAAGCCTTAAGGGAAAAAAGGTAAGTAATAACATCCCCACTTTACAGAAGAGGAAATTGAGGCACACTGACACTTCATCTCACTGGATCAGCCAGCAGCCTCCTAGGAAGGCACAGAGGGATTAACCTGAGGGGAAAGGAAAGGATTTGGCTCACAGATTGGTAGTAATGTGTCCCTGGAAGACAGGACTGGGGTGAAGTGTTTTAGGGTAAGAATGGGGATAATAAGGTAGTGGAGTGGAAAGACAAACTCTACTTATATCACAATACTGTCTATGGAGAACTTTGTACGAACAGCCCCAACCTTCGACTTTCTAAATCCTATCATTCTTTGAAACCAAACCCAAATCCCATAGATCCAGGAAGCCTTTCCTGACTACCTAGCACAAAGGAACCATACTAACATTATCTGAAAGTTTTCACAGAGATCCCTGGGTGGCACAAATGGTTTGTGCTCAACTATTAACCCAAAGGCCAGTGGTTCAAACCCACCCAGCGATGCTACAGAAGAAAGTCCTGGCATTCTGCTTCCAAAAAGATTACAGCCAAGAAAACCCTATGGATCAGTTCTACTCTGTATCACTTGGAGTCGCCATGAGTTGGAATCAACTCAACGGCAACGGGAGGATTTTAGTGCATTACAATAATATGATGAGTCTTTGAGGAAAGTGAAGCTCAGGGAGGTTAAGACACGGTTAATAAGTGGCAAAGTCCAGAGTTTAAACTGTATCACATTCCAGCTTCCTCAGCTTCCTCTACACTTATCACATCCTCTTACACATTGCCCATACGTTCCTTTTTCCCTTAGCTTGGTCATAAATTCCCTGAGGGTAGACATCAAGTCTTATATTTTTTATATTCCACACCCTGCCACACACCCACAGAGCACTTGGCAGAGCACCATGTGCCTCATAGGTTCTCAATAAACAGCACATGTTAAATACCTGCTTGATAGGAACAGTAATTATGAAGAGGGTTTTCTTGTGCCCCGAATGTCAGGCTTTCTGCTGTATATAATTAAAACAAGGGTGAACATGAAATGTATAATTTCTCCTAGCTCTAGTTTAATCAGGCATTCATTACCATGTCTGATTCTGTGTTATGTGAAAAGAACTGCTTTGTAAGCATTTTCTATATGAGGGTAATCAAATACATGCAGATATCAGAGAGATTAAAAAAAAAATACAGATAAACTAAAATCATCAAGCATGAAAAGAAACAATGATCTTCATGATATAATATTCCATCTGAGGTTAAAGAACTTCCCAGTGGAGGCTTGCTAGTTGCTATGATGCTAACCAGGCTTCAGCAGAGCTTCTAGACTAAGGTGGACTAGGAAGAAAGGCCGGGTGATCTACTTCTGAAAATCAGCCAATGAAAACCCTATGGATCACATGGTCCAACCCATGTCTACTCGTGGGGATGGCACAGGACTGGGCAGCATTTAATTCCATTGTGCATGTGGTCACCACGAGTCAGGGGCCAACTCAACGGTAGCTAACAACAACCACCATTATATTCTACCAAGGGTCTATCTGGGTCAGAAAAAGAAGAGAGATATAGTGTCACAGCCTATTCTTGGGGAAAGAGATTTCTCTGAGACCCTTTTTCAGCATGTCAATCATTTCATCACCATCTTCACTGGCAGGAAAACATTATGTATATGTGTATGTGTATGTGTATGTGTATGTGTATGTGTATGTGTATGTGTATGTGTATGTGTATGTGTATGTGTATGTGTATGTGTATGTGTATGTGTATGTATATGTATATAAAACCTGCAAAAGCTGGAAACTGTGTAAGGCAGAAACCTGTCAGAGAAGGAAAACTCAAATATTTTCCGCCAAAATGAGTGATAAAAACATGGTAAGACTGCACCCTGTCAAAGACAGAAAACTAGACAGACCCGGAAAAATGAGGCAGTCCCATCGAGTTCCAGCTCTCACAGGTTTCACTGTACAGCTTATCACTCTGTGAGATCTTGCTCCATTTGCCCTTCCAGGACATCATTCCTTTTCAGCTTTGGAAGTATCAAGGGCTCAAACAAAGTCCCTGAGATTAGAATTTTTGATTATAGGGATTGACTCGAGTACTTCTCAATTGACATTTGGTAACCTAAGCTAACAATACCCTGTTGCCTTTGAGTCAGTTCTGACTCATGGTGACTCCACGTGTGTCGGAGTAGAACTGTGCTCCACAGGGTTTTCAATGGCTGTAATCTTATGGAAGCAGATCACCAGGCCTTTCTTCCACAGCACTGCTAGGTGGATTCAAACCACCAACCTTTCTATCGGTAGGCATGTGCAAATCATTCGTGCCACCCAGGGACCTAAGCTAATGACAGCAGTGGTATATGCCATACTTTATTGCTAAACTATAAGCAATAATCTTAATAAGCCACTGAGAGGCAGGGCCTCTGATTTCCTTTATACTCTAAATAAAGCACCACTCCCCACGGGCATCTGACCAACATCAAATAAGAAAAGCAAATGCCAGGTCTGTGGTACCTACATTTGTGTCCTCGTGGCTGTGGCCATTGGTCTCAACCGATTCCTTGGTACCTTTGAGCTGCAAAGTTTAAGAAAAAAAAAAAAAAAACAGAAAAAGCAAATGAATAAGCAAGCATATCTATTAAGTGTATATCATCTTGTTAACTCTGATTTATCTGAGGTTGCACTTTATAAAACTTCCTACGAGGAAAACCAGATGGAGCATATCATTCTAACGGGTCTTTTTGAAACCAGTTTGAGACCAATATTTTATGAAGCTTGATGGCTGGCAAAAAATAAATGGATCCCGGTCATTATTTTTTAAATAATAAGATTAGAAAGCAGTTCTATAGGCATAAAACGTATAAAATTGGCTCTTAAGAATAATAAATGATTTCATTTCCTCGTCATGTAATTTAAACTCTGCAGCGTTTGCAAGTTGCCACCAGCTAAATGGTGTTGTAGTAATGATCACTCGTGAATGATGTGTTCTCGGCTGTTTCCTGTGCTGCAGTGCTACTGTACGTGTCTTCCGTGAGAACGGATCTGAATGACCGCCATTGTTTCCGGAGGCCAGTTGCTTCTTTTTGTAGAGAAGGCATTGGGAAGCCAGCTCCTTGGCCACCGAAGCATTAGAAGAAACACCGCTTCTCAAATGAGATTTTGAACAGTGAACATCAGGAAACACTACTCTGTCTCACAAGGCTTAAAAGTAAGCAGTTATCGGAATATTCCAGAAAACCTTTCATTGGCATTTTATCCTAGCCCGACTCAAAACAGTTACTTGGAGACAGAGAGTGAGGGCAAAGAGCATGCAAGCCCTCCAGCTGCTTGCTGGTATTTCTCCCTGGCTTATGACATTTGGGAAGTGGCACCTCCTCAGTCATATTTTTTATGCCAAATATAAAGTACTCATGGCGGGAAATAAATACTTAAAGTTTGACAGAAAATAAATGCACATATACCATCAATATGTTTGATTTGGAACATTGGCTCTTTCTGGCTATCTGTGCATGTTAAAACAAAAGCTTCTTTAGCTTTTCAAGGGAACCTCTAACTCTCAGCAAGAAGGGCGCAGCTCCCCGTGCCAGGAGAGGGGCTTTGCCCGAGAAATGGTAATGTGAGGGGACTGAGTAGGGGCAGCTGTTTGTAAACCAAAGACGCCTCAGCTCATTTTCACATCACTCCCAACCCAAAAACTCGTTGCCAGCGAGTCAATTCTGACTCACAGTGACCCTACAGGATATAGTAGAACTGCCCCATAGGGTTTCCAAGGCTTTACAGAAACAGACTGCCACATCTTTTTCCTGCAGAGCAGCTGGTGGGTTTGAATTGCCGACATTTAGGTTAGCAGCTGAGTGCTTAACCACTGTACCACCAGGGCTCCTTTTACATCATTCCACCCCACTGTTCTTCAGGACAACACACGTCACTGCTGTGTGCACACAGACCAGATGCAAGGGAGCTTGGGCACATGAGGAGTACATGAAATATAGAGTGCCGCAGAGTGGCGGGGACACCGTCTGTTATCACAGGGCACAAAAGGACTCAAAACCCTCTGGTTTTCTGCCTCAGGTTTTCCTATCTTAGGTGTTCCCATCTTCTCCCTCTTCATCAGCACCCTCTGCTCATCCCATAGGAGGCCCTATAACTTGTACTTCAGTGAGTCAGAGTGGGGTTAGCTCAGAAAGTTTTGTAATTTTTCAGCAGAGGTAAAGCCATGATTTAGTTAAAGCCTCTTCCACCTGACTGGTTCACTGCCATAAACATGTGTTACTCTCCTTCCTCCTTTTAAATAAACTCCGGTCTTCCCACTCTATGTTTCCCCTTATCTCTGCCCTCTCTTTCTCTGTCACTCACTTGCTCTCACACCACTGTCTACTGTCTTGTTTACCGTTCTGCTCTCTTCCTCAGAACTGCCGGAGTAAACCTGCCTCCTCCAGCCTGCCCTCTCCTTACAGCGAAAGCTCCAGGCCAGCCCCTGCTTTGCCCCTAACTGGCATGCTCCCTGTTCTCCTCTCCTCTGGCTGCTCTGGGGAGCCCAGACAGCTGCCCCTCTCCCCCAGATGTTGTTGTTGTTAGCTGCTGCCAAGTCAGCCTCTGACTCATGATGACCCCAACCACAACATGACCAGACCATTGTGATGAACAGGGTTTTCACTGGCTGATTTTCAGAAGCAGATCACCAGCCTTTCTTCCTAGTCTTAGTCTGGAAACTCCACTGAAACCTGTTCAGCATCATAGCAACATGCAAGCCTCTGTTGGCAGACGAGTGGTGGCTGCGCATGAGTTGCGTTGGCTGGGACTCAAACCTGAGTCTCCCACATTGGAAGCAAGAATTCCACCACTGAACCACCACTGGCCTTGTCCCCCAAATAGAGGGGATGAATATCTTAACTTATGATACCTGCATTTGTGAATCAGCTCCAGATGTAGGAAGCTACCACTATGTAAAGGAAATAAAAGGCAGGAGCTAGAGGGGCCTGAAGGGACTGAGAGAAGCAGCCATGTTATTAAAAGGGGAAGCTGGGAACATCGTGGAGGGCTTGAGGAATGGGCCTGTCCTCCCTGGAGCGGGTGGGCTGAATGATCATTGTTTAGTCAGGATTCCCATCAAGTGACAGTCGCTTTGAACAGCACGGGAGACCTCAAGGAGAAGGGTATAGTCTGCCTTAGTCTGGAAGCTCCACTGAAACCTGTGGCTGTGACTGTGTGGATAACAGCAAGACCCTCTGCCCGTGAAGTGATCACTTAGGCCAGTGGCCCCATGACTGTACAACTCAGGATCTCCAGGAGTGAGGCCGTTTGTTTAGGCTGCGTCTATGCAAGCAATCAAGAAGTGTTTATGTAAGTAGTTTTCCAGTTCAAGTAGCCATCCAGACAACTCCAACCCATGGCGACCTCACCTGTAGAACTGTGCTCCACAGGGTTTGCAACAGCTGATTTTTACCAGGCCTTTCTTCTGAGACACCTCTGGGTAGGCTCAAACTTCCAACCTTTTGGTTAGCAGCAAAGTGCATTAAGTGTTTGCATCACTCAGGGACTCCACACAGGTAGTCGCTCTTCACAAATCCAAGGAGAGCCTCATAAGGCAACACTCATGGAGGGAAGAGGAGTGTTGTTAAACACATGTGTGTGGGTGGCTGACTGCAGGGGCATGGAAGGAACACACATGTTACATGCTCCCAGCTGCAAGGAGGAGCAGGTGACAGAGTCTGATGGTGGCGAGAGAACCCAAACGCACTTGGTGATCCCTTAGACTTACACCTTCTCAGTGCTTTTGCTTGAAAAGAACCATCCCATTTAAATTAGCACTGCAGTTTTAAAACTGCTTTCTTCTCAGAATGTTTCCTAGGTCTTTAATGATTTTAGTTGTTCTGAATCCTCTTCATGTTATCCTCTTTTTTTTTAAGCAATGGAGAGTGGAGTGTGACGTTTCACCAACACCTGTGTGTGCACTTTGCTCTTTAAAAATGCATGCCATAAGAAGAAATCCATCAAAACTTTCTGCAAAGCTCAGAACCCATTTTTATGACTGGGGCTTGGAATTCAAATAATAATAAAGGATTTAGGTCATTTAGAGAAAAGAGAAATTCACCTCTCCCACCTCAGTTAAAGTTATCTAAAAGAAAAAATTCAGGGAGTGAGGGAGCATAAAACAAAAAAAATCTCGGAGATGTGTCTGTTTGATCATGAGCAAACTGAGACCACATCAGCTCTACTTTGTCGGGTGTCTTTTAAGGATATAAAGGAGGAGAGGACAGTGATTTTCCGTCCCCTAGGTGATCAAGGAGCTATGGTGGCACAACAGTTAAATGCTTGACTGCTAACTGAAAGGTTGGTGGCTTGAATCCACCAGCAGCTCCATGGGAGAATGACTGGTGATCTGCTTCCCTCCAGATTACAGGCCAAAAAAACCCTATAACCACCACCCCCAGAAAAACAAAAAAACCCAAACATGCTGCTGTTGAGTCAATTCCAACTCATAGTAAGTCTATATGGGGCAGTTCTATTCTGTCACATGGGGCTGCTGTGAGTTGGAATTGCATTGATGGCACCCAACAACAACAACAAGTTGTTGACGAGATGGTAGGTCATTGTGAATTTGAGTCAATTTGTCTGTCAGTTTGTCATACTGTGGTGGCTTGCATGTTCCTGTGATGCTGGAAGCTATGCCATTGGTATTTCAAATACAAGCAGGGTTACCCATGGTGGACAGGTTTCAGTGGGGCTTTCAGACTGACACAAACTAGGAAGAAGAACCTAGAGATCCACTTAAGAAAAAACTGTCCACTGAAAACCATAAAAATAGCAGCAAAACATTGTCTGATACTGTGCTGAAATATGAGCCCCTCAGGTTGGAAGGCACTCAAAATACAACTGGAAAGAGCTGCCTCCTCAAAGTAGAGTCAATGTAGATGGAGACAAGTTTTCAGGACTTTCATTTGCTGATGTGGCGTGACTTGAAATGTGAAGAAACAGCTGCAAACGTCCATTAATAATCAAAACGTGGAATGTATGAAGTATGAATCTAGAAATATTGGAAGCTGTCAAAAATGAAATGAAAAGCTTGAAGATCAATATCCTAGGTGTTAGTGACTGAAATGGACAGGTGTTGGTCATTCTGAATTGGACAACAATATGGTCTACTATGCTGGGAATGACAAACTGAAGGGGAATGGAATTGCATTCATCGTCAAAAAGAACGTTTCAAGATCTATCCTGATGTACAAGGCTATCAGTGATAGGATAATATCCATAGTTCCACAAAGAAGACCAATTAATATGAATATTATTCAAATTTATACATCAATGACTAATGCCAAAGATGAATAAACTGAAGATTTTTACCAACTTCTGGAGTCTGAAATTAATCAAACATGCAATCAAGATACATTGATAATTACTAGTGATTGAAATGTAAAAGCTTGCAACAGAGAAGAAGGATCAGTGGTTGGAAAACATGGCCTTGGTGTTAGAAACAATGCCAGAGATTGTATGTCAGAATTTTGCAAGACCAGTGACCTATTCATTGGAAATATCTTTTTTCAACAACGTGAACGGTAACTATATATGTGGACCTCGCCAGATGGAATCAAAATCAACTACATCTGTGGAAAGAGATGATGGAGAAACTCAGTATCATCAGAACAAGGCCAAGGGCTGACTGCAGAACAAACCATTAATTACTCATACGCAAGTTGAAGTTGAAACTGAAGATAATTTTAAAAAGTTCACAAGAGCCAAAGTATGATCTTGAGTATATTCCACCTGAATTTAGAGACCATCTCAAGGACAGATGTGATGCACTGAACACTTATGATCAAAGACCAGATGAGTTCTGGAATGACATCAAGGACATCATACATGAAGAAAGCAAAAGGTCACTAAAAAGACAGAAGAGAAAGAAAAGAGCAAAATGGAAGTCAGAAGAGACTCAAACTTGCTCTTGAATGTAGAATAGTTAAAGTGAATGAAAGGAATGATGAAGTAAAAGAGCTAAACAAAAGATTTTAAAGATGGCTTGAGAAGACAAAGAAATGCATTATAATGAAATGTGCAAAGACCTGGAGTTAGAAAACCAAAAGGGAAGAACAGACCTGGTATTTCTCAAGCTGAAAGGACAGAAGAAAAAATTCAGGCCCTGAGTTGTAATACTGAACGGTTATATGGGCAAAAAACTAAATGATGTAGGAAGCATCAAAAGAAGACGGAAAGAATACAGAATCACTGTACCAAAAAGAATTGGTGAGCCTTCAACCATTTCAAGAGGTAGCATATGATCAAGAACTGATGGTACTGAAGAAAGAAGTCCAAGCTTCACTGAAGGCATTGGTGAAAAACAAGACTCCAGGAATTGACAGAATATCAATTGAGATGTTTCAACAAACAGATGCAGCACTGGCAGTGCTCACTTGTCTATGCCAAGACCATCCGACTGAAAGAGATTCATACATGTGCCCATTCCAAAGACAGGTGATCCAACAGAATGAGGCAGTTATTGAACAATATCATTATTATTAAATGCAAGTAAAATTTTGCTGAAGATAATTCAAAAATGGTTGCAGCAGTACACCAACAGCAGCGAATTGCCAGAAGTTTAAGCCGGATTCAGAAGAGAACAAGGAACAAGTGATATCATTGCTGATTCAGATGGATCTTGGCTGAAAGCAGAAAATACCAGAAAGATGTTTACCTGTGTTTTACTGACTATGCAAATGCATTCAACTGTGTGGATCATAGTAAATTATGGATAACATTGTGAAGAATGGAAATTCCAGAACACTTAATTGTGCTCATTAGGAGTCTGTATATAGACCGAGAGGCAGTTGTTTGAACAGAACAAGGGGACACTGTGTGGTTTAAAATTCGGAAAGGTGTGTGCCAGGGTTGTATCCTTTCACCATACTTATTTAATCTGTATGCTGAGTAAATAATTGGAGAAGCTGGACTGTATGAAAAATATTGAGGCTACCAGGATTCGAAGACAACTCAGTAACAATCTGTGATGTGCAGATGACATAATCTTGCTTGCTGAAAGTGATGAAGACTTGAACCACTGACGAAGATCAAAGACTACAGCCTCCAATATGGATTACGTATCAACATAAAGAAAACAAAAATCCTCACAAATGGACCGATAAACAACATCATGATAAATGGAGAAAATGGTGAAGTTGTCAAGGATTTCCTTTCACTTAGATCCACAATCGATGCCCATGGAAGGAAACCAAATCAACAAACCAAACCAACAAACCAAACCCGCTGCCACTGAGTTAATTTGGACTCATAGCGACCTTATAGGACAGAGTAGAACTGCCCCACAGGGTTTCTAAGGCTGGTGGATTTGAACTGCCAGCCTTTTGGTTAGCAGCCAAGCTCTTAAGCACTGCATCATCAGGGCTCTCCCATGGAAGCAGCAGTCAAAAAATCAAACAATGTATTGCACTGGGCAAATCTGCTGCAAAAAAGACAAAAGCAAAGATGCCATTTTCAGGACTAAGGTGTGCCTGACCCAAGTCATGGTATTTTCAAATGCCTCATATGCATGTGAAAGCTGGACAATGAATACGAAGGACTGAAGAAGAACTGATGCCTTTGAATTATGGTGTTGGTGAAGAATATTGAATATACCACGGACTGACGGAAGAACAAACAAATCTTTCTTGGAAGAAGTACAGCAAGAATACTTCTTAGAATCAAGGACGGTGAGACTTTGTCTCATGTACTTTGGACAGGTTATCAGGAGGGACCACTCCCTGGAGAAGAACATCATGCTTGGTAAGGTAAAAGGCCAGGGAAAAAGAGGAAGACCCTCAATGAGATGGACTGACACAGTGGTTGCAACAATGGGCTCAAACACAGCAATGATTCTGACATGGCGCAGGACGGAGCAGTGTTTTGTTTTGTCATACATAGGGTCACTACGACAGCACCTAACAACATATTTTCAGCTCAGTCTAATTTACTCCACGTCACACAGACTCCACTTCAGCGTGAGTTAATGAATCTATATTTATCATATAAAGATAATGGTTAATTTTATAAAGCATTTTCCTTCAAAGTTGTACAAAGTTTATAAGATCCCTAATATCCTCACATCCCTCACAAATCATCAGCACTTAGAACTTTAGGGACGGGTATGTACGTAAACCTACATTTTCTTGACTTCAGACTTTTAAAAAATAAAACCTACGTGGTAAAGTGATTCACAGTTGACTTAGCCATGCTCTCTTTACTTCAGATTTTTTAAACTTCACTTTTTTGGTTATATTTGTATAAACTGCCTTTCTATAAACTATTTTGTGTGAGTAAAAAAATTCAAAATGACCTAAATTTGATTACCCCAAAGGGCTGGGGTTGCTATTTGTGACTTTTTCCCCTCCTAATTACCATTTTTCATTACCCTTTACTCCACCCTTGGCTGCAAACAAAGGGCAGAGTCAGGAAAGCTCACGGCTCTCCTGGCTCCTGCCGCTGGGGCAGGGTTTAGAGTTTACCCTGCTGCCGAGTGATCCATCTTTCCTCGCCGTAAGACAACACCTTCAAATCCACTTATCAATGTCAGGCCACACTTTAGTATCAAAGCCAGAACGAAACGATCAGATTTACAAACCTCATGTAACAGTTTCGTTGCTTGCCATGGTTAGATAAGTGCCCTGATACCCAGCGAAGAGATTTTTTTAATGTCATCATGAATCAGTTGTTCTTCGTATGTCTGCAGGAGAACCGGGGGCTATGCTAAACACATTGTCCTCACTATTAGGCTTAAGGGGAAGCTGTCTGCTTACTTTGAAATATATCTGCATTGCCAACATTTTAAAACTTTATCAAAATTCATTCGTCTTCAGGAAGAAATGTTTGCACATTGCTGGCAGTTGGGATAGTCTAAACAGGGACAGGAGTGAACACAGAGAGGCCGGGAATGAGATCGTAAGTTCTACACACCAACGCTGCTAGGGGACTTGACAGGGTACAGGCTAATGATGCTGCAGATTGCCTTCAGTCATGTTCGCAGATGGGAAGCACGGGGGAGGTGTGCATCGGGGCATTTGAATTTATTCATAAATCAGAGCGGTTTCAGCCACTCACCTGTTCCTGGAGAACTTTAAGTAGTGCCTGTGTGTGGGACTGCTCTTCTTTTGCTTGCTCCAGTTCTGACTTTTTGTTGTTTAGCTCCTCCTGGATGGTCAGCAATTGCTGTGAAAATCAAAGGAGATTTAGGATAAGTAGGATCGGAGGCCAGATGACTGGAAAATGTCCAAAATATCCAGTCAAAATTATGAGAAGAGATTTACCTATCTTAAAGTTTAGTCCAGACTTCAATTGAAAAATATTTTTTTGTGTGTGTTTTCTCCCTCACTTAGCAGTGTAATGAGGTCCCTGGGTGGTGCAAACAGCTTGCACTTGACTACTAACCGAAAGGTTGGTGGTTCAAGCTCACCCGGCAGTGCCTTGGAAGAAAGAACTGGCGATCTGCTTCATAATGATCACGGTCAAGAAAACCCTCTGGAGCAGCTCTACTCTGTATCACACAGGGTCGCTATGAGCTGGAACTGACTCGAGGGTGATAGGGAAGATTTTCACATGTTTTTGCTCATTACTACATCATGATGAGTTTGGGAGGCAGGCTTTGGCGTCCATGTTACAAATGAGGAAAATGAAGCTCAGGGAGATCAAGTAATGTCATGTTGACCCAATTAATAAGTTGCAATGTCCGGAGTTCAAACTACATTACGTCACAGCTGCCTCATCACGGGCATCGACTCAGTGGCAACGGGTTTGATTTAGCAGTTGAGTTTGCTTGGCAGTGTGGTGAGCACTGCAATTTATGACACATTAGGGAGCCGTTTGTGATACTGACGCGCAAAAGTTGTTAGAGCGTTTGTGAAGACACCAGTATGTTCCTTTGACCAAATGCATATTTGTAAAAAAAATATAGTGTTTGTATAAATACATAGTGTTAATAAACAACATATTGATGGATCAAGGAATTAAATAATACTTAAAAAAAAAAAACAAAACCCTTAACATGATGAGTCAGCTTGTCACAACTACTTCATTTTACACACGACAGTGAAGGACCTTTACAGTAGCTCCGTGAAGCTCCTCTACCAAGTGGCTGGGACCACAAGTGTTCCTTTTTCCTTTTTCTGTTATGACGGTGATGTTTTATTAGATCAGCAGGACTGAAGCCCAAACTGCAACCAGTGTATCAGCCGAGAAAACTACTGATATAAGCTGCCAAAACACTAAGCTATGGCCTACGCTGTTATTTTTAAGCCAGGCCACTGAAGGGATTTTTGTAAGCCTTGAGCCCTGCCCTATCGGCTGTAACTCATGTGGAGGCTTACCTTGTCTGCCAAATGCCCAGTGCTGCCCGCCACTAATTCATCTGGAGCATGGTTATTTGTTAATATACACACAGGCAGAGAATACATTCGCGAGCTTCCAAGCAGGCCCTGGGAACAGTTATGTTTATTCACATCTCGACAACAAACAATGGGTTTGTAAGGGCAGAAGTGCATTTCTTCCGCTCCTGGACATAGAAAATCCTGCACTAATGCGATGACAATGTTTGTGCATTCCTGCCACAAAGGTAGCTGTTTCCAACAGCAAGGCTGCTTCTTCCGGCCCTTAACGAGCTGCCTGGCCAGTTCTTAACCACCAAGCTCTGAATAAACACTGGAACTGGGTTGCTGATGCTTCAGTCTACCAATAAGGAGCACCGATGGTGCAGTGGTTAAGCACTTGGCTGCTAACTGAAAGGTTGGTGGTTCAAACCCAACAGCAGCTCCATGGGAGAAAAGACCTGGTGATCTGCTTCCATAAAACTTACAGCCTTGGAAACCCCATGGGGCAGTTCTACTATGTCCAATAGGTTTGCTATGAGTTGGAATCAACTTGAAGGCACAGAACAATAACAAAACTTACCTGTTGGAAGGATTAGGTTAAATTTTCAAAAGGGGTATAGGAAGTACTCAGAAAACCATACTGTCCTTTCCCTTTAGGCTTGCTTATTCTGACCCTAATCTGGTTGTTGCTGTTCTTATTTGTGCCTGACAAGTGAGTTGAGTTGGCTCCTGACTGATGGAGGCCCCATGCACAATGGGATCAGACCATTTTGATCCACTGGGGCTGATTTTTCAGTAGATTCCCAGGCTTTTCTTCCTAGTCTTCCTTAGTATATGGAAGCTCTGCTAAAACATGTTCAGCATCATATCGATGTGCAAATCTGGTACTGGGTATATATTTAAGAACCTACTTTGTCCCCCTGGCATAAACAGAGTTTTTCTTGCACTTTTCTAAAAAACTCAGTGCCTCCTATTTCACTACTTGCCATATCATAATTGTGTCTGAGGTAATACACACAGCCCGTGTTGGCTCCTAGAAGAGATGTTCGGATTTAATTGTGCATCGATTGATTAAAGTACAGAAGCCAGGGAGTCTGTGTTGTGCTTTGGCACAAGGACAAGTTTCTAAAATGACTGTGTGCAAAGAATGGGGAGTGACCCTGCTCCTTCATTCTTACTTAGGACTGGCCCAGAACAGTTCCAGAGGGATCTGGTGCCCTGCCTTAGGTGATGCAAAATGAATTTTTACCTCATCAGGCTATTTCAAACCCAATCTTTAAGTCTCTTTTTAAAACGAGCCAAATGAAGGATAGAAAATTGTCTTCATACCATTTTTACTCACTGCAGCGCTTGAGGTAGTAAAAATTAGAAACACCTGGTGCCCAAGAGCAGCGACCAACCAAAACCAGAGGAGGAGGGTGGTTAAACGAATGATGCAGCGTCTGCAGAGTGAATGGGACCCTCTGGAGCCATTCAAGATGGAGCTGCAGAAACGTCTTTGGACATAAGAGAAGGTCACAATACACCTTCAATGTTCAGTGAAAAAGAGGCTGAGGTTACAAAAGAGTATATCTAATTTTGCAACATATCCCCAGAGAAGGAACGGGATACTGTCTTTGGGTTAGTGGGTTTCTGCATGCCTTTCTGTTAGTTTTGTTTGTAATTTTCTGGTATATTTGTAAGGACCATGCACTGCTTTAGTAATGAGAAAAAAAATTAAGCCCTTGTGATGCAATGGTTAAGCACTCGGCTGCTAACTGAAAAGTTGGCTGTTATTACCAACACTGAGAATAAATACGTGGGAAAGTGAGAACTCCATTGAAGGCTTCCATTTCATCCACACATTTACAGCTCTTCTTCATTCTGTTAACACACACACAATGTTCCCTTGACCTTACTTCCCATTTCAGTTTCCTTCCTATCTCACTGTTCCTTGGAATTACTTTTTAAACAAAATGTCTTCTCTCTCACCACCCTCCTGCCCCCATATTCTACTCCTTTCTCTCCTCATGCATAGACAATCATTTTAATGGTTTAATGCATTTTTATTTGGATATGTTTTTCCAAAATATATACTGTTGCCATATATTTTTATGTAAATGATATTGTGTCATATTTCTTACTGTTATCTATGTTTTTACTAATCATTATGTTTTTAAGATCCATCCATATTGCTACGTATGTATTTAATCTACTGCTTCTGATGTCTGCATAATACTCTGTGGCGTGTGTCCACCTAATTTTACCTAATCCATTCTCCAAGAGCAGGCCACTTGGATTAGCTCTAATCCTCCCTGCCCTACACAAGGCTGCCATGGAGCCTGGTAGTGCATGTTCCTTATAGACATGGCGGAAAATTTTCCTGGGATGCATATCCAGTGGTGGGACTATGGAATTAGTGCCTAAGGAGTTAATTTCCCAAATCTTTCCTACAGAATGGTATACCAGGTTACCCACCGACCAGTGGAAGAGAAGAGTTGCTCTGTCCCACATCCATACTAACCTTTGAACACTTCTGCACTTCCGTGCATCATATCTGTGATTTTAAGCATCATATCATATTCTTGCTAGTCACTGGGGTTTATTCCCACTTTTTGAAAGAACAGTCAAGGGCAATGGCTCTTAATTCTGGCTGCCCATTAGTATTATCTGGGGGAGCTTTTCAAGAATACTGATTCCTGGGCCCTACACAAGACTAACTCAATATCTAGGGACAGGACCCAAATACCAATATATATTTTGTAAAACCTTCACAGGTAATTCTAATGTGTAATTGGGGATAAAAACCACCATGTCCTTTAATGCTTAATTAATCCTTAGTCTACTGCAATGTGACTTCAACCCCCAGTACTGCACTCACACTGTTCTCACTAAAGTCACCAAGGCTTTTCTAATTGCCAGCCAGTGTTCCAGTCTGGTACCTGTCTGCTCACTATGTGCTCTCTCTAGGGCGTCCTCGTCATACCCATGGCATCAACTACACATCTCATGTGCTTTTGCTTCACACCCTGACTTCATAGCCCCACTTTGCTCCTTCTGCTCACTAAACCCTTAACTTACTGTTTTCACTACCCTCACAAACTCTCTGCCCAACCCCGTCTTCTCTCCATCCCATCCTCACTGTCAGCTAGGGCTACCATCTTCTCTCTCCTGGGTGTTGCCTATTCCACCTGTCATGCACCCCACATTCCTGACAGAGTTGACCACGTAAGTATGAAACACTCGCATGCTGAAAATATTCTATTCGTTTCCCAGCCCCTACAGTTTAAAATCCAAACACTGAACTCCTCATCTTTCCCCCAGACACATCAAGTTCTTTCATAACTGGATGCCAAGTTCACTACCCAGAATTCTGCCTGGAAGATTCCTACACATTCTTTAAGCCCCAATTCAAATGTTGCTCTTGGGACAATATCAACCCAGATGATGTCTTTGTGCAAAAAGGAAAGAGCTCCATCCTCCGCTCAGACATAACCCTGCATCAGGGTGCATGCTTGGAGAGCAGAGTATGTGCTTAATTCCATTTCTACTCACTGCTCTGGCCAGGTGCCCTTACCCAGGGCAGAACCTGCACAACTATGTATAACTGGGTACTTCCTCAATGAGGATGTCTTCCAATCACTCAAGCAAAGGTAGTTCTTCTACCTTCTGTGTTCCCAAAGCACTTGATACAGTAGGAAGTACATGCGTTACAAAAGAGATCCGTTCCTAAGTCCGTCTGTAAGTCAAATTTGTAGGTAAGTCAGGGCAGGTACATACATTTCCTATTTGGCGTCAGTCAGTCAAATGTTGGTCTTACTAAATAGTATATATTTTACTTTTCTATGCATATAAAACAGTTGGAGACCCTGGTGGCGTAGTGGCTAAGTGCTACGGCTGTTAACCAAGAGGTTGGCAGTTTGAATCCGCCAGGTGCTCCTTGGAAACTCGACAGGGCAGTTCTACTCTGTCCTATAGGGTAGCTATGTGTTGGAATCAACTCGACGGCAGTGGGTTTCGTTTTTTGGTTTTTGGTAAAGAACAGTTAAAAAACACTACCAAACCATACAATGTTTCCATAAGCATCACAAAGTAGTGTGTGCAATCGTTATTATGAACTATTGTATTTAGCTCAAAATTTTAACATTAGGCTTCATCGCAGTCCATTCTTAAGTATGAGTAGCCCATAGGTTTGTAACCCGGGGACTGCCTATATATTACATCCATCTGCCCAGTAGACTACATTGACCAATGGTAGAGTCAATGATTAGGTTATCTCCAACACAGACTAGGTGTAGAATGAATGCCTGATGGCTCCTCCACTTGTATGGGATTAAACCATTATCTAGAAAGAAAAAGATCTGAGGATCTATCACTGGGCAAGTTATTGTTCTAGGCATATGGATTTATAAAACATTCAAAGGAAAAGTGCACTTCCTTTAAGACATTTTGACTCATTACTCTCGCAGTTCCAGATATGCTCCTTAATCTAAAGAGGATTATTTCTTAAAAGACTAAGGCCAGGCAATCAATGAATTTAAAATTGTGTGATTTCTTCCCCACATCTCACAAAAAAAAAAAAAAAGGAACAAAATTGCCACTTTAAAAAAAAAAATCCAGTGCCGTCGAGTCGATTCCGACTCATAGCGACCCTGCAGGACACAGTAGAACTGCCCCGTAGAGTTTCCAAGGAGCGCCTTGTGGATTCGAACTGCCGACCCTTTGGCTAGCAGCTGTAGCACTTAATCACTACGCCACCAAGGTTAAAATCAAGATCCCTAGACTGTGTTCTGCATTCTATAAAAATAATGCTTTCTTTTGTTTATAAAATATAAACTCACAAATCTAATACTTACGGATTCAAAACAGTGGTGATTTGAAACTGCTGTTTTTCATTTGACTAGATGCTCTATAAAAACGATGAGCTAGTTCACAACTAGATAGTTTGAGACTTTCTGGTCCTTTTTCCCATGAAATTTATAAGACCGTATGATATTCTTTCTAGCTTGAATTTTTTAAGTAGCAAAGTGCCTCAATTACAGAAGTTCACGGGCAGCTAGGACTTAATCAGGAGAGTCTCTTGGCTGGATTGGCTGACGACAGCGTAATTTTAATTTAACACTTGAGAGTATGGCATTCAACAGATGCACTATTACATTTTTTTGGTGGTTACAATTGAATATGTTCCAATTAGACAATTATCCGTATGCCAATCAAGCGGAAATGCTCTGGCGGATACCAGGCAGGTAAATAAATGCCATACCTGACATATCTTGACATTTCCAGGCCATTGATTTAATAGGATCATTTGTAATGCTCTTTGGGGAGGCAGACTTCGGTGTGTAATGGGTCTTTCTCTCTGACAAATTCAAAGAGCATTACAAATGTTATTTGGAGCCCTGGAATAAGTGAGGCCACATTTCCATTTTTACAGATGGGAAAAGCACAGGCACACAGAGGTTAAGTCATGTATCCAAGGCCAGGCTGTCTGAGAGAGGCCTACCACTTGCACAACTCAATTTCCCTGCCTCCAACTGTGGTTTCTACCCAGACAACCACACTGCACTGTCAATTTGACATGGAAATCAGGACATGCCAAACTTAAGTCCTCATAGCAATGGCTTCTACCTAGGCACTCAGCATTTTTACTTACGAGCCAGACTGTTAGAGATCCGTATGCTTCTGTGAGTGCTGTGGTGGATTTAACTTTTCTTTAAAAATGTAACCCCTTCCTTGTCTTTTTTCCTTACATTTTGTAACTTTGTGACCAGGGTGAACAACAGATTATATACTCTTAGGTTTCATGAAAAGTCAAGCACTATGGTGCAAAACTAAAACCAAACCTTTCGCCCCTGAATTGCTTCTGACTCATAGCGACCCTATAGGACAGAGTAGAACTGCCCCTTAGAGTTTCCGAGGCTGTAATCTTTACAGAAGCAGACTGCCGCGTCTTTCTCCCATGCAGCAGCTGGTGGGTTCAAACTTTCGGTTAGCTGCTGAGCACTTAACCATTGTACCACCAGGCCCCATATGAAATGCGCCAGCAACACCTAGTTGCAAGCTGACACTCTCAGAACTGTGGTAACTCAGGAGCCTCTGGCAGGGCTGGTGGCGTCTGGGAAATGAAGGTGGCGGTCGGCACAAAATAAAGAGGACTCCTCAATAGAACACTGATTCTGTGTTTTCAGTGGTGGAGTTGTGGAGGGGGGTGACTTTTCTACATTTAGCTTGGTGGCTGGTCAGGGGAATTCAGGCCATGGGCTAGGTACGTACTGATCATGACTGATACCCCCACAAACAAACACACACGTTTTCTCCTTTTCCTCCTCCCCCTCTCTTCAGGATTTCCCCAGTGCTTGGTTCTAGGTTCAGTTCTTTAAAACGAGCTGTTAATTTCCATCTGTTCATTCATTCATACTCTGATTTATAGCAGAGTATGATGGTGGAATAATACTTTTTTAACTGAGTCACAAGAGCAAATGCACTTTACATCGACGCCCCATGGGGTCAGATATGCCCAGTCTGTTATGCATCCCTAAGGGGATGACGCCCAGGGACCTTCCGAGGAGAATTCTTCATGGTGAGTATAATGTGTCTGAATGGATCAGTCCCAGAGGTTGCGCTGTTTCAGTACCTGGTCTACATGGCAACGCACACCAGCATTCAGGTCGACTCGGTCTGTGCACCTTGGGTCCAACTTCATTTCTGATTTCTCTGAACATTCCAGCATAGAATCTGAACATCACCTGTGGCTACCTCTACCAGCCCCTCATCACCCTGTCCTGCTAGAGGTCCTGAGATGTGGTTGCACCCCCAAGTCCCCTCGCTTGCTACCCAAACACTCAGTTTACTGCTTCTTTTTTCCCCAGGGCTTTCCAGACCCTGCCGCTCCATCCTGTTCTGCTTCTCACTGACTTCAGAGCAGTTAGGCCTCAGGTCATGCTGCTGCCTTTGACCTGTGGCTGCTTCACAACATCTAACAGGTGAATCCTCAGCCACCCCCTCCACCCACCCCCAACTGTTAGGGAACGTTTGAGATGTAAAAAATGAAGTGCACAGCTAAAAAGTGGAAAAGCCTACTTGTCCATCAACAGATGAATGGATAAACAAAATGTGGTACAAATATGCAATGTACTGTTACTTAGCCATTAGAGAAGTGAAGTTCTGATATGTGCCACAACATGGATGAACCTTGAAAATATCATGCTGGGTGAAGTCAGTCCGTCACAAAGGAGAAATACTGTATGATCCCACCTATATGAAATATCGGAGCCCTGGTGGTGCAGTGGTTAAGAGCTCAGCTGCTAATCAAAAGGTGGCAGTTCAAATTCACCAGTCGCTCCTTAGAAACCCTATGGGGCAGTTCTACTTTGTCCTGTAAGTTGCTATGAGTTGGGGTCAATGGCAACGGGTATTTTTGTTTTTTTTTAATGAAATATCTAGAACAGGTAAGCGTATAGAGATCAAAGTTTATTAGTGGTTACCAGGGGTAGGAAGCGGGGGACACAACGGCTAGGGGACACTGAGCTTCTGTTAGATGACGGAATATTCTGTTAGATGACGGATGCTTAATGGTGATGGCTGAACAATATGATGAACATATTTAATGTCACTGACCTGTACTTGTGAAAATGTGTTCAATTGGCAAATGTTTTGTTACACATATATTTACCACGTTAAAAAAAAAAAAATCGGTGCACAGTATCACAACCTGAGGGTGAGGCTTTGCTGAAATGCAAACACATCTAACAGTATTCCCCTCAAAGGAGAGAAGCCCAGCTCAGGGGCAGGATAATCATTTACCTCCTGGTTCCTACAAACTGCACTTATCTCTTCAGGAAAAAAAAAAAAAAAGATGGAATTGAACTAGCTCGCATTTTCTTGCCTCGTGGAGTGGTAAGACTACCCGAGATCTGTTCTACTTTAAAATGTCATCTGCTTCCACCTGCAGATGAAACTGCACTTCAATTTATATCAAGGTGCGAGGGCGACCAAGCCTGTGGTCCAGTGTATCAATCGTGGAGCCTCCCTCTCTGCCTCCAGCAAGGTGACCCATGGGGAGAAACATCTATGGGTGAGAACTCTACCATTCAGATGACAGATAACAGCAACACTGGATCATAGAAATGAAATTGTGCTCGCAGCCTAATATCCTATTACACCAGGCTATATATATTTAATTCCTTGGGTCTTTCCTCATAAATCAATTCCTCCAGGCCCTTAATCTCGTCAATATCTTTTCTGATATTGAATTTTAAATGCCATTCTCATTGCTAGGCAGAAAGGCAATCTCTTCCTCGGATGGGATCAGGCTTCATTTACAGTCCAGAGATGCCTGGAGCAAGGGGCCATTCACTGACCCTGCTGTTAACGATCCTAAAGGCAGCCAGAGGCTGTCACCCAACGAGCAGACCCACTGGTCTCCTCTGTTAGAGGTCAAGGCCATGACCCTAGATCCTGCAAATCGGTACCCTGGGAGCCGGGGACAGCTAGGGAGGCTGGCTGAGAAAGCAGGCACTAGTGTTTTCAAGGGCCTGGCTATACAAGGCAGTGCCTGCGACATGAGCACATGCCGACTCCCCAGGTCAGTGCTCTCTGGCACAAAGTCCCTTCTCTGAAAGTGCCATTAGGGGTCTGAACAAAAGGATTGGCACGGGTGTGCATACATTCCAGAACGATCTCTCAGGTGTGGGTGACGGGAGGGCACAGACTGTGCATTCTCTAAGGGGGGCAGTGAGCAACCCCAGAGGGCAGGGGGTCAGAGCTGAATGCTTCATGTTCCCAGGGTTGGCCTATAATGCAGTGGGGCTTGCCTTGCTGTAGAACCCCAAAACAAAAACTAAACAAAAACCCAGTTGCTGTGGAGTCACTTCTGACTCACTGTGACCCTGTATGTGTCAGAGTAGAACTGTGCTCCACTGGGTTTTCAATGGCTGATTTTTTGGAAGTAGATTGCCGGGTCTTTCTTCCGAGGTGCCTCTGGATGGACTTGAACCTCCAGCCTTTCTTGCTATAGAGGAAAGGGAAAATCCATGAATCCTTTCACCCATGCAAAATTTCCAGAGGGAAGCAGGAGTGATTTTTGTAGGACCTCAGGAGTGATGGAGAGGTTGAGGAACCATGGGAACCAGTGAGAGGCGGATGTGAGGGCCCAGGTCAGCAGGTGGTGGTGCACCAGGGGGAGGCTGTGGGAACCATTGCCCCAGTGTAGGAAACAAACTTGTGCATCGCACAGAATTTAAAAACATTGGTAAAATGGAAGAAATGTCCAACTCCTTTTTATCATCACGATGCACTAGCAATCCTAAACAAAATCAGTGATAAAATACTCCTCCCTGATAAGAATTTTTTGTTGATACAAATTCTAAACAATTGCTACCATTACTGTTAAGATTTAATAATATGTATGTAATCGCAAATGGTTAACTACTAACTGAAAGGTTGGTGGTTTGAACCCCCCCAGAGGCATCTTGTAAGAAAGCCCTGGCAATCTCCTTCCAAAAGGTCACAGCCTTGAAAACCCTATGGAGCACAGTTCTACTCTTCACACATGGGGTCGCCACGAGTGGGAATCGATTCGATGGCAACTGGTTGGTTTAATAATCTTCAAATTAGTACACTTTCATAACTTACCCTTTAATAAAGGTATTGTACATGGAAGCTAATTTGGCAAAGTTGAAGATACAGTAAAACCTGTGAAAGTCAAAACGTGTGTGAGGCAGAAACCTGTCAGAGAAAGAAAACCCTAATATCTTCCACTAACAGAGAGGACAGAGAAGTGGTAAGACTGCACCCTGCCAAAGGCAGAAAACTTGTGAGATCCGGAAAAGCAACGCAGTCCTGTCGAGTTCCAGCTCTCACAGGTTTCACTGTACTGTATCTAGTTTGCCATTTATCTCCCTCCTTCACTGCGCACGCGCGCACACACACACACACACACACACACACACACACACACACACACGGGCTCAGCTACACATATTTGTTTTGATTCAGAATTACCTGAGCTTACTTCAGGAACGATTAGTGCCTCCGGCCCCTGTAGCACTACACATATTCCCACATTTATACAGTAGATTCAAAATAAACAACGATAGGACAGTTATTGCAAAGTCTGAGGACTAGAACTTGAGTTACTTCCATTCATCGGAAGGGACCACCTAGAGCTTTTATATTGAAATCAGTGAAACCGAGTGAGATCCATGAATTGTATTATTATCTTTTTTTTTGGGGGGGGGAGCGCAAATGGTAGCTCATACATAAAATATTTCACTGAATTTTGAATATTTTAAAAACTGAAATACATTCTTCTTTTTAAATTGCTAATTGTTTGCTTAAAAACTAAAGAACCAATCAAGAAGGTGTTACATCAGTGGTACAATTAGTAGTTGCCTAAATTGTGCCTTTTCCAGACGTTCTGGTTTTATTCAAATTCAGTTTATTGTTTATTAGACAGCTATTTGCACAAAATATTATACTAACTAATCAAAGGAGCAAAAGTTAAACTGCCAGGTACACAAAAAGTGATTCAGCAGATGGTTGTGCTTTTTTCCTTGTTTCGTACTATAATATTTATTTATTTTTTTACTGGCATGAACGTATGTGAAGTTCAGCATAAGAAAAATTTCACGGTCTGCTTTTCTTTCCTGACCATTATTATTGTTCTTTTTTTTTTTTTTCATGATTATTACTGTTAAAAATCTTGTCATTCACAGGAGGCGTATGTTTAAATATTGATCCGCTCTGGGTGCCCAATTACATAAGGCCACCATAGCGGCCCATCCAGCTCTGGAGAGGGAAATTATGACATTGGCCTGTTGGGTGGGGCAAGGGGCAGTTGTTTTATCCTGCCTGGTTTTTGCTTCCTTTACTTGAATATGATCCTGGGAGGGACTTGCATGAAAGGCCAATATCTTTTGGCATTCTTTTTTTTTTTTTTTTATAATCCATTAGCGTTAGTAGCCATAGTGCACGCTATCCTGATAAGCCAACGTCATATGGAAAGACATATACCCAGGGACTGGCCAAAAGGCAAAAAATAAGCCACATGTCAGCATTTCAAAGGTTAGTATGGTTAGCTCTACTATTGATTTGCTGTGTGACCTTGAGCAATTCACTTCAGTGCTCTGGGCTCTTCGTTTCCCCAAGCTTCCCACCTTCACAACTGTCTCATGAAGAATATGTAATTTGTAGAGCAACCCACCAGTTCATTTCTTGGAAACTGAACAGAGGAAAAGCCAATGGAAAACTGGTTTGGAGGACTTCAAAACCTGTTTTCTCTTCTTCAGATGATTTTTTTATAGTGTGATTTGTAGGGTCATCTCAGCCTCCCCTTTTTCATTTCCTTCACACGTTAAATAAAGATCACGATACTTAACTGTGGGATATTGTGAGACCAAAGAACATCCACTAAGTATGTGAGGTGCCTGGAATGGCAAAGGGTACCAAGTTAAAAGAGAGTGCTATCATTATCCTCTTTGCAAAAATGGAGAGACTAAAACTCAGCAAGGTCAAGTGACTTTTAACTTACATGAGCTGGCAGCACTGGTGGATTAATATACCCAGAGAGAGAGGTCTGTTGTTCAGCCCCGCCCTAGCCATGCTGGGCTGCTTTCCTTCAGCCTAGTTTTCAAAACACAGGGCCAGCCAACTTGAATTAACACCATTCATGCAACTCACAAGAGGTGTCAAATGCCTTGCAGAAGTAGGAATACGTAACAGTGATATCCTCTCCACTGCCTTTGCTGGCAATTTTGCTACAAATCATAATCCAATTTGCTGGGATTTATTTATTCTTATCACTTTTTTGCAATTATATGAGGTGGCCATCACCCCAGCCCCTGGGCACATGTACAGCTGTTAGTGTAGAAATTTAAATATTAACATGCTTTCTAGCCAGGTTGGCCCATTTACTTCAATCAAACAAGGACCTGATTGAACAGCTGGGCCTTGCACTGTACCCCAAAGGCCAGCAGAGATTTGTTCTTTCTTCGCATGGTTTATGACCTAATCATGATCAGAGCTTACAGCTAGAAAACCCTTTATGGGTGTCTTGTGGCCAAAATCCTGGGGCCACTTTTGGAGGAGGTTCTAGCAAAGTAATCTGGCCTTCATTCCGTTTATTCACTGCAGAGCTAAACCCCAGCTCCTATTAGCATTATTAACAATAGATATTACCATCGCTGACCTCTGTGCTTGCAGTTTTAGGAAAGCAGTTTCGATTCAATGGTTATGGAATAAAAACATGTGTTGGAGTCTTGAGAGCTTTCAGTTGAATACTACTGGTGAAAAAGTTGTAATGAGATAACATGTTTTGCAGATAACTGAAGAGAGAAAATATAGCTGAAAGTTTGATCTCTAAACCAGCTACAGATGTAGCTGGATGGATGGAAGCCCTTGTCTGTTATGGGCCTAGAAGATCCTCATCACCTATGCTACTTAACTCCTGATAACTGTAGAACTTTCGTGAAGCTAATCAAATGATTATAATTTTCCCAATTTTTCTTTGTTAATACAAATTGACATTTTTATCATGACTGGGAAAATAATACATCTAGGGGCAGGAAGGAGTCCTTGGTTGGAGCAAATGGTTAAGCCCTCAGCTATTTACTGAAAGGTTAGTGGTTTGAATTCACCCAGAGTTGCCTTGGAAGGAAGGCTTGGATATCTCCTTCCCAAAAAACCACCACTGAAAACTCTATGGTTCACCACAAGTCAGAGTGAACTTGACGTCAATTGGCTTGGTTTAAGGGCAGGGAGAGGAAAGAAGAGTAAGCCCTGACCTCAGCACTATGAATCTTTAGGTGGCTCTGGAACAAGCTTCGGAAAGGAGTGGGTACCTTCATCTATCACAGAAGAACTGTGGGAGAGAGGAAGTCTGCTCCTTCCTTCGAAACTTTCTAACTTATCTGAATACATTTAGGCTGCTTTGGAACCTCACATTTTAGGACTTTCAGAGTAACTTGAACCTCCTGGAGAGCTCCAAGTTTCACCTGTCCCTATTCCAGTGCCAAACCCTGGGAAGATGATAGATGAAGGCCACAGCTGACAAAAGAAATTTTCCTGAGAGCCTTTTAACTGTCGACAGGGGGCCCCTGGGGCAGCTACTTTGTCACTGGACTAGCTCAGGCTTGTCCTGTCTTTGTACAGCAGACTCTCTTTAAGGAAAAATAACATCATCGACAACAACAACAGAAAACCTCCACAAATACTCCCATTGTTAAGTCAGTACCTACATAGTCTTAATATCTGGGGCTGAGATCTATCCAGTAAAATAAAACACAGTACCACCCATCTTGCACAGAAACCAAAAGGCACACAGAAAATTCCCATCTTAAACCAATCTTCGCTGCTTCGGAAACATGAAACACGGGAAGCGTTAAAGAAGTGAGCTGAATTTCTCAGATCTTTCAAATACATGGTGTCAGCATGGCCATGAATGCTAACAACGGGAAAGGCTCCTGAGACAGAAAACTAATAGGAATTAGAGCTGTGGCTTCACAATTTCAATATCGATCTACCCTGTGATGAAACGCTCCTCCAGCCTTAGCAATCCCCTCCACCTTAGATCTGTGACTGCACGCATTTCAACATCAGATGTTAGAGGTATACCTACATCCTTTTAATGACAATTTCAACCACAAGTTTTACTGAAATCAGCTGATAGCCCAGTTCCTAATATGATGGCACAGAAGACGCCATCATCCATGATATATGGTTCCTTAAGTTGGCTTTCACACACAAGTAAAATTTTGCTGAAGGTAATTCAGAAGCGGTTGCAGCAGTAGTATATCGACAGGGAACTGCCAGAAACTCAACCTGGATTCAGGAGTGGGTGTGGAACCAGGGATATCATTGCTGATGTCAGATGGATCCTGGCTGAAAGCCGAGGATACCAGAAAGATGTTTACCTGTGTTTTATTGACTATGCAAAGGCATTTAACTGTGTGGATCTTAATAAATTATGGATAACATCGCAAAGAATAGGAATTCCAGAATGCTTAACTGGGCTTATGAGGAACCTGTACATAAACCAAGAGGCAGCTGTTCAACAGAACAATGGGATAATGCATGATTTAAATTCAGGAAAGGTGTGCATCAGGGTTGTATCCTTTCACCATACTTATTCAATTTGTATGCTGAGCAAATAATCCAAAAAGCTGGGCTATATGAGGAAGAATGGGGCATCAGAATTGGAGAAATACTCATTAACAATCTGTGGATGATAAAACCTAGCTTGCTGAAAGTGATAAGGACTTGAAGCACTTACTAATGAAGTAAGTTCAAAGACCACAGCCTTCAGTATGGATTACACCTCAACATACAGAAAACAAAAATCCTCACGACTGGACCAATAAGCAACATCATGATAAACCGAGAAAATACTGAAGTTGTCAAGGATCTCATTTTACTTGAATTCATATTTAATGCCCACGGAAGCAGCAGTCAAGAAATCAAAGGACATAGTGCACTGGACAAATATGCTGCAAAAGACCCCTAAAGTGTTAAAAAGCAAAGATGCCACTTTGAAGACTAAGGTGCCCCGACCCAAGCCATGGTATTTTCAGTCACCTCATATGCATGTGAA
This sequence comes from Loxodonta africana, assembly GCF_030014295.1. Lineage (NCBI taxonomy): Eukaryota > Metazoa > Chordata > Mammalia > Proboscidea > Elephantidae > Loxodonta > Loxodonta africana. The sequence goes on from NC_087358.1 coordinate 62,103,833, forward strand.
AGGGGGACAATGAATAAAGAAGACTGAAGAAGAATTGATGCCTTTGTTGGTGAAAAATATTGAATATACTATGGACTTATGGACTGCCAGAAGAATGAACAAATCGGTCTTAGAAGTACAGCCAGGATGCTCATTGGAAGTAAGGATAGAGAGCCTTGGTCTCATGTACTTTGGATATGTTATCAGGAGCGACCAGTACCTGGAGAAGGACATCATGCTTGGTGAAAGATAGAGAGGCTCAGGGAAAAAGAGGAATACCCTCCACGAGATGGATTGATACAATGGGTAAAACAATGGGCTCAAACACAGAAATTATTGTAAGGAGGCACACAATCAGGCGGTGTTGCATTCTGTTGTACACAGGGTCGCTATGAGTCAAAACCAACTTGACGGCACCTAACGACAAGTCTGCTTTCTGGAAACAGGAAATAACACCAAGGTTGATGTTGATGACTTTTAATCTTTCAAAGAGAAAGAACAGGTGAAGCCACATTTTTAAAGTTTGCTCGTAGACTTGGTGCAGCAATCCGTTTTTACTTCTAGATGACAATTTTAACATGTAAATCACAATACAAATCAAGTGATATAAAACAGCTGCAGTCTAGTCCATGTGATTGTATCAGGGGAATTATAAACTCATTCCCATTGCCTTCTAGTTGATTTCGACTCACAGTAACCCTATATGACAGAGTAGAACTGCCCCCATAGTGTTTACAAGGAGCGCCTGGTGGATTTGAACTGCTGACCTTTTGGTTAGTAGCCAAATTTTTAACCACTGTGCCACCAGGGAGATTATAGTGGGATTAATCTGGGAGGATTAAAAAAATTTTACTTGCTTTGGCACTGACTTCACTGTGGATGACTGTTTTCAGGTTAAAAAGCTTTCTGCTATATTCTAAATTGTTAATTTTTTTTTTCCCCTTTGGTTGTTTGCTTTTAGTTTTAAATCCAGAATAGATGTCCCGTAACTATTGAAATGATTAGCTTATTCTCACTGAATGTGTTAATGGGTATGTTACATTAACAAACTTTTCTAATGTTGAACCAACCTTGCATTCCTGGAATAAACCCCTCTGGGTAGTTTATAACTTTCCAGAATAATTTTTTTTTTTTTAAAGTCTTATAAATCTAAGTGAGACTGGTCTGTAATTTTCCTTTTTTAAAAAAGTTGACCTTGCCCTATTTCAGTACTGTGTATATTACCCTTATAAATGAGTTAGGAAGCGTTTCCTCCTTTTCTATTTTTTTGAATGACTTTATAAAAGATTGGTATAATCTTCCTTGAATATTTATTGAGCTTGCCTGTAAAAACCATGCTGGGTCTGTTTGCTTTGATGTAAGATTTTAAACTACTAATTCATTTTTTTTTTTTAATGAGACCATTTGAATTTTTAATTTTTTCCTTATTCAGTTTTGATAAGGTATTTTTTTTCCTATAGGAATTTGCCTATATACCACCTAAGTTTAAAAATTTGCCATAAAGTTATTCCTGATATTCTCATATTATCTCCTTAGTCTCTGTTGCATCTGTAGCTATAATTCATTTTCATTTTTAATATTTTTATTAGAATCTTTTTTTCATTATCAGTATTGCCAAAGATTTTCCATTTTATTAATCTTTTCAAAGAAACAATATTTGGCTTTGTTGATCCTTTCTACTGTATAGTTTGCTACTTCAGCAGTATCTATCCTTATCTTTATTTCCCCTTCTTTGTGTTTACCCTGTTGTTCCTGTTTTAACAGGAGCTAGATGCTTAGCTTGTTTTCAGTTTTCCCTAAGATAAACATTTAAAGTTTTGCTTTTCCTCTAAGTTGTTTTAGTTACAGAAGTCTTCTTGCTTAGTGCAAAGGTGTTGATATGCTGTATTTTAATTATTAATTCATTCTAAGAATTTTTAATTTATAATTGATTTCTTTTTGGACCCTTGGTTTTAGAAGTATGTTTTTAAATTCATAAATACACGGAATTTTTTTTTAGTTTTCCTTTTTGACACTGATCGCCAGTAATTGTGTTGTGATCAGAAAATGATACCAGTCCTTTGAAATTTGTTGAGATTTGCTTTAAGGCCATGTATGGAATTAATTTTTTTATTTGCTCCAGGTATATCTGAAAGGTAAAGTCTTCTGTACATGTCCTGTAGACCAAGCTTGTAGTGGCTGAGTTCCGTGCAGAGGCTTCATCAATTACAATCATCTTCTAGGGTCACCAAAAGAGTAGGGTAGGCATGTTCTTCTAAAGTCTCAATTCGTGACATGATCTTACTTTGAACATTAGCAAAAAGAACCAGAAAGAAATTTTGAACACCATGCTGACTGGTTTGGGGGCTGCTCCCCTGCCCTTTCTAAGCCTTGCTTCCTTGATAGGTATGGTACGAATAAAAGTGTCATCACTGCCCAGGGCTCATTTAAGGCTCTTCAAGCATTTCATCCAAATTCACTGCTGTTGAATGGATTTCAACTCATGGTGACGCCACAGGACAGAGCAGAACTGCCCCACAGGGTTTCCAAGGAGCGGCTGGGGAGTTTGAACTGCCGACCTTTTGGTTAACAGCCAAGCTCTTAACCACTGTCGCACCAGGGCTCTCTTAAAGCATTTGGAGGGTAGAAAAGTGCTGTTGGAATAGAAACATTTGCGAATACACAAATGCACCCAGCATAAATTAAAATACTATGGGCTGATTCCTGAAGCCGCAGTCATTCCTTCAGAGACCCTGGGCAACGCTGGTTGCACTAGATGAGGTCATTGCCAATAGTTTCCTTAGGATCCTTAATATCAGCTGGGAACATTCAGGACCTCTTATGGCAGAAGGACTTGGTCAATCCTCGCACTTCAACAAAGTCTTCTGAGAATGCCAGTCCTACTCAGTCAATGAGATGAGAGTATTACATATTTGGGCATGAGCACATCAGGCAGCAGGGATTAGGAGTCAGGAAAATTGCTTTAGACTTTTCAGCCACTGAGAGCAAAATGTGCAGTGACCCAACAACTTGTTCTTTTCTTTAGTCAGATATTTATTGGATCTGAACTACTAAATTAGCCATAGAAGACTGGTCTTAAGTGCCCAAATTAATTTCCCTTCCATTCGATATCAGAAGAAAAAAGAAAACAACATTTATCTAGGATTTGGGGAAAAATCATAGTGCCTATGTCGTTTTTCAGAAGGCTAGAAGATAGATATAAATACAAAGAAAAGATTCTCAGGACACAAACAAGTACGAGGAGGCAGAGTAAGTAGCTGACGTCCGGGAATCAAGAGCCGTGGACTGTGGGAGGTAGAACTGGGGTGGGGGCTGGTGGGCTTGGCTCAGGGACCTAACCTCTCTATCTGATTAAAACTGTGAAATAAATAGGCTGTTTCAGGTACTCACTAAAGTCCTTCCCAGCTTTAATATTCTATATTTTGCACTGCTCTTGCTCTAACAATAGTGGTAAAATGAGCCCACGTCCACTCCAAATTTTATACCTAAAGCAAAATTCTCATGATGTTCTCATTCTCCCTTGCCTTTTTACTGGCCACGTAGTTAAAGAGAAGCATGGGTTTCACATCAGAAAGGGCCAGCAAATTGTGGACTCAAAACCAAGCAAGGCAATCACCAGCTGGGCAGGAAAGCAGAGTGAAAAGACCTGCCTAATCAAGCAGGACCCAGGCACCCATGAGGAAAGATTGAGCCTGGGAGTTCTCCTTAAGTGATCTGGAAATTCTAGGAAATCAGTCTGAGCTCGTATTATAAGAGGAGGAGGGACAAAACTATACACCATGAACCTTTTTTTAAATATCTTCTCCCCAAATGATAAATAGGAGGATTACGGGGGGCAGGGGAGGGAGTTATATTGTAAAGAGAATCTCAGCATGACGGCTGTTTCATGGACTCTACAGTCAGGCCATCACCAAAGCCTTCCTGAAATAAATTGTGAGCAGCACTGAAGACGTACAAACCACCAGGAAAGAAAATATAAACTCAGAGGAAAACAAGACAAGATGTGCCAAAAATTAGTGACGGACAAAACTGTGAAGTACCTCTGTGTTTAAACAGTTAAAAAACGTGCAATGCGCTGGATCAATAAATGATTTCAGATAAAATGTAGATTTTGGGGTGAAAATATACTGCAAATGACAGTCTTCATAGCTGCCAGTGAAACCCACTCAGACTGAATAAATGACATCTAGCTTAAATTTAGCTTAAATTAGGAGCCCTGGTGGCACAGCGGTTGAAGCGACTGATTGCTAACTGAAAGGCTGGTGGTTCAAAACCACCAGGGGCTCTGTGAAAGAAAGATGTGGTAGTCTGCTTCCACGGAGTAGCGATTTACAGCCTTGGAAACCCTATGGGGTTGCTATGAGTCGGAACTGACCCAACGGCAGTGGGTAGCGTAAATTAAGGTGGTGGTAGGGCATGATCAAAGGAATGCAGCTGTGAGCTGGGGCAGAAAAATGAGTCAAGAAAACAAAACCCATTGCCATCGAGTTGACTCCGACTCATAGTAACCCTATAGGACAGAGTAGAACTGCCCCATGGGGTTTCCAAGGAGTGGCTAGTAGATTTGAACTGCCGACCTTTTGGTTAGCAGCCGTAGCCCTTAACCACTGTGCCACCAGGGATCCAAGAAAACAAAAGGAAGAAGAAAAAGGTGATAATAAAGTTTGAAAAGTCAATGTGCTGGTTATTCATTTATGCTGTTTTTGTTAGGTGTGGTTGAGTTGATTCGGGCTCATAGTGACCCCATGTGACAGAGCAGAACTGCCCCATGGGGTGGATTGGCAGGTCTTTCGCCCATGGATCCGGATCCGGATCCGGATCTGCTGGGCAGGTTCAAACCAGGGCTTCAAACCTATAAGTTTGGGTTCCAACGCCTGCTGAGAATTTGCATTTCTAACAAGTTCCCAGGCGATGCTAATGCTGCTGGTTAGGGACCAATTCTGAGAACCACTAGAAGAGGGGTGGGAGGGATCCTCAAAATTTATTATACATAAGAATCACCTGGGGATCTTGTTAGAAATGTAGATTCTGATTCACTGTATCTGGGGTGGAAATGCAAATTTTCAGCAGGGGTTCAAACTGGAATGAACTGGTTCGAAGCCCTGGTTTCAAACCTCCAACCTTTGGGTTAGCAGCTGAGTGCTTAACCAGTTCATTTATAAATTATTCATTAAAAAGCACTATTTATAACACCCTTTCCTTGGAAACCTACCACCAAAGTTCAGATATGCTTTCTCCTTTTCTATCTTCCCCAGTACTTTCAGAAAATAAGGTTGTCGTGGCTATTTACTAAATGTGTGTGTGTGTGAGAGAGAGAGAGAGAGGGGGAGAGAGACAGGGAAGAATCAGAAAGGACCAGCACCTGACAGGTAATTACCAAACAGGAAGCTGCATCCACATAAGAACACCCTGATGCAGGAGCTTTTCACTGGTCAACTGAGTAAACTGGGGGGTCTTTAAAGAGGGGAGAACCAGACTGGGCAATAACTTTAACTTTCCCTTGATGACTATCAGGATGCTTTGTTAAACAGAGGAGAAAACAGAGTCTTTAACTAACCATCCAACATCTTGGAAAAGAATTCCCAATTCCACACTCTGGTTACAATTCCAGAAACTTTACCTGACTACGTTTGGCCACTCCATTAGTCAATATTTAAAAACGAGTAACCCTGTATGTTTATGTGCACACAGAAAAAAGACAGAAAGGATATATGTAAATGTTATCAGTAGTTCTATTTGGGTAGCGACACTCTAAGTGATTTATGTTTCCTTTTATATGCTGCTTCTAGGTCTCCAAGTTTCCTGCGCTGAGCATGCAGTATATTCTTTTTTAAGAAGGAAAAATAAAACGGAAATTTAAATGAAAACCTAGGCTCAGGAAAACTCCAACTCCCACCTATGCTTTGCTTCCTTCCTGTTTATTCTCTCACTCAGAGAGGATTGTTTTTCTCTGACTCATTCTTCCCCTTTCTTTGTTTCCTTGTTGTATTCCTTTGCCCCCACCCTATTTCTCCCTGCCGTCCTTTCTGATGAGAAGGAAATTGGCCGGCCTTCCTAGTCCTGATTCTTCTCCTAAGCAGCTGCATGCAAAAAGCCCACAGCCCAATTTGAGAGACAGCTAATTACATCAGTCTGGCCGCAGGCGTGACACCTGCTGTATGCGGGCAGCAATGTGTGCTGCCGGGTTCAGGGCTTCAGCGTGAGGGGAGCTGCTGCTTTGCACTGCCAGGCTATAAAGAAATGAAGTCAAGGCCAGACCACAAGGACTCATTTTAGCATCCATGGCTCTAGGCAGAGATGACAACGGTCCAACACAGAAGAAGGCCAGTTTGTCTGCAGGAAAAGTCTGTTTTGATTTACTGCATTTAAGGAAAAACCTGCTTCACTATAAATCTGGTCCTCATGGTGTGATGTCGCCTGTAAGGCAAGAGGCAATTTCCAAAAGAGGTGGTGAAGGGGAAAGGGGAAGTTCATTCAAAGCTCATCCAACGAGTGCCGCGCAGACTGCTGGGAAAAGCAGAGTTCCTTGCTCCCAGGAATGGCCGCAAGTCTATCTCAGGTTCTGTATTTCCCACCGCAGATGTCTGGGAGAGCAGCGAAAACAGAAGCCAAGCGATTTTAATGGTCTGCAGGTCAATCCCGTGTTCCTACCCCTGGCTCCTACATTGATTCGTCTGCTAGCCTCATTAGTTTTAGAAGGAATGATTGCTAATGACGGTGCATTTGATGATCACATTAATTAATGGCAGAGCAGGATAACTAAGGATGAGCTGAAGCCTCCCAGAGTTAAGTTTTATTAGGTTTCTCTTTCCCTTCCCAGAAGTGTGGAGATTTATTTTCACAGTTCAGATTTAATGAATAAAAGCCGCATGTATGCCTTTTTTTTTTTTTTGCTAGCTTAACTCTGTGTTAATGCAAAGACCAAATTAGGGGCTATGACATGAGAGGCAGAAAACAGGCAACGTGATGTGCCGATCGTCTGTTTAGCAATCTGAAAGTGCGTGAAGCCAACAGCTTCTGATCTTATGATTGTCGCGGCTCTGAAGCACCACTTTCAGAGTGCACTTTAGAAAGTTCTGAGATAATGGGGAAGACACAGGGGCTGCGGTCAGACAGACGTGGGTTGGAGTTCTCACTGTAACAGGTACATGCTGTGCCTTGGGCAAGTCGCTTGACATCTCTAGGTCTCAATCCCTTACCAGAAAAACTGGGATAGGAATGTGCTCCTGAATTGCTGGGAGGGTTAAATGAGACAAATAACATGAAGGCGCTTCCGTGAGCCCACTGTAGAGACTGGGCCTCCTGCTGTCAGAGACATGGGAACAGCAGCACAGGCCACACCAGAACCAGGGAATCTAGGTCTGTGTTGTCCAGACTGACTCTGTGAATCCAGAGTCTTCTCTTCAACTTCTACATCCCTTCATATTTCTGCCTGGAAAATGGCAATCACAGGTACTTCATAATGAATTATAATGTTAGTGACAGTTTGCATTTGTATTACAATTTTCCAAATGTGCTCACAGACATGATCTCATTCTAATAAACCCTTACTGAGGTCGGCAGGCCCTGTTCTCCAGAGGGAAGAACCCGAGGTTCAGACAGGCTGATCTCTGCAAGTTGTGCAGAAAACAGATGACCTCAGGCTGGAGCCACCTCTTCCTTCTAATAGTTCAGTGTTTTCATTTCATTGTGCAAAAGTTTGGCATGAATACAGCTTACCTTCTTCCTCATCTTATGGCCCTTGGCTAATGAAAATAGCAAGACACCCAGGGGCCTATTCTCTCTTAAAACTGCTCAAAAGCCAAGGGAGTTTTCCTCTCCGTTATTCCCTCATTTAGTCTTGTATCCCTAAGGCTTACTTTGGTCCAGAGTCAAAATGGGAAAGTGCTTTGAAAACTCCCCAACTCCTTAACAGATGTCAGGTGTGATCATTTCAAACAGGTAGAACATTAGAATGTAAAGACCTGGGCCAGGAATTGGAGCAATGGCTTCTATTGCTGGTTCCAAATGTACCCAATAATCCCATAGTCTCACACTGAGGTGGGACATAGACCTGCCTTGTATGTCCCAAGGAATGCAACCTGCAAATATTGGAAAATGCACACGCAGCCAAGCAGGGTCTCTACAAATGACTTGAGCAGTCCAATGAGAGGTGTCCCTGAATTACTAATGAGGAGTATCATCACATGGGCTGCTATTCTAATGCACCACCCTGGGGGTAGTTTTCTGAAGAATGGGTAGAAAACGAAATTACAGTAAAACCTGTGAAAGCCGGAACCTGTGTACGACAACAACCTGTTAGAGAAGGAAAACTCAAATATTTTCCACTAATAGTGATAGGAAAGTAGTAAGACTGCACCCTGTCAAAGGCAGAAAACTTCTGAGACCCAGAACAAGAAGGCAGTCCCGCCAAGTTCGGGCTCTCACAGGTTTCACTGCACAAGCTGTGGGTCAGTGAAATGAAAAGAATGGGATGGGCTCAAAATTTGGCAGCTCTTGCAAACCTTTGTGTTCAGTCACTGAAGCTTTTTAAAGCCATATTATGTGAGAGATGCATGTGTTTTATAATTTTTCAGAACCTAGTAAATGCCAGTGTCTTTTAGTATGTATATCAGCCATGTCTGGAGCATTGTCTTTTGTTTAGAAAGAAACAAATCTCATCTGGGTAGTTGAAATGGAATCAGATAAACATGATGTTTGTCTCTCCAGCCGTACCTTGTAAAGACTCCAGCTTTTTACATGTGCATACGAGTGTGCCTTTAAACAAACACATATTTTCACCTTTTTTACACTCAAGGCTTTCCCACTTGTGCTTAAAAGTCTAAAAGATAGCCCCTTTCTCTACACTGTAGTAATGTGATTTTCTTGCTCTACCTAGTGATGCCAAATTATTTTCTGCACTGCCGTGGAATGGTTTCTATATTAAAGCATTATGATAACATTGCTAAAAGTGTCATCCTGAATGAGGCAACATCAGATCCTCATGTTTATGGCATTTCTTCCAACTGAACATTTCTGAGGTTCATGAGCCCTTCACAGAAGGAAGATGCTTCTAATATACCGCAATTTACATTTCCAACTAATCAAACTGTAGTTTTTTCATATTGTACCTCTAGTTCATTCATCTAAATATTTCATGAAAGCTCTTATAATTTGTCATTGTGATAATGCTGAATTTCTTTTTTAACGGAGATTTCCTTTTTTCTTCTCTGCTTGTGCTATTTTCTTTTCCTTTTGACGGTAGAGGAAGGGCTGTTTGTTCTTTCCAGTGCATCTCCCATTATCTCTGAACAGCCTTCTCGTCCTTCTGTCTGGGACAGCCTCTATTCTTCTGTTCTTTGCACATCCATCTGTCTGGTTTCACTTCCCTGCCTCCTCCTCTCTTCCAGGACAAGGAAACAGAAATACAGCAGAGAACAACTATTTCTCTCTTTATTCTATTATTTCAGCCTCTTCACGTCACCTTTTCCTGACTACCTGTCTCTTCTCTCTCTTCTAAAACCTTCTATCCTGCGCATTTGCCTCCTCTTCCTGAGGCAGCTGTCTTTACTCCAGAATCTGCTGCCTTGAGTTCCCATGTTCCTTCCTCTTAGGCATTCACTAAGATTTGCTTCCTGTTCATTCCTTTCCTATATGTTTCTAGAATAATTTGCAGTATTCTTCCCTTCTTCACCCTTCGCTCCCCTGGTCCCAAGCTAACCAAGAATTCAAGGGCTGGATTAAAGTTAAGGGCCTCTGAAACAGGTTTCTGTTCAAGATGTCAGGTGCAGTACCTGCATTTTTTTCTTTCCTTTCTCCAGGGACTCAATTTAAATATCTGTCAATGAATAAACCTATAAGAGGAAAGAGAATAGGAAGGGAATTCCTAGTATATGAAAGATTCTGGAGTTGTGGGATCCCCAACCCTCCTGAAAATGAAGCCTGCCAGTCCATGAGGCCTGCGCTGGTACACCGAGCTCTTGTCAGCCGCTGCATGGGAGCAAGACTCAGCAGTGGACAAGACCTGGACCTACAGCTATGAGGAAATCCACACCAGCTTCCCAGAATGGAAATGGGAGATGCGCTGGGGAGAACCAACCCTCCAATCCTAAGTATAAACAGATTGCCAAGCATCATCACACACACAATGAAACCTACAGCACAAAAGACTGAGAGAGAGAAACCAATCAACCAATCCTGGAATAAACAGAAATGATTCAAGGAACAAAAGAGAACTAACGAAATTGTAATTAGTATTCTCAAAGAGATCTGAAAAGATACTGCAACCATAAAATACGGATTCGACTACATGGAAAGATAATAGTGAGACAACAAAATAAGCTTTTGAGATAAAATTACTATTAAATAAAACTTCAGTAGAAAAGCCTTGTGAGAAAAGCCAGAAGATAAAGTTAAAACAGAAAATAAGAGAAAAACGGTAAGTGGCATAGGGCACCAACCTAGTAGGTCCATTATCTGATCTACTATTTCCGAAAGAAAACAGAAAAAATCAAAGTGAAAGTCCTGTTAACACCCGTGTTCTTTGTCTGCCATAGATTTCCCCCGTTTTCACTCAGTGCTATCTTTAATGTCTATTCAGAGCAGTGGTCCTGCTGGGTTTTCACAACTTTCAAGTAAGAAGTTTTTGAGAAATTTGTTAAAAATTCTCTAAAATTTCCTTGAAAAGTTGTTTTTGCCTGTCTTTCTGTAGTATTTTATAATCACCAAAGCACCACTGTCACCACCACAGTTACCATCCCTACCACACAATCGCCACCATTACCAGTCACCATCATACCACAGTCCCCTTCACCATCACAGCCACCATCACTACCACAGTCACATCACCACCACAATCATCACCACTACAGTCATTATCATTACCACAGCCACCATCACCACCGTAGCCATCACCACCACAGCCACCACCGTCACAGCCACCTTCACCACCACAGTCACCTTCACCACCAGTCACATCACCACAGCCACCACCGCCAGAGTCATCTTCACCACCACAGTCACATCACCACAGCCACCACCGCCACAGTCAGCTTCACCACCACAGTCACATCACCACCAGTCACCTTCACCACCACAGTCCCCTTCACCACCACAGTCACATCACCACCACAGCCATTATCACCACCACAGTCACCATCACCACCAGTCACCTTCACCACCACAGTCACCTTCACCACCACAGCCATTATCACCACCACAGTCACCATCACCACCAGTCACCTTCACCACCACAGCTACCTTCATGACCAAAGCCACCTTCACCACCACAGTCACCATCACCACCACAGCCACCATCACCGCCACGGTCGCCCTCACCACCACAGACACCATCACCATCATAGTCACATCAGCACCACAATCATCACCACCACAGCCACTATCACCACTACAGTCACCTTCACCACCGAAGCCACCTTCATCGCCACAGCCACCTTCACCACCACAGACACCATCACCATCATAGTCACATCAGCACCACAATCATCACCACCACAGCCACCATCACCACCACAGCCGCCTTCACCGCCACAGCTGCCTTCACCGCCACAGCTGCCTTCACCGCCACAGCCAGTATCACCACCACAGTCACCATCAATGCCACAGTCACCATCAATGCCACAGCCACCATCACCGCCAGTCACCCTCACCACCATAGACACCATCACCATCATAGTCACATCAGCACCACAATCATCATCACCACCACAGCCACCATCACCACCACAGCCACTATCACTACCACAGTAACCTTCACCACCACAGTCACCTTCACCACCAAAGCCACCTTCACCGCCACAGCTGCCTTCACCGCCACAGCTGCCTTCACCGCCACAGCTGCCTTCACCGCCACAGCCACTATCACTGCCACAGTAACCTTCACCACCACAGTCACCTTCACCACCAAAGCCACCTTCACCACCACAGCCGCCTTCACTGCCACAGCTGCCTTCACCGCCACAGCCACTATCACTGCCACAGTCACCATCACCGCCACAGTCGCCATCACCACCACAGCCACCATCACTGCCAGTCGCCCTCACCACCACAGACACCATCACCATCATAGTCACATCAGCACCACAATCATCACCACCACAGCCACTATCACCACCACAGTCACCATCACCACCACAGTCACCTTCACCACCAAAGCCACCTTCACCACCACAGTCACCATCCCTACCACATAATCGCCAATATCACCACAGCTACCTTCACCATTTCCCATGGCACCACACCTGCTGCCCTTACTATTATCTTGACTTATACATATGTTAGACTCCAACAGATGTGAATCAGGGGGAGGAACTGAACCCAAGCTTTTTTTAAATCTCTAAAAAAAAAAAGTACTTACTAAGCAATTGAATAATTTAAACAAGATGACAAAAGACATGCTTACCTTACTTAAGTGATCGGATACACTCCCTGATGTGTTAATTTAAAAGCACATTCATGTCACTAAATTGGACACGTGAAAAACGTTAAATTAGCAAAAGTTGTGATATATATAGATTGATAGATTTACAACCCTAAAAATAACCATACATTCATTCATTAACATATATTCCAAAGACCAACTCTTGACCCATGTATGGTAAAACTAACAAAGGTTACTTTATATTTTAGGAAAGTAATAATGTTTCTCTGTGTTCTACAAAATTAGTTTAAATTAATGAGATTTTGCATTACTTATGCAGAAAATCACACATATGTTCTGCTTTGAAAATAAGGAGAAAAATGCTTGTTACTTTGTTTCTAAAATGGTGCTGATCACAATAATTCTCTTTTTCCCTATTTAGTTCTGGTCTTCCCTTGCTGAAAGTTGTCAGGAGAGCTGACTAGCCCTGGTTCTTAAAAATGTCAAGCCAATAGTGTCTGGGAGCCACTGTTCTACACGGGCCAAAGGTCTACTGGCCTAGAGCAGTTGGTCTTCAGACTAGATTTGCTAGCACTATTTAAAGGCATTGGCTTAAAGTATTTATGAAGGAACCTTCTGACATAATCATCAGTCACACACAGTTTTATGATCAGCATGGTCAGTTATCTGAATATTTATTAGTCCTATCAGAATACAATTTACAGAAGGCTTGGAAAAACAGTCCTGATTTTTAAATTGGTTATTTTAAACTATGACATATTCAGCCATCCTCACAATTGAGAATTGAAAATGTTGTTGAAATTTCCATATGGATAAAGCCACAATGAGATACCGTTGCACTCCTATTAGAGTGACTACGAAAGGCAAAACAAGAGAAAACAAACTGACCGTACCAAGTGCCGACCCAGGAGGACACACAACACCTGGACTTGTCCACCTGTGCTGTGAAGAATGTAAAATGTACAGATACTTTGAAGAACAGTTTGGCAGTTTCTGACGCAATTAAAAACACCATATGACCCAGCAATCCTATTCCTAGGTATTTACTCAAAAGGCATGAAAAAAAAATTTTCTAAACACACAAAAACCTGTAAGCTATTGTTGATAGCAAGTTTATTTATAATCGTCCCAAACTGGAAAGAACCCAAATGTCCATTAACTGGTGATTAGGTGAACAGACTATGGTACTTCCTTACAATGGGCTACTACTCAGCATAAAAATAAATGAACTGCTGGTACATACAACAACATGGATGCATCTCAAAGTCCTTATGCTCAGTGAGAGGAGCCAGCCTCAGAAGGTTATGTGCCGGATGATCCCATTTATACAATATTCAGGAAAGGTGAGAAAGTAAAAGGTGGAAAACAGATCAGTGGTTGCTGGGGGTGGGACTGACTAAAAAAGTGGAACGAGAGGGGACATTTTGAGGTGAGGGGGTTGTTTTATATATTGACTGCAGTAGTGGTTACGTACATAATTGTACACGTTTGTCAACATTCATAGAACTGGACACCAAAAAAGACTGCATACTACCGTCTGTAAATTTTACTTGAATAAAGCTAACAAAAAAATTCAGTGTGGTAGTGTGAAGATGAATGAGTTTAAGATCTGTATGTTCTTTATGTGTGTACTTTGTGAAGATAGAAATGAAAGTCAACAATCTCGCTACCCCCTGTGGCAGAGAGGTTAACTTCACCGCCAGCTGAAGATCAGGTAAAGGCTAGCATGTTACCATGGATACAAGTTTTTATTCCCTTTTGTGTGAAACTTCTAATATTAACCTGGTGGCATAACGGCACAGTGGTTAAAGCTCTCAGCTGCTAACTGGAAGGTTGGCGGTTGGAGCCCACCAGCCACTCCTTGGGAGAAGGACGTGGCCATGGATACAAGCTTTTTATGTGAAACCTCTAGTATTAAATTGTGACTCACATGCAATGCAGGGATAAACTCAAAAATGTCTAGACAAAGTCACCCAAGGGTTTTCATTTAGAAACCCTGCCCGTAACATTTACTTCATGAACACATGCAGAACAGTGTGACATCAGTGAAGATATCCTGGAGGGATTAAAAGAAAAAGGGGTAGAAACTTTCTGGCTAAACTTGAAGGCAACTCTAAAAAGAGTTCGCTAGTCCTAAGGCCATTAAAGCTTTTTATTTTCTTGTGTTGGTTACAGAAATAATTTCCCAAACCCAGATTGACTGCTAAAACAACGACATATGTAGGCCAACCTTGCCACCCCACCCCCGCCCCCCACGGACCTTCACCTGAGACTGGTTTTTTGATTTGCGAAATGGACAGTGAGCAGACTGAAAGTAGATTTTTAAAATCAGGAGAATCCTTGGCGGCAGGACTCCAATTAAAAAAAATATATATATATATATATATATTTTTTAGCAGGTTATTTATTTAAAATGATGTTAAGGTGAAAACATATGACTCTTAAAACACATAATTTTTAAAAGTATATTAAGGTAAATTTCCTACTGATAAGGATATTCTGAAAATGTATGGGAAGCTCAAAGAATGAATACTTCCTTTCAGAGGGACGTAACTCAGGTGGTGCTTTGTCCCCACCGTTCCTTTGTGGACCACCTGTAAGGCTACTCGACTTCACCTGGGCTGACAGTATCTCCTCTTGGGTGTACTTCTCCATGACTAACTCCTTACCTCCTCTGACTTCTTTCAGATTTGAACTCCAGCAGTATCAGAGGGTTTTATGTACTCTTAGAACCAGTTGCCACTGAACTGATTCTGTCTCATAGTGACTCCATGGTGCAAACAGTTAATGTGTTCAACTGCTGACCGAAAGTTTGGAGGTTCAAGTCCACCCAGAAGTGTTCAGAACAAAGGCCTGGTGATCTACTTCCCAAAAATCAGCCATCGAAAACCGTATGGAGCAGAGTCCTACTCTGACACCCACGGGGTTGCCATGAGTTGGAGTCAGCTGGATGGCAACTCTTTTTTATTCACCCTTAAAGCAATTAGGGTGATTTTTTTTTTTTTTTTTCTGAAGGAAAAAAGGGCTCATTGCAGGAGATATGACATAGTAGCTTATGGACCAGGTCTGCTATCACGGTCTTTGGGAAAATCAGAAGACTCTCTTTCTGACAAGGGTGCCGACAGATACCCAGTGTTGGGGCATATGAACAACCCCAGGGGCCTCACACAGAAGCTGTCACAGAGGTTTCCAAGTGCAGGGACCTGAGCAACGACTGTAGTAGCATTCTCCTGGCTGGCTCTGTCCTCTGAATTGCACTCACATATCTAACACACGCTGTGAACATCGACTAGTTAAAGACTCAAAGCCCAGACTCAAAAATTGCTTTAAAATGACAGAAGATGTTTACTACATAATGTTTGTGGCATGGTCATTAACTTCTTCATATCCCAATCCATGATTTCTTTTATATTCCTCCTCCTTGATTGTTTTTCCCTTCTTGGCTAACGCTTCTGTGAGTTACCTCTAATCATTAAGATACTTTTGGAGGTGATTTGTGCTTAGAGAGCAGTCAAAGTGGATGGGGGAATTGACAAAACTTCCCTACTCACTACATACTTTAATTTCCCATCATCCTACCTGTATTTCCCTTGTCAAATAAAAGCAATCCTTTTTCAAAATATATTGGTTGGATTTGTGTACTCAGAGAGGAAACAAAAACAAAAACAAAAGACCCATGTGTGATGATGACCATTTATGTCACGTTATTCTAACACCAAATGCCCAAAACACCTTAAAATGTTGTTTGCTGCCATCGAGTTGGCCCCCAATTCATGGCAACCCCATGCACAACAGAATGAAACACTGCCCAGTCCTGCACTACCCGTTTCGGTTGTCGGTTAAACTACTGTGATCCATAGGATTTTCACTGACTGATTTTAGGAAGTAGATTGCTTCCTAGTCCATCTTAGTCTGGAAGCTCTGCTGAAACCTGTTCATCATCATAACTAAAAAACAAACCCATTGCCATCGAGTTGATTCCAACTCATAGCGACTCTACAGGGCAGAGTAGAACTGCCCTCAGAGAGTTTCCAAGACTGTAAATCCTTATAGAAGCAGACTGCTACATCTTTCTCTTGCAGAGCAGGGTTGGTGGGTTTGAACCACTGACCTTTTGGTTAGTAGCCAAGCCCTTAACCACTGCACCACCAGGACTTCTGTTCAGCATCATAGCAACATGGACTCCTCCACCGAAAGCTGAGCAGTGGCTGCACGTGAGATGCGTCGGCCGGAAACTGAACCTAGGTCTCGTGTACGGAAGGCAGGAATTCTCCCGCTGCCCTCACACCTGAAGAATATCACGTATCAACTGATGACTTCAGATATAAATCCAGCTACGACTCTCTGATGCTCCTCCCCCATTGCCAGTGCTCAGGTTTCCTGTCCTTGGTCCCCCATGTCCCACATTTCTTCCTCCGTCAGAGCCCACAGCTTTTCTCCTTTTCAAAAATTGCCATAAACACACATCTTTAAATTCAGTGTGCTAGGATGACGTCTGGCCCTTTGACGAAGCACGACTATTGATCTGCTCCTAAGCGGTCTACCTCCAAAGACTCTGGGGCTTCATTCAGTACGTCAAGAAACATTTCTTAAATACGTAGTGTGTTCGTAAAAGCACACTAGATCCTAAGTATAATTTGGAAAAAGATGAAGCAATAGAGTTTACATTTACAATGTCTTTGAAAACAAATACACAAACTCGCACACGTCGGTAAAATCAGCCGGCACGCTTGTAGTCTAAAAGTTCCAAGATTTCAAACACCAGCATCATGATTGGCAAGAACTTTCTGACCATTTGCCACGAAGCTGAGCTTTACACACAACTGTTCAATCTCCTAAATTCCGTTTCCTTTATTTCCTACCTCAAGTGGGTATTTCTTCAACTTATTTCTGTAGCTTGGCTTTTCTCTAGTTTATATCCTTCCACAAACAGTCGTTGCCATATTTTCTCTCCTATCAACTTAACTTTGTGATTTTCACTTCTCCTCCTCCACCCTTCCCAGCCAATGGCTGCCATCTCCCTTCACACACACTCCCTGTCTGTGAAACCTTAGCTCGGTACCTGCTGCATGCCTTGCATGGTTTGCTGCAGGAACTGTAGCTGCTGGTCCTTGGTGACGTTTTCTTCCGTTCGAAAAAGCTGTTCTTTTTCTTGTTTCAGCAGCTCCACCTCGTTCCGGTAGGCATCCAGCTGCCAACGGAGACTGTCGTTCTCCTCTTTAAGGGCGTAGGCCTGGGCAGCTAAGGCTGAAGGACAGACAGAGCGGTTCAAGTAAGTTACCTGCTTGCACACAAAGGGGCTAAGATTGAGAGAGCCTTCTGTGCAGCTGGTTTAGTGGTTAAGAGCTCGGCTGCTAACCAAAAGGCTGGAAGTTGGAATCCACCAGATGTTCCTTGGAAACCCTGCGGGGCAGTTCTACTCTTTCTTATAGGGTCACTATGAGTCGGAACGGACTCAACAGCAATAGGTTTTTTTGTCTTTGGGAAAAAAAATCTCTGGTTGTTGCAAACAGTTAACACGTTTGGCTGCTAACTGAAAGGTTGGTGGTTCGAGTCCATCCAAGGGCTCCTTGGAAGACAGGCCTGGCTATCTACTTCTGAAATATTGGCCACTGAAAACCCTATGCAGCACAATCCTACTGATACAAATGGGGTTGCCATGAGCTGGAATTGACTGGATGGCAACTGGTGTGGGAAAAGGAGTCTCTCACCCAACTTCTTATTGTTGGTAACACCTCAGAAACAAAGCCAAAGTGCATTACTTTAGGGATGTTTATTTTGCAGTCGGTGGGCATCATTTCTTTTGGAATTCGTATCTATTTTTTGTCCTGACTTATCTATGCATGTTTCTTGAGGGCACAAGGATTGATACCTTCTAAATTCTTGCTCCTGACCTCTCTCCCAAGCCTAGCACCTCATCAGAAATCGATACATGTTGCTAGGTGACAATGACATGCAAAATCACAGGCAACAGTCCCATCTAGCACATTACCATTCTCGCCCTTTCTACGGGGATTGCTCAGCTCCTTGGGGTACTGCTTTCTTTCCAATAATCAGCAATTCCACAGGTGGAGGCAGGCTGCAGCATCCCAGGGGACGGAGGCACTCATACACCATTCCTCCTGCCCGCTGCTGGGACCAGCTGCACAGACTGTTTTCTCTAACTCCTCATCAGAATGGTAACCTACTTTCATATGTTTCACCAAGAGATTAAAGCTCTTTTTCCCTCCAAGGCTGGCTGGTTACTCTAATACTCCTTCCTGAGACCTAAAATGCTCTCTGCCTGGATTCAGAGGTCACCCACATCTCCATCTTACTTATTGAGAAGCCGAGACAGCTCGGGGGCTTATGCAGCCTCAAGGCTTCAGAACCAGCTGAAACTGAGCAAGAAAGGAGCGGGTGGCAAAAAGCCAGAGCGAGGGTGGAGACTCATTCCTCTAGTTTCCAGCTTACTGCTTAGCGGTGGCCTCCAACAATAAGACCAGCTGGCTGAGCACTCACTGTGTAGCAGACACTGCACAGGACCTCTGTATGAACTAACTCAGTCTGCCCATCAAGCCCATGATGTAATTGCTATTCTCACCTCCATCCTTACAAACAAGGAACATGCCTATGTTCACAGGGTAAGTAGCACAAACCAAGCCAAGACACCAAACCCACTGCTGTTGAGTCAAATTCAACTCACAGTAACCCTATGTGTTACAGACTAGAACTGCTCCATAGGGTTTTCGTGGCTGTAATCTTTACGTAAGCAGATCACCAGGCCCTTCTCCTGTGGAGCCTCTGGGTGGATTCGTACCGCCAGCCTACAGGTTAGTAGTCGAGCACAAACCATTTGTGCCACCCAGCTGGTCCTCAAACCCAGCTCTGGAGTCTTTGCTCTCAACCACTGCTTTATTGTGCGGCTACAGATACGTTTAATTCCCACCAGACGGTTCAAAACCATTCTCTCCCTTTCCTACCAATTTCCCATACTCTCTTCCCACTCTCACCAGGAAATTTATTCTCTACTTTTATAAGCAAGCAAAAAAATAAAAGGAAAAAAAAAGTTCGTCATCTTAAACTTTTCAAAGACGTAACTTCTGGTACATAAGGGGCCTGGGCCTGGTGTGGTACCCATCAGACAGCTGGCTTTCAGCACACGCTGATTTTCGCACCCCAAGTCCCTGTGGCAGGGGCCAGGTCTAGGCCAGCCTCCTGGACGTTGCCACTGCCTGTTACAGTAAATGATGGTCGGTTTTCAGCGAGGTGCCCTGAGAGCTCACTGAGTTCTCTTCTCCAATATCAAACACCAAATGATGTTAATAACAGTCTTACAGTTGAGTGTTTTATGATGTTCCACTTTGCTAAATGATAATCTATGAATAGTACACACTAAAATATTAATCAAACAACATGCACTTAACCAGAAAATTCCCTACCACAAACCATTAGGGATCCATTAGTCAACAAGCATTTACTGCATACTTACTCTGTGCCCAGGCCTGTCTGGGCATCTTGGATCACAAAAAAGAGAAGACAAGAATACGTCTCTTCTCTCAGGAGCTTAAAATCAAATTATGATGGACACATTTGCAAGGAGACTAGCCTACTCAAAGGGATAAAGAACAGCATGATGTCTAACATATAATAAGCACTCAATAGATGTTGGTTAGATGAGTAAATACAGGAGAAATTTAGTGTCAAGTACATGGCAAGGGCGCGCATCCTCTAGGAGTACAGAAAAGAGAAAGAAAAATGCAGGCTCAGATAATCAAACAAGGCTTTGAAGGATGAATAGGAATCTCCATCAGGGGTAAGGGCATAAACAAAAGCCCAGAGATGCGAACTGATGACAGAACAGTTTTGGGGCAGGAAGGAGAAGCCCGACCCGAAAGGCAAGTGTCCGATGATGAGAGAGTGCGGAGGCTGTGGAGTCGGGCTGAAGAGTTGGGCTCAATGGGGCGGCCAACTGAGAACCACTGAAGGTTCTTGGGCAGCGGAAGGACATGATGAAATTGGCGATTTAGGAAGATTAGTTGGGCAATGGTGCATGGAATGAACTGGAGGCAGAAGAGAATGAATAAAGGCAATTTTATTTGGTGTATATGCGTGTGCAAAACCAAGAAGCTGCCAATTTTATAGTTCTCAAGGACTTACTCATAAAATCAGAAATGACTTCAGGTAGACCTGTAGACCTGGGAGCGTGAACTACTGCTTTTACTAGTCTGCCGCCCAGCTTCAGGTCTTGGCCACACCTTGAGGATAGATCAGCTCCTCACAGCTCAGTTTACCAAGCCATAAGGAAATGGTTCTGAGGCATCATTTGAGAGAGGGATGTTGTAATAGGGCAAAATTACGGAAAATGCAAATGATGGAAAAAGTGTTGGCACTACACTAGCACGTCAGTACATTTAGTAGCATTCAAAGACACTTAAGTCATTTCCTTAGGAAGCTCTATTTGGCCCTTTTTCAATTCAGAGTGGCATTTTTATTATCATAACTGATAGCAGGTGTTTGCGAAGAAATCGATTAGTATGCAGGGATGGAAATTACATTTTCCAAATGAATTGCATAGTCTGCAAGATATGCTGAAATCTGTGTAGCAAAACGTAAGCCGCCATAAAGCATGTGCCAGCAACATTACTTAAATAAATTATCCAAGCACAAATACACACAGGCAAGTCCACCCTCCATTATTTGGGGGTGCTCTTACAAGCGTATGGAATTGTACTACTGACAGTTCTTACTCTTGGCGCAGCCGAGTGACCACTGTGCCTGCCAAGCAGGGTACAATGCTGTTTGCATTGCTGGAGCAGGAATGTGCTGTAGCAGACAAAAAAACAACAGCTGTAACTGCCCCCCGCCCCCCAAATTAATACCATAGCCAATCCCATCAACATTTTTATAATTGGGGCAGATAACTGATTCACATTCCCGATTAAATGATTTCAAGCTTGACATTTACAAAAAATTTTTTTGGTTACTTATGTGGCAGCAGAGTGGTTATCTTCTAAACGGTGAGAAATTGTGTATTGACTCCACTTAATTTCAGGCCACCTGTTTGTAAACAGTATTCAGCAGCACCCTGCAGCCCTGGGTCTACCCCATAGGCAAGGCTTCCTGGGAGAGGCTGGATTAGGTTTCTTGGACCAAAGCTCTAAAAGAAACAACATCCTGATAACTGCTGACTTAATATAACGTCTCAGGGTATTACAAATTCGGGAAATTGAAAGGTCAACTATTGGTTTCTCCCTTTCCCCCCTTAGTTTTTTCGTGGATGTTGTATTAAATGAAACTGTTTTGGAAAACGTGAAATCGAGCTTGCATGATAAAATTTACCCTTGAAAGACTGCACGACAAATCCACTATTCAAACAAGTATAAAGATTAAACCACAGCATATATCTGTTTGTGAGAATCCCCGAGGAGAGTGCTGTGCTCCAATAAATAGAATATTTAGCTACGAGACACCACATGTGGATAACCAATTAAAAAAAAAAAGAAGAATATAATATACTTTAAGCATAAGCTATACTGAACACAATTAAATGTTTCTTTTGTAATTTTAAAGACAGTTCTGAATCTAGCTGGTGCCTCTGGATTATCATTAATTAATTCACCAATCAACTGTTTATTGAGAAACCACATGGAAGGGGTTATGGAATACCTGAGAAGGCCACTGCATGCCATATACTTGCTCGGTACCTTGGAAAAATTCTGGTTACTAGAATTTTCTGATTGGATCAAACATGAAATAACAACATTGAAAAAACTGTTCTAAAAGAGATTAAATTGCTTTTAAAAAAATTAGCACTAGACTACTAAAACTACCAAAAATGATAGTAGTGTATGAAAATTGATCCAAAGATTAAATTGCACTGTGGAAGGCAAGGTTTAAAGCTATTAGAGCACCTTGACCAAACTCCACATAAACCATTATTCTTTACATTAATTATGGTCAAAGTGACCTCCTACCCTGTCTCTTGTATTACTTACTGTGTTTCCATGGGAACAGATAATGATGTGCTTAACTTCTTTAAGTAAATAATCTGAGGAAAGCCTTGAAATCTCCCTCTTACCAGCCTGAGCCAGCCTCAGAAAAATAATTAGCACTATACAAAAAAATGTAAGTTATTTTGGGTTATGTCCCAGAAAGCTGACAGCATGTTAATATCTTTTTTATGCTCAGGCAAGATGTAACCAAATAATAAAACACTTTAACATATTGTTTCTAACAATATCCGGATTTCTCAAGAACTGCTGGTCTTTGGGGAGCTCTGTGTTTAACATTCTGTCTTCACCTTGCCAGATGTCCCCCTGGAAGGCGGAGACGATGGTGCTGACGATTGTAGGATGATTGTACATTTTCCTCCCCCACACAAATGAAGTCTTCTTCAAGGTTTTCCTCTCCAGCTGCCCAGACAGATAGCTGTGCTGATAGGTCCAGGACAGAAGATGAAGGACTGGGCTTGAGGCTTGCGAGACATGGCCACAATACCTGTGTGCTTTCACCAGCTCCCTCCTCCTCCATAACTGTGTCTTCCCAGCCCCTGTGAGACCCGAGCACTTGGAGACTCTCCCCAGGCTCCGTCTGCCTCCCTGCATTCAAAATCTTCTTACCGCCTGTCTGGGGTCTCCAGTGGCCATGGCACCTATTCTGTGACAGAGACACCAGCTGTGTACCAAAACTCATGCTTCCCTTTTTGCACAGTGTGGCGCTGTTTCTGGGAGTTGACTGTGCTTGGGCTGTCTGTGACCGTGGCTGCTACTGTGTGCATCGATTCCGGCTCATGTCAACCTCCGAGCAGAAGTTCCACATAGCATTTTCTTGGCTGTAATCTCTATGGAAGCGGACTGCCAGGTCTTTCTCCCCCAGAGCTGCTGAATGGGTTCGAACCATCAACCTTTTGGTTATCAGCTGAGTGCTTAACCGTTACAGCACCAGGGTTTCTCTGTCTTGTGACTGGTTCTCACCACTGGATGTGTGCCTTCTGCCCAATCTCGCACTCTCTGCTGCTGGACACAGGGAACTCTGTGTCACAAGATTGGAACAAGCCTGGGTCTCAGATTTATCAGGTGGAGGAAGGCTGCCCACGGACCAAGAATGTCTGCCTTGGACTGCTGAATGCCAGAGAAATAAATTTTTATTGTTGTTGTTATTAAGCCAGTGAAAATTTGGGGTTTATTTGTATAGCATCTGGTTTTACTTTAACCCAGAGTTTGCCAAACTGGCCTACATCAGAATCTCCTGTTAGAACACATGCTCCTGGGCCCTGTCTTCGGAGCTGCCAGTGCAGTATGTCTCAGGTGGGCCTGAGAATTTGCATTCTTACAAGTTCCCAGGTGCTGCTGGTGCCGGAACCCCATTTTGTGAACCACTGCACGTTCTATCATGTGGCTGTGAACTGAGGTGCTTGCTGGGAGGAACACTTCTGAAGGAACCATGTGCTTGGCTTTTCATACTGTTTCATACCTTGGCCTTCTCTTGTGTGACCCTCAGCCCCATACTCTGCATCTGTGGAGGCAGTCCTGTCCCATCCCCAGGACCCGTGCCCTAACCCCATGCCCTGAGCACCTCTTTTTGGGGTGAGAGGGAAATTTGGGCAAAAGGTACAGTTGTTACACTTTTTCCTGTCTCCAAATAATGGTAGCAGCAGCAGCATCAGTAGACTACCAAGAAACAAAAACCCTGTTGCCGTTGCATCAATTCTGATGCATAGTGACCCTATAGGACAGAGTAGGACTGCCCCATAGGGTTTCCAAGGAGCACCTGGTGGATCTGACCTGCCAAACTTTTGGTTAGCAGCGGTAGCACTTAACCGCCAGGGTTTCCTTAGTGGAATAGTAATATCTAATCATTTTTGAGCATTATTATGTGCCAGGAGAAGTCCATGGGTGAGGCAAACAGTTAAGTGTCAGACTACTAACCGAAAGATCAGTGGTTTGAACCTACCCAGAAGTGCCTCAGGAGAAAGGCCTGACAATCTGCTTTTGAAAGGTCACAGCCATGAAAACTCTGGGGCAGTTCTACTCTGAACACACGAGGTCGCTGTGAGTCAGAATCAACTTGATGGCAACTGGTTTGGTATGTGCCAGGCACTGTGCTAAGCGTATTATATACTCAATCTCTTTTTAGCCTCACAAAAACATGATACAATAAATACATACTGTGCAGTGAATTACTTAATATGATCCTTCTAGCCATAGTCTTTGTGACTCCCACAAAATGATTGGGTGGGATTAGGCAAATAAGATGTGTGTGTTATACATCCTAGCCTCTATGCCTGTGGTTATGGTCCCATTCGGGAGTGAGTTGCACGTTATGTTAAGTCAGGATTAGGGTGGATGTATCTTAGTAGAGGGTGTGGCTCAAGTCACCACTCCTAGTACCCTTATTCAAATCATACCCTTACTTGAGTCACACATTTTTATCTTACAAGAGATAAAGGAGAGAAAAGCAAGCAAGAGGACAGACTACCACTAAGAAGAGCTAGGAGTGGCGCTTTGGACCTGGGATCTCTGTGCTGAGAACCTCTTAGAACTAGGAGACAGAAGCAGCAGTGCCAGAGATGGTGCAAGACAGCGAGAAGTGGCAGCAAGCACAGCAGAGAAACCGGCAGCAGCAGAACCAGGAGACCAGCTGGAGAAGGTGCAGTGGGCTTCCTGGCCACAGAGTTGGGGGCTACAGTGAGCATGCCGACCCACAGAGAGCTTAGGGCCTTTTGGCAGGAGGCTTCCTGGCAGAGTGGAGTGCCTCCAGGCACTTGTCGGTGGAGCCAGGCTTGCAGAATCACAGAGTGAGAAAGCTGAGTGCCTTTGGATCGAAGCTTATCAGCAGAGTGGGTGCCCCGGGCACTTAGTGGTGGAGCTAAAGAGATCTGTAATACTTGCAGGAGCAGGGCAGAGGCTGGCCCAAGGGGCCAACGGCATATGGTTTTTTTTACTTCCTGTGGCATAGTGGTTAAGAGCTATGGCTGCTAACCAAAAGATCGGTAATTCTAATCCACTGGGTGCTCCTTGGAAACTCTATGGGGGCAGTTCTACTCCGTCCTATAGTATAGAGTTGGAATCGACTTGAAGGCAATGGGTTTACTTCTCTAATGGAAACCCTGGTGATGTAGTTAACCGCTACAGCTGCTAACCAAAAGAGAGGCAGTTTGATTCCACCAGGCACTCCTTGGAAACCCTATGGGGCAGCTCTATGAGTTGAAATCAACCCAGCAGCAATGGGTTTGGTTTGATTTTACTTCCCTAATAAACACCATAATCGTGAATGTTGTCTGTGAGTTCTGTGTGGCCGTTGCAACGAGCTGTCGAACTGAGCAGAGTAGAAAGTGCTGTAGGTGGGATGGCTAGTGTCATAATTGCTAAAAAGGAGGTATGCCTGACCTCCTATAGGAATCAGCCTTGGGCTGATGATGCTGATATTCTCTCTCCCCCAGGTGAAGTTAGACGAGGAGGGCTGACGCTGCTGCCACACCATTTTTATGATACGCTTATTATTTTACAGCTGCGGGGCCTGAGTTTCAGAGAGGTGGGGGTTGGATGGCTGGTTCAAGGGTCCAGGGTTTACACTCAGGAAGTATGACTCCAGAACCTACACCCTCCATGCATAGCCATCAGGGTGGCCTTTGGTCCCGGCAAGCGCTGCAGCTAGAGAGAGCATGCAACCAGGGGCACTACTGGAGGGGCCGGTTTGCTGACGGAGAGAATGCATTCCATTTCTGGCTGTGTCTGGATAGTGTTCTGCCAGAGAGAGGCTCTGCTATGGCAGAGAGAGGAAGACCCTATTTAAAAACAAAATGAAACAACAGTATATATCACTGGAGGAGAAACTTAGGAATGATCCACACAGAAATTAAGCTCACTCTCTGGAAGTCGTGAGGCCTGAGTCTGTGATGCTCTGGAAACCGCTTAGGGATCCTTCTTTATGCCCTGAGTCTCTCTCCTCTGCAACACTGATACCGACCAATCGCTGAGCTTGCGAGCCCCAGAGTGGTTCATATGGCTCCGGTAAGAGATTTGTGCTCAAAGACGCATGCTGACTTCTGGGACTCCTGAAGGACCAAAGT
This sequence comes from Loxodonta africana, assembly GCF_030014295.1. Taxonomy (NCBI): domain Eukaryota; kingdom Metazoa; phylum Chordata; class Mammalia; order Proboscidea; family Elephantidae; genus Loxodonta; species Loxodonta africana. Next base: position 62,130,244 of record NC_087358.1, read on the forward strand.
TTGACTGTCCACCCCACCCATCTGAACTCGCTGACCTTTTGCTTCCGTAAGTGTCCTGGGCCTTCAGTTAGAGGAAAGGTGGCAGAAACTCCTCCCACAGAGCTCTGTCCCCAGGTCTCCTCTGAAGGGGCTGATGACAGCCAGGGACAGGAGGACCCCCACCCTCCCAGGACCAAATGAAGGCTCTGTCGCTGCCAATGCTACCACAGCCAGCCGGGGAGCAAGGAAGCCTCGAGGGATGTTTGCCTGCTGGCCAGTCTCCCACCAGACAGCCTCTTATGACACCAACAAAGTACAATCGATCTGTTTTTCAGTAACGCCCGTATCACCCCTGAAGCGGCAATCTTCTTCAAATTGCTCGTGGAAATTCCTTCGGCTACATTTTCGCAGGACATTATTATTACAGCTTCGCATTGACAGCATTTTATATTTGCAGCGTGTATCATAGTCTGCACATTAACCCTTATCAGTGAGCGCTAAACAGAAGCACAATGCAGTTTGTTTCCATCTGTGTGTGAGGCCAGTGGAATAAGGGTAATTCGGAGAGTGCAGGTGAGCTGGATCCTGTTAGTATCATGTGAGGCTTGTATGGGAGTCTGAAGGCTCAACCGGCAGCAGGTTACTTCGGAAAAAGTGTCCTCTGCATCCCCCTCCACACAGCTGTTCCTCACAAAGTGGTCTGCACCAGGGCCAGGGGCTGTGAGCTGCTGCCGGGCTACTGACACGAGGGGGCTGCACATCCTGCAACCTTTACATTATTGTCCTGATTCCTCCCCCGGCCGCCCCCATTTTCCTCACAGGGAAATTAGTCAAGGAAAGCTGCATGCTTGCTTCTTCCAAGAGCAGGCTGAGCCTGCCGTTTAAAATGTTGTTGGCAGATGACACGTCAGGTGAGGAATGCTTTGAGACGCCTCAGGGCAACACTGAATCCGGCAAACATTAGCTGCGTACCCACTCTCGGCAGAGCTGAGGTGGAGGTGGGCGTGGGGTCTCAGCCCCTGCTGGCCCTCAGGCCCTCCCAGCCCAGCAGCCCACAGATATGGAAGCTGACGGCAGATTAGGGATGCCCCGGGTTGTGGCAGGAAGAGGCAGTGACAGATGGATTCTGGCTGGGCAATCTGAGCCTAGGGGTGGGCTCTCTCCTGGAGAAAGAATGGCTTGGCCTGGCCTTGAAGTAGGCTTACGCTCTTGATAAACTGAAGGGGTGCAGGAGTGGGACTGCCACATACAGGAAAGCTTTAACAAAGGACGGCTTCCAGAAGAAGAAGGTGCCAAGGCTGATAGGACAAGATCAATGGTAGGAAAAGGAGAGGAGGCTGGATTCTTACATGGCCCCAAAATCCCAGACAGGAGGCAGGTTAAAAGGGAGGCGTTTTTTCCTCTACTCTCCTTTCTCTTTTGATTAGACTTGTTTTCTTTCTCATGTTCAATCCCTATTTCTAAGGTACAAGACTACCTTTTTTCTATCCTCTGGTGGCTTTAACGAATCTTTCTTAGGCTAGTCAGACTTAGGACAAGACAGATCACGCAATGAAACTGGTTTTCAAGAGTAGTAACCCCACCCTGGGGCATGGTGCCCACCCTCACAGATAGAGCTCCTTCCTGGGGTAGAGAGGAAACCCTGGTGGCATAGTGGTTAAGACCTATGGCTGCTAACCAAAAGGTCAGCAGTCCGAATCTACCAGGCACTCCTTGGAAACTCTATGGGGGCAGTTCTATTCTGTTCTATAAGGCTACTATGAGTCGGAATTGGCTTGACGCCAACGCATTTGATTTTTTTTTTTTTTTCTGGGGTAGAGAACCCCGCTTTGGGTTCTGCTTAGTGTGACTTTTCCCTACCAAGTAGCTGGTCTTGTCCAAAGAGAGTTTTGAACAGCACCCCAGTCCCTACAACAAATTACTCCTCCGATTTCCTCATCTGCCTGCCATGTAAGAGCAGTCAGTCTTTCTCCTCTCAACTTGCAAATTTCCTTCCCTTTAATCAGATGGCCACTTCTTTCTAATTTTCTTCAGGAAATCTTCCCCTCAAGAAGTGATGATTTTCTCCTTTACTACCTGTCTTAGTTATCTAGTGCTGCTATAACAGAAATACCACAAGTGGATGGCTTTAACAAAGATAAATTTATTCTCTCACGGTCTAGGAGGCTGAAGTCCAGATTCAGGGTGCCAGCTCCTGGTGAAGGCTTTCTCTCTCTCTGTTCTGGGGGAAGGTCCTTTGCATCTTCCCCTGGTCTAAGAGCTTCTCAGTGCAGGGACCCGGGATCCAAAGGACATGCTGTGCTCCTGGCACTTCTTGGTGTTATGAGGTCTCCGTCTCTCTGCTCACTTCTCTCTTTTATATCTCAAAAGAAATTGACTCAAGATACAACTTAATCTTGTAGATTGAGTCCTGCCACATTAACATAACTGCCTGTAATCCTACCTCATTAACATCATAGAGTTAAGATTGAGATTTACAACACAGAGGACAGTCACATCAGATGACAAAATGGTGGACCATCACACAATACTGGGAATCATGGCCTAGCCAAGTGGACATACATTTTGGGGGGACACAATTCAATCCATGACACTATCCCTCTTTACTACTACTCCTACTACAACACACACACACACACACACACACACACCGAACAGGTAGTTTCTCTCACATAAAACACATCCACACTATGAAATGTGAAATGAAGGCCAGCCCAAATCGAGAGTATGCTCTCAAAAAGCAATTGACTTTTTCACAAAACTTCCATTTAGTAACACCAAATACTAGCGGTAACAAAGAGGACTTGATAGAAAAGCCTTTTTCTTTTCTCAATTATTTGCACCGTATGTAACCCCTGACAATCCAGTCCACTTTTAGGCTTGGTGGAAAACGATGGGCTTGGGCTGCCTGTGAAGTCTCCTTCTTCCCGCCATCCTTGACACCAATGCTGATATTGACTTGCGAACACTCATCTGTGCCTGGGATTAGGATAAACCGAATTCCTGTCCTGATCAAGGTAGGATAACTCTGGTATGAAGAACTGCTGGTATCCTGAGGCCAATATTCCCCAGACAGCCTGCTCAGCACCACCTTGGAGTCTGTGAAATGAGAATTCTTAGACCCAAACCAGGCGCTCTGTGTCTGCATTTCTGGTATGGGGCTGGGGATGTGCATTTTAGTAAGTTTCTGGGGTGATTCTAATGCATGCTGAAGTTTAGAACCACTTCCTCAGCCACTAGGGACCAAAGCCCCGTTCCCTACTGCTTTCTTCACAACTTTCTTCCCAGTCTTGTATTTTTCATTATTTTCTTGACACCTGCTTTCTTTCACCCTCTTCTAATAGCTTCTCTGTTGGTGAAATAACCTTCTCCTCTTCAGCTTTTACCACTTAACCCAGCCTTCTTGGCTTCTCTGCTTTCTGCCTTGTCTTTTCACACTTCCTTAATTTATCTGCTGGCTTCTCTCTGGACACTGCTTATGGCCTCTCCTGCGATGGCACTGTGACCAAATGCTTTCCTAAATCCTCCAGACAGTGTCTCCAAAACACATTCTTCTGATGTACTACATATTGTGTATCGCTCTTCTTTGCACCTGTATTTCTGGAGAAAGGTTCTCGGCAGCAGGTTTGTGCCCTGTACCCAGGAGAGGCCAGGCTGGACCTCTGTGCTCTGTGGGAACTAACCATACTTCACCAAGGGCCCATGGACCAGCCTCTTCACTGTAGGATGGGAGGCCCCTCCTCTGTGCAAGCTTTCTGCAGACCAGCCTACATCCCCTGAACCTTCTTTGCTGGGCAAATGCCCAGGCACTACTGCTTCCTATCTCACCACTGATGGATAAGAAAACCATCCCTGGCTATTCTTCTAGAGCCAGAGGAGAGCAGAGACTATGTCCCTGCTTCTCATCACATTTGTCTGCATCAGCCTCCCCTCATCTTCCCTCCCACCCCCAAGCCTTTTTTCCCAATTAACCAAAACCAAAGGCTGCTCCAAATGCCCATGACACAGACCCGAGGAGGGAACTCTCTACCTGTCTGGCATGCTGTACTTACACTAATAAGCAACCTCCCTCTCGTTTCCCCTTTCTTTGCTCCTTACTATGGCCCATCTCAGTCACTTGCTTTCCACTAAACATTTTAATTTTTCACTCCATTTTTATTTCTTCTTATTCTATTTTATTACTTTACCTCAGCCTTCCCCCGCCCCCCCCCCCCCAAAATCCTTTGTGCATCAGAATTACCTGGGGAGTGTTTTAGTAAAACAGTTGTCCAGGCATTAACCCCCAGGTGTTGGGGTTTGTAGGAAGCTCACCAGGTAAATGAGAACCACTCATTTATACCCCCTGTTTCTGCTCACCAGTATCGACTATCCATGTTTCCACAGTACTTGATATTTGTGAACTGCCACAGAATCCCTTCACTGGAACGTCTCTCAACCACATCAAGGATACTCTCTTAGAATAAGCTTTAACATTACCGCTGAGAAAGCTGAGGCTTGGAGACGGGATAGCTAACCTGAAAACGAAATGAAGACACCTCACCTGCTACCTGACCTCACCTGGCATCTGATCTCATCTAGTTCAAAGTTATTTCTTCCCTCTTTTCCGTGACCCTAAGCCCTCTCTTCTAGGGACATTGATTCTCACTCTTAGAGGCGATTTCCTCAGAGACTTCCTAATAATTTGGCCACCCAAATGACTTTCTCTTCTAATGAGAGCACCCAGGCGAGCTTGGAAGTCCTCAGGCGGGCCCAGAAAGTGAGAAGGAAAACTTATTTTCACAACTCTTGATTTTTTGTCCATTCGGATGACTCCAGCCACGTTCTTCAAATGGAAGTATCTTCTCATGACTCCTTTTCATCCCCAGAGCTTGAGCGCTACAAAATCCTGCTTCGGCAAACTCAGCATTCGTCTTCCCTGAGTCCTTGGGCAGGAAGAAGTGCCTGCGTTTTAAAAACTGTCTGGGTGGCTAAATTACGGCAACTTTTCCCCGGGACAGAGTTGTTCAGATATTAAAACCCTCTCTACTGAGCACGATAACCTTTCTCACACCTCCACAAAAAGCAGTTTTTGCTGTGCTCATTAACATGATTTGTTTTGAGTTTCTGATGAGTATAATTTTTCAGGTAGCAATGTTTTATTCTTACTAGCAACTGCTTAGAAAGCCTGTGAAGTGCTGAAGCACCAGTTAAGCACTATTAATCAAAGGCTAAATGCTTTTAAACATCTCTATCTCTTTTTCTAATTGAAAAATAGAGCTGTTTGGGTAAGTTTATGAGGTGACCTTGACTGAATTAAAGAGGTCTGGGATGGTGCAGGCTTCAAACCCATATTTGATGATTTTTAAAAAATGACTTCACTCTAATTAAGCAAGAATTAGCATGAAATATTTGTTTCTGAAAGGTTAAAAGAATTCCTCTGAGAAAGCAGCTCTCTTGTTGTAGAACATAAGAAAGCACTGTGGATAGTTTTCTAGAAAACGCTTTAACATGGCACTGATGAGCTGGCATCAATGATAACATCTTTAGGAGCCTAAATGTTATACCGTGGTGCAAAAAGTCCAATTCACATTTTAATTTCTATTTTAAAAGCCCAAGGACCTAATGACTCTCACTTAATAAAAAATTCAAGATATATTTTCCATATTTGATAATTTCAACCAAGTTCTAGGAGAAAGTTACAAATGTTACCTTACTTTTATCTTTTCTTTCTCCTTCCTCTTAGATTCCCTCTTCACCTCACCGTAGTCTTGCAATGTTGAATGATCTGAACCAACAGCTCATTCTTCCTTCTCTTTAGAGGAACATACAGCCTCCCTCGTATAAAGTTATAAAAGCCACAATCCACCAGTGGAGTGGGGAAGCGCTGGACACCTGTGGTGGTTTGGGGACTACTGCGTGTTCCTGGGGTGAGGAGGAACAGTCCTGACAGGAATACCACACACACTCTGCATCCCTCATTTCTGCTCTTGTCAGCCCAAAGGGGGCAGTAATGGTTCAGTGGTAGAATTTTCACCTTCCACACAGGAGAGCTGGGTTCAATTCCTAGCTCTGCACCTCAAGTACAGCCACCACCGTTCTGTCAGTTGGAGACCTGCATGTTACTGTGGTGATGAAAAGGTTTCAGTGGAGCTTCTGGACTAAGACAGCCTAGGAAGAAAGGCCTGACGATTTACTTAAAAAAAAAAAAAAAAGAAAAAACAGCCAGCGAAAACCTGATGGATCACAACAGTCTGATACCTTTGTGCATGGGGTTACCGTAAGTTAGGGGCTGACCCGAAGGCAGGAAACCACCACCACCACCACTTCAGAGTGCCGTGTAGACAAGGATAAGGATAAGGAGTCAGAGGGATCTAAGAGAAAGAAAATGGACTTTGAATCTGATAGCCTTAGCTAGTCCTAGCATAGCCACTTAACCAGCTAGGAGACCTTGGGCAAGTTACTAAACCTCCAGGGTCTGAAATCTCAGGGTCCTCATGTGAAAAGCGTGGTCAATACTGTGAAGATTAACAACAGGTAGTATTTTTGTCTAGAATGAAGTGCAAAAATATCCCCCAAAAGATCAAAAATTAGCTCTTCCTAGTTTTAATTTTCTATTCATTCATTTAACAAATTCTTGTCCACCTACTATGTACAAAGCAATACGCTGGGCATTGTGGGGACATTCACGGAGGAATAAGCATATGGGGTGGAAGGTCTTCCATCTCAGCATGTTCTCACCTTTATTTGCTTAAAAAATCCATCTAAACAAAAAACCTCTAAGGCTAAGATATACTTCAGATCAATGGGTTTACAGAATTTGTTCTCATATACTCTCTGTTCCTGTGGTTCTTAATGATAGTGGTTGTTGTTGTTGCTGTCAGTTCCTGCCAAGTCCACTTCAACTCATGGTTACCTTAACCCAATAGCAACCTTATGTATAACAAAATGAATTACTGTCTGGTCCTGTGCCATCTTCATGATCATTGTTGCTATGTTTGAGTCCACTGTTCAGGCTACTGTGTCAATCCATGTTATTGAGGGTTTCACTTGTTTTCCTGACCCTCTACTTGACCATACATGATGTCCTTTTCTAGCAATTGGTCTTTCCTGAAGACGTTTCCAAAATAGGCAAGATGAAGTCTCACCATCCTCACTTCTAAGGAGCATTATGGTTGTATTTCAGTTAACACAGATTTGTTCTTTCTTCCGGCAGTCCACAGTATATTCAATATTCTTCACCAATGCTGCAGTTCGAATGCATCAATTCTTCTGTCTTCTTTCTTCATTGCCCAGCTTTCACATGCACATGAGGTGATCGAAAAGACCATGGTTAGGGTCAGGTGTACCTTAGTCATCAAGTGACAAAATGTTAGAATTTACCTGACAGTTTTTAGCTGTGACTTCTGAGAGCATAGAGATTGGAAACTGCATGAACTCTTGATCCAATGGTACTCCAGGAAAATGTCTCCTCCATGATATGCTACTATGGTATTTCAGAATTGATAAACAAGCTGTCAGATCGAAGACTGAGTATCATTTAGACTTATAAGACTTTGCTAATTTTTGTTCCTTAGTCTTATACTGTAAAACAAAGGGTATCATAGTTCCATGAACATTACAGAAATTCACTGATTGTGGTTTTAGTTTTATTACTACTTTACGACATTGTTTAAGAAAATTCACAAAGGCAAAGAGCTAAGGATGGAGAAATGAATGGCTTTAGTATGTTCGGATTATATACACTATACTAGAAAAGTCTAGTATAGCAGGTGGAGACATTTCATAAATCGGTAAATCATTAAAAGAAGGAAATACCTCATTCTGCCTCCAAAAGATTTGCCAAATATATGTAGTAGCTTAAGTTGTACCTGAAAACTTGTAATTATAAAAAAAATACCAAGTATAAACTTTGGTATTTATTCAACTTATTATTATCCAGAGTGCTAAAATTCATTTTTCTCATTAATTTAGAAAATTGGACAGGGAGGGAGGACATATTACTTCCAAGATTTCTTCCAGATCAAAACTTCCCTGAGTCTGTGAATCTCCACGAGCTTGGTATTATTGCAGAGGCTCTCCCTCAGACTTTTATTTTTAAGGAATATTGAGAGGTACGTTTCATAAAGAATAGCCTCGAGGACAGGGAAACAGGGAGAGGTGCTTCAGTAAGTCCTGAAATTGGATGGAGAGTCAATAAAAGCTATGTTGAGGTAGGCCCTCCCCAGCCCTGGGGGTGCAGAGGAAACGTGGCATGAGCTGGGCAGTCGAAGGGCTGATACTGTAGCCTGGATGATTCCAGATCAACCATCAAGTGCACGCCTGTGTTTTAAGGAGTATCTTTATTTTTTTTCTTTACCTCTTTGGAAAGTTAAGAAATGAAAAACTGGGGTGTGCAGTTTCCTAAAGAAAATGCGTGGCATGGCCTTCACCTCTTCAAAGTGCTTCTTCTTGCCTAGAGCTGTAGAGCAAAATAGAACCTCTGTTTTGAGAAATCAGTATCGGTCAACTAGAAAAGGGATTGCACCAATTTCCTGAATATTCTTTAAAGGTGGTATTTCTGTTGGAATAGGCTTCAAAACACTTTGCCGAGTGTACTGCCTATGTGCCTGTGCTGAAGCAAATCTTTTTCATGCTGGAAAGACTGTCTAAGCCCCACACCCCACACGCCAGTTTGTCTGCATTAACTTTGTAAGGTAATGAATGTCTCTAGTCCACTATTGCCTCCAAACACCATCATGGCGCCATGGGCAAGGCAGGAATTCAAAATCATTGGTTACATAATTTGGTTAAAAAACCCAGTGCCGTCAAGTCGATTCTGGCTCATGAGACCCTATAGGGCAGAGTAAAACTGCCCCATAGGGTTTCCAAGTAGCTGCTGGTGAATTCCAACTGCTGACCTTTTGGTTTGCAGCTGAGCTCTCAGCCAATGCACCACCAGGGCTCGCTGACTCTTAAAATGCCACTTAAGGCATTTCGAGATATGCTGGAGCCTTTTCCCTGTAAAATGTGGTGATGCCATAGGAAGGCCACTACCTGGGGAAGAAGGAAACCCGTATCGAGTTCTAGCCTTTCCAGTTACTGTCTATGCCACATTGGCCAAACCACATAACTTTACAACATGGGACAGCATTTTCCTATTTGTGAAAAAAGGGAGGAAGTGTACAAGATGATTTGTAAAGTTTCTTCTATAACTAAAGAGACTCATCACCAATCCGCCTGAGGACGAGAACTCACCAATTCTGCCTGATTAAGAACTTGAATTTTTTTCTTGAATCCTTTATTCAGTAGTCATGCAAATTAACAGCCGTTAGGATAGGAAATTATAAGACAATGTGGTCTGAAGATATAAGCATATTATGCTAAATTAAGTGAGGAATTTTGCTAATTTAAAGTAAAAAAAGACACTAGTTGCTATTCATTACCACTTTTAACTTGCCCAAAATGAGTGAAAATAGCCAGGTGGTATCCCTCAAGCTACATGAATTTTAAAATTATATACCCTGGAAATTGAAGTTTATAGCAATAAAAAAAATGATTATCACAGGCTCTCCCATATCTAACTGGTTTAGACTCTCTTCTCTTTCGCTTGGTCAAATGTCCAGAGAGGGACTAAGCGCTCAGCAAATCTTCTCTCCAGTTCAAGACACAATGTGTGAAGCCTTCTGGGAAGTGGCTACAGAAGGGAAATGTTACCTGAGACTCCTCATCATGCAGGGAGTCCCTGTGTCGTGCAAATGGTTAACATGCTCAGCTGCTCACTGAAAGTTTGGAGGTTCAAGTCCACCCAGAGGCACCTCAGAAGAAAGGCCTAGCAATCTAATTCTGAAAAACCCTATGGAACACAGCTCTGTGACACACATGGGGCCTCCAAGAGTCAGAGTCTACTTGATGGCAACTCTTTTGTTTTGTTTTTATCACTAGCAGAGAAAGTGGGGGGCAGAAGTTGGAAAACAGAGTCCGTAATTGGAATGCTGCAGACAGGGTGCTGCAGGTTCTTTCATGAGCCTCCCGTAACTTCTAGAGCTGTGGTGTCTCAGAGCTTTGCTTTTCACTTGGACCATGTTGGGTCATTTTCGCTTGAAGCAGGTGGTATTCCTCAAGCTAGGTAATTTTAAAATTAATATTTACTGTTTTAGTTACTGAAATAATAAATGTACATATTGTGGACCTTTCTGAAATGCACAAAGAAAACTAAAATCACCTATAATCACACCATCTAAAGGTAATTACTCTGAATATTTTGATCTATGTCCTTACAGGTTTTTCCCTAATATGTACATCGTGAATACAATACCTAAACAATGAAAACACAATTAGAGTTATCTGTACATACTGATTTGTAACTGCTTTTATCACTTAGTGATATATTTTGAACCGTCTCTCATGCCATAATAATAGTGTCCTATTTTTTAAGACATGATTTTCTGTAAAGGCTGCTCATGGGTATGCCATTAATTAACTAACATTTATGGGTATTTGGGGCCCTGGTGGCACAGTGGTTAAGAGCTTAGCTGCTAACCAAAGGGGTGGCAGTTCAAATCTACCTGGAGCTCCTTGGAAACCCTATGGGACAGTTCTACTCTGTCCTATTGGGTCACTCTGACTTGGAATTAACTCCATGGCAATGGTTTGGTTTTGGTTTTATTTGTGTTACACATTTAGGGGTTTCTAAAGTAATTTTGATAACAGGACCTTTAAGTAGTTGCTTCAAGCAAAAATGACCCAACATGGTCCAAGTGAAAAGCAAAGCTCTGAGACACCACAGCTCTAGAAGTTACGGGAGGCTCATGAAAGAACCTGCAGCACCCTGTTTGCAGCATTCCAATTACAGACTCTGTTTTCCAACTTCTGCCCCCCACTTTCTCTGCTAGTGATAAAAACAAAACAAAAGAGTTGCCATCAAGTAGACTCTGACTCTTGGAGGCCCCATGTGTGTCACAGAGCTGTGTTCCATAGGGTTTTTCAGAATTAGATTGCTAGGCCTTTCTTCTGAGGTGCCTCTGGGTGGACTTGAACCTCCAAACTTTCAGTGAGCAGCTGAGCGTGTTAACCATTTGCACGACACAGGGACTCCCTGCATGATGAGGAGTCTCAGGTAACATTTCCCTTCTGTAGCCACTTCCCAGAAGGCTTCACACATTGTGTCTTGAACTGGGGAGAAGATTAACTGAGCGCTTAGTCCCTCTCTGGACATTCGACCAAGCGAAAGAGAAGAGAGTCTAAACCAGTTAGATATGGGAGAGCCTGCGATAATAATTTTTTTTATTGCTATAAACTTCAATTTCCAGGGCTTCTAAGTATCATCTACTGGCAAGTAGAATTTTTGAGAAAGGGAAGGAAGCAATTGCTTATTTTGTTAGTTGTGTGGTCCTTAGCTGTGTGGTTAACTGGAATTCTATGAGATGTCCCCTTGTCCTCACTTTCTGTATTCACATGGTAGACCTAGCATCTTCGGGTATTTGATTAATGAAGTTCATGGGCAGCAGAGTTAGGGGTCAAAGCATAATAGCTTTATGTCACCAACTGTGTTTTGAAGAACCATGCAGTATGAAAGCAGAGGGGTATTAGGACAGTGACGTTAATAAACAGTATATCATACTGCTAAGAAGTTGGTAACAGCGTATGTTTTAATGTGGTCTGGTATTGATTTTTTGGGCCAGTGTCCCACTTTAACAGTGTTACAGTCACACTTCGAGATTTTAGATGGAGAAGTATAGAAGAAAATCAATAGAGACTATCTTTGTGCTACCAACAGGCCTATGTATCTGCAGCTTCTCTGCCACGCTCACATTTAAAGGACCTAAAAGATGCTCTTGGAAGTGCTCGTCCAGTTATCAGGCTTAATAACCTCAGGTATCTACTCTGACCACCTCAAAGATTACACCCTTAACTCCCAAAGGGTCACTCAAAAGAGCCCATGATTTAGAACGGGAAATCGACTCGATGGCAGTGGGTTTGGTTTTTTTGGTTTACACACTCATTTGGAAACCCTGGTGGCGTAGTGGTTAAGAGCTACAGCTGCTAACCAAAACGTCAGCAGTTTGAATCCACGAAGTGCTCCCTGGAAACCCTATGGGGCAGTTCTACTCTGTCCTATAGGTCACCACGAGTTGGAATCAACTCATTGGCAACAGGTTTGGTTATTTTGGTTTAAACACTCATTTGCTCTATATTTCCTATTTAATTAACATATCAAAACGAAGCTTTTTAGAAAAAGTTTAATTTTTATACAAGGAGGTCTGTCTGAAAACAAAGTCATATAGAGTGATAGTTAATAAGCTTTTGAAAATACATACAATGATGGTTATATAGTTAAGCTGTGCAGAAGAAAAATATTAGAAACCAAAACACTTTTGTAGTGTTATAACTAACACAGTTTTATTTTCTTCTTTCTTGATTATTCTGCATCATCAGATTTTCTAAAATTACCAGGCATTACTTTTATATGAGGGTCAAAGTTTTATTATTAAAATGTTATATGCTTAAATTTTTTTTTTTTTAATCTGGTATGAGTGTTTTTCTTCAAGAAACTCCTAGAATCACAGGTGAGCACTTGACAAAATACTTCACTGTTGAAAAGGATAATCCCCTTTCCATAATCATAAATTCATACTCGATGCTTTCAGACTAAAAGGGAAAATTGGGAATACACGCTACTAAAGAATTCTTTCCTACATTTAGGAAAGAAAAAAAAAAAAAGTTTACAAACTTACCCAGACTCTGTCATCTAAACTCCCTCAAAAATATTCTTGTTTTTTCCAGAAATTGTGGAAACCACACTTAAATCCCAACAACACTGTGTTAATTTTGCTGAAGCGCAAGCTGAAAACATATTTTAACATCCTGTCAGAATGAGAGACTAAGAGTGTCGATAAAATGACACTAAAATAAATGTAAATTTAGATTGCTGTTACAAGTGGCTGCCTGGCTCTGGGAAGATGTTAGGTTGCTATAGTATTTTCCATAGCAACTTTGTATCTTATTACATAAATAATCCCTCGGTGTCCTTAAAGCCTGCTAAGTAAACAGGATTAAGTCTGTTCTCCTATATAATGATCTTGCCTCAAACCTTATCAGAATGAAATGCCCCCAAAACATAATAAACTGTAATCTAGATAATGGGTGCTGCTTGCTGGCCGTTTATCTAAACCCTTCCCAGGTCAAGGTCTCTGCTGTTCTCCCTTCCCGGAGATCAGCTGTTAACTTCCTCACTTTTCCCCTTTGCCTGCAAATTGCTGCACCAGGGTCAAGAGGCTCATATTAGTAGGCAAGAGGCCAGGGCTAAATTTTGTAGGAGTTCGTTCTGTAGAAAGGAGCCCTGGTAGAACAGTGAGTGCAGGGCTCCTAACCGAAAGGTTGGTGGTTCAAACCCACCAGTGGCATCACAGGAGAAAGATGTGGCAGTCTGCTTCCATAAAGATTTTCAGCCTCTGAAACCCGATGGGGCAGTTCTACTCTGTCCTATAGGGTCTCTATGAGTTAGAATCGACTCAAAGGCAATGGCGGTTTGCTCTGTAGATGCTGCTGAAAGAAACATGCTGGACCATCACACAGGTAACCAAAGAACTCACCCAACTCCAAAGCAAGTAGTGGCCAGGTTTGGGTTGTTTAAGAAACTCAGCTGGAGCTCACCCGGGTTTTACGGTGCTGGAGCTGCAACACGTTGAAAAGCGAAAGTACTGGGGAGAATCCTTGGTCTCCTGGACACAATGCAGTTTCAGCAGCACAAATTAATTTTCCGTGAAACAGGTGACTATGGCAAGTTTGAGGATATGTGAGATAGATGCCAGGAATCATGGCATTGTTAGGTGTTACATAAGAATAGAATTATAAGGGGGCTCAGCTTAAAGACCATTTAGGCTAGAAATGTGAATCTACAGAACAGATCGACCCAGACTGCTTGGGCAGAAGGAGTACCTCCATTAAAAAGGAATCCTTTACTACCCAATCAGTTTAATAGCATCTGTCTTCTGGCATCTCAGAGGTAAAGCAGTTTACAAAAAGAATTTCTACACTTTTCAGAAACATATCCACTATAAAAAGAGAATTGGAACTGAAGACTCTATCCAAAATAAACATTTATTTGAATTCCTTTAGCAATATTAACACGATTAAAAAAAAAAAAAAAGGGAACAAGAAGAGCTGTGTTTCCTTGCAAATGAAGGTCTATTTCCAGAGTTTAGGAGTGGGCCATAAATTCCTATCTCCATTACCATGAAGCCGGAAGAAATGGATGGTGGCTGGCTACTATTACTGGATGTTTTGAACAAGGACCCAACAGATGGATCCTGATCAAAAGGAGAAAAGGCATGGAACAGAACTTCAAACTCATATGGAAACCAGACTTACTGATCCACCGAGACTGAGGGAAACCCCAAATTTAATACCCAGAAATAATCTTTAAACCTTGAATCAAAACTATCCCATGAAGCTGTCGTTAAACAGTTTAGCCCAATTAATTAAAAAGGTTGCCTAAGCATAGTGATTAACCACTAAGCAAGGTATGCGCGAGCTTACTGTGTTTACTTACTAATCTGTAATGCAGAATTTCACATCGGTTTCACCACATCAAAGGTGAAATTGTGCACTACAGATAAGTAAGCACAAGCAAGCCCATGCATACTTTGCTTATTGGGTAATCCATCCTGATGGTGACAAAATGTGATGTAACCAATGTCACTGAACTATTCATGTAGAAATTGTGCATGGATGTTTGGTTATGTATATTGCCACCCAGAATAAATATTAAAAAAGAGAGAGAGTTTAGGTGTGGAGCAGGCTACTCAGCCCACCTGGGGAGATTTCTCTCTTCATCTTTAAGCCATATTAGTTTTATTTGATCACATTTCCTCGTTTGGCACTTGAGTTCCCAAAATGTTCTGTTGTGTTTGAAAATGAAAAGCTCATCTTTAGTTTGGTAGTCACCAATGGGAGGACACACACCACTGCTGTTTCTCTTTCAGGAGATGATGTCCTAGGCTACCATTACACATGAAAACAGCAGTGTACGAACGAACAGCTTCTCCTTCCTTGCTTGGATTCACCCCTGACGCTCCTGCCTTTGGGGTCTCTGGTGCGGGAGCCAGTCCCTGACATGTGGCTTCACACAAGCCATCTTACTTTCGATGACTGACTGGGCTCATCCCTCCGCCTAGTTCTAGTGAGTTCCAGAGTAAGCCTCTTAGGTCACACTCAGTGTTTCCTAAAAGGAAACCTCTACCAGCTGTGAGTGACACGCCCCCCCCCCCCCCCCCGCCTCAGCTGTGACCCCTCCTTCTTTACCTGCCCAGGCCAGGGGCAGAGGTGGCAGGGAGCCTCTTCCTAGGTTTGGGCCTGATGTAATCTTCCTGTTGGACAGGCATCTTTTAGATTTTTCAAAAGCACTACCATGTAGGAGTAAACTAAGAAAGAGGAAGGCAGTCTTGGTGTTCAAAGAGATCAAGGGGATAGGCAGATAGCCTTCTTATTAATTTTTTAACCTTCAGCCTCCAGTTACATGTAAAACTATTCAGACACACTGAACACTGCTAACTCCAACTGAACTTAATTATGAGTTCCCTAATTTGATTCAGTTGGATGAAAGATTTGAAAAGTCCTTGTTTGACTTCTTATGAAAATAACAAATTAAAAAAATATCTGCACCTCTGTTGTGGTGAGTTCCCACAGAAAACCAAAAATCCAGAAAACATTCTTCATAATGAAAAGTGTTAGGTCCTACAAAGAGCTCAGGGTTTAAAGGAAGTGTAATTAAAATTTAAGAACATGTGCTGTTTATTATGCCAGGTTTAAGGGTCATCTATTAATCAAGGGACATTTTTAGCTTCGCTCGTATAAAATTTGTGTTCGACATATAAAAAAAAAAAAATATATACTCACCAAATATTGGCTGAATATACAAACTGGGTAGTGATATTCATTTTGGTTTACACTGAATTTAATTTACTGGCTTTAGAACACATTTGGTATTAGGCACTGTATTTTAATTAACTTTAAATACTTATTTCTTCTCTTTAAAAAGTCTCACCCTCAAGGGCAGGATGTGACTGTACCCAACCCTCTCTCTGTCACCTAGGTTCACAGTACCTTGGACATAAGAAGTTGCTTAATAAATGCTTGCTGATAATGAGGGTGATGCTGGGTCACAACTCTCTGGTCCGTGGCCTACTTGGCATGTGACAATGAATTCTGTATGTATAAAGTTCTGAACGTATTAGAGAAATGAATCATATTTCTTTAAGCATCCTTCTTAACACTTGCCATTTACATTTAAATTGAACTAAAGCAAATATTTTCAGGGTTACCATCTTCTTATCTATTTAAAGGACAAAGGCATCAAAACCAGAAATGCCAAGAGGAGGAGAATATGCAATTCAAGTCAACATTTATTGAGCACTTACTTGGTGAAAAGCCCAGGACCAGGTGGAGAATGAATAAGAAAACAAGCATAGCTAACTAACATTTACTGACAGCTTGTTATGTGCTCAAGGTAAGTGCTTTCTATGTATATTTTAATTCTCACAATGCTAAAATGAATAGACTTCTATCAGGGGAGGCCTTACAGTCTAAAATAGTCATCCTCTTTCCTTTCCTCCTTGTGTGTATCCTTATGTCCCACTCCACCCCCAATCTGGGGAAAGGAGAGAGAGAGGAGGCGAAGGATGGAAAGAGAGAGACAGAGGGAGAGAGAGAAAAGGAAAGGAGCTCAAAAATGGATCTGGCTTTTAAAGTTTGGCTTGATTACAGTAGGAGGCACACTATGCAATAATAAATCTGAATTTTTATCAAAAATTATCTTCACACGATGCCCGGGACAGGATGCCAAATTTTCTTGAATGAATGCTTCACAACAAACCTGTCTTGATTTTTTACATTATTAACTAAATTCATTTGCATTTTTATCAGCATCTTAGTTTTCCTCCAGCAAACTCCTTTTCCCTTTTAAGATCCAACTGATTAGGAATAATGGACTACCAGCCCAGAATTATGTTGCAGTTACAGAAGTATTGAGGAACTCTAGTCAAAGACACATTGTAAATTACTCTATGTGGTATGGAGCGCTGGTGGCGCCGTGGTTAAAGGCTATGGCAACCTATGGCTGCTAACCAAAAGGTCAACAGTTTGAATCCACCAGCCGCTCCTTGGAAACCCTGTGGGGCAGTTCTGCTCTGTCTTATTGGGTCACTATGAGTTGGAATCAACTCAATGGCAATAGGGTTGGTTTGGTTTACATGTGGTGCGAAGCAAAAGTGTAATTATATATTCTTCGTTAACTAAATAAGCAAAGATATATTGAAAATACTTCTTTTTCTAAAAAAATTAAACCCAAGGTATCATAAAAGTTCTTATATAATAAATTGTGTACTTCCTAGAAACCAAACAAAGTCAGTTCTCTCCATTTCCCCCAAGAAATAGAACCCACGCAGGTTAGAGAAAACTCTTAACACAGGTTTTTGTTCTGGTAACCAGCAGCTGCCTGTGAGGCACCTCCAATTTATGGCCACCCCACGTGTATCAGAGTAGAACCGTGCTCCACAGGGTTTTCAATGGCTGATTTTTCAGAAGTAGATCACCGGGCCTTTCTTCCAAGGTGCCTCTGGGTATACTCAAACCTCCAGCCTTTCAGTTAGTAGCCAAGGGTGTTAACCATTTGTACTATCAGGGGCTCCTCAGTTCTAGTAACCCACTTTGTGGAGTCAATTCTGACTCATAGTGATCCTACAGGACAGAGTAGAACTGCCCCACGGGGTTTCTAAGGAGCGCCTGGTGGATTCGAACTGCCGACCTTTTTTGGTTAACAGCTGTAGCACTTAACCACTACACCACCAGGGTTTCCTCAGTTCTAGTAGGTAAACAAAATGCAAGTCCAGCAGTGGTGGACTGAAGCCCAAGCACACTGCGGGGAGACAGGCAGGAGGCTCCATGGAGGATCTTCTTTTCTGGAAACTCCAAGAACATGTCAGCTACTGTCCAGGTCTGCTCAGCCTCTAACTAAAATGTTGGAGCTTCGAGTCCACCCAGAGGTACCTCGGAAGAAAGGCCCTGTGATCTGATTCTGAAAAAAATCAGCCACCGAAAATCCCCTGGAGCACAGTTCTACTCTTGAGGTCGCCATGATTTGGAGTTGACTCCAAGGCGACTGGTTACCTAGGTCTGGGGCAAAATCTCACCATTTTAGCAGAAAGAAAAAGGGTAAGGGATTCTTTAAAAGGCAGAAAATTTACTTCCATTTCAGCTTTTGGCAATTTCCCTGTCAGTGAATTAGATTGCTACATTTTGAGAGGCCTGTCAGGCAGTGACTGACAGATGCAAATTTGTACCTAGAGATGAGTGATGTGTCACCTAACTAGATCCCACTGAAAGGTGTGTTTCCCTCAGGCGGCCCTCTGCAGTCCCTTCCTTCAAGCAGCAGCTAGGAGAGACTTGTCTGTGGCTTGGTCAAAAGACCAGACGGGAATTCTTTCTGTCAGGTTGCCCTCCTGGAATATATAAGGTTGAAAGAAAAACAATTGCCTGCATTTTGGCGGGATCTTCAGGACCCAGTAGAATAAAAAAGGCTGCTTTCTTTCCCTTCCCTCTAATCAGTCCTGTGTTTTCTTTATAAACCCTGGTCCACCTCATTTTACAAAGCACAAAAAGACTTGGAACTCCTTGGGGTCTGGCATTTGAACTCCGGCTCTTTCATTTCTCCCCTCGGCACGCAAGATAGAACATGCACAGCACTTTGTTCATTAATTCTGCTGACCAAGTAACAAGACTGGCAAAAGTTACCAAAAGTTCATGTCCTACCTCATGCTTCTCGCAGATGCCTGGGGAATAAACCAAGAGGCTTATTAGGAAGAGAGCTTGTTATAGACTGAATTGTGTCCCCCCCAAAATATATGTTGGAATCCTAACCCTGATGCCTATGGATGTGATCTCATTTGGGAATAAGGTTTTCTTTGTTATGCTAATGAGGCCATATCAGTGTAGGGTGGGTCCCAAACCTAATGACTTTTGAGCAGATTAGACACAGAAAGAAGCAAGCACAAGATAGATGCTGCATGGAGATCGTCATGGAACTGAAGTATGCTGGGTTAACAGAGCTGAGGCAAGGACCTTCCCCCAGAGTGCATACAGAAAAAGAACTTTCCCCTAAAGCCAGTGCCCTGACAACTGAATTCTGACAACTAACCTCCTAAACTATGAGAAAATAAATTTCTGTTCATTAAAGCCACCCACCTGTGGTATTTCTGTTACAGTAGCACTAAGAGACTGAGACAGGGCTTTTCAGTTGAACTTCCAGAGAGGGCCTGTGGTCCCGGCCGGGGGAGAGGCCCTGGTCATTTCTATGAATGCTTCCACGACCAGGGTCAGCACCAACTCTGCAGGTATATGCTTGCTGCACAGCTTATAAAACTCCACACTCAACACGCTGTGCACAGTCATCATTATTCTGGTCCTATCCTAAGCAGGCTATGAAATTATACACATTTCTTACTTGGGAAACTGACAGGTTGTTTAAAAAGAAGCATCACAGGCACACAAAGCAAAAAAGCTACAGGTTCAAATCAGAATTTCTGACTGACTTAATTTTTTTTTTTTCTATACCTACCTTATAAGGATGTTAAGAATCCACATTTCATGTAAACTTCCCCCTCATCTAGAAACTTCAAAAAATGATGAAAACTTTTTTTGAGAAAAAATACTTTATTTATCTGAAGATCTTACTGAATATAAGTAAATCACACTAATAAGCCAAAAACCAAACTAGTTTCTTCAAGTCTATTCTAACTCATGACAATCCCATGTGTGTCAAAGTAGAACTAGCCACAGGATCTTCATGGCTGTGACCATTCAGAAGGAGATCACCAGGCCTTTCCTCCAAGGCACCTCTGGGAGGGTTTCAACCTCCAAACTTGGTTAGCAGCTGAGCGCTTCACTGTTTATACCACCCAGGGACTCTGTAAAACCACACTAACATTCGCTCCTTTTTTAAAATATCTGAGGGTTAATAGAATAAATAGAAAAGCTGTGAGGAAGCTGACCTCCTCAAGTAAACAAATCCACGTCTCCTAATAAAGCAGTCCTGAGAAATCTGGTATCAGCTTAAGAAGAGACATACATTGATGCATGAATGCCAGGTTCATTTTTCAGACAAAGGACATCTGGCTTCAGAAAACAGTGGCCTAGATTCCATCTCATTCTAAGCTTCCCTAAGAATGAAATGAATGCCATTTGAGGATGCAAGGGCTAAGGCAGTGGTTCGCAAATTTTGGCTTACGCCACGATCCCTTATAGGATTTAAATCACAGATCGTTGGCTCTCACTCCCACCCTCATTCCCAGAGCTTCTGATTCAGTAGATGTAGGGCAGGGCCCGAAAATTTATATTTCTATCAGGTTCCCGGGTGATGCCGATGTTGCTGACTGGGGAACACACTTTGAGAAACACAGCTTTCTGTATGTGCCCGGATGCAGAAGCTTTTCCTTGTGGTCATCATTTAGGCCTTCTGGCATTCTCTTCTAAAGCCTTGGAAAATGGAACATCCTGACCACTTTGGAATCTTGCTTTTTGCTTCTACAAACATATTAGCACAGACCCTGTATCCCTAGTCATCTGCATCTTTGTTACAAAGCCTGAGCCAGGTGCGTGTTTTATTCACTGGCCCATATGGGGAGACACATCCAATCTACGTCATCCTTCTGGATTTCTTTTTTAGAAATGTTGGCAACTGTGGTACCATCCTGGTCCTTCAGATAGTACCCTTCTCAGACAAGTAGTTTTCCTAGACATCTCCTATTTCTGAGGAAGCAGTTTCCCTGGTCTGCTTTTACATTACCAAGGAAGGGAGGGACTCACTTAGAGGAGAGAGTTTTAAAACAGCATCTCAGATTGGGCAGAGCACATAAAGCAAGGTTCTCTCTAAGCTTTTTTCCTTTTTACTTCTCAAAGGGTGACGTCCCTCGCTTAGTACCAAATAAGGGCACCCCTTTGAGTACAGATTAGGTGAACTAAAGTTTATTGGAAAAAAGTCTAATTCTCCAGCATATCGGCTCAGAGGCTGGAAAGCTTCTTTGGGGATTAAATGATTCCTTTTTAAGGAGTACACTGACTGAAACCAAATTCCATTTGCATTTCAGCATCAGCTGTGGCTGCCATACCCTGGAAATAGATTTTTATGGTGACAGCAAATATCCCTGAAAAAGGTATAATGGCTCCAGGTCTACATACGCATGCAAAAAAGGAACAACTGGAGCAACTGAAATCCCTATGTTCCCGAGAAGGAGTTTAAAGTTCCATTAATAAAAGGCAGAGCCACTCAAAGATGCAAGTTTAGTATAACTCAAATAAAAGTGAGTTATAGGGCCATTTCCTGATATTTATTCCCCAGCTAAGATTTGGAAGATGATTATGTACCTCCTGGGTAGGAGGCCGTTACCCGCATTACCTGATTCATCGACTCTCATTTTTTTAGTCGGGCTGTCACAGTTCTCATCATCCGACATCTCCATTTCTTCCTCACGACGGATGCCCATGAGCTGCTCGCTTTGAGCGTTCCGAAGCTCCTGAAATTGGAGGATACACTTGTGTCAGAGCCACGGACACATGTCAACATGCCTTTTCCAATGGTCTTTTGGTGTATTACGACTCATATATTGACATTTAGAATCTGGTGCTTCTACCTGCCAAACACTGCCCTACCTAATCCAGGACGAAGTCTGTGTGCCGTGGGGTAGTGGAAAGATCAATGGGTTTGGTGCCAGACTTGTGATAAATCCCTGCTCTACCAGTGACGAGCTGAGGGCTCTCGAGCAACTATTGAATCTCTCTGACATCTCAATTTCCGCCTTTGTATAAAGGGGATTTCTATCTGGGTGACTTCAAAGATTACACAGAAATGCCTATCATGGCTGGTACCTAGTAGGGACTCATGGTCTAGTGGTAAAGAACATGAGCAATGAAACTTAAAAGGCCTGGTCTACCACAGACCCTCTGGGTAATATTTGTTAAGTTTCTTCATTTCTTTTAGTTTCACGTTGCTCATCTACAATACTGTCATAATAACGGCTTTGAGGATTGAATGAGTTCGTGCATGTAAAATGGTATCATACCAAACACTTGGTTTGCTAAGGTGATAATGTTGACTATTTTATTCTTCACTCAGGGTGCACCTATATGTGTATATGTGCCTGTGTGACTACATACACATAAACACATCACATAAACCATTCAGATATCAAAATTGTAGAATTGTGAAAGATGTTGAGGAACAGAATACAAGCAGAAGCTTTTTTTTTTTTTTCGGTGTTTTGCATTATTTCACAGGGTTTTCTGTTTTTGTTGTGGTGTTCGTTTTGGCATCGCTTTTGAACCCATGGATCTTGGGATCGTACGTGCCTTTCTCCACTTGCTGGAGAGTGGCTGCAGTTATGCCATTTAATCTTATTGAGCCTTTCTCTACTCTGTCACAACGGGGATGATAATAATATGAGGCTGTTTAAATGCAATAGTGTGTGTGCAAATGCATTGTAAATAGTAAAGAACTACCAAATGGATTTTTTACTACTGTGGCCAAAATCAGGATATTTACAATACTGTATGTTAAATATTTTGTATCAATCTGTATATTATGTATTTTGTGGCTGCATATTCATTTTGTTCTCTTACATGTAAGATAACTGTCTTCAAAAAATTTACGACAGGGAAAGGGCTGCATTATTTTCTTTTTGTTCCCCCTTCAAACTGAAGTCTAAATAGAAGCCAAATAGTTAAAAATAATTTCATTTTTTAAAATAAACAAACTCAAGAGTAACAATGGAAACCCTGGTGGAATACTGGTTAAGTGCTACGGCTGCTAACCAAAAGATCAACAGTTCGAATTCACCAGGCACTTCTTGGAAACTCTATGGGGCAGTTCTACTCTGTCCTATAGGGTCACTATGAGTCGAAATCGACTCAACAGCAACGGGTTTGGTTTGTATGAGTAACAATAAAACTAAGTCATAATACTTAATGTATTAATGGAATGGCTTCAGACATAGTTACAGTGCCCATTTGATGGGTGTGCATGTATTAGTCCGTTACAGGCTCTTTCAGCTCCCTCCTTTCCTTAGTTCACAGACTTTAAATCGCAGCATGATGGAATGGAGATTATTTACTGCTAATGGTATTTGCACGGACAGCTCTGTACCCTGGGAACCACCACAGCAGAAAGACAGGGAAGGGGAGCTAAAAAGGCAAGGTCCCCAGAATGGGGCACACATGACAGGACAGCATTAAGAGGCCACTGGGATGATGGGCAAAAAAGGGCAAAAAAAAAAAAAAAAAGTTGCCATCAAGTTGATTCTTGTTCATGACAACCCCATGTATGTCAGAGTAGAACTCTACTCCAAAGGTTTTCCAAGGTTGATTTTTCAGAAGATCATCAGGCCTTTCGTCTGAGGCACCTCTGAGTGGGCTCAAATTGCCAACTTGTCAGTTAGTAGCCGAGTGCTTAACCGTTTGTACCACCCAGGGGCTTCTAGGGACAATGGGCATGAATGAAAGCGCAATTGGACCACGCCACCCAGAAGAAAGAGAGGTGCCGATTCCGTCTTTAACACCACCAGGTCTTGAAGACAGATGTTACATGTGATTAGTGTGGAAATTTCTAGGTTGTGGACAGCTAATTTCTCTATTGAGCCCAGTTCCCAAAGAGGAGGCTTGAAAATACTCGAAACAGGAAAAAAGTCAGGTGGAAAGAATAAATGAGGCTGAAAGGGCCTGTTGTTTAGTCCCTACTATTAATGACAAACTGTCATACAGTTGCTGTTCTTGTGGGGAAGGGTGGCAGAAAGGAAAAAAATGGAGGAAAAAAAAAAAGCTGAGGGTGTTTCCACAGGGTCCTCTGGTTCAGCAGTAAACCATTAGTACGTTCTAATAAATCTGTAAAGGTGTCGTAGATAATTACCAGATGCCATACATGGGAACGTGGGAAAATCAAGCCAACTATCGAGCTCATATGCAACTGAGAAATCATCCACAATGTTAAATTACCAACCGGTATTTAATCAATTATGGGACATGTAGGAAAGAAAGTCAAAGGTAATTCATAGTTCTGCTTCCTAATGTATACCAAAGGAGATGGTGGTGGCTGCAGACAGGCACAGAGCCTCCTCCCGGGAACATATTTCAGGACTGCACACCTTCCACACGCCTGCCACAGCCACCTCTACCTCCCAACACTGAGCCCAGCACGCGGGCTTCCTTGGAACACACGGGAAGCCTGAGCATGTCCTGCTCAGCCAGGAGAGGACGGCATGGGAAGTGGAGTCAGACGTGGCAGCAGTATGATTTTTAGATCAATGTTAATACTTGCTGACACTCACATACTAATGACGGCGTTTTTATGCCCAGGTTTATTCAGCAGTATGCCTCCTGCCTTTTTCCTAGCATTTCTTTTAATCACGTTTGGCTTTTATGTGAAAGAAAAAAAAAAAAATCAACAGTCATTCCCAGAGAGATCGTTCGCAGATCTGCATGGGGGAGACATCAGGTCAGCGCCCTTCATCTTTCTGGCCCCTGAAAAATTAAGGAAAAAAACTCCCACCTTCTCTTTTTTCAGCATCCTGCTCTGAGGAGCAGGACTCTATCAGTCACCAACCACCTTTTGAGGTATTTGTGAACAAAATAAAAAATGTCCTTCTTAACAATAAATTGCACTAGCATTTTAAGTGTCCCATTATTGTGAAGTCAGTCAGTATTCACCATAATAACAGTGATAATAAAGAATTCATTTGGTATTCATGTGGATGTTACTTCTAGTGCCATTGGTATTCAATGGTAATTCAGCATTAGTTAATGGGCACTTAAAATGCTACCCAAATGATGGATATCGCATACTTTGTGGTTTCTCAAACTCTATCTGAAACACTTCTTTTGCAAGTGTGCACCAAAATCATTAAATACATACACCTTACCTTCTATATATTTGGGATTTTGAAAGAGGGGAGTGTCATTTAGAGAACTTTAATATTAACATGCTGGAGATGGAGAGGCAGCCACATGAAAAACATTCTCTTATTAAAAAAATAATAATAAAGAAGCGAACAAAGATATATACTTACTTTCAAATTACAGGTTCAAAGCGTATACTACACTGTGGAATTAACAGTAACAGCTGGACGACCATGACTAATGATGCATTCTGGTCCTTCTGGGTGCCAAGGAAGGTCGAGCTCTGGACTTATTCCTTGGGGGACAGATACTCACACATCACACATGCATTTGAGGCTAGTCTGCACGTCCAGTCCCCTTGGGAAATTTACTCTGGGGAGAGGTGTGAGATAACCCGATGGCTAGCAAAAGAGATTAGGGACTAGAACATTGATTATGATGAAAAAACGGGGATGGAAAGGCATACTTGCCATTTATAGCCCAGAGAGCAAACCATCATCATCACCTAGAACACTGAAAACAAAACCTGTATTTATTTCAAAACGAGTACTCTATTTTCAATTACACTTTCATTCACAATGATTTATTAAGCAAAGCATCTCGCTTTATTTCTGACATCTTCACTGTGACTGGGAAGGATTATTTTCTCCCTTAGCAGGGGAGAAAAGCACTTTATGCTTTAAGTGTTAAGTCAGCCGCTGTTCCAGATAAAGGACAAATCGGAGCTGGATTTGGAGCTGATAATGGCAGGGCACAACGGCTGGGGGGACTGCCCGCTATAACAAAACTTTTTTTTTTTAATAGCTGCAGCCACACTATTCTCTGCCAATCCAGCTCCGTGACGGTGGTTAAAAAGTAATAATAAAATCACCAACCTCAGAATGCTTTCGCCAAATGTCTATGTTCTTGCGCTGAGCTTTCGAGAAATGGTCCCAAGCTTTTTGTCTGGTAGAAGCGTTGAAAACGGCCACAATCTGCTCAACTTTGGTGAACAAGGAAGTCAAACAAGACAAGTAATTTATGTTGTGATCACTATAGGGAAGCAAAGCAAAGACACTAGGAGTCTATGGATGATGTCACGATAGAAACAACATCATCAATATCCATCCAATTCGTGCCTTCCGTACTTACATTTTAGCAATGCTGGGGATGTCTCCCTTCAAGTCTGCCTCCATAACTTTAGGGTAAAACAAACTCTACGTATGATTGGGGAAGATCGCAGGCAGCTGCTTCCAAGCATTCTTTAGCTCTTATTTAAAAATGTGATTTGGTTTATCTACATATCTAGATCTATAAACATATAGGCTCTGGTGCTGGCATACAGATAGAGATATATAGAAAAATAACTCTTGGGTTGGGGGCTTAGAAGTGAATCCAGGGTAGAAGGGCTTAATTAGAAAGAGACAAACATACATCTTTTTCTCTTTTAGTCTCCATCTCAGGAGCTCAAGTGCAGCCCTCTGGAGACATTACCATGTCCAAGTTTCAAGCTGAGACAATGGAATAGTTGTGTCATGTCTCCCCTCAATCTCAAGGGCCATTTTTATTTCTCGACTCCTTTTTCTCCCCCTGTTGTGCCCAGCGCAGTCAGCCCTCTAGCCTTCTGGCAGGGAATAGGAGTCATCACCTCCACTTCAGGACAAAGGCTTGCCAAGGCTACGCAAGCAGCAGCTCTGGTGTACAGATCTCATTTCAGTACAGTATGGTGCCCTCCACAGTTCGCTGTGACCATATGCCATTCTGTTACTCCATTATCACTTTCATAAGGCTCCCCTCCCTCTGGCTCCAAAGCCACTTAAAGTTCTAACTCTACTCTCCCCTTGACTTCATTTAGTACTTCTGTGGCTTCCAGGCATGGTACTACTGGAATGACAAATGTTGAGGGGCTGTTAACAAAAATACATAGAGAATGGAATGGGCTCTTAGTAGTGGGTGTTAGGGGTAGGGCCAGCCATCTGCAGACTCAATCTTGCTTTAACAGTTATTGATCTAGCAAGGATGAGATTAAGGAAATTATAGCACTGAATTAAGCATATAATTAAACCCGAACGTCTAAATATTTAGTTAGGAAGGCACAGTTAAAGTAAGTTTTTCATGGATGCTACGACCCTATCTAACACTGATTTTTAGTGATTCCCAAGGCTCTATTACAAAAAAGGACGTAGAAGCTCTTCCAGCTCTTCTGGTGTGCAAAGAATGTCAATGAGTAACAGAATAATCCCCACAGAAGAACAATGCTTGTTGCCACAATTAAAAAAATTAGCACGCAAAACAATCAAACAAGGGTATGATGGAGCAGAGTAAAAAAGCTGATTCCATTCACTTACGACATTGTCTGTCTTACGATGGTAAGCAACTACTTCTCAGTCTATGAGTAAATATCACAGGGGCTTTTATGTTGACTGTTTTTCACCTCAAGAGAATCCCAACTCTAAGTCTCCTTAGTTAACAAACCGTATTATCATGTAGCATGATCAACTGGCTATGCTCAATTTTAAAGGATTTGTCATCAACTTGGCTCACACTCTCCTTGAGCTCATGGGACTGCTGGATATACTTCTCCTCAGCATTCCTGACCTCACCTAGAGGAAGTGACACTGCCAGCCTGGTCACCCTGGGCTACCCTAAGTGCTGACCATCATTTGACCATCAACCGGCGTGCTCTGCTTAGCTACACCGCAGTCTAGCTGGACCAAGAATGCAAAGGTGGACAGTGGCGGGATTCACTGTGAGTGGAGATCACCCGGCAGGGCAGGTGATCCTGTGATTTTAACAGGTTTTACAGATGCAGCAGCAGGGCTTGCTGGTTTGCATCATTTAGAAGTGAGCTAGCTCCATAGTAAGAACTGTGGTGTGCTGGCACCAGGGCTGAGGGGAAGGTACAAGAAGTGCTAGGCTGAGTGTTTGGATGATCTGTTAGTAAAGGGCTGCACTAAAGATAAAATTATATGTGGTACTATGTATGGTGGCCCCTACGTGTCTGTCAGTTTGTCGTACTATGGGGGCCTGCATGTTGCTGTGATGCTGGAAGCTACGCCACTGGTATTCAGATACCAGCAGGGTCTCCCATGGAGGACAGGTTTCAGCTGAGCTTCCAGACTAAGACAGGCTAGGAAGAAGGACCCGGGAGTCTACTTCTGAAAAGCATTAGCCAGTGAAAACCTTATGAATAGCAGCAGAACACTGTCTGATATACTGCTGGAAGAGGAGCCCCCCAGGTTGGAAGACACTCAAAAGATGACCGGGGAAGAGCTGCCTCCTCAAAGTAGAGTCAACCTTAATGACGTGGATGGAATAAAACTTTCAGGACCTTCGTTTGCTGATGTAGAATGACTAAAAATGAGAAAAAACAGCCACAAACATCCATTAATAATCAGAAACTGGAATGTACGAAGTATGAATCTAGAAAAATTAGAAATCGTCAAAAATGAAATGGAACATATAACCATCAATATCCTAGGCGTTAGTGAGCTGAAATGGACTGCTATTGGCCATTTTGAATCAGACAATCATATAGTCTACTATGCTGGGAATGACAACTTGAAGAGGAATGGTGTTGCATTCATCGTCAAAAAGAACATTTCAAGATCTATCCTGAAGTACAACGCTGTCAGTGATAGGATAATATCCACACACCTACAAGGAAGACCAGTTAATACGACTATTATTCAAATTTATGCACCAACCACTAGGGCCAAAGATGAAGAAACAGAAGATTTTTATCAGCTGCTGCAGTCTGAAATTGATCGAACATGCAATCAAGATGCATTGATAATTACTGGCGATTGGAATGTGAAAGATGGAAACAAAGAAGAAGGATCAGTAGCTGGAAAATATGGCCTTGGTGAGAGAAACAATGTCAGAGATCAAATGATAGAATTTTACAAGACCAACGACTTGTTCATTGCAAATACCTTCTTTCACCAACATAAACGGCAACCTCACCAGATGTAACACACATAAATCAAATTGACTACATCTGTGGAAAGAGACGACAGAAAAGTTCAATATCATCAGTCAGAACAAGGCCAGGAGCCGGATGTGGAACAGACCATCAATTGCTAATATGCAAGTTCAAGCTGAAACTGAAGAAAATCAGAGCAAGTCCACGAGAGCCAAAATATGGCCTTGAGTATATCCCACCTGAATTTAGAGACCATCTGAAGAATAGATTTGACGCATTGAACACTAGTGACCGAAGACCAGATGAGTTGTGGAATGACATCAAGGACATCATACATGAAGAAAGCAAAAGGTCATTGAAAAGACAGGAAAGAAAGAAAAGATCAAGATGGATGTCAGGGGAGACTCTGAACCTTGCTCTTGAATGTCAAGCAGCTAAAGCAAGAGGAAGAATTGATGAAGTAAAAGAACTGAACAGAAGATTTCAAAGGGCGTCTTGAGAAGTCAAAGTATTATAATGACACGTGCAAAGGGTTGGAGATGGAAAACCAAAAGAGAAGAACATGCTCGGCGTTTCTCAAGCTGAAAGAACTGAAGAAAAAATTCAAGCCTCGAGTTGTTATGGTGAAGGGTTCTCTGGGGAAAATATTAAACAACGCACGAAGCATCAAAAGAAGATGGAAGGAATACACAGAGTCATTACACCAAAAAGAATTAGTCGCTGTTCAACCATTTCAGGAGGTAACACGTGATCAGGAACTGATGGTACTGAAGGAAGAAGTCCAAGCTGCTCTGAAGGCATTGGTGAAAAACAAGGCTCCAGGAATTGATGGAATATCAATTGAGATGTTTCAACAAATGGATGCAGCGCTGGAGGTGCTCACTCGTCTATGCCAAGAAATACGGAAGACAGCTTCCTGGCCAACTGACTGGAAGAGATCCATATGTATGCCTATTCCCAAGAAAGGTGATCCAACCGAATGTGGAAATTATAGAACAATATCATTAATATCACATGCAAGCAAAATTTTGCTGAAGATCATTCAAAAGCGGCTGCAGCAGTATATCGACAGGGAACTGGCAGAAATTCAGGACGGTTTCAGAAGAGGATATGGAACCAGGGATACCATTGCTGATGTCAGATGGATCCTGGCTGAAAGCAGAGAATACCAGAAGGATGTTTACCTGTGTTTTATTGACTACGCAAAGGCATTCGACTGTGTGGATCATAACAAATTATGGATAACATTGAGAAGAATGGTAATTCCAGAACGCTTAATTGTGCTCATGAAGAACTTTTACATAGATCAAGAGGCAGCCGTTTGGAGAGAACAAGGGGGTACTGATTGGTTTAAAGTCAGGAAAGGTGTGCGTCAGGGTTGTATTCTTTCACCATACCTATTCAATCTGTATGCTGAGCAAATAATCCAGGAAGCTGGACTATATGAAGAAGAATGGGGCATCAGGATTGGAGGAAGACTCATTAACAACCTGCATTATGCAGATGACACAACCTTGCTTCCTGAAAGTGAAAATGACTTGAAGCACTTACTGATGAAGATCAAAGACCACAGCCTTCAGTATGGTTTACACCTCAACATAAAGAAAACAAAAATCCTCACAACTGGACCAATGAACAACATCATGATAAACGGAGAAAAGGTTGAAGTTGTCAAGGATTTCATTTTACTTGGATCCACAATCAACAGCCACGGAAGCAGAAGTCAAGAAATCAAAAGATGCATTGCATTGGGCAAATCTGCTGCAAAGGACCTCTTCAAAGTGTTGAAGAGCAAAGATGTCACCTTGAAGACTAAGGTGCACCTGACCCAAGCCATGGTATTTTCAATCGCATCATATGCATATGAAAGCTGGACAATGAATAAGGAAGACTGAAGAAGAAATGCCCCCTTTGAATTGTGGGGTGTTGGTGAAGGATATTGAATATACCATGGGCTGCCAAAAGAACAAACAAATCTGTCTTAGGAGAAGTACAACCAGAATGCTCCTTAGAAGCAAGGATGGCAAGACTGCGTGCTACATACTTTGGACGTGTTGTCAGGAAGGATCAGTCCCTGGAGAAGGACATCATGCTTGGCAGAGTACAGGGTCAGTGGAAAAGAGGAAGACCCTCAATGAGGTGGGTTGACACAGTGGCTGCAACAGTGAGCTCAAGCATAACAACAATTGCGAGGATGGCTCAGGACTGGGCAGCATTTTGTTCTGTTGTGCATAGGGTTGCTATGAGTTGTAATCGACTCGGCGGCACCTAAGAACAACATGTATGGTGGGGGGAGACGTTAAAATACACATGGAGGAACACAGAGGACACACAGAATAAGGACCCAATGACTTAATACTGAAAAGGTCCAACGGTGAAAGAGATCGTCTAATAAATACTTCAACCAACCAAAACCCATTGCCATGAAGTGAATTCTGACTCATGGTGACCCCATCTGTTTCAGAACAGAACTGCTCCATTTGGTTTTTGATGGCTATAATCTTATGGAAGCAGGTCACCAGGACTTTTTTCCGGGTGGATTCAAACCTTCAACCTTTTAGTTAGGAGCCATGTACAGATGGTTTGTGCCACTCGGGGACCTAATATATATACTTAAGTCAGATGCTATTGCAGATATTCCTTGTTTGCAGTTAAGCGTCTCAGTCATTTAGAACATGATATTACACACCCCACGGCGTAAGTTCAATTAATTCATTCATTTTTTCATCCATTCACCGAACATTTGGGACCCTACCAAGTGCCAGGCAGTTGGCTGGTTGCTAAAAATACATGATTAAGACATAGTCTCTGACCTTGATGAGATCATAGTCTCTAAGGAGAAGGAAAGGCAAGCAGGTATTACTCTATGCAAGAGAGGTATGAAGAACAGCTATGAGGACACACAGAAGAGAGCAACTCAGCTGTATACACCCACAAAAAAGGCAACATTTTAGCAAAATTTTCTGTGGTAAACACACTCCCTGGCGGTGCAGTGGTTAAGAGACTGGTTGCTAACCAAAGGGTTAGAAGTTCTAATCCAACAGCCGCTCCTTGGAAACCCTATAGGGCAGTTCTACTCTGTCTTATGAGTTCACTATGAGTTGGAATCAACTTGACGGCAATGGATTTTTTTTGTTTGTTTCTGTGGTAAATCAATACTTGCTCGGCAGAGAAGGTAGGGGCAGGGTGTTGAAAGGCTGGCATGGAGTTGTGAAAGGACTTGTGTGAATGTAGCTGGTGGGCACAGGGGCTGATGTTAGTTGACAGTAAATGAAGCGGGATCATATGTACTAAGCCAGAATTGTGAACTTTATATTGTAGGCCAGAGGAGGCATAACTGGATAGGATTTGTTTGGGAGAAAACATGAAGGCTTGAATGAAGGCAGAGGATCTGGATTGAAGGAGCAGAGCAAGGAGCCCTTTGACAGGGAACGCTGATAGGACATGGTGGTGACTGATTTGTTTTGTGGCAGGAGGGTGAAGGGAGACCAGGATGACTCAGCTTGGGAAGTACATCATAGACGAAGAGAACGAATGAAGGCGGAGGTCTGAGAAGGAAGATCAGGAATTTGCTTTTGGACACGCTGTATGAAGGCCACCCAGGTGGAGCTGAAATATAGATTTGGGGGGTTCAGAAAGAAATCACAGGTCAAAGAGATATGTCTCAGATTTTCTGGGCCATTCTTGACATCATGTAATTTTACTCTTTTCTACAGGGTAATTAATTAAAAGAAAAACCAAACTTGATTTAATTTCATACTTCTTTCCTTATAAGATTTTACACTTTTTCACATATTCACAACTCACAAAATAAAACAAAAACAACAAAACTAATTCAGCTTAAAACCCAGAATTCAGCTTAGGTTTATTTTCTCCCAGTCTTTTATGGTCCAGTTTACCTCTCTCATTTCCAGATAGACTTTCCCTAAATCAGCCATTTGTCTTGCAAATGAAAGTTCTTGAGCACATAAAAGGACTCTGAAAGAGAATTTAGGTCAGCAGGAATTCATCATCATTAAGGAAAAACCACCTCAAAGACTATGCCCTAATGAATGTGATTCAAAGGTAGCATATTTTTAAAATCATAAATCAGGATGACCGTGAGAGTGAATGTCACAGTGAAAGACCACACAGCATTCATTGTCTACAGCAGGGAACACTGAAGAGAAGGTCCTTGAACTTGACTACCATGCACTACTTCTCCTGTATAATCTGTTCTAAGCACAATAAAACCACAATAAGTGAAACCCATAAAAACCCATTGCCTTTGAGTTGATTCCCAGCTCATAGTGACCCTATGGGATAGAGTAGAACTGCCCCCCATAGGGTGTCCAAGTCTATCTTTTTTTTTTTTTTAGTTTTATTGTGTTTTAGGTGTAAGTTTACAGTACAAATCAGTTTTCCATTCAAAAATTTATACACAAACTGTTTTGTGACATCAGCTGCAATCCCTGCGATGTGTCAGCACTCTCCCTCTTTCCCTTTCCCCCCAGGGTTTCCCGTGTCCATTTGTCCAGTTTCCTGTCCCCTCCTGTCTTTGCTTTTGGGCAGGTGTTGGCCATTTGGTCTCATATACTTGATTGAACTAAGAAGCAAGGTCCTCACGTGTGCCAAGGCTGGAAACCTTCACAGAAGCAGACTGCTGCATCTTTCTCCTGCTGAGCAGCTTGTAGCTTTGAACTACCTACTTCTTGGTTAGCAGCCAAGCACTTAACTACTGTGCCACCAGGGCTCCTTCCACAATAAGCCACAACCTATTCGAGTAGATTCTGACTCATAGTGACCCTTGAGAACAGAGTAGGACTGCCCCACAGCATTTCCAAGGAGTACCTGCTGGATTTGAACTGCCAACCCTTTGGTTAGCAGCCGATCTCTTAACCACTGTGCCACTGACCCACTGCCACTGAGTCGATTCTGACTCACAGCGACCTTATAGGTCAGAGTAGAACTGCCCCACAGAGTTTCCAGGGAGCGTCTGGTGGATTCGAACTGCTGACCCTTTGGTTAACAGCTATAGCACTTAACTGCTACACCACCTGGGTTTCTACTGTGCCACTAGGGAACCACAAATTCTTTAAAACTCTTTCAATCTCTACTAATCAGAGAAAAGAGATAAACGACAAATAAGGTGGTATCAGCCCTTGTCTAGAAAAAGCAGCTTAGAGGGGTGCTGCTGCAGGCAGGTCAGATGGAGACCAACTCCCACCTACCTTCGCCACCCCTGGTGGTCTGCAGAGAGGTGGCTGCAGGCCCCATGTAAGCCATACCACTTTAAAAGAATAAATTCTGTAATTGCTACTTATTTATTCAAGAAAATATGCCTAAAAGTTTTGGAAGTATTATCGACAGAAAGTGCTTCCAAATAGAAAACTTAAATTTACTCCTTGCCTTACAAATCCTTCCCTCCAAATCCTGTTTTAAGTGTTTTGCCTAAATTAGGTTGAGGATCATGAAAAAATTAAAAGCGATCAACTTTTCAAAGTTATGCTTGAATGATAGTCTTGGGTGTTATAACGGAGCCCTTAGTATATCCAGCGGAGTCCCTGGGTGATGCCAACGGTTAATATGCTCAGTTCCTGATAGAAAGGTTGGTGGTTTGAACCCACCTAAAGGCGTCTTTGAAGAAAGGCCTGGCAATCTACTTCTGAAAAATCAGCCATTGAAAACCCTATGGAGTACAGTTCTACTCTGACACACACAGGTAGCCATGATCCAGTAGAAGGCAACTGTATTTTAGTAGAGCCATAATGGAAGGATATATAGAACCTTCATGAAATTGATAATCACTCTTTACAGATGCAAACCACAACTAGTTATTTATTGGCTTAAGTATATATACAGCTATGCAGATACATACACCCCCCCCACACACATTTAAATATAAACACATACATATTTGTAAGTATATAACCTCCAAAATTTTCCCCAAATCCATAAGAGTAAGTAATTTAACAGTTTTTTTTTTTTTTCACTTTCCCCACTCCCATATATCTGGTATCTGCTGAGTTCAGAACACACTTCTTACTTGAAAGGACCTTTATAAATTTTCTTGAGAAGTACTTTGTCTTCAGTCTTCTCAGGGGAGGAAAGCTCCAACTAGGATCTCATTCACCCAGAAATAAACCACATTGAACAAGCTCCCTAGAAAAGAGCAGGGCACTGAGGGCAAAGTGGCAAATTTCAGAGCTGAATGAGGCACCTGGATTTTGAACTCTGGATAGGAAGAAATTTGAAGTATTGTACTGTAAAGTTCCCCATTGCTGTTGAGTAGAACTGCCCAATACAGAGTGTTTCCAAGGCCTTAATCTTTATAGAAGCAGACTGCCACATCTTTCTCCATTGGAGCAGCTGGTGGGTTCGAACTGCTGACTTTTAGATCAGGAGTCAAGCACTTAACCACTGAGGTACCAAGGCTGCTTAGGTAAAGGTTAAAATCAAAACCAAACCCATTGCCACAGAGTCGATTCCAACTCATAGCGACGCTATAGGACAGAGAAGAACTGCCCCACAGAGTTTCCAAGGAGCACCTGGTGGATTTGAACTGCCAGCCTTTTGGTTAGCAGCCATAGCACTTAACCACTAAGCCACCAGGGTTAGGCTCCTCTGAAAAAACACAAACATAGCCCTTTTCCCTTCCATTCCTCCTGACTGCTTTCTTTCTCATAGTCCCTGTACCTCCTGCATCCCTTGTTGTAGCAGCTAAATAGCTGGGAAAGAGCCTTAAATCCATTTAGTGTCCCAAATATCTGCAGAAACTGATTAAGTACTTATAGGCAGTAGGCTTGCCTACATAAAACACCTCAAACAAATCTTCCTAGTTTAATTTTTTCTTTTTAATGCTATTTGGGCTCGATAGACGCCTAACTCTGCAGGGCTGAGAGGAAAATTTTTCCTTTAAGGGATAACTTTTTCCAAATCCTCTACGGATAGCTCCTAAGAGATTCTCAAAGGCATGTTACATGAACAAATGGGATAAATTGATCTCCAGACCCCAGCTTGTTATTGCCGTTTTTAAACACCAAAAGCTAGGGTTGGGGTCTTTCATCAGGGAAAAAGACAAAAGGAAGTATAGGACTTTAGCTGTAGTGCTGAAGTTGATGAGCCTCGGCCTCAGACTGAAGAATTTTAACAGAGGAAGGCAGGAAGTGATTCTGGCTCTCAGGACACCCAGAGGAGCAAGAGAGGGTCAGAGGGATGAGGGAGGAGCACTATGTGCTGGACACCACGTAATGGAAAGCCTCTGTAACAGATTCCCAGACAGACATCTCTGCGTTCTGGTTCCAGTCCTGAGCACAGCGGAGCCGCCAGCCAGTCTGGTGGGAAGCCCAGTAAACAGGGAATTAATGCAGTCAGACCTGTACATTAGGAGGCATGGGCCGGAACTTGAAGGTGAGGAGGAAAAAGGGCATGCTGGGGTTTCTGCTCAAGACGGGTAAAATGAACATCATGTGATAGTGTGAATTCATTTCAGCCCTGTTAAAAAGAGATCAAAATGCTAACATCTGACATTGTATTTCTGAACTTTCTGGGCAAATGAGGGGAGACATTTGGTTCATTTAAGGTATGTGATAGGGATAGAAATAAAGGAAAATATGCTGATCAAATTACAAAATAATAATAAAAAAAAAGAAATACGATGTTTTTAGCAATTTTAAGCAAGGAGAAATGGCTAAATTGCTCAAACAAATGGAAAGATATTAGGCAGCCAGTGACTTTTTAAAATTAGTATAACTCCCAAAACATTTCAGGGAACTATGTTGTTCCTGTTAGCTGCCTTCGAGTTAGCCTGACTCATGGCGACACCATGCACAACAGAACGAGATAGTGTTCAGCCCTGCGCCATCTCTATGATCAGTTGTGAATCGGACTGTTGTGATTTTTAGAAGTAGATCACTAGGCCTTTCTTCCTAGTCTGTCTTGGTCTCGAAGCTCTACTGAAACCTAGTCAGTATGATAGCAACACTCAAGACCCCAGTGACAATCAGGTGGTGGCTGTACACGAGGTGCACTGGCTGGGAACCAAACCCACGTCTCCTTCGTGGAAAGTGAGAATTCCATCACTGAGCCAACACTGCCCTCTCAGGGACCTGTAGATCCTCTTACTAATGAATAGACTCAAATACTTTGAGAAGTAACAAAACAAAGTATTGCATTGGACAAATCTGCTGCAAAAGACCTCTTTAAAGTGTTAAAAAACAAAGATGTCACTTTGAAGGCTATGGTGCGCCTGACCAGAGCCATGCTGTTTTCAATTGCCTCATACGCATGCAAAAGCTGGACAGTGAATAAGGAAGACCAAAGAAGAATTGATGCCTTTGAATTATGGTGTTGGTGAAGAATATTGAATATACCACAGACTGCCAGAAGAATGAAGAATCAATCTTGTCTTGGAAGAAGTACTGCCAGAATGCTCCTTAGAAGTGAGAATGGTGAGACTTGGTCTCACGGACTCTGAACATGTTATCAGGAAGGGTCAGTTCCTGGAGAAGGACATCATGCTTGTTTAAGTAGGAGGTCATCGAAAAAGAGGAAGACCCTCAACATGGTGGATTGACATAGTGGCTGCAACAATGGGTTCAAACATAACAATGATTGTGAGGATTGTGCAGGTCCTGGCACAGTTTCATTTTGTTGTACTATGAGTCGGAACCAACTCAGTGACCCCTAACAACAGTAACAACAACAAAAAAACAAAAACCCATGGGAATATTATGATTTTAATGGCTCCTTACAATATATAGGAAACCCTCGTGGTGCACTGGTTAAGAGCTACGGCTGCTAACCAAAAGGTTGGCAGTTCAAATCAACCAGGTGCTCCTTGGAAACTCTATGGGGCAGTTCTACTCTGTCCTATAGGGTTGCTATAAGTCGGAATTGACTCGACAGCAAAGGTTTTTTTTTTCTGGTTTTACAATATAGAGCATTTATTAGGTTTTTTCAATCTAGAAAAGAAGAAAGTAAAAACACCAATAAATTCCCCTGCCTAGATTACTCCTATTGACCAAATAAAAGCAATATGTATACATAACAAAAAAATGAAATGAAAATAAAAGTCTATTTTCCTATCCTGACCCCCTCCACCCAGTTTCTCTCTCTAAAGGTAACCACTGCTAACAGATCCTAGCATATCCACCCAGAGAAAAAGTGATATATATATATATACAGCACATGTCATGTATAGGTTTCTCTGTGTAGCCTTATTTTACTGACACAAGAGTGCTAATATTATATACGCTGTTCTGTATCTTGCTCTCTTTCACTTAACACATCTTTGAAATCTATTCATAATTACATTATTTATAAGGCTGGAATAATATCCTCAGACATATCTCCTGACATTCTTCTATAAATATCTTTATAAGAAATTCTGAGCATTAGAAAGTATACATGAAAGAGTACCCAAATGTTTAATTCTCAGAGGTGCTGTCAAACTGCGCTCCAAAAAGAATAATATCAACTTTATGCCCACCAAGTTTTTTTTAAGCATTTTAATTTTTGCCATTCCTGAATGATGAGAAAAGGCATAAATGACATGATAACCAATGTGCTGTAATAGTACTGTCTACATTTGAAGCTGCCATTACAAATAAAAAGGTTCACAAATACATCTAAATGTGCCCTTTTATCTGTAGTTGACTTGTTGCTAAGGGCGGTACCTCCAGCAGGAATAGGACAGGCCTGGTTTCTGGGTATCTTTTCTCCTCTCTAACTCTGATTTATTCGGGGTCTCTACTACCTGTATTAATGGTGCTATGAAAACCATAACAGTCATACACCGTTTCTAATTATTTAGCACTTTGTTGTGTCACGCACTCTGCTCGATGAATTAAAACCACGGTTTTCAAAGTGTGGTTCCTGGACCAGCAGCATCAGCATCCCTTGGAATTAGAAATGCAAATACCTGGACCCCAGACCTACTGAATCAGAAACTCTGGGGCTGGGATCCAGCAATCTGTGTTTTAACTAGCCCTCCAGGTGATTCTGAAGTACCCTCAAGTTTGAGAACCACTAATTTATTTCATTTAACTTTTCCAACAACCTTCTCAGGTAGGTGCTATTATTATGCCTATTTCACTGATGAAGAAGCTGAGATTCACATAGAGGTTTAATTACTTGTCCAAGCTCATATGCTTAGCAAGCAGTAAAGTTGGGAATAGAAATTAGGTTTGCCCAAGTTCGAATCATGTATTTATACTCATTATACTTTGAGCCAGTCTTTGGGCACAGTGGCTACAATGTTCCAGATACACTAGTCACAGGTATTACACAGTCACTATAATGTCAAGAGCCTTCCAGATGAGGACAGCCTTATAAATAATGTAAATATGAATAGATTTCAAAGATCTAAAAATGCAGCTTGGTCCTGAGCTAACTGTCGTTCCATGGAGAGACGGCCACACAAACAGGTGAATCACTACATGAGGCACCAAGGCAGCCCTGGAGAAGAACACATATATATTTGTCCAGAGGAGGCAGGAAAGGCTTAGTCAACCCTGGGCTGAAACTTAAAGGTCAACAGAATTTTCCAACAAACAGGCTGAACATCTGAGATGGTGATGCAGACAGAAGGGTGCGTTTACTGAGAAATCTGAACCACAGTGAAGACGAAGCAAAGTGTCTGGAAAATGGGCCCCTGTTTCTGGTTACAGGTCTACCACTCAAACTCTCTTCCATCAGTCTAAAACTCATTCTGTCTTATTTTGTTTTTCACTGTTGTTGAGTGATGGGCTTCAGCAGAGGAATCTCAGGAGAGAGGGCTGAAGGAATGTTCTCAGGGCTCAAATAAACAAGGGTTTGGGGCTGTCTGCGAGAGGGAGGGAGAGTGGCTGCGTGAGCTGGAGAAAGACTTTATCTCTGAATCCCAAGGCAAAAGGGGGATGGGCTAGACAAAGCTAAATATCTTTTTCAGCTCTGTGGTCCTACAGAACTGGGGTGGGTAAGTTTTTCTGTAAAGAGGCAGACTGTAAATATTTTTGGCCTTGCAGGTCATACAACTGTTCTGTGCTTGTAGTGAGAAAATAGCCATAAAACCCACTGCCATCAAGTCAATTCTGTCTCATAGTGACCCTATAGGACAGAGAAGAACTGCCCCTTAGAGTCTCCAAGGAGCCCCTGGCGGATTCAAACTGCCAACCTTTTGGTTAGCAGTCGTAGCACCCAACCACTACACCAGCAGGGTTTCCAAAGTAGCCATAGAATATGTAAATGATAGACACAGCGGTGTTGCAATAAAACTTTATTTACAAAAGCGGGCTCAGAGTCTGCCAATCCTGTAGTTCAGGAGCAATTGCCCTCAAGATGATTTCCTCCTCATGGCAACCTCCTGTGTGTCAGAGTAGAACTGCACCCCGTAGGGTTTGCAGTGGCTGATTTTTTCAGAAGTAGATTGCCAGGACTTCCTTCCAAGGCACCTCTGGGTGGGCTTGAAGCTCCAACTTTTCAGTTAGTAGCCGAGTGCACTAACTGTTTGCACCACTCAGGGCCTCCAGAAGGTGCCATCTATCTAAGCAATTTGTCACCATAAATAGAAATCCTCTCACTTTGCCTGTGGCTATTCTTCCCTGATTCTCCCAGGGTGAGGTTCTCTCTTGTTTGAATGTGAAGGCGAAGTATACACTTGATTCATTCACAGAGTCAATAATACATCATCTCTGCTGTAAAGTAACTTTACCATAGATGCTTCAGTTTTCCTCAAATCCAGTTGGAAACTGTCCTTTAACGAGGTTTTGTGAGGGGGGACATTTCCCTGGGCTTTTTCCAGTGTAACTCAGAGAGATGCCTTCCTATAGACTCTCCTACATTCCCCCAAAAACTCACTGCTGTTGAGTCTATTCTGACTTATAGCAACTCTGTGGGACAGAATGGAACTGCCCCACCAGGGCTCCTTTTCCATCCATCCACACCTCTCCCTAATTTTGGCAGTGAGATCTTTCCCAGTTCCTAGCAACAGGCTCATATCAAAATAGCAGGGTTTTTTATCTTTAACTTGCAAATTTTATGTCTCTTTTGAATTCCTATGTCTCACTCAACATCTACTGTGGTAAATCTTGACGTCTAGCCTTCTATGTATTCTTTATTGTTCTGGAGTGTAAGACTTTTAATTTCTTTCTCACATTTTGCTGTCAATAAAAAAATCTTTAAAATGCTAACATCATAGTGGTATTTTTGGCTTGGTGTACATATTTTCGGCGAGTCTGAAAGAAGGATACCAAACAAGGCTCTGCCCAGTTCTGGCAGGCTTCCCACGTCCTCTACTCTCTGCTTTGGTATCCTGTGAAATAAAAAATTCTGTGTGCAGCCTTGATTTGGATGTTTCTGTATAATGTATTTTCTCTAGACATTTGTTCTCTGAGACCGAAGAAGTTTTTTTTTTTAATGGAAATAATGTTTCTAGCATTTAAAACATTGGCAAATATAGCCATCTAAGTATGATTTTGAGTAGAAATAGAAAACCTGTTAAATTGCTAACACAGTTATGGGGACTCCCCCCCCCCCATGGATGAACCATAGCAATGACAACCACAGACATGGGAATAAACATTTTAACACTTCATAAAACTCTTTCTTGACAGCTGGGGACATGGGAAGCAAATTTTCCTCGGAGGAGATAAAAAATGTTTAGCTGAGATGTTCCTAAGAAGTAAATAATTTCAGAAAGAGCCTTCCAGATGAAAGAAATGTGGATGAGGACACCAATCTGCCTAAAAGGGGGGCCCCTGTGCACCGACATCAGATACCCCCTCACATTTCACTTTGGCACTGAGCACAGGACCTGGCACTATTTAATAGGCACCCAATAAATATCTGCGGAATGAATTTAATCATTCATTCAAACACCTGAGGCTTTTACGATTTTAGTCAAAAAGACAGATGAGGACGTGACAGAGGAGCACTGTCAGTGCGTCGCGCAGCTGCTCTGACCGTAATTCTGACCAATCTTCAGCACCTGCAGGGCACCAGGCGTGCACTCTCAGGGGTGAAATATGGCTTAAAATTCTCAGCGCAGCCCAGTAGACACAGCCTCCATGGCACAGCCACTATGTGACATTTACATGGTGGAGTACGACCCTCTATGATCAGCTTAGAAGCTTTGGGTACCATGGCTAGGTCCCAGCAGATATTTGATGTGTTTCAACAAGGGGTTTATCTGGCCAAACCCTCTAACTATAGAGAGGCGAAAGCTCAGACTCAAGGCAGTTAAACGACGTTCCCCAAAGTCACACGGCTAATTAATGGTCAAGCTGGGATTGGAACCAGCATCTCTTCACGTCTAATCACAAAGTCTCTCTACCATTTGCTATTTTCAAGACCTGAAGATGCGGCTGATGCCACTGCCCATTGTAAGTGCGTAAAGCAAAGTTGCATAAGAGTTTCAACCTTTCCAATCTCCAGGTTGAAATAATATCAGTGACAGCACTGTAATACTGCTACTGTAAAATTCTCAACTAGAGTGTATTCTGTGTGTTCTACTTTAAGGAGAAAGGCATATTAGAGCAAAGTCAATGGAGATCATGGCTTACTCAAAAAAGCAATCTTTAGAATATGTTCTGCAGTTATTAGGTTACAGCCCAATTTCCACCACCACCCTCATTCCATGTATGATATCTGGTCAACAACCAATATTTGTACTGGGGTCTTCTATGTGTTTATCAGAACTATGCCAGGCCTGGGAGTGGTGCGGTAGGTGGGAAAAGAGAACAGGAAATGGGCTCTGTCTTCATTTAGCTTAATATCTTGCTGATGTATGTAAAATAGAGAATAATTAGATGTTCAAATAATAGTATTAACATGTGTCGAAGAGTTAGGAGAAAGGCAGATGGTTGTAACAGATAGAAGAGGTTTCACGGAAGAAGTGTGATAGAAGTGGGGCTTCAATCCTGTCGCAGGGAGGAGGGGAAATATCTCAGCCAAGGGCAGCAGCATAAGCAAATGCTTTGAGTGAGAAAGCGGGTAGTGCTAGTGGCAAATGCTTCATTTTCTAAACAGACTGTTGTTGTTAGGTGCTGTCAAGTTGGTTCTGACTCATGGCAACCCTATGTACAACAGAACAAAACACTGCCCGGTCCTGTGCCAGACTCACAATCATTGTTATGCTTGAGCCCCTCATTTCAGCCACTGTGTCAGCTCATCCTGTTGAGGGTCTTCCTCTTTTTTGCCGATCCTTTCCTGTACGAAGCATGATATCCTTCTCCAGAGACTGGTCCCTCCAGATAACATGTTCAAAGTATATGAGACCAAGTCTTGCCATTCTTGCTTCCAAGGAGCATTCTGGCTGTACTTCTTTCAAGGCAGGTTTGTTTGTTCTTCTGCCCAGCGCCATATTCTTCAACAACACTATAAATTCAAAGGCATCAATTCTTCTTTTGTCCTCCTTATTCACTGGCCAGCTTTCACATGCATATGAGGTGGTTGACAATATCATGGCTTGGGTCAGGCACACCTTAGTCCTCAAAGTGACATATTTGCTTTTTAATACCTTAAAGAGGTCTTTTGCAGTGGATTTGCCCAATACAATACGTCATCTGATTTCCTGACTACTGTTAACATGGACGTGGATTGTGGAACCAAGTGGGTCCAAGTAAAATGAAGTCCTTGACAATTTCAGTATTTTCCCCGTTTATCATGATGTTGTTCACTGGTTGAGCTGTGAGGGTTTTTGTTTTGTTTATGTTGAGGTGTAATCCATACTGCAGGCTGCAGTTTTTGATCTTCATCAGTAAGTGCTTCAAGTCATCTTCACTTTCAGGAAGCAAAGTTGTGT
Source organism: Loxodonta africana (assembly GCF_030014295.1). Classification (NCBI taxonomy): domain Eukaryota; kingdom Metazoa; phylum Chordata; class Mammalia; order Proboscidea; family Elephantidae; genus Loxodonta; species Loxodonta africana. The sequence goes on from NC_087358.1 coordinate 62,173,782, forward strand.
CATCTTCATAATTCAGGTTGTTAATGAGTCTTCCTTCAGTCCTGATGCTGCATTCTTCTTCCTATAGTCCAGCTTCTCAGGTTATTTGCTCAGCATACAGACTGAGTACCTATGGCGAAAGGACACAACCCTAATGCACACATTTTTTTTTACTTTAACCACGCGGAATCCTTTTGTTCTGTTTGAATGACTGCCTTTTGGTCTATGTACAGGTTCTACCTGAGCATAATTAAATGCTCTGGAATTCTCAATTTCGTAACATTGTGCATAATTTGTTATGATTCACACAGTTGAATGCCTTTGCAAAGTCAGTAAAACACAGGTAAACATCTTTCTGGTATTCTCTGCTTTCAGCCAGGATCCATCTGACATCAGCAATGATTCCTCATTTCACATCCTCTTCAGAAAAAAGAAAAAAAAAAAAAAATTCTTTTTCTTTTTTCTGAACCCGGCTTGAATTTCTGGCGGTTCCCTGTTGATGTGCTGCTGCAACCACTTTTGAATGATTTTCAGCATAATTTTACTTGTGTGTGATACTAATGATATTATACAATAATTTCTGCATTCTGTTGGATCACTTTTCTTTGGAATGGGCACAAATATGGATCTCTCCCAGTCGGTTGGCCAGGCGACTGCCCGCCAAATTTCTTGGCATAGACAAGTGAGCACCTCCAATGCTGCTTTCATTTGTTGAAACATCTCAATTTATATTCAGTCAATTTCTAGAGCCTTGCTTTTCATCAATGCCTTCAGTGCAGCTTGGACTTCTTCCTTCAGTACCATCAGTTCTTGATCATATGATACATCCTTAAATGGTTAAATGTTGACCAATTCTTTTTGGTACAGTGACTCTGTATTCCTTTAATCTTCTTTTGATGCTTCCTGCGCATTCAATAACCCGACAGAAGTATTCATATTCATTTTGATACCAGCACACTCCTTCAACTTCCACCTTTAGTAATACTGTATTTTTACACAAATAATGTGCACCTTCTACATTTGTTTGTCAACCACTCCCTCTCCCATGAGATATTTTCCTAAGTGCTGCTATGCCAAGTTTTTTTTTAACATGTGCTGAGGGAGCAGTTGGCAAATGAATACAGAAGGCATACATTATTTGTGTAAAAATATGGTATACAGTTACAATATCTTCCTCTGATCATATTCATTTATCATTAAAAATCTCACACGGTGATAGAAAGTAAACTGTAGTGGGAGCCAAGTGTGTTGGGTTCTTAGTTGTTTTAGTTGCTGTCAAGTTAATTCTGACTCATGGTGACCTCATGTGTGCAGAGTAGAACTGTGCTCCATAGAGTTTTCAATGGTTTTCATATTTTGAAGGCGGATCACCAGGCCTGTCTTCTGAGGTATCTCTGGATGGCTTCAAACCACCAACCTTTCAGCTAATATTTGAGCACTTAACACTCTGCGCCATCCAGGGACTCCTGTCTTGGGTGGTAATCTACCCATAAAGTGCTAAATGACTATGGTCTTTCACCTCCACTCGCTGAGCCGGTTCCCTCCTCGGTAAAATGAGAGGGTTTGAAGCAATGGGTCTCTCATGTCCCTTCCGCAAGGGGTCTCTTACATCCCTTCTAGCTCTGACATTCTATAGTTTCTGCTTTGTTTCATTCATGCTCATTATATTTATGGCATGTATTTTTAAATCAATATTCATAAACCCTTCTCCGTTGCCTTCTATTTTCCAGTTTGCCTTTTCCTCACTTAGTTCCCTTCTCTCTCACCAGGAAGCAGAATGGGAAAGTACCAAAGTGGGAATATCATGGAGTGTTTAAATTGTCATCCGATCTGTGTGTGCTGTAAGGAGGCATGCACCACTGATCATCCTGGCATGCATATTAATAATTGAGTTCTGTGGTACATGCTTCCTGAACTTTATAAATAGCTCCTGTCTGAGCTTGGAAATGACAAACTTTGCTCATGGCTGAAAAACTGAAAGTGGGCAGGCCTATGGAAATTCCTATAATTTTTTTTTTTTTTTTAAAGCAAAGAAGATCAAAGCCCAGAGACCTCTGAGCTGGAAAACCTTGGGAAGTTTCTGCAATATGGATAGATCAAGAAATGACATAAAGAAGGGACAAGGATGACATAGGAATGAGATAATTCTTCTTTGCTCAGAAATTCTTCTTCTATATCTGACAAATGAGGACTCTTCAGCTGGCCTGGAAAGGAAGAGAGAGCCCCAAGTGCCACGCTACAATGACTGCACATCCACAGTCAGAAGTAGAAAACCACCCAGATATGAGTGAACAGATGCTAGACTCCCAAACCCTTGGCTGGGTTTAGTTACTGCTCCTTGACAACTTAAGCTGAGGCTTAGATGAAAACAATGCCTATTTGATTATATTTAATACCTGGTTGTAGGGTGAAATCAGAGATAGGAAAAAAGGTTGGTATATTTCAACAAATGTTGGCAGAAATGAACACCATCAAAGCTAGAAGATAAATGCTGGACTTTGATGTAGACCTTGCAATAAATAATGACTTTTTCTCCATGGTATTACTAATGGTTCTTGATTTTTCCTTTGAGCCAATATGAAAGCAAGGACAACTATGACAAGCAAGACAAGGAGATAGTTTTAGCCAATCCAGCTTAATGGGCTGACACCTGATGTTTCTCCTTTCCTGTTCAAACAACTGGCTGTCTCCAGCAAAGGTCTGCAAATTATGCCTGAACTTCCCTGTAAGTCGTTAAGAGTCCTCCCTTCAGGACACCAGGCCTGCCCCACTCCCTAAGATCTGCTAGTTGTAAAAAGCCCTCCTTCTGAACTGCCTTAGAATGACTCCCAGACGCTGTCGGGTCCTGGGTGCTATGGAAGGCTGTGGAGATCTGCATCGATGCTGTGGGGGTCTTTCACGTGGGAGGGGACACACTGGGCCACTGCGAAATAACCAGGAAAATTCCAACCATCCAGGAGAAAGAAAGCCGAGATGACTTCCTGAATTTTACTGCTTAACAATCCTAGTTTCATCTTCCATGAGAAAGACAGAAGGTTATCCCTGTAGCCTTTGCCAGGAATATCAATGCAGATAAATGACTGTGTGACTGGTTCTGCTTTTGGGAACGCAGTGAGTACGTCAGTAACTGCAGACTTCAGCTGTTATTGTTTTAGAAGCAGCCCTACAGCACCTATTCCAAAATCACAGTTACTGGCTGGGGGAAACAGAAATGTGGTTGAGGCAGGCAAACATATCTCCAACAGAGGGAGGAAACTCATGACAGGAAACAAGATATATTTCAAATTTAAAAGAGGGCGAAATATGCACATACCTACCAACTGCTATGTTTCACTGCTATTTATAAGGTTTTCACTGGCTAATGCTTTTCAGAAGTAGACTGCCGGGTCCTTCTTCCTAGTCTGCCTTAGCCTGGAAGCTCAGCTGAAATCTGTCCTCCGTGGGTGACCCTGCTGGTATCTGAATTCCAGTGGCATAGCTCCCAGCATCACAGCAATACGCAATTGTAGAACAATATCACTAATATCACACCCAAACAAAATTCTGCTGAAGATCATTCAAAAACGGCTGCAGCAGTATATTGACAGGGAACTGCCAGAAATTCAGGCCGGTTTCAGGAGAGGACATGGAACCAGGAATATCATTGCTGATGTCAGATGGATCCTGGCTGAAAGCAGAGAATACCAGAAGGATGTTTACCTGTGTTTTATTGACTATGCAAAGGCTCTGACTGCGTGGATCATAACAAATTATGGATAACATTGTGAAGAATGGGAATTCCAGAACACTTAATTGTGCTCATGAGGAACCTCTACATAGATCAAGAGGCAGTTGTTTGGACAGAACAAGGGGATACTGATTGGTTTAAAGTCAGGAACGGTGTGCGTCAGGGTTGTATCCTTTCACCATACCTATTTAATCTGTGTGCTGAGCAAATGATCCAGGAAGCTGGACTATATGAAGAAGAATGGGGCATCAGGATTGGAGGAAGACTCATTAACAACCTGCGTTATGCAGATGACACAACCTTGCTTGCTAAAAGTGAAGAGGACTTGAAGCACTTACTAATGAAGATCAAAGACCACAGCCTTCAGTATGGATGGCATCTAAACATAAAGAAAACAAAAATCCTCGTAACTGGACCAATAAGCAACATCATGATAAATGGAGAAAAGATTGAAGTTGTCAAGGATTTCATTTTACTTGGATCCACAATCAACAGCCATGGAAGCAGAAGTCAAGAAATCAAACAACGCATTGCATTGCATAAATCTGCTCCAAAGGATCTCTTTAAAGTGTTGAAAAGCAAAGATATCACCTTGAAGACTAAGGTGTGCCTGACCCAAGCCATGGTATTTTCAATTGCATCATATGTGTGTGAAAGCTGGACAGTGAATAAGGAAGACCGAAGAAGAATTGATGCCTTTGAATTGTGACGTGGGCAAAGAATGTTAAATATACTATGGACTGTCAAAAGAACGAACAAATCTGTCTTGGAAGATATGCAACCATAACGCTCCTTAGAAGCAAGGATGGTGAGACTGCATCTTACATACTTTGGACATGTTGCCAGGAGGGATCAGTTCCTGGAGAAGGACATCATGTTTGTCAAAGTACAGGGTCAATGGAAAAGAGGAAGACCTTCAATGAGGTGGACTGACACAGTGGCTACAACAATGAGCTCAAGCATAACAATGATTGTAAGGATGGCTCAGGACTGGGCAGTGTTTCATTCTGTTGTGCATAGGGTTGCTATGAGTTAGAACTGACTGGACGGCACCTAACAACAACAGCCAACTGCCAGGTTACTGCTAATATTTTCACTGTGAATGTAAGGATCTAGGGAATAGTGAATAGTCATCTTTGTAAAAGCACATAGGAGAGAAAGAAAAACCCTGAGGTTGCTCAGTGAGATAAACAATCTTCCCATTCTATCTCAAAGGCTTAATTCTAACTCAGACTCACATTGACAGTATCTCCTGTCTTCAAGTCGTCAAGAAGCATCTTGGCTACGACAGACTCATGCTGAGCCTCTCAGAGCCCCATGACTGGCAGGAGTGCCCCTTGACCAGCACCTGTGGGGCTGTCAGGATGAGCTGGGATTTTCACAATCTCTGTTGATATCTGCAGGCTATTGACATACTTCCCAGAATCAAATTACAGTAATAGGTAGATGGGAAATATACAGGTTGTCTTGTCTGTGGCAACTGGGGATAAGTCAACATGAACACTTCTGTCGACTCTTTCACTCCGACTCTCCTAATGCCCCTTAGCCTGATAAGGTGTAGCCATTTCTAATAAAAAGCATAGCTAGTGAGCTCTTTCTTTGCTTTGTTTGATTACAAAGGCAAGCTGAAACCCCATCGCCCATGGACAGTGCTAACACCAAGGCCAAACTACTCTGTGAGGTCCCTGGGATTCTCTGAGCTCACTATTTCAGGCTTCCTTCCTGCCTGCCTTCCTGTTTAATCTTATTCATTCACTCACTCATCCACCAAATATTTGTTGCTTATTTCTACATTCCAGGTGCTGGATATATGTTGATGACCTAAGAGAAAAAAAAAAAGTGCCCCTTTATTTGCAATGCTTAGTATGGTAATAAAAAATAGATGAATCATTAAGTAATTACACTTTTGATAAGTGATATGAAGAATGTTATAAGGTGCAGTGATAGCAAACCTGTTAGGAGAGGATGGATCAGGAAGGTCTTTCTGAAGGGTGGCTTTTCAGCCAAGACCTAAAGGATGAAAAGGATTCAAGCATTCAAAGAATATGAGAAAGAGTATTCCAGGCAGAGGGATCAGATCGTGTGAAGACCCAGAGGTGGGAGATAGCTTTGGTGGGCTCAGCAAGGAGGAGGTCAATGGAGATGAAGCATAGTGAGTAAAGGGAAAACTGAGGCTGAAGAGGCAGGCACAGAGAGCTTTATAAACTGGGGCATCACCAGTGACCAGCTGCTGTTGAGTTCACTCTGACTCACGTGTCAGAGTAGAGCTATGCTCCCTAGGGCTTTCAATGGCTGATTTTTTAGAAGTAGATCACCAGGCCTCCTTCTGAGGTGCCTCTGGGTCGACTTGAACCTCCAACCTTTTGGTTAGCAGCCAAGTGCTTTAACCATTTGTACTACCCAGGGACTCCAACTGGGACATGGAGAGGGAATATTAATTTATGCGAAATGAGAAGCTACCCAAGGGATTTAAGTTGTGGAGGCATGATCAGATTTATATTTGTATAAGATTAATCTGCACAATATGTCAAAAATAGATCGAACTGGAATAAAAGTGAAAGGGGAAGGACTATGTATGGCAAAGACTGCAAAATGCCTCCCAGGAGCCATTCTCCCTTCTTCTTATTATGAGAATTCCAATTTTATTCTAGGGAGCAATGGGCTCAATCAAAAAATTATATTTCCTAGTTTCCTTGCAGCTAGGCATGGCCAACTGCAATGATTTTGCCCAATGAGACATAAATGGAAGTCTTTTGGGGATTTGGGATTTGCTGTAAAGGTACAAACCCATCCTCTCCTTCTTAGTTATTCTTGCCTGGAAAAAAAAGATGCAATGGCAGGAGCAGCAGTATCCATTTAGACAACTATTTAGGAAAAGCTAATAGCATCCTACAGGCCTTGGCTCTGATACCTATATCTGGATTTTACAGTGTACGAAAAAGAAAAGCTCAGTTTTTAAAAAGGTATTGTTTGGTAGAGTTTTCTGTTACTCACTGATGGACAAAGTGTCTAATTGACAAACCTAACTGCTATAGTAGTTCAGAAGGTCTAGACTTGAGAGTGGTGACGTTTAAAATGAAGAAAAGTGGGTCAAACAGGGGATGCGCTTTTGCAGGTAGAAACAACAGGACTTCCTGATGGTCCAGACGTGAGGTTTGGTGGTGGGGGATGGAGGGTATAAAAATTACTCACACGATTTTGGACTGATAATTTATTAAAATACAGAAGGAAAAACCAGAAGAGAAATAGGTTTGAAGCAAGAATTCAATTTTTGGCACGTTAAGGTTGAGTTACTTAAGAGGTCCTTTTTTTTTTTTTTTATTGTGGTAGTCTCTGCTTTTGTGATTTTCATAAGGGATCACCTTCCAATATTCCTGGTCCTATTCTACCCCTTAATTCACTCTTTCTCTGGGGTGGGGGTGGAGGGAGTTAGCCCAGGTCCTTCTCTTCTGCTCCTGGAGCCAACCTGCCAACCAACAGCACTCATTCTGGTCTGCTCTTCCTCGTGGGAAGTGGCACAGATTCAAGACCCACAGGAGGAGGCCCCTGGACTTAAGTGCTGCCTGTGGCTAGATTCTTCAAGTTTAACCCTGAGAGTCAGCATTAGAAAGGCCATTATTGTTGCACACCTAAAGCTCATGTTCCAGCTTTTATCAGTAATAAAAAGTTGATATTTTAATCCCCACATGCTAGTCTTTTTTGTCTCTCTCTCAGTGGTTTTAAACCTCGGTTCACTCACACCTGATAAGGTCAGGTAGGTACTTTGCGATCTTCTAGCCACATCATAAAGGCCTTGCTTTAATAGGTGGCTCTTTTATTAGACATTGCAAAAACAAAACAAAACAAACAAAAAAATACCTAAATTTCCCCCGATTCTAACCCATTGCTACCCTTCTATCTTCATTTTAGGAGTCAACAGGTGAGTCTTCTGAGCCAGGTGGGACTCTAAACTGCCTAAGAATGAGAATTTATTCAGAATTGATGTCAGTAAGCAAAAGGTAAAGATACAGTAATCATCCTACTGTTCAGGGGTATGGCTTCTTGCCATAATTTTGCAGAAATTGTATTTTTAGGATTGTTTTGTCTTGCCTTCTCTCCTTTCTACCTACCAATCCATTCTTACCTTCCTTCTACCCACTAATCTGTTCTTTTCTTCCCTCCTTTAAAAGGTGGTATCAATATTAGTTTTATCCCATTCCTGGTAGTGGAGTGGTTAAGCACTTGGCTGCTAACTGGAAGGTTCATGGTTTGAACTCACCAGCTGAGAAAGATCTGGTGATCTGCTTCCATAAAGATTACAGTCTAGGAAACCTATGGGGCAGTTCTACTCTTCCATATAGGGTCACTATGAATCAGAGTCGACCAGAGACAACAACAACAACATCCCATTCCTAGGAACCCTAACTTTAGAATGGCTAGACACACAGAGTTGGATAAAGCATTGTTCCTCCTGGCTGGTGAGTCTGTGTAAGAAGGCCTGATATTGGTCTATATGGGATAGAGCAGCTCTGGTTTCCTACTTCTATTCCTTTTCTATAAAGACAGGTTTCCAGACTGACTTCATCCTGGATATTTGGTCACTTATCAAAGTTTGTAAATTTCCTGTTTGATACACTCAGCTGCTGCGAAAACTGTCTTTTGGCAATAAAGTCATATAAAGTACTTTTGCATTTAAGATCTGGTCTTTTCCCCCTTTTTTATCCCATTCTAACAGCCACATTATCCCTTATAATTTACACTGATTAAAAAGGGTGATGGACATTTTGGCACACTGTCTCACTGAAAATAACACTTATCCTCAGGCTGATTACATGGGTCACATATGTCACCATTCCATGTGGGACTGCACGTGGCACGGATTGGAGCTTGTCATTGTCTCAGTGTTGTTCAGTGGGTACATTATACCACTGTGACACTAAGTACAGACACAGAACTAGTGCCTGTTTAAAAAAAAAAATCAGACGCCCTTTTTTTGAATAGAGCCCTGGGGTAATTACCCTGACTATTGTTCTAAGAGAAAGCCCCATTTACATCCCTTCATCAGTTTAGGATCTTGACATGAAAAATCACCAGCATTAAGTAGTTAGGCAATTTGCTTTCCAAATGAAGAAAGCACAAAAAAAAAAAAAAGGCAGACAAAACATCTACTGCCGAGTTTTTTCTGTTTCTAGCTAACACGCTAAAGCTCACCTCAAATAAAGGATCCAGAGGAGGAAGCGTTTTCTGATGGCCTGCCCCTTCTTCCTAAACAGAGCTCCCTACTGTCAGCACTAGGAGGACACCGTCTGCGGGACGGCCACCCCACAGGTATGCCATGAACTGTGGGTCCCTCAATGCAGGCATGTCTGGCTGCTCTGCCCTGGTGGCCAGCCCTGGTGTTCTGAGGAAAAGCTACAGAAACGTTGCTCACCTTGAGAAGTAAGCTCTCAGGGCAGGGTCCAAGTTCCTCCAAGGTGCCACAGAACGTGAGATAGGTTATGAGGTTTGCCATTCAATATGGAGTAAAATGGGAAGTTATGGAACTACTTACCCCCAAATGAAAAAAATAAGGTGAATTAAAAAAAAAAAAAAGGAACAGGCAAAATCACAACAAAAGAGATGGCCCACGAAGTTTTACTTACATTGGGTGAGGATCCCGGTTAAGGCGTTTTTAAAAGTCTCCTTGGCCTCCTCCATCTCTTGCTCATGGGTGGCTTTTTCGTTCATCAGCCTGCGGACGTGGCTGTTGGCCGACTGCACCATGGAGTAGAATTGGTTGGCGGAACGCCGATTCACTTCCCCTCGTTCAATCCAAGAAAGCAGCACTGTGATAGCCTCAGAAAACTTGCTATCATCTGGAAGTGGAAAACCCCAAGGTACAGATCATGCCAAGGCAAGAAAGACACTTCGCCCTGGTTCCTTTCAAAAGAGAGAGTGTGGTGCATCCTAATAGATACAGTTTAAAAAGGTGACAAATTAGCTTCCCCGAGACTAGCCACTCTATCGCTTACCTTCTCTTTTCTCCTCTAATTCCATGGTACCATTGAACCAACCACGAAGCATATGGTGGTTCACCCTTCTCATCTACCAACTCACTGAGCTTCATTTTGGAAGGTTTGCTCTGGTTATTCTTAGTAATAACCTGCAGCCTCATTCTTCGACTACCAAACCCTATTTTCTCTTCATTAAGATTAATGTGAGAAAATGTTACTAATCTATCCGCCCTCTATTTCGTTTCCTTATTCCTTTATCAGAAATATTATACAGCTATACTATTTTTCTGATTTATAGAATCAGCCAAGTTAGTGTTAAAATGTAGACAACAGATTAAATTACCTTAAAACTGCTTGTACTATAAGATATTGTTCCCAAGGTGGATAGTAGAAGTCAGTCAATTCTTGCTTGACTGTAGTTCAAAACTGATTTTATTTTAGGCTTAATATATTTGATCAGGCTGAAAAATAGGATATTTCCTTGTTTTCAACAAAAAAGGACATGTTCCCTGGAGTGGTCAGTGTTTGCTTTGTAAGGCTATTAGACAACCCATTTGTGCCTGGGTTGAAGTATGTGTGTGTGCCGCAGGCTGGGCTGGGGTAGGATGGAGGGATGGCAGTGGAGAAGGAGATTTCACCTGTAAATAAGTGACAAAGGCTATTTCAAAGAAAATCAGCAGACTTGCCTGTGTGAGCATGGCTACCAGAACAGACCCGTACTGTACAGCTTGGAAGTAGAGAAAAACCAAGTTTGAAGGTGATTAATTAGCACGGTAAATTGTATTTCAGTTATTACATTAATTGATCCTACTGCTTGAGACTCATTGCATAGTTTCTAGGCAAACCTGGAGGGAGAAAGAAACCTTTCATTTGTATTTTTCTACCCCTTGGAAAAGTGATTTAAGACGAGTAGCCTACATTTTTAAAGTAAACTATGTAGACTCTGCAGTCTAAAACTGAGGAGCAAAATGAGTCTGGAAGATTTAGGTTGCTACTCATTCATTCAACAGATATTGAGTGTCTACTATGTGCCAGACACTGTCCCCTCCAATGGGGGGAACACCACAGTCATCCTTATATGCTTTTTATATAAACATACATGTGTATATATACGTATGTGTGTATATACACACTACACACACACATACACACACAAGTATGTATTTTACATATATACACCCAGATAAACAGAGTATTATTCTTGCTTGGTTAAGGGATTTTATTTTACTCATGGTATATTTTCTAATCAACTACTTGTTAGTATTTTACACATTACACAAAACCTCCCACTTGCAGAGTGCTTTGTCAGTTTTATAAAGTGTTGTACAAATACCTGTAGTACCTTTTCTCCCAGAGGTCTCCCCCCCGGCTCAGGGCACAACTTCCTCGGGGTGGCTTGCTGCTTGCCCAGGAGGTGTGTGTGCTAAGTGAAGGCAGCACTTGGCCTGGCTGAATGCAGGTGGAGTGCGCGCCACTGTCTCCAGGATAGGAAGCAGCTATTATAGGTGTGCTCTTACTCAGCCACGATTCCAGGCCCCCTCCCACTGGACGGCTGGATCAAAGCCTTCCTCTGTGCAAACGTGCCCTCTCTCCCCTCACTCTAATCAGGGCAGATCACTAGCTCAGAAATGCCCACAGAACACCCTGCAAATGAAAGACTCAAGCCTCCTTAAAAATCTCAACTCATGGGCTTATCACGCACTAGTTCAGCATCATAGCTGGCTCGTACAATTTTGTTAACTCCGGAATTCCAGTTGAAGTTCAACCCTCAGTGAACTCCAACTGTAGTGGTTTCTTATCTCGTTTCATGGACCAAAGTGGCTTGTATAAGATAAAATCCATCAGGCAACTTAACGTTACGTTCAGTCCATGGAGAGGCTCATAATTTAGCATTATGTTTGTGAGAGGCTCACTGCGACCGTCACAGTCAGAATAAATTTTGCCTCCCTCACACTCACTATCTCTCTCCCCTTCAATATAAGTTAGGAGAATGGACACCTAAACAGGCAGCGGAAATAAACCTAACACTTAAAAGAAATCTCTTTTTTTCCTCTTAAAAAAATAACAGCAACAAAAAACAGAGCACTGACTTTGTGTGCCATTTTTCCCCTTTGCCGTGATGTTCATCTCTACAAAACACAGGAAAGAAAAATCCCCAGTGTTTTATCAAGCTTACAGGGAGAAGAAAGACACCGCTCATCTTTCTTTACGTTGCACATTGGTAAGTTTTTCATTCTCTTGCTTGTGGTCACTCAGTCCATAAATACACTCATTTACTGTCAGGAAGAATACACATACATTTTAAAAATGTATATTCACTCAGGAGTCCCTGGGTGGTGCAAATGGTTAACTTGCTTCTGGCTCACCTAAAGGTTAGAGGTTCAAGGTGCTGCAGAAGAAAGGCCTGGAGATCTGCTCCTGAAAGAGCAACCACTGAAACCCTATGGTGCACAGCTCTACTCTGACACACGCGGGTTTGCCATGAGTTGAAGTCGGCTCCATGGCAACTGGTTTTAAATTTGCTCAAATGATCTGAAAACCAAATTTTACCGGTCTCCACCCCTAGACCCAGAGCACAAGTTCACTGGCAGAGTATTTAGCGAATTGACAGTTTTCAGAAAGAGGACACAATGTCTTTAGGATTAAGCAATTGAAAACACACAATTTAAAAAGTAATTAGACAAGAGATTTTCCAGCATTTTAACCTGTACTAGTACTGAATTCGCTAGATTAAAAGAAGGACATAGTTTTGAAACTCCCAATTGCATCTTAATTTCTGAACTTTCTGAAACTGGCAGGCCTATGTATGATTGATGGACTGACATTCCAATTAAATTAAAAAAACATTAGTTAAGGCAGGCTCGGCAACTCTAGTCAGTGCTTGTTGCCATGTTAAGAAGTGACTTCAATTAATATTCATTAAGACTAAGCAGTACCTCTCTCTGGATGGCTACCTGCGCATACTGGGAGTGGTCATTTTCAACACCCAACTGAAATTGAAATCCAATTTCATATTCAGTGGAAAGATCACTGAGAAAACAGGAAACAATATAAACTAATTTAAACAGGGTTTAGACTGCAGCATTATTAGAGCTATTCGTGTGGAAAGAAATTAACACTGCTCATAAAAATCACATCAAAGATGCACTTATAAAAAATCCAAGCATTTTCTATGCACACATTCTGGCATAACTCTGAACATGGGGGCCATTTAGGGTGCAGTGTGCAGCCGTGCTTTTCCACATTAAGGGCTGGTGGACTCAGCATCCTGCGGAGCGAATATGGACCATTTGCTCATTAAAAAAGTGTCCAATGTTTTCTAAACGGGGTTCTCCCGACAGCACGCCTGGTTACTGTAATTGTCGGTGAGCTGGCTTCCTTGCTGTCCTCTGTTCCTCAGTCATACTCCTCTTTGTCTATACCACAGCCAGGCCTCCCTGCTTTTGCATAAACTGTGTGCTTAACCCTAAATGCTCTCACACTTAGTCCACCTGGGTGAGTGTTACTCTTCCTTCAAGATTCAGCTAAGGGTCCTTTCCTGGAGGAAGCTTTTCCACAACCTCAGGCTGAATTAGGTGTCCCTTGCTATGTTTCTGTAACTCTCCACACAGACTGCTATTCCAGTATTCATCACTTCTCCAGTAATGGCTGCTTTACAGATCTGTCTCCAGGTGTTGAAGACCTAACAGGAAAACCAAATTTTCAGAACACACTTCAATCTTTTGCTTACTCTTTTGAGTTTTTCCCTTTGTAGTTTATCTATATTTTATTATACCTCTAATAGATTTGCAGTGATTAGTTCTGGAAAGCCACAAATTCGATGGTTAAAAGTTGGGAAACATCACAACTGGTAATGAACATTTTAATTCTTTGTTAAAGAGTGTTGTCACATACACCATTGTCTACCAGAGATAAATGTTCTCCTGGCACTTAAGTCCTTTTATCCTTCAGGCCTCTGAGGTCATTACCTTTGGCAATGAAAGTTAAAAGTGATTAAGATATCACCCAAAAGGCAGAGCCTTCTGCAATCAGGCAGTAACTAATTTATCAAATAACTCCAAAATACTTTTGAAAGCATGTTTAATTCTGGGAAGGTAATGTCACTGTTAGGGTTCTGAGGAACCAATGCTATTACAATGGTTAGGACATCCCTAAATTCATGCCCATTCACTTTGTTTCTGGTTACTTTACTTTGTCAACATTCCTCTCTTTCTTTCCTCCATCTTTATTAACCACCTGTCATGTTACAAAACAAAACAAAACAAAACAAAACAAAACAAAACAAAAAACTGCATATAGAATTAATCTTTGCTATTCAAAGACCACAGGTCCCTGGGTGGTGGACAGTGTGTGCTGGACTGCTAACCTATGGTTGGCAGTTCAAACCCACCCTTTGGTGCCTTAGAAGACCTGGTTATCTGCTTCCATAAAGATTTCAGCCAAGAAAACCTATGAAGCTCGGCTCTCCTCTGTAATATGTGGGGTCACCATGAGTCAAAACTGACTCGATGGCAACAAGGATTCAAAGACCACAAGCACGAGCATCATTTGGGAGCTTGTTAAAAATGCAGACTCAGCCTTATCAGCTCTCCTGACTCAGAATCTGCATTTTAACTCCAGGTGATTTATATGTAGGTTAAAGTTTGAGATGCAATGGAATAAACAGCTTGATAAAAACTGGGTAAACTGGTTAGGAGCTAATCTAAGAAATGAAAAAAAACCTGAAGTAGAAAGTAGCAGCTGAGATAGTGGAGAATATGGAAAAGATCTGATGTGACTCTTATGAACTCTGTGAATTCCTGACCCTAAACTCCCCACGCCCAATGCAATAAGAATTGTTTAAAAGTTAGTTAAAAAAAAAGTCAAAGACTTGGAAAGGGGCACAGAGATTAAAGCAGACCATTTTAAAGTCAGACTGCTCTCTGGCCAGGGACCCTCACGGGCCTTATGTGATTCTACAGGGTCGCTATGATTTGGAATCGACTCGACAGCACTGGGTTTGGTTTTGGTTTTTTGGTGATGCGTAATAGTTAAGCACTAGGCTGCTAATCTAAAGGTTAGTGGCTCAAACTACCCAGGGGCTCTGTGGGAGAAAGACCTGACTATGTGTTTCCATAAAGACTACAGCCAAGAAAATCTTATGGGACAGTCACATGGGGTTGCTGTAAGTTGGAATCCACTCGAAAGCCCCTAACAACTCAACATAGGTGTATGTACCTTTGCTTGGCTTTGACTGGGCTATTTTACTCTGTGGGAACAGAACTTAAATCATGGAAAACAAATAACAGTGCAAATAATTTTACTCCACAGAAATGCAAACGACTTTTGTCTAGTAAAAACCCGTAACCCGTTGCCGTCGAGTCGATTCTGACTCATAGTGACCCTATAGGACAGAGTAGAACTGTTCCATAGTGTTTCCAAGGAGCACATGGCAGATTCGAACTGCTGACCCTTTGGTTAGCAGCCATAGCACTTAACCACTACGTCACCTTTGTCTAGTAAAAAAACAAAACCAAACCTGTTGCCGTCAAGTCAATTCTGACTCATAGTGACCCTTTGTGTAGTAGAGAACATAAATTACTACAAGGCAAATTTCCCTTTGAACAAGTTTTAACATCTTACTGGTTCCTTTGTTAATTAAAGAATTAAGTAAAATATCTGGCACACGTTCATTTTGTTTGCATGACAGTCATAGTGTCCTTGACCAACCACTGGACTGCAAGCTCCTCAGTGGCACAGGCCATGTTGCAGTCTTACCTGAGACCCCAGAGCAGAACACAGAGCCCAGGACTCAGTGGGTGGGCACACGATGAACTTCAATCAAATTGACACGTAGATAATGATGAGGAAAAGGAACCAAATGGCTAAGCTCCTGCTTTGTGTACAGAGAGAAATCTGGCCCTAAACTTCAGAACTATAAAAAAAAGTTGCCTTCAGATTGATTCTGACTCAGCAACCCTTTAGGACAGCCAGTCCCCCAGCACTGAATATGACAAATTAGCAGACTATAGCACCTTTGGAGCCCTGGTGGCATAATGGTTAAGAGCTCAGCTGCTAACCAAAACATCGACAGTTCAAATCCACCAGCCACTCCTTGGAAACCCTATGGGGTAGTTCTACTCTATCATACGGGGTCGCTAGGAGTCGGAACCAACTCAATGGCAATGAGTTTAGTTTCTGGGTAGCACCCTTCCTTATGACTGGGTCTATAAAAGAACAACAGGAGAGGAGAGTCCATGTTTGAAGCAAATGTCTATAGAATGAGAAAAAAGACGAGACATTCTACATACAATGCTTTTTCCCCACAGAAATAGGGATACACACCCACACGCCCCACACAGTTCCCTGCCTATTTAATACCTGTAAAAAACAAGAAAATTAAGGGGGCAATATGAAAA
This sequence comes from Loxodonta africana, assembly GCF_030014295.1. Lineage (NCBI taxonomy): Eukaryota > Metazoa > Chordata > Mammalia > Proboscidea > Elephantidae > Loxodonta > Loxodonta africana. The sequence goes on from NC_087358.1 coordinate 62,189,858, forward strand.
TGCACTGATTACGTATTCCCACTTCAAGGTCAAACAGAGCATGTATAAATAAAACAGCCGATCTTGCCTCGGTCAACAACGCCTAACGAAGTGGTTCTCAAACAGACTCCTGTGCTTTGTATTCCCTATGCCCTAAGAAGGAAGCCTTGCTTCTAGCTAATGGGAACTTTCACTTGGCTCATAGCATTATCGATTTTTACTTTCATGGCATCATAAATATTGACAACCACCTCAGCAAAATGCCGGTGGCGCCAGTTCCTCCCTGCTGGCAGGCTAACACTGGGCCATAAAAAAATACTGTATGCAAATCCGAGGCAAGTCCTCGGGAAATGAGGAATGTTGATCCCATGAGGACTGAACTGTTGAGGGTGCACTGGGGAATCCCAAGGATGCTGCTTGGAAAGCTTTGTCAGAACTCCACCTGATGCCGAGCAAAACTAACTTCCTTTCCTCAGATAATGAAAGATTATGTGCAGCTTTCCAAAGGGGAAAAAGAGGACACAAAAACTTCTCAATGCTCTTGCCAAGAAAAACCCCCAGTGAATTAGTACATAATCCTTCGTCACCGTCTAATCAATCTCTTCCTTTCACAGTCCAAACAGAGGGATCCTCCAGGGGTGGACGGCCCGTGCTAGACACACCAAAATTCATTATCTCATCTGCCTGGTGCCACTGTTGCCAATAAAGTGTAATTATGGTGTTATTGAGCTCCTTCCCTCTTTCCCAAAGCCAGGCTATAAACTTTGGATCTTCAGCAGTGTCTTCCCAGTCAGTCTTCATTAAGCTGAACTGTCTCAGAACAACGTCTATTTAATCAGCAGGGTGCTGGCTAATTTTCTTTTTTAGAATTTGTATTAGCAGAACAGACACTGGGTGACTCCATGCCTCGGATGCCACACAACTAAAACTCAAGGCTTCCTCTGGCCTCAGGAGGCCAAGTGGCCACTGGATGGGGTTCTTGGCCCCTGGAGATGCTTGACTGGTTGGGTACGTCTCCTGTAATGCACACTGCCGTTCCCACTGTGGGGAGTGCTTTGTAATTGCCTCTATCACTCAAGAGATGTAAACGCCGAGAGGCAGGGGCCTATCTCTCCCCAGTGCCTAGCACCATGCAGGTATGTGGTTAAGAGTTCAACTCTGTGCTTGTTGAGTGACTGGAGTGATGGCTGAGCACCCATCACTTCTCTGAACTTCTAGCCATGCCTGGTAGCACTACTGGCCAGACATGTAATGTAAGTACTCACAGAACCAAATAGCTGAGGAAGAGAGAAAAGGAATTGATTTACTGAGTACCTACTGTGTGCACTGTTTCAGCACTGGGCAGGGCATGGAGCAGCTGGTGGATTACCATAAAGCCTTTTATAGATTTTGCTGGATAAAGCTGATCTTCCAATAGAAAACTGGTTTAAGAATAAACAGGTACAACATAAAATGAGAAAAAATGTCTATAATAAACCTAAGGCAGCCAGATTTCTCAGGGGAGGGGAAAAAAAATCAAATCTAATTAGGTATTTTCGGAATGCATTTCCATTTCCTTTCTGACACAGGCTTCCTCACCTCTAGGTCTTGACTACGTTTTATACCTCCACATTAGTGAAATCTTCAAGGAAGCAGTTTCGGTGGCTCCTCCTGTCTGGCTTTGCAGTGTTATAAGGAGCACGGAGAGGATTTCCTCTCTGTGAGGCAGCCAATTTCTTAAGCAATTAAATGCTGTTTATATTGCAAACTCTGTGCTTGGGTTGACATTGTCAAGCTTGATATTACCTGACTCCTGCCTAAGATGTATCCCCAGCTAGTTCATTCTACTGTGACTGCCATCTATTAAAATTTCCAATCTGTTCTCTCCTCAAGGGATCACACAGTACTTGGCAAAGGAGCTGCTTCTGAATCCTGCAAATTTTACTCATCTATATAAATACATATTTTTGAAATGGCAAGGCTTGCAAATTGCTTCACTAAATTGACATCCCAATCTGCTGTCCTCAAAGGGGAGAGGCAAGTGCCGTGTACTTCTTACGTGCATACCGCTTCCGTGCTGGCTTCTTAAAATAACATACGCAGATGCCAAACTGTCGTGAAATTCCTCCACGAGGTCACGGAACTGGGATGCTGGATTTTGTCACTCCTGGGCATGGACATGGCTGATTTCAGTTTTGGCTATGTGGACCAGAAGCTGATACCATACAGTGCACCAGATATAAGAAACAACTACTTGCTCTTATCAACATGCAGGTTGAGAACTTGGGTGTTTCTCCTTCAGGCTACTCCTTACAGTCTCCAGGCTGAATGGAAAAGTGAGATGGTGTCTGTACGTACATTGTCTGTATTTTTTATTTAAGCGATAATCACAACCTATGTATTTATACTTATAAGAAATCGCTTCTCAGAAGCAGCCCAGGTTAAAATGCAGCCATTTCAGTTGGCAATTGGGCCTGGTTAGAGGCTTCCAAGGAATCCCTGGGTGGCCCAAATGGCTAAGCATTGGGCTACTAGCAGAAAGGTTGGCAGTTCGAGCCCACCCAGAGGTGCCTCAGAAGAAAGGACTGGTGATCTGCTTCTGAAATGTCACAGCCTTGAAAACCCTATGGAGCAGTTCTACTCTGCACTCATGTGGTCACCATGAGTCAGCGCCAACAGTAGGGGTTTCTAAGCCCCCAAACAGAGGAGATGACGTGAAGCACAGGTCTTTTTTTTTTTTTAAGGCATGGAATGTCAACTTCTTATCTTCCTAAAATAAGTTTTGGGCAGCTTTTCATACATTTTTGGTCGTGAAAGCATGCAATCCACATTACATGTTGCTAGCAATGTCGGCTAAGACATTTGAAGGATCAGTCACATTTCTCCTCTCACCAGAAATCTTTAAGGATTTCTCCGCTGCTTGTGGAAGAAAACAAACGCACTGGCAGCCGTTGGGGCTCCGCCATCTGGCTCCAGCCTGCTTTTCCAGCTCCACCTTGCTCTATACACTTCCACGCAGCTCGCGTGTCTGCAGAGCAGACGGTTTGCCTTTCTCCACCTGTGCTGGACACTTGCCAGCTTCCAGGTCTCTATTCTTAGGGCTCCAGCCTCTGACTAGAACGCTCCCTTATATGCCTGAAAAAATCCCGTGTGTCCTCAAAAGTTAAAATTCTGCCTTCTCCGTGAGGCCCTTCTTAACACCCTCGTCAACATTACTTGCCCTTGGGTTCCCAGAGTATGTTGCTCATACCTGGGTTGACAATCACATCATTCGGCTTTGTGCTGCAGTGAATTGTTTATTTGCAGACATCTACGTGTGGTCAGCAATCATGACAGGGGCTTTCCCTATCTTCCCTCATTTAATCCTCACAGTGCCCAACAACCTGAGGGTAATCTGACCATCATCTGCCTGTAAAATGTGCAAATTTTGCTCAGGTTACACTACTTCAGGCCCTTGTGGCACAGTGGTTAAGCACTGGACTACTAACTGAAAGGTTGGTGGTTCGAGCCCACCAGCCACTCATGGGAGGAAGATGTGGCAGTCTAATTCCGTAAAGATCACAGCCTTGGAAACCCTACAGGCAGTTCTACACTGTCCTACAGGGTCTCTATGAGTCGAAATCAGCTGGATAGCAATGGGTTTTATACCACTTCAGTCAATAATAGTACTGAATTCATAATACTTTGTTCTAACTTCAAAATCTGGCCTCTCCCTCTTCATCACTGTAATTCACGGGGGCAGGTACTAAATCCTACACAGGTCTCTCTATCTTCCACAACACCAAACATGGAAATGGGGTTCAGTGAACATCTGAAGGAATGAAATATGGTCTCTTCTATTGTTAAGTATCTCGTGGGTGTTAGAAGTATCTCTGTAACTCCATCTCTGACGACAGGAATCCCAGCCTACGTTTCTCTTCTATACTCCACATATCCTAGCATAACATTAAAAACCAAGAAACCAAACCTGTTGCCATCAAGTCGGTTCTGACTCATAGCAACTCAGAGTAGAACTGCCCCATAGAGTTTCCAAGGAGTGCCTAGTGGATTTGAACTGCTGACCTTTTGGTTAGCAGCTGTAGCACTTAACCACTACGCCACCAGGGTTTCCAGCATAACATTAGCTATGTTATATTAGGCTTTGCAAAGAGTCTGGCGTAGCTACAAACTCTTTATAGAGCTCTTAAGTCCCCAAGTGGTGCAAATGGTTAAAGTGCTCAGCTACTAACTGAAAGGTTGGAAGTTTGAGTCCACCCAGAGGCACCTCAGAAGAAAGCTCTGGCAATTTACTCATAAAAAATCATCCTTTGAAAACCCCATAACGTACAGTTCTACTCTGACACACGAGGTCACTGTGAGTCCGCTTCAACTCAGTGGCAACCAGCTGACTGAAGAACACTAGGAAGTGCCGTTCCCAGGAGGAGGCCTGCCTGGCCCACTAAACACCAGGCCAGAAGACAACAGCCGGCTTTTGGGTGAGTTCCACCAATTCTCTCCCACTCCCACTCACTTGATGAGTTATGTTGAGTGGCAGTGCTCATTTGTGGAGAACACAGGGTGACAAGTGTCCATTTCCTTAGGTTTCTGCTGCTTCTAGGGGACCCAGCTCACAGGACAACCACACAGGGCTCTGGTGTGTGGGGACAACCACATTTCTCCTTTAGCAAGTCACAGACGATCCCGGGGCAGAAACGCCAGCACGAGCCACCTCATACCTTTCAGCTTTTCGGCCAGGAGGGCGGCCTCGTGCTCCGAGTAGTGCATGATGGCTGGCGGGGAGGGCGGCCGCAGCCGGTCCTCCTCCAGCTTGCGCCGGTGCCGCTCCTCCCGGGCGCGCATCCGCTGCTTGCATTCCCACTCGTAGAAGTCGTCCCTGGCCTGGGCAAAGTCCACATGGAGGCGACCGGAATCCTTCTTGTCTGTGCTAGATCCCAATCGCATCCGGTAACCTGAAACCAGTAGAAAGCCTTGTCAGATGACTGTAGATTCTGACAGCGCATCTGGGTCCTGGCCCTTAAGGCGCACCTAGGTGAGCTCTCACTTCTTTGCCCTCATGTCAGACGACAGGCATCCTTCCTTACCACAGGTTATCCTTCTCCCCAGAGACTCTAAAGCACTCCTAGCAGATGTCACGGAGTCCACCCTGACTCATGGCGACCCCATGTGTGTCAGAGTAGAACTGTGCTCCATAGGGTTTACAATGGCCTATTTTTAGGGAGTAGATTGCCAGGACTTTCTTCTGAGGTGTCTCTGGGTAGAATCGCATCTCCAGCCTTCCAGTAAGTAGCCAAGTGGGTTAACCATTTGCACCACCAAGGAACTCCTGAAGTGCTGTCAAGGTAAACCTATTATAGATTTGGGAATAAACACTCCTTGGGGAGGTGTCTCAGAGGGCTACCTACCCATCTTCCAAACCACTGTAAACAACAGAGGATGATCTCAAGGACTAGGGCACTTATCAAAATTCCTTCTTCTCTCTAAGCAAATTTGGCACATAACCTTTTTTTCTCTCTACCCTTTTATGACATTGATTTTAAACTTTCAATCGACTGTAACTCTTTATCATAAGGTCCCTTAAATTCTTTTTAAAAAGAGGTAGAACAGTAGTAAATGAAGAATACCCATGCTATTCAAAAATATCTACAAAGTGAATTCTACGACACCTCGCTCACAGGCAGTGTTTCATTCAGCTAGAAAGTGCTGCTGCTCAATTCTCACTCAGCAGCTGCAAAAGCCACAATTACAAAGGCAACTTTGCAATGCTGTTTTATTTCCATGCCTCCTTTTTTTCTGGGGCACACAAGAGAATATTTTACCTTCAATCAGGAGGCCTCACCACTGCCTGCCTTACAGCCCTGTTGTAGGTCATCTGGCAGACGGCTCCACACAAATTGTCCGTGTAACTTTGAAAGCCACAGAAGTCCCGCACAGGACCCAGAGCTAGAGGGAAATAGGCTAGGGGTCTTTGGGGATTGACTGTGAGCTATCCAACTTGTAAAGATAATAAGCAGAAACGTGATCTTAGAAATCAACACAAACAGGACTGGAACCAGCCAGCCAAACTTCAAATGAAGATGAGCTGGCTTTGAGGTTGCTCTCTTCAAACTTGGGGTGCTTAGACTTTAAAAACATAAATTCAGGTCCCAGCAGGAACCAGGCTGTCAGGGTCTGTGAGAAAAGATGGCAAAACGAACAGTTCTGCTGTGTAGGAGCTTCGCAAATCAGATACAGCTGTAGGATTCTAGGCCGCACGGCGCTTTGGGTTAAAACTCTGCTGAAAATCCCTGGAAAGGCTGGCTTCTCCCTACGAAGGCAGTTGACACCTTTGAAAAGTTACAAAAAAGATATGAATCTCACATCTGATTCCTGCTATCCACTGAACCCGTCCCATTCCTAAGGTCTCAGCTGTGTTATCTAAAAAAACGGGAAGTCCCAACAAAATCTATCGACAGCACAAACATCCAGTCACAGATGAGCAGAATTCATGCTAAAGCAAGATCGTCTTGGTTGTGAGCCATGGAGACTCAGCAAGTCAGCAGGCCACGGGGGTCTGTGCAGAACAGCTGGGCCAGCAACACTCCCTTGCTCACGTCCAGGGGCTCACATTTCAAACATTTCTGGTTCCAAAGGCACCCTTCTCTTTCACCAAAACATCATCATTAAGGCCTTAAAAGAGACCCTGATGAGGATGAATCTAAAATTAGCCTGGCCTTCAAATGTGAAAGCGGTCCTAAAATTAGACAGGCCTTACAGATGGGCTTGGGCTTGCAGCAACTCAGGCGCAGGAGGGGCAGCCTTCCTTCCTGCCTGCCTCCCAATTAATCAGCCTTTCAGAGCGGCCCAGGACAGATGCTGTCAGCCTCCGGAGGGTGGCCGAAGCTGAGCTGGGAGACCCTCCTGTGCCTGGACAGGGAGGCTGAGGCCAGGCCTTCACTGTTGTCTTTTCCTGAGCAAGGGGGCAAACCAAGAAGCAACCAAGAATGCTACTGGGAAGAGCAGGACCAGGGTCAGGGCTGTGAAAAATACAACATCAAGGCATCAATAAAGGAGTACCTTCCACATGTCTAAATGTGGGACCGTGCATCTTTGGCAATGTCTTATAGGGTTTTCTGCCTGTGTCTAAACGTTGTGTTAAGTTCATGTTGAAGAGTGCCTTTCATCTACTCTAACCCTCTCATTATTCATTTCATTAGGTAAAATAATAGCTTTAGTGGCAGATCCCTGATTATAGCCCAGGCCCCAGAGCAGGGCTACTGAGAAATGAGAATCAGTTAGTCTCTTTTTATCATCAGCAGGATATCTGTGTTAAAGCAACCAGTTGCTGAATGGCTCCTATTTTGCAGGTGCCCTGCTAAGCACTTATCACACACACACCCATTGCCGTGAAGTCAATTCTGACTCATAGTGACCCTATAGGACAGGGTAGAACTGCCCCATAGAGTTTCCAAGGAGCACCTGGTGGATGCGAACTGCTGAACTTTTGGTTAGCAGCCATAGCTCTTAACCACTATGCCACTAGACTTTCTCTATTCATTATTTCACTTATTCTTCACAATAACCCATGAAGTAGGTACTGTTACAATCTATTTTGCAGATCAGAAAACAGAGGCTCTAAGAGAGGTTACATGTCTTGTGCAAGGCATAGGAAGTCAGGAGTCAGGCCACCCAAAAGCACCCCCATTTTTTAACAGACTGCTTGGATGCGACAGTTCAGGAATAAATAAAAGTAAGACATGGCGTTTGTGTCTTGTAAAATGTTCTTGCTCTATGCTTTGTTTTCCATCTCCATTTTGGAATGTCTTCAGATTTTTTCCCCCCTCCCACTCTGTAAGGCCTTGTTGGAGGGAGAGTTTTAAAGTTCTCCAGATCATTATCCAGCCCAGGAAAGTCTCTGAGGTGTTGGGATACCCTCAAGGCTTCTAGAACTTGCAACAGAATTTCAAGGCAATAGAGTCTGACTGCAGAGACTAAGTAAAACCTGCCACTGGCATTCAGATGTGCTTTGTGTTTCTTTACCTATTGTTTTCCCACCTTCCCCCATTAGCTTTGCCTCAGGAATAGGAGGCTAATGAGCAGAGAGAGACAGAACTGAAAAACGTAGATGGAGTATGTGGGGGAAAGGCTGTGAGCTGAATCTAAAAATACATGCTTCTAAAGCCCCAAGTCAATACCAGTCCTGTAATTCTTAGATTTGGCAAAGGTCTTGTGGACAGACTCCATACACTTTCTCCAATACCCACAGAGTGGGAGGCAGCATTCGTCCTAATTTTAACATTTGTAAAACACTCCTATAAAAACTGGCACCAAAGAAGCCAGGATTATGGGGCGGGCTTAACCAAGCTTAAGCACAATCAAATGGACATTGCTATTAGGCCTTACCCTTGCCCTAAGGTCCACAGACGACTTTCTGTAAGGAACTGATCTTGCTTTGGTACCCTGGTGTCTAAAAGCGAATCCACTTCTGAAAAATTGAAATTATTCTGATGGAATGCTTTATTCCCCCAGAGGATTACACCTAATAATAATAATGGTCCTCAGTACTCATAATATTGCTTTTCATCTAATAAGCACTTGAGAATATTAATTAGAAACTAGATGGAACTCCTAAGGACTGGAGGATGGAAAATTGTCCTGTGGTAAGTTAAATTCACAGACTTAACAGAGAGTGTCTGACAGCCAAGGAAAAGTGCAGAATGCCTCCTTTTCTAGCCTCTAACTCTGAGGACTTTATTGTGCTTTAAAGGCAAAAGGGAATAAGCTCATATTAACATCACAAAATATAACATGCTTAGAAAATCCCTTAAGTAATGCAAAGTACCAGAAAGGTAAATGGCTTTATCAACCATGAATTCCTCCGCAAAGCGAATGTGACAAAAATTCTTCTTGCTTTTCCGAATCGCTGTGATATCACCGCACTGCTCAAAGACTTCTTGTATAATTTCCTCAGTAGCATTTTCTGGCAATCCTCCGACAAACACAGTCTTGCACCCAGGAGGTCGTTCTCGTGTGGAAGGAGGTGGAAGATCTAAGAATCACAACAAAACAGAGGGTTTCGTCTTTTATTTATTTGCTCTTTCTTTTTTTTTCTTTCTGGTTCACCCTGCGAAAGGAAAGTTTGCAGGGTAACTTTCCTAGATTACGTAAGGATACGTTTATACCCCAAGTTACATGTATCTCTGGCTGTCTCCTTTTTAAGTTCCTCGCGCCTCCTTCCCCCCACCTTTACTTTTGGTGTTCATTTCTACACAGAGTGGCTGCGCTTGTCCGGGAACAAAGATAAAGCAAACGTTAGCATAATCTCATTTTTCCTTCATAATATAGAAGCTCAGCAAATGGCGGGGGGGTGGGGGTAGAAAAAACTTCACAAAGCACAAAACATGATGAAATGACAATATGATGAAAAACCCTGGCTTGTTATCTGCTTTGTCGTGTAGCCAGAGAGTGGGGCGGCGAGGCAGAACACGAAGTGTCACCTCAGAGCAAGCACAGTACTTAGCTGGCTATAAAACACTGTGCCTGAAAAAAAAAAAAAAAAACACCTTTTTTAATTCACATTTTAATGAGCAAACTATTAACTTTTAGGAAGATTGTATAAAAAGATAAACTGTGTACTGTCACAACATTTTACCTAGTTTATATGTAGATTACTGAAGCAATCTCCTGGCAAGTCCACTTAAAATGGGCAATGTTGATTAATGCGAATAAAAAACAAAAAAATCCCTAGCTGTTTAAGCCCATAAACTTGGTATACAAAAGGCTAAATTAAAAAAAAAAAAAAAAGACTGGCCCATTTACCTCATCCAACATACATTTCCTTCATCCAGATGCAATTTGGTCCAGAAGCTCTGATATGCAGGCTCCCCCAACCCAAATTGCTAACAGCTAAATTAATTCAATTTTCCATCTAGCAAAACACATTTCAGAGCTTTTCTCCCACACTGGTGAAGATGAATAGATGTATTCATATATTTCACACTGTGTTCGGCAGCAAATGCTAGCCTTTAATGGGTGAAAAGATTCTTAGTGGTAGATGTATATCCCCAATCACATGTGCCGGCTTCACTGTGTTGATTCAGCTCCTGGATGGACACACGGACAGATCCCCACGTATCTGTTCTAATCTAGAGATGAAAGCCTTCTGCAGAATGATGTCCACACTGTCTATCTACATAGGAAAGCTCTGAAAATAAACGCAATGCGATTAAAAAAGAAAAAAAGAAGGCATTTAAAATGATGAATGAATACTTCTCACAGGTGTCACTTACTTGGATTTTGAGGGAAAAGGGTACAGCTTTTGCAGTGGATTATTTCTTTGACGACAGCCACTTCTGCTGGTGGCGGGGGTGGGACCAGCCCCAGGCCTGGTATCATTGGGTTAATGGGGGTGATTCCAGTCATCACGTTCAGGCTTGGATCAAAGCCGGGCACACAGATTGAGTCTGGAAAAGCACACAAGATAACATCTTGGCTGCAGGATCTTAGACCAATTTTTGTTGTTGTTTTTGCTATTTTCCTGTAAAGATTATTTAACTTTCTGCTTTCTATTTTTCAGAAACTTCTCTTGGCATAAGATGTAACATTACAGAAAGCTATTCCAGAAGGGTAAAGGGAAAATAAAAGATTAGCCTAAAACTGCCCAGAAAGGAAATCATATTACTTAAAATATTAACATGGCAAATACAACACAGCACATTAAAGTGTAAAACCATGCACCATGAAGCTGTGCTATTATGGCGAAAGCAGTTTTCTGTTTCTTAACATCAGTGTGTTTACATTGCCTTATGACCCAGAATGCGGGAAGAATATCATTTAACATTGAAGTGCCCTGTGAATCTAATTGTCAACCTCATTTTATCAAAAGAGCCTTCTTACCAAGTGACCTAGATCTGGGAGAGCTCAATTTGTATGTGCATACTTTATAATGAAGCATTCTGGTCCCATCTAACCTGCTTCTCCCAGGGTGAGGAAAATAAAACAAAGAGTGATTATAATTACCATGGCTGGGTTAGATACTTGCAGCCATAAAGTTAGCTCTGTACATTTCTGAATTCTACTGGATAATCGTACTTTCTTCCTATAATTCCATCAACAAAGAATTGGGCCACCCTTCTGAAATATTTATGCCCTGTATAATCACTGGGTTTTTGGGGTTTATATAAACACAACTCAAAAAAAGCAAGGAGTGAAAAAGGATGGCTTTTCCAGTATATACACTGAATTGTTTTGCTGGTGTGATAACGAAGCAAGTAATTTCATAGGTGATATACAGGGTTTTTCTTTCCTGGCAGTTGTTGATTTCTGTAAGTAAGACCTTTTTAAAAGCTGTTGTTGTTTGGTGCTGTCAAATCGATTTCGACTCACAGCAACCCCATGTGACAGAGCAGAACTGCCCCATAGGGTTTTCTTGGCTGTAATCTTTCTGGGAGCAGATTGTCACGTCTTTCTCCCACACAGCTGCTGGGTGGGTTTGAATCGCCAGCCTTTAAGGCAGTAGTAGAGCTCTTAATCACTGTGCTACCAGGGCTGTTAAAATACTGTACTGAGTTCCTAAGAGTAGCTGCACTGAGTTCCTAACGGTAGCTACTTGGGTTTTTCTCTTTAAAGAAAACAGATCCTCTCACTGGTGTGTGATAATGTTCCCAGGAGGACAAACAGTAGCACAGATGTCACAAGGAGTAGCCATGGTGACCCTCCACTAATCCCCGAGAGTGAAGCTTCCTTCTTTTCTTATACTTTCCTATTCTTTTCTCCTTCCTCATCCGAGGTCTTCTCCATTCTTCCTTTATCCTCTGCCCTCTTTTTTTGGATTCTGATCTACAGGCTGTGCCTTATGCCTGTGCATGGCCTCACTCACTGCTTACCTGTGTGGGAAGGTCGGATAGACCCAGAGACAGAAGGAATGAGAACTAACTCCAGAGGATACAGAAAGCACAGTAAAATGTTTCCTTTCTGAGGACAGGTGTATCGCATTCCTCCAGCTAGAAGAGATATTCTAACTCTTCCTCTGGGTTGAGCAGAATAAGCAGTGTGTTCCTGATCTGGGTCCCCAAATGGACTGTTGTCCCATTTATTAGAAAATTCATTTAATTTGATCACGTGTCAGAGTTTATTACTACCTTCAGTAAAATGAGCTTTTATTTTATTTAAAAAAAAAAAAAAAGACAAGCAAAAAAACCCCATAAATGTAAATATTAAATGAGCATTCTCTTTCAAAGCAGTCACTATGGCAATCTAGGCACTTAGTCTATAAATACGGTGCTCAGTTTCTTCATTTATAAAATGGGATCATTTGACTAGATTATCTCTTGGGGCACCAGCATTCCAGGACTTCTGGATTCCTTGCTGATATTGCTTAAAACAATCACTCAGAACAAAGTGGCATACAAAAGACATGGAAGTTTGGAAATGACAGTGACTTGACTCAAACTCTGGTTATTCACTTAATCTTTATGAAGTTTCATAGATGTTATTCTCATTCTACGCATCAAAAAAAAAATTAGAGTTTAAAATAGTTAAGTAAACCCTAGAAACAGAAAGGGCCGCATAAACCAGAGACTCCATCGGCCTGAGACTGGAAGAACTAGATGGTGCCTGGCTACCACTGATCACTGAAGGAACAGAACAGAGAACACAACAGAGAATCCCTGATGGAGCAGAACAGTGGGATGTAGATCTCAAATTCTTGTAAAAAGACCAGGCTTAATGGTCTGACTGAGACTGGAGGGACTCTGACAGTCGTGGTCCCTGGACCCTTTGTCAGCACAAGATTGGAACCATTCCTGAAGCCAACTCTCCAGACAGGGATTGGAGTGGATTATAAGATAATGATACTGGTGAGAACCAAGCTTCCTGGCTCAAGTAGACACATGAGACTATGTGGGCAACTCCTGTCTGGTGGTGATATGAGAAGGCTGACGGGGACAGGAGCTGGTTGAATGGACATGGGAAATACAGGGTGGAGAGGAGGAATGTGCTGTCTCATCTACATAGTAAGGTGTGTAAAACTTTTTGTATGCGAGGCTGACTTGATTTGTAAACTTTCACCTAAAGCACAATAAATTTTTAAAAAGTTATGTACAATTGCCAACATCACAGCGCTAACAAGTGCCAGACCAGAATTAGAATTAGAACGCAGGCTCTGGTCCATAATAGACACATCTCTTCTGACTATTCCAACGTTTCTACCTAGAAGGACGCAACTTGATCGTTCACCTTGTACATGACACTACTTCTAAAAATTTATTCCACCCTTAAAAAATATAAAATCAAGATTTGTCCTCCTGTTCCAGATGCCCATTCTGAAGGAGTTCCAGGATGGAATAGCTTTCAATATTGTCATCAGTGAAATAGCACACTGGCTTCCAAGGGGAATATACTGGAAATACAAGTATTGGCCAGTGGGGTTACTGGCAAGCTTGAGTTTTCATTTAATCTCATTCTGTACATAGGATTGATTCGTCTGTTTCTTTTCTGGCCTGGGTCTCACTATTGTTTGCCAGCTCAGGATGATTTCAGGCTGAAATAGCTCAGGACTGCAAGCCCTGAAATGAGAGCACAGTGCATTACAATAAGCAGATGTTTCCCGCAAATGAGATGAGAGGTTGGCTGTAACAGACTTTTCTTTTTTCTCTCGGAAGGGCAAATAAATAAATAAATACATCTTCAGAAATGGGGACAAAAGACCCTGCTCTTGAGCAAAACAGTTTGATATACAACAAGAGTTACTCGCCTGTTTCTGAGACATCGGTGTGGAGAATCTGGGGTTTAATAAATCTGCATGGTGAGTGCGGTAGCTGGAGACGGGCTTAGGAAGGAATTAACACTTAAATTATGCTGGACCTCAAAGGACCTAAGATTCTGTATTTGAGAGGGGGAAGTAGGGAAGGATTAGGGTTTTTTTTTTTGTTTGTTTGTTTTTGGTAATATATAAAAACCCATTGCTTTTTAACAATACATGAACAGTTGGAAATTGTTTTCTGAGCCAGCACAGAAACCTCTTACGTACTAACTCGTTAAAGCAAATGCACAAACTTTGAGAGTCTGAGAACGACGATGGCACAGAAAAGCAAAGGTGAGAAGAGAACGTGAGGGAACTCTCGCAGTCTACTCTTTGCCTTCCTCAGAAGAGCTGCCCTTGTGAACTTCAGAGATAATGAGTCACAGTTCCACTCAGGGAAAAGGGAAGAAAGCTCAAATTGTAGCAAGAAAAGAATCCAATTAAATATATACTAGAACTCTCTTTTAGAAACTGCTCTTAAACCCGGAGAAAGCCCATTGTCATCAAGTTGATTCCGACTCACAGTGACCCTAGAGGACTAAGTAGAACTGCCCCATAGGGTTTCCAAGGAGGAGCTGGTGGATTCAAACTGCTGACATGTTGGTTAGCGGCCATAGCTCACTGTAGCTTTTAACCATTGCACCACCAGGGCGCCAAACTCGGGAAAGGGTTACTTATTTCATTTCTGACTCCTCTCAGCATCACCAGCTCCCACCGCATTAGCTGGCAAGGGCCAGCACTCAGTAGATGTTTCTTTTCTGTTGTCTCTCCACAAACGAGCAAGACAAGAATCCTGTCTACTGATTCATGCTGTTGCTGTTAGGTGCTGTCGAGTTGATTTGGACTCACAGTGACCCCGCGTGACAGGGCAGAACTGCCCCATGGGGTTTCCTAGGCTGGAATCTCTACGGAAGCAGACTACCAGGTCTTTCTTCTGTGGAGCCACCGGGGGGGTTCAAGCTGCCAACCTTTCAGTTACCAGCTGAGTGCTTAACTGTTGTGCCACCAGGGCTCCTTATTGATTCACAGTACAGCGCTTTATCAATTAATGAGCATTTTCCAGAGAGGGAGTTGGGGTTTTGTGCTTAGGATTTCAGAGGTACGGCAGCTGAATTCATTCATTCATTCACATACTATTTACTGGGCATGCACCATTACCAGGATCTAGAGTTACAGAGGTAACTGTCATCAGTTTCCCCTTGGGAAGATCTCAGGGCTTGAGAAGAGCATTAAGGATGGTCACCCAACTCAGCAAAGAGTTGAGAAACAGGAGCTCAAAGGACAAAAGAGGAGTCCAGGAAGGGGCCCTTACCAGTGCCTATAGCACGGTGTGCATGTGACAGTGTAGCCTGGGTGCACTGAGGCAGGCCAGGTCAGAAGGGACCTTGCAAGTCAGGCTCCACATTTCTGACTTTATTCTGCCTGTAGTGGTAGCCCCTGAAGGTCAGCTGTGTGTACCCAGCCAGGCCATCCCTCCTGCTCTTGGTCTGCTGCTCCTTTTCTGACCATTCAGTCAATGTCTCAGTAAAGAGTTTCACATTTAAGGTTAGAACGTGATCCCATTTGAAAGGAAGACAATAGGGGCCTATTTCTAAGCAGGGCTGGACATAACTCGGCTAGCTGTGGGCACGGAAGCTGGCCTCGGCCTGACAGGACAGGGATAAGTTGTCAATGCCAGGAGCAAGTCCAGCCCAGAAGGCTGAACACACTGTTCCAAAAGAATAGTAAGAGAAAAGGGATGGTAATCAGGTCAAACGGTAGCACTGCTGGTCTAGTCCTGGGCCAAGAGTGTCCTGACAGAGTGGGTAAGCACACAGATTGTTAGCAGCAGACAAAACACAAGTCCAGGCAGTTTGCATGCAACTACTAACCTGAAGGTTGGCGGTTCAAATCCACCCAGCGGCACCATAGAAGAATGGCCTGACAATCTGTTCCTATAAAGATTCCAGAAACCAAAACCAAACTCACTGTCATTGAGTCAATTCCGACTCATAGCAACCCCATGAGGTTTCCAAGGCTGTAAATCTCTACAGAAACCAGCTGCTACATCTTTCTCCAGCAGAGCCTCTGGTGGTTTCGAATTATGGACCACCACCTATGCACCACCACCATGAAAACTCTACTGAGCAGTTCTATTCTGTAACACATGGGGTTGCCATGAATTGGAATGTACTCCACTGCAATGTCTTTTTTTTTTTAAGGCAGGCTAGAAGCAGGGACTATCCACAGCTCACAGGGCCCTCGATACCCTGGTTTGGGGTTCAGACTCCAGTACACGGTTGGGGTTGGGGTGACTGAGCTTGGCAACAACAAGGTGAAGTCATAGATCTAGAAACACTAGACAAGTACTTAAGCTGCGGCTCAGGCCAAAGAAGCAAGACAGGAATTCAGATACTAGACCTGCGGCCGGGGGTTCCAGGAAGGAGACAGAGACCCCAGTTAACAGACATGGGTACAGGTCAGAGCCTGGCCAGCAGCAAGCATGGCTGCAGGCTGAAGGCAGAGCTCGAGGGCCCCCTTCCCCCTGCCCAAGGCCTGGAGGAAATCTCAAGACCAGGCAGATGCTGAGCCTGTGGGGGCCAATCCCAGGAAGTCTGCAGGGCTGAGTGATGGCCTGGAGTGGCTCTGAGCACCTTCCATAGCTGCTCTCCTTTCTCCAGAGAAGCCACATGACACAGGAGGACAATCTGTCCACCAGAAGTTTAGGCTGGGGAGACCGTTCCTCGGATTATTCTCAGAATGGTCTCCAGTTAGAATTGACACGCCAGTTCAGGAACAACGAAGTCACGGTTTTTCATTCCATGTGCTCCTTTTCTTGAAAAGTCTAAAAACTCATTTTGTGATCAACTAAAGAGAACTGGATTTTAGAAAGGTGATCTTGAAGTCAAAGGATCTGGGAACAGCTAGGTGACCCTAAGGCTTCAATGTCTTCACCAGGTGAATGTGAATGTGAATACTAGACACACTACCTTGACAAACTGGGAGTGTCAGATAAGACAATCTGTGTGAGAGTGGTACATCAAAGGGTTGAGAGTCCAGCCTGGTTGGGGTTCAGGCTCCAGTACCTAGTCTGCAATCCTAGGTCTCCCATGTGCTGGCTGTCTGACCACAAAAATTTAATCAATCTTTCTAAGCTGAATTTATCATACCTGTAAAATGGGGGTAATATTATTTGCCCTTTAAAGTTTGTGAGAATTAAGATTAAAAAAAAAAAAAAATAGTGTCCAGAACATAGTAAGTATTCAATGAATGATAGCAATTATATACAACATTAGTAAATAAATACTTATACGAATAATACATATTTACATAACATTATATACATAAGAGAGTCCCTGGGTAGTGTAAACAGTTAATGCATTCAGTTGCTAACTGAAAAGTTGGAGGTTTGAGTCCACCCGGAGGCACCTTGGAAGGAAGGCCTGATGACTTATTTCTGAAAAATCAGCATTGAAAACCCTATGGAGCACCATTCTACTCTGACACACAGGGGGTTGCCATGAGTTGTAACTGACTTGACGGCAACTGGTGTTCTGGTATAACACATATTTATATAACATTATATATATATATATATATGTTATTAATATTTATATACATAAAGATTAAGACAATGGCATTAAAATGTTTCACTTGACAAAATATTAGCGCTTATGAGGTGCTGGGAATTCTGGTAGGTACTTTTCATGCAAAGATATTACAAGATTTGGGTCTTCCCTTCATGGAGGTGACAGTCTAGTGGCAGAAACGAAACAGGAAATGACAGTAGAGACATCTGCTGTGAGACATTTAGGTAGGGGTGTGAGGGGAACAAAGAAGGCAGGCATCTAAACCAGTCTGGGATGAAGGACAGTGTTGGAGATGGAATCCTGGAGGAAGTGACATCTGACCTGAGTCTTAAAAAGAATGACTTCTGTCTATCCAGTGGACATGCAAAAAATATTTCTAAATGTTCTCTTAGGAAAAATGTACAAAACCAATCCCTTGGAGGCAGAATTGCTCTTAGGTTTTTACCTTTGTAAAACAAAACAAAAGAAAACACTGAAAATAGCTATGTATTTGCTGAGAACAAATCAACCACATAGTAGATTATAAGTTAACATAATAGTGTACTTTATAAGATAAGTGAGTGCCTACAGGCAGAATCTTTAAGAAAGCAAAATTGAAAATGGTTTTGTGATCTTTCCAAAGACATCCAAAGGCAGAGAGGTATGTTTTCCATTTAAACCCAAGATGTATTTCCAGAGTGAGCTCCTGGAGCCCTGCTGTTCGCATTTTATAAACAAAGACCTCATTCTATCAATAAAACCCTCAGCCTCTTTGACTGGGAAGTAATGCTGGCAGCACGCAGGAATGCAGCCGTCAACAGTTATTTTAAGGACTGTTGACTTGGGTGAGGAGATTTGTGTTCATGTTTGAAAATATGACAGGGCACGAAGTGAAAAGAATTTCAAAACTTCTGACCAAAACTGGCGCAGAGGAGAAGTGACTGCTAAAAGAAGTCTGTCAGCTCTTTCCAGAAACCTGTGCATGCAGCATGCACTCAGAAACCAAATATGTTTTGAGTAAGCAGGAGGTAAAAGTCTATCAAAGGTTTTATGAAATGTACTCCTATCGGGGGTCAGGTGATTTGAATTCGATGCCAGAGAAGTTTCTGTGCGGAGGCCTGGTCTGTTATGCTCAAAGTAAGTCGCTAGATGTTTCTTGGTCCTACTGAAATGCACACTTCAGATGCAATGGGCCTCACAGCTGAGGCATAAAAACCATGCTGGCACATGCCCGTCAATCTTGGAGGGGGCTCATGATGACCAAGAAGCAAAGGACACTGGACCTTAGCAAAGATTGTAAATTTCAAAGCTGAAAGAAACTTGGGTATTACCCTAGGCCCACCCTCTTGATTTATAGATGAGAAAGTTGAGGTCCAAAGAGGTTAAGTGGCTTGTCCAAAGTTACAGAGCTAGTAAAGCATGGAGGTGAAACCAGAATCAAGAGTCCTGCTGCTTCATCACTGTACATTTGAATTCTCCAACATCTTTCCACCTTCATTTGGACACCTCTAGTGCCAGTATGGTTAACGTGCTTGGCTGCTAACCAAAAGATTGGAGGTTCAAGTCTACCTAGAGTTGACCTACTTCTGAAAAATCAGCCCCTGAAAACCCTAAGGAGCACAGTTTTACTCTGACACACGCAGGGTTGCCACAAGTCGGAGTCAACGTAACAGCAACCGGTTTAATAAAACAACACTACCTCGCAAGATAGTCCATTCCATTTTCTAACAGCTTTTGAGTTAAATCCACCGTCCTTATTCTGCATTCCTGGACTATTATAACAGGTCTCTTTCCCACCATTACTCGTAGAACCCATGAAGAAAGCTTACAGGTATACCTGAGTCTTCTCTTGTGTAGACTTAGCACTTTTCTTCCTTTAGTCGTCCACGGAAGAGTGCCTTTCTTGAAATATGCACCTTTTCTGAGTTACCCCAGACATAGCCAGGGTGAAGCTGACCAACTGGTTAGCAGTGATCTTTACCTTTCTTAATTCTGAACTCTATATTTTGTACAAAGGTCCCTGGGTGGTACAGTTTGTGTTCAACTACTAACCTAAAGGACAGTGATTCAAACCCACCCAACAGAGCTGTAGAAAAAAGGCCTGGCCATCTGCTTCTGTAAAGATTACAGCCAAGAAAACCCTACGGGACAGTTCTATTCTGTAATACATGGAGTCGCCATGGGTTGGAAATCAACTCAACGGCAATGGATTTTTTTCATTTTCTTGTACTAACCTGTATATTATGATTAATAGACAATGGTAACACTTTTGAATGTTTGCTTTGTGCCACGCTGGAGCCCAATGCGGAACATCACCTCAGCACATGAGTCTTTTTGGCAGTCACATCACACAGGTGACACACGTTGAATGACCTCATTCAACTAAACACATACGTCTTGTCACTGCAGGATGCCATTATACAACTTTGCAGCTGACATTTTGAAACTAAATAAAAGATTCCACATTTTCCCTTGCATTTTCAAAAATCTGTCTTCCTAGGTTCTCCACCTCTCTTGAATTTTCCCTCCCTGGCCCTCAACATCTATAAAACAGCTAGACAACTCT
Source organism: Loxodonta africana (assembly GCF_030014295.1). Taxonomy (NCBI): domain Eukaryota; kingdom Metazoa; phylum Chordata; class Mammalia; order Proboscidea; family Elephantidae; genus Loxodonta; species Loxodonta africana. The sequence continues at coordinate 62,209,707 of NC_087358.1, forward strand.
TCCTTAAAGTTGCTGCTCCTTCTAATTTACCAGAAAATTTTTCCTTGTGGCTCAGACTCAACCACAGAAGGAGAGAAAAGGCCCTCATGTTGCCACTTTTGAGAGGTGAACCTGTTTGCTGCTTTGAGCTAAAGGGAACTTCTCCAGGAGATGCCTATAGGGTGTTTGGGGCTTGGGGTTGCTACACGGGCCATATCCTCATCCATTTTCTCCATCTGGCCAGACGGTTAGTTCTTTGCTCCCAACAAAACATTCCTGTTCTTTTCTCTCTTTGACTTTACTCAAACATTTTCCTGGTCTCTGAATTTTAACATAAGTTTATAGAAATACATTTGATTCTCATTATTTGCGACAGTTACCATATGTTCTGGAAAGTCACTGTGGAGACTGAACTAGCAAATACTGAACCCCTGCTATTAAGGGATGGATGTTTAGGGTTAGCTTCCTATGAGACTCTGGTCACACTTTTGTCAGCTAATCAATTCATAACCTTATTTTTTGTGTGTTTCTGTTTAAAGACGTATTATTTAATATGTATTATTGATTCATTAACATTGAACCCATGGTCAACAGCAGTATAACTCACGCCTGAATGAAGCTTATCTAACATTCGTATTTTCTCTGAAAGACACGTCACAGCCTTCTTGTGCTTAGGAATACCAGACAGCACTTCAGCACTCTGCTGTGATTTTAAGCAGAGAAATCACCTACAAAAATCACAGAAGTGCAAAAAAGTGTAACACTGAGTAGATCATGAAAAGGACATGGTATGAGAGCTGAAACAAGAGGGCAGAGTGTTGCCTTGCTCAACCTCAGCTAGGACCAGGCGCATCGGAAGACTCAAATGTTTTGCTGCTTTGTACATGTCTGTGGTTGTAAATACATTACAGATACTGATTTTGGGGTTACAAATAAATTTTTTCTGAGTAGGTGAATTTGCTAATGTGGAATCTGCGAATAACGAGGATCAACTCAATCTTCTCAGGCAAATCCATTTAGACTCCTTCCCCTAGACAGGTTTATCTCTTTTGAATCATTTGTTGTTGATCTCTAGTTCTGAGGGCCACTATCAAATCTCTGGGGTGCATAGGGGTTACTTTTAACTCTCTGTGTTAAGAGGTCATGTGTCTTAGTTATCAAGTGCTGCTATAACAGAAATACCACAGTAGATGGCTTTAACAGAAATTTACTCTCTCACAATTTAGGATGCGAGAAGTCTGAATTCAGGGCACCAGCTCCGGGGGTAGGCCTTCTCTCTCTGTTGGCTCTGGGGAAAGGTCCTTGTCATCTATCTTCTCCTGGTCTAGGTGCTTCTGAGAGCCCGGGTCCAAAGGACGCTCTCTGCTCCTGGCTCTCCTTTCTTGGTGGTAGGAGGTCCCTCTCCTTTGTGCTCACTTCTCTGTCCTTTTATCTCTTAGAAGATAAAAGGTGATACAGGCTACACTACACGCCAGGGAAAATGCCCTTACATCAGGTCAGGGCTGTGACCTGAGTAAGGGTGTTGCATCCCACCCTAATCCTCTTTAATACAATCTAATCTTGCCTCATTAACCACAGGCAGAGATTAGGATTTACAACACATAGGAAAATTACATCAGATTACAAAATGGAGGACAACCACACAACACTGGGAATCATGGCCTAGACGAGGCGACACATATTTGGGGGGACAAAATTCAATCCATGACATCATGTTTTCTAAGTTCTCCCCTTCTCCATGGGCTACTGGTGCCCTCTCACTTGCTTCAACATCGCATCTGAATGTAGTCTACAGCAACCCATTCGCACTTCCTGAGCATCCTTCCTATACCACTTCTATCAAACACTCTTCAACATATGAAATAACTTCAAGACCTACCTATTTCTTTTAGTGGTACAGCCTGTGCCCCTCAGCTCCTGGCTGAAAACTTCTGAGTCACCCGCTTCCCTAGGTAATCACATCCAGTCATTTGTCAAACCTTTCAGAACGGACCTACCTTTGAGAAGTTTTCTATAATTCTTCCCTGCCCTCCTTGCTATTTAGGCTCTCCTTAGGTCTTGTCTGCAGTACTACAAAAGCCTCTTTGTGCCCCAAGAAACTGTAGTGTCTCTATCTTCCTCCTCCTTGCTCTCTCCTTCATCCCTCCCTCCTCTCTACACTCCTCAGCTGAGCCCCTCCCTCAAGCCCTTCTCACATCCTTGGACCTAGGATCAGCCAATGATGCCCACGGGAAACCCACGAGAATAAGTCCTAATTGGGGCCTCTAAATTACTTCTTTCAAACTTCTTTTCACAGCCCTATCTCATCTCATTAGGTGATGATTAATTTTCTCTCTGTACAATGCTATGTGACTTTATGCAGCAGGACTGTTACATAATGATAGGAGGGGCGGGTGGGGGAAGGTCTGAATAGGCTCTTGGTATTCTCTGCTTTGTCCAAACTGACAAGCTTATGGCGGTGGGAACAAGGTAAAAAGCTGTGGGATCTTGAGAAATTTTCTTAAATATCCAGTCAAGCCTAGAAGAAGCACTAATTAATTTTCACGTATCTATTTTTCTAAGGAGGTAGGGATACTCCAGGTATATGTTGAAAGACTAAATAACTGACCAAGTTTTTTTTTTTTCATGATAGTATAACAATAAATATATGATAAAATAATTTGAACATGTTTCTTTCTGTTGTTCAGTGTCTCCCTGCACTATCATTGTTCCCCTTCTTTGCAATCAGGGCAAGAGCCTGGCATCATATATAGAAAAAAGGACAGTGGAGTTTGTGACTGTGACAGCAGGGGTGGTATATCACAGCATGCAAATGTCTTCATTGGGCTCTTTCATTTGCAACCTGTGTCTCTGAGGCAATATGCAGAGGCTCACCTTTTGATTTTATTTATCAACCATGGCTTCAGTTTACAAAGGCATCTGAATGAGAGGCAACATCTCATAAATTTAAATCAGAGCAAAGGAAAACTTATTCAATATTTAGTTTCAAAGGAAACATTCACAACATATTACCTTAAACAATTTATGTAGGTTTCAATTTAAACTTACTGTTTGAAAAGGTTGAAGTAACACAGAATTGGTCTCTTTAAATAAGATCAGTACATAGCAATGAACTTGGAGAGAAAATAGAGCCTGTTTTAAAAGTAAACACGTCAGGAGTGCTCCCATAGGAAACTTCAAATTATGTTTTATTCAGTGCTTTCAATCGATTCATTCCGGTTTGAACCCCTGCTGAGAATCTGCCTTTCCACCCCAGATGTACTGAATCAGAATCTACATTGTAACAAGACCCTCAGGTGATTCTTACATATTATGGTTTTATTACATAGGGTTTTATTTTAAAGTCACAGACTAGTCCGATATTAATTTAATTTTTCTACTAGAACATGTAGGCAAGAAAACCCGACTGCCTTAATCATCACCTTACCTGTAGTGTCCAACATAGTCATTGGCACACAGTATCATATTTGACAAATATCTGTTAAATGAAGGAATGAAATTTACAAAGTGAATTTACAGAGTCCACACTACAGGGACAAAGTAATATTTGGTGGTTTATTCCATAATGTCACTGTATTGATTCATATAACATTCTATGCAAATGTATCAGAGTTTTTCATATTTACATTAATTGACCAATGCGGCCTATGAGGCTTTGTATTATTACTACGACATGATGATTGTTACACACTTTTTACAGATAATTAGACCAAGAGGCACAGGAGTGAGAGTGTGCTCAAGATCTCAGATTTAACTGACAGAACTGGTCTCTGATGCTTGTAAGTAAAGCGTTTGAAGGCAGGGCTCATCTTCAACCTAGCATAGCTCGTAGTACAAGAACAGAGACTCCACCTTAAAGGAATTAGGAAGAGGGGAAGAACGATAAGTATAAAACCCACTGCTGTCGAGTCAGTCCTGACCCATAGCACCCCTATGAGACAGAGAGCTGCCCCATAGTTTCCAAGGAGCGCCTTGTGGATTCAAATTGCCGACCTTTCATGGTTAGCAGCCCCAGCCCTTAACCACTATGCCACCAGAGTTTCCCAAGGGTAAGTACAGTATTATGTAAATCCAACTTAATTTCATGTCACAGGAGAAAACTATAATCTAAAAGCAACATAAGGAAAACGTAACTCAATAAAAAAAACAAGTTTATAAAATCTTCACTCATTTATTGTAAATTTCAAATAGGGAGCATGAGCCAGATCCAATAAACATCTTTAATTCTATATTATGGCCAATTAAAGGAAAAATAAGCATGGAGAAAATAAAGGCACTATAAATTACATACAGGAGTCCCTGGGTGGTACAGAAAATGTACTTGGCTGTTAATAAAAGGTTACAGGTTCGAGTCCACCCACAGGTGCCTTGGAAGAAAGGCTTGGAGATCTACTTAAAAAAAAAAAAAATCAGCCATTTTAAACCCTGTGGAGCATAGTTCTACCCGGACATACATGGGATCACCCTGAGTTGGAGCTGACTCAATGGCAACTGATTTTATAGATTATGGATAGAAATGAGGAACTAGGGAGAAGAAACAGAATTGAAAAAAGAGTTGAAGATGGAAAAAAAAAAGAAAAATCATAAGGAAAGGCAATAAGAGACAGCTGGAGAGAGAGTCTGACTCCTAGGTTCCAACGCAGCCACCCCACCTGTCTGAGCAGGCTCTCTACACAGGTTTTTAATCTGCAAAAGGAGGATTAAAAATAATACCCTGAGAGAGTTGTGAGGATTACATGAGCTAAAATATGTAAAGTCCTTAAAAGAGTGCCTGGTGTATAGTAAGCACTCGATGCATATCAGCTATCATTTTTGATGACGAATATATCTCTGTGTGTTTATGTATATGTGTGTGTGTATTACATACTATACATGACACCACACTGCCTTAGGACCCTTCCTTTAAAAAAGAGGCATGTTTCACTTCTCTGTTACTTTTTAAGCTAGTTCTTTATTATCTACCTTAATTTTAAGAAGTAATTCTTTGGGTGGAAATCAGGTGGGTCTTCTAGGGAAAAAACCGAGGTGGCAGTGTCTTATAGCTTCCACATCAAAGAAACTTCTCCATGAGTTTATTATTAGGAAAAAAAAAAAAAAAAAACCTCCCCCTCTGAGAAGCCAGGATGTTTTTCTGTGCCTGGAAATGAGAACTGCAGAATTCCGAGCTGTTTCCTCTCTGCTTTTTTTTTGCCAGGAAGATTAGGTGTTATACCCAATCAACACCAACCACACTCATTCTTGTGTTTGGCATGTCTGCTTTCTCCTTAAAGTATTTCCCTTTGTAATCCCATTTTATTACTCTTAAAAATAATGTTTTTTTATTAAGCCTCCTTACACACACACACACACACAAACATCTTTTTAAAAAATTAAAATTGAAACTACTATGCAGCCACGGTAGTCAAAACAGCCTGGTACTGATACAAGGACACATAAACCAATGGAACAGAATCGAGAATCTGGATGTAAATCCACCCACATATGGTCAGCTGATCTTTGACAAAAGAGCAAGGTCCATTAAATGAGGGAAAAGACAGTCTTTTTAACAAATGGTGCTGGCAAAACTGGATGTCCACCTGTAAAAAAAAAAAAAAAACAGAACCCATACCTCACATCATACACAAAAACTACCCCAAAATGGCTTTAAAGATGTAAATATGAAACCTAAAATGACAAAGATCATGGAAGAAAAAACAGGAAGCCCTAATACATGGCATAAATAGAATACAACCCATAACTAACAAGGCATAAATACCATAAGATAAACGAGGTAACTGGGAGCTCCTAAAAATCAAACACCCTCATCAAAAGACGTTACCGAAAGAGTAAAAAGAGAACGTACAGAATGGGAAACAATTTTGGCTATGACATATCTGACAACAGTCTAATCTCTAAAATCTATAGAATACTTCAATACCTCAATAACAAAAAGACAAATAATCCAATTAAAAAACGGGCAAAGGATATGAACAGACACTATACCAAAGAAGACATTCTTGCGGCCAACAGACACGTGAGGAAATGATCTCAATCAGCAGCCATTAGAGAAACGCAAATCAAAACCACAAGGAGATAGCATCCCACTCTATCCTCCTCCTCTGACATTACTGGCATGAATTAAAAAAAAAAAAACAGAAAATAACAAATGATGGAGAGGTTGTGGGGAGACTGGCACTCTCATGCACTGCTGGTGGGAATGTAAAATGGCACAACCATTATGGAAAATGATACGGCACCTCCTTAAAAAGCTAGAAACAGAAATACAATATGGTCCAGCTACCCCACTCCTAGGAATATGTTGTTGTGTTGTTGCTAGGTGCCCTTGAGTCTGTTCCGACTCATAGCGACCCTAGGCACAACAGAACGAAACACTGCCTGGTCCTGCGCCATCCTTACAATTGTTGTTATGCTTGAGCTCATTGTTGCAGCCACTTTGTCAATCCACCTTGTTGAGGGGCTTCCTCTTTTCCGCTGACCCTGTACTCTGCCAGGCATGATGTCCTTCTCCAGGGACTCATCCCTCCTGACAACATGTCCAAAGTACGTAAGACGCAGTCTCACCATCCTTGCCTCTAAGGAGCATTCTTGCCACACTTCCTCCAAGACAGATTTGTTCGTTCTTTTGGCAGTCCATGGTATATTCAATATTCTTCGCCAACACCACAATTCAAAGGCGTCAACTCTTATTTGGTCTTCCTTATTCATTGTCCAGCTTTCACATGCATATGATGTAATTGAAAATACCAAGGCTTGGGTCAGGTGCACCTTAGTCTCCAGGGTGACATCTTAGCTCTTCAACACTTTGAAGAGGTCCTTTGCAGCATATTTACCCAATGCAATGCGTCTTTTGATTTCTTGACTGCTGCTTCCATGGCTGTTGATTGTGGATCCAAATAAAATGAAATCCTTGACAACTTCAATCTTTTCTCCATTTATCATGATGTTGCTCACTGGTCCAGTTGTGAGGATTTTTGTTTTCTTTATGTTGAGATACAATCCATACTGAAGGCTATGGTCTTTGATCTTCATTAGTAAGTGCTTCAAGTCCTCTTCACTTTCAGCAAGCAAGGCTGTGTCAGCTGCATAACACAGGTTGTTAATGAGTCTTCCTCCAATCCTGATGCCCCATTCTTCTTCATAGAGTCCAGCTTCTCGGATTATTTGTTCAGCATACAGATTAAACAGGTACGGTGAAAGAATACAACCCTGCTGCACACCTTTCCTGACTTTAAACCAATCAGTATCCCCTTGTTCTGTCCGAACAACTGCCTCTTATCTATGTAAAGGTTCCTCATGAGCACAATTAAGTGTTCTGGAATTACCATTCTTCGCTGTGTTATCCATAGTTTCTTATGATCCACACAGTCCAATGCCTTTGCATAGTCAATAAAACACAGGTAAACATCCTTCTGGTATTCTCTGCTTTCAGCCAGGATCCATCTGACATCAGCAATGATATCCCTGGTTCCACGTCCTCTTCTGAAACCAGCCTGAATTTCTGGCAGTTCCCTGTCGATATTCTGCTGCAGCCGCTTTTGAATGATCTTCAGCAAAATTTTGCTTGTGTGTGATATTAATGATATTGTTCTATAATTTCCACATTCGGTTGGATCACCTTTCTTGGGAATAGGCATAAATATGGAACTCTTCCAGTCAGTTGGCCAGGAAACTGTCTTCCATATTTCTTGGCATAGACGAGTGAGCACCTCCAGCACTGCATTTGTTTGTTGAAACCTCTCAATTCATATTCCATCAATTCCTGGAGCCTTGTTTTTCACCAATGCCTTCAGAGCAGCTTGTACTTCTTCCTTCAGTACCATCGGTTCCTGATCATATGCCACCTCTTGAAATGGCTGAATATCGACTAATTCTTTTTGGTATAAGGACTCTGTGTATTCCTTCCATCTTCTTTTGATGCTTCCTGCATCATTTAATATTTTCCCCATGGAATCCTTCACTATTGCAACTCAAGTCTTGAATTTTTTCTTCAGTTCTTTCAGCTTGAGAAATGCCGAGTATGTTCTTCTCTTTTGGTTTTCCATCTCCAGCTCTTTGCACGTCATTATAATACTTTACTTTGTCTTCTCGCGCTGCCCTTTGAAATCTTCTGTTCAGTTCTTTTACTTCATCAATTTTTCCTTTTGCTTCAGCTGCTCGACACACGAGAGCAAGTTTCAGAGTCTCCTCTGACATCCATCTTGGTCTTTTCTTTCTTTCCTGTCTTTTCAGTGACCTCTTGCTTTCTTCATGGATGATGTCCTCGATGTCATTCCATAACTCATCTGGTCTTCGGTCACTAGTGTTCAATGCGTCAAATCTATTCTTCAGATGGTCTCTAAATTCAGGTGGGATATACTCAAGGTCATATTTTGGCTCTCGTGGACTTGCTCTGATTTTCTTCAGTTTCAGCTTGAACTTGCATAGGAGCAATTGATGGTCTGTTCCACAGTCGGCCCCTGGCCTTGTTCTGACTGATGATATTGAGCTTTTCCACCGTCTCTTTCCACAGATGTAGTCAATTTGATTTCCGTGTGTTCCATCTGGTGAGGTCCATGTGTACAGTTGCCATGTATGTTGATGAAAGAAGGTATTTGCAATGACGAAGTCGTTGGTCTTGCAAAATTCTATCATTTGATCTCCGGCATTGTTTCTATCACCAAGGCCATATTTTCTAACTACTGATCCTTCTTCTTTGTTTCCAACTTTCACATTCCAATTACCAGTAATTATCAATGCATCTCGACTGCACGTTTGATCAATTTCAGACTGCAGCAGCTGATAAAAATCTTCTATTTCTTCATCTTTCCCCTAGTGGTTGGTGTGTAAATTTGAATAATAGTCGTATTAACTGGTCTTCCTTGTAGGTGTACGGATATTACCCTATCACTGACAGCGTTGTACTTCAGGATAGATCTTGAAATGTTCTTTTTGACGATGAATGCAACACCATTCCTCTTCAAGTTGTCATTCCCAGTATAGTAGACTATATTACTGTCTGATTCAAAATGGCCAATACCAGTCCATTTCAGCTCACTAATGCCTAGGATATCGATGTTTATGCATTCCATTTCATTTTTGACGATTTCCAATTTTCCTAGATTCATATTTCGTACATTCCAGGTTCCGATTATTAACAGATGTTTGCAGCTGTTTCTTCTCATTTTGAGTCATGCCACATCAGCAAATGAAGGTCCTGAAAGCTTTACTCCATCCACGTCATCAAGGTCAACTCTACTTTGAGGAGGCAGCTCTTCACCAGTCATCTTTTGAGTGCCTTCCAACCTTAGGGGCTCATCTGTTGGCACTATATCACACAATATTCTGCTGCTATCCATGAGGTTTTCACTGGCTAATGCTTTTCAGAAGTAGACTGCTGGGTCCTTCTTCCTAGTCTGTCTTAGTCTGGAAGCTCAGCTGAGACCTGTCCTCCATGGGTGACCCTGCTGGTATCTGAACACCGGTGGCATAGCTTCCAGCATCACAGCAACACACAAGCCCCACAATAGGACAAACTGACAGACACAGGGGGGCCTAGGAATATATTCTAGAGAAATAAGACTCATTACATGAAGACATATACACATCCATGTTCGCTGCAGCATTATTCACAACAGCAAAAAGCTGGAAACAACCTAAATGCGGATCAAGAGATGAATGGATAAACAAATTATGGTACATACACACAACGGAATACTAAGCAATGATAAAGAACAATGATGAATCTGGAAAACGTCTCACAACATAGATGAATCTGGAGGGCATTATGTTGAACGATGTAAGTCAATTACAAAAGGACAAATACTGTATGAGACCACTACTATAAAAACTCAAGAAAAGGCTCATACACAGAAAGAAAAAATCTTTGATGGTTACAGGGAGAAAGGGGGGGGGGGAATCACTAACTAGATAGTAGACAAGTGCTAGCTTTGGTGAAGGGAAAGACAACACACACTACAGGTGAAATCAGCATAACTTGACCAACCAAGGACATAGAAACTTCCTAGACTCATCCAAACACCTTGAAGGATTGAGTTATTAGAGCTGAGGGCTGGGGACCATGGTCTCCAGGGACATCTAGCTCAACTGGCATAATACAGTTCATAAAGAAAATGTTCTACATCCTACTTTGGTGAGTTGTGTCTGGGGTCTTAAAAGCTTATGAGCAGCCATCTAGAATACATTTATTGGTCCCATTACATTTGGAGCAAAGGAGAATGAAGAAAACCAAAAACAAAAGGAAAATATTAATCCAAAGGGCTAAGGGACCACATGAACCACAGCCTCCACTGGCCTGAGCCCAGAACTAGATGGTGCCTGGCTACCACTACTGGCTACTCTGACAGGGATAACAATAGAGGGTCCCAGATAGAGCAGGAGAAAAATGTAGGACAAAATTCACATTTATAAAAAAAGACCAGGCTTAGTGGTCTGACAGAGACTGGAGGAACCCCCAACACTATGGTCCCTGGACACCTTGCTAACTCAGAACTAAAGCCACTCCCAAAGTCTACCTTTCAGCCAAAGATTAGACAGGAGTATAAAACAAACAATAACATATGTGAGGAACATGTTTCTTAGTTCAGTCAGGTAGAGAAACTACTTAAACTTGTGCTGTAAACTTTCACCTAAAATACAATAAAATAAATAAATTAAAATTGATCAACATCAGACTTTAAATGTACTTTGTTAGGCCTCAGATCTGGCCCAGGTATAATTATTTACATACTGATATGCATCTTAATTGAGAAAGCACCAGTGCCAACCATACTCCCTGATAGCCTGTCATTTCTGGCAACGTCCTGAGCAATTCCTGTGGCTAAATTTTCAGAGAAGTAAACTGAGGTGAAATAATTTAACTGCTATTTAAAACTAATATGGCCTTTTGGGCAGAGTGCAATGTACTTTGAGGAGCATTTTTTTTTTCTTTTTGAATTACACTTTAGATGAAGGATTACAGAACAAACTAGCTTCTCACTAAAGTTACTACACGTATTGTTTTATGACATTGGTTAACAACCCCATGACATGTCAACCCTCTCCCTTCTCGGCCTTGCATTCCCTATTACCAGTTTTCCTGTGCCCTCCTGCTTTCTAGTCCTTGTCCCTGGGCTGGTGTGCCCATTTAGTCTTGTTTTGTTTTATGGGCCTGTCTAATCTTTAGCTGAAGAGTGAACCTCGGGAGCAACTTCATCACTGAGCTAAAAGGATGCCAGGGGGCCATACTCTCAGGGTTTCTGCAGTCTCTGTCAGACCACTAAGTCTGGTCTTTTTTTGTGAGTTAGAATTTTGTTCTACATTTTTTTTCCAGCTGTGTCTAGGACCCTCTATTGTGATCCCTGTCAGAGCAGTCAGTGGTGGTAGCTGGGCACCATCTAGTTTTACCGACTCAGCGTGGTGGAGGCCGTGGTAGATGTGGTCCATTAGTCTTTTGGACTAATCTCTCCCTTGTACCTTTAGTTTTCTTCATTCTCCCTTGCTCCTGAAGGGGTGAGATCAGTGGAGTATCTTACATGGCCGCTCACTGATGCTACTGACCAAAGTAGAATGTAGAACATTTTGTTTATAAACTATGTTATGCCAATGGAGCTAAATGTTCCCCAAGACCATGGTTGAGCAGCATGTTTTTATGAGTTGTTTTGACAGTGCTTTCCTCTACAATGTCAATCCCTCAACATTGAAAACTCAGAGAATGAATTTCCTGCATAAAAAACATACTCCAAACATCTCCCTCGCCCTACTCTGTGAGTTCAATGTTAAAAGCAAAGACTATCACTGAGATTTTCATTTGGAATTATTTTCTGTCTGGCTGTACATTTCAAAGAATGCTTTTGTTCTTCATTCGGGGTTTTACATCTCATTCTTATTCCCAGAGGCACCTAATTTTGAGCTGCTACTAGGCCTTTATGCAAGACTGTATTTTCAAAATCTTTTTTCAGTCATTTAATAAGCTAGTCCTCATTACATCTCTCCAAGATGTTTTTCCCTTTTGCAGATGAATGAGGAAGTTGAGGTTCTGCAAGCCTGCAGACATTTCCCTACAGCTTCACTGGGGTGGGTGGAGAAGCTGACTGTGGTTGACCCTGTCCTGGAGGCAGTGACGGTTTAGTGCCTGAAGTCTCCAGGTGGGCACACGGCGGAGGGAGAGAACCAGATGCCGCCATATCTGGGGCTCAGTTCCATGTCCACCTCAGGTTCCTCCCCTCAGATGTAAGGCTAAAACCTGCTCTGCCTGCTTCACATTGTAGCGTGGATGCCAAATTATATGATGGGTATTTATGCACCAGCAATTTGCAAATGAGAAATCAATATACAAATGTAAATTATACTTAGAATTTTTTTTCTATTGCAATGGCCTCTGGGACTTCATAACAGTGCTAAGTGCCTATCTTGTGCAGAAAGAGAACTCATTATTCAATGCATTCTTGTGCTTTAAAGAGTACACAGAAGCACGACACGGGAGGGAGGGAAGAAGGAAGAGAGAATATGAATGAATGAATGCGTGTATTGTATATCCTTGCTTCCTCCACCATAACCCACAGTTCTCAGCAGAACTATGCCATTCTCCATGCTAGGCCATCCTTTAAATTCTAAAGCTGGAAAACCTGAGGAACAGAAGGGCATATTGCCCTAGGTCCCTCTGAGATGTTTGTTCATTTTTACATTTATCAAGCATCTGCAAGGTGCTAGGCACTGTGATAGATGTTGGGAACACAGAGATGAGTGGTGATCTCTGGCCAAAGGCTCCTGGCCCACTGCGATGCCACACTGGAGCACTAGGAAGTGAGCATTAGGAAGTGGAAGCATAAATGGGAGGCATACACAGTAACTAGGCCATCTTCCCGAGAAGAGCCTGACCACACTTTGAATCACAAGTGGTCTTCTTCATTAAAAACACCTATCAAGCTGATCCACTGTGTACTTTGGAAATACATGCCCCAGTCAGAGAGCGGCTGCCCCCAAGGCACAAGGCACGTTTTCAGTATAGACCATTTTCACTGCATTTATCAAATGCCTTTACTGCAGGCAGAGTATCATTAGGCAGTTTATTGTTGGAAACCCTGGTGGTGTACTGGTTAAGTGCTATGGCTGCTAACCAAAGGGTCAGAGGTTCAAATCCACCAGACGCTCCTTGGAAACTCCATGAGACAGTTCTACTCTGACCTATAGGGATGCTATGAGTCGGAATTGACTCGATGGCAACGGGTTCGGTTTTGTTTTGTTTTTTTCACTTCTTAACAATGAGGTGTTCTTGGTCAGGAGGCCTCCTCTAGGCTGAGTTTACATCCCAGCTGCCCATGGTGTGGAGGACTGGGGCAATGAAGTACAGATTTGTCAGAGAGAAAGAGTATATGGGGCCAGCTACTCTATATCTGCTTGTGGCAAAATGAACCAGGCATTTGCCAGAAAAGCCAGAACAGAAATAGAAATAGAAATGTTAGCTTGGGCATTCATGTCCTTATTCAAACTTTTTTTTTTTCTACTGTAACAAAACCAGGTCTTCATATATTTAAAAAAAAATACATTTGGTCATTCAGTTAAAAGAATTAGAAAATCATATACAGGTATTTAACTTCCTTCCAGTCACAAAGTAATGGGTCATGGGGACATAAGGGATGTGAATAATTTCAATACGAGGTGTTTGTTAAACAAACAAAGTTAAACTAAACCAGAATAAACTAGAGTGATCTAGTACCTGTGTATCTTGGGATTTATCCTGGGGCTTTTTCTAGTCCATATCTTTACTGCTGTCTTGAACAAAGGGCACTAGAATATACTCATTAAATACTCACTGTCACCAGCCAGCACTTGTGGTTAAGGCACGCCTTAGGTGCCAGGAACACAAAGAGCCTGAAGACAAGTGTTTGAGGTTCAGGCTTCGGGAGTGACAGACACTGTCAGAGAAAATAAGACTGACAAATAAAAAAGCGCCTTAATTTATTGAAAAGGCTAGCAGTCACCCAGAGTTAAATGACTGATACGTTCACAGTGGATTATGGAAAGGAAAGTCATACGTGTAAGCAGTAAATCCTAATCCCCAAGGACAATGTTAGAGAAAGCAAGTGCTACAAAGTGTACCTCAAACTGTCCCCTTTGCCACCATCAGTCAAGAGGCTGTGCCAGGCCAGCTCTGAGTTTTATGACCTTAAAAAGCAGAGAGATATGAGTTGGGAGGAGCCAGGTAAGAGAGACCTGCCATGTTCTCCTAGACAAACTCTAGGCCCCTCGTAACCTTGTCTCAGTCTCCACACCCAGCTGGTCATGGCCCCCTTTGGACTTGTCCTGTGGACGTGGGCATCAGCACCCTCCTGGACTGCCTTCACACCAGCCATAGTAAGAGGTTTTCTCAGCTGTGATGACTGCTGCCCAATTTCTCTCTCCTTTTCTATCTCCCAGTTCTGATCATTTCAGGATCCCTTTTTTCTCTTGAGGGAATTTCAGTGAGCAATAACTTCTTGTAAGTAGAACACCACGGTTGGTCTGGGGACTCCAGATGGATTAAGGAGAAAGGTAGAGAAACAGGAAGGGCACTAATTTTTACTGATTATTGTAGTTACCAGGCAATTTGCTAAGTACTTTCACATATTTTATCCTATGTAATCTTCACTGAAATGGTGCACAGGAAATTAAGGAACATAAAAATTTAAGTCAAGTGGTCAGCTAGAAATGGCAGTGTTGGAATTTAATCCCAGGTCAGTTTTACTGCAAAGGAATACTGGTCTCACCAGGGCTGTCAGTGACAAAACTCTGAATTAGACGGACTACAAGGTTTGATTCCAGGTGAACTGACTTGACGGCAAGGGGGGTAGGGTTTAACTGGTACGTAGGACTGACCTTTTGTTGGTAAGTAATCATAAGACTTTGCCGTTGAGTCAATTTGGACTCATAACAACCCTTTAGGACAGAGTAGAACTGCCCCATAGGGTTTCCAAGAAGCAGCTGGTGGATTTCAATTGCTGACCTTTGAGTCAGCAGCCGTAGCTTTTAACCACTGTACCACCAGGGCTCCAAGAAACCATAAGGCCTGTAAATAAGATGTGGCTACAGCGACTAAGCTCCTCTAACTTCACAAGCGGAAGGAAAATCAAGACCAACAGCCCAAGGCTGATTCCTATGAGCAGAGATCAGACATGCCTCCTCTCTTCGCCCTCTTTACCAATTCTGACACCAATTGTCCCTCGCATGGCACTCTATTTCTCTTCTGAGTTCGACAATTCATTCCAGTGACCACACAGAGCTCAAAGACCACACTCACAACTATGAGGTTTATTAGGGAAGTGATAGGTTACAATTCAGGCTCAGGAACACTCAGGATACAGTTCTTCCATCAGGACAGCCTCTTCCCAGCTGTGCTCTCAGGCATGCTTCTCCCTGGCCATAGGTCTCTGCCCAAAGGCACTCAGCTTTCTCTCTTTGTGGTCTGGGACGCCCACCAAGCTGTCTCCTGCTGCTGGTCTCTCCTCCCACTGCTTCCCACTGTCTTCAGGGTTAGAGGTCACTCTTTGTCTCCTGGGTCCAGGAGCCTCTCACTGCAGGGATCCTGGGTCCAAAGAATGTGCTAGCTCCTGGCTGTTCTTCCTTGGTGGTGGTGGAATCTTCTCTTTCCCGCTTCTGTGGTGGCTTATTTCAAGCCCAGCAGAATGGCAAAATGAACCAATCCCTTCGTGGGCCACAATTACCATATCTGCACAGTCCTGCCCAATCGCTTGGGTGGAAGTTATAAGACCATGGCTAGAAAGGGCACACAAAAGTGATCCATCACTCTGCAAGCTCTTAACCACTGTGCCTTACAATTCAGGTTCAGGAGCGCTCATGAAACAGTTCTTCAGTCAGGACAGCCTTTTCTCTGCTGTGCACACAGGCATGCCTCTCTCTGGCCCGTTGGCTTCTTCCCTGCTCAGGCCAAGTGTTACAAAGGTCTTATTAACTCTGCTGGTAAGTCCCTTGAGGCAACCCTTGGCCTGAAGGCGCTCAGCAAATTTAGCTCCACCAAGCGCGTGGAGGCATCCTACTCTTCCAGCAAGCCTCCTTTTCAAAGGCACTCAGCTTTCTGGCTCCATGGGCAGGGAAGCCCACTGCACTATCTCCTCTCACAGTTTCTCTGCCACCATTTCTCCTGGTTATCTTCAGTGTTACAGCTCGCTCTCTTAGTTTCCTGGTTCTAGGAGCTTCTCAGTGCAGGATCCTGGGTCCAAAGGATACACATCATTCTTGGCTGTTCTTCCTTGGTGCTGGTGAGATCTTCTCCCTGGTCTGGAATTGGCTCTATTAAGCCTATTGGGATTGCAAAACTGACCAATCCCCTTGGTGGGCCATAATTACCTTATTTGCACAGTCCCACTCAATTACTTGGGTGGGAGTTATAAGACCATGGCGAGAAAGGCCACACAAAAGCAATCCATTGCACCACAGGCCATAACATTGTTTTAGGCCTGTTCTGTTTGGTCAGTGCCCGTGAGCTATCAGTTCTTAAATATTTTGCGCATCACTGTTGTCCTTATCAAAATGAAACACGTGGGAAATAATAAATGTTTGAGTTCTACTTATGGCAAAGAGAGAGTAACGGGGATTGGATTTACTCTCCTGCCTGAAACAACTAAAAAGCCAGATAAAATATATGAAACATGGTTTTTAGATACTGGACATCAGGAAGTACAAAAAAATGATTCTTGAGAGAATGGAAACAACGTGAGCCAAATGATCACCCCAGCTTACTGCCATAAGAGAGTTTTCAGGCTGCAGCACTGAGAGGAGGAATCCCACTGGAATCTGGCAGTCTCCTTGAAAAGACACAGAACTGGCAGTCTGGGGAGATCAGGGCAGCTAGAGTTTGAAAGACAGAGTATCAAAAAGGAGAGAATTGCTGAGAGAGAAAAGGGAGATGGGAGAGAGAATGGGGAGAGGGAGAGCATGTGAGCTCAGTGATCTAAAGAGGGTCCACCTTGAGTCTTCAGCTGCGAACTAGTCAATATATTTGTGTAAAGGCTGGAAAAAGAACCAACCAAAAGGATTAGAATGAGCAATCTTTAAAGCTCATCAAGAAATGATAAGAGTTTGTATCTCCATCAGCTACAGTAAAAACACCTCATAATCCATGAGGTGCTGTGTAGAGACTACTCAGAACAGTACTGCCTCAGGAGTAGGGCAAAATTAGCCCTAGACTAAACTTATAACAAACTTAAAAGCAAGCTTCTAAAGGCTCAGACTGTTTCTAACCAACTTAAATGTGTTCCAGATCAAATTTCAAGAATATTTATAGGAATGCAAAAATATCTAGCACCTAAAACTAGCAAGCTAAAATCACAATGTCTGGAAACCAATGAAAAATTACCAGTTATGGTAGATTATCATGTTAGTTTACATGATAAAGGAGAATTAAGGCTTCTTTTAGGAGTTAAAATAGGTTAGAATAAGATAGAATAAGGTGGTTAATCAGCTGTCTTTAAAGTAGAGAGATTATCCTAGGTTATCTGAGTTGGCCCAGTGTAGTCACAAGGGCCCTTAAAAGTAGGAAAAAAAAAAAAAAGTGGAAGAAGGCAAGAGAGAGAAGGTCAAGTGAATGGATGTGAGAAGGACTCAACCAGCCATTGCAAGCTTTGAAGATGGAAGGGGGCCATGAGCCAAGGGATGTGGGCAGACTTTAGGAACTGGAAAACGCAAAGAAATGGATTCTTCCCTAGATCCACCAGAAAGGAATGAAGCCCAGGTGACAACCTGATTTTAGCCTAATAAGACCCACATCAGACTTCTGACCTATAGGACCAGAAGGTAATAAATCCGTAAGGTTTTAAGTGACTAAGTTTGTGGTAATATTTTACAGCAGCAATAGGAAACTAATACACCAAACATACAAAAAAGTAGGAAAATATGACTCAAAATGAGTAAAAAAATGATCAATAGAAACAGAAATAGAAATGACACAGATAGAATTAGTAGATAAGGATATTTAAAAAGCTACAACTGTTTATCATGTGTTCAAGAATGTATAAGAAAGGTTGAACATGTTAAATATAGACATGGCTGATTTTAAAAAGACTCAAATTGAACTTCCAGATTTGAAAACTATAATGTATAGGATGAAAAATACACTATCTGAAATTAAGAGCAGATTAGACATTGAAGAGGAAAAGATGAGTGAACCTGAAGACACAGCAATAGAAGCTATTCAAAGTAAAACAAAGAGTAAAGAGACCAAACAAAAAAATGAACAGCTGTGGAACAACTTCAAGCAGCCGAATATGAGCGTAATTGTAATTCCTAGAATTGGAGGTGGGCCAGAAAACTATTTGAAGAAATAACGCCTAAATATGTCCCAAATTTGATAAAGACTATAAACTCATAGATCCAAGAAGCTCAGTGAACCTAAGGCACAAAAAACACTAATGAAATTATACCAAGGCACATCATAATTCAGTTATTTAAAACCACTGATAAAGGGAAACTCTTAAAAGCAGAGAGAGGAATAAGATGTTATATACAGAGAGACAAAAGTAAGAATGAGATTTTTTTATTGTATATTACATTAACATCTTTAAAGCACTGAAAGAAAAAAATCTGTCAACCTAGAATTCTATACTCAGTGAAAATCTCTTTCAAAAATGAAAACAACATAAAGACTTTTTCAGACAATAAACTGAAATAATCCATCATCATCAGATCTACACTACAAGAAATGTTGAAGTTCTTTAGGCAGAGGAAAATGATGAGATATAAACCTTGATCTACAGAAAGGAAAAAATATTGGAAATGGTAAATACGTGGGTAAATATGAAAAAAAAATTTTTTTTTCTTATTTTAAACTCTGAAAGATAATCAATTTAAAACAAGCAAAAATACTAACAGAGTGTTTTGGGTTTATAAAATACCTACATGAAAAGTAAAAAGTATGCCAGTAAAAGCACATAGGGCAAGAGAATGAAATAAAAGTGCACTGTTGTATGGCTCTTATACTAATCATGAAGTGGTAAGTCAACAAAGGAGATAAAACTGGAATCCTAAAAGATACTCAATCCCAAAGAAGGTAGTAACATAGGGGAAAGATAATAAAGAAAAGACACATAACTGATAATCACATTACATATAAATGGTCTAAATACTCCCAATTAAGAGGTAGAGATTTTCATTTTAGATATAGTACCTAAAATAAAATGGTAAAAATAAAAGGATCAAAAAATACATACCAGGCCAAAATTAATCAAAAGAATACTGTGGGGGCTATATTAATATCACAAAAAGTAGATTTTAAAGCAAAAAAAAAAAAAAAAATTACCATGGATAAAAAGAATCATTTCAGAATGTCAAAGGAGTTGCTCAGTTCATCAAGAGGCCATAACATTTACGCACTTATTGACAGTACTGCAAAATACATAAAGTAAAAACTGATAGGACTAAAAATTGAAGAAGATAAATCCTCAACAGTCAGAAATTTCAACAACCCTCACTCAATAATTGTTAGAACAAGCAGACAGAAAATTATTATGGATGTAGAAAACTTGAAAAACACTATCAAACCAATTTGACCTAATCAACATTTATAGAATACTTCACCCAATAGTAGCAGAAAACACATTCTTTTCAATGCTCATATGCCAAAATGACCATATTCCCGGCATAAAACAAAACTCAATATATAAAATTTCAAAGGTACAAATCAGACAAAGTATGTTCTTTGACCGCAGTGGAATTAAACCGGTAATCAGTGACAGAAAGATATCTGGAAAACCTCCAAAATTTGGGCTAATAACATATTTCTAAAGAACGTATAGGTCAAAGAACAAATCAAATGGGAAATTAAAAACGATCAAACTAAAAGAAAATGAAAACACAACATATCAAAATTTGTAGGATGCAACTAAAAAAAGCATTACTTAGAAACAAAAAACTCTGTTTTTGTCAGGTAAATTCTGACTCATAGTGATCCTGCAGAACACAGTAGAACTGCCCCATAGGGTTTCCAAGGAGCAGCTGATGGATTTGAACTGGTGACCTTTTGGTTAGCAACCACAGCTCTTAACTACTGCGCCACCGGGACATTACTTAGAGGGAAATTTATAACACTAAATATGTATATTAAAAAAGGTCTCCAATCAACAGTCTAGGCTTTCAACTTCAGAAACTACAAAAGCAAGCTAAGCCCAATATAAGCAGAAAAGGGATATAATAAAAAGCAAAAATCAGTGAAATAGAAAACAGAAAAACAGTAGTGAAAAATCAATAAAACCAAACCCGTTGCTAATAAATCAATTCTGACTCATAGCGATCCTATAGGACAGAGCAGAACTGCCCCATAGGGTTTCAAAGGAGCAGCTGGTGGATTCAAACTACCGAGCTTTTGGTTAGCAGCCAAATGGTTAACCACTGCACCACCAGGGCTCCCAACGAAACCAAAGGCTAGTTCTTTGTGAAGATTAACAAAATTGATAAACCTTTAGAAAAAGACAAAACATTAGGCATGAGAGATGTCACATAACTAAAGATTCTGCAGATATTACAAGTATAAATAAAGGATTATTATGAACAAACTTATGGCAATAAATTTGACAACTTGAATGGAACAGATATCTTGAAGGCACTACCAAAGTTTACTAAAGGAGAAAGAAAAAATCAGGATAAGTCTATACTAAAGAAATTGCGTTTGTAGTCAAAATCATCCCCACAAGAAACTCCAGGCCCAGATGATGTCACCAGGGTTGTTGTGTTCTACCCCAGTAGGAATTAAACATTAAGAAGAGATAGTAGTAATTTCTATACAAACTCCTCGAGAAAACTGAAGAGGAGGGGATACTTCCCAATTTATTCCATAAAGTCAGCATTTCCCTGATACCAAAATCAGCAGACATTTGAAGAAAATTATGGAACAATACCCTCATAAATTTGATGCAAAATCCTTAACAAAATCTTAGTAAATTGAATCCAGAGATCTATAAAAGGATAATCTTGACCAAATGTGGTTGATTAACATTAGAAATGTCAATCAATATAATTCACTAAATTAACAGGAATAAAAAAAACATAATCCTATCAAAAAATGCAGAAACAGCAATTGACAAATTCCAACGTCCATTACCATGAGCAAACTGAAAACTGAAGGGAATTTCCTTAACGTAAAGGGGATATACTTAAAACCTACAGGTATCATCATACTTAATACTATATTCCTCATAAGATCAGAAACAAGACAAGTATGTGACTGTTATTACTTCTGTCAGCCACTGACAAACATGACACATACATGAATTTCACAATAATTAAACTGAGTGAAAGAAGCCAGAAATCGAGTACATTTTATATTACTCCATTTACACAAAATTCTAGAAAATGCAAGATAGTTTATAGAGGCAGATAGCAGCTCAGTGGTTGCCTGGGGACAGGAGGGTTGAGTGGATGGGAGGAAGAGATTACAAAGAACAAGGAAAACTTTTGGGAGTGATGGATATGCTCATTATTTCGATGGTGGTGATGGTTTCACAAGTGTACACCTATGTCAAAACATTAAACTGTACAATTTAAGTATGTGCAGTTTATTGTATGTCAATTATATCTCAATAAAGCTATATAACAAACCCTTGAGGTCATCTGTAAAAATGTAAGATTGTCACAGTGGAGCAGGTTGAATTCAGCCAAAGCCTTGGTCTGAGCCTGGGGAATGCCTTATAGGAAGACATGGTGGTCTTCCCTGCCATCAACTTAAAAACATCAGGTGTGGATATGTAAAGCTTCCTAGTTTCCTAAAAGAGATAATAAATAATAGACCCCACTTTAAACAAATACTGTCTGCTATTATGCCAATTCTACACTCCTAGAAGTCAACAGGAAGCGCTGGTAGGGTAGTAGTTAAGTGCTATGGCTGCTAACTAAAAGGTCGCAAGTTCGAATCCACCTGGTGCTCCTTGGAAACCCTGTGGGGCAGTTCTACTCTGTCCTATAGGGTTGCTGTGAGTCGGAATCAACTCGATGGCAACGGATTTAGACGTCAACAAGATGCATATGAGGGGGTATAGATGTTCTGGAGAAAATCTGGCCATGTAACATGGCTGAGCCCTCAAGAGGTTGTGAAAATTATAGATGATTTGGTGGGGTCAGGCTAACTCTCACTCTCAACTCAATCCAAAAGGAAAAAATGCCTCCAAGTAACATAAAAATTTGCAGGGCTTTAGATGTCACTGTACATCTGAATTTATTCCACAGAAATTCTTCTCCCAAGTTGTTAAATTTCAAGACTTCTCCTTAGAGCCATGAGCAGAATAAGAAAAACAGATGGCTCAACCTCACAGTAATAATGATTCAAAGCAAGCAAACCTTAAGCTGTTTGTATTTCAGATTAAAATAGAATCAAGGAGAAAAACATCGCCATCCCCAGTGCTAAAATGAATATTAAGACAAATCTAGTTCAGATATTTTTAATAGTGCAATACAATTATTTTAGCTTTGTGATCCTTGAGAAATTCCATACATCCTTCTATTGCTTCCCTTAGAATCTGGTATTTTAAATACATTCTACATGCTCAATAAATAAGGTCTATTTATTTACTCAAAGGCAACAGACCCCATGGTACTAGCAACAAAGGCTTCCCTGTGGGCTCCTGCTGCTGCTGTTTATAGGGCTGCAATTACAGAAAAAAGTTCCCGGCAAAACAAGAAACGACACCATTACCATCAACAGGGATTCTTCTGACACTGTGGAGATTCTTTATTGAAATAAGTACAAAGCCAGTCTTTTGTTAGCAGAATACATGGGTTCGTTCAGTGATGGCTTTGCTCCTTCTGGACATTGCCCTGTGGGTGACTGACACTCAGCTCTGAGCATCCTTCTTCTCTCC
Source organism: Loxodonta africana (assembly GCF_030014295.1). NCBI lineage: Eukaryota > Metazoa > Chordata > Mammalia > Proboscidea > Elephantidae > Loxodonta > Loxodonta africana. The sequence goes on from NC_087358.1 coordinate 62,232,503, forward strand.
TTTCCTGCAAATGTTTTCCCACCTTTCTTCGATAAGTGTCCCAGAACGAGCGAGGTACCACGACAAGGAGACAGCACCGCGTGGTGCAGGTGGCAGATGGGCTGTGGAGCTAGACAGCCTGTGCCACTTACCGCCAGCTGGGCTCAGATTACTCACCCTCTCTGTGCCATAGTATGCTTATTTGTAAAATGAGGTAGCACCTGCCTCGTGGGGTGAGGGTTAGTGCTTAGAGAACAATATCTGGCACACAGTACAATAAATGTAAGCAATTATTAACAGCTTTGCTGACAGCAGCATTTGTGGAAAATGGACAACGGCAGCACCTTGAAGCTGCCTCTTCATGGCAAGCACAGTGAGAGTAAGAAAGAGAAGTACTTCCTTTCATCATGCGGCAAAATCTTCTGGGAAACAAAACCAGAAAAACAAGCCTATCAAATCCTAATAACTATAATGTTGTAGTTGTTAGCTGCAGTTCAGTTGGTCCCCAACTTATGGGGACGCCATGCACAACAGGACAAAACACTGCCGGGTCCCACGCCTTCCCCATGATGGGTTGTGGGTCAGACTGTTGTGATCCACAGGGTTTTCGCTGGCTGCTTATCAAAAGTAGATCGCCAGGCCTTTCTTCCTAGTCCATCTTAGTCCAGAAGCTCCACTGAAACCTGTTCAACATCATAGCAACAAATAAGCCCCCACTGACAGGCCAGTGGTGGTTGCACAGGACAGACCACTGGCTGAAAATCAAACCTGAGTGTCCTGCATGGAAGAGGAGAATCCTACAACTGAACCACTGCTGCACTCTAAAGAGTTACCAATGAGTTGACTGACTCACAGTGACCTCATCTGTGTCAGAACAGAACTCTCCTCCACAGGGTTTTTAATAACTGATTTTTCAGAAGTAGATCCTAGGCCTTTCTTCCAAGGTGTCTCTGGGTGAACTCCACTCCAACCTTATAGTTAGCAGCTGAACATATTAACCATCTCACCACCCAGGGTTAGCAGCTCCCACCCGCTACTGAGTGAATACCTTCTGCACATGTTGCAGTGTACAAAGGGCTTCGTAAATATTATCTTATTATTTCCCACAACAACCTCATGAAGTAGATGATATAACTCCCAGTTTCCAGACAAGGAAACTGAGGCTGAGAGAAGTGAAATAATGCCTGAGCTCACAGGGCTGGTCAGAGTATTTCTGGACAGACCCATCCGGCTCTCAGCCCATGGTTTTCCGACTCCGCCACGTGGCTTCCCAATCCAAAAGGTATTCTGAGTAAAGGCATTCAGGAAGAAAACAAATCTGTTAGGTGGCAGAGTTTGAAATAGCGCGGAGTTTTGAAACCATTAACAGATGGGCAGTTTTAAGCCCTGCTGGGTAAAACACAGTCTCCTTGACACATCTGCATGCCAAGACAGCAATCATCATTGCTGGGTCATCTCTGTGTGGCCGTGTAATATACCTGAAATAATAATCAATGTTTTCCCTTGGCTCCTACTCCAAACCATAACTCATACTGGGCTGTTCAGTGCCCACTCCCTCAGGGAAGGATATTATGCAGAAATCACAAAGCAATGTGTAGCCCTGTATATCCCGGCATCACAGGGTCAGAAAAGGCCTTTAGCATCAAGATCTAGAGTAAGGCTTCCCTGCTCCCCAAATGAGAGGGGAAAATGCTCTGATGGTGCTCAAATGGGTGCAGTTTTCTGTATGTTTATAATATTTCATCATTAAAAATTACAAAGTAATTATTTATAAGCAGAAGAAAATTGTTATAATTTCAATGAGTTCATAACTACCAGAAAAAAGTCTCAAGATTAATTTTGAAAGAAAACTTATAATGGCTAAGTTTTATATTGTCACGTTTCTATAAAAACATAACTGAAGTTAAATTCAAACCTCAAACTACTAAAAATATTTGCAACTATATAATATGATATATGTTGTTGTCAGCTGCTATTGAGTCAGCCCCTGACTCATGGTGACCCCGTGCACAATGGAATGAAACCCTGCCTGGTTCTGAGCCATCCTCATAATCGGTTGTGATTGGACCGTTGTGATCCATAGGGTTTTTACTGGCTGACTTTCTGAAGTAGATTGCCAGGTCTTTCTTGCTAGTCCATCTTAGTCTGAAAGTTCTGCTGAAATCTGTTCAGCATCACACAAGCCTCTAGCGACAGATGGGTGGTGGCTATACATGAGGTGCATTGTCTGGGAATCAAACCCTGGTCTCCTGCACAGAAAGCAAGAGTTCTACTACTGAACCACTACAGCCTCCTACACGACATATAAAGGGTATATGACAAAAAAAAGCGTCAAAATCTACAATGTACAAAATGAGAATGTTTCAATAGATAATGAGCAAAACAAATAAATAAGTAAACAGAAGCAAACGGAATTCACGAGGGAAGAAATAGATACGGTCAATTAAGGATTTAAAAAAGGTTCAGATAAAATAAAGGCAAAATACTTTTTACCATCTTGTTAACAAAGATTTAAAGTCATATCCATTTTAGCAAGGATTTAGGGAATGATTAATAATATGTATGTGTGTCCAAACAATATTTACTGACATGAGAAAAGTTCTGTTTTTTTCCCTCTGGTTAAAAAAAAAAAAAAAAAGTGGTAACTCTATAATTGAAATGGACTCAATTTTTTACTGTTAAAAGCATCTGCTTATACATTTGTAGAAAAAAAAAATGACTACAGGAAATACATCAAGATCCCCGTAGTGGTTATTTCTGAACCACCAAATTACAACAATTTTTTTTCTTTATACTTCTATATATTCAAAACTTTTATACTAAAAATATACTATTTGAGCTTTCTTCCATACATTCCAAGTTCCTTCTTTTTTAAAAACTCTATCTATGACGGGAAATAAAGAGACAGGCTTCACGTTACACATTCTTCCATATTATTACTGCACACACAGATGATGCAAATAGTTTCTTTCTAACAACGTAGGTGTTGTTGTCCCAAGAGGATTACTTAAAATTGGGTGGGTAGGCCTATTGGAAAGTTTAACTTCATATAAAGTAATTTTTAGAACAAGAAGATGACTTTGGCATGGGTAGATATGAATGAAGAGAATTCAAATTACAATGCCATATTTTTTTCCAAGCTGCTCTCCATTCAGTATATCTGAAACTGAGGGAGTTTACTGAAATAACGTGCACCAAAGAATAATAATAGTAACCCCCATTTTTTTACTACTCATTATTGACTTCATATAAAATTTTTTGCTTTTTGTTTGGACAATTAAAAAATCATAAATGAAGTTACTTTTAGGTATTAAAATTGAAGTGGTACAAGAACATGGCATCAAACTTCAAACTACTAAACATGTTTGGAAAATTAACTTTAGTAAACAGAAATTCTCCTTAGCTGTTTTAAAAAAATTTTTTATAACTAATTTTTAACACAGTTTAGTTTATTATTTGCAGTAGCCTTTGACCAAAAGCTTTTAAATCGTATGAGGAATTAGAGTTCAAATATTAAAACTTGATGACATTAGCTATAGATAGAAATGGCTCATGAAACTCCATTAAAAAAAAAAAGTTTTAAAAAATGAACCCCAGTAAGTTTAGAAAAGGGAGAAGAAAATCATAAGAAAAGTTTTAGATTTCTTTGAAGTTAATGCTGCATTAATGACACAGTAGCCGCCAACAATGGGCTCAAACATAACAAAGATTGTGAGGATGGCACAGGACCAGACAGTGTTTCGTTCTGTTGTACATAGGGTCGCTATGGTATGTTGTTCTTGTTAGGTGTCAAGTTGGTTCCGACTCATAATGACCCTATGTACAACAGAATGAAACACTGCCCAGTCCTGTACCATCCTCACAATCATTGTTATGCTTGAGCCCGTTGTTGCAGCCACTGTGTCAATTCATCCATATATATGTTTTTCCCCAGCAAGTATTAATAAGTGTCTTCTACATGCCAGGCATTGTTCTAGGAACTAGGGACATAATTTTGAGTAAGATAGGCTTGCTCTATATTCTCTCGAAGCTTACCTCCTAGCGGGAATTAATAGGAAATAAGAAAGAAAGAAATTATTCTTAGTGCTAAGTGACATTACAGGGATGTAAAGGCTTACCTGAGGATAGGAGAGGAGAAAGGAAGCTACTTGGTTGGTCAAGAGAGGCCTCTCTGGAAATGTGACTTATGAGCTGAGATTTGAATAACAAGGCACAAGTAGGAAGTGCGTAGATCTGCGTAGGAAGTGCAGAGAAGAGATTCTAGGCAGAGAGACTAGACAGTACAAAGGCCCTCAGGCAGAACACACATGGTATACTCCAGAACTAAAAGGAGGCCAACATGGATGGAGCCTAGTGGGCAAGGAGTACAGTGAAGACATGTGAGATTTCACAGTCAGCAGGGCCAGATCATGATTTTTGAATAATGCTTCCCAGAGCTTCCTCACCCCCATTATTCAACCAAATAATCACTATCTTTTATGCCTGCTGACCTTCTGCTTAAAGGATCATTCTTAAGTGCCGGAGGTTAAAAAGGAACATTTAGGAAGCTCTGAATGCAGTCTTAATTCTATCTGAGCGCTAGAGGAATTTTGTTTATGTCTGTGCATGTGTGGGTTCTTGGGTGGTGCAAATGGTTTGTACTCCTCAACTAACCAAAAGTTGGCAGTTTGAGCCCACCCAGCTGTACCACAGAAGAAAGGCCCAGTGATCTGCTTCCATAAAGGCTGCAGCCAAGAAAACCCTCTGAATGGTTCTACTCTGTAACACATGGGGTGGCCATGAATGAGAATCGACTCAATGGCAACTGGTTTGGTATTTTTTTTGTGTGTATATGTGCATACACACATACACACGTTTACACACACATACAAAATTTTTTTTTATATAAATAAACATACATACACACACACACACACACAGATGCTTTTAAGCATCTTGTAAGGATTCTTATCAGAGAATGAGTGGCTTAACCCAAGTCAATAATGGGTTAGACAGGGTAAAATAGGACATTAATAATTTGCAAGTACTTTAGGCTAGGGAGGCAAAGCTAGCCATGGGTGGGTGGAAACTTTTCCCCAGCTGGAAAAGCTGAGTATGTCAATGAAACCAGAGATTTCTAATAAAACACACATGAATGACATGAACAGGTATATTCTGAAAATAGCAGAGTTGGAAAATGCTAATATTGGAGACACAGTCAATAATGGCGTCTACCAGAATGAAGTGGGTTGGTCTCACTGAGGAGACATGATGGAAGTAAAGAAATCCAATCCACTACGTGAAAATGCTTAAGAATTTCATTCGAAGAGAAACTAATCTTGCTCACCGGAATAAACCAGAAGACTAAACAGGAAAAGGCCATTAAGCTAAGGCATTTTTTTTTTAATCTAAATAGCAAATCAGAATGAATGATATGAAAACAACATCTGAAAGCAAAAGTAGAATAAGAAATTCAGGTTGCTTGTTCAGAGCTCTAGAAATGACATGTGAGGGGAGAGTACACTGTTTCTTTACTCCATTACCCTTTGGAGTAAAATCTGTTTGGCAAGGGGTTCAGTTCATGGGTCACCAATTATATTAACTATGTACCTACATGTGCCTAGCATGGTGCTAGGGGCTGTGACAGAAAAGTGTCTTTACTCACAAAGAGTGAAACCTATGGAAGAGAAAGGCATGAGGATAACGCACCTGGCATGGGGAATGCATTAGAAGGCTAGTCTCTGGGCGTGCAAATGGCTAAGTGCTCGTTTGCTAACTAAAAGATCAGAAGTTCAAGTCCACCCAGAGGCACTTCAGAAGAAAGGTCTGTTCATCTACTTGAGACATCGGCCATTGAAAACGCTACGGGGCACAGTTCTACTGTGACACACATGGGGCTGCCATGAGTCAGAATCAACTCCATGGCAACTGGATTAAATAATAGTATTGACTGATTTGATTTGGGTCAGATGCTATGGTCAAAGTAGTAATTGCTTTGGGGTGAGTAGGAAGGGCATCATGGAAGTTGGCCAAAGTGACCAGGGAAAGCTGCTTAGATGAAGTGGGACCTGAGGCTGTCCTTGGAGGAGCAGGTGGCATTTAGCTAGGTGGAGAAGCAGGAGAAGGTGTTTCTCAATCAAATAGCTGAGCAAGAGCAGTTCAATCTGATCCAACCATGAGTCTGGAAATATTGCCTAATTATTACCTGGCAGGTGAAAGAAAGAACAGAAAACAAACCACTGGTGTCACTGCCAGGCTTCCATCTGGTCACTGTACCATTAGGAGGCTTTTAAATGACAGCTCCTGTGCAAATCAAATGAAGACAGCAACTTTTGCTTACTAAATATAGCAAAAATATGTTTAAATCACATTCAGAGTTAGCAAAAATGTTTTTAAAAAATCCAGGCATCTCTCATGAAAGTGTAAGTAGTAAAACCCTTTTGAAAGTAATTTTGTGATATCTCAAGAATAGAAGAAATGATCATATCATCTGTTGACCTGGAAACTGGTCTTAAGGAAATATTCCAAATGTAAAACAAAAGATCAAAGATACTAACTGCAGAATTATTTATACTATTTGAAAACTGAAAACAGCTCAAAGACTACCAACAGTACAGTCAAAGAAATAGAAATAGATGTGAGAAATCATTTTTAACCTGAGTTAGTAAAGGTTAAATGATTTTAAATATCTGCTAGTGGTGTGAGTGTAAAATGGGTTCAACTTTTGTAGAGGACAATTGGGCCATATCAAAATTTAAAATACGCATTCCCTCTGTTCTAGAAACCTAGAGTAGGAAAATGATTGGATAGTTACAATACCGAAAGTATGTAAAGGGCTCTACTTGTTCCAAGGCATCCTCTGCCCTTTTTCTAAAATTACATTCATACATGATATATTTGATCTTTGGAAGACATGATAGTGAGAGAGAATAATAATAGGCCCATTTTCTAATGAGAAATCTGATGGTCAAAGAGGTTAGTCCTCTACTCAAACTAACAGAGCATAAAAAAGGAAGGGATACTTCCAAATTCATTCTATGAAGCCCAGCATAACCCTGATATCCAAATCAGGCAAAGACACCTATATATATATATATATATATATATATATATAAAATACACAGAATATTTCTTATGAATATAAATGCAAAAATTCTCAACAAAATTCTAGCCAATAGAATTCAGCATCATATATATTAAAAAAAAAATTCCAAGTAGGATTCATACCAGGTATGCAAGGATGGTTCAACATTAGAAAATCAATCAATATAATCCACCCCATAAATAGAACAAAAGATTCAAATGACCATCTCGATCAATGCAGAAAAGACATTGGATAAAGTCCAACATCCATTCCTGATAAAAAGTTCTCAATAAAATAGGAATAGAAGGGAAATTCTTCAAAATAATAAAGGGTATCACAGCAATGGGATACAAAACCAACAGCCAACATTATTCTCAATGGAGAGAGGCTGAAAACATTCCCCCCTGGGAACAGGAACAAGACATGGATGCCCTTTAACATGACTTCTATTCAACATTGTGCTGGAAGTTGTAGCTACAGCAATAAGGCAAGAAAAAGAAATAAAGGGCATCCAAATTGGTAGGGAAGAAATAAAACTATTCCTATTCACAGATAATATACTATATACATAGAGAACTCAAAAGACTCCACAAGAAAACTACTGGAACTAATAGAAAGATTCAGAAGAGTAGCAGGATACAAGAAAAACATACAAAAATCAGTTGGATTCCTGTACACCAATAAAGAGAACTATGAAAAGGAAATCAGGAAAGTAATACCATTTATAATAAAAAAATTTATAATAAAAAAAAAAAAGCCCCTAAAAAATAAAATACTTAGGAATAAATATGACCAGGGATGTAAAAGACCTATACAAAGAAAACTACAAAACACTACTTCAAGAAACCAAGAGACCTACATAAATGGAAAAACATATGATGCTCATGGATAGGTAGAGTTAACATTGTGAAAATGTCAATTCTACCCAAATCGATCTACAAATACAATGCAATCCTGATCCAAATACCAAAAGCGTTCTTTAAAGAGATGGAAAAACTAATCATTATATGGAAAGGAAAAGAGGCCCCAGAGAAGTAAAGCATTATTGAAGGAGAAAAACAAAGTATGAGGCCTCACACTGCCTGCCCTCAGAACCCAGTATACAGCTACAGCAGTCAAAACAGCCTGGTACTAGTAAAATGACAGACATATTCACCAATGGAACAGAATCAAGGATCCAGATGTAAATTCATCCACTTACAGTCTTCTGATCTTTGACAAAAGCCCAAAGCCAATTAAACGGGGAAAAGATAATCTTTTTAACAAATGATGCTGGATAAACTTGATATCCACCTATAAAAAAAAATGAAACAGGACCCATACCTCATAAAAACATACCATACATAAAAACTAACTCAAAACAGATCAAAGACCTAAATATAAAACAAAAACTAATAAAGACTATGAAAGAAAAAATAGGGTCAAGACTACGGACCCTAATACACAGCATAAATAGGTTACAAACTATCACTAACAATACACAAACACCAGAAGATAAGCTAGATATGATGGTTAAGGGTGTGTGTCAACTTGGCTGGGCTATGAGTCTTAGTGGTTTGGCAGTCGTGAAGTAGTTTGGCAGGCGTATGATGCTGTGATCACTTTCATGATATGATATGATACAGTGTGATTATCTCCATGATGGGATCTCTGTGAGTTGTCCATCAGTTGAAAGGGAATTTCCTTGGGTATGTGGTCTGCATCAAATACAAGTGGACATCCTGGCAAGGCTTGTGGGCCTTTGTTCACTCTGGCTCCTGCAGCTGGCTCCTGTTCATCTGACCTCCTGTTCTTGGTTCTTGAACTAACAGCTTACCTTCGGTCTTGCCTGTCAATCTTCGGATTTGTCAATCTTCACAGCCTGTGAGTAACAGCCCTGCTCTCTGACCTGCCAATCTTGGGTTCACTAGTCCCTGCGGCTGTGTAAATCAGGGCAGGTATCTACTCTGACCTATAGACTTGGGATATTCCAGCCTCTACAACCATGTGAGCCATTTCCTTGATATAAATCTCTCTCTAGATATATTTATATGCTTTACTGGTTTTGCTTCTCTAGAGAACCTAGCCTAAGACACTTATGCTCATCAAAAGACCTCACCAGAAAGAGAACCTACAGACTTGGAAAAAATTTTTGTCTATCGCATATCCAACAAAGGTCTAATCTCTAAAATCTATAGGAAAATCCAACACCTCTACAGCAAAAAACAAAAAAACAAAAACAAATAATCCAATTACAATGAACAGATACTTCACCAAAGAAGACATTCAGCCAGCTAACAGACACATGAGGAAATGCTTGCGATCACTAGCCGTTAAAGAAATGCAAATCAAAACTACCATGAGATAACATCTCACCCCAACATTACTGGCAGACATGCACACACAAAAACCAAAAAATAACAAATGTTGGAGAGGCTGTAGGGAGACTGGAACTTTTATGCACTAGTGGTGGGAATGCAAAATGGTACAACCATTTTGGAAAATGATATGGTGCTTCCTTAAAAAGCTAGAAATAGAAATACCATATGCTCCAGCAATCCCACTCTTAGGAATATATCCTAGAGAAATAAGAACCCTTACAGGAATAGACATATGCACATCCATGTTCATTGCAGCATTATTCACGATGACAAAAAAATGTAAATGACCTAAGAGCCCATCAACAGATGAATGGATAAACAAACTATGGTACATACATCCAATGGAATACTACGCAATGATAAAGAACAATGATGAATCTGGTAAACATCTCACAACATGAATGAATCTGGAGGGCGTTTTGCTGAGTGAAATAAGTCAATCACAATAGGACAAATACTGTATGAGTCTGCTATTACAAAAACTCGTGAAATGGTTTACACACAGAAAGAAACAATCTTTGATGGTTGTGAGAGAGGGGAGGGGTTGGGTAGGAAAAATACTAAATAGACAATAGATAAGTGGTAACTTTGGTGAAGGGTAAAACAGTACACAATACTGGGGAAGCCAGCACAACTTAACCAAGGCAAAGTCATAGAAGCTTCATAAACACATCCAAACTCCAACATGGATCAAGCTACTACGCTGAGGGCTGGGGACCGTGTTCTTGGGGGACATCTAGCTCAATTGGTATAACATAGTTTATAAGGAAAATATTCTACATTCTATTTTGGTAAGGAGCGTCTAAGGTCTTTAAAGCTTGTGAGCAGCCATCTAAAATACATCTACTGGTCTCATCCTGTCTGGAGCAAGGGAGAATGAAGAAAACCAAAGATACAAGGGAAAGATTAGTCCAAAGGACTAATGGACCACAACTACCACAGCCTCCACTAGACTGAGCCCAGCACAGCTAGGTGGTGCCTAGTTACTGCCACTAGACTGCTCTTGCCTGGTCATAATAGAGGGTCCTGGACAGAGCTGGAGAAAAACGTAGACAAAATTCTAACTCACAAAAAAAGACCAGACTTACTGATCTGACAGAGACTGTAGCAACCCCAGGAGTATGGCCCCAAGACATCCTTTTAACTCAATATTGAAGTCTCTCCTGATGTTCACCCTTCAGCCAAAGACTAGACAGGCCAATAAAACAAACAATAATACATTAGCTCAACAATGTACACGAAACTAAATGGGCACACCAGCCGAGGGTCAAGGATGAGGAAACATGAAAGTTACAAAGATATGACATCGAGGTATAAAACGAGCTTGAGACATGTAAGCTTACTCTTTAGAAGGAGAGAGTACTCAAAGGGAAAAGTGGGATGGCTGTACCAGATGGTTGTTTCCAATTAGTAATCTCGATGGACACATATCATCATTGTTCTATTATTTATCAAAGAAAATGTCTATAAAAATTCACTAACTAGATAACAGCTTTGGCAAGTATAAGACTGTGTCAGCCAGTAATGTATTTCATTTTGTGTTTTAAAATTCTCCCTTGTGATGGCTCATTATTCGACCCTAGGTTAAGAATTTCTCTCTGCCTCCGTTTCACTATCTGTAACAGAGACTAAAAAGCTTTGCCCAAAATCAGAGGGTTTGGGACTCTCTTTCTTAAAGACTTCACTTCTTACCTCACCCCCTCTGTCCTACATCAAATACTTCTTCCTGTCTCAGGGAACCATTTCCTAAAGTGCAGTGTCACAGTCTAGTTTGTTCTAATTCTCTCTACATCCCACATCTCCCTCAAGCTCCTCCCAAGTTATCTGCCCTGCTTCCAGACAAACATCTCCCAAGAGTTACCTATATAAGCTGTTTCTACTTCTCATCTCCATTATTCTTTTATTTTCTTTTTGGTTGTTGCTTTTTGTTTTAGAAGGGGGTTAAAGCCACACTCATCTCTTACCTGGACTTTATTGATTCCCTTGCCTCCATTCTGACAACTGCCCCCCGCCCCACCCACAATTCCATTCTCTTTTAACAAATTGAATCACGGAATCCCTCTAAAAAATTAATTAATGAACTAATGAAAAAATTATAGACACAAACTTCAACCAATCTTGGAATTAAGTCCAAACTATTTCCCAGGACCTACAGGGCACCAAACCACCTCTCTGAACTCTTCTCATCAGTGTCTCCTGCATTCACGAACTGGCCCTCTGGGATCTCCTCAAGCAAGTCGAGCTCCTTCAGCCTTTAGGGCCCTCTCATACACTCTTCCCTCCACCGCTTCCAGAGATGGCTCCTTCTTATCCTGCAGGACCTTCAGCTTAAACTTTGCCTGCAGAGAGAGGTCCTTCCTGATTACATGAAGAATCAGGGAAGGTTCTCCCCTTTACGCTCTGTAATTGCAGCATCTTATTTCCTTTAGGGTACTTATTATGATTTGTAAAGATACACTGATTAATTCATTTACTTGTTTGCCATCTGTCTCCACCATCAGAGTAGGAGCACCATGACGGCAGAAAGAACTTTTTTAGTTTCTCACAGTGGAAGGTGTCAACCTATATGGAAGGAAGATAGGGAGGGAGGAATATTGTAAAGTAGAAATTTGGGTTTTTTGGTTATTATGGACTCCTTAAAATTGAGGGAAATATAATATTAATGGAAAAACCCTTTTTTGTTTGAAAATAAAATTTTAGTTTCACTATTTTCTGCATGCTTTGGCTTTATTTTCCACATACACATTTAAAAAATCATAATGTTTTCCTTAAAAGCTACTAATTTCATTACAAATTTGTGTTTTCATTTAAAATGTAAAATGAATGACTCTCCTGAGAAGTATCTTAAAGAAACACCTTCTCTGCGTTCTTGTCTGTCCTCAAACATAAGGACGTGGTACGCGGCTGCTCGAGTGCCATGGAGTCCCTGTCTCGACCACAAGTAGGTGCCAAGGGGTTTGAGGCAAAACCAGGTACAGCTCTGCAAGTATTTACGACATACTACATTTTGGTCATTGCAAATGATTCATACCAAAAATGTAAACCACAAATAAAAAGAATGTGAAGCAGTATATATATTTTTTGTCCTTTTGTTTTCTTGGCTGTAAGCTTATTTATATTTTTTATTTTTATTGTGTTTTAAGCAAAATTTTACAAATCAAGTCAGTCTCTCATACAAAAATTTATATACACCTTGCTATATACTCCTAGTTGCTCTTCCCCGAATGATACAGCACACTCCTTCTCTCCACCCTGTATTCCCTGTGTCCATTCAGTCAGCTTCTGTCCCCCTCTGCCTTCTCATCTCCTCTCCGGACAAGAGCTCCCACATAGTCTCATGTGTCTACTTGAGCCAAGAAGCTCACTCCTTACCAGTATCATTTTCTGTCTTATAGTCCAGTCCAATCCCTGTCTGAAGAGTTGGCTTTGGGAATGGTTCCAGTCTTGGGCTAAAAGAAGGTCTGGGGACCATGACCACCAGGGTGAAGCAGTGTATATTTTTGAGTTGTTGCTGAAAGAGCATTCATTTTTAGTCAAAACCCAATAATATTTCACTCCTTTGACATGCACTTGGCTGCAAGTATAGGTAATTGGCTCCAAGAAACTTATGCATTCTTAGAGCTACCTAGCATGGGTACCCAGGCCTAAAATTTGATAAAAGATATTCATAAGCCTTTAAGGAAGGTACTTTTTAATTTCTTCTTTTCAAATTGGGGAAAAAGAGGCATGTGGTTTGTACCATTCTAATAAAAAGAGAGTACATGAAAGGGGCAAGAAATCACTGGCAAAAGATTCTTTAACACACACACATGTACTGAATACTAATACATGACATGCAATGTGCTGGGAGGAATAAGGGTCACAAAGACCCATAAAACATACTTTTTTCCCTTAAAAGGCTTATCATTGAACAGAAGATATAGACTGGATGGGTGGGTGGATGGATGGATGGGTGGATGGATGGATGGATGGATGGATGGATGGATGGATGGGTGGGTGGGTGGGTGAAAGGAAGGAAGGAAGGGAAGGAGTGAGGGAGAGAGAAAGGGAGGGAGGCAGGCAGGCAGGCAGGCTGTTTGGATGGATGGATGGATGGACGGACGGACGGATGGACGGATGGATGGATAGAAAGATATAGCAAAGAGAGGGTGAATGGCTGAGCATGGTATCCCAGAGGTAAGAAAGCGACAAGTGTTAAAAATGAACCAGGGAAAAGTTAAGGAGACTCCAATTATAAACGTGAAGAAATGAACATGGTTCATTAATTGCTTTAATGTACAAAAATTTCTCATAGTGAGTGACTGGAAAATGTAGCCTCATTTTGATTGGGTCTTTTTTACGAAGCTAAGGTTAGCATTTAGTTGTTCCTTTATGACTAGTCAATTTCACTCAATGAAAAATACAGTGGCACTCCCACGAAGAGACCAGGCAAGAGTGCCTGGGGTATTTCTCCAAAACCCATCAAAAATAGAGAGAACAGCCAAGGTATATTTTTCTGTAGAACTTAGGTGGACCTTCTTCAAACCCGTTTCCTTGAACCATAAATTGAAAGGGTTGAACGATATCAGGGTTGGCAGAAAGATTTCTTCAAGTATATACTGGTGCTGGCTATTTAGAGGTGCTATGCTGAGATGTGAGGACACATCCTAGCTCACTAAGAAGGAAGACAGATTAGCAATGTCTGTCATGAGCATGGGAATGGGATAAAACACAGTTGCTACCTGTGGAGCAGATCACTAAGGTTTAAATGAAAACTACTAAAGTACTAAATACCGGTGTAAGATCCAAAAAAAAAAAAAAAACTCATTGCTATCAAGTCAATTGTAACTTACAGATATCCTACAGGACACAGTAGAACTGCCCCATAGGGTTTCCAAGGCTGTAATCTTTACAGAAGCAGACTGCCACATCTTTCTCCCAGGGAGTGGCTGGTGGGTTTGAACCACTGACCTTTCGGTTAGCAGCTGAGCACTTAACCACTGTGCAACCAGTATAAGTAAGATATTACTATCTAAAGTCCCTTCTTGCACCCAAATCATATGATTTTTACTAACACTGAGTTGGTGCTATCCTCTTCCCAAAGAATTGACACCCTATTACAATAAATTCTTAATTATCCATATTTCAGATGCTTTTACCGAAAATCTTGCTTTCAGGTTCTCATTAACATGATCAGAACAAGCATGGCCCCATTTACTGTTTCTTCCTAAGTGTGGAGCCCAGCAGGAGGCTGTCTGAAACAGAACACTTGGTTTACTCATTCAAAGAGGGAGCTCATCACATAGAGATGGTGCAAAGAGACAGCACAGATGCTGCATTGGCCCGAGAACAGCAAGAGCTCTGAGAAGGGAAGTAGGTGAGAAAATGTGCATTTCTGGTTCTTCCTACTCATATTTTCACAGTTCCTAATTTTCTTTAAAGAACTTTAAGTTCAGAAATCAGACATAGCCATAATGAAAAGCAATTACAAACAAAAGCAAAACAAGGCCACTTATTTAGGATTGTAGATGGTCTGTACCTAATTGGGGCCCCGGGGTACTGCAAATCGCTAAGCGTTGGGCTACTAACCAAAAGGTTGGCAGTTACAACCCACCCAGAGGTACCTCAGAAGAAAGCCCTAGTGATCTGCTTCCGAAAGGTCACAGCCACGAATACCCTACGGAACACAATTCTACTCTGCAACACATGGGGTAACCATGTGTTGGGGTTGACTCAATAACAACCTTTTTTTTTTTCTCCTAGTATCTAAACTACTACTTATCTTCACTTTTGTCCCTGGTTACTGGTTTCTCAGCAACTGCCACTGCTCTATCAAAGCCCTGAAACTGGCAGGAACATATCCTTCATTCTCTTGCAACTTGTTTCTTCAAAGCCTGGAATGATGAAAGCTCCTTCTGAGGATTTTCCCAGATCACTCACATGGCTGTATGTGGTTAACTCTGCAGGTGCCCTCTGGATCCATTAAGGAACCAATATACAAATAAACAAAAACCACATCACCACCAAAAAGATGACCTTAGTTATAGAGATACCTACAGAGATACCCTCCCTGTGGTTCCTGCTAAAGGGCCTGTTAAGAGTTACTATCTCACTTTATTTCCTTACTTCTTATAATCAAGGTATTTAGCCAGATGCTAGTCACTTTAGCATTCTGCATATTAACACCTATGTTCTTGAATGTTAGGGTTTTTCTCAGACATCAGAGAATTTCAGAACTTTAAGGAAGCCTAGACACCCTACTTTGGTGGGCGGGCATAGTAAGAGCCTTGGAATCAGTGACACTTCACCACGGTCACTTAGCTCCACGTGACAGGGCGGAGCTGACAGAGCACCAAGTCCCCAGGCCCTCAGCTCTCTGCTTTCCCCATGCAGTTCTGTTTTTTTCTGCTGCTTGCTGCCTTCCTCCCCTTGCCCCTGCAGAACCTCCTGGCTGCCCTTCTCCTGGCCAAGTCCCAGCAAGGATGACACAGAAAATCCAGAAGAGGATGAAATCATCGTTTCCTTCTATTTTTTTTTCTAAATTGCCTTTCTCCTACCCATGACTAGGCAGTATTTTCTCACAGCTGGGGATGAACAAATTCAAAAAGATGTTCTCAAATACACGGTTTCCAAGAGAGAGGCCACTAAGTCTTGAAAATATAAAATGAGCATTTTTGAGTGATTGTACAGCTTATCAAAATGTCTCTGGTTAGACCCTCATCAGCAATGATTCACTCTGGGTCCGGGGTCCCCTGTGGAGATTCTAGTTGCCTCACATTAGGGGGTTGAGGACAATTTCTCCTGCTGAGCTGGAATACATGGCTAGGATGCATTAACTGATGGAGGGCACAAGGGTCCTATTCAGTGAAAAAAAAAAAAATTTTTTTTCAGTGAAGTGAAGAATATTTCTTTAAAGATACCCTTGTGGTTGGAAAGACTTAGTCAAACTTGAAGGCTACAGTGTTTCTCCTTCCTCCATCCCTTTGCTTTGTAGCCATAAACTTTGGGAAGTAAAGTCTAAAGGTCAAAACTCTATCTTCTAGGATAGCAAGGAGACGTCTGTGACGAGGAGGAAAATAGAGTTTATTACAGTTCAAGGATGTGTGTCTTGATGCCCAAGACATCTTTTTTCAAGATAAAAACTGATTAAATTGGATTGTATTTTTTTTTTTATATATAGCGCTTGAGCACAGTAGATCCTCAACGCCTGCTTTTTGAATCTGCATCTGCCGTTACCTTTTATGAACTTTTCTGTATTGCTGTTTTTATTAAAAAAAATTCAGCTGTAACCATTACTGAATGTTTTGATCAATGACTCTATAGAAGAATCCTGATCAAAAGGGGGAAAATGCAGAAGAGAATTTCTAATTCTTATGAAATCCAGACTTTCTGGAGATGCAGAGGCTGTATGAACCCCTGAAACTACTTCCCTGAGATAATCTTTAAACCTTAAACCAAAACTATCCCCTGAAGTGTTCTTTTAACCAAACAACAGTTTACCTTAATTAGTAAAGAATGTTTTTCTTAAGCATTGTGCTCTTTTAAAGAACTCTCTATATGGGATCAAATTGACAATAGCAACTCAAAAGAGTAGATAGGACGCTTAAGGGGCAGTGAGTTTATGTTAATGGTGGAAGAGCAATTTGGAAAAGCAGGGTGACAATGATTGCACAACTTGAAGACTGTAATCAATGTCATTGAATTGTACATGTAGAAACAGTTGAATGGGTGTATGTTCTGCTGTGTATATTTTCAACAACAATAAATAATTTTTTTTTTTTAATTTAGTTGTAAAACTTCATTGTAGTTAAAGACCACAGAAAGGTAGCATTGGAGAAGCTTCCCTACCCATTCCCAAGCCAAACGAGGTAATTTTTGTTCCTTCCACCCTCAGCCCAGGGCTTAAGTCTTTCAAGGAGTTGTGTTTCTCTAATTTTAGTTGCGGTTTCCAAGGCCTCGTTTTTTCAGAAGGTCTGAGATAAGCCCAGGAATCTACAGTTTTTATAAGCTCTCTAGTTGATCCAGGTGACCTGTGGAAATTACTGTGAGTAAGACAGTCGTAGAGCTATGGTTTATGGGGTACACAGGGCACGGTGGGTTGCCCCCTCATGTTATGGGCACATGGCTTATAGAGAAGAGTGTGACTGCTCCTAGAACAGGAGAAGCGTCAGGACAAGGGGACAAATTCTCACAGTGGCCAAGCTGTATTCTCTCACTTCCTTAAAGTAGGATGTCATCCACAGGTCACTCATCTCCCTTCCTTAAACTGCTCTTAAATAAAAGTAGAGGAAACAACTGTTTGGATTCTTACAAATATAAAGTTCCATATTTTATACTACTGATTGTGGGGTTCGGTTTTTTTGATTGTGGAAACTGCAACAGTTCTTTAATGTTGATGGTATTACCTCCCTCTTTATAGTCAAACTCAGAGAAGTTAAATGACTTGCCTAAGGTTACACAGCTAAGAGAAGGAGTCTGGATTCAAACCCAAGACCCTCAGGTTCTAGAGTCGCTATCTGCTTCTTTAGAGACCAGTAAACCAGTTGCCGTGGAGTCGATTCTGACTCACGGCAATCCCTGTGTATCAGAGTGGACTTGTGCTCCACAGTGTTTTCAGTGGCTCATTTTTTGGAAGTAGATCACCAGGTCTTTCTTCCGAGGCACCTCTGGGTCGACTCCAATCTTCAATTTTCCTCTTGGCTAGCAACTGTCCACAGACTCCTTGCAGAGGCAGTCCCTTAATTTCTAAGATTTTTTTTTTTTTTAGCTAGGGAAAAATCCTGGATTCAAACCCAAGACCCTCAGCCACTATTATGTCTGTAAGAGATAGTTCTCAATTTCCAAGGGAAAAAAATTTTTTTTCTTCTGTAAATACCAAGGAAAGAGTCCCTATCTATAGATGTTGTCAGCTAATGCACTCTCTCCTTTACACCTTCTTACCGTTCCAACTTCCTGCTTACCTCCACCAGCTCTTCCATCCAAGGAGCCCTGCACTTGCTCCCTGCCCATGAGTCCCTGCCTGTTTTCACTGCCGCCAGCCCCAACCTGGAGGATTGTGTGGTCCACTTTCTTGTAAATGCTCATATACATCTTTGTGCTCCGGTCCTTTCTCAGCCACCTGGTGAAAAGAAACCTGGATAAAGCCACTCTCCATCTCTGCACCTGCAAGAAGGGAAGATGCACCCTGCTGGCGAAAAGCCTGCAAGGCTCTCAACAGTGTTCAGCACTCTCACTGAACTTCTCTAGGCGGCTTCCTCTCTCCCCAAGGGCTACCTTCAATGGGTTTTCCCTCCTCCTCAAACTTTTTATTCCTTATCCACCCACTTAACCTCATCAGATGACCTTGGCTACTTTTCTGAGAAAACAGAACGCACCAGCCAGGAATTCCCTTCATATATGGTGGTGCAGTGGTTAAGCATTCAGCTACCAACCAAAAGGTCAGCAGTTTGAATCCACCAGCTGCTTCTTGGAAACCCTATGGGACATTTCTACTCTGTCCTACAGGGTTGCTATGAGTTGGAATGGGCTCAACGGCAATGCATTTTTTTTTTTTTTGGTTTATGTTACAAAATAGACAATCCCACCTGCTCTGAGTTCTGTACTCCGAGTATATTGAGTACTTAAGTTGATCTGAATCCATCTTACCCATGTTAATTACTAAAAAGCTCAAAGTTTGTTTTTTTCTTTGGAAGAGTTTTCTCTACTTATTTTTAGGCTGAAAGGTACATCTTTGTCATATATTTATCATTTTTTGGCTAAGTCATGAACATGAGGACATGACCACCATGGTCTTATTTATAGCAGTCTGTTATATATTACCAACCTTTTCCCAGTTAAAATTTAGTACGAATTCTAGGTAACTGTATTCCAAGTCCTAAGCCCTTAAGGCTTCAAGGCTTCATGGAAATCTCTAGATTTCAATCATAATAAAGGATATGTGTAAAAAATAAATAATTGCAGTATTTTTAATTTCAACATAAAAAAGTCACTATTACTACCCTGAATCGTATTATTTCCACCTAAGGCATTTTTTAAAATAAAAATATAAATATAGGATTGGCCTGAGGCAAAAAATGTAAAGTAGGGAGGTTTTGCTTTGGTCGTTTTCCCCCAAATCCTGATGCAGTAGAAGCACAATAGTTAGACGGACTTGGATTTCAGTTCTAGCACTGCCTCCTTCTACCTGGGTAATCTTCAGTAAGGTAACTAACATCACCCAGATTCAGTTCCCTCATCTATGAAATGGGGTTAATAATATTTAACTAACAGAGCATTGAATGAAGAAAGATATTTAGAGTATTGGACATATATTAAACCAAAAACCAAACCGATGGCTGTCAAGTCGATTCTGACTCATAGTGGCCCTATAGGACAGGGTAGAATTGCCCCATAGGGTTTCTAAGGAGTGGCTGGGATTCGAACTGTTGACCTTTTGGTTAGTAGCCGAGCTCTTAACCATTGTGCCACGAGGGCTCTGGATACACATCAGGTGCTCAATAATTGATATATTTTATTTTTGCCCTTTTCAGAAGAACAAATCAGTCTTAGAAGAAATACAACCAGAATGCTCCTTGGAAGCAAGAAGAACAAAACGTCAGCTCACTTACTGTGGACACATCATCAGGAAAGACCAATCGCTAGAAAAGATATTCAGTAAAGAAGAGGGTCAGCGAAAACAGGGAAAACCTGCAATGAGATGGATTGAACGATAGCCTCAACAATGGCCTCGAACATACCAGACGGCATTTTGTTCTATTATACATAAGGTCACCATGAGTTAGAGCTGCCTTGATGGCAACTAACAACAACATGGTAATGAGAGACATGAAAAATACATTTAAAAAAAGGAGAAAGAAGATGTAATCTAGAAAGACAACGCTCAACTGTAAGGAAACAAAAATCAAAGACATCAAGTAAGGGGGCTGATGGTTGTGGTTACCCTTAGTCCCTAACCATGATTAAAGGCATAAAAGCGATACTTTAGAATAGTCTGAGGACCAGGTATAAAAGCGACTTTTCCAAATATTACACATCTTTATATAATTATTTATATAAATGAACTAAAGAATATATTCATTCAACTATATAGTTACTGAGTTCCCATCTCTGTGTTTGCTATAGAGGAAATACAAAGATGAATTAGATATGGTTCTTGCCCACAGAAATTTACAACTCAGCACAGTCTATTAGATATATGATAACCAAATTATAAAAGTACATAATGTGATGTACTTACAACTCAAGAACACAGTATGCCACATAGAGTAAATAATAAAACTGCGGAATAATAAAAGGAAATAAAAGGAAGTCACTATGCAATTATTTCATATTTACATATAAAAGGCTTTGACAATAACCCAGAACAAAAATCCAATACACAGTAATATGTGTACATACACACTCACAACAGGATAGGAACACTCAAACTAATTTTCATATGGGAATTTAACTGTTCAGCTTTTCTTCCTATTCCCTGCTGCATTAGAATGATTCAGTCCACTCTAGGGGGATGGTACAATTCTCCAATGTGGAATGCAAATATTTCCCCTCATCTCACAGAGCTATTAAAGAGTGAAGCTTCTCTACTCCACAGGGGAAAACAAAAGGAAACCAAAAAAATCAGGGAATATGTGTGTGTGATATGCACACACACACGTTATAGATCTTAAAAACAAAACAAAAAACCAAACCCATTGCCATCGAGTTGATTCCGACCCATAGCGACCCTACAGGACAGAGTTAGAATTGCACCATAGGGTTTCCATGGAGCACCTGGTGGATTGGAAATGCTGCTCTTTTCGTTAGCAGCCTAGCTCTTAACTACTACACCACCAGGGTTTTCTCATAGACCTTTAGGTAATATGTATATATTTAATGTATCTATACATTTTTTTTTTTTTTACATATGTAGGAAGCCCTGGTGGCGTACTGGTTAAGTGCTACAGCTGCTAACCAAGAGGTCAGCAGTTCAAATCCACCAGGTGCTCCTTGGGAACTCTATGGGGCAGTTCTACTCTGTCCTACAGGGTAGCTATGAGTCGGAATCGACTCGACGGCAGTGGGTTTGATTTTTTTGGGTTTATAGGGTTGCTATGAGTTAGAATTGACTCGATGGCAATGGGTTTGGTTTAACTTTATAGATATGTAAATATATATAATTATTTTAAAATATTTTCTTTAATTTTAGTCTAGCATGTAAGAAACTAAAATAATTCAAAAGGCTAGTGACTAGTACATATACCAGGGTATGACAGGCCAAATAAAGACTAAGCTAACCAAGAGGTGGAAAATAGTATAAAATTTCAAATTTATTCGTTGTGGCATACACAGAAAGAAAAAAATTACACATTGATAATTCTGAAGAAGTCAATCTAATATGAAGCAAATAAATTTATGTTCTTCGTTCCATAGAAAAGAAAAACAACTATATTTCTTATATTATGTAAGCATTTGACAAGGAATTTCATTTTATAACATCTTTAGCCAACAAGGATGTAGGCTGTTGTCATTTGTGTAGTTATTTGAGGATAAGCCTTGATTGGTTTTAAGTGATGTCAATTGCCTTCTATAGTACATGGTACAGGCAGAAGCAAGTATTTTTGGAAACAATTTTCTACAAATTCTCTGATTTGCAGACATGCTGTAGGCACACACACATCAGGATCACAGCACTAGAATGAAAGCCCCAAGAGGAGGGGTGTGCCCCCAGCACCTAGAGCAATGGCTGGCTCATAGGAGGTATTCAGTATCCTAGTCTTACATGAATACATTCAGTCCATCTGCTTGACACCATCTCCACTACTGTCTCTGTACTTCCAGCCTCCATCACCTCCTTTTGGACCTTCAGCAGCCTTCTAAAAGTACATCAGTCTCCTCTCTGGCCATTCTTCAATCCAGTCCCTATTCAACTGAGGTTTTTCTTTTTTAAAAACTTAAGTCAGAGGTCACTTCCCTGCTTAAAAGCCTTCAATACCTTGTATTTCAAAAAAAAAAAAAAAAATCAGCAGTCTTTACTTTGGAAGGCATGATCTGGCCCCAGCCAACCTTTCCCAACTCATCTTCAGCACCAGCCAGCCAATGCCACCCCATCCCAACCACCACCTCTGCCCACATATACTGGCCTTTAACTTCTTCAAAGAGCTAAGCTCCTCTCACTACAGACGTTGGCCAAGCCATTTTCTGTCTCAGAATTCTCTCATCTTTCCAAATTCTTCTCTTCTTCCTGCTCTTTCCCTCTGTTACTTGGCCAATTCTGATCCATCTTTCATGCCTTACCCCAACTATTACTTCTTTGGGGGAGGAGCCTTTTCTGAACCACCCCTCAGTACAAGTCAGGGTCCCCACCCCACTTAGGCAACACCCCACAATTGTAATTAAATAATTCTTCCTAAAATTATTTGGACAAGCTCTGGTTCTTTAGAAATACGCATGCTCCATAAAAGCATCGGCTGTCTGTTGTGGGAATCACTGTTTCTCCATGCCTTGTAGAAGGTGTTGTGAACTTTAAATCATCAGTAATAATGTGGTGAATGAATAAATATACCAGTGTACTGCCCTGACATCCTGGGGAGAAAAAGGTAAAGAACGGTGCAAAGTGTAAAAGGACTGTCAGAAGTCCATGAAATCAGGTACATAAATTGTGAAACGTAAGTCAAGGGCCTATTTGTTTTCTGACACTTGATAATGAGAAATCTTTCAGTGAGATGGAAAACAAAAACAAGGAGAACCACCAGCACCATCTTTTAGAGAGACCGGCCACTATACACCAAGCTATCTGCATCCCCTTAGTCACGCCTGTGTCAGACAGTGTCACCACTGATAATCGAAGTGACTGAAGAAAGGCAGGTTGCTGGTTTTGAGTATTATTTTTCTTTTAAAAATGAATGTATCGGATGGCTTATCAGCAGGCAGTTCTCAGTGTCTCTGTAAACTGATGAGTGGGTTCAGGCACCCATACCCATCCTACATCTTTAGGCTATGACCACTTCTCTCATTTCAAACCTTGGAACCCAGTAGTGGGCAGAAATCTACTGGGTCAAAGAGGAGAAAGACATGAAGGAGAGATTCGGAGACATAACTGGAGGCCAGGCTGACACCTTTGTGAGTGGCTGAGGGACTGGTCCTAATTTCATGGCAGAAGGGTGGCGGTTCAGAAACGTCCCTGGGGCGCCAATGACCATTCTTGTGCTGATGCCTGCCAAAGCCACCTCTTCATCCAGGCTTCTTCCCTGAGCTCCCTGACTACTTACCACATGTCTACCTTTGACAGGTTCTTCAAGGTCAACACATCCAAAAGGAAACCCACTATCTTTCCACACCCCCTCCTGCCCTTATTGTCCAGCCTCCTCATTTTCAAAACTAGAAATCCAGGAGTCATTGTTGGCCCTTCCATCTCCTAACATTCTACAAGGCATCAGTCACCAAATCCTGCTGTTTCTACAACTAAAAGTCCCATGAGTCCCTTCACTTTTCTCCATCTCCACTGCTGTGATTTTCATTTTCATCATTATTATCTCTCATCTGGGTAACCACTGCAGATTCCATCTGCTCTCTTGTGTTCAACCTTTCTACACACCAACAGGTTCTCTACAAAAAAAAAAAAAAAATTTTTTTTATTGCTCTGTAAAAAACACTGTAGTTATTATACTACTCTCCTGCTTGAACATCCTTCAACAACATGCTATAGCACCTTTATCTACTAGTAGCGTACCACTTAACATGTTAATTTGTATTTACTTATTTACTCTTTGTTTCTCCCACTAGATGCTAAAACATGAGGGTAAGGTCTCTGTCTTGTACTCCCAGTATTCAGCACACCATCTATTCAATAAATCCCTGTCAAAAGAGGGATGCTTGAGGAGATGAAAGAATTTGACAAATGCGCCTTCGTACTTGTGCTTATTAAACAGGGTAACGGTGTTCCTGGGACAATTCAACCCAAGAAGGAAACTGGAAAAGAATATTCTGAGGACTCAGACAAGAATTAAAAGAGTTTAGGCAACAGTGAATGGTGAAGGTAATGAAGAGGACACAGAGGAGGCTACAAGCCATCTAAGCCTTTACATGAGTTATAAAGCTAAGCAGTTCTCATGGTGGCAGGAAACAAAGGCGGCAGCGGTGGTGAATCCAGAGCTTCTAAAGAAGAACTAGCAAGGCGTAAGTCAAGGCACAATTAAGAGGGCTGACAGAAACCAGGCCAAACCTATTGCCATCGAGTTGATTCCAACACATGGCAACCCCAAGTGTTTCAGAGTAGAACTGTGCTCCATAGGGTTTTATGGAGATTAGAAAACCAAAAAACCAAACCTGTTGTCGTCAAGTCGATTTTGACTCATGGTGACCCTATAGGACAGAATAGAACTGCCCCATAGGGTGTCCAAGGAGTCGCTGGTGGCTTCAAACTCTGACCTTTTACTTCTTTATTTACTTTTAATAATGGCTGTAATTTTACAGAAGTAGCTTGCCAGGCCTTTCCTCTGCAACACTGCTAGGTGTGTTTAAACTGCCACCTTTTAAATGTGAAGAAGTCTTTTATTGGCTCCAAGTTAACCACTAATAAGGGACGTGGTACTATCTCGTATACAGCTCTTATGTAGCTAATAGAGAGGTGTGATGGCTTTTTGGAATATGTATCTGATATATGACAAATGCCACACTAAGAAACTTGGGGTAGAAGTTATACGTCAACTTAAAGTCAATAGCTAAGGAAAGGACTGATGACATTAGGAGAGAAATTTGGAAAAGAACAAGGTATAATCTCATGGCCAGAAAATATCCAGGAAGCATTACCAGTTCCCATGCTGGCCTGGGCAGGAAACTTAAAACCTGTGGTCTCAGCTGCTGCTTTTCACCTCTCTTTCCAGTAGGTGATTATAACTTTGGAAAAGAAACCAGGGTGTAAAGAAAGAGAGCAGCTGGTCACCTGGATGATGTCAAAGCTCAGGATCTGATATTCTGGATTTTGGCTTACGACACCCCAAGTAGAGGCTCCTGGAAGGGACAATGTGTATTGTAGAAAATGGCAAGGAAGGTTTCAGGCAACAACTGACCACCGGGGCATTAATTTGAAACGAGATTAGGGAGTGACACTCGACAAAACTCTAGGTCACATGGAGGATTTCATATACAGCACAGAAAGATGGACTGCAGTGGAGAAAGATCTTCACAATGGAGAGGAAAAATTGGGTTTGGATGGTTATATTTTAGCATTTCATGAGATGCTATTGAGTATTTTTTTTTAATTGTACTTTAGATGAAGGTTTACAGAACAAACTGTTTCTCATTAAACAGTTAGTACACATACTATTTTACAACATTGGTTAACAACCCCACCGCATGTCAATAATCTCCCTTCTCATCTTTGGATTCCCTATTGCCAGCTTTCCTTTCCATTTCTGCCTTCTAGTCCTTGCCCTGGGCTGGTGTGCCCCTTTAGTCTCATTTTGTTTTATGGGCCTGTCTAATCTTTGGCTGAAAGGTGAACCTCCGAAGTGACTTCATTACTGAGCTAAAAGGGTGTCCAGGGGCCACACTCCCAGGGTTTCTTCAGTCTCTGTCAGGCCAGTAAGTCTGGTCTTTTTTTGTGAGTTAGAATTTTGTTCACATTTTTCTCCAGCTCTGTACAGGACCCTCTATTGTGATCCCTGTCAGAGCTGTTGGTGGTGGTAGCTGGGTACCATCTAGCTGTACTGGTGAAGGCTGTGGTAGCTGTGGTCTGTTAGTCCTTTGGACTAATCTTTCCCTTGTATCTTTAGTTTTCTTCATTCTCCCTTGCTCCTGAAGGGGTGAGACCAGTGGAGTATCCTAGATGGCCCCTCACAGGCTTTTAAGACCCCATATGCTACTTACTGAGTATTTTTTTAATGGTTAAATTAAGTTTGGGGACTCTAAATCCTAGATCTTACTCTTCAAAACTTCTCACTGCTCATTAGCATAATAAAGGCTTTGAGAAAACCAACTACAAAGAAAGCAGCTTAACTGTGTGTAACCCAGAGTTTGCCATAATTGTTAGGCCACTTCAATCCTTATATAAAATCTACACTACCTAACAACAACTGTGAGCCACTAGCGTTGCAATGGACCAGTTTGGAAAACCTGACTTAGGCCAATACACAAAGGATTGATAGTAAAAACAATAATTAAAAAAAGAAAAAAATCCACAAAGTTAAAAGAAAATATGGGGAATAAGATAAATATAAAACTATAGTATATGGAAGTAAACAGTATCTTGTAGATAAACCAGACTTTGGAAGATGGGATTTGGGGCTTGGGTATAATAATGGAATTGTATATTTTAGATAAAAGAAATAAATTGAATGTAATGATCTTAAGTGGCACTTTATACGAAGAAGGTAAACATGGAAATTCATGAGAGTGGGAATGGAATCACGGTGGCGACCACTTGGGTGAAGAGAAAAGGGAGAAAAACAGACGAGGTATTATGATGGGTGTACATACCTACTATGACAGTAGTAAGTGATTTTATTTCCAGGGAAATTCTTTTGATAAAATTGGAGAACATGAAAAATGTGTCTTGCTTTGCTGATAATTTTAATCTCTCAATAAACTGAAGAAGCAGTGAGGAATGAGATCCAGTGTCAGTTTAATTTTAACAAATATGGGAAGAGTGGCTGGTCACTTAGAACTATCAGAAACTTTGGAAGAAAGCCAAGTGCTCATAAAATCCAGCCTCTCCATAATCCTGTCGGAGATGTTTTAGAGAAGATTTCTTGGAAGAAAGGTTACATTAAATAATCTCCAAGTCCCTTTTGGAACATTAAAGACTGCCTCTAACAATCTACATCCATACAGAAAGAATCAGAGAGGGGGGCTGTACAACAACTGAGAGAGGAGCAGCCTACTATGGCTAGGATGAAAAGAAACAACACATCAGGAACCGTAAAAATAGCATAAGATACTTCATGTAAGCATACTATAAAGCTATGAAAACTGAAACAATGTGGTGCTGGAAAAGAAATAGATGAGTAGTACAGAACAGATAACTTAGAAATTAATTTAATTTCTGATATAAGAAGAGAGTGAATCAATGGAGACGTGGAAAATCAGAAATATATAACTTCTAGAGTAGAAAAAATCTTTCTGTACTTAGAAGCATGATAAAGAACTCATAAAGGAAAAATTAAACATAAAATTTTTTTAAATTAAAAATAAAGAACAAACACTGAGGGAAAAAACAGACTAGATAAATATTTTTGGGAAATATGAATTCCCAGGATTAAAGTGCTTAATGAATGGTGGCCAAAGATAAATGTATAAGAAAATAACCAAGAACTCAATTTGATAAATGGATATAGTATGAGAATAATCTATTTATAAAAGAGGAAATATGAGTAGAAAATGAAGGTGAAAAGGGGAAAAATTAAACAAAGCTAGTGATAAATTAGCTTGAAGTAAAATAAGATGCCATCTGTCATGGATTGAAAATATGTCCCCCCAAAAATGTGTGTATCAATTTGACTGGGCCATGATTCCCAGTATTGTGTGGTTGTCCTCCAGTTTATGATTGTAATTTTGTGTTAAAGAGGATTAGGGTGGGATTATAATACCCTTACTAGGTCACATCCGCGATCCAATGTAAAGGGAGTTTCCCTGGGGTGTGGTCTGCACCACCTTTCATCTTATAAGAGATAAAAGGAAAGGGAAGCAAGCAGAGAGTTGGGGACCTCATACCACCAAGAAAGCAGTGCCAGGAGCAGAGTGCATCCTTTGGGCCTAGGGTCCCTGCACAGACAAGCTCTTTGGGGGAAGACTAAGGAGAGGGCCGACAGAGACAGAAAGACTTCCCTGGAGCTGATGTCCTGAATTTGGACTTTTAGCCGACTTTACTATGAGAAAATAAACTTCTCTTTGTTAAGTCCATCCACTTGTGGTATTTCTGTTATAGCAGCACTAGATAACTAAGACACCATCTTTGCCTATCAAATTAGTAAATCTTAAATATATATGTATATTTTGGAAATTGACTGCTCAATATTTAACAAGAATTTTTAAAATGTTCCTTTCTTTTGATCTACCAAGTCTACATCTAAATTCTATCCAAAGCAAATAATTTTAATGCTGAAAACTTTTTGCATAAAATATTCACTGTAATAATATTTAGAGAGAGAAAGAAAGGAAGGAACAAAAGCTAATATTTAATGAATGCTTACTATGTATAGGCACTATGCAAACCATTTTATGTAAGTTATGCTTAAATCCTACAGCAGTCCCATGGAATAGATACTATCAGTTTTACAGAAAAAAGAAAATGCTCAAAGAGATTAAATTCTCCAAAAATGAAAAAATGGCAAGAGCCTAAATGTAAAGAGGAGAATGTTTACGCAAACAAGAACAGATTTATTTGATAGATTACGGAACATTTTTTTGTATAAAATGTAAACACAATTTAGGATAAGATGTTAACGCAAACGCATAAACTAAAATTTTATATTTAATATGATTAAAAATATCTTAATAGAAAAAAAGACTGGAAGAAAATACACAAACGCACAAAACAAAACAGAATCTGGCCCTGAAACAGCGTCAATGAATGCAGTCGGCCGACAGCCTTGCGAACAATGCAACCAAGTTGCCGTTGGGTCGACTTCTACTTATGTGGGCCCCATGTGTATCAGAGTAGAACTGCGCTCCGTGGGACTTTCAATGACTAATTTTCTTGGAAACAGATCACCAGGCCTTTCTTCTGAGGCATCTCTTGGTAGGCCTGAACCTCCAAATTTTTAGTTAGCAGGCGAGTGTGTTAACCGCACCACGCAGGGACTCCTGAGAGCAAAGCAAAGGACAGTCATATAGGCAGTCTGGGGATGATGAAGGGAAGTCCAGCAAGGCCCCGAAAGGCTCAAAACCAGTTCAAGCAGTTTGGCTAATGCAGGAGATAGAGAATGTAATTCAGGACAGGTACGGTAAATCTTCTATAACAAGTAGGGCTGTAATTCTTTTCATGGTAAGTTGCAGGAAAAATCATAAATTGGTCATGGTTAAGCTGTCAGAAGACTCAAAATCCTAAGAAAAAATAATGAATTGTTGAGGTTGGTGGCTGACTCTGGGAGTCACACAGTGTTTTTTGAGAGAAGGCGGAGGTGGAAACGAGGAGTAAAGTAATTTCGGCTCTGTGAATATTTCAATTAGGCAGCTAGGAAAATTTGGGTGGAAAAATACAAATCTTTACTCTCAAGTTGTTAGAAGGAAGTATTTATCTAGATTAGCTTTAGGGAAAAGGGGTTTGGAGAACACATGTTCCAATCATTGAAAATGACATTTTTGTATGCACATGTGTGCACGTGCACACACAAACACACATATACATATCCTGTAGCAGACTAATCTCCAACTGTATAAATTTTATAGCATTCGGAGAACTTTATAAATATCCTAGGTATGGTGTTTTATAACTTACTCTTTCAGTCTTTACTTTTTCTGTCTCCCACTCTCCTTTCCTCCTCGTGTTTTTTCTTGTTTTATTGAAAAAAGAAACCATATTGTGTGTATGCATATCTACATATATACACACATAAATATACACATATGTACATGCACACAGATACATGTATGCATACACAAACACTCCTAGAGCCAGTTTGTAATTTTTCATCTGTGGCTACTACTGACAAATAAAATAAAATAAAAAAGGGCACCCAAAGGCTTGGTTAACTCTCCCAGAGTACACAGGTCTTCAGGTATGGCACTCAGGAACTCTCCAGAGGCAACTGGTTTTTCCTTATGCGCGCCATCGACTCTCAGTTCACTTGACCATCACAAGTAAATTGCTCTTCTTTCATTGTAACAGTATCAACCTTCTACCTCTCCAAAGACACTGCAAATTCCCAGCGGTCAGGGCCATGACTATTCTGTTTACCACTGGAGCCCCTACACCAATTCAGAACCTCAATGGATATTTGCTGAAAGCATGAATAAATGAGTGAGTGAATATGCAAATTCTATTTATCTCTCTAGACATAGCTCAGTTTGCACCCCCCGATAACATCCTCCCTCAGAGCCCCACTGATTGATCCTTCTGGAAATTATTACTAGTCTGCACCATTACTTAACACCTGATTCTACACATTGGTTTTACACTAATTGTTTTCTGTTGCAGATGTTCTCTTCCAGGACACTTACACATGTGTCTATTTATTCTGTTTCCGAAAGTACATGTCACGGGGCACGTGGAAAATTCTCAACTGTGAAATATTTAACTTTCGCTTTGTGAAATTTCTAAACATTTCCCCTACCTAGTACATTGAATTATAATTTCAAATTGTGGTGGAAAGAAAACGTTGCATTTAGTGTTACTGGCTCTGGGTTTCTAGCTCTGCCGCTTTGATCCTGGAAGAGTTACCGGGCCTCTGTTTCCCTACTTGTAAAACTGCAACAATAACAAGAGCAACAAAAATAATAAATATCTACTAATCTCAAAGGAAGGCTGTGGAATCAAATAGGATAATGTACGTGACAGAGTGTTCCAAATTGGAAAGCCAACGTTGGCCATTCTACTTACCACTTAAAAAAAATGCAATTGATGTTGCAAAGCTACAGCAGACAGACAGTGCACATAGCAGTAACAGTAAGGGTAGATTCTTCTGAGAACAGCTACGAGGCAGAAGACAAAGGTGAGGAGGAAAAGTATCCCAAGCATAGTCTGCCAAACATGCCCCAGTCATAAATCGAAGGCCATGCTCAACACTCGGTGCGTAAAGAGATTACTGGGCACCTGTCACCCACGCCCCCTGGCACTGCTGCAAGCTTCTTCAAACCCAGGAGACAGACAGCTTACCAGACACGAGCTGCTGTCCAGGCAACCCCACGGGAACCATGCCCAAGTTATTCATGGCTGTGGCCCAGGCTGTGGAATCTGTTACGGACATGTTGAGCTGGGTCGTGTCTATGGCTATACTCCCCAAACCATCGGCTGCTGTGGGAGAAACAAGTTATAACTTAGTGTCAATAGGCAAAGGTGTTTGTTTTAAAGGAAATTGCGTTTTCAGGGATGTGAGGCTTCATTTAGCACACCCAAAAACCACACAAAAATAAAGCACTAGACTCTACACCAATGTTTTCTCCAGACATAAGCATAAAGAGGTTCTGAACACATTCTGGGAGGAAAGTTAATGACATGTACTTTATATTTTACAAGCAAGCCATTAAGGAGGCACCCGTGGAAAAAAATAAAATGGAAGAATTGTTTCCTTCTCCTGGTGAAATGGCATTAGTTAAGTTACAAGGTTGAGAGGCAAAGCAGGAATACTCTTCTTGATAAAACAAGTCAGCTAGCTTTCAGGACTAAAAATAAATAAATTCTTTGTCAAGTGTGTTTCTGGAGCAGGCATGCCTTCTAACTATCTGATAGACTTTGAAGAAAAAAAACTAAAAAAAAAAAAATTTGTCTAGTAGTGACACCAGTTCTGACAGGATTTACTACGTGTTACCTTGTGACATTTTCCCTCCTTTACAAACTTTTAAAAATCATTTCATTAGGAAAACACAAGTGTCTATCTAAAGTGAATTTTCCAAAATATTTCTTATAAGCACTAACTCCCATCAAAACATAAGCAAATAAGTAATTACAAAAAAAACAAGTAATAGAGCTGAAAACAGCAAAATGTGTCAAATTTGACTTAATGCTCTCTGATTTTCACTAGCCTGATTGTCATTAAGGGCCGCAGGTGCCACGTTCGTGGCTGGGCACATATTCCACGGTAGACTCAAAATGCTTTGTTGTGCCCTGGACCGGCCACTGGTGCTCACCTGCAGCCATCATCTGAGGAAGCGCCTGCGGACACTGGGTGATGCTCTCGAGTCCACCCGCATCTACTACTGGATCAGGAGCATCCTGAGAAGCAGGGGCTCTGGGATGGCTGAGAGCAGGCTCCCCACGGGGATCATCTGGTTCTGCAAAAGGGGAAAGCGGTATGGTAAGAAACCATGGTAGTGACCTGACAGAGCCTGCAGGCGATAAGCTGTTGTCAATTTAAAACACACACACACGTACACAAAAACCAAACAAAACTCAACTAAAATGCCAACAAAGAACAACTTCCAGCCCTGGGCAGGGAAGGAAGGCTGCTTTCCCATCTGTGCACCGTCCTGTGGCTCAGTTTCTGGCTGTGAGATGAGAGGGTCAAGACACCTAGACCAGTGCTGGCTGAATAGACAGCTCTATCTGTGAGTGTGGCAAATGCCTTGCCTCCCTCCGACTGAAGAGGCTTCACAAACGGGGTCTTATCAGCCCTGGCACAGCCTCTTCTACACACTATGCATCAGGGAGAGGGCAGACTCAGAACTGAATGGGATTTTTTTAAGTTAAAAAACTAATTGATGTTGTTATTTTGAAAGATGGTCGTCTGTGAAATGTATTCAGAGAGGGAAAAAAATTGAACTGAGGAAGAAAAAAAGCAAGCACCCATTCCTCCAGAGGCTGGTAAAGGAGAGCACCCAATTACAATAGTCAGAAAAGGCAAAAAGGAAAGAATGCAGTGCTGTCCACAAAAGAGCTGGAGGATGTTAGGGAAGCGAAGGACAAACATTTGTTTTTCTGACTGTCTGGGAAGATAAATGCTAATTGTTCACAAAGAGCTTTGGTCTGCATCTCCCCTAGAATCGCACAGCATATATACATGCATGCATGTATTTAACCTTTTAAAAGCACTTTTCTAATAAAAATAACAAAAAATTAAAATTACAAAGGGGTCTCTACTTCACAACATGTACAAAATTCTATGCCTTCTCTCCACCCTTCAAAATGCAGAAACACACAACATTCATATATACATATTTTAAATGCACTTTCAACAGTTCAAAACTGGAAGACAAAATAGATCACTTAAATGGCTTACCTGACAAGTTGGAATTTAAAGCACAATCAACATAAAAACAGAGTAAAGAATACTTATTTTTCATTTAGGTATACATTTAGAAATTTTTCTAAAGCACACTTCTGCTAAGTGGTCATGGTTATTTTAGAATTAGAAGTCACCTGTTCGTCAGCATATCTAATGTAAAGGCTTTTATGGTATGTAAATTTTAGTCATTTTATTCTTAGATGCAAGAAGCAATACACTTGAGTGCTGTATTATCAAAAATAATTTATTGCCAGTTGAGTAGACATTTAATTCAAATGGAAGCTCGGGCTTCATCATCTCCAGTGGAGGTGAATAACCAGCCAATTGTTTCTATGGTCTCAACAAATCCCTAGCCCTCAAGTGGAGCAGGCTGTGAGGTAGTGGGGAGTTTTCTTCCCATTAGGCTGTCAGGAAGACAAAGTGTGTTCATCACTCAGCAGTGAATGATTTCAACTTTGGGAGCAAACTGTACTTTTATAACTTGCAATTAAACTCTATTACCCAATGAATTCAGAACTTGCTTTTATATTGTGCGCATCAAGTATCTTTGGCAATGGATACCATCAAAGGGATTCCTGCCAGGTAAAATAAATTCAGTACCATAGGAAGTATGTAGCTAACCTAAATGCCTGCCCTTTGGCTATCCATGCACCAGCAAGATTTCTATGATGAAACCTCAAAGCTCCTTCCTCTCTCCACCACCCAACCAGCCCAGAGCACTGAGGCAAAGGGTCAGGCTATGATTTGTTTACTCCTTGGCGCAAATGGCCCTGGCTTTTCATATCATCGCAAGGTCACTATTTGTCTTACTTATCTTCAGAAACAAAGTGTAGCTGGCTAGCTTCCTTCCTGCTCAGGCTCTCCCCAGATGGACATTAATCACAACTTTTTTCTGCCCAATGAGTCTGCAGTTCTGGAATGCTAATATCGGTCTTTTTTTTTTTTAATATCAGAGCACATCCCTTTACTTGTAGGTTTTATGATTGAGCCTGACCAGTCATGATCTCATATTTCCCCTTGCTCTTTTACTGCTACAGTGTTTTAGGGGCAGGTTAGTTTTCCTCGGCTCTGCAGATGTCTGTTTGGATGGTGGTTTCGACCTTAGTGATTAGAGTCTTCAAAGCGGACATCAAGTGTTCTGGAGGCCCACAGTTTCTCTCTATACTTTTCAGGTCTATGTTAACAAAGTGGCTACTGATGCATTCAAAAAAAGTATTGTTACAACGTCAAGATGTGGTTTGTGTGACAGTTAATTTTATGTGTCCTCTTGGCTAGGCAATGGTGCCCAGTTGTTTGATTAAACGCTAGCTCAGATGTTTCAGTAAAGGTATTTTGCAGGTGTGATTGAAATTTACAATCAGTTCACTTTAAGAAAGGGAACTGTTCTCCATAATGTGGCAATAATGTGGGTCTCATCCAATCAGTTGAAGGTCTTAAGAACAAAAGCTGACATTTCTTGGGGAAGAGGGGATTCTGTCTCAGGACTGCAACATACATCCTGCCGGAGTTTCGAGCCTGCTGGAATGCCTTACAGATTTCAGACTTGTCAGCTCTCACAATTGAGTGAGCCAATTTCTTAAAATCAAACAATTTCTCTCTCTCTCTTTCTCTATAAATATACATACACACACACACACACACACACATAGGACCCCTGGTGGTGCAGTGGTTAAAGTGATCAACTGCACTCTAGATACAGATTTCGGTATCTACAGTGGTTCTAGAGGATTCGAATCTTAAGGATGAATTTTCTGAATTGGTTCTGGGGTTACCAAAATTGGTTTTCTAATCTGGTTAGATTTGAAGGTACTCATAACTCTGTGGAGCCCTGGTGGCACAGCAGTTAAGAGCTATGGCTGCTAATCAAAAGGTTGGCAGTTCGAATCCACCAGTTGCTCCTCAGAAACCTTATGGGGCAGTTCTACTCTGTTCTATAGGGTTGCTCTGAGCTGGAGTCATCTCGAGGGCAATGAGTTTTGGGTTTAGTAACCCTATTTCCAGAAGTAAAAGGAGCACTAACAGTCCATGGCATGGTGTGGCAACAGAGATAGGCAAAATACCACCATTAGCACTCCTAACCAACCTCATGGCAGCTGGGTGATATAAGCGGTTAAGTGCTCAAATACTAGCCGAAAGGTTGGCAGTTCAAACCTACCTAGACGCAACTTGGAAGACAAACCTGGTGATCTGTTTCCCAAAGGGCACAGCCTGAAAACCCTATGGAGCAGTTCTACTCTGCAAATATGTGGTTACCATGTGTTGGAATCAACCTGATGGCAACTAACAACAACAATCGACCTTCTAAGAGGCAAGGTTCTGTCGGACCGATCAGTACAATGACAATGACTGGTTGCTAACTGAAGGGGACAAAGAAGGGAAAGCAAAGGATGAGCTTGGCTTCAAATTCTCAGCTCAAGTACCAAATAAATGACCTTAATGTTTTTATATCTGCCCTGAAAGAAAGTCTGATCTTCTGCAGCCACGCAGCTGAGATTGCTGAAAACCGCTCATAGCCTCATCCTACGAGTGGCTGAACTACAACAGAAATGTAATTCCCAACCTTGCAGGGTTGAATCATGGGTGGAATTGTGTCCCCCAAAAATACGTGTATCAATTTGGCTGGGCCATGATTCCTAGTATTGTGTGACTGTCCACCATTTTGTCCTGATGTGATTTTCCTATGTGTTGTAAATCCTACCTCTATGATGCTAATGAGGCAGGACTCAATTGACAAGATTGGATTGTGTCTTGAGCCAATCTCCTCTGAGATATAAAAGAGAGAAGCAAGCAGATAGGCAGGGGCCACGTACCACCAAGAAAGCAGCACCAGGAGCAGAGCGCATCCTTCGGACATGGGGTCCCTGCACCTGAGAAGCTCCTAGACCAGGGGAAGATTGATGACAAGGACCTTCCCCCAGAGCTGACAGAGAGAAAATAGCCTTCCCCTGGAGCTGACACCCTAAATCTGGACATCTAGGCTACTAGACTGTGTGAGAATAAGCTTGTTTGTTAAAAGGCATCCATTTGTGGTATTTCTCTTACAGCAGCCCTGGATTACTAAGAAACAGGGTATCTGCTGTTAAAAGATGGAGAAGGAGTGGGATCCTGAAAATTGGGATGGGGACATAAGGGCAAGTCCTGATGAAGCTGGGGTCATTTAACCTCTAAATTCTGCTGAGTCCTCTTTATCAGTAGAAGTAGTCCTTCCACCCCTGTCTGAGGAAGTTAACCTGCTTTGTCTGAAGAACCCAAAATGTCCTCCCCATAAGGTAGTTATCTTTCAAGAGACTGCTGGTTTTCCTCAGGACTTATCTCCAATATCCATCTTTGCTTCTAGACCTATAACTAGACTCAGGTCCCAGCAGATCTCAAAAGCTGAGGTACAGAGTGTGACCCATGAGGGGATAAGTTACACTCTAAAGGAGCTAGATTTTTTTTTTTTTCCAATTTATACAAATAAAAATCAAGAGATGATGGATGTGAATGAATATTAAGTGTAGGGATAACTGTAGAAGGAGCATAAAGTTGGATCAGTCTGAATTTATTGATATGAGTTCACTGAGCAGAAATTTTGGATTTGATGTTGCAGCTTGAGGGGCTAGAATGGACTCTAACAGTTTGTTTGTTTGGTTGATCAAAACACGGACCAAAAGGTGGCCTACATAAGTGGAAATTAAATAACAGAATTGCCTTGTTATACTGTAGAGGAAGATATTCAAAGGCTTAGGGAAATGGTAATATTAGAGGGATTTATCATATAACACCTGGGGGAAGGGCTAGTACATTTTCAGATGTGCGTAAGATTTCTTTTATCATGTTAGAAGGAAATATGACTTTCTTATTGCCTTTATTTGGAGATTAACTGTGGTTTAAGGAGATGTGTTTGGGTGCCCAGTTGACAAGGGGTGGACTGTGATGATTAATTACATGTGCCAACTTGGCTAGGCTATGGTGCCCACTTGTTTGGTCAAACACTGGTCTAGAAGTTGTTGTAAAGGTATTTTGTAGATGTGATTAACATTTACACTCAATTCACTTTAAGTGAAGAAAAGGCCTTATGAGTAAAAACTGAGGTTTCCATGAGAAGAAGAAATTCTACAACTGCAACATAGAAATCTCGCCTGTGTTTCCTGCCTGACAGTCAGCCCTGCGGATTTCAGACTCAAGACTATAACATCAGTCTTACCTAAGTTTCTAGCCTTCTGGCCTGCCCTACAGATTTGAGACTTGCTAGCACTCACAGCTGCATCAGCCAATTCCTTAAAATAAATTGATCTCTCTTTCTGCCTTTCTCTTTCTCTCTTTTTCGTTGGTTCTGTTTCTCTGAAGAATCCTCACTGATATAGTCTGTAATTATGGGACTCTGTGACATTCTACATATTATATATTTCCAGTCTCCAATCCAATGGTTTTAATGCCATACAACTTCACATGGCCATCACATAGCTAGAATGTAATTCTAAAATAAGTTCTGTCACATCTTGGGCAGATCTGGACATCCTGAACACATCCAGTAGTCTCAAGGATGGCATGATATTCTTTATAAAATTTAATTTGATCACTTGGCTTAGAACAAAGATGATAATTTTAATTAACTACTACCTAATAATTTATGAATAGTTGCAAGGGGTATTTTTGTACTGTATTCACATCTTCCGTTCCTATTGACTACTTGCCTCTTTAAATGATTCAAGACCATAATACCTAATTAATCATTCCGAATCAATTTCCCTGCCTTGGTTTTCTTATTTCTAAACTATAGAAAACATTGATATCCTTACTGATGTTTGTTTACACACAGACATGTGGGAAGTTAAAAAATTAAAGCTAATAAAGCACTCTGAATATAGTAGGTGCTAATTATTATTATTTTATTTGGAAGTGTAGTGTTTCCATTAAGGTACCCTGGGATCTTTGTGTTCTGGTGGATAATTATGTAATTAATTCTAAAACAGTTAGTAACACTTGAGATTTCTAAAAGTAAGTGTTGCCCTAGTTTTTTGTACAACACTTAAACTGTAGCAGGATATTTCTTCATTTTCCCCAATAAAATAATACTGGATATATTATAGCAAAACAAGATAATTTAAAAGATACATGAATTTTTCTCTCCAGTTTTTTTTCAGCCTATGCAGCCCCAAAACTTTCAAGAGATTCCTGACCAATAGTGAAATTGGCAATTCCTATTTATAGCCTTTGGAATCCCTGGGTGGTGCAGTTAACATGCTCAGCTGATAACTGAAAGTTTGAAGGTTCAAGTCCACCCAAAGATGCCTTGGAAGAAAAGCCTGGTGATCTGCTTCCAAAAAACCAGCCACTGAAAACCTCATGGAGCACAGTGCTACTCTGACACACATGGAGGTGCCATGAGTCCAAATTGACTCAGCAGTATTTGTTTTTGTTTTAACAGCTTTTATTGAAGTATGTTGCTATTGTTGTGTTTCATCAAGTTGGTTTTGACCCATAGAGACAGAACAGAACCGCCCCATAGGCTTTTCTAGGCTGTAATCTTTAGAGAAGCAGATTGCTCCATCTTTCTCCCTTGGAGCAGCTAGATGGTTTGAACTGCCGACTTTTTGGTTAGCAGCCAAGGGCTTAATCACTGCACCACCAAGACTCCTTAGCGAAGTATAATTACCACAAAACAATTAGATACACAGAATGACAAGGGTAATAGTATAGCCTTGGGTAGGGTAAATTGAAATTTAACCCTGTTCTTTGTTAAGACATAATTCAAGTATAAAAATGCATACTGAATATTAAAACTGTTCAATAAGATATATTTATATACAGTTTTTCATTGGGCTACATCAGTAGGGCAAATAGTTTCTGCAACTCACCCAACCTATGAAAACACTATTTGGCCTAAAAACATGACACAAGCTGTTTCACACTTAATATCACAGCCCTTCTAAGCCCGGCCAACTTTACAGGTCCCAAAGACACATACACACTATGAATCATAAAACCCACCTGTAACTGTCCCCAAGACAGATTTCTGTTAAAAGGGGGTAGAGATGAATTAGATATTGAAAATCCTTTTCATTGGGGCAGGGGGAGAATTTTTATTTGATGTAAGTCCTTAGGTTCATACCTATTTCAATATCAGAATAATTATAGTGAGAAAACAATTTGCTTAGGTCTTGTAAAGAGTTGATACCACAGGAAATTTGCTTCATATGACATCAGATTTCATATTTAAGCACTTGGCTGTTAACAGAAAGGTCAGTGGTTCGAACCTACCCAGCAGCTCCACAGGAGAAAGAACTGGCGATCTGCTTTGGTAAATATTACAGAAACCCTATGGGGCAGTTCTACTCTGTCACATGGGGTTGCTATGAGTTGGAAATCAACTCGAAGGCACTTAATAATAACATCTTTGAATACCCTGCAGCTATACTGATACCTGGAATGGGCCAGGTGCTCAATG
This sequence comes from Loxodonta africana, assembly GCF_030014295.1. Taxonomy (NCBI): domain Eukaryota; kingdom Metazoa; phylum Chordata; class Mammalia; order Proboscidea; family Elephantidae; genus Loxodonta; species Loxodonta africana. The sequence goes on from NC_087358.1 coordinate 62,272,172, forward strand.
TTTTCATCAAATAAATTCATGCACGGGAGGAAGGAATGAAAGAAAGTAAAAGGGAAGGAGGAAAGGGAAAAATCAAGGAAGAAGGAAGGAATAAAGGAACAAAGTCCAATTCCAGGGTTCAATCCTAAAGCTTGGAAGTTGAAAGCTAAAGCACACAAAGGGGGAAAGTGCTCTTGGAAACTAGAACACAAATGAATCTGAAGTATCACAGGAAGGCAATTAAAAAAAAAATCTGTCAGATCTTTCAAGATAAGCCTTTGGTGCGCTTAAGAAGTCATCCCCCAAGATTTAAGATTCCACACCTCCCTGGCAACCAGTCAAGGGTCACAAGCAGGTTACAGTGATGTGCTCCTTTTGTGAGGCTTCTTGCAGCTGTTTCTTGAATGAGCTGAAATCTATAAATAACTGCATCTCCAGATCCATCCGGCACTGCATCAGCATAACAAAGGCATATATGTACAGTACCAAAGAAGTGAAATCACTGCAAGAAAGAAAAGTTTCAACCTGGCATGCACCAGAGAAGATAAAAAGCAGACCTTGGCCATTTCTCAAATACAAAATGCCATCACGGGTCTGTGATTACATCCTCGATTACTCCACTTTATCTAGCAGCGGGTTTTCAACTACAAATCATCTTCCTTGCATCTTAGGGAGGGGAATGGTTACTGAATGGATGATAAGGTTCTATCCAGTAACATCTGAGTCTGCAAAGAACTCAACATTAAAGAGAGAGAGAGAGAGAGATGACCAGAAGGTCTCTCTCTGAATCCATGCAATCAAACAAAATGACAAAATCTGCCACAGAGACAACTCAATCAGCATGGGCAAGATAGAAGATAAAGTCAATTATCTTCTGACACAGAGAAAAACACTATTCGGCATCACATACAGAAGTTTAGAGAAATGGCAGAGTTTAAAAAAAAATTCAAGAAACCTTTGTTTTGAGGAGAAAAAAAAATTTAGATTTCTAAATTGAACAAAATAGGAAAAGCACGAGCCTGTGACCTTAGGGATGAAGCATCTCGCTTTCCATTAAAGACAGAAAAGAAAATAGGACTGGATGCTACTATGATAACATGTATTTGCAAAGTTTTTGTATAGACAAGTTCTAAAATACATTTACACTACTTCAGATTTTCTGAGAAGGGCAATATTATGAAATACATAATGATTATGAAATATGTAACATCTCAACTCATTCCCTTCATTAATGGAAATCAACCAACTGCATACTTATACAATATGTTACCGGAAGTTGTTGTTTTCTACCTTCTAAAACATGGAAACCATGGTGGTGTAGTGGTTAAGAGCTATGGTTGCTAACCAAAAGGTCGGCAGTTTGAATGCACCAGGTGCTCCTTGGGAATCCTACGGGGGGCAGTTGAACTCTGTCCTATAGGGTCGATATGAGTCAGGATTGACTCGACGGCATTTTTTTTTTTTGTTTGTTTAATGGCTCAACTCATTCCCCTCATTAATGGAAATCAACCAACTGCACACTCACACAATATGTTGTCAGAGGTTGTTGTTTCCTATCTTCCAAAATACACCAACCATAGAAAAAGTTATCATTGCTGGATTCCACTGGTAAGTGAGTTATCAAAGGAAGCAATCTCACCAGTAAAGATAAGCCTTGATCCATTAAAACTACAGGAGTCTCACTTTAAGGAAAGCTTTTCTAAGCCCCTGGCATTCAGGACAAACATACCCAGGTTCACAGAGCATCCAGGTTGGAAGAACTGGATGAAACCTGAGAGTTCATCAATTCCAACTTCTCCTAGGTACAGAAGTACCCAAGATATATCTGAAAGCAACTGACTAGACTGTCTGAAACAGGTGTGGCTGCCCACGGTCTGAAAGCCTAAACCTGGCAATGCCTCCCTTCAGTGGGGGCCTTACCTGAAAACGAAAGGTCCGCAGGCAATCCTCCTTCTGCAGTGAAGTGTGGACTCGGGAGAGTGCCTCTCCTATTCCCAGTATAGAGATACTGGGGTTTAGTTAACTACCATCTGAGTGAGTCACAAATTTGTGAGAGCAAATAAGGACATATCAGATAATTCTTGCCTCGCTTCAACAGGCAAGTTTTCTGTGTTTGCACTCTCTCTGTTAACATTCACACTGGAAAAGTTCTATGAGTAAACAGAATGATGAAATGAAATAAAAGCTTGACCTGAAGTGGCAGAGCTATGCAAAGCTGAGAAAGAGTACCACAGCGGGCAGAGGAGGCAGCCTTTTTGAGAAAGGGCATTGTTGTTGTTTTAAGGGCCATCCCCAGGTGATTCTGACTTATAGCAGCGGCCCCACGTGACAGGGTGTAACTGCCCCATAGGATGCCCTAGGCTGTAATCTTTAGGGGAGCAGATCACCAGGTCTTTCTCCCACAGAGTGGCTGGGTGGGTTTGAACTGCCAACCTTTCTTTAGTAGCCAAGCACTTCATAATGTCCCCAGAGCTCCTTGAAAATAGAAGGATTGTTGTTGTGGTGTGCCATTGAGTCAATTCCCACTCAGAGTGACCTTATATGATAGAGTAGGACTGCCCCATAGGGTTTCCAAGGCTTTAATCTTTACAGGACCAGATTGCCAAGTCTTGTTCTTCCACAGAGCCACTGGTGGGTTCAAGCCATCGACCTTTTGGTTAGCAACTAAGCACTAAATGAGTGTGCCACCAGGGCTCCTTGAGAAAGAGCCTCCTAAATAAAGACTAGTTTGAGTTCCAGCTTCAAAGACAGAGTTGCTGAGAGAGGCAAATTCTATGAACCACGGCCACAGCCACAAATCAAAGAACAATTTTTTGTATGCATGTACAGTGAAGCCAGGCATATTGGTCACACACTGGCCTTTCTGTCTGCACTTAGACCCAGAAAGCAGTTTCTGTAAACATTATTATCTTCTTATATAAAGGAAAGCAGACAATATATGCTCCTACAATGGGTGCTGTGTTATACTCAGTGTTTTCATTAGGTGCTTATTTTACACCTTGACCTAAGCATGGAAAACATATTAAGCTACAAAGTGGAATATTTTAATTGTAGTGGGTAAATAACTCAACCATAACTGGCTGCAACCTCTGGTAAATGAGTTCTTTATATTCCAGAATGCCCTGGTTAGAGCTCTTTAATCTATGGAAATCAACCTGCAATAAAACTCAGATCAGACTACACCAGCCTGGACCAGTTGCACATCCTGTTGAACGTTTCTCCTTAGTAGGGTCACAAAGAACACGTTAGTTACTTTTTAAACTAATACACTTTTAATGATGCCATTGAAACATGATGAATAAAGCATTAGCCCTGCAGGCATGATTGCCCCGGGACTTACAGACTTAGCATGACACACTCTCACCTCTGATTTGTGGCCCTGGGCCAGGAACCATGCTTGCTTTCTCCAAGGGACCACCCACAGCGAGACCTTCTTCACACTCTGTAAGCAGTGGGCAAGGAGAGCAGGTGCCTCCGGGTCCCCTGGAGTGGCCCGTTTTATTCCTAATGTGAGGAGACCTAGAAGACTTGGTGGGCTAGGGAAGGGAGGGTTACTAAGGTTCAAGAGCCTGATGAAAATGCATGGTGTAGCAGGACATTCAGTTGGAAAGTTCTAGACTAGAAGGAGGCATTCTGAGAAAACAGTTCAAACCTTTGGTGCTACTGGCTGGGTACAGCAAGATTCAAATGGTGGTGCTGAGTGGCAAAGAACTCATACCTGAGACTCAGAGTGGGAGGGACACTATGAAGTGGTTTTAGCTTCCAGGGACATATGTAATTTAGAACTTAATAGAAAGGAAGATTATCCTGGTTCTTTCTTGGTGGAGGCCTTTACGTTCTTGTTGCGTGTGGAGGTCAGGGATCTTGAGAGGTAAGGACTGGGTGCAGATAGTGATCTCAGTGATGCCCTTGTCACCCAGAGAGCTGCCATGGAGGGCCCTCTCCCCCAAAGGGGGAAGGGAATAAATGCTGATGAGAAGGCTCTGGCACTAACAACAAGGTGGAAGGTCACTGCAAAACACTGGCTGCTGCTACAGCTACTATTCCTTCTCCACTCCCCTTCTTGGTCACAGATTTCCATAAAAAGCTGTACAGATTCTGCCTTCCACTCCTACCCCCTCCCCCACCCATTCGTGGTCATTCTCCCTGTCAATAGGAAAAGATACTTGCCTCTTAACGGTACTCTTACAGAAATCCTTCCTTATGAGGGCCTGGTAACTGGAGTACTTGCCTCCTTGAATTGAATCTCTTTATTTACTATAATCTTTTGGATCAAAAGACCCATCTGCCTCTGGGAACCACCGGTTGCCATCCAGTAGATTCTAACTCATGGCAAGCCCATACGGGTCAGAGCAGAACTGTGCTCCATAATAGTTTTCAGTGGCTGATTTTTGAAAGTAGGTTGCCAGGCCTTCCTTCTGAAGTGCCCCTGGGTAGACTCAAATCTCCAACCTTTTGGTTAGTAGACAAACGTGTTAACTATTTGTGCAACCCAGGGACCCACTTGCCTTGAGGAAAGTAGCCTATTTTTCTAAGGTATGGCTGGGTTACCAATTAGGTACGTGAAGCACAGAGGTTTACAGTAACGTTGGAGACCTGAAAACGCCTTGTGTCAACATTTAGTGAGAAGCACATTACCGAAAACAAACAATTATTTAATTAAATATCTATAAATTTTGTATTCTGGCAGCTTCATTAATTATCAAATTTATTATTCATATAAATGTCATTATAGTTGCAAATCACTTGTAAGTGGGCTTTCTCACTTCGCAAAGATTTCTGAGTCTGCACAATTATGGGGAAATCATAACCAGTTTTAAATTATGGGAATAATTTGTAGGCAAATAATCTCAAAAGCAAATTATACAAGTCCTCTCAAAAATTCTTAGAAACAAACTACATTTAACATCAGATGTGAATGCATTTCGTATGCTTGATGGGATGTGGGCTGAGGCCTTTAAAAGTAAAGCTGCCTGGAGCCTTCTTAGGTATTAAATGGCTGTGTTCGGAGGCACCGTCTCTTTCTTGCCTGCCTACTATGCATAAGAAACACAAAGTTGTACTTCCCTCTCAGATTCACCAAACTCAGTTCAGGGTCAAATGCCGTTCCCAGTTATTTATTCGCAGATTACTTTAAGTATATCAAGGGAAGGCAGGGGAATGAGCAAAAACTGACCTTAAAGAACACAGATATGAGAGAAAAACATCTGGCCCATGGTATTAAATGCAATTTCATGTTGGCTTAGAGTAATCGTATTTATTTACGGTGTTATTATTTATAAAAAAAGGAATCACGCTGAATGTGCTTTGTGGGAATTACAGTATATTGCTATTGCTACCATGGTTTCTTATTTTCACAGCTAGATGGCTTAAACCCAACCTAAACAAATATTTTAAAAGAATTCCCACTAGCATTATCAATTTTTTTTCTTTTCTAGTCTTAATGAAACAGATCTTCTGCTCTCCAAGTCCTCAATATTCTTATTCTTGAACAATTCTAAATTTTATGGCTTATTATGAGATAATGTTCACTGTAAAATAATGACTAAGAAAATAACCAGCAACTAGCGGTGGTTAAACTGTGCAGTATATAAAGTGATGGCATTTGCCAACTATGGTGGCTGTCAAGTCCGAACACACACCATCCCATGACTATTATGGCTGGTAGGGTAATGATTTTATTACTTGCACAATGAAGTAGACACGTTCATGTACTCATCCAACATATTGACTCCATACCATCTGTACAACACAAAGAGTTGTAAAAATAAGGTAGATGTAATGGTAAGGCAGATAAACAACCAAAAAGAAAACACAGCATTATTTCTAGACTTCCCACAGCACAATCTCCTAACACCAAATTCTTACTTTAACAGGGGTCACCATCTTCATTGTATTACACTCCTTAAACTCCCACTACCATTCCTAGCTATCAGCTCCTTCAATTCCTTCATCTTTCTTTCTAGTGGTATAATTTACATGGAAATGCAGTGACCCAGGTCTCTTCGATCTGGGAACAAGTACCAGTTCACGTTAAGCAGAAGAGAACTAACACTTTCACAAGGAAATGCTTATTTTAAAAGAATACCAAAGTAATATGTACTTGTAATGAGTTCTAACAAAGCTAAACTCTATAAAGTAAAACGGAAATACCTTTTCCTCATCTCTTCCCCACAGCCAACCACACTCTCCAGAGGCACCACCAACTAGGAAAATAGCTTATTATATAACAGTCCCCGTGGTAAACAGCTAACATCCTTGATGTCATGAAAAATCCACAACAACCTCTGAAACAGATGCTCTTAGCAACTTTTTACAAAAGAAAAGAATGAAGGTTCAGAATGTTAAGGCTTTGGGTCATTTATCCAAAGTCACAAAACTAAGGAATGATATAGCCCAGGATTCCATTTGTCTTACCCTGACCTCTGCTTTTATAGATTTGGGCAACTCGTTTTTTCTAACAAAGAACTGGAGTATGCATTCCCCCTGGGTTTGGCTGGCTCCAACGGACAGAGGAAGTCTGGGGTAAAGCGTTAGTTCCATCCCCTGGGAATTAATTCACTAAACAAATCTTTATTAAATGTTTACTGTATGCAGGTCACTGTGCTCTATGCCAGGAATAAAATGGCGAGGAAGACAGAGCTTGTCCTCCAGGAATCCGGAACACAGTGGAAGAAATGAGCAAATTAAAAAGCATTAGCAGAATTAAGCTTTCCGAAGTATGGCATACTAGGTGCTCTTAAGAGCCTGCCTACTATAAGGGGGAAAAAAAATCCAACAGCCATATTCTGGATAAAACTACTTATAAATATATTGCTAAATTTGCAGGAATGAAGGAAACTCTAAGAAACCCCCGGCCCTCCCTAAAAAAAGGGGGGAAAAAAAAGTAGGCTGACAAATGGTAGAAACACCCAAATGCCCATGAACAGATGAACAGATAAACAAAATGTGGCATATCCACACACTGGAATATTACTCAGCCATAAAGAGAAATGAAGTCCTGATACATGCTACAACACGGATGAACCTTGAAAACACTATGCTGAGTAATATCAGTCAATCACAAAAAGATAAATATTGTATGATTTCACTAATAGGAAACACTCAGAATAGGCAAATGTATGGAGATGAGAGTTGGACCGTGGTTGGGGGCAGGTGGGGAGACAGAGGAGAATCTTTCTTCAGTTAGCACTGAATTTTTGTTCGTGGGGATGGAAGATACGGCAATGGATGTTGGTGAGGGTTGCGCAACAATTGACGCAATTGGTTTCACTGCATTGTACAAGTGAAAAATGTTCAATTGGCAAATGTAGTGTTTCCTAATTTTTTACAATAAAAAAAAAAAAGTAGGCTGAAGCCAAAAGGAGGAGCAGTGAGCAGTAAGTAAACATGAAGACTGAGTTGCTGAGGGGGAACATGCCAGTATCAGCCTGTCATCCAGGGACTGAGCCTGCCGTGTCAGGGCCTGGAAGCTTTGCTGTATCTTTGCATGGTCGTTACCCCAGTCGGCCACCTTGAACCCTCCACCTGTACCGTGCCGTACCTGTTGCCTCCCAGTCGATTCTGACTCACAGCGACCCTATACTTCAGTCCTAAAAGGCAGCGAAGGAAAGAATCTGGGGAAGTCAGCAGAAGTCACTGCTGGAAAAATCCCAGGATCCATGCTTTATCGAGAAGCACATTTTTCTTAAATTAGAGCAAGAATATTGTGCGTTTAGAGAAAAAAGAGAGAGAATGAATGCAGAAGGTATCTACCTAGAGTTGATCTGTAGCCTAAGGGTTTTCAGAAGATAGGTTTTATCAGCAAGTCTCACAGAAGCCCTGCTGCTCTTGTTGGCTGCTGTGGGGTCAGTCCCCGACTCATGGCAACCCTAGGCACAATGGAATCAGGCTATTGTAATCCAGAGTTTTCACTGGTTTTTTTTTTTTTTTTTGAAGTAGATCTCCAGGCCTTTCTTCCTAGTCTGTCTTAGTCTGGAAGCTCTGCGGAAACCTTTTCAGCATCACAGAAACATACAAGCCTCTATTGACAGACAGGCGGTGGCTGTGCATGAAGTGCATCGGCCAGGAATCGAACCGGGGTCTCCCTGAGGGAGGCAAGAATTCTACCACTGAACCACCACTGCTCCCTAAATTGGGCCTAAACCCCTGGCCATTGAGTTGATTCTGACTCATAGCAACTCTATAGGACAGAGTAGAGGCCACTCATAGGGCTTCCAAGGAGCAGCTGGTGGATTCGAACTGCCAACTTTCTGGTTAGCAGCTGAGCTCTTAACCACTGTGCCACCAGGGCCTAGCTTTATCCAGATACATATATTGAGGGTAAATCCAGAGCTGAGCTGAGAGCTAAATGTAATGAAGGTATAAACATCAGCACCATCAAGGACTACCCAGAAAAATTGTTATCCCTGTATAGACAGCTCCTATTTGCAATCCTGAATTCACTAATAGCCTCACCATAGTTCTACCTGATGAAATGTAACAGCGAGAGAGAAGAATGGTACGAGGGAAAGGCAGGTTAGGGCCACATACGTGGAAGGGAAGGCTGGGAGATAAACTTACTTTTCTTTACCTCACCCTCTTTCTGCCCAAATCCCTTTCCCATGCTACTTCTTTTACATGTACTTCCTAATACCTTATCTCAAACACTGGCTGGTAGCTACCTGGCAGGGATCCGGAGCTGAGTTCTCCTTCCTTCCTGCCACCCATAACAAGAGCTACAGAAACTAGGAAGGGGAAGGACTGAGGAGCCGGGAAAAGCCAGGAGCTGAATACGCCAGAAATTCCAACTTCTAACTCCCATTCCAAGGGATCGCTGACATATGGGAAGTGCTAGAAGCTTGAGGGTCTACTTCAGTTATTGTGTGATGAACACTTAAGTCAGTACCCCACCGTGTGCTTATCAGAATCACTACCCATTGCGGCAATGACATTTTCATTCCTAGTAAAGATAAACCTACACCCTGGGGCTCAACTGGTGACTTCCCTCTTCCTGCCTGTCCTATGAAAATGTGCACAGTGGGTTGGCAGCAGATTTGGATCTCATGCTGCCTGTCACAGGCTCCCCGTGGGCCAGTTTCCTGAGCGGTTCCACTTTATGCTTTCAGTCCTCATCTCACAAGTCATTTGAGGGGCTAACACATAACATGTTTTTGAGGAGCTGAGAAAAATGAAACATTACTGGAAAAACTATCAGGCACTTTGATAGTCAAAACCCAGCCATCTTTAGATACCAAAAAAAAAAAACAAAAAAACAAAAAAAAACAAACCCACTGCTGCTGAGTCGATTCCAACTCATAGTGACCCTATAGGACAGGGGAGAGCTGCCCGATAGAGTTTCCAAGGAGCGCCTGGCGGATTCAAACTGCCGACCTCTTGGTTAGCAGCCGTAGCACTTAACCACTATGCCACCAGGGTTTCTCCCTTGATAGGCCCTCATAAATAAATTCTTGCAATTACAACGTCAGCAAAAACCACTAAGAACAACTTCATGAGCATATCTTCACACTAACTATTCCCTCCTGAACATTACATATCCTGCTTTTTTCTATCAGTGTTTTGGTTTGATTCATTGTTGATGGTATGCATGAGAAGAGAATAGTAAAGTAGGGGGTTTGAGCATGCATGTGTGTGTGTGCGTGCGCATGAATGTACATGTGTGGGGGGGGCGGGGGCAGGAGTCTGGCAGTAGCATTACTGTTTTAGTCTGTAAGTTCCTGTGGTCCAGGAGTTCAAAGAGCAGGTAAGGCTTGTGGTGTAATATGGTGTCTCAAGTGAGCACACTAAATTCAAAGTGATAGCCAGCAATGGCAAGGACCTTTTGGAGATGTAATCTGCCATTAGATCACACACTTGGGAATCAAGGATATGAGTAGACCATGTTAGAAAGGGCAGCAAATTAAAGAGAAAATGTGAGTTGATACTGAAAATGTGATGCAGAATAAAACAGAGGTTATAGTTGTATCCTTCCAATCAGAGTTGTATTGAGCTCAGATTGCTTCTAAATTTGCAAAGCTCCTCGCTGAGCTAAATTGCAAAGATAAGTTTGGATGAGGAGAAAAGGGAATTTCTGAAATATATTGAGTGTAATGCAATGGTTGTAAGCTTTTGCATGAATTCAGAAAAGTCTAAGACATTTCCTCCAACCTATGTGGTCGCAGTTTTGTTACATGCAGTTATATATTCTTCTTTTATGCAACCCACTATTTTCTTGTATTTGCATATTCTTGATCCAAAATCAACTAAAGTATATAAAGTATAAGCAACAGGGGCTCAACATGGAGGCTAACCAATCCGAAGAATTTAATTGTACACTGCTGTTTGTCTTGTTCATTGCAGCAAACAACACGTAAAATATTAACAACGGAAGGCATTAGGACCAGGACAGAGAAGAAGTTAAGTCCAACAGCCTAATCTGCACTTGGCCCCCATTACAAAAAACTACGTAAAGTAAAGAAAGCAAAAACCACCCAGCTACTAGTTACTAGCACATTTCAAGCTTGCTGGGAGGAAGAAGGTAACAGCAATAACAAGATGTAGAGACTAACAAAGGAATGTTTGCCTCTGTCCATTGGTTGTTTTTCTGTGGTGTCAATTCTATTGTGACTCCTAGTGGCCCTATATCGCAGAGTAGAACTGTCCCATAGGGTTTTCTAGGCTATAATTTTTACAAGAGCAGATTGCCAGGTCTTTTCTTCTACAAAGTCACTGGTGAGTCTGAACCGCCTAATTTTCCGTTAGCAGTGGAGCACTTAACCACTGCACCACCAGGGCTGCTCTTACCTACATATAAACCAAAGCAACCTTTTGCTATCGAGTCAATTCTGACTCATAGCAACTCTATGGGGCAGGGTATAACTGCCCCATAGGGTTTCCAAGGAGCTGCTGGTGGCTCCAAACTGACCACCTTTTGGTTAGCAGCCAAATGCTTAACCGCTGCACCCCCAGGGCCCCTACCTACATACACTGGTTCTAAATTGGGAAACTGCAGCATATTTGGTCAAAAGGTCTTCCTATTTATACTGATAATTTCTTCTTCTTTTTCTCCGTTCTTCAGAGGACACCTTTTGTATGTGAGTGTTTTAACATTCTGATCAGAATCGGCAGTGGGAAAAGAGCTGAGCTGAGGAAATCATGGAGACTCCAGTACTTATGTGGCACATTCACAAACCCTATGAATTTTTAATGAAGGAACAATGTCCACAATTAGATTTGAAATGAGGTTTTTCTTGTGGGTGCTCTTATAGTAAGTGGAGTGTGAGAGGTTTTTACTTTATATTCAGTAAACGATACCAAGTGCAGAGAACAGCACAATTTAATAGAAAATAAAAGCAAATCATTGGTTGTTCATATGTCTTTTTTTCCCCAGATTTTCAGAAGTGCACCAGTTTTTTAAATTGTATTTTATTTTATTTAGACTCCACATATATGCCAAGGAACTCAAGGGTATAGAACGTCGCTTTCAAATAGTCACGACCTAAAGCTGTCATTACATGTTGTACTGAGAAATTTTTACTTGTTCTCTTTGTTTTAACTGAACCAAACTTCCAAAGAGAACTTTGGAGAGAAAGATATTAAGTTTCTCCATTTGCAAAGTAAGCAATCTCAAATGAACATTAAAAAAAAATTTAATAGCATAGAAACTATAGAAAACAGAATTGAGTAATGCCATTAATTGGCATTTTGAGGCTAAAGCTTAACTCTTGTCTTTATATGGCTTCGGACAAACTGACCACCTGTCTGTCAGTTTGTCATTCTGTGGTAGCTTGAGTATTACTATGATGCTAGAATTGATGCACCAACCAGTGTTTTAAATACCAGTAGGGTCACCCATAGTGAACAGGTTTCAGTGTAGCTTCCAGACTAAGACAGACTAGGGAGAAAGGCCGGGCAATCTACTTAGCCGGTGAAAATCCTATGGATCACAACAGAATATTGTCCAACGTAGGGCTGGAAGATGACCCCCTTGGTTGGAAGGTGCTCAAAATACAGCTGCCGCAACAATGGACTCAAGTATACCAACATTTGTGAAGATGGTGTCAGATCAGGCAATTTTTTGTTTTGTTGTTTATGGGATTGCCATGAGTCAGAGCCAACTCAATGACAGCTAATAATAATAATAACAATGGCATTAGTTTCCAGAATCAGAAGCTTACATAAATTGCTTCCCATTAATCTTAGACGGCCTCCGAAGTCCTACAGAATATGGCTCCAGGTCCCTTTTACAACCTCATTTCCTAGAGCTTCACCTTTTTACTGAGTTCCAACAGCACAGGAGGGCTGCTCTTCCTTGAGCTTGCCCAGCATGATCATTTCTCAATGACTTTGCACTTGTGGGCCCTCCACACCCCTGCACGACCACTAGGCCCCTCACCCTACTGCCTTCTCAGCTCAAATGTCACCTCTGCAGAGAAGCCTTCCCTGGCCTTTGCCTAAAACAGCAACATCTGTTAACTTCTGTCTTCTACCCAGTCTTACTTTTCTCTGAAGGATTTCTCAGATTCCGATGTTATATCACATAATTATTTCTTTGATAAACTGGTCTTCCATAAGGCAGGCTTTTTATTTTTCTGCTTTTCCCTGCTTAATCACCAGCAGCCGAAACAGTGCCCAGTGCACAGCAGGCACCAAAAAAACCCAAACTGAGTCAGTTGCCGTGGAGCCGATTTTAGCTCACAGCAGCCCCACGTGTGTCACAGTAAAATTGTTCTCTGCAGGGTTTTCCATGGCTGTGGTCTGCTGGAAGTGGATCGCTAACACTTTTTTCGGAGGCATTTCTGGGTGGATTCAAACCACCAACCTTTCTGTTAGTAGCCGAGCACTTAACTGCTTGCACACTCGGGGATTCCATGTAACAGGCACATCTCCCCCCAAATTTATTGCATGCATTTTATGACTATGTGCGTATGTGTATAAACACATATACATATATACACACAAATTTGTGAAATGAATAAACAAGCGAAGTTCACCATATCTTCAAGGAAAATGAATATTACTGCCACAAGCCATGGTTTCTCTGGGGTCACAAAAAATAAAATGACTGTGATATTTTAAAGATACGTATGCAATTCAGCCCCCTCTCAGCCCTGTGGTTATTATTGTTGCCTTCTACTTTGATCTTAAAACTTTTTTTGGATCCAGACACCATTAACTCAAGGGAGCAGCCGTGTCTTTTTCTTTTTGTGAGATACAAATCATTGACCCTATGTACCAAACACCAATAAATTGTCAATAAACACATACAAATATACGTATTTATTGATTTTTTTTTAAGTATAAGGAAATGATAAATTCTACCCATAATTTCCTAAACTAAAGCTAGTTCTAAAGTAATGAGGACACATTCCCATGACTGAAGCACTCAATGAGTTGTTTCAACACATTAGAACGCAGCTGTTCTCTTTTCATTCCAAGAAAGTGTAGAAGTTCACGTTGTTCCATGGCCCACTGGCCAAATGCCTCAATGCTCTCTGCCGGAACACATGTCAGGCAAGCCTAACCCCAGGCCTGATAGAGGAGTGGCAGACAGAAACTGATCCCTGCAAACTGACCTTCGATTTACCCTCCCACTAAGCCCAGGGAAATGTGTTGGGTGGTTACCTCTTACTTGCACCTGCTAAGCAAGAAACCTGAGGCTGGAATCTTCATCACAGTAGAGACAGGCTAGAAAGACAGAAAGATGCCCACAAGAATGTCAGAGGGAGCTTCTAGAATGAATTAGAGGGAGCCTCAACCCGGTCAGACGCTAACATCAGCAAAAGAGTCTTCACTGGGATTTAAAAGCCAAGGAGGCTTCACCTCGCTAAGGGGGAAGCTGCTACTGGGCCTCCCATTCTAAGCAGCTTTCTTCAAGCAGTTAGGGTTATGCCTCTTTTACTTACAGTACAGAGACTGGTCCAATCACCGTCACCCTGGTGACAACCACATACCCTCTAACAGAAATATCTGACTCTGCTTAAGATATTAGTAACAAGAGAATAATTTTTTGGAAGACTTCAGAATGGTCTTAAAACTGTGCTCATGTGCTTTCAAAATACGCTTTTCAAATAAGTGCAAGGGCTGAGAATTTGCATTAAAGGAGATAGGAGTTGCTCCCTCTAGCCCATCAGCTCTCCCCTCTGCACATGGGTGCCTGCTGCCACTCCCACATCTGTGCTCACAGTTGTTCCCTTGCTGAGGACTGCCCTTCTCCTCTTCTCTGTGCAGCCGTCTTTTTCGGCTCATATCACACCCACCTTCTCCAAGAAACCTTATAAGATCAATTCTTTATGACTGCTTCCTCCTCCAAACATCAGAGTTCCCCAAGGGTGGTATGTCAGGGAATTTAACATGATACATGAAACCATTATTTTAATTCTTAGTAGTTATGTTTATGCCAAGCTATGTGAAACTGATATTTTTGTAGATTAAAAAATGATCAAATACTGGCAGTTTCATATAGTTTAACCTAATATGTGTCAAGAAAAAATGTATCAAAGAAAACTATTTATGATTTTGCTGATATTATTGCTTAGGATGAGGCTAAAATGTTTACTTTATTAAACATAAATATGTAAATGTTCATTTATACATAAATAAGCAAATGGCAAAAACTGTTTAGATGTTATGGCAAAAATTGTTTATCTACTATCAATTGTAAAATTGCATTTTGACATCCAGTGATCTATACGCCCTTCTGATATTTAACGTCCCATTTTTTTGTCATTACTTTTTTTTTTTTATATATATCTAGGTATTTGTGTTTTCTCTCCAACTAGCTTCTCAGACGTTTAGAGGTAGGGGCTGATTTGAAATTACAACCTCTTAGCAGAGTACTAAGGAGCTCTAGTGGCTCAAGGTTAAATGCTTGGTTGCTAACCAAAAGGTTGACGGCTCAAACTCAACCAGTGGCTCTGGAGACGAAGAGACCTGGCAATCCGCTCCTGTAAAGATCACAGCCTAGAAAACCCTACAGGACATTCTGCTCTTTCCTATAGGGTCCCTGTGTGTTAGAATCTACTTGACGGCATACAACAACAGCATAGCTCTATGCACACAGCAGACTCATGATACGGATCTGTCTGGCCACTTGCAATGATGATAGCTCACCAGGAAATACCATTTGTTTTCCTTCTTGTTCCTTCTAAAGCTGGGAACTGATGGTCCATGCAATGTAGTAGGCTGTTCTGGCCAGGAAGTCCAAGACCTAGAGCAATTTAAAACTTGAGACGCTTACATGGCATTGCATATTGGAAACTCACCTCACCCTAGGAAATGTTAAGAGGTGCTGTGTGACTTGCTGGACAGAACATGGGTTGACCATCTGGAGTCATTCTGTTTTGCAGCATAATGTGCACAGACCTCATTCACTTCCCAACCCTAACTGAAAATGCCAGCCAGAGGCAGAGAGGAGAGACTGTGGAAACCAGCTGCTCCTGTGATATCCTCTGGACACCTGTCCTCTCTGCCCAGCGACCAACCACTACAACCACCATCAGGTTCTGAATACCAGCCTTTAAAAAATGAACCCCGGTCTTCTAAAACATATGTGGGCAATTACGACTCACGTGCTCCAAAAACTAATGCTATTCATCCAACCTACATTTTTCCTTCCTCTTTTAAAAACATACAGGATATTTATATGCAGGGAGTATTCTGAAAGCATTTGCAACTTATGCTTTTTAATAAAGTGATTAAGAAAAAATTCTGTCTAGTAATCAGTCTTTATTTCCATTCATAGGATGATGTGTCTCCAAAATATGTAGGTCCGTCACTATAGGTTGAAACCAATTAACATTTAGGAAAAAACAACTTGTAGAAATATGTGATTAAGGAAGAAGAGAGAAGTTATTTTCATCTAAGGTGTCAGAGAAGCACCAGAGAGAAATACAAGCTAACTCTTGAAGGATTAAAAAAAAAAAAAGATCTCAATGGGAAGAGAGAGAGGGAAGGTAAGTAGCTCAAGTAAAGAACCAACAGCAAACCCAAGTGTGTGAAACTGGGAGCACCTGAGGGTACTGAAAGGCCAGAGCTGCCTGTTTCTTCACTACATTTGGGTGAAGTTATTCAGATTATATTGGTCTACATATCTATATAATTCAATGGTAGTTATTATTGCCTAAAATATCACTTTAATGAAAATGTTAAGGGATTTAAATTCATGCTTCCTCTGTCAAATATTAAGAAGGCCTGGTGGTACAGTGGTTAAGCACTCAGCTGCTAACCAAAAGGTCAGTGGTTTGAACCCACCAGCTGTTCCACGCGAGAAAGATGTGGCGGTCTGCTTCTGTAAAGATTTATAGCCTTGGAAACCCAATGGGCAGTTCCACCCTGTCCTAGAGAATAGCTATTAAATAAAAAAAAAACTAGTAGGAATGAAATCACTGGCACCTAGCAACAACAATATAACACAAGCCAAAATATGTTCCTACATAAAGATGCTAGTTTATCAAGTAGGAAACCAAAGTGAGGAAGGGTATATGCATCAGTCAATCTAAAAGACAGGTTGAAAAGATTAGGAAAGTCTTGGCAACATACACATGCATTTACTCACCAACTCCTGAACTAGTAAAACTAGGGCTTACTGCTGAAAGCATAAAAGAGATCACTTTAGTAGAAAGAAAATAAAGCACATTTTTACAACATAGAAGGCAATCTCAGAATTCATTAACCAAAGAGACCAAAACACACAAAATATCACCCGTTGTAGGAGAGCTTTAAAAAAAGACTCAGGGAGAGCAGATTTACAATTGTTTACTTAAACTAGGTTATGGGTGGCAAGAGTCTGCTCACAACTTCTGATGACAAGAAAGAATGGTCTAACAGTCTTAGTACTGACCAGCTATAAAAAAAAGTCATTAACAATAGGAAAATGACAGGACTCTGAGAAGAAAGTGACTACATCATCCTAAAGTTCAGAGTAGGGAGGATGGAGAACATTAATTCTAATCAGATCTACATTAAATTAGGAAAACAGTTTAAAAGTTCCAAGAAAAGATAAGTATGATAATGAGATACAGATATCAGCTCTAATAAGTGTATGTCAAGAGACATTCTGAGAAATAAAATTTGATTATACAGTTGTATAATCATGATCCTAGTGAAAGAAAAGGTGGATGCAACTATAGAAATCATTAGATCTTTACAAGGACGTCTCTGATCAATTTTGATTCCGAAAGGACAAGTGTAATACATGGAAACAGGGACACAAAAGTAAAGACAACCACAGAAGTGTGTAAAGAATTCTTAGAAGAATGCTGGAGATGCCTAAATCCAGAAGGACTGGGATAAATATTTTGGAAAAAATGTCCAAGGCAATGCATGAATACTAAAAAATATTTGAAGAGGAGAAACAAGGAAAAATGGCACAATTTTTGATTAACAATAAACAACAAAGATGCTACCAACCAAACCAAACCCAGCGCCATCGAGTTGATTGCGACTCATAGTGGCCCTATGGAAACCCTGGTGGCGTAATGCTTAACTGCTACGGCTGCCATCCAAAGGGCTGGCAGTTCGAATCCGCCAGGCGCTCCTTGGAAACTCTATGGGGCAGTTCTACTCTGTCCTGTAGGGTCGCTATGAGTCAGAATCTACTCGACGGCACTGGGTTGGGTTAGTGGCCCTATATAGAACTGCTCAATTTCTATTTTGTGAGTCTCACTCTGCAAGAAAAATAATCTATAAATTAGGAATGGTAGAATAAACAATGCAAACACAGAATTTCAGTTCTGCTCAAGGTGGTGGTAGGAGTGGGGGTGGGGAGCATTACAGTTAGCATCAAATATTCTCAGGAAATTCAAGTAATGAAACCTTACTTGCTTTGCAACAGGGGAAAGATAAAAGGATGATAGTGATCTTCACATATCAGAAGTAAATATAGAAGAGGCATTAGACCAGTTAAGTAATACGCTAAAGAGTGGAATTAGGAACAATGGGGAGGGTGGCGTGGTGGTTAAGAGCTCAGCTGCTAACCAAAAGGTCGGCAGTTTGAATCCACCAGGCACTTCTTGGAAACCCTATGGGGCAGTGCTACCCTGTCCTATAAGGTCACTGTGAGTTGGAATCACTTGATGGCAATGGGGAGGGATTACAGCAAATAGATTTCAGGTTCATTCATTGTCTTTTTACATTTATTCAGTGAATATTTAATCAGCTTCTACTGTGCTTAGCACCATTTTATGTTCTAGGCAAACAAATGTAACATAGTTCTTGCTCTCAAGAAACTCACACCAAAGACAGGAGGCCCAGATAGATAGGTCAGTATGTAAGCAGGTGTGTAGATAGATGAATGAATTAATTAAAGCACAAGCTAATATAAAAGAACACAGGGGAAGAACCAGCTAACTCTACCAATGGGCGTGATCTTCAGATTTTCTTGGAGGATGGATGTTGTTGTTATTAAAAGGGGATAAAAAGGTGTTTCAGGCATCAATAACCCTGCAAGCAAAGGCGCTTAGCTGTGAAAAGTGGAATGCCTGGAACAGAAAGTGAGTAGTTTTGTTTGCCTGGAGCTTAACGGCCAAATGGTGAAATGGTGGGGAATGATGTTGAAAATACAGGCAGGGGACATCCTGAGCTTTATTTCCACAGGCAATGGGGCTCTAATAGAGTATTTTAAATTGGGAGTGACATGGCAAAATTTGTGATTTATTAAGGTAATTCTTACCGCCAAGAGGAGGCTACGCTCCACAGAGAGAGGCTCGAGGATAACTTATATGGGGGCAACTGCTGTAGACCAGGAAAGACATGAAAAGGACCCCAGATGAGGTAGTGGAGATGGAGAGAGGGACTAGGTTTGAGAGATACTTTGAGTTAAAGCAGATAGGACTTGGTGAGTGACTGGGTGGTGGAGGTGAGACGGAGTCAGTGTGCTGGGAGAAGAAGTTAATATTCAGAAACTATTCCCAGGTTTCTGGCTCAGGGGACTTGGCGGATGAAAACAGGATTTTCAAGACAGAAGAACAGTTAATGGATTAGTCTAGTTCAGAAGCAGGAAGATGTGCACTTTCTACAGAGCAATCAAATGCTTCAGTAGTTACTGAATTTACACAATATTTAAGGGCATGTCTATTCCCTAACCACAGAGCTAGCAACTGGCATGCCAAAAAACAAAAAACCAAACCCGCTGCCTTCGAGTTGATTCTGACTCAAAATGACCCCAAAGGACAGAGCAGAATTGCCCCATAGGGTTTCCAAGGAGCACGTGGAAATGTGAACTGCCGACCTTGTGGTTCACAGCTGCAGCTCTTAACCACTCTGCCTCCGGAGTCTCCATGCAGTGGCACTGTCATTGATTGCATTGTGTCCCACCAAAATATGTGTCAACTTGGTTAGGCCATGATTCCCAGTATTGTGTGGTTGTCCTCCATTTTGTGATTATAATTTTATGTTAAAGAGGATTAGGGTGGGATTGATTGCATTGGTCCCACCAAAATAACTGTCAACTTGTTTAGGCCATGATTCCCAGTATTGTGTGGTTGTCCTCCATTTTGTGATTATAATTTTATGTTAAAGAGGACTAGTGTGGGATTGTACCACTACCCTTACCCGGTCACATCCCTGATCCAATGTAAAGGGAGCTTCCTTGGGATGTGGCCTGTACCACCTTTTATCTCTCAAGAAATAAAAAGGCAAGGGAACCAAGCAGAGAAGGAGTACCTCATATCACCAAGAAAGCAGTGCCAGGAGCAGAGCACATCCTTTAGACCTGGGGTCCCTATGCAGAGAAGCTCCTAGTCTGTGTGAAGACTGATGAGAAGGCTGACAGGGAAAGCTTTCCCCTAGAACTGATGCTCTAAATTTGAACTTTTAACCTACTTTACTGTAAGAAAATAAACTTCTCTTTGTTAAAGCTATCCATTTATGGTACTTCTGTTATAGCAGCACTAGATAACTAAGACAGGTACATAGTGGTTCTCAAACATGGATGGGCATCAGATTCACCTGGGGAGGTCCTTGCAGGACATGTGCCTGGTCCCCACCCCAGGAGATTTCGATTCAGTGGATCTGATGGGGGGCCCAGAATTTTTTCTTTTTTTAGATTTAGGTGAAATTTACATAATATAAAATTAATCATTTTAAAGTGTACAAGTCAGTGTCACTTAGCACCTTCACAGTGTTGTACGACCACGGTCACTATCTAGTTATGGTACATTTTTATTACGCTGTAAGCAGTCACTCTCTATCGCACCTCCCCCCAATCCCTGGCAACCACTATCTGCTTTCTGTCTCTACAGATTTGCTATTCTGGGTATTTCACATAAATGGAATCATACAATATGTGGCCTTTTGTGTATGGCTTCTTTCACTTAGCAGAATGCTTTCAAGTTTCATACATGTTGTAGCACGTATCTGAACCTCATTCCCAGGAATCTTAAGATAGCTACAAATGAGATTCTAATGTTCATCAAAATCTGACAGCCACTGTAGTACATGGTCAACAAACATGGTTGATTCACTAATTAAAAGGAGGGAAAGTTTTCTGAAGCTTCTGAGGAAGCTGGTTGGTCTTCTATACTCAACAATGTTGCATTGGGTGGGAAGTTTGCACAGATGGCCTTTCGGACCCTTGCGGTCTTCAGGGTTCATGAATGTCATGACATAATGGTGTTGTTCCTCCCTTCCACTTGCAGACAGAGCACTGGGTGACCATCTGCTGGCCTGATGTAGCCCTTCCAGCACATCTTACATCACTGGTGACTATCCTCTCTTAAAGCAACCTGCTCTTCAGCTGCATAATATTTTCTGAATTGATAAACACATATTTTTCTCTGTTTACTCTTCTCCCAATGCCCATCTCTCCTACTAGCCTGAAGTTCCACGTAGGCAGGCTTTCTGTTTCTTTTGTTCACTATTGTGCCTCCAGCACCCAGCAAACCACTGGCATTCAATGAATAAGTGAGAGAGGAAAAGGAATTTTTTAAATGGAAACCTTAAGTCCACATTGCATCATTTTTGATATACCTACAGAGCTGTCCATGAATACATTACAGTTCCAGAAAATGGTTTCAGAAACATACAGCTACAGACAAGATGTTCGTAGAGATTTTTTTTTTTAAAACCTCAAGGAAACACTTTAGCTTCAAGAACTTTGATGTTACATAGGGACAGCTCCCTACCTGAAATATCAAATTAAAAATAGGGAATACATATCTAAAACACTGAAATGGGCACAGGTGTTTAACCTGAGAAATGTAACCGAAACCCTGTTTTTGTTCCTAATCTAGGTCTAAGATGCCTTAGCCTTGACGGTCACCACAACGAATCCGAAGCTTTCATATTGTTTACAGCCTCTTGGTCAAGTCCAACAATTAGGTCCAAAACAAATAAATGAATGAAAGGATGAATTAATGAGTGCATATTAACATAAAATTAAAGATGAACAAACAGGTGACTAACTTGAAGACCCAGAAAAAAAAAAAAACCCTCTGTATTAATTATGCTTATCAATGTGACTCTATATGTTTGAACCGTTAAACATTTGCTGAGGGTGCTTACTACAATATTTAACTCACTACTGACATTGTTGACACTTTACTGCCCTGAGGCTGAATGTGAATTTTTTTATACAACTATCAAAATGAGAATTCTTCTTTACCTAAAATTTGCCAACCACTTACTGCATTCCACCACTACCACACACACTATCTCATCTAATTCTCACAAAACTGTGTTTCACAGCTCAGGAGACTGAAAATCAGAGTAGCTTCAGATGGATTCTCCAAACTGGTATGCTGTAAAAAGTGTCAATTATAATAAAAATCACTGAGGGCCATTTACATAGTATCATTTCAATCCAGTTAAAAATGTATATTTAAAAAGCATATTTTTATTAAAATATTACATATAAACCTCAACCATCAGAATGAGAGAATACTACACTGATTAATGACATAATTTGGTTAACTAAGAAGAGAATAATATTGTCTCAATTATGTTATAAAAAACGTAGTGAAGCCAGTCTTAAGACACTGACATGATATGACATGCTCTGATCTCATGTGCCGAGAAGGACCCATCACTTCTGTGGCCTTCTTGGCAAAGGTGCACAACCTCAGTGTGATCACGAGAGAACATCAGACAAATGCACATCAAGGGCATTTCACAAAATAACCAGCCCGGGTTCTTTAAAAAATGTCCACGTCATGAAAGACCAAAGAAGGCTGAGGAACTGTCCTGTTGATTTCGGTATTTCCGATGCTTTCATTTTCTGAATACCAGTAGTCATTACACAGAACTGGATGTATCAATGTAGGTTTAAAAAGTTGGAATAATTCCATATGGAATCCAGGGTATCAGCTAAAAGATGTTCTCTAAAAAAATTTTATAACACAAACTTGTTTTTACATTATTTGCAATTTTCCCCTAAAAGTTATGTTCAGAAAAGGATTGTCTATTAACTAGACACTCCAGTTAACTAATGGAGAATTACTTTACACTAAGCTAAATTTAAGAAGCCCTGGTGCCCAGTGGGTTTGGCTTTTTTTTGGGTGCCCAATAGTTAAACATTTGATAGCTAATCAAAAGCAGAGTGGTTTGAACCCACCAGCGGCTCTACGGGAGAAAAGACCTGGCGATTCTCTTCCTTAAAGATTACAGACTGGGAAACCCTATGGGGGCAGCTCTCTGTCCTACAAGGTTGCTATGGTTGGAGTTGACTAGGCACATGACAACAAAGCTATATTTACATATACAGTTTCTTACAAGGGCTGTATGCTTTTACAAATCAGTATCTGTATGCTCTTCTAAATCAGTGTCTCCTTTCAGAGTTTTAGAATTATAACGGTCGCCACAATTGTCTAAACATGAAAGGTGGCACACAGGGTAAGTAAAACAAAGGGAGAGGGGAGAAGAGAAGCAAGGGAACATGACTGCCTCAAAATCTAGCGATGAACCTGGGAATACTACTTAGATGCTCCATGCTAGAAGCATGCAGCTTGTTTCTAAACAGGTTTTAATTTTTAATCCAGTGCTATAGGTCAGATGCAGCTATACCACCTGGAGGCCCTGTCTCAGA
This sequence comes from Loxodonta africana, assembly GCF_030014295.1. Classification (NCBI taxonomy): domain Eukaryota; kingdom Metazoa; phylum Chordata; class Mammalia; order Proboscidea; family Elephantidae; genus Loxodonta; species Loxodonta africana. The sequence continues at coordinate 62,295,150 of NC_087358.1, forward strand.
ACCTACCTGCCCAAGGTAACACTGCTGGTCTGATACTAATGGTCACCTTTGGATAAATGCAATTCTCAGTCAGCCAGCTCTGCAGGTTCTGATCCCAAAGACCAGTACCGGAAGTTGAATGTGAGGTGGGGTTTTCCCCTCAGAGACTTTTAGGAGTGAGAAAAAGCACAGCCAAACTGAGAAAAAAACAAAACTTTTTAAAGTAGAGGTAGGATGGGGGGATATTTATGTTTGAAATTCTCATAAAGATCAGTTTTACTATTTAATTAAAACTGGGTGCCATGACTGTTGGTCCAAAAGTGATGCTTATGATACAAATGCTCAGACACCCAAAAGGCCCCCTGGGAAATTAAGCAGGGAGCAATGCCCTTGTGGCGTAGGGGTTAAGAGCTTGGCTGCTAACCAAAAGGTCGGCAGTTGGAATCCAGAAGGTACTCCTTGGAAACCCTATGGGCCAGTTCTACTCTGTCCTACAGGGTCGCTGTGAGCTGGAATCTTCCAGGCAATGGTTTGGTGTGGTTTTGGTAGCGGGGAGCGAGCATGTGGGAGGAGGGAGAGCAGAGGCTCAGCAGAAGAGAGGACATTGGAGCCAGGCCTTCAGGGACAAATAGGATCACACCAGGCAGAGCAGAGGAAAAACCAGCAGGGAGAAGCAAAACAACCCATACATGCCAATTTTTTAAAATTAGATTTTTATAAGTGTTTTCCTTCAAAAAGGTTTAAGTTGCAATGTCTAATATGAAACAAAAATTACTAACACAGTGGTATTTTTCTGAGTAGTCTGCCTTTCTTCCAAGCATCCTAGATATTCAGGGAGTAAATTTATTAAGAAGACAAAACTGCAAAAAACGGGATTGATTCAAAGTAGTTACAGAGTGGTTAACAGCAGTTAGCAGAACATAGTATAAGGAGCTCTGGTGGTGAAGTGGTTAAAGTGCTCAGCTGCTCATTGACTGGTTGGCAGTTCAAACCCACCAGTCACTCTGAGGGAGAAAGATGTGGGTCAGCTTCTGTAATTAAGATTTACAGGCTTGGAAACCCTACGGGGCAGCTCTACTCTGTCCTAGGGGGTGGCTACGCGCTGTAATCGACTCAACAGCATTGGGTTTGGGTTTTTGGTATGCATGAAGAATGGAACAGAACAGGGCTCCGAGAGCTTCCACTCGTGGAAAACAAGCAAAGATGAGCCGAGTCTGACTGCCCCAAGTTCTTCACAGACCTCTGACTAGTTGGGTATTGGTGCAGGCGGGTCCCAGCTGTCCACGAAAATGAGAACATGTTTTAAAAGCTGCATTTGAATTTTAAAGCACTCAACATTTCTAGTATTGTTTACTGAAAAAGGTCAACACACAAGTGTTTTATTTACGTGCCTCAAAACCTCAGTCTAAAAGCACCAGGCTTTCCACTTGGCATGTGCTGAAAATGTGTTAAATGTAGAGTTCCAGAGCCACGAATATTATTTTTCAACTCAGTGAATCCATTACGAAAGGACCTCTGCTCTGCCCTCCACCAGCAGATAGGAGACCAGGCTGCTGTGGCTGTGGACCCTGAATGCAGAGGGCATGCTAAAGGCCTGAGCCACTCCCCACAAACTATCAACAACAATGACCCCAAATCCACAGCATTCCCATCTCTCTCTCATTCCTTTCTGGCCAATGTGGGGAAAAGGAAAATGTGGCAATACAGAAATAAAAATTATAAAATTCAGTCCCAAGCACAAAACACCCAGTTCTTTTGACAATAAGTATTCTGCTCAGATTTCTGCCTGGTGTTCCTTTCCATATTCCGACTTTGTATACGCATTCACATCTTCTCAAGAATCAAGAGTATAATATACTTCAAATAAGATTTGTGTTAAAATCATTAAATGCCCATATGAGTAATTTTTTAATTAATGGAACCAGAAATAATACATAATACATACCAATTCACTTTAGAAAGCCAAAAATATTTGTGTAAATGAGAAATCTTCCCAGGAGTAAGTTCAGTGTTTTAAACATGTTATGGAAAAGCATGTTTAATACCAGGAGAATTTTGATGGGAATACAAGATCACGCTAGGAAAAATACTACGTTATAACAGGCAAATTCCCTGATAAATCTAGAGAGTATTCATTTTATACAAATATTTTACAAGTGGAAGAGTGTTCTTTTTAAACTGCTCCTTTAGTACATTTTAATTTGGATCTTAAGCTACAGAAGCTTAAGCTACACACAACTTTTCCAATAAGCATCTTTTGCATAAAGTAAATTTGTGACAAAACTTTCTGCCCTCTCTGGATGTGGGAACCAATAAGTATCCCTATATGCAAGATGCATTAGTAGTGCAGTGGTTAAGTGCTCAGCTGCTAACCAACAGGTCAGTGTTTTGAACCTACCAGCTGCTCCACGAGAGAAAGATGTGGCCGTCTGCTTCTGTAAAGATTACAGCCTTGGACATCTTATGGGACAGTCCTATAGGGTCGTTGTGAGTCAGGATCAACCAGATGGCAATGGGTTTTGGTTTTTTATCCCCATATGCATGGTGATATATCCCTCATTTTATATAACACTTTCAGCTTAAATAAAAATATTAAAAATTTAAGTCTTCCAGAACTTTCTTCAGGAAATTTCATAAGACTATGACTTGTAAATTATACTTTTGCTTGATACATGTGCCAAAAGCTCAGAACACTCATATTAACAGGCTCAGCACTGACATAATTGGATTCAATCCCATAAATATGTATCCCAGTGCTTATTGTCCACTCTGCTCTGCACAGGTGATTTGAGACAAATTGTGCATAGTCCAGTATCCCTGCCTTCCAGAAGCCCAGACACACAGGGCTGGCAAGACGGACACACAGATAACTGGCTTTCATATACTAGGAACAGTCCTTGGGTGGTGCAAACCATTAAGTGCTTAACTACTAAACAAAAGGTTGGTGGTTCAAGTCCACCCAGAGGCACCTTGGAAGATTGGCCTGGTGATCTATTTCCAAAAGATCACAGCATTGAAAGTCCTATGGAGCACAGTTCTACTCTGACACACATGGGGTCGCCATGAGTTGGAGTCAACTCAATAGCAGCTGTTTTTTGTTTTTTTAGTGTACTCAGATAAATGCTCTACTCCGGCGGTAAAAACAAAGTGCTGTGGCAGCAGTGAGTGAAGATTCTGGAAGAGCATACAGGGGTAGGGAAAGCAGAGGCTCAGCAGAGGAGATGACATCGGAGCTGGGCCTTAAGGGATGAGTAGGATCACAGCAGGTAGAGCAGAGATAAAACCAGCAGGGAAAAACAAAACAGTCCATACATGCCAATTTTTTTAAATCAGACTTTTAGAAGTGTTGTTCTTCAAAAAAGTTTAAGTTGCCATGTCTAACATGAAACAAAAATTACAAAAAATTTTTTTTTTCTGACTAGTCTGCCTTTCTTCCAAGCACCCTGGATGTTTAGGAGTAAATTTAGTAAGAAGACAACTTAAAGTGCCTTGGTCAACACAGAGAAAGTGAGAATGCTTTAATAACTGGAATAAAAGTTAGAATTAGTACTTGGGACTGTGAACGAGAAGTATACTGCAATAATCATCCCTTTTCAGTCTGCTTAAAACACAAGTTCCAACAACCTTTTTAAGAAAGAGGGTCTGTTAAGAAAAAGTCTGCCAAGTGCTGCCTAGTACAGGGCCTGCAGGATTTCGCTCTGTGCTGGAATGTGTTAGCCGGAAAGGAGGCGGCGAAGAGAGTCCGATCACTTTCCTTCCATAGTGTAATCACACTGTGGTGCTGAGTGGGGATGAAGTCTGGGCTGCAGACCTCATTCTGTGTGAACTGCAGGTTTTCCGTGATATTGTTCCCCACAGAGGGAAAAGCAAGGTCTCCCGGTGGATCTGGAGAAGGAATGGAGTTGTGGGTAGTCTGTCATCTGCAGCTGGGTTCTAGGCAGGGGATGGGGGGTATGACAGTGCTTCTAAGCCCCTAAGGATTCTACTGCTTAAGTATTGTTGTTGTTAGCTGCCTTCAAGTCAGCCCCCAACTCATGGAGACCCCATGTACAAAAGGAGTGGGTGGTTGTGATCTACAGGGCTTTCACTGGGCTGATTTTAGGAAGCAGATCACTAGATGGTTGGTAAATGGCTGGAGACACCAAGAAGAGGGTCAGATTTTGATCCGACCACAGTGCCTAAAAGCTAACTAAACAAGAGTTAAAAATCTAAGGAAAATTTAAGTTAGCTAAAATCTAATTATAATAGATATTTTGCTTGTTAACATTTTATATTAACATTTTATAAAACATTTTGTAAGATGGAGTTAATTCATGCACATTGGTATATTTATACCTTTTATAAAGGTGAGTGTGTGTGTGTGTTGTGACAGAGAGAAAGAGATACAGCGACAGAGTGAGAGAGAAGTAAAAATATGAACAAATCAGCTGTCTGGATTGTGTTCATGACCTGTTCACTTTTCTTTGAGTCAAACTGTATAGTCTATCTAGTAAGACATGCCTTGGAGACTTAACCCTTTTAGTATTCTGACTATAAAGGAAGATAGTATCTGAGAGATAAGCATTTGGCTCTTGAGACCCACGTGCACCTCCATGGCCAGGTGTGCAGATGGCCAGGCATGGCGCAGGGACTGCCCTGTGCTCAGGAGACTTGGGCTGGTCACAGTTTCCTCAGGTAAAAACAGAAAGCAAGGGTTTCAAGAGTACAATATTATGGTCTAGACAAAATGTTACCATCTTTCTGAGTTTCATGTATTTACTTATTTTAGAGCCAGTGTAATAACAATATCCCATCTAGTGTCAAAATGGGGAATATGGTCCAGGGGCGCAGAGTGAGGAATGGCTCCCAGGGGTCTCACAGCCTGGGGACTCGAGTTGTCAGCATAAATGCTGCCCAGATGGGTTTTTGTTACATCCCACTGACCCAATTTGGTGGCATAGGGCATTTTTTATAAAAAAAAAAAAGTTTTGTTTTTTTTTTATAAGGCTGAGCTTTATAAAACTAGCACAATGGAGGCTTATAAATGTTACACAGAATGATTTTTCCTATTATTTTTACTGGCTCCTATCACCACAAACACAAAGGAACCCAGGGCAACCAGTGGGCAGTTTCTTCCTGACAGAAGATAAGGAGAGTCTGGGTGTATTGCCGCAGTTGAGCAAAATTCTGCCATCTTAATGAGATTGTCCTAGACATAACACCCATTTTCGTTTCTTTCTTTACTCCATTTACCTAACCTGAATCCAAATTCTACCACAAGGAAAATGTCTTCAGTTGGGTCAACAGCTAACCACATACTCCTGGAATGTCCTGGGTTCCATACCACTCCATCCCACTTCTTACTCAATGCTATATCACCAGAAAAGAGGCCGCGGGAGGGAACAATCATAAATATTGCGACAAAGCTGATATTATTGAAAGAAACCAGCATCATCTTCCACATGGGTTTGACTGTCCTGCTGCATGGTTTTTATTTTTCATTAAGTGCCAGGGCAATTTAATTTTTAGATTGCCCTATAAAACCTCGTTTTGGAACCTGTCTCCCTCCCAGAACACGGGTCAGCTTGATGAATATTTGTGGAGTGTCTACTACATGCCAGACACTGTCTTAATGGTGTCTGGGCTGAGAGAACATAATGAGCCCCAACACAGAAATTCTAATCTTGCCGCCAGTCCTGTTCAGAGCTGTTGACCTAGATTATCAGGAGCACATTTTACTTGTTGTGGCCCGAGTTCTCAGTGGCAGGGATTTTTCTGTTTCTTATTCTTAAACCTGAGTCTCTTGATGGTTCAACCCATCCCAGGAGCTCCTTATCTTTTAGAATGTGTGGATGTTGACTGGGTGGTTAGCCAGCTCTAAGAACTTAACTGCTTATCGGCCAGTTTTGATCTAGTAATTGCCTAAGCATCCATGACACCCATCACTAGTCTGCTTCTGTCCTCACCTTCCAGTCAATTACTTGGAATTCTATGGAAAGCCCTATGCAGATTCTGCCCTATTCCAAGTCCTGGCCTTGGCTCACCAGTTTAACCTGCCTCTACTGTGATCCATATTCCAAAATCAGCCTAGGTCTCACCTGTGTCCAAGCTGATCTGAATCTCTTTACCCCACTGCCCCATGCTCTTGCTCCACAGTCTCCCATGCCCACTCCAAAGGGTAATGTGGCCTTTGATCAAGCTTAGAATGATGGTTTCTGCTCAGTCCCACTGCTCTAATCTTAATCTCAGTCTACTTCTGGCAGCTCCTGACAATTTCAAGCAGAACTATTAACTGGTAACCAGTAACTGAGGGAGGGTGAACAGAAAACCAGCAAATGAGATTTGCTTTAGAGGACCACTAGAATTGATAGGTTTGTGATAAAAATATCAAAGAAATAAAATATTGAAACTATTTATTCAACATCTAGAATAGTGCCTGGTACGTGATTGAAGCTCAAAAAAATTGTTGGATGGTAGAAATACCTCTATTAAATAGAAAATTGCAAATGGTCAGAGGCATGAATGGATATTGTAAGCTCCTTCAGGTCAGAGGGTCTATCTGGTTTATATCTCTATCCCCGGGGCCCAGTACAGTGCCTGGCCTATAGTAAGGTGGAGAAATGTTTGTTTAATTGAGATGACTTTGCTGAATATGTCAAATGGTATTTTTGGAGAGTATCTAATTTCCCAGGAGTGTGGATGAGGCAGGGCATCCTAGGCAGGGCATCCAGACAAAATGACTGGATTGGTTGGACTTCTAAATCTACATGCTACAGTGATCCTTGAGGCACTAGAGTGTGTGGGTCTATCCCATGGGTTTGGACCACACAGGAGAGAAGCAGGAATTCTGAAGGATATCTAGGACTGACCTGCATCCTACCCACCCAAACTCCCTTTATCCACCCTCTGCTGGGATCCTTTGGACCTTCAAACTTGACCCAGATGGAGGAAAGCCTTTTGGACAGCTAGCTACTCATAAGCAAAACCAGGAATCTGGGTTTGGCCAAGCCTCTCAGGTACCTGAAACATACAGGAGCACAGAACAACCAGCTGTAGACCCTCTACTGGAGCCCATCATTGCTGCCATAACAGCGGGCTGGCATTGGTCTAAGATTGCTCATAGTGGATGGTGTAAGGCTAATGATTTATAATATTTACTTTATTTTTTTTAGTTGAAGCTTTCAAACATGTCAAGAACACTACAGTTAGGTGAGTCTAGGGTGCATAATTTTCAAAGTACATTAAAATGTGTTAATGTTCCTTTCACCCAAAATATAAATTGTCTGCCTTTAGTATGCTCACAGCCATCAATGCTTTTAACTGAGCAGAAAAACATACAGAGATTTAGAAAGATTTAGTCCTAACTGTGGTTCCTGATGCCATCTTCAGACATAAATTTCCACAATGGATGTTTCCATTAAGACAGTAATATTCATTAAAAGGTAAACCATAAATGTATAGCCACTTGAAACATTATTGAACAAAATAACATACTGCAGCTGGTGCACTGCATTTTAGCACTGCTTTGATTTTTATCAGCATTTGTCAATTAATCAACGTGAACCTTGTAAAACATGTTGGCTTATTAGTGGGAACAGGCACTTGCTTGCAGACTTTAAAGGAATGGTCGTTTAATAATTTGCTAATTGTGTTAAAGACAGATTTAAACTAAAAAAAAAAAAAAGAGTAAACTCTTATTACCATTGTGCCTCAGTCAGATTTTTTTTTTAATAAAAGCTTAACCGTGCTCACTTTACATATGGTTAATGGTCTCGCTTCTTTTTACTAAACAGCAGAAAACTGTTAAGATAGAAAGAAATTAATCTAGCTTTGAGTTTTTACTTCAGGGGCCTTTTTGGTTTTCACCTTTGCCATTTCAAAGACTTACTACTAGTCTTGAGGCTATGGTTATAAACAAATCAACTATATTCTCATGGTTTAAAAAAAAAGGAAAAAGAAACAGGAAATGGAGCCACAACAAAATGCAAAACTAAAGCTCTGTTTGTTTTTTTTGGCCTCAACTCATCCCTCATTTAGCTAGATGAGATGTTACTGTCTACTTCTGACTGCTGGTTCATTTCAAGTTCAGTAAGTGAGAAAGCCACCGAGTCAAGCCCTCTCCCTAGGCAATGTACACATACTTCAGCACACTCACTGTCTCTCCTGGCAACCAAAGAGGCACTTTAACAAAGAGCAGCACACCACCACCAAGTGTTCTGCAGTCATCCAAAGGACTCCACTAAGTTGGAAATCAATAACATACCTCTGAGAGCAATTTCTAGGCTGGGGTCTGCAGGGCTGAATCGAGAAATCCGCACCATCTTAGAAGTGTGAGTTAAGCTTCAGATGCAACGGCACACCTTAAGGTGTTTATAACTGTTAAGAATTTTGCACGAGCTGACAGAAGCATTTGTTGAGTGGAGATGGGTCTTGCCAAATCCAGCCTAGGCAGACTGCTTGGCTGCAGAGCTCCTTTTGTATGAGTTATGAGGCCCAGGTTGCTTTCTGCCTGCTCAAACTGGCTTAGCAATCCATTCCATTTCATTCTGTTCTCAGTTCTAAGTAAGTCATTATTTCGGGCACATTTCCCTAAGCAGATGCAAACACTCTTTTCCATTGTGAGACTCCCTTGGGCAAATCAGGCTTCTTGGAAAAGGGTCAAGGAGCAATCAAACAAAATACCCACTGAGAAAGAGGCATGTGGCTTCAGGGGGTGTTGTCATTCATTCAGGCGACAAGTCAAATTTTAGACCGTGCTTGGGCTTTTTTTGGGGGCGGGGCAGTATTGCTGTTAAGACAGGGCCAGCTATGGGCAGCAAAATCCTGGTATCTGCAGCCACATTTTCTTTTTAGCATCATAACAAATGGGTTTTTTTTCTTTATGGAGACAAAATTGATGGTCATAAAACAATTATGCAAGGTTTCCTTTCCTAACAATTCTAAGCAAAAGCTGTTATCAAGTTTGAAATTTTTAACAGGGTTGTAGTAAAAGCTTTTTTTTTTTTTCAGGGAGCCCTGGTGGTGCAGTGGTTAAGGGCTTGGCTACTAAGTGAAAGGTCGATGGTTCGAACCCACTATCCACTCTATGGGAGAAAGATGTGCCAGCCTGCTTCCATAAAGATTGAAAACCCAGAAAAACCCAGTACCAGATTACAGCCTTGGAAACCCTATGGGACAGTTCTTCTCTGTTCTATAGGGTCACTAGTAACTAGAATCAACTTGATGGCAATGGATTTGATTTTTAGGGAAACAGTCACTATATAATTAATATATGTTGTTCTCAGTATCTTATCTAATAGCATGGAATATGTCTGAAATAGATATTTCTCATTGTATTTTTTTTCTTAGAGTCTTAAGAAGATAGACCCTTTCATGTTCTTTTAATATTTGCTTTTATTGACCTCAGGTTCAGTTAGCCTACTTCCATAGATAAAGGTGCTTTTTGAAACAGAAGAGACAGGAGGTAAATGCAAATGTGAGAAGAGAACCCACTTGGTAACACAATTGTTGCTCCCTAGAAGGAGTTACTTCTACCTAAAACATATAGACCACATTAAGAAGCCATAGGGAAGAATGAATAAATGTGGATAGCAGGTTTTCATTTGTTTCCTTGACATCTCAGAATGCTGTAAATATGTTTGTGTGTTTCAGTTCAAATGGCTCTATTATCTTGGAGGTCTTAATCATTTGTAATAGCAGTTTCTGAAGTGTTCCAAGCTTGTGCTTAAGGAAAACCACTGGCATTTAACATAGCCGTAACTACATTAAGCAGATTTATAACCTTTGCATGGTTATCCTTGATCATCTTTATTTAAAAGTAAGTCTAGGCTGATGAGGTGGCTTAGCTTCCTCCGCCTGTTAGTCCTGTTCCACTGGAACTTGCGCCTCTGCTGGACACCCTCGCACTTCTCCAAAAGAGCCTAAAATTGGCAGGGGGTGGGAGTGGAGGGGAGTGGCAGGTGGAGTTCAACTAAGAAGAAAGAAAGATGGCAGCCAGCCTGAAATACAGCTGTGAGGCGCGTGAAATGGAGCTTCCCCAGCTTTAGTGGACGTAACAATCACCTGGGTATTTATTAAATCACAGATTCTGATTCATTAGATGTGAGGTGGGGCCTGAGGTTTGCATTTCTAATAAACTCCCTGGTGTTGTTGGAATCATTCTTTGAATAGTTAAAAACACAAATATCACTCAGTGTCCTCTCTCTGGTCATCTTCTGCAGGGAGAGGAGAAGGACCTAACCATTACTGAGCCCTGCCTTGAACCAGACACTGCTAGGCACACAACACACATACATCATCTTGTTGTGTCTCAACACCCTCTATGCTCATAGGGATAATTATCCCAATTTTATAGGTAAAGGAATTGCGACTCTGAGAGGTGAAGTAACGTACCCATGGTCACTTAGCTAAAAATGAAAGGTATAAATGTATCTGACCTCAAAACCCACTTTCTCCACCACAGCATTAGGTAGATGGCAGTGCTCTGGTGGGAAATAAAATGTTTCTGCTAGTAAATGCTTCATAAAATCATAAAATATAAAGTCCTTGGACTTAAACAGTAGCCCATTTACAATCTGACTCCTGGAAAAAAGAGAAATTCAGAAAGGTGAGTATCTCAAGACCAAAAATAAATGGTGTTCATTAAATAACAGATTTAAAAAAAATTGTGCTTTAAATGGTTTGTAGAGTAAATTAGCTTCTCATTAAAAAATTAATATACATATTGATTTATGACATTAGTTGCCAATTCCATGACATGTCAATATTCTCCCCTTCTTGACCTTGGGCTCCCCATTGCCAGCTTTCCTGTCTAACAGATATTTTATTGTAGCCATTTGTGAAACACTGTAAATGGAATTTCTTATTAGTTTTTTTTTTTAGTTTAAAAAAATGATACACGCTGATAAAGATATACAGCATAAAAAGGTAGTCTTCCTCCCACGTGCCCACAGTCCCCTAGTTCTACAGGTCAGAGATAACTACTGTTAGATTTGTGCAATGAATGCATCGTTCCTTTGTGCAGAATTGTTCTATGCAAATAATAAACTTCTTAATACAAATTAATTCATTCAGTCATTCTAAGGCACAATTAAAAAAAACAGACAATATCCCTGCCTCATGTACCTTATGCTTCAGTATATGAGAGAGATTATAAACAATAAAATACATATTATGTCAGATAGGATAAATGCTCAGAGAAAAAGGAGAGGGGGATGTTTGCACTTGTAAATACATCGATTATGGAAAATAGTAAAAACATTGAGTAAAGACTGGAAGAACGTCATACTAGTCCATACTTGCTTTTTCCTTCAGCAATATATGTTAAATACCTCTCCATATCAGAACTTATAGATTGACTTTATTCTTTTTAATGGCTGCAGAGTACTATGTTGTTTGCATGTACCATAACATTGATGGATATTTTTTAATTTCCATAAATGGAATGTTTCAGATTAATCCTATTGGAGTTTCTTAGATGATAATTTGAGTTCTTATAAAGAGATTTGGGGTTTGTCGTATAAAGCCTGGGTAAACAGAGACTTAGGTGTGAGAAGCTACGGGTCCAAGTCCTCTCTTTGCCCCTCCCTCCCTTGGTGACCTGGTCATATCATGGAATATGGATGAGCTGAGATCACTGAGTACCTCATGGTCTGGCCTTTCCTGCCTCGTTGTAGGCTATGCCCTGAGGTGTATGTGCTATAGTATACCAGGCAAAGGGCGATATGCCGGGGCTTCTGCCACTGTAGACTAAGGAGGCAACCTGCTTGCAACATGTTCCTCAGTCCCAGGCCACCTGTAACCAATCGAAAGTCAAATAAAAACATTAACCTACAAGTTGACAATCTCCCCACATTCCCCATGAAGGAACCATAAGCAAGAATTTTAGGGAGCAGTTTACCCTCTGGGCTCTGCGCATGATCTTCCTCTTTAGAAGTAAAACACATAAGTTTTCTAAAAACAAAAGCAAACATCTCTTACTTTCCTGTAATACTTATGTGGCTACAGATGTTGAGCAGTGGGCTATATGGCTGAACAGATTTCACATTTAATAAGAGATTGATCTATTCGTTTAATTAATATCTGTTAGGCAGGACCTGGAATATGTCACTCTCTGGCAGGCACTGTAGTTGGAATGGATACCAATGCAACATGGTTCCTGCCCTCATTGCCTTCTAGGATCTTAAGAAAGACAAGTCAGGCAAAAAAGCAACTGTGACTCAAGGCAGTATGTGGTACGTGGTGCCAAGAGCAATGGAAATTAAAAGGAAGAGAAACTCTGTGATCTAGGCCATGGGATCTGAGTTGAGATGGAAACAGGTAGGGAAGTGTTGAGTGGTACAAGACATTGGGAAGGAGTGTGCATGTGTGTGTTGGCGATACGTGTGAAAGGAGTATGAGCAATAATTGCACTATAAGCAGAGGCCTGGGTGATGGAAAATCCAGGGGTTGTAAAGGAACATTAGTAGTCCAGTGTAGCTTAAACACAGATGTGGGGAATGCATGCAGATGATGAGAAATGTTGGTTGGAGCATGACTGGCAGAGGGACTGAGTCCCCTACTTTATTATTTGGTATGAGATAAATATTAAGAAATGCACCAACAACTTCTGTTTTTTTTTTCCTTGTTCATACTGATTTTATAACATCTATCTGCTGATTTTGTGATTCCAGTGATTTTAAAAAAGTCAGCTGAATATTTATCAAAGTAATACATGTCCATAGTTTAAAAAAGCAAATAGTATTATAAGGCTTGTTATAGCCAAAAAGAGCAATCCTCTATCCCGCCTCGCCCCACCACTCCTTCCTGCTCCTCCGAGGAAATAACTTTTAACTTTTATTCTGATGCTTGCTTCCATGTTTTTAAATAGTGTTTTCATATTGACATTTCTTAATTTTTGATTTTTAAAGATTATCTAATGCCTTACTAAAGGTCCCTGAGTGGCACGATTTGCACTCAGCTGGTAACTGAAATGTTGGCAGTTCAAGCCCACCCACGCCAGAAGAAAAGGCCTGGCAATCTGCTTCCATAAAGATTACAGCCAAGAAAACCCTATGTAGCACAGTCATACTCTGTAACGCATGGGGTTGCTATGAATTGGTATCAACTGGACAGCAGAGGACAACAACAACACAATGTGTTATATTATGCAAAATGAAATAAACTTGGCACTCTTACACCATGACCACTCACCAACAAACTTTCTTCCCCCAACTTCCTAGTAGGAAAATAGCCACTTGGAATTAAGTCAATGTTTTGTGTTTATATTATTATGACCATGTAATATTGCTTACGACTGAGCCAAATAGTATCAGAGTACACTTCCTATCTTGTTCAACATTTTGCTTTTCCTGGTGTTGTCTTTCTTATTTTTTTGGTTTGTTTTTGGCTTACTTTTTTTCTTTTATATTTATGACTAATTGTTCCTGAACCATCCAAAGGAGCTACAAAACCTCTATTAGAACAATTTTTTTTATATATGGTGAACCCAATCAATTATTCATTCCGTTTTCCCTTTTAGAGCCTCCCATCCAGACCGTCTGGTCTAGTGGTTTTCCAGGCCAGCTGCCCGCCTGTTGTCCTAGGCCTTCTTTTTAACACTACTTGTGAAATCCCTGTGCCTCTCTCCTGTATTGGGTCCGCTGTTTCCTGGATCCCACGGTTTCTTCCTTCTTGGTTTACATCTTCATTTTTGTAGAGCACATCTCTAGAAATTTCCTGAGAAAAGGTATATGGGAGGTAAATTTGTTGAGACCTTGTGTGTCTGAACATGTCTTAATTCTATTCTCACACGTGTTTCCTAGTTAAATGTGTAACTGCATTCCAAGTGAAATGTACTTTCCCTCAGAATTTTAAAGGCTGTGCTTCATTGTCTTCTAGATTCCAGTGTTGCAGTAGAGAAGTCTGATGCCATTGGTATTCCTGGTCTTTTATATGTGACCTGTTTTATGTCTCTGGAAGTTTTTAGAATCTTCTTTTTAATCCCTGGTGTTCTAAAATTTATAGTAAAGAACCTTAATGAGGATCTTTTCTTATTCATTATTCTGAGCACTTTCTAGCCCCTTTAAATCTGGAAACTCTAGTTGTTCAGTTTTGAAATTTTTTCTTGTATTATTTCTTTGCTACTTGTCTCTCCATCATTTTTCTGTTTTTCTTTTTGGAACTCCTACAGTAAAATGCTGTACTTCCACAGGCTGATCTACTAAATAAATTTCTTATTCCCCGCCCCCCCCCCCCCCCCCCCACTGTCCTTCTTTGCCTGTTTATTTAATTTCTGGAAAGCTCACTTGACCTTATCTGTATGACTGAATAATTTGTTTAATTTCCGAAATCTCTTTCTTATTTACTGATTGTTCCCTTCTTTAAGCATGTTATTTTTATTTTATAGATATAGTATTTTATCTAATCTCCCTGAAGTATTATAGTTTTAAAAAAGAAACTTTTCTTCAGCTTCTTGATTTATCTCTATTTTCTCTGATCCCCCACCCCCCGCCAGCTACCTACTTCTCCATCCTTTCCTCTCTTTCTTTTTCTCTCTCCATTTTAATACCATCTTAGGGCTGGGTTCTTTAGAGAAGCAAATCCAGTGAAGTGTGTATTAATTAATATATACATACACACATAGACATACATATATACATATATATATATATATACACAAAGAGATTTATTTCAAGGAAATGGCTTACACGGTTGTAGAGGCTGGCAAGTCCATGGCTCAGGTGCCAAGGTGGGGCTTCTCCTGACTTACATAGCTGATGGAGCTGAAAAAAGCCAAGACTGGCAGGTCTGATGACAGGCTACTAGCCCACAGGCTGTGAAGGCTGACAAATCCCAAGATCAGCAGGTAAGTTGCTAGCTCAAGTCCCAAGAAGTAGAGGTCAGGTGAGGGCTGGCTGGATGCAGGATCCAGAGTGAAAGCCTTGCTGGAACATCCATTTATATACTGGTGGTAGGCCACACCCCCAAGGAAACTCCCTTTCAACTGACTGGCTGCTCATAGCAGATCTCATCATGGAGTTGATTACATCAGTACGTAATTGTCAAATCACATCATTATATAACTGCCAAACTACATCAGAACTGCCAAACCTCTGAGAATCATGGCCTAGCCGAGATAACACACAACCTTAACCATCATAGATATTTACATTTGATTCTACATTATAACACAAAACCAAACCCGTTGCTGTTCAGTAGATTGTGACTCATAGTGACCCTATAGGACAGAATAGAAGTGCTCCATAGAGTTTCCAAGGAGTGCCTGGTAGATTCGAACTGCTGATCTTTTGGTTAGCAGCCATAGCTCTTAACCACTATGCCACAAGGGTTTCAATTCTACATTATATTTTGGAAGATATTCTCAAATATCTGATGACCCTCTACTATTAATTTATATTTAAGAGTGGATCCTTGAAAAGACTAATTTGAATCTCAGAGTGGGGACAGAGTGTGCCTATTCCTGGCGGACATCACTGCAGGGTAATGGGGTGGACTGCGGGAAATCTAGTCACATCTGTGGGGGACCCAAATGCAAATATGTATAGACCATTTCTTTAGGCCATTCAGTTTCTCAAGATAAGGATCTTTTAAATTCTTGCTTAAGGAATCTCTCCTGTAGGTGTTGGGAAATAGTTCAGAAGGGTCTCACCCGTTCCCTTTGTTGAGTTCCACTTAATTCCTCTGCTTTCATCTCCCTTCTTTGGGCCTAGTTTCTCCGAGTCCAGAGATATTCAGTCTAAGACTATTCCTGGTACTTCAAGCAGGGATTAGGAATTAGTACTGGCAGTGAAAGGTACAGAGGGGAACAGGGCCTAACTACTCCATATACTACGTTTGTACCTTACCCGTTGCTATAGAGTGGATTCCAACTCATAGTGGCCCTATAGTTTAGAGGAGAACTGCTCCATAGGGTTTCCAAGGTTGTAATCTCTAAGGGAACAGATTGCCACATCTGTTTGAACCACTGACCTTTCAGTTAGCAGCCCAGCACTTCAATTACTGCGCCACCAGGGCTCCTTATAATATATTCTACTAATTGCTATTAACTACTTGGTAACTACTTCCCATCAATCCCCTTTTTCCAGTTTCACCCCACCATCCCTCCCACCCCTCCGAAGCCTCCCCAGGGTCCTGTGGAATAACCTGAATAAATTGGAGCCTTCCCTTAAGTATACCTCAGCTATTCCTCCTCACTCAGTGTGCCAGCGTCCAAAACGTGCTGACACCTCTCATTCAGCAGCATCTCCTCCTCTTGTCTGTTCTCTCATTCTCTCTGACTCTGTCTCTTCTCTAGCTCTCATTCTTGTTCTCACTCACTCTTTCTATACTTTAAGTGTTTTGATTCTTGCTGTAATTTCAGCGAGAATTCTGGAAGAAGCAAATACAAATGCATGTGTTCAATCTGTCATAACCAGATGTTCACAGTCTTATACTTTTATTTTGTAGTCACATGAAATATTTCTGTACTTTAGTCTAGTTTGTTTATCCATAGAACTTTAGGTGTTACCCAAACTCAAATACTAACAACCTAAGAACTACTTTCAGGGGAAATAGTGCCAAAAGCATTTCATTTCTCTGTTATTTTTTAGGGAGTAAACCAAGCAAAGTAAGCTGACCTCCTTCCATAAATTTATTTTCATAGCATCTCACTCTTATCTAGATTCCAGAAGTTTGGGCCAATAATCAATTTGTGGCAGATGCCTCATCAATTTCTTGAAAGGAAAGAGAGAGAAGAAAGCAAGGAAAGGAGGAAAGAAGGGAGGGGGGAAAGGAAGGAAAGAGAAAGAACCAAAGTTCAAGAAAATGATTAAAAAAAAAAAAAAGAAGATTGGCCCAAATAAATAGCCACACTAAGAAAAGCTATGTTAGGTTACTAAATAAGAAAAGAAATTACAGAAAGTCATCTGAATTTAAGATAACTCTTAAATTAATGATACGAAGAAGGTCGTTACGCATTTTATATCACTGAATGTTAACTGTGACTTTCCATTCATTCATTAAATATGTATCCAAAAATGCATATAAAAAGCACCATATCCAGCAAAAACCTATCTATATGGGAAATTTTAGTAATTACATGCCCAGACTACCTTCTAATTAAATACTCACTCTATTGTTGCCCTGAAAGGTACCTACTGTTGGCATGGATATATGGATGAATGAATGTATATATACATATATCCCCCACTCTGGCGCCCAAACAAATTTAATTCAGCTTGCCTAAAGAATCTGACTTAGATTATCTTTTATACATTATTTGAATATATTTTCACTTTTCTGAGTATATTTATGACAAATTTGTCTATCTGAATTCATATAATTCTCTCTATACTGGGCTATACTCAGTTATAGGCCAATAACTTAAAAAAAAATTATATCAACAGCAATGCTTCTGCTGTAGCCGTGATCATATTTTTGAGCTTAAAAAGATGGCATACTTGGTAGTCAGATTGACCTTGTTTTAATTCC
This sequence comes from Loxodonta africana, assembly GCF_030014295.1. Lineage (NCBI taxonomy): Eukaryota > Metazoa > Chordata > Mammalia > Proboscidea > Elephantidae > Loxodonta > Loxodonta africana. Next base: position 62,312,577 of record NC_087358.1, read on the forward strand.
CAGCTCTCCCCAGTAGGAAAATGGACATAATGCTATCTATTTTGCAGGTTATTGTGAGGACTGAATAACATAATGCATGTAAAGAACTTAGCAAGAACTTAGCATATTGTAGGTACCCAATAAATAAAAGCTATTAAAATCAGAACATGGGAATAGATTGAAACCTTTAAATTCTTTAAATGTACATATTTTCCACATGACTGGTTTTTCATTTTCCTATTTAGGTAGCACATTACTGGTAAACTGGTCAACCACAAGCAATGTGTTAGCCACTGAGGAGTGATGGGGAAGACTCTTAAAAGGCAATTAGGGAAAATAATATTAAAGTTGGGGAAAAAGGGGAGCTCTGGGGGAAAAAAAGTGGGGAAAGTATTTGACTCTGGGTCAGTTTCTTAACCTTTTTGGGACTCAGTTTAACTGCAAAGTTAGGAAGTTGTATTAAGTCCCTCCAGATGTCCATGATAAAAAACTTCTGTGGTCAAATAACTCTAAAACATGCTTCTCATTTCCTGCCTTCCCTCTCCCCCAATTCTAGAAGATTCACACCACATATTAGTATATTCAAGGCACCTGTTCAATTTCACAAACTTGACAACTTGTATATTAAAAATTTACTTGACTACAGATTCTCCCCCCACCACCGCAAGTAATACTTATTACCATACCTGGGAATGAGTTGACCTGCAACCTCACATCCTGGCATCTGTATATACTTCTCTGAAGCTTAAAACTTCAGCTAAACGTTCCGATTAAGGAAAAAGGGAAAACATACAGGTGGCAATTCTTATTTATTGATGCTTGTTCCTACAGCAGCATACAACTTCTAGAGTGTAAGAAAAATCTATCACAATTTCAGTGAAACTAGACATTTCTAAGTATAGTTTAATATCTCATCTCTATGTGGTACCATCATAATCTTGGATAGTTGATCACCAAACCACTGGCTGAATAGTTGATTTGCTTTGGTTATGAAGATAGGCCGATTACTGGGGTACATCTGGCCATTTTGGCAATCAATGAATGAAATGAATCAACCATGTAGTGATCAGAATGACTGCTCCATGATCAACATGACCTGAACAGACAATAACTGTGGGTGAAGCTAATCCTTAGGCCGTAGGACTGTACCAGAATACAACTCAAATGGGCATTCATGATGGACATTTCCCAATGCTATAAGTATAAATTAAACGGAATTATTTTTAAGTTAGTAAAATACTTTCCTTTTTTTTTTCCTCTCAAGCAACAGATTTTAACTTTCATATACAAGGAAGAGATTGTCCTAAATGTTCCTGGAAACAAAAGCATGTGTTGCAGGAAAAAGGCCAAAGATCCTACCAGGAAAAGATCTAGGAGCCAGATGTCAGCTCTGTCGGTAACTTCACATGTTGTTGTTAGTTGCTGCCGAGTCAATTCCGACTCATGATGACCCCATGTGTACACAGTAGAACTGCTCCATAGGGTTTTTTTTTTTTTTAAATAATATTTTATTGTGTTTTCAATGAAAGTTTACAGAATAAATTAAGTTCCCATCTAACAATTACTACACAAATTGTTCAGAGACCCTGGTTACATTTTTCACAATGTGTTGATGTTCTCATTAATTCCATTCTGGATGTTTTGCTTCCAATTAATCTAGTTGCCCTGTCCCCTTACCCTTTCATCTTTGCTATAGATTAACTGTTGACCATTTGGTCTCATAGAGATGATTTTTTAAAGGTGTACAGTACTTGCTGGCAATATTCTTTATTTTATAAGCCAATCTGTTATTTAGTTAAAAGGTGCCCTCAGACGCCAGTTTCATTTCAAGATCTATGGAGTATCTCAAGGTGATCATCTCGGGAGTGGAGTCCTCTAATCTCCATCAGTCCAATAAGCCTGGACTTTTTAAGAATTTGAGTTCCATTCCACATGTTTCTGCCCTTCTATCAGGATCCACCCATTGTGGCCCTGATCTAAATGGTCATTAGCGGTAGCTGGGTACCATCTAATTCTTCTGGTCTCAGAGTAGATGAGGCTGTGGTTCCTGTAGACTGTCTTCAGACTAGTTTCTTCTCTGAGTCTTTAGTTTCTGTCTTTCTCTTTTGCTTCAGATGAGACCCTCCATAGGGTTTTCAATAGCTTATTCTTTGGAAGCAGATGACCAGGCCTTTCTTCTGAGGTGGACTCAAACCTCCAATCTTTTGGTTAGCAGCCAAGTGCATTAACTGTTTGGACCATCTAGGGTAATGCAAAGTATATCTAGGGATGCACGCAGCTCTAGAGGAGGCTAATTGCTCAGCAAGGGAATATAATTAGCCCACTTTTTGATGAGAACAGGAGTTCAAACTGGTTCTTTCTGGTTCAACACCCCCGAATTTGCATTTCCACCCCAGATATACTTAATCAGGATCTACAGTTTAACAAGATCCCAAGTGATTTTCATACATAATAAATTTTGAGACCCACTGCTCTACTAGTGGTTCTCAGAATTGGTCCCTAACCAGCAGCATTAGCATCACCCGAGAACTTGTTAGAAAAGCAAATTATCAGCAGGGGTTCAAAGAGAATAAATTGGGTCAAAGCCCTGGGTGAGAAGCACTCATGACACTGAAAAGCAGAATTAGGCAGGCAGGCGAAAGCAGTTGGTTCATCATAAACACAAAGACAAGCCTGGACAGCAATGCAGAGAACAAGCCACTGAAGAGTAACTGTACAAGTCCCTGCCCTCTCTCTGCTGGGCCCACTGAGGAGGCCTAGTGCCTCAGACACCAAGACAAATGCTGCATAGATTATTGCCAAATGCTTGATTTTCCTACTCAATCTTATCTTATGATTATTTAATGTTGAAGAAATAGATTCAGAACAAAATCATGTAGAAGGTATGTGTTATATGTAATGTTACGTGATTATCAATCATCAATTTTCAATTAGTTTTATAATACCACGGCCTTTTCCCCCCTGGATTTTAGAATTAAAACGCCTCTTTCCCTTGATCTTTGCTTCCTAGTTAATTTTCCTATTTATTTCAATATCTGGTCTTCATGAAAGATATTAATGAAATGCCAAAGAATGTTCTGGGTATGTTTCAACTCAGGAAGTCAGCTGGCAAAATTAACATTTAGAAGTAGGCACCACTGGTTATTTCACACATTATTAACTTATATTACAATTCAAATAAGATTACAGCTGGCAAAAAAAAAAAAAAAAAAACTCTTCTGTAAAGTGATCTCAAACATAATAGGCTTAATCAGAGATAAATTAAATTAGGCAGCCATGCATACTATAGCATATTAATTCTGAGTAGTTATTAAATACATTTTCTGTTATCAGTGGTGTGAAAAGCATTATACGCAAACAAATTCTTCAAGAGGGTAGCAAATAAAGTTTATGTTTGGGATGTTATGTGCCCGACATCTTCCCATGCCTTCTTATAAATGTTAAATAATCATTTCTGCTAATAATGGCACTGGGTTAAGCCCTCATAAATGAGTCAACTTCACTCCCAAGCAATTAGTCAAAATAACAGCAAACTAAACTGCCACTGTGGTTTTGGATTTTTCCAAAGAGACCTTTTCTATGGCAATGTATAAAAGAAGGCATTAGTGAGTCATAGCTGGAGAAAAACTGTCTAAAATAGAAGGTAGTGAATACTCACTATGGTAAAAACGGACGCATTGCATCCTCTGTTTTGGGTGACCTATTTTGCCTTAAAAATAAAAAAATAAATAAAAAAAAAAATTATATTTTATTTTTAATGTTGCCTTAGATTGCTCAAAGAATGAAATTACTGAGGATGAGGGCTACTTTGCAAACAAGATCCTATCCTTCTTTCTTTCCTTAAAGGGTGGTAATCTAAGCTAGTAAGCTAGCACTCAGATTCCACATGCTGGCAAACGTGCTTTTGTGAAAGAAGATAAAAAGTTACATCTAAGAATCGACTTGAGGGCACTGGGTATATACACATACACAGCTGCATACAAACACACATATAAAATGTATATTACCTTCTATGGTGCATTTTTACAATATTGTCTTATTATTTCATTAATCAACTAAACCAAAACCAAGCCTATTGCTGTCAAGTCGATTCTGAGTTATAGCAACCCTATAAGACAGAGTAGAACTGCCCCATAGAGCTTCCAAGAAGTGCCTGGTGGATTCAAACTGCCGACCTTTTGGTTAGCGGCTGTAGCACTTAACCACTAAGCCACCAGGGTTTCCCATTAATCAACTAGGCCCTTTAATTTCTGTATCCAGAAGCATTGCAAGTAACTAGACATGACCTCCAAGTCTCAGAAACATGTTTGACATTCTTTGTGCCTTGCACGTTTAGAACTCAATGTAAGGTGACAAGAACATTAAGCTGCCCAGTGAGCAAAATGTGAAACTAATCACTATCTGTTCTCAGCCGTGGGTATAATAACTGGCAAATTAAAGTGCCCAAGAATAACTGGGCCACCTGCATCAGAAAGCATCACCTTGGAATGGCTAATGAAGACAAATGTACACAACTAGCTTTATTGACAACACCTTCAAACACTGACAGACAGAAAAAAACATTACAGTATCTACTTCATTTACTGTAAAGTCACACCATGTAGAATTTTTATTCTTTAAAGGGAGAAAAAAGAAAAGAAAAAAAAGCCCTCAATATCTTGTATATGCATAATGGTTGAATTACAACTATTATTACTGGAAACCCAATGCTTTTCTTCTTAAGCTGGCAAACTTTGATCAACTTGCTTATTAAAATATTGAATTTGTAGCTTTATTACAACTAGGATCAAATACATTTAAAGTCTACAAAAAAGGGAATACTTTAGTTTTAATAAACTTGCTACTATTCACTCATTCATCCAGTTCATTCATTCCACACTTGCTGAATACCTACTACGTGCCAGCATTGAGCTTGATATCTGGCAGAGAAAAATGAATGGCATCTTCTTAAGGAGCTTGTCAACAATTGAAGGGAAAAAGCATGCAAACGGATAACTATGATGGACTATGTGTCACTGTAGAAAGATTTTCTGAGTGCCTCCTCCCTTTTTGAGACTTCAAGAACAGAAGACTCTCGAGTTGAATTCTAAGACAATTTCCGAAGAGGTTTTGAGGCTGAACAAGCTTGAGAATGGTCTTCCAAGTTAAAAGAATAGCATGTGAGAAATCAACAGAAAAGGTCATGGTCTGCTTGAGGGAAAGAAACTGCCTTCAGAATATATGAAGGAAATACATACAGGAGGCAAGAGGTCAACCGAAGATGAAGATGAAAGGCTAGGCAAGGGTGAGAACATGAAGGGCTCTAGATAACATGTCAAGGAGTCTGGATTTAATTCTGTAGGACAGCGGTTTCAAAAATATTTGCCAGAGAGCCTCAGGGTCCTGGGGAAAGGAAGCACCAGAATAGAGGCAGGGAAAGGAGTAAGGGAGAGGCCAGGTGGTCGGGACTCTGGACTCTGCAACCTCACTTCAACCACAGTGGCTTTGCTAACCATCTGTTTTATGTATTGAGCCTTCTTTTTAAATAACTATTTTGGAATAATTTTAGATTTACAGAACGGTTGGAAAGATAATACAGAGAGTTTCCACGTACCCACACCCAGTTTCCTCTATTGCTAACATCTTACATTACCATGATACACTGGTCACAGCTAAGAAACCAACCTTGGCGCATTACTGTTAAACTAAACTCCAGGCTTTATTCTTACTTCACCGTTTTTCCACCCACGTCCTTTTCCTATTCCACGATCCAATCCAGGATACCATATTGCATTTAGTCATCACAGATGTCATGTTTCCTTAGCCTCCTCTGGTCTGTGACCATTTCCCATTTCTCAGTCTTTCCTTATTTCCCAAGACCAAGACCATATTAGCCAAGTATTAGAATGTCCCTCAACTTGGGTTTGTCTCACAGAGGTAATGTGGATATGCCCCTTTCATCCTATCAAATTGTATCACATCAAGGGGCACACGATATCAACATGACTTATCACTGGTGATATTAACCTTGATCGCGTGGTTAAAGCACTGTTTGCCGAGTTTTGCCGCTGTAAAGTTACTGTTTTTCCTCTTTACATACCCTCTTCTTTGAAAGTCAGTCACTGAAATTCAGCCCACACTGAAGAGGAAGGATAAGCTTCAGCTCCTGGAGAGGGGGGGTGTCTACCTACTTACATTAATTGAAATTCTTCTATAGGAAAGACTTGTTCCTCCATTCCACTTATTTATTTACTTAAAAATATATCCGTACGGACTCACTGATATCTACTTTGTACTTGAGGTTGCAATCCAACACGATGTAATTTCGTTCTTCAAATAGTTTCAGCTTTGGCCATTGAGAGGTTGTTCCAGTTGGCTTCCAAGACACACCCTCATCTTTTCCTTTCTGGGGGACACTTTACTGCTTTGGAGCCCTGTTGATACAGTAGTTAAGAGCTAAAACTGCTCACCAAAAGTTCGGCAGTTCAAATCCACCAGCTGCTCCTTGGAAACCCTGTGAAGCAGTTCTACTCTGTCCTATAGGATCACTATGAGTCAGGTGCAACTAAATGGCAGTGGATTTTTTTTTTTTCAGAGAAATCACAGTCTCACCATCCACCAACCATTCACTTATTTTTTAACCCCAGTATTTGAACCCTCTTTTGAAGATAAATTTCTGTTAATTTAAAATAATAACAGAAAAAAGTCTTAAAAACCAACACTGTAAGAGAAGGCCATTAAATTGTTTAATGAAGAAAAGTGACAGGATCAGTTTACATTTTTTTTTAAGTTTTTAATCCAGTCAGTCTCTCACACAGAAACTATTATATACACCTTGCTACATACTCCCAATTGCTCTCCCCCTAATGAGACAGCCCACTCCCTCCCTCCACTCTCTCTTTTCATGTCCGTTTTGTCAGCTTCTAACCCCCTCCACCCTCTCATCTCCTCTCCAGGGAGGAGATGCCAACATAGTCTCAAGCGTCCACCTGATCCAAGAAGCTCGCTCCTCACCAGCATCCCTCTCCAAACCATTGTCCAGTCCAATCCATGCCTGAAGAGTTGGCTTCGGAAATGGTTCCTGTCCTGGGCCAACAGAAGGTCTGGGGGCCATGACCATCGGGGTCCTTCTAGTCTCAGTCAGACCATTAAGTCTGGTCTTTTTACGAGAATTTGGGGTCTGCATCCCACTGCTCTCCTGCTCCCTCAGGGGTTTTCTGTTGTGTTCCTTGTCAGGGCAGTCATTGGTTGTAGCCAGACACCATCTAGCTCTTCTGGTCTCAGGCTGATGTAGTCTCTGGTTTATGTGGCCCTTTCTGTCTCTTGGGCTCGTAATTACCTTGTGCCCTTGGTGTTCTTCATTCTCTTTTGATCTAGGTGGGTTGAGACTCATTGATGCATCTTAGATGGCCGCTTGCTAGCTTTTAAGACCCCAGAGGCCACTCTCCAAAGTGGGATGCAGAATGTTTTCTTAATTGATTTTATTATGCCAATTGACTCAGATGTCCCCTGAAGCCATGGTCCCCAAACCCCCGCCCCTGCTATGCTGGCCTTTGAAGCATTCAGTTTATTCAGGAAACTTCTTCGCTTTTGGTTTAGTCCAGCTGTGCTGTCCTCGCCTGTATTCTGTGTTGCCTTTCCCGTCACCTAAAGTAATTCTTATCTAATACCCCTCTCCCACCCTTCCTACCCCCCCATAACCATCAAAGAATATTTTCCTCTCTGTTTAAACTATTTCTCGAGTTTATATAATAGTGGTCTTATGCAATATTAGTCCTTTTGCAACTAATTTTTTTTTTAATTTCACTTAGCATAATGCCTTCCAGATTCCTCCATGACAGGAAACGTTTCACAGATTAATCAATGTTCTTTATCGATGCATAGTATTCCATTGTGTGAATATACCATAATTTATTTATCCATTCTTTGATGGGCACCTTGCTTGCTTCCATCTTTTTGCTATTGGAAACGGTGCTGCAATGAACATGGGTGTGCATATATCTGTTCATGAAAAGGCTCTTATTTCTCTAGGATATATTCCAAGGAGTGGGATTGCTGGATGGTATGGTAGTTCTATTTCTAGCTTTTTAAGGAAGCACCAAATTGATTTCCAAAGTGGTTGTGCCATTTTACATTCCCACCAACAGTGTATAAGCATTCCAATTTCTCCAGAGCCTTTCCAACACTTATTGTTTTGTGTTTCTTGGATTCATAACAGTCTTGTTGGAGTGAGATGAAATCTCATTGTAGTTTTGATTTGCATTTCTCTAATGTCTAATGATTATGAGCATTTCCTCATGTACTGCTAGCTACCTGAATGTCTTCTTTAGTGAAGAGTCTATTCATATCTTTTGCCCATTTTTGAATTGGATTATGTCTTTTTGTAGTTGAGTTTTTGCAGTATCATATAGATTTTCGAGATCAGGCGCTGATTGGAAATGTCATAGCTAAAAACTTTTTCCCAGTCTGTAGATAATCTTTTCACTCGTTTGGTGAAGTCCTTGGATGAGCATAAACCCAGATAGGTGTTTGATTTTTAGGAGCTTCCAGTTACCTACTTTTTCTTCTGCATCATTAGTAATGTTTTCTATACTGCTTATGCCATGTATTAGGGCTCCTAACATTATCCTTATTTTTTCTGCCATGATCTTTATCGTTTTAGATTTTATATTTAGGTCTTTGATCCATTATCAGCCCATTTTCGTGCAAGGAGTGAGGTATCAGTCTTGTTTCATTTTTTTGCAGATGGATATCCAGTTCTGCCAGCACCATTTGTTAAAAAGACTGTCTTTTCCCCACTCAACAGTTTTGGGGCCTTTGTCAAATATCAACTGTTCATATGTGGATGGATTTATGTCTGGATTCTCAATTCTGTTCCATTGGTCTATGTATCTGTTGTTGTACCAGTACCAGGCTGTTTTGACTACTGTGGCGGTATAATAGGTTCTAAAATCAGGTAGAGTAAGGCCTCCCACTTTGTTCTTCCTTTTCAGAAATGTTTTACTTATCCGGGGCCTCTTTCCCTTCCATATGAAGTTGGTGGTTTGTTTCTCCATCTCATTAAAGAACGTCGTTGGAATTTGGGTAGAACTGCATTAAATCTATAGATCTCTTTTGGTAAAACAGACATTTTTATAATGTTAAGTCTTCCTGTGCATGAATAAGGTATGTTTTTCCACTTAGGTAGGTCTCTTTTGGTTTCTTACAGAAGTGTTTTGCAGTTTTCTTTGTATAAGTCTTTTATATCTCTGGTAAGATTTACTCCTAAGTATTTTATCTTCTTGGGGGCTACTGTAAATGACATTAATTTGGTGATTTCCTCTTCCATGTTCTTTTTGTTGGTTTAGAGGAATCCAACCGATTTTTGTATGTTTATCTTGTATCCCAATACTCTGCTGAACTCTTCTATTAGTTTCAGTAGTTTTCTGGAGGATTCCTTAGGGTTTTCTACGTATAAGATCATGTCCTCTGTAAACAGAGATACTTTTACTTCTTTCTTGCCAATCTGGATGCCCTTTATTTCTTTATCTAGCCTAATTTCTCTGGCTAGGACTTTTTTTTTTTTTTTTTTTTTTTTAGGACCTCTAGCACAATGTTGAATAAGAGCAGTGATAAAGGGCATCCTTGTCTGGTTCCCAATTTCAATGGGAATGCTTTCAGGCTCTCTCCATTTAGGATGATGTTGGCTATTGGCTTTGTATAAATGCCCTTTATTATATTGAGGAATTTTCCTTCTATTCTTATTTTGCTGAGAGTTTTTATCATGAATGGGTGTTGAACTTTGCCAAATGCGTTTTCTGCATCAATTGGTAAAATCATGTGATTCTTGTCTTTTGTTTTATTTATGTGATGGATTACATTAATTGTTTTTCTAATGTTGAACCATCTCTACATAACTGGTATGAATGCCACTTGGTTATGGTGAATTATTTTTTTTTGATATGCTGTTGAATTCTGTTGGCTAGAATTTTGTTGAGGATTTTTGCATCTAAGTTCATGAGGGATGTAGGTCTGTAATTTTCTTTTTCGGTGGTGTCTTTACCTGGTTTTGGTATCAGGGATATGGTGGCTTCATAGAATGAGTTTGAGTATGCTGTGAAATACCTTTAGTAGTAGTGGTGTTAACTCTTCTCTGAAAGTTTAGTAGAACTCTGCAGTGAAGCCATCCAGACCAAGGCTTTTTTTTGGTTGGGAGTTTTTTTATTATGTTTTCAATGTCTTCTTTTGTTATGGGTCTATTTAGTTGTTCTACCTCTGTTTGTGTTAGTTTAGGTAGGTAGTGTGTTCCTAGGAATTCATCCATTTCTTCTAGGTTTTCAAATTTGTTAGAGTACAATTTTTCATAGTAATCTGATATGATTCTTTTAATTTCAGTTGGGTCTGTTGCAATATCGCCCATCTCATTTCTTATTTGGGTTATTTGCTTCCTCTCCTGTTTTTCTTTTGTCAGTTTGGCCAATGGTTTATCAATTCTGTTGATTTTTTCAAAGAACCAGCTTTTGGTCTTGCTAATTCTTTGAATTGTTTTCCTGTTTTCTATTTCATTCAGTTCTGCTCTAATTTTTATTATTTGTTTTCTTCTGGTGCCTGAGGGTTTCTTTTGTTGCTCTCTATTTGTTCAAGTTGTAGGGATAATTCTCCAACTTTGGCCCTTTCTTCTTTTTGTACGAGTGCATTTTTTGATATAAATTGACCTCTGAGCACTGCTTCAGCTCTGTCCCAAATGTTCTGATAGGAAGTGTTTTCATTATCATTGGATTCTCTGAATTTCTTTATTCCATCCTTAATGTCTTCTCTAATCCAGTTTTTTTAAAGCAGGGTATTGTTCAGTTTCCAAGTGTTTGATTTCTTTTCCCTGTTTTTTTCTGTTATTGATTTGCACTTTTATGGCCTTACGGTAAGAGAAGATGCTTTGTAATATTTCAAAGTTTTGGATTCTGCTAAGGCTTGCTTTATGACCTAATACATGGTCTATTCTACAGGATGTTCCATGTGCACTAGAAAAGAAAGTATACTCGGCTGCTGTTGGGTGGAGGGTTCTGTATATGTCTGTGAGGTCAAGTTGGTTGATTGTGGCATTTAGATCTTCCGTGTCTTTACTGAGCTGCTTTCTGGATGTCCTGTTCTTCACCGAAAGTGGTGTGTTGAAATCTCATACTATTACTGTGGAGCTGTCTATCTTACTTGTCGATGCTGAGTTTGTTTTATGTATCTTGCAGTCCCGTCGTTGGGTGCATAAATATTTAATATGGGTGTATCTTCTTGGTGTATTGTCCCTTTAATCATTATATAGTGTCCTTCCTTATCCTTTCTGATGGATTTTACTTTAAAGTCTATTTTGTCAGAAATTAACATTGCCACTCCTGCTCTTTTTTGATTGTTGTTTGCTTGATATACTTTTTTTGATTCTTTGAGTTTTAGTTTGTTTGTGTCTCTAAGTCTAAGGTGTGTCTCTTGTAGGCAGCACATAGACGGATCTTGTTTTTTAATCCATTCTGCCACTCTGTCTCTTTATTGGCGCATTTAGTCCATTCACGTTCAGCGTAATTATGGATAGGTATGAATTTACTGCTATCATTTTGATGTCTTTTTTTGGGTGTTGTTGACAGTTTCTTTTTTCCCACTTAATTTTATGTGCTAAGTAGATTATCTTTACATATTGTCCTTTCCTCATTTGTTGTTGTTGATTTTGTTTCTGCTGAGTCTCTATTTTTTTCTTGCATTTTATTTTGATGAGTAGGATAGTTTGTCTCCTTTGTGGTTACCTTATTATTTAGCCCTATTTTTCTAAATTTAAACCTAACTTTTATTTCTTTGTATCACCATATCTTCCTCCTCATATGGAAGATCTATGGTTACATTTCTCAGTCCCTCTTTATTGTTTTAATGTTGTCTTCTTTTATGTAATAACATTGCTGTTACACTGTTTTGAGCATTTTTCTAATCTTGCTTTTTTTTTTTTTTTATTTTTTCCTGTCTGGGTTGACTTCTGATTGCTCAGCCCAGTGTTCTAGCCTTAGGCTGATACCTGATATTATTGATTTTCTAACCAAAGAACTTCCTTCAGTATTTCCTGTAGTTTTGGTTTGATTTTTATAAATTCCCTAAACTTCTGTTTATCTGAAAATGTCTTAATGTCACCTTCACATGTAAGAGACAGTTTTCCTGGATATATGATTCTTGGCTGGCAATTCTTTTCCTTCAATTTTTTAAATAAGTCATCCCGTTGCCTTCTTGCCTGCATGGTTTCTGCGGAGTAGTCTGAGCTTACTCTTATCGGCTCTCCTTTGTAGGTGACTTTTCGTTTATCCCTAGCTGCTCTTAAAATTGTCTCTTTATCTTTGGTTTTGGCAAGTTTGATTATAATATGTCTTGGTGACTTTCTTTTAACATTTACCTTATGTGGAGTTCGATGAGTATCTTGCATAGATATCTTCTCGTCTTTCATGGTATCAGGGAAGTTTTCTGCCAACAAATCTTCAACAATTTTCTCTGTATTTTCTGTTATCCCTCCCTGTTCTGGTACTCCAATCACTCGTAGGTTATTTCTCTTGATAGAGTCCCATATGATTCTTAAGGTTTCTTCATTTTTTTAAATTCTTTTACCTGATTTTTCTTCAACTATATTAGTGCCAAGTGCTTTATCTTCAAGTTCAAAAATTCTGGCTTTTACTTGCTTAATTCTGCTCCTCTGACTTTCTATTGAGTTGTCTACTTCTGTAATTTTATTGATAATCTTCTGAATTTCTGATTGCTGTCTATGGATTTTTCCTGCTTATTAATTTTTTCATCATGTTCCTGAATAATCTTTTTAATTTCTTCAATTGCTTTATCTGTGTGTTCTTTGGCTTGTTCTGCGTATTGCTTCATTTCCTTCTTGGTGTCTTGAAGGGTTCTGTATATTAATCTTTTGTATTCTGCCTCTGGTAATTCCAGTAATGCACTTTCATCTAGAAGATCCCTGGATTCTTTGTTTTGAGAGCTTATTGAGGTGATCATGGTCTGTTTCTTTATAAGATTTGATATTGACTGTTGTCTCCGAGCCGTCTATAAGTTATTGTATTAGTTTATTTTATGTTTGCTTACTGTGTCATAGCTTCTTGCTTTGTTTTGTTTTGATATGTTCAAATGGTTGCTTGAGTGAGCTAGCTTGATTATTTTTTGCCTCTGGAGCCCTGACATCCTGTCTCCAGATGGCTAGAGCTGTTATCCAGTATATCATTCTAGGAGTCCATTCACTTTTCTTGTATGAATTCAGCTCAGGTGTCCAGGTAGCTGATCATCAAATGTGTGATACAGGCTCTGTCCTACAGTCTTAGAGGGGCAGGGGTAATTGGTGTAGCTACCGGTATCTGGTTGCAGTAGGGGGTCACACTCTGAACAAGGCAGGGGGCTGAGAATCGTTCCCCACTTGTCTCTGAGGAAAGCGTGGCCCTGATCCCTTGAGCATAAAGGTAGGTGGGCTCTGCAGACAGAACATGGGCACCCAATGTTTTTGGTTGTAAGGACTGAGAGGTACCAGTTATCCTTGGACCCCTGGCACGGGTGGCTGGGTGACCTGAGTGGAGCTACCAGTCCTTAGGCCCCTGATGTGGGTAGGTGAGGACCCTGTTTAATAGGCAAAGCAATGTCAAACATCAAACATCCAACTCTCTGCCACACAGCTGAAACATTTGGAGTCTGCCAACAAGGGCCTACTTTCCTGAAATAGGCCCACACAGGTCCATGCAGAGGGGAAAGGTACTCAAAGTTCACAGACCGTTATGCCTGGACAGGAGTTGCTTCTGTCCTGGGCCCCCTCAGTTAGTGGAGCTGGCAAATTATCTTTTCTCCCAATTGGAATTTTTTTCTTTCTCCAAGGCTGGGAGGATGGCTCTAGGCGCTTAACAGGGCCTATCTCAGGCCCAGGGAATTTAGCCTCTGAAGCCGGCTTGGGGGTAGCGGGGGCGTGGTAAAATATATGTAAGTACTTAGGTTTTGGTGAGAGCACCATTCTTCTCTGGTTCCAAAAGTGTGAGTAGGCTGTGTGGCTTGCTGCTTCTCCCTGAGGAAACTGCGGCCAAACGCTAGTACCAGCCTGCTGCTGCCGCTCCAGGAATGGTGCCTGAGGGCTCCCCTCGATTCAGGTCCAGTAACTCCTCTCCACTTCTGAACAGTTTCTTCCTCCCCCTGCCCCTCTGTTCATTTTCTATGCTTGCCTTTGATGCTCAGGGCTCCTAGCTTGTCATAAATATACTCGTTTTACTTGCTTTTTTTGGTCTTTGTTGTGAAGAGGGCTTGCTGGAAACATCTGTCTATTCTGCCATCTTGGTTCTGCCTCCTTAGTTTACATTTTTAAAAACGGTATTCTGAGACTGAGGAAGGGATGGATCGAAGGGGGCTGGGACTCAAAGTAGGGATAAATGTTACAAAGGATGCCTTGATAGCCCGTACAGGATATTAGGGACCTAAAATAAGATAGCAGCTGTGGAAATATAAAAAAGGGATAGATTTCAGAGGTATTTTAGAAGGTGAATGCACAGAATTTAAGCAACTGGATGTGAAAAGTGAGAGGGGAGTTGGAGGTGAATATGGATTAAGTAATAAACAGTGGTGCTTTTATCTGAGTTAGAAAATGCACTGAGGAGAAAGGGTCAGGGAGCAAAATAATTGAGTCTGTGATATTTCAAATGGAATATCCACACGGACATGCCTCAAAAATACTTGAAATGGTTTCTGAATTTCTGGACAGTTATCTAAGCTGGAGAAGTGAATTTTGGGGTCTTAAGCTCAAAGGAGAAGACTGAAACCTTTGGACTGGATGAGAAGGTCAGGAATGTGTGAAAAATAAATAGATGATCATGGGTGAGAGACTAAACAACACTAACATGGGGAGATATACCATGAATTCTAATGCAAAATACATACTGTGAAAAAGAGTTTTGAATTAGGTACCATTTAGTGCTATGTAAGTATAATAGCATTATTTTTATATATTATCATCACCATAATTGATCTGTTTTCACCAAACTATTGCATGTTTCTCCTGTGTGTAGCCCCAGCAAAACCCAGTGCCGTCGAGTCAATTCCGACTCATAGCGACCCTATAGGACAGAGTAGAATTGCCCCATAGAGTTTCCAAGGAAGACAATAATTCCCATCATCCCTTGCATGTAAGTGAAACCATGTGACTAGTTCTTGACAAAGGAATGTTTGTGGAAGTAATGCTTGCCACTTGTAGCCCTAGTTCCTAAAAGCTCCTGTGGGATCTTCTACTCTGTCTTTTCCATTGATATCAGGTATCAGTATCAGGTATAAGATCCAGTGTAAGACTCTGACGCCTTAGAGGATGCAGAGCCATCAGATGAATGTAGCCTGGATCACCAAGCCACCTCTTGGAGGACAGTCACCTAGGCCATCTGTATCATATCACCAGGAAAATCTACACTGGAATTTGTGTGAGTAAGAAATAAAGTCTTATTGCATTTACCGTCTAAAATTTGGTGTTAAGTATTTCACTTATTCGACTAACACAGCTTTCATTGAAAGTATTAAGAAAACATATAAAAAATCTATTTATTTTAACTTATTTATTTTGCAGAGCCCCGGTGGCATAGTGGTTAAGTGTTTGGCTGCTAACCAAAGGTTGGCAGTTTGAATCCTCTAGGCACTCCTTGGAAACCCTGTCAGGTAGTATAATTTCAGACTTAGAGAAAAGTTGAAAAGAATAGCACAGAAAACTCCTATATAGCCTTCATTCAAATTCACCCTAAAATATCTTTTCTGAATTGCTTGAGTAAGTTACAGACATGGTATAAGATATAGATGTTATTTCATCTTTTTGCAAATTGCTTAGCACTTGTATCAGCACTATTTATTAAAGTCTTTCTTTGCCCTAGTCTTCTGAGAAGCCAATTTTATGATATACCAAATTTCCATATGTATTTGGATCTATTTCTGGATTTTTCATTCTATTCCTCTCGTCTGTTCATATGCTAGTACCACACTGTTTCTGTTACAGAGGTTTTATAGTATGTTTTAATGACTGGTAGACCTATTCCACCCTCATGCCCCATGGCTATCCTTTTTCAGTGTTTTGCTGGCTCTTCTTGCATGTTTGTTTACCCTTATGAACTTTAGTATCAGCTTGCCTAGAGCCATTTGAAAACCTTGCTCATATTCTTATTTGGATGTATTAAATTTTTAAATTAATTTAGAGAATACAGATATTTTTATGATGCTGAATGATCCTATCCAAGACCAAGGAAAACCTTACCATTTATTCAACTCTACTTTTGTGTCTTTTGGAGTGTTTTAAAATTTTCCACATAAAGGTTTTATATATTACTCATTGTTTATTCCTAAATATTTTATCCGTTTCATTGTTATTGTAAATGGAATATTTCTTTAACATATCTTTTGACTAGTTTATATAAAGCTCCTAGTTTCTGAATGTTAATTTTATATCCTGTTGCCTATTGATTTTTTTTTAAGTATCTGAATTATTTTTATCTCTATGGTTTTCCAGGTATACTGCCATATTTGCAAAAACAGATAATTTTATTTCTTTTTCTCCCAATACGGTGAAACCTGTAAGAGCTGGAACTCAATAGGACTGCCTTGTTTTTCTGGGTCTTGCCAGTTTTTCACCTTTGACAGGGTGCAATCTTACCAGTTTTCTATTGTTCCTTTCAGTGGAAAATATTTCAATTTTCTTTCTCTGAAAGATATCCACCTTAAACAGGTTCTGGCTTTCACAAGTTTTAGTGTATTTATGCTCTAATTAACTTCACTTGTGTAACGGCATTGGCTAATATCAAATACATATACAATGCTGAATAGTAGTAAAACAGTGGGCATCCTTATTGCATTCCTGATCTTAGTCAAAATGTCTCTAGTGTTTCTCCAATGTGTAAGATTCAGATTTTAGAACTAAGGCATATATATTATCGTACACAAACATATATTATACATATGCATATATACACATTACCATATAAATAAAATAATGCAAATACTTCCATACTGCAAAAATACTATGAATTCTCAGTTAGCATTTATGGAGATAATCAGGATTTTTTTCATTAGATCTATTTGTATGATAAATTATATTAATAGATTTCCTAATACTGAACCAAACTAGTATTCTTAGAGTAAATATTATGCTGCAAGAGCATAGGAGATACTATGTTGTTGATTTTGTTTTTGCTTTTTTAACATGAAGTTTGTGTGCTGTCTTCTGGTTATGCTGAGGGTATATTTTTGATATAACTATTTTTTTTCTTGTATTCTGTTTTTTTCTTTTTTAATATGGAGCCCTGGTGGCACAGTGGTTAAGAGCTCAGGCTATTAACCAAAAGGTCAGTGGTTCAAATCCAACAGCCACTCCTTGGACACCCTATGGGGCAGTTCTGCTCTGTCGTATTCTGTTTTGTCCTTTTTTAATACATGAGGAGTAATTTGGATTTAGATAGCTACTATTATCCTGGGCTACCAGATGTCTATACTTATTGTTAAATAGCTTTAGCAGGCTTTGTATCACTAAGTTCAAATAGAACAATAGTGCTTATTACTTTATCTGGGCCAGCCATAGGGTGAAAGTCAGCAGGCAGGTCCTGGTACTATATAAAACAGGAGACTTCATGTCAAAAATCTTGGTTGCAGGTCCACTCTAACAGATCTTCATGGGAAAGGCTTTGGGGCTAATGAGACCTGTACTCTAATCAAGACTCAGGCAATTACTGGCTGTGTTACCAGGGTCTCAAATTCCTGATCTTTTCAATAGGGCCCACAGGTTTGCCCTAATATTAAAGTAAAATAATAACTATATTAAGCTCCCCTCCCAAACCTCTAAGCACCAGTATACTCATTACATAGGTCTGTAAAAATTACATAACTGTATAAACAAACAAACAAAAACCCAAACTAGTTGCCACTGATTTGATACGGACTCATGGTGCCCCTGTGGGGTCGCCATGATATAACTTTACACATCTAACTAAATATAAAGTATCTTTAGGGTTAGGTCTTCTTGCATTGATAACTTGGTCTTATTATACATAAGGGATAAATTACTCATTATAGCTCATCTCTGAAAAAAATTCTTACTAATTTCAGCCTTTTTCCATCAGGGTTGGGGACCCCCATTCCTCAGCCTCTGGCAACCCCTAATTTATTTTCCATTTCTACGGATTTGCCTATTCTGGGCATTTCATATGACTTATCAATATATGGTCTTTTGTACCTGGCTTTCACTTCGTAATATGTTTTCACATATTACATATGCATGTATCGGCATTTAATTCCTTTTTTGGCTGAATGGCATTTCATTTTTTATGGATACATCGCTTTTTATTTATCATTTTATCAGTTAATTAGACATTTGCATTATTTCCACATTTTAGCTATTAGGAACAATGCTGCTATGAGCATTTATGTACAAGTTTTTGTGTGGATTATGATTTCTTTTTTTAATTAAAAAATTTTATTGTGGTAAAATACATATTACAAAAATTTGCCATTTTAACAATTTTTAAGCATACAATTGACATCAATCACATTCACAACATTGTGCAACCACTATTTCCAAAAGTTCTTCATCATCCCAAACAGAAATCAATACCCACTAAACAATAATGCCCCATTAGCCCTTCCTCCCGCCCCTGGTAACCACTTAAAAACGTTTGTCTCTATGCATTTGCCAATTTAGATATTTCATATAAGTGCAATTATACTACATTTGTCCTTTTTTGTCTGACTTATTTCACTGAGCACATTGTCATGGTCCATGCACGTTGTAGCATGTATCATAACTTTAAGTTTACTTCAGTTATTTGGGGCTAAATTTCCTCATTTATAAAATATAAATGATTAAGTAATGCCAACTATGCAGGGCTGTTTTCAGGACTAAACATGCTAACACATAAAGAACAGTTGTTTCTGGTGTGGATGAGCACTGAGGAGATATTTTAGCTACAATTTTTAGTGAGCATGGAATTCCTGTGGCCATAAAGCCATAAACATAAAAATTTCTCAGAAGCAATCAGAAGAGTACAATGTTTGTACGCTTTGTTAACATAATCGTTGTTTGTTTTATAGATAAAATCAGATTCACTGGGATTTTCCTTTTTTTTTCCTACGTGTAGATGTCATTTATTAGGACTCCTAATGAATGAACTAGTAGAAAGGAAATACTGTATTTTTCAAAAACCCATAAAGTGTTATTTTTAGAAATGGTATTTCCTTGACTTTCATCCCAGGAAAATGCTAACACACTGCATGGAGCATGCTGCCCCAGAAAGGAAAGCCTGCCAGATGCCACAGCAATAAATAGACTAGGGCCTTGGAGACAAAACATAAAATGAGAACATGGAGAATTATAGCTCGGATACCCTTCCCATCTGGCATTTAGCCCACTGACATTATGATTTTGGAAATTCACCTTTGTAGACCACCTTTAATTAATGTTCTTATTTACTTGTTTAGCAAACATTTAAATCACAGTTTATTATGTGCAAAGTTCTAAGCATGCCCTCCACGGCCTTTAATATTCAAAGTTAGCCACCTAAAGCTAGGTAAGGTAATTTATGGGGCGGGGGGGGGATGTCTAGCTTCAGTATGACAAGGGGTTAATACTACTTAGGGCCTGCCACTTTGTTTCGCAATATTCATTTGAAAAACACAATTCTGGTGCTTTTAATCAATAAATTAAGCGATAGCACATTTTCACAAAAGACAGGAATTCTCAGGCAGAAAAAACAGGTAGTGAAGTTTCTTAGGTAGATTAAGTCTCGCTTTGCTAAGAAGTGCATAAGTGAAAACCCGTTTTTATAAAGGATGTTTTCTATGGGGGTTATCAGTATTATTGCTTTTATAAATAGATATTTCCAATGCAAGTGGGATTTCTTAACATGATATCTTTTACTTTCAATTAGTAATATTTCTGATAAGAAAACTGAGCTCCAGAATGCTGAAAATTAATTGTTTTATTCTATTATGACTGCTATCCTTTAGGTTCTCAAATACATGTACTTGTGACAATTCTAAGAAACTGTGATTAATGAATTTTTACCCTGGATTTTAAAACAAACAAAAAATTCTTTTAAATTAAAAGTACATTCCATTCCCTTAGCTCATCTTTATTTCAGGATTATACGTTCTCTGCTAAAATTGAGGATGGAATTTCTAATAGTGGTGGCATTGTTTAGCAAATAGCTAGCTGCCTTTGTGTGTGAAGAATATCGAATGAATGGGATGGCCCCAGAAATGCTATCTGGAAAACTTTAGCCTATAGTATTTATTCAAATGTTGTCCATATTTTCAGAAAAAAAAAAATTTTTTTTTGAAAAATGTTTTCCTCATAAAAATATGTAGCGCCCTTCTGTCTATTTAAGAAAGGAACCCTGACCCCTACTTCCAACACACAGAGAAACCCAGGCTATTGATAGAATCAAATGATAAAATCAAAGAACAACTTGGCTGCATGTCACATTCTGGGAAAAAAGAGGGAAAAAAACCCTGGTCAGCAGCCACCCCGCCTTACCCTTATCTTCCCTCCTGCACAGCCCTCCCGCTGTAGGGGTACCGGGACGCTGGTACCTGTGACCTCTTTCACTGAGTGGAGACAAGCTGTGAGTCAGATGCCCCGTACTTCAATATCTTACTAGTCTTCCCCTTGAATCAAACTTTACTGTGAAGAGGAGATAAAATGTTATATGTAAATAAAAATACACAGTCACTTGGAAATCATCTTTCTGAGTTATACCACCAGTACACTTGTAATCTGAAAGCTCCTTTCAATCTAAACAGTAATAAATTCGTCAGAGAAGTTGATTAGGAAGACTTATCTTCAAATTAAGTTTACCGCTGACTTTGGGAGAATCTACTGTTTTTGTTTCTTGTTGCTGTTAGGTGCTGCTGAGTCGCTTCTGACTCATAGTGACTCTAAATACAATAGAACCAAATACTGCCTGGCCCTGTGCCACCCTCACAATCACTGCTGTGTTTGAACCCAATGTTGCAGTCACTGTGTCAATCGATCTTGTTGAGCATCTTCCTCTTTTCCAGTGACCCTCTACTTTACCAAGCATGATGTCCTTCCCCAGGGACTCAGTCCCTCCTTATAACGTGTCCGAAGTACATGAGACAAAGTCTTCCCATCCTCACTTCTAAGGAGCATTCTGGTGGTACTTCTTCCAAGACAGATTTGTTCATTCTTCTGGCAGTCCATGGTATATTCAATATTCTTCATCAACACCATAATTCAAAGACATCAATTCTTCTTCAGTCTTCCCCCTTTACTGTTCAACTTTGACATGCATATAAAGAGACTGAAAATACCACGGCTTGAGTCAGTCCTCAAAGTGATGTCTTTGCTTTTCAACACTTTAAAGAAGTCTTTTGCAGCAGGTTTGCACAATGTAATACATCTTTGATTTTCTGACTGCTGCATCCATGTGCATTGATTATGAATCCAAGTAAAATGAAATCCTTGACAACTTCAATATTTTCTCCATTTATCATGATGTTGATATTGCTTATTGGTCCCGTTGCAAGGATTTTTGCTTTCTTTATGTTGTGGTGTAATCGTTACTGAGGGCAGTATTTGATCTTCATTAGGAATTGTGTCAAGTCCTCTTCACTTTCAACAAGCAAGTTTGTGCCGTCTGCATAATAGAGGTTGTTAATAAGTATTCTTCCAATCCTGATGCTGCATTCTTCTTCATATAGTCCAGTTTCTCAGATTATTTATTTGCTCAGCATATTGAACAGACTAGATTAAGTACGGTGAAAGAATACAATCCTGATGCACACTCTCCCTGATTTTAAACCACACAGTATCCCCTTGTTCTATTCAAAAGATTGTCTCTTGGTCTATGTACTGGTTCCTTATGAAGACAACTAAGTTCTGGAATTCCCATTCTTAGCAATGTTATCCCTAGTTTGTTATGATCCACAGTCAAATGCCTTTGCATAGTCAATGAAGCATAGGTAAACATCATTCTGGCATTCTCTGCTTTCGTCAAGATCCATCTGACATCAGCAATGATATCCCTCCTTCTACATCCTCCTCTGAATCTGGCTGATATTTCTGGCAGTTCCTTGTCAATGTACTATTACAACCATTTTTGAATGACCTTCAGCAAAATTTAGCTCATGTGTGATATTAATGATATCGTTTGATAATTCCTACATTCGTTTGAGTCACTTTCTTTGGAAAGGGCATAAACATGGATCTCTTCCAGTCAGTTGGCCACATAGCTGTGTTCCAGATTTCTTGGCATAAACGAATGAGCGCCTCCAGTGCTGCATCCATATGTTTTTCACAAATGCCTTCAGTACAGCTTGGACTTCTTTCTTCAATACTGTCGGTTCTTGATCACATGCTGCCTCCAGAAATGACTGAATGTCAACCAATTCTTTCTGATATAGTGACTTTGTGTATTCCTTCCATTTTCTTTTGTTGCTTCCTTTGTGGTTCAGTATTTTGTCCGTAGAACACTTCAGTATTGAAATTCAAGACTTGAATTTTTTTCTTCAGTTCTTTCAGCATGAGAAATGCAGAGAATGTTCCTCCCTTTTGGTTTTCTAACTCCAGGTCTTTGCATATCTCATAATAATACTTTACTTTGTCTTCTTGAGCCTCCCTTTGAAATCTTCTGTTCAGCTCTTTTACTTCAACTTTTCTCCCATTCACTTTAGCTACTCTACATTCAAGAGCAAGTTTCAGAGTCTCTGACATCCAGTTTGGTCTTTTCTTTCTTTCCTGTCTTTTTAATGACCTTTGCTTTCTTCATGTATGACGTCCTTGATGTCATTCCACAACTTGTCTGGTCTTCGGTCATTAGTGTAAAATACGTCAAATCTATTCTCGAGATGGTCTCTAAATTTAGGTGGGATATACTCAAGGTTGTACTTTGGGTCTCATGGACGTGTTTTAATTTTCTTCAGCTTCAAGATGAACTGGCATATGAGCAATTGATGATCCATTCTGGACTCTGCCCCTGGCCTTGTTCTGAATGATGATATTGATCTTCTCCAACATCTCTTTCCACAAATGTAGTTGTTTTGATTCCTGTGTATTCCATCCAGCAAGGTACACGTGTACATTCACCATTTATGTTGTTGAAAAAAGGTATTTGCAATGAATAAGTTGTTGGTCTTGAAAATTCTATCATGCAAACTCTGGTGTTGTTTTTATCATCAAGGCCATATCTTCCCACTACTGATCCTTCTTCTTTGTTTCTAACTTTTGCATTCCAATCAGCAGCAATTATCAACACATCTTGATTACATGTTTGATTAATTTCAGGCTGCAGAAATTGGTAAAAATCTTCAATTTCTTCATCTTTGGCATTAGTGGGTTGGTGTACAAATTGGAATAACAGTCATAGTAACTGGTCTTCCTTGTAGGCATATGAATATTATCCTATCACTGATAGCATTAGATTTCAGGAGAGATTTCGAAATGTTCTTTTTGAAGATGAACATGACACCACTCCTCTTCCATTTGTCATTCTCAGTATAGTGGACTATTTGATTGTCTGATTCAAAATGGCCAATACCAGTCCATTTCAGCTCACTAATGCCTACAATATTGATCTTTATGCATTCCATTTCATTTTTGATGACTGCTAAATTTCTGAGATTCATACTTCATATATTCCATGTTCTAATTATTAATGGATGATTGCAGCTGTTTCTTCTTATTTTGAGTTGTGCCACCTCAGCAAAAGAAGGTCCTGAGAGCTTGATTCCATTCATGTCATTAAGGTTGACCCTACTTTTAGGAAGCAGCTCTTCCCCAGTCATATTTGAGCGACTTCCAACCTGAGGGACTCATCTCTGGCACAATATCAAACAATGTTGCACCGCAATTCATAAGGTTTTCACTGTCCAATTTTTTCAGAAGTAGACCGCCAGGTCCTTCTTCCTAGTCTGTCTTAGCCTCAAAGCTCTGCTGAAACCCATGCCCCATGGGTGACCCTGCTGGTATTTGAAATACCGGTGGCATAGCTTCCAGCATCACAGCAACACACAAACTACCACAGTATGACAAAGTCACTTAGGATGATAAAAGGTGAAACTTACGTAATTCCTTACAGTATGGATCATATTAGAGTAAAAACATTAGGGGGAAATTAGGGATTCATGAAGCAAGCTAGGGAGAGTTGTTTTGTTTGTTTCTTGCTATTGAGGTTTTTATTAACCACAAGATTATACTACATTGCTGCATTTACTTGAAAGGGTACAACTGCCTTTAAAATCAAACCTCACAGAATTCCAACAACTGTGTCCTTCCTAAATTAATATAAGGAAATTAATTCCTTATATTAATTCTGTCTCTTTAAAAGCATCTTTGAGATTCTCTGTCCTTAATTATTTATGTCTATGTCTCAAGTATTAACGGCACACTTGAAATTTAAGATTATTCTTATGTCTCAAGTATTAACAGCCCACTTGAAATTTAAGATTTTTCTAAGTTCCGAACACTTATCAGCTTTGTTTTTTGCCTAGACCTGTTAAGCTGATTTTGTCTTCCTGAGCATTTTTAGGACTAATGCAGTGTTTATCTTTAAACTTTGCATAGCTGTCTCTGTACTAAAGAATCCAAATCCAGGTTTCAACTAATTCAAAACAAAGTTGTTGATCCTCTAATCTGAACTAAGAACCACATTTTTTTTCCACTCTTCTTTTCAGATTTAAACAGACATTATCTGAAACATTATTTGAAATCTTATAATCCAGTATTGTGACCAACCTTTCTCTTGTCAAGTCACTAGCAGCCCCTTCTTTCCTTCATCTTTCCCTCCCTCATTCCCTACTTCCTTCCTTCTTTTTTTTTTTTCTTTAATTCATATGGACCCTAGTATAAAAGAAAGGAGGAAAATGTAGAAGAATGGCAGCAGACCTATTTCTAATTACATTTCCTCATATTCCTCTTCAGGTTGGTCTTCTTGGCTGGTATCAGAACCCAGCTTCACTCAAGCTCCTATGAGAACGAACCTACAGAGAGCAAAGGAGAGGAAGGCAAGGAAGACTGTAGACCTGGTGATGACTGCGCTAAGCCCCGATGCAACAACTAACTTGCAGGCAGACAGATGGACAGAGCAGCTATTTGATGTATGTTTCTAAAATAAAGGCCACCAGGGATAAATAGTGCACACATTGTTGGACTTTCATCACAATTATTAGCAAGCATTCCAAATGAGAACCCAAGGTTATCACCAGGTCTATTATTTGGATGCATATTGATAAATATAATAAATTTACTTCTAAGAAAACAGCGCTGATAATCTTAATACTGGGAATATCAGTATTACCCCAGAATGAATTCCACTTAAAAACACATGTGAGCTCAGACTGTAGAGCATTTCCCTGCTGATTCTACAGGTACATGAGAGCTAAAGAGTCTGGTGATGCCCAGTGGAGGAGCTACAGGGAATGTGTCAGAATGTATGACAGAAACTCTATTTTCTGAGGACTTAAATTCACAGAAGTCTACCAAAAACTAAACTTGGCACAAATCTTAGCTTAGTAGAA
The DNA here is from genome assembly GCF_030014295.1 of Loxodonta africana. NCBI lineage: Eukaryota > Metazoa > Chordata > Mammalia > Proboscidea > Elephantidae > Loxodonta > Loxodonta africana. Next base: position 62,338,056 of record NC_087358.1, read on the forward strand.
CTCAATCAAATACAACAGAAATAAAGATTAAGGAGGAAAAAACTCTATGAACTTGACTTTCAGAAAAGGCCAGAACATTGCTTGCAAGAGAGACCAAAGGAAACTCTGAATACTTGGTTAACCTTTCTACATAGAAAATTACATTTGGTAAGTGTAAGATCATTTATAGCCTAATAATTTCCCATAACTTGAAGGGAATAAATAATTAAAAAGAGTAAGAACTGAATGCAGGAGAGGCTCTGACAGTTCTAGAAATAATTGCTTTCGCTCTTTAATTTTTTGAAATTGCCTTTTTTTAAATGGTGTCAACTGAACTGACTCATATACTGACTGTATAGGCAAAAATTTACAGTCATGAGCCTCATAATGTCCTTTTGGGCGATGTCCAACTGCATACATGTCCACGGTCCCCATAAGGTTATAACAGAGTTCAGGAATCATGATCAGAGAATGTGGACGTAACTGGACATAGGAAACATAACAGCTATCTGCATGCATATAAAACACTTAAGAAATACTTCTAACCTGCTCAATATTTTCATAAGTGTCACAAAGTTGTACGTGCATTTACTATTACAAACCATAGTGTCCAAATCACATAAAGTCCTATTTCAAAGAATGTATCATGGACGTTAAGTGACTCCTGACTGTAATCAAATGGTGGGGTGGTGGGGGGAACACTTAAATCTCTTAGAATAGCAAAAGAATAATAGAAATTGAGAACAGTCTAAAATCTAAGATAGATAGCTCTTAAAATTTTAAGGGATTGGTCTTTAGGGTCCTAATTAAGTTGGGAGCCATAAATGGAGGCTTTAATTATAAAGCCTCTTGGAAACTGATGCTTTCGGTTAACTCTGCTCTTTCTCTTCAGACCTGTGTTTTCAATCGCAGGAGGTCTAAGTGTTGAAGTTAAGTGTTCTGTTAGGTGAAAAATGATTACTAACAACTCGAAAATACCTCTGAGTCATGTAACCTTTACAAATATGTATTACTTTACCTGTTCAATCATTCAACAAAGACATATTTTATATGTATTAGGCAAAACTTAAGGAGCCCTGGTGATGCAATGGTTAAGCATTTAGCTGCCAACTGAAAAGTCAGTGGTCTGAACCCACCTGCAGCTCTGTGGAAGAAAAGACCTGGCAATCTGCTCCCATAAAGGTTATAGCCTAGGGAACCCTATAGGGTGGTTCTACTCTGTCCTATAGGATCTCTATGAGTTGGAATCGACTCAACAGCACACAACAACAACAGGCAAAATGCTTGACAACACCACCCTAAAATCTATCAAAACCACAAACATACATTCAAGAATTTTTGATATCTTCCATTTTTGTCATGGTACCAGATTCTACACCAACATTTAACATAAGAAACATCTTGAACTCTTTAGCATTGTGCCAGTTTTTTTTTTTTTTAAAAGAATCAGGCACATTTTTCTAATGCTACATGAAACCGAGAAACAAAAAAAAAATTTTTTTTGCTTGCTCTAGTGGTAGAAAAAAGGCCTTTAAAACCAGGCAACCTCTGTGAAAATGGAGTGTAAAATAATGGGCAAATGAACTTCAAAAAGCTTTCTCATGCACACCAACTGAACCTCAGAAGCTAAGAGTTAAAAGTAAGTCCTTCCTTCTTTCTTCCTCTCTTGTCCACCTTTGCTCTATTCCCTTTATCTTTTTTCCCTTTTTAGACACAATCATAGTCAACTGCGATGAAACTGGTAAGGCCACATTAGAAACTGCTCCTAGGAAAAATAGGTAAAAAAAAGGACAGAGACAGAGTCAAAGTAAAAACAATACAAAACACCAGAAAACTTGTATGATGACAAGAAGGAAATAAAGGTTTTACATCAGAATTTAAAGAATATTCCCTAAGTGCCTATTCTAAGGCAAGTAGAACATAACTGTACCACATAGTAAACCCTTAAGTCAACTGAGGAAGACGACATGGGAGAGGTAGGTAGTTGTCCAGAAAGGCAAAAGGCTGTTAGATGTTCTGTTATGAGAAGGTCAACATATTTACTTGTGGAAGATTATACAACAATTAACTAACAGGAATAAGATCTCAGTATATTAAGAGAGATAACGCTAAAAAAAAATTACGTTGAGGAAAAACAAGTTGCAAAGGCATATATTTAGTATGATCCCACCTATGTAAACTTAAAAATAAGATTACATACATACACACATACTTAAATTAATTGTGTGTGTGTGTGCATGTGTCATGGATGGTATAATATTCAACAACCTTATCACAGTGGTATTACCTCTGGGGAAGGTTGGTATATATATTTTTTAACAGTATTGTATTGTGTTCTTTGTGAACATTTACACAATGAATTAGGTTCCCATTTAACAACTACTACACATATTTTTGAGAGACATTGGTTACATTTTTCACAATGTTTTAACATTTGCATTAATTCCCTTCTAGATGTTCTGCTTCCAGTAATCGGATTTCCCCATCTGCTAACTCTTTCATCTTTGCTTTAGAGCAATTGTTGACCCTTTGGTCTCCTATAAATGATTTTGGCTGGTATATTTTTTGAACTTCAGAAAATAGAGATCTGAGGTTGGAGACAACAAGGCACCCTATACAAAAGCACCATGCCATCCCTCTAACAAAGACCCGAAAAACTAAGTAAAACAGATACAAACGTCAATCTTGGGACGCTAAACATCAAATGAAGAGATAAAAAACTAGGTCAAACACTGAATGGAAGAAGAAACTGACGGAAAACAGAGAACCAGGAGAGTTATGGACTGGAAGGCCTGCTACCAAATAACATGGCACAGAATGGCCGTTTTGAAGCATAGCCAGCAATGACCCTGGACAGGGAGTATGAGAAGGCAACGTCGCAGAGCTCCCAACAGGAGACAGTGCACCCGGTAACAAGAGAAACACATTTTTCCACCCCTCACCCTCCTAGTGAGTAGCAGCAAAAACCACCCAAGCCCGGAAGCCCCCACCACAGGCGTCCACAATACAAGCCCTGCCCTGCTACTAGGCCTGGCCTGCCCCCTCATGCCACACATCTTTTTTTTTTTTTCTTTTCTTTCTTCCTTTTCTTTCTCTCTCACACCTAGCCCCAAATGTCACCTCCCCTCCCCTTCTACTGGCTGCGGGTCTGCCTGTCCCCACTGCACTTTTTCTTTTTTCTTCTTTCTCTTTCTTCCTTTTCTTTCTCCCTCTTACCTAGCCCCATATACCACCTCCTCCCAGTTTAGGCCTCCACTGCAAAACCATGGCTAAAGAGCGGCCAGCCCACCACTGCCTCAGGCTACCTCACCTCCACCTGCCGACCCCACCACACTACCATTTTTTTTTTCTTTTTTAATTTCTCTCTCCCTGAACATCACCTCCTGTTCTTTCCACAGGCCCCCTAATGTGCCTTGCTGCCAATTGCTGGCCTCACTGTGATGGCATTTTATTTTTTTCTCTTTCTTCCTTTTCTTTCTCCCTTCCACATATCCCATACACCACACCTACCTTCTTCCCACCAGCTAGAGAGCCACTGGCCAGTCTCTGCCCTGGGCTTACCCTGCCCCCACCCAATGACTACACAGTGCCATTTTCTTTTATTTCTCCCTCCCACCCAACCCCATATGCTATCTACTCCCTTCCTGCCTGCTCCCACCATGCCGATGTGGATGGAGTGCCACAAGTGTACCATCCCGCCGTTGCCCTGAGTCCACCCTGCTTCCACCTGCTGGCCCACAGTGAACAGCCATATATATATATATTTTTTTTTCCTTTCTTTTCTTTTTCTCTCCCACCTAGCCCCATATACCACATCCCACTACTTCCTCCTAGAACTCAGACCCACCCCACCCACACTCATTGGCTACCACTGCTCCATCCACCTTTTTTTCATTTCTTGCTTTCTCCTTTCTCCATACCACTTAGCTCTGTACACCACCTCCCCCATTTCTGCTGGTCCCCACAGTGGCACTGCGACTACAGTGTCCCCAGCACTTAAGACCACCACCACACTAGATCACCAGTTTTCTTTCCCTCCCACCACTTGACTAGCTGCTGAAAAGAGGGAAACAAGCCTGTACCACTCCCAGTCCAACATCACTGCTCACCTGATGAGGGGCTGTGAATGCTCCCACACCACTGGACCAACATCAGGAGGCAGACATCGCTCACCCAGTCCGCCCTTAGACACCTCACCAAACCAGTGGACAGAGAAGTGGGCTCACCATGTATGGTATGCTTCTTTCCTGCCCAACCAGACAAGGTGGTGAGAGCTATCATGCCCACAGATGAGCAAGCAGCAAAGCATGCCCAGCCTGCTCACCCTGACATATCAAAACAAAACAAAAAAACAGGATGAAATAAATGAACATACAATCAATAAATAAAGAAAATAATACCGTAATGTCTCAGAGACAGCAGATAATATCAAAACATAAAAAAAAGCAGAACAAGATGGCTTCAGCAAATGACCACAATAGAGAAATCAGATAACCTTCTCACACAAGAAAAGGCAGTAGAACTACCTGATATGGAATTCAAAGAAATAATATTTAGGGCTCTCCAAGTGATTAGAAAAGCTTTCAAGGAAAACACAAACAAAACTAAGAAAAAAATAGACAAAATCATGGATGATACAGAGAAAACCAACAAAAAAAACATACCTAAAATCAAAACATAGCTAAAATCAAGGAAAACACACACAACACAATAGAATTCGGGAAAATAACACAAGAGCAAAAAGTTAAAATAAATAAACAGTAACTACAAATCAAAGAGATAAACAACAAAATTTCAGACATAGACAACTCAATAGGAGGTTTTATGAGCAAATTTGAAACAATGGAAGACAATCAGAGAGACTGAAGGCAAATCCATGGATGTCACTTTGTTTCAGGAAAAATCAGAGAAAACAATGAAAAAAAAAATGAAGAAAACCTAAGAATTATGTGGGACACAATTAAGAACAAAAATCTCTGTACGACTGGAATTCCAGAACAGGGAGAGAAAGTGGAAAACACAGATTGTTGAAGATTTATTGGTACAAACTTCTCAAATATCATGAAAGATGAAAACTTGACCATCCAAGAAGCTTAACAAATTCCATACAGAATAGACACCAAAAGAAAGTCACCAAGACATATCATAATCACACTTGCCAAAACCAAAGACAAAGAAAGAATCCTGACAGCAAATCAAAAAAATGAAAAGTTACACGCAAAACGGAAACAGTAAGACTAAGCTCTGATTACTAGGCAGAAACTTTACAGGCAAGAAGGCAATGGGATGACATATATGACACCTTGAAAGAAAGAATTGCCAACAAAGGATAACATATCTTGGAAAAATCTCTCTCAAATACAATGGCAAAATTAAGATAGTTCCAGATAAACAGAAATTAAGGGACTACGTAAAAACCAAACAAAACTTGCAAGACATATTAAAGACAGTCCTTTGGTTAGAGAGTCAACAACATCAGACAACAACCTGAGTCGAGGGCACAGGACAGCATTAGCCAGAAAGCAGCCTTGGTTTAAAAAAAAAAAAAAAAAAACTTAATAATAAGATAAAGCTAAAAGACTTAAAAGAAGGAAACAGAGATGTCAACTTGTAAATGACGACAACATCGAAATAATAAAATGGGGTAAAAACAGTTAGGTACAGAACCTTCAAATGGAAAAGAAGTCAAAACAATATCAAGGAATAAAAGACTGGTTCAAACTTAGGATTTTAAGGGTACATTTCAAGGTAACCACAAAGAAAATTAACAAATCTACTCATCAAAATTAAAAAGAAAACCATGAAGACTCAGTAAATATTAATTCTATAATAATGAATAGAAAATAAAATCCACAAACAAAAGGAACTCAGTGCAGGAAAGTGAAAGGAACAAAGAAAGCGTCAGCACCACACACACACACACACACACACAAAAGAGCATGACACTATGACAGCAATAAACTCCTATCTATCGATAATCACACTGAAGGTAAACGGCTTAACTACACACTGTTAAGAGACAGAGTGTGGCAGAACGGATAAAAAAACACGACCTATCATATGCCATCTACAAGAGACACACCTTAGACACAAGGCCATAAAAACACTAAAAGTCAAAGGATAGAAGAAAAAAAAATCAAGCAAGCAATAGCCAAAAAAAGATACTTTAAGACAAAATCCATCATAAAAGACAAGGAAGGACATCATATAATAATTAAAAGGACAATTCACCAAGAAGACATAAACTTAATAAAGATCTACACACCCAATGACAGGGTTTCACAATACCTGAAACAAACTCTAACAGCACTGAAAAGAGACACAGACAGTTTCACAATAATAGTAGGAGACTTCAACACATCATTCTTGGTAAAGGACAAAACATCTAGAAAGAAACTCAACAAAGATACAGAAGATCTGAAGGCTAAAATCAACCAACTTGACAACATAGACATATACAGAACACACTCCACTGAACGGTAGCAAAGTATACATTCTTTTCTAACAAACAAGGAACAATTCTCCAAAATAAATCACATTTTAGGCCACAAAGCAACCCTCAATAAAATCCAAAACAACAAAATAATACAAAGCATTCTTTCCGATCATGACACCATAAAAGCAGAAAACAATAAGAGGAAAAACAAGGGAAAAAAATAAATACATGGAAACTGAATAATGTTTTGTTTACAAACAACTGGGTAATGGAAGAAATCAAAGAAGCAATAAAAAGAATTCCTAGAATCAAATGAGAAAAACATATCATATGAAAACCTTTGGGACACAGCAAAGGCAGAGCCTAAATCAAAGCATTATCCCTACAACTGAACAAATAAAGAAGAGCAAAAGAAGCCCACAGGCACCAAAAGGAAGGAAATAATAAAAGATTAGAGCAGGAGTGAATAAAATAGAGAAATGAAAAACAATACAAAGAATCAACAAGACTAAATGCTGGTTCTTTGAAAACATTAACAAAATTGACAAACCATTGGCCAAACTGACAAAAACAAAAACAAAAACAGGACAGAAAGGAAATAAGCCAAATTAGAAATAAGATGGGGACATTACAAAAAATGCAGATGAAATAAAAAGGATCATAACCAAATACTATGAAAAATGGTACTGCAACAAATTTGAAAATCTAGAAGAAATAGATAAATTTCTAGAAATACATTACACCTACCTAAACAAACACACACACTGAGACAGAAAATCTGAACACACCCATAACAAGAAAAGAGACTGAAGAGATAATTAAGAAAAAAAAAAAAAAAAACTCCCAACAACAACAAAAATCCCTGGCCCAGAAGGCTTCACTGGAGAATTCTACCAATCATTCAAAGAAAAGCTCACGCTAGTACTACTTAAAATATTTCAGCGCATAGAAAAGAAATACTCACGAATTCATTCTATCGTATCAGCATAACCCCCATACCAAAACCAGGCAAAGACACCACGAAATAAGAAAATTACAGACCAATCTCTCTCATGAATACAGACGTAAAAATTCTCAACAAAATTCTAGCCAATAGAATTCAGCATCATATAAAAAACATAATGTACCATGACCAAGTGGGGTTCATACCAGATATACAAGGATGGTTCAACATTAGAAAATCAATCAAAGTAATCCACCACTTAAATAGGACAAGAGAAAAGAATCACAGGATAATCTTTAACTGACACAGAAAAGGCATTTGATAAAGTCCAACACCCATTACCAACAAAAACTCTCAAAAAAAATAGGAATAGAAGGGAAAATCCTCAAAGTAATAAAGGTCATTTTTTTTTTTTTTTTTAATTGACGGCACTGGGTATACAAAACCCTGGAAACCCTGGTGGCATAGTGGTTAAGAGCTACAGCTGCTAACCAAGAGGTCGGCAGTTCAAATCCACCAGGCGCTCCTTGGAACCTCTACTGAGCAGTTCTACCCTGTCCTATAGGGTTGCTATGAGTCGGAATCAACTTGATTGCAGTGGATTTGGTTTTTTGCTTTTATACAAAACCAACAGCCAACATTGTTCTTTTTTTTTTTTAATTTTTATTGTGCTTTAATTGAAAGTTTACAAATCAAGTCAGTCTCCCACACAAAAACTTATATACACCTTGCTACATACTCCCAATTGCTCTCCCCTAATAAGACGGCCTGCTCCCTCCCTCTACTCTCTCTTTTCGTGTCCATTTCACCAGCTTCAAACCCCCTCTACCCTCTCATCTCCTCTCCAGACAGGAGAAGCCAACATAGTCTCAAGTGTCCACCTGATCCAAGAAGCTCGCTCCTTACCAGCATTCTTCTCCAAACCATTGCCCAGTCTAATCCCTGTCTAAAGAGTTGGCTTTGGGAATGGTTCCTGTCCCAGGCCAACAGAAGGTCTCGGGGCTATGACCACTGGGGTCTTTCTAGTCTCAGTCAGGCCATTAAGTTTGGTCTTTTATGAGAATTTGAGGTCTGCATCCCACTGCTCTCCTGTTCCCTCAGGGGTTTTCTGTTGTGTTCCCTGTCAGGGCAGTCATCGGTTGTAGCTGGGCACCATCTAGCTCTTCTGGTCTCAGGATGATGTAATCTCTGGTTTATGTGGCCCTTTCTGTCTTTTGGGCTTGTAATTACCTTGTGTCCTTGGTGTTCTTCATTATCCTTTGACTCACGTGGGTTGAGACCAATTGATGCATCTTAGATGGCCACTTGCTAGCGTTTAAGACCCAGACGCTTCTCTCCACGGTGGGACGCAGAATGTTTTAATAGATTTTATTATGCCAATTGACTTAGATGTCCCCTGAAATCATGGCCCCCACACCCCTATGCTGGTCTTCGAAGCATTCAGTTTATTCAGGAAACTTTGCTTTTGGTTTAGTCCCGTTGTGCTGACCTTGCCTGTATTGTGTGTTGTCTTTCCTGTCACCAAAAGTAGTTCTTATCTACTATCTAATTAGTGAATACACCCTCTCCCACCCTTCCTCCCTCCCTCCCCCCTCTTGTAACCATCAAACAATATTTTTGTCTCTGTTTAAACTATTTCTTGAGTTCTTATAATAGTGGTCTTATACAATATTTGTCCTTTTGCAAGTGACTAATTTCACTCAGCATAATACCTTCCAGATTCCTCCATGTTAGGAAATGATTCACAGATTCATCACTGTTCTTTATCGATGCATATTATTCCATTGTGTGAATATACCATAATTTATTTATCCATTCATCTGTTGATAGGCACCTTAGTTGCTTCCATCTTTTTGCTATTGGAAACAGTGCTGCAATGAACATGGGTGTGCATATATCTGTTCACGTAAAGGCTCTTTTTTCTCTAGGATATATTCCAAGGAGTGGGATTGCTTGATCCTATGCTAGTTCTATTTCTAGCTTTTTAAGGAAGCGTAAATCGATTTCCAAAGTGGTTGTACCATTTGACATTCCCACCAGCAGTGTGTAAGTGTTCCACTCTCTCCACAGCCTCTCCAACATTTATTATTTTGTTTTTCGATTAATGCTAGCATTGTTGGAGTGAGATGAAATCTCATTGTAGTTTTGATCTGCATTTCTCTAATGCCTAATGATCGTGAGCATTTCCTCATGTATCTCTTAGCTACCTGAATGTCTTCTTTAGTGAAGTGTCTATTCATATCTTTTGCCCATTTTTTAATTGGGTTATTTGTCTTTTTGCAGTTGAGTTTTTTCAGTATCGTGTAGATTTTAGAGATCAAGCGCTGATCGGAAGCGTCATAGCTAAAAACTTTTTCCTGTCTGTAGGTAGTCTTTTTACTCTTTTGGTGAAGTCTTTGGATGAGCATAGGTGTTTGATTTTTAGGAGCTCCCAGTTATCTACTTTTTCTTCGGCATTTTGAATAGTGTTTTGTATACTGTTTATGCCATGTGTTAGGGCTCCTAACATTGTCCCTATTTTTTCTTCCATGATCTTTAACATTTTAGATTTTATATTTAGGTCTTTGATCCATTTTGAGCTCATTTTCGTGCATGGGGTGAAGTATGGGTCTTGTTTCATTTCTTTTTGCAGATGGATATCCAGTTATGCCAACACCATTTGTTAAAGACTGTCTTTTCCCCATTTAAATGATTTGGGGCCTTTGTCAAATATCAACTGCTTATATGTAGATAGATTTATGTCTGGATTCTCAATTCTGTTCCATTGGTCTATGTATCTGTTGTTGTACCAGTATCAGGCTGTTTTGACTACTGTGGCAGTATAATAGGTTCTAAAATCAGGTAAAGTAAGGCCTCCCACTTTGTTCTTCTTTTTCAGTAATGCCTTACTTATCCGGGGCCTCTTTCCCTTCCATATGAAGTTGGTGATTTGTTCCTCCAGCTCATTAAAGAATGTCCTTGGTATTTGGATCAGAATTGCATTAAATGTATAGATCACTTTTGGTACAATAGACATTTTTATAATGTTAAGTCTTCCTATCCATGAGCAAGGTATATTTTTCCACTTATGTAAGTCCCTTTTGGTTTCTTACAGAAGTGTACTGTAGTTTTCTTTCTATAAGTCTTTTACATCTCTGGTAAGATTTATTCCTAAGTCTTTTATCTTCTTGGGGGCTACTGTAAATGGCATTGATTTGGTGATTTCCTCTTCAATGTTCTTCTTGTTGGTATAAAGGAATCCAACTGATTTTTGTATGTTTATCTTCTGATACTCTGATGAACTCTTCTATTACCGTCAGTAGTTTTCTGGAGGATTCCTTAGGGTTTTCTATGTATAAGATCATGTCATTTGCAAACAGAGATACTTTTACTTCTTCCTTGCCAATCTGGATGCCCTTTATTTCTTTGTCTAGCCTAATTGCTCTGGCTAGGACCTCCAGAACAATGTTGAATAAGAGTGGTGATAAAGGGCACCCTTGTCGGGTTCCCGATCTCAGTGGGAATGCTTTCAGGCTCTCTCCATTTAGGGTGATGTTGGCTGTTGGCTTTGTATAAATGTCCTTTATAATGTTGAGGAATTTTCCTTCCATTCCTATTTTGCTGACAGTTTTTATCATGAATGGGTGTTGAACTTTGCCAAATGCCTTTTCTGCATCAATTGATAAAATCATGTGATTCTTGTCTTTCGTTTTACTTATGTGGTGGATTACATTAATTGTTTTTCCAATGTTCAACCATCCCTGCATACCTGGTATGAATCCTACTTGGTCATGGTGAATTATTTTTTTGATATGTTGTTGAATTCTATTGGCTAGAATTTTGTTGAGGATTTTTGCATCTATGTTCATGAGGGATATAGGTCTATGATTTTTTTTTTTTTGTGGTGTCTTTACCTGGTTTGGGTATCAGGGATATGGTCGCTTCATAGAATGAGTTTGGTAGTATTCCGTCCTTTTCTTTGCTCTGAAATACCATTAGCAGCAGTGGTGTTAACTCTTCTCTGAATGTTTGGTAAAACTCTGCAGTGAAGGGGTCCAGACCAGGGCTTTTTTTTGGGGGGGGGAGTTTGATAACTTTTTCAATGTCTTCTTTTGTTATGGGCCTCCTTAGTTGTTCTACCTCTGTTTGTGTTAGTTTAGGTAGGTAGTGTACTTCTAGGAATTCATCCATTTCTTGTAGGTTTTCAAATTTGTTTGAGTACAATTTTTCATAGTAATCCTATATAATTCTTTAAATTTCAGTTGGGTCTCTTGTAATATCGCCCATCTCATTTCTTATTTGGGTTATTTGCTTCCTCTCCTGTTTTTCTTTTGTCAGTTTGGCCAATGGTTTATCAATTCTGTTGATTTTTTCAGAGAACCAGCTTTTGGCCTTATTAATTCTTTCAACTGTTTTTCTGTTTTCTACTTCATTTAGTTTGGCTCTAATTTTTATTATTTGTTTTCTTCTGGTGCCTGAGGGTTTCTTTTGTTGCTCTCTTTCTATTTGTTCAAGCTGTAGGGATAAATTCTTTAATTTTGGCCCTTTCTTCTTTTTGTATGAGTGCATTTATTGATATAAATTGGCCTCTGAGCACCACTTTTGCTGTGTCCCAAAGGTTCTGATTGTAATTGTTTTCATTCTCTTTGGATTCTATGAATTTCTTTATTCCATCCTTAAAGTTTTCTATAATCCAGTCTTTTTTGAGCAGGGTATTGTTCAGTTTCCAAGTGTCTGATTTCTTTTCCCTGCTTTTCCTGTTATTGATTTCCACTTTTACAGCCTTATGGTCAGAGAAGGTGCTTTGTAATATTTCAATGTTTTGGATTCTGCTAAGGCTTGCTTTATGACCTAACACGTGGTCTACTCTACAGAATGTTCCATGTGCACTTGGAAAGAAAGTATACTTGGCTGCTGTTGGGTGGGGTGTTCTGTATATATCCATGAGGTCAAGTTGGCTGATTATGGCATTTAGATCTTCTGTGTTTTTATTGAGCTTCTTTCTGAATATCCTGTCCTTCACTGAAAGTGATGTGTTGAAGTCTCCTACTATTATTGTGGAGCTGTCTATCTCACTTTTCAATGCTGATAGTTTGTTTTATGTATCTTGCAGCCCTGTCATTGGGTGCATAAATATTTAATATGGTTATATCTTCTTGGTGTAAAAAAAATGTATTGTCCCTTTAATCATTATATAGTGTCCTTCCTTATTCTTTCTGATGGATTTTACTTTAAAGTCTATTTTGTCAGAAATTAGTATTGCCACTCCTGCTCTTCTTTGATTGTTGTTTGCTTGATATATTTTTTTTCCATCCTCTGAGTTTTAGTTTGTCTGTAAGTCTAGGGTGTGTCTCTTGTAGGCAGCATATAGACGGATCTTGTTTTTTAATCCATTCTGCCACTCTCTGTCTCTTTATTGGTGCATTTAGTCCATTTACATTCAGGGTAATTATGGATAAGTATGAATTTAGTGCTATCATTTTGATGTCATTTTTTGTATGTTGTTGACAGTTTTTTTTCCCACTTAATTTTATGTGCTGAGTAGATTATCTTTATATATTGTCCTTTCCTCATATTTGTTGTTGTTGATTTTGTTTCTGCTGAGTCTCTATTTTTTTCTTGTACTTTATTTTGATGAGTGGGATAGTTTGTCTCCTTTGTGGTTACCTTATTATTTAGCCCTATTTTTCTAAATTTAAAGCTAACTTTTATTTCTTTGTATTGTCATATCTTCCTTTTCATATGGAAGGTCTATGATTATGTTTCTTAAAAAGCCTCTTTATTACTGTAGTCTTCTTTTATATAATAACATTGGTGTTACCCTGTTTGGGGCTTTTTTTTTTTTTTAATAATCTTGCTTTGTTTTTTTGGATTTCCCTTCCTGGGTTGACTTCTGGTTGCTTTGCCCAGTGTTCTCGTCTTGGATTGATATCTGATATTATTGATTTTCTAACCAAAAAACTCCCTTTAGTATTTCTTGTAGTTTTGGCTTGGTTTTTACAAATTCCCTAAACTTGTGTTTATCTGGAAATGTCTTAATATCACCTTCATATTTAAGAGACAGTTTTGCTGGATATATGATTCTTGGCAGGCAATTTTTTTCCTTCAATTTTTTAAATATGTCATCCCATTGTCTCTTTGCCTGCATGGTTTCTGCTGGGTAGTCCGAGCTTATTCTTATCGGCTCTGTTTTGTAGGTGACTTTTCGTTTATCCCTCGCTGCTCTTATAATTCTCTCTTTATCTTTGGTTTTGGCAAGTTTGATTAGGACTTGGCGACTTTCTTTTACCATCTACTGTATGTGGAGTTCGATGAGCATCTTGGATAGGTATCTTCTCATCTTTCACGATATCAGGGAAGTTTTCTGCCAACAAATCTTCAAGAATTCTCTCCGTATTTTCTGTTTTCCATCTGTGTTCTCTTGATGGAGTCCCACATGATTCTTAAGTTTTCTTCATTTTTTAAAATTCTTTTATCTGATTTTTCTGCAAATATATTAGTGCCAAGAGATTTATCTTCGAGTTCAGAAATTCTGGCTTTTACTTGCTCAATTCTTCTCCTCTGACTTTCTACAGAGTTGTGTAATTCTGTAATTTTATTGTTAATCTTCTGAATTTCTGATTGCTGTCTGTCTATGGATTTTTCCAGCTTATTAAATTTTCATTATGTTCCTGAATAATCTTTTTGATTTCTTCATTTGCTTTATCTGTGTGTTCCTTGGCTTGTTCTGCATGTCGCCTCATTTCCTTCCTGATGTCTTGAAGTGTTCTGTATATTAAATTTTTATATTCTGCATCTGGTAATTCCAGGAATGCACTTTCATCTAGAAAATCCCTCAATTCTTTGTTTTGAGAGCCTGTTGAGGTGATCATGGTCTGTTTCTTTATGTGACTTGATATTGACTCTTGTCTCCGAGGCATCTGTAAGTTATTGTATTAGTTTATGCTTGCTTACTGTGTTGTAGCTTCTTAGTTTGTTTTGTTTTGATATACCCAAATGGGTTGTTTGAGTGAGCTAGATTGATTATTTTTGCCTTTGGAGCTCTGATGTCCTGTCCCCAGATGGATAGAGCTATTTTCAGGTATATCAGTCTAGGTGTCTATTCACTTTTCTTGTATGAATTCAGCTCAGGTTTCCAGGTAGCTGATCATCAAGTATGTGGTACAGGTTCTGTCCTACAGTCTTAGAGGGGCAGGGGTGATTGGCATATATACCGGTATCTGATCGCAGCAGGGGGTCATGCTGTGAACAAGGCAGGGGCCTGAGAATCGACCCCCGAGTGTCTCTGAGGAAAGCATGTTCCCGTTCCCTAGAACATGCAGGTGGGTGGGTTCTGCAGATGGACCATGTGCACCAAAAGTTTTTGGTTGTAAGGACTGGGAGGTACCAGTTATCCCTGGACCCCTGTCACAGGTGGCTGGGCGACCTGAGTGGAGCTAGCAGTCCTTAGGTCCCTGATGTGGTAGGTGAGGACTTGTTTAACAGGCAAAGCAATGTCAAACATTAAACACTCACCTCTCAACTGCACAGCTGAAACAGTTGGAGTCTGCCAATAAGGGCCTATTCTCCCGAAATAGGCCCATGTAAGTCCATGCAGGAGGGAAAGATGCTCAAAGGCCATGGAGTGTTTAAGCCTGGACAGGAGCTGCTTCTGTCCTGAGCTACCCTGGCTAATGGAGCTAGCTAATTATCTTTTCCCCCAGTTGCAAATTTTTTCCTTCCCAAAGGCCAGGATGGTGGCTGTAGGTGCTCAACGGTGCCTATCTCAGGCCCAGGGATTCATCCGCTGAAGCCAGCTTGGGGGTGGGGAGGCATGTTAAAATATATGCAAGGACTTAGCTTTTGCCGAGAGTGCTGTTATTCTCTGGTTCCAGAGGTGTGAGTAGGCTGTGTGGCTGGCTGCTCCACCCTGAGGAAACTGCGGCCAAACGCTAGTAACAGCCCCCCGCTGCTGCTCCGGGATTGGTGCTGAGGGCTCCCCATGATTCAGGTCTGGTAACTCTTCTCTTCTGAACGGTCTCTTCCTCCCCCTCCCCTCACTTCACTTTCTAAGCTTGCCTTTGAAGCTCACGGCTCCCGGCTTGTTACAAATATACTCATTTCACTTTTTTGGGGGGGAGGTTTTGTTGTAAAGAGGGCTTGCAGGAAGTTTCTGTCTATTCCACCATCTTGGCTCCGCCTCCCACAACATCATTCTTAAGGGAGAGAGGCTGAAAGCATTCCCTCTGTGAACAGGAACAAGGGAAGGATGCCTTATATCACCACTAGTATTCAGCAACGTGCTGGAAGTTCTCGTTAGAGGAATAAGGCAAAAAAGAGAAAGAAATAATAAAAAAGTATCGAAATTGGTAATGAAGAAGTAATATTATCCCTATTTGCAGATGATCTGATCCTGTACATGGAGAACCCCAAGGATTCTACAAGAAAATTACTGGAAATTCACCAGAGTAGAAGGACACAAGATCAATATACAAAAATCAGCTGGATTCGTATACACCAACAAAGAGAACTTTGAAAAGGAAATGAGGAAAACTATACCATTTATAATAGCCTCTCAAAAGGTAAAATACTTAGGAATATATCTAACCAGGGACATAAAAGACCTACACAAAGCAAACTACAAAACACTATTGCAAGGAACCAAGTTAGACCTACATAAATGGGAAAACACGTCATGCTCATAAATAGGAAGACTCAACATTGTGAAAATGTCAATCTTACCCAACCCAATCTACAGATATAATGCAATCCTGATCCAAATACCAACAGCATTCCTTAACGAGATGAAGAAACTAATCATCAGCTTTATATGGAAAGGAAAGAGACCCTGGATAAGCAAAGCATTATTGAAGAAAAAGAACAAAGTAGGCAGCCTCACACTACCTAATCTCAGAACCTACAATACAGTCAAGGTAATCAAAACAGCCTGGTACTGGTACAATGACAGACACATAGATCAATGGAACAGAACTGAGAACCCAGACATAAATATATCCACCTATTGTTATCTGATCTTTGATGAAGGGCTGAAATCCATTAAACAGTGGGAAAGAGTTTTTTTGACACATTGTGCTTACTAAACTGGATGTCCATCTGTAAAAATATAAACAGGACCCATACCTCACACCATACACAAAAGCTAAATCAAAATGCATCAAAGACCTAAATGTAAAACATAAAACGAAAAAGATCATGGAATAAAAAATAGGGACAACACTAGGGGCCCTAATATACAACATAAATAGAATACAAATCATAACTAACAATGCACAAATGCCAGAAGATAAACTGGATAACTGGGAGCTACTAAAAATTAAACATTTATGCTCACCAGACTTCACCAAAAGTGTAAAAAAAAAAACCTATAGTCTGGGAAAAAAAAATTGGCTATGACATACCCCAAAATGGTCTAATATCTAAAATCTATAGAATACTTCAACACCTCAACAATAAAAAGAAAAATAACCCAATTAAAAAGTTCGCAAAGAATATCAACAGACATTTCACCAAAGAAGACATTCAGGCAGCTAACAGACACATGAAGAAATGCTTGAAATCATTAAGCATTAAAAAAAAAAAGCATTAGAGAAAGGCAAATCAAAACTACAATGAGATACTATCTTACCCCTGACATTACTGGCACTAATTAAAAAAAAAAAAACAGAAAATAACAAATGATGGAAAGGTTGCGGGGAAATTTGAATTCTTATGCACTGCTAGCAGAAATGTAAAATGGTACAACGACTATGGAAAATGATATGGTGCTTCCTTAAAAATGAAAATACCATACAATCCAGCAATCCCACTCCTAGGAATATTTCCTACAGAAATAGGCGATGTTACACTAGTAGACACATGCACACCCACGTTCATTGCAGCATTATTCACGATAGCAAAAAGATGCAAACAGCCTAAGTGCCCACCAACAGATGAATGGTTAAAGAAATTATGGTATATTCACACAGTGAAATACTATGCAAAGATAAAGAAGAATAATGAATCTGTGAAACACCTCAGAACATGGATGAATCTAGAGGGCATTATGCTGAGTGAAATAAGTCAATGACAAAAGCACAAATATTGTATGAGATCACTATTATAAAAACTCAAGAAAAGGTGTACATGCAGAGAAAAACAATCTGATGGTTAGAGGGAAGGGAGGAGTGGGGAGGGGAACTCACCAACTAGATAGTAGACAAGTGTTTCTTTGGTGAAGGGGAAGACAACACAAGATATATGGGTGGTCAGCATAAATTGACCAAGGCAAAGATATAGATGCTTCCTAGTTACATCCAAACACCTTGAGGGACCGAGTTACTGGGCTGTGGGCTGGGGAGCACGGTCTCGAAGGACACCTAGGTCAACTTGCATACCATAGTTCATAAAGAAAATGTTCTACATCCTACTTTGGTGAGTAGCATCTGGTGTCTTAAAAGCTTGTGCATGGCCATCTAGGATATATTTATTGCTCCCATTCCATCCAAAGTAAAGGAGAATGAAGAAAGCTAAAGACAAAAGGAAAATGGAACCCTCGAGATTATGGCCCCTTGATACCCTACTAACTCAGAACTAAAGCCACTCATAAGGTCCACCTTTCAGCTAAAGATTAGACAGGCGTATAAAACAAACAATAACACACGTGAAGAATGTGTTTCTCAGCTCAATCAAGTAAAAGAAGTGAAATGGATTACACCCGCCTAACAGCAAAGAGAAGGCAGGAAGGACGGGAAAACTGGAAGAATGGACACTGGGAATGCAGGGTGGAAAGGAAAACGGAGCGAGTGGTGCCACATTGCAAGGGATTGCAAGGAAGGTCACTAAACAATTTGAGCGTAAGTTTTTGAAGGAGAAACTAATTTGCACTGCAAACTTAAAGCACAATAAACTTAAAAAATATTAACAAACACAAATCATACAGCAAAAAATGATGGATTTGCCTAAATAAATAAGCATCTATAAAAATTAGAGAGATCTGAAGCAAAGATGGTTGTCAACATTTTAAAATCTGAGGGTGGATGCATAGGATTTATTATTTTCTGTATTTTTAAGCTATTTAATAATAAAAATTTAGATATTTCTAAGATCTGTTGTTTAAGACGAAAGCTATAGAAATTTAGGCAATTAGAAGGAGCTGTTCCGGTAAGTCTAGTTTTCTTACTTCTGAGCTGGGGATACACAACCCACTCACTGCCGTCTAGTGGATTCCAACTTATAGTGACCCTATAGGACAGAGTAGAACTGCCCCATAGCGTTTCCAAAGAGCACCTAGTAGATTCAAACTGCCGACCTTTTGGTTAGCAGCCACCACACTTAACCACTATGCCACCAGGGTTTCCTGGGGATACACAAGGCTGATTATTTTCCATCTTCAGGAAGAGGAACAATGCAGAGAGAAAGCAGAAGAAAAAGACTGTCCTCGATATGATAAATCAGTGGCACTTTTGGCAAATGGAAATGTCATTTTCGGATAGAAGTGAATTATCCAAACATAATTATATTTAAAAGAGTATTTCAACTCATATTCTATTCATGTGGGTTACTCTTTCTTCCTTAAAGGGTGTGGATGTGGGATTGAAGAGATGTGGTTAATGGATGCTACATTTTCATTGCTTCTAAAAATGTACTATTACAGTCTGGTTTGGAATAACAATTTGCACACTTCAAGCGTTGATTAGCTATGCAACACCACAACTAGCTTTTTTTTTTAAATCCCTCACAAAGATTTCTTTTTCTTTCAAAATGACCATGGGGTGCTGGAGGAATCAAGAAGGAAGGGAATCCACAAATATTTTATTTAATTTTGGATCATATATAATTCTTAGAATGAATAGAAAGTGGCTAGAGAGTTCTTAACAAAGCATGGTAGAAAACAAGTTGGAAGCATTTCTCTGGGGAGGCAAGAGTCACTTGAGATATGCCGTTAAACATGAGGGGTGGAAACATATCACAGACACAAGTGGAATTGCGCAGAACGTATTTTTCTGAAAAAGCAGTTTCCATGCATAAGGGTTAGATATACGCCCATAATAAGAGGGCATATTGGTCTATAATTTTCAATATTATATCCTTGTATTTTTTATTATAGGCTATTTTTCAACTAGTATAAGAACGTGGTCTCATAAAGCTAATATTTATTCTTCCGTGTTCATAGAGCTAGCAGTGCATTTCAGGAAATGAGAAACTATGAGAACTCAAATATAACTTTTTGTCTTGTGCACAAAAGGAGACAGGACAGGAAAATCACCATGTTTTAAAAACCCGGCTCAGGAACTCAGTCAAAAGCTTTAAATAATTAAAAACACAAGATATCGAAAACCCTTTGATGATATTTTTCTCTCTCCATAAATGTGGCCTTTTTATAGATGAAAAATCTTATCATGTGGGATTCCTCATCTTACTAGAAAGCAAAGCAAAGGATCCTGTAGTCCAGTTCTTATTTTTAGCTCCCTGCTTACTGGACCCATCTGGGGTCACCAAACATTGGAACTGCCAATTTTCTTTTTTTTTTTTTTACTTATTGTGTATATTTCGGGGAAGGTAAGGCAGATATTAAGTACAATCCAACTGTAACAATGGAGACTTTGCTACTTATAACGGTATCCTTCGGTGGTGAATTCTTTAAATTTTGTTATTAAGTAACCTCTTCACTAGGGAATTAAATAATTTCTTATGTTAAATCCAAAGAAAAAACAGTGAATGAGAATTTCTTTGTCCAAGGTAAGGTGATACTAGGATTATGGTACATGTCTCAAGAGACCAGAGCCTTAGCCAAGTTTTTGTGGGAGAAACTTACTGAAGCTCATTTGCTGCTAAGTCCTCTCCTTTTAATTTACAACTTTACTCGAGACCTTGGAAGGTTCAGGAGAAATAGAGGTGGTTTCTTTACTCTGCATGCATGAAAAATGAAGCGGGGAGCTGGCGGCAAGTTAGTGAGGGAGAAGACAGAAATGTTGACGGAGTATAGTGGGGTGGGTCAGGGAAGGCGTGTCAAGGCTGAAGGGAGAGAGAGGCTCGGCTGGAATCACGGACCCCTTGAGACGCCTCCAAATTGACCCTGGGATTTATGAGGAAGTCATGGCTTAGAGGAGAGAGGTGAAATTAGAGTAGCTGATGAAAAAAGAAGTAAAAAAAATTCCTTCAGTACTTACCCTTTCCCCAGTTCTCCCTCAGATTTTCTACCCCTTCCTCCCTTGGTTCCTGACCTGCTGCCTTTGGACGTTAAGTGCACCATTTCCCCTGGGTCCATGCCCTGCTGCTCCCAACATCCCAGAGCTGCTCCCCTCTCTGGTGTTTTTCTGTCACTCTCACCACACTGTGTTGCGAAATAATCTTTCCATTACTCATGTTCTTGTAGCAAACAACAATGATCTGCTTTAAATATCAAAGCAAAAACTGTGGTTCTCCAACAGAGTATACATATGTGCAGGTCAGTATGTTTCTAGGCAGTTGAAGAATATATGCAAGCTCAGAGTAGAAGTATCAGAGAGTGGGAAGAGAATGGCACCCAGAATTAAAAGATGGGGGACCCAACTCTGCCAGTGTCAGCCCTCTTGACTTCTCAAAGTCAAAAGAGGAGTCTATAGTTCTCAATGTGGCCCTCCTCTGCAGGGGAATGTGAAAGGTTTGATTCTGGTTAACACAATGAGGGCTCAGGCTGGAGGGGCGCGACTGGCTGAGAATCAGGGCTACTGAACATTCTAAAATGCATGGGGCAGTCTCACATCACAAAGAACTGTCCCCCCTCAAAATGCCAATAGTGCTCTTATTGAGAAACACCAATGGTTAGAATCTTACACTTAAGTGGGATATAGAGAAATTAGGAGACTCACGAAAAGAACTGTGAAGATATATAACATTTTGGATTTTATAATTTTATAGGAGAAGTTCTTAAAAAATGGTTCTATCTCTTCCAAAGAGAAAAAGGATGGTTTAAGAGCTGAATCCTTGATCGTGCTGGGGTGCTCTGACCAATTCTCTCTCTCCACCAAAGAAAAAAAATTAACATTTAATATGAGGTCAGGAATTACGTAGGATTTCTTGACAACAAGGGTTTTAAGAAAAGAGAACCTATATTAGGTTAAAAAAAAAAAAACTGGATCCCTGGCTGTGAAGGTTTTAAAATAAATAATTCTTATTGGTTTCAGGCACATCAAGTGGGATCTTGCTTGTGGACTACCAGTTGTCATCAAGTTGATTCCAACTCACGGTGAACCCATGTGTGTCAGAGAACTGGGCTCCATACAGTTTTCAGTGGCTAATATTTCAGAAGCAGATTACCAGGTCTTTCTTCTGAGGTACCTCTGGGTACACTTGAACCTCCAACCTTTTGATTAGCAGCAGATAGCATTAACCATTTGTACCATGCAGGGACTCCTTCTTGTAGACTTTGTTGTTGTTGTTAGTTGTCATCAAGTCAATTTTGACTCATGGAGACCCCATATATGCAGAACTGTGCTCCATAGGGCTTTCATGGCTGCGACCTTTCAGAAGCAGATCACCAAGCCTGTCTCCTGAAGTGCCTCTGGGTGGGATCGAATAGCCAACCTTTCAGCTAGTAGTAGTCCAGCGCTTAAATGTTTGCCCCACCCAGGGACTCCCATTTGTAGATTAGCGAGGACCATTTAGGTAGCTTGTCATGGCCTTTCCCACCCTTCTGTTTCTACAGATATGTTAGGTTCAATATACGATGATATCCTACCAAACGGACAGCCTGGAGGATGGAGGCATAACTTCCCATCCACTCCCTCCCGCAGTAAGTGCCCCCATACCCCACACTTAGAGTGAGTTAATCGTGAGGCCCAGCAATGAAGGGTGCACAGGGAAAACTGGAGCCTAGCCCAGTACTGCAGCAAAATCTACTTTGATTTCTCAGTAGAAATAAAAGAAAGAAAAAAACAACCACAGTAAAGGGCTATTAAGGGGGGAAACATTTGTCACTGTGGACAGAATAAAAAGTCCTACCAAATGAAGTAAATAGCTGTGGAGAAAGACATGTCATTCTGGTGAAAGGACTGTGTTCCTTCTCCGTAGCTCTTCATTTAGTTTTCTTCCCCTCAATGTAACAAGCCTTAGCCTATACTCTGCCCCTTTCTTCTTTTAGGAAAGATGCTTGGACTGAATTTAGCCTTCGCTTAGGTCTTTGTAGGAAAGTACTTTCAGAATAAAAGTCTTTTGCTTGGTACTACATCTCAAAGCAAAACATGTACTTCCAAAATAAGATGCTTGTGTTCCTAGCAATCTTTTTCCTTGAGCAAGCAACAAATGTTTTAATGATTTTTCCAGCTGTTAATATGCACACATAAAAAGTGGTTTTATCATTATAAATAATAGGGAGAGTACCCCTTAGTAGAACGAAATGAAAACATTCTGGCCACTGAGACTTTATAATTTAAAAAATGTCAAAATGATAAAACTAGCCGATATTCACAAATGCAGTTTTGATTTTCAGTGATTCAAAATATAATGTACCCACATGGTCTTAATTAATTGAAAATAATTAACAAAATATGATAAATGTAGACATTCGATATAAATTTATTGAATCTGTTGAGTTAGAATTTAAAACAAAATTTGTTTTAAGACAATGTGGGAGATACTGTGTCTTTAATATCCTTGTAACATCCCTCAGGGTATTCAATGATAAGTATGTGAAGTATGAGAAGTGGCACATCAAATTACACCTACCGACCAATAAAATCAAAGAATTAAACTGAACTCTGTGTACAATCGGCTTCCAGAAATCTTACTGCAATATAGTAGGACTACTATTCACTTAAAAAAAATCCCTAAAATTACTATCTTCAATAAGAGAAATAGAAAAATTAACACAAACCTTAAAATCACCAGCAGTTCAGAAGACAAATGTACTCTCTGGGGACTTGACTGAAACAACACGTTCACAAGAGTCTTTTAAATGGAATCAGTTCACAAAGGAAAGCCCAAGGAAGACAGTGTGGCTCTGACATGCCAAATGCTCCTGGAAGCAAGAGGAAAAAAAGTACACTGTTAGGAAAAGTCCAAAATACCATTATTTGCAGTCACAACCATTGTGGTCAGAGAGTACTATATTGGCACCTACTGTCTAGGGTTGCTATAAGTCGGAATCGACTCGACGGCAGTGGGTTGGTGGGTGGTTATCATTGTTGTTGTGTACTGTGGAGTCGATTCTGACTCATAGCAATCCTGTGTGACAGAGTAGAATTGCCCTATAGGGTTTTCTTGGCTGTAATTTTTATGGAAGCAGATTGCCAGGTCTTTCTCTCATGGAGCCACTGGGTAGGTTGGAATGACCAACGTTTTGGTTAGCAGTCAGGCACTTAACCATTGCACCACCAGGACTCCTTAGCATTATGTTATTTTCTATTAATTTTTACTGACAATCTTCTTAGCCATAAATGGCATGGTGATACATTCACTTTTCAGCACTATATTTATACATTTCTAAAGGTCTGGAGTATTTTATGACTAAGCACACTTCTTAGTTCTGTCCCCCTGATCTAACCAGGCTGGGATTGAAAAACTGTTGACAGAACATGAGCACATAGACAACACTTTATTTACTGAGTACCTACAGCGGTGAGGCACTACGAAAGGGGCTTTGCACACATGGACTCTTTAATCTCAACAGCAGCCCTGCAAGTGGATAGCACTGGCTCCAACTGACAGATGAGTTAAAGCATGTATTTTTGAGGTCAGACTTAGAATCTGGGTCTATCAAAGCCCAAAGACCCCAGAGCTGGCTCTTCTCCTCATTTCATGCTGTGCGCTACATGATTAAAAAAAAAAAAAAAATTTATATTAAGAAAACATTCTGCATTCCACTTTGGTGAGTGGCATCTGGGGTCTTAAACACAAGCAAGTGGCCATCTAAGATGCCTCAATTGGTCTCAACCCACTTGGAGCAAAGGAGAATGAAGAACACCAAAAACAAGGTAATTATGAGCCCAAGAGACAGAAAGGGCCACATACACCACAGACTACATCAGCCTGAGACCAGAAGAACTAGATGGTGCCTGGCTACAACTGATGACTGCCTTGACAGGGAAAGCAACATAGAACCCCTGAGGGAGCAGGAGAGCAGTGGGACACAGACCTCAAATTCTTCTAAAAAGACCAGACTTAATGGTCTGACTGAGACTAGAAGGACTCTAGAGGTCATGGTCCCCAGATCTTCTGTTAGCCCATGACTGGAACCATTCCCAAAGCCAACTCTTCAGAGGATTGGACTGGACTACTATAAGAAAATGATATTGGTGAGGAGTGAGCTTCTTGGCTCAAGTAGACCCATGAGACCGTGTGGGCAGCTCCTGTCTGGAGGGGAGATAAGAAGTCAAGGGGAACAGAAGCTGGCTGAATGGACACGGGAATACAGGGTGGAGAAAAGGAGTGCGCTGTCTCATTAGGGGGAGAGCAACTAGGAGTATATAAAAAAAAATAGCAAGGTGTATATACATTTTTGTATGAGAGACTGAATGGATTTGTAAACTTTCACTTAAAGCACAATAAAAATTTTTAAAAATTAAAAAAAAAGATCTCATCACAAACGAAATTGATAAGAAAACGGATAATGCCACAATGATAGCAAATTAATTTAAGTATTCCTAAATTAAGAAATTTCCTTTTCCTAATTTGGCCTGGTGGCACAATGGTTCAGTGCTCAACTGCTAACCAAAAGATTGGTGGTTTGAACCCACCCATCTTCTCTGTAGGAGAAAAGACCTGGTGATCTGCTCCCACAGAGACTACAGCCCGGGAAACCCTGGGGCAGTTCTACTCTGTTATATGGCGTTCCTGTGCTTTAGAATTGACCTGACGGCACCTAATAACAACAACAACTATTTGCTATATTTTTATACCAAATGTCTTACTAAGTCTGATCCCATCCATAGAAACGCAGGCACGTAGCTTTCAGCAGTGTACTTTTCCTCTTATCTTTCTTCCTTATGCAAAGAGAGCAGCCCTATTGAGAACCACGCAGGTCTATGGGCTGAGTACAGCAAGGAGAACAAAGGAAACTTTTTGCCTTCCTGTGGCCCCATAACACACATGACCCACGGTTCCTTTGTTGTCACAGTAAGAGTGGACACTAGGTTTTCCTGATGCAATTAGGAACACAACCCACGTCTTCTGAGGATATCACCTGAGTATCTCCTCATGGCTGTTGTTGCTGCCGAGTAGGTTCTGACATGACAACCCTATGTATAACAGAATGAAACGGTGCCTGGTCCTGTGCCATCTTCATGATCAGTGGTAATTGGACCATATTCGTTGTGATTCCTAAGGTTTTCATTGGCTGGTTTCTAGAAGTAGACCACCAGGTCTCTCTTCCTAGACTGGAAGCTCTGCTGAAACCTGTCCACTATGGGTGGCCCTGCTGGTATTTGAAATACTGGTGGCATAGCTTCTAGCATCACAGCAACACACGAACTACAACAGTATGACAAACTGACAGACAGGTGGTCGTCCTCATGGCCACATCCGTCTTAACGGCTAAAGGTAACTGAGCAAGGCTCACAGGGCTCCATTGGGATTTCCATTCTCCTTTTTAGTCAAATACCTACACACTTCCAATGTTTCTAGTGCCAACACAGAGAGCTGCAGAGCTTACCCTCCACCAGGTGTTTCAATACCCGCTCTTACACAGTGTGTTACGGTCACTGCACACCAAGTAAACACTCCAAAATTTCCCTCAAAGTGCCAGTTTTTAATGCCTTAGAGTTTCATCTGCATTTTGGAACCTTCCCTCTTATCTATACTATACTTGGGAAGCTCCTCAGAAAGGCCAGAAAATGATGGAGACAGCAAAGTCACTGACAACTTTCTGAAATTTTTTTTTTTTTTTTGGCAACAGATGTTGAAGTCATGAATAAAGAAACAGAGGAAATGATCGATAACATCTTCAAGGTTCTGCAGGCCTGAAGCTGGGATTTCTACATGGGGGAATAGAAAGGACAGAGCAAACAGAGCTGGTTTATCTTTGCATGAAAGAAGGAAGAAGAACTCAACAAAGAATGGGGGGGGGGGGCGGGGAAATATTTGTACCATGAAATCTAACCTAAATGACAGAAATAAAAAATAAATCCTCTTCTTAAAACTTCACATACTAGCATCTGTTTTTTATCACAACACTTAAAGACAAAGTTCTACATTACATGCATAAACTAGCAGGCCCCATTTCCCATAAAATTCCCATGGCAACTTTTAAGCATTCATTCAGCCAGTACTTATTAGTGTCAATCAATAAGCCAGAAAATTCCTGCAATATGGAAATAAGCGATACTGTCTTTTTCTCAAGCATCTTACTGTCCTGTATAACCAAAACCCATTGCCGTTAAGTCGATTCCAACTCATACTGACCCCACATGACAGAGTAGAACTGTTCCATAGGGTTTGCAAGGCTGTAATCCTCACAGAAGCAGACTGTCACATCTTTCTCCCTCGTTGCGCCTGGTGGGTTCAAACCACTGACTTTTTGGTTAGCAGCTGAGCACTTTAACCACTGTGCCACCAGGGCTCCTGTAGGGTAATACAGCTAGATGTCAGAAAGGAGAGGGAACCTATAAGTGTTTGATGGAATGGGATCTGGAATCAGACTGCCTGAGGGTGTTCCTGCTTCGTCACTTACTAGCTGTCTGTCTTTAGGCAAGGTACTCAACCTCTTCGGCCCCAGCTTCCTCATCTGCAAAATGCAGTAAAAAATCCATTTCCCACACAGGTTTTTGTGAGAATTAAGGAAAATAATCCATATAAAGCTCTTGGCATGGTGAGAGACACATAGTAAGAACTCATCAAGTGTTAGAAAGTAGTAGTAGTGTTGCCAATTGATAGCATGAGTGACATAAGGGATTAAAAGTGCTCTGAAGCTCCACCGGAATTGGAGGTCCTACCTGTTGGGATGAGGGAAATCAAAAAGGCTTCAGTGAGGAAGTTAGTGTTGAAGATCTGCCATAACTGAACAAACACAAATGATTGAAATAGAAACCCTCCGATGATAATTGACAAGTTAGAAAGTGAGCCACTTTAGGGGGAAAAAAATAAACCCATAAGATTAGGCATTGTTTTCCAGGATTTGGTGTGAAAGTACACAGATAACCGCCATAAGGACACAGTCAGGAAATGACACAAAGAAGAAAATCTATGTATTGCTGTTAAGAACCACACAGTATCCCACTGAACTCTGCTCTATACAACTGTAATCCAAAATGACACCAGGGCTTTGATGGGACTTGGCAAGCTCTAGACACACCATTTTTAAACTTAGCCTCAAATTTAAATCATAGGGTTTGTGACTCAAATCTCCCATGTGACCTTTACAGGGCATTGTTCAAGAAAACATGCCTGTCACTGTGGAGAGAAACCATACGCCCTTTTATTCTGGAAAGTGTAATGAAAAGATGTACAGTATTCTTACAAGCACAGAGCCACAAAATGACTGTGGCTGTGGTTCTCCAGAAACAATGAAAACAAAGACCCTATTTGATTTCGTATCCTCCGTTTAGAAATGTTGTCTTATCACGTTAATAAACATCCTGATTTCCCTCAAATTCTGCGCTTTATTTAATTCAAACAGAAGCTTGGCAAGAATCTCACCATTTATGGATTTAAAATACAGTCCCTCCGAATACATTCCTTTTTCAAGGGCTCACTGAGCCAGGCTACTTTGTCCTTGCCAAACCCATAGGATATTGCATTAAAGAGCTCAAAACACACCGTGTCTTGGATTCTCCCACCCCCTCCTGCCTCCTAGCTCTCGAGGCTGTGCTGAAGGACAGTGAACCAACAAAAGATCTGGTGTCATCTTTCACTTCTCACCCTCCCTTATCCCTTCTACTGAACCATGAAAGCCTATCACATATATGCCGGTCTTTCTGGCTTATTCCTTTACTGAATTCCAAACCATTCTAGCATCACATAAAGGAACAAAGCTTAGAAGATAACACCTCATGCAGCAACGATGAACTTTAGTTCCTCCTATTGGCCGTGCTCTTGCTCAGTCTTGGGACTTTGCACTTATTGTTCTGCATGTTTGGAAAAGGCCCTTGCCTTCTCCCTCTTTACCTGGCTAACTTAAAGCAATTTCTTCCATTTCAAAAACAAGACAAAACATTGTGTTGAGTCGATTTCAGCTCATGACAACCCCATGTGTTACATTGCATAACAGCTCCACAGGGCTTTCTTGGCTATAATCTTTATGGAAGCAGACTGCCAGGCATTTTCTTTCTTGGTGCCATTGGGTGGGTTTCAACCACACTAGAAGTCACACCTTTATGTAACCCCTCCTCAGAGTATGGTCTAGATCTAGTGTCTTCTAATGAATACCAGTTGACATTTAGTTGACTCTGACTCATAGCAACCCCATATCCATCAAAATAGAACTGGGCTCCATAAGGTTTTCAATGGTTGATTTTTCAGAAGTAGATAGCCAGGCCTTTCTTCCAAGACACCTCAGGTGGACCCAAACTTCTAAATTTTCTGTTAGCAGCTGAGTGTGTTAACCATTTGTACCACCCAAGGACTCCTCTAATGAATAAAATGTGGCAAAACTGATGTCAAGTGACATCTCTCTTCCCTTTTCTATGAAGTCAGCCGTCGTGTTGTGAACTGTCCTGTGGAGAGGTCCATTTGGCAAGGATCAAAAGGAAGTTTCCAGTCAATAGCCAGGAAACTGAGGCCCTAAGTCCAACACGCTGTGAGGAAGTTAATCCTGCCAACGCCACTGAGTGAGGTCAGAAATAGGTCCTGCCCCAGCTGAGATGACTATGGCCCTACCCAACACCTCAGCTGAAGCTTTGTGAGAGACACTGAGCTGGAAGACACAGCTAAGCCATGCCCAGACTCCTGACTCGTAGAAATTGTGAGATAAGAAATGAGTGTTGTTTATAACCATTCAGAATAATTTGTAATGTAGCAAATACATAACTAATATAAGATTCCTCCCCCTCCAGAACATTTATCCCACTAAGTTATAATTACGTTTTAAATTCCTCTCTCACCTGTTGAGTTAAAAGCTCTGTCAGGACAGGGACCATGTCCATCATGCTGGCAACAAAATTTACAGCTCCCACCACTGGGCCCAGCATATGACAGGTTCTCAGCTTCTCAATATATATTTGCCAAATGAGCAAGTGAGTAAGCGATAAAGCCTCAGCAGCAGTGTCTGCACGTAACCAAGAACAATGGAACGATCACCACGCTAACTTCTTATTGTCTATAATTACAGGTATGGCGTAGTGGTTAAGAGCTCAGTTGCTAACTGAAAGGTCAGCAGTTCGAATCCACCAGCTGCTCCTTGGAAACCCTATGAGGCAGGTCTACCCTGTCCTAAAAGGTTGCTATGAGTCGGAATCGACTCAATGGAAACGAGTTTGCTTTTTTTTGGTTTAAGAAAGGTACAAATAAACCTGAAAATTGTAAGATGAAACACACACCCCTTCACAATGATAAGTTGAAATGAGGCAAACTGTGACACTTGTGGTGGCTGGGGTGGAGATTTTCATGGGTATGGAGAATAAGACTAGAGCATGAATTCCAGAACAATAAATGTGAAATTTTGTAGATGGCTTAGCACAATTAGAAGTGTTTTTGTATTAGATGGATTTTGATTAGGAACATGTTTCTGGAAGATGAATGTTATACCAGTGTTTAGAATAAAAAAGTAGGAGTTATTGCTAAGTGGGGGAATGAGAGAGACAGCAGTGGAACCAGAAAGGAAGGGCAGGGTAGGAGAAAAATACAGAGAAGTAGAAGAAATTAGTGTTCAGCTAAATGGAATTGATGATGAGAGAGAAGAAATAGTCACAGACTATGAGAATATTTTGAGCCTGGGCCTGAGGAAACTGTAAGAACACTGACAGAATGTAGAAATTCAAGACAGGGAACTGTTATCTGTCTGCATGCTTAGGGAGTAGAGAGAGACAGTGACTTAACTTTCAGTTATATTGACTTTGAAAAATGACGCATCCCTTCCTATGTTTATAAATACTGAAAAACAGAAGCTTGATAAATCTTTTTCCTAAAGATCAGTAGAGAATATCAAGGACTATGTCTTTAAGTTTTTTTTTTTTTTTTAAACTGGGCTATAATTTTCATAAAGTCAAATGCACAGATCTTAAGTGAATATAGTTTGATGAGCTTCATCAAATGTACACTTCAAAGTAACCTGCACACTAACCCTACACACTACTCAAGGTAAACAACAGTTCCACGACTCCAGAAAGTTCCTTTACAGCTCATCCTTCCCCTCAGTGGAGTTTTGATTCCTATCACCATAGATGGTTTTGCCTGTACTTGAACTTCATACACATAGAATAGTATAGTACGTATTCTTTTATATCTGGCTTCTGTTGCTCAACATAATGATTATGATTTATTCATGCTGTCAAATACATTAGTCCATTCAGGAGTATTATTCCATTGTATAATTGAGTAGTATTACACTGTGTGAGATTTTAATTATATTAATATATCATAATTTATTATCCATTCTTCTGTTGATAGATGTTGTAAACATCCTTGTACAAGGCTTTTTGTGTATATATGCTTTCATTTTTCTTGGGTAAATACCTGGTTTTGAAATCGCTGGGTGATGGGGAAGGTGTGTGTTTAATTGCATAAGAAACCATCAATTCTCCAAATATGGCTGTAACATCTTATACACTAACCAGCACTCTCTGAGACAGTTCCAGTATCTCCACGTCCTCATCAATACTTGGTGTTGTCAGTCCTTTTTAGCCATTCTAGTGGGTGTGAAGTGGTTCTCAATGTGCATTTTCCTGATGACTGATGATGTCACTATTAGATTTACAAATAATTATTGGATATTCTTATATCTTTTTTGTTAAATTTCTGTTCAAATAATTTGCCTATGGGGTATTAATTATTTGTCCTTTTTTCACTGAGCCCTAGAGGTTCTTTATGTATTCTGGATTCAATTCCTTTGCCATACATAGGTGTTACAAATTATTTTCCCTGATCTGTGACTTGCTTATTTTAACAATGTCTTTTAATTGAAGAAGTTTTTCATTTTGATGAAGTCCAATTTGCCATTTTTTCCTATAAGGTTAATGCTTTTGATATCCTAAGAAACAGCTGCCTTCTTTCTAAGACATCCTTACACATTTTATTCAATAAACTTCATAATTTTTGCTTTTAGGTAAAGAACTACGATACCTCTAATTTTTGTGTATGGTGTGAGGCAGGGATTGAGGTCCATTTTTCTTCAATACAGTTAATGAGTTGTTATAGCATCATTTGTTGATGAGTCTTTCCTTTCCCCACTAAATTGCCACCTTTGCTGAAAATCAATTGACTGAAGAAGGTCACGTCTATTTCCTCACAGTCTATCCTAATTCATTGATCTATCTGTCTAACCTTATACAATATTATATTTTCTTAATTATTGGTACTTTTTGTATTAACTCTTGAAATCAAGGAATGTGAGTCCCACAACAGTGTCATACATTTTTTCAAAACTGTTGTGGCTTTCCAAGGTTTTTGTATTTCCATATAAATTTCAGAACTGACTTGTTAATTTCCACCAAAAACAAAACAAAACAAAAAAAACTACCCTTTGGGGACTGCGTTCAATCTATACGTTATTTTGGGAAGAACTGACACCTTAACAATAATAGAGTCTTCCATTTTATGAGCACAGTATATCTCTCCATTTGTTTAGGTCTTCTTTAATTTTTCTTAGATATGTTTTTTTAACTTTTAGTGTACAGACCTTGCACTTTTTTCTGTAAATATATTCTTAAGTAACTTATAGTTTTGATACTATTTAAGTGGCATTTGTATATATATGTGTGTGTGTGTATATATATATATAAATTGTGCTTTAGATGGAAGTTAACAGAGCAACTTATTTTCTCATTAAACAATTAATACACGAATTGCTTTGTGACATTGGTTGCCAACTCCAGGATGTGTCAACACTCTCCCCTTCTCAACCTGAGGACCCTCATTTCCATTCATCCAGTTTTCCTGTCCCTTCCTACCTTCTTGTCTTTGCTTTTGGAGTGGTGTACCCATTTAGTCTAGTACACATGGTTGAACTACTTGTGTTACTGTTTGTTTTATACTCCTTTCTCATCTTTGGCTGAAGGGTGAACTTCAGAAGTGACTTCGGTACTGAGTTAAAAGGGTGTCCGGGGGCCATACTCTCAGGGTTTCTCTAGTCTCTGTCAGACTAGTAAGTGTGGTCTTTTTTTGATTAGTTTGAACTTTGTTCTACATTTTCCTCCAGCTCTGTCTAGGACCCTCTGTTGTGGTCCCTGTCAGAGCAGTCTGCAGTGGTAGCTGGGCACCATCTAGTTGTTCTGGACTCAGTCTTGTGGAAGCTGTGGTAGTTGTACCCATTAATCCTTTGGACTGATATTTTCCTTGTTTCTTTGGTTTTCTTCATTCTCCTTTGCTCCAGATGGGGTGGGACCAACAGATGTACCTTAAATGGCTGCTCATAAGCTTATAAGACCCCAGGCGCTACTCATCAAAGTAGGATGTAGAACATCTT
Source organism: Loxodonta africana (assembly GCF_030014295.1). Taxonomy (NCBI): domain Eukaryota; kingdom Metazoa; phylum Chordata; class Mammalia; order Proboscidea; family Elephantidae; genus Loxodonta; species Loxodonta africana. The sequence continues at coordinate 62,370,903 of NC_087358.1, forward strand.
TTTTACAAACTATGTTATGCTAATTGAGTTACCTGTCCCCAGAGATCATGGTCCCCAGCCCTCAGTCTAGTAACTTGGTCCCTCAGGGAATTTGGATGTGTCTATGAAGCTCCTGGAGCCCTGGTGGCACAGTGGTTAAGAGCTCAGCTGCTAACCAAAAGGTTGGCAGTTCAAATCTACCATCTACCAGCTGCTGCTTGGAAACCCTATGGAGCAGTTCTACTCTGTCCTACAGGGCTGCTATGAATAGGAATCGACTCAACGGCAACACGTTTGGTTTTTTTGGAGGGGGGTTTATGAAGTTTCCATGACTTTACTTTGGTCAAGTTGTGCTGACTTCCCCAGTATTATGTACTGTAAGTGGTATTGTTTTTAATTTCATATTCCATTTTCCAATTGTTTCTTGGTGCATAGAAATATAATTGATATTTGGTATTGGCTTTGTATCTTATAACCTTGCTGAATTAGTTTTTTGCTAAACTCATATAGATCTTTGGTTACCTTAAATTTGTCTATGCACATGATCATGTCATCTGTGAACAAAGAAAGTTTTATTGCTTCTTCCTTTCCAGTCTATGCTTTTTAATTCTTTTCCTAGCCTTATAGTTTTGGCTAGGACTCTGGCACAATGTTGAACAGGCTTGATGAAAGTGACAACCATGTCTAGTTCTTTACTAGGAGGAAAGCATCCATTGCTTCAACATTGTTAGTGGTAGGTTTTTCATAGATGCCCTTTATCAGATTAAGGAATATCTCTTTTGTTGTTCGTCTTGTTCGGAGCTTTCATCTTGATTAAGTATTGTATTTTGCCAAATGTTGTTTCTGTATCTATTGCGAAAACCAAAAAACCAAACCCCTTCCCATCGAGTCGATTCCAACTCATAGCAACCCTATGGGACAGAGTAGAACTGCCCCATAGAGTTTCCAAGGAGCGCCTAGTGGATTCGAACTGCCAACCTTTTGGTTAGCAGCCGTAGCACTTGACCACTATACCACCAAGGTTTCTGTATCTATTGAGAGGACCACATAATTACCCTGTAATCTATCAAAGTGTATTGATTTTTTTTTTAATGTTAAAGCATACTGGCATTCCTGGAATAAACTCGATTTGGCTGTGATCCTTTTTAGGTACGATTGCATTCTTTTTTCCTAATTGCTTGTTCCTAAGTTTTGTGTTGGTAACCATAAGGCATAATGATGTACGATTTTTTAATAACGTCTTTATCAGGGTTTGGTATCAGGGTTCTGCAAGCCTCAGAAAGTGACGTGGGAAGTGCTCCCTCTTCCTCTATTTTTTGTATCTGGTTAAGAATTAGTATTATTTCTTCCTTAAATGTTTGAAAGAATTCAGACCAAAATCATCTGAGTCTGGAGTTTTCTTTCTGGGATGGCTTTTAATTATGAATTCATTTCACTTAACAAATACAGAGCTATTCACATTTTTTGATTCTTCTTGTATTAGTATTAGTAAGTTACATCTTACTAAACAAGAAATTTGTCTATTTCATCGATGATGACTTTATCTTTTAGTGCTTCACACACCTTATAGTAACAAAATCTCTGCACTTCTGTGTTTTCCTCTCCACTTCACTTGACTAAACCATATACATATCTTCGGAACTCATTTCCTTCGTATTCAGCTCAACGTTATTTATTCTCTTCTATTAGCTTCTCCAGCCCTTGCTGATTTAATACTGTACTGCCTTATATATATTTTTAAGTTATCTTTCATTAGTTTCTTTTTATCTCTGAAAATAGATTACAGGGTTTTTGAGGGCAGAAGCTATGTTGCATACTTCACTGTTCTCCATAGCACTGAGTATAGTCCTTTTAGCATTCAATATATATTTACGAAATTCTTGACTTGTTCACTATGTCACTTAGCTCAAACATCTATTGGAGATGAGCCTGAAGCATCTAATAGCATCAAAAAGCAAAGAAGTGTTAACAACAATGACGATAATAAAAAGAAAGGTGGGCACGTCAAAAGGACACAGAAACCAACTTGAGTGTCCAATGACCAAAGCTGGAACAATTTCAGAAACAAAATAATGATTGCTGTTATGGATTGAACTGTGCACCCCCAAAATATGTGTTGGAGTTCTAACCCATGTACTTGTGGATGTAATCCCATTTGGAAATAGGGTTTTCTAATGTTAATGAGGTCATACCACTATAGTGTGTGTCTTAAACCTAATCACTTTTGAGATATAAGAACAGATTAGACAGAGACAAGTGAGTACAAATGGAAGAAAGATAGATGCCTTGTGGAGATGGCCAAGGAACCAAGGAACACCAAGAAACACCGGGGTTAGAGAAGCTGAGAGAAGGATTTCCCTGCAGACCTGATAGAGAGACTTCCCCTAGAGCCAGTGCCCTGAGTTCAGACTTCTAGCCTCTTAAAATGTGAGAAAATAATCTTTTGTTCTTTGAAGCCACCTACTTGCAGTATGTGTGTTACAGAAGCACTTGGAAACTAAGACAACGGTGTTGGACTATAAAGCCCAAAGAATAAAATAAATATTCTTGAGTCCATGATGACATAAATGATTGAATAATAAATGGGAGAGAAGAGACAAGTCTTCCTTGCAAGTCTTCCTTCCTTCCAAATAATAAATGTTGAAAGAATGAGGGAAATAGAAAATAGAGCAACCAGTAGTAATTATTCCAGGCAAGGGCCACTGATGAATACTAAAATTCTTGGCCAAAACTTTAAAGAGAAGCAAGATAGTTAAATAGCCTCAAAGTTGCCTGCCTAAAATATTTATTAATTACTGTGGTGCTTTTAACATATACATAAAATTTTTGATACTCCTCCCTCCAGGAAATGGAGTCCAGTTTCTCTCTCTCTCGCTGTATGTTAGATTTTAGTGAATTTGCTAATAATTAATATAATATGGAAAAAGAAAATAGTAACTCTGGAGAAGCCTGGAAGACATCACTTTAACCAAGGAATCAAGGTTAACGGCACCTGTAAAAAGTATCGTGTATACCTGATATTACATGGTGAGAAGATCACTTTACAAATACTTGACCAGTAGTCTCCAAAACTGTCAAAGTAATGAAAGACAAAGAAAAACTGAAATTGTCACAGACTGGAGGAGACTAAGGAGGCATGATAACTAAATGCAATGTGGTATCCTGAATCGGAGCCTAGAATAGAAAAAGAGTGTTGGTGGAAAAATTGGTGCAGAATGAATAAAATCTGGAGTTCAGCTCATGGTATTGTACCAGTGTTAATTTCTTCATTTGATATATGTAACAGGGCCAGGTAATCTTGGTACCTAAGGTACGATGAGGGGATGCTAGGTGAAGGGTATATGGGAACTCTGAATTATCTTTATAATTATTCTATAAATTCAAAATTATATCAAAATGAAAAGCCCTTGTAAAATTAAAAAAAATAATAATCTATTGTGTCATTCTTCAGTATTTACCTCTGGATATACTGGAAGTCTGTTCCTTGTGTTTATATTATTAATGGGATTTATGTGCCCTTTTGTAAAATATAGACTGTAATAGCTCTGATTTATATATTTTTTTTTATAAGCAAGTTTTCTGAAATCAGCTAAAAAAATATAAACACATAAGCAAGTTTTCTGAAATCAGCTAAGCAAGAGAAATTTAGGAGTAGTAATTTTTTTTTTTTTTTATCATCAGTAACAGCTGTAACAATTATATTCACTAAAGACCAAAGTGCCATTCAAGAAGTAAATAATACAGATCAATAACAAAACACCACTCTCACTTCAAAAGTCAGGAAGATAACACTGACTCTCTTAGGAAACAAGTACTGTTGTTGTTGTTGTCAGGTGCTGTCGAGTCAGTTACGACTCATAGCGACCCTATGCACAACAGAACGAGACACGGCCGGGTCCTGCACCATCCTCACAATCGTTGTTATTCTTGAGCTCATTGTTGCAGCCACTGTGTCAATCCACCTCGTTGAGGGTCTTCCTCTTTTCTGCTGACCCTATACTCTGCCAAGCATGATGTCCTTCTCCAGGGACTCATCCCTCCTGACAACATGTCCAATGTAAGATGCAGTCTCATCATACTTGCCTCTAAGGAGCATTCTGGTTGTACTTCTTCCAAGACAGATTTGTTTGCTCTTTTGGCAGTCCATGGTATATTCAATATTCTTCGCCAACACCACAATTCAAAGGCGTAAACTCTTCTTCGGTCTTGCTTATTCACTGTCCAGCTTTCACATGCAAATGATGCGACTGAAAATACCACGGCTTGCGTCGGGCGCACCTTAGTCTTCGAGGTGACATCTTAGCTCTTCAACACTTTAAAGGGGTCCTTTGCAGCAGATTTGCCCAATGCAACGCGCTTTTTGATTTCTTGACTGCTGCTTCCATGGCTGTTGATTGTGGATCCAAGTAAATGGAATCCTTGACAACTTCAATCTTTTCTCCATTTATCATGATGTTGCTCATTGGTCCAGTTGTGAGGATTTTTGTTTTCTTTATGTTGAGGTATAAACCATACTGAAGGCTGTGGTCTTTGATCTTCATTAGTAAGTGCTTCAAGTCCTCTTCACTTTCAGCAAGCAAGGTTGTGTCATCTGCATAACGCAGGTTGTTAATGAGTCTTCCTCAAATCCTGATGCCCTGTTCTTCTTCATATAGTCCAGCTTCTCGGATTATTTGCTCAGCATACAGATTAAATAGGTACAGTGAAAGAATACAACCCTGACACACACCTTTCCTGACTTTAAAGCAATCAGTATCCCCTTGTTCTGTCCAAACAACTGCCTCTTGATCTATGTAAAGGTTCCTCATGAGCACAATTAAGTGTTCTGGAATTCCCAGTCTTCACAGTGATATCCAGAGTTTGTTATGACCCACACAGTCAAATGCCTTTGCATAGTCAATAAAACACAGGTAAACATCCTTCTGGTATTCTCTGCTTTCAGCCAGGATCCATCTGACATCAGCAATGATATCCCTGGTTCCAAGTCCTCTTCTGAAACCGGCCTGAATTTCTGCCAGTTCCCTGTCGATATACTGCTGCAGCCATTTTTGAATGATCTTCAGCAGAATTTTGCTTGTGCGTGATATTAATGATATTGTTCTATAATTTCCACATTCGGTTGGATCACCTTTCTTGAGAATAGGCATGAGTATGGATCTCTTCCAGTCGGTTGGCCAGGAAGCTGTCTTCCATATTTCTTGGCATAGACGAGTGAGCACCTCCAACGCTGCATCTGTTTGTTGAAACATCTCAATTGATATTCCATCAATTCCTGAAGCCTTGTTTTTAGCCAATGCCTTCAGAGCAGCTTGTACTTCTTCCTTCAGTACCATCGGTTTCTGATCATATGCCACGTCTTGAAATGGCTGAATATCGACTAATTCTTTTTGGTATAATGACTTTGTGTATTCCTTCCATCTTCTTTTGATGCTTCCTGCATCATTTAATATTTTCCCCATGGAATCCTTCACTATTGCAACTCAAGGCTTGAATTTTTTCTTCAGTTCTTTCAGCTTGAGAAATGCCGAGTGTAATCTTCCCTTTTGGTTTTCCATCTCCAGCTCTTTGCACATGTCATTATAATACTTTATTTTGTCTTCTTGGGAGGCCCTTTGAAATCTTCTGTCCAGTTCTTTTACTTCATCAATTCTTCCTTTTGCTTTAGCTGCTTGATGCTCAAGAGCAAGTTTCAGAGTCTCCTCTGACATCCACCTTGGTCTTTTCTTTCTTTCCTGTCTTTTCAGTGACCTCTTGCTTTCTTCATGGATGATGTCCTTGATGTCATTCCACAACTCGTCTGGTCTTTGGTCACTAGTGTTCAGTGAGTCAAATCTGTTCTTCAGATGGTCTCTAAATTCAGGTGGAATATACTCAAGGTCATATTTTGGCTCTTGTGGACTTACTCTGATTTTCTTCAGTTTCAGCTTGAACTTGCATATGAGCAATTGATGGTCTGTTCCACAGTTGGCCCCTGGCCTTGTTCTGACTGATGATATTGAGCTTTTCCATTGTCTCTTTCCACAGATGTAGTCCATTTGATTTCTATGTGTTCCATCTGGTGAGGTCCATGTGTATAGTCGCCATGTATGTTGGTGAAAGAAGATATTTGCAATGAAGAAGTCGTTAGTCTTGCAAAATTCTATCATTCGATCTCCGGCATTGTTTCTATCACCAAGGCTATATTTTTCAACCACTGATCCTTCTTCTTTGTTTCCAACTTTTGCATTACAATCGCCAGTAATTATCAATGAATCTTGATTGCATGTTCGATCGATTTCTGACTGCAGCAGCTGATAAAAATCTTCTATTTCTTCATCTTTGGCCCTAGTGGTTGGTGCATAAATTTGAATAATAGTCGTATTAACTGGTTTTCCTTGTAGGCGTACAGATATTATCCTATCACTGACAGCGCTGTACTTCAAGATAGATCTTGAAACATTCTTTTTGATGATGAATGCAACACCATTCCTCTTCGAGTTGTCATTCTCAGCATAATAGACTATATGATTGTCTGATTCAAAAATGGCCAATACTAGTCCATTTCAGCTCACTAATGACTACGATATCAATGTTTATGCGTTCCATTTCATTTTTGACGATTTCTACTTTTCCTAGATTCATACTTCGTACATTCCAGGTTCCGATTATTAATGGATGTTTGCAGCTGTTTCTTCTCATTTTGAGTCGTGCCACATCAGCAAATGAAGGTCCCGAAAGCTTTACTCCATCCATGTCATTAAGGTCGACTCTACTTTGAGGAGGCAACTCTTTCCCAGTCATCTTTTGAGTGCCTTCCAACCTTGGGGGCTCATCTTCCAGCACTATGTCAGACAATGTTCTGCTGCTATTTATAAGGTTTTCACTGGCTAATGCTTTTCAGAAGTTGACTGCCGGGTCCTTCTTCCTAGTCTGTCTCAGTCTGGAAGCTCAGCTGAAACCTGTCCTCCATGGGTGACTCTGCTGGTATCTGAATACCGGTGGCATAGCTTCCAGCATCACAGCAACACACAAGCCCCCACAGTACGACAAACTGACAGACACGTGTGTGTGTGGGGGGGGGGGAACAAGTATAAATAAATAAAAGAAACTTACAGCCATTCTTCAATGAAAAAAAAAAAAAAAACCCAGTGCCAAAATGAGGTAGTGCCAAATTATTTCACATCTTAACTTCCAAAGCAAACTGCAGAAAATATGAGATTTTTATTAGTTCTATAGCTTACAGCTCAAAATGGGCTAACTGATCACATTAAGTTATCTACTCCTTTCCAGTTTCCCATTAATTTAAAGTTAAGGAATCAAATGACCATAAACTTGCAAAACCAAAGAGGATAGGAATGAGTGAAATATTCCAGCAAAATTATGGATGATGGAAATGAACGTAAGACTGGTAAAGACACACGAGGAAGAAGAATGTTAAAAAAAACACAAAAATTCTGGGAGCTCTCCAGGGGAGCAAACAAACAAAAAAATCCTAAAAGACAGGATACCAGGATATAGTCTCTGACTATACAAAGTTCCCAGTCAAGTTTTCATTCTTAAACGTAACTGTATAACAACTGTTAGCAGACATGTGAAGAAAGCTGGAAGCATGAAGGAAAAAGTGTACAATAAAAAATAGTAATGACTCTGGAGGAAACATGAGTAATGAAGCGAACTTTAGAAACCTTAAAACTATTAAAAAGGAAAAATCAAAGAATGAGTATTTAAAAATTAAAAATGTAAGTAAAATTTTTTTTATTGTACTTTAGGTAAAAGTTTACAGAACAAACCCCCTGCCGTTGAGTCATTCCGACTCATAGCGACCCTACAGGACAGAGGAGAACTGCCCCATAGAGTTTCCAAGGAGCACCTGGCAGATTCGAAATGCCGACCTTTTGGTTAGCAGCCGCAGCACTTAACCACTACGCTACCAGGGTTTCCTTATAGAACAAACTAGCTTCTAATTAAACAGTTAGTACACATACTATTTTATGACATTGGTTAACAACCCCATGACATGTCAACACTCTCCCTTCTCGACCTTGGGTTCCCCGTTACCAGCTTCCCTGTCTCCTCTGTTTTCTAGTCCTTGCCCCCGGGCTGGTGTGTCCCTTTAGTGTCGTTTTGTTTTATTGGTCTGTCTAATCTTTGGATGAAGGGTGAATCTCAGGATAAGTCAAAAAAAATTAAAATCAATACAATGCAAGAAAATTGTGTGAAATCTCTCAAAGGGTTTTTGAAATTTGAGAGAAAAATGAAAAACACAGGAGAAAAAATATGGAGAATTCAACCAGAAGGCCCAACTACAAAGAATTCCAGAGAGAACAGAAAAACAGAGAGGAAAGAATAATCAAAGATGCAATTGATTTCTCATCATGTGTAGGTCACATGTTTTCAGAATTAAAATTCCTACAAGTGGTGAACACAATCAATGGAAAAAAAAAAATAACTGGATATTTTTTGATGAGAGATCTTAAAAGTAAGTTTCTAAAGACTAAGAGGAGGGGGAAAAAAAAAACTAACCTACAGAAGGATAAGTATTGGATTTCTTATCAGCAATAACCAAAAAAGAACCCAAACCCGTTGCCGTCGATTCTATTCCAACTCACAGCAACCCTAGAGCAATGCTTCCAAAGCTCTAAGGAAAATTATTTTTAACCTGTAATTCTTGATCTAGGCAAACTATCATTCAAATTACTTTTAGATATGCAGAGATCCAGAATATTTACCTCCCACATGCTCTTTTTAGAAAGATTTCTGAGTATGTGCTTCAGCAACACATGAGAAAAAGACACATCCAAGGAACAGACAATTCAAGAGACTGTTACAGCAGTTGTTCCAACTCGGGACAGAGAAAGGTATCCAGGAAAAGTGGGAATTCCACATATTTCATTCTATCTCCTGAGAAGCTGAATGTACTTAAGAATGCCATAAACACAGAATATATGAAGAAAAATGAAAGTAATAAGAAACTTTGGAGAGAGCTAAACAAAATAAGCAAATATCGTCACTGTATACCACTCACCCTAGCAGTGAATGATACATATTCATAATAATAATTTTTATGGATTTTTAAGCTTTAGAATCAACCTTTAGACAAAACACTAAACTCAGTGTGATTAAGAAATTGAATAAAGCGGGGCCAAGATGGCTGACTAGGTAGAAGCTACTTCGTATCCCTCTTGCAACAAACACTTGGAAAAACAAGTGAATCGATCACATACATGACAATCTATGAACCCTGACCATGAAACACAGATCTAAAGAGTTGACATGAGTGACAGAGATTCAGCCAGCGCAAGCAGGCTGCACACTGACACGGCTAACGAGAGAACGAGCAACCACGGGGAAGCAGCGACTGTTTTCGGAGCCTGAAGCCAGCGTCCCAGTCAGAAAACCTTGATGCTGGGCTTTAGACTGGGCACCGGAGAGCTGAGCACGGCATCCTGAGATGGCGCAAACACGGGACGCAGCCCTAGCCTCCTGAAGTGACCAGGGGGGAAGCCCAGCCAGTGCACGCAGGCAGCCCAGTGACGTGGCTGACAGGAGGAGAAGTCACCGGGAGGCAGCAACTGGTTTTAGAGCCTGGAGTGTGGCATCCCAGCCGGGGAACCTTGGTGCTGGGCTTTGGACTGGGAGCAGAGGAGCTGACCACAGCTTCTGAGAGAGCACAAGCACAGGACGCGGGCCTGACCCTTGGAGGCAATCTTGACCCAGCCTACACACAGGCTACACACCCCTTGGGAATCTCAGATAAAAGAGTCATTACCAAGCAAGATAAGTAACTTTGTCTATATTCCTGGGTGCTACTCTCTCCTATCTATCTGATCCCTCCCCTCCCCTTCCCAGAAGGCTTCATTACCATTGGAATTTCCTGGGCCAGAGAGTGAAGTGCTCTGCGGTTTTTTTTTCTTTTTTGGGTGGATTTTTTTGTCTTTTCCTAACCCATTCTCCTGGCCTAAGAGAAGCAGCTACAAAAAACTCAGGGACCAAAAATCCTTCCCTGACCTCCCAAAATTGGACTAAAAATACAGAGCCAGCTCCATCCAAGCATATGAGATCCACAGTCTTGGGCTTTCATCCCTACAGGCAACAAGGTGGCTATTATAATGCAAAGGCAATTCTGGTAGTGATGTGACTGTAATTGTTTTAGTGGATTACTGGAAAGACAAGTTTCCCAGATCTGATATCTCTACCTATTAAACAGAGCCCTCACTGACCCACAAAGGGGAACTGAGGGATGAAGCTCCACCCAAACCACCTAGCCTCCTGCCATAGGGGTCTGAGGATAGTGACACCTACCAATCTGCAGAGGTACATGCATTGGGTGCCTCAGGTACAGCTGCAGAGCACACCCAACAAAGTGCTTTAGGAATAGAGACACACCTACCTCACTGGCACTTGGGGGAAGCCTGTCAGAATCCTGCCCCTCCTGGAGTGTGACCCCCTGCTGCTTCTAGAATCTGGTGCACACAACTATCACCACTACTCCTCTAAGTGAATCGGTGACAGTCTAACCCACACACTTGGTGACCCAAAATCAGATTCTACCCAAGAACAGTAAATGGACTCTTAAGCTTATATATATGGTAACAGCCCAAACCAGCAGCCCATCTATGTATCTTGAAAGAAAACAAAACAAGATATGACTCAGTGAGCAAATGTAAATCACTACAATATCTTAGAGATGGCTCGGAGACAGCAGTCGATATGAAACCACGTAAAGAAGCAGACCATGATTGCTTCTACAACTCCCCAAACTAAAGAATCAAAATCTTTCCCAAATGGAGATACAATCCTGGAATTGCCAGACACAGAATATAAAAAACGAATTTACAGAATGCTTCAAGACATCAGGGATGACCTCAGAAATGAAATAAGGCAATCTACAGAAAAAGCCAAGAACACACTGATAAAGGAGTTGAAGAAATCAAAAAGATTATTCAAGAACATAGTGGAAAAATTAATGTTACAAGAATCCACAGAGAGATAGCATTCAGAAATCCAATAGATTAACAGTAAAATTACAGAATTAGACAACTCAATAGGAAGTCAGAGGAGCAGACTCGAGCAATTGGAATGCAGAGTGGGGGATCTGGAGGACAAGGGAATTGACACCAATATAGCTGAAAAAAAATCAGATAAAAGAATTAAAAAAAATGAAAAAACCCTAAGAATCATGTGGGACTCTATCAAGAAGAATAACTTGCGTGTGATTGGAGTCCAAGAACAGGGAGGGATAACAGAAAATACAGAGAGAATAGCTGAAGATCTGTTGGCAGAAAACTTCCCTTACATCATGGAAGACGAAAGGATATCTGTCCAAGATGCTCATTGAACCCCATTTAAGATTGATCCAAAAAGAAAATCACCAAGACATATTATCATCAAACTTGCCAAAACCAAAGATAAAGAAAAAATTTTAAAAGCAGCCAGGGATAAAAGAAAGGTCTCCTACAAAGGAGAATCAATAAGTTCAGACTACTCAGCAGAAACCATGAAGGCAAGAAGGCAATGGGATGACATACATAGAGCACCGAGGGAGAAAAACTGCCAGCCAAGGATCATATATCCAGCAAAACTCTCTCTCAAATATGAAGGTGAAATTAAAACATTTACACATAAACACAAGCTTAGAGAATTTGCAAAAACCAAACCAAAGCTACAAGAAATACTAAAGGAAATTGTTTGGTCAGAAAATCAATAATATCAGATACCAACACAACACAACGTCACAGAACAGAACATCCTGATATTAACTCAAACAGGGAAATCACAAAAACAGATTAAGATTAATTTAAAAAAGGAAAAAATGCTCAAAACAGGGAATCATTCAAGTCATTATGTAAAAGATCACAATAATCAAAAAGAAGGACTAAATACCGGAGGCATAGAACAGCCATAGGGACAGGAAAACAAGGCGATATAGGATGATACAAGTTAGGTTTTTACTTAGAAAAATAGGGGTACATATTAAGATAGCCACAAAGAGGTCTAACAATTCCGTAACTCAAAATAAAAACCAAGAAAAACATAACGACTCAGCAAACATAAATTCGACTACTACGAAAATGAGGAACACACAATTTACAAAGAAAAACGTCTCGGCACAAAAAAGTAAGTGGAAAAATGACATTGTCAACAACCCACACAAAAAGGCATCAAAATGACAGCACTAAACACATACTTATCTATAATTACGCTGAATGTAAATGGACTAAATGCACCAATAAAGAGACAGAGAGTCTCAGACTGCATAAAGAAACACAATCTGTCTATGTGCTGCCTACAAGAGACACACCTTAGACTTAGAGACACAAACTAAAACTCAAAGGATGGAAAAAAATATATCAAGCAATCAACAATGAGCAGGAGTAGCAATATTAATTTCTAAAAAATAGACTTTAAAGTTAAATCCACCACAAAGGATAAAGAAGGACACTACATAATGATTAAAGGGACAATTGACCAGGAAGATATAACCATATTAAATATTTATGCACCCAATGACAGGGCTGCAAGATACATAAAACAAACTTTAACAGAACTGAAAAGTGAGATAGACACCTCCACAATTACAGTAGGAGACTTCGACACACCACTTTCAGAGAAGGATAGGACTTCCAGTAAGAAGCTCAATAGAGACACGGAAGACCTAATTGCTACAATCAACCAACTTGACCTCATAGACTTTTACAAAACACTCCACCCAACAGCTGCAAAGTATACTTTTTTTTCTAGTGCACATGGAACATTCTCTAGAATAGATGGCATATTAGGTCATAAAACAAACCTTTGCAGAATCCAAAACATCGAAATATTACAAAGCATCTTCTCAGACCACAAGCCCATAAAAGTGGAAATCAATAACAGAAAAATCAGGGAAAAAAAATCAAATACTTGGAAACTGAACCATACCCTGCTCAAAAAAGACTGGGTTATAGAAGACATTAAGGAGGGCATAAAGAAATTCATAGAATGCAACAAGAATGAAAACACTTCCTATCAAAACCTCTGGGACGCAGCAAAAGCAGTACTGAGAGGCCAATTTATATCAATAAATGCACACATACAAAAAGAAGAAAGAGCCAAAATCAGAGAACTGTCCCTACAACTTGAACAAATAGAAAGTGAGCAACAAAAGAATCCATCAGGCACCAGAAGAAAACAAATAATAAAAATTAGAGCTGAACTAAATGAATTAGAGAACAGAAAAACAACTGAAAAAATTAACAAAGGCAAAAGCTGGTTTTTTGAAAAAATTAACAAAATTGATAAACCATTGGCCAAGCTGACTAAAGAAATACAGGAAAGGAAACAAATGACCTGAATAAGAAACGAGATGGTCCACATCACAAGAGACCCAACTGAAATTAAAAGAATCATATCAGATTATTATGAAAAATTGTACTCCAACAAATTTGCAAACCTAGAAGAAACAGATGAATTCCTAGAAAAACACTACCACACTACCTACCTAAACTAACACAATTAGAAGTAGAACAACTAAATAGACCCATAACAAAAAAAGAGATTGAAAAGGTAATCAAAAAACTCCCAAGAAAAAAGAGCCGTGGCCCGGACAGCTTCACTGCAGAGTTCTACCAAACTTTCAGAGAAGAGTTAACACCATTGCTACTAAAGGTATTTCAAAGCATAGAAAATGATGGGATATTACCTAACTCATTCTATGAAGCCACCATATCCCTGGTACCAAAACCAGGTAAAGACACTATAAAAAAAGAAAATTACAGACCTATATCCCTCATGAACACAGATGCAAAAATCCACAACAAAATTCTAGCCAATAGAATTCAACAACATATCAAAAAAATAATCCACCACGACCAAGTGGGATTTATACCAGGTATGCAAGGTTGGTTTAATATTAGAAAAACCATTAATGTAATCCACCATATAAATAAAACAAAAGACAAAAACCACATGATCTTATCAATTGATGCAGAAAAGGCATTTGACAAAGTCTAACACCCATTCATGATAAAAGCTCTCACCAAAATAGGAATTGAAGGAAAATTCCTCAACATAATAAAGAGCATCTATACAAAGCCAACAGCCAACATCACTCTAAATGGAGAGAGCCTGAAAGCATTTCCCTTGAGAATGGGAACCAGAAAAGGATGCCCTTTATCACCACTCTTACTCAACATTGTGCTAGAGGTCCTAGCCAGAGCAATTAGGCTAGACAAAGAAATAAAGGGCATCCGGATTGGCAAGGAAGAAGTAAAATTATCTCTATTTGCAGATGACATGATCTTATACACAGAAAACCCTAAGGAATCCTCCAGAAAACTACTGAAACTAATAGAAGAGTTTGGCAGAGTCTCAGGTTATAAGATAAACATACAAAAATTACTTGGATTCCTCTACATCAACAAAAAGAACATCGAAGAAGAAATCACCAAATGAATACCATTCACAGTAGCCCCCAAGAAGATAAAACACTTAGGAATAAATCTTACCAAAGTTGTAAAAGACCTATACAAAGAAAACTACAAAGTACTACTGCAAGAAACTAAAAGGGACCTACTTAAGTGGAAAAACATACCTTGCTCATGGATAGGAAGACTTAACACAGTAAAAAATGTCTATTTTACCAAAAGCCATCTATACATACAATGCACTTCCGATCCAAATTCCAACGACATTATTTAGTGTGATGGAGAAACAAATCACCAACTTCACATGGAGGGGAAGGAAGCCCCGGATAAGTAAAACACTACTGAAAAAGAAGAAGAAAGTGGGAGGCCTCACTCTACCTGATTTCAGAACCTATTATACAGCCACAGTAGTCAAAACAGCCTGGTACTGGTACAACAACAGGCACATAGACCAATGGAACAGAATTGAGAACCCAGATATAAATCCATTCACATATGAGCAGCTGATATTTGACAAAGGACCAGTGTCAGTTAATTGGGGAAAAGATAGTCTTTTTAACAAATGGTGCTGGCATAACTGGATATCCATTTGCAAAAAAATGAAACAGGACCCATACCTCACACCATGCACAAAAACTAACTCCAAGTGGATCAAAGACCTAAACATAAAGACTAAAATGATAAAGATCATGGAAGAAAAAATAGGGACAATGTTAGGAGCCCTAATACAAGGCATAAATAGAATACAAAACATTACTAAAAATGACGAAGAGAAACCAGACAACTAAAAAAAACTGGGAGCTCCTAAAAATCAAACACCTGTGCTCATCTAAAGACTTCACCAAAAGAGTAAAAAGACCACCTACAGATTGGGAAAAAATTTTCAGCTATGACATCTCAGACCAGCACCTGATCTCTAAAATCTATATGATTCTGTTAAAACTCAACCACAAAAAGACAAACAACCCAATCAAAAAGTGGGCAAAGGATATGATCACGCACTTCACTAAAGAAGATACTCAGGCAGCTAACAGATACATGAGAAAATGCTCTCGATCATTAGCCATTAGAGAAATGCAAATTAAAACTACGATGAGATTCCATCTCACTCCAACAAGGCTGGCATTAATCCAAAACACACAAAATAATAAATGTTGGAGAGGCTGTGGAGAGATTGGAACTCTTATACACTGCTGGTGGGAATGTAAAATGCTACAACCACTTTGGAAATCTATCTGGCATTTTCTTAAAAAGTTAGAAATAGAACTACTATACAACCCAGAAATCCCGCTCCTCAGAATATACCCTAAAGAAATAAGAGCCTTTACACGAACAGATATATGCACACCCATGTTTATTGCAGCACTGTTTACAATAGCAAAAAGTTGGAAGCAACCAAGGTGCCCATCAACGGATGAATGGGTAAATAAATTATGGTATATTCACACAATGGAATACTACGCATCAATAAAGAACAGTGATTTATCTGTGAAACATTTCATAACATGGAGGAACCTGGAAGGCATTATGCTGAGTGAAATTAGTCAGAGGCAAAAGGACAAATATTGTATAAGACCACTATTATAAGATCTTGAGAAATAGGATAAACTGAGAAGAACACATTCTTTGGTGGTGACGAGGCGGGGAGGGAGGGAGGGAGGGTGGGAGAGGGTAATTTACTGATTAGTTAGTAGATAAGAACTACTTTAGGTGAAAATGAAGGGAAGGACAATACTCAATACAGGGAAGGTCAGCTCAACTGGACTGGACCAAAAGCAAAGAAGTTTCCGGGATAAACTGAATGCTTCAAAGGTCAGCGGAGCAAGGGCGGGGGTTTGGGGACTATGGCTTAAGGGGACTTCTAAGTCAATTGGCAAAATAAATTCTATTACAAAAACATTCTACATCCCACTTTGAAGTGTGGCGTCTGGGGCCTTAAATGCTAACAAGCGGCCATCTAAGACGCATCAGTTGGTCTCAACCCACCTGGATCAAAGGAGAATGAAGAACACCAAGGTCACACGATAACGATGAGCCCAAGAGATGGAAAGGGCCACATGATCTAGAGACTTACATCATCCTGAGACCAGAAGAACTAGATGGTGCCCAGCCACAACCGATGACTGCCCGGACAGGGAGCACAACAGAGAGCCCCTGAGGGAGCGGGAGAACAGTGGGAAGCAGATCCCAAATTCTCATAAAAAGACCAGCCTTAATGGTCTGACTAAGACTAGAAGCATCCCGGGGGCCGTGGCCCCCAAACTTTCTGTTGGCCCAGGACAGGAACCATTCCTGAAGCCAACTCATCAGACATGGATTGGACTGGACAATGGATTGTAGAGAGATGCTGATGAGTGAGCTACTTGCATCAGGTGGACACTTGAGACAATGTTGACATCTTCTGTCTGGAGGGGAGATGGGAGGGTAGAGGGGGTTAGAAACTGGCAAAATGGTCACGAAAGGAGATACTGGAAGGAGGGAGTTGGCTGACTCATTAGGGGGAGAGTAAATGGGGGTATGGAGTAAGGTGTATATAGGCTTATGTGTGACGGACTGAATTGATTTGTAAGCTTTCACTTAAAGCACAAGAAAAATTATTTAAAAAAAGAAATGGAATATATATGATATCAGTCTTAATAACGTAAAGTTAAAAGCATAAATGAGAGAAACTAAAAGGTATTAAAGGATAATATTTTCATCTTACAAAGTGAGAGGCCTTTGGTAACTCTTAGGCATCTAGTGCTGCTATAACAGGAATACCACAAGTGGATGGCTTTAATAAAGAGGCATTTATTTCTTCACAGTAAAGTAGGCTAAATATATTAGGAGTGGGTGTATTAGCTGGTGGTACAAGTAAGCTATATGCTTATCTACCACGGTCAGAAGTCAACAGATAATATCTAGAGCTGATAAAATGGTGATTATATATATATATATATATATATATATATATACACCCACACACGGTATTTCATACACAAACACACACACATCTTGATCCAGCTAATATTAGAAATATATATTTAGAGCTATAGAAGCATGAACAAATGTATAACCACAGAAACTGTTAAAAGAATTAAACACTTTTCTCTGGGTGATAAGACTGGGGGAGTAATCCAAGACTATAGCTTTTCATTATAAGCCTCCTGTATTTTGCAATTTTAAAAACAGTGACATGCATTCTATCAATAAAAAATAAATGTGAAATATTTATTAACATTTAAAAAAAATTCCTCTGGAAAGCATCCAGCTAGACTAATACTTTACCATAGTGCTTCCCTCAGCATTTAAATAAGGTCTTGTTGGTACTTAAGAAATTAAAATACTACAAATGTAAGTCTCAAAATAGAAATGCCTTCTACAAATTCTACCTGTGGTAGACGATATCACAGAAACGTTTTAGAAGACATGACAGCATATAGCCTACTTCAGGGATATCGGGTATTCAAGAAATTAGAAACTGTACTTAAAATATTTGTTAAAAATGTATTAGGTGAGTAAATACCTGTCTTCAAGGACTCTCCATGGCGGTACCTAACGCATTCATCAACAGAGACACACTGGCCTTCATAGCTCACTGAGCCAGCAACGGAAGACTGCTGAAATTGGAGCCACACTGAAATATCCCCAAACCAGAACCAAATCCGTTGCCATAGGGCCGATTCCGACCGACAGAGATCCTAGAGGACAGAGAAGAACTGTCCCGTAAGGTTTCCAAGAAATACCTCCAGTAGGTCATCTATTCAGTTTGTGACTTCCAGTGAGTAAAATGACAGATGGAAGTGCTTTGTGAATTCTAAAACATTAGTCATTGTTGTTACTATTCTACAATATTATTCCATCAGAATCAGGGTGTGGAATCTACATACCGAAGTCTGATTTCTAAGGCACAATACCTCCAGTATTAAAGATGACACAGCTGCAGTAAACATGATTTAGGTCTCTGGGTGGTGGCAAACGGATAAATGCTAGGCTACTAACAAAAAGGCCGGCAGTCCGAACCCACCCAGAGGCACCTCGAAAGAAGGACCTGGCGGTCTGCTTCTGTAAGGTCATAGCCATAAAAACCCTATGGAAAACAGTTCTACCCTGACACAAACGGGGTCGCCATGAGTCGGAATCAACTTGACAGCGACTGGCTTTGTTTTGTTCTTAGGCATAATAGGACACCACAGAATTTCTGTCACTTAAAATTTGGGATATTCCCAAGGTAGCATGAATTTGAATTTTCTGTATATAATGACCACTCTGTGATATAAAAAAAAAAAAAAAAAAAAATTTGGAAAAACTGAAAATGAAGATTGAGAAACCTTAAAAAAAGACAAACATCAAAATAAGAGCAGTTGTAGAGTCTGGGCATGGTATTCTCATTCGTCTTCAAATTTTCTTTCGCTCTGTGTTTAAACATTTCAAATGAAGACTTTTTCCAATGTCATTTGATATAGGCAAACATCTTCAATTCACCAGCAGACTAAGTGCTCCTCGTCTTGCAGGAGCTTTGAAAATGAATGCTGGCTTGCTTTTCCTAAAGGAAAAAAAAAAAATATATATATATATATATATGAGCTTTTGTGTTTTTTTTTTCCCCTTTCCTGAAGGAGAATTTTCCAGCAGCTGGCAAATTTCCAGACATAAGTTCTCAGGGTTGGATAGGTCTTGTAATAATGACTCCTTTTTAGTAAAATTTAGGGCTCAGAGAGTTTCACAAGTAGTAAGTGACTTCCGATCTCTGTCAGAAATCATTATGGAAAGAGTTTAGCTGTCTATCCGTGTATATATGTACCTGTGTCTACATATATAGGTGTATATACATATATATACGTATCTATATAACACACATATATATAGACAGGTGTATGCTGTTGTTGTGTGCCTCAAGTCGATTCTGACTCATAGCGACCCTACAGGACAGAGGGAATCTGCCCCATAGAGTTTCCAAGGAATACCTGGTGGATCTGAACTGCTGACCTTTTGGTTAGCAGCTGTAGCTGTTAACCACTACAGCACCATGGTTTCCATATATAAACACACACACACTATATATACATATGTATATATACACACACATATACATACATATACATACACATATATATATGGAAGACGGAGGGTCACCAAATGCTTTTGAAGTAGAACAAATGAAGAGTATATAATCTGTAAATAGGCTCACTTTGCTGTGGATGAAATCAGAGCATAAACGACCTGCACGTCATGCCAGGGGACATTTCACGGGCTTCTGGGATTGCTAAACGACAAGATTTTGCTGTCCCGCCAGCCTGTGTGCCTGTTTCTGATGCATTTCCTGTTATTGTAAAAATGTGTATAACACATTTGCCAATTCAATGTTTTTCAGTGGGATCAATTACATCACTCCTGTTGTACAGCCATCACCAATATCTGTGCTAAATGCATTTTTAGACGCACATTTAGTGGTGGCTGATGTGAACATTACCATTACCAGATGTTACAGATTGAACTGGGTTCTCCAAAAACGTAATGGAATCCTGGCCCCTATACTGTGGATGTACTCCCATTTGGAAACAGGGTTTTCTTTGTTGTGTTAATGAGGCCATATAGGTATAGTGTATATCTTAATCCTAATCATTTTTGAGATATAAAAGACAGATTAGGCACAGAAGCAAGCAAGTACAAATGGAAGAAGGAAAAATAGATGCCACGTGGAGACTGTCAAGGAACCAAGGAATGAGGGGGCTGGAGAACCTGAAGCAAGTATTTTCCCCCATAGCAGACAGGGAGAACTTGTCCCTAGAGCCAATGCCCTGAATTTGGATTTCTGGCCTTCTCAACTGTGAGAAAATAAATTTCTGTTCTTTAAAGCCACAAACTTACGGTATTTCTGTTACAGCTGCACTAGGTAACTAAGACATCATGTAATCCTATTAAGTTCCACAAGACCAAGGATGCTATCTCTTTTACAACTGTATCCCAGCATCTGTAAGAGTATATCTGATAAACAATAGGTACTCTAAATTTTTAAATGAATAATGGCCTCATAATTTTAAAGAGCAAAGGAACAAATACAGATGAAAGTGCTCCATAAATTCTAAAACACTCTAAGATATTAGTCATTGCTCTTATTATTGCACATGATTTGATGCCTGTTCCAACCAGTTCCTGAGGCCCCTGTCAAAGCAATTCCATGTATTTTGAATCATAATACAAAAATAGCTGCCATCAAGTTGACGCCGATTTATGTACAACAGAATAAAATGCTGCCAATTCTGCATAATCTTCATGATTGCTGGCATGTTCAAGTCCATCGTTATGGCTACACTTCCGATCCAACCCGCCAAGGGTTTCCCTCACCCTCTCTGGTCCTCTACTTCATGAAACATGATGTTATCCTCCAGTGATTGATTTCTCCCGATGATGTGTCCAAAGCAAGCAAATTAGATAATGTTCTGTTGAGATTCATATGCTTTTCATTGGCTGATTTCGAAAGCAGATTGCCAGGCCTTTCTTCCTTGTCTGTCTTTGTCTGGAAGTGCTGCTGAAACCTACCATGGTGACCCCGCTGGCATTTGAAATACCCATGGCATAGCTTACAGAATCACACAAGCCACCACAGTACAACAAACTTACAAACAGGTGGTGGAAATCCTAATACTGGACAATAATTAATGTCACCTACAGCTGAGAGGCAGAATAGTACAGTTTTTTAGAGTATAAATGCTGGAGCCAGACTGCCCAGGTTCAAGTCCTACCTTTATCACTGACTTACTGGAAGTATGACAGTGAAGAAGTCATAAGTAACCTGTCTCTGCTCAGTTTCCTCATCTGTAAATTGTACCTAACTTGCAGGGCTATTGTGAAGATTAAATGGTTTTCTATGTGTAACCTGGAAACCCTGGTGGTGCAGTGGTTAAGTGCTAAGGCTGCTAACCAAAAAGGTCGGCAGTTCAAATCCACCAGGCACTCCTTGGAAACTCTATGGGACAGTTCTACTCTGTCCTGTAGGGTTGCTTTGAGTCGGAATCGACTCCACGGCAATGGGTTTGGTTTTGGCTTTTTATATGTAACTTACTGGAAACAGGGCCTGGCACACATTAAACCCTAAGTACTGCTACTACTCCTCTTATTACTACGAGGATGGAGAAAAAAATATAAGAATTAGCCATGTCCATACTGTGCTTTTCCCACTAACGCCATGCTAGTTTAAGACTACAGTTCATATTCCAAATTTCTCTGAAGTTTCAACTTGATGCACTAGTCTACATATTTAATTCCTTAAAGAGCCCAGTGGAGCTATAGCTCAATAGGCTATGTGTTTTGGATAAAGTAAGGATAAAAGCTGAGGCATTTAATCACAGAGGCAGCCTCAGAGTTTCCATCCATCCTTTGCCTGTTTTTCAAAGCACATCACTAAATGTCTTTTTTTCTTTCGTGAAGACCTTTCCAAGTTAGTTGGACATGACAGGCTTTTTAAAACATAAAGCAATTTTAATTTTCATTGAGATTCATTTTAGGAAAATGTTCAGTGTTGGTAAACTAACATTTTCAGATAGTAATTTCACTCAGAATTGATTAGTTTATCGATTATTGTATACATCATAGAGTCTGTGCTGTTATATTTATATTGACTCTTTGTTGCATCAGAATTGAAATCCATTCAGTGTAAACCTGTCAGATTGATCTGAATTTCTCTGGAAGTTTGAACAGGAAAAACCTAAAACAGAGCACCACACCACTTCTGAACCACGTCCCATGTGCTATGAAGAAGGCATTTCAGTGAAAACTACTAAATTAGGTCAAGGAGGTTCTCCTGGGAAAAAGTAGTTTGCTAAAGAAATGCTGAAATTCCCAAAATAAAACATAAAGCAATATGTCATTTCACTAATTCTTCGCTCCTTTACGGTGCTTTTGGAGATGTTAGCCCACTGGTCTGCAACATGCCACCTCCTGGTAGGAAGCAACTGTCACCAGCACTAGCTGCTTCAAACTGCACTAACCTTCCCGGTTCACTCTAAGGGATCCAAGAAGAGAGCACCAGAAATTTCCTTCCCATAGGTGATTAAGCATATATCCAGTGTAAGGCTTAGAAGTGTGTGTGTGTCTGCTTGTCTACAAACTTTTATCAGATCAGGTTAGGCTTTTCCATTGTTAGTAGGTCTGTGAATGGTTATTAAGATTTAAACCATTTCAAGTAGTCTACACAAAAGTCCTCTAAAAGTCACAGAGCCCAGGAAGCTGGTTCTAACCTGCTTTTTCTGAGAGTAACACACACTGTTGGAGGCTCTCAGACCATTTTGCGTATTTTCATCCCAAAACGCAAACCTATTCCATCCTGAGAACAAAAGCTGGCAAGAAGCGCTCAAGTGATGAGTTAACAAAATGCAATAAAAAAGCAACATACTGACATGGAAATGTCATGTGAGCTGCTGAATGGCACACAGCTCCAAAGTTTACCATACTATTTTGAAACCCTTTGCCAATGATCATATAATTGACTGAAAGGCTTGCCAGCATTATCCTACAGCTCTCTAACATACTACACAATAGAGAAAGCCATTTACCAAAAATTTAAATGTTAAAAATATATTTTTAGAGAGCTTCCAAAATCTTTTTTTTTTTTTTTCCATTCTGGACCAAGGAAATAACTGTGACATTACCTACTTCATTTTTTACTTCATATTTTACTTGCTATCTCTTGCCTTTTTGCAGGGCAGCTGAATAAGTCCACCAACTTATATTTATGGAGAACACAAGAAGTACTAATAGCTTGGCTCAAATTGCTATTAGTAAGATCCTGACTCATAAGGTCAGCATCTGTCCTTTTTATGAGCACTGTATTTTTATATTTTCCTCCCTTCCTTCCTCCCACCCACCCACCCAACCGTCTATCCGCTCATCCAATCATATATGCAGCCATCCATTCATCTATCCATTTTTCCACAAAGTACTAGTTAAGTCCCTAAGATGTGCCAAGCACTGGGCTGAATGCCAGACATATAATGCTGAACAAGATAGACTTGCTGACACCATGGAGTTTATAGCCTAGCTGGGAAGACTCACAGTTAAAGAAGGAGTAATAATCAATTTGTGCTAAGTGCTAGGACAAAGAAAGAAAGCATGCTAGAGAGGAGTAGAGACAACAGGTCATAAAGGTGCCTAAAAGAAATAACATTTATCAAGAGGCCTTAAGAATAAGTAGTAGTTAGTCAGAAAAAGACTGATGGGAGTTCAGGGCCAGAGGGAACAATATAATTAAATGTCCTGGGGGATGAAACATTCAAAAATTCAAAGAAGGAATGCCTGGTATGTACAGAAAAGGAGAAGAGGTGTAAGAACTTAGACTAGACAGACAGATGGGCACAGGCTGGGACTGTTGTTGTTTTCTAAGATTCATCCTTTGTCCTTGATCCCTCTCTTATGATCATATATAGTTTTGATAAATACTGGACAGGTAACTCTAACAATATACCCCAAAGCAGTAATGAACAATATCAGTATTATACTATATAACACTAACACAGACCTCACCTTGTAATCCAATAAATTCTTTATAACTATCCATCTACTCCACCAGGAAATTCTGGATGGCTTTTAACTCATTCATCACCATTGGCATAAATGGTATGCCAGCCACTCTTTAAGCCTCTGGACTTCGTTGGCAGTATGTTATTCTAGTTCTGATGCATTTAGCGTCAAGGTGGGTCCCTTTTGAAATGCGTGAAGCTCAGCCTACCAGAGTTGGAGCCCCAGTGTTGTGTAGGTTGAGCCTTCTATTAGGTGATGCTTCCTGGATGTGTTCTGTCAACTTTTGCCTTTTTTTTCTTATTTCTGTAAGATAAGGCTTGTAAGCATGATTATGGCTCTCCTGTGTGATAGGGAGTGCTGATGGGCTTGTTTTTGTTTTTCTGCATTATATTTGGAAAACCAGAGGTTCCCTTTGTATCCTAATGGAAAGGCGCCCACAATAAATAATCTACCTACTTCTCAATGGTATACTATCATGCCACAGAGTGGTGGCGCCACAGTGCCACTAGCCTCATTAAAAAACCAGATCATATTTCTGAAAATCCATATCACCAACCAAAAATTTAAACACATTCAATTAGTAAACATGCATTCCAATACTAAAAACACATGCCATCAAAACAAGGAGAAGAAAATGTAGCTACGAAGTTAAAATGATGTTGTTGTTACTAGGTGCCATCAAGTCAGTGGCAACTCATAGCAACCCCTATGTACAACAGAACGAAACACTGCCCTGCCATATTTGAGCTCATTGTTGCAGCCACCGTAGCAATCCATCTCCTCTAGGGTCTGCCTCTTCTTCCTTGACCCCCTAATTTACCAAGTATGATGTCCTTCTCCGGGGACTGGTCTCTCCTGATAACACATCCAAAGTACATGAGACAAAGTCTCGCCAACCTGTCTTCTAAGAAGCATTCTGGCTGTACTTCTTCCAAGACAGATTAATTCATTCTTCTGGCAGTTCATGGAATAGTCAGTATTCTTTGCCAACACTGTAATTCAAAGGCATCAGTTCTTTGGTCTTCCTTATTCATTGTCCAGCTTTCGCATGCACATGAAAAAAAAAATGAGGTGACTGAAAATAAAAACCATGGCTTAAGTCAGGCACATCTTAGTCCTCAAGGGGGCATCTTTGCTTTTTTTTTAAACACTTGAAAGAGGTCTTTTGTAGCAGATCTGCCCAATAAAATACATCCTTTGATTTCTTGATTCCTGTTTCCATGGGTATTGGTTGTGGATCCAAGTGAAATGATAAGTCAAGTACTATGCATCTGCATTTGCCATTTACGTTTCCTTTATGGGACTTAATTATAATGAGGAAAAATAACACAAGAGTAACAAATACCTTTAAAGTCAATAAATAAAAGGAAAAATGACCAAAAAAATCCTTTACTTTTAATTATCACATAGTTTGAAAAACTGTAATATAGTTTTAAAAAGAAGTAAGGATCTCAAAACTACAATTGTTCATTAGTTTATTATAAAAACAATAAAATGGTTTCATAGAAAACACAGAAATCTTTATGAAATTCATATATTACAGCAATGCTTGTTTACACTCAGACATATGTTTACTCCCACTAGTATGGGCGCCTATTTCTCTTTTAACAGGCAGTTACCAGAACAGTAGTAACTTGCTTTTATCCTTGTGGGTTAAGTGGAACAATAACATCTATTCACCTTCACCTCTAGAGACAAAGGCAATTTTGGATTTCAGCTTTTTTTTTTTACTTGTTGGATTCTGTTAAAATTAAAATAGAATATATTTCTATTCAAACCAGTTTTATATATCCTAAATTTCCAATGGAGAGTTTTCTTCATTTTTAATCCTAAATATTTTGCTCCATCACAGTAAGTCCCTATGGATAGCTGCTAAGTTTATAAATCAGAAGCAACTGTATTGTGGGGAAAAATCAATTAACTATTTCTATCTAACACAAATATATTTTTATCCTAATAAATGATAAGTTGTCTCTCCTACCCTTTATTATATTCTAAATCCACTCCTGGCTTCTTTTCTCCCTTTGGCATGTGAAATTGTAGCTGTAACCAAACTCATCAGTTGAGATGGAAGTGTTAACTTAAACAGCTGGGACGCAGCAATGCACAGCTGCTCAGCCAACCCTCAAGTGTCCTCTCCCCACCCAAATTCTCAGTTCTGGCTCCATCTAACCCACTCAGCCTGTTCTAATTAACCCTTTCACACTCCGCCGCCTATAATGATATGGCAAAACCTACTGGTGGCCTGAGTCTGGCTGAATGTGTAGAGCTTCCTTACAATGGGAACTGTCTAATAATGGAACCATTTGCCTTATAAAGTTGTGAACTGCTATTACCAATGTCTGTTGACCACTCAGACATCGGCTCAATAGTCGGTCAAGATGTCTTGGAAGAGATAGCTGGTTTCTGTGGAAAAATGCTTCCAGAGCGCTAGCTTCAGCTCCTCCTTTCCTAAAATAACCTTGTCACCAGGGCTGAAGCTACCTGTCTGCCAGAGTAAGGCTCCTAATTACCAATAATGAGAGCACTTAACAAGGGCCAGTTCACTGGTGCTTTCAGATATACATCTCATTTGCTCTTCACAGCAGTGAAGCGATATTATTCCCACATGAAGAAATGATGTCCAAGCATTAATTGACTTGTCCAAGGTTACACACCCCGTAAGTGGCAGAGCTGGCACCAAAACACAGGTTTAAGGGCAAAAGCTCAGGGAGTGTCTCAAGGAACTTCTGGGACCATCTGCAATGGAATCACAGAGGGTGGTATTTTAAAATACATATTCCTGGATCCCAGACAGAATTAGATTTCATGAGGGTGGGGCCCAGAATCTGCATGCTAATAAGTTCCATGGGTAATTCTCACTCATACTAGCATCTGAGAACTGCTATCCTAAGAGTTTTCTTCTATTGCTAAACTTTGGAGACTTAGCCAGCTTTTCATTACAAACATTTCTGGGATGTTTTTATTCATTGTTTGAGTGCCTCTTATGAACAATCTACTGCCCTGACCCTCCCTGTCTCACATTTTTTATGTAACAAATACTTGCATAGTATTCACCATATGCTGCCAACATCCAACCAGCTGCTGTTGAGTCAACCCCAACTCGTGGCAGTCCCACGTGTATCAGAGTGGAACCATGTTCCAAAGGGCTCTCAATGGCTGATTTTTCAGAAGTATACCACCGTGCCTTTCTTCTGAGGCACCTCTGGGGGACTTGAACCTCCATCTTTTTGGTTAGCAGCCAAGCACATTAACGGTTTGCATCACCTATAGACTCATACTACATATGGATTGTTGTGTGCCATCAAGTCAGATCTGACTGTCATGGATTGAATTGTGCCCTCCCAAAATATCTGTCAATTTGGGCTAGGTCATGATTTCCAGTACTGTATGACTGTCTATGATTTTGTCATCTGATTTCCCTATGTGTTGTAAATCCTATCACTATGATGTTAATGAGATGGATTAACGGCAGTTATATTGATGAGACCTACAAAATTAGATAGTGTTTTAAGCCTATCTCTTTTGAGATATAAAAGAGAGAAGTGAGCAGAGAGACACACGGACCACATACCACCAAGAAAGTAGTGCCAGAAGCACAGCTTGTCCTCTGGACCCAGAGTTCCTGCATGGAGAAGGTCCTAGTTCAGGGCAAGATTGACGACAAGGACCTTCCTCCAGAGCCAACAGAGAAAGCCTTCCGCTGGAGCTGATGCCCTGAATTTGGACTTCTAGCCTACCAGACTGTGAGAGAGTAAACTTCTGTTTGTTAAAGCCATCCACGTGTGGTATTTCTGTTATAGCAGCACTGGATGACTATAGTGACACACAGTGATCCTATAGGACAGAACAGAACTGCCCGTAGGGTTTCCCAGGAGTGGTTGGTGGATTCAAACTGCTGACCTTTTGACTAGCAGCCCAGCTCTTAACCACTGCGCCACCAGGGCTCCCCTACTATATGCTAGATGCTGTTAAGGGATTAAATTTTACCTCAATCTTATGCGTTAGATAATATTATTATAATACCAGTCTTGTAGATGAGAGAACTTGAGCACAGGGAGGGAAAGGAACTTACCTCAAATCAAACACAAGATAAGATCTAAGCTGTCTGGCTCTAGAGTCCATGTGTTAACCACTATACTACTAGGCTAGACATGCAACTTCAAACACGTAACTACAATTGCGTAAGAACTGCTGGGAGAGCTCTGCCCACAGCACCTTGGATTCGAGCTTTATGTAATAGCTTAGGGCTCCTCAAAGATATGCTCCTCCTATTCCATACCACCTGTGCCTTCACGTGCTTTGTTAACATGCCCTGTATGTCCCCACTGGAGGGTGAGTCAGATGCCTTCCTCTTTGCCCCAGCATCTCATTCACTCTGGGTTATTCCCCATGTACTCCCAGCTTCCACAGGAGACTGGACAGCCCCTGAGGGTGGACATCGAGTCTCATTTATTTTCATCCCAGTTGTCTATCCGTAAGCAGGGGCTCCACAGATGCTGGTGAGATAAATGAATAGTTGAATATACAGTAAGAAATGGTTATTCACTTCTTAAAAGAATTTACCAGAGGTTTCTAAACCCCTATGTTAATTTACGTATCATTAATTTTCTGACAGAAAGCCTGCAGGGCAGAAAGTTAAAGGCACTGCAAACTGAAGATCAATTCAAATTTCAGATAAAAGCACCTCAAAAATTATAATGTGAATCAGTGGGAAACCTTCTACGGCATCTATGAATATGTGAATGAAACACAGGTTTCCAGGGACGTTCTTGTTACATAGAGGGAGGTGTACGCATTAGAGCGCGTTGGCTTCAGTGCTGTAAATGTGTAAGCAGATGGGGGAAGTGAAGCTTGGCTTGCGAATTCAGTCTTTTCCTCTCCACTTTCAAGCTGGCAGAAGCAAGAAATTCTGAGAGCTCTGCTCTCTGGCTACCAGAGGATCAAGCTTCCCTGCTCTGCAATGTCCACTGAAGGCATCTGGGGAAAACAAAATTCTTCTGTACCAGAGGAACTCAGGGAAAAAGGAGGAAAGAACAAAGCAGCAGTACTTTGGCTCTAGGCTCCCACTTCTAGAAAAGTATAGTTGGGGTTTCATCTACCTGGTTCTCTCCTGGGCCTAGTAAATCAAACAGAATA
This sequence comes from Loxodonta africana, assembly GCF_030014295.1. Lineage (NCBI taxonomy): Eukaryota > Metazoa > Chordata > Mammalia > Proboscidea > Elephantidae > Loxodonta > Loxodonta africana. Next base: position 62,399,900 of record NC_087358.1, read on the forward strand.
GTTGCAAGATGTCCTACATTCTTAGTATAAGGATTTCTTACATAGCTAGAAAGGCACCCAGTTGTAATGGAATTCTTCAAACAAACAAAGCAGCCCCAAACACAGAATATTAGCTTCTCTTTTTTTTTTATCTTATGTGACTCGCTAAATTCTTGGGAACGTGTGCCTGTTAAACAGACTCACTGGCATTTTTCTCCCTTTAAAAAAGATTTGGAGTTTTCCCTAACATCAAAGGAACTATATCAAAGAAATACAAAATGGAATTTGTGATTAGTAGAAACAGGCTGTATTAATATTTCCTTCTAAAAAATACCGTAAGATGAAAACAGGCTAAAGCCTTTATGCTAATCCAGTGATAGAGAGCTCAGATTACCACACAAATCAATAACGCGGACTACGCTGTAACCAGTGCCCTCGAGTCGGTTCCGACTTATACCAGACCTCATGGTTATATTCTACAGTGGAAAATATGTCTGGCTGGGAGCTGAGGGCTAAGTGCCCTCTGCTTATATGTTCATGGTCACAGGTTTGATCAACTCTAGTGTGGATCATTTATCTTTGCTATGTCCAATGGTCAAAGAATACACTATCACTTCTTTTCAAAATGGACCCAGTGGGACAATGAGTCAGGGAGCATTGATGCATGATCAAAGAAAAAGCATCCTCCAAACAAGACCAACCTACATGGTGCGTTCCTCACCAAAAAGAACTCATCGCCTACATTTATACGTTTTCCTCTCTTTTAAATTCCTCTTTTTGTCTCTTTTCATTCGACTTCATTCTCAGAAATGTGCTGTAAGGAACTATCCAAGACATTTAGAGCATTCAACATTATCAGGTTCCTTCTGTAGGTTTCAGGACCCTGGTGGTGCAGTGGTTAAGAGCTCAGCTGCTATTCAAAAGGTCAGCAGTTCAAATCCACCAGCCGCTCCTTGGAAACCTTATGGGGCAGTTCTACTCTGTTCTATAGTATCACTGTGAGTCAGAATCAACTTAATGGCAATGTTTTTTGTTTTTTTTGTCTGTAGGTCTCCTCTCCCACAACCTCACTACCAATGTCTCCCATACATGTAAACATCTATTTGCAAACAGGCACAAAAACAGATGCAGCCAGCTCTGTCAGACCAGTGAAGCCTCTCTATTCTTCTCAGTATTCCAACAGCACTTTGCATCAACAATGGATTCTTAGATATGACACTGTAAGCATGAGCAACAAAAGGCAAAATAGATAAATGGGACCACGTCAAAATTAAAAGCTTTTGCTCATCAAAGGACTTTATCAACGAAGTGAAAACCTATAGACTGGGAGAATTTTTGCAAAACATAGATCAGATAAGGTCTTAATACCTAGAATATTAAAAAGCAGTTGTATCGGTACATGGACAGGAAACTGCCAGAAGTTAAATTCAGAAGAGGATGTGGAACAAGCTATGTCACTGTTGATGTCAGAATACCAGAAAGATGTTTATCGGTGTTTTATTGACTATGCAAAGGCATTCGACTGTGTGGATCATAACAAATTAAAGATAACAGTGTGAGGAATGGGATTTCCAGAACACTTAATTATGCTCATAAGAAACCTGTACTTAGACCAAGAGGCAGTCATTGAACAGAACAAGGGGATATTGTGTGGTTTAAAGTCAGGAACAGTGTGCATCAGGGTTGTATCCTTCTACCATACCTATTCCATCTGTATGCTGATCATATAATCTGAGAACCTGGACTCTATGAAGAAGAACATGGCATCAGGATTGGAGGAAGACTCATTAATAAACTTTCAATGGAAAGGCAGGGACAAAATGGCTCTGTGTCAGGAACCACAGTCATCATGACAGCAGGCTCATCCTTGCTGAACACCATGCATGGGCCATCATACTTTAAAAACTATCCTTTCATAAACTCTGTCCTCCTCTTTAGACACCAGAATAAAACCATTTACTAAACAAGGATAGATAAATAAATGGCCAACTTTTGTGGTATATTTGTATTGGATAAAAAAGTGACCTGGTAAATTCAGTTTTGTTAAAACCATCTCAGATGAGCTCCAAATGGCCAGCTTCTTTAGCAACATCTCAAAAGATAAGCAATTAAAATCCTCCCAGGATAATCACAGGCCATATTTAAAGGCGGAGTGCACAACTATATACATGCAGAGCTCCACGCCTCTGCAAAGTTAATCTCCAACCACACTTAACCAATAAACCCAAGAGCCTCAGTCTTTAGAGATTTAGTTTGAAAGATCTAATATACAAATTCTAGACTACACTACTTTTCATAGACACATTGTAAGACGGGAGTAAACTGCCATGAACTTTAATCAAAGTTAAGCCAAAGTGATTTTCTCCCAATGCAGAAACTTACACTTTTTTTTCTTTATTATCTGCAGAGGGTTTTGGCATCATCAGTGTAAATCCAATAGGATAGTTTTTGTACTTAAAAAAAAGACAAAACAAAACTGTGATATTACTTCATAGAGTTGAAATACAGAGACTGCACCTACTAAATTACCCCATAGACAGAACACAGGGTCATTCCCTTTACCCTCTCACGTACCAGTGAATGAAGGGAGGGAAGCCAACACTTACTAGCTACCTAATTTAGTTTTCACAACCCTGTGAGGTAGGTTTTAGTATCTTCAGTTTAACAGAAGATGAAAGTAAGGCTAGAAAACATTAAGTACATCATGAAAGAAACAAATCAATAAACTCTAATGTTTTGCTGACATGCCAATCGAATAATAAAACACTCAGTACTCAAGGGATATGCTCAAATTTAGAACAATGAGATAGCCACCCTGAGAAGATGTATTTGGGTACAACCTGATGTGATGATGCATATTGTGCAGGGTATTACAGGACATTAGAGAGAAGCAGTCAGGACTGTCCAACAATGATGCCGGAGCTTCATCCCAGGTTGCCTAGTGAGGACTGACCTGGGCCCAGGCACTTCTGCTTGAATCAGGAGGGGCTGTGCCCAAATTCTCCTCCCCATAGAACCAGTGGCTACCTTCATTCCCAGAGGAGGGGTGCAATGTCTCCCCTATAGCTTGCACACAAGCCAAGTTCTTTGGTGCCCAACTAGTTCCTCTGAGCCCTACAAGGTCACTCTCATGTCCTTCTCCTAAAAAGGACAACAGGGACTTCTGGCCAACACGGCGCTACAGACGGAAGCACCATGCCATCCCTCCACAGCAAAGACCCAAAAAACTAAGTAAAAGAGAGACAAATGTCAACCCTAGAATCTGAAGTGTCAAATGAAGAGATAAAGAACTCAGACAAACACTGAATGAAATAAACTGACAGAGAACAGAGAGCGAGGACAGACATGCAGTGGTCCCCTATCAGCTAACGCAGCACAGATTCGCCATCTTGGGCTCTGTCGGAAATCAGTGGACAGGGAGTACAGGAAAGCAGCTTCACGGAGCTCCCAGCAGGAGACAGAACACCTGGTAACCAGAGATATACGCTTTCCCAACCCACATCCTTCTCCTTCCTGTTTGACCTCCCCCACCTCATAGTTGGCTGCAGTTGCTCAGCCAGCTGTGATGCACAGGGTCCGTGCCACTTGGATTCTTCCCGACCACATCAGAGATCGGAAGACAGGAGTACAGGAAAGCAGCTTCAAGAAGCTCCCGGCAGGAGACAGAGCACCCAGTAACCAGCAATATATGCTTTCCCACTCCCCATTTTTCTCCTCCCTGCTGCTCGGCCTCTTCTGCTTCCTGCCGGCTACAATGTCTTGGCCAGGAGACACTGGTTTCAGGCCCTTGCTGCTTGGATTCATACCGTCCACACTGGCCAGTTCCCAGAGTGCCATTTGTTTGTTGCTGGTATTGCTTTTTTCCACTTCTTTTGGTTTCTTCTGTGCCTCTCACCACCTCCCCCTCCTTTCTCTCAAACACTTGGCTCCATGTGCCATCTTTGCTTCTTCTTGAAAGGCTGTGAAGCACTGCTTGACTGGGGAACTTTTTTTCTGGCCCATGCCACCATATTGATGGGATCATAGGGGCTTTTGTTTTGTTCTGTTCTGTTTTGTTTGATTGTTTTCTTTTTCTTTTCATGGCTAGAGAGCCCCTTCTAGCCAGGCTGTACTGTATGGCTTAGGAGCAACTTCTCCAGTCTGTGCAGTCACATCAGAGGGATCCCTGGGGGCATTTTTTTTTTTTCCTATTTGTCTTTCTTCATTTCCCAGTTTCTTGTCTCTCTATACCTTTTTTTCCTGTCTATTGAATATGTGGCACTGTGTCATATCTCTGCCACTTCTAACAGGCTGTACTGCATGGCCTGGGAGCCGCTTCCCCAGTCTTCACAGCAGCATAGGTGGGATCCCTGGAGGTTTTCTTTCCTTTTTTTCCTTAATATTTATTTATTTATCCCTTTTTCTTTCTTTCTTTCTTTTTTCTCACTTTTTGTTTTTCTCCATGTCTGGTTTCTCATCTCTCCGCTCCAATGGTAACCTCCCTTAGAACTTCTTTTTTTTGGCTCTTATTTCTCTCTCCTGTCTGTCCTCTTCTCAAACCCATCTTAGCTCCACATATCACAAACTCCACCCTCCTTCTTCCCTACCTGCACAGTGCATTGAACATCATGCTCCCAAGCAGCAAAGGCACAGCCTGCCAGAACCTACCCTGCACTGATTCCCAGCTTGCCAAATTAGCCCTAGTATGTGCCACAAACAACCCATTCCAGCCCCTCCCCTTCAGCTGGACATGCCCTGCTGCACCATAGCTCAGCAACTGGGCCTACCCTTTGGGCAAAGAGGTGAAATGTATCATGCCCACAGATAAGCATACAGCAGAGAACACACAGCCCACCTGCTCAGACATAAGCAAATAAAACAAAAAGGCAGCATAAAACTAACAAATCAACATTCAATAAATGAAGAAAATAACTACTGAATGTCCTGAAGACAGCAGACAATAATATCAAGACATATAAAAAAACAGGACAGGATGGTTCCAGTAGGTGTCCAAAATATAACACAGTATGACTTTCCAGTAGAAGAAAAAGCACTAGAATTACCTGATAGGGAATTCAAATCTCTAATATTCAGAGCTATCCAAGAGTTGAAGCAAAAAGCAGACGAAAATGATGAAAAAATAGATAAAGTCATGGAAAAGGTAGACAAATTCATGGAAAATACAGACCAAAAAAATGGAAGAATACAGGAAAATAATACTGGAACAAAATGCCAAAATAAATTCACAACTAGAAATCATATAAAAGCGATTAGAAATCCAAAACATTAACACATGATTTCAGAAATGGACAGTGTTATTAAAGGGTTGAGGACCAGGTTTGAAATGATGGAAAACAGGATCACTGAAATTGATGAGAAACACTTGGATACAACTCTGATTGAGGAAAAATCAGAAAAAAGAATGAAGAAAAATAAAGAAACTCAGAATTATTTGGGATACAAACAAAAGCAAAAATTTGCAAGTGATAGGAGTGAGAAAACAGAAAACACAGAGAGGATCATTGAAGAATTCCTGAAAGGAAACTTCCCTAATATCACAAAAGATGAAAAGCTGAACATCCAAGAATTTCAATGAATTACATATAGGACAGACCCCAAAAGAAAATAATCAAGGCATATGATAATCACACTCACTAAAACCAAACAAAAAGTAAGAATCCTCAGAGCAGCTCGAGAAAAATGAAAAGTCACATACAGAGAAGAAACAATAAGACTAAGCTCTGATTATTAGGCTGAAACCAATCAGGCAAGAAGGCAATGGGATGACATATATTAAGCCTTGAAAGAAAAAATTGCCAACCAAGAATAATATATCCTGCAAAACTTTCATTCAAATATGATGGTGAAATTAGGACATTTCCAGATAAACAAATTAAGGGAATATGTAAAAACCAAGCCAACCTGACAAGAATTATTAAAGGGAGTCCTTTGGTCTGAAAACAAATATCAGACCACAGCCTGAATCTAGGATGTATGACTGTACCAGCCAGATACCAACGTAGGAAATGAACTCTCGAGGACTATCCAAAACCAAAAGAATTGCAAAAGGGAACAAGAAAGGTTAATCTGTAAATGACAACAACATCAGAACGATAAAAGAGGGAATAAACAGTGTAGCTATAGAACTTTCAAATGGAGAAGAATGTAAGGCAATACCAAGTAATAATAGACTGTTTCAAACCTAGGAAGATAAGGGTAAATTTCAAAGTAACCACAAAGAAAGTTAACAAACCTACTCATCAAAATGAAGAAGAAAAAAATAAAGTCTGAGTAAAAACAAAATCTACAAAAACAAAAGAAATGAAAAAAAAAAAATCCACAAACAAAAGGAACTCAGCACAGTAGAGTAAGAGGAAAAAAGAAAACGTCAACACCACAAAAAAAAAAAAAGGCAGTATAAAATGATAGCAATAACCTCACCAAAAACAAAAACCAAACCCGTTGCCGCCAAGTCAATTTTGACTCATAGTAACCCTATAGGACAGGGTAGAACTGTCCCATATGGTTTCCAAGGAGCGCCTGGTAGATTCGAACTGCCGACCTTTTGGTTAGCAGTTATAGCTCTTAACCACTATGCTACCAGGGTTTCCAATAAACTCACCCCTATCAATAATTACACTGAATGTAAATGGCCTATATGCACCCATAGACACAGAGTGACAGAATGGATTTAAAAAAACAAAAACAAAAAACAGGATCCATCAATATGCTGTCTACAAGAAACACACCTTAAAAACAAAGACATAAAATTTATTAAAAATCAAAGGATGGAAAAAAATATTTCAAGGAAACAGCTGCCAAAAAAGAGCAGAAGTGGCAATACTAATCTCAGATAAAACAGACTTTAAAACAAAATCCACCATAAAAGACAAAGAAGGGCACTATATAATGATTAAAGGGATGATCCACCATGAAGACATAACAATAATAAACATCTATGTATCCAATGACAGGGCTCCAAAATACATAAACTCTAACAGCACTGAAAAGAGAAACTGACAGTCCCACAACAATAGTAGGAGAATTCAACATACCACTCTTGGTAAAGGACAGAACATCCAGAAAGGAACTCAGCAAAGATGCAGACGAGCTCAAGGGCACAATCAGCCAACTTGACCTCACAGACATATATACAACACTTCACCCAACAGCTACAAAGTAGACATTCTTTTCTAACACACATGGAACGTACTCTAGAAAAGACCACAACTTGGGCCACAGAGCAACCCTCAACAAAATCCAAAACACTGAGATAATACAAAGTATGTTCTCTGACCACAACACCATCAAGTTAGAAATTAACAACAGGAAGAGTAAGGAAAAAAAAAAAATCAATTACATGGAAACTGAATAATACCTTGCTTAAAAACCACTGGGCAATAGAAGAAATCAGAGACAGAATCAAAAATTTCCTAGAGTAAAACAAGAATGAAAATACATCATATCAAAACCTTTGAAACACAGCAAAGGCAGTCCTCAGAGGTCAATTTATAGCAACAGACGCACACATCAAAAAAGAATAAAGGGACAAAATCAAAACATTGGCTACACAAATCAAACAAATAGAATAGCAAAAAAAAAAAAAAAAAGCCCACAGCCACCAAAAGGAAATAATAAAGTCAGAGCAGAAATAAATGAAATAGAGAATAGGAAAACAATAGAATCAACAAAACCAAAAGTTGGTTCTTTGAAAGGACTAACAAAATTGACAAACCACTGGCCAAACTGACAAAAGAAAAATAGGAAAGGATGCAAATAACTCAAATAAGAAATGAAATAGGGGACATTATGACAAACTCAACTGAAATAAAAAGAATCATAACAGAGTATGATGAAAACCTATACTCCAACAAATTTGAAAACCTAGAGAAAACAGACAAATTTCTAGAGACACATTATCTATCCAAACTAACACAAAATGATGCTGAAAATCTAAACAGACCCATAACAAGAGAAGAGACTGAAAAGGCATTTTAAAAAAAAAAAAAAATCCCTACAAAAAAAAAGCCCTGGCCCAGATGAATTCTGTCTTAGTCATCTAGTGTTCCTGTAACAGAAATACCACAAGTAGATGGCTTTAACACAGAGAAATTTATTTCTTCACAGTAAAGTAGGCTAGAAGTCCAAATTCAGAGTGTCAGCTCCAGGGGAAGGCTTTCTCTGTCAGCCTTCTGATCAATCTTCCTCCAGGCTAGGAGCTTCTTTTCGCAGAAATCCCAGGTCCAAAGGACACACTCTGCTCCTGCCACTCCTTTCTTGGTGGTATGAGGTTCCCCTGTCTCTCTGCTCACTTCTTTGTTTTGTATCTCAAGAGATTGCCTCAATACACAATCCAATCTTGTAGGCAGAGTCCTGCCTCACTAACACAACTGCCACCCATCCTGCCTCATGAACAGCATAGAGGCAGGATTTACAATATGCAGGGAAGTCACACAATACCGGGAATCACGGCCCAGCCCAACTGATACACATATTTTTGGGGCCACATAATTCAATCCATGACAGCTTCACTGGAGAATCCTACCAAACATTCAGAGAAGAGCTGACGCCAGGACTACTCAAATTATTTCAGAACATAGAAAAGGAAGCAATACTTACAAATTCATTCAATGAAGCCAGCATAACTCTGATACCAATACGAGGGCAAAGAAACCACAAAAAAGAAAATTACAGACCAATATCTCTCATGAATATAGATGTAAAAATTCTCAACAAAATTCTAGCCTATAGACTTCAGCATCATATAAAAAAATTAATACAACACAACAAGTAGGGTTCACACCAGGTATGCAAGGATGATTAACATTAGAAAATCCATCAATGTAATCCACCAAATAAATAAAAGGAAAGAAAAGAATCACAGGATCATCTTAGCTGACTCAAAAAAGGGATTTAACAAAGTCCAACACCCATTCCTGATAAAAACTCTCAATAAAATAGGTATAGAAGGGAAATTTCTCAACATAATAAAGGGCATCTCTTCAAAACCAATGGCCAAACATCATTCTTTACAGAGAGAGGTTAAAAACATTCCCCTTGAGAACAGGAACAAGACAAGGATGCCCTTTATCACCACTTCTATTTAACACTGTGCTGGAAGTCCTTGCTAGAGCAATAAGGCAAGAAAAAGAAATAAAGGGCATCCAAATTGGTAATGAAGAAGTTAAACTGTCCCTATTTGTGGATGATATATATCACCTGTTGCCGTCGAGTTGATTCTGACTCATAGCAATCCTATGGGACAGAGTAGAACTTCCCTGTAGGGTTCCCAAGGAGCACATGGTAGATTCAAACTACTAACCTTTGTTGTTAGCAGCTGAACTCTTAAACCACTATACCACCAAGGTTTCTAATATTATACATAGAAAACCCAAAGGACTTCTCGAGAAAACTACTGGAACTCATAGAAAGGTTTAGCAGATTAGCAAATACAAGATAAACGTACAAAAATCAGTTGGATTTCTATATACCAATAAAGAGAATGTTGAAAAGGAAATCAGGAAAATACCACCATTTATAATAACCCCTAAAAAAATAAAATACTTAGGAATAAATCTAACCAAGGATGTAAAAGACCTATACAAAGAAAACTACAAAACGTTACTGTGAGAAACCAAAGGAGATCTACAGAAATGGAAAAACATACTATGCTCATGGATAGGTAGACTCAACATTGTGAAAATGAAAATTCTACCCAAAGCAATTTACAAACACAATGTAATCCTTATCCAAATACCAACAACATTCTTTAAAGAGACTGTAAAACTAATCATTAACTTTATATGGAAAGGGAAGAAGCCCAGGATAAGTAGAGCACTATTTAAGAAAAAGAATAAAGTAGGAGGACTCGCACTATCTGACCTCAGATACTCCACTGGTCTTGACCCTTCGGGAACAAGGGATAATGAAGGAAACCAAACATACAAGGGAAAGATTAGTCCAAAGGACTAATGGACCACATCTACCACGGCCTCCAACAGGCTGAGTCCAGTATAACTAGACGGTGTCCAGCTACCACCACAGACTGCTCTGACAGGGATCACAATAGAGGGTCCTGGACAGAGCTGGAGAAAAATGTAGAACAAAATTCTAACTCACAAGAAGACTAGACTTATTAGCCTGACAGAGACTGAACAAACCCCAAGAGTACGGCCCCTGGACACCCTTTTAGCTCAGTAATGAAGTTACTCCCAAGGTTCACCCTTCAGCCAAAGATTAGACAGGCCCATAAAACAAAATGAATCTAAAGGGGCACATCAGTCCAGGGGCAAGGACGAGAAGGGAGGAGAGGACAGGAAGGTGGTAATAGGGAAACCAAGGTCCTGAAGGGAGAGTGTTGACATGTCGTGCAGTTGTTAACCAATGTTATAAAACAATATGTATACTAACTCTACTGACTGTTTAAGGAGAAACTAGTTTGTTCCGTAAACCTTCATCTAAAGTAAAATAAAAACTAATAATAAAAGACAACCTAGGGAAAAAAAAAAAAAAGATAACAGGGAGCAGAAAAAGCCTGAGCAGTCTTCGTGAATATTGTTAAGAGAAGGAGGGACTGAGTACACCTCTGACCCTTCTGCCCTGAAGTTCCAGCCTGCACCAAGAGACACTTTGCCTTAAAAGGTGTTGCTTGGAGTTAACATGAAGAGACGTGTGGGTGTAAAGGCATACTAAACATATACAATTCCCAGCACTGCACTTGCGCTGTATTTTAAGGATTTATTTGTAAGCCGATCTCTTCTTCTAGACTAAGAGCTCAGCTCCCTGAGGTCTAGGACTGTGTCCTCCTCCAGGCCTAGCACAGAGTTCAGTAAATACTGTGTGCATGGTAAATACACAAGAAAATAAATGTAGCTTAGCCAAGAGTTGCCCCACATGAAAATTAAAGCTGACATGATATTCAAGCATTTATAAGATACCATGGAGACTGATTTGAATAGAATCATAAATAGAATCAAATCCTAAATATCTGACAATTTTACTTGTGGTTAAGAGTATTTGAGCACCATTGTGGATATTAAGGTGGGTCCATTTTCTGGTAAGTCAGAGGTCAATGCCCATCGGCATACATGTCCCGTTACATCTAATTCTTGAAGTATGAAGAAAAATTCTACTTAAAAAAAGGGTTATTTGAAAAAAATGAGTCTTGCATTAACTAGATTCAGATAATTCAATACTGCTACCACTAAACCACGGAACAGCAATTGCTTTGAATTAAACACCACCCTGGGTAAGCTAGCATTGGCTTAATGAGTTTTGTGTACTGGGCTTAATAAAAAATTGTATTAATTGTTCCATACAAATATGGTACCGCTGATGAATTACTCATAATGAAGGAAAAATAACCTCTTATCCATTTTAATAATTCCCTTATATAGAAATTTATGCTTAAGCACACAGGATTCTAGGTGATGAAACAAGCCCAAAGAAATGATTTGACAAAGTCGCATAGCTAATTAATGATGGAGAGAAGGTTAGAATCTAGGTCTCACCACTCCTTGTCTAGTATGCTTTCCACCACATCTGTGGCTCTCAAACAGAGCTCTGCAGAGCAACCTCGGCACCAAGAACAGGAGATGGGAAGGCTTGGAGGGGGCAGTTCCACCGTTTGTATCATGCTGTCTTTTCATGTAGACCCCAACTGGTCACCAGATTTGTGGATTTCATGCCATTAAAAAACTACTATGTACACTTATCATCATGTTACATAAGAAAGGATGTCTTAATACTAAAACAATGTGGAAGGATGGAATCTCAGAATTCGTAGAGCTTTATAAAACAAAATTCTGTCCCACAATTTTCTCATTCCTCTATGGATCACAGAAAATGCAATATGAAAAGTTGCTGCTTCGTAGGCATGCATTTGGGAGCCAATGGTTTTGTGGAAAGAACACAGAATTTGATTCTCAACCACATCACAGTGGCACTGCATCTACAGGTTGAATCATTTTGATCTCTAAGTCTGTTTCTTATCCATAAATGCCAATAATAATAATTCTTCATCCACCCACTGCAAGGGCTGCTCCTTTTGTTTGGCAATCCTCAAACGATGGCTTCAGGACTACCTGCATCAGAATCATGTGAGATGCTTACCAAAAACCCAAGTTCCTTGACTCTACCCAGGATGCAGTTCTCTGAAAATGGAGTCTAGTTCTCGGAGTCCAGGTTAGCAGGTAGAAACTCGGGTTTGTCATTTTTACATCATGATTTACAATATCTGTGCTAAACATAAGGACCCCTGGTGGTGCAGTGGTTAAGTACTCAGCTGCTAAACCAAAGGTCAGCAGTTCAAGCCTACCACCCACTCCACAGGAGAAAGATGTGGTAATCTGCTTCCACAAAGATTTCAACTTTGGAAATCCCATGGGGCAGTTCTACTTCATCCTACAGAGTAGAACCATGAGTTGGAATTCACTTGAGTTGGAAATGACTCCATGGAGTGGGTTTGGTTTTGGCTCTAAACATAACAGTGGCTAATGGTTAAGATATCAGCTCCAGTTGCTGTCGAGTCAGCTCTGATTCATAGAGAACCCACGTGCGTCAGAGAACCGTGCTACCAAGGATTCTCAATGGTTGATTTTCTGGAAGTAGACTGCTTTCTTCTGAGGTGCCTCTGGGTGAACTTGAGCCTGCAACCTTTTAATTAGCAGTTGAGCACATAAACTTTTTGCACGATCCAGGGACAGTGGTAAAATTACAAGCATAAAAATCCTTCAGAAAGCTTCAAGATGTATAAAAGTAAAAGAGGAGAAGAAGGAAAAGGAGGACAAAAACAAGGACTAGAATAGAGGGGACATTGGAGGAAGGCAAATTATTCTCACAGTCTCTGTTTTCTCATCTGACAAAGACTGTATACTAGATCAGTACTTTTTAACCTCCATTTTTTGCAGCTAAGCTTTTTTCAAACAAAATTTTCAAGAAAGCAAAACATTTCTACAAATGCAGAGCTGCTCTGGTAGAGGTGGCTGAGAGCCCTGTCTCCCCGCCTTCCAGACAGCCTGTGAGGCAACCTTGTGTCAGAAAATAATCTAACTACCTTATCTGGTTCCAGAGAAGGTAAGCCTAACCATTAACTATCAACCAATATCATGGGTTTGACTATAATCGGTATAGAACATGTAGCCACTCAATCACTGGATTCTCCTTCTTGATCAAGTGATTCACGTGCAGGAAATCTTAACTAACATGGCACATCCCAATCAACAATAAAATATGACCCTTAAAAGTTTTTAAAATTCATTACTGTTCTTCACTTAATACAGGGGTTCTAACCAAGCATTTTTCCTTGTTCCTTTCTTCACAGTAGACATACTCCATGGCTACAGTCATACTCCATGGCTACAGTCATAGTACAAGTTTCAGGAAATGGTTTAGCCACACAACTGCCTTTATCCTTCATACCCATTTAGTTAATCCCAAGCTTCCTTCTAACTCATTGTTATGATAAGAACACCGAAAAACCCAACTGGAATCAGATCCAAGTTCTTACCCTACTGTCTTCACTGAGACATTTCAAACTCATTAGCTCCCTAGCTCCTTCCACTGCCAAGTATATTTGCCAGTACTCTATTTGAATCACCAGGCTCCAACGTCTTGTTCCCTGTCCGGAGCAAATATTCCTCTCTGGGTCACCATCTTGGTAGACAACAGATTCCACCACTCACCTAGGTACTGAGGTCAAATACTTGGAGTCATTCTTGACATGTTTAGTACTTCTCTCACATCCCTATCCAATTCCTGAGTCCTGTCAAAACATGTATGAAATAGAGCCACTCTTCGCCATCTCTACTATGCCTACCGTGGTCCACACATCATCCCTGCCTGGTTCTCTCCCCCATCTCCTGTCACCTTCCCTCTGCTCAGCTCACTCTGCTTCAGCCACCTGGCCTCTACGCTATCCACAGATGCATCAAGTACCGTCCAGTTTCTAGGCCATTACACATGCTGATTCCTCTGCCTGGAATGCCCTTTCCCCAGATTATTTGCATAGATATATCCCTGTCTTGGTTATTTAGAGCTGCTACAATAGAAATACCACAAGTGGGTGGCTTTAACAAACTGAAATTTATTTTCTCACAGGTTAGAAGGCTAGAAGTCTGAACCCAGAGCATTGGCTTGTGGAGAAGGTTTTCTCTCTCTGTTGGCTCTGGAGGAAGGTCCTTGCCTCTTCAGCATCTGCTTCCTGGTTCCTTGGAGATCTCCGTGTGTCTTGGCATCTATCTTATCCCATCTCTCCTCTGCTTGCTTATTTAATCTCTTTTAGATCTCAAAGGAGATTGACTCAAGATATACTCTATACTAATCCTGCCTCATTAACATAATAAAGACAACCCATACCCAAATGGGATTGTAACTACAGGCACAGAGGTTAGGATTTACAACATATGTTTTGGGGGAACATAACTCAATCCATAACAATCTCTCTTTTCATTCAGGTTTTTGTTCAAACGTCACTTCAAAGAGAAGTCTTCTCTGGCCACCCTATATTACAATAGTGCTCCATTACTTTATCTTTGCTCCACATTATTATTATTATTATTTTCATTACATCACCATCTGAAGTTCAATTATATATGCATTAGTTTATGTGTTTATTACCTGGTTCCACTGTCATTAGTTGCTTAGCTCCACAAGATGTGAACAGGGACTTTTTGTTTTTTGACCTAGCATTCCCAGTGTGTAGAAAAATACATGGCTCTTCGAAGGTGTTCAATAAATATTTTAAATAAACATATAAATAAATAAAACTCCTAAAATTCTACTTTGTCCTTAAAGTTCTCATTTCATTAACTACCCTTTTAAGTATAACGTTAATAACATATATTTTTATCCCTCAAATTGGTTGATGTCCTTACTCTGTCCATAACGGTTTTTATTTATTGTGGATGGTGTACTCCTAGAGAAGAGAGATGGCGTCCATTGATTTGATGCCTGCAATAAGTTGGAAACAATGTTTTATGCAGGTTTGATGTCTAAAGGTTTTCAGGGTGATTATGAAACATTGTATCACTTTTTTTTTTTCTCAATAGTAGAAGTACAACTGTTAATTAAAAGCACATAATGTTGCCTTTTATGAATAAAATGTCCTCATTCACTAGAACATAATACCTACAGCATTAGTGGAGAATTAACTAGCTTTATTAAAGATCTGGAGACTAGTCACTTTTTCATCATCCTTTAATTAAAACTTCTGCTTCTTGTACTTAGAAGCCTTTGTTTCTTACCCATTATTTTCATTCTTTATGCTGGCCTTGAAAAATCAGGATGACAAATAGTAAAAGCACTAAAGCTTCTAAATGAGCTTTTCACGCTGTAATAATAGGCAGAGTTTTCTCAACATTGAAAAAAAAATAAGATTTTAATGTTCTTTGCACTATGAGGCCGAGAAAAAGAAAAGCAGTGTTTTGTAGAACATTTGGGTTTAAAATTTCTTTTATATTCTAAAATGAATTTATGTTAATACACAATTTCTCTCTACCTTCCTACTTACACTAAGTGAAGGATACTACAGTTCAACGGTGCCAGTAGAAAGCCCTAAGGTGGAAACCCATCTAGCTACGGTAGAGCCTACCTTATTTTCCTCTTAACTTGGAAGTTATCTGCTCTGACACAAATGGAATGGCTGGCATTTCCAACCCACCCAGCGCCTCCATTGGAGAAAAGCCTTGGCGATCTGCTTGAGTAAAGATTACAGCCTAGGAAATCCTATAGGGCAGTTCTACTCTGTCAGGTAGAGTTGCTATTAGTTGAAATCTACTTGACAGCACCCAACAAGACCTAATCTCCCCTCATTCTCAACTCCCTCCCCTTCCCAAAGACCCAAACATAGGGCATTTAGCATAGTCCTTGACACATAATAAAACTTACTGCCCTTGAGTAAGTTTCAACACACAGTGACCCTATGGGACAGAGCAGAACCACCCCACAGGGTTTCCAAGGAGCAGCTGGTGAATTCGAACTGCTGACTTTTTGGTTGGCAGCTGAAGCTCTCAAACACTGTACCACTAGGGCTCAGGAAAAGTTAGTTAAGTAAATTAACAATTTAAATAATATTATCTAGGATTTACTGGGCATTTCATGCCAGGCCTTGTTCTATGTGCTTCATGTTCACAATGTCACAACAACTCTCGTTTAACAGGTGAAGAAGCTGAGTCCTAACTAGGTTAAGTGCCCTGTTCAAGATCACAAGTTCGTAAGAAGCAAAGGCAGGACTGAACCCAGGCTTACTTTATGACTACTCTACAATTCTACATTCCATATTTTTCCCCATAAATTCCCAGGTTGTAGACTTTCTTTCCTCTAAAAATTCTACTATATGCTACTTCTGGAAAGAAGAAATTACTTGATATTTTTTGATATTGATTTGGGGCCTATTTTTTAAACTCTTTTATACTACAGTTTATTATGTAGCTAATTTCAGCACACGGAGCCCTGGTGGTGCGATAGTTAAGTGCTTGGCTGCTAACTGAAAGGCAAGCATTCGAACCTACCAGATGTTCTGTGGAAGAAAGACCTGGTGACTTGCTTCTGTAAAGATTACAGCCTAGGAAACCCTGCGGGGCCATTATACTCTGTCACATGGGTTGTTGTGAGTCAGAATCAACTCAATGCCACCCAATAACAACATTAGTAGGTTTAAGCCCAACTGAAAAGAAATCCAGAAATAACTTAGTTTTTAGTTTCAACCTCTTGCCACTGGTTTAGCCTGATGGATCTTAAAATAAGGATAAACTGATGTCACATATGTGATAAAGAATGTGAATGATGGAAAGGCATAAAAAAGCCAGCTTACTTTATATACCAATTATTATTTGTATGATTAAAATATAAAGATACCTGAATTTATCTTTCCTGTTTGTGCTGTTTAAGTCTCATTAAAGCTATGTTTCTGCTTTCTTCTAAATGTTGTTTTCCATATTTCAAACATCTAATTAAGTAAACACAATGCAAAATGAGATGATATACTCTGTGAAAAACCATAAAATTATAGAGTAGATAGACTTCCATTATAATCCAATTTTCACTCTGTCATAATTTTCCAAAAAGGGTTTCCTTTGAGGTTGAAACTCTCTCAGCTTGATTCCAGCTCAAAACTGAATGTTTTGATTCACTTAAATTTGGAGAAAATTTAACTCAACCTTTTCTCTGTCGATTGTATTTGTGTGTCTGCCTATAAAAATAGATCAGGCTTAATGACTTTTTTGTTGATGTTGCCTCTGCCAGACTTGATGGCCTGCTCTGCTTCTGAATTCTTGGGCACATAAAACAATTACTTAAAAAATGTAAACGGAATAACATGAAAGTGGATGGCTGCAGAGATGATGCTGACAGGAGGCTTCTCTGCCCAACCCCATAGCCTTGCCCTTTGCATGATGTACCTCCTTGCACTCATCCTTTATATACATAGGACTATTGTCTCAGTATAGGGACCTAAAAGTAGAACTGTTGGATCCAATGGAATATGAATTGTAAATTTTTGTATATACACTATCACATTACGTTCCAAAAAGGTAGCACTAAATTACCATCATCTCACCAAAAGTATATATGAGAGTGCCTATTCCCCATATCCACTGACACTAATCTTATAAATCTTTACATTTTTTTTTTATCAATCTAGTAGATAAGAATTTCTTCACTGTTACTTTAGTAAGAAATTCCTTACTTATTATGAGTTTGAGCATTTTATTGCCCATTTTTTATTGCCTTCCACATTTTGTCCTGTCTTGAATATTTTCTATTTTGCTGTGGTAAATCTACAAGTTATTCTTTCATAGAAAGTTTTTAAAGTCTTAAAAAAAAATTTTTTAATCATTATGCTTGAGAGTTCTAGGTTGAAAATACGTTTCCCTGATAATTTTAACGGTTTTTTGTTTTACTGTATTCTAGAATCCAGGGTGGCCAAAAAGAAGTCTGCTAACATAATGTTCTTTCCTTTATAAATAGCTTTTCTTTCCCCCTCCTTGGAAGCAGTCAGAATTTTTCTCTTTATCCCAAGAGTGTCGAAATTTCATCAAAATGCACCAAGGTGTGATCTGTTTTTCATTTACTGTGCTGGGAAATTTGTTGGCCCATTTAATCTGAAAACATATGTCTATCTTCAACTTCGAGAAATTATCTTTTCTTATTTCTCTGATCATTTCTTTGATAATTTTTTTTATCTATTTCCTCTAGTCACTTCTCCTAGAACTCCTCGTCAATAAATGTTTGTCCTCTTAGATGGATTTTTTCATGCATCAACTTTTCTCTCTTATTTTCATTCCTCTGAATCATTGCTTTGTATTTTAGAAGAGAGCCTTAACTTCCAAAATCACCGATTTGGCATTCAGACTTATTCATTCTATTATTCAGCCACTTCACTTTTTTTTTTTTTTTTAATTTAGGAAATTACAAGTTTACTTTCCATTATCTCTTCTCCTCTGACTCTAACATTTCCATTTTCTTATTTTTAAGTCTGAGCAGTATAATGGTCTATTACACTTGAAATACATTTTCATGAGGGTAGCATATGCAAAACATGACTTCCAACTTGTGTGTGCTCTCACACAGCATTTGAGTTTAGGCTGCTTTATGCAGAAATGTAGACCATTGCTTAACATTACCTAAAGAATTACAACAATAACAGTGGCTAAAATATGCTGAAAATCTCCTGTGTGTTCTAAATAATTTCCATGTTGTTATGGATTAAACAATGTCCTACAAAAATATACGAAGTCTACCTCCTTTACTGTGAATGTGGTCCTGTTTGGGGGTAGGGTTTTTCTTTGGTCATGTTAATGAGGTCATACAGGAGCCAGGTAGGTTCTAAACCTAATCTCTTCTCACTGGTATCTTATAAAGTGGCGTACACACAGAGACAGACACACATAGAGGGAAGACAGTGCCACAGAAGGACACATCTACAAGCAGCCTAGGATAGCTAGAAACTACTAGGAACTGAAAGAGACAAAGAAGGACCTTCCCCTAGAGCCCTCAGTTGAGAAAGTCCAGTCATGCTGACACCCTGAATTCAGACTCCTAGCCTCCACAACCATGAGACAATAAATTCTTGTTCTTTAAATAACATCCACTTGTGGTATTTTTTTGTTATGGTAGCACTGGGTAATGAAGGTGCATGTATCAGCACATTTAGTCCTCACAGAAATCCTGTTGGATCCATTTTACAGATAAAGAAATTGACAGAGAAGAAGTAAAATAGCTTTTCCAAATGGTGCTACTAGAAGTGAAGGACTCATGCTCAAACTCAGTCTCCAGCTTCTGCTTAAGTTAAAAAGCCAATATGTTGCCTATTTTTTGCAAAATTATTGAAACAGCAAACAAACAATGAATGCAGCTGTTACACTGAGCTGTCCAACGTGCAGTAGTCTGAGTTTTCAAGCCAAGAACATCCCTGTCTTGGGGATCTCTCTGAATCAGTGACCAAAGTTAAGATGACTCTATGTATAGGCAACTTTTTAACATTCGTCTAATATATCATGTGGCAGGAGAGGCGAGGATATCACGGAGCACACAAACAGTGGTGTCACTAGGGGGGAAAAGGGGGTGCAGCCCCCACCAGGTGACAGTCAGAGGCAGTGACACCAAAATGACTGTGTATAAAATGTAGTGTTTCAGCAGAAAGTTATTATTTTTTATAAAAACATCTCTGTAGTTAGTTATAACAATTAAAATTTTCATAAGCCCAGCTTCCATGTATCAATACACCTACAAGGTTAAAACTCTATGCTAGCTTACTTTTTGAATCTTCTAAAGCACTCCCATCGAAGCTGTCATTATTACCCAATTACAGTGACACTTCGAATCATGTGGTATCTTCATGCACCACATGCACTCACTGTTTTCATTGCTGCCGGAGTTTTTATAGTTGCTGATTTTGTCAAATACCCTAGTGTTTTAGCCACAATTTTGTGGTAATTAGAATGGGGGGGTGACATCACGAGTCACCACACTTGTTGTGACACCAACCCTAGGGAAGCCACTGCACACAAGAAGTATCTAAAGAAAGCGTCCTGTGTTCATGGTATTTCAGACATTACCTATCATCTTTCATAAATCATCTGACTCTACAGAGGTAAAAAGCTTGACATGGACATTGTTAAGAAGTGAAGTATATAATTTGAGTAGACACGAGGTTTGGGGATTTACTTTGTGATAGAATAAAACTTCTCCCAAAAAACCAAAGCTGTACAAAGGAAAAGTGCTGCTATTCAGTTATTTCCTACTTATCAATTCTGATAGGAACCCACCTGGGATGACCCAGCAGAGTCCACCTGTGGTAAAATCTTTCCTCTACAGCTCATCATACAACCGAAGTCGATGAGTGCCAATTACATGGCTCAGAAAATGATGTCCCAGAAAGCCAACAAGGAGAAATCTTATATCCAGACACTAATGGAATGCCAGAATCTAAAAACAGTTACCTTCACACTTTAGCCCTAAATTGTGAGTGAAATAAACCAGGTTGAGAATGATTAAAACGTAGAAGAGTGTAGCTGAATAAAACTGTACCTAAACTGAAAGAACCTCTGGCTATTTTTAAGTCTTTAAGAACAAACCGGAATTTGCTAAATTGTTAAAATCAAATTAGCATTATTAAAGATCCAAAATTGTTAGAGTATTGGTGGGATGATTACATTTCTTTAAACTCAGTTAATGAAAAATCATCGTTATTTCCTTTTAGGAAGAAATTGCATTAACTAATATCGCTGGGTCTCTTTTAGATTTACCAGTTCATCTCAATATGAGCCAGTAATAAGAGTGCTAATATTTTACATATAATTAGAATGAAAGTTTCTTGGCCATATAAAATCTAGAAAAGTTCTTATGAAATAATAGGTGGAAAAACAAATTGTACTACTCAGAAAACACTATTCAACATGTAAATGCAGAGAAATAAAAGCTGAAAGAAATAAGCGGAAGTAAAAACAGTATTATTAGGGCAAGGGGAATATAGGGGATTTTTAAAAATATTCCTTACATTTTCAAAATCTTTAATTCCTAACATGTTAAGGACTAAATAAATAATAATTTTGTTCTGTTAGAAATATCTTCGGTTGGAAATGTAATGAAATAAGAGAAGATAAAGTGATCTGTAATTATTCTAATAAGATAACATTAACATTTTTAAATATAATCTTGCTGTTTTTCTATGCTTATTATATACATTTTTATTTAAAAAATGGGACAGTTCTGTCCCTTTATCACTATTCAACAAACTGTGAATGTTTTTCCCACAATTTAAAATGTTCCATAACGGTGGTTCTCCAAGTATGGTACATAGACCCCTAGGTGTCCTTGAGATCCTTTCTTGGGGTCTGTGAAGTCAAATCTGTTTTCATTATAGTACCAGGGCATTACAGACCTTTATCATCACTGTCCAGACATGTGCTCTGATGGGACAAAAGCAATGGTGGGTAAAACTGACATCATCTTAAAGGGATCAAGGCAGTGGCACCAAACTGTACTGGATGTCATCTTAAAGGAATCGAGGCAGTGGCACCAAACTGTACCGGATGTCATCTTAAAGGGATCGAGGCAGTGGCACCAAACTGTACCGGATGTCATATTAAAGGGATCGAGGCAGTGGCACCAAACTGTACCGGATGTCATCTTAAAGGGATCGAGGCAGTGGCACCAAACTGTACTGGATGTCATCTTAAAGGGATCGAGGCAGTGGCACCAAACTGTACTGGATGTCATCTTAAAGGGATCGAGGCAGTGGCACCAAACTGTACTAGCGCTCACTGTATTCTCCAACTCCAGCACCCAGGGAAAAAAGCACACCAGTTTCATCTCAGAATGCCCTTCATGAAGCAATAAAATCATTCATTTTATTAAATCTCAACCACTGACTACCTTTTTTCCCCCTAAATACTCTGTGTGATGAAATAGGAAGCATACATAAAACATGCTGCTGAACCCTAATGTACAAGGGTTGTCTGGAGGAAAAGCATCCAGGTGATTGCTAGGATTTTGAGCTGAACTCAGGCAACATCATTTTACTTCATTTTTTTTATGCTAATGCAAAATGGGATATTTTATAGACGTTTCGTTGCAAATAAACAACAACAACAAAAAACAGTATTTGTTGAACGTGATAAAATCTGAGACTTTTCTTATCAGATCATTAGTGATACAGACCTTTTATACTGTAAACAAAATGTGTCAGTGTTTGGAAGATGTTATAAAATCACACACGGGCAAAAGGCTAATTCAAAGCACAAGACAAACCAATGAATTTTAATGAAACAGAGTACCAAAAATTTACTAACATGGTTTCATATGCCCAGTGCACTAATTAATCTTCACGAAACTAGCACCTGTTGAGTTTTGGTGCATTATCAAATAACAACATCCACAATTATCTGTAAAGGCTATGAAAACATTCTTCCCTTTCACAGGTCCTCACATAGCTTCGTGATGCTGGATTTTCTTTATATCCTTCAACTGAAATGTATAGCAACAGGTTAAATACTGAAGGAAGTAAAAGAATCCAGATGTCCTCTACTAATCCAGTCAATTAAGATATTAAAGAGATTTACAAAAATGTAAAACACTCCTCTTCTATGATTTTTTGTTTTGAAAAAGTTAATTTTTCAAAAAATATGCTATTTATATTAACATGTAGTAGTTTTGTTATTATCGTTTCTGTTTTAATTTCTAATTGAGTAAAGTTGATAGCTACAAACCATATAGTTCTTTGGGGTCCTCAATAATTTCAAGAGTATAAAGAGGTCCTGAAACCAATAAATTTGGCAAATGCTATTTTATAACATGAAAGCATAGTGATTTTTTATAGACATGCCTTGTTTTTTTTTTTTTTTTAACCTCAGAATATATATACATATTTTTAGAACAACGGCTAGTGCATAAATCCTAAAAGGCCCCATAAAAGGTCTGCACCCAGTGAGTAATGACCTGGTTTCGGAGATGTAGCTACTGCTCATGGTATCCGTATCCTATTCACAGCAGTAGGGCAGATTGAAGAAAAGGACCAAAAGCTAGAATCCCCTCAACTATATACCCCTGGGAAAACCTGGTGGTGCAGTGGTTAAGTGCTATGGCTGCCAACCAAAGGGTCAGCAGTTTGAATCCGCCAGGCACTCCTTGGAAACTCTATGGGGCAGTTCTACCCTGTCCTATAGGGTCGCTATGAGTCAGAATCAACTCGACAGCACCGGGTTTTGTTTAGTTTCGTTTTATATACCCCTGTATTCATCTTCCTGGTTAGCTTTTTTTCCTCCTCAATATTTTGTCTAATTTTTCTAGACTTTCCACAAAAATGTTGAAAGAAAGTTGAAATGCAAACTAATTTTTGAAAGTCAAATGATATCCTCCTTTAGCTCACATTAAGTTTCTATTAAAGTTTTCTTTATTTCTCATTGGTGCTCAATCAGATTGAGTCCTAAGCACCTTAGTTTTATTACTCTACTTCCCTCTCCAAAGTCACCACCTGTCAGTCAGATCACTGGTGGCACACAAGACACATAAGGAACTAGATGTATTACTTAAATCAGTCCTTTTTATAAGGTTAACATATTTGTAGTAATAAGAACTCATGACCCAGTTTATCTGTTTTGTAAATCTGAATTTTCTTAAATCAGGACTTACCTACACACTGTTTCCTCACTTTTCGACATGATTAGGTTCCGAAGACCTGGTCATTATGGGAAATCGGTGTTATGCGAAAATGGAGGATGATCATATCAGACCACAAAATGGAAGGTGACTACATCATTACATAACTGCCAAATTATATCATTCTATAACTGTTAAACCACTAAGAATCATGGACCAGCCAAGTTGATACATAACCTTAACCATCAAAGCCAGCGTTACTCTCATGTCGCACCTCAGCATTCACTATTACCAGAGGTACATCATAATGTGCAAAATAGTCGGATAGTAGATTTTTTACTATTGTAAATGTGAAATGTTGGATAACAAGATAGCCAATAAGTTGGAGGAAAAGGTGGACTAATTAATTAAATGTTTCTCTGTATTAACCTAGAATAAAAGAACCAAAGTCTGCCCAGAGTCCCAAAGCATACAAATTCCATAAAATGCTATTCTCTAATGCATTAATATTACTTTTTAACAAATTAAATATATACAGAGTTGGCCTCATTAAACTCAAGTGGTCTCTGGGGGAACTATCTAAGTAACTTCAAATCAGATTATACTCCCTAAAATGTATTCTGAAGTACTTAGGAAATTTTATTGTTAGAGAGGCACATGAACATCCATTTTAAAGCAGTCTGGGACATCCGCACCAGAATGCTGAAGAGAGTAGAACTTAACGACAATATGGCTGTGTCAGGTTCTAAAAATGTATACATTGATACTGTAGAACCTGTACTTTAGTGTGAAATGAGTATAAGAATACCAATGATTCTTAAATGCAAAAGTTGACGTTTACTCTCTAAATACCCACACTGGTTCATTCAATCTTAAATCTTATAACACCCTCCTGATCCAACATACCTTTTCCATTTTATGAGTGAACCAAAATTGGATTTTGGGTCCTCGGCAAAGATTCTCAAGAAAACGTAATAGCACAGTATGCGGCAATTCACTTGGGTCCTCTTCCTGATTCCTCTGGGCCCAAGATGACAGTGTCTGGACCACGGGCCACATGTGTTCCCAGGACTAGGCCCAGCGTTGCCTAGGCCTGAATTAATGAAACTCTTTCCACTACTATAACACCCCTCATCCATGACCCTATCTCTAAATGCTTGCCCTTTCCCTTTCCCAGAATAGGAAAGTGATTTCCTGGACCACACAGTTTCTGGGGTAATATTGCCACCTCCTTTCACTTCTATAATGGATGCAAAAACCAGGAAAAAAAAAAAAAAAACTGCTCCCTTCCCTATCCCTTAACACCCAGAGGGAGAAGACAGCAATAGCTTCACAGATTGAACACGGTAAGTGTACCTAAGTTAGGTCTTCTAGGGCTTGCTGAAGGTAAACCGTTTGGTTTCTTTCCAAGTATAATACCCCCACTGCTGCGTGTCCTTGAATAGATTCCAAATCAAAGTGACACTATTGACAGAGCAGAACTGCCTCATAGGGTTTCCTAGGCTGTAATTTGTATGGGAACAGATTTCCAGGTCTTTTCTCCAGCAGAGCCACTGGTAGGTTTGAACCTCTGACCTTTCGGTTAGCAGACAAGTGCTTAACCATTGTGCCACCAGGGCTCCTTTCATACTATCCCGATTACCCTAATTAGAATTGGTGCTCCTGACAGGCAGATGCCTAAGGTGGCTTACTCAGTCCAATGCGTCTCAGAGAGGGGTAATTTTGCCCCTCGGGGTCAATGGGCAATTGCTGGAGGCAGGGAGTTTGCTCCTATAATCTAGTGGGTTGAGGCCATGGATGCTACTAAATATCACACAAATGCACCGGACAGTCTCTGTAACAAAGTCCTATCTGACCCCCAAAAAATCAATAGGTTGAGAAACCCCATTCCAGTCTAATGCAAAACACACAGCTTCCAGGTCCGTAGATATAAATGGAAACCCTGCTTGCATTATTCAGTAGTTCATTAGACAATCCTGTACTATTTTCAGTATCAGAGACATCTGAGCCCCGGCTCTGACATTTAGCAGCTGTGTGACCTTGGGCAAGGAGCTAAGATCTCCATGCCTCATCTCTGAACGGAGAAAATAATGCCTCCACACAATTGGCGTAAAGATTATAGCCATGGATTGAATTGTGTCCCCCAAAAATATATGTATTGATTTGGCTAGGCCATGATTCCAAGTACTGTGTGAATTGTCTACCATTTTGTAATCTGATGTGATTTTCCTATGTGTTGTAAATTCTATCTCTATGATGTAACTAGATGGGATTAGTGGCAGTTATATTAATGAGGCAGGACTAAATCTACAGGATTAGATTGTGTCTTAAACCAATCTCTTTTGAGACATAAAAGAGAGAAGTGAACAGAGAGACAGGGGGCCCTCAAACCACATAGAGAGCAGCGCTGGGGGCAGAGCGCATCCTTTGGACACAGGGTTCCTGTGCAGAGAGGCTCCTAAACCAGGGGAAAATTGATGATAAGATACTTCTTCCAGAGCTGACAGAGGAGAAAGCCTTTCCCAGGAGCTGATGCCCCAAATTTGGACTTCTAGCCTACGAAGGTTATGAAAGAATAAACTTCTCTCTGTTAAAGCCATTCACTTGTGGTATTTCTGTTATAGCAGTACTAGATGACCAAGACAATTATACTTCTTGTTGTTGTGTGCGTTGAGTCGATTCTGATCCAGTGGGACCTTAGAGGACAAAGGAGAACTGCCTCATAGGATCTTCTAGTCTTTAATCTTTATGGGATCAGATTGCTACATCTTTTTCCCACAGAGTGGCTGGTGGGTTCGAGCTGCCAACTTTTGTTAGCAGACAAACATTTAACCACTAAGCCACCAGGGCTCCTTTTAAGACTATACTAGATAATAGATAAAACATGCTTAGTGAATATTTAATAAATGTTAGCTGCTGCTATCATCATCATCATTAAAAAGTTAATAACTGTTAAGTTACTGGCACTGTGCCAGGACTTGAAAATAAAAGAATGAATAAAGACTTAGAACCTATCACCACAGAGCTCACAGACACACACACCCAGCTCGGCAAAAATACAACCAGAAGACCTATCCCAGAAATCCTAACAAATTGTCCCAAAGCAAGCAGTGCACCCCGGTCTAAGAGATGCCCTTATTCTTGCTGTGACTAGCCAGTGAGATGAGTCTCTTCATGCTTCGCCAGCAGTACAGAAAGCAATGTGGGTCCTAATTATGTCTTCTCAGAGTCTCCCTCCCTGCTGCCTCCCTCAACAACCATAAATCCAAACCCTGCCTCCCCGACTCCCTTCAAAACTCTGGATTCTCTGGATTGAGACCTCAGCCATTTCCGGCAAAGCACAACAAAGGGAAAATAGTATGGGAATTGAATGACTTCCACGGGCCTCAAAAAGAGGGCAGACCTGAAATATCACCATTTGCAAGATGAAGGGGTCAAAGTTTCAGTCCATGAGGAGCAT
The DNA here is from genome assembly GCF_030014295.1 of Loxodonta africana. Classification (NCBI taxonomy): domain Eukaryota; kingdom Metazoa; phylum Chordata; class Mammalia; order Proboscidea; family Elephantidae; genus Loxodonta; species Loxodonta africana. The sequence continues at coordinate 62,426,913 of NC_087358.1, forward strand.
GTGGTCAGCAAGTACCATCAGCATGTGTCAGCGAGCAGCTTTTAATTTAGCAGAACTAAGTATCTTTTTTTTTTTTTTAAGTATCTTTCAGGAGGCCTGGTGGCGCAGTGTTTAAGCATTTGGCTACTAACTGAATGTTTGGCGACTTGAACCCACCAGCGGCTGCACAGGAGAGAAGACCTTGCAATCTGCTTCCATAAAGATTACAGCTTTGGAAACCCTGTGGAGCAGATCTACTCTGTCCTACAGGGTCACCAGGAGTCAGAATCAACTTGACAGCAATGGATTTGGGTTTTTAAAGCTCCTTCAAGGAAAAAGTTGCCTGAGTTAAAAAAAAAATTCTTCGTAATTTGTTTTCTTTATTGTACCAAGTGACTTTTACTTACCCCTCTTATATCACCTTATACAGCTCCGCTCCTTGCTTTGTGCAGGAAAGTTATAATTTGCACATACACATTATAATTTGTAACTGTAAGAATGGCTGCGATGTCACATTCCCTAGAATAATGACCTGTAGCACAAACAAACCGGGTGGGAAGGAAGGTATGTGCCTTAGGAGAATATCCTTTAAGCTCTGCAGTTCAGAAATGAGGTTCTACCTTGTGCTGTTTTACATATTCAGCAGCAGGAAAAAAATGACTTGAAAGGTAAAAGCCCCATTTAGATGCTGTATATTTTTTGTTGATTTGGATTAAACCCAAATGGTTATTTTGAAGTTAATGTGGAAACACTGAGGGAAAATGAATCATGTGTTAATTGCCATAATGCTGCATCATTTACTTAAACTAGAAATGATTGGTGAATCTGGTTTGGTTGTACTTCCTAAACAAGCCAATTAGTACACAGATTAACCTCGGCAATCACTCTCTAGCCGATTGCCTTCCATAATTTTTTCATAAAACCTGTTTGTACTCATGTTTCTTAATGAAACAGGTAACTAGCCTTGCATTTCAGGAATTTGGTACTCTCGCACAGAAAAGTTTACAGTATCTGCTTTGCAGAAATTTATAGTCGACTTACCTGCAGAGTACCAAAAAAACCCATGTTTTGCTGAAATCATTCAAATCATAGGACGGTACAAGATAATTAGTATTTAGGCTATTTAGAAATTTAGAGAGCACAGAGTTTCACTTTAAAAAAAAAAAAAAAAAAGGCCACCATGGTTTCTCAACTCTATAAACACTTCTTCAAGAAAAATACATATTCAGAACCAGAATGACAGAAGGAGGCAGAGAAGTATCATGAGAGCCCTCCTCCTTCAAAATTTATCATCACCTTCCATAGTATCTGCTCTATCATTCTGGTCACTCACAACTTCAGATTTCCAGAAAGGAACACTTTTAAGGTCTAATTGTAAAAACTGCCAAGCTTTTCATTCTTTTGTTGGGGCCATCCTAATAGTACCACATTTTTATGTAAATAATATCTGTTATACTTTTTTTTCAACTAGGCCCTCCCCCAATGAAGTATTTCTGTAAGTGTGCTACACTAATTTTCTTATCCAACAACCATCTCATTGTCGTCAAGTCAAATCCTACTCCCAGAGACCTCACAGGACAGAGCAGAACTGCCCCATAGGGTTTCCAGTGAGAGGCTGGGGGAGTCAAACTGCCAGCCTCTTGTTTAGCAGCCAAATGCTTAACCACTGCACCACCAGGGCTCTCATTTTCTTACAGCAACATGTAAAAAAAAAAATAGCATAGTGCACTTAGGAAAAGCACGTAACATACACTGTTATTTGGGTAAAAATACAGTACTATTAGGACAGCCCCAACAAAAGAGTAAAAAGATTGGCAGTTTGTACAATTAGACTTACATGTCTCCCATTTCTGAGTTTAAGTTCTATCTGCCCTCACAGTCAGGCATATCTAGTATGTCTGGTGGACTGTGGGGTGGCTTCCTTTTGGATCAATTTACACAATGGATCAAGGAGCCTCCCAGGACAGGAACAGAAGGGAAGAGAATGATAAGTAAACATTATGATTCTCGCATAAATGACAATCGTGTCAGAAAAAAGATGTGATGCTGAGAACAACACAACATCTACTCTTTGAATATTGAACGACCAAGCCCCAGTGGACACACAGGAATCCTAGGCAGAGAAATTACAATAAAAGTAGAGCCAAAAGATAAGAATGGCTTATCTGAAATCTCAGTGGGGCACTAGAAAAGCAAGTCATTAATAGCATCAGTCCAGTAGCTTCAGTCTAAAGGAGACAACAGTCCTGGGCTGCAGCTAAGTGGCCTGGATGCAAGGCTCTGCCACCCTTAGATGGGCAAAAGCAGGAGTAGCAACAATGCCCAGTTACTGATGACACAGGGGCTACGTGTGGAGTCAAAGCAACCGGAAACCTTCCCCAGGGTGGAAAAGGAATAAACTCCTGGTGGTTAGCAGTAATCAATACTGGTCCATAGAATACATGTGACACTCACTGAAGACTCCAGAGCTATTTGGGAGGAATCTGAGAGGGCTAGCTGGAGCCAAAGAAATGTCGTTTTGTATCTGTTATAGTGATTTGTTTTTATTCCCAGGACAAAGTGGATAAGGAAATACGCAAAACATGCAGAAGCATATTTTTATGCAAATAACACGCACATTATATGTTTTTTGCCAACTGCTCAACCCCCTTGCATTGTTATTTACATGGAGGTGTTACTTGCAGAAAAATATGGTAATAATAATGACTGCAATAATAGCTACTTTATTTCCTATGTCGTTCTCGGCATAGTTTCTGTGAAATAGGTCAAGTATATTAAAACACTATACTAGAAATTAATAAACCCTAGACTTAAAAGACCCCGTGAGACACAATATCCACGAGGATTGAACCAAGTGGAGAAAATTTTTGGAAATCAGTGTTTGCCATACCTTCTCATGATGATAAACCACAGACATGGATGTAAGGAAATCTTCCTGGCTTATTATTAACTGGAACTAAGAAGTAGAAATACCATCTCATTTACCCGAAGTCTAAGGGATATGTCTATCACCTGCTGTCAGTTTGTCCTATTGTGGCGGCTTGCATGTTGCTATGAAGGTGGAAGCTATGCCACCAGTATTTCAAATAGCAGCAGAGTCACCCATGGTAGATGGGTTTCAGCGGAGCTTCCAGACTAAGACTGGGAAGAAAGGCCTGGCAATTTACTTCTAAAATTAGCCACCGAAAACCTTATGGATCCCAACAGAATGCTACCCAACTCTCTTGCTTTGGACATGTCACTGGGGGATCACATTATGTTTGGTGAAGTAGAAGGTCAATGAGGGTAAGGGAGACCCTCTGTGAGACAGAATGGCACAATAGCTACACCCACGGACTCAGATACACTGGAAATCATCAGGATGATTCAGGACTGGTCAAGCTTGTTTTATTCTTTTGTACATAAGGTCGCCATGAGTTGATGCTGACTCGCAGGCAACTAACAGCAACATCAAAGAGATATGTGAGGCACATCCAGCACCTGCTCAGTTCCAAGGGCAGGGTCCTTCTGGCCACAATTAACTTCCAGGAGACAGAGCTTTCACATATCCCTGGAAGCATAAAATATGCCACAGTGTACTCAGCCTCTGTTCTCCAATCAGACAATAATTTTGACTCTCAGTGAACTTATATTTCCTGAGCTCTGGATCCAGCCTTTCTGGACCTATGACAGTCACTCATACTCTCGGGAAGGTGAGCAGCTCAAAGTCAAGTGGCGTAGCACCAATCTGAATGAGGCCAGGATGCCCCAACAGTGTGCTTTAGGAGCATTTGAGGTATGAGTCAGAATCCACTCAACGGCAGCGGGTGGTGTGGGTGAGATGCACGTGTATATACTATCCTATAGTCTTTTTGATGGATGCCTTAATCAGATTAGGGAAACTTCCTTTTATCCTTCCTATATACTAAGAATCCCCCACATGTCTGTCAGTTTGTCGTACTGTGGGGGCTTGTGTGTTGCTATGATCCTGGAAGCTATGCCACCGGTATTCAGATACCAGCAAGGTCACCCATGGAAGACAAGTTTCAGCTGAGCTTCCAGACTAAGACAGACTAGGAAGAAGGACCTGGCAGTCTACTTCTGAAAAGCATTAGTCAGTGAAAACCTTATAAATAGCAGCGGAACACTGTCTGATATAGTGCTGGAAGATGAGCCCCCAAGGTTGAAAGGCACTCAAAAGATGACTGGGGAAGAGTTGCCTCCTCAAAGCAGAGTCAACCTTAATGATGTGAATGGAGTAAAGCTTTTGGGACCTTCATTTGCTGATGTGAAGACACAGCTGCAAACATCCATTAAAAATCAGAACCTGGATGTACGAAGTATGAATCTAGGAAAACTGGGAATCGTCAAAAATGAAATGGAACGCATAAACATCGATATCCTAGGCATTAGTAGCTGAAATGGACTGGTATTCGTCATTTTCAATTGGACAATCATAGTCTACTATGCTGGGAATGACAACTTGAAGAGGAACGGTGTTGCATTCATCGTGAAAAAGAACGTTTCAAGATCTATCTTGAAGTACAACACTGTCAGTGATAGGATAATATCCATATGCCTCTAAGGAAGACCAGTTAATATGACTATTATTCAAATTTACACACCAACCACTAGGGCCAAAGATGAAGAAATAGAAGATTTTTATCACCTGCTACAGTCTGAAATTGATCGAACATGCAATCAAGATGCATTGATAATTACTGGCGACTGGAATGCAAAAGTTGTAAACAAAGGAGAAGTATCAGTAGTTAGAAAATATCGCCTTGGCGATTGAAAAAATGCTGGAGATCAAATGATAGAATTTTGCAAGACCAACGACTTCTTCATTGCAAATACCTTCTTTCACCAACATAAATGCACAGGGACCTCGCCAGATGGAACACATAGAAATCAAATTGACTATATCTGTGGAAAGAGGCAATCGAAAAGCTCAATATCATCAGTCAGAACAAGGCCAGGAGCTAACTGTGGAAGAGACCATCAATTGCTCATATGCAAGTTCAAGCTGAAACTGAAGAAAATCAGAGCAAGTCCACAAGAGCCAAAATATCACCTTGAGTTTATCCCACCTGAATTTAGAGACCATCTGAGAGCAAGTCCACAAGAGCCAAAATATCACCTTGAGTACATCCCACCTGAATTTAGAGACCATCTCAAGAATAGATTTGACGCATTGAACACTAGTGACCAAAGACCAGACGAGTTGTGGAATGACATCAAGGACATCATCCATGAAGAAAGCAAGAGGTCACTGAAAAGACAGGGAAAGAAAGAAAAGACCAAGATGCATGTCAGAGGAGACTCTGAAACTTGCTCTTGAGCATCAAGCAGCTAAAGCAAAAGGAGGAACTGATGAAGTAAAAGAACTGAACAGAAGATTTCAAAGGGCCTCTCGAGAAGACAAAGTAAAGTATTATAATGACATGTGCAAAGAGCTGGAGATGGAAAACCAAAAGGGAAGAACAGGCTTGGCGTTTCTCAAGCTGAAAGAACTGAAGAAAAAATTCAAGCCTCGAGTTGCAATAGTGAAGGATTCCATGGGGGAAAATATTAAATGATGCAGGAAGCATCAAAAGAAGATGGAAGGAATACACAGAGTCATTATACCAAAAAGAATCAGTCGATATTCAACCATTTCAAGAGGTGGCATGTGATCAGGAACCAATGGTACTGAAGGAAGAAGTCCAAGGTGCTCTGAAGGCATTGGTGAAAAACAAGGCTCCAGGAAGTGATGGAATATCAACTGAGAGGTTTCAACAAACAGATGCAGCGCTGGAGGTGCTCACTCGTCTATGCCAAGGAATATGGAAGGCAGCTTCCTGGCCAACTGACTGGAAGAGATCCATATTTATGCCTATTCCCAAGAAAGGTGATCCAACTGAATGTGGAAATTATAGAACAATATCGTTAATATCACATGCAAGCAAAATTTTGCTGAAGATCATTCAAAAACAGCTGCAGCAGTATATCAACGGAGAACTGCCAGAAATTCAGGCCGGTTTCAGAAGAGGACATGGAACCAGGGATATCATTGCTGATGTCAGATGGATCCTAGCTGAAAGCAGAGATACCAGAAGGATGTTTACCTGTGTTTTATTGACTATACAAAGGCATTTGACTGTGTGAATAATAAGAAACTATGGATAACACTGCGAAGAATGGCAATTCCAGAACACTTAATTGTGCTCATGAGGAACCTTTACATGGATTAAGAGGCAGTTGTTCAGACAGAACAAGGGGATACTGATTGGTTTAAAGTCAGGAAAGGTGTGCGTCAGGGTTGTGTTCTTTCACCATACCTATTTAATCTGTATGCTGAACAAATAATATGAGAAGTTGGACTATATGAAGAAGAACGGGGCATCAGGATTGGAGGAAGACTCATTAACAACCTGCGTTATGCAGATGACACAACCTTGCTTGCTGAAAGTGAAGAGGACTTGAAGCACTTACTAATAAAGATCAAAGACCACAGCCTTCAGTATGGCTTACACCTCAACATAAAGAAAACAAAAATCCTCACAACTGGACCAATGAGCAATATCATGATAAACGGAGAAAAGATTGAAGTTGTCAAGGATTTCATTTTACTTGGATCCACAATCAATAGCTATGGAAGCAGCAGTCTAGAAATCAAAAGACGCATTGCATTGGCCAAATCTGCTGCAAAGGACCTCTTCAAAGTGTTGAAGAGGAAAGATGTCACCTTGAAAACTAAGGCACGCCTGACCCAAGCCATGGTATTGTCAATCACATCATATGCCTGTGAAAGCTGGACAATGAATAAGGAAGACCGAAGAAGAGTTTACGCCTTTGAATTCTGGTGTTGGTGAAGGATATTGAATATACCATGGACCGCCAAGACAACAAACAAATCTGTCTTGGAAGAAGTGCAGCCAGAATGCTCCTTAGAGGCAAGGATGGCGAGACTGCATCTTATATACTTTGGACATGTTGTCAGGAGGGATGAGTCCCTGGAGAAGGACATCATGCTTGGCAGAGTACAGGGTCAGCGGAAAAGAGGAAGACCCTCAACGAGGTGGATTGATGCAGTGGCTGCGACAATGAGCTCAAGCATAACGATTGTAAGGATGGCGCAGGACCAGGCAGTGTTTCATTCTGTTGCGCATAGGGTCGCTAGGAGTCGGAGCCAATTCGATGGCACCTAAGAACAACATACTAAGGATTATCATCATGGATGAATGTAAGATTTTAATACTTTATTTGCATAAGAGGTAATCATATGATTTTTCTCCTTTATAGGATTAATGTGGAAAATTGCACTAAACCAATCTTGCATCCCTGGTTTAAAGTCAATTTGCTCATGTATTAACTTTTTTATTAAGTGCTGAACTAAATAAGTGCAAAAATCTCTTCAAAAAATTAGCAAATTGCTGACATCCTCTTAAGATATTTTCAGAGTCTGCACCTATGACAACAGCCCCTTCTTTCATTCTTAACAGCTGGTTATCATTTTAATTTCTTTTGCTTTATTGAGCTTCCTAATTTGAATCAACTTTTCAAAGAACAAACTTGATTTTGATGATGTACTGTACTATACACTTTCTTTTTCCTGCTCTTTATCTCTTTCTTCCTCCTCTTAGTTTATTTTTCTCTTATTTTTCTAATGTTTTGAGGTGGGTACTCAGTTTCTTCATTTTTAGCCTTTCTTTCCTAACATATGCATTTAAGGCTATAGGTTTTCCTCAAAGGTGGCTCTAGATGCATTTTATATATTTTGATACATCAAATTTTCATTAATATTCATGTTGAAATGTTTTCTAATTTCCTTTTCCTTCTTTAAGCCATTATTTATTTAGAATTACATTTCTTAATTGTTAAGTATGGGGATATTCAAGATTTTGCTGTTCTTTCAAGAGTACTGTTACTGATTTGCAATTTAATGAATTGTGGTCAAGCTTTTAATTCATTGGTAGATGTAAATTCTTTAAAAAGTTTCTGAGGCTTTATTTATGGCCCAGTACCTCATCAAACTTTTTATGTTACATGTATATTGAAAAAGAAAATGATTTTCTGCATTTGTTGGATGCAAGGTACTTTATTAACCCATATATAAAGTTTGTCATATTGCTCAAACCTTCTAAGTGCTTTTCTTTATTATTATTATGGTGCTTTAGGTGAAAGATTACAGAGCAACTCTGTTTCCCATTCAATAATTTATACACAAATTGTTCCGTTACACTGGTTGCAATTCCTGAGATGTGTCACCACTCTCCCCATTACTACCCTGAGTTATCCATTTTCATTTGTCCAGTTTTCCTGTCCCTTCCTGCCTTCTCATTTTTGCTTTTGGGTAGATGTTACCCTTTCTGTTGCATACAGATGATTAAGAGGAGCACTTTCCTTATGGGTGTTATTGTTTATTTTGTGGGCATATTATTTGGCTGAAAGGTGATGTTTAGGAGTGGCACCAGTTCCAAGCTAGGAAGGAATCTAATGGCTAAAATTTCAGAGGTTCTTCCATTTTCTATCAGGCCAGTAAGTCTGTTTTTTTTCCTGATGAATCTGAATTGTGTTCTACATTTTTTCCCCACTCTAACCTGGACCATTTATTGTGATCCCAGTCAGAGCAGTCAGTAGTGGTAGCTGGGCAACATCTAGTGCTTCTGGTCTCACGTTAGTGGAGATTTAGCTCCTGTGATCTATTAGTCCTTTGGACTAATTGCTTCCTTGAGTCTCTGGTTTTCTTCATTCTCCTTTGTTCCAGAGACCAACAGTTGTATCTTAGATGGCTACTTATAAGCTTTTAAGACCCCCGACGCTACTCACCAAGGTAGAATATAGAATGTTGTCTTTATGGACTATGTTATGCCAACTGATCTAGAGGTACCCTGAGACAATGGCCCCCAGCCCTCAAGCCAAGTAACTCGGTGCCGTGAAGTGTTTGGCTATGTCTAAAAAGATTCCATGGCTGTGTTCCTGTGCATTCTATTTTACATATGAATATACATGTATCAAATACAAGTACGTATGTAGAAATATCCACAGGCAAACCTAAATATTCATGCATGTATATGCTCATACACCCTCTCATATCTACTCAAAATACATATCTACCTATGTATTCATTTATAAATTGTTTGCTATTACTCTTGTAGCACGGTTGTATATGCTGTAGTATTTACTATTGTTGCCTTTTATTCTTACGTACCTCTCGGTATCTTCCGCCATATTGTGCATTGCCTTTCCCTTCACCAACGTTAACATGTATCTACTACCAAGTTAGTGATTTTCTTCCTCCCCCTCCTACCCCTGGTAACCATCAAATGACATTTCTGCATGTAAAGCTTTCCTTGACTTTTTATGGTAGTGGTCTGATACAGTATTTGTCCTTTTGTGATTGACTTATTTCACTCAGCATAATGCCCTCCAGATTTATCCATTGTAAAATGTTTTGTGGACTCATCATTATTCTTTATTGTTGCACAGAATTCAATTGTTTGTACCACAGTTTATCCATTCATCTAAGTGCTTATTAACTTCCTGATTGTTCTACCAATTACTAAAAGAGATATTTCACAATTTATTACTATCTTTCTGGATTTTTCTATTTTTCCTTAGTTCTGACAATTTTTGACTTAGGTCATAAGTGACTAAAGCTTTGTGATTATTATAACTTCCAGGTGAATTAAAGCTTTTATCATCATAAAAATTCTATTTGCACCTTGTAATGTTCTTGCTTTAAAGTCTTAAATATAGCTACATCACCTTTTTTTTTTTTTTTAATATGTGGAGGTAGCATTGAAGGTAGCATTGATATTTGCATTATATATGTCTTTCATTTTTTTAGTTTCAACCTTTCTATCTCCTTACATTTTAGATATATCTTTGAAAGTAGATTAAGCTGGGCCTTATCCAGTCTGATAATCTTTGGTCTTTAACTGGAACATTATGTCTACTTACAATTAATACACAGGCTAACGTATCTGTATTTAAATCTACCATTTTACCATCTACTTTTTTTTTTTATTTCACCTCTACTATGTTCCATTCTCTCGCCTTCTTTTGGATTACATCATATTATTCCAATATTTTCTCTGCTAATTTGGAAATCATTCGCTCTTATCATTCATTTAGTGGTTCTCTAGAGATTACAACATACATCTTGACTTATCCAAGTCTAATATTAAATGATACTATTACCCCATTCCTAGACTTTCAAAATTTTAGAATATTTTAATGCCATCCCCCGTTTCTGACTGAATTGTAATCCTATGTATATTTTATATACTATGAGGCATACTGTTTTACATGATTGGTATTTAGATTTACTTACATATCTGCCATCTTTTAAAATTGCTCTTCATTCCTTCCTGCATGTCTAACCCTCCACCTGAAAAGATTTTTGTTCTGCTTAAAGAACAACCTTTAGCCTTTCCATTACTGTGCATCCACTGTGTTAAATTCTCTCCTTTTTATAGTATGAAGTTATCTTTAATATAGTTCAATCCTTGAAAAATATTTTTTGATGTGTATAGAATTCTAGGTCAGTAATTATTTTCTTTTGGGACATGTAAATTATTAACAGTTTTTATTCTATCTTTCATTATTTCTACTGAGAGGTTAGATAGTGATCTTATTGTTGACCCTTGGAAGGTATTCTACCTTTTTCCTCTTGATGCTCTTGAAAATTGATCATTGTGTTTGGTTCCAACTATTATATGTCTAGGTAAAGGTTTTGTTTTCTTTTTACGCCTGGGATCTACATCGCTACTGTTGTTGCTCTAGCTAAAGCCTCCAGTGTTTCTTCAATCTGTAAATTGTAAAACTTAATCTGTAAATCATTAAGTGCTTAAAATCATCATTATCTCATCAGATATTGCTTGAGTCCCATTCTCTCTCCTTTGTTTCCTTTTAGGATGCTATTAAATGCATGTTAAACCTTCAAACCGTATCGTCTTATGTTTCTTGACTTTCCTTGTTTTTTTCCCCCATTCTTCTATTTGTCTCTAGTTTATTTTGAATTTTTTTTTTCTAGTCTATCTTACAGTCTGTTAAATCTCTTTTCATTTGTATGAGATTTGCTATTAAATCCATCAAGAGTTCTTAATTCTGGTTACTATTTTTAAATTCTAGAAAGTCTTTTTGGTTCCTTTTCAAATATGTGATGTCCTTTTTTGGAGCCCTGGTGGTGCAGTGGTTAAATGCTACAGCTGCTAACCAAAAGGTCACCAGTTTGAATTCACCGGTTGCTCCTTGGAAATCCTATGGGGCAGTTCTACTCTGTTCCATAGGGTCACTTGCTGAGTCAGCATCGATGGCAACAGGCATGTCCTTTTAAAAAAATTTTCAATTCCCCTTGTCTTTTATCTCCTAGAACACAGGAAGCATAGCTGTTTTAAAGTCTTATCTAATAATCCCATAATTTGAGTCATATGTGTATCTGTTCCTGTTATCTATTTCTGATTTTCATCATGTTATCATGTCTACTTATGTGCCTGGTTATCTTTGATTTTATACCATTACTCTTATTGTATTAAAAAATTTCATTTGCAAAAATAATTTAAATGTAGGATGATGTTTGTCTTAGTCATCTAGTGCTGCCATAACAGAAATACCACAAGTGAATGGCTTAACAAAGAGAAATTTATTTCCTCACAGTAAAGTAGGCTAAAAGTTCAAATTCAAGGCGTCAGCTCCAGGGGAAGGCTTTCTCTCTGTTGGTTCTGGAATAAGGTCCTTGTCCTCAAACCTCCCACGGTTGAGGAGTTTCTCAGGCACAGGGACTCCAAGTCCAAAGGGTACACTCTGCTCCTGGTGCTACTTTCTTTGTGGTATGAGGTCCCCAACTCTCTGCTTGATTCCATTTTGTTTTATGTCTTGAGAGATAAAAGGTAGTGCAGGCTACACTCCAGGGAAACGCCCTCTACCTTGGATCAGGAAAGTGGCCTCAGTGTTAAAATCCCACGCTAATCCTCTCAACATAAAATTACAATCACAAAATGGAGGACAACCACACAATACTGGGAACCATGGCCTAACCAAGTTGATACACACATTTTGGGGGGACATAATTCAATCCATGACAATGTTATCTTCCTCCAAAAGGATTTTTATTAATTTTGGCCAGGCATCTGAATGTACTAGCAACCAAACCCTTTGTCAACAAGTTGATTCCAGCTCATGGAGACCCTATGTGCTTCAGAGTAGAACTGCACTCCACAGGGTCTTCTTGGTAGTAATCTTATAGAGGCAGATTGCCAGGCCTTTCATCCACTCCACTACTGGGTGGGTCTGAACTACCAATCTTTCAGTTAGTAGCTGAAAGAAAACCATTTGCACCATCCGGTAACATACTAGCAACCTAGGATCTTCTTAATCAAATTCCAAGGACTGAGGCTCTTCTAGGACATCCGCATGACTTGAATACGACCTTCTGTTGTGGAACAATTGTTTCATCTCTGCTTGACACTTTTTCCTAGGATACGGCCTTTTTGTGGAACTTGGACTTAAATTTTTCTTCCTTCTAGCCCTGTAAAACTTTCAAAAAATACACTTAGCCTTGCTTCTACCTTTTCTGGATTAGTAAATACTCTCAAGGCAAAAGAAACCTCAAATGCTGGATATCTGTATTCTCCTAAAACTTGGCTCCTTAATTCTAAGGGAAGGAGCACTGGACTGAGATCAGATGAACAGATAGGAATCAAAGCTCCATATTTTTTGTCATGTTACTTTAAGAAAGTTCTACAGATTTTCTGAATACTCGTATCAACTTCAAACATAGGTCTTAAGAGAATTAAGTAAAATTTAAATTAGATTTGTACAAGTGCTTTGAAAAATGCAATGTCCTAAGTCTAACTTTCGATGACTAAATATGCTTCCATTAAAGATTTTCCAAAAAGCTGTGATGTAAGCTCTTGAATATAGTCACAGAAGAATTTAAAAAATAGTTCACATAACGTGATATCAAGGATGGTGTCCATGATTATGGCTCAAACAACATGTTGATGGCAAGTGTTTTCAGCGAATTAATATTCACAATAAAGTCTAACACTTAGAGACCATTTATCAAATGCACTGTTAATTTTGAAAGGAAAATATTTTTAAAAGAAACAAAGCTCAATACATCTGGCATAGAACAGATCATTAATAAATACATACTGAATGAATAAATATAGTGGGATGAGATCGACAGTGGAATGAGGATTCGATTCGTGAAGTAAACAATAAATTATTTGTTGAGCACCTACTAAGTGCTTGGTTAATGAGATATTATCCAAGAATAAAGATTGAAGGGAAGAAGAAAGCCTTCCAAGTGAGGGGGACATATGTAGGAGGGCTCTGAGAAGGAAAGGAGTGAACTGAAGGAATGGAAAGGAGGCTGGTACTGTTAAAAGGGAGAACAGTGAGATGGGCACGAGCTAGCTCACGCAGAGCTTTGGGGATTGTCAGTTTTACTAGAAATGCATTGCGGTTGTTAAGCAAAGCAGTGACATGGTCTGATTCATGTTTTTAATAGTTGACTCAGACATCTTTAGAAAAAAATTAATTAGAGAAGGCAAGAATGAGAGTGGAGTGGAAAATAAGGTAGCCACTGCAGTCTTCTAAAGACGCCTCTTCCCTTCAAAACTCCCTGGATAAAACAGATGCTGTCAAGTCAATTCCAACTCATGGGGTATAGAGTGGGACTGCGTCCACAGGGTTTTCAGTGACTGATTTTTCAGAAGTAGATCACCAGGCCTTTCTTCTGAGGTGCTTCTGGGTAGGTTCAAACCACTAGCCTTTCAGTTAGCACCGAAACACTTAACTGTACCACTCAGGGACTTTGCTCTGTCCCTCCCCGCAATTCACTCAAAAATGTGATGCCTTTGACTAGAGAAATGGAAGCAGATGGATTCAAGGTGTATCTGAGGGTTGAATCAATAGTATGCACTAAAGGAAACCAAAGACTCAGGGAAGAAAGCAGTCTACAGGACTAACAGTGTACACAAACCACGTCCTCATCTACCTTGAGACCTGAAGAACTAGATGGTGCCCGGCTACCACTACCAACCATTCTGATCAGGGTCACAAGGGATGGATACTCACAGAATGGGAGAAAAACATGGAACAGAACTCAAATTCTTAAAAAATAAGTTCAGACTTACAGGACCACTTGAGACTAGGGGAATCCTAGAGACTATCACCCTGAGACACGCTTTAAACCTTAAACCAAAATTATCCCTTGAGGTCACTTGTTAGCTAAATAACATACTGGACCACAAAGAATATCAGCTGTGAGTAATGAACTTCTTTAAACAAACAACAAAAAATCAACCATAGGAGACCAAGTGGTCAAAAATTACTCTAAAGCAAAGATGAGAAGGTAAAAGGGCAGGGAAACTAGAGTACTGAAAATGGTACAACCAAAACGGAATGAGAAAAATGACACATTGTGAAAAATGTAACCAATATCACTAACAATTTGTATATAAATTGTAAAATAGGAACCGAATTTGTTGTGTAAACTCTCACCTAAATGCAATAAGAGCCCTGGCAGTGCAGTGGTTAAGCACTCAACTGCTAACCAAAAGGTTGGTGGTTTGAACTCTCCTTGGGAGAAAGATGTGGCAGTCTGCTTCCGTAAAGATTTACAGCCTCGGAAACCCTATGGGGCCATTCTAATCTGTCCTACAGGGTCACTACGAGCCAGAATCAACAGCAATGGGTACAGTTTGGTTTTTAAACACATGTATTAAACAATAAAATTTATTTTTTAAAAAAGGATGTACTAATGGGTCACAGAGAGAGAGGGTGATATCAAGGATGCTGTCCATGATTGTGGCTCAAGCAACATCCTGATGGCAAATGTTTTTAGCCGATTAGTATTTATGATTAAGTCTAATACTTAGAGACCATTTATCAAATGCAGTGCTAATTTTAAAAGGAAAATAAAGAGAAATCACTTCCTTCTAAGAGCAAAATCATTATAAAATAGTTTAAGTTCAATATTTCTTATTTCCTTTATTTAATAAATCAAACATGGCAAGCTTATAAAAATCTCTCGTAGTTTCACAAACTCCAATTTTTAATTTTTTTCTCTGATAAAATTGATTTCAAATAAAACCGAATAGTATATTACATACTACAGTATTCTTCTCACAAAAGACACTACAAGGGTCAGTTTGGAACTCTCAGAGGATCAGAACAAGTTGACAGTACCTTGGACAAAATTAAACCATGAAAGTTATGTTCTATTGCCTTTTCACAAGGAAATAAAATGGAATAGGCAATTGTGGCCAAAGACAATTTCGTTTTTTTCCCTGACAGAAACTCCAATATGGCTATTTTCAAAGGAAACATTTCTATAATAAAATACATCATGTTTGTAATTGAAATGACAACCTTCGATTCATTTATTTGGTCTGCATTTCATTTAAAATAAAAAGCTTCTAAACTAAAAAGTTTCTAATGGTATCGTGAGACTGCGAGTAACTGAAAGTTTCTCCTCTCCAGCTATAAAAGTTAATGTCAGAGAGCAAGCAAATTAAAGAATGTGATTTAAACATTAGAGAAGTTTCACTCATTGCAGGGGAAGGACTGGAAGTTCCCTCAGTTATCACAATCTCTAGAACACCAATAGCAAATGATACACCTCCCTCGTGCACAAATGATGTCCTATAGATGCCAGAACTCAAAAACTCAGCGCTATCTGGTTGATTCCGACTCTTAGTGACCCTACAGAACAGAGTAGAACTGCCCCATAAAGTTTCTAAGGAGCGCCTAGTGGATTCAAACTGCCGACCTTTTGGCTGGCAACCACAGCACTTAACCACTACGCCATCAGGGTTTCCATAGATGCCTGAGGCCCCTGAAATTTAAAACATGGGCAGGGGAGGAGGAGAGGGAGGAGGGCACCTGTGTTGTACCCAAGAATGCGGAATGGGAAGGGGAGGTGAAGGGTGTTTGTGCTTCTATTGTTTGATGTTTCTTCAGAGGTAGAGAGAGTAACGGAGAAGAGCAAAATCGGTGGATTAGATACAGCCCTGTTTTTCGAGCATATTGTGGTGAGCCACTAGTGAGCAGATTATGACCAGAATTTCCTTTAAATAACTAGAATAGAAAATATCAGATTATATTGCACATAATAAATGTAATATTTCCTGAAACTTTTCCCATATATATGTGTGTGTGTTTCCATATATATATACATACACACACACAAATTTATGACTGTGCTGTGTGGGTATGTGCACGGAAGTGTGCATTTATTTGTAAATATAACGCTTTTCTTACTGCAGTTTGTAGTAAACAATGAAAGTCACTGAGCTATATAGTATTTAAGGTTCACTGACCTTTCCCCCCACAGGAAAGGACTGTTGGGTTAAAGACCAGATATTCATGTATTACTTGTGTTTCATACCTTCAGAACAAGACCCTGACTTTGCTCTTTATTTGTTTCCATTAATGGAACAGAAAAAAACCTTGCTTCCAACTTTTCAGCAATTATCTCTTACTCATCTCCTGTGTTATACAATGGTTCTCTCAAGTAGTTCTCAGATCCCTTGGCCACACTAGAGTACTAAGCTTTGAAATGTTATGAAGATCACCTTTCTCCCTTATTTACTTTCTTTTTTTTTTTTGGTAGATGGTCTTAAAAACTGGAATATGAGGTAGCTTTGTTTTTTAAAAAAATCTAACCCTGGTGGCTTAGTGGTTAAGAGTTCGGCTGCTAACCAAAAGGTGTTCAGTTCAGATCCACCAGGTGCTCCTGTGGGGCAGTTCTACTCTGTCCTATAGGGTCACTATGAGTCGGAATGGACTCAATGGCAACATTATATTTTTTAATCTAAATTATTCTTCAACTAAAAAACAAAACAAAGCATAATACATGATGAATCAGAATCACTTACTTGCTGTATGAACTTAAAAGTTATTCATTCTCTCTGAACCTCTGTTTCCTCAGCTATAAATTACAGATAATAATATCACCTTAACCAGACTGTTATAAGGAGTGGAGATTGTTCATGTGAAGTGCCTCACAGAGGTTAGGCATTCAAGGAACGACGATTTTAAATTATAATAAAATGAGAACCCAAGTGCACACTGGTTTCTCACCTTCCTTGTACAAAACCAAGCCTCTTGCATTTCACCTTCATGAAAGGCACATTTCATCTCTTTTCATCCCCCAAGTACCAGCACAGGGCCTGACACACAGCGGTTGTTTGATATGAACTGACAGAACTAAATTAAGGAAAGGTGCTCTTGTTTTTTCTTGATAGGAGAGTATACTTACTGCCAAAATAATTATGTAAACCAATTTTATGCCAGTATTTGTTCCTTAATTCTCTGATTTGGTTCTGTGATCACAATAGCAAACACTCACTTCCCACATGATCCAACTACAAAGGAAACCGAGTCAAGCTTCATCAGTGTAAGCTTCATTCTACCTGGCAGGAATTTAACGTGTCTCTCTGCTCGGGGAAGAGGTTAGTAACTGAAAGCACCTGCTGGTCAAGACAAGCCGAACAAACGCTGAGGCTGAGGAGAGAGTGATATTTTTGCTCATCTTCCAAAGGAAGGAACAAATTGATAAGAGAGAATAGTCGTTTTACTCTGAAACCAGCCTAAGGCAAACTGTATTCCCTTTAAAAACTTCTCCTCTCCTGCTCTCATCTAGACATATGCTCGGCCATCTAAATCCTTAACTTCTAGGTGACAAAGGTACGTCTCTGAGCAATTCCTGTTTGGAGCTTGCTGGTGGCCCTACTCTCCTTTGTGGCCACAGAGCTGCATCCGCGGGAGGAGGAGAGCTTAACGTTCAATGACGTGTCTTTGCCGTCTGAAAGGAATTTCAGACACCATTAAGGTAAAATATTTCTGCCTCCAAATTAAAGCAGAGCATGTGTGTTTCTGTAAATTGGTTGTCATCCTTAAATGACCCCTAGGTGTTCGAAGGAAACCCTGGCGGCGTAGTGGTTGAAGTGCTATGGCAGCTAACCAAAGGGTCGGCAGTTCAAATCCACCAGGCACTCCTTGGAAACTCTATGGGGCAGTTCTACTCTGTCCTATAGGGTCACTATGAGTCCGAATCGACTCGACAGCACTGGGTTTGGTTTGGTTTTTGGGTTTAGGTGTTTGGCGCCACCAAGTTCTTCCATCCTTTTTATTGTTTTCAAAGTAATGATGAAAACACAATTCCTACCCAACTAGCCTCTCCAGCTGACCCTAGGGTGGCATTTGCTGCCTACTGTGCCATTAAACTACCTCACAAAAATAATGTTTTTGTCAGGTTTCTTTATTTCCTCTCTTATACATGTAAGAGACCCCAAGGGTGGAGGAGATGTTAGGATGGGAAAGATAAACTAGGATCCTGTGTGTGGCTTTGGGGAGAGTACTGGACTGTGTGGGCCCAAAGGCTCAGCCCCAGCTCCCACAGCTGCCCCACAGCCTCACCTGACTGGGAGAGGTGACCTGGGAATGGGGAGATTTCCTCAAGCCTGCTTCTCTTCCTGCTTTTCTCACAGGTGACAGGAAAACACATTTCACAGAACAAAGCCAAAGGTCACAGATGGAGAAATGGTAAGAAGCTTTCAGGGGTTTGTTTCTGATTTCTGCAAATTAACGTCCATGCTGTCTAACAGTGTGTGTTCCCTGGGACTGAGGGAAGATCAATTGTTTTGTACATTAGAGGGAATTTTCAGAGGCAGATGTCTCCCTCAAGCCAGTAATATGAGTCTAATTGCTAGCATCCATTGTCCTCTCTCCTCTTCCACCCCATAAAACCAGCCCCCTTATCTAAGGGGCCTCAGACGGGTGTGGGTGGGTTAGGGGCCCTATTTTAATGGCTTAAAGTTTTCCCTATAAGGTACAACTATCTGTTTACATTTGGGGCATATCTAATAATAGATCAGTGGTCTAATAGGTCTAGAAAGTTCAAATGTTTGGTGTAATTGAGCCCCATATTGTACCAGATGATACTTAAGTGCTGGGAATATAGTGGCGAATAAGATCCCTGCCCCCATGGAACACATATTCCAGTAGAAAGGGACAGAAAATGGACAAGTTAGAACATAATTTCAAATAGTGATAAGCGCTCTGAAGATGATGCTGTTGTTGTGCAGTGTTAGGTGCTGTTGAGTTAGTTCTGACCCATAGTGACCTCATGTACAGCAGAAGGAAACATCCTGTGCCATCCTCACAACTGTTGCCACGTTTGAGCCCACTGTTGCACCCACTGTGTGAATCCATCTCTTTGAAGGTCTTCTTTTTCACTGAGCATCTACCTTACCAAGTATAATGTCCTTCTCCAGGGACTGGTCCCTCGGATAACATGTCCAAAGTAGGCAAGACAAAGTCTCTCACCATTCTGGCTTTTAAGGAGCATTCTGGCTGCACTTCCAGGACAGATGTGTTCATTCTTCTGGCAGTCCATGGTATATTCAACATTCTCCGCTAACATCATAATTCAAATGCATCAATTCTTCTTTGGTCTTCCTTATTCAAGATGAAATCTGTTAACTGGCTAAAGAGTGACAGGATATGGAGTGGAGGTGATTTTAGGCAGGGCTTAAAGAAGGGTTCTCTGAGGAGCTGGCACTCAAACTGAAAGCTGAATAACCAGAAGGAGCTGCCAAACCGTGGTTCTGGTCAAAAGCATCCCAGGTAGGAGATGCAAATGCCCTGTGGTGGGGGATAACTCAGCTCCTGTGCCCAGAGTCTGGTAAAAAATAGGCAAGTGAGATGAGAGGAGGTCACAGGTCAGGAGCAGGGCCAGATCCCCAAGGGGCTTGTCGGTGGTGGGAAGGAGACCCCATGTCACTTTAATTGCAAAGGGAAACCACAGAAGGGAACTTAAAATAATTATTCCCTGCCTCCTCACCTCGTGTCTTCAACTCACCATCTTCAAGGGACTAATACCCCTCTAGGCCTCTGTAGATTTCGACACCACAAAGCTATGTTCCTACTGCTCCCAATTTCTGCTCTTCCATTGTGGTTCAATCCAAACTGAAATTTTATGACAAACCATGTCCCAATACCTATCACAGAAAAAAAAGACCCCTCACCTACCGCCTCACTTCTCACTTACCATTCTCATATTTCGCAATGACCTGAGCAGAAAGAACCAGGAGCCAGAAAATGGTCACAATACAAATTAATCTAAATTATCCTTCTCACTACATCCCTGTGGTTGACTTGCTAAGTTGCATAGTCAGATCAGACTCCCTGGAAGTGACTGCTCCTGCCAAACAACTGGTAATGCAGGCAGGGCTCAACTGCTCTGCTTCCCATATGGCCTGTCAACACCTCCCTTTGGACCAATCAGGACTGTTGATTCAAAAATGCGTGCAAGCTCATTGTTTGTTAAGCTGGCCCAGCCAACCATTAAATCACAGGAGAGCTGGCCTGGCCCATTCTCTTGCCTCTGAACTGGATGACAGTTAACATCTCTGAGAACCCCACCCCAGGTCCCCAGACTAATTGGGGAATAAACCTGAATTTTGTTTCCATGAGAAAAGACTTTCCCAACACATTACAGTTAACATTCTTAAGCCTAAGTCTGCTTTGGTTTCCTCAAATGAAAACAAACCGCTGACCAAAATAGGGAAATGAAACAGTTTCAAACAGCCAGGAACCCTGTAGAAGGACTCATTAACATAATAATTACTGCCACATACATGACCAGAACCATGTGTAAGGAAAGCAAACATTTTTTAAAAATTCATAAACGAGGTGTGAAGATAAAAGATATCTTTGATTGAAAAAGGTAACTGGCAAGGGCATCAAAAGAGAAAGACCTGAAAGTATGCTTTTTAAATAATCACCAGATAAGAAAAATCTAGGTGCGATTTTGGTTTGTTTTATTCTTATAGGTCTAAAGGGAATACTTTCATTTTGAAAAACTGGTGAGTAAACAACTCAGAAAATTTTTACTATTCAAAATGACCGGTCTGAGTTAACAAGAGATGATCAGACATTATACAACCGTGTTCTGCCTAAATACATCTGCGTATCTTCAGATGGCGTATAAAACCTACAGCCAGACCTAATGAGAGATGACCCCCTCAGAAGCTCCTCTGGCAAGGGGGAATTTCTGATCCTAAAGAGCTATCATTGTGAATCACAGGAGGCAGGGAGGGATGTGTGATATCCCAGGTGCATCAGACAAGGCAGGGCTGGTGTGCAGGCTTGACTTCCCACTGCCAGGGGCATCCCTGTCCAGGAAGTGAAGTCCTCCCCAAGAGGGCGGCACACAGTATATAAAAAAAAGCAGAATAAATTTTTATGTGAAATTAATCACTTTCTATGTTTACAATTTGGCTTAAGGCTCATTCTTTTTCTTTTGAGCCTATTTGGTATAAAATTCTGTTCTAAAATAAGATAAGAATTTTAGAACTGAGCTGAAATTTCTATTTCAACACATTAGAAAGGGGAAAGAAGTTTCCCTTTCAGAGGAATAATACTTACTCT
The DNA here is from genome assembly GCF_030014295.1 of Loxodonta africana. Classification (NCBI taxonomy): domain Eukaryota; kingdom Metazoa; phylum Chordata; class Mammalia; order Proboscidea; family Elephantidae; genus Loxodonta; species Loxodonta africana. Next base: position 62,448,303 of record NC_087358.1, read on the forward strand.
TAAATTGCCACATTTTCGAAGTCAAAAATGACACAATTTCTTAAAAGCAAAACAAGTTCTAAAAAAAATCACTTTATTAGAACTGCTTTGGTTACAAGTGACAGAAACCCAATTCACGGTGCTTGGAGCATAAAAAGGGGAATTCATTGATACACTTAACTGAAAAAATCCAAAGAATAATGGCTTCAGAGTGGCTAGATGTAGATGCTCAAATAATATGATCAGAACTTTTTCCATCGCTCCACTCTGTTCCCCTCTGTGTTGGCTCCATTTCTCTTTAATTTTTTTTTTTGGAGGGGGGGTTAAGTATATATATAACAAAACATTTGCAATTTCAGCATTTTTTACATATACATGATTCAATGACAATTATATTTATCATGTTGTACAACCATCACCCGCTTCCAAATTTTCCTATTGCCCTTAACAGAAGCTCAGTGTCCCCTAAGCACTGAGTCCTCCTTTCCCCCTCCCTCCTATCCCTGGTAGCTACTAATAAACTTTGGTCTCTACACATTTGTCTATTCAAGATATTTCATATAAACGAGATCATACAATATTTGTCCTTTGTGACTAACTTATTTCATACATCATGATGTTTTCAAGGTTTACCTACATTGTAGCATGTATCATGGCTCATTTTTTTTTCTTTTTTTAATTTTATTGGGCTTTAAGTGAAAGTTTACAAATCAAGTCAGTCTCTCATATGAAAATTTATATACACCTTGCTATATACTTCTAGTTGCTCTCCCCCTAATGAGACAGCACACTCCTTCTCTCTACCCTCTATTTCCATGTCCATTCAGCCAGCTTCTGTCCTCTTCTGCCTTCTCATCTTCCCCCCACCCCAGACAGGACCTGCCCACATAGTCTTATGTGTCTACTTGAGCCAAGAAGCTCACTCCTCACCAGTATCATTTTCTGTCCTATAGTCCAGTCCAATCCCTGTCTGAAGAGTCAGTTCTGGGAATGGTTCCTGTCTTGGGCTAACAGAAGGTCTGGGGACCATGACCTCCGGGGTCCTTCTAGTCTCAGTCAGACCATAAAGTCTGGTCTCTTTTTACAAGAATTTGATGTCTGCATCCCACTGCTCTCCTGCTCCCTCAGGGGTTCTCTGTTGTGTTCCCTGTCAGGGCAGTCGTCAGTTGTAGCCAGGTGCCGTCTAGTTCTTCCGGTCTCAGGCTGATGTAGTCTCTGATTTATGTGGCCCTTTCTGTCTCTTGGGCTCATCATTACCTTGTGCCTTTGGTGTTCTTCATTCTCCTTTGCTCCAGGTGGGTTGAGACCAACTGAGGCATCTTAGATGAACGCTTGCTAGTTTTTAAGACCCCAGACGTCACGGATCATTTTCAAAGCAAGCTACCACCAGCTGGAGGCAAAATGGCCACCAGAAGCTCCAGGTCTATGTTCTATCAGAGAGTTTTTGGTCGGATAGAGGGACTAACAAATCCTGATGAATTATTTTAAAATACTTCAGCAGTTAATGTTTCACTGCTAAAGCAACAAACTCAGTTAAAAAAAAAATTCTTCTTTTAGTTCAACAAAAGTCTTAGTCCTGCCTTGGCTCCCATGATGCCATGCCTGTGGTCTGGAGGGAGAGGGAGAAATACCCTGATAGGCCATTTGTGGTGGGGTTATCTAACAGCTGGGGGATGACATCAGCCCCACTTGAATTCCATGGGCTAAGAAGAGACACGATTCCTAAGGGAAAACCTGAGGTACTGTTACCAGAACAGGAGCACATGCTAACAAGCAAGACCAAAAAGAAGTCTATTAATGTCCATGCTGGGCCCTCCATTTACCTATTTCCTCGGTCTTCATCAAAGGCCTGTCAAAGCTGAGTTCAGATAGCGCTTCATGCACCAACACCCCCAGACTCTTACCCCTGAGGTTTAGGGGCCCTTTCTGGTCCACCCACAGTCTCCTGTGCTTCCTGCTTGCTATTGCTGAATTTACTACACTTTTTCAAAACTCTGTTTTATGAGTTTGTCCTAAGTCTTTCAAACTCCTCAAAGGCATTTTATCCTTGTCACCTAGAACAATCCTTGGCACAAAATAGAGTCCACGCATATTTATAGAATTAGACTGTTGCTGTTGACAAAGACAGCTCTGCTGTCTCTAGGTGTATCGATCAGTCTACAGTAACATCAGTCACACTGAATTTATTCTGAAGTAACAACGACACAGTCTTTAGCAAAGTCGACTTCTAATGTCTCTATCTTATGAATGGAAATTTGAAAATTCATTAACTGAGAAATGCATTTTTACTTAACCACTAAAACCCAAACCCAAACAAGAATAGGAAAACATTAACTGCTAAAGCATTTAAAAATAATTCCAACCCAAAAACCCTTATAGAATAACTTTTATTCATCTCTACCCCCCCAAAAAAAAAAAAAAAAAAACCTTAGGACCATTTAAATGTTCAGTTCACATTCTGACTTAACAAAAACAGTAGTTTTGTGTTCCACTGTGATCAAAGATATTTCTGTAAAAATAGCCTATGGAATGGCAATGCATGATTTTTTAAATGATATCTTTAACACTGCTTCAGTTTACCATTACTTAAAATACACTAACTGCATAAGTAGGTTCTAGAGAATACTCCTTGACCTCATGCAGATGTATATATGCTCTGATCCTAATTCCTGTATGTCTCTTTCTCAGTATCAGTTAAAAATGAGGACTATCCTACAATAACCTGCTCCAGCATCCCAGGTTTCAGAGCCGTCTGTCCACTTCAAGTTGGAACTCTCATTATCAAGCCCTTAAAGCTGTACTGAATCCCACATTCAGGACCTACAGATTCAAGAGACACTGGTACCAAGGCAGTAGGACTAAGGAAAAGGAAAACCAATATTAACTGTGCAAGGCATGGTGTAGGGTGTCACACACAAGTGGGGTCCCACTAAATGCAGTGTCACTCAATATGGCGTCTTTCTCTCATACTCCTCATTGACAATCTGGTCCCAGGCTGTATGGACAACAGGCTGTGCAGGACTTCCTAAGAGATGGCAGAGCAGGCAGAGAACCACGTTTGCAGGCATTTCGAGAGTATGTTTGCCTATACTTGGCTCTCCTGGGTGGAGAAAATTGTTTGTGCTCAACTACTAACACAAAGGTTTGTAGTCTGAATCCACCAAGCAGCACTGGGAAATAAAGGTCTAGCAATCTGCTTCCCTAAAGATTAAAACCAAGAAAAACCCTATAGCAGTTCTACTCTGACACACATGGGGTCACCAAGAGTTGGAATGGACTTGACGTCAACAGGTTTGGGTTTTTGCCTATACATCTTTTTAATCTTGCACTTTGTTTCAGATGAGGGCATCTAGTACCTGCTTGAGATAAGGTGTGACTTCACTGCTCAGGGTCTTGATCAACCACCACATAAATTCTGAGTTGTGTATCACTGGAGTAATGTGCTCAAAAAAACACAATAATTCCCCCCCTCATTACAAAGATTCTAATTGCTATACAAGTACATAGCAAAGGAGCTGCACTTTGTATTGGGTTAAAGAGAGAATTGTCTCAGTCCAACGAAATTTTTGAGCTATCATAACAGTAATTTAAATCATCAGTTTATGCTATTCCAGGAAGGGATTCATATCACAAAATATGTCTCTAAATCGTTTAAGGATTTACACCATACACAACTCATTTTCAGAGAGTAAAATCTTGGTGATTGTGTTCTGTCCCAGTAACATCCTTCAAATATAATAACCCAAGAGACATTTTTTTTCCTTTAATTTCTGATACTTCTTTATAAGACACACACACCCCTAAAGGTAATTTTACTTGGCCTTTTAAAATAAAATCAAAATTGCAGATGTTAACTCCTCCAGAAGTGTTTTCTCCAATCCTCCTTCAAGCATAACACACCCAAAACAGAACATAGCTGACATTTGTCCACAGCCAGGCCTCAACATAGAGCAATTAATCAAGTCTGGGGGATTATTCATCTCCTAAAAATTACATGCATATTTCTGCTTCAGGAAACTACTGTACTGACCTTTTAAAGCTACAAAGCTTATTTGTAAACCAAAAACATTTTTTATCTTAAAAGGTATGTTACAATTTAGCCAAATTTGATACATATTTAATAAGCTGCAATTTTTTTTTAATAGTTGACGGTAGCATTAATAATATGATGAAACTGCAAACCAAAAGAATATTTGGTATCTTAATATCAATTTAAATTGACCTACTATCACGACGGAGTCCCTGGATGGTACAAATGGTAACCAGACTCAGCTGCTAACTGTATGGTTGGCAGTTTGAGTCCACCCAGAGGCACCTCAAAAGAAAGGTCTGGCAATCTACTTCTAAAAAAATCAGCCATTGAATACACTATGAAGCACAGCTCTACTCTGATACAGAACGGGTCGACAGGAGTTGGAATCAACTCGACAGCAGCTGGTTAATGTCAGGACAGCACGATTGTCCACAGAGCTCTTCTAGTCCCGTGTGGGCCTCCTTACAGAACACTATTCCTACTCTTGGATGACACTAGCTCAGCCAGCATAGGAGAGGATGGGCCCAACATGACTAAGGCATGAGCAGCAGCTCAAACAAGATAAGAATGCTCCGACTTAAAGTATATTCAGTAAGTTTAGTGCGTTCAGACTTTCTCCATCAGTACTTCCATTTTCCCCACTTGCTTCTTCCACTTAGAAAACATTTATTTAATAGAGTCAGTCTTCGTTTTAGCCTTTCTATATTTTAATGTCCTGTAGGGCTGCCCTGGTCCATACCTGATGCACTGGTGGCTGAGTCTTCTCTAACTCTGCCAGGAAGGAAGCAGGGACCTTTAGCCCTGCCACTCTGCAAGATTTCTGATCTCTTGCCAACAGGGCTCTGACACAGAAAAGCAAATACTGAAAAATAAAATGCTGAAGTATTTACTGACAGCCTCTACCGCACTGTGGGAGACGTTCTCTGATGTCCTGAAAGGGGCATGCCAGCAAGGCCACATGCGAAATGATTTTTTAAATTCCTAAAAGCCACAGAAAAGGGCTTACTTCTGCTCCAGGAGGTAAACAGCATAGCATAAAATATGTATTAACCTAGAGGCTTTTTAACTAAAAAGTGCAGCTTCCTGCCTTATTCTCAGAGCCCTACTCCTTCCCTTTTTATTCCATATCTCATTCCTTCCCTTTTTCTTTCTTTTATACTTTCTTTCCCTCTCAGGGTCGGAAGAAACCTCGAAGGTTAAATAATTCAACTCTGCTGGCAGACTTTCTCATCCCTTATTTTTCTTTGCCTCTCCATGTCCTAGCTTGATTCCCCTCATCTTTGTCCCTGTTCTTCCTCCTTACAGTCACTCAGAAATTGCTGCTACGTACAGGGACGCAGGGGCAGTGGTGGTTCAGGGGTAGAACTCTTACCTTTCATGCGGAAGACCAGGGTTTGCTTCCCGGCCAATCACCTCACGCGCAGCCACCGCCTATCCGCCAGTGGAGGCCTTCATGTTGCTGTGATGCTGAACAAGTTTCAGTGGAGCTTCTAGACCAAGACAGGCTGAGAGGAAAGGCTTGGTGATCTACTTCTGAAAATAAGCCATCGAAATCCCTATGGACCACAATGGTCTGAACTGCAACTGCTCACGGGGATGGCCTAGGACAAGGTAGCACTTGGTTCCTTTGGACATGGGGTTGCCCTGAGTCAGAACCAACTGGATGGCAGTTCACGACACCACCACAGAATAGGCACAAGCGGATCACGGCCACTCCTGGACATGAATGGTGGAACCAAGCCTGACATAAAAGATCTTGCCTATGCCATAGGCAAACCCACCCAAAAGGATCTACTTGACCTCAAAATCCTTCAGCTTAAGGGAATAGTATTATATTGAGCCTCATTGGTCATGGATACCTTATTATGAATTCGTTTATTCATATTACTTTTTCCGAGTTGAGCCAGCCATAGTAAGACAACAAAATGGGAGTCTGCAGTAACATTCTGGAGGACAAGGTACATTTGGAGCGACAGTTATTTTGAGTGTGTGTGAGAGGTCTTAAGGCAAAATGGGAAACTCTGGGCAGTCAGAGGCAACCTGAGGGCACTGCACACCTTAAAGTTAGGTGAGAGGAATGGGGAAGGCACAGGAAAGTGGGAGATGGCAACAAAATTGAACATAAATATTACTATGTAGTTTAGGATTAGGTATCTATAGTCCCAACACCTATGCGCTGAACTCAGGAAACCTCCACTGAGTAGTCTATAAAGAAGCCATAGGACAAGTTAACACTGAATGCAGGACTACCACCATTCCTCAATTAATTAAACAAACAAACAAAAAAGATGCTATCTCTTAAAACAGACTGGGCAGATACTTGGCTGCCCTGGTGACGAGGCCAGAGGAGGGAGTTCACACTTCAATGGTTTTTAAGTTACTTGCCACTTCCTAAAAACTGACTCACTTAAATATACCTGCTTCCTCCCTTTTTGATGTCATTTGTCTAATTCAGTCTTGCTTTGGTTTCACAGATTGTTAGTTCCTGCATATAATGGCAAGTATAGGCATTAAAGGAGGGACAGGATAATGAACAAGCAAAAGGGATGGCATGAATCAAGCACGCAGTGATGCTTACTTAGGGCAGGTATACGGAACTACTGCCTTTCCCGTTCTAGGCCTAGAAAGCTGTGAAAGTGCACAAAATATTTCTCTGAGTCCACTAATGCTACTTGGAGAAATATAATTACATGTGGGTCCGCCCTTATATACTGCTAGTGGGAATTCAAAATGGGACAGCAGCTGTTGAAAACACTTTGGCATTTTCTCAAAAAGTTAAACACATAATTACCATATGACCCAGCTCTTCCACTCCAAGGTATATACCGAAGACATAAAAGCTGCGATGCAAACAGACACACGTATACCAACGTTTACTACAGCATTATTCACGATAGCCAAATACTGTATATCATTTATATGACATAACAAGAACAGGCAAGTGTACAGAGATGAAAGTTTATTAGTGGTCTCAAGTTACCAGGGGTGGACAGGAGGGGATAAAGAGGAATCATTGTTTGGAATGCAGACAGTTTCTGTTTATGGGAACTATGGCAATGATTATGGGAGATGGTTGGGCAACATGATTAGAACAATTGATATTACTAAATTTTACACCTGGAAAATGTTAAATTGGTTAAGTGCTGTGTTATATATGGAGCCCTGGTGATACAGTGGGTAAGAGCTCAGCTGCTAACTGATAGGTTAGCTGTTCAAATCTACCAGCTGCTCCTTGGAAACCCTATGGCGAAGTTCTACTCTGTCCTATACGGTCATTATGAGTTGGAATCGGCTTGATGGCAACGAATTTGGTTTTATTGTTTTTCGGTGTTATATTTGCAACATTAAAAAAAGTGGAAAAAAAAAAGACTTATATAAGGGTTGTGAATAATGAGACATTCCTTGTTATCTCTAAAGATATCCTTTGTAAACAAGGGGTAGAATTTTTTCAACCCTACAAAATGGATATAGGATAGTAAAGTTCAGTATACATGAGGATCCAGCTACCCATCTAATCTGAAGGAACAACATAGTGGAAAATAACGTCATTAGCTCTAGTCTGGACTACAATCTTATTTCTGCCATATATTTATCTTTACACGAACCCTTCGCTTATTCTTATGCACTTATAAATGATAAAAACAAGCTCTGTCCCTATGTTGTTGTTCTCAGTTGCTGTTGAATTCATTCCGACTCATGGCAACCCTACGTACAACAGAAGGAAACACTACCGGGTCCTGCACCACCCTCACAATCGCCAATATACTTTAGCCCATTGTTGCAGCCACTCACCTAGTTGTGGGCCGTCCTCTCTTTCACTGATGTGCCACTTTACCAAGCATGATGTCCTTCCCCATGGACTGGTCCCTCCTAAGAATGCGTCCAAAGTATGTGAGATGAAGTCTCGCCATCCTCACTGCTAAGGAGCATTTTGGCTGTACTTCTTCCAAGACAGACCTGTATGTTTTTCCAGCAGTAGATGATATAGTCAATATTTTTCACCAACACCATAATTCAAATGTATAAATACTTCTTTGGTCTTCCTTATTCAGCATCCGACTTTCATATCCAGATGAGGAAACTGAAAATATCACGGTCTGGATCAGGGCCACCTTAGTCTTCAAAGTGACATCTTTGCTTTTTAACACTTTAAAAGAGGTCTTTTGCAGCAGATTTGCCCAATGCAATATGTAGTTTATTTCTTGACTGCTACATGGAGATAGACTGTGGATCCAAGTAAAATGAAGTCCTCGACAACTTCAATATTTTCTCCATTTATCATGATGTTATTGGTCCAGTCGTGAGGACTTTCGTTTTCTTTATGTTGAGGTGTAAACCATACTGAAGGCTGTGGTCTTTGATCTTCATCAGTAAGTCCTTCAAGTCCTCTTCACTTTCAGCAAGCAAGGTTGTGTCATCTGCATATCACAGGTTGTTAATGAGTCTTCCTCTAATCCTAATGCCACATTCTTCTTCATATGGTCCAGCTTCTCAGATTACTGACTTAGCAGACTAAACAGACTGAATAAGTATGGTGAAAGGATACAGTCCTGACACACACCTTTCCTGATTTTAAACCACGAACACAAAGTACCATCTTGTTCTGTTTGAAGGATTGGCTCTTGGACTATGTACAAGTTCTGCATGAACACAATTAAGTGTACTGGAATTCCCATTCTTTGCAATGTTTTCCATCATTTGTTATGATCCACACAGTCAAATGCGTTTGCATAGTCAATAAAACACAAGTAAACATCTTTCTGGTATTCTCTGCTTTCAGCCAAGATCCACCTGACATCAGCAATGATGTCTCCGGATCCACGTCCTCTTCTGAATCTGGCTTGAATTTCTGGCAATTCCCTGTCAGTGAACAGCTGCAATAGTTTTTTTTTGTTTTTTAATAATTTTTATTGTGCTTTAAGTGAAAGTTTACAAATCCAGTCAGTCTCTCACATTAAAACTTCTATACACCTTGCTACATACTCCCAGTTACTCTGCCCCTAATGAGAGAGCCCGCCTTCTCCCTCCACTCTCTCTTTTCGTGTCCATTTCGTCAGCTTCTAACCCCCTCCACCCTCTCATCTCCCCTCCAGGCAGGAGATGCCAAAATGGTCTCAAGAGTCCACTTGATCCAAGAAGCTCACTCCTCACCAGCATCCCTCTCCAACCCATTGTCCAGTCCAATCCGTGCCTGAAGAGTTGGCTTCGGGAATGGTTCCTGTCCTGGGCCAACAGAAGGTCTGGGGGCCATGACCACCAGGGTCCTTCCAGTCAGACCATTAAGTCTGGACTTTTTATGACAATTTGGGGTCTGCATCCCACTGCTCTCCTGCTCCCTCAGGGGTTCTCTCCTGTCAGGGCAGTCATTGGTTGTAGCCAGGCACCATCTAGTTCTTCTGGTCTCAGGATGATGTAGTCACTGGTTCATGTGGCCCCTTCTGTCTCTTGGGCTCGTGATTACCTTCTGTCCTTAGTGTTCTTCATTCTCCTTTGATCCACGTGGGTTGAAACCAGTTGATGCATCTTAGATGGGTGCTTGGTAGTGTTTAAAACCCCGGACGCCTCTTTCCACAGTGGGATGCAGAATGTTTTCTTAATAGATTTTATTATGCCAATTGACTTAGATGCCCCCTGAAATCATGGTCCCCAAACCTCTGCCCCTGACACACTGGCCTTTGAAGCATTCAATTTATTCAGGAAACTTCTTTGCTTTTGGTTTAGTCCAGTTGTGCTGACCTCCCTTGTATTCTGTGTTGTCTTTCCCTTCACCTAAAGTAGTTCTTATCTACCAACTAATTAGTGAATACCCCTCTCCCACACACCCACCCTCCCTCCTCTCTTAACCACAAAAGAATGTTTTCTTCTCAGTTTAAACTATTTCTCAAGTTCTTATAATAGTGGTCTTATACAATATTTATCCTTTTGCAACCGACTAATTTCACTCAGCACAATGCCTTCCAGATTCCTCCTTGTTATGAAACGTTTCACAGATTCCTCACTGTTCTTTATCGATGTGTAGTATTCCATTGTGTGAATATACCATAATTTATTTATCCATTCATCCATTGATGGGCACCTTGGTTGCTTCCATCTTTTTGCTATTGTAAGCAGTGCTGCAGTGAACATGAGTGTGCATATATCTGTTCGTGTAAAGGCTCTTATTTCTCTAGGATGTATTCTGAGGAGTAGGATTGCTGGATCGTAAGGAAGCGCCAAATAGATTTCCGAAGCGGTTGTACCATTTGACATTCCCACCAGCAGTGTAGAAGTGTTCCAATCTCTCCACATCCTCTCCAACGTTTATTATTTTGTGTGTTTTGGATTAATGCCAGCCTTGTTGGAGTAAGATGAAATCTCATTGTAGTTTTGATCTGCATTTCTCTAATGGCTAATGATCGTGAACATTTCCTCATGTATCTGTTAGCTACCTGAATGTCTTCTTTAGTGAAGTGTCTATTCATATCTTTTGCCCATTTTTTAATAGGGTTATTTGTCTTTTTGTAGTTGAGTTTTTGCAGTATCATGTAGATTTTGGGGATCAGATGCTGATCGGAAATGTCATAGCTAAGAGCTTTTTCCCAGTCTGTAGGTAGTCTTTTTACTCTTTTGGTGAAGTCTTTGGATGAGCATAGGTGTTTGATTTTTAGGAGCTCCCAGTTATCCACTTTTTCTTCTACGTTCTTTATAATGTTTTCTATACTGTTTATGCCATGTATTAGGGCTCCTAATGTTGTCCCTATTTTTTCTTCCATGATCTTTATCGTTTTAGATTTTATATTTAGGTCTTTGATCCATTTTGAGTTAGTTTTTGTGCATGGAGTGAGGTATGGGTCTTGTTCCATTTTTTTGCAGATGGATATCCAGTTATGCCAGCACCATTTGTTAAAAAGACTGTCTTTTCCCCATTTAACTGTTTTGGGGCCTTTGTCAAATATCAACTGCTCATATGTGGATGGATTTAGGTCTGGATTCTCAATTCTGTTCCATTGGTCTATGTATCTGTTGTTGTACCAGTACCAGGCTGTTTTGACTACTGTGGCAGTATAATAGTTTCTAAAATCAGGTAAGGAAACCCTGGTGGCGTAGTGGTTAAGTGCTACAGCTGCTAACCAAAGGGTTAGCAGTTCAAATCTGCCAGGCGCTCCTTGGAAACTCTGTCCTGTAGGGTTGCTATGAGTCGGAATCGACTTGACGGCACTAGGTTTTTTAGGCAAAATCAGGTAAAGTAAGGCCTCCCGCTTTGTTCTTCTTTTTCAGTAATGCCTTATTTATCCGGGGCATCTTTCCCTTCCATATGAAGTTGGTGATTTGTTTCTCCATTTCATTAAAGAATGTCGTTTGGATTTGGATCGGAATTGCATTAAATGTATAGATCGCTTTTGGTAGAATAGACATTTTGATAATGTTAAGTCTTCCTATCCATGAGCAAGGTACGTTTTTCCACTTATGTAACTCTCTTTTGGTTTCTTGCAGAAGTGTACTGTAGTTTTCTTTGTATAAGTCTTTAACATCTCTGGTAAGATTTATTCCTAAGTATTTTATCTTCTTGGGGGCTACTGTAAATGGCATTGATTTGGTGATTTCCTCTTCGATGTTCTTTTTGTTGGTGTAAAGGAATCCAACAATTTTTGTATGTTTTTCTTGTATCCCAATTGCAATAGTTTTTGAATTATCTCTGCAAAATTTTACTTGAGTGTGACATTAATCATACTGTTCAATAATTTTTTCATTCTCTTGGATCACCTTTCTTTGGAATGGGCACAAATATGGATCCTTTCCAGTTGATTGGCCAGGTAAGTGTCTTCCAAATTTCTTGGCACACACGAGTGAGCGCTTCCAGTGTTCATCTGTTTGTTAAAACATTTCCATTAATATTCCATCAATTCTTGGAGTCTTGTTTTTTGCCAGTGCCTTCAGTGCAGCTTGGACTTCTTCCTTCAATACCATCAGTTCTTGATCATACGCTACGTCCTGAAATGGCTGAATGTCGACCAATTCTTTTTGGTACAGTGACTCTGTGTATTCCTTCCATTTTCTTTTGATGCTTCCTGGGTGATTCAATATTTTGCTCATAGAACCAATCAATATCGCAAATTGATGTTCGAATTTTTTCTTCAGTTCTTTCAGCTTGAGAAATGCCGAATGTGTTCTTCACTTTTGGTTTTCTAACTCCAGGTCTTTGCACATTTCATTAGAATACTTTATTTTCTTGAGTTGCCCTTTGAAATCTTCTGTTGAGCTCTTTTACTTCAGCATTTCTTCCATTCGCTTTAGCTGTTCTACATTCAAGAGAAAGTTTCATAGTCTCATCTGACGTCCAGCTTTGTCTTTTCTTTCTTTCCCATCTTTTTAATGACCCTTGCTTTCTTCAAGTATGATGTACTTGATGTTATTCTGTAACTCACCTGGTCTTCAGTCATTAGCATTTAATGCATCAAATCTATTCTTGAGACGGTATCTAAATTCAGGTGGGATATACTCAAGGTCGTACTTTGGCTCTCGTTGACTTGTTTTAATTTTGTTCAGCTTCAGCTTGAGCTCGCACATGAGCAACTGATGGTCTGTTCTGCAGATGACCCCTGGCTTTGTTCTAATTGATGATATTGGGCTTCTCCATCAACTCTTTCTACAGATGTAGTGAATTTGATTCCTGTATATTCCATTCCATGTTGCTGAAAAAAGGTATTTGTAACGAGTCAGTCGTTGGTCTTGCAAAATTGTTATGTGATCTCCAGAATCATTTCTATCACCAAGGCCTTATCTTTTAACTACCAAAGCTCATTTCCAACCTTTGCTTTTCGATCACCAATAATTATCAGTGCATCTTGATTGCATGTTTGATCTACTTCAGACTGCAGAAGTTGATAAAAATCTTCAATTTCTTTTATCTTTGGCATTAGTAGGTGCTGTGTAAACTTGAATAATACCTGCATTAACTGGTCTTCCTTGAATGCATACGGACATTACCCTATCACTGACAGTGTTGTACTTCAGGATAGATCTTGAAATATTCTTTTTGACAACGAATGTGATGCCATTCCTCTTCAATTTGTCATTCCTGGCATAGCAGACCATATAATTTTCTGATACCAGAATGGCCAAAAACAGTACATTCCAGCTCACTAACACCTAGGGTATTAATCTTTATGCATTCCATTTCATTTTTGATGATTTTAAATTTTCCTAGATTCATACTTTGTACATTCCCTGTTCTGATTATTAATGGATGTTTGCAGCTGTTTCTTCCCATTTTGAGACATGCCACATCAGCAAATGAAGGTTCTGAAAGCTTGACTCCATCCACATCATTAAGGTTGGCCCTACTATGAGGAGGCAGCTCTTTCCCAGTAGTATTTTGAGTGCCTTCCAATCTGAGGGGCTCATCTTCTGGGGCCGTATCAGGCAATATTCTGCTGCTATTCCTAAGGTTTTCACTGGCCAATTTTTTTCATAAGTAGACAGCCAGGTCCTTCATCCTAGTCTGTCTTAGTCTGGAAGCTCTGCTGAAGCCTATCCACACTGGGTGATCCTGCTGGTAATCTGTAATATTGGTGGCATAGCTTCCAGCATTACAGTAACACGCAAACCACCGCAGTATGACAAACTGACAGACAAATGCTATTTATTTCCATAGAGCTGTATAATTTCCACAGTCATTAGGCATTACCTCCTATGGTTTTTACAGTTTTTAGTATTTCTATCTTCTTGATAAGGCATATGATGTTCAAGGGACTGGTTGGCCAAGACAAGACACGAAGCGACTGGTAACACAGCCAGAATTCAAACCAGGTCCCAAGACTCCCAGCAGAACACACCTCAAGTTACCCAACAATGTTTTTTCTTATTTTCATAATTGAGTTAATTATACCTTGGACAATAATTTAGACTTCTAAGACACTTTGAAAATACAGTGTGTTTTATATATAACAAAGTGATGCATGCATTTTCGTCAAGTCTTAAAAGCTCAAGTGCCAAATTATGCATTACCATCCATAGATATTCTAAAAGCTACTAAACTCTAAAACATGAGTCTGAAATAAACTTGGAACCCACAAATACCCCCAAAGCCTTAATAAGTGAAAAGAAGCTGGAATTGTAGAGAAAAGTGGTGGAGGAAAAGTGCTGTTACTAAAGCACTACCTTAGCTGTGTTCTAATAATCACACAAAAGACAACTGCTGTCCGGAGTCTTTGTGTCCACAGCCATTTATGCTCTCAACTCTTCCTTTTTGCCTTGTACCTGACTTCCTTAATTTCACACTATTGTACAATACTTCTCTGCATTACGTAAAGTACTCTCTTTAGACATGTTGACTTCACTAATTAGTCTATAAATACTTGACTTTTAACCACTGCTTTGGTAAGCGAGATAATTGCCAAGGAGAGGCCAAAGCATTTTTGGTCAATCAGATGACAAGAAAGGGAATATGGTCTTTTAGCTGAGTAGAACGTAAAATATTCTGTGGCAAGGCAGAAGCTATTAAGGGGATCAATATTTCTCCTAGCGCCTTAATAAATCATTGTATCAAAGTCCTGACAGATGATGGAGAAAACCTCAATCTACCTATATGGAGGCTTCCAAGTTAGAAAATAAAATGCCATTTGAATTGTAAAGACTTAACTGGTGTACAAAGGAAACGGCAAGTTACAAGACCAGTCTTCGAATTCTGGATATGTTAAGAGTTCTGAATCATTAGTGAAGGAAGAAAAGCAGAAAGACAAAGAATACTGCTGGGCTGCACATTTATAATTTGCAACTGGTAAATATGTATGAATCTGCTCTACTACACCCAGGGATGACGTATTGCTTTATAGAGATAGCACAGAGCAGAGAAATCAAAGTAGAGGAAGGTTCAAGCAGCTATAACCCATCTCCCCCCACATTTAATAGTTTTCATTCTTTCCCAACTCCCTTCTCCTTTGGGGATGGGTTCCTAAAATGAAAATTTCTTTGAGGTCAATAGACGTCCAACACATAGCAAAAAGCATCCCAGGGTGAGATCTAGCTGTATCACCAGGCATAAGCAATAGTGCTTTTTTCTAAACCTTTCCATTCACTTTGATGTTTCCAAAAAAGACAGGCAAGGAAGAATGTCTGCCTTGAGCATTGTGCTCTTTTAAGAACTATCTATATAAGATCAAATTAAGAACAGCTACTCGAAAGATTAGATAGGAAACTTAGCAGATGGTGAGTTTATGTTAATGCGGGAGGAACGACTAGAAAAGGAGGGTGAGAATGGTCACACAACTCAAAGAATGTAATCAGTGTCACTAAATAGTACATGTAGAAATTGTTGAGCTGATGTATGTCCTGCTGTGTATGTTTTCAGCAACAACATAAAAATAAAATTATAAAAAAAGTTACTATGCCCACTTTTCCAATTTATTTTAACTCTAGGACTAACCATTTTTCTTTTGTGATATGTAACAAAAGACAAAAGAAACATTCCGCAGAGATCAAAAGCAGAGAACCCTGGACTTCTCTTTAAGGACATGGCATTTCACGGCTTAGACAACAGTGAACAGAGACACTATATTGATTCTACAATTTCTACTTTGTACTTATGATATTTAATAAAAAAATAAATTTTTCTTAAAAGATCAAAAGGATTACTGTAGATTTCTCAAACCTCACAGTGAGTTAAAGCTGAGAACTAAGAGATCCAGTCACAAAACCAGTTTAGAAAGGTTGCAACAGCAACAAGAGCACCAATAAGACACCCCAACACCCTGAAATATTTATTCATGATTAACTCATTCTTTCTTTATTCCACTGATACTTATCAGGCCCTTCAATGTTATGCATAGGCTAGATGCTACACACATCAAAGAAAGTTCTCAGAAGGTTCATGTCCTTAAAGACTTTTTGACCATCCAAGTAGGTTTGTAAGACTCATACAATTAAAAAGTGAAATAACATTACAAGATTTAAGTTATAATACAAAATAACAATGCAGACTGTCAAAAGTCCACATATCTTTATGTACCAAAGAAGGGAGGCAGTGTGAGTTTAAGAAGAAATCTCTATTGGCTGTGTATCAGTGAAGGCATTAGAAGAAAGGGCAAAGGCCTAAGCTAGACAAGATATGAACTGGTGAAAAAGCACAGGACAGATTTTCTAATCATTAGAAAAAGCATGGAAGAGTAGGAGAAAACAAGCCAACAAATGTGAAGCAGCAGTTAGTTCAACGTTGTGGACCACTGGTGGGTAGGGTTAAAATGGTCCCACCCCAGCAGCCATGACAGAGTCCCTGGGTGGGGCAAATGGTTAATGCACTTCACTGCTAACCAGAAAGGTGGAGGTAGAAATGCCTCAGAAGAAAGGCCTGGAGCTCTACGTCTGAAAAATCATTGAAAACCAAATGGAGCACAGTTTTACGCCAACACGCATGGGGTCACCATTAGTCTGAGTCGACTCAATGGCATCTGGTTTACTGGTAACAACCAGGAAGAGCAGTGGCTAGACTGCATGAGCTTCAAGGAGGGTACATTTTTACAAATAAGAAGAGCAGGAGTGGTGAGAAACAAGACAGGGAAATTCGTTGGTTAGGAGGACACAGCTGATGGAGCATACACTACTCACTAGAACTGACGTTATTCCACATTCTTACATATCTCCTGCCTTATGAGGTCCAGACAAATCTAGTCCCATGTCCCATTTTGGGAAATCACAACTTAAAGAGTTGGAGGGGGTCCCCTCCATGAGAGGTGCACCATGAGCCAACGCAACTTGGAAGGCTGCTTCTGTGGTGCATTCTGGGAGCTGGGAAACCAATGCAGTGCTGAGTTGTCAAGAAGGCGGCATGTACTAACTTGGGCACCTGCGGGGAGAAAACGAAACGTCTTGGCCAGCCAATGGGCTTCCTTGCCGCAGCTGCCCTTTTCACTCCCCACAAGCACCTTTCTGACTATTGTCAGTTTTTCAGCAGAAAGGTCATCAACTGCTGTGTTGATGACGGGGCTTGCTGGTTCGAAGAATTTTCTAATCTCCCGTTTGAACTATTCCTCTGGGTGTCCTTGCTCAAGCAGCAGTTAATTTGAAAATAATCATCTGGTTGCTCACTTCCTTGAGGCATAACAAGCCTGGGTAGGATACGGGGCTGGAGGAAGATCCCAGCACAGCTCTCTGAAGAAGCCAGAATGCTCCCAGGATGCATCTGGGTTTGTGCTGGCATCAGGGAAAAGTCCAGCATTTCTAACGCCCACCACAGTGCACCAGTCACTGACTTGCCTTAGCTGCTCTGGCAGACTTTCCTTTACTTATTTTTGCCTCTGTGACAAGGAGAAACTTCTACCTTTCAACACTAAACAGATGGGACAATTAATGATTTTTCACTCTTTTTTTTTTTCTCGCTCCTCCAAGTAAAGGGCAAAGCGGATCATTAAAGCAAAATATAGATGGGAAATCAACAAAAGATACAGGGATTAAAGAGTAGATTTTTATAAGAAAACTATTGGATTTGTTTTTAAATATTTACATGTAGCATATTTCTTTTACCAGCTGGCCAACAAAGTCTTTTGGGCTAAGGTGAATTTCTAATAAAAGTATTTCTTTTCTGCTACCTAATCCTCTAGGCACACTGTTTCCTTCAAACCAAAAAACCCATTGCTATCAAGTTGATTCCGACTCATAGCAACCCCATGTATGTTAGAGCATATCTGTGTGCTATAGGGTTCTCTTGGCTATAATTTTTACAAAAGCAGATAGCCAGGCCTTTCTTCCATGGTACCACTGCCTGGGTTCAAACTCCCAGCCTTTAGACTAGAAGTTGAATGCAAACCATTTGCAACGCCCAAGGACAAAAGTAACAGGAGAAAACTGTTCTTTTTTTTTTTCTGCTTCGTTATTTCTTGCCTTTCTTTTCTGCAAACCATTTGGCTTCAGCAACAAAAAGGTGCCACAAATAGGGTAAAGGCATGTTGCCAGAGGTTTTGTCAGTTCGCTGCACTAGTCACTCAGCTAAACCTAGTAAGCTCTCACACATCTGGCCTGCTGGCAAGTCTCAGTAGAATTCAGCTCTGTCTGTGTGGGGGGGGGGGGGTGAATATTTACAGCCAGCCACACCTCCTAGCCTATAGATTCTTCACATGTGCCAGGGACCCAGGTCATAGCAACAGCCCCTCCAAACACATAGCTCTACCTGGTATTTTTATTACTTTTTTTCCTTTTGTCATTTCAGTAGTCAATTCTATTCCTTAATTGGAAAATTTTTCTCCTTTAGCTCTCTGAAAACTGCACTGGAAGTATTCTGTGCTCAGTCTTACTTTCTGTACTACATGGAAAAGCATACAGAGCTCAGATTTAAAACTAAGTCCCTGGACCCCAAACCCTTTTTGCAGACTTGGACCTCGCTGTCGCTCAGGCAGTTTAGATAACTTCTAAGTAGGAGTATTTATTTACATACGCTTCATCTCTTATTATTGAAGTATATATAAATTATCCCAGGTCATCAATATCCAAAACTGTGAACAAGACAACAAGGATCATAACTGCAGAGAATATGTGCATTCTCCAAAAGGCAATATAGTTAGAAAGGATGCACACAAAACAATGGTGGGTGACAGTCACAGAGGTTAGCAAAACGTATGGTGTTTGTAATTTATAACAACCAAACCCAGTGCCATCGAGTCGATTCCGACTCATAGCGACCCTATAGGACAGGGCAGAACTGCCCCACAGAGTTTCCAAGGAGCGCCTGGCGGATTCAAATTGCCGACCCTTTGGTTAGCAGCCGTAGCACTTAACCACTATGCCACCAGGGTTTCCATTTATAACTAAGAAGATTTTAATTTCTAACAAATTATAACACATCAGAAACATGGACTACAAGGAAAAAAATATCTAATTTTCCTGGTTAGATAACTTTAAAAAATACTAACATATATTCCCTTTAGTAAATGAAGTGTTTTTTAAAAAAAACTAGGATTTTTCTTTCTGTTAAAAGTAATATACGATTAAAGTAAAAGTTTCAACTAGTTGAAAAGACTAAGCAATGAAATGTAGACTTCCCTCCCACCAGGGGCCACAGTCCCATTTTCAGTAGACAACAACCATAAAAAATGCCTTGCATAGCCCATGCACACACAAAGCATACACATCTGCATATTTACACGTGTATGTTTGTACAGGCCTAGGACTACATGGAAACGTCTAATACTTTATTCAAGAGTGTTCACTCTACGCAGCACTGTTCCATCCCTCTTGCATAGACTGGCTCATTCTTTTTAATGCCTACATGGCACCCCATTAAACAGGTGTACTTTTAGATTACTTCCCAGTTTTTCACTATTACAAAAACAAACAAAAAAAAATGCAACACACTTCCCTGAAGTTATAGTGATATACCTTATAGCTGGAACTAAGACTCTTCCAAAAAGTATTTCGCCAGTCTACACTTCTTGCAGGAAACCCTGGTGGCGTAGTAGTTAAGAGCTATGGTTGCCAACCAAAAGGTCAGCAGTTCAGATCCACCAGGTGCTCCTTGGAAACCTTATGGGGCAGTTCTACTCTGTCCTATAGGGTTGCTATGGGTTGGAATTGACTCGATGGCAATGGGTTTGGTTGGTTTTACACTCCTTGTAACAATGTGACAACTTCTCACTGTCACTGGAGACTACCGACTGTTTAAATTGTTTTCAATTCACAATTGAAATATACTGCCTTGTTTTAATTTTTTTCATCATTAATGATGCCGTATTTGTTGGCTATTGTATTTCTCTGTGAACTGCCTGTTCATATTCTTTACGTATTTTCTTCTATTGGGTTATTTTTTATTGATTGATGCATACGAGGCCCTTGTTTAGCAAGGAAATCAGGCCATCCTCTGTCATATGTATCAGAAATACTTTTCCTAAGTTTTCATTTGACCATTGACTTTGGGGGTGGGGAGGAGAGGGCTTCTTGAAAAAGATATTTTAAACAATATATCAATAACTTCAAAAAGGAAGGCCCAGGGACAATTATGATAGGCTCTGTTTGGGTATTATGCTTATCTTGTTTAACAAAGTCACCAAGACTAATTGGTGAAAACCCCTTCAACATTCACATAGTCATAAACCAAAAACTAAACCATTTGCCACCGAGTTGACTCTGCCTCATAGCAACCCTACAGGACAGAGTAGAACTGCCCCAGAGGGTTTCCAAGCAGCGGCTGGTGGATTCTAACTGCTGACCTTTTGGTTAGCAGCCGAGCTCTTAACCACTGCACCCCCTTCAAGGGTTTCACTGTCACTGTTAGCCTCCTGTCTTGTTTTCTGGGAGTGCCTGCTCTTGTATCTAGAAGAAGTCACTCAAAAGGCAGTGAACAGTCTTTACCCTTTTATTTGTTCTTCTGCTTCCTAACCAACAATTCTGGAAAGCTTGCAGGAGAGATCAAAGTGTCTAGCCAAAAGATAGCACCTAGAGAATTATTACTAACAAAATAATTCAGTGAATTTCTAAGATTCCTTTTGCATCTTCCCAGTAATCACCTCAGATCTGGTATTTTAGGGTTTTGCCTCCTACCCCTGGTCATAATCACTAATGTACATTCATTGAGGGTGTACTCTGTCCAGAGCACTGACTGTGTTTGTCACTGGTATACAAAGAATTATAAGTCATGGGCCCAGCCATTAAGGAGTCTGTCTATGCTTGTGCAGATGGGGACAGAGCACAGGCTCTAAAGGTGGGCTGCAAGGTTCAACTTAGTGACTGCATCATTGACAGCCAGTTAGCCTCTCTATGCCTCGTTTTCCTTATTGATAAGATGCGGATAGGCACTGTGTGTGAAAACTAATAAGAGCTGCTACGTCTTAGAATTGGTGTGGGGTAAAAGGGGCTGTTACATAGACCAGAATCTGGCGCGTGGTAAGTTTTTAATATATATGGTTGCTTAATATAATAATAGCAGCCCTGGTGGCATAGTGGTTAAGAGCTCAGGCTGCTAACCAAAAGGCCAGCAGTTCAAATCCACCAGCCACTCCTTGGAAGCCCTATGGGGCAGTTCTACTCTGTCCTATAGAGTTGCTAGGAGTCAGAATGAACTCGATGGCAACGGGCTTGGTTTGGTTTGTTTTTCGTATGCACACGAAAGCTGGACGATGAAAAAGGAAGACCGAAGAAGAACTGGCACATTGGAATTGTGGTGTTGGTAAAAAAAAATAATGAATATACCATGGACTGCCAGGAGAATGAACCAATCAGTCTTGGAGGAAGTACAGCCAGAATGCTTATTTAGAAGTAATGGTGGTGAGACTTCATCTTGCTTACTCTGGACACGTCATCAGGAAGGACCAATCGCTGGAGAAGGACACCATTAATCATTAGAAAAGCACACCAAGTAGAGGGCAAGCGAAAAAGAGGAAGACCCTCAACAAGATGGACTGACACAGTGGCTGCCACAGTGAGCTCAAACATAGCAACAACAGTGAGGATGGTGCAGGGCCTGGCATCTTTGCATTCTGTTAGACACAGGTCACCATGAGTAAGAGGTGACTCTACAGCACCTGACGAAAACAACAATAACGACAACTTAGACTGTGATGGAGTCCAATGAGCCTTGTAACAGTCAAGTGCTGTGTGACCACGGAAAACCAAAACAAACCTGTTGCTGTCAAGTTGATTCTGACCTGCCGCCCTGGGTTTCCAAGGAGCCGCTGGTAAATTCGAACTGCCGACCTTTTGGTTAGCAGCTGAGCTCTCAACCACTTTTCCACCAAAACACCAGAAAATGGAGCTCCAAAGGAGCAGTCAAGGAATCCCGGGAGGAGTATATGGGACTTGAGCAGGCTAAACTAAGCAAAGAGGAAGTGTGTATGCATTCCAGAAGCAGGGGAGAGCCTTTAAAAAACACTAAGTTACCTCAGGAACAAAGAGTAAACTAGTGTGAGTACAGCCAGAAGTTGCATTGGATAGAAGTAGGTGATTAGATTAAAGATAGAGATTGCCTAAGAGTCAACCTCTCAAGCTTTGTTTATTTAAATAAGAAAACATTTACTTATTCTTGGCTCTCAATTAATAAACAGACTCTGCTATTATCAGAGAAGTCAAGATAATCCCTAATGTAAGAAGGAAAAATTGTGTTCCAGAAGTTTATCTCTAAGGCAAATATTTGAAAAGAGAAACACCTGTCCCACAGAAACCCTGCCGTGGAGGATGGAGCAGTTCTTTGGCCAGTCGCTGACTATAAACGCTGCTACGGGTGGTCTGTAATACTACGTCAAACCCATTCACTCATCTGCTCATTCATTCAATAAACGTCTGACGAATACCAGTCTGCTGCTCTCCTGAGAGACAGGCAAGAGAGGTGAAGAAGGAGAAGCAAGGTCTCTGTTACCATGAGGCTCATATTTTAGTTGTGGGGGTGGAGAGGGGCGTGGCAGTGGTCACAGACAATAAAAATAAACAAGACAAATGAGATGACTTCCCACAGTGAAGAGCACTAGGGAAAAAAAAATAAAAATGGGTGATGTCCTGGGGTGAAGCCACTCTGAAGAAGTGACATTGGAAATGATATCAGAATAATGAGCTGGAAGATAAGTGGCAGGAGATTCCTGGCAGAGGGAACAGAAGGAGCGAAGACGCTAAGGCTGGAAAGAGCATGGTGTTTTCATGGAACAAAACAAACAGCAGCAAGGCTGCAGCCAAGGGAGTAAGGGGGACGGTGCCAGGGGAAGCACTTTCCAAGCAAAAAGTAATTGTGAATTCCAACTTTGGACATCAGATACACATCCCCCCATCCCCAACAGCTGCAGTTTGCAGTGACAGAAACCTGCCAGAGGTTTAACAGCTCCTGACACAAAAAGCACAAGGCTAGACACCCCAGAAGCTGCATGGCCTGGGGTCTCTCACAGATCCAGGACGAGCGCCTTGGCTCCAAAGAGCCTGATGGGAGGGACACGAAAGGCTTGGGTAAGTACAGTGTAACTATGGGCAGGTCGCAGCTCCAGTACTCAGGAAGATATACTCTGAGGTGTGTGTGTGGTGGGGGCTGAGGAGTTCAGCTGATGCTCAGAAGAATTTTAGCATAACCTGTTAAGGAAAATATTACTGCCTTTTGTTTCCTCATTTTACCTGAGAGTTTCCAAATTAGCACACTGGACAAATGCAATTTGGACCAGCAGAAAATCTGAGGGTGGGCTATGTTCAAACCAGGATCAGGGGAACTGCACAGTTGCTGGAATCACAAACCTTTCAAGATTTATGTAAGGAAAATATCCACGCCATCCTAGTTATTTTTCTTAGGTTCACTCTGAGAACTGAAACACAATGATGGATAAAAAAACGAATCTCACATATTATGGCAATTTTTAAAGAGATGTTTCTATTTTGCTAATGCTTATATTTTTCCCATTTGTTACTTACTTAGCATGAATTAATGTGCTCGTTTATATTTGACACCGAATCTCTTGATTCTTAAGATTATAAGACCAAATCTCTCTAGGAAGTTATACTGCCATAAGGGGTAAATCTCAACAAAGTTGGTCACAAACTCTAGGAATTTTAAACATTTCAGGTACAGTGATTTAGGGCAAATCATCAATACATAGGTCAAGGAAATTTATACTTATGATATAACATGAGGAAACTCTGGTGGTGTAGTGGTTAAGTGCTACAGCCGCTAACCAAGAGGTCAGCAGTTCAAATCCGCCAGGTGCTCCTTGGAAACTCTATGGGGCAGTTCTACTCTGTCCTATAGGGTCGCTATGAGTCGGAATCGACTCAACAGCAATGGGTTTGGTTTTTGGTTTATATAACATGAATACTACCAGTATTTCCAAGGAAGATGGACATCCAGGGTGAATAAGTGTATTTCATTTCTGGGTTCGGAATACGCAAACTGTTATTCTCAATATACGGTGTATCTTCTATTGAAATGTAAGTTTTTCTTTTTTTTGAGCCCGTAACATTGGTTATTTTGGAGAATGAAGTATTTCCGTAAAGACAAAGAGCTAAGACTAGAAGCTAAATACCTGGAGTTATCTGGACCAGTCTCATTTCAGAGGGGAATAACTATAAGATATTGTCCCTTAGAAGAGAAGGTACAGATTTTGAACAGTTTAACTTACTTCACTATATTTTATTCTAAATGAGACGGGTTTAAATGATCAAGTGTGTGAAAACGCTTTAAAAATTAGAAAGGACCGTACAAGGAAAGGCCATACTGGTTTTATTACTGGAGATGATTTATCATGGCAATTCTTATGGCTAAAGTCCTGAATAGTCTTAATTTTTTTCAGCGATCAGGTGCAGGCCATCTAAACTGAGAATGAACAGAACAATCTTTCCTCCCAAAAGTAAAGAGAGAGCGAACAAAAAACGGCATTCTATCCAAGGAATCAATTTGTTTATTCATAATACCAAATACCTCCATGCCAGTTCCTGATTGGTCTTTCTAAGAACTTTTTTAAACTCACCAGAACAGATGGATAAAAAATATATCTAAAACATGACAGCATAATTAGTGTGGCCTGGAAGCTTGGGGTAAAAGCCAAGTGACCAAATCCTCAACAGGAAGGTCAACATCAGGACACATTCAGCACACTCAACTCTAAACAGTTTCCAATGGAATCCCTTTTAATACATCATCAGCATCAAACGATTTTTCTCCACATTAACGGATTTTCTCTGTGTCATCACTCATTTTTAATCTTATTTTACCTCTATTTTTTTTTTAATTTTTTTATTGTGCTTTAAGCGAAAGTTTACAAATCAAGTCAGTCTGTCACATATAAGCTTATATACACCTTACTCCATACTCCCACTTACTCTCCCCCTAATGAGTCAGCCCGCTCCCTCCTTCCAGTCTCTCCTTTCGTGACGATTTTGCCAGTTTCTAACCCTCTCTACCCTCCTATCTCCCCTCCAGACACGAAATGCCAACACAGTCTCAAGTGTCCTCCTGATACAAGTAGCTCACTCTTCATCAGCATCTCTCTCCAACCTATTGTCCAGTCCCTTCCATGTCTGATGAGCTGTCTTCAGGAATAGTTCCTGTCCTGGGCTAACAGAAGCTTTGAGGACCATGACCGCAAGGATTCCTCTAGTCTTAGACCATTAAGTCTGGTCTTTTTATGAGAATTTGGGGTCTGCATCCCACTGATCTCCTGCTCCCTCAGGGGTTCTCTGTTGTGCTCCCTGTCAGGGCAGTCATCGGTTGTGGCTGTGCACCATCTAGTTCTTCTGGTCTCAGGATGATGTAAGTCTCTGGTTCATGTGGCCCTTTCTGTCTCTTGGGCTCATAGTTATTGTGTGACCTTGGTGTTCTTCATTCTCCTTTGATCCAGGTGGGTTGAGATCAATTGATGCATCTTAGATGGCCGCTTGTTAGCATTTAAGACCCCAGACGCCACATTTCAAAGTGGGATGCAGAATGTTTTCACAATAGAATTATTTTGCCAATTGACTTAGAAGTCCCCTTAAGCCATAGTCCCCAAAACCCCACCTTTGCTCCACTGACCTTCAAAGCATTCAGTTTATCCCAGAAACTTCTTTCCTTTTGGTCCAGTCCAGTTGAGCTGACCTTCTGTGTATTCAGTATTGTCCTTCCCTTCACCTAAAGTGGTTCTTATCTACTAACTAATCAGTAAATAACCCTCTCCCACCCTCCCTCCCTCCCCACCTCATAACCACAAAAGTATCTGTTCTTCTCAGTTTATACTATTTCTCAAGATCTTATAATAGTGGTCTTATACAATATTTGTCCTTTTGCCTCTGACTAATTTCACTCAGCATAATGCCTTCCAGGTTCCTCCATGTTATGAAATGTTTCACAGATTCGTCACTATTCTTTATCGATGCGTAGTATTCCACTGGGTGAATATACCATAATTTATTTACCCATTCATCCGTTGATGGACACCTTGGCTGCTTCTAGCTTTTTGCTATTGTAAACAGAGCTGCAAAAAACATGGGTGTGCATATATCTGTTTGTGTGAAGGCTCTTATTTCTCTAGGGTATATTCCAAGGAGTGCGATTTCTGGGTTGTATGGTAGTTCTATTTCTAACTTTTTAGGAAAACGCCAGATAGATTTCCAAAGTGATTGTACCATTTTACATTCCCACCAGCATAGTATAAGAGTTCCAATCTCTCCACAGCCTCTTCAGCATTTATTATTTTGTGTTTTTTGGATTAATGCAAGCCTTGTTGGAGTGAGATGGAATCTCATCGTAGTTTTAATTTGCATTTCTCTAATGGCTAATGATCGAGACCATTTTCTCATGTATCTGTTAGCTGCCTGAATATCTTCTTTAGTGAAGTGCATGTTCATATCCTTTGCCCACTTTTTGACTGGGTTGTTTGTCTTTTTGTGGTTGAGTTTTAACAGAATCATATAGATTTTAGAGATCAGGCGCTGGTCGGAGATGTCATAGCTGAAAATTCTTTTCCAATCTGTAGGTGGTCTTTTTACTCTTTTGGTGAAGTCTTTAGATGGGCATAGGTGTTTGATTTTTAGGAGCTCCCAATTATCTGGTTTCTCTTCGTCATTTTTGGTAATGTTTTGTATTCTGTTTATGCCTTGTATTAGGGCTCCTAACGTTGTCCCTATTTTTTTCTTCCATGATCTTTATCATTTTAGTCTTTATGTTTAGGTCTTTGATCCACTTGGAGTTAGTTTTTGTGCATGGTGTGAGGTATGGGTCCTGTCTCATTTTTTTGCAAATGGATATCCAGTTATGCCAGCACCATTTGTTAAAAAGACTATCTTTTCCCCAATTAACTGACACTGGGCTTTTGTCAAATATCAGCTGCTCATATGTGAATGGATTCATATTTGGGTTCTCAATTCTGTTCCACTGGTCTATGTGCCTGTTGTTGTACCAGTACCAGGCTGTTTTGACTACTGTGGCTGTATAGTATGTTCTAAAATCAGGTAGAGTGAGGCCTCCCACTTTTCTTCTTCTTTTTCAGTAATGCTTTACTTATCCAGGGCTTTTTTCCCTTCCATATGAAGTTGGTGATTTGTTTCTCCATCACATTAAAAAATGTCGTTGGAATTTGGATCGGAAGTGCATTGTATGTATAGATGGCTTTTGGTAGAATAGACATTTTTACTATGTTAAGTCTTCCTATCCAGGAGCAACGTATGTTTTTCCACTTATGTAGGTCCTTTTTAGCTTCTTGCACTAGTACTTTGTAGTTTTCTTTGTATAGGTCTTTTCCATCTTTGGTAAGATTTATTCCTAAGTATTTTATCTTCTTGGGGGCTACTGTGAATGGTATTGATTTGGTGATTTCCTCTTCAATGTTCTTTTTGTTGATGTAGAGGAATCCAAGTGATTTTTGTATGTTTATTTTATAACCTGCCAAACTCTTCTATTAGTTTCAGTAGTTTTCTGGAGGATTCCTTAGGGTTTTCTGTGTATAAGATCATGTCATCTGCAAATAGAGATAATTTTACTTCCTCCTTGCCGATCTGGATGCCCTTTATTTCTTTGTCTAGCCTAATTGCTCTGGCTAGGACCTCTAGCACAATGTTGAATAAGAGCGGTGATAAAGGGCATCCCTGTCTGGTTCCCGTTCTCAAGGGAAATGCTTTCAGGCTCTCTCCATTTAGGGTGATGTTGGCTGTTGGCTTTGTATAGATGCCCTTTATTATACTGAGGAATTTTCCTTCAATTCCTATTTTGCTGAGAGCTTTTATCATGAATGGGTGTTAGACTTTGTCAAATGCCTTTTCTGCATCAATTAATAAGATCAAGTGGTTTTTGTCTTTTGTTTTATTTATATGGTGGATTACCTTAATGGTTTTTCTAATATTAAACTTGCATACCTGGTATAAATCCCACTTGGTCGTGGTAGATTATTTTTTTGATATGTTGTTGAATTCTATTGGCTAGAATTTTGTTGAGGATTTTTGCATCTATGTTCATGAGGGATATAGGTCTGTAATTTTCTTTTTTTGTAGTGTCTTTACCTGGTTTTGGTACCAGGGATATGGTGGCTTCATAGAATGAGTTAGGGAGTATTTCGTCATTTTCTATGCTTTGAAATACCTTTAGTAGTAGTGGTGTTAACTCTTCTCTGAAAGTTTGGTAGAACTCTGCAGTGAAGCTGTCTGGGCCAGGGCTTGTTTTTGTTGGGAGTTTTTTGATTACCTTTTCAATCTCTTTTTTTGTTATGGTCTATTTAGTTGTTCTACTTCTGATTGTGTTAGTTTAGGTAGGTAGTGTTTTTCTAGGAATTCATCCATTTCTTCTAGGTCTGCAAATTTGTTAGAGTACAATTTTTCATAACAATCTGATATGATTCTTTTAATTTCAGTTGGATTTGTTGTGATATGGCCCATCTCGTTTCTTATTCGGGTTATTTGTTTCCTTTCCTGTGTTTCTTTAGTCAGCTTGGCCAATGGTTTATCAATTTTGTTAATTTTTTCAAAGAACCAGATTTGCCTTTGTTAATTTTTTCAATTGTTTTTCTGTTCTCTAATTTATTTAGTTCAGCTCTAATTTTTATTATTTGTTTTCTTCTGGTGCCTGATGGATTCTTTTGTTGCTCACTTTCTATTTGTTCAAGTTGTAGGGACAGTTCTCTGATTTTGGCTCTTTCTTCTTTATGGATGTGTGCATTTATCGATATAAATTGACCTCTGAGCACTGCTTTTGCTGTGTCCCAGAGGTTTTGATAGGAAGTGTTTTCATTCTTGTTGCATTCTATGAATTTCTTTATCTCCTCCTTAATGTCTTCTATAACCCAGTCTTTTTTCAGCAGGGTATTATTCAGTTTCTAAGTATTTGATTTCTTTTCCCTGATTTTTCTGTTATTGATTTCCACTTTTATGGCTTTGTGGTCTGAGATGATGGTTTGTAATATTTTGAGGTTTTGGATTCTGCAAAGGTTTGTTTTATGACCTAATATGTGGTCTATTCTAGAGAATGTTCCATGTGCACTAGAAAAAAAAGTATACTTTGCAGCTGTTGGGTGGAGTGTTCTGGATAAGTCTATGAGGTCAAGTTGGTTGATTGTAGCAATTAGGTCTTCCGGGTCTCTATTGAGCTTCTTACTGGAAGTCGTGTCCTTCTCCAAAAGTGGTGTTTTGAAGTCTCCTACTATAATTGTGGAGGTGCCTATCTCACTTTTCAGTTCTGTTAAAGTTTGTTTTATGTATCTTGCAGCCCTGTCATTGGGTGCATAAATATTTAATATGGTTATATCTTCCTGGTCAATTGTCCCTTTAATCATTATGTAGCGTCCTTCTTTATCCTTTGTGGTGGATTTAACTTTAAAGTCTACTTTGTCAGAAATTAATATTGCTACTCCTGCTCTTTTTTGATTACTGTTTGCTTGATATATTTGTTTCCATCCTTTGAGTTTTAGTTTGTTTGTGTCTCTAAGTCTAAGGTGTGTCTCTTGTAGGCAGCATATAGACAGATCGTGTTTCTCTATCTAGTCTGAGACTCTCTGTCTCTTTATTGGTGCATTTAGTCCATTTACATTCAGTGTAATTATAGATAAGTACGTGTTTAGTGCTGTCATTTTGATGCCTTTATGTGTGGGTTGTTGACAATTTCATTTTTCCACTTACTTTTTTGTGCTGAGATGTTTTTCTTTGTAAATTGTGTGTTCCTCATTTTCATAGTAGTTGAGTTTATGTTTGCTGAGTCATTATGTTTTTCTTGGTTTTTATTTTGAGTTATGGAGTTGTTATACCTCTTTGTGGTTACCTTAATATTTACCCCTATTTTTCTAAGTAAAAATCTAACTTGTATCATCCTGTTTCGCCTTGTTTCCCTCTCCATATGGCAGTTCTATGCCTCCTGTATTTAGTCCCTCTTTTTGATTAATGTGACCTTTTACATATTTACTTCAACGATTCCCTGTTTTGAGCATATTTTTCTTTTGAAAATTAATCTTAATTTGTTTTTGTGATTTCCCTATTTGAGATGATATCAGGATGCTCTGTTCTGTGACCTTGTGTTGTGCTGGTATCTGATATTATTGGTTTTCTGACCAAAAAATTTCCTTTAGTGTTTCTTGTAGCTTTGGTTTGGTTTTTGCAAATACTCTAAGCTTATGTTTATCTGTAAATGTTTTAATTTCACCTTCATATTTGAGAGAGAGTTTTGCTGGATATATGATCCTTGGCTGGTGGTTTTTCTCCTTCAGTGCTCTATATATGTCATCCCATTGCCTTCTTGACTGCCAGCCTGAACTTATTCTTATTGATTCTCCCTTGTAGGAGACCTTTCTTTTATCCCTGGCTGCTTTTCAAATTTTCTCTTTATCTTTGGTTTTGGCAAGTTTGATGATAATATGTCTTGGTGATTTTCTTTTTGGATCAATCTTAAATGGGGTTCGATGAGCATCTTGGATAGATATCCTTTCGTCTTTCATGATGTCAGGGAAGTTTTCTGCCAAAAGATCTTCAACTATTCTCTCTGTATTTTCTGTTATCCCTCCCTGTTCTTGGACTCCAATCACACGCAAGTTATTCTTCTTGATAGAGTCCCACATGATTCTTAGGGTTTCTTCATTTTTTTAAATTCTTTTATCTGATTTTTTTTCAGCTATATTGGTGTCAATTCTCTTGTCCTCCAGATCCCCCACTCTGCATTCCAATTGCTCAAGTCTGCTCCTCTGACTTCCTGTTGAGTTGCCTAAGTGTGTAATTTTACTGTTAATCTTTTGGATTTCTGAATGCTATCTCTCTATGGATTCTTGCAACTTATTAATTTTTCCACTATGTTCTTGAATAATCTTTTTGATTTCTTCAACTGCTTTATCAGTGTGTTCTTGGCTTTTTCTATAGATTGCCTTATTTCATTTCTGAGGTCATCCCTGATGTCTTGAAGCATTCTGTAAATTAGTTTTTTATATTCTGCATCTGGCAATTCCAGGATTGTATCTTCATTTGGGAAAGATTTTGATTCTTTACTTTGGGGAGTTGTAGAAGCAATCATGGTCTGCTTCTTTATGTGGTTTGATATCGACTCCTGTCTCCGAGCAATCTCTAATATATTGTAGTGATTTATTTTATATTTGCTGAGTCTTATCTTGTTTTG
This sequence comes from Loxodonta africana, assembly GCF_030014295.1. Lineage (NCBI taxonomy): Eukaryota > Metazoa > Chordata > Mammalia > Proboscidea > Elephantidae > Loxodonta > Loxodonta africana. The sequence continues at coordinate 62,479,295 of NC_087358.1, forward strand.
TTTTCTTTCAATATATGTAGATGGGCTACTAGACTGCACTGTCTTGATTGTTGTAGCCCTTGAATCACTTATGTCCTATTACCAGCTGGTTTGGGCTGTTACCAGATATATAAGCCTAAGAGTCCATTCACTATTCTTGAGTAGAATCTGATTTTGGGTCATTAAGTGTGTGGAGCAGACTGTCACCTATCCATCTAGAGAAGTAGTGGTGATAGTTGTGTTCCCCAGATTGTAGTAAGAGCAGCAGGTCATACTCCGGGGGGGCGGGGAGCAGGATGCTGACAGGCTTCCCCCAAGTGCCAGTGAGGTAGGTGTGTCTCTATTCCTAAAGCACTTTGGTGGGTGGGCTCTGCAGCCGTACTTTAGGCCCCCAATGCAAGTATCTCTACAGATTGGTTGGTGTCACCCTCATTAGACCCCTAAGGCAGGAAGCTAGGTGGTCTGGGGGGAGCTTTAGCCCTCAGTTCCCTGTTGTGGGTCAGTGAGGGCTCTGTTGAATATGCAGAGATATCAGACCTGGGAAACTTGTCTTTCCAGTAATCCGCTAAAACAATTACAGTCAGATCCCTATCAGAATTGCCTTTGCATTATAATAGCCACCTTGTTCCCTGTAGGGATGAAAGCCCAAGACTGTGGATCACATATGCTTCGCTGGAGCTGGTTCTATATTTTTAGTCCAATTAGGGAAGGATTTTTGGTCCCTGGGTTTTTTGTAGCTGCTTTTCTCAGGCCAGGAGAATGGGTTAGGAAAAGACCAAAAAAAAAGAAAAAGAAAAACTGCTGCACACTTCACTCTTTGGCTCAGGAAATTCCAATGTTAATGAAGCCTCCCGGGAAGGGGAGGGGAGAGATCAGATAGATAGGAGAGAGAAGCACCCAGGAATATAGACAAAGTTACTTATCTTAGTTGGGATGACTGTTTTATCTGAGATTCCCAAGGGGAGCATCGACTGAGTGTGTTGGCTGGGTTGAGATTGCCCCAGAGGGTCAGGCCCGCATCCCGTGCTTGTGCTGTCTCAGAAGCCGTGGTCAGTTCTTCCGCTCCCAGTCCAAAGCCCAGTGCCAAGGTTCCCCGGCTGGGATGCTGCACTCCCAGCTCCAAAACCAGTTGCTGTCTCCCGGTGACTTCTCCTCCTGTCAGCCGCGTCGCTGTGCTGCCTGTGTGCACTGGCTGGGCTTCCGCCGAGGTCACTTCTGGGGGTTAGGGCTGCGTCCCGTGTTTGCGCTGTCTCAGGATGCCGTGCTCAGCTCCCCTGCGCCCAGTCCAAAGCCTGGCGCCAAGGTTTCCTGACTGGGATGCTTGCTCCAGTCTCCGAAAGCAGTCATTGCTTCCCCGTGGTTATTCGTTCTGAGTCTCTGTCATTCAGGTCAACTCTTTAGATCTGTGTTTGATGGTCAGGGTTCATAGATTGTCATGTATGTGACTGATTCACTTGTTTTTCCGAGTCTTTGTTGCAAGAGGGATCCGAGGTAGCTTCTACCTAGTCAGCCATCTTGGCCCCCAGCCCTCATTTTACCTCTATTATTTTTTAAAAATTAAATGTGATCTTCAACCCAATGAGTTTTATCACCAGCCCTCTTATTTAACTTTTCTATAGTAGTTGTTTTGTTTTTGTTTTGTTCTGTGTTTTTAGCGGCCCTGATGGCACAGTGGTAATATGTTTGGCTGCTAACCAAAAGGTCAGCAGTTGGAATCCACCAGCTGCTCCTTGGAAACCCTATGGGGCAGTTCTACTCTGTCCTATAGAGGTCGCTATGAGTCAGAATCGTCTCAACGGCAAATGGGTCTGGTTTTTTGGTTTATAGCAGTTTTAAATGTTTAATATATTTTAAAATGGATGAAATCTTAGCCAAAAAATAAACCGTGTTCCAAGAGGCGCTTTATTTAAAAAAAGACTAAAATTGCCTGAAATATTAACATAACTCCCAAAGTGAATTTTGTCCCTGTGTAGAGGAGGCCCAGTCATTGATTTCTTATCTTCACGTACTGATTAAAAGTGGGAGCAGGAGGATCACATCCATTTAAGATCTGCTGTGGTCGGGCCAAATGCTGACTCACAGCGACCCTACAGGACAGAGTAGAACTGCCCATAGCGTTTCCAAGGCTGTAATCTTTAGGAAAGCAGACTGCCACATCTTTTTGCCCGAGGAGCAGCTGGTGGGTTTGAACCTCTGATATTTTAGTTAGCAGCTGAGCACTTTAGCCACTGTGTCGCCAGGGCATTCAACATATTGCTAAAAAATAAACCAGTTGCCGGCGAGTCGATTCCGACTCATAGCAGCCAACCCTACAGGACAGAGTAGAAATGGCCCATAGGGTTTCCAAGGCTGTGATGTATATGGAAGCAGAGCACCACATCTTTCTCCAGCAGAGCAGCTAGTGGATTCAAACTGCCGATCTTTCGATTAGCAGTCAAGTACATAACCACTGTACCGCCAGCGAAAGAAACTGAGGTAAAGAGAGATGAGAAGGGGTTAGTACTTAATCTACATGTCTACTTGCTCCCTTCCCATAGTCAGAGCTACAAAGAAGAGAAACAGAACTTGTAAAGTGGATTTGTAAATCCTGATAACTTGAGTCAGGGTATGATTATGTAACTTCGAACATCTCTGGGTTTCACAAGCCAGAGACTCAGAGCTTGCTTGATATTTACCGAATTGCATACAAGCCTTTTCCTGGTTTTTTTGTTTACGATAAATTTTATGGCAGGGTATTTCAATTTGCAAATTCTAGCCAGCTGTGCTCTCTAATGAGACTACAGCCTGTTTGGACATTTAAAAATGTTTATTTTGGGTCTCTAAAAACCACTGAAAATGCTCCCCTACTCTAAAAACGCTTGTCTGTTACACTTTCAAAACATAATATGAAAAATCCCTAGGTGACAAATCTTTCTTTGGGATAGGCTGGGCACACTGGGAAGTACACCCAATGATTTCATGATGTCCACTATGGGTACAGGTCTGTTTTAGTCCCTGTCAGATCCCCAGGGCTAATAGCACATGTAGGTAATCAATTGGTATTTGCTGAAACAGTGTATACATTGCATGAGGTTTCATGGGTGACGCAAATGGTTAAATACTCGGCTGCTAATGGAAATGTTGGAGGTTCAACTATACCCAGAGATGCCTTGGAAGAAAGGCCTAGTGATCTACTTCTGAAAAACCAGCCATTAAACACCCTACGCAGCACAGTTCTACTGTGACACATATGGGATCACACATGAATCAACTTGAAAGCAACTGGTGGTGGTGGGAACCAAACCCATTGCCGCTGAGTCAATTCAGATTCCTAGCGACCCAACAGGACAGAGTGGAACTGCCCCACAGGGTTTCCAAGGAGCAGGTAGTGGATTTGAACTGCCAACCTTCTGGTTAGCAGCCATAGCTCTTAACCGCTGCGCCACCAGAGTTCCAGTGGTGGTGGTAGTTAAGTAATATGGCTAAGGTCTCTTTGGAAAAGAAGTTTTTAAAAAAATAGACAAGAGACAGTAAATAACTGCATGGCCTTAGACATAAACATATTCCTTCATTTATTTATCCACTCACATACCTTTCATCTGGAATACTTTAACAGCTCTGAAAGGGGTCTTCCTGCCTACAGCCCCACCTCTTTCCAAGCCACCCTGCTATTAAAACAACATTTCTATGTCAATACTGGATCATGTTTGCCCTTCCCATCCCTGGTTCTTTATTCTTTTTGGAATCTCCTATGTAGCATGCACGCGTGCGTGCACACACACACACACGTATGTAGCATGCGGAAACCTTGGCGGCATAGTGGTTAAGTGCTACAGCTGCTAACCAAAAGGCTGGCATTTTGAATCCACCAGGCGCTCCTCAGAAACTCTATGGGGCAGTTCTATTCTGTCTTATACGGTCGCTATGAGTCAGAATCGATTCGAAGGCAATGGGTTTGGTTTTGGGGTTTTTATGTAGCATGCATGCTACACAAGACTTTGTACCTTCACACCTAAATTTTCCCAGGGAAAACTAAGGAGCCACAAAATTCTAGGAATTGCTTGGCTTAAAAAAGAAAACAGAGACTTTTAACCAAGCTCAGGACAGCAGAATATTGCTTTGCTATCTTGCCCCCTGGAAGCTCTAAGGCCCTTCCAACCTTCCATACGCCAATGAGGCAGTGAGGAGGGCTCCTAGGCTCTGAGGTCAGTGAAAGCAGTGATCGATCCGGGGGAGTCATCGCACTCCATGGCTTACTGACTAACAGGTTTTCATCTGATTCATTGCTTAGGGCCTTGGGGACCAGAGTGGAGAAAACATTTCTTTCCTTGCTGCTGTTGTAAAAAGAAGACTCCCTCAGCCTTGCTCTGAATTCTTCCACAGGAAATCTCTGCTCACCTGCCTTTTGGGACTCCTGGTCTCCAGCGGGTGCTCTCCAGAGAGAGAAGTAAGGTGTGCTCCATGCAGCCAATCATTTGCTATATGCTGCATTGTGGCAACCAGGATTCACAAGGGCAAAGCAGATCCACTACAGCATTCAGCTACAGTCCCCCTGGATTCTATCTCTACCGTTAGAGGGATAATTATCTGGGTGTCCCTGAGGCTAGTTCTTGCAGTTTTCACATAAAAACCACCTCTTGCATAAGACATGAAATTTAAAATCATCCCTTCATAGATATCATTGAGTGACTCCATTACCTCTGGGACAGATATAAATTATGCATTCTTTGATTCTCTTTAAAATTTTAAAGGCACAAGGGGACAGAGAAGGATCTCATTGGTACTAGAATCATAAGGAATTCCAGAAAGAAACAATACCTTGCCTTATATTAACTGCTACTAGTGCTCCAAAAGCGCCCTGCCTGGCCAAGGAAATGGCCTAAAGTATGGAGAACTAACAGCAGGCTCACATGTTAATGACTGCTGCAGACAAAGGCTCATTGAATGTCACTGCTTCATGTCCCGATGTTGTTCATTTTTCTTATCTGAGTGACTTCTCCTTTCGCTGGACTGATGGACCCCTTTGAATTAGCATCTTTCTGGGTGTCTGCAACCAAGGAGGCACTACAAAATGTCTGTCTTAGAATGCCACGCACCTTTATATCGATCCCTCCCCGCATCTGCACCCCTTCCTACTGAGAGAGCTCCTTGCTGGTACCATGGAAATGTTTTATGAATCCTCTGGAGCCAATTCTATTTTTACTTCTAGATGCCACTAGGGCTTGCTTTCATACATGTATTCATATTTTAGAGAGGGCATGACATTTTCGTAATTAGCAGGAATGAAACGCAATGGCTGTCAGCGCAAGGATAAAGAAGTTTGTGCATTCTCCTGGCCGGCCGCTATGATGACCTATTTCACACCAGCATCTGGTCAGTGCTGATGAGCAGCTCCAGATGTGAGCTGGAAATGCAGCCCAGCAAATGTTACCAGACATCCACTACCGATGTTTTAGCCCATGGTCCACATTCAATACAAAGCTGATCGTATTTTTTCCCAGCATTAGTAGAACAAAGGAACATTCCTTAAAGATTCAAACCTCTGGTATATTGTTCACCTCAGAGGCCTGATAATTTCAGGACAAATAAAAGAACAGTATTCAAAGAAATCAGCCGTGAAACCGAAGTTAATTCAATTGCTTGGTCTTTATGGCTGCCAGTCAAAGTTGGAGGAGTTCCCTGATTAACGGGGAAAGTGAGACAAAGTTCAGGATCCTGCTTTAAAGGCTTTCCTGAGGCAAAATGCATTGTGCAATATTAAATTTCTCAAGTTAAAAATCAGAGTTATTTTAAAACTATTGTTCCCCCAAACAGGAAAGGAAATCACTGTTCAGATACTAAAATGTGTACCAGTGTTGCCGGAACATATGCCAGTTCTGTTCAAAATGCCTTTAGGCCCTTGACCTAATGAGGTTCATGACAGGGATGTGGAGGACTAGAACAGAAAACGAAACTCAGAAAGAAATTCGTTCATGGGCTGCCATATTTCTCCTGTCACTTAACCAATTTTCCTCCTCAAAATTACAACATGGACTGCAAATCTTCAAGGCTAATGCTGCACATGACAGAATAAGTGCTATTTAAAATATAAGAACACATGTGTCAGTCTGATAGAAGAAAAACAAGAGGCTGTACGAACGACATTTCAGGTAGGTAAGGGTCTTAAAAGTTTATAAAGATGACGATCAGGAAACTGGACCACAAAACAGCCTTTCCTAACCAATTAACAAAAGCACCATATTGTCGCAGAGTTCTACAAATAAGACTCCTTTCAACCTGAGCGCTCGATAGCACGTTAAAAAAAAAAAAAAACCATTGCTCTCAAGTTGATTCCAACTCCTTGTGACCTTATGGGATATAGTAGAACTCCCCCCTATGGTATCCAAGGAGTTCCTGGTGGATTCGAACTGCCGACCTTTGGGTTAGCAGCCAAACTCTTAACACTAAGCCACCGGGGTTTCCCAATAGCATATACCAACTCTATTAACTTGACCTTCAATGTACAATATATTAACTTCTACTAAAATTAATGTTTTGCATTAAAATCAATGCTTAAAAGATATTACTGGAAACAATTTAATGTATGGGTCATGCATACTGTTCCCAAAGTTTTTAATCCTTGTAATTCTCTATGAAACAAGATCATGAGAGGTAAGAACACTCAGAATACTACAACTTCCACTGCTGGCTAAAACATACATTCTTGTTTTCAGCTTTAATCCCAGTCAGGACATCTGTGCTATTTAAACACCTGTCATGCTTGAATTACTAGTAAAGAGAAATCACTGGCTTCCAACAAATATACTTTATCATAGTAGGGGACTTTTGTTCATGAACTACCACATAGATACTTACAAGGATTCATGGCGGAGACGCAGGGTGTGGAGAATTGATGTTACTCAAGATTTCCCTGCAATGACTGGCATACAAGTTGAGATGTCACCAAGGTGAACTATGCCTACAAGTACTTAGGGCTCTGAACTATTGACTAGCCTATTGATGTGACAGAAAGAGAAACGCACTGGCTAAAGCTATATGTTGTATCTCCTTCCCTCGTGGAAGTTTCTGCAGTGAGGCCTGAAAACAGAGACAAAACTAAGAAGGTAAGTATGGTTAGGGAATAGGGTAGATAAACAGGATCCAAAACACTCAAGAGAAGCCTCTTTAGCCAGTTCAGAGACAGGCCAAGAGAGGTAAGGGGCCGCGGCAGAGGAAAGACCGCTTGTCTACAGAAATGGCATAGCAAGAAGGCGACCCATGTGTATTTTAGGAGTTTACTGGTTTGAAAGGTTTCTGCTAGTGTTCATCTAAGATTTGATTTAAAATTTGCTTTAAGCAGACCTAAAGAGCATTTCAGATTAAACTCATGACAACCCCACGTGCTTCAGACTAGGACTGTGCTCCACAGGTTTCCAATGGCCCTGGTACTTCAGAAGTAGGTCACCAGCTCTTTCTTCCACAGAGCTGATGAGTGGATTCAAAGCACCCACCTTTCAGTTAGTGGCACAGAGAACACCGTTTCCACGAGTTCACATCTACCCGATGACAACAGGTTTCTTTTTGTTTGCTTTTGTTTTTAAGAGTAAAAAGAGAGAAAGAGGTAATATATGATTGTAAAAGTGTCCAATAAGAGGTGAGTCACCTGGTGCTTTAGTAGACCTCCTAAAAGGAGGCAGAGACTTGCAGGTGACTTTCTCAATTGATGGCTTAATGACAACTATTAGAAGTTTGGAAACCCTGGTGGCATAGTGGTTAGGTGCAATGGCTGCTAACCAAAAGGTTGGTGGTTCGAATCCACCAGCTGCTCCTTGGAAACTTTATGGGGCAGTTTTACTCTGTTTTATGAATCAGAATGCACTTGATGGCAATGGGTTTGGTTTTGTCTTTTGGTATTAGGGAGTTTAGGGGCCCTAGTTTTTTTTTTTTTTTTTTTCAGTGGTGCAGTGGTTAAGCGTTTGGCTGGTAACCAAAAAGTCGGCAGTTGGAATCCACCAGTAGCTCCTTGGAAGCCCTACAGGGCAGTTCTACTCTCTCTGATAGGGTTGCTATGAGTCGGAATCAACTCGATGCCAACGGGTTTGGTTTTGTTTTTGGTATTAGGGAGTTTGACCACAGCTGACGTCTTGTATCTCTGAGTCTTCCATAGAAAATGAAGCAAACCCATCTAAACCCAGTGCCAGGGTTTCCATGAAGCAAACATTACCTGCTTAAGGTGAGAGTGACTAGGACAATTTTTTCAAGTTAGACTACTTTCATAAAACGAACGAGGTAGTTCTCAGGAGACGACAGAATTGCTGATTTCTTTACCCTCCACGCTCTGGCCCTAACAAACAAAATATATCGGCTACCTCCTCTCTGGACACAAGGTAAATAAATGACCTAAGGCCCTCTGGGGCTAGCCCAGTCATAATAGATACTGAAACATATACAAACATGTAGTCATTATCCAATAATCACCACAGGATTCAGACTCAGGGTACATGTCACTCCTTCAAGGCATCATCGAGATTTTTTAGTGGAGCTAGGGAGGTAGGCACAAGGATGGACCATTCAGGTTCTTATGGAAGAACGCCTCAGAATAAAACTGAAAAGCCTGATTGATATTCAGGCTGATTGAACCTAATTTACAGGTTCCCATGTTATACAATAACAGACCCTTCACAAGTAAAGAAATTTGAGAATCTTCCACTCTGACCTGATTATTTCACAGAGGTGAAGCACAGGGAGGTATCCCCAGGAAGGGTCACTGGCCTGAGCTAAGAACACTTGGTTCTGTCCACTTCTCCTGAGGTAAGTAAGGGGATGTTCTCAGATGGTCTTCCTCCTCTGCAAAACGGCAACAACAGTTGCTGCTACCCACCTTTTAAGACTAAAATAAGATTACAAATGGGAAAGCATCCTGAAAACCAAAAATCATTAAACAAACATGAACTATTATTCTGATTATATACAGTAAGGTGAGGAGTTGGTTCATGATAGACTCTTTAGAGTTAAGAGGTTTCCAGTCCTGTCTGATATTAAATTGCTTCTTTAAAATCCTTACTGTCTTTAAGACATAGTTTGTAAGCATTCCAAATGGCACAGTTTCTCAAATAGCCAATGCTTCTTTTCCAATTTGAAAAACATACACAAAAGCCCAATTTAAATAACAGATCTCAATTTTAACCATTGCTTTCTTTAAATTTTTTTTTCTTTTTTTCCTGACAAGGTATCACTGACTCAGAAAGACCCAAACTATTCTTCAACTGAGCTGTTCATCTCTATGTAAACAGAATAAAATACGCTTGATTTTTTATTCATTTTTTGATATTTAGTTTTATTTTGCCCATTGATTTCGGAAGCATGTTTGCTTTATTTCATCCCATCTAATTATATGAGTGAAATATTGTAAGATCTCACCAGCCAGCATTCAGTCCTCATTTGTTGTTGCTGTTACTTGCTATTGAGTCAGCTCAGACTCGTGGTGACCCCATCTGTGCAGAACAGAACTGCTCCATAGGATTTTCAAAGCTGTGACCTTTTGGAAGCAGATTGCCAGGCCTGTCCTCAAAGGTGACTCTGAGTGGGCTCAAACTGCCAACCATTTGGCTAGTAGTCGAGTACTTAACCATTTGTGCCATCCAAGCTGCTCTTAAGTTGTACCTCTGACTTCTTGCTGACCCACCAATCCTTGAACTCTTCTCAATAGGATCACATTATAAGATTTTTAATACTATGGTTAGTAACTAAAAAAAACTAGTTACTGTTTATTATCCCAGAGACTGAAAACAATGGGACTAGTATTGTTGGTAGAAGGATAAGACACAGATTCCTCAGTAATTTAACAAATCCCAGTTGTGGTTATCCTCACCTGATAACATGCCTGCCTACCTGCTTGGTATTTCCAGGTTCCTTTTCTGTAAAGTCAACCAACAAAACCAATCAAAAAACCAAACCCATTGCCGCTGAGTTGATTCTGACTCATAGCGACCCTATACGACAGGGTGGAATTGCCCCATATGGTTTTCAAGGAGTGCCTGGTCTTTTGGTTAGCAGCCGTAGCTCTTAACCACTACACCACCAGGGTTTCCAACAAAGGTACATAAAAGTCTATGATGGTTATGAAGGATGAGGTTATACACCAAGATTATACCTAGGACATAACTGCCTGAGAAGAGGAGGATTTAAGAAAGCATATGCTAGGTAGATTTGTAAGATATAAGTTCCTAAAGACTGAAAATGTAATAATTTGCATTCTGTTCAAATATACTGACCTTCTAGTCTAATGGGAAACAAATGAGAGAAAATAATGGAAAAAAATATTTTATTCAATTAAAAAAAAAAAAACCCAGGGAGGAATGTTAAGAAAAAAGAAAATGAAATCTTAAGAGCAGCCAGAGTAATTGTCTAAGAAATGCAAATATGATCCTGATGCTTTCCCGCTTAGATTGGCCCAAAATTCTTAACATGGACTTTTGCCATAGGACAACCGAAGCTATCAAAGGGTTTTAAACTGGAAGGAGAGGGTAGTATGTAATTTCTCTTTCTGTTTTTTAAGACCCAACTCACTTGTCATTCAGATTTTTGCTTTCTCCAGGAAACCTTCCCACACCCAACAATGTAGTTAAGTTCCCGCAAGTATTATCTTTGCTGTCCAATACAGTGGCTACGGGCCACATGTGGCTACCGGGTACTTGAAATATAGCTACTCCAAACTGAGATGTGTTGTAAGTATGAAATACACACTGGATTTTGAACACTTAGTATAAAGAAAATCACGCAAGATAACGCTACTGATTTTTTATGACTGATTACACATTGGAAATATATTTTATACATTGGGTTAAATAAAATAATATTAAAATTAATTTCACCTATTTATTTCTTAGCCCTGGTGGTGTAGTGTCTAAGCACTTGGCTGCTAACCAAAAGGTGGGCAGTTTGAATCCACTAGGCACTCATTGGAAACCCTATGGGGCAGTTCTACTCTGTCCTATAGGGTTGCAATGAGTTGAAATCAATTCCATGGTAACGGATTTGGTTTTGGTATTTCTTTTAACTTTTATAATGTAGATTGTAGGAAGAAGAACATCCTCAAAGATGTCCACAACTGAATCCACAGAGTCTGTAAATACGTTATGTCACATGGCAAGGGGGACTCAAGGTTGCAGATGGAATAGGTTGCCAATCAACTGACTTTGAAATGGGGAAATTATCCTAAATTGTCAGGGTGGGCGCAATGTAATAACCAAAAAACCAAACCCTGTGCCTTAGAGTCAATTCCAATTCATGGTGATCCCATGTGTAACAGAGTAGAACTGCTCTATAGAGTTTTCTTGCCTGTGATTTTTATAAAAGCAGATTACCAAGGCTTTCGACCATAGTGCCTCTAGGTGAGTTCATACCTTCAACATTTAGGTAACCAATCCAGTGCAAACTGTTTGCACCACACAAAGACCTTAATATAATAACAAGGCCTTAAATGCTGAAGATCAAATGTCAGAGTGATACAGCCTGAGTTGAGAAGCCACTGTTGGCTTCGAAGATAGAAGGGGACCAGAGGCCAAAATATGTGGACAGCCTCTGTTAGTTGGAAAAGGCAAGTAAATGAATTATACCCTAGAGCCTCCAGAAAGAATGCAGCCCTGCCAACACCTTGATTTTGGCCCAGTGAGACCTGTCAGGCTTCTGACTCCATAACTGTAAGATAATAAATTAGTGTTATTTTAAGTCAGCACGTTTATGGTAACTTGTTACAGCAGCAATAGGAAACTAATACACGTGGCTGCCAGGAAATTTAAAATAACAAATGTGATCACATTACAGTTGTATTGGACAGCACTGCGTTAGATTATAATCTCTATGAGGCCAAAATCATGTCTGTTTTTCTCACTGCTCTATGCCCAGCACCCAACACGCTGCTTGGCACATGGTGGTCAGTCCCAAATAATGTGAGTGAATGAAGAACTTAGATAAATATAGTTCCTCTCCCCTCAGAAACTTGCAATCCATTCATTATTTCAATAAACATTTATTAAGAGCTGATTCTGAGCCAGGTATTGTGCAAGTCATGGGGGATATAAAAATAAACAAAAAAGATGGCATGATCCCTAATACCTGACCTCAGGGAGCTTAGTGGAGCTGAGAGATGTAGGAGTGTAAATAATTACGTGCCATAAAGCATTAGGGGCTTTATGCCAGATAGTCATATCAAGATCACAGTTGCTTATGAGGGAGGCCAATGAGGAGGTAGGGGTATGTATTGGTAAAGAAATGGGTGTCAGAAAAAGCTTCAAAAGATGAACTGACTGCTGCTTTAGCTAAATCTTCGAAGATGAGTAGGACTTTTTTTTTTTTTTTTAACCATATAACTGTGGTATAATGAGTATTCCAGACAGAGGAAAAATAAAAGCTCAAGCATCTATAGCATTCCCAAATGACTTTCCAAACTCTTGGCATTCTCTATTAATTGACAATTATCTATTTCCATGTCTCTATTCTAAGTTATCACTTTGTAGAACAAAGCCTGAATCTTTGAATACACAGCTACTGTAATTATCTACAATCATAGAACCCATGGAGCAAAGAACTGTTTAAAATGGAAAACCATAGAGAAAGGGTAAAAAGGAAGCGGGAACCAAAGACTTAATTGATTCTATGGGTACTCCAATAAAATGTGCATGCAATGCATAATTACAAGAGAAAGGCAAAGAAAAAAAACAAAACTGAATTTGCTAGGAGTTTATCTGACTACGCAGGACCGCCACTTGAAACCACATGGCTTCTGATACAACCAAGATGTGTAGACCTAATTTGTGCAGAAGACACAATTTGTGCAGAACAATAAGAGGGCATCAAAGTAACAGGATAGATAGTGAAGTTAGATAAGACCATTTGGCTTCTATTGTGGCTGGGACATGTTTAAATGCAACAGGGAACTATCAATAACATTTATCTCAACCAAGAGCTGATGCAAGATCAAATGAGTAATGGATTAAGTAAAAGTAATTTAAGGGTGAAAGGTTTGGCCTCTAGGAGGGCTTTAGTTTGTTTATGAAATTTTTGATACATTTGAAAACCTTTATTTCTAATGCTTAATAATAAGATACCAAATGTTCCGTTCTCAGTTCAAACGTAACTTCCTCAGAAAGGTCTTCCCCTAAAAAATTCCAATCACATCACCTTAGATACCTAGTACATATTTATTGAATGAATGAACAGGAAATTAATATATTAATACCTATTTAATTATTCATCCAACCTCTTCTCCCAAACCAAAAAAAAACCAAACCCAGTGCCATCAAGTCGATTCCGACTCATAGCGACCCTATAGGACAGGGTAGAACTGCCCCATAGAGTTTACAAGGAGCGCCTTGCGGATTCGAACTGCTAACCCTTTGGTTAGCAGCCGTAGCACTTAACCACTATGCCACCAGGGTTCCCTCTTCTCCCAGTGATTTATAAAGCTATATAAATGGAAGGTATATTAATTAAAATAATATTGTCTGGACAGAAATTCTCGATCTTTCATGTTCTTGTTCTCATTTTTTATCGTTGTGTAGCCTTGGGTAAGCTACTTGATCTTTTCTAGGATTTGTTTTCCTCGTCTGTAAAATCAAATTATTAACACTAGCTATTTCACAGGATTGTTTGCGAACTGAAAATGTATAATATAATGTCTGGCACCTGCTAAACACTTGCTAAATAAAAACTACATAGTGGGTTGAAGTCGGGGGGAAAATAGAGGTTTAACAAAAAGAAGGATGTTCTATCCTCAAAAAAGGACAGAAAGTTCCAACCAGAGGTGTTTAGGTAGAGACTGAATTATCCACTTGATGGAGATTCTACACAAGATTTATGCAAAAGAAAGCCATCTATATTAGGTAACTTTTAATATTACCCTTTCATATTTTCCAACCTAAGACTCTGTGGTCATGACTAATCCTGTAGACTGAGACTAGGCCATATGTAGCACAATTCCAAAATGCAAAAAAACCTAGAGCACTTCTGCTTCCAACTTTCAGCAGATGCATTTCTACTATTTTTTGCAAGGGAGCTGTTGCTTCTCTGTACATGGAGAAATTACTGTTGACTTCTTATGTAACCATCTCCTTGTGAGCAGACAAGGAATCAAGGGTGGTGACCACGGGAACCAGAATGCAGGTGTTCTTGGAGAGACAGACACCAAGAGCTATGCCAGCTTAGGAAGCCATGATAAAGTAAATGAAGGGTTAAGTCTAAAGGGGAAAAATTGTAAAGATCTTGAGGTCTGCAAATGCCTAGTGAGAAACTATTTTAATTCTTCTGGAAACCAAATTTCCAGGTTCAAGGAGTTGAGGTAACCCACCCAGGTCATTTGCCCTGGGGTATCCTTTGAAACATTGAGTCTTAGAGAAACTGGTTCCTGGGGGTCGCCTTTGAGTCAAACAATGGTCTAGATAAACTGTTAAGACCATTTTGCCTTAGGCATCGTTGTGCTCTTTTGAACAATTCAAAAGAACCAGACTCCAAGGGTCAGACTGGGAGCTATGTTTAGAGTAAATCTGTAATTATTTTAATTGTCCTTCAAGACAATTGTATGAAAATCCTTTCTGACCACAAATTTATTTATCAGTTCTGTTCTGACCGTTTTTTCCATGGCAATGCGGATTAAGATTTGGTATGTTTTGAGGTTCTCTCATCTTCCAAACATTTTTGACTCTTAGTTGGGATGTTACCCCAATTTGCAAATCATATATTATAAACTTTAAGCAATTTCTTTTATTGGCTTAATATGATTTTCATTTTAATACTAGAAAATAACACTGTAGTCACAATGGAATAATATGCAACAATAAAGAATCATGATGAATCTGTGAAACACCTCACAACATGGGTGAATCTGGAGGGCATTACACAGAGTGAAATAAGTCAATCACAAAAGGTCGAACACTGTATGAGACCACTGTTATAAAAACTCACGAAAAAGTTTACACACAAAAAGAAACAATCTTTGATGGTTACAAAGGAGGGCAGGGGTAGGGGGGACACCAACTAGAAAATAGATAAGTGGTAACTTTTGGTGAAGGGTACAACAGTATACAATACTGGGGAAGTCAGCACAAACTTGACCAAGGCAGGTCACGGAAGCTTCACAGACACACCCCAACTCCCTGAGGGACCAAATTACTGGGCCGAGGGCTGTGGGGGCCATGGTCTCAGGGAACATTTAGCTCAATTGGCATTAACATAGTTTATAAAGAAAATGTTCTACATCCTGCTTTGGTGAGTAGGATCCGGGGTATTAAAAGCTTGTAAAGGGCCATCTATGTCTACTGGTCCCCACCACAACTGGAGCAATCGAAAATGAAGAAAACCAAAGACACAAGAGAAAGATTTGTCCAAAGGACTAATGGACCACGACTACCAAAGCCTCTACCAGGCTGAGTCCAGCACAACTAGATGGTACACAGCTACCACCACCAACTACTCTGACAGGGATCACAACAGAGGGTCCCGGACAGTGTGAGAGAAAAATGTACAACAAAATTCTAACTCACAAAAAAAGAACAGATGTACTGGTCTGACAGAGACTGGAGAAACCCTGAGAGTATGGCCCCTGGACACTTCTAACTCAGTAGTGAAGTCACTCCTGAGGTTCACCCTTCAGCCAAAGATCAGACAGGCCCATAAAAGAAGTGGAGACTAAATGGGCACACGAGCCCAGGGGCAAGGGCGAAAGGGTGGGAAAGGACAGGAAAGCTGGTAATGAGGAACTCCAGGTAGGGAAGGGGGAGTATTGACACACTGTGGGTTTGGCAACCAATGTCACAAAATAATATGTGTATTAATTGTTTAATGAGAAAGTAATTTGCTCTGTAAACCTTCATCTAAAGCACAATAAAACAATTAAAAAAAAAAAAAAAAACCTGTAGCTATTGACTGTAAAGTGAGAATTTAAATTATCCAAGTTCAAAGACCATGCCTGACTGTGGCTATAGCAGTAGAAAACTGGGAATACGGTGACTTCTCCAAAAGAGGGTCTCCAGTAGGGAAAAGTTGCTTCTAGGGTTTTTTGAGGTGGCCACCAATATGACTAGCATAATGGGCTGGGGAGGGCAGTGGGGGCTATCTGTGCAGAGGTGTATTTGTATGCAAGCAGCTGGTAGTGAAGCCTTTTCCAAAGGAGAGGCAAAAATAAAACAAACAAAAAAAACTATCACCATCGAGTCCACTGACTCCTAGAAACCCTATGGGACAGAGTAGAACCGTCCCATAGGGTTTCCAAGGCTGTAAATCTTTATAGAAGCCAAATGCCACATCTTTTTCCCACACAGTGGACTGGTGGGTTAGAACCTTGAACCTTTCAGTTAGCAGCTGAGCACTTAACCACTGTGCCACCAGGGCTCCTTCCCAAAGGAGGGGAGGCCTGAAAATCCAAATCTAGGACATCAGAAAGTAACCTGGGATGTTCTTGCCCTTGAGGTATACCAAATCCTCAATCTATTGCTGCACCAGAAAAGATCAATTAAATGGCATTTTGTGCTGATGTTTATGTTAAGTGACTTTTATCATATTCTAAATTCTCAAAAAATTAGCAATGTAAGTATGTGTTCAGTCAGCTTTGGTAACCAACAATGGATCTCTCCAGCACCAACAGTTAATGTTCTGCAGCATTCGCATACAAAGTGTTACTTCCTTCTCACCAGTGGTGGATTTGGAACAGGTTCACTGTGGGGTATTTTCAAGTCCTGACCAGAATAGCAGCACTGAGAACAGTTCCTGTAAGCTCAGGTGAACACCTAAAAATATACACTTATTCTCCTTTCTGAGGCAGTGAAAGTCGTTGTCAACCACCCCACAAAAGACTTTGAGATCAACGAGTGGTAGCCTCAGCTAAGCTGTTTCAAATCCACACATTTTGGGGGTTTCTTTCAAACTCTGATGAGCTAGCTAAAAAAGTTCCTTCAAATTGTCCTACTCCGTCTGTGCTGTTTACATGCAATTTTTGGTAAGCTCATTTTGAGTTCAAAGCACTTCAGCGTTTATTTTTATATGGAAGGTTCCACCCGCTCTTCAATGGAATTCTGATGGTTTTTGTACTATATGTACAGAAATGTAGTTGAGTCTTCAGGAATTTATTGAGAAGTTTTAAATTTACATGTATATGTATTATTTAGTAGGCCATATTTATCTTCAGGAAGTTGTCAACTTAATATAGATTGTGCTTTGGGAGATTAACTGTAGCAGGTGGTAATAAAAGGACTCTGTGTTAAAATATGATAGATGGATTGAAGATTGTTGTAAGAGTTAGTTTATTTGTATTCTTCATAGTCTCCTGTCCCCAAACATAGAGTACAATATGGGGGAAGGGTGTGACGCAAGCATTTTTATTACTGATTCCTAACGGCTCCTTTGGGCCCACTATTTTACTGATCTCATCTCATCACGGGGGCTGTGGGGGGGATAGATTTCTTTCAGGAAAAAATAACAATTATTTTTAAAAAGTCTTAAATTTCCTCACAATACATACATACGTATCCTATGAATGAAACAGAAACTGAAAAGACACATCTTCCAGTCATCAGTGGTTCTTATTCACAAATGATACTGTCCACTGTTTTTGGTTGTCAGGGTAAACTGGAGGAATCTGCTACCTTTAACATGCAGGAGTCAGGGGTGCTAATCAGCCCACTAAACATCCTGTACAGGAAGAGCTCCCCAGCCTAAAATGGCAGTAGAGGAACACAAGACAAAACAAATAGAAACCCAAGAGCAGGTGGTTATTTATCTCTTTCAGTGCATGATAAATTAATTAGACCAAAAAAAAAAAAGTAACAATACAGAAAATCTGAATAACAAGTAAAAGGGTAGATCTAGTTGATATATCTATGCCATGAGAACAGAGAAAATACCTCCTTTTCAAACACAGAACTTGACAATGTATTATGCGACAAACAAAAACATCAATAAATTCCTGAAAATAGGAAAGTATAGGAAATATTCTCTTACCACAATGCAATAAAACTGGAAATTATTAACAAAACTAGACAAACAAATATGCCCTATCTTCCAGAGTATTTTAAGTCTCGCTTCTAATTTTTGAGTCAAAGATGGAAAAAGCCATGCAAAACATGTTATTAATACCTAGAAAGCAACTATATGAAAAAATCCAAGAGGTAACTAAAATAGTGCTCAAAGGAAAATTCAGAGACTTAAATAGTTATATTAAAAAAAGAATAAAAAAAAAAATTTAAGCATCTAACATAAGAAGTTAGAGGGAATCAAAAAACTATAGAAAGCAGAAAAAGTGAATATACTTTTTTTTTATATAAATTAATTATGAGAAAGAATAAATTGAAATGCTGGTTTTTGAACTGTTAGCTAACCAAATCAGGAGGAGTTATAAAGAAGGCTAACACAATTATTTAAAAAAAAAGAGGCAAATAAATACCAACACAGAGGACAAAATCACAACAGGCTTGTTTGCTCAACTCTGCAAGTAACTTATCTAGGAAATAAGGAAACCAAACTGCCTCCAGAAGGCAGAGGAGATATAACCAGACCCGTCGCCACACAGACAAAGGAGGCTGTTAGCGAGTTATCCCTCAGACTAGAAACACGCACACACACACCAGGCCTAGACGGTTTACAGCACAATGTGCCGAACCTTTAAAACAGTTAACTCTGATACCATTTAAACTCTTCCAGGAAATACAGGGGATAAATCAAGGAATGTTCCCAAACTCTTACAGCAACTTTAATGTGTAAACCTGACAAAGACTGCACCAATAAAGAAAATTTTAGAGCAAATTAGGGGTTACCCTCTAATTCCATTAACCTCCCTGTATCTTAGGAATTGTTGTCATTGTCAGCTGCTGTTGACCCAGCCTCAACTTTTGGCGACGGTACGTACAGTGGGATGGGGCCATTGGGAGGCACAGAGTTTCAGTGGCTGATTTTTCAGTAGATCTCCAGGCCTTGCTTCCTAGTCCATGTTAGTCTGGAAGCTCTGCTGAAATCTCTGCAGCATCTTAGCAACACGCAAGGCTCCACTGCCAAACAGGTGGTGGCTGTGCATCCGGTGCATTAGGCGGGAATCGAACCCGGGTCCCCAGTACGGTGGGCGAGGAGTCTACCACTGAACCACCAGTGCCCCCCATTTAGGAGCAGCAATGAAAAAAATCCTAAATTGAATATTAATAAGTATAATTCTAAAGCAATTAAAAGAATAATACACCATGACCAAATGGAATCTATTCCAGGAAAGCAAAAAACTTTAAAAAGATTTAAAAAACTTAAGAAAATCTGTCAATACCCAATGCCTTACTATGGCATTCAAAGCCTTTATAGTATGATACAGCTGTCCTGTCCACATTAACACCACTACTCTAATAATGGTCGAACTCTGTTATTCAATGTTCCACATACTTGTGCTGACATTTTTTACCCCTTGGCCTCTGCTAATTTTACATGTGTTTTTAATGCCATTTCCCCAAACTTCTTCCCAATTCTAAAAATCCTATCCATTCATCAAAACTCAGTTTAAATATCAATTCATAAGAAAAGCTTCCTTGATTCTCTCCACAATCAGAAACCTCTCACCTTCAGATGAACAACCCAAACGCTCTTTGCCAGCACTCCTTACACTTAACCCTGTATTGCAGACGTTTGCATAAAGGCACGACTGCTCTTATTAGACGAGCAACTTTGAAGGTAAGGGCCATATCTGTATTCCACCTACGCCAGGCGCAAAGCCTTACCCCCTTGGATGTGTTGGTGCACTAATGCACAAAAATCCAGATTATAAACGCAAAAGCAAGCCAAAGACTGGTGGCCTTTCCTTAAAACGTTACTGCCTGTGCATGGAATGAAAAGCCAACATCTGAAAATCAGCAGGGCCGTGCCATGCCAGCCTCACTATCATCCCGCAGTTGGAATCATGGCAGCATGAAGTGAGCTCAGGCCCCAAGCTGAGCAACTCCAATTACCTTTAGCCAGCTCCTCTGCTGACAGTAACAGCTATTGCAGAAGCCAAAAAGCAGCCAGAACCATCAATTCTGGGCATGGAGGAGGACTAGGTAAAGGAGTCGGGATGGGACTGCTGGTTTCATTAGATTGTTGGTTTGAAAGCAAGTACTTCACACCACCCACGTACCACCCCACCTCCCTAACTGCACGACTCTTCCCCTTCGTATTTTCATTTTTCAGGAAAAGCCCAAATATTAACCTGTGTTCTAAAATTTCATTGAAAATGTATAAGCCTGTGTGAGACAATCATAATGTCGAGTTTCAAAATGTATGTGTAATTTGTCATGCACAGCAGGTCAACAGTCCCCATCAGAATTCCATCTGAAGGGTTGCTAAGAACAGAATATTAAACAGAGCAGACACTATGGGGTTTAATGTGAGAAACTGGCATTAGGTTAGAACAGTACAAAAAGGCCATATCCCAACCCTTGTTGATACACTTCTTAAGAACTGGATTTTAAGCATAAATCTGTTATTCTGAGTACTATTACAAAAGCAATGAAATGATGAATTTCTGGTTTATTCTGAATAGAAGAATTACAGTTTATTTTAAGGCTGTGTAAAATAAAGTTGATATACCTATCACTTTCCTAGTACTTTAATCTATTAGTTTTTATTCTCTACACCCAGTGCTGATCAGGCCCTCCTTTATAGTGTGTCCCCTGTGGGCATTTGAGCCACCCACTCTTGGTTTTCCCTTCTACTTCTCTGATGTACTCGCATTTTGCATCCCCCTTTCCTTCTCTGGAGACCCAGGGGCACAGTGGTTAAGAGCTCGGCTACTAACCAAAAGGTCAGCAGTTCAAATCCGCCAGCTGCTCCTTGGAAACCCTATGGGGCAGTTTTACTCTGTCCTACAGGGTCTCTAGGAGTCGGAATTGACTCAACGGCAACAGGTTTGGTTTTCTTTCTCCATTTGCCTTTTATATCCCAGGTGTCCTTAGGTCCCTATTCAGCCCTCACCTCATGTCGCCCACTGTCCTTTTCAGAGCTCCCACTCTCCATGGCTTCAAACAAACTACATTAAAATCTACGTCACCAAAATCTCTATCTCTAGGCCAGAATCATGTAGTCAAGTGTTCTCTGGTTTACTGTCAATCTCACATGCATAAAGAGAACTTGCTTTCTCCATCCCGATTCACTATGAGTCAGATTCAACTCAACGACAACAGGTTTGGGTTTTGAACAGTGACCCCCAAAGATTTCCAAGCACTAATGCCTGGAATCTCAACCCTGGGTCCCTAAACCCTGAGGAGGCTACCCTGATGAACCCAATGTAATTATAAGGGTTCTTTTAAGAAAGAGGCAAGAGGGTCAAAGTCTGAAACAGGGATTTAAAGATACAATGTCGACGTTTTAAGATGAAGAAGGAATGGGCCACAAGCCAAGTAAAGCAGTCAGTCTCTTGAAGTTGGAAAAGGCAAGGAAATAGATTATCCCCTAGAGTTTTAAGATGATCACTTCTGATTTTAGCCCAGTAAAACCCATTTTAGATTTCTGACCTCCAGACTGTAAGATAACAAATTTGCGTTGTTTCAAGCAAGCCACTGAGTTTGTGGTAATTTGTTACAGCAGCATTAAAAAACTAATACACCAGCCGTTCCTTTTCTCCGTCTATGGTACCACCTTGAAGCACCCCTTGATTTATTGATCATTTTCTAATACCACTCTGAAACATCCAATGACTCTCTAAGACCTATTGACTTTACCTCCTAAATTCTTCATGAGCCTCCCACCCCATCTGCTCTAATCTCCACAGGTACCCGCTAAAACAGACTTTCATCCTGTGACTCCTCACTAGTCTCCTTGCATCTACTCAGGCTACTCCCTTCCCCACCCCAATCTGTGCAAGTTCATCATTCTCCATAATGCCCCATACCCTTACCATTGTTGTCAAGTTGATTCTTACTCATAGCCACCCTACAGGACAGAGTAGAGCTGCCCCATAGAGTTTTTCCAAGGCTGTAATCTTTATAGGTGCAGACTGTCATATTTTTCTCTTGTGGGGTGGCTATTGGGTTTGAACTGCCAATCTTTCAGTTAGCAGCTGAGCATTTAACCATTGTGCCACCAGGGCTTCTCATATAGCCCTAGAAAATCTTTATAAGACAAAATCTGATGATATCTCTGTTGTTGTTGTTGTTGTTAGCTGCCACTGAGGTGGCCCCTGACTCATCGAGACCCCATGTACAATGAAACAAAATGCTGCCCTGGTCCTGTGCCCTCCCTATTGATCATCTGTGAATATAACTTTTGTGATCTATAGGATTTTCATTGGCTGATTTGCAGAAGTAGAAGACCATGCTTTTCTTTCTAGTATATCAGCCTGGAATTTCTGCTGAAAACTGTTCAGCATCATCGCAACACACACGCTTCGGCTGACAGATGGGCCATGGCTGCACATGAGGCACATTGGCCAGGAATCAAAACCAGGACTCCTACATGGATGGAAAGAATTCCACCACTGAGCCATCCCTGCCCTGATAATCTCTAGCCAAATGAAAATTAAATGACTCACTCGTGACAACAGAGTGAGAATTAAGCTTCTTCACCTGCTACAAGGGCCTTCATGGTTTCATATCCACCTACCCATCCAATATTAATCTCTGTCCTCTATCCAACTCCGGCTTCCACCCAGCATTACATTTAAACTTGGTGTTTCACCATCGCTCTGTGCCTTGGTCTCTGTGCTTTCACCACTTGTATAACCAGCAGACTCCTACATATCTTTCAATACCGTGTTCTCTGATACCTTCACGCAAACGGTCAAGGTTGAGCTCCCTGAGGGCTGGGACCTCTCTCCACCTCTTTCTCCACAGTACCTAGCCCTGCCCTCAATCTAGACACTAGCCTTCCCTCCTCATGGCCTCTGGCATATACCTCCCCCACTATCCTCCTAGTTTTGGCTCGTATTTGGCTTTGAATTTATTTTGAGAATTAAAAGCTGCTTCCTACACCAAAGACACAAGGAAAATATGAGCCTAAGAGAAAGAAAGGGCTACATATACCAGAGACTCTATCAACCTGAGACCAGAAGAACTAGATGGTGCCCAGCTACCACCAAGGACTGCCCTGACAGGGAACACAACAGAGAATCCCTGATGGAGCAGGAGAAAATTGGGATGCAGACCTCAAATTCTAGTAAAAAGACCAGACTTAATGGTCTGACTGAGCCTGGAGGGACCCAAGAGGTCATGGCCCCTGAACTCTCTGTTAGCCCAAAGCTAAACCATTCTGAAGCCAACTCTTCAGAAAAAGATTAGACTGGACTATGAGACATAAAATGATACTAGTGACGAGTGTGTTTCTTACCTCACTCACATAAGACTGTGTGGGCAGCTCCTGTCTGGAGGCGATATGAGAAGGCAGAGGGGGATAGGAGCTGGTTGAATGGACACAGGAGATACAGTGTGGAGAAAAGGAGTGTGCTATCACATTGTAAGGAGAACAACTAGGGTCGCATAACAATGTGTGTATTAGTTTTTGTGTAAGAGACTGACTTGAATTGTAAACTTTTACTTAAAGCACAATTAAAAAAAAAAAAGCTGCTTCCTGCCCAGTAAGACACCCTGCCCTGAAACATCTGTATTGTTGGTGAGTTGGCGTTACATTTGAGAAATGGTACAAGAAAAACCAGCCCTGGTATCATGGATACTACTTCTAATTTTAAGTCCACGTTAAAACATAGATTTAGGGACAAGGCACTTGTCAGTCCCAATTATGCTGTGGATGGAGACACACTCAAAGGTGCTTTAATGGCACCCCTTAGCTCTCCCTTCTCGGTTATAAAGAATTGCACTTACTTTCAGTTTTTGGCATAGGTTAGTTTTTGTACTTGCAAATTGTTTTCATTCCTTTTCTCTGGCCCATCTCCAATTTTCTAATATTGTGTTTAAAATACAGGGCCGGACATCATACTCTACCTAATATGGTCTTAACAATTTTGAACACAGTAAGTGGACTATTTCACGATTCTTGGGCGTTATATTGTGGTTAATAACACCCCACATCGTGCTTGCCTTCCTGAGAACAGCCCTACATTGCTCATATTCCTGAGTGACAGGGTGAGAATGACTTTCTACTTGCAGAATACTTACATGTCAATTCCATTTTTGATGATGGCTAGGGTAGTCTATCTGTATTTTTCTCCCTAGAATAATGAAAACCTCATGCTTTGGCAAGGGGCTGTCTAAGGCACTGACAGTATAGCTCATCTTGACTTGATGTAACACTCTATAATTGGAACCATTAGACGCAAATCAGAGCCTCACAAAAGTTCTCTAACAGTTTTCTTTATTTTAAACACATGTTACATATTTATACGGGTAACACTTTAAATCAAAGTAAAAATAAACACACTATTCTTCAACCATGAGTTGATGCAACGTCATGTTAGAAGCCATAAACACCAGAAATAATGATTTAGACAGACCGTGTAGAGATAGTTTTAGGGGTTACACTCTAATTCCATTAGCCTCTGGGTTTTTTTTGTTTGTTTAATTCTACAATGAGAAGGAGACAGTTGAGGGCAGAGAGAAATTTTAAAGTTATCTGCCTTTCTGACAAAGCAATGGAAATGGAGACCCAAATCATGCTTCGGAAGTGAACTGAGACAAGTTCAACAAATTATTCCTTCTTTCTTTTTAGCTCTTTGAGGGCCAAGACTGTGCCTTGTTCGTCTCTGTACCCCAGGGTCTGACACAGAGCCAGCCACAGGGTAGATAAGAAAAGTCTGAATAAATTAAGAAATAAGTTCTGTTCCCAGCACTTTCAGTGTCTATCATTCTTCGGCTCACTGTGCGATTATTAGGGAAAATGGGTTTCCAAACCTCAGTAACATCTTTGAAGAATCGCCCCGCCTCTCAGACAGCACTTCCTGTGCCATTTAGACAACTGTAAATTAAAAACCCTCAAACCTGAAAGGCAAAAAAAAAAAAAAACAGATTTCTTCTCAAACTGCTCCCCAAAAAAGACTCAATCCAGATTAAAAGTTTCTATTGATTTATGTAAATTAGTGAATTTCACGTTCTCACACCGATTTGCAAAAGAATTAAAAAAGAATCTCAATATACTTTAAAAATATTAAATATTACCTCATTAAAATAATATTAAAATAAATGACTGGATTTGGGTTGGAAAGATCTGGATGACAGTTTCAGCTCCATCACTCACTCACTGTCAGATCTCAGAAAAATCACATTACCCCTCCAGGTCTCCATTACTCTTCTTTGATAAAGGCAATCAGTTACCACACTAATGCTTACACCCCGCCTTTTTTCCTCTGTGCTAAATATGGCTGAGAAATCCGTAAAACACTTGGAGTTACTTTAAAGCATAAGAACAAAATGCAAGCTTGTAATGTGGAGCAGAACCATTTGTGGACCAGGCCTGGCACCCTCGATAGGGAAAGGCAGGTCGAAGCTTACAGCTACAAGTCCTCCTAGGGCCCCATTCCCCATACCTCGTACAGACGTGGCTTGTGAGCCTCAGTTTTCCTATCAGCACATGAGGTTGGCTGTACCAGTTTCAAGGTTTTGATCTTACAGGTGAAATTTTGCTCAGAACCTCAATAAATAAATGATGATGCAGATGTTGAGGACACAGAGTTCTTCTCAGTCTAACCCTCAAGAGTCCTAGGCCCCAGGCCAGGCTCCACAGAACAAAAGATCTTTTAAACCAATGGACAAGATTTATATACAGTTGCTTCCAATATTAAAATGTCCCTGTTTCTTCACCACAGCGTGCTTGCCAAATGTGGGATGAGAGATGTCATGTTTTAATGGCAAAGAGCACCGGGGCTAGACTTGTACTTCCAAGCATTGGTAGACTAAACCTCCTGGAAAGCTCTCGTGTCACAAAACACCTAGAGGTTAGATAAATTACAGGAGTCCCTGGGTGATGCAAACGGTTAATGGTTAAGGCTTCTGGCTGGTAACTGAAAGCTTGGAGGTTTGACTCCACCAGAGGTGTCATGGAAGAAGGTCCTGGCAATCTACTTCTGAAAAACCAGACATTGAAAACCCTGTGGAGCACAGCTCTGTCCTGACACACATTGTGTCGCCATGAGTCGAAATTGTTATGTGTCAGGGTTGACTTCATGGCAACGGGTAGCATTTAAATACATTGCTGAGCTCTCCAGAAAACAAGGAAACCCTGGTGGCATACTGGTTAAGTGCTACGGCTGTTAACCAAAAAGTCAGCAGTTTGAATTCAGCAGGCGCTCCTAGGAAACTCTATGGGGCAGTTCCACTCTGTCCTATAGGGTCGTTATGAGTCAGAATCGACTCGACGGCACGGCAACAGTTTTTTTTTTTTTTTTTCTTTTAATGAAAGATAAAACCTACAAACTAAAACCAGAATGGTAAACAAACCCTCAAGCTGGGGCTTCTCGGAGGAAAAAAGACTGATCCAAGCACCCAGAGCGTTGGGCAATAATCAGAGAAAAAGCCACAGGTCTGTGGAAAAGCAAGGCTGCTAAGCCTGAGACTCCTAAATTCAACTTGTACTGGTTTACAAATAGACACTCAAAGAATAATTTTAATGATAAATTTGAACTATGAGACACCATTTAATACCCAAGACAGAAATTTTAAAATTTGTTGTTTCCAAATGTCGACAAGAATGCAGAGCATTGATAATTGGTGAGAATTTAAATCTGTACAACCACTTGGGAAAATAATTTAGCATTATATTTAAAGATACATATATTCACTGACTAAATATTCCATCTTAATAATTCTCCCAGAGAAACACAAGCATCTGTGCATCAGAGACACATACAAGGAAGGTCTTAGCAGTCTTGGAATGGCAAAAAAAAAAAAAATCCAACTATGACCAACTCAAATAATGTCCATCAACAGAAAAATTAAAAAAAAAAATTGGAATACTCATTAAAATTTTTTTTTTATTCCACAGTAGTGAAAATTAATGAAGTATAGCTAGACAAAACAACATGGATAGGCAAAATAGAGTATGCTTCATCTATAAAAACACAGAAAACAATAGTTTAGAGATGCACGGCTGTACACTATAACTGTTAGAATATTATAACCCCGGAATATCAGTGTGGTAGGAAGAGGGAGAGAAGATTACAACTGGAGAAGGGTCAATAGCAGGTGAGGCGTTTGACTTACTGGAAATGTTCTACTTCTTAAGCTGGGTGGCAGATACATAGGTGTTTTACTATTCTTTACACCATAGATATATGCTATGTACTTTCTTTTATATGCATGAAATATTTCACCGAAATTTTAAAAGGACCACACAGTTAGCTAAAGACTAGTTGGCAGTCAAGAAATAAATGACACATGCACTGGACAAATCTGCTGCAAAAGACCTCTTTCAAGTGTTAAAAAACAAAGATGTCACTTTAAGACTAAGGCGCACCTGAGCCAGGGCAGGGCATAGTGTTTTCAATAGTCTCATATGCATGCAAAAGCTGGACAATGAATAAGGAAGACCAAAAAAGAATTGACGCCTTTGAATTACGGTGCTGGCGAAGAATATTGAATATACATGGACTGCCTAAAGAGCGAACAAATCTGTCTTGGAAGAAGTACATCCAGAATGCTCCTGAGAAGCGAAGATGGTGAGACTTAGTGTCACAAACTTTGGACACGTTATCAGGAGGGATCAGTCCTTGGAGAAGGACATCATGCTTGGTAGAGAAGAGGGTCAGCGAAAAAGAGAGACCCTCAATGTGATGGACTGACACAGTGGCTACAACGATGGGTTCAAGCACAGCAACGATCACGAGGATGGTGCGGTGTTTCCTTCTGCTGTACACAGGGTTGCTGTGAGTTGGAACCAACTCCGTGGCACTAAACAATAACACAGTTAGGAGGGAGCAGCAAACCCTGGGCCAGGTTTGTCTTAAAGGCCTTAAAAGTCCATCTTACAGGTCCCATCCACAAACACTGCCAAAGGGTTATGAGATAATCATGGTTTTTGGCTAACAAATGTCTGAGGTAACTCTTCCCAGGGAACCTCTGAAGTGAAAAGATGAGCTGCGGCTCTGCCGCCCTCCCAAGAAGCCTGTGCCTCTGCGGACTTTCACCTCAGCCCCACCCCACACAGCTCCACGCACAGCTCAGCAGGTGGAGGTGACTATAGGGCCAGCCTGCAGGCTGCTTCTAAAGGCTCCCCAAGCCTCTAGAATGCTAATTGCTCCTAATTATCACAATGTTCTGCATATATTTTTCACAGTGTTCAGTTGGCAAGTTTCTAATCATTCATCTTAGCTGGGAAAAAAAAAAAATGATTTGAACATCTTGTTGACTAGATGTAAAATGTAAAAGGAATCCAAGAAAACGTTCACGTAACTTTTCTTATAATTATGTTACAATTTAAATGTAAATGACTACTGGATTTAAGAATGTTGTTACTGTATGTTAGATAATCAATATGTTTTCTTGAAATATTAGGTCATTATAAACATAACTTTATATATTAGGACATATGCAATTATTTAAAATCTTGACCATCTGGAAAAGGTAAAAATGTGTTACTAAGTAACCTCCGGAAACATTCACACAGTTTTATTAATATATGATTTAAAATACCATTTCATCATTGTATGTTTTAATAATAACAAGTACATACAGAATGGAAAAGAAAACTCCAAGGGGGGGAAAAACTCATTAATTCCTAGGCCATTTTTTTTTGAAGCTAACAGTTTGATTTATTCTTATCAATAATAGAATATCAATGTATAGTAGTATACGATTTAAGTTATTCCTCAAAATTAGTCTGGTTAGATTGTTAATGTTTTTTTAATCAGTATGTAAAACTTAATTGGTATAGATTTTTCTATGCTGAAAATGCAATCTTAATGAAAGATATTATGGGAGGAAAGAAAAAAGGAAGAGCAAGGAAGGCAACAAATGAATTAAGACATTTGGGAAGACAGCCTACTGATTCAGCTTAACATAGTGCTTTAATACCTGCCAGATGGCTCACCTTCTCTGCAGAGGAAGTCCTGAAAGCCCTGTTGTTTATCACAAACTCTGCTAAAGCCAAGCCTGAATATGATAACTCAACAACTCTTCAGCATTCTGAAAATTATCTCAAGTAGAAGTTGTTTAGTGATTATTCCTCTGCCTTCTACCCATACCAAAAAAATCAGAAATTATGTCAAAATTTTACTTAACATCCCACACTTTTCAAGTTCTCAAAGTATCAGTAACTGTTATAATTAAATCCTCTGCAGCAATGTTTGGCTAATGTTTTACATATTAACAGAATAAATGCCAACTAACTCCCCAAACTGCTAGCATAATTGGACTAAAATACTTGCTAATAGGTATCTGATAAGCGAAGAGCAGCCTAGGGTCTGATAAAGACCCCTGCCGAGAGCGACTTCCTCATCTATTTACCACCCGTACATTTTGTGGACTGTTTCATCTGCAAGGAAGGGATTCTACGGTTTTGCCCAGAATGTATCCTCAGGCTTACATACTTCCAGGGAGAAGGACCGAAAAGATTCCATGGCCTTCCCTACTGATGGGATCAGAAATGAAGCTGTCCAGGGGTGACAGTGAGTGGAGAGAGAAGAAGCCTGAAGAAGAGACCTTATAGTGCCCACTTGGGAGGGGGACACACAGACGGTATCAGAGGGCCCTTCCAGGCCTCCGGATATACTGCAACTCCCTCAACTTTATTCTCTGTGTTACCCTTCCAGCAGTGAAGCCCTTAAAACAAAAATGTCTGCAAAGCTCATCTGGAAGGTAAAGGGAGTTAGGAAGGAGCTACAGAGAGTTTTCCCCATTCAGAGGAAACTGAGCAGGGTGGGCAGCTGCCCCTCTGAGGGCCCCTGTGGATTTGAAATTCTATTCCCATCCCCCACAAACAGACACACACACCCCTTCGAAACAATTCATGGGCTTCTCTCAGGGAAAGGCCTTGGACTGTTTAAAACTTCATCATCATACCTCTCTCTTGGGGTGTTGTGAGGAGGCAGTAAATACTAGTTTTCTCAGGCCCTCCTCCTGCTATTATCAAGTCCACTATCCCTGTTGCACAGAAGAAGAAACTGAGGGATGGGGTTGAGTAGCACATTGAAACTGGAAGTTCAGCCAGACAAATCCATTCGGGGTTTTGTACTGACGTCCAATGCTCCTGTCTTTGAGGCTTGGTGGCATTGCCACCCCATGTGAGTGATTCCCGCTTTCTGAACACCTTCAACGCCAGGCCCCATCTGTGCTTGGGTTGGGGAGGGGTGGAGAACTGCAAGGAGAGAGAGCAGAAGAAATTCCTCCAAGACACACAGAAGCACCCCTTTAAACAACTCTGCTCCCCTTGCAACCTGCAATACCCAGGAATGTGGTGCAATTCCTTGAATAAACGACTGGGATTGTCAGCAAGCGTGAATGACAGTGATGAAACTACAAACCGAGGTCAAGTACATCTCATGTGCACCGTTACCTAGCACCGTGCCTGCCTAGTGTAGGTGGTAAATGGAGATGAGTCTCACACACACACAGTTCCACAGAATAACATCTTCGTATGAGAAGAGTGCTACTTGTATAAAACAATGAGTTTAAAAATTATAGCTAATGTAGCAACAGCTCCTACATTATCCTTTTACTTATTTAGTACTTCAGTTCAAAAGGCTAATTAGTGCTTTGTTTAAGCTACTGGAAGAGGCAGCTGAAGCTGACATGGGACCCACGGTGTATAATCTTTGGCTTATACAGTAGATGGCTAGCAGATACTCTGCTGCTTTCAATTTATAGTCTCACTGAATATTCACAACAGCCCTGGGAGATAAGTATTATTATCTCCATTTTACAAGCTAAAAACAAAGGTTGGCAGAGTTTGAATAACTGTTCGTGGTCCCATAGTTAACTATGACAGAGCCAAGGTTCAAACCCAGGTCTAACTCCAAATCCTATGTTGTGTTATAGTTAGGTGCCATCGGTTCTAAGTCCTAACAACCCTATGTACAACAGAAGGAAATACTGTAGTTATACCTGTATTTATGGACAGATGGTGGGTGTGATGCTCATGGAGGTGCCTTGCTCTGATATCCCTTCAGCAGAATCTACTGCTGGGAGTAAACATTGACAGCTTTCAGTTGCTGTATCTTTAAATCCACAGTGGATTTCACTCCTGAACCACAATTCCTTGGGGTTCCTCTCAGCTAATGTCTGAGCATGGCAGGGCACAAGAACGGAGCCACTCCCACCAGCTCTAAAACTGTGCTGTCCAATTCAGTAGCCACCTACCACACGTGGCTATCGAGCACCTAGGTCGTGGCTAGTATGACTGAAGAACTGTATGTTTAATTTCATTTAATTTTACTTAATTTAAATTTAAGTAGCCATAAGTGGCTAGTTGCTACCATACTAGACAGCACAGACACTTTCTATCGTTGAAAGTTCTATTGAGCAGCATTACCCTAAAAAACACCTCAAGGAAATCATCATGCCGATCTCTGTGCAGATCGAAAATAAAGAGTTAAAAAACTTAGCTTAGAGGCACATCCCTTTGACAGAGTAGTCTCAGAGGAATCTGCTGTCACTTGAAGACCACCAGAGGTATGGAGCTCAGGTTGCTTCTCAGAGAGCATGGATCTTAGATGAGTCAGGCACCAGGCTTCCCTGGGCTGGACACTCAGCTGGGGGAAAGGAATGGGTGCCTCAGAAAGGAAAGGTGGTATACCAAATCCAGGCTGGGTCTATTTTCTGTAAAGAGCTAGGTGGACACGATTTTATGCAGCTACCGAGTGAGAAGAAGAGAAACTAGGAGACAACTGAGGTAAAAGGTCTGAGAAGAACAGAGCTTTACGGAGGAATGCCAGGTATGAGAGGATGTCTGCATCTTCCTCTTTGCTTTCTCTTATCCTCTTGATTATCTAACTCTCTGGTGACCTTACGAAAAACCTTATTCTCCTTTTTTTCTTTCTCCTTCCAGTCACCAGAAAAAAAATATAATTGCAATAAATGTTTTAACAAAAGAACAAACAGCAAGAGACAAAATAAATAAATGGGATCTCATAAAAATTAAAAAACTTTTGTTCCTCAAAAGACTTTACAAAAAAAGTGAAAAGACAAGCTACCAACCAGGAGAATAACTTCGAAAACCATATATCGGACAAGAGTCTAATAACAAATACGTATATAAAACTTAGACAACATAACAACAAAAAGACAACCCAATCATAAAATGGGCAAAGGACTTGAATAGACATTTCACCAAAGAGGACATTCAAATGGCCACCCAACACATGAAAAGACGCTCAGCGTCATTAGCCATCAGAGAGATGCAAGTCAAAACCACAGTGAGATACCATTTCATTCCCACTACGATGTCTAAGATAAAAAAAAAAAAAAAATAACAAATAAATGTTGGTGAGCATGTGGGGAAACTGGAACCCTTACCCATTGCTGGTAGGAATGCAAATTGATATACCCATTATGGAAAATAGTGTGGCGTTTCCTCAAAAAAACTAAAAATAGAACTACCATATGACCCACCGATTCCACTTCTAGGTATATGCCCAAAAGACTTCGAAGCAGAGACTGAAAAAGAGGCTTGTACACCAGTTGTTCACTGCAGCACAATTTATAATAATGAAAAGGCAGAAACAATCTAAAAGCTCATTGACAGATGAAAGGATAAACAAAATGTGGTACATACATATACTGGAATACTACTCAGCCAGCAGGAGAAATGAAGTCTTGATACATGCTACAGTATGGATGGAGCTTGAAGACATTAGGCTAAGAGAAATAAGACAATCAAAAAAGGACAAATATTGTATAACTTTGCTTATATAAAAAGATAAGAAAAGACAAACGTATAGAGAAAGTTTATTAGTGGTTACCAGGGGCAGAAGGGAGTGGAAAGAAGAGGGCTAACGAGGATGGAAAAATTGCATTAAGGGTAAGGTTGCATAACTGATTACTGCAATTGCTGTCAATAATTTGTACACCTGTAATAAATTGAATTATCCAAAGTCATACAATAGATCATATTTGCAAAAAAAAAAAAAAAAAGAGTAGCTCCTGAGATTGCTTATATACAACCAAACACCCCAGGGGATCTGGTTCCTTGGTAGTGAGGTTTAGGGCCATGGTTTCATGGGACACCCGAGTTAACTAGCCTAATAACATGTTCAGTGCTTCTGTTCTACCTCCTAGTTCACTGCATAGTGCCTAGATTCTTAAAAGCTTGCAAGCAAGGGCGGAGCCAAGATGGCAGACTAGGCAGACGCTACCTCGGATCCCTCTTACAACAAAGACACGGAAAAACAAGTGAATCGATCACATACATAACAATCTACGAACCCTGAACAACAAACACAGATTTAGAGATGGAGAACGAACTAATACGGGGAAGCAGCGATTGTTTCCAGAGCCTGGAGCCAGCATACCAGTCAGGTACGGCACAATCACAGAGAGCTGCTCCACCCCCCTGAACGAACCCCAGGAGGGAGACCAGCCGGTTCCGCGGGCGGTGTGGGACGCAGCCGGTAGGAGAAGTCCCTGGGAGGCAGTGACTGGTCTTGGAGCAGGAAGAGCAGCGTCCCAGCCGGGGAACCGTCTCGCTGGGATTTGGACTGGACGCAGGTACGGCATAAACACGGAGAGCTGCTCCACCCCCCTGAACTAACCCCGGGAAGGGGCCCAGCTGGGTCGCGCGGGCGGCGTGGGACGCAGCTGATAGGAGAAGTCCCCGGGAGGCAGCGACTGATATTGGAGCGGGGAGAACAGCGTCCCAGCCGGGACACTCGGTCACAGCACAAGCACGGGGAGCTGCTCCACCCATCTGAACTAACCCCGGGAGGGGGCCTACCTGGTTCGCGGGGGCGGCACGGCCACGCGGCTGGAGGGAGGAGAAGTCCCCGGGAGGCAGCGACTGATTTTGGAGTCGAGAGTGCACCGTCCCAGTAGGGGAGCCTTGACACTGGGCGTGGGGCTGGAAGCGGACGATCTGACCGTGACTCCAGCGGGCCAGACCCCCCGGGCAATCTCCACAGAGCCAGCACACATAGGCGACGCGCCCGCAGGAATCTCAGATATAATATTCATTCCAAGTAAGACAAGCAACTCTGGCTATATTCTGAGGTGCTACTCACCTATCTCTCTGTCCCCTCCCCCACCCTCCCCAGGCGGGCGGCTTCATTAACATCTGAATAGCCTGAGCCAGAGGGAGAACTCTGATAGGGATCTGACTGCAGTTTTTTTTTTTAGCGGATTTTCTGGAAAAACTAGTTTCCCAGTGATGGCTTGGAGACAACAATCCATATCAAACCACTTAAAGAAGCAGACCATGACAGCTTCTCCAACCCCCCAAACAAAAGAATCAAAATCTTTCCCAAATGAAGATACAATCCTGGAATTATCAGATACAGAATATAAAAAACTAATTTACAGAATGCTTAAAGATATCACAAATGAAATTAGGATAACTGCAGAAAAAGCCAAGGAACACACTGATAAAACTGTTGAAGAACTCAAAAAGATTATTCAAGAACATTGTGGAAAAATTAATAAGTTGCAAGAATCCACAGAGAGACAACATGTAGAAATCCAAAAGATTAACAATAAAATTACAGAATTAGACAACACACTAGGAAGTCAGAGGAGCAGATTCGAGCAATTAGAATGCAGACTGGGACATCTGGAAGACCAGGGAATCAACACCAACATAGCTGAAAAAAAATCAGATAAAAGAATTAAAAAAAAATGAAGAAACCCTAAGAATTATGTGGGACTCTATCAAGAAGGATAACCTGCGGATGATTGGAGTCCCAGAAGAGGGAGGGGGGACAGAAAACACAGAGAAAATAGCTGAAGAACTCCTGACACAAAACTTCCCTGACATCATGAAAGACGAAAGGATATCTAGCCAAGATGCTCATCGAACCCCATTTAAGATTGATCCAAAAAGAAAAACACCAAGACATATTATCATCAAACTCACCAAAACCAAAGATAAACAGAAAATTTTAAAAGCAGCCAGGGAGAAAAGAAAGGTTTCCTTCAAGGGAGAATCAATAAGAATAAGTTCAGACTACTCAGCAGAAACCATGCAGGCAAGAAGGGAATGGGACGACATATACAGAACACTGAAGGAGAAAAACTGCCAGCCAAGGATCATATATCCAGCAAAACTCTCTCTGAAATATGAAGGCGAAATTAAGATATTTACAGACAAACACAAGTTTAGAGAATTTACAAAAACCAAACCAAAGCTACAAGAAATACTAAAGGATATTGTTTGGTCAGAGAACCAATAATATCAGATATCAGCACAACACAAGGTCACAAAACAGAACGTCCTGATATCAACTCAAATAGGGAAATCACAAAAACAAACAAATTAAGATTAATTAAAAAAAAAAAATACACATAACAGGGAATCATGGAAGTCAACAGGTAAAAGATCACAATAATCAAAAAGAGGGACTAAATATAGGAGGCACTGAACTGCCATATGGAGAGTGATACAAGGCGATATAGAACAATACAAGTTAGGTTTTTACTTAGAAAAATAGGGGTAAATAATAAGGTAACCACAAAAAGGTATAACAACTCTATAACTCAAGATAAAAGCCAAGAAAAACGTAACGACTCAGCTAACATAAAGTCAAGCACTATGAAAATGAGGATCTCACAATTTACTAAGAAAAACGCCTCAGCACAAAAAAGTACGTGGAAAAATGAAATTGTTGACAACACACATAAAAAGGCATCAAAATGACAGCACTAAAAACTTATTTATCTATAATTACCCTGAATGTAAATGGACTAAATGCACCAATAAAGAGACAGAGAGTCACAGACTGGATAAAGAAACACGATCCATCTATATGCTGCCTACAAGAGACACACCTTAGACTTAGAGACACAAACAAACAAAAACTCAAATGATGGAAAAAAGCATATCAAGCAAACAATAAGCAAAAAAGAAGAGGAGTAGCAATATTAATTTCTGACAAAATAGACTTTAGACTTGAATCCACCACAAAGGATAAAGAAGGACACTATATAATGATAAAAGGGACAATTGATCAGGAAGACATAACCATATTAAATATTTATGCACCCAATGACAGGGCTGCAAGATACATAAATCAAATTTTAACAGAATTGAAAAGTGAGATAGATACCTCCACAATTATAGTAGGAGACTTCAACACACCACTTTCGGAGAAGGACAGGACATCCAGTAAGAAGCTCAATAGAGACACGGAAGATCTAATTACAACAATCAACCAACTTGACCTCATTGACTTATACAGAACTCTCCACCCAACTGCTGCAAAGTATACTTTTTTTTCTAGCGCACATGGAACATTCTCTAGAATAGACCACATATTAGGTCATAAAACAAACCTTTGCAGAGTCCAAAACATCGAAATATTACAAAGCATCTTCTCAGACCACAAGGCAATAAAACTAGAGATGAATAACAGAAAAACTAGGGAAAAGAAATCAAATATTTGGAAAATGAACAATACCCTCCTGAAAAAAAGACTGGGTTATAGAAGACATCAAGGAGGGAATAAGGAAATTCATAGAAAGCAACGAGAATGAAAATACTTCCTATCAAAACCTCTGGGACACAGCAAAAGCAGTGCTCAGAGGCCAATTTATATGATAAATGCACACATACAAAAAGAAGAAAGAGCCAAAATCAGAGAACTGTCCCTACAACTTGAACAAATAGAAACTGAGCAACAAAAGAATCCATCAGGCACCAGAAGAAAACAAATAATAAAAATTAGAGCTGAACTAAATGAATTAGAGAACAGAAAAACAATTGAAAGAATTAACAAAGCCAAAAGCTGGTTTTTTGAAGAAATTAACAAAATTGATAAACCATTGGCTAGACTGACTAAAGAAATACAGGAAAGGAAACAAATAACCCGAATAAGAAATGAGAAGGACCACATCACAACAGAACCAAATGAAATTAAAAGAATCATTTCAGATTATTATGAAAAATTGTACTGTAACAAATTTGCAAACCTAGAAGAAATGGATGAATTCCTGGAAAAACACTACCTACCTAAACTAACACATTCAGAAGTAGAACAACTAAATAGACCCATAACAAAAAAAGATTGAAATGGTAATCAAAAAACTCCCAACAAAAAAAAGCCCTGGCCCGGACGGCTTCACTGCAGAGTTCTACCAAACTTTCAGAGAAGAGTTAACACCACTACTACTAAAGGTATTCCAAAGCATAGAAAATGACGGAATACTACCCAACTCATTCTATGAAGCCACCATCTCCCTGATACCAAAACCAGGTAAAGACATTACAAAAAAAGAAAATTATAGACCTATATCCCTCATGAACATTGATGCAAAAATCCTCAACAAAATTCTAGCCAATAGAATCCAACAACACATCAAAAAAATAATTCACCCTGATCAAGTGGGATTTATACCAGGTATGCAAGGCTGGTTTAATATCAGAAAAACCATTAATGTAATCCACCACATAAATAAAACAAAAGACAAAAACCACATGATCTTATCAATTGATGCAGAAAAGGCATTTGACAAAGTCCAACACCCATTTATGATAAAAACTCTTACCAAAATAGGAATTGAAGGAAAATTCCTCAACATAATAAAGGGCATCTAAGCAAAGCCAACAGCCAATATCACTCTAAATGGAGAGAACCTGAAAGCATTTCCCTTGAGAACGGGAACCAGACAAGGATGCCCTCTATCACCGCTCTTATTCAACATTGTGCTGGAAGTCCTAGCCAGGGCAATTAGGGTAGGCAAAGAAATAAAAGGTATCCGGATTGGCAAGGAAGAAGTAAAGTTATCACTATTTGCAGATGACATGATTATATACACAGAAAACCCTAAGGAATCCTCCAGAAAACTACTGAAACTAATAGAAGAGTTTGGCAGAGTCTCAGGTTATAAAATAAACATACAAAAATCACTTGGATTCCTCTACATCAACAAAAAGAACACCGAAGAGGAAATCACCAAATCAATATCATTCACAGTAGCCCCCAAGAAGATAAGATACTTAGGAATAAATCTTACCAAGGATGTATAAGAGCTATACAAAGAAAACTACAAAGCTCTACTACAAGAAATTCAAAAGGACATACTTAAGTGGAAAAACATACCTTGCTCATGGATAGGAAGACTTAACATAGTAAAAATGTCTATTCTACCAAAAGCCATCTATACATTTAACGCACTTCCGATCCAAATTCCAATGTCATATTTTAAGGGGATAGAGAAACAAATCACCAATTTCATACGGAAGGGAAAGAAGCCCTGGATAAGCAAAGCACTACTGAAAAAGAAGAAGAAAGTGGGAGGCCTCACCTTACCTGACTTCAGAACCTATTATACAGCCACAGTAGTCAAAACAGCCTGGTACTGGTACAACAACAGGCACATAGACCAATGGAACAGAATTGAGAACCCAGACATAGATCCATCCACGTATGAGCAGCTGATATTTGACAAAGGACCAGTGTCAATTAATTGGGGAAAAGATAGTCTTTTTAACAAATGGTGCTGGCATAACTGGATATCCATTTGCAAAAAAATGAAACAGGACCCATACCTCACACCATCCACAAAAACTAACTCCAAGTGGATCAAAGACCTAAACATAAAGACTAAAACGATAAAGATCATGGAAGAAAAAATTGGGACAACCCTAGGAGCCCTAATACAAGGTATAAACAGAATACAAAATATTACCAAAAATGATGAAAAGAAACCGGATAACTGGGAGCTCCTAAAAATCAAACACCTATGCTCATCTAAAGACTTCTCCAAAAGAGTAAAAAGACCACCTACAGATTGGGAAAGAATTTTCAGCTATGACATCTCCGACCAGCGCCTGATCTCTAAAATCTACATGATTCTGTCAAAACTCAACCACAAAAAGACAAACAACCCAATCAAGAAGTGGGCAAAGGATATGAACACACATTTCACTGAAGAAGATATTCAGGCAGCCAACAGATACATGAGAAAATGCTCTCGATCATTAGCCATTAGAGAAATGCAAATTAAAACTACGATGAGATTCCATCTCACACCAGCAAGGCTGGCATTAATCCAAAAAACACAAAATAATAAATGTTGGAGAGGCTGCAGAGAGATTGGAACTCTCATACACTGCTGGTGGGAATGTAAAATGGTACAACCACTTTGGAAATCTATCTGGCATTATCTTAAACAGTTAGAAATAGAACTACCATACAACCCAGAAATCCCACTCCTGGGAATATACCCTAGAGATACAAGAGCCTTCATACAAACAGATATATGCACACCCATGTTTATTGCAGCTCTGTTTACAATAGCAAAAAGTTGGAAGCAACCAAGGTGTCCATCAACGGATGAATGGGTAAAAAATTGTGGTATATTCACACAATGGAATACTACGCATTGATAAAGAACAGTGGCGAATCTCTGAAACATTTCATAAGATGGAGGAACCTGGAAGGCATTATGCTGAGCAAAATTAGTCAGAGGCAAAAGGACAAATATTGTATAAGACCACTATTATAAGATCTTGAGAAATAGTAAACCTGAGAAGAACACATACTTTTGTGGTTACGAGGGGGGGAGGGAGGGAGGGTGGGAGAGGGTTTTTTTATTGATTAATCAGTAGATAAGAACTGCTTTAGGTGAAGGGAAAGACAACACTCAATACATGGAAGGTCAGCTCAATTGGACTGGACCAAAAGCAGAGAAGTTTCCGGGATAAAATGAATGCTTCAAAGGTCAGCGGAGCAAGCGCGGGGGTCTGGGGAACATGGTTTAAGGGGACTTCTAAGTCAATTGGCAAAATAATTTTATTATGAAATCATTCTGCATCCCACTTTGAAATGTGGCGTCTGGGGTCTTAAATGCTAACAAGCGGCCATCTAAGATGCATCAATTGGTCTCAACCCACCTGGAGCAAAGGAAAATGAAGAACACCAAGGTCACACGACAACTAAGAGCCCAAGAGACAGAAAGGGCCACATGAACCAGAGACCTACATCATCCTGAGACCAGAAGAACTAGTTGGTGCCCGGCCACAATCGATGATTGCCCTGACAGGGAGCACAGCAGAGGACCCCTGAGGGAGCAGGAGATCAGTGGGATACAGACCCCAAATTCTCATAAAAAGACCAAACTTAATGCTCTGACTGAGACTAGAGGAATCCCGGCGGCCATGCTCCCCAGACCTTCTGTTGGCACAGGACAGGAACCATCCCCGAAGACAACTCATCAGACATGAAAGGGACTGGTCAGCGGGTGGGAGAGAGACGCTGATGAAGAGTGAGCTAATTATATCAGGTGGACACTTGAGATTGTGTTGGCAACTCTTGTCTGGAGCGGGGATGGGAGGATATAGAGAGAGGGAAGCCGGCAAAATTGTCAAGAAAGGAGAGACTGAAAGGGCTGACTCAAGAGGGAGAGAGCAAGTGGGAGTAGGGAGTGAGATGTATGTAAACTTATATGTGACAGACTGATTGGATTTGTAAACGTTCACTTGAAGCTTAATAAAAGTTATTATAAATAAATAAATAAAATACGAAAAAAAAAAAAAAAAGCTTGCAAGCAGCCATCCAAGGCACACCAACTGGTCTCTATTCACCTGGAGCAACAGAGGAAGGAGGAGAGTCAGGAATAGAAGGAGGATATGGAATGTGTGGTTAAATGCCTCCATGAATAACTGCCTCCACTGCCATGAGACCAGAAGAATTGGATGGTGCCCAGTGACCATTACTGGATATTTTGATCAAAGATTCCATAGAGGAATCCTTATCAAAAAGGAGAAAATGCAGAATGTAATTTTAAATTCTCATGGACTTCAGAATTTCTGAAGCCATGGAGGGTGGATGGAGCTCTGAAACTATTACCCTGAGATAATCTTTAAACCTTAAATTAAAGCCATTCCTGAAGTCTTCTTAAAACTGAACAATAGTTTAACTTAACTAGTAAAAAAAAAAAAGGTCCGCCTTGAGCACTACTCTCTGTGGGATGGAATTGACAATGGCAACTTGAAAGATTAGATAGGAATCTTAGGAGACCATGAGTTTATGTTAATGAGGGAAGAACAACTCAGAAAAGGACGGTGAGAGTGGTTGTACAACTAAAGAATGCAATCAGTATCACTGAATTGTACATGTAGAAATTGTTGAATTGGTTGGTGTGTTTTGCTGTGTATATTTTCTATAATGACAACAAAATAAATAAAATTAAAATAAATGCTTTATTTCTTTTATGTATTAAACTCTTATGTTTATTGTTCTTCAAACAGATTAATCGGACATTAGATTTTTTCTTTCCCAAAAAGAGTTAACTACTCCTTTAACATGTATTATGGCCCTCGGTTAACATTCTTTCATAAGGACAGAGGGTCAATGGCAAGGGGGGTTTACAATATACATTTCACTTGCATCAAAGGTATTTTCACAGAAGAAGAGTGGCTAACTTTAGATTTCCTGTGTAAAGTAAAAATAAAACACTTACAAACAATCAAAAACACTTATAAAATGTGTATACACAATTCTACTTACTAAGGAGACATAATCAAGGCAAAGGTCTTTTCATAAAACAATCAACTTTAGGAGATGTTTAAATATTAATGTCTGTTCTCTTCTTTATCAGCCATTAGCCTGAATTGATATTCAAGCCAGGATACAAGAAAACAAAGGATTCCTATCGACAGTTTTAAAATCTGTAGCTTCAATTACCAGTTAGGTTTTCATTAACGGGTTTTATAAATTGCTCTTCAAAATGTGTTGAATTATTATGTTCAACTGGGGGCACTTGAGTTTTCATATACAGTTTAAAAACGCACACTTCAGAAACACAGATGTTCTACCAAGTCCTCACATGCCTACTCCCAGCTAAACTCAACCTCCAAGCTTTAAAAAGATTTTCTAAACTGTTAAGTACTAAATAAATAAATGATATTATACATTCACATCTGGTTCTCTCACAATTGAGGGCATGTTAATATAGACATTAAACATCTGGATGGGTAGGGGGAGAGGAGAAGGGAAGATCTATTTGGAAGCTTTTGGCTGCCATGACAACTGAAATGTGATGTCTCCCAAACATTTCTGTCTCTGCTCATTTACTTTTAACACCACCACAGCCCTTTCATTTGTATTCTAAAAGTGCTGAGTAGGTACCATTTTAAAACAACAATCATCACAGTAAGTAATATTGATATACAGAAAACAGGCTCCTAGGGATGTTTCTCTTGCTTGTGGCCTACTTTAAAGCCAGTGGGCAGGACAAATCCTTTCTATTTGCAGTGATACAGTTAAATTATTTGGGATTTTTCTGGCTTTTAGACATGAAAGTCCTCTATTTCTGAGTTACTCATGGAATAGCTCTTAATGAAAATGGCTCTCTCCATTATTTCTCCTTTGAAGCAGTCTCCTTTCCAAGAGTTCAAAATTTTATCAGTATTCTAAATAACATAAGCAGGGACAATAACAATTACAGTTTCCAAGTATTAATGTTTCCTATATGACATTATGTGCAATGTACTTTATTTTTTTCCCAGTTCAGCTTTGTACAGGTGTACAACTTATGGACAGCAATTACAATAATTGGCTGTGCAACCCTTAATCATTGCGGTTTTTCCAGCACTGTTAACACCCCCCTTTCTGCCTCCCCTCTAACCCGGTAACCACTAATAAACTTTGGTCCCTATACATTTACCTTTCCTTGTCTTTTTTTTTTTTAAATGTAAGTGAGGTCATACAATATTTGTCTTTTTGTAATTGGCTTATTTCATTCAGCATAATATCTTCAAGTGTCATCCACATCATAGCATGGATCAAAATTTTGTTTTTTCTACTGGCTGAGTAGTATTCCATTGTGTGTATGTGCCACATTTCGTTTATCCATTCATCTGTTGATGGACATTTAAGTTGTTTCCATCTTTTGGCTATTGTGAATAGTGCTGCAACAAACCACTGGTGTACAAGTCTGTTTGAGTTTCTGCTTTCACGTCTTTTGGGAGTGGAATTGCTGGGTATGGTGGCTCTATTTTTAGTTTTTTGACGAACTGCCACACTATTTCCCACAACAGCTGTGCCAGTTTGCATTCCCACCAACAACGGATAAGAGTTCCAAATTCTCCACAGCCTCAGCTGCAATGTACTTTAGATATACTATTTCATTTATTCTGCAAAACCACCTATAAAGTTGGTGTATCTCATTGTTAAGGAAAACTGAACTATGGAGAAAGGTACAACATTCACTCAACAAATATTTACTGAGTGCCTACCACGTGGTAGGTGCTTCTCTAGGCACAGGACTATAATGGTAAGCATTTTAGGATGTCTCTACTCCCACAGGCAAGACTAAGGCAAACAAACAGTAAGAGGGACAGAGGCAAGAACAAAATCTAAGACTGTTTGACTTTGAAAAAAAAAATCAAAACCTCATCTGATTGAGGCTTAGAGTCATCTTTGATTCATCTCTTGCTATCACATCCTATATATCCAATTGTGTTGACTCCAGGACAAAATAAATCCAGAGTATGATCACTGCTATCCACTCTAATCCAACTCACAACCATCTCTCATCTTGACTATTGCATCACTTCATAAGTGATATCCCAGGTCCTGTTTTCAAGAAAACAGCCAAACAGGTCTTATTAAATGTAAGTCAACACTTGGATGAACAACCTGAAAAGGAAATTATGAAGACCTAAATAAATGGAAAAAGATCTTGTGTTCACGGACTGGAAGACTTAATGTTCTTAAAATGGCAACCATCCCTAAACTGATCTACAGGTTCAGCATAATCTCTATCAACATTCAAATGGCCTTTTTTGCAGAAATTGACAAACTGATCCTAAAATGCACATGGAAATTAAAGGAACCCGGAAGAGCCAAAAATATTTTCAAAAAGAAGAACAAAGTTGGAAGACTCACTTCCCAATTTCAAAACTTACTATGATCCTACAGGAGCAACAAAAGAAACAATAGATAAATTGGACTTTATCAAAATTAAAAACTTCTGTGCTTCAAAGGATAGTCCCAAGAAAGTGAAAAAACAACCTATAAAATGGGAGAAACTATGTGTAAATCATATATTTGATAAGGGTCTAGTATCCAGAATACATAAAGAACTTTTAAAACTCAATGGCAAAATGATAAACAACTCAAGTTTAAAAATGGGCAAAGGACTTTAACACAGACATTTCTCCAAAGAAGATACACAAATGGCCAACGAGTCCATTAAAAGATGTTCAACATTGTTAGTCATTAAGGAAATGCAAATCAAAATCACAACAACACACCACTTCTCATCCACTAGAATGGTTATAATAGTCAAAAAAAAAAAAAAAAACCTAGAAAATAACAAGTGTTGGCCAGAATTTTGAGGAAAAACTCATGTCCATCAGTTGATGAGTGGATAAAGAAAATGTGGTATATCTATGCAATGGAATATTATTCAACCATAAGGAAGAAAAAGTACTGATGCATCCTGCAACGTGGATGGACGGACCCTGAGTGTGCTGTGCTGAGTGAAGGAAGCCAGACACACAGGACTGCATATCGTATGATTCCAGCCATACGAATTATCTAGAATAGGCAAATCCATAGATATGGAGGTTGACTGGTGGTTTCCAGGGGCTAGGGGGGAGGCAGGAATGGGAAAGGATTCCTGATGAGTACAGAGCTTTTGGGGGGTGATGAAAATGTTCTAGAATTAGAGATTGGTAATAGTTGCATCGTCTTGTGAATGTATTAAAAACCACAGAAATGTATGCTTTAAAATAACCTATTTTTTGGTGTGTGAATTATATCTCAAC
The DNA here is from genome assembly GCF_030014295.1 of Loxodonta africana. NCBI lineage: Eukaryota > Metazoa > Chordata > Mammalia > Proboscidea > Elephantidae > Loxodonta > Loxodonta africana. The sequence continues at coordinate 62,524,028 of NC_087358.1, forward strand.
TTTATAAAACAGTACAGAGGTCCCATGTGCCCTTGCCCAGTCTCCCCTGATGTTAATATCCTATGTAACCGCAGTATGTTATCAAAACCAGGAAATTGACATTGGTGCAATCTACAGACTTATTCGAATTTCACCAGCTTCTACATGTACTTACGTGTGTGTGTATGTCTGTATAAGGAACCCTGGTGGCGCAGCGGTTAAGTGCTCAGCTGCTAACCGAAAGGTCAGCCATCCAAAGCCAACTGCCAATCCTTAGAAGAAAGATGTGGCAATCTGCTTCCATAAAGATTACAGCCTTGGAAACCCTATGGAGCAGTTCTACTCTGTCCTATAGGGCCACTATGAGTCAGAATCAACTGGACAGCAACTGGTGTTTTGGGTAATCGTGTATAGCCCTATGCAGTTTTATCACATGCTTAGATTCGTGTAACCACAATGCATCAAGGTACAGAACAGTTCCTTCACACAATGGAATCACTCCTGGTACCCATTTATAGGATGTGGAACAAAGGACATTACTGTTGATGTCAGATGGATCCTTGCTGAACAGAAAGATATTTACCTGTGTTTTATTAACTGTACCTAGACCAAGAGCTCTACTCTGTTCTATAAGGTCGCTATGAGTTGGAATCAACTCGATGGCAATAGGAGAATGGGAGACCAAGAGCCTGTTGACCAAACAGAACAAGGGGATACTGTGTGGTTTAAAATCAGGAAAGGTATAGGTCAGGGTTGTATCCCTTCACCACATTTATTCAATCTGTATGCTGAGCAAATAATCCGAGAAGCTGGACTATCTGAAGAAGAACGTGGCATCAGCACTGAGGAAGACTCATTAACAACCTGCAGATGACACGCAAATATGCAGATGACACAATCTTGCTTGTTAAAAGCAAAGAGGACTTGAAGTCTGATGAATATCAAAGACTAAGGCCTTTGGAATGGATTACACCTCAACATAAAGAAAACAAAAATCCTCACAAGTGGACCAGTAAGCAACACCACGATAAACAGAAACGATTTAAGTTATCAAGGATTTTATTTTTACTTGGGTCCACAATCAACACCCATGGTAGCAATAGTCAAGAAATAAAACAACATATTGCATCGGGCAAATCTGCTACAAAAGGCCTCTTTAAGGTGTTAAAAAGCAAAGATGTCACTTCGAGGATCAAGGTGTGTCTGATCCAAGCCATGGTATTTTCAATCACCTCATACGCACGCGAAACTTAGACAATGAATAAAGAAGACAGAAGAAATGATGTATTTGAATTATGGTGTTGGCAAAGAATAATGAATATACCACAGACTGCCAGAAGAACGAACAAATTTGTCTTGGAAGAAGTACAGCCAAAATGCTCCTTAGAAGCCAGGATGGTGAGACTTCATCTCATGTACTTGGGACACACTATCAGGAAGGACCAGTCCCTGGAGAAAGACATCATGCTTGAGAAAGTGGAGGGTTAGCAAAAAAGAGGAAGACCTTCAATGAGATGGATTGCCACAGTGGCTGCAACAATGGGCTCAAACAGAGCAATAATTGTGAGGATGGCGCAGTACCAGGCAGAGTTTCGTCCTGTAGTACATAGGATCGTTCTGAGCCGGAACCAACTCGAGAACACCTAACAACAACATCCCTTTACAGCCACACCTCGCCTGTCCCCAGCCCCTGGTAGCCACTGATCCGTTCTCCATCTCTATACTTCTTGTCATTTCGAAATATGTAGATGTGGCTTTTTGGGATTGGCTTTCTTCACTCTGCACAGTGCCCTTGAGATTCGTCCATGTTATTCCATGTGTCCATGGTTAGTTCCTTTTGATGCAATAACATTGTTACTAAATGAAAATTAGAGGTACTTCTAATGGAACTCTGGTGTCTCCCTGAGGGTAAGTGGGTCAATGTCAGGTTACACTGGAAGAAAAAGCACTTTTGGTTTAGGAGTTGGAAAGTTACTTCCTCAAAGAGGCCTGCCCTGACCATCTATTCTGCAATAACCTTTTTGTTGGCTAGTCTCTTATTTTCTCCATAGAATTTATCTGTGCCTGATATGCATATACATATATATATATAATTTTTTTTTTTTGGTAAATTTTACTTGTTTTATCACCCCCACTGGCACAGAGATGGGACCTGGTGGGCCGTGCTCACCTGCAAACCCCCTGCACCTAGCTGGGCCCCGGCCACCCAGTAGGAAGTCAGTCAGTATTTACTGTATGAGCATGCAGTAGATGCTGCCAGAACCTCCTCAAGCCCTCTGTCCTGGCCACTTCAGCGTACACTGGCTGCTCTGCAGACACCCAGAACTGACGTTTCTTTAATGAAGGATTATTTTCTGGCCTCCAGAACTCACATTGCCCCCCACACTACAAGCCCAAACTGATGAAGAATTGAGGGCCCCAAGAGCAGCCCTCATCCAGCAGCTGATGGAAGTTGGTGTATCAATACCCCAGCTCCCTCTTCCTGGGAGTGGAGTCACTCTGTGGGGTGCTCTACACTGGCCCCACAGTTCCTGGTGAGATTCACCTCCAGCTGCCCAGAGGGGTAACTATCTCAACTACAACCTTTACTGGCTGCCTTCCCTCCCCTATCTCACACCTCTACTTTCCTAATGGTGTTTCCTTCGCTAAATAAATTAACCTCAAAAAAAAAAAAGTAAGTCAGATCATATCACTCTCCTGCTCCAAACCCTGCAAAGGCTCCCACCTCACAGGAAATAAAATCTTAAGTCCTCACAGTGGCCAGCAGGGCCCTACGCAGTGTGGCTCCATATCACAGCATCTCCTACCACTCATTTTGTTTCCTCTTCTCCAGCCAGACTGGCTTCACAGCTTTCTCTCAAACGTGCCTGGTACCCTCTCACCTCAAGGTCTTGCATTTGTGTTCCTTCTGCCTCGCACTCTCATCCATAGATAGCTTCATGACTTGTTTCTTCACTTCCTCCAGTCTTTATGCAGAGGTTACCATCTTAGAAAGGTCTTCCCTGATCACTGCATTTATGATTGCAACCTTCCTCTAACATTCTCTGTTCTCTCTTTCATGCTTTGTTATTCCCCACGGTATACAGCATCAATTGACATATGTTCTACCTATTTGTTTTGCTTACTGGCTGCCTCTCCCAGCTCTCACCAGCTCCAGAGAGCGGATTATCTCTTCCCAGCTTCCATTCAGTGATATCATGTGGGTAGCTTGAAATCGGTCATGGTGGAAGTATTTATACCATAAGATTGTAAATGCTCTAAATTAGTACTGTTTCCCCTGAGAGCTGAATTACTAGCATAGCACTCTCCCCCTAAGAATATATGGCCCTCCCCTACAAGAAAATACGCTTCATGAAGGCAGAGTTCTTGTCTATTTTTTTCACTACTTTTTCCCCAGGACCTACAGTGTTTGGCACATTGTAGGAGCTAGATAAATATTTGCTGAATGAATTAATTATTTTACTGAAACTCCCATACTTGAGATTTAAAGAGCACCAGAATGCCAAACCTCTATTTTCAGAACAACTATAAACATGTTCTTATGGTTTGGAAAACCTGACCATTTCCCTGGGCCTCCTCCATCCATTCATAACATGGGCCCCTCTCCACCCACAAGACTCAGGAGCAGAAGGTACAGACTTGCTCCCCGGAAACATTTCTGACAAAAGGCAAAGTGACAAATTGGGAAAAGCATCACAAAGCTGGTTTTTCACTTTTAGTGTAACTTGTTAAAACAAGTATTATACTATAGATACGGTGTGGTATGTATAAAATTGTAGGAAAACATATGAGCTCCTTTAAAACACACTGTTTAGAATGTGAAACCATTTTTAGGATTCAAGGTGCAGTTTAACAGACGCCCTGAAAGAAACAGCAATCTGACAAGGACTTGTTAAGGAAAAAAGGTTATTCTTTCATACACACTAAGGATAACTGTGGTGAGTAAAATGTTTCTATCAGAGAACATCCTGAACCTACGTAAAGGTGTTAATAGGGACTTAACCAGATTTAAATGAAAATAGTAGAAGTGGTCAGACTTCTGTCAGGAAGGTGGGAGAGTTTGTAACACAGAAAATAGAGTAGAGGGGTAAAAGGGTAAACATAAATACTGCTGATGTCAGTTTAGGAGTCCTGGTTGGGTAGCGGTTAAGATCTTGACTGCTAATCAAAATGTCAGCAGTTCAAATCCACTAGCTGGGCCTTGGAAACTGAAACTCTATGGGGCAGTTCTACTCTGTCCTACAGGGTTGCTACGAGTTAGAATCAACTCGATGGCAACAGACTTTACACATGTCAGATTGGAGTCCCTGGGTGGTGCGAATGTTAATGCACTCAGCAGCAGCTAACTGAAAATTTGGAGGTTTAAGTCCACCCAGAGGTACCTCAGAAGAAAGGTCTGGTGACCTACTTCTGAAAAGTCAGCCGCTGGAAACCCTACGGAGTACGTTTTTACTCTGACAAACAGGGGATCCCCAAGAGTTAGTCAACCCCCCGAGGCAACTGGCAGTGGGGTGGATGTCAATTTGCTTTCTTGCCTTTTCCCTTTCTTTCCATCCCATGTGAGACACATGTGCTTTCAGCAAGCACAAAACTGTCTTCTGCTGTCACTGAGGAATAGGTGGAGGCTGCAGCCTTCTCCTGCAGACGCCCTGCCAAGACTCCCGGGATGGCCCACGTTTTACTCCTTATTGTTGGGCCCCTTCTCCAACGTCAGTGCCAGCTTACCCACCTCCCTTCCATCATGTGAATTTCTACCACCCCTTCCAATCTCTGCCAGCTTCTCTGCCATTAACCATTCCCTTCCTTCTTCTCAAATTACCATGTGGCTGTCACAGAGCAGGCGGTCAATAACTGTTAGCCCTCCTTTGCTGTTCTTATCTGTTACCCGACATTCCCGCAGTGTCTGCATCTTTCATACAGTCAGGATAACCATTTACTGATACTGCTCCTTCTTATGGTCAGCAAACCAACAACTCACAATCAACCACTTTTTTAAAAAAACTTCTCTAGTTTGTGCATATTTGTAATTAAAGTTTTCTTTTTTCCCTTCACTCTTACATAAGACATTCATTATCCTGATCTACACCTTAAACAGAGGGAGTCCTGGTGGCACAGTTGTTAAGCACTCACCTGCTAACTGAACGTTAGTGGTTCCAACCCAACCACTGCTCCAAGGAAGAAAGATGTGGCAGTCTGCTTCCATAAAGATTACAGCCTTGGAAACCCCATGGGGCAGTTCTATTCTGTCCTATAGGGCCACTATGAGTCAAAATCAACTTGATGGCAGTGGGGTTTGGTTTGGGTATACCTTAAATAACTCAGTTGAAAATTTATAGTTTGATAGCTTAGAAGTTCCTTATTATTTTCATAAATTTTCTCACCTAGTTGGAGCCCAAGTGTTCGGCTGCTAATCAAAAAGGTCAGCAGTTCGAATCTACCAGCCACTCCTTGGAAATCCTATGGGGCAGTTCTAATATGTCCTATAAGGTCTCTACGAGTTGGAATCGACTCAACAACAACAGAATTGGTTTTGGTTTAGTAGTTCTAGGAGTTTAGTAAATAGTCACTTTCACTTCATTTACATTTTTATAAGCAGTTTACATTTGAGTTGTAATGAGTAACTCTGGGTCTGAGTTACATTATTGCAGATACACAACTTGAGCTTTCTGAAAAGAGCCCGCCACTACTCACACTGCTTCCTCTCACCTAATAACAACAAATTTAGAGATAAGGTAAAAGTCTAAGATTCAAATCTGAAAGGCAGATAAAATACGACACACGTAGTACCTGGTTATCTTTCCCCCATTTAATTTCACACTTGCATTTGGGGAAAAAAAAAAGTTAGTTTCTTCTTTTTAACATAAACCAAGCCATAAAGTCCTTTTTATTTTAATCTTTTTATAGATTCTCAAAAAAAAGCTTATACACATTATAATTTCACTGAAAAGTGATAAATATTACATAATAATTAATGTAAGGTATGTCAACAAAACATTAAAAATGACCATTATGTACCCAAGAAAATATTTAATCCACTGCACTCTTAGGGATTTCATTTATACAAGAACTTTTCCCATCTCTTGTTCATCAAGTATGAAACCCTTTGCTGTCGAGTCGATTCCAACTCGTAGCGAGCCTATGGGACAGAGTAGAACTGCCCCACAGGGTTTCCAAGCAGCAGCTGGTGGATCCAAACTGCTGACTTTTGGTCAGCAGCCGAGCTCTTAACCGCTGCAGTACCAGAGCTTCTCATCAAGTATAGAGCTAGATGAATTACAGCGTCTGGTCCTAAACATTAACGATAAAGTTATTTTCACATACACGACTTCCTATTAGTTGCTCAGTTTTGGAATTTTGCACCCTCTCACAAGTATATTAAAATCCTAGAGTTTCACTTTGACCATTTAAATTTATGTGGCAGATTTCCAAATGCTGAGAGCTGCAAAGTGCCTGTTCTTAGCACATGATAGCAACCATCTGCCCTGGCCCTCAGGACAGGATCAAGATATGCCTCCAATGTGATATTAGGACGTCAAAGCAACTCTTGGCATTTACGTAATGTTTTTTTTTTTTTGCGACATTTTGCAAGTATAAACTGGTTCTAGCCTTTCCAAACTGGGACCCACCTAATCGCATGCAGGTGAACACCTTTCTTTTGCTGTGTATTCAACTGTGCGTTCTTGTAGTTATTCTCTCTCTCACTCTCTTTCTCTCTCATACACACACACACAAGCAACACACAACTAAACTGTGATTGAATCATGCTGGTACCCAAGAAAGGCTAGAAGTTTGGCACCCATTCAAGCCAGTACTTTAAAAATATTCATTCAACATTTATTAAGTGGGGTTGAGGAAAACTTATTTTCTATTAAAAAAAAGTGTGTATCTCTTCATATTTAGTTAACAGGGTTAGTTCATGGACTCAGTGAACATATCACTTTCACTTCAACATCTTTTATTTCACAATTTTTCAGTATCTTATTACTGGCCAGCATTACATACTCGTATTCACCAGGGCAGAGGTAATTCTCTCATATACAATTACAAAGTTACAAAATAGATTTGAAAGTTCTTTTTTGCTTTGCTTGTTTGTTTACTTGCATGTTGGCAAAACATTTCCCATTTTCCACGGTTGTTTTCATACTTCTTTTGTGATTTACCAAACCGGGAAAAGCCTTGGAAAACATACCAATGAGTTGTAAATTCAGATACTAAAAATAAATCACTCATTTCAAATAAACAGTTCTATACCAAGCATTACTCAGCATAGACATTTTCTGACTGTGTGCTGTCAAATTCAGGTGAGTCTGAGCCCAGACGGTGGCAAGGCTCGCTGTCAAAGTGTACAAAATACTCAACACGGATTGTTGTCCATCTTCCCACCTCCACTTGAGGGGTGTGAAGTAAATTTTGTTTTTCCAATTCCCTAAGTGTTGCTGTGTGTGGAAACGTGAGTTAACAGGTGCCAAGTTTCCCATCTATACCAATGGGATTCCAGCAAAAAGTGCCAGGGAAGTTGCCATTCTTTAGCCCTGCTCTGCTCACCCAGACGTGCATCCACAGATCCATCTGGGAGGCATCAAGAATTATAATACTTAGAAGAATAATCCCTCAGTCTGAATGTTTAAATGTTAAATATACACTGACGGATCTGAAGCAAGGAACTCGCAAACATGACTCAGTCACAGCTGGTTCAACCCATCTGGAATGCAGCCATCGTTTGGGATTTATTTACAATGAGGGAAATCAAGTCACAACCCATGTAGTCTCAAAGAGTGCTTAGATTATGATGAAGGCCTATGATACTCCCTGAAGTACAGGTGACTCTCCAACCTTATTAGGACTATACATTTCTGACATTTTAAATATCTTAAGTCAGTGTTTTTAGCCACCTGGGAAAAATAATGTTGCAGCGTGTAATTTAGGCTATCTCAACAAAGCCAATTCAATTTTAAATCATCATTTCTAATGCATTCTAGCAATGCTTCTTTTGTAAAGCCACTTTACACAACAGTGCCAGCAACCACAGAATGTGGCTGAACAACCAATTACTTGTACAGTTAACAAAACAAGTAAACCTCTCCCAGCAGCTGGGAGCTTTGCCCAGAGGCCTGGGCTCGCCCCTGGCATGATACCTTGCTCTTCTTCAGGAGTTCCAGCAATGTGGCAGTGCTTTCCAGCCTGCTGATGCAACTGGCCTCATAAATACAGATTCCCTAAATGCTCCAAGATTCTGATATCACATTCAGGAAGACACTTATTTTTTTATTGTTTCCCTTTTTGCCAATTCTGCAGTTTCTTCAGCCATTCATACACAAGCAATCACTGTCAGTAATCATCTTCACATGCAAATGCTAGCACTGTTAAAGAGTTTTTGGCAATTTGTTCCGTGGAGTTAGCAAGGGGTGACCATAGCAAAGGGAGCCAAAGGGGAACCATTTGAACATGCTCATCCTAGAAGCTGAGCTCTGGGAAACAGTGAGAGAGAAGAGACTAATGTCCCTGGCAGGCTCATTATAAATAAACCAGTACCAGTTGCCTTCGAGGTAGATTCAAACTTACGGAGATCCCATGTGTGTCTGGGTAGAATTGAGTTTAATAAGGTTTTCAATGACTGATTTTTCAGCAGTAGATCACAGGCTTTTCTTCTGAGCCACCTCTGGGTGGCTCAAATTGCCAACCTTTTGACGAGCAGCCGGCAGAGCACGATAACCATTTGCACCACCCAGGGACTTCCATTTTAAATAATGTGGTGTGCATTTCAACTAGGGAGGGTAAACAGACTAGATCTCACAGTGGCAAACCCAGTTAACAGTAGAAGAAAATGTTAGTAATGAGAACACAGATGTACCGAGGATGAATTATGTTCATACTCCTGTGAGCCACTGGCTCCTGAGCACCATATATGAGACAGGGTTTTTCCTGGTGGTGTCAATGACTGAGAAAGATCCAGAAGGGAACTGGACTGTCATTGAAAAACAGTTCTAAACAAACATAAACAATGCCTCTGTTCGTGTCCTGTCACCAGCTATAAAGGGCAGAGATCTTTACTAAGGACTAGAAATAGAATTTTGGGTACTTTCCAAAAGAGTAAAGAGGAAGTAGACTTCATGGTTCCTGGAAGGGTTTTGCCCAAGAATTCCCTGTAACACAGATTTAAAAATTAATGCCCCTCCCCCCGGGGAACTTGTACAAAAAAATTAATCAAGTAACCAATTAATTTTTCATAAACTCCCCTCAGTATTTTTTGAAACTTTCATGGCATTATTCCCAAAAGAAATCAGGAGCACTATGATTGTGCTTTCCACTGTTGTTGTTGCTAGGTGCCCTCCATCATTTCCAACTCATAGCGACCCTATGTACAACAGAACAAAACACCGCCCAGTCCTACGCCATTCTCACAATTGTTGCTATGTTTCAGCCCATTGTTACAGCCACTGTGTGAATCCATCTCCTTGAGGGTCTCCCTCTTTTTCGCTGACCCTCTACCTTACCAAGCATGATGTCCTTCTCTAGACTCCTCCTGATAACATGTTCTAAGTACTTGAGATGAACTCTCGCCATCCTCACTTCCAACGAGCACTCTGGCTGTATTTCTTCCAAGACAGGCTTGTTTGTTCTTCTGGAAGTCCATGGTATATTCAATATTCTTCGCCAACACCATAATTTAAAGGCATCTATTCTTCTTCAGTCTTCCTGATTCATTGTCCAGCTTTTGTATGCATATGAGGTAATTGGAAATACATGGCTTGGGTCAGATGTACCTTAGTCCTCATAAGGCAGGCAGCCTCAGAGCCCAGCCCTTCTAAGAGACACCTGTTCTGGCTTATCCTCCTACACCCAGCAGAATAAGCTGCACGTGCTTCTGAAATTGTCCTTGACAAGACAACCACAGAACAGTCCATAGATGCCCTCAACCTGCCTCTGGGTAGAGACTTAACATCCTAATGAAAGAAAATCAACCTCTTCTTCCATCCTAGGGGATCAAGCCCTTGTCTAAAGAAAATGCATAGTCATCCCCAAGCTCTGAGCATGTGCGTGAAGGTCAATCCTGAATATTCATGATGAATTTACATTTCCTTGTCTGCTCTCTATGAAAGCCCACCTCCCCAAGTTGCCTGTGAGCAGTCTTAGAGGCAGCAGCCCCAACTGTCCCTTTCCTTGTACATGAAAATAAAGGCATCTTTCTGATCCGCCCCCTCGCCCTCTTGTTTTTTGGCTGCAACAAGTCATGCTGAGCAAAACCTGGGGTTCTTGCCTGGCAACACTCAAAGTGATCTCTTTGCTTTTCAACACTTTAAAGAGCCCTCTTGCATTAGATTTGTCCGATACAATATGTCATTTGATTTCTTGACTGCTGCTTCCATGGGTGTTGATTGTGGTGAGTGGCATCTGGTGTCTTAAAAGTTTATGAGTGGCATCTAAGATATATCTGTTTGTCCTGATCTGTCTGAAGCAAAGGAGAATGAAGAAAACCAAAGACACAAAATATTAGCCCAAAGGACTAAAGGATGACATGAACCAGACACTCCACCAGCCTGAGATCAGAAGAACTAGATGGTGCCTAGCTATCACCACCACCACCCTAACAGCGATCACAACAGGGCCCCTGACAGCATGGGAGAAAAATGTAGGGCGGAACTCAAATTCACAAAAAAACAAAAACAAAAAATACACAGAAACCCAGAGTTACTGGTCTGACAGAGACTGAAGGAACCCCTGAGACTATGGCCCCCGAACACTCTGCTAACTCAAAACTGAAACCACTCCTGAAGCCCACTTTCAAATATTATATAAGCCTATAAAACATAAATCATAAATAACACACGTGAAGAACGTGCTTCTTAGGCCAATCAAATATACGAGACCAAATGGTCAACTCCTGTCCAAAAGCAAGACGAGAGGGCAGGAAGGGACAGGAACTGGAGGAATGTGCATAGGGAACTCAAAGTGGGAAGGGAGGGTGTGCTGTCACATTGTGGGGATTGTAACCAATGTCATAAAACAGTATAAATTTTTGGATGAGAAATTAACTTGAGCTGTAAACTTTCACCTAAAGCACAATAAAAATTTTTAAAAATTACAAATTAAAATGAAGCTTTATATTTCTTAATATTTCTGATTAATAAGTGTTCTTAAAATATTTGAATGATAATAAAAATTCATAACAGTTGAAAGCAATTGAAAATTTATCTTAACAAATTTTATTGTTTGCTAATCTGCCTTCCTCAGAAGTTTATCATGTTAATTAATCACATATGAGTTCTTAGAAGTTCGTGATATTTATTACAGTTAAACATGGCTCAGTAGCTTCAGGGGTACAAAGTGTCTTTTGAGGATGATGAAAACATTCTAAACTCGGGTTATGAAAACGGTTGTACTAATCTTTGTTATTTACATGGTTTAACCCTTATTTAAGGAGCCCCCAATGGTGCAATGGGTAAGCACTCGGCTGCTAACTGAAAGGTAAGCAGTTCGAACCCACCAGCAGCTCTGCAGAAGAAAAGACCAGGTGATCTGTTTCTGTAAAGATTTATAGCCTATGAAACCCTATAAGGCAGTTCTACTCTTTTCTGTAGGGTCGCTATGAGTCGGAATTGATTTGACGGCACACAACAATAACAACCCTTACATGGTTTATTCTTCATATGGGTAAATCCACCTATCTTTTTTCCTTTATGATTATATTACAGGCACCATGATTAAAAAACACTTTCCCCACTCCAAGATTACGAGAGTGTTTACTTATATTTTCTTCCAATATGTTTCTTTTCATTTTTTACATTTATATCTTTACTTCATTTGGAATTTATCTGAATGTAAAGAGTTAGGTGGTTGTATGACTGTGTTCACCCTCCTTCAATGGCTAGACAGTTTTACGGAACAGCCCATCTTTCCCCCAATTGTTTTGAAATGGTGGCTTTATCATATATTAAATTCCTCTCTATCTCAACTTTCCTTTTTTTAAAAAAAAAAAACATGCTAATATACCCCTCGATTGGTAATACAGGTACAAAGTACAAAATTCAAGAGGTACAAAAGTGTATATGAGGATAAGTGAGTGCTCCCCCACTTCTGCCCACGGCCATGGAGTTTCCCCAGGTCAACCAGGGCTTTGACTCACATATCTACCATTCCAAAAGAACTCTATGCATACTAAAAATGTGCATGAACACTCTTATTTTTAATATAACAATCCATGCATACAGTTCTATAGTTTGCATTTTCATATCAATCAGTACATTTCTGTTGCCTCTTTCTTTGTAATGTCTGCACAGATTTCCATCGTATTAATTTATTCAACACAAGGACCCCTCTGAGGAGCTAAAAATTGTTTGTAATCTTTGGCTATTATAGCCAATACTGAAATGAATATCCATGTAGATACAGTTTTGTACATGTGTACAAATACTTAGCACAGACACTTAGAATAACATTTCAGAACAAAGGCTGTGTGCATTTTTAATTAAACCTTTTATTTTGAGATAATTATAAAGACTGAAGCAGTTGTAAAGAGAAATACTTAACCCCCCTATATTCTTTGCCCAGTTTTCCCCAATGGTAGCATCTTGTAAAACTACAGTACAACATCACAACTGGGATACCGGCATTGATATGAACAAGATACATAATATTTCCACAATGATACCTCATGTTGCCCTTTTATAACTACACTTATCTCTTACCCCCTCCCATCCTCTTCTTAATCTTTACATAAGTGGAATCAATAAGTATGTAACCTTTTGTGATTGGCTTTTTTTCACTCAACATAACACTCTAGAGATTCATCCAGTTGTAACATGTATCAATACTTCACTTCTCTTTACTGCTAAGTACTATCTGATGATATATATGTACCACAGTTTTTTTGTTTGTTTGTTTTTTTAACCAATCCCCCATGGAAGAACACGTGGGTTGCTTCCAGTTTGGAGTTATTACAAATAAAGATTCTATAAACATTTCTCCACAGGTTTTTGTGTGAACATAAATCCTCATTTCTCAGGGATAAATGCTCAGGAATGTAATTTTCTTAAAAAACTAAACATGCAAACTTGCATGTTTAGTTTTTTTTTTTTTTTTTTTAAGAAAAGGCCAAACTGTTTTCCAGAGTGTCTGTGCCATTTTGTGTTCCCACCAGCAAAATTCATGAGTGGCTCAATTAATTTTTGTGGAGACTGAGACTCAGGTTCCTTTTTTGCCTATGATGTCCAACTGCCCCAAAACCATTTACTGAAAAGACTACCTTGCCTCCATTGAATTGTTTTTGCTCCTCTGTCAAAAACCAGTTGTGCATATTTTTGGGGGTTATTGTTTGGGTCTTCTATTCTCTTCCATTGATCTATGTATCTATCCCTCCACCAATAGCACACAATCTTGATTACCACAGCTAGCTATATAAAAAAAAAAAAAGCTATATAATAAGCTTTAAAAGCTGGTAAAATTATTCCTCTTTTTTTTTTTTCAAAATTGCTTAAACTTTTCTAGTCCCTTTACCTTTCCATATTAATTTTAGAATAATCTTATTTACACCTACAAAAAAATCTTGCTGGGATTTTGATAGAATTTTAACAGGGAGTTGTTAAAAGCATTGTGTTAAACTTGTATATTAGCTTGGGGAGAGCTAGTATCTTTTCTATGTTGTCTTCCTCTCCACGAAAAATGTATGTCTCTCCATTTATTTATGTCTTCTTTCATATATTTCATCAGGATTGTGTATACAAATACTGAACATGGTTTGTCACATTTAAACCTACGTGTTCTAATTTTTTAAGCAGTTGTAAATGGTATTATATTTTTAATGCAATATCTACATGTACATTGTTAGTATATAGGAATACAACCACATTCTGTGGTTGATTATTTTATGCTTGTATACTGGAAGCTCGATGGACTCAGGTTCTGGAATCTGTAGGTTTACATCTCTTACCAAATGTGGAAGTTTTCATCCATTACATCTTCAATACTTTTTCAACACTGCCCTCCTTCTCCTCTCTTTCTAGGACTTCAATGACATGAATGTTAGATCTTTAGTTATAGCCTCACAGAACCCCTGAGAATTTGTTCAGCTTTTGTCAATCGATTTTTTGTCTAGTATTGTCAGATTGGGGAACAACATTGTCCTATCTTTCAGTCACAGATACTTTATCCCTCCAATTTGCTGTTGAGCCCATCTGCTGAGGTTTTTAATTTACTCCAGTTATTGTATTTTCACTTATAAAATTCCCATTTCATTCTTCTTTATGGCTTCTATTTCTATGCTGAGACTTTCTAATTCATTGTTAGGGCTTTCCATTTTTTCATTTGCTTCAAGAATATTTGTAATTGCTTTTTGAAGTATTTTTTATCATGGCTACTTTATAATCTGTCATTAATTCTAACATCTCTGCCAGTTCAGTGCTTGCATCTTTTGATTGTCTTTTTTTTCCCCCATTCAATTTGAGATCTTCCTGGTTCTTCATATAAACAGTAATTTTCAATTAAAATCTGGACATATTTGTATTGTGTTCTGAGACCTGAATACTATTTAAACCTTTTGCCTTAGCTGTCTTCCTCTGGCAATGGGAGAACATTGCCTCATTACTGCCATGTGGCAGTAGAAGTCTAGTTTTCCCACTCAAAATCCATTGATACCAGAGTGGAAGCTCCTCATTACTGCAAAGCAGGGTTGCAGAGCCCCCAGCGTGGTCCCCACAGACATTGTGGTGGGGTGGCCTCATTACTACTGGGAAATGTTGAAAATCCTGAGTCTTCACTAGGCCTCCTCTAAAACAACCCCAGCATGGAGGGAGAAGGGTACCTTGTTTTTTCCAGGTGAAGGTGGAAGTAGTCTTACCAAGTGGTCTCCAATGACAACCCAGCAGTGGGGCAGGGAGGACTCATTACTGGCCAGCAGGAATGAAAGGTTCTACTTGATCTTCTCTGGCACCATACCAACAGGGGGTGTTCAGGCACTTTGTTATAGCCTCTCAAGTGTGGATCTAGGCTTCCCACTTGGACTTTGATGGTGTGAGTGGGGTGAGGCCACAATTTTTTCTGTGTTGATTCATACAGTAGAGTAGTTATTGCCTAAAAGTGTTCTCTCTTGCTATACTGCCCCTTTCCTAGTTCTCTGTTAGAGACAGAAGGCTTCATTGGGGCTTTTTTGTTTGCATCATTGGTATTTCTTTGCTGGCTTCTTCAGCATCAAGTCTGGGGAATAAGAAGAATACCCAGGGAACAGATTACTGTGTTGTTTTTCTGGTCCTGGGGTCCCTAGTTTTATCCACCTTTCTGGTATGCATTCTTATCTACCTTTCAGAGTCTTCCTGTGTTTGTTTTATATATAACATCCAAGATTTTTAGCTGCACTTTATGGGAGAAATAGAAAAAATTGCATCTACTCCATTTTTCAAAAAGGATAAATCTGAATTTTTAATTTAGATAGCTATTACTTAATTGCCTTCCACGTTATTTTTGTTGTCAGGTACCGTTGAGTCAGCTCCGACTCATATCGACCCTATGCACAACAGAACAAAACACTGCCTGGTCCTGCATCATCCTCACAATCATTGTTATGCTTGAGCTCATTGTTGCTGCCACCGTGTCAATCCACCTCGTTGAGGGTCTTCCTCTTTTCCGCTGACCCTGTACTCTGCCAAGCATGATGTCCTTCTCCAGGGACTCATCCCTCCTGACAACATGTCCATAGTATGTAAGACGCAGTCTCGCCATCCTTGCCTCTAAGGAGCATTCTGGCTGTACTTCTTCTAAGACAGATTTGTTTGTTCTTTTGGCAGTCCATGGTATATTCAATATTCTTCACGAACACCACAATTCAAAGGCATCAGTTCTTCTTTGGTCTTACTCATTATCCAGCCTTCACATCCATACAACATGATTGAAAATACCATGACTTGGGTCAGGCACACCTTAGTCTTCAAGATGACATCTTTTCTCTTCAACACTTTAAAGAGTTCCTTTGCAGCAGATTTACCCAATGCAATGCGTCTTTTGATTTCTTGACTGCTGCTTCCATGGCTGTTGATTGTGGATCCAAGTAAAATGAAATCCTTGACAACTTCAATCTTTTCTCTGTTCATCATGATGTTGCTCATTGGTCCAGTTGTGAGGATTTTTGTTTTCTTTATGTTGAGGTGCAATCCATACTGAAGGCTGTGGTCTTTGATCTTCATTAGTAAGTGCTTCAAGTCCTCTTCACTTTCAACAAGCAAGGTTGTGTCATATGCCACCAAAAAATCAAACCCACTATCATCGAGTCAATTCTGACTCACAGCAACCCAACAGGACAGGGAAGAACTGCCCTAGAAGGTTTCTAAGGCTGTACGTTTTTACAGAAGCAGATATCTTTCTCCTGCAGAGCAGCTGGTGGGTTCAAACCACCAACCTTTTGGTTAGCAGCCAAGCACTTTAATCACTGTACCACCAGGTCATACCAATTTACACTTCCACCTCAGCTGCACCAATTACACTTCTGCAGAGTTGACCATGTTTAATGATACTCATTTTCACTGTCAGAAATAAGCACAACACAGAGTTCTGAGAAGGAAAAGTCTATCCCAATGCCTGGTGTCTTTTCCTTAATTTATTCTAAATCAAATTATATTTGACAAATATTCCATGAAGTTTGTGGTATTAGGACTATCCCTGGCTTCACTATTTCCCTTCGTGTACGCTTCTTTTTATTTTACTTAGCATTTTAGAGGCTATTTGTTTGTGTTACGTGAATAGCTATTTAAAAAAAAAAAACCTTAGTGGACAACTTTTATAAATAGTTGTTCTTCAGTGGCAGAAGTTAGCCAACATATGTGAGAAAATTAAGTGTGGGCAACAGCAGTTTCGTCAGATGAATAACCACGTCCACTTGCTTAGCCCTAGCACTTGATTATATCACATCTTTTTTGTCTCATAGTTCTTAAACGCTACTTTCAACACAGGTGTGAACAGAACATTCCAAGTAGAACAAGACAGCAATGAAGCTATGAAGCCCTATGATTTAAAACAGGAATACGACTAAAGCATCCTCCCTCAGTTAAAGCTTACTGCCATTAATTCACAGTCCCCAGGACATTTTCTGCTTGTTTTTTAATTCAAAGGTGGAAGATCCTGCTTTTCTCTAAAAGAAACATTATATGCATGAGGTAAAAGTATTAACTCCTTAAGGCCTTCAATATGTGTATAATTTACCAATTTCTGATAAAGTTATTTATGCAGAGTATTTTTTGGAAAAAAGAAGTGTATAAAAATATAACTCTACATACCATCCAGCTATAAACTACTGTACAAGTTTTGGAGCATCTCACTCTAGTAATTTTCCTATGCATGAATTTTTTTCTTCTTTTTATAAAATGGGCTCATACTATAAAGACCATTTTGAACCCTCCCTTATTCACTGAAAATCATAATGTGTGTTCCCATTTTGTTCAACGGTCTTCAAAAACATGACTTTTTAATGGATGTAGTAATACTCTACCTTGTGAATGTGCCATAATTTAAACATTCTTCTCTTTATGATATTTAAGTTTCTACATTTTTGCTGTTTTTAATAAAGCTGTAATGCACAGCCTGTAATATGAATCTGGCTGTATTTTTTCTTGGGATGGAAAGCTAGAACCTGGAGTAATGGATCACAGCTACTGGCAGCACAAAGCTCTCTCCTGGGGCAGGAAACACGGCTGTGCGTCAGGGCCAGATTCGTTCTTGGCCACACCATGGAGGGGAGGTTGCAGATCTGCCTCCCTTCGGCACGGCACTGCTGGTGTTCTCTTTACTTATCTCCTGCCCAGGGTATGGGGAGACAAGCCCAGGGCTCCTCCAGTTAGCTCAGAGATGTACTTGCCTGGAAACCAGATAAACTGAGTCACGTATGTGTGCTTCCTCTGGCTTGTGCTCTGCCTTTTCTCACCACTGGAGCAGCATAGAACAAAGTAAGAGTGTCAGTCGGCATTATTGATTGATTGCCTTCAAGTCAGAGTAGAAACGTGTTCCACAGGGTTTTCAGTGGCTGATTTTTCAGCAGCAGATCACCAGGCCTTTCTTTTGAGGTGCCTGTGGGTGGACTCAAACCACCAGCCTCTTGGTTAACAGCCAAGCACATTAACCCTTTGAGCCACCTGAGGACTGAGAAATATTTTTTTGCAGAAAATCCTGCTAATTTATTTCAGGACAAAACAATTTCCAGGGGTATAAATTATCTGAAGAAAAAGTGCTTTTAATAAGGTCCACAATATCTTGTAAGAAACACATTATCTATACATAAGTCATCTTTTATCTTTTTAGCTAAAATTTTGGCAACTAAATAAACAACTTCATCACAACATCTGGCTGGAGTACTGTATCTCTGACTACATTTTGCTGCCAAGAAGGTATCTGAAGCTGTTTTCTTTAATAGATCTTGTAAGTTATTTAGTTGTAAAAATGTACCTTCTCATATTATATTCTTCGAAACAAGGATGTTTTCTAGTGCAATCAAGACGGACAACAGCATCTTTACACAAAAGAAGTACTCCTCTGTCAGCTTACTTGGAAATACCCAGTTTCCATCAGCTGTTTACTCTTCTTGGAGCAGCCTAAGCAGGCGAGGCTTTACATTTTATTTATTCACGCCTTCTGCTCATTTTTCCATTGGGGTGTTAGTTGTTTTCTTTTTATGGTTTTGAGAAAATCTTTTAAGTATTGATATTAACCCTGTGTCTGTCATTTTTGTTGCAAATATTTTTCCCAGTTTTCGTTACCAACTGATTTTGTACGTGGTGAGTTTTTGTTTGGTTATTTTTAGCCACTCAGAAATATTTAAATTTAATATATTAAAATATCTTTTACTTTAGCATTTATTCATTTATTTTCACAGTTCAGGACAACCCCAAAAGCTGTATTTTCTTCTCCTAGTTTTATTATGATTTTAAAATATTTTAATTGTCAAAATGATTTTAATATTTTCATATTATAGTTTTTATATTGTTTTATCTTAGAAATATTTTATTATAATTTTATCCAGTTTATTATGATTTTAAATAATCATCTTTGAAAAATTATTTGATTCTTCATTGATTTTAATGCCACTTTTATCATATACAAAATTATATACTTACAGCCCGTGTAGTTGTACCACTGGGTTGCCTGTTGATTCTCAGGCTATTTACTGGAGGCTTATCATACATTTAACAACTTGTAACACAAGTATTCTCCTTTTTCATCACCATTACTTTTTCTTTTCTTCAAAATTTTAACTAGCTCACCTATTTATTCTTCTCAATGAACATTAGAATCAATAATTTAGGTTTCACAACAGAAATTATCTTCAATTTTAAACATAAGATTTAAAGTTTCTGATTAGTAAAGGGATACACCAGTGAACATGTGAAAAGACATTCAACCTGACTACTAATCATAAAAACCACAAGCTATCCATCATCTAGTAAATAAGTAAAAAATTTAACATCGATAATGTTTAGTGTTGGTATAAATATGGGGAAATGGGCATTTTCATAGACCACTGATGAAAAAGGAAATAGGTAGCATTATTTTAGAGGAAATTTGGTAGTATCAATCAAAATCGAAAACATGCCTAGCATTTGACCCAAAAATTTCATTTCTAGGAAACTCTCCCATAGACATTCTTACACACGTACACAAACATACAAAGTAGCTCATTGTGGCACTGTTTGCAATAAACCCAAACTGGAATCCACTTAAAAACCTACATAAATTATGGGGCATCCATACAATGGAATATTACACAGCTGTTAAAAAGAATGAAGCAGATTTATATGCAATAATATGAAAAAATGGCTAAGATATTACATAAAAAGGCAACATGACCAATACAATGCCCTTCACATTTTAAAATCAAAATATCTGTGTGTGTGTGCACGCCTGTGCATGTGTGTAGAAAAATATCTAGGAGGACTGATACAAAAAGGGCAATGATATTTATTTCTGGGAAACAGACATTAGAGATTAAAAAGAATATGCTCATACATCTTTTAAATAAAAAAAAATTTTTTTTTAAAGCAACGCCTACTTACTATTAACATCAGCTCTCCCTGGGTCCCCATCTTGGGTGTCTTTCTGTTCATTCAATCTTTAACTGGGAGAAAATTATCCGTACTTAGAGTTGGCCAGTGGATAATATGTGTGATTCTTCTGGCTGGCAGCACCTTTGCTGACATGGTGGTTTCTGAATCCCCTTCTGAGTTCTACCCTATTGCGCCAGTTCCTCTGCACACATTGGGTACTAAACTAGCATTCATTCTGAACACCTCTAAGTGACTGAAATGAGACTTCTCCACCTCCCACCTCACCAAGCAAAGAGTACTAGAAAGACCACAATCCTCGCACCCAATTCCCTGTGGGCTCTCCCTGCCTCCGCCATCCATGTACACAGTTAGATGGCTATGTTGCAGTGGGGAAGGGACCTCACTTAGGATGTACTTTATTCTTCCCCTCCAGCAGCACTCTCCAAATAAGGACTGTAAGTTTCTGGCAGCTGTAGTCTATGAAGTTATATAAAAAGTTGGTGTACAGAAGATCTGGTTTGTCAAAAAGCAGTATCCACAGGAGAGAGCCACCCAGTTTTTCAGACTGGCACTGAAATCTACTGTTGGCCAAAAATTATTATTCTCACTTCAGTTCTATCAGCCTTGCAATCAGTAGAAATTCTTCCAGGAATCTTGCAAAATACCACTGGTATTACGTTCTTATCTCCTTGTGAGTCACCACTATATTCAAGTGAAGTTGGGAGAGACTGCACCAGGGACTACTGGCCAGACGACACTGCAAACATGTTCTTCTGTAATTAAAAGTAAAGTCTAAAACATAGTAATGCTGTTGGGGAAAAGACGCCACAACCACAAAAATGTACGTGGGTACATACAACCCTTAGAATACTCTTCTACACCATGGATTTAAGCTCCTAGCTCCTAGCTGCTGCTCACTAATCAAGCATGGTGGGTCTCCAGGGTATTAATTCTCCCAAGGACCAAAAACCCATTTATTGTGTGTGTGCAGGGAACAGGGACATGTTTCCATGGCACCTGCTCTGAAGATGAGGAACAAGGAGAGAAAGGAATGAAGGGTGGCATTAAGGGATAGAGAGAGGGGCTGAAGTCTGAGTGGAAATAAGGTAGACAGTGGGAATAAGTAGGAGATTAATACCTGTGAGGTGATAGAAGAAAATAGAGTCCAAGAAGGGATTTAGAGAAAACCTCTATATATTATCAGTAGGAAATGGGAGCGCCACTGAAAAGGACAATCGACTTAATTTTTTCAGACTTAAAACTGGGATTTAGTACCACCAGAAAATAGTAGGTAAGCATGAAAGCAGAGAGAATTTATCACAGTTATCATTTCCACTGATAGGCATTTCTTTGTTCAAACAAAGACCCATTATAAAAAACAAAGCCACAATTATACTAACAGCTCGGCTTCTAGTGGTGTTCCCTGTAAAGAAACTTAGGAAAACACATAATATAAAAGGATGAATGTATGATGTTTCTTATTTATCTTGACAAAGATAAATGTGCTAGAAGCTTATCTTCTACTTTCTATTTTAAAAGTAGAAATCTAAGTTCAGCTCCTATTTTTCCTGCAATTTCCACATGTGAGAAGTGAACGACAATGTTTGGAATTAATTACCCAGTACCAGGAAAAGGCAATGGATGTCAGGATGTTTTTGGGTCTTGTCAGTTTATCACAGTTCGGTAAGGCTGGAAAGGAGGGGCAGAACAGCACTGAACTTGCAATTAGAGCAGTATATATACTGGAGTTCCAGGGTGGCACAAACAATTAGCCCTTGACTGCTAACCAGAAAGCCCGGTGGTTCGAGTCCACCCAGAGGTGCCTCAGAAGCAAGTCCAAGCAATTTACTTCCAAAAAAAAAAACCACAGCCATTGAAAACCCTATGGAGCACCGTTCTCCTCTGACACACATGGGGTCACAACGCGTCAGATGTGAATCTAGGGCAAATAGTCTGGTTGATTTTGGTGTCCTGGAGTGGGCAAAATATAAAGTGTACTCTGACCTCAATCCAAGGTCAAAAGAAAACAAGGGAATTCCACAACCCAGGGCAATATGCCCTAGTGGCACAGTGGTTAAGAGCTACAACTGCAAACCAAAAGGTCAGCAGTTCAAATCCACCAGCTGCTCCTCGGAAACCCTATGAGACAGTTCTGTTCTGTCATAAAGGGTCATTATGAGTCGGAATCAACTTGAAGGCAATTTTTTTTTTTTTTTTGCAGGGGGGCAATATACAGAAAGTGGGGTAGTGGTCCCTGGGAGTCTTTCTGCAATGGTCAATGGATGCTTATCTGTCAATGGCTTGGATTTCTAGAGTACCACAGCCCCAGCAGAGCCAGAAGTGTGACTGGCAGAGCTAGGAAGGACCTCATCCCTAGGGAGGAGATCAAATCTTGAACAGGAAGAGAGTTCTGAACTGGAGCCACTCAGTCTGCCTGAGGTTTGGAAACTCAAACACTGAAGCTTTGCTGTCGCCAGAAAGCACCAAGAAGGGTTACCACAGGACGGGCAGTGGTGATGATGGGTCACGAGCTTTGGGCACCATGCCAGGGTTGTGCAAGTAGTAGCAACACACAGAAGCATTTTGAAGGAGTTTTCTATTATTAGTAGTGGCATAAT
This sequence comes from Loxodonta africana, assembly GCF_030014295.1. Taxonomy (NCBI): domain Eukaryota; kingdom Metazoa; phylum Chordata; class Mammalia; order Proboscidea; family Elephantidae; genus Loxodonta; species Loxodonta africana. Next base: position 62,546,640 of record NC_087358.1, read on the forward strand.
ATCACATCCACTTTCAAATAACAGAATCTTCTGAAAGGTGAAATTGTTCATTTTAAAGTCTATGGTTAATGACGGTTTCATGGAACCTTGGGAAGATGAATCTGGAAGAGCTGGCAGACCACCTAGCTTCTGCCAGGCTCTAGTGTAACTTGCTCTTTGACTTTGAGCATCACTGCTTGGTCTTCCAAGACCTCAGTTTTCTCACCCTAACAGTCTCTAAGGCTCTCTTTGAAAGCTCTTGAAGCCTGTGGATTTTTGTCATGGGGCTCTTATTACAAATATTTTCTTAGTAAAAATTATCCTGTATTTTGATGTTCCTAATTATTCAACAAGTCCAAAGGGAATAACTGCACTCCACACTGGATGTTCAGAATGTTCAAGCCTGAGCCTGCTTCACCTAGGCCTTCTGAAACGTAGACACAGCAACAAGCATACAAGGCCTTAGGTGGCAGAGATCCAAAAATCAGGAGGGAACAGTGCTCAGAGTGGGAAGGAGGGAGGTCAGTCATGGTAGAAATATTGGGACACAGTGGTCATTTAACAGGAAGCAAACTGCAACTTAGAAAATACACCGAGTGAAGCAAAAAATCAATCAATCAAACAGATATTCAGTCAGGGTAAGTTACATGGTGCACTGGGGAGACCAGATCCATGAGTAAAAGACTTGGATCCTGTGAGACCTTGAGTAAGTCACAATCTTCAAGGCTCGGGTTCCTATCTGTAAAATAAGGAGGCAGGATACTTATGTGACAGTCAAGGAAAAATGGACTTTCGGCGCAATAAGACAAGTGAAGCAGAGACAGATACTATATGGACCTAATTTGAGGGAGAAAAGCTTTAGGTTTCTGATGGCGCTGCCTGGGACCACTGCCCAAGGGCTCAAAATATTGCACACAGGAATCTTTTTTTACTAACCTACTAAGTCCTTACAAAGTTCCTTTCCCTTTGGTTAGAAATGAGCAAAAGCAGGGTTAATCTCTTATGTCTTTTTCAAGTAGTGAAATACAATGTAAAGAGAACAATCTGCCACAGATGATACAGAAAGGTAAGGAGGATACTCAGAAAGACTGGCCCCCAAAGGAGTTAAAAAAAAAAAAAACCAATGGCATGCCCCCACACCTTTGTCCCCTAAAGTGCCACAGATCACAAATATCCAGCAGAGGTCAGGCCTCTGTATGGTCCTTACTACCATATTTTTTCACAAATCACACATGGGTTATACGTTTTTTTGCCAACTATGCAACTCCCAGCGCGTGTTATTTTCATAAGCATGCTATGCCAATTATTTTTCACATGTTGCTGACTTTAGTTGACATTAAGAAGACATAATTAAACTATGAAATAAGCTGACTAGTTAAAGCAACCGACTGCTAACCAAAAGGTCAGCAGTTCAAAACCACCAGCGGCTCCATGGGAGAAAGATGTGGCAGTCTGCTTCCACAGAGATTCGGAGTCACTGATTCAGAATCAACAGAACAACAATTGGTTTGGTTTTTTTGGTTTAATATAACCAAATGGTTTCACTTAAGACAACCTGATAAGGTTTTCACATTCAACTGTTGAGCTAACGCACTAAACGCACTATAATTAGCAACTTAAATTAACAGAAACAAAGGCACAGTTTCAACAGTTTATTTTCTAACTACCGGGGGCCTACCAAACTCAATCCATGACTTTTCGGCCATGGCTTATACGTTTATCATACAATTATGACCAAGAGTAACATTTTTGGGCTCCTTTTCAACGGCACTGGTTTTTTTTTTTTTTTTTATATACACATAAGCAGGAGATTAAAGAAAATAAACAGGATGAAAGGAAATGAACAGAACGATACGGTTTACCTGTAATATGGGAAGACGGGTGAATGAGGCCAAAATTCACTTCCAGAAATGTCACATGCCAGAGCTCTTTTACTTAATTTCATCTTTTCCATGCGTTACATATGTAGGTGCATTATTTATGTGGGTGTGTTCTTTGCAAAAAATCCGACAGTCTGATACTGAGGTAGCTGGAGGTGAATTCAGAGCATGTAAAGATTAAATTTTTCTGACCTCAGTGGGCAGGTGCCACCTGTGAATTCAAATCCTTAACAATAACACTCTGACAGTAGGTGTTATGGGTTGAATTGTGTCCCCTCAAAAGGTATGTTCAAGTCCTAACCATCAGTACCTGTGAATGTGACCTCGTTTGGAAATAATGTTTGCGGATGTAAAAACTAACATGAATCCCACTGCAGTGTTATCAGGTGCCAAGTCAGTTCTTAATCGTAGTGACCATATATACATCAGAACAAAACACTGCCCAATCCTGCTCCATCCTCTCAGGTGTTGCTGTGTTGAGCTCACTGTTGCAACCACTGTGTCAGTCCATCTCATTAAGGGTCTTCTTTTTCACCGACCCTCTACTTTAGCAAGCATGATGTCCTTCTCCAGGGACTGGTCCCTCCTGATAACACAGGAAAAGGGTAGGCCTAATCCAACATGACTGGTGTCCTCGTGAAAAGAAGAGTCAAAGAAACAGAGACACAGAGGGAAGACGATTCTGTAAAGACGGAAGCAGAGACTGCAGTGCTGCTGCCCCAAGTCAAGGAACAGCTGAGGCTGCTAGAAGCTCAAAAGACGAAAAAGGAGCCTTACCCCGCTGCCCTGCGCCAGAGCTCTAGAAAAAGAACAGACCTGCCAACACCCTGAATTTTGGACTCTAACCTCCAATGCTGTGAGAGAACACATTTCTGTAATTTTAAGCCACCCGGTTTGTGGTACTTTGTTATGGCAGCAGCCCTAGGAGACCCATACGGTAGCTCACGGAGAAACGCTCACTGATCACCTCTACCTTATCTCCAGAGATTTTCAAATGGCTCTCATCTCCTGTTTCTCCCCTCTTTTCTGACTCATAGCGACCCTATAGGACAGAGCAGAACTGCCCCATAGGGCTTCCAAGCAGCAGCTGGTGGATTTGAACCGCCGACCTTCTGGTTAACAGCCGAGCTCTTAATCACTGTGCCACTAGGGCCCCAACTATCTACCGTATAATAAGTCTCTAATGATACTTTAACAAGAATCTGGAAAGGGCAGCTACATTTCACCTTTGTCCTGCTAGGGTTTCACAAGATTGGCAACAGGCATCTAGTTTGAAACCTGTCATTATAAAACCATACTCATCTAGCAAAGGAAAAAACCCAAATCGTAATTCTCTGCTTGGAGTCATCAGAGAAAGCAAAAACAATAGCAGGGAAAAGGGTCAAAGAGCAACTCTTTAGCTTATGAAATCATAGCCTGTTTTGTGAAATTTGTAAAATCGTAGCCTGCATAGTTCAAATCATCTTCCGAGGAGCCTAGAGGGACTTGGAGATTTTCATCACCACACTCTCATTCTACCCAATAGGACTACATTTACTCATCTTTCTGGATAGCCAAGAAATATGGTGCATCTTGTAAATACAGGTTGGTTACTTCAGGGAGGGGGGCTAGGAATTAACTTTAAACCTATCACATAGTTTCAAGTTATTTCCCCTGAGATTTCTCACCAGGCCACAGCACTGGAAGCCATAATTTCCATATTTATTGGAAACAGCATCTCAGCCAAACTGGTGCTGCATGTCTTCACAGTGAGACCTCACCCTGGGAAATAGAATTAACTTATACTATCATCATAAGCGGAGCCCTGGTGGAGCAGTGGTTAAGAGCTACAGCGGCTAACCAAAAAGATCAGCAGTTCGAATCCACCAGCCACTCCTTGGGAACCCCATGGGGCAGTTCTTCTCTGTCCTGTAGGGTTGCTATGAGACAAAATTGACTGGACAGCAACGAGTTTTACCATCACAGGTGTCCAGGGTCTTTTTCAGGAAATTGTTATTTGGCCCCCTAATTCAGAGTACGTTTCCTTAAATGCACTGCATCTTAGCAAACACTGTAATATAAGAAACTGATTCCTAACTCAGTAAACCTCCTTGCCAGATAAATCAAAAAGTTTAAATCTGTGCAGCTAATATCCATTAAAAAAAAAAACCTGTTGCTGTCGAGTCAATTCCAACTCATAGCGACCCTATAGAACAAAGCAGAGCTGCCCCATAGGGTTTTCAAGGAACAGCTGGTGGATTCAAATTGCTGACCTTCTGGTTAGCAGCGGAACTCTTAACCACTGCGCCACCAGGGCTCCTGCAGTGCATAGCAAATGATAATAGAACCAAACGGCTATTTTTTTTTTAAACCTGTGTGTCCCTCAGCAGCATTGCTTCGCCGGTCTTTATCATTATGCATCTCATTCTACAAGGTTGTTTCACTACCTATATATCTATGAAAACTGTGTGTATGTCTGTATATGTACGTGTGTATACAGGCTCATTTAAATCTAGACTATGATGAAACATTGATGATAAGGGATGCTGTATGTGGCGTGTGTAATATATCTGATTGTTGGATTTTAAAACCACTGCTGATGTCTGGCATTATATAATTATTTCATGCATGCTTCCAGCTCAGAACGGAGCTTCCTACAAATTTGGAGTTTACTTTTAGCTTTCCTTTGTTTTAGCAATATTAATTCCTCTTGAGAAATAGGCAGCAGAGTCAGCATGAACATTAACGTGTCCACCAAAAAAAAAAAAAAACCCGACATACAAACTCTGTAGTAAGAGAAAAATTCTCAGAAATCAGGTGAAATTAGTTAATTGAGAACACACTGGTTATTGTCCAAAGCTACTAAGAACCCTATATGTCCTTAAGAAGTTTCTCATTGAAGTATGCGACTCAATTCACGTTTCTTAATTGAACTGAACTAGGAAATAAAGAGCATTGACTGGGACAGTCTGAGTTAGGGGCAAGCACTGGACCTTTGCGTTGATGGTCACAGCTCCCACAGCACACTCTACAGTGTCACTGGATAGATCAGGAGTCTGACCCTGCACGGTTTTTAAGTTTCATAAATACGTTTCACATCTGCAAGTGATTTATTTAGGATTTTTGAAACACTTTAACAATAAATGAACATCTTTATCTTTTTTTACTCTTGATGTTATTCCATAGAATATACTCCAAATAACTTGTTCTAACCATTAAACTAACAACAAATAGAGAGTAATTAGTCCATATTCTGACAGACTTGCAAAATTAATCTTAAAATAGTTCCCCAGAATTATTACATTAAAAGTGGAGTATAAACCCTCTAAGAAGAACATATTTTTAACTCCAAGTAGTTGAAATCATGTAATGAGTTTATGTCCTATTTTTTTTTTTTTAATTGCTTATTTCTAAGGAGAAAAATAATTTTAATTTTCAGGTTCCACATCATCTCTCTCTGCTGCTATAGCTCCTTAATTCCAGGATGCACTCCCCACCCCAACCCCACATTTTAACATTTTTGAAATTAGGATGCATGTTACAATAATGTCTACATTAAATGTGGTTATGTTGTTTTTTCCTTCTAAAGCATTGTTATTGCATCTAGTACCATGATGTATTAGGCCTATGACAACATGCTGTTTTCTGCATGCCTACTATTTACCAGGTTCTGCGAGATAAGTGATAGCCCTCCATAGCACAGAAATCCCTAACAAGCAGTATGGCTTGTCATACTGAGGGTTGACTAGCCAAATACACATACCCAACCACATCTCTGCTTGCAAGAAGAAAAGGGGTAGCACCAGTGTCACTAAAAAAGAATGGAAAAGTGAAATACTTGCGTTCCCAGTACCCTCTGCAGCAAGCAGTGGTCAGGCAATTCTGTTCTGAGCTAGGAGAGAAAGGAAAAAGCAGGGGAGGAAGTAGACAGTAGGGGGGTGGTCCTGGGCAAGCTTGCAGTTCACTGATAATGAGGAAGCTTGGCTGGTGTTATTCCTTTGTCTCCCTTCTTCCTGTCATGCCTTTTGGAGATGATGATACCAAGATTCAGAGAGGTTAAACAGCATACCCCAAATCATAAAGTCAGTAATTGCCAACCCCAAAGGTTAAGTGTTTTCAATAAAAGTTAGATTGGGTTCAGGGGAGCAGGCCAATTCCTCAGGAGCCAATTTATTTAGAGTGCTAAAATATTACTTGAGTAATATGTGTCGATCAATGCAAATTTCTTCATGCAATCCTTTACATAACTAGAATAATGTAAATATAACACTCTGAAGTGGGAAAAGACCTCTCTGCTCCCCCACCCTTAAGAGAAGCCAACCCAGCGTTAGCATTGCCTATCTGGGGTATTTCTGCTACCTGCACGCGCCATTACTGCCCGCTGTAATTCTGAACTCAAACAGGCATGGCTGGTGCGTTCTGCCTGAAGCAAGTAAGGTATTTTACGATCTAAGATTCAAATCTTTTAATACACCTCCCAATTCCTTGTTTTATGTAGAGTATACACACACACATAACCTGTATCAAAATCAGGAATAACAAAAACGAAGGAAAATCTTTCACTGTTTTTGCCTCCAGAACACTGATCCTGGCTTGGCCAGAGAAAGTGAATAAGTTAGCAAATTTGTTAACATATTGTACTGTTATTAAAACCATTTTCTCTTTGCTTCCATTAAACAGATGTTTAGCAAATACTTAAAGAATGTAGAGCTGACAGAATAGCAAGGTATGAGCCTGACCAGGAAACCCCATGCACCTGGACCAGCCTGCAGCAGAGCCAGAGCTCAGACCTCAGTCTTTCTATCACCAAAGCCTGGCTTGAGGACCTTCGAAATCTTGGTTCCAGAAAGGTAACCAGAGACAGTCCACATCTTGTAAGAAGCAAGAAATAAACCCAAGATCTAGGCCTCCAGTCCCCTAAAACTTTGTCCAAAGTTGTTGAGTACCTCCTCTGAATAAAGTGCTATTCTCACGACGCACATGAGAATAAACCATAGTTTTACCCTTGAGGCCATTCTTTCAGTCTCTATGACCAATTGTGTGATTCAAATCAATTCAACTGAAATCAGAGACACTATCAGTAACAGAAAGTTTTTTTAAAAAATAAGTCAGATGTGCCTTTTAAGACTTCGCAGATTAAAATAAGTTTTTCGGTTTGACAAAGTCCTAAACACAAATAATCAAGATAAAAATGACCAGCGGTCACAGTGATAACATTTATTGAGCACTTACTATGTATCACACACTACGCTGTTTTTCAGCTTTTAATCCACAACAAGATCATCTGATATTAAATTTTACAGATGAGTGAGCAAAAAAGCTTAGAGTCCTATTTTATTTACTAATAACTTACCCAAATTCATATATGCTAATAATCACTACATAGCTCAGCCTCCAACTTCAAAAGATTCTACCATCATCCTATGAATAGTTCTTTAAGAAGGAATACTAAACCACCCCTACACAGACACCCAGTTTTATCTGACCCTCTGTATGGGTTTGTTTGTTGGTACATCTCAAAATTTAATATCAGGCTGAAAGTTAAGAGCTGGAAGCTGAGAAAACTACTACTCATACTGAATAGGCCATTTGTGATAACTAAATAAATCAATAAGGTTAAGACTAGTACGAGTTTAAACAAGAAAGTTTCTAACAGTAAAGCTTCAATTAATTGTGAATTGAAGGAATTCTTTTCTTAAAAGACAGTGTTTTTATAAAGAGCAATTAAATTTAGCCTATGGGTGTCACTGACACTAAGGTCACTTCAACAAAAAAGATTTTTCAAAGTAATAGAAGTAGAACATAGGGCAAAAGTACCCAAGAGATGGCTACAACAGAATCAAAGACCAATTTGCCCCAATGTACAAGAAGAGGAAAGTATAGACCTCATTTCCCTGAGATTCCACTGGGATTGGATTTCTTTACTTAATTAACTACTCATCCATGATACTATCTAAAAAACGCTGATCCTGCAGCTTTGGGCAGATAACTTGCGGTAGCCTCAATGACTGTACTTATTGGAATATCCATTTTCCTGTCTAGTAGAGCCCGGAGTTTGAACTTCGTTCAGTTGAGCTGATACACTCTACTTCCTCATTTATGCTACAGCTGTGTTTGCGCTAAAGGCTGTGGAAGATTTGTGTCCACGATCATACTGAGTCCAAGAAAAAGGAAAACACAAGTAGAATTGGAAGAGAAAGACACACTCATTTTACTTTCAGAGTAAAGCAAAATTACAATTATGTAGGAAAAAAATGTTACCTGTAAAAATTAACTCAAACCATTTTTTCGTTATAAACAAAATTATCATAAACTGATTTACATGTTTATATGTGTCTTATCTCACCTCTGTGCAAGCTTCCCTATCATATTAAAGGTTCTTGAGGACAAGGATTAGATTCAAAACTTCATCTTTTATGCGGAATGCCAAATACTGAGGGTAGGTATGTAGCGAGTGAGTTTCCACTGTGTACTCTCAGGTTGTGAATAAGCTGAGGAGACATGCTAAGGATCACCACCAGTTCAATCACTATAAATCCAGCACAGCACCCTGCCCAGAGTGGGTACTTATTTACTATGAGTGCTAAGTAAATAAATTAATAAGGTTAAAAATAAGAAGAGTTTAAATAAGAAAAAAGAAATATTAGGAAACATACTGTCTCCTCATTTATTGACACAGTATCCAAAGATCAGGTTGTTATGCAATAATTGGCAGTATGCAAAAATGGAGGATGATCACATCAGAATACAAAATGGAGGATGACTACAGCATTACACAACTACCAAATTACATCAATACATAACAGTCTAATTACATCATTACATAACTGCCAAATCACATCACCACAAAACAAAAAGTAAAAATAAACCCATTGCCATTGGGTCAATTCTATCTCACAGCGACCCTATAGGACAGAGTAGAACTGCCCCATATGGTTTCCAAGGAGCAGCTAGAGGATTCAAACTGCCAGCCTCTTGGTTAGCAGCTGAACAGCTAACTACTGTGCCACCAGCACTCCTGCATCACCACAAAATTACGAAATTACATCATTACATAACTGCCAAACCACTGCGAATCATGGCCCAGCCAAGTTGACACTTAACCTTAACCATCACAGCCAGTGCTACTCTCACCTCATACCTGCCAGACATACACCATTACTGTGCAAAATAGTAGGCTAGTGATTTTTTACTACTGTCTTAAATGCAAAATGTCAGATAACAAGATAGTTGATAAGTGAGGAGTAGGTGTAATGTCAGCATTATCCAATTACCTCCATTAACGGCCAGTTCAGAATAGCTTTGATTTATCTTCCAAATTGTTTAGTTTGTTTCCCTCCTTTGGAATAGCTGCTATTTTTAAAGTTTAGGCATATGGTGACACTCAGCAAGAAGTAAATATTTAACCCAATCTTTACTAAGTAAAACTGTTAACATTTATGTATAATGTGAAGACACCCTGGGGAGATTTTAAGCACACATACACACATATATAAACTACTACTACCCATTACAGTCGAGTCGACTCTGACTCCTAACAACCCTATAGGACAGAGTGGAACTGCCCCATAGGGTTTCAAAGGAGTAACAGATGTATTTGAAGTGCCAACATTTTGGTTAGCAGCAGAACACTTAAACACTGTGCCACCAGGGCTCCATATACATGTATGTGTGTGTGTGTATAAAACACCAGTTGCCATTGAGTTGATTCTGACTCACAGTGACTCTATAGGACAGAGCAGAACTGCCCCATAGAGTTGACAAACACCTGGTGGATTTAAACTGCCAAGCTTTTGGTTAGCAGCTGCAGCACTTAACCACTAAGCCACCGGGGTTTCCATATATATGTATACATAAATACATATATATGTATACATATATATATACACACATATATACACACACACACACACATATATGCGTATATACACACATGGGGCCCTGGTAGTGCAGTGTTTATGCACTTGGCTGCTAACCAAAGTGTTAGCAGTTCAAATTCACCAGTTGCTCCTTGAACTCCCAACATTTGTGTGTGCGTGTGTGTGTGTGTGTGTGTATTCCATGTGAAAGCTGGACAATGAATAAGGAAGACCAAAAAAGAATTGACACCTTTGAATTGTGGTATTAACAAAGAATATCAAATATTCTATGGACTGTCAGAAGAATGAACAAATCTGTCTTGGAAGAAGTACAGACAGAATGCTCCTTAGAAGCAAGGATGGTGTGACTATGTCTAATATACTTTGGACATTTTATCAGGAGGGATCAGTCCCTGGAAAAGGACATCATGCTTGGTAAAACAGAGGATCACAGAAAAAGAGGAAGATCCTCAGCAAGATGGGCTGACAAAGTGGCTGCAACACGGGCTCACGCATAGCAACAATTATGACGATGGTGCATGACTGGGCAGTGTTTTGTTGTATTGCACGCAGGGTCACTATGAGTTGGAACCAACTCAATGGCACCTAACAACAACATATGTGTGTGTGTGTGTGTGTGTATACACACACACGTATATGTTATAAATTAAAATACATATAATATGAAAATTTAAATATATATGGTATAAATTATATTATACAGCACAAATTATATACATATGGTATAAGTATAGTTATTATTTGTGGAATAAATAAATATTTGTAGATATACACATGGTATAAATAAATATATATATGGTATAAATATTTGTAAGGAGCCCTGGTGGTACAGTGGTTAGGCCCTCAGCTGCTAACCAAAAGGTTGATGGCTCAAACCTACCAGCCACTCCTTGGGAGAAAGATGTAGCCATCTGCTTCCATAAAGATTATAGCCTTGGAGACCCTATGGGTGCAGTTCTACTCGGGCCTATAGGGTATGAGTAGGAATTGACTCAACAGCACACAACAACATAAATATACAAGTTATAAATATATACATTTGGTATAAATATACATATTTGGAATCAATCTATATATATGGTATAAATATATATATATGATACACATATGGTATATACATATGATATAAATATATACACATATATATGTAGAGAGAGAATGAGTACAAATATATTCATGATATAAACCCATTGCCATCAATTCCAACTCATAGTGACCCTATAGGGCAAAGGAGAACTGCCCCAGAGTGTTTCCAAGGAGTGGCTTCTGGATTTGAACTACCAACCTTTTGCTTAGCAGCTGAGCTCTTAACCATTGTACCACCAGGGCTCCATTTATGGTATATACATACACACACACACACACACATATATATGTTATAACAACTGGCTTCTTCATATAGTGCTGTTTTCTACACGGTAGCAGCAAACAGACATTCACACTCTGGGAGAAGGCAGTCACCTTACCACTGGTCTTACAGCATCCCAACTCCTGGAACCCATCAACTTCCCTTCTCCCCCACTTCAGTCATGGCTGCCTTTATATTCAGAATATAGTATCCGCTTATTTTAAAGATTATAAAACATCACTTCTCATTCCACTCCCATTCCAAAGCTTTACAGTTGTTCGTCTAAAATCTCTCTCCTACTTTTCACTTGAGAGATTGATTAAACTGATAAAAATAGAATCCCAAATTGTCATTGTTCTTTTGGCCATCTTAATTAACCACAATTAGTTTTTAAATATTCAGTCCTGGTTTCCCATAAGCACTGAGCGCATCGCACACGAGGGCCCTCACTATATCTAAATACGAGTGCTCCCGGTAGAAAAGGAACAGCCTGTTCTTCCTTGTGGTCTTTCACAGTTTCAACCTTGACTAGTATGTGTGTGGCTGGTAAATAATTTAATTAATTTTATAGTGAGTGACATATTTTGGATTCTGCAAAGCATCTTTTTCTGGGAATTTCAGCCAACCCTGGCTTTTCCCTAGATAGCTCCGTGTGCGCCTGCAATGATAAGTTGGAGCAGATTCTTAACTTTCCCATTAGCATCTAGCAATTTATGAGCTTTTGATATCCATGGGATGATTTTTAAAGGATGATTTTAATTCCCTGATGTACCCAGATAACTAGAAAAATAATAGACAGTTAATGAGTACTTTAGAGAAAGAATTTAACTAAGAATTTAAAGCTTCACCCAAGCTGAAAGTAATCAAAAAAACTTTGCAATGGTTCTAAACTGACGTCAATGATCCCTTTACATTACTAAAGGAATGTGTTAGATTTGGATAACATATTTCATTTAAGCCTCACAACTATCTTACCATGTACTGATCATTACACACAATTTATAGATGAAGAAATTGAGGCTCAGATATTTTAAGTAAATTGCAGAATTAGGAACTGGCAGAGCTGGAGTTTAATATAGATACAGCTGCATTGAAAGGCCACGCTACAGCATTGCACCAACCACCAAGCGGAATGCGGGTCCTTGAATTTCCTGACATTTACAGCACTGTGTGATTCCTGGTATCAAGTTTAAACCTAAACAGTACTGGAAGTTCAGTTATCTTATGGATTAGCCCATTCCCTTGGGTTCAGTTTATCACTGACGACACACTGAGTAGGTAGTAATAGGTCTACAATCTTTAAGTAAAACCATAAATAAAGATTGAACGAACTTGAGGAATTAGTTAATTGAAAATCAAATATAAAGAAACTTGTACCTCACATAATAATTTTCCCGTTAACAATTTGTCTCAAAAATTATCGTGGAAATCAAACAAATGTGTTTGCTTTTCCAAACAAAAACCTTTATGTGAGCTTCAACTGGTCCTATGCATCGTCAACGTAAAAATTCCTGCTTTCATTATTCTTGTAACCAAATTTAACCAATGAGATAATTAATCACATGCCCTTTGCACACTGTAAACAACTTTCATTAAAATACCATTTAATTACCAATTCATTGCAAGTCCATGGAAATTGACTGAGTATATAAGAAACAAGTCTGCTTAAGTCCCTGCCCCAAAATACCCAGTAGAACTCACTAAGTGAAGGGAATTAGAAATGGATTTTTTTTTTTCTCCAACAGAATTTAGACTATCAATTCACTGGTAAATTTACTATTTTTAGACACAAACAACTTTTTATAGGCCCTTATTAGAAATTTGGAAACCCTGGTGGTGTAGTGGTTAAGAGCTATGGCTGCTAACCAAAAAGGTCAGCAGTTCAAATCCACCAGGTGCTCCTTGGAAACACTATGGGGCATTTCTACTCTGTCTTATAGGGTCATTATGAGTTGGAATCAACTCAATGGCAACAGGTTTATTAGAAATTTAGCTAAGTATGTATTAATTTCCCTCGAAAGGCAATTCTCAGTGGCATTACTACATGTGCCATGACAGTCTTTGTTCCAGACCGTCTTTTCAAGGGTATGCGTAAAGCTAACAGCCTGTGAGGACGGAGGTAGTGTCTGCCTCCAAGATCAAGGACAGATTTGTTCCCTGACCCGGATAATAAGGATAATGTCTTCCTGCAGCTAAAGGTTGAGCAAGTTTGCGAGCAATCCTTTATAAAACTGGGGGTTTCCCAAACTCTGCTTATACAGACTCCCTGTACACAGGATTCACCTGGGCCCTCTCTGCATCATCCCCATAGGAGCTAAGGTGCCCAGGGAACCCATGTGACTCTGAAACTCATGCTGCCTTCTGTGTCATGAAGGATAAAGTTCTTTGTGTTTGATTCAGGAGTCTCATGTCTTCTGCAAACCCATTTAAAACTTTGACAGGCTAACCTATTAGCTTAAAGCAAGATAAAATCTCAGACCCTTCACAGTCCTTGACAGTTATATATCACTGATGACTGAAATAAGTGTTTTCAGATGCTTATTGGTGTGGTAAATTTTTGCACCTTTACCTGAAACCTAACCCTCACAGTTGTTTCTTCTGCTCACACAATTAGAGCAAAACTCACTGAAGAGCACCATTTTTATACGTGAAACTATTGGAATTCCATGGCCACCATACAGTAACTAAAATGAGGGCAATGGAGATGCGTGGAGGAGGCTTCCCCTTCCGATGACCACCATCGTTTTATGGGAGTCATCATGACCATGGATCTGCACACCAAAGACAAGACAGCCTTCTCATGCCCCTGTGAATCACTGCTCTGAGTGATTACATGCTTTGATGGGCTGGCCTGTAAAGCCTGGCTATCAGTCAGTCTCTCTTACAGAAGCTAAGGGAAGAAAATTTCAAGTCTTACTCATGCTCTCCAGTTTACCCGCAGGGTGAAACTAACCAGACAGGTTTGTGGGGCAGTGAGGTGCCCACACTTGCTTTCCTTCCTCACTGTGTCACTTAGGCATGTGGACAGCACTAGCCAGTATTTATAGAGCCATTCTCACTAGTCGTTTGATCCTCTGCCATTCTGGAGATGAAGACAAACAGAATTTGTATTTGCTCTTCACAGAACTATGAACTGAGGTACTTGAGTTAGGCTCAGATGAGTCAACTGATAAAGTGGCCATGCAAACTCAGGCCTCTGACCTTTCCTCTGTACCACTCCACTCTTCCTCTTAACTAAACCGAGAAGCTCAAGAGATAGTGGAGCATGTCGTACAATACACAGTGTCTCCCACCCAGCCTCTCACGAGGAATGCCTGCATGCTGTGTTGGTTCTGCTTCCTCTTGAGCACAGACAACATCTCCCACATCTCTGGGATTCCTGCAGCAGGTGGCTGTGCCTGACACACAGTGGGATCTGCTGTATGTTCTGGGCTTTCCTGAGGCAGGAACCATGGAGTCCAAATATCAGCCCTCCATGCCCACCTGCACAGAAACTGTGGCTCCGCTCCCCAGCACCCAACTCAGGACTCTCATAGGCTCCTCTTGGGCACTCTGTCATTGGCCCCATGAGTGGCAGAGTAGTACACTGGTTAGAGAGCAGAGTCTGGAGCCAGACTCCCTGGGATTTTGAATTCTTATTCAATCACTTATTATCATTTATGTTACCTTACATGGCCAAATGGACTTTGCAGATGTGATTAAGGTTAAGGACCCTGAGATAGAGAGATTATCCTGGATTACAAGGTGGGTCTAATATAATCACAAGGATAGTTAAAAGCAGAGAACTTTTCCTGGCTGCAGAGAACTAGACAGATGGCAACCTGAGAACCCAACCCACCAATGCTGGCTCTGAAGCTGGCAGAGGCCACAAGCCAAGGAAGCTAGAAAAGGCGAAGAAATGAATTTCCCCTAGAGCCTCCAGAATGGAATGCAGTCCTGCTAACCCCTTGATTTTAGCCCATCGAGACCCATATTGGACTTCTGCCCTCCAGTATAAGGTAAATCTGTGTTTAAGCCACTGAGTTAGTGGTAATTTGTTACACAGCAACAGAAAACCAATACATTTGGACTCTTCCACTCAGGAAACCACAACTCAGGATCTGGGCACTATGGGCAATAGGAAAGCACTTACTTACTCATTCATTCATGCACTGAGGCACTCAATTAATATCTATTGAGCACCCATCATAAGGCCAGGAGTCCCTGGGTGGTACAAAAGATTACTGCTCTCAGCAGCTAACCGACAGGTTGAAGGTTCCAGTCCACTTAGAAGCGCCTCAGAAAAAAAGGCCTGTTGATTTCCTTCTGAAAAATCAGCCACTGAATACCCTATGGAGCAGAGTTCTACTCTGAAACACACGGGGTTGCCATAAGTTGGAATCAATTCCATCTGCAACGGGCCAGGCACTGTTCTGAGTGCTAGGAAAACAGCTATGAGCCAGAGAGTCATGGTTGTTTTCTGCTTGCAGGGAGCTTACATTCCAGGTGACAGGATAGTTAACACATCAACAAATAAATAAAATACTTTCAAACAGTGATTATGTAAAAGTGCTGCTAAGAGAATAAAACAGAATGGTGACATGGAGAGCAGAGGGGGGCGGTGGGGTAACCCACAATGCGTGGGTGTAAGGCTCTCAAGCAAATGACACTCGAGCTGAATCTGAAAGGTACAGGGAGGCAGCCAGGCCAAGATCCAAGTGAGCCAGGAGCCGCTAATCCATAGCTGACCTAGCCTTCTGACAGATGCTGTAAGAGATGAAACACCCCACTCTGAAAAAACGAACATGAACTTCTCGCTCCAAGGGAAAGTGCGCCGTGTGAATTGCTCCTCTCATTTTCCTGTCTTCACTCGTCACAACCATGACTTTCACGGCTTTATTTTTTAACATATGTTATGAAAAGCGTAAAGGCAGCATTATCCCCAAGTCCCTGGTTATCATTCTCTCTGAAAGCACTCCGTGTTCTCCTTATCTGAATATGGATGTGGTTAGATTCCCTGAGACTGCTAGATGGCTGTTACAGTGACGGATTCCCCTGGGGCTTGCTGCTGAGTTTATCAGTGACACTGGCTCCACCATCCAATCCACTGCTCAGGCGAAGACCTAGACGGAGGAGAGCCGGGGCCACCGCTGGCCACAGCTGGCTCCATTGCTCACTTAATTATGACAAATATATCCACGTATGCAGGTGGTGAATAAGTACATAAAGTTCTCTCTCCTATCGTATCATGTAGAAATTATAGTCTTTGCTATCCAAAACATACATAGCCAAGACAGATCACTCAATCTGTTGTGTTTCATAGTATCTTATTCAAAGATCTATGGCAAAATAGTAAAAAAGAAAGAAAAAAAAAAAGCTCCAATTTTGAAGAAGATTATCATGAAGCCAATAATTATTTCTCACAATTACTCCTTTCATGGATTTTTTTAATGAAGTTAAAACCAGAATGTTGAAGTAACCTGTCTTAACTGAGAATTCTCAGACATACATTAACAATCCCCCCCCCTTGCCAAACCCATTGCCGTTGAGTCGATTCCAACTCATTGCAACCCAGTAGGACAGGGTAGAACTGCCCCACAGGGTGTATTCAAACTGCTGACCTTTAGATTAACAGCCAAATGCTTAACCACTGTGCTACCAGGGCCCCATAAGCAACCCCAGGCCAGTGCAAATTATCTTTTACACTCTCCTAAGAGTTTGTTCCATATAGACCTTCCCAAGCAAGAAGGTGACTAAGCTGAGATACACAGAATGATTCCAGTTCCAAAGCTACTCTAGCCATTGCTGTTATCTTATATGTTCATATAATGACCCAAGAAAGAGACAATATCCAGTGAGGAGACTTTGTGTTGGGGGTAGGTGCAGAATTAAATTTTGAAGAGTAGTGATAATTCATTGACTCAGAATGGCGCTCAGGTTTTGGGGCCAGAATAACTGGATTTGATTTCCAGTTCCACCACATAATAACTATATGACTTTGAACGAGACACCTCTCCAACCAAGCATCAATTCTCCTTCCTTTATAAACTGAGGTCAGGAGTAATATCCATTCTGCCTGTTTCAGAGGGTTCTCAAAATCACACAATGAGATATACTTTGTAAACGATAAAGCACAAATGTATACAAAAAGTCCCCTGGCCTCCCTCCTCATGGTGATAAAAACATGCTGTGTTTAAGGTAATGGCCTAAATCCCAATTTTCTGAGCTCCACCCATTGATTAGCAATGCACTCTGCTTTTCCTGGGATTCAGCTCCTCAATCAGTCCTTCTAGGCTTTCCTGATTGGGATGCCTATCACACAAATAGACTGAAGCCCTATCGCTTTACAGTCTACCTTCCCTGTTCTCCTAAACTTTTCCTCTGCTCCACTGACTTTTGTCACTCTGCCACTCACAAGCTGAACCTACACTACTGACAAAGTTCTCGGCACTTCCTCTAGGCTACTAACCTCAAAGCCCAGACAGCAGGGAAGCCATTTCTGCCCTTGGGCCTTGCTCTTTCAAACAGGGTTGTCTTGATAGTGCCCTTCAGGCATCAACACCCAGGTTTTATAGGGGTCAGCAAATTTTACCTGTGAAGGGCCAGATAGTAAGTATTTTAGGCTTTGTAGGCCACAATGTCCCTGGGGTGGTATAAGTGATTAATGTTCTTGGCTGCTAATCAAAAAGTTGGAGATCAGAGTCTACCCAGTGGGACCTTGGAAGAACAGTCTGGAGATCTGCTTCCGAAAAATCAGGCAATGAAAACCCTACATAGCACAGTTCTACTCTGACACATATGAGGTAGCCATGAATGGGCATCGATTTCGCAGCAACTGGTTTTAGGCCCCATAGTTCCCTGTTGCACGTTTGTCTTTGCTTAGTTTCTTACAGCCCTTTAAAAAATGTAAAAAACAATTCTTAGCCCTTGAGCCTTAGTAAAAGAGCCAGAGGTTATAGAGTTCATGGACCCCTGCATTATATCATAGTTCACTCTCCTCTCCTTTGGAAGGCGTGCACGTACCCATTTTTGTGGGGAAGGGTCTGTTGTTGGCAGGAGGAGTTGAAGGAAGTCCAGTGGGTCAGAGGAGGTACCTGGAACCACTGCTCTCTCAGATAGCCAGACCCCGGCAGGTTTCTTCATCATGAATTTCTCTCAGGAACCCTGTCGCTTCCTTAGATCCTGCCCGCTTTGGGGAATCCAAAGCCATGAGAACATCCATAAACATTTGAACTCCAAAAATGAGCCTGAAGCAAGTTCTTGCACTCAGGGCCTCTGAGTCCATGTAAATCAAGTATGTGGCTGGCATCTACTTCCAGGTCCCTAAACATTCTATGACAGTTAGAAGCCCCTCTATCCACAGCACGTGGGATCTCTGTGGTTGGAGTCAGCTAATGACACAATCTAGCCCGATAAAACGCATCTCTGAGTGAGCCAGAATATTTTAAACATTCATTAGCCACTATGCTTACTTCCCACCACCCATTCATTTGTCATTTTGTCATATTCTGGTGGTTTGTAGGTTGCTGGGATGCTGGAAGCTTTGCCGCCAGTATTTTAAATACCAGCAGGATAACCCATGGTGGACAGGATTCAGCAGAACTTCCAGACTGAGACAAACTAGAAAGAAATGTCTGAAGATCTACTTTTGGAAGATTAGCCAATGAAAACTTTATGGATCACAACAGAACACTGTCCAACTCACTTGCTTTGCCCACATCATCAGGGGGGATCAATTACTGGAGAAGGATATCATGTCTGATGAAGGAGAAGGCTAAGAAGGGTGATGGAGACCCTCAGTAAGAAAGACTGGCACAATAGCCACAACGATGGGCTCAAAGATGCCAGCAATTGTGAGGATGACACAGGGCACCAACATTTTATTCTGACCAACAGAGAAAATACTGAAGTTGTCAAAAGATTTCATTTTACTTGGATCCACAACGTCCATGGAAGCAGTAGTTAAGAAAGTAAACAACATATTGCATTAGGCAAATCTGCTGCAATAGACCCCTTTAAAGTATTAAAAAGATGTTATTTTGAGGACTAAGGTGACCTGACCCAAGCCCATGTGTCTTAAGTGCTGCTATAATGGAAATACCACAAACGGGTGGCTTTAACAAACAGAAATTTATTTTCTCACAGTTTAGGCAGCTAGAAGTCCGAAATCAGGGTGCTGGCTCTAGGGAAAGTCTCTCTCTCTGGGGGCTCTGGAGGAAGGTCCTTGTCTCTTCTAAGCTTCTGCTCTTGGATCATCTTCAAATGGCTTGGCATCTCTCTTCCCCCATCCCTACTTCACTGGCTTGCTTGTTTCATTTTTTTTTTTCCGTTGCTTTTTTATTATTGTTATTAACTTTTATTGAGCTTCAAGTGAACGTTTACAAATGAAGTCAAACTGTCACGTATAAGTTTATATACACCTTATTCCGTACTCCCACTTGGTCTCCCCCTAATGAGTCAGCCCTTCCAGTCTCTCCTTTCGTGACAATTTTGCCAGCTTCCAACTCTCCCTATCCTCCCATCCCCCCTTCAGACAGGAGATGCCAACACAGTCTCAAGTGTCCACCTGATACAAATAACTCACTCTTCGTCAGCATCTCTCTCCTACCCACCGTCCAGTCCCTTTCATGTCTGATGAGTTGTCTTCGGGAATGGTTCCTGTCCTGGGCCAACAGAAGGTTTGGGGACCATGAACACCGGGATTCCTCTAGTCTCAGTCAGACCATTAAGTATGGTCTTTTTGTGAGAATTTGGGGTCTGCATCCCACTGATCTCCTGCTCCCTCAGGGGTTCTCTGTTATGCTCCCTGTCAGGGCAGTCATTGGTTGTGGCCAGGCACCAACTAGTTCTTCTGGTCTCAGGATGATGTAGGTCTCTGGTTCATGTGGCCCTTTCTGTCTCTTGGGCTCTTAGTTGTCGTGTGACCTTGGTGTTCTTCATTCTCCTTTGATCCAGGTGGGTTGAGACCAATTGATGCATCTTAGACGGCCGCTTGTTAGCATTTAAGACCCCAGACGCCACATTTCAAAGTGGGATGCAGAATGTTTTCATAATAGAATTATTTTGCCAATTGACTTAGAAGTCCCCGCAAACCATGGTCCCCAAACCCCCGCCCTTGCTCTGCTGACCTTTGAAGCATTCAGTTTATCCCGGAAACTTCTTTGCTTTTGGTCCAGTCCAGTTGAGCTGACCTTCCATGTATTGAGTATTGTCCTTCCCTTCACCTAAAGCAGTTCTTATCTACTAACTAATCAGTAAAAAACCCTCTCCCACCCTCCCTCCCTCCCCCCCTCGTAACAACAAAAGTATGTGTTCTTCTCAGTTTATACTATTTCTCAAGATCTTATAATAGTGGTCTTATACAATGTTTGTCCTTTTGCCTCTGACTAATTTCGCTCAGCATAATGCCTTCCAGGTTCCTCCATGTTATGAAATGTTTCACACATTCTTCACTGTTCTTTATTGATGCGTAGTATTCCATTGTGTGAATATACCACAATTTATTTATCCATTCATCCGTTGATGGACACCTTGGTTCCTTCCAGCTTTCTGCTATTGTAAACAGAGCTGCAATAAACATGGGTGTGCATATACCTGTTTGTGTGAAGGCTCTTATTTCTCTAGCGTATATTCCAAGGAGAGGGATTTCTGGGTTGTATGGTAGTTCTATTTCTAACTGTTTAAGATAACACCAGATAGATTGCCAAAGTGATTGTACCATTTTACATTCCCACCAGCAGTGTATAAGAGTTCCAATCTCTCTGCAGCCTCTCCAACATTTATTATTTTGTGTTTTTTGGATTAATGCCAGCCTTGCTGGTGTGAGATGGAATCTCATCGTAGTTTTAATTTGCATTTCTCTAATGGCTAATGATTGAGAGCATTTTCTCATGTATCTGTTAGCTGCCTGAATATCTTCTTCAGTGAAGTGCGTGTTCATATCCTTTGCCCGCTTCTTGATTGGGTTGTTTGTCTTTTTGTGGTTGAGTTTTGACAGAATCATATAGACTTTAGAGATCAGGCGCTGGTCGGAGATGTCATAGCTGAAAATTCTTTCCCAGTCTGTAGGTGGTCTTTTTACTCTTTTGGTGAAGTCTTTAGATGGGCATAGGTGTTTGATTTTTAGGAGCTCCCAGTTATCTGGTTTCTCTTCGTCATTTTTGGTAATGTTTTGTATTCTGTTTATGCCTTGTATTAGGGCTCCTAGGGTTGTCCCAATTTTTTCTTCCATGATCTTTATCGTTTTAGTCTTTATGTTTAGGTCTTTGATCCACTTGGAGTTAGTTTTTGTGCATGGTGTAAGGTATGGGTCCTGTTTTATTTTTTTGCAAATGGATATCCAGTTATGCCAGCACCATTTGTTAAAAAGACTATCTTTTCCCCAATTAACTGACACTGGGCCTTTGTCAAATATCAGCTGCTCATATGTGGATGGATTTATATCTGGGTTCTCAATTCTGTTCCACTGGTCTATGTGTCTGTTGTTGTACCAGTACCAGGCTGTTTTGACTACTGTGGCTGTATGATAGGTTCTGAAATCAGGTCGAGTGAGGCCTCCCACTTTCTTCTTCTTTTTCAGTAATGCTTTGCTTATCCGAGGCTTCTTTCCCTTCCATATGAAGTTGGTGATTTGTTTCTCCAATACATTAAAAAATGACATTGGAATTTGGATCAGAAGTGCACTGTATGCATAGATGGCTTTTGGTAGAGTAGACATTTTTACTATGTTAAGTCTTCCTAGCCATGAGCAAGGTATGTTTTTCCACTTAAGTATGTCCTTTTTAGTTTCCTGTAGTAGTACTTTGTAGTTTTCTTTGTATAGGTCTTTTACATCTTTGGTAAGATTTATTCCTAAGTATTTTATCTTCTTGGGGGCTACTGTGAATGGTATTGATTTGGTGATTTCCTCTTTGATGTTGTTTTTGTTGATGTAGAGGAATCCAAGTGATTTTTGTATGTTTATCTTACAACCGGAGACTCTGCCGAACTCTTCTATTAGTTTCAGTAGTTTTCTGGAGGATTCCTTAGGGTTTTCTGTGTATAAGATCATGTCATCTGCAAATACAGATAATTTTACTTCCTCCTTGCCAATCCGGATGCCCTTTATTTCTTTGTCTAGCCTAATTGCTCTGGCTAGGACCTCTAGCACAATGTTGAATAAGAGCAGTGATAAAGGGCATCCTTGTCTGGTTCCCGTTCTCAAGGGAAATGCTTTCAGGCTCTCTCCATTTAGAGCGATGTTGGCTGTTGGCTTTGCATAGATGCCCTTTATTATGTTGAGGAATTTTCCTTCAATTCCTATTTTGGTGAGAGTTTTTATCATAAATGGGTGTTGGACTTTGTCAAATGCCTTTTCTGCATCAGCTGATAAGATCATGTGGTTTTTGTCTTTTGTTTTATTTATATGGTGGATTACATTAATGGTTTTTCTAATATTAAACCAGCCTTGCATACCTGGTATAAATCCCACTTGGTCATGGTGGATTAATTTTTTGATATGTTGTTGAATTCTATTGGCTAGAATTTTGTTGAGGATTTTCGCATCTATGTTCATGAGAGATATAGGTCTGTAATTTTCTTTTTTTGTGATGTCTTTACTTGGTTTTGGTATCAGGGAAATGGTGGCTTCATAGAATGAGTTAGGTAGTATTCTGTCATTTTCTATGCTTTGAAATACCTTTAGTAGTAGTGGTGTTAACTCTTCTCTGAAAGTCTGGTACAACTCTACAGTGAAGCTGTCCGGGCCAGGGCTTTTTTTTTTGTTGGGAGGTTTTTGATTACCTTTTCAATCTCTTTTTTTGTTATGGATCTGTTTAGTTGTTCTACTTCTGATTGTGCTAGTTTAGGTAGGTAGTGTTTTTCCAGGAATTCATCCATTTCTTCTAGGTTTGCAAATTTGTTAGAGTACAATTTTTCGTAATAATCTGATATGATTCTTTTAATTTCAGTTGGGTCTGTTGTGATGGGGCCCATCTCGTTTCTTATTCAGGTTATTTGTTTCCTTTCCTGTATTTCTTTAGTCAGTCTGGCCAATGGTTTATCAATTTTGTTCATTTTTTCGAAGAACCAGCTTTTGGCTTTGTTAATTCTTTCAATTGTTTTTCTGTTCTCTAATTCATTTAGTTCAGCTCTAATTTTTATTATTTGTTTTCTTCGGGTGCCTGATGGATTCTTTTGTTGCTCACTTTCTATTTGTTCAAGTTGTCGGGACAGTTCTCTGATTTTGGCTCTTTCTTCTTTTTGTATGTGTGCATTTATCGATATAAATTGGCCTCTGAGCACTGCTTTTGCTGTGTCCCAGAGGTTTTGATAGGAAGTATTTTCATTCTCGTTGCTTTCTATGAATTTCCTTATTCCCTCCTTAATGTCTTCCATAACCCAGTCTTTTTTCAGGAGGGTATTGTTCAGTTTCCAAGTATTTGATTTCTTTTCCCTAATTTTTCTGTTATTGATTTCCACTTTTATGGCCTTGTGGTCTGAGAAGATGCTTTGTAATATTTCGATGTTTTGGATTCTGCAAAGGTTTGTTTTATGACCTAATATGTGGTCTATTCTAGAGAATGTTCCATGTGCACTAGAAAAAAAAGTACTTTGTAGCAGTTGGGTGGAGAGTTCTGTATAAGTCAATGAGGTCAAGTTGGTTGACTGTTGTAAATAGGTCTTCTGTGTCTCTATTGAGCTTCTTACTGGATGTCCTGTCCTTCTCTGAAAGTGGTGTGTTGAAGTCTCCTACTATAATTGTGGAGGTGTCTATCTCACTTTTCAGTTCTGTTAATATTTGATTTATGTATCTTGCAGCCCTGTCATGGGGTGCATAAATATTTAATATGGTTATATCTTCCTGGTCAATTGTCCCTTTTATCATTATGTAGTGTCCTTCTTTATCCTTTGTGGTGGATTTAAGTTTAAAGTCTATTTTGTCAGAAATTAATATTGCTACTCCTCTTCTTTTTTGCTTATTGTTTGCTTGATATATTTTTTTCCATCCTTTGAGTTTCAGTTTGTTTGTGTCTCTAAGTCTGAGGTGTGTCTCTTGTAGGCAGCATATAGACGGATCGTGTTTCTTTATCCAGTCTGAGACTCTCTGTCTCTTTATTGGTGCATTTAGTCCATTTACATTCAGCGTAATTATAGATATGTGTTTAGTGTTGTCATTTAGATGCCTTTTTATGTGTGTTGTTGACAATTTCATTTTTCCACTTAGTTTTTTGTGCTGAGACGTTTTTCTTTGTAAATTGTGTGTTCCTCATTTTCATAGTACTTGACTTTATGTTTGCTGAGTCATTACGTTTTTCTTGGTTTTTATTTTGAGTTATGGAGTTGTTATACCTCTTTGTGGTTTCCTTAATATTTACCCCTATTTTTCTAAGTAAAAACCTAACTTGTATTGTCCTATATCGCCTAGTATCCCTCTCCATATGGCAGTTCTATGCCACCTGTATTTAGTCCCTCTTTTTGATTATTGTGATCTTTTACATATTGACTTCAATGATTCCCTGTTTTGAGCATTTTTTTTTTAATTAATCTTAATTTGTTTTTGTGATTTCCCTATTTGGGTTGATATCAGGATGTTCTGTTCTGTGACCTTGTGTTGTGCTGATATCTGATATTATTGGTTTTCTGACCTATTTCCTTTAGTATTTCTTGTAGCTTTGGTTTGGTTTTTGCAAATTCTCTAAGCTTGTGTTTATCTGTAAATATCTTAATTTCGCCTTCATATTTGAGAGAGAGTTTTGCTGGATATATGATCCTTGGCTGGCAGTTTTTCTCCTTCAGTGCTCTGTATATGTCATCCCATTGCCTTCTTGACTGCATGGTTTCTGCTGAGTAGTCTGAACTTATTCTTATTGATTCTCCCTTGTAGGAGACCTTTCTTTTATCCCTGGCTGCTATTGTAATTTTCTCTTTATCTTTGGTTTTGGCAAGTTTGATGATAATATGTCTTGGTGTTTTTCTTTTTGGATTAATCTCAAATGGGGTTCGATGAGCATCTTGGCTAGATATCCTTTCGTCTTTCATGATGTCAGGGAGGTTTTCTGTCAGCAGATCTTCAACTATTCTCTCTGTGTTTTCTGTCCTCCCTCCCTGTTCTGGGACTCCAGTCACACGCAAGTTATCCTTCTTGATAGAGTCCCACATGATTCTTAGGGTTTCTTCATTTTTTTTTAATTCTTTTATCTGATTTTTTTTTCAGCTATGTTGGTGTTCATTCCCTGGTCATCCAGATTTCCCACTCTGCATTCTAATTGCTCGAATCTGCTCCTCTGACTTCCTACCGCGTTGTCTAATTCTGTAATTTTATTGTTAATCTTTTGGATTTCTGAATGCTGTCTCTCTATGGATTCTTGCAACTTATTAATTTTTCCACTATGTTCTTGAATAATCTTTTTGAGTTCTTCAACAGTTTTATCAGTGTGTTCCTTGGCTTTTTCTGCAGATTGCCTTATTTCATTTATGAGGTCATCCCTGATGTCTTGAAGCATTGTGTAAATTAGTTTTTTATATTCTGTATCTGATAATTCCAGGATTGTATCTTCATTTGGGAAAGATTTTGATTCTTTTGTTTGGGGGGTTGTAGAAGCTGTCATGGTCTGCTTCTTTATGTGGTTTGATATCGACTGCTGTCTCTGAGCCATCACTAAGATATTGTAGTGATTTATTCTATATTTGCTCACTGAGTCTTATCTTGTTTTGTTTTCTTTCAATATACGTGGATGGGCTACTAGATTGTGCTGTCTTGATTGTTGTAGCCCTTGACTTACTTATGACCTATTACCAGCTGGTTTGGGCTGTTACCAGATATATATGCCTGAGTCCATTCACTATTCTTGAGTAGAATCTGATTTTGGGTCATCAAGTGTGTGATGCACCCTATCACCTATCCACCTTGAGAAGTAGTGGTGATAGTTGTGTGCACCAGATTCTAGTAGCAGCTGGGGTTCACACTCCGGGGGGCGGGGGGGCAGGATGCTGACAGGCTTCCCCCAAGTGTCAGTGAGTTAGGTGTGTCTCTATTCCTAAAGCACCTTGGTGGGTGGGCTCTGCAGCTGTACCTTGGGCCCCCAATGCAAGTACCTCTACAGATTGGTAGGTGTCACCCTCCTTAGACCCCTAAGGCAGGAGGCTAGGTGGTCTAGGGGGAGCTTTAGCCCTCAGTTCCCTGTTGTGGGTCAGTGAGGGCTCTGTTGAATACACAGAGATATCAGACCTGGGAAACTTGTCTTTCCAGTAAATCTGCTAAAAAAAAAAAAATGCAGTCAGATCCCTATCAGAAATGCCTTTGCATTATAATAGCCACCTTATTCCCTGTAGGGATGAAAGCCCGTGACTGTGGATCACATATGCTTGGCTGGAGCTGGTTCTGTGTTTTTAGTCCAATTAGGGAAGGATTTTTGGTCCCTGGGTTTTTTGTGGTTGCTTCTCTCAGGCCGGAAGAATGGGTTAGGAAAAAAAAAAAGAAGAAGAAGGGGAAAAGAAAAACCGCGGAGCAGTTCTCCCTCTGGCTCAGGAAATTCCAATGTTAATGAAGCCGCCTGGGAAAGGGAGGGGAAGGTTCAGAAAAACAGGAGAGAGTAGCACCCTGGAATATAGACAAAGTTCCTTATCTTGCTTGGGATGACTATTTTATCTGAGATTCCCGAGGGACGTGTCGCCTATGTGTGCTGGCTGGGTAGAGATTGCCCCCGAGGGTCAGGCCCGCAGAAGCTGCGGTCAGTTCCTCCGCTGCCAATCCAAAGCCCAGCGTCAAGGTTCCCCGCCTGGGATGCTGCACTCCCAGCTCCAAAACCAGTCGCTGCCTCCCGGGGACTTCTCCTCCCACTAGCCGCGTCGCCGCACTGCCCGCGCTGACCAGCTGGGCCCCCTCCTGAAGTCAGTTCAGGGGTGTAGGGCTGTGCCCCGTGTTTGTACCTTCACAGGATGTCCTGATCAGCTCCACCGCGCCCAGTCCAAAGCCCTGCGCCAAGGTTCCCTGGCTGGGACGCTGCACTCCCGGCTCCAAAACCAGTCGCTGCCTCCCAGGGACTTCTCCTCCCGCCAGCTGCGTCGCCGGGCCGCCTAAGCTGACCAGCTGGGCCCCCTCCCGAGGTCAGTTCAGGGGGTAGGGTTGCACCCCGTGTTTGCGCCGTCACAGGATGTTGTGCTCAGCTTCCCTGTGCCCCATCCTAAGCCCGACGCCAAGGTTACCTGACTGGGACGCTGGCTCCAGGCTCCAAAAACAGTCTCTGCTTCCCCGTAGTTGTTCGTTCTCTGTCTCTGTCACTCAGGTCAACTCTTTAAATCTGTGTTTGTTGGTCAGGGTTCGTAGATTGTCATGTATGTGATCGATTTACTTGTTTTTCCGAGTCTTTGTTGCCAGAGGGATCCGAGGTAGTGTCTACCTAGTCAGCCATCTTGGCCCCCCGTTTCATTTTTATATCTCAAAAGAGATTGACTCAAGATACACCCTACACCAATACCACCTCATTAATATAACAAAGACAAACCATTCCCAAATAGGATTATAACCACAGGCAAAGAGGTTAGGATTTAAAACATGTATTTTTAGGGGACACAATTCAACCTATAACATCATGGTATTTTCAATCATCTCAAGCATTCAAAAGCTGACAATGAATAAGGAAGACTGAAGAATTGATGCCTTTGAATTATGGTCTTGGCAAGGATATTGACCATACCATGGATTGCCAGAAGAATGAACAAATCTGTCTTGGAAGAAGTACAACTCGAAGGTTCCTTAGAAGCTAGATGGCAAGACTTCATCTCACATACTTTGGACATGTTATCAGGAGGGACCAGGCCCTGCAGAAGGACATCATACTTGATGGAGTGTTTCGTTCTGTCGTACAAAGGGTTGCCATGATTCGGAACCAACTCAATGGCACCTAATGACAACAACATCATTACCAGCAGATCTAATTACCTAGCACTTATACCAAATTCATCAAACACGGTCATATAACTGAAAACCAAAAGGAGATTCTTCCACCATTTATGGTTTCTAAAGGAGAGGGAATAGAGTTGGTCTTCCTATTGTGTTCCCCTCCTAACAGAAGACTTCAATATGATTTTTCTTTATTCGCATATATATGCCAGAAGTCAAAGCCTCTAGAAACCTATAGGGAGCCTAGCTGCACATTGGTTAATGATGCCCTCATGGCCCACAAATGAATTAGAAACAGTATCCCTTCCGGATAGCTGAAGGTGCTTTCTGTGTGTTTGTGGTGGTGGTGGTGTTGGGGTAATAATGGAGGATGTGAGTCACTTCTAGTCCTGGCAGATCCAGCTCTGCCGAAAGACACTTTGTTAATTAGCAGAGCCAGGATGGATTCTTGTCCAGACACATGCTCTTTGCTAGGCTGCAAAAAACACACAGACCCTGTCTTAGGTTTGGAGGCAGTGTGCACAGACTACATGAATTTAGTCCATTTTGTACACCTACGAGAAAACAATGCTGACATATAATACTTATGGCGATAAAGGTGGTGGTGGTGGTGGTGGTAGTGGTGACGGTGGTGCCAACGACAGCTTATCAGCTAGACAGCCTATTTTGAGAAAGGGAAGAAGATAATGTAGAGGCAGGCATACAGGGTAAAGTGGTCTACAGTGTTGATAAAGTGTAGGGGGAGGGTGACTAACAGGCATGAAAGAAGTGCAGTTCAGAGAGAAGAATGTGAAAAAATTATTTTAAATAGTATGCCAGAGCAGACTGCTGAAGTTGAGGAAGAATGTCTGCTTGCTGCAGAGGACACCGAATCCCCGGAGGTCTCAAGTGAAAGACGACTTCACTTCAATAGTGGAAGGAAGGTTTGGGCAGCCTTGTTTGGAGCTGATTGAAGAGGTAAACAGCTGAGAAGCCAGGAGGCCAGTGATAAGGTTTCAATCGTCCAGAGAGGAAAGAACAGTACCTGGGGGTGGCCTAGAGATGTGAGGGAAAAGAAAATCCGAAGCTGCTTGGGGTCTGCTGGGCAGAACCCAGTGACAGATTGGAAGGGGAAGAGAAAAGGTCAAGGCAGAGTCAAGGATGACTGGAGTTCCCTGCCTGGGGACAGGACTGATGGTGATGTTTCAGTTGCCACGACGACAGACCTAAATGGCAGCCAGAGAGGCTACAGAGTCCCTCTCTGGGATTCCCCCACCCTTGCTTCTCTGCACACAGAGCTGATCTTCTTCCCCTTCCAAGTACAATATGCTGCTCTATTACTCGAGGTGTGTTTATCACTGAAATGACTCACCCCCCATCGTACCAGAATGCTGTAGGTTGCAATCATGCTTCAACAACACATATTTTTCAGCATTGTTCACGGAGGCAAATACAAACATCTGCACCACCTAATCCAAACCCATTCATATGAAAGATAAATAAAAATATTCTAACCTTTAGCATTATGCACAATTTTTAATACACAGACAAATTACAGCAGGGATCTGCCTTTCCAGTAGAGAATGTACTATTTTTCTTTGGAAACTAAAGATACCATGAATAAATTTTTTTTTAAATATATTTCTTTAAAGTATTAATTTTTTAAGCGCCCAAAATCACTACAAACCAGGGAAAGTACCGATTTATAAATTATGTTCTAGGCTATAGTATACATTGTGAATTTGCATGCATATTAAATGCAAATAACCAGAAAAGCTCAACATTAAGGTTTAAAATTTATATGTGCAAAAGACAATAAATTCTAGCATTCAAATTCTTCCCAGAAAATATTAACTCCCCACATCCCACGTGAGCGTCACATAGTCAGCTGAGCAGTCTCCTTGCAGAGCTTGAGAAGTTAGTATCTTAGTTCGATCAAAACTTGAATTATCCATGCCAATCCCACTCACCAGGCGAAGCAACAGGACCACTTGGTACTGTACAGATGTGGGGTGCTGATGGTACCCAGATTTTCAACCAGATTATTTTACTAATAATTTGACCAAAAAACAAAAACAGTCACCACTGAATCACTAAGGAAATCCTTACTCCACTGTACAGACTCCAACATTGAGGAAACACGGCAAAATACAGCTGATTCTGCTCTTTCACTGAAGGAAAAATAAGAGATTTAAAGGGGTTTCCAACTTCCACCTAACAAGGCGCTCAACAGTATTTTAATCCATTCTACTAGGTAGGCGGGGCTGTTTGATTTTGACTGAAATGTAGAAAATATTTATTAAATATATTAAATCCCTTTATTTAATAACTTATCATTTTGGAGTCCAGGATTTACTTGAAAGCTGTCTTTCCTTCCTGATATGCATTTAAAGCATGTTCATAGTCAACTCTAAGAAGAGTAAGAGTTAATTGTACTGTTAAAAAAGAGGAGGGACTGATGAACAGATCTCGGGTAGCTGAACATCTGCTCAGTCATACCCATTCTTGGATGTGGTCTTGCTGTGAATTCACTTAGAAAGTGAATTCTCTGTGCCTGCTAAGTCTTAGGGAATGGAACTGCCCCTTTGCTTATGGCCAAAAAGCACAAATCATGCTGGCAGCTCTAATGAAGCAAATATCCATTTAAAGTGTAGATCAAACAATTTTATGGGCTGAATATGACACTGACCACTCCTTCTCTGGCTCCTCTGCCTTGGCCTTTTCCCGAAGCAGCTCACAGTATTTGCTTTCCAGCCTCCATTCTTGGCCCTCTTCGCTCTGTGACATGGAGTGTTTATCCACACACCGGGATCCAATTACTGTATGCACACAGATGATTCCCAGATCTACACTTCCTTCTGCAACCTCTAGCTCTTAGCACACTCCTTCGTTTATTGCTGTCTGTAGGATCTTCTGGGAGAGGGTCCTGTAAAGGGGAGAGACGGTAGCATTTCCAAGAAAGAACTGATCGCTTTCCTTAACAAATTTCTAACTCTTGCAAGCTGCTCCTTTTCTACTGAAGATTCATAACTGGGAAGAGAACTGACCCACTCCATAAGGCATTTGGACAATCCTTTGGATTCCCTGCCTTTTTTGGACTGGTGGGCTTGGAAGGCAGCAAGCCAGCCTCAACCTAAAGTTATCTGTAGCTTCTCTTCATCTTCTATCTTTCCTATCAATCCTGTCACCAAGTCCAACCCCTTCTCATTCTTCCTTCTTTAGCTGAAGTCCTTCTCATCATGCGTCTGCATTCTTCCTTCTCTCTGAGCTATTTTATAACCCACAGCAAGAATCATTTCCCCCAAGTGTCATTCTGATCACGTCGCTTGTTGCCAAACATTCCAAATGTTTCTTCTTAAATTAAATTTCAACCCCGGATCTCAAGTCTACCAGCTGACTTCCTTCTTCTCCCTGATTGCCTTCCTTTCTCACTGTCTCCCAGCTCCCTTTCTCTGCTTCTGTCTACTGCACCCTCTGCTCTCCAGATGGTTGGACAAAGCCATCTCTCACCACTTCTCCCCAAGTGTGTTCTGCTTTCATTCTAATCTCTACTCAGGACAGTCGCCCTTAAGACCGAAAAAAAAAAAAAAAAAGACATCTGTTCATTTTTCACTGGAAAATTTCAAGAGCTGGTAGGTTTGCTTTGATGTCATCTCTTAAATAACTGACTCCTCCTGGTTTTCAACCACCCCTGACTGAGATCATGAGGTTTGGGTTCATGTCCTCAGCTTCACATCCCAGAAATCCTGGGGCAAAAAAGTATTATTACCTGATTAATCACTATCTTGACTTCATGTCAAAGCACTCTTATTTTTATCTTTTCTCAAAAAGAAGTCTCAAATTAGAAACCTCCCCAAAGTTTAAACTTCCCCCTTGGCTAATTCTCTTAAGACATGTAACCCTATCTAAACAAGCATTATTATGCAGCATATCAGAATACATTTCCTATTGTGATTTATGCACATTATATAGACATATATTTATGGATATATTTTTGAAAAACTTTAAAAAATATTTAATAGTAATTCAGTGGGTAAATGAATACTCTGCTCCTTCAGGAACGGCGAGGAGCCATTCTAGTACTTTTTGAAAACCTTTGTTAAGTGTAGCCAGTAATATGGGATGAAAGAATGCTAATGTTTTTCAGTCATGACTGGCAAAAATATAAATTTTTTAAAAATTAAGACTTTAAAGTTCACCTGCATTAAGCTCTTGCTAATGCAAGCAGGAACTATTTCCCAGGATTGTGAAGTGGCTTAACATCAAGACATGTCACAACCTTCATCCAAATTATTCAGAGCATACCATCGATTATTCTGAACCTCTCAGAAGATGAAACAGGGAAAGGCAATGAAAGTGAAGAACAAAAGGAAAAATGAAACATACAGACCTCAGGCTAAAAGTACAAAATCCTTGAGAGGTTGTTAAGGACATATTTGAAGCCTGGAAAATGAGAACAAATCAGCAGGCCCATTAGCTGAACAGCAAATTAAGGAGCCACTGTTTCCTGTTTCAGCCTTGACTACAGAG
This sequence comes from Loxodonta africana, assembly GCF_030014295.1. Lineage (NCBI taxonomy): Eukaryota > Metazoa > Chordata > Mammalia > Proboscidea > Elephantidae > Loxodonta > Loxodonta africana. Next base: position 62,579,076 of record NC_087358.1, read on the forward strand.
GGCACCAAGTGGCCATGCTCTCCACCCTCTGCAGAATGAGAGTTCTCTGCCACGTATTCTCAAGTGCCTTTCTTCCTTTCTAGATAATTTAGTGAAAGAGTGACTGTCAAGTCCCCACCTTTTCCTAAAACATCACTGCTGACTTTCCTAGGAGTATGCTAAAGGGGCAGCAGGAAATAATCAATTGAAGATTCAAAACGCAAGCTATATTTCAAATTAATTTCAACTTCTCTTTTTCTATTTATTAACAAATAGCATTTGCTGTATTGAAGATTTATTGTACTCTTCTTAATCCTTGAGACAAAATGGTAACTCACAAACAGAACAGCCTCTGAATTTAAGAAGTAGACCAGATCCCACAATTATATACATGGTTACCATCTCATCTCATGAAGAGAGAGTTGAGATCAGCTCTCTCCAGTGCCTGGACAAGGCAAAAAGTCTAGAAGACCTGATGTGACCACATGAGAGGTAACTAAAAAAAGAAAAAAAAAAGTCTATATTTACACCAATTTACTCATAACACAGTTTCAACTGTTGAACAGTTCCAGGCTCAGAGGTAACTGCTTTCAACTTTTTAAGTGATTACTTTGAAGTTTGCTTCAACATCTGGAAATCAGAGCTTCCAAACTGGTAGATCTTGGCACACTGCTGTGCTATGAATTGACTCCAGGTATGTTGTGAGGTATGGCTCACCAGCAGCCTTAGACAAACCAGGTGGGGCCTGAGAGAGCTGAGGCATCCAGCCATCAGTTTCCTGCAGACCATGGTACTCACTGCTCCACCAAAAGGCATTCAGCATTTCCCTGGATGCCCGCTACAGCACGTGCTAGAGAAAACACCACTGCCCTTGGTGGAAAAGCATCCTATGGAGTTGCTAGGAAAGCTTGCATTACAGGTACCTACAGTGCAGCTGGCTGAAGGTGGGGATCTAGAAACTTGAGGGCGGGGTTCCTGGTGGGCAAGCCTACAAATGGCAACTCACCAAATCTGGTTTTTATGGGTATCAGATACTTCTGCCCATTTGGTGGCTAATGTGACTTTTTTAGTGGCATCCAAGCTAGCTACGGGTAACTGCTCTAACAATGAACACACATTTTACAAATTAAGGTTTCATCATATTTTTAATTACTCTGTAGGAAGAAAAGTCAATTGGATCTGAAATCCATTGGAATTATTGTAATATCAAATTTATTTAGCAAAGAAACCAGGTAGCTAATGAATTTGTTAAATATAATTTTAACTGCTATAAATTTGGAATGGTAGTAAAAGGTTTTTTTTTTTTGTTTGTTTTTTTTCTTTTTTCAGTAAAAGGGCTGGAGCTTTGTTTTGTTTTGTTTAATCACTCCTGTGCAGTGTCTCATTGATAGTGGATAACAATAATTTGAAGTAAGAGTTACTCAAATCTTGATCAAGAATTGTGTTGAAACTATAATTAATAATGCACAAATACCAGAACATAAAGTAGATAACTAGGAGCTCCTAAAAATTAAACACTTATACTCAACAAAAGACTTCAATAAAAGAGTAAAAAGAGAACCAACAAACTGAGAAAAAAATGTTTGGCTACCACATATCCAACAAAGGTATTATCTCTAAAATCTATAGAATATTTCAATACCTCAACAACAAAAAGACAAATAATCCAATTAAAAAATGGGCAAAGGATATGAACAGACACTTCACCAAAGAAGACATTCAGGCAGCTAACAGACACATGGGAAATGCTTGTGATCATCAGCCATGAGAGAAATGCAAATCAAAACTACAATGAGATACCATCTCATCACAATATAACTGGCACAAATCAAAAAAAAAAAAGAACAAATGTTGGAGAGGTTGTGGGGAGGCTGGAACTCTCATGCACTGCTAGTGGGAATGTAAAATGGTGCAACCACTATGGAAAATGATATGGTGCCTCCTTAAAAAGATAGAAATGGAAATATCATACTATCCAGCAATCTCACTCCTAGGAATATATCCTAGAGAAATAACAGCTGTCACATGAATAGATGTATGCACACCCATGTTCACTGCAGCATTATTGACAATAGTAAAAAGGTGGAAACAACCTAAGCACCCATCAGCAGATGAATGGATAAACAAACTATGGTACATACACACAATGGAATACTATGCAACAATAAAGAACAGTGATGAATCTGTAAAACATCTCACAACATGGATGAATCTGAAAAGCATTATGCTGAGTGAAATAAATCAATCACAAATGGACAAATATTTTATGAGACCACTGTTATAAAAACTCAAGAAAAGGTTTAAAAACCTAAAAAAAAAAACCCAAAGGTTTACACATAGAAAAAAAAAGTCTTTGATAGTTACAAGGGAGTGCAGGGGTGGAGAGGTAAAATTACTACATAGTGGTCAAGCGTTAACTGTGGTGAAGGGAAAGACAACACACAGTATAGGGGAAGTCAGCATAACTTGACCAAGGCAAAGTCACAGAAGCTTCCTAGACACATCCAAACACCTTGAAGGACCAGGATACTGGGGCCGAGGGCTGAGGACCATGGTCTCGGGGGACATCTAGGTCCATCAGCATAACATAGTTCATAAAGAAAATGTTCTACACCCTATTCTGGTGAGTAGCATTTGGGGTTTTAAAAGCTTTCAAGTGGCCATCTGAAAGACCAAAATATTCATCCCATCACATTCAGGGCAAAGGAGAAGGAAGAAAACCAAAGACATAAGGAAAATACTAGTCCAAGGGACTGATGGACCCCATGAACCACAGCCTCCACCAGCCAGAGCCCAGAAGAACTAGATGGTGCCTGGGTACCACCACTGACAGCTCTAACAGGGATCACAAGGCAGGATTCCAAACAGAGTGAGAGAAAAATGTAGAACAAAACTCAAATTCCCCAAAAAAGATCAGATTTAACTAGTCTGACAGAAACTGGAGGAATCCCAGAGACTATGGTCCCTGGAAACCCTGTGAATTCAGAACTGAAGCCACTTCTGAAGTCTACCCTTCAAAGATTAAACAGGACTATGTAACAAAAATAACACATGCAAGGATCCTGCTTCTCAGCTCAATGAAGTATACAAGACCAAATGGGCACCACCTGCCCAGAAGCAAAGACAAGAAAGCAAGGAGGACAGGAAACTTGGACTAATGGACATGGGGAACTTGGGGTAGAAAGGGAAAGGGGGAGAGTGCTGACACACTGTGAGAACTGCAATCAATGTCAAAAAGCAATGTGTATAAATTCCCGAATAAGAAACTAATTTGCAATGTAAACTATCACTTAAAACACAATAAAATTAAAATTTTGTTTGTTTGTTTGTTTAGCCATTTCAGGAATATAAGCTAATATAAAAATAAATTATGTTCACGAATGCAAGCGCAGGTTTCTCATTTAAAGATCTGAAAAGCTTTTATTTGGAAATTTTGTATCTATTCAGTCTTCTCCAAATATTCTCCAGCTTGCCACATTATTTAGTATAAGTGACTATGTGTGCCATAATGAGGGAGAAATTCAGAAGCAGTGATTTAAATAATATGCTTATATTATAATAATGTTATATTACTACTTCTTGGTTTTTCAATTTTACATATTGTCTATTAACCTCCTAATGAGGAAGGTGAGGATTTAGTTGTCTTTCATACACAGGTGCATACTCCATGCTCCAATCCTCTCAAAATCATGTGGTAATGTCAGCTGCATTAAATATCTGTTTACATCATTATGGCTACTGAAACACTATTGATAGCTGAATCATTTAGTGTATCGTTACACTTTCTTTTCTGCACTTTTGTTTTCCCTGGAGTTAATACCTGTTACATTTTATCTTTAGTTTTCTATGTACTTACCATTTTAGTTTTCTATGTACTTACCATAAGGTTATTTACCCCTATAGTCTCCCCAGATTTGTATATCTCTTCTCAGTACAAACACATTAGGTGTTTTATAAATTTTATTATCTTGAAGAAGTCTCTGCTGGACCCTCTACCACTCCAGTTTCAATGGTTGACCAACGCTCCTTGGTGTATAGCTCGAGATCTCTTCTCACCAGCATCTCAGCGACTCCTCAGCTGGCTCCTGTGTTGGTCCTGTCTCTGAGATCTCAGGTCTTTTTATTAGTAAGCCCCGTGATTTACTGGAGTACATTTTAGTGTTCTAAGGTTTCAGAATGCTGTTGTGGTATTTCCTTTTAATCTGGAAACTTCTACCTTTGGTTGTGGGATTACTGAATTGTCCCTTTGAAGGTTTTCCATCTGACATTTTCTATATTCTCTCATCTGGAATTACTATTTTTAGACATTGGACCTTCTGGGCCAATCCTATGAATGTCTTTTCTATTATCTTTTCCTTTCTTTCTTTTCTTCTTTTTTCTACTTTCTAGGAAATTACCCTAGCCCTTATAAATTCTGTTCTTATTTCATGGTTGCAATATTATGCCTCCCTAATGATTTTTTTTTTTTTTAAAGATTTCTTCTTTATACAAACGCTCAGTTTCATCGAAATTTTTTTCTGTTTCCACGTTCTAGTCTCTGTCTCTCATAAGAGAGGCTTTTCTCAAATGTCTGACGGTCCTTGGCTGTTTGACCATACTTAAGGGTGGGGTACTACAGAGCTGATGGGGAGGTTTGGGGGCTTCCTGATATGGAATTTATTTTAGGGTTGTTGTTCTTCTTGGCCTCTTTTCCTGCAGAAGCCTTGATGTCAGTATCCTCTGGTCTTTTTATGTCAGATCACTAAGGAGTTCTTTGGAGTTTCCTACAGTAAGATATCCTGGCTGCTCGCAGGCTAAGGTGCAGGAGAAGAAGGTGGCTATGGTTCTCAGGATTTGGCAATCAACAGAAATCCCTCTGATTTCAAGACTATAAGATGGATTTCAAATTTTTTATTGGCTTCCAATCCAGAAATCTCCTGTTTCATCATTTCTATAGAAAAAAGAGTCTCGTCTATCTGTCAGAGTGAAGAGAAGCAGTCACTGGCCTGTATAAAGTAGGGGCCGATCAACCCATATGCCTCTTTTAACCTCACGTCACCGTTATTTCTAGCGGTTCTTGCTGCTGAAAATTCCTGAGTTTTTGCAGGATTCCTCTGTGTAAGTTGGGTTGCTTTTTCCTTTTCTCCTCTGTTAAAATTCAATTTTTCTCAGGCCTGCTAAGTAAGTTAGCGTGCGTCCATCTGCATCTCAGCTTACAAAAGGCTGTGGCTATTGCCTCATTTCCTTGTTCTTGTAGGTCTGTGTCTTAAAAAAAAATCTCTTAAGTGTTACAGTAATTTGAGATCTGGAGAGGGCCAAGAGCAAATATATGGATTTGAGTGGCCATCTTTAACCCAAAACCTCTCAGTCACTCTTCATCCTTACACACTGACTCACTTCTCTCACCGTTAATTAAGACAAGTCCCAATGTTTTGAGAGGAACAGGGAGTAGGAAAAATAGGAATTTGAGGATTTAGGGGAAACTATATTTCATAATTTCATGCTCTGATAAACCAGTATATCTCATTGTTTTAACAATGTGTTGGACATTGTGAGAAATGAAAACATGTCCTTGCTTCTAAAAAGCCTCTTAAAAAAAAAATCTCAAAATGGTTAACTGTTACACAGGTTCTTGAATTGATAGCATAAAAGGGGATTTCAGAGGGGAAAATCAGCAGGCAATAACTTAATACAAGATCAGAAGAAAGGGACTTATAAGTAGAGGTAAACTCAATGGAGAAAAAAGGGCTCAAACTCAATTTTGAAAAATACATGTTACAGACATTTCTTCTGCAGAGTCTGCATAATGTGAACTACATATAAAGTGATCAATTGATTGGGGAGGGCTGCTATCATTTAAAAATATGCACTTCTACTTACAACACAGCTGCTTAAAGTGTCTTTATACTCAGTTTCTCTAACAGTAGGAGCCCTGGTGGCACAGTGGTTAACCGCTCAGCCGCTAAGTGAAAGGTCAGAAGTTCTAGCCACTTTGCAGGAGAAAGATGTGGCAGTCTGCTTCTGTAACGATTCAAACCAAAACCAAACCCATTGCCATCGAGTTGTTTCTGACTCATAGTGACCCTATAGGACAGGGTAGAACTGCCCCATAGAGTTTCTAAGGCGAACCTGGTGGATTCGAACTGCTGACCTTTTGGTCTTAACCACTGCAGTTCCAGGGTTTCCTCCATAAAGATTATAGCCTTGGAAACCTTATGGGGCAGTTTTATTCTGTCCTATTGAGTCACTACAAGTCAGAATTGACTCCAGGGCAATGGGTTTAGTTTTTGGTTTATCTCACAATAGAGGGTCATAAAAATGCAAAAATGATTTTAAAAAACATTTAGCTACAATCTTGTGGAAAGAGACATGGTAAAATTTTTGTTTAGGGATGTTCTTGTTTTGAAGTTACACTCTTACAGAGATTGGAAACACCATTATTGTCGAAATAACGAGGTAAAATAACTTTGTTCCTGTGAGCCTGAAATGCTTTAGTCCCTCATACAATTATCCTGCTGAAATAATTATCTTTATAACACAGTATTTGATCGTGCACAGTTTTAAGGAAATGTAACTACTGCCTGAAGGAAACAAACTCTAACTGGATGGACAGAGACATGACAGGAAGGATTCCAAGAAGAGCATTGTACATGTTCAAAAATGGGATGAAGCAATGAAGAGGCTTTCAGTAGGGGATAAATGGGAGTTAAACACAGATGGGTAGGAGGTGATGTCAGAATGCAGGAGTTCCCCAAAGCCAGGTTATGGAGAATGAACTCTAAAGTACTATGAGACTTTATCTTTTTAGACAAAGAAGAGACACTAAAGGTTTCTGAATAGGCAGAAATGTCATCAATATGGTGTTTCAGGAAATTTAATCTTTGATGGCTGCATAGACTAAAAGTCTATAATCCAAAGATCCAAGGTCCTGTGAAGCTGGGCTGGATAGCCTAGCAGCAGAAAAGGAAGAGAAGTTGCTTCAAAAAGAGAATCAATGAAATTGAGTAATCCACATTTACAGGTTTTTTGGGGGCTTAGGTACAGGCAGTCAAGTCAGAGGGATGTGGCTAGATTAGTACTGATAAAAGGACTTACACTGCCAGTTGTTTTTAAATGAAGTCCATGGATCCTTTGGGTTCTTCCACTCAAGAAACATTTACTGAGTCTCTACTATGCACAAGGCATACAGTCATTTCTTATCATTTGTCTCATTATCTTATAAGCTAAATGTAAAAAACCCCAGTTAATTGATTTCACAGACTGATTGATGTTCTTCTGTAAGACTAACAGATTGATTTTTTTATAGACAGTAATGCTCACTCCTCCATTATGTCCTTCTCCTTTTGTGCATAGCCCAATCGACTTTAGGGCCAACTCAATACAAAAAGCAGAAGAAAGGCATTAAAAGAACAAGGTCCATTAGTCCCAATATTGCCTCAATTACTTTAATTCCATTTTTCCTGTTCATATTACTTCTCTAATCAATATCTTCCTTCAGTTATTCATGTTTACCCTTCTAAAAAATCTCAGCTAATAGGATTATGGTCTTTTGAGCTCAGTGGCAACTGAGTCTCATAAATATATTTCTGAAGTCATGACTGTCTCCAGATCTGCAACTGAGAAGCCTTAAATTGAATCATGTTTTCCAGAGGCCAGCTCACATACACAGCAGAGCATCTTACTGCAATATAGGTGCCTTTACTTCTCATGCCATTTGTTACTCACTGACAAGAACAATCACGTGTGGCCTAATGGCTTTCTAAGTTTTTTCTTCCCTCTCTAAATCTTAGGGTAGTTTAACTGATTTTCAGACTGGGCCTCTTTTCTGTATATATTCCTGCCTTTTTTTAATGCAATCCCTCCCGCTTCACCGGCAATTTTTCTGCCCCGCAAGTTTCATCTGGACATGACATCACCACTGGCTCATCCACATGACGGTTAATCAATACCCCAGTTTCACCTCTGTAACTGCTTTACAAATTAACATAACTATGTTTCCCTCCATTCTTTTAAGAAACTTTAGTGCAGTATCTACTCTATGCAAAAGTCCCACTTTCCGCACAAACAGGACATGTTAACAGTTACATAGCCCTTGCCTTCAACGTGTGTGCAGTCCTTCTTGGGATGTTATTTAAAAAAAAAAAAACCTTGTGATATAAAGAAGCATGTGAAAATTGTGATGTGAAGGGTGCACTGAAAGCTCTACTGGTGTTCAGAAGGGGTAAAATTACTCAGGAGTACAGAAAACAATTGATAGAGAATGTATTTGAGTGAGGTCTTAAAGGATGGGAGGATTTTTAAAATGGGAGCTAGGAGGGAATGGTAACAAACTGCGTGCAAGAACAAATCCACCTGAGCAAAAGATTTATACAGAGTGAATAAAAGACAGAAAAGGCTGAGATCTTCGAGAGCCATGTAAGGAATGTCCAACTTGCCTTTGGTAGCAGGGAGACCATTGCAAGGGCCAGGAAGGAGAGCAGGACATAGCCCGTCCTGAAAACAGTCATCCTCATTGCAGGTTGTAGATGCACTGAAGACAACTACAATTTTGCAGACATGAGAAAGGAAGGCTCAGAAATATGTAGAAAGATCTTCAAGATTTGCGTCTTGCCTTCCTGTAGAGCCTCATCTAGTCTCACCTTCCCTTTCTTGCTTTATGTTCCAGCAAAGCCCAAACAACATGGGATATACAAACATACTATGCTCCCTATAGTCATTGCCAATCCCACTCCATCTCCTTTGGAATGGTCTCTCTCCTCCCCACTGCTCCATCTGGCAATTTTCTACACCTTCTTCCAATCTCCACTCAAATACTATCTCTATAAAGCATTCCTTGACTCCTAACAAGGAGACTTATATAGTAAGTACATATAATACATAGCTCCATCGCAGCCGTAATTTTTGCATGATCGTCTCCCACCTAAATGGTAATATCCTTAATGGCATCGTCAGAGCAATTGCTGGCACATGTGAGGACAATACATGAATGAATGAATGATGGATGGATCGATCGTATGAACAAACAAAAGAAAAGAGAAGCCTGAAAAAGGATGGCTGTTGATAAAATAGAAAAAAGAAGTAAAAATGTGAAAGAACTGTAGAAGCCTGACAGAGCTTGTGATAACTAAATGTAGGAGAAGCAAGGATTGAGGAGCTTCTAAGTTCTCTTCCAGTAACCCACTGCTTTTCTTCGTTGCTTTTACATTATCAACTTACAAGTATTGAACATAAACTCGTGGATTTAAAAGAAACAAAGATGTAACCATGACAGAGATACAGGCAGGATAAGAACCCAGGGTTGAGAAAGTAAACAGTAACATTCATATTTTAACTTATTTATGTACAAGCATTTTCTGAGAAAGTTTAATAGAATCTTAATTCAACACATAACTTCTATACATGAAGTATTTCCCATAATATCATAAAACTTCCAGAGATCTAAAAAAACTACCATGTTAATTATTAATTAAAAAGACATAAAAGTCACTTCCCCTTTTTTAAAAATTAGAACTTAACAATGAATACATTATTACCAATTCCACCAAAGTCTTACATCAGAGTTTTCAGAAATCTAAGATTAGTGAAATTGGAGAATGCAAAATGGGAGTGAAGCAAAGACTAAGCAATGATATATTAGTTTTTATTATTCAAGGCACTTAAGGTTTTATTTCTGTGCTATTTTCTCTTTAATAATAGAGAATTACTAGGTACACAAAAAATAACCAAGTTATTAAAACAAGATTTATTAGGATGTTATAATTGTAGCGGTGTGTACTTTAGAGTAGTTAACAAGGTATTTAAGGACATTTTAATTACCAGGATGTAATTGTTCACCCAGCTCCAAGATTGAGAAAAGAACTCTACATGTAATCGTCAATGACCGAAACAAATGGATTGGCAGCCATTTTAATGAAGTGCTACAGACATTTCATAAACCAAACAAGGAGAGCAGACGTGGAAAATCACAGAAGGCCTCTAAGCGAGGGTAGTAAGCTCTTGAATAAAACAGAAAAGCAGGCAGCGGAGGCACCAGGATGAAGTTATACATCCACATATGGCGTGTGGTGAAACAGTGCCGGCACGCATCACACGCTCCATAAATACTCGCCATTTGATTTACCAGTTTTCTTAGGACTAATGTCAGTGTGAAAAATACGAATGTGGATTTTTATTTTCTGCTGCCTGTCACCATCTTCTAAGTCCAGTGTTGTGTACGCTTATGTTACCACTTGGCCGGGGGACACCAGGCAGCCTTAGCCTCAAGAGCAAGGAAGCAAGTGGTGGGGTCGGGAAGTCTGTAAGGAAACGGTTCCAGCACGTCTGCAGTACAGCCTTCCGGCAGGTGAGCTGGCCCACACCATCAGTCTCCAGGCCTCAGCCTGACTGCTTACGGCAGAGGCACTCAGCACCAGACCAGAGGCTTAAATGCATTCACAGAGACCGAAGGAAATCTGCCCCTGGTCTTTGACTTCTCTCAGCAGGAGACTTCCTCTGGTATTAAAAGGTCATTCTTTCCCAGAAATTACAGCAGATTTGGCCAGAAAGCACTATTCTAACAGGAAATAATGGTTTTCCAAATAAACTTCTCTATTAAAGAACCGATCATTTAAGTACTACCTCGAGGCCAGTAGCCTCTATTTTATCAATACCCAAATCTAAACATTCAAAAGATTAACATCTAATAATTTCAGGCTCAGAATGCAGAGAAGGGAAAAGACACGACTAGAGCAGGTCTCTTCAGGGTAGCATTTATAGAGTATAGCTAGGGAGCAAAGCTTTAAATGCAATAAGTACAAAGCGATACAGCTGGGAAGAAAGAATAGCCTAGCTAAGTATTATCTAAATGGTACCGAATTAGTTGGAAAGCTATCTTGATGGGCTGATGGAGGCGGCATATAAATTGGCAGTTCAGCATACGAAGCCAGTAGAGAAGGCAGAACAGCGCACACAGAGCACCATATTTTATAACCCCTCACCCACCATTACTTTCAAAGGAAAAATTATATCACATTTACGATGTTGTTCAACTTGGACTATCCTGCATGTAAGAGTTCCCTGAACACAAGGGTCAGCGTAATACCTGCCCACTTCTGGTCACTGCACTTTGCTCTTTCAAATTATATTTGCCCATGGCCATCATGTCTTTACCATTCATTTATTCAACAAATATTAAGCAGCAGGTACTGTGCTGGATTCTCTACTGTTGATTCTTAATTCAAGGAAAATTAAGTCTTTCACCGTTAGATAGGAGTCCTTGGCTGGTGTAAACAGTTAATGCACTCAGCTGCTAATTGAAAGGTTAGAGGCTCGAGTCCACCCAGAAGTGCCTCAAAATAAAGGTCGGGCAATCTATTTCCAAAAAATCAGCCATTGAAACCCCTGTGGTGCACAGTCCTACTCTGATGCACATGGGGTCACCACAAGTCAAAACTGTTTGAAGGCAATTGGTTGACTGGTTACCCTTAGATAAGACCACAAATGCAGCAAGCCCAATGACAAACTCAAAGCTGCCACAATCAACAAAACTCCTAACCTGAGTCTGTCTAGGGAGATGCTTTGGCCCAGTCAGTGAGGCCAGGTTCAGTCTCTGGACCACTGATCACCACCATGTATTTCAGTCTAATAAAGGCAATCAAAGGAAAAGATGGTTTATATATCCTAAGGAAAGGCTGATCCAATGAGGATTGTTTAATCCTCTAAAAAGATGATCAGAAGGAAACAGAAGCAATAAAGGTTAATGGAAAATTAATCCTGGTGACCTGTTTGGGCAAGCGAAAGTTGTGGGACATACATTTATTTAAAAAAGAAAATGCAAAGAGAATTTAGAGGAGAAACTTCAGACAAGGGGACATAGACAAAACTTCAGTTAGAAGAATCTTCAGCATTCACATATTCACATAAATATAGAAAAGATCAAAGCCTTTGATAAGGTAGCAAAGGTGACCCATAGTCACAATACTATGTTAACCATGTAGAAGTTGGAAAGAGGTTTCAAGTGACCAGTTCCGTTCCTTGCCAGTTGTTTACAGAGTTCCCCTTATATAAAGGTACTTTGTAGGTGCTCCCCAAACATGTTAATTCATTGGCTGACATCCTTTACCAGAAGCCCTTAGAACCCCCCGGCATAACTCACACAGATGATGACGTCACTACAATCAAGCTGCATCACTTCTCAAACAATGACAACCTGCCTTTATTTCTGCTTGTCATTCGCGAGGCACACACCATCCCTTTACCTGAGTAAGGTGAGCTTGCTCTCCTCCACGTGTTCAAAAGATGATGTCGTGCTGGCTGCAAAGGACCTGTAAAATAAAGGCCATCCTATTAAACTTTTTTTTTATTAGAAAAAAAATGCAAACATCAAATTAAGAGAGCTACTTGAACATAGGTAAGCAGATGCAAGGTCTTGCTTGAAAAGTCTGAACAGAATACTGTCCTTTCTGTTTCTAGCCATTCCCATTGGCTGCCCTTGGAGAAGGTCTCTGCACAGTGCTAACCTAGTAACAATCAATAAATGTGAAGGTCATACCATAAACACTGCCCTTGCACTGTCAATCTTTCAAAGAATATTTCGGCTTCAAAAGCAGTCTGTGTTGCTACAGAAGCTACACCAGGGCCAGTGCTAGGGCCAAAAAAAAAAAAAAAAACCCACTGCCATCGAGTCACTTCTGACTCATAGCTAAACTGCCCCATAGTGTTTCCAATGCTGTAAATCATCACAGAAGCAGACTGCCACATCCTTCTCCTGTGGAGCAGTTGGTGGGTTGAAACCGCCTATGCTTCAGTTAGCAGCCAAGGGCTTAACCACTGTGCAACCAGGGCTCCTTAGTGCTAGGTCTTAAAAAAAAACAAAAAACAAAGAACCAAATCTGTTGCCTTCAAATTGATCCCAATCTATAAACATCCTAGGACAGAGCTGAACTGCCCCAGAGGGTTTCCAAAGAGAGGCTGGTGGATTCAAACTGCTGACCTTTTGGTTAGCAGCTAAGCTCTTAATCACTGTGCCACCAGTGCCCCTCCGAAATCTGAGAAAGCCTGAGTAAATAAAGCTGTATATGAATTAAGGTCAGTACAACCTACAGTATCATTCAAAAGCAGTTTGGGGGCTAATCACTATTGGGTATACTATTTTTTCTTACAAATTTCCAAGTTGGAGTAAGAGTCAGATACTTATAGGTTTCTTCTCAGCAAATGCATTGCTCGGCAAACTATACAGTACACCTAGATATTGTCATAGAATAAATATCAACTTTATTTTCTAGAAGGCCTTTTAAAGCCTTTTTACTCGAAGTGTGGCCCATGGACCGGCAGCATCGACCTCACTGAGGAGCCTAAAAGGCTGAGGCCGAGGTGCACAGTCCAGCTCTGCTGAAACAGGATCTGCAGCTTAACGAGATTCGTGCACACATTCACGGCAGAAGAGCAGGGTTCTAACGCCCTTCACTCCTTAGGCCTGTATCACAAAATATAATAGGCTGCCTGAAACTTCAGGGCCACTCCCTGGTATCCGTGAGTTAACAATTATTATGGCTGCATGAATCTGATGACAAATATCCTAAAAGCTCTCCCAAAACCTCTTACAGTTGGCTAAATCAACAGAACATGTCAACTAACCCCAAACTGATATCTAAAAGCGTGGCGATTTCATAAGCATTTTGTTTTACGTTCAAAAGACCAGCATCAGAGGCCATCCCTTATTCATTACTGGTTATAACTGAGCACCAATTAGCTGCTCAATAATAACCAATATAGGGCCAAGAGCCCAAAGTCTAGAGGAAGGAAAGACAAATACAGCATAGAAAGCACCTAAACCAGACCTGGATTACCTGGAAGGCTTTGTGACCTGAGCTTTGCAAAAAAAGAAGAGGAAAGATCTTTCAGGAAGGAGCCCACATAGAGACACAATTACTATGGCACTGTTTTAGGAAAATTAACCAGATCAGCAGTGAAAGAGTCACTTGGAAAAAATTTTCATTTGCAATTTTATTCAGTTTTTTCCAACTGCTTTGAATATTTGTATGCACAAGGTATAAATGTGGCAGCCCCCAGGAATGTCTTTTTCCCTTTCAATTCTCCAACCTATAGACAAGGGGAATGGCAAACATCAGATGCAAGAAGCTCTGACTCAGAAGTTGGCTGAACGTTGCAAGGGGTCTGGGATGACAGGACTGTGCCTCCACATTTGCTATTCAATCACACGGTGTCAATGAAACCGCAAACAGCAATACAGGGACCACAAAGAGAATCGCGTTAAGGTGAATACAAAAGTCAGGAAAACGTCTGCAGCAAGGGACACTGGCTATTTGGATACAGGTGCACTTCTGGGAGCAACTGAGGGCTCTCAGTGGGACCAGAGTGTGCACTCCCCTCTTACTGCCTGGCTCTTTTTCCTGTATTTAAATCATTCTCATCCTTCTTCCCTTCCCCCTCACATACTCTTGTGCTATCTCTGACGCACTTTCCTCCCATCTCTAACTCATCTCTCTTCTTTCCCCCTTCAATCCACCTGCTTTTTCTTTTGGGAAAAGGAGATAAGGGAGAGAAGTAAGGACAACAAAACATCTTTCTACTTTTTTTTACTTGATCTCTTTTCCTTTTTCTTCATTAAATCTCTGTATTTCAATTCTCCTCTTCTATGCTCTTTCCTTCCCTAGAGTCAAATCTCTGTTATCAGAACACAGCCAGTCCTCCCAAGCACAGAGCTTAGAAATGATAGGAAAATCGCTGGAATCCTCTTCTGTTCCAGCTGTTCTCAGAGTCCCCTAACCCACTGCCAGGTCAACAGTTGAGAAGGAAACAAAATGCTTTAAAAAATGTAGTAACCCAGCATTTTCTTAGCAATTTTTCAAATGTAGAGCAATTCTGGAATATTCAGTAGCTTGCTGAAAGGGTACAAAAACATAAAGTATACTAGGTAAAAGGCTTTCGTTCTATCCCTCATTTTCCCTGAGTGCATTCCCTCCAACCCACCAGGAATCCAACCCTCTCATTAGTCTTATCCCTCTTTGTGCAACGACCAAAAACCCTTCTGGAATGACTGAAATGTGCCTCATTACCAGTATAGGCCAGATGAATGACAGAGGCAGGAGTTAACCCAGGGCTTCCTGACAAAGACACAATGCAGCACACACAAAGGCTCATTTAATGCCTCACCAGGAAGCCTTACAAGTTACAGCTTAATAAATACATGAAGATTTTTGTAATATAGAAAATGTCTGGTACCACTTCCCACATGAAATATACCTATGGAGAACTCTACAGAATATGCTGTGATAGAGCAATCTCACATATATTCTTTTAACTGCAGGAAAGCAGTTTGGTTTTCTCTAGATATTTCACTGCTTTATTTCCAACCTCTGTGAGCTGTCAGCAAAACTCTGTAGGCATATCTGGTTTGCCCATCCTTTTGACCCCGCCTCTAGATAGCGTCTGGCATATGGAATATGTTCTCAAGATGTTTGGGACTTAATAAGTCAAATTATCAACTGAACAACCAATATAAGCCTAAGACACAACGGAAAGAAGTGTCTGTTAGAAAATACTATCACACACTGAAGCACTTCAAAAATTTTCCCTAGGCTTTTAGCATTGTCACCTAATCGTAAGGTCAGTGTAGGGTCTTGGATGCAACTCACCTATCTAAGACTTAGAATAGGAAGAGGGATTTTATTAAGCATGGTTGCTGATTTCTTTTTTTTTTTTTTTTTCAGCATGAACAACTGACATTCTAATAGCAAATGAGAAAATAGAAAAACTCTAAAAAGCAGACAAAAGTTCTCAAAAAAATACAGTAGCCAACAATAAATTAGTCAGCCCCTCATTTTGTTCTCATACCACTTGGTACACATCTTATTATCACTGATGGTCTCATCACATCATTATACCTCTTCAATGGTTTCTGAGTCATTCTAGCGAACGAACACCAAACCACAAACCACTAAGGTTTCCCAGACAAGCCCAGGGAATTCCAGAATGGACACACCCTACAAAACTGGAAAAAGACTGAACTCCTATGTCAGATAAAGGGAAGAGGAAACCTGACTCACTGAGCCATGACTAGATAGAACCCTGAGTAGTGGTCATAAGGATCTCCATCTCTCTGGATTTACCACAAAATCCAGGACCTTGCTGAGCAAGTCCCCCAAACAGGGACTGCAAATCATTCCATGTCAATCAACCAAGAGTATACTGACTTAGAAGAAGTACAACCAGAATGCTCCTTAGAAGCAAGGATGGTGAGACTGTGTCTTACAAACTTTGGACATGTTGTCAGGAGGGATCAGTCCCTGGAGAAGGACATCATGCTTGGCAGAGTGCAGGGTCAGTAGAAAAGAGGAAGACCCTCAACAAGGTAGACTGACACAGTGGCTGCAACAATGAGCTCAAGCATAACAACGATTGTAATGATGGCTCAGGACCAGGAAGTGTTTTGTTCTGTTGTGCATAGGGTCGCTATGAGTCAGGACCGACTCGACGGCACCTAACAACAACAACATCATACTGGGAGAGCTGACCCAGCCAGCCGTGATAATTTGTTACATCTTATTCTAGATCTCTTAATAATAAATATATATTTCATTACATATATTCAACAATGTTCCAGAAACTGAAATTCACTTTCTTCATGATCAACAACTCTAAGAGGTTCTTTTTTAAGTCCCATGAATGTCACTCGACTATGATTGCCAGTCCTCTGGAAAAGAACTCTCCCAAAACCTATCAGCAGGTCTAAACGTTGCACTCTATCATGTATAGGGAGCCTCCTGTGTTAACTTTCAGCTTCAGACTTGAACCAGTTTTAGCAAATGCCCAGCACACACATTTGACCCTTAAAGAAAAATCTTTAATGGCTCCTGGACACATGTCTTTTAATGTAGACCTGACCCAAAATAAAAGTTTCTAAATGACCTGTGAATGCAAAAGAAAAAAAAAAAAAAAAAAAACTATATTAAAACAATTCCTAGATATTACTTATATTACTACATCTGTATTTGAGATCTAGATTTGTTACTATTCAACAAACAGGGTTTTCTTAAAGAGTTGAAGACACGACTGCATTTTTTAACCTTTTTTCACCCTAAATTTTTATTTCGATGTTTCCAGCAATATGATTTTCTAGATCTGGAAAGAAAGTAGTTGTACTTGCCATTTGCACTGACTACCTAATGTGCTACAGCCATGTTTTTGCACTGGGACAATGAGGATGGCAGAGAGTAGAGAAAAAAGTCTGTGACCTCCCAAGCCTGTTCTGAGTGTTGTTTCCCCCTAGGATTCACACGACAGTTTCTCCACATCAATTCTCTGTTCAGTTTCATCAGTGCCTCAACATCTCTTGATTCCTTCTATTCCACTTCAATAAGCTACTGCTTCTGCAAAGGATAAAAAAAAAAAAAAAAATTCCTTCCAGGACATTTGTGTTCCCGTGTGTATGTGTGTATTCATTTCTCAATTCAATTCTCATATGGTTTCCAAATTAAAGCTCAGGAACAAATAGCATGTGCCAAACAAGACCTACAGAATGAAAATACATGGATGGAGTACTTCCTGCCACCACTTCCACCACATACCTTAAAGATATAACCCAGACGAACTCACTGTGCAGGTGACCTGGTTCAATTCCAAGACAGTGCATCTTGTGTGCAGCCAACATGTGTCTGTCAGTGGAGGCTTATGTGTTGCTGTGATGCTAAAAAGGTTTCAGTGGATCTTCCAGACTAAGACAGACTAGGTAGAAAGGCCTTGCCTCTCTGAAAAATCAGCCCATGAAAACCCTACGGATTACCATGGTCCAGTCTGCAACCGATCATGAAGCTGGTGCAGGACTGGGCAGCATTTTCTTCCGTTGTGCATGGGTCACCTTGAGTAAAGAGCAAACTCAATGGCAGCTAACGTCAAGATCCAATCACACCCTCCAATCAACAAGATCTTCCTGACCAACAAGACCGGGTAAATGCCTTTGTAAGGGATCACCACATATTTTCATAGTTTACAAGGATAAAGCAATTACAGCTTCAGTCATTCATGAATAAATTCTCTTTAAAATTTTAATGAGAACATTAAACTCAGTTTCACTTGGCCTGGCCTCTCTAGAAAATCTGTTAGCCTTAGAGAAAGTTTGTTTTAAATCCAATAATGAATTTGCAGGCCTCTCTGTGCCCCACAGGGCATGACTGGGCCACAAACACTGGCTGCATTATTTCTCTCCTGAACTAGCCTATATTTTTTTAAAGAACTATAGCTTGGTAAATGAGAGAAGAAAACACTTTCTTCTCTGCAATATTTGTGTGCTTGCGTGTGCTCACCCATTTTATATCTGACTTGTCTCCTAATTTGTTTTTTATGTTATACACAATTTTGAGTACAATGTATGACAATAAATGTTAAATGATACTTTCCTGCCATTTGCTGTTAATCATTTTCTACTGCCTCTGTTCTCTCTTGCAATGTGACTGATTCTCACCAAGGCTACCAGCATAGCTTCAGAAGTCAAAGGTGAACAATAAATAACTCCTAGACTTAACATGAATTTCTATCTCTTCCTCTGAAGAAAACCTAGAGCAGAGTGAATGAAAGAGTTTATGACCTTCAGGACCAAGTAGGAGTGAAAAGTTTGTAAGAATTAATATGCAGGCCATTTGTGTATTCAACATTTCAAGCATTTACTGAGCACCTACTCTGCAACCTGCTGAAGAAAGATGGGGCAGTCTGCTTCCATAAAGATTCACAGTCTTAGAAACCCAATGAGGCACTCCTACTCTGCCCTATAAGGTGCTATGAGTCAGAACAGACTCAAAAGCAATGGGTTTTTGGTACTCTACAACAGGAACTGTTCAAGGTACTGGGATAGAGCCAGAAATAAGACACGTAAATCCCTACTCCAAAAGAGTTTACATTCTAGTGGGAGACATGAGAGGTAAAGCAGCAAGAATAAATGCTATAAAGAAAATACAACAGAGTGATGTGATAAGAGAGGCTAGTTTAACCAGAGTGGACAGAAAAAGCCAGGCAGAACAAAAAGGTACAGTACAATCCCCAAGGTAAGAAAGAGCATGGTGTATGTTGAAGAACTGAAAGAAGTCCAGCTTGGCTAGAGCACACTGACAAGGCAGGGAGTGGAATGGCATCAAGAAAAGCCAGGTTGGTCATGGACAGAAGCTTGACTATCGTTCTAAAAGCAATGGGAATCTGTTGAACAGTTTAAAGCAGGACTTGTCATAATGTGTTTTATTTATGTTGTTGTAACATCACTCTGACAATGGTGCAGGGAATGGGTTGTAGGGAGGTAATGAGCAGAGGCTGATGATGGTGTCTGGCCTACAGTGATTGCAGTAGGGCAGTAGAAGTGGATGGATTCTAAAGATGCTTTAAAATAAGGGATAACAGAATTGGCGATGGATGAACTGGATGTGGAAGATGATAGAAAAGCAAGAATTAAAGAAGTTTTGAATAGGATGAGGTACCATTTACTGAGATGGGGAAGACCCTTCTAGAAGAACTACCTATGAAGACCATGTGAAGTCCCATCTGGCTGACCTATGGATGTTGTGATGATTAAGTTTTATGTTAACCTGGCTGGGTCATCACTCTCAGTGACCTGGCATTTACATAATGATGTAGTTTGGCAGTGATGTAATGATATAATTTGGTAGCTATGTAATGATGTAGTCGTCTTCCATGACGAGATCTGATGTGGTCAGTTAGTTGTAAAGGGAGTTTCCTCACGGTTACAGCCTGCGTTAAATATATATATATGTGTGTGTGTGTATATGCATATACATATATACACATACACACATATACACACATATATGTATGTATATACACACATATGTATGTACGTACGTATATACACGCACATGTATGTATGTATGTGTGTGTATACACACACATGCATGTATGTATGTATACACACACACACACACACATGTTCTGGCAAAGCTCACTTGCTTGCTCTGGAACCTGCATCCAGCTCATTATCTGACCTCTGGTTCTTGGGACTTGAGCCAGCTGCCTGCCCTATTGCCTGCCAATCTTGGGACTTCTCAGCCACTGCAGCCTGTAAACAGCCACCTGCCGTCTTACCTGCCAATCTTGGGATTTATCGGCCTCCACAACCTGTGAGCTAATGGTCTGCAGTCTGATCTACTGATCTTGGCTTTGTCAGCCCCTGCAGCTACATGAGTCAGGAGAAGTCTTCTTTGCACGACCCATTTCCTTGAGATAAATCTCTCTCTCTCTTCCCATCTCCCTCTCTCCTTCTACCCCTCCCCCTCCCCCTGCTCCACCCTCTCTCTATATATGTACAGGCTTCACTGGTTTTGCATCTCTAGAGAACCCAGCCTAAAACAGTTATGGTGGAGTGCTCAAGTTCAACAAAAGGACTCAAGTTCTTTTAGTTTTCCTCAATCTCTGCCCCGATGTGAACAGCAATTATAAACACACACACACATGTTTACACATATACATATACAGATACACACACACATATATATACATGTAACGTGTATTTTTGTTGTTAGGTGCTGTTGAGTTGGTTTTGACTCACAGCTACTCTGTGTACAACAAAAAGAAACACTGCCTGGTCCTGCGCCATCTTCACAAACATTGCTATGTTTGAGCCCACTGCTGCAGCCAATGTGTCAATCCATCTTGTTGAGGGTCTCCTTCTTTTTTGCTGACCCTCTACTTTACCAAGCATGATGTCCTTCTCCAGGGACTAGTCCCTCCTGATAACATATCCAAAGTACATGAAACAAAGTCTCGCCATTCTTGCTTCTAAGGAGCATTCCAGCTGTACTTCTAAGAAAGATTTGTTCATCTTCCTGGCAGACCATGATATACACAATAATCTCCACCAACACCATAATTCAAAGGCATTGATTCTTCTTTTCGTTGTCCAGCTTTTGCATGCATATGAGGTGACTGAAAACCACGGTTTGTATCACGCACACCCCAGTCCTTAATGTGACATTTTTGCTTTTTAACACTTTAAAGTGATCTTTTGCAGCAAATTTGCCCAATGCAATGTATCATTGGATTTTTTGACTGCAGCTTCCATGGGCATTGACTGTGATCCAAGTAAAGTAAAATCCTTGACAACTTCAATCTTTTTCTCTGTTTATCATGATGTTGCTTATTGGTCCAGTTTTGAGGATTTTTGCTTTCTTTATGTTAAGCACAATGCATACTGAAGGCTGTAGTCTGATCTTCATCAGTAAGTGCTTCAAGTCCTCTTTGCTTTCAGCAAGCAAGGCTGTGTCATCTGCATATTGCAGATTATTAAAGAGTCTTCTTCCAATCCTGATGTCACATTTTTTTTTCATATACTGTAGCTTCTCGGATTATTTGCTCAGCATACAGATTGAGTAAGTACGGTAAAAGGATACAACCCTGATGCATACCTTTCCTGACTTTAAACCACTCAGTATCCCCTTATTCTGTTCGAACTACTGCCTCTTGGTCTACGTACAAGTTCCACATAAGCACAATTAAGTGTTCTGAAATTCCCATTCTTTGCAATGTTATCCATAATTTGTTATGATCCATGCAGTTAAATACCAATGTGTGTGTGTACATATATATATAAACATATACATACGTATACCAAAAACCAAACCCATTTCCATCGAGTTGATTCCAACTCATCGTGACCCTATAGGACAGAGCAGAAGTGCTCCAAAGGGTTTCCAAGGAGTGGCTGGTAGATTCAAACTGCCAACCTTCCAGTTTGCAGCTGTAGCTCTTAACCACTGCACCACCAGGGCTCCATATATATGCACATATGTGTGTATGTGTATATATATATATACACACACACACAAATATATATATTTTAATATACGAACAAAAAAAACAAAACCCACTGCTTTCAAGTTGATTCCAATTCACAGGGACCGTACAGTACAGGGTAGAACTGCCCCATAGATTTTCCAAGGAGTACCTGGTGGATTCGAACTGCCAACCTTTTGGTTACCAGCAGTAGCACTTAGCCACTATGCCACCAGGGTTTCCGTTTTAATATATAGTCTATGATAGAGAAAAAATTGAAGCTGCAATGATTGCATTCTACTTGGATCAACAATCAATGTCCATGCCAGCAAAAGTCAAGAAATCAAATAATGAATTATATTGGGAAAATGTGCTACAAGAGACCTCTTTAAAGTTTTAAAAAGCAAAGATGTCACTTAGATGAGTAAGGCACACCTGACCCAAGCCAGGGTCTTTTCAATCACTTCACATGCATGTGAAAGCTGGACGATAAGAAAGAAGACAGAAGAACTGGTGCATCTGAATTGCAGCATGGGTGAAGAATATTGAACACATCATGTACGGCCAGAAGAATGAACAAATTAACTCTCAGAAGAAATAAAACCAGAAGGCGGAGCCAACAAGATGCCCTGTGCAGATGCATCATGGTGCACCTCTGCAGCAAAGACCCAAAAATCTAAGTAAAACATTCAAATGTCAATCATGGAACACAAATTGTCAAATGCAGGGATAAAGAAATACATCAAACATTAAATGGAAGAAGAAACTAAGGAAAACAGAGAACGAAGAGAGCAATGGAGTAGCGGTTACTTGCCAACTAACAAAACAGTATCACCATCTTGGAACACGGCCAGCAACAACCCCAGACAGGGAGTATGGGAAGGCAACTTCACAGAGTTCCCGACAGGAGACAGAACACCCAGTAACCAGAGAAACATACTTTCCCACCTTTTATCATTCTGCCCCTTATGCCATCCCCAACCCTTCCTGACGTGCTAGAGAGCTACCAACCTGCTGCCAGCCTGGGTCCACCCCAACACCATCCACTGGCTCCTGCTGTGCCCTAACACATGGAATAAATTCAATACAAACCATAATGAACAATTCAGAAACACCAGAAGATAAAGTCGATAACCGGGAGCTCCTAAAAATTAAACACTATGCTCATCAAAAGACTTCACCAAACAGTAAAAAGAGAAACTACAAACTGGAAAAACAAATTTTAGCTACAACATATCTGACAAGGGTCTAGTCTTTAAAATCTATAGAATACTTCAACACCTCAATAACAAAAGGCAAATACTCCAATTAAAAAATGGGCAAAGGATATGAACAGATACTTCACCAAAGAAGACATTTAGGCGGCTAACAGACACATGAGGAAACGTTTGTGATCACTAGCCATTAGAGAAACACAAATCAAACTACAATGAGTTACCGTCCCACCCCAACATTACTGGCACTAATTAAAAATAAAGTAATTAATTTAAAAAAACAGAAAATAATAAATGTTGGAGAAGTTTTGGGGAACTGGAACTCTTATGCACTGCTGATGGGAATGTAAAATGGTACAACCACTATGGAAAACAATATGATGCCTCCTAAAAAGCTAGAAATAGAAATACCATATGATCCAGCAATCCCACTCCCAAGAATATATTCTAGAGAATACACATATGCACGCCTATGTTCACTGCAGCATTATTCACAATAGTAAAAAGATAGAACAACTTTAGTGCCCGTAAACAGATGAATGGATAAAAAAAATTATGGTGCACGAACACACAATGAAACATTATGCAACAATAAAGAACAATGATGAACCTGCGAAACATCTCAAAACATGGATGAATCTGGAGGGCATTATGCTGAACGAAATAAGTCAATCACAAAAGGACAAACATTTTATGAGACCACTATTAAAAATTTCAAGAAAATGTTTACATACAGATAAAAACTATCTGTGATGGTTACAAGGAAGGGGAGTTAGTGGGAAGGGAAATGACTAACTTGAAAATAGACAAACGTTAACTTTGGTGAAGAGAAAGACAACACACAGTATAAGGGAAATCAGTACAACTTGATCAAGGCAAAGTCATAGAAGCTTCCTAGACACATCCAAACACCTTGAGGGACCCAGTTGCTGGGGCTAAAGGATGGGGACCGTGGTCTCTGGGGACATCTAGGTCAACTGGCATAACACAGTTTATAAAGAAAATGTTCTACATCCTATATTGGTGAGTAGTATCTGGGGTCTTAAAAGTTTGCGAACGGCCATCTAAAATACATCTATTTGTCCCAAAGGAGAATGAAGAAAATCATCAATCCAAAGACTAATGGAACACATGGAACCACAGCCTTCATCAGTCTGAGCCCAGGAGAACTAGATGGTGCCCTGCTACCACCACCAACCGCCTTGACAGGGCTCACAAGAGACAGTTCTGGACAGAGCAGGAGAAAAATGTAGGACAAGATTCAAATTCACAAAAAAAGACCAGACCTACTGGTCTGACAGAGACTAAAGGAATCCTCAAGACTATGGCCCCAGACACCCTGCAAATTCAGAACAGAAGGCACTCCCAAAATCCACCCTTCAGCCAAAGATTAGACAAGCCTGTAAAACAAATAATAACACACTTGAGGAACGTGCTTCTTAGCTCAATCAAGTATACAAGACCAAATGGTTAACACCTGCCTAGAATCAAAGGCAAGAAGGCAGGAAGGTACGGGAAACCTGGAAGAATGTACCCAGGGAGCCCCAGGTGGAAAGACAAAGGGGTAGAGTGCTGACACATTGCAGGGATTGCAACCAATGCCACAAAACAATTCGTGTGTAAATTTTTGCAGGAGAAACTAATTTGCATTGTAAACTTTCACCTGAAATGTAACAAAATTTTTTAAAAAAGAAAAGAAATAAAATCTAATAGATACTAAAAAGAGAAAGAAAACCAGAATGTCCCTTAGGAGCAAGCATGGTGAGAATGGTGCTTGCTTTGGACATGTCATCAGGTGAGACCAATTGCTAAAAAAGACAT
Organism: Loxodonta africana; assembly: GCF_030014295.1. Lineage (NCBI taxonomy): Eukaryota > Metazoa > Chordata > Mammalia > Proboscidea > Elephantidae > Loxodonta > Loxodonta africana. Next base: position 62,603,837 of record NC_087358.1, read on the forward strand.
CATATTTGGTAAAGCAGAGGGTCAGTGAAAATGAGGGAAGACACAACAGGCACAGCAATGGGCTCAAACATACCAAAGATCACATAGATGGCTTGGGTGCAAGGAATTACTTAATATGGCTGTTCTAGCCATGGTTTTTCTGACTCACACAAAATGACTGAGAAGGAATATGCAAATAAGGTATACGGAACCTGGGATGGTTGGGATGACGTATCAACTTGGCTAGGCCATGATTCCCAGTATTGTATGGTTGTCTTCAATTTTATGTGTTATAAATCCTAACCTTGACATGTTTACGAGGCAGGATTGGTGATAGATGTATCTTGCAGGAGGGCATGACTCACGTCCCACCTGTACTCAAGTTACACCCTTCTCTGGGGTGCGGCTTGCATCCAAGGTATATATGTGGGTGCCCTGGCGGGGCTCTCTCTTTCTGCATCTGGATTGATGCCACATCCGCTTTGTGACCCTCTAACCTTTGGTTCTTGGGACTTGAGCCAGCAGCCTGCCGTTGACTTGCTGACTCTGGGATTTGCCAGCCTCTGCAGTCCTGTGGGCCAGCACCTTATTGTCTGATGTAATTTGCTAGTTTCAGCAGCCTGGTGAGCCAGCAGGCTGTGGTCTGACCTGCCGGTTTGGGTTCGTCAGCCCCTGCAGCCACGTGGGTTGGGAAAAGCCTACGCCTGACCCACATTTGGGACTTGCCAGCCTCGACAACCATGTGCACCATTTCCTTAACACGGTTCATGAGTTCTGTGAGACGCTGCAGGGAATTACAGAACCCAAAGACAGGAGGGAGAGCGCTAAGGTGAGGGAGAGCTGATGTTAGAGATGATGGAGTGCTACAGCAATATGGAAAAGTTGGACTTCTGGGACATCTTTAACCTACACTTCATAGGAACCAGCTTTGTGCTGATCCTTATAAAAGAAATTATTCATTTAATGGCACAGCACCAGGCAATGTTTTGTTCTTTTATATAAGAGGTGGCCATGAGTCAGAGCCTGCTCAACTGCCACTAACAACAACATAGTCCATGCAAACTTAACGTCATTTCGACAGTCCCTCAAGGACTGTTGTTGTTGTTGTTGTTACCATTAACTTGTGAGAAAGCTGAGGACAAACGAGGTAAAGCGTCTCACTGATCACCACACAGCACGTTTTTCCGGCAGAGTTGAAAGAAGGAGGCAGGTTTCCTTTCAGGAGATCATGCCACATGTCACGCACCTCTGCACGCCACCCACGATGTGCGGGCAGCCCTGCAGCCTGTTCTCAACGTGAGGACATGCATCTGGGGATGAGGTGAGGATGCGAGTGCGGCTGCCACCTTTCCTTTGTCACTTTCCTCTGGCTCATCCTGCCATAGATGCTACTTAAATAACCTATAAAATAGTGGCTGCCAAAACTAAAAAAGCAGTAATACTAACACGTACCTTATATAGAGAGCAAATCTAATACTAAAGTGCAATGTGACATGTTTTTAAAAAGACTTTTTATTACAAACATGTCCTCTAATGTACAGCTATTCAGAAGCCCACTTCTGGGTGTTACACAAACAGAGATTCCTACTAAACACAAGAAACAAGTATGGCTGTGATTCGTCAGCGTAAAAGCGCCTCCTTAGATGCCCTCATCTGGAATTCCTCACCTATCCTTTAAAAAAAAAAAAAAAGCTTCTCCAAAAATACCAAAAGCACTGAACAAATTTTAGGAAAAAGGAAAATACTACAGCCAAGACTTGACAGTTTTGGTCTTTGTAACATTATTTTAAAGGAGTAAAATTCATCTAGATAAAACTACCACTAAAATAATTCGGATCACGTTTAAGGAAGACAAACATTTGGGGCAGGACCGAGAAGCCTTAGACCTGCTATCTGGTCAGCACAGTACCTGTGCGGGTTTTAAAAACAGGCCTTCATTTTTCATCTGCCGGGCTCTCCCTCAGAAGCTGCTAGGACTCCCACCTCACAACATTATAGTCTGAAAGAGAAACAGCGAGGGGGTGTCCGCCTCTGTCCCTGTGAGTCATACATCCTCTATTCCTACTGAATGTGGGTTGTTTTGTTTCTTGTTGATTTGCAGACCTCCTCTCCATTGCTTTTTTCTAATAATATTTTTCTAAAGAACTCCTACCTTGCAAGCACAGCCTCTGGAATGGAAAAACAGATGATCACACACACTCACAGGGAGAGGTGCCTGCCCTAAGAGGACTGAGAACACCTGAAGACAAGGGTCCAGGGAAAGGACTTGGAGATGCTTGGTCAGTGGCATCCTATCCTCCAAACTCGAGACTTAGAAAATCACTTTTCAGGGCTGAAATTGTGGCAGCTGTGTAAGTTAAGATGGGAGTGCCTCTTACGGTCATTACCACCCATTTCCTTACCAAATCCTCTCCTGACAATACATAAGTGACATGCTCTCAGTGTAGCTCAAAAAGTACAGTTGACACTTGCTCTGCCATTAGATAAATAGTCAGGAAGGTCACCCTCTGAAGCTGACCATATTCTCCAAGCCTCAGGGCCTCACCATAGTTCCATCCAGTCCTCATCTCCCTGGCCAATCTGCCCTAAAGAAACTTTTTACTGATTGGAGACATCATTTCCCTACTCTGTCTTCTCATAGCATGAAAATTGTCTTCAGTAGTGTGATGACTGAGAATTGCAAAGAGAGTTCAGGAAGGACATGTAGGGAAAGGGAAGGCAAACTGGACTCCCTGGATGGTAAAAATGGTTAATGTACTTGGCTGCTACTTAAAAGATTGGTGATTTGAGTCCACCCAGAGGTGCCTCAGAAGAAAGCCCTGGCAATCTGCTTCTGAACAATCAGCCACGGAAAACCCTATGGAGCACAGTTCTACTATGACACACATGGGGTCACCATGAGTCAAAACTGACTCAATGACAACTAGTGGTAGTAGTGGAAGGCAAACAGGGAATAGTGGATAGGTGATCATATCAGAGAGCCTGCTCCTAGGAAGAACATATGTCAGAGACCAAGATGGACTGAGGGTGGAAGGCCTGTAGTGCACATGGGAGCATACAAGTGGGAGCAACCCAAAGGAAGCAGTGGATCAGAAGCAAGGAAGGCATTCACGATGGTGTGCCTTTGACACCACTAGCAGACGTCTTAGTAGCAACTCCAGACGCAGGAAGTAGTAGGCTACAGGATGCCAGTGGTACTTATCACTGCAAATGGTTAGTAACTGTTGCTGTTTGTTGTTAGATGCCAACTCAGAGTGACCCTATGTACAACAGAAACACTGCCTGGTCCTGTACCATCCTCACAATCCTTCCTATGCTTGAGCCCACTGTTGCAGTCACTCTGTCAGTCGATCTCATTGAGGGTCTTTCTCTTTTTCCCTGACCCCCTACTTTACCAAGCATGATATCCTTCTCCTGATAACATGTCCAAAGTATGTGAGATGTAGTCTCGCCATCCTTGCTTCTAAGGAGCATTCTGGTTGTACTTCTTCCAAGACAAATTTATACATTTTTGGGGGCAGTCCTATGATATATTCAATATTCTTCACCAACGCCACAATTTAAAGGCATCAATTCTTCTCTGGTCTTCCTTATACACTGTCCAGCATTTGCATGCATATGAGGCGGTTGAAAACACCATGGCTGTGGGTCAAGCACACCACGGCTTGGGTCAGGCACACCACGGCTTGGGTCAGGCACACCTTAGTCTTCAAGGTGACATCTTTGCTTTTTAATACTTCAAAGAGGTCCTTTGCAGCAGATTTGCCCAATGCAACACATCTTTTGATTTCCTGACTGCCGCTTCCATGGATCCAAGTAAAATGAAATCCTTGACAACTTCAATCTTTTCTCCATTTATCATGATGTTGCTTACTGGTCCAGTTGTAGGATTCTTGTTTTTTTTATGTTGAGATGGTATCCATACTGAAGGCTGTGGTCTTTGATCTTCATCAGTAAGCGCTTCAAGTCCTCTTCACTTTCAGCAAGCAAGGTTGTGTCATCTGCATAACGCAGGTTGTTAATGAGTCTTCCTCCAATCCTGATGCCCCATTCATCCTCATATAGTCCAGCTTCTCGGATTATTTGCTCAGGATACAGATTGAATGAGTAACTGAGTAAGTGAGTAACTGAGTAGTCAAAAATTAGGCAAATGCTGACATTCCTTCCTTTATACTCAGAAACAACCTCTCTCTACAGCTATACTTCTTTCCTTCACAGTTTTGAACCCAAAGTCAAGTGCCCTATTAACCTCATACAGCACATGATATCATGACCTGCCAACTATTAGGTAATGATACCATAAAAATCTGTATACATTTAAGCACTGTAACTGTCTTTACCAAGCATTTTTTCACATCTATTGTGTCATTTAATTCTCACAATAACTATGTGATACAAGCATTATCAAACCCAGGCTCAGATAGATTTAGCACCTTGCAAAATGCCACCACTAGTCAAAGAACCTGCATTCAAACCCGGATCTTCTGACTTGCGATCCTGTGCCCTTCCAACACCCTGTTAGTCCATTTCTTGTTCTCTTGCCCCATATGCTATAAATTTCACTAATTCAGACCTCATTCATTCAGAATGGGTGAGGCAATAAAATATGATTATTTGATACCCCTGGAAGGTGCTAGAATAAATGACCTGTGTGCAGTATCGATATAGAAGACTGGATGGAGAAGCTCCCACCCTGTGGGTAGGGAAAAAAGAAAGTCTGCCTTTGTTGAGTCACCAGGGCCAACACCAATATGCAATTGAAAATGGAATTGCTAACTAAAATGAATTAGTAGTTCATATGGCTAATCAATGTTTTAAAAAATTAAAAAAAAAAAATCCCCCAAGTATGAAAGGTATGATCTTAAAGTAATGGTACTGAATCTATAAGCTACAATAAAAAAAACCACATTCATATGGTTGTGTCAGATTTCTTTATTATTTATTATATTATGCTATAGTCCAAATTTTTCTGTTTATGCAGATCCGCCTGTTTGTATAGTTGGACATAAAGTTGGCTGTCAAATATTTTTTGGATGGATGGGTGGATGGATGCATAAATGATGGATGCCTATGCCTGCACAACTATTCTCTAGGTCAGTTTGACTGTTAAATGCCCCCTGGCATGAGATGCAGGGGACCAAGCCTGGACTTTGGAATCACATAGACGCAGACCGAAATCCTGCTATTTGTCAGCTACATCATCTTGGCCAAATTACAGCACCCCTTTGTTCCTTTGTTCTAAATTTCCTCATCAGCAAAAAGAGGCCAACACTGAGTACCACACAGCACTGGTGAAAGGATCACATGAAGAAACAGACAGGGCACATCACCTAGGCTGCAGAAGTTGCCGTAGCCTGTGTATCTTCCTCTGTCTCGATCCCACATTTAGCATGACTCCTTAAATAACATCAGCCTTCAGTATACAAAACCTTGGTGTTAACTGCGAAATGTCAAGTTTACTTACAATGAAGGTGAATTTCCCCTCTACTAACATCAAATTCATGGTCTAGAAATAAGTTGGTATGTACAGCCTATGTATAATAAATTTTGATGGCTTCAAGTAAATTTCCCAGACAGCTGAATCTCACTTTTTTATGCACCAGTACTCCTTATATTTGAAATCTTTCTGAAACATATTAGATACTTAACCACTTTATTAAAACGAGCAGGTTGAAACAGCTCTTAAGCTTTTCTTGACTCTGGAATATCAACATGAATCCAAACTGAGCACTAGAATGATGAGTGATCATCCTTTGAGGTCTTCTTAAGTCAGCAGATTTGCTTACACTGAAAGTTCACAGATTTCTGTGCCTTGATCATTACTTTCATTCCTTCTTGTGGTCAGAAGTTCATGTGCTAAAAGGTCTGAGACACTGGTGAACAAACATGCCGAAGTCCATGTCATTTTCAAAGAGCTTCCCAGGAATAACTTCAGGTATTTCTCACCTGCTGCCTCATGACACAAGATGGCTAGGAACTAGAAGCAGGGCCCCACGACTTCCCTGTGGGCTCCTCTCTCCGTAACACCTTGCACATACTCAACAAAGATATACAAAATGAATGGCGTGAACAGTATACGGCTTTTGTAATTACTGTTTTCTACTCAGGGATTTTTTTTTTTTTTTTTTTTAATAATCTATGGTTAGGCCCTTACTCGTTAGGGCGGCCCCCTTTCATCTGTAAAATGAGGAGACTGGGTTAACTTAATATCCTTTCCATCGATAACCTTCTGTGATTCTATACATCTGGGAACATAGTATGTTCCAGATGATAGAGCTGGAAATCTGGCCCACAGGTAAGTGAGGTATTAGAGGACATAATGAATAAGCAATGCATTCCTCACACTCTAATGAGGACATCCTGTCAAGAAGGGTATTATCCCTGTACCCTGGCAACAAATATAAAAAAGTTAGCTCTCTTATTTCTTTCTCTCACTCCTACTATGATATGTAAGAGAAGAAATACTGACCTTGAAGTGTAAACATATTGATTTTTTATCCTGTGTCAAATATTCATAAGTGGAAAAAAAACTACTGCATCTCAACACCAGTTAAGTGTGTTCAGACAAATAGAACTTTAAGAAATTTTTTTTTTTCCCTAACCATGAAATTCAAGGCTTTTATTGATCCTGGGTTCCCAGCTATTTATTCAAACACCACTTGGTTCATATATTAGCTTCTCAGCTGCATTTGTTTGGATAATACTACAGTTTCACTCTTAGCACAAAAATTCAATTCAGCTTCCATGAACTACAATTTAACTTTATTGAAATGGAGGCATCTAAGTTAAAATAGTTCATGAGTTCACAAAGAAAGGGAAGTAGATGTTTTCAACCAAAAAGTAAACTATTTGACAGCAAACACGCTTAGGGTGATAAAGCGAGTACAGCTTCTCCCCTGGATGGCTGAGGCAAGGGAAGCCACGGCAGCTTTGTTTTCCAGGTAGGATATCCATTGCCGAGGAAGTCGGTTCAGACTCATAGCAACCCTATAGGACACAGCAGTACTGCTGCATAGGGTTTCCGAGGAGCAGCTGGTGGATTCGAATCATGGATCTTTAGGTTAGCAGCTGAGCACTTAACCACTGTACCACCAGGGCTCCTCCCAGGTAGGATCCAACCAAAACCATTGCTGTCAGGTTGATTCTAACTCATAGTGACCCTACAGGACAGAGTAAAACTGCCCCATAAGGTTTCCAAGGAGCAGCTGGTGGATTTGAACTGCCAACCTTTTGGTTAGCAGCTATACCACTTAACCACTGAGCACCAGGCCTCTCCAGGTAGGATACAAATATATAAAAAAAAAAAAAAAACCCGTTGCCATCGAGTTGATTCCGACTCATAGCAACCCTATAGGACAGAGGAGAACTGCCCTATAGAGCTTCCAAGAAGCACCTCGTGGATTTGAACTGCCAATCCTTTGGTTAGCAGCCACAGCACTTAACCATTACACCACCAGGGTTTCCCCAGGTAGGATAGTGCTCCCTTAATTCAATTCTATGTGAATTTGACACATACTTTCCTCAAGCGCTATACCAAATTCTAAAGGGGATACAAAAATGAATAAAATATATCATCTCTGCCTTGGGGGAGATGCAGCAAGGCGGAGCAGATAAAAGCAGCGGCATTGTCTAGGGTTAGCTGTAACTTGGGCAGTTACTTCACCTTTCTGATTCAGGTTTATTACCTGCATAAAGGTGATGATAACGGTACCTACCACATAGTGTTGTTATGAAGACTAAGTAAGTTATAATTCATAAAGCATTAACAACAGCTCCTGGCACACCGTGAGCACTCGAGGTTAGTATCCTCATCACGATTATCATCATTACGAACATATAATCCAGAAGTGTAAAAAAATCATTTTTTTTTTAGTTAGAAAAATTAAATCTATCATTAAAAAACCAGTTGCCAACTTTAATGACTTTAATGAAAGTCAACTCTGACTCATGACGACCCCATGTGTGACAGAGAACTGTGCTCCATACGGTTTTCAATGGCTGATTTTTTGAAAGGAGATTGCCAGGCCTATCTTCCAAGGTGCCTCTGGGTGGATGAACCTCCAACCTTTCGGTTAGCAGCCAAGAGCATAAACCACTTGCACTACCAGGAAATTAAAGGACAAAAAGCAAGTGGAAAATTATTTGTCCCACAAATTTCATCACTACTTGCATCTTCCTCACAAATCTTAACTACACCTATTCCTCAGAGAGAGGGAAAGATCGTGGTAAGTGGGGGTGTGGAAATAGATGTAAAGAAGCATGAGAAAGAGCAGAGAAAAGGAGAAAAAGAAGGAGCAAAGAGAAGGATCATTTTTATCTGAACCCATCTGAAAGTCAGGAATTGAAGTGAAGATGGAGAGAGAAGCCAACATTTGTGGCAACCTTGCCCTGATTCTTTTCTATTCCTCCCCAGAAAATCATTCCTTAAGCATTGAGTCACTATACTTCTCTTTTCCTAACCATTGCTGTTCTTTTCTTTCCACTGCTTACATTTTTGTCTTATAGAATATTATATACAGGAAGCCTTAGCAATAGCCTAATGCAATTCCCTCGTTTTGTACATGACAAAAACTAAGGGCCTGGGAGGCAAAGTCATTTGCCCTGGGCTGTACAGTTCCAAAAAGGCACAAACAAAACTAAAGCTGGACTCCTTGAGACCCAGGTCTGTGCTATCTCCCTTAAAAAAAAAAAAAAATGTCTCCCTTAGGTCAACAAAATGAGCTCATCTGCCCAGACAGATTCGGATGGTCCTTAACCCATTTGGCAGGTATGTACATCTTTCTATTGGGAAGAAAATCTTGAGAAATATTTTTAAATGAATGAGCAAGAATCTCACTGCTTTTAATTCAATAAACATGTTTTATTATTAACTTCATTGCCCACTGAGCCTGAAATTAGGTTTTTCTATGCTTGGCCAGGTGCTGACTAACCAACAACATAAAGACCAGATTGCCATTAAGCAAATACTCCCACTTGGGCCATATCATACAAACGCAAACAAGAAGCACTTAATGAAAACAAAGTTTGTGCCCATTATTGTTGTCACTCATCTGGCCTGTATTTATGAGAAGGAGATATCAAAGATTACAAAATAAGGTTCTCCTCATATAAAGACTTCAAATTGTTTATCTTCCTAAAGGAGGAACAAGTTTCTTGCCATAGCTCCCCACACCATTTCCGGGGCAACAGCAAAAGGTGACCTAGCTACTGTGTTCAACAAGCTTTCATGTCTGCCTTCTGACTGTCCTCGTATGCTTTGCCCAAACCAGGTCTCTGCCCACCTAAACGTTCATCCTTTCTTACTTCCAGCCTTCAACACCATGGTGGAAAACCACGGCTCTGGAATTAGACTTCCTGCTTACTAATTGTGTGAGACCATATTTGCTGAGGTCATTTTCATATCAGCAAATTGATATGCAAGCTCACTATCTCATGTTTTCTCTTGAATCATGAGTCTGTATCTAATGCTTCTTACTGGCTCATTAGAACAAAGGCTTTTTTTTTTTTTTAAACACAGATTAGTAGCCTGTAAGATCCCCTTAAATCCTTTTAATAATATATTCAAAGATAGACACTATAGTATGTTTTTGTTGTTGTTATATCGCAGATCCTTCAGTATAAAACCTGTATCCCTCACTAAAACAAATATTTTGAAACAGAAAAGACCCCTGGTTTTCTTACACTTTCTCCCTTTGCTGTTCCAAAGCATCAGTGCAGCATCTTCTCTCTCATTTGCTTCTGTCTGTAGGATTAAAAAGGTATGAGTGCACTGTGATTAAGGGGAAGAGACTGGCAATCTTCTCACACTTTTTCAGACTAGAGGAACATCTGAATCTGGGCCGCTAAAAATAACCCAGTTCTGTTGTCTAGGTAACTATTTATAGACTAGACAGGCATAACGCTGGTTTATTAGAATCAGGCTTGGTATTATTTACATGGTTCTATACTTCACTATACTTTTTTTTTTTTTTTTTTTGGTTTATACTTCACTACTACTATGTTTCGTTGTTTCCTTTCTCTACTTTTCTTTCACAGAGGATACAGGCTTGCCACCATGGGTGGCAGCGCTTGTGGTTGCCATTCTCTCTCGTAAGAAATTTAATACTAGGAAAACTGAACCCAACATTATAAGAACAACTGTAAAAAATCAGACACCCAAAGCTCAGGACGAGTTGAGCCAAGATTTGAAAGTTTCTAAGGAAGAAAAGAAGGTTGCTGCGTCCTCCTACTTTGCATGCCAGCTAGCAGTGGTAGCTCAGTCTCTCCAGATGCCTCTGGAAAAAAGAAATGCCACCAATGTAACAGGAGCTGAGATCCTAGGGGAGCCAATTAGATTTAAGCCGCTTTCAAAATTCTCTTTAAAAGAAAAAAAACAGGAATTAGAAAAAACTTGGCACTTACAATGACATTTTACATGTTTTGCTTAGGGCCCACGGAATACTGCTCACAAAATAGCTAGTTGTCATGCTTATACAATAAACCTTGGTTTTTTAATATAACAGAATATAATCATCAGCTACTAAAACAAACTTGGTGTCTGAGGAAGAATGTGCCACATCAAATCTAATACATACCTCATCCTTCATGTTTGGAATTGTAGCCAAAACATGACAAATTAGGCCAAGGTCAATGACAGATGGCTCTGCAGAGAGACTCTCCTGCTGGAGCTAAAGCTCCTATGGCTGGCTTATGTATACTTCTTTGAGGATCCTGCAATAGTCTAGCAAATCTTGATAGGGGAAACCCTAAGAGGCAAGATGATTTTTCAGACACCTCCCACCACTCACGCTCCTCAATGGCCTTTTGACAACCTATGGTGGGGCAGGCTGGCAAGATGGGACTTGGGGTTGGGAAGAAAAGAGGACCTCTCCTCAGTTACAGAAGCAGGTCTGGGTTTCAGCTCAAGGTAGGACCAGAAAACCTAGTATCCCCTGACTTTTAGCTCTTTCCAGAACCCGCTACATTAATACAATGACCATTCGTAAATTAGGTACAACCTTTCTTAATTAGATTCACAGCAGACATATCAAAGACAACAGAACCAGGTGAAAAAAAAGATGGTGAAATTTTAAAATGTATCAACTTCAGTTGGGTTTCCAGGATGGTATTCCTTCATGCCAGGATGAGGTTGCAGAGATCCATCTCCAAAGGTGTTTTTGTCCAAGAAACCAGGCTCTACCTCTCAGACCCCCATTCACTCCTTCACCTTCTCTTTAACATGATATCAAAGCAACTGGGCTCAAGAAGTCCAACAAAGAGGTAAAAGGAAGCCTTTCAGTCTTGAAAAACATTCCAGAGTTACTGGGCAAGAGCACGATTTTGTTCTACCACACAGTTGAATGCTTTGTGATATCATCTCAATCCTCTCCACTTGGTTGGCCGGAATTCAAGAAGTCCTGGGTGGTGCACAGAGTTAAGCACTCTCCTACTAACTGGTTAGAACCAGGGCTTCCAATCAGTTAGTGCCAGTTCAAGGCCCTGCTGAGAATCTGCATTTGTAACAAGTTCCCAAGCTGTGCTAATACTATTGGTTAGGGACCAATTCTGAGAACCACTAGTAGAGCTGTGGTTCTCAAATTTATTATACATAAGAATCACCTGGGGATCTTGTTAAAACGTAGATTCTGATTCAGTATATCTGAGGTGGAAATGCAAATTCTCGCCAAGGGTTCAAGCTGGAACAAACACATTTGAAGCCTTGCTTTGAACCCACCCAAGGGTACCCTCGAAGACAGGCTAGGCAATCTGCTTCCAAAAGGTCACAACCTTGAACCCTCTACTCTGCACATATGGGATGTCACCATGAGTCAGAATAAATTCGACAAAAACCAACAACAACAACAGCAGGAATTCAAGCGTACAAACAGGTACTAGATGCCCACTCTGTGTCATCCAATGAAACAGACATTACAGTGGACACAAAGGGAAGGGAATTCATATTCTGCCTCCACGGAGATTACTAAGCTAGTGAAGACATACGTATCAGAGCAGGAAGCAATCCACCTGTCAAATCTGTTATCTTTCAAGGCCTACCTTACTCCACAAGGTTGTCCTGGTGTCCTAACTAGAGAGATAACCCCTCCCTCACCTGAGATCCTAGATTCCTTTCTATCTCGTATGATGGCAACAGGTTTGGTTTTTTGGTTTGGCGTGATAGCCACTAAGGTGCCCTGGTGGAGCAGTGGTTAAAGTACTTAACTGCTAACCGAAAGGTCAGCGGTTTGAAACCACCAGCAGCTCCACAAGGGAAAGATGTGGCAGTCTGCCACCATTGAGATATACGGCCTTGGAAACCCTAGGCAGTCGCTATGATTCAGAATTGACTCCACGGCAGTGGGTTGGTTTCTGGATGATAGCCATTTATGTAACTAACTGCTCCTGCTGTGAGCAATGATACTTTAACAAATTGAAAGAGCATGCATGTCAGTAAATATCAAGTTCTTGACTGTGTGGTAGAGATAAGTATCTCAGTTATTGAGAAAGCAAGGCTGTCAGGAAGGACTTCACCCACGTGTACTTGATAGGACGCCAGAAGTGAATTGTCAAAGGGAAGGAAGAAGAGCATATCTAACTTAAGAAGATGAAAAAAAAGTCTGAAGTTCTAGAATGTCTCCTAATGCTGATATTTCAAGTGCAGTAGGTTCTGATGGCCTTCTGAGTGGCCATGAAGGGTGACCTAAAGTCCTTTTAAAGATAGCATCATGAATGCCAGGATAATGCCTCTAAGCCACACCGGTGACAGAAGTGACTAGGGGATAATAATATCTTTGTTTTTGAGATCTTAGAAGTCCTCTGAGGACCATCAACCTACAGAAAACAGGTAATCTTCATAAGCAATATAATTCCCATGTTTTCATTTACCACACTGAATGATATGACCTCTTTGGAGAGAGAAGATTAAGAGCTAAATTAAGCCACTGCTCCTCTGTGCACAACAGCTACAGCCAATCACAGACAGTGACTAGCTATGTCTTTTTATGGATCTTTTGGAACAATATTCTCCCTAGATAATTACAAAATGGGAATGTGCATACTGTACTCAGCTGAACCAACAAATTTCATGGTGATAGCTAAATAATATCAATATCTGAGTTTTGCAATGGCTTGCAAAGAAACAGTATTTAGACTCTGTCTCCTCAGAGCTAATAGTTTTTAGAAATGACTATTCTTTCAGCATTTACTTTCTTTTTGGTTCCATTATATACGCCATGCTACTCTTCCCCAATTTCCCAGGAACCCCAGGGTCATTCTCTATGGTGTTTGATTTCAATACAACTTGATGCCAAAGAGCCCGCCTCAGCTTTCCAGTTCGCTCGGATGACACTTTCCCACACTGGGTCTCTTCATATTTCCCTACAATATCAAATCTAGTCGATCTGCATTTTCTATACAAAGTTTCACCTCCCACTAATTGCAATGCGCCTCTTGCATAAAAAAAAAAGCATAGTTTCCTTCTATTCCCCTGGGTAGGTCACTGCCAGGGAGGCAGAGGAGAGGAGCTTTTTGATGCTAATGAGGCCTCTGAGCAGAACTCATAGTTAATGGTAAGGAGCTGAGTATGGTATTTCCCTGGGGAGCCCAGGTGAGCATAACTGTAAAGGCACAGCTGAGAGATACCTTGCTGTTAGCCTAAAGCAGGTATTTCAACACCTCAGCAGTAACCTGTTAATGACTTACGTAATGAAGAAATGAGTCAGTATACATGGCAATTCAGGCTTTCTAAAAGAAAGGGGGGAAAAAAGAAATGGGAAGACAGAGAAGCATTAAATGATGACAAATTTGTTAAAGATGCCAGTGGTGCTATGAAGCCCTGGTGGCGCAGTGGTTGAGAGCCTGGTTGCTAACCAAAAGGTTGGCAGGTGGCTAACCAAAAGGTCAGCAGTTCAAATCTACCAGCTGCTCCCTGAAAATGCTACAGGCCAGTTCTACTCTGTCCTACACGACTTGACAGCATTGGGTTTAGACCAGACCAGACCCAGTGCAGTCAAGTCGACTCCAACTTATAGCGATTACGACAGAGTAGAACTGCCCCATAGAGTTCCCAAGGAGTGCCCGGTGGATTTGAACTGCCAACTCTTTGGTTAGCAGCCGTAGCACTTAACCACTACGCCACCAGGGTTTCCAGTATTGGGTTAGTGGTGCTATAAAAGGGCTACTGAAATATGGACATCTGAATCTTTCTGCTGTTTTCATTTTCCTGAACTTTCAGATGACAGTGAGCTCAACTTTGAGGTCAGCTAGTGTTGCCTTCTGGCAGTCTGGGGAATGAGAGTGTGATGCCTGCTGAGAGGCATGACCATTACTTACCAGACTAGCCCTCCTCAGAAATCTCAGAAACTTGCCTCAGCCTTTTGGAAGACCCAAAAAAGAAAGAAATTACTACGTGGTTTTGAACACTCAGAACTCTCCCACTATAAATGAAGCCCTGGCCAACATACATCAGCCAAATCATCAAAAGTTATATATGAGTCCTCAGGATGATATCTCAGGAGGCTCCTGGCATGGTCATGGTTGAAGTGGCAAAGGAAAAGTGACCTTTTAAGCAGAGAAGAAACAATGAGCAAAGCTTAGATTTTTGAGCTTAATTAAAAAATACAACCGTTTGGAGCTCTTAGGATGTGTTGCTGCTGTTAGCTGCCATTTCGTCAGCCCTCGACTCATGGCAACCGCATGCACAATGGAATGAAACACTGCCTGGTCCTGCACCATTTCCAAAATTGGTTGCAGATCAGGCCATTGTGATCCACAGGGTTTTTACTGGCTGATTTTTGGAAACAGATCACCAGACCTTTCTTCCTAGTCCATCTTAGTATGGAATCTCCACTGAACCTGTTCAGCATCATAGCCACACACAAGCCTCCACTGACAGATGGATGGTGGCTGTGCCTGAGGTGCACTGGCTAGGAATCGAACCCAGGTCTCCCACATGGAAGATGAATTCTACCACTGAACCTCCAATACCCTGCTCTTAGGCTGTACCAGGACTTTATTTGTATTATTGCATTTAATCCTGATACCAACTTTTTAAGGTGGATGGTAGTATGATTATCTTCATTTTTAAAATGAGGAGACTACAGCTTAGAAAGCTTAAGTAATTCATCCAAGTCTCCACAATTAGTAAGTGGCAAAGATGGGATTTGAATCAATTAATTGACTTATCAGTAGTCAGTGAGATATTCTATTAATATCAGCCTATTTTCAAGAAATTTGGGTGGGCAAAGGAAAAGGTAAGCAGGACAAATAAGAGCTCCTCAAAAGAAAAAAAAAAAATGCAGCTAAGACACAGAGAATAAGGAGAAAGAATATGACAAAAAAGGAATTTCTTCCACCACACTGTCAGTTCATTTCTGTGTTATCTGGCTTAATGAGGCAACAGGAGATACGAACATTAAACTGTATGAAGGTCTGCATACAAAGACTGAGGTTTGTTCTTAGCCAAGTGAGCCTGCTGTTAAACAATTTCCCGTACAGACTCAGACCTCACCCACAGGGTATCATGCTTATTCCAGTATGATTTGTCCCCATTTGGCTATTTCCAGTGGTCAACGCCCAGGAGCTGAGTTTTCCTACTGTGTCTCTGAGGGGAGGTCAGAGAGGAATGGTGACATCATGGGAACAATGTTTGGTGTTGTCTCCTGTGACTCAAACAAATATATCAAAGAAATGTTGCTACTGCTAGTTCCACAGCAATGCATGAATTATTTCATCTTTCAAGCAAATGCATGTGGAAAACAGCATACTATATTCATTCCAGCCCAAAAGAAAAGTAGGAAAGGCAGCAATGAGAAACTACTCAGGAAAAACTGAACCACAGGAGTGATTAACTTTACCCATTTCCTCCACTTCTCACACACACACACAAAAAAAATGCATACACGTTTCCATTTTCATCTTGCCAGAAACACGTAAACACAGAATTTGCTTCCTCCTCTGTGTTCTCATACCAGTTTGGACATCTTGCTAAATTACAGTGCTTACTATATTGTCCATGCTATACTCAATGTTCTTCGCCAACACCACAATTCAAAGGTATCAGTTCTCCTTTATTCATCGTGCAGCTTTCACACGCATATGAGGCAATGGAAAAACCATGGCTTGGGTCAAGCACACCTTAGTCTTCAAGGTGACATCTTTGCTTTCCAACACGTTAAAGAGCTCCTTTACGGCAGATTTGCCCAATGCAATGCATCTTTTGATTTCTTGACTGCTGCTTCCACGGCTGTTGATTGTGGATACAAGTAAAATGAAATCCTTGACAACTTCAATCTTTTCTCCATTTATCATGATGTTGCTTATCGGTCCAGTTGTGAGGATTTTTGTTTTCTTTATGTTGAGATGTAATCCATACTGAAGGCTGTAATGTTTGATCTTCATCAATAAGTACTTCAAGTCCTCTTCATTTCCAGCAAGCAAGGTTGTATCATCTGCATAATGCAGGTTATTAATGAGTCTTCTTTCAATCCTGTTGCCCTGTTCTTCTTCATATAGTCCAGCTTCTCCGATTCTGTGCTCAGCATAGATTGGATACGTATAGTGAAGGGATACAACCCTGATACACACCTTTCCTGACTTTAAACCAGGCAGTATCCCCGTTCTCTTTGAACAACTGCCTCTTGATCTATGTACAGGTTCCTCATAAGCACAATTAAGTGTCTGGAATTCCCATTCTTTGCAATGTTATCCATAATTTGTTACGATCCACACAGTCAAATGCCTTTGCACAGGCAATAAAACACAGGTAAACATCTTTCTGGTATTCTCTGCTTTCAGCCAGGATCCATCTGACATCAGCAACAGTATGTCTCATTTCATATCCTCCTCTGAATCCAGCTTGAATTTCTGGCAGTTCCCTGTTAATGCACTACTACAGCTGTTTTTGAATGATCTTCAGCAAAACTTTATTTGCATATGATATTAATGGTACTGTTCAATAATTTCCACATTTGGATGGATCACTTTTCTTGGCAATAGGCATAAATATGGATCTCTTCCAATCAGCTGGCAAGGTAGCTATCTTCCAAATTTCTTGGCACAGATGAGTGAGTACTTTCAGTGCTGCATCCATTTGTTGAAACATCTCAATTGGTATTTCATCAAGTCCTGAGGCCTTATTTTTCACCAACACCTTCAGTGCATCTTAGACTTCTTCCTTCAGTATCATCGGTTCCTGATCTTATGTTTGAACACTGAACAATTCTTTTTGGTACAGTGACTCTGTGTATTCCTTCCATCTTCTTTTGATGTGTCCTGCGTCATTTAATATTTTCCCAGTAGAATCCTCCAAAATTCCAACTGGAGGACTGAATTTCTTCTTCAGTTCTTTCAGCTTGAGAAATGCCAAGAGTGTTCTTCCCTTTTAGTTTTCTATCTCCGGGTCTTTGCACATGTCATTATAATTACTTTGTCTTCTCGAACTGCCCTTTGAAATCTTCCATTCAGCTCTTTTACTTCATCATTTCTTCCTTTTGCTTTAGCTACTTGATGATCAAGAGCAAGTTTCAGAGTCTCTTCTGACATCCATTTCGGTCTTTTCTTTCTTTCCTGTCTTTTAAATGACCTCTTGATTCATTCATGTATGATGACTGCCAAAAGAATGAACAAATCTGTCTCGGAAGAGATAGAACCAGAATTCTCCTTGGAAGCAAGGATGGCATGACTACGTCTCATATACTTTGGACATGTTATCAGGAGAGATCAGTCCCTGGAGAATGACATCATGCCTGGCAAAGTAGAGGGGCAGTGAAAACAAGGAAGATCCTCAACAAGATGGATTGACACAGTGGCTGCAACAATGGGCTCAAGCATAACAACAACTGGAAGGATGGCACTGGACCAGGCAGTATTTCATACTGTTGTACATAGGGTCACTATGAGTTGGAACCAACTGAACAGCACCTAACAACAATTATATTGTCCTGTAATTAGGTTTTAGGTGCCTGCCCCCCATGAATTTAAGAGCTCCTTTTCCCCTGAATATTTGTATTCCAAGCATCAGGTATCATGCTTAACAGATATTTGTTAAACAAACAAATGAAAGGTTGAATGGAGGAATGAATAAACGGCAACTTGCTCAAGGGCTCTAACTAGGGCAAAAAGAAATGTTCTTTTTCCTCTACATTCTTTATGCCTGAAGATGGTTGACAGGCACTGTCAGACTTAGAATGGGGATGGATTATATCTGTTTTGTGATATTCGATGTCTAGGATATCTTGGCACTTAATGAATGACTATTTTGTGTGGGGATGTATGTGTATGTATCTCACAATTTCCTCTGCTCCTGTATTCTATAGCATTCATCTTTACCCCATTCATATCCACCAAGCTCGGCTAGGGTATGACTCACTCCCTTACTCACTTATTTTTGTCAGGCTTAATTAATTCAGTTAGAATCCTTACTTTATACAAAGCCATTTTCCTTCTTATTGTTTGTTCCTGAGGGGGAGAGAGGGAAGCAAACATGACTTGATACCATCTCACAGCACGGTACACAACCTGCCCACCATGTTCCATTTATGATGGATGCTGGGTATTCAGCAGTACTCAGTGCAGACAAAGCCTCTCCCCTTGCAGAATTTACAGTAAGTGGGAGGAAGAGATATAAACAATAAGGCCCATAAAGTATAATAACTGTAATGACAGAGGAAGCACACAGCAAGGAGACGAAATCCAATCTGGAGCTCAGGAAAGGCCTCGGTGATAATTAATTTTATGTGTCAACATGGCTGGGCTATGGCGCCCAGCTGTCTGGTCAAACACTAGTCTAGTTGCTGTTATGAAGCAGTTACATGTGAATAAATCAGTTGGCCTTAGGTAAAGCAATTACCCTCCATGATGTGGGAGGGCCCCATCCAATCAGCTGAAGGCCTTAAGAGTAAAAACAGAGGTTTCCCTAGGGTGTGTTCAGCCTCCAGACTGAAAACAGGCATATTGCCAGAACTCCCTCACTCTTCATTCTTCCCATTACCTGACCTATGGATTTAGGGACACAAGACTGCAGGAATCTCTAGCATGTCACCTGACCTGCAGATTTTGGACTTGGCAGCACCTCCTGCCACAGTTGTGTGAGTCAATTCTGTAAAAATCAATCTCTCTCTCTTACTTAAGGATGTATGTGTGTATATAATATATATATACAAAACATATATATTTTACTGCTTCTATTTAAACATAAAACACACATATTTTACTGGTTCTTTTTCTCTAGGGAACTAAAACAGTCTCCTAAACAAATACATTTTAAGGGTCCTTTGACCTGAGAGAGAAGTGAGATTTATCCTTTTCTCAAAAGAGGAATGTAGGAAAGGGGAGGAGCAGACCAAAAAGCAAGAAAGAACACAGCATTGTACAAGCAAAACATTAAGTTAAGAGTGGCTGGAATTTAAGTGAGAAGACAGTCTCAGGCCTCCTCTATTTTACCCTAAGGCCAATGGGAAGCCTTTGAAGGATTTTAATCAAGGCAGTGATATTTGGATCTGAGTTTCAGGAGAGAGACCTAGGTTATAAGTCAAGATGTTTAGATTTGGAAATTTTATTAGGGTAGACTCGGCTTTAATAATAAAAAAAAATAGTTGCTGTTGAGTCGATTCTAACTCATGGCAACCCCGTGAGTTGCAGAGTAGAACTGCACTCCATAGGTTTTTCGAGGCTATGACCTTTAAGAAGAAGATCACCAGGCCTTTATTCCCAGGCACCAATGGATGGGTTAGAACCGCTGATCTTTTGGTTAGTAGTTGTTCGCTTAACCATTTGTATCACCCTGGGACTCCTGTAATAATAAATGAACCCCTCCAAATTTCCCTTTTAACAAGGTTACTTTGGCTGCCATATAGAGAATGGATTACAAGAGAATGAGACTAGATGCATTGAAACCACTTAGGATGCTATTTCAGTAGTCCAGATGAGGAGGTAATGGTGACAGTGGAAATGGAAAGAAGTAGATGGATTCAAGAGATATTAAGAAAATAGAATTAACAGGCATCAGCAATTGATTAGATCAGGGGTCACTACACTTTTTCTGTAAAGGACCAGATGATAAACATTTAGGCTTTGCCAGCCATATGGTTTCTGTCACAATTATTTCCACTGATGCAATGAGTAAGTGGTCATAGACAATATATAAATGAAGGAGCCAGGTTGTGTTCCAATAAAAATTCTTATATAATTTTAATTAAAAATTTTTTTAATTTAAATAAAGTTTCATAAAATTTAAATTTTACTAGAACAGGCCAGCAGGCCAAATTTGGCCCTGCAGCTGACATTTTCTGACCCCTGGACTACTTGGAGGATATGGCAGTAAAAGTAGTCAAAGATGGCTTCCAAGTATTTGGCCTGGGCATCTAGTTGGTCAAGGGTACTATTTTCAGAGACAAGGACTACTGGGAAAGGAGCAGGGTTGGGGGCAGGGAGGTAGTCATCAGTTTTGGATAAGCTTAGTTGAAGATACCAGAGAGACACCATCCAAAAGATGTCTAAGAAGCAGTTACATATTTGAATCTAAGTTTGCAGAGACAGATCTGGCTCTGGGCACAGATACACAGATTTGAGAGTTAGTATTCATTAAGATAGGATAAACTATAATAAGAAACCACCAAAATTCAGTGGCTTAAGTAATAAGTTTAATTCATTTCTCACACAGTGATGCAAGGAACTTGGATGGGGGTGTGGTGGAGGCAGTCATTCTGGGAGCACTTTCTGAAGAAACTTTCATTCAACTCAGCTGAAAGAAGGAAAGTTCACAGAGGAACACCTGTAGCAGGTTTTTATGGGCCCGGCCTGGAAAAGGCACAGATCACATCCATCCAGATTCCACTGGAGAGATCTCACTTACATGGCCATACCTAAACATAAGAAGCCAGTTGTTGCTGAGTCAATTCTCAGGGCAACCCCATGTATGTCAGAGTAGAACTGGGCTCCATACAGTTTTCAATGGCTGACTTTTCCGAAGTAGCCCACCAAACCTTTCTTCAGGTGCATCTCTGGGTGGACTTGAACCTCCAACCTTTTCAAATCACAGCGAGTACCTTAACCTTTTACACCACCCAGGGACTCTTCCTACCTTCAGGAAAGCCTGGAAAATGCAGTCTAGCTGTGTGCTGAGAAGAAAGGTAGAGGGGATTTCGGTGAACGGATGCCAACTTCCACCACCAGGGTCAAAAGCACATATGCAGGCCAGGAAGGCATGGAAATGAACAAAAGTGAGTCAGGCAACTATGAATGAAGAGGGAGGCCAAGTTCTGAGCTCTGAGGAGCACCAATGTTAGCGGATGAATTGAGGAGGAAGTGGATGTAGCAAAGTAAAAGAATGAAAAAAATAAAACTAGAAGACTGTTTTAGGTACTTAATGAATATATGCAGAAGTGCACACAAATTTAGGTATTAAGTATTGAGCCCATCTCTGACAAGTTGTGACTTACCTGCTACCTCTGATATTTATATGAAAAATGAGCCAAAGAGCATTTAAGAGAAAATGGCTAGATCAGCACCTCAAAAAAGCCAGACTTTTCGTTCCCACGCAGATGAACTGCTTTAGGGCTATGTACTGCAATATTCACCTTTTCCATTCACCTTTGTGTCCATAAATCAGCCTACAGAGGTAAAATGTACTTTCCGTATCAAAAATTTAATGTGATTTTATACACACATGAAGATATTAATATAAATAGGAGTATATACCCGTCTAGCTATGTACACACGCTCACCACTAACAGGCTTGATTACCACAATGCATTTCTTTCTCACTTCCATTTCCATATGCTCTGCTTTGCCCTTTCCTCCACTCCCACCCCATCCCCAATTCCCAGTTTGCATTTCTGTTCTTGGTGTCCAGTGGGAAGACCAAGGAAAATAAGCTGAAGTCTACTCTGACCACATTTTAAGCATTGCTCCATTATTACAAAATAGAACAATGTGTAGACTGAATAAAACATCCAGGTGAGCACCCCTGTGCCCCCTTCCTAGCTCTTCCTTCCAGGAGGGCTTAGCTAGAAAACAGAAGAACGTGAGCTCGTGCTGGCATGTTCCCAAGCAGCAGAGCTGCTTCTATCAATCTGCCTTCTTTGTTTAGAATTTAAGGTCCCTCGGAGGGAAGGGGATTCTGAGGGTTCTGTATCTGAAACGCTCTTTTTGGCAGAAGAACATCTAGTCTTGCTTATAAAAAATAAAAAATGACAAGAACACTTTATATATACATACACACACATATATTCACATACATATACACACACACACATACATATATACACACCTATCTGCCCAGGAGGTACACAGATAGTAAACTAAACAAAATTAGCGGCCTCTTCTACTTGCCCAGCATAAATTATTGGTGTACTCAAGCTGACCAAGTGACTATAAGTCTGATCTCAAACATTGTGGTGTTCAATAAATATAAATTGAGGATGATGACAATACTACCCATATTTCCTTACTTAATGACACACGGTTGGCAGTTCAGTGGCACAAATCATATGCATTTTATACTTCCTTACTCCTCTTCACACTGTAACTCATGTAAGGTACAAACCTAACTACTGGAAATGCTTCCCAATTAAAATTCATTATTTCTTTGCTTTGAGAGTTAACAGCCACCCTATACAGGTGAAGTACAACTTTGCAAGCAGCATTTCTGTGATGAGATTTTCTGCCAGCTCCAACAAATCTTTCTTATTGCTACTTTTATAGGGCCATCATTATTCAAAGTCTGCTAGCTTCAAATATCATCTGTACAGCACATCTAGAAATTTAGCTACTGGTGCAGATAATGTATGAAACTGAGAAAACGCAACTTGTTTCCCACTGGATAGGTTAAATACGTAGTTTTAAAAGAAAAACAGATTTCTAGAATCTCTTAGCTAGTTTAAGGGGGAATTGTGGGAGACGAGTAAGAGTTTGCTAACATGATGTGTACGAAGCCTCTGAAAAGACAGAGGCATTTGGTCAAAAGAATATGTAAATGAAAAATTCACAATTTGAACACTACATCATGCCTTCAGATGGCAACTGGGCTGGAGGCACTGCCTATCAATTTTGTTCACTTAGGTCCCTGTCATTCTCCTAAAGCCATAGAAATATCACAAGTGGATGGCTCTAACAAACAGAAATTTATTCTCTCACAGTTTAGGCAGCTAGAAGTCTGAATTAAGGGCACCTGCTCTAAGGCTCTGGGGGAAGGTCCTTGTCTCCTTTCAGCATCTGTGGGCCCAGCATTCCTTGGAGATCTCCATGTGTCTTGGCGTAACAGGTTATAATTCAGGACCTAAAATGACTCAGGATATAGTTCTTTGGTCAGAACATCTTTTTATTATTATTTCAATTGTGCTTTAGATGAAAGTTTACAGAGCAAATTAGTTTCTCATTAAATAACACATATTGTTTTGTGACACTGGTTGCCAACCCTATGACATGTCAAGACTCTCCCCTTCTCGACCTTGGGTTCCCCATTCCATTTGTCCAGCTTTCCTGTCCCGTTTTGCCTTTTTGTCCTTGCCCCTGGGCTGCTGTGCCCATTTAGTCTCATTTTGTTATATGGGCCTGTCTAATTGTTGGCTGAAGGCTGAACGTTAGGAGTGACTTCAGTACTGAGTTAAAAGGGTATCTAGGGGGCCATACTCTCAGGGTTTCTTCCATCTCTGTCAGACCACTAAGTCTGGTCTTTTTTGGTGATTTAGATTTTTTTTCTACATTTATCTCCAGCTCTATCCCTGTTGGAGCAGTTGGTGGTGGTAGCCTGGCACCACCTAATTGTGCTAGACACAGTCTGGTGGAGTCTGTGGTAGTCGTGGTCCATTACTCCTTTGGACTAAGATTTCCCTGTGTCTTTGGTTTTCTTCATTCTCCCTTGCTCCAGATGGCCTGAGACCAGTGGAGTATCTGAGAAGGCCACTCACAAGCTTTTGAGACCCCAGATGCTACTCACCGAAGTAGGATGTAGAACATTTTCTTTATAAACTATGATATGCCAATTGAGCTAGATGTCCCCTGAGACCATGGTCCCCAGTCTTCAGCCCAGTAATTCAACAGGACAGCTTTTTAGCCATGCCCAGGGGCAGGCCTCTCTCTTGGCCCTTGGTCCCTCAGTCTCTGCCCTGCTCAGGCAAGTGTTACAAAGCTCCTCAGCTCCACCAATAAACACCCAGGGGCACCCCACTCCACCAGTAAACCTCGGCTCGAGGGTGCTCAGTTCTCTAGCTCCACCAACAGGTGCCTAGAGCCACCCCATTCCTGCCCGATTCAACACATATTTTGGGGGGACACACAATTCAATCCATGCCATTCCACCCTTTGGCCCCCCTCAAAATTCACGTCCTTGCCACATGTGGAAAACATTCATCCCATCATGTCATCCCGAAAGTCTAACTTCCAAGTCCAAATTCCATCCTGGGGCAAAATTCCTCTGTTCTCTAACACCACCTGTGTAATGGTCCTGCACTCCAACCTCTGAATTCTGGGTGGAGGTCCCCTGGTCCTTGGCTTCAGCTCTACCTTTCAGACCCACTGGAACAGCAACTCTCCTCCCTTGGCTGTGGGCAGCCCCATTCTTCTAGTCCATCTGAGTGATGATCCCACCCCCTTGGCCCCAGCAGGCCCTATCCTTCTGCCCATTAAGCATGACAGCCTTGCCTCCTCAGCTCTGGGCAGCAGCCCTGGCCCCATCCCCTTGGCAAACCTTAACGGCAGCCCCATAGTTTGAAACCGAGTTGGTGGAGATCTGACTCTTTGAAACCTTGGAGGCCATGGCTCCACCCTTTGACACCTCAGAGACCATGGCCATTCCCTTTGAGACCAAGGCAGCTCTGCTTCCTATGCTCCTTGTTACTTCAGCTTTTGCTTCCTGGTTTCTTGGCCTCTCAGGCCTCTTGGGCTGGCCTAGTCTCTGGCCTACTCAGGCAAGTGTTACAAAATTCTTTAACTCTAGCAATAACTGCCCAGAGATACCCCACTCATCCAAAAAGCCTCTCACCTGAAGGGTCAGTGGGTCGGTTAGCTCCCGTGGCATCTCACACTGGTGTCCTGGTTCTGCTGCCATTTCTCTACCACCGTTTCTCGCCATCTTGAGTTGTCTCCAGTGTAACAGCTCTCCTCGCTTTCTTCTGAGCCCTCACCAGAATTGCCCTTGATATCCACAATCCCACCAACAGCCTCTTCAAGGCAATCTAGGCTTTCGCTATTAGGCACTTTAAAACTCTTCTAGCCTCTACCCATTATCCAGTTCCAAAACCAGTTCCACATTTTAGGTAAGAAAAAGAAAAAATATGAAACACAAATTAGAGGGTATCACACCTCTGCTGAAATGACTTTGACGATATGCATCATCTGAAAGTAACTCTGAGTTTCCTACACGGCAGCGAGAGTCCTCCAAAAATCAGACACTTGACCATGTTGACAATCTCATTTCTCATGACTTCTGCCTCATATTTTACAACACACACACTCTGCTTACTCTCACCTCTGAGGCTGTGTTGACACCAAAGCCTCTTCTGAGAATGTACTCCTCTTAATTCCTTCAGTGGAGAAAAGAGTCAAGCGCAGTTCTACTCTGACACACATAGAGTCGCATGAGTCAGAGTCAATTCAATGGCAGTTGTCTTTCTGTTTTGTCTTGACCCTCACTTGGCTCACTCCTACTATATCTCCAGGGCTCATTCACCTCCTGGAAGCCTTTGGACTCTTTCTCAGTATTCTCCACACACTCTTTACCTAACTCTATTAGTTAAAGCTAATTCTGCCATATGATAATATATTTTTATATCCCTGAGTTAACAGCATGGTAACAGATCCAGGGAACAGAATAAAGGATACAAAATTAGATCCAAAGACCCAAGGGAACTTTATGTATGACAAAAGTGGAAAAGCAACATATTTTGAAATAATGATGCTAGAATAATGAGTTAAATGAACAGGTAGAAAAAATAATTTTGACTCCTTACCAAATTCCTTCCCTAAAATTAATTCCAGATGAATTAAATATTTAAATATTAAAAAAAAAAGGACTAAAAATTTAAGAGATTATTTCTATAATTCAGAGTTGTTGAAAGTATGAGAAAATGGGCATTGTTCCATAATGCTGATAACAGGACAAACTGTTAAAAATTTCTGGGAAATAGTTTAGCAGCAGGTATCAAAAATAATAACCTAGAATTTCCACTTCTATAAATTTATCCTAGGGAACACCTAATACCCAACAACAGGAAGCTATTTAATAAATTATAAATTAAAAAAATAAATAAATTATAGCAGCTCTTTATTATGCACCCATCAAAATTAATGATATATGCACACATATTTACATGGAAGGCTATGCATAATATGTTACAAAAAAACTGGGATAAAAACAATGTATAACATAATCTTATTTTTAAATGTGCCCATATGCATAGGGAAAAAAATTTGGAAAAATATTTTTAAAAAATTTACATCATCATCTCTGAGAGATGGGAATATGGAATTTTTCCCCTTTTTTCATACCTTTTTGCATTATCTGTTTTTTTTTTTTTTTTTACAAGGAGAGTGTATACTCTACTTTTACAAGTAAAAATAATTACCAACAGCGTAACTATTTATACCATTTGGTATAAATGGTATAAATAGAAAAAAATGGACAAAATAGAGAAAGAAGACAAAAACAATCAAATGTATGGATTGAGAGCAAGATCTGATGTCTAAAAGAGCTGCCATCTTCACTAAATTACACGAACCACAAACAAGGAAACCTCGGAGCCGCAGCCAAGATGGCAGAGTAGATAGTCGCTTCCTGTGGTACCTCTTACAACAAAGACCCAAAAAAACAAGTGAATTGATTATATCTGACAATCTAGGAGCCCTGAACATCAAAGGCAAAGTTGAGGAATCAGACCAAGTGGCAGGGAGGGAGAGGTTCAGACTCAGCAAGCAGTTGCCAGACCCAACCCAGTAGAAACTGGCAACCTGTAGGCCAGGATCAGTTGGAGCCAGCAAGGAGACGAGCAGTGGCATTCAGGCCACGTTTTCCACATCAGGAGAAACTGAGTGGTGGAGAGTCTACCAACACCTCTAGAATCAGCTAAAAGCAGCATTCAATTGGCATAAGATGCATACATAAGTCTAACGTACCGTGCAGATTTAAAAAACATCCGTTTGGGGAAAAAACTCTCTCCCAATTACCTGATCCCTCCTCCCTGCTCTGCACCAGGCCCTGAGCCAGCTTCAGCAATAGTCACGTTCCCTGGGCCAGAAGTAAGACCTGTTGTACAACCTGAGCCATTCTCCTGGCCTTAGAAAGGGAACAAATTAACAACCAGGAGAAAAATAATCTGCTGGCTCCCATAAGCCAGGAACTCAAGGGAGAAACAGCTCCTTTGCCTAGGCACAGGTATAAGAGGTCCATAGACTTTGAATGCCTTTCATTCCTGCACAGACATGTATAGGACTCTTTGACCAGCTTAGGCCCTTATTAGCACAGTATAACAGGGTATATACCTAAAGTTTAACATCAGCTATTTCAGCTATATGGTGGAGAGGCAGATTCATGACGTTTGATACTGCTTTGCCTATTAAGCAGGTCCTCACCTACCCACATCAGAGGCCTGAGGACTAGTGGCTCCACCCATACCACCTAGCCACCCATGACAGGGGTCCAAGAAAAAGTGGTGCCTCCCAGTCCTTACACCCAAAAGCATTTGGTGCCCAGAGTCCAGCTACAAAACCCACCCACCTACACACTACAGGTAAACAGGACACCCTTTCCTCACAGACACTCATGGGCAGTTGTCAGCCCCCTGCCTTGCTCAGCATGTGACCCTCTATTGCACCAGATACCTGCGCCTACACCAATCACTCCTGCTCATCTAAGACTTCAGGTGAGAGCCTGCACCACACACTTGGTGACCAACTACCTGAACACCTGAGCTAAATCCATACAAAAACAAACAAACAAACAAAAAAAACAGATTCCTGGGCTTACATACCTAGTAACAGCTCTGATCACCTGATGACAGGATGTTAGAGCTTCGAAGTCACCAATAATCAGACTAGCTCACTCGAGGAGCCTATTTGGACGTAACAAAACAAGAAGATAGGATCAGTAAACGAACATAAAATAAATAAATATAACTTATTCATGGATCAGGAAACCCTGGTGGCATAGTGGTTAAGTGCTACGGCTGTTAACCAAAGGGTCGGCAGTTCAAATCTACCAGGCACTCCTTGGAAACTCTATGGGGCAGTTCTACTCTGTCCTACAGGGTCACTATAAGTTGGAATCAACTTGACGGCACTGGTTTTTGGTTTTGGTATTCATGGCTCAAAGACAACAGTCAGTATCAAAGCATATAAAGAGGCAGCCATGATGGCTTTAGCAAGCTCCCAAAACAAAGAATCGAGAACTCTTCCAGATGAAGAGAACTCCCTGGAATTACTGGAGGCAGAATACAGAAGATTAATATACAGAACACTTCAAGAGATCAGGAAGGAGATTAGGCAAAATGCAGAATAAGCTAAGGACCACAGAGAAAAAGCATGACAGGAATTTAAGAAGATTAGGGAAGGGCATGGTGACAAATTTAATAAAAAAAAAAAAATTTAATAGGCTGCAAGAATCCAGGAGAGAGAGCAAACAGAAATCCAGAAAATTAACAATAAAATTTCAGAATTAGACAACTCAATAGAAAGTCACAGAAGCAGAATTGAGGAAAGCAAAATCAGAATTAGTGAGATTGAAGACAAAGCACTTGACAACAACATGTTTAAGGAAAAATCGGATAAAAGAATGTTAAAAAATAAAGAAACCCTAAGAATTATGTGGCACTCTATCAAGAGGAATAACCTACAAGTGACTAGAGTACCAGAAGGGGGTTGGGGTGGGGGTGGGGGAGAATCACAGAAAATACAGACAGAATTGTTGAAGATTTCTTGGTAGAAAACTTCCCTGATATCATGAAAGATGAGAAGATATCTATCTAAGATGCTCACTGAACTCCACATAAGGTACATCTTAAAAGAAAGTCACCAAGACATATTATAATCAAACTTGCCAAAACCAAAGATAAAAAGAATTTTAAGAGCAGCTAGAGTAGTCTGTGGTTAGTCTTATTGACTCTCCTTTTTCATGTGACTTTTCGATAGAGATAAACGAAAAGTCACATGAAAAAGGAGAGTCAATAAGACTAACCACAGACTACTCAGCAGAAACCATGCAGGCAAGAAGGCAATGGAATGACATATATAAAGCCTTGAATGAAAAAAATTGCCAACCAAGAATTATATATCAAGCAAAACTGCCCCCCAAATATGACAGCAAAATTAGGACATTTCCAGATAAACAGAACTTAAGAGAATTTGAAAAAACAAACCAAAATTACAAGAAATACTACAGGGAATCTTCCTGTTAGAAAACGAATAACTAATAACAATCCAAGACAAGAACACAGGACAGAACAACCAGATATCAACCCAGATAGAGAAATCACAAAAATAAAGCTAAAATGCTCAAAAGAAGGAAACAGAGATATCATTATATAAAAGATGACAACATTAAAATAGAAAGGAGGGACTAAAAAAAACCTACTCATACATCTTTCACATGGAGAGGAAGTCAAGATGATATAAAGAAATAAAAGATTGGTTTAAACTTAGAAAAACAGGGATAAATATCAAGGTAACCACAAAGGAAAATAACAATCCTACACATCAAAATAAAAAACAAAAAACATACTCAGCAAATACAAAATCAACAACAAAGAAAAACAGGAAAAGAAAACATATTTAAAAAAAAACACAACAGCACAGAAAATTAAGTGGAACAAAGAAACTGTCAACAACACACAAAAAAATCAAAATGACAAAATGACACTAAACTCATACTTATCAATAATTACCACTAAATGGACTAAATGCAGCAATAGAGAGAGAGTGTGGCAGAATGGGTTAAAAAAACACAATCCATCTATATGTTGCCTACAAGAGACACATCTTAGACTTAAAGACACAAACTAAAACTCAAAGGATGGAAAAAATATATTGAGCAAACAACAATCAAAAAAGAGCAACAGTGGCAATATTAATTTCTGACAAAACAGGCTTTAAAGTAAAATCCACCACGAAGGATAAGGAAGGATACTATATAATGATTAAAGGGTCAATACACCAGGAGGACACAACTATAATAAATATATAAGCACCCAAAGACACAGCTCCAAAATAAATAAAACAAAGTTTAACACACCACTTTCAGCAAAGGATAGAACATCCAGAAAGAAGCTAAATAAAGACACAGAAGATCTAAATTCCACAGTTAACCAACTTGACCTCACAGACTTATACAGAACACTCCACCCAACGGCAGCCAAGTATATTTTCTTTTCCAATGCACATGGAACATTTTCCAAAATAGACCACATATTAGGCCATAAAGCAAGCCTTGACAGAATTCAAAACATCAAAATGTTACAAAGTATCTTTTCTGATCATAAAGCCATAAAAGCAGAAATGAGTAACAGAAAAAGCAAGAAAAAAAAATCAAACATAATGGAAACTGAACAACACCTTGCTCAAAAACTACTGAGTTATAAAAGAAATTAAGGATGGAATAAACAAATTCATAAAATCAAATGAGAATGAAAACATATCCTACAAGAACCTTTGGGGCACACCTAAAGCAGCACTCAGAGGTCAATTTATAGCAATATATATACACACCCAAAAAGAAAAAAGGGCCAAAATCAAAGAATTATCCCTACAACTCAAATAGAAAGAGAGCAGCAAAAGAAGCCCTCAGGCACCAGAAAAAAGGAAATAAAAATTAGAGTAAAATTAATTTTTTTTTTTTTTAGAGAATAGAAAAACAACTGAAAGAGTCAACAAGACCAAAAGCTGGTACTTTGAAAAGATCAACAAAATCAATAAATCATTGGTCAAACTGACAAAACAAAAACAGGTGAGGAAACAAATAACCTGAGTAAGAAATGAGATAGGCAATATCACAACAGACCCAAATGAAATTAAAAGAATCATAACAGAATGCTATGAAAAACTGTACTCTAACAAATTTGAAAACCTAGAGGAAATGGACAAATTTCTACAAACATACTACCTATCTAAACTAACACAAACAGAGGTAGAACAACTAAATAAACCTGCAACAAAAGAGATTGAAAAGGTAATTTAAAAACTCCCCCCCCAAAAAAAATGCCCTGGCCCTGAAGGCTTCACTGGAGAATTCTACCAACCTTTCAGAGAAGAGTTAACACAGCTACTACTAAAGGTACTTCAGAGCATAGAAAAGGGAGGAATACTCCCAAACTCATTCTATGAAGCCAGCATAACTCTGACCCCAAAAGTAGGTAAAGACACCACAAAAAAGAAAATTACAAACCAATATCCCTCATGAACTTAGATGCAAAAACCCTCAGCAAAATTCTAGCCAATAGAATTCAACAACATATCAAAATAATAACCTACCATGACCAAGTGGGATTCATACCAGGTATGCAGAGATGGTTTAGCATTACAAAAACAATCAATGTAATCTATCACATAAATAAAATAAAAGACAAGAACCACATGATCTTATCAATTGACGATAAAGCATTTGACAAAGTCCAACACCCATTCATGATTAAAAAAAAAAAAAAAACTCTCAGCAAAATAGAAGGGAACATAAAACCCACTGCTGTCAAGTCGATTCCAACTCATAGCGACCCTAGAGGACACAGTAGAACTGCTCCATAGGGTTTCAAAGGATCGCCTGGTGGATTTGAACTGCCGACCTTTCGGTTAGCAGCCACAGCTCTTAATAACTATGCCACCAGGGTTTCCAGAAGGGAACATAATAAAGGACATTCACCCAAAGCCAACAGCCAACATCATCCTAAATGAAGACAATCTAAAAGCATTCCCCTTGAGAAGAATGCCCTTTATCACCACTCTTATTCAACATTGTGCTGGAGGTCCTAGCCAGAGCAATTAGGCTAGAAAAAGAAATAAAGGGCATTCAGATTGGTAAGGAAGAAGCAAAAGTATCTCTATTTGTAGATGATATGATACTATACGCAAAAAACCTAAAGAATCCACAAGAAAACTACTGGAACTAAGTACTAAGACAGGGAGCAAAGGCCCTGAGATCAGAGGGTGCCTGTCTGAAAAACAGCGAAGAGATTAGTGTGGTTAGAAGAGAAGCAAGTAAAAGAGAAATAGGCAGGGTATCTAAAGATAGCCTGCAAACTTCTTTAAAAGTGCCTCTCAGAAGCAGTTGGAGAAGACCAGGCCCAGGGACATGCACAGAACATCCACCTGTGACTGCTGTGTGACCTTCCACCAAGGGCAGTGAGGGGACACAGCCGAGGAATCGAACCCGTGGAGCGGGAGACTGCGCAGGCGCAACACCCCATAATAAGTCCTGCTACTAATCCCAGAGGCCTCCAGGACAGGAGCCATCTTCGAAAGCTGCTGCCTGTGCACCTTAGTTAACATATCCCCGCCTGTGCCTATGAATAAACATGAATCTTTTCCTGCCCAAGAACTTTTAAAACTCGGGCCTGTCTTTTGTTCTGTGAGATGAGGGTATGCGTTGCTCTAGGCCCTCCCCGTCTCCACTTGCAAGCCTCTTCGATAAAGCTTTGCTCATGTGGAAAACTATGTGCTTTACCTGCTCATTCTTGACCAGTGATAGGCAAGAACCTTATTCTGGTAACAGTACCAGGATATAACATAAACATACAAAAATCAGTTGGATTTCTCTACACCAACAAAGAGAACATCCAAGAGAAAATCACCAAATCAATGCTATTTACAATATCCCCAAGGAGATAAAATACTCAGTAATAAATCTAACCAGAGACGTAAAAGATCTAGACAAAGAAAACTACAAGACCCTGCAAGAAACCACCAGAGACCTACATAAGTGGAAAAATATACCTTGCTCATGAATTTTTTTTTTTCATGAATAGGAAGACTCAACAATATGATCTATAGATACAATGCAATCCTGATCCAAATTCCAATGGCATTTTTTAATGAGATGGAGAAACAAATCATCAACTTCATAAGAAAAGGGAAGAAGCCCAGCATAAGTAAAGCATTACCAAAAAAGAATAACAAAGTAGGAGGCCTCACACCACCTGATTTGAGAACATATTATACTGCGACCTTAGCCAAAACGCCTGGTACTGGTATAACAACAGATACAGAGACCAACAGAACAGCACTGAGAATCCAGACGTAAATTCATCCACTTACGCGCAGCTAATACATGACAAAGGCACAAAGTCTGTTAACTGGGGAAAAGACAGTCTCTTTAACAAACAGCGACTGCATAACTGGATATGCATCTGCAAAAAAATGAAATGAGACCCATATCTCACACCATGCACAAAAACTAACTCAAAATGGATCAAAGACCTAAATATAAAATCTAAAACGATAAAGATCATGGAAGAAAAAATAGGGACAACATTAGGAGCCCTAGTACATGGCATAAATAGTATACGAAACATTACTAACAATGAACAAACACCAGCAGAGAAACCAGATACATGGGAGCTCCTAAAAATCAAACACCTATGCTCATCCAAAGAGCTCAGCAAAATAAAAAGACAACCTACAGACTGGGAAAAAAATTGTGGCTGCAACAAATCCGATCAGCATCTAATCTCTAAAATCTACAAGATATTGCAAAATCTCAATAACAAAAAGACAAATAACCCAATTAAAAAATGTACAGAGGATATGAACAGGCACTTCACCAAAGAAAACATTCAGGTGGCTAACACATACATGAAGAAATGCTCACGATCATTAAAAAATTAGCCATTAAAAAAAAAAAAAATTTTTTTTTTTAATGGCTAATGCCATTAGAGAAATGCAAATCAAAACTACAATGAGATTCCATCTCACCCCAACAAGGCTAGCATTAATTAAACACACACACACACACACACACAAAATAATAAATGTTGGAGAGGTTATGGAGAGACTGGAGTACTTATACACTGCTGATGGGAATATAAAATGGTACAGCCACTTTGGAAATGAATTTGGTGCTTCCTTAAAAAGCTAGAAATAGAACTACCATACATTCAGCAGTCCCACTCCTTGGAATATATCCTAGAGAAATAAGAGCCCTCACACAAAAGATACATGCATGCCCATGTTCACTGCAGCACTGTTTACAAAAGCAAAAAGGTGGAAACAACCTAGGTGCCCATCAATGGATGAATGGACAAATTATGGTATATTTTAACAACGGAATACTACACAATGATAAAGAATAACAATGAATCTGTGAAATATCTTATAACATGGAGGAATCTGAAAGGCATTACGCTGAGTAAAATTAGTCGCAAAAGGACAAATATTGTATGAGACCACTATTATAAGAACTCAAGAAAAGGTTTAAACACAGAAGAAAACATTCTTTGATGGTTACGAAGGTGGGAAGGCAGGGAGAGGGGTATTCACTAACTAGATAGTGGAGAAGAATTATTTTAGGTGAACACACAATACAGGGGAAGTCAACACAACTGGACTAAACCAAAAGCTAAGAAGTTTCCTTAATACAACTTAACAGTTCGAGGGACAGACTAGCAGGGAAGGGGTCTGGGGACCATGGTTTCAGGGGACATCTAGGTCAACTGGCATAACAAAGTTTATTAAGAAAATATTCTGCATCTCACTTTGGAGAGTGGCATCCGGGGTCTTAAAAGATAGCAAGAGGACACCTAAGGTGTATCAATTGGTCCCAACCTACCTGGAGCAAAAGAGAATGAAGAACACCAAAGACAAAAAGAAAATATGAGCCCAAGAGACAGAAAGGGCCACATAAGTCAGAGACTCCATCAGCCTGAGACCAGAAGAATTAGATGGTGCCCAGCTACCGCTAATGTCTGCCCTGACAGGGAACACAACAGAGAATTCCCGATGGAGCAGGTGACAAGTGGGGTGCAGAACTCAAATTCTAGTAAAAAGACCAGACTTAATGGCCTGACTGAGACTGGAAGAACCCCAGAAGACGTGGCCCCTGGAATCTCTGTTCACCCAATAGTAAAACCATTCCCAAAGCCAACTCTTCAGACAATGATTAGATGGACTATAAGACAGAAAATGATACTGGTGAGGAGTGTGCTTCTTAGGTCAAGTAGACACATAAGACAAAGTGGGCAGCTCCTGTCTGGAGGTAAGATAAGAAGGCAGGGGAGGACAGGAGCTGGTTGAATGGACAGAAAATACAGGGTCAAGACGAGGAGTGTGCTGTCACATTACAGGGAGAGCAACTAGGGGTCACATAGCAATGTGTGTGTAAGTTTTTATATGAGAAACTGACTTGAATTGTAAACTTTCACTTAAAAAAAAAACTTTCACTTTAAGTACAATAAAAAAAAATGCCAATTAAAAAAAGGGGGAAATATACCCCCCAAAGAAAACTCACACATTAAGTCCATCCTCTCCACTACAAATTTACTTTTCTCAATCTTTCTCATACACAAGACAGTCAGCAGCTATTCTCATTCTAATGAGCCAAGAACAAGGATGAATTAACTGTCTCCTATTCTGACTGACAATTTTTATAACAGAAGAGTGAGGGCTATATTTCTTCCTCCCTTCTTCTAACAACTTCAGTTAGAAGAATGTTAGGAGATCCTCCAGCTCTAAGGATAAATACATGAATAAGTTACAGGAAACGTACAGACATGTTGCAAGTCTACGCATAACATGTTCCCATTTCTTCTTAACATCTATGCTGTGCTAATAGTTCTCACAAAAACAGATGTGTGTCAGATGATGGTTAGAAAATGTCAACTAACTAAGCTTTAAATTATACAGATTTTATTACCCTATATATCAGTTTAAGTCCATTATTTTAAAATAGGGCTTATCACTCTTGGGGAGTAGGGGGAAGCTATGACTTAGTGACTGGTCTTTCAGAGAACAAAAGAAGTAAAAATTATTTACAGTGACCTTTTAATGTTTACCTTACAGCTGCTAATCAGATATAAACTGTCACCCCATGGATATGCATAATCAACTTTATTCCTCTGCTAATTGAGAAATAGAGCTGTTAATGTCAGGAAACATTTGAAAAATGTACCAAGCTTGATCAATGGAGCAAGTTCTTTTTAAAAGTCAGTGTTTCCATATGGTAAAATCATGGAAATTAGGCTTAGGAGGGGGGAAAAAAAAAAAAAAAAACCTAATTTGTTATCAAGCTAGTCTGTGCTGGAACAAAATTGGTCCTAACAGCCACAAACCGGGCTTTTGACTACTTATGTTCAAAAATAACTCTCTCAGATCTTATGAAAAATCACTCCAGCACGTTACTGCAAAGTCCCTTTCCTGCTGACTTTAAGCTTTCCTACCTGGCAGTGGCTTAGCAGTCACTTTGCAAGGACACTCTTATTTATCTACTGAACTTAGTTCACACAAGTCAGTCCTTCCCTTCCTTTAAAGAGCCTGTTGATTTTCTTCGGCGTTCCCTTTAAAAAAGACCACGATAAGGTCTTACCTCAATTGTGAAAAAGGGTTACCTTCTGGAAAAGTACACTGAGTGACATTTCAACATTGCTGCCATCCTTATAATACCAGATACGGTAGAAATGTGTATGGTTTCAACTTATTGTTTATTTCAGAGAAATGAGGTTGACGATGTAGAACTCTACCCTGATCTGGAAAGCAGTGGCTAACCTCAAAGGACTGCTGTTCTGCCCTGTCATGTCCAAGATAAAACCCATCGTCACCCTTCAACATGACTTCCTTCTTTTTTGAATCCCTAAGCTTTCCCCTCTTCTTATTAACATCCTTATTAATGAATGGTCTCCCTATCTCAATACCAGTTATCTTTGAATCAATTCTGACTCATGGGGGCCCCACGTGTGTCAGAGCAGAACTGTGCCTCTGTATGGTTTTCAATGGCTGACATTTCAGAAGTAGATCACCTTTCCAACCCTTTCACATGGTGCATTGAAGGAATTTACTAAAGACACCCCTTAGCATAAACCTCAGCCATTCTCCTCTCATGACGATGATCCTCAAGCACCCTGTTTCTAAGGAGAAGAGAAAACACCAGGACAGAGTGAGAAGGGCACAGCAGTAACAGCACACACATCTACAGCACCCTTCACGGCACCGAAAGGTAGGCAATGCGTGAAACATCATTCTGAGTTAGCCCATGTTTCAAACGAACCAGGCCCTGGAAAGTGAGACGTTTCACAAAAGCATATGGGGTGTATGCTCTTCTGGGGTGGGGTGTATGCCTTCTGCGAAGGCAACATGATTAGTGGGATAAGCATATGTTTGTAGTAATGGTTCCATAATCCATCCCCACCACACACTGCAGAGTCCTAATTAGGGTTACTTAGTTTTTTTTAATCTCTAGGAGCACCAATGTGCTCATCTGTAAATTGAAGAAAATTGTACAATATCTACAGCATAAGATTACCAAGATAATTATATGAGATACAGATATAAAACCTAAGGTAAAGTGACAGTCCCATGGTTATTGATCAATAAATGTTAGATATTTTCCCTCCAGGGTAGTGAGCCATTTAGCAATAAATAAAAACAATTAGCAGGAATTAGCAAAATGCGGTCCCTGACTACCAGCCATTGAGCATCGGGTCCTATTATGTGACTAAAATTTCTCTTTCAAGAGATGCCAATAATAGCCTTCTAATCAATAAATTTAAGGAGCGTGGGTGACTCAGTGGTTAAGCTCTTGGCTACTAACCAAAAGACTGGCAGTTCAAACCCACCAGCTACTCTGCAGCAGAAAGATGTGGCAATCATCTTCCATAAAGATTCTAACCAAAACCAAATCCACTGCTGACGAGTCTATTCCAACTCACAGTGACTCTCTAAGACAGAGTAGAACTGCCCTATAGGGTTTCCAAAGCTATAATCTTTCCAGAAGCAGACTGCCACATCTTTCTCTTGGGAAGCAGCTGGGGGGTTCAAAACACTGACCTTTCAGTTAGCAGCTGAGCGCTTAAATACTGCATAACCAAGCCTCCTTCCATAAAGATTACAGCTTGGAAACCCTATGGCTTTTGCTCTACTCTGGATCCTGCTTTCGGCTCGTCATCATTTAAACTCCAGTTCTTGGGACATGAGCCAACAGCCTGCCATCTTACCTGCCAATCTTGAATTCTTCAGCCTCTGCATCTATATGAATTAGGAGAGGCCTCCGGCCTGATGCCTGACCCACAGACTTGGGACTTTGCAGCCTCTACACTCATATACATACATGCTTCACTGGTTTTGGTTCTCTAGAGAACTCAGCCTAAGATAGTCGCTATGGGTCATCAGAATCGACTCAATGGCAACGGATTTTAATCAATAACTTTAATGGTCTTTTCCCATTAATGGTCTGCTCTTCTCTGCAGCATTTGGCACTGTTGGTTATCCCATGCTTCTTAAAAGTCTCTCCTATTGCCCTGAGATAATCTTTAAACCTTGAACCAAAAATATTCCCTGAAGCCATTTTTTTTTAAATCCTCACCTATATGGTCAGTTTTCTAAAAATATTGAGTTTTTGCTGAAAGTTTACACACAAATTAGGTTTGCATTTAACAATTTCTATACATACTGATCAGTGACAGTGGTTACATTTTCCACAGTGCATCAACATTCTCATTACTTCCGTTTTGGTTGCTCCATTTCCATTATTCTTGCTTCCCAGCCTCCCCTGAGCTTCCCCTCTTTGTTTTAGGGTAAATATTGACTGTTTAGTCTCAAATACATGATATATATATATATACACACACACATATATATATGAACCCTGGTGGCACAGTGGTTAAGAGTCATGGCTGCTAATCAAAAGGTTGGCAGTTCAAATCCACCAGCCACTCCGTGGAAACCTTATGGGGAGTTCTACTCTGTCCTATAGGGTCGCGCTATGAGTTGGAATCAACTCGATGACAATGGGTTTAGTTTGGTTTCATATATATATATATACATATATACATACATACATACACACACACACACACACACAAGGAGCACAGTACACATGGGTGATATTGTTTATTTTATAAGCCAATCCATTATTTAGTTGAAAGGTAACCTCTAGGAGTAGTTTCAGTTCAAAGTTTAAAGGGTATCTCAGAGCAACAGTCTCATGGGTTCCCCAGGTTTCTGCCTGTCCAGTAAATCAGGCCTTTTTTTTTCTTTTTTTTTAAGATTTTGAGTTTTGTTCTACAATTTTCTCCTGTTCTATCTAGGACCATCTATTGTGGTCCCAGGCAGAAAGGTCAGTAGTGGTAGCTGGGTGCTGTCTAGTTCTTCTGGTTTCTGGATAGATGAGGCCATAGTTCATGTAGGCAATTGGTCCTGTAGACCGGTTTCTTCTTCAAGTCTTTGGTTTCCATCTTTCTCTTTTGCTCCAGACGAGTAGATGCCAATAAGATGGCCACTCGCAAGCTTTTAAGATCCCACATGCTACTTGCCAAACTAGGATGTAGAACATAAACTTTATGAACTATGTTATGCCAATTGACCGAGATGTCCCGTAAGACTACAGCCCCAAGCCTTCAAACCCAGTAAACCAATCCTGCAAAATGTTTGGTTATGTCTGGGAGGTATCTGTGACTGTCCCCCATTCATACATATGTATGAATATATGTGCAATGCTCATAAACATGTGTATAGATATGCCTACAAACACATCTATATATGCTCATGTATATACACACATAGACCTTCTTGTACATATATGTGCATACATGTCTAAGTATATAACTGCTCACATATATTTTGTGGTTATTGCTGTTGTTGCCAAATTATATTTGTCATAGCATCTATCATGGATTGAATTGTGTCCTCCCAAAAAATCTGTCAACTTGGCTAGGTCATGATTCCCTTGTATGATTGCATGATTGTCTACCATTTTATCATCCAATGTGATTTCCCTATGTGTTGTAAATCCCATCATAACGATATAATAAGATGGATTAGTGGCAGTTATATTGATGGGGTCTATAAGATAATGTCTTAAGCCAAACTCTTTTGAAATATAAAAGAGAGAAGCAAGCAGGGCGACATAGGAACCTCATACCACCAAGAAAGCAGCGCCAGGAGCAGAGCACATCCTTTGGAACTG
The DNA here is from genome assembly GCF_030014295.1 of Loxodonta africana. Lineage (NCBI taxonomy): Eukaryota > Metazoa > Chordata > Mammalia > Proboscidea > Elephantidae > Loxodonta > Loxodonta africana. The sequence goes on from NC_087358.1 coordinate 62,643,876, forward strand.
AGGTTCCTGCCCTGACATGCTCCCAGACCAAGGGAAGGCTTATAACAAGGACATTCCTCCAGAGCCGACAGAGAGAGAAAGCCTTCCTGGGAGCTGGCGCCCTGAATTTGGACTTCTAGTCTACTGGACTCTGATGGAATAAACTTCTCTTTGTTAAAGCCATCCACTTGAGGTATTTCTGTTATTGCAGCACTACATGACTAGGATCTACCAATAATGTCCCTTATTCTTGTGTATTTCTTAGTGTCATCCTTCACCTTGGTTATGTTGTGCTCACTTTACCAACACTCAGTGTTGCCTTCCCATCACCCCAAAATAATACCCTGAAGTCTTCTTAAAACCAAACAATAATTTAACTGAACTAGTAAAAAAGGTCTGCCTTGAGTATTAGGCTCTTTTAAGAAGTATCTGTATGGGATCAAACTGACAACAGCAACTTGAAAGATTAGATAGGAACCCTAGGGGGTAGTGAGTTTATAGCAATGGGGAGGAAGAACTTAGAAAAGGAGTGTGAGAATGGCTGCACAACTCAAAGAATATAATTAGTACCACTGAATTGTACTTGAAAACTGTTGAACTGGTGTATACGTTTTGCTACGTATGTTCTCAACAACATCGAAAAAATAAATTTAAAAAAATCTCTCCTTTTTTTAGCATCAGTGACAAGACACCACCTTATATCTCCTTCCACTTCTCTGAACACTCCATTGTCCGCAGACTCATGCAACCTCACTGCCACTTCTCTCTCCCACGCCCAAAGCAGGCATAGTAAAGCAAGCACAAAACTCCTGTCCTCTCTGCAAGACATGCTCCTACACTTTGAGCAATGCAGTGCTCCAAGCAGCCACTGTTAATCAATATCAGTTGACAGACCTGACAAAATTCTGTCTGTCTTGCCTACAGCCTGCCCCCAAAGCCTGTAACTCCCTCCTGGTTATAAACTACTCAGGCAGTAAGCAGAGAAGGTAGGAGTGCAGGCCCCAGGGCCACTCGGCCTGGGGTCTAACACTGGCTCTACTACTAAGTAAGTACATGACCTTGGGCTTCTTATGTAACTATTCGGTGCATCGGTTTCCTCATCTGTAAAATGAAGACAAGACTTTTTTAAGGGTTAAATGTGATAACACACATGAAGCGCTTAAAGCAGTCTCTTCCACATAAGGAACAAAGTATAAATGCTAGATTTAATCATCACCATTTATTACTAACATACCAGTTCCTGTAGAGTTGATTTTGACACATGGAGGCCCCATGTGTGTCCAGAATAGAACTGTACTCCATGAAGTTTTCTATGTCTGATGTTTTGGAGGTAGATTGCCAGGCCTTTCTTCCAAAGTGCCTCTGGGTGGACTCACATCTTCAACCTTTCAGTTTACAGCTGAACATGTTAACTGTTTGCACCACCCTGGGATTCCTGCAGTACCATAAAAGCCCTGAATGGTAAGCAGGGGAATTCAGATATTTCATGGTTGACAGCTGTCTGTTGGCCCACTGTTGCCTCATTTATTGGTGAGGAAACGGCAGAAGGTTTGGAAGAAGATTGGTTTACTGAGTTATGTCATGTGTCTGGAACAAAATTGCCAAGTTTCCTTTGCTATCACTGTTACTCCAAGTGTCTCCACCTATCTAAGATCCTCTTAACATCAGGTAGAAATCTACAATGCTCAACAGTGCATTAAGCTAATAATCCTGTAGATTCTGCCTTATTTGATGACTTCTTGGGACATTTCTGCCTTCTTCCCCAAAAGACAAAACTGCCTTAAATGCCAGAACCAGAGACAGAGGGCCCCACCTGGGTTCAAGAAGACATATTCAAATCCTTTCTCCTTTTAATTTTTAATCCTTTGTTTGTTTTTTTTTTTTCAGGTAACAGTTTTATTAATAGAATTCACATATTCCATAAAACTTACCCTTTGAAAGTAGACAGTGCAGTGGTTTTCAGTATATTCACAGACTTAAGCAGCCATCACCACTGTCTAATCCCAGTATGCTTTCATCACCCCAAAAAGAAAACCCAAATTCATTTTTAAGTTTTATCCATGTTGTAGCATGTATCAGTACTTCATTTCTTTTTATAGCTGAATAACATTCTATTGTATGGATATGCCATATTTCATATATCCATTCATCAGTTCCTTTCCACTTTTTAGCTATTATGAACAATGATGCTATGAACATGCAGTTACAGGTTTTTGTGTGAACATTTATTTTCAATTCTCTTGGTTACATATACCTAGGAGCGGAACTGCTGGGTCATATGGTAACTCTACGTTTAACATTTTGAGGAACTGCCAAACTGTTTTTCAGAGTGGTTGCTCCATTTTCTTTGCTTTTTAAATTCTTTTGGCTCCTTCTGCATCTTCTTTCTGGTTGTTTCAGCTGGGAAAATAACTGGGATGGCTGTAAAGACATTTTCTAAAGAATGTGCAACTTTTAAGCAGTCAACGCAAACACAACCAGGTGGTTTAAGAGAGTTTTACAGTCACAGGAAGTGGTGCTGCAGGACACACAGACCAGATACCACACAGGCAGAGAAAAGACCCAAGGAGCTGCTCTGATAAAGATTACAGCCTAGGAAACCCTACAGGCCAGTTCTACTCTGTCTTATAGGGTCGCTATCCATTGGATCGACTTGACAGCACACAACAACAACATATATGTAACAAAAAATTTGCCACTTTCACACTTTTCACATGTACAATTCAGTGACACTATCACATTCACCGTGTTGTGCTGCCCTCACTACCATCCAGTTCCAAATTTTTCTATCACCCTCAACAGAAACTCAGTGGCACCCTAAGCTTTTGAAAATTTAAAAAATAACAATTTTTCACAAGAGAAAACTCACAAAAATGAAGAATTGTTTTTCCCCGTCCTATCTTATTATCTTATTGAGGCAAAAAGTAGAACAAAACAGAGATCATCTTAACACCAAGATCAAAAATAGAAATTTTCAATCAACACTGCACTTTTCACAAAATTATAACAGGCTGAAAACTGCCAGCAGCACACGTCAAGTCTTTTGCACACTTCACTGAAGATATATTTATTCACAACAAAATGTCTCCCGACGATCCTATTCTAGCAGGATCGTGAGTCATATATGCTGAGAAACTTTCCTCACAGTTTTAACCATTTGGGGGAAAAAATGCATCGCTTCCAGCCAGTACAATAATAGTAAAGAGGTTTTTGAGAAAAACAATTTCACAGTTTAAAAAGCAAGAATCACTTTGGCACCTTGAGGCCTCGCATCCAACATTTCAGATACAGAAGCCAGGAGCTCCTCCCTGTTCATTACTGTCTTATAACTTAGGAAGCAATCACATAATGACTCATTCCAGAACCTGTATGCACACTGGGACAAATCCCACAACCCCTGTAAAGGATAAAACATCCCAGTGGGTAATAAGTCAGCATGCTTGCTCAGCCTTCTGTGCAGCACCTCATGGAAGAGTCATTGTTCTTAGTTCCCGCCTAGTCAACTTCGACTCATGGCCACACCATGCACAACAGAACAAACTAATCCCAAGTCCTGTGAAGCCTTCGTGATCACTGAAATGCTGAAGTCAAATTCTGCAGCCACAGAGCACTGAGTGCCTTCCAGCCTGAGGGGCTCATCTTCCAGCACTGTATCAGACAGTGTTCCGTTGCGATGTGTGGGCTTTTCATTGGCTGATTTTTGGAAGTAGATCACCAGGCCTTTCTTCCTAGTCTGTCTTAGTCTGGAAGCTCTGCTGAAACCCGTCTATCACGGGTGATCCTGCTGGCATTTGAAATACTGATGGCATTGCTTCCAGCGTCATAGCAACATGCAAGCCACCATAGTAGGAGGAACTGGCAGACGAGATGGAAGAGCTTGGTGTCCCCTAATATCACATGGGGGTATCAGTTTAGTAATGACTTGAGGGAAGGATGCCACCTGTGAAATGATTGAAATGCTAAACAAATCACTTCATGTTTACACACAATGGTTTCTTGTTTAGCTTCTGATCTGGGGCTCTACAGAGGAACCATGAAGCCCTGGTGGCACAGTGGTTAAGCTTTTGGCTGCTAACCAAAAGGCTGACAGCTGGAATTCACCAGCCGCTCCTTGGAAACCCTATGGGGCAGTTCTACTCTGTCCTATGGGGTCCCTTTGAGTCCAATCAACTCCACAGCAACAGGTTCAGGTTAGAAGAACCAACCACAGTCTATTCCAGAGAAAAGTAGGAGAGAGAATTGTTTTCTCTCTGGCGGATAAGTGCCCCAGGGAAATTTCCCTTACAACAGCAATTGATAGAGGGAGATATTCACCAAGAGCTTTCTTAAAGTTACCCCTTTTCTGAATACTAAAGAACTATTTCAGATTTTTTGAGTGAGCTGAAAACCAGTTTCGAAAGATAAGATATTAAACCATTTCTATAGGGAATAAGAACACTGGAGATTATTTACTTTGCTATAATTACTCTGGCACTCTGGGAGATTAGCTTTCAAATGCTACTAGGTTTGCATACATAGAATTCAATAATGAAGAAAAATTAGTTCATGTTTTGAATATTCAGAGCTTGAAGTATGTATTACTGCTAAAAAGTGAATACTAGTTAATACCTGTGCAGAAAAGAATAATGAGCAAAACCATTAATTGCTCCTCATCTGCAGCTATTTCCCCCAAAATGATCATTTGTTTTTAAAAACCACTTTGATTCTTATTAGAGCCAATAGTAAATGAAAATGTATTTGTACATTTACTAATGAGTATGAATTTGATAAGTCTTAGATTTTAAGCAGGAAGTAAGGCAGTCAGCAATCTCATCTAGTAAGGCAGAAATTACAGCTAGTTTTTGAGACATAAATAATCTTTAGGAAGAGAAAAAAAATTAGGAAGAGATACATGGACTAAAAAGCAGTTCATTATTTACCGGGATATTTTCTCAGGCTTTCGAGTTATGTGTGTTGTGACTTTAGCTAGGGCAGAATTTATTATGAAAAGGCTCTCACAGCATGTCCAGCTTTCTAAGGTCTAGTCCATCCTCCTATTTATTATCTCTTAGGATACAGGGAACTTAGATTAAGTGGCAGTGTTTGTAGTCGTTTATTAAAACTTTTTATTTTGAAATAATTATCAATTAACCACTACGACACCAGGGCTCCAGCAATTCATAGGAAGTTGCAAAAATCATACACAGAGTCATCTGTACCCTTTACCTAACTTCTCCCAATGGCAGCATCTTAGGTAACACCAGTATAACATAAAATTCACGTAACCGCCATCACAATCAAAATACAAAACTATTCCATCCCATCAAGAAACTTCCTTATGCTACTCTCCCATCCTTTTCTGATCCTATGGCTTTCATTAATTTGTTCTCCATCTCCATAATTCTGTCATTTGGAAAATTTTAGAAACCATACACTATACGAAAATGAAAATCTGTACAACATGATAAATGGCGAAGAAACTGAAGTTGTCAAGGATTTCATTCTTCTTGAATCAACAATCGATGCCCATGGAAGTAGAAGTCAAGAAATCAAATGACATATTGCATTAGACAAAACTGCTGCAAAAGCCCTCTTAAAGATCTTAAAAAGCAAAAATATCACTCGGATGACTAAGGTGCGCCTGACCCAAGCCATTGTCTTCTCAAACACCTCATATGCATGCGAAATCTGAACAAGACTGAATAAGAAGCGATGCATCTGAATTATGGTGAGGGCAAACTATATTGAACACACCATGGACTGCCAGAAGAATGAACAAATTTGTCTCAGAAAAAGTACAGCCAGAATGCTCCTGAGAAGTGAGGATGGCAACACTTCGTCTCACTTACTTTGGGGACATGTTATCAGGAGGGACCAACACCTGGGAAAGAACATCAGGCTTGGTAAAGCAGAGAATCAGCAAAAAAGAGGGAGACCCTCAACAAGATGGACTGACAAAACGGTTACAATGGGCTCAAATATAGCAAGAATTGTGAGGATGATGCAGGACCAGGCAACATTTTGTTCTCTTACACACAGCCTCACTTGATGGCACCTAGCAACAACACAGCAATATACTACATAAACTTTTGTGATTGGCTTTTTTCACTCAACAAAATGCCCTTTAGAGCCATCAAAGTTATTGCATGTATCATTAGTTTGTATCCTTTTCAATGGTCTAAAATACTGCTTACCAGTTTTATCATCATACAGACTGACGGGATACGAGGTATAATGTTGGAGTTTTAAAGGATTGATAAGTAAACTCTTAAATTCTAAAACGAATAAAGAGCCAAATCAAGCAAGCAGATAAGGGATAAAAATAGCATTTTGCTTTTCAATCTGGAGTCCCCGGGTGGTGCCAAGAGTTAATGCATTCAGCTGCTAACCAAATGGTTGGAGGTTCAAATCCACACAGAGGTGCCTCAGAAGATAGGCCTGGTGATCTACTTCCAAAAACCAGTCATTGAAAACCCTATGAAGGACAGTTCTACTCTGACATACATGGGGTCACCATGAGTAGAAGAGCTGGCTGTTCCATCTGGTTGGTGACTATGCTTTATATTTGCTGCCAAAAGTGTTGGCTAATACTCTACTGCAAGCATAAACTTATCCACTGGCATAGCTAGAACTGCAGGCAGGAAGATGTGAAAATTCAGCACATGCTGAGTTCTAAACTCACATCTCACTATGAAGAGAGTTAAGTGAGGAGGCATAGAGAAAAGGTTAGTGTTTGTCCCATATACTTCCTTCCTTGGGAGCTATGTACAAATTCTCTTCTATAGAAATGCAAGGAGTATGAATAAGTGTTCCATCTAAAAATCTAGCTTTTTTTTTAAAATCCCATTTCCTTTATTTGTTTTTTATTTACTCCATTCACTTTTGGGTAACCAGAAATGTAGCTATCTCCCCTCAGTGGAGATCACTGCTTATCAGGACCATACATCCAGCCAGCTTCAAGCTGTATTCTTTTAGGCTTCTCTGGAAATGCAGACATCTATCTCCCTTTCTATTGTCGGAAGTCCCAATGATGAATCTATTTGTACCTTGGTTCTGTAGAATATTTCAACAATATTTCTTGGTAGTAGATTTTTACTTAGTAGCAAAAAGCTCATCGCAAAATATACAGTAAACAGGTGATTTGCTGGGGGTTAAGGAAACTTATCCTAAATTCCAACTGAAGACTATTAACTGTTTTAATATACACTCAAAAAGGAATCTCTGACTATAAAAAGTACACTTTTTTTTTATCAGTTCTATGTCAGCTTCTCAGTTTTACATTTTAAAAATGACCCTGTGTCTAATGGAATATGTTTAATTAAGAAACAACATTATATAGATTTATGGCAAAACAGTAAGCTAGAATCAACTCTTGCATCCCTTACAAATGCTCAACCCCAAAGAAAATATCCTCGATAAGAAAAAAAAAAAAAAAGGCAGGGGAGAGGGAGATCCAAGAAAAAAGAAATCCATAAAAGGGATATCTAAAACCTACAACCTGCATATAAGTACTTGGATGATCATTTAAATTGTGCATATTGAGGGCCACACTCCAGTGAGCACAAGAGAAAACTAACTAATGGAAGAGCTGAAAGAACCAAGCACAGATTTCAGCAGTTACCATCTCAGGGAATCTGAATTTGCTGTGCAAATCCTTACAAGTTAGCTGGGACTTAAGATACATCTTGAACTGCAGTGGGCAACTGTGCTGCAGTGACACTGCAGAAGGGTCACAATTTAGAAGGAAATATTTTGTTGTAAGACTATTGCCCTTAGAAGTAAGGGCAAAGCCAATGTGAACGTACCCTACCCTAACAAAGGCTAATACCAAGCCTCCCCAGGTTTAAGGTGATCTACAGTAATATAATTGCCTGTTACAACTAAATAGTGTAGTATTCAGAGGAAAGTAACATAATGCTAAGTATCTATAACATATCCACAGTATCAGGATGCAATAAAAATTCACTAAATATGAAAAGAAATAACAAAATCTAACATATACTCAGGAGAAAACCCAGGTAACAGAAATAGCCCTGATGTGAGAATTACCAAAGAATTTAAGATATAATAAAGATGTTACAGAGTCTACAATTAAATTTGGACCAAAAAGATCACTAAATGGGGAGCTTCAGGAAAAATACAGAAACTGTAAAAAAGGATAACATGGAAATTCTAAACTGAAAAATATAGTATCTGAAATTTAAAAAAATCAATGGGTGGGATTAACAGCAGATGAACCACAAGACTGGATCAGTGAAGCTGAAGGGAGATCAACAGAAATCATCCAAACTGAAGCACATATACAAACAAATAAGTACATTAGATTTTTAATGTAATAGAGTCTCAATAAATGCAAGTACTTTGCAAGAGGTCTAACATGCTTGTAATTAAAACCCTGGAGGATAAGAGGAACTGACTGGAACAAACAAAAAACTTTAAAAATTGGCTAAAAATTTTATAAATGTTATCAAAAACAACCACCAAAAATTCAGAATAAATAAAAATAAAACCATGCCCAGGAAAATCATAGTCAAACTGCTAAAAAGATAAAGAAAAAAAAAAAGTTTATATAAATGTTGACTGTTTTTTATCTCTTTTTTTCATACACATATATATATATAGAGAGAGACAGACATATGTATTTATACATCAAGTGCTTAACCACTGGGCCACGAGATCTCTTATGAGAGATCTGGTTGCATAGTGGTTACACATTTGACTGCTAGCCAAAAGGTCGGCAGTCTGCTTCCATAAAGATTACAGCCTTGGAAACCCTAAAGGGCTGTTCTACACTCCTACAGGATCACTATGAGTCAGAATCAACTCACTAGCTGGGGATATAGATACATACATGCGCACAGAATAAGAAGAATGACAGCTAACCTATAATCAGAAACAATGAAGGCTAGGAGACAATGGATTATCTTTTAACTGTTGAAGTATTAACCCACAACTCTATATCTGGCAAAAATAAATTTCAAAAATGAAGGCAAAATGAAGACATGTTCAGATAAACACAAGCCATTGCCATCAAGTCCATGTTACAAGAAATGCTAAAGGAAATTTTTAAGGCTGAAAAGGGATGATACCCAATGGATATTGGGATCTATAGGAAAGTATAAAGGGAAAATGGAAATGATAAATATATGGGTAAAAACAGAACACTACCTCTTTTCTTCAATTTTTATTGAGTTGACTAATGCAAAATCAATAGTAAAATACTGTGAGACTTATTACATTATGTATGTAGAATAAAAATATAAGACCTAAATTAATAAAACAAAGGAAAGGAAGGATGAAAACAGAAGTGCGTTATTGCACATTCTTCCATCATATGCAAAGTTGTATACATCAATTCAAGGTAGTTTTAACAACATAAGGCTACATATTGTAGTCTCCAGAAACAATTTTTTTAGCAACCATTAAAAAATGATATAAGAGATATAGGTAAAAGATCAAATAGAGGATTGTTATGAACTGAATTGTGTCCCCCCAAAACATAAATTGAAGTCCTAATTCCTAGTACCTGTGAACATGACTTTGTTTGTAAATACAGTCTTTGAAGATGTTAGCAACTAAGGTAGCATGAGGTCATAACAAAATCCAATCCGAGTGCCGAACTTTTATAAAAGAGAAGAACACAGAGAGACACACAGAGGAAAGGCAGACAGCTATCTGACAGTAGAGTTGAGCTGCAGCAACAAGCCAAGGAACACCTGGGGCTACCAGAAGCTTGGAGAGACAAGAAAGGGTCTTCCCCTAGAGTCCTGGGAGAGAACGTGGTCCTACCAACACCGACAATTTGGACTACAGGTCTCCAGAACTGTCAAACAATAAATTCAGGTTCTTATAATGTTCTCCATTTGTGGTACTTTGTTTTGGCAGCCCTAGGAGGCTAATACATGGATACAAGATAGAATACTAAAAATATTCAACTAATCCAAAGAAGACAAGAATGGACAAAGAAACATAAAACAGAAAGAACAATAGAAATCAAATAGCAAGATTTCACACTTAAACACAAATAATTCAATAATCACATTAAATTACTCAGAATAACCACTCCAATTGCAAGGCAGAGCTTGGAGCACTCTATAAAAAAAGATGGGCTTTACATACAAAGACACAGACAAGTTGAGAGAAAAAGAACGGAAAAATATACATCATGTTTATACCACACAGAAGAATGCTAGTTGGCTATATTAATACCAAATGAAGTAGACTTCTAGCCAATGGATGCTACCAGAGAAAATGAGTGTTATTTCAAAACGATACAGGGGCATTGCTATAGATAGATCATTTCATTAATAAAGCAAAACAGTTCAAAATATGTATGCACCTTAAAAGAATATACAGGAAAAGAGGGAAAGGTGATCGACATATTTGATAAGAACATGTAACAAACAGTTCTTAAACCTGATACGAATGATGCAAGAAAATTTCACTTACCAACATATATTCAAATATTCTAAAGCAAACCATAGCCAATCAAATCCAACAAAGTATTAAAATAATAATATAACAATAATAACACATCACAGAGTTTATCCTGATAATTCAAGGATATCTCAGTATGAGAAAATCTATTGACATAATCCAGCCTATAACAGATTTTTTTTAATCACATGGTTATTTCAATAAATGCACAAACAGCATTTGAAAAGGTTTTAAAACAACTCATGTTAAAAATTCTCAGACTAATAAGAATGAAGGTAACAAGATAAGGCCAAAGTCTAGAGCAAGCACCATAATTAACTGAAACGGTTTAGACACATGGTGCTACCTGCCATCACTGTGGTGGCTTGTATGTTGCTATGATACTGGAAGTTATGTAACTGGTATTTCAAATACCAGCAGGGTGAACCATGATGGACAGGTTTCAGTGGCGCTTCCAGATTAAGGAAGAAAGGCCTGGTGACCTATTTCCAAAAATTAGCCAATGCATCTCTTGTCTGGAGGGGACATGGGAGGGTAGAGGGGGTTAGAAACTGGCAAAATGGTTACGAAAGGAGAGGCTGGAAGGAGGGATCAGAATGACTCATTAGGGGGAGAGTAAGTGGGAGTATGTAGTAAGGTGTATATAAGTTTATATGTGAGAGACTGACTTGATTTGTAAACTTTCACTTAAAGCACAAGAAAATTAAAAAAAAAAAAAATTGGCCAATGAAAACCTTATGGATCACAACAGAATACTGTCCGCAACAGTGCTGGAAGACGAGACCCCTAGGTTGGAAGCACTCCACAAGAGCCACAATCATGGACTCAAACATAGCAACAATCATGAAGATGGCGCAGGACCGAGTAACGTTCATTCTGTTGTACACGGGGTCACCAAGAATCAGGGTCAACTCGATACCAAGTAACAGTAACAACAATGACTGAAAGAGGAAAGAAAAAACTGACAGGAAAATTAACAAAATTAATAGATAAATAGAAAATGTGGCCATCAACAACAAAATAAACAGAATCAATAGATTCAAAATAGAAAGAAATTTGAGCAAGGGGATTGGATTCAAGATCAGCTTAGAAAAATCCGTAATGCTGTCTACAAGAGCAATAACCAACCAGAAAATAACATTCACAATAAAGCAAATATCTTGAAATTAACTTAAATAAGAATACACAAGACCTCTGTGGAGAAACTTTAAAACTATGTTAAGATCTGATATCATGAAAACTATGAATGAAAGGAGAAATAGTCTGTGCACATGAAAAAAAAATAAACTGTCAGCCTTTGATTTATTTTTTCTAGCCCTGGTGGTGAAGTGGTTAAGAGTTCAGGCTGCTAACCAACAGGTCGGCAGTTTAAATCCATCAGCTGCTCCTTGGGAATGCTATGGGGCAGTTCTACCCTGCCTTATAGGGTTGCTATGCATCAGAATCAACTGGAAGGCACACAACAACCGCCACTACCCTATTCCAGCTCGCCACAGGATGAGGGTGGCGGATGGGGAGCGACTTATCCCCTGAAGGCTCAGGGCCTAATTCCAAGCTGTTCTTCATATAAAACAACTAACATTTAAGTTCCCCCTGGCCACCCTCCCTGAAGGTCTGGAGTTAGCCACCTTTCTGGACACAAAGCAACCTGTGAGAGCCAAAACTCAAAGGGACTGCCTTGTTTTTCTGGGTCTCAAAAGTTTTCTCCCTTTGACAGGGTACAGTCTTACCACTTTTCCATCATTCCATCATTCCATTTTAGTGGAAAATATTTTAGTTTTCCTTCTCTGACAGGTTTCCGCCTTAGACAGGCTCCCACTTTCCCAGGTTTTGCTATATTGGTTTCTATAAAGATTCCTAAGCTTCTGCGTATTAGAAGTCAGATGTCCCACAGCAATGATAACTGTCATGTTCCATATTTCCCACTGAGTTAATACCTCTCCACACCCAGCCACAGGTATACACAGAAGCACACACTCATTCACGCACACATGCACACGTATGTACTGGCACTCGTGTTCAGGGCTCAGATGTGGGCTTCAATTTCTGTGATTCTGTCTTGCTCTAGCCTGCCTCTCTGCCTGGGAGCTGAAGCTGAGGCTGAACCTCAACGCAGTAACTGGGCACAGACAGCTCCCCTGAGTCCTCACTGACCCAGTGGTCATGACACAGTGGCTGGGGAGCTGGGGCATAAGGAGAAGATCCCAGGGAACAGGAGTGGCAACTGGAAATGCACCAACAGACAAGGCACCCAATTGAACCCTCACCTCAACAGAAGAAATCCAAAGTAGAAACCACCAGAGAGCCCAAATGCAGCTTAACGAGTGCACCGAGTACAGACAGCCTCCGAGTGTGCACTGAAGCAGCCAGCGCCCTGAGAGGACTGGCCAGAATCCTGAAAGGGCTTGCCACACTCTTTGACCACAGAGCCCACCACCTCATGGACCATCCTACCTCCCAACTCCTGCCCTGCTCAGATGAATGAGTCTCTTGTCTCAGGCCACTGGAGAAAGTGTCAGAGTTTACATCCTATCTCCCAGACATGATAAAGACAACTTTTCTAAACCCTAAATAATCTATAGCATGTTCACCTAATCCTCTCTTCAAGCACATGTTTGAAACAAATTCAAGATTTATATCTCCAACTGTAATCATTCTAAAAGCAAGACAGAGAATTAATAGTGTTTCATTTTGGGGGGAAATTGTCTAAAGTTAATATAAATTACTTACATTATTATTGGAAAATCACATATATAAATCTGATGTTTCTCTGAGGACTGTGTTTGCAGATTTATGGGTCCTATGCAATATAAATGAGAATAAGGAAGCAGCCATCTTATGCAATTATTCTCATGCCACACAGAGCCAATGTTCTATAATCCCCCTGCATTCTCCTTGCTCAGGCCACCCTAGATTCCTGCTACTCCGTGAGCCTATCAGGTCTATACTTCTATGTCTCCAGGCCTTAGCTCGAGATTTCCCTCAGACAGCAGCACTTTCAATGTCTCTTTTTATCAACTTTCTCCCTCAACTGCTACTCAAGTGTCGCCTTCTCCTGAGACCTTCCCCAGTTTTCTGACATGCCCAAACCCTTCGAGCTGACTCAGTTACAGCTAAGCTTCCATTTGCCTTGCATTAGATTTATCTGTTTCTCCCCTAGGCAGGACTGGCTTTATAATAACACAACCTGTGCAGTCACACAGAACCCCACTCTCAGAAGGGCCCCATGCTCAGTGTGATGTTTAATGTTACATGTAACTTGGTAGGCTAAGATTCTCAGAGGTTTGGCAGACACTGGACTGGCAGACAGTAGACTGGTTGCTCTTCCATAATGTAATATAATGTAATTACATTCCATGATGTAATCTGAAGCGATCAATCACTAGAAAGGGGTATTTCGTTGGGAGTGTGGCCTGCCTCTGATATATAAATGGATGTTCTGGCAAAGCTTGTCACCTGGCCTTCAGTTCCTGGGACGGTAAGCCTCTGCAATCCTGTGAGCCAGCTAGGTCTCCAGCCTGCTGCCTGAACTATGGATTTAAGAATTGCCAGCCCCCACAATTGTGTGAGCCATTTCCTTGAAGTAAGTCCTTCTTTCTATACCTGTATCTGTATACATATGTCTCAGTGGTTTTGCCCGTCTGAAGAACCCAGACTAAGATACTTCGTTTAATGCTCTGCTGTTGCCATCTTGAAACTCTTAGGAATTTCATCTTTGAACCTGTGTTTTTTAATTGAATTCTGATGGAACAATGGAGCAGGTGCACAGGCAGAGGAGTACATGCAATATGTGTGTTCACCGATCTTTTCCGATTCATTTGAGTACGGCTTTCTTGATGACCCATGAGGACAGAATCCAGCACACCCACCATGTATGGGAATGAAGCAAGACTCAAAGCAGGTACAAGGTAAGCATGTTACATTTACAACTGGATAGTGAGCAAGCAGGGGCACTGATAGCCCCAGGAGGCCATGCTTTCCATTTGGACCAGAACTTGACTCAAATGCAGAAAGACAACCGTGTTCTAAAATCACACACAACCAAGGGACCCTACCACGTCCTTTGTACTTCTGTTACTTTCAAGTATTTTTGTGAGGTGCCATCGACTTGCTCCCACTCATAGTGACCTTACGTATAGCAAAATAAAAAGATACCCAGTCCTGTGCCATCTTATGCTGAAAATGATGACACTGAAGGAAAGGGAAAAGCCAGGGCAACCCACAGTTCCTTTTCCTTTCAGTCATTCCTTATTCATCTGTAGACTAAAGATAGAGAATGTTGATAGAATGTGTGCACACCAAAAAGTGAAATCAAAACAGCTAAGTTCACTTTAGGCAGTGTTTCCACTATTCTGATAAGAACAAAATACATTAGAATTGTGCAATTTTGATGATTCTACATACAAGTTTAATGCCCTTACATTTAAGGATGGCATTGCACAATATAAGGATAAATGGTAAAGTTCATGCTAATAATTTAAAACTTTAATTATCCTTTATTTAGGATGACATTGAATAGCAAATAAAAATCACCATGAGTTGAGAGAGAAATCACAGAACAAACGAAAAAACTTTATATGTTACTACTTTTAAAGGTACGTTTTCCCTTTTGAACAAGGGGCCTCGCATTTTCATTTGGCACTGGGCCCTGAACTGATCTCCTAGAGAGCTCAGACTCTGTCTTATTTATGGCTGTGTGACTGCAGCCCCAAGGCTAATACTTCGTGTTCATTCAGTACGCAGTAAACACTTGTTAAATACATAATGTGGTAGAAATAGTAATCAACAAAAATTTATAAGGTCCCAAATGAAGAAGACAGTAATCCCACTCTTCTCTGTGCTAGGCAAACCATACCTGGGATACTATGCTCCAATCCTCGTTCCATATTTGAGAAGGGATGTACAGAAGAATTCACCAAAAGGTACTAGGTTCGAATTATTTCTGGCAACTTAGCTACATAACCAAACAGAAGATAATTAACCTTTGTGAGCCTCAGTTTTTTTTTTTCCTTTCACAAAACAGAGGTAACATGGTGTTAAAAAAAAGGTAACGTATATAGAAAGCATTTTGCAAATTTAATGCTTTATACAAATGCTAGTTGTTATTACTAACTAGAAGGTTGTCTATAAGAGATTGACCAGAATGGTGGGCTGCCATAAAACCAGGTCCTTAGGAAGCAGAGAAGACCTAAGAGGAGTACAGCAGCCTCCTTCTAACAGTGGAATGTCACAGAGAAAGTAGAATAAAGTTTAATTGTGATCTGTAAGAGCAGAGTAGGGCCTACTGGGAAGAAATTTTCAAGAAGGGAGAAAACCAACATAAGAATTTTCTAAGATGCCATCGTGGCCCTGCCTAGGAACTTAGAAAGTCCCCTGACCCTTGAGAAAGCAGAGGAGTGGTTGACAAGGTTCTAAGAAACAAGGAACATCAGGTAAGGCTGGACGTAAAATAATGACCATAATGATGATGGAAGATATTGTTCCTCGGTGCATCCTAAATGTCAAACACTATGAGAGGCACTTTAGGTATCTTATTAAATCATAACACAAACCCATGAGCTATGTAATATTTCTCTTATTATTACTCAAAGGCTAAAGAAGGAAGGTTAGGTAATGCATCCAGGCTCACAAAACTAATATGTTCATGAAACCAGCCACTTTCCACCAAATTCTATTCACACTCCAAGATTCAGAAATATTGGACACTTGCCCAAATCCTAAAGGAAATAAAAATGATACAAATCCCATTTCCAAATGTAAAAGAATCTCCATATTGCACCCTCAGCCTATTTCAGTTTCATACAATCATGACACTATTCACCTGAATCATTATGAAGAAACCTAAAAGATGTGCTAAACCTGTTAATTAATTGTTGTTGTTAGTTGCCCTCCAGTCAGGTTTGACTCATGGTGACCACAGATACAACAGAATGAAATGTCCAGTCCTGCACCATCCTCACAGTCGCTGGTATATTCCAATCCATTGTTGCGGTCACTGTGTTTTGAGTGTCTTCCAATCTAAGGAGCTCATCTTCCAGCACTATATCAGACAATAATATTCTCTCGTAATCCATAGGGTTTTCACTGGCTAATTCTTAGAAGTAGATTGCCAGGGCTTTCTTCCTAGTCTGTCTTATTCTGGAAGCTTCACTGAAACCTGCCTATCATGGGTGACACTGATAGTGTTTGAAATATCGATGGCATACCTTCCAGCATCACAGCAACACACGAGCCACCACAGAGGGGAATTACATCACTATAAAGCAGAGCTTTTAAAATATATATATATTCAAGGAGTCAAAAGGTTTTATTGACACAGGTGCTGAGTTTCCAGCCTGCCCCAAATGGCTCCCTCTCCCTGAAGAAAGATTCAGGTTCTAGAAATCTCTCTCTCTGCAGAAGATCCCTGCCTTGGCAGAGCAAATGAGAGCCTGACTCTGCCAAACAGCAGCTTTGTCCCATTTTAGGGTAGGTTTTATAGTTTTTTTTTTACTCAAAAATCTTGAATATCAAAGGAAGCCATATTTGGGCACTTGGTAGTTTACCAAAACCAAAAAAACCAAACTCGGTGCTGTCGAGTCAATTCAGACTCATAGCAACCCTATATGGCAGAGTAGAGCTGCCCCACAGCATTTTCAAAGAGCGGCTGATGGATTTGAACTGCCGACCTTTTAGTTAGCAGCCTAGCTCTTAACCACTATGCCACCAGGGCTCCTTTGGTAGTATAAAAAAAAAATAGCAGGTGTGAAATTATCTCTCGGTGGGACACAGTTCACTCTTCATAGCTTGTCTCCTACCAGTCAAGCCAAGAACATGATAGAAAACAAGGTCTACAAAAGCAAAGCTAGGACACTCATTTAAGCTCTTTTATTATCAAAAAACTAATCAGGAGTCTTGGAAGTGCTCTGGATTCTACCTGTTTGGATTGTTTTGAAAATGACATCACCACAAATTTCAACTGCAAATTAAGACTTGGAAGGCAGCCGGCTCTATCTGCTATTCCTAAAAGCACTTCAAACTCTTAATCTTCTTATATTCATTTCAACTAAGTAACAAAGCACTTTGTGAGTACAAATGCATTTTAACACACTTTTGCAAAAGGAAAAGGCAAGACAAAGTGAGAGTCAGTGAAGACACTCAAAATTAGAAGTGAGTAAAGGTATAAATGGGATCCAAGACCCTTTCTGCCCAGGAGTAGCTGTCCTCCAAACTTGTGACAGTATCTGAAGCATCTATACCAATGCCTGAAAATATATATACAGAAAGAAAGAAATGGACCAAACCCTCGAGCTACAAGTACAAAAAAAGAAAATTAAACTCCTGAATGTTTCATTAAGATAAAAATGTCCAAATATAAGCTTTGTTTCTGAAACCAGTTATTCTGGGCTATCTGATCAGTGGTACGACACCTTATCTTTTCACATCACTTGAGTAGTTTTTATATTTGAAACCACATTATATATTGCACTCTAATACCTATCTGCTTCAAACACAGTACAAAAATACCTATACAGCATAAATCACACA
Source organism: Loxodonta africana (assembly GCF_030014295.1). NCBI lineage: Eukaryota > Metazoa > Chordata > Mammalia > Proboscidea > Elephantidae > Loxodonta > Loxodonta africana. The sequence goes on from NC_087358.1 coordinate 62,661,798, forward strand.
TGACATCACATTAGGTCTTTTAAATAATGTTGTGAACACCAGGAAAAGATTCTGGGGGTTCATTTTTCACGTTCTTTTTGTGACTGCCCAAATGGAAGTGCCGGCTTTGCCTTTGTTTCACCAGTTACTTTCAGTTAAATAAGTCAGAAGTATACTAAGAACTTCCCCTGCATGAGGGGCAGCACCGGCTTCTGCATGAGTGGGAGTGGTGCATCTCTCCTCCCCAGTAGCTCATGTGCCAAGTTACATGTACGCACTCTACCCCTTCCGTGTCTCACGCCTTACTTCTTCTGTCCACCATCTGGCATCTCTATTCCACCAATGCCTGCAACGTGCGGACGGAAAGGACCAGGGAGGGAATTCCCATAGCAGAGCACTATCATACCCTATTGTTTGTATAAGGATTATTTTATTCATTTTCTTTGATCTCCACTGCCTAGCACAATAGCAAACAAGAACAACAAAAGATCAGTTGTTATTGAGTCGATTCTGACTCATGGCAGCCCCATGTGCGTCACAGTAGAACTGTGCTCCACAGGGTTTCAATGGCAGATTTTTTTCAGACGCAAACCACCAGGCCTTTCTTCCAAGGTGCCTCTGGGTGGAATCTGGCCATCAAATTTCAGTTGGCAGCCAAGCTTGTTAACAGTTTGCACTATCTGGGGACTAGACAGCACAAGAGTAGAAACCCAATAAACATCAAATGAATAAAGGTTAAACCAAAACTCATCAGGTTTACTTTTGTATTATAACCCTTGTAATAAGTTTTGGAGGAAATTGACCAATAACTAAAATAAACTTAAAGGTTCTGGATTTTTCCCGTGCATGTTTATCTAATTCCCCCCTACTCAAAATCCACCTCTAATGGTGGAAAATCCAGACCTAACTGAGCTCACAGAGTCAGTCACTGTGTCTGTCTCTTTCTCTCTTCTCCCACTTCCTTTCTTCTTTTTTGCCTCTCCTCCCCCTCCCCCACTGCCTCTCACACACCACTCCTACTGACTCCTGTATAAGAAGTACACTTTTATATTAGCTTAGTCACCACTGCCCTGCTTCACCTTCTAAGTATAAAGCATATGTAACTTCAAGAGGAAAAACACCTGACTGTTACTCCCATCATGGAAGTGCAGACCCAGTGGGAAAGAGGAGAGAGAGAGCACCGCCACCACAACTGAACACCCGGCTACTTGGCATGGCAAAGCTAAGGTCATGTTCTCTTGCATACTGAGAATCCAAATATCATTATGGCTTACGAACAGTTTCCTTGGATCCATCCCCTAAGATCTGGTCACATGGAAGTTTCATTCACTGAGAAGGCTCTCCCATGCCCGCTACATGGGTATCTTTCCCACATGGAGTGCCAGGGGCATTTATACATCCCCAGGTCTACCATAAATTTTTCCAGGGGCATCATTCCCAGATCATTTAATACATCCTTTCTCACATCTACTGATTCTACTTCTGCTAATCCTAATATATCATTATCTCAGAATAACTTGTTCCCTATATTGTTCTCACAATAATAGCAGATTATACAATTAAGTGGCTTAATTGTAATGTTTGCCATTTATGCCCTTTTCCACGAACACCTCTTGGAAAATTAGGAAGCTGCATCATAAATAGTCTGCTTTGGGTGCTGTAGGTATAATCAGATGTGGGCTCTGTGCTGTCAAGCCCCCCCCCTTCTTACTCCTTGCATCTGCCATTAGGGTCCTATGGACTACACAGGATGTATGTTCTACCTTCCTTGGTTATTAAGTTGTAATTCCAGAGCATTTGACTTTGTCAAGAAAGGGTAAGCTGAGATTTTTCCAAATGGTATTTAGAAAGAGGTGCTTTATTTGTTCTCCTTTTATCAGTCTCCTTTCCCACTGATAATGCAACCATCGGCCAGTTACCCTGGCACTGAAGTGATACTCTAAAGGACTCTGATTCCCTGAAGTGCCTAAAAATGAAGGAATAAGATAACAAGCCTTTTATACTACTGCCAACCTAATGAATACGAACTTCAGGGCTCACCAAGTAAGTAGTAAGGTTATTCTCTCTGTGTGAGGTGACCCAGAGGACACAAAAGAGCTAACACATTATCAGCCTAGGTCATGCTCTTCTCCCTGAGACCCGGGCAGGAATTGAGCAACAAGAATTTTACAAATAAGAGCATATCTTCTGTTTCCTGAGTCAAATATATCATCCACAAGAAATTTCTACAAGAGAAATGGCTGCTTCTCTCTGCTGTCATTGTTTCTAAAGTCACCTCTGCTCCTGCCCAGCTATGAGGCCACATTCAGCTGTCACTTAAAGATGCTTTGATGTTCTTAACTATTTCTGTAATCAGACATGGTCCAAGGAGCACATTATAACAATACTATTTTTTTTTTTAGCAATCCACATATTTATACAACAAAATAATGAATCAAAGTATGGTCATGCAGTTGAAAAAAATGTAAACTCACAGAAAGGTACGCACCAAAGGACAGAGAAAGCCTTAAGGTTTTCAACTCTGACCTTTTTATGCACTTTTTCATGTTTCAACTTCAAATCATTCAGTCACCATTCTATCAAATGAACCGTTGGGGAACAGCTCAGTCACCCAAATGCATACAGGTTTTAAATGATCAAGAGCAAGCGAACAGGACTTGATGGGGCAAGTAGAAATTTCCCTTTGATCAGAATTCAGCCCTAAACATGCTTTTGTTTTTAGGCAGAAGTGTTTGAACTTTCGCCTCATAGCCAAAGGCTTGCACCAAAGAACACCCTGAACTTCTCCGTGTTAACTTTCTCCCTGCGCAAGTGTCAGTACTGACATTCCAGATCTTTCCCGGAACAGTGTGCACCACCTCAGACTCCAGAGCAAAGACCAATTTCCCCAAAATCATTTTAATGGTCTCAGTTACTTCCTTTTTTATGATTATCCTGTGGCTAATTCCTCATCGTACGGGTTATGCCAGATGGGAATAAAAGAGTAACACTTTCCTCCAGACCCAGCAATAATGAGTAATTCTCATTCCTTTAAACCCTCAGTTGAAGTTTTCTTTGCGAGGACACCCCAAGTTGTATTACTCCTCACTCTCAGCAGACAATATAGACATAGATTAACAGTAATTAAATCCATGTTCTTTTCTACTTGGCTGGCGGACAACATAACTAGCTCACCATTAAAAAGTTGCTATGTAAAGTCTGGAGTCCCCGGGTAGTGCAAACAGTTAATGCACTCGACTGCTAACCCAAAAGGGGGAGGTTCGAGTCCCCCCATAGATGCCTCAGAAGAAAGGCATGACAATCTGCTTCTAAAAAATCGGCCACTTGAAGGTCCTATGGAGCACAGATCTACTCTGTTACACATGGGGTCGCCATGAGTTGGAGTTGACTCGATGGCAAATGCTTATGGAATTTTTGTTCCAGGCATGGGTCCTCTGAGACCAGTGAGTTCACCCCCAACAGAACAGGAATGGCAAAGGATGGTGTGAAAGTCTATGAGTGGCTGTTATGGAGGTAGAAGGGAAAGAGAAAAGGCCAGACAGAAGTGTGAAGAAGGGGGTGATGTGAACGAAATCCTAGGTTGGATAGCCAAGTAAAAGCCAGGGGCAGGTTTCCATTTTCTATCCCCTCTCCCACCCCATTCCTCTCTACTGTACCTCTAATTAAATGTATGAAGCTATATGAAAAACATTATAAGCTCTGAGTTTTTTTTTTATGACCTTGGCTGCTAACAACATTGCCATTAATATTATGGATTTCTTTATTGATTCTTTGATTCTAAAGAAATTACAAATTTTTTAAAAGGTTAGCTGTAGATTCAAAATAATCATATTAGCATATCTGGTATGAATACTAATATTGCAAATCCACAACCAGAAATCATTTTAAATTTAAAAATAAAAGCTCCCCTAACACTTTATTTTCTACGATGGAAAACGTGCAATAGTTGAATGTACGAAAGGCCATGGTACCAGCTGCCAGAATGTAAGGCCCCTTGGGCTTTTCATAAATCCAATTTCCCCTCATTTCATTCCTTTTTTTTTTTTTTCCTTTTCACATTCCTTTCTTTTTCTATGAGAGAAGGGTGTAGGGACAGGGATATAGTGAGGACAGGACAGGTGATCTATAAACCAAACCGAGTCAGAGGATATACTTTTTTCCAGGACTGTCCTCAGATGAAAGAGAAAAGTGAAAACCTCAAATTCATAAATTTTAATTCAATCCTCTTGCTTAATGTGGAATTAAAGACAATCTCAACAAAATAGCAGCATGTGTCAATTTAAAGGACTTGAAGGGAAAAAACACATTTTGTTTCTTTTCATGCCTGTTTTTCAGGCTCGTCTAGAATGCAAGAATTCACGGACTGCTGATATGTATTCTGACTCTACCGTAACATTCATCTCTGGGGCATTTAATATGTTCTCCTCTCGGTGAACATCCAGAGGGCTTGGCGAAATAGATCATTATTTCCCAAAATGTCTACTGAGACCAAGAGCTCTCTGGGATAGTGATAACTTCTGAGTAAAATATGAATCTAATAAATTCATTTGGGAATTATTGGATTAAAAAACAAAACCTGAACAAATATGTTTATAGCAGAACTTCTTGAGGACTATGAGATGCACTGTGAATTTCTAGGAGGAGAGTAGGTGAATAGCATTTCCCAAGACTTATCCAATTACTTTCTCCGTGAGGGGTTACATGTCATAGAACTAATGTCCTATAAAACACAAGCTGCAGAAAATGGATTACATATTTGGAATCTAATAATGCATATTCATGTAATATGCTTATCTAAATTATATTAAATGACAATTAGATGGATGTAGGGTATAATCAAGAGTCTGAGAGACTGGGAGGGGTAGGCAGGGAAAATGTTTCTGCCCTCTCTTGCCCATTTATGCTCCTAACGTGTTCCTGACACAGTTACCTTCCATCTCAAACCTAAGCCTCTCCCTCAACTTAATTCATTTGATCATGAATAATCATCACTATATATGATCAACTGATTTCTGACAAAGGTGCCAAATCTGTTACATGGAGAATGAATAGTCCTTCAATAAATGGTGTTGGGACAACTGGGTCTCCACATGCAAAAGAAATTGGATTCATACCTCATACCATAACTGGATATGCATCAGTGACTTAAATATTAAGAACTGAAACCATAAAAGTCTTAGAGGAATACATAGGGGTAAAGCTTCAAGATCTTGTTTTTAACAATGGATTCTTAGATATGGCACCAAAAGCACAAACAACAAGACAGATAAATTGAACTTCATAGAAAGTAAAGACTTTTGTGCATCAAAGGTTTTTTTTAAGAAAATAAAGAAACAACCTATCGGGTTGCTATGAGTCGAAATCGACTTGATGGCTGTGGGTTTGGTTTTTTTTTTTTTTTTTAATGGAATGAGAGAAAATATTTCATAACAATATATCAAATAAGGGTTTAAGATACTGAATAAAGAACTCCTACAACTCAACAACAAAAAAGACAAATAACCCAATTTAAAAATGCGCAAAGAAATTGAATAGACATTTCTTCAAAGAAGATATGCAAAATGGCCAATAAGCACATGAGAAGATGCTCAACATCCTTAGTCATCAGGAAAATGCAAATCAAAACCACAATGAGATATCACTTCACTCCCAGTAGGATGGCTAGTATTAAAAAAAAAAAAATAGTGTTGGCAAAACTAAATATCCATTTGCAGAAAAATGAAACAGGACCCATACCTCACACCATATATAAAAACTAACTCACGATGGATCAAAGACCTAAATGTAGAACCTAAAATTATAAAGATCATGGAAGAAAAAATAGAGACAACACTAGGAGCCCTAATACATATGACATAAATGGAATACCAAACATAGCTTAAAAAGCAAAACAGTAAAAGATAAATTAGATAATTGGCATCTCCTAAATACTAAACACTTATGCTCATCAAAAGACTTCGCCAAGAGTAAAAAGAGAATCTACAGGCTGGGAAAAAATTTTTGACTACAAAATATCCTACAAGGGCCTACTCTCTAAAATTTACAGAAAACTTCAACACCTCAATAACAAAAAAAACAAACAATCCAATTAAAAAATGGGCAAAGAGCATGAACAGACACTTCACCAAAGAAGACATTCAGGTAGCTAACACATGAAAAGATGCTTGTGATCATTAGCAACTAGAGAAACACAGATCAAAATTACAATGAGATACCATCTCACCTCAGCAATAAGGCACTGATCAAAAAACAGAGAACAACAAACGCTGATGAAGCTGTAGGGAGACTGGAACTCTCTTATACGTCGCTGGTAGGACTGCAAAATGATACAACCACTATGGAAAGCAGTATGGTGCTTCCCTAAAAAGCTAGAAATAGAAATACCACATGATCCACCAATCCCACTCTTAGGTATATATCCTAGAGAAGTAAGAGCTGTGACACAAAAAAACATATGTACACCCATATTCATCGTAGCATTATTCATAACAGCTAAAAGATGGAAACAACCTTAGTGTCCATCAATGGATGAATGGATAAACAAACCGTGGGACATACATACAATGGAATACTATGCAACGATAAAGGATAATGATGAATCCACAAAACACCTCACAATATGGATGAATCTGGAGGACATTATGCTGAGTGAAATAAGTCAATCACAAAAGGACAAATATTGTATGAGACCACTATTACAAAAGGTCAAGAATATGTTTACACACAGAAAGAAACATCCTTTGATGGTTATAGTGGGAGGAGGGAGAGACAAGAGAAGCATTAACTAGATAGTAAAAAAAAACTAGTAGACAAGAGTTAATTGTGGTAAAGAGAAAGGCAATACACAATATGGGGGAAGTCAGCAGAACGTGACCAAGGCAAAGGAAGACACTGAGAAGTAATTAACAATAAAGGACAACTATGGTAAAAGTTGTAATATATACAATCCTGCAAAAGCAGTAATAAATACTACAAGGTAATAAACTGCTTAGACATGGGGGCTGAACCACTGGACTTGAAGGCTAAGGACACAGTCTCTGGGGACATATAGGTCAATAGGCAAACACAGTTCATAAAGATAATGTTCTGTATCCTAGTCTGGGGAGTAGCATCTGAGGTCTTAAAAGCTTGCAAGCAACCATTTAAGAAAAGCATCTACTGGTCTCTTCCTGTCTAGAGCAGAGGAGAACAAAGAAAAATGAAGACTCAAGGAAGCAATCAGTCCAAAGGATGAACGGCCCACATGAACCACAGCCTCCTCCAACCTGAGACCAGAAGAAACAGTGCCCAGCTACCACTACTGACCCTTCTGATGAAGACCAAAATAGAAGGCCCCAGGTAGAATGAGTAAAAACTCTATAACAAAATTCAAAGTAAAAAGAAAAAAACACCAGACATACTGGTCTGAAAGAGACTAGAGGAACCCCCAAGACTACTGCCCTAAGGCAACCTTCTAACTTGAAACTGAAGCCACTCCCAGAGGCTACCTTTTAGCCAAATAATAGACTGGACTATAAGAAAACCGTAACACCTGGGAAGAATGTGCTCCTTAGAACAATTAACTATAGGAAACCAAAAGGGCAACATTTTCCTAAAACCAAACATAAGAAGAAAAGGGGAAGCAGGCAAACCAAATGAATGGAAAGAGTGAAACCAGAGAGGAAATGGGAAGAGTGCTGACACATTGGGAGGATTGTGGCCAGTGTTACAGAACTATTTATGTACAAACTATTGATTGGAAAATTAATTTGCTATGTAAACTTTCACCTAACGTACAATAAAATTATTTAAAAAAAAGAAGGAGGAAAGAAAGAAAAATAACAAGTGCTGGTGAGGATGGAAAGAAATTGGAATCCTCAACCATTGCTGGCGGAAATGTAAAACGGCATAGCCGTAATGGAAAACACTGGTAGTTCCTCAAAAAATTAAACATAGCATTACCATATAACCAAATAATTCCACTCCTGGGTAGCTACCCAGAAGACTTGAAAGCAGGGACTCAAAGAGATACTTGTCCACTAACGTTCACTGTAGCATTATTCGAAACAACCCAAGTGTCCATCAACAGATGAATGGAAAAACAAAATGTGGTATACAGCGTGGTATAAATTGGAGTATTACCCAGCCATAAAGTGAAAGGAAGTTGTGATACGTGCTATGACATGGACGAACCTTGAAAACATTATGCTGAGTGAAATAAGTCAGATACAAAAGGCCAAATATTGTATGATCCCATATACATAAAATATCTAGAATAGGCAAATGTATAGAGGCAAAAGTTTACCACTGGTTACCAGGGACTGGGGAGAATAAAAATGGAGTTACTGCTTAAAGAGTACTGAGTTTCTGTTTGGGGTGATGAAAAATATTTGGAAAAAGACAGTGACGATGGTTATACAATATGGTGAATGTAATTAATGCCATTGAATTGTACAATTAAAAATGGTTGAAATGGCAAATTTTTGTTACATATATTTTATCACAATAAAATTAAAAAAAAAAGAACAATCTCAAAGCCAATGACTTAGTCCAGTCCCACTGTTTTACAGATAAGAAAACTCAATCCAAAGAAAGTATCTGCTTTGCTTGAAGTCACTCAGTGAGAAAGTGGCAGAACATGAAAAAGGATATCCAATATTCCACAAAATCCACCTGAAATTGTATTTACTCAATGTACTCTGAATATAATTATATATATCAAGACAAAGTAGAAAAATCTAATCAAGTATTTATTTAGCTTGGATTAGAACACCACTCTTCTGATTAAATTATAGTAAAACCTATTAATTCCTACTCTGCAAATTTGACATTTGGGATAACTCAGCTAGTCGTAAACATCTCCCTTTGCATTATTTATGAAGCAGGCACATGTTTAATGTAAACATTATTAGCATGGAAAACAATTCATATATGACAGACCAAAAAAAAAAAAGATTTTCGAGTATCATAACAGTGACCCACCGAAAACTCTAGTTTTTAATCTAATTTTTATCTATTCATCAAAACACTTTTGTAACATTTTGTTTAGTTCGTTTATATATTGAAATATGATAAACTGTCACTAAAATTTTTTGGGAAGGGCTGTCTTAAGTTAACACAGATTCTCTGCTGTTTCCTCCACCTCTCAGAAGCCAACGTTTTGATCAAAGTGGAATCAAGTTGAAAAAGTCCATATATGTTAATATAGAGGTGGCCACAAAAGGCTGCAAATAAATCACAACGCAGCACCCTGAACACAAAAATGTCTATCGGGTTAAAGGAGAGGGTAAGCCTTCACTTCACTGAGGGAAAGAAGGTGAGCTTTGTAAACCAAACTCAGGAAACGTCAAAAGAATCCTTTTTCCACAGCAACCGGTTTGGTTGTTTTTGTGCACTGGATAACTTCTGCTAATGCTCTCCAGAGCATCTTGCCCACTCTGTATAGGGGATCCTCACCATCTTCTCAGAGGGGAACCCCTCCACCCTCTGGGATCTCTTCCACTCTGACAATTTTATCTACCACCCATGTGCTGTTGTTAGCTGTCTTCCAGTCTGCCCCTGACTCACGGCGAACCCATGAACAACAGAACGAGAAACACTGTCCCCCAGTTGTAAGCTAGACCCATGATCACCTGCGGATCAGACCTTGTGATCTATAGGGTTTTCAATGGCTGATCAGGAGTAGATCTCTAGGCCTTTCTTCCTAATCCATCTTAGTCTGGAAGCTCCCTTGGAACCTGTTCAACATTATAGCAACACACAAGCCTCCAGTGACAGACAGGTGATAGCTGTGCATGAGGTGCATTGGTCAGGAATCAAACCTGGATCACCAGCATGGAAGGTGAGAATTCTGCCACTGAACTACCAATGCCCCCGCCCATGTGATAATGACTCCTGAATCCCTTACCCTAGTTGGCTACCTTAAATACTTCTGCAGTGAAGCAGCAAAGAAAAGAAGGGAAGGATAGGCAGGAGAGGAAGATGGCGTCTCCAGGGCTGGCCTTGCCCCAGAGATACTGCTATATATTCCAAAGCATACCAAACTAAGCATGTCCCCATCTTCACCATAAACCTGATCTGCTTTTGCTCTCAATCTCAGTTTTTATCACAAACAATCCACCACATACCCAAGCAAGGAATCTGGTTTTCATCCTAGACTCCCTTCATTGCCATCAGAACCTACATCCAATTAATCTCCCACGTCTGCTGATTTTACCAACAAGATTCTAATTTTTCTTCTTCTCTACCTGGATAACTCAAAAAAATATCCTAACTGGTCTGCACTACCACTGGCTTTACTCCACTCTCAAACACATCCTCTCTTCAAGAACTCACAGGGATCTTTATACAACACAAAACTGATCCATCACACCCTTGCTTAAAACCCTGCAGAAACACCATGGAACCTACAAGACAAGCCCAAGCTCCTTAACACAGTTTCCAATCTGGCTTCTGCCAGTGGCACGGCCTCACACTGTCATGGTCTGGGAAGTACCTATGGTTCCTGCAGTGCCTACGCAGAGTCTCACCTCAGTGTTTTTGCTCATGCTGTCCCCTCCTCCTCCCCTTCCTTTAGCAGTACTCAGAGTTCAGACATCACCTCCTCCAGGAAGCTTTCCCTGACTCCTGGTACAGTCTAGCTATCCATTCTCAGTATTCCTACAATACCCTGTAATCTACCACTGCCTTTTTTTTTTTGTACTTTAGATGAAGTTTTACAGAGCAAACAAGTTTCTCATTAAACAATTAATACACATATTGTTTTGTGATATCGGTTGCCAGCCCCACAACATGTCAACACTCTCCCTTTCCCAACCTTGGGTTCCCCATTCCCAGCTTTCCTGTCTCCTCCTGCCTTCTAGTCCTTGCCCCAGGGCTGGTGTGCTCATTTAGTCTTGTTTTGTTTTATGGGCTTGTCTAATGTTTGGCTGAAGGGTGAACCTCAGCATTGACTTCATTACTAAGCTATAAGGGCGTCCGTAGGCTGCTTTTTAACATTGACTCTTAACACTCTGTTTATGGTGTGTCTCATTCTTGAGGGCCACCACCCATCTCTCAGTTTGTTTTACTATGATGACTTGTTTGTTGCTGTAATGCTGGAAGCTATGTCACTGGTATTTCAAATACCGGCAGGGTCACACATGCTAGACAGGTCTCAGCAGAGCTTCCAGACTAAGACACTAGGAAGAAAGGGCTGGAGAGCTACTTCTGAAAAACCAGCCAACGAAAAACCTATGGATAACAATAGAACAGTATTCAATATAGTGTTGGAAGATGAGCATCCTAGGTTGGAAAGCACTCAAAATACACAGTGGCCACAATAATGGACTTGAGGGTACCAATGATCATGAAGATGGTGCAGGACTGGGCAACATTTTATTCTATTGTACCTGGATTGGCCACGAGTTGGAGCCAGTTTGATGGCAACTAACAACACAACAATACCCTTGAGGGCAGAGGCAATGTCTTACTCATCTGTGTATGCCCAGCTCCTAGCACAGTGCCTGGTTCACAGGGATACCCAGTAAACATCTACCGAATGAATAAGCCAAGAGACCAGTTACGATGGGCACAGACACCACGATCTCTCTGAGTTCCTTCCCACTCCCCAAAACCCATGCCAAGTTCTAGGTAACGGCTTTGGATAATCACATCAGTTTGCCATACACTAGTGGTTAGTCTAATTTAATCTTAACTAATTTGACTGGCCTTCCCAAGACAGTTTTAATCAATGAGGTTTTTCTGTTGAGGTATTTCAGATAGAGTGGTTTCTGGCCTCAGTTATTCTGATATGTGCCTCAGTCCTCTGTCACTTTTCATGGAGCCTTTTACAGTAAGTAATAGTGTTTACAATTTTTTTTAAGTTCCTGTTGAAGATATTTTAAGCAGAATATTAAAGCCACCTGTTTTCAATCACAACTCCCATCCTCAGCCAAACCTTTTTAAGCTTGGTCTCTGTCCTGTTTTTTTCTTTCTTTGGAAATAATTTGAGAAAAAAAAATCGCTTAGCCATTCTGGAGTAAGAGGAGATGGAAAATGATCAAAACATACTCTACATCGAAGGTGTAACTGCTTTTGGCTCAGAATAACCAACACAATTCAAAAACGCATTCAAACGACATTTCAATTTAGTATTTAGCTTTAGTCTTATGAAATCACTGTCTAGCCAGCTTAATGAAAAATCAAATATTTTTCAAGTTTAAAAGGACTAAAGCTATCACTTCTGAGTAACTGCAGTCAGCATAATATTTCAGCAGAACACCATGATTATTATAATATATCATAATAATAAACATTTCTGCCATCGGGGTCCTTAACACAACAGAGGAAAGACAGGCGCTTGCCCCATGGCTTGTAATCTAAATTAAATAAGCAATACGAGTTACATAAGTTTCACAGGTAAGAGTTAATTAACGTTTTATCCCAAGCAGAGAAGAAAAAGGGAAAGAAAATTAAAATCAATATTAATAGCATCAGAATTCAACTTCAAACCTTAGATGAGTCATCTGTAATGTGAATACAGGTTAAGAGGCTTTGAACATCACCAAGCCTGGCCTAATAGCCCCTTGCTCTTGCACCTACACAGCATATTTGTGGGGCCTGATTCTTGCGCAGCCCCACACAGCCTGGGCACACCTGCCCGGAGACACAGAATAGACAAGACGAACTCCAGGGATCTGCTCCTGATTTATGACTCTAATTTTTAATTAGCTTTTTCTCATTTCTCACTCCTTGTGACTAAACATCCAACGTTTGTGTATCTTATCTACCTGTCTATCCATTCATCCATCCAACATTGTGTTTGTTCGTAAGTACATACCTTATGACCAAAGACAACTCCAAATTAACATATACACAATTTAAACCTCTAGAATGCACTTCAAGTCTCATAAAATCAGTTTTGTTTTCTACTAAGTCATTGAAAAAATGTACCAAATAAAGATGAATGCCCAATCAGCCCCCCACTATTGTTAAAAAAAAAAAATTAACATGAACCAGCTTCCGACTGCTGAACATTGAATAACCAATACTAAAAACATTGCCTCTAAGAAAAAAAGACAATGTACTATTAGGTGAAAGAATACTCAAATAAATTCTCCTTAAATCTTGCTCCACAATTTTCTTAAATGAGAATCCCCACAGGAATTAACACTGTAGATTCAAAAAAGTCCAGAGGACAGAGCATGGCTTCAGACATCATTGCCTATGGGTGTTCTGGTGTACCAAAGGCTTAGTGGCCCTTGGGTATCACTGGATTCTCTCTGGCCTTGTGGTCCTATCCTGGGAATGCAGGGAGAAGCAAGTTCTCCACCTGCCCGTCGCACTGTTCTGGATGTGGAAAAGCCAAGGCCCAGGCTGGCACCGTGACAGCTCACATCACTGATACACATTACACCTAATGCACAGGGACACACACACAGTAAAAGACAGGCCAGACTTAATTGCCTGGGTCAGTTGCAAGCAACATCTCGCTATTAATTCATTCCTTCCTGGAACCGTCACTCCATAGCTGCTGAAGGGTATACCTTCATACCTGGATGACTAGACCTACAACCACAAAAAGGGTATATACGGTGGTGGTAGAGGCAAAAATAAAAGAATTTCATACACTGTAAATAATTTATACCATCCACACAGGGGAACAATAACAACTACAAAAAAAAAAAAAAAAAGGTACATAAAATACCTTCTGTAGAAAGAGAAAAGCAGAAGACCAGGTAGCAACTGCTGTATGGAAGGAACGGTAGCTGTGCTATTGAAAAACACCATCAGCTCGGTTATTTTCCACACGAAGAACTGAGAGATAATAACCTCTATGCACAAACGAATCTTGGGCTTTATAAACATGTCAGAAGCATCAAAAGGTATTAGAGTAAGCCACATCCAACTTGGTGATTTATCCTTTACTTGGTCTGAACGCTCCAAAAAGAACCAGAGACCCAGTTTTTCAACACATACCAAAAGCAATGTCTTTTAAAAAGCTTTCCCATCTTACCTTGTACCAGTGACTTGTTTTCCAGAGCTTCAGGGTCATCTCTTTCATTCTTTTACCTTCCAGGAGACTGCATGAAAATTTAATCTTAAGAGTGGACTGAGGTAGACACCGTAGAACCCTCTGTAACCTATCCCAATGGCTAAGTGCCTCCAACATCAGAAATGCCTAACTATAACTAAAAAAGAAATGAAAAGGTGTCCTTGCAATCCACCACCTTCAAACCTGAAAGCTACCTTTGGAAACCACTGAGGTCACAATGCCTTCCTTTCCTAAGGGAATCCTGCTAGAGGAGGAAATGAGGCAAGCCCATAGGGGCCAGCAAGCAACTTTTGACCCTTGTCATCAGCTTTTCAGAACACCCAGAACTGAAGAACCTTTAGTAACCTGATGTTTTCACATCTGCATGTATGAGCACAAGATGTGACAACTTTATATCATTTAATGAAATCACAGGAGGCACCGTTAGCAACTGAGAAAACTGATTGTTCCTGTTGAAGACTCTATACTGAAATGTGATATAAAGGAGATTGCAGTTTTCTCCATTTGCAACAAAGATGAATGGGATATGTTCACTGGAATAAAGTTCTGGAAGATGTAGAATCAGAAAAGTTATTGTTAGCTAGTTACATTTATAGAGATCTCATAATATAATTTTATAGATGAGAAAAATGCTCAAGACACATCTATAGGCCACTATTGTCAGTCCAGGTCTCCAGCCTGCTATCTTCCTGCTTCTCTATCTCCAAAAAGGGGTAATAATATGTATTGACACCAATGCCTTCAAAGACTCCAGCTAAAATCAATTTTGTTTTAGAAGGAAAAAAAAACCTATCATTTTAAAGCCTAAAAAGAACATATCCCTATGCTATAAAATTTTAATCAAAATACTCAATGTTTAAATGTATCAGAAAGCTTGACATTTAAGATAACAAACTAGTAGCTGGGCCTTTAAAGACCACAATTACAGCTTGGCTTTTCTGAGCAGACATAAAACAATCCTCTCTGCTGTACATAACAAAATAATAATGTAATCAATAAAACACATTATTTAGCAAACTGAAACAAACAATAAAATTTATTACCACTTGCTTTAAAAAATATAACTATGTGTGGAATCAGGGAGTATGAAAGGAAAAGGTCAACTTGGAGCAAAATGAACTGTGAAAGATGAAAGGCCATGAAGAAAACATAACTCAAAACCTTCAGGTTGGAAAGACAGTTAACACACATATGTCTAATCACACCTCAAGGTCGTTCAAGGTTATGGTCTAAAGCAATGCAGGCTTTCCATTTAGTGCTGCCCACAGTATAGACAACGACGGGAAGAATCGCTGCTTCCTCAGACTTCCCGTAAAAGTGCAACCTTAGAGAACGTAAAGTGAGCAGTAGAGAATGATCGTCAAAACACATTTTCAGGACTAACTCCTTCCATCTCCCCTCTTATATTGATTTTTTTTTTTTAACTCACTTTGCACTCTCTCAGACAGCTTGCTTGCAGGGAACATCATCTAATGTACCTTATTGATTCAGCAGTACACATTTACATTTGTGTAGAAACTTTTGCTACAGTGCATTTAGTGAACTTTTAATTATTAATGTAGGCTACAAAACCTGAAATGCTTTATTGTAAATTTTTTTTTCCAAATTATGGCAAGAAAATTATCAAAAAATTTCAGCAAATGAACTATGGTAGTTTGCTTCTTCACTCTAAAAAGGCGAGTCAGTGGGCTACGTTTCTGTCAGTAAGAATTTTTTTTTCTAAAGTTAGAATAATAAGCCTGGACAATTCATTGGATGAAAATGTTTTAAATTTTCTTTCTGGAAATATTACTACTGACATGCCCTTAATTTGGCCCTGAGAATGGCAAGCAAGTACTCCATCTCAGTGTTGTCGTAATCAGATTACATAGAGCCACATCAGGTGGGCAAACTTTCAGGTAAAATTGCCACAAAGCTAAGATCCTGTTCCAGTGGCTGCGGACAAAGTGTGAAGTGGTATGCATTGTCTGGTGAGTTACTTTATCTCACTTCAGCTGGTTCTTAATATCCCTCTCTAATGGTCTTCAGCATGGCCCTCTAGTCCTAGGGAAAGGCTCATTCTCACCCAGATACTTTGTACTGGATTAACTATGAAAGTTAAGGGGACTGTCTTAGTTTCCTAGTGCTGCTGTAACAGAAATAACACATATGGGTGGCTTGAAAGAACAGAAATTTATCTTCTTACAGTTTAGTAAGCTACATGTCTGAATTCAGAGCTCTGGCTCTGACAGAATATCCTTGCCTCCTTCAACTTCTGTTCCCCATCAGTGTACAACAGAATGAAACACTGCCAGGTACGGCACCATCCTCACAATCACTGCTATGTTTGAGCCCATTGTTGCAGCCACTGTGTCAATCCATCTCACTGAGGGTCTTCCTCTTTTTTTGCTGGCCTTCTATTTTATCTAGCATGATGCCCTTCTCCATGGATTGGTCCCTCGTAATAACATGTCCAAAGTACTTGAGACGAAGTCTCACCATCTTTGCTTCTAATGAGCATTCCGGCTTCTTCCAAGACAGATTTGTTCATTCTTCTGGTAGTCCATGGTATATTCAATATTCGTTGCCAACACCATAATTTAAAGGCATCAATTCCTTTTCTGACTTCCTTATTCACCGCTCAGATTTTGCATGCACATGAGATGACTGAAAATATTATGGCTTGGATCAGGCAGACCTTAGTCTTTAAAGTGACATCTTTGCTTTTTAACACTTTAAAGAGTCTTTTGCAGCAGATTTGCCCAATGCAATAAGTCATTTGATTTCTTGACTGTTACTCCCATGGGTGTTCATTATGGATCCAAGTAAAATGAAATCCTAGGCAACTTCAATCCTTTCTCCATTTATCATGATGTTCCTTATTAGTCCAGTTGTGAAGGTTTTCTGTTTTCATTATGTTGAGGTATTATAATCCATGCTGAATGCTGTAATCATAGAATATTTCTAATGAAACCCAACTTCACGCTTAGATTTTTAGGGAATAGTGACCAGCAAATATTTTCCTATTTCATCTTATACTTTCCAATACCAAGGTAATAATGTATGAAATAAAATTAAGTATAACCTTTTATAGGTACTTCCAGGACTGTGGATCAAATTTGGAATAATAATTTAAATTTTTATTACAATACACCCATGTTCTTTAGGTTATCACAGTCCTGGTCAACAGCAGAAAGATCTGCCACACCTGCCCTGAATGCTTCCAGATATTGATAGAGGGACTGCATATCTTGGAGCATTTCTGGTAAATACCACACAGCCTGGACACCAGACAAGTGACTAAAGCTATTTCCTCAAGAAAACATTGGTCCAGATCTCCAGAAATTCTCTGTATTGCTTGGCAGTGGCAATGCCTGAACAGTCTGATGGTTTGTACGTTCATCCAAGTCTCACTGGTCTCTTGAGTCTGTGGAATGCTCCTTGCATTTGGTTAACAAGGTTACTAAAGTATTCCAAACAGAAGTATCCCTTCCTCAGAACTAATCTCATTGTCCAAGGGCCCTACCTGTTTGCACAAGTTATATATATTACCAAGAGAGTATGTTTAACATATTTCCATACCGTGAGTGACAACTAAGATAATATATTCAACAAGGGACATGCCTAACCCTCTAGGACAGACCACTTGATTAAAGGTCTGGTATCCACATGTCATCAAACAAGTCATAATTTGGGAATATCATGAATATACCTTGACTTTTATTATTTAAAATTCATGTATAACTAATTTGCCAATCACACTGAACACACAGTGGAACCTTACACAGCAAACAAACCTGATGACATGGGACCTAATTCATATTCTGTTCCACAGCTCATGCAGTTGGTCAGAGTTCTGCCTCACTTGAGTCAATTGATAGGAAAATTGGGATGATGATTTTAAACCACTTTTCTCTTCCACCTAAAGAATTCCTACTTTAATTCAGACCTAACTCCATCCGCATAATTAGCATTCTTTAAACAGGAAAAATCTTACATATTATAATGAAAATGAATACTAAAATGTTACTAGTAAGATGGTATTTTTCAAATATGGTTATAAAGCATTAGAACTGCCATATTTTCTATTTTACAATGTGAATACCTTCAAAAAGCCCCTTAAACTCAGAGAGTTCATGGTAGATAATATAATCCAGTTCTACTCCACACTTCAGGGTTTTTATCAATTGGAATCAACTCAAGGGCACACAAGACGACAACAACAGAGAAAAAGTATTTCATAAATTAGACAACAGCACATTAAATGTAAGAGTCTTTTATCAGTTTTCAACATGACATGTAATACAATCAAGCATGCAGTGAAACGATCGAATAATTTAAAGAAAAGCTCTCTGACATAGAGAAAAAAAATCTTACATGGAAAATGAAACAGGATCCATGCCTCACACCATACACAAAAACAAATTTGACATGGATTAAGGACCTAAATGTACACACTAAAACCATAAAATTCAAGGCAGGGCCAAGATGGCAGTGTAGTCAGATGCTTCCAGTGATCCCTCTTCACAATTGGAGGAAAGATAATCTGTCAGCTCCACTAACCTAGGAAGCTCAGGAAAGAAATGGCTCCTGTCCAGGAATAAATGGTCCATGGACTTTGAATAACTTTCCCTCCTGCATGGACCTATGTGGCCCTTGTTGGCAAACTGCAACGATGTCAGCTGTGTGGTGGAGAGGTGGGTGTTTGATATTTGACACTGCTATGCCTATTAAACACAGTCCTCGCCTATCCACATCAGGGGCATAATGACTGGCGGCTCCACGTATGTCACTCAGCCACCCGCAAAAGGGGTCCAATAATAACTGGTACCCCCAGTCCATACAACCAAAAGCATTGGGTATCCATGGTCCACCTGCAGAACCCACCCACCTATTCACTCTTTGGAACAGGGATGCACTTTCCTCACAGACACTCAGGGGATGGTTGTCAGCCACCTGCATTGTTGAGAGTGTGACCCGCTGGTGAAAACAGATACTGGTACCTACGCCAATCATCCCTGCCCCTCTAAGACTGTAGGACAGAGCCTGTACCACACACTTGATGACCAACTACCTGGAAACCTGAGATGAATCCATACAAGAAAAGTGACTGGACTCCTAGGCTCATATACCTGATAACACCTCTAGCCATCTGGTGACACGACGTTAGAGCTTCAAAGGCAAAAATAGTCAAGCTAGCTCACTCAAGCAACTGATATGGGCATATCAAAACAAAACAAAGCAAGAAGCTAGAATACAGTAAGCAAACAAAACAATCTAGTATAATAACTGACAGATGGCTCGGAGACAATAGTCAATATCAAATCACATAAAGAAGCAGACCATGATTGTTTCATCAAGCTCTCAAAACAAAGAATCAAGGGATCTCCTGGAAGAAGGTGCCTTCCTGGAATTACCAGATGCACAATACAAAAAATTAATACACAGAACTCTTCAAGACATCAGGAAGGAGATAAGGCAAAATGCAGAACAAGCCAAGGAACACACAGATAAAGCAGCTGAAGAAATTAAAAAGGTTATTCAAGAACATAATGAAAAATTTAATAAGATGCAAGAATCCACAGAGAGATAGCAATCAGAAATTCAGAAGATTAACAATAAAATGACAGACAAGTCAACAGAAAGTTAGAGGAACAGAGTTGTGGAAGTGGAAGACAGAATTAGTAACACTGAAGTTAAAACACTTGGCACCAATATATTTGAAGAGAAATCAGATAAAATAATTTAAAAAAAAAAGGAAGAAAACCTAAGAATCATGTGGGACTCTATCAAGAGAAATAACCTATGAGTGATTGGAGTACCAGAACAGAGAGGGACAACAGAAACTACAGAGAGAACTATTGAAGATTTGTTGGCAGAAAACTTCCCTGATATAGTGAAAGATGAGAAGATATCTACCCAAGATGATTATGGAACTCCACATAACATAGATCTTAAAAGAAAGTCACCAAGATATATGATAATCAAACTTGCCAAGAACAAAGATAAAGCGAGAATTTTAAGAGTGGCTAGGGATAAACGAAAAGTCACCTATAAAGAAGAGTCAATAAGAATAAGCTCGGACTACTCAGCAGAAATCCTGCAGGCAAGAATTTTCAGTGAAAATTCTTCCTTTCAGTGAAGGACAGAACATCCAGAAAGAAGCTCAATAAAGACACAGAAGATCTAAATGCCACAATCAACCAATTTGACCTCATAGACATATACAGAACGCTTTACCCAACAGCAGCCAAGTACACTTTCTTTTCTAGTGCACATGGATCATTCTCTAAAACAGGCCACATATTAGGTCATAAAACAAGCCTTGGCAGAATCCAAAAAGCACTGACGGAAAAAAATTGCCAGCCAAGAATCATATATCCAGCAAAACTGTCTCTCAAATATGAAGGCGAGCTTAGGACGTTTCCAGATAAACAGAAGTTTACGGAATTCGTAATAACCAAACCAAAACTACAAGAAATACTAAAGGGAGCTCTCTGGTTAGAAAAGTAATAATATCGGATATCAACCCAAGACTAGAACACATGACAGAGCAACCAGATGTCAGCACAGACAGAGAAGTCACAAAAATGAGACAAGACAAAAAAAACACTCAAAACAGGGAAATAGCAATGTCATTATGTAAAAGAAAACAACATTGGAAAAAAAAAAGAGGGACTAAGAAATGTAGTCATGTATCTTTCACATAGAGGGGAATACAAGGCAATACAAAGAACTAAAAGTTAGGTTTAAACTTAGAAAAATAGGGGTAAATATTAAGGTAACCACAAAAGACACTAAAAATCCTGCTCATCAAAATAAAATACAAGAAAAAAACAGGGACTCAGCAGAAATAAAATCAACAATAATGAATAAAAGGAAAAGACAACATATAAACTACTCAGTACAAAAAATTAAGCGGGAAAAAGAAACTGTCAACAACACACAAAAAAAGACATCAAAATGACAGCACTAAACTCACAAAATAAAACATATAAATATTTACCTATCCATAATTACGCTGAATGTAAATGGACTAAATGCACCAATAAACAAAGAATGGCAGAATGGATAAAACAACACGATCCGTCTATATGCTGCCTACAAGAGACACACCTTAAACTTAGAAACACGAACAAACTAAAACTCACAGGATGGAAAAAATATATCAAGCAAACAATCAAAAAAGAGCAGGAGTGGCAATATGAATTTCTCACAACATAGATTTTAAGGTTAAATCTACCACAAAGGATAAGGAAGGACACTATATAATGATTAAAGGGACAATATATATATTAAATATTTATGCACCAATGACAGGGCTGCAAGATACATAAAACAAACTCTGACAGCACAAAAAAGTGAGATGGACAGCTTCACAATTACAGCAGGAGACTTCAACACACCACTTTCAGTGAAGGACAGAACATCCAGAAAGAAGCTCAATAAAGACACAGAAGATCTAAATGCCACAGTCACCAACTTGACCTCATAGACATATACGGAACACTTTACCCAACAGCAGCCAAGTACACTTTCTTTTCTGGTGCACATGGATCATTCTCGAAAATAGACCACATATTAGGTCATAAAACAAGCCTTAGCAGAATCTAAAATATCGAAATATTACAAAACATCTTCTCTGACCAGAAGGCCAAAAAGGAGAAATCAGTAACGGAAAAAGTAGGAACAAGAAATCAAACGCTTGCAAACTGAACAATACCCTGCTCAAAAAAGACTGTGTTACAGAAGACATTAAGGATGGAATGAAGAAATTCACAGAATCCAGTGAGAATGAAAGCACTTCCTATCAGAACCTTTGGGACATAGCAAAAGCAGCGCTCAGAGGTCAATTTATAACAAAAAATGCAAACATACAAAAAGAAGAAAGGGCCAAAATTAAAAAATTATCCCTAGAACTTGAACAAATAGAAAGAGAGCAACAAAAGAAACCCTCAGGCACCAGGAGAAGGCAAATAATAAAAATTAGATCAGAATTAAATGAAATAGAGAACAGAAAAACAACTGAAAGAGTTAACGAGACCAAAAGCTGGTTCTTTGAAAAAATCAACAAAATCGATAAACCATTGGCCAAACAGGAAAAGAAGCAAATAACCCAAATAAGAAATGAGATGGGCGATACCACAACAGACCGAACTGAAATTAAAAGGATAGTATCAGATTAATATGAAAAATTGTACTCTAACAAATTTGAAGACCTAGAAGAAATTGATGAATTTCTAGAAACATACTACCTACCTAAACTAACACAAACAGAGGTAGGACAACTAAATAGACCCATAACAAAAGAAGAGATTGAAAAGGTTAATTTAAAAACTCCCAACAAAAAAAAACTCCTGGCACAGACGGCTTCACTGCAGAATTCTATCAAACTTTCAGAAAAAAGTTAACACCACTACTAACTAAAGGTATTTCAGGGCATAGAAAAGGACGGAATACTCCCAAACTCATTCTATGAAGCCAGCATATCGCTTATACCAAAACCAGGTAAAGACACCACAAAAAAAAAGAAAATTATAGACCTATATCCCTCATGAACTTAGATGCAAAAATCCTCAACAAAATTCTAGCAAATACAATTCAACAACATACCAAAAAAATAACTCACCATGACGAAGTGGGATCATACCAGGTATGCAGAGATGGTTCAACATTAGAAAAACAATTGATGTAATCCATCATATAAACAAAAGACAAGAACCACGTGATCTTATCAATTGACACAGAAAAGGCATCTGATAAAATTCAATACCCATTCTTGATAAAAAACTCTCCGCAAAATAGGAATAGAAGGAAAAATCCTCAACATAATAAAGGGCATTTATACAAAGCGAACGGCCAACATCATCCTAAATGGAGAGAGTCTGAAAGCATTCCCCTTGAGGTCGGGAGCCAGACAAGGGCGCCCTTTATCACCACTCTTATTCAACATTATGCTGGAGGTCCTAGCCAGAGAAATTAGGCTAGATAAAGAAATAAAGGGCATCCAGATTGGCAAGGTATCTCTATTTGCAGATGACATAATCTTATACACAGAAAACCTTAAAGAATGCTCAAGAAAACTACTGAAACTAATAAAAGAGTTCAGCAGAGTATCAGGATACAAGATAAACATACAAAAATCAGCTGGATTCCTCTACACTAACAAAAAGAACATCTAAGAGGAAATCACCAAATCAATACCATTTACAGTAGCCCCCAAGAAGATACAATACTTAGGAATAATCTTACCAGAGATGTAAAAGACCTATACAAAGAAAACTACAAGACACTACTGCAAGAAACCAGAAGAGACCTACATAAGTGGAAAAATTTACCTTGCTCATGGATAGGAAGATTTAGCATTGTAAAAATAGTTATTCTACCAAAAGCGATCTATAGATACAATGCAAGTTCGATCCAAATTCCAATGACATTTTTTAATGAGATGGAGAAACAAATCACCAAATTCATATGAAAGGGAAAGAGGCACCAGATAAGTAAAGCATTACTGAAAAAGAACAAAGTGGGAGGCCTCATTCTACCTGATTTTAGAACCTATTATACCACCACAGTAGTCAAAACAGCTTTGTACTGGTACAACAACAGATATAGAGACCAATGGAACAGAATTGAGAATCCAGCCATAAATCCATGCACATATGAGCAGCGGATACTTGACAGAGGCCCAAGGTCAGTTAAATGGGGAAAAGACAGTCTCTCAACAAATGGTGCTGGCATAACTGGATAACCATCTGCAAAAAAATGAAACAACACCCATTATCTCACACCATGCACAACAACTAACTCAAAATGGATCTGAGACCTAAATATAAAATCTAAAACCATAAAGATGATGGGAGAAAAAATAGAGACAATGCTAGGAGCCCTCATACATGGCATAAACAGTATATAAAACATTACTACCCATGCACAAACACCAGAAGAGAAGCTAGGTACTGGGAGCTCCTAAAAATCAAACACTTATACTCATCCAAAGACTTCACCAAAAGAATAAAAAGATTACCTACAGACTGGGAAAAAGTTTTTAGCTATGACATTTCCGATCCGCACCTGATCTCTAAAATCTACATGATACTGCAAAAACTCAACTACAAAAAGACAAACAGCTCAATTAAAAAATGGGCAAAGGATACGAACAGACAGTTCACTAAAGTAGACACTCAGGTAGCTAACAGATACATGAGGAAATACTCATGATCACTAGCCATTAGAGAAATGTAAATCAAAACTACAATGAGGTTCCATCTCACTCCAACAAGGCACGCATTAATCCAAAAAACACAAAATAAATGTTGGAGAGGCTGTGGAGAGACTGGAACATTTATACACTGCTGGTGGGAATATCAAATGGTACAACCACTTTGGAAATCGATTTGGCACTTCCTTAAAAAGCTAGAAATAGAACTACTACGGGATCCAACAATCCCACTCCTTGGAACATATTAGAGAAATAAGAGCCTTTACACGAACAGATATATGCACACCCATGTTCACTGCAGCACTGCTTACAACAGCAAAAAAATGGAAGCAACCAAGTTGCCCAACAACAGATGAACAGATAAATTATGGTACATTCACACAATGGGATACTACACATCAATAAAGAAAGACGAATCTGTGAAACATTTCATAACATGGAGGAATCTGGAAGGCATTATGCTGACTGAAATCAGTTAGCTGCAAATGAATAAATATTGTATGAGACCACTATTATAAGAACTCGAGAAATAGTTTTTTAAACAGAGAATATTCTTTGATGGTTACGAGAGGAGGAAGGGAGGGAAGGAGGGAGAGGGGTATTCACTAATTAGATAGTAGACAAGAACTATTTTCGGTGAAGGGAAAGACAACACATGATACAGGAGAGGTCAGCACAACAGGACTAGACAAAAAGCAAAGAAGTTTCCTGAATAAACTGAATGCTTCAAAGGTTAGCATAGCAGGGGCAAGGGTTTGGAGACCATGGTTTCAGGGGACATCTAAGTCAACTGGCATAATAAAATCTATTAAGAAAACATTCTGCATCCCACTTTGGAGAGTGGCATCTGGGTTCTTAAACACTAGCACGTGGCCATCTAAGATGCATCAATTGGTCTCAACCCACCTGGAGCAAAGGAGAAGAACATCAAAGACACAAGGTAATTATGAGCCCAAGAGACAGAAAGAGCCGTATAAACCAGAGACTACATCAATCTGAGACCAGAACTAGATGGTGCCCAGCTACAAGGGGTGACTGCCCTGACAGAGAACACAACAGAGAACCCCTGAGGGAGCAAGAGAGCAGTGGGATGCAGACCTCAAATTCTCGTAAAAAGACGAGACTTAATGGTCTGACTGAGACTAGAAGGACCCTGGAGGTCATGGTCTCCAGACCTTCTGTTAACCTAAGACAGGAACCATTCCTAAAGCCAACTCTTCAGACAGGGGTTGGACTGGATTATGGGATACAAAATGACACTGGTAAGGAGTGAGCTTCTTCCATCAAGTAGACACATAAGACTATCTGGGCAGCTCCAATCTGAATGGGAGATAAGAGGGCAGAAGGGGTCAGAAGCTGGCCGAATGGACACTAAAATAAAGAGCTGAAAGGAGTGTATATAGCAAGATGTATACAAATATATGCATAAAAGGAGTGTGTTTTTATATAAAAAAATATAAAAGGAGTGTATATATCAAGATGTATATAAATTTTTGTATGAGACTGACTTTATTCGTAAACTTTCACTTAAAGCACAATAAAAATTAAAAAAACAAAAATCCTTAAAGAACAAGCAGGGACAATGCTATCTGGCCTAGCTTTCAACAATGGATTATCTAATATAAAAACAAAAGCACAAACAGCAAAAGACAACATAAATAAATGCAACCTCATAAAAATTAAAAACTTTTGTTCATTAAAAGACTAGGCTTTACAAGAAAAAGGTAAAAGATAAGCTACCAACTAGGAGAATATCTCCAGACACCATGTATCTGTTAAGAATCTAATGAACAAAATATACATAAAACTTGGTCAACTTAACAAAAAGACAAATAACCCAATCATAAAATGGGCAACAGACTTGAATAGACATTTCATTAAAGAGGACATTCAAATGGCCACCAGGCTCATGAAAAGATGCTCAGTGTCATTAGCCAGCAGAGAGATGCAAATCAAAACCAGTCAGATACCATTTCACTTCCACTAAAATCCTAAGGAAAAAGAAAACAGAATATAACATATGTTGGTGAGGATGTGGAGAAATTGGAACCCTTATCCACTGCTGGTGGGAATACAAAATGGTACAGTCATTGTGGAAAACAGTGTGGTGGTTGCTCAAAAAACTAAAAATACAACTAGCATATGACCCAGCTTATTCCCCTGCTAGGTATATAGCCAACAGACTTGAAAGCAGAGACTCACAAAGAGATGTGTACACAAATGTTCATTACAGCACTATTCACAACAGCCAAAAGGTGTGAACAAGCTAAATACCCTTCAACAGATAATGGATAAACAAAACATGGTACATACATACAATGGGATACTACTCAGCCAGTAGGAGAAATGAAGTCTTGATACATGGTACAGTATGGAAGGAGCTTGAACACATTATGTTGAGCAAAATAAGCCAATCACAAAAGGACAAATAATGTATGACCTCACTTACATAAAAAGATAAGAAAAAGCAAACTTATACAGACCAAAGTTTATTAGTGGTTTCTAGGGGTGGAAAATGTGGATAAATAGGTTAATGACGATGGAAAAATCACATTAAAGGTAGGGTGGCACAGCTAATTATTGTAACTGCTGTCAATAAGCTGTGCAAGTGTAAAAATTGAACTGGCAAAAGTTGTGTGATAGATACATTTACAACAATAACAACAAAAGGAGTAGCTGTTGAGGCTGCTTATGTTACAACCAAACACCTCATGGGATATGGTTCCTTGGTTTGGATGTTTAGGGTTACGGTTTCATGGGACATCACAGTTAATTCGTCTGAGAACACGTTCAGCACTTCTGTTTTACCTCCTAGTTCATTGCATAGTGCCTGGGGTCTTGCAGGTGGCCATCCAAGACACAACAATTGGTCTCTATCCACCTACAGCAACAGGAAGAAGGACAGTCAAAAACAGGAAGACGTGGAATGTGTGGCTAATTGCCTCCATAAACAACTGCCACTTCTACCATGAGACCAGAATAACTTGATGATGCCCGACTACCATTATTAAATACTTTATCCAAAGATTCCATAGAATCCTGATTAAAAGGTGGGAAATGCAGAACAGAATTTCAAATTCTCATAGACTCTAAACTTTCTTGGGCCATGGAGGGTGGATGAACCCCTGAAACTATTGCCTGAGATAATCTTTAAACCCTAAGCCAAAAATATCCTGAGGCTACCTTAAAATCAAACAATAGGTCTGCCTTGAGCAATATGCTCTTTCAAGAATTATCTATATGGGATCAAATTGACAAGGACAACAAAAAAGATTAGATAAGAACCTTAGGGGCAGTGAGTTTATGTTATTAAGGGAGGAACAACTTAGAAAGGGAGGGTGAGAATGGTTCCACAACTTGAAGAATGTAATCAGTCACTAAATTGTACACGTAGAAGCTGTTGAATTGGTACACATTTTGCTGTGTATATTCCCAACATAAAAATAAAATTAAAATATATCTATATCTTACACTGAAAACATTATTCCATGATTAACAGCCTTTCCCTCATACTATATATAAAATTACAACAGAATTGGTTCTTATGTTATCAACGAAAAGGATTAATTGGTAAAGATATTAACTCTATTTAAATGTCCCACCTCTTATCCACATTTAAAAAGAAACAATGTTTTCATTTACTGCTTTTCAAAAAGAAGTTTCTTCCAAACATAATCCTTTAATTGCCTATCACTACAGATGTTGTGAAAAAGATATATAATACAAGTTAATGTCCAACAGGCAGAAACAGGGTGGCAATAATCCTCAGGTTTGTTCAGTTCCTTTTCATGATACCCGACTACGATAAGCAGATGTTGATGATTTTTCACCTCAAAAAGTCTGAAACCATCTCATCTATTCCCACTAGTTTCACTAAGGAGAAACTGAATTCTTAAGAATGCCCAAAATTCACCCTAATTAAAACTATAAAGGAAGTGACTGTCTTTAAGTCTGCCCATTTCTGCTTTGGAAGTTCTTCCATCCTATTACCTCTCTAAACCTTTTCTCAACTATCACACAGGAGGCTCACCCTTCAAGTTCATGGCTTACAGGATTGCCTCTTTATAGGCAGTGCCCACCATTCTAAACTTTGACTCAAAAAAAAAAAAAAATCTATCTCCCATTTCTTCTGTCTCCTATTGTTTCCTAGGCTTCAACTAGGAAAATAGATTAATTGATTCCAGTTGTTCAATGACCATCTTATACTGATTCATTCATTTAACAAATACCCACTGAGTACTTTCTATGTATGTTTCAGCA
Source organism: Loxodonta africana (assembly GCF_030014295.1). NCBI lineage: Eukaryota > Metazoa > Chordata > Mammalia > Proboscidea > Elephantidae > Loxodonta > Loxodonta africana. The sequence continues at coordinate 62,690,252 of NC_087358.1, forward strand.
CTCTTCTAGATGCTGGAATAGAGTGGTGAACAATACCAGACCAATATTCTTGCCCACACAGGAGGCTGAAATACTGAATTAATAATTCTGTGTGTGTGTGTAATACTAAATGGTTCTCAGAAAATGGAAAAAAAAAATTAGAGAAGAGCTGCTGTGGTGGAGCTTCATTTTAAATAAGATGGTTAGATAAAGTGACAGGTGGATAAAAACCTGAAGAAGGTAAGGGAGTATGTCATATATATGGGGGATATGGCTATATATGGGGGAAGTGATCCAGGCAGATGGAACAGCAGACACATGCCACAAGTCAGAAGTACGTCTATTTGTGAGGAACAGAGATGAGGCCAATGTGTCTACACCAGGGTAACGAGGCAAAGTGTAGCAGGTATTCAAGTCAGGGAGATACCAGTCACCATTGTAAGACTTTGTGTTTACTCTGAATGAGAAGAGAAGCCATTGGAGGGTTTTGAGAAAAGGAGTAACATCACCTAATTTACTTTTTTAAAGAACATCTTTATTGACATATAATTTACATATGATCCAATTCACTCATTTAAAGTGTACATTTCAATGGTTTGTGCAGCCAGCACCACACTCAACAGGAAACTTCCTTTACTCCAAAATGAAACCTGTACCCATTAGCAGTCACTCCCACCCCCAGCACTAGGAAGCCACTATTCTACTGTCTGTCTCTATAGACTTACCTATTATAGGTATTTCATATAAATGGAATGGTGACTTATCTAACTTAGCAGCACATGTACAAGGTCCATCCTTCTTGTACCACGTATCAGTACTTCATCTTATTGTAGAATAGTATTCCATTGTATGTACAGAATACATTTTGTTTATCCTCTCATCAGTTAATGAATACTGGTGGCGTTTCCCCTTCTTAGCTATTATGAATAATGACTCTATGAACATGTGTGTACAGGTATTCGTGTGCATGTATGTTTTCATTTCTATCAGGAAAGAAATTCCTAGGAGTGGAATTGCTGGTACATATGGTAACTCTATGTTTAACATTTTCAGAAATGACTAAACTGTTTTCCAAAGTAGCTGTACCTTTTGCATTCCCACCAGTAGAGTTTCAATTTCTCCATACCCTCACCAACACTTGCTATTACACATATCTTTCATTAAAACTATCATAATGGACACTGATGCAAAAATTTGAGAGCAGTGAATGGAGATGACTGAAAATAACATGATGAACACATTTAATGTCACTAAACTGTACATGTAATAATTGCTGAAATGAAAACTTTTGGTTGGCTATATATTTACAAAAAAAATAATAATAGAAAAGCCATTATAGTGGGTGTGAAGTGGCCACTCACTGTGATTTTAATTTGCATTTCCCAGAATGCTAACAGAAGACCAAAGAAGAATTGATGACTCTGAATTACGGTGCTGGCAAAGAATACTGAATATACTATGGCCTGTCAGAAGGACGGCCAAATCTGTCTTGGCAGAAGAACAGTCAGAATGCTCATTAGAAGCAAGGATGGCAAATGTCATCTCACGTACTTTGGACATGTCATCAGGAGGGACCAATCCCTGGAGAAAGACATCATGCTTAGTAGAGGGTCAACGAATAAACGGGAGACCCTCAACGAGATGGACTGACACGGTGGCTGCAAAACAACAGGCTCAAGCAGAACAATGATCATGAGGATGGCACAGGAACAGGCAGTGTTTTGTTCTGTTGTACACAGGGTTGCTATGAGTCGGAACCAACTCAATGGCACCTAACAACAACAAACGCTAGCAACACTGTGCACCTTTTTGTGTGCTTGTACAGTCTCTATTTGGAGCCCTGGTGGCACAGTGGTTAAGAGCTCAGCTGCTAACCAAAAGGTCAGCAGTTAAAATCCACCAGCTGCTCCTGGGAAGCCCTATGGGGCAGCCCTACTCTGTACTACAGGTCACTATGAATGGGAATCAACAGCAATGGGGTTTTAAGAGCCGGAATCAACTCAATGGCAATGGGTTTTGTTTCGTATTGATCATCTGCATAATCTTCTTTGGAGAAATGTCTATTTATATTCTTTGATCATTCTATAATCGGGTTGTCTTTTTATTGTTGAATTACAGGAGTTCTTTATATAAGCTGGATACAACCCCCTTATCAGATATATGATTTGCAAATATTTTCTCCCATTTTGTCGGTTGCCTTTTCACTTACTTTATGGCATCCTTTCACCATCACTATAATTCAAATACATCAATTCTTCTTCAGGATTCCTTATTCATTGTCCAGCTTTCGCATGCATATGAGACATTTGAAAATACCATGGCTTGGGTCAGGTGCACCTTAGTCCTCAAGGGGACATCTTTGCTTTCTGAATACTAAATACACCATGGACCGCCAGAAGAATGAACAAATCTGTTTTGGAAGAAGTACAGCCAGAATTCTCCTTAGAAGCAAGGATTGCAAGACTTCACCTCATATACTTTGGACATGTTTACCAGAAGCAACCAGTCCCTGGAGAGGGACATCCTTCTAGGTAGAGGGTCAGCAAAAAAGAGGAAGCCACTCAATGAGACAGACTGACACAGTGGCTCTAACAGTTAGCTCAATTATAGCAACGACTGTGAGGATGGTACAGGACCAGACAGTATTTCGTTCTGTTGTACCCAGGGTCACTAAGAGTTGGAGTCAATTCAACAGCACCCAGCAACAATACAATATGGTGTTGTTTAAAGCACAAAATTTTTAATTTTGATGACATTCCAATTTATCTATTTTCTCTTTTATCACTTGTGCTTTTGATTTCATATCTAAGAAGCCATTGCCTAATCCAAAGTCATGAAGATTTGTACGTATGTTTTCTTCTAAGAGTTTTATAGTTTTATCTCTTACATTTGGGTCTTTGATCCATTGTGTGTTAATTTTTGCACACAGTGTGAGTGGTGTCCAACTTCATTCTTTTACATGTGGATGTCCCATTGTTCCAGCATCATTTGTTGTGGGGGGAACCTATTCTTTCACCATTGAATTGTCCTGGCACCCTTGCCAAACTAACTTACATTTCAACAGGATTCCTCTAGCTGGTGTATTGAAAATAGGCCAAATGGGCAAGAGCAGAAGAAGACAGACCCATTAGGAGGCTGTAATAACAAACCAGGTGAGAAATGACGGTGGCTGCACCAGGAGGGTAACAGTGCAAGTGGCAAGAAGTGGTCACATCCTGGATATGTTTTGAAAGTTGAGCTGAGAGAATCTGCTTAGAGATTGGATGTGGGTGTGTGAGACAGAGACAACTAAAAAATACTCCAGTATTTTTTATTTTAAAGTCAGACAGACTGTAGTTTTGGTTTGGGAGGGACTGATATGATCACCCTGATTGCTATATTAAAAATAGACACTAGGGAGGAAAGAAAGGAAATTAAGAAACCAGTGAGAAAGCTACTGTTAGAATCCCTCATTGAAAATGTATTTAAATTTTCATTAGTAACTTCAGAGACATGATGACCAACCCTGAACAAATAATTAGTTGTGAAAACTACAAATTTCACCACAGGTGAGTGGAGAAGATATTCCAGGGTGGGTTGATTTTCAGCCACCTCTCAAACCGCACAAATCTGTGACATTTTTTACTGGAAGACAAGAGAAACACTTTCAAGCAGCTTTTGTGGTACACATTCTAATAGGTCCAGCCCAGGGGGTTCTCAGGCATAAATCCTCAAGTTCTATTAAAGCCTCTCGAGAAGACGGTCAAGACACAATTCAAACATCTCATATCACTGCACTGGATAAAAGCCACCACTGCTCCAGTGTCCCTTGAAGAGACTTAATCTTCCTCCCCTGGCCTCAAGGGAGGCTCTGGTGCAGATAAAGTAAGATAAGTACTACAACATGCAGGGAGGAAACTGGGAGCATTAAAACAGGCTCTTCCTGCATTTAAAAAAAAAAAAAAAGGAGATATTCTTCCAAATTTAGCAGCTTTCTATTGCCTTCTACCCTAGAGGAGATTTCTGTTTCAGTGAAAATCTACTGAGTCCACAGGGCACAAGGAATGGTGCTTGCTAGTGTGCTTTGCAGTAAAGCAGGAGACTTCGAGGCTTCTCTGAAGACACGTTCTGAGCAACCTTCAACTGGGTCTGAAAATCTCTTATGCAAACAGACAAAAAGAGTTCAGCTCAAGACCCTGGTAATGTCCTTCAAGTCATTTTTTTTTCAGTGAACCAGCAGCTAATGAAAAAGCTGTGCCTCAGAGCACTGGAGAGATTCAGAAACAGAGAGGCTAGGATACCACGTCAAGGACTTCCAAGGCATGCTAGGAAGATCTAAATCTATCCCCAGGCCTAGAGACACAACAAGACCGAATAGAATATTGGGACAGGCAATTAAATGTGTAGAGGAACAGAAGATATGTGATGAACCACTGTAAGAAAGGATGTTAAAACAAACAACCCAAATGTAAACAGGAAGACTATTTGCTTCAATTAAGTCTAAGCTACAGGAGTATGAACTTTAATATTTCCTCAGTGTACAGTTCTGCTAGTGCTTTCACTATTATTAAAGCATGTTTATACAGGGTTTGGCTTTTCATCTATTATGGAAAAATTACATCTTGCCAACAGCACTACAGAGGCCTAAACACAGTAAATCCTCCACTGACCTTGAACCCCAGCTAAAGCAAACAGTCACTCTCCTTGGTGCTGAACTGCCGTGAATATAAACTACATCTTCAGTGCATCTTAGCACTTATGGATTACCAACAGGGTACAAGGTTTTCTGGAAGGCAGTGATTGTAGAGGCATTGCAACATGGAGTAAATTCTTAGGGAGATAACCATGAGGGTGTTCAGTGGCGAATGACAATCATTTATTTACTGGGCTCTTTTTTTTAACAGCATGCTGGAAACCTAGCCCCATGGAATAGGTGGCAGGGCAGCAGCAGCCTCTGGTCAAAAGGTTTCAAAAGAGCAGGAGGAGAAGAAGCTGCTGCTTAACAGAAGATACACAAGGGGAGAGGTAACTGCAATAGAAAGTTCAAAGTGGTGAAACATCACAAGACAGATAACAAAAAGAAGAAGAGAGGGTAGGTAGAAAATGACAAAAATGTCAAACAACACCAGCATAATGGCAAAATGACTGAAAAAATACATCGGAATGGCTAATCCATAAAAATATAAAATGGTAAATATACTATAACTGAAATCACAGATGTAAAGGGTGACAACTGAAAGGGAATGGAAGAGAGAGAAGTCAAAACCAGTGGATGAAGGTGGTAGAACTGTGGGAATATCAGTTTTCTTTGAAATTTCCTTTAATTCTATTATAAAAAATACATACACAGCATGCACACACATACACAATGTATTTTAAAGGCAGCTACAGTATATGTGAATGTTCACTGCAACTGTTTGTGATGGTAAAAAGACAGAGGAAAAAACTCAAATGCCCACCTATTAAATAAACTGACAAATCCATAAACAACCTCCTATACCACGTTAAGGGAGCCCTGTGGCACAGTGGTTAAAGCGCTCGGCTGCTAACCAAAAGGTTGGTGGTTTGAACCTGCCAACTGTTAGGAAACTCTATGGGGCAGCTCTACGCTGTCCTACAGGGTTGCTATGAATTGGAATCAACTTGATGACAATGGGTTTGGCCTGGACACCACTTTAAAAACCAAGGTATAGCTATTTGAATTAACGTGAAGATGTGACTATGAGATGAGGCCAGGAGAAATTTTTAACAGCAAGCTGCAAAATAAAAAAAAAAAAATTTTTTTAACAATATACCTGGTATAATCATAAAAAATTTTTTTTTTTACATGAAAATAAGTAATGACATTAATACATGTTGGTGTTTACATAGAAAACAAAGAGTTTGGAGTAACAGACACTAAAAGGAAGGGAAATTATCTGATGAGAGACTTTCACTTTCTACCTGAATGTATTTCTGTAATGTTTGAATTTTGTACAACCTTGTATTACCTGTGTCATTGGAAAAAAGACTTCTTAAATGTATAAATTTAACTAAAATTAAGATAAACTACTGGTATATAGAAACAAAAGGAGCCCTGTGGCACAGTGGTTAAAGAGTTCAGCTGCTAACCGAAAGGTCAGCAGTTCGAACCCATCAGCTATTCTACAGGAGAAAGATGTGGCAGTCTGCTTCCATAAAGATTACAGCCTTGGAAACCCTATGGGGCAGTTCTACTCTGTCCTATAGGGTTGATATGAGTTGGAATTGACTTGACAGCAATGGAATGGGTATATGGAAACAAAGCAGCCGTGGCGGCAGAATGGTTAAGCGATTGGCTGCTAACTGAAAGTTCTGCAGTACAAACGCACAAGCTGCTCTGCAGGAGAAAGATGTGGCAGTTTGCTCCCGTAAAGAGTCACAGCCTTAGAAACTCTATGGGGTAGTTCTACTCTGTCCTACAGAGTCGCTATGAGTCAGAATAGACTCATATAGAAACAAGTGTTTCAGAAGTTTATCTCAGTGGAGTGTTAAACCCTAAGAGATGCCTTGAAGGGCAGGATATAGTTAGGCAGGTATATAATCTGAAGAGTCCCTGGGTGGGACAAACAGTTAAGGGCTCCACTACTAGCACTTGGCTGCTGAAACCCACCCAGAGGCATTTTGGAAGAAGAGACTGATGATCTGCTTCCAAAAGGTCACAGCCAAGGAAAGCGGCCTAGATAGTAACTAACAACAGAACTGAGGGAATGAAAAGAAGTAGTCAAGCTTAGCTCCAACCTGAACAGTCGTTAACCAATCACGCTAAGTTGAGGGGTAGTAGGATGGACAGAATCATCTGAAATTTAAGGTAAAACCAGTTGCCGCTGAGGCAACTCTGACACACAGCAACCCGTGTGTCAAAGTAGAACTGTACTCCATAGGGTTTTGAATGGCTGATTTTTCAGAAAATCAGACTGCCAGGTCTTTCTTCCAAGGCACCTCTGGGTGAACTCGAACTTCCAACCTTTCAGCTAGCAGCCAAGCACATTAACCATTTGCACCACCCAGGGACTCTGAACAGAAAGGTAGAAGAAGATATTTCCAGTGGACAAAGCTATCACTGTTCGTCCACAGAGTTCCGAGAAAAGGTGACGGGGAACTGCTGAAACGCAGAAGAAGTAGGAGGCAAAAAACGGAAAAGTGAAGTCAAGGATTAATGGGTAACAGTAAATAAGATAGGGCAAAAGAAAAACGGGAAGAGAGTAAACAGAATTTATAGGAAGGAGAGGACTTATAAATATGGCCGATTTACCAAAGCACAAGCAATCTGGCACTAGAAGCATTAACCTGAAATCCATCTTCTTGCTTCCAAAAAGCAATCTGAACTTCAAAATATAGTCTGTCTGCCCTTAACCAGGTCAGCAAATTTCAGTTGAAAATCACCATTCCTATAGATCATGTTAGCCTGTGTCATCATGTCTCAGATATTCTTGGGAATCGGGGAAGTTACTCTTTTCAGTTATTGGGCCCTCCCTTCCAATTTAGTAGGCCAGGTAAGCTAACAAGAGGAAGTGATATCCCTCAGGATAAAAAGTCGAAAGATCTATAGGGTTGCTATGAGTCAGAATCGACTCAACAGTAATGGGTTAGAACTAAAAACAGCAAGAATACACATTCATTTTTAAAAAGTCTTTATGAATATTCACCAACATAGATCCCATACTTGGCTATAAAAAGTAGAAAGGTTAGCTCTATCACTCAATTGCACATCACGGCCTCTGCATGCTTTAGGTTCCAATTCTGAGAATGGATCTTACGTGAAAGAATTGTTATGAGATTCAAACGACAGAAAAATAATAGCTCAGTGCCTGGGATGAACAAATGAACCAACATGGAATTGTACTATACAGTACTATTACCATTTGCACAAAAAGAAGGTTTGGGAAAGGTCAAGCAACTTCCTATAAACATCAAAGTTCCCCATTTAATGCTCCAACTGCTGTTATTGTCCCTCCTAAGTAAGCTCCCTGTGTGTCCATAATCACAAACCCAACTTTGAAAGTGTATTTCTGTGTTTTTTGCCCTCTCCTTAGAACCATAAGCTCTGGGATGGTGCCGGCTGTGTGTTCGTAACTTTGTGAGCAGGTAAACAACACACTGACACTCTAAAGCCAAGCACGGAAGAAAGTATTTCTAAGCTTTCCTCAGTCTCAGAGGGAACCTTCACATGCTAATCCCTATCTGATAAAATGGAGAATATCCCAGATCCTTTGGCAATGTTGAGGCCAAAAAGTTCACCTTTTCTGTCTTGGGAACCCAGATGTGAACGAACAATCAAATTGGATACCTTTCACTTGAAGCACATTTTAAGCAGTATCTTCTGGACTTAGATCTACTAAGAGGTCCATTGATAGACTCCATGGAGGTACTTAAACTCAGATGGTAAAAATTAGATCTTTATTTTCCCCAATGTTAAACTGAAATTTAACATTTGCTTCAATTACAAATTCAGGCAACAAACCATATTAGGATTAGCAGTACGTGGGATGTTGTCACTAACAGAAATCACAGGTCTTTCCATATCACATTGCAATTGTTGCTGACATCTCAATACATCATCTGGGTTCATCACCACTTTGCAATTACAGTGGTCATTACACTCACTGTTGTATCTAATATAATATGTTAATAAAGAAGCACATATATTACTACAGTACAAATTTATTTTATTAATAATTTGGTAATGATTTTGATATAATTGGTCCCTTGTCATCCCATGTGTTTTATTTCATGTCTTTATATACTTTACACTGAGAAGCAGTCCAGAGACTCCAACAGACGGCCAAAGATGTCCATGGCACTAAAAAGGTTAGGAGCCTCTGCTCCAAACTACACAGCCCAACAATTTAAAGCATTATGTAGGTAGCAATTCTATTGCTTGCAACTCTTTTAAATGTAAACATGAAAACATCAGTTGATCTACAACCCTTCTGATATGTAGGAGGTACAAACATTAACTAAGAAGTTCAAAATTAATGACATCACTTACATAATAGAGCAGTAGAAGCATGGACCAAGGAGCCCTGGTGGTGTGAACGGTTAAGGGATTGGCTGCAAACTGAAAGGCTGACTGTTCAAACCCACCTAGCCTCGCCCCCTGGGAGAAAAACCTGGCAATCTGCTTGCATAAAGATTACAGTGAATAAAACTCTATGGAGCAGTTCTGTTCTGTCACATTGGGTCAGTATGAGTCAAAATTGACTAGACAGCACATAACAACAAGAAGCATGAAACAGACAATTTGAGTTTTATTTATTATCTCATTAGCACAGTGTTAAAAACAACATAACACTGAGAGTCCAGGACTTGGCTTTAAATCCCATCTTGAATTTACTATCTCTTGCCTTGGGCAAGTCAGTAAATGTCTCTAAGCCTCAGTTTTCTCATCTACAAAATGTGAATGATAATGCCTTCCTCAAGGCATTAAGAGTACTAAATAATACATACAAAGTACTTAGCACAGTACCTGACATAGTAAGTACTCAATAAATTATAGCAATATTACTACATTCTTTTAGTTATTAATGCCATTTAAATCTTATATTGAGAGTGTTTAAGACAACAACTTTTAAAAAATTCTCTAATTAAGAGACAATATAGCATACTGCTTCAGAATATAGACTCTAAAAACTGAGTGCCTGGGTTTGGAATGGAAACCCTGGTGGTGTAGCGGTTAAGTGCTACAGCTGCTAACCAAAAGGCTGGGAGTTTGAATCCACCAGGCGTGCCCTGTAAACTCTACGGGGCAGTTCTACTCTGTCCTACAGGCTCACTATGAGTTGGAATTGACTCAATGGCAACGCGTTTGGTTTTTGGTTTTAGGTTTGGATTTTCCTCTAACACTTACAAGCTGTGTGACCTGGGTAAATTACCTAACTTGTCTGGGCTTCAGTTCCCACACCTGCAAAACGGTGAAATAACAGAATCTACTTTTTTTTTACCCTATTATCCTATAGGGTTATTATGAGGGTCAAATTAGTAACATACGTAAAGCACTTTAAAAAGTGCCTGGTACATGATAAACACTTTGTAATTATCAGCTACTATGAGTCAGAATGGAAACCCTGGTGGTGTAGAGGTTAAGCGCTAAGGCTGCTAACCAAAGGGTCGGCAGTTCGGATCCGCCAGGCTCTCCTTGGAAATCCTATGGGGCAGTTCTACTCTGTCCTATAGGGTCGCTATGAGTCTGAATCTGCTCGACAGCACTGGGTGGGGCTTTATGAGTCAGAATCAATGGCAACTCAACAGCAATGAGTTTTTATTATTATTGGGAGTTCCCTGTGTGCTACAAATAGTTAAACTGGGTATGGCGGTTTGAACCCAGCCAGCGACACTTCAGAAGAAAGGCCTCGCAATCTACTTTTGAAAGGCCACAGCCATAAAAACCCCACAGAGCACAGTCTACTCCGCAGCACGAGGAGTTGCCATGAGTCAGAATCAACTCAAAGCAACAGGTTTGTGGTTTTGCTGTTGTTTTGAATTATTGTTATTGTTGCTGTTATAATTATTATTGTCATTATCACCATCAGTAGTTATTATGTAACAGTTCCTCACCACATTACACAGAGTTTTCTTCCTACTCTAAGCTGAATTTTAGTGAAGATTTATTATAAATATAATGGAAGCAGCCCCATTTGTGTGAAAGTATTTACGTAAACATATTTTGGTGTTAATGAGGGCAAGGCATTAGGCAAATTCAGCTACAATTATTTGCAAGGAGGGACTAAAAAAGACCCCACTTCCTGGGCCTTTGTAACCAAGTAAGAGGCTATGAAGGAAAGAGTCTCTATAGTTTGAAATGCTTTGTATGGCAACAGAGCTGTGCCATATAGGAAAAACCTAACTTTGCTCTTGTAACTTGAAGCAGGTGCCACAGGGGGTCCTCTGTTGTGCAGGCCGGAGCTCACCTTGGAGAAAGGAGCCATGGAAATACTGGGCTTAGCGACAACAGCGAGGGCCATGTCAGCATCACGGGAGCAGAGATGCACCTGTTTCCCAGCAGGGGACTGCCTGGCTCCTCACCTGGCAATTAGTAGGGTTTGACTTAATTTAAAACCTACACAAACCACTGATCTCTGAGAATGTGACTGATGTTATTTTCTGAACAGAGAGTAACACTAGAAACAATAATAATGATAATAATAAGTACTTACATTCGTTCCTCTTCATCTTTCATGGTAGCTGAGTAATTAGTGGCTCAACAACTAGTACTCACAGTAAAGCTATGCAGCAAGTTTCATCATCGTTTTACACACCTCACAAGCTTTAATAATTCAGGTACTGCTGTCAATCTGATCCCACATAGATAGACTGTGAAAGAGCAGCATGCTCAAGGCAGACATTCTTCAGTGGTTAAGCTAAACTATTGTTCGGCTTTAAGAAGACTTCAGGGGATATTTTGGGTTCAAGGTCTAAAGTTTGTCTCAGGGCAATAGCTTCAGAAGTGGGGGAGCAACAACTCAGAAAAGGGCGGTGAGAATGGTTGCACAACTAAAAGAACGTAGTCAATGTCACTGAATCGTACCTGTAGAAACTGCTGAATTGGTATATGTTTTGCTGTGAATATCCTCAACAACAACAACAAAATAAAACTTTTTTTAAAAAAAGAATTTAGGGTACTTTAGTGACTATGACAGTTTACCCTCCTAGCATGTAAGATAATGAATATTAAAATCAGATTATGAAACATACCCCAGTAATTCCAAAAAAATCAGCGCTCATCACCATCCCCAGTAAAAAAAAATGCCCAGTACTCACCAAAAATCAAATACCGAATCTGAGCTCTAACAAGAGTAGAAGGTTACTGAACCACTAGTGCTAAACAAAAGTCAAAAGCGGTCTAGGTTTGCCCCAGATGCGCATAGAGGTGTCCCTCGGATATTTAGTCTTGCAACATACACAGCTAAAAGTACATTCCCAGGAGGGAGAAAAAACAAAAAGCTTCTCTTCCTACAAGGAAAATAAAATTCTGCATATTCTGGCTTTAGTGACTGAAGACTACCAGGTAGTGGAAATATTTACAGTGGAATTGAAGCAGACATGATAATTTGAGGGCTTCGTTCTTCAATGCCCTATCAGTGCCTTACTCACGCCAGTACTATTATTTCCAGTGACCCATAACGGTGTCAGAAGCATGTCGTTCCAGCTGATGGATTAATGGTGCCCTTGAGATGCTGCTTTAACCACTCCAAGAGGCCTTCCAAAGAGGTGGGTCTGGTCTTCAGTGTGTGGGCTACCTGAGCCCAACAGCTCTGACACACCATCCAATCTCCAGTCTGCCGAGCTGGTTCTCAGCCCCACTCTGATGTGGCTCTGCAGCAGAGCACTTTTGGGATTTATATAAAGGCACGATCTCTAATCTGGTACCTTTTGTTAAAGGAGTCCAAAGGTTGACGAATGTGGCCTCTACATGGACAGGATGGGGGGAAGAGCACAGAAGAGAAATCCAGGAATGCACGCATCCATGCACTTGGAGTTTGGGGCCAAACATTGCATGTGATAGAATTTCTTTCTGGCCCATTTAAAGTATTTTCACAGGAGGTGTTCTATCAAACCTTTACCAATGGAAATACCTTTTGTTACTTAACTGATAGTCCTAAATACACTTAATCAGCATAGTCAAGCACACCTCTTCTGTGAAACTCCCAAAAAGAGCTATCATTCAAACTTTGCACCAGGATTATACACCTATTTGGAATAAAGCTATTATGTACATTTTTAGTTTTACATTTTAGTTTGATTTTTTTTTTATTGTACTTTAGATAACGGTTCACAGAAAAAACTAGTTTCTCATCAAACAGAACACACATTTTTCTATGACACTGGTTAACAGCCTCACAACAAGTCAACACTGTCCCTTCTCAACCTTGGGGTCCCTATTACCAGCTTTCCTGTTCCCTCCTGCCCTCCAGTCCCTACTCCAGGGCTGGTACACCCCTTTAGTCTTGTTTGGTTCCATGGGCCTGTTCAATCTTTGGCTGAAGGGTGAACCTCAGGAGTGACCTCATTATTGAGCTGAAAGGGTTTCTGGGGGCCATACTCTCAGGGTTTCTCCAGTCTCTGTCAGGCCAGCAAGTCTGGTCTTTCTTTCTGAGTTAGAATTTTGTTCTGCATTTTTCCACAGCTCTGTCCAGGGCCCTCTATTGTGATCCCTGTCAAAGCAGTCACTGGTGGTAGCCAGGCACCATCCAGTTGTACTAGACTCAGTCTGATGGAGGCCATGGTATATGTGATCAATTGGTCCTTTGGACTAATCTTTCCCTTGTATCTTTAGTTTTCTTCATTCTTCCTTGCTCCCAAAGGAGAGCAGTAGAGAATCCTAGATGGCCGCTCACAGGCTTTTAAGACCCCAGACACTACTCACCAAAGTAGAATGTAGAACATAACATATTCTTTATAAATTATGATATGCCAACTGAGCTAGATATTCCCTGAGATCGTGGTCCCCAGAGCCCTCAGCCCAACAATTCGGTCCCTAAGGGAGTCTGGATGTGTCTATGGAGCTACCATGACCTTGTCTCGTACAGGTTGTGCTGGTTTCCACAGCATTGTGCACTGTTTTACCCTTCACCAAAGTTCCCACTTATCTATTGCCTATTAAGTGTTTCTCCATCCCCACCTCTCCTCTCCCTCGTAACTGTCAAAGATTGCTTTTTTTTTCTTTTGTACATAAACATTTTCATGAGTATTTACGGTAGTTGTCTCATACAATATTTGTCCTTTTGTGATTGACTTATTTAACTGAGTGTAATGTCCTCCAGATTCATCCATGTTATGAGATGCTTCACACATTCATCCTTGTTCTTTATCATTGCATAATACTCCATTGTGTATATGTACCAGTTTGTTTATCCATTTATCTGTTGATGGGCATCTAGGTTGTTTCCATCTTTTTGCTATTGTGAACAATGCTGCAATGAACATGGGTGTGCATATGTCTATTCGTGTGACAACTCTTAGTTCTCTAGGACATATTCCTAGGAGTGGGATTGCTGGACCAAATAGTATTTCTATTTCTAGCTTCCTAAGGAAGCACCATATCAATTTCTAAAATGGTTGTATCATTTTGCATTCCCACCAGCAGTTCCTGAGAGTTCCGATCTCCCGCAGCCTCTCGGACATTTGTTATTTCCTGTATTATAGACTGGTGCCAGTAAGCTGGAGTGAGATGGTACCCCATTGTGGTTTTGATTTGAATTTCTCTAACGGCTAGAGATCTTGAGCATTTCCTCACGTGTCTGTTGGCTGTCTGAATGCCTTCTTCGGTGAAGTGTCTGTTCTTTTCCTTTGCCCATTTTTTAGTTGGATTATTTGCCTTTTTGTTGAAGAGGTGTTGGATTTTCTTGTAGATTTTAGGGATTAGACCTCTGTCTGATTTTTGATACCCCCAAATTTTTTCCCAGTCTCTAGGTTCTCTTTTAACTGTTTTGGTGAAGTCTTTTGATGAGCTTAAGTGTTTAATCTTTAGAAGATCCCAGTTATCTAGGTTATCCTCTGGAGCTTGTATGTTGTTGGTTGTGGTTTGTATCCTGTTAATGCTGCGTATTAGGGCCTCTAGCCTTGACCCTATTTTTTCTTCTATTAATCTCATGGTTTTTGTCTTTATATTTAGGTCTTTGATCCATTTTGAGTTTGTTTTTTTATATGGTATGTGGTATGGGTCCTGTTTCATTTTTTTGCAGATGGACATCCAGTTTTGCCAGCACCATTTGTTAAAAAGACCATCTTTATCCCATTTGGTAGACACCGGACTCTTGTCAAAGATTGGGTGATGATAGGTAGATGGATTTACATGTGGGTTCTCAGTTCTGTTCCATTGGTCAATGTATATGTCGTTGTACCAGTACCAGGCTATTTTGACTACCTTAGCTGTATAGTGGGGTCTGAGGTCAGGTAGTGTTAGTCCTCCTCCTTTGTTCTTCTTCTTCAACAATGCTTTACTTATCCAGGGCTTCTTCCCTTTCCATATAGTTAATAAGTTTTTCCATCTTTTTAAAGAATATTGTTGGTATTTGGATCAGAATTGCATTGTATTTGTAAATCGCTTTGGGTAGAATTGTCATTTTCACAATGTTCAGTCTACCTACCCGTGAGCATGGTATGTTTTTCCACTTATGTAGATCTCTCTAGGTTTATTGCAGGAGTGTTTTGTAGTTTTCTTTGTATAGGTCTTTTACTTTCCTGATTAGATTTATTCCCAAGTATTTTATTTTTTTATGGGCTATTATAAATGGTACCATTTTCCCGATTTGCTTTTCATCATTCCCTTTATTGGTGTATAGGAATCTAACTGATTTTTCTATGCTTACCTTGTATCCTGCTACTGCACTGAATCTTTCTACTAGTTCCAGTAGTTTTCTTGTGGAGTCTTTTGTGTTTTCTATCTTTAGTATCATATCATCTGCAGAGAGGGAGAGTTTAGCTTCTTCATACCAATTTGGATGCCCTTTGTTTCTTGCCTTATTGCTCTAGCTAGGACTTCTAACACAACATTAAATAGGAGTAGTGATAAAGGGGAGCCTTGCCTTTTTCGTGTTCTCAGCGGGAATGTTTTCAGCCTCTCTCTGTTAAGAATGATGTTGGCCATTGGTTTTACATATATGCCCTTTATTATGTTGAATAATTTTCCTTCTATACCTATTTTATTGTTTTTATCAGAAATGAGTGTTGGACTTTGTCGAATGCCTTTTCTGCATAGACCAGATGATCATATGATTCTTTTTATTTATGTGCTGGATTACGTTGATTAATTTTCTAATGTTGAACCATCCTTGCATACCTGGTACGAATCCTACTTGGTTGTGGTGTATTATTTTTTTGATATGCTCCTGAATTCTATTGGTTAGAATTTTGTTGAGAATTTGTGCATCTACACTCATGAGAGATATTGGTCTGTAATTTTCTTTATTTGTGCTCTCTTTGCCTAGTTTTGATATCAGGGTTATGCTGGCTTCATTGAATGCATACGGAAGTATTGCTTCCTTTTCTATGTTCTGAAATAGTTTGAGCAGTACTGGTGTAAGCTCCTCTCTGAAATGTTTGGTAGAATTCTCCAGTAAAGCCACGTGGGACAAG
Organism: Loxodonta africana; assembly: GCF_030014295.1. Lineage (NCBI taxonomy): Eukaryota > Metazoa > Chordata > Mammalia > Proboscidea > Elephantidae > Loxodonta > Loxodonta africana. The sequence goes on from NC_087358.1 coordinate 62,706,305, forward strand.
ACTTTTTTCTGCTGAAGTTTTTTCATGACCTTTTCAATCTCTTCTATTGGTATGAGTCTGTTCAGATTTTCAACATCATTTTGTGTTAGTGTCGGTAGGTAGTGTGTTTCCACAAATTTGTCCATTTCCCTAGGTTTTCAAATTTGTTGGAGTATATTTTTTTTGTAATATTCTGTTATGATCCTTTTTACTTCATTTGGGTCTGTTGTAATGTTCCCCATTTCATTTCTCATTTGGGTTATTTCCATCCTCTCTTGTTTTTCTTTTCTCAATTTGGCCAGTGGTTTGTTGACTTTGTTGATCTTTTCAAAGAACCAACTTTTGGTTTTGTTGATCCTTTCTATTGTTTTCCTATTCTCTATTTCATTTATTCCTGCTCTGATCTTTGTTATTTCCTTTCTTCTGGTGACTGTGGGCTTCTTCTGCTGTTCTCTGTTTGTTCAAGTTGTATGGCTAATGTTTTGATTTTGTCCCTTTTTTCTTTTTGGATGTGTGCATCTAGTGCTATAAATTGACCTCTGAGGACTGCCTTTGCTGTGTCCCAAAGGTTTTGGTATGATATGTTTTCATTCTTGTTTGATTCTAGAAATTTTTTTATTCCATCTCTGATTTCTTCTATTACTGAGTGGTTTTTAAGCAGGGTATTATCTGGTTTCCATGTAACCGATTTTTTTTTCCTTCCTCTTCCTGTTGTTAACTTCTACTTTCATGGCAGTGTGGTCAGAGAATACACTTTTATTATCTCAATGTTTTGGATTTTGTTGAGGGTTGCTCTGTGGCCTAAGATGTGGTCTATTCTGAGAAGATTCCATGTGCATTGGAAAAGAATGTATACTTTGCAGCTGTTGGGTAGAGTGTTCTATATATGTCTATGAGGTCAAATTGGCTGATTGTGCTCTTTAGCTCTTCTATATCTTTGTTCCTTTCTAGATGTTCTGGCCTTTACTGATAGTGGTGTGTTGAAGTTTCCTACTATTATTGTGGAACTGTCAATTTCTCTTCAGTGCTATTAGAGTTTGTTTTATGTATTTTGGAGCACTGCCATTGGGTGAGCAGATGTTTATTATGGTTAAGTCTTCATGATGGATTGTCCCTTTAATCATTGTATAGTGCCTGTCTTTGTTTTTTACAGTGGATTTTGTTTTAAAGTTTATTTTACCTGCAATTAGTATTGCCACTCCTACTCCTTTTTGGTAGTTATTTGCTTGATGTATTTTTTTCCATCCTTTGATTTTCAATAAATTTACGCCTTTGTTTCTAAGGTGGGTCTGTTGTAGACAGCATTATTGATGGATCCTGTTTTTTTATCCATTCTGTCACTCTGTCTCTGTATGGGTGAATTTAGGCCATTTACATTCAGTGTAATTATTGAGAGGTGTGAGTTTATTGCTGTCATTTTGTAGTTGTTTTTTTTTTTTTTTTTTCTTTTGGTGGTGCTAACGTTTTCTTTGTTCCTCTTACTCTCCTGTGCTGAGTTCCTTTTGTTTGTGGATTTCTTTTTCATTTCTTTTGTTTTTATTGAGGTTTTATGTTTTTCTTCTTTATTTTGATGAGTAGGTTTCTCAACTTCTTTGTGGTTACCTTGAAATTTACGTTTTTCTTCCTAGGTTTGAACGAGTCTATTATTACTTGGTGTCACCTTGCCTTCCTCACCATTAACAAGTTCTATATATTTTTTTTATACCTATACTGTTTATTCCCTCCTTTATTGTTCTGACATTGTTCTCATTTACAGATTAACCTCTCTGGTTCCCTGTTGCAATTCTTTTTGTTTTGCATAGTCCCTGAGAGTTCCATTTCCTAGGTTGGTATCTGGCTGGTACAATCCTGTGTCCTAGATACAGGCTGTGGTCTGATGTTGTTCATTGTCAGACCCAAGGACTCCCTTTAATAATTTTCATACATTTGGTTTTGAATTTACATATTCCCTTTATTTCTGTTTATCTGGAAATGTCCTAATTTCACCGTCATATTTAATCAAACGTTTTGCAGGGTGTGTTATTTGTGGTTGGCAATGTTTTTGTTTCAAGGTTTTATATATATTATTCCATTGCCTTCTTGTCTGCATTGTTTCTGCCGAATAATCAGAGTTTAGTCTTATTGTTTCTCCCCTGTATGTAACATTTTGTTTTTCTCAAGATGCTCTCAGGATTTTTTTCTTTGTCTTTGGTGTTAACAAGCGTGATTATGATATGCCTTGGTGTTTTTCTTGGTGTCTATCCTATATGGGGTTCACTGAGCTTCTTGGATGGTCATCATTCATAGTATTAAGGAAGTTTTCTGTCAGCAATTCTTTAATGATCCTCTCTGTGTTTTCCATTTTCTCTCCCTGTTCTGGAATTCTGATCACTTGCAAATTTTTGCTTTTGATTATATCCCACATAATTCTCAGGGTTTCCTCATTTTTCTTCATTCTTTTTTCTGACTTTGCCTCAAATAGAGTTGTATCCAAGTGCCTGTCTTCAATTTCACTGATCCTGTCTTCCATCATTTCAAACCTGCTCCTCAGTCCTCCTATGACACTGTCCATTTCTGAAATCTTGTTGTTTATCTTTTGGATGTATAATTGCTGTTTTTGTATGATTTCTAGTTGTGAAATTATTTTGGCATTTTGTTCCTATATTATTTTTCTAAATTTTTCCCAGTTTTTTTGCCTGTATTTTCCATGAATTTGTCTGCCTTTTCCATAAATTTGTCTATTTTTTCCTCATTTTTGTCTGCTTTTTGCCTCAACTCTTGGATTGCTCTGAATTTCCCGTCAGGTACTTCTAGGACCTTTTCTTCTACTGGAAAGCCATCTGGTGTTTTATTTTGGTTGTCTACTGGAACCATCCTCTCCTGTTTTTTTTTTTTTTAATATGTTTTGATATTGTCTGCTGTCTTCAGGACATTCCGTAGTTATGTCTCCATTTCTTGATCGTAGATTTGTCTGTTTCATCCTGCTTTTTTGTTTTATGTCTGAGCAGGTGGGCTGTGCATTCTTTGCTGTTTGTCCATCTGTAGTTTCGAGACTTTTCACCTCCTTGTCCAATGGGCAGGGTCAGTCACTCCGCTATGGAGCAGCAGGGCAGGTCCAGCTGAAGGGGACAGTCTGGGATGGTTTGTTCATGGCAAGTACTAGGGCTGACAGGGTGGGCCAGGAATCAGTGCCGGGCAGTAGGCTGTGCCTGTGCTGCTCGGAGATGTAATATTCAGCTCATGGTGCAGGTAGGCAGGAAAGAGGGGGGAAGTTGTGATGTATGGACCTAGTATGGGTATGGGAAAGAGGAGAGAGAAACAGAAGCCAAAAACAAACAAAGGAAAACAAAAGAGTGCAAAGAGTGCTTGCATTGGAGTGGAGAGATGAGAACCCAAGAAATGGAGAGAAGCAAAAAACAAAAAGGGAAAAAAGAAAAAAATAATAACTAGATAAAAATGTGGAAAAGACAAGCCCCCAGGAGTCCCAACAGTGCGGCTGTGAAGATCAGGGAAGTCTCTCAGGTTGTGCAGTATAGCCTGGCTAAAGGGGGTATAGATGTCACACAGCACCATGTATTCAGGAGACAGGAAAAGAAAGTAAGTACAGAGAGACAAGAACTGAGAAATGAAGAAAAATAAAAGAAAAAGAGAAAAGAAATGCCCCCAGGGATCCCACCTATGTGGCTGCGCAGATTAGAGGAGTGGCTCCTAGGCCACGCAATGCAGCCCAGCTAGAAGGGGCTCCCAAGTGCGAAAAGAGGAAGAAAACAAACGAACAAAGCAAAACAAATGAAACAAGCGGAAAAAAAAAAAAAAAGCCCCAGGGATCCCATCAGCGTGGTGTCACAGGCCAGGGGAGTAGATCCCCAGTCAAGTGGAGCTTCATAGCCTTTTAAGAAGAAGCAAAGATGGCACACATAGCCAGGTGTTGAGAGAAAGGAGGGGGAGGTGGTGGGAAGCATGGAAGAAACCAAAAGAGATGGAAAGAAACAACACCAGCTCAGGGATCCGCCCAGTATGGATGGGGCAAATCCAGGCAGCCCAGGGCGGAAGCAGTTGCCTCCTGGCCAGGAGACTGCAGCTGGTGGGGAGCAGAGGAAGCTGAAGAGGGAGGGGAAGAAGGGTGGGGTTTAGGAAATCGTACCAGGTGCTCTGTCTCCTGCTGGGAACTTCATGAAGTTGCTTTCCTGTACTCCCTGTCCACCAATCTGCAACGTGGGTGGGGCAAATCCAAGCAGCGCGGATGCTGTACTTCCTGGCCAGCCAAGACACTAGAGCCAACCAGGAAGCTCGGAGGTAGAGCGGCGGGGAGAGGATGGGGGGTGGGAGAGCATGTATTGCTGCTTACCAGGAACTCTGTCTCCTGCTGGGGGCTCCATTAAGCTGCTTTCCCATGCTCCCTGTCAGCTGATCTCTGACAGGTGTCCAAGGTAGTGAATCCGTGCTGTGTTAGCTGATAAGCTGATATCTCTCCTCGCTCTCAGTCCTCTGTCAGTTCCATCTGGTGTTTGGCTGAGTTCTTTATGTCTTCGTTTGACACTTCGAGTTCCAGGAATAACATTTCTCTCTGTTTTACTTAGTTTTTCAGGTCTTTGCTGTGGAGGGATGGCATGGTGCTTCTGTCGGTGGTTTTTTAGTATGTTTTTGTCTTGGTCATGTTCTCTTTTTATTCCCCACATGCCATCTGGTCAATCACAGGACTCTAAATCTTTATCTCCAGAGATTGAAGGCAGTACTTCCCACTGCTTACTGGATTCGTCAGGTTTAAGTACCTCAAATCCAGGGAACTGAAAATTGAATTAATCTTCTCTTTCAGGAACCTACTCCACCACTTGCAGTCTGAATAACGGGGATGACAAATCAAACATCTTTCCCTCACTCTCCTCATCAGACCCATGGTGAAGTCTGTCACTTCTCTGCTCTACAAAGGTGTCAGTTCTGCCTCATCTTTCCATCCTGACCCATAATACCTTTCACCTGGCCCTCCTTACTCCTCATGCAGGCTAATGTAACACTTACTTTAACCTTGGAAGATTTTCCATTTGACCTTCATTCTAGTGTGAAAATAATCTTCTTCAAACATCAATACACACATTCTCACACTAGTTGCCATTGAATCAACTCCAAATCATGGTTATTTAATGTGTGTCAGAGTAGAACTGCACATAGGGTTGTCAATGCCTGATTTTTTGGAAGCGGATCACCAGGACTTTATTCCAAGGCACCTCTGGAGGGACTCAAATCGCCAATCTTTTGGTTAGGAGCTGAGTGTGTTATCCATTTGCACCACTCAGGGACTTGTAAACATAAGTAAGGTCTGTTCATAAGGCTTTCTGCTTCCCAGATTAAATACCTTCAGTGTCTTCCCTATGCCGATAAGTTAAAATCCTAATATTTGAGGATGACAAGACCTCTATAGTCTAGCTCCTGCCTACTTCTCTAGCTTCATTTACCTCCACTGCCACCAGGACCCTACACTCCTCATGAGTCCCCCAAATTTTTGCTATGTTCCTTCACACCTCTCAGTCCTTACTAGCACTGTCTTTGAAATGTTTCCGTAACCAAAACGCTGGAATGTTTTGTCTTTGTAGTAGCTCCAACAAATGCTTATTCATCTTTCCAGTGCAGCTAAGGTCACCTCCCCTATAAAGCCTTTATCAACAATTCCCTCCCTGTGAAAGATTTACCCACTCTTTCCTTTGTGCCCACAAAACCCCCTGTTATCACTCCTGCTCTGCTAGCAGCCACAGCAATTTATTGCACTCTGGTTGTTTAATAGCTTTATTGAAGTATAATTCATATACAATAAATGGCACATTTTAAAGTGTAAGTCTTAACATATGTATATACCTGTGAAACCACCACCACAATCAAAATAATGAACATATCCATTGCCTCCAAAAGTTTCTTATACCTTTTTGTCATCCCTCCCTTCCTCCCTGGTCTTTTCTAGTCCCAGTCAACCACTAATCTGCTTTCTAACATTACAGATTAGCATTTTTGAATGAATAGAGTTTTACATATATGGAATCACACAGTATATATTCTTTCCTTTTGTTTTGTTTTTTCCTTGCTTCTTTCACTCAGCATAATACATTGAGATTCATCCATGTTGTGTGAATCAACAGTTCATTACTTTATATTGCTGAGTTGTTTCAGATTGGATATGTTACAGTGAGTTTAGCCACTCACCTGCTGATGGGCATCTGGGTTGTTTCAAGTATTTGGATATTACACAGAACACTGTTATGAGCATTCATGCACAAGTCTTTGTATGGATACATGCTCTCCTCTGTCTTAGATAAATACCTAGGAGTGGGAAAGACTGAATGATATAATAGGTACATGGTTAACATTTTAAGAAATTCTCAAACTATTTTCCAAAGTGTCTGTACCATTTTATATTCCCACTTTATACTTCCACTAACAGTGTACGAGAGTTCTATTTTCTCCATATCCCTGTCAACATTTGGTATAGTAAATTGTTTTAATTTTAGCCATTCTAATCTGTATGTCATGTTATCTCATTGAGGTTTTAATTTGCATTTCCCTAATGATTAATGATGTTGAGCATCTTTTCCTGTGCTTATTTGCCACCCATATTTCTTCTTTGGTGAATTATCTGTTCAAATTGTTTGCTCATTTTTTTAGTGGGCTGTTTGTTTTCTTGTATGTGTTTAAAGTAATTGATGTATTTTGAGTGCAAGTCCTTTACCACATATATGATTTGAAAATATTTTCTCCAGCCTGTAATTTGTTTTTTCATTTTCTTTACAAGGTCTTTCGAAGTTTTTATAAGTTTGATGAAGTCCAATTTATCAATTTGTTCTTTTATGTACTATGCTTTTGGTATCATATCTAAGAAATATTTGCCCAAGCCAAGGTCAGAAATATTTTCTCCTAGAAATTTCACAGTTTTAGGTTTTACATTTAAGTCTAGGGTCCACTTTAATTTTTGTATATGGTATGAGATATGGATCAACATTCTTTTTTTTTTTTTTTTTGCATAGGAATATCTAACTGTTCCAACATCATTTGTTGAAAAACTATCCTTTCTTCACTGAACTGCTTTTGCACCTTTGTCTAAAATCAGTTGTCTATGTGTATGGGTCTATTTCTGGCTCTCTTGTTCTACTGATCTGTTTTCTACTGGGATACTAGTACCACTCTCTTTTGATGACTATATTTACGAGGTCAAATTTTGGTTGTCCAACTTTGTTCTTCTCTTTCAAAGTTGTTTTGGCTATTCCAGGACCTTTTCATTTCTATATAAATTTTAGAATCAGCTGGTCAGCTTCAAAAACCAATGGCATTTTGATTACAATTACACTGAATCCACAGACCAATTTGAGGAAAAAATGACATTGTAACAATATTGAGACTTCCAACCATGTAGAAGTTTTATCTCTCCTTTTATTTGGATCCTTTTTAATTTCACCCAGCGATATTTTATAGTTTTCGGTGTACAGGTTTTGCACTTCTCTGGTCAGATTTTTCATTAAGTATTTCATATTATGGTGTTATTGTAAATGGTACTGTTTTTTCTTATTTCAATTTCTCCAAGGTCCCCAGTTTCTCTCCCAACACCTTTGCTGAGAGACTAGGAACTGTATAAAGTTGTTAACTGTCTTCCACAGACAATATAGTTAAAAACTTATTTCTAAGAATGAGTGGATATGGGTAACTGCAGCTTTGAACACAAGGACTACAAAGGAATGACCCAGATGGGAAGCTTTGGTCTTGACCAAAGGCAGACCAGAGAACACCGGAATTAAGATAGAAGACATCTCAATGCCCGAGGGGAACAAAGAAAGTTGATCACAGCTACGCACAGGAAAAGGTTCTGTGGAGACATTTAGAACTGCTGAGGGAAAGAAGAGAAGTAAAGACATTCCTGTTTCTACATCTGTTTGAATAAGTCTTTGAGTCCATCAGCCAAATGATTTGGGAAAGATCCTAAGATTTAATGTAAACAGTCTTTCCTAAAACAGTTTCCAAAATGTGAAACAGTATAATCTCTCACCACGTAAGAGGAACTCGGGACCAGTATCAGCACTGCCTCACCTCTCCCTTGGTCTTTATTCATTTAGGCTGATCCCTACTGCTCTTTGGTTTCTCCTTCTTCTTATAACCAGATTCCCCAACAGGAATCCAGTCCCTACATTTCAGAACTGAGACTTAAGCTGGGATATTTCCTCTATGTATTTACTTGAATTTTGAGTGATTAGTCTCAGGTTCTCACTCTACATTCTACCTGTTAATTTATGCTGTCAGTATGACTAATCTGCTTATGTTCTTGTTGACCCTATATCAATAGACAGGATACTTGTAAACAATGCAGCATATTCTGTTTCCTGCACTGAGTCTCCACAATAGAAGGCTCAGAGGTCACATGTCTCTCCATCCCTCACATCACCAGAACGCTATCTATCTGCTGAGGAGAGAAAAGAAAGGATGTCATTGTTACAAACCCCAGGACACAAACCACTTCTCTATACCATGTTGTGCAGAAAACCTCAAAGCACGTTCCTAATTGAAAGGCTTTTTGGTTGAACATGTACGTTTGCAGTCACATCCATATCTCCAGATGACCATCATTGTCAGCAGCATTATCTTTGAGAATGAATGACACGACGGATGAAGGGCAGAAAGAAAGAGAGACACCGGGGAAAGCACACTGAATTAATATCAAAGAATGAAATCTGGTCCAAATTCCCTGAACCTGCCTTCCATCTCTCTATGCTGACATACAAGTCATTCAGGAGGCCTTTGTCACTACCTTTAATCAAGGCCTCGTGTACCTGTGAAGTTCTAAGGTATACAGGCAGTCCCCCAGGTTATGAACGAGATTCGTTCCTTACTCTGCCTTTAAGTTGAATTTGTAGGTCAAAAGAGACACATTAGGTTCTTACTTAGCCTGACTTTAGTGCAAGAAAAGGCTCAAAGACTTTTCGGTGATTTAAAAGCTGCAGGTGCAGCAAGTGAAGGTGACTGTGATGAAGAATTTGTTCTGAGTAGGGGCTGTTTCAATCCCTTCAAAGTGAAGGCAAATTCACAGAACATTAAGAGACAAGTAGGAGTTGTTGGTAATCAGCCATTCCTAACTGGGAACCGCCTGTATTCTTTCTCTTCTCTCTGTCGTTATAAATCATTACCTATGGGCCCTAAATTTTCTTTCACATAAAAAAATATTTTATTTTTATTATGATAATAACACATTTTTACAGTATAAAATTAGAAAACACAATTAAGCATAAATAAGAAAACTGCAATGATCATTAAGCCTACCACTCTGAGATGACCACGGCTAATATTTGGTATGTTCTCCCAGACTTTTCTGTTACAACCTTTTCAACAAAAATAAAAGTATTCTGTAATTTGTTTTATAAGTTATCAAACAGGTAAAATGGAAAGAAGACCTGTCGATTACTTTTTGGTGAACTCTTTGGCAAAATAAAACATCACAGAGAAGTGTTAGACCTTCAACCAAAAGCCTTATAATTATGGTGTGAGATCTGAATTACCTACCATAGTTTATTACTAAAATAAGAGCTAGTAAATAGAGAAATTGTTTACTTAGTAGAAAACTGTACACAGAAGACTGTCATCCAGCCAAACAGGGAACAGTCCAGTCCACAGACAAAGCTCTAAACAGCCTAAAGATACATGTTGCTGACACACAAGCAAGGAAGGGAAATGGACAAGAGTTGAGGCCATGTTGTTGAGATGAAGAAAAAATGGCTAATAAATGAGGTCTGGAAAAAAGATGTGGATGGGGTGGGAGATACAACTCACCACTTGCCATTTTTATGTATATCTCTGTCTCCTACTGGGCTGGAAGTCCTCAGCAGGTACTTATTCCTCTTTTTACCCCCAGTGCCTGGCACTCTGTAAGGATCTGCTGAATTCAAGGGCTATCCCAGAAGCAGTTTAGCGGAAAGCAGATGGGCAGAAACTAGCCTAGGTAACACTTTACATGACACAAAAGATGAAGAATAACCTTCTCTAATTATAAATGTCCCTTCCTGATATAGGCAGAAGTCATCCTGCATATGTTAAAGGTAAATACTCTTGAATTAGCCAGATAATATTAGGGCTCCAGGCATCCTTAACCCAATTTCTTAAGACATCCACACACACACAATTGATTTTCCAACTTCCACTAAGACACACTTGTTTCCAAGGTCTATGTGTATTAGAAAGTAGAACAATGGGTTGAAGATAATAGTACTAGACACTATTATCAAATGATTCTGTTGTGCAGCTTGGATTGGAAACCTTTGATTTAGATTTTAACAATCGTATTTTTACTTTGCAAGGTAGCAGCTTTTCTGTCACTGGAGTTTAAAAAAAAAAAAGGCGAGATGGTTCCTTAATAGGTATTGCAGGCCTGTTTAACCATGGGATAAGAGGTTATATATTATATTATATTTATTATATTATTATATTTATTATATTATTATATTTATTATATTATATTTATTATATTATATTTATTATATTATATTTATATATTATATTTATATATTATATTTATATATTATATTTATATATTATATTTATATATTAATTATATTATATACTATATATTATATACTATATATTATATAATATAATATATAGTATATAATATATATTATATTATATTATATTATATTATATTATATTATATTATATTATATTATATTATATTATATTATATTATATTATATTATATTATATTATATTATATTATATTATATTATATTATATTATATTATATTATATTATATTATATTATATTATATTATATTATATTATTAATTATATTACATAGCAGATAGCAAAAATGGCCTCAATTCTCTGTTCCTCCCTGTAGTCACGTCCTTTGCAATTTGACTTTGCAACTTATCCCAGAAGTAGAGTCTATTTCCCTACCCCCTGAGTCTGGTCTAGCCTTGTGACTTGCTTTGACTAACTAAATACAGGAGAAGTGACCCACACTAGGTTTCAAGAGCCCCTGTAGCTCCTGCCTTCTTATTCTCAGAACGCTGCCCAGCCACCAAGTTATCCTACTGCGCTGGAAGACACAGTGGCTCAGTGACCCTCGCCCCCGCTCCGTTCCCCCAGCCCCAGCTGACAGCCAACCAATCACCAGACACATGAGTGAGATCACTCTAAACCAGCCAGCCCCAAGCCTCCCTGCCACATAACCACAGATGTATGGTCAATCCCAGTCAGGATCTGAGGAACCTGACAGTAGTAGATCAGTAGAACCATCAGCTGGCTCATAAGCCTCAGAGCAATAACAAATGCTTGTTGTTTTAAGTTACGAGCATAATATGCCAAAAGATATCTGATTAAAAACATCCTTCATGAGTCACAGAATCTTAGAGTTAAATTAGAATTTACCTCCATTTAACTTATCCAAGAGTCCCAGGGTGGTGCGAACAGTTAACATGCTCTGCTGCTAACAAAAGTTCTGAGGTTCAAGTCTATGCAAATTAACCTTGGAAGAAAAGGCTTGGTGATCTACTTCCAAAAATTAGCCAATGAATACTCTATTCTGAAACACTTGGGGTCACCATGAGTCAGAGCCAACTCAGTGCAACTAAGTTAACTTACCCAACCCCTTATCCCATGGTTAAACAGGCCTGCAATACCTAATAAGGAACCATCTCGCCTTTTTTTTTTTTTAAACTCCAGTGACAGAAAAGCTGCTACCTTGCAAAGTAAAAAAACAATTGTTAAAATCTAAATCAAAGGCTTCCAATCCAAGCTGCACAACAGAATCATCTGATAAGTGTTTTTAACAGATGCTTTCAGTATAAAAGAAAACCATCCTTACGTTATACAAAAACCTACACTGCTGAGAGTGCCAGGTATAAGAGAGTCCCCTCACCTTTCTTCACCACCAGCTGGACTAGTCATCTTTGGAAAAACACCTTGAAATTACTTCAGATAAATGTAGCAACCTTCAGAGCATTTTTCATATGGAGAGAAAAACCACAGTATTCTATTGTATTTTTATCTACACTTTCACAGAAATATTAGCATGTTACAAATATCAATGTCCCACCCATTGTCTTTAGATGTCTTCTGACTTTCCTGCATCAGACTGGCTGGTTTTCAGAAGAATTTTTTTCTGTGAAGATTCCCCTCTACTTGAATAAAACTGGAATTATTGGTGCAAGTAGAAGGATACTGTTTAAGGTGCATGGTTGTATCTGTAATGGATACAACTGCTGAGATATGTCTACAGGGATAGCTCAGTGTTGGCAAAAGTTTGAAGAATTCACCTGGCAACATTTCCATTAAGTGAGAAACATAAAGCGGCTCGGGGGCAATCTGAACTTCATTTCCTATTCGGTCTCTCACATAGCATGCCTCTCTGCTCCCAACTCTGGGATAAACGTAGGCTACACATGCAGCATCCCACTGCCTCCATGTGCACCTCCCTTCCCACCTGTCCTTTACCTTGGCACTGTCAACAGCCTACTCAGAGAAAGGGAAGAAGGTGTGCAGATTGGGGAGCTATTATTTATGCTACAGGACAGCCAAGTCTCAGTTTTCTGAGATGACTGGGGGTGGGCAAATTAAGCTTTATTTTAACAAACAGATATGAGTTTCTTCCTCATCAACTGTCTCACCTGTTTCATTAACCATGAAATAAAATTTAAATATAACTCCCTAAGACTATGATTATGTTTTATGTGGTAATACTAATAAGCATTGAACTAGCCAAAACACTAGAAAGAAAAGTAGATTCCAGCCAAACAAAAGACAAGCCCATAAAATAAACAATAGCACCTGAGAGGAACATGCTCCTTAGAATAAGCAATTGTAAGAGATTAAAAGGGTTATATTTGCCCAAAAGCAAAGATGACAAGGCTGGAAGGGATACAAAATCAGGATGAAGGGATACAAAATCAGGATGAAGGGATACAAAATCAGGATGAAGGGATACACAATCAGGATGAAAGGAAATGGGAAACCCAAGGTGGAAATGGGGAGAGTGCTGACAGATGTGGGATATGAAGTCATGGATATGAACACTTTAAGTACAAACTATCAAATGAGAATCTAAACTGCTGTATAAACTCACTTAACACATAACTAATAAAAAAAAAAAAAAGAAGAAGAAGAAGAAAGAAAGGCAGAAGGGCAGAGCTGGCCACAACTTGGGTCTCTTCTCTCCAGCAGCAGTAAGCCAGGGTATCTATTTTCGCCAGGTGGAAGTCTATAATCTGGGACAAGCACTTACTTGGAAACCTATGATCCTGAACAGGCACTGTGGATAGCCAATTGTGGGAAATGGGCAAGATGCTGACTCTCTTACTATTTACAATGCAAAATAAGACAACACTTAGACTAACTAAAATCAGAAGATATTTTAAGGGGAAAAAAAAAGGTGTCACAATATACATTTATTTTGATTTATGGAAATTTATATCTTCATTAATGTTATTTAAGGAAAGTGTCTAACTGACTCAGATAATTCTCACTTGTTCATACTAGTGGAACTGATACCATGAATAGTCTCAAATGGCAGACTGTGTGGTTTAACTCTGACTTTTAAATCCAATCTGTCTATTACTGATATATCAATACATGAACATTTTTCAGATTGAACAGAATTCATCATTTCAAAAGTGTTGAGAATCGAAGAAAGTCATTTTGTCTACCCCCTCCTCATTTTGCACCCAGAGAATCTTAAGCTTAAAATGTTTAAGAAACTTGCACAGTTGTTAAATGGAAGATTTAGGCCTTAACCTAACTATTCCAACTGGCATCATGAAGTAGAGCTCTGAGAACGACATTCAAAAGAAGCCTGAAGACCAATGAGCTTCTCAGCCAGTTTCTTCCCTCCCCAACTCCACCTTCAGTTCATCCCTCAAGCCTTATTCATGACTCGAAATACCAGTTACAAACATCTACTTATAGGTAAAGACTCGATTGATTCCAAACCACAACTGAATAGGACTTAACATCTCTCTCCATGGCTGTTGATTTATATTTTCCTTGAGGAAGTAGTAATTCCGATTTAAAGAAAACTTTATTGGAAATTTTGCTAGCACAGAACAAACTAAAGGAGCCCTGGTGGAGCAATGGTTAAGTGCTCAGCTGTTAGCCAAAAAGTTTGCAGTTTGAACCCACCCCGCAGCTCCGTAAGACGAAAGACCTGGTGATCTGTATTCTGTAAAAATTAAGCCTAGAAAATCCTATGGAGCAGCTCTATTCTACCCCATCACATGGGGTCACTATGAGTGAAAAGTCAACTCGGTGGCACTTTACAACAACAAAAGAACATATGAGTTTTTGTAAGGCAATAATGCAAGGGAGATAACATGACCACTTAAATATAAAACCTGACACTACCTAAAAATAGAGTTACATGTTATCACAGATACACATGACTCACAGAGAATTTGTAACCTAAACATATGAGAATTTATCTTGTTCCTGAAGAATTCCAAAGGAGATTCCACAGCTTTTCACAACATTCCCTGGTAGCACATTTCAATGTTTTTCTCTCTCACCTCATAAAACATTTATTTAAAATCTGCCTGATGCAGCTTAACGGGCATAGTGTTTATTCTAATTTTGCCAAAATGAAGTCGGTGAAGATAAAAACAGGGAATAGAGTGCCTTCCAAATGTCAGCCCAGATCCAAATCAAACCAAACCCACCGCCATCTAATCGAGTCCATTCCAATTCATAGGGACCCTTAGGATGGAGTAGAACTGCCCCATTGGGTTTTCAAGATTGTAAATCTTTACAGAAGCAGACTGCCACTTCTTTCTCCTGCAGAGCAGCTAGTGGGTTTGAACCACCTACCTTTCAGTTAGCAGCCAAGCACTTTTCACCCCAGGCAGTTGGAGGAAAAAAAATCCCAAAAACAACCTCTCCCAAAACCCAGCGCCCAACTCCGGCATATCGCTGAAAACATTTTCAAACATAAAAAACTAAAATGATTGGGAGAGTTACAGAAATCCTTAAGATGTTTGTGAAAGGAAATGCCACTTAAACAGAGGACCTTATGTTCCACAATGAAACATCCTAATAAACCCAGCAGAGAAATGAGCCCACTTGTAACAGCACAACCAGGAGCCAGGATAACTACGATAGAAACACTTTATTTCAAATCATGAAAAGAGTTACACTTGATCTCCTTGTTAGCAGGGGCTGTGCAGACAGCAACATTTACTGTGAAATGCAGGGGCAGATAACAGCTGATTTGAAAAGGGATTGTGTAAATCTAGTTAAAGAGCAACTTTAGAAGATTATTTTCAATTACTGAGATAACATCATGGCTCTCAGAAAAGAAAAAATGGAAAGGTTTGTTCTTTACACCACATACAGTGTACAAAATCTAACAAAACTGACTGCTTTCAAGCAGTAAGATCAGCCAACAGCCAACATGGTTTACCTCCACTTTACCCCCTTCACGTCATTTTTCAATTATTTCTAACACTTTCTCAGTTCTGTGAAAAAAAAAAAAAAAAGGAATTTTCAAACCAAGAGAAACAGCTTAAGATCACCAACTCCCTCAGAATAATCGCAAAGCTTTTAGATTTCCAAGTGCCAAGTATACATACACTGAGAGGCCAATAACTTAGGACTAGGTACTGCAGTAACAGCACACCTGTGGGAAGGTGATGAAACAGCACTGGCTTCACCTGCCAGAACACATACCTGAGAACACCTGGGCCTCGGCCCTGCCCACTTCATCCTAATGTATCCAGGGGCACACATACTCACACACATACACTGACCAAAATATACGTTACAACTCTAGCTAAATGGGATAACCTTGCCAAATGAAATCTCTAGTCATACTCTTCAACACAGCTTGTGTAAAACAAGCAAACAAAAAAAAAAAAAACCAAACTAGTTACTTCTGAGTCAATTCTGACTCATGGTGACCTCATGAGTGTCACAGAGGAACTGTGCTCCATAGGTTTTCAATGGCTGATTTTTTTTTTTTAATTGTGGTTTAGATGATGGTTTACAGAACAAATTATTTTCTCATTAAACAATTAAAACACATATTGTTTTGTGACATTGGTTGTCAACCCCATGATATGTCAACATTCCCCCTTCTCCACCTTGGGTTCCCCATTACCAATATTCCTGTTCCCTCCTGCCTTCTTGTCCTTGCTCCTGGGCTGGTGTGCCCATTTAGTCTCATTTTGTTTTATGGGCCTGTGTGAACCTCAGAAGTAATTTCAGTACCGAGTTAAAAGGGCGTCCATGGGCCATACTCTTGGGGTTTCTCTAGTCTCTGTCAGACCAGTAAGTTTGGTCTTTTGTGTGTGTGTGTGAGTTAGAATTTTGTTCTACATTTATCTCCAGCTTTGTCTGAGACACCCTATTGAGATCCCTGTCAGGGCAGTCAGTAGTGGCAGCCAGGCACCATCTAGCTGTGCTGGACTCAGTCTGGTGGAGACTGTGGTAGTTATGGTCCATTAGTCCTTTGGACTAATCCTTCCCTTGTGTCTTAGTCATCTGGTGCTGCTGTAACAGAAGTACCACAAGTGGATGGCTTTAACAAAGAGAAGTTTATTTTCTCACAGTTGAGTAGGCTAAACATTCAAATTTAGGGTGTCAGCTCCAGGGGAAGGCTTTTTCTCTCTGTCGGCTCTGGAGGAAGGTCCTTGTCCTCAATCTTTCCATGGTCAAGGAGCTTCTCAGGTGCAGGAATCCCGGGTCCAAAGGATGCGCTCTGCTCCTGGTGTTGCTCTCTTGGTGGTATGAGGTCCCCAACGCTCTACTTGCTTCCCCTTCCTTTTATCTCTTGAGAGAGATAAAAGGCGGTGCAGGCCCTACCCCAGAGAAATTCCCTTTACATTGGATCAGTGAGGTGACCTGAGTAAGGGCGGTGTTACAATCCCAGCCTAATCCTCTTCACATAAAATTACAATCACAAAATGGCCTAACCAAGTTGATACACAGTTTTTTAGGGGGACATAATTCAATCCATGACATCTTGTGTCTTTGGTTTTCTTCATTCTCCCCTGCTCCAGATGGAGTGGAACCAGTTAAGTATCTTAGCTGACCACTCATAAGCTTTTAAAGACCCCGGTCACTACTCACCAAAGTAGGATGCAGAACATTTTCTTTATAAACCATGTTATGCCAAATAAGCTAGATGTCCCCTGAGACCATGGTCTCCAGCCCTCAGCCCAGTAATTCGGTCCCTCAGGGAACTGGGATGTGTGTACGAACTTCCATGACCTTCAATGGCTGATTTTTCAGAAGCAGATCACCAGGACTTTCTTCCGAGGCACCTCTAGATGGACTCAAACCTCCAACCCTTCAAATAGCAGCCAAATGTTTAACCATTGGCACCACTCTAGGACTCCATGGTTTGTATAACCAAAACAAAAACCAAACCTGTTGCCATTGAGTTGATCCTGACTCACAGTGAACCTACAGGACAGGGCAGCACTGCCCCATAGAGTTTCCAAGGAGCGCCTGGTAGATTCCTTTTGGTTAGCAGCCGTAGCACATAACCACTATGCCACCAGGGTTTCCATGGTTTATATAGAGGGTGATAATGATGTATTTAAAACTAACAAAAAAAACAAACAAAAAACAACTAACAACAAAGAACCTAGTAAAGGAAGAAGCACTGGACTAGAAAGCAGAAAACCCTGTGCCATCTCAGCTCTGTCATCTGCAAGTTTTGTGGCCTTTCCAAGCTTCATCTCCCCATGCTCTCTGCATGTTCTCGGTGCACCAGCCACTTACTACTATCTGCAGACATATCACGTTCTCATGTGCCTCTGTGTCTCTGCTTTGAAGCCTAGCTTAATTCTCATCTTCTCTATGAACAGGACTTCAATTCCCTTGTCAGAATGATCATGCCTCACTTTGCATTTCTCCAACACTTTGTGATTATCTGCATCATAATGAACATCACACAGGGTTAGTTACAATCCGCATTCTATGCATATCCTCTGGTAGACTATGTGCTTCTCAAGGCCAGAGAGGATTTCATCTTTGTATATTCAGAGCTGTCATATCATTAGGATGTACTCAGTCGATATTTTTAAATATATAATGAAGGAATGAACTACAAACAGACTTCACCAAATTTTAATTTCACTGCCTTTAAAACAGAGATGATAATCATTGCTAGGTTCACTCAGAAGTCACAATGATCAAAAGATGAGATGAAGACCTGGATAAGTAAAGCATTACTGAAGAAGAACAGAGTGAGAGGCCTCATTTAGAACCTATGATACCACCACAGTAGTCAAAACAGCCTGGTATTGGTATAATAACAGACACATAGACCAAAAGAACAGAATTGAGAATTCAGATATAAATTCATCCACCTATGAGCAGCAAATACTTGACAAAGGCCCAAAGTCCATTAAATGAGGGAAAAGACTGTATCTTTAACAAATAGTGCTGGCTTAAGTGGATATTTATCCACAAAAAAATGAAACAGGACCCATACCTCACACCATATGCAAAAACCAACTCAAAATGAATCAAAGACCTAAATATAAAATCTAAAATGATAAAGATCACAGAAGAAAAAATAAGGACAATGCTAAGGGTCCTAATACATGGCATTAATAGTATACAAACCATAACTTACAATGTACCAACACCAGAAGAGAAATTAGATAACTGGGAGCTCCTAAAAATCAAACACTTATGCTCATCAAAAGACTTCACCAAAAGAGCAAAAAGAGAACCTACATACTGTGAAAAAATTTTTGACTACGACATATCCGATAAGGCTCTAATTTCTAAAATCTATAAGACACTGCAACACCTCAACAACAAAAAAATGAATAATCCAGTTAAAAAATGGGCAAAGGTATGAACAGACACTTCATCAAAGAAGACATTCAGGTGGCTAACAGATACATGAGGAAATGCTCACAATCATTAGCCATTAGAAAAATGCAGATCGAAACTACAACGATACCATCTCACCCCCAACAATGCTGGCACTAATCCAAAAAAACACAAAAGAACAAATGTTGGAGAGGTTGCGGGGAGACTGGAACTCTTATGCACTGCTGGTGGGAATGTAAAATGGTACAAACACTTTGGAAAATGATATGGCACTTCCTTAAAAAGCTAGAAATAGAAATATACGATCCAGCAATCCCATTCCTAGGAATATACCCTAGAGAAATGAGAGCTCTTACACGAACAGACATATGCACACCCATGTTCACTGCAGCATTATTCACAACAGCAAAAAGATGGAAACAACATAAATGTCCATCAGCAGATGAATGGATAAACAAATTACGGTACATACACACAATGGAATACTATGCAATGATAAAGAACAATGATGAATCTACAAAACATCTCACAACATGGATCAGTCTGAAGGGCATTACACTGATTGAAATAAGTCAGTCACAAAAAGACAAATGTTGTATAAGATCACTATTATAAGCACTCAAGAACAGATTTACACACAGAAAAAAGTATTCTTTGATGGTTATGAGGGTGGGGAGGGAGGGGAAGAGGAAATCACTAACTAGATAGTAAACAAGAGTCAATTTCAGTGAAGGGAAGGACAATACACAATACAGGGGAAGTCAGCACAACTGGACCAAGGCAAAAGCACAGAATTTTCCTAGACATATCCAGACACTTTGAGGGACACAGTAGCTGGGGCTGGGGCCTGGGGACCACAGTCTCAGGGGACATCTAGGTCAACTGGCATAACATAGTTTATAAAGAAAATGTTCTATATCCCACTTTAGTGAGTAGCGTCTGGGGTCTAAAAAGCTTGTGAGCGGCCATTTAAGATTTGTCTATTGGTCCCATCCCACCCAGAGAAAAGGAGAAGAAAATCAAGGACACAAGGAAAATATTAGCCCAAAGGACTAAAGGATCAAATGAACTCTACCAGCCTGAGACCAGAAGAATTAGATGGTGCCTAGCTACCACCAAATGACTGCCTTGACAGAAACACAACAGTGTGGCCCAGCCAGAGCAAGATAAAAATGTAGAACAGAATTCAAATTCACATAAATAGACTAGACTTAATGGTCTGACAGAGACTGAAGGAATTTGCGAAGCAATGGCCCCTCGATGCTCTGTTAACCCAGAAGTGGAACTATTCCCAAAGTACACTTTTCAGATAAAGAATAGGCAGGCCTATAAAACGAAAAATAATGCACGTGAGGAACATGCTTCTTAGTTCAATCAAATATACAAGATCCAATGGGCAGTTCCTGTCCAAAAGCAGGATGAGAAGGCGGAAGGGACAGGAACTGTACAAATGGACATAGGGAACTGGGGCGGAAAAGGGTAGAGTGTTGTCACATTGTGGGAATTGCAACCAATGTAACAAAACAGTACATGGATAAATTTTTTAACGAGGAATTAACCTGAGCTGTAAACTTTCATCCTGAGTACAATAAAAAATTAAATTAAAAAAAGATGAGATGATCCTTTACATATCATTAAGTACTGTATGTTTGTAATTAATGATCATACAGACTCAGTCATTCAAATAGAACAAGGGGACGCTGCATTGTTTCAAATCAGGAAAGGTGTGCATCAGGGTTGTATTCTTTCACTATACTTATTCAATCTGTATGCTAAACCAATAATCTGAGAACCAGCACCAAATGAGGAAGAATGTACCATCAGGATTGGAGAAAGATTCATTAACAATCTGAGATATGCAGATGACACAACCTTGCTTGCTGAAAGTGAAGAGGACTTGACACACTGATGAAGATCAAAGACCATAGCCTTCAGTATGGATTAGACCTCAACATAAAGAAAACAAAAATTCTCACAACTGGACTAGTAAGCAACATCATGATAAATGGAGAAAAGACTGAAGTTGTCAAGGATTTCATTTTACTTGACTCCACAATCAACACCCATGGAAGCAGTAGTCAAGAAATTAAATGACCTATTACACTGGGCAAACATGCTGCAAAAAGACCCCTTTAACGTGCCAAAAAGCAAAGATGTCACCTTAAGGACTAAGGTGTACCTTACCCAAGCCATGGTATTCTCAATAGCCTCATATGCATGTGAAAACTGGACAGTGAATAAGGAAGACAAAGGAGAACTGATGCATTTGAATTATGGTGTTGGCAAAGAATACTGACTATACCATGGAGCACCAGAAGAATGAACAAATCTCTCTCAGAAGAAGTACAGCCCGAACGCTCCTTAGAAGAGAAGACAGTGATGCTTCATCTCACGTACTTTGGACATGTTATCAGGAGGGACTGGTCTCTGGAGAAAGACATCATGCTTGGTAAAGTAAAGGGTCAGCGAAAAAGAGGAAGACCCTCGAGGAGATGGAATGACACGGCAGCTACGCCAACGGGCTCAAACATAGCAATGACCGTGAAGATGGTGCAGGACTGGGCAGTGGTTTGTTCTGTTGCACGTGGGGTCGCTATGAGCTGGAACCTACTCGATGGCACCTAACAACAGCAATGATTATAATAAAGATGGTAATGTTAAAAAATGTCATAATGCACAAATATAGTATCATGGCTTAGTATACAGTACAAAAGTTATCAATTCCCATATATACCACATGCCTACACTCATTTCAGTTTCAATGTTTTTCTCAGAAAGAAAATGTAAGAATTTAGCAACAGGTAAATTCCCATCCAAAAAGTGTGCTTACGGCACTAGAACTAAATATCTAAAAACAGGAGAATCATTAAAGTCACTTTACACGTGCTTCTCTTCCCATTAATTAGACAAATGTTTCTGCTTGGATGTATGTCTACACACAGAGTCCACTCAGTGGCATAAACTGGACACCGCATATTCCACTCCCATGTTGCAATCTCAAAACATTATTAAGGCAAAACTGCATTTCTCTGGAAGAGCAAGTCCAGGAGGCATGAAAGAGTTGAGGCATCTCTTTGAAGAGAAAAAGATAACTGAGGGATTTGGAAGGGGAGCAATGGCACCGATAATGATCTCATATTTCAAGTGTAGGTATCTGAAGATTATATGTTAAACATTTCTCTTCAAACACCTCTTCTTTCTAGCCAAAATGCACTCTTATCGCAGATAGAGAATTTTCTCATTTGATCAAGACCACTGCTGTGGCAATTAAAAAAAAAAATGGCAATAACAAAGCTTAAAGCAGTTTCATGTGCTTGAGGAAGCATAGTATCCAGGCCATGCCTTCATGGCAAAGCACCAGAACCCTCTCTGACCTGAGACCAATGGGGCAGTCTCATGGCTGTAGCTCCATTGTAGTGAGATTAGCGTTTGTACACTAAAGTCAAAAACCTACCAGCTCACAACTGTTCCCTTATTTATATTTCGTGATTATTTTAAGGTGACAACTCTAAAATTATGTTGAAGTCCCAATGTTCCCATTGCTCAGAAGAGCTAAACAGAACTAGTTTCTAAACTTGTAGACACAGCTGAGTTCAAGATACAGCCTGTAAGAGTTAACTAATCTCATCATTGGATGGAGGATGGGAGGATGGGAACTGAGCGCTCTCCCTAAAAGGATGAAAAGGATGTCCCAGCTGCAAGCTATCATAAGCTAGTTGGCCCATCATCTGCCCGGCTGTAGCTGTATCCAAGTCTCAGCTCACCCAAAGAGATTCACACTCTCGTGGTGCCAAAATGAATGTCTCTCTTAAAAAAAAAAAAAAAGGAAGGAAAAAAAACCCAATTGAAAATAACTCTCTAATCTGCACCCTTTCAATAGAACTGAAGTGCACTTCACCAGCACAGAGCACTGGCATCTTGAATTAGCAGAGAACTATTTTTAACACATGAAGGATAAGATATGAAATTAGTTTCACGGGGAATGAGAACCTCGGAGATTATCTACGTTGCCTTAATTACTTTGACTCACCATTAATTTAGGTTTCCTAGGGTACTAAATATTTCATGCTAAGATTTTGAGACTAAAGAGACATGAGCACCAGTGTGGAGCACTGGAAGTTTGTCAGCAGCAGCATCTTCAGCCCTGAAACACATATGCCCCGTTGGGTATCAAGGGCCATTCACGGGTGCTGTGCTCCATGACTTTTCAGTTACTGTTTCTGTGTTTTTAACCCTGGGACTAGAATCCCTGCCCTGAAGTATGCAGGGAGCCAAACTTTATTCCACTTCTGTTTTACTCTTCGGCCAATAACATTACCAGCGCTCACAGCTACTCCTAGCAACTGCCAAATAGGACAGGAAGCCATTGCCTCTAGCGAAGGAAAGAAAAGTTTAGGCTGCACATTTAAAGAAAGTTTCTAATGAACAGCGCAATTGTGCAAGAGTCAATTCCCAATAAAGGTGACCAAGGAGATAACTGTAGAGGTACTCTGTAACGGGCTCATTAGTGCATCAGTGGGAAAGAATGCACTCAGCTCTCACCAAAGCACTTACAGTGAGCAGGGTCTGCCATATACAGCTGGGCCCTTGCCAAAGCCCTGTACTCTCCCCTATGGCTCTTAATCAGTTGTCCATTGGCAGATGCCACAAACACGGGCAGTGCGTAGCAGCTGGCAGGAACCTGAGGGGAGCAATACACTTGCTGCCAGATGCCATAAGAGACTCACTAGGACCACTCAATCTGTCAGAGCCCTCTAGCTTCACGTGGCATTTGACAATTACAGAGGGGGAGGAGACAGAGAAACTAAGGGAGCTGGAGCCCTTTAACTGCCAATACTTTCCTTCACTAAGTACTCTACACCCTAACCGTCTCTTTTTTGGTATAAATGAATTTTTAGTTTAATAAATTACGGTTTTATTTATAAGTTGCCCTTTTTTTTCTCTTCTTGATTAGGATATTGTCTGGCTTGATTGATCCATATCCATCTAGCATTCTGAACCCAAATAAGCAGAGCAGCCAAGTTCAGACATCTCCAAAATGCCACCACTTCTCTACTCTGTAATAAAATTTTCCGTCAGGGAAATGGGTTTCTATGACAAACATTTCTAATCTAACAATAATTATTTATAATTCTTCAGCATATTTATAGCTTTAAGGCATGCTATATCACTGCATCATTTTTAAACCATTTTTTTATTGTGGTGAATATATCTGCAATATTTGCAGTTTCAACAAGCTTCACGTGTACAGTTCAGTGACATTAAATATGTTCTTCAACCATCACCAATAACCATTCCTGAATTTCACCATCAGCCCTAATGGAAGCTCAGTGTCCCCTAAGTGTTTTCCTTTCCCCCATCCTATATTATTTTTTTTATATTATTTTATCTTGTCTAACTTTATCATTTGGCACCTTTCCATATATCTATCTTGTTCATGAAAACTCCCAACTTTCAGAGTCATTTCCCACAGGTAAGGTTGTTTCCTTTGTCATCATTTCTCCAAATTCCTTGTTTTCTGACTAGATTACACACCCCATTTGGTCCATTTACAATTTTGGTGATGTTTACCCTTAACAATTCTCAGGTCAATCTCTTCAATGCCATCTCTCCATTTCAGTATTAGATACTGTAGTCCTTCTTTTGTATTATCCGTTAAAACAAAGCAAGTTGCTATTAATAATTTCTATTCTGGAGAAGCAGCAGCATCCTGAAGCACACAATGGAAGAAAAAGTTCAAAATTCTTGGTTCTTCTACTTACGAGGTATGACAGTGACCAAATTAAACTCTCTGAGCTTTGTTTTCCTCTTATTATCAATATTAAAAAAGGTGTCATGATGATTAAATAGGGTAGCATAGGCAATCATGCCTGGAAATGCTCAAAAGACGCAGTTAATTGATACTCTTAGGTCTTCTTCTAGGTTTCCATTCAAATGTTCTTCTCATCTGCGTTAATAAAAACTAACCCAGCAAATAGCATCTCCCTGTCACTGGATCTTTGAAAGCATGTCATCTTAATGAGCTTCTCCACTCACTTCTCAGAAAGATGACCAAGCTACACAAGGTCTTGTTGTTGTTGTTAGGTGCTATTGAGTCAGTTCCGACTCATAGCGACCCTATGCACAACAGAACGAAACACTGCCCAGTCCTGAGCCATCCTGACAATCGTTGTTATGCTTGAGCTCATTGTTGCAGCCACTGTGTCAATCCACCTCGTTGAGGGTCTTCCTCTTTTCCACTGACCCTGTACTCTGCCAAGCATGATGTCCTTCTCCAGGGACTCATCCCTCCTGACAACATGCCCAAAGTATCTAAGACGCAGTCTCGCCATCCTTGCCTCTAAGGAGCATTCTGGTTGTACTTCTTCCAAGACAGATTTGTTCGTTCCTTTAGCAGTCCACGGTATATTCAATATTCTTCGCCAACACAACACAATTCAAAGGCATCAATTCTTCTTCGGTCCTCCTTATTCCCTGTCCAGCTTTCACATGCATATGATGTGATTGAAAATACTATGGCTTGGGTCAGGCGCACCTTAGTCTTCAAGGTGACATCTTTGCTCTTCAACACTTTAAAGAGGTCCTTTACAGCAGATTTACCCAATGCAGTGCATCTTTTGATTTCTCGACTGCTGCTTCCATGGCTGTTGACTGTGGATCCGAGAAAAATGAAATCCTTGACAACTTCAATCTTTTCTCCATTTATCATGATGTTGCTCATTGGTCCAGTTGTGAGGATTTTTGTCCTCTTTAGTTGAGGTGAAATCCATACAGAAGGCTGTGGTCTTTGATCTTCATTAATAAGTGCTTCAAGTCCTCTTCACTTTCAGCAAGCAAGGTTGTGTCACCTGCATAACGCAGGTTGTTAATGAGTCTTCCTCCAATCCTGATGCCCTGTTCTTCTTCATATAGTCCAGCTTCTTGGATTATTTGCTCAGCATACAGATTGAATAGGTACGCTGAAAGAATACAACCCTGACGCACACCTTTCCTGACTTTAAACCAATCAGTATCCCCTTGTTCTGTCCAAACAACTGCCTCTTGATCTATGTAAAGGTTCCTCATGAGCACGATTAAGTGTTCTGGAATTCCCATTCTTTGCAATGTTATCCAAATCGCCAATTTCTAAGTTAATTTTTTTTCCACCAAATTCAACTACACGCAGTTCCAAAATACTGCACTAAAGTGCACAGGGTGAATCCGTGACTGACTATCTGCTCCCAGCACTTTCAATTATGCCTCACTGGTCTGTATATCAAGGAGCCCTGGTGGTGCACTGGGTAAGTGCCCAGCTGCCAGTAAAAAGATTGTCAGTTTGAACCCACTAGCTGCTGCTTGGGAGAAAGATTTGGCAGTCTGCTTCCATAAAGGTTACAGTTTTAGAAACCCTATAGGGCTATAGGGTTACTGTGAGTCGGAATCAAATCAAAGGCAATGGGTTTTTGGTTTTGGTCTGTATATCACACACTAGACTGCTGAGGTGGCCAGTAGCAGAATGATTGTAGGGCATATGCCAATGACGAGATACAGGTGGGCAGCTGGCGCTCCTACTCTGGACCATCATCCAACATGCACTAGGTTTGCAGCTTATAGGTGTTTTTTGCCTTCCTAGTGAAACAGTTTTTACACCACAGAAGTCTGGATTAACCCCTAATATTGTCACTTCATATTTCTCTTGCTTAGAGAAACTGTGTCACCTGAAATTCTGCTTTAACTCTTAAGTCTCTACTTACAGATTCAGAGGCTAAAAAAAAAAAAAGCTCACAACTGACAGTTGAGGGATGTCAATGTATAAATGCCAAAAGCATGCTTTTATGGCTTAGATGATTTATGATTATTAAAATGTAAGATGAGGCATGCCTTGTGTTATGGATTGAATTATGTTCCTCAAAATAGGTGCTGTAATCCGAGCCTCTATACCTGTGACTACAATTCTGTTTGGGACTAGTCTTTGTTATGTTAATGAGACAGAATTAGTGTAGGTGTATCTTGAGTCAATCTCTTTTGAGATGTAAGAGATTAAACAAACAAGCTGAGAGAGAAGGGGTGAGACAGATGCCAAGACACATGGAGATCTCCAAGGGACCAAGAAGCAAAAGCCGAAGAGAGGAGGACCTTCCTCCAGAGCTGACAGAAAGACAAAGCCTTGCCCTAGAGCTGGCACCCTGAATTCAGACTCCTACCCTCCTAAACTGTGAAAAAATACATTTGTTTGTTAAAGCCACCCATTTATGGTATTCTGTTATCGCAGCACTAGATACCTGACACTTTGTGATCCAGCAATCCTTCTGAGAATTTACCCAAATAAGATCATGAAACAATTGCAAAATGGAGCATGTACAAGCAGGCTTAAAGCAGCAATGACTTGTAGAATGAAACATTGGAAACAAATGTCTGTCAGTAAGCCTAGAGTAAACCATGCTACTCTACTCTGACGCCATGAGCTGCATCTTCAGCAGCCATTATCCCTTCTCCTTTTCTAACAGAATGCTGAGTTTGGACAAGATTAGCATAAACTTCCACCTAAACCTAAAGCAATCAGAAAATGGCATTTCCCTGGTCATATAACCTAAGATAGGCCAAGTAGAAGGAACCCTAGGACTTTAGTTTGGTGGTTAAGAGAATGGAAGCTCTCTTACTCTCAACAGGAAAACGGGCCCCTATAGCTGCCACCATTTTACTACCATGAGAAGCATGAAAAAGAATAGGAAAATTATAAAAAAAATAAATTCTAAATCCTGATTAAATTGTACCTAAAGCCCCATCCACTGGATTTTTCATTATATTCTTATAATTTAAGCTAGTTTGTCCTGAGATTTGTGTTACTTACAACGGAAAGCATTCAATGAAAATATTCAGTCATTAAAAAGATGTACTTATTGACACGGAAAGATGGCTGCCACATGTTCTTAGAAAAAAAATAACAGATTACAGAATAGTACATACAACAAGATCCCATATTTTTAGAATTTTATGTGTATATGGTGTGTATGTGAGCATACGTATTAGAGAGAGAGAGAGACCTGGAAGAATTTCCGTTTCCTTTTTGTATTCTTCTGTATTATTTGCTCTCATATAACAACATGGATTTTTGTGGGAGAAAAATTAAGCTTTAAAAAAGGAAAAGCTGGCTATTTACTGATTCCGTGTTTAGTATAAAATAAAATGGACAGCTTTGCCTCATGTCTCTTTCCAAACTTAAGTGTTCCAGGGGAAAAAAAAAATCAAAGGAAGTAGCCAGGCGCTCAAAATATTATTTCATTATAAAATTCCATGATGAAGCAATGAAACCACTTTAAGACCCAGATTTATACGTGCTGGAAAAGCACCACAACCAGAGGTACAGGAGTGGAAATAACATTAATCAACATGAGACGTCCTCTTCCAGAAGCTGAGCATTTCATGTTCCTAAAAGGAAGTAGAATCATCATGGGGGAAGGGCAGCAGATTCAGACAGAGCAATGACACAGCTGCATCCAGGAAGATCACACGCCTTTGAGGCCACTCAAAGGCTAAAAGGGATGGCTGATTTGGGCACTATTAACGTGGGGGTAGATTCCTGGGTAGCTCAGATAGTTTGAACTCGACTACTAAGCTGAAGGTTTGGCAGTTCAAACCCACCTAGGAGCACTACAGAAGAAAAGACCTAGTGATCTGCTTCTGTAAAAATTATGGCCAAGAAAATCCTATGGAGCAGTTCTACTCTGCAACTCAGGGGGTCCCATGAGTAGGAATCGACTTGATGGCAACAGATTTTTTATTTTGGTTTTGGGGATAGAGATTTAAAAAACCCGGAGAGAGATAGGGGATTTAATCCCTGACTACTGATGGATATTCACATCCCTTTCACAGGCTAAATCCCTAAGAACCTGGCCCTTCCCTCAGCAATGGGACCTTATTCCACTCACTTCATGCTCTCCAGAGGTAACTGTTTCAAGCAAACTAGAGGACTAGATGGCCTGGGTGGCCCCTTTCAGTTCTAAAATTATAATTAATTTGAACACATTACATTAATTGTTGTTGGGGGAATTATTTGAGAGATTTCCAAACACCACTGGAAGTGTTCCAGATTCAGGCTAAGAGGTAAATCGAGGTAAGAAACACCTACCAAAGCAAACGAGAAAATAGAAGTTAATGACAAAATCTTGATTTGTTTATCGGTGATTCTTACTATAACTTGCTGGATCTTCCAACGAAAATATCTAAAAAAATCCTGCTTCTAAAATCTGTTAATTGGTGCATACATCATTTGAAAGTAATAGGAATCTTGTACAATAGGTCATAAGTTACTACACTGTACTTACATTGGAGCCCTGGTTAAGAGCTTGGCTGCAAACCAAAAGGTCAACAGTTCAAATCCACCAGCCACTCCTTGGAAACCCTATGGGGCAGTTCTGCTCTGTCCTATAGCGTCACTATGATTTGGAATTGACTAGATGACAACAGGTTTTTATGTGCACTTAAAGATCCCTGCTGGCATGGTGGTTAAGTATTCCACTGCTAACCGAAACGTCGGTGGTTCAAACCTACCAGCTGCTCCACAGGAGAAAGATATGACAGTCTCCTTCTCTAAAGATTTACAGCCTTAGAAACACTATGGGGCAGTTCTACTCTGTCCTATAGGGTCACTATGAGTCAAAACTGACTTGATGGCAGTGGGTTTGGTACTTCTATCACCATTTAATTCTGGGACAGTCACAGTACTGCAAGAAAGGAAATGATCAAAAATAAACACCAGCCACCAAATTATTTATGTTACATATTTGGCTTTGGGATAAGGTTAAAGGTCCCTACTCTAAAAAGCATCTTTCCCACGCAAAATTACAAGCATGCACTAGGGTTATCCATTTGTCTATTCTTTGTCAGGTTCTAATTCACTTCCACTTCGACATACTGTTGGTGGCCTTTGATGTGACAGGGCATCCGAACAGGAAAGACACAACAATCAGTGGTTCTCAAACCTCAGTTCCAGTAAGAATTCCTCAGGGATCCCCTCCAGCCTTTCTGCATCACCGCTTTGAGGTGGGCTCACACAGCTACGCTTTCAACAAACAGGTGAATCTGATTAGGATACTGTCTTAGTCATCTAGTGCTGCTGTTAACAGAAATACCACAAGTGCATGGCTTTAAAAAGGAGAAATTGATTCTTTCACAGTCTAGTACCTCTAAGTCCAAATTCAGGGCACCAGCTCCAGGGGAAGGCTTTCTCTCTGTCAGCTCTGGAGGAAGGTCCTTGTCATCAATCTTCCCCTGGACAAGGAGCTTCTCAGGTACAGACACCCTGGGTCCGAAGGACACGCTCTGCTCCCAGTGTTGCTTTCTTGGTGGTATGAGGTCCCCTTGTCTCTCTGCTCGCTTTTATATCACAAAAGAGATTGGCTTAAGACACTATCTAATCTTGTAGATATTATCAATATAACCACCGCTAATTCATGTCATTAACGTCACAGCGATAGGATTTACGACACACAGGGAAATCACATCAGCTGACAAAATGGTAGACAATCATACAATAATGGGAATCATGGCCTAACCAAGTTGACACATATTTTGGGAGGACAGAATTCAATTCATGACAGGTATGGATCATCCTCTGGGAAACAATGATATAATTACAAGATGAATTAATCACTTATAGATCATCCAACTTGATTATGTACCTCTATCTTGGATCAGTCCACGCTTCTCCATCTAAATAGCCACTACCCTTGAAAAGCCACCACCACCATCTCTCCTCACACTTGACAATAACTTCCACACTGGTTCTCTTGCTTTCAGTTTTGCCCCTCTCCAATCCCTTCTCCAGACACTGGTCAGAGACATATGTACAAATCAGACCACATCACTCCCCTCAAAACCCTTACTAGTTCCCCATTTCTCTCAGCATAAAACCCAAAATTTTCAGCTTGGCCAACATTGTTGTCAGTTGGTGTCGAGTCAGCTCCGACTCATGGCAACTCCATGTACAACAGAATGAAATGTTGTCCGGTTCTGTGCTACCTTCCTGATGATTGGTATGTTGAGCCTATCTTCCAGTACTATATCAGACAATATTCTATTGTGATCCACAGGGTTTTCATTGGCTCATTTTTGGAAGGAGACTACCAGGCTTTTCTTCCTAGTCTGTCTCAGCCTGGAAGATTTACTTAAACCCAGCTACCATGGGTGATCCTGCTAGTATTTGAAATACCTGTGGCATAGCTTCCAACACCACAGCAACATGCAAGCCAACACACTATGACAAGCTGACAGACAAGTGGAGGTCTGGCATAATCAAGCCCTAACCTACATCTCAGCACCCTCATTTCAAGCCAGTTCCATCCTCACTCTCTAAGCTCCAGCCACACTGGCCATCTTTCAGTTACTCCAAAAGCCAAGCTCTTTCTCATGTCTGGGCTTCACACATTGGCCTCCCCATCTGGATAACCACAATCACCATTTAGGTCTTAATTTATAAATTACTCTCCCATACAAGCCTTCCCTGACCATTCTACTGTCATTATATCCTTCAGAGAAACCTGTTCTATTCTAAGTATTTACCATGAGTTTCAATTATACAGTCATTTTTGTGTTTATTTATTGTCTTTTCCAGGACACTGTGACTCCCAGGACAGGACAGATGATGACGCTCCTCGCTACAGTATTCCCAGCCCCCAGTGTGGGTCTGGCACTGTAAACACCTGTTCACTGGCACAGTGACTACCTATCACGCTTTCCTTGAAAAACCTTAAGTCTCAAATACAAAATAAGTATCAAGCAAGTTTGCATTATGTGAGATTTAAAATACAGACATCACGATATACGCACTACAGGACGGAACCTTGAAAACATGTTGAGCAAAGGAAGTCAGCTGCAAAAGAATACTGTATGATCTTGTTTATATGAAATAAGCAAATATACAGAAACCAAAGATTATAAGTGGCTATCAGGGGTGAGAGGGAAGGGGTAAGAGGCAGTTTTTTGCTTAGGGGGCACAGAGTTTATGTTAATGGAGGCGGATGATTTGGAAAAGGAGGGTGAGAATGGTTGCACAACTTGGAGAATATAATCGATGTCAATGAACTGTACATGTAGAAATCGTTGAGATTATGTATGTTTTGTTATGTACATTTTCACCACAAAAAATATATAGATGTCACCATTATTCTTTTAATATGTAGATGAGAAAAATCAGTAACTGCTTAGGGTCAATCAACACAATATAGAGCACATCAATGAATGCAGAGAAAACAACTTCTATACCTTCCACAGCACCTATGTTGCGTTTCTTGACAGAAACAAGTTCCTAGTGCCTGCGAAAGTTCCATTTAAAAATTCTCTCCTCATGCCACTGCACATTACTGAGTAATAAGGAAAGAAAAGGAGGCTACAGCAGAGAATGATGCAAGTGAAATGGATGAAAGACTAGACTTTGGAAAGTTACCACACAAACTGTTGGAGGCTCTCACATAGGCACGGCTCTCTTGAAGGAAGGCGTACAGAGTACTACCAGGCGAAAAATACCCTGAATTCAGTCAGTTCTAAGAGATGACGGGAAAGAGGAGAACTCACAAAAGGAGAAGGCGTAATCAGTGCTTTGTTACCAAACTGTTCTTTAGTGATTACAGGTGTGCAAGTGATTTATTTTTTCCAATCCTGTGAAAATTTGTCCATGAGAGTGAAGTGTGTCTTAATTACTTGTCTTCCAAGCTTATGCCTTTTTTTTTTTTTTTGGTGGGGGGGTCTTTTTTTTTTGTACTTTAGATGAAGGTTTACAGGACTAGTTTCTCATTAAACAGTACACATACTGTTTTATGACATTGGTTAACAACCCCACGACATGTCAACACTCTCCCTTCTCGACCTTGGTTTTCCTATTACCAGCTTTTCTGTCCCCTCCTTCTAGTCCTTGCCCCTGGGCTGCTGTGCCCCTTTAGTCTCATTCTGTTTTATAGGCCTGTCTAATCTTTGGCTGAAGAGTGAACCTCGGGAGTGACTTCATTACTGAGCTAAAAGGATATGTGGGGCCATACTCTCAAGGTTTCTCCAGTCTCTGTCAGGCCAGTAAGTCTGATGCTTATGCCCATTTAGAACAAGCTTTTCTTTTTCCATTGTCAGCTCACTAGGAGCGGTCTAATCCACAATGCTCCCACCTAGCACTCATGACATCTGATGCTTACAGAGAGCACAGGCAAGTGGGGGGCCTTGCAGGCAGGTTCAAAAAGATCCATCTGTTCATAACTGTGTGCACCAGTCCCCAGCCCATCACCACTGCAAGGGCCAGAGACTATCAGGACCTGAACACATTTACTTCCCATGCCATGGACAACGCTTTGAATTTTTCCAGGCCCCAGGTGTATACACCTGGTGGTGATTTGCATGGCTGTTAATTTTAAGACTATCTCCATATGTGCTACAATACCTAAATTTACTGCTCTTGGCATCTAAGGAGGGAGCACCAATAATTGGGTGGTTCATGTGTCCTTTTTAACTTCTTTGTCAGAGACAGTTCTAAAACCTGTTCCTTGTTAGAGCTCCAGCTCCTAGCTGAAGGGAAAAATTTTCTCTGAGGGCCAGAGTGCCCAAAGCAGCCAACTATGGGGCCAATATGGTAGCAACCAAGAAGACTCCTCTCCAAAAGGGGAAGGTGCCTGAGCAGTCACAACACAGCCCCATCCCCATCCCTAAGGATATCAAGTTGCTCTTTTCTGCCCCCTTTTTTCAAGGCAGTATGTGTGGCCACCATGGTGGCCCCCAGCTTTGTTTCCTCTGACATGCCCTCTTAATTGGCTTTATACTTGAAGATGCTACTTCAGTCCTGTTTTCTTCTTTCTACAGGTTTCTCTGATTGGTATAATGAGGGTGGAGTGGTCAAGGAAGTCTTGGATGGGAGAGTAATATATAAATAAAGACCTGAAGGGTGATTGGAGTTGCCCAGGTTGTGGGTCCCATGGTTGAAGCCCAGATTTGAGAAGAAGCTTGGCTTTCAGAATAACTGAAAGATGGTCAAAGCATTCTTATTGATGTTCTTTACCATTGTTTTTGTTACAGAATCAAATATATTCCTACCGGAGATGAAGTGAAGGAGTCTGATAGTACACATGAAAGAATCCATAGGCACGAAAGTGAAGTGCCAGCAAAACCAAACTCTATGTAGCAGAGGTATGACCTGTAATCTGAAGGATATTCAGAAGTGAGTCATGAGACCAAACTATTAATACAGACACATGTAGATGAGGTCAGTAAGGACTACTGGCAGAAAATAAGTCAGAAAATGAAGGGTTCAAGGACAGAACAGCAAATACATTGGGAGGGGATGCTAAAATGCCAAATTATTTGACAAAGGTAAATTCATGCTCAGGAAACCAGAGAAAAGTAGGGGATGAACAGTCAGTAAAGGAAGGATAATAACTGGTCGAAGCAGCGAGATTATAAATGTGGGTTTTACCCCACGTGGGGCTAGTAATATTTTTGCAGTGGAAGAAGCCAGAATGTCAGAAGAGGAAGGCCTCATCAGAATTAAACCATTCCATGCTTTGAGTATAGAGCCCTGGTGGTGCAGTCATTAAGAGCTCAGTGGCTAACCAAAAGGTCAGCAGTTCAAATCCACCAGCTGCTCCATGGAAACCCTTTGGGGCAGTTCCACTCTGTCCTATAGGGTCACTACCAGTCAGAATAGACTCAATGGCAACAGGTTTGGGTTGGTTTGGTTATGCTCTGAGTCATGGGGGAATGTCTAACTAGGAAAAGAGAAACCACTTCTCCAGGGGGGAAACTTAGTACAGAGAATTGGCTTCTTGGGTGATGGAGGAGAAGGGAACCTAACACAGGATAGTGAGGTGATCTAGAAATTAGCAAGAGCAGGGAGCTGACACCTCCCCTCAGCTGGAGAGACAACAGCAGAAAGTGGTGTTGTTGGAGTCCAGGTCCAAGGTCACTTGAGACAACTCGAACCAGAGAAGACTGCTGAGCGGGAGCAGTGCACCCCCTCTGCCAGGTGGGGTGGTCTGAAGCTGAGAGGAAACAGAAAAACTACCCTGGCTTTGCCCTCTTCCCTCCAGTCTCCAAAAAAAAAAAAAAAAAAAACTTTTTTTTTTTTTTCTCCAGTCTCCCAGCAGTGCCTCCCATGGGCTAAACATAGGAACGCAGCTGATTCAGAAATCTGGGAAAGCAGCCTGCAGGGTGAGCCCACTTAATGCAGAGCAGAAGAGGGGAAGGGCAAGGAAACCTGCCACCCAGCACAAAAGGGATAGACAGAAATGCTGGAACAAGGAAGCAAAGCTAGAGTGAGCTGTAACCAGCAAGCTTCTTTTACAACAGACACACCCTCAAAAGGTTTGCTTATTACCATACAGTAGCCACAAAGGCGTGAATAGAGTGGAAGCTGTACCTTGTAGAATAGCCCACTGCCCTTCCTGCCACAGTCAGCTGGCCCCTGATGTTGCTCTGCACAATCCTGGAGTGGGAAGGGGATTTGGGAACATACTACCCTTTCCTCAGTTACAATTAAACTGGTACTAGTCCAAACAGGTGATTTTTTTTTTCCCAAATTTCTAGAACGAAGAAGGCTCTTTTAAGAAGACAAAAAAAATATTTGTGTAATACCTAAATTAATAAGTCTTTTCTCTTTCTGCTGTGTTTTACCTACAGTGTCTAACGCTTCTTTCATACTTACATGCTCAGGTATTTTACTGCCACAACTCTTTGTTCTTCTCATTAAGCAAGGCTCAGTAAGCTCTTTGCTGACCCATTCTACAACCTCTCATAATTCCATCTTCTTTGGCATTGACTCAATGCTACTTTTGCAGAAACATGATGGTGCCAGGTTGTTCCCGTTTGATTATTCAGCCTTTGCTTTTCTGACTACAGAGGGAGCTGGAATATTAGTATTTGTATATGGGACAATGAGAAGGCTGCCTGATCTTATTTCATATTATCTAACAAACTTTACCCTGCTCATTTCATAATTAAGCATCTAGTTCAAAATGGCTCTCTCATGGATTTTTTCTTCCTCCCACCCTCTGTGCCCTTTGATCTCCTTTGGAGGCTGGTGGCCTAAGAAGGGCAAGAGAAACTGTACTAAAAAGCCTGGCATTCATTCTGACAGAACAAAAGAAAGGAGCCAGCCCCACCCCCTGCTACCACTCATTCACTTAGCTAAAATACAGGCCATTAGAGCAGCAGGGAAAACAATAGATATAAGTGCATAAGAGTCCTGCTAGGGCTTCCAGACGCTGAAAACCCCACTGCCTGAAGGCGGATGAAAATCACCTCTTGGCAAGAGTAAAAAAAAAATCACTATTCATCATGAAATGGACACGCATCACAGACATTGCTCCAAAGCTCCTTCTTACAAGTCCACAAATCCTTCCTGTAAAATATAACTTTGTCTCTTTAATGATCTACTAGTGAATTATTTATATTCTCAATTTATCTTTCCTTCTTCTTTTTTTTTTTTTCTTCTTTTATTTATGCCCAGAATTGTACTACTTAACCGTATAAAGCCTGACTAAGATTACAGGCAAGGCCGACAATTCCCAGCCCTCTAAGGGCGCCAAGCCTAATGGGCAGAACAGAGCTGTGGTGCAGGGTAGGCGACTGAAAGCTCTAGATTAGGGGTGGCAGTGAGCTAAGTGATCATACACCACAGACCTCTATGTCACGCTGGCTTTTCCAGACAACTTTCCCTAAAACTCGGTCTTGAACCCATCGCCATGGCTACTACCTTGGTTTACATGCTCATCGTTGCTTGCCTGCGCAGTGCCATTTGTAGCTGGTCTCCATGCCCCTCAATTCTCCCTCCCATCAATCCATTCCCTACACACCTCCTAGAGTGATGTTTCTAAGCTGCCAATCTGAAGTACCAAATCTTTTAGTAGCTCCTTATCACCTGAGGCCTGGGGGCTGGGCCTCCCAAACGCAACTCATTATAAAAAATAGGTGGTGGGGGACAGGTTTGCATTTAAAAAAAAAAATTCTTCAATATTTTATGTTGAGTTCCCCAGAAACAGATTTAAGGTCAGGTTATCCATTTGGGGGAAACCCTGGTGGCGTAGTGGTTAAATCCTACGGCTGCTAACCAAAGGGTTGGCAGTTTGAGTCCACCAGGCGCTCCTTGGAAACTCTATGGGGCAGTTCTACTCTGTCCTATAGGGCCGCTATGAGTTGGAATCGACTCGATGGCACTGTGTTTGGTTTTTTGGTATCCACTTGGGATGGGATTCCAGGAAGGGCAGGTAGAGGAGTAGAGAATGGAAGACAGCAAGGAGACACAGCCATAAAGTACAGGTTATCTAGCAGATTGCCACTGTGAGCAACTGAGGCTCATTTCCACCGGGCACCTCTGGGACACCGTAGAAGATACATCGGAGTTACCAGGTTGAGGATCCTAGGGTATTACTAGCTCCCTTATTACTATATCCGTTATTACTAACTACCTAAATTAGTTCTTTTCTGTCCTAGGCTCAGAAGCCCTGGTAGCACAGCGGTTAAGTGCTCGGCTGCTAACCCAGAGGTCAGTGGTTCGATTTCACCAGCCGTCTCCTTCCATAAAGATTATAGCCTTGGAAACCCTATGGGGCAGTTCTACCCTGTCCTACAGGGTCCCTACGAGTGAGAATTGACTTGACGGCAATGGTTTTTTCTGGCTGTCATGGGCTGAGGCCATCAACTGCCCTACCAACCTACCCCGTGTGTGGAAGAGAAAGCCCTCAGGTGAAGAAGAGCAGATGCTTTCAGTGGGCTCTGCAGGCAAGTAGCGGAATAAGTGTTCAGGGCAAATGAGCAGGAAACTGACCTTGCCAGTCCCACCAAGCCACTTTCCTGAAGATTTTGATTGAGTGGGCCTGGGGGAGGGAACACAAAACCCACTGCCACTGAAGGGATTCCAACTCAAGGAGCAGCTGGTGGATTCCAACTGAGACCTTTTGGTTAGCAGCTGAATGCCTAACCCCAGGACTCCCTGGGGGAGGCGGAGGAGCCTGTGAATCCATACCTTGACAAGCACCTTGCAGGATTCCTGTGAAAATGCAGTTCCGTGTCTTTGGAGGGCCTTACTAGGTCTCCCTGGTCTACCTCCTGCTCTATTTTTCAGACCTACAAAATTCGGTACCTGGCATCTAGAAGCAGACTTTGGGCTCTACCTCTTAATCGGACATTGCTCTCAGAGGTTCTCAAGGTGCTTCTTGCAAATGAGGCCAAAGTAGAGGCTCTGGCCACCTGCAGTCATTAAGGTCCTCATCCGGCTTTTCTCCCTCTGCTGAGGATGTTAACCACAGCACCCTGGCCACATTCCAGTCTGGATAATTACAGTGGGGGTAGCAAACGTCACCCTCCAGCTCCAACTAAATAAAGTATTCATTCGACTTACTGCCATAACCTTTGTTATGCGGCTGTGGGCTCTTAAAGAGCTATTCTATACTGGGATGGCTGTATTTGTGAAAAATCAATACCCCTGGTATAACTTTCTACACTGGCAAGAAGTATAAGCTAGCTATTTTGGTTTTTTTTTTATTCAGTGCCAGAA
Organism: Loxodonta africana; assembly: GCF_030014295.1. Classification (NCBI taxonomy): domain Eukaryota; kingdom Metazoa; phylum Chordata; class Mammalia; order Proboscidea; family Elephantidae; genus Loxodonta; species Loxodonta africana. The sequence goes on from NC_087358.1 coordinate 62,744,565, forward strand.
ACAATTAGAAAACCAAAGTAATTTTTTTTTTATTTTTACTTTCTATTTTACTTCTAACTTTACTTTTCTATTTCATTTACCACACAGATAAAAATGAAAAAAAATGGCAACATTACACAAAGAAGGGAGGAGGGTGCACTCATTCTACAAAATCTGCGTGGTAGACTCTGAGGTAGGTACTGGGGTGTTCTTGGTGCCATGGGTTAGTATGTCGTCAGCATCAGTGTGAAAATTTTCCAAAGGGGTAATTCCACTTAATTCTTCCTAAGCTACTGCATTTCTGAAAATCTGAATACGCTGTCTTTATTTTTAAAAACTACTATACATTTTTTTTTTTTTTTTACTATACATAGGTCTCCCGTCCTTAAAATAACAAACTACAAGATTTTACACTTTACGTGGGTGATAGGGGAGTATAGAAGTATATGTGTGTCTAAGAATGAGAAAATGTTTTCCTGGCTAGTCTGGAGGATAGAATATGGGATGTTGCATACATATTATATATATATATATGTATATATATATATATATATATGCTTGTTTTGGGCAATCATCATATTTGTGTGGGTGAGAGTTTACAGGTTACAATAGCAAAAGCTGACATAGGGAAATTGAAAACATAAATATCTCTTGTTTAAAGCTTCTCTTACTGTATAAAAAAACTCAAATCAAGTCCCTCAGTGTTCTATCACGAAGACAGAAAAAAGAAATGAAAAAAATAAAAGCACCGTGCATGTGTTTGCACATACACACATATTGCCTTACAGATGAAAACAGGAGACAGAAGTCAGGTGTATTTCAGGATTCCAGTGGATTAACTACATGAACTACAGAATATTATTTAACAGCACACTATGCAAAAATGGATTAAAGTACAGAAAATATTAAAAAAAAAAAAAAAAAAAGAACAAACCTTGAAATTCAAATTAATCCTAGAGGATCCAAAACAGTATTTGTGCTGGACAAACTGTAACCAGACTGTGGAAAATGGGTTTAAAAAAAAAAATTCAGTGAAGTTCACTTGAAATCTGCCAAATTATTATTCCACTTGAAACTCTTTCTAGCTAGAACAAGATAATAGCAGACTTCTAAAACTAGGTTAAACGTGCTGTAAATCAATTTATTCCCCCCGACAAATCCATGAAAGTCCACGCTTTTCTGGTGAAACTGGTTCTTTTAAGGCACTTAATACTGTCACGGCATTGTTTCTCCGACCTGTCCCCTCCAAATTTTTCTGCTTAAAGTGTTTTATTAAAGTTAAATGACTACCTTTGGCATAAATAATAAACAATGGAATACAGATTCTTTCAAATAGCAGAAGGAATCTCAAAACGTTATCACACACGCAATCCATTTTCTAAGTTTAGGAGAAATGCTTAATAATGCAAATCTGATCCAGGTTTGTAAACCACACAATAATGCATCCATTATCATTTTAGAGCTAAGGAACACTATGCACTATAACCACTTGTCAGAGGTGATGACTCATCCTCTGGTAACAGCCATCCGGTAACACTTTTGGCAAGACAGCTTTGATAAGAGAATGAAACACATATTATGCAGTGACACAGTCTGTCCCACAGTCACGACACCTAGAGCATGTCTATTCACATTGCATGATGGCAGACTGGAATGAATGATTAATCTGTTATAATGTTTCAACTCTTGCAGGTATACAAGCTGACCAACACAATCTTCAACCTCATCCCTGTTAAAATCTGCATACAGAGTAATAGAGCCTCAACAACTGGCCAAGCTGTAAACAATTAACCAGTGGAAGGGACTGGCTTTTACAGTTCAGGAGAGGAGGAGGGAGTAATACGACCTTCAGAAATTGAAAGCAGAATATCATGTATCTTAGACCATAATCTAGCCTAGTGTCAATACTGAATTTTATCCCAAATATTACTGTAATTTTCTAAGTATCCTTATTTGGATAAAAGTCTTGGAGACAAATGTTAAGTAAATAAAGAACAAAGAATTTGATAGCAATTCACGGGAAAAAATGGTCAAGTGTGACCCAAGGGCACACACACCAGAGAGTGGTTCTCTCACCAGAGTCCAGTCACATCACCTCACTGGGCCTCAATGTCTCTTAAAATTAGAGATTTAGCCCAGAGTATCAATCTACGAGTTTCACCTAGCAGTAAAACCCTGCCATCTAATTAGGTATCACAGGGAGTCAAGTTTTCTGTAAAATCCTAAGAGCACCTGACTGCAGCATAAAATTTGCTTACAACGTTTAATGACTATAAAGGAGGAATTGAGAAGGGTCCGATCAATCCTCCCAATCTTGTATTTTTTAGTTTATACTAGGCTTAAGGTCGCTATGAGTGAGAATCGACTCGAGGGCAACCGGTTTGGTTTTGGTTTTAGGCTTAAGAGTGTAATTGAAATTAGGTATTTCATTTCACCCCACAATAGCAACATAATTCTTCCTATAATAAAAGTGTTGAAATATTTTTTTTTAAAGCATTCAAAAAAAGAAAAGGCTTCACCTTACTCAGATGAAACTTAGTACATCTGTCTCGTTTGGAGGTTGCAATGTGAGTATCAGGATGTGGAAGCAGCTGTCACTGCTTTGTTTTTCATTCACATTAGGTGGTTGCCAGGCAACAAAATACTATTGTCTGTTTCCATGATCTATTGGCCAATTCTTCTGGTGATAATGCTATCTTCAGTTTAAAACAGGGCCACCTTTTGGACAAAAGAAGTGAGAAAAAACACTAAGCATAACAATAACACATATATGAATACACTAACTATACCCCAAAAGTATGGGTGTAAGTATATAACTGTGTGGATATGCATACATATGTTTTGCATATATGCATGTATGTATGTGTGATTATTTTACCTTCCCATCTAAAACCTGCCAAAACTAGGTGAATCGAGCCATGAACTAGAAACATGAAAACATAAGAAATATTTTCTCAACAATAGCAATCATTTCCAACTTGTCAGATGTATCAAATCTTGTCCTGTGAATACAAAGACCTCCAGTCAGAAAAGCAGTTCTATGTGTATAAAAATAATACACGGAAAGCCTTTGCCGTCTACTTTAGAATCCTCTAACATTTAATCCCCTGTTTTATTTGATATCAAGTGCTGCCATTGTGTACACAGGTAATAATTCAAATGGGAAAATTCTGTTGCTGCTTACATCCAAGAATCTTAAAATTTATTTCATTGTAAAAAAAATAACTGAATAGTTCTTCTTGGAATAGCCTCATGTGATTCCCCACTTTGTTTTGATACGGCTCCCCAGGGAATAACAGTCATGCTATGTTACTCTTGCATATTTCACTAGCTCACAAATAAAATAACCCACAGTGTACTCAATATAAAGTTGTCAACATTAACTTGCATCAGTTGCTGTTTGTTTTGCACTGACAAGGCTTCTAAAGAATTACAATATTCTTGGATGTACAGACACAACATCAAAACAGCCTGAAGGAATTAAAGCTTGAAAATGCTAAAGGCAATCAGGCTTTGAAATGAAGAGAAATCAGTATCATTTATGCATACATACATATTTCTGCAAAGCCCCTAAATAATGCCAGAACAATCTCTGAATTTTATGCAAGGCTCATCCTTCTTCTCTCAAAATATTTCAGACGCACTTTAACTTAACTATTTAGTGCATCCCTCTAGAGGGGCGTTTGAAAATCTGCATCACGTGGAAATCTATATATTACAAGAAACTAGAACAAGCAATATCCATTATATATGGGATAGATATTATTATAAAGTTTCCTACCAAAAGGGAAACGCTAGCAAACAAAAGCACAGTGGGTTAATAGTGAACTAAATACTAGCCAAAACTACCACTTCTCTGGACAGAGCGGATCGCACCCACCTCTCTCAGGAGTGCCCACCAAGGTTTCTTCTCTACATCTCACCCCACAACAGATCCAGTTCCTTCTCCCTCTGTTTCTCAAGCTTACGCACCTGTGTCTCCCCTTCTCCAAGAATCAATTTCCTTCCGACTTCTCCACCCTCTCCAGGTCCTTTAAGGGCCTTTCATTACTTCCGCCAAACTACCACACTCATAGCTGCAGCTCGGCTTGCCTCGACCTCCCCCATACGCACTTGTTTCCCGCATTCTTCCAGACCTGCTTGAAATATAGCAACCGGCAAACAAATAAAATATTAATACTACCTAGGGTTACACGCCATTTTTTTTAAATGTTACAGCAAAGATAGAGAAAAGGAGAAAAGCACAAGTATGCTCGAAAGAAAGGTGACCGCGTGGCTATACACAGTGGTACGCGAAGATCCTACTCAGCCGAGCTTCCCCACCTGTCGACCCCACTTCCCCCATGTGCGCGCTGCGGGATGACAACCACAACACTCCAGAACCACCCCCCGCCAGAAAGGGGGCGGGGTTACGGCTTCACCCAATCAGGACCCGCAAGCCCCGGGTGTCCAACCTATGGGGTAGCTGTGGCCGTGCAGGGGGAGGACGTGGGGTGGTCGGGGAGGGGCCTTGTCCGTGGGAGGCGCGCACGTGTTGAGTCCGGAGAGGCGGGGAGGCGGAGGGAGTCCAGCTGCCGAGGCGCGGGTTCTGCACCCTGGCAGTTGCCGGGTCCAGCTGCCCAATGCCTTTTTTGCCTTGGGCTTGTCTGGGCAGAGCGCGCTCCCGCCAAGGAACACCCAGCCAAGGTGTCCGAGTTCGCCGTGAGGGGGAGCAGCTACAAATAACAACAATAGTACCTAGCGCAGACGAGACGGGTAGGAAAGTTTCCCGGCCGCGCGGAGTGGGTCTGCCAAAACCCGGAGGAAAAGGGATGCAGGGCGGGAGGGGAAAACCGGGAAGGGGGGAGGGCAGCGGGAGGGCTGCGCCAGCAAGACAGGGTCCCAGGTGCAGCGCAGGGGGTGACTGGCAGTCGGGGGTGCGCTGTCCAAGGTGCACGATAGGTGGGTGGAGCGCGGCGGGCGCGGAGCCTGGAGTCCAGACCGGCTGGCGGGCGGCAGGGAGAGCGGGGAACAGCTGTCTGGGGCGCCGGGCACCCCCGGGCTCGTAAAAGTGAAAGGGGTTGATCTGGGGTAACGCGGGGAACAGCCCAAGGGGCTACACCTAAGCCCCCACGCTTCCACACACCCCTCCCAGCCACCCCACCTCTAGCTCCACTCCCCTCCCCCCTCACCCACTCCACTCCAGAGCCTCGGTCCGGGTGCCGAGGCAGGGGCGGGACCAGGGAACCCCGGCTCCGTGCCCGGACGCCCCAGGGATGCTGCGGGCCCCGGACCGGCTTACCTGGGGCCGCGGTACCGGGAGCGGTGGCAGCCCGCCGCGCGGAGCCCGGCGCCGGGCGCGGTGCGGTTCCTCCTCGCCTCGGCGTCCTCCTCCTTCTCCGCTTCTTCTAGACTCCGTCCGGAGTCCGGAGCTGTGAGACAGTGCCGCGCTGCAGCCGCCGTTCCCTACCGCCCTTCTCTGCTGCCGCCGCTGCCGCAGACAGAGGACGCCCCGTGGCGGCTAGAAGCCTGTGTGAGTAGCGGCGCCCGGGAGACTGGGATCTGCTAAAGCGGCGCTGGAGACTCCGGGGCTCGGAGCGCGCGGGCGTGCGCACGCGCGCCTGCGAGTGTGTGAGTGTGTGTGTGCGCGCGCGCGCGCGCCCACGGAGGTGGGGAGTCGCGAGGGGAGGGAGAGAGAGGCCGAGGGATGCTCGAAGGGACCGGGGCAAAATTCTTCGCCTCCGGAAATCCGTAAACCCGGGAAGGAGGACCGAACGTGTGTATCCTCTGGCGGAGTTGCCCTCGAGGCGGCGGCGGCGAAGGGTTAAGAAGCGCAGCGCGCGCGGGCTTTGGAGTGGAGCCGAGCCGAGCTGAGCGGAGCGGCGCGCGGCCACCGATGCAGCAGAGGCGGCGCCCGCAGCCTACGGCCGCGTCGTCCGCTCTGGGAAAGGGCCGAGGTCGCTCACTCTGGTCACCGCTGCTGCTCTCCGGACTTCTCCGCTAGGCGCCGGGTTATTGAGACCAGGATTGCACCGTTGCTACGGCGACTTTGGAGGCACCCGGTCGGCAGGGCGGGCCGAACCGGGACTGGGCACACATGGCCGACTCCAGGCGGGAGCGGGCGGGTGCGAGGGCTGCAGGCGTGGGGTGGGCGGTGGAGCTGGGCCGAGCGCACACCACCCGCTCGCCTGGGCGGAGGATGCCGGGTGGGGAGCCGCGGCCGCGGTTAGCGTGCACGTCCCGTATGGGATGAGGAGCTCACCACTCCGAGTTGAAATCGTGCCTTTTTTCCTCTTCGGAGACCACCTCTGACCAAAGTTATCCAGTTTCCAGGTAAAACTGCTGGCCTCCTCTTTGTTTAGATTCAGCTAGCCGCAGGCATTCCAGGAAGGAACCAGTGTGGCCTGCCTGGCACAGCCCTTGGCCGGTTAAACCCCTACTCCTTCGTTCGTCCAAGCCACAGCCAGCACCTGGAATACAAATTTTATAGTATATTTACATGCCCTCCCTCCTAAGATTTACTGTCTTAGCAAGATTTTATTTTAAATTCTCAGTGGAATTTTATTCAGCCAAGAATTTTTTCAAGAGGGTCATAAGGGCTGGGTGATACTCGGAACACCCTTCCAGGCAGGAATCTTCCAGGCAGGGACTGTGTTTTGAGTACTCTTGCATGCCCTCCAGTATTTAGCACTGTACCGTGTCCATCGTGTGTTTTCTATAAATGTTGACTGACTGACATTGTTTCCTAGCTTCACATATCCCGGAGGCAGAGACTTAGAAGCTGGGAAAACCATCACCGCACCACTAGGCTTGCTTGATTTTAACTTTAGCCATTTCCCTATATGAGGCTATTTTCCGCTCTGGCTGCTGGAGTCTGTGTCCCAGTGCAAAGAAAGAAAAGAGAGGGTACTGACCTATTGGGCAAGCCTACCCAAAGGTGTACGGGAAGAGCAATCTGCATGCAACCCAGTAGGATACTCTGGTGTGAGAAAGAATAAAGCCCACTTTATTTCGATCTTGAGGGAATTCAAACTCAAAACGTGAGTCAGTTCATTGGCAGCTTATGTCCCTTCTAGAATAGAAGGGCAGGAAAAGAGTATTAAGACAAATGCTTATTTCTAATAGCTTGGCAGGTACAAGCTTTACTTTTGTAAAGAGCAGTACTACATGGACACTCATCAGTACATGCAGGGTAGCATCAAACCCATCAGGCTTCGGTATTTCTACAGTCATCCTCTTAGAAGCGAAAGTCCTCAATTTTACATTCCATGCTAAATTTCAATTCCTTTGAACTTAGGCTCTTCTGTGAGCTGCTTCTCTCTCCACTCATACCACAGCTGTGAAATAAAACTGAAATAAAGTGTAAATTAAAATGGATTTATTTGGGTGCTGCAGTGTGTTCTCTGGTGGCAGTCCCTTTAAATGACTTCTCTTCTGTCACTCAATATGCAATCTTCTTAGAAGCCATTTCTTGTGATATTGGAATTCCTGTGCTTTTTTGTTTTGTTGAAAGCTTAGATATCTAAGATTTTTTACTTGAAAGGATGCTCTAGAACTTGGAAGAGGAGCAGAAAGATTCTGAGACCCACAATAAACTCTTGACAGTCAACCTTTATAATGGATATAAGTCAAAATATTCCAAGATAATTTTTGAAGATTTGTTTCCCTTAGAAAGTTGCCTTTAGGATTTCAATGGCTTTCCAAATGCTTGTCTTCATTGTTTGGAAGGAAAGGCTGTAACTTCTCCAATGATCACCAAGGGGGGCAGTGTTGTCTTTGTAAGACTGTGGGTTTGTGGCAATCTTAATTTACTTTAATACGTTGTTTTAGCTGTCATTGAGTCGGCCCCTAACTCATGGTGACCCCATGCACAACTGAACGAAACGCTTCCGAGTCCTGCCCCATGATCAATTGCCAATCAGACCACTGTGATCCATAGCATTTTCATTCCCTGATTTTCAGTAGATTGCCAGGTCTTTCTTCCTAGTCTTAGCTCCACTGAAACCTTTCCAGCATCATAGCAACAGGCAAGCCTCCACTGACAGACGAGTGGTGGCTGCCTGTGAGGTGCATTGGCCAGGAATTGAACCTGGGTCTCCCAGATGGAAGGTGAGAATTCTGTCAAGGAACCACCACTGCCCCCATTATTTTAATATCTCTAAAGATAAAACAGTAGAAAGAATCATCATCTTGTTACTATAAACAGAAACATGAGATATATAGTGTTTCAGACCCCCTTAAAGAGAAAAGTTTAGAGGAGCAACTAGTATTAAAATGCTATCGTTCTCTGAGTTACGTAAATGCTAAACAATAATACAATGTACAATTATATGATTTACCTTTGTGTGTCACCATCAGTTGGACTGAGAGTCAATACTGTAATTATAAAAGTTCTTTTTTTCTTCCTAAAAAGGGAATGCTCCTTAACGTAACTGCCTTTTTCCATTTGCAGCAGTGCAATAAACTAGTTAAACATTAATGTCCTTAAAAACACAGGACAGTGCAGGGCTGAGGTGTGTGGAGAAACACTTTAAACAGATTGGATCACAACTAACTATTCTGTCTGAAAAAACAAAAGCTTGCTACCTCTGAAGACTGACAAATGTAGGCTAAGAGAGGTACCATGAATTCCAAAGTCAGCTCCTTATGCTGGGAGCAGATTGCCCCAAATTCTTTAGTGGTTGTGAGCATGCATAAGGATACGGGTAATTTCTCCCATAATTAGGTCCCAGATGACTTAGTCCATTAGAGTTTTCAATGATAAAAAACACCTTGACCTGCACCTAGAAACAATGCCAACTTGTACAGTGGAACGGGGAAGAAAGGAGCAATCTCAAGTAATCCTGTTTTTGCTTTTATTTTATTGTACATCGACTTATTCCATAAGGCCAATATTTCGTAGGGCAACTTAATCCTGGGCGATGAAGCATCTTTTTAGGAAAGTCAAAAATCAAACGGAAAAAGCTCATAGTTTATTCTCAGCAAAAGTAAACAGGTTTTCTTACTCATCACTGCTGACATTTGGGAGGCAGGTAGATTCCAGATGTTCTTAATATTTAATGGGGTTATGGATTTCCTGGAAGCTGGAGAAAGTTATGGATTCTCTCCCCAGGACACTGAACCTATGAACATACAAAATTTTGAATACAATTTCAGGGACTTAAGGGAACCTTCTCTGAAATCAGGCTAAGAATCCCTGTATAACAGAGATCTTTTGCAGATTGACGTTATATGGCTAAAGGAAAATGAATTGGTAGATTTGGTAATATCTTCACTTCCATCTTGAAGCTAATTATTTGATTGTCAACAACAAGAAAAGGCATAAAAAAATCAGTAAACTAAACAAGTATTTATTGAGCACCTACTTCATAATGAGTTCTGTTCTTCACTCTGTGGTTGCTGCCAGTAAAGTCTAAACATGACCTGTCTCTGTATTTCAGGACCCTACAATCTAGTTATCGTTATTATTGAGAACAAAGTGGACATAAGCCCTGTTGCCGTCGAGTCAATTCTGACTCATAGCGACCCTATAGGACAGAGTAGAACCCCCCATAGAGTTTCCAAGGAGCGCCTGGTGGATTCGAACTGCCGACCCTTTGGTTAGCAGCTGTAGCACTTAGCCACTACGCCACCAGGGTTTCCATAGGCATAATTAATCACTTGATCTGGTGCAACAAACATCAGTTTGAATAAACGCTGTGACTTAACGTAGCTATTTGTAAAATAAACCATTCAGTTGATAACTGATTATTAATGGTTATTAATATGCATATGTTTTCATATTCATATTCCTTAGAAGCAGTCCTTTAGAGCAGTACGTAATATATAATGGAAAAAGCTGTATATTACTGTAGTCTGGATTTCAGTTTGGGGATAAGAAGAACATTTCTGACAGACAAGAATGAGTCATGTTGGCAAGGGCAGCTACAGAATACTTGTCCCTGGAGTTCCCTGGCAGAGTAGATTATACTAGAATACTCTAGAACTTATTTCCCACTGTATCGGATAATTGGTAAGACCCCTCCCCCCATTTATTTTGAAAAGCCTATACTTAGATCCAGCAGTCTATTGTTGGGTAATTTTAACAATGTTTTATTATTATTATTCTTAAAATTTATTTTTGCCTTCTCAGTTTTTCACTTATCAACACAGAATTATTTTTGGTTAATATAACTTTAAAAATACAGCTCTCACATTTAATTCATAACAAAATTTATAAAAGCAGAAAAACAATAACCCAAGGAAACAAGAAGTTTTCAGTGGTTATATGCAGGGTTACCAAGAACTGCCCTCCCATTGATAGGTGACACTGACTTAACACCAGTCACGTAATTGCTGTCCAGCCAGCGCTGACTCATGGCAACCCCATGTGTGTCAGAGTAGAACTGTGCTCCATAGCATTTTCAATGCCTGACTTTTCAGGAGTAGATCGCCAGGCCTCTCTTCCAAAGTGCCTCTGAGTAGACTCAAACCTCCGACCTTTCAGTTAGCAGTCAAGCGTGTTAACTGTTTACACCCCTCAGGAAATCCTGTGACTTTAGAGCTGTTGAAACCCCAGCCCACCTTGTATTGAACATTTTACACAACCTGCCTCCCCAAGGGCCTCAGAGGCTGCATGTAAGGAAACCAGAACCGTCAGTCACATCTTTGGCGTTTCCCAGATGCAGTCTTAGTGTAGTATGAAATTAGCACGGGGCACAGGGCACGGAGTCACAACACCTGAGTTCAAATCCCATCCCTGCCAACAAACTTACTGTGCAACCTTGGGCACTTCTGAGCTTCAGTTGTTACACCTTGGAAATGTGGAGACTAGCACCATTGGTTTGTTACAAAATTTAAATAAAGTAACATGTGAAAGGGTCCCGCACTTTGTAGGAGCTCAGTAAATCTTGGATACAAATAAAGTGGGTGGCAGAAAAGTAAGACACGTACACAAATGGGAAGCTCCTGTCAAAATTCTGGAAACCTTTCTTAGATTATAATTTAAAGAACATTGAAATGAGCTGATGATTTCTGGGAGTCCCCTCCAAGGGTATTTTAGGAAAACCACAGACAACCCAAAGTTGGCAGTAACTGACACATGCAGGAAATTGTGCACTCCGTAATTCTAGAGGTGCCGTTGTTCTATAAATTCTGCTGCTGTGGCAAAACCCAAGCCTTTGTGCTCGTTTGTTTTTAATTAGTCTCTGTTTTTTCTGTCACACAGACTCTGTTTTCCAATTGGGCTTCACCCTGCTAATTTGGCTATGCGAGCATTCATTTTACAGACAAATACCAACAGTAAAATTTCCTTTCTTTTAAATAAAAATAGTTCACTGCTTCTCCCCTTAATTGTAAAGGTAGTGTGTATGCTCACTGAAGGGGAAAAAAAAAAGGCAATACAGAAATGTGTAACAAAGAAACAAAAAAACTGCTGTAAGATCGCCTCTCAGGGACCAACCACTGTTAACTATTTTCGTACATAACCTTCCAGACATTTTCTTTGTATGTATTTATTCTTTTAAAATGTCATTGGAGTCAAACTTCAGCCATTTAAATGCTAGCATTTTAGCACAAAACACTTCACACACTTTCACAAAATGGTTCAAATTGTTATTTTTTTTCTCTACTACCCCTTCTTTCCAGGGTGGGCATTTTGCTCGGAAAACCCTTCAAAACAAGATTTGTGCCGGCTATCCTTGCAACATTTCTTTTTTACTTCCCCATTTTCACCACTTCTAACAATGAGTATGTTTTGTTGGCCCTTTAAAAACTTAATCTCACCTTGGTGATGACGTGTTTTGGAGCCACGCCTCCTGCTCCTTGGCCTCTGGACATTCTGTGGATGCTTTGAATTGCTTAACCTCCACCCCAAGACAAGGTCCTGCTCTAACCTTGGACCTGGTACTGCATTCTCTGATGAAGCAGAAAAGAGTCTTGATTTCAATAACTAACCAGAGTGACCACCTACTGGTTCTGTAGACGGTTGGCCCAGAGGTAGTGACCTTTTTGACTTAGTGATTTATATCAGTGGCTGTTGGGAGGTTTGTTTTATTTTGCTTTAAAGGAAACCCCATAAACTATCCTTAACAATTAATGCAAATCCTGACTATAATTTCAATGGAATTTCCTACTTTTGCAATCAAATGTGTTCACTATTTTAGCCAGGAGGCTATCATTGTTCATGAAAAATATAGCAATGCCTATAATTTTGCCAATTTGCTACTTGTATAGACGGTTACAGGCTCCCAAGATAAAACAACCCCATCCGAGCCTATCCCACCTTACAAATCTAAGAAACCAGGGCCTTCTAATGTCACTCTTAAAATTAAACTAAAAACTTCGCAGACAAACAGAAGAGATGGAAAGGAGAAAGGAAGGAGAGAAGGAAGAGAGGAGAGAAAGGAATGGAAAAAGAAGGAAACAAGGTGGGATTAATTATCTTAGAAGATACACTCTACATTGTGGATTATGAAATGTTTAAGTTAGCACTCATATGTGTAACTCATGTAAGAAAACAAAATAGAACATGTGAGGTTAACTAAAATCTCAGACATCTCATATATATAGTATAACAACATGCATTAAAAGGTTTTGGTGAATACTAAATTACAAAAGATGAGTCTAAGAATTGGTAGTATGTGTCTATTGCTAATCAGTGGTGAGAGCCATGGTATTTCAGCAACAAGAAAGGTGGACCCTGGCTGCAGAGGATCACTGATTTTGACTTCTGTGCCAGATGATACAAGTTTATTTCTTAGGTCCAGCTTGGGCTGAGAAGTGGTCTTGGGTGGAAGAAGTACAAAAGTCTTTATTGAGAGATGCCAATTTTATGGCATTGAAAGGTGAGGTGGGGGCAGAAACAAAATCTACAATTGCCAGTCCTTTCTCCTGCAGAGCTGCTGGGTAGGTTCGAACCGCCAACCTTTCGGTTAACAGCAAAGCGCTTAACTGTTTGCAGCGCCAGGACTCCTTACAGGCAGTATAGACAGTATAACTGAAACTTAACCCAGTGCCATCGAGTCGATCCGACTCATAGCGACCCTATAGGACAGAGTAGAACTGCCCCATAGAGTTTCCAAGGAGCGCCTGGAGGATTTGAACTGCAACCTCTTGGTTAGCAGCTGTAGCATTTAACAGTATGGAAGAATACAAACAATATGGGATTCATCATCGGACTGAGCTGGGTTGGAATCGTGGCTGTATCACTCCCTGAGTGATCTTAGGTAAGTTTCTTACACTCTCTAAGCCTCAGTTTCCTCACTTGAAAATAAGGATAATTTAATATAAATGTTTTAGGATTTTTTTGGTGCAGAAAATGAGATAATTCTGGCGTTTCCTTCCTCCCTAATGTCGACACAGCCCTAGGGATTTTGGGGCATTTGTGGAGGTATACTCCTCATCCACCAATAAGTTCTTTTAGTTCATAAGTTTGCTTTCTCTACATTTCTTCGAGATTAGCTATGTCTTCTGGTTTCTGTCGGTGTGATGGGTTCTAAATTCTTTTCTGCTCAAAAGAGAACTCCAGTGCACAGACTTCGGAACATTTATTTTGACTGCAAATAGTCTCTTTTTGATTACATCCCATGTATAGGCTGCGTTAGGGATAAATAAAGTATGATTAGAATTTGGCTTTTCAGATACATTGATACCTGAAAAAGAATAGCCCAGCAGGGAAGGTACAAATCGGATTCTCCTCCTTCCTGCTCAACTCCTCACGCACTTATCATACCATATACTTACCCTCATAAATCGGTCTCCTGTAATTTCAGCTAATATGAATCAATTCCTCTGGATTTGACCACCCCTCAAGTTTTTGAAAACGTAGGGCTGTGAACCAAGCCCCAGACCATGATGGTCTCATCAAGAGGCTGTACCTTGGGTGACCTAGCCTGAGGCAGTCAGTTAAAAATCACAAATTTTCAGAAATAAATGAACTCAAAATGATTTTCTGTCTTTAAGACATTCCATTTCACATGCAGAAATTTAGTCTCTGTATTTCTTAATCTGTGGCACAAGGGATTTGATCAAAGTAGAAAGAAGAATTTCCTGACAATGAAAGTGATTGTATCTGAAATGAGCTATAGAAGGTGGTGAAGTTGTCTTCTCAGAAGCTCTGTATAAATAGGTCTAAATAAAAGTATTCACGTACACTACTTCTCAAGCCAGAAACTGATGGTCAACCAAGTGTCCTTCTAGCCAGATGATTCTCAGATGCCGTAGAATAGAAAATTCAGGCTATGAGATTACTTTTGATACATTTTGATAGTTTTATTCCATGCAAATTTTCTTACTTACCTAGAGCTGTCATAACAGAAATATCACAAGTGGGTGGCTTTAAAGAACAGAAATTCATTTCCTCACAGTTCGGGAGGCTAGATGTTCAAGTTCAGGACATGACTCGGGGGTTGGGAAGATACTCACTTGTCTGCTAAGCCTCTGGTAGCTACTGGCAACCCTTATGTTCTTGGGCTTGTACACACATCTATCTTCACTTATCTGTATTACTCTTCCTGCCTGTGTGTCTCTGTGTTGTTCTACTTTTTATAAGTCAGTAGTGATTAGGTTTAGGATCCACCCCACAGTGTTATGGCCTTATTAACATAACAAAAGAAAAAACCTTATTTCCAGACATGGTCAAACCCATTGCTAATGAGTCAATGTCAACTTATAGCAACCGTAGGACAGAGTATAACTGCCCCATAGGGTTTCCAAGACTGTAAATCTTTACAGAAGCAGGCTGCCCCATCTTCCTCCTGTGGAGCAGCTGGTGGGTTCAAACCACCAACCTTTCAGTTAGCAGCCAAGCACTTTAACCACTGCACCACCAGGGCTCCTTTATCTACAGGTATAGGAGTTAGGTTTTCAGCATATATTTTGGAGGAACAAATTCAATCCATAACACAATTATAGAAGGGAAAAATGAAAAGAAAAGGAAATTAGCATTTAGCAGCTGTTTTAGTGAAGCAATTTGTATTATAAATTTCTAGAACAAAAACACTAGTTCAGGAGATAAACAATTTTAGGGTATGTTAAAGATCTTATGTACGTGATAAAAGAGAGAGAAAAAATAAACAATTTAGCTGGAAAATGCTAGGATACCTCAAGAGTCATTGTTGCGGTTGTGGTAGTCTTTTTTACCCTAACTTTAGGAAAGGCACCATGTTCTGGGACTGGAAGCATCTATTAGAATTTCAAGGAAATTATTATACTTTTGTTAACAACTGTGTGTGATTGTATGAACGTGTGTACGTTTTACTCATCTAGCCTTGTCATACAACGAAGAAGTCATTCATTGCAAAGAAGTCTTCATTGCAAATACCTTCTTTCATCAACATAAACGGTGACTATACACATGGACCTCGCCAGATGGAACACAAAGAAATCAAATTGACTATATCTGTGGAAAGAGATGATCAAAAAGCTCAATATCATCAGTCAGAACAAGGCCAGGGGCCGACTGTGGAACAGACCATCAATTACTCCTATGCAAGTTCAAGCTGAAACTGAAGAAAATCAGAGCAAGTCCACGAGAGCCAAAGTATGACCTTGAGTATATCCCACCTGAATTTAGAGACCATCTGAAGAATAGATTTGATGCATTGAACACTAGTGACCAAAGACCAGACGAGTTTTGGAATGACATCAAGGACATCATCCATGAAGAAAGCAAGAGGTCACTGAAAAGACAGGAAAGAAATAAAAGACCAAGATGCATGTCAGAGGAGACTCTGAACCTTGCTCTTGAGCGTCGAGCAGCTAAAGCAAAAGGAAGAACTGATGAAGTAAGAGAACTGAACAGAAGATTTCAAAGGGCCTCTCGAGAAGGCAAAGTAAAGTATTGTAATGACATGTGCAAAGAGCTGGAGATGGAAAACCAAAAGGGAAGAACAGGCTTGGCGTTTCTCAAGCTGAAAGAACTGAAGAAAAAATTCAAGCCTCGAGTTGCAATAGTGAAGGGTTCCATGGGGAAAATATTAAACGACGCAGGAAGCATCAAAAGAAGATGGAAGGAATACACAGAGTCATTATACCAAAAAGAATCAGTCGATATTCAACCATTTCAAGAGGTGGCATATGATCAGGAACTGATGGTACTGAAGGAAGAAGTCCAAGCTGCTCTGAAGGCATTGGTAAAAAACAAGGCTCCAGGAAGTGGTGGAATATCAATTGAGATGTTTCAACAAACAGATGCAGCGCTGGAGGTGCTCACCGGTCTATGCCAAGAAATATGAAAGACAGATTCCTGGTCAGCTGACTGGAAGAGATCCATATTTATGCCTATTCCCAAGAAAGGTGATCCAACCGAATGTGGAAATTATAGAACAATATCATTAATATCACACACAAGCAAAAATCTGCTGAAGATCATTCAAAAACGGCTGCAGCAGTATATCGACAGGGAACTGCCAGAAATTCAGGCTGGATTCAGAAAAGGATGTGGAACCAGGGATATCATTGCTGATGTCAGATGGATCCTGGCTGAAAGCAGAGAATACCAGAAGGATGTTTACCCGTGTTTTATTGACTATGCAAAGGCATTCGACTGTGTGGATCATAACAAACTCTGGATAACATTGCGAAGACTGGGAATTCCAGAACACTTAATTGTGCTCATGAGGAACCTTTACATAGATCAAGAGGCAGTTGCTTGGACAGAACAAGGGGATACTGATTGGTTTAAAGTCAGGAAAGGTGTGTGTCAGGGTTGGATTCTTTCACCATACCTATTTAATCTGTATGCTGAGCAAATAATACAAGAAGCTGGACTATATGAAGAAGAACAGGGCATCAGGATTGGAGGAAGACCCATTAACAACCTGCGTTATGCAGATGACACAACCTTGCTTGCTGAAAGTGAAGAGGACTTGAAGCGCTTACTAATGAAGATCAAAGACCACAGCCTTCAGTATGGATTACACCTCAACATAAAACAAAAATCCTCACAACTGGACCAATGAGCAACATCATGATAAATGGAGAAAAGATTGAAGTTGTCAAGGATTCCATTTTACTTGGATCCACAATCAACAGCCATGGAAGCAGCAGTCAGGAAATCAAAAGATGCATTGCATTGGGTAAATCTGCTGCAAAGGATCTCTTCAAAGTGTTGAAGAGCAAAGATGTCACCCTGAAGACTAAGGTGCACCTGACCCAAGCCTTGGTATTTTCAATCACATCATATGCATGTAAAGCTGGACAATGAATAAGGAAGACCGAAGAAGAGTTGACGCCTTTGAATTGTGTTGTTGGTGAAGAATATTGAATATACCGTGGACTGCCAAAAGAACGAACAAATCTGTCTTGGAGGAAGTGCAGCCAGAATGCTCCTTAGAGGCAAGGATGGTGAGACTGCTTCTTACATACTTTGGACATGTCGTCAGGAGGGATGATTCCCTGGAGAAGGACATCATGCTTGGCAGAGTACAGGGTCAGCGGAAAAGAGGAAGACCCTCAATGAGGTGGATTGACACAGTACCTGCAACAATAAGCTCAAGAATACCAACGATTTTAAGGATGGTGCATGACTGGGCAGTGTTTCGTTCTGTTGTGCATAGGGTCGCTATGAGTTGGAGCCGACTCGACGGCACCTAACAACAACGATAACAGCCTTGTCATTAATGCAGCTAACTACCCCCCTATTTAATTCTTCAATTTGAAATGTCAATTATGGCTTTGTCTTTGGCTTTTGTTTCACTAAATCTATGTTTCACTCTCTTCAGATTTCACATTAGGTGGTAATGAAATAAAAAATCATGTTGGATGATAATGAAATAAGAGCTTTAAACTTTTTAGGAAATCTTACATTGAGGCTGTCTTTTGAACATCCTAACAATGCTATCGAAGAAATATGTACTATACATGAGAGTACAAGAATATATGTAGTACAGTCCATTAATAAACTCTCGTGGTGACAGTCCTTAAGGAGGACACCCATTTCATAAAATCTTTCTAGTGACTACATCACTCTGGAAACCAATGTAGTTCACTTGTGAATTCTAGAACCGGAATAAGATGACGGCTAGTCTTCCAAATTCAATGCATGCTTTAAACTTGCTTTTTA
Organism: Loxodonta africana; assembly: GCF_030014295.1. Lineage (NCBI taxonomy): Eukaryota > Metazoa > Chordata > Mammalia > Proboscidea > Elephantidae > Loxodonta > Loxodonta africana. The sequence continues at coordinate 62,762,566 of NC_087358.1, forward strand.
ACTTACTTTCCAAAATCTTTTCTTTTCCAAGTCCATTATTGTAGTGCTGTATTTTAGAATATTGATTTATTATATAAAGTGAAGATGAAAAACACACAGCTCTTACAGTCAGAAGACCTAGGTTCAAGTCACTGGTCTCCCACCTAATATCTTATTCAAAAACCAGTTGCCATGGAGTTGATTCCAACTCTTGATGCCTCCATGTGTGTCAGAGTAGATAGAACTGTGCTCCATAGAGTTTGCAATGGCTGATTGGAAGTAGTTTGCCAGTCCTTTCTTCTGAGGCACTTCTGGGTAGACTTGAACCTCCAACCTTTGGGTTAGCAGCTAAGCACATTAACTGCACCACCCAGGGACTCCAAAGCATATAATAAAGCGTTCAATAGATTTCATCTGACTCAGCTGCCCTGTATGTTACTTTATCCCCTTCTACTCAATTTCCTTCTTTTCGGTCCTCATACCTTTCTTTTCTTCTTGCCTCCAGGTGTTATTTTGTGTCATGTAGCTTATCATCTTCCACAATAAGCAAATATTCTAAAAACTGTGAAAAATGCCTATTACACTTCCATCTACAACACACATTGGCCTTTCATAAACACATTAATGATCATCACACAATATCATCTATCTTGAATGTTTTCTCAACTCTTTATCATGCCAGTCTGCCTAGTTTAAAACCATAGGGCAGGAACTCTGTCTCATTCTATTTGTAAGTCAGAGATGGAGCACTGTTGTTCAATCAATGCCAAGAAGCAACAGTATCCCTGTGAGGTGAATAGGTGGAAATTATTATTTCTGTCTATAGCAAGGTGAAAGTAAAATGGGTACTTTGCAATGTTCAAAGCTTCCTCATATTGATTACCTCATTTGTACATCACATCAACACTGTACGAGAGCCAGACAGGGCAGTTTTACTGTCCTCCTTGTACAGATGACACAAGTGAGACTAAGAGTTTAAATGCCTTGTTCAAGGTCCCACAGCAAGTCATTGGCACAGCTAGATTCAAAATCTGCAGGATCTCTAGCTTCAGAGCAATCGCTGTGATGAGTCTGGGAACGTGTGTGCTTTGTCAAGAAACACATATATTTAGTTATCTTTGTATCTTCAGTGGCACATAAAACCAACTCTGGCCCACACTAAGTGCTTAGTAAACAGGTGTAAAACTAACCAATATGGAATGTAATTTAATGTAATATATAAGTTCATAATTTATTGTAAAGGTGCATTGTATTATATTTTATACATATAATATATTCTAGATTAAAGTATAAATGTGTGTAATTATTACCATATAATATAGTTAATATATTGTATGATGTGATATACCAAACCAAACCTGTTGCTGTTGAGTCGATTCCGACTCATAGCGACCCTATAGTTTATGATTGATTAGTATTATGGGGATTAAATCAGTAGGACTCAAGAACTAACTACTGAATTCACGGCAAGGTCTATATTTTGCCAATTTCCTGTTTTGTTTTGTGAAATTTGTGATGCCAAGTTTCACTACTACTTCCTAGTCGTATCTTCCTCAAAATAAGTTGCTACTTCTGTTCAGTAACTCAGGTAAATAGGCCACTTCTCGAGTAGACCTAATGATAGGTTGCATAATAGAATAAACTGAAGATCCTAAAGACATTTAACTTTTCATTTCATTAAAAACATGTGTGATGTTTACTGCTAAAAACTTCTGAATTGTCCAGAAACCCTTGAAGCCAGATGCTGATACCGGGATATACATGGCTTACAATTCAGAGGCTGCCATTAATGTCCTGTGTTCATGCCCGATGGCATATGAGAGCTCTGAGACATGTATGTGTGTTCTATATTGAGCTTTGAAGAGTGTTCAGCACGGAAACTGGACTGTGCAACAAGAAAGCTGGAGATCAGTAAAGAGTAACGCACAGAGAGGTGTACGAGTGGCTCTGTGTTTCTTAATGGCTACTTCCTTGGATGGCACGGTTTGCACTTGACTACTAACCAATGGAACCCTGGTGGCACAGTGGTTAAGAGCTATGGCTGCTAACCAAAAGTTCAGCAGTTCAAATCCACCACCTGCTCCTTGGAAATTCTATGGGGCAGTTCTACTCTGCTCTATAGGGTCGCCATGAGTCAATGAGTTTTTTGGTTTGCTGACCAAAAGGTAAGCAGTTTGAATCTACCCAGTGGCACTCTGGAAGAAAGGCCTGGCTAACTGCTTCCATAAAGATTACAGCTAAGAAAAGCCTGTGGAATGCATTTCTACTCTGTAAAATATAGGGTCGCCATGAGTTTGAATCTACTCAATGGCAACAGGTTTGGGTTTTATTTTTTACTTTCTTAGACATGGGAACAGTCTATGCCAGACTGAATTGGGCTGAGGGAGCTCCTCACATATTAGTTAGTGGCGAGGAGCATCCTATGATCCCCGATGATGTTGGAATCAAATGACAGTCCAGTTTCATACGTGCACTCGGTTAAGGACCAAAGCAATATTCCTTTTATGTACGCTACCGTTTTGCAGATGCATTTTAGCCTTTTAGTAACATCTGGGCAGTTCCAAAGGGTTCATCAAGGAAGTTGGTGGTTGAACTTACTAACAAGCCTGATTTCTCAGACTCAAAATCAATTCCCAAGACTACCAACCTTTTCTCAGCCACGCAGCCTCTCTTACACACATATATTGTTGTATTACAGCTAACCTCACAGTCTCAGTTCAGCTTTTCAATATCCTGAAAGAATGATAAACAAAATATCAATCAGACTATTTCTGTTGGAAAAAGAACTTATTTAAGATAAACCTTATGATAATATATTTTAATAACATTTAGAGTAGTTATAGAATTTACAACCCTGTATTCATTAATGCATCTAATATAAGCATGAGGTAGTTCAATTATCCACTTAATAAAACCACCTGAGATTTTCAGTGGTTTTCCAACCTTTCATGTCAAGCAGAGGCCTGAGGGGTATGCAGAGGAAATGAGGGGAAATGGGCCCCAACTTTCTACTCCATGGCCTTTAGTTTCTTTTATTTTATTTTGCTGAATCTTTAATTTTCATATACCAATTAGCCACGTATTAAATAACATCTCTGAACAGAGAAAAGAACTTTTAGGTACAGGTAGTCCCCGACTTACGATTTACAACAGGGGTCTGTCCTGATGACTCATAAGCTGGTTCTGACGTAAGTGGAATACCTCTTTTATTTTTTAGTTTTAATTATGATTGCCTTTTATTATCAGTATCTTTATAAGTTCAATCTTTATTTGTCTTAGGGGTTGGAAACATCACACATAAATTTCTTCAAGTGATCATCTGGGAATGAAAAACCAAACCAAACCAAACCTGTTGCCATGGAGTAGATTTCAACTCATAGCGACCCTAAAGGACAGAGTAGAACCGCCCCATAGGGTTTCCAAGTAGGATTCTAACTGTTGACCTTTTGGTTAGCAGCCATAGCCCTTAACTGCTACACCATCAGTGTTTCCATTCTGAGAATGATAATATCAGCAAATCACTCGCTACAACATTGTATGTAGTACATATTACTAAGGTAAGATGTACTAAAAAAAAAAAAAAAAGTGCGGTTCCTCCATAATGCGAGTATGTCCTAAGTCAAAGACTACCTGTATTAAATATATACCTACATATTCAATATATAAATATTAAATACCTTTTGATTACATATATATATGTATATATATACGGTGGCATAGTGGTTAAGTGCTATGGATGCTAACCAAAGGATTGGCAGTTCGAATCCACCAGGTGCTCCTTGGAAACTCTACTGGGTAGTTCTACTCTGTCCTATAGGGTCGCTATGAGTTGGAATCGACTCAACGGCACTGGGTTTTGGGTTTGGTTACTGTGGATTAAGAAAATACATGGATATATATATATGCTGTGAATCAAGAAAACTGAAACTCAGACATTCCTATTTAAAGTAAAATTAAAAAAAAAAAGTCTTTAAACAACATTACTCAGGGGGGTGGGCTTCATTTTTATTAATGTTATGTTTTTGTTGTTGTTAGGTGCCACCAAGTCGATTTCGATGCATAGTGACCCCGTGACAGAGTAGAATCGTCCAACAGGGATTTCCAGGCTGTAATCCTTACGTGAGCAGATTGCCAGGCCTTTTCTCCAGCAGAGCCACTGGGTGCGTTGGAAACACCAACCTTTCAGTTAGTAGCTGAGCACTTAACTGTTGTGCCAAATAGGAGAGAACAAGTTCAGAAGCAATGTAATGCTTGCCCTTTGGTGTTCTGTTAATTATACAGGTATGTGTCAGTTTGTAATGTTTCATACACTGTTATTTTCATTAAAGTTTAAATGCACTAATAGGGGCTTTTTAAAAATGGTCGTGTCATTATTTCTCTTAAAATAACCTTGTAAAAATAACTATCCACAGGTGCATTTTTGGCGTTGTAAATCCAGATTTCCGTACATGAAGCTGTTTAAGGAAGGGCTCACCTGTGTGCTGAGTTAATTTTCAATCAAGTATTGAGCATCTGCTACATCCCAGGCATTGTGATAAAATGCACCGATCACCCCCTGCAGGGCATGTATTATTATCCTCATTTTTATAGATGACAAAGCTCTACTTCAGAAAGGTTAAGTAAGTTCCCAAGGTAAGAAAACTAATAAATGCTGAAATCTGTCCAGGAATCCAGATCTGTCTTTCTCCAAGGCCTATGCTCTTTTCAGTATATCATGTGGCCTCTCAAAATTTAAAACCATGCAAGATTTATACAGACATATGTACTTGCATACACACATCCATCCACACAGGCGGAGTGGAATTCTTTCCTTTTTAAAAATAGTCTTGGCATCCAAAAAACAATTGCGTCAGAAGGACAGGAGTATCAGTAGCGAACTTCTGACATTTTGGTATATACCTGCCTTAGTTTTAACCTTTACATAATCTTAATTAGCATTGGGCCAACCTTGATGAACCATTTTTGCTCTTAGTAAATATGATTTTTGAAGGAGATAGTTTCTCTTTTTTTTTTTTTGCACCTCTAAGCTATTGTGTCAGCACGTATAAAAATGAATAGCAGGCTTAATAAGCCATTTATTTCTATAATGAGAGAAACTCTTATTATTCACAAGGAATAGACTGCATTTGGGGATACTGTAATAGATGGTAGAAATAACAATTGAAATTCTGCATACATTAGACCCACAGCATGTTGCAGGCCAATTAAAATTGACAACCAACTGGAGCAAACATACATGGATAAATATAGAAAGTTCAAGTTGTTGTTAGGGAAATATGTTTTTTTCCTTTTTTCCTTTACTACTTGGTATTTTTCTTCCTTCTGGATATTCCAGTTCATTTTGTTAATCTTTTTCTGCCTGGCTTCTGAATTTTAATCAAATTGAATGCCAGCAGATATAAAATTTTAATTCATAGTAGAATACCTTGGCAGTTTGATATATTTAGTGCCCTGATGTTGGGAAACTATCACTGACTAGAAATACTAGCTTTAGTAGACAATGTATAATTTTCATAATTTTAAACCAAGATGAGAAAAATAGATACTGTGCTAAACATTTAAGCCATGTGTTCGCCTCTCTGTGTTAAATTGGTATTGGCAGCTGAGTAGAAGATTACAGGGTACAGCCGCTTTAACCTTGAATAGTAAATGATGCTTGCTGAATCGCCCCCATGTGCCTCTACGGCCCAGGAAGCTTAAAAATATAGGTTTGATGCTAATGATGAGAAAACACAGTGGGTTAGCATCACTTAGCTTGGGGGAGAGTTAGGACTAAATATAGGGCTAATGGAGATGCTATAATTTATTTGTCTGGAGTTCTTTAAGAATGTTTGTGTAAGGCATGTCTGACTATAGAAGGTTGAGTTTGATAGAACTACACACCAGTAAACCAGTTGTGTATAGTAGAGTCATCTCCTACTCGTGGCGACCCCATGTGTGTCAGAGTAGAACTGTGCTCCATAGGGTTTCCAATGGCTGATTTTTCTGAAGTAGATAGACAGGCCCTTCTTGTGAGGCGCCTCCGAGTGGATTCGAACCTCCAAACTTCTGATTATTAGCGGAACATGTTAGCTGTGTACATCACCCAAGGAGTCCATGCAAACAACTGGTAATCACTTACTGAGTACCTGCTATATATTTCGCATTACACTGGATGCTACGTATTATCTATTTTAATTTTTGTAAGAACCCTATTGAGTAGGCACTGTTATCACAATTACATACATAAGAAAATTGATGCTCAGATAAGTTAATTACCATACCAAAGGTCATATGATTAGACCCAGAGCTGAAACTCTGAAGCCCATACTTGCGCCCCTTCTGATTTCAGTGGCTTACCTACAGGTATTATACATTAGTTCTTTCTTACGTCAAAAGACACCATGAAGTAGTTATTCATAAACGTATTCCTTCCATTGTCGTCTAGTCAATTCCAACTCACAGGACCCTATAGGATGGGTAGAACTCCCCCACAGGGTTTCCAAGGTTGTGATTATTAAGGAAGCAGACTGCCACATCTTTCTTCTCTGGAGCAGCTGGTGGGTTTGAACCATCGACCTTTCGGTTCGCGTTTGAGCGCTTTAATCACTGCGCCATAAGGACTCCTCCTAAAGGTATTAGAATGGTTGAAGAAATGATGTTAGAGGACAGCTAGGTATAATTCCAGTACAAAGATAGTGTAATTTAAACACAAGTGCCATTCTGTCCTGAAACTGATTTTTAACTTACACTTTTTTTGAAAGAGATGGCTTCTGTGTATGGGGGTTGAGGGAAGGAGAAGGGGAAATGCAATCATTTGAATTACAGTGTTGGCAAAGCATATTGAATATATCATGGACTGCCAGAAGAACCAACAGATCTGTCTTGGAAGAAGTACAGCCAGAATGCTCATTAGAAATGAGAATGGTGAGACCTCATCTCAGGCACTTTGGACATGTTATCAGCAGGGGCCATTTCCTAGAGAAGGACATCATGCTTGGTAAAGCAGAGGGTCAGCAAAAAAGAGGAAGACCCTCAGAGAGATGGATTGACACAGTGACTGCAATAATGGGCACAAGCATAATAACAATTGTGAGATGGAGCAGGACTGGGCAGTGTTTCGTTCTGTTGTGCATGGGGTCGCTATGAGGGGAACTCACTAACTCAAGGGCACCTAACAACAAGAACAAAGAAAAGAATCAAGTAAAATACTTTCTATTCTCAGACAGGATTAATGATCCTTAAGTACTTCTCTATTTAATAAATAGTGCCAGAGACATTCAGCGTGGGTTCCAGGAAAGGACATAATGATTAGGCTTCTTGTAAGAAATGCTTTTTTAAAACGGAGGCTGGATTTATACTATTCTTTTTTTTTTTTTAAAGAACAAACAGGTTTAGGGGTAAGGGCAATGTTTCTTTGCTGAACTGACCTGTAAAAGGTAGCAAACAGTGCCATCTACTGGGCTTTATTGTTCTCTTTGTTATAGGTCTTGCAGATGATCATAACTGTCTTGTGTATATTGAATACATAAATAAGACATTCATTTCCTGTCAGGAATATTTCAAGCTATTTAAAAATTATTGAGTGGCTATGTTTTTTTTAATGAGTGCATTCTAAGCCTTGTTATTATTGGTATTAAAAGTATTCAATAAAAACAAAATAATTGCCTTCAAAGAAATCTATCTTGATGTTAAACATAAAAATCTTTCTAGAAAGAAAGTTAAATTACCCTACATGGAAGTACCCCCAAATTGAAAGAAACCTCCCCAGGTGTGTGGAATAAACCATCTCCTCTGCTGAACTGAGAGCTTTCCTTTCTAACCTCAGCCTGATCCACCGCAGAGGCTAAACTGTTTCCTGTTTACAAAGAAGAGGAAGAAAAGAGAAGCCTTATTCCTAGTGAGGTAGCCATGGCCTACACAGAATGTGCAAATGCTCATTCTATGCTCCCAACATGGTGGAAAAGAAAGTGCCATGTGTTGTCTCCAACTCTCTCCGGGAAGACTCATTGCGCTGGGTCACCCGGCTTTTTTCTACCAACCTATACTCAGTTGTGCACCAGGTGGTTCCTGATCCCCCTTCTGAAACACCCTAGCACAGTATTCCTCAAATTGGGATCCTCAGATTACCAGCACGAGTATCACCTGGGGAGCTTGTTACAGCTACAGGCTCCTGGCCTGAACCCAAGCCATGCTGTTTCACCAGCTTCTGGTCTGACGCCCAGGAGTCCGCGTGTCACAGGTTATCCTCCAGAATGTTGAAGTTTGACAACCACTACTCTAGAACTCTGGGATTCTTTCCTCGTGGCCTCCGTGGTGCCTAAGATCAGACCGGGTGCGCCCACGATGATCATTTGTGGCTTTTCCTGTGAGGACTGTTCTAGAGCGTTGGGACCACCTGTGGCGCTTAAAAAACTGTAGATTCCTGGGTTCCATTCTAGTGATTATGATTCATTTGGTAGCTCTCCAGGCCACACCAAAGTACAGCCTGTCTTGGCAAGCTGCTACCCTAGGGAAACTCGAGGACCACCCCTACAAAGACAGTTCTCAGGGAAGCTGGGAAGCAGACAGCATGTCCTGACTGTCTCCCACTGCCTTTTGAGTACCCCCTCCTTCCTCTTGACACGCTGCCTCTCCATGTGGGCCCCACCTCTCCCTTTTACTCCCCATTCCCTGTTTCCTTCCATTTATCCCCTTCTTGATGAGGCTTGTTGATGGCAACAAATCTCTTCCCAGAACATGAGCTTTTAATGAGCTTAGGGTGCCCACAGGATAAAAAAAAATACTATTTTGTTATGTATTGTAATATCAGTGAACCATTTAATCTATATCCACCTATGTTCCCAGACTTGGTGCACCCCTCCCTCCATTAGATAAAACATCAATTGCTTTGACCTGGTAAAGACATCCAGGTTGTCACGGTGAAGGGCGTATGTGGCTGGACAAGAAAGCTTTGTGAACAGTGTGGCAGTTTGGAAAGATGTTTGGCTATCCAGCCTTCTGTAGAAGTTCATTTGTGTGGGGTGGGTTTTTGGTATCTGGTCACCCATCCTGGTGATGTTGGTACACGCCACAAAAGCAGTAAAGCCTCCTGAGCTTATGCAGCCAGACCTGTCTACGACTTCACTGCCTGACAGCAATGACTCCAGGAAGAGACACCCCCAGGAGCAAGAACACCCTCCTTTCTACATAACTACAGCAAATTCAGCAGTCAAAAACCCAGCTCTGGTCCAAGCCCTCCATGTAGCCTTCCTAGGCCAGCTCTGTGCAGAGAGATCTCTTCTCCCTCTAAAACCACAGCCCTTACAGCCTGACCCACTGCATGACAACTAGTATCAGAGTATTTTGAAGTAGGTTTTTAGTTGTGTTAAAGAAGAAGAATGTAAATAAGGTTGATGTGAAAGTAAAAATTTAGAATGATACGTAACATGAGTATCCTGACTTATTTTAGCATTGTCTTTCCAACTCATTGGAAATCAGCTCATTGAAGGCTAGGACCATGTCTTATGTTTCTTTATATCTTCCATAGTAGATACAGAGCAAGTACTGAAATAAATGCTGGCTCATTTGATATAATTTTTTTTCTCCCATCCCTTTTCTCAGGAATACGACATAAGTAGCAGTTTATTGGAGTGCTCAAAATCTCCTTTAATGCAGGATTTATTGGGTATGCTGCAGGTTGGCAATTACAAAGTCAAAGAGTAGGGTATGCCTTAGGTTAAAAGAAGCCCTAGACATCATTGTTTCATCATTCAGTCCCAGCCCTTCCCAGACTAAGTCTTTCTTTAGTTGGTGATCTCAGAAGTCTACCTCTCTTGCTGAATTCTGTCAGGCTCTCACTGGTTCTCCATGCCTTTTCCCTTTATACAGACTGCACCTTAGGCAGGCCCATTCGTTTCTGAACGTAATTTCTGTCCTGTTCCCAAGAGTCTTCGATAGCCTGGGACACATCCTCATCTAAATTCACTGCCGGTGTCTTTTTTCCAATGGATCTCAATTCTAGATGCAGACTGGAAATATCTGGAAGACCTTGTAAAATGCTGATGCCCAGGCTTCCTAAGCAAATCTGATTTCATTACTTTCAATAGGGGCAAGGTGTCAGTGTTTTTTAAAGCCTCTCAGACAATTCTAAGGTGCGGAATTGACGACACTGTACTTTTCTGTTTTGTATTGGGCTCACCTGTTGTTGTCGTTGTTAGGTACCGTCAAGTTTCTGACTCACAGGGACCCCGTGTGGCAGAGTAGAACTGCCCCATAGAGTTTTCTAGGCCATCATCTTTATGGGAGCAGGTTGCCAGGTCTTTTCTCCCATGAAGCCACTGAGTGAGTTCAAACCACCACATTTTGAGTTAGCGGTTGAGGGCTTAACTACTGCACTACCAGGGATCACTTAGCATATCCTATTTTTCCTTTCTCCTCAAATTTAGGTCAAAATCCCTGGGTTAAGATTTAACTATGAAAAACTAATATATGCAGGTATAGATATTTAAAAAAATAAGCAGTGACATGGTCTAAAATAAATCCAAATATAATTATACAAATACAATAAAAAACAAACTCATTGCCGTCAAGTTGATTCTGACTCACAGCAACCCTATAGGACAAAGTAGAACTGCCCCATAGGGTTTCCAAGGAGTGGCTGCTAGATTTGAACTGCAGACCTTTTGGTTAGCAGCCAAACACTTAACTATTTTGCCACCAGGGCTCCAGAAATACAATAGAGAGGTGTTATACTCTGCCCTACTTCCATTACCTGAAAGAGATAAACTAGAATCCTCAGATTTTAGAGATTTCAAGGCTAGGGATTCCCCAAATCATTTTAAGGACTGCTTAGTTATTATATGCACTATTATTAATTGGTATGAAACTGAAAGCTCTGCTTGTACAAGACCTCGAGAATCTTCACCGATGTTTCTCTCTCTAAACATTTTTTGAAACTTTAATGCTGGAGAAACTAAGGAATCAAGAGATGTGACTTGCTTTGAGGACAGGATTGCCTTGAAAAGAATTTAACAAAATGAAAACCACTTGCCATTCAGTCAGTTCTAACGGATATAGATCCCACGTGTGTCAGAATAGAACTGTGCTCCATACGTTTCCAATGGCTGACATTTTTGGAAGTAGAGCACCAGGCCTTTCTTCTCAGGTGCCTCTGTGTGGACTTGAACTCCCAACCTTTAGGTTAGCAGTTGAGTGGGTTACCTTTTGCACCATTTAGACACAGGACTACCACTCAAATGTGCTGCCCAGTATATTGCCAGTAATTCTCTCTAACTGGCTTTAACTGCCCACTCAGTACACGATTTCCAGGATTTTAGATGTTAATTACTGTTGAGCACAATAGCATGGGACATTTCTCAGCCCATCACTGTGTTCTGCATAGCACATCAGGTGTCTGGGGGCTGTGGAAATGGCTAATAAATGTATGTGTGTAATAGGTTTAGCTAAAATAAAATCATTCACATCAGGACACAATGCCCTCCTCCATCCATTCAAAATTGTTTATTTAACTGTATTCCACACTATCGGGTCCCTAAAATTTCTGTCAGTAATCAATGGAAATGATGATGGCATGTACATCTATTTTATCAGGAAAAATTAGCTAATCTGAAATACGTAATTAGTTTATGAAATGTGTGTTTTTTTTTTCCTTCTTTTGAGCCCATTCAAAGAATGAGAGTTTTCATCTGCCAATTTCTCTGAATAGACATTTATGGGTGTAAAGGGAACTTTGAGGACCATCGTAAAAGATCCTGTAACCAGTTGAGGGAGGCGCCTTAGCAGAGTAGTAGTGATCTGAAATTGCTCTGAAACCATGTCGTCTTCCCAAAAACATATTCTGGGCTGTTTGTTTAAATTTCTATAAACGTTAATAGATTTGCTTGGATTTGGATTTTGTTACCTTTCTAAAGATTTATAGAGATGTAATTGAAAAAGCAAAAAAATTGACAAGTCAGAAAGCTACAGTGAGAGGTAAAATACCCAAATGTGTGATTCTTGAGAGACCCCCAACCATGTTGTCTTCTTTGTAATTTGCAGACCCATTATGTAGGTTCATTTTCTTTTTTCTCTTTTTCCCCGTAATTAAACGTGTCAAATTTGACTTAGCAGCATTTAATAGCTCTGAAAAGATGAAGTAGAACCCAGTGACACAGTAGGATCACATACTTTTAAGTATGAAATTTTGTTCTTTTAGAACTGTTATTAATGTTGAGGAAATACCCAGGTAACAGGTTTTGTTTTTTTTTTTTTCCCCCTAACACAGAGTAAAGTGCTTTCCTGCAAACTATCTTGCAAATTAACAGAGCGGATCAATGGAATAGGAAATTGTCAAAATATGACGGATGGTCCCCTGCTGCCAAGCAAGGACGAGGTAAAATCTAGAAAGCAGATGGGGAACAGAAGCCAACTTTCTGACAATTAGCAATTGGCAATGACTTGAGAATTTCAACCTACTGATCAATTGACAGAAGAGAAGAGGGTAAGGGCAAGAGTGAGGAGAGGAGGGGAAGAAATCTTTCTCCGTATTGCATTAGAAACCAGAGGTACTCTCTTGTGGATATCGTAACTGGTAAGAGAGTAAATCATTTCTTTAGCCTCCTGTGGTATAATGACAATTGACTGATCATCCTCTACAACTATTCCAAGGAAGTTCATTGTTATAGGCAAAAATTTATTTGCCTACATTTATAGATGATTAAGACCATATGTTGCATAATTCTAGGGGACAACATCCACATAGGTGACTTGCTTTTTTTAGCAGACATGACACTCAAACCACAAACTTAACTATGCAAGAAATACCCATTTATTTTCCATAATTTAATTTATGTCTCTGGGCTTCCCATTATTACTGCTTAGAGGAAAATTTCACCTCTGCCTTTCTTGGAAGTCGCCTCCCTCCCCCTGCAAATGTGTCATTATGCTGGAATTTTGCACCACTAAGCGGATGCCAGAGAGAAGCCAGATCTGAGCCGTCTGCCTATTGAAGAGAAAGAGTCCCAGCAGAAAGACTGGATGCACCACCAATAAAAGTTTGCTAGCATGTAATATTAATGATATTGTTTGATAATTTCTGCATCCTGTGGGATCACCTTTCCTTGGAATGGGCACGAATATAAATCTCTTCCAGTCAGTTGGCCAGGTATGGCAGAAGGTGTCTTCCAAATTTCTTGGCCTAGATGAGTGAGTGCTTCCTGTGTTGCATCCATTTGTTGAAACATCTCAATTGGTATTCTGTCAATTCCCCAGGAGCCTTGTTTTTTGCTAATGCCTTTAGTGCAGCTTGACCTTCTTTCTTTAGTACCAGCAGTCCTTGATCATATGCTACTAATACCAGTCCATTTCAGCTCACTAATACCTACAAAGTCAATCTTCAAGCGTTCCATTTCGTTGTTCACAACTTCCATTTTTGTAATTCATATTTTATAATTGTACGTTCTGATTACTAATGGATGTTTGCAGCTATTACTTCTCATTGAGTCATGCCACATCAGCAAATGAAGATCCCGAAAGCTTTACTCCATCCACGTCATTGAGGTCGACTTCACTTTGAGGAGACAGCTCTTCCTCAGTTGTATTTTGAGTACCTTCCAACCTGAGGGGCTCATCTTACAGCACTATATCAGACAATGTTCTATTGCTATCCAAAAAGTTTTCATTTGCTAATTTCATAAGTAGGTTTCCAGGCCTTTATTCCTAGTCCTGGAAGCTCCATTGAAACCTGTCCACCATGGGTGATCCTGCTGGTATTTGAAATACTGGTAGCACATAGCAACACTCAAGACACCACAGTACAACAAACTGACAGATGGGTGGTGGATCAGTAAGGCTGGGAAGGGGAGGTACTATACTACCTTACTTTCTGTACCAGCTGGCTATCTGCTTGAATATAGAAAAAGATGGAAAATTAGGTGAGGAAAAAAAAAATATGTATAAGAAGTTATCCAGTTCTATCCATGCTCATTCCTAATAAACCTTAGTAATTATTGATTGGATTAAAATTTTAAAAATTACATCATTCAGTGATTGGATTTTGCTATTGAATGCAGTAGATAAACCAACCTAAAGTAATTACAGCATATTTTATACATTAATGTGCTTGCTTCTTCTCCTATGCTGTCTTCGGACTTGTAAGGACATGTGGACTTGTATGGACTTTGTAAGAGAGGCAGCAGAGTGTGGTGGTTGAGGATACCTAGATCCAAATCCTGGCTGAGACATTACTAGCTATGTTACCATGCTCCATAACCCTTCTGTACCTCAGTTTCCCCATATATGAAACGGGAATGGTGATAATAATAGTATCTTCCTTGTAGGGAGGTTATGAGGCTAGAGTTAATGTGAACATAGAGTTAATGTTTATAAAACACCTAGACAAGTGTATAAGACATAAAAACAAATAAATAAACCAAAACTAGTTGCAGTCTAGCCAGTTCTGACTCATGGTGACCCCATGTGTATTAGAATAGAACTGTACACCATAGGGTTTTCAATGGCTGACTTTTCGCAAGTAGATCGCCTAGCTTTGGCTTCTTCCAAGGCACCCCTGGGTGGACTCAACCTTCCAACCTTTCATTTAGCAGCTGAGCGTGTTAAACCGTTTGTACCACCCAGGGACTCCATGAAACATATTAAGTGCAAAAGAAGTGTTTGCTGATGATAATTTGCATGTTCTCTTACATTCTAGAATCGACAAGGGGCAATAAATTTACTACACAGGTAGCATTTTTTAGCTAGACAAAGTCTTCCTTGAGCTCCCCAGACTCAATTCTCTCTCTCTTGTTCCCTGTATTGCTTCTTCAGAGGACTTAACCAAATTTACAAATGAATAATTAAACTTGTAGTTACTTATGTAACACCTGCCCTCGCTGTTCCATTGTAAGCTCAGTAACTGCAGGAACCACGTTTATCTTTTACTTTGGGTCCCAGGAGCTTGCACAGAGTGGCTTCTCCATAGGCATTTTTGTTAAATAAATAAATGAATCTGTCTACATGCTCATTACAGAAAGAGGTGTGGGCCAGGGAAAGGCCAAGTAGGCAGCTGAGGCCAGACTACCCCAGCTAGCTGCTTTGTGTGAAGAGTTGGGCATTAGGAGGGGTGAGCAGACCTGAACTAAGTGGACTCCTGAGACCCCTCACCACTCACTCAACTGTCTAGGGACTTTCCAATTCAGGGTCAGGCTGGGGTCATAGCTGGCCTGCTGTAGATGTTGGGGTTACAGATTATAGACTGTAGCATATATTCTGATGGGCAAACATCACTGTCAAAATAAAAATTGCCAGGCTATTTATTTTACTTTCAAGAGGAATACTATAATGGCATCAACCCATTAGCTGCTTTTAGAACTATAAACACTAAAAACATCTGAGCTCAGGTTTTGGCTTTAAGAGAGAAATCTAAAAAATTTAAATTGCTACTTCTTCTTATTTATTGAATATATTGTACGAATTATAAAAGGAAAAAAAGTATAGGCCCCTTAAATGCCTGCAGCTTGCTCCAAACTTAGTAGCTTCCAGTTTAACTCAGATTAATAGTTTGGTCTGTTGAGGCTTGCTTGGGGGAGGGGGACTTACTTGAATGATTATAGAGAACACTGATACTTCCAGATTTCATGTTCTGAAAGGCATTATGATGAGACTATTATAAAATAGTCACAGGATGTTACAGTCTGTGGTTAAAAAAGCATGCTAGAGTTATAATTGCACACCCAAATAATGCTACAAGTGGCAGATGAACCAGTGGTGTAGATTCTCAGACATTTGTTTCCCTCCTTTCTCTCCACCAAGGGTTGGCTGCTAACCAAGAGGTCGGCAGTTCGAATCCACCAGGCGCTCCTTGGAAACTCTATGGGGCAGTTCTACTCTGTCCTATGGGCTTGCTATGAGTCGGAATCGACTCGACGGCAGTGGATTTGGTTTGGGTTTGGGTTTGGTTTCTTTCTCCACCACACAGCCTGCCCCACCCCCACCCAGCCTCTTGTTGTGTTGTTGTTAGGTGCCATCGAGTTGATTTTGGACTCATAGTGACCCCATGTGACAGAGTAGAAGTGCCCTCTAGAGTGTTCTAGGCTGTAATCTTTATGGGAGCAAATCACCAGGCCTTTTCTTTTGTGAAGTGAATGGTAGGTTCGAACCAGCAACCTTTCGTTTAGCAGCCAAAGCTTAATCATTGCCACCCGGTCTCCTTACCAGCCTCTGAATCTGCGTGTATCTCCTAGTCAAACATTCTCTTTTATTCCTTCCCTGTGACAGTCAGAGTGCTGAGTACTGTGGTGTCTCCTGATTCCAGGTTTCCACACACAGTGACGGGTTTGAAATATCTAGCCCTTTCTTTCCCTTTCCATCCAAATCCTGCCCATCATCCCATCAAAGATAGCCCATGCTTTCCATTCTTCTGAAAATGTGTGAAACATATTGGTACTTCATTATCCTCACCCTTTCATTGCTGCTAACCTGTTTCATGTCTTACTGGCACAGCTGTATAAGATAAAGGAGAGAAACAGCTATATCTTGCACATTATATTATACTGCAGAGATACGCAGTTAGTAGATACACAATCACCGAATAAATGATCCAGAGCCTGACAAATTGGAACACCTAATTAAATCAAGTGGTATTTTAGTGTGGTGCCCTAGCAAATGCCTGCCACTTCTTAGGTGTTCAATAAATATTAGCACTCCACTTGTAACCTGAGATGTTGAATTTAGTTTTAGAATAAACCAATAAACCAACAAACCAACACCTACTCTCCAGGGACGTTCAGAGTTCAGCCTTATCTTTAAAACTTCTATGTTTACAGCTGAACTACCATATGTAGAGAATAGCTATTCAAAATGATGTCGTTGTTAGTTACCACAGAGTCTACTCCAACTCATGGCGACCCCACGTACAACAGAATGAGATGTTGCCTGAGCTTGTGCCATCTTCACAATCATTGATATTTTGAGTGCCTTCTAACCTCAGGTGCTCATCTTCCAACACTGTATCAGACAATATTCTGTTGTGAACCACAGAGTTTTTATTGACTAATTTTTGGAAATAGATTGCCTGGCCTTTTTTCCTAGTCTTAGTCTGTAAGCTGTACTGAAACCTGTCTACTGTGGGTAATCCTGGTGGTGGATTCAAACTAATAACTCTGAGGTAAAAGTCCTTCACTGATAAATAAGAAAAGTTAAAATGTATTTGGTGTTTTGACTTTGTTTAATTCAATTTCCATCTCATCGTCAGCTGTGCCTCATGATCATGAACATCAGAACATTTCTGGACAAATATAGCAAAACTGAGCTCGAGGGGATCAGCATGGTACTCTAATCTGGATTGTTAGATCATTAATACCAATCTCTCTTTTTTATACCTTTATCACTGTTCATACCATTCCATTCTCCTCAAACACTCTAGCTCCACACAGTCATCCTCAGCTGTTGTCCTCACCCTCTAATTAAACAAGAACTCCTTCTAGTTCCCTCCTCCTCACCTTAATTGATCTCTTTCCTTTAACCTTTGTCTTTTTTTATCCTGCCTCAGAAGTACCCTTTCTTTCCAAGGCTACTCCTTCCATCTCTGCCCTGGACCTGGACACTCCTGGCCTTCTAGGATCATGAATTATTGTTCCACTCTCTTGTGTCTTTGACGTTGCCCTTTTCAGGAGCTTTACAAGCATGGTCAGATTCTCCAGACCCTCCCTGGAAAATCCTTCTCTGGATTTCTGGCCTTTCATTCACTATCTCATTTCTCTAAAGTGCAGCCTACATATGTACTCTCCATTTATCCACTTTTTAGGTTTGATGCATAGCATTCCTCCAGTCCTCACTCCCGAGGCCACAAATTTCAGTCCTAAAAGGTTAGCTTGCACTTCGATTCAGGACAAATGCAGTCACAAGGAAGCAACTATCACCCTTTAGAGTCACAGTTTTGAGTCTCTGTGTCAAGTGCTCCAACTGGAACTAGATTCTGACTATGTCACTGCTACAACGTACTGATGCCAACCACCTACTGTTGACCCTTGAAGATGTGTTCTATCATTACTCTCCTTTCTCCTCTTGGACAAACAGAGTAAGGTGTCAACTTTATGACTGATAAAGCTGATTGGGCAACATGTCCTTAGATATTTGGCCAAATAGCCTTGTTGAATCAAATTTTCCCTTACAAGAGCAGCCCAGTTTGCGCCCTCTCTGCACTAGGTCTGTAGGATGGCTGATGAGAAAAAGAGATAGGAACTAAACCTCTTCCAAATGTATAAAATGATAGTCCTTCATCTACTGGTAGAGGAGAAAGATTGACAATGTTCCTTCTGGGAGTAGATTGGACATTCTCTTCCCTTTATGGAAACATGAGACACGGGGAATAAATGTTATCTGCTATCCATCTCTGCCTCCCTGCTGTGACTTCTGATTACTGCTCGGTCCCAGAAAGCCTGTCCAATCTTGGCTATCACTAATGCAGGCCATACCAGCCCTGATTTTGCCATAATACACTCACTTCTTAATCCCACACACTGTGGTTTCTGCCTCAAAAATCAACCATGAGAGCTTAGTCACCCAATCTTGTGACAATGTCTCAGTCCTCATTTTCTCTGACATCTCAGTTCTAAAATTTGATTACTTCCCATTTGATTGTGGAAAAAGAGTCCAAGATCATAGAGTCATGCACTATGCTTTTTCACACCAAGTTTCTTATAGGAATACCATTGTTTCTAATCAAAAGAGTTGTCCCTTAACTCCTGAGTTGCTCCACTATAGTCTTTTCTAAAAATCAGTGTTCATGTAAAAATGGCTTTCTACTGATGTCATAGAGACATGAGAACATTGAGGTAAAAATAGATGTGAGCCTGGGTTTGAATTCCGATTCTGACACCTAACTAGTTATGTAACTTTAACTAATTTCTCAAAAAAAAAACAAAATCAAACCCAGTGCCATCGAGTTGACTCTGACTCATAGCGACCCTAGTGAACAGAATACAGCTGCCCCGTAGAGTTTCCAAGGAGCGCCTGGCGGATTCAAACTGCCGACCCTTTGGTTAGCAGCCATAGCACTTAACCACTATGCCACCAGCACATTCATATTTAATTAATAAAATGAGGGTTTCATAAAATAATTAATATTAACTTTATTTACAGTGGCTAACATATATTTGAACAGTGGGTTTTTTTGGGTTAACGTATATTGAAAGAGGAGCCCTGGTGGTGCAGTGGTTAAAGCACTCGGTTGCTAACTGAAAGGTGGGTGATTTGAACCCACCAGCCACTCTGTGGGAGAAAGATGTGGCAGTCTGCTTCCGTAAAGATTACAGCCTTGGAAACCCTGCAGGGCAGTTCTATTCTGTCCTAAGGGTCACTATGAGTCAGAATCGACTTGATGGCTGTGGGTTTGGTTTTGTTTTGTTTTTAACATATATTGAATGCTTAGTGCAAATCACTAAGGGCTTTATATGCATTATTCTATTTAACCGTATAACAACTCCATGAACTAAATCCTATTGTCATTTCCATTTTGCAGACTTAAAAATTGAGACTTAATGTCTGTAAGAAACTTGTCCAAAGTTGCACAACTAAGAAGTGACAGAATTTAGAATCAACCTACTTAAACATGTATTAGAACTCAAGTTCATATAGCTCCACAGATGAAGCTCTTACAACTGTGCTCTGCTCCTTCCCCTATATTTGGTGTATGCAAAGACCTCCTATGTGCCTTGTACACATTATGAAGTCATTAGACAGCAGCTGTCATCATCCTCATTGTCATCATCATCATCATTCCTGTTACACACAAGATGACTATGACTTTCTAACTAGGCCAGCAGTTCTTTTGCAATGTTTTTCAACTTGTTTTATTATCATGAATTTGCTTAAAGGGGTCAATCTCTCTTTTTCTCTGAACACTTTATAGTAGAGCTGAATAGAATCATTATTACAGAAATTTACATGCTGCTGTTCAAGTACTAGCAGAAAACATAAACATATTCTGTCATAACTTGAGTATGGGGAGAACTTTCCTAACTATGGCACAAAATACAGATGCAATAAGGAAAAGTACTGATAATTTAACTACATAAAAACCAAAACAACTTCTGCATGGCAGAAATAAGTACCATAAGCAAGAGTAAAAAGACAAATGAAAAACTAGAGAAAAGATTTACTACTTGTATAATAAAAGATTATTATTGCTTATACATACAGCACCTCTAAAAATTGAGAAGAAAAACCAGTCAGCCCATTATGAAAATGTATAAAAGATATAAACAGACCATTCACAGAAAAAGGAATGCTTAATGGACTTTAAAAATGAAAGATGCTCAGCCTCAGTTATAAAAGATACATATATGTGCATATATTCTTATCTATCATAAGGGCAAAATTTAAAAGATTGACAATGTACTCTGATGGCAAGATTTTCCTTTCAGAGAAGCAAGCAGTCTTACGTCTTGTTGGTGGGAATACAAAATGATATAATACCTATGGAGGGGAATTCGGTAATATCTAGCAAAATTATGCATGCACATATCCTTTCAACCAGCAGTTCCACGTCTAGGAGTCTGTTCCAAAGATACACTGGCAAAAATAGAAAACAACATTTCACAAGGGGGTATTCATTGCAGTACTATTTGTAATAACAAAATATTAGAATGCTCTTTAGAATTTAATAAGCTTTTAGCTATGGTACCTCCCCGCCACGTGTCTGTCAGTTTGTCGTACTGTGGGGGCTTGTGTGTTGCTGTGATGCTGGAAGCTATGCCACTGGTATTCAGATACCAGCAGGGTCACCCATGGAGGACAGGTTTCAGCTGAGCTTCCAGACCAAGACAGACTAGGAAGAAGGATCCGGCAGTCTACTTCTGAAAAGCATTAGCCAGTGAAAACCTTATGAATAGCAGCAGAAGAACATTGTCTGATATAGTGCTGGAAGATGAGCCCCCCAGGTTGGAAGGCACTCAAAAGACAACTGGGGAAGAGCTGCCTCCTCAAAGTAGAGTTGACCTTAATGATGTGGATGGAGTAAAGCTTTCAGGACCTTCATTTGCTGATGTGGCACGACTCAAAATGAGAAGAAACAGCTGCAAACATCCATTAATAATTGGAACCTGGAATGTATGAACCATGAATCTAGGAAAATTGGAAATCATCAGAAATGAAATGGAACGCATAAACATCGATATCCTAGGCATTAGTGAACTGAAATGGACTGGTATTGGCCATTTTGAGTCTACCATGCTGGGAATGACAACTTGAAGAGGAATGGTATTGCATTCGTTGTCAAAAAGAATGTTTCAAAATCTATCCTGAAGTACAACGCTGTCACTGATAGGATAATATCCATACGCCTACAAGGAAGACCAGTTAATACGACTATTATTCAAATTTACGCACCAACCACTAGAGCCAAAGATGAATAAATAGAAGATTTTTATCAGCTGCTACAGCCTGAAATTGATCGAATATGCAATCAAGGTGCATTGATAATTATTGGTGATTGGAATGCGAAAGTTGGAAACAAAGAAGAGGTATCACTAGTTGGAAAATATAGCCTTGGTGATAGAAACAATGTCAGAGATCAAATGATAGAATTTTTCAAGACCAACGACTTCTTCATTGCAAATACCTTCTTTCACCAACATAAACGGCAACTATACACATGGACCTCGCGAGATGGAACATACAGAAATCAAATTGACTACATCTGTGGAAAGAGACGATCGAAAAGCTCAATATCATCAGTCAGAACAAGGCCAGGGGCCGACTGTGGAAAAGACCATCAATTGCTCCTATGCAAGTTCAACCTGAAACTGAAGAAAATCAGAGCAAGTCCACGAGAGCCAAAATATGACCTTGAGTATATCCCACCTGAATTTAGAGACCATTTCAAGAATAGATTTGACGAATTGAACACTAGTGACCAAAGACCAGACAAGTTGTGGAATGACATCAAGGACACCATCCATGAAGAAAGCAAGAGGTCACTGAAAAGACAGGAAAGAAAGAAAAGACCAAGATGGATGTCAGAGGAGACTCTGAAACTTGCTCTTGAGCATCGAGCAGCTAAAGCAAAAGGAAGAATTCATGAAGTAAAAGAACTAAACAGAAGACCTCAAATGGTCTCTCGAGAAGACAAAGTATTATAATGACATGTGCAAAGAGCTGGAGATGGAAAACCAAAAGGGAAGAACAGGCTTGGCATTTCTCAAGCTGAAAGAGCTGAAGAAAAAATTCAAGCCTCGAGTTGCAATAGTGAAGGATTCCATGGGGAAAATATTAAATGATGCAGAAAGCATCAAAAGAAGATGGAAGGAATACACAGAGTCATTATACCAAAAAGAATTAGTCGATATTTAACCATTTCAAGAGGTGGGTACTGAAGGAAGAAGTCCAAGCTGCTCTGAAAGCATTGGCAAAAAACAAGGCTCCAGGAAGTGATGGAATATCGATTGAGATGTTTCAACAAACAGATGCAGCGCTGGAGGTGCTCACTCGTCTATGCCAAGAAATATGGAAGACAGCTTCCTGGCCAACTGACTGGAAGAGATCCATATTTATGCCTATTCCCAAGAAAGGTGATCCAACCGAATGTGGAAATAATAGAACAATATCGTTAACATCACACGCAAGCAAAATTTTGCTGAAGATCATTCAAAAATGGCTGCAGCAGTATATTGACAGGGAACTGCCAGAAATTCAGGCTAGTTTCAGAAGAGGATGTGAGACCAGGGTTATCATTGCTGATGTCAGACGGATCCTGGCTGAAAGCAGAGAATACCAGAAGGATGTTTACCCGTGTTTTATTGACTATGCAAAGGCATTCGACTGTGTGGATCATAACAAACTCTGGATAACATTGCGAAGACTGGGAATTCCAGAACACTTAATTGTGCTCATGAGGAACCTTTACATAGATCAAGAGGCAGTTGCTTGGACAGAACAAGGGGATACTGATTGGTTTAAAGTCAGGAAAGGTGTGTGTCAGGGTTGGATTCTTTCACCATACCTATTTAATCTGTATGCTGAGCAAATAATACAAGAAGCTGGACTATATGAAGAAGAACAGGGCATCAGGATTGGAGGAAGACCCATTAACAACCTGCGTTATGCAGATGACACAACCTTGCTTGCTGAAAGTGAAGAGGACTTGAAGCGCTTACTAATGAAGATCAAAGACCACAGCCTTCAGTATGGATTACACCTCAACATAAAACAAAAATCCTCACAACTGGACCAATGAGCAACATCATGATAAATGGAGAAAAGATTGAAGTTGTCAAGGATTCCATTTTACTTGGATCCACAATCAACAGCCATGGAAGCAGCAGTCAGGAAATCAAAAGATGCATTGCATTGGGTAAATCTGCTGCAAAGGATCTCTTCAAAGTGTTGAAGAGCAAAGATGTCACCCTGAAGACTAAGGTGCACCTGACCCAAGCCTTGGTATTTTCAATCACATCATATGCATGTAAAGCTGGACAATGAATAAGGAAGACCGAAGAAGAGTTGACGCCTTTGAATTGTGTTGTTGGTGAAGAATATTGAATATACCGTGGACTGCCAAAAGAACGAACAAATCTGTCTTGGAGGAAGTGCAGCCAGAATGCTCCTTAGAGGCAAGGATGGTGAGACTGCTTCTTACATACTTTGGACATGTCGTCAGGAGGGATGATTCCCTGGAGAAGGACATCATGCTTGGCAGAGTACAGGGTCAGCGGAAAAGAGGAAGACCCTCAATGAGGTGGATTGACACAGTACCTGCAACAATAAGCTCAAGAATACCAACGATTTTAAGGATGGTGCATGACTGGGCAGTGTTTCGTTCTGTTGTGCATAGGGTCGCTATGAGTTGGAGCCGACTCGACGGCACCTAACAACAACGATAACAGCCTTGTCATTAATGCAGCTAACTACCCCCCTATTTAATTCTTCAATTTGAAATGTCAATTATGGCTTTGTCTTTGGCTTTTGTTTCACTAAATCTATGTTTCACTCTCTTCAGATTTCACATTAGGTGGTAATGAAATAAAAAATCATGTTGGATGATAATGAAATAAGAGCTTTAAACTTTTTAGGAAATCTTACATTGAGGCTGTCTTTTGAACATCCTAACAATGCTATCGAAGAAATATGTACTATACATGAGAGTACAAGAATATATGTAGTACAGTCCATTAATAAACTCTCGTGGTGACAGTCCTTAAGGAGGACACCCATTTCATAAAATCTTTCTAGTGACTACATCACTCTGGAAACCAATGTAGTTCACTTGTGAATTCTAGAACCGGAATAAGATGACGGCTAGTCTTCCAAATTCAATGCATGCTTTAAACTTGCTTTTTAACTTACTTTCCAAAATCTTTTCTTTTCCAAGTCCATTATTGTAGTGCTGTATTTTAGAATATTGATTTATTATATAAAGTGAAGATGAAAAACACACAGCTCTTACAGTCAGAAGACCTAGGTTCAAGTCACTGGTCTCCCACCTAATATCTTATTCAAAAACCAGTTGCCATGGAGTTGATTCCAACTCTTGATGCCTCCATGTGTGTCAGAGTAGATAGAACTGTGCTCCATAGAGTTTGCAATGGCTGATTGGAAGTAGTTTGCCAGTCCTTTCTTCTGAGGCACTTCTGGGTAGACTTGAACCTCCAACCTTTGGGTTAGCAGCTAAGCACATTAACTGCACCACCCAGGGACTCCAAAGCATATAATAAAGCGTTCAATAGATTTCATCTGACTCAGCTGCCCTGTATGTTACTTTATCCCCTTCTACTCAATTTCCTTCTTTTCGGTCCTCATACCTTTCTTTTCTTCTTGCCTCCAGGTGTTATTTTGTGTCATGTAGCTTATCATCTTCCACAATAAGCAAATATTCTAAAAACTGTGAAAAATGCCTATTACACTTCCATCTACAACACACATTGGCCTTTCATAAACACATTAATGATCATCACACAATATCATCTATCTTGAATGTTTTCTCAACTCTTTATCATGCCAGTCTGCCTAGTTTAAAACCATAGGGCAGGAACTCTGTCTCATTCTATTTGTAAGTCAGAGATGGAGCACTGTTGTTCAATCAATGCCAAGAAGCAACAGTATCCCTGTGAGGTGAATAGGTGGAAATTATTATTTCTGTCTATAGCAAGGTGAAAGTAAAATGGGTACTTTGCAATGTTCAAAGCTTCCTCATATTGATTACCTCATTTGTACATCACATCAACACTGTACGAGAGCCAGACAGGGCAGTTTTACTGTCCTCCTTGTACAGATGACACAAGTGAGACTAAGAGTTTAAATGCCTTGTTCAAGGTCCCACAGCAAGTCATTGGCACAGCTAGATTCAAAATCTGCAGGATCTCTAGCTTCAGAGCAATCGCTGTGATGAGTCTGGGAACGTGTGTGCTTTGTCAAGAAACACATATATTTAGTTATCTTTGTATCTTCAGTGGCACATAAAACCAACTCTGGCCCACACTAAGTGCTTAGTAAACAGGTGTAAAACTAACCAATATGGAATGTAATTTAATGTAATATATAAGTTCATAATTTATTGTAAAGGTGCATTGTATTATATTTTATACATATAATATATTCTAGATTAAAGTATAAATGTGTGTAATTATTACCATATAATATAGTTAATATATTGTATGATGTGATATACCAAACCAAACCTGTTGCTGTTGAGTCGATTCCGACTCATAGCGACCCTATAGTTTATGATTGATTAGTATTATGGGGATTAAATCAGTAGGACTCAAGAACTAACTACTGAATTCACGGCAAGGTCTATATTTTGCCAATTTCCTGTTTTGTTTTGTGAAATTTGTGATGCCAAGTTTCACTACTACTTCCTAGTCGTATCTTCCTCAAAATAAGTTGCTACTTCTGTTCAGTAACTCAGGTAAATAGGCCACTTCTCGAGTAGACCTAATGATAGGTTGCATAATAGAATAAACTGAAGATCCTAAAGACATTTAACTTTTCATTTCATTAAAAACATGTGTGATGTTTACTGCTAAAAACTTCTGAATTGTCCAGAAACCCTTGAAGCCAGATGCTGATACCGGGATATACATGGCTTACAATTCAGAGGCTGCCATTAATGTCCTGTGTTCATGCCCGATGGCATATGAGAGCTCTGAGACATGTATGTGTGTTCTATATTGAGCTTTGAAGAGTGTTCAGCACGGAAACTGGACTGTGCAACAAGAAAGCTGGAGATCAGTAAAGAGTAACGCACAGAGAGGTGTACGAGTGGCTCTGTGTTTCTTAATGGCTACTTCCTTGGATGGCACGGTTTGCACTTGACTACTAACCAATGGAACCCTGGTGGCACAGTGGTTAAGAGCTATGGCTGCTAACCAAAAGTTCAGCAGTTCAAATCCACCACCTGCTCCTTGGAAATTCTATGGGGCAGTTCTACTCTGCTCTATAGGGTCGCCATGAGTCAATGAGTTTTTTGGTTTGCTGACCAAAAGGTAAGCAGTTTGAATCTACCCAGTGGCACTCTGGAAGAAAGGCCTGGCTAACTGCTTCCATAAAGATTACAGCTAAGAAAAGCCTGTGGAATGCATTTCTACTCTGTAAAATATAGGGTCGCCATGAGTTTGAATCTACTCAATGGCAACAGGTTTGGGTTTTATTTTTTACTTTCTTAGACATGGGAACAGTCTATGCCAGACTGAATTGGGCTGAGGGAGCTCCTCACATATTAGTTAGTGGCGAGGAGCATCCTATGATCCCCGATGATGTTGGAATCAAATGACAGTCCAGTTTCATACGTGCACTCGGTTAAGGACCAAAGCAATATTCCTTTTATGTACGCTACCGTTTTGCAGATGCATTTTAGCCTTTTAGTAACATCTGGGCAGTTCCAAAGGGTTCATCAAGGAAGTTGGTGGTTGAACTTACTAACAAGCCTGATTTCTCAGACTCAAAATCAATTCCCAAGACTACCAACCTTTTCTCAGCCACGCAGCCTCTCTTACACACATATATTGTTGTATTACAGCTAACCTCACAGTCTCAGTTCAGCTTTTCAATATCCTGAAAGAATGATAAACAAAATATCAATCAGACTATTTCTGTTGGAAAAAGAACTTATTTAAGATAAACCTTATGATAATATATTTTAATAACATTTAGAGTAGTTATAGAATTTACAACCCTGTATTCATTAATGCATCTAATATAAGCATGAGGTAGTTCAATTATCCACTTAATAAAACCACCTGAGATTTTCAGTGGTTTTCCAACCTTTCATGTCAAGCAGAGGCCTGAGGGGTATGCAGAGGAAATGAGGGGAAATGGGCCCCAACTTTCTACTCCATGGCCTTTAGTTTCTTTTATTTTATTTTGCTGAATCTTTAATTTTCATATACCAATTAGCCACGTATTAAATAACATCTCTGAACAGAGAAAAGAACTTTTAGGTACAGGTAGTCCCCGACTTACGATTTACAACAGGGGTCTGTCCTGATGACTCATAAGCTGGTTCTGACGTAAGTGGAATACCTCTTTTATTTTTTAGTTTTAATTATGATTGCCTTTTATTATCAGTATCTTTATAAGTTCAATCTTTATTTGTCTTAGGGGTTGGAAACATCACACATAAATTTCTTCAAGTGATCATCTGGGAATGAAAAACCAAACCAAACCAAACCTGTTGCCATGGAGTAGATTTCAACTCATAGCGACCCTAAAGGACAGAGTAGAACCGCCCCATAGGGTTTCCAAGTAGGATTCTAACTGTTGACCTTTTGGTTAGCAGCCATAGCCCTTAACTGCTACACCATCAGTGTTTCCATTCTGAGAATGATAATATCAGCAAATCACTCGCTACAACATTGTATGTAGTACATATTACTAAGGTAAGATGTACTAAAAAAAAAAAAAAAAGTGCGGTTCCTCCATAATGCGAGTATGTCCTAAGTCAAAGACTACCTGTATTAAATATATACCTACATATTCAATATATAAATATTAAATACCTTTTGATTACATATATATATGTATATATATACGGTGGCATAGTGGTTAAGTGCTATGGATGCTAACCAAAGGATTGGCAGTTCGAATCCACCAGGTGCTCCTTGGAAACTCTACTGGGTAGTTCTACTCTGTCCTATAGGGTCGCTATGAGTTGGAATCGACTCAACGGCACTGGGTTTTGGGTTTGGTTACTGTGGATTAAGAAAATACATGGATATATATATATGCTGTGAATCAAGAAAACTGAAACTCAGACATTCCTATTTAAAGTAAAATTAAAAAAAAAAAGTCTTTAAACAACATTACTCAGGGGGGTGGGCTTCATTTTTATTAATGTTATGTTTTTGTTGTTGTTAGGTGCCACCAAGTCGATTTCGATGCATAGTGACCCCGTGACAGAGTAGAATCGTCCAACAGGGATTTCCAGGCTGTAATCCTTACGTGAGCAGATTGCCAGGCCTTTTCTCCAGCAGAGCCACTGGGTGCGTTGGAAACACCAACCTTTCAGTTAGTAGCTGAGCACTTAACTGTTGTGCCAAATAGGAGAGAACAAGTTCAGAAGCAATGTAATGCTTGCCCTTTGGTGTTCTGTTAATTATACAGGTATGTGTCAGTTTGTAATGTTTCATACACTGTTATTTTCATTAAAGTTTAAATGCACTAATAGGGGCTTTTTAAAAATGGTCGTGTCATTATTTCTCTTAAAATAACCTTGTAAAAATAACTATCCACAGGTGCATTTTTGGCGTTGTAAATCCAGATTTCCGTACATGAAGCTGTTTAAGGAAGGGCTCACCTGTGTGCTGAGTTAATTTTCAATCAAGTATTGAGCATCTGCTACATCCCAGGCATTGTGATAAAATGCACCGATCACCCCCTGCAGGGCATGTATTATTATCCTCATTTTTATAGATGACAAAGCTCTACTTCAGAAAGGTTAAGTAAGTTCCCAAGGTAAGAAAACTAATAAATGCTGAAATCTGTCCAGGAATCCAGATCTGTCTTTCTCCAAGGCCTATGCTCTTTTCAGTATATCATGTGGCCTCTCAAAATTTAAAACCATGCAAGATTTATACAGACATATGTACTTGCATACACACATCCATCCACACAGGCGGAGTGGAATTCTTTCCTTTTTAAAAATAGTCTTGGCATCCAAAAAACAATTGCGTCAGAAGGACAGGAGTATCAGTAGCGAACTTCTGACATTTTGGTATATACCTGCCTTAGTTTTAACCTTTACATAATCTTAATTAGCATTGGGCCAACCTTGATGAACCATTTTTGCTCTTAGTAAATATGATTTTTGAAGGAGATAGTTTCTCTTTTTTTTTTTTTGCACCTCTAAGCTATTGTGTCAGCACGTATAAAAATGAATAGCAGGCTTAATAAGCCATTTATTTCTATAATGAGAGAAACTCTTATTATTCACAAGGAATAGACTGCATTTGGGGATACTGTAATAGATGGTAGAAATAACAATTGAAATTCTGCATACATTAGACCCACAGCATGTTGCAGGCCAATTAAAATTGACAACCAACTGGAGCAAACATACATGGATAAATATAGAAAGTTCAAGTTGTTGTTAGGGAAATATGTTTTTTTCCTTTTTTCCTTTACTACTTGGTATTTTTCTTCCTTCTGGATATTCCAGTTCATTTTGTTAATCTTTTTCTGCCTGGCTTCTGAATTTTAATCAAATTGAATGCCAGCAGATATAAAATTTTAATTCATAGTAGAATACCTTGGCAGTTTGATATATTTAGTGCCCTGATGTTGGGAAACTATCACTGACTAGAAATACTAGCTTTAGTAGACAATGTATAATTTTCATAATTTTAAACCAAGATGAGAAAAATAGATACTGTGCTAAACATTTAAGCCATGTGTTCGCCTCTCTGTGTTAAATTGGTATTGGCAGCTGAGTAGAAGATTACAGGGTACAGCCGCTTTAACCTTGAATAGTAAATGATGCTTGCTGAATCGCCCCCATGTGCCTCTACGGCCCAGGAAGCTTAAAAATATAGGTTTGATGCTAATGATGAGAAAACACAGTGGGTTAGCATCACTTAGCTTGGGGGAGAGTTAGGACTAAATATAGGGCTAATGGAGATGCTATAATTTATTTGTCTGGAGTTCTTTAAGAATGTTTGTGTAAGGCATGTCTGACTATAGAAGGTTGAGTTTGATAGAACTACACACCAGTAAACCAGTTGTGTATAGTAGAGTCATCTCCTACTCGTGGCGACCCCATGTGTGTCAGAGTAGAACTGTGCTCCATAGGGTTTCCAATGGCTGATTTTTCTGAAGTAGATAGACAGGCCCTTCTTGTGAGGCGCCTCCGAGTGGATTCGAACCTCCAAACTTCTGATTATTAGCGGAACATGTTAGCTGTGTACATCACCCAAGGAGTCCATGCAAACAACTGGTAATCACTTACTGAGTACCTGCTATATATTTCGCATTACACTGGATGCTACGTATTATCTATTTTAATTTTTGTAAGAACCCTATTGAGTAGGCACTGTTATCACAATTACATACATAAGAAAATTGATGCTCAGATAAGTTAATTACCATACCAAAGGTCATATGATTAGACCCAGAGCTGAAACTCTGAAGCCCATACTTGCGCCCCTTCTGATTTCAGTGGCTTACCTACAGGTATTATACATTAGTTCTTTCTTACGTCAAAAGACACCATGAAGTAGTTATTCATAAACGTATTCCTTCCATTGTCGTCTAGTCAATTCCAACTCACAGGACCCTATAGGATGGGTAGAACTCCCCCACAGGGTTTCCAAGGTTGTGATTATTAAGGAAGCAGACTGCCACATCTTTCTTCTCTGGAGCAGCTGGTGGGTTTGAACCATCGACCTTTCGGTTCGCGTTTGAGCGCTTTAATCACTGCGCCATAAGGACTCCTCCTAAAGGTATTAGAATGGTTGAAGAAATGATGTTAGAGGACAGCTAGGTATAATTCCAGTACAAAGATAGTGTAATTTAAACACAAGTGCCATTCTGTCCTGAAACTGATTTTTAACTTACACTTTTTTTGAAAGAGATGGCTTCTGTGTATGGGGGTTGAGGGAAGGAGAAGGGGAAATGCAATCATTTGAATTACAGTGTTGGCAAAGCATATTGAATATATCATGGACTGCCAGAAGAACCAACAGATCTGTCTTGGAAGAAGTACAGCCAGAATGCTCATTAGAAATGAGAATGGTGAGACCTCATCTCAGGCACTTTGGACATGTTATCAGCAGGGGCCATTTCCTAGAGAAGGACATCATGCTTGGTAAAGCAGAGGGTCAGCAAAAAAGAGGAAGACCCTCAGAGAGATGGATTGACACAGTGACTGCAATAATGGGCACAAGCATAATAACAATTGTGAGATGGAGCAGGACTGGGCAGTGTTTCGTTCTGTTGTGCATGGGGTCGCTATGAGGGGAACTCACTAACTCAAGGGCACCTAACAACAAGAACAAAGAAAAGAATCAAGTAAAATACTTTCTATTCTCAGACAGGATTAATGATCCTTAAGTACTTCTCTATTTAATAAATAGTGCCAGAGACATTCAGCGTGGGTTCCAGGAAAGGACATAATGATTAGGCTTCTTGTAAGAAATGCTTTTTTAAAACGGAGGCTGGATTTATACTATTCTTTTTTTTTTTTTAAAGAACAAACAGGTTTAGGGGTAAGGGCAATGTTTCTTTGCTGAACTGACCTGTAAAAGGTAGCAAACAGTGCCATCTACTGGGCTTTATTGTTCTCTTTGTTATAGGTCTTGCAGATGATCATAACTGTCTTGTGTATATTGAATACATAAATAAGACATTCATTTCCTGTCAGGAATATTTCAAGCTATTTAAAAATTATTGAGTGGCTATGTTTTTTTTAATGAGTGCATTCTAAGCCTTGTTATTATTGGTATTAAAAGTATTCAATAAAAACAAAATAATTGCCTTCAAAGAAATCTATCTTGATGTTAAACATAAAAATCTTTCTAGAAAGAAAGTTAAATTACCCTACATGGAAGTACCCCCAAATTGAAAGAAACCTCCCCAGGTGTGTGGAATAAACCATCTCCTCTGCTGAACTGAGAGCTTTCCTTTCTAACCTCAGCCTGATCCACCGCAGAGGCTAAACTGTTTCCTGTTTACAAAGAAGAGGAAGAAAAGAGAAGCCTTATTCCTAGTGAGGTAGCCATGGCCTACACAGAATGTGCAAATGCTCATTCTATGCTCCCAACATGGTGGAAAAGAAAGTGCCATGTGTTGTCTCCAACTCTCTCCGGGAAGACTCATTGCGCTGGGTCACCCGGCTTTTTTCTACCAACCTATACTCAGTTGTGCACCAGGTGGTTCCTGATCCCCCTTCTGAAACACCCTAGCACAGTATTCCTCAAATTGGGATCCTCAGATTACCAGCACGAGTATCACCTGGGGAGCTTGTTACAGCTACAGGCTCCTGGCCTGAACCCAAGCCATGCTGTTTCACCAGCTTCTGGTCTGACGCCCAGGAGTCCGCGTGTCACAGGTTATCCTCCAGAATGTTGAAGTTTGACAACCACTACTCTAGAACTCTGGGATTCTTTCCTCGTGGCCTCCGTGGTGCCTAAGATCAGACCGGGTGCGCCCACGATGATCATTTGTGGCTTTTCCTGTGAGGACTGTTCTAGAGCGTTGGGACCACCTGTGGCGCTTAAAAAACTGTAGATTCCTGGGTTCCATTCTAGTGATTATGATTCATTTGGTAGCTCTCCAGGCCACACCAAAGTACAGCCTGTCTTGGCAAGCTGCTACCCTAGGGAAACTCGAGGACCACCCCTACAAAGACAGTTCTCAGGGAAGCTGGGAAGCAGACAGCATGTCCTGACTGTCTCCCACTGCCTTTTGAGTACCCCCTCCTTCCTCTTGACACGCTGCCTCTCCATGTGGGCCCCACCTCTCCCTTTTACTCCCCATTCCCTGTTTCCTTCCATTTATCCCCTTCTTGATGAGGCTTGTTGATGGCAACAAATCTCTTCCCAGAACATGAGCTTTTAATGAGCTTAGGGTGCCCACAGGATAAAAAAAAATACTATTTTGTTATGTATTGTAATATCAGTGAACCATTTAATCTATATCCACCTATGTTCCCAGACTTGGTGCACCCCTCCCTCCATTAGATAAAACATCAATTGCTTTGACCTGGTAAAGACATCCAGGTTGTCACGGTGAAGGGCGTATGTGGCTGGACAAGAAAGCTTTGTGAACAGTGTGGCAGTTTGGAAAGATGTTTGGCTATCCAGCCTTCTGTAGAAGTTCATTTGTGTGGGGTGGGTTTTTGGTATCTGGTCACCCATCCTGGTGATGTTGGTACACGCCACAAAAGCAGTAAAGCCTCCTGAGCTTATGCAGCCAGACCTGTCTACGACTTCACTGCCTGACAGCAATGACTCCAGGAAGAGACACCCCCAGGAGCAAGAACACCCTCCTTTCTACATAACTACAGCAAATTCAGCAGTCAAAAACCCAGCTCTGGTCCAAGCCCTCCATGTAGCCTTCCTAGGCCAGCTCTGTGCAGAGAGATCTCTTCTCCCTCTAAAACCACAGCCCTTACAGCCTGACCCACTGCATGACAACTAGTATCAGAGTATTTTGAAGTAGGTTTTTAGTTGTGTTAAAGAAGAAGAATGTAAATAAGGTTGATGTGAAAGTAAAAATTTAGAATGATACGTAACATGAGTATCCTGACTTATTTTAGCATTGTCTTTCCAACTCATTGGAAATCAGCTCATTGAAGGCTAGGACCATGTCTTATGTTTCTTTATATCTTCCATAGTAGATACAGAGCAAGTACTGAAATAAATGCTGGCTCATTTGATATAATTTTTTTTCTCCCATCCCTTTTCTCAGGAATACGACATAAGTAGCAGTTTATTGGAGTGCTCAAAATCTCCTTTAATGCAGGATTTATTGGGTATGCTGCAGGTTGGCAATTACAAAGTCAAAGAGTAGGGTATGCCTTAGGTTAAAAGAAGCCCTAGACATCATTGTTTCATCATTCAGTCCCAGCCCTTCCCAGACTAAGTCTTTCTTTAGTTGGTGATCTCAGAAGTCTACCTCTCTTGCTGAATTCTGTCAGGCTCTCACTGGTTCTCCATGCCTTTTCCCTTTATACAGACTGCACCTTAGGCAGGCCCATTCGTTTCTGAACGTAATTTCTGTCCTGTTCCCAAGAGTCTTCGATAGCCTGGGACACATCCTCATCTAAATTCACTGCCGGTGTCTTTTTTCCAATGGATCTCAATTCTAGATGCAGACTGGAAATATCTGGAAGACCTTGTAAAATGCTGATGCCCAGGCTTCCTAAGCAAATCTGATTTCATTACTTTCAATAGGGGCAAGGTGTCAGTGTTTTTTAAAGCCTCTCAGACAATTCTAAGGTGCGGAATTGACGACACTGTACTTTTCTGTTTTGTATTGGGCTCACCTGTTGTTGTCGTTGTTAGGTACCGTCAAGTTTCTGACTCACAGGGACCCCGTGTGGCAGAGTAGAACTGCCCCATAGAGTTTTCTAGGCCATCATCTTTATGGGAGCAGGTTGCCAGGTCTTTTCTCCCATGAAGCCACTGAGTGAGTTCAAACCACCACATTTTGAGTTAGCGGTTGAGGGCTTAACTACTGCACTACCAGGGATCACTTAGCATATCCTATTTTTCCTTTCTCCTCAAATTTAGGTCAAAATCCCTGGGTTAAGATTTAACTATGAAAAACTAATATATGCAGGTATAGATATTTAAAAAAATAAGCAGTGACATGGTCTAAAATAAATCCAAATATAATTATACAAATACAATAAAAAACAAACTCATTGCCGTCAAGTTGATTCTGACTCACAGCAACCCTATAGGACAAAGTAGAACTGCCCCATAGGGTTTCCAAGGAGTGGCTGCTAGATTTGAACTGCAGACCTTTTGGTTAGCAGCCAAACACTTAACTATTTTGCCACCAGGGCTCCAGAAATACAATAGAGAGGTGTTATACTCTGCCCTACTTCCATTACCTGAAAGAGATAAACTAGAATCCTCAGATTTTAGAGATTTCAAGGCTAGGGATTCCCCAAATCATTTTAAGGACTGCTTAGTTATTATATGCACTATTATTAATTGGTATGAAACTGAAAGCTCTGCTTGTACAAGACCTCGAGAATCTTCACCGATGTTTCTCTCTCTAAACATTTTTTGAAACTTTAATGCTGGAGAAACTAAGGAATCAAGAGATGTGACTTGCTTTGAGGACAGGATTGCCTTGAAAAGAATTTAACAAAATGAAAACCACTTGCCATTCAGTCAGTTCTAACGGATATAGATCCCACGTGTGTCAGAATAGAACTGTGCTCCATACGTTTCCAATGGCTGACATTTTTGGAAGTAGAGCACCAGGCCTTTCTTCTCAGGTGCCTCTGTGTGGACTTGAACTCCCAACCTTTAGGTTAGCAGTTGAGTGGGTTACCTTTTGCACCATTTAGACACAGGACTACCACTCAAATGTGCTGCCCAGTATATTGCCAGTAATTCTCTCTAACTGGCTTTAACTGCCCACTCAGTACACGATTTCCAGGATTTTAGATGTTAATTACTGTTGAGCACAATAGCATGGGACATTTCTCAGCCCATCACTGTGTTCTGCATAGCACATCAGGTGTCTGGGGGCTGTGGAAATGGCTAATAAATGTATGTGTGTAATAGGTTTAGCTAAAATAAAATCATTCACATCAGGACACAATGCCCTCCTCCATCCATTCAAAATTGTTTATTTAACTGTATTCCACACTATCGGGTCCCTAAAATTTCTGTCAGTAATCAATGGAAATGATGATGGCATGTACATCTATTTTATCAGGAAAAATTAGCTAATCTGAAATACGTAATTAGTTTATGAAATGTGTGTTTTTTTTTTCCTTCTTTTGAGCCCATTCAAAGAATGAGAGTTTTCATCTGCCAATTTCTCTGAATAGACATTTATGGGTGTAAAGGGAACTTTGAGGACCATCGTAAAAGATCCTGTAACCAGTTGAGGGAGGCGCCTTAGCAGAGTAGTAGTGATCTGAAATTGCTCTGAAACCATGTCGTCTTCCCAAAAACATATTCTGGGCTGTTTGTTTAAATTTCTATAAACGTTAATAGATTTGCTTGGATTTGGATTTTGTTACCTTTCTAAAGATTTATAGAGATGTAATTGAAAAAGCAAAAAAATTGACAAGTCAGAAAGCTACAGTGAGAGGTAAAATACCCAAATGTGTGATTCTTGAGAGACCCCCAACCATGTTGTCTTCTTTGTAATTTGCAGACCCATTATGTAGGTTCATTTTCTTTTTTCTCTTTTTCCCCGTAATTAAACGTGTCAAATTTGACTTAGCAGCATTTAATAGCTCTGAAAAGATGAAGTAGAACCCAGTGACACAGTAGGATCACATACTTTTAAGTATGAAATTTTGTTCTTTTAGAACTGTTATTAATGTTGAGGAAATACCCAGGTAACAGGTTTTGTTTTTTTTTTTTTCCCCCTAACACAGAGTAAAGTGCTTTCCTGCAAACTATCTTGCAAATTAACAGAGCGGATCAATGGAATAGGAAATTGTCAAAATATGACGGATGGTCCCCTGCTGCCAAGCAAGGACGAGGTAAAATCTAGAAAGCAGATGGGGAACAGAAGCCAACTTTCTGACAATTAGCAATTGGCAATGACTTGAGAATTTCAACCTACTGATCAATTGACAGAAGAGAAGAGGGTAAGGGCAAGAGTGAGGAGAGGAGGGGAAGAAATCTTTCTCCGTATTGCATTAGAAACCAGAGGTACTCTCTTGTGGATATCGTAACTGGTAAGAGAGTAAATCATTTCTTTAGCCTCCTGTGGTATAATGACAATTGACTGATCATCCTCTACAACTATTCCAAGGAAGTTCATTGTTATAGGCAAAAATTTATTTGCCTACATTTATAGATGATTAAGACCATATGTTGCGTAATTCTAGGGGACAACATCCACATAGGTGACTTGCTTTTTTTAGCAGACATGACACTCAAACCACAAACTTAACTATGCAAGAAATACCCATTTATTTTCCATAATTTAATTTATGTCTCTGGGCTTCCCATTATTACTGCTTAGAGGAAAATTTCACCTCTGCCTTTCTTGGAAGTCGCCTCCCTCCCCCTGCAAATGTGTCATTATGCTGGAATTTTGCACCACTAAGCGGATGCCAGAGAGAAGCCAGATCTGAGCCGTCTGCCTATTGAAGAGAAAGAGTCCCAGCAGAAAGACTGGATGCACCACCAATAAAAGTTTGCTAGCATGTAATATTAATGATATTGTTTGATAATTTCTGCATCCTGTGGGATCACCTTTCCTTGGAATGGGCACGAATATAAATCTCTTCCAGTCAGTTGGCCAGGTATGGCAGAAGGTGTCTTCCAAATTTCTTGGCCTAGATGAGTGAGTGCTTCCTGTGTTGCATCCATTTGTTGAAACATCTCAATTGGTATTCTGTCAATTCCCCAGGAGCCTTGTTTTTTGCTAATGCCTTTAGTGCAGCTTGACCTTCTTTCTTTAGTACCAGCAGTCCTTGATCATATGCTACTAATACCAGTCCATTTCAGCTCACTAATACCTACAAAGTCAATCTTCAAGCGTTCCATTTCGTTGTTCACAACTTCCATTTTTGTAATTCATATTTTATAATTGTACGTTCTGATTACTAATGGATGTTTGCAGCTATTACTTCTCATTGAGTCATGCCACATCAGCAAATGAAGATCCCGAAAGCTTTACTCCATCCACGTCATTGAGGTCGACTTCACTTTGAGGAGACAGCTCTTCCTCAGTTGTATTTTGAGTACCTTCCAACCTGAGGGGCTCATCTTACAGCACTATATCAGACAATGTTCTATTGCTATCCAAAAAGTTTTCATTTGCTAATTTCATAAGTAGGTTTCCAGGCCTTTATTCCTAGTCCTGGAAGCTCCATTGAAACCTGTCCACCATGGGTGATCCTGCTGGTATTTGAAATACTGGTAGCACATAGCAACACTCAAGACACCACAGTACAACAAACTGACAGATGGGTGGTGGATCAGTAAGGCTGGGAAGGGGAGGTACTATACTACCTTACTTTCTGTACCAGCTGGCTATCTGCTTGAATATAGAAAAAGATGGAAAATTAGGTGAGGAAAAAAAAAATATGTATAAGAAGTTATCCAGTTCTATCCATGCTCATTCCTAATAAACCTTAGTAATTATTGATTGGATTAAAATTTTAAAAATTACATCATTCAGTGATTGGATTTTGCTATTGAATGCAGTAGATAAACCAACCTAAAGTAATTACAGCATATTTTATACATTAATGTGCTTGCTTCTTCTCCTATGCTGTCTTCGGACTTGTAAGGACATGTGGACTTGTATGGACTTTGTAAGAGAGGCAGCAGAGTGTGGTGGTTGAGGATACCTAGATCCAAATCCTGGCTGAGACATTACTAGCTATGTTACCATGCTCCATAACCCTTCTGTACCTCAGTTTCCCCATATATGAAACGGGAATGGTGATAATAATAGTATCTTCCTTGTAGGGAGGTTATGAGGCTAGAGTTAATGTGAACATAGAGTTAATGTTTATAAAACACCTAGACAAGTGTATAAGACATAAAAACAAATAAATAAACCAAAACTAGTTGCAGTCTAGCCAGTTCTGACTCATGGTGACCCCATGTGTATTAGAATAGAACTGTACACCATAGGGTTTTCAATGGCTGACTTTTCGCAAGTAGATCGCCTAGCTTTGGCTTCTTCCAAGGCACCCCTGGGTGGACTCAACCTTCCAACCTTTCATTTAGCAGCTGAGCGTGTTAAACCGTTTGTACCACCCAGGGACTCCATGAAACATATTAAGTGCAAAAGAAGTGTTTGCTGATGATAATTTGCATGTTCTCTTACATTCTAGAATCGACAAGGGGCAATAAATTTACTACACAGGTAGCATTTTTTAGCTAGACAAAGTCTTCCTTGAGCTCCCCAGACTCAATTCTCTCTCTCTTGTTCCCTGTATTGCTTCTTCAGAGGACTTAACCAAATTTACAAATGAATAATTAAACTTGTAGTTACTTATGTAACACCTGCCCTCGCTGTTCCATTGTAAGCTCAGTAACTGCAGGAACCACGTTTATCTTTTACTTTGGGTCCCAGGAGCTTGCACAGAGTGGCTTCTCCATAGGCATTTTTGTTAAATAAATAAATGAATCTGTCTACATGCTCATTACAGAAAGAGGTGTGGGCCAGGGAAAGGCCAAGTAGGCAGCTGAGGCCAGACTACCCCAGCTAGCTGCTTTGTGTGAAGAGTTGGGCATTAGGAGGGGTGAGCAGACCTGAACTAAGTGGACTCCTGAGACCCCTCACCACTCACTCAACTGTCTAGGGACTTTCCAATTCAGGGTCAGGCTGGGGTCATAGCTGGCCTGCTGTAGATGTTGGGGTTACAGATTATAGACTGTAGCATATATTCTGATGGGCAAACATCACTGTCAAAATAAAAATTGCCAGGCTATTTATTTTACTTTCAAGAGGAATACTATAATGGCATCAACCCATTAGCTGCTTTTAGAACTATAAACACTAAAAACATCTGAGCTCAGGTTTTGGCTTTAAGAGAGAAATCTAAAAAATTTAAATTGCTACTTCTTCTTATTTATTGAATATATTGTACGAATTATAAAAGGAAAAAAAGTATAGGCCCCTTAAATGCCTGCAGCTTGCTCCAAACTTAGTAGCTTCCAGTTTAACTCAGATTAATAGTTTGGTCTGTTGAGGCTTGCTTGGGGGAGGGGGACTTACTTGAATGATTATAGAGAACACTGATACTTCCAGATTTCATGTTCTGAAAGGCATTATGATGAGACTATTATAAAATAGTCACAGGATGTTACAGTCTGTGGTTAAAAAAGCATGCTAGAGTTATAATTGCACACCCAAATAATGCTACAAGTGGCAGATGAACCAGTGGTGTAGATTCTCAGACATTTGTTTCCCTCCTTTCTCTCCACCAAGGGTTGGCTGCTAACCAAGAGGTCGGCAGTTCGAATCCACCAGGCGCTCCTTGGAAACTCTATGGGGCAGTTCTACTCTGTCCTATGGGCTTGCTATGAGTCGGAATCGACTCGACGGCAGTGGATTTGGTTTGGGTTTGGGTTTGGTTTCTTTCTCCACCACACAGCCTGCCCCACCCCCACCCAGCCTCTTGTTGTGTTGTTGTTAGGTGCCATCGAGTTGATTTTGGACTCATAGTGACCCCATGTGACAGAGTAGAAGTGCCCTCTAGAGTGTTCTAGGCTGTAATCTTTATGGGAGCAAATCACCAGGCCTTTTCTTTTGTGAAGTGAATGGTAGGTTCGAACCAGCAACCTTTCGTTTAGCAGCCAAAGCTTAATCATTGCCACCCGGTCTCCTTACCAGCCTCTGAATCTGCGTGTATCTCCTAGTCAAACATTCTCTTTTATTCCTTCCCTGTGACAGTCAGAGTGCTGAGTACTGTGGTGTCTCCTGATTCCAGGTTTCCACACACAGTGACGGGTTTGAAATATCTAGCCCTTTCTTTCCCTTTCCATCCAAATCCTGCCCATCATCCCATCAAAGATAGCCCATGCTTTCCATTCTTCTGAAAATGTGTGAAACATATTGGTACTTCATTATCCTCACCCTTTCATTGCTGCTAACCTGTTTCATGTCTTACTGGCACAGCTGTATAAGATAAAGGAGAGAAACAGCTATATCTTGCACATTATATTATACTGCAGAGATACGCAGTTAGTAGATACACAATCACCGAATAAATGATCCAGAGCCTGACAAATTGGAACACCTAATTAAATCAAGTGGTATTTTAGTGTGGTGCCCTAGCAAATGCCTGCCACTTCTTAGGTGTTCAATAAATATTAGCACTCCACTTGTAACCTGAGATGTTGAATTTAGTTTTAGAATAAACCAATAAACCAACAAACCAACACCTACTCTCCAGGGACGTTCAGAGTTCAGCCTTATCTTTAAAACTTCTATGTTTACAGCTGAACTACCATATGTAGAGAATAGCTATTCAAAATGATGTCGTTGTTAGTTACCACAGAGTCTACTCCAACTCATGGCGACCCCACGTACAACAGAATGAGATGTTGCCTGAGCTTGTGCCATCTTCACAATCATTGATATTTTGAGTGCCTTCTAACCTCAGGTGCTCATCTTCCAACACTGTATCAGACAATATTCTGTTGTGAACCACAGAGTTTTTATTGACTAATTTTTGGAAATAGATTGCCTGGCCTTTTTTCCTAGTCTTAGTCTGTAAGCTGTACTGAAACCTGTCTACTGTGGGTAATCCTGGTGGTGGATTCAAACTAATAACTCTGAGGTAAAAGTCCTTCACTGATAAATAAGAAAAGTTAAAATGTATTTGGTGTTTTGACTTTGTTTAATTCAATTTCCATCTCATCGTCAGCTGTGCCTCATGATCATGAACATCAGAACATTTCTGGACAAATATAGCAAAACTGAGCTCGAGGGGATCAGCATGGTACTCTAATCTGGATTGTTAGATCATTAATACCAATCTCTCTTTTTTATACCTTTATCACTGTTCATACCATTCCATTCTCCTCAAACACTCTAGCTCCACACAGTCATCCTCAGCTGTTGTCCTCACCCTCTAATTAAACAAGAACTCCTTCTAGTTCCCTCCTCCTCACCTTAATTGATCTCTTTCCTTTAACCTTTGTCTTTTTTTATCCTGCCTCAGAAGTACCCTTTCTTTCCAAGGCTACTCCTTCCATCTCTGCCCTGGACCTGGACACTCCTGGCCTTCTAGGATCATGAATTATTGTTCCACTCTCTTGTGTCTTTGACGTTGCCCTTTTCAGGAGCTTTACAAGCATGGTCAGATTCTCCAGACCCTCCCTGGAAAATCCTTCTCTGGATTTCTGGCCTTTCATTCACTATCTCATTTCTCTAAAGTGCAGCCTACATATGTACTCTCCATTTATCCACTTTTTAGGTTTGATGCATAGCATTCCTCCAGTCCTCACTCCCGAGGCCACAAATTTCAGTCCTAAAAGGTTAGCTTGCACTTCGATTCAGGACAAATGCAGTCACAAGGAAGCAACTATCACCCTTTAGAGTCACAGTTTTGAGTCTCTGTGTCAAGTGCTCCAACTGGAACTAGATTCTGACTATGTCACTGCTACAACGTACTGATGCCAACCACCTACTGTTGACCCTTGAAGATGTGTTCTATCATTACTCTCCTTTCTCCTCTTGGACAAACAGAGTAAGGTGTCAACTTTATGACTGATAAAGCTGATTGGGCAACATGTCCTTAGATATTTGGCCAAATAGCCTTGTTGAATCAAATTTTCCCTTACAAGAGCAGCCCAGTTTGCGCCCTCTCTGCACTAGGTCTGTAGGATGGCTGATGAGAAAAAGAGATAGGAACTAAACCTCTTCCAAATGTATAAAATGATAGTCCTTCATCTACTGGTAGAGGAGAAAGATTGACAATGTTCCTTCTGGGAGTAGATTGGACATTCTCTTCCCTTTATGGAAACATGAGACACGGGGAATAAATGTTATCTGCTATCCATCTCTGCCTCCCTGCTGTGACTTCTGATTACTGCTCGGTCCCAGAAAGCCTGTCCAATCTTGGCTATCACTAATGCAGGCCATACCAGCCCTGATTTTGCCATAATACACTCACTTCTTAATCCCACACACTGTGGTTTCTGCCTCAAAAATCAACCATGAGAGCTTAGTCACCCAATCTTGTGACAATGTCTCAGTCCTCATTTTCTCTGACATCTCAGTTCTAAAATTTGATTACTTCCCATTTGATTGTGGAAAAAGAGTCCAAGATCATAGAGTCATGCACTATGCTTTTTCACACCAAGTTTCTTATAGGAATACCATTGTTTCTAATCAAAAGAGTTGTCCCTTAACTCCTGAGTTGCTCCACTATAGTCTTTTCTAAAAATCAGTGTTCATGTAAAAATGGCTTTCTACTGATGTCATAGAGACATGAGAACATTGAGGTAAAAATAGATGTGAGCCTGGGTTTGAATTCCGATTCTGACACCTAACTAGTTATGTAACTTTAACTAATTTCTCAAAAAAAAAACAAAATCAAACCCAGTGCCATCGAGTTGACTCTGACTCATAGCGACCCTAGTGAACAGAATACAGCTGCCCCGTAGAGTTTCCAAGGAGCGCCTGGCGGATTCAAACTGCCGACCCTTTGGTTAGCAGCCATAGCACTTAACCACTATGCCACCAGCACATTCATATTTAATTAATAAAATGAGGGTTTCATAAAATAATTAATATTAACTTTATTTACAGTGGCTAACATATATTTGAACAGTGGGTTTTTTTGGGTTAACGTATATTGAAAGAGGAGCCCTGGTGGTGCAGTGGTTAAAGCACTCGGTTGCTAACTGAAAGGTGGGTGATTTGAACCCACCAGCCACTCTGTGGGAGAAAGATGTGGCAGTCTGCTTCCGTAAAGATTACAGCCTTGGAAACCCTGCAGGGCAGTTCTATTCTGTCCTAAGGGTCACTATGAGTCAGAATCGACTTGATGGCTGTGGGTTTGGTTTTGTTTTGTTTTTAACATATATTGAATGCTTAGTGCAAATCACTAAGGGCTTTATATGCATTATTCTATTTAACCGTATAACAACTCCATGAACTAAATCCTATTGTCATTTCCATTTTGCAGACTTAAAAATTGAGACTTAATGTCTGTAAGAAACTTGTCCAAAGTTGCACAACTAAGAAGTGACAGAATTTAGAATCAACCTACTTAAACATGTATTAGAACTCAAGTTCATATAGCTCCACAGATGAAGCTCTTACAACTGTGCTCTGCTCCTTCCCCTATATTTGGTGTATGCAAAGACCTCCTATGTGCCTTGTACACATTATGAAGTCATTAGACAGCAGCTGTCATCATCCTCATTGTCATCATCATCATCATTCCTGTTACACACAAGATGACTATGACTTTCTAACTAGGCCAGCAGTTCTTTTGCAATGTTTTTCAACTTGTTTTATTATCATGAATTTGCTTAAAGGGGTCAATCTCTCTTTTTCTCTGAACACTTTATAGTAGAGCTGAATAGAATCATTATTACAGAAATTTACATGCTGCTGTTCAAGTACTAGCAGAAAACATAAACATATTCTGTCATAACTTGAGTATGGGGAGAACTTTCCTAACTATGGCACAAAATACAGATGCAATAAGGAAAAGTACTGATAATTTAACTACATAAAAACCAAAACAACTTCTGCATGGCAGAAATAAGTACCATAAGCAAGAGTAAAAAGACAAATGAAAAACTAGAGAAAAGATTTACTACTTGTATAATAAAAGATTATTATTGCTTATACATACAGCACCTCTAAAAATTGAGAAGAAAAACCAGTCAGCCCATTATGAAAATGTATAAAAGATATAAACAGACCATTCACAGAAAAAGGAATGCTTAATGGACTTTAAAAATGAAAGATGCTCAGCCTCAGTTATAAAAGATACATATATGTGCATATATTCTTATCTATCATAAGGGCAAAATTTAAAAGATTGACAATGTACTCTGATGGCAAGATTTTCCT
This sequence comes from Loxodonta africana, assembly GCF_030014295.1. Lineage (NCBI taxonomy): Eukaryota > Metazoa > Chordata > Mammalia > Proboscidea > Elephantidae > Loxodonta > Loxodonta africana. The sequence continues at coordinate 62,807,194 of NC_087358.1, forward strand.
TTCAGAGAAGCAAGCAGTCTTACGTCTTGTTGGTGGGAATACAAAATGATATAATACCTATGGAGGGGAATTCGGTAATATCTAGCAAAATTATGCATGCACATATCCTTTCAACCAGCAGTTCCACGTCTAGGAGTCTGTTCCAAAGATACACTGGCAAAAATAGAAAACAACATTTCACAAGGGGGTATTCATTGCAGTACTATTTGTAATAACAAAATATTAGAATGCTCTTTAGAATTTAATAAGCTTTTAGCTATGGTACCTCCCCGCCACGTGTCTGTCAGTTTGTCGTACTGTGGGGGCTTGTGTGTTGCTGTGATGCTGGAAGCTATGCCACTGGTATTCAGATACCAGCAGGGTCACCCATGGAGGACAGGTTTCAGCTGAGCTTCCAGACCAAGACAGACTAGGAAGAAGGATCCGGCAGTCTACTTCTGAAAAGCATTAGCCAGTGAAAACCTTATGAATAGCAGCAGAAGAACATTGTCTGATATAGTGCTGGAAGATGAGCCCCCCAGGTTGGAAGGCACTCAAAAGACAACTGGGGAAGAGCTGCCTCCTCAAAGTAGAGTTGACCTTAATGATGTGGATGGAGTAAAGCTTTCAGGACCTTCATTTGCTGATGTGGCACGACTCAAAATGAGAAGAAACAGCTGCAAACATCCATTAATAATTGGAACCTGGAATGTATGAACCATGAATCTAGGAAAATTGGAAATCATCAGAAATGAAATGGAACGCATAAACATCGATATCCTAGGCATTAGTGAACTGAAATGGACTGGTATTGGCCATTTTGAGTCTACCATGCTGGGAATGACAACTTGAAGAGGAATGGTATTGCATTCGTTGTCAAAAAGAATGTTTCAAAATCTATCCTGAAGTACAACGCTGTCACTGATAGGATAATATCCATACGCCTACAAGGAAGACCAGTTAATACGACTATTATTCAAATTTACGCACCAACCACTAGAGCCAAAGATGAATAAATAGAAGATTTTTATCAGCTGCTACAGCCTGAAATTGATCGAATATGCAATCAAGGTGCATTGATAATTATTGGTGATTGGAATGCGAAAGTTGGAAACAAAGAAGAGGTATCACTAGTTGGAAAATATAGCCTTGGTGATAGAAACAATGTCAGAGATCAAATGATAGAATTTTTCAAGACCAACGACTTCTTCATTGCAAATACCTTCTTTCACCAACATAAACGGCAACTATACACATGGACCTCGCGAGATGGAACATACAGAAATCAAATTGACTACATCTGTGGAAAGAGACGATCGAAAAGCTCAATATCATCAGTCAGAACAAGGCCAGGGGCCGACTGTGGAAAAGACCATCAATTGCTCCTATGCAAGTTCAACCTGAAACTGAAGAAAATCAGAGCAAGTCCACGAGAGCCAAAATATGACCTTGAGTATATCCCACCTGAATTTAGAGACCATTTCAAGAATAGATTTGACGAATTGAACACTAGTGACCAAAGACCAGACAAGTTGTGGAATGACATCAAGGACACCATCCATGAAGAAAGCAAGAGGTCACTGAAAAGACAGGAAAGAAAGAAAAGACCAAGATGGATGTCAGAGGAGACTCTGAAACTTGCTCTTGAGCATCGAGCAGCTAAAGCAAAAGGAAGAATTCATGAAGTAAAAGAACTAAACAGAAGACCTCAAATGGTCTCTCGAGAAGACAAAGTATTATAATGACATGTGCAAAGAGCTGGAGATGGAAAACCAAAAGGGAAGAACAGGCTTGGCATTTCTCAAGCTGAAAGAGCTGAAGAAAAAATTCAAGCCTCGAGTTGCAATAGTGAAGGATTCCATGGGGAAAATATTAAATGATGCAGAAAGCATCAAAAGAAGATGGAAGGAATACACAGAGTCATTATACCAAAAAGAATTAGTCGATATTTAACCATTTCAAGAGGTGGGTACTGAAGGAAGAAGTCCAAGCTGCTCTGAAAGCATTGGCAAAAAACAAGGCTCCAGGAAGTGATGGAATATCGATTGAGATGTTTCAACAAACAGATGCAGCGCTGGAGGTGCTCACTCGTCTATGCCAAGAAATATGGAAGACAGCTTCCTGGCCAACTGACTGGAAGAGATCCATATTTATGCCTATTCCCAAGAAAGGTGATCCAACCGAATGTGGAAATAATAGAACAATATCGTTAACATCACACGCAAGCAAAATTTTGCTGAAGATCATTCAAAAATGGCTGCAGCAGTATATTGACAGGGAACTGCCAGAAATTCAGGCTAGTTTCAGAAGAGGATGTGAGACCAGGGTTATCATTGCTGATGTCAGACGGATCCTGGCTGAAAGCAGAGAATACCAGAAGGATGTTTACCCGTGTTTTATTGACTATGCAAAGGCATTCGACTGTGTGGATCATAACAAACTCTGGATAACATTGCGAAGACTGGGAATTCCAGAACACTTAATTGTGCTCATGAGGAACCTTTACATAGATCAAGAGGCAGTTGTTCGGACAGAACAAGGGGATACTGATTGCTTTAAAGTCAGTAAAGGTGTGTGTCAGGGTTGGATTCTTTCACCATACCTATTTAATCTGTATGCTGAGCAAATAATACGAGAAGCTGGACTATATGAAGAAGAACAGGGCATCAGGATTTGAGGAAGACCCATTAACAACCTGCGTTATGCAGATGACACAACCTTGCTTGCTGAAAGTGATGAGGACTTGAAACACTTACTGATGAAGATCAAAGACCACAGCCGTCAGAATGGATTGCACCTCAACATAAAGAAACAAAAATCCTCACAGCTGGACCAATGAGCAACATCATGATAAATGGAGAAAAGATTGAAGTTGTCAAGGATTTCATTTTACTTGGATCCACAATCAACTGCCATGGAAGCAGCAGTCAAGAAATCAAAAGACGCATTGCATTGGGCAAATCTGCTGCAAAGGACTTCTTCAAAGTGTTGAAGAGCAAAGATGTCACCTTGAAGACTAAGGTGCGTCTGACCCAAGCCATGGTATTTTCAATCGCATCATATGCATGCGAAAGCTGGACAATGAATAAGGAGGACCGAAGATTTGACGCCTTTGAATTGTGGCGTTGGTGAAGAATATTGAATATACCATGGACTGCCAAAAGAACGAACAAGTCTGTCTTGGAAGAAGTGCAGCCAGAATGCTCCTTAGAGACAAGGATGGCGAGACTGCGTCTTACATACTTTGGACAGGTTGTCAGGAGGGATGAGTCCCTGGAGAAGAACATCATGCTTGGCAGAGTACAGGGTCAGCGGAAAAGAGGAAGACCCTCAACGAGGTGGATTGACACGGTGGCTGCAACAATGAGCTCAAGCATAACAACGATTCTGAGGATGGTGCAGGACCGTGCAGTGTTTCGTTCTGTTGTGCCTAGGGTCACTATGAGTCGGAGCCGATTCAACGGCACCTAACAACAACAACAACATGGTACATCCATTACAATAGGAAACTATGTAGTTTTTTTTTTTTTTTTAATGAGGAATGCCTCTATGTATTGCTATGGAGAGATCACCAGGATATGTTAGTTTAGAAAAAAAAAAAGGTTCAAAAGAGTATATAATGTTCAACTTTTTTGTCTAAGGAAGAGAGAGATACATTTTTCATCTTTAATAAAAAATTATAGTGGTACTATAATGGTGGATACATGACCATGTGCATTTGTCAAAACACATAGAACTGTACAACACAAAGAGTGAACCCCAATGTAAACACAGACTTTAGTTAGTAATATCTATATTGGCTCAACGATTGTAAGAAATGTGCCACGCTAATGCAAGATGTTAATAATGTGAGAAACTTTGCGTTGGGGGGTGGGTATGAAAAGTTTCTCCAAAAGTTTATACACCTAAAACTGCTTTAAAAATAAAGTATATTTAAAGAAATGATAGAAGGATAAATTAAAAACTAATAAAAATTTTTAGGAGGAAGAAAACAGGGAAAGCAAGAATGGAACATAGACCTTTCTAAATGTACCTTATGTTAGAGTTTTGAATTTAGAATCATGCAAATATTTAACATAATTAACAAACAAAATGAAATCAAGGTAAAAAATGCAATTGCAGTGGTTAATAGCTATGGCTACTAACCAAAAGTCTGGCAGTTCAAATCCCCTAGCCGCTCATGGAAACCCTATGGGGCACTTCTCCTCTGTCCTATAGGGTCGCTATGAGTCAGAATTGATTCAATGACAATGGTTTTTTGTTTTTTTTTTTTTATTAAGTTGATGGCATAACCACAAAGAATAACTATTTTTAAGGCATTTTAAAATAAGTATTTTGTCTGTTCATTGCTAGTGGAATATCCTAAGTACAAAAGGAACCACAAAATACTTAAATTGTCTTATTTTTAATAATAACATTGTCATTGTTTTAGCATAAAAGGAAAAACACAACTATAAAATTGAAGGCGTTAAGTAAAACTCTGTGATCTTTGAGTTGAAAATACAGTACAAACTTACAATTTTTTTATTTGTCCAAAAATATTCATATCTTATACCTTGATCCACTGAAAATCCCTAGAGACAATGACAACCCAGTTTCAATGAACACCGTGAGTGCCTAGATTGTAGTCTCTAAATCCCATTTCCTAATAAAGAAACAAGAGCCCTTTGGTAAAATACAGATTTCAGGTCTGAAACAGGAAACGTAGAAGATAAATCTGGGACAACTTGTCAGTAGTCAAAGCAGGGAAGCTTTGAAAAACTTCTATGATTATGCCAAAAGAATAGAAGCCAACTTGAAGAAGCCACCATTTGTCAAAGATGTGGCAGTTTGGAAATCAAAAACAAAAACTGTCCTGCCTTTCTTGTGTAAACCATGTTTCAGGGTAACCAAAGATTTGGTTAAGAACAATTCTTTATACAGGAATCGCAGCAAAAAAAACCAGTTTTCTCATCTTTAAAATGGGAATTTTGTTTTTTAAGTTCATAGTGTTACCATGGCTCAAAACAAAGGCTCAATACTTTGGCTTTTATAATTACTTTTTTTGATGACTACAGTTTCCCTTTTGAAGATGTTATAGAGAGAACACACATGCTGTTAAAAATATGTTTTAAATATGTATTTCCCTACTTAGAACAATGGTTTGATTTCACCTTAAAATATTCACTATCCTAAGCCAAATTTTATTTTCAAATATCACATTTCATATGTGATTCAATAAGATCCAGGGTGGGCCAGTAAAAGAAAATGTTTAAATGACAGGAAATAATGGTTCCATCGGTTGGCAAAGAGTTTAACACTTTGTACACCAACATAATCTCTCAGGTGTAGGCACTGAGTCCAAAATGAGTAAACAACATGATATGACTACCATAAAAGCAAGGAGCCCTGGTGGCAATGTTTAAGCACTCAACTGCTAACAAAAAGGTCTGTGGTTCAAACCCACCAGCCATTCTGCGGGAGAAAAATATGGCAGTCTGCTCTCATAAAGATTACAGCCTAGAAAACCCTATGAGGCAGTTCTACTCTGTCCTGTAGGGTCACTATGAGTTGAAATCACTATATCACACAACAACAATGACCATGAAAACTCTCGTAAAATTACTGTTGTTAGGTACCATTGAGTCACTTTTGACTTATAGCGACCCCACATACAACAGAATGAAACACCGCCCGGTCCTGTGCCATCCTCACAATCGTTGTTATGCTTAAGCCCGTTGTTGCAGCCACTGTGTCAAGCCATCTCATTGAGGGCCTTTTCTCTTTTTTGCTGACCCTTTACTTTACCAAGCGTGATGCCCTTTCTCAGGGACTGATCTCTCCTGACAACATGTCCAAAGTATGTAAGATGTAGTCTCACCATCCGTCATGGATTAAATTGTGTCCCGCCAAAATATGTGTCAACTTGGTTAGGCCATGCTTCCCAGTATTGTGTGGTTGTCCTCCATTTTGTGATTGTAACTTTATGTTAAAGAGGATTAGAGTGGGATTGTAACACCATTACTAAGGTCACGTCCCTGATCCAATGTAAAGAGAGTTTCCCTGGGGTGTGGCCTGCACCACCCTCTTATCTTACAAGAGATAAAAGGCAAGTGAAGCAAACAGAGAGTTGGGGGACCTCATACTACCAAGAAAGCAGTGCTGGGAGCAGAGTGTGTCCTTTGGACCTGGGGTTCGTATGCAGAGAAGCTCCAAGCCCAGGGAAGACTGATGACAAGGACCTTCTTCCAGAGCCAACAGAGAGAGAAAGCCTCCCGCTGGAGCCAACGCCCTGAATTTGGACTTCTAGCCTACTAGGCTGTAAGAAAATAAATTTCTCCTTGTTAAAGCCATCCACGTGTAGCATTTCTGTTATAGCAGCACTAGGTGACTAAGAAACCATTCTTGCTTCTAAGGAGCATTCTGGCTGTACTTCTTCCAAGACAGATTTGTTCATTCTTTTGGCAGTCCATGGTATATTCAATATTCTTTGCCAACACCACAATTCAAAGGCATCAATTCTTCTTCGATCTTCCTTATTCATCGTCCAGCTTTCACATGTATGGAGCCGACTGAAAACATCATGGCTTGGGTCAGGCATACCTTAGTCTTCAAGGTGACATCTTTGCTTTTCAACACTTTAAAGAGGTCTTTTGCAGTAGATTTGCCCAATGTAGTGTGTCTTTTGATTTCCTTGACTCTGCTTCCATGGGTGTTGATTGTGGATCCAAGTAAAATGAAATCCTTGACTACTTCAGTCTTTTCTCCATTTATCATGTTGTTGCTTATTGATCCACTTGTGAGGATTTTTGTTTTCTTTATATCAAAGTGTAATCCATACTGAAGGCTGTGGCCTTTGATCTTCATCAGTAAGTGCTTCAAGTCCTCTTCACTTTTCAGCAAGCAAGGTTGTGTCATCTGCATGACACAGATTGTTAATGAGTCTTCCTCCAATCCTTATGCCCCTTCTTCTTCATATAATCCAGCTTCTCAGATTATTTGCTCAGTGTACAGATTGAATAGGTATAGTGATAGGATACAACCCTGACACACACCTTTCCTGACTTTAAACCACGCAGTATCCCCTTAGTCTGTTTGGACAGCTGCCTCTTGCTCTATGTTCAGGTTCCTTATGAGCACAATTGTTCTGAAATTCCCATTCTTCACAATGTTATCCATAAATTGTTATGATCCACACAGTTGAATGCCTTTGCATAGTCAATAAAACACAGGTAAACATGCCTCTGGTATCCTCTGCTCTCAGCCAGGATCCCTCTGACATCAGCAATGATATCCCTGGTTCCGCATCCTCTTCAGAATACGGCTTGAATTTCTAACAGATCTCTGTTGATACATTACCGTAGCTAATTTTGAAGGATCTTCAGCAAAATTTTACTTGTGTGTGATATTAACGATATTGTTCAATAATTTCCACATTCAGTGGTATCACCTTTCTTGTGTCTTTCGTACTGTGGTGCTTGCATGTTGCTGTGATGCTGGAAGCTATACAACCAGTATTCAAATACCATCAGGGTCACCTATGGCGGACAGGTTTTAGCTGAGCTTACAGACTAAAACAGACCAGGAAGAAGGACCCGGCAGTCTACTTCTGAAGAGATTTAGCCAGTGAAAACCTTATGAATAGCAGTGGAACATTGCAAAGTTAGGTTGCATTAGTAGAAAACTGGGTTCCCAGTAAAGGCTGAAATAGGCCTCTTGTACAAGCAGCTGATCAGACTGTACCTTAATTATCATTTTCTGTTCTGGTTAATACACTTTCAGAGGACAATGTCAAGGAAGAGTATATCCAAAGAGATATGACTAGGATTATGAAGGGGCTTGAACTTATATCACTAGAATAGTGATAGAAGAACTGGGAATACGCAGCCCAGAGGCAAGCGTTCTTGGGCTGGACGTGGGTTAAATATTCCCAGCTCTTTCCAACATAGTTCATAGTAACTTTCTTGTTGTTAGGTGCCATTGAGTCAATTTCAATTCATAGTGACCCATGTAACAGAGTAGAATAGCCCCATAGGGTTTTCTAGGCTGTTATCTTTATAGGAGAAGATTGCCAGGTTTTTCTCCCACAGAGCCACTGGGTAGATTCGAACTATCAACCTTTCAGTTAGCAATGAAGCACTTAACCATTACACCTTCAGTGCTCCTTAGTCACTTAGATAATAATGATAATAATTACAATATGTTATTTATAATAATTTGTAATCTACTTTTTCTTCTTAATTTATGCAATGAATTCATACTATTGATAATGCTCATATTAATAAACTCTTTTTTCCATTATTTAATAAGGTATATTTGGCCTTTCATTTTTTATTCACTCTACTGTCAGGCCCATCGTATCAGATAGTGTTTCATTTTTAATTCAAATTCAAAGGATGCATACAATTTCAGAGACTTTGGTATTCTTAAACTTGCTTGCCTAAATCATGAAGTATTAGTAATTACAATAGTTAATATCACAGAACACAAATATTCCCTTTGGTATGTGGGTTATTAAACCACGTTACTATGGTTATTTATTTATTGGCTACTTATTGGTGTTTTTCATTTCACTGTGTACATTGTTTCTAAATTTCTCTGGTTAAAGCAGCCATAATTATACTAAAATGTACCTGAAAATTAAAGCATCTGGGAAACATCCTAATGAAAGCTCCAAATTCCCTTTGTACAGAAAATGAGCACTCTCTAAGTCCTAATAAGCATGTTAAGGCTATCTCTACTGCCAAAACTCTGAAAAGTACTCAGTCCTCTGTGCCGTCAGCTGATGGAACACCGTAATTCTAAGGGAAAAAAGTAAAGAATATTCAAAAGTAATTAAAAGGGAGGCAACTTGCAGTGGAACAAAGAATAATATAATAGACATAGAAATCTGGTTTTATGAAAATGATTTTGCTACAGGTGTAATTAGGAGAGATGTTCAGCGGGTCATTGGGGAAATTATACTAGAATGACAACTGTAAACTCCATAATCATGCATAACCATATAGAAACAATAAAAGGAAAGTGAAACTGCCCCAGATCACCCTAAACATGCATTAAATGTACCGTACAATGGTCTATCCAGAAACCTGTTATGATTTCCATTTTTAATAAGGATTTTCCTTTTTATTCCCATACAATCCCTTCCATTTAGCTGAATTTTCATGAGATGTATTACAACATTCTTTTTTAAAGGATGGAAGATTTTACACGGTTTTTCAGTATGTAAAATTATTTTAAAACATGCTTAAATCAAAGTATTTATAGTAGAAAAAAACCCAAAGGATATTTCTTGTGGCTTGTTAAGTATGTTGATTTTCCGTGAAAAACCAAAACCGAACCTGTTGCTGTTAAGTCGATTCTAACTCATGGCGACCCCATAGGACAGAGTAAGTCTGCCCCATAGGGTTTTTGAGGAATGGCTGGTGGATTTGAACTACCAACCTTTTGGTTAGCAGCCAAGCTTTTTCAGTAGACTTACCTAAAAACATCCTTTAATTTTCTAGAAAAGCATTTTTTTGAAGCTTTGATCTTTACAAATATTCACACACTTTGGCTTAAAATCATAAGAGTAGATTTTGGGAGTAGTCCTGGGACAAGTACTTTTTATGTACTTTTGCAAATTATCAATGAATTATCTGTTATTTGCTATCATCCTATGTCAATCACATGATTCCATGCCAGACTGTCCATAATGAAGTTCAATATTTAAAAGCTTAAAAATTATTTTAACCTATTTTAAACAAATTCTCTAAGTTGTAAGCCAATATGTACATTAATTCAGAAATTATAATTTAGATTTCTTAATACTTCTATGCTGTGGCATTACAGAGAAATTGAGACATGTTAAATGTCATTTGTCATTATAGTAGCAATGACAATTGAGCTGGATCCTAAAGGTTGAGCTGGAATTGACTCCCAGATGTAGAAGAAAGAAGTTTTAGGCAGAGGGAGTAACATGGGAAAACATTTGCTTACAGAAGTTAAAATTTCGGTTTGACTGGAGTATAGGGCTTATGTATTAAATAGAATGAGAAAAGATGAGGCTGGATTACCAGGTGGGACAGAGATTTTTGAAGTGTTCAGTTATGAAATGGATTATATGCCCACGGAAAGTTTTTTTTTTAGAAGATGAGTTAAATGTTCAGTTTTTACTTAAAGAAGATATTTCAAGAAATGATGTGAACAATAAGATTAGAGCTGGGAAAGACTAAAGATAGGAGTGTTGGGAGATATTGAGAACAAGAATGAAGACTGATTGATTATCTTATTCATTAATTCATTCAGCATATATCAGAGCACCTATTATATGCCAGATATATGCTGGTGAAGATGCAAAGGAGAATAAAATAGAAACTTCTAGTCTAATGAGTGGAGACAATCTTTTTTTTTTTTTTTTGAACTACTTTTCTGCTTTGTTATTTTTTTATATTATTTTTTATTGTACTTTAGATGAAGGTTACAGAGCAAATTAGTTTCTCATTAAACAATTAATACACATATTGTTTTGTGACATTGGTTGCCAACCCCAGGGCATGTCAACAATCTCTCCTTCTTGACTTGGGTTCCCCATTACCAACTTTCCTGTCCCCTCCTGCCTTCTCGTCCTTGCCCCTGGGCTGGTGTGCCCATTTAGTCTCATTTTGTTTTATGGGTCTGTCTAATCTTTGGCTGAAGGGTGAACCTCAGGAGTGACTTCATTACTCAGATATAAGGGAGTCTGAGGGTCATACTCTCAGGGTTTTTCCAGTCCCTGTCAGACCAGTAAGGCTGGTCTTTTTGTGTGTGTGCGTATGTTAGAATTTTGTTCTGCATTTTTCTGCAGTTGTGTCCAGGACTCTCTACTGTTTTTTTTTTTTTTTATTGTACTTTAGATGAAGGTTTACAGAACAAACTAGTTTCTCATTAAACGGTTAGTACACATATTGTTTTATAACACTGGTTAACAACCCCACAACATGTCAACACTCTCCTTTCTCAACCTTGGGTTCCCTATTACCAGCTTTCCTGTCTCCTCCTGCCTTCTAGTCCTTGCCCCGGGCTGGTGTGCCCCTTTGGTCTTGTTTTGTTTTATGGGCCTAACCAATCTTTGGCTGAAGGGTGAACCTCAGGGTAGACTTCATTACTGAGCTGAAGGGGTGTCCAGGGGCCATACTCTCAGGATTTCTCCAGTCTCTGTCAGACCAGCAAGTCTGGTCTTTCTTTTTGAGTTAGAATTTTGTTCTACATTTTTCTCCAGCTGTGTCCGGGACCCTCTATTGTGATCCCTGTCAGAGCAGCCAGTGGTGGTAGTTGGGCACCATCTACTTGTACTGGACTCAGTCTGGTGGAGGCTGTGGTAGATGTGGTCCATTAGTTCCTTGGACTAATCTTTCCCTTGTATCTTTAGTTTTCTTCATCCTTCCTTGCTCCAGAAGGGTGAGACCACTGGAACATCATAGATGGCCACTCACTGGCTTTTAAGACCCCAGATGCTACTTACCAAAGTAGAATGTAGAACATTTTCTTTATAAATTATGTTATGCTAATTGAACTAGATGATCCCCAAGACCATGGTCCCCATAGTCCTCAGCCCCACAGTTCAGTCCCTAAGGGAGTTTGGATGTGTCTATGGAGCTTCCATGCCCTTGCTGTGGACAAGTTGTACTAGTTTCCGCAGTATTGTGTACTATCTTATCCTTCACCAAAGTTATCACTTATCCCTTGTCTATTTAGTGTTTTTCCATGCCCACCACCCCCCACCCCTCGTAACCGTCAAAGATTCTTTTTGTGTGTAAATGTTTTCATGGGTTTTTACAGTAATGGTCCCATACATTATTTGTCCTTTTGTGATTGACTTATTTCACTCAGCATAATGCCCTCCAGATTCCTCAATGTTATGAGATGCTTCACAGATTCATCGTTTTTCTTTATCATTGTGTAATACTCCATTATGTGTAAGTACCACAGTTTGTTTAACCATTCATCTGTTGATGGGCATATAGGTTGTTTCCATCTTTTTTGCTATTATGAACAATGCTGCAATGAACATGGGTGTGCATGTGTCTACTCCTGTGACAACTCTTATTTCTCTAGGATATATGCCTAGGAGTGGGATTGCTGGATTATATGGTATTTCTATTTTTAGTTTTCTAAGGAAGGGCCATATCTTTTTCCAAAGTGGCTGCATCATTTTGCACTCCCACCAGCAGTCATAAGATTTCCCATCTCCCTGCGGCCTATCCAATCTTTGTTATTTTCTGTTTGTTTATTTCATGCTAGTAATGTCAGGGTGTGATAGTATCTCATTGTGGTTTTGATTTGCATTTCTCTAACAGCTAGTGATCGCAAGCATTTCCTCACATGTCTGTTAGTCACTTGAATATCTTCTTTGGTAAAGTGCCTGTTCAGATCTTTTGCCCATTTTTAAATTGGATTATTTGTCTTTTTGTTGTAGAGGTGTTGGATTTTCCTGTAGATTTTAGAAATTAGAGCTTCGCTGGATTTGTCATAGCCAAAATTTTTTCCCAGTCTGTACGTTCTTTTTACTCTTTTGGTGAAGTTCTTTGATGAGTGTAAGTGTTTAATTTTTAGGAGATCCCAGTTATCTAGCTTATCTTCTGGTGTTTGTGAATTTTTAGTTGTGGTTTGTATCCTATTAATGCCATATATTAGGGCTTCTAATGTTGACCCTGTTCTTCTTCTATGGTCTTCATAGTTTTTGGTTTTATATTTAGGTCTTCGATCCAGTGTGAATTAGTTTTTGTGTATGGTGTGAGGTATGGGTCTTGTTTCTTTTTTTTGCAGATGTAAATCCAGTTTTGCCAATACCATTTGTTAAAAGCACTATCTTTTCCCCATTTGATGGACTTTGGAACTTGTTGAAGATCAGGTGACCATAGGTGGCTGGATTTACATCTGGGTTTTCAATTCTGTTCCGTTGGTCGATGTGTCTGTCATTGTACCAGTACCAGGCAGTTTTGACTACCATAGCTGTATAGTAGGTTCTGAGGTCAGGTAGTACAAGTCCTCCTACTTTATTCTTCTTCAACAGTGTTTTACTTATCCAGAGCCTCTTCCCTTTCCATGTAAGGTTAATGATTAGTTTTTCCATCTCTTTAAAGAATGCTGTAGACTATATGATTGTCTGATTCCAAATGGCCAATACCAGTCCGTTTCACCTCACTAATGCCTAGGATATTGATGTTTATGTGTTCCATTTTATTTTTGATTATTTCCAGTTTTCCTAGGTTCATACTTCGTAATTCCATGTTCCATGTTTGCAACTGTTTCTTCTCATTTTGAGTTGTGCCACATCAGTAAATGTAGGTCTTGAAAGCTTTACTCCACTGACGTCATTAAGGTCGACTCTACTCTGAGGAGGTAGCTCTTCCCCAATCATCTTTTGAGTGCCTTCCAACCTGGTGGGCTCATCTTCTGGCACTGTATCAGACAATGTTCTGCTGCTATTCATAAGGTTTTCAATGGCTTATTATTTTCAGAAGTAGACTGCCAGGTCCTTCTTCCTAGTCTGTCTTAGTCTGGAAGCTCAGCTGAAACCTGTCCTCATTGGGTGACCTTACTGGTGTCTGAATACTGGTGGCATACCTTCCAGCATCAAAGCAACACACAAGCCCCCAGAGTACAACAAATTGACATGAGTACTATGCTGGGAATGACAACTTGAAGAGGAATGGCATTGCATCCATCATCAAAAAGAACATTTCAAGATCTATCCTGAAGTACAACACTGTCAGTGATAGGATAATATCCATGCACCTACAAGGAAGACCAATAATACAACTATTATTCAAATTTATGCACTAACCACTAAGGCCAAAGATGCAGAAATTGAAGATTTTTATCAGCTTCTGCAGTCTGAAATTGATTGAACATGCAATCAGGATGCATTGATAATTACTGGTGATTGGAATGTGGAAGTTGGAAACAAGAAGAAGGATTGTAGTTGAAAAGATGGCGTTGGTGATAGAAACAATGCAGGAGATCAAATGATAGAATTTTGCAAGACCAGTGACTTCTTCATTGTAAATACCTTCTTTCACCAACATAAACAGCAACTATACATATATGGACCTCGCAAGACAGAATACACAGGAATCAAATCTACATCTGTGGAAAGAGATGATGGAAAACTCAGTATCGTGAGTCAGGACAAGGCCAGGGTCCGACTGTGGAACAGATTATCAATTGCTCACATGCAAGTTCAAGTTGAAATTGAAGAAAATCAGAGCAAATCCATGAGAGCCAAAATACGACCTTCAGTATATCCCACCTGAATTTAGAGACCATCTCAAGAATAGATTTGACGCCTTGAACACTAATGACCAAAGACCAAACTGTGGAATGACCTCAATAACATCATACATGAAGAAAGCAAGAGGTCATTGAAAAGACAGGAAGGAAAGAAAAGATCAAGATGGATGTCAGAGGAGACTCTAAAGCTTGCTCTCAAATGTCGAGCAAATAAAGCAAATGGAAGAAGTAAAAGAACTGAACAGAAGATTTCAAACGGCAGCTCGAGAAGACAAAGTAAAGTATTATAATGACATGTGCAGACCTGGAGATAGAATACCAAAAAGGAAAAACGTGCTCGGCATTTCTCAAGCTGAAAGAACTGAAGAAAAAATTCAAGCCTCGAGTTGCAATAGTGAAGGATTCTATGGGGAAAATATTAAATGACCTAGGAAGCATCAAAAGAAGATGGAAGAGAACCCCTGAGGGAGCAGGAGAGCAGTGGGATGCAGACCCCAAATTCTCATAAGACCAGACGTAATGGTCTGACTGAGACTGGAAGGACCCCGGTGGTCATGGCCCCCAGACCTTCTGTTGGCCCAGGACAGGAACCATTCCCAAAGCCAACTCTTCAGACAGGGATTGGACTGGACAGTGGGTTGGAGAGGGATGCTGGTGAGGAGTGAGCTTCTTGGATCAGGTGGACACTTGAGACTATGTTGGCATCTCCTCCCTGAAGGGGAGATGAGGGGATAGAGGAGGTCAGAAACTGGCGAAATGGACATGAAAAGAGAAAAGAGAGAGAGGAGGGAGGGAGCGGGCTGTCTCATTAGCGGGAGAGCAACTGGGAGTATGTAGCAAGGTGTATATAAGTTTTTGTGTGAGAGACTGACATGATTTGTAAACTTTCACTTAAAGCACAATAAAAATTAAAAAAAAAAAAAGAATAATGTTGACTGTTGTTGTTGTACAGATGCCCTTTATTATGTTGAGGAATTTCCCTTCTAGAACTATTTTATTGAGAGTTTTTTTAAATCAGGAATGGGCGTTGAACTTTGTCCAGTGTCTTTTCTGCATTGATTGGGATGATCACTTGATTCTTTTATTTATGTGGTGGATTATGTTGATTGATATTCTAATGTTGAAACATCTTTGCACACCCGGTATGAATCCCACTTGATTGTGGCGTATTATATTTTTGATATGATGCTGAATTTTACTGGCTAGAATTATATTAAGAATATTTGCATCTATAAAATTTTTTTTATTATTATTCATGAGAGCTATCGGTCTGTAATTTTCTTTTTTTGTGGTTTCTTTGCCGGTTTTCGTGTCAGGGTTGTGCTGGGTTCATAGAATGAATTCAGAAATATCCCTCTCTTTTCTATGTTCTGAAATAGTTTGAGTACTACTGGTGTAAGCTCTTCTCTGAATGGTTAGAATTCTCCAGTGAAGCCATCTGGGCCAGGAATTTTTGTTGGAAGTTATTATTATTACCTTTTCAATCTCTTCTCTTGTTATAGTTGTGTTCAGATTCTCAACTTTGGTTTGTGTTAGTTTGAGTAGGGAGTGTATCTAGAAATCCATCCATTTTGTCTAGGTTTTCACATTTGTTGGAGTATAGTTTTTCCTCATACTCTGTTATGATCCTTTTTATTTCAGTCGGGTCTGTTGTAATGTCCCCCATTTCATTTCTTATTTGGGTTATTTGCATCCTCTATTGTTTTTCTTTTGTCGGTTTGGTCAATGGTTTGTTCATTTTGTTTATCCTTTCAAAGAACCAACTTTTTGTTTTGATTCTTTCTATTGTTTTTCTATTCTCTATTTCATTTATTTCTGCTCTGATCTTTCTGATTTCCTTTCTTCTTTTGGCTATGGGCTTCTTTTGCTCTTCTCTTTCTATTTGTTTAAGTTGCATAGCTAATGTTTTGATTTCGTCCCTTTCTTCTTTTTTTAATGTGTGCATCTATGGCTATAAATTGGCCTCTGAGCATTGCCTTTCCTGTGTCCCAAAGGTTTTAGTATGATATGTTTTCATTCTCATTTGATTCTAGGAATTTTTTTATTCCATCTTTGATTTCTTCTATTACCCAGTGGTTTTTAAGCAGGGTGTTATTCAGTTTCCATGTAGTTGATTTTTTTTCCTTGCTCTTCCTGTTACTAATTTCTACTTTGATGGTGCTGTGGTCAGAGAAGATACTTTGTGTTATCTCAGTGTTTTGGATTTTGGTGGGGGTTGCTTTGTGGCCTAAGATGTGGTCTGTTCCATGTGCATTGGAAAAGAATGTGTACTTTGCTGCTATTGGATGAAGTGTTCTATATATGTCTAAGAGGCCAGGTTGGTTGACTGTGGCCTTTAGATCTTCTGTATCTTTGTTGAGTTTCTTTCTAGATGTTATGTCTTTTACTGAGTGTGGTGTGTTGAAGTCTCCTACTATTACTGTGGAACTATCAGTATCTTCTTTCAGTGCTGTTAGAGATTGTTTTATGTATTTTGGAGCCCTGCCATTGGGTGCATAGATATTTATTATGGTTATGACTTCATGGTGGATTTTCCCTTTAATCATTATGTAATGCCCTTCTTTGTCTTTAATGGTGGATTTTGTTTTAAACTGTATTTTGCCTGAGATTAGTATTGCCACTCCAGCTCTTTTTTGATAGCTGTATTGCTTGATATATTTTTTTCCATCTTTTGATTTTTAACAAATTTATGTCTTTGTTTCTAAGATGTGTCTCTTGTAGACAGTATATTGATGGGTCCTGTTTTTTTTTTTTTTAATCCATTCTGTCACTCTCTGTCTCTTTATGGGTGCATTTAATCCATTTATGTTAGTATGGTTATTGATATGTGTGCATTTATTCCTGTTATTTTGTTTTTTTTGTTTTTTTTGTGGTGCTGATATTTTCTTTGTTCCTCTTACTCTTCTGTGCCTAATTCCTTTTGTTTGTGGATTGTTTTTCAATTCTTTCATTTTTGTAGATTTTTTGTCTACTGAGACTTTATGTTTTTCTTCATTTTGATGAGTAGGTTTGTTAACTTTCTTAGTGTTTACCTTGAAATTTAACCCTGTCTTCCTAGGTTTAAAGCAGTCTTTTATTACGTGATATCACCTTGACTTCCTCTCCATTTGAAAGTTCTATATGTATACCATTTATTCCCTCTTTTATTTTTCTGACATTTTTGTCATTTAGATTGACCTCTCTGATTCCCTGTTGTATATTTTTTAGTTTTGTTTTCTCCTTGAGAGTTCATTACCTATGTTGATATCTGGCTGATGTTTTTGTATGTGCTAGATTCAGGTTGTTGTCTGATGTTGTTGGTTCTCTAACCAAAGAACTCCCTTTAATAATTCTTATAAGTTTGGTTTGTTTTTACATATTCCCTTAATGTCTATTTATCTGGAAATGTTCTAATTTTCCCGCCATATTGAGGGAGATTTTTGCAGAATATATTATTCTTGGCTTGCAGTTTTTTTCTTTCAAGATTTTATATGTGTAAAGCATGTATTCCTGGTTACCAGGTGTTCTGTCTGCTGTTGGGAGCTCCATGAAGTTTCCTTCCCGTGTCCCATTTGTGTTCTTTGGTGGCTATAGTCCAAGATGGTGAAACTGGCCATGTTAGCTTTTAGGGGACCGCCACTCTGTAGCTCTCTTCATTCTCTGTTCTTTGTCAGTTTCTTATTCAATTTGGCGTTTGATTGATTTCTTTATTCCTTCATTTGTTACTTAGGGTTCCAGGATTGACATTTGTAGCTGTTTTATTTATTTTTTCTGGTCTTTGCTGCAGAGGGATGGCATGGTGCTTCTGTTTATAGTGTCATGTTGGCTGAGTGGAGACAATCTTGAAAATTTATGATTGCTCATCACCACTGCCATTTGTTGCCAAGTCGATCCTGACTCATGGCAACCCCATGTGGGTCAGATTAGAGCTGTTCTCTACAGAGTTTTCAATGGCTAATTTTTCAGAAGTAGATTGCCAGGCCTTTCTTCCTAGTGCCCCTGTATGGACTTGAACTTCCAACCTTCTGGTTCACACTGAGTGTGCATGTAACCATCTGCACCATACAGGGATTCCATAACTGCTCAATTGCACCTCAGATAACACCTCTTCTTTTCAATCTTTCCTCCCCTACTCTCTAATTGGAATTAATTGCTCCTTATTTTGTTTCCATAGAGTTCGGTTTATGCCTCTACTATAGAATGTTTTGCAATTGTAATTGAATATAATATATGTGTCTATATTTGTCTTGGTTATCTAGTGCTGCTATAACAGAAATACCACAAATGGATGGCTTTAACAAAGAGAAATTTATTTTCTCATAGTCAGGTAGGCTAAAAGTCCAAATTCAGGGCATCAGCTCCAGGGGAAGGCTTTCTCTGTTGGCTCTGGAGGAAGATCCTTGTCCTCAATCTTTCCCTGGTCAAGGAGCTTCTCAGGTGCAGGGACTCTGGGCCCAAAGACATGCTCTGGTTTCTTGTTGGTATGAGGTTCCCAATTCTGATTGCTTCCCTTTCCTTTTTCCCTCTTGAGAGATAAAAGGTGGTGCAGGCCACAACCCAGAGAAACTCCCTTTACACTGGATCAGGAATGTGACCTGGGTAAGGGTGTTATAGCCCCACCCTAATCCTCTTTAACATAAAATTTACGATCACAAAATGGAGGACAACAACATAATACTGAAATCATGGCCCAGCCAAATTGATACACACATTTTTGAGGGGAAATAATTCAATCCATGACAATCTTGTTAACTCAACTGATCTCCAGGTTGGGAAGAATCATATCATAAATATTTTTGCAGTTATGTTAACACACAGAAGGCATAACATGAAAATTGTTCAGAGTCCTTTGCCATCCATTCACTGTTTTTGGCTCCAACTTGTACCAGACATCTTTTTTGGGAGATATAACAAAATAAAAGTCAAGATTTAAGTTTTGCTCCTAAGTTTTACTGTGCCCCACTTCTATATTTGTATGACATTTTGCAGCAGTTTAAAATTACTTGTATTTCAACTAGAGGTTTTGAGGACAAGCAACATTAATGTTTATAACAGCTTTAAGGTTAAGTGCAAAAAAGGTTATGTTGATTTGAGCCTAGAAAAATCACTTCCACAAAATCAGTAATTGTCTTTGATAAATTATTGTTTTCATATTTTAAGTGTTGATACAATAAAAAATCATAAAGATATTATGTTACTGTTGGCAATAAAATGTTCTTATAGTTACTGTAAATTTCCTGAAACTGTGATGACAGACGATGACTGATATTTTACAATGTTCTGTTTTGTAGGTCTACATTCCTTTGTAACTTTCTGAATGTTAATTACTCTTGATCTTCACCAAACTGTTATTCTAGTGTTCTTGAGCTTTAGGTGGGATACTGAATGATTGTAAGGGAGAATTGCTGATTTTTTTTTTATTAACTTTTATTGAGCTTCAAGTGAACGTTTACAAATCAAGTCAGACTGTCACATATAAGTTTATAGACATCTTACTCCGTACTCCCACTTGCTCTCCCCCTAATGAGTCAGCCCTTCCAGTCTCTCCTTTCGTGACAATTTTGCCAGCTTCCAACTCTCTCTATCCTCCCATCCCCCCTCCAGACAGGAGATGCCAACACAGTCTCAAGTGTCCACCTGATATAATTAGCTCACTCTTCATCAGCATCTCTCTCCTACCCACTGTCCAGTCCCTTTCATGTCTGATGAGTTGTCTTCGGGGATGGTTCCTGTCCTGTGCCAACAGAAGGTTTGGTGACCATGATTGCCAGGATTCCTCTAGTCTCAGTCGGACCATTAAGTATGGTCTTTTTATGAGAATTTGGGGTCTGCATCCCACTGATCTTCTGCTCCCTCAGGGGTCCTCTGCTGTGCTCCCTGTCAGGGCAGTCATCGATTGTGGCCGGGCACCAACTAGTTCTTCTGGTCTCAGGATGATGTAGGTCTCTGGTTCATGTGGCCCTTTTTGTCTCTTGGGCTCTTAGTTGTCGTGTGACCTTGGTGTTCTTCATTCTTTG
Source organism: Loxodonta africana (assembly GCF_030014295.1). NCBI lineage: Eukaryota > Metazoa > Chordata > Mammalia > Proboscidea > Elephantidae > Loxodonta > Loxodonta africana. Next base: position 62,827,401 of record NC_087358.1, read on the forward strand.
ATCCAGCTGGGTTGAGACAAATTGATGCATCTTAGATGGCCGCTTGTTAGCATTGAAGACCCCAGACACCACATTTCAAAGTGGGATGCAGAATGTTTTCATAATAGAATTGTTTTGCCAATTGACTTAGAAGTCCCCTTAAACCATGGTCCCTAAACCCCCGCCCTTGCTCCGCTGACCTTTGAAGCATTTATTTTATCCCGGAAACTTCTTTGCTTTTGGTCCAGTCCAATTGAGCTGACCGTCCATGTATTGAGTGTTGTCCTTCCCTTCACCTAAAGCATCCTTCCCTTCACCTAAAGCAAGAATTGCTGATTTTAAAAGATGGAAAAAAGGGAAAAGAATGGATTGAGGGAACCAGGACTAATGTATGAAGCCATAGGATCTGTGGATGTGTACACATGACTTATTCCCATTCCAGGTCCTGTCTGTGTCATCTAGTTAGAATGTAATCAACCAAAATGATTTACCCAAATGTCATAATTTTTGTCTTATGACATTAGCCTTCAAACAAATCTGTCTAAAATCACAGGGCCTCAACACAGGAGGAAAATATTCTAAACTTTCAAATTGAGTTTTCAGAATCAAGATTTATTTATTAAGTTTATTGGATGTAATCCCATAGTAGCTCCTAAGGGCACCAACATCAAAAAAAAAAAAAGATTAATAATACAAAACAGTAATGTATTATTTTTGAAAGCTAATATTGTACTTTTATTGTCATAATAAATACATGCAATAAAGTTTGTGCCTTTTGGCTTGCTTTTTTATTTAAAGTAAATAAATCATGTCAAAATTACATCAAATGGGACACTAATTAGCTTTCAAAGATGGTAAGTTTCTTTATCATTATTATTATTTTTGCTGCTGGGAATAGAATTGATATGCGGTAAGGAAAAGAAAGTAATAACCATTTCTTGAAAATAAAGATTTCAACATACAATTGTTTTCACAAGGTGACTTTGGGATTCCCAGAAGCAGACTCTGAGAAGAGAATTCTTGATAAAGTTATTTATTATTAAGTCCTCCAAGAGAAATTGGTAAAAGAAATAAGACTGGGAATGGGAAGAAGCCAAGCAAGGCTGCAATATTAGGCTCTGCCCTTTTGAAGGTAGCAGATCACCTAAGAAATCCTTAGATGAGAGATACTGGAGGCAAAAGCACAACCAAATTGGGAGAAGAGTACCAGTAAGGATAACTTGTACTTTAGAATGCCATAAAGCCATAAAAATTGAGTTAAATACAATGGTTCGTAATAATGAATGTGAGCACTACTTTGAGAAGCTCATGAAAACTGCAGGGTTTGGGAGTGTTTCTTAAGTGTTTTATATACATGCTGTTATTTTTAGGTGCTGTTGAGTTGGTTCCGACTCATAGCAACCCTATGTACAACAGAATAAAACACTGCCCAGTCCTGCATCATCCTCAAAATTACTATTTTTCTTGAGCCCATTGTTGCAGCCACTGTGTCAATCCATCTCATTGATAGTCTTCCTCTTTTTTGCTTACCCTTTATTTTTTATTTTACCAAGCATGATGTCCTTCTCCAGGGACTGGTCCCTCCTGATAACATGTCCAAAGTATGTGAGACAAAGTCTCACCATCTGTCATGGATTGAATTATGTCCCCCAGAAATGTGTGTATCAACTTGATTAGGCCATGATTCCCAGTATTGTGTGGTTGTCCTCCATTTTGTGATAGTAATTTTATGTTACAGAGGATTAGGGCAGTATTGTAACACTCTTACCAGGTCACATCCCTGATCCAGTGTAAAGGGAGTTTCCCTGGGATGTGGCCTACACCACCTTTTATCTTTCAAGATAAAAGGAAAGGGAAGCAAACAGAGAGGGGGTACCTCATACCACCAAGAAAGAAGCACCAAAAGCAAAGTGTGTCCTTTATATCCAGGGTTCCTGTGCAGTGAAGCTCCTGGTCTAGGGGAAGATTGATGACAAAGACTTTCCTCCAGAGGTGACAGAGGGAAAAAGCCTTCCCCTGGAGCTGATGCCCTGAATTTGGGCTTCTAGCTTACTAGACTGTGAGAAAATAAATTTCTCTTTGTTAAAGCCATCCATTTGTGGTATTTCTGTTACAGCAGCACTAGATAACTAAACACCATCCTTGCTTCTAAGGAGCATTCTGGCTGTACTTCTAAGACGGACCTGTTCATTCTTCTGGCAGTCTGTGGTATATTCAGTATTCTTCACCAACACCATAATTCAAAGGCATCAATTCTCCTTTGGTCTTTCCTATTCATTGTCCAGCTTTCCCATGCATATGAACCCATAAACCAAACCCGTTGCTGTCCAGTGGACTCTGACACATAGTAACTCTATGGGACAGAGTAAAACTGCCCCATAGGGTTTCCAAGGAGTGGTTGGTGGATTCAAACTGTGGACCTTTTGGTTAGCAACCAAACGCTTAACCATTGGGCATACATATGAGGCCACTGAAAATACCATGGCTTGGGTCAGGAACACCTTAGTCCTCAGGATGATGCCTTTGCTTTTTAACACTTAAAAGAGGTCTTTTGCAGAAGTTTGCCCAATGCAACACTTTGTTTGATTTCTTAACTACTGCTTCTACGGGCATTGATTGTGGATTCAAGTAAAATGGAACCCTTGACAATTTCAGTCTTTTCTCCGTTTATCTTGATGTTGCTTATTGGTCTAGTTGTGAGAGTTTTTGTTTTCTTTATGTTGAAGTGTATCCATACTGAAGGCTGTAGTCTTTCATCTTCATCAGTAAGTGCGTCAAGTCCTCTTCACTTTCAGCAAGCAAGGCTATGTCATCTGCATACTGCAGTTTGTTAATGAGTGTCTCTCCAATCCTAATGCCTCCTCATTCTTCATATAGTCCAGTTTCTCGGATTATCTGCTCAGCATACAGATTGAATAAGTATGGTGAAAGGATACAACCCTGATGCACACTCTTCCTGGCTTTAAATCAGCCAATACCCCCTTGTTCTGGTCAAATGACTGCCTTTTGGTCTATGTATGGGTTCCTTATGGGTACAGTTAAGTGTTTTGGAATTCCCATTCTTTGCAATGTTATCCATATTTTGTTGTGATCCACACAACTGAAAGCATTTACATAGTTAATAAAAAACAGGTAAACATCTTTCTGGTATGCTGTGCTTTCAGTCAAGATCCTTTTGACACCAGCAATGATATTCCTTGTTCCATGTCCCCTTCTGAATCTGACTTGAACTTCTGGCAGCTCCTTGTCGATATACTGCTGCAACAGCTTTTGAACAATCTTCAGCAGAATTTTACTTGTGTGTGATATTAATGATATTGTTTGATAATTTCCGCTTCTGTTGGATCACCTTTCTGGGAATGGACACAAATGTAAGTCTTTTCCAATTGGTTGGCCAGATAGCTGTCTTCCAAATTTATTGGCATAGACAAGTGAGCACTTCCAGTGCTTCATCTGTTTGTTGATACATCTCAATTGGTATTCCATCAATTCCTGGAGCCTTGTGTTTTGTCAATGCCTTCAGTGCAGCTTGGATTTCTTCCTTCAGTACCATTGGTACTTGATCATATGCCACCTCCTGAAATGGCTGAATGTCAACCGATGCTTTTTGATACAGTGACTCTGTGTATTCTTTCCAACTACTTTTCATGCTTCCTGTGTCGTTTAATATTTTCCCCATAGAATTCGTCAGTATTTCAACTTGAGGCTTGAATTTTTTCTTCAATTCTTTCAGCTCCAGAAATGCCAAGCATGTTCTTCCCTTTTGGTTTTTAACTCTAGGTCTTTGCACATTTCATTATAATACTTTACTTTGTCTTCTTGAGGCACCCTTTGAAATCTGTTCAGCTCATTCACTTCATTACTTCTTCCTTTCACTTTAGCTACTCAACATTTGACAGCAAGTTTCAGAGTTTCTTCTGACATCCGATTTTGTCTTTTCTTTCTTTCCTGTCTTTTTAATGACCTCTTGCTTTCTTCATGTATGATGTCCTCCCATAACTTGTCTGTTCTTCAGTCATTAGTGTTCAATGTGTCAAATCTAGTCTCGAGATGGTCTCTCTCTAAATTCAGGTGGGATATACTCAAGGTTGTATTTTGGCTCTTGTGGACTTGTTCTAATTTTCTTCAGCTTCAACTTTAACTTGCATATGACCAGTTGATGTTCTGTTCCAGTCAGCCCCTGGCCTTGTTCTAACTGATGATACTGAGCTTATCCATTGTCTTTTTCCACAGATATAGTTGATTTGATTCCTATGCATTCCATCTGGCTAGGTGCACGTGCGTATGCTGTTTATGTTGTTGAAAAAAGGTGTTTGTTTTGCAAAAAAAGGTATTTGCAAAGTTGTTGATCTTGCAAAATTCTATCACATAATCTCCAGGGTCTGTTCTTTCACCAAGGCCACATTTTCCAACTGCTACTCCTTCTTCTTTGTTTCCAACTTTCAGATTCCAATCAACAGTAATTATCAGTGAATCTTGATAGCATGTTTGATCAATTTCAGACTGCAGAAGTTGGTAAAATCTTCAATTTCTTCATCTTTGGCTTTAGTGGTTGGTTAGTAAATTTGAAGAACAGTCATATTAACTGGTCTTCCTTGTAAGCGTGTGGATATTATCCTACAACTGACAGCGTTGAACTTCAGGATAGATCTTGAAATGTTCTTTTATATACATATATAATCTCATCTTTTTTATTTACTTGAAACGCTTCACAAATACAATCTTTCTCAGGAACCTTTGTAGTAGATACCTCCAATTCTCTGCCCTGATCTTCTTAGATTTGTGTGTGTATGAGTGTGTGTGTGTGTGCGTGTACAGGCATTCACCAGGTTAAGACAAATATTTGACCAACTGACACTGAATAAGAACGATATGTACCTGTTACAACTTACCTACAAATTCGACTTGAAGACAGACTTAGGAACGGATCTCATTTGTAACCCGGGGAATGCCCGTACACAAAAAAGGTAAAAAGGATCCAAGAAGACCAGGGCAAAGAACTGGAGGTGTCTACTCAAAGGTTTCTGAGAAAGCTTATCTTTGTGAAGCATTTCAAATAAAGAAAAGACGATTCTCATGCATAAACCTGTTATAAATGAGATTATTTTTGATGTTTGGAATCTTACTTTAGGCCAGTGGATTAAACGTTAGAGTTACAAAAAAAAAAAAAAAAAGTCTGAAGATGATGCAACTGATAGCTGTGCAAAGATGAAAAAAGTACGATCTGAATGAGGAAATGAGATTTCTGATGTAAACAAAGCGAAGAAAAATTAGAGAATTACATTAATTATGAGGAAACTGTACTTGGGTAAATTATGCTGACAGATTGAGACTGAAAGTCTTAGAAGATGAATAATCTAAAATTTGAACAGTTAAGGTCTGTTGATTAGTGAAAGGTTAGAAACAGTACAGGCCTTTCTGAGAATTCAGTGTTTTATACAAGTGTGTTTGAACCAAAAATTAAAACAATATCAACATTATCAAATTGTACAGAAAAGTCAATTTTACATCTGAGGGACTAAAGTCTTGAAATAGGTCTCACTTTAAACGATAAAAATGCTTGAGTGGCTGTATACAGTCTCTGTGGAGAAGGTGGATGAAGAGAGACTCCTGTGATCATTTCAGCCAAGCAGATGTTCTGACATCTGGCTGGATCACTGTGTATGAGTTAGTTAACAACTGGTCACTGAAGATGAAACAACTCCTGCAAATTGCAAGCTTGCTGTTTTTGTGTGGGGTATTTTTTCTTACTTTATTTTTTATTGTGGAAAATGTACATGTAAAAGAACATTTACCATTCTAGCAATCTTCGCGTATACAGTTCAATGACATTAACTTATATTCATCATGTTGTTCAACCATCACCCTTAACGGAAACTCAGTATCCCCCAAGTGTTGAGTCATCCTTTCCCCCTCCCTTCAGCCCATCCCTGGTAACCACTAATAAATTTTGATCTCTATACACTTACTTATTCTAGATACTCCGTGTAAGTGGGATCATAACGATATTTCTCCTTTTCTGACTGACTTCTTTTCAGCATAATATTTTTAAAGGCTCATCCATGTCGTAGCATGTATCAGAACTTCATTTCTCTTTATGGTTGAGCAATATTGCACTGTATGTATGTACCACATTTTGTTTACAGATTCATCTGTTGACAGGCATTTAGAGTGTTTCCACCTTTTGACTACTGTGAATAGTACTGCAATGAACGTCAGTACAAATATCTGTTTGCTTTCCTGATTTCAGTTCTCTTGGGTGGGTATGCAGTGTTTTTGTTTGTGTGTTTTTGCATGTCATGGTATCATGTACACAAAGCAGCGCTATGGATTCAAGGAGAAACAGTTTGGAAGGCACTTTGAGGAAGCTTCTCCACAACGAGCATGGTGATTACATACATCTGTTCTGTGTAAAATAATCTCAGGGGGGCAAGAAGTAACAGCAGAGGAGGTGGACGATGTGTCTTGGCTTAAATGCTTTGGGTTAAAAAAAACTGAAAATTTATCTTACACTGGCAGCGTATTCTCATTGCCTCCAAATTACCTCACAATCTGTGATTTGGCAATACTGGCAAATATCTGTCACTGAACTTCTTTATTCTAATTTTGGCATGATTTTATGCCAGAGAGCTTTTTGGGTAAGAAGTCTTTTAAAACTACTTATCATAGGAACTCTAGTTTTGCTTTTGGAATACCTCATCTCATTAATTAAGAGGTTCAAGTCTCATTGCTTCATGTCTGTCTTCGCTAAATTATATAAACAGGAACTCTGTCATTACCTAATCATATGCTATTTTTATTTTTGTAAAGATCTAGATCTCACAGTTCTAATTTAAATGGAACATTACAGAAGAGAAAGAGTAATTTGGAGCACTCCATTCTTTGCTATATAGTGAATAAATCTTTCCTGCTATTAGTATCTGTTTCAATTTATTTTTCCTGGTTTTGGTCAGAGTTCAATAACATTCAGTAGCAAGTCTTACACGATAACTAATATGATATAGAAAACTCATTCGTTACGCTGCCAAATTTATCAGCAAATAAAAAAGCTCAAAACCCTCCCTTAGAAATACATTATAAATCCAAATAAACAAATACAACATAGGTTATTTTTACAGGCATACAACTTTTAGTTTCTGATCATTAGCTTTAGTAATCATTATCTTAGCCGATAAAAAATAAAATATTTATGATATTGAAAATATAAGCAAGTAATAAATGAGCAACCAGTGAATCAAACACAATTTTTAGTTCCAAAACCACAAGTTTTTTTTTAATCAACTAATTCCCCTTCCCCCTAAAGATCTCAGAATCTCTGTAGTATTAACACACACACAAAAAAAACAAAAAACCAAACCTGTTGCCGCTGAAGGGATTCCGACTCATAGCAACCCTACAGGATAGAGTAAAACTGCCCCCTATGGTTTCCAAGAAGCTGTTGGTGGATTCGAACTGCCAACCTTTTGGTTAGCAGCCAAATGCTTAACCACTTTGCCTCCAGGGCTCCAGTATTAATATATATAAAAAAAAAATTAATACAGGCCTTGATAATTTTCATGGATGAAACCATAAAGTCTATGTTCAATGTAAAATGATATAGGAACTTAGATCTTTAATTGAAATCTCCTGTATGAATTTTAGAAGATTCCAAAGCAATTTCATAAACACAATTTCATTTCCTTTAGCCAAAATGTTCTACCAATACTGACCTTCACGTAATGTAACTTATGTGTTTGAGTACTGTTTTGTTTGTTTTTTAATCATTAACTTTAACCTTTTTGGTTAAATTCATTTCATGCTCTGTTTTATTCCATTATAATGGTAGATTAAATACAGAAATAAGTTATTACTTATTTATAGTAAAATTGAAGTTTACTTGCTTGGAGTTATTTTCTTGCAGTGCCATGTAGCTAACAGAACAAACACTTTGAATTTCAACTCTGCCCCTGACCAGCTGTGTGATGAGATCTTATGGTGTTACTTAACCTGGCTTAGCCTCTGTTTTCCCATCTGTAAATTAGGGACAATGATTTATACCATTATTTTGAGAATTAAATTAAATAATATATAAATTGCAAATAGGGCATAGCGTAGTTGCTCAGTAAGTTACTGTTATTAGTGTTATTTTATATTTGTACTGTTTTAGAAAATGGACACGGTTACTCAATTGACTGGAGAGAAATGGCCTAACAGATAACATGCAGATCATTTATATTGCTCAAGACGGCTGACTTTCCTGACTATAATGTCTGTAACCTGGTGATTTCCATGGTTATTAAAACATGGCTTAAAACCCCCATGGAAGGGCTGATGGGTTCAAACCCCTGACCTTTTGGTTAGCAGCCAACCACTTTAACCACTTTGCCACCAGGGGTCCTGAAAAGTGGGCAGCATTTTCTTTACAGGTAGTCCCCAACACAGGACATACTCAAGTTACGATGAACTGCACTTAAAACCGTCCTTTGTTTTTTGGGGGGACATCTTAGTGTTAGTAATATATACAACACACAATGTTGCAGACAGTAATTTGCTGATGTCATCATATCTGTAAATTTATATGTAATGTTTCCAACCCTCAAAGACAAATGAAGATCAGATTTATAAAGGTACGGATAATAAAAGACAATAATAATGAAAACTAAAAAAAAAAATGAGGTTTTGGACTTACATTAGAACCAACTTATGACAGTCATCGGAATGGAATCCTGTTTTAAGTCGGAGACTTACATTGTACATTGTTACACTATAACTTTTCCAGAGATTGCACATGTAGTAGGCAATATTTTGAGATATTAACTGTAGGTTTGCTTCTACCTCTGCCTTCTTGTACTAGTTATCTTTTCCTGATCATTTAGGTACTAACATCTACAAGGCCAAGATCAGGACAGATACCGTTGGGAATTAAGAAGTCATTCACCAGCTTTGAGTTTCACAGTGGACTTTTTTAAAACCCACAGTAGAAACACTATTCTTGAATTCATAGCTTTCCTTTGCGGAAAGCCGGGCATTTCGAGAGGTGAAAAATTTGCTGAGCTCCAAAGGGCCGAGGGCCTCGGAAGACTCAGTTTACAGCAGAAATCAGAGTGGGGAAGAACGCATGGACAGAATAACATTTTCTTGGCTCCAAAGAGATGAAATTTGGGCAGCATCCATAAAACGAGAATTTGAATTAGACGAGAAGATTGAACAAGGAAGACCTAGACTGCATAGACTGGTGATAACAACCGCAGATGCAGCAGGGACAGGAGATAGAAGGTGATGCTCAAGACCAGAAGAATTACACCTCTCCAGAGGCCAGTGGAGGTCAGAGAATGGCACTTGGACCAGAAGCCTTCCCCGGATAAGAAAGCAATGCAAGTCCCCAGGGAACTTAGATCACTTGTGAGGAGAAGAAAGGGAGGAGGAGGGGGAGAACTCTAAACTCAGTGGTTTTCAGAAGAGACTGAGTTTTAAACCAGAAACATGTGTGAGCCACTAAGCAGAAGAGCTCATATTCTAAGTTGGGTTCAATTACAGAGAATTTTTTTAAAAAAACTAATTTTATTTTCTAATTTTAGAATTTGTGACTGTTGAAGTATCATAGCCACTACCTCATTAGACTTAAGGGAAACCTTAGGTTTTAGTCTTTCTTTGTGAACCTGAAAATCTCCATCACCTAAAAGGGTTTTCAAGATCAGAATGAGCAAAGAAGAAAAACAGAAGTCTTCTCTTTCAAATAATTTTTTCAATTGTCACAGAATTTAAAATAGATACATGTATTATTATGGATATTTTAGAAGACTACGTTGAAAATTCCTTTCTCAAATGGGGTACTTTATCTTAAGTAGACTAAACCTATTTTTTTATGTTTTAATTTAAAAGTAAGCTTTTAAAAAACATAACTCAGTGTTAGTTATCATGTACAAATATTTTGAAAACCAGTTTCCTTATAAACTTTCAAAGTCGCAAAGTCTAGAGTTTTCTTTTTATAAACTGTAAATAAAATGATGAAGTATAGCTATAAGAAGAGTCTTTTCATATGGAAATAACATTAAAATATTTTTGTGCCATCAGCTCTTGATTCAGCCTTGTCTTCTGCTGAGCATGGTGGATACTCACCACAATCTGTAGTGTCATAGATTGAATTATATCCCCCCAGAAATGTGTGTATCAACTGGGTTAGGCCATGATTCCCAGTATTTTGTGGTTGTCCTCCATTTTGTTATTGCAATTTTATGTTGAGAGGATTAGGGTAGGATTGTAACATCACCCTTACTCAGGTCACCTCCCTGATCCAAGGTTAAGGGAGTTTCCCTGGGGTGTGGCCTGCACCATCTTTTCTCTCTCAAGTGGTAAAAAGAAAGAGAAACAAGCAGAGAGCTGGGGACCTCATGCTACCAAGAAAACAGCACCAGGACCAGAGCGAGTCCTTTGGATCCAGGGTCGCTATGCCTGAGAGGCTCCTTGACCATAGGAAGATTGAGGACAAGGACCTTCTTCCAGAGTTGACAGAAGAGAAAGCCTTCCCCTGGAGCTAACGCCTTGAGTTTGGACTTTTAGCCTACCTTACTGAGAGGAAATACATTTTTCTTTGTTAAAGCCATCCACTTACAGTATTTCTGTTACAGCAGCAGTAAATAACTAAGACAGTAGGTTTACCATTTTTATTTGTAGTTGTGTTTTTGAGTCATGGCCAAAGCTGACTGTATTATAGCATAAGCCATTTGAAATATTAGTCATTATAAGGCATATTAAGTCATAATAACGGAGCATCAGGATTGAAGAAAGACTCATTAACAACCTGTGCTATGCAGATGACACAACCTTGCTTGCTGAACATGAAGAGGACTTGAAGCACTTATTGATGAAGATCAAAGACCACAGCCTTCAGTATGGACTATGGCTCAACATAAAGAAAACAAAAATCCTCACAACTGGACCAATAAGCAACATCATGATCAATGGAGAAAAGACTGAAGTTGCCAAGGGTTTCATTTTACTTGGATCCACAATCAATACCCATGGAAGCAGCAGTCAAGAAATCAAATGATAAATTGCATTGGGCAAATCTGCTACAAGAGACCTCTTTAAAGTGTTAAAAAGCAAAGATGTTACCTTCAAGACTAAGGCGCACCTGACACAAGCCATGGTGTTTTCGATCGCCTGATATGCATGCAAAAGCTGGACCATGAATAAGGAAGATGGAAGGAGAACTGATGCCTTCGAATTGTTGAAGAATATTGAATATACCATGGACTGACAAAAGAACCAACAAATCTGTCTTAGAAGAAGTGCAGGCAGAAGGCTCCTTAGAAGCAAGGATGGTGAGACTATGTCTCACATACTTTGGATGTTATCAGGAGGGATCAGTCCCTGGAGAAGGATGTCATGCTTGGTAAAGTAGAGGGTCAACAAAAAAGAGGAAGACCCTCCATGAGATGGATTGACACAGTGGCTGCAGCAATGGGCTCGAGCATAACAGGGATTGTGAGGATGGCGCAAGACCGGGCGATGTTCACTTCTGTTGTACATAGGGTCGCTATGAGTCAGAACAAACTCCATGGCACCTAACAAAAACAATGAGTCATAATAAGATAACATTAATGCTGAACATAATAAGACTTATTATCAGGTTTTAAGGTTGGCAGTTCAAATCCACCACCTGCTCCTTGGAAACCTTATAGGACAGTTCTTCTCTGTCTTACAGGGTATCTATGAGAGTCTGAAACAACTTGACTGCAATGAGTTTGGTTTGGTTTTATATTATTACTGAATCTCAGGTACATAGAAAGGTGGGGGCAAGATGGACTTGAGATACCTTTTTGGTGTTGTTGTTTTAAAATAATTAAACCCTAAAAGCAAATATTTAAAACTGTATCTTCAGTAAGTAATCTTTTTTTCCTCCTCAGCACTTGACTCAGTGTAAGAGAGCATTTTTATCTTAAAAGGGACAAGTTAAAATTTGATTGGTTGCCACGGCACATAGCATTTGCCTCACAATGAGAAAAAAAATATGTTAGTCTCTACTGGTCAATACTTCCTTTAGGAGCTTATATGTTTGCCTTCCATCACTGTCTGTCAGTTTGTTGTACTGTGGTGGCTGTGTGTTGCTATAATGCTGGAAGCTTTGCCACTGGATTTTAAATACCAGCAAGGACACCCATGGTGGACAGGTTTCAGCAGAGCTTTCACATTAAGACAAACTAGAAAGAAAGGTCTGGAAATCTACTTCTGAAAATTAGCAAATGAAAGCCATATGGATTGCAACAGAATCTTGCCCAGTATAGTGCTGGAAGCTGAGCCCTGTAGGCCAGACGGCACTCCAGCTGCACAGTGGCCACGACGAGGGACTTGAGCGTGCACCAGTTGTGGGCACGGTGCAGGACTAGGCAAAGTTTCATTCCATTGTGCACGGGGTTGCCGTGAGTCAGAGCTGATTCAATGACAACTAACAACACCATATTTGTCTTATGCAATGTTATAATTTAATTTGGTCACAAAATAGGGATAAAGAATTTACAGATAAAAAAGTGAACAAAATATTTTGTGCACTGCATCACTCTAAAAATATGTTATCTAATAAAAAAAATTTATCTAATAACAAAGGAAAAAATGGTAACTACCTACTGGATAAAAAGGAAAACTGAGTAAAATATCTGAAGCATTGAACATATAATAACATTACTTTAAATGTCCATATTTATGGGCTAATGTGAAGACGGTGTAAAAGAACAAGTTCTAAAAAAAAGTTTGAAATAGGCAACCCTTTTTTACATCTTAACAATTTAAATCATTGGAAATCCAAGCTTTTCTTCTAAGATTTTTTTTTTTTTATGGGGGGGACTGCAACATGGTTATAAACAGGCACTCATAAGTACAATACATCTTACACACTGAGAACATTCATAGTCTTCCACTATTTTCCAGTAAACCTTCCTATTATCTATCTACTACTATCAGTTGCAGGGTTGGAATACGCTCTAGTAAATGGATGACTATTCAGAAAAGGAGAAAATATATCTGTCATTAAGACAACCTCTGAGAGTGGATGCTGGTTGTTTAGAATCCAAAGGATTTTCTCAACACTGTGTCCCACAATTTGAGTTGGCACGGTCTGTGTGCCACGTTGCCGTATGACAATCTTGCATTCCAATGCGTTTTCTTAGCTCAGCTGCAGTTTTTTCCAGTTGTTGAATGTTCCATTGCCACTGCCTTCTATTTGACTGACACTTTTTCACCTGACAATGCAATCGCTTAAGAATTGCATCATATCTCTTATGCTGTACCTATTAAAAGAAGAGTACAAATCAACAGGGCTTGTGAAGGATAAATAGCAAATGATCAGAAAGGATATTTTGACTACTCTAAAGACGAAAGCATTTGACTATAAATTATTCACTGTAAATAATAAACAGTAATATAATAACTATTCAATACTTATTACATGTTACATACCATGCTGAGCTTTTTATATATAATTAAATTCTCAAAACACCTTGTATGTATTATTATTCCCATATTTGTATTAAGAAACTGAAGATCAAATGCCTAAGCAATTTGGCCAAAGTTTCACAGCTACCTAGGGGTGGTATTTGGGACCTGAAATCAGTGGGTTGCCTTCTACTTAACAAAGTAGTTTCAAGTTCAGGGGAATGGTTTCATTTCCTATATGCTGTGGTTTACTGAAATATAGATCTCAAGGATCTGAGGAGCTCATGTAGTCCATTTCCCTGCCATTCAGTAGATCAGTATTTATGCTGAGCCAGATGGTGTAGACTAGAAGGCAAAGACAACATAGTGGAAAGAGCAAGAGTTTTGGTGTCAGATCACAAGAACGTAAAAAAAGTAAAAATTCCCTAATATTAGTGTTCACTATACAAAGAACACTTTTTTTAGCAGCTTTACTGAAATATTCACATTTCATAAAATTCACTCTCTAAAGTGTACAATTCAATGGCTTTATTCTCAGAGTTGTACAACCACCAACACAATTTTAGAACATTTCTCATCATCCCAGAAAGAAACCCAGTAGCAGTCATTCTCTGTTACTGCCCCCCACCCCCAGCCCTAATCTACTTTCTACCTCTATAGATTTGCCTATTCTGAATATTTCATATAAATAGAATCATACAATACATGCTCTTTTGTGACTGGCTTCTTTCCCACATAGCTTGTTATCAAGGGGCATTCGTGTTGTAGCATGCATCAGTACTTCATTTTCTATGGCTGAAAAATATTCCATTGTATGCATATACATTATATTTATCTAGTTCATCAGTTGATGGACATTTGGGTTGTTTCTACTTTTTGGTTATTAGGAATAATGCTACTATGAACATTTGTGTACAAGTTTTTGTGTGGACATACACTGTCACTTCTCATGTAGACATACCTAGGATTGGAATTACTGGATCATATGATAATTCTATATTAAACTTTAGTTTGAGGAGCTATCAAATTATTTTCCAAAGTGGCTGCACCATTTTACGTTCCCATCGGCAATGTGTAAGAGTTTAAATTTCTTCACATCCTCAACAATATTTGTTATTATTGTCTTCTTAATCATAGCCATCCTAATGGATGTGAAGTAATGTCTCAGTGTGGTAGAACATTCACTCTTAAATGAGCTAACAGAATAATAGGGCTGGGAACTTACTCATTATTCCATCTATTTTAGGGAGTGCTTTAGCAAGTCAGTAAGGTGGTTTTAGGTCATTTCAAAGAAGTCTGAATTTGTCAAAACACCAATTCACCAAATTTATCAAAACGGAAGATTTGCCAAAAATAACTTTACAGGCTAAGAGAGTGTAGGGAGCCAAAACTCTGGGTTTCTGGGACTTGAAGACCTTGTTCCTGACCTGTCTCCCTTTCTCTGTATGCCTCAGCTTTCCTTCTTATTGGGGCCCAGGTTATACTGGATGGCAAATTTCCTCCCTTCCCCCAGCACAGGTTCCCTCCCCTTCCCAGCTCCTCCCTTAGCTCATTTTAGTTCATTTCAATTTCTTTATTATGCCTTTGGCAGTATGAGGAAGACGATGGACTGCTCAGAAAAATGTTCTTAAATGCATAAAATAAAGCATGTAGAATTGCAAAGGAAACCAGTTATACCGAAACGGTTTCTGCAGCAGCAGCAGCAGCAGGAGCACTGGGAACGACAAATCTAAGCACTCCGAGTATTGTCACGAAAACAAAGTGCAGACTTGTCAACTAAAACTTCACAAAAATCGCTGTAAGCTTTATATATCTTTTGCAGTTTTCGTTAATTCTGCAAATTCGGATAATTCATTCAAATCAGTGAATGAGGCCTAAAATATTGATATGTTGGCAAAATTACTTTAAAAGGATTAGAAGTAAATTTAAAAGGATTAGAAATAATTTAGAAATAAATAAAACTTTCTTATACTAAATGATGAAGCTATTCAGAAGACAATTGAATACACTGAATATAGTGAAGAGGATATACATCCACCAACGTATATCCAGTGGATATACCCAATAAAAGATACTAATAAGGGGAATATAATCATGAAGATGGCAAGAACCAGGCAATTCAAGATATAGAGTAGTAGTATGCTAACTTTTTAAGAAACTGCCAAACGCCGTTTTATAATCTCACCAGCAATGCATGACATTTCCACTTGTTCTACACTCTTAACTACATTGGTTTTATCATTCGTTATAACCGTAGCCATTCTACTGGGTGTGAAACGGTATCTCATTGTGACTTGAATTTGCATTTCCCTGGTGATTAAGGATGTTGAGCATATTTTTATGTGCTTATTCTCAACCTTCTATCTTCTTTTGTAAAGTTTCTGTCCAAGTCTCTTACCCATTCAAAAAAATGGTTGTATGTATTTTATTATTGAGTTGCAGGGGTTCTTTTTTATTGTGGTAAATATGTATGTAACAAAATACTTGCCATAAAAATATTTGCAAAACATATATCTGACAAAGGAGTTGAATTCAGAATATACAAACTTCTTTATATATATATATATATATAATGGGAATTCCAGAACACTTAATTGTGCTCATGAGGAACCTTTACACAGATCAAGAGGCAGTTATTCACACAGAACAAGGGGATACTGATTGGTTTAAAGTCAGGAAAGGTGTGCGTCAGGGTTGTATTCTTTCACCATACCTATTTAATCTGTATGCTGAACAAATAATAAGAGAAGCTGGACTATATGAAGAAGAACAGGGCATCAAGATTGGAGGAAGACTCATTAAAAACCCGCGTTATGCAGATGACACAACCTTGCTTGCTGAAAGTGAAGAGGACTTGAAGCACTTACTAACGAAGATCAAAGAACACAGCCTTCAGTATGGATTACACCTCAACATAAAGAAAACAAAAATCCTCACAACTGGACCAGTGAGCAACATCATGATAAACGGAGAAAAGATTGAAGTTGTCAAGGATTTCATTTTACTTGGATCCACAATCAACAGCCATGGAAGCAGCAGTCAAGAAATCAAAAGATGCATTGCATTGGGCAAATCTGCTGCAAAGGACCTCTTCAGAGTGTTGAAGAGCAAAGATGTCACCCAGAAGACTAAGGCGCGCCTGACCCAAGCCATGGTATTTTCAATCACATCATATGCATGTGAAAGTTGGACAATGAATAAGGAAGACAGAAGAAGAGTTGACACCTTTGAATTGTGGTGTTGGCGAAGAATATTGAATATACCATGGACTGCCAAAAGAACGAACAAATCTGTCTTGGAAGAAGCACAACCAGAATGCTCCCTAGAGACAAGGATGGCGAGACTGCGTCTTACAAACTTTGGACGTGTTGTCAGGAGGGATGAGTCCCTGGAGAAGGGCATCATGCTTGGCAGAGTACAGGGTCAGCGGAAAAGAGGAAGACCCTCAATGAGGTGGATTGACATGGTGGCTGCAACAATGAGCTCAAGCATAACAATGATTGTGAGGATGGTGCAGAATCGTGCAGTGTTTCGTTCTGTTGTGCCTAGGGTCGCTATGAGTCGGAACCGACTCGACGGCACCTAACAACAACATCAACATATATATATAAACTTCTTTATATGTTCTGGATACAAGTCCTTTGTCGTATATGTTTTGCAAATATTTTTACTCCTGCTGTGATTTTGTCTTTTCATTTTCTTAATGATATCTTTCGAAAGATAACAGTTTCAAAATTTGAAGTCGAATACATCAATTTTTTCCTTTATAGTTAGGACATTTTTTATCCTAAGAAACCTTTGCTTAACCTAACATTATGAACAGTCTCCCAATGGTTTCTTCTAGAAGCTTTGTAATTTTAACTTGTATATTTAAATTTACGATCCATTTCAAATAAAGTTTTGTGTATGTTGTGAAGTAGGATAGAGGTTAATTGTTTTCATACAGATATCCACTTGTTCCAGTACCACTGTTGATATGACTTTCCTTTTTTCATTGCGTTAGCTTGACACTTCTGTCAAATTGACAAAGTGTGATTGATTTCTGAACTCCATTCTGTTCCACTGAGCTATTTATTCTTTTATTGATGCCACAGTTTCTTGGTAAGTGTAGCCTTACAATAAATCCTAACATTACATAGGTAAGTTTATAGCTTTATTCTTCTTTGTCAAGATTGTTTTAGTTATACAAAATCCTTTGCATTTTCCTATGAATCTTAGGATCAGCTTGTCAATTTCCATAAGAAATACTAACTGGGATATTTATGGGATGGTGTTAAACCTATAGATCATTTTTGGGGGGGAGTTATCACTTTAAAAATGTTGAATTTTATAAACCATGATGTGATGGTTAAGGTTATGTCAACTTGGCTAGACCATGATTCTTAGTGGTTTGGCAGATATTATATAATCATCCTCCATTTTGTGATCTGATGTAAGCAGCCAATCAGTAGAAAGGGGAGTTTCTTTGGGCGTGTAGCCCTCATCCGATATACCGGATATTCTGGCAAAACTCACTCTCTCGATCTTGCATCCAATCCTGCATTTGCCTCATCATCCTCTGATCTCTAGTTCTTGGGACATGAGCCAGCAGCCTGCTGCCTAACCTGCAGATTTTAGGTCCGTCAGCCCGTGTTACCATGTGAGTCAGGAGAAGCCTCCAGCCTACTACTGACCCATGGATTTGGGACTTGCCAACCTCCACAACTGTGTGAGCCATTTCCTTGAAATAAATCTCTCTATATACATTTTTTTCCATTTATGTACACACTTCATTGCTTTTGCTCCTCTAGAGAACACAGTCCAAGACACATGAATGTGGTATATCTCTACTTTCAGTCATCTTTAATTTCTCAGCAATCTTTTTAATATAGAAGTTTATACATTTTTCCACAAAATTTATTAGTATTTTATTTTCTTTGGTGCTCATAGTTTTAGTTCAGTTCACCTCCCTTTTGTATATTAATAGTATATAGAAATCACAAAAATGCAACTGATTTTTGTATTCTGATCTTTAATCCTGTGACCTTATTAAATTCACTTACTAGTTCTATTAATCTTTTTATAGACTCTTTAGGATTTTCTATATAATCATGTTGTCTGTGAATAAAGATCGATATTTACTTCTTTCTTTCCAATCTCTGTAACATATACACATATATGTGTATATATATACTTTTTTTTTTTTTTTTTTTGCTTTACAGCACTGATTAAGACCTCCAATACAATGTTGCATAGATGAGATGAGATCAAACATCTTTGGCTGTTTCCAATTCTGGGGCAGAGCATTCAACATTTCAATAAATCTTATGTTGTTAGCTGTAAGGTTTTTGAGGAAGTTACCTTCTACTCTTAATTTACTGAGAATTGTTATTATGGATGGGTGTTTAATTTTGTCTAATGCTGTTTCTAAAACTGTTGATTATATATTTTTATCCCCTTAACTTTGTTAATGTGGTGAATTACAGTGTTTGATTTTTGAAAGTTGAACTAATCTTATATTCTTGGGACAAACCCCACTTCATCATAATGTATGAGCTTTTTTATACGTTGCTGAATTCAATTTGCAAACATTTTGTTAGGGACTTTGACATCTATGCCTATGAGGCAAATTGGTCTATAAATTATTTCCTGGTAAATTTTTTTAATCAATTTTTTCTCTTTTTTTTCTATCAAGGCTATGGTGACCTAAAATTGAAAAGAGTTCCCTCTTTCATTTTCCAAAAGAACTTTACAGGACTTGTATTATGTCTTCCTTAGATGTAGGACAGAATTCACCAGTAAAGCCATGTCAATTTGGAGTTTTCCTTAGGGCGAAGGTTTTAAATATGAATTCTACTTCATTGGTTCCTATCCTACACCGCTCATAAAGCTTAACGTGAAATTTATCATAGACCTAAACACAAATGCAATTTCTTCTTGTGTTAGATATGGTACGTGTGTTCTTCAAAGAATTTGTCCATTTCATCTAAGTCATAAAATCTATTGAGTTTAAGTTATTCATAATAGGCCCTTATCATTCTATTATGTCTATAGACCCGAAATTGACATCCTCACTATTCAATCTCTTTTCTTGGTAGTATTGCTATGGTTTTATCAATTTTATTAATCTTGCTAACTTTTGGCTTTGTTCATTTTCTCTACCATTTTTACATTTATTGATTTCTTTTATTATCTTTTTTTATTATCCTTATTATTTTGTTTTTTTTTTTCATTTACTTTTGTATGCATTTATTCGTATTTTTATAGTCTCTTATAGTGGAAGCTTAGATAATAGATTTTAAAACCTTTTTCTTCTCTAATGTAGGCATTTTATAAAGCTGTAAATTTCCTCTAAACATTGCTTTAGCTACACCCCACAATTTTTTATGGCTTTTTTTGTTGTTATTATCATTAAATTTCAAATATTTTCTAATTCTTATGATCTCTCCTTTGACTCATGGGTTATTTAGAATTGTAATGCCTCACTTCCAAATGTTCATGTATTTTCAAGCTGTATTATTGTTATTGATTTCTACTTAAATTCTGCTGCAATCAGATAATTTCAATTTCTTTGAAATTTACCTCCTAGTATACTGTCTACCCCACACGTCTGTCAGTTTGTCATACTGTGGTGGTTTGTGTGTTGCTGTGATGCTGGAAGCTATGCCACCGGTATTTCAAATACCAACAGGGTCACCCATGCTAGAGAGGTTTCAGCAGAGCTTCCGAACTAAAATAGACTAGAAGAAGGACCTGGTGGTCTACTTCTGAAAAGAATTAGCCAGTGAAAGCCTTCTGAATAGCAGCAGAACATTGTCTGATATAGTGCCGGAAGATGAACCCCTCGGGTGGGAAGGCACTCAAAAGACAACTGGAGAAGAGCTGCCTCCTCAAAGTAGAGTCAACCTTAATGATGTGGATGGAGTCAAGCTTTCCAGACCTTCATTTGCTGATGTGGCACAACTCAAAATGAGAAGAAACAGCTGCAAACATCCATTAATAATTGGAACATGGAATGTACCAAGTAAGAATCTAGGAAAATTGGAAATCAGCAAAAATGAAATAGAATGTATAAACATTGATATCCCACACATTAATAAGCTGAAATGGACTGGTATTGGCCATTTTTAATTGGACAATCATATGGTCTACTATGCCGGGAATAACAAATTGAAGAGGAGTGGCATTGCATTCATCGTCAAAAAGAATATGTCAAGATCTACCCTGAAGTACAACACTGTCATTGATAGGATAATGTCCAAATATACCTCCACGGAAGACCAGTTAGTACGGCTATTATTCAAATTTACACACCAACCACTAAGGTCAAAGATGAAGAAACTGAAAATTTTTACCAACTTCTGTGGTCTGAAATTGATCAGACATGAACCAAGATGCATCGATAATTACTAGTGATTGGAAAGTGAAACTTGGAAACAAAGAAGATTGCTAGTCAGAAAATAAGGCCTTGATGATAGAAACGATGCCTGAGATTACATGATAGAATTTTGCAAGACCAACGACTTCTTGATTGCAAATACCTTTTTTCAACAACATAAACGGCAACTCTATACACAGACCTCACCAGATGGAATACACGGGAATCAAATCGACTATATCTGTGGAAAGAAATGATGGAAAAGCTCAAGATCATCAGTCAGAAACAAGGCCAAGGGCCAACTTCAGAACAGACCACCAGTTGCTCATATGCAAGTTCAAGGTGAAGCTGAAGAAAATTAGATGCCTTTGAATTATGGTGTTGGCAAAGAATACTGAATATACCATGGATTGCCATCTCGGAGAGATCTGTCTTGGAAGAAGTACAGCCAGAATGTTACTCAGAAGAGAGGATGGAAAGACTTCATCTCACATACTTTGGACATGTTATCAGGAGAGACCAGTCCTTAGAGAAGGATATCATGCATGATTAAGTAGAGGGTCAGCAAAAAAGAGGAAGACCTTCAAAGAGATGTATTGACACAGTAGCTGCAGCAATGGGCTCACAAATAACAATTGTGAGGACAGCGCAGGACCGGGCAGTGTTTCATTCTGTTGTACGTAGGGTCACTATGAGTTGGAACTGACTTGATGGCATCTAATAACAACATATTGTCTACCTTAGTGAATGTTCTATAACCACTGAAACTAAAGTGTAATCATTAGTTGTTAGGTCGAGTGTTCTATAAATGTTAATTAGGTTTAGTTAGCACGCAAGTTGTTCAAATCTATATACTTAATGATTTTCTGTATTATTCTATTAATCACTCAAAAAAGGTGGATAAAACCACCAATATGATTGTGGATTTCTTTCTCTCTTTAGTTCTATCAGTTTCTGCTTACATATTTTGAAGCTCTGTTCTTAGGTACATACACATTTAGGGTTGTTAGTCCATCTTGCTGAATTGACTGACCCTCTGTAACATTAGTCCATATCTTTATCTGATATTAATATAGCCACAACAAGCTTTCTGACAAGTGATGTGTTCATAATTTATCTTTGCCTATCTTTTTACTATCAACCTATGTCTTTATATTTAAAGTGCATCTTTTGAGAAGAGGTTGTCCATGCAACTTTTTTTTTTAAATCAGTCTGATAATTTTTCCCTTTTAATTGCAGTGCTTAGTCTGTTTACCTTTAATGTAAATATTGATATGTTTGTTTATATCTACCATCTTAATATTTGCTTCCTATTATTCACTCTTGTTATTTTTCCTTTCTTTCTCCTTTCTGTCTTCTTTTGGGTTAACTATTTTTTATTGTTCTACAAACACACCTATTTGAATTTTTTTAAAGTAATTGCTTTAGGAATTTCAACATTTATCCTTAAGTTATCACAATCGATCCTGAATTAATATTATATGTGAGAGCCTTATAGCTAAATGCCATTGTTGAAATATATTTTACTTCTACATATGTTATAAAACCCAAAATATATTATCAGTTTTGTTTTAAGCTTGATTGACTTTAAAATAATTTAAGAAACTAAAAATACTAATTTATATACATATTTTTTTGATTCCTTCCTGGTATCATTTCCTCTCAGCTTTAAGAACTTTCTTTAGCATTTTTTTGTACTGCAAGTCTGCTGAAAACAAATTCCATCATATATTTCTTATCTGAAAATGTCTTTATTTCACCTTCATTTTCCACTGGATATAGAATTCTTACTCGATAAAAAAATTTTTTTTCCTTTCAGCACTTTAATGATCCCTTTCAATTTTAGTTGGACTCCATTTTTTTTTTTTTAATTTCATTGTGCTTTAGATGAAATCTTACAGTGCTAATTAGTTTCTTGTTCAAAGTTTTATACACAAATTGTTTTGTGATGTTGGTTGCAATCCCTGCAATGCATCAGCACTCTCCCCTTTTCTCTTTACACCTGTGTTCCCGGTGTCCATTCATCCAGTTTTCCTGTCCCTTCCCGCCTTCGCGTCTTTGCTTTTGCACAGGTGTTGCCCATTTGGTCTTACATACTTAATGGAACTAAGAAGCATGCATGTCATGTGTGTTATTATTTGTTTTAAAGGCCCATCGAACCTTTGGCTGAAAGGTGGATTTTGGGACTGGCTTAAGTTTTTTGTTTTTTTTTTTTTTAGTTTTTTTTAAGTTCTAGGTTAGCAGGGTCTCCAGGGGCCATAGTCTTAGGGGTTCCTCCAGTCTTTTTCAGACCAGTTAGTCTGGTCTTTTTTTTTTTCTGAATTTGAATTTTGTTCTACATTTTCTCCCACTCTGCCCTGGACCCTCTATTGTGATCCTTGTCAGAGCTGTCTTAGTATTGAGTTTTTAGGGGTCTTTATATGGTCAGGATATAAGTTGCCTCCATTTTTCTGATGAAAAAAAATCAATCATCATCCCTATCATTGTTCTTGTGTATTTAATGTGGCTTTTTCCCCTGACTTTTAAGATCTGTTTTCCTTACATTTGGTTTTCAGTAGCTTGACTATAATGTTCTTAAGTAATGTTTAGCTTTCTCTGTGTTTATCCTGCTTAAGGTTTGGTGAATGTCTTCAATCTGTGAGTTATCTTTTTTATCAAATTTGGAAAATTTTCAGCCAATATTTCTAACATTTCTTTCTCTTTTTTTCTCTCTATCTCTCCTTACCTCTGGAACTCCAACTTCACATATGCTAGATTGCTTAGATGGTCCCAGAGTTCATTAAGGCTCTATACGTATTTTTTCAGCTTTTTTTTTTTTCTCTTTCTCTGGAAGCTTGTTTAGATGACTTTTGATGACATCTTCAAGCTCAAGAGAGACTGTGCCTTCTTTTGTATCTACTCTTCTGCTAATTCCACCCAATATATTTTTTACTTCAACATTTTATACTTTTGGTTCTAAGATTTTCATTTTTTTCCCTTAGGTTTATCCATCATCCTTGTATCCACTTTTTTTCCCCGTAGAATATTTAACATATTTATCATAGTTGTTAATCCTTGTCTAACAACTTCTAAGTCAGTTGTGGTTCTGTTTTTATTGTGTAATTATTTTCTTAGCTCTCAGTAATATTTTTCTGTTTCTTCACATGTCGAGTAATGTTTTATTATTAACTGAATACTGTGCATTTGTTGTAAATTATAGATTCTGTTATCTTCTTTTGAAGGGTGATGGATTTTCCAGCTGTCAGTTAAATTACAGGTGAATCATCTTGAACTTGGAAGACTTTGTTTTATATTTTGTTAGAGTGGGTCTATTTTAGTTTTGTCCTTAAATCTAGGGATTTGTACTTAGTCCCGTTTTGTTTTAGCTCTTAGTTCTGAATGTGGTCTTTACTCCTCAGGTGAGACCCTTCTGGGCTTTCAATGGAAACCCCTGATGGCTATGCCAAGCGCTTTTTACTGGTGGGACTGAAAAGCCAACCACCATCTCTCCTGTAGTGGCCAGAGTATAAAATCTCTGCTTAGCTCTTCAGTCTTCTAGCTCTTGCTTTCCCACTGCCCTCCTTGAAGTCTTACCCCCCAACCCCAACCCATGTTTGTGCAATCCAGGTTATAGCCAAAGATTTGAAAGGAGTTAATATGCAGATACAGGTTTCGAATAAGGCCTAATTTAATATTTACCCAATCAACTTCACAGGGAGGGGGCTAAGGACCCATAAAACAGTATAAAGTGTTCTCAAATGTAAGATTATCTTATTATTATTAGTTGTAGTGATGATCATTAAGAGAAAGCATTAATTAATAGAAAGCATATATTTTATCTCATGACTCAGTAATTCTACTTCTTGGTAAAAACGGATTGTGTACAATGATGTTCACTACAACATCACTTTTAATAGTGAAAAACTGGAAACCGTTAAAATGTCCATTGGTGTGGCATGGTGAAATAAATTAAGGTACAGTCACACTGTGGGATATTATGCAGTAGTTAAAAAGAATTAGGTATATCCATATGTACCAATATGAAAAATCTATGAGTCAGATGTTTCCATCATCTAAAGTAGTTGCAAAGTTATATGCATAATACATTTACGCAATCTTCGTCCACCCACAGGTATGTGTGCATGCGTGTGTGTATATGTGTGTGTGAGAAAAGACTTAAAGGATATCAACAAAACAGTGGTTATCATCAGTGGGAGGTAAGAATGAAAAAAGGGAGAGCAATGGGATGAGAGGTGGTGGTCAAAGGAACTATAGCCTCTAATATTTTAATTGTTTTCAAGAAGTATGTATTTATCCCTATAGGAATGAAAACCATTCCCTTTTTTAAGATTGGGAGAAAGAGAGCCCTACAGACCTAGATTCATATCCTATTCTGACACTTATCATTGTATGAATTCGTATAATTTATTTAAATTTTCTGAAATTCTGTTAACACGGGTTATTATGAGAATTTAGATGGGATATAGCCTGTGTAAAGCACTTGAAACATACCAGGCACTCAATAAATAATAGTAGAATTAATACTGAAAACCTTTCCTTGTACTTTCTATAACAAAATGATTTCTTACCATGCTATCCGAGTAATTCTTATCCTGCCTATAAGACACCTTTTTATACCTTTGCTTATCTTTTTCTTTTTCTTAAGACTGCCTCTCTAGTTGTATAATCAATTCTGTGACTGACCTCAACAAGCAAATGCATTTGTTAATTGTGTATCTGCAAGTTGTATTGTACCAAGTTAAACATGCTTTGTTCCTGATCCCAAATAGCTCTGAAAGCACTCAAAATTTTCCCTATGCTTTTAAATTTGGAGTTCAGGTTGTGGAAAATTTAGGTAACAGTAAGCCATCGATGAACTTCAAATTTCTTTGTACAATGTCTGTTGTTACACAATATTGCTTGCAATACTCACTACTTGCTAAAAACTTCTTAACTCCTCTAGTCTTTCTTGCCTGAAAACTCTTGGATTTGACAAACCATATTTTTTTTTCCCTTGAACTAGAAGTCACTGATTGTTCTGTAATGCTTTGTGTTTGAAGCTTTGCGTTTGTATGCTTTGCATTTTTCTTCCTCAATTTTTTGTCAATGACTTACAGCTTGTCTTTATTCTCCTCTCTTATCTTTAATTCCATTCTTCCAAAATATACATAAAAACATACAATAGACAGGTGAAAAAGACATTTTTGGATAAATACTTGGAAATGCTTCTCTCATTCAGAAATAGCCTAAATTATATTAAAATTTTTATTTGACAGAAAAGCATGTGAAATTCAAAAACCATTTTTATTTTTCTGAACCAAAAATGTAAAAAAGCAACATTAATATAAAAAAGGAAATATACATGTCACAAAATTTCTGAAAGCATTCAAGATTAGAATAAAGAATGATGTAGTACAGGCAAAAGATGACCATGAACTGCACCAAAGCATGGCTGAAGATATTCAGAAGGGGTAATAAGAAGGCTCAAAAGAACAAATAAGTAGTAAAAATCTGGTATTTGAATTTATCCTCTTTAAAAAATTGATTTTGATAAGGAAGTTACATCAATGATCAACTCGCATCAAGGGTTAAGTGCAATTGTTGAAAAAATGCAATGTTTTCAAGACAATGATGTGGCTGTATATGTCATTCGGTTTTATAATTTATTAAAGAGAATCCTTAATTTCTTAAATTTTCATTTTTTTCAACTATAATACTGTGATGGAATTGAGAACTACTTTATAGAAGTAATAGAACTAAAATAAAAATCACAAAAGAATCTAACAGAGGTATCCTTATTATGAAATTTTAAAAATAGTTTATTAAATATCAGGGAAAGAATTTTTATGATTAAAACATTAAAAAATGGAAGTCTTAAGCTTAGTCACATTTCACGTAAATCTAAACATCAGGACCACTTATATCACCCTTCACCACTAAAATTACCCATTTATACTTCTGCCTCTAACAAAATGAGTAGATGTACTTTTTCCTATCCCTTCTAAGTACAAGGAAACCCTGGTGGTGTAGTGGTTCAGTGCTATGGCTGCTAACCAAGAGGTCAGCAGTTCAAATTCGCCAGGTGCTCCTTGGAAACTCTTTGGGGCAGTTCTACTCTGTCCTACAGGGTCGCTATGAGTTGGAATCGACTCGACGGCAGTGGGTTTGTTTTTTGTTTTTTTTCTAAGTACAACTAAAACCCATGGACAATATATATCATACAAATATAAAAATCTTCTGAAAGGTGGAGAGAAGACACACTGGCTAGGGATATTGGGACCTAAGGAACAACATGGTGGTGAGTTCCCTGTTGTGTTTTGCCTGGCCTCATAAATCCCAGACTGGATATTGGAGAAGCCAGCAACCTGGAAACACCAGTAAGTGAAGACACACACACACACATACACACACACAGCAAAAAACAAACGAAGATCTGCTCTCACTAGCTAAAGGGCCAGAAAAGCAGCAGCCTAGAAATACAGAAAACTTTTAGGCAGTATTGCTCCACTCAAGTCAAACACCACAGACAAAACTGCCTCCCCACAACTACTCACACCAGCAAAGGCTGACCAGAGAGCCTAAACTTCCACCATTGCTAGACTATGATGAGATGCCTCAATCCCTCTACTGGGATGGTATCAAAGAAGGCTAAATGGAAAGCCAGGACTTTTATCCTTACTGGGCAGTTATGAGCCCCACCTTGTGGTGTCAGTGAAGCCCATTTGGGAAGCCCGGACTTCCACCCCCATCCAGCGGTAATCAGGCATCTTTCCACCCTCCTTGCTGGAAGAATGTTAGAGGAGGCCTAGTGGAGAGTCAGGACTTTTATCACCACTGTGTAATAATAAGGCCATGCCCCACAGTATCAGTGGAGATCATGTGGGGTGCAGGATCATGAGGGGCACCTCCCACACCTAGCCAGATTGGTATCAGCAAGGGCCTAGTGGACAGTGGGAACTCCCACACCTCCCCAGCAGTAATAAGGAATGCTTCTTGCCTCTCTGGAAACCCTGGTGGCATGTGGTTAAGTGCTATGGCTCTTAACCAAGAGGCTGGCAGTTCGAATCCACCAGGTGCTCCTTGGAAACTCTACGGGGCAGTTCTACTCTGTCCTATAGGGTCACTAGGAGTTGGAATTGACGCAACAGCAGTGTGTTTAGTTTGGTTTTGGTTTCTTCCCTCTCTGGCTGTCAATGCAGACTGAATGGGGGAACCTGGACTTCACACCACCTGGCAGTATGAAGTGAAAGTCTTAAAACATAATATACAAAATGTCCAGATTTCAACTGAAAAATCACTCATCATACCAAGAACCAGGAAGATCTCAGATGGAATGAGAAAAGACGACAGATATCAACACTAAGATAACATATATATTCGAATTATCTGATAATAATTTTAAAGTACAATCATAAAAATGCTTCAATGAACAATTACAAAGATGTATGAAACTAAATAAAAAATTTGAAAATCTCAGCAAAGGAATAGAATATATAAAGAACAATCAAATGGAAATTAAGAATGAAAAGATACAATAACCAAAATGAAAAAAGTCAATGGATGGGGTCAGTAGCAAAATGGAGGGGACAGATAAAAGAATCAGTAAACTGGAAGTACAAACACTGGAAATAATCCAATCTGAACAGTGCAGAGAAAATAGACTAAAAAAAGAAAATAAACAAAGTCCCAGAGACCTGTTGGACTATAACAAAAGATCTAATATTTGTGTCATAGGAGCCTTGGAGAAGAGGGGAAAAGGGTGGAGTGGAAAAAATATTCAAATAAAAAATGGTTTAAAATTCCCCAAATTTGGCCTACAGAATCAAGAAGCTCAGAGAATTCCAAAGAGGATAATTTAAAGAAATCCATACCAAAATACATCATAGCAAAACTTCTGAAAACTGAAGACAGAGAAAATCTTGAAAGCAGCAAGAAACACCTTATCCACAGACGAAAAACAATTTGAATGACAGTGAATTTCTCAACAGAAATAATGGAGGCCAGAAAGAAGTAGCAGAAAATTTTCAGCTATGGAAAGAAATGTCAACTCAGGATTCTATAACCAGCAAAACTATTCTTCAGGAATGGAGGGGAAATCAAGGAAAAACAAAGAGTTTGTCACCAGAAGGTCTGCCCTAAAATAATGGGTTACAAAATTTCTAAACAGTAGAAGTAATAACAGAAGGGATCTTGGACTTTAAAAGAGAAAGAACACAGTAAGAGCAAAAATATGGATAAATACAATAGACTTTCCTTGTCCTCTAGATTTTCTAAACTACGTTTGACAGTTGAAGCAAAAATTATAACATTGTCTTATGTGGTTGTCATGGATTGAATTGTGCTCCCCCAAAACTATGTGTCAACTTGATTAAGCCATGATTCCTAGTATTATGTGGTTGTCCTCCATTTTGTGATTGTAATTTTATGTTGAGAGGATTAGGGTGGGATTGTAACACCACCCTTTCTCAGGTCACCTCCCTGATCCAAGGTAAACAGAGTTTCCCTGGGGTGTGGCCTGCACCACCTTTTATCTCTCAAGACATAAAAGGAAAGGGAAGCAAGCAGAGAGTTGGGGACCTCATACCACCAAGAAAGCAGCACCAGGAGCAGAGTGTGTCCTTTGGACATGGGGTCCTGCGCCTGAGAAGCTCTTTGACCAGAGAAGATTGAGGACAAGAACCTTCCTCTAGAGCCGACAGAGAGAAAAAGTCCTCCCCTGAAGCCAATGCCCTGAATTTGGACTTGTAACCTACTAGACTGTGAGAGAAGAAATTTCTCTTCGTTAAAGAGATACACTTGTGGTATTTCTGTAATAGCATCACTAGATAACTAAGACACTAGTTATCAATAGATACAAAAAAATATTCAATACAATTATATTATAAACAGAGGAGGGTAAATGGTTGTAAAGGGATGTAAGGTTTCTAAACTGCACTCAAACTGGTAAAAGGATGGCACCAGTAGATTCTGCTAAATTATGTATATATAATGTAATATCTAAAGCAAGCAGTCACTAAAAAAATCTATACAGAGTGATACACTCAAATACACTGCAGATAAAACCGGATTCTGAAAAATGTTAAAATAACCCACAGGAAAGCAGAAAAAAACAGAAATGAAATACAGAGAAAAAATAGCAAATAAACAAAATGGCAGATTTAAGCCTTAATGTATCAATAATTAATATAAATGGTCTAAGCACACCAATTAAAAGACAGAGATTGGCAGAGTGAATTAAAAACACACACACACACACACACAACATACATCATCCAACAAAACGGTTTCTACAAGAAACTCATTTCAAATATAAATGACATATGTAAGTTGAAAGTTAATGAATGAAAAAAAAAGGTTTACCATGCAAACATTACTCAAAAGAGAACAGAATTAGCTATGTTAGTATCAGATAAAGAAAATTATCAGAGCAAAGAAAATCACTAGGACAGAAAGGGATATTATATAATAATAAAGAAGTCACTTCACCAAAAAGAAATAACAATCTTAAATGTATACATAGCTGCCAAAAATGTGAAGCAGAAGCTGATAGAAATGAAAGAAATAGAAATCTACAATTACAGTTGGAGATTTCAATGCCCCTTCTCAGCAATTTATAGAACTGGAGAAAAAGCAGTGAGAATGTAGAAGATCTCAACACCATCAATCAACAGGATCTAATTGATATTTACAGCAAAAGAACACTAAACAAAACAACAGCAGGATATATATTCTAAGTGCTCATGAAACCCATACCATGATAGACTATATCCTGGGCTATAAAACAAGTCCCCAAACCAAAACCCGAACTCAATGCTGTTGAGTTGATTCCGACTCATAACAACCCCATAGGGTTTCCAAGGCTGTAAATCTCTATGGCAGCAGACAGCCACATCTTTCTACTGTGGAGTTGCTGGTGGTTTTGAACAGCCAACCTTTTGGTTAGCTGTCAATCGCTTTACCCACTGCTCCACCAGGGCTCCTACACATTTAAGAGTATTTAAATAAAAAAGAAAATGTTCTCTGACCAACATGTAACCAAAGTAAATGATACCATTACTCTCCTCAAATCTGAGATTTAAAATTATAGTCATTCCGCACTTTTGCTTTTCTGACTCTATAGTATCCATTCCCTTACTTAGTTGTCTCAATATTTATTTCATAATTTGTTACCCATCTCTTACTCTCCACTCACACTGTATTACCTATCTGAAAGCCATATTTGCTTACCTCTCAATAATGGTAATAGAAGTTTTGGATATACTCAAATATAAGACAATTTGAGGACAAAGTTCTAATGGTCTTAAAGACATAAGACTTAATCCAAAAGTAAGGATAGATAAATAAAGGAGTCATAAGATAACAAGGAGCCCTACTGGCACAATGGTTAAGTGTCTTGGCTGCTAACAGAAGGGTTGGCGAGGGAGGTCCAGGAGTGGTGGGGTAGTTAGATGCTTCATAACGTCATTCTTACAACAAAGACCTGAGAGGTGAGTCAGACATGGATGAAAACTTTGGAACCTTGAGCATCAAAGGCAAGGCTGAAGAAATGGACCGAGTGTCAAGTGGAAGGAGAGACTGTATAAAAACAGCAGACACAGAATTGTGGATCTCCAGCTCCCTGCCAGCCAAGCCTAAGAGCATGGCCATCTTGAGACAAAGCATGCAGTGTTCCCAGCCAAAGCCTCCATCACCTGCCAAGCAGGAGTGACTCTGCACACACATCTAGAGCCAGGCAGGAATGCTCCCTACCATGCCCAAGTTATATGCACTCACGTCATCCACTGCACCTC
Organism: Loxodonta africana; assembly: GCF_030014295.1. Classification (NCBI taxonomy): domain Eukaryota; kingdom Metazoa; phylum Chordata; class Mammalia; order Proboscidea; family Elephantidae; genus Loxodonta; species Loxodonta africana. The sequence goes on from NC_087358.1 coordinate 62,858,916, forward strand.
CCCAAGACCCCCATGCCAGGAGCTCACAGACCTGTGGGGGTCCTCTCATTCCCCTCATCCATCCCTCTCACCCATCCCCCTGCCCCATATGCAATCGTGGTATGGTGGCACCCACCACTGCCCCGCCCCCTGGGCTGGGGACCCATGAATCAGCAGTGACTGCCCTTTCGCTCACCCACTCACACCAAGGCTCCACAGAGCAGAGGCACCCACTACGCCACCTAGCCACCAGTGCTGAGGGCCCATGGACTGGTGGTGTCCACTTCTCTGTCTGGCTACTGGCACTGGGGGCCCAGGAACAGGTGGCACTCCCTCTTCTACCCAGCCAACTCTGCCAGGAACCTGAGGACTGGTAGTGCTTACTCCTACACCAAGCCACCCACAGGAGGGGCCCTCAGACTGGCAGCGCCCGCTGCTCTACCCAGCCACTGGTGCCAAGAGTCCATGAACAGAGATCTCCACTCCCATGCCCAGCCACCCATGCCAGGGGCCCACAGACCAGTGGTGCCTCTTACTTCCTCTAACCACCTGTGCCGGGGCCCAACAACCAGCAGCACACACTCCCCTGTCTATCCAGGACTGTTGGTGAGTTTCTGCACCACCCACCCAGTGGCCAATAATCTGGCACCTTCACCCCAACTATCTGGCAACACAACACCCAACCCAGTAAGAATGCTCCCTGCACTATGCCCAGGTGACCAGCTGGGCAGACTCATCACCTTACCAAGAAAGCCCACTATATCCTCAGTTGTCACACGAGACAAGCAAACGGAGACCCATGCTCACACACCCAGCTGATGCCCTGACCACCCAGAGACAGGTGGTGAGAGAGTTCCAGTGCAGCCAGTCTAGACCAGAGTGACACATGTGCCATGCCTACTCGGATATATCAAAACAAAAAATCAGGATGCAGCAAACAAACATATAATAAATAAATAAATGTAACAATATCTTAATGCTTTGGAGACAACAAACAATATCAAATCATATGAAGAATCATGAAAAGATGGCTCCAGCAAGTGATCAAAATAAAGAACCAGAAGATCTTCTGGAGAAAGAAACGGCAATAGAAACTACCTGGTAAGGACTTCGAAAGGATTCTCTAAGAGATCAAGGAAAACATAAACAAAATCTAAGGAAAACACAGACAAAATCAGGGAAAACACAGACAAAAAAATAGAATAATTCAGGAAAAAAAAAAAACAGCAATTAGAAACCATACAAAAATAGCAACTAGAAATCCAGAAGATTTATGGAAAAATTCCAGAAATAGAAAACTCAATAGAAGGACATAGGAGCAAAATTCAATCAATGAAAGACAGAATCTATGAAATAGAGGACAAATTCCTTGACACCAATTTGTTTGAGAAAAAAATGAGGAAAAAGAGTGAAGAAAAATGAAGAAAGCTTAAGAGTTATATGGGACACTATCAAGAGGAAAACATTACACGTGATTGGAATTTCAGAACAACAACAAAAAAAAAACCAAACCCATTGCTGTGAAGTCAATTCCAGAGTAGAAGTGCCCCACAGGATTTCCAAGGAGCAGCTGGTGGATTTGAACTGCCAACCTTTTGGTTAGCAGCTGAGCTGTTAACCACCATGCCACCAGGGGGGAAAAAACACAGAATTTTTGAAGATTTTCTGGCAGACAACTTCCCTAATATCATGGAAAATGAGAAGATGTCCATCCAAGAAGCTCAATGAACCCCATACAGGATAGACCCCAAAAGAAAGTCACCCAGACATATTATAATCAAACTCTCCAAAACCAAAGACAAAGAAAGAACCCTGAGAGCAGCTCAGGAAAAACGAAGTCACCTACAAAGAGGAACCAATAAAACTAAGTTCTGATTACTCAGCAGAAACCATGCAGGCAAGAAGTCAATGTGATGACATACATAAAACATTGAAGGAAAAAAACTTCCAACCAAGAATTATATATCCAGCAAAATTGTCTCTCAAATATGATGGTGAAATAAGGACACTTTCAAATATATAGAAATCAAAGGAATTTGTGAAAAATGAACCAACCTTACAAGAAATATTAAAGGTAGTCCTTCAGACACAAAACCAACAACATTAGACAACAAATTAGGAGATAGGACAACATCAGCCAGATACCAACCCAGATAATGAAATCTCAAAAATAAAACAAAGCTAAAGAACTGAGAACAGGGAACCAGAGATGCCAATCTGTAAATGATGACAACATCAAAACAAAAAGAGGGAATAAATGGTATAGTTATAGAACTTCCACATGGAGAGGAAGTCAAGGCAATATCAAGAAATAAAAGACTATTTTAAAGTTAGGAAGATAAAGGTAAATTTCAAGGTAACCACAAAGAAAGTAACAAATCTATTCATCAAAATAAATAAGAAAAACATAAAGACTCAGTAAACACAAAATCAACAACAATGAAAGAAATGAAAAGGAAATCCCCAAACAAAAAGAACTCAGCACAGAATATTAAATGGAACAAGAAACCATCAACAACACACACACACACTCAAAGGCACAGCAAAATGAGAGCAGTAAACTTACACCTATCGATAACCACACTGAATGTAAATGGCTTAAGGGCATCAGTAAAGAGACAGAGGGTGGCAGAAAGGTTGGCGGCTCAAACCCACTCGCTGCTTCCACAGGAGAAAGACCTGGTGATCTATTTCCATAAAGATTACGGCCTAGAAAACCCTATGGGGCAGTTCTACTTTGTTGCTGGGGTAGCTGTGAGTCAAAATTTGACTTGATGGCACTTAACAACAACAACAGAAGATGATACTATTATGGCCAATGATCTCAGCCATCAATTGAAGGGGAAAACTTTATTTTACTTATAAGATCAACAACAGACAGACAGACAGAGCTAAAAACCAAATCCGCTGCTGTTGATTTGGATTCGTGACAACCCCATGCGTTAAAGGGTAGAACTGTTCTGTAGGATTTTCTTGGACGCAATCTTTATGGAAGCAGATCTCCAGGCCTTTCTCTTGCAGTGCTTCTGGGTGAGTTTGAACTGTCAATCTTTAGGTTAGTAAAGATGAGAATCAACTGTTTGTGTGACCCAGGTAGATAAAGGTGTTGTTGTTAGGTGTCATCAAGTTGGTTCCAACTGATAGCAACCCTACGTACAACAGAATGAGACAATGCCCAGTCCTGTGCCATCCTCATAATGGTTGCTGTGCTTCAGCCCACTGTTGCAGTCACTGTGTCAATCCTCTTTTTCACTGACCCTCTACTTTATCAAGCATGATGTTCTTCTCCAAGGACTGATCCCTCTTGATAACATGTCCAAAGTATGTGAGATAAAGTCTCGCCATCCTCATTTCTAAGGAGCATTCTGGCTTTACTTCGTTCAAGACAAATTTGTTCATTCTTCTGACAGTCCATGCTATATTCAATATTCTTTGCCAACACCATAATTCAAAGGCATCAATTCTTCTTCAGTCTTCCTTATTTATTTTCCAGCTTTTCACATGCACATGAGGCGATTGAAAATGCCATGGCTTGGAGCAGGTGCACCCTAGTCCTTAAGGTGACATCTTTGTTTTTTAACACTTTAAAGAGGTTTTTTTGCAGCAGATTTGCCCATAGCAATGTGTCATTTGATTTCTGGACTGCTGCTTCCACGGGTGTTGATTGTAGATCCAAGTAAAATGAATTCCTTGACAACTTCAATCTTTTCTCAAAGGCTACAGCCTTCAGTATGGAATACACCTCAACATAAAGAAGACAAAAATCCTCACAACTGGACCAATAAGCAACACCATGATAAAAGGAAAAAAGATAAACCAAACCAAACCCACTGCCATCGAGTCAATTCTGACTCATAGCGACCCTATAGGACAGAGTAGAACTGCCCCATAGAGTTTCCAAGGAGCGCCTGGTGGATTTGAACTGCTGACCTCTTGGTTAGCAGCCATAGCACTTAACCACTACACCAACAGGGTTTCCGAAAAAAGACAAAGATAGATAAAAATAAATAAAATGCACAGATGCCCAAGGGAATAACAAAAGAACACATTTAGCCAGAAGGTTCATAGGTGGTTTTTCTTACTGCCAGTAAAATGTGGAGATATCCCTTGACCATCATTAAAGAAAACTGAGTCAACCAGCCTCTGACCTCCCTCTTTCCTTTTTCTCTCTTCCACATGTGCGTGCGCGCGAGCACACACACACACACATACTGCAGTGGATTAATTACTTTTGTGTGTGGCCTTTCTAGCCGTGGTCTTGTAATTCCCACCCAGGTGACTGTGTAATAGGGTAATTGTGCCCTACTAAGGGGCCTGTTCAGTTTTGCCTTAAAAGACAGCCAATTCCAGAGCAAAGAGGAGAGCCCGCCACCACCAAAGAAGGAGAGACCCACAGCAGAGACTGGCAAGATACCTGCAAAAGACGGTGCAGTGGGCTTCCTGGCCCATGAAGTGAGAAAGCTGAGTGCCTTTGGGTAGAGACTTAGGGCCACGGAGAAGTCTACGCATGACCCGTGAATTTGGGACTTGCCAGCCTCCAGGACCATGTGAACCATTTCCTTTATAAGGTTAGTAAGCTCTGTGAGATTTTGCAGGGAATAAGGGAACCCCAAAACGGGAGGGAGAATGCTGAAGGGAGAGGGAGTAGTTGATGTTAGAGATGATGGAGTGAGACAGCAGCTCAAAAAAGTTAGACATTTGGGACATCTCTCACCTCTACCTCATAGGAACCAGATTTGTCTGATCCTTATAAAATAAATTATTCATTTACACACACACACACACACACACCCCTGAATGGAAAAATCCAAAAAAATATATCAGTGAGTGGTGTGCATAGAGAGATAATTATTATGAGTATTTTCCAAATCAATTGCTTTAAACATGCATTATTTATATAACAATAATCTGCCTGGGATGTTCTTCGAAATACATCCACTTGACTCGTTCTCTCACTTTCTTCAAGGCTTGACTCAAATTTCAGTTTGTCAATGAGGCCTATGCTTCCTGACCTCAGTCTCCTCCCACCCCTCCACCTGGGACATATATCCTGTCTCACATTGTCTTTCTTCTGTAAGATGTACTTGTCTTCTAATATTTACTTCTTATGTTGTCTCTCTCTTAATGCTAGAATGCAAATACCATAAGGGCATGAATCTTTGTTTATGATAATGATGTATCTCAAGTGCCAAGTCGAGTGTGTGGAACAAAGTAGGCCATTTGATGAGCATTAATTACACTGAATCAGGCAAAATGTATCTTAGAATGTGGTGAACATTTGAAGAAAATAAGCAGAGGAAATTACAGAAAATCTCGCCAGTATTTCCTAATTTAGAGAATGTTTGTATGCGTGAAAGTAGACCCATCAATTACAGCAAAACTTCGTATCTCAAATAAAAAGGCATTGTTTAAAAATTATACCATGAAATAATCCAGGCATATGTAAGACAATAAAGAATTTAATAACAAACATTGGTATTTTTCTATTATTGTAGAAACAAATTACCATAAACTAGTGACTTCACATAAACTTAATATCTTACACTTCTGTAGGTAAGATGTCCAGGCTACAATTAAGGGGGCTGCATGCTGTGTTCTTTCTGGAAACTATAGGGGAATCTTCTTCCTGCTCATTCAAGTTTTGGCAGAATTCAGTTCTATGCAGCTGTAGGGCTGAGGTCTTCATTTCTCATCTGGGGTCTACTCTTACTTCCTAGCAGTCTTTTTCTTGTCCTTGCACATAGCTCCTTATATCTCAGAACCGCAATAGGGCAGTGAATCCTTCTCATGCCTTCTCTCTCTTACTCTAGCAGAAAAAGGTTCTCTGATTTTAAAGACTCATGTGATTAAACTGGCCCACCTAAGCAACCCAGGATAACAGCCTCATCTCAAGACATCTGCAAAGCCCCTCCTGTAATGTAAGGTAACAGTCGCAAGTTTTGTAGATTAGGGTGTGGCCATTTTTGCATGGGAATTATTCTACCTAGCACACATCATATGCCCAACACCCAAGCTTTAAGCCTAGAGTATTATAATGAAGTGGATACATCCTGTATATCCCTCACTTGCAAAAGTAGCTACTGTACTAAATTTTGTGCTTACTAATCCCTTACATGTCTTCATAATTTCACTACATGCATATGTATTCCTAAGTAGTTTATGGTAGAAATAACAAGTTCCTTAAATTTATATAAATAGAATAATTCTGTCTGTATTCTTCTGATATTTATTTTGTATTTTTGCTCAACATTACATTTTTGAAATTTACCCATGTTGTTAAAAGTTGTCATTTATTTTCACTACTGGGTAGTATTCAATTTTACTCCAATTTACTCATTCATTATCCTGTCAACACACACTACGATTTTGATCTTATTTCATGCAGATAACACAATCTTCTATTAACACAGTTTCTGACAGATCAGCATGAGTTTACTTAAGGCATATACTAAGAGTAGAATTCACAGCTGCTTTATTCAGATAGCCAAAAAACTGATTACAACACAAACACAAATGTCCATCAAAAAGAGACTGGCTAAATCAACAGTAGTTCATTCATTCCAACAGAATACTACTCAGCAATAAAAAGAAAAAATTGGTCACATATATATCAACTTGAGTGAGTCTCGAAAACATACTGACACAAATGAGTAATGTTGTGTGATTTCCTATTTAAGAACAGACAAAACTAACCTATGGTGGTAAAATCCAGAATGGCAAACTCAATATGGAACAAAAACCCAAAAGTAAAAGCTAAAACTATAACTCCTGTTCGAAAACATATGGGTAAATCTTTATAATCTTAAGCTTGGCAAAGAATTCTGAGATATGACATCAAAAGCATGAGCAACAAAAAAGAGGTAAAGTGAACTTCATCAAATCAAATACTTTTGCGCTTCAAAGGTCACCATCAATAAAGTGAAAAGACAACCCAAAGAATGGAGAACATATATGCAAATAATATATCCTAAGGGATTTGTGTCCAGAATATATACAGAATTCTTACACTTCATTAATAAGACAAATAACCCCACTAAAAAGTGGGAAAAGGACCTGAGTAGATATTTGTACAAGTAACATATACAAATGGCTAAATAAGCACATGAAAAGATGATCAACATCATTAATCATTCAAAAAAAAAAAAGAGCCAACCTGTTGCCATCAAGTCTATGTGACTCACAGTGACCGTTAATCATTAGAGAAATTCAAATCAAAACCACAAAGGTATTTTACACCCATTGGGATGGCTAGTTCCATTTCATTTTTGATGATTTTAGGAAAATTGGAAATCGTCACAAATGAAATGGAACACATAAACACAGGTACCCTAGGCATTAGTGAGCTGAAATGGACTGGTATTGGCCATTTCGAATCAGACAATCACAGTCTAAGACAGCTTGAAGAGGAATGGTGTTGCGTTCATCGTCAAAAAGAACATTTCAAGATCTATGCTGAAGGACAATGCTGTCAGTGATAGGATAATATCCATATGCCTACAAGGAAGACCAGTTAATATGACTATTATTCAAATTTACGCACCAACCACTAAGGCCAAAGATGAAGAAATAGAAGATTTTTATCAGCTGCTTCAGTCTGAAATTGATAGAACATGCAATCAAGATGCATTGATAATTACTGGTGATGGGAACGTGAGCGCTGGACACAAAGAAGAAGGATCAGTAGTTGGAAAATATAGCTTTGGTGACAGAAACAATGCTGGAGATCAAATGATAGAATTTTGCAAGACCAATGACTTCTTCATTGCAAATAACTTCTTTCACCAACATAAATGGCGACTATACACATGGACCTTGCCAGATGGAACACACAGGAATCAAATTGACCACATCTGTGGAAAGAGATGATCGAAAAGCTTAATATCATCAGTCAGAACAAGGCAAGGGGCCAACTGTGGAACAGACCATCAATTGCTCATACGCAAGTTCAAGCTGAAACTGAAGAAAATCAGAGCAAGTTCACGAAAGCCAAGATATGACCTTGAATACATCCCACCTGAATTTAGAGACCGTCTCAAGAATAGATTTGATGCATTGAACACTAGTGACCGAAGACTGGACGAGTTGTGGAATGACATCAAGGACATCATACATGAAGAAAGCAAGAGGTCACTGAAAAGATAGGGAAGACAGAAAAGACCAAGATGGATGTCAGAGGAGACTCTGAAACTTGCTTATGAACATCAAGCTGCTAAAGCAAAAGGAAGAATTGATGAAGCAAAAGAACTGAACAGAAGATTTCAGAGGGCAGCTCAAGAAGACAAAGTATTATAATGACATGCAAAGAGCTGGAGATAGAAAACCAAAAGGGAAGAACACGCTCGGTGTTTCTCAAGCTGAAAGTACTGAAGAAAAAATTCAAGCCTCGAGTTGCAATACTGAAGGATTCTATGGGGAAAATACTAAACGACGCAGGAAGCATGAAAAGAAGATGGAAGGAATACACAGAGTCATCATACCAAAAAGAATTAGTCGACGTTCAACCATTTCAAGAGGGAGCATATGATCAGGAACCGATGGTACTGAAGGAAGAAGTCCAAGCTGCTCTGAAGGCACTGAAGAAAAACAAGGCTTCGGGAATTGACGGAATACCAACTGAGATGTTTCAACAAACGGACGCGGCCCTGGAGGTGCTCACTCGTCTATGCTAACATGGAAGACAGCTATCTGGCCAACTGACTGGAAGAGATCCATATTTATCCCTATTCCCAAGAAAGGTGATTTAACCGAATGTGGAAATTATAAAACATTATTAATACCACTCACAAGCAAAATTTTGCTGAAGATCATTCAAAAATGGCTGCAGCAGTGTATCAATAGGGAACTGCCAGAAATTCAGGCCGGTTTCGGAAGAGGACGTGGAACCAGGGATATCATTGCTGATGTTGGATGGATCCTGGTTGAAAGCAGAGAATATCAGAAAGATGTTTACCTGTGTTTTATTGACTGTGCAAAGGCATTCGACTGTGTGGATCGTAACAAATTATGGATAACATTGGGAAGAATGGGAATTCCAGAACACTTAATTGTGCTCATGAGGAAACTTTACATAGATCAAGAGGCAGTTGTTCACACAGAACAAGGGGATACTGATTGGTTTAAAGTCATGAAAGGTGTGTGTCAGGGTTGTATTCTTTCACCATACCTATTTAGTCTGTATGCTGAGCAAATAATAAGAGAAGCTGGACTATATGAAGAAGAACAGGGCATCGGGATTGGAGGAAGACTCATTTACAACCTGCGTTATGCAGATGACACAACCTTGCTTGCTGAAAGTGAAGAGGACTTGAAGCACTTACTAATGAAGATCAAAGAACACAGCCTTCAATATGGATTGCACCTTAACATAAAGAAAACAAAAATCCTCACAACTGGACCAATGAGCAACATCATGATAAATGGAGAAAAGATTGAAGTTGTCAAGGATTTCATTTTACTTGGATCCACAATCAACTGCCATGGAAGCAGCAGTCAAGAAATCAAATGACACATTGCACTGGGTAAATGTGCTGCAAAGGACCTCTTTAAAGTGCTGAAAAGCAAAGATGTCACCTTGAAGACTAGGGTGCGCCTGACCCAAGCCATGGTATTTTCAGTCGCATCATATGCACGTGAAAGCTGGACAATGAATAAGGAAGACCGAAGAAGAATTGACGCCTTTGAACTGGGGCAAAGAGTATTGAATATACCATGGCCTGCCAAAAGAACGAACAAATCTGTCTTAGAAGAAGTACAACCAGGATGCCCCTTAGAAGCAAGGATGGCGAGACTGGGTCTTATATATATACTTTGGACATGTTGTCAGGAGTGATCAGTCTCTGGAGAAGGACATCATGCTTCACAAAGTACAGGGTCAGCGGAAAAAAGGAAGACCCTCAACGAGGTAGATTGACACAGCGGCTGGAACAATGAGCTCAAGCATAACAACGATTGTAAGGATGGAGCAGTACTGGGCAGTGTTTTGTTCTTTTGTGCATAGGGTCACTATGAGTTGGAACCGACTCGATGGCACCTAACAACAACAGGATGGCTAGAATCAAAAAGTCAGATAATAACAAGTGTTGATGAAGGTGTGGAGAAATTGGAACCCTCATACACTGCTGGTGGGAATGTGCAGTCACCTTGGAAAACAGCCTGGCAGTTCCTCAAATGTTTAAACGTGGAGTTATTACGTGATCAGAAATTCCACTCCTAGGTATATGCCTAAGAGAAATAAAAACATGTGTACACAAAAACTCATACATTAATGTACACCTAAGCATTATTCTTAATAACCAGAAGGTGGAAACAACCAAAATATCCATCAACAATATTTGGTATATCACACAATGGAATATTATTTGGCCATAAAAAGGTCTGAAGTACTGATACATGCTACAACATGAATGAACTTCTAAAACATTATGTTAAGTGAAATAAGCCAGTTAAAAAAAATCTACATATTAGTGTACATGATTCCATTCATATAAAAGTAAAGAATAGGGAAATCTAAAGAGACAGAAAATATATTAGTGGTTGCTTAGGGTGGGGATGGACTTGGGGGCATAGAAGGATTATACTTAAAGGGTATGAGATTTCCTTTTGAGGTGATGAAAATGTCTACATTTGCCTGTGGTGATGGTTACACATACCTAGAAAATACTAAAACCATTCAAATGCAGACCTTAAAGGGTGAATTATATCTTAAAGCTGTTAAGAAAATCAGAATAATGGTTGCCTGAGGAAAGGGCACAAGAGAACATCTTGAGGGTGATAAGAAAGTTCCTTATCTTAATCTATATGACGGTAACACAGGTATATGTATGTAAGGATTAGTCAAAATTCATCAAGCTAAATCCTTAAAATTTGTGCAATTACTTTGATGACAATTATACCTCAATACAAGTATGTTAACATAAAAAAATTACTAGATAATGTAGAATTCTTTTCCAAAATGCTTTTATGAGTTTACACTTACACCAACAATGTGTTAGAATTCAGGTGTTCCACAGTTTACAGACAGTGATATAGATAATCTGGTGGGCTTTATTTGGGATCTCATTGTGGTTCTGAGACAGGGTTAACTGTGCTGGCGGAACAAAAGAGCTGCTAGAAGATTGCCATCTAGAAGTTGGGTCAACAGGAACCACACCCTATCAACATGAGATAAGGCTGAAACAACCTGTGAATTACTACCTCCTTCTTGGTGTTTTTCTAGTCCTTTCCTCCTTTACAGGCTCCCGCATGCATAGAAGAACAAAGTGTGACTGCTGTTTAACCTTCCTTAGCCCTCTGAAGATGGTGATGTAGTGCCAAAGATCAGTGCACTTGCGCTATACCCATAGTAAGTGATGCCAAGGGCTGCCGAGAGGAGTCCATCTTGAATATCAGCAGGTTCCCTCTTGGATTCCAGATGCCCGCACAACCTAATTAACATGCACCGCCATTCTAAGAAGTACTTGCCCCTTGAAAGAAGCCCACTAAATATTCATTGCTCTGTTGTCTCCACTGAACCCATATAAGCCCTAGCCTTGCTTCCCTTTTTGAGTCAGTCTTTTGGAGAGGCTTAGATTCCCACTGACTCCTTTTGTTTGACTCAAGCAAAATAAAGGACCCTTTGTGTCAGATTGGTGATTGGTAACTACTATTGTCATTGTTGTTAGGTGCTGTAGAGCCAATTCTGACTCATAGTGTCCCCACGTACAACAGAACAAAACACTACCTGGTCCTGAGCCATCTTCAACATCGTTGTTGCTGTTTGAACCCACTGTTGTAGACACTCTGTCAATCCATCTAGTTAAGGGTCTTCCTATTTATTGCTGACTCTACTTTACCAAGCATGATGTCCTCCAGGGACTGATCCCGCCTGATAACATGCCCAAAGTACTCGCCAACCTCGCTTCTAAGGAGCATTTTGGCTGTACTTCTTCTAAGACTACCCCGGTGGTGTAGTGGTTAAGTGCTACTGCTACTAACCAAGAGGTTGACAGTTCAAATCTGCCAGGCGCTCCTTGGAAACTCTGTGGGGCAGTTCTACTATGTCCTATAGGGTCCGACTATGAGTCGGAATAGACCCGATGGCAGTGGGTTTTTTTGGTTTCTTCTAAGACAGACTTGTTCATTCTTCTGACACTATTCTTCGCCAACACCATAATTCAAAGGCATCAATTCTTCAGTCTTCCTTATTCAATTTCCAGGTTTCACATGCATATGAGGCAATTGAATATACCAAGGCTTGGGTCAGTCACACCTTAGCCCTCAAAGGGATATCTTTGCTTTTTAACACGTTTAAGAGGTCTTTGCAAGCAGATTTGCCCAATGCAATGTGTCTTTTGATTTCTCAACTGCTGCTTTCACGGGTGTTGACTGTGGATCTAAGTAAAATGAAATTCTTGACAGCTTTAATCTTTTCTCCGTTTATCATGATGTTGCTTACTGGTCCAGTTGTGAGGATTTTTGTATTATGTTGAGGTGTAATCCATACTGAAGGCTGTAGTCTTTGATCTTCAGCAGTAAGTGCTTCAAATCCTCTTTGCTTTCAGCAAGCGAGGCTGTGTCATCTGCATATCACAGGTTGTTGACGAGTCTTCCTCCAATCATGATGCCCCATTCTTCTTCACATAGTCCAGCTTCTCAGATTATTTGCTCAGCATACAGATTGAATATGTTGAAAAGATACAACCCTAATGCACACCTTTCCTGACTCTAAACCACCCAGTATCCCCTTGTTCTGTCTGAAAAACTGCCTCTTGATCTGTGCACAGGTTCCTCATGAGCTCAGTGAAGTGTTCTGGAATTGCTCTTCTTCACAATGTTATCCATAATTTGTTGTGATCCACATGGTCAAATGTCTTTGCACAGTTAATAAAACACAGGTAAACATCTTTCTGGTATTCTCAGCTTTCAGCCAATGTCCATATTACATCAGCAATATCCCTTGTTCTACTTCTGAATCCAGCTCAAATTTCTGGCAGTCCCCTGTCGATGTACTGCTGCAACCATTTGTGAATTATTTTCAGCAAAATTTTACTTGTGTGTGATATTGATTATATTGTTAGATAATTTCCATATTCTGTTGGATTACATTTTTTTTGGAATGGGCACAAATACGGATCTCAAAGTCGGTTGGCCAGGCAGCTGTCTTCTAAATGTCTTGGCATAGCAGAGTAAGCGCTTCCAGTGTTGCATCTGTTTGTTGAAACATCTCAGTTGGTATTCTGTCAATTCCAGGAGCCTTGTTTTTCCGCCAACGCCTTCAGCAGCTTGGACTTCTTCCCTCAGTTCCATGGGTTCTTGATCATATGCTACCTCCTGAATGGTTGAATGTGGACCGATTCTTTTTGGTATGGTGACTGTGTATTCCTTCCATCTTCTTTTGATGCTTCATTCATTGTTCAATATTTGCCCATAGAATTATTCAATATTGCAACTTGCAGCTTGAATTTTTTCTTCAGTTCTTTGAGGTTGAGAAACACCAAGTATGTTCTTCCCTTTTGGTTTTCTAACTCCAGTTCTTTGTACATTTCATTATAATACTTTACCTTTTATTCTCTAGCTGCCCTTTGACATCTTCTATTCAGTTCTTTTATTTCATCATTTCTTCCATTCATTTTAGCTTCTCTATGTTCAGGAGCAAGTTTACTTGAAAGAGTTTTTATTTTATCATACTTCAGATGAAGGTTTACAGAACTAGCTTCTCATTAAACAGTATACATATTGTTTTAGGACACTGGTTAACAACCCTCCGACATGTTAACACTCTCTCTTCTCAACCTTGGGTTCCCTATTACTAGCTTTCCTGTCCCCTCCAGCCTTCTAGTCCTTGGCCCTGTGCTGGTGTGCCCCTTTAGTCTCATTTTGTTTTATGGCCTGTCTAATTTTTGGCTGAAGGGTGAACCTCAGGAATGACTTCACTACTGAGCTAAAAGGATGTCTGGTGGCCGTACCCTCAGGGTTTTTCCAGTCTGTCAGGCCAGTAAATCTGGTCTTTGTTTGTGAATTAGAATTTTGTTCTACGTTTTTCTCCAGCTCTGTTCAGGACCCTCTATTGTGATTCCTGTCAGTCAGTGGTGGTAGCCAGTCACCACCTAGTGGTACTGGACTCAGTTTGGTGGAGGGCATGGTAGTTGTGGTCTATTAGTCCTTTGGACTAATCTTTCCCTTGTATCTTTAGTTTTCTTCATTCTTCCTTGCTCCCAAAGGGGTGAGAACAGTGGAGTATCTTAGATGGACACTCACAGGCTTTTAAGACCCCAGATGCTATTCACCAAGTAGAATGTAGAATATTTTCTTTATAAACTATGTTATGCCAATTGAGCTAGATGTTCCCTGAGACCATCGTCCCCACAGCCCTTAGCCCAGCAATTTGGTCCTTCAGGGAGTTTCGATGTGTCTACAGAGCTCCCATGACTTTGCCTTGTACAAGTTGTGCTGGCTTCCCCGGTATTGCATACTGTGTTACCCTTCACCGAAGTCACCACTTATCTAATGTTTATTTAGTGGTTTTCCATCCCCACCCCCTCCTCCCTCGTAACCATCAAAGATTGTTTCTTTTTGTGTGTAAACCTTTTCATGAATTTTTATAGTAGTGGTCTCATACACTATTTCTCCTTTTGTGATTATTTCACTTAGCATGATGCCCTCCAGAGTTATCCATTTTGTGAGATGCTTTATAGATTCATCACTGTTCTTTATCGTTGCAGAGTACTCCACTGTATGCACCATAATTTGTTTACCCATTCGTCTGTTGATGGGTTGTTTCCATCTTTTTGCTACCGTGAACAATGCTGCAATGAACATGGGTATGCATATGTCTATTCGCGTGATGACTCTTATTACTCTAGGATATATTCCTAGGAGTGGGATTTCTATTTCTAGCTTTCTAAGGAAGTGCCATAATGTTTTCCAAAATGGTTGTATCATTTTGCAGTTCCACCTGCTGTGCGTAAGAGTTCTGATCTCCCTGCAGCTTCTCCCATGTTTGTTATTTTCTGTTTTTTGTTTTGTGCCAGTAATGCCAGGATAAGACGGTATCTCAATGTGGTTTTGATTTGCATTTCTCTAATAGCTAGTGATTGCAAGCATTGCCTCATGTGTCTGTTAGCAGCTTGAATGTCTTCTTTGATGAAGCATTTATTCATTTCCTTTGCCCATTTTTTAATTGGATTATTTTTCTTTTTGTTGTAAAAGTGTTGGATTTTCCTGTAGATTTTAGAGATTAGACCTTTGTCAGATTTGTAATAGCCAAAATTTCTTTCCCAGTCTGTAGGTTCTCTTTTTACTCTTTTGGTGAAGTCTTTTGATGAGCATACATATTTAATTTTTAGAAGATCCCAGCTATCTAGCTTAGCTTCTGGAGTTTTTGTGTTGTTGGTTATGGTTTGTATCCTGTTAATGCCATGTATTAGGGCCTCCAGAATTGATCCTATTTTTTCTTCTATGAACTTTATAGTTTTTGGCTTTAAATTTAGGTCTTTGATCCATTTCAAATTAGTTTTTGTGTACGGTGTGAGGTATGGGTCCTGTTTCATTTTTTTGTAGATGGACATCCAGTTTTGCCAGCACCAGTTGTTAAAAAGCCTGTCTTTTCCACATTTGATGGACTTTGGGCCCTTGTCGAAGATCAGGTGACCATAGGTGGATGGATTTACATCTGGGTTCTCGATTCTGTTCCACTGGTCAGTGTATCAGTCATTGTAGTAGTACCAGGTTGCTTGGACTATTGTAGTTGTATAGTAGGTTCTGAAGACAGGTAGTTTGAGTCTTCTTTATTTTCTTCTCCAATAGTGCTTTACTTATCTGGGGCTTCCTCCCTTTCCATTTAAAGTTAATGATTAGTTTTTCCATCTCTTTTAAAGAACATTGTTGGTATTTGGATCAGGATTGTATTGCATTTATAAACTGCATCAGGTAGAATTGTCATTTTCACAATGTTCAGTCTATGTAACCATGAGCATGGTATGTTTTTCCATTTATGTAGGTCTCTGGTTTTTTGCAGTAGTGCTTTGTAGTTTCTTTATATAGGTCTTTTATATGTCTGGTAAGATTTATTCCTAAGAATTTTATTTTTTTAGTAGCGATTATAAACGGTATTGTTTTCCTGATTTCTTTTTCATCATTCTCTTTATTGGTGTATAGGAATCCAACTGATTTTTGTATGTTTATCTTGTATCCTGCAACTCTGTTGAATCTTTCTATCAGTTGCAGTAGTTTTCTCGTGGAGATTTTTGGGTTTTCTATATATGGGTATGTATAGTATCATACCATCCACAATTAGGGACAGTTTTACTTCTTCCTTACCAATTTGGGTGCCCTTTTTCCTTGCCTTATTGCTCTAGGCAGGACTTAATAGGGATGGTCATAAAGGGCATCCTTGTCAAGAGCAAGTTTCAGAGTGTCCTGTGACTTTATTTTTCCATCTGGTTAATGTATTATTTTGTTTGTGCCAATTACATATGGGTTATTTCTGGATTGTCTTTTTCTGTTTCGTTATTTTTTTTCCTATTTCTGTGCCACTTATACACTGTCTTACTAGTCATAGTTTTATAAATTTTGCTATCTAGAACAGCAAAAATTACTTGATTATGTAAATAATACAAATTTCTCAGATGCTTTTTATTGTTGAATTATTCACAAGCAAGTTGAAAATATGTATCCCCTTATTTTCCAAATTAATGTCTTAAAAGTGAAAGGTACTTTTTATTTGCCCTTAACTGCACATTCTTTTCCATTTTTGTTCTCCATTCAAATAAGTCTGCCATTGGTACCACAACACTAAAAAACTCTCACTTTCAATTTTGCCTGTTTTTTTAACTTGACTCTTGATAACTGTAAATATGAAATCAGAGAAATTTAGAATACCAAATACTTCCATTGTCTTTTACTCTGTTTCAAGAATTTTCTGGTATTTATCTAGGAATGGTCATCCTTTTGGACTCTATACTCTCTGCCCTCTAGCCATTAATCAGGTACCAAGTTGCTGGTGGAATGAGCTCTGCATGAATTCTGGGCTAAGCTTAAATGGCAGTGAGGGCTTAGTTTGTTTGACTACATTCATATATTTGAATACCTTTGAATGAGGAACTTATTTCTATATCAGTGATTTGGACATATCTATTATTTTTTCGTCATTTAACGTTTTGAGAATAATAAACTATAGAAATATAAATATAGTATAAGTTTAAGAACTGGGCCCAAAAAACAGTGAAATCAAGATAATAAAAACTTACCTCTATTTCTTTTCTTAATTTTTCATGTGTCTTTTTTTCTTTCTCAAGAAAACAAGTTTTTTCAATGATGGATTCTTTTATGGTTATAATTTTGTCACTTAGCTTTGTAATGTCTTCCTGTATGGTTAAAAAAATGTAAAATAAAGAAGTCAAACAAAGAGTGGCCAATATAAATCCAAGATTTTCAGTGTTTCTATAATTTAAGAAAATTAGCCATCACATTTAATTTTGATAAATAGGATTATAATATTACTTATATTTTTAGGTATATGGAATAAAGAACTGTCATTCAAATAAACAAAGCTTAGATCTGAAAACTTAGAACTAAAATCCCAATGAAAGTAACACATAAAGAAAAGTGGTTGTCATGGTGGCAACTGCCCAGGAACACTGTAAAGGGTTTTTTTTAATTCTCTAGCAAGAAATGAAAGATGTTTTAATTTGGTATCTCCCACTTTCTTCAAAGAATAGAAAGAGGAAAAGAAAGATGCTTAAGGTGCAATTATTAATTCATATTGTTTGCATAAAAGCATCAGGCATACTAAATTGATTTGAATTGGTCTGGATCCCATTAGCCTAGAAGCTACTACTTCAAAACTTTTGTGAGTCACACTTTCTGCAACAAATGGATTAATTGTTCCGTGTGATTTTGTTTGACTACATATTTTTATAAATCCAAAGGGGACTTGGGGATGTCTCCTTTAGGTATTTGCATATTTGGCAAGGTTGCTACATAATTCATGTACTTGTCCAAGATTTTAAAAATTTTGAAAATAGTTTCTGAATGTAGTTAGAGAAGCTATGAGTATTTTAGTAATTTAATGATAAATGTATCATCTAACAAATGTACTTGCAAAAACTGGTAATAAAAAAATTTGATAAATGATATTTCAAACCTGTACTTGCTTTATGCGGTTTCCTTCTGGATTTTGGAGATCTTGCATAAGTTCCTCTTTCATTGTCATTAGTTTTTTAATAAGATTTTGTTTTTCATGGAGTTCAGTCATCAATGACCATTTGCTTTCTGTCTCTTCCACACTATCTTTATGTGCCCTTATTTTTGCATAATATGCATTATGTCTTATCATGCACTCCTCAAAATCTTCTTGGGCTGCTTCTATGTCAAATTTAAGCTTTACATTTTCTGTATGTAAGGATTTGATCTGAGTTTCCAGGCTTCTACACTGAAGTTTGGTATTCTCTATGGCAGCATCTTGCTGATAAATTTGCCTTTCTGTTTCTTTAGTTTCTGCAGAGACAGATGCTATTTGTTTTTCAAGCTCATGAAGTTCATTCTGTAACATATATCAATATTATCATTATTAATTCACGATATTATTATGAAAGGAAAGTCATTGTTTTGGTCCATAATGCATGTAGGAAAAATTGCTTAACATAAAAAATGTATATTTATCAGATACAGGAAAATTGACGCATTATAGAAGGAAATATGCAATAAAGTAACAGAACTATCTTTTAATCTCAGGGGAAGCCCAGAGTTATATACTTCTTATTTTTTAATGTTCATCTAATTCTAAATATTAAAATTATATTATTTTGTCTTAACATTTTAAATATAAAAGATATTTTACAACCATTTTAACAATATATTTCTGAGCATCAGAAATACATATTGAAGAAAGTCAGTATGATATAAATGATAAAACCCTACGTTAAGAACAAAAGATCAAGGTTCTTGCTCTCTTACTGCCATTTACTGGTTAGAATGATCATCTATCACAAACTCAATCACCCTATTGAAACTTCACTTTCTTCATTTGTAAAATGAGTATAAAGTCCTCTACCTTGCCTCTCTGGGGCATTTGGACTGTTAAGCAGTGCTTCTTTATTAAAACCTGGTTTTCACACCATCACTCTTCTCTGGTTCTCCTCGTGTATCTCTGAGCATTCCTTCTCAATCTCAACGGTTTCTTCAAATATAGGTATTTCTCAGGGATCAGTCCTCCATAAATACCTCTCCATTCTACATATATTCTTTGGGTAATTTCATCTATATTCACATCCTGAGCTACATACATTGGTGAATCCGGCTCCTGGTGAAAAACCTGTGTGTGCTCTTCCAGGCTGAATAAAGGTGATTACAAAGGCTCTACCTGGCAGGCCTTGGGGGGAAGCTGCCCCCCCAACCAGACTTGGTGCACAGCCAGTGCACGGCAGGCTCTGGAGGGAGTTGCTGTAAAGGAGTCAGCCACCCCCCCACCCGCCCCACCTGCCATCCCCCCAGCCATGTCCTTTTGCATATTTGCATTCCTAGCCCAGGCACCTCCATACAGAGACCTCGTTATTGGGGACCTTCAGCCCAGGCACCTCCATACAGAGACCTTGTTATTGGGGACCTTCAGCAGATGTCTGCCTCTGCTGAAGTCTCCTTATTGGGCAGAATTGTGTGGGGGGGAGGGGCGGGGGTGGAATCTTGAAGAAGCTTTTCCCAACACTGATTCCCAACTCAATTTTTCCACTACTAGCCCTTCTCTCTTGCCTTCCTTCTGGCCCCTGAGGTCCATAAAACCACAGGAGCCTTGTGTTCAGAGATCCCTTGGCAGTGAGATGGGTCCCCACATCTGTGCTGATCCATTTAACTCTTGCCCAGGTGTCATTCCTGGGGAACTATGGGGCGGGGGGGAGTGGCCCTTTCTTCAGGTTTAATCTTTTATATGATCGTAGTAAGTGATTAAATGCTTAACTAGTAGTTTCAATTTGGCTCAGTGTTTTAATTGGCTACTCTGACACCTAACAGCTCAGCTCCCTGACATAAATGCTGATAATTCACAGAAATATGTGGCTGTTGAGTTCTAGACCCAGATGCCACTGCACCTCTCAAATTGATCATGTCCCTGAAACTTGGTCCCCCTTGTATCAGTTATCTGTTGCCACAACCACCAAACCTCAGTGACATACATTGTTTATTGCTCGTATGACTGGGATTAGGTGGGGTTGGCAAGATGGTTCTGCTGATTTTGATTGTGTTTGTTCAAATGTCTGGGAGTTGGCCGGCTGCCAGATGATTTAGATTGGCTTCAGTTGGGCTGACTGGGGTGTCTTGGCTTTGCCTCCCCTGTATCTTAACCTCTAATGGGCCAGTTCAGCCATGTCCTTCTCAGGATGATGGCAGATGCGGAAGAGTGGGAGCCACATCTGCTAACATCCCAGCTAGTCACATGATCAAGCTCAGAGTCAAGGAGGAAGTATGCTCACTCACTGTGGGAGGGCATTGCAAAGATACATGGTAATAGATGTGCATACAGAGGGGGATGAAGAATTGAGACTAAAAATGCAAATTATAACACTCCTATATTCTCAAACTTGGCGAATGGTACCACCGTGAGAGCAATCCTTAATTCCTCCCTTCTCTTTATTATCTAGGGAGTCCTTGGGTGGAGCAAATGGTTACGTGCTAGACTACAAACTTAATGGCAGGTGGTTTGAACCCACCCAGAGGCACTCAGAGGTAAGGTTTGGCAATCTATATCCTAAAGGTCACAGCCTTGAAAGCCCTGTGGAGCAGTTCTACTCACACATGGGGTCACCATGAGTCAGGATCAACTATTCAGTAACTAACAACAACTTCATTATCTATTCCTAACTGTTCATCATATTTTATAGATCCTCTCACCAAAATAACTGCAATTCATCCTCCATTCCTCTTTTTTCTATCAAATACGGTCAACTTCTTTAAATAATTTCTGTATAATTTTGGGAGGGAGGCACTGTGCTAAGAAGGCAGATCCTGTCTACCCCTTTCCTGACAGAGACAAGAGGGGCCAGTACACTGACAAATGCAACGTGTTGATGAACCTCATTTTTATCTCAAGCTCTGATATTCCAAATGTCCAGTTGAAATTTCTATTTTGATGTCTAATAAACATCTCACCTATAGATGTTTGCAAAAGAACATTTAATTCACACACCAAATCTGTTCTTCCCCAGTCCTCTTGTTTTCAATAAGCTGTACCACTTTCCAAGTCGATGCTCAAAAACCTAGGAGTTATTGATTCCTCCCTTTCACGTACCTCCCATAATCTATTCAACAGCAAATCCTGACGGTTGGGCCTCCAAAATAAAATCCCAAATCTACTTCTGACAGATCTTTGTAGCATGGATCCTCCAATGGTTTCCCACTGCATTCATAAATTATTTAATGTGGCTTATCGTCGCTGTTAAGTGCTGCGCAGTCACTTCCGACTCATAGTGACCCTCCGCACAACAGAACAAAGCCCTGCCTGGTTCAACCCATTCTCATAATCATTGCTATGTTTGGGCCCATCATTGCAGCCACTGTGTCTATCCATCTTGTTGAGGGTTTTCCTTTTTTTTGCTGACCCTCTACTTTATCAAGCATGATGTCCTTCTCTAGAGAGAATGTGGCTTACATGGCCATATATATTCCAAACAAAGAAACAAACAAAAAAAAAACCTGTTGCCATTGAGTCAATTCTGATTGTGATATGCTCTAGTACCTATCTATTTTGCCATCCTTCTCAGCTGGTTAAGGTGCTCAACTGCGAACTGAAAGGTTGGCGGTTCAAAACTACCAGTGACTCCTCGTGAGAATGATGTGGCAGTCTGTGTCCATAGAGATTTACAGCCTTGGAAACTCTGTGGGGTCACTATAAGTCAAAATCGACTTGATGGCAGTTGTTTTTTTTTTTTTTTTTTTTCCTCTCAGCGTCTATGATTGTCCCTTCTTCCAGCCTCTCTTCTGTTTTTTTAAGTATGCTTAGTTCCTTCCCACCTAAAGGAATTTGAAATTGTTCCTTCTGCCTTAGAATCCTCCACCCTTAGTTATTACCTGTTGAGCCATGTCTTTCGTAATTCAGCTTTATTAATACTCCTCAGAAGAGTCTTCCTCTTTGTTATTTTACTCTTCAATATCACAATATAAATTAGCCACCCACCCTCCCGCCCCAGTTACTCTTTATTACTTTACCCTACTGTATTTTCTTGGTGACACATCCATTTCTGAAACTATCTTCTTTTTGTTTGAAATTTCTTTATTGCTTGCCTCTTGATTAGAAACTAAGCTCCCTAGGTGCAGAAACCTTATCTATCTTATTTACTACTATCTTCCCAGTGCTTAAATAGTGCCTAGCTTTAGTGGGTGGAGCACAAAACAGGTGCTCGATAAATATTAAATGAGTGAATGAATGATGCACATGGAATGGTCAGAAGACAGACACATACCCGGCCAGCTAGATCAGGCTATCAACCCTACTGATCAATACGGGGAGGGATGACATTCCCACTAATTTATTCAACATCCCTTCTCCTTCCTGGACTAATGTAATAGGCTATTAACTTTTCTCGCCAGATTTAGTCTTTTCCTCCTTCAATCCATGTCTACCCTTTCACTAGAATTATCTATCACATTATTAAGGTACCCCCCCCAAAAAAAAACCCATTGCTGCTGAGTCAATTCCGACAGTGACCCTATAGGTCAGAGTAGAACTGCCCCATAGGGTTTCCAAGGAATGACTGATGGATTTGAACTGCTGACTTGTTGGTTAGCAGACAAGTTCTTAACCATGGTGCCACCAGGGCTCCTAGTGACATACAGTTGATATAAACAAAATGCAAATATTTAAACTTTACAATTAGATAAGTTTTTATATACTTACATGCCCATGAGATCATCACAATTAAGATAATAAACATATTCACTACCCACAAAAGTTTCCTCTCCATGCTTTGTAATCTGTCCCTCTCTTCCCACCCCTCCGCTCCCAGACAACCACTGATGGGCTTTGTCATTATATGTTCGTATTTTTAATAATTTTATGTAAACAGAAGCACACAATATGAGGGTAGATCAAGTATTGATACAAAATCACGGAAACCTTTATTAAACGAAAATATCAAACTGTGAAGGTGTTGTTTCTCGACATATCCTTTATCTAGGTCTATACACTTCTGTGTTTCCATCTCTCTAACCCTTCCTGGAAGAATTCTTTGATCTTTGATTTACACCACATCAAAAAGACAGTTTTGGCATCCTTGAAGGACTAAAATTGTGTTTCTTTTAAATGTTCTTTGAGTTTAGGGAAGAAAAAGAAGTCTGAAGGTGCAAGATTAGAGCTCTATGGTGGGTGGGGTAAGGTTTCCCAAAGAAATTCTCATACGACAGCCCTTGTAACCCTTGAAGAATGAGCAGGTGCATCGTCATGATGTAAAAAAATTCCTCGGCACAACTTTCCTGGCCTTTTTCTCACCAATGCAGTTTTCAGTTTTCCTAAAATTTCTTCATAATAAGCTCCGTGATCGTCCTGTGTCCTTTGAGAAAATCTGTCAAGATTACCCTTTTGGTATCCCAAAAAACAGTAGCCATAACTGAGAGGTGTTCCCTCTCTTGGCTTAACTTTGAGGTATTTCTGACCTTCCTTAAAATGTTTGATTCATCTAAAAACTGTTGTTTTATGTGGGGCAGCATTCCCATAAACTTGTTGCAAGATGTCCACTTGAGTTATGTTATAGGTTTGATATTAGCCCTGACCTCAAAATCTTTTTTTTCCCCCATGGCACAAAAAGTATCCTTTTTTTTTTTTTTGAAGGCACCCTAACAAGATTAAGACAAGTGTATTACTGAGAGAACTTGTTGCAGCCATCCGCTGACTGCAGAGACATGTTTAAACATGTTTGTTTGGGATAAACCTGTGCATGTATGAACTGGAACCTTGTAGCAATACTTTTTGACTTACCCTCGTATATACTCTTTACCCTGGCTTCTTTCATTCAGCATGATTACTTTGAGATCCGTCATGTCGTTGTGTACATCAGCAAAACAAATCCAAACCCAACCTGTTGCCGTCAAGTTGATTCCAACTCACAGCGCCCCTACAGGACAGAGTAGAACTGCCTCAAAGGATTTCCAAGGAGCGGCTAGTGGATTCAAACTGCTGACCTTTTGGTTAGTAGCTGAGCGCTTAACCACTGTGCCACCAGGGCTCTGCACATCAATGGTTCTTCCTTTTTTATTGCTGAGTAGCATTCCATTGTATGGATATATGCAATTGGTTTATTTATTCAAATTCTAATTGATGAACATTTGGGTTGTTTTCAATTTTCCAGTGCAAGTGCACTTTTATTTCTCTTGGATAAATATCTAGGAGTGGAATGGAATGGCTGGGCCATACGGTAGGTATATGTTTAACTTTTAAAAAAACTAGAAAATTTGCCTAAGTGGTTACATCATTTTACATTTCAACTAGCAGGGTATGAGAGTTTCAATTGTTGCATATTCCCACTAACAGCTGGTTCAGTCAGTTTTTAAAAATTTACTCAGTGAGTGTACAATGGTTCCTCATTTCAATTTTAATTTCTCTTTTTTTTTTTAAAGCCTAATAATACTGAGTATCTTTTCATGTGCTTTTTTGCCCTTAGTAATATCTTTTTTGATGAAATTACTATTCAAATCTCTCACATTTTTTAATTGGGTGTTGTAAGAGATCTTTATATAGTATAAATACACGTATGTGTTTTCAAATATTTTCTCACAGTGACTTGCTTTTGCAATTTCGTAACAGTGTCTTTGAAATGCAATTAAAAAAATTTTTTTTGATAAAGTCCATTTTTAAGTTTTTTAAAATTATTGTGTCCTACTTAAGAATTTTTTGCCAAACCCAAAGTCACTAAGCTTCTCTCCTAGAGCCTTTGTACTTTTACCTCTTACATTTTGAGTTAATGATCCAGTTTGAGTTAATTATGATCCATTGTAAGTTAATTTTTGTATGTGGTATGAGATTAAAATTAAGATTCATTTTTTTCCTCATGGCTATTCAATTGTTTCACCACTATTTTTTAAAAAGATTACCCATCCCCAATGAATTGCCTTGGCACCTCTTCGAAAATCAATTGATATGTGAGTCTATTTCTGGACACTTTACTCTGTTTAATGGATCTATATGTCTATTTTTATGTCAATATCACACTGTCTTGATTACTGTACTCTATAATTGCACCCTGTCAAAGGCAGAAAACTTGCGAGACCTGGAAAAACAAGGCAGTCCTGTCGAATTCCAGGTCTCACAGATTTCACTGTAAATTAACAATACTGAGTCTTCTGATCCATGAACATAGTACATTTCTACATTTACTTAGGTCTTCTTTCTCTCAGAAATGTTTTACAGTTTTCAGCATAAAGGTTTTACAAGCCTTTTGCCAAATTTACCCCTAAGTGCCTAATATATTTTTATTTATTTTATTTCTTGGTGAAAACATACACAGCAAAGGATGTAACATTTCAACAAATTCTACATGTATAATTCAGGGACATTGTTTACATTCTTCAAGTTGTGTAACCATTCTCGCTAACCTTTTCCAAATTATTCCTGCGCCATTAATATAAACTCACTGCCCCCCTCTTAGCTTCTCATCTAACCTTTCAAGATGCTGTTGTCAATTTGCTCCCACATAGGTAATCTTTGAAAGAGTACGATGTTCAAAGCAGACATACTTTACTACTTAAGTTAAGCTATGATTTAGTTCAAAGTAGACTTCAGAGAAAGTTTTGGTTTGAGGATTAAAGTTTAAAGATTATCTCAGGGCAACAATTTCAGGAGTTCATCTAGCCTCAATGGCTCCAGAAGATCTGGATTCCATTGAGAATTTGAAATTCTATTTTTTCTTTTCCCCCTTTTCATTAGAATTCTTCCTTAGAATCTTAGAGAAAACATTCAGTAATGGTAGCCGGGCACCATCCAGTTCTTCAGGTCTCATGCCATAGGAAGCAGATGTTCACAGTGGCAACATTTCCCCCTCTGATTCCTGACTCTCCTTCCTCTGATACTCCAGGTGAATGGAGGCCTATTGTTGTAACTTGGATGGCCACTTGCAAGCTTTTAAGACCCTGGGCACTAAATATTTTTGATACTACTATAAATGGTTTCTTCTAAAAATTTAATTTCTGATAGTTTCCTGCCAATATATAGAAACACAATTGATTTTTATATACTGATATTGTATCCTATGATCTTTCTAAATTCACTTATTAGTCCTAATAGGTTTTTGTAAATTCCTTAAGATTTTCTGAAGATGATCATGCTATCTGTGAATAAATGTAGTTTTACTTCATTCTGTTCAACCTGGGTTCCTTTTTATTTCTTTTTCTTACATGATTGTAGTGGCTTGAAACTCTAGTACCATCTTGAATAAAAGTAGTGAGAGCAGACATCCTTGCCTTGTTCCTTATCTTGGGTGGGAAGCATTTAGTCTTTCACTATTAAGTTGGTTATAAGATTTATTTAGATGCCATATTTTAAATTGAGAAAGTTCCCTTCAATTCTTGATTTGCTAAGAGTTTTTATAATGAATGGGTGTTGGATTTTGTCAAGTGTTTTTTTATGCATTTTGAATTTTCTTTCTAAAACATAAATTTACTTGTTTGATCCCTTGCTTAAAACCCATCAAAGAGTCCCCTTCACCTTTAAAACAAGGCCAAGCTTCTTATCATGGTATACATCTCTCACCACTTTTCAACACATACCCTAAGTGACACTATCACAAAACTACTTACAGCTCTATGAAGATGCCAATGGTATTTCAGGCCTTTATAGTTTCTCAGGTTCTTTTTGTCTGGAATATCCTTCTCCTCACCCCTTAACTCTTATGTCTGTCCCAGATATACAATCACTCGTGAATTCCAGCTGTCCTTTAAAACTCAAAATGAAACATCACTGCCTTTGTGATCACTCCTTCTTCAGTGTTAAATCTGTGTTGTGTTTACGCCTCTGTCATTGATACTATTACTCTATAAGTAATTATTTACTTCTTAGTCTCCCTCCCCAGTAGCTGATGAGCAATGTAAGAATAAGAATAGTGACTAGCAAAATGCTTGGTAAAAAAGCAGGTCCTCAATATAAATGAAATAATGTCTGTGAAACTCTGAAATATGAGAACTTTTCTAGAAACTTTCTTTATAGAAATCTAGGCCATTATTATTTTTGTATTCTATTCTATTCTATAAATATATTCTTTCCTAGAAGTGACTAATGAAATGCAAATATTTATAAAAACATCCACAATACCATGGTAATATCATTTTCATCATATCTCTTGCACTGATATCTAAAACCAAAAACCAAACCCAGTGCCGTCGAGTCAATTCCGACTCATAGCAACCCTATAGGACAGAGCAGAACTGCCCCACAGAGTTTCCAAAGAGCACCTGGTGGATTCAAACTGCCGACCCTTTGGTTAGCAGCCATAGCATTTAACCACTACGCCACCAGGGTTTCCCTGATATCTAAAGCTGATGTAAAAAATCTGGCCCTATGCTGTCTACCAGGTTCCCAGCAAGGGTACCTTACATATATTTACAAGTATTAACTCATTTATACTTGTAAATATATGAAAGCCTTTTGGACAGGTCCTATTATTTCCATTTTACAAATGAGGAAACAAAGGGACAGACAAATTAAACTATGGAGTTAGAAGTAGCGAATTTGATCTCTGAAACTAAGCGGTTTGGCTCCAGAGCCCATTTTAATAGCATATATTTAATAACAACTTTACCAAGCACATGTAAAGATGCTGTTTTAATTTTGGTTTCTTCAACTATATTCAGAGTATACAAAAACCCATTGCCATCAAGTCGATTCTGACTCAGAGCAACCCTATAGGACAGAGTAGAACTGCCCTGTAGGGTTTCCAAGGCTATAAATCTTTTTGGAAGCAGATTGCCACATCTTTCTCCCCAGGGGTGGCTGGTGGGTTCAAACTGCTGACCTTTCAGTTAGCAGCCTGGTACCACCAGGGCTCCTTTCATAGACTATAGTTAGATGTACTTATGCTTCATGCAAAGGCCAAGTATAGCTCCTAGATTCCTATAGTGGAATTATGAGTATATTATGAGAAGTAAGGAATACAGAGGAAGGCTACCTGAAATGTTCACTGACAACTTGTGACTCAGACCATAACTTTAAAATCACTGACTTAAAAACTTAACTTTCCTTCAATTCAGCATTTTAGGAAAAAAACTATCAAAAGTGGATTGGTGACTTTATTACGTACACATTAGGTTTTACATACATGTATTACAGTTACAATAACATTGCTGAATCTTTGTATATTGGGAACATAAAATGTTCCATGAAACTGGAATACTCACACAGACGTTACTTAGAGATAAGAGAGTAACTGAGAGAGTAAATATCAAACATATAAACTTAAAACTGCCTCCCATAATTAAGTATCCTTAATAACTTCCCTGGCACTAAGTTAATATCATTTAAAAGGCTATGACATAAGTTACCTGCAAATGGAACAGCACCTTTTTGTTTCTTTCTATTTCCGATGTTTGTGACTGCTGTTGCTTTGCGACTTGCTCTACAGCATCAGCTAATGAGGTTGTGTCTTGTTCAACCACAGCCAGACAAGAGGAAAGTACATAATAAAAGTCAAAATTAGACATTCTAAGAAAGTGACGCGCCTTCTCTCAAAATCATGAAGAATCTGATGCTCTTTTCTCATAAATAAAATAAATTTAGGATGTTCCCTTTCTGACTATAAACAAAACCAATATAAAAGGCAATAATGACAATTCAAAACCGTCTATTATAATGTTATACCTGTGTATTTTGATTGTCCTAATTTTTTTATCCAGGCCACTTACACATATCCTATAATTATAGTGCTGCCATAACCACTATATAGCAATTATAGTTGATGGATTTTCATTATAGGCTCATATTTTCAGGTTGTCATGCCTTTTCTAAACACCATATATGCTTCTTCCTGGACAAATTCAACAGCTTCCCTGTCTCTATTCTAATTTATTATCAATTTTAACGTAATTATCCTCTCATACTACTTTTTTTTGGTTGCTGATATTTTAATTATTTATTTCTCCAGATTGCTTTATTACCTTCTTTAGGCTCTCCTTGACTCTTCCTTTCTTCGTTGCCAGACATTCTTCTGTGTCTATAGTCTCCTCTCCTTTTTGGTTCACCTTCTTTACTCCTACAAAATAATTGACATCGATAATCTTTCATTTTTCTTTGTTGTTCCTGTCATGTAAACGTAACGTATTTATCTAAGATCTTACTGGGATAGCAATGGCATTTCATCACTACTGCCAAGAATTAAAATACAATGGTTACCTGTGAGATTTTTGGAAAAACGTATAAAAGTATTTGAATCTTGGTCCTGCTGCTTTTCAACTATTATGACCCTGAGCAAGTTTCTTAGCTTCTTGGATCCTCAATGTCCTCATCTGTAAAACCTCATGGGGCCGTTGTGATAATTAAAGCAATATATGTAACATGCTTAGCGCAGTACCTGACATACAGTCATTAATTACTATGACTTAGTAGCAGCTGCCTCGAGTACTATGATGAAATAGATTCTGGCACTATGGCCAGGATCTGTAAGACACAGTACCGAGATTGGTTAGCAATTTCTGCCATGGGTGTGTTGTTGTTAGTTGCCATTGAGTCGATTCTGATGCATAGCGACCCCATGTGTGCGGAGTAGAACTGCTCCATAGGGTTTTCAAGGCTGTGAGCTTTTGGAAGCAGACCTCCAGGCCTGTACTCCAGGGCGCCTCTGGGTGAGTCTGAACTGCCGCCCTTTCTGCTTACTAAGTGCTTAACTGTTTGCATCACCTGGGGCTCTACCATGGGTACAGGATACAGGTAATACAGCACCCTCTGCCTAGTAACATCCTGGCCAGGATAAGAACCAAGCAAGTTTAAAATCATGTTTGGTCTCTTCTGTATCCAGGAATAACTGATAAGATGAGGGGGAAATATTTTTCTCCCTTGAAGATTAAAATGAAGAGTTCTTTCCTCGACCAACATAGCAAATGAGGGGCAAACTGTCCAGAGCCAAGGGCCTTACCAGCTTTAGGAAAAAGGGTATCTGAATTCACCTGCCCATTCTTACACAGAGGAAAACGTACAACCTCCCATGATTAACAAAAGTAGCTCAATGTTGTTAAGTAATTCTGAGGTTAAAAATTGTCATCTCCTGTTTAGCATTTACTCACATGGGTTTTTTTCTATATAGATGACTCATCCTTTAAAAAAACTTAGCTGATTTTTATAGAACTTGTGAATCTTTCCGAATCATACTAACGTCATGAACAACTTTATAAACGAGAAGAAGTGAAATATTATCGTAACAGCAAGGCACATGTAAGGAAGCCTGTATAAAGTCTGCAAATTCACAAAATACTTTTCTTAAAGATTGGTTAATTACAAAGTACTATGTTACTAGTTAGATTTGTTTTCCAAAAATAAAATTTTAAAGGATTGAAATCTGATATGTAAGTAAAAAGGAAAGAAAAACAAAATAAAATTTCTTCCTATGTCAGGAGACCTCAAATCTATCTGGAAATATTTTTTTCAAACTAAAGAACTCCTGAGACCTTTACTCAGCAGATTTAAAGGGTGTCATAATCACCCCTGAAAACAGATGATTCCTTCCTGTATCTTCATGCCACTTCCTTCCTTCAAACCTCACTTCGAACTTATCTCCTTCATCAAGTCTTCCCTGATATTGGGCCTGTTCACTCTGTTCATGCTATTAATCTATGTCCTTTCTGTTTAATATACAGAGTTGTCCCAGAACAATTCAGATGCTCTCCAGGTCTTCTGTATAAGTTTCACGGTCACAGGCTTCATCCTTAATTCTACGGTTAAAAAAAACCTAGACTTCCTAAAATGCATGCCCTCTCCGGTTTTATTTTCAGCTAGTTCTCTCAGTGATTACAATAGCAAACACTTTTATACAGTGCTTACGTTCTGCCACACACTGTTCTGAGTGCTTTAGATAAAAAACAACAACAAAACCCCCAGATCAGGGACCATGGTTTCGAGGGACATCTAGTTCAATTGGCATAATATAGTTTACAAATAAAATGTTCTACATCCTACTTTGGTGAGTAGCGTCTGGGATCTTAAGAGCTTGTGAGCGGCCATTTAAAATACTCCATTGGTCCCACACTGTCTGGAGCAAGGGAGAATGAAGAAAATCAAAGATACAAGGGAAAGATTAAACGATTAATGGACCACAACTACCACAGACTCCACTGGGCTGAGTCCAGCATAACTAGATGGTGCCCGGCTACTACCACTGACTGCTCTGACAGGGAACACAATACACAGTCCTGGACAGACCTGGAGAAAAATGTAGAACAAAATTCTAACTCTCAAAAAAAGACCAGACTTACTGGTCTGGCACAGGCTAGAGAAACCCCAAGAGTAGGGCCCCCAAACATCCTTTTAACTCAGTCCTGAGGTTCACCCTTCAGCCAAAGATTAGACAGGCCCATAAAACAAAACGAGACTAAATAACATACCAGACTAGGGGCAGGGACGAGAAGGCAGGAGGGGACAGGAAAGCTGGGAATGGGGAACCCGAGGTTGAGAAGGGGAGAGTGTTGACACATCGTGGCGTTGGCAACCAGTGTCACAAAACAATATGTGTATTGTTTAATAAGAAACTAATTTGCTCTGTAAAACTTCATCTAAAGTGCACACACACACACACACACCCAGATATTTATATAGCATTTATTCTGTGCCACGTGGTATTCTAAGAACTTTACAAATTTATTTACTCATAGCCTAGGAGATAGCTATTATAACCGAAATTTCCATTTTACAGAGAAGTCAAGTCAGGCACAGGGACGTCAAGAAATTACCCAAAGTCAGATAGGTAATAAGTGTCAGAGATGAATTCAGAGCCTGGCTCCAAGGTTCATGCTCTTAACTACTATGCAATACTATAAGATTATAATCTTTTCAAGGAAAGAACTATGTCTTTATATACCACTCCCAGAATCTAACTACTTTTGATTTATTGTATTGCTAAAATAACATTTTTTATATCGACCCCTATTTTCCATTCTCCTACTATCCACATTACCTCTCAGAGGAACTATTTCCATGGATGAAGCTGCTCCAAAACCTACACAATTCCAGTAGCTTCAACAACACAGTTTACATGACTGGAGAGGAAACCCAGTGAATTCCTCGTGATCCTGCTAAGTCCCTTCCCTTCATCTTTTTGCTCTAGCTGAAATCCAAAGATACTGGTCCCCCTGTACCATCCTCAAGACACTAAGCATGGAGGTAAGTTTATTTTTCCTGATCCTCATTAGCACTGCCACATTGTTATCCTTTTCTTCTCCCTAAAGCTCCCTAGTTTCTTTGAAATTTATGTCCTCAGACTATCTAACAAGTACTCTTCCTTGCTGTTATCTACTGATCTCCAGAACTCCCCTCCTCACTCCTAGATTTCAGTATATGACTTGCTATGTATCTACTACTACTGCTGTTATATTTCTTTGGGATGTCAACATCCGTACACAGGACACTTTTAATTCTCTGTCCTCAAAGTTCCTTGATGTCTTCTCTCGTCTATCCACTCCAGCCACCCACTCTCATAACTATATCTTATAAACAACTGCAGATTCAAACTCTATTTTTCTAGCCCTTTCCTCCTAGTTGTTTGACTCTAAGCACTCCTTGACCGTACCAAGACTTCTCAGCCACTGACTCTTCTACATTTTCATGACCCTTAACCCCCCTCCTTACCTGGCTTAGATTCCTTTGCATTTACCTCAACTCCCTTACAACTATCTCCCTGGAAATATCCAAACCAGTTGCTTTTCTTACATTTGAGTAGCTGATTATGTCTGAAGAAAGACACACGTGCTGTAGTCTCACTTTATATTCAAGACCATTCATGTCAAATGGACCTTTGAAGTTAGGCCCTTAGGATTCCCCAATTTTCACAGATGATTATTTCACTCCTCCTCCTCTGTCCTCAAACCACCCAAATCTTTTCATCCTTCTCCTTTTAGTGAATAGCCTAGCTTCTTATTTAACTGAGAAAGTAGAGAAAAATTAGAGGGGATGGTAAATCACCCCATTTACCAGTCTTTCTGCATCTGAACCTCTATGTATTAGTCCATCACTTTCTTGCAATGATTAAAGTGTCCCTGTTCCTAGCTAAGGCTAATCACCTACTGTTGTACTTCTTTCTTCCCTATTCAAGGACATCGCTCCTTTAAATGTTTTCTGAAGAGAGTTTCCCGCTTTACTTGGTCAATCATACTATCCTCAACATCCCAGTACAAAATCAGTAACAACCACCACCACTACCACCACCCTCCCTTGACACGATAGCCCCCTTCAACTATGGACACATTTCTTTGCTCCTCTTTATAACCAAACTTCTTACTCTCTGCTAACTCCCTCTCATTATTTTTGAAACTACTAAATCAATCTTTCACCATTCCATCCTTACAGCTCCATGCTGCCACATTTAATAAAACATTTCATTCTTACTACTCGATCTATCAGCATCATTCAGCATGTCTGACTGTGCGCTCCTTGAAACACCACACTTACTGGTTTCCTTTGTGGTCTCCTATTTCTTATTTATAAATATTAGCTTGTTCCATGGCTCATTCCTCAGGCTCTTCTTTTTTCTATACTCACTCTCCAGGTGATATAATCCAGTTTCATGGTTTCAAAATTCACTTATAGGCTGGCGTCTCCCCGATTTCTCTCTCTTGAACTCTAGACTCATACCAAATTGCCTACCCGACATCTAGACTTGGATTTCTTTGGCTAATTCCATACTGTCTTGATCACTGTAGATTTCTATTAAGTCTTAAAGTCAGGTAGTCAGTCCACCAAGTCTATTCTTCATTAGTATTGTGTTGGCCGTTCTGGGATTTTTGCCTTTTCATATAAACTTTAGAATCAGTTTGTCCATATCCACAAAATGCTATACTGATTGGGGATGCATTGAAACAATAGATCAATTTGGGAAGAACTGACATCTTAATAATATTGAGTCATTCTATCTGTAAGCATAGAATATTCCTACATTTATTTAGATCATCTTTGATTTCTTTCATCAGTTTTGTAGTTTTCCTCATATAGCTCTTATATATTTTTTGTTAAATTTATACCCATTTCTTTCTTTTTTGTATATAAGTTGTGTTTTTGTTCTCAAATTCCAATTGTTCATTGCTGGTGTATAGAAAATTGACTTTTGTATATTAACCTTGTATCCTGCAACCTTGCTTCATTAGTTCCAGAAGAGCTTTCATAAATTCTTTGGGATTTTCTAGGCAGTCGTGCCATCTGTGAACAAAGACAGTTTTATTTCTTCCTTCTCAATCTGTATACATCTTATTTCCTTTTGTGTCTTATTGCATTACCTAAGACTTCCAGTATGCTGTTGAATAGTAGTAAGAGGGGACAATCCTTGCTTTGGTGCCAATCTTAGAGGGAAAGCATCTAGTTTCTCACCATTAAATAGACATAGTTGTAGGTTTTTTAATAAATGTTCTTTATGAAGTGAGGAAGTTCTCCTCTATACCAAGTTTGCTAAAAGTTTTTATCATGAATATCAGATTTTGTCAAATGCTTTCTCTGTATCTATTGATATGACAGCCTGTTGATATGATGGATTACATTAATTGCTTTTTTAATATTGAGCCAGCCTTATATACCTTATATACCTGTAATAAATACCGCTTGGTTGTGGTGATTGTGTCTTTCAAAAAGGAAAAATGTTTCGTTTCAGCTAAGTTATCAAATTTATGGGTGTAGGGTTGTTCTGAATATTCCTTTATTAGCCTTTTAATGTCCATGAGATCAGTAGTAATGGCTCCTCTTTCATTTCTAATAGCAGTAATTTGTGTCTTCTCTCTTTCTTGGTTAGCCTGGCTAGAGTTTTATCAATTTTATTTATCTTTTCAAAGAACCAGCTTTTGGTTTCATTAATTCTCTCTATTAATTTCTTGTTTTTGATTTCATCGATTTCTCCTTTTTCTTCTGCTTACTTTATATCTAATTTGCTTTTCTTTTTCTAGCTTCCTAAAGTGGAGGGCTTAGATTGATTTTAGATCTTCCTTCTTCTCTACCAAATGCATTTTATGCTGTAAATTTCCCTTTAAGCACTGCTTTTGCTATATTCCACAAATTATAAGTTCTATTTTTATTTAATAAAAATATTTTTAAAGTTTTTTCTTGTGATTTCTTTGACCTATATGCTATTTAGAAGTATGTTGTTTAATCTTAAAATATTTTGTGATTTCCCATTTATCTTTCTGTTATTTGTAGTTTAATTCCATTGTCATCTGAGAGTATACTTTATATGATTTCTATTCTTTATAAATTCATTAAGGTGTGCCTATGGCCCAAAACATGGTCTATCTTGGTTAATATTCCATTCCTGCTCATGGCAAGAATGTGTACTCTGTACAATTAGACTTCTAATAGGCATTCCAATTTAATAGGTTCTAAACTGTATTCTTGATTGCTCTGTCCACTCCACCACCCCCACTAAATCTGTTCCTTCATAATTTTCTCCGTTTTAGTTTACTACGAGTTCATTTTTCCTTCTTTCAGATCCAAAACCTTAGTCATTAGCAGGGCAGTCTCTAGAAGGGTGTAGAGCCCAGGGCAATTCAACCAACTTGCCCAACATAATCATAAAGGAGAGTTTGCTGTTGATATTCACAGGCCCTTTGGAATATCATTAAGGACATCCCCCAAGTATGTGTCCCAGGGCTTTTGCCTTTTTTCTTTCACTTACATGCTGCATGCAATTTTTTCTGCCAAACCCCACTGGTTCTACCTTTAAATTATATTGGAATCCACTACTTCTTAGCACTCTCAAATGCTACCTTAGCAGAGAAACTTTCCCTTATAACCCTTTCTAAAACATGATCTCTCCTGCTTTGTCCTCCATTTCGTTATCCTGCCTCATTTTTCTTAATAGCTTTTATCACAACTAACATCTCATACATTTATTTCTTCTTCTATCTCCTTCTATTAGTGTAAGCTCTACAAGGGCAGAGACCTAGAACAGTGCCTGGCACATAACAGGTACCTAACTATAGTCTATCTTAACTCCAGTTCTCCCTTTCCTGCTGACACAATAATGCTCCTGAAGCACACTTCTGATCATGCCACCATCATAGCTAATGTTTCAAATCCACCTTAGATGGTACCACCTTTAAGAAATCTTTTTTTGGTCTTTCAGGTCAGATGTGATTTCTTCCTCTTTAGTACAATTGTTTCTATATCCGTATTATACCATGGCAGATACAGTATAGGTCCTAGAATCTGATAAAGCTAGTTCTGAATGCAGGTTGTGCCACTTACTACTTTGTTGTTGTTGTTGCCGTCGAGTCGAATTGAGTATTTCTAATCTGGGCCTCAGATTCCTCACCTATAAAGTGGGAATAATGGTAGTACCTTCCTCATTGGGGTTGTGAGGATTAAATAAAATAATACATGTAAAGCACTTAGTAGGTTCCTTTTACATAGTCAGTACTTAACAAATTTCTATTCTTCTTACATTATGTTTTTGAGGAAACTGTGGTGGCATAGTGGTTAAATGCTACAGCTGCTAACCAAAGGGTCGGCAGTTCAAATCTGCCAGGCGCTCCTTGGAAACTCTATGGGGCAGTTCTACTCTGTCCTGTAGGGTCGCTATGAGTCGGAATCAACTCGATGGCACTGGGTTTGGTTTTTGGTTTGGTATTACATTATTTTATACTTATCTGTCCCCTGTTAGACTATACACTCCAGGAAGGCAAATACCATGCTTATTCATTTTTGCATTCCCTAAAATATTTGCCAAAGTAACTGAAAAGAATTAGGAAAATCAGATTTATACAATAAAAATTAAAGTAATGAGTACTTCTTAATCTCTGTTTCTGAAGCAACATAAACTGAAGAACTTTGGGGTGATATTTATTTAGAACAACTATTTGTGAAAGGATGTTGTTATTAGTCGCTATCAAGTCATCCCTTGACTCATAGTGACCCTATGTGTTATAGAGTAGAACTGCTCCATAGGGTTTTATTGGCTGTAATCTTTATGGAAGCAGTTTACTAGGCCTTTCTTCCATGAAGCCACAGGGTGGGTTCGAACCACCAATCTTTAGGTTAGCAGCTGACTGCAAACCACTTGTACCACCCAAGCTCCTCATGAAAAGAAATCTGTTGTTAAATCAGGAAGCTTTTAGTTTTTTTCAAATCTCTATTATAGAATGGTGGCACACTGGTTAAGAACTCGGCTGCTAACCAAAAGGTCAGCAGTTCCAATCCACCAGCTGTTCCTTGGAAACCCTACAGAGCAGCTCTACTCTGGCCTATAGGGTCACTGTGAGCCAGAATCCACTCGATGGCAATGGGTTTTTTTTTTTTGGTTTTATTGTAGAATGGAGTAGAGATAAAAATAGAAACGAACTACTGCCATCTACTGATAACTGATTAGAAATGCATAAATCAATGAAACAGACTGCAGCAACTCAACAGTTTCAACACTCTTTCATTCAAAACATTATATATTGGTACATATTACATGCAAGATATTTTGGAGAATATAAAGATGAATGACCCTGATTGAAAAAAAAAAAAAACTTACAATACCTGAAGTATTTAACAGTAAATATCTCAAACATCACATATTACATAAAACACAATCATTTAGAAAAAATACTTCCAACTAAAAAAGTGGCTTTACAGAAAACAATGCAATGGAAATAGTATAAGAAACCATCATTCTGCTATATAAATGAGCCAACATTTATTGAGTGCTTACTATGTAACACCGCAGTTCTAAGTGTTTTACTGGATTATCTTTTTTCTCTCTCAGAGCAATCCTATAAGTAGAATTACCTATATTTTGTAGATAAGGAAACTGAGACTTGGGGAAATTAGGAAAGTTGTCCAACGTCACACAGCCAAGTAAGAGGGATGGGATTTGAAGCCAAGTAGGATTCAAACTAACATTTATTAGGCACTTAAGATGTACTAAAAAAAAAAAAAAAATTTTTTTTTTTTTATTATGTATTAGGAAGCCCTGGTGGCGTAGAGGTTAAGTGCTATGGCTGCTAACCAAAGGGTTGGCAGTTCGAATCCGCCAGGCACTCCTTGGAAACTCTATGGACCAGTTCTACTCTGTCCTGTAGGGTCGCTATGAGTCGGAATCGACTTGACGGCAGTGGGTTTGGTTTGGTTTGGTAAGATGTACTAAGGTGCTGTGATAAGAATGTTTTGTACATTACCTTATTTGAATTCAAAAGGCAAGCCACTGTTCTAGGCCCTTAGGACAAGATTTTAAAAAGGCCATGGTTCCAGGTTTCAGAAACTCACCATCTGATACCCCTCTCCAAGTAGATGAACAGATTAAAGCAGGATTGTCAAACTTCACTGGGACTTTGAAAGCTTTTGGCTCAGAAGAATCAAAAGGAAGCAATTACATACATGCACTCATGTTACATAAAATATTTTTCATTCTGTGTGAAAAAAGCTGCTGTGTAGACCTGCCAGGCAGCAGAGTATAGTTACATTTGTAATTTTATGTTACCTCTCCTTTAGGGTAGACATTTTACTAGAAAATAGGAAAAGAAGAATTATGTGGTAATTTTCACATAAGTGTGAAATGGTTATTTCATAAATGGGAAAGGGAATTCAATATCCAAAACTGATGTTGGAGACTGGGGAGGCTAGAAAATTAACCTGGGGAAAGACAAGATGAGATAAAAGGGATTCCTGGAATCAAAGGAATTTTAAATTATAGCATGTATTCATCATAAGTATGATGGAATCAGATTTGGATGGTTCAATTCCAAGAAATAAAATAGAGAGGGATAATGGGGAAATGATTCTTATTCTAAGTGTGAATAAGAATAATGATATATGCTTCAGGTAAAACAGACTTTAGGTCTTTCAACCACATGTTTTTAAAAGAAGTTATAATGTCTTCAGAGTCATCCAAAAGTAATTAATTAAATTAGAGTCATTAAAAATTTATTATATGCCTATTATACGCCAGAAGCTGCTAAAACTAGGGGCTACTCCCTTTTCTGGCCAGGCACTGAGATTAAAGTTTCAGGGCGATGAGAACAGGAACCAGAGGGTTTACACTGTTTTTTAACTCCTATCCAAAACAATATAAGCAAGATTCACACATTACTCACACTGCTCCTGGCTTTCTACCAAAGACTGGATTTCCCTGCATGTGTGGACAGTACCACACTACCAAATTATCTCTTGTTTCTGCATGTAGACATGTAGGGATTGGTCTGCAGCCTAAATTCAGGCTTTAACCCTTTTGTTACCAAATTTTTATTAAAAAAAATTTTTTTTTGATGGTATGTATTTTCAGTATTAGAATGCATGCTTACTAACCGAATGTGTTTAAATTTTTGGTTGGCAGTATGGATTTTGAGAAATATGATCTGGCAATGCTATACACCAATGAGACTATTGGCACTGTGGCACGACTGATCTGTGGCATGACAGCACGCCAATGGGAACTGTTGTTGTTAGGTGCCGTTGAGTCAGTTCTGACTCATAGCAATGCCTTTCCAAAAAAAAAAACCTACAGCACTCCCTAACTATCACACAGGAAAGTCATAATTATGCTTGTAAGCCTTATCTCATGAAAGAGAGGAAAAACAGGTAAAAGTTTATAAAACTAACACATCCAGAAAGCATCACTTAATAGAATGCTCAAAGTACACAACAGTGAGGCTCCAACTCAGGTCTGCAGAGCTTCACACATTTCAAAAGGGATCTACCTTGACCCTAAACACATTAGAATGGGAAATGCCTTGCCAATGAGGTGCAGAGGCATAAAACATGGCTGGCAAATGAAAAAGGAATGACCAGATAACTGCTGCAAAAGGTGCCTACCTCTGGGATGGAAAATTAAAGGCCCTCGGTGAAATATAGTTATAACCCCCTTGTCTTATTTGGGATGTAACAGCAAGACTTTTTTCTGTTCTCTAAACACGCAAGCATAATTTCTAAACCAAGAAGAGCTTTTAACAAGGAACTTTGCAGATGTTATATGTCTTTTTCTGGAAAGATCCATAAACCTTAGTGCAAACTGCTTAAAAGCAACTGTTCACAGTATTTTTAGCTTCCATTTGTTCTCATGAGAAGATTTACACGGTGATGTAACAGCCTAGTTTTCAACTACTCAACAACAAAAAGACAACCTAATTAAAAAATTGGCAAAGCACATGAACAAACATTTCACCAAAGAGGGCATTCAAGCAGCTAATAACCACATGAAAAGATATTTGTGATCACTAGCCATCAGAGAAATGCGTATCAAAGTTACAATGAGACACCCTATCACCCCTGCAAAAAATGGCACTGATCAAAAAACAGAAAACAAATGCTGGCAAGGTTGCGGGGAGACTGGAACCCTGTTCTACTGCTACAGGGACTGTAAATTGGTTTAACCACTATGGAAAATGGTATGATGTTTCCTAAAAAAACTAGAAATGGAAATACCCTATGATCCAGCAATCCCAAGCCTAGGTATATACACCCTGGAGAACTAAAACTACCGACACGAATAGATATATGCACACCTATGTTCATCGTAGCATTACTCACGATAGTAAAAAGGTGGACACAGCCTAACTGCCCATCAACAGATAAATGGATTAACAAACCGTGGTACATACACACAATGGAATACTATGTGGCCATAAAGAATACAACGAGTTCTCAAAATATGCTATAATGTGAATGAACCTGGAGGACATTATGCTGAGTAATGTAGGTCAATCACAAAAAAATACTGTATGATCTCGCTAATAAAGAAAGATAAGAATAGGTATACTTATAGAAAGTGGCATTCTTTGGTGTGTACCAGGGATGGGAGAGAGATGGCGACAGAGAATCACTTTCTAGATAGTAGATGCTTGTTAGTTTTGGTGACGGGTAAGGCAATACTGAATAAGGGTGAAGTCAGCACAACGTGACCAAGGTAAAAGATGACATTAAGAAGTACACAGAATAAAGGATGGCTTTGGTAAAAGCCACAACATATACAATTTTGCAACAAAAGTAATCAGCACCAAAAAATGTGTGTGGCTACATAGGTAGCTATGTATGCCTATATACATATAGGTAAGCACACA
Source organism: Loxodonta africana (assembly GCF_030014295.1). Classification (NCBI taxonomy): domain Eukaryota; kingdom Metazoa; phylum Chordata; class Mammalia; order Proboscidea; family Elephantidae; genus Loxodonta; species Loxodonta africana. The sequence continues at coordinate 62,900,055 of NC_087358.1, forward strand.
AATGTGTGTGCATGTATAGGCGTACCTTAAGACAAAATTATATATGTTTGTATGTGCTACACATATATTCATATATAAAATAAAGCACATAGGGGCACACAGTTATGGATACTTTCTAGATATAACCAAATACGTTGCAGGACTGGGTTACTGGGTTTGGGGCTTCAGACCATCGTCTCAAGGGAGCAATTTGGTCAACTGGCATAATATAGATCATAAATATAACATTCTACATGGTGAGTAGTGTCTAGGGTCTTAGAAGCTTGCGAGCAGCTGTCTAAGATACAACCAAAGACTCAAAAAAGAAACTAGTCTACAGGACTAATAGTCTACACAAACTATGGTGTCACCTACCTTGAGACCAGAAGAACTAGATGGGGCCTGGCTACCACTACTGACCATTCCCACCAGGGACACAATAGATGGTCCCAGACAGAATGGGAAAAAAAGGAAAAGCAAAACTCAAATTCCTAAAAAAGGCCAGACTTACTGGACCAGTAGAGACTAGAGGAACCCCCAAGACTATCGCCCTGGGATCCCCTTTAAACTTGGAACTCAAACAACTCCTGGAGGTCACCTATCAGCCAGAAGACAGAGTGGCTCATAAAATAAGCATTACCCACGAGTACTATTCTCCTCAAAACAATCATCTAAATGAGACCTAACAGTCAACATTTAACCTAGGCCAAAGATGAAAAGGTAAAGGGGGACAAGGAAGCTAGATTAAGGGAAAAAGAACAACCTGAATGGAAATAATGAGAATGCTGACACATTGTGAAGTGTAACCAATGTTACTGAATAACATGTACAGAAACTGTTAAATAAGAACCTAATTTGCTATGTAAATTTTCTCCAAAATCACAATATTTAAAAAAAAAACCCTCTTAGGATTTCCTCAGTGGTTACCCTTAATGGCCACACATTATCTCTGCCCTCAAAATGCTTTCCTCTCTGGGAGAAATGGACACATAGTCAAAAAATTAAAATGTATAAGTACAGTAGAAGTTCCCTTAGTCAACTTCTATTTAACCTGTCATCAATTAATCTGAATTATTTTCTTTGTAAATCATAAGTAGCTAATGCCCATATCACACTGAACGCTCAGGGCTAGTAAGCTATTCTCTAGTGAGCCTGTTTGCTTCTGCTCCTACCAGTTGGATTCTACAATCTTACAATGAGTTACGTGTTTGTTCCCAAACCTGTTTATGCCAGTTGTACTTGTTATTTTGCTTTCATAATATTTTAGGTAATATGTAAACCAACGAAATAGCTTGAAAATAGTTTGTTTCTTTAAAAATCATATTTCATATTCTGGAAAGACCCAATAAAGGTAAGTTGTGTGTGTGTGTAATACAATGCTAAGAGATTAAAAAGAGGAAATCTGCACTCAGATTCACAAGTGCCTTTAAGTTGCTTTCCTCTTAAAAAAATCAAATCTGGGGAAATCTTAGCTGATGGTATGGTTTATACAAAAGAGACAATGCAGAACTCTAATGAGCAGAACATGTGGAAAGAAAAGGCCTTGGCTTTTCTCAATCGATTGGCAAATGGGCATACAGTTATTTGTTATAGGGTAAAATAAAAATGTTTGAAAGGATATTGTTTCATGATTCTCTGGTTTAACCCACTTTTTTCTTTTTTAAATCAGCTTTATATAATTTATAAACCACAAAATTCATTCTTACGAAGTGTACAATTCAATGTTTAACTGACTTTTCCCAATTTTTCCATAAAAAAAGAAAAAAAAATTTTTTCCAGTCTGGGTTCAGACTGCATCTATGAGAAGGCTTCTTCTCATATATGAAATGCTAAAGCAGCAGCAGGTATTATGCTGGTGGAGGAGAAGCTTTCAGATAAGGTTGTGTTTGAGTTTGAAGAGTCTTGAATAACAAGCAGCTGTTATTAAACTTAAACTGGCCAATTAAGAGAATGGTGCTCTAAGTAGAGGAACAGCACACGTAAAGGATAAAATGGTGTGACCCCTCTGCTGGCCGGCTGGCTTGAGAATAGGGCAGTGATTTTGTTCAAACCTAATTACGGATCTGAATCATCTGTAATGCCGTTTGTTACACAAAACAAAACAAAGTAAAACATGCCCTGGCAGGACTCCCAGAGTTTCTAATTCAATGTACATCTGGGGTGGGGTCTTGCATTTATTGTTTTAAAAAGTTCCACTAGTTGTTCTGTTGTGCTACCAGGATTGAAACCCCTTGAATGGGGTGAGTGGGGAAGGGTAGAAGAATACAGAAGATGAGGCTACATAGTTGTCTATGACTGGATCGTGAAAGGAAGTGCTATGTAAGTACAGTATGACAATAAAATTTCTCTTCCCTGACAGCTTCACTATTTAGAAAATTTTTTTTTCTTTTTTAGTTTTTGACTACCACTACTGTTGCACAAAAGAAAATGAATTTCCACCATCTGAAAAAACAGGATGTTTTAAACCTATTTTAAATTAAGACCTCCGTTTTACTTGAGGTCATATTTAATACAAAACAAACTCAGGACAGAGAATGTACTTTCTGCTCAGGAAGTTTACTATCTACCACTCAGAGTTCTTAACAAACATCCAGCAAAAACAATGACAAGGCAAATACTGATGAAAACATCTGCCAGGAACATTGAAATGTGGGTTCCTATTTGAAACTCTGGTAGGGTAGTGGTTAACAGCTAGGGCTGCTAACCAAAAGGTCAGCAGTTTGAATCTACCAGATGCTCCTTGGAAACCCTATGGGGCAGTTCCACTCTGTCCTATAGGGTCACTATGAGTCCAAATCGACTCAACAGCAACAGGTTTATCTATTTATTTATTTATTTTGGTTTTTGGGTTCCTATTCACGGTTGGTGATCCCATTCTCTGGTCAACTGGAAGCACTTGCCTACCTTCAAGTGCTCTTCTAAATTGCTAAATTTCCGAGATTCTTTTTCTTCCAGGTAAAGCTTCTTCAGCATTTATCATCTGATAAATCTTTACCCAATAAAGATAAATGGATTCTCTCCTTCCATCATAACCAGTTGTCATGGATTGAATTGTGTTCCCCCAAAATATCTGTCAACTTAGTTGGGCCAGGAGTCCCAGTATTGTGTGACTGTCCACCATCTTATGTGATTTCCCTATGTGTTGTAAATCCTATCAGCATGATGAAATGAGATGAATTAGTGGCAACTGATGAAATACACAAGATTAGAAAGCGTCTTAAGCCAATCTCTTTGAGATATATAAGAGAAAAGCAAGCAGAGAGACAGGAGGACCTCATACCACCAAGAAAGCAGAGTGTGTCCCTTGGACCTGAGGTTCCTGTGCTGAAATGCTCCCAGACCAAGGGAAGACTGTTGACAAGGACCTTCCTCCAGAGCCGGCAGAGAGAGAACGCCTTCCCCTGGAGCTGGCACCCTGAATTTGGACTTCTAGCATACTGGACTGTGAGAGAATAAACTTCTCTTTGTTAAAGCCATCCACTTGTGGTATATCTGTTATATCAGCACTGGATGATTAAAACATCAGTTCACCAGGAAGCACCCTTTCTCCTACTCTTTGAAGACTAGATATCTTTTTCTTAACAACAGCTCGTGCCTTCCATATGGTAACTGCTCAATATTTTAAATAAATCCTTGTACTCTTTGAAGATCTAATTTGCCCCTTTATCACAATTTTAAGGGTTAAAAATTTCCTACTAAAAAAACCAAACCAAAAACCCATTGCCGTGGAGTGGCTTCCGAGTCATAGCGGCCCTATAGGACAGAGTAGAACTGCCCATAGGATTTCCAAGGAGCGGGTGGTGGATTCGAACTGCCGATCTTTTGGTTAGCAGCCAAGTTCTTAACCACTGCGCCAGCAGGGTTCTAATTTCCTACTAGGAAATCTGTCAATCCAAGTGAAGAAGCAGTAAGGACTGCTGGTCCTGTCAACAAGAAAGGCAAAATGTGAAAAAAGGCGAACAAGGACCATCAACTTGTTCTTGGGAAAGTCAAAACAAACTATTAAACAAGTTCCCCCAAGGACGCCCTTTGCTGGCACTCTGGAGGGGACTAACTGCCAAATGCTAACGTGAGAAGCTTCGCAGGTCTGGGCTCTGGTGAGTAACCCAAAGTCGTGACCACGCTGCTAGCTCAGCGAATCCTCCCAGAGCAACTGCAAGAGCGGACTTCCAGGGAGCTCCTGAAGGGGTTCCCGCTTGCGAAAGGGAGCCTGCGGCTGCGGTCCTGGACCGCAGAGGCGTTACCACCACGCCCGCCGCCCCGCGCCCCGCTCGGGTCCCGCCTTCTACTCCCCCTCGCGGCCCCGCCGTTCCCGCCCGCCGCCCCGCGCCCCCTCTCCCTCCCGGCCCCGCCTGTCAGCCTTCCCCGCTGCCTGCCCCCGACCCGCCTGGCTCCGGCCAGAGGGCCCTTCCGCGGCTCTGGTTCCTCTTCCTCTTCTCGCCTCGGTAGGGCCGCGGGCTGCAAGCTCGACGGGACGCCCTGACCCGGAACTGCTGAGCCGGCCGCCGACGGGCGGGCGATTGGCTCATCCCGGGATTCCCCTGTGCGCGGGCTCGGCTCTCGGCGTCCGCACGGTGCACGCGCGGCGGTCGCAGCTCAGCCTCCAGACCTCTGTTCCTCCCTGCAGCCCGCCGGCCGCACCCCTGCCCTCCGCTGCCTGCGGGAACCCGTACCTCGGCGGGCGTTCAGCAAGAAGCCCCGGCTGATGCCAGGCGGGGGTCCCGTCCGTCCGCGGTGAGGTGAGGTGAGGTGGTGTGAGGTGGGCGTCACCACCAGAGGACAGAGCTGCTGGGGCCCGGCTTATCGCTCCAGGTGACACGCGCGCAGCTTCCAGGTTTCATTCAGACTGAGGGCGATACCGGGGGTGGGGGAGACCCCAAATCTTAACGGACCTTGGGGAGTGCGAGAAGGCAAGGACAGGCGCAACAGCCTTGAGTGTGTGTCTCTCCGTTAAAAGTCTCACAAGAGGGCGATGAGTAGGCAATGGGGGTGCCAGGGCAGGTGGAGATTTGCATCCTGAAGCCCCACTGACCCGGGCACACGTATGAGGAGCAGGGACCGGGCGACAACAGAGCAAAGCGATGGGCAGAGCACAGACACATTTTCTTGGGATTTAAAAAGCAGAGGCAAGGGCGGAGGTCACCCCACCACCACCACCACCCCGCTTCTCTTAGCGTTTTGCAAACTGGAGAAATGAACTTAAGCGGGAGCCTTATGGGAGAGGGGATGGAGGTTGGGAGTGGTGTCAGGGGGCAACTGCCCTTGGCAGAGGGAGGCCAGCAGCAAGGTGGAGGTGAGAAAATCTGCCTGGGGAGGATGTATAGGAAAGTACTTAGGAAGCAATCGCTTTTGTGAAATTGCCAAGCCTGGTTGTTGTTGGGTACCCTCCAGTCCATTCTGATGCACAGGGACCCCCACATGTTAGAGCAGGACTGCCCCATAGGGTTTTCTGAGTTGTAGTTTTATTGAAGCAGATTGCCAGGTCTTTGTCCCATGGAGCCCTTGGGTGGGTTCCAGCCGCCAACCTTTGGTTAGCAGCTGAGCGCTTAACCGTTTGCACTACCAGGAGTACCGTGTAAATCTAAAAAACCAAACCCATTGCTGTCTAGTCGATCTCGACTCACTGTGTAAATCTTGAAGGGAAATTTATCAGTCTTTTCAGCTTTTATCTTTCCTTAAAAAATGTGGTTTTCAGGTGCAGCTCCATTTAACCTGGTGAACTTAAGGCCCTGATATTTCATATGAAGGGATGTGACCTAACATGCCAATCATGTTAGGATTAATGACATATCACATGGGTTGACACCCTGTAATTAAAAGGAGGACTTCGTTTAAGTCAACAAGTAATAGTCTACTTGAAATTTGTTGTATATATGCATAGGAATTGTTCTGCTGGAAAGATGTATAAAAACTTGCACAAGACAGATTAAGAGATTGCTTTCCATTGATTATCATGACTCTCTTTTGACAAATAGTAGGCTAGGTTTTCTGGGAGAAGTCCATCCTTAACATTTCACCGGTTACATTTTCAGATGAAAGCAAATTCTTTTTTATTTAGCCACAATTTTCTGCTATAACCATAGGAAGATTGATACAATTTTACGTCCTTATTTATGCTAATTATTCTTGAACAGGTGACTTATTTGGCGCAAAAGTCTTCTTTGAAGAACTTTCTACAATACTGAAGGATGGCAGAAGCAGTGTTGGTTGATCTGTTTGGTTTGAAATTAAACTCTCAGAAAAACCATCAGCAGACATTACTGAAAGCTTTGAATGCTGTCCGATACCACCATGCTGCCAGTGCCAAGTTCTTTTGCATAATGTGTTGCGGTAACATCAACAGCGAAAAGGATGACGAATGTGGTAATTGTGAACTAGAAACAAACAATGGGTTATCCTTTCTTTTGAGAGAATTTGAGACTTTTAGCAATTCCAGCATAGTTGCCACCCTGTATACCATTAAACAGAAAATTGATGAAAAAAACCTGAGCAGAATTAAGGTAATTGTACCTGTGTACAGGAAGACATTAATGAAGGCTTTTATTGATCAACTCTTCACTGATGTTTACAGTTTTGAGTTTGAAGATTTACAGATGACTTTGTGGGGAGGCCTCTGGAAACAGTCCAATGAAATAAACATGATTACAGCTCAAGAATTAGAAGAAATCCAGAATGAAATAAAAACATATTTGAGAAGTCTGCCCCCACTGAAAGGAGAGTTAACCATTATCACATCTCCTTTGATTCCAGGTATATTAAACACTATCTGTTGTTTTTAATGTGTACGTGAAAAACCAGCCGTTCTTTAGAGGTTGTTCACCTCTTTTTTTCCTTCCTTCTTTTATTGACGGTTGTGGGTTTATGGGATTTTGCATTACTTGCACCATGATGTGTCAAGAGGTAGAGAATGGCCATCAGCACCGTCAAAGCCACACTGAATAAATAAATTAGCTTTATGTACATTCAGCTCTAAGACAAATCCTTCAGTCCCCCTTTAAAATTAGATTTATGAGCCTGAGCACCTTCTGTTTAGAAATTCTGCAACCTCAATTCATTGAAGTGATCATAAAAGAGTGAAATTTATTTATTTTTGCTTCTTAAGATTTTATTTATTTTATTGTGCGTTAGGTGGAAGTTTACAGAGCAAATTAGTTTACAGAGCAAATTAGTTTCCCGTTTGATAGTTTGTACATAAAGTGTTCCATGACATTGGTTTCATTCCCCATAATGTGTCAGCACCCTTCCCATTTCCTAGGTTCCCCATTTCCGTTCACCCTGTTTTTCAACCCCTTTCTGCCTTCTCATCTTTACCTGTGGGCAAATGTTGCCCTTTTGATCTCACATCATTGGTTGTTCTAAGGAGCACATTACTTTCCGTGTTAGTGTGTATTTTATGGGCCTGTCTATGGTTTGACCGAAAGGTGGTCCTGGGAACGGCTTCAGTTCCAGTTCAGAAGGGTGTCTTAGGGCAGTAATATTGGGGGTTCCTCCAGTCTCTGTCGGACCAGTAAGTCTGGTCTTTTCTGCGAATTTGATTTTTTATTCTACGGTTTGTCTCCTGTTCTGTCTGGGACCCTCTGTGTGATCCCAGTCAGAGTGGCTGGTAGTGTTAGCCAGGCACTACTAGTTCTTCTGTTTTTGGAGTTGTATAGGCTGTGGTTCATGTGGTCCATTAGTCCTTTCGACTAATTGCTCTCTTGAGTCTTTGGTTTTCTTCACTCTCATTTGCTCTTAATGGTAAGAGACTGATAGCTGTATCTTAGATGGCCATTTGCAAGCTTTTAAGATCCCAGATGCTACTCACCAAAGCAGGATGCAGAACTTTGTCTTTATGAGCTATGTTGTGCCAATCGACGTAGATGTCCAGAGTCTATGATCTGTCACCTTTGAGCCTAGGAACTTTTTCCCATGAGGTGTTTAGTTATGTCCAAGAAGTCACCCTGACTGTGACCCCAGTGTGCTCTATTGTCTATAGTAGTACGTAAGCAGCACCTACAGTTATGTATGTAGAAATATCCATCATTAAACCTCTATCTGCAGGTGGGTGTGCTCCCTTACACCCTCCCACATCTTTTGGCATACCTATCTACCTGTGTATCCATTCACAAGTTAATACTATTGTCGCAGGATTGTCTACGCCATAGTAATTACCGTTGTTACTCTTTGTTCTTGTGGTCCTCTCAATGTCCTTCCATGCCTTGGTCACATTTTGCTGACTTCTCCCATATTGTGTATTGCCTTTCCCTTCACCAATATTACCATGCGTCTTCTATCTACTTGGTAATTTTCCCTCCCTTCCCCTCCCGTCCCTGGTAATAACCATTAAAGAATTTTCTTTTTTTCTGTGTGCAAAACTTTTCTTGTTCCTTTGTAATAGTGGTCCATACAATGTGTGTCCTTTTGTGGTAGGCTTATTTCACTCAACCTGATGTACTCCAAATTTATCCATGTTGTGATATGTTCCACAGATTCATCATTATTCTTTATTGTTACGTAGTATTCTGTTGTGTGTATGCATCACAGTTCCTTAATGCATTCATCTCTCGATGGGCACTTAGGCTGTTTCCAGCATTTTGCTATTGTGAATAATGTCACAATCAACATGGGTGCGCATATGTTGACTCATGTAATGGCTCTTACTTCTATAGGATATATACCTAGGAGTGGAATTATTGGGTCATGTGGTATTTCTATTTCTGCCTTTTTAATGAAGTGCCGTACCGTTTTCCATAGTGGTTGTACCATTTTACATTCCTATCAGCAATCTCCCCGCAACCTCGCCAACATTTGTTATTTTCTGTTTCTTTGATTAGTGCCAGTACCATCAGGGTGAAATGGTATCTCATTGTAGTTTTGATTTGTATTTCTCTAATGTCTAATGATTGCAAGTATTTCTTTACGTGTTTGTTAGCTGCCTGAATGCCTTCTTTGGTGAAGTATCTACGCATATCCTTTGCCCATTTTTTAATTGGGTTGTCTTTTTCTTGTTGAGGTGTTGAAGCTTTCTATACATTTTAGAGATTAAACCCTTGTCAGGTATGTCATCATAGCCAAATTTTTTTTCGGGTCTGTAGGTTCTCATTTTACTCTTTTGGAGAAGTCTTTTGGTAAGCTTAAGTGTTTAGTTTTTAGGAGGTTCCGTTTATCTAGTTTATCTTGTGCTATTTGTGCGTTTTAGTTATGTTTGGTATTGTATTTATGCCATGGATTAGGGCCCCTAGCATTGTCCCTGGAAACCCTGGTGGCATAGTGGTTAAGAGCTACAGCTACTAACCAAAAGGTTGGCAGTTTGAATCCACCAGGCACTCCTTGGAAGCTCTATGGGGCAGTTCTACTCTATCCTGTAAGGTTGCTCTGAGTTGGAATCAACTGGACAGTAATGGGTTTTTTTTTTTTTGTCATTGTCCCTATTTTTCTTCAATGATCTTTATAGTTTTAGGTTTTATCTTTTGGTCTTTGATCCATTTTAAGTTAGTTTCTGTGTATGGTGTGAGGTGTGGGTAAAAGTGAAATTTAAAATAATCAATCTTCTTACTTAAAATACATTTACTATGAGCTGTATGCTGTTGGGTGGAAATCCTGGTAGTGCAGTGGTTAAGTGCTATGGCTGCTAACTAAAAGGTCAGCATTTGAATCTACCAGGCGCTCCTTGGAAATTCTATGGGGCAGTTCTACTCTGTCCTGTAGGGTCGCTATGAGTCAGAATCGACTTGATGGCAATGGGTTTGGGTTTTTTTGGATATGCTGTTGAGCATACAAAGACAAATAGGACAGAAGATATTTTTTGATGAGCAATAATCCCATAGAGAACATAAAACAGAGTAGTATGTAATAATACTTTTAAGGTACAAAGTGCTGTAGAAATTAGAAACGATATAAGGAAGTGAAGATTAAAATGAGCAGGGTGTGTCTTATGGAGAGACTGGGTTTTATAATGCTTTACAATCCATTGTATGGCATTCTTTTTTAATCTTCACTACTTGTCTTCCAACAGATATTTTCATACATGGATTTACTACAAGAGCAGGTGGGATCTCTTACCTACCAACTCTCAGCTCATTAAATCTCTTCAGTAGTTCCAAACGGAGAGATCCCAAGCCAGTTGTTCAAGAAAATCTGCGTAGGTTAGCAAGTGCTGCAGGATTTAATGCAGAGAAATTTTACCGAATAAAGGTAAACTTTTGCTTCATATTGTGCAAGGTCTAAAGTACATTCTTGACTTGGCCAGTGACTACATGGACTTTAATCAAGCCGTTTAACTTTTGCGTCTGGTGTTTCTCTTAAAATTTTAGGATAATGTTTGTGTTATGTATATCTGAACACCACAGCCTAAATATCAGTTCCGTGGTATATATATTGCTCCTGGCGCTCCTCACTTCTAAAAATACAGCTAATTCTCAGGGAGTATGGTACCACTGCCCTTTTTCCTTTAGAAAGAAGGGGACTAAACGGTGATGGGAAAAGGCCATTATTTTCTTAACACTAAGAGAAACTAGTGTCACAATTGGTGAGATTGGAACAATGCTGTGTTGCTTTCAGAATTCTTATTTATCTGAATCTAGGAAAAAGTAGGAATGTTACTGATTTAATAATTAATTTAACTTCCTCCATTAAAGTAGTGCATCATAGAAAGTGCTACGAGTAGAGATAAACACATCTCCTGCAGGAGGTGTTGATGATGGACTTGACTGGATTTTTAAAATATTCAGAGATTATAATATCAAAAGTTTAAAAGCATTAAATGATAAGTAAATTTGATGTTTTACCATGTGTTGTTGTTGTATGCCGTTGAGTCTGTTCCGACTCACAGCAATCCTATAGGACAGAGTAGAACTGCTCCATAGAGTTTTCTAGGCTGTAACCTTTACGGGAGCAGATCACTAGGTCTTTCCTCCCGTGAAGTTCCTGGTAGGTTCAAACCACCAGCCTTTCAGTTAGCAGCCGAGCGGCTTTAACCGTTGTACCCAGGGCTCCTTCTGTACCGTATATAAAACCCACTGCCGTCGAGCCACTTAACCACTACCGTATATAAAAAGTGGTATATTTAGTGAAAGCTAGTAATCTTAAACTGGTTTCATTATTTTGTACTGAAATGAATACTGAAAAAGCTTATGGTATGATAAAGCCCACTTTCAAAATATTTTTATTATATGCCTTTGGTATTAGACCGATCATGCCAATGACGTCTGGATTATGGGAAGGAGGGAGCCTGAATCTTATGATGGAATAACCACAAATCAGAGAGGGGTCACAATAGCGGCTCTTGGTGCTGACTGTATACCAATGGTTTTTGCAGATCCTGTCAAAAAAGCATGTGGGGTTGCTCACGCTGGTAAGTATACTCAATCATTTAGAATCTTCTTAATTTTTATAGTATTGGAAAAACTGTACAGTAAAACTTGCAAAAGCCAGAACCTGTGTAAGGTAGACACTTTGACAGGTGCAGTCTAGTTGATCCAATTATCCTCCAAAGATAAGAGTGAAGAAGAATTTTTTAGATACTACATTGTTGGAGGTTCAGACCTATCTGGCGGCTCTGCAGAAGAAAGGCCTGGTTATCTGCTTCCATAAAGACTGTTGTTGTTTTTGTTGTCAATTGCCATCAAGTCGATTCGGACGCTAAGAAAACCCAGGGGAGCAACTCTACTGTCTAACACATGGGGTCACCATGAGTTGGAATCAACTTGACGACAATAGGTTTATATTATGTTAAGGTTATAGAATTTTGTTTTCTGGAAGTATTTTAAAATCGTATTTAGACTATGAGTGGATACGATTCTGTGTGAAATGAGGAATAACCTTTCTAATTCCCTTCTGCTTATAAATCTATGCCTGCTTTAGTTTTTAGACCGTAGATGAGAAAGTGATGTGTTTTTCTTTTGATCTAGCTAAATTAATGGAATGGGATGACTAAAAGTCAGGTTTGCCATATGGTGTTGTTGAAAGTTATTTTAAATTTGAATCTCAGTTCCTGGAAATAAAATGGGAATATTATTTGTTACTAAACCTATTCTTAGATTTCTGTCTTTGGTAACTGGATGAGAGCAAGAATAAAGAAAATGGTCTGATATTAGAAAAACCATGGGATCCATTGGAAAGGAAAGTTTGGCAAATGCGGAGGGGTGTGAAAAGGGACTGTTAATTGAAATAGAACAGGTTTATTTTATTATAAAAAGTGAGGGGGTGAGAGAGAAGGCTTAAGAGAGTATAAGCCCAGAGGAAACTTGAAGGATAAGATATTTCTAAAAGGAAGTGGAAGGGAACTCTCATTAAGTGTCTTTTCTTTACCAGATACTTTATACAGTGTATCTCATTTAAAAACCAGTACAAAAAAAAAAAGTACTATAATATAATAATTAATTTTGCGATGCATATAGTATTTTGGGGCTTTGAAAACATAAAGTAACGCTGTTCATTTTTAACTTAAATGTAAATTAAGGTGAAATTTTGTTGTGTTTTAACTTCCCTTTCATCTTTTTCTTCCTGTTTACTAGGTTGGAAAGGTACTTTGTTAGGTGTTGCAATGGCTACAGTGAATGCTATGATAGCAGAATATGGCTGTAGTTTGGAAGACATTATTGTCGTACTGGGCCCTTCAGTAGGACCTTGCTGTTTTACTCTTCCAAGGGAATCAGCAAAGGCATTTCATAACCTTGATCCTAAATGCGTACGACTGTTTGACTCGCCAGATCCCTATATTGACATTCGTAAAGCCACCAGGTACGTTTGATTTCTTTCTGGTTCTGCAACTTTGGTTATTGCTTCTGAAGTCAAAGCCATTTCAGAAAACTATTCAGGAAAATTCAGGTGGTAGACATTTAAAAAGCTGATATACATATATTCACAAAAACTTACTTTCTATATGAAATCCATCGTCATTTCAGTTGACTATCTGGCATCTCTTATTGACTTAAGAGTGAAGGAAGAAACAGTTGGCATATAGTTTTATGAGGTCTTCTTTTTCTTCACATGTAAATTTAGCATGTACTTTACTTCACAATCATTCCTCAGCTAAATTCTCCTAATTATAATAAACGATGAGGAAGCTAATGTTTTTTATATGATTCTTATTCTCTAACTAGAAGGATATATTTCTTAATAAAGATATTAGATAATATAAACACACATTTTCAAGGTGTATGTTTATGGTGTCTTGAATTTATGAAATTTTCCTGTGAATATCTGTTGAAAGAATACTTGTCATTTCTGCAAAGGAAAATTGCTGTCTAATTTGAATCATGCTTCTCTTCCATTCAGCCAAACCTTGCCCATATTCTGCCTCATTTAGTATATAAGTATAGAGAATTGAAATTGATTTTTAAATGTGACTTGTGGAGTGGAATAAGTATCACTAATTTGTAGTCATATTTCATATAAAGCATTTATGGCGAAACAAGTTTTCCTGTGCAAAATCCAGCTGATAGGTGGAAAGGAGATGGTAGGGCCGGATGACTAAAACTCATGTTGTGTCCGAATCCAATGAATCCCATCTACAAATACCTGGTAACTTTGAAAGTTTCCACTTGACTAAGTAACTGATTATAAAATTCTGTATCCAGGTCATGTCTGCTGGACAATATGGAAGGATGTCCAGTTCATGTATGACAAATGCTAATAAAATCTACCATTTCCTGGCTAGTCCGTGTAACTGAACAGCAATTTACATCGTTCCAAGCAGATTTTCCCAGAACTCTTTCATACTGATATCTTTACTTTTTTCATACAGTTTTGGCTATTGGTAAAACAAACTCATGCTATCTTTTGAAACATTTTTATTCTTAGGGTACTTCTAGAACGGGGAGGAATTCTTCCACAGAATATTCAGGACCAGAACCAGGATCTCGACCTCTGTACATCCTGCTATCCCAACAAGTTTTTCTCCCATGTTCGAGATGGCCTTAGTTTTGGTACACAGATTGGCTTCATATCCGTTAGAGAATGAGGTACAGTTAGGTTCTCTCTCAATCCCTCTCTCTGTCTTTTAACCTTCCCCTCACCCTGTTTTTAAAAATAATTGGTTAGGGAATTTTAAGGGACTATTCTTTTTTTTTTATTCATGCTAACCTAGTAACCAATTAAATTTAGCTTTGCCCCTTTTTTTCCTGCAGGAAAAATTAAGTTTCTACTTTTTAGAGAAGCAATAGTGGTAGAAAATTTCATTTTCTGTGGCATACTCTATTCTAACAAGCTCCACTGCTTTTCCTGGTTAGGCCTAGATATGTTGGCAGCACAGAAATAAAGTATTCTTTAAAAATTCCTGTATGTATTCTCCTTATGTTTTTTATGTACTTGATATCTGTACATTTCCTAGTATAATGTGCCTATGTCTTTATTTTTTTTAATTTGATTTTTAAAGAGAAATCTCTGCATAGGGGCAGATAAAGAACATTAATATTAACAATACTTGTATAATGCATAACAGTTGCAAAACTCTGTCATGTGCTATGAGGAAAAATGAGAAATAAGAACAGGGTGCTGAATCTAGAAATCAAGAGACAAGAATGAATGTCACTAATGGACTGTAAGGTGTGTGCAGGCAAGTCCCTAGGTGACTGTGGTCTGGAACTTTATCTGCAAGGTCAGTGGAGTTACTTAGATGCCCTTTAAGCCCTTGATTGTTTAGTTGAGCACTGTGAATTTGTTAGTAATCACTTGAAGAGAGACTGAAACATTGGTTTTTATCTTCTTCATATTTCTATCACTTAGACTTCTGCCAAGGGAAGAGGCAGGGTTCTAAGCCGTACAATATTCCAACCTATTGGTTCGCTTAAGTAATCTAACTTTTGGTTGATGTTCAACCAAGTAATTTTATACTCCTAAATGGAACTAGACTGACAGTTGTAAGAGAGTCAAAAGAGTAAGTACAACACTGAGAATAGGAATGGGAACCCCTCAACTACTCTAGACCAGAATCACGTGGGCTCTGTATAGTCTTTTGATAAAGGCATCATCACAGCATCTTCTTAATGCCAGTTTTAAAATTTTAATGACAACTTACTAATAACGGATAATTTTATGTATGGATATTGAGATTGATAAATATAACATTTCATGACTGGTTTTTATGTGTGAAATTCTAAATTCTAGAATAATGAGAAATCCTCAAATACACAGGCTGGCTTGGTTTTCAACTAGATTGCCAACTGTCTGCAAGGGATGGGCCAGTTTTTTTCAGTAAAGGTTCATGTAGTAAATATTTTAGGCTTTGAGGCCCATACAGTCTCTGTGACAGCTACTCAATTCTAATGTTTTAGAGCAAAAACAGATGCCAACAATATAGAAATGAGTGAGTATGGCTGTATTCCAATAAAACTTTACAAAAAAAGCAGGTGAGGGGCCAGATTTGGCCCATAGGCTGTAATTTGCTGATACTTGGCGTACAGTCATAGAGCAAGAGTGAATGTAATTTCATTAAATTAGTATTTATTAGCGATGGCTTAGGTAGAGCTAGACAAAAATATTTCATGACAGTGATTTAGCACTGCCCCTTTGGCATATATCTAATTTTCCTTAAGGTTACTTTTAATTGACTGATTTAATATTATTTTTAGTCTTTACAATTGCTTTAACTCTTTAATATACAAAAAGACTTTAATAAAGTTTATGATCCTTACCTTGATATTCTAATAACACTAGTAAAGGTCTCATATTGGATTTCTTTGTATTTTATAGATACTTGGCTGGATTTTTGCATACATGTTCCCCGTCTCCCTTCCAAACCATCGGCAAGAGAGCATTTTAGCTGCCTAAGTTACCTAAAACCAAAAGGATTACAGTGGAGCATTCATCTTAGGGTATATTTTCACTGTTATTCAGAGGCAAATGATTTTCATTTGATTCTAAGAAAACTGACCAAAAAATCAGTATGATATAGCTAATATGTTATATGGATGAGGATTATTGTTCTTAAAGTTTGCTCTCCCTATTTATTAATGAATCAGGAGTAGATCTATTCAGTTCAGTATTTACGGGTACCCTCTATTCGTCAGGCGTTGTGTTAAACATAAGTGAATCAAGATGAGTAAGACTTTTTCCCTTGAGTCTAATGCAGTGGAGGAGATATACACTTCTACAGCTTGAATTTTAATAGCAGTAGAAGAGTACAGAGAAGGAGGGCTTAATTCTGTCTGGAAGGCAGGATAGAGAAAGTATCACAGAGAAAATGATATTTTATATGGGCCCAAAAGATACACAGGCTTTTGACAAGTGTAGAACAACCATAACAGGTAAAGGGAACGCCACGAACTAGGGCATGAAACTGTAGAAGTGCAAAACAAGAGAAGGGTGTGGGCAGGAGTTAGGACTGGAAAGACAGGTTGGAAACAGATTAGTAGGGGTCTCAAATGCCATGTCTAAGAGTTTGGGGTTTATTTTCCAGGCAATGGGCAGGGATCAAAAGTAGAGGAGTGTTTTTATTTCCTTGGCATCATAGTTAACAGGGTGGATTCCAATTGTGAGAGACCAAAGCAGAGCAAGTAGTTAAGAGGCAGTCAGAATACTTCGGACAAGAAATAATGAAGCCTGAATGAAGGCAGTGGAAATTAAAACAGAGAAGAGAGTAGATGGATTAGAGAAACCTTTCATAGATAGTATCAATAGATCCTGTAACAGATAATGGAGCTGGAAGGTGAGGAAGCATGGAGAAGCCACTTTTACTTTTTCTCGTGGCTAACTACCAAGAACAGCAAGAGGAGCCCTGATGGCACAGTGGTTAAGAGCTCAGGTTGCTGACTAGAAGGTCAGCAGTTCGAATCCACCAGCTGCTTCTTGAAAACCCTATGAGACGGTTCTATTCTGTCCTCTAGGGTCGATATGAGTTGGGATACACTTGACAGGAAGAGGTAACTACCAAGAGTGGCAACAAAAGCAGGGAAGAGGTTTGGGACAAGGGAGAAGGATAATGAGTTTGATTTTAGACAGATTGAAGTGATTTCAGGTGGAAATACTTGATCAGCAGTTAGAAATACAGATTTGGAACTTAGGAGGGAGCCTGGGATCAAGACCCAGATCTGGAAGTCCTCTGTGCAGAGATGATGCCTGAGTGTGTTGGAGCAGGCTGAGTCATCTGAGCAGAATGAGAGTGAGAAAGGAGGTCCCAAGGTGAAACTTCGTAGAGCATCTGTATTTCAAGAACAAGAAGTTGAACCAGTGAAAAAGATTAACCATAGAAAAATCCATCCATTGCCTGATTCCGACTTACAGCAACCCCGTAGGACAGAGTAGAACTGCCCTGTAGGGTTTCCAAGGAGCGGCTGGTAGATTTGAACTGCAGACCTTTTGGTTAGCAGACAAGCTCTTAACCACTGCTCCACCAGGGCTCTTAACCATAGAAGTAAGGGAAAAAGAGAATATTGTGGTGTTGAAGAAGCCAGACTAGGTGTGGGTGGTACTCAAAAAGAAATCTTCAGAGATAAATACAGTAAGCTCTGAGAAGACCCCAGCGGGTTTGTCATCATGAAGCTGCTCTAGGGGCAGTGGTGGCTGAGTCAGATTTCAGAGCTTTGAAGAATCAGCTTTTCTTTGACAGTGTTTGCTAGAGAAGATGAAGAGCGGCCGCTGTGCTTGAAGGAAGGGTGTTTTTGTGTGTGTAGCTTTGAGTATGTTTGTAGGCTGAAGAGAGAAGGTAAGCTTTTTTATTTGGGAAAAAAATCACTGGTATATATGGTATATATATATTTTAATACGAGTTAGTGCTAGAGTGAATCTTAAAAATATGTCCTATTTTATACATAAATTTCTTATATGTTATGCAGTAGAATTAATGACAATATTTGGTATTTACAAAGGACTTTCACATACGTTACTTCATTTTACCTTACCAAAGGAAAAAAAAAAGTCACTGTCGAGTAGACTCCGACTCATGGCAGCCCCATATGTGTCAGAGTAGGGTTTTCAGGGGCTGATTTTTCAGAAGTAGATAACCAGACCTTTCTTCCAAGGCACCATTAGATGGACTCGAACCTCCAAACTTTTGGTTAGCAGCCAAGTGCGTTAATGGTTTGCACTGCCCAGGGACTCCCATTTTGCCTTAACAACTACTTGAAGATAGGTAGGTCAAATGTTACCCCTTTTATTCAGATAAGAAGACTGAGCTTCACTGAGTTGGAGGTCAAAATGACATAATTAGTGGTGGAATAAGATGTGAGCCCACATCTTGTGACTACAAATTTCATTTCAGATTTTACAGTTAAAACTATCTAAACTTTGGTTTTCTACTTATTAACATAATTTATTCATACATTCAGTCAAAATTGCTTTGAGTTATTGGGATAGGTTTAAAAAAAACACAGTTGTAGCCCTTGAGATGTTTCATGTGCAGTGAAAACTGACAGTCCACAAACCAGCAGTTTCAGTTCCGATATGTGTGGTGAGGTTGCCACAACCTGATACCTTGTTTAGTTTAACCCTTTTATGCACCTGTAGCCTAGGGTGAAATTTAAATAAAAGACCTCATTTCTTTCAATTCAGGGACGGTGTTAAACACAAAGCATAAGATAGCAATTTCAAACTTGTGCGACATACTCTTTTATTTAAAAATGAAGATTAAAGAAATAATTTCAACCATTAAGGAAAGTTGATAATTTTCCAGTTCTTCCTTGTGCCTTAAGTTTGCGAATTTGCAGAATATTAGCCATATTTTACATTCTGTTACAAAACATTCTAAAACCAAATAAAAATTATTTTCAACTACTTCTGACTTTGGATTCTCTGTGCCTAAGAATATAATGAAAAGTTGTCTCCTTGCTGTTTTAGTACTGAGTGAAAAGTACTTATTCAGTAACCCAGAAACAGAACTACTAGGCTATTAAAGACTTTCTATACCTTATTGCTTCTACAGGATCTCTGTCACTCTTGAACATTTGTATATATCCAGTGCTGTTGAGTCGATTCCGACTCATAGTGACCCTATAGGACAGAGTAGAACTGCCCCGTAGAGGTTCCAAGGAGTGCCTGCTGGATTTGAACTGCCAACCCTTTGGTTAGCAGCCGTAGCACTTAACCACTACGCCACCAGGGTTTCCCATTTGTATGTAGGTTTCTAGAACTTTTGGGATACAACAACAATAACGATTTTTTAGTAACTTAAGTTTTGTTTCACTTTATTTTTTTATGTAAGCACTGCTACTAACTGCACCCAGGAAATATTGGCTGCCATTTTGAGAGGAATTAATCTTGTAAATCAAGTGAGAGTTCATGGCATGGTTTTTTGGGAAGTACTGATTATCAAATTGGAGCCCTGGTGCCATAGTGGTTAAGAGCTCAGCTGCTAACCAAAAGGTGGCAGTTGAAATCCACCAGCCGCGCCTTGGAAACCCTCTAGGGCAGTTCTACTCTGTCCTATGGGGTTGCTATGAGTTGGAACTGACTCGATGGCACCTGACAACAACAGTTATCAAATTCAATTTTATTAGACCATTTATCTAATTGTAATCTTCTATTGTGAGAAATAGCATCCCAAAACAAACCAACCCATTGCCGTCAAGTCGAGTTACCAGTGCTTTATAAAACAAACAGGAGAAGATGATGTCAACACTAGGAGTCAGTATTTTTATAAGTAGTTCTACTCTATTTCTTAGTATAAATTTGAACTAATCCTAATCTCTCTCTTTACCTGTACCAAAAAAAAAAAAAAAGGACGCTTGGAGTTAATGAATGTATTGTTTCTACTTTAGGTGCGAAGTATTGTAGTTCAAGTAGGTGAAAGCATTTAGGAACTGTCATACCAACCTCAGTCTCTCTCCTACAGAATCTCCAATAACTGCTTTTCTGTTAGTAGATTCTTTGAGAAAATTGAGATGCTCATTCTGTATCACATGACAAAAAACATAAATAATACCCCTGACTTCAAGAGCTGGAAGATAAGACGATAGTTATGTATGAGTTACATCATTGTATCTCAGTGGGATTTGTTGTTATCACTTGATTGATCTAAAGTTATGTTCAGAATGTGTCCATCCTACTTTTTGTGTGAACTGTGAGAGACTATGGAAGCATAGGACCTTAAAGAAAGCACAGTTCAGTTACCTATGTGTATGTGTGTGTAGCTATGCGTGGATCACTGTGTGTGTGTTAAATGGCAAACAAGTGTGTATATGTTGAATATGATATATAACCACTTTGTCCTAACGTAAATTCACACCAAATGCACATATGGTCCCAGTAAAGAGTGGGGAGCATGGTCCATGTGCTCAGTGCATGTGGTTATGGGAGCCTTGGTCTAAGGCTTAGGCGTTTGTGTTTTTAAACTTTATTTTAAGTCCCTGAGTGTTACAGATGATTTAACATGCTTGCCTGCTGTCCTTACAGGGTCGCTGTGAGTTGGAATCAACTCGATGGCAATGGGTTGGGTTTGATTTTTTTTTTGGTCTCCTAACTGAAAGGTTGGAGGTTCAAGTCCACCCAGAAGCACCTCAGAAGAAAGGCTTAGTGATCTATTTCCAAAAAAATCAACCGTTGAAAACCCCATGGAATGCAGTTCTATTCTGACACACATGGGGCTGCCGTGAGTGGGAGTTTGATTCGACAACAATGGTTTTTTTTTGTTTGTTTTTGTAATTTCAAGTATGAGGCAGCTGCTCTCAGTCACGATTGTTCTCACTGCTTAATAAAGGAGAAGACATCCGCCAGTGCTGCTTTTCTCCAGATGAACACATTTAATTTGGATTCATGGTGATCACATGTTAACTGTGGAGGCAAACTTCATACCCTCTGGAGATGCATTTTCTTTGCAGTGAAAAAAATGCTTACATCATTCCCTGTGTCCTTGTGCCAGGTGCCTCAGGTGAACCTTGTCTTTTCCGTATCCAGAGCAGACTTTTTGTGTTCTCTGCCTCAACTGCCACAGACATTCTGGTGATCATCTCTCATCCAGATCATTATGACAATGTTTTTTCTAATCTAATGTTTCTTTATTGAGTCTATTCTTATATTGCCATGATTGATCATTCCAAAATGCAAAATCTAGTTATATTACAACCTTCAAAATTATTTGATGGCTCTCCCACTGCCACCAAGATACAGCCCCACTTACTGCAGTTTAATGAGTGCTGTCATGATCACGCCCCAGCTTCCCTCTTCAGCTCCCACCACTCCCTGACTCACAGCATATGCTCCAGCTGCTCTATACTTCCTTCATTTTCTACAGCATGCCATTGAGCAAGGTCAGACCACAGAGGTTGGTTTGTGTTCAGAGACTGAACAGAATTCAAAGCTGATTCAAAGTTACTTGGACTTTCTCCTACATCAGCAAACAAGCAGCACCAAGGATATATATAATATAAACATCTAAGTGAATGGATAAAGCATTCCACCTTCTCCCTAATTCTTCACAAAGATATGCCCAAAATTCCCTTGTCAATACAGTACGTACACAGTGAGCAGTATGCAGGTCATATGTAAAATCACTGTATCTTTTGTTCCATTAGGTACTGTCTTCGTTATCCAGTGTTGCTATAACAGAAATACCACAAGTGGATGACTTGAATAAAGAGAATTTGTTCTCTCACAGTCTAGAGGTCTAAATTCAGGGTGCTAGCTCCAGGGGAAGGCTTTCTCTCTCTGCTCTGGAGGAAGGTCCTTGTCATCAATATTCCCCAGTCAAAGAGCTTCTCAGCACAGGGACCCTGTGTCCAAAGGATGCACTATTCTCATGGCTCTTGGTTCTTTGTATGAGGTCCCCCTGTCTCTCTGCTCACTTCTCTCTTTTATATCCTAGAAGAGATTGCCTTAGATACAACGTAATCTTGTATATTGAGCCTGCCTCATGAACATAACTGTGCTAATCCCACCTTATTAACATCATAGGGGTAGGATTTACAACACATGGGAAAATCACATCATATGACAAAATGGTGGACAATCAAACAGTACTGGGAATTATGGCCACGTTAATATTCAAGAGCCTGCCTTCCATATGAGGAAAGTTTTGTTTTATCTACAAATATGAGCTTTTTATTTTCCTGTGTCATTGGGTCCATGGCATGTCTCACCATGATCTTCCATAGCCACGTTGTTTCTTGTCTACTGGCTTCGTACCTATTACTGGCTTGGTATGCACAGAAATTCTCAAGTTCTGAGTAACTCTTAACTATCCTTTAAGACTCAGATCAGGGGTTACTTCTTCCAGAATGCTTTCCTTGATTGTTTGCCTCAATAGCATCGTGTACCTCATTTTTTATCATCATTAGTGTACTGATTTTTAAATGTTGGTCTTAAAAAAAAAATTTTTTTTTTCTTATTTTCTGTTTACATGTCTACTACAAAATATAAGCTCTGTGTCTTACATATATCTGTATTTTGTACCTAGCATAGTTATTATCGGAGCCCTGGTGGCACAGTGGTTAAGCATTTGGCTGCTAACCAAAAGGTCAGCAGATATTATCACATTATAGTCATTTAATATTTCTAGAAAGAAGAAAATAAGGGAGGGAGGAAGAGAAAGAGGGAAAGGGATATTTTAATGATCAAATTTAAGGTCTAGAAGCATAAAGATAATAAACTATCAGAGTGTGTATATGTGTGTGTTGTCAGTTTTCACCACGTACTTTCATATCTCCAACGTTTAGTTGAATTTATTTAAGTGATAATGATGTATCATTGTCTGTCTAGGGAAAGAATGTTTGTAATGGAGAAGATCTGTTTTAAGGCATTTGGCAAAGTCATTAGACTTTCCTGCTTCCAGCTTGTTTAGGAATTTAAACTTTAAAATACTGCTTTAGGATACATGACTCCTATGGGAATCGAGTACGTTAAATGACTCCAATCAAGTATGTTAGAGACCAGTATTTATTTTGCAAGGCTATTTATTTCTTTCCACTCTTGCACTAATGTATTTTTAGAATTTATCAAATAGTATACAAACACCAGGGACCCTGTCCTCATGAAACTTATTCTAATGCCTTCAATGAAGTTGATATAAACCATTTAATCAAATCTCCATGGCAGTGATCCAGAGAGTGAAGACCAAGCAGGTAGGTCTTTCCCATAAAAATTCCAACTTTTCAGTAGCTCTGTTGATAGTTGGTAGTAAAGTAAGATGGATTTTTTTTTCTTTTTCTTTTTCTTTTTTAGAGCGTTTCTAGGGCAGTATTTCTGAACCTTTGGCTGCATAATAGCATCACCTGGGGAGCTTTAGAAAACCCAGGTGTCTAAGTCGCACACCCCAGACCTATCAAATCAGAATATGGAGACAGGAACAAGGATCAGTGCATTTGAAAGCTTTCCAGGTGATCGTAACATGTAGTCGATTTTGAGGACCACTGCTCCATAATTGCAGCCCTGGTGGCACAGTGGTTAAGAGCTTGGCTTCTAATCAAAAGGTCGGCAGTTCGAATTCTCCAGCCGCTCTTTGGAAACCCTGTGGAGCGGTTCTACTCTGTCTTACACGGTCGCTATGAGTCGAAATTGACTCAATGACAACAGGTTTTTGGGTTTTGGATCCATAATCAGCTTCTCAAACATTGGTGTGTATCAGAACATAGGCAACTTGGTAAAACTGAAGAGACCTAGACCCTGTCCTACTTCAACAAGCCTGTGCCCCTGGATTTATTAACTCTGTAGGTAATTCTGATACACACAGAAGTTTAAAGAGCACTGCCCTAGGTCCTCACTACTCAGAAGTATAGTGTGGGGACCAGCAGATAGCCATCAGGAGGGAGCTCATTAAACATGCAGAATCTTGGGGCCCACTCCAGACATGTACTGAATCAGAATCTGAATGTTTATGAGGTGATGCACAGGTGGCTCATGAGTTGGAGGTGATTTAAAGTTTGAGAAGCACCACTGTAGGTAGTATGCCAGACTGTATTTCTTTTAAGCATGAAGGTTCACTAAAGAGCTGGGCCCAGCAGGGTGCAAGCCAGAAGCAACTTTGTATTTCCCCCACTTGTTGGGTCTTCCCCTTCATCCCTGGGTGAGAACTCAGAGAGATCCTGTACTTTTTCAGGTTACTGTCAGATATTAAAACAGTAAACTTTAGATTTTAACAAATCCAATCTGATCTGAGTTCAAAGCTTCCCCCCAAACACACGGAGAACCATTTATTATACCTCCTCAGCTCCTGTTTTGATGGTATACACTGTTCTCCCTGGCAAAGTCTTTTGGTCCCTTAGCCTACAAGAAACTTGGCATTTTTGTTCCATCAAATTCTGGATGTGCAGACAACTCCCAATACAGTCCATGGTCTTTTCTTTATCCCAGTCAGCTCCGGCCACTAAAAAAAAAAAAAAAGCCAGCCTCTTTTCTTTACACTTTAACAGACTCAGGCACAGGTGACGGTGCACTCAGCTCCTGAACTTGGGAACCACAGGTCAAGTTCAGTAAAACTTCTGAAATGATCTGCCTTAGTTCTCTGCCACTCCTGGCTCTGCTGGGGAAGGTGGGGGGGTGGGGGTGGGGGGGGTGAGAAGGGAACTCACAAGATTCCAGCAGTGCCTTTTAAGGAAATTCTCACATCTCCCCTCCTGAAGCCTTAATCTCTGCAGGTAGATGATGAGTTAGGGGTCCCAGGAGTTGTTTGGGGGGCCCCTTCTTAGCAATTTTTGTTTTTGTGCCTGGTTTCTTTCTACAATATGGGGACACTTTTAGCCACTCTTCTTAGCCTTGGCCTATCAACAAAGACTCCACAACAGGAAGTCTCAGTTTATGTTCTGTTCTAACTTCATGAGAAATCATTTCTCTAACTTCCCAGTCTACTCTAGAAGAAATAAGAGATATGCCAAAGGGACCTGTATCTTCTTCAGTTTTTCTTCCCCCTCGTTTTATTCATATTATTTTATTTATGTAAATTTTAATTCATAAACCTCTAATGATCATATCTATTTAAAGTACCATGAAGGAAGTTTGTCAATGATAATACTTAATGACTAATCGCAGCTCTTATTCATCTGAATTTCTAAGTAGGCATTTCCTTTACCCTGACCTTTGCTTCCTTTCCAAAGCTGTGGGCTTAGTTGAAGATATGGCAGTATATGCCCCAGATTTCATTTGTCAAAATTCTTGTTCTGTGCTTTATGTCCATATTGTATGTTTTACATTTTCCAGGCCTGCTTTTCTGTCTCAGTCTAGTTGAATGCCTGTGCTTGGCCTTGAAACTGTAGGCTGTACAAACTGGTTGTGAAAGAAATCACGTAATAAAGGGAAAAAAATTCTTTCTTTCCCTTTAGTTGCAAAATAATAATAATAAAGAGCTACTATTCTGGGTTATAAAACTGTCCTTGAAGAGTTTGCTTCTAGCCAGAGACCTGTACAAGGGCACCCAGACTTGAGGAAATGTTAATACGTTCTGTGACAATAACCTGCAGTTCTGCCCGGTTGTACTACTAAATAATTTGTTGGGAGAACTTGCAGATTCGAGATCATTGTAGAAGCTTTGAGTCATCACTCCAAAACTGCTACTGAAAACGAAGCAGACTAACAAGGTAGCAAAAGAAAACACATGGGTGGAATTTCCCAAACTCTCAGAATGAGGAGGGGCGGTGAGTGTGGCTAGGTCGCCAACAGCAATGGGACCAAGCAAGATGAACAGCTATGTGGTAAGAGCTGCTGAAAGTAAAAAGGATTACAAAAGGAAACTGCATCGTTTCTAAAACTGCAGCATGTCAGAGTGCATGCGATCCAACTGAAGCCGTGTTCCAGGAAAATCCATCGCATTCAATGGATGAGCAAAAATGAAAATCAGTGTATTAAATTCTCAACTCAAAAGAATATAAAAAGGAAGAGAATGTACTTAAAATTAAGCAGAAGGAATTAATAAAAATAAAGGCATAAATTAATGAGTTAGAAAAGAGAAAAGCTCATTAAAAAAAGCTGTTTAAAAAATAAAATTAGAGAAAATATAAGTTAATGAAAATTCAAAATGACACAGGAAAAATAATTTTTGAAACAGAGGAAATAACAAAAATAAGAGATCTCTTTGTATAATTCTATGAAATACACTTGAAAACCCTGAAAAGTAGTCAGGCTGTTCCTTGTCACGCACACCCCTCCCAAGGTCTCTCTGGGCCAAGGAATTCCATCAAACATTTGAAGATAGCCTATGTATTGATAAGCGCTATGCTGCTCAATTTGTTCCAGAGTGTAGAAAAAGAACAAAAACTTTCGAATTCTTTTTATGAAGTAATCCTAACAATACTGAAACCTTTTATTATTATTATTATTATTATTATTATTATTTTGACTTAGATGTCACCTGAAACCTTGGTCCCCAAACCCCGCCCCTGCTATGCTGGCCTTTGATGCGTTCAGTTTATTCAGGAAACTTCTTTGCTTTTGGTTTAGTCCAGTTGTGCTGACCTCTCCTGTATTGTGTGTTGTCTTTCCCTTCACCTAACATAGTTCTCATCTGCTATCTAATTAAAAATTAGTGAAAGAAAAAAAAAAAAAAAAAACTGAAACCTGATAAAGATTGCCCAAAAAAGAAAATTACAGACCTATCTCACTTATAAAACATCAGTAAATAGAACTCAAACTCATTTTTAAAATACATCATTAACAAGTGGAATTTATTCTGGGAATGTCAGAAGAGGTTATTATTAGAAAATTTGTTAGTATAATTTCATCAGTTTATTATATTAATAGTTAGAAAAATCATGCAACTATTTCCATAGATGTCTAAAATACTTGCCCAAATTCAACACACATATTCGACTCAAAAAAAAAAACACACAATAAAATATGAGTGAATAGATAATTCCTTAACAGGATTTAATGAAAGTGAGACAACTAGGTGTTGTTGCTTCCCCATACACTAGAAGAGAAAGTACACAGAACTACCTTGAAGTAGTCTTTCTAAAAGAGTTAACCCTAAATCAAATCAAGCTTCAGAGCTAACGACCAGTCTATAGGAAATATGAGGGAGGGAGGATTAAGTGGAAAAAAAAAAAGTGAAAGGATACCAAAAATTTAGAGTGTAGGACATTCAACTGATTCAATTTTTGTAACTGGCAAGAAAAAAATGAGGGGAGGAGGATTATTCCTAGATTAAAACAGATTTATAAGACAACAATCACATGCAATGAGTTGACTTAGTTTGGATCCCAATTAGAGCAAGCCAACTGTAAAAGATGTCTTTTGAGACTATTGGAGAAATTTTAATATGGGCTGGGTATTAAATGATTCTAAGGAATTATTGTTTGTTTTGTTAGGTGTTATAATGGCATAGTAGTTATGCAAAAAAAAATCTAGTTTTTTTAGAGATTCGTGTTGAACTTTGCAGGAATAAACTGACATGTTATCTGAGAGTTGTAAAATGCTTCAGTAGTAATAATAGAAAACAAAAAAAGATGATGCAAATGTGGCAATATCTTGATAATTGTTAAATCTGAGTGATGGATATCTGGGGGTTTATTGTAGTATTTTCTCTACTTTTCCATATGTTTGAAATATATTCATAAAAACTTTAAAAAACCTATTGCCCTGGTAATAATATTTAAAATGACATCTCTGTTTTTGAAAAAGTAGACATACTTGTCAGTGTTCTCTGTTAAAGTAGAGGAGGGACATTGGCAATTCCCTTTTCTCCCACGTGCATGGGATGGGGAGAGACCAAAAACACAGACCTCTGACTGTCAGATTCTTACCTAAACAAAGAGTATGAGAGTTACATGCCGTTTTTATTAACAGAGAGAAGAATCAGTTCATATAGAGAAGGTCCATAACTTGAAAAACAGGAGACAAAAAAGGGTTATACTTCTCTGCTATAATTGCTACACAGCAACTATTTAAAAGGAGCTTACTTTCACATTTCTATTGTATTAAATAAGACCTGGTTGGTATGTGATTTATTTAACGAAAAGCCATAGAGAGTAGTGGAGCTTCCATACTCCGGAATACATATAGGATAGAAGTCTATGGTTTAATAACAATTTATGGTAAAAAATCAGTGTTTTTCAATGGGGACCACCAGTAAAGCTCACAGGATCTTCAGTTGACAGATGGAGGTATACATGTAGAATAAGCAAACTCATGGTTCCATTCTGCTTTGAAGTGATCAGACCACACTGGGAGTATTGTGGTCCATTTTGGGAAGTAATCCTTGAATAAGTTCAGAGAAAAGCAATATTAAGCTCCTGAGGGGAGCCAAAACCAGATCATATAAGGAATGGTCAAAGGGATTAGAAATGATCACCTTGGAGAAAAGTCTCAATGGCAGTAGGATAACATCCCGCAGATGTATGAAGTACAAAATGCTGAAGGTATAGAAATCACCAGAAATAATTATTAGAAATTATAGAAAGGCAAGTTTTGGCTTTGTATGAATGTTTGGAAAGGCAATCCACCATAGGTCCTAAGTATCCCAGCATGTTCTTCCCAGGTACACCAAGAGTGCAAGGCCCTGACTGAGCTTTATTCACGCCATTTCTCAAGTTTGTATTTACAGTGAGCAATCTTGATGGATAAGTTAAAGCCTCCATCTGGGAAAAGAGCAGATTTGTTTACCACTTACTATAAAAGCAGTGGATTCCCTAAGCTCGACATTCCCAAGCTAGGACACAAGCCTACTGTATATTCTACATCAGCCTGCGCCCCTCTGTGTTCTCCTCCATGGGACTTGGGAGGCAAAGGGAACCATCTTAAACATGACACTCATGCTGCTTGCTGACCATGAGTAATAAGGTCTTTTGGCTCTGGCCTAAGAATCTCATGCCTTCTGCCAACATCCGTAAAACAATAATAGGCTAATTTATTGGATTGTATGTAGGGTGAAATTGATAAATCCAAGACCCAACAGTGGAAAAACACATTAGTTAGTGGGTTCCCTACCTAGAGGTGTTCAAAAGTGGGTGACTAGAACTCTCGTGAGGAAACTGTGTAAACTAGTTGCAGCTGAGTCAATTCCAGCTCATAGACCTCATGAATGTCAGATTAGAACTGTGCTCCATAGAGTTTAAAATGGCTTTGATTTTTTGAAAGTAGATTGCCAGGCCTTTTTCCAAGGTGCCTCTGGGTGGACTAGAATCTCCAGCCTTTGTTTAGTAGCCAAAAGTGTTAACCATTTTCACCAATCAGGGACTCCTGGATACCATATAACATAACAGATAAATGAAGCCTCAGGCATGTAGTTTTCCCTGGTCTTTCAAAGTAATTTCAAATCCACAAATTCTATTATTCTTTTTAGGAAACACAGTAAATAGGTTTGGACTTCTCTATAAAATACCAGAAGACTCTTTTGGGGTTACCTCAAGAATATTGCTATGTCCTTCCAGTTGAACCACTAGGAAATCCATACATAAACATGGCCTGAATACCTATTTAAATGACCCAACTTTCATCCATTATCTCTATATATATCCCTGCTCTAATAATTATTGATTTGATTTCAGATTAAGGGATACTCAAGATTATTGCACCAAAAATGTAATTCATCCCAGACTTCATGTCAGGGCTCTTAGAGGAATTAAAATTTGAATCTCTAATACCTAACTTGACAGACTTCTTTCTACCCCATTATAAGTTAAGTATCTCTGACTCACCGGAAATTCATGGACATAAATTTCATAAGCAGTAGGAAGACTAGCATCTAATGTGGCGGTAAACATAAATCTCAGAATATTTCTCTCTTCTTTCATTGCTGAGAGTCTCTGGTGATATTTATCATAATACTTCGAGAAGGTGTAGTAAAATCTAGTCTGACATTCTGAAGGAGTGGTGTGATTCAGTTTTGGATCAATGATATCTGGCCTTCATTGAACATAAAGCTTTAACACCAGAATCAGGATGATAAACCCTTACTGTCGTCCTTTGTCTTTTCCTTTGCAAATGCTTCGTGCATCGTGCACATTTATCCACTGGGTGGCAGTATGTACTCAAGAACGTTTGCTGTCTCTAGTTCCCTCAATCTCCCTGAATTTAAGATGTCAAACTTTTCTATCTCAAAAATGGCCATTGTATCAAATATTAAGAAACCCGATTGTTGAAAGGCAAGTTCCTACCTAGAGGTGGCTACAGAAATTTGAATAATGTTAACCAGATGTTGTGCGATCGATTCTGACTCATGGCGACCCATGAGTCAGAGCAGAACTGTGTTCCATGGGGCCTACAATGGCTGACTATTCGGAAGTGGATTTGCCTCTGGATGGACTCAAATCTCCAACCTTTCGGTTAGTAGCCGAGTACGCTAACCGTTTGCGCCACCCAAACCCAAAACCAAACCCGCTGCCGTGGAGTCCATTCCGACTCATAGCGACCCTATAAGGCAGAGTAGAACTGCCCCGTAGAGTTTCCAAGGAGCGCCTGGAGGATTGGAACTGCTGACCTTTTGGTTAGCAGCCATAGCACTTAACCACTACGAATACTTTTTATCATAACTTCTTATCATATGCTCTTCACACGTTCTCCTTCCTCCCAACATGTTCCCACATCACGCATTTACAAAACAGATTGCCCCTTTCTCATTCTTCATCATTTCATAGTTTTTCACACCTCATTCCTTTTAAGGAGTGCCCTTCTAAATTTCCTAAATTTGCACATGCCCTTTCTAAGTTACTCTAAACTATTTCCCAACTCCAATTCTCTTAGTACCCTCCCTCTTATTTCTGTGGCTTTTCCCTAGCAATGCCCTTTTTCCCTTTTTTCGTTTTGTTTCTTAAATATCACAGCCCCTCCACAGGATATAGCAAAAGATGGACCATTAAGCTCCTGTACGATATCATATACACCCCCTCTGGTTTCGTACCACATGTTAGATACATCAGGGTCTGGGTATTCATATAGCTTTGGGAAGTCACATGGTTCCCTTTCATTTAAATTTATTCTGTTCAAAATGCAGAATGAGACCAATTATCTTACTCTGAGTAAGATTTATCTTCAATTAAGAAAGGGAAAAATTTGTGAAAATTAAATTGTATACCAATTATACCAACCCATTGCCGTCTAGTCGATTCCATCTCATAGCAACCCTAATAGGACAGAGTAGAACCCCATAGGGTTTCTAAGGAGTGCTTGGTGGATTCAAACTGCCAACCTTTTAGCAGCCGAGCTCAAATATGATTACAACTATGAAAAAAAAAAACACAAAAGCATAGGTATATTTTAAATTGAAAATATGACAAATTATTAATAATAGCTGTGTTAGGTGGTGGAATTATGAAGGCTTTTGTTAGTCCTTTCTGATTTTTTTGTAATTTTTCTTCAATGAAGTATACTTTTTTCCTCCCTAAATGAGAAAATTCCTGTTTTTTCATGTATTCCTCTACTACATAATTTTCCAACCCTATAGGACAGAGCAGAACTGCCCCATAGGGTTTCCAAGGCTGGAAAATCTTTACAGAAAGAGACTGCCACATTGTTCTTCCATGGTGGGTTTGTACTGCTGACCTTTCAGTTTGCAGCTGCCACCAAGATCCTAGAACATAAAAAGGACACTAGATGTTTTAAGGTTCTAGGATCCCAACCAGGAGACCATGTTACAAGTAGTTACCATGTCTCCTTGGGCTCCTCTTGCCTGTGACTGTTTCTCAGACTTCCATTGTTTTTTATGACCTTGGCAGTTTTGAGAAGTACTGGTCAGACATTTTGTAGAATGTCCCTTAATTGGGATTTGTATAATATTTTCCCA
Organism: Loxodonta africana; assembly: GCF_030014295.1. Taxonomy (NCBI): domain Eukaryota; kingdom Metazoa; phylum Chordata; class Mammalia; order Proboscidea; family Elephantidae; genus Loxodonta; species Loxodonta africana. The sequence continues at coordinate 62,931,589 of NC_087358.1, forward strand.
TGATTAGACTAGGGTCATTGATTTGGGGAGGAGACCACAGCGATAAAGTTCCATTTTCATCACATCATATCAAGGCTACATAGTACCAACGTGATTTATCAGTGTTGATGTTGCTCAACTTGCTGAGGTAGTGTTCATTAGGTTTCTGTTTTTCTCACCCTTTCTGTACTGAATCCTTTGGAAGGAAGTTGCTATACGCAGCCCACGTTTACTGAGTGTGGAGTTGTGTGCCATCTCTGTGAGGCTGAGTGTCTACGGAAATTATCTGACGTTCTTCTGCATGGGAGATTGTCTCTTTTCCCCATTTATTTATTTGATTATTTATATCAAAATGAACTACTGGATATTTATTTTATACTTTGGATTATAATACTACTTTATATATTTTGTTGCTCAAATTGGCCTTTGGGAACTCTTTCAGTCTGGTTCCTGTGTGCCTTTGATAGACTGCCATCATTGTGTCGATGTGTCTGTGTGTCTGTATGGGTGTGTTTGAGCACACCCTTACTTTCTGGTACTACGAGCTCCTCAGGATCATCTTGTATATTTCCTGCTCCAGCCCTAGAGCTGACTTACACTTTTAAACTCTTGATCATAAAGATCAATAATAAAAGTACTGGACGTCTATAGCATTATGTCTATTTTTTGTGTTAGGAATACTATCTTTTTGAAGTTTCTTTTTACCTAGATCTTCCAATCTCACTGACAAAATTAGACAAGCATATATAATATTGTAATCCCATTTATTAAGTCTGGTATTAGGCTAAAAGGAGCCCTGGTAGCACAGTGGTTAAGTGCTCAGCTGCTAACCAAAGGTCGGCGGTTTGAACCCACCAGCCCCTCCGCAGGAGAATGGTGTGGCAGCCTGCTTCCTAAAAGATTACAGCCTTGGAAACCCATTGGGGCAGTACTCTGTCCTATACGATAGCTATGAGTTGGAATTGACTTGACAGCAGCGGTTTGGTTTTTGGATTAGGCTAAAACCATAAATAAAAAAATCCACATAGTAGTGTTTGTTCACTCTCCAGTTCCCACCGTGAAAGTGGCACTGACATGATGGAGGGTCAAGTGCGTTCCAGGGGGGGTTGGATTGGGTCAAGCCAGTAGGAATGGCATCTAGAAAGCCATTTTTAGATACATTTAGCTGAGGAGAGATGACATAACCAGAAAGGAACCTAGGCCAGAACTGGAAAGGTTCCTCCAACTGTGAGTTCAAATTCAATTGCCAGAAGTTTACATGCCACCTCTGACAACCCCTCTTATGCTGTGACCCTCCAAGGAGTTGTAAGCCCACGTAAGAATTTTCCAGAAGAAGTGGGTTTTCTATATATATATTTTAAAAAAATCAAATAATGTAATAAATCTAAGGAATTTTAGATATCATTAAGTTTAACTACTTCATTTTTTTTTCAGATGAGCAAACTGAAGTCCCAATATAAATTCAAGATGTTGGAGCTAGACATGACCTTAGCGACCATCTACTTAGAGTTTCTACATACACCAATACCGAGACTCAGAAGGGTCTGGTAACTTTCTTAGGGTCACCCCACAGTTAGTGTAGAACTAGAAGCTCTTGATCTTCAGATCAGAGCTCTTTTCATTCCATAGAGCTTTGCCTCATTAATCGTTTATTCATGCATTCAACTCATTCATTCATTCAGCAACAAAAACAAACTTTTGAATAGCTGCTTCATGCCTAGCACTGTTCTAGGGGTTGCAGGTACAAATTGAAAAAGTTTGCATCACTTTAAAGAATTGAATCTAAAATCAGGTAAACTGCCACCAGGTGGCATAAGCCCCCAGATTGGCAATGACATTTGTAGATATAATCATTTCAGTAAAGAAAAACATCTTATAACCATTCCTCAGTCAGTCAGTCAGTCAAGAATACTTAAGTGTCTCCATGTCTCATAAGGAGTTAGGTGCAATGGGTATGGTGGATTGTACATTCCAAATTTCCCAAGACAGTTTCAATTTCTTACAGTATTATTGTTTTCAACCAGTATAATTCATTAAATATATAATAAATGTGATTTAATTTTTGTGTCTTGCAAATACTTTTCTTATGAGTAAGTTTATAAATCATTAAAAGGTTTAAGGTACAAATCCTGCAAGCAAGGAATTTATAGTCTATTCCCGAAGAAGTCAATATCTATTAGAGAACCATTTTGTGGTAAACTCTGGTGTTGTAAAGGTTGATCAGACATCCAGAAAAATGGCTCTTATTTTGGGCAGGAGGAATGAGGGAAGGCTGGACTGAGGAGAAGCTGAAATTAAAGCAAGGCTCTAAAAATCGGCAAGATCTGGAAAGTCAGACAATGTGTGAGGAGACCAGCATTAGGGAAGACCAAAACCAAAAACCAAACCCAGTGCCCTCGAGTCAATTCTGACTCGTAGCGACCCTATAGGACAGAGTAGAACTGCCCCATAGTTTCCAAGGAGCGCCTGGCGGATTCAAACTGTTAACCCTTTGGTTAGTGGCCATAGCACTTAACCACTACTCCACCCGGGTTTCCTTAGGGAAGACACCCAGTTAGAAATGACCTCAATGTATTTAAGGCAGATTGAAGACCCTGGCCTGTCTTGATTAGCCTTTTGACTCAGCCAGCAACTGAAAAACCCATTGCCTTCATGTTGATTCCAACTCATAGTGACCCTATAGGACAGAGTAGAATTGCCCTGTAGGGTTTCCAAGGAGCAGATGGTGGATTTGAACTGCTGACCTTTTGGTTAGCAGCCCAGCTTTTAAACCCTGTGCCACCAGTGCTCTAACTCAGCCACCAAAAAACCAAAACCCACTGCCGTCGAGTCAATTCCAACTCATAGCAACCCTATAGGACAGAGTAGAACTGCCCCATAGAGTTTCCAAGGAGCACCTGGCAGATTCGAACTGCCGACCTTTTGGTTAGCAGCCATAGCACTTAACCACTACAGCACCAGGGTTTCCATACTTAGCCACAGAGATGACTAAATTAATCTGGAAGTTTGTGTGGCTCCTATATCTGCTTTCCTATATTTATCTTCTCTTTAGTATTCATTTCGTGATAATTTTTGAAGACATAATTAAAATTTCTAGTTGTGTAGTCTCCAGAATCTTGCCTCTCTTTCATCTCCAGTTATATTACCAGTTCTTGGGGTCACCTGAGCTGACCCAATTACAGGCGGGAGTTGTCTGATATGCACTTAGGCTCTTAGAGACCAGTTGCAGAAGTGTTGGGAACACCAGTTTAACAGTTATCAATGTAGCCTTCTGTCATGGATTGAATTGTGTCCCCCCAAAATATGTGTCAAATTGTCTAGGCCATGATTCCTAGTATTGTGTGGTTGTCCACCATTTTGTGATCTGATGTGATTTTCCTATGTGCTGTAAATCCTAACCTCTATGATGTTAATGAGGTAGTCTCAGTTTATAGGATTAGGTTGTATCCTGAGTCAATCTCTTTTGACATATAAAAGAGAGGAGCGAGTAGAGAGGAAGGGGACCTCATTACTATCAAGCAAGAAGAGCCAAGAGTGGAGCGTGTCCTTTGGACTCGGGGTCTCTGAGCTGAGAAATTTCTGGATCAGGAGAAGATTGATAACAAGGACATTCTGTCATAGCTGACGGAGAGAGAAAGCCTTCCCCTAGAGCTGGTGCCTTGAATTCGAACTCCTAGCCTCCTAGGCTGTGAGAGAATAAATTTCTGTTTGTGAAAGCCATCCACTTGTGATATTTCTGTTATAGCAGCAGCAGATAAGTCAGACACCGTCATCTCACTCCTCTCCAGGTACCTTATGATCCTTTCCTGACTAGGCTTCCAGCCTTCCCTTCTTCACTTTGTAAACTCCAGCTTTTTTTTTTTTCAAGATTCAGTTCAAATGTCATCTCTGATTCCCACAAGCAACTAGTTCCCATAATTTCTGTGTTTGAGTTGAACTTTGTTTCAGACCATTTAATGTATTTTTCTGTAATTTACATGTCTGTCTATCTCCCCCTATTAACTGGTGAACTTGATGGCAGTAAGGTGATGTCTTAAACAATTATAGGATTGTACACTGCATTTGAATTCCCTGGGCTGTGCAAATGTTTAACATGCTTGCTGCTAACCAAAAGGTTGGAGGTTCATGTCTATCCAGAGGCACCTTGGAAGAAAGGTCTGGTGATCTACTTCTAAAAATTCAGCCATTGAAAACTCTATGGAGCATTTACTCTGACACACATGGGGTCACCACAAATCGGGGTTGACTCAATAACTTTTTTTTTTACATTGTGTTTGGTGAATGCAGATGCTCAACAAACAACTTTTGGAATAAATGAGTAAATGAATCGATGAATGAATGACTTGGCCCCCAATTCCACATAGTTCTTCACTACTCAGTCTCAGCGCCCTTTTGTTCCTGGTCGCCTGTTCTTGAAGTTGGAAGCACAGCATGGTTACAACTCTTGACTATTTTCACTCTTCATTTAATCACTTGAAAATGCCTGCCTTTTGGCTTTCCCCTTTTCCTCAGAATAATTAACAACTGCACTTCCATTCCCACTTTTTAAACATTTACATCTCATTCTGAATTTTAGCATTTCTGACTTTAGTCTTAAATGCTTTTGCTAAATTTGAATATGCCTAATCTACCTCAGTTTCTATTTCTGTTAACATCTCCATTTGCTTGTGAGCTCTACCTGCGGACTTCTGAGGCAAAATGTAATTGAAACTCCCATTAGAGTTAACTGTATAATAATGAGATGCACTTACGGCATATGCTCAAAAGCTGTGGATAAAATAAACATTCGGTACTGAAAATCCATAATGTAGCAAGAATATAGAAGAGTGCCTAGTGCACAGTAGGCTTTCTATAAATCCTTCCGAATGAATGAATTTGACGTAATAACCTATTAATAAAGAAGAATGCATCTTCTTTGTTGCATTCTTTGTACGAGACACTTTTTATTGACGGAGCAAGAAATATGCAGGAGGCTCAGGGAAGAAGCTTCTAGGTCATGGCGCATCTGTGGATGACTTCCTCTGGCTTCTCTTCCAGCCAAGGCCAGCTCTGACTTCCTGTCGCTCCAAGACGAGGTGAAGGTCAGGCGCCTGGTGTCAATCCCTCTCTCAGTAGGGAACCCCGGCTCAGTACAAAGCATATCAAAACACCAGTCCAAGTGGCTGATGTCCACATCAGCTATTTGTTTACAAGCTGGAGTTCTAAAGGCTTTGAAAACAGTTTGTTCTCTAAAATTGGTAAACATTCTTTTTATAATTTGTTTACACTGTTTGCTGAACAAGCTACTAATGCCACTGAGAGGGCAGAACTAAAGTTCAACTAGCCTGTCTTTGACAGTTGATCATCAACTCTGAATTAGCAAAGCCCAAATTAATAAGGTTTCATTACTATGTTTATGGGTATCTATTTTTTTTTTTTATGTAGGGCTACATGGATGTGAATTAAAAATCATAAAAGCTTAGAATTGGAAGGAAACTTAAGAAAAAATTCTGTTTAAACCCTACATTTTGCATGTGAAGATATGCGTGACTGGTGAATTGTTCCTTTTCTTGTACCCAAGAGACTGGTTCTATATTTAAACACAATCCATAAATAACCTCCTTTACGGATGTAATTTGCTATGATTCCATGGTTCTGCTAAGTGTATTACATGTTATGTAATGCTCTTACTTTTATGGTCTGTGTCTTATCATCTCCTATAATTCTACAGGCATGTTGAAGGTAGAGATTATGTTTTATTTATCTTTGCATTTTCCCAGTACCTACCTGCCCCAGCCCTATCTCCATTCCTGAACCTGGGCTGAGCATCAAGCCATCTGCAGCAGCCATAATTCTATGCTGAAATCAAGCAGTAGGATGTTAGGTGTCCTGAGGGCTTTGTAAATTTTCTTCAGCTACAGGACACCTGGCAGTTTCTCTGGACAACCTTGTATGGGCTTGGAGCCCTGTTATCTCTACTATTTACCCTATAATTATGAAGCTGTGCCTCTAGGCTAAGACCTTCCCCCTTCACTGATTCTTCCACCCTGATCTCAACAACTGCCTGGAGCTGGACTGGATTTGTCATTCCTTGGTTTGGACACAAGTTAGATTTGCTGCCGCTTTCCCCTGCCCCTACATTTTTCCCTTCATTTCAACCCTCCTCCGTCTAATATCCACTGTAACCACGTTCTGTTTATCCATTCATCAGTTGATGAACACTTGTTCGTTTCTACTTTTTGGCTATTGTGAGTAATGCTGCAATGAACATTGGTGTACAAGTATCTGTTTGAGTTCCTGCTTTCTAGTCTTTTGGGTATACAGTAGGAGTGGAATTGCTTGGTCCTAGATGCTGGGTCCTATGATAATTCTACAGAAACCCTGGTGGCGTAGTGGTTCAGTGCTGTGGCTGCTAACCAAAGGGTCGGCAGTTCCAATCCTCCAGGCACTTCTTGGAAACCCTATGAGGCAGTTCTACTCTGTCCTATGGGGTCGCTTTGAGTCAGAATCTACTTGATGGCACTGGGTATGTTTTTTATGATAATTCTATATTTAACTTCTTGAGAACCAGCCAAACTGTTTTTCATAGTGGCTGCAGCATTTTACATTTTATCAGCAATGCGTAAGGGGTTCCAATTTCTCCACATCCTGGCCAACACTTGTTAGTTTCTGTTTTTCTGGTAATAGCCACCTTAGTGGGGGTAAAGTGGTATTTCATTGTGGTTTGACTTACATTCCCTTAGTGACTAATTATGTTGAACTTCTTTTTAAGTGACTTGAAGCACTGATGAAGGGAAAAGACTACAGACTTTAGTATGAATTACACCTGAATGTGAAGAACATGAAAATCTTCACAAATGGGTCCATAAACAACGTCATAAAACAGTGAAGAAACTGAGGTTGTAAAGGATTTCATTCTACTTGGATCAGCAATAAATGCTTATGGAAGTAGCAGTCAAGAAATCAAGTGTGCAACAAAAGACCTCTTTTAAAGTATTAAAAACCGAAGGTGTCACTTTGATGACTAAGGTACACCTCACCTAAGCCATGTTATTTTCAATCGCTTCATATGCATGTGAAAGCTGGACAATGAAAAAGGAAGACCAAAGAAGAATTGACACGTGGAACTGGGGTGTTGGTGAAGAATATTGAATAAAACCACGTGCTACCAGAAGAACAAACAAATCAGTCATGGAGGAAGTGAAACCAGAATGCTCCTTAGAAACATGGATGGTGAGTCTTTGTTTCCCTTACTTTGGATGCATCATCAGAAGGGACCAATAGATGGAGAAATACGTTATGCTTGATAACATAAAGGGTCAGACAAAAAGAGAGAGACCCTCAATGGGATGTATTGACACGGTGGCTGTAACAATGGGCTCAAACATAGCAACTATTGTGAGGATGGCACAGGACTGGGCAACATCTCATTCTGTTATACATAAGGTCGCTGTGAGTCAGAGCCAACTCTACGGCACCTAGCAACAACAACATTGGTCATTTGTATACCTTCTTTGTAGAAATGTCTATTATCTTCTTTGTAGAAATATCTATTCAAGTTCTTTGCCCATTTTTCTGTTTTCTTTTTCTTTATTTATTGTGCTTTAAGTGAAAGTTTATAAATCAGGTCAGTCTCATACAAAAACTTACATACACCTTGCTATGTACTCCTAGCTGCTCTCCCCCAATGAGACAACACCCGTGTTCCCCATGTCCATTCAACCAGCTCCTGTCTTCTCATCTCCCCTCCAGAGAGGAGCTGCCCACATAGTCTCATGTGTCTACTTGAACCAAGAAGCTCACTCCTCACCAGTATTATTTTCTGTCTTATAGTCCAGTCCAATCCTTGTCTGAAGAGTTGGCTTCAGGAATGGTTCCAGTTTTGGGCTAACAGAAGATCTGGGGACCATGATGTCTGGGGTCCCTCTAGTCTCAGTCAGAGCATTAAGTCTGGTCTTTTTATGAGAATTTGAAGTCTGCATCCCACTGTTCTCCTGCTCCGTTGGGGATTTTCTGTTGTGTTCCCTGTGAGGGGAGTCATCGGCTGTAGCTGGGAACCATCTAGTTCTTCTGGTCTCAGGATGGTGTAGTTTCTGGTTTATGTGGCTCTTCCTATCTCTTGGGCTCATATTTACCATGTGTCTTTGGTGTCCTTCATTCTCCTTTGCTCCAGGTGGGTTGAGACCAATTGATGCATCTTAGATGGCCTCTTGCTAGTATTTAAGACACCAGATGCCCCTCACCAAAGTGGGATGCAGAAGGTTTTCTTAATACATTTTGTTATGCCAATTGACCTAGATGTTCCCTGAAATCATGGTCACCAGGCCCCTATCCTTGCTGCTCTAGCCTTCAAAGTGTTTGGTTGTATTCAGGAAACTTCTTTGCTTTTGGTTTAGTCCAGTTGTGCTGACCTCTCCTTTATTGTGTGTTGTGTTTCTCTTCACCTAAAATAGTTCGTCTAATTAGTGGATACCCCTTTCCCTCCCTCCCCACCCTCAGAACCATCAAAGAATATTTTCTTCTGTATTTAAACTATTTCTTGAGTTTTTATAATAGTGGTCTCATGTAATATTTGTCCTTTTGCAACTGACTAGTTTCACTCAGCATAATGCCTTCCAAATTCCTCCATATTATGAGATGTTTCACGGATTCATCATTATTCTTAATTGTTGCATAGTATTCCATTATGTGAATATACCGTAATTTATTTATCCATTCATCCATTGATGGGCACCTTGGTTGCTTCCATCTTTTTGCTATTGTAAACAGTGCTGCAGTGAACATGGGTGTGCGTGTATCTGTTCGTGTGAAGGCTCTTATTTCTCTAGGATATATTCCAAGGAGTGAGATTGCTGGTTATATGGTAGTTCTATTTGTAGCTTTTTAAGGAAGTGCCAAATTGATTTCCAAAGTGGTTGTACCATTTTGCATTCCCACCAGTGGTGTATAAGTGTTCTAGTCTCTCCACAACCTCTCATTTATTTTTTTATTTTTATTTTCTTTACTGAACTTTAGGTGAAGGTTTACAGAACAAACTAGTTTCTCGTCAAACAGTTAGTACACACACTGTTGTATGGCATTGGTTAACAACCTCATGATATGTCAACACTCTCCCTTCCCAACCCTGTGTTCCCTATTACCAGCTTTCCTGTTCCCCCCTGCCTTCCAGTCCCTGCCCCAGTGCTGGTGCACCCCTGTAGTCTTGTTTTGTTCCACGGGCCTGTTCAATCTTTGGCTGAAGGGTGAACCTCAGGAGTGGCCTCATTACTGAGCTGAAAGAGTGGCCAGGGGCCATATTCTCAGGGTTTCTCTGTCAGGCCAGCAAGTCCGTTCTTTCTTTTTGAGTTAGAATTTTGTTCTACATTTTTCTCCAGCTCCCTCTGGGACCCCCCATTGTGATCCCTGTCAGAGCAGTCAGCTGTGGTAGCTGACCACCATCTAGTTATACTGGACCCAGTCTGGTGGAGGCTATGGTAGATGTGGTCCATTAGTCCTTTGGACTAATCTTTCCCTTGTGTCTTTAGTTTTTTTCATTCTTCCTTGCTCCCGAAGTGGTGAGACCAGTGGAGTATCCTAGATGGCTGCTCACAGGCCTTTAAGACCCCTGATACTACTCACCAAAGTAGGATGTAGAACATTTTCTTTATAAACTCTGTTATGCCAATTGAGCTAGATATTCCCTGAGACCATGGTCCCAGAGCCCTCAGCCCAGCAATTCGGTCCCTCAGGGATTTTGGATGTGTCTATGGAGCTACCGTGGCCTTGCCTCGTACAGGTTGTGATGACTTCCCCAGTATTGTATACTGTCTTACCCTTCACCAAAGTTACTGCTTATCTTTTGTCTGTGTGTTTTTCCATTCCCACCCCTCCGCTCCCTCGTAACCATCAAGTATTGTTTCTTTTTGTATATAAACCTTTTCATGAGTTTTTACAGTAGTGGCCTCATGCAATATTGTCCTTTTGTGATTGATTCGTTACACTCAGCATAATGTCCTCAGATTCATCCATGTTATGAGATGCTTTGTAGATTCATCGTTATTCTTTATCATTGAGTTTATTGCTGTCATTTTGTAGTGCTTTTTTTTTTTTTTTTTTTTGTGGTGCTAATGTTTTCTTTGTTCCTCTTACTCTCCTGTGCTGAGTTCCTTTTGTTTGTGGATTTCTTTTGTTTTTGTAGATTTTATTTTTATTGAGACTTTATGTTTTTCTTCTTTATTTTGATGAATAGGTTTGTTAAGTTTCTTTGTGGTTACCTTGAAATTTACCCTTATCTCCCTAGGTTTGAACCAGTCTTTTATTACTTGGTTTATCACCTTGTATTCCTCTCCATTAGAAAGGTCTATACCTATACCCTTTATTCCTCCTTTTATTGTTCTGACCTTGTTGTCATTTACAGATTGACCTCTTTGGTTCCTTGTTGCAAGTGTTTTGGTTTTGGATAGTCCTTGAGAGTTCATTTCCTAGGTTGGTATCTGGCTAGTACAATCTTGCATCCTAGATTCAGGCTATGGTCTGACGTTGTTTGTTCTCAGACCGAAGGACTCCATTTAACAATTCTTATAAGTTTGGTTTGGTTTTTACATATTCCCCTAATTTATGTTTATCTGGAAATGTCCTAATTTCACCATCATATTTGAATGAAAGTTTTGCAGGATATATTATTCTTGGTTGGGAATTTTTTTCTTTCCAGGTTTTATATATGTCATCCCTTTGCCTTTTTGCCTGCCTGGTTTCTGCTGAATAATCAGAGCTTAGCCTTATTGTTTCTTCTTTGTATGTGACTTTTTGTTTTTCTTGAGCTGCTCTCAGGATTTTTTCTTTGTCCTTGGTTTTAGCAAGTGTGATTATGACATGCCTTGGTGTTTTTCTTTGAGGTCTATCCTACATGATGTTCATTGAGCTTGTTGGTCGGTCAGCTTTTCATCATTCACAATATTAGGGAAATTTTCTGTCAGCAATTCTTCAATGATCCTCTCTGTGTTTTCCGTTTTCTCTCCCTGCTCTGGAACCCCAATCACTCACAAATTTTTGCTTTTGATTGTATCCCACAGAATTCTCAGGGTTTCTTCATTTTTGTTTGTTCTTTTTTTCTAATTTTTCCTCAGAGTTGTATCCAAGTGTTTGTCTTCAATTTCACTGATTCTGTCTTCTATAGTTTCAAACCTGCTCCTCAGCCCTTCTATGACACTGTCCATTTCTGAAATCTTGCTGTTTATCTTTTGGATTTCTAAGAGTTGTTTTTATATTATTTCTAGTTGTGAATTTATTTTGGCATTTTGTTCCTGTATTACTTTCCTGAATTGTTCCATTTTTTTGGTCTGTATTTTCCATGAATTTGTCTGCCTTTTCCAAAAATTTGTCTATTTTTTTCCTCATTTTTGTCTGCTTTTTGCTTCAACTCTTGGATTGCTCTAAATATTAGAGATTTGAATTCGCTGTCAGGTAGTTCTAGTGCCTTTTCTTCTACTGGAAAGTCATCTGGTGTTTTATTTAGGATGCCTACTGGACCCATCCTGTCCCATTTTTTTTCATATGTTTTGATATTGGCTGCTGTCTTTGGGACATTCAGTAGTTATTTTCTTCATTTCTTGATTGTAGATTTTGTTTTGTCCTGCTTTTTTGTTTTATTTGGTTATGTGTGAGCAGGTGGGCTGTGTTTTTTTTGTTGTTGTTGTTTGCTTGACTGTAGTCACGATATTTTTCACCTCCTTGTCCAATGGGCAGGACCAGTCATTCAGCTATGGTGCAGCATGGTGGGTCCAGCTGAAGGGGAGGGGCTGGGATAGGTTGTTTGTGGCTGGTACTAGGGCTGACAGGGTGGGCCAGGAATCAGTGCTGGGCAGGTTCCAGTAGGCCATGCCTGTGCTGCTCAGAGATGTGATGTTCAGTGCATGGTGCAGGTAGACAGGAAGAGGGGTTGTGAAATGTGTAGCTAATAAGAGTATGGGAAAGAGGAGAGAAAGGAGAGAAAAACAGAAGGCAAAAACAAACAAGCAAACAAAGAAGAGAGAAAAAAAGAGCATTACAGGAGCTTGCCGTTGGAGTGGAGAGATGAGAAACCTAGAAATGGAGAAAAGCAAAAAGGAAAAAAAGAAAGAAACAAACAAAACAGAAAAAGGGAAAAAGAAAGAAAAAAATAACTAGATAAAAATTTGGAAAAGAAAAGAAAAGCCCCAACTGGAGTTCAGGATGGTGGATCTGTGCTGTGATAGCTGATGGGGCCCTTCGCATGTATCTCTACTCACTCTCTGTCCTCTGTCGGTTTCTTATTCCATTTGGTGCTTGGCTGAGTTCTCTGTCTCTTTGTTTGGCACTTCAGGTTTCAGGACTGAAGTTTGTCTGTGTTTTACTTAGTTTTTCAGGTCTTTGCTGTGGAAGAATGGTGAGGTGTTTCTGTCTATGGCATCATTTTGGCTGGAAGTCTCCAACATTTATTTTTTTGGATTAATGCCAGCCTTGTTGGAGTGAATTTGAGTTCTGCTCTGCACTTTCATCCCGCTCTGTCAGGGACTCTCTGTTGCATTCCCAATTTCTAGATTTTTGTGGTTTTAGTTTTATATTTAGGTCATTGTGTACAGGCATACCTCATTTTATTGCACTTCACTTTATTGACCTTTGCAGATATTGCAGTTCTTACAAATTGAAGGTTTGTTGCAACCGTGTGTCAAGCAAGTCTATCAGAACAATTTTTCCAATGGCATCTTCTCACTTAGTGTCTCTGTGTCACATTTTGGTAATTCTCACAATATCTCAAGCTTTTTCATTATTATTATATCTGTTGTGGTGACCTGTAACCAGTGATCTTTGATGTTACTGTTGTAATTGTTTTGGGGTGTTACAAACTGTGCCCATATAAGATGGCAAACTTAATTGATAAATATTGCATGTATTCTGACTACTCTGCCAACTGGTCATTCCCCCATCTCTCTCTCTCTCCTTGGGCCTCCCTATTCCCTGAGACATGTCAATATTGAAATTAGGCCAATTAATAACCCTACAGTGGCCTTTAAGCGTTCAAATGAAAGGAAGAGTCGCACATCTCTCACTTTAAACCAAAAGCTAAAAATGATTAAGCTTAGTGAGGGAGACACATTGAAAACCAAGACAGGCCTGAAGCTAGGTCTTTTGCACCAAACGGTCAAATTGTGAATGCAAAGAAAAAGTTCTTGAAGTAAATTAAAAGTGATACTCCAGTGAACACATGAGTGATAAGAAAGGGAAACAGCCCTATTGCTGATAAGGAAAACGTTTTAGTGGCCAGGATAGAAGATTAAACCAGCCATAACATTCCCTTAGGCCAAAACCTAATCTAGAGCAAGGCCTTAACTCTTCATTTCTATGAAGGCTGAGAGAGGCAAGAAAGCTGCAGAAGAAAGGTTTGAAGCTGCCAGAGGTTAGTTCATAAGGTTTAGGGAAAGAAGCCACGTCTGTAACATAAAAGTGCAAGGTGAAGCAGCAAGTGCTGACGTAGAAGCTGCAGCAAGTTATTCAAAGATCTAGCTGAGATAATTGATGAAGGCGGCGACGCTAAACAACAGATTTTCAGTATAGACAAAGTGGCCTTAGTTGGAAGAAGATGCCGTCTAGGACTTTCCTAGCTAGAGAGGAAAAGTCAACGACCGGCTTCAAAGCTTCAAAGGAGAGGCTGACTCTCTTGTTAGGGGCTAATGTAGCTGGTGACCTTAAGTTGAAGCCAATACTCATTCACCATTCTGAAAATCCTGGGGCCCCTAACAATTATGCTAAATCTACTCCGCCTGTGCACTATAAATGGAACAACGAAGCCTGGGTGATAGCAAATCTGTTTACAATGTGGCTTACTGAATATTTTAAGCCCACTGTTGGGACTTACTACTCAGAAAAAAAGATGCCTTTCAAAATATTACTGCTCATTGACAAACTATCTTGTCATCCACGAGCTCTGATGGAGATGTACAAGGACATTAATGTTGTTTTCATGCCTGCTGACACAACATCCATTCTGCAGCTCATGAATCAAGGAGCAATTTTGACTTCCAAATCCTATTATTTAAGAATTAAATTTTATGAGGCTATAGCTGCCATAGATAGTGATTCCTCTGATGGATCTTGGCAAAGTAAATTGAAAACCTCCTGGAAAGATCCATCACTCTAGATGCTGTTAGGAATGTTTGTGATTCATGAGAGAAGGTCAAAATATTAACATTAACAGGAGTTTGGAAGAAGTATATTCCAGCCCTCATGGATGGTGTTGTGGGGTTCAAAACTTTGGTGGAGGAAGTAACTGCAGATGTGGTGAAAATAGCAAGAGAACTAAAATTAGAATTGGATCTTAAAGATGTGACGGAATTGCTGCAGTCGTATAATAAAACTTTAACAGATTAGAAGTTGCCTGTTATGGATGAGCAAAGGAAATGGTTTCTTGAGATGCAATCTACTCCTGATGAAGATGTTGTGAACATTGCTGGAATGATAACAAAGGATTTAGAATATTACATAAACCTAGTTAATAAAGCAGCAACAGGGTTTGAGAGGTTTGACTTCAATTTTGGAAAAAGTTCTACTGTGGGTAAAATGCTATCAAGCAGTGTTGCATGCTACAGAGGAATTTTTCATGAAAGGAAGAGTCAATCGATGTGGCAAACTTCATTGTTGTCTTATTTTAAGAAACTGCCACAGTCAACCCAACCTTCAGCAACCACCACCCTGATTCAGTCAATAACCATCAACATCAAGGTAAGACCCTTCCTCAGCAAAAAGATTACAACTCACTGAAGGCTCAGATGATGTTTAGCATTTTTTAGCAATAAAGTATTTTTAATTAGGATATGTACATTTTTTTAGACCTAATGCTACTGCACACTTAATAGACTACATTATAGTGTAAACATAACTTTTATATGTACTGTGAAACCAAGGTAATTTGTGTGACTTACTTTATTTTGATATTTGCTTTATTGTGGTGGTCTGGAACTGAATCTGTGATACTTTCAAAGTATGTCTGTATATATTTTAAAGACAGAACTAATGGAATTTTCTGGTGGATTGCCAGTGGGGGTGTGAGAGAAAGAAATAAGTTAAAAGTGCCTCCAAGTTTTGCGGTCTGAGTATCTGATTGAAAGGAAATGCCATTCCCTGAGACAGGAAAGAGTGGAGAAGGCTTTGAGCGGGAGCAAATCAAGAGTTCAGTTTTAGATGTGTTAAGTTTGAGATGAACTCTTGAGTCAGCTGTTAAATATGTGAGTCCAGAGTTTAGGTTTGCATTGGAGATAGAGACATTTTGGAGTCGTCTGTATTTAAAGCCATAGTGTGAGTGAGATCACTTAGTAAATAAATATACTTAGTGAAGATATGTCTGCAGATTGAGCCCTGTGGCTTTCCAGCATTTAGACATAGGAAGATGAAGAGGATTCAGGAAAGAAGGCCAAGAAGGAGCAGTCAGTGAAATAGGAAGAGTGTAGTGTTCTGGAAGCTAAATTAAGAAAGTATTAAAAAGTCAGCACTCAACTTAGACCAAGAACTGACCACCATTGGACTTGGCAATGTGGAAGTTAACAGTGATTAGGGAAAGAGCAGTTTCACTGGAATAAGGGAGACCCTGAGACAAGTCAGCTGAAAGTAGGAGAGAAGTGGAAAGACTGAGTGTGCGTAGTGCCTGCGCAGTGCCGTTGAGGTGCATGGCTACAACAGGAAGCAGAATCACAAAAAGCAGAACAATGGGCAGTATCTAGAGAGAGCTGTGGAACCAAGGGAGGCTTTTCTTTTTCTAAGATGGGTAAAATAACAGCATGTTTGCAGACAAGAAAGATGTAATAATAATAAAAAAAAGAAACAGAGAGGGAGAATTGTGATGTGAGGAGAGGGGTTATTGTGTTGGCAGGAAGCAGTGGAATTGGGTGTGCACGTAGGCCGTGTTCCCTCCTATAAAAATGTAGCTTTCAGCTAACAGCTTGTCGGGACATTTCAAAAGAAGGCAACTAGATAGTAAATAGTGAATTAAACACTTTGGCACGTGTGTATTTCATTTCTGGTCCCCTTAGAATTCTCATCACCAAATCAAGTTGCTGTTCATGATAGAAGTGAAGTTACACTGATAATAAAAATGCCAATGTGCAGAATTTTATACAATGACCCTTATGTGAAATCAATGGCATGTTAATGAACTGTCTGTAGTTTCATATCCTAGAACAACCTGAAATTTCTACTCCTTGGGCCATGGTGAATCATCTGTCACATTATTGTATTTCGAGCCATGTAATGAAGACAACTTCAGCTTCCTTTCTGTCTCAGTGGCACGTCTGCTGATGAGTGTTTAGGTCTTAAAAGCCTCAGAGAAAACCAAAATGGGAAATGTGTATCCCTATAAACAGAAAATACAGCCTTACCACTTAGGAATTTTTATTTACTGTATCTTAGTTCTAAGTTCCCAGACATAGAGGTAGAAACTGACCTAAAATCCAATCTACTTTTTACAAAAAAATTGTGCTCCACAAGATGAAAAAGCTACCTAAGATAAATGAGAAATCAAGATTTTTAGGACATCAGAGTTGTGGTCCAAAAGAGGAAGCACCTTCAGTGAGTATAAAACTTTGATTCAGGTAGATGTGATCAGGGTCAGATTACCCAATACGCAAGGTATGCACGGGCTTACTTGTGCATACTTATTAATCTGTAGTGAACAATTTCACCCGTTTCTCACCACATCGACCACAAGGTGAAACCCATGTGAAAGTGTTCACTACAGATTACTAAGTAAATACAAGTAAGACCATGCATGCCTTGCTTAATGTACGCTGGTGAGTACGTCACTTACTGGTTTATCTGCCCCTGGATGTGATAAATTCCTATTAATGTAAAACTAGAGATTTTAGGTCTAGAAAAAGACATTGAAGATCATCTATTCCAATTTCATTTTACCAATGAACAAACTCAGTGCCCAAGTAGTTATAATTTATACAAAAATGCAGGTAATTAGTGGCTGTCAGGTGGGTTACCATCATGCTTGGTAAAGTAGAGGATCAGTGAAAAAGAAGAAGACCCTCAATGAGATGGATTGACATGGTGGCTGTAACAATGGGTTTAAGCATAGGAATGATTGTGAGGATGACACAGGACCAGGCAGTGCTTCGTTCTGTTGTACATGGGGTTGCTATGAGTCAGAACTGGCTCGAGGGCACCTAACAACAACAACACCATCATCTCAGTGAAGTTTCTAGGTTCAAGTGGTATACATCATGTTGGGATACCCAGTCCAAAGGTAGAGGTCGCGCACCTTTGTGCCCCCTACCACTAAGAAAAAGGCACAATGTTTGGTGGGCATCTTTGGATTTTTGAGGTCACATGGGCCATATATTGTTGTTTTGCTCTGACTCATTTACTCAATGACCAAAAAGATTTGCAACTTTGAATGGAGCCCAGAGCAAAAAAACAACAACCTACCTGGTCAGGCTTCAGTATAAGAGACTTTGCAATTTAACCTCTTACAAATCAGTGTATCATAAATTTCTTTAAGTGTCTGTGGAAGATAAGGATTCTGAATGGAGCCTGCGGCAAACCAGTATAAGAGAATCATGGTGTGGGCCCCTAGCGTTTTGCAAGCAAAGCTATGACCTCTTTATTAAGTCACTATTCTCCTTTGAAAGAACAATGTATTGCTTGCTACAAAATCCTAGTAGAAATGAGTACCTGACTACAGGACCCTGTGAACTGAACTTTCCAATATGAATTGGTCTTTTTCAGATATAGCTCGTCATAAAGTTGGAGGTCATCACACTTGTTACAGTGCCAAAAGAGCCCCATCATCAAATGAAGGTGGTGTATATGTCATTGGACCCGAGAAGAGTCTAAGGACAGTGGTAAGACATGAGAAGGTAACTTGGTTCACATGCCCACAGCCATAAGACCTGCTACATTGCCTTCTCTCCATTAACCCACGCTCATGGCCTCATGAGGAATTAGTTTCTTATAACCTGCTATCTGAGAAGAAAAATATTTAGTCTTGGTTTATAGGGCTTTGACCAAAATGCTGGTATCAGGCACTCAGGGGGTGGCCTGAATGACAGTGGGAAAGCTACAGAGAAATTGTCCCACTATGCAAAACTTCGGGCAGTACAGCTTGTAGTAATCCTTATCTAGAAAAACATCCCTTGCTCTCAGGTCCTAGATTTTCATCACTATACCACTGACAACATCAGATGCAAATACTTGACTTATATTAATAGATAATCTACTCAGAGTTCAATTGAAAAATTGAGTCACTAGCTTGAAAGTACCACCCACTTTGAGAACTAATACCACAGCAAATGGTGCACATTCTATAAGCAAATATCAGTTAATACCACAATAATGCTGTCTAGCAACGCACCCCAAACTCAGTGGCATAGAGTAGTATTTCCTTGCTTACACATCTAAAGGTCAATTAAGGTTTGGCTGATCTAGCCTGGGTTTGGGAGGGCTTGACACCAAGTGTCTCTCATCCTCCTTGGATTTGTCTCTACTCAAGGCATGTTCTTCTCATGGTGAAAGATGGAAGTTTAAGAGAGCAAACCCAACTGTGCAAGCACAATTCAAGCTTCTGGTCACATCATGTCTACTAATGTTATATTAATCAAGTCACACGGACTTGACTAAATTCAAGAGTGGGGAAACATACTCTTCTCATCGAGTTGGAGAATGAGGGTGAATATTCACTGAACAATGGCCTAATTTACCAGGCCATCTGAATTTAAACAGGTATTTTCTTCTTTGCAAATATATTTCTAATATGTTATTATCAAAGAGTAGCTGTAGTATATGTGGGTGCTTCAATGCAATGTGACAAACATTTATGGATAGTCTTCTATTTTTTTTTTTTATACTAGGTAATCAAGCTGTAGAGATAGATGGCATAGTGGTTAAGTGCTACAGCTGCTAACCAAAGGGTTGGCAGTTCAAATCCGCCAGGCAGTCCTTGGAAACTCTATGGGACAGTTCTACTCTGTCCTATAGGGTCGCTATGAGTCGGAATCGACTCGACGGCACTGGGTTTGATTTTTTTATGCTAGGTATTCAAGCTATAGAGATAGATAAGACACGGTCTCTGCCCTCAAGAATCTCAGAGACAGAACTGTAAAGAAATTAAAATTTAGTTTGATGGATGCAACAAAAGCATTTTCAACTCCCTATGGTTTTTTATGGTTAGTATATGGTTAGTATGGAGACCTGGTGGTGCGGTGGTTAAGCGCTTGGCTGCTAACTAAAAAGTTGCCAGTTTGAATCTACCAGCAACTCCTTGGAAATCCTATGGGGCAGTTCTACTCTGCCCTACATGGTCACTATGAGTTGGAATTGACTTGACAGCAATGTTTTTTTTTTTTATGGACGGTAAGTAGTATTATTCCTATTTTACAGAGAAGAAACTGAGAGTCAGAAGGATTCAATTATTTACCCAATACTATGCAATGGAGAAAACCAATATTCAACCTTTTTATTTTTTATTGGGAGGAAACTCAAACCCTAAACTCTTACTGTCATTCCATGTGATTTTCTCCAGGTAGTGAGCACAGATGTAACCCAGGCAAGTACCTTACCCGATACTAGAATTGTTGTATAACCAAGGCAACAAAACGTCCCATGGTGAGTTGAGCCCCTGGAGACTAGAGCCCCATCGTAAGGAATGCAGATTGGATTACATATGCTTTTCTCTGCTCCATAATTCTGTCCTTTTTACTGGTTGACTTAGCTCATCCATGAAATGAACCTTTATAATATCAAATATCCTGGGATAATAGAGATCTGAGATGCTGGAGGATATTTTGGTCAGTTTTTAAAGTATCTGAGTCACAGGCCATAGCGTTTTAGCAGATAGAATGTTTGTTAGTATACACTGTTTTGATGACAAAGGAATAAACTGAATGGACCATTGGGCCCTCTGCTCTGGAGATATAAAAGGATTGTAGGCAGTAATCACATATCCTGAGGGCTGGGTTGTATGTATAATTATGACTTTCAGCTCTGTTAGCCACTATGAAGCTATTACTATAATGCTGTCTGTCAATATTTTATTAGTGTGTGTCATAACCGTTCCAATGTGGAATGGCTCTTTGTATTTGTTCAGAACAATATCCATGAGTTAATGTTTGAGGAATATTCACTATAACTCTGTTAAGGGAAATTATCATATTATTGTTCTCATACAATGAAAGAGAAACTAGAGAGAGAAATAAAAAATATACCCTTCACTTGGGTAAAGTAACAGGTCACTGGAAGAGTCCGAGGCAAATGAGAGTCTAGTGATTACTAGCCTGGATAGTTGACTTGGTTCTTGAAATAAAACTGTTGGGGAAGGTTAAAGGCACAAAAACAAAGCCAGCCACTGAGGCTTAATTTTATGTGGTCTGTCAGAGGGAAATTTAATAAGCACATTTCATGCTGGGCGAGAACCTGGGTAATTGTGAATATTAGAAAGGGCCAGGAGCTTGGCCAATCACAACAATTTTTCTGTGCCATCATTTTACACTGGAATGTATGCTGTTCATTTCTTTCTTTCTTCTACTTTTTTTTTTTTTTAACATTTTATTGTGCTTTAGGTGAGAGTTCACACAGCACATTAGTTTTCCACTCAAACATTCACATACAAATTGTTCTGTGACATTGGCTGCTATCCCTGCAATGTGTCAGCACTCTCCCATTTCCCCCTGCCTTCCTCATTTCCATTCCTCCATTTTCCCTACCCCTCATTGGCTTCTCATCTTTGCTCTTGGCAAATGTTGCCCATTGGGTCTCGTTTAGTTGATTGTTCTAAGGAGCACACTCCTCACGAGTGTTATTGTTTATTTTATAGGCCAAGCTATTATTTAGCTAAAAGGTGACCTCTGGGGTGGCTTCAGTTCCAGTTTGAAAGGGTGTCTTAGGACGATAGTCTTGGGAGTTTCTCCAGTCTCTGTCATTCCAATATGTCTGGTCCTTCTTAGGAATTTGAGTTTTGTTCTACATTTTTCTCCCATTCTATCCAGGACCTTGTATCGTGTCCTTGGTCAGAGCGGTAGGTAATGGTAGCCAGGCACCATCTAGTTCTTCTGGCCTTACACTAAAGGAGGCTGTGGTTTGTGTAGGCTGTTAGTCTTTTGGACTAATTTCTTTCTTGAGTCTTTGGTTTCCTTCACTCTCCTTTGCTCTAGATGGGAAGAGACCAATAATTGTATCTTAGATGGCTGCTCACAAGCTTTTAAGACCCGGACACTACTCACCAAACTGGGATGTAGTACATTATCTTTATGAACTATGTTATGCCAGTTGAGCTAGATGTCCCCCAAGATTGTGGTCTGTAGGCTTCAGGCTCAGAAACTCAGTCCCATGAGGTGTTTGGATATGTCTAAGATGTTTCCATAATTATGCCCCCTATGTGCTCTATTGTTTATATGAATATACATGCAGCAAATACAAATATGTATATATAATTATCCAGAGCTATACCCATATATTCATGCACATGTACTCCTACGTACCCTCCCACATCTGTATTGCATACATATCTACCTATATAACCACTCATAGATTTTAGGTTGTTGTTACTGTTGTTGCAGAGTTGTATATAGTTCAGTTATTACTGTAGTAGTCCTTTATTCTTGTGTACCTCTCAGTGTCTTCATTTGCCTTGGTCATGTGCTGACTTCCCCCATATTGTGTATTGCCTTTTCTGTCACCAGAATTAACATGTGTTAATCTTGTAAGTGATTCACCCTGCCTCTCCCTCCCGTCCCTGGTAACCATCAAAGAATTTTGCTTTCTGTGAGTAAACCTATTCTTAACTTTTTATAAAAGTGGTATCATACCGCATTTGTCCTGTTGTGACTGACTTATTTTACGCAGTGTAATATCCTCCAGGTTCATCCATGTTATAAGATGTTTCACAGACTCATCGTTATTCTTTATCATTGCATAGTATTCCATTGTATATATGTACCACAATTTGTTTATCCATTCATCCGTTGATGGATGCTTAGGTTGTTTTCATCTTTTTACTATTGTGAATAATGCTGCAATGAACATGGGTGTGCATGTGCCTATTCATGTCATTGCTATTGTTTCTTTGAGATAAATACCTACTAGTGTGATTGCTGGATCACATGGTATTTCTATTTCTATCTTTTTGAGGAAGCGCCATGCCATTTTCCATAGTGGTTGTACCATTTTAGAATCTGACCAGCAGTGTAGAAGAGTTTCAGTCACCTACAATCTTGCCAGTGTTTGTTGTTTTCTGTTTTTTTGATCAATGCTATTTTTGCCTGGGTGAGATAGTATCATATTGTAATTTTGATTTGCATCAGTCTAATGGCTAATGGGAAACTCTGGTGGTTCAGTGGTTAAGAGTTTGGCTGCTAACCAAAAGGATGGAAGTTCAAATCCGCCAGGCACTGCTTGGAAACCCTATGGGGCACTTCTACTCTGTCCTATAAGGTCATTATGAGTAGGAATCAACTCAATGGCAACCGGCTGATGGGGCTGAATGGCTAATAATCATGAACATTTCTTCATGTATTTGTTGGCCGCCCGGATGTCTCCTTTGGTGAAGTGTCTGTTCATATCTTTTGCCAATTTTTTTATTTGATTTTTTGTCTTTTTATTGTTGAGATGTTGAACTTTCCTATATATTTTAGAGATTGGACTCTTATCAGATATATCGTTCCCAATTTTTTTTTCCTAGTCGGTAGATTCTCTTTTTACTCTCTTGGTGAAGTCTTTGGATAAGCATAAGTATTTAATTTTTAGGATGTTCCAGTTACATAGTTTATCTTCTGTTGTTTCGAATTTTTAGTTATGTTCGATGGTCTATTTATGCCATAAATTAGGACCCTTAGTTTGTCCCTATGTCATCTTCCAGCAACTTTATAGTTTTACACTTAACATTTAGGTCTTTGACCCATTTTGAGTTGGTTTTTGTGTATTGTGTGAGGTACGGATCCTGTTTCATTTTTCTGCAAATAGATACCCAGTTTTTCTAGCACTATTTATTAAAGAGACTATATTTTCCCCACTGAATGAACTTCAACTCTTCGTTGAAGATCAGTTGTCCATAGCTGTATGGATTTACTTCTGGGCTCTCAATTCCGTTCCATTGATCTACATATCTGTTGTTGTACTGGTACCAGGCTGTTTTGACTATTGTGGCTGTATAGCAGGTTCTGAGATCAGTTAGTGTGAGGCCTCCTACTTTGTTCTTCTTTTTCAGTAAATGCTTTGGCTATTTGGGACCTCTTTCCTTTCCATATAAAGTTGGAGATTAATTTTTCCATCTCGTTAAAGGATGTTCTTGAGATTTGGATTGACATTGCATTATATCTGTAGATATCTTTGGTAGGCTGTTCATTTCTTGTGGTGAGTTTCATGTTGTTTGTTTTTTATGGCCCTATCAGTTATGGTTAAAAAAAAAGAAAAAAAATTTTTTTTTTTTTTATGGTTAGCATAATATTAAATGCCAATATTTTGTCACTTTACTTTTCTTTCTTTCCCAATTCCCAAGCTTGTCAGCACTAGGAAAACCCCTTCCATGGAAAATACATGAAGCACTATTGAAAGCCTGTCTCATATTGATAATTTCATACACAAACAGAAGCCCAGACAAAGCTGTCGATATTGCTTCCCCTCTTTGATGCCTGAGCATTGAAGCTGGGTTGGGCCCGTTCTTCAGGTAGCCATCACTGGCCAGATAACAGGACTACTGAATCTGTTAAAAACAAAACAAAAAACCCAACTCTTTAAATAGACCTCTAATAGAATCTGGAAAATAATGACAAGAAAATATAAAAACCCTGGTGGCATAGTGGTTAAGTACTATGGCTGCTAACCAAGAGATCGCCAGTTCAAATCTGCCAGGCGCTCCTTGGAAACTCTATGGGGCAGTTCTACTCTGTCCTATAGGGTCTCTATGAGTCGGAATTGACTTGAATGCAGTGGGTTTGATTTGGTTTTTTTAATATATATATCATTCTTAATTTCAGGTTTAGATATTCAGAGAATTATTATCTTATTTACAGTGTTTTTTTTTTTTCTTAATATCCTTAGGGAAACCCTGGTGGCATAGTGGTTAAAAGCTACAGCTACTAACCAAAAGGTCAGCAGTTGGAATCCCCCAGGTTCTCCTTGGAAACCCTATGGGGCAGTTTTACTCTGTCCTATAGGGTCACTATGAGTCGGAATCGACTCCATGGCAGTGGTTTTTTTTTTTTTTTTTGTAATATCCTTAGAGAAGCCCTGATGGCCAAGTGATTAAGTGCTTGGCTGCTAACCAAAAAGTTGCCAGTTCGAACCTACCCAGTGGCTCCACAGGTGAGAGGCCTGGCAATTTGCTTCTGTAAAGATTACAGCCAAGAAAACCCTATGAAGTAGTTCTACTATGTCACATGTGGTCTCTTTGAGTCAGAATCAACTCAAAAACACCTAACAACAACAATATCCTTAGGGAGTCCTGTGCGGTACAAATGGTTACAGGCTTGGCTGCTAACTTGAAAGGTTAGAGTCTACCCAGAGGCACCTCGAAAGAAAGGTCTAGAAATCTACATGCAAAATACAAATAAAAAACTCTCTGCCTCACAGTTCTACTGTGGCACACACAAAGTCACCATGAGTCAGAGTCAGAATCTGACTTGATGGCAGCTGGTTTGGTTTTGGTTAATACCCTTAGAGAACTTTTGGAGCTGTTCTCACTTGTGTGCTTTTGATGTACAAGTAGGGTCATGGACATTTCTATCTTCTTAGAAGGTATTTATTTATACAAAAGTGGGGGGTGAGGTGATGACGCGAAGTTTTAGAATATCTTGTCTATGAACTTAAGCAGGCCAGCATAAGGAACTAAATCTACTAGGAATAGATATATTTTTTATTATTTTTCTTTTTTTTTTAAATCTTATTTTAAAATAGGTAAGTGGATTGAAAAACTTATTGGCCCTATTTCTTTGGATCAAAACGTAAACATTTTCTCTTCATGGCATAAATAGTTTGAGAAAGCGTAAATGTAAGAGTTAGAGCAATATGAGATAGGAGTGCTCAGCCTATTTCTATGCCAATAAAGCATCCTACCTCAAAGCTTTGCTTGAAGATTTTCTCAGTTTGCCCAGAAGGGCTGGAATTTACCAGTTCAAGCATTTCTATGACACTAGTGTTATATTTCCCCATCTGAATTTCATGCAGTTGCTTCTAGCTAGAAGACAATTTGTCTGGCTCTTTATTAAAAAAAAAAAAGTTGAAATTGCAAAAGTTTCCAAGGTCATTTCTGTTTTTTATTTCTCTTGGTAAAACTACTTCCATAGTCAATTAACAAAAGATCTATTCAAATTAAATGATTATTTCCTTAATCATTCCCATGGCTTATAGGATTATAGTTTTAAAAAGTTAAATCCCACAGAAAGCTCATGCAACTTGCATTAGCTTCTTTTGGAAATTAGATCCTTTCTTCTTTAAAAATCCTGCCATTTTTCTTTTCACAGAGATTAAATTACTTTTTATTCTAAGGCAGGCTATTCAATTTCTTTCAAGCTGTTGATTCAATCATTACATCCTCTATTATATGTCTGACTCAGCTAAACATATTATTATGACTTTTTAAACTCTTCCTTTCCTTTTATTTTGGGGAACTGGATTGGTATGCTAGTGCCTTTCTTTCCTGAGGGGGGTCTTATTAATTTTTTTGGTGAATGTTTCTAATTTACTTGGATCTAGGTACAATTTAATTGTTTTATGTTGGTTGTACTTTTTCTTCCTTTGGATAAACATCTATTCTGTGCCGTTCCTTTTCTGTACTTTTTTCTCCTTATAATTTAGAGAGTACTGCTTTTCTGTCTTAAGGAAAATTCAAGCATTGTTCAGGTATGATTCAGACTTCTTTTGTCCTGTAATAGGGAAGCCAGAAATGGTTGTTGGATGAAGAAATGTACACAGGTAAAAATTAAAAATTGAGATAGATGAATTGATTTCTCTAAGTGCCTTTAAAATACCAGTGTTGGGGCCAGAACTGAACTGCTTTCGGTCTGATTTAAGGTCCTAGTCTTAGTTTATTGCATCTGTTCTCTCTCTCTGTTGACCAGGTTTATATATTTTATTCTGAGAGAGAATGGTGGCTGAGAAACAAAAGAAAACTAGGTTAGGTCTTCAAGGACCGACTGGGCCCTGGGAGTGCTAGCCATGTCCCTTAAATTGTTAAAAATCCATTGACACTCTGAAGGAAAGGTATTAGAATTCTTCATTACTTATCCATTATTAAATTAATCAACACCTGTAACTATGCCAGGTACTGTGCCAAATACAAATAACATCTTCAATTTATTCAGCACATTCTTTTCTAGGACCTTTTCATGTCTGCTTTCTAATCCTCACAAACATCTTTCAAGAGATGTATTGTTATATTATTCTATGAACAAAATATTGGACAATGCAGGAAGCATCAAAAGAAGATGAAAGGAATATACAGAGTCACTATACCAAGAAGAATTGGTTGACGTTCAACTGTTCAGGAGATAGCATATGATCAAGAGCCAATGGTATTGAAGGAAGAAGTCCAAGCTGTACTGAAGGCATTGGTGGAAACAAGGCTCCAGGAATTGACAGAATACCAATTTAGATGTTTCAACAAACAGATGCAACGCTGGAAGTGCTCATTCCTCTATACCAAGAAACTTGGAAGACAGCTACTTGGCCAACTAACTGGAAGAAATCTATATTTGTGCCCATTCCAAAGAAAGGTGATCCAACAGAATGCAGAAATTGACGAACAATAGCAGTATATCAATAGGGAGCTGCCAGAAATTCAAGCTCAGAAGAGGACATGGAAAGAGGGTTATCATTGCTGATGTAAGATGGATCTTGGCTGAAAGCAGAGAACGCGTGTGTATGTATATGTATATATATATATAGCAGGGAATATGTATGTGTGTGTGTGTGTGTATGTATATATATACACCAAAAAACCAAACCCATTGCTGTGGAGTCAATTCTCATTCACAGCGACCCTATAGGACAGAGTAGAATTGCCCGATAGGGTTTCCAAGGAGCAGCTGGTGGATTAAAACTGCTGGCCTTTTGATTAGCAGCCTCACTCTTAAGCACTGCACTACCAGGGCTCACTCTTTCTCTCTCTCTATATATAAAACAAAAAAGGAAACCCGTTGCTGTCCAGTCAGTTCCAACTTATAGCAACCCTATAGGACAGAATAGAACTGCTCCACAGGGTTTCCAAGAGCAGCTGGTGGATTAAAACTGCCAATATTTTGGTTAACAGCTGAGCTCTTAACCACTGCACTACCAGGGCTCCATATCTATCTACCTCTCTCTCTCTCTAAACATGCAAGGAAGCAGCAAGCAGCAGTCAAGAAATCAAACAACATATTTGCATCAGGCAAATCTGCTGCAAAAGACCTCTTTAAAGTGTTAATAAGCAAAGATGTCACTTTGAGGACTAAGGTGTGCTGACCCAATCCATGGTATTTTCAGTCTCCTCGTATGCGTGTGAGACCTGGACAATGAATAAGAAAGGCAGAAGAAGAATTGATGCCT
Source organism: Loxodonta africana (assembly GCF_030014295.1). Classification (NCBI taxonomy): domain Eukaryota; kingdom Metazoa; phylum Chordata; class Mammalia; order Proboscidea; family Elephantidae; genus Loxodonta; species Loxodonta africana. The sequence continues at coordinate 62,959,051 of NC_087358.1, forward strand.
TTGAATTGTGGTGTTCGTGAAGAATAATAATATACCACGGACTGCCAGAAGAACAAACACGTCTGTCTTGGAAGAAGTACAGCCAGAATGCTCCTTACAAGTGAGGATGGCAAGACTTCTTCTCATGTAATTTGGACATGTTATCAGAAGAGACCAGTCTCTGGACAAGGACATCATGTTTGGTAAGTAGAGGGTCAGCAATAAAGAGGAAGACCCTCAATGAGATGGATTGACATAGTGGCTACAACACTGGGCTCAAACACAGCAACAATTGTGACGATGGTGCAAGACCAGGCAGCGTTTCATTCTGTTGTACGTAGGGTCACTATGAGTCAAAACCTACTCGACGGCACCTAACAACAACCACAAAAACACACAAACAGGGAGAGGTTTTAAGGAATTGGCTTCTGAGATTGTGGGCGCTTGCAAATCCAAAATCTGTAGGTCAGGCAACAGGCTGCATATTCTATTCTGTATCTCAAAATCCACAGGTCAGGTGATGGGAAGAGTTCCGGAAACATGTCTCTTTATGGTCTAGAGGCAGAATACTCCCTAGGGAAAACTCTCTTTTTGTTCTTAAGGCATTCAACTGATTGGATGAGGCCCAGCCACATTATGGAGGGTAACCTGCTCTACCCAAGGCCAACTGATTTGCTCACATGTAAGTACTTTATAACAGCAAGTAGACTAGTGTCTAACTAAACAACTGGACACCATACCCCAGCCAAGTTGACTCATAAAATTAACCATCACAGTATGTAAATTATATTTTAATAAAACTGTTATTAAAAACATATACAAAGGTCATAAGACAGATCTATAAATAGCTAACATAATACCAGGCAGTATGAAAATAGCTATAAGCAATGTACTCTAGAAACTCAGGTAAGATGTAGTTGTTAAATCCAGGGGAATGGAAGATGGCTTTATGAAGTAGATGGCATTGGAAATGAACCTTAGAACAAAACGAGAATGTTGACAGGCAGAGAAGAGTGGCAACTTGGAAGACAGCATGGGCAAAGTCACAGGTACATGCAAGGACTGTGTTTTTCTGGGAGAATGCCAAGTCATCCAGTTGGAAGTACAAAGAAGGATGAGTGTGAGGTGTAGAGGCAAATGAAGTTGTGAAGGGGTCTAACCACGTGGAAGATCTTAGTTCCATGTAAGGAGTTAGACTTTATTTCATGCACAGTGGAGAATCTTCTGCAGAAGTGAGAGAGTGTGTTTTAAAACCGGATCTGAGTTTATACCTTCCTGCATCAGACATGTAGTTTCAGCAAACCAACATCATCCATTAACTGAATTAATGTTGCGAATGTGAATTTTCCTAATTTTGTTTTAATGTGTTTATAGCATGTAAGTAAATTTCTTTTGGTTTCATAGTTGTATGTGTTTAAAGTGTAACGAGTTTATACCAATTTTATGTTTTTATTAAAATAAAATGAATAATAAAATTTAGATTATTTAAAATTTTTTCTCTTTAAAAGGAGTTCATTATTTAAGGTTGAGAAATATTAGTCAAGAAGATAGACTATTAATCAGTGTCTCTTCCAAACGTGACCTGGGGAACCACCATCTGTAGTAGAGGACACTCTAGGTGTTCTCCACTGAAGGGCAGAGAATCTGTACCTAAAATCTCATCACCATGTGTACACTGGAGTTTTTACATAGTGATGAAATGAAAATTTTATATTTTGTTCATAAAAACACAGAGCAGAAAAATCCGACCAATTAATAAATAAAAATTTAAATAGTTGGAATGTTTAGAGCAGCAAATAGACATGGCCTTCGTGTAAGACGGAACCTTTGCTATGAATTTTATTTGATGACTTCAAACTTCCTTTAGAGCCATATTGCTCTGGTTACTGCTACGGGTAGTATAGGCAATAATGACCACAAAATTCAGCAACTTGTCCCCCACATCTACTCATTTGACCTAACATTGACAGACTCATTTGACAGAAATGAACTGGTGGTGCTGGCTGACCATTTGACCCTTCTGCCAAAAAACTGAAGAGCTTCATTACATTTTAACTAACAGGCATTCAGAAGCAGTAATCTTTATTCTTTCTTTTCTTTCAGAGACTCAACCATTGACATACCCTCGTATACAAGCTTCCTGGTGAAAAAGATGTAGGAACTTTGAAAATGAAAAAAAAGAAAAAATGCAATTCTACCCCCCCATCTCTTTCTATATTTCAACTCTACAAATTATGTTGAGATACGATGTCTCTGAAAATGGTGCAGGGTTGGTTATTTTGTGGAGTGAGACCTTTTAGAATCTGAAAATTTTTTAGAAACTGTATTTTTTAAATTCCTTAAAACTTAAGATTGAAACATTAAAAAAACTTCAAATGTTTATCTGTTCCCTATTATCAACTTTTGGGGGAGTCCTGGTGGCTCAGTGGTTAAGCACTTGGCTGCTAACCAAAAGGTTAGCGGTTCGAACACACCAGTTGCTGGTGTGTTCAAATCTTTCCAAGATTTACAGCCTTGGAAATCCTATGAGGCAGTTCTACTCTGTCTTGGAAACCCTTCTGGGCAGCTTTACTCTGTTGTGTAGGGTTGCTATTAGTTTGAATTGACTCAACGGCAAAAGGTTTTGGTTTTGGTTATTACCAACTTTTAAATTAAAAAGTCATTGCAAATTCAATAAAGAAAATTCAATAAAATAAAAATTCAATAAAGAAGGAGATACAAAAAAAGTGAGGGAGAGATATTTTATTATTACTTCAGTTTTTTGAAAAATGAAATTTGTTATCAGTATTCATTCCAATTGTTCCTTTTCTATTTTTATTGATATTATATATGACTCCTTTTTTTTTTTTAACCTTTTACTTCTCTCTCTGACTTTTTCTCTTTCTCCTCTTTATTCCTCTTCTCTATTCATTACTTTCTCTTTTTGTTCCTTCTCCCTACTCCATTTTCCCCTTAATTGATCCCTCAGTTATTTGGAACTAAAGGGTAATTTATGTGATTACTTTTGTGTATTGAGTAAAATTTAATGTTATTTGTTATTCACTTAAAGTGTGATAAGTTGAACTTTTTATATTTTTTTCTTTCCAAGAAAACAAAATAATTAGGTTACTTTTCTTTTGTCTCTAACCATTTATGAAGATGATGAAATTGGCTATGGGGGGTGATGGAGTCAGGTGTGTGGGAGGAATATCTGCCTGCACTCACTGTAATCTTTATTTAAGGGTATCCTTGGGTTTTTCTTTGAGGTTATACCTATACCATGGTCTTGTCTTTTCTTTTTCCTGTCCTTATTCCTTACCGTGATTTTAGCATGTAATATTGATCTGTAGCTGAGATTATGTGAATTTAGCGTGTGCTCTGCTTACATATATAAACTGACTTAATGTCGCCAACTCCAACTCTAAAAACAAAACCAGCATGCATGATTCTGCTTAACAGCTCCTGTCATTGGCGAAATAATTAGGAATTGATAGCAGTGTGTGGGCGTCCTTCCTGGGATTTCAGCAACACTGCTGAGAAGCAGAAGCCACAATTTGTCAATCTCCCAGAATAATAATAACCTTCCTTTTCCTTCTAGGATTCATAATTTGACCCTTCCCTACCCTTTTGATCATGTGAGAGACTTCAAATTGCTTTACCAACACATTCATGTTAAAACTCTTGCCCATAAAGGAAGTGGAATTATTATTTCTGCTTATTGAGACTTAAGAACTGGACGTGAAACCATTCTTGGATTCACTGAGCAAATCAACCTGGGAGCCAAGAAGGGGAGGGCACTTGATAACTCATTGTCCAAAGGAGGCAAATGGAGAATGTGGAATTATTATCTTCCCAGTGGATTCTGAGTGAAAAATTCTAATATCTTATAGCTTATGTTAGCTTGTGCTACATTTTCATCTGCAAATACTAGGCTATATCTGAGACTTTCCCAAGGGCATTTATGCTAGAAGATGGACCTAAATTTTATTACAAAAATATAATGAAAAGCATAGATAGTAGAACTAATTGGAAAAATCTAATCATTTTGTTAGTAGATGTGTTCAAAAAACACAATTAGTAGAGATTAAATAATTGTGGGATTGTGTATAGGTTTGGAGGATTGTTCTTGATATTCTTGAAGCTGGAATTTTTTATTGTTAAAAAAATATTCTACAAAAGCTTATTTATGGCAGTAGAAATGTCAGAGTTCAGATCATGAGAGATTTAAAGATAACTATTTGGTAAAAGGAAATATTAATGTTATGGTGAAAAGATGTCAAGATAGCTGTTTTCCACTGAGCAATTCCCCACTTTCTAGTGTGACATCAATAAAGAGCAGAAATGACAAAAATACACCAGCAGCTAATAAGATGATCAATTCGTTACCATCCTGGGAGAAATTCCTCTAAATACACCACCGATGGCACTGAATATGAATCCTAATTGGTAATTGATATATTTTGTGTCACATAAAACCTGGAAAACCTACTATTCTGAACAAAATAAGGATTTGCTTTATATCTCTACCACTGCCAACAGACAGACTCAAAGATTCAGGGCCTATAATACCTGGAAAATTGGACAGTCAACTATCTATCTGCTGTGAGGTTACGGATTTTCTGGTTCAGCCAGTATACTGTCCCATACCACCTATCTTAAGTAACCTGGGTGTTTTTTGTGGAGATTCAAATCTGGTGGAATCTAATCCTTTTAGGAAGAGCGTATGAGTTTTGGGGATTTTTTTTTTTTTTTTACTAGTGGAGTTTCTAGTTCTCCCTCTGGTGAACTTCCTTCAAAAGGCCTTGGTTACCTTTTTTTTGGTCTCTTTCTCTTATTTCCTTCTTAAAATGACCCAGTCTCATGTGTCCCCACTCTGAAATCCTAAAGAAGAGAATTCAATTTGGGCTAGGTGTCCATGTCTTTTTCACTTTTGCTAGCCTGTGCAAGCAATATGGTAGAAATATCACAGCGTGGATTGAGGGGAGAGAGAAATTACAAAGAAGGGGCATTGATGCAGTAAATACTCTAAAATGTATCTACATGATAATTGTAGTTTTTCAGTATTCCACTAATTTGAATTAAAGACAGGGCATTGGGGGTTTATAAAAACAGTCTAAATTTAGAAAAGTCAGCATAAGTGCCACCATGCCTCTGTCCGTTTGTCAGACTGCAGTGACTTGCGTGTTGCTGTGATCCTGGAAGCTTTGCCATTGGTATTTCAAATACCAGCAGGGTTACCCTTGGTGGACATGTTTCAGCAAAGCTTCCAGACCAAGATACACTACTAGGAAGAAGGACCTGGCAGTCTACTTCTGAAAAAATTCGCCAGTGAAGACCTTATGAATAGCAGCAGAACATTGAGATAGTGCCAGAAGATGAGCCCCTCAGGTTGGAAGGCACTCAAAATATGACTGGGGAAGAGCTGCCTCCTCAAAGTAGAACTGACCTTAATGACATGGATGGAGTCAAGCTTTTGGGACCTTCATTTGTTGAGGTGGCACGACTCAAAGTGAGAATAAAAAACTGCAAACATCCACTAATAATTGAAGCATGGAATGTACAAAGTACCAATCTAGAAAATTTGGAAGTCACCGCAAATGAAATGGAATGCGTAAAGATTGATATCCTAGGCAGCAGTGAGCTGAAATGGACTGGTATTGGCCATTCTGAAATGACAATTGTGTAAATGCTGGGAATGACAAATTGAAGAGGAATAGCACTGCATTCATCATCAAAAAGAACATTTCAAGATCTATCCTGAAGTACAACGCTGTCAGTGATAGGATAATATCCATACACCTACATGGAAGGCTGGTTAATATGACTATTATTCAAATTTATGCACCAACCACCACTAAGGCCAAACGTGAGGAAATCAAAGATTTTTACTGACTTCTGCAGCCCGAAATTGATAGAACATGCAATCAGGATGCATCGATAATCACTGGCGATTGGAATGCAAAAGTTGGAAATGAAGAAGGATTGGTAGTTGGAAAATATGGTCTTGGTGATAGAAATGATGATGGAGATCACACGATAGGATTTTGTAAAACCAATGACTCCTTCATTGCAAATACCTTTTTTCACCAATATAAACAGTGACTATACACATGGACCTCACTGACGAAAAACACAGGAGTAAAATCAACTACATCTGTGGAAAGAGATCATGGAAAAGCTCAATATAATCAGTCAGAACAATGCCAGGGGTCAGCTGTGGAACAGACCATCAATTGCTCATATGCAAGGTCAAGTTGAAGCTGAAGAAAATTAAAACAAGCCCACAAGAACCAAAATATGACCTTGAGTATATCCCACCTGAATTTGGAGACCATCTCAAGAACAGATTTGACCTGTGGAACACTAACGACTGAAGACCAGATGAGTTGTGGAATGATATCAAGGACATCATACATGAAGAAAGCAAGAAGGTCACTAAAAAGACAGGGAAGAAAGAAAAGACCAAAATGGATGTCAGAAAAGACTCTGAAACTTGCTCTTGAACTTAGAGTAGCTAAAGCTAATGGAAGGAATGATGAAGTAAAAGATTTGAACAGAAGATTTTAAAGGGTGGCTGGAGAAGACAAAGTAAAATATTATAATGAAATGTTCAAAGACCTGGAGATAAAAAACCAAAAGGGAAGAAAACGCTCGGCATTTCTCAAGCTGAAAGAACTGAAGGAAAAATTCAAGCCTCGAGTTGCAATTTTGAAGGATTCTATGGGCAAATATGGGCAAAATATTGAACGATGTAGGAAGCATCAAAAGCAGATGGAAGGAATACTCAGAGTCACTGTACCAAAAAGAACAGGAGTTGATGGAATACCAACGGATATGTTTCAACAAATGAATGCAGTGCTGGAGGTACTCACTTGTCTATGCTAAGAAACTTGGAAGACAACTACCTGGCCAATAGGTTCATATTTGTGCCCATTCCAAAGAAAGGTGATCCAACAGAATGTGAAAATTATTGAACAATATCATTAATATCACACACATAAAATTTTGGTGAAGATCATTCAAAAATAGTTGCAGCAGTATATTGACAGAGAACTGCCAGAAATTCAAGCCAGATTCAGAATAGGACATGGATTGAAGGATATCACCACTGATGTCAGATGGATCTTGGCTGAAAGCAGAGAATAACAGAAAGCATTTTAGCTGTGTTTTATTGACTATGCAAAGGCATTTGATTGTGTGGATTGTAACAAATTATGGATAACATTGTGAAGAATAGGAATTCCAGAATGCTTAATTGTGCTCATGAGGAACCAGGACATAGACCAAGAGTCATTCAAACAGAGAAAGGGGATACCCTGTGGTTTAAAATCAAGGAAGGTGTGCAGCAGAGTTGCAGCCTTTCACCATACTTATTCAATCTGTATGCTGAGCAAATGATCTGAGAAGCTGGACTGTATGAAGAAGAACGTGGCATCAGGATTGGTGAAAGACTCATCAACAACCTGCGATATGCAGATGATAAAACCTTGCTTGCTGAAGGCAAAGAGGACTTGAAACACTTATTGATGAAGATCAAATACTATAGCCTTTAGTGTGGATTGCACCTCAACTTAAAGAAAGCAGAAATCCTCACAACTGGACCAATAAGCAACACCATGATAAATGGAGAAAAGATGGACATTGTCAAGGGTTTCATTTTACTTGGATCCAATTAATGCCCGTGAAAGCAGCAGTCAGGAAATCAAACAACATATTGCATTTGGCAGCAAAAGACCTCTTTAAAGTGTTAAAAAGCAAAGATGTCACTTTGAAAACTAAGGTGCAGTTGACTCAAACCATGATATTTTCAATCGCCTCATATACATGTTAAAGCTGGACAATGAATAAGGAAGACTGAAAAAGAATTGATGCCTTTGAATTAGGGTGTTGGCCAAGAATATTGAATACACCATGGGCTGCCAGAAGAATTAACAAATCTATCTTGGAAGAAGTATAGCCAGAATGCACCTTCAAAGCAAGGTTGGTGAGACTTCATCTCATGTCTTTTGGACATGGTATCAGGAGGGACAAGTCCTTAGAGAAGGACATCATGCTTGGTAAAACAGAGGGTCAGTGAAAAAGAAGAAAATCTTTGACAAGATGGACTGACACAGTGGCTGTAACAATGGGCTCAAGCATCACAACGATTGTGAGGGTGGTGCAGGACCCAGTAGTGTTTTGTTCTGTTGTACATAGGGTTGCTATGAGTCGAAACTAACTTCATGGCACCTCACAGTAAAAACAGGATAACTAAGTCATGAAAACTAGAATTTGAGTCACGTAGAGGAGCTATGTGCCTGAAATATGTTCTGCAATTGTAGACTAAAAATAAAAACACTTCTTGAGTAAAAAGTAAATGGTGGAAATTTTACTTCTGGCTGTATGGCTGAGAATTTCCCAGAATTGATGAAAGCCATGAATTCTCAGATTCTGGAAACACAATGAGTTCCATTCAGAAATACATAACTAGACAACATAATGAGACTGTAAAACACAAAAGATAAAGAGGATGGAGCCAAGATGGCGGAATAGACAGATGCTTCCAGCAAGCCCTCTTTACAACAAAGACCTGAAAAAACAGGTGAAACAAATGTATTTTTGATAAGCTAGGAGCACTGAACATCAAAGGCAAGCTTAGAAAATGAACAAAGGGGCAGGGGGAGGAAGAGACTGTTCAGAAGCGGAGAGGAGTTACCGGACCTGAATTGCAGGGAGCCCTCAGGCACCATTCCTGGAACTGCAGCAGAGGGCTGGAGAAGGAGCCAGCCACACAGCCTACTCACACCTCTGGAACCAGAGAAGAACGGTGCTCTCGGCAAAAGCTAAGTACTTGCGTATGTTTTACCATGCCCCCTGCCCCTCAAGCCGGGTTCAGTAGCTGAATTTTCTGGGAGTGAGATAGGCACTGTTGAACGCCTAGAGCCATCCTCCCGGCCTTAGAGAAGGAAAAAATTTGCAACTGGGGGAGAAGATAATTTACCAGCTCCACTAACTGGCGGAGGGCAGGACAGATGCAGCTCCTGTCCAGGCATAAAGAGCCCGTGGACTTTGAGCACCTTTCCCCTCTGCATGGACCTGTGTGGGCCTATTTTAGAAGAATAGGCCCTTGTTGGTGGACTCCAACTGTTTCAGCTATGTGGTGGAGAGGTGGGTGTTTGATGCTTGACATTGCTTTGCCTATTAAACAGAATCCTCACCTACCCACATCAGGGGCCTAAGGACTGGTAGCTCCACTCAGGTCACACTTGCAACAGGGGTCCAAGAATAACTGGTACCTCCAGTCCTTACAATCAAAAACATTGGGTGCCCGTGGTCTGTCTGCAGAATCCACCCACCTGCACACTCTAGGGAACAGGGACGTGCATTCCTCAGAGATACTAGGGGGTCGGTTCTCAACCCTCTGCCTTGTTCAGAGCATGATCCTCTGCTGCAATCAGATACCGGTACATACACCAATCACCCCTGCCCCCTAAGACTTAAGGACAGAGCCTGTACCATGCACTTGAAGATCAGCTACCTGGACACCTGAGCTGAATTCATACAGGAAAAGAGAATGGACTCCTAGACTGATATACCTAATAACGGCTCTAGCCATCTGGGGGGCAGGACGTCAGAGCTCCAGAGGTGAAAATAATCAAGCTAGCTCACTCAAGCAACCCATTTGGGCATATGAAAACAAAACAAAGCAAGAAGCTATGACACAATAAGCAAGCATAAACTAATACAATAACTTATAGATGGCTCAGAGACAACAATCAATATCAAGTCACATAAAGTAACAGACCACGATCACCTCAACAAGCTCTCAAAACAAAGAATCCAGGGATCTTCTAGATGAAAGTGCATTCCTGGAATTACCAGATGCAGAATACAAAAGATTAATATACAGAACCCTTCAAGACATCAGGAAGGAAATGAGGCAATATGCAGAACAAGCCAAGGAACACACAGATAAAGCAATTGAATAAATTAGAGAGATTATTCAGGAACATAATGAAAAGTTTAATAAGCTGGAAAAATCGATAGACGGCAATCAGAAATTCAGAAGATTAACAATACAATTACAGAATTAGATAACTCAATAGAAAGTCAGAGGAGCAGAATTGAGCAAGTAGAAGCTAGAATTTCTGAACTTGAAGATAAATCACTTGGCACTAATACATTTGAAGAAAAATCAGATAAAAGAATTAAAAAAAAAATGAAAAAAACTTAAGAATCATGTGGGACTCTATCAAGAGAAATAACCTACTAGTGATAGGAGTACCAGAACAGGGAGGGATACCAGAAAATACAGAGAGAATTGTTGAAGATTTGTTGGCAGAAAACTTCCCTGGTATCGTGAAAGATGAGAAGATATCTATCCGAGATGCTCATCGAACTCCACATAAGGTAGATGTTAAAAGAAAGTCACCAAGACATATTATCATCAAACTTGCCAAAACCAAAGGTAAAGAATTTTGAGAGCAGCTAGGGATAAATGAAAATTCACTTATCAAGGAGAGCCAATAAGAATAAGCTCGGCCTACTCTGCAGAAACCATGCAGGCAAGAAGGCAATGGGATGACTTATTTAAAAAATTGAAGGAAAAAGATTGCCAGCCAAGAATCATATATCCCCCCAAACCATCTCTTAAATATGAAGGTGAAATTAGGACATTTCCAGATAAACAGAAGTTTAGGGAATTCATAAAAACCAAACCAAAAACTACAAGAAATACTAAAGGGAGTACTTTGGTTAGAAAGTCAATAATATCACGTATCAACCCAAGACTAGAACACTGGGCAGAGCAACCGGAAGTCAACCCAGACAGGGAAATCAAAAAACAAAGCAAGATTTAAAAAAAAAAAAAGCTCAAAACAGGGTAACAGTGATGTTACTACATAAAAGAAGATAACGTTAAAATAATACAGAGGGACTAAAAAATGTAATCGTAGATCTTCCATATGAAGAGGAAGATACGGCGATACAAAGAAATAAAGGTTAGGCTTAAATTTAGAAAAATAGGGCTAAATAATAAGGTAACCACAAAGGAGACAAACTATCCCACTCATCAAAATAAAATACAAGAAAAAAATAGAGACTCAGCAGAAACAAAACCAACAACAACAAATATGAGGAAAGGAAAATATATAAAGAAAATCTACTCAGCACATAAAATTAAGTGGGAGAAAGAAAACTGTCAACAACACACAAAAAAAAGACATCAAAATGATAGCACTAAATTCATACCTATCCATAATTACCCTGAATGTAAATGGACTAGATGCACCAATAAAGAGACAGAGAGTGGCAGAATGGATTAAAAAACAAGATCCATCTATATACTGCCTACAAGAGACACACCTTAGACTTAGAGACACAAACAAACTAAAACTCAAAGGATGGAAAAAAATATATCAAGCAAACAACAATCAAAAAAGAGCAGGAGTGGAAATATTAATTTCTGACAAAATAGACATTAAAGTTAAATCCATCATAAAGGATAAGGAAGGACACTATATAATGATTAAAGAGATGGCATACCAAGAAGATATAACCATATTAGATATTTATGCACCCAATGACAGGGCTGCAAGATACATAAAAGAAACTCCACCAGCATTGAAAAGTGAAATAGACTGCTCCACAATAATAGTAGGAGACATCAACACACCACTTTTGGTGAAGGACAGGACATCCAGAAAGAAGCTCAATAAAGACACCGAAGATCTAAATGCCAAAATCAACCAACTTGACCTCATAGACATATACAGAACACTCCACCCAACAGCAGCCAAGTATACTTTTTTTTCTAGTGACATGGAACATTCTCTAGAATAGACCACATATTAGGTCATAAAGCAAGACTTAGCAGAATCCAAAACATTGAAATACTACAGAGCATCTCCTCTAACCATAAGGCCATAAAAGTGGAAATCAATACTAGAAAAAGCAGGGAAAAGAAATCAAACACTTGGAAACTGAATAATACCCTGCTCTAAAAAGACGATTATAGAAGACGTTAAGGATGGAATAAAGAAATTCATAGAATCCAATGAGAATGAAAACACTTCCTTTCAGAACCTTTGGGACACAGTGAAAGCAGTGCTCAGACGTCAATTTATATTAATAAATGCACACATACAAAAAGAAGGGCCAAAATCAAAGAACCATCCCTACCACTTGAACAAATAGAAAGAGAATAACAAAAGAAACCCTCAGGCACCAGAAGAAAACAAATAATAACTACTAGAGCAGAAAGAAATGAAATAGAAAACAGAAAAACAATTGAAAGAATTAAAAAGACCAAAAGCCGGTTCTTTGAAAAAATCAACAAAATTGATAAACCATTGGCCAAACCGACAAAAAATACAGGAGAGGAAGTAAATAACCCGAATAAGAAATGAGACATGTGATATTACAAAAGACCCAGCTGAAATGAAAAGAATCATATCAGATTACTATGAAAAACTGTACTCTAACAAATTTGAAAATCTAGAAGAAATGGACGAATTCCTAGAAACACTCTACCTATGTAAACTAACACAAACAGAGGTAGAACAACTAAATAGACCCATAACAAAAGAAGAGATTGAAAAGTTAATCAAAAAACTCCCAACAAAAAATAGCCCTGGCCCGGACGGCTTCACTGCAAAATTCTACCAAACTTTCAGAGAAGAGTTAACACCACTACTACTAAAGGTATTTCAGAGCATAGAAAAGGATGAAATACTACCGAACTCATTCTACGAAGCCACCATACCCCTGATACCAAAACCAGGTAAAGACACCACAAAAAAAGAAAATGACAGACCTACATCCCTCAAGAACTTTGATGCAAAAAATCATCACCAAAATTCTAGCCAACAGAATGCAACAAGATATCAAAAAAATAATTCACCATGACCAAGTGGGATTCATACCACGTATGCAGGGATGGTTCAACATTAGAAAAACAATTAATGTAATCCATCACATAAATAAAACAAAAGACAAGAATCACATGATTTTATCAATTGAGGTAGAAAAGACATTTGACAAAGTTCAACACCCATTCGTGATAAAAACTCTCAGTAAAATAGAAATAGAAGGAAAATTCCTCAACATAATAAAGGGCATTTATACAAAGCCAACAGCCAACATCATCCTAAATGAAGAGAGCCTGAAAGCATTCCCGTTGAGATCGGGAAGCAGACAAGGATGCCCTTTATCACCGCTTTTATTCAACATTGTGGTGGAGGTCCTGGCCAGAGCAATTAGGCTAGATAAAGAAATAAAGGGCATCCAGATTGGCAAGAAAGAAGTAAAATTATCTCTATTTGCAGATGACATGATCTTATAAGCAGAAAACCCTAAGGAATCCTCCAGAAAACTACTGAAACTAATAGAAGAGTTCAGCAGAGTATCGGGATACAAGATAAACATACAAAAATCAGCTGGATTCCTCTACACCAACAAAAAGAACATTGAAGAGGAAATCACCAAATCAATACCATTTACAGTACCCCAAGGAGATAAAATACTTAGGAATAAATCTTACCAGAGGTGTAAAAGATTTATACAAAGAAAACTAAAATACACTTCTGCACAAAACCAAAAGAGACCTACATAAGTGGAAAAATATACCTTGCTCATGGTTAGGAAGTCTTAATATTATAAAAATGTCTATTCTACCAAAAGCGATCTATACATTTAATGCAATTCCAATCCAAATTCCAATGACGTTCTTTAATGAGATGGAGAAACAAATTACCAACTTCACAGAAGGCAAAGAGGCCCTGAGAAGTGAAGCATTACTGAAAAAGAAGAACAAAGCGGGAGGCCTTACTCTACCTGATTTTAGAACCTATTATACCACCACAGTAGTCAAAACAGCCTGGTACTGGTACAACAACAGATACATAGACCAATGGAACAGAACTGAGAATCCAGACATAAATCCATCCACATATGAGCAGCTGATATTTGACAAAGGTCCCAAAACAGTTAAATGGGGAAAAGACAGTCTTTTTAAAAAATGGTGCTGGCATAGCTGGATATCCACCTGCAAAAAAATGAAACAAGACCCATACCTCACTCCATGCACAAAAACAAGCTCAAAATGGATCAAAGAGCTAAATATAAAATCTAAACTGATAAAGATCATGAAAGAAAAAAATAGGGACAACGTTAGGAGCCCTAACACATGGCATAAACAGTATATAAAACATTACTAACGATGCAGAAGAAAAACTAGATAACTGGGAGCTCCTAAAAATCAAACACCTATGCTCATCCAAAGACTTCACCAAAAGAGTAAAAAGACTACGTACAGACTGGGAAAAAGTTTTTAGCTATGACATTTCCGATCAGCACCTGATCTCCAAAATCTACATGATACTGCAAAAACTCAACTGCAGAAAGACAAATAACCCAATTAAAAAATGGGCAAAAGATGTGAACAGACACTTCACTAAACAAGACATTCGGGTAGCTAACAGATACATGAGGAAATGCTCACGACATTAGCCATTACAGAAATTATAATCAAAAGGTTTGTGATTTGAACCCTCCAGCTACCCCGTGAGAGAAAGTGGTGCCTGCTTCTGTAAGGATAACAGTCTTGGAAACCCTATGGGGCAGTTCTACTCTGTCCTACAGGGTTGCTAAGAGTCGGAATCAACTTGACAGTAGTGGATTTTTCCTTTTCTTTTGTTTAGACCTATTAAATTTAACACAACTTGTAATATTTTTTGGTTTAAATCGGCAAATCTATTTGTTTTTTGTTCAAAACCGTAATAAATTACAAATTTTAGAGAGCTGAAAGTTACCACAAACATCAAGGAATTTGGAAAAATGACATCTTTATTAAATGATTGCCTAACTTAATTTACTATAATATTTTTAAAATCTGTCTTTGCATATGTATTTTTACCCTTTGATTATAACAGTGACTTTATAATATTTTCTATAGAAAAAATAGGAAGACAATTTGTCATCTAGTGTGGCTAATAGAATTTGTTTTTATTATTGATGACATTTAGAACAGTTTCTTTTAGTGTCACAGCTCATTATGGGAATGGTCATATATATTTTTAGGATGGTTCTCAAATTTGGGAAAATTTCAAATTTCTTTCATATGTGAATTATAAGATTTGAAAAAAAATTCCACAGACTAGCTTATGACCACAAACATCTCATATCTTATTTCTTTGCCACTCATGTATTTCCAGTGTCAAGTTTCATGTTAATATTACTCTATGTTCTCTGACCGTGCACTCCTGTCACAGTTCTGAGTGAACTGGCACAGTGAGTGGTAGGGACTGTCAGGAAGTTATTCCTACACCAGCATGGCCAGTAATAACTATACACAGACGTAACGTCACTGTGAAACATAAAAATACCTCGCTAAGCCCAAACTAAGCAAATCTCCAACTCAACATCTCCTTAGACTATCTTAAAAATCTTATAGTCACATCAAATGTTACTAGGGAAGAGTGATAGAGAGAAGTTGAAGTAGAAAGAGATCAGTCTTAAAGGTTGTAGTTAATATATTTTACTTTTGCAAACTTTATAAAAACATGACTTGTGAACACATTATTAAGCCCCCATTCAGAGTCTTGGAAGAGGCCTGTGTAGACCCTAAAGATTAAGTTTTATTAGCTTCATGGTAAATCCACTTCAGGATGATTTTATAGAGGAAAGTCTGAAATTCTTAGTAAGCCCTAAAGAGAACTTTTGCATAAATTATTGGTCGTTATCTTTAGAATGTTAGATACTTAGTGTCTATAGATCTCAGCTACAGGCTTTAGTGCCAATTCTGAGCCAACGGTAAAATTTCTACTAAACATCTTGGGTCACTGACTTCTTTTTCTCTGTTTTTAGTGTTTTGCTTAGACTGTGGGCCCTTCTTACCCTATGCATTCTCCCCAGAATCTCATTCACTCTCATCTGCTCAATTGCCACATGTATGTTAAACATTTCCAAATCTAAATCTCCTGCCCAGTTCCTCTTCTGAGCTTCAGATATGTATATTTAACTGTTCAGTTATACCCCTACCTCAAAGAGAACCTCCCATCTTGCTGTTCAAACTGCCTTAACTTCCTGTGTTGACCAAGGCAGAATTCTGAGAATTACCATTGACCCCTCCCCTGAAGATCCACCAACTGATGAGTGCAGTACCAGGCACATTGTAGACTTTTACTTGTGGTGGTTGTTGTTAGCTGCCATCAAGTGGGCTCCCAACTCATGGTGACCCCACGCACAACAGAACAAAACGCTGCCCAGTCACATCCCATCTCCTGATCAGTTGTGGATTGAACTGTTGTGATACACTGTGTTTTCAATGGCAGATTTTCAGGAGTAGAATTCCAGGCCTTTCTTCTTAGTCTATCTTAATTTGGAAACTCCACTGAGTCTCTCACACGGAGACTTGTACTAGATATTAGATATTATGGTATGCTATTATAATCAATAGCTAAATTCTGTTGGAGTTGATTCTAAGTATTTCTAATCCTCCACTTTCTGGGGCTACTACTCTCAACCAGGCTAAAATTATCTCTTCTGTAGATTACTGCAATCATCTTCAATTTATATCTCTACCTCCCATCTCAATTCTCTACCCTCTAGTCCATTCTCCACACTGCAGCCTGAAAGAACTTTTTGAAAATGGAGCCCTGATCTAAGACACTCCTCTGCTGACTACTCTTCAAAGCCTTCATTTGTCACGGGGATAAAGTTCAAACTCCTTTGCCCTTTTCAAGGGCCATATAAGGCCCTAGGCATAGTGCTTGAGAGTTTGTCTTCTAACCAAAAGGTTGGCAGTTCATATCCACCAGCTGCTCCTTGGAAACCCTATGGGGCCAGTTCTACTCTGTCCTATAGGGTCGCTATGAGTTAGAATCGACTTGACCGCAATGGGTTTGGGTTTTTGGGTTTATCAGGCCCTAGTCACACTTTTAATCTCATTTCTTATCACTTGCCTGAAATAAACTCTGTTCTAGATACATTGAATACCTTTCAGTTCCTCAAATTTTCATTCGCTCAATTCCCAGAGCCTTTCCTTTTTTTTCCACCTAAATGTCATTCAAACACCGGTCATAGTGATTTTACCTCCTAAATATCTATTCTGTTTCTCCCTTCCATTCCTACAGCCATGGTCATTGCTGCCACTCTGGTTTCCATCATTCTGTCTCTGCAATAGCTTTCTAACTTGTGTCTTCTCCACCCTAGCTTACTCCTTTCAATTAATCATCCAGACGGAGTAAAATTCCTGTTGGAAGAAGGAATTCGACTTCTTCTGGAGAGATGGGTCACATGGCCTGGGAAGTCTCTTCCATCCTTTGGATTTCACAATTATTTTCTAAAATAAAACAATGGCTTCTCACACTTGACACTATGAAAACAGGTTGACCAACATAATATTATCCACAGGGTTCCGGTATAGCCATTTTAAGCAAAGACCTCTCCCCGAATTCAGGTTTGGACTTATTTATTGTAAGAAGTGTTTGAGTGGGCAGTTTTCCAGCTTCTTGATGTTCACCCTTTTTCTCATCAGGATCTGGTTCCTGATGGCAAACACATAACCGTAGAGCAATAAATAACCTGTGTGTGTCCTAAGACACCTATCTAATTCTATCTTGTATTATGTTCCTTTTTGTGCTTCAATTATCTACCCAATTAGATTGCAAGTGATGACGTAACTTTTAATGTAACCTTTTCAGCTTTTAGGAAACCCTGGTGGTGTAGTGGTTAAGTGCTACAGCTGCTAACCAAGAGGCCGGCAGTTCGAATCCGCCAGGAGCTGCTTGGAAACTCTATGGGGCAGTTCTATTCCATCCTATAGGGTCGCTATGAGTCAGAATTGACTCGATGGCAGTGGGTTTTTCCACTTTTATACCTGTCCCTAGCAAGAGTTCACTGAATGATTGTTAAACTGAATTGAATTTAGGAGGCTGTGCTATTAAGCAGGGCAAAACAGACCCAATTAATCTACTCTAACAGAGAAATTAAATTTAAAAAATTAAAATTAAATAATAAAAAAAAAAACATGAACCTCAAACTACTGTGGCCTATACAACAGTAGTTTCTAAAAGGTGGCAAAATGGCAGTACTGGCAAGTTGGAAAGATAGGCCAAAGACAGGGTGAGAATTAGGGGAAACAACATGAGCTTCACTCTCTGTCCTGAGTTAGCCTCAAGTGGTCCTCAGTAGAATCTGACAGGCAGACACCCTGGGGACCCAGGGAATATTGCAGGCCCAGGGAAGTCAGTCCGTTGTTAACGATGGCCAGAATTACACACAGTAAAAACATACCAGCCTTCACAGGACAAGGATGCCTCTGTGCCTTTTGTAAGCACAGAGGCATCCTTGTCCTGTTGTAGGCACCTAAAAATGCAATTGTCTGTCAATAGGAAAGAAGGCAGCAACTAGATTCCTCAGGAGGAGGGAGAGAAGCTTTGATTCCTTTGTATCTACAGATTTTTCTATGGTGAGCAAAACTGTGCTCATCCGTCCCTTGGTCTCAACAGCAAAGCATCCCACAGAATCTGCAGGGAAGCGCTTCTCTGTAAATTACCCAGCTCCTTCCAAAGTTATTGCATTCGGAGGGCCCCTAAGGGGCAGTGTCTTGTTTGAAGCTGAAAATAATTGCTTATCTTTATTGAGGCAGAGAGAGGCCTGAGGGAGGAAATGATGGAAATAGAGACTAACTCAGGTAGGGAAAGGGGAGAGCGTTGTCGGGGAGGGAAAGGGAAGCTTGCAGCTTAAGGGCAAATTGATCAGTTTGCAAAGTAGCTTTTTATAAATCCTGCTGAAAACATTCACGCGTCTACAGGTCCAGCAGAGATTAGAGATGATGACAGGGCTATGTGAATCCGGATGGAAGACTGACAGGCCTGTGTGTCCCCCGGGACCTTCTGCTTTCCAGCTGACAGCATCGTCTGTATTTCGAAAAAATTCCTGCTTCCAATCAAGACTGAAACTGAAGAATTTTCCTGTCAGGTGGAAGTTGTAGCAGGCAGGGCTTGTTGGATTTGCTTTCTTTGCTTGGTGAGAGATAAAACCACTACATCACCAACGAATCGGAAAACCTAGAATATTCTCTCTTTCTCAGTCATACACACACACCCACGCACCCACCCACCCACACACACACACCCTTCCCCCTTAATTATTTTAGAATCAGAACTTATTTATTTTTTGTAGAAATCTCTTTCACTCTGCAATATTTCTGAGATTAATGGCCACCCTTTCCCCAGATTTGACTGTTATAAAGTAAACAAAACAAACCAAACTCCCCCCCCGCCACAGTTGCCATTAAGTAGACTCTGACTCTTGGTGACCCCACGTGTGTCAGAGCAGAACTTTGCTCCATAGGGCTTTCAGTGGCTGATTTTTCTGAAGTAGATTGCCAGGCTTTTCTTCCGAGGTGTGTCTGGGTGGACTCAAGCCTCCAACCTTTCGGTTAGCAGCTGGGCACATTAACCTTTGTGTCTCCAAGAATGAACACTTTTCACTATTAAGGGTATTTGGGGGGAAAAATAAAGTGCCACTAGCCGTAAAGGAAATGGTAAGAGGCCATTCCAAAAAATGTCTTCAGCAAGTGTTCACTGTTGAAATAAGTGACAGTTCCCCACAGTGGGTAATTTGAAGTGGATAAGAGGCATCTGAAAGTACAGAGTTTAGTGTGTTTGATGAAAACAAAACCAGCCTCCTCAATTTATAATTACAGCTCGTGTTATAGGTTTCTTCCCAGTGTGGGGATGTTGCCAAGGCAATAGCTTGGCAGTCTTCTATATGGCTGCTTTTCGGATCAATCCACCCAGGCTTCACGGACGTTAATCTTTATAACACACCTATGAGCTCAGAAGGATGATATACTGTATATATCTTTTTATTCTGTTTTTCCTGGCAGGGAAAGAACATTAGGAGGCAAGCTTTTCTGACCTCCTCTCTCCCTTCCAGGATACATTGTCAGTGACCACGGCTTTCAAAATGTCATCAGGACCTCAGGTGTGGGAAAAGAGCAGGAAGCCTAAAGGGAAGGCAGCCTATGAACCAGATCAGGGACAGAGCTGATGGACAGAGTTGGAAGTTGTGCTACTAAGACAAGATGGAAGCCAGAAGGCAGGAGCCTAAACAGAGCCAGAGCCACAACTCAGAGTTATCAAGGCTCAGGATCAAAGCACCAGAAAGGAACCAAAGGAACAATCAATACTGAGCAAAAATGTCCAGTGGCAGCATTCAGAAACTACGTCCTTACCCCAGCCTGTGGTTCTGTCCCTTTGGAAAGCAACTGCTATGCCTGGGCTCTAGGGATGGGATTGATCTTAGAATCAGGGTGAGCTGTTTAAATTTTCACCAGTCGTACCCCAAAAGGATGAAGCGTTGGTGGTTCAGTGGTAGAATTCTTGCCTTCACTTGGGAGACCTGGATTCAGTTCAGTCCAGAGTACCTCAAGCACAGCCACTACCTGTATTCTGGTGGAGGCTTGTGTGTTGCTAACGATGCCGAACAGGTTTCAGTGGAGCTTTCAGACTAAAATGGACTAGGAAGAAAGGCTTGGAGATCTACTTCTGAAAGTCAGCCAGTGTAAACCCTGTGGATCACACCAGTCCAAGCCTTAGCAAATCATGGGGATTGTGTAAGACACAGCAGCGTTCTGTTCCATTGTGCACGGGGTCACAATGAGTCACGTTATGGGTTGACTCTATGGCCACTGAGAACAACAACAGGAGACAGAATTAAGGAGGGCAGCCCTATAGGACTGAGTAGAACTGCCCCATTGGGTCTCCAAGGAGCAGTTGGTGGATTCAAACAGCTAAGCTTTTTTGGTCAGCAGACTTAGCTCTTAACCACTATGCCACTAGGGTTCCTTCATACTACAGGTGTTTTTGGTATCATAAAGCTGACCAAACTAGTGACATTGAGGCAAGACCAGAACTATGTGGATAGACAAGTGAGGCAGCTAGGGTATAATGCTCAAGGAAGCATCCACTCTTAAGGTTGTGCGAGTGCAGGGTCTCTGACACTCAGAAAAGGGTCTCCTCCCCACCCAAGGCAGGCTAGCACTGGCCTGCTCTTGGTGTCTTTGTTTCTCTCTAGCATTAGGCTATGAGCCCATCTGAATCAGACAGCGTGTGCATCTGATGATGTTTCTTCAAACAAAATACGTTACTAATATTTAGCCACTCCCTGGCATATAATAATACAGGACGGATGAAAATCAACTACTAAGTTGATGAAACAGACATCTTTCATCAACACCATGCTAAATGTATTTTTTTTGTCACCTGCTGACACAGAAAGTTCTAATTACCTTCCCAAGAGTATCTGCTTCAAAAAAAAAAAAAAAAGAGGAAGTTATTGTGAGACCCCAGCAAATATTGCTGAATGAATAGATAATGAATTAGCACTGCTGAAAGGATGGTGGGGCTCACGTGTGCGTCATGCAAATATTCCATATCCTTTATTTTAGTTTATCTGGTGGTTTAAGTAGGAAGCGTGCTTCATTTTATGTGCTCCTTTTAACAGAAGACGTAAGAGGTGTCGATATTAAGTGCCCACAGGCTTTTCCTCTGAGACATATTGTTAAAATCACTCTGGTCCACTGTGATCCCAACCACACTGGTTGTTAAGGAAAGAACAATAATGAGAACAACATAAATAGTAAAACACTTTAACCAGCCATTTAAAAAAGAAACTACTGCTCAATTTTGATAAGGGCCAGTTATGGTAACATGCCCCAAATCCTAATTCTAAAGCTAAATAGAGATTTCTTCCTTAAAAAAAAAAAGGCAATTTTCTTTCTTTCTTTTTTTTCACTAGGCTCTAAAGATGGGCTGTATTCTTTTGGCTTCTGAAGTTGTCATAAGTTATCAGGATTTATAGTTGCTGACAACTTGCTTTAATAATTCACAAGGATTCAGATCCATTTTTGCTCTCTCTTTTCTCCATTGGTTCAGTGATGCAGACAGGTTAAAAACATGCTTTTTGTCAGTGGAATGAATGGAGAGGACTCAGAGGCACCCTAAAAACCCAATTAAAAAAAAACCCAATGCCGTTGAGTTGCTTCCGACTCATAGCAACCCTATAGGATAGAGTAGAACTGCCCCATAGAGTTTCCAAGGAGCGCCTGATGGATTTGAACTGCCGACCCTTTGGTTAGCACCCATAGCACTTAACCACTACGCACCCTAGGCACCCTAGGCGGAATAATCCTGGTGGAATTACCACTACTGAAGGTTTTCCCACTAGTGCAAAACTAGATAAAACCAGGAATGGACTAGGATCTGTAAGGAACCCTTGAATTTGGCATGCCTGATGGAACTGAGCAGTTTGAATCCACCAGCCATTCCTTGGGAATCCTATGGGTCAGTTCTACTCTGTCCTATAGAGTTGCTATGAGTTGGAACAGACTCGACAGCCATGGGTTTGGTTTGGTTTGGTCATGCTGAGGTTAAACCTGCTGTTCTGCTCATCCCCTCAAATATGGGGTTGATTTATACGGGCTGCTGAGCTTTCTGGCTTTCAAGTTTTAAGGAATGGAAACTTAAAGATAAAATGAACTCACAATTTATACCCTGTGACATTTAATTGCTAATTATGCTAGTCAGATGTGTAACTAGCAACCATTGCTCAAGACTTGTACAACTCTCTTCATAAGAACATGCTCTTTAATCCGGATGCAGACACCAGGACAGGAAACCCACGGCCATAACTTCCGCTTCTCCTCAGTATCCAGAAGAAAGAGCCCCTTGGGGATATGCCCTTGCTTCATGTTTCTTTAATAGTAAATGTAACAAGTTCTGTGTCAGGCTCAGCTCCCCAGGCTGGCCTCGGCCCGGAAGAGGCCCTGAGCCTGTCAAGCTTTACAGTGTCCCGACTTTGTTGATTGATTCCGCTCATTGAAATTCTGCGGTGAAGGGAGAGGTGCCTCCTTCCTACAGCCAGCTCCTCTCCCTGAGGAAACAAGGCTGCTGCTCAAAGGCAATGTAAACCACAATTTCCACAGCCACTTTCAATACCCAGTGCCTCCCTGAAGCCAATCACCAGGCCCACACCAGAAGATCCACACACCCCTCTAGAGAAAAGAATGTATTTATCTCAGTTCAGGCAGAAGCCAAGGAAGAAATAACAGGATAGACAAGAAAATTCCATACTGGACTTGGCAACTGAACTAAGAGCTGTTTCCTGGGATCTGGCTGACGAGCTTACTGGTGCACATATATAAGGATTCCCTGGGTGATGCAAATGGTTAATGTGCTTGGCTGCTCATCAAAATGTTGGAGGTTTGAGTCCATCCAGAGGCACCTTGGAAGAAAGGCCTGGCAATCTACTTTAAAAAAATCAGCCATTGAAAACCCTGTGGAGCGCAGTTCTACTCTGACACACACAGGGTTGTCAAGAGTGGGAACTGACTTCACAGCAACTGGTGGAACATATATATGCCTTTTTAGGCTTTGCATTCCTTGAGTTTTCAGTTTGATTTTGGCACTAGCTGTTCTCACGTATTTTTCCTTCCTTGTGTTTTCCACTTATTTCATATCATTATTAAAAGTGAGTGTGTTTGGGGTAGACCAATCTGAGCAATTGAGTAAAAATATTATGTTACTAGAAAGTATTATTTGTAAAAGGATATTACAAACTCCACAATCTGAAAATCAGGTGGTATCTAATATATCCTTGCCTGTCTATATATGTAAATGTACATAGATATATAAATAGACAGTTATAGACATAAAGTATTAGCTATATTTATATGTCATTTTCTTTAGGTAATTATAGATAGAAATCAAACTCAATTCCACTTGGCTTTTGGTAATAAGTCGGCGTTTGGTTTCTCATCTCATTGGTAAATGCACATAATAAATGAGTTTAAAGGATGTAATATTTTCCCTTTGTTTTCTTTAAAAGGTAATTTGAGATTGGAATAAAACAGAGTAAATATTAACAGAGGCTCAAAACCTTCCAGAAATTTTAACATAATGAGCCCTGGATGCCTAGAACTGTAGCCCTTAATGGCCACACTGCTCCCCAAACTCCAGTCACCAAATTCTGATTATTTTTTGCTCCTCCATAAACATTCTAAAGCTAGTGGTGGCCCTAAATTGTTGCTAGTTAACTCTTGCAACTTTCCCCCAGGCTAAAGGAAAAACTCACCCCCCAAATATGTTTCCTCTGACGGGGCACTGTACCAGCCCTTACTGCACAAGGGTGAGTTCTGCTGATGTTAAAACTAGCATGGCTCCAGATGCGGGGGATGAGGTCTAGGCCCTCACTGTGGGGGCTGCTGGGAATTACTAGCTCCCCAGGTTTATGCCACATAGGCAAGCACCAAAACAGTCCTATTTAATTTATTTTTCCTCATAAATACTCCTTTTAATACTCCCACCTCTAAATATTAATTACTCCAATGGTGGGTCAGCATATTCCCAGGGTTCTTTTGTTTCTTCTTCTTTCCTTTTTGTTTCAAATATCTACTATTCTCCAGATAGCATCCAAAAAATGAAGACCTTGAGATGTTCTGTTGTGATTTGTCTAAACCTTTATATCCTGGCTTTGAATTACAAAAGAAAGAAAAATAAATAAAACAAAATGAACAACCCGACAGTGAAACTACTCCCTCAAATAACACTCTATAGATTAATTATTCTAATGGGGTTATAACCAGTGTTAAACATTCATTCATTCAAAATTCAACAAATATCTGTTGAGAACCTACCTCCTACATGCCAGGTAGATAAGGCATCTGCCCTGATCATGTTTAGTTTTAGTGGGTGGAGATACTTAATAAATGAGAGAATTCTTTTTAAAGGAAAATCATTTCAGAGAATGACACCAGCTTGTAATGAACTCTCCGAGATACCCCTTCAGGTCTGAAGTTATTTTTTCCCCAGCTTCTGAAAATGCTCTCAGCAGACATCCCTCAGCTCTCAGCCCTCCTTTGGGGATTGCCTTAGCTAAAGAGGGTTGCCCTGCCCAAGGCCATGTTCCCTTTCAGGGTAGTCCATATCCAATGACTGCTCAACATAGAGGTATAATTTATACAAAGCAGTAGACCCAAAGGGCGGACTCTGGTGGACTCTACGTTGTGCTACCCAGGTCCTTCTTCTGGGGTCTGGGAGTGCTGCTATCAAAGAGCTTTAGCTGTCAACCTTCTTTGGAAATTGCCTTGACCGAAGAGAGCTGCTGCACCTTCTTGGGACAGCTGGGATCCAGTAAGTGGTTGGTGTGTGGGTATAAGTGTCTGTCCCCTCTCACCATAACTTGGGATGTCTCTGAAGGGATATATCTTCAGAAGGCCTTGTGGCCTTTGTTGAGACTGCAATAGTAGCCCAGCTCCTCCCTTTGCTCAAGCCTCTTCTGTCCCTTCCCTTCCACAAAGGATGATCAAGAGTACCTTGAACAACTTCCTGCATACAGAACTCCACCCCAGCATTGGTTCCTAGGGAACCCAAACTGCAGCAGTGCTGTGGGGAAAAAAAAATGAAACCAGGTAATGAAATAGAATATCAGGAGACGCTGCTGTAAGATGGCCAGGAAAGGGTCCTCTGAAGAGTTGATATTTGAGCTGAGATGTAAATGATCAGAAAGAGCACAAAACAGATTTGGGGAATAGCATTCCAAACAGAAGGAATTACGAAGGTCCTGAGGTGGAAATGAGTTGGACATGTTGCAGAAAAAGGAAGGTGGCCAATGTGCCTTGGCCATGGTAAGTGAGAAAGGCTGGTGAAGGAATGGCCAGCTCATGGAGTTTGAAGTTTATCCTAAATACAACAGGGAATTATTTGAAGGTATTAAGCAGGGGGTAATTATAAACCTTACTTTGATGTGAATATAGTGAATGACTTGCAGAAGTTGAGAGTGGAATAAGAGAACAGTTAGTTATGAGACCATAGCAATAGCCCAGGAGAGAGATTGGGGGTGTTTTAGACTAGGGTGGGAATGGTGAAGTGTGGTTGACTTCTGGTACTTATTGTAGGGGTGAATCCAAAAGAACTTGTGATGGATTACATGCGGGACAAGGCAAATACAATAATTAAAGATGACCCCTAGGTTTGGCCTGGGCAGTTGGGTCAGGCAGACTTAACTTGGAGTGATTTCCCAGTCAACAATTAGTTGTGTAACGTTGGGCAAGTTTAAATCTTCTCTGAGCTCCAGTTTCTTGTAAAAATAGAAATATTTTACCTACCTCGTAAACTTGTTGGGAGAACTGAATGATGTCATGTCTCTAAAGCATAAAGCAAATAACCCGGTTCTTTATTCACAATGGGGCTCATTAGTTGAGTCTCTCTCCCTCCCTTTCTGCAAAAGACTGTATACTTACAAATCATATTAGAATTAAAAAAAAAAAAAACATTGTAAGACCTTTTGCTTTCATAGATTTAACTTTTGCAGTTTTAACTATTGCTGAGTAACTCTACTGGCCCACAAAAATATAATAATTTGAATTTTGCCGAGGTACACATTTGAGTCCTATACACAGAGAGGAGGCTGGGTTGCAGGAACGAAGCACTTATCTGGGATGAGACCTACCTATTGCCAAGCATCCTCATCCCAGTCTGGCTTCATGGTTTTTGCTCATCTTCCCATCCACGTACCTTTTGTGAAGCAATAAAGGCTTATGAAAAAATGTCCCCGCTAAACAAAGAAAACACCAAAAATCAAACAACTAAAGCCAACCAGTTGGCAATGTTGGGATGGATATGAAGATAATGTTAAGAAACCTAAGAAATAGAAGATGCTTAAAAAAGTAAAATAGGAGTTTGGGAAAAATTATGGAGTAGAAATGCCACTTTGGCAGTGACCTGGACCCATGATATGAATGTCTTTACCATGTGTTCTGTAAGGAAATAAAAAAAGTCAATTCACGAAGTGTTTCAATAAATTTTCCAGACAGGTTTATATTATTAGCTTTGTAAATGATTCTAGTCCTCTATTTATAGAATTATTAAGGTCTTAAGGGGTCATTTAAAATTTCATAGTGATATTTGACTGCATTCTATAGGAGGAATTCTATGCTATAATGGGATCTGTGATTTAGGGAATTTGTAAATATCTCAGGGCATATCTCAAGAATGTCAAGGGTCCATCGTAATTATTTTGAATACTACTACATAGCTGTTGCTGCATAACAAATCATAAAATGCAGATTATTGAACCATTGGGTCAGTAACCACATTGTAAAGAGAGAATTCACATTTTAATTTCCTGTTTTACAATAGGCTATGACACTTGACAGTGGATATTCATCACCACTATACACAGGACTCTGTGCTACAAAATGCACAGACAAATAAGACATGGCCCTAGCCTCTTCTGAGAAAGTGAAAATACTGGTTCCCGGCTGCAAATATAACCCAGAAAAGTGGAAGAGTAATTTATCTTAGGGAAAGAACATTAGCGTTTATGAATGGCAGAAGGTCGTAATATTGGTGCATTTAAACAGCTGTTAATCCTCTGGTGATCATCCAGGGAGACGAAAGGGAGATATCATTTCCTATGATATTAAAAGCACAAGGCCAGCTCTAAAAAAATCTGACACATCTTCCATACGATCAGCAAATCTCAGCACTTTTGCTCATTGCAGAGTCAGTTAACTTTGACTAGATACTCCCTGTGGTAGGCAGGACGAACACGTCTAAGGATAGATGTATTTCCACAGAAAATAATTTCTATGCTCTCATCCATAAAACCCAGCCATCTCTTTTTTCATAGGGATCAGTGCGGTCTCAACACTATGTTCCTTTGAATTTTGTGATCCTCGTAGGAACGATGATACCACATTACATCCTTGGAAAATCCCCAGCAGAGTTAGGCTATACTGCTATGCTGTATGAAAGCTGATATTTCCTGGGGCAAATTAAAGGGAGTGAATGCAAAGCAAGATTGATGAGAATTCAACTGGACACTAATTCCTTTGTATTATCTTCTAGAATACTTATTTAAAATACAAATACCCCAGGGAGGGTAATACATTAAAGAACATTAAGGAGTAAAGCCACCAAGAGAGCTGTCCAAGTCCGTTTCTATCCTACTCCTGATGACTTCCACAGAATGTCACTAATTCTTGGAAGTCTTTTCATTCCCTCAACCATTGACAAGGAAAAAAAAAAAAAAGTTGCCATTAAGTTGATTCCAACTGTTGGCGACTCTGTCGGGTTAAAACTGTGCTCCAAAGGGTTTTCAATGGCTGATTTTTTGGAAGTAGATCAGCAGGGTTTTTTTCTGAGGGGCCTCTGGGTGGGCTCAAACCTCTAACCTTTCAGTTAATTGCCAAGTACTTTAACTGTCTGCCCCACCCAGGGACTCCCAACCCTTCACAGTGGTCTCTTGTCAGAGATTTCCTGGTCTCCTGAGAGGAGGTCGCTGCCCAGTGGTGTCACTTCAGTGAAGTGGGGAGGGAAAATGTAGAGTGTGGTATTCAAATAGTCTTAACCCAAGGAAGGAAATAAACCTTTGTTGGGTGTCTCCCATGTGCTAGGCTCTGTACCACTTGTGTTGCATATGTCACTTCATTTATTCCTCCCTGCAACGCCATCGTGCAGCTATTGTTATCTCTGTTTTACGGATGGGAAACTAAGGCTATGGGAGGTTAAGTAACTGCCAAAGACGAGGAGATGAGAGATTCAGACTTGGACTACCTCATTTCAAAGTTTCTTATGCTAGGAAAAGGATAGATGCCTTACTTACACTATTTGGTCTAAAGCATTTTGGTTCTCTTCCCTACCGCCCAGGTTTACGTGATTCCGATTTGTTATACAGAGGAGTTCAAGGCTCCTTAAAGAGAAGAAATGGAAAGAGGATAAAATGTTAAAATGTTAACTATTCTGAGACCTATTATGACTGAGCAGAAATGGTGTAGCAACTGAAGAAAAGCTATTTCCATTTTCCTATTCTGAAGAAGTGCCTCAATTATTTATTTTTAGAATTAAAAAGAAATATCCTAGAGTTACCTGGTTTTTCATGTGTCCTAGTAAAGTATAACAGATATAACCTGTCAAGTTGATTTTGACTCATTGTGACCCAATGTGACAGTGTAGAACCGCCCTATAGGGTTTCCAAGGCTGTAATCTTTACAGAAGCAGATTGCCAGGTCTTTTCTCCCGACGAGCAGCTGATAGGTTTGAATCATTGACTATTCAGTTAGCAGCCGAATGCTTGACCGTTGTACCACCAGGGCTCCTTATAACATAAAGTTGGTTCCAAAAAAAGAGACAATAAATAAGAAAATTCAATGAAATATATAGAATATTCCCTGGTGCTAAGTGCCAAGGAGAAAAACAAAGCAGGAGGCAAGGACAGAGAAAGCAGGAAAGTACTAGTTGCCACAGAGTCAGCTCTGACTCCCAGCGAACTTATGTATGTCAGAGTAGACCCGTGCTCCAATATTTACAATGGCTGCTTTTTCAAAAATAGATCATCAGGCCCTTTCTTCTGAGACACCACTGGGCGGACCGAAACTTCCAGCCCTTCAGTTAGAACTGAGCGTGTTGACTGTTTCACCTCCCAGGTACTCCCAAAGAAGGAATAAGAATAGCATAAAGGAAAATGTGGGTGGGTGGAAGGAAAGAAGGGTTGTTCAGTGGTAGAATTTTCCCCTTCCTTGCTGGAGGCCTGAGTTCTATTCCAGTGCTGTGCATTGGGTCCCCATGAGTCGGGGGCCAGCTCAACGGCAGCTAAACACAAAGGAAAGGGGAGAGGCAGTACAAAAATGAAGATTATAAAAAGATAAAATGCAATTTGTGCCACCAGAAAAACAAGAACAAAAAGATTAAAATGTACAGAGACATCTTTTATTTTGTTCTTCTCTTCATTTGTTCTCTTATGGGAAAGGGAGTGGCTTCAGCAATCTTAGAATGTGGGATAAGATGATAGCATGGAATCTTAAAAATAGTCAATGTGCTTCCCTTGAGAGCAGGCATTTTGTGTAGGGCTGACAAAAGACCAGGATGGCCAGGGACAGTGTACATTGGTGAGGTGATCAAGCATGAAATGGTCAAACTTAGCTTCTTGGAGGGGAGCTTCTTGATTAAGGCGACACGGGAGGAGTTATGGGGTGGCACGTTTGGAGATTTGTTTTCATCCTCGTCTCCAAGCCTGAGTGGTTCTTCCCACAGAAGGGAGATTAAAGCACTCCGTGGGAAGTCAGTGGCAGAGGGCCCTGATTCTCTGAGAGAACCCCGTCCATGAGGACTGCAGACATTATCCATGTCCATATCTGTGAGGGATACAGAAGGACAGGGCAGGACCCACAGCCACTTCTGCTCAGAGACAACACAAGCATGTAGCCAGCACCTTCCAGTTAACAGCAAGGTCTCCCACCAATACTAATTGATAAAGGCTCTGAAATTAGGGACTATCGTCTGAATAAGGGTATAAGAAAAGCCTAGGAACATGGCTAAAAGGACCCATAGGCAGGTCCTTAGCTACAAGATCAACTACCACCTAGTTACACTTGTTGCAATCTACAGCAGAGCTTTTGAAGTTTGTTGAATAAAATGTGTCCAGCATGGTGGTTAAAAAAGGAACCATGTGGCACAACAATTGAGCACTTGGCTGCTAAGCAAAAGGTTGGTGGTTTGAACCCATCCAGTAGCTCCGTGGAAGAAAGAACTAGTGATCTGCTCCCATAAATACCATACCCTAGAAAACTCCATGGAACAATTCTACTTTGTCACATGGCATTGCTGAGTCTCAACTGACTCTATGGCACCCAACAACAACAATATGTGGGCTAAATGCCCAGGCTCTGGAGCCAGAGGGACGGGTCCATACCCTGGCTCTGCCTTTGATTCGCTATGTGATCTTGAGCAAGTTATTTAAATAACAGATTTCTCAGTTTCTTCATTTAATTAAATGAAGAAAGATTATTTATCTCATAGGGTCATGTGGAGGGTTGAATAAAGTACTTGAAAATTGTATTTGGTACATAGTACCTCCTCAATAACTTTTAGCAATTTTCTTTTTATTGTGCCATAAGTGAAAGCTTACAAATCAAGTCAGTCTCTCATACAAAAATTTATATACACCTTGCTATGTACTCCTATTTGCTCTCCCCCAATGAGACAGCACACTCCTCCCCACCCTTTATTCTCCATGTCCATTCAGCCAGCTTCCATTCCCCTCTGCCTTCTTATCTCCCCTGCAACTTTTAGCTATTATTATTGCTATTCTATTAATAACATCTATATACAGCAAAACATATGAGAGCCAGAATTCCCTGGGACTACTTTGTTTTTCCGGGTCTCGCAAATTTTCCTCCTTTGACACGGTACAGCCTTGCTACTTTTCTTGCTCTCTAGTGGAAAATATTTGAGTTTTTCTTCTCTGATAAGCTTCCACCTTACACAAGTTCCAGCTTTCACAGGTTTTACTGTATAAGTTTCACTGAAGAATGTAGATCCAGTGATTTCATGCATATCTTTTTCTTCTTTCTCCTTTCCATCCTCCCTCTATCCCTCCCTCCCTGCCTTCCTCCTTCCTTTCTTTGTTTCATCCTTTCTCCTTATCCTTCTTTTACTTCTATCTTCCTAAAGTCCTAGGGTAAAGAACCCCTTCAGGTATCATGACAGAACGTAATCAAATGGGGTGGGTCATGCCTAAATATTACTGTCAAGATTATGGTCCCCATAGGAAACACAACTTATAAATTTTGGTCTTATTAATGCTGATTTTTCTCTGATACTACTCTTTCCTCCTGCATAATGTGATCTGAGAGGTAATAAGAAGTTCCCTCATACATTCCCAGGTAGCCAGTCACAATGATTAAGTTGTGATTAACTGGAGATTTATTCCTTTGTGTCAACATGGTCTCTCTAGGCATCCCTGCTTAAAATGCAAATATCCCAGAAAGGGCAAATTAACCTAATAGTAATTTACACTTTTAGAAAAAGTTAGTTGAGCTGCTTACTTTACCTACCGACAATTAGTTAAGTAGAAGGACCAGACTGAGAGACTCAAGTAACTCCAGGTCCTGAGGTCTGGTATAAGAACTGTTGTTGATGCTGAGGAAGTCCATGGGCCATCCTGGTGATACTGGCAACCAGAGGTAGTGGGGATATGGAGATCCAGAGTGAAGTGAGGGAGCTGAAAGAAAACGTGTTCCCCAAACAAACTTTTATGTTGAGTTATAACATATATATGGTAAAGTGCACAAATCTTATGCAGAGTTTGTTGAATTTTAATTTTTACATAGACCCAAGGATCCACAGGCTAGATCAAGACATAGAACATTTCCAGCACCTCAGAAGGCTTCCAGTCAACACCGCCATGTCAGAGGTAATCACTCTGATTTCTGTCACTAAAAAAAAAAAAAATTTTTTTGTCACTAAAGATTAGTTTTATTTATAAATTTCATATAAGTGGAATCGAACTGTATATACTTATTTATGTCTGTCTTCTTTCACCCAACATATGTCTGTGAGATTTATCTATATTTTAGCACATAATAGTGGCTTGTTCTTTTTTCCTGCTATGCAGTATTCATTGTATTAAAATACTACAGTTTGTTAAGCCATTTTATTGTTGAAGATTATTGGATAGTTTCCAAAGCTTTTGCTTTAATGAATAAATTTGCTATGAACAGTGCGGTACATGTCTTTTGATGGTTATGTGCATTCATTTCTCTTGTGTAGATCACTAGGAATGGAATTGCTCGGTCAAGAGACAGGCATATAGATACTGCCGAACAGTTTTCTAAAGTGGTTGTAGAAGTTGAACTTGCGAGTGTTCCAGTTGCTCCACATCTTCTTCATCAATATTTGCTATTATCTTTCTTTTAAATTTTGGCCATTCTGGTGT
The DNA here is from genome assembly GCF_030014295.1 of Loxodonta africana. Lineage (NCBI taxonomy): Eukaryota > Metazoa > Chordata > Mammalia > Proboscidea > Elephantidae > Loxodonta > Loxodonta africana. The sequence goes on from NC_087358.1 coordinate 62,991,772, forward strand.
GTGTGTAGTGATATTCATTCTGGTTTTAATTTGTATTTCCCTAATTTTTTTTTTTTTTAATGGCATAGTGGTTAAGTGATAAGGCTGCTAATCAAAAAGTCAGCAGTTCAAATCCACCAGCCGCTCCTTGGAAACTCTACGGGGCAGTTCTACTCTGTCTTATAGGGTAGCTATGAGTCAGAATCGACTCGACAGCAATGGGTTTGGTTTGGTTTTTTGGAATGAAGAATGAAGGATCCCTGGTGGCACATTGGTTAAGCACTCGGCTACCAACTGAAAGGTTAGTGGTTTGAACCCGTCAGCTGCTCTGCTGGAGAAAGATGTGGCAGTCTGCTTCTGTAAAGATTCAAAAAATCAAACCAAACTCCTTGTCCTCTTGTTGATTCTAACTCATAGGTTTTCCAAAACTGTAATCTTTACAGAAGCAAACTGCCACATCTTTCTCCTGTGGTCTGTAAAGGTACAGCCTTGGAAACACTATGGAGCAGTTCTACTTGTCTTATGGGGTTGCTGTGAGATGGAATTGACTCCATGGCAGTGGGTTTGTTTTTTTCTTTTTGCTGTGTGTTATTGACCATTTGAATATCCACTTTTGTGAAGTTCCTATTCAAGTCTTTTGCACATTATTAATTTAGGTTGCCTATCTTTTTATTATTGATTTGTAGAAGTTCTTTATATATTCTAGTTACAAGTCTTTTGTCAGGTATAACCCAACCCATGTATTGCAAATACTTCTTTTAGTCTGTGGCTTGCCTTTTCACTTTTCTAATGGTATATTTTGGTTAGTGGAAGTTCTTAATTATAATGAAATTTAATTTGTTAATCTTTCATTTTATGATTAGTGCTTTTTGCAGTCTGCTTAAGACGATCTTTTCCTAGCTCAAGTTTATCAAGTTACTATTCTATTTTCTTCTAGAGGTTCTTCTACTTTCAGATCTATGATCTATATCTAATTAATTTTTTGTATACAGTGTGAGGGTCAAGGTTAATTTTTTTCCCCCAACTCAATGTACTATTAGTTTGGTTACATTTGCTGAAGATTCCAATCTTCTCCCCCCAAAATTGCAATGATGCATTGGCAGTAAATCAGATGACTGTATGTATGGGTCTTTTTCTTCATTCTACTTTATTGCATTGCTCTCTCTGCCTTTTTACCACACTGTCTTTTATTATTATCATTTTTTCATTTTTTATTGTGCTGTCAGTGAAAGTTTATAATGCAAGTCAGTTTCTCATACAAAAACTTATACATACATGGTCTTGTGACCCTAGTTGCTCTCCCTACAATCTCTCCACCCTGTATTTCCTGTGTCCATCCAACTAGTTCCTGTCCCCCTCTACCTTCTCGTCTTGCCTCTGAACAGGAACTGGCCACATTGTCTCATGTGTCTACTTGAGCTAAGAAGCACACTCCTCACCGGTATCATTTTATGTCTTATAGTCCAGTCTAATCTTTGTCTGAAGAGTTGGCTTTGGGAATGGTTTTAGTTTTGGCTAACAGAAAGTCTGGGTGGCATGAGCTCTGGGGTCCCTCCAGTCTCAGTCTTTTTAGGAGAATTTGAGTTCTGCAGCCACTTTTCTCCTGCTCCATCATGGATTCTCTGTTGTGTTCCCTGTCAGGGCAGTCATTGGTGGTAGCCAGGCACCATCTAGTTCTTGTGGTCTCAGGCTGATGGAGTCTCTGGTTTATGTGGCCCTTTCTGTCTCTTGAGCTCATATTTTCCTTGTGTCTTTGGTGTTCTTCATTTTCCTTTGCTCCAGGTGGGTTGAGACCAATTGATGCATCTTAGATAGCCACTTACTAGCTTTTAAGACCCCAGACTCCACTCACCAAAGTGTTTAAGACACTGTCTTAATTGTGAAGCTTTTGTAAAAAATATATCTTGTCTTGTTTTAGATACTTTGCATTTTCATATGCATTTTAGAATCAGTTCTAGTAAGCTAGTCTTATAATTTTATTGAGGCCAGGCCATTGGCACCCTGGGAATGAACACTGAGCTCAAATGTGCCTTTCAAATAAAGAAATAAACTCTAATACAAGGCAATATAATGAGCTCTATCATTATTGTGAGATCATGCCCTCCTCTTCACCAGGTATAAGAATAATAACAATCATAATTGTAATCATACACTAGGCAAGAAATCAACCTTGGTGGATTAAAAATGCGGGGACCATATAATTACGTGCTTAAACGTTTAGTAGATTATTTTCCTGAATCCTGACCAAAACTGTAATCATATAAACACGCAGTCATACAAACCTACATCACTACATTTTTCTGACTCAAGAGTGCTTGAATATTTTTGTATTTCACTTTATTATCTCTAGACATGGAAGCAAAATGATCTGACTAGCACTAGTGCTCTCTCCCAAGAGCAGCAAGCCCTGGTGGGGGTGAGGGCAATCTGCAGGGCATTTCTGCCCCAGGCTGCACTGTGGCTCAGCATGTGGCAGACTCTGCAATTGGCCAGGTTGTTGTGGTGAATGCAATTTAGAGAATAAGGCTAAGCAGAAAGCATCCTCTGGCTGTCCACTCTCAGGAAGTTCTCAGACAGCTGGAGAAGAATAAGCTAGGAGTTGTCATGGCTTCTGAAAGCAATTCAAAGGAAATCCTGCTTTGGCAGTTCTCCCGTTAAGCAGGTCAGAGATGCCTGGTGGGCTTCTTTAGAAGATAGAAGTGTTTTAGTCATTAGGGTTAATTTGGACATCCTGGGAATAAGAGGGGAAACCCTGGTGGTGTAGTGGTTAAGTGCTACGGCTGCTAACCAAAGGGTCGGCAGTTGGAATCTGCCAGGTGCTCCTTGGAAACTGTGGGGCAGTTCTACTCTGTCCTATAGGGTTGCTAAGAGTCGGAATCGACTCAACAGCGCTGGGTTTTTTGGTCTGGGAATAAGGGGTCTTAGGAGCCCTTAACGTCCTTCTCTGGGAAGACAGGCATATCTGTATAACTCCAGCATCTTCTGGGTCAAAGTCTTTGTCCTCGATGACTGACTTTCCTTCTGGTGCTGTCATGGATTGAATTGTGTCCCCCAAAAATATGTGTCAATGTGGTTAGGCCATGATTACCAGTATTGTGTGATTGTCCTCCATTTTGTGATCGCAATTTTATGTTAAGGAGGATTAGGATGGGACTGTAACACCCTTACTAGGGTCACGTCCCTGGAGCGTGGCCTGCACCAACTTTTATCTTACAAAAGATAAAAGGAAAGGGAATTGAGCAGATGGGGGGACCTCACACCACCAAGAAAGCAGTGTCCAGGGTTCCTGCAGGGAGAAGCTCGTAGTTCAGGGAAAGATTGATGAGGAGGACTTTTCTCCAGAGCCGACAGAGAGAGAAAGCTTCCTCTGGAGCTGATGCACTGAATTTAGACTTTTAGCCTACTTTACTTTTTTTTTTTTTTTACTGTGAAGAGATAAATTTCTTTTTTTTAAAGTCATCCACTTGTGGTATTTCTGTTATAGCAGCACTAGATGACTAAGACAGGTGCCAAGACTGCAGTTGTGCAAAAAAGATCTTGATGCTGAATTATTGAGCTCCCATAAGACACATTCATTTTACAAAGAATTGCTGAGCACCAGTTTTGTTTCAGGTGCTGTATTAGACTCCAAGAACACATCAGTAAAAAAGACAAACAGAGCCCTTGCCCTCATTGTACCTAAATTCCTGACAAACATAGTAGTTCTGCATGCTTGAGCATTTATGCAGCTAGAGAGCATACATCTGAGTAACAACTACTTATAATCTAATAAACATTTATGAGGGGTTTATAATGTCCCAGACATCCCAGAAATTAGGAAAGTTTTGTTTTCTTATTATTACTATGTTATTAAAGTTTTATTAAAAGTTTTGTCCCCTGATTTACAGTAGAACCTACATAAATCAGGAAGATTTTGATAAAAGTGTTTGATAACGGGGATCCTGAAAAGTCTAAGCACACACACATGCACATACACACACATATATATCAGTTAAGTTGTAGCTAACATATTTTTTTAATATTTTCAATTTAATTTTACTTTTAATTGAAGCTATATATGTAAAAAAAAATACATAGTTTAAATAGCCAAATAGTTCTATAAAGCTTGAAACGAAAAATAGTGGTTTATCTTACTCTACCCCTTTTTAGCCCTAAATCCCATTCCAAGATGTAGCTCCTTTCTGGTCTTTTAGCTGTTTTTTTCTGGTATTTATACTATTTCTCAATAATACACTTACAAATTTATTTCTTGCTTTTCAGCTTGAGTTATTATCTGTTAACTTTCTACTGTGGAAGATAGTTTAGTTCTTTTACATTTTCTAAACATTGATAACTTTCATGAAATCAATATTCATTATTTGCATTATTTTTTCCTTGTAAATATGATTTGTAGCATTCCTTTTTACCTTTTTGTTTTCCCTGAATGCTTACCTCCTTTTCTTCATTTTTTTATTATTATCTACTATTTACTATCACTAGCTCAGGAGTCTTTGGGTGACACAAACAGTTAAGCAATTGACTAATAGCCAAAAGGTTGATGGTACAAACACAACCAGAAGCACCTTGGAAGACAGGCATAATGATCTGCTTCCGAAAAGTCACAGCCTTGAAAACCGTATGGAGCAGTACTACTCTGAACCCGTGGGGTCACCATGAGTCAGAATCTACTGGAAGGCAACTAACAACAACATACTAATTGTTTTTGAATTCTGCCAGAAATACAAATCCCCTGTGAAAATATTATATCAGATAGTCTATCACATCATTTTTTTCCTTGAAGACGTCTCTCTTATAACCCTCTATTCTCACTCCAGTCTGGACTGACTGATCTCCAAGTCTATCACACAGATGTTGCCATTGAACATTCCTTTGTCACCATCTTTGTGATTCGCTTTCTTTCTCTCCTGTGTTGTATCCCATTTCCTGGATCTCATGTCTTCCTCCTTCTTGGTTTATTCTGTTGTTTTGATGGATCACATCTTATAGTAACTTCCTAGGATAGAGTTCACAGAAGGTAAATTTTTTGAGGCCTTGCTGTCTTTATTCTAATCTTGAATTAACTGATTTTTTGACTGGATTGTTAGATTGAAAATTTTCCCTTGGAATTTTGAAGACATCTCTCCATTATCTTCTAGCTTTTGGCATTGCAGTCTGTTATTTGGCAATTGTTATAATAACATTTTGCACTCGATGTTGGTTTGATACCTGATTCTTGGTATGTGACCTGTTTTTCATCCCCTTGATGGTTTTAGGATTTCTTCTTTGTCCTTCAGCTTCTAAAATTTCATGCCTACATGAATTGATGTGGGTCTTTGGTCATGCATTATGCTAGACATTTCGTGAGTTCTTAAATTTGAAAGCCAATTTTTTAAATCTGTATACACTTCCAAATTATTTCTCTAATTATTCCTACCCCTCTGTTTTCTTTCTCTTTCTTAAGATTCTATTAAAATGATGTTGTACCTCTGGATTTATCCTCTAATTTTCTTATCCTTCTCTCCTATTTTCTATCTCTTGAATTATACCTGTCATACTTTCTACTTGACTTCCTAAATGTTATCTTTTAGCCCTTCTATTAAAATTTCATTTCAGCTGTTGTTTCCTAATTTCCAATAGTTTGTTTTTGTTCATTAAATTTTCCTTCTTTAAAGCAAATCAAAGCTACAGTGAGATACCATCTCACCCCGACATTACTGGTGAGCGCACACACACACACAAAAAACAGAAAATAACAAATGTTGGGATGTTGCAGGGAGATTGGAACTCTTATGCACTGCTGGTGGGAATGTAAAATAGTACAACCACTATAGAAGACGATATGGCACCTCCTTGAAAAGCTAGAAATAGAAATACCATACAATCCAGCAATCCTACTCCTGAGAATATACCCTAGAAAAATAAGAGCCAGCACGTGAATAGACATATGCATACCCATGTTCACTGCAGCATTATTCACAATAGCAAAAAGGTGGAAACAACCTAAGTGCCCATCAACAGATGAATGGATAAACAAATTATGGTATATACATACAATGGTCTATTATGCAAAGATAAAGAACAATGATGAATCCATGAAACATATCACAACATGGGTCATTCTGGAGGGCATTATGCTGAGTGAAATAAGTCAATCTCAAAAGGACAAATATTGTATGAGACCATTATTATAAAAACCCAAGAAAAGGTTTACACATAGAATAAAACAAACATTGATGGTTACAAGAGAGAGAAGGGATGGGGGAGGGGAAATCACTAACTAGATAGGAGGCAAGTGTTAACTTTGGTGAAAGGAAAGACAACACAAAATATAGGGGAAGCTGGTACAACTTGATCAAGGCAAAGCCAAAGAAGCTTCCTAAACACATTCAAATGTCTTGAGGGACCAAGTTACTGGGGCTGAGGGTTGGTGACCATGGTCTCAGGGGACATCTAGGTCAACTGTCATAACATAGTTTGTAAAGAAAAAGTTCTACATCCTACTGTGGTGAGTAGCATCTGGGGTTTTAAAAGCTTCCAAGCAGCCATCTCAAATATATCCATTAGTCTCATCCAGCCTGGAGCAAAGGAGAAGGAAGAAAACTGAAGGCACAAGGAAAATATTAGTCCAAAAGATTAATGGACCTCATGAACCACAGCTTCTACCAGCTTGAGGCCAGAAGAACTAGATGGTGCTGGCTACCGTCACTGATGGCTCTGACAGGGATCACAATAGAGGGTCCTGGACAGAGTGGGAGAAAATTGTAGAACCAAATTACCAAATTCAAATTCACAAAAAAGACCAGACATACTGGTCTTACAGAGACCGGAGGAACCCTCAAGACTATGGCTCCTGGGCAGCCTGCTAACTCAGAACTGAAGCCACTCCCAAAGTCCACCTTTTAGCCAGAGATTAGACAGCCTATAAAACAAATAATACACACACGAGAAACGTGTTTCTTATTTTAATCAAGTATAGGAAACCAAATGGACAACACCTGCCCAAAAGAAACGATGAGATCATAGGTGGGAAGGGACAGGAAAACTGGAAGAATGGACATGGAGAACCCAGGGTGGAAAGGGAAAGGGGAAGAGAGCTGATACATCCCGGGGATTACAATCAATCTCTCAAAACAATTTGTGTATAAATTTCTCAATGGGAAACTAATTCGGGCTATTAAATTTCACCTAAGACACAATAAAATTTTTACAAAATTCTTCCTTCATACTTTTCTTGTTAATGAATGATATATTATTTTCATTTCTCTGAAGATTATGAGGCTCAGTTACTATTTTTGTTTGACCATTTCTTCTGTTTTATGCAGTACCTCTTTTTTTTTTTAATCTTTTTTTCTGTTTTTTTTTGGGTCTATATCTTTCATATCACAGATCTTTCTCACATTGTTACTGTTGGCTTTTTATCATATTTGAGGTATAAAAATGCTGCTTATAAGCTCTATAGGAGTGGATGGGACTTGTTGAGTAGTGGGCTTTATGCTAAAATAATCTGGCTGAGGTGTTTCCTTAGAGAAACCCCAGCTTGGCAATATCTATAGATCTTTTTACTATAGAGCACAGTCTACTCTGACACATATGGGGTTGGTCGCCATGAGTTGGAATTCACTGGAAGGCAAGTCATTTTTGTCTGATTGTTTTGTTTTTTTCTGGACTGATTAATTTCCCTAGAGATGACTTCAGTTTCATGCCTGAGGGTTATGAATTCCTGTCATCATTCTTGGGCTGAGTGGGGGAAGTGGCAGGGGAAGATTCCCCTTTCAGAAGTTTTACTTTTGGCGTGTTCTCCCTGTTTTCAGTACTGTCCTCCTGTACTATACTTTGTGTTGTATCCCTGAGGCCATCATCTCTTTGGCTTAATTTCTCCAGTGAATAAACCTCTTGTCTTCTCTCACGGTGGGGGAAGAGGTGGGCATTTGGCTGAGCAGGGTGGTGGGGGGGAATCTATGGGTATAACTGCTTCTTACACAGATGTCAACTAAGCTTCTGGCTTTCAGCCTCACATTGAAACCCCACTTTCAGAGGTAGTTGATATCCCCAGTTACCAAGCTCTCTGCGGTTCTGTGGCAGGCATTTGCTTCTTTCTAGATTTACCTTGAAGCTTCCCCACCTCAAACTACTTCCAGGCTTCTAGCTTCCAAAGTTAGTAACCTCTCATCCTTCTGATTGCCAGCTTTCAAAATCGTATTGTTGTCATTTCTTTTCCCGTTCTGTTTGTACTTGTGGATTTATATATTTTAATATATTATTAGGTGCCCTGGAGGTGCAGTGGTTAAACACTTGGCTGCTAACCAAAAGATCAACAGTTCAAACCCACCAGCATCTGCACAGGAGAAAGATGTGGCAGTCTGCTGTCATAAAAGATTACAACCTTGGAAACCCTATGGGGCAGTTCTACTCCTGTGTCCTATAGGTTTGCTATGAGTTGGAACCGACTTGACTACACATAATAACAACACTTTTATTGCTTTCTTAGTGAGGTTTCTAGGGGAAAAGTAGTAAACACTTGTTTTCTATCTGCATTTTACCTGGAAACTACGTACCCAATATTTAGGAATTTGAAGACAACTTTTGCCTGAAAATAGAGCGACCAGCTCTTGATAGATATCTCAGAAACAGAAGTCAGAATTGCTACTTCTTCCACTGCTACCATGAGAGCTGACTGATAAAAGCGTACCTTTTTACCGTTTCCCCTTGGGGGATAGGAGAGAATGGGATGGGAGTCAAGAAGTGGATCATTGCCAAGGAGACATTTTGGGAATGGATTTCTGGTCATATTTAGGTTCAAATCCCCACAAAGATGTGTCTACATTATAATATAAAACTGCTGTTCTGGTTTTGTTTGCTTGATTATTACAGGATGGCAGTGGGTTTGATTTAAGGTCCCTGAGTGGTACAAAGGAGCCCTAGCAGCACAGTGGTCAAAGTACTCAGCTCCTAACTGAAAGATTGGTGGATTGAACCCACTAGCCTTTCCACAGGAGAAAGATATGGCAATCTGCTTCTGTAAAGATATACAACCTTGGAAACCCTATGGGGTAGTTCTGCTCTGTCCTATAGGGTCATGAGAATTGACTTGATGGCAGTGGGTTTGGTCTAGGGTGGTGCGAAAAGTTTGCACTCCACTACTAACCTAAAAAGAAACATCGGTGGCACAAAGATTAAGTGCAGGGCTGGTAACCAAAAAGTTGGCATGGTTCAAACCCACCCAACAGCTCTGTGGGAAAAAGACCTGGAGATCTGCTTCTGCAAAGATTACAGCCAAGTAAGCCCTATAGAGTGCTTCTTAGTTCTACTCTGTGACACATGTGGTCACCATAAGTCAGAATCAACTTGACAACAATGTTTTATTTATTTTTTTTAAACAAAAGAAACAATAGAATATAATCATTATTGAACATTATTTAGGAATGATTATTTTATTCATTTGATGCAAAGAAGATCAAGTGTTGCAAATTTGAGAAATCAACAAAACATTTAGATTGACTGGAAATCCTTTAAGTATGTGAGCATATTTTAAACATTCTCTGCTTAGGCATTAGTCTCCATGGAATTATTTTCATGTTTTTCCATATCAGTGTCATTTGTGTTATAACCAGTCTTAGGTCCAGCTTGTGCAGCTGGAAAACTAGACTGCATTTTTTTTTTTTTAAGAATAAAATAAATCCTGGCAGTTAAGGGCACTCAATGACACATGGCTCATATACCATTGTTAGTGACTTGCACAGACTTATTCAAAATCACTGCCTTATTAGCCTCCATTATTATGAATTAAGTTTTATTTAGCATTAATAGTGGATAATTGATATTCCGGGGACAAAGCCAACATGGCACTATAGACAGAAGCACCACACCATCCCTCTACAGCAAAGACCTGAAAAACTAAATAAAACAGTTACAATTGTAAGTCCTGGAACCTAAGCATCAAAAGAAGCAATAAAGAACTCAATCAAGCACAGAATAGAGTAAGAAACTGACAGAGAACAGAGAAAGAGGAGAGCTATGGAGTGGAAGTCACCTATCAGCTAAGGCAGCATGGACACACCACCTTGGACCCTTCAGCCACCAAGAAGAGTGGACAAGGAGTACAAAAAGGCAACTTCACAGGGCTCCCAGCAGGAGACAGAACACCCAGTAACCAGGGATACACACTTTCCCACCCCCTATGCTTTTTCCCTCTGCACAAGGTCCGTCGTTTTCTGGGGGGCTGTGGGTGCCTCAGCCAGAGAGATGCCAACTCCTTGCTGTTGGATTTGCACCACCCCCACCAACCAGTTCCTTCAGTGCCATTTTTTTGTTGTTGTTTTTGTTTAGTCTCTCTCTCTGTCTCTCACTTCCTTCCTTTCCTTTCTCCTGTCTAGCTGGTGCTGTGTCCCATCTCCACTGCTTTCTGACAGGGTGTGCCTCACCACTTGGCTGAGAAACTGCTTCTCCTGCCTACACCACCACGCCAGTGGGCTCCCTTGGGTCTCTTTTTACTTGATTTCTTTACTCTCTCTTCTTTCCTTTCCTTTCTCCCAACATTTGCCCATGTGTGCCATCTCTGCAACTTTTTGAAAGTCTATGCCAAACTGCTCAGCTAGTGAGCTGCAGGCACGTGGCTTCACCAGTCTGCTCTGTCACACTGGTGGGTTCCTATGGAATATATATATGTTTCCTAATATTTAAATTTTTTTCTTTCTCAGTTTCTTGTCTTTCTCTACCTTCTTTCCTTTCCTTTCTCCTAACCACCTGGCTGTGTGTACTATCCCCGCTGCTTTGTGACAGGCTGTGACACACCACTTGGCTGGGGAGCTGCCAATGCACAGCTTCTCCAGTCTGCGCTGCCCAGTCTTTGGGCTCCCTCTGGACATTTTTTTCTTTTTTCTCAGTTTCTCATCTCTCCCTACCATACTTCATTTCCTTTCTCTTGACCACCTGGCTGTGTGTGCTGTCTAAACTGCTCTTTGACAGGCTAGACCACACTGCTTGGCTGGGGAGATGCCAGCACACAGCTTCCCTGGTGTACGCCACCACACCGGTGGTTTCCTTCAGGGCATTTAAAAAAAATTAACCTAAAAATTTTTATTTTACTTATTTTCTATTATTTGCTTCTGTTTTGCTATCCTCTCTCTTCTTTCCCACACCCAGTAAGCTCTACACATCATATTCTCCCTCAGCCCTTCTGCCTAATTGCACTGCTTGCTGAGCACTGTGCCTATGAATGGCACAAGTGTGAGCCACTGGACACCACCCTGCACTACCTGCTGGCCCTGCTCTGTCAGTCCCATTATGTGCCACAAATGACCCATCCCCCTCCTTCCCCTCTGCTGGACTTGCCCTGCTGTACCATAGCTGAGAGATTGGCCCTGCCAACCTGGACAAGGTGGTAAATAACATGCCCACAGATAAGCAAACAACAAAGAACATCCAGCCTGTCTGCCCAGACATAACCAAATAAAACAGAAAAGCAGAATGAAACAAACAAAAAAAAATCTATGACCAATAAATGAAGAAAATAATTCATGAAAGTCCCAAATACAGCGTACAATATCAAAACATATTAAAAAAAAAAAAAAAAAAGGATAGTTCCAGAATGCATCCCTCCCCCCCCCGGGAAAAAAAAAAAAAAAACCAGAAGACCTGGTAGAAGAAAAAGTATTGGAACTACCTGATAGGGAATGCAAAACTCTAATATTCAGAGATGAAGGAAAATGCAGACAAAAATAAGGAAATAAAAGACATAATCATGGAAAATACAGAGGATATCATAAAACGATAAACAAAGTAATGGAAGAATTCAAGAAGATAATACAGGAACAAAGGGTCAAAATAAACAAACAACTTGAAAACATAAAAAAAACAGCAATTAGAAAGCCAAAAGATAAACAAAAATTCAGAAATGGACAGTGCCATAGAAGGTTTTAGGAGCAAATTTGAAACAATGGAAGACAAGATCAGCAAAATAGAAGACAAATCCTTGGATACCTCTTTGAGGAAAAATCAGAGAAAAGAATGAATAAAAATCAAGAAACCCTGAGAAGGATGTGAGATACAATCAAAAGCAAAAATTTGTGTGTGATCTCCCCCAAACAGGGGGAGAAAACAAAAAACATAGAGAAGATCACTGAAGATTTTCTGTCAGAAAACTTCCCTAATATCATGAAAGATAAAAGCTAACCCCATCCAAAAAGCTCAGTGAACCCCATATATGATAGACCCTAAAAGAAAACACCAAGACATATCATGATCACACTCACTAAAACAAAAGACAATGGATTCTGAGAGCAGCTCCAGAAAAACAAAGTCACGTACAGACTAAGCTCTGATTACTTGGCAGAAACCATGGAAGTAAGAAGGCAATGGGATGACACATATAAAACTTTTTTTGAAAGAAAAAAAAAAAGCCAACCAAGAATCATATATCCTGCAAAACTCTTGGTCAGATATGATGGCAAAATTAAGACATTTCCAGATAAAGAGAAATTAAGGAAATATGTAAAAACCAAACCAAACTTTCAAAAATTACTAAAGGGAGTCCTTCACTTAAAGAACAAACAACGTCAGACAACAGCCTGAATCTAGGATGCAAGACTGCATCAGCCAGATGTCAACCTAGGTAACAAACTCTCAAGGATAAAACAAAACTAAAAAATTGACAACAGGACACCAGAAAGGTTAATCTGTAAATGACAACAACATCAGAATAATAAAAGAGGGAATAAATGGTGTAGGTATAGAACTTTCAAATGGAGAGGAAGTCATGGCGATATCAAGCAATAAAAGACTTGTTCAAACTTAGAAGGATAGGAGTAAATTTCAAGGTAACCACTAAGAAAGTTAACAAACCTTCTTGTCAAAATAAAGAAGAAAAGCATAAAGTTTCAGTAAACACAAAATCTGCAAAAATGAAAGAAACAACAACAACAAAACCACAAACAAAAGAAATTCAACACAGGAGTGTAAGAGAAACAAAACGTCAGCACTACACACCCAAAAAAGTACCACAAAATGACGGCAATAAACTCACATCTATCAATAATCTCACTGAGTGTAAATGGCTTAAATGCACTCATAAAGAGACACAGAGTGATAGAATGGACAAAAAAATAGGACCTATCTACAAGAGACACGCCTGAAAAACAAAGACATAAGTATACTAAAAATTAAAGGATGGAAAAACAAAAACAAAAAAACAAGCAAACAGCAACCAAAAAAGAGCAGTAGTGGCAATACTAATCTCAGATAAAATAGACTGTAAAGTAAAATCCACCATAAACGACAAAAAAGGACATTATACAATGATTAAAAGGACAATCCACCATGCAGACATAACCATAATAAATATCTGCACACCCAATGACAGGGCTCCAAAACACATTAGAAAAAAATTCCCTAAAAGCACTGAAAAGAGAAATTCACAGTTCCACAATAATAGCAGACTTCAACACATCACTCTTGGTAATGGATGGAACATCTAGAAAGAAACTCAACAAAGATACCCACAATCTAAAGGGTGTAATCAAGCAACTTGACCTCATAGACGTCTATAGAGCACTCTCCTCAAAAGTAGCAAAGTACACATTCTTTTCCAATACACATGGAACATTCTCAGAATAGACCTCGTCTTAGGCCACAAAGCAATCCTCAACAAAATTCAAAACACTGAGATAATACAAAGTATCTTCTCTGATCACAATACCATCAGAGTTGAAATTGTTAGCAGGAAGAGCAAGAAAAAAAAAAATCAAATACATGGAAACTGAATAAAACTCTGCTTAAAAATGACTGCATAATAAAAGAAATCAAAGATGGATTTAAAAAATTCCTATAATCAAACAAGGATGAAAACACATCATATCAAAATCTTTGGGACACAGCAAAGGAAGTGCTCAGAGGTCAATTTATAGCAATAGATGCACATATCAAAAAAGAAGAAAGCGACAAAACCAAAACATTAACTACAGAACTCGAACAAAGAGAAAAAGAACAGTAAGAGAAGCCCACAGCCACCAGAAGAAAGGAAATAATTAAGATCAGAGCAGAAATAAATGAAATAGAGAATAGAAAGAATCAACAAAACAAAATGTTGGTTCTTTGAAAGGATCAACAAAATTGACCAATCATTGGCCAAAATGACCAAAGAAAACAGGAGAGGATGCAAATAACCCAAATAAGAAATGAAATGCGGGACATTACAACAGATCCAACTGAAGTAAAAAAGATTGTGACAGAGTACTATGAAAAACTATACTCCAACAAATTTGAAAAGCTAGAGGAAACGGGCAAATTTCTAGAAACATGCTACCTACCAAAACTAGCACAAACTGAAGTTTAAAATCAGAACAGACCTATAAAAAGAGAAGAGATTGAAAAGGTAATTTAAAAAAAAAAGAACTCCCAACAACAATAAAAATCCGTGGCCCAGATGGCTTCATTGGAGAATTCTACCAAACCCTTAGAGAATAGCTGTTTTGGGTTAAGCTCTTACTATTCAAACTATTTCAGAACATAGAAAAGGAAGGGATACTTCCAAATTCATTCTATGGAACCAGCATAATCCTGATACCAAAACCAGACAAAGACATCATGAAAAAAGAAAATTACAGATCAATATCTCTCATGAATATAGATGCAAAATTTCAGCCAATAGAATTCAGCATCATATCAAAAAAAAAAAAACAACAAAAAACACCACAACCAAGTGGGATTCATACCAGCTATACAAGAATGGTTCAACACGAGAAAATCAATCAGTGTAATCCACCACATAAATAAAAGAGTCACGTGATCATCTCAATTGATGCAGACAGAGCATTCAACAAAGTCCAACACCCATTCTTGATAAAAACTCTCAGTAAAATATGTAGAGAAGGAAAATTCCTCAACATAATAAAGGGCATCTTTTTTATACAAAACCAACAGCCAACATCATTCTTAATGGAGAGAGGCTGAAAACATTCCCCTTGAGAACAGGGACAAGACGAGGTTGCTGTTTACTACCATTCCTATTTAACATTGTTCTGAAAGCCCTAGCTAGAGCAATAAAGCAAGAAAAAGAAATAAAGCGCATCCAAATTGGTAAGGAAGAAGTAAAACTGTCCGTATTTGTGGATGATATGATACTATATCTAGAAAACCCAAAAAACTCCATGAGAAAATTACTGGAACTAATAATAAGATTCAGCAGAGTGGCAGGATACAAGATAAACATACAAAAACCAGTTGGATTACTATACACCATAAAGAGAACTACAAAAAGGAAATAAAGAAAACAATACCATATATAATAATCCCTAAAAAAATAAAATACTTAGGAGTAAATATAACCAGGGATTTAAAAGACCTATGCAAAGAAAACTACAAAACACTACTGCAAGAAACCAGAGACTTACATAAATGGAAAAACATACCATGCTCACGGATAGTAGCCTCGACATTGTGAAAATGTCAATTCTACCCAAAGCAATCTACAAATATAACACAATCCCGACCCAAATACCAAGAGCATTCTTTAAAAAGATGGAAAAATTAATCATTAACTTTATAAGGAAAGGGAAGAGGCCCTGGATAAATAAAGCACTGTTGAAGAGGAAGAATAAAGTAGGGGGACTTGTACTACCTGACCTCAGAAACTACTACACAGCTATGGTAGTCAAAACAGCCTGGGTACTAGTACAATGACAGACACATTAACCAATGGAACAGAATTGAGAACCCAGATGTAAATCCATCCACCTATGGTCACCTGATCTTTGACAAAGGCCCAAAGACCATCAATGGACAAAAGACAGTCTTTTTAACAAATGATGCTGGCAAAATTGGATGTCCATCTGCAAAAAAAATGAAATAGGACCCATAGCTCACACCATACACCAAAACTAATTCAAGATGGATCAAAGACCTAAATATGAAACCAAAAACTATAAAGGTTATAGAAGAAAAAATAGGGTCAATGCTAGAGGCCCTAATACACAGCATAAACAGGATACAAACCATAACTAACAATACAAAAACACCAGAAGATAAGCTAGATAACTGGGATCTTCTAAAAATTAAACACTTATGCTCATCAAAAGACTTCGCCAAAACAGAATCTACAGACTATTTGGCTACTACAAATCAGACAAAGGTCTAATCTCTAAAATGTACAGGAAAATCCAACACCTCTACAACAAAAAGGCAAATAATCCATTTAAAATACAGGCAAAGGATGTGAACAGACACTTCACCAAAGACAACATTCAGGCAATTAACAGATACCTGAGGAAATGCTCGTGATTACTAGTCATTAAAAGTCATTAGAGAAATGCAAATCAAAGCCACGATAAGACTCCATCTCACCCCAATATAACTGGCAGGAGTTTAAAAAAAAAAAAAAACTGAAAATAACAAATGTTGGAGAGGCTGTGGGGAGATTGGAACTCTTATGCAGTGCTGATGGGGATGCAAAATGGCACAACCATTTTGGAAAATGATACGGTGCTTCCTTTGAAAGCTGGAAGTAGAAATACCTATGATCCAGCAATCCCACTCCCAGGAATATATCCTAGAGAAATAAGAGAAGTCACATAAATAGACATATGCACGCCTATGTCCGTGCAGCATTACTCACAATAGCAAAAAGATGGAAAGAACCTAAATGCCCATCAAGAGATGAGTGGCTAAACGAACTATGGTACATACACCTAAGAGAATACTGCGAAAGATAAAGGGCAATGATGAATCTGTCAAAAACCTCACAACATGGATGATTCTGGAGGGCATTGTGCTGAGTGAAATAAGTCAATCACAAAAGGACAGATATGGTATGAGATCACTATTATAAAAAGACATGAAAATGTTTACACACAAAAAGAAACAATCTTTGATGGTTACAAGAGAGGGGAAGGGTGGGGAAGGAAAAACACTAAGTAAACAACAGATAAGTGGTAACTATGGTGAAGGGTAAGACAGTACACAATTACTGGGGAAGCACAGCTTGACCAAGGCAAGGTCACAGAAGCTCCATAGACACATCCAAACTGCCTGAGAACTGAATTACTGGGCTGAGGGCCAGGGACCATGGTCTCAGGGGACATCTAGCTCAGTTGGCATAACATAATTTATAAAGAAAATGTTCTACATCCTACTTTGATGAGTAGCGGCTGGGGTCTTAAAAGCTTGTGAGCAGCCATCTAAGATACTCCACTGGTCTCACTCCTTCAGGAGCAAGTGAGAATGAAGAAAACCAGACGCAAGAGAAAGATTAGTCCAAAGGACTAATGGATCACAACTACCACAGCCTCCACCAGACTGAGTCCAGTACAACTAGATGGTGCCCAGCTACCACTGACGGCTCTGACAGGGATCATAATAAGGGTCACGGACAGAGCTGGAGAAAAATGTAGAAAAAAATTCTAACTCACACACAACAAAAGAGACCAAACTTACTGTTCTGACAGAGACTGGGGAAACTCTGAGAGTAAGGCACCCGGACTCCCTTTTAACTCACTACTGAAGTCACTCCTGAGGTTCACCCTTCAGCCAAAGATTAGACAGTCCCATAAACAAAACAAGACTAAATGGGCATACCAACACAGGGGCAAGGATGAGAAGGCAGGAGGGGGCAGGAAAATTCGCAATTGGGAACTCAAGGTCAAGAAGGGAAGAGTGTTGGCATGTCATGGAGTTGGCAACCAATGTCACAAAGCAATATGTGTATTAATTGTTTAATAAGGAACTTATTTGCTCTGTAAACCCTCATCTAACATACAATAAAAAAATAGATTTCAGCCAACCCCCACCCACAAAAAAAAAAAAAAAAAGCATATCAAAGCCCAGGGGTAGATGTTCTGTGATGATCAATATTACACAGCTAGAAAGTGCTGTATAGGAAGAAAATATGGGAAAACATGTATGAGGGCAGCAAATTAATAGGGTTACATATAAAACTTCTCTAAGGAGACTTAAGAAATTTTCAGATTTTTCAGAGTATCCAAATACATGGAGCACTTGAAGGGGAGAATTGTGGAGATTGGCTGAATGAAAGTTATTTCAGACAGTAGAAGCTGTGTGCTAGAGTTGGAAGTGAGAATAGAGAATGGGGACTTACTGTATTTTTTTTTATATATAGATACATATTTGCCAAATGCAACACAACCTCCCCTGCGCTATTCTTGTAATTGTGATATGCCAAGTTTTTTGAACATGTTGCTGCTTTCAGTTGACACTAAGAAGATATTATTAAGCTATGAAATAAGCAAATCAAACATAACCTAATGGTTTCACTTAAGACGATCTGATAAGGTGTTCACACTCAACTGTTGAGCTAATGCACTGTAATTAGCAAATTAACAGAAACAAACCCACAGTTTTGATTGTTTATTTTCCGATTACTAGGGGACTACCAGACTCAATCCATGACTTCTTGACCTTAGCTTATACCTTGGTTATACAATAATCATCAAAAGTAACATTTTAAGACTATTTTTATACAGTAAGTCTCTGGGTTAGGAATGCCCAACTTATGGACAACTTGTAAACAAAAAACCAAACCCAGTGCCGTCGAGTCGATTCCGACTCATAGTGACCCTATAGGACAGAGTAGAACTGCCCCATTGAGTTTCCAAGGAGCGCCTGGTGGATTCGAACTGCCGACCCTTTGGTTCGCAGCCATAGCACTTAACCACTACGCCACCAGGGTTTCCGGACAGCTTGTCCTTGCCCTTTAACGTTATGTAAATTTGCCCTCACTTTGACACAATTGAACCAGCCCCTAAACTAAACCAAATTCAGAGAGGTAGAGTGGACTCTGACCCATACCAACCCTACAGGACAGAGTAGAACTGCCCCATAGGGTTTCCAAGGAGCAGCTGGTAGATTCGAACTGCCAACTTTTTGTTAGCAGCCAAGCTCTTAACCACTGTCCCACCAGGGCTCCGAACCAACCCCTACTTTCAGCAAATTCATCACAACCACCTTTACTTGCTGCGTGTGCAGCTTTTAAATCATTGAAAAAGCTCCAAACCTTTTCTCACACTAAAGTGAGGCTAAATAAGAACCATATGTACCTGTTCCGACTTACCCTCAAATTCGTAAAGACACACTCAGGAACAGATCTTGTTCGTAACCTGGGGACTGCCTGTACACAGAAGCAGGAGTTTAAAGAAAATGAACAGAATGAAAGGAAATGAACGGAACGATATGAGTGACCTGTAATATGGAAGGACGGGTGAATGAGGTCAAAATTCCCTTCTGGAAATGCCACGAGATGTGTGGTACATGCATGGGAAAGGGAAAGCTACACCAGAGCTTGTTTGACTTAATTTCATCATTTCCATGTGTTGTATGTACAGACGTGTTATGCACATGGACCCATTATTTGCAAAACAAAGTAGACTCAATTAGAGGAAAAGAGACACACAAAGAGTGCTGAATGAGATAGGGAAGAGAACGGACGCCTGAGAAGATCTTGAGTGTTGTGTATGAGTAATGAGCTTTTTAGTGAATAGCAGCTATAATTTTGGTGGAAGAATTGATGAAATACTGCAGAATTTAGAGTTCAGAGTTGATGCAATCCTTATAAAGCTATGACCTTTGTGGTCCAGTCCCTAAGCAGTGTCACATTTACAAAATCACAGCACAAATAGACAATCCAAGCTTTAATATGCCTCTCAAAACATATATGATCCAAAACATTTCTAAAGATATCTCTTCCTTTCTAATCTTCAGCACCAAGCTCCAAGAGGGTTATGTGTACAGATCTATTGACTCAACTGTATTGAGCAAGCTGTCTAATAAACAATAATAGAATCTATATTTGGATATTATTAGTAGCCTTTTTGAGAGCTGTATTTGTACAAATAATGTCACGTACTTCTAGATTGCAGAAGGCTTTCTACTGGAGTTCCTTTTCTTTGCGTTTAACCAAGTATACGGGAAAGGTGAGCCACTTGACATTTCTTGGAAATAGTTCAGAATTCTGTCGGTTGCCATGGAATGTCCTGTGTCTTCCTGACAGAGGCTTTGTTGGCATGACTAGAGTTATTACGGAGAGAGCTATGACGCCCCTGGGCCTTCAACTTGAGTCATCATCTGCCCAGGAAGGATGCTATATGGAGGGCTTAAGGAAGAGGAATTACTTTTTTGCAAGAGCCACAAATCTCTGTTGTGTGTACCCATGTGAATACTGCTCCAATGGAAAAAAGTTATCTACCATTTTTTCAGCAATACAGTGCCTATTGGTGCCAATTAAATGGTTAAAATTTGTACTAAAAGCATGTGATTTGGAAACATTTCTTCCAAATTCCTGCAAAAATCAGTACATTTGAAACAAATCAATTGATTTAATAATTCAGCCTAAGCAAGTTTTTTCCTTGATAAGTCACAATTGTAAAAAAAGTTCAAGTTGGTTTTTTTTTTTAATCATGACAGACTAAAGGACAGATCTGTTTCATTTTTATATTTTATAAAATATTTCCCAAATCTAATTCCATAAGTCATACATGATTAAACATAAAATTTCACTAAAAAATCCACATAAGTATTATACTGTGTTTTAATTTCTCTCCCTTGAGAAATACTGGTTTAGGTTTTAGACTCTTTATAAAATCATAGCAAAATAATAAATATTCACTAAGTACATATGATGTGCCAGGCTTTGTCCTAAGTCCTGTGGGGGGAACAAAGAAGGTTCCTGGCTCCTCAAAATCAGGTAGGAGAAAATTGTTAAGAACTAAACGTTAAATAACATAGTAAGATTTAAGCAATACTTTAAAACAGCAATGGAAGAGATCATACAAGGCCAATCATGAATACAAGTCAGACCTTAAAATTCCTTTGGGAATCAGTACATCAGCTATTTGGCTGCAGAACAGGGTTTTTGTAAAATAGCAGAGGAGAAAAGCCTGGAGAGATAAATTGGGCTAAAATTATGGGCTTTAGATGCCAGACTAAAGTTTGGAATTTGATTTGGTAGGGAAACCAGTGAAAATTTTTAATCTTAAATTTAAGTGCAGAAGTGACAAAATCAGAGCAGGATGTTGGGGAGATGACTCTATCAGCTATGTATAACTGGATGGAGAAACTTCGGATACTGAGATGGGTTAAGGGATTCTGAAGCCTTGATCTTCTGCCACTTTTCAGATTATTGTAGTCACCCCAGGAGATGGGATGGACTTCCACCTAAAATTTGGTTCAGATAACTCGAATGATGATGCCACACACACACTAGGAGGGTATGGAAAGTTTTGTTACATAATAAGGCTTTCTGGAGACAGTATGGCAGACTTTCAAACAGGTCCAAAAATGACTTGGGATGGGGGTAACTGGCTTGAATTTTCACTGTGGTTAAGAGGGAAAGGGTAGAGCAAAGTTTCCCCATATGGGCTGGAGCTTACATGGTTTGAACTTTCCCATTGGTGCCAAAGGAGGACGCATCCAGGCTTTCTTATTAGCTTGCCCATATGTGGAGCAGAAGAAACAGGGGAATTATGTAACTTGATAGGTGTCAGCAGTCAAATATAAAACAAGGAGTCAGACCCTTCATTACACAGATATAGAGTGGTAAGGGTGATGAGTGCTGAATTGGAGTGTTATGTTAATATCATAAACGAACTATATGCCTCTTTCTGATAGAACCTGTGTTGTGGGAGGCAGGTCTCTGTATTTTAATTTTATATTACTCAATTTACAGGCCCAGTGAGGGCTTTAGGAATGTCAAAGAAGAGATCTCTAGGGCTTTGATATAATACTCCAGCAACACTTGAACTTTTGTTCATTGCATTTCTTTTCGATAAAATTCTAAAATATTTGCTTATGTCTTGGGGAAAGAATTTTTTTAAAAAGTGTAAGGTAAATGGAGATTGTTTGTATCTGGGAACGGAATCTTAGATTTTATTGCTCAACAAATCAATCAGTTTTGTTTTGTGTGCCAGTTACCTGTTCTCAACTCATGTGTGCATAAGAGTCATCTAGAGAACTTGCTTAAAATTTCCTCTTCCTGTCTTTAACCCCAGAAATTCTGGATGAGAAATCTTAGATGGAACTTAGGAATATGCATCAGGCCAGGCATGCTGATACAGGGGGTTTGCATGTCTCACTTGAGAAACATTGCTTCACCGAGTACCCATCACCGCACCAGGCGCTACAGAAGATTCAGGCAAAGTCTAACATACTCACAATCAGCAAGAAGTTGACTGCCTTTCTGGCTCTTTCCCTGCTTAAGCAATCTTTTCACTTCTACACCTATCACATTTGCAAAAGCAAAAATAAATGCCAAGACTACAGTTCTGTTAGTTACTGCTCAGGATTTAGCAGTGGTTGAGTGCTTTCTCTGAGAAAGGGTTTTATATACTTTTCCTAATCTAATTTTTATGCAGTTAAATTATTACCTCATTACAGTGTAGAAAATTGAAGCTCAGTAAGATTAAAGATAGAGATGAGGCTCAGTAAAATTAACAGCCAATAAGTGGAATGCCAGGTTTCAAACCCAATTTTGTTTAACATCAAACTTGTGCTCTTAACCATGACACTCTATATACTGTCTGGAGCCTGGTGCTAGTTTTTCTATCCTCATTTGGGTGGTGATAGGGGTCCCATGGCACTCAGAGGAGGGGGAAATTAGACAGTTGCCCACTTGATTTTCTCATACGTTGACAGAATATCAGGTGTTGGTTTGATGTCACAAGGGTCTCTGTCTCCCAAGACAAAACCTTCCTTGCTCGTTAGCATCCCAGTCCTTCCATAGGCTTCTGGAAGCGCAGAGTCTTATAAGTTGTTTCCCTGTGAGAATAATTTGCCTCGTTAGAGTAGTCCTTTTAGAACAGGCACAATTAAGAGGCTGAGAAGATCTAGGAAGATTGGAAGATGGTGAGTGAAGGGAAAGGTGACATGACACGGGGCCAAGGTGGTAGACAAGGGCCAGATCATACACGTCTTTGGGGGCCATGGTCAGGAATTTGGGCTTGATTCCAAATACAGTGGAAAGCAAATAGAGTATTTTAGACAGGGGAGTTGATGGTCTTGTTTCATGTCTTTAAAATAGCATTTTGGCTGCTACGTGAAGAATGTGAAGAGGAAGAAGGGAACAACAGTTGAAGTGGGAAGATGAGTAAAGAGGTTGTTTTACCCTCTGAATATCTTAAGTGTGTAAAATTCCTCACGAAGAAAAAGCCAACACAGGAAGAAAAATGAGAAGTTTTAAGCTAGAGTGAAACTCAGAAAAAATTCTATTTTTTTTTTTTAGGCCAAAGAAAGTTTGGAGAGAAGGTACAAAGTAGAGAAGTAAAGAGATAATCAGGACTTGAACATTTTCAGATTTCATTTTTTCTGCATGGTGCAACCCAAGGCCTTTCTAGGTTGTACAGTGTGTGCCAGATTTGCCATGATTCACAGAACATGTACAAATATGGAAGACAACCTAGGAACATTCCACTCCCAGGCTGGACTGAGACATGTGGGGAGATGAATGCTTTAGTACTCTTTCAAACCAGTATTTAAACCTTTTTTGTTATTGTTGGGCGAGGAGAAGCTGGCTTTCTATGAAAAATTAAACAGCCTATTTCATTATGTTTGCCTGTCCTCTTCTCGAAAACAAAATTCTATTTGTATAAGATTATTAGTAAACAATTTAGTATTGGTTGAGGATTTTTGTGGGAGAAATGAAGGAGAGGTAAAGGGATTGGTTTACACTGCATACTCAGAAGACAGTTTCCGATTAAGTATCGCCAGTAAACATGTCTCTTCTCTCAAGACTCTCTTCTTAATCTTGGTTGCCTCTTTTTTTGTCTCTCTAGTGCTTAGCTTTTTTGCGTCCAGTCTGTCCATTCCAGAATATTTACCCTTTTTCCCTCAAGTTGATTTCCCCCCTTTCATCTGCAAAGCATTTCAGAGTGCTATCTTCATTTAAGTTCTAGCCTGTGCAATTGTAAACAACTTTTTCTGCTCTCACCACTATCTCCAAATTCTGTGCCATTTCCCTTCCCTTCTCCTTTGGTGACAGCTACAGATCCCTGACAAAAGACTAAGACTGGATTTTCTCAGTAATGGGGCCCATCTACCACAACTAATGAAAAACCATGATGTGAACTGAGAAACCAATAGGTGAAGGCTTCCTGATATTGGTAATTTGTAGTCCAGTGTCTTGAAAAACACTGTTTTAGATATAAATATATGCGTGTGTGTGTGTATGTGTGTGTGTGTGTGTATGTATGTGTGTGTGTATAACCAAAAAAAAAACAAACCCATTGCCGTTGAGTCGATTCCAACTCCCAGCAACCCTATAGGACAGAGTAGAACTGTCCCATAGGGTTTCCAAGGAGTGGCTGGCAGATTCCAACTGCTGACCTTTTGGTTAGCAGCTGTAGTTCACTGTAGCTCTTAACTACTGTACCACCAGGACTCCATATATATATGCAAGTGTGTGTGTGTGTGTGTGTGTGTGTGTGTATGTATGTATGTATATGTGTGTATATGTATATATATATGCATATACACAAAAGATAAAATTCCTTCTGCAAACTGTACAGGTACGTGACTAAGCAGATAAAATAACTACAAAACAAGATGACCAGAGACACATATTTGCTTAGACCAATTGTAACTCTTAAAAAACTATCCAGTGAGAAGGGTAAGTTAGGATTCTGAAATACACACATGGGCTCAGCCAATGACCACCTGGTGTATAACTATCCCAAATGAGCATGACCACAAATTCCTTTTTACATAAATTGTATATAAAAATGATGCTTGTACTTCCTGTTGGAATAGGTGAAGTTCTCATCAAACCCTCATATTGTTCTCCCACATCTCGTGCCTAAGATATTTAGATTTCTGACCACTTTCTTGTTTAGAATAGCTTAATCTTCAGATATGGAAAGCACCCATTGTAAATACCGTCAAAATTTTTCTCTCACAAAAATTTGGAAACAGATAGTGGTGATGGTTGTATGACATGATGAATGTAATTAATGCCACTTAAATAAACAAGTAAAAAGTGTTGAAATGGAAAATGTTTTGTTTCATATGTATTTTTTTACCACAATAAAAAAAAAGTTAAAAAAAATTCCATCTCACAAATAAAGCTTCTATGCCTGTCTAACACAAGCTCAGGGCCCTTACTAGCTTTTCCCTGCCCCTAGAACCTTAAAACCTGTTGCTGTCCAGTCAGTTGCAACTCATGGCAACCCCACGTGTGTCAGAGTAGAACTGTACTCCATCGGGTTTCAATGGGTTGGTTTTTGGAAGTAAATTGCCAGCGTTTTCTTTCAAGGTGTTCTGGTTGGACTTTACCCTCCAACCTTTTGGTTAGCAGCTGAGCACCGTAGCCAGTTGCACCTCCCAGTTCCATCCACATAAGTAGGTTTCTGCTCTGGATGTCTTCCCTATCATGGGAGTCCTCACCAGGTTGGAGAGCTCACAGGTAGCCCTACTCTGCTTTTCTGTAGCTCTGACATGTTACCAATGTTCTTGGTAGAACTGATCCACTGTATCCCCAGCCACTGCCCGAACGTGCTCTAAAGTGGTTAATGACTGGAACTGTGGCACCTTTCTTCTCCTGGCTTCAAATATGACTTGCCATAAATGTTAATTCCTCAGTGTCTCCCAAATCAGTTCCTCTTCTCATCATTACCACTGCCATCTGACTAAGTCACATCATCTGTCACCTGAATGGCTGCAACAGCCTTCTGGCTGACCTCCCTGTACCTGCGCCTAATCCTTTCTGATCTCCTTTTGCACTACAGTCAGAGAGAGAATTTTAAAAAACAAAATTCACAAGTCATCTCTGACCCCTTGATTAAAATTCTTCAATTGATTTTCTTTGTTTTTAGGATAAAGACTTAAATCTTGACACAGCCCATATGAGCTCTTTGCAGTCTGACCCCTGCCTACTTCTTCTTTTAAAAATATTTTGTTGTGTTTTTGGTGAAAGTTTACACAGGAAATTAGGTTCTCATTTAATAATTTCTGTACATATTGTTCAGTGACATTGATTATATTCTTCACAATAAATCAGCATTCTCATTATTTCCATTTTGTTTGCTCTGTTTCCATTAATCTAGCTTCCCTGTTCCCCCTAGCCTTCCCACCTTTGGTCTACGGTAGATGTTAAACCATTTGGTTTCATCCAGACAATTATTTTGAGGAGTATAGTACTCACGATTGGTATTATTTATTTTATGGGCCAATCTGTCATTTGGCTGAAAGGTCACATCTGGGAGCGATTTGAGTTCCAAGTTTAAAAATCTCTCTGGGCAATAGCCTCAGGGGTTCATCTGTCTCTACCAGTCCAGAAAGTCTGGCCTTCTTTTTAGGAATTTGAGTTTTGTTCTATGTTTTTCTCCCATTCTATCCAGGACCATCTATAGGGTCCCTGGTCAGAAGGGTCAGTAGTGGTAGACGGGCATCATCTAGTTCTTCTGGTCTCAAGGTAGATGATGTTATTGTTTGTGTAGACTATTGATTCTGTAGACTAGTTTCTTCTTTGAGTCTTTGGTTTCCTTTTTTCTCTTTAGCTGCAGATGAATAGAGGCCAATGGTTGTATCTTAGATGGCCACACACAAGCTTTTAAGACTTCAGGTACTACTCACCAAACTAGGATGTAGAACATTGTCTTTATAGACTATGTTATGCCAATTGAGTTGCCCCAGATAATGCTGAGTACACCTGGATAGGGCGAAAGGAGATAGAAGCCAGGGTGTCATTAGTCAAACAACTACTTGAGTGTTAGGAAAGCATAAAATTTGCAAATGTTCAAAGGTAAGACTGTTCTACTACCATGGATGGAGCCTTTATAAGGGATAGTAAAACAAAGAATGAACCATTCTTAAGACTAGGCAAAGGTGAGAAGACAGGAGAACATCTTCTATTGGGGCTTTATACATAGAGATCTCCCAATATAGAATGTTCTCCTGTCTTCTCACCTTTGCCTAGTCTTAAGAATCATTCATCCTTTGTTTAACTCCCTTATGAAGGCTCCATCTGTACATAAAGCATTTGGCTGCTAACCAAAAGATTAGCAGTTTGAATCCACCAGCCACTCCTTGGAAACCCTATGGGGCAGTTCTTCTCTACCCTGTAGGGTTACTATGAGTCAGAATCGACTTGATGTCAGTGGGCTTGGTTTTGGTACATAGAGAAATATTGGGAGGTGAGTCTGAAAATCAAGAAGGGACAATCTAGGCCTTTATGATGCTTTATGCAAAAGCTGGACAATGAATAAGGAAGACCTAAGAAGAATTGATGCATTCAAATTATAGTGTTGGAAAAGAATACTGAATAAACCATGGACTGCCAGAAAAACAAATGAATCTGTCTTAGAAGAAATACAACCAGAATGCTCCTTAGAAGCAAGGATGGCGAGACTTTGTCTCGTGTACTTTGGACATGTTATCAGGAGGGACCAGTTCCAGAAGAAGGATAATATCATACTTGGTAGAGGGTCAGCAAAAAAGAGGAAGACAACTAATGAGATGGATTGACACAGTGGTCACAGCAATGGGATCAAACATAGCTATGATTGTGAGGATGGCGCGGAATTGGGCAGTGCTTCATTCTGTTGTACACAGGGTTGCTATGATTCAGAACCCACTTGACGGCACCTAACAACACCAACATGATGCTTTAAGGAAGTTGAATGCTACCCCATAGAGTATACTATGGAAGGAGAGAGCACTGAAAGCCTTAGAGAAAGAGAATAACATGACCATACGTGTGATTTAAAAGGCATTTTTGAATCAGGTGAATGGCTGATGGATAAAATCTCTTCCAATTCCAAGTTGGTTCAACTTAGTAATTTTACAATTTGTTTGACTGCTCATGTATTTTCTCCAAGCTTCCTCGAGTGAGAGGAGGCCTTTGCTGGCTCTTGTCTCATAGCGAGGAAAGGTCTTGGGTAAGACATAAATTGCTTCTGATGTAATAACAATGCCAGCCACACAACGGAATTTTGATGATTTAATTGTATTACTTTGTTAACTATAAAGGGTTATGTATACTGGTACAACAACACATATACAGACCAATGGAACAGAATTGAGAATCCAGACATAAATCTATCCACATATGAGCAGCTGAAATTTGACAAAGGCCCAAAGTCAATTAAATGGGAAATTAAATAATGGTGCTGGCATAACTGGATATCTGTCTACAAAAAAATGAAACAAGACCCATACCTCACACCATGCACAAAAACTAACTCAAAATGGATCAAAGACCTAAATATAAAATCTAAAACGGTAAAGATCATGGAAGAAAAAGTAGGGAGAACACTAGGAGCCCTAATACATGGCATAAACAGTATATAAAACATTACTAGCAATGCAGAAGAGAAACCAGATAACTGGGAGCTCCTAAAAATCAAACACCTATGCTTATCCAAAGACTTCATCAAAAGAGTAAAAAGATTACCTACGGACTAGGAAAAAGTATTTAGCTATGACATATCCAATCAGCACCTGATCTCTAAAATCTACATGATACTGCAAAAACTCAACTACAAAAAGACAAATAGCCCAATTAAAAAATGGGCAAAGGATAAGAACAGACACTTCACTAAAGAAGACATTCAGGTAGCCAAGAGATAGATGAGGAAATGCTCATGATCATTAGCCATTAGAGAAATGCAAATCAAAACCACAATGAGATTTCATCTCACTCCAACAAGGCTGGCATTAATCCAAAAAACACAAAATAATAAATGTTGGAGAGGTTGTGGAGAGACTGGAACACTTATATACTGCTGATGGGAATATAAAATGGTACAACCACTTTGGAAATCGATTTGGTGCTTCCTTAAAAAACTAGAAATAGAACTACCATATAATCCTGCAATCCCACTCCTTGGAATATATCCTAGAGAAATAAGAGCCTTTACATGAACAGATATACACACACCCATGTTTATTGCAGCACTGTTTACAATAGCAAAAAGATGGAAGCAACCAAGGTGCCCATCAATGGATGAATAGATAAATAAATTATGGTATATTCACACAATGGAATACTATGCATCGATAAAGAACAGTGATGAATCCGTGAAACATTTCATAACATGGAGGAACCTGGAAGGCATTATGCTGAGCAAATTAGTCAGAGGCAAAAGGACAAATATTGTATAAGACCACTATTAGAAGAACTGGAGAAATAGTTTAAATAGAGAAGAAAATATTCTTTGATGGTTATGGGGGGGGAGGGAGGGAGAGGGGTTTTCACTAATTAGATAGTAGATAAGAACTATTTTAGGTGAAGGGAAAGACAGCACACAATACAGAAAAGGTCAGCACAACTGGACTAAACCAAAAGCAAAGAAGTTTCCTGAATAAACTGAACTCTTCAAAGGCCAGCATAGCAGGGGCGGGGATTTAGGGACCATGGTTTCAGGGGACATCTAAGCCAATTGGCATAATAAAATCTATTAAGAAAACATTGCACATCCCACTTTGGAGAGTGGCGTCTGGGGTCTTAAACGCTAGTAAGCGGCCATCTAAGATGCATCAATTGGTCTCAACTCAACTTGAACAAAGGAGAATGAAGAAAACCAAAGACACAATGTAATTATGAGCCCGAGAGGCAGAAAGGGCCACATAAAGCAGAGACTACATTAGTCTGAGACCAGAAGAACTAGATCGTGCCTGGATACAACTGATGACTGTCCTGACAAGGAACACAACAGAGAACCCCTGAGGGAGCAAGAGATCAATGGGACGCAGGCCCCAAATTCTCATAAAGAGACCAGGCTTAATGGTCTGACTGAGACTAGAATGACCTCAGGGGTCATGGTCCCCAGGCCTTCTGTTAGCCCCAGATAGGAACCATTCCCAAAGCCAACTGTTCAGACAGAGATTGGACTGGACTATGGGATAGACAATGATACTGGTGAAGAATGAGATTTTTGGATCAAGTAGACACATGAGACTATGTTGGCATCTCCTATCTGAAGGGGAGATGAGGCAGTAGAGGGGGTCAGAAGGTAGCTGAATGAACACGAAAAGAGAGGGTGGAGGAAAGGAGTGTGCTGTCTCATTGGGGGAGAGCAATTAGGAGTATATAGCAAGGTGTATATAAATTTTTGTACGAGAGTCCGACTCCATTTGTAAACTTTCACTTAAAGCATAATAAAAAATTTTTAAAAAGGGTTATGTAAATGTCACTAATTTTAATTTTCTGAGCTGCTGGTTTACAGGGCTGACTATTAATGCAATTGAGTAGTTATGTATTGAGTACATAAAATGACAGCTTTAGGTCATTGCTTAGAAATTATTGAAATTTATACTTTAGAATAAGTGATGGTTTTATGTCCATCTATCTGTATTTTTAATCAGTAGGGGTACTTTGTAGGCATAGGTTTATTTGTATGTACAGCATAATGGAAACCCTATGGAGCAGTTCTACTCTATTGTATAGGTCACTATGAGTCAGAATCGACGTGATAGCAAATTTTTTTTTTTTTTTTTGGATAACATAATTTTAGTTCTGGTGTTTGTGAAGAACAAAGTTGACTTAAAATCTTTGCAGAAGTTGCAATTATGGGGTTTTTAAAAGACTGGCTTAAAAATAGAAATACCTTTTATTTTCCGCTGCTTAGAAAAGTTTAAAAGCTCATAAAAATGTCCAGCAATCCAGACAAGTAGAAAGAGAAAGTTAATCACCTATGATTCTGTGACCAAAAGGTGACTCCTGTAAACATATAAATATATGGAGCAATCATAGATGGAATAATGTACGTAATAAAATCATGGAATTTTTCATTTCAATAATTGTAAATCCTATATCATCATTTTTTATAATTTATTTTGAAATAATTTAAAACCTAAAAGTTGTAAGAACGGGGGTGTGAATGCCATATCCAGATATCTCTACATTAACATTTTACCATATTTGCACCTTCATTCTCAGTTTGTGTGTGTCTCTGTGTGTGTGTATATAGAGTGAGAATAGACACACACATATATATGCACATATACATATACACACACATACATAGACACATGCATGCTAGTATATACCACATATATATCCATATACCTCCATTATCATTAGTCTTTTTCTGACTCATCTGAGAGAAAGTTGCAAACATGATGCTCCATCATTTCTAAATAATCTAGCATGCATTTCCCCCCAAACCAGGGTGCTTTCCTATATTTCTATCATACGGTCTTCTCAGTTAGGAAATTCACATTCATACAATACTACCCTCCAATCCACAGATCCCATTCAAATTTCCACAACTATCTCTTTCTGATCCAGGACCCAATCTAGAATCATGTGTTTCACTTCATCGTCATATCTTTTGAATCTTCTTCAATCTGAGGCGGCTCCCTGCTCTTGTTTTTCACGGACTTGACATTTTTAAAAGACTACAGGGCTTTCATTCTGTATAATGTCTCTCAACCTTGGTCTGTTCAATGTTCCCTCAAGTCCAGACTCAGGCCATGCATTCTTTTCATGTATCACATCAGGAGGCACCAGGATGCTGACCCATCCCACCATTGGTGATGTAAACCTTGACCATCTGGTGTTATAGGCAGAATGTTCTTCTTGTTGTTGCCCCACACATGGCAACCTCATGCACAATGGAATTAGACCATTGAGATTCATCGGCTTTCACTGACTGATTTTTTTGGAAGTAGACTGTCAGATCTTTCTTCCTAATCTGTTTTAGTCTGGAAGCTCTGCTGAAACCTGTGACCCTGTTAGTATTTGAAATACCGGTGGCATAGCTTCCAACATCACAGCAATACGCAAGCCACCACAGTACAACAAATGGACAAATGTGTGGTGAGTTTAGAACTTACAAAATTAGAATTAACTTGTAAATTGGATGGTTGCTCATAGAATTACAGAATCATAAAATTTTAGAACTGGATGGGACTCTCACAAATATTTAAACAGATCTCTAACCCATCAGTCATGGCTGACTGGCCTTACTGATCACAAGCTGGACCTGCTGCTGTGTTCCTCTCACCTCACTGTCCTGGCACTGCCAGCAGGGGTGCTCCCAGGAAATTGCTGCTTTAAAGGTGATGCAGGGTCTGCTCTGCCCATGCCTGGAGGACAGATCAAAAAGATAACGCATTGGAGGCTCAAGAGCAGCCCAGGCCCACCCTCAAAGTCATTTGTGTATTATTTTTACCTCCTTTTATTCAAAAAATTATTCATGGTTGAATGTGAAACCATTGCCACAATGCCACAGGATAACTGAGGAAATCAGAGGGAAGGAAAAATAAAGAAAATAAAAATAAAACCAGAGGTAAAATCAATACACAAAATATTTGAAATGAATTTCCTGAGGTGGACTACAGATTTAGCTCCGAGCTTTCTAGCTGCCAACCAAAAAGGAAATACACTTGATGACAATGTTTAAAGTGTCCCAAAATAAAAACAAATCTTTTTTTTTTTTTCTCCCAAAGATGCATAGCTCTTCCTGATATTGAGAGCTGAGAGAAACATCTGTGAATTCCCATGGAGATCAACATCCTCAACAATATTTCTGCCATAAATAAAACGGCAAGTTTAGAATGACTTCCTCTTGTTACCTCTCTGTATGCAGGTCAAGGCATAACGCCAAAGCATAGGCTGTATATGAGGGACCAAAGCAATTAAATCTAAGTCAACTTTTTTTTTTCTCTTCAGCTATTTTAGGTTCAAAAGGAAGAAGTGTACTCTACAGCATTATAGTACTCTTCCTTGAATATTTCTTACAATTAAGCTTTTGATTATTAAAAAAAAAAAGTCTCACAAAAAAAACTTCACAGTATATTCTCTATTTAGATCCCAATCTCCAGCTTACAAATAAAACTCCCTACATAATTTTTTTTAATATACTGAAAAAAGGACAGATTCTCTTATGAAACTCTATGGATAACAATGAGTGTAACGGTTACAGGAATTTTATGTATAGTGAGGAGACAGCCCTACCTTCATCAGAGGTTGGGTAGAGGATATGACATCAAAGGGCCAAGACTTTCCTCAGAAAGTCCTTGTGTGTTCATATGATCACACAGACAAGTGGGCAACTAAAGGCCCCAAAGTATTATGGTATATAACACATGCCCACAAACATTTCAGCCTGGAAAATGTTACATACAGTTAAACACTGAAACCTGTTGCCATAGAGTCCATTCCGACTCATAGCGACCCTATAGGACAGAGTAGAACTGCCCCATAGGGTTTCCAAAGAGTGGGTGCTAGATTTGAACTGCCAGCTTTTTGGTTAGCAGCCATAGTTCTTAATAACTTAGATTACCCGTAAAAAACCAGACCACCCACAGAGGCCATTAAAAAAACCAATAACAACAACAAAAACAACTCAAAGATATAATCTAATTTAAAGAAGTAATGCATTATTTGATAAAAACTCATTACAAGTTGGAGTCTTTGAGCTCAAAATGATAGCTAGGAGTCTAGAAAAGTTGGTATTCATTCATTCTTTGTGCCAAATGTTAGTAAAAAACAGTTTCAGTTTGTAGCTAGGATGGAATAGCTGTAGCATGCCTATACTCCTTTTGAAAAATAAGAAGCCATTTAAAATAAAAAACAAAATCTCTTCAAAGGCACCAGAGACCTGCCGAAGCAACCAAGATCCAAGAGAAAGGGACCAGCGAAGACGTGAGCTGACATTGGCGCCTGCGTTTTCTGTTGGTCATTTGCTGATTCCCGGCCTGGGTCAAGAGACTGAGAATCTGGACAGAGGGCTGCAGCTGAGCGTCAGAGAATAAAATAACAAAAATGTGACCACAAGGGGGAAATATAAATGTAGAGAGATAATTAAGTGAAGAAAGAGTAAAATAAAACATATAAAAGTCACTAATTATCTATTAATGTTCAGCCATCAGACCAACACGTGTGCCCAGCTGGGAACAGGAAGTCAGTGTCCCTTATGACAGGATAGCAGCTCCAACACATAGCTGGTAGAGAGGTGACTCTCAAAGGGTTGCAGCCTCTGTGCTGGGATGCAATCTGTGCCTGGATTGGGAGTGGGAGAGGCTCACCCTGCTAAGTCACACACCTCACACACCATGGCACTGTCAGCCAAAGGTGGGGACAGCCACCACCATGCCCCAGTCTAGATGCTGTGGGATGCAGGAACTCAACCCAAGGCTTCCTGCGCCCAGTCTCCAGCGGGGCTGGAGGGCAGCAGTAGGAAAGGAAGGCTGGCCGTGGCCTGGGACACCTGGGAGTAGAGGGGTGGATAAACCTTCCTCGGGAGGCAGAAGGAGACTGGCCTTCTGTGAGCTCAAGCTGCCAGTGCGTGCTGCATTGTCTCATTGGCTTCACTTTAAAAACAAATTCAACGATAAAATTGCTAAGAATTTCAAGATGATGACCACAAGCAATAAACCCCAGGGTCCTTCCGCGTGTAGGGTCCTGTGAGATTGCACTGGTGTGCACCCATGAAGCTGGTCCTGGTTGGGGTGTGTTAAAGGTCATCTAGCCCAGTATTCATCTGTTTGGATTCTTTTCTTGTGCCAACTTCCTTCCTGCTTCAGCCTTTGGTTTTTGATGCATTACAACGAAAAAAACAAGATCAATTGCTGTCAAGTCGATTCTGACTCATGATGACCCCATGTGTATCAGAGTAAAATTGTGCTCTGTAGAGTTGTCGACGGCTGCGATCCTTCAGAAGTAGATACCAGGACTTTCTACCCACGCACCTCTGGGTGGTTTTGAACTGCCAACCTCTTTCCTAAGCACTTAATCATTTGCACCACCCAGGGGTTTCTCAATGCATTATATTCGGTCTTAAAACAGCATTCTCTTTCTTGCTAGTAATTAGCTTTAACGAGTCTTCATGCCCAAAATCTGTAGAAAAAGTGGAAAGAATATACTGCTAATTTTCAGGGACAGTGTATCAATATTCTTAATTTAAACAAGAAAAAACATAATATAATATAATTTTATTATGATTTTAACTGGGTTGGGTTGATTCCCCACCCTTTATTTTGATCATCAAAGGCACTATTTAATTCTCCAAGGGACCTCTTCTGACATAACTAGTTTTCATGGTTTATTTTGAGCATAAAATTAGCATCTAAAACTGGTTTGCAAGTCTGGATGTGATGAATAAGAACATTGTGAGTTGAAGTGCTGCTCAGAAAAATATATTCCAAACTCCCAGAGAGATGGGTATGCTTTTTTGTTGTTTTTATTTTATTTTTCAAGACTTCTGATAAACAGTGGCACACAAAGCTGAATAATCCTATTAAAAACACTTTGGATTAAGATTGATTAATTCCTATAAAATCTCTCTTCTAGAATCTTGTATGAATATTATTTTTCACTCAGGCAAGCAAATCAGGATCTTGAAATTTTACCTTCTCATGTCACAGCTGACATACTTTGTTTCCTTGCTCCAAAAAAAATATAATCTTAACATGTGTCAAATACATCTTAAAATATACTCTGACTCATCTCCCAAATGACAGGTCCCAAATTCCTGCTGTAAATTTGATATATAAATACACAGGTTAAAGCCCCAAAGGTTGTGAGCTTGGTTAGCATCGAGCATTGCTTATGATATGCAATCTCCATTTATTTTCTTATGTTACTAAGAGATTTCTAGTCCATCAACAGAACTGGGTTGAAAGTGTTGGTGAAGAACTAAGCCACTTAGGTAATGTAGAGGGGAAAAG
Organism: Loxodonta africana; assembly: GCF_030014295.1. Lineage (NCBI taxonomy): Eukaryota > Metazoa > Chordata > Mammalia > Proboscidea > Elephantidae > Loxodonta > Loxodonta africana. The sequence continues at coordinate 63,027,334 of NC_087358.1, forward strand.
AGGCTTTAAGGAAGGAGTGAATCCCTTGAGGACCAGTAAGATTAGACATGAAGCATGTGCAACTGGACAGAGAAGTTTTCTGTTCGCTTAATTAAGTTTAGAAATCGCCTCTATTGCTCCCAATCTCTGCTTGCTCTCATCTCCAAAGAACCCTTTGTCTGACCTTAGAGTACATGGAGGTGGCAACAGCTGAGCCGTGGTGATGGCCAGAGGTCATTGTCACAGGAGAAAAAGGTTGGCTGGTGTACTCTGATTCAGTGTTGTGTTGGAGACGGCTCAAGAGAGCTGATTGTTCAATGTATCGGTGGCTTGAATTGGCCATTGAAATCGACATATGCTACACCAATGGCGTCACTAGGGTTGGTGTCACCCAGTGCAGTAACTCATGGTGTCACATCCCCCCTGCCCAGGGTGGGTGGGGCCGGCTGGTCAACCCCTCTGCCCCGTGGGCAGATCAGGCTGGCCATACCCCGCCCCTCCACAGGGGTCTGCCCCTCCTGGCCCAGCTCCCTTCCCTAGGGCTCCCGGCAGCTCTTCCCCTCTCCCATTGCCTGAGGTGGAGATCCTCCTGCCTGCCCGATGGCAGGCACGGGGCCCAGCTGCCCTCACTCTGACTGGTGGGTGATGGAGGGGGTAAAGGGGGTGGGATAATGAGTTACTGCACTGGGCAATGGGTGACACCGACCCTAGTGATTCTGCTGCCTTAGCAGCCGCTCCCACAGTAATGCTGCCGCAGACCCTGATGTCATTTTGTGCCACCCTCCTGACAGTGTTAGGGGGTACAGTCCATACCCCATGCACCCTGCTAGTGATATCACTGTGCTACACATAGTCTTTTTTTTTTTCAAAGAGCTAGTTTACCAGCATGCCACTGTCTGATTTTAAGCAGACAGTACTTTCTACAAATGTTCCCTGGCTGCCTCTTACTGCCTGTAGCACTTCTGTTGTGACTTTCCTGTGTCCCTTAACTCCTTCTTGTCGTGGGTATTTATGTCTCTGCCTCAATTCTTGGGACCACAGTGTCTAGTATATTGTAAATTCTCAACAAGTGCCTCTTGTACATATGTACATGTTTAAACTAAGGAGAAGAGGAACGTTTTCCAGTAGGATTCATTTTGCATTTTTTAATTTATTTACATAACATTTTTGGAATGCCTATCATGTAACCCTGATGGCGTAGTGGTTAAGTGCTATAGCTGCTAACCAAAGGGTCGGCAGTTCTAATCCACCAGGAGCTCCTTGGAAACTCTATGCAGCAATTCTACTCTGTCCTATAGGGTCGCTATGAGTCGGAATCGACTCGATGGCGCTGGCATTGGTTTTTTCTGGATCATGTAACAATGTTCTAGGTCCTGGGGATTTACCAAATAGGAAGGAATGCCCCTTCTCTTCCAGAAGCTCACAGTTTATTGGGGAAAAATATATTGTAGATAATCACAATACACTAACATCTATATTTTAACAAATTTAATAAAATATTAATAAAGTTGACAATGTTAAATTTTGAGAATTAGTATGTTAGAGTATAAGTGTGTGGTTTTTTTTTTAAGAATGAGTGTGCTCAGAATAATTTGTAATAACATAAAAAATAGGAACCAATATCATAAACGTCTATCCATTGGGGACTGGTTAATTACATCACAAAATATCAACAAAATGGAATAGTATACAGTTATTAGAATTAAGTAAAGTTGTATAAGTTGATATGGAAAACATCTCAAAGATATATTATTTAAGGGAAAGAAAAGCACAGTCAAAAATTTCATGTATATAGTAATCTTTTTCTTTTTCTTTTGGCTTCAACAAAGAGAAATATATTCTCTTACAGTCTAATAGGTTAGAAATCCAAATTCAGGGTGCCAGCTCCTGGAGAAGTCTTTCTCCTGGGGACGGTCCTTGTCAACAATATTCCCTGGTCAAGGGAATTCTCCATGCAGGAACCCCAGGTCCAAAGGACGCGCTTTGCTCCTAGCACTGCTTTCTTGGTGATATGAAGTCTCCCGTCTCTCTGCTTGCTTCTGTCTTTCATATCTCAAAAGAGATTGGTTTAAAACACAACCTAATCTTGTAGATTGAATCCTGCTCCATTAACATAACTGCTGATAATCCCATCTCATTAACATCATAGAGGTAGGATTTACAACACACAGGAAAATCACTTCAGATCACAAAATGGTAGACAGTCACACGATACTGGGAATCATGGACTAGCCAAGTTGATAAACTTTTTGGGGGCATACAATTCAATCCATAATAGTCACTATGAGTCAGAATCAACTCGATGACAACAGGTTTGGTTTTGATTTATCAGTAACTTTGGAAATGATCAATCTTTGAAATTTTTCTATCAGAAGGGCAAGTTTGATACTTCAGGTTATTTTCATTTGTTTTCTCCGATTGCTCATTCAGTTGACCACTGTATATTTGCAAAGTAGGTCTTAAAGATCTAAAAGAGGGTGAACATTTAACCATAGAGTCTGATTAACATGCTTTGTGTCACGCAATAATCTTTTTCTTATTAAAAGGACATATGTACATACGTATGTTTTTATGTATGCCCAGTGCCGTCGAGTTGATTCTGACTCATAGCAACCCTATAGGACAGAGTAGAACTGGCCCATGGAGTTTCCAAGGAGCACCTGGCGGATTCAAACGGCCAACCCTTTGGTTAGCAGCTGTAGCACTTAACTATTACGCCACCAGGGTTTGATATTACACACATACACAATTGTTGAAAAGAAACACAAGGTGGATACCTCTGGCAGGGATTGTGGAAATGCAGATTTTTAAAAATATTTATATGTTTAAGTTCTATATTGTGAATTTCAGTGAGTGTTATGGGACTTTTTTTTCTTCATACTTTTAAAAAAATAAGTAAAAAGTTTTTTAGAAAACATTGGAGGACACTGTAAGTGTGCATACATTTTATGTAACCACTTGATAATTTTTATTAAAAAATGTTAAATGCCTACCTTTTGTTCAAATACTTCCAAAGATGTATCCCACGAAAATCAAACCCATTGCCGTCAAGTTGATTCCAACTCGGAGCAACACTATAGGACAGAGTAGAATTGCCCATTCAGTTTCCAAGGAGCACCTGGTAGATTTGAATTGCTGACCTTTTCGTTAGCAGCCATAGCTCTTAACCACTACGTCACCAGGGTTGCCATAGCCCATCGGTGTTCTTAAATAAGAACACAATGATTTATGTAAAACGATGTCTCATACGTTACCTATAGTAGTGAAAACCTGGGGGAAATGCCCTTCAGCAGGGAACAGATTAAATTAATTGTGGTTCATCTAAACAATGGCATATCAGGCAGTGGTTAGAAATAATGAGATAAATAAAAACTTGAAAAAAAATGTGCATGATTGCAAAGCAATATATTATGCTCTTATTTATTATAATAACAAAAGTATATTCATATATACAGTGGAATCACAACCAATGAGAGATGTGATCCTGAAGCAAATTCATAAGGTGAAATCAATTATAGTAAAAACATTCCTCTAGGGAAGTAGTGGGTTTATGTTTATGATAATAGGAAAATTGACGTCAATTAAGGGTAATGGTTGCATAACTTGATTATTGTAACTGGTATCACTAAGTTGGAAACCTTGGTGGCATAGTGGTTAAGTGCTACGGCTGCTAACCAAAGGCTCGGCAGTTCGCATCTGCCAGGTGCTCCTTGGAAAGCCTATGGGGCAGTCCTACTCTGTCCTATAGAGTTGCTATGAGTCAGAATTGACTCGATGGCACTGGATTTGGTTTTTGGTTTTTAACACTAAGTTGTACGTCAGAAAAAGGGTGAAATGTACTTTGATATATATGTTATATATAATTTCACAACAACAACAGCAACCAAAAGAAGCAGAAGAAGGAGGAGGAGGAGAAGAAGAAGCTAACGTTGCTGATACTACTTAAGTACCGCATACAAACAAACAACTCATGCGATTAGTTCTGTTGGTTTGATCGTTCGGGGTCATGACTTCATGGGACTGTTCAGTCAATTGCCTAATACGGTTTTTAGAGTTACTGTTCCACTTCCTAGTTTGATGAGTTGTGCCTGGGGTCTTAAAAGCTTTTAAGTCATCATCTAAGATACAATTGGTCTCTACTCTCCTGGAGCAGCAGAAGAAAGAGACCTAGGAATGGAAGAAGGAACTGGACTGCAGATCTAACTGCCACCATGAACCACTGCCTCCTTACCCACGAAACCAGGAGAACTGGATGGTGCCTGGCTACCATTACTGAGGATTTTAATCAAGGAATCAATAGGTGGATCCTGATCAAAGGGGGAAAATGTGGAACAGGAATTTAAAAACCTTATGAAATCCAGAGTTACTGGATCTACTGAGACTGGAGGAGCTTCCAAATCTGTTGCTCTGAGAAAATCTTCAAACCATGAACCCAGATTACACCCTGAAGTAATCTTTAAATTAAAAACTATTTAGCTAAAGTAGTGAAGAATGTTCACCATGAACATTGCACTCTTTTAAATTAAATTATCTATATGAGATCAAATTGCCAACAGTAACTGTAAAGCATAAATGAGAAGTTCAGGGTAGCGAGTCTAAGTCAATGATGATAGAACAATTTGTTTAGAGATAGTGAGAATGATGACACAATGCGAAGAATGTAGCCAATGTTATCAACTTGTACATGTAGAAATTGATGAATGGGTATATGTTCTGCTGTGTATATTTTCACCAAAAGTAAAGAAAGACAAAAACACAAAATAAAACATGCCTCTGTAAGCACTAGAAGCATACTCAGGTCTGTGAGCTGATCATCTCACACAGGTACAGTGACTGAGCCCTCCTCAAAGAGAGCAGATTCATAGCATCCCAGGTCACCCAGGCACTGTGCTCTTTGAGTACCATGGTGGCCAGGGGTCCTGCTTTATTTACATTGTTTTCTTTGCGTGTTTCTGTATTAGTTCCCTGTGGGTGCCATAACAACTTACCGCAAACATGGCGGCTTAAAACAACAGATATTTACTCTTTCTGTTGGAAATCAAGGTCTAGACAGGGTCATGCTGAAGTAGAGAAAATAGTTTTTCTCCCGTGTTTTAATATTAGAGAGAATACATTTTCTTATTTGTTTTAGTATAACTGTATAAGCTGTGCTTAATCTCTGGTCTTTAGAAAATGGTACAGGTTCTGTTCAAGATACGGCTGAGCAGCCTGTTCCACTCTTAACAAACACCCTAATACCTTACAACGTGTTTTCTCCTATTCACAATGGGTGATTGACAGCTTGACATAACTAACGCCATAATGATGCTCTAAGTAATCACTAACATTTTTTTATTGCACCAGCTGCCCCCGTCTCTTCCAAAGGGGTGCGGAGCTTCTCAGCTCCTGTGGCTTGGTCTCTCTTCTCTTCCTTGTTCTTTTGAGAAATGGCCTCAAGCCTATCAGAGGGCAGCTAGAAAAGATGCCTGACATTTTTAATCTACAACTTTCTTTCATGCTCCCTATCTCAGCCAGAGTGGCCTTGGCAGAACAGTTCCACTAGCACAGAGGTTCTTATGTGAGTTTTTTCACCCTGTTACTAACATACTGATTAGAGTCCAGATGTCTGACATGCATATCTTTAGTTTAATAAAGAGTTTCTTGTAGTTGTTTTGTGACGTATAAGACCATCTGTGGACTGAGTGATCAAAACATTAGGTAGCCCTGACTTTCCCTCTATAAAACTCTCCAGCTAGCTCCTTAGAATTAGACAGAATTTGGGGGAAATTTAACCCAATCTAAAAAAAAAAAAAATTTTTTTTTTTTTTTATTGAATACCGATATTCAATAAAGCCCTCTTAGTGTCGCTATGAGTCGGAATCGACTGGACGGCACTGGGTTTGGTTTGGTTTTACTGCCTACCTCCTCCTGTCTCAGTACTGGCTTTGTGGCAGGCGGCTCGGACCCGCGATTTGCAGCAACAATGCTCCCTCTGGAGGCTCTAGGGAGAATCGTTCCTTGTCTCCTTCAGCTTCTGGAGGCTGCTGGCATTCCTTGGTTTGTGACTGCATCTCTCTACTCCCTCATCACACGGCCTTCCTCCGTGTGTCTGTCAAAGCTCCCTCTGCCTCCGTCTTTTAAGGACACTTGTGATGGCGTTTAGGAACCACGCAAATAATCCAGAATAATTTCTGAAGCCAACAACTAAGAGGTTCTTGTCCAGCAGACTAGCGAATTGAAGTCAGCCAAATGTGGGGTTGGAAGAACAGAGAGGTTTATCCACAGTTCGCAAACTGGGAAGCAGGCAGGGTCTCAGGACCTAAGACTGCCAGCTCCCTGAGCTAAGGCAGATTTGCCCCTTATATAGGGAGTGACATACATATTCATGAACAGTGAGGGGAGGATCTTCAGTCCTGAGATGGGTGCACAGTCCGCATAATATTTGTGAATGAGTTTTTGTGCACGGCTCTAAGTATACTGTGCATCAAACCCTAAAAAAATGGCCATGGCTTGCTAGTGCCACCCCAGGAAGGTCATATAGCAGGTAAATTTGGTGTTGGTGAGGCTGCGCCTCGGCCTCCTGCCAGAAGAGAGGAAATATGGTGAATCAACCAATCATGGTGAGGTGTTGTGAAAGTTGCAACAAAAATGTAATAAGAGTAGACTTTTCTGAAAAACAACTATTACAGGATGGTCAATAACCCTCTACCCTGTTCATTTTCTCATCTCAAGAGCCTTAATTTAGTCATACGTGCAAAGACTATATATACCCACTGCTGATAAGTAGATTCCGATTCTAAACGGTCTCATAGAATTTTCGAGGCTGTAAATCTCTATGGAATCAGACTGCCACATCTTTCTCCCATGCAGCCACTGGTGGTTTCAAACTGCCAGCCTTTTGGTTAGCAGGCGACCATTTTAACCACTGCACCACCAGGGCTCCTTAAAAACAAACCCGTTGCCTTTGATTCTGACTCATAGTGACCCTACAGGACAGAGTAGAACTGCCCCACAGGGTTTCCAAGGAGCGGCTGGTGGATTTGAACTGCCAGCCCTTTTGGTTAGCAGCCCAGCTCTTAACTACTGCACCACCAGGGCTCCGAAATACCATTCACAGGTTCCAGGGGTTAAATATCTTTGGGAAGCCGCCATTCAGCTCACCAAAATAGCTCTCTCTCTCCATTTCTCTGTAAGTAATTTTCATGGTACACTTGTTGGTTTTGTAGGTTATGATGCAAGTCCACTACAAAAATGATAATACATAGGAAAAGATCTGAAGAATGTATACCAAAGTGTTAACAGTTTACTTCTGAATGGGAAAAGGTAAAGTTAAAGGAATACATTATTTTTTCTTCATATGTTTTATATTGCTTGAATTTTTTGAGTATGTACTTTTTATAGTTAAAGTGAAGAAAAAAACTGAAGATTGGTATGGCTAACACATAAATTCAAGAATGTGTGGAGGGGCCTGAGACAATGGTGTGAAGAGAGTTTGGATTTGATTCTGTACAGAATGAAAATCACGGGGGGGGGGGTTTAATCAGAAGGGGGACATGATTCAATCTATATTTTTGCAAGAAAACAGATTTAATTGAGAAATGTAGGTGGCACTGGTGAAAGGTGGCTTGATTTTTAAAAATTGGTTATCTTTTAGCCTTTATGTATGTTAACAAGTGCGCTTCTCTGCCTAGTTTTGGGTGGAAATAACTTGCACTGGAAGTTCCTTGGGTGTGGTACTCAAGTCCCCTCAGGGCTATAAAACCAGAAAGTCCAGACATTCAGTCTCTTCATCTTCAGGCTCTAATGGGATTCTCACCTTGTATCCTGGCATCCATTACACGTGTCTTGGCAAGAGGGGAATTCAGCCCAGTTCTATGGGGGCACCAACAGCTTTGAGGGGTGGAAAACACTGAGTAGAGTTTGGCCTTTCTGGAAATACAAGAGATAGAAGTTCCCTATTCCTAGAGTAGTCAAGAGTGTAGCCCAGCAGTCTGGAGCTTGTCATTGGAGGGTGATCTGGGTTGTCCTCAGTGGCCCGGGCTCCCAGGCAAACTGACCAGGTCTCTTAGAGTTATAACTATTTCTGTTCCTTCACTGATGACTTTCAGCGGGTGCTAATCTGGCCTAGGGAAGGTTCAGATGAAAATTACTAAATGGGTATAAAGTAGACGAGAGACCAGTGGCATTCCAACCACTGGACTTGAAACACTTCATGTGGGATGAGGTGACCCCAAAACCTAACAAGTCCCTCCAGCAGAAGAAGAGGCGGGGGGGAGGTTAAGCACCACTTAAGTAAGATAATGCTCCATTGCCTACTCTTGTTGCTAAACACTGCACAATGTGAGAGAACATGACAGTGAGGCTGTGAAATCCTCTGCTTTGGTAAGGTCCCTTCTCAACCTCAGCAATGCTTTGAGGGATGGTCACCTCCTGTCCATTTTTCAGTTGAGATAGCTTCAACCCATAATGTCTGAAGCCCACATTGTTACCATTCATGAGACTATTTCTTTCATTATATATCCAGCCAGTTCCTGGGAATAGGCCTTCCCAGGAGGGATGACTAAAGAACAGTTCCAATGGCTGTTAGATTATAGAAATTAAATAACTACCCCCTTTTCTGTTTCTGACTCAAAATCGGGGTCAGTCTCTTTCTATATTCACATTAACATTATTTTGAATATTTTGTTATCCTCTATGCCCCTTGTACTCTGCCATTTCTATAAAATGGTTGTTTTATATTTATAGAGTACCACTGAAGTGAATAACCCCTTCATGACAACTGAATCTTTGGAAACAGACTGCCAGAACAATCAGCCATCTTCTCCTTACCTGCAGAAGTTTTTTTTTTTTTTTTTTTCTTTCCCCTCTGACCTGTTCTAGCCAGCCTACTAAAGCCTGATTTCAATCACTTTTCCAATTTAGCAAGGCCTTTTGGGGTTTCAGTCAGCTGTTACTCCTTTTCTCCTCACAGAGACCTGTTTTAAGTTGACTATCACTAGAATTGATTCCATTATTTAATTATAAAATTGAAGGAACTTGAGAGACAAATAAAGTTCTCAGCCAACAAATTCCGCTTTCTGGAATTCCCAGGATGGAACTTCCAGGCACATCAACAAAATAATGCACAACAACCAAGTGGGATATACTCAAGGTCATATTTTGGCTCTCGTGGACTTGCTCTGATTTTCTTCAGTTTCAGCTTGAACTTGCATATGAGCAATTGATGGTCTGTTCCACAGTCGGCCCCTGCTTTGTTCTGACTAATGATATTGAGCTTTACCATCGTCTCTTTCCACAGAAGTAGTCAATTTGATTTCTGTGTGTTCCATCTGGCGAGGTCCATGCATATAGTTGCCGTTTATGTTGGTGAAAGAAGGTATTTGCAATGAAGAAGTCGTTGGTCTTGCAAAATTCTGTCATTTGATCTCTGGCATTATTTGTATCACCAAGGCCATATTTTCCAACTACTGATCCTTCTTTTTTTTTTTCCCCCAACTTTTGCATTCCAATCACCAGTAATTATCAATGCATCTTGATTGCAAGCTGAAACTGAAGAAAATCAGAGCAAGTCCATGAGAGGCAAAATATGACCATGAGTATATCCCACCTGAATTTAGAGACCATCTCAAGAATAGATTTGATGCATTGAACACTAGTGACCGAAGACCAGAGGAGTTGTGGAATGACATCAAGGACGTCATACATGAAGAAAGCAAGAGGTCACTGAAAAGACAGGAAAGAAAGAAAAGACCAAGAGGGATGTCAGAGGAGACTCTGAAATTTGCTCTTGACCATCAAGCAGCTAAAACAAAAGGAAGAATTCATGAAGTAAAAGAACTGAACAGAAGATTTCAACTGGCCTCTCGAGAAGACAAAGTAAAGTGTTATAATGACATATGCAAAGAGCTGGAGATGGAAAACCAAAAGGGAAGAACATGCTCGGCGTTTCTAAAGCTGAAAGAACTGAAGAAAAAATTCAAGCCTCGAGTTGCAATAGTGAAGGATTCCATGGGGAAAATATTAAAAGACGCAAGAAGCATCAAAAGAAGATGGAAGGAATACACAGAGTCATTATACCGAAAAGAATTAGTCGATGTTCAACCATTTCAAGAGGTGGCATATGATCAGGAACCGATGGTACTGAAGGAAGAAATCCAAGCTGCTCTGAAGGCATTGGCAAAAAACAAGGCTCCAGGAACTGATGGAATATCAATTGAGATGTTTCAACAAACAGATGCAGGGCTGAAGGTGCTCACTCATCTATGCCAAGAAATATGGAAGACAGCTCCCTGGCCAACTGACTGGAAGAGATCCATATTTATGCCTATTCCCAAGAAAGGTGATCCAACTGAATGTGGAAATTATAGAACAATATCGTTAATATCACACCCAAGCAAAATTTTGCTGAAGATCATTTAAAAATAGCTACAGCAGTATATATTGACAAGGAACTGCCAGAAATTCAGGCTGGCTTCAGTAATTGATGATTACTGGAGATTGGAATATCAAAGTTGGAAACGAAGAGGAAGGATCAGTTGTTAGAAAATATGGCCTTGGTGATAGAAATGATGCCGGAGATCACATGACAGAATTTTGCAAGACCAATGACTTCTTCATTGCAAATACCTTTTTTTCACCAACATAAATGGCAACTATACACCTAGACCTTGCCAGATGTAATACACGGGAATCAAATTGACTACATCTGTGGGAAGAGACAATGGAAAAGCTCAATATCATCAGTCAGATCAAGGCCAGGGGCTGACTGCGGAACAGACCATCAATTGGTCATATGCAAGTTCAAGTTGAAACTGGAGAAAATTAGAACAAGTCAATGAAAGCCAAAGTACAACCCTGAGTATACCCCACCTGAATTTAGAGACCATCTCAAGAACAGATCTGACGCATCAAACACTAATGACCAGAGACCAGGCGAATTGTGGAATGACATCAAGTGCATCAGATGTGAAGAAAGCAAGAGGTCATTAAAAAGACAGGAAAGAAAGAAAAGATGAAAATGGATATCAGAAGAGACTCTGAAACTTGCTCTTAAATGTCAAGCAGCTAAAGCAAAAGGAAGAAATGATGAAGTAAAAGAGTTGAACAGAAGATTTCAAAGGTGTCTTAGTCATCTAGTGCTGCTATAACAGCAATACAACAAATGGATGGCTTTAACAAAGAGAAATTAATTCTCTCACAGTCTAGTAGGCTACAAGTCCAAATTCAGAGCACCAGCTCCAGGGGAAGGCTTTCTCTCTCTGTCGGCTCTGGAGGAACATTCTTATCATTCCCTTGGTCTGGGAGCATCTCGGCGCAGGAACCTCAGGTCCAAAGGATGTGCTCTGCTCCTGGTGCTACTTTCTTGGTGGTGTGAGGTCCCCATGTCTCTCTGGTTGCTTTTCTCTTTTATATCTCAAAAGAGATTGGCTTACAACACATCTAATCTTGTAGACCTCATCAGTATAACTGCCACTAATCCATCACATTACATCATAGTGATAGGATTTACAACATATAGGGAAATCACATCCGAAGATAAAATGGTAGACAATCATACAAGGGAATCATGACCTAGCCAAGTTGATACATACTTTTGGGGGACACAATTCATTCCATCACATTCCACCCTTTTGCCCCCCAAAATTCATGCCCTTGTCAAATGTAAAACATATTCACCTCATCATATCATAACAAAAGTCTTAATTCAATTCCAAGTCCAAAATCCAAAAATTTTTCTTCATCTGTGAAATCTAAAGTATAAGCTATCTGCTTCCAAAGTACAATGGCAGAACAGGCACAAGCTAGACATTTCCATTACAAGTGGGAGAAACTGGAGAGAAAGAAAGCATAACAGGCACCAAGCAAGTTAGCAGAACACATTACATTAGCCCTCAAGGCTCGAAAATAATCTTCTGTTTTCTGAGACAATTTACCCAATAGCCCTGCCCTCCAGACTCTAGATATTGGCCACACTCTCTGGAGTCCCCTCAGCCCTGGGCTTCAGCTCCGCCTTCCAGGCCTACTGGGATGGAAACTCTGCTCCCTTGGCTTTAGATGCATCATTCTCCTAGTGCATCTGAATGGCAACTCCACCCTTAGAAACACCAGAGGCCACGGGTCCACGCTTTGAGACCCCAGAGGTCACGGCCATACCTTTTGAGACTGAGGCAGCTCAGCTTCCTGTGTTCCTTGTCTCTTCAGGTTCTGCTTCCTGGTTTCTTGGCATCTCAGCTCTTGAGCCTCACACCCACATCTGCCCTGCTGGGGCAAGTGTTCCAGAGCTCTGTAGCTCCACCAATAAGTGTCTGGAGGCACCCTACTCCACCAGGAAGCCTCCTGTGCACGGGCACTCCGCACTCTTGCTCCATGGGGTGGCAAGCCTAGCTCTACTGATAAGTGCCCTGAGGCACCCAGCTCCGCCAGGAAGCCTCCTGTGCATAGGCACTCAGCTCTCTCACTCCATGGGTCTCCTGGTTCTGCTGCTGCCAGTTTTCTGCTGCTGCTTCTCTGCTGCTGCAGGTTCTCTGCTTCTGCTGGTTTTCTGCTGCTGGTGGTCCTTTGCTGTCCCTGCCCCCCTAGCCATTCACAGTTTCAAAACCACTTCCACATTATAGGTGTCTGTTAGAGAAGTACCCCACTCCTAGTACGAAATTCTGCCTTAGTCATCTACTGCTGGTATAACAGAGATAGCACAAGTGGATGGCTTTAACAAAGAGAAATTTATTCTCTCACAGTCTAGAGGGCTACAAGTCCAAATTCAGAGTGCTGGCTCCAGGGGAAGGCTTTCTCTCTCTGTCGGCTCTGGAGGAAAGCCCTTGTTATGCATTAGTCTTCCCTTGGTCTGGGAGCATCTCCATGCAGGAACCTCAGGTCCAAAGGACACGTTCTGCTCCCAGTGCTCCTTTCTTGGTGGTGTGAGGTCCCCATGTCTCCCTGCTTGCTTCTATCTTTTATATCTCAAAAGAGATTGGCTTAAGACAGTACCTAATCTTGTAGACCTCATCAGTGTAACTGCCAGTAATCCACCATACTACATCAGAGTAATAAAATTTGCAACACATAGGGAAATCACCTCCGAAGATAAGATGGTAGACAATCATACAAGGGAAGCATGACCTAGCCAAGTTGACAGATATTTTGGGGGGACACAATTCAATCCATGACAAAAGGGCAGCTCGAGGAGACAAAGTAAAGAATTATAATGACATATGCTAAGAACTGGAGATGGAAAAACAGAAGGGAAGAACAAGCTCTGCATTTCCAAAGCTGAAAGAACTGAAGAAAAAATTCAAGCCTGGAGTTGCAATATTGAAGGATTCTATGGGGAAAATATTAAACGACTCAGGAAGCTTCAAAAGAAGATGGAAGTAAAACACAGAGTCACTGTACCAAAAACAATTGGTCAATGTTCAACCATTTCGGGAGGTACCATATGAGCAGGAGCCAATGGTACTGAAGGAAGAGGTCCAAGCCGTACTGAAGGTATTGGAGAAAATAAACGGTCCAGGAATTGATGGAATACCAATTGAGATGTTTCAACAAATGGATGCTGCACTGGAAGTACTCACTTGCCCATTCCAAGAAATTTGGAAGACAGCTATGTGGCCAACTGGCTGGGGAGATCTGTATTTGTGCCTGTAGCCATGAAAGGTGATCCTAATAAATGTGAAATTATTGAACAATATCACTAATATCACATATAAGTAAAATTTTGCTGAAGATCACTGAAAAGTGGCTGTAGCAGTATATCAATAGGAAACTACCAGAAATTCAAGCCACATTCAGAAGAGGACGTGGAACCAGGGATATCATTGCTGATGTCAGATGGATCCTGGCTAAAAGCAGAGAATACCAGAAAGGTGTTTACCTGTGTTTTATTGACTATGCAAAGGCATTCAACTGTGTGGATCATAACAAATTATGGACAACATTGTGAAGAATGGGAATTCCAGAACACTTAATTGTGCTCATGAGGAACCTATACATAGATCAAAAGGCAGTTGTTCAAACAGAACAAAGCAATACTGCGTGGTTTAAAGCCAGGAAAGGTGTGCATCAGGGTTGTATCCTTTCACCACACCTATTCAATCTGTACACCAGACCACCAGACAATATGAAGAAAAATGCAGCTTCAGGATTGGAGGAAGACTCATTAATAACCTGCGTTATGCAGATTACACAACCTTGCTTGTTGAAAGTGAAGAGAACTTGAAGCACTTACTGATGAAGATCAAAGACCACAGCCTTCAGTATGGATTACACCTCAACATAAAGAAAACAAAAGTCCTCACAACTGGACCAATAAGCAACATCATGATAAATGGAGAAAAGACGGAAATTGTTAAGGATTTCATTTTACTTGGATCAATAATCAACAGCCATGGAAGCAGAAGTCAAGAAATCAAACGACATATTCATGGGGAAAATTGGCTGCAAAAGATCTCTTTAAAATGTTGAAAAGCAAAGATGTCACCTTGAAGACTAAGGTGCACCTGACCCAAGCCATGGTGCTTTTAATCGACTCCTAAAAAAAAAAAAACTAGTGCCATCGACTCCTAGGCATGTAAAAAAAAAAAAAAAAAAAATTTTTTTTTTTTTTTATGCATGTGAAAGCTGGACGATGAATAAGGAAGGTCAAAGAAGAATTGACGCCTTTGAATCGTGTTGGCGAAGAGTATTGAATATACCACGGACTGCCAAAAGAACAAACAAATCTGTCTTGGAAGAAGTACAACTGGAATGCTCCTTAGCAGCAAGGATGGTGAGACTATGCCTCACATACTTTGGACATGTTATCGGGAGGGATCAGTCCCTGGAGAAAGACATCATGCTTGGTAAAGTAGAGGGTCATTGAAAAAGAGGAAGACCCTCAATGAGATGGACTGACATAGTGGTTGCAACAATGGGCTCATGCATAACAACAATTGTGGGGATGGTGCAGGACCAGGCAGTGTTTCGTTCTGTTGTACATAGGGTCGCTATGAGTTGTAACCAACTTGATGGCACCTAACAACAACAACAACATACAAAACCAACAGCCAACATCATTCTCTATGGAGAGAGGCTGAAAGCATTCCCCCGGAGAATGGGAAAAAGACTAGATGCTTTTCATCATCACTTCTATTTAACATCGTGCTGGAAGTCCTAGCTAGAGCGTTAAGTCAAGAGAAAGAAATAAAAGGCATCCAAATTGAAAAGGAAGGAGTAAAACTATCCCTACCTACTCACGGATGATATGATCCTATACTTAAAGAACCCCAAACATTCCAAAAGAAAACTACTGGAACTAATAGAAAGATTCAGCAGAGTAGCAAGATACAAGAAAAACATACAAAAATCAGCTGGATTCCTATACACCAACAAAGAGAAACTGCAAAAAGAAAATCAGGAAAGCAATACCTTTTATAATAACCCCTAAAAAGATAAGATTCTAAGGAATAAATCTAACCTAGGCTCCTAATGGGCTGAAACATACCAACAATTTTGCAGATGGCACAGGACTGGGCAACTATTTATTCTTTTATACATAAGGTTGCCACGAGCCAGGGCTAACTCAACGGTAACCAACAACAACAATATAAATGTTGTGGTTTGACCTTGCATTTGAGTATCGTTTCTATCTCCTGCAACCTAACAGCAACACTCCTAGTAAATGAAGCACTTTATTACAGAAAGTGCTGACAGGAACAATGCTAGTCTGGACAAAATTTTCTTGGGACAGCCTGACAACCAAAGGCCAGAAAGTCAATTCTGTTCTGTGTTGTAGCAAACATACTAAGGCCAGTGCTCTTCCACTGTAAATTCATGTCCTGGGATTGCCTCTGACCTTGGCCCAGGATGCCTGCTGACTCTGTGCTTATTTATATGCATCTTGTCTCTGGAAGCACTGGTCCAGACTCTATGAGTTTATTTTACTAATTCAAGGCCTGCTGGACTCTCAAGGATTTCAGGCACCAGAACAGCTGTGTTTAACCTTGTATCTTAGTCTCTGCCCAAGAAACCCAACGGAATTGGCAATGCTTTTGAAAACACAAGTGGGATTAAATTACAAATGGAGAAAGCATCTGGGTTAAAGTAAACAGTCACCAGACAAAAACTACCTCTTCCCATTTTCTTTCTTTCTTTTCTCTGTAAGGAAAACAGGGAACTGGCTTTGAACTTATCCTTAGGTGAGTTTTTTTGTTCTTTTTTCTTTTAAAACATGTATCTCATAATTTCTGATCAGTAATAACAAGGTTGGGGCAGTTATCTGCTCATAGTAATAAAGATCCAGAACAAATTTCTGCAGCTCTGCCTTTGGTATTAAGGTCCCTGGATGGTGCAAACAGTTTGTGCTCGACTACTAACCTAAAGGCTGGTGGTTGAGCCTACTCAGCAGTGCCGCAGAAGAAAGGCCTGACAATCTACTTCCATAAAGATTAGACCCAAGAAAGTCATCTGAAGCAGTTCTACTCTGTAACACATGGGATCGTCATGAGTTGGAATTGACTCGACAGCAACAGGGCCTTTGGTATTATTATTTTCAACTAGAATAGCACCAAGAAAGTAGACTGAAGACCTTTCAAAGTATTTCTTGTGTAGCCTAGTTCCTGGGACTCTCTGGAGATTAGATTACCAGGTTATTTAGATGCACAGAAAAGCAAACAAACATTCAACCTCCTTGGTAAATCTTCTGTGAGGACAGGGTAACCACTAAGGTTTGAACCCAGGTGATGTGAACATTTCTGTTGGCAGAGGGTGATGAATAGTAGTGGTCTCACCTGAAAAACAGGGACAGTGGGAAGCGGCCAAAACAAGAGAAACTCCACATTCAGTATGATGAGTTTCATGTTGCTCTAGTTCTGGGAACTCTCAGATGATTATCCACAGGCCTGCTGATCTTTAAAAGCTGCCTTGTGCAATATGCAATATAAGAAGAGAGGGTGTCCTGATTCACCGGCTTTGAAAGAAGTAATATAGAAGAAGCTTTCAGGTATTCCTAAGGAGAGCACTATAGGATTCATGTTGAAAATGGATCTGAAGACTTAGGAGAAGCTAAAAGATCAACAATGTAGGCAAGCCAATTCTTTTCCATCAGCTAATCACAAAATTGTTTAGCTCAGCGTCACCATTGTCCCTTTCTGTGTTCTTGTTCACATCATCACAGGAACGAAATCCAGGATGACATTTTCCTGAATCCTTTTCACAGTAAGATTCTCAGTTAAATCTGCCAATGAGAGGAACTTTTGTGAGATTTGGAAGACAGAAGAGAGAGAGAAGCCATTTATCTACTCCTGCCAAGTCCCTGGGTAGTGCAAGTGGTTAATGAGCTTGGGTGCTAACCAGAAGGTTGGAGGTTGAAGTCCACCCAGAGGCTCCTCATAAGAAAAGCCTGGTGATCTACTTCTGAAAAACCAGCCACTGGAAACCCTATGAACCGCAGTTCTGCTCTGATACACATGGAGTCTCCATGAGTTGGAATCAACTTGATTGGGAAGTGATTAGGGGTCTTTGAGTGATGCAAAGAGTTAACATGCTTGGCTACTAACTGAAATATTGTAGGTTTGAGTCCATCTAGAGGCACCTCAGAAGAAAAGCCTGGTGACCTACTTCTGAAAAGGCAGCCATTGAAAACTCTGTGGAGCTCAGTTCTACTCACACACATGAGGTTGTTATGAATTAGAGTTGGCTTGACAGCAACTGGTAACTGGACTTTTTCCTGGACAGCCGTGGGCAGGCAGCTGAGATCATCAGCCAGGACTTCCCTGTGGTCTCTGCACCTCCAGGTTTCCTGAAGCAGCCTTCCTGACCTTTGTTCCCCAGCCTTGCAATGGTGATGTGAAACTCTCTATATTAAATATCTTCCCATTCAAAATACATAGAATCACTTTTTTTCTCCTAAATAATCCTAACTGAAATAAAGGCCTAATGCCTTGATCATCTATGTTGATAAATCTAAATTTTGGTTAACGCCTAATAATAGACAAATTGGTGGCTGACAGACTTAAAAACACATATGGTATAATTTCATTTTTATAATTTCAAAAGCAAAATAATTTGTAGTATTGTTAGAAGTAAGGACAGTGATTATTTCTGAGCAGGAATGAAAGAGTGGTGATTGGGTGAGCCATAATGAATGAGCCTTGGGACACTGGCAATGTTTGATTTCTTGATCCAGGTGATGGTTAGCTGGTTGTGTTCTCTTCTTGATAATTCAATTAGCAAGACAATCACAATTTGTGCACTTTTTATATGTTGAATTTTAATTAAAATGTTTATTAAAACTTTTTTAAGGCTGGTAGGAAATTTCGTTTTTAATATCACTCCTAAAATGATATTAAATTAAATTAATTATATTTAATTATTGAGTCCACTTACTCTTTGACAGATGATACAACCAAGGTAGCAAGAGCCTAAGTAACTTGCACAGAGTCTGTCTTCAAGCCCGGTTTTCTGTCCCTGATTTAGTGTGAGAATTTTGAAAAGATAATTTTCTTAGTTATCTTTTCTTCATTTTTTTCTGTTTCTAGTCAAATAGAAATAAATGTTGCATATATAGATGAGAGGGATCATTCAACCTAATTTGACTCAGGTATTACTTAAGAAATGCCAGACTCTTGAGTGAAAAGGTATATGGGTAACATCTGTAAAGAATGTGCCAAACTTGCCAAGGTATTTGGAGTTTAGGAACAGGAAGAAGAGAATGGGCCATTGTAACTGAGACGTGGCTCTACATCAAGCAGGAAATACACATTGTAGACTGTCACCAATAAAGGTAAGTTAGGTATTGCTTGAACATTCACATTAATTGTGTCCATTTGTCCATTTCCCACAGTTTCCGCTACCACTGAGCCACCTAGATAGTCATCCTCTAGAGCTTAGAATTTCTGGAGCCTAATACACCCGTTGGCTCAGTATTACTTTCCCTGCTGTACTTTCCTGGAAAATGGGCTGACCTGTAAATGCCCCGAAGCCAGCACTACCCTCGGGGGAGTTTCACCAATGAAGAGTTACGTCCTGGAGAGCTGTGAATTTTATAGTTATCAAGAGTCCAATCTGAAAAGTCCCACCCACCCATATCCTCACTACAGCCCCAATCTTAATATATTCTAGGACATTCTAGGTCCATTACAACAAACATATGGCTTTATAATCTTTAATCCCTTGCTACTTTCAGAGGTTAGCAGTACTGTGTGCTTTGGAGCTCCTTGTTTTTTTCTGAACTTGCATAATTCAGAAAGAAGTGCTTCTCACAATCCATTTATTCAACAAATATTTATTGAGCTTCCACTATGAGGCAGGCAGTGGGCTAGTTGCTGAGGACATATTATGAAAAAAGTGCAGTCCCTGTCCCAAAGAAGCTCCTGATTGGTTGCAGAACAAGCACACAAAATAATAGTTTAGTTACAGGAATAAATTTTGGGGCTGGTTAAAACATATCACTCAAGTCCTAACTACAGGTTTTAAATTCTGTTTTCTTGATAGGTCTTTGATAGTGACTTTCCAATATTTGAGATTCACTGCTATTTTGGATAAAAGGTGTTCTGAGAATTCATCTTACTTCATTTAAATGTGCCAACCATGGGCACAGTTTAGGAACAGCCCAAGGAAAAGAATATACACATTGGAAATAAGTTGAGATTTCTTGCATGAAATTGATATGATTTTGATTAGAAGCCATGTTGTTAGTTGCCATTGAGCTGATTCTGACTCATGGTGACCTCGTATGCTGCAGAGTAGAACTTACCCATAGGGTTTTCTTGGCTGTAATCTTAATGGAAGAAGATTGCCAGGAGTTTTCTTCTCTGGTACTTGTTTTAGGCTGGGTTCTGTAGAGAAGCAAAACCAGTAAAGCATATAAATATATATGTAGAGAGATTTGTATCAAGTAAACAGCTCATGTGACTGATTGTAGGGGTTGGAACATCCCAAGTTTTTGGATCAGGTCAGAGGCCTTTCCCAATTCATGGGAAAGCTAACGAACCCAAGATGAGCAGGTCGGTGAGCAGGGCTCCTGCTCACAGGCTGTGAAGGTTGAGGAATCTCCAAGGTTGGCAGGCAAGACCGCAAGGTTTCTCCTGATTCACATAGCTGCAGGGGCTGGTGAACCCGAGATCAGCAGGTTGGGGAACAGTACTCTTGCTTGCAGGGTGTGAAGATCGATGAATCCCAAGATGGACAGGTAAGCTGCTAGCTGAAGTCCCAAGAACGAGAGGTCAGACAAGAGACAGCTGCTGAATCCAGAACAAGCCAACATTTGCAAGGTAAGCAGGGAGGAAGTAGGTGGTGGAAAGCCAAGAGATGAAGGCTGAGGGGGCGGTGAGCCACCCTAGGTCCTACCCCCACTGGTACCACTCAGCAGATTCCATCATGGGGGTGATCACGTATCAAATTTGAATAGGGAAGTGATTACAGCATTATACAACTGCCGAAACACTGAGAATCATGGCCCAGCCAAGTTGACACACAGCCTTAACCATCACGGTACTGCTTGGTGGATTTGACTTGCCAACCTTTCTTTAGGTTATTAGTTGAGCACAAACCATTTGTGCCACTTAGGGAATTTTATGGCAAGAAGTTCCTATAATGGTGACTTTTAAACTAAGTTTGAGCAGTTTCTAAGAAATATATTTATGTTGTTGTATTATAGTAGTAGTAGCATCAGAACCTGTCTAACTTCAGTGGGGAATATTGACCAGATCAGCCTAAAGCTGGTTCCCATGAGGTAGAGGTTAGACATATCTCCACTCTATTTTTTTTTTTTTTTTTTTACCAATCTGACACCAGCCATTCCTCCCACAGCAGTCTCTATTTCTCTTCTGGGATCAAAAATTCGTTACAATTGCTACACAGAACTCACAGACCATACTTCCAGTTAAGTGGTTTACTAAGGAAATGACAGGCTACAACTCGGGGTCAGGATCAGGAAGCATGTAGACAAAGTCTGGAAGGATCCTCCAGAGTGAAGAGCACATCCCTCCCTTCTTCAGTGCAGGACAGCTCTTTTAGCTCCTCTCAGGGGTGCAAATAGGCTTGTATATCTGCCATGCATGCCTCTTCTCAGCTGTGTAGTCCTCCTCTCAGCCCCTGAGGACAGGCCTCCTCTCGGTCCCCCTGAAGGCAGGCCTCACTTTGGCCATACATACCCACTCTCAGCCATGCTTGTGGCCTCTGCTGTTGGCCTCTCCACTGCTAACTGACCCAGCTCGTAGTCAGTGCAGCAGTTTTGTTCAGCTCTCTTAGCTGTGTTCCTAGCAGCAGTTTTCTGTCATTGCTGCTGACTCTGCTATAGGCCTCTTGCTGTCTTCAGTGTTACAGACCTTGATCTGTGTTACAGCTCTTTTGACAGGTTCCTTGCCTCCTCTTCACTTCTTCTTGCCTCTCTTGCCTTTTCTCCTTTGTGCTTCTTCTCTCTGCCAACCTGTGTGGGTTTGGCTGCATATATATGCAAACTCCTGGTCAATTTCAAGGCATGGCCCTCCCACCATGGCCACAAACTGACCAATCCCCTCTCAGTAGGCCACAGACACTTCATTTGCATAGTAGGCTATAGTCATTCATTTGCATAAGTATATTGACCAACCCCTGCAAAGTGCATCAAACAGATCAGTTACAGGGTAGGCTGCAGCCTACAGCCTGACAAAAAGTATAGCCACAAGTTGCTTACAGCTGACACAGGAAATGTCAGTTAACCTGGACAAAAGTAACAAACCCCTTGGTATAGAAAACTAGGGCAAAGGTAACTCCTCAAGATTTAGAGGAAAAATCTATCAAGCTGTTTTTCCAAAGAACCAAGGCAAAAGTCCTTATAAAGAAGCTGATTTCACCAAAGTTGTGTTGAAAGAAAGTAAAGTTAAAGATCAGGTAGATTATGTGTATCATCGGACAATACCTCAGGGCTAGCAAACCAGGGTATCAAAACTCAAGGGTAGCCTCTCTAGCCCTGAGTTCCTGTATTCTCCCAGAGCAGGGAAATCCTATCCTAGATTAAGAGATAACTACTTTCAGTTGTTCCTAATTCTTTGTTGGAGACGCACATTATCTGCTAAATGTGAACAAGAATTGATTATCAGTCACTCAAGGTGTTATTGACTTAATTTTTAGTGCCCATAGGTTTAAATGCATCAGAATTTTGTCTGACTCTGCTTCACTCCTGATGGAAAGATCTGGGGGTAAACATTCAAAAGACCAGAAATCACAGGTAACATAAATGAGTGACTTAGGCTGGATGGTAGAAAGTATGGGGGACTGGGTGGAAGTGGAGAATGCCCACCTTGAGTAAAGGGGCAGGCGCTGCTCAAACCAGCTCCGACTCATGGCGACCCCATGTGTATCAGAGTAAAAAAAAAGAGTAGCTCTGGCTAATTACCGCACGAAGGAGTCCAGGCCTACTGGGTTCGAGAGAGCCTACTTTCAAGAGAAGCTGGCAATCTGCATATTTCTTTTAGTTTTCCTGATCTTTAAATGTTGCCAATTAATTAAAAAAACTAAAGCAAAATATAAAAACAGAAAAAGTAAGAAAGAAACGACTTACGCTTTCAGCTAGAATATAAGACAATATGAAGGACTTTTGCTCCCATCTTTATGTTCGCAAGAAGAAAAGCCCATACATAGTTAAAACCATACTTTTCTGTGGGGCTGGCAAAGACCAGTGGAGCCAAGGAAACCTTGAAACAGAATTGACCCAAAAATTCTCTCCAAATTTTCCAAACTTGGCTTTTACCAGGAAAAAAAAAAAAAAAAACCAGGAAGGCAGCAATAAAGAAGAGGGTAGTAAGCAGAAAGAAATAACAATACCTGTGCTCTTGTGGCAACTGGATTCCAGGACTCTGACTGAGTTGAATCCAAAAGTGAACCAAATATATCTGCAACTGCAGCCAAACCTTCTCCCAGCTCATATATTGGGTAGGTCAAAAAGGCAACAGCTTAGAAGCATGGGTTGTGCTCCAATAATCTTTCATCAGAGAAATGCAAATTCAAACCACAATGAGAGGTACTATTTCATATCCACTGAAATGGCTGAAATTTGGAAAAAAAAAAAAAAAAAAGAAGTATGGCAACAGCAAATGTTAGCGCAATGTGAAACAACTGAAACTCTTACACAGTGCTGGTGGGAGGCGGAAGTGAAAAAGTAATAGGAAAACTCATTGGCAGTTTCTTATAGTGCTGTGTGTACCTATCCTCTGACCAATCAATTCTATTCCTAGGCATATACTTGAGAGAAATAGAAGAACATGTCTACAAAAAGGCTTGTACCCCAATGCCTTTATTCATAGTAGCTTAAATACTCCTGAAAATAACTCAAATGTCCATCAACAAAATAATACATAAACAAATTGTGGTGTGTTATATAATGGGATACTATTTAGCAATAAAGAGAGACAAAGTACTGATATTTTTCGTATCTGCACCAACAATATGGGGGTTCAAGTCTACCCAGGTAACGGAGAAGAGACTCAATGTTTAAAGTGGGATAATCTGGGCTCCTGAACTTCTTGTTTTTGCTGGGCTGGGAGGCCTTAATTGTTACACTCTGGGAAAACGTACACCCTAAACTGTGGAAGGGGACATCTACTTGTTTTATCAAACACTTTTAAAGTTGAAAATAGTTATTAAAAATAGAAGCAAAGCACTTGGTTCTTTAACCTAGAGCCTTAAATGATAACTCAGTAATGTCCTCAAGTTCCATTGTCACCTAGTCTTCTGTGAATATAGCTGCCTTAAGAATGTAGGGAAACGCAAGGAAACTTAAATAGCTTCTAGTTTCTATATTCTTCAAGAGCAGGACAATTCTATTCCAGATCAAGAAATAACTACTTTCAGTTGTTCCTGATTCACTGCTGGGAAGACGTATTATCAGTCACCATCTAACCTGTCTGTTGGTTTGTTGTACTGTGGTGGGTTACTTGTTGCTATGATGTTGGAAGCTTTGCCATGGGTATTTCAAATACCAGCAGGGTCACCCATAGTGGACAGGTTTCAGTGGAGCTTCCAGACTAAGACAAACTAGGGAGAAAGGCCCGGTGATCTAGTTCCAAAAATTAGCTTTGAAAACTTTGTGGATCACAGCAGAGTATTGTCTAATATAGTGCTGAAAGATGAGCCCCCTAGGTCTGAAGGCACTCAAAATACAGTGGTCGCAACAACGGAGTCGAGCATACCAACGATCATGAAGGTGGTGCAGGACTGAGCAATGTTTAGTTCTGCGGTACACGGGTCACATGAATTGGAGCTGATTCTATGGCAACTAATGACAACAACAACAGCAAAGGATACAGTGTGCTGTATTTCTTTACCTGCTATTTTTCTTTAGTAAAATTGAACCCTCCACAGAATTGTCAATCATTGCTGGTCTAGAAGTCACGAACCTGGATTTAGCCCTGGCTTTTTTGCCAATAACTGGAGCCCTGGTGGCATAGTAGTTAAGCGTTCAGCTGCTAACCAAAAGGTCTGCAGTTTGAATCTGCCAGGTGCTCCTTGGAAACCCTATGGGGTAGATCTCCTTTGTCCTGTGGGGTCGCTATGAGTGGGAATGGACTCGATGGCAATGGTTTGGTTTTGGTTTTTGGAGCCCTGGTGGTGCGGTGGTTAAGAGCTTGCCTGCTAACCAAAAGATTAGTAGTTCGAATCCACCAGCTGCTTCTTGGAAACACTACGGGGCAGTTCTACTCTGTCTTATCGGGTTGCTGTGAGTCAGAATTGACTACACGGCAACGGGTTTGGTTTTGGTTTTTGCCACTAGCCAAAATATGATGCTTTGTTGTTGTATGCTGTCACCAGGTATTTCTCTCACGAAGCTGCTAGGTGTGTTTGAACCACCAACCTTTTAGTTAGTAGTGGAGCATTTAACCATTGGGCCTCCAGGGCTCCTTATGATGCTAGGCAAGTTATTTAACTTCACCTGGAGACCTTGTGAAAAATTTAGATTTCTGAGGCCCCACACAATTATTGAATCAAAAATTTTACTGAAGAACGTTGGTAATCTTAACATTTAACAAGCACCCTGGATGATTCTTACCATCAAGGGACCACAGGATTCTGTAATACGTGCTGGTAGTGTCTGCATTCATCTTCCTAAAGAAAAGCACCTGGAATCTTTGCACTTAAAATAACAGGCATCTAAGAGTCCATTGGAAACCCTGGTGGCATAGTAGGTAAGTTCTACCGCTGCTAACCAAAAGATCAGCAGTTCAAATCCACCAGGTGCTCCTTGGAAACTCTATAGGGCAGTTCTACTCTGTCATATAGGGTCGCTATGAGTGAGTACAACAGGTTTGGTTTTGGGCTTTTTAAGAATCAGTTGAGACCCTAGATGGCACAAACGGTTAAACACTCAGCTGCTAACTGAAAGGTTGACAGCTTGGACGTCTGAGTTCACTCTAAAGCCCCTCAAAAGAAAGGCCTGGAGATCTACTTCCAAAACATCAGCCACTGAAAGCCCGGCGGAGCACAGTTCATCTGTGACACATGTGGGGTTGCTGTGAGTTGGAACGGACTTGAAGGCATCTAGTTTGGTTTGGCGAGTCAAGTGGTGGACTTTGCTCCTGTCAGTTGACACCTGGGCAGTGCAAATGGCATTCTCCTGTAACAGTTTCTTTAGTAAATAGTGTTTTTTTTTCTTAAATCAGCCCTGAGGATGAGTTTGTTTTCTGTCTTGCAAGGATCATGAATACAAACAATTTTGAAGTCCCCTTCCACAAAAACCACTTTATCAAATGGCAATCCTTTCAACAAACCATTGAGGTTTACCCTGCACCTTTATATTACTCTTTCACCTTCCTGACAATTCGGCTGGAAGATTTTTGTGGGAATGAAAATCTGAAACTCAAGGATAAAGTTTGCGGAGGGGGGAATGCAATTTTTTTTTTTTTTTTATCGGGCGAGAACTGGCATCTTAACAGAACATCCCCATTTTCCATTGTTGGTTCCCATTCACTAAGGTTAAACTAGAAAACGTATTTTTCCCCAAGCATTTATCCTGACTGCTTTTATGCTATTATCGTTCATTTGTTTTGTGTTGAGAGTCTGAACCCAAAGAATAGACTTCATTTCTGTGCTGGGATTGAAAGAGGAAAAGCTTGCTGAGTGTCTCAGGTACTTCCATCTAAGGAGACTGATAGCATACCCCTGCCCCTACCCTCGCTTTGGTTTTCTGTTGAAGAAATAAGAAAAACAAGAGAAATATATAAAATGTTTTATATCAGCCAACTTCGTGTGCAGGCATATGTACACACGTGCAGGTATGCACGTATGTCTGCATGTGCGACCTAGTATATGCATGTGCGCATGTGTGCATATGTGCATGTGTATCTGTGTGCTTGTGTATACATGTGCGTGTGTATGTGTGTGCATCCGTGTGCAGGTGCGCATGCCTACTCACGTGAACTGAGCAGAGGTTAGCATCCTCCAGGTTAAAACAGGAAGCCTGGAGCACTTCCCCATTTGCTCTGGCACTGAGTGGATAAGGATCCAGGGCAATGCTGGCAAATTGCCCTCTGTTCTTTCCCCTGATATTAGCCTGGCTGGAGTGCTGAGCCCCTGGGGAAGTGCTGTTACACTGCTGTGAAGCCTGTCAGGCTGATGGATGGGAACGAATCTCATTGCCTGTCAGAAGCCTGCCTAAGCGCCTTTAAATGCTAAAAGCTCCGCCTACCCCCGCGGGAAAGCTGCCTGACAGTGGTTGGGGGTAGTGGAGGGAGATAGCAGGGGGGAAGAAGAGCTGGTTTTACAGGGGAAGAACCTGTTTGACTTGTTAGGGCTGATTGCAGTGAACAGTCAAAGCAGTTTTGCTTGGTGTCATCTTAATTACCTTCTGTGCAAAGAAAAAAAAAAAAGGCAGCGAGTGATAATTAATTTGCATTGTCTATTTATTTATTTATTTATTTTCTAGGAATTCTTCTGACCCAAAAGCATATTGTACAACCATCTGTTTTCCCCTTAAGGTGGATTTCGTTAGGTTTGCGTATTTCAATATTCATTTCTGTCTGTTCAGAGAAGTGCTAGCATTGCCAATATTGAGCATCTGTGTGTGGGGGGACATGTGAGATTGACTGACTGGTTCGGTGGCTTTTCTTTTTGACACAGGTACGTTTTGTGTTCCCTGGGGGAACCCTCGAGATTTCTCCTGCTTTCTGGTCTCCAAACTCCAGTGGTCCTTCTCACTTAGTACCAGGTGCTATGCAGAAACTAGAGCTAAAACTAGTCTTACTCTGGAGATTCTCAAGGTGATGATGGGCAATTCATACAAATCAAAATCCTGGAAGGCAGTCTGGGCTCTATTCCTGTTTGGCACTCTATTTAGAAAGCACAGCACTATCCACTCAGTTTCCACTTTTTTCCTTAGAAAATGGAGCTAGTGAGGCATCTTCACTCACTTTGGAAAAAGAAAAAGCAAAGAGCACATGAACAGTCGTTTTCTGCTGCCCCAATTTTTGCCTAGTTCGTGCTATGACCAGTATTCTTACCGCCTTTACCCGGTTAACTCAGCAGTTGCAGCTAGTGTCTGAGTGGGCCAGCCGGCCTGCACCTGTATGGTTGGAGTAGTGGGCATGTCCAGGGAGGACATGGCTGCGGTGGTCCGCTCTAAGACCAAATTCTGGAGCAAGTTATGTCTGAAGTTACGAGAGGAAGGCGTCTGTTCTTGTTCTTTAAACCCCTTGCTGCCAAGTCAGTTTTGACTCAGAAAGCCACTCTATAGGACAAAGGTTGAAAACCCTGCTGGCGTAGTGGTTAAAAGCTATGGCTTCTAACCAAAAGGTCAGCAGTTCGAATCCACCCGGTGCTCCTTGGAAACCCTCAACTCGATGGCAACGAGTTTGGTTTTTGGAAACCCTGGTGGTATAGTGGTTAAGAGCTATGGCTGCTAACCAAAAGGTTGGCAGTTCAAATCCACCAGGCACTCCCTGGAAACCCTGTGGGGCAGTTCTACTCTACCCTATAAGGTCACTATGAGTTAGAATTGGCTCAACGGCGGTGGGTTTGTTTTTTTTTTTTATTTTACAGGACGAAGTAGAACTGCCCCATATGGTTTTCAAGACTATAATCTTTGCGAAGCAGCCTGCCACATCTTTCTCCTGTGGAGCTACTGGTGGTTTCGAACTGCCCATTTTTCTGTTAGCAACTGAGCACTTAACCACTGTGCCGCAAGGCCTCCTTCTTTAGAGGTTACCGCCCTGGTGGTGTAGTGGTTAAGAGCTCAGCTGCTAACCAAAATGTTGGCAGTTGGAATCCACAAGCTGTTCCTTGGAAACCCTGTGGGGCAGTTCTACTCTATCAGGTGGCTGTGTGTCCGTACAGAGTGGACTGCAATGGGTTTAGTATCATTTGAGCCTGAAGATGCATCTCAGGATCTGTAATACCCTATGTTAAATGTAACACAACAGGAGAACAGTTAGTCTTTCATAGATATATTTGCCTATCAACGCTCTGGAAAGGCTTTGGGTAAAGCCTTTCTATTTTACTCTTTCGTCTGAGCCAGCCAAGCAAATGGTTGTTGCATGCTCACAGCTCACCTCCTTAGACTTTCAATTATTCTGAAGAATTTTTCCTGCTCCTGCCATACCCTTTTCTGACTAATAGTCTCTTCATTCCTTTAACTTTTAACATTTAGAACATGGCCTACAACTTCCCACATCCTTAAGACCTTTTTGGAAAACCCCTCTTTAAATCTCTTCACTTCAGTTGGCTTAGCCAGAGCTTGTTGGAAGCCATAACAACCCATATATATGATTTCAGATTCTTATTTGAGGATTGTCATCCTTTCATTAGGTTGGAGTTTGATCTGTCTCAGGTGGGTATGGAAGTTCTTCGGAAAAAGCATGATAATGAGTGAGAAGCATATTCTATACATTGTGGATGATGTTAATGGAGCCTAACCAACTGATAGGATGGGAGGTCAGATTTAGCTTGCCAGAGAGGAATTGAGAGACATGAAGTCTTGAAGGGTGGCTCAGAAAAGGGTAGAGTTACCCAAATTAGCTATAGGGTCTTCCATGTTAAGGTCCGGGTTCAAATGTAAGAGAAAACAGTGGTGGATTCGTTTCCTGGGACTGCCGTAACAAAGTACCACTAACTGGATGGTTTAAAATGATAGAAACTTATGTTCTCACAGTTCAGGAGGCTAGAAGTTCAAAATCAAGGTGTCAGCAGGACCATGCTCTCTCTAGGGGCTCTAGGGAACACTCCTTCCTTGCCTCTTCCAGCTTCTGGTGGTTCCTGGCAATCCTTGGCTTTCCTTGGCTTGTAGATGCATTGCTACAATTCCTTCCTCCATCTTCACATGGTCATCTTTCCTTCTGTTTTTCCCTGTGTCTCTTCACCTTTTTTTATAAGGACACCATTCATATTGGATTAGGACCCATGTACTCCAGTGTGATCTCATGTTAACTAACATCTTCAAAGGCTCTATTTCCAAACAAAGTCACATCCACGGCACCAGGGATTAGAACTTCAATATATTTTTGGGAGGACACAACTCAAGCCATAACAAGTGGTGTCTTAATGCACTAGCATTACCATCTGACATATATTTGGCCATTTCCTGCTTTGGGTTCTGTTAAAAGTTTAGTTACTGGAGGACATATATCCTGCAGATTTCAAGGTACGATAGGAAACTAATTATATCTTTTGAAAAAAATAGTTTCCAAAAATAAAACTTAACTTCAGTACTGAAGGCAGAAAGAAAAGCCAGACTCTTAACTCTTAGTTGAGGTAGCACCGACAGCAAGCACAGGGACATTTTGTTCAGTTCTTTCATTGGAAACAGATTGGAGAAATGAGAAGCAGTTGAGCTTGGGAAATAAATTATTGTATCATTTTGTCAAATCCTGTAACGCTTTCAACATAGGATTAGGCGAACATCATCTGGGGACTAGGAATGAAGAGCCAGCAGGGGATAGATGAAGTAAACAAAGGCAAAATATTCTTAAGTCACTCATCTAATCAGTTTTCCTGGTCAAAGGATAACCTTGTGTTATGAATGTTCAGAGTTACACAGCGAAAGATGTATTCTACACTTTCATGTACATCAAACCATGATCTGACCCAGGTGTAACCCAATCCTTAAGTTAAAAATGTGCTTTGTAGCAGAATTATATTGCACTTGCCTGCAATTCTGCCCCTCATTCCAGTTGTGGGATTTAATTAGTCCTTACGAAGAGGTTGGTCATATCAAGGCAAATGGCATAGAAGGGCAAAGAACTCTCTTAATGTGGCTTACAGATAGATGAAGCTGGTTTTTATTTTATTTCTATTATCAATTGTTTAAAGAACTTTGCTAAATGATTCCATTGTACTTTTGCCTTGAGGCTTTGTAGAGCAATTTGGAAAACACATTAGTGTATAAACCACAGGATTATTAAAATGACTTTAAACAGTATGAGTCCAATTTTCAAAGGAGGTTGTAATAGCCATATTTACTTCTATTTCAGCCCCTTATATAACTCTTCCCACCTTGCATTTTGAGGATAAAATTTATTGCAATGTGTCCCTATCTAATTATCTCAATCCCCCTTCCTTTTTTTTAAAACCCTTTCTTTTTTATAAAGCAGCTCTTGGGCTTCTAGCAATGCTCATGAGAGTTTTAAGACCTAGAGGTTGAGTATTCTAGATAAGAGCACTATGTTGTTGTTGTTGTTAGTTGCAGTCAAGTTGGCTATGATTCATGGCAACCCCATGTACAACATAGAACGAAACATTGGCCCAGTCTTGTGCCATCTTCCTGATCCTTGGCATGCTTGAGTCCTTTGTAGTGGCCACTGTGTATTTTGAGTGTCTTCTAGCATTGGGCACTTATCTTCCAGCACCATATCAGATAATATTCTGCTGTGATCCACAGCTTTTTCAATGGCTAATTTTTGGAAGTAGATCATCGGGCTTTGCTTCTGGTCTGTCTTAGTCTGGAAATTCCGCTGAAGCCTGTCTGCCATGGGTGGCCCTGCTGGTATTTGAAATACCAGTGGCATAGTTTCAACCATCACAGCAACACGCAAGCCACCACAGCATGACAAACTCAAAGTAGGGTAGTGGAAGAACACGGTAATCCCTCTCTAATGTGATTTCCTTTCAATACATCTACATTTTTCTTCATCAAGGAACACCTTTCGAACAGAATAAGTTTTGTCCCCATGACCATTGGCAAAGAATTAAATTGTGTTTCTTCCTATTGCACTTTATTGCCTGCTTCTTATGTGTTTCTGCCCAACCCTTCCCTGAAGTGTCTGCTAACTGCCATGGACAAGACCAGTAAGGGATGAAGTGAGGACTAGCTCCCTGTGGGATCTGCCTGTGGCTCTAAGCTACCTCTATTCCAGGGACCTAGAGGAGCACCTTGAAGTTGTTTGCCTGAAGCACTTGCCTGTAGTCTGCTTCGGACCAAATATACTCAATCAAGTATTACATATGAAACTTGAAAGGACAGGAAATTTTAAATAAAGTCTACCTTTTAAACACTTCATAAATTTTTTTTCTTCTCCTCTTTCCTAATTCATCTTGCTTTTTTGTCTCTCTCATGTACAAATTGTCACAGACATATTTTAAATCAAGATCTGACCACAATCCTTTCTTTTTATCTGGAGAGCATGTTGCATGTGAAAGGATGGCTTGTCATAAGATATAAAATGACTTGCCAGAGTAGAAAGAGTGATGCATTTACAGGCAGACAACCAGCGTTCAAGCTGCAGCTTCATTATTAAGTACTGCAAATGCCTTCACAGAGTGCCTCAGTTTATTCATTTATAAAATGGGAATATTATACGTAAAACCTCTTTCTTTTTCACAATGATTTTGTGAGGCTTCCAGTCCAGTCCAGTTTCTGTTGAGTCAGCTCCAATCCATGACGACCCCATGGGTGTCAGAGTAGAACTGTGCTCCATAGGGTTTTCAGTGTCTGCTTTTTCAGAAGCAGATCACCAGACCTTTCTTCAAAGGAGCCTCTGGGTGGACTCAGTCCTGCCCCATTCCTGTGATCAGTTGTGCATTGGATTGTGCCATTGGCTTATTGTTGGAAGTAGACTTCCAGGCCTTTCTTCCTAGTCTGTCTTAGTCTGGAAGCTTTGCTGAACCTGTTCAGCAGCCCATAAGCCCCCACTGATAGACAGGTGGTGGCTGTGCATGAGACGGGTTGTCCTAGGATTGAACCTGGGCCTTCTACATGAGAGGTGAGAATATTACCACTGAACCAGCAATGCTGGTTGTTAAACAGCTACTCTGATCCCTGACTTCCCTGGCTCCTTTTCTGGGGTCTCCCCATGACCCAGCCTGGCAGGAGGCTTCTAGCACCTGCTCTAACACCTGGCCCACATCTATTCTGATTGATCTGACCTCGCCTTTCTACTTATTAAATGTTTTAAGTATGTGTATCTTCTCTGCCTGCTTCACTAACAAGAGGTGAAAACTTGGGATTGACAGAGATGGGGATGGAAAGAGTAAAACCCCATTTGACCAGGGCCTCTCCCACCTCTTTCCAACTTGGGTTGTACTATAGGAATGGATGGTGTCATCTGTGATTATGACCTACTGTGTTGCTGTCCCTTTCCTTAAAAGTGTTTCTCATCCTGAAACAATTTCCCGTTATGCTGCTATTTACATTTCTACCTTTCTTCTCTTTTTCTGTACATTCAGGAACCTGCTCTGGGCTTCTACTTCTTGCATGATCTGATTGCAATGGCTAGAGGTAGTGAAGTAATTGGTCCTACAGATTTCACCCAGGACTTAATTCTGCATTCAGCAGGAAAGCACTCACCCATGGATGCCCCTCTTCTTCCAGAAAGGATAATTTCTTTCTGATGACATGTCTTGTTCCAGTGGGGTCCATTTTTCCTCAGTGTCCCCTTCACCATGCCTGGGATCCTGCCACCCAAGTAAACCCAGAGACCTTGCTGGAATCACTAAAAGAGTTACTGTTTGACTTGACAGTCTCACTATTGTCTGCTGAAATTTTACCAGTAAGTTCAAGTGACAGTTGGGGAACACAGCAAAGAAAGGGATTTTCCATTATCAGACGCTTGGTGATATGTACTTGGGGCTAGAAACTCAAATAGGTTAAGTCTTGGTGAGGTCGAGCGTTAACTGACTCTCTCAGCAGATTGTCAACAACACAGGGCTTGCCAAGTTTCTTGTACAAAATGCTGCTTTTTTCTCTAAAGGAGCTTATGCACTCAGCAGTCAAGGTGATGCATGGTCAGTTTGTTTTTGTGCTGTATTTGGGAAGGGGGCCTTGACCTGACAATCCACACAGGCCTGGGCCGGTTGGGCAGAGTTTGTTCACGGGGTAAAGCTTAGGTGTTTGGCAAGCTGGTCCAGTTCCCATGGCTCCTCAGCTGACTGTTGGACTCCAGTAATTAACTGCTTTGTTCATTATTTCCACTAGTTTGTCCTCTCTCTCTGCCCCTCTCTGGAGTGAGAATGCAGGGCTGATATTGCTGTTCCCTAGCCTGATGGTACCCTATCATTTCTCAAAGCATTTTCTGCTAGTCGAAATCAAACAAAACAAAACAATTATAACATCAAAACTCATGGAAGCACAAGGCAAATCGATGCATCTGTGTAATCAGAAAAGCAGTACCTAGATCTCTTCCAGCAGCTGTTGAGTCTACCCTGACTCATGGAGACCCCCCGTGTGGCAGAACAGGACTGCCCCACAGGGTTTTTTCAATGGCTGAGTTTTCGGAAGCCTATCTGATAGCAGGCCTTTCTTCTGAGGCTCCTCTGGGTGGATTCAAACCTCTAGCTTTTCAGTTAGCAGCCCAGTGCGTTACCCATTTGCACCACCCAGGGACTCCCCCTAGATCTTAAAAAAAAAAAAGATCTTAAAGGTGTGCAAATTGATTACCCTCCTACACTACATTCATCTTATTTTTGAAGCTTTTGTGCTCCAAGCTGCAGGCACCTTGTTCTGCCCCCTCCTCGATGTTGGAACTTAAGTTCCCAGCTCTAGCTGGTAGTGGTTCTGGAGATAATCTACATAACCTATACTTTTTTAGTTCTGAACAGACAGGTTTTGAATTGACTATTTCAACTCTGCAAGGGGGTCTCTCTTCTTTGCTATGACACTTATCCCGTATTTTCCGTCTTGGCTAATGATATTTCCACTTACCCTACACCAAAACTTCAGAGCATTCTCAACTATTACCTTCTGTTTTTTTGTTTTTTTTTTTAACCCACCAGATCCCATTTCTGGCCAATCTCACAGGTTTTGCTTTTTAAAATACCTTCATAGAGCCCTGTTTGCTGTGTCTGCTGACCCTGCCTTCCAGTCGCTCATCACCTGTCACTTCGACAAGTGAAATAACCTCCAGATGGTGTCTTTGCCGCCAGTCTCCTTTCTCCTTACTGCTCTGGTTGCATTCATTTTCATTATTTTATGCCTTAGTACCTGCTGTTTGTTCTGCCACCAAAGCACTCATCCACCTGGAACGTTCCAACTCAAAATTGTTTTAAAGCCTTTTTGGAACATGGTAAAATCTGAAAGCAAAGATGTTGCTTTGATGACAAAAGGTGCACCTGAACCAAGCCATGGTCTTTTCAATTGCCTCACATGCATGCAAAAGCTGAACAGTGAAAAAGAAAGACCAAAGAAGAATCGATGAGTACAAATTGTGGTGTTAGCAAAGAATACTGAATATGCTGTGGATTGCCAGAAAAAGGAACAATTCAGTCTTAGAAGAAATACAACCGGAATACTCCTTTCTAAGGAGTATGGTGAGACTTCAGCTCTCTTACTTTGGCCACTTCATCAGGAAAGACCAATCACTAGAAAAGGACATTATGTTTGGTGGAGGGTCTGCAAACACGAGGGAAAGCCTCAGTGAGATGGACTGACACAATAGCTGCAGCAATGGACTAAAACGTACCAATGATCGTGGAGGTGGCTCAGTACTGGCAACGTTTCCATAACATTTCTTTTATACATAATAAGGTCCCCATAAGTCAGAGGTGACTTGACTGCAACTAGCAACAACACAAAATATGAAGACAAAATAAAACAAACAACACAAACAACCCAAGAACAAAAGCCTACTCATTCTTCAGAATCAGGTTCAAATGCCACTGTCTTGGTCATCTAGTGCTGCCATAACAGGAATACCACAAATAGGTGGCTTTAACCAACATAAATTTATTCTCTCACAGTCTAGTAGGCTTGAAAGGGTGTCAGCTCCAGGGGCAGGCCTTCTGTCTCTGTAGGCTCTGGAGGAAAGTTCTCGTTATCAATCTCGCCTTGGTCTAGGAGCTTCTCAACGCAGAAGCCTCAGGTCCAAAGGAAGCGCTCTGCTCCTGGCACTGCTTCTTGATGGTATGAGGTCTCCATGTCTCTCTGCTTGCTTCATTCTTTTATATCTCAGAAGAGATTGGCTTAAGACATTATCTAATCTGTAGATCTCCTCGATATAACTGCCACTAATCCATCTTATTACATCATAGTGGTAGGATTTACAACACATAGGGAGATCACATTAGATGATAAATTGGTAGACAATCATACAATACTGGGAATCATAACCTAGCCAAGTTTACAGATATTTTGGGGGGGCACAATTCAATCCATGACAGCCACCTTTCCAGACTCCTTCCTGATTCCCCGGTGGCAGAGCAGTAGGTTCCTTCCCTGTGTTCCTGGGATTGTGGTCATATTTTGATTGCTTCTCACATTGTTTTCAGAGAAATTTGTTGACTCTAGGAACAGAGACCATGTTTGACTCATCCTTCTGCCCCCTTGTTGCAATAAGTGTTGGCTGAGTCCATGTCTGGATTGGTCCAGAGGGGTCTATATTCCACTCTAAGCCACTGCTCTGCTCTCCCGAGACTTATCCTGATGGCTCGGTGCTGGGAAGAGAAGGCATTTCCCTTGTGAGCACAAGATTGCTCCTCACTGGCTTCAAGCCATACACTTTTTGTGGCTGTCTTAGTTTCCTGTCATTGTTGTTGTTGTATGCGGTGGATTCTGACTCATAGTGACCCTATAGGACAGAGTAGAACTGCCCCATAGGGTTTCCTAGGCTGCAGTCTTTACAGAAATAGATCACCAGGTCTTCTGTCCTGTGGAGCGGCTGGTAGGTTTGAACCACTGATTTTTCGGTTAACTCTTAACCATTGTACCACCAGGGCTCCCTCTTAGATTCCTACCACTGCTGTAACACAAATATCAGAGATGGGTGGCTTTTAAGAACTGAAATTCATTTTCTTGTACTCCTGGAGACTACAAGTCCAAATCAGGGCCTCAGACCTGTTGATCCTTTCCTTGTAGGTTGTCCCAGGTGTCCCTTGATTCCTTGCCTTGTACATGAATCTCATGTGGCAACTGTCTTCCCCCTTGGGTGCATAACTCTGTGTCTAACTGTTCCTTTTATAACTCAGAACTGGTTAAATTTAGAACCCACCCCACTTAGATATACTTAATTAACATAACAAAGAAACCCTTATTTCCAAACAGGATTATATGCACAGATAAAAGGATTAGGATTCCAACACATATTCTGGGGGTACACAATTTAATTCATAAAAGTTTCCATCTTCTTTCTTTACTAGAAATTGTGTTGTTGTAGTTAGGTGCCATAGAGTCAATTCTGACTCATAGTGAACCTACGCACAACAGAAGGAAACACTGCCCAGTCCTTGCCATCCTCACAATTGTTGTTATGATTGAGGCCATTGTTGGAGCCACTGTGTCAGTCCATCTTGCTGGGGGTCTTCCTCTTTTTCACTGACCCTCTTCTTTACCAAGCATGATGTCCTTCTCCAGTGACTGATCCCTCCTCATAACATGTCCAAAGTATGTGAGACATGGTCTGGCCGTACTTGCTTCTAAGGAGCATTCTGGTTGTACTTCTTCCGGGACAGATTTGCTTGTACTAGAAATTATTAGCCTAAAATATCTTCATTTTCTCCAGAATCTGGGCTGTGTCTGGTATGAGCATAGGTTCTTGCTCTGTCTGATGAAGCATTTTTCAAACATTTTGGGCAAGCTTATTGAAAATGCAGATTCCTGGGGTTTGCCCCAAAGACTTAGATTAACAATACTCTAGCAAACAGGGATATAAGCTTCCCCATTCACATCTGAGGTAGAGAAAAGGCAGCCCTTGCCTCAAGTGCAGAATGTAGCCCCCCAAGCTCTTAACTTGTCTGCATGACTTAAAACAAAGGGCTTTGACAAGATTTAATTAATCTTCTGGCTTTGTGCAAGCATGGTAATAAAGTGCTAACACCTGGACCCTTAAACATTTGAAAAGGAAGGAGTACAATCATGAAGAATTGTGCTTCAATCTGTGCGCCACCTCATACAAGTAAAATAATCTCTTTGTGCCTCAGGTTCCTCATCTGTAAAATGGGGATACTTATACCTATCTTAGATGTTTTTTTATGGAAACCCTGGTGGCGCAGTGGTTAAGAGCTATGGCTGCTAATCAAAATGCTGGCAATTCGAATCCACCAGGTGCTCCTTGGAAACCTTATGAGGCAGTTCTACTCTGTCTATAGTGTCGCTACGAGTCAGAATCGACCTGACAGCAATGGGTTTACGGGTTAGACGGTTTTGTGAGTATTCAACTAATTACTACATGTAACATGATTAGAACCATGTTTGGGCCTTAGTAAAAAGCAAAACAAGCAAACACAACAAAACAAACCAGCTGCTATCAAGTCTATTCCAACTCATGGCAACCCCGTGTGTGTCAGGGTAAAAGTGTGCTCTCTAGGGCGTCCAATGGCTGTGACTTTTGGAAGTAGATGGCCAGGCCTTTCTTCTGGGTCTTCCCACATCTACCATCTGGCCCTGGCCCAGGCTGTACACATTACAGTATCTACTACAGGGTTATCTGGCTTGCCTTCTACCAAACCCCATCACAGCCTGCCAGGGATTTTCAACCCAGTGTCCCTGCTATACAGAAACAAAAGGAGGTTTAGGAATGGCATGAAAACCCTTTTTTTTTTTTTTTTTCCTTGATCATGCTTTCATCCTCCCAACCTTGCTGGACCTCAGACTGGCATGCACCAGCCCATGAGGGAACAGAGTGAGCAGGAGCCCCCATGCCTTGATATGCCTCTC
Source organism: Loxodonta africana (assembly GCF_030014295.1). Lineage (NCBI taxonomy): Eukaryota > Metazoa > Chordata > Mammalia > Proboscidea > Elephantidae > Loxodonta > Loxodonta africana. Next base: position 63,065,309 of record NC_087358.1, read on the forward strand.
AGCCTGCACAGAGACAATCCTCCCAGCTTTGCACTCTGAATTCCCTGGTCAGGGCTACCAGGTTATGACTTAGACTCTTTCCTTCTCATTCCCTTCTCCTCCCACAACCTCTCAGGGGTGCAAGAGGATGGGTTTTCTTTGACCTCTTTCTCCTGTCTTCTCAGGACTTTCCTTATTCAAAACTCGATTTTATCCTCCTATCCTTCTTTATTAAATGGAAGCCAAATTAATTTAGAATATCCTTTCTTTTTGATAGCCTTTCAAACTTATTGCCATAAAATTCTAATTGTAATATCAAAAGGGCATTTGTAAATCTTCATCTTTTTACTCCTTATCTAATAATCCTCATACAATCCCTTGGTGGTGCAAATAGTTAATGGGCTAACCTGCTAATCATAAGGTTGGAGGTTCAAGTGCACCCTGAAGTGCCTTGAAAGAAAGACCTGACAGTCTACTTCAAAAAAAATCAGCCATTGAAAACCTTATGGTGAGTGGGGGAGAAGAAACAGAAAACCCTATGGAGCACAGTTCTGCTGTCACACACATGGGGTCACCACAAGTTGGAATCAACTCCACGGCAACTGGAGCTTTTTGACCATCCTCATATTCTGCCTACCAACCCATTGTTACTATGCTGACTATGCCCCAGGTATCCAAGTCTGGCCTCATGAGGGAAGAAGTCATGTATCCAGAAAAAAATACAAAACCAAGCCCATTGCCATGGAGTCAAGTCTATTCCAACTCATAGGGAGCCTACAGGACAGAGTAGAACTGCCCCATACAGTTTCCAAGGAGTGCCTGGTGGATTTGAACTGCTGGCCTTTTGGTTAGCAGCCATGGTGCTTAACCACTATGCCACTGGGGTTTCTGTATTAAGAAAGATGAGGGAGAAAAAAATCTAGTAACAATTTTTAAGATAGCATCTTTTTATCCTGATGAAATACAAAAAAGAGAAGAGGATTTTCAATTTGCCGTCTCCAGCAGTCATCTCTAGTTCCTATGTCTTCATTTGACTCAAGTATTTGAAACAAATTGATACCAGATTTCTTATATTTCTTTTTCTGTTTTTTTTTTTTTTTTTGGCTAAGAAAATGCTTTAAATACGAAGTTACAATATAGAATATCTTAGTTTTCTTAGAATGGGGTGAATAGTGGAAAGATCAATGGATTTAGAGTCAGATGTTGTTGTTGTTAGGTGCTGTTGAGTTGTTTTGAACTCATAGCGACCCTATATACAACAGAACGAAGGACTGCCCAGTCCTGCACCATCCTCACATTAGAGTCAGGTAGACTAGATCTAAATACATGTTCCCTCAGTTTTTGAGCTCTCGGTTACTTCATCTTTAAAATGGGGATGATGCTATAACCCATGGCTGTGGTTGAGGATTAATTGAAATGATTGTGTGCATGCTTTTTGAAAACTAAATTATGTTACAGATTTAAAAAGAAAAATTAAGCTCTAGTTTATAAATGTGTCATAGTTACCTAGTGCTACCATAACACGAATACCACAAAGTGGGTGGCTTAAAAGAACAGAAATTTATTTTCTCAGTGTTCTGGAGGCTAAAATTCCAAATCAGAGTCTCGGTGGTGTCAGTTTCTTCTGTGGGCCTCTCTCCTAGTTTCTGGTGGCTGCCAGCAATCCTAGGCATTCCTTGGCATCTGTCTTACCCCTGTGTGTGTCTCTATCTATTCTGTTCTTCTTATAACTCTGAAGTGATTAGGTTTAGAACCCATGCTGCTCTGGTATGGCCCCAATAACATAACAAAAAACCTATTTCCAAACAGGATCACATTCACAGGTACAGGAGTCAGGACTTCAATACATATTTTGTGGGGACACAATTCATAACAGTGTGGTTGTAAACTATTGAGTCCAAGTGTACAAGTAAAGAGAATTTATGGGAGTCACTGTACCCCCTTGGTTTCCACTCCTCTTTATCAACTCCCTGGTGCCATACCACAAGTGTCTTCATCACACTCATGTTTGTTTTTAGCTGCCTGGAACACCCTCATTGAGGAGGCCCCAGATTCTGGGTTGTTCTTAATCTCCTTTCTCAAATAATACTTATCTCTTGTGTGTGCTCTATATATCATTTCTTGGCTAAAAAGAAGTTCATCAGGTTAATTAGCTATTTTAGGAATCTTTTGGTTACAAATGACAGAAATCCTATTCAAATGATGGGAATTCCTTCACTGAGTTGAAGGGAATTCCCAGCTCATGCACTCCCCTTCCACCCCCAGTGCCTGAGGAATCTCTCCAGGTCCCCTCTCCTTTCCACTCTTCTCCTTCCCTCCACTTGTGGCTGTCACCACCCCATCAGCTCCAGACTTATACCCTGTAGTCTTGCAACCCCAGCTGGAAAAGAAGTTCTCACTCCTGGTGGCTACAAATAAAGTCCAAATTTTCCTGACGTGTGTCTCCTACCCAACTCCAAATCAATTATGGCCAGCGAGCAAGGAATAGGATGTGCTGCCTTTAGCTAGAACTGAAAGCAGCTCCTGAAAGGAAAATCGAGGTGTTGCTACTAGAAGTGGGGGATGAACAAAACAGATGCCACTACCCTGGGTAACAAGTAAAGGGATTCGGGCCAGTGCATTGCCTTTTCCAGGCTATTCAGCCCCTTATCGCGTTGGATTGGCATGGGTGTCCAGAAGGCAAATTCTGCCCCATTGGAGATGTGAGGAAGAAATGGTTTTAGGTTCCTGAGATACAATTTCCGCAGGTGTATGGATAGAAATGCATTCCAGACAGGGGTGAAAGGTATTTGAACCTTACTGAGATGAAAAAGGAATAAGGTTTTCCTTTTGAGAAGATAATCATTCAGAGTTATTCACCACATTTTCTTACAATTTTTTTTATTGTACTTTAAATGAAGGCGTACAGAGCAAACTACTTTCTCATTAAATAGTTAATACACATATTGTTTTGTGACTTTGGTTGCCAAGCCCACAACATGTGAACACTCTCCCTTCTCTACCTTGGGTTCCCCATTACCAGCTTTCCTGTCTTCTCCTTGCTTATAGTCCTTGCCTCTGGGCTGGTGTGCCCATTTAGGCCTGTCTGATCTTTGGCTGAAGGGTGAACCTCAGGAGTGACTTCATTACTGAGCTAAAAGGGTGTCCAGGAATCATACTGTTTTCTTATTCGTCTTTATGTCTAGCCACTAGCACATGCTTGGCACATATTTCAAACTCATTGCATCTTTGTCAAGTGAATGCATAAACAGCTGAATATACCTTTGTTGTAAGTACTTGAGATATGCTGTATACATTTATCAGGTCCTCTGCCCATGCCTGTTGCTGTCGAGTCGATTCCAACTCATAACAACCCTATAGGACAGAGTAGAACTGCCCCTATAGAGTTTCCAAGGAGAGGCTGGTGGATTTGAACTGCCAACATTTTGCTTATCAGCTGTAGCTCTTAACCAGTGACTACCAGGACTTATCAGGCCCTCTAGTACTTCATTTGCTTAAAATTTTATAAGATTTTATGTTGATGTATTCTACCCCATGCTGAACATCTTAATGGTTACAGAATCACAATTCTGTCCATGTAATCCAATGTTCCAGACAAATTAAAGCATTAAGACAGTCTATCACTGAAAGACATGCAATTGAAAGCAAACGTGTTAAAGGTAACAACACTAAGACTCCCACGTTAGGAAGAACATAACCAGTTGAATTGGTCAATAGTGCTTTCGTTATTAATATTATCATTCCCAATTTTAAGCATGCAGGATATTGATTCAACATAGCTTGCTGCAAAAGGCCAGCATCAAATTTATGTTTGTTGCTAAGTACCCCTGTCTTAAACAGAATCTGCTTTCTTAGATTTCAAAATTGATATAGAATTAAGTGGTAATAAATTTTTAATCCTTGGATTGCCTAGAAATAACCTATGGCTAGTTGGCTCTATTATTATATATTACTGCATAACAATCTACTCTAAAACTTAGTTGGTTAAGACAAAAACAATGATTGATTTTGCACACGAATCTAATTTTGTCAGGGCTCAGCAGGGACAGCTTGTCTACTCAATGTGGGGGTCAGCTGGGGCAGCTCAGCTGGGGACTAGAGAATTCATTTCCATGATGGCTCACTCACATGATGGCATTGGTGCTAGCTATCAACTGGGAGATGACTGAGGCTATGGGCCAGGGGGTTTGTTTCCTCTTTATGTAGATCTCTCCGTGTGCTGCTTGGGCTTCCTTATAGCACAGTGGCTGGGTTGCAAGTGAGGACCTCCAAGAGACAGGAAGTGAAAACCTAGAATCATAAAGTCTGGGCCTGAAAACTAGCGCAGCATTTCTTCTTCTGTATTCTATTAGTCGAGCAGTCATGAAGTCCAGATTTATGGGAAGGGGACATAGACCTGGGTCTTTTTTTTTTTTTTTTTGGACTTTAGATGAAGGATTACAGAGCAAACTAGCTTCTTATTAAACAATTAATATACATATTGTTTTGTGACATTGGTTGTCAACCCCAAGACATGTCAACGCTCTGCCCTTCTCGACCTTAGTTTCCCCATCACCAGTTTTTCTGTCCCCTCCTGCCTTCTCATCCTTGCTCCTGAGCTATTGTGTCCATTTAGTTTCGTTTTCTTTTATGGGCCTATCTAATCTTTGCCTGAAGAGTGTAGAGCTACCTCTTGACAGAAAAAATGTCAAAGAATTTTGGGGTCGTGTTTTAAAAATGGCACGATGACTTCAATCTTGAATCTTGCCCAGATAGACAAAGTTTCACTAACACAAAAATATCAGTTTTGTAAGACTATCAGGACTAGTTGAACATCTTAGAATATTAGACATCTCCCTTTGATTTAAGTAATCTGTCTCCAATTCTTCAATAAAACAGTTCCCTTTGGGACCTGCTGTTGGCTAACCCTCTTAGACCAAGGAAGTCCTGATCATAGCACTCATCTGGAATTTGGCTCTTGGCTACAATACCCTTTGCTGCAGCTAAAGAAGAGCTGAGACTGTTGAAAGACTTTGTCAGCTCAGTGACGCCTACTCTTTCTTGTGTGAGAAATTGTCCGTAACTCAAAACACTTCAATCCTTCCCAGAAAATTGTCTGAAACAATTCAAATGTGAAATCTTACAGTACCTCTTTGCTTGAGTTATTTAGGGGTGTGCTTGGCTAAGCACAAAATGAACACATAAACAGCTTCCTGAGAAAACGGTGGTGCTATTCAGTGCATCCCCAGGAAATACAACTCTTCTTGTAAGGTTGGGTCTCCTCCTGGGAAAAGACTTCAGAGTCTTTTCAGAGATCATACCTCTGTGTTTCCCCTGCCAGGGAAGTATGCCAAAGTTGGAAATACCACACAGACATAATGGAGCAGGGGGTTGGGGGAGCAAAGGGGTATAGTTCCTTGTAACCACCAGAAAATTTTAACATGTTCCCTGGTATGTATATATTCTTCTGCCATACAGTGCAGTACAGTAAAAAAAACAGTAGATTTGGGAAATTCTTCCTGGGCATCAGTGTGATCTATGATATGTTGGCTCCAACACATAGCGACTTTGGGCATAACAAAACCAAACATTGCTCAGTCCTGCACCATCCTCACAATCATTGCTAAATTTGAGCTCATTGCTGTAGCCACTGTGTCAATCCATCTAATGAGGGTCTTTTTGCTGACCCTCTACTTTACCAAATATGATATCTTTCTTCAGCGATCGATCCCTCCTGATGACATGTCCAAAGTAAGTAAGACAAAATTTCACCATCCTGGCTTCTAAGGAGCATTTTGGCCATATTTCCTCCATTAGATACTCACTAATTTTTAGAAGTAGAGCTCCAGGCCTTTCTTCCTATTCTTTCTTAGCCTGGAAGCTCCACTGAAATCTTCCACCATAGGTGACCCTGCTGGTGCTTAAAATACCAGTGCCATAGCTTCTAGCATCATCACAGGAACACTCAAGCTACCACAGTAAGACAAGCTGACAGATGGGTGGTAGATCTAAGATGTTACACAAGGCAATGATGATTTTTGTTTTACTCTTCTTGTTGTTTCTCTACTGCTAACATTACTTCTGGTGGCTCTCTCATGAATTGACAGCAGCCAGCTCCTGGTCACTGTGCTTGATTAGCATCTGTTATCCAACCACACAAAACCAAACCCACTGCTGTTGATTCCAACTCATAGCAACCCCATAGGGTTTTTGAGGCTGTAAATCTCTGTAGCAGCACCACCACATCTTTGTCCCACAGACTTACTGGTGGTTTCAAACAGCTGACCTTTCCCCTAGCAGTTGATCACTTTAACCACCACACCACCGGCCTCCTTAGCTGGTGTTCAGTCTTTGGAAATTATGTGGTCCTAGAAAGAGGTAGAACCAACCAGTTGTGGTTGAATTGACTAAGACTCATGGTGACCCCATGTGTATCAGAGTAGAGCTGTGCTCTGTAAGGTTTTCAATGGCTGATTTTTTAGAAGTAGATCGCCAACTCTTTCTTCTGAGGTTCCTTTGGGTGGACTCAAATCTCCAACCCTTTGGTTATGAGCTTAGTGTGTCAGTCATTTGCATCACTCAGGGATTCCAAGTATTTGATGAGAATTCTGTTGCGTTTACTCTGTGGATATTGGCATTAGCCTTTGTTTACACTGAGGTATCAAGATTTATGCCACCCGGTAGGGATAAAATCTTAGTGAGTCCCATTTTCCCAAATGGAAACTTTCATTTGTCAAAGATGTATATGTTATTCTGGACTTGAGTAGGAAAAGTTTTCTAATGTAAACACAGGGGAGCACTCTCGGTACGTGAAAATTCTATCTTCCGAATTTGGTCAAGATCAGATGATGTAGATTTCGGTTTCCAACCTTTAATTTTCTCATAGTGTGATGCTCCTGTGGACCTTCTATCCTCTGAGCACAAATGCATGCCAACATTAGTAGAAAAACCTGTTTGCCTCCTTATGTAATGGTGGAGGAATGAAGGGGTAGAACACGACTTTGTTATCTTACCCTTCCAATTTGTTAATTTGTTAAGGGAACTGAAAAGAAATCAAGGTTGAGGTGATTGTTAACTGGTTTCTAATGAATAATTCTGAAAAACCTGTAATTATGAGTAACTGGGTCTTGGAATCATACCAAATTTATTCAAAAACAAGCAGAACATATTCTTATGGCTTTTGAAATATATTTTCAGTTTATCTTCCAACTTGAATACACTTTGAATCTACCCCCAAAGAATTCTCATATAAATGAATTTATTAAGTGTTCCCTTTTTATTTTAATCTTGTACATTGCTTGGGCTAATAAAATTCTATATTAGGTTGTTAACTATTATTCTTTTAAATATGAGATTTCAAAATGCAGCACATGAAGAAGAGCTATACAGTTCATTTTCCTAGGAGCCATGAAGGTCATCTGCCTATAGTGTCTGTTGTCTTGGTGACTGGGTTTTTATCTTCACTTTGTTCCAATATGGGGTCCTAGGGTCTGGGAATTGTATCCTTAGTTCAGATGATCAGCCTCCTCAGACAGAAGGGGATGTTTCTCCTGCCACTGGGATGTAAACTTCTAAATTTGATTTGCCTCTTGTTTCAAATAACATCTGTCCTATGCCTCGAGGCATTAGGTTTCTTCTTTATTTTGCTCTAGAAGGCCAATCTCAGTTTCGTTCTCCAAGTCTTTTTTTTTTTTAATCTAGAACACTGAATGAAAGTTCTGTCTTCTTGACCGCTATTCCCTTCATAGTCTCCTCTTTCTTTGATTTATCCTAATTATCTTATGTTTCATTTTATTGACCTCCTAAACTGTGTTATCCAGGTTTCCCCTTTATTTATGAGTCATGTGTTGGTGTACAGAGTGGATGAGTGACCTGTAGGCATGAGTGTGGACATGCCAGTTTTCTCTTTATTTAGAAGTTGGCTGACCAAGTGAGAGGATGGATTGAACCACATGAGCTAGATATCAGAGAAACATGAATTATCTCCAAGAAATTTCCTTGCTATGCCTGAACAAAGAGGGAATATTAATGTAAAGGGCCCGATAATGAAGATTCAGGATAAACAAATGAAAATGTTAAGAGAATAATGTCTCTGTGGGGATGTGTCTTGTGGTCACTAAACTTTAGAGGGAAAATGACTGTTTTCCTCTATATAATTTTCATCAAGGAAAGAAATAACCTAAACTCGAGTGGCAGTCAAGGGTGAGGTGGGTCATAGGGTTCTTATCATAAAACCCAGCGAATGGAGCAAATTAGTTAACAATGATTCAGAAGGAGATCAGTATTAGACTCAAACTAAGGAAAGTGTACCTGGAGTCTCACAGAAAAGAGCAATCTCCAGAAGAGAGGTGTCTTAGCTTCCTACTGCTGCTGTAACACAAATACCACAAATGGGTGGTGTCTTAGGCTGGATTCTCTAGAGAAGCAAAACCAGTAAAGCATATACATATATAGAGAGATATTTATATCACGGAAACAGCTCACACAATAGTAGAGGCTGGAATGTCTCAAGTGCATGGATCAGGATAGAGGCTTCTCTCAATTCACATAGCTGCAGGGGCTGGCAGACTCAAGATTGGTAGGTTGGAGAGCGAGGCTTCCACTCACAGGCTGTGAAGATCAATGAATCCCAAGATTGGCAGATAAGCTGATAACTCAAGTCCCAAGAACTGGAGGTCGGACAAATAGGAGGCAGCCGCAGGATCCAGAGCAAGCCAAAAAGCCAGAATATCTGCTTATATTCAGAGGCAGGCCATACCCCCAAGGAAAGTCCCTTTCAACTGATTGGCTACTCACAGCCGATTCCATCGTGGGAGTGACTACATATAAACACTGAGAATCATGGCCCAGCCAAATTAACACAAAATCTTAACCATCATAACCATCATAGGTGGCTTTAAAGAACAGAAATGTATTTTCTCACAGTTCAGAGGCTAGAAGTACTAACTCACGTCACAGGTTCTAGGGGAAGACTTTCTCTCTGTTGGCTCTAGGGGAAGATCCTTGCCTCTTCCAGCAACTGTAGCCCCTGGGTTCCTCAGTTCCTTGACCATCTCCACGTGGCATCTATCTTTCCCTCATTGGTCTTTGTTCCTGTGTCTCATCTACTCTTTTTATAGCTTGGAAGAGATTAAGTTTAGGAAATACCCTACACTGATAGGGCCTTATTAACATAACAAAGAAAAATCCTTTTCCCAAACAGAATTATATCCACAGGTATAGGGGTTAGGATTCCAGCACATATTTTGGGGAGACACAATTCAATCCATAACAAGAGGAAGACTGAAAATAGAAAAAACCAGGCTTGGATGTGCTCTCTGCACAATCAACAAAAGGCCTGTTGTTTTTAGGTGCTGTCAAGTTGGTCCTAACTCATAGCAACCCTATGTGCAACTCAATGAAACACTGCCTGTCCTGCGCCATCTTCACAATCGGTTCAAACCCATTGTTGCTGCCACTGTGTCAATCCATCTCATTGAAGGTCTTCCTCATTTTCACTCACCCTCTACTTTACCAAGCATGATGTAATTCTTCAGGGATTGGTCCTTCCTGATAATGTGTCTAAAGTAAGTGAGACAAAGTCTCACCGTCCTTGCTTCTATGCAACATTCTGGATGCTGTACTTCTTCCAAGACAGATTTGTTCATTTCTTCTGGCAGTCCATGGTATATTCAATATTCTTCACCAACTCCATAATTCAAACGCATCAATTCTTCTTCTGTCTTCCTTTTGCATTGTTCAATTTTTGTCTGTGTATAAAAAAAAAAAAAATTTTTTTTTTTTGAGGTGATTAAAAATACTGTGGTTTGGATCAGGTGCACCTTAGTCCTCAAAGTGACATCTTTGCTTTTTAACCCTTTAAAGAGATCTTTTACAGCAGATTTGCCCAATGCAACATGTCATTTGATTTCTCAACTGCTACTTTCATGGACATTGTTAATCCAAATAGAATGAAATCCTTGATGATTTCAGTATTTGTTTATCATTACGTTGCTTATTGATACAGATGTAAGGATTTTTGTTTTCTTTAGGTTGAGGTGGAATCCATACTGAAAGCTGTAGTCTTTCACCTTCATCAGTAAGTGCTTCAAGTCTTCTTCACTTTCATCAAGAAAGGTTATATCATCTGCACATTGCAGATTGTTAATGAGCCTTCCTCCAATCCCAGTGCCTCGTTCTTCTTCATATAGTTCAGGTTCTTGGATTATTTGCTCAGCATAAAGATTGAATAAGTATGGTGAAAGGATACAACCCTGATACACACCTTTCTTGATTTTAAACCATGCAGTATCCCCTTGTTCTGTTCAAATGACTGCCTCTTGGTCTATGTTACAGGTTCCTCGTGGGCATGATTAAGCGCTCTGGAATTTCCCTTCTTCACAATGTTATCTAGAATTTGTCATGATCCACACAGTTGAATGCCTTTGATAGTCAATAAAACACAAATAAACATCTTTCTCGTAGTCTCTGATTTCAGCCAAGAGTCAGGAATGGATTACCCAATAAGCATGGGGGGCATGGGCTTGATTACGCTTACTTACTAATCTGTAGTGCATAATCTTTGATTTGGCGAACCCATGTGAAACCGTATACTACGGATTAGTAAGTAAACACAGTTAAACCCCTGCCTACCTTGCTTACTCTAAACCAGTGCATATCGTAGTTTATCCACCCCTGGCCAAGATTCATCTGACATCAGAAATTGTATCCCTCATTGAACATCCTCTTCTGAATCCAGCTTGAATTTCTGGCAGTTCCCTGTTGATGTACAGCTGTAGCAGTTTTTCAGTTGTCTTCAGCTGTGATATTAATGATATTGTTGTCTAATTTCTACATTCCTTTCTTTGGAATGGGTACAAATACGGATCTCTTCCGGTTGGTTGGCCAGCTAGTTGTCTTCCAAACTTCTTGGCATAAACAATGAGCACTTGCAGCATCACGTCCATTTGTTGATGTGTCTGAATTGGTATTCTGTCAATTCCTGAGGCTTGTTTTTCACCAATGCCTCCAGTGCAGCTTAGATGTCTTCCTTCAATACCATCTATTCTTGACCATATGTTACCTCCCAACATGGCTGAACATTTACCAATTCTTTTTGGTACACTGACTGTGTATTCCTTCCATCTTCTTTGCATGCTTCCTGAGTCATTCAATACTTAGCCCATAGACTACTTCAGTATTGCAACTTGAGGCTTGAATTTTTTTTCCAGTTCTTTCAGCTTGAAAAATGTTGAGTAAGCTCTTCCCTTGTGGTTTTCTAACTCTAAGTGTTTGCATATTTGATTACAAAACTTTACTTGGTCTTCTTGGGCTGCTCTTTGAAATCTTCTGTCCAGCTCTTTTATTTCTTCCTTTCACTTCAGCTACTTACTCTACGTTCAAGAGCAAGTTTCAGAGTCTCTTCTGATATCAGTTTTGGTCTTTCTTTCTTTCTTGCCTTTCTAATGACCTTTTGCTTTCATCATGTATAATGTCCTTGGTATCACCCCACAACTGTTCTGGTCATTAGCGTTCAATGTGTCAAAATCTATTCCTGAGGTGATCTCTAAATTTAGGCAGGACATATTCAAAGTTGTACTTTGGTTCTCATCAATTTGTTTTTAATTTTCTTCAGCTTCAACTTGAACTTGCATATAAGCAATTTGTGGCCTGTTCCACAGTCAGCTCCTGGCCTTGTTCTGACTGATGATGTTAAGCTTCCCCATAATCTCTTTCCACAGTTGTGGTCCATTTGATTCCTGTGTATTCCATCCAGTGAGGTCCTTGTGTATTATTGTCATTTTTGTTGTTGAAAAAAGGATTTCCGATGATGAAGTCATTGGTCTGGCAGAACTCTTATCATTTGTTCTCCAGCGTTGTTTCTATTACCAAGGCCATATTTTCTAACTACAGATCTTTCTTCTTTGTTTCCAAATTTCCTATTCCAATCACAGTAACTATCAATGCATCTTGATTGCATGCTTGATCTTGATTGCATGATTTGACTGCACAACTCTGTAAAAATCTTCAATTTCTTCACCTTTGGCCTTAGCGATTGGTGTGTAAATTAGAATAATAGTCGTATTAACTAGTCTTCCTTGTAGGCATATGGATATTATCCTATCACTGACAGTGTTGTGTACATAGATCTTTTTTTTTTTTTTTAATTGTGTTTTAGGTGAAAGCTTACAGCTCAAGTTAATTTCTCATACAAAAATTCATAGACATATTTTTATGTGACGCTAGTTACAATCCCTATAATGTGACAGCACACTTCCCCTTTCCATCCCAGGTTTTCTGTGTCCATTCAACAAGCTCCTGTCCCTTTCTGCCTTCTCATTCTGCTTCAGGACAGGGGCTGCCTATTTAGTCTTGTATATCTACTTGAACTAAGTAGCACACTATTCACAAGTATTATTTTATGTTTTATAGTCCAGTCTAATATTTATCTGAAGCGTTGGCTTCAGGAATGGTTTTAGCTCTGGGTTAACAGAGAGTTGGCAGTGGGGGATGAGAGGCAGGTCTTCAAAGGTTCCTCCAGTCTCAGCCAGACCATTAAGTCCAGTCTTTTAACCTGAATTTGAGTTCTACAACACACTTTTCTCCTGCTCCATCAGGGACTCTCTGTTGTGTTTTCTGTCAGGGCGGTCATTGGTGGTAGCTGGGCACCATCAAGTTCTTCTGGTCTCAGGTCAATAGAGTCTTTGGTTTGTGTGGCCCTGTTGTCTAATATTTTCCTTGTGTCTTTGGTGTTCTTCATTCTCCTTTGCTCCAGGTGGGTTTGGACCTATTGATGCATCTTAGATAGCTGCTCACAAGCTTTTAAGGCCCCAGACGCCACTCACCAAAGTGGGATGCAGAACGAGATCTTGAAATATTCTTTTTGATTATGAATGTAATGTCATTCCTCTTCAATTTGCTGTCTGCAGCATATAGACAACCACTCACCTGTCAGTTTGTTGTACTGTGGTGGCTTGCACGTTGCTATGATGCTGAAAGCTATGCCACTGGTATTTCAAATACTAGCAGGGTCACCTATGGTGTACAGGTTTCAGTGGAGCTTCCAGACCAAGACAGACTAGGAGGAAGGACCAGGTGATTTACTTCCGAAAAAAAAAAAAAAAAGGCCATTGAAAACCCTATGGATAGCAGCAGAACATTGTCTGATGGACTGCTGGAACAAATGGCTGAATATCTATAATTTAGGCCTCTGGGAGGAGCCCATGGGAGGTGCAAACAGTTAAAATGCTCTGCTGCTATCTGAAAGATTAGAGGTTCAAGTTTACCCAGAGGTGACTCTGAAGAAAGGCTTGGCGATCTACTTCTGAAAAATCAGACATTGAAAACACTTTGAGACAGTTCTACTCTGATGCACATGGGGTCACCGTGAGGTATAGTTGACTTGAGGGCAACTGGTTAGTTCTCTGGGTAAAACTTGTCACCAATGGCAGTGAGTCCTCTGAGACAAAGTAAAAGATTTGATATTTGAAAACGAGATTTTTAAGTTCAAACTGCTATAGGGTCACTATGAGTCAGAATCGACTTGACGGCAGTGGGTTTTTAACTGCTCCTAACAGCTGGGTAATGTCTACAGAAAAAGGAACCTACTGTTTCAAGGGGTCCTGGGAGGATATATCTTATTTTCATTCTTCAATTTCATCTTCATTTTATTGCACTCCATGCTCTGTATCACCTATAGTAATTAGAGGAATTCCTATAATTTTCACTTTTTATTTATTTTTTATTCTACTTCAAATGAAGATTTACAGGACAAACCAGCTTCCCATTAAACAGTTAGTATACATATTGTTTTATGACATCGGTTAACAACCACATGACATATCAACATTCTCCCTTCTAGACCTTGGGTTCCCCATTACCAGCTTTCCTATCCCCTCCTGCCTTCTTGTCCTTGCCCCTGGGCTGGTGTTCCCCTTTAGTCTCATTTTGCTTTATGGGCCTGTCCAATCTTTGGCTGAAGAGTGAACCTCAGGTGTGATTTCATTACTGAGTTGAAAGAGTGTCCAGGAGCCATACACTCGAGATTTCTTCAGTTTCTCTCAGGCCAGTAAGTCTGGACTTTTTTTGTGAATTAGAATTTTGTTCTACATTTTTCTCCATCTCTGTCCTGGACCCTCTATTCTGATCTGTTAGAGCAGTCAGTGGTGGTAGCTGGGGACCATCTAGTTGTACTGGACTCAGACTGGTGGAGGCCTGTAATTTTCATTTCTATTCTCTCTTCCATTCCTCTTCAATTTGTCATTCCATAGCAATTTGTCATTCCATAGCAATTTGTCATTGGTAGACCATACGATTGTCTGATTCAAAATGGCCAATACCAGCCCATTTCAGCTCACTAATGCTGAGGATATTGATTTTTATGTGTTCCATTTCATTTTGATTTCTAATTCTCCTAGATTCTTACTTCCTACATTCAGCATTCTGATTATTAATGGACATTTGCATTTTGAGTTGTGCCACATCAGCTTATGAAGGTCCCTAAGGCTTTACTCCATCCATGTCATTTCAAGATCTAGCCTGAAGTGCATCACTGCCAGTGATAGGATAATATCCACACACGTTCAAGGAAGAACAGTTAATACGACTATTATTCAATGTTATGCACCAACCGCTAATGCCAAAGATGAAGATTTTTACGAATTTCTGCAGTCTGATATTGATCAAAGACAAAATCAAGATGCATTGATAATTACTGGTGACTGGTATGCAAAAGTTGGAAACGAAGAAAGATCAGTAGTTGGAAAATATGGCCTTGGTAATAGAAATGACTCTAGAGATTGCATGATAGAATTTTGCAAGACCAACAACTTCTTCATTGCAAATACCTTTTTTCAACAACATGAATGGTGACTATACATGTGGACTTTGCTTGATGGAATACACAGAAAACAAATTAACTACATCTGTGTAAAGAGATTGGTGGAGAAACTTAACAGTCAGAATAAGGCCAGGGGCTGACTGCGGAACACGCCACCAATTACTCATACGCAAGTTCAAGTTGAAGCTGAAGAAAATTAAAACAAGTCCGCTAGAGTCAATGTATGAGCATGAATATAAACAACCTGAATTTAGAGATCATCTCAAGAATAGATTTGACACATTGAACACTAATGACTGAAGACCAGATGAGTTGTGGAATGACATCAAGGATATAATACACAAAGTGCAAGGTCATGAAAAAGACAGGAAAGAAAGAAAAGATCAAAATGAATGTCAGAAGAGACTCTGGAACTTGATTTGAACATCAAGCAGCTAAAGCGAACAGAAGAAATGATGAGGTAAAAGAACTGAACAGAAGATTTCAAAGGGCGGTTTGAGAAGAGAAAGTATTATAATGAAATATGAAAAGGCTTAGAGTTAGAAAACCACAAGGGAGGAACACATTTGGCATTTCTCAAGCTGAAAGAATTGAAGGAAAAATCCAAGCTTCGAGTTTCAGTACTGAAGTATTCTATGGGTTAAGTATTGAACGATGCGGGAAGCATCAAAAGAAGATGGCAGGAATATACAGTCACTGTGCCAAAAAGAATTGGCCAATATTCAACAGTTTTGAGAGGTATCATATGATCAAGAATCAGTGGTGCTGGATTGGACGGGACAATGGGATAGAAAATGATACTGGTGAAGAATGAGCTTCTTGGATCAAGTAGACAGATGAGACTATGTTGGCATCTCCAATGAGAGGGCAGAGGGCGTCAGAAGCTGATCTAATGGACACGAAAAGAGCGAAAGGAAGGAAGGAGTGTGCTGTCTCATTAGGGGGAGAGCACTCAGGAGTATATAGCAAGGTGTATATCAATTTTTGTATGAGAGTCGGGCTTGATTTGTAAACTTTCACTTAAAGCACAATTAAAAAAAAGTTTGAGTTGGAAAGAAAAAAAAAAGAATCAACGGTACTGAAGGAAAAAGTCAAAGTTGCACTGAAGACATTGGTGAAAAACAAGCCTCCAGGAACTGACAAAACACCAATTGAGATGTTTCAACAAAAGAATGCAGTGCTGGAAGCACTTACTCATCTACGCCAAGAAATTTGGAAGACAGCTACTTGGCCAACCAACTGGAAGAGATCCGTGTTTTTCCCTATTCCAAAGAAAGGGTATCCAACAGAATGTGGAAATTATCAAACGATGTCATTAATATCACATGCAAATAAAATTTGCTGAAGATAATTCAAAAATGGCTACAGCAGTGTATCTACAGGGAACTGCCCCAAAATTGAAGCCCAATGTAGAAGAGGACCTGGTAGGAGGGATATCATTGCTGACGTCAGATGGATCTTGGCTGAACGCAAAGAATACCAGAAGAATGCTTACCTATGTTTTATTGACCATGCAAAGACATTCTACTGTGTGGCTCATAGCAAATAAAGTATAACACTGAAAATAATGGGAATTCCAGAACACTTTATTGTGCTCATTCGGAACCTGTACGTAGATCAAGAGGCTATCGTTTGCAGAGAGCAGTGAGATACTGCATGGTTTAAAATAAGGAAAAGTGTATGTCAGGGTTGTATCCTTTCACTATATTTATTCAGTCTGTATACTGAGCAAATAATCCAAGAAGCTGAACTATATGAAGTTGTCAAGGATTTTCTTTTACCTGGATCCACAGTCAACACCCATGGAAGCAGCAGTCAAGAAATCAAAGGACATATCGCATTGGGCAACTCTGCTGCAAAAAGACCTCTTTAAAGTGTTGAAAAGCAAAGATATCACTTTGGGGACTAAGGTGAGCCTGACCCTGGGTGGGTTTGAACCGCCAACCTTTAGGTGAGCAGACAATCACAAACTACTTGCGCCATCTAGGGACTTTCTTTTTGAGAATAAAAGTACAAAATACATCCTAAAGTCCACCTTTCAGTCAAAGATTTTCAGGCCTATAAAACAAACAGTAACACACGTGAAGAAGTTGCTTCTTAATTCAGTCAAGTGTGTGAGACCAAATGGGCAAAACCTGCTCAAAAGCAAAGATGAGAAGGCAGGAAGGGACAAGAAAACTGAATGAATGGACATGGGGAGCCCACCGTGGAAAGGGGGAGAGTGCTGACACATAGCGGGGATTGCAACCAAAGTCAGAAAACAATTTGTGTATAAATTTTTGAATGAAAAAAAAAGTATAATAATACAAAAAGTACAGAATTAAGTGTGAAAGAGAAACTTTATTTAGCATGAAAAAAGAAATCACAACAAATTTCAAATTTAAAAAATCTGACAAATACCATGAACATTACAAAATCCAGAAGAAAACATTTTTTTTTTTAAGTAGTTAACTGCCTAGCAAACTTCTGTTACATTTTTTCCTCTGTATTCTGACTATATACTTTGTAATCACCTCTTCACATGGCAATGATTTTGTAATGCCACTTTCTATGGAGAGACCAGCAAGATCATTTAGTCTTTTCCTCTGGCACAGTTCATTGAAATTTGTTATGGATAATTTTTACTAGGATTAGGGCTGAGTCATCCACTTACAATTTTACGTATCTGAAGAGGAGAAGAGAGCTCTGTACATTTCAATCCTGGTTTCTCCTGGCTCCCCTCATAGCTCTGGTGCCAGAACGACTGGCCTTGTGGGTGTGAGGTAGCCTCTGGCCTTGCCTGCCCCTGTGTCTGCTGTGAAGGGTGAGTCAGCATTGCTGGCTGTAGGAGTATTCCTGGAAGCCGTTCCTATACCAGGACAGCGAGCATAACTTACCTCTACATGGAAGTGATTATAAAACACACAAATACCTTCCGGTAAATTCAGATAAATGCGTCTCCTATTCAGCTTTCCCTGAGCTGAATCCCCAAAATGTCCCTAGCCACTTCAAGGATACCCAACATGAGGAGACATCTGCAAAGGGAGAGTCGGAGTGGAAAGAGAGAGGAGACTCAGCTCAAAACAATGAAAATATGCTGGTGTTGTTTTTAGGTGCTGCTGAGTTGATTTCGACTCATAGCCACCCCATTTGACAGAGTAGAACTGCCCCATTGGGTTTTCCATGCTGTAGTCTTTATGGGAGCAGATTGCCAGGTCTTCCTACCATGGAGCTGCTGGGTGGGTTCCAACTACCAACCTTTTGGTTAGCAGCCGAACACTTAAACATTGTGCCACCAGGGCTCCTTTAAGATATGTTACATCTGAAAACTTTACAGATTTATGACCTCATAAACACATAAGACCCAGAGGGCTCTGGAGCTTAAGTTTTAGCACCGGTTGCCATTGAGTGGATTCCTACTTATGTCAACCCCATTTGTGTCAGAGTATACCTGTGCTCCGTAAGGTTTTCAATACCTGATTTTTGGGAAGTACATATCCAGATTTTTCTTCTGAGGAGCCTCCAGGAGAACTCGAACCTCCAGCCTTTTGGTTAGCAGCCTAGTACATTGAATCTGCATCACCCTCCCTCCCCCGCCAAAAAAACCCACTGCCATCGAATTGATTCTGACTCATACTGACCCTATAGATCCCTAAATTTTATTAAGGTCCAGGTAAATCCACCTCTGGGGAGGCAGGCATATAAACTGAGTGGGTCAAGAAAGACTTCACAGTGGTAATGAACTTTGAGCTGAGTCTTCAAAGACAAGAAGATAAAGGCATTTCAGGAGGTCAGTAGAAAGGGCCTGGCCTAGTAAGAGGCGTTAGCAGAAGAGACAAAAAAGGAATAGTAAAAGTGAAAGGAGAACCAGGTAAGAATGTTGTTTTTGAAGAGAGTTTTAGAGAAAATTTCAAGAATGAAGGATAATTGCTATGAAATGTTTTAATGAATCCAAGTAGATGAAAACATTAAAGAGACCGTTGGACTTGGTAACAAAGTTATATGGCGACTTTTGCCAAAGCAGATTCAGTGATGTAGCAGGAGTGGATACCTGTTCAGTGGACTGAGGAAAGAATAGGCTGTAAGGAAGTAGATACCTCAGTTCTGTTCTTTCAAGAAGTGTGTCTGTAAGGGAAAGAAGAGGTATGGTGGTGTAGTTGTAAGATAGCTTAGAGATGAGGGAGTCTTCATTAGTTTTTTTTTTTTTTTGATTAAAGATGAGCGTGACCAAGCATGTTAATAATGCCCTAAAAAATAGTTGGTAAGTTGTTATTATTGGGTGCCATCTATTGGCCCTACTGTCTTCTTAGCTATAATCTTTATGGGAGCAAATTAGCAGGTCTTTCTTACACGGAGCCACTAGTTGGGTTTGAACTGCCAACCTTTTGGTTAGCAGCAGACTGCTTAACCATTGTGTCACCAGGGCTCCTTAGTTGATAAGTAAAAAGAAGTTTATCTGGTCTGGGCAGAGAGCATGTGGACTTAACATTTTCTAATAATTTCCAGCCATGAATATTCACTACCTTCACCTGCTTCTCGGAACGTAGCATTCTCTAGAATAGCTTACCAACACTGGCCTACGGAGCAAATTGACAAGTCCTCAGAAGATTCTGTATGTGCTCCCTTCAACGTTCTGGGTGGTACCCCACACCTCAGCCCCTGCCCTGTACCTCCTCTTATTGAAAGTACTACTGTTCACATTTTGTTCTCTTCTCCTCCCTGCTGTTGCCATCTCTCCCCTTCCCCAACCCTTCTGTCCTTGTCTCTCTCTCCTCTCTCTCACTTTTTTTCTTATTGTGATACGGAAATTTCCCCATGCTATTAAATATTCTTCAAAAACCAAACAAACAAATAAGTAAACCAGTTGCCATTGTGTTGATTCCAACTCATGGTGGCCCCATGTGTGTCAGAGGTTCCTAGGCCGAGAAGCTCCTACACCAGGGCAAGATTGATGATAAGGACCTTTCCCAGAGCTGGCAGAGAAAGGCTTCCCCTAGAGCTGGAGCCTTGAATTTGGACTTCTAGCCTCCTAAACTGTGAGAGAATAAACTTCTATTTGTTAAACCCATCCGCTTGTGGTATTTCTATTATGGCAGCACTAGATAACACATACACACACAAAAAAACAGGTTGGGGTAAAAGCCAGGTTTTACTGTTTTTGCCCATCTTTTCAATTTACTAGGTAATGCAGACCTGGCCTCCACATTTTCCACTTACTGTGAAAATGTGTTAAGATAAATTTAATTGTTTTCAGGCTTTAAGACAGATTTCTCTGACTCCCAGATGGTGGTTACTGCTGGGACTTGTCGGCCCGGGGTGAAAATGCTTCCCGGCAGTCAGCAGGCGTGCTGTGCTGGGATCTAGAAATATGAGAACCAACGAGAGGAAGGCTTTATCTGTTACATAAACAAACAGGCATGGTGGAAGCATACAGGGCAGCCAGCCCAGGACAATAAACCTCGCCTCAGGGAGAGAGGCCCCAACATCCAACTCCTGCTTAGCGCCGAGGGGTTCCCAGAGATAAATTTGTGTCGGGCCCCTTCTTGACCATCCCCTGGTGCCCAGTTTCCAGGATCTTGCTGAATAGCCTGAGGAGAAATGAGATCCTAAAAACAATGGTAGTAAACCTTTCCAGAGGTTTCTCTTACAAATTTTGCCAAATTTCTGGGAATATATAAGAAGTTTGGGCCACAGAAAGCTTAAGTGAAGATCCATGAATATAAAATACAAGCACCTCATTAGGGTGAAGCCAACTTTATATTTTTTAACAAAAACCTCTTTTTGAACTGTCTTGGTTTTTTAAAAATGTTACCTTTTCCAAATTGTGTTTATACAGTGGCATCAAACAAGAAAGCTCTTTGATAAAACCCTGCCTATTTCTGGAAGGGTGAGGTGAGAAAGAAATGGGTGGGAGTCACGTTCGGTCACAGCCTTTTAGTTACTAAACTTTGATTGTTCTATGGAAAAGGGGCAAAACCATTACGCCACCAATTCATTGCCTCAAAGTGAACCTTGTTAATAAGTCATGTCTCACCCACTCCGTTAATGATCAGGAAGTGACTGGAACTCTGGCCAAGGGGCCCAGACATCACCACAGGGTGTCACGTAGCAGCTGACACTGTCAACTGAAAATAGTACTTTGGATTTAAATGAGTGACTCAGATTTGAGTTCCCATGCTTGCCTGGGTTAACACTGTACAATGGCAGGGGGCGGGGGGGAGGGTCTGTTTTAAGTTTTTTTTTTTTCTTTTTATTTGAAAGGAGGGTTTTATTGCAACCATCTGGGCAGTGAGCTCAGACTCAGCTCTGTGGGAGTGAGTTCACCCATGCTTACACCTCCAAGGCTCTGGGCACACCTAGCACTGCTGGCCTCCTAAACACAACTGTGAACTTGACTCTTCCATCCAGGTCAGCATAGAACAAGAAGTTAGATGGTTCAGGAAGTTATGTCAAAGCTTTACACAATTTCCAGAAACTTTTCATCTTTCCATCAATCTTGTTCACCGTAAGATGGGAGCAATTGAAAGACTTAACTAGTTAGTAATAAATTACACAGG
This sequence comes from Loxodonta africana, assembly GCF_030014295.1. Lineage (NCBI taxonomy): Eukaryota > Metazoa > Chordata > Mammalia > Proboscidea > Elephantidae > Loxodonta > Loxodonta africana. The sequence continues at coordinate 63,086,621 of NC_087358.1, forward strand.
CTCTCTGACCTGGAAACCCACTGGCAAAGATAGCAAACTGAAGAACCAAATATATCTTTCTAGAATATGCCCATATGAATAATGAACTTAAATATTTTGTCCAAATTGACCAATTGACCAGATATCTTTTTATAAAGTCTACAATGAAATATATATATTTTTTGTTCATTTACACTGAATTTTTTTTTCACTGAATTTTTCATTGGCATTTACTGACCTGGTGGCGTAGTAGTTAAGAGCTTGGCTGCTAACTAGAAGGTGGGCAGTTCGACTCTACCAGCCGCTCCTTGGAAACCGTATGAGACAGTTCTACTCTGTCCTAAAAGGTTGCTGTGAGTCGGAATTGACTTGATTGACTTGTTTTATTATTTTTTTTTAACTAATCAGAAGTCCTTAGTTAGTGCTAATGGTTAACACACTCAGCTGCTAACCAAAAGCCTTGGAAGAAAAGTCTGGCAATCTATTTCCCCAAAATCAGCCATTGAAAACCCTATGGAGCACAGTTCTACTCTGACACACATGGGGTGCCATGAGTTAAGATCATTATTTACTAATCAGATTGATCAATGTGGTTTTCCTAATTGCAGTCAGTATCACTACATGTCGCACCAATGAAAGATGATTAAACTATGCATTTCTCTCAAGTTTTTGGCCCTATCAAATGTACAGCACTAGAGTCTAGGTGAATTCTAGTTTCATGTACAAGCTTTGAGCTTATTCCCTCAGACATTTTCCCATCCCACAGCCAGCTATCAAGTCCCATTACACTGAGGGAACGTACTCTGTATCCACACTTCCTGACTGACTGTTGTGTCTCAGGGACCATTTAATGAGGGCAGATAATGGGGCCTGGAGGAAATTAAGCGAGTCAGTCTTCTATAGGGATTGCGGGCCTGTCATTGACTACTAACCTAAATGTTGGCAGTTTCAACCCACTCAGCGGTGCTGCAGAAAAAGGCCTAGCGATCTGCTTCTGTAAAGACTGCAGCCAAGAAAACCCTATGGGGCAGCCCTACTTTGTAACACATGAGGTCACCATGAGTCAGAATTGACTCAATGGCAAAGGGTTTGGTTTTGGTTTTTAGTATCTTTAGGAACCTAGTTACTGATTATGAATGGGATGACACAGGAAGAGGATGCCAAGTTGTGAAACCTACCAGAGTAGAAGCTGTGTGAGACCAATAGCTGAGGAGGTTCAGAGTTCAAACTGTGAGGCCTCAAGAGAATTCTCTGAGCTGAGAATTCACAACAGCTTTAATGCAGGTGTGGGAGCCCTCAAACGTAGATGCGGCAGAAGCTCTGAAAGAGTTGACACAATGCAGATAGAGCCAGCTGGTGGCATCAAATTCAAAATTTTACTAAGAGGCCTCAGCCCAAATAAACTGGTCTCTTCATATGTCTGAGGTGGTCTTCTAGCAGTGGGCCCCAAATACTTTAAGGGTGCTTCAGTATACCAGTAACACCATCAGTTTCTGATCTCACTGTTAAATTGAAGTAGACAGCCAGGGAGCTGTAAAAAGCCTTTCTAAAGTGCAAAAATGCTGTGTATGTTGTTGGGAGCTGCACAGGAAGGGAGGAAATCCCTCTGGCCTTATTTCTGTCCTAACTGTTCTCCTCTCACCTTTCACTCCCACCACTTTGCTTTCCTTTCTCCATTGTTTTTGCTAGCTGCCATCGAGTTGGCCCCAACTCATCGTGATCCCACGTGACAGAGCAGAACTGCCCCATAGGGTTTTCTTGGCTGTAATCTTTACAGAAGAAGATCGCCAGGGCTTTTCTTCTGTGTAGCTCCTATCTTTCTTCATTAGTGCCTCAGAACTGTCGTCAGCCCCTTCCAGTTCCTTAATCCCGGCCTTGAGACCCTGTAGAATCCCTCAGCATGATTGCTGAGTGACCAGTTTCTGAAGATGAGTCCATCCACTGGTCTGATAGCGCTCAGGGCCATTCTTGCACCACAAGATCTGATCAGCCCTAGCAGAAGTCCTTGCTGCGAACTCCATCTTGTTCAAATGCTGGTTTTGAATCTTTGCCAACGTAGCAGAGTTAGAGCTTGTGCTTCAGGCGGTAAGCACAGCCACTCCTTGGAGACTGTCCCTCCTCCCAGAGGAAGAAGATTGGACAATTATGCAAACAGGAATGGGAGATTTATTAAGTGCGTCCAGAAGGGTAGTACCCCTGAGACAGAAAAATGGTACTCACTCAGCAGCAGGGAGCAGCTGTGCTATAACTGTGTGTCTTGCCGGACCTGCCTAAAGGCAGGCTTCTCAGGAGAGAGAGAAGGGAGGGTGGGAGAGAAGGAGAGAGAGGTATAGAGAAAGGGGTAACCCTGGATCTTGTTTTTGCAAAGGAAGGGCCACAGAATGTGACAATGCCTGGAGAAAACTGGATACAAGTACCACAGCCTGTGCCCTGTGGTTCGAGGCAAGGATGTGGGTGAATGATGGACATCATTTAAAACTCACTGGGGCAGTGGGAATTGGTTGTGAGTTATGCAGACTTGTAACCCCTGTAGTCTTTCAACAGGTTGGAGGGGGGATGGGTTACTTCTGATAAGTTATTTCAGGTAATTCACTCATGCCTTGAATTCTTTGTTGAGAGGATCTATGATAGACTACCAAATCGTAGAGCTAGGCAGGAGCCACCAAACAGCCCAAGTCTGATGAATGAATGCGAGAAAAGACACAGACTTTGCTGGCACAGAAAGAGGGACTTGCAACCCAGACCTTACTATCCTATCAGGTTTAACCAAACTATTTTACCTTCTCTAGAGAACTCTTTGGAGTTCTTAGAAAGGAAACCCTGGTGGCATAGTGGTTAAGTTCTACAGCTACTGATGGATTCAGCAGTTCGAATCCACCAGGCACTCCTTGGAAACTCAATGGGGCAGTTCTGCTATATATAGGGTCGCTGTGAGTCAGAATTGACCCCAAAGCAGTGGGTTTGGGTTTTTTGTTTTTCCTTAGAAGAGCATCCCTGGTGGCGAAAATGGTTCGGCAGTTTGAACCCATCCAATGGGTCAGCAGAAGAAAGATCTGACGATCTGCTCCCATAAAGATTACAGCCTAGAAAACTCTATGGGGCAGTTCTACTCTGTCACATGAAGTTGCTATGAGCTGAAATGGACTAGACGGCACCTAACAACAACAACCACAACCTTTGTTTTAGGCACTTGTTTAAATTGTGGTAATTATATATGTAACAAAATATCTGACATTTCAACAATCTTTGCATGTGCAATTCAGTGACGTTAATTATGTTCAACATGGTATTCAACCATCACAGTTGTTCATTTCCCAATATTTCCATCACCCTTAACAGGAGAAGCTCAGTGTTCCCTAAGCATTAAGTCTTCCTTCCCCACTCCCTCCCACCCACCCCTGGTAACCACTAAGAAACCGGACAGTTTGCACTTCCCTATTCTAGATATTCCATACAAGTGGAGTCGTACAATGTTTGTCCTTTTGTGACTTATTTCACTCAGCATGTGTTGAAGGTTCATCCATGTTGGAACTGCCTTTTAATTGAAAACTTTTTGCGTGATTCTAAAATAAAACAAAATTAATTCCAGATTTGTTAGATTCATTACAAAATTGTTGGCAGTATAGCATTCTAGTAGGCATATGTGACAATATTATAAAAGTTTAATGGTGACTTGGTGAATTCTAGTTAAAGTTATTGTCTCTTTTTCATATATGAGCCCCACTTGAAGTTTTCTTCTTTGGAAGTAAATGCTGATAAAGAAGATAATAATGACTAGAAGATTTTAAACATGACTGGCCAGGGGAATAAAGTTTTCCTTAATGGAAATAGGAAAGATGCCAGGAAATAAATCAGAAAGCTGGTTTATTACATATTGAGTCTGAGATGTTGGTAGGTCACCAAGTTAGAAATAATATCTTGAAGAAGTAACTTGGAGAAAGCTTTGGGAATTGGTCATATGTAGAAGGAAAAGAAGTAGATAGATGGTGAGGGAAAGATAAGAAAAGAGCAAGCCAAACTTGAGTGGAAAGGCAGAGGGCAAGATGCCCCTGGGGAAGGAGAGAAGGAAGAAACTACAGAAAGGGAGCACCAGCACAGCCCATTTTATGGAGGCCAAGGAGAATGTGACTAATAGTGGCTTATAAGACCTTGGATGACCTGGTGCTCAATTATCTCTTTGACCTCATCCCTTACAACCCTTGCCCCTCAACTCCCTTCTCTCTAGGACACTGGCCTCCTTGCTGTTCCTTGAACACACAGGTCTGTTAAAAAGAAAATTTCCACTGTATTAAATTTGTTTATGAACTCATTAGCTGCATTTTCCAGTTTATGAACTGGGGATGTCTGGTCTGGAAGCCAGACAAGAGTTTGGATGCACAGTTCAAGTGCATAGGCTTTTATAATGGGTGACAAACAGGAACAAGGAAGATATACTCAGCAATTTTCAGATTGGCTAGCGGGCATTGTCTTTCTTTAGTTGGGATTAAGGGGAATTTTTGAACCAGGTTAAACTGATCAATCAAGTCCTGATTAGGCTTAGGTTTCCTTTTCTGAAAAGTTAATTAATCGACTTGAATTATGGTTCCTGAGAAGGTCAGGCATTTACAGGAAATAGAAACTTAGGTTTCAGTTTGCTGAGATAGAGCTCAGCATAAGTGACTCCATTTTGAGGCTGATACTGTCAGTTTAAAGGAGCCCTGGTAGTGCACTGGTTATGAACTTAGCTGCTAACAAGGAAGTCAACAGTTTGAATATACCAGCTGCTCCTTGGAAACCCTTTTGGAGGCACAGTGGTTAAATGCTAGGCTACTAACTGAAAGTTCCATGATTCAAACCCACCAGCTGCTCTGAAGGAGAAAGATGTGGCATCTGCTTGCATAAATATTACAGCCTTGGAAACCCTATGGGACAGTTCTACTCTGTTCTGCAGGGATGCTATGAGTTGGAATTGACTCAGCAGCAAAGGATTTGGCTTTGAGTGAATAGTCAGGTTAACAGGGCCTTAGCACTTGCTGTCCCCTCTCCCTAGAACGCTCTCCCTCAGATATCCACACAGCTTACTCTCTCACCCCCTTCAAAGGGTCTCTGCTCAGCTTTCACCTTCTGAATGAAGTGTATCTGACCACCCTTCTGAACACCACAATATCCCTCTGGTTTCACCTCCCTGACTCCCTTTCCCTGCTCTACTTTTCCTTTTGTCTCTGGCACCTATCACTTTTTACTGTACTGGAACTTCTTTACTTATCATGTATGTTGTTTAATGTCTGCCTCCTCCTACCAAAATAGAAACTTCAGGAGGTTCTCCTGGGTGACGCAACGGTTAAGTGCTCAACCACTAGCTGATAGGTTGGCAGCTGAAACCTAAACAGCAGCACCTTGAAGGAAAGGCCTGTGAACTAGTTCTAAAAGGTCACAGCCTTGAGAACCTTATCAAACATTTCTACTCTGCACGCATGGAGTCACCATGCGTTGGACTCAGTGGCAACTGATTTAATGTCCCTGGGTGGAGCAAGGGTTTGTGCTGGACTGCTAACTGAAAGGTTGGTAGTTCAAACCCATCCAGAGGTGCTGCAACAACAACAACAAAAAAAAAGGCCTGGTGATCTGCTTCTGTAAAGATTACAGCCAAGAAAGCCCAAGGGAGCATTTCTACTCTGTAACACATGGAGTTCCCATGAATTGGAATCAACTCCACAGCAGTGGGTCTGGTTTTGGTTTTTTCGTGAGGCAGGGATCTCTTGCCTATTTTGTTTACTGATCTATCCTAAATGCCTAACACAGTGCTTGGGACAAAGCAAACACTCAGTGACTATTTGGCAAAGGAAAGAATGGATGTTGACGGACAGGGCTGAGAAGGCAAGGAAAATGGAGCTGAAGCAAGGTCATTGGGTTGATTTCTTAGGAAGCCTTTGGCAACCCTAGTAAGAGCAGTTGCAGGAGAGTAGTTGAGGGGTGGGTGGTGAGGTGGGAGGAGCCCTGGTGGTGCAGTAGTTTAGTGCTCGGCTGCTAACTGGAAGATCAGTAGTTGGAACCCACCAGCCACTCTGAAGGAGAAAGATGTGGCAGTCTGCTTCTGTAAAGATGACAGCCTTGGAAACCCTAGGGGGGCACTTCTGCTCTGTCCTGTTAGGTCACTATGAGTTGGAATCAACTTGATGGCAATGAGTTGTTGTTTATTGTTGTAGGTGAGGTGGGGAAGAGGAAGCGGAAGCAGCGAGAATCACAGTGCCTGAGTCATATAGCAAATTGATGCTTGGGCATCACATTTAAAACTCCAGAATTACAAGTAACTGCATTCACTCTTTATAATGCTGGTATTGGCAGACAAATCAAAGGCACCCACCTTGTAGGCAGTCCCGGTCGGCTGGCCTGCATGGTGATGCAGCTTAGAGGGCAGGATTTGACCTACAGTGTGTATCAAAATTCACGTAATAATGAGCTGCTCTATACGGCAGGTGTACAGAGTGTTCAAGTACAAACTATTTTAGGACAATCCAATTTTTGCAAAAGCCAAACCTACAAATCACATGAGTCCAGGATGATGGATTTCAGAAGGAAATAAGAGAGGAAGGGGACGTGGGGAAATAAGAAGGCAGCTAGGGCTAAACAAAAAGCACAGGAAGAAAATAGAAGCAAGAAGACACCCCCTGCCGAGCAAAGGAGACAATCTGGGCCTGCCCCAGAGAAAACAACCCTGTCCAGGGTCACAGGAGAGAAAAGGGCGTGGGGAGGAGGCTGTTCTCAGAAGTGAAAACAGCCAGAGGAGAACAACAAGCCCAGTTATAGAAAGCCCTGTGAGAGGAGGATCTGGTGCAGGAGGGGGTAACAGGAACTTGAGAAGGTGAATAAGTGAGAAATCACAAAGTCAAAGAGGTTAGGGAAAGAGAAAACCCTAAGGGGCAGCCAAAGGGGGAATTAAACCCATTTCAAGAACATGGTCCAAGAATAGGAGGATGAGTAAGGCCATAAAGAAAGCTAAAGGAGGAACTTGAGAAGCAGCAAGAGAAGAGAATGGAAATCTGAGTGTACCTTTTGTATGGGAAACTGAGAAGTGTCCAGGTGTGTGTGGAATTTGTTTGATGCTGGCTTATTATTAATTCATTCCCTTGTGCCATGCCCTTGCATAACATAACATATAAACACCTCTTCAGGGCCAAATGCAGAGGAGTGGGGCCCACGCAGGGGAAGTAAAGTAGAGAAAATACATTTTCTCTAGTGTTTTAAATATTAAGGTAGCGGGAATAAATTTTCTGGTTTGTTTTAGTATAGCTGTATTAGCTGTGATTAATCTCTAGTTTTTAGAAAATGGCACAGGCTCCGTTCCAGATATAGCTGAGGAGCCTATTCCACTCCTAAACGTAACAAACACCCTAATACCTTACAACACCTTTTCTCCTGTTCACAATGGGTGATTGAGAGCTTGACATGACTAAAGCCATAATGATGCTCTAAGTAATCACTAAACATTTTTTTTATTGCACCAGCCTGCACCGGTGTCTTCCTAAGGAGTGCGAAGCTCTCTCAGCTCCTGTGGCCTTGGTCTCTCTTCTCTTATTTGTTCTCTTGAGAAATGGCCTTCAGTGTGCAAAATGACAGAAAGGCTCCTGACATTTTAATCTACAACCTTCTTTCTTGCTCCCTATCTCAGCCAGAGTAGACTTGGCAGAACAGTTCCACTAGCCGAGAGATTGTTACGAGAGTTTTTTCAGTCTGTTACAAACACAGATTAGAGTGCAGATGTCTGACATGCATATCCTTAGTTTAATAAAGAGTTTCTTGCAGTTGTTTTATGATGTATAAGACCATCTGTGGGCTACGTGCTCAAAAATATTAGGTAACCCTGACCTTCCCCCTATAAAACTCTCCAGCTAGCTCTTTAGAATTAGAGAGAATTCGGGAGAAATTTAACCCCCTCTGTCTCTTGGATACCGGTATTCAATAAGATCCTGTTGCTGCTTACCTTCTCCTGTCTCAGTATTGGCTTTGTGGCAGGCTGCTTGAATCCATGATTTGCGGTAACAGAAGGGGTGTCTGAGTTAGAATCCACACCTAAGAATTCAGCCATGTTTGACCCTAGAGAACCTGAGGAGTGGCCTCACCAGTCCATTTACTTGGTGGACTGTGGAGCCCCTTGGAAAAAATTCAGAAGGCTTTTTTTATCTGGCATGTAAGTCTTGCTCAACGGGCTAGACCTGACTATTGCTTTATCTTGGAGAAGAAAATATCACCTTTTTTTGACAACAGTAGGTAGCACTGGGGTTTTAAATAGCTGTGGAGGGTGGCATCCTTGTGTCTTAGAACTTGGAAGGAGGCCACCCCAAAATGACAACAGTTATAATTTATTGGGCATCTCCGTACCATGTACTGTGCTAAGCTCTTTATATACAGTATTTCATTTCATAGTCACAATCTTATAAAATAAGTACTACCCACAGGCCTATTTTGTAGAAATTTAGGTCTACAGGAATTTTAGGCCTGGGGAGTTAGACATTGCACTTAAAGTCATAATACTGGCAAGGGATTAGAACGCGCCTCTGATTCTAGATGGCCAGCTCTTGCTGATTATGTGGGAATCCCTGGGTGGTGCAAATGGGTAAGTGCTTGACTACTGACCAGAAAGCTGGTGGTTCAAACTCACATAGAAGCACTTGAGAAGAAAGACCTGGCGATTTGCTTCTGCGAGGTCACAACCTTGCAAACCCTATGGAGCACAGTTCTACTCCGCAAGACATTGGGTCGCCATGAGTCAGAACTGACTTGATGCCAATCGTTTTTTTATTTTTTGTTTTGGCAATTACACTACCTTGGGTGGAGCCCTGGTGACACAGTGGCTAAGAGCTTGGCTGCTAACCAGAAAGTTGACAGTTCAAATCCACCAGCTATTCCTGGAAACCCTATGGGGGCAGTTCTGTTCTGTCTTGTAGGGCTGCTATGGGTTGGAATCGACTCGATGGCAACAGGGTTTTGTTGGTGGTGGTGGTGGTGGTGGTGTGAAGGTGGAGGTAGAGGATAATGGGGAATTCCACACAGTGTAAAAAAACCAGTTTCCGGGGAGTCAGTTCTGACTCATGGCAACCCCGTGTGTGTCAGAACAGAACTGTGATCCAGAGGGTTTTTGATGGCTAATTTGTCAGAAGTTGATTGCCAGGTCTTTCTTCCAAGGTACCTCCGGGCAGACTCAGTCCTCCATCCTTTGGGTTAACAGATGAAAACACTCACCATTTGCACCACCCAGGGAGTCCCCATGCAGTACAGGGAGGATTTTATTCATAAACAAACTGGAGCTGTTCCAAGAACACTCCTGGGAATTTTTGAGTGGGAAGCTAAAGCAGGCCTGGAGTTTCTGAAATTGCAGGGAGAGAAAGGAACCAGGAAAACACTATTTGTTATTGTTGCTCTGACCTTTTATATTTCTGGATGGTGTGGCCTGGGGAAACGGGGTTACACGAGGTTGGGACCAAGCTTTGAATAGAATAAAACTATACAATATGTGGCACATTAGAAAAACACAGAGCTGGGAGCAGGAAACTCGAGTTCTAGTCTTAATTCTGCCTGTAACTTGCTGTCAGGTTTTGAGAAAGTCCCTTTGAGCCTAGCCTTAGCTACCTGCCCGGGAAGATGCAGGTGCTGGTTGATGCTTCCCTCTCCTCTAAACTTTTAGGATGTGAAAGCTGTATAGCTCTGTATGGCTCTTAACTAGGGGACTGTAAGGCCTGTTTTGCTGGAATTTTCCTGGCGGTGCAACAGTTAAGCGCTGGGCTGCTAACTGAAACATCGGAAGTTCAAACCCTCTGAGCGCCTCTGTGGAAGAGAGACCTGGTGATCTGCTCCCATAAAGATTACAGCCTAGAAAACCCTATGGGGCAGTTCTACTCTGTCACATGGGATCACCAAATTGGAATTGACTCAAAAGCACCTAACAACAACAGGCCTAATTTACACCTTTTGTCCCGGCATAGAAGCCCTGGTGGTGCAGTGGTTAAGAGCTCAGGCTGCTAACCAAAGGTTTGACAGTTCGAATCCACACCTGCTCCTTGGATACCTTATACGGCAGTTCTACTCTGTCTTACAAGGTTGCTATGAGTTGGAATGGAAACCCTGGTGGTGTTGTGGTTAAGACCTACAGCTGCTAACCAAAAAGTTGGCAGTTCGAATCAATAAGATGCTCCCTGGAAACTCTATGGGGCAGTTCTACTCTGTCCTAGAGAGTTGCCATAAGTCAGAAATGACTCGATGGCAATGGGTTTTTTTTTTTTTTTTTTTTTTTTTGGTATAGTCGGAATTGACTCCACAACAATGGGCTGTTGGTTTGGTCCTGGAATAATCATTAATAGTTCCTCCTTTCACTCTTAAAAGTTTGCCAGTTTGTACAATAAATTATATGATCATCCTGTGCCTAACTAGCATTTGTTCCTTGTGTTTTCTTGGCAGGATCAGTTGCAAGTAAAATCCTTGCCCTGCTCTTAGAGGTCAGCTGGGGTGACTTCTCCCTGGCAACAGTGGGATCTTGGGGTCCGATTGTTGAGCTGTGTGGTTCCTTCCTGCCGCCAGTTTCTTGGTCCACCTACCCTGGCTCCTGCTTCATACTTTGACTCTCTAATATGAAGAGTCCTGCAGCTTAAACCGGGAGATGATTCTGTTTGCCTTTTGGCTCCCAGAAAAGGAAATTATACCAACTGGACTGTGAAACTGAAGCCTTCGTGGTACGGTGGTTAAGTACTGGGCTGCTAACCTAAAGGTCAGCCTTTCGAATCTACCAGCCGCTCCTCGGGGAAAAGATGTGGTGGTCAGCTTCCGTAATAATTTACAGCCTTGGAAACTCTATGGGGCACTTCTACTCTGTCCTGCAGGGTTGCTATGAGTCTCAGTTTGGTGGTGATGGGTTTGTTTTGGGACTGTGACAAGAGGAAATTCTTTAAAATAGATAAAAAGTTTGATATAGCACTGCAAATTAGGAACCTAAAATGCTGTAATAAGATCATTCATAGTTTTATCAGATTTGATGCTTTTATTTCATCAAATTGCCTACCCATACCCATTGCCATCGAGTCAATTCCAGCTCATAGCGACCCTGTAAGAACAGCGTAGAGCTGCCCCATAGAGTTTCCAAGGCTGTAAATCTTTACGGAAGCAGACTGCCACATCTTTTTCCCATGGAGCAGCTGGTGGGTTTGAACTGCCAACCTTTTGGTTAGTAGCCGAGAGCTTTAATCACTGGCACTACTAGGGCTCCTCTCAAATGACCTACAATCAACATATAATTATACCAATACAGATTTAATATAACAATAGTTAATTTAAAAAGTATGAAACTAAAAAAGGTAGATTAGATTAGATTGAGAAGTGAAATGCTGAATAAAAAATTCCAGGCAGTTTATCATTAGTCTTACTAAATGTGATGTTTTACTTTCATGCTATCACGTAAGAAAGTTAAATGAATCACTATGTGAAAAAAAAAAATCATGTCTTCAATATTAAAGAAAACAGTCTTCATCCATTCAAGGTCTATAAAAATAAAGCATGAAAAGAAAATAGTTACATCTTACTTTTCAGTAGAATAATCGTCACTGGATAATTTTGTTTATACTATTAATTTGCTTTGTTGTTGTTAGGTGCTGTCCAGTCGGTTCCAACTCATAGAGACCCTATGCACAGCAGAACGAAACACTGCCCGGTCCTGCGCCATCCTCACAATCTTTGTTATGCTTGAGCTCATTGTTGCAGCCACTTTGTCAATCCACCTTGTTGAGGGGCTTCCTCTTTTCCGCTGACCCTGTACTCTGCCAAGCATGATGTCCTTCTCCAGAGACTGATCCCTCCTGACAACACGTCCAAAGTATGTAAGACGCAGTCTCACCATCCTTGCCTCTAAGGAGCATTTTGGCCGCACTTCTTCTAAGACAGATTTGTTCATTCTTTTGGCAGTCCCCGGTATATTCAATATTCTTCGCCAACACCACAATTCAAAGGTGTCAACTCTTCTTCGGTCTTCCTTACTCATTGTCCAGCTTTCACATGCATATGATGGGATTGAAAATACCATGGCTTGGGTCAGGTGCACCTTAGTCTTCAGGGTGACGTCTTTGCTCTTCAACACTTAAAAGAGGTCCTTTGCAGCAGATTTGCCCAATGCAATGCATCTGTTGATTTCTTGACTGCTGCTTCCATGGCTGTTGATTGTGGATTCAGGTAAAATGAAATCCTTGACAACTTTAGTCTTTTCTCCGTTTATCATGATATCGCTCATTGGTCCAGTTGTGAGGACTTTTGTTTTCTTTATGTTGAGATGTAAACCATACCGAAGGCTGTGGTCTTTGATCTTCATCAGTAAGTGCTTCAAGTCCTCTTCACTTTCAGCAAGCAAGGTTGTGTCATCTGCATAACCAGGTTGTTAATGAGTCTTCCTCCAGTCCTGATGCCCTGTTCTTCTTCATATAGTCCAGCTTCTCGTATTATCTGTTCAGCAAACAGATTAAATAGGTATGGTGAAAGAACACAACCCTGACGCACACCTTTCCTAACTTTAAACCAATCAGTATCCCCTTGCTCTGTCCAAACAACTGCCTCTTGATCTATGTAAAGGTTCCTCATGAGCACAATTAAGTGTTCTGGAATTCCCATTCTCCGCAGTGTTACCCATAGTTTGTTATGATCCACACAGTTGAATACCTTTGCATAATCAATAAAACACAGGTAAACATCCTCCTGGTATTCTCTGCTTTCAGCCAGGATCCATCTGACATCAGCAATGATATCCCTAGTTCCATGTCCTTTTCTGAAACCGGCCTGAATTTCTGGCAGTTCCCTGTCAGTATACTGCTGCAGTCGTTTTTGAATGATCTTCAGCAAAATTTTGCTTGTGTGTGATATTAATGATATTGTTCTATAATTTCCACATTCGGTTGGATCACCTTTCTTGGGAATAGGCATAAATATGGATCTCTTCCAGTCAGTTGGCCAGGAAGCTGTCTTTCATATTTCTTGGCATAGACCAGTGAGCACCACCAGCCCTGCATCTGTTTGTTGAAACATCTCAATTGATATTCCATCAATTCCTGGAGCCTTGTTTATCGCCAATGTCTTCAGAGCAGCTTGGATTTCTTCCTTCAGTACCATCGGTTCCTGATCATATGCCACCTCTTGAAATGGTTGAATATCGACTAATTCTTTTTGGTATAATGACTCTGTGTATTCCTTCCATCTTCTTTTGATGCTTCCTGTGTCGTTTAATATTTCCCCCATGGAATCCTTCACTATTGCACCTTGAGGCTTGAATTTTTCTTCAGTTCTTTCAGCTTGAGAGACGCTGAGCATGTTCTTTCCTTTTGGTTTTCCATCTCCAGCTCTTTGCACATTATAATACTTTGTCTTCTCGAAACGCCCTTTGAAACCTTCTGTTCGGTTCTTTTACTTCATCAATTCTTCCTTTTGCCTTAGCTGCTCGACGCTTTAGTGCAAGATTCAGAGTCTCCTATGACATCCATCTTGGTCTTTTCTTTCTTTCTTTCCTGTCTTTTCAATGACCTCTTGCTTTCTTCATGGATGATGTCCTTGATGTCATTCCACAACTCGTCTGGTCTTCGGTCACTAGTCTTCAATGCGTCAAATCTATTCTCGAGATGGTCTCTAAATTCGGGTGGGATATACTCAAGGTCATATTTTGGCTGTCATGGGCTTGCTCTGGTTTTGTTCAGTTTCAGCTTGAACTTGCATATGAGCAATTGATGGTCTGTTCCACAGTCGGCCCCTGGCCTTGTTCTGACTGGTGATATTGAGCTTTTCCATCGTCTCTTTCCACAGGTGTAGTCGATTTGATTTTTGCGTGTTCCGTCTGGTGAGGTCCATGTGTATCGTGGCTGTTTATGTTGGTGAAAGAAGGTATTTGCAATGAAGAAGTCATTGGTCTTGCAAAATTCTATCATTTGATCTCCAGCATTGTTTCTATCACCAAGGCCATATTTTCCAACTACTGATCCTTCTTCTTTGTTTCCAACTTTTGCATTCCAATCGCCAGTAATTATTAATGCATCTTGATTGCATGTTCGATCAATTTCAGACTGCAGCAGCTAATAAAAATCTTCTATTTATTCATCTTTGGCCCTAGTGGTTGGTTCGTAAATTTGAATAATAGTTGTATTGTCTTCCTTGTAGGTGTATGGATATTATCCTATCACTGACAGCATTGTTCTTCAGGATGGATCTTGAAACGTTCTGTTTGATGATGAATGCAACACCATTCCTCTTCAAGTTGTCATTCCCAGCATAGTAGACTATATGATTGTCTGATTCAAAATGGCCAATACCAGTCCATTTCAGCTCACTAATGCCTAGAATATCAATGTTTATGTGTTCCATTTCATTTTTTATGATTTCCAATTTTCCTAGATTCATACTTTGTACATTCCAGGTTCTGATTATTAAGGGATGTTTGCAGCTGTTTCTTCTCATTTTGAGTCATGCCACATCAGCAAATCAAGGTCCCGAAAGCTTTACTCCATCTGCATCATTAAGGTCGACTCTAAATTTTTTTTTTTTCTACTTTGAGGAGGCAGATCTTCCCAAGTCATCTTTTGAGTGCCTTGCAACCTGGGGGCTCATCTTCCAGCAGTATATCAGACAATGTCCCACTGCTATTCATAAGGTTTTCACTGGCTAATGCTTTTCAGAAGTAGACTGCCGGGTCCTTCTTCTGCTTAGGTGGTGCAAATACTTTGTGCTTGGCTATTTGATGAAGCACTTGAAAGGTTGGCAGTTTGAACCCATCCATCTGTGCCATGGAAGAAAGGCCTGGCTACCTGTTTCCAGAAAGATTACAGCCAAAAAAAAAAAAACCCCAGGAGGCAGTTCTACTCTGTAACATATGAATTTGCCCTGAGTTGTAATTTACTTGATGGCAACATGTATATAGGTATTGGTATATTAATTTGCTCAGCAAAATATATCTTCCCAAATAAAGAAATACAAACTTTAGTCCAGGCCAGATTAAATTATCCTAAATTTTATAAATGAAGTTTGGAAAACTAAATTCTCAGTCAGTCTAATTTTCAAATCTATGTTTAGGATTGAAACACTTCCCTTTCCTCGTTCCACCCCCTCGCCAGACACTAACTTTCTGGGTAAGCTTCAGCTATTCAATCCAGAAAATGTAGTATGTTGATGACTGAACAAACATCACCAAACTAATGGAAATCCTGTTTCTGTACACAGCTTACAGGTTAGAAAGAAACAATTTCTCAGTAGCAATTGCTTGCTTTTCAGAAATAGCTGGATGTTCAGGAGGAAATGTTGCTGGAGAGGTCGTATTTGTTGCAAACCCAGGTGGCTAACTTCTGTCTGCTATCAGAATCTTTGGTGACGATATTGAGAGGGGTTGTTTGCTAGAAGATCATATTCCTTGGAACTTGTCAGGCAGAAACTCAAATGGAAGGCTCAGTTCTTGATGCTCTAAAACAAAGATGCCGAAGATGTCCACCCTCCCGCCCCCCGGTGCCTCTTCCGTGTCAGGAAGTGAAGGGCGGAAGGCCCAAGGCCTGGCAGGGGTTCTGCTGGTCTACACCCTAAAGAGGAAGAAACCACCAACAACTTTTATCTGGTTCAGTTCAGAGTTTAAAATATCATACTCTGTCTTTGCCAGAAAAGGGGGAATTTGATCTCATGAGCAAAAACAGCAAAAGGTACTTTGCATTTGAAAAAGTCTGTTGGTTGGTTTCCTTCAGTTTCCACAGTTATCTTAATCTGAAATGCTAAATGCTGTTAGGACACTTTTCCTTTGTTTTTGAGACATATAGTAAGTAAAAGCTTTTATGATGATTTAGGAAATAATATTGAAGTCATTATTTCCTGTCCCTGAATATAGAGAATGTGACCCATCTGGAGCTGGGCTCACAGGGATTCACAAGGATACATCAACTGAGCCCTGCGGTATAAACACAATAGCTAGGATAATCTTGGAAAATACCTTTTAGGGAAACTTTCACATAAACCAATCAAATAGAACACCAAAGATTTCCATTCTTATCTTTTTCTATTAGAATTTAGTGAATAGAAAATTTGTTGGACCAATGAAGACCTTCACTGAAATCCGTACCAATGATCGTTAAGTAAGATGATTCAAAATGTAGGATCACAATTTCTAGCCAATCTGTGAAAAGGTGAAGCTTTCAATGGTTTTGCCCATTTGTAATGTTACTGTATACTGATGACTCTGTAACCTTCCGTGACTCGGACAGACATGGCTGTGGCAGCATGCTTCTCCGTTTTCCCACTTTGGTCTATTCTGTAATATTTCCTTGGATTCGGGCAGACATTAGCTCAGGCAGCGTGCTTGTCCACTTCCCACTTTTGTGTTTTTGAGTATATGCAGAATAAAACTTTCTTTTGGCTTTACGAAACTTTGTGATGTTTTTACCCTATAACAATGATGCTGGTCATTGTGTTTAATTTGTGTTCTATTAATAACCCTTCTCATTTGATTACAGAGAAAAAGAAAACAGTCTGGTTCAAGATATTTGATGTTCAACTGTGGACCTAAAGAAAAGAAAATGTGGTTGCTATTTGCTAACCACGGAGCAATGTGATTTGCTATGTGTTTGTTCATCTCATCAACACTAATATCTTACCTGCCTCCCATCTCCTTCCCAGCCGCTTTCGCGTTCTTTGAAAGTTTCAGTAATAAACTTTCACTCTGGGGCATCAGGTTATGGCTACAGGCATAGTTTCATCTTCCTCTTTTCTCCAGTATTTGTTGTTGCTGTTAGCTGCCATCCAGCTGACTCTGACTCATGGTGACCTTGTGTACAATGGGAGGAATCATCGACCAGTTGTGTATCATCCTCACAATTGCGGGTGTGTTCAGTCCACCGCTGTGGCTGTTGCGTCGATACATCTCACCAAGGGTCCCCTTTGCCCTTGTTGGCCCCCTCCTTCACCAGACATGATGCCCTCCTCCAGTGACTGATCTCTTCTAATTACATAGCCGAAGCAAACAAATTGGACAATGTTCTGTCATGATCCATAGGTTTTCACTGGCTAATTTTTGGAAGTAGATCTCCAGACCTTTCTTCCTTGTCTGTCTTAGTCTGGAAGCTCCACTGAACCCTGTCCACCATGGATGACCCTGCTAGTATTTGAAATCCTGGTGGCAGAGCTACCTGTATCGTAGGAACATGCAAGCCATCATAGTAAGACAAACTGACAGAGGGCTGGTAGATTCAACATTTAGGGTAAAATAAAAATTATGTGGTAGCCAGTTCATAGCTTGTTGGCAAAGATTTACTGGGTCAAGCCCAGAAACTTGCTGCTTTTAAAGCTAACATACAAAGTTCAAGGCAGGTGAAGATCTAGGCTCAGAGCCCAGAATCTGTGGGTTTGAAGCAATGATGTGAGTGGTCAGTACCACCCCGTGAACCTTGCTCCTCTGTCAGGGCTGTTTTCTCACCCTGCAATGAATGCGTATCTTTGGGCTCACCCCGGGTGAGCAATCTTCATAGGAGTGGAGGATCTTGCTTGTGATTGGAGTAGGAGCAGAGGTGCTAAGAATCTTGGAGAGTTTTTGCCTTTGTGACTTTTACTTTCTTATAGTTAGAAACAACATTAACAATGCAAGTAATTCTGATGAACGGAAATTGTCGTTGTTGTTAGTTGCTGTCAAACTGATTCCGAATCATGACGACCCCATGTGTGCAGAGTAGAACTGCCTTCCACAGGGTTTTCAAGGCTGTGACCTTTCAGAAGCAGATTGCCAGGTCTTTTTTCCAAGGCACCTCTGGGTGGGTTTAAAAAACTGCCAACCTTTCCATTAGTAGTCCAGTGCTTAACCATTTGCATTACAACTTGAAAGGGAATTATATAGGAGTGTTGTTGTTGTTAGGTGCCGTCAAGTCAATTTTTGACTCATGGCAACTCCAAGTGACAGAGAACTGCCCTGTAGGGTTTCCTAGGATGTAATTTTTTTTTTTTTTAATCTTTACACAAGCCCCTGTGTTTACATGGTGGCAGGTATGGTAATTTCAGAATCAGTGTACTTTAAATAAATAATCAGCACCCATAAGACTGGCCTAGAATATCTAAACCTACTAGCCAAAAAAACCAAACCCATTGCCGTGGAGTCAATTCCGACACATAGTGACCCTACAGGACAGAGCAGAATTGCCCCACAGAGTTTCCAAGGAGTGCTTGGTGGATTCGAATTGCTGACCTTTTGGTTAGCAGCCATAGTACTTAAGTACTATGTCACCAAGGTTTCAATACCTACTAAGTGATAGCCAAAAAAAAAAAAAAAAAGAACTCAAACCCATTGCTGTCCAGTAGATCTTGACTTATATTGACTTATAGCAACCATAAAGGACAGAGTAGAACTGCCCCATAGGGTTTCCAAGGTTGTAATCATTTTTTTTTTAATTACTGTATCTCTTTTTTTAAAATTGCACTTTAGATGAAGGTTTACAGAGCAAATTAGTTTCTCGTTAAACAATTAATAGATATATTATTTTGTGACATTAGTTGCCAACCACATGACATGTCAACACTCTCCCCTTCTCAACCTTGGGCTCCACATTACTAGTTTTCCTGTTCCCTCCTGCCTTCTTGTGCTTACCCTTGGGCTGGTGTACCCATTTAGGTTGGTTTTGTTTTATGGACCTGTCTAATCTTCGGCTGAAGAGTGAACCTCAGGAGTGACTTCATTACTGAGTTAAAAGGGTGTCTAGGGGCCATACTCTCAGGGTTTGCCTGGTCTCTATGAAGACCAAGTAAGTCCAGTTTTTTTGTGTGTGTGAATTAGAATTTTGTTCTACATTTTTCTCTAGCTCTGTCCGGGACCCTTTATTGTGATCCCTGTCAGAGCAGACTGTGGTGGTAGCCAGGCACCATCTAGTTATGCTGGTTTCAGTCTGGTGGAGGCTGTGGTAGTTGTGGTCCATTAGTCCTTTGGACTAATCTTTCCCCTGTGTCTGATTGTCTTCATTCTCCCTTTCTCCAGATGGGGTGAGACCAGTGGAATATCTTGGATGGCAGCACACGAGCTTTTAAGACCCCAGACACTACTCATCAGAGTAGAACGCAGAACATTTTCTTCATAAACTATGTTATGCAAATTGAGCTGGATGTTCCCAGAGACCATAGTCCCCACAGCCTTTAGCCCAGTAATTCGGTCCCTCGGGGAGTTTGGTTATGTCTATGAAGCTTCCATGACCTTGCTTTTTACAAGTTGTGCTGGCTTGCCCAGTATTGTGTACCGTCTTACGCTTCACCAAAGTTACCACTTATCTACTGTCTATTTAGTGTTTTTCCCTTCCCATCCCTCCCCTCCCTCGTAACCATCAAAGACTGTTTCTTTTTGTGTGTAAACATTTTCATGAGTTTTTATAGCAGTGGTCTCATATAATATTTGTCCTTTTGTGACTATTTTACTCAGCATAATGTCCTCCAGATTATCCATATTGTGAAATGTTTTGAAGATTCATTATTGTTCTTTATTGTTACATAGTATTCCATTGTATTATGCACCGTAATTTATTTATCCATTATTCTGTTGATGGGCACTTAGGTTGTTTCCATCTTTTTGCTATTGTGAATAATACTGCAATGAACATGGGTGTGCATATGTCTATTCATGTAATGGCTTTTATTTCTCTAGCATTTATTCCTAGGAATGGGCCAAGGCTGTAATCTTTACGAAAACAGACTGCCACATCTTTCTCCCGTGGTGTGGCTGGTGGGTCCAACTTGCCAGCCTTTCTGGTTAGTAGCCAAACACTTAACCACTGTGCCACTAGGGCTCCTTACTAAGTGATAAACCAAACAAACCCATCACTGTCAAGTCGATTCCGACTCATAATGACCCTATAAGACAGAGTAGAACTGCACCACAGGGTTTCCAAGGAGTGGCTGGTGGATTCAAACTCCTGACCTTTTGGTTAGCAGCCAAGCTCTTAACCACTGTGCCTCCAGAGTTGCTACTATGTGATACAAAAGCAACTGTCAAACCCTAAGAATAGCAGATATCCTCTCAAATCATCGAGCAGGAAAGAATACAGGCTTTGGAGACAGGAAGATCTGAGTTCAAGTCCCAGCTAGAATAACCAGCTGTGTCACCTGTAACCTGTGAGCTTTTAGTCTTCCATCTGTATTAATCGTAATTCCTAAAAGCTGTATTGCTGCAGGAATTAGATACAATATATACAAAGTGGTAACACAGTGACATACAGAGCTGTAGGGTCTCAATAAATGCTCATTACTATTATTGCAGTATGTCATGAGACCATTCATACTTTTAAAAGTGTGAATTCTGAACAGATGGAGTATCTTAAACCTAGTGATTTTGAAATCCCTTTGACCGTCTAAGCAGAAAGTCATAATACAGCATTCTTGAAAATTGTTTTCAGAAATTTTAAACCAGAAGCCATCAAGTTGACTCCAACGCACAGCAACCCCACGTGTGTCATAGTAGAATTGTGCTCCGTAGACTTTTCAATGGCTGATTTTTCTGAAGTAGATCACCAGGCCTCTCTTTCCTGAAGAACCTCTTGGTGGACTCGAACCACCAACCTTTCATTTAGCAGCCAAGCATGTTAACCATTGCAGCATCCAGGGACTCTTCAGAAATATGAAGCACTACAAAATTTCTCATTAAACTAAAAATATTTGCCAGGCTCATTTAGGATGACCATCTGTCCTGGTTTGCCCCGGATCTAGGGAGCTCCTGGGATAGGAGACTTTCAGGTGGTGCCTTGGTAGGTTGGGAAAGTCCCCAGCAAACCAGGGTGAGTTAGTCACTCCAGTCTCACATCACAGGTATCAGCCCTTTCACCTCAACTGGGGTTCTCAAAGTGGGGACTTTGGACCAGTAGCATCAGCTTTACCTGGAAACTAGTTAGAAATGCAAATCTGTGAACCTTACCCCAGACCTACTGAACAAGAAACTCTGGGGGCGGGGCCCAGTAGTGTGTGTTTCAGTAAGTTTTCCAGGTGATTTCTTTTTTCCCACAGAGCAAGTATGTGAATTTGTTCAACAGACTTTTAAATTAATTATTATTTTTTTTAATTATGGTAAGTACATATATAACAAAACATTTGCCATGTCAATATTCTTCACACGTTCAATTCAGTAACATCAATTATGCTTACCATGTTGTTC
The DNA here is from genome assembly GCF_030014295.1 of Loxodonta africana. Classification (NCBI taxonomy): domain Eukaryota; kingdom Metazoa; phylum Chordata; class Mammalia; order Proboscidea; family Elephantidae; genus Loxodonta; species Loxodonta africana. The sequence continues at coordinate 63,107,736 of NC_087358.1, forward strand.
AACCATCATCATCATTTTCAAATTTTTCCACCACCCTTAACAGAAACTCAGTGTTCCCTAAGCAGTGAATCTTTCTTCCCCTCCCCCACCCCTGTAAATACTAATAAACATTGGTCTCTACACATTTGCCTATTCTAGATATTTCATGAGTGGGATCATACAATATCTGTTATTTTGTAGCTGAATTATTTCACTCAGCATAATGTTTTCAAGTTTCACCCATGTTGTAGCATGTATCTCTCTGGCTGAGTCATTGGGTGGCACAGTTGCGTGCTCAATTACTCATCAAAAGTTTGGCGGTTCAAACCCACTCAAAGGCACCTTGGAAGAAAGGACCACCTATCTACTTCCAAAAGGACACAACCTTGAAAGCCCTATGGAGCAGCTTTACTCTGCACACTGGGATCAAATGGAGTCAGAATTGACTCAAGACAGCAGCTAACAACAACAGCAACAATATTCCATTGCATGTATATACCACATTTTATTTAGCCATTCATTTGTTGATGGACATTTACACTGTTTCCATATTTTGGCTATAGAGAATAGTGCTGCAGTGAACGTCAACGTACAAGTACCTGTTTGCATTCCTGCTCTCAATTCTTTTGGGTATATGCCTAGGAATGGAATTGTTATATGGTAATTCTATACCTTTTTGAGGAACCACCAAACTGTTTTCCACAGCAGCTATACCATTTTACAATCTCACCAGTAACGGATGAGGGTTTCAATTTCTCCACCTCCTCACCAACACCTGTTGTTTCCTGTTTTTTTTTTTTTTTAATCATAGCATATGGCATGCTAAGTTTCGAGAAAGACTGGTCTTTGGTATCAGGGGCCTAAACCAGGAGCCCTGGTGGCAAAGTGTTTAAAGCGATGGACTGCTAACCAAAAGGGTGGCAGTTTGAAACCACTAGCCACTCCGCAGGAGAAAGATGTAGCAGTCTGCTTCTGTAGAGATTTACAGCCTTGGAAACCCTATGAGTCAGAATTGACTCGATGGCAATGAGTTTGGTTTTTGGGGGGTTTATCTATGGAAAATACTTCCTATGGCAATTAGTTTTAAATTGCTGATCGATCTCTCACAGCTGGGGATGCAATCTGTGAAGGCCAATAGAAACTGCTGGTTAGCGCCCCTCCTCAAGTGCTGCCCAGGGCACACACCCTGCCTGCCATACCTTAGTTATGTCTCTGTGATATGTCACTTATGTCAGACCAAGACATGTTAAAGAACAGAAAGAAAATATATATTAAACTATTTCAATTTCTTTAAGACACGTAAATTAGTATTTTCATAGCTGATAGTTCCCATCATTAAAATTCCCCAAATTCTTTATCATTTCATCACTGAAATCTGATAGTGAGTAACGAGGAATGAGAAAGAAGACAAGATACTACAGCCAGCACAACAGAGTAGCTCAGGAAGGAAGTTACATCCGGTTAGTTTTGAGAGAAGGCTGGGTAAAGAGAGTTATGCAAACTGAAATGTGGGTTATGGTTTAATAGCTTGCCTTCCTTTGCAGGACGCCACACAGGCATTGCCCAGGATTGGGTTGGGCACCAGGGCAGGAAGTGTATGGGTTGGGTTAGATAATACTTCTGGGAGGAAACACCCAGGGAGTTAATGACAGTCAGGCCTCTCCAACTACCACACAAGGCAGTTCCTCCGGAAGCCCCGGGTTGCTTTTGCAGGGTAATTTTCACAGCCTCTGATCACTATGTAAGGCTTCGGATATTTGAATTTCTAGGACACAAGATTCTGCAACAATTCATTTTATTCCATGATACTGAAATCTCTTTTACAGTGAGCTTCTCAGCAGCCAATAGGGTTTTCTTAAAGAAGAGTTATCTTTTTGTGGGGGTGAAGAGGGAAGAAAGAGACAACTAAACGACATAACGATGAGTCTAAATTGTTAGTGGAACAAGTGGAAGGTCACGGAGTTCTATTTGTTACTGCACTCCCATTGGGAGTTGTGGGAATGTCAGCACATGGCTAAAGTCATACAACTCAATTGTTTTTCATTGACTGCCTTGATTTTTGGATAGAAATATTATATAAGTACATGTCATCATCAGAATGTGCCACAGACCCTAACCACATCCTTCTTTGCTATGAAGGACACTCTCTTCTTGACTAGGGATGACATTGGCAGTGATCTCCTTGGTTAGAGCACCTTTTTCCACTTCTTCCCACCCCAAAGTCCAAGAAAGCAAGTTCCTTTCTTGCTGAATCTAAGAAATGCAAATTCCAGAATTGCTGCTAGGGTATGCTTACTTGTCTCAGTCTGAAAGCATGTATCTTTCCTGTTTTACTATTGAAATGCACAGTAAATTTAACTCTGAAAGAAACATGGCATCACCAGTTTTACACAAACTCATGTCTTGTAGTTCTTTCTAATTCTTACCAGTGAACCCATGTTCCAGGCAGGAAGTATTTGAGAGTATTACTGACTAGCAAGCCAGTTCAATTAGCAATCGCAAAACCAAACCAAAAAAAACCTGTTGCCATTGAGTGGATTCTGACTCATAGCGACTCCATAGGATACAGTAGAGCTGCCCTATAGGGTTTCCAAGGAGCAGCTGATGGATTTGAACTGCTGACCTTTTGGTTAGCAGCTGAGCTCTTAACCACTGCACCACCAGGGCTCTGCAAAGGTAGTCACTAAATTGATGATGTGTAACCTTCACACAGTCTCGTGTAATTTTTTATTATTTACATACCAAAAGAAAATAGTGAAGTTTCTTCACACTGAGTCGAGCTAAATCATACTTCAAATACTATACACTGAAGACACTCATAACTTGTTGCTGTCTAGGAAATTCGAAATAGCGTCTTTGATTTGTTTCAAATCCACAGCCCTGATGGCATCTAAAAGTTACGGCAGATATAACTTAGTAAGGTACAATGGTATAAGCATTGTAGGGAAGATGGTTAAACTCCGAGTCAGTGAGGAAGGTTTCTCATCTTCTATAGTGATTTTAAGGAGCCCTGGTGGCTCAGGGGTTGAGTGCTTGGCTGCTAACCAAAAGGCAGGCAGTTTGAACCCATGCAGCAACTCCAAGGGAGAAAGACCTGGTGATCTGCACCCATAAAGATTACAGCCTAGACTACCCTATGAGGCAGTTCCACTCTGTCATACAGAGTTGCTATGAGTCGAACAACAACTGGACGGCACCTCATAACAACAACATAGTGAGTTTAAAACTAGGACGATGACTACAGAGGGGGTGGAAGTTTGGTCAATCCCTGTTTCTGCTCTATTGTATCTTTTCTGACTTCTAACCCAGTGGGAGAGAGGGAGTGGCCACACTTGTTGATTCTTCCTAAAGAACAGAATCCAGTTTGGGCAAACAAAGATGGGATTCTGAGTGGGTAGTTGAGGATGGACTGTAGGTACAGAAGAAACCAGCTGGTTTGTCCCTCTCCTAACTTTCAGACGAATCTTTATCAAGGTGCACAATCCTTCAGAATTCAAGGAAACACCTTGAGTTGTCTGTTATTTCTCTTTTCCTTGATCAGGTGGCCAATTCAGGAAGAAAACTAAAGTTGAAGGAAAGGTATAGAGTTCAAAACCAAGCAAGTGATGGAGAGGGGTCATATCACCACAATCTATACCCAAGACAAGGGACAAAATGACCTGAGAGCTGCTCAGCTGGGATCATCATTGTCTCCCATCATTGTTAGCATTATCAGAGCTCCAGCTTTAGGCCAGAAATCAAAGAGAAGTTCCCAAGATCAGTCTTACTGAGCCTTCAACACCATGGAGCTCCACTCAACACCTAGTCACGTCCTAAGGTGAACCTTCGTAAACTCTGTGTTCAAGGAGCTCTGGCAAGGAGCATCTTCTGCCTTGGACTGGATAGTACCTTAAGCACAGGCCCTTTAGGCAAAGCTGCCAAGATCTGCTCACTGGGCTTGACAACTTATTGACTCCGGTCTCAAACACCAGGTTGTCACTTTTCACTTCCCAAGGGAAAGAGAGTCCTACTGCACGTCAGTGAAGAATGTTCAGCTCTCATATGCTAGCTGTTTGCTTACATGTTTGCTTTTGCTACATGAGAAGAGATAGAAACCACAGACACAACTGGGCAAAGCAGCATGGTCTGGCCCCTGGAGGCTGAGGTTTTATCTCTCTCCTTGGAACACATTTAAGAGAATGGAATAAAGAAATTAAGAAGATACAGAGTTGCTTCCAATAGGGTATAACAAATTGAAGTCAAAATAGTAACTTTGAATTCTGAAAGGTCTAACTTACTTTACACTTTCAAATTTCCATTGCGTGACTCTTTCTAAGGGCCTAATTATTACACGCTGTTCATACAATTGAGAAAACTGCTGCTGAAAACAATTGCGTCAGGTGCACTGCTTTCAATGAGATAAATCTACTCAAAGATTTAAGATGTGAAGCCCAGATCAAGGCATACCAACTCAGTGAGACTTCTTATTTACACAAATTTAGTTTTATTGTCAATACCTACTAAAGAGTATAAAAATGAAATTAACTATTTGCAACAGAGGATTACAGAATGGGAAAGATTTATTTAACAAAAATAATTCATAAAAGTTGAACTAAAAGAAGGAAGAAAGGGGGGAAGAAACTAACAAATGTTAAATGCTTACTAGATGCAAAGAGATTTATATACTGTATCTCCTTTACTTGTTAGAACAATCCTGTGAGGTGGGTGTTACTATTCCCACTTTGAACTTGAGGAAACTCAAGTGCAGAGAATTTCAGCAACTGGACCAAAGTTATATACCTAGTAGGTGAAGAAATGGGGTTCAAATCCAGATCACTATAGTTACAAAATTCACACTCCTTTTTGGGGTTCGGGGAAGCTAATAAAAAATATCCCCTACGTTCCCTCCTGAGTTTGACCCCAATGGAAAAATAACACAAAAGAGACAGAGAGATGGTGACCAAACCATCAGTTTTCTTACTCAAAAATGACTCCTCCTCTCCCTCCTTCCCTCCTTCTCCCTCCCTCCTTCCTTCCTTCTCTATTCCTTCTCTCCCTCCCTCCCTCCCATTCTCCTTTCCCTTTCTCCCTCTTCCTCTCCATCTCCCTTCTTCTCTTCCCTCTCCCTCCTCTCCCTTGCTTCCTCCCTCTCCCTCCCTCCCTTTTGCTCTACTCCTCCTCTTCCTCCTCTCTCTCCCTCTCTCTGCCCCTCCGTCCCCCTCCCTCCTTCCCTCTCCTTCCTTCTCTCCTTCTCCCTCCCTTCTTCTCTCCTCTCTTCCTCCTCTCCCTTCCTCCCTCCCTTCTTCCTTATTTTGTTTCCCTTCCTATACCTTCCTTTGCCTATCCAGGAAGTTGATTTCCAAACTTGATGAACTATTCGTCAACTAACCGTGCCCTCTGGAAGACCTTGTATATAAATATTAGGTATGACTGTTAAATAAATACTAGGTATGACAATTAAAAAATAATTTATCCCTAACCATTAAATAGGGAAATAGTGTATCTATTTCATTACTACACAAGTGTAAATGACCAGACAAAGCTTCCTCCATTTTTAGAAATCACACATGCCTGATTTCTTAGAGGTGCAAGTGTGACAGAGAGGAAGATGGCAATTACTGTTTAATTCCCTGGATGCCAGGGATGGGAGGGACAGAACTAACATTTAATGAGCACCCATTATATGCCGGGTGCTTTAGATATGTTATCTTATTTGATCCCTATAACTACCTAAGAAGGTAGGTATTTTTATTCCCAGTTTAAAATGAGGACATTGTAGCCAAGTAACCAGAAAGTTCTGGGGCCAGGATCTGAGCACATGGCTCATTGTTGCCAGAGTCCACGTGCTTCCCAGTGTAAAAAGCTTCCCATCTAAGCAGTCTGGAGTCTTGGCTCAAGTCCTGAACTTGTATTTCCCAAAACAATGACTACTGTTCAGTAACTCATACTGAATATCTTTACACTAGTTATAGTTGAACTATATGCAAAATTATAGGCAGGGGCTTAGTGGTCCTATGATATATGTGTTGATACAGCTGAGATGATTAACATGTTATTGAGGTTTTTCCCTCCTGGCTTACTCCTGAAGTCCATCTGTTAAACTCGCACCTCTAACACTGCATCCCAAGACTCACCTCAAGCTTGGATTTCCCTCTGCTTCAGTGGCGGCACTTTTGCTTGAAAAGAAGTGATCCCATGTGTAGTCACTGTACATTAATCAGCTGTTGTCGAGTTCTTTCCAGCTCATGTTGACCCCATGTGTGTCAGGTAGAACTGTGCTCCATAGGGTTTTCGATGGCTGACTTTTCGGAAGGAGATCATCAGGCCTTTCTTCCTAGGTGCTTCTCAGTGGACTTGAACTTCCAACCTTTCAGATAGCAGCTGAGCATGCTAACTATTTGCACCACCCAGGGACTCTCACTATACATTAGTCCCTGTGATATTCTTCTTAAATTCACCCTCCCGACAAGAAAACCAAAACCAAACTCATTGCCGTCAAATTGATTTTGACTTATAGCAACCCTATAGGACAGAGTAGAACTGCCCCATAGAGTTTCCAAGGAGCGCCTGGTGGATTCAAACTGCTGACCTTTTGGTTAGCAGCTGTAGCACTTAACCACTACGCCACCAGGGTTTCCCCGCAGTCTGGCTATTTAAAGTCTTCTATGTGGGCATCCTGGGTGTTTAGACAGTCCTGAGTGTGGCCACCCTTCTTCAGTAGCATCATTCAGAAGTTGCTCAGCAATCTCGTTGACCCTCACCCTCTACCCAAACTCACCACACAGGGTCAACTGGTTATAATAATGCTGAGAGCAACAAATTTCTGTTTGTCCTGGATTCTAAACTGACTCGAAAGACCCTAGGAGCCACATGAGTATGAAATACTATTTATCACCATGGACACTGTGGATATTATAGCAGAATATTCATTGGACTCCTTGCTTATTCGGAAACAGATAATAGACTTAACTAGCTTTGAAGGGTAGAACTATTTTACACCATCTGATATATGGTTCGTTATACTTTAAAGCAGGAGCCCTGGTGGTGCAATTGTTAAGCCCTTGGCTGCTAACTGAAAGGTCACCGGTTCAAACTCACCAGAGGCTCCATGGGAGAAAAGACCTGGAGATCCACTTCTGTAAGGATTACAGCCTTGGAAACCCTGTAGTGTAGTTCTACTCTGTCCTGTAATGTCGCTGAGTTGGAATCGGTTTGACGGCACACAGCAGCAGTAACTACTTTAAGGCAATAAGGAAAGCTCCCTGAAGACGTTGGAATTAAGGCATAACGTCGGTATGACAGTCAAAAAAGAAACACATCCGTTTAAAAGATGATAGAAACAACTTTTTAAAATTGACTAAAAAAAAAGAAAGAAAATGAATTTTAAATTGTGCTTGCCAAAATACATCTTTTGTAGTCCGTTATGTACCTGATTTTTTTTTTTTCCAAACTGAAAATGAGCCAGGAAGTAGAAGTCACTGGAAAGAATGATTTTTAAAAACCCAATTTCACATATAAATTGTAGCAGTTCCACCCACTCTCATATGTAATGCCAATTGAAATTCTGACAAGCTAGCCAACTCATGTCTAAATTCAGAATAAATGTTTTGTTCTATGATTTATAGCTGAGGTGTGTTAGCGAGAAAGAAAGGACACTTTGCTTATTTTCTGTCTTTAGCAAAACTAGCAAAACTAGATTTACAGATCAAACAGCAGCCACAATAAACTGGATAGCAGACTGAGAACTTGGAATGATGACAATCACCTCAATTTCAATAAACCCTAAGAAGCTCGGTGGATAGAATTATTATAATAGTCCTACAAATATCACTTTGTCCAGTGTTTTCATCTGAACAGAATGAGGCCAGACTGAAAACAATCTGGGAAACTCAGCTTTTCCTCTATTTACCTTACTCTGTGAGGGTGGGAGGACCCAAGATATATAGCTGTCTGTCTCCAACCTTAGAGCTATGCGAAGGCTTAGGGAAAACAGGCAATGCTAAGCGGGCAAAGACAATGGAATATTTGAATTAAAAACCCAGTGCCATTGAGTCGATTTGGACTCATAGTGACCCTATAGGACAGAGTAAAACTGCCCCATAGAGTTTCCAAGGAGCACCTGGCAAATTCAAACTGCCGACCCTTTGGTTAACAGCCATAGCACTTAACCACTGTGCCACCAGGGTTTCCTGGAAGGCTATTTTAAGCCATGCAGGCTCTTAGACTATTTGAGTTTGTCTAGGAAACCCTGGTGGCGTAGTGATTAAGAGCTACGGCTGCTAGCCAAAAGGTCAGCAGTTCAAATCCACCAGGTGCTCCTTGGAAACTCTATGGGGCAGTTTTACTCTGTATTATAGTATCGCTATGAGTCAGAATCAACTTGACAGCAATGCGGTTTTTAGGTGGTGCAGTGGTTAAGAGCTATGGTGAGCTATGACTGCCAACCAAAAGGTCAGCAGTTCAAATCCACCAGCCACTCCTTGGAAAACCTATGGAGCAGTCTACTCTGTCCTACAGGGTCATTGAGTCAGAATTGACTCAATGGCAACTTTTTTTTTAGCAGCCATTTGATATCCCTGGGTGATACAAATGACTAAGTGATTCGCTACTAACCAAAAGTTTGGCAGTTTGAATTCACCCAGAGGTGCCTCAGGAGAGAGTCCTGGTGATCCACTTCCAAAAGATCACAGACCTTGAAATCCCTATGGAGCACCCTTCTCCTCAGAGACACATGGTGGAACCATGTATTAGAATCAGTGTCCTGTCACTCACTTTGCATAGCCCCAGCCAATCATTCTGTGTGAGTTACAAGACTATGACTAGAAAGTCCATACAACAGTGATTTATTGCACTGCAACAAGGCTTAATTAAACTAATACATGTAGGTGGGCTGAGCCAACATGGCCCTAGAGACAGAAGCACCACGCCATCACTCCACAGCAAAGACCAAAAAAACTAAGTAAAACAAAGAAAAACATCAATCCTTGAACGCTAATCATCAAATGAAGGGACAAAGAACTTAACTAAGCACCAAATGGAGTAAGAAACTGACCAAGAACAGAGAACGAGGAGAGCAAAACTCTTGCTGAAATATGATGGCGAAATTAGGACATTTCCAGATAAACACAAATTAAGGAACTATGTAAAAAATCAAACCAAACTTACGAGAATTATTAAAGGGAGTCCTTCAGTTAGAGAACCAACAATACCAGACAATAGCCTGAATCTAGGATTCAAGATACCAACCTAGATAATGAACTCTCAAGGATAAAACAAAACTAAAAGTTTTACAACAGGGAACCAGAGAGGTTAATCTGTAAATGACAACAATGTTAGAACAATATAAGAGGGAATAAATGGTATAGATATAGAACTTTCAAATGAATGGGAAATAAGGCAATAAACAAGTAATAAAAGACTGATTCAAACTTAGAAAGATAGGGATAAATTTCAAGGTAACCACAAAATAAAGATGAAAAACATAAAGTCTCAATAAACACAAAATCTACAAAAAATGAAATAAACAAAACAAAACAAAAATCCACAAACAAAAGGAATTCAGCATGCGAGAGTAAGAAGAACAAAGAAAACATTAGCACCACAAAAAAAAAAAGCACTACAAAATGACAGCAATAAACTCACACCTGTCAATAATTACAGTGAATGTAAATGGCCTACGTGTACCCATCAAGAGACAGAGAGTGACAGAATGGATTAAAAAAAAAAAAAAAGGACCTATCAACATGCTGTCTACAAGAAACACACCTTAGAAACATAACCTTTTTAAAAATCAAAGGATCTATCATGAAAACATAACCATAATAAATATCTACGCATCCAATGACAGGACTCCAAAATACATAAAACAAACTCTAACAGCCCTGAAAAGAGAAATTGACAGTTACACAATAATAGTGAGACTTCAACACTCTACGCTCGGTAAAGGACAGAACATCTAGAAAGAAACTCAACAAAGATACAGAAGATCTAAAGGCCACAACCAGCCAACTTGGCCTCATAGACATATAGAACACTCCACCCAACAGCAGCAAAGTACACATTCTCTTCCAGTGCACATGGAACGTTCTCCAGAATAGACCACATTTTTTAGGCCACAAAGCAACCCTCAACAAAATCCAAAACACCGAGATAATACAAAGCATCTTCTCTGATCACAACATCATCAAAGTAAAAATTAACAACAGGAAGAGCAAGGAAAAAAAAATCAAATACATGGAAACTGAATAATGCGCTTCTTTAAAAAACCACTGGGTTATAGAAGAAATCAAAGTTCGAATAAAAAAATTCCTAGAATCAAACAAGAATGAAAACACCTCATATCAAAACCTTCGGGAAACAGCAAAGGCAGTGCTCAGAGATCAATGTATAGCAAGAGATGCACACCTCTAAAAAGAAGGGACAAAATCAAAGCATTAGCTACACAACTTGAACAAAGAGAGAACAGCAAAAGAAGCCCACAGCCACCAGAAGAAAGGAAATAATAAAGATCAGAGCAGAAATAAAAGAAATAGAGAACAGAAAAACAATAGAAAGAATCAATAAAACCAAAAGTTGGTTCCTTGAAAGGATCGATAAAATCAACAAACCATTGTTCAAATTGATAAAAGAAAAACAGAAAAGGAGGCAAATAACCCAAATAAATCAAACGAGGGACATTACAACAGACCCAATTGAAATAAAAAGGATCATAACAGAGTACTGTGGAAAACTATACTCTAATAAACTTGAAAACCTAGAGGAAATGGGCAAATTTCTAGAAACACACTACCGACACAAACTAACACAAACTGCAGGTGAAAATCTGAGCACAACTGTAACAAGAGAAGAGATTGAAAAGGTAATTTTAAAAAATTGCAACAAAATAAAGGCCTGGAGAGGTCTACCAAACATTCAGAGAAGAGCTTACAGCAGTACTACTCAAACTATTTCAGAACATAGAAAAGGAAGAGATACTTTCAAATTCATTCTATGAAGCCAGCATAATCTTGATACCATAACCAGGCAAAGATACCACAAAAAAAGAAATTTATAAACCAATATCTCTCATTGAATACAGATGCAAAAATTCTCAACAAAATTCTAGCCAATATAATTCAGCATCATGTCAAAACAATAATACATCATGACCAAGTGGGATTCATACAAGGTATGCAAGGATGGTTCAACATTAGAAAATTAATCAACGTAATCCACCACATAAATAAAATGAAAGAATCACATCTCTGTCAATGTAAAAAAGGCATTTGACAAAGTCCAACACCCATTCCTGATACAAACTCTCAATAAAATAGGTATAGAAGGGAAATTCCTCAACATAATAAAGCGCATCTATACAAAAACAAGAGCCAACATCATACTTCCTGGAGAGAGGCTGAAAAATTCCCCTTAAGAACAGGAACAAGACAAAGATGCCCTTTATCACCACTCCTATTTGACATTGTGCTGGAAGTCCTAGTTAGAGCAACAAGGCAAGAAAAAGAAACAAAGGGCATCCAAATTAGTAATAAAGAAGTAAAACTGTCCCTCTTTGTGGATGATATGATACTATACACATAAAACCCAAAAGATGCCATGAGAAAAATACTGGAACTAATAGAAAAATTCAGCAGGGTGGCAGGATATAAGGTTATCATACAAAAATCAGTTGTATTCCTACACACCAATAAAGAGAACAACAAAAAGGAAATCAGGAAAACAATACCACTTATGTTGTTAGGTGCTATCCAGTCCATTCCGACTCAATGCAACTATGCACAACAGAACGAAACACTGTCTGGTCCTGTGCCATCCTCACAACTGTTGATATGCTTGAACCCATTGTTGCAGCCACTATGTCAAAATATCTTGTCCAGAGTCTTCCCCTTTATATGGAAAGGGAAGAGGCCTGGACAAGTAAAACACTTTTTAGAATACGAATAAGGTAGGAGGACTCACACTACCTGACCTCAGAACCTACTATACAGCTGCAGTAGTCAAAATAAACTGGTAGTGGTACAATGACAGATACGTTGACCTATGGAACAGAATTAAGAACCCTGATGTAAATCCATCCACCTATGGTAACCTGGTCTTCGACAAGGGCCCGATGTCCATTGAATGGGGAAAATACGGTCTTTTTAACAAATAGTGCTCACAAAACTGAATGTTAATCTGCAAAAAAACGAAACAAGGCCCATTCCTCACACTATACACAAAAACTAATTCAAAATGGATCTAAGACCTAAATATAAAACTAAAAACTATAAAGATCATAGAAGAAAAAATAGGATTGATGATAGAGGCCCTAATACATGGCACTAACAGGATACCAACCATAACCAGCAACACACAAACTCCAGAAGATAATCTAGATAACTGGGATCTTCTAAAAATTAAATATTTATGCTCATCAAAAGACTTCACCAAAAGAGTAAAAAGAGAACCTACAGACTAGGAAGAAATTTTTGGTTATTACAAATTGGACAAAGATCTAATCTCTAAAATCTGCAAGAAAACCCAACGCCTCTACAACAAAAAGAAAAATAATCCAACTAAAAAATGGGCAAAGGATATGAACAGACACTTCACCAGAGAAGACATTCAAGCAGCTAACAGACATATGAGAAAATGCTCGTGATCACTAGCCATTAAAAAAAAAGAGAGAAATGCAAATCAAAACCAGAATAAGATACCATCTCGCCCCGACATTATTGGCATGAATCAAAAAACAAAACAAAACAGAAAATAACAAATATTGAAGAGGCTGTGAAGAGATTGGAACTCTTATACACTGCTGGTGGAATGCAAAATGGCACAACCATTTTGGAAAATGATATGGTGCTTCCTTAAAAAGCTAGAAATAGAAATACCGTATGATCAAGCAATCCCATTCCTAGGAATATATCCTAAAGAAATAAGAGCCGTCACACGAATAGACATATGAACACCTGTGTTCATTGCTGCATTGTTCACCATAGCAAAAAAATGGAAACAATCTAGATGCCCATCAACAGATGAATGGATAAACAAACTATGGTACAAACACAAAATGGAATACTATGCAATAATAAAGAGCAACAATCAATCTGCAAAGCATCTCACAACATGGATGAATCTGGAGGGCATTATGCTGACTGAAGTAAGCCAATCACAAAAGGATTAATATTGTGTGAGACTACTAGTATAAAAACTCATGAAAAGGTTTACAAACAAAAAGAAACAATCTTTGATGGTTACCCGGGAGGGAAGGAATGAGGATGGAAAAACACTAACTAGATAATAGAAAATTGGTAACTTTGGTGAAGGGTAAGATAGCACACAATACTGGGGAAGCCAGCACAACTTGTCCAAGGCAAGGTCATGGAAGCTCCATAGATACATATAGACTCCCTGAGGGATGGATTTACTGGGCTGATAGCTGTGGGATCATGGTCTTGGGGAACATCTAGCTCAATTTACATATCATAGTTTATAAAGAAAATGTTCTACGTTTTACTTGGTGAGTAGCATCTGGGGTCTTAAAAACTTATGAATGGCCCTCTAAAATACTCCACTGGTGTCACCCATCTGGAGCAAGGGATAATTAAGAAAACCAAAGACACAAGGGAAAGATTAGTCCAAATGACTAATGGACCACAAGTACTACAGCCTCCGTGAGACTGAGTTCAGCACAATTAGATGGTGCCTGGCTACCACCACCAACAGGGATCACAATAGAGGGCCCCAGACAGAGATGAAGAAAAATTTAGAACAAAATTCTAACTCACACACACACAAAAAGACCAGACTTACTGGTCTGACAGAGACTGGAGAAACCCTGAGAATATGGCCCCTGGACACCCTTTTAGCTCAGTAATGAAGTCACTCCTGAAGGTCACCATTCAGCCAAAGATTAGAGAAAAAAAAAGATTAGACAGGCCCATAAAACAAAATGAGGACAAGAAGGAAGGAGGGGACAGGAAAGTTGGTAATAGAGAACTCAAGGTTGAGAAGAGAACAGTGTTATGTTATGAGGCTGGTAACCAGTGTCACAAAACAATATGTATACTAATTGTTTAATGAAGAGCTAGTTTGTTCTGTAAACCTTCGACTAAAGTGCAATTAAAAAATAATACATGCAAAACTATTGGCACATATTAAGTGTTCAATGAATGTTACAAAATCAAACCCATTGCTATCGAGTCAATTCCTACTCATAGTGACCTCATAGGACAGAGTTGAACCGCCCCATAGGGTTTCCAAGAAGTGGTTTGTGGATTCAAACTGCCGACCTTTTGATTAACAGTCGAGTTCTTAACCACTGCATCATCAAAGCTTTTCCTGATTGGATTAATTTTGCCTTTGGACTATCAAGCAGATTACATTCCAATGATTTAGTTAACTCAAATACAAGCAATCTAAAAACCCACCTTTTCAGTAGGATTTGCACTACAAACTGTAGGCACAATGCCCAAGGGTTTGTGTCCTTGGGGTTGAGGTTTCCTTGATTATCGTGTAATGGGAAGTGTAAAGGATTGATCCAGAGTCAATGAATCTGGGTTGGAGTCCTGATACTGTCATTAACAAATAACCCAACCTCTCTGGGCCTGATTTAGAATCTTTCCAGCTCCTGTCTGTAACTGTATCTAGTGACAGGTTAGCTTACAGAAAGAACAGGTGATAGGCCACAGGACTGAAATGGAGTCAGGAGAATCAGTAAGATTAGGAAAGAGGCAGAGCTTAAAGGCTAAGGGAAAAAGAGAAGAGAGTAAATGAGGAAGAGAACCAAGTAGTCATAGGGGAAAGAGATGAACAATATGAAGGAAGAAAAAGAAAAGGAGAAAGAAGGAGAATGGGAAAAAAGAATAAAGAGAGAGAGAGAAAGTGGAAATCTCTACTGTGTTCAGTGATACAAATGATAGGCAGTAGCTGGACTCTTGTAACTTAACTGGAAAGCTCAGGACTGTGACTGAAAGTGACTGACTGGTTAGTGTGTGTTGTTGTTGTTATTGCTGTTAGGTGCTATCAAGTCATTTCCAACTCATAGTGACCTATGTACAACAGAACAAATTGCTGCCTGGTCTTGCGCCATCCTCACAATCTTTGTTATGCTTGAGCCCATTGTTGCAGCCGCTGTGGCAATCCATCTCATCCAGAGTCTTCCTCTTTTTCACTGACCCTCTATTTTACCAAGCATGAAGTCCTTCTCCAGGGACTGATTCTTCCTGATAACTTGTCCAAAGTACGTGAGACGTAGTCTCATCATCCTCACTTCTAAGGAGCATTCTGGCTATACTTCTTTCAAGATAAATTTGTTAGTTCTTCCAGCAGTCATGGTATATTCAATATTCTTTGCCAACACCATAATTCAAAGACATGAATTCTTCTTCAGTCTTTCTTATTCATTGTCCAGCTTTCGTATGCATACCAAGTGATTGAAAATACCATGGCTTGGGTCAGGTGCACCTTAGCCCTCAAAGTGACATCTTTGCTTTTCAACACTTTAAAGAGGTCTTTTGTGGCAGATTTGGCCAATGCAATATGTTGTTTGATTTCTTGACTGCTACTTCCATGGATGTTGATTGTGGATTCAAGTAAAATAAAATCCTTGATGTCAACCTTTTCTCTGTTTATCATGATGTTCATTGGTCCAGTTGTGAGGATTTTTGTTTTCTTTATGTTGAGGTGCAATCCTTAATGAAGTCTGCAGTCTTTGACCTTCATCAGTAGGTGCCTCAAGTCCTCTTCATCTTCTGAAAGCCAAGTTGTGTCATCTGCATATCACAGGTTGTTAATGAGTCTTTCTCCAATCCTAATGCTGCTTTCTTCACATAGTACAGTTTCTTGGATTATTCGCTCAGCATACAGATTGAATAGGTATGGTGAAAGGATACAACCCTGACCCACACCTTTCCTTACTTTAAACCACATAGTATCCCCTTGTTCTGTTTGGTCTATGTACAAATTCCTCATAACCACAATTAAGTGTTCTGGAATTCCCATTCTTCACATAATTTGTCATGACCCACACAGTGAAATGCCTTTGCAGTCAATAAGAGACAGGTAAACATCTTTGTGATAGCCCGCTTTCAGCCAAGATCCATCAGACATCAACAATCATATCCCTCTTTTCACACCTACTTCTGAATCTGGCCTGAACTTCTGGCAGTTCCCTGTCGATGTACTGCTGCAGGTGTTTTTGAATGATCTTCAGCAAAATTTTACTTGTGTTTGATATTAATGATATTGTTCAATAATTTCCACATTCTGTTAGACCACCTTTCTTTGGAATGGGCACAAATATGGATCTCTTCCAGTCAGTTGGCCTGGAAGCTGTCTTCTAAATTTTTTGACATAGACGGGTGAGTACCTCCAGCGCTGTATCCATTTGTTGAAACATCTCAATTTGTATTCCGTCAGTCCTGAAGCCTTATTTTTTTCCATTCCTTTCAGTGCAATTTGGACTTCTTCCTTCAGTACTGTCAATTCTTAATCATGTGCTACCTCCTGAAATGGTACAGTGACTCTGTGTATTCCTTCCACCTTCCCTTCATGCTTCCATTGTCATTCAATATTTTCCCTGTAGAATCCATTAACACTGCAAGTCAAGGCTTGAAGTTTTTCTTCAGTTCTTTCAGCTTGAAAAATGCTGAGCATGTCCTTCCCTTTTGGCTTTCTAACTCCAGGTCTTTGCACATTTCATTATAATACTTTACTTCGTCTTTTCCAGCTGCCATTTGTAAATCTTCTGTTCATCTCTTTTACTTCATCATTTCTTCCTTTTGCTTTAGCTATTTGACATTCAAGAGCATGTTGCAGAGTCTCTTCTGACATTCATTTTGATCTTTTCTTTCCATCCTGTCTTTTTAATGACTTCTTGCTTTCTTAATGGATGATGTCCTTGACATCATTCCACAACTCCTCTAGTCTTCAGTCCTTCGTGTTAAATGTGTCAAATCAGCATTGCTGTACTTCCTTCTCAGGAATTAGGATTTGGAGACACCAGGTTTCTCATAATGTGTAAGTGTGGGAAGATGTGTTGAAACATTCTTAGAAAAAGGAATAGAAAACAGAGGGGAGAAAATTATCACTGTTCTAAAGCAAGAAAATTCCCTGGAAGCGAAGGACATGAGAATTCAGGTTGAAAGAGTCTTTCAAGTGCACAGCAGCACAATGAAAGAAAAAAGACAACAAAGCTCACATCATCTTGAAATTGCATGATATTTGTGAACAAGAAAATATATTCAAAGTTTCCAGAGAGTGAGGGAGGAAACAGGTCACAGACACAATAGGTGAGGAATTAAAATGACATCATACTTCTCAAGTGGAACACTGGGTACTAGAAGGCAATAGAATAGTGCTTTCTATTCAGCAGCAAGAAAATAATTTCCAACTTAGATTTCTATACCCAGCCAAACTCTCATTCAAGAATGAGGTATTTTTAGGTGCAGTAGGTCTCAAAAATTTACAATTTCTTAGAAAGCAGCAAGAAAATGTATTCTACCTAAAATTAAGAAAAATAAACAAATAAATAAGATGGATTGAGGAAATAGGAAGTCTAGCATAGCAGAGAAGCAAAGGGATTTACCAGCATGTTGGTGACGGTAAGTCCCTAAGAGTTCATAGAAACGTTGAAGACTGGAACAGAAAGATAAAGGGCTTCAAGAAATTTGTGAGAAGAGAATATTGAAACCAATATTATCTGAGGCATCTGAACATGTTGAGAGGAGATTTAAAATTCAGTTGGAGATTTGGAAGATGAAGGAAAAGCAAATAGAAAACTGAGTAAACAAAAAACATAAAAATAATATGTGAGATGGGGAGGATTTTATAATAAAGGAATGTGATCTTAGTAGATGGAGCCCTGGTAGCAAAATGGTTAAGCACTCAGCTGCTAACTGAAAGGTTGGTGATTCAAACTCACCTAATGGCTCCACGGGAGAAAGACCTGAAAATCTGCTTCCATAAGGATTACAGCCAAGAAAACCCTGTGGGTCATTTCTACTTTGTCACATGGAGTCACTTTAAATAGGAATCGACTGGAAAGCACCTAACAACAAGTCACAGTAGATTACATGGCTCAGCTCTGAACATTTTTACTGTCAAAATAACATAAGCATCAGATATTAACTTAACCATAAATTGTGCTAAAAGTATTTTGGGAGGGTGGGGGAAGGGAAAGTGTATGTGTTGAGGATAATGTAGAAGTAAATTCTCATCTTTTAATTTAGGAGACACCTAAGTGTGGGGAAAAATCCAGAAATAGATATGAGTATATTATAAAAATGGAGATAAAAAATAAACGAGTTGAGAGTGACTGCCCCTGGGGAACAGGAATTGGGGAGTAAACTTCTGTTTTTTTAATTGCTGTTGTTTTGGGCTTTATAGTAATATTTGAGTTTTTAAATTATGTACATCAATTACTATAATGAAAATAAAAATTAAATTTAAAATATATTCAGAATATTGAGAAAAACCTCACTATAATGACTGATATGAAAACTCAGAAAACCACTTACAGGTAAGCATTATATATTCACTTTTTTGTAGTTAGTTGTGTCCACTCGATTCCAACTCATAGCAATCCCATCTGACAGAGTGGAACTTTCTCATTTTCTTGGCTGTACAGTACTTGTACAGAAGTGATGGCTAGGTCTTTCTCCTGAAGAGCTGCTGGGTGGATTCCAGCCACCAACTTTTCGGTTAGCAACTGAGGACTTAACTGTTTACCCCAATAGTCTCCTTACATGTGAGAAAATTGAGGCCCAGAGAGAGTGTGCAGCCTCCCATAACTATTAAGTGGCAGAGCCAAGGATCAAACTCATGCTTTCTGATTTCATATTTCTGGCTTCATTACAATATTTTCCTTCTCGTTAATTTATAGCGTAAGTTTGGCATATAGTTTTAAATTTATATCATCCACACAGTAGCAGAGCAACCCCCCACCAAAAAAAAATCTGAATATACAAGATGACATCCTTCATTAGGCAAGACTGAGCTAACTGAACAGAACCTAATGCTCCTGGGGTCTTGGTTGCATCCTTGGCTTGGTGACACTCTGAGGAATGGAGATCAAAGTCCAGGTGAGCAGTAGGTACAGCTTTGGAATCTAAAGCTTTTCCTAATGGATAAGTACTTTTCATTAGGTCATCCCAAGGCACAAGGAACTGATCTCACCACTTAACAAACATTCTCAATTTGATTCCTTACACCTGGGAAATAACATTTCTATTTGCTCCTAGGGCATGACTGCATTAAACCTTAATGATGTGCCTGTCAAGGGAGTTATATAAGAATGTTTTAATTGAGTGTCAACTATACCACTGGAGCACTCTTCTAGATTTACCTTTTCAAAAAGCTATAAATGTTAATGAACTCTCAGTTCTCTTCTGTTAGTTTCATATAGCACTGATTTATATTTTCTCCCCTCCACAAGGATAAGATATCACTACAATTCTCCTTAGTAACTGGATATTTTTTTAGTCCTCTGGCACTAGCTTCTGGAAGTGTCATTATGATGTCTGCATTTTGCAGAATTCAGTGGCAGCTCCAGTAAAATAAACAAAAACCTAATTATGTAAAAAATTAAAACTTCTCATTTTCATTTTACGTAATATGTGAGCACCTGTGAAAGTGGCAAATGTCAAGGTGTTTCTCAGAAAATATCTAGAAGGATTGATAGAGGAAATTTGAGATTGTTAGGTGTCTTATCAACTTGCTCTATCTCTCCTGGATCCTTGGGTTTCAGATTTATCAACTCCCTGGAATTTTATGCAAAATCTTGCATGTATGTGCATTTTGAGAAAACACGGTTCATAACTTTCGTCACGTTTTGAAGAGTTTTATAACTCAAAAAGCATAAAGTACCACCGCTCTGCATAAAGAAGTAAAGTGCCCATAGAATCCTTTAACTAGATTCCTCTTAGTGGAAACACAAGGATTTTTGTAATACGTACTAGTAAATTTCTGAGAGAGAGAGAGCTGCAGTTGAGTCAACTCTGACTCATGGTGACCTTGGGTACAACAGAATGAAGCATTGCCAAGTCCTGTTTCTTCCTCACAATCAGTGGCACATTGAAGTCCATTGTTTCGGCTATTGTCCCAATCCATCTCACCGATAGTTTCCCTCACCTTAGCTGGCCCTCTACTTCACCAAACATAATACCCTTCTCCAATGATTGATCCCTCTTGATGAGGTGTCCAAAGCAAGAGAGTCAGAAAATGTTCTGCTTTGAATTATAGGGTTTTCATTGACTAATTTTCAGAAGTAAATTGCCAGGGGATTCTTTCTAGTCTGTCTTAATCTGGAAACTTCACTGAAACCTGTCCACCATGGGTGACCCTGCTGGTATTTGAAATATTGGGGTCATAGCTTCCAGCATCACAGCAACTTGCACGCTACCACAGTATGACAAACCGACAGATGGGTGGTAGTCTGAGCATTAGGAAAGTATTAAATAAGTCCTTACCATTACTATTTGATTCCTCTTCTATTTTAGAAACCATGAATCTCAAAGTTTATCTAAGACAAATTTTATCTCTCCTCGTATTTTATACCAAATCTCTTCCTTAGTTTTTGAGGATTCTTCTGAATTTTCTACTTCTTTCTCTGGATCACATACTGAATATATTTAAAAGAAAAGTGAAATTTTCAAACATTATATTACACTGTGATGCCAGTGGTGTCACTCCTGCTCCCCTTTCTCCTCATTCTTTCATTGATCAGAAACAACTTTCATACCATCTCTGCTAGAGCTCTCAAAAGACATTTTCCACTAGGCAACTATAGAGAAAATAAAGGGTCAACTTACTGGTAGGTGTGTGGTCTGTCTTTTGACCATTATTTTTTTAGATTTATACTTAAAAACTTAGATTTATATCCAAGATATTTCATCATTGGTAAATGTACTCTCTCATAACCTGGAAACAGCTCATAAAACAATCTAGGAAGGCTGTTTAACTGATTTTCCAGTTAATTAATATTTTTTATTAATATTTTAAGTATGAACTATAGAATATGGTGTTGGTGAAGAATATTGAATATACCACGGACTGCCAGAAGAACAAAAAAACTGTCTTGGAAGAAGTACAGCCAGAGTGCTCATTGAAAGTGAGGATGGCGAGACTTCATCTCACACACTTTGGACATGGTGTCAGGAGTGACTAGTCGCTGGAGAAGGACATCAGGTTTGGTAAAGTAGAGGGTCAGCAAAAAAGAGGAAAACCCTCAAAACAAAATGGACTGACACAGTGGCTATAACAATGGGCTCAAGCATAACAGTGATTGTGAAGATGTCACAGGACCCTGCAGTGTTTTGTTCCTTTGTAGAAGGGTTGCTATGAGTTGGAACCAACTCGATGGCACCTAACAACAATAGAATATTTTATGTAAGTAAGAAAACAACACTACACTCAGAAGCTTAATAATATATTGAGAGCAATCTATGGAGTTTAAAGAGAAACAGTATGTGGGGTGATGCTGGGTGTTCACGTATGGCAATAGCAGACGGGTCATCACATTGTGGAATCATTTTCTTACCTTCACATGTCCTGGAAGTGAATTTTAACAGGGTATTCAGCCTTATTAGTTTCTTAGATATCAACTCATGCTGACTAAATCAATGAAACATTTATTTATAGGAAGCAGAATGTATTTGTGAGTGCCTATTATATTTGTGACTTCTAGTTTTAATACCCACTAGATACCCAGAAGGAGGCCTGGTGGTGCAGTTAAACACTCGGCTGTCAACAAAAGCTCAGTGGTTTGAACCCACCAGCCGCTCTGGGGAGGAAAAACATGGCAGTCTGCTTCCGTAAAGATTTACTGCCTCGGAAACCCTATGGTGGAGTTCTACTTTGTCCTATAGGGCTGGTATAGTCCGAGTCAACTCAATGGCAAGAGGTATAGATACCCAGGGGAAAAAAAAGCATCAACACAGTTTATGATTTGAGCATAGAATTATAACAGAGAAAACAGGCTATGGGAAAATTCTTAATAAATGACCTGACTACAAAAAGTACAGCTCTCCAGAGACAGAGTGATTTTACAACTACCTGGTGACTCTTGGGCCAGATTTCCTGCATGCGTCAATGGGCTCTGATACTTCCAGCACTGAAACCCTGGGCAAGATATTTAGCCATTCTGAGCTTCACTTCTCTCAAGTAGCAGTAGGGGAAATAACAGTATCTACCTGAGAGGGCTGTTATAAGTTTGAAATAAGATAACGACTACTTAGCATAATGTTGGTACATAGTTAATAAAGTATTCCCATCATCAATTGCTATGTAACAGACCACCTCAAAACTTAGTGGTCTAAAATAGCAATTTGCCACACAGGAAGAAGACAAGCATTTTAGTTACCTAGTGCTGCTGTAACAAAAATACCACAAATAGGTGACTTTAAAGAACAGGAATTTATTTTCTCACAGTTCTGGAGGCTATGTTCTATGGCTTGCCTGGGCTTAGCTGGGTAGTTCCCTGTTAGGGTGTCTCCTGTGGTTGCAGTCAGAGAGTGGCTGGAGGTGGGAGTTCATCTAAAAGTCTGATATCTAAGATGGCTTCTTCATTCACATGAGTGCCACCCCAGTCCTCCTCCAAGTGGTCTCTCTATCTAGGAGCTATGTAATTTATAAGTTAAATAAACTCTCCAACCTTCATTTAGTTTATCTGTAGAATAGGGATAAGAATACACCTATTCGTAAGCATGGAACTCCTGGATGGTACAAATAATTAATGTGCTCGACTGCTAATGGCAAGGTTATATGTTCGAGTCCATCCAGCGGCACTTTGGAAGAACAACCAGGTAATGTATGTCTGAAAAATCAGTCTTTGAAAACCCTATGGAGTGCAGTTCTCTGACACACATGGGGTTGCCACGAGCTGGAATCGACTCAGTGGCGACTAGTACTGGTATCCATACGTATATCCATAAGTGTGTTATAGTGTATGCAAAAATATGTCTATTAAAAAATGCCATTCAAAGTACTGTGTTTTCATCTTCAAACGAAATAACCAAAAAAAAAAAAAAGAAATCAATAAATTTTGATTAATACATTAAGTGGTGGCATCTGAATTCAGTGTAGACCATCCCATTTTATTTTCAGTGTTTTATCTGGTCATCCTAATAACCCTATGAGATAGATATTATGATTCCCCTTTTTTCTTGTGAAGGAATTTAGGCTTAACAAGCTTAAGTAGCTTATTCAGTCAATGAAGGAGCCATAATTTGAAACCAATTTTGTCTGACAGAGATGTAGGAAGTCCTGGATCACTTACCATGACCACGGGAGTAGGATGGGGAACCAGGAAAGAAGCCAAATTCTTGTTTAAAAAGATTAAATCAGATGCAGCAGGTTCATTAAAAAAAAAAACAAAAACAAAAAAACTGGTATTATTGACAAATGGTCTTCAAGCACAGGTAACTTTCCCAGAGAAAGTTCTTATGGAAAGTAAACACAAATTGTAGCGTACTCTGTCTCCTTAAATGAGATCCATATATGTTATTTAAAACACACATACACAGGAAGAAGACAAGCCTTTTAGTTACCTAGTGCTACTGTAACAAAAATACCACAAATAGGTGGCCTTAAAGAACAGGAATTAATTTTCTCACAGTTCTGGAGGCTATGTTCATGGTCTCAGCCATGTTGATTCTTTTCTTGTGAGTAGCCCTGGGCACTCCTTGGTTCCCTGGTGTTCCTTGCTTTGTAGACAATCGTCATATGGCATCTGTCTTCCCCAGTGTGTTTCTCTGTGTTTATTCTATTCTCTTTATAACTCAGGAGTTATTAGGTTTAGGACCCACCTACTCAGATTGATATGACCTCATTAACATAACAAAAGGAAAATACCTATTCTAAACAGGGTTCTATGTACAGGTGCTGTTGCTGTTGTTGTTACTAGGTGTCACTGAGTTGATTTTTGACTCATAGCCACCCCACGTAGCAAAGTAGAGCTGCTTCATAGGATTTCTAGGCTATAATCTTTACAGGAACAGATAGCCAGGTCTTTCTCCCAAGAAGTCTCTAGGTAGGTTTGAATCACCAACTTTTTGGTTAGCAGCCAAGTGCTTAACCGTTGTTCCACTGGGGCTTCTTATTTATAGGTGCAGGGGTTAGGGTTTCAGTACATGTTTTGGGGGGACACAAGTCAATTCATAACAAGCAGGTTGCCTTTTTTTCCAAACCCCAACTCTTGGCTAAAAACGAATAAACATAAACATAAGACGACCTTACTTGAATGGAGTGTGTGTGTGTATGTGTGTGTGCGTGTGTGTGTGTGAAGTGAATTGATGGCCCTGCCCACAGTTTAGAATAAATATTAATAGGAAATGCCATTTTTAATCTGCTTGTCTGGATTTCCTATATAGTGATTCCCAAATTTTGGGATTTGACAGACCAGTAAATTCCACCCTCCCACTGAATGGAGCAGAGGGAACCAAAACAGATGTGTTGATTTTAATCTTCTTAAGTTAATGCATTAAAAGCCAAAGCCATAATAAATAACTACCATATATTCAAATCACTGTTTTATAAAGAAAGGGCTTTTTAATAGCAGAAAAGTAAGAAGGACATGATTTCAGATTGAAGAATACTTTTTAATTGAATAAATTGAGGATATTAATAAAAACTCTTTACTTCTTAGTTTTCTTTTTCATCACGAACTGGTAAAAATCTTTGTCATGGATCTGCTCAGGTTGGATGGCAGGCACTGGGAGCCAATAGTACTGTGATCCTGAAGGCAGAAAGAAATATATAGAACTAATGACTCTGAGGAAACCCTGGTGGCATAGTGGTTAAGCACTACAGCTGCTAACCAAGGAGTCGGCAGTTCGAACCCACCAGGCGCTCCTTGGAAACTCTATGGGACAGTTCTACCCTGTCCTATAGTGTCACTATGAGTTGGAATCGACTCGATGGCACCGGGTTTGGTTTTTTGGTTTGGTAATGACTCTGAGTAGGCTCCAAATTTTTTGCTCGACTCCAACCTGTAATTTTAAAAACAGATTTGTGCACATAAAATACCCTGAATTCATGTGCATCTAGTGTAAGGAAGATTTTTCCTACTCATAGGCTACTCTCAGAGATTTCTTTGCCCCTCTCCTACCCTTATGTTTTTTTTTTTTTCTTCTTTTCATTCTTAATCAATTACATCAATTTATTTACTTAAAAAATGAGAGATAGTGTTTATTGAGAAATACTTAGTGTGTTTTACATGTATGGTTTGAAAATTTTACATAGATGATGTTATGCTCTAAATCTCATTCTGTTTCATAGTTTTCATGTTAAAAAAAAAAAGATAACAACAGTTGCAATCCAGTTCAGTTGATTCTGATTCGTGGTGACCCCATGTATGTCAGAGTAGAACCGTGCTCCATAAGGTTTTCGGTGAAGGATTTTTTTTGGAAGTAGATTGCCAGGCCTTTCTTCTGAGGCTGAGGATTTAATTCATTACCTCTGTTACATAGTATTCTGTCATGTATATAAGCCATAAATTATGTGTTATTGCCTTAGTGATGGACATAGTTGACTACTAATTCTTTGCTGCCCCCAAACAACTCTTGCTAAACAAACATGTGCCTAGTTCTTTGTGAATATGTATAAGCGTTTCTCTGGGCTATGTTTCCAGGAGCAAAATTTAAGGATTAAAAGGCTTGAGTTTACATATGGTCGATCTGGAAGTACAGGGCATACTTCTACATACTTTCCCACTACAGTGATGAGGGGAATGGCGTTGGAGACGAGAGATGGAAAAAAAAGTAGTTAAACAAATCAAGGACCTTTCTCAGATGGATGCTAATTGGTGTGCCTTGGACTAATGAGTATGTCAGCTGAAACCTGTGCGCCTGAGGTCCTTAAAAATAAAATGCAAAATGACTTGGCTTAATACATTATCGATATAAATACTATGCCTACTAAAGTAGCTTTGCATCCCCATGTGGACTCCAGGGCCAGACCTTCCAGGTCCTACTATCCTACCAAGATGCTGCAGAAAATCATTAGATGATATGTTTGAGGCCCTTAAAAGTCCTGAGTCTCAAGCTCTATGTGAGCAATCACTACTCTGTTATGATGTACAAATGATTAAGCACTCAACTACTAACTGCAAGGTTGGTGATTCAAACCCACCCAGCGGGGCCATGGAGGAAGGGTCTGGAAATCTGCTTCCATAAAGGTTACAGTCAACAAAACCCTATGGAGCAGTTCTATTCTGTAGCACTTAGGGTTGCCCCATGAGTTGGAATCAACTCAATGGCAATGGGTTTGGTTTTGGGTTCATGATAATCCAAGCAATATTAACTATGGATCTCTGTTAATCAACACTGGGGATATCCATGATTTAAATGGTCTCTTCAGGCCCAATAATTGTGGGTTCTCAGTTAGCCTGTAAAGCTTTCTATAGCAGGATGGTTTTGATGCTTTTTGGGCATTTCTCCAGTAGAAGAAAGTATGAACAGCCATCATCATCTCCAAGAATCTCCAAGAAGCTTGAAGGACTTGCACTCAGGGAGCGTGGTGTAGGCTAATATGCTCTACATTAGAAAATGGTATGGAATCAAGAGTTTGGAAGTAAGCAGTTTGCAAAGAATGTCGAACAAAAGTTCCGGGCTAGTTTAATTTTATTCTCAAAAATGGATACGACTTTTTTTTTTTTAAAAAAAAGAACAGGCAAAAATATCATTTGCATATCTGTTTTGCCTATTTTGCCAAAAGACTGAAATTACTAAATCTTTTGTTTTCAGTGGCACTGTGGTTTTTCATGAGAGTCCATGGGTGGCACAAACAGTTTGTGCTTGACTACTAACCTAAAGTTTGGTGGCTTGAGTCCACCGAGCAGCACTGTGGAAGAAAGGCCTGGCTCTCTGCTTTCGTAAAGATCACAGGCAAGAAAACCTATGGAACACATTTCTACCCTGTACCACATGGGGTCGCCATAAGTCAGAATTGAGTCGAAGGCAACAGGGTTTTTTTGTTTTTGTTTTCCATATGCCCAATGCTAAATGAAAGATATGCGTGCTTTTCAATACCGAGTAAAGCAACTATTTCTTCAGGAACTCAGGAGAGGTAGGCCTGGAAGGGTTGTTATAAAGATTTTCTTCAGAACTAGTAATAAGAGAAATGATGTGGGAGAGAGGAGTCTCCTCTGAGACATGTCCACAAGCAGCTCAGATCTTTAATTTAGAGTTGCTGTTGTTAGGTGCCATCGAGTCTATTTTTGACTAAGAGCAACCCCATGCTACAGGGTAGAATGGCCCTGTAGGGTTTTCTAGGCTGTAATCTTTATGGGAACAGATCACCAGTCTCCTGCAGTGCCACTGGGGGGGTTCGAACTGCCAACCTTTTGGTTAGCAGCTGAGCACTTAATGGTTGTCCCACCAGGGCTTCTTTTTAATTTATAGTAGGACTATTTCAATTTTTAATAGCTTAGGTTGTAATACCCCAAAAAACCAAATTCATTGCTATGGGGTCGATTCCGACTCATAGTGGCCCTATAGGACAGAGTAGAACTGCCCTATAGGGTTTCCAAGGAGCAGCTGGTGGATTTGAACTGCTGACCTTTTGGTTGGCAGCCATAGCTCTTATCCTCTGTGCCACCAGGGCTCTGTTAGGTTGTAATAGATAAGCTAATTAAATTAGTTCACTTTGGTCAAGCCATTATAATATAAATCCTTCTTTTTTTTTGGAAAAGCATATTGTTGTAATTCCTTTACTGCTTAGAAGCCAATGGAAGGGCAAATGAAAAGTATACTGCAATATTTTAAAAGCCTTTCCATTTTATTGAATTTTAAGCATTTTCTTTCTTTCCTTTTATCTTTGTCATTAATGAATCTATGCATGTAATATATTTTCATTCCATAAATCTCATCTGTATATGTTCTGCTTCTAATATTTAAGCATACACATTTTAGTCATCTGTACGGAAATTATTTCCACGTGCTGTAAAGGACACTTAAAATGCAGGATCAAAAGGATTAATTTTATATGTAAATACATTCTTATTCAGTTATCTTTATCCAAGAAAAACAGTTCTTCACTTCGTAAAACCTTTATAAGAGTTCACTGTCGATATAGCAGAGCGAAAGAGGGAATTTGGGACAATAATTTTTGATTAAATCCAGTCCTTTAATCTGGCTATTGGGAGTGGCCTGTAAAACCCCTGTCCTTAGAGCTTTGCCCTGTTTAACTCTAATTAGTTGTATGCCCATTGATTTAGGCAGCTGAAAGTCTCAACACTTGAAATATGGCATTTCCTGAGTCTGAATTCTTAAAATGGGTGTTTGTCATATCACGTAGCTGCAACCCTTTCATGTGCAAACCCAAACCAAACTTGTTGCGGTGGAGTAAATTCCGACTCATAGTGACCCTATAGGACAGAGTAGAGCTGCCCCACGAGGTTTCCAAGGAGCAGCTGGTGGATTTGAACTGCCAACCTTTTAGTTAGCAGTCAAATGCTTAACGTCTGTGAGTAAAGCTGATATTCACCTTTCTTCTGCACATAGCGTGTATTTATATATCACATACTGTATACCCTGAGTAGAGCCTGATTTTCCAAATCTAGTCTAGCTTGATTCTTTTGTCTGGGACAAGAAAAGCAACTTGTAATCTCTTTGTCATAACCCTGATATAGCTTCTTTTGGGCTTGAAGATATGACTGAAAGTCCATTTGTGTTAGCTCAAACAGCTCAACAGGAAGTGTAAACTGTACCCACCTCTCTGGTCTCTCTGCCACATCGGGGAATACACCCAAGAACATCCACCTGATTGTCTTAATACACCCATCTCCTGCCTTGTGTAACTCAACCCAAATAGAAGAGATTGTACTATTCCTAATAATCCGTTGCCATTGAGTCGGTTCCTACTCACAGTGACCCCATTCATTACAGAGTAGAACTACTCCCTGGGGTTTTCTTGGGTGAAATCTTTATGTAAGCAGATCACCAAGCCTTTCTTCTGCAGAGCTGCTGGGTGAGTTCAAACCATCGGCCTTTACTAAAACCAAACTAAAAAAAAACACATTACTGTTGAGTCGATTCTGACAACCTTTATTAAAAAACCAAAACCAAACCAAACTTGTTGCTGTCTGGTCAGTTCCAACTCACAGTGACCCTACAGGACAGAGTAGAACTGCCCATAGGGTTTCCAAGGAGTGTCTGGTGAATTCAAACTGCTGACCTTTTGGTTAGCAGCCTGAGTTCTCAACCACTGCGTCACCAGGGCTCCCAACCTTTATTAGAGGGACTTTTTTTTTTTTTTTCATACTTTCGATGCGGGTTTATAGAATAAACTAGCTTCTCATTAAACAATTATAATGCACATTGTTTGTGACATTGGTTACCACCCCTATGACACGTCAACACTCCCCTTCTCAAACTTGGGTTACCTATTACCAACTTTCCTGTCCCCTCCTGCCTTCTAGTCCTTGCCCCTGGGCTGGTGTGCCCCTTTAATCTATTAGATAGACTTTAATTCTCCAGCTAAAAGATTGGAATTGGACACAAAGGTCCTTTTTTTTTTTTTTTTTTTAAGCTGTAACAGCTCTGGTAAACACTTTTTTTTTTCCTTTGTTTGCTTTTTGTTTCTTAAAAAATACTTAATCCTGCAATTGTGCAGCATTTACTCTGTAAGCAAAGAATTGCCCAGCACCCTCTCGCTGGCCCCAGCTGTACTCTGGGGCATCTGAAGATGATTACTGCTGTCCTTGGAGGATGCTGTGACATGCCAGTGAAATCATGAACTAATTCAATGACATGCCCGTTGTTCCACTCATTCAGGAAAACAGTCTTCCGCACAGGTAAACGTTTTCACTTATCCTTAACTATACTAAATTAATTCAGAAAATTCCAGCCTCAGACCCTCCCGCTGCTCATCTCTAGTTTTTTGTTGTCACCCTGGGGTAGAAGACCCCCTCCCGCTACCCAGCAGGGGCCTATCTACAAAAAATAGCACCTATGGCAATTAGTTTTAAATTGCTGAATGATCTCTCACAGCTGGTGATGGAAACGGCGATGGCCAATAGAAACTGCTCCTTAGCACCCTTCCTCGAGCCCACCCAGGGCATGCACCCTGCCTTCCATTTGTTAGTTACGCCACTGCCCCAGAGTCTTCTCCATAATGACAGGACTTGGGAGCATTCAGAAAATCCTAAATTAACTGCCATCTAGGTCTAGGGGTTTAGAAGCCAGGGCATATTCTGTGGCATTTATGACGTTGCCTACTTGAGTTGATGTTTTTGATTATAGGCAGCAGAGGGAGCTGTGAGTGCATGACCTTCCAGGCCCCATTGGCCAAATAGACTTAGCGCTATCACAATTCAAAAACAACCCCTGTTCATCAGCTGCAGGTCAGTCTGCAATGCTGGCCAGGGGCCTGGGGATAGCGGGAGTGCTGGGGTACAGAAAGACATTAGTTAGGGTTGCATGCAGATTTTCCCTGCTCCCAAGCAGAAACAAGCAAGGGAGAAGCTCATTGCCTCCCAGGGCTTTAAGCACTGATTGTTGTTGTTAGCTGCACTTGAGTCGGCGCTGACTCATGGTGGCCCCATGCACAATGGAATGAAACGTTGACCAGTCCTGTGCCATCCCCGTGATCGGCTGGGGATCAGACCGTTGTGATCCATAGGGTTTTCACTAGCTGATTGTAGTATTAGCCTGGAAGCTCAGCTGAAACCTGTTCAGCATCATAGCAACACACAAGCCTCTACTGACAGAAGAGGGGTAGCTGTGCATGAGGTGTATTGGCCGAGAATCGAACCCAGATCTCTTCATGGAAGGTGAGAATTCTACCACTGAACCACCAACGCCTCCAAGGACTGGTAGAAGCTGCCATTTTCTGCCTTTGGTACAACTGGGAAAGGGTACTTGGAATGTGGGACACCTGAGACTCAGAGCAACTGATGAGGATAAAGGACACTTAGGCCAGATTTGTCTATACTAATTTAGCAGATTACAGGACCCAAGAGTCCTTATCAATGCCAGTCTAAATTATGACGCATGCAGGGCCGATTACCCAATAAGCAAGGTACGCACGGGTTTACTAATGAGTACTTACTAATCCGTAGTGAAGAATTTCACATGGGTTTTCACCAGGTCAAAGATCAAAGGTGTGCGGAAACCCATGTGAAATTGTTCACTGCAGATTGGTAAATAAACACAAGTAAGCCCTTGGATACCTTGCTTAACGTAAACCAGTATCTACCCTGCTTACTGGTTAATCTGCCCCTGGACGTCTGTCAGAGGGAAGAGACTGAATATAAAGAAAGACCTTTCACTTCTCAGAATAAGAGTTCTCTGCCTTCAGAGAACACAGGGTGCCTCTACTCCATGTCCACGGTGTGGGGCGGAGGAGGATGCTTTTCTCATCTACAGAACACTGTGGGGCTTGTGGTTGACCTGAAAAAATTTTTTCTCCTCCTAATAGCCTCCATTTTTAATTTTTTCTAGGAGAGATGCCTAGGTGGGGAGGGAGTTTAACCCTTGAAATAACAGGATTTTACAGGAAATAATGTAAATGAAGCCTTTTGCCCTAATGCCCCATAATAAAATGCTTTTGTTAGGAAGCTTTGTGCTCACCCAGTGCAGGTTGCCATGGTAACGCTCAGCTGCTCCTCAGTGCATTGCTTAATGATCAGGGTGATGTCAGGCGCTTGAGATAACCACGAGCTCAAACAAATCTTTTCAGCTGGGTGACAGTCCATGCAGGACTTCAATTCTGTCTGGGTGAGGGCGCCCGCGTCCAGGCGTAATTAAAACATACTCAAACCTATGACTGGAAACGCTTTCAACAGAGTATTCCATCATCTTTTTCATTGTCCATTCGCTTTGGTTTTTGTTTTTTTTTTTTTTAAATCTTGGTAAATAAATGTATTTAAACATTTGCTGTTCCAACCATTTTTACACGTGCAATTCAGTGACATTAATTACGTCCATCGTGCTGAGCAGCCATCACCACCATCCATTTCCAAATTTGTCCACAGCCAGTAACGGAAGCTCTCTGTTTGCTTTTTTCCTCCATGTGGTTTTTGAATTGGAATTAAGCCAGAGACAGCGAAGCCAGAGTACATTACTGAAGATGGAGCTTCACATGCCTGTGATGGGGATCGCCGTTCCCATGGGTCGGAGAGTGGCTGGTCTTGGCTGGATCGCACCATAAATGGCCACTGTAAGAACTTTCTCCTCCCATGTTCCCTGCACCTAACAAGGGGCCAGTTTCTACCATGACTGGCCTGAAATTCTCTGCGTTGCTCGTTACTTTGATTTAAACAACAAAGCCAGGACCCTTTGCCCAGGATATAATTTTCAAAATTTAGTGGTCCCTAGGCGCAAACAGTTAAGCACTCAGCTGCTAACTGAAAGGTTGAAGGTTGGAGTCCATCCAGAGCTACCACAGAAGAAAGGCCTGGCAATGCCCTTCTGAACAATCAGTCATTGAAAACCCTGTGGAGCACAGTTCTACTCTGATACAA
This sequence comes from Loxodonta africana, assembly GCF_030014295.1. NCBI lineage: Eukaryota > Metazoa > Chordata > Mammalia > Proboscidea > Elephantidae > Loxodonta > Loxodonta africana. The sequence continues at coordinate 63,140,134 of NC_087358.1, forward strand.
ATGGGGTCACCATTAGTCAGAGTTGACTCGATGCCAATGGGTTTGGTTTTTATTTATTATCTGAGAGAAAAGGGAAGGCCCTTTTATTATTTTCTCCCTTTCCCCCTTTCTTTCTCTTAAAACTGTTTATTCCAAAAAAACCCAAACACATTGCCATTGAGTTGATTACGACTCATAGCAACCCTATAGGATAGAACTGCCTCATAGGGTTTCCAAGGAGTGGCTGGTGGATTCGAACTGCTGACCTTTTGAAGGTTAAGCTTTCAGGGCTCCGGGAGTTTCTTAGGGCTCCAGGTGTTTATTAGGTTCAAGTATTTATTAGGTGCCTATTATCTGGCAACAGGTTTTGTTTTTTATTATCTGGCAGGCAATTATCAAAAACACAATGATGAATAAGGCTGAATCCCTGCTCTGTAGGAGCCAACAGGTCACTGGATGGGTACAGGCATGTAAACAAATACATGAGCTAAAGAGTGAGAGGTGCGTACAGGGCACAGCTGGGTGAATCCTACCTGGGGCGGGGGGAGAGCGGGAAAGGCTTTGTAGAGGAATTGGGGGAGGGCAGTAAAAGGGACAACCTGAGTAAAGACTGCAAGCAGGAAGAGATCTTACATGTGTTGAGGAATTGAATGCAAATCAGGTGACTGGAATTTTGGCCCTGAGACCAGTAGAGGGGGAAATCAGATTGAGAGGCAGCAGGGGCCAGATCCTAATGAGGTTTGACTTTCTTTTGCAGGCAAGTAGGAGCTACTTAAGGGTTTAAAGAAGGGAAGGCAGAGAATTGTAATTGCCAGGTAGGGAGATAATTCTTCTGCCATGAGGATATGAACTGGGGAAGTGGGTGGTTGTTTTTATGTGCTGTTGAGTCCATTTTGCCTCATAGCGACCCCATGTGGCGGGGTAGGACTGCTCCATAGGGTTTTCTAGGCTGTAATCTTTACAGGAGTAGATTACCAGGTCTTTATCCCGTGGAGATGCTGGGTGTGTTCAAACCACCAACCTTTCAGTTAGCAGCCAAATCCTTAACTGTTGTGCCACGTGAGGAATTCATTGAAGTAGTATGATTATAGAGGACATCTATTGTTTTTTGTCTGTCTGGAACCCATTTTTTGGAAGAGAACTGCCACACAGGGGTGGAGATGAGACCTAAACCCAGCCAATCGTAGTATACTACCCCTGGTCCAGTGATAGGCACAAAATCCAGTCAGCACCAATCAGACTCTTCCATGAAATTCCACACATGGACACTCCCATACAGGATTTTTCTTTTTTCAACATGAATGGATGTAGCTTTGTGCCTTCTAGAGGCCATATTTCCTGCCGTGTGGAGAGGACCCCCTGAACATTAAGACAATACTTAGAAGAAAACAGAACTAAAAGATGAGGAAACAGAGCTTTAGTATTTGAGCCCCTAGAATCCAGGCCTCCATCCAGCTGTGTCTGAAACCAGTGTACCAAGGGACTTTCCAGTTACACTCACCAATAAATTCCTTCTTGCTTGAGCAAGCTTGTGTGATGATTTTCACACTTGTGACGAATGTTTCCTGACCAAGAAACCAGGTAAAAATGACAAAAGCCTGAATTGAAGCCGTAGGGGATGGAGAGGGTGGTTTAGGTGAAGTTAATGAAGCTGCTTAATAACTGAAGAGAGTGACTTAATGATGTGAGAAAGGAAATAAACAAGAATGAAGCCCAGGCTCCTGTTTGAATAAGCGATGATGCCACCTTACATGATGTTCGAATATAAAAACAGGAACAACTATTTTGGGAAAAGATGAGTTAAATTTTTCAGTTCAACGGCTTTTAGATATTTGAGAGACATCCAGTTGGAATTTTCAAGTAAGCAACTGACATCTCCTGCAACCCACTCTCTGAAATACAGGCAATTTAGAGAACCACATGACGGCGAGCATCTTAGAAGCCTTTTAATCCAAACACTCATCTAATATTTTAATTCCTTTTCTTTATTAAGAGCCTGCTCTGTGCCACATGCTGATCTGGGAGTGAGGAGGCAGTATTTATTCACAGCCCATGTCCTCCTCAAGACCACAGTTGGATTGGGGAGACATTATATCTCTATGGGCTGAGTAGGAGGTGTCAACAGAGGCACCTACAAAGTACTGGGGCACACGGAGGTTGGACCTACAATTCCTGACCAAAGTGTTATGTAGCTTCTGCTTTGATAAGTGTATGGGTGAAGAATGAATCTTCTGAAGTAGCCTCTACATTCTTTGTAGGAGATCGGCTGCTAACTGAAAAGTTGATGGTTCGAACCCACCCAGCCACTCCACAGGAGGAAGACCTGGTGATCTGCTCCCATAAAGATTACAGCCTAGAAAACCCTATGGGGCAGTTCTACTTTGTCACATGGGGTTGCTATGTGTTGGAATTGACTGGATGGAACCCAACAACAGATTTATAGGAAGTCTTACATTGGGTGGTGCAAATGCTTAAGGGCTCAGCTACTACCTGAAATGTTGGAATGGCTCAAGTACACCCAGAGGCACCTTGGAAGAAAGGCCTGGTGATCTGCTTCTAAAAAATCAGCCACTAAACACAGTTCTACTCTGACACACAGGGGGTGGCCCTGAGTCGAAACATAACCTTATCTTGAGTCAATTGTGTCTTCATATCTCTGATAGTTCTATCCATCTGGTCTTTACAAAATGTATTTCATCTCTTTTCTACATAAAAGCCCCACTCATATTTTAATAAAACAATTGTGTGTCCCTTTAATCTTCTCATTTCCAGTCTAAACATCATTTCCGTTGTTTCTTCCAATGTGCTTTATGTCACATGGTTTTTGGTCATTTTCAGAGTGGCATTTGTCAGTGAGTAAGATTATTTTATCAGCTGTTTATCTTCTGTTTGCCCATTAAACAGTCATGTCTGAGTGAACAGGGACTGGATCTCTTTTATCTATTATTTATTTCCAGCACCAGAATCAGTGGCTAAAACAAAGTAGGCCCTCAAAAAACGTTTGTGATGAGTGGTTTCTAGCCCTTCATCATCTCGATGGGTCTCCTGTGAATACACCAGAATTTGTCTATGCCAGTGTGACCAGTGTAGAGTACAACACTCTCATATCGGTAGAACCATCACAGAATATAAGGGGGGGTAGCCAATTTTTTCTGGGTCCTGGTATCTATATGACACACCCTAAGATTGCACTGTCACCCTTTATTGATCATCTCAACCGCCAAGTCTTCTTCACGAAATAGTTGCTAAGTCATTTCTCCCCGCTCTGTAGTATCACTGTTGGATTATCCTATTTTTTTATTCTTAGCTCAACACGTCACAAATACTCACTGCCCTCCATGTGATTCCAACTCATAGTGACCCCATAGGATTTTCAAGGCTGTAAATCTCTATGGAAGCAGACTGCCACATCTTTCTTCTGCAGAACTGCTGGTAGTTTCGAACCACTGACCTTTTCGTTAGCAGTCGAGCACCCTAACCACTTCATAAATATCCCTGCTAAATTTAGCTAAGGAATGTCTGCATAGTTTTTGCTTGTGATTTGCAAGTGAATCTGTTGTCTAGTCTTTTCGTTTTCCCTGCTTTTGATTATCAGCATAATTAATGAGTCTGACACAAGGCCTCCAAAGAAAGGCTTTCTTTCTGCCTCATCTCTCCTGCTATCTCCAGATCCTGGCACATTGCTGACATTTAGAACATGACATGCCTGGTGAGTGCTTATTGGGCAAACCTCAAAAGACATGTCTTCCATATTTTCCCACAATATTTATTAAAATATATTAAAAAAGGGGCAGAATACTTCAGCTTTCTTCCAGAATCCCTCTTCTAGTTGCTGTTAGTTGCTGTTGAGTTGACTTCAACCCACAGGGGCCTTAAGTGTAACAGAAGGAAAGCCTCCCAGTCCTGCACCATCTTCATGGTTATTGGCATGTCTGAGTGCATCATTGTGGCTACTGTGTCAATCCATCTCATGGATGATTTCTCTCAATTTTGCTGACCTTCTACTTTACTAAATATGATGTCCCTTTCTAGCTATTGGTCTTTCCTGACGACCAACCTTGGTAGTTGGTATTTGTCATGGATTGAAATGTGTCTTCCCAAAATATGTGTCAACTTGGTTAGGCCATGATTCCCAGGATTGTGTGGTTGTCCTTCATTTTGTGATTATTGTAATTTTCCTGTGTTGTAAATTCCAATCTCTGCCTGTGGTTAATGAAGCTAGATTATGTTAAAGAGGATTATGGTGGGATGTAATACCCTTACCCAGGTCACATTAAGACAGGAAGCAAAGGCCCTGAGATCAGAGGGTGCCTGTTTGAGGGGTAGCAAAGAGACTGGTGTGGTTAGAGGAGAAGCAAGTAAAAGAGAGACAGGCTATACTATCAGGGAGGTAATAGGGGGTTGGGTGTGGAACCTAGGGACTTATTCAGACAAGGAACAGAGGGGCCCCCAAATCTGCAAACCAAGTAACAAGAAATGGGCCAGGGCAGGATATCTAAAAATATCCTGCAAACTTCTTTAAAGTTGCCTTTCAGAAGCAGCTGGAGAAAACCAGCCCCAAAGATGTGCACAGAACATCCACCTGTGACAGCTGTGTGACCTTCCACCAGGGGCAGTGAGGGGCTGCAGTAGCAGCCAGGGAATCGAATCCAGGAAGCAAGGGACTGTGCAGGCGCAACACCCCATAGTAAGTCCTGCTACGAATCCCAGAGGCCTCCGGGACAGGAGCCATCTTGGGAAGCTGCTGTGCGTGCACCTTAGTTAACATCTGCCCCCCTGTGCTATGAATAAACATGAATCTTTTCCTGCCCAAGAACTTTTAAAAACTTAGGCCTGTCTTTTGTTCTGTGAAAGGGGGTATGAGTTGCTCCAGGCCCTTCTCGTCTCCACTTGCAATCCTCTTCAATAAAGCTTTGATTGTGTGGAAAACTCTATGTGCCTTACCTGCTCATTCTTGACCAGTGAGAGGCAAGAACCTTACTCCAGGACCAACATCCCTGATCCAATGTAAAGGGAGTTTCCCTGGGGTGTCGCCTGCAACACCGTCTATCTCTAAAGGAAAGAGAAGCCAGCAGAGAGGAAGGGACCTCATAACACCAAGAAAGAAGCACCAGGAGCAGAATGCATCCTTTGGACCGTACTCCAGGGAAAGGCTAATGAGAAGGACCTTCCTCCAGAGCCGACAGAGAGAGAAAGCCTTCCCTTGGAGCTGACGCCCTGAATTTGGACTTCTAGCCTACAAGAGAAAATAAATTTCTCTTTGTTAAAGCCACGCACTTGTGGAATTTCTGTAATAGCAGCACTAGATGACTAAGACAGAACTTCTCTCTTAATGTGTAACCCAAATAATTTGGATTTAGCTCATTTTTCTCTTCATCTTTGCCATAGAAAGGTTTTGAAATGCTTTACAATTATCTGAATATAAAACTTTTCCACTATAGTAACAATTTCAATGGAAGAAATTAGTTTAGTCTGATATAACTTGATAATAAGAAACCCATACTGGACCCCAGTCATCTCCAGGTTCTCATCTATATGATCCAAATCCACCCTTTCTGGGCAGAATGCCTCATGAGCCCTCTTGTGGACACTTTGGCAGGGTGAAGAATTTATGGGAGCCAATTGTGAAGCTGCATTGATTCTTCACGTTGCCGCAGTAGATGACAAAGTGGGGCAGAGAGGTTGAGGTAGAGAAACAGCCACAGGAGACCTGGGAGGCTGTATCTTTAAAGCCTCTTTTTGGACTACATAAATTTCATTTTTTTAGAAAACTTTCATATGTCCAGTGTATGTTAAAAATATGTTGTTGTTTTTAGGTACTATGGAGTTGATTCCAACTCATAGCGACCCTCTGTATAGTAGAACGAAACACTGCCCCATCCTGCACCATCCTTACAATCTTTGCTATGTCTGAGCCCATTGTTGCAGACACTGTGTCAATCCATCTCATCGAGGAACTTCCTCTCTTTGAATGAACCTCTACTTTGTCAAGCGTGATGTCCCTCTCCAGCGACTTGTCCCTCCTGATAACATGTCCAAAGTGAGTGAGACATAGGAGCTTTTAAGGAGCATTCGGGTTGTACTTCTTCCAAGACAGATTTGTTTGATCTTCTGGCAGTCCATATTCTATGTCAACACCATAATTACAATGAATATTAAAAAAATACCTATTGATTATTATAACCAGGGATGTTCAAGATTGAGCCCCTGCTCTATCTTTAAGCCTGAGCGTTCTTTCTGCCAGGCTGCTCACTCTATGTTTGGGCCAAGAGGGTGCTAAGTGGGGAAGGCAGGAAATAGGGTGGAATTTCACTGTGCTCCCACTCATAGGTGGCCTCACATTAGTTAAGAATCAGTATTACTTTTTTTCTTTCTCCCTATTTATGCCATGAGTAATAACTCTGGCCACCACCTATCTGTTGGTTTATTATACTGTAGTGGCTTTCATGTTGGTGTGATGCTGGAAGCTCTGCCACTGGCACTTCAAATACCAGCAGGGTCACCCATGGTGGACAGGTTTCAGCCAAGCTTCCAGACTAAGATAGACTAGGAAGAAAGGCCTGGCAATCTGCTTCCAAAAGTTATCCAATGAAAACCCTATGGATCACAATAGAATATTGTCTGATAGAAAAAAAAAAAGTCTGATATAGTGCTGGAAAAAAGAGCTCCCTAGGTGGAAGTTACTACATAACTACCACAAAAACGGGCTCAAACCTGCCAACAATCATGAAGATGGTGCAGGACCAGGCAGCATTTTGTTATGTTGTACATAAGGTCACAATGAGTCAGAGCCAACATGATGGCAACTAACAACAACACAAATGATTCTAGAACATTGTGAGGGGCCTTAGATTTGTATCTTGGCAACATGTTTTTAAAACCAAAGAGCACGTGGCAGTGGACCAAGTCATAAGCCTCTTTCAGCATAAAACAGCAAGCATGGCCTTCTGTCTGGAGCACCTTCAGCCAGATCTGTTAACATGAAGAGCCCACTTCCATGAAATACACATGACATTTAATAACAGCTATGGTATCTCCTACATGATTTATGACTGCCTCTTCTCTATGGGTTTTGGCCAGAAAAAATTTAGATATACATGTGTCAGTTCAACAGGCTTGTAGTGTCTTTTGTTCAAGGTTCAATTGGAAGGGGCTCTCACATGCCTTAAATCTGCCCCAGTTGGGATGATTATTATCACGTCTTCCCACTCCATGGCTTATACAATGAGGAATGGATAAAAAGGCAGACAGTTCATAGGGATATTATTATTTTTATTGTCACATAGAGATCTTTCAGGCATTCTTAGATGGTTTTATGAAAAATGTTCCGAAAACATTGTTTTGTTTTGTTTTTTTTGCTGTAGAAGGCATAAAGGAGTTTCTCTTTTCTTTCTCTTCAGAAATGCTCAGAAAAGCAAGAGCATTTTGTGGTCAGAGTATCATTATAAAGCAAATTACTACTAAAATGAGCTGAATGACAGGTAATGTTATAATCTTGTTAAGAGTCCTTGCATTGTCCTATAAGTCGAACTGATTGCTTTTAATTATATAGTATTTACATAATATTTTAATTACATATTATTTTAATTACACAATATTTCATAGCCCTTCTGGAGACGAGGACTGAGTTTGGTTAATCTGCAGACTACAGCGTTTAATGGTGCCATGTGCCTCCATGAGTACTATTTGATGAGTAAGAACTCCAGAAACATTTGCTGACAAAGGCATTTATTGAATTTCACTGCTTCCCTAATTATCCACCAGATGGCAGAAGAAACAACAAGCTATTGAGCCTGAGATACTGTTGACTCTCAGATATGAGGTGGTATCAAAAGAAAAAAAATTTTTTTTTATAAAGGTAGGCAATAAATGCTCAAATATATGGCTATGATTTTATTCTTATTATACTTTCTGCATGGAAATATCTTGTAATAAAGAAAGAGTTGTATTTAGGCACTGGGTTGGAAGTTAAAAGTTAAGACAGAGAATAAAGCAAGAGATGAAAGACCAAGGGACATATTAATACTCTTTCTAGTATCCTTATGAAATGGGCAATGAGATGGGGAAAGTATTTCAGGAAGGTCTTTTTATCCACCCATTGTACCTGGGAATGTAAGGAGGAAAGACTTGATTATGAGATATGCTCTTTTATGTGATGCTGTGATGGCTCTGGGTCTTACTGGAATTACAGTCTTACTCCTATTCAGTGTTACTTTTGAGGATAACCCTTTAAATTCACCTCAATGGGCACTTAAAGAGTATAAGGAAATAAAAAGGGGCAGTCAGGGACCTGAGGGCCATGGGCCAATAAAAAGAAGAGTTTGTATTCTTACAGCAGGTAAACGTTTAACATCTTGGCATTCTCCAGGGAGGCCAAGTTTATTTAACAAGTTCTTCATCAAACTGGGGAAAATGTTTTATTATTTCTGCATAATGGATGCAAAGGGGCAATCAAAAAGACAGCATGTTTCAGTCAGAAAGCAGCTTCATTCACATGTTCATTGACGTGTCTCATCCGTACCTAAAACCAAAGCATTCCTTATGAATTCACATGGTTTGTCTTCGAGATGAACAGTCATTAGATTACAGCTTGGAGAGAAAGAGAGTTGAGCAGAAAGAGATTGTTTTGAGAACGCTCTTTTTTTTTTTTTTTTTAAGACAATCTTCCATGTGTTAGAAATGGAAACTTAATTTTTAGACAGTGGTTCTAAAATGCTTTTAATCCATGTTTGAAAAGCATATTTTTAAGAAACACATGTTTGTAAAATTTCACTTCACAGCAATTCTGTTTCTGAGAGCCATGCTTTAACCTTCCCCAGTCACCATGGCAACAGGACACAAACACAACATCCTTACCCTGAACTGGATCTATGAGGAAGAATTTCTGACTGTATGTATACTTGACCAAAGAATTGCAAAAGAATTTAATGTAATTTTAAGCGCTGTAAATTATCTGAGTGAGTCATAAAATGGAAATAGTGTGTGTGGTTGAAAAATGAAATCTCATAAATGAGCCAAGGGCAAATAGCGTTGGATTCCTCACCTCTAAAAGCCCCGCCTTGCCTTCCCTCATCTCCCTCCCTGATGGAAAGAATGTCATGGAAACTTAAAATTATTCTAAGACTTCATTTTCCGTTTTCCTAAAGTCCAAGCCTAGAAGAAATGATTTATTTTTAGGCAAATCAGAAGCCTGTAATCTGAGACACTGGTCTCGCAAAAACACTTCAGCACTTTCAATTACTGGCTGTAAATTGCTTTCCTAAAAACCGTTCTTAATGTTCACTGTGCCTTCTGAAGAAGGAGAAAACAGACTGTAATTACATGGCTATACGCTCCAAAGTGTTCCTCACACTGAATCCCCTTGAAGCAGGAATGGGTAAATTCCGCAACGGAGTAAGGGCCTGAACCATTCTGTCCTGGACTTTGAATAACATCTTGACAGGAAGCAAAAAGCGAGCCCGCTTTGGGTACGATAAGGGTAACACCGGGTGAGATTCATGTGGGTGAGGGAGTTTTCCTGGGCAGGGGCGCAGAGCCGCGGAAGAAAAGGAAGCGTGAATGCAGGAGAACAGCCTGGCAGGGCACCCTGCACAGATGCTTCATAAATTTTGCTTTTTGATTTGACTGAGTGATCAAAGTGTGGTGTTAGTGTCAAGCAGCCTTAGCACCATGGCCCCTGAAAGCCTTTGGCAATCCAGAAGTCAGCTTATTCGGGGGGGCAGCCTGTCGGAAGAGATGCAGTGCCCTTGAGCTTGACTGAGTGGGCAGCGGGGCCGGCCGCGGGAGGCGCTGAGCCCGGGCGTCCCGAGCGTCAGCGGCCGCCTTCCTTGGACAGAAACCTGTGTTGAGTGCCTGCTGGGTCAAGAGCACAGCCTTGGGTGTATTTTTGAGACTCTGTGGGAGTTGCTGCCACTCAGCACCTCAGTTTTCTGATGTCTAAAGGAGAAGAGTAATACTTACGTGCACACTCTACCTCAGAAAATTGTGTGCTGCTAAGAATATCTTAAAAGCAGATGTAAAAATACAAGGTCCTTTTTTTTTTTAACCACTATTTTTTTTATTGTAATTTTTATGTGGTAAAATACATGTAACAAAAAGTTTGCCATTTTAGCCATTTTTAAGCTTACAATTCAGTGACTCTTATTTCAGCGCATTGTCAGCCATCACCACTATCCATTTCTAAGAATTTTTCATCACCCTATAGAGAAACTCAGAACTGCTTCAGTAATAACTCCCATTTCCTCCTCCTACCCCTCCCCCCATAACCACTAATAATTTTTTTTTATCTCTATATATTGCCTATTCTAAATATTTCATGTAAGTGGGGTCGTACAGTGTTTGTCCTTTTGTGGCTGCCTTATCTGACCCACAGAAATATTTTCAAGGCTCATTCATGTTGTAGCATACATCAGAACTTCATTCTCTTTATGGCTGAGTAATACACCATTGCATGTATGCACCACATTTTGTTTATCCACTCATCTGTTGATGGACAGCTGGGTTGTTTCCAACAAGGTCTTTTTCACAGAATGTTCTTCTCCAGCATCCTTCAAAGAGGAGGCACAGCCGAATGGAAAGAATGTTGGCCTCAGGCCAGAGAAGTAAATTCAAGTTCCAGCTGGGCAAGAACGAGCTGTGAGACCATGACAAAGGTCCCTCAGCTTCTCTGGGGTTCAGTTTTCTCATCCGCAAAATTAAGTTGCCGGTCTGGATGACCTTCCATGGAATAAAATTTTATTATATAGAGAAAATTAAGAAAAGAATTGAGATCCTAGTTTCCCTTGGAAGGTAAGTTTTACTTCTGACTCCCTCAAATAATACTCGAGACATCTTGAAAAAGGGGAGAGGCATTTGTATTCCATTTTTCCAGTTAGGTTTAGAAAATCAGAGTAAAAGTCAACCCAGTTTACATGTTAGGTATAGAAAATTAGAGTAAAAGCCAACCCAGAAACATGCCCTAGAGCGGGAAGGAGAGGAAGACAAGTGCTGCCATATATTAAACAGCCGTCCTATCTCTATCTCCAACCTGCCCAGCCCACACAACCCTGTCCAGGTAAAACCCCTGGAGGTAGGCATCAACCAAAGAGCCGTGTGCAGGAAGGGTGTAACAACTGGCTGGGGAAGAGATAAAAAAGAGAGAGATAGACATTACTGCTGATTACTTAAGTACAACTTTCAACACTTTTTCAATGCAAAAAACGTGTGTGTACATACTAATTAAGAAGTCTTGTAAAGGTCTCACCTTCTTGCCAGTGGTCTCCTCCCTCTCTGTTTCTACAGTTAATCTCTCCCCATAAGTTACAAACCCAGTGAAACACAGACTGAGACTTGAAATGGTCAGGGCTGTCTTTTAGATGTTCTTCTTGGGGTGAACACTCTTTCTACCCTTGACCCCTGCCCTACTGCCCCCACCATCACAAAAAATAAGGACTGAACTAGAGAATTCTAACAAGTTTGTGGAATTGTAAATTTCTGCACTTTTCACAAATGCTTCTGTTTCCATGACAAATTTTTCTTTTCATGAGAAAAGAACATTTTTAAAAGATCAAAATTAAAGCACTTGGAGACTTAATAATAGATGGCAGCTCTGGCAAAATATTAAAATGGAATACCACTGTATGTATCTAAAATAGTTTCTAACATTTTTGAAATTCCTCATGTACTTGAAACTTGCTAAGTTAAAGTTCAGCATTCCCCTTGTGTATTTCCTTCTATTGGCACAGAGCACAAAAAGGGCAAATATTTTCTGAACTCTTTGGTGATGCAATGAAATCTTGAGAGGGTTCATTGAGAGGGATTATGGCTGAGAGGTATTTTATGCTGGAGAGGTGATTGTTATTTTCACATGGAGCAGAGAAGCTATAGCTACATTAAAACATATGTATACATGGAAACCCTGGTGGCGTAGTGGTTAAGTGCTACGGCTGCTAACCAAGAGTTCAGCAGTTCAAATCCACCAGGTGTTCCTTGGAAACTCTATGGGGCAGTTCTACTCTGTCCTATAGGGTTGCTATGAGTCCGACCACGAGTTGGAATCAACTCGATGGCAATGGGTTTGGTTTTTTTTAGTATATGTGTATATACAGAGAGAGAGAGTGTCAGAGAGATAGAGAGATAGCGGGAAAGAAATATACACACAGTAATATACATATAAGGAGCCCTGGTGGCAGAGTGGTTAAGCACTCAGCTGCTAACTGAAAGGTCAGTGGTTTGAACCCACCAGCAGCTCCGTGGGAGAAAGATGTGGCAGTCTGCTTTTGTAAACATTTACAGCCTTGGAAACCCTGTGGGGCAATTCTACCCTGCCCTATAGGGTATCTGTGAGTCAGAACTGACTTGATGGCAGTGACTTTGGGTTTTAATGTACATACATATCCTGTATGTATATATACATACACACACAAACACATCATATATGTCTGTGTGTGTATATATATATATACACACACACACACACATATGTATATATTGGAAACCCTGGTGGCGTAGTGGTTAAGAGCTATGGCTGCTAATCAAAGGTCTGCAGTTCGAATCCACCAGGTACTCCTCGGAAATCCTGTGGAGCGGTTCTACTCTGTCCTATAGGTCGCTAAGAGTTGGAATCGACTCGATGACAACGGTTATGTATATATCATCATCATCATTCCTTTTTGCCTTCCCCATGATTATTCTCTAGTTACACAAAGATTTTACTATCATCAATTTTTTTGCCAATTTTTTTTCTGTAATTTTAACATCCATTTTGTTTCACCTCCTAGAAACTGTTATGAATGATAAGTGATAGATCCTAATTTATATTACAAATCAAGTACAGACAGGATGATATACTTTGGGGAGATCTGGTTGGAAGTACAGACAGGATGATATACTTTGGGGAGATCTGGTTGAAAATACCCAGACCGTCACCACCACCAACACCATGAACTATACTACACACACACGGCCACATTAACTGCAATGACAAAAAACAAACAAAATAAATAATAAGAAACTCTCTTCTCCTCAGTCCTCATCTTGTGTTTCTATGCCTGACCTTTTACCACTACATCAAGAGATAATGTTCTTATGGGATAAGATTCCTATTCTTGGCCATACCTTTATATAAATAAAATAAAAGGCAGCCCATAATCAGTTATTTGCAACTGTGAATGATTTTATCACAGTTTCTAGTCCCTGAGAGGATGGGCCAGATAACTTGTTATGGAAGCACTTTGAAGCAGTGGGGGAGGGGGCGTAGGTTAGTTTAAAAAAAAAAAAATTGTCAGTAGGAAGAACATAGAAGGAAGGAAAGAGAGAAGGGGTTGAAGAAAAACTTCAGAAAAAATGACCTTACCCTGGAGATGGAGGTGGGTAGATTTCAGGGTGAAGAAACTGGGGCTGTCATTAATTCGCCTCCCTGCAGTAAACTGATCTGAGAGACATGTTCAATAGTATATGGAATCTAACAGAACTGAATCAGAATCTTAGCTCCCCTGGTGGCACGGTATTTAAGAGCTGGGCTGCTAACCAAAGGGTCAGCAGTTTGAATCCACCAGCTGCATCTTGGAAACACTATGGGGCAGTTCTACTCTGTCCTATAGGGTCTCTATGAGTCAGAAACTGCTCCACAGCAAAGGGGTTTAATATTAGTTTTGTTTTCCTGAACCAGATTAAGACTCTCTACGATCCTTAGGTTATTCATCTGTAAACCAATACAATTATCTACATCGTTAAATTGTTTTGAGGGTTATGTTAGCTTAAATGATAAATACAAAGGATTTAGTTCAATTCCTTTAAAAATAATTGTTATTTTCATTAATTTATAATTTCCTAAGGATAATCACTATGTTCATATAACCGTGGGAAAGAATTTTGAAACATCTCCTGTTTAAGGAATGGTAACCCAATGAATTTCTTATTCTAAGCATTAACCAAACATCTGAAGGGAAACTATCTGTAAAACAATGCACAAAGTCAATGTCCAAGAATGGAGAAATAAAAAGTAAATTATGGCATGTTTATGCTATAAGACAGACTTTAGATTTAAAGACACAAATTAGTTGAAAGTAAAAGAATGGAGAAAGGTATGCTATATGGTATGCAAAGAGCAACCACAAGAGAGCCAAAAAAGTTGTATTAGTATCAGACAAAATAGATTTTAAGACAAGAAACATTCTTGAAGACAAAAAGGACATTTAATAATGATTAAAAAAGCCAATAGAGCAGGAAGATTTAGCAATTATAACTGTATACGCACCTCATTATAGAGTGTCAAAATGCAGGAAGTAAAAATGGACAGAATTGATAGTAGAAATAGGCAATTTAACAATTATAGTTGGAGATTTAAATAGTCTGTTCTCGTTAATTGATAGAACAACTAGAAAGAAAGGAAGGAAGACATGAACCACACCGAGGGTGGTGCAAATGGTTAAACATTTGGCTACTAACAGAAAGGTTGGAAGTTTGAGTCCACTTAGAGACACCTAGGAAGAAAGGCCTAGTAATCTACTTCCAAAAAATCCACCATTTAAAATGCTATCAAGCACAGTTCTACTCTGACACACACAGTGTTGCCATGAGTCAGTAATTCAACAGCAACTGTTTTTTTGGTTTGTTATTTTTTAATCAATCAACTTGATCTAACTGACATATATAAAACACTCCATCCAATACCAACAGAATACACATTCGTTCTGAGTGCACATGGAACATTTTCCAGTATAGATCTTATGCTAGGCCATAAAACAAGTACTAATAAATTTAACAGGACTGAAATCATACAAAGTATATTTTCCACTACGACGAAAATTAGAAATCAATTATCAAAAGAAATCAGGGAAATAACCAAATATTTGGAAATTAAACAGCACAGTTTTAAATAATACATGGGTCAAAATCAAAAGAGAAATTAGAAAATATTGTGTTCTTATAAAAAAACAAGAACATAGCATATCAAAATTCATGGGATGTAGCTAAAGTGCTTAGAGGAACATTTATTCTTACATTAAGAAGGAAAAAAGATCTAAAATAAATAATCTAATTTTACATCATAAGAATCTTGGAAAAGAAGTACAAATCAAATCCAAAGGAAGTAAAAGGAAATAAATAAAAGATCTGATTGGAAATTAGTGAAATAAAAAAACAATAGAATAATAGAGGATTTCAATTACACTAAAATTGAGTTCCTGGAAAGCATCAACAAAATTGATAAGCCTTTCCCTAGCCTGACCAAAGAAAAAGAGTAGAAATAAATTACCAAAATAAAGAATGAAAGAAAGGATAACGCTCAGACCATTAAAAATTAAAAATTTATAAGGAAGTGCTGTCTATGAACAACTTTATACCAATGAATTAGACAACTTAGATGAACAAATTTCTAGGAAGACACAAATAACCAAAAGTGACTCAAAAATAAGTAGCGTTCATGTCAAGTAAAGAAATTGAATTAGTAATTAAAAATCTTTCCACATAGAAAATACCAGACTCGAGTGATTCTGGTACACTTTCTTACTTATCTAAAGGGGCCAGTATATCCCTACTATCAGTGCTAAACAGGTTTCACAAAAATAAATAAACTACAGACTAACATCTCTCTAGTAAGTCATTTTAGATTAGAAAAGAAGGAACAAAATATTTTATTCACAGATGAAATGATTTTGTATGCAGGAAAATCTAAGAAACTGAAGAAAAAAGTAATAGAAATAATAACAGAGTTTAGCGAGGTCTCAGGATACTAGATCAATATAACCTGTTACTGGCGAGTCAGTTTTGACTCAGAGCCACCCTAGAAGACAGAGTAGAAGTGCCTCATAGAGCTTCCAAGAAGAGCCTAATAGATTCAAACTGCCAACCTTTGGTTAGCAGCTACAGCTCTTAACCACTATGCCACCAGGGTTTCCAAATAAATTTATTTCTATATATTAGCATCAAAAAATACAATGTGTAATTTAAAAAAGAATTTCTCTCAGGATGACATCAAAAGGAATAAAATACTTAGGAATAAATTTTAAAAAAGAAGTCTAAGATCTGTACGCTGAAAATTACAATATTTTACTGAAAGAAATTAAATAGGAGCTAAAGAAATAGAGAGTTATACCATGTGCATGGATTGTAAAACTCAGTATTGTGAGATGTTAATTCTCCCCAAACTGACCTAGGAATTCAAAACAATACCTAATGTCATGGATTGAAATGTGTCCCCCAAAAATGTCTGTCAACTTGGTTATGCCATGAATCCCAGTATTTTGTGACTGTCTACCATCTTGTCATCTGATATGATTTTTCTGTGTGTTTTAAATCCTGCCTCTATGATGTTGGAGAGGTGGAATTAGCAGCAGTTATGTTAATGAGGCAGGGATCAATCTACAAGATTATGTTTTGTCTAAAGCCAATCTCTTTTGAAATATAAAAGAGAGAAGCAATCAAAGAGACATGGGAACCTCATACCACCAAGAGAGCAGCGCCAGGAGCAGATCATGTCCTTTGGACCTGGGGTTCCTGCACAGAGAAGCCCCTAAACCAGGAGAAGATTGATGACAAGGACCTTCTTCCAGAGCCAACACAGAGACAAATCCTTCCCCAGGAACTGGTACCCCAAATTTGGATTTCTAGCCTACAAGACTGTGAGAGAATAAACTTCTTTTTGTTAAAGCCATCCACTTGTGGCATTTCTGTTATAGCAGCACTGGATAACCAAGACACCTACCAAATTACCAGATGGCTTCTTTTATTATACACTTATAAGCTGATCTGAAGATTTGCATGGATATGCAAAGGACCTAGAATAGCCAAAACAATTTTGAAAAATGAGGAAAAAAATTAAAGGACTTAAATGCTATCTTATTTTAAAGCTCACCAAAAAGCTATAGTAGTCAAGAGAGTGCGTTATTGGCATAAGGACAGACATATAGATCAGAATAGAGAGTCCAGAAATAAACCCACCCATACATATCTGACTGATTTTCAGCAAAGGAGCTAAGATAATTCAATGGGGAAAGATAATATTTTCAACAAAAGATGCTTAAACAATTGTCTCTCCATAAAATAAACTAAAAAAGACCCATGGTGAATTTTAAAAAACTGTGATTATTATGTTAAGGGCTCTAATTGAAAAAGTAAACAATACATACATACGAACAGACAAATAACGTAAGCAGAGAGATTGAAACTTTAAGAAAGATTCAAAAGGAAATGTAATAGTAAAAGAAAACATTGTAACAGAAATGAAAAGTGCTTTTGATGGGGTCATCAATATGCTGCACAAGGCTAAGGAAAGAATCAGTGAGCTTGAAGACATATCAGTAGAAATTTTCCAAACTGAACTACAAGTATAAAATAGTAATAATAATAGAAAAGAACATACAAGAACCGTGGGACAATTTCAAAAGTTGGAATATGTATAATTGGAATACCAGAAAAGAAACTAAAGAAGAAGAAACATTTGAAGTTATAATGTCTGATAATTTTTGAAAATTGTTGACAGACACCAAACCACAGCTCCAGGAAACTCATAGAACACTGAGTGTTCTACACTTAGGCATATCCCACAAAAATCTGCAGAAAACCAAAGACAAAGAGAAAACCTTGAAAGAAGGCAGGTGTGGGGATGGAGGAGACAGTTTACCTATAGAGAAACAAAGACAAGAATTATGGCAGACATTGTCAGAAACCATGAAAGCAAGAAAAGAGTGAAGTAAGATATTTCAAGTGTTCAAAGAAAAAATACTAACCTGGAATTCTATATCCAGCAAAATTATCCTTCAAAAGTGAAGGAGAAATAATAATTTTCTCAAACAAAGAAAAACTAAAGGAATTTATCACCTGAAAATCTGCCTCGAAAGGAATGTTAGAAGAAATCTTTCAGGAAGAAGGAAAAGATATAGGTCAGGAATTCAGAGCTACATAAAGAAAGGAAGAAGATCCGAGAAGGAATAAAGGTATGATAAAATCTTTTATTTTTCTTCACCTTAGTTAATCTAAAAGATAACTGCTTAAAGTAATAACAGTAACAATATACTGGATGATTATAGCATATGGATAAGAAAAATGAACGACAGCAATGTCATAAAGGATGGGAGGGAGGAATTGGGAATACTCTGTAATAAGGTACCTGTACTACATGTGAAGTGGTATAGTGTCATTTGAAGTTGGATTTATATTAGTTATAAACATATATGGCAAACTCTAGGGCAACCACTGAAAAAAATTTTAAAAGAATATAATTGATATGCTAAGAGAGGAGATAAGATGGAATAATACGAATGCTCAAATAAAACAGGAGAAAGCAGAAAGAAAAGGGGGAAGAAACAATGGACAAGAAAAACAAATAGAAAAACGACTAAAACATGATAAAATCCCAATTATGTAGATAATCACTTTAAATATGAATGGCTAAATATACCAATGAAAAAGATTGTTAGAGTGAATTAAAGAACATGAACTAACTATATATTGTCTACAAGAAACCCACTGTAAATATAAAGACTCAGGTTAAAAGTGAAAGAATGGAGAAAGATAAGCAAAAGAAAACTGGAATAGCTATACTAATTTCAGAAAAAGCCGACTTCACAACAAGAGAAATTATCAGCTTTGGGGCATTGCATAGTGATGAAGTGGTCAACTCTACAAGAAGACATAACAATCCTTAACACATAGGCACCTGGCAACAGAACATCAAATAAGCAAACAAAATGAGGAAAAATACTTTATTGTGGTTGGAGACTTCAACACCCTTTTCAGTATTTAATAGACTGAAGAGGCAAAAAACCAGTAAGGATAGTTGACCTGAACAGCACTACTGATCAACTTGATCTAACTGACATTTATAGGACTCTCCATCCAAACACAGCAGAGTACACATTCTTCTCAAGCGCTCATAAAACATTCACCAAGATAGACATTCACCACTTTCTGGGCCATAAAACACACCTTAGCAATCTTAAAAGAATAGAAATGTACAAAGTGTGTTCTTAGACAACAATGGAATTAAACTAGAAATCAACGAACAGCAAGGTAATTGGAAAATCTGCAAATATTTGGATATTAAACAACATACTTCTAAATAACACATGGGTCAAAGAAGAAGTATCAAGAGAAATTTACAAAAAATAGCTTGAACTAAATACAAAAGAAAATACAAATATCAAAAATTTGTGGGACGCAGCAAAAGCAGTGCTTAGAGAAATTTTTTAACATTAACTGCATTAATTATAGAAGAAAATTCTCAAATCAATAATTTACTTTAGGACACAATAGGGATGTAAGCAGAAGAAAAGAAATAAAAATTTGAGCAGAGATCAATGAAATTGAAAGAGTAAAACAATAAAAGAACTCAATGAAATCAAAGACTGATTTATTGAAAAGATCAATAAAATTAATAATCCGCTAGCCAGGCTAACCAAGAAAAAGAGACGAGACACAAAAGATCACTATCAGAAATAAGGTAGGGGTCATTATTTCTTATCCCATGTATATTAAAATGACAATAAAGGAATACTATGAACAACTTTGTGCCCACAAATTCGATAACTTAGGTGAAATGGGCCAATGTCTTGAAAGGTACAAAACCAAAAAACAAGGAAAAACGGATAATCTGAATAGATCTATCTATCATCATCATCATATTTAATAGTTAGAAACTAGATACTTTATCACAGGGTCAGGAACAAGACAAGTATGTCCCCTTTAACCACTCTTATTCAACATCGTACTGGAAGTTCTAGCTAAAGCAATAAGAAAAGTATACACATTGGGAAGAAAAAAATAAAACTGCATGGTTTTCTATGTAGAAGATACCAAAGAATTGCAAAAACCAACCAGGGACCACTCAAAAAACAAGCAACAAAAAACAAATTTATCTTTTAATATATCAATTATACTGTTTAAAAAAATTTTTTTTAGTGGTTGCCATGAGCTAAAAGTAAAGTTAATATAGCAAGGTCTCAGGATACAAGGTTAATAAACAAAGGTTAATTGTCTTTCTTTATATCATCAATGACCACTGGAATTTGAAATTTACAAAAGGCACTACCATTTACAATAGCGCCAAAAGAAATGAAACGCTTAGGTGTAAAGCTAACAAAATATGCACAAGATCTATAAGCAGAAAATCACAAACCTCTGATGAATGAAGTCAAAGAAAATCTAAATAAATGGAGAAATATTCCATTTTCATGGATTGGAAGACTCAATACTGTCAAGATGTCACTTCTTCCCAACTTGATTTATATTCCACACAATCCCCATCAAAATCCCTTACTGTATAGATATCAATAAGGTGATTCTAAAAGTACATGGAAAGGTAAAAGACGTAAAATAGCCAATGCAAAACTGAAGAAGAGCAAGTCTGGACCACTCACACTACCCAATTTCAAGCCATATTATAAAGCTGCTAGAATCAAGACAGCATGGTTTTGAAGAAAGAATAAAAAAAAAATAGACATAGATAAATGTTGCATAATACAAAGCTCAGAAGTAGGCTCACACAAATACAGCCAATTGATTTTAACAAAGGAGCAGAGGCAATTCAATGGAGAAAACAGTCTTTTCAACAAATGGTGCTGGAACAATTGGACGTCCATATGCAAAAATGAATCTAGATACAGATTTTATACTTTTCACAAAAATTAACTCAAAAAGGGTCATAGACCTATATGCGAAATGCAAAACTATGAGCTTCTATAAAAGCAGGGGGAAATTTAGGCAACCTTGGGTTTGGGGATGAGTTTTTAAATACAATACCAAAAACATGATCAATGAAAGAAAAATATGTAATGTGGTATCGTGGATGGTATCCTGGAATGGAAAAAGGACTTTAGGTGAAAAGTAAGGAAATCTGAGTAAAGTATGGACTTTAGTTAACAATAAACCCGTTGCTGCCCAGTGTATTTGGACTCATAAAGACCCTATAGGATAAAGCAGAACTGCCTCATAGGGTTTCCAAGGCTGTAATCTTTACAGAAAGGAGTGCTGTTTGTGCAGTGGTTAAGTACTCGGCTGGTAAATTAAAAGACTGGCAGTTTGAACCCTCCAGTAACTCTGTGGGAGAAAGACGTGGCAGTCTGCTTCTGTAAAGATTACAGCCCTGGGATCCTATGGGGCAATTCTACCCTTCCTATACGGTCACTGTGAGTTGGAATCAACTCTAGGGCAGTGAGATTGTTTGGTTTGGTTTTTGGTTAGTCTTTACAGGAGCAGACTGCCACATCTTTCTCCCATGGAGCATCTGGTGGGTTTGAACTGACTATCTTTTGGTAAGCAGTCAAGCGCTTAGCCACTGCACCACCAAAGCTCCCTTTAGTTAATAATAGTGTATCAATATTGGTTCACCAACTGTAACAAGTGTACCATAGCAGTATATAATACCTTAATAGCAGGGAAAACATGGTGTGGGGTATATGGGAACTCTCTGAATTATTTTTTCAATTTTTTGATAAATCTGAAACTATCTTTTTTGTAAAAGTTTATTTAAAAAACAAGAAAATAATCTCTCAATTCTGTAACATAAGACAGATCAGGGAACACATACGTGGCAAAGTCTGGGATGAATTGAACTGCCCTCATAAAGATAAGTTCTAAAAAAATGTGTACCATTTGGCTCTGGAACTCAAAAATGTACTGGCTTCATGTTAAAGTGGCAGCCAGGCAAGGTTTAGAATGATTGATATTATTACCTACTTGGCAAGCATTTCTATTATTAGCTGCTGAAAAACAAAACATGGAACTCTATGTACTAGAAAATAACTAAAAAGTGATTAACTCCCATGTACTAGAAAATTCAGATTCTCCTTACTTTGCCTTTTGTATGTAGCTCTTATCTTCTAAGGAACACATGGCTGGATTTTTCTTTTCAGAGCTTCCAAGAATTATTTCTTTTAGGAAATCTGTCTTTAATAATTCCCGAGTGTCCTCTAATGCTCAAAGGCCCCCTAACTCATTTGATGCCTCAGAGGGTTTTGTTTTTATTATTTGTATGAAGAAACAATTTCAGCGAATGCTATTCCTCCCAGTACACATCTAACTAGTAGAGGAATTGGGTCTTGAACCTACTAGGTCTTCTAAATTCAAATCTAATACCCTTTCTACAGCTGCTTTGGTTTCTTAGGGCTGCCTTAACAAACTCCTACAAATTGGGTGGCTTGTAAGAAGAGAGATTTGTCGTCTCACAGTGCTGGAGGCTAGAGATCCAAATTCACGGTGCGAGCAGGGCCATGTTTTCTCCAAAGGCTCTAAGGGAAGATCCTTTCTGGTGTTTCTGGGAGTTCCAGGCATTCCTTGGCTAGAAGCTACAGTTTAAGTCTGTAGTCACATGGCCATCTTCCCTCTGTCTCTCTGGGTCGCTTCCTTTCTTTTTGAAGGGTGAGTATCACTGGGAGCATTGGAGGTTCAGTGGTAGAATTCTCACCTTCCATGTTTAGACCTGGGTTCGATTCGTGGCCAACGCACCTCATGAGCAGCCACCACCTGTCTGTCAGTGGAGGTTCGAGTGTTGCTTTGTAGAGCAGGTTTTAACGGAGCTTCCAGACTAAGACTGCCTGGGAAAAAAGGCCTGGTGATCTACTTCCAAAAACCAGCCAGTGAAAGCCTTTGGATCACAACCATCCAATCTGCAATCGATCAATCGATCATGGGAGTGGTACAGGGCTGGCAGTGTTTCATTCCATTGTGTATGGGGCCACTGTGAGTCCGGGCTGACTGGATGGCAGCTAAAAACAACAACAATAACTACTACTACTGCTCTAGTAGGACTTCATGTTAACCTATTTCCTGCTGTCACACGGTGCCGTCACACAGTAGGTGCCTAATAAACTTGTGTCAAAAAAAAAAAAAAAAGATCATGTTCACACTGAATTCTAGTCATTCATTTCCTCATTTCATTTTTTCCTCAAATGCTTTCATCATTTCTGCTTCTTGTATGGGTCTGGTCAGACTTTTATGTCTCTGGTTCCTGCTTACCTAGTGAGCAATCACTCTCCACAGTGTTTGACTCTGCTTCCACACTGCATTTCAGATTTAAACTCCTCAATCCCACACCTGACACGGAGCCCCTTGTCCCTGCCCCTGTCCTTGTGCCCTGACCACAGACAAAAATTATTAGACTGATAGAGAAGACCTATGAGCTACTTTGAGTACAGTATGTGTGCTAGTTTTAAAGGCTCACTGAAGAATGGAGTACTTGAAAATTTGCAATTATTATGAATTCTACCTCATCTATCTTCTCAGGGAGATCTTTTTACCTCATCTATCTTCTCAGGGAGATAAGCCTTAATATGCACCAGTTCTAGTGAAGAAGATGAGGAATTGGGTCATTGTTTTCAATTTCACAGTAGTATTTCACTGACCTCTAAAGATACCCACTATTAAAATGGTATAAGAACTAATTCTTAAGCAGAAGATAAGACTAATATGAAACATTAGAAGAACAAGCTTCTCTTTGGGGTAGGCCATTAGGTTTGAACCATCAAACCTGCTCAGAGACACTGAGGCACCTTGAGATGTATTAGTTCCTTGTCAGTGGGCTTTCCAAAGAAAGGCAGGGCCACCTGTGTTGGGGATGTTGTCAAAGAGAGTCACATTTCACATGGTGGGGTAGAGGGCCTGGGGAAATGGGTTAGAGTTGATAACTTGAGATCAGCTCCCTAAACTTATAAAAAAAAAAAAAATGAGATTTCATATTGGATCAATCCAGACATTTAGAATACATCTCAATTTGTGTCGCTGAATTCTCACTATTTTTATTGTGAGGCACTTTGTTAATTCTCATTGCCTTCTGCTGACAATTATGAATTTGAATCTTCTCCTCCTAGGAGGACTGAAAATATTTGTTAAATAAATGAGTATATGCAAATCCTACTTAATGCTCCACTTCATTGACTCATAACCACATCCAGCTTTTGTATTCCATTCTGAAGTCTGTTCCTCACCTTCTTCCTCATCTTAGTAAATGCGTCTTTGTCCATCTAGTTGCTCAAGCCAGAAACTTGGCAGTTGATCTTGATTCTTCTTCTCCCCATCACACCCTCTTATTGAATCCATCAGCAAATCCTGCATGTTCCAAAATACATCCTCCATTCCCTTATTTCCATCTCCTCTGTCAATGTTCTACTTTAGTCCACCATCATCTTTCACCTGGAAGACATAAATCACCTCCTGACTGCACTCCTTCCTTTCACTCTTGTTCCCCTCTAATCCATTCCCCACATAGAAGTCCATGATCTTTGAAAATTTTAAAGAAAACCATGCTATTCCCCTGCTATTTACTGGCTTCCCAGGTGCAACCCATAAACCCAAACATAGCCTGTCTCCTCCTTACTACTCTAGTCCCACCTCCTACCATTCTGCCTTTCTCTCACTTGGCTTTAGCCACACTCGCACCATCTTTATCTTAGGTCCATGAATGTACCATGCTTTTTCCTTCCTTCTGGTCTTTGCTGTTCCCTTTGTCTGGAAAGAGTCCCTGGTGGGACAGTGGTTAAATGCTCAGCTGCTAACCAAAAGGATATAGAGCTCCTAATGTTTTAGGCCAACTCACTAATTTGTAGACACTTCCTTCTTTTAAAGGGCTCTATGACTTTTTACTAATGAATTCACGTCCACATAAAATCAGAAAGGATAAGAATTTGGCCCAAGTGTGTACTTATGTTGGATCGCCTTCCAAGAATACTTTAAAAAATAAAATGCAGCCACCTGTGACATATTAAGACTGCTAACGTACTCATTGACATAAATACCTAAAGGGTTTCTACAGCAGCTGGAACATGGCTCAAAGATGTTTTGTATATGCTTTTTAATGTACTTCTGAAGTGACTTCATAAAATTGCCATCACCAGTGGAACTGAGGTTTTGTTTAACTCGCCTAGTCCTCATCTCCCACCACTGCTGATGCAAGTAATTACTAGCGCTGTCTGTATGTCTTGAAGATAAAAATCAAATCCCAGATAAGGTACCAATTGAGAGGCAAGACTTGAAAAACTTGAGCCATCAAAACCCACATGTCTCTGGCCACACCAGTTAGAGGTAAAAATAAGGCCACAGCAACTCTCACAAAATAGCGTTTCTTTGACTCCACCCTCACCCCCTCCGGAGAATCTGCTAAACACAAAAAACCAGTTGCCATGAAGCCTGTTCAAACTCATGGTGACCCCATATTGTCAGAGTAGAACTGTGCTCCACAGGGCTTTCAATGGCTGATTTTTTAGAAGTAGTTTACCGGGCCTTCAGTCTGAGATGCCCACTGGTGGACTCAAACCTCCAAACTTTCAGTTAGCAGCCAAGCATGTTAACTACCCAGGGACTCTGTGGAGAACTTATAGCTCCCACAAATTCTTTCCATATGGTCCTAGGAGGCCCCAAGGGGTCTCCTTGAGGGAACAAAAGACTAACCTCCTTGGCTCCAATGGGGCCCCAGCCTGTTCAGTCTAACTTGGCGCTGTCTCTGCCTTGACCAACCTGTGGTGAGAGCTCTGCCTCTACTGCCCACCAGAGATGCTGACTATTGTTGTTGTCCCCACCGAGGCTGATGATGACCAAGGCAGAGGGAGCTGGTGTCTGGGCCACCGCTATACCATCCTCAGAATCACCTTTCCACTCCATCCCACCCCCATTGTCCTTGAGCTTTGTTCAATTATGTTTGTTCTTTCAGCCAGAAATTTTTATATTAAGCATCTACTTTGTGCTGAGCACTAAAATAGGCTCCTGGTGTGCACCTATGAGCAAAACGAGCATCAGGGTGCTTACATTCCAGTGTGCGGACTGACAGTAAAAAGTGAACAAATTAATAAACAACTCCATACATGAAGTGCTAACAAGGAAATTGTCAAGATGCTGTGATAAGGAATAAGAGTTGACGGAGTGGTCAGGAGGTGCTTTGTTCAGGAGGTGACATTTAAATTGAGACCCAAAGGATAGAAGGAATACTCTAAGGAGCAGAGTGAAGAGTTTTCCAGATGAAAAACAAAAACAGAAAACAAACAAACACTGCCATTGAGTCCTAGTGACCCTATAGGTCAGGGTAGAACTGCCCTGTAGAGTTTCCAAAGCTGTAATCTTTACAGAAACAGACTACCACATCTTTCTCCTTCGGAGCAGCCGGTGAATTCAACTGCCGACCTTTTGATTAGCAGCCAAGCACTTAACCACTGCACCACCAGGGATCCTTTCCAGACAAAGGGAACAGCAAAGACCAGAGGGAAGGAAAAAGCATGGTACAATCATGGACCTAAGATAAAGTTGGTGTGAGTGAGGTTAAAGCCAAGTGAGAGGGAGACAGAATAGTAGGGGGTGGGACTGGAGCAGTAAGGAGGGGTCAAGCTATGTTTAGGATTGTGGGTTGTACCTGGGAAGCCAGTAAATAACAGGAGAATAGAATGATTTTCCTTAAAGTTTGCAAAGATCATCTTGACTGCCATATGGGGAATGGATTAGAGGAGAACAAGAGCGAAAGGAAGGAGTGTGGTCAGGAGGTGATTTACATCTTTTAGGTGAGAGATGATGGTGGACTGAAGTAGAACATTGACAGAGGAGATGGAAATAAGGGAATGGAGGATGTATTTTGGAACAGGCAGTATTTGCTGATGATGGATTCAATAAGGGGGTGTGATGGGGAGAAGAAGAATCGAGATCAACTGCTCAGTTTCTGGTTTGAGCAACTGGATGGATGATGATGCGTTTGTTAAGATGAGGAAGAAGGTGAGGAACGGATTTCAGAAAGGAACACAAAAGGCTTTGACATATTAAGCTGAATGTGATTATGAGTCATTGAAGTGGAGCATTAAGTAGGCATTTGCATATACTCATTTATTTAACAAATATTTTGCATCCCCGTTGTGTGTAGATGGTCCCTGGGTAGTGCAAAGGATATGTGCTTGACCATTAACCTAAAGGTTGGCAGTTCCATTCTACCCAGTGACGCCATGGAAGAAAGATCTGACAATTGACTTCTGTAAGATTATAGCCACTGAAAACCCTATGGAACAGCTCTACTCTGACACACACGTGGGGTCACCATGAGTTAGAATTAACCAATGGCAATGAATACTGTGTGCAGAAACAGGGATAGATTCTGGGAGTAAATAATCAAAACAGAGATGGTCGTTGACTTCATAAGGTTTACAAGCAAGCAGGAAGGACAGACATTGAATAAGTAACTAAGCGTGATATATATACTGACGTAGACATCAGGGGCCTGGATGGGGGCAGAACAAGAGAAGCTGACATTTTGGGTGCCTAGTAAAGGCTTCCTAAGGAGGTGATGCTTAAGCTCAGCTCTGAAACAGAAATAAAATTAGCTCAATCTAAAAGTGCAGGATACATGTGCAGAGCATTTGTAGAGGCCTGGAGGCAGGCAAGATTAGGTCTTTCCAGGAATGAGTCTCATAGTATTAATTCTTTCCCAGAAGGTTCTGACTCCTCATGAAAGCAGGCTGTAGCACCAGGGTTCCAGGCGTGCAGGAGTGGCCATACAGTATCGTCAGCTTCTGCTCAAGCCAGGGTTCCTACTATACCATGTTTAAAAGATCCAAGTCCATTCTTTCAATCAAAAATTTCTGAGCACCTTCTATGTATTGTGGGGGCTGGGTGAACTTCTTGCCTTCAAGAAAGAACTTGTCATTTAGTGAGGGAGTCACGAAAGTGTTATATCAAAATGATGTATAAAGCACTTTGGGGATTTTGGAGAGTGTGACTTACTCTCTGTGGGGCCATGGAGAAGCCATCACAGAGGAAGAAGAGGGAGAAAGAAAAAGAAATGGCGGAACAGACACAGGAATTAGCACATGGAAAATGTAAGAGAAAGAAAAATCATGTGTTTGGGAAATGGGAAGAAATTTCAGGGAACCAACCATCCTTATAGATTTGGTTTACACAATGAACACAACTAATTAGCTCTCTTGAACACACTTTCTTCATCCTTAGCCCTCTCAGAAAACTTCTCTGCATCTCTCAATGGCTGATTTTGTAGTTGGTGAGTTTCTTCAAGGAGATGCTCTATTGCTGAAAGCTAATGAAATGATGTGAAGCGTGATGATGATGGAATAAAGAAAGGACAAGCCCTGCCAGCGACCAAGCTGAACACCACAAAGCTTTACTCTCACTCACCTCTGCATTTCAGTCACCTTCACAGGTGGCCAGAAGGTAAATAGGAGAGCAACTTTCTCCTTAGCAGCACAGACAAGTCGTCAGCTTGACAGTGCCTCTGCCCTCCTTTCCAACAGAAAGACACCTGGCCTTTTGTTAGGTCTCTATATTCCGCTCCCCCCCCCGCCGCCCTCCCCAAGACCAACATGAGAACATCTGTCATTTGTTAACTTTCCAAGCACAGCCTCCTCCCTTGTCTGCCTGGAAAAATCAATTTGCTTTTGGCCATTTCTTAATTAAAGTGGCATTGCATAAAAACTAATTAAAAAACTTCAGTAACTCCAACCTGATAGAAAATGAAGGCAAGAAAAGAAAAAAAGAAAAAAAATGGGCGTGGAATGAGGAGACTCCTAGAAAAAGGAAATGAATCTATGTGAGGAGTTATTTCCCAGTCATCCCCCATATTAATCATGGCTTCCGACGTCAGCATCAGAGACCACAGCTGAGTGATAATTAGGATCCAAGCAATCTTTCCAAAAGGAGCACAAGATGAAACGTTACTAGGCGAAGTTTTGTTTTTCTGGTTTTTGTTTGTTTTTATCCTAGAGATGGGCTAAAGTTTCTTGAATTTGAAAAGGAGGAACATTAAACACGAAGGCCGTGGGTCAGGAACAGTAAGGGCTGGGACAGCAGAAAGCTCAAGCACAGACTTTCTCATGTCTATCGGAAGAGTTTTTTTTTTTTTATTGTTAGCTGCCATTGAGTCTGCTTGACTTGCAGCAACCCCGTGTAGAAAAGAACAAAACATTGCCAGGTCCTGTGCCGTCTTCGCAATCACTGCTGTGCTTGGTCATTATTGCAGCCACTGCAAATTTTGAGTGCCTCCCAACCTAGGGGACTCATCTTCTCACACTGTATCAGACAATACGCTATTGTGAGCCATAGAGTTTTCATTGGCTAATTTTTGGAAGTCAATTGCCAGAACTTTCTTCCTACTCTGTCTTAGTCTGGAAGCTGTGCTGGAACCTGTTCACCATGGATGATCCTGCTGGTATTCGAAATACCAGGGGTATAGCTTCCAGCATCACAGTAACACACAAGCCACCACAGTATGACAAACTGACAGACAGTGGTGAATTTGAAGGGCCTAGTCACTTAAAATTAAAATACTCCAAAAATTACTTATTGAATTTGATTTTTCTTTTCCTTAATTCGATAAATATTCTGTAACAGCGAATTATGCACTATGCCCTATTTTAGGCACTCAGAATTCAACATTGAATGAAGCAAAATCCCTTGGAGGTTTTATTATGGTTGGGAGACAGATAATAAATAAAATAACTCATGAAAACATAAATAATGGCACATAGTAAGTGTTATGGAATAAAATGAAATCTGCGGACTGCAATGGCAGGGGAGGGGGCAGAGATATTTTAGATGGAGTTTTCAGAGAAGTCCTCTCTGAGGTGACTTCTGAGGAAAGCCCTGAGGGAAGTGAGGGAGGAGTCATGTGGACAACTCAGAGAGGTCTCCGGAAGTCCCTGCAAAAGAGGAAACAGCATGGGTGTGGTGGAGGCTGGTGTGGCTGGAGTGAAGTGAGGAGGAGCTTAATAAGAAGGAGGCGAAAATGATGGCTGGGGCCAGATCACCATTGTAAAGAATTTCTGGGGGGTGCAAACAGTTAACAGATCACTAACTGAAATGTTGAAGGTTCAACTCCACCTAGACATGTCTCAAAAGAAAGGCCTGGCCTTCTACTTCCAAAAAAGTTAGCCACTGAAAACCCTGTAGAGTACAGGTCTACTTGGACACACTTGGGGTCACCATGAATCAGAAATGACTCCATGGCAACTGGTAAGCCATTGTAAGCACTTCAGATTTTATTCCAATTGTGATGAAAAACCATGGGAAGGTTTTAAGCAGAGTGTTACATTGTCTTTCTGACACTTTCACAGAACAATTCTTGCTCATGTGTGGTGAATGAAGTGCAGGGCAGCCTCCTGCGACCAGAGATATTGTAGCAGAGTGGCAGAGTAGATGGTGAGATGTGATTACTTAGAAAAAATTTTTAGGTGGAACCAACAGAATTTGCTTAAGGGATGAAAGAAGGGTATAAGAGAAAAAGAGGAATAAAGGCTAATTTCAAGTTGTAGGGTTAAACAATTGGGTGACTGTAGTTGCCATTTAAGGAGCCCTGGTAGCTCAATGGTTAAGCACTTGGTCATTAACCAAAAGGTCAGCGGTTTGAACCCACCGGCCACTCTGTGAGGGAAAAGTCCTGGTGATCTGCTCTTGTAAAGGTTTCAGATTAGAAAACCCTATGGGGCAGCTCTACTGTGTCTTGTAGAGTCAGTGAGTCGGAATGGATTTGATGGCACACAATAATAAAAAAAAGTTGCCATTTACTGAGATAGAAAAACAGGAGAAACAGCAGAATTGGGTAAGAAATTAAGAGTTGGTTATGGACGTGTTACAAAATGTCTATTAGGCGTTGAAATAGAGATATTGGGTAGGTTCTTAAAAGCCTAGAATTCAGTGTAATTTTGGGGACCAGAGGTGAAATCTTTCAGTCATGAGCACAGATTCACCATTATCTTAAGTATCATTAAAAAAAAAAAAAAACTACTGCAGTCGAGTCCATTCCGACTCATAGCAACCCTATAGGACAGAGTAGAACAGCCCGATAGAGTTTCCAAGGAGTGCCTGGCGGATTCGAACTACTGACCTCTTGGTTAGCAGCCATAGCACTTAACCACTATGCCACCAGGGTTGCTAATAAAACTGACATTGTATTTTCTTATTACATTTTTTATTTAAGATGTTTTGAAAGAGCTCCTTTTAAACTAATTTAAGTACAGAATTTTATCATATAACACTCATGTATACTTAAAAGCAAAATTCATGCAAAATAAATTGGTTAAGATTTTCCTACCACTTCTTAAATCCAGATGCTTCTGATTTACTTTTTACTTTATAGTCACCAGTATCTGTTTTCTCAGTTAGCAACCTCCTCTGAGCTATCGAGAACATCAACAATGCGACATTTCTTTTTTAAAAAAAAAAATTGCTTTACTCCTGTCTCCACAATTCATCTCCAGCTACTTATACTCATTCTACAAGGTCTTTTACTGGTAATTTTATGATTTTACCCAAAATCATCAATTGAAGGTTTTCATAAAACAACCAGAACTCCTATTTCTTCCTTAAATAGCCTTTAATGGTTTGTTGACTGAAACGTACAGGCATGCCACCAGGAATAATATCAATATCTAGCATGCATGTGAAAAAACAACTGTGTCACAACTTCCATCTGGCTGACAGCAACTGTTAAATGCTGAGGTCGTTAGATGCATCCTGACATCAGAGATATTAAATTGTGAAAAATAAATGCTGTATGAGTTTACTACGGCTGCCGTAACAAGTTACCACACATGTGGTGGCTTAAAACAACAAATGTATGCTCTTACAGTTTCTGGAGGCCAAAAGTCCAAAACAGTTTCACTGTGCCAAAATCACGGTGTTGACAGGGCTGTGTTCTCTCTGAAGGCTTTAGGGAAGAATCCATTTCCTTGCCTTTTCCACCTCTGAGAGCTGCATTCCTTGCATTTCTTGGGTTGTGACCCCTTCTTTCACGTTCAAAGCCAGCTGCATAGTACCTTACTACAGTCATCACGTTGCCTTCTGGCTTTGAGGTCAAATCTCCCTCTCCCTTTTGTGAGGACACTTGTGATTACATTTAGGGTCCACCTGGATAACCCAGATAATCTTCACATACCGAGGTTCCTAATCACATCTGAAAAATTCCTTCTGTTTGCCATATAAGGTAACATTCACAGGATCCAAGGATTAGGACCTGGATATTTTGTGGAGCTATTATTTGGCCTATCGCAGCATTGCAGACATAAGGAAATATGTACATGGCATTTAAAGTCATGAATCTGGATATGATCATGGAGGGAGTGAGCATGAATAAAAGAGAATAAAGTGGAATCTGAAGACTTGCTCAAGAGCACTCTAATGTTCAGAAGTCAAGAAAAGGAGAGGACCAACCAGCCCATGAAATTTGAGGCAAGCTAGGCAATTATGTCTCCCTGTAGCCAATTAAAGTTTTTCAAAATGTGGGGAGTTATCATCTGCATCAAATATTACTAAGTAAGATGAGGATGTGGAATTGACTATTGGATTCGGTGCCTTTGTTAAGAACAGTCTAAGAGAAGTGAGGAGCACAAGAGCCTGGTTGTGGTGGGTTGAAGCGAGAATGGGCGGAAAGGGAGTAGAGAGAACAAACATAAAAAACCCAAGTTTTTCTGTAAAGAGAAATGAGGTGGTAATGGGAGGGCCAGTGTTTTGCCGGCCCTTCATAACAGAAGGGGAATAGAGCTAGAAGGTTGAGTAGACAGACTGATGATAATTATGGACAGTGAATTTTAAACCTAGTAAGGAGGTATGTGGCAAACGTGAAGGGGGTGATGAACAGTAGGGGTAGGGCCAGTGAAGTAGATGTTTTATTGATGAAGAATTGTTAAAGTTGAGTACCAGAAAGAACATGATGATCAGTAACAAGGTTATTATCCCACAAATTAATTTGTGTGTTTTTAGTAACTGATGGCCAAGGACTAAGATTATGTTGATATCTCACTGTATTCAAATCATAAATAGAATATAAATCATAATTACAAAAACTACACTCAGTTTGATTCTTTCTTTCTCAACCTTTCAGTTTTTAATTGTTTCATTTCCCCATGAGAAATTACTAATAGCTCTTGGTACAATTATTACGAATTATTTTAATGAAATCATTATTTCATCCTTATCAATTTTCACATGACTCTTCTAAAATAAAATTTGAAAATTCATTCTAAAAGAATCTTTGAGGTAAATTGTCTTCTACGTAAATGGTTACTTGACAAGAGTATCTAGATACACATTATTATCCCTCGAGATTTTGAGAAAAAGATAACAAGAGTATTAATTATTTATTGAGGATCTATTTATATCAGTTATCTTGCTAGGAAATTTCTGTGCATACTTACAAGGCAGGTATTATTTTCATTTTATAAATGAAAAAGAGGCTCAGGCAGCATGACCAATACCACGGAGCTGGTAAGTAAAAGAACCTGGGAATTTGAACCCTAGTTGCTATGACTCCAAGATTACTTCTTGTTCTTTCACTCTGCCTCTGGATTTCTTCCATACATTCCCTGATACCACCTGCTTAATAAGTTGGAGCATCACTTTCCAGTGTGTTAACATTTGTGTGTGTGTGTTTGTTTACAGCTTAGTGGTTTGCCATAGGTTTAACCCAGTTAAAGAGTCCAGAGGTTGCATTTGTTCGTTTCTTCTCTTATTCACTCATTTCACATAACTGCCCTTACTACATATTGGCACAGAATAGCACTTTCCACCAATACTAACATACCATGCTGCCTTTCATCGTAACTGATGCACCTCTGATGTTTCAATAGCTGAGGAAAAGGAGTTACTAAGCTCTACTGCTTTATCTCCAAAATTAAGCAGACACAGAATGATTAATATCATCTGCCTCCCAATCGACTTCTCCTTTTACGAAATCACACTAAATATCAGACTGCTGACTGATAAATGGTTACATTTTTAGAATTACAAAGATATTTCCTAAAAATAAATGGGCTATTAATGGTTTTCTCCTACGCACACCTACACTATTATTAGAGATTGTTTTCCAGTGCCCTACCCTTTGGTTTCAGCTAACATCTTACTAGTAATATAATCTCATGGTTTGTTTCTTCCCTCCTATGATCTGATGTCTAACATGACCACATTGTGGTCATTTATTAAAAATGTGGTTGTTACGTAGTAGGTGTCCTAGCTCCAGGTTATTATTTTAATTGACAGAAATATAACAATTCATTAATATTATAATAATCTTTCATCAAAAATAATATTTAGAAGTAAAAGAAATATAAAAATTCATTTACCTTTTTAAAAAGTCATAGGCTAGCTTGTATTAAATCAACTTTCCCTCTGATAACATCAATGAAAGCTGGTCAAATACTAAAAAGCAGCAATTTGAAGGCACTAGAGAACAACAAAGAGAGAAAGGAGTTAAAGGATAAGTATTCTGGAAAGAAGCAAAATACAATGAAGCAAATTATATTCTCTGTTGCTTCTCCTCTTGAGACATTTCATCATTCCTAAATTGTGTAGGATGAAAGGATTGAAGACAAACAGAAAGGCACAAAGAATTTCAAAACCTCAGCAAATTTTTTTTGGTATTATGGTTCTGGGCTCAACTAAGAATGAGAGGTAATGGTAAAAATTCTACTCTTTGTGTTGAGACCCTAGAAGGACTATACCCTAAGAGTAAAAACAAACTGGAAATAGACAATACCTCACAAAAGCGGAAACTCAGTTTTGATTCTTCCCAATCCTGATTGAATCAAGGTAATATCTCTCTACTGTATTTGCCTGCCAGAAGAAAAAAAAAATCCTTTATAAAAGAACATAACAGCATCAAAACCTCTACAGTTTTTTACAGGTTATAGCCATTATTCAATTGAAAATTACCAGTCATGCCTGATAACAGGACCAAACGATAACCAAGAGATAAAAATTAAATAATAGAAATGGATCCACAGTAATCCAGATATTGGAGGGTCCAAAAAGACAACTAAAATTAACTGTGACCAATGTGTTTAAGAACATATGATAAATGGAACACAACCCCTAATTATAAAGACTACACTCAGTTTGATTCTGGATTTTGAAGCTAGAGAATTTCATCAGAAAACTGGAATCTTTAAATAAAGAATCAAGTAGAAATTTTAGAATAGAAAAATATGATATCTCTGATTAATAATTCAATATATGGGTTTAAGAGAAGATTAGACAAAGCAGAAGAGAGAATTAGTGAACTAGAAAATAGGTTAGTGAAAGAAAACCTAGATTCAAGCATGGAGAGAAAAGAGGATAAAAATACAGAAAGAATGTAAAGAATATATCAAACACAATAAAAAGATATAACTTTTTATTGAACTTTCAGAAATAGAGGACAGAAATGGAACAGAAGAAATATTTGAAGAGGTAAGGGTTGAGAATTTTCGAAAACAGACAAAACATATCAACCCATGGATTCAAGAATCTCTAAGAACTTCTTAAAGAAATAATTACAAAGAAAATCACCCCCCAGGCACCATGCTGTCAAACTGCTAAAAGCTAAAAATAAAATATATATGTGAAAGCAGTCAGAGGAAAAAGGCTCATTGCTTTCAAGGAAACAATTATAAATTGACAGCTGACTTCTCAGCGGAGAAAATTGAAGTCAGAAGATAATGGGGGTAGCATCTTCAAAATACTCATATAAGTACCAACCTAACCCAAACAAAACAAAGCCAGTGCCATCCAGTCGATTCCAAGTACCAACCTAGAATTCAACAATGGTGAAAATATTCTTCAAAAGCGAAGGGGAAATAAAAATGTTTTCATACAAAAAACTTAGATAATTAATTTTTGGTAAACCTATGCAATAATAAATGTTTAAAATAATTCTACTTCAACAAGTTAAAAAGTTGTTTTAAATGAAATTACAGAAATGCACAAAGATGGGAAGAGTACTGGAAAGGGTAAATATGTGAATAAATATACTGACTGTATAAAACAATAAAATAATAATATAAAATAAAATCTAGGGATTAAAATATATGTAGAAGTAAAATACACAACAGCAACAGTACAAAAAGAAGGATGGGGTAAAAGTAGCTAAAATATTCTAAGATCCTTGCATTATCTGGGAAGTGTTAAAAAGTTCTAATTTATTATGTGTTGTTGTTAGGTGCCATCAAGTCAATTTTGACTCATAGCAAGCCCATGTGACAGAGTAGAACTGTCTGATAGGGTTTCTGGGCCGTAACCTTTATGGGAGTAGATTGCCACATCTTTTTACTACAGAGCCACTGAGTGGGTTCAAATGGCTAACCTCTTAGTTAGCAGCTGAGTGCTTAATCGTCACATTGCCAGGGCTCCTTTCACAGTAATAAGTCTAGTGTGCATACTATAATCTCTAGATTAATCACTAAAATGATCATTGGCAAGCTAATGAGGGGGATAAAACAATTAATGTAATTGATTAATCCCCCAAAATAGGTAGAAATGAGAAATAAAGAAGAGATAGGATGAATAAATACATAATGTGATGGTAGGAGAAACTCAACAACTGTAAGTAGAATAAACAAAACTACACAAAGGTAGGTCATAATTAAATTGCTGCTTTTAAGATTTTCTTTTATCACTGGTGTTCTGCAATTTAACTAACATCTGACAGTTCCTCTAGGGTGTTGAAAATTGAACAACACTGATTGAAATTATGAATGAAGTTTCACAGTATTGGCCAGGGAATCTTTAATCTTTTCTTACAAATGAACAAAGCTAGGTGGAAAACATTAAATCAACCTGCCTCTGGACATATGTAAAATTATGGATCTTATAACATCTAGAAATAATTGTGGAAATAGAATTAGACAAAGAAACCCAAAAAGGAGAACATTATCTAATGTGAGCCTTCTCTCTAAGACCTAGACACAGGACTTTCACTGGAAGAAAAAGCTTTTCTCGCCACAAGTGTGACAGTTTTGTGATATAAAGACTACCTCTACCTTAAAGGTTTGCATCATCTTCTAATTGTTATTGTTGTTAGGTGCCATTGAGTTGATTCGACCCATAGCAATCCCATAGGGTTTTCTAGGCTGTGATCTTTATGGGATCAGATTGCCAGCTCTTTCTCCAGTGGAGATGCTGGATGCGTTCCAATCACCAACCTTTTTGGTTAGCAGCCAACTGCTTAATGGTTGTACCACCAGGGCTCCTTCATCTTCTAATATTATATGTTAAATATTACGTATAAATTAATCTTCTTTTCAGGGTAGAACACATAGGCCTCCTTGCTGTTACTCAAAGAAGATACACATAGTTTGCCTAAGGACTTTGCACTAGCTGCTCACTCTGCCTAGCATGCTTATCTTCCCTCAAAAATTTGCATGGCTTATTCCTTGCCTGCTACAGATCTTTGTTAGAATGTTCTCTTCTCAGAATGTTCTCACTATTCTCTATCACCTTCCTTGATTAATTTTTCTACATAACACTTCCTTGCTAAATCGTTATACTTAGCCTTTATTTATTTTCTACTGCCACTAAAGTGTAAGCTCCATGAGGGCAGGAATTTTGCCTAATTTGTTCGCACTGCATCTCCAGTACCTAGAATGATTCCTGTCATATAGTAGGCCAACTTGCCTTTGCCTTTTCTATTCCTCCCACATGGAAGTCTCCTTACCATTCACATTTCAGGTTAAATAATGCCTCCTCAGAGAAGTCTTCCCTGACCACACTATTTAAAGTATTCTTATTCTGTCCTACTTATTCTCTCTCCCAATAGATTTTATGTTTTCTTCACATGTTTAACCATATCTGAAATTATCTTATTTGTTTCCTTTTTTATCGTCAAATTCTTGCTATTGTAGAGTAGAGATTCTATCTTACTCTTAGCTATATCCCTAGAACTTAAAACAGAACATTGCCTAATATATAGTATGTGCTCGATGAATATGAATGAATGAGTGGATCCAAGTCCTTTTAGCTTTTCACTGCCTTGCTGTAATGTTGACACTAATCTATCTCTAAATCTTACTTAATGTCTTTTTGTTCTGGGTAATTTCACTTGTAGAATCCCTGGGTCATACAAACAGCTAACAAGCTTGGTTGCTAACTGAATGGTTGGTGATTCGAGTCCAAGAGAGGCACCTCGAAAGAAAGGCCTGGTGATATACTTTTGAAAAATCAGTCACTGAAGACCATATGGAACACAGCTCTACTCTGAAACACGCGAGGTCACCATGAGGGTCATCATCAGTTGGAATAGACTGGACAGCAAATGGTAATCTGACTTGTAATTTCTATATAAAATACTTTGTATGGTGATTGTTCTGGATTGAATTGTATCCCCCCAAAACTATGTGTTGTAAATTCTAACCCCTGTGCCTGTGGTTATAATCACATTTAGGAATGGGTTTTCTCTGCTATGTTAATAAGACAGTATTAGTTAGGGTGTGTCTAAGGGGATGAGGTCACCACTCAGATGGACTAGGAGAATGAAGTCACCCAAAGCCAAAGGAACAGAGTTGTCATCACAGTGGGCTTCGAAGGTGGAGCTGAAGCCCAGGGCTGAGGGGCCTCCACCCAGAATCCAGAAAGCATGGCCAACACCCAGAGCCTGGAGGGTGCGGCCGTTGCTTAGATGGTCTCAGAGAACAGAGCATTATTTTCAAGCCTTGAGAGCTAATGGAATTAATTTTTTCTGCTGGATTTTGGATTTACTTGATTCTCATTATCCCTCCTTTCCCTTCAAATTCTTCAATTTGTGATTGAAATGTCTACCTTGCGCCTGTTCCAACATTGTACTTGGAAACAGATAACTTGAATTCTAGATTTCGTAGGTTCACAAATGAAGAGGAATTTTGCCCCAGAAAGGAATACACCTAAAGTCTTACCCATATCTGAACTAAAGGATTAAGAAGAAGAGATTTGGGACTTGGAATTGACTTAAGACTTTCGGAATGATGTGATGGGGTGAATATGTTTTGCATGTGGCAAGGACATGAATTTTTGGGGGCCAAATGTGGAGTGTTTTGGATTATATTGTGTCCCCCCAAAATATGTGTAAATCCCGACCCTTTTAGCTGCAATTATAATCCCACTGAGAAATGGGTTTTCTTTGTTATGTTAACGAGGCAGTATTCCTGTAGGATGTGTCTTAAATCAATCTTTTTTGAGATGTAAAAGAGAAGATTAAGCAAGCAAGGACGAAAGCAGAGATGGAGGAAGATAGATGTCATGCCACATGAAGATCACCAAGGAACTGAGAATAGAAGCTGAAAAGAGACAAGGACTTTTAGCCAGAGGTGATAGAGGAAGCTTTCCTAGAGCCTGTGCCCCGAATTCAGACTTCTAGCCTCCTAAATAGTGAGAAAACACATTTCTGTTCCTTAAAGTCACCCATTTGTGGTATTTCTGTTACGGCAGCATGACATAACTAAGACAGTGATCCTGTATCTTCCAATCTTATAAAACATTCAAGTCTTAACATTAAAAAACAAAACAAACAAAAGAAAAAACAAAACAAAAAAACCCACATTTGAGTACTTTTCCCAAATTGTTGTTGTTCTTGTTAGATGCCGTCGAGTCAGTTCCAACTCATAGTGACCCTATGCACAACAGAATGAAACACTGCCCAGTCCTGGGCCATCCCTACAACCGTTGTTATGCCTGAGCTCATTGTTGCAGCCACTGTGTCAATCCACCTCGTTGAGGGTCTTCCTCTTTTCCTCTGACCCTGTACTTTGCCAAGCATGATGTCTTTCTCCAAGGACTGGTCCTTCCTGACAACATGTCCAAAGTGTGTAAGACCCAGTCTTGCTATCCTTGCTTCTAAGGAGCATTCTGGTTGTACTTCTTCTAAGACAGATTTGTTCATTCTTTTGGCAGTCCATGGTATATTCAATATTCTTCGCC
Organism: Loxodonta africana; assembly: GCF_030014295.1. Classification (NCBI taxonomy): domain Eukaryota; kingdom Metazoa; phylum Chordata; class Mammalia; order Proboscidea; family Elephantidae; genus Loxodonta; species Loxodonta africana. The sequence goes on from NC_087358.1 coordinate 63,179,701, forward strand.
AACACCACAATTCAAAGGTGTCAATTTTTCTCCGGTCTTCCTTATTCATTTGTCCAGCTTTCACATGCATATGATACGATTGAAAAAACCATGGCTTGGGTCAGGTGCATCTTAGTCTTCAAGGTGACATCTTTGCTTTTCAACATTTTAAAGAGGTCTTTTGCAGCAGGTTTACCCAATGCAATGTGTCTTTTGACTTCTTGACTGCTGCTTCCATGGCTGTTGATTGTGGATCCAAGTAAAATGAAATCCTTGACAACTTCAACCTTTTCTCCGTTTATCATGATGTTGCTTATTGGTCCAGTTGTGAGGATTTTGTTTTCTTTGTGTTGAGGTGCAATCCATACTGAAGGCTGTGGTCTTTGATCTTCATTAGTAAGTGCTTCAAGTCCTTTTCACTTTCAGCAAGCAAGGTTGTGTGATCTACATAACACAATGTATTAATGAGCCTTCCTCCAACCCTGATGCCCTGTTCTTCTTCATATAGTTCAGCTTCTTGTATTATTTGCTCAGTATACAGATTGAATAGGTACGGTGAAAGGATACAACCCTGACGCACACCTTTCCTGACTTTCCCAAATAGTGTCAGGTTAATAAAGGTAAGTTCCTCGTGTTAAATCTCCTGCCGTTCCATCCACTCTCACCTATTTCAGTATCTCTCACCTCTCCAAGCTGAATTTACTAAGCAGCAAAAGTGAAAGCCTTTAATCTTCCATTTTGGGGCCTGTGTTTGAAATGGATTAAAGAGTCAATCAAAATTAGTTTTAAAACCTTCAATCTTCTAGGCCCACAAGCATTCTTCCTCTCTCTCAGAAGTGAAGGTGGCTTTAAGCCATCTGTTATTTCCAGGGAAACATCTCCCCCGGCTGTCACTGATGATTGCTGTGCTTCTTTTTTATATAAGCAGAAAAGAAAAAGACAAGGATGAAAAAAAAAAGAAAGAAAGAAATCTCCTGGCCACCCACATGCATTGCTTTTGTTTGCTGGTCTTCTAGTTTCCTTGGGAGACCCAGCCAAGAAGAAGCTCCATTTAGCTGACCACAGTCATTTCTCATTATACTCCCAATTTAAATAAGGCCCAGAGTGGAAAATTGCAAAACAGGAAGCTTGCAAATTGCATCAAAGCAATGTTATTAGACACGAGAGTAAGAGGTCCTTTATGATGCTGGCTCTTGGGATGAGACCTAGAGTTCTACTGGAGGAATTTAGGGCTTTGTGTGCAGGATTCCTTTGAGAGCTGGGTCCTCTTCACTCAGTTATACATATCCTGATGGTACCTGGGCCTACTGGCAGTAACCCAAGTTATTCTGAGAGGTAGAAACACTAAAAAAAGGTACAGTGATCGTGTTGTTACTGGAATAAGGTTCTTGCCTCTCACTGGTCAAGAATGAACAGATAAGGCACACAGAATTTTCTACAGGAGCAAAGCTTTATTGAAGAGGCTTTCAAGCAGAGATGAGGACAGCCTAAAGCAACACTGACCTCTGCCTCACTGAACAAAAGACTAGCCTGGGTTTTTAAAAGTTCTTGGGCTGGAAAAGATTCATGTTTATTCACAGGCATAGGAAAAAAATATATATATATGTATTTTTTTCATAGGCAGGGGTATATTAACCCTGGTGCCTGCACAGCAGCTTTTGAAGATGGCGCATGTCCCGGAGGCCTCTGGATTTCGTAGGAGGACTTATTATGGGGTGTCACACCTGTGCAGTCTCCCAGCTGCTGCTGCAGCCCCTCGTGGAAGGTCACACAGTGATCACAGGTGGATGTTCTGTGCATGTCCCTGGGGCTGGTTTTCTCCAGCTGCTTCTGAAAGACAACTTAAAAGAAGTTTGTGGGCTATTTTCTGATACCCTGACCCATTATTCTGGGGAACGTCTTTGTTTCTGCGCCCTGGCCCATTTCCTGTACTTTGTTTGCGGTTTTGGGAGGCCCTCTGTTCCCTGTCCTAATATGTCCTGAACTGCCAGCAGGGACAGTACCATATTATGCTTATTATCCCAGGGCAATTATTAATAGCGACCCCTCTCTCTCTCCGGGAATCTCTTGGTGGTACAAAATGTTAATGCACTCAGCTCCTAAATGAAAGATTGGGGGGTCAAGTCCACTGGGCAGCAAGGCCTGGTGATTCTGAAAAATCAGCCATTGAAAACCGTGTGGAGCACAGTTCTACTCTGACACGCACTTGCTGGCTTGACGGCAAGTGGTTTTATTTTTTTTCTTTCTCTTTCAAAATTTCCTGGTTTGAATAAAAAATGAAACTCTCATCCTAACTAAAGATCAGTGTTGCAGATGAAACAACAAAATATTCAAGCTCTCATTTGTAGCGGATGAAGGATTATTTGGATGACAAAGATAAATTTGTCGAGTTTCAACCATGTGCAACCAAGTCCATCCACCGATTGACCTAGAACAGGCTGAAATCTTAGATAGCTCATCTTGAAACTGTTTAAAACAGGTTTCTCAGCTTCAGCCGTGTGAAAACTGAAGGCAACCAATCCCAGAAAAGAGTCAACAATTTGCCTCATGAGCCAATCAGAGAAATGAATTCAGAATCTCTCTGATTTGGTGAGTTTCCCCTCTCATGCTATTATCCAGCCCTGAGTTTTCTAATGTGGTAGCCAGTGGCTATATGTGGCCATTGGACACTTGAATTGTGGCCAGTGTGAGCTGAGATGTGCTATAAATGTAACATACACACTGGATTTTGAAAATGTAATATAGAAACTAAAATTTCTCACTACTAATCTCATTATTAATTATTTATTAATATTGATTCCATGTTGAAATGATAATATTTTGGATATACTGAGTTAAAATACATTATTAAAATTAACCTCGCTGGTTTCTTTTTATCTTTTTAACATGGTTATTAGAAAATTTACAAACTACATGCGTGGCTTGCACTACTATGTTTCCATTAGCACTTAATCTAACCTTTCTAATTTCTATGCAGGGAGATGCACTGAACTGGAACTAAGCAAAGATAGCTTTATCTGAGACTGCTATTTGGCAATCTTTGTTTGTTTTCCTTCTATCAGGCATCTACTAACACTTCTAAACTTCAAGTCAGGTGTCGTTGTGTTGGTGGGTGTCATTGAGTCTTTTCTGACTCACAGCGACCCTACAGACAGAATAAAACCGCCCCATCGAGTTTTCTAGACTGTGAATCTTTACAGAAATAGACTGCCACAGGTTTCTCTCGTGGAGAGGCTGGTGGCTTTGACCTACTGACTTTTTGGTTCGCAGTGGAGCGCTTAACCACTGTGCCACCAGGGGTAACAGACATCAAGTATCTACCACAGGTAGGACTCAAGAAATGTTAGCACAGTTCTCCTTCGCTAGAGCAACTGAGTGGGAAAAAAGATGGGCTTAAACATCTTAACAATTGTGAGGGTGGAGCGGGACCCAGCGGTATGTTCATTCTGTTGCAAATAGGGTTGCTCTGAGTCAGAACGGATTCAACAGCACCTAACAACAATGGTTTGTAATTTTTAATAACAATTCTATGGAAGGCTAAAGTTTAGCTAATGATTATTTATATAGAAATAATTTACTAGGTTAAAATACAAGAATCTAAGCAAATATTTAAAGCGTTCGAGAAAACAAATCAGTTTCAAACATCCTCTGAAAAAAAAAAAAGCCCATTCCCATTGGGTCGATTCCTCCTCCTAGCGACCCTACAAGACAGAGAACTGCCCCATCGGGTTTCCAAGGAGCGCCTGGAGGATTCAAACTGCTGATCTTCTGGTGAGCAGCCATAACTCTTAAGCACTGTACCACCAGAGTTTCCCAAACAGCCTCTACTGCTTTAGAATTATTAATTCAGATCTCAGCCTGAGGGCCAGGAAAGAATCTATTTCTCTTTGCCTTCTCACATGTGGCGTGTTCTTGGTTCAGAATGAGTGTTCAATAGATGACAGCTAAATAAATCAAATAATTCATACATTAATGAATCATTTATTTAATAAAAAAAAGTGTCACCAAAGAGCATTTTACTTGAAAACACTTTGTTAGCCTAGCCTGCATCCGAAAGTAATAAAAATGCCCCTCTTTGAAATATCCCCTGAATCCAAAGCAATTTGGCAACATGGCCTAAAATGTTTTTAACCTCTAACTCAGTAATTATACTCTGGCATTCAACCCTGAGAATGTAGTAATAAAAATTAATGTAATTTAAAATAGCACAATGTTTTATGTAACATAAAACCAACAGTAGGGGATACTTAAGTAGCCAATAGCAAGTATTGAAAAAATATTAGGAAGCTATTAAAGGCTATACTTAAGATGCGTTTTAGAACATGCAAAAATCCTGTAATACCAAATTTTAACAGCACTGTTCAAAATACATAGCCTAAATACTACCAGATCAAAATGCATGTATAGAAAAATTACTAGATATATACAGTAATTTAACATTATGTATGATTGTGAATGGTGCAATTATAGAAATTTTTTGTCTTTTAACTTTTTCCCCCTAAATTATTGTATCATAATGTGCATTTCAAGTTACCATCTTCTCTTGCCCGGAATATTATAACAGCTCCCTAGATGGCCTCCCAATTTTTACCAGTGCCTGCTTTTTCCATTATCTAAGTATCAGCCTGAATGGTGTTCTTAAATAAACTGCGGTCTTCCTAAGTAAGTTGACTTTTTAAAAAATAAGTTGAATCTATTTGACTACTGCAAATAGAATTAAAAAAAACTTTAGCTGGTTAACAATAACGCCCTTGACCTATATTGGTCTATCTTAGTTACCTGGTGCTATCGTTAACATCAATGTCACAAGTGGGTGGCTTAAAGAACAGAAATTTATGTTCTCACAGTTCTGGAGGCTAAAAGTCCAAAACAGGGTCTTGGCTGTGTCGACTCATTCCTTATGGTTAGTCCGGGTTTCCTTATTTCCTTGGCTTATAGGGGATCTTCACATGCAGTCTTATCTTCCCCTACCCCCTTGGGGGGGGGTGTGTGTCTGTCTGTCTGAATTTAATCTGCTCTTTTTATAACTCAGAAGGGATCAGATTTAGAATTTACTCTATTACCGTATCATCTAAATAACATAACAAAGAAAACCCAAATAGGATTGCATCCACAGGTAGAGGGGTTAGGATTCCAACACATAATCCGGAGGAACACGATTTATTCTGTAGTAAGGTCCCATATTTATTGGGTACACATTTAAGGGTATTTCCCATTTCTCCTGAAAGTCATCATTGTACTCCCGAAAACAACTTAAACTCATGCTTTTTAGTTCACTAAATTCAACCTGGATCATTGACTATGACTCACATTTCACATTCAGAGCTTTCCCAACTTGATAATATCAGCAACCATTGCTAATAGAACTTGTGTGTATCTCACTCACACATGCCACCAGTATAAATAAATAAATATAGGTGCAAATAAAACAAATCCCCTGAAAACACTGCTGGTAATATCCACTGAGGTAAGGGAATATGAATGAGTGATTAAGATGAACTCATGTTATACAGTCTTTTCCTTACTGATTATATAGGAAGAATGTGCTTTAGTGGCAGAAACCATTTAAAGGGATGAAATTAATTGCTCTGTTGTTAGGTGCTGTTGTCTGTACAACAGAACAAAACACTGCCCCACTCAGTGCTGTCCTGTCGATTCCAACTCATAGCGACCCTATAGGACAAAGTAGAACTGCCCCATAGAGTTTCCAAGGAGTGCCTGGCAAATTCGAACTGCCAACCCTTTGGTTAGCAGCTGCAGCGCTTAACTACTATGCCACCAGGGTTTCCTAAACACTGCCCAGTCCTACACAATCCTTACAATTATTGCTATGCTTGAGGCCATTGTTGCAGCCACTTGTGTTACCAAGCGTGATGTCCTCCAGGGACTGGTCCTACCTGAAAATTTGTACAAAGTACTCGAGACCAAGTCTTGCCACCCTCCCTTCTAAGGAACATTCTGGCTGTACTTCTTCCAAGACAGATATGTTTGTTCTTTTGGCAGTCCATGGTATATTCAATATTCTTCTCCAACATCATAATTCAAAGGCATCAATTTTTATTCAGTCTTGCTTATTTATTGTCCAGCTTTCGCATGCATATGAGGCGATTGAAAACACCCTGGCTTGGGTCAGGTGCACCTCAGTACTCAAAGTGACACTTGTGTTTTAACACTTTCAAGAGGGCAGATTTGCCCGATGCAATATGTTGTTTGATTTCTGGGCTGCCTCTTCCAGGGGCAGTGATTGTGGATCCAAGTAAAACAAAATCCTTGACAATTTCCATATTTTCTCTGTTATGTTGCTTACTGGTCCAGCTGTCAGGATTTTTCTTTTCTTTATGTTGAGGTGTAATCCATACTGAAGGCCATGGCCTTTGATCTTCATCAGTAAGTGCTTCAAGTCCTCTTCATTTCAGCAAGCAAGATTGGATATCAAAGGTTGTTAATGAGTTTTCCTTCAATCCTGATACCCAGTTCTCCTTCATATAGTCCAGTTTCTTGGATTATTTGCTCAGCATACAGATTGAATAAGTGTAGTGAAAGGATACAACCCTGATGCACACCTTTCTTGATTTTAAATCACTCCGTATCCCCTTGTTATGTTGGAACTACTCCCTCTTGGTCTATGTACAGGTTCCACACGAGCACAATTAATTGTTCTGGAACTCCCATTCTTCCCAGTGTTATCCATAATTTGTTATGATTCACACAGCCAAATGCCTTTGCAGAGTCAGTAACACGTAGCTAAATATCTTTCTGGTATTTTGTGCTTTCAGGCAAGATTCATCTGACATCAGCAATGTTATCTCTTGTTCCATATCCTCTTCTGAATCCGGCCTGAATTTCTGGCAGTCCCTGCAGATGTACTACCGCAACTGTTTTTGAATTACCTTCAGCAAAATTTTACTTGCATGTGATATTAATGATATTGTTCAATAATTTCTGCATTCTCTTGGATCATATTTCTTTGGAATGGGCACAGATATGGATCTTTTCCAGTTGGCTGGCCAGGTAGCTGTCTTCCAAATTTCTTAGCATAGACGAGTGAGCACCTCCAGTATTGTATCTGTTTGTTGAAACATCTCGATTGGTATGCCATCAGTTCCTGGAGCCTTGTTTTTCACCAACGACTTTAATGCAGCTTGGATTTCTTCCTTCCGTACCATCAGTCTTGATTATATGCCACCTCCTGAAATGGTTGAATGTCGACCAAATCTTTTTGGTGCACTAACTCTGTGTGTTCCTTCCACCCTCTTTTGATGCTTCCCTCGTCATTCAATTTTTTGCCCATAGAATCCTTCCAAGGATTGCACCTCAAGGCTTGAATTTTTTCTTCAGTTCTTTCAGCTTGAGAAATGCTGATCGTGTTCTTCCCTTTTGATTTCCTAACTGTAGGTCTTTGCACATTTCATTTTAATACTTTACTTTGTCTTCTCAAGCTACCCTTTGACGTCTTCTATTTAGCTCTTTCATTTCATCATTTCTTCCTTTTGCTTTAGCTACTCTATGTTTAAGAGCAAGTTTCAAAGTCTCTCCTGACATCCATTCTGGTCTTTTCTTTCTTTCCTATCTTTTAAATAACCTTTTGCTTTCTTAATGTATGATGTCCTTGATGTCATCCCACAATTCATCTGGCCTTCGGTCATTAGTGTTTGATGAGTCAAATCTATTCTTGAGATGGATTCTAAATTCAGGTAGGATATACTCAGGGTCACATATTGGTGCTCATGGACTTGTTCTAATTTACTTCAGCTTCAGCTTGAGCTTGTATATGAGGAATTAATGGTCTGTTCCGCAGTCGGCCTCTGGCCTTGCTCTGAGTGATGATATTGACCTTCTTCATTGTCTCTTTCCATAGATATAGTCAATTTGATTCCTGTGTATTCCATCTGGTGAGGCCCATGTGTATAGTCACCATTTATGTTGTTGGAAAAAGGTATAAATCACTGGTCTTGCAAAATTCTGTCATGCATTCTCCGGTGTTGTTTCTATCACCAAGTCCATGTTTTTCAACTACTTATCCTTCTTTGTTTTCAACTTTCGTATTCCAACCACCAGTAATTATCAATGCATCTTGATTGTATATTTGATCAATTTCAGATTGCAGAAATTGGTAAATGTCTTCAATTTCTTTATCATTTGCATTATATTTAAAAGTAAAATTAATACATTTTACTTTTGCTATTGGTGGAAGTGTATAAGCTTGTCACTCAGTGTAAGATGTCACTAGTATCATTTTAATGGGATATCTAGATGGAAAATTAAGCTTTTCTGGCTCTAACTATTGAAAATATGAATTAAGAACCAGTAGCCAGCAAGAATCTATTGACACTGTATTGGTGACACTATATTCAATCACCAAGAAAAGTCTCCTACCACCACTAACATCTTAACATGAAGAGGGAGGAGTTTTATCACTTTATCTCTCATACATTCCTCTTCTTTTTTTCATTTCCTCCACTTTAATTCCTCTGGAAAAAACTCAGAAACTTTCATTAGAAATTGTTAGAGACTAAACATCTCATAAAATCAAAGTTTTTCTTTTTTGTTTGTTTTGTTTTAACTTACATCTTGAATTCAGTCAAGGTCTAATTTACAACGGATTTGTGATTGTTAATGTTGTGTATCAACTTGGCTAGGCTATGATCTCACTGGTTTGACAGACACTGGACCGGGCACTGTTCCATAATGTAACATAATCACCTTTCATGATGTAATCTGATGTGATCAGCCAGTCAGGTGACAGGGGAGTTTCTTTGAGGGTGAGGCCTGCCTCCAGTATAGGAATGGATGTTCTGGCGAAGCTCACTCTCTCTCTCAACCCTGCATTCTTCTCATCACCTGATGTCCACTTTTTGGGATATAAGCCTGCAGAAATCTCTTGGCTGCTGCCTCACCTGAAGATTTTGAAGTTGGCAACCTCACAACCCTGTCAGCCAATAGAGGCCTCCAGCCTGCCACCTGATCCATGGATTTGGGACTTGCTAGCCCCCATGATTGTGTAAGCTATTTCCTCAAAATTATGACCCATTTCCTTCAATTATATTTCTGTCTATATGTTTATGCACACTCTTTGCCAGTCTTGCCCCCCTAGAGAACCAGACTAAGCCAGGATAATAATCTAGATATTTTCAGATACATTGTTTGGGGTGGTGAAATGAGAGCACCTTCACCCCACATCCACCCAGCTTCTAGAAGTCAGGAAATGAGGCTTTGTCATGTAACCTGAACAGGGAGGGGGGAATTCTTCTCACTGGTTTTTTGTTTATAAGATTAAAATTAAGCTAATATGAAGAACATGAATCTAAAATACAGATCAGATCCAGACTTTCAAAATGAAATAAATCCTCTCAGCTTTCTGCTTGGTACAAAATATCAATATTGCCATGGATGTAGGTACTGTAGGAGAGATTGCATCAAAGTCTGCAAGGCAGGCCCTGTCCATTCTCTGGCCCATTTCCAATAGTGCCAGAATTCAACCTTCATTCATTCACTGATTTCAAGAATATTTATTGAATACCTACTATGTACTGTTCTAGACACTGAATACATCAGTGAATAAAAGAAAGGTTTTGTTCATCAGTGAACAAAACATAACAAATGAGTAGTATATGTAGAATATTAAGAACAAGTCCAACCAAACCAGTTGCCGTTGAGTTGATTCCAACTTATGATGACCCCATATGTGTCAGAATAGAACTATGCTCCGAAATTGTGACTTTTCAGAAGTAGATCATCAAGCCTTTCTTCTGATGCACCTCTGGGTAGCTTCAAACCACCAACTTTTTGGTTATTATTCCAGTGTTTAACTATTTGCACCATCAGGGACTCCTTGCTGAATAGTAGAAGCTGATAAATGCTATGGGAAAATTAAAGGAGAGCAGGTAAAGGGGTTTGGGAAAGCTCTAACAGGGAATGGAGAGTGAGTAGCACTGCAAATAAGATGAGCAGAATAAGCTTCATTGAGGAGATAACATTGAGCAGAGACTTGAAGGAGGTGAGGGAGGTAGACATTTGGATGGATACCTGAGGGAAGAGCATTCCAGGTAGAGGGAAGGGCCAGTGCAAGGGATCTGAGGCAGCAGCATGCCTGCTGTGCCCAGGAATGGCAAGAAGCTGAGTACGGCTGAAGCAGACAGAGCAAGAAGGGTAAAGAGTAGGACCTAAAGACAGAGGTAAATATATGGACCAGATTGTATAGAGCCTTATACACCATTGTAAGAACTTCTGAAATTTTACTCTGAATAAAACCTTCAATAAAAACTTGTGAGCAGTGCAGATGGTAAGAAGGCGTTCCATCCCTCCCTCGTCCTCCATCCCACAAACACCGAGAACATACTCTTCCACTCAGCAAAGCCAATGGGAACAAGAGAAAGGAGAAATGCCTTGACTTTCCTTGCACAATGGAGATGATATGATTTTCCAGATAGGCATGTACTTGCCAGTTGATCATCTCTGCAGAGTTAAGTAGCATGGAAATGGGGAAAATAGGGGTATCAAGAAAAGAAAAGGATAAATAAAAGACTTCAGGATTGGGGTCTGGGAAGAAAGGGAAGGAGGAAGTTTCCACATGGGAAAGCTGTATAAGTCTAGGCCTCATTTTGTGGTAAAAGGGAAAGAAGTAGCAAAACATCCAGCTCCTCTACTGATTCTTTTCTCTTCAGACCAGAGGTTCTCAACCAAGGCCACTCTTGGCCTCCAGTGGGCAATTGTCAATGTCTGGAGACATTTTTGATTGTTACAGCTGGTGAGGGGGTGCTACTGGCATCTAGTGGGTAAAGGCCAGGGGTGTTGCTAAACATCTATGGGCACATGATAGTGCCCTACAACAAAGAGTCGTCTTGCCCAAAACGCCAATAGTGATGTGGTTAAGAAACCCTGCTTTACGCTTATCAATTGACTCCTTGAGTAAAAACCGATTGTTATTCTAGGATCTAGTGTATTTACTATCATTTCAGAACAAGGCAGATGAAGTGATATTCAGGAAAGGGTGGGCCCGTGGACGCAGCAGTCAAGAAATCAAAAGATGTTTGCATTGGGGAATCTGCTGCAGAAGTCTTCCTTAAAGTGTTAAAAAGCAAAGATGGCACTCTGAGGACTAAGGTGTGCCTGACCTAAAAAAAAAAAAAAAAATTAAGCCATGGTATTTTCAATCGCCTCACATGCATGAGAAAGCTGGACGATTACTAAAGCAGACAGAAGAAGAATTGATGCCTTTGAATTATGGTGTTGGCAAAGAATATCAAATATACCATGGACTGCCAGAAGAACAAACAAATCCATCTTTGAAGTACAGCCAGAAGGCTCTTTAGAAGCAAGGATGGCAAGACTTCATCTCATATACTTTGGACATGTTATCAGGAGGGACCAGTCCCTGGTGAAGGACATTATGCTTGGTAAAGTAGAGGGTCACTGAAAGAGAGGAACACCCTCAACAAAATGGTTTGGCACAGTGGCTGCAACAATGGGGATGGACTCAAGAGTAACAGTGATTGTGAGGATGGCACTGGACCAGGAGTGTTTCGTTTTGTTGTACATAGGGTCGATATGAGTCAGAACCGACTCAATGACACCTAGCAACATAACAACAAGGACTCTCCTTCCCAGTTTTTGGTGCAATCCTGTTGGAAGAAAAATTTGATTTTCCTATCTACCTCAGTCTGTATCCGACCCTCCATTCTACAGCTAGCTGGGTAAGAGGATAAACTTACTGTAGTACAAAAGAAGTAAGGGACCTACCCATTTCTTCACACACAGAATGTACTTTCTCATGATCCTGATACTGATTAGTTTCAAAAGCTAGCTTATAAAATCTACTTCATTTATTTATGTGACCAAATATGGTAGTAATTAGTTTCGATTATGGATTCAGTAGCCATGATATAGTTTATCAAACCTGAGAAGTAACTCAAGACCCTAAGCATCACAATGTGACTGCTAAGGAGAAATGTATTCTGACACAAATGTGGCCAAGATACAACATACCCTGAAGATAGAGAAACCATTGAGTACCCACAACCACAATCCCCCTTCAAAGACCCATTTCACACACACCTTGAAGTCAATGGCCATTTGGTGCTGTGGTCTCCAAAAAAGGGTTCGTGTCCCCAAAGGACTGTACGTAACTGTCTTAGTTAGCTAGTGCTGCCATAACACAAATACCACAAGTGGGTGGCTTTAAAGGGAAGAAAATTATTTTCTCACAGTTCTGGAGGTTAAAAGTCCCCAAAAACCATGTCAAATCCTATGGGCTTCACTCTTAGATTCTGGTGTCTGCTGGTAAAACTTGGCACTCCTTTAGTTGCAAATGGGTCCTCACATGGCATCTATCTTCAGCCTATGTGTGCTTTCTTTTTATAACTCAGAAGTGATAAGGTTTAGGACCCACCTTACTTTGGTATTGCTTCATTAACACAACAAAAGAGAACCCTTATTTCCAAACAGGGTCATATTTATAGATACAGGGACCAGAATTTCAACACAATTCAATTCATTACAATAACTTCTGTTGTTGTTGTTGTTGTTAGGTGCTGTCAAGTTGGTTCTGACTCATAGTGACCCTATGCACAACAGAATGAAACACTGCCCAGTCCTGGGCCATCCTTACAATCGTTGTTATGCTTGAGCTCATTGTTGTAGCCACTGTGTCAATCCACCTCATTGAGGGTCTTCCTCTTTTCCTCTGACCGTGTACTTTGCATGGCATGATGTCCTTCTCCAGAGACTGATCTCTCCTGACATGTCCAAAGTATGTAAGACGCATCTTGGGATCCTTGCTTCTAAGGAGCATTCTGGTTGTACTTCCTCCAAGACAGGTTTGTTCGTTCTTTTGGCAGTCCATGGTATATTCAATATTCTTTGCCAACACCACAATTCAAAGGCATCAATTCTTCTTTGGTCTTCCTTATTCATTGTCCAGCTTTCACATGCATATGATGCGATTGAAAATACCATGATGGGTCAGGTGCACCTTAGTCTTCAAGGTGACATCTTTGCTCTTCAACACTTTAAAGAGGTCTTTTGCAGCAGATTTGCCCAATGCAATGCGTCTTTTGATTTCTTGACTGCTGCTTCCATGGCTGTTGATTGTGAATCCAAGTAAAATGACATCCTTGACAACTTCAGTCTTTTCTCCATTTATCATGATGTTGCTCATTGGTCCAGTTGTGAGGATTTTTGTTTTCTTTATGTTAAGGTGCAATCCATACTGAAGGCTGCGATTAGTAAATGCTTCAAGTCCTTTTCACTTTCAGCAAGCAAGGTTGTGTGATCTACATGACGCAGGTTGTTAATGAGTCTTCCTCCAACCCTGATGCCCCGCTCTTCTTCATATAGTCCATCTTCTCATATTATTTGCTCAGTATACAGATTGAATAGGTATGGTGAAAGAATACAACCCTGACACACTCCTTTCCTGACTTTAAACCAACCAGTATCCCCTTGTTCAGTCTGAACAACTGCCTCTTGATCTGTGTAAAGGTTCCTCATGAGCACAATTAAGTGTTCTGGAATTCCCATCCTTCACAATGTTGCCCATAAATTGTTATGATCCACACAGTCAAATGCCTTCGCATAGTCAATAAAACACAGGTAAACATACTTCTGGTATTCTCTGCTTTCAGCCAGGACCCATCTGACATTAACAATGATATCCCTGGTTCCACGTCATCTTCTGAAACTGACCTGAATTTCTGGCAGTTCCGTCAATGTACTGCTGCAGCTGTTTTTGAATGATCTCCAGCAAAATTTTGCTTGAGTGTGATATTAATGATATTGTTCCATAATTTCCACATTCATTTGGATCACCTTTCTTGGGAATAGGCATAAATATGGATCTCTTCCAGTCAGTTGGCCAGGAATCTGTCTTCCATATTTCCTGGCATAGATGAGTGAGCACCTCCAGTGCTGCATCTGTTTGTTGAAACATCTCAATTGATATTCCATCAATTCCTGGAGCCTTGTTTTTTGCCAATGCCTTCAGAGCAGCTTGGACTTCTTCCTTCAGTACCATCAGTTCCTGATCATATGCGACCTCTTGAAATGGTTGAACATCGACTGATTCTTTTTGGCATAATGACTCCGTGTATTTCTTCTGTCTTCTTTTGATGCTTCTTGCATCATTTAATATTTTCTCCATAGAATCCTTCACTATTGCAACTCGAGGCTTGAATTTTTTCTTCAGTTCTTTCAGCTTGAGAAACGCTGAGCATGTTCTTCCCTTTTGGTTTTCCATCTCCAGCTCTTTGCACATGTCATTATAATACTTTACTTTGTCATCTCGAGCTGCCCGTTGAAATCTTCTTTCAGTTCTTTTACTTCATCTCTTCTTCCTTTTGCTTTAGCTGCTTGACGCTCAAGAGCAAGATTCAGAGTCTCCTCTGACATCCATCTTGGTCTTTTCTTTCTTTCCTGTCTTTTCAATGACCTCTTGCTTTCTTCATCAATAATGTCCTTGATTCCATCCCACAACTCGACTGGTCTTCAGTAACTAGTGTTCAATGCGTCAAATCTATTCTTGAGACGGTCTCCAAATTCAGGTGGGATATACTCAAGGTCATATTTTGGCTCTTGTGGACTTGATCTGATTTTCTTCTGTTTCAGCTTGAACTTGCATATGAACAATTGATGGTTTGTCCCACAGTCGGCCCCTGGCCTTGTTCTGACTGATGTTATTGAGCTTTTCCATTGTCTCTTTCCAAAGATGTAGTCAGTTTGATTTCTGTATGTTCCATCTGGCAAGGTCCATGTGTATAATCACCATTTATGTTGGTGAAAGAAGGTATTTGCAGCGAAGAAGTTGTTGGTCTTGCAAAATTCTATCATTCGATCTCCGGCATTGTTTCTGTCACCAAGGCCATATTTTCCAAATACTGATCCTTCTTCTTTGTTTCCAACTCTCGCATTTGAATCTCCAGTAATTATCAATGCATCTTGATTGCATGTTCGATCAATTTCAGACTGCACCAGCTGATAAAAATTTTCTATTTCTTCATCTTTGGTCCTAGTAGTTGGTGTGTAAACTTGAATAATAGCCTTATTAACTGGTCTTCCTTGTAGGCATATGGATATTATCCTGTCACTGACAGCATTGTACTTCAGGATAGATCTTGAAATGTTCTTTTCGACGATGAATGCAATACCATTCCTCTTCAAGTTGTCGTTTCCAGCATAGTAGACTATATGATTGACCAATTCAGAATGGCCAATACCAGTCCATTTCAGCTCACTAATGCCTAGGGTACCGATGTTTATGCGTTCCATTTCATTTTTGGTGATTTCCAATTTTCCTAGATTCATACTTCGCACATTTCAGGTTCTGATTATTAATGGATGTTTGGAGCTGTTTCTTCTCATTTGGAGTCATGCCACATCAGCAAATGAAGGTCCCGAAAGCTTTACTCCATCCACGTTATTAAGGTCGACTCTACTTTGAGGAGGCAGCTCTTCCCCAGTCATCTTTTGAGTGCCTTCCAACCTGGGGGGTTCATCTACCAGCGCTATATCAGACAATGTTCCACCGCTATTCATAAGGTTTTCACTGGCTAATGCTTTTCAGAAGTAGACTGCCAGGTCCTTCTCGCTAGTCTGTCCTAGTCTGGAAGCTCAGGTGAAACTGACCCTCCATGGGTGACTCTGCTGGTATCTGAGTACCGGTGGCATAGCTTCCAGCATCACAGCAACATGCAAGCCCCCACAGTATGACAAACTGACAGTATTTATTTGCATTAAAAAATAAGAAAGGGATGACATTTCACATTAACATATGGATTAATAATTTCTTCATGTGCACTGTGTCAGAGGTTTGTGTGACCCACCACAGACAGAGGTTTCACAACACAGAGATGCTAACAGCAGAACCTTCATATTAGCTCATTTGCAGCACATTTTGAAATTTTGCAGTTAACTTGTGCCTGGGCCCATGACCTTTGTACTATACAGAAATTCTCTGGTTTTCTCTTGAGAAGATATTTAAAAGAACTGTTAAATTTTAAGATGAGTTACTTTCTTCTTTAAAAAGATGAGTGATCCAAAATTGCTGACCATTTCTACCATGGCAAGTGGCTGAAAGCAAGCTAGCTGATATTTAAAAAAAAAATAACACACTAATTTTAACAATGACTGGGAAATTAACTGCAGATATTTGGAAATGTTCCACTGTTATGTGATCTTGATGCCAAAAAAATATAGACCACCTATTCAAAAAAAATCTCTTACTGACAGCCTTATAAAAATTGGAGACAATTTTCTAATCTGTTCAAAATCTTTCAGAGTTTCAGTGAATTTTTAACTTATTAAAAAAAAAAAAGTATAGGGACCACAATTAACCACAACCTCCACCAAGTTGAGTCCAGTACAACTAGATGGTGCCTGGCTACCACCACTGACTGCTCTGAGAGGGATCACAACAAAGGGTTCCAGACAGAGCTGGAGAAAAATGTAGAACAAAATTCTAACTCAAAAAATAAAAGAAAAAAAGACCAGACTTACTGGTCTGACAGATACTGGAGAAACCCCGAGAATATGGCCCCTGGACACCTTGTTAGCTCAGTAATGAAGTCACTCCTGAGGTTCATCCTTCAGCCAAAGATTAGACAGGCCCATAAAATAAAACAAGAGTAAATGGGCACGCCAGCCCAAGGGCAGGGACAAGAAAGCAGGAGGGGACAGGAAAGCTGGTAATGAGGAATACAAGTCGAGAAGGGAAGAATATTGACATGTCATGGGGTTGGCAACCAATGTCACAAAACAATATATGTATTAAATGTTTAATTGGGAGGTAGTTTGCTCTGTAAATCTTCATCTAAAGTATAATAAAAAAAAAAGTGCAGCACCTTGCAATTTATTTGTGGCAAAAATTGGTTAATATCTAAGAAGATGAGTATTATTTAATAGGCAAATTTCAGCAATAAGCCCTTTATATAATTGTGAATGGGACTGAAAAATAAGCATAATGATATGCCAACCCATCCAATTCCTTCCAATTAGATCTTTTTAAGATATCTTTCTAGCTTGATAGTTATTAAAACAATGTCCTCAACTGTATTTATAACTCAGAACTTAGAATCACTATATCACTAAGTATAAAATCAAGGTAAAAATCAGTAACAGAGTCATGGTAGAATGTTTCTAAAATGGCCACATAATTCCCTCCCTGTATCCATACCCTTTGGATAGTCTCTTGGGGCTTGGTCATGTGACTTACTTTGTCAAAAGATCACTATCAAATATGATGCAAACAGGCTCGAAAATGTTAGGGCTTGCCTATCTTGCTGCTGGCAACCTTTAGACCATCTGAATGAGCCCGTATTAGCCTACTGGAGAGATCAAGTGGAGGAAAATGAAGACATCCACACTGCCAATTTCCATCTTAGGACATCCTGAACTATCCTACCCCTGCTGAGTTGCAGCTGACTGAAACCACGTGAATTAGCCTGGGTGAGAATAACATATGAACCATCCAGATGAGCCCAGCTCAAGTTGCCAGCCCACAAAATTGCAGGCTAATAACTGACAGTTGTTTTATGTCACTAAGTTTTTGATTACATAGCAGAGGCTAACTGATCCAAAGTATGTTGTTGTTGTTAGATGCCATCGAGTCGGTTCTGACTTATAGCGACCCTATGCACAACAGAACGAAACACTGCCCGGTCCTGGGCCATCCTTACAATCGTTGTTATGCTTGAGCTCATTGTTGCAGCCACTGTGTCAGTCCTTCTCGTTGAGGGTCTTCCTCTTTCCCGCTGACCCTGTACTCTGCCAAGCATGATGTCCTTCTCCAGGGACTGATCCTTCCTGACAACATGTCCAGAGTATGTAAGACGCAGTCTCGCCATCCTTGCCTCTAAGGAGCATTCCGGCTGCACTTCTTCTAAGACAGATTTGTTCGTTCCTTTAGCAGTCCACGGTATATTCAATATTCTTCACCAACACAAAAGTATATTCACTAATAATGTTTATAGTTAAGCAAATTGTTTCTCTTCCATTCTGAAAATATGCACATCGTTATGATTAATTTTGTGTGTCAACCTGGCTAGGCTGTGGTGCCCAGTTGTCTGCCTAAACACTAGCCTAGTTGCTGATACAGAGTAGTTACATGATTAAATCAGTTTGCTTGGGCAAAACAGATAATCTGTCTTAATGTATTCAGTCAATTGGTTGAGGATCTTGGGAGCAAAAGGGAGTTTCCCTACTGTGTGTTCTGCCTCCAGAGTATAAACGGATATTTTGGCAGAACTGTCACGTCACTCCTTCAATCACCTGACCTACAGATTTTGGACTTGGCAGCCCCCCACAATGGCGTGAGCCAATTCCTTGAAGTATTCTCTCTCTCTTTTTCTGCATATGTGTATATATATCTATCTTAATGGTTCTATTTCATTAAAACGTATGTATTACAAAAGTATGATTTATTTTACCTTCATCTTTTAAAAACTATTTGAATATAATATATGTATATTATATAAATACATAATAATCAATCAGTAAATGTACACATGATGTTTTGTGATAGACGTGAGAGATCAAAACATTTGAGGAACACCTTGGGCTAGTGATAAGGGATTTGGGGAATTCTTTGCACTCTTTTGGTCCTAGGAGTGATCCTTTTCCCTACTGATCACCCTAATCATCCAACCATTTCCTGAACATGAGATAATACGACTGGTGTGTATAATTCAGGGTGGCCTGCAATTATTCTACACCAAACAGAATTTCAGCTAATAAATAAAGATCAAATCTTTTAATGTCTACCTATGTTTGCATTTTAAGAAACAAACCTCCTTGAACTGTTGTACTAATTTCCTAGAGCTGCCGTAACAAATTACCACAAACTGAGTGGCTTAAAGCAGTAGAAATTTCTTTTCTTAGGAAGGTTAGAAGTCCAAAATCAAGGTGCCAGCAAGGCCAGGCTCTCTTGGAAGGCTGTACAGGAGAACCTGTTCCATGCTTTTCCCTTAGTTTCTGGTGGTGTCGGTGGTCCTTGGAGTTCCTTGGCTTGTAGTTACACCACTCCAGTCTCTGCCTCCATTGTTGCATGGTGTTCTCTCTGTGTGCTGTGTCTTCTCTATTCTCCTCTTCTTGTAAGAACATCAACATAACTCCATCTCAACTTGATTACATCTGCAAAGATACTATTTCCAGATAAAGTTACATTCCCAGGTACTGGGGATTAGGACTTCAATATATTTTTTTTTAGGGAAAAAGAATTCAACCCACAACAGCTGTCATTGTCTTTTTATTTGTAAATCTGTTACTTATTCCATCCCCATGAGAGAATGACAATGAGGTCCTTGACGTGAACTACAATTCTTTTCAAACTCAGTCTTCAAAGCAGCAAGAGTGCTCAACTCCAATGATATCAGTTTTCATATCTAATTAACATCAGTATTCTTCTAAGGAATTTTATTTACTTGTTTGTTTCTTCTGTTCCATAAACACACTGAATGAAAAGAAATCAGTCTCTGTATAAGCAAAATTGATGTTAGTTATATCTGTTAAATAAGCTATGAGCATAATCTTCCAACATTAGTTGTAAATTGCTCTAGCTTTTTCAAGCAAAAACGTTCATTTTGCTTAATACTTTTAGGGTACATTTAAGCAAGGACTGCTGGAATATTGTTACTTTGATCCCAATGTGCTTCATTTAGATGTGGGCATCTACTTCTCCTATTCTTATGTTATAGATGAAAAAACAGAAGTACTGTAAGGATAAAATAATTTATCTAAACCTCTGGATAGCAGATTTCATAAATGGAACCCAGCTTGCTATGCTATTTAGATTTAGGGAAGTCTAAAGAGCATAGCAAGCTGGGTTCCATTTATGAAACCTACTATCCATTCATTATGAACCCTGGTGGCACAGTGGTTAAGTGCTATGACTGCCAACCAAAGGGTAGGCAGTTCAAATCTACCAGGTGCTCCTTGGAAACTCTATGGGGCAGTTCCACTCTGTCTGAATTGACTCAATGGCAACAATACCTTAAACATCCTATATTTTAGCAACAAAGATTTGTAAAATTGTTTTATTTTAGTGACTTTAAAAATTTAATTTCTATATAGAAGTAGAGTATTGATTTAGAATCTAAGCAAAACAAAAGTCAACAAGGAATGGCTACTGTCTCTTGTAAATAATGGCCATTTTGATAACCTTGATTCAAGGTGTGACAAATATTATAATGAAGGTCATGCTAGGTTAATTATATGTCATGTTGCAGGCACAGAAAATTAGATTGCTTATTTACAGCCATTTATTACAGTTAGGAAGTACTGTCATCAAATTTGATTTAGATGGATTTTATTGACCAGGAAGGAGTTGGTTTAATTGAAAAAAGTTTCTATTTTAAAACACACTAGAGTTTTCTACTTGCTGGGTCTGGACACGTAAAGCCTGAATCTGCTGTCCCTACACCACTCCCTGCCCGAACTTGATTTAATTAAATTGAGTAATGAAACATTTTGACTTTTCAAATAATTGCGATATTTATGAATCTTTCTACTTTGAGATACTCAGAACAAAAGTTTGAAATTAGAAAGATTCATAAATATCACAATTTTTTGAAAAGTCAAAATTGCAGCAGTTGTGTATCATCCTATCCTTGGACAATATAATCTTCTACATTAAGTCATTTCCTATATTTGAGCAAAGGCCCAGATCTTGAGCTATCTCAAGGGGCCAAGAGAACACATTAGAAGAACTAAAAACTTTGCCTTCACGACTTAAGCCATGTAGCTCCCATCATTGCACACTGTGTACACAGCTTCATATTTCCATCAGTAACTGAGTCAACACCATGTGTCTGGCAGTGTAGGGTACCATACAGGGTGCACCAAAACCCAAAAGCCACCCCCACTACCGTTGAGTCAATTTCTACTCATAGCGACCCTATAGGACAGAGTAGAACTGCCCCGTAGAGTTTCCAAAGAGTGCCTGACGGATTTGAACTGCCGACCTTTTGGTTAGCAGCGTATCACTTAATCACTACCCCAGAAGGGTTTCCCAGGGTGCACCAGAGAATGAAAAAAAAAGTTGCCCTTGAGTCGATTTTGGCTCATGGTAATCCTGTGTGTGTCAGAATAGAACTGTGCTCCATAGGGTTTTCCATGCATGATTTTTTGGAAGTAGATCACCAGGCCTTTTTTCCGAGATACCTCTGGATGGACTCGACCCTAAACTTTTTGGTTGACAGCTGAGTGTGATAAACTTTTGGCATGACCTAGTACTGCCACCAGACGAAGTTGTCGTATGGCTTTGAGTTGATTCTGACTTGTTGCAACCCGACAGAGGCGGAAAATTTCACCTGAGCAGCCATTTTAGCTGATGAAGTCTAATTTAAATGACATTAAAGAACAGAAATCAGGAACAGACTTAAATCCAATGCGAAACTAGCTGCAAAGACTGCTCTACTTCACATTTATTTATCAGAGTGATACTTCTTATAAATGGCGTCAAAGGCCCTTCTTAATCTGGGCATTCTATTTCAGTCTCTTCTCTCATGGCTTCCTACCTCAAAACCTATGTTACTGCTCTACTGCGTTCTCAGGCCATGCCATACTTCATCATGCTTGGGCCTGGAATTGCTGTGGCCCCTCATTGTCTAACTCTGCCTGACGAATGCCAACTCATCTTATAACTCAATCTTCAGCTCATCCATGAAGGCTTTTCTGATAACTTTTACTCTTCATACCTCAAGGAGAATTTACCACTCCCTCTTTTATTCCATTTCTCCTATTTATGTTATAATAAATTATTGTGCTAGTGTATTTTTCCTGCCTGTCATCTTCCACCAAGTTGCAAGCCTTTACAGAGTGAGAACCACATTTGATTTTTTTTTTTTTTGTACCTCAAATTCTAGAATAATTTCTAGCACATAGAAGCTGCTCATTAAGTCAGTTGGTAGGTTTGCTGATTGATTGATAAATGAACAAAGACCCAAAATAATACTAGTAAAGTTTCTCCATTTAATGTACAGCAAAAACTATAGAAATAAGTGTCTGGGATTCTATATTCACTTTTTTTTTTTTTTTTTAAATAGGCCCATCTCCCCTACTAGACAATTTATTCTTTGAGGGCAGAACCCATGTTTTATGCTTCCTGGTTGTGACAGAAATCATTAATTACTGGTTTATCTGATATCTGCTCCACTCTTCCAGATTTTCTGAAGCAATGTATCTCAGACTCCCTTAGAGATAAGTGAGGGTATGTGACAGTTCTGGCCAATGAGACGTAAATGAAAGTGTGGGTGAGACTTCCCAGAAAAGAAGGTCAGACTCAGTTGGCATGTTTTTTTAGTCCTTTGCCATTTCCCTTTTTCTTAGCTGGAATGCAAAGGCAATACTCAGAGGTGAAGTAATCATTCTGTGATGACAAGGTAAATGGTACATAGTAAGGATGGCTAAACAAAAGGAAAGACAATATCTTTACTTCATCTCTGCTCTTGAAACGTGTTTTCTTAGTATAAAATTCAAAAATGATATTTATATTCTCCCAGCATTGCCATTGCTGCTGTTGAGAAACTAGTCACCACTCTAAACGCCTTTTCTTTCTAGGTAGATGGCTGGGTTTTCTTGCAAGTTTTTTTTTTTTTAAATCTCCTTTTCTTTGGTATTTTGATTCACTGTGATATGTTTATGTGTAAATTTCTCTTGTTTATCATACTTATGACTTATTGGCCTTCTTGCAAATGAGGATTGGAGTCTTAACAATTAGGAAAAATTTCCAGCCATTATCTCTTCAAATATTGCTTTTTTTCTCATCTCATTATTTTCATCTGGAACTCCCATTAGATGTATGCCAGGTATTCCTACCATATCCTTCATGACTTGAACCTCTCTTTCATATTTTGTATCTCTTGATCTCTCTAGATTGCATTCTGCATACCTTCATTAGATCTGTCTTCCAAGTGATTCTCTCTTCGTCTTCATCTATCTTACCTCCTGTTTACATTGCCTTATTAATTCAATTTGTGTATGTATATATATAACTTCTTGAAGTTCTAGAAGTTCCCTAGTGATTTTTTTATGTATATATCTTGTTCTTCTTCTAAAATTTCTCATTCTTGTTCATATCCTCAAGCTTTTCCTGTATTTCTTGAAGCATTCAATGTAGCTATCTTATCTTATCTTTAGTGTCTGATAATGTCAGTATATGAAGTCTTTGCAAGTCTGATTCCCTGTTTATTGTTTCTTCTGGTTTTTACTTATGGTGTTTTAGTTCCTTATACGTTTTGCAAATTTTGACCGTAAGCTGGTAATTTTCCTTATAACTTTATCAGTGGGAATTCTTTGAGTAGTGAGTTGAAATTCTTACAAAAGTATTTGTATTTGTTTTGCTTCTGTCATATACCTAGGGGCACCACTAACCTGGAACTACTTTAAAATATTTACTTTTTTTTTGAGATACAAAGGCATAATGAACTATATTGCAAGCCAACGTGAAGAAAGTTCTGTGGTTTTGAATTCTCAGAAGAGATTCCCCTCATCCCCTACCTAGGTTGAGACAGGAGAATTTCTTTGTTGCCCCTTCTGGATGGTGATTTTATTTCTTATTTACCCTTAAAATGAAGAATGAATGTAACGTTTTGGATCTCAGCTTTATGTTAGGTGTTTCCTATTGGCTTTAGCTCTTTGTGTGGACTATTAGCTTTACTCCCTGCGTCCTGCATTTCAACAACAGTAACTTAAATTTTCCAGGGCTCCACAGAAAACCTCAGAAATAAAAACAATTTTGGCAATCTTATGCTCCACAGGATTCCTGTTTTCACTTTATTTTTGGCCTCTGAGGATTCCTTCCTTATCTACTAGTTTATATATTGTATGTTGTATCCAGCATTCTGATAGTTTCAATTAAGAAGCCATTCGAGTTTATCTATTGGTCATATTACCAAGCCATAAATGAAATTTTTTTTTACTTTGGTAAAAAAATAAAAAATAACCTGAATATCTAGCAATAAAAAAATAATAGTGCATATATACTAAATGTCATTGTGATCATTAGGGTTATGTGTCAACTTGGCAGGGCCATGATTCTTGGTGGTTTGGTAGTTATGATATAATCTGGTGGTCATATGATGTTGGGATCACTTCCATGATGAGATTTGATATGGTGTGATCACCTCCATGAAGGGATCTGCTATGAGTAGCCAATCAGTTGAAGGAGATTTTCCTTGGGAATGTGGCCTGTATCCAATGTGGGTGGACTCTCTGGCAATGCTCGAGGGCTTTTGGTTGCTCTGAATCCTGCAGCTGGCTCCTGTTCACCTGACCTCTGGTTTTTGGGACTCGAACTAGCAGCTTATCTGCCGTCTTGCCTGCAGATCTTGGGGTTCATCTATCTTCACAGTCTGTGAGCAAAAGCCCTGCTCTCTAACCTGCCAATCTTGGATTTGCCAGCCCCTGCAGCTATGTGAATCAGGAGAAGCCTCTATCCTGACCCATGGACTTGGGACATTCTAGCCTCTACAGCCCCGTGAACAATTTCCTTGATATAAATCATTCTCTGTACATATTTATTTGCTTTTCTGGTTTTGCTGCTCTAGAAAACCCAACCTAATACATTTGGTACTGAAATTGGTTCTAAGGAAACAAAACTGTAAGGGTGAGTTTTCTAAATTTGTTCTCAAGTTTGGTTAGTTGATTAGTCTTAAAGATGTAGAGGGCACTGCTGATCCATGGCTTGAAGTGGCAATACAAATATGCATAATATAACCACCAATAGATCAGGTATTGGTGAAAGGTGAGGCTCTGGGTAATCACATGTGTGGTACCTTTCTACAATTTTGTCATAATGAGAAGCATAAGGAAGCTGGTTGGTTGGTCCTAATTTCACTAGACAAACTGGTGAAAGAAAAAGATGAGCTCAGGGTTTCAGAGTGAAACCTCAACTGCTGCACAAATGTCCACTTGTGCCTTGAAAGAAAGCTTTATTTCTTACAGTAACAGAGCTGATATTGCCGAAACCAAACTCAGTCTTATTCTAAGAGTGGCTGAATTACAACACCAAATCAATTCCCAACCTCGCGTGGTGTCTGAAGTTAAGGTGAGGGCATTGATTAGGAAGAAAGAGGATCCTGAAACTTGGGATGGGGACATATGGGCAGATAATCAGGAAGCTGGGGACACTGAGTCCCTAAATTCCACTGAACCACTCTTGGTAGCAGAACCAGCCCTCTCACTCCCATCTGAAGAGATTTCTCCATGTTTGTCAGCTAAGCCATCCTCCACAGTAAGACCATTAGCCTCTCCCATCTAATGAGATTAACCAAGGTATGTCTAAAGAGCCTTTGTCTGAGTCATTGCCTGGGGCATTACCTGAGGCAGATGGTTACAAGACAATGCTGAATGTTCTCAAAACACTTCTCCACCACTGATTTTGGCTTCTAGACCTATAAGTAGACTTCAGTTTCAGAGTGCCCCAAATGGTGAAGTACAAAGTGTGGCACAGGAGGAGGTATGTTACACTCCAAAAGAACTGCTTGCTTTTCTTATATGTACAAACCTGGGTAATATGTGTGGCAATGGCTATTAAGGGTGTGGGATAAAGATGCAAGGAACATAAAGATGGATCAGTCTAAGTTTATTGATATGGGTACACCAAGCACAGATTCTTCATTCAATGTTTCAGTTCAAGAAGTTAGGAAAGGGTCTTATAGTTTATTTGGTTGGGTTGCTGAAGCATGGATTATGTGGTAGCCTACACTAAATCAGGTTGAAGTACCAGACCTGCCTTGGTATACTGTAGAAGAAGGTATCCAAAGGCTTATGGAAATTGGCATGGTAGTGTGGATAAATCAGATTAGACTCACAGAACCACACATGGGTGCCCAGGGAACACACCTTTTGCCACAACTGTGAGGAACAAAGTTGTGAAGGGAGCCCTAGCATCCTTGAAGACTGCTGTGGTTGCTATTTTATATAAGTCACATTTGACATTGGGAGCTGCCCTAACTGAATTAAAACGCCTAAGTATAATGGGGCTGATTGGACCCTGTGGTAGTAGAGGCCAAGTGGCGGCACTCAATCGACAAAGACAAGGTGGGTGTAGTTACCGTAATGGCCAGCAGACCAGCAGAATCAAAACAGTACTCAAAACAATCTGACTTATATGGACTTATGGCATTGGCTACTTAGTCATGGTGTCTTTAGGAGTGAAATAGATAGGAAATCTATGAAATATTTACTTGATATATACAAGAGGAATAATTCTATGTCGAGTGAATGGCAGTCTAACTAGAATTTTCAGAACAGAGTCACAGCCCCTCAACAAATTCCCAGGCTTGTGCAAGTATAAAGACCCACAGCCCCTTGAATGAAGGAGAAGCCGGGTCCCCTTGAGGAAGGACCTCACTACATTGCCAAAAATTTATATTGTTAATCTTTCTCCCAGCCTTCCCCAAAGGGATCTACAGCCTTTTACTAGAGTGACTGTTCGTTGGAGAAAAGGAAATAATCATAATTTTAGGTGAGTACTGGATACTAGCTCTGAACTGACACTAATTCCAGGAGACCCAAAATGTCACTGTGGCCCACAAGTCAGAGTGGGGGCTTATGCAGGTAGGTTATTAATGAAGTCTTAGCCCATGTCCACCTCACAGTAGCTCCTGTGGGTCTCCAAACTCATCCTGTAGTGATTTCCCCAGTTCAGGATTGCATAATTGGAATAGATATACTCAGCAACTGGCAGAACCCACAGGTTGGATCCATGACAAATGGAGTAAGGGATATTATGGTAGGAAAAGCCAAGTGGAAGCCATTAAACCACCTCTACATAGGAAAATAGTAAACCAAAAGCAATATCGCATTCCTGGAAGGATTGCAGAGATTACTGCCACCATCGAGGACTTGAAGGATGCAGGGGTGATGATTCCCACCACAACCCCATTCAACTCGCCTACTTGGCCTATACAAAAAACATATGGGTCTTGGAGAATGACAATGGATTATCACAAACTTAACCAGGTGGTGATTCCAATTGCAGCTGCTGTCCCAGATGTAATTTCATTGCTTGAGCAAATTAATACATATCCTGGTACCTGGTGTGCAGCTATTGATCTGGCTAATGTCTCTTTCTTCATACCTGTTTTGAAGGACCACCAGAAGCAGCTTGCCTTCAGCTGGCTAGACCAAACAATACACCTTCAGTGTCCTACCTCAGGGCTATATCAGCCCTCCAGCCCTATGTCATGATTAAGTCCACAGGGACCTTGATTGCCTTTACCTTCCACAAGATGTCACACTGGCCCATTACACTGATGACTTCTTGCTGATTGTATCTGGTAAGGAAAAAGTGTCAATGACTCTGGACTTATTGGTAAAAACATTTGCATGCTAAAGGATGGGAAATTAATCGGGCAAAAGTTTAGGCTCCTTCCACCTCACTGAAATCTCTAGGAGTTCAACGGTGTGGGGCATGTTGAGATATTTCTTCTGAAGTGAAAGATAAGTTATTGCATCTGGCCTCTCCCACAACTAAAAAAGAGGCACAATGCCTAGTGGGTGTCTTTGGATTTTGGAGGCAACATATTCCTCATTTGGGTGTGCTAGTCAGGCCTATCAAGTGACTTGAAAATCTAGCTTTGAGTGGGGCCCAGACCAAGAGAAGGCCCTGCAACAGGTTCAGGTTGCCATGCAGTGACTCTGCCACTTGGGTCATATGATCCAGCTAATCCAATGCTCCTTGAAGTGTCAGTGGCAGATAAAGATGTTGTTTGGGGTCTTTGGCAGCCCCCAATTGGTAAATCACAGCCCAGACCCTTAGGATTTTGGAGCAAAGCCCTGCCACTCTCTGCAGGTAACTACTCTCCTTTGGAGAAACAGCTTTTGGCCTGTTACTGGACCTTAATAGAGACTGAATGCTTAACCATGGGCCACCAAGTCACCATGCAGCCTGAGCTGCCCATTATGAACTAGGTGTTGTCTGACTCACAGAGTCATAAAGTTGGACATGCACACCCGCCCTCCATCATGAAATGGAAGTGGTATATAAGAGATTGGGCCCGAATAGGACCTGAAGGCACAAGAAAGTTGCATGAGGAAGTGGACCAAATGCCCATGGCATCCACTTCTGTCACATTACCTTCCATCTCCTAGTCTGCACTTATTGCTTCATGGGGTGTTCCTTATGATCAGCTGACAGAGGAAAAGAAAACTCCTGCCTAGTTTACAGGTGGTTCTGTGTGATATGGACAGTGGCAATGCTACAACCCCTTTCTGGGACCTCCCTGAAGGATAGCAGTAAAGAGAAACCCTCTCAATGGTCAAAACTTCGAGCAGTGTACCAGGTTGTTGACTTTGCTTGGAAGGATAAATGGCCAAATGTGCAATTGTATACTGACTCATGGGCTATGGCCAATGGTTTGGCTGGATGGTCAGGGACTCAGAAAGAACATGACTGGAAAATTGGAGACAAGGAGGTTTGGGGAAGAAATATGTGGATAGACCTATCTGAATGGGCCAAAGAAGTGAAAATATTTGTTTCTCATGTGAATGCTCACCAAAGCGTGACCTCAGCAGAGGAGAATTTTAACAATCAAGTGCATAGAATGATGCGTTCTGTGGAAACCAGTCATCCTCTTTCCCCAGCTACTCCTGTCATTGCTCAATGGGCTCATGAAAAAAGTGGCCATGGTGGCAGGGATGGAGGTTATGCAAGGGCTCAGCAACATGGATTCTCTCATCAATGCTAGCTTCAGTACAGCCACTGCTGAGTGCCCAATCTGCCAGCAACAGAGATCAACACTGAGTCCCCTATAAGGCACCATCCCTCAAGGTGATCAGCCAGCAACCTGATGGCAAGTTGATTACATTGGACCACTTCCATCATGGAAAGGGCAGCATTTTGTTCTTACTGGAATAGGCAATTACTCTGGATATGTATTTGCCTTCCCTGCACTCAATGCTTCTGCTATAACTACCATACATAGACCTACAGAATGCCTTATCAACCATCGTGCTATCCCTTACAGAATTGCCTCAGATCAAGGGACTCACTTCATAGCAAATGAAGTGTGGCAGAGGGCCTGTGCTTATGGAATTCACTGGTCTTAACATGTTCCCCATCATCCTGAAGCAACTGGCTTGATAGAACGATGGAATGGCCTTCTAAAGACACAATTATGATGCCAGCTATGTGGCAAGACCTTGCAGAGTTGGGGCAATGTTCTCCAGGAGGCAGTATATGTTCTAAAAAGCATCCAGTATGTGGTGCTGTTTCTCTCATAGCCAGGATTCATGGGTCCAGGAATCGAGGGTGGAAATGGGAGTGGCACTACTCACTATTACCTCTAGTGACTCACTTGCAAAGTTTTTGCTTCCTGTCCCTGTGACCTTATGCTCTGCAGGTCTAGAGGTCTTAGTTCCAACTGGAGGAATGCTCCCACCTGGAGGCACATCACTGATTTCATTGAACTGGAAGCTAAGAATGCCATCTGGCCACTTTGTGCTCCTTATGACTCTGGATCAACAGGCAAAGAAGGGAGTTACCATACCAGCCGGTGTGATCGATCCTGATTACCAAGAGGAAATTCAATTGGTATTACATAATGGGGGTAAAGAAGAGGATGTCTGGAATGCAGGAGATCCCTTAAGGCATCTTTTAGTACTACCATGCCCTGTGATTAAAGTCAGGAGAAAACTACAGCAACCCAATTCCAACATACCTACTAATGGCTCAGACCCTTCGGGAATGAAGGTTTGGGTCACCCCACCAGACAAAGAACTATGACCAGCTGAGGTGCTTGCTGAAAGCAAAGGGAATATGAATAGGTGGTAGAAGAAGGTAGTTCTAAATACCAGTTATGACTACGTGACCAGTTGTAGAAACGAGGACTGTAATTGTTATGAGTGTTTCTGCCTTGTATGTGTACATCAATTATTTTTGTTTTCTTCACTATAAAATATAAGATGTAAACAGGGCTAGTGCGTATTTGGTTGTATGTGTGTTGTATCATGTTAGGTGCAAGTATGACTTTTTAATTGTCTTTATCAGAGATTTCATATGGTTTAAGGAGCTGTATACAGGTGCCAAGTTGACCAGAGGTAGACTGTGATCATTAGGGTTGTATGTCAACTTGGCAGAACCATGATTCTTGGTGGTTTAGCAACTTAGATGTAGTTTGGCAGTCATATGATGATGTGATCATTCCACGATGAAATTTGATATGGTGTGATCACCTCCATGATGGGATCTGCTTTGATTAGCTAATCATCTGAAGGGGAGTTTCCTTGGGGGTATGGTCTATATCCAATATGGGCAGACTCTCTGGCAAGGCTCGAGGGCTTTTGCTCATTCTGAATCCTGCAGCTGGCTCTTCTTCATTCGACCTGTGAGCAAGAGCCCTGTTATCTGACCTGCTGATTTTGGGTTTGCCGGCCCCTGTTGCTGTATGAATCAGGAGAAGCCTCTATCTTGACCCACAGACTTGGGACATTCCAACCTTTACAACTGTGTGAGCCATTTCCTTGATATAAATCTATACATATATTTATATGCTTTACTGGTTTTGCTTCTCTAGAGAACCCAGCCTAAGATGATCAGGGAGCCATTAAACAGAATGTGTTAAATATACATGCACTGACATAGAAATATCTCTAACACATAGCTTTAAATGGAAAAAAAAAAAAAACCTAGTTACATGACAGTATGCACAATATAATTCTGTTTATGTAGAAACATGAGAAATACAGATTTTTTCAAGGACAAATGTTTATATTTAAATGAGTAGGGAAAAAACTAGATGTTTACATGCTAAAATTAAAAGAATTTTACCTTTTTTAATTTAATTTTTGTAACGAGAATGTATTCCTGTATCACTTGAGTAATTTTTTAAATACACACTAATTTGAAGGAATAAATGAGATAAGGCATATCACAAGGACTTAATACATTATTTTCATTTTTTAAAAAAGTGATCGATGCATAAGAGTGCAGAACGGGATGCGACGGTGGCTTGTGAAGCAGTACAAATCAGTAGCAGATTCAGGTTATAAACTTCATTTTTTGATTAAAAATACTAATCTGGCCCCAAACTGTAATTTATAGGTCACTTTTTTCCGTTGCTGCTTTTAGGTATTATTAGGTGTTATTCCAAGAAAGGATCTGTGATGAAATGAATTTTTTAAAATGCTGGGTTAAAAAGTGTAATTTTTTGTTTGTTTTGCTTTTTTAACAGAAGGACTTGTCAGAGACGTAAACTCCTGTTATGCATTATGAGCCTAAAAGAGGTAGATCTTGTATAAAGCATTCGCCAAATTTACTGAACCCCAGAGCCTGTCCTTAAGCAGCTCCAGGGGCTTTTCTTCCATGAGACACCCTTTAGGAAATACTTAATTATCTGTTATGCGTATAACAGATACCACAACATCCATTTACTGACTCTGATCAAATTGTGTTTTTTACAGCCAGGTTGTCGCAATACTTAACGGATAGAGCATTTCTCTTTTGCCCTTTAATTTGTCTAAAACAGGTCCCAAGTATAAACACTGGTTTGTTTTGTAAGTGAAGGCAAGAGGCCTTCCCTGTCAGTGTCTCAGAGTACTGAGTGCTTCTTTGGATGGGCTTTGATTAATGGGTGGAAAATATGATGTGTTTAAAGCTGTTTCACGGCATCAGATAGGGGCAGGCATGGAAAATAAGAGGATACAAGAGCAAGGTCCCTGATGTCTTTGATCCCGCTGCCTGTTGCCACACAACCAAGGACCCTGCTGACTGAGAAAAAGTAAACGGTCATCTGTAATCAGAAGAAAAGTATTTGTTGCACACTCTTGGACTGCGTAAAGGGAAACTCAATAAGGTCAGAAGACATCAAAGCAAAATACGCAGTTTGTTAGCTGTAAGCTATTAAATAACGAATACGTATGTGCTAAAATCTCTCCTTCCTCCACATCCTACCTCTACCAATTGTACCAGGTTTGCAGAGAGCTGTTGTCTTGGCATTCTTTATCTCTTTGAAAATACACCATTTTAATGTGTACATTTGTTCTCACAGCGTACATACATCAAGGAAAGGGCGAGCAATGGAAAAGCAGGGGAGACAAGAACGAGTCTTTCAATGTCCTTATTCCTGCTGACGGTTACCACCTTCAGACACAGCCAGCAGGGCACAAACATTTTGCCCTGGATAGTAGATTAGGTAGAGAGAGATTACAAGCTGAGGCTTATGGGTATAATGATTTAGACAGAAAGGAATTGTTTCCATTTGCAACACTGGGAGTTAGCACAGCTTTGCTTCTGTAGTATGCTCAACCTGGTCTGACATTGAATATCCCAGGCTGCAGGGAGGCAAGATTCCTTACTTCCAAGAACCACCTGGAAAAAAAAAAAGGGGGAACCCTCTATGAGACATGATTATTTTAAAAACCTTTTTCAAAGGAGAAGAATTCTTTGGCGACATCAAGAAGGCTTCCATTCTCTAATCTCTATAGTTAGCTGCTGTGGAGTTGGCTTGACACACAGTGACCCCACGTGTAACGGGACGAAATGTTGCCTGGTGCTACACCAGTGGTTGTGGGTCAGACTGTTTATGACCCTTAGGGCTTTTGTTGGCTGATTTTTCCGAGCAGATTCCAGGCTTTCTTCTTTGTCTACCTCAATCTGAAAGCTCCACTGAAACCTGTTGACATCATAGCAACACGCAAGCCTCCACTGAGAGGCAGGTGGTGGCTATCCTTGAGGTGTGTGCGCTGGAAATAAAACCTTAGTCTCCTACAAGGAAGGTGAGACTTCTACCACTGAACCACTACTGCCCCCTCCGTAATCCCTGTTGTGTCGTTTCATGCCGTCAAAGAATCGGTTCCGACTCATTGTGACCGCACGTACAGCAGAATGAAACGCTATCCGGCCCTGCAGCGTCCTCACAATCATTACTATGTTTGAGCCCATTGTTGCAGCCACTGTGTCAATCCATCTCATCAAGGGTCTTCCTCTTTTTCGCTGACCCTCTACTGTAACGGAATCGACTCGACGGCACCGGGGGTGGGTTCTACTATCCCAAGGGACCGGTCCCTTCTGGTAACATGTTCAAAGTAAGTGAGGCAATGTCTCACCGTCCTCGCTTCTACAGAGCATTCTGGCTGTACTTCTTCCAAGACAGATTTGTTTGTTCTTCTGGCAGTCATGGCGTATTCGATATTCTTTGCCAATGCCATAACTGAAAGGCATCAATTCTTCTTGAGTCTTCCTTATTAATTGTCTAGCTTTCACATGCAAATGAGGCAACTGAAAATACCATGACTTGGATCAGGCACACCTTAGTCTTCAAAGCGACGTCTTTGCTTTATAACACTTTAAAAAGGTCTTCGCGGCACATTTGCCCAGTGCAATGTGTCGTTTGATTTCTTGACTGTGGCTTCCATGGGTATCAATCGTGGATGCAAGTAAAATGAAATCCTTGACAATTTCAATCTTTTCTCCATGTATCATGATGTTATTTATTGGTCCAGTTGTGAGGATTTTTCTTTCCTTTATGTTGAGGAGTAATCCACATTGAAGGTTGTAGTCTTTGATTTTCATCAGTAAGTGCTCTTCCCTTTCAGTAAGACTGGTATTGTCATCTGCATATCGCAGGTTGTTAATGAGTCTTCCTCCAATCCTGATGCTGTGTTCTTCTTCATATAGTCCAGCTTCTAGGATTATTTGCTCAGCAAACAGATTGAATGGAGCCCTGGTGGTATAGTGGTTAAGAGTTGGGCTGCTAGCCAAAAAGGTCAACAGTTTGAATCCACCAGCTGCTCCTTGGAAACCCTATAGGGCAGTTCTATTCTGCCCTATAGGGTCACTATGAGTCAGAATTGATTTGATGGCAATGGGGTTTTTTTTTTTTTTAATACAGATTGAATAAATACGGTGAAAGGATACAACCTGACACACATCTCTTCTGGTTTTAACCATGCAGTATTCCCTCGATCTGTTCAAACGACTGCCTCTAGGCCTGTAATCCCTAGAGAAATTGAAGTGAATAGAACTTCTCCTCAGTCTGAAACTGTACCATCACTTTTTTCTTCTCCATGATCTAGAAATGATAGGAATGATGATTTGGATTCTTTAATTTGAAAATGAAAGTAAAAACTAAATGTAGGTTTTGCTAAGCCTCGTCTCTGAGTGGGCGTGATGTGGTGAAGGCACTGGTGAGAAGGAGGCATATGGGTAACTGTGTCCAGGAAATTCAAGGCTCCTACAAAGCTGAATTTGATCATTGAATTAATAATAAGTGGTAGAGCCTGGGATATGTCTTCTACTGACCTGTATTTTAAGAAATAGAGAATCTCATTGCTCATCTGTGTTTTCTTGCTCCCCATGAAAATGACAGTGAAAAAGAGCTGGCCATTAACACAAAAGCAAAACATAATTCAGTAATGATGCTTGAAGCTCCCTGAAATGCTGAAGATTTTAGAAATCATTAATAATAAATTACCAGCAATGCCATGGGCAGCTGACAGCTCCTTTCTGTGGCAGATAAAACTCTCCATCATAAAACAATAATTTACGAGGTCATATGTCACAGCCTTCGTGATTTTCTTAAAGCAATTTTACTTTAAGATCAGTGTCACCAACATTGAATGCATTTTACAGGTGGGAGAACTGAGGCTAGTCTACCAAACGATTTGTGTCAGAATGAATCAGAGCGTTGTAACTGAGATCAGAGATTTAGTTCCATATTTGAAATCTGGAACTCTGGCATATTTGTTAAAATGACAGGCACAAATACAAACCACTGGTTAATGAATTTGGAGTTGGAGTGGAGTCGAGGCTCCATTAATCACAAACTGTAAGTCATTTGTTTCATCCATCAAATTTAATAACAAGCAACAAAATGATAAATTATTAAAAGGTAGACTTGGCTCATATTTCTCAACTCATGGTTTGGGGCCACATGAGGAGTAAACAAGGGTTCTATTAGAGGAATGGAAATAAACACAAAGTTTGCAAACAGAAAAGCCCCAAATCCAGTTGCTGTCCAGTTGATCCTGACTCCTGGTGACCCATGTGTGTGAGAGTAAAACTGTAGGGTTTTCAATGGCTGGTTTTTTGGAAGTAGATTGCCAGGGCTTTCTTATGAAGCACCTTCAGGTGGACTCAAATCTCCAACCTTTTGGTTGGCAGTTGAGTGGCTTAACTGTTTGCACCACCCAGGAACTCCCCTAAAGCCCAAGACCCTTGTTTATCTGCTTACAGGCTCTCTACGCAGCTATAATACATAGCAGGGCCCAAAGGAAGCAGCAAGTTCAGATAAGATCCAAGATGCTTCCCTCCTCTCATTTCCACTCAGCAAGTGTCCAAGAACCTGATGGCTTTCTCCTAATTGCAGAGTTTGCAGAATCCACAACAAGAAATAAAAATGGCCTAAACATATACAAAGCTCAAACAAAGTCCATAGAGAAGAATTTCATAAAGTCTAGTCCATGCCACTGCTATCATTTGAGGCTTTCTCTTTGCAATATGCCCAATCATTCTGCTAGAATAACAACTGACTCAAGCTCTCAGTTCTGTTCTCTGAGGAAAATTCATATAAATTGTGTGACTTTGAGCAAAACACTTCACCTCTGGGCCTTCACTTCCTTATGGGTAAATTAGATAAAAAATAAGTCAGGATCCCAAATTAAGGCCCTCCAGAGAGCCAGGACTACAAGATGGCTTAAGTGTTTCCCTGCTTCAAAATTCTATGGTGCTAACGTGACCAAGGCAAAGTTATAGAAGCTTCATAGACACATCCAAACACTTTAAGGGAACGAGTTACTAGGGCTGAGGGCTTGCAACCATGGTCTCGGGGACATCTAGGTGAATTGGCATAACATATTTCATAAAGAAAATGTTCTCCTACTTTGGTGAGTCGTGTCTGGAGTCTTAAAAGCTTGCAAGTGGCCACCTAAGATACATCTATTGGTCCCATCCAGTCTGGGAGCAAAGAGAATGAAGAAAACCAAAGACACAAGGAAAATATTAGTTCAAAGGTCTAACAGACCATGTGAACCAAAGACTCCACCAGCCTGAGCCCAGAAGAACTAGACGGTGCTGGCTACTACCACTGTTGGCTCTGACAGGGATCATAATAGAGGATTTCAGGCAGAGTGGGAGAAAAATGTAGCACAAAATTCAAATTCACAAAAAAAGACCAGGCTTACTGGTCTGACAGAGACTGGAGTAACCTCTTAGGCTATGGCCCCCAGACACCCTGCTAACACAGAAGTGAAGCCACTACCGAAATCCACCTTTCAGTCAAAGATGAGTCAGGCCTGTAAAACAATAACACATGTGAGGAGTGTGCTTCTTAGTTCAATTAAGTATAGGAGACCAAATGGGCAACACCTGCCCAAAAACAAAGACGAGAAGGCAGAAATGCGCAGGAATACTGGATGAATGGACATGGGAAACTTGGGTGTAAAGGGAAAGGGGGAGAGTGCTGACACATGGCAGGGATTGCAACCAATGTTACAAAACAATTTGTGTATAAATTTTTGAATGAGAAACTAATTTGTGCTGTAAACTTTCATGTGAAGCACAATAAAATTAAAAAAAAAATTGTGCTTTTGTGTTGAATAGCATTGGTATTAATCATAGATCCACTCCATTCCTGGCCAGATGTATATAGCCTGCTAATTTATAAATTCCTAAGACAAGAATCCTCCACCAAATCAGAAATACAAAAAGCCACATAAAATAACAAGGTCCTGAATATCTATCACCTTTTCTCCTTTGACAGTTGAATGAGAGTCAATAGCTTGTGAAACAGTTGTAAACTGTCTCTCTTCTGTCTTCTTTGTACTGTTAGAAAGCTAAGGATTCTATTTCAAGTAAGGAATCAGATCTTCCCTCTCATTCTCCAACTTTGAAACTTTTTTTTGTTAGGTGCTATCAAGTCAGCTCTGACTCGTAGCAGCCTTATGTCTAACAGAACTAAACATTGCCCGGTCCTATGCCATCCTCCCAATAGGAGATATGTTCGAGCCCATTGCTACAGCCATTATCTCAACCCATCTTGTCGAGGGTCTTCCTCTTTTTCACTGACCCTCTACTTCACGAAGCATGATGTCCTTCTGCAGGGACTGATCCCTCCTGATAATGTGTCCAAAGTAAGCAAGACGAAGTCTCACCATCTTCACTTCTAAGGAGCATTCCAGTTGTATAGGCAAACTCAATAATAATGATTCACTGCAAAGCCTTAAAATCCAAGCTCTCTTAAAGAAAAAGCACATAATATAATTTACATATAATCTCCAAACCTCATTCCAATCAGGTACCAGAACCAAATTTCTTATTAGACCTTGACGTTGTTCGTTGCCATTGAGTCAATTCCAACTTGTACAGAGTAGAACTGGCCCACAGGGTTTTGAAGGCTGTGGCCTTAGTATATATGTATTCGATTTCTTCTTTTAAGTTAAAACCTGAAAGAATGAAAGAACACGTGGGCCAGAAAGAGAAAAGAAAAATGTGTTAAATAAAAAGCCTGATACATGTTCTTAAGTTTACCAGCCTATGTCATGTAGTAGAAAAACAGCTGTGAATATATGTTCCTTTTTCCTGGAAGTAAAATGACTTTGCTCAGGCTATCACCTTCCCTAAGTCCTTTCTGATGGAAAAGGTTTCAAACCAGCTGCTCAACCATGCGGGAGCAAGGGAAATGGCATCTCCCATTCTGGAGCTTTAAGAGGAAATTGCTGCAGAAGTGTTGTTTGGCTTCTCTTTTCACGTACACCTGATTCAGATCCAGGACAGATTTATTTTTCAGTGAAGGGAGAGTTCATTAGTGCTTTCTCTAAAATGGCCTTTGTTTTTCAGAGCCAATTGCTTGCCCATCCTTGTGTGGCATCTCCTAGAAAAGCGATCCTGCCACCTTAGATGGCTTTTGACAACTGGAGCTAAGAAAGTTCTCTGACACATTTGGACTCTTACTTGGGTTAGTGTCCAACATCCTGCAGGCACTCCTGGGAATCTGAACAAATTTTCCATCTCTTCTCTTGTTTGTATTACTCCCTGGGAAGGTTTAAATTAGGCAAGGTCAATATTTTGATTGGGCAACATGATAAATATCCATAGTCAGGGTTTGTAATTGCATTTTTTTTGACATGTTAGAATGGAAGGGGTAAAACAAGCAAATAAAATAAATCTAAACACCACAGAGAGAAAATCAATTAAGAGCCTTGAGAAGAAGTCCTATAGAACAATCTCTAACAGAAGAACACTCCGTCTCAACATTTCTGAGGCTGAACTTAAAGATCTTTCAAAAATCTGGCCCTCTTCCTGTTTCTTGTTTCAGAGACTGGCATCAATATCAGATCCATTTGCACAAGTAAGGAACTGAAAACACAACCTGGATGCCTCCTTCGCCCTCAGTCACCATGTACTGTCCCTCAAGTCCTGCTGATTTCACCTTTTAAATATCTCTTGAATGTGACTCCTTTCCATCCACTGTCACCATCATCATCCCTCATTTCCAGTCACTGATAACAACTGCTGGGCTTGTGTAGTCTGTTTAGGCTCCTCTATTGACTCTGGCCTTCTACTATCCATTCTCCGTGCCACCGCTGGAATGATCTTTCAAAACATAAATCCAATAATAATATAAACCTGCTTTAACTCCCTTTGTTGACTTCCCATTGCTCTTTGGATAAAGTTCAAAATCCTTAGCGTGGTCTACAAAGCTCTGAATGTCTGGCTTTGCCCAGCTACTCTCCTTCATTTGCATACTGTGCTTTAGGTTGCTTGGCTTCCTTCCAGTTCCTCAAACTCATGTGCTCCCTCCTACCACATGATCAAGGAACCCTGGAGGCGCAAGGGTTAAGCACTTGGCTGCTAACTGAAAGGCCAGGAGGGAGGGAGGAAAGACCTGGTGATCTGCTTCGTTAAAGATTTTAGCATAGGAAACCCTATGGAGCAGTTCTACTCTGCTTTATAGGGTCATATGAGTCAGAATTGACTCAAAGGCCCACAACAACAATTATAAGTTCTTTGCAGATGCTATGCCTTAGGTCTACAATGCTCTTTGCTCCACACTTATACTTCCTATCACCTAATTAACCACTATTTACCCTTCAGATCTGAGATCCAGTGTCACTTTCTCAGAAAAGCCTTTCTTGATTCCCTCAGCCCAGGTCATGTTCATTCTTATAAAGCTGTCTTCCTTTCCTTTGGAGCACTCAGCTAAGTTGCAATTTTACATTCATTGGTGTACTTATTTGATTACCATCTATCTCCCTTACTGTAATACAAGTTCAATGTAGGCAGACACGTTGTCAAATTTTGCTTACAATTATATTTTTTGTTTTCTTATTGTATCAATTTCAGTGAAAATATATTTAAAAGCTTCTACTGTGATTCTGGAATTGCCTATTTCTCTTTTAGTTCTTTTTTTTTTTTTTTTTTGCTTCATATATTCTGAAGTTATATTATTAAATATTATAAATATAAGACTATTTTATCTTCCTAGTGGATTGACCCTCTTTCCATTGTAAAGGGTTACTTCTTACCTTACCGTTTACTTTGTCTGCTATTAGTCTAGCTGTATCAGCTTTCTTTTGGTTTGTGTTTGTATGCTTATCTTCTTTTTTTATGCTTATTCTATCTGTACCCTTGTATTTAAGATGTTTCTCTTACAAGCGGAAACCCTGGTGGTGTAGTGGCTAAGTGCTACAGCTGCTAACCAAGAGGTTGGCAGTTCAAATCTGCCAGATACTCCTTGGAAACTCTATGGGGCAGTTCTGCTCTGTCCTACAAGGTCACTGTGAGTCGGAATCAACTCGACGGCACTGGGTTTGGTTTTTTGGCTCTCTTACAAGCATTGTATTGCTGGGTCTTGTAGTTTTTAATCCACTAGCCAGCCACTGCTGTGTAGTTTTTAATACAGCCTGACAATATAAATTTTAAAAATTGTTTATGTTTAATATAATTGCTGAAATATTTGGATTTAAATCTACCATCATACTATTTTTTTTTCCTATTTGTCACATCTGTGCTGTTTCTTATCTTCTTCTTCTTACTTTCTTTTGAGTTAATCACGTAAGTTTTGCTATTTCATTTTTTCACGTCTTGGCAGTCACACAATCTTTTGACATTCTTTCAGAGGCCAGAGATTCCACATGCTGGATTTATTAAGGTATAATATAAATCAGTATTTTTTAATCAATTTCTGTAAAATGAAAAAAACCTTTGAGCGCTTTGACTGAATTTATCTTCTTTCTGACTTTTATGCTATCATTGTCATGTATTTTATTTGTACATATATTTAAACTCCATAAGATACTATTAGTATTGTTTTATATGGTCAATGTTAATTTAGACTAACTTACATTTGTACCTTTCCTTTATTCATTATTCTTTCCTACAATTTTATGCTGTCATTTAGCATCACTTTCCTTCTGCAAGGAGATCTCCCTTGTGGCTTTCCTTTAGTGTTGTTTGAGAATAGGTTGAGATTTAGTGTTGCACTGATGAAAATTCTTCCAGAAAACACAGTTCAAGGCCCTGGCTGCAGCTGAAATTTGCAAGAAACACAGATAAGAGAGGGTCATGCTGGACTGCACCGTAATGATGAGATTAACAAAATCCAGACCCTGAGAAATTCTATAGGTCAAATGGCCCAGGATCATCAACAGATAAGGTTTAAGGAAAAGCAGGGAATGGAGGGAGCTCCTGTAGTTTGGAAGAGAGTTACAAGGCATATCAAAAACTTTTTAATGGACAAGACTATACTATTCTGTCCAGTGATGCACACTGACATGCAAAAACTATAAAGAAACATAAGGAAGATTATAAAAAAGTATAATGAAAGAATAAAAGTTATTTTTAGGGAAGGCAGTGCATTATAATTGGGGTAGCACACAAGGAAGGGCTTCTGAATAGCTGGCAAAGTCGTATTTTTATATGGTGGTTGAAGAGTGTTTGCCAGAAAATAGTTAATGAAGCCATTTGTTTGGAGTAGTTTCTGAATCGGTGTTGTATAATAAAAAACCAAAAAATACATTAAAATTAGTAAATCTTATTTTCAGTATTGAATGAAAATTTTTCTAGTCATATAAGCCTAGTTTAGCAAGATATTTTTCTCCCTTAGAGATGGTATACCATTGTCTTTGACTTCCATAATTTTTTTAAAGTATTCAGTTGTCAATCTTATTGTTCTCTTTGAAGACAATGTGTCTTTTTTCTTCTAGCTGTTTTTGGATATTTTTCTCTGTGTTTTTAGTTTTCAACAGTTATATTATGGTGTGTTTTGTGTTTAAGATTTAATAGTTGAAATACTAAAACATTTTGTATTTGTCCATCAAGGGATTCATAGAGTTTCTTGTGTCTGTGTCTTTTCATCAGCTTTTGGAAAGTCTCTTCAAATATTGCTTCTGCCCCTTCTTGTTCTCCTTTCTGTCTTGCACTAAAATTACATATGTGTTAAACCTTTTTACAATGTTCTGGGTGGTGCAAACAGTTAAATGTTTGACTACTAGCCAAAAGATTGGAGATTCAAATCCACCCAAAGAAGACTTGGAAGACAGATCTGGCTATCTACTTCGGAAATACCGCAGTCTTGAAAAGCTTATGGAGCAGTTTACTCTGCACACATGGGGTCACCATGAGTCAGAATCTACTCAAGAGCAACAATGTATATATCCTACTGTCTTTTTCTCTATTTTGTATCTCTTTTTCTCTGTGTTTCAGTCTGGATATTTTCTACTGAGGATGTATTTTAGCTCACTTTTTCTCTCTTCATTTGTGTCCAATCCACTAATCTAACTATTGAATTTTTAATTTTAGTTATTGTATCTTCCAATGTGAGAATTTCTTCCTGATTCTTTTTATATATTGCTGTGGTCTACTGAAATTTTCCATCTCATTCTGCATTTTATTTAATATAATTAACACAGTATTTAAAATCTGTGTCTGATAACTCCAGTATCTTATAGTATCTCTATCCTTTATGGATCTATTTCTATTGCCTCCCAATGCTTTTCAATCATTTGGCTTGTCTACTGGTATGCTAGATTCCACTGGAGCCCTGGCGGTGTAATCGTTAAGAGCTTGGCTGCTAACCAAAAGGTCAGCAGTTCAAATTCACTAGCCACTCCTTGGAAACCCTATGGGACAGTTCTACTTTGTCATATAGGGTTGCTATGAGTCAAAAGTGACCTGACGGCAACTAACAACAACAACCCTGGCATGTTAAGATTTTTTCAATTTGAACACTGGTCATTATTATATGAAAAATTATAAAGATTATTTGAAGCTCTGGATGATGTTATCTTTCTTCACAGAGAATAGCTTGTCAAGTAATTAAGCAAGGCAAATCAGTGTAACTCAACCTGGCCTCGAGATGCTTAGAAGATGGGTTTTAGTGGTTGTGAGAGCTGGTCTATACCCCGTTTGCCCTTATTCTTAAAACACCACCTTTTAGAGGCCCCAACAGAAAACCTAGGGTATTTTCCATTGCCCTTCTCTCTAGCTGCCCATGAACTCCAATTTTGTCTCTTCAGCCACATATGAGCTGGCAAATGCTTTGAGGAGAAAGTAGAGTTGCATTTTTATCTCACTTCTCAGTATTTACCTTCTCTCTGGAATCTTGTCTACTAATGCCCTTGCTGCCTTGATAGCTCTCATATGCCTTCAAATTGATTTATTTTCTACTATTTCACCCAGTTTTTTCCCCAATCATTGTGGGTTTGTTGATAGGAACTAATCTTTCACAGTTGAAAAGAAAAGTCTGTCTTTAATTTGTTGTAGTTGTTGTTAGTTGCCACTGAGTCAATCAGACTCATAGCAAGCCCAAGTGTGCAGGGTAGAACTGTAATTACTATTTATTGATCACTTACTCAGAGACTCTGTTATTCTCTCAAAGCACTCTGAATTTTTCATTTATAGAACTCGCCGCAATTTGTAATTAACTATGTGTATTTTTCTTTTCTTATCATCTCTCTC
This sequence comes from Loxodonta africana, assembly GCF_030014295.1. Classification (NCBI taxonomy): domain Eukaryota; kingdom Metazoa; phylum Chordata; class Mammalia; order Proboscidea; family Elephantidae; genus Loxodonta; species Loxodonta africana. The sequence continues at coordinate 63,222,566 of NC_087358.1, forward strand.
CTTCTCTAGATTGTAAACTCCATGAGTCAGCAGAGATCATCCATGTCTGTTTTGCTCACCATTGAACCTTTGGTATCTAATCATATAAGGCACTCAATAAACATTTTTAAAGGATGAATGTGAGCTATTGGGCTGAGCATATTGTGTTATTGAATCCTCACTATAACCATATAAGGTAGGCATTGTTATCCCCATTTTAGAGAAAAGACTAACTGAAAATTAAACAGTTGAGTAACTTCCCAAGGTCACTATGCATTAAACCTATAAATCTCCAAATCCTGGACATTTAATTGTTATGCTTTTACAACCTTTAACGGTAGCCAGATTTTAGCTTTTCAATATAACTAGCTGAATCGAGTCGACTCTGACCCGTGGAGACCCCATGTGTGTCAGAGTAGAACTGTGTTCCATGAGTTTTCAGTGGCCAATTTTTTGGAAATAGATTGCCAGGCCTTACTTCCAAGGTGCCTCTATGGGGGCTCCAACCTCTCAGTTAACAGCTGAGTACGTCAACTATTTGCACCACCCAGGGACTGCTGTTTTTCAGGCCGTTAAAGTATCCTTTCAGTTGCTTCTCTTCATTTTCCTTTGTCTCCTTTTTCACATCCCATTGCTCATAAGTGTTTTATTAGTGAGTGAACTGGAGAAATAAAAGACAATGATGCTTACAATAACTAAGCAATGCATCTATGCTCCAGGACACCCAGGAAAGCACATTCACCCTCATGCCATGTGGTCAGCTTAGGTTCCTGGGCTCATTAATTTTTATTCTGCTGTATGAAACCATCTGAGATTATGCCTGATTTCAGCTACTTTGTGTTAAGAGTCCTCTTTTGACCTGAAGTTAAAATTTAAAAATCTCTGCCTTTTTGTCAGCATTTATTCTGTTGTTAATATGCTACAGCAAAGTTCTCTTACTCCTGAACTTGGGCCATTCTAGCACATTCCAGTGTTTACATACTCAAAACCAGGCAATTCACTTAAATATTGCATTCTTAAAGGGAATTGGGTACAACCTCTGGAAGACATAAATGATCACATTGTCACTTCGAGTCTGAAATACTTGTCATGCTGCTCACACTCAGGGCACTGTCTCCTCCTGTCCACCAGACCCAGACCTGGCTCAGCTCCCACCACATCTGTGAAGCCTGTTCAAACAAACTCCATCCCACAACAATGTATTTATTTTCCTCTCTGGCACCATATCTAGCATCAAACTGTCCTTGGAAAAGTTATTAAACATCTTTGAGCTCCAGTTTCTTCAATTAAAGTATGGATAAAAACACTTCCTTATGGGTTTGTTGGTAAATTTAAATGTCTCCAAATGTATCTATGCCCAACACAACAAGGGGCCCTGGTTGCATAATGGTTAAGCACTCAGCTGCTAACTAAAAGATAGGCAGTTTGAATCCACCAGTGGCTCCAGAGAGAAAAAGACCTGGTGATCTGCTACGTAAAGATTACAGCCTTGGAAACCCTATGGGGCAGCTTTACTCTGTCCTATAGGCTTGTTGGAAACCCTGGGGGTGTAGTGGTTAAGTGCTATGGCTGCTAAACTAGAGGCCAGCAGTTTGAATCCTCTAGGTGCTCCTCGGAAACTGTGGGGCAATTCTACTCTGTCCTATAGGCTCACTATGAGTCAGAATCGACTCGATGGCAGTGGGTTTTGTTTTGTTTTGTTTTGTTTTGTTTTGTTTTGTTTTGTTTTGTTTTGTAATAGGCTTGTTGGAGCTTGTGGTACAGTGATTAAGAACTCAATTGCTAACCATTTTGCCCAGGAGTATCTTACTTTATCTCTACCCAAGTGTGGACAAAGAGAAATGGAGCACAAAGTGATTGCTCATCAACAGAGGTAGATCATCAAATAGGCAAGGTAAATGAGCAATTTCACATTTTTCATCACATCATTCTGTTTCTAGGTATGGCTGGCATCTGCCTGTCTCCCAACCCACAGTGCCTTCCTACAGAATCAAAGCCTTTTTTCAAATTTGCAATCCCTGACAGGGATGGAAGACCCAGTAAGCAAGGTAAGCACAGGTTTACTTGTGCTTACTTACTAATCCGTAGTGATTAGTAAAACCCAGGTGAAATTGTTCACTACAGATGATCTGATAAGCAGGGTAAGCACCGTGCTTACCTTGGCTATTGGATAATCTGCCCCTGCTTATCGATATAGATATAGTCACTTGCATATCTAAGCAAAGACTGTGCTTTCAGCTGCAGTAGTTGGAGGACGTGGGTAGGATTTGGACACACATCAAGGATGAAACGAAGGTTGTCCAAGAGAGGGAACAAAAGGATCCATACCTCTAAGCACAAATCATCAACCACTGCCATCACCATTGCCGTCAATTCCAACTCATGAAGACCCTGAGTGTGTCAGAGTAGAACTGCTATCATAGGACAATTAGTAAACCCATTTGACAGCACTGGAGTCACTGGAAAGTCAGGAGGAGCCTGATGGTAAAGCACCTTTAGTGGAATGTATGTCATAGTGAGGAGCTCTTGGGAACATGAGTTGGCACGTGACATAATGATTGAGATACTTGAGCACATAAGCTGCAGGGCAAAGAGGCTGGAGGCTGAGGAACAAGTAGGAAGTTCTTACAACAGTCCTGGTATAAGCTGATAAAGGCCTCACCTCAAGTGACAGCAGTAAGAATGGAAAGGAAGGTATTTGTGTTCAGGCACTGTCTTCTAAAATATTTCTGTGGGCTCCACTTCTTTGGCTTCTTTCCCAATGCCATTATATGGCATATCGTAGTGTTTAAATATGCTTTTTAACTAGATGAGCTTAAAAAAAAAAAGAGTTAAAAACCAAAAGAAGATAATAAAATGGATTTAATTTTGAGGTCTATTAACAAAACATTGCGAGGGAATGAATGAATCAGCAAAGCCTCTGCAAAAAGAGACCTAGAATATAATATAATTGAGGGGAAGTGGAACATGAAAACTAGCGCTATTCTAATCACGAAGCAAAGAACATAACTATGGCAACCATTGTGATTTCTCTGGTAATGTAGACAGGTTCAGAACAGACAGAAAGAAGCAAATGCTTCTTAACATTAGTAAGAATGTTTTGTTCCCAAAAGGGCAAGGTGACAGCCATGGTAATAGGAGAAATAAAGTGAGCTGGTCAGGGAATTGGCCATGACTCTTTCAGGTGAGGAGACAGAAAAGGAGCTGGGAGACCTGTACCACCCTTGCTGGTGGAACCACATACCACTTCTCTCTTTGCCTGCCCTAGCAGGAACTAATCGAACAGAGCAGTGTCAATGAATATCCAGCTGAAGAGCTTGAGGAGAAATGTGTTGGGGTGTTTCAAGATACGGTAAAGATCAAGAGGTAAACCATCTACTTTTGGGGAAGCACAGAAATTTCTGAGGGTGAGGATTGGGTCGCTGAACTTAAGCACTTTGAGAGGATTCTGGTGCATGGTGAGGGGACCAGAAACAAAACGGTCTGGTCAGGAGTGCAGGAATTTTTCATGAGGGATGCTCTTCCTGAAGGCCTATTTCTAGGAAGCTCCTTTCCTTATGCTTTCATGGTAACAGCTTAACTAGCTAGCCTTTCCCTTTATCTACCAGCGATAGCCAAGAGAGTCATGGAGGGTTGGTCTCATCCTTCCCAGCCATTCCCATAGTCTAGACCAGAGCGTTGTGGAGGAGTTATCAGGAGGACCACTGATACTCCACTCCTACCCCAAGGAGACATGGGTATGAAGTCAGGGAGGCACCTGAGAAGATCCTGGGCCTGATTATGATGCATATGTCCCAATCCAACAGGCCCTAAAGAAGCAAGTGGCTTACCTTCAATGTCCTCAATGGTGAAGATTTCCGTTTGAGACTGCAAGGAGCATTTCATGCACAGATTCACAATTCTGGAAAATCATTGTATTTTGCTGGTAGGAAGACAGTGATCATTGAACCCATCGACCAGAATGGTTCGAAAAGCTTCCTAAAAATTTCGGAAGCCAGGATGGTGATGGAATTAATGGATGGGGTAGGAAAAATAATAAACATTAGATAACTAGAAACAACACTTACATATTTAAAGATGAGGGGGGAAATGAGGGAATCCTAAAGGCCAGGAAAGCCTCAAAGAAGGTAGTGAAGCTGCAAAGTGATCATGCTGATATCTGAGATTTTCCCTTATCCTCGGCCATCCTGCACTTTCCAAGAATTGCCAATGGAGAGATGGCACCACTCTGATACCAAATCGGTGTCACATTTGGAATAATATCATTGAGCAGTTCTCAGTACAGCATGAGGTTGGAGCTTTTTTCCCAATAGTGGTAAGGGGTTTATATTGACTCATCCTACTCTCAGCAGCACTGAGGCATATCACAGACATTTCTGAGAAGGACAGGAGAGGTTCCATTAATTAAAAGGCTTATTTGGGAACTTATAGGGACATTGGTGGGTCAGTGGTAGAATTCTTGCCTTCTATGTAGGAGACCTGAATTCGATTCCCAGCCAAAGCACCTCAGGCACAGCCACCACTGGTCTGCCAGTGGGAGCTTGTTTGTTGCTATGATGCTAAACAGGTTTCAGCAGCACTTCCAGACTAAGACAGTCTAGGAAGAAAGGTCTGGCAATCTGCTTCCAAAAATCAGTCAGTGGAAACCCTATGGATCACGGTGATCCAATCCATAATTGAATGGACACAACTAGGCAGCATTTCATTCCCTTGTATGTGGGGTCCTCATGAGTTGGGAGCCAACTCAATGGCAGCTAACAACAACAACATTTGGGGACGTAGCCTCATGACATTACTGTCTTTAGGCCCAAATACCAGTTCTCAAGAGAAATATTAAGCCAGCTGACATTGGCTGGCCCCTTCTTTGTGCCAAGCTCTGAGTCATCTCACCTAATTCTCACTCAGTAAAGCCTGGAAATCTACTTCTGAAAATTAGCCAGTGAAAACCTTATGGATTACAACAAAATATTGTCCATTATAGTGCTGGGAGATGAGCTCCCTAGGTTGGAAGGCACTCAAACTACACAGTGTCCTAAACAATGGACTAAAGTGGCTATTGGGGATGCCCTGAGCCCTATTTTACATAAAAAAGAACTTGACCCTCAGAGACTTGCAGTAATTAGCCCACCATTCTAAGTGGTAGAGCCAGGATTGAAATCCAGGTATGCTGGCTGCCCTCCAAAACCCTATCTAGTGGCCCTGTTATGACATTTAATACTACGAAACATAATGCTTACTGGGGGGGTGGCGGGGGTGGAGAGGTACCTTTATGAATTCCTCTGCTTTGTACATTGTTGGCCTCACCCGAGTCTTATCTTCTGATCCAAAAGACCACACTCCTCCCGCTGGGCAGCTGCACTGCCCAGCTCAGGTCTTCTTGGGAAAAGCTTTCTGGTGTGGCTGGCAGCCTTCTGAACTGCAGGCTTCTGCTGAAAAACAAAAAAAAAACAAAAATCTGAGTTGGAATTCAGTTGTACTTTGGACTCAGCCTTTTGGCCTGAACATCGAGAAGGGAGTCCAAGTCTCTGTAACCTAGAAAGAAAAGAGTTTCTGCAGCAAAGCAAATGTGACCTTTCAACAAGAAATTCTCCTTCATTGAGGCAAGGGGACAGGACCTCTGCTCCTTTGCTTAAGCTGCTCCATCACTTAGAAAACCACTGCCCCTGCTCTTCACCTGACTAACTTCTGCTACACACTCAGTAAGTCTCAAGTTAGGGGTTACTCCTTCCAGGAAATCTACCTTCTCCCCTCCTGACAGGATCCAGGGTCTCCCCCCTATGTCCCATCACACTCTGTCATTATGCTTTTTTCTTATGTGGCTTCTCCCCTGTTCAACTGTGAGCTACTGAAGGTTAGTGCTATGGATTGAATTGTGTTCCTCAAAATATGTACTAGAATTCTAACCCCTATATGGGTAGATACAATCCTGTTTGGGAATAAGGTTTTCTTTGTTATGTTAATTAGGTTATACCGAAGTAGGGTGGGTTCTAAATCTAATTGCTTCTGAGTTATAAAATGAGCAGAATAGACACATAGATGTCACACACAGGGAGGGGGGTGAAGGGAAGACAGATGCCATGTGAGGATCTCCAAGGAACCAAGGAACGACTGTGACTACCTACAAGAAAGGAATCAGCATGGCAAAGGCTCTGATTTAGAGCTTTAGCCTCCAATACTACAAGAAAATAAACTTCCATTCTTTGAAGGCACCGTCTTGTGGTACTTCTGTTACAACAGCACAGGTGACTAAGGTAGTCAGAAACAGATCTTCTTCCTCTAAGAATCCCTAGCACTATAAACTCTTAATGAATGTTGAGTAAATAAATGAATGAAGCCTTTGTGAGGACCGTAAGAGTAGCATTCATACCTGGAGTATAGGGGAGGCCAGGCACTTCCCATCTCAGATTCTAGAACTTACTCCTTCCTTCACCCCTTGAAGTTTGATTTTTCACAGCCACTCCTGAAGATGATATCAGAAATGCCTGGGAGATTGCCTTCAGCCATGACCTAGGTGGCTTAAGGAAGTTCAGCTCCTTGATTTGTGTCCACTATTCTAGGGAGGCCGAGAGCCAAGGGCCCTGTGCTGGTGGGTTCCCAGCTGCAAGGAGGAAAAGGGCAGCTCATGCTGTCGTTGTTAGGTGCTGTAGAGTCCATTCCAACTGACAGCGACCTTATGTGACAGAGCAGAACTGCCCCAAAGGGTTTTCTGGAGTATAATCATTACAGAAGCAGATCGCCAGGTCTTTCTCCCACAGAACCACTGGGCGTGTTTGAACCACCAGCCTTTCGGTTAGCAGCTGAGTGCTTAACTGTCTGTGCCACCAGGGCTTCTTTCACAATCCCACTTGACCACGTTTATTTCAGACAGTTATGGTTAAGGGTGCTTGCGGTTGGAGGGACAAGAATCAGAGGATGGTTCCATTCCATTCAGTGATGTGTCAATCAGTGTTGACTAAGCATTTGCCACCTTCTTGTGCTGATGCCTGTGGTTCACAAACAGTGCAAAGGTAACCCCGAGTACTGGGGCACCAGCCCGGAGCTAACACAGCAGGAATGAGGGGGCAGGGACTGGGGAAGGAAGCCCATCTCCCTGCAGCAATGTAGAACTAGGCAAAGGGTGAAACTAGCGTGCCTGAGGCTGCCTGCCCAGCCCAGCCACGCCCTGCCCAACTTCCGTGCCACCCTTGGGGCCTGGGTGGAGGCCAGGAGCTGCTGTAAGCATGAAGTTCAGTTATTAGCCCTCAGGGACTACTCTCCTTTATTAAGCCTCACCCCCACGCAGCCTCCATTGTGCACAGTTGGACTTGGGGGTTGGGGGTGGGGTGGAGGCCCTTCCTGCACTCCTTTTTCTCCCTCTGGTGGTGTAGCGGTTGAGAGCTCGGCTGCTACCCAAAAGGTTGGCAGTTCAAATCCACCAGCCACTCCTTGGAAATCCTCTGGGGCAGTTCCACTCTGTTCTATAGGGTAGCTATGAGTCTTTGCCTAAGAACTCAACCTGTGTCACCAGTATTTCAAATACCAGTAGGGTCACCCATAGTATACAGGTTTCGGAGGAGCTTCCAGTCTAAGACAGACTAGGAGGAAAGGCCTGGCAACCTAATTCTGAAAATTAGCCAGTGAAAACCCTATGGATCACAACAAAATATTATCCATTATAGGCTGGAAGATGAGTCCCCTAGTTGGAAAGCACTCAAAATACACAGTGGCCGCGACAATGGACTAAAGCATACAATGAAAGTGGAGATGGTGCAGGACAAGTCAGCATTTTGCTCTGTTGTACATGGGGTCACCACGGGTCAGAGTGAACTCAATGGCAACTAAAAACAACAAAATATAACGTGAATGATACAGTGCTTCAGAATATAATATACCATTAATAAATGATACCCATGTGACTATTATGGCTGCCCTTAATCTGACTTCTGCTAAGAAAGTAAGTCTGGCTAACATACCTGAATTGTAAAGAGCAGAGCGCAAAACACTTATGACAACTAGTCTCCAAGCTGCTCAGTGAGACCATAATGAGCGTGACTTGAAACAGCTCCTGAGCTGTGATGATCTGGGTTCAGGAAAATGCGTGCGTGCGTGCATGCTCGCCCTCACGTCCCAGTGGCGTGACCTCTCGTGGGGCACACTTCATCCAGCCTGGGTCTGTGCCAGTGCAAACACTTTCAGTGAAGGCCATTGCCCTCATTTCCAGGTATGAAGGTCTCCTGGGAAGCAGATGTGAACTTTTGCAACCCAAGTTACCTTTGCTCTGCAGTAAACAGATGAATCACGGTTGTTCCCAGAGGGTCAACTAATAAGCAGCCTTGGGCCACCCTGTCTGGTGACTTAGACGTTAAGACAATGCCCTTGGTGCCTACGAGGGAGGGAGTCATAAAGTTGGGCTTGAACGCTTTTTAAAGTTATCTTTGTTGGCTGATTGTTTGGCTAAAGGGACTGGTGTTGAGTTATTCCTGGCCTTTTAACAGCTTCTGTGATAAGTATAAGGAGCCCTGGTGGAACAATGGTTAAAGGGCTCGGCTGCAAACTGAAAGGTAAGCAGTCCCAAACCAACAGCCACTCTGCAGGCCAAAGATGTGGAAGTTTGCTTCCATAAAGATTTACAGCCTTGGAAACCCTATGGGGCAGTTCTACTCTGTCCCGTAGTTTCACTGTGAGTGGGAATTGACTTGACCGCCGTGAGGTTTTTTTTGTTTTGTTTTGTTTGGTGATAAGCATAATTAGGGTGAAAAGAGGGTGTTCCTTCTGAGGTAAAGGGTCAAGAAGATTAGCTGAGATAACTGACCTCAGTATACAGCTTAGCAAAGAGTGGCGGCTCAGTGGTAGAACTCTCCCCTTCCATGCAGGACGCTCAGGTTTGATTCTAGCCAATGAACCTCATTCACAGCCACCACCTGTCTGGCAGTGGTGGCTTGCAGGTTGCTATGATGCTGAACAGGTTCAGCACAGCTGCCAGACTAAGCAGACTACAAATAAAGGCCTGGTGATCTACTTCCAAAAATCAGCCAGTGAAAACCCTATGGCTCACAACACTCCAATCCACAACTAGTCACGGAGATGGTAAGGATTAGGCTTCATTTCATTCCGCTGTGGATGGGGTCACCACGAGCTGGGGGCCAACTCAGACAACCTCATAATAACAACGGACAACCTCCAAGTTCCACTTTTAGACATCACTTCTTTCCTTTTTCCAAGCTAAATATTTTCTGGGTGTTGTTAACAGAAGGGCAGACTAAAGGTTAAGCTTTCTACCTGGCCTATTCCTACCTGGATTTGGGAGGCGGTGAGAGTGGGAGAGGGGAACTAGCTTTAGTTTGCAGCCAAGTAGTTAAATATCACTTAAATCTATCCACTTCTTCACCTTCCCACCTCCAAGTCTGGGCCAGAATCATCAGAATATAATACATTTATACCTGCATATGAATGTCTTCACACCCTAGCCTCCTACTGGGCTCCCCACATTCCCTGTTGTCTCACAAAGCAGCCAGAAAGATCCTTCCTAATCTCAGATCTAATCATTTCAGTCCCTAACCTGAAACCCTTCAGAGACTCCCCGACATTCTGACATTCTGAGGATGAAGCCTCATCTATGACGTGAGCACCTTCACCTCCACTTGCTACAGACAGGTGAAGGTACCTCAGCCACTCTCAGCTCCTTTCCCTTCCAGGTCTTGGAACATTGTTCTTCCACCCCAGAGAATTTCTTCAATTGTAGCTAATTTTTAGAACCCTTCGACTTTCAGCTCAAACTTTACTGCTTTCAGGAAACTTTCCTTCCTCCCCCAGGGATGTTCTGACAAGCAAGCCCTTCTCATGCTGATTTTCAGATTCTAATGTTTCCGGGCTTTATTGTTACCAAAAATCAACCCGGTTGCCTAGACTCAATGGTGAGTCATGGCAACCGCATGTGTGTCAGAGTAGAATCGTGCTGTATAGGGTTTTCAGCGGCTGATTTTTTGGAAGTAGATTGCCAAGGCTTTTTTCCAAGGTGCCTCTGGATACATTTGAACCTCCAATCTTTTGGTTAGCAGCCAAGCATGTTAGCTATTTGTGCCACCCAGGGACTCTGGTTTTATCGTTGCTATTTGTTTAACCAGAACTTGAATTCCATGAAAGAGGGACCCCCCCTCTGTACTCCTCCCCAACTGCAATCTCAGTATCTAGCCAGGTAAATGCATTTCAAATGAACCCCAAAAGGACTTGTCAAAAAGAAGATACTTGCGATCCTTTCAACAGGTTCCCTGGGAAATCATCAAAGCAGTGGGGTTAAGAAAGGAGGAGAATGTTGTTCAGAGTAGGAGCCCTGGTGGTACAAATGATTAAGCACTGGGCTGCTAACCGAAAGGTTGGCAGTTTGAACCCACCCAGTGGCTCCAACAGAGAAAGTCCTGGCGATCTGTTCCCGTAAAGATTAAAGCCAAGAACTTGTGTTCACTGAAGGACTTTACCAAAAAAGTGAAAAGATAAGCTACCAACTGGGAGAATATCTTCAGAAGACCTATATCCAACAAGAGTATAATAACCAAAGTATATATAAAACTTCAACAACTTAACAACAAAAAGACAAGCCAATCATAAAATGGGTGAAGGACTTGAACAGACATTTCACCAAAGAGGACATTCAAATGGCCACCAACACATGAAAAGATGCTCAGCATCATTAGCCATCAGAGAGATGCAAATCAAAACCACAGTGAGATACCATTTCACTCCCACTAGAATGGTTAGAATTATATTAAAAAAAAAAAAAGATAATAACAAATGTTGATGATATGGGGAAACTGGAACTCTTATCCATTGCTAGTAGGAATGCAAAATGGTACAGCAGCTGTGGAAAACTGTGTTGGCTCCTCAAAAAACTAAAAATAAAACTACCAAATGACTGAGCAATACCAATCCTAGGTATATGCCTAAAAGACTTGAAAGCAGAGACTCAAAAAGAGACTTGCACACCAATGTTCATTGCAGCACTATTCAGAACAGCCAAAAGGTGGAAACAACCTAAATGGTCATCATCAGATGGATGAATAGATGAAATGTGGCACATACATATAATGGACTACTACTCAGCCAGTAGGAGAAATGAAGTCTGGATACAAGCTACAGTATGGGTGAAACTTGAAGACATTATGCTGAGAGAAACAGGCCAATCACAAAATGACAAATACTGTATGTAAAAATTACAGCCAAGAAAACCCGGTGAGGCTGTTCTACTCTGTCACATGGGGTCACTATGAATCAAAAACAACTCGGCAGCACCTGACAACAACAACAGAAGTAAGACATATTAACTCTTCTCAAAGCAATCAAAAAGCCACCAGTTACCTGAATCACTATGTGTAAGGTACTGCTAGATATTTAACCTATATGAAATATGCATTTTGTTGGAAATTGCAATTTTTTCAAAGAATTCTTTGCTAGGCTATCAAAGCTATTGTTAACAGCTCAGAAGAATCGGCATACTAGCTGACATTCCTTTAGCAGCTACAGTGGGCCAGGCACAACAGCCCTTTGAGGTAGACACTATCATTACTCCCATTTTATGGATGAGGAAACTGAGGAGCACAGGGAATTAACGAATGTGTCCAGTGCAATAGAGCTTAAGTAGAGACCATATATAAAACCAAGCACTGGTTTCCAGGGCATGCATCATGTCATACCGTCTCCCTGTGGAACTGCCTGGCATTTCTCAAAAGTTGTTGTTAGATGCCATTGAGTGGGCCCCCAACTCATGGTGACCCCATGCTCAATGGAACAAAATGGGGCCTGGTCCAGTGCCATCTGCAGGATCAGTTAAGCTTAGACCACTCTGGTCTACAGGGTTTTCATTGGCTAATTTTCAGAAGTAGATTGCTGGGCCTTTCCTCCTAGTCTACGTTAGTCTGGAAGCTCCGATGAAACCTGTTCAGCATCATAACAACACTCAAGCCTCCACTGACAGACAAGTGGTGGCTGTGCATGAGGTACATTGGGGGCCAGGAATCAAACCCAAGTCTCCTACAAGAAGGAGAAAATTCTACCACTGAACCACTACCCTCTTCCAAAAATTAGGGTACCTTTTATTTACAGGAGGAACCCTGGTGGCTTAGTGGGTAAGAGCTACAGCTGCTAACCAAAAGATTGGCAGTTTGAATCCAGCAGGTGCTCCTCGGAAACTCTATGGGGCAATTCTACTCTGTTCTATAGCGTTGCTATGAGTTGGAATCGACTTGAATGCAACGGGTTTGGTTTTTTGAGTTTTTGTATTTGCAGGAAAATACCATGTGCTGAGGATGTGCAATAGGTTTTATTCCCCATCCCAAGAGGTGGAGCTATTGGTAATGTCTCAGGACATAAAAGGGTGGGGCTTGATAAGTGAATTATTTCTGGAAAGGGCTTGTTATATCGTCAGTGACTAAGTAATTGTAGACACGAGGCGATGTAAAGATTACAGACTGTATAATCTTTAACTTCATCTAAAGGGCCTGGAGCTCTGTGACTTCCCGCTTGTTTTGTGGACTCAAATTGTGCAAATCTGAAAGAGCTCTGAGACTTAGGGGAAGTTATTATCAATTTCCCTGGCTCAAGTCTCTTGGCATATGGGTTCAAGGAAGCCAAGAGTGTCTGGCTGTTTATGCTTCAGTGCCCTAACCTGGAGAACTGACAGGATTCCCTGACTGTCCGCGTTAAGTGAAGACTACTGTGGGAACTTCATTGCAGGCCCAACTGCTGTAATAAAGTTTCATGCAAGGGGCATCTGCTGGTTGTTCCTAGTTTTGCACAGTGCCTTTTGTATTACTAAGTCCCTGGGCAGCACAAATGGTAACCTAAGAAGGTAAAACCCCCACACGTCTGTCGGATTATACTACCTGAAGGATGTTTACCGGTGTTTTATTGACTATGCAAAGGCATTCGACTATGTGGACCATAAAAAATTACGGATAACATTGTGAAGAATGGGAATTCCAGAACACATAATTGTGCTCATGAGGAACCTTTACATAGATCAAGAGGAAGTTGTTCAGATAGAACAAGGGGATACTGTGTGGTTTAAAGTCAGGAAAGGCGTGTGTCAGGGTTGTATCCTTTTACCGTACCTGTTCAGTCTGTATGCTGAGCAAATAATCCAAGAAGCTGGACTATATGAAGAAGAAAGGGGCATTAGAATTGGAAAAAGACTCATTAACAAACTGTGTTATGCAGAGAATACAACCTTTCTCTCTGAAAGTGAAGAGGACTTGAAGCACTTACTGATAAAGATCAAAGACCACAGCCTTCACTATGCATTACGCCTCCCCATAAAGAAAACAAAAATCCTCACAACTGAACCAATAAGCAACACCATGATAAGCGGAGAAAAGATTGAAGTTATGAAGGGTTTCATTTTACTTGGATCCACAATCAATGCCCATGGAAGCAGCAGTCAAGAAATCAAAAGACTCATTGCATTGGGCAAATCTGCTCCAAAGGGCCTCTTCAAAGTGTTGACAACCAAAGATGTCACCTTGAAGACTAAGGTGTGCCTGACCCAAACCATGGTGTTTTCAATTGAATCATATGCATACAAAGCAGGACAATGAGTAAGGAAGACTGAAGAAGAACTGACACCTTTGAATTGTGGTGCTGGCAAAGAATATTGAATATAACAAGGACTGCCAAAAGAACAAACAAATCTGTCTTGGAAGAAGTACAACCAGAATTCTCCTTAGAAGCAAAGATGGTGAGACTGCATATTACATACTTTGGACATGTTGTCAGGAGGGATCAGTCCTTGGAGAAGGACATCCTGTTTGGTAAAGTACAGGGTCAGTGGAAAAAAGGAAGACCCTCAACAAGATGGATTGGCATAGTGGCTGCAACAATGGGCTCAAGCATAACAACGATTGTGAGCAGGACCAGGCAGTGTTTCGTTCTGTGGAACATAGGGTCACTATGAGTCAGAATCCACTTGACAGCACCTAACAACAGCAACATTAACCTAAAGGTTGGCAGTTTGAACTCACCCAATGAAACATTATGGCCAAGAAAACTCTATGGAGCAGTTTTACTCCATAACACATGGGGTTGCTGTGAGTCAGAAACAAGTTGAAGGTAGCAAGTTATGTGTTTTTTTTTTTTTTTTTCTCTTGTTTTATTAGCCCAGATCCACTGGGCAGGGACATTAACCTAATTGTTCAAGACAGGTAGAGGTCCTGAGGTCTTAGCTGTCAACAATATTTCCATTACTACTATGTATTGGCACATGTCCTCTCTCCCTTATGCTTTGTAAGTTATTGGAGTCCTCCTGACTTCCAGTAATAAAATCATTTGCTCTATCTCCATGCCTGAAGGCAATTCCTGGCCTGTTTAACTCTTTCCCAGCTTCTTGAGCCTGAGAAATAATTTTTTTTTTTTACTACGTGAAACTCAAAAATGCTACAGGTATTTCCTCCTTTTGATAATAACAAAGTTTTGACATGTCAGGCAGTTTATGTGTACTTTTTCATCTAATCCTCACAACACTCTATGAGTACTTACTATTAGTAGCACATTTTGCAGATGCGGATACTGAACAGAGAGGGTTTGTTTGTTGTTTTTAAGGTTCTGGTGAAATTTTACTGAAGGTACCTGTTCAGTATGCAACATGCAGGAAATTACATCCTTTGCCACTATTTACATTCAGGACGAAAACATTTAGATGCAAACTAAAAATGGGTGTGTGAAGGTACATAGATTTCAAAATTCTCTTAGGGTATATATGTGAGGCCCTGTCCCCTTTTTTGTGCTTTAGGTGAAAATGTACAGCTCAAGTTAATTTCTCATACAAAAATTTATATACATATTCTTTCATGACATTAGTTGCAATCCCCACAATGAGACAGCACACTTACCCTTTTCACTCCAGGTTCACTGTGTCCATTCAACCACTTCCTGTCCCTTCCTGCCTTCTCATCCTGCCTCTGGACAGGAGCTGCCTATTTGATCACGAGTATATGACTGAACCAAGAAGCACGCTCCTCTCATGTGTTATTTTTTGTTTTAGAGTCCTGTCTAATCTTTGTCTGAAGAGTGGGCTTCCAGAACGGTTTCAGTTCTGGGTTAACAGAGCATCTTGGGGCCATAATTTTGGGGATTTCTCCCACTCTGTCCAGACTCTCTGTTGTGTTCCCTGTCAGGGTAGTCATTGGTGGTAGCCAGGCACCATCTAGTCCTTCTGGTTTCAGGCTGGTGGTTGTTTGTTTGTTTTTAAGTGACCTCTCAAATGTCACACAACTAATAAGCAGCAGAACTGGGACGTAAATTCAGGTTACTGGCTTCAAGAGCTCTTGTGCATAACTATTATGCTATGCTATTCTACTTCACTTACCTGAATTATTTATACTTTGAACCATTTTCTCCATTACAATTGTAGCCTTGATTTGGTGTTTGCTTGTTTATCAAAAATATAGTCCTGAAACTAATTAAAAATGGGTCAAAGACCTAACTATAAAACCAAAAACTAAAGATCATGGAAAAAAAATAGAGTCAATGCTAGAGGCCCTAATATATGACATGTGTAGGATGCAAACCATAACTACCAACACACAAACACTAAAAGATAAGTTAAATAAGTGGAATCTTCTAAAAATTAAATGCTTATGCTCACCAAAAGACTTCACCAAAAGAGTAAAAAGAGAGCCTACAGACTGGGAAAAAAATTTGGCTAAGAAAAATCTGACAAAAGTGTAATTTCTAAAATCTATAGGAAAACCCAACACCTCTACAACAAAAAGACAAATAATCCAATTTAAAAATGGGCAAAAGATATGTGAACAGTCACTTCACCAAAGAAGACATTCAGGTGGCTAACAGACACTTGAGGAAATCCTGGTGATCACTAGCCATCAGAAAAATACAAATCAAACTACAAAGAGTTATCATCTCACCCCAACATTACTGGCACAAATCAAAAAACAGAAAATAACGAATGTTGGAGAGGTTGAGGGAAGATTGGAACTCTTACGCACTGCTAGTGGGAATGCAAAAGGGTACCACCATTTTAGAAAACAATATGGCATTTCCTTAAAAAGCTAGAAGTAGAAATACCATACATGCAATCCAGCAATCCCACTCCATATTACCCTAGAGAAATAAAATCCACCACACAAATAGATATATACACACCCATGTTCACTGCAGCATTATTCACAGTAGCAAAAAGATGGAAACAACCTAAGCACCCATCAACAGATGAATGGATAAACAAACTATGGTACATACACACAATGGAATACTATGCAACCATAAAGAACAATGATGAACCTGTGAAACATCTCACAACATGAATGAATCTGGAGGGCATTATAGTGAGTGAAATAAGTCAATCACAAAAGGGCAAACACTGTATGAGACCACTATTATAAAAACTCATGAAAAGGTTTATAAACAGAAAGAAACTATCTTTGATGGTTAAGAGGGAGGGGAGTGGTGGGGAAGGAAAAACACTAACTAGACAATAGATACGTGGTCACTTTGGTGCAGGGTAAGACAGTACACAACACTGGGGAAGTCAGCACAACTTAACCAGGGCAAAGTCACAGAAACTTCATAGATACTTTGAAACACCCTGAGGGACCCATTTACTGGGCTGAGGGCTGGAGACCATAGTCTCGCGGGACATCTAGCTCAATTGGAATAACATAGTTTATAAAGAAAATGTTCTACATCCTACTTTGGTGAGTAGCATCTGGGGTCTTAAAAGCTTGTGAGCAGCCATCTAAGATACATCTACTGGTCCTACCCTGTCTGGAGAAAAGGAGAATGAAGAAAACCAAAGACACAAGGGAAAGATTAGTCCAAAGGATTAATGGACTACAACTACCACAGCATTCACCAGACTGAGTCCAGAACAACTAGGTGGTGCCCAGCTACAATTACCAACTGCTCTGAAAGGAATCACAATAGAGAATGTCTTAGGCTGGGGTCCCTAGAGAAGCAAAACCAGGGCACTGTATTAATACATATGTAGTGAGGATTATATAAAGGAAATAGCTCATGTGGTTGTAGAGGCTGGAAAGTCCCAAGTTCATGGGTCAGACTGGAGGCTTCTGCTGACTCACATAGCCACTGGTGCTGGTGAATCCAAGATCAGAAGGTCAGAGAGGAGGCCGCTGGCTCAAGGCTGTGGAGGCTGATGAATCCCAAGACAGCAGGTAAGTTGCTACCTCAGGGCCCAAGAACCGGAGGTCAGACAAACAGGAGCCAGCTGCAGGATCCAGAGAGAACAAAAGCCAGGGAGCTTACATTGTCCACCTACATTGGATGCAGGCCACACCCCCAAGGAAACTCCCTTTCAACTGACTGGTTGCTCACAACAGATCTCATCATGGAGATGATCACAGTATATCAGATCTCATTATGGAGGTGATTACATCATTAAAACCTGCAGACTACATCCTAACTACCAAACCACTGAGGATCATGGCCCAGCCAAGTTGACACACAACTTTAACCATCACTGAGGGTCCTGGGCAAAGAAGGATAAAAATGTAGAACAAAATTCGAACTCACAAAAAAAAGACCAGACTTACTAGTCTGACAGAAACTGGAGAAACCCCAAGAATATGGCTCCCGGACGCCATTTAACTCAGCACTGAAGTCGCTCCCAAAGTTCACCCTTCAGCCAAAGATTAGACAGGCCTATAAAACAAACAATAACCCTCATAGTTCAAGCATGTTTACTAGACTAAATGGACACACAAGCCCAAAAGCAAAGGTGAGAAGGCAGAAAGGGACAGGAAAACTGGACGAATGGAAACGGGGAACCCGAGATCGAGAAGTTGAGAGTATTGATACATTGTGGGGTTGGCAACCAATGTCACAAAGCAATTCGTGTATTAATAGTTTAATGAGAAAATACTTTTCTCTGTAAACTTTCACCTAAAGCACAATAAAAAAAAAAAGTATATGTATAATCCTGAGAAATTACGATGTACTTTTCATCGTTACTCATTTGCTGTTACACATATTCTCCCCCTCCCCAACATTTGACCACATTTACCGCAAATCAGACACATAAATTTAGATGCATTCTTTCTTCTTATGAGATCAAATTGTTCTCTTTCTCATACACAATCACCTTACCAGTTCTTACCAAGGTGATCTAGTACCTATTATTTATAAGCCTCTTTGGAAATTAAGGGGATCTTCTTGAAAAGAGGTAGTGTCCCTAATAAGTGTGGACTCCAAGGAAGATATAGGGGCCCTACACCTGGGCAGGTGATGTTGTTTCTCTAAATGAGAATAAAACAATGTCTGAAACATTTTGGGATTTCATTTCACCTTGGATATTACCCACATGACAAACTGGGTTGGATAAATGCATCCTATGCACCTCTTGGAACAGAATGAACGCAGAATGTCCCTTCTAAAACTGATGCCTGGCTGTGACAATAACCAGATAGTTGTATACAATGTGACAAACAATGAGATTGGAGGCAAAAGACCTGGGACAAATCTCAGCTCACCCCTTACTCATCTTATGACCTACTTTGAGTCTTGGATTTTATTTCTTCAAAATGAGCCTGAATATCTATCCTTGGTCTAGACTGTTCAGAGAGCTAAATAAAATAACATGGGACAGCTGCCTAGCATGGTGACTAGCACACAGTTATCAGCTGACATCAAGTCATAGCAACCTCATGTGTGTCAGAGTAAAACTGTACTCCACAGAGTTTTCAATGGCTGATTTTTTTGCAAGTAGATTGCTAGGCCTTTCTTCCAAGGTACCTCTGGGGGGACTAGATCTTCAACTTTTCAGTTAAAAGCTGAGTACATTAAACATTTGTACCACCCAGAAACTCCAAAAACCAGTTGTTATTTAGTAGATTCTGACTCATGGAGGCCCCACAGGCTCTCACTAAATGTGGAAGTGAAATGTGACATGATAGAGTGAGTGGCTGAGTCAAGAATGCGCCATGAAAAGCATCTAAACTTTTTTCTGTAAGATAATTTGTTAAAAATGAGCATTTTTCTCCATCTGAGATCCCTAAGCTTCCAGAGGTATAACAGAAGTGAAGTTTCAGCCACTTAACATGAAACAGCAAAGAAACAAAGCGGAAAATAAGTGATTCGAAGACTATCAGAGAAACGGGGTTGTAGCCTCTAAGAATAATTTTATTTCTTCTAGTTTCTGGCTCGGGGCAGAGGAGTTGCTAGAATATCCTTTTTGTTAATTTAGTTAATTTTTTTAACATTGGAATTCTTCTAAAGTTTTTTTTTATTGTGCTCTAGGTAAAAGTTTATGCTCAAGTTAACTTATCACTCAAAATTTATGCATATATTGTTTTGTAACATTGGTTGCAATCCTCACAATGTGATAGCATGCTCCCCTTTCCACCCCAGGTTCCCTGTGTCCATTCATCCAGGTTCTGTCCCTTCCTGCCTTCTCATCCTGCTTTTGGACAGGAGCTGCCCATTTGGTCTTGAATATTCAAATGTACTAAGAAGCACTTTTCTCATATGTATTATTGTTTGTTTTATAGGGCCATCTAATCTTTGTCTGAAAAGTGGACTTCGGAATGGTTTCTGTTCTGCCTTAACAGAGTGTCCAAAGGCCATAGCTTCAGGAGTTCCTCCAGTCTCAGACCAGTAAGTCTGGTCTTTTTACATGAATTTGAGTTCTGTTCTACATTTTTCTTCTGGTCTTTCTGGGACTCTCTGTTGTGATCCCTGCCAGGGCCATGGTTGGTGTAGCCAGGCACCATCTAGTTATTCTTGTCTCAGACTGGTGGAGTCTCTGGTTCATGTGGTCCTTTAGTTCTTTGGGCTAGTATTTCCCTTATGTCTTTGGTTTTCTTAATTCTCCTTTGCTACCAATGGGGTGGGACCGATAGATGTATGTTAGATGACCACTCCCAAGCTTTTAACACCCCAGACACTACTCACCAAAGTGGGATGTAGGACATTTTCTTTATAAGTGATGTTATGCCTGTTGACCTAGATGTACTCTGAGACTGTGGTCCCTAGGCCCCAGCCCCAGATACTCAGTCCTTCAAAATGTTTGGATGTGTTTACGAAATGTCTTTACTTTTACTTTAGTTTAGCTGTGCTGTCTTCCCTGTATTGTGTGTTGTCCTTCCCTTCACTGAAGTTGACACTTGTCTACTATCTACTGAATGATTTCTCCTCCCCACCACTCTCCGCCCTTGTAACCATCAAAGATTTTTTTTTCTGTGTGTAAACCTATTCTTGGGTTATAATAGTGGTCTCATACAATATTTGTCCTTTTGTGACTGACTTCTTTCACTCAGCATAATACCCCCCAGATTCCTCCATGTTATGAGATGTTTCGCAGACTCATCGTTGTTCTTTATCATTGCATAGTATTCCTTTGTGTGTATGTACCATAATTTCTTTGTCCATTCATCTATTGATGGACATTTAGGTTGTTTCCAGCTTTTTACTATTGTGAATAGTGCTGCAATGAACATGGGTATGCATATGTCTATTCGTGTGACAGCACTTATTTCTCTAGGGTATATTCCTAAGAATGGGATTGCTAGATCATATGATATTTCTATTTCTAGCTTTTTTTTCCTTTCTTTTTTAAATTGTGCTTTAGATGAAGGTTTACAGAACAAACTAGTTTCTCATCAAACAGTTAGTACACAAAGCTGTATGACATTGGATAATAACCCCAAGACATGTCAACGCTCTCTCTTCTCAACCCTGGATTCCCTGTTACCAGCTATCCTATTCCCTCCTGCCTTCCAGAGCCTGCCCCAGGGCTGGTGCACCCCTTTAGTCTTGTTTCGTTCCATGGGCCTGTTCAATCTTTGGCTGAAGGGTGAACCTCAGGAGTGACTTCATTACTGAGCTGACGGGGAGTCCAGGGGCCGTACTCAGGGTTTCTCCAGTCTCTGTCAGGCCAGCAAGTCTGGTCTTTTTTTTTTTTTTTAGTTGGAATTTTGTTCTACATTTTTATCCAATTCTGCCCTGGACCCTCTATTGTGAACCCTGTCAGAGCAGTCAGTGGTGGTAGCCAGGCACCATCTCATTGTTCTGGACTCAGTCTGGTGGAGGCTGTAGTAGATGTGGTCCATTAGTCCTTTGGACTAATCTGTCACTTGTATCTTTAGTTTTCTTCATTCTTCCTTGCTCCCAAAGGGGTGAGACCAGTGGAGTATCCTAGATGGCCACTCAAAGGCTTTTAAGACCCCAGACGCTACTTAACAGAGTAGAATGTAGAGCATTTTCTTTATAAACTATGTTATGCCAATTGAGCTAGATATTCCCCGGGAACATGGTCCCCACAGCCCTCAGCCCAGCAATTTGGTTCCTCAGGGAGTTTGGATGTTTCTATGGAGCTACCATGACCTTGCCTTGTACAGGTTGTTCTGGCTTCCCCAGTATTTTGTACTGTCTTACCCTTCACCAAAGTTTCCACTTATCTATTAAGTGTTTTTCCATCCCCATCCTTCCCTTCTCTTGTAACCATCAAAGATTGTTTATTTTTGTATGTAAATCTTTTCACGAGTTTTTACAGTAGTAGTCTCATACGATATTTATCTTATTGTGATTGACTTATTTCACTCAGCATAATGCCCTCCAGATTCATCCATGTTATGAGATGCTTTACAGATTCATCGTTGTTCTTCATCATTGTGTAATACTCTATTGTGTGTATGTACCACAGTTTGTTTATCCATTCATCTGTTGAAGGGCATGTAGGTTGTTTCCATCTTTTTGCTACTGTGAACAATGCTGCAATGAACATAGTTGTGTATTTCTAACTTTTTAAGAAGGCACCATATCATTTTCCATAGTGGTTGTACCATTTTATATTTCCACCAACAATGCATAGGACTTCCAATCTCCCCACAACCTCTCCAACATTTGTTATTTTGTGTTTTTTGGATTAGTGCCAGTATTGTCAGGGTGAGATGGTATCTCATTATAGTTTCGATCTGCATTTCTCTACTGACTAATGATCATGAGCATTTCATCATGTGTCTGTTGGCTGCCTGAATGTCTTCTTTGTTGAAGTGCCTGTTCCCATCCTTATTTTTTAATTGGATTATTTGTCTTTTTGTTGTTAAGGTGTTGCAGTAACTTGTAGATTTTAGAGATTAGACGCTTATTGCATATGTCATAGCCAAAATTTTTTCTCAGCCTGTAGATTCTCTTTTCACTTTTTCGGTGAAGATCTTTTTTTTTTTCTTTAATTTTTATTGTGCTTTAAGAGAAAGTTTACAAATCAAGTCAGTCTCTCGTACAGAAATGCATACACACCTTGCTATATACTCCTAATTGCTCTCCCTCTAATGAGACAGCACACTTCTTCCCTCCACTCTCTATTTTATGTCCATTCGGCCAGCTTCTGACCCCCTCTGCTCTCTCATCTCCTCTCCAGACAGGAGATGCCAACATAGTCTCATGTGTCTACTTGATCCAAGAAGCTCATTCTTCACCAGTATCATTTTCTATCCCATAGTCCAGTCCAATCCCTGTCTGAAGAGTTGGCTTTGGGGATGGCTCCTGCCTTGGGCTAACAGAAGGTCTGGAGACCATAACCTCCGGGGTCCTTCTAGTCTCAGTCAGACCATTAAGCCTGGTCACCCTATGAGAATTTGGGGTCTGCATCCCACTGCTCTCCTGCTCCCTCAGGGCAGTCATCGGTTGTAGTCGGACACCATCTAGCTCTTCTGGTCTCGGGCCGATGCAGCCTCTGGTTTATGTGGTCCTTTCTGTCTCTTGGGCTCATAATTACCTTGCGTCTTTGGTGTTCTTCATTTTCCTTTGCTCCAGGTGGGTTAAGACCCATTGATGCATCTTAGATGGCTGCTTCCTGGCATTTAAGACCCCAGAAGCCACTCTCCAAAGTGGGATGCAGAATGTTTTCTTAATAGATTTTGTTATGCCACTTGCCTTAGATGTCGCCCAAAACCATGGTCCCCAAACCCTTGCCCCTACTACACTGGCCTTCGAAGCATTCAGTTTATTCCGGAAACTTCTTTGCTTTTGGTTTAGTCCAGTTGTGCTGACCTCGCCTGTATTGTGTGTTGTCCTTCCCTTCACCCAAAATATTTCCTATCCACTATCTAACCAGTGAAAACCTCTCTCCCTCCCTCCCTTCCTCCCTCCCACTCTTGTAACCATCAAAGAATATTTTCTTTTCTCTTTAAACTATTTCTCCAGTTCTTATAATAGTGGTCGTATACAATATTTGTCCTTTTGCAACTGACTAATTTCACTCAGCCTAACGCCTTCCAGATTCTTCTATGTTGTGAAATGTTTTGCAGATTCACCATTGTTCTTTATTGATGCATAGTATTCCATTGTGTGAATATACCATAATTTATTTATCTATTGATGGGCACCTTGGGTACTTCCATTATTTTTTGCTATTGTAAACAGTGCTGCAATGAACAGGGGTGTGCATATATTTGTTCGTGTAAAGGTTCTTAATTCTCTAGGATATATTCCAAGGAGTGGGATTGATGAATCGCATGGTAATTCTATTTCAAGTTTTTTTAAGGAAGTGCCAAATCTATTTCCAAAGTGGTTGTACCATTTTTCATTCCCACCAGCAGTGTGTAAGTGTTCCAGTCTCTCCACAACCTCTCCAACATTTACTATTTTGTGTTTTTTGGATTAATGCCAGCCTTGTTGGAGTGAGATGGAATCTCATTGTAGTTTTGATTTGCATTTCTCTAATGGCTAATGATTATGAGCATTTCCTCATACATCTGTTAGCTACCCGAAAGTCTTCTTTAGTGAAGTGTCTGTTCATATCTTTTACCCATTTTTTAACTGGGTTATTTGTCTTTTTGCAGTTGAGTTTTTGCAGTATTATGTAGATTTTAGAGATCAGGTGCAGATCAGAAACGTCATAGCAAAAAACTTTTTCCCAGTCTGTAGGTAATCTTTTTACTCGTTTGGTGAAGTCTTTAGATGAGCACAGGTGTTTGATTTTTAGGAGCTCCCAGTTATCTAGTTTCTCTTCTGCATTGTTATTAATGTTTTGTGTACTGTTTATACCATGCATTAGGGCTCCTAGCATTGTCCCTATTTTTTCTTCCATGATCTTTATCATTTTAGATTTTATATTTAGGTCTTCGATCCATTTTGAGTTAGTTTTTGTACCTGGTGTCAGATATGGGTCTTGTTTCATTTTTTTTGCAGATGGATATCCAGTTATGCCAGCACCATTTGTTAAGACTGTCTTTTCCCCAATTAACTGACTTTGGGCCTTTGTCAAATATCAGCTGCTCATATGTGGATGGATTTATGTCTCCCACTTTGTTCTTCTTCTTCAGTAATGCTTTACTTATCTGGAGCCTCTTTCCCTCCCATATGAAGCTGGTGATTTGTTTCTCCATCTCATTAAAAAATGTTATTGGAATTTGGATTAGAATTGCATTGTATCTATAGATGGCTTCTGGTAGAATAGACATTTGGCACAATAGAATGTTGAGTCTTCCGATCCAAGAGCAAGGTATCTTTTTCTGCTTATGTACGTCTCTTTTGGTTTCTTGCAGTAGTGTCTTGTAGTTTTCTTTGTATAAGTCTTTTACATCTCTCTGGTAAAATTTATTCCTAAGTATATTATCTTCTTGGGGGGCTACTGTAAATTGTATTGATTTGGTGATTTCCTCCTCGATGTTCTTTTTTTGGTGTAGGGGAATCCAACTGATTTTTGTATGTTTATCTTGTATCCTGATACTCTGCTGAACTCTTCTATTACTTTCAGTAGTTTCCTTGAGGATTCTTCAGGATTTTCATAAGGTCATGTCATCTGCAAATAGAGATTTTTACTTCTTCCTTGACAATCTGGATTCCCTTTGTTTCTTTATCTAGCCTAATTGCTCTGGCTAGGACCTTGAGCACAGTGTTGAATAAGAGTGGTGATAAAGGGCATCCTTGTCTGGTTCCAGATCTCAAGCGGAATGCTTTCAGACTCTCTCCATTTAAGATGATGTTGGCTGTTGGCTCTGTATAAATGTCCTTTATTGTGTGGAGGAATTTTCCTTCTATACTGATTTTGCTGAGAGTTTTTATCATGAGTGGGTGTTGAACTTTGTCAAATGCATTTTCTCCATCAATTGATAAAATCATGTGGTTCTTATCTTTTGTTTATTTATATGATGGATTATATTAATTGTTTTTCTAATGTTGAACCATCCCTGCATACCTGGTATGAATCCCACTTGGTCAGGGGAAATTATTTTTTTGATACGTTGTTGAATTCTATTGGCTAGAATTTTGTTGAGGATTTTTGCATCTAAGTTCATGAGGAATACAGGTCTGTACTTTTCTTTTTTTGTGGTGTCTTTACCTGGCTTTAGTATCAAGGATATAGTGGCTTTACAGAATGAGTTTGGGAGTATTCCATCCTTTTCTATGCTCTGAAATACCTTTAGTAGTGGTGGTGTTAACTCCTCTCTGAAAGTTTGGTAGAACTCTGCAGTGAAGCTGTCTGGGCCAGGGCTTGTTTTTGTTGGGAGTTTTTCAATTACCTTTTCAATCTCTTCTTTTGTTATGGGTCTATTTAATTGTTCTACCTCTGTTTGTGTTAGTTTAGGTAGGTAGTGTGTTTCTAGAAATTCATCCATTTCTTCTAGGTTTTCAAATTTGTTACAGTACAATTTTTCATAGTAATCTGATATGATTCTTTTAATTTTGTTTGGGTCTGTTATGATATGGCCCATCTCATTTCCTTATTCGGGTTATTTGCTTCCTGTCCTGTTTTTCTTTTGTCAGTTTGGTCAACGGTTTATCAATTTTGTTAATTTTTTCAAAGAACCAGCTTTTGGTCTTGTTAACTCTTTCAGTCGTTTTTCTGTTTTCTATTTCATTTAATTCTGCTTTAATTTTTTATTTGTTGTCTTCTCGTGCCCGAGGGTTTCTTTTGTTGCTCTCTTTCAATTTGTTCAAGTTGTAGGGATAATTCTTTGATTTTGGCCCTTTCTTCTTTTGGTATGTGTGCATTTACTGATATAAATTGGCCTCTGAGCACTGCTTTCTCTGTGTCCCAAGGATTCTGATAGGAAGTGTTTTCATTCGCATTGGATTCTATGAGTTTCTTTATTCCATCCTTAATGCCTTCTATAATCCAGTCTTTTTTGATCAGGGTATTGTTCAGTTTCCAAGTGTTTGATTTCTTTTCCCTGCTTTTTTTGTCATTGATTTCTACTTTTACGGCCTTATGGTCAGAGAAGATGCTTTGTAATATTTCGATGTTTTGGATTCTGCTAAGGCTTGTTTTATGACCTAATATGTGGTCTATTCTAGAGAATGTTCCATGTGCACTAGAAAAGAATGTATACTTGGCTGCTGTTGGGTGGAGTGTTCTGTATACGTCTATGAGATCAAGTTGGTTGATTGTGGCATTTAGATCTTCCTTGTCTTTATTGAGCTTCTTTCTGGATGTCCTTTACTTCACCAAAAGTGGTGTGTTGAAGTCTCCTACTACAATTTTGGAGCTATCTATCTCATTTCTCAGTGCTGTTAGAGTTTGTTTTATGTATCTCGCAGCCCTGTCATTGGGTGCATAAATATTTAATATGGTTATATCCTCCTGGTATATTGCCCCTTTAATCATTATATAGTGTCCCTCCTTGTCTTTTTTAACTTTAAAGTCTATTTTGTTGGAAATTAATACTGCCACTCCTGCTGTTTTTGATTGTTGTTTCCTTGATATATTTTTTCCATCCTTTGAGTTTTAGTTTGTTTGTGTCTCTAAGTCTAAGGTGTGTCTCCCATAGGCAGCATATAGATGGACCATGTTTTTTTATCCATTCTGCCACTCTCTGCCTACTTATTGGTGCGTTTAGTCCATTTACATTCAGCATAATTATAAATAGGTATGAGTTTAGTGCTGTGATTTTTATATCTTTTTTTGTGTGTTGTTGACAGTTCCTTTTTCCCACTTAATTTTTTGTGCTGATAAGTTTATATATTGTCTTTTTCTCTTATTTGTTGTTGTTGATTTTGTATCTGCTGAGTCTCTATTTTTTTGTATTTTATTTTGATAAGTAGGATAGTCTCCTTTCTGATTATGTTAATATTTACCCCATTTTTCTAAATTTAAACCTAGCTTTTATTTCTTTATATCACCTTGTCTTCTTCCCCATATGAAAGATCTATGACTACATTTTTTAGTCCCTCTTTATTGTTTTAATGTTGTCTTGTTTTACATAATAACATCACTGTTTCCTGTTTTGAGCTTTTTTTTATCTTGATTTATTTTTGTGATTTCCCTGTCTGGGTTGACCTCTGATTGCTCTGTCCAGTGTTCTAGTCTTGGGTTGGTACCTGATATTATTAATCTTCTAACCAAAAAACTCCCTTTAGTATTTCTTGTAGTTTTGGTTTGGTTTTTACAAATTCTCTATACTTCTGTTTATCTGGAATTGTCCTAATTTCACCTTCAATTTGAGACGCAATTTTGCTGGATATATGATTCTTGGCTGGCAACTTCTTTCCTTCAGTATTTTATATAAGTCATCCCACTGCCTTCTCGCCTGCATGGTTTCTGCTGAGTAGTCTGAGCTTATTCTTATTGACTCTTCTTTGTAGGTGACTTTTCATTTATCCATAGCTCCTCTTAAAATTCTCTCTTTATCTTTGGTTTTGGCAAGTTTGATTACAATATGTCTTGGTGAATTTCTTTTAAAATCTCCCTTATGTGGAGTTCAATGAGCATCTTGGATGGATATCTTCTCATCGTTCACAATATCAGGGAAGTTTTCTACCAACAAATCTTCCACAATTCTCTCTGTATTTTCTGTTATCCCTCCTTGTTCTGGTACTCCAATCACTCGTAGGTCATTTCTCTTGATAGAGTCCCACATGATTCTTAGGGCTTCTTCATTTTTTTTAATTCTTTTACCTGATTTTTCTCCAAATATACTGGTGCCAAGTGCTTTATCTTCAAGCTCACCAATTCTGCCTTCCACTTTCTCAGTTCTACTCCTCTGACTTTCTACTGAGTTATCCAATTCTGTAATTTTATTGTTAATCTTCTGAATTTCTGATTGCTGTCTCTCTATGGATTCTTGCAGCTTATTAAATTTTTCATTATGTTCTTGAATAACCTTTTTATTTTGTTCGGCTGCTTTATCTGTGTGTTCCTTGGCTTGTTCTGCATATTGCCTGATCTCCTTCCTAATCTTATTCCTGATGTCTTGTAGAATTCTGTGTATTAATCTTTTGGATTCTGCATCCGATAATTCCAGGAAGGCACCTTCCTCCAGAAGATCTGTTGATTCTTTGTTTTGAGAGCTTGTTGAGGCAATCATGGTGTGTTTCTTTATGTGACTTGATATTGACTGTAGTCTCCTAGCCATCTATAAGTTACCATATTAGTTTATTTTATATTTGCTTACAGTAACCTAGCTTCCTGTTTTGCTTTGTTTTGATATGCCCAAATGGGTTGCTTGAGTGAGCTACCTTGATTATTTTTGCTTTTGGAGCTCTGACATCCTGTCCCCAGGTGGCTAGAGCTGTTACCAGGTATATCAGTCTAGGAGTCCATTGACTTTTCTTGTATGAGTTCAGCTCAGGTGTCCAGATAGCTGATCATCAAGTGTGTGGTACAGGCTCTGTCCTACAGTCTTAGAGGGGCAAGGGTGATTTGTGTAGGTACCAGTATTTGGTTGCAACAGAGTTCACACTATGAACAAGGCAGGGGCTGAGAACTGTCCCCTGAGTGTCTGTGAGGAAAGCATGTCCCTGTTCTCTAGAGTGTACAGGTGGGTGGGTTCTGCAGATGGGCCATTGGCGCCCAGTGCTTTTGGTCGTAAGGATTGGGAGGTACCAGTTATCCTTGGGCCCCTGTCATGGGTTGCTTGGTGACCTGAGTGGAGTCACCAGTCCTTAGGCCCCTGATGTGGGTAGGTTAGGACCCTGTTTAATAGGCAAAGCGGTATCAAATATCAAACACCCACCTCTTCAGTGCACAGTTGAAATGGTTGCAGTCTGCCAACGAGGGCCTGTTCTCCTGAAATAGGTCCACAGAGGTCCATGCAGTGCAGAAAGGTATTCAAAGCCCACAGACCATTTATGCCTGGACAGGAGCCACTTCTGTCCTGAGGTTCCCCAGTTAGTGGAGCTGGCAAATTATCTTTTCCCCCTACTGTGAATTTATTCCTATTCCAAGGCCAGGAGGATGGCTCCAGGCATTTAACAGGGCCTCTCAGGCCCAGGGAAATCAACAGCCCCTGAAGCTGACTTGGGGGCGGGGGGGGGTGGTGTGTGTGTGGTAAAATATACGCAAGTACTTAGCTTTCACTGAGAGCACCATTCTTCTCTGGTTCCGGAGGTATGAGTAGGCTGTGCAGCTGGCTGCTTCTCCCTGAGGAAACTGCAGTTGAAAGCTACTACCAGCCTATTTCAGCCACTCCTGGGAATGGTGCCTGAGGGATCCTGGAAATTCAGGTCCGGCAACCCCTCTCCGCTTCTGAACTGTCTCTCCCTCCCCCTGCTCCTCAGTCTGTTTTCTAACTTTGCCTTTGATGTTCTGGGCTCCTAGCTTGTCATAAACATAATTGTTTCACTTGTTTTTTGGGGTCTTTGTTGTAAGAGGGATCGCAGGAAGCATATGGCTATTCTGCCTTCTTGGCCCCACCTCTCTTGGTGAAGTCTTTGAATGAGCTTAAGTGTTTGATTTTTAGGGGTTTGTAGTTATCTAGTTTCTCTTCTGGTGTTTGTACTTTGAAAGTTATGGTTTGTGTACTATTTATCCCATGAATTAGGGCCCCTAGCATTGTCCTATTTTTTCTTCCATGATCTTTATCATTTTGGGTTTTATATTTAGGTCTTTGAGCCATTTTGAGTTAGTTTTTGTGCATGGTGTGAGGTATGGGTCCTGTTTCTTTTTTTTTTTATAGATAGATATCCAGTTATGCCAGTACCATTTGTTAAAAAGGCTGTCTTTTCCCCATTTAATGGACTTCAGGCCTTTGTCAAATATCAGCTGCTCATAGATGGATGGATTTATGTCTGGGTTCTCAATTCTGTTCCATTGGTCTATGTGTCTATTGTTGTACCAGTAGCAGACTGTTTGACTACCATGGTGGCATAATAGGTTCTAAAATCAGGTAGTGTGAGACCTCCCATTTTGTTCTTCAGTAATGCTTTACTTGTCTGGGGCCTCTTCCCTTTCCACATAAAGTTGGTGGTTTGTTTCTCCATCTCATTAAAAAATGATGTTGAAATTTGTATCGAGATTGCATTTTATCTGTAGATTACTTTGGGTAGGACAGACATTTTTACAATGTTGAGTCATCCTATCTATGAGCATGGTATGTTTTTCCACTTATGTAAGTCTCTTTTGGTTTCTTGCAGTAGTGTTGTATAGTTTTCATTGTATAGGTATTTTAGGTCTCTGTTTAGATTTATTCCTAAATTCTTTATCTTCTTGGGGCCTATTGTAAATGATATTGATTAGGTGATTTCCTTTTTGGAGTTCTATTTGTTGGTGTAGTGGAATCTTGCTGATTTTTGTACGTTAATCTTGTATCCTGCCACTTTGTTGAAATTTTCTTTTAGTTCCAGTAGCTTTTTTTGTGGATTATTTGGGATTTTCTGTGTAAAAGATCATATCCTCTGTGAATAGAGATAATTTTACATCTTCCTTGCCATTTTGGCTGCCCTTTATTTCTTTTTCTTGCCTTATTGCTCTAGCTAGGACCTCCAGCACAATGTTGAATAGGAGTAGTGATAAAGGGCATCCTTGTCTGGTTCCCATTCTCAAGGGAAAATCTTTCAGTCTCTCTCTGTGTAGGACGATGTTGGCTTTATATAAATGCCCTTTATTATGTCAAGGAATTCCCCTTCTATTTGTATTTTGCTAAGCATTTTAATCAGGAATGGGTGTTGCACTTTGTCAAATGCCTTTTCTGTGTCAATTGTTAAGATCGTGTGGTTCTTTCCTTTTGTTTTATTTATGTGGTGGGTTACATTCACTGATTTTCTAATGCTGAACCATCCCTGCATACCTGGTATGAATCACACTTGGTCATAATTTATTATTTTTTGATATGCTGTTGAATTCTATTGGCTAGAATTTTGTTGAGGATTTTTGCATCTACGTTCATGAGGAATATTGGTCTGTAGTTTTCTTTCTTTCTTTTTTTTTTTTTTTTTTTGGTGTCTTTGCCTGGCTTTAATATCAGGGTTATGCTGGCTTCATAGAATGACTTCTGGCGTATTCCATCCTTCTGTATGCTCTGAAATAGCTTTAGTAGTATTGATGTTAACTGTTCCATGAATGTTTGGTAGAATTCTCCAGTGAAGTCATACAGGCCAGGGTTTTTTTTGTTTGTTTGTTTGTTTATTGTACTTTAAGTGAAAGTTTACAAATCAAGTCAGTCTCTCATACAAAAAGTTATACACACCTTGCTATGTTCTCCTAGCTGCTCTCCCCTTAATGAGACAGCACATTCCCCCTCTCCACCCTGGATTCCTCATGTCCATTCAAACAGCTCCTGTTCTCCCTCTTTCTTCTTATCTCAGCTCCAGACAGGAGTGGCCCACATAGTCTCATGTGTCTACTTGATCCAAGAAGCTCACTCCTCTCCAGTGTCATTATCTATCTTATAGTCCAGTCTAATCCCTGTCTGGAGAGTTGGGTTCTGGAATGGTTCCAATCTTGGGCTAACAAAAGGTCTGGGAACCATGACCTCCAGGGTTCCTCTAGTCTCAGTCAGACCATTAAGCCTGGTCTTTTTATGAGAATTTGATATCTGCATCCCACTGTTCACTGGCTGCATCAGGGATTCTCTGTTGTTTTCCCTGTCAGGGCAGTGATTGGTGGTAGCCGTGCACCATTTAGTTCTTCCTGTCTCAGGCTGATGTAGTCTCTGGTTTATGTGGCCCTTTCTGTCTCTTGGGCTCATCTTTACTATATGTCTTTGGTGTTCTTCATTCTCCTTTGTTCCAAGTGGGCTCAGACCAGTTGATGAATCTTAGATGGATGCTTGCTAGCTTTTAGGACCTCAGACCCCTCTCACCAGAGTGGGATGCAGAATGTTTTCTTAATACATTTTGTTATGCCAATTGACCTAGATGTCCCCAGGGATTTTTTTGTTGAGAGTTTTTTCATTACCTCTTCAATCTCTTGTCTTATTTTGGGCCTGTTCAGATTTTCTATCTCAATTTGTGTTAGTTTAGGTAGCTAATGTATTTCTAAAAATTGTCCACTTCCTGTAGGTTTTCAAATTTGTTGGAGTACAGTTTTTCATAGTATTTTCTTATGATCCTTTTTTATTTCAGTTGGGTCTCTTGTGATATCACCCATCTCATTTCTTCTTTGGCTTGTTTTCCTATTCTACTTTTCTTTTGTCAGTTTGTTGATTTCATTGATCTTTTCAAAAAACCAGCTTTTGGTCTTCTTGATTCTTTCAATTGTTTTTCTATTCTTTATTTCATTGTTTTCTTCTCTAATCTTTACTTTTTCCTTTCTTCTGGCACCAGAGGACTACTTGGCTACTCTCTTTCTATTTGAGTTGTAGGGTTAATGTTTTGATTTTGATCCTTACTCCTTTTTGTATGTCTGTGTTTATTGCTATAAATTGACTTCTAAGCACTGTTTTTGCTGAGTCCCAAAGGTTTTGATAAGATGTGTTTCCATTCTTATTTGATTCTATGAATTTCTTTATTCCATCCTTGATTTCTTCTATAACCCAGTAGCTTTTCAGCAAGGTGTTGTTCAGCTTCCGTCTATTTGACTTTTTTCCTTGCTGTTTCTGTTATTGATTTCTACTTTTATGGCATTATGATCAGAAAAGATGCTTTGTATTATTTCATTGTTTTGGATTCTGTTAAGGCTTTTTTGTGGTCTATTCTGAAGAATGTTCCGTGTGCTTTGTAAAAGAAGGTATACTTTGCTGATGTTGGGAGGAATGTTCTGTATATATTTATGAGGTCTGTTGATTGATTGTGGCATTTAGATCTTCCGTACCTTTACTGAGTTTCTTTCTAGAAACTCTGTCCTTCACCATAAGTGCTATGTTGAAGTTTCTTACTATTATTGTAGAGCTGTCTATCTCTCTTTTCAATGCTGTTAGAGTTTGTTTTATGTATTGTGGAGTCCTGTCATTGGTGCATATATACTTGTTATGGTTATGTCCTCCTGCTGTAATGACCCTTTAATCATTACGTAGTGGCCTTCCTTATCCTTTATGGTGGATTTTGCTTTAAGGTCTATTTCATTGGAGATTAATATTTCCACTCCTGGTCTTTTTTTTTTTTTTTTTGGTTGTTCTTTGCTTGATATATATTTTTTCCATCCTTTGAGTTTTAGTCTGTTTATGTTTTTGTGTCTAAGTTACGTCTCTTCTATGCACTATATAGATGGATCATGTTTTTTTTTTAATCCATTCTGCCACTCTCTGTCTCTTTAGTGGTGCATTTAGGCCATTTACATTCAGTGTAATAATTGATAGGTATCAGTTTACTGCTGTCATTTTGATGTATTTTGTGCGTGTGTTGACAGTTTCTTTGTTCTGCTTAATTTTGTGTGCTGAGTTCTTTTTGTTTATTTCGTTTCATCTTTTTCATTATTGTTGATTTTGTGTTTGCTGAGCCTTTATGTTTTTCTTCTTTTTTATTTTAATGGGTAGATTTGTTAGCTTCCTTTGTGGTTACTTTGAAATTTACCTTTATTTTTCTAAGTTTAAACCTGTCTACTGAGCTGTCTAATTCTGAAATTTTACTGTTAATCTTTTGGATTTCTAGTTTCTGTATGGTTTCTAGCAGCCCGTTTATACAGTCATTTTGTTCTTGCATTGTTTTTCTATTGCTTTGTCTGTGTGTTCCTTGGCTTGGCCTGAGTTTTGCCTGATCTCCTTCCTGATCTCTTGCAGAGCTCTGTATATTAGTCTTTTGAATTCTTTCTCAGGTAGTCACATTGCCTTATCTTCCTCTGGAAGGTTTTCTGGTTCTTTATTTTGGTTGCTTGCTGAAGCCATCTTGACCTGCTTCTTTATGTAATTTGATATTGACTGTTGTTTTTGAGGCATCAATAAGTTATTATATTTATTTATTTATGTCTGTTTGCTGAATCCTGACTTTTTTACTTTGTTTTGTTTTGATATGTGCAGGTAAGCTGGGCATGTGAGCTACTTTGCTGTTGGTGTCTTTGAAGCTTTCATGTCCTGCGTCCAGATGGTCAAAGCAGCTACTATGTGTGTGAGCCCAGGATTCTGTTCACATTTCTTGTGAAAGTGTGATTATTCAAGGCACAGGTGTCCAGATCATCAGTCACCGAGTGTGTGGCACAGACTCTCACCTACAGTCCTGGGCAGGCAAGGCTGTATGGGGGTGTCTGGAGCAGGCACAGATGTCTAGGTGCAGTGGAAGGCTATGTGTGGGGCAAGGCAGGGTGCTGACACCTGCCCCCAGGTGCCTGGATGGAGTGCGTGTCCCTGTCCCCTAGAGTGCATAGTGGAGGGGTAGTGCACCTGGTCCTTGGGCTCCTGGTGCTGTTGACTGGAGGGACTGGGAGGTACCACTAATTCTCAAACCTCTGTTGTGGGTGGCTATATGGAATGGGTGGTACAGTCAGCCCTCAGGCCCCTGGTGTGGGTGGGTGAGGCCCTGCTTAAGGGAGAGGGGCCGTGTAGGATGTCATGAATCTGCACCTCCTCCTTAGCTGCTGGTGAAAACGGGCTTCAGGTATACACCCTGCTGTTTTATGCTAATGAGAGCATGAGGTGTCGAATCCCATGCAGTAGGTTAGAAGTTTGCACTTAACTTTCTGCTTTAGATGTTGTTGCTTACCTCAGACTGTGTGTGCTCACAGACTCAGCTAGCAGGGCACTGGTGATCCTGTGATCTGACCTTTCCCATTTCCACTGCTTTTTAATTATCTCTCCTACCACCTGCCACTCAGTCCAATTCTTCAGCTTTGTCTTTGATGATTAGGGTTCCTAGATTGGAACGTTGGAATTTTTAAGGTTAGAAGAAGTGAGGATGGACAAATGTCAACAATTTTTTGTGATAGAACAAAAAAGTATAAATCATAGTCATTATAACAAAATAAAATCTACTTTCCCCCCTTAGGGACAGTGACTATTATGTGGACAGAACCCAGATAAAACACTTTAACAGCATTGTTGTTGAATGAAATATCTGTAACTAAATCAAAAACATTATTTTCATGAGCCATCTACCAGGATTTAGAAATAATTTTGTTATTACAGGCTCATCTTTGTAGAGATAATTTTGTGAGAGGATTTTATGGATGGCCACTATTGTCTTTTAAAGATAAATGTTCATTGAATACATCGAGTAGTCACCTATAATCTTCATGGCATATGTTAGTCTCAGACTCAACACCTACAGGATTTGTTCATTTTCCCCTGAGAAATAGGCATTAAAAATAAAATTTACACAAGATTAAATTTGTGTCTGAACTCATAGATTTTATTTGCAATTCATGAATTGGGGGTGCCTGATCTGAGAGTCAGACAAGAGCTCTGAAGGGCAAGTGGAAGAGACCAAATTTACATAGGCAAAGCGGTGTACAAACAAGGAAGTAACACTGGGAAGAAAGTGATTGGTTAGTTCTAAGTTACTTTCTATATATGGCATATTGGAAACTTTTGTAGCCAGGTCGTATACTGTAGCTAAGTGGTAAACGTGGATTGGTTGACTTTGGTTTTGGCTCCTGAGAAGATCAGACATTTACAGGAAATGGAAACTAGCTAGGTTTCGGTTTTCTGACATGGGATTTAGCATAAGTGACTTCATCTTGGACCTGGTATAGTCAGGTTAACATAGGAGTCTCTCCTACATGTCATGCTATTGTGGAGAAACAACATTTTATTCTCTGACAAGCTGGGTAGTGTACTTGGGAGAGGCGGACCCTATCATACTTGGTTTTTCAGCCCATTGCTTACTTTTTCTCCCTAGAAGCATTGAGAACCCCTGCAGAAATCCATTGACAGACCCTGCACCCAGTATTTTGGGACTTCTGAAGAGGTTATTTTTGTTATTAGTGGTTTGCAACTCACCAGAAGAAGGTGAAAGATGATTCTGTACCTCTGTGGCTATCTGGTTTCTTGAGAATTGTTTATGACATAAAGAAAAGCTGTAAGGGGTGCCCTGTGCCAGTCAAAGGTCCAGTCTCCATTGTTTTAATTAGTGGAAGTAATGCTGACCTTTACTCCAGGTGGCCAGTTGAGGCTGATACAGCTCCCCTGTGTGGCCTGTCTAACTACTGTTAGATGCTGTATTAGGTGTTGTTATGGATTGAATTGTGTCCCCTCAAAATTTATGTTGAAGCCCTAATCTCTGACACCTATGAACTTAACCTTGTTTGGAAATAGGGTCTTTTAAGATGAGCTCATACTGGAGTAGGGTGAGTCCTAATCGAATCTGAGGGACGTCTTGAAAAAAGAAGAGACATAGACAAAGGGAAGATGGCCAGGCTAAGGCAGAGTGATGCTGCAGCTGCAAGCCAAGGGATGACTTGGGATCCCAGAAGCTGGGAAACAAAAGGAGCCATTTTCCCTTAGATCTCTCAGAGGCAGCATGGCCTTATAGTCTGAATTCAGACTCCTTAGTCTCCAGGACAGTGAGACAAAAAGTTCTGTTGCTATAAGCTGCTCAATTTATCATACTTTGTTATGGCAGCCCCGGGAAACTAAGGTGGCTTTGTTCAGTGCTGTTGAGTTGTACAATATTTGTCCTTTTGTGACTGACCTATTTCACTCAGCACAATCCCTCCAATTCATCCATGTTGTGAGATGTTTCTCGGATTTATCATTGTTCTTTATCATTGTGTAGTATTCCATTGTGTATGTTGTTTGTTGTTGTTAGGTGCCATCGAGTCAGTTCCGACACATAGCGACCCTATGCATAACAGAAGGAAACACTGCCCGGTCCTGAGCCATCCTTATAATCGTTATGCTTGAGCTCATTGTTGCAGCCACTGTGTCAATCCTTCTTGTTGAGGGTCTTCCTCTTTTCTGCTGACCCTGTACTCTGCCAAGCATGATGTCCTTCTCCAGGGACTGATCCCTCCTGACAACATGTCCAAAGTATGTAAGATGCAGTCTCACCATCCTTGCCTCTAAGGAGCATTCTGGCTGTACTTCCTCCAAGACAGATTTTTTCATTCTTTTGGCAGTCCACGGTATATTCAATATTCTTCTCCAACACCACAATTCAAAGGCATCAATTCATCTTTGGTCTTCCTTATTCATTGTCTAGCTTTTAAGAAAGCAGAATATCATTTTCCAAAGTGGTTGTACCATTTTACATTTCCAACAGCAGTGCATAAGAGTTCCAATCTGCTCACAACCTCTCAACATTTGTTATTTTTATTTTTTTAATTAGCACCAGTAATGTCGGGGTGAGATGGTATCTCATTGCTGTTTGGATTTGCATTTCTCTGATGGTTAATGATCACAGGGATTTCCTCAAGTGTCTGTTAGCTGCCTGAATGTCTTCCTTGGTGAAGAGTCTGTTCGTATCCTTTGCCCGTTTTTTAATTGAATTATTTGTTTGTTTGTTGTTGAAATGTTGAAGTATTCTATAGATTTTAGAAATTAGACCTTTGTCAAAATTGCCTTAGCAAAACAATTTTTCCCAGTCTGTAGGTTCTCTTATTACTCTTTTAGTGAAGTCATTTGATGAGCATAAGTGTTAAATTTTTAGGAGGGCTACTTATCTAATTTATTTTCTGGTGTTTTTGCATTGTTAATTATGTTCTTATTTTTTCTTCCATGATCTTTATTGTTTTAGGTTTTATATTTATATTTCTTTGATCCATTTTGAGTTAGTTTTTGTATATGGTGTGAAGTATGGGTCCTGATTCATTTTTTTAAAGATGGGCATCCAGTTTTGCCAGCACCATTTGTTAAAAAAAGACTATCTTTTCCCCCCTTTTAATGGACTTTGGGCCTTCGTCAAAGATCAGCTGACCATAGGTATATAGATTTCCATCTGGATTCTCAATTCTGTTCCATAGGTCTATGTGTCTGTTGTTGTATCAGTACCAGGCTGTTTTGACCTCTGTAGCTGTATAGTAGGTTCTGAGAACAGGTAGTGTGAGGCCTCCTACTTTGTTCTCTTCCTTCAATAATGCTTTGCTTATCGGAGGCCATTTTCCTTTCCGTATAGAGTTGGTGATTACTTTTTTCCATCTCATTAAATAATACTGTTTGTATTTGGATCAGGATTGTATTATATCTGTAGATCACTTTGGGTAGAATGGACATTTTCACAATGTTGAGTCTTCCTATCCATGAGCATGGAATGTTTTTCCATTTATGTAGGTCTCTTTGGTTTCTTGCAATAGTGTTTTTTAATTTTCTTTGTAAAAGTTTTTATGTCCCTGGTTAGATTTATTCCTAAGTATTTTATCTTTTCAGGGGCTATTATAAATGGTATTCTTTTCCTGATTTCCTTTTTGAAATTCTCTTTGTTAGTGTATAGGATTCCAACTGATTTTTGTATGTTGATCTTGTATCCTGCTACTCTGCTGAATCTTTCTATTAGTTCCAGTAGTTTTCCAATGTGGATGCCCTTTATTTCTTTTTCTTCCCTTATTGCTCTAGCTAGGACTTCCAGCACAATGTCAAATAGGAGTGGTGATAAAGGGCATCCTTGTCATGTTCCCATTCTCAGGGGGATGCTTTTAACCTCTCTACATTGAGAATGATGTTGGCTGTTGCTTTGGTATAAAGATGCCCTTTATTACGTTGAGGAATTCCCCTTCTATTCCAATTTTATTGAGAGCTTTTTATCAGGAGTGGGTGTTGGACTTTATCAAATGCCTTTTCTGTGTCAACTGAGATAATCATGTCATTATTCTTTTGTTCTATTTATGTGGTGACATGATGGGGGCGGAGGGCATCTGGTGCAGCAGCCAGCCAGCACACTGATGGCACTCTATCTGTGGTGGCGTGACAGGGGGTTAAGCAGAAAGGGGTAGGGAAGGTGGTGTACAGGGCTAGGTAAGAGGGTGAATGAAAAGTAAGAAAGAAAAAAAAAGAAAAAAATTTAAAAAATCTAAAAAATAGGTGGTGCAGTGGTGGCTGGCCAAGTAGGGGCAGAGGTGACACTGAGGCTGGTGGGAAGGTAAGGGAGATGACCTACTGGGCTAGGTGGGAGGGAGAAAGAAAAGGAAATAATGGCAGCACAGTGGGGGGCAGCAGATGGGGACAGGGCAAGCCCAGGGCAGTGGTGGGTTGGTGCACCGGTGGCTCTCTAGTCAGGTTGGCAAGGTGAGGGCCTGTGGCAAGAGGCGGGAAATGGCATACAGGGCTAGATGGAAGAGAGAAAGAAAAGGAAGAAAGAGAACAAATAAATAAATAAATAAACTGGCAGTGCAGTCGTGGCTAGCAAGTGGGTTGGGGCAGACCCAAGGGCCAGTGGGAAGGGAGGAAAGGTGGTGCACCGGGCTAGGTGGGAAAGAGAAAGAAAAGAAAGAAAAAAAAATGGCAGCTCGTTGGGGTTGGCAGGGCAGACCTGGGGCAATGACATGCTGGTGGCTCTCTAGCTGCAGCAGCAGTGCAGAGGCTGGCAGGAAGGGGTGGAGGTAGTATACAGGTCTAGGTAGGAGGGAGAAAGAAAAGGAAGAAAGAAAAAATAAGTAAAAAATATAGAAAAAAAAAACTGGTGGTGCATTGGGGGCTAATGAGTGTGGGCATGTGAGAAGGAAGGGAAGGTGATATAAGGGGCTAGGTGAGAAGTAGAAAGAAGAGAAAGAAAAAAAAAGCAAAAAAATGGCAGGAAGGCAGGTGGGGACAGGGCAGACCTGGGGTGGAGGCAGGCAGGTGGCAATGTAGCAGGGGCAGGCCAGTGACAATGTAGAGGGGGCTGGCAGGAAGCGGGGAAGGTGGCATATGGGGAAGGAAGAAAGAAAAGGAAGAAGAGGAAAGAAAAAAATGGCTTGATGGGAGCCGGCAGGTGGGGGCAATGCAGACCAGGGGTGGCTGCCCCAGGGCTTCTCTAGACTCAGCAGCGTGGCAGGTGCAGCAGGAATGGGGGGAGGTGACGTATGCGGCTAGGTGGGAATGAGAAAGAAAGAGGAAAAAAAAAATTCGGCATGGTGATGTGAGGTGGGCCCAGGGGGAGGGGAGCTTGTAATTTGGACCCCAGAGTGTAGGTTGCTGGGATGGGGAGGTTCTTGCTTCTACTCATCAGAGGGGTGAGGGCTGGGGAAGAGTGTTTCCCTGGTTACCGGGGTCTCTGTCTCCTGTTGGGATCTCTGTGAAGTTGCCTTCCCCTACTTGCTGTCCAGGGTCCTTGTTGGCTGTGCTTCAAGATGGCCATGCTTATTCACATTAGTTGGAAGGTACCTCCACTCCGTATCTCTCCTCATTCTCTGTTTTCCATCAGTTTCTTCTTCCATTCAGTGTTTGATCTAGTTCTTTATTCCTTCATTTAGTGCTTGGATTCCTGGATTGACGTTTGTTACCTGTTTTACTCAGTTTTTCGGGTCTTCACTGCAGAGGGATGGCATGGTGCATCTGTTGAGGGCACCATGCTGGCTTCACCCTCAAAATGTTATTTGTCTTGACTGTTTTTTGGGGGGGCCTCTTACATGTTGCACCTGAGGCAAGTGCTTTTATCACCTCACCTAGTTTTGGCCACAGTATAGAAATCCTATCCTTAAAGAGTTTATAGTACTAATGGAAATGTTAAGTGTTCTATACAAATTACTGTAATACAAGGTAAAATGTGATCCATGCAAGGAGCAAGGTTACAGGTAAAATGTTATAGGTGCTCAGAGGAAGGAGAGAGCATTTCCAGCAGTGAAGTTTTTGGAAGAGATTCTGTTTAAATATTACCTGGCCATGCTCTGGTGGAGGTTTATAGAGAGAAGATTGCAGAAAGCCCATCCAGCTTTTAAGTGAAGATAGAAACATTACTAGGTGTTATGGATTGAATTGTGTCCCCTAAAATATGTGTTGAAGTGCTAGCCCCTGTACCTATAAATATGGCCCTTTTGGAAACTGGGCTTTTCTTTTGTTATGGTAATGAGGTCATACCAGAGTAAGGTGGATCCTAAATCTCAGTGGTGTCTTATAAAAAGAGCAGAAGAGACACAAACACACACTGTGGGAAGACAGACTCAGTGGGTGGATTGTCTACAAGCAAAGGAATGCCAAGGACTGCCAACAGACCCAGAAACTAGGAGAGAGGCCCATAGAAGGAATCAACATGGCTGAGACCTTGATTTGGACTCTTAGCCTCCAGAACTGCAAGAAAATAAGTTTCTGTTTTTTAAAGCCTCCCACTTGTAGTATTTATGTTATAGCAGCACTAGGAAACTAAGATACTTGGACAGAGTGTTGTTGTTGTTAGGTGTCTTTGAGTTGGTTCTGACTCATAGCGAACAGGATGAAACACTGCCTGGTCCTGCACCATCTCCACAATGGTTGCTATGTTTAAGCCCATTGTTACAGACCCTGTATCAATGCATCTCATTGTGGGTCTTCCTTTCTTTCACTGAACCTCTACTTTACCAAGCATGATGTCCTTCTCCAGGGGCTGGTCCCTCCTGATAACATGTCCAAAGTACATGAGATGAAGTAGCTCCATCCACACTTCTAAGGAGCATTCTGGTTGTACTTCTTCCAAGACAGATTTGTTCAGTCTTCTGGCAGTTTGTGGTATATTCAATACCCTTCGCAAACACCGTAATTAAAAGGCATCAATTCTTCTTCGGTCTTCTTTATTCATGCATATAACATGCATATGAAGCAACTGAAAATACCATGGTTTAGGTCAAGCGCACCTTAGTCCTCAAAGTAACAGCTTTGCTTTTAAACAATTGAAAGAGGTCTTTTGCAGCAGATTTACCCAATGTGCTACGCTGTTTGATTTCTTGACTGCTGCTTCCATGGGTCTTGATTGTAGATCCAAATAAAATGAAATCCTTGACAACTTCAGTCTTTTCTCCATTTATCATGATGTTGCTTATTGGTCCAGTTGTGAAGATTTTGTTTTCTTTATGTGGAGATACATATACTATACTGGATGCTATAGCCTTTGATCTACATCAGTAAATGCTTCAAGTCCTCCTCACTTTCATCAAGCCAGGTTGTGTCATCTGCATAACATAGGTTGTTAATGAGTCTTCCTCCAATCCCGGTGCCATGTTCTTCTTCATATAGTACAGCTTCTCAGATTATTTGCTCAGCATACAGATTGAATAAGTATGGTGAAAGAATATAACCCTGATGCACACCTTTCCTGATTTTAAACCACAAAAAACAGTATCCCCTTGTTCTGCTCCAATGACTGCCTCTTGGTCTATGTACAGGTTCCGCATGAACACAATTAACTGTTCTTGAATTCTCATTCTTTGCAACAAGGGAAGGGAATTTATGGACTATAAATGGAAAAGGTGTGCTAGGTGTTTATGAAAGGGTGTGTTTTTGTGGTGCAGGGTGGGTCTCTGTGTTCTTACCAAAGGAGGAGGCCTCGTGAGATCTGATTCATTTTACAACCACCTTACATAAACAAGACTCTTCTTTCCAGGTCTGTGGATGGTGACAGAAGCCAGTGTGTGGAAACGTGTGGATAAAACATATTTGTGAATAGTAAAGGAGATGTCTTGATCCTAAAAGGCATCTTCATTCTCCAAGTTAATTCCTGCCTGGAAGACAGCGTGTGACTCAGCAAGCAGGATTCTATAGTGGTCAAGGTCTGGGTGAATGCCAGTAGCAATGGCAAAATCCTAACATGCAAAACCAAACTGTTAGAAGCCACAGTGATTAAAAACAGAGTATGAATTCAGATTCTCCTAAAAATGAGTACCTGAAATGGAATCAGGGCATAGCTAGAGGTTTTGATTCTAGATCCTGTAATTTACTCAGGGCCCACCATACTTTATTTACTACTAACTGTCGTTCATTTATCGGGTTCAGACTGACCCAGTTCTCAGCTTTGAACATGCTGTATCTTCTGTGAATCTATGAAAACCTAGCTTGCGGGACCGCGGTGCTGGCAGAGACAAGGTGTTTGATATGCAGGGTGAATGGTGGTGTTAACAATAATTAGTGGCGGCCTTCTGTTAAGGGTATAGAAAATTTTAGAAAAGGATGATGGTGATGGTGGCCCAATATGAACTCAATTAATGTCACTGAACTGTATATGTGAAGAACGCTAAAATGACAAATGTTTTGTTACATATATATTCACCACAGTAAGAAACAAAAAAGAAAAAGTAACTAGTAGAGATCACCTGATCCACAAAAAGGATAACCTGGACTTTTTGTGGGAAAAATGGACATATGGTGGCCCTAAACAAATTATTTCTTGAATTAATATATGAATAGCACACAATCTGGAGGCTGTATTTTTCTAAAGTTAGTTCACAATCACATAATACTTCGGAGGGAGAGAAATAAAACACCTGAAGCTTTAATGTATGGCTTTTTATGCCCCCAAAGATATCCACATTCTTTTTCCAGAAGGAATCATAGTTGCCTTCGGTGGCTGGATTTACATACACATCATTAAATCTTTTTACCTCACCCAGGGGCTCTATTTTTTCAGAAGACTAAATGATCAAGTTACCAGATCAGAAAAACAAACGGAAAGTAAGAGTGAAAAAGGTTGGGCCTAAAATGTATTAATTTATTTACTTTAAGCAGGGTAATTGTTGTTGTCGTTATGTGCCGTCAAGTTGACCTGACCCGTAGTGACTCTACAGGACAGAGTGGAACTGCCCCATAGGGTTTTCTAGGCAGAAATCTTTACAGGAGC
Organism: Loxodonta africana; assembly: GCF_030014295.1. Taxonomy (NCBI): domain Eukaryota; kingdom Metazoa; phylum Chordata; class Mammalia; order Proboscidea; family Elephantidae; genus Loxodonta; species Loxodonta africana. The sequence goes on from NC_087358.1 coordinate 63,266,225, forward strand.
AGGTCGCCAGGTCTTTTCTCCTACAGAGCAGCTGGTGGGTTTGAACCGCCAACCTTTTGGTTAGCAGCCGAGCACTTAACTAATGTGCTATCAGGGTTCCACAAGCAGGGTAATAGGACCCGTTTTTCACAGACTTGGAAGATTGGAGGAATTGTGGACACTACCTAGTCCAGTGGCTTTGGACACTTCACAGTGGTGGAAGACTTTTTCCAGTAGAATTCTGTCTGCTCCCCAAGTATTTAAAAGAGACCAAAGGGAGCAGCCCTGAGTCGAGTGGGGGATGGGGCTGGAATCTTCAAATAATGGCTTTTGTCTAACCCCCAGTAACCCAAAAAAACCAGTAAAAAAAAAAAAGGGAGTTAAAAAAATCTGCAAGAAAAACAAGCTCGGGAAGTTAAGGTGGTTTGCTGAAAGTAACACCAACGTAAGGGGTGGGTTTGGGCTACAGCTCCTGACTCCAGGCTTTCTGCTGTGCCCACGGAGAGCATGCGGTTTCCCACTGCAGTGTGTGTGTGTCCACGTGTTCGTGGTTTTGTCCTGCTTTGAGGAAGCCCTAGTGGCATAGTGGTTAAGTGCCGGGGCTGCTAACCGAAAGGCAGGCAGTTCAAATCCACCAGGCGCTCCTTGGAAGCTCTATAGGGCAGCTCTACCCTGTCCTGTAAGGTTGCTACGAGTCGGAGTCAACTTGATGGCAATGGGTTTGGTCCGGTTTTTGACTAAGGCCAGTGCTCGCCAACCTTTGTCATAACAGAACCCACGCATACCATCTGTCAGGCACAGTGGGGTAACATTCAGAGGCTCAGGGGTTCCGGGTTCCAGCCACCTGAGGGTGAGGGGAATCTCTCTCTCCATACAACAGTAACCATTGCCCCGCTCACTACTCCTCCAGAGAAAATTGAAAGAAAAATGCCTTGGCCTGATCGTGTTCCGGCTATATGCTTAGAACCTATCAGGTAATGTTTTTTTTTTTTTTTTTTTCCTTTTTTCTTTTTTGCACTTGCTCAGAAGTGAGATCTTTGCACATGGGACGGGACTATGCATTATGTGTGGCCAATATAGAGTCTGTCTTAGTCTCCCCGGGCTGCTGTAACAACATACCACAAAGTGAGTGGCCTTAAAGAGCAGAAGTTCATTTTCTCACAGTTCTGGATGCTGGGGGTCTGATTTCAGGGCACTGGAAGGGCCATTCTTTTTCTCCTCTTCCCTCTCTCTCTGTTAGCTGTAGAGTAAAAGCCTTCCTTGTCTCTTTCAGCTTCTGTAGTCTCTGGCATTTCTTGGTATTCTTTTGCTTCTTACAGATGCACCTTACTCCATTGTCACATGGTATCTTCTCCTTGTCTGTGTGTGACTCTATTTCTATGTCCATCTTCTCTTTTATGATATCACTCAGAAGGGATTAGAGTTAGGACCCATGCTACTCCAGTGTGGCTTTGTTAACTGCAAAGAAAGGTGCTATTTTCCCCCCAAAATGTCACATTCACAGGTACAAGGATTAGGACTTCAGCATATCATTTTGAGGGACACAATTCAATCCATAACAGAGCCCTGCTAAGCAGTTTGCACTCAACTACAAACCTAAAGTTTGGCAGTTTGAGCCTGCACAGCAATGCCACGGAAAAAAAACCTTGGTGATCTGCTTCCAAAAAAATTATAGCCAAAGAGTGCAATTCTACTCTGCACATGGGTCACCATGAATCGGAATTGATTTGAAGGCAACGGGTTTTGTTTTCTGGTTTTGTAGCCTTATTATGCAAAATGTTCTTAGCACCGATTTGGCTGAGTCTCCGACCTATAGGCTGTGGTGGAAGTGAGTGTGAATGAGGTCACAAAATAAGTATCTGATAAATGCTGTAAAAGACAGATCAACCAGGTGTTTCCAGAGCATGAGGAAGCTTCATGGAAAGGGATACCTGAAGAGTAGGGTTTCAACAGTCAGAGGAAGGGAGAAGGGTTATCCAGCTGAAAGCAACAGACTGGGCAGAGCTATCAAAGTGGAAAATTCAAGACTTGTTTGTTAAGGTTGCTTTGTGGTTTAGAGAGAAGCCACAATGACAAGGCATACTGGAGAGCTGGGGCGGGGGGCAAGATTATGAACGGCCTTGAGTGCTGTATCAAGGAGGATAGACTATCTTGTATTCGTCCCTAAAACAAGGTGTTAGGCACCTACTGGGTGCTAGGTGCATTCCCGGGTAGGCGCAAACCACCAACCACCAACCAAACAGCCAAAAGCGCTGGCTGATTGTGCCATAACGGTTGCTTACAGAAAGGTTGTTGGTTTGAACCCACCACCGGCTCCATAGGAGAAAGATGCGGCAGTCCGCTTCTGTAAGATTTACAGCCTTGAAAACCCTATGGGGCAATGCCACTCTGTCCTATAGGGTCACTATGAGCTGGAATCGACTCAACAGCAATGGGTTTGGTTTGGTTTTGGGTGTTAGGCACTACAATAGGTGTTCAGGATGCAAATGTAAAATTACAGTTTCGAAGATAGAGATGTAAAGAAATGGACTGTCATGAGTACTACGATCAAAGTCTATATCAGAAATAATGGGTAAAAAATTTTTTTTCTTTTCGTCTAGTCAATTTCAATCTATGGGTACTCCATGTGTATTAGGGTAGAGCCATGCTCCGTAAGGTCTTTCAGTGGCTGATTTTTCAGAAGTAGATCACCAGCCTTTTCTTCTGAGGCACCTCTGGGAGGGGTCAAACCTCCAACCCTTTGCTTAGCAGCTGAACTTGTTAACTGTTTGCACTGCCTAGAGTCTCAAGTAAAAAGTATGAGTGGTCAACTCTGTATGGGGCTCAGGAAAGCCTTCAGGGAAGAGGTGGGAGGAAGCACTGAAGGTTTTTTTAAAACAGGGCTGTTGGCCCCCAAACATGATTATAGTTACATTTTAGAAATATTACTCTCACTGCATCACATTTCATGGCTTGGAGGGGGAGCAACTGGAGACAGGAACCCTAGTTGAGCTGTCATTGCTATGATTCAAGACAGAGACAATGAAGGAGAGAAGGAAGGTCATGGCTTAGATATATCCTTTGTGTAAATGGAAGAACAATGCTTCTTGCCTCTGACCCCCAGTAAATGAATAAATGGAGCCTGATTATACAACTCACCTTGGCCTGGAATTTGATTCAATCTGGGTCCATCTTCAACCAACGAGGACAAGTTACTAATATCAGGAGCATGAGCTTTACAGTTAAACAGTCATGGTAGCAGGGACGGGAAGTGAGACATTGATGAATTTGACTGGGCCATATGTCAGATTAGTTCATGTATTACATAGCAACTACCCACAACAAAAGTCTAATTCACATAATTCATCTACGAGACCAAAGTGAGGTCCATTCCTCTACCAGATACAAAGGAGTACCACTAAGGACCAATATAATCCAGACCCTGTGACTCAGAAAACTCGCCCCATTCCTGTAATGATGCACTGTCATACAATGCACTCAGTCCTAAATAAATGACTCCTCTTTCTAAACATACCGCTTTTAAGCCCATCTCTTGGTATTTCAACTAAAAACCTTGACCAGTCCTTCTGCTCTTTGTTCCCAGAATAACTAACTCTCTCCAAAGGAGATTTAGAGAAGGTAGGGTAGTAATCTTCAAATATTTGAAGATTTATCTGATCATGAGGCTTAGATATACCCTTTGTGTAAATGGAAGAACAATGCTTCTTGCCTCTGACCCCCAGTAAATGAATAAATGGAGCCTGATTATATAACTCACCTTGGCCTGGAATTTGATTCAATCTGGGTCCATCTTCAACCAACGAGGACAAGTTACTAATATCAGGAGCATGAGCTTTACAGTTAAACAGTCTTGAGTTTGAAGCCTGGTGCAACTTAGAAGCTGTAAGAACATGAGTAAGTTACCTAAGCTCTCTGTGCCTCAGTTTCTTTATCTTTAAAAAGAGGATAACATTAGCACTCTCAAATAAAGTTTGTGAAGATTGAAAAGAGTGATGTATGCCAAGCATCTAGCATGGTGCTGACAATAGGAGGTGTTCAAGGAAAGACGATTCTCTCTAACCTCTCCTAACCCACTCACCATCCCACATACGCTATGTGTAGTCCCCAACTTACAAAGGGGTTCCATTCCTACAACTCCGTCGTAAGTCGGTTCTAATATAAGTTGAATACCTCATTTTTTAAAATTTTCATTAGTATTGCCTTTTATTATCAGTATCTTTATAAATTCAATCTTTATTTGTCTTTGGGGGTTGGAAAATTACGTATAAACTTATAGATATGTTTTAATACATTTATACATGCATAAAAAATACACATCCATAAAAAAATAGATGAAGTAGAAATTTTGTCATTTATGATAATAACTACCTGTGGAAGGTTTTGGATCATCTGAATTATCTCTGGGAATCTCTAGTCAGAGATTTGTCTGTATGGTCCTTTTATGCACTGCAACATTGTATGTAGTACATATTACTAATGATAAGATGTACAAAAACAAAAAACAGATGGTTGTAAAGTGCAGTTCATCACAACTCATATACATCATAAGTCAGGGACTATGTGTATATGCAAGTATTTAAAACTTCAGTAAAGCACACGTGGTGGGTATACATTTCAACATATTTCCAAAACAGCAATTCTTCTGCATTTTCCCTCTTTTTCCATGCTTTCCCCCTCCCCACCTCCATTATGATCCTTTCTTTGTTTTATTTGTGTCAGTAGAATTGTCTTCTCTGAAGTTACCCAGACTTGGCATCTCAGGATCAATCAACCCTGTTCTGGATTGAATTGTGTCCCCCAAAAATGTGTATCAACTTGGCTAGGCCATGATTCTGAATGTTGTGTGGTTGTCCATCATTTTGTGATCTGGTGTAATTATCCTATGTGTTGTAAATCCTAACCTCTATGATGTTAATGAGGCAGGGTAAGAGGCAATTATGTTAATAAGGCAGGACACAATCTACAGGATTAGGTCGTATCTTTAGTCAATCTCTTTTGAGATATAAAAGAGAGAATCGAGCAGAGAAGATGGTTACCTCATGCCACCAAGAATGAAGAACCAGAAGGGGAGCACATCCTTTGGACCCGGGGTCCCTGCACTGAGAAGCTCCTAGACCAGGGAAAGATTGATGACAAGAACCTTCCTCCAGAGCCCAAAGAGAGAGAAAGCTATCCCCTGGAGCTGACGCCCTGAACTTGGACTTCTAGCCTCCTAGACTGTGAGAGAATAAATTTCTCTTTGTTAAAGCCATCCACTTCTCTTTGTTAGAGCCATCCACTTATTTCTGTTATAGTAGCACTAGATAACTAAGACAAACCCCATACTGTTATCAACAGCAAGCTCTAAGCATGGACCACTAGGATGACAGGAAGGCCACGAACCAGACTTGCCCAAACTGCTTATTGGAGCAAAAGAAACTTTTGCTTTAGACATAGGTTTAAGGAGAAAAATTGTTTCTCGTTCAACAAATACTAATACATTCAGTAACTGAGATGTTATCTAAATCCACTGTTAGTGTTGTTTTAAAAAATTCAAGTAGGAACAGACCAGAAATTGAGACATAAAGACTTTCACAGGCACAGAAGCTCAGCCGCAGTACTTATCCTGTGTACTTTCTACTCAGATAGGCTAATGGTATCATTTCATTTCCCGTCTGCCCATTTAAAATGGCATGTGGCTGAGCTAATGCACATAAAATAGGTATTTCCTGTTTAGGTTTTCATGTCTAGTTAAATACTATATAAGGTGTAGCACTGTTCCCTGTGTGAACTATAATTAATAATTATAATTTTATTGTGTGAATTTATGCAACAAATGGCCCACAAAGGCATCTGCTACTAACCGGTTGTGTGGTTGTTATGGATTGAATTATGTCCCCCCAAAATGTATGCTGTAAACCCTAACCTCTATTCCAGTGGTTGTAATTCCATTTGGGAGTGGGTTGTCTTTGCTAGGTTAGTGAAGCAAGGTTAGTGTAAATAAGGTGTACCTTGAATCAATCTGTTTTTTGATATAAAAGAGGTTAAACAAGTGACCAGAGCAGAGATGTCACTTGAAGATTGCCAAAGTGCAGGGGCTCAGAAGAGAGGACCTTCCGCCAGAGCCGACAGAGAAGGAAAGCCTTCCCCTAGAGCCAGCACACTGAATTCAGATTTCTAGCCTCTTCAACTGTTAGAAAATAAATTTCTGTTTGTTAAAGCCATCCTCTTGCAGTATTTCTGTTATAGCAGCCATAGATGACTTAGACAGTGCCCTTGAGCAATTTACTTGTTCTCCTTGGTCTCAGGTCTTCAGTTGAGAAAATAGGTTCAAGAATGCACCCATTGTTATGACAATTAATTGTTTGGAGGATTAAAAAAATGTAGGTAAATTTCCAAAGCACTCTGATGGTGTAAAGGTTAAGCATTCATCTGCTACCTGAAAGGTCAGTGGTTCGAACTCACCCAGCAGCTCCGAGGGAGAAAAGACCCGGCAATCTGCTCCAGTAAAGGTAAAGGGAAAAAAAAAAAAAACTCCGTTGTAGTCGAATCAATTCCAACTGATATCAACCCTATAGGACAGAGTAGAACTGCCTCATAGGGTTTCAAAGGAGCACCTGGTGAATTTGAACTTGAACCTTTTGGTTGGCAGTCTGAGCTCTTAACCACTTGCCACCAGGGCACCATCCAGTAAAGATAGCAGCCTTGGAAAACCTATGGGACTGTTCTACTCTGTCCTATGAGTCAGAATCGACTTGATGGCAGCTAACAACAACAGCAGCAAGATATTTCATAGTTTACAGTACCCTTTCCATCATATTTATGCTCATTAACTTACTATCTTCTCAAGAACCTCATGAGGTAGGAACTCCGAATACTCCTATTTTACAGAAAACGGAACTAAGGCAGAGAGAGGTGAAGTTAAAGAACTTACATAAGATCACTTACATAGTTGTTGTTAGTTGCTGTCCAGTCAGCTCTGACTCATGGCGACCTTCTGTATAACGGAATGAAACGATGCCTGGTCCTGCGCATCCTCCTGATTGTTGTTGGGGCTATTGTGTCAATCCATCTTATCGAGGGTTTCCCTCGTTTTCACTGGCCCTCTACTTTATCAAACATAACTAATAAGTGCTTTCAACCCCAGGCAGTTGGTTCTAGAGGCTGGATTCATATACTCTTTGGCCCTTGTCAAATTTGAGTTAATTCCATTAACAATTTTGGATGATTCTGTATATCTGTGATCCACCTTTTTTGTGAAAGAAGGCCAGGAACTCTTTCAACAAAGTGATGGGCAGAAGTTAAAAACCTCCTTTGGTTTGGTCTCTTTTCACAGGTAATAATGTTAGACCCAAACCAAGTCAGAAAAATGTGCAGCCACCTCTGTCCAGTTTGCTAAAACGTCCCTTAATTTAACCAAGGTATTAGAGAGATGAAAAAAAAGATTTTTGTCCTTTAAATTTCAAATAAATTGTTTCACATTCCATCTCAGATTCTGAAGGAGACTTGCACTCCTTCTACCTCTGAATTCTGGCTGACTAAGGAAGGTGTATCTCTTCATATTCCTAGTCAAGTTTGATTTAGGAGATAATATTGGAGCCATTGATCCCTGTCCTAGAATGTGACCCAGTTGGAGCTGGACTCACAAGGACTCACAAGGACACATCCACTGAGCCCTGAGAAAAAAGACAATAGCTCAGATAATCTTGGAAAATATCTTTTAGGGAAACTTCAACATAAACAAATCATAAAACACAGCACAAAATACCCACGTGCTTTCCATGCTTACTGTTTTTATTAGCATTTAGTGACTAATAAGGTTCGTTGGACCAGTGAGGACACTCCTGACTGTCATTACTGAAGCCTGTACCAATGATGGTTAAGAAATACAATTCAAAATGTAGGACCACAGTTTCTAGCCAATCTGTGAAAAGGTGAAGCTTTCAATGGTTTTGTCCATTTATGGTGTTAAGGTATACTGATGATTCTGTAACATTCCTTGTACTCAGGCAAAATTGGTTCTAGCAGCATGCCTGTCCATTTTCCCAGTCTCACTTATCCTGTAATTTCTTCGGATTGGGGCAGTCATGAGCTCTGGCAGCATGCTTGTCTACCCCCACTTTTGCCATTTTGAAAATACGCTGAATAAAACTTTCTTTTTGCTTTACTAGACTTTGTAATGTTTTTTCCAGTGTCTTCTGTTGAAATTTTGGATCTGTGTATCAAAGTGTGTCACCTCACTGTCTACCTTAGGCTTTCTCTATCATATCCACCTGGATGTAGATGATCAGCCTCTTTCCTTGATTTTCACGCATTAAATTCCCCCTGCCCCCCACCCCACAGTCTTTATCTCTACTTTGCCATAATTTATATGTGCTTTAAAAAAAAAAAATTTATTGTGGTCTAACTGAAATTTTACAAATCAAGTCAGTCTCTCATACAAAAATTTATGTACGCCTTGCTATATATTCCTAGTTGCTCTCCCCATAATGAGATAGCACACTCCTTCTCTTCACCCTCTATTTCTGTGTCCATTCAGCCAGCTTCTGTTCCCCTCTGCTTTCTCATCTTCCCTCCAGACGGGAGCTGCCCACATAGTATCATGTGTCTACTTGATCCAAGACACTTCACCACCATCATTTTATCTCTTATACTAGTCTGATCCCTGTCTGAAGAGTTGGCTTTGGGAATGGTTCCTGTCTTTGGTAACAGAAGGCCTGAGACCATGACATCTGGGGTCTTTCCAGTCTCAGTCAGACCATTAAGTCTGGTCTTTTTACAAGAATTTGAGGTCTGCATCCCACTGCTCTCCTGCTCCCTCAGGGGTCCTCTGTTGTGTTCCCTGTCAGGGCAGTCATCAGTTGTAGCCGGGCACCATCTAGTTCTTCTGGGCTCAGGATGATGTAGTCTCTGGTTTATGTGGCCCTTTCTGTCTCTTGGGCTCCTAATTACCTTGTATCTTTGGTGTTCTTCATTCTCCTTTGCTCCAGCTGGGTTGAGACCAATTGATGCATCTTAGATGGCCGCACCAGATGCCACTCTCCAAAGTGGGATGCAGAATGTTTTAATAGATTTTATTATGCTGGTTGACCTAGATGTCCTCTAAAACCATGGTCCCCAAGCCCCCGCCCCAGCTACTCTGGCCTTCGAAGGGTTCAGTTTATTCAGGAAACTTCTTTGTTTCTGATTTAGTCCAGTTGTGCTGACCTCTCCTGTCTTATGTGTTGTCTTTCACTTCACCTAAAATAGTTTTTGTCTACTATCTAATTAGCCAATGTTCCTCTCCCTCCATCCCTCCCCACACTGGTAACCATCAAAGAATATTTTCTTCTCTGTTTAAACTATTTCTTGACTTCTTATAATACTGGTCTCATACAATATTTGTCCTTTTGCATCTAACTAATTTCACTCAGCATAATGCCTCCAAATTCCTCCATGTTTGTTATGAAATGTTTCACAGATTCATCATTGTTCTTTATCGATGCGTAGTATTCTATTGTGTGAATGTACCATAATTTATTTATCCGTTCATCCATTGACAGGCACCTTGGTTGCTTCCATCTTTCTGCTATTGTAAACAGTGCTGCAGTGAACATGGGTGTGCACAGATCTGTTCGGTAAAGGCTCTTATTTCCCTAGGATGTATTCCAAGGAGTGGGATTGCTGGATCCTATGGTAGTTCTAGTTTTACGGTAGTTCTAGTTCTAGCTTTTTAAGGAAGCACCAAATCGATTTCCAAAGTGGTTGTACCATTTGACATTCCCACCAGCAGTGTGTAAGTGTTCCAGTCTCTCCACAATCTCTCCAAAATTCATTATTTTGTGTTTTCTGGATTAATGCCAGCCTTGTTGGAGTGAGATGGAATCTCATTGTAGTTTTGATTTGCATTTCTCTAATGGCTGATGATCGTGAGCATTTCCTCATGTATCTGTTAGCTACCTGAAAGTTTTCTTTAGTGAAGTGTCTGTTCATATCCTTCACCCATTTTTTAATTGGGTTATTTGACTTTTTGTAGTTGAGTTTTTGCAGTATCATATAGATTTTAGAGAGCAGATGCTGACTGGAAATGTCATAGCTAAAAACTTTTTCCCAGTCCATAGGTAATCTTTTTGCTCTTTTGGTGAAGTCTTTGGATGAGCATAGGTGTTTGATTTTTAGGAGCTCCCAGTTATCTAGTTTCTCTTCTGGTGTTTGTGTATTGGTAGTAATGTTTTGCATACTGTTTATGCCATGTATTAGGGCTCCTAAGGTTGTCCCTATTTTTTCTTCTATGATCTTTATCATTTTAGATTTTATATTTAGGTCTTTGATCCATTTTGAGTTAGTTTTTATGCATGGAGTGAGGTATGGGTGTTGTTTCATTTTTTTGCGGGTGGATATCCAGTCATGCCAGCACCATTTGTTAAAAAGACTGTCTTTTCCCCATTTAACAGACTTTAGGCCTTTGTCAAATATCAACTGCTCGTATGTGGATGGATTTATGTCTGGAATCTCAATTCTGTTCCATTGGTCTATGTGTTTGTTGTTGTACCAGTACCAGGCTGTGTTGACTAGCGTGGTGGTATAATAGGTTCTAAATCAGGTAGACTGAGGCCTCCCACTTTGTTCTTCTTTTCCAGTAATGCTTTACTTATCAGAGGCCTCTTTCCCTCCCATATGAAGTTGGTGATTTGTTTCTCCATCTCATTAAAAAATGTCTTTGGAATTTGGATCCCAATTGCATTGTATCTATAGATCCCTTTTGGTAGAATAGACATTCAGCGCAGTAAAATGTTGAGTCTTCCTATCCATGAGCAAGGTATCTTTTTCCACTTATGTAGGTCTCTTTTGGTTCTTGCAGTAGTATCTTGTAGTTTTCTTTGTATAGGTCTTTTACGTCTCTGGTAAAATTTATTCCTAAGAATTTTAGCTTCTTGGGGGCTACTGTAAATGGTATTGATTTGGTGATTTCGTCTTTGATTTTCTCTTTGTTGTAGAGGACTCCAGTTGATTTTTGTATGTTTATCTTGTATCCTGATACTCTGCTGAACTCTTCTATTACTTTCAGTAGTTTTCTTGAGAATTCTTTAGGGTTTTCTGTGTATAAGATCATGTCATCTGCAAACAGAGATACTTTTACTCCTTCCTTACCAATCTGGATGCCCTTTGTTTCTTTATCTGGCCTAATTGCTCTGGCTAGGATGTGCAGCACAATGTTGAATAAGAGCAGTGATAAAGGGAATCCTTGTCTGGTTCCCGATCTCAAGGGGAATGCTTTCCAACTCTTTTTGTTTAGGATGATGTAGGCTGTTGGCTTTGTATAAAAGCCCTTTATTATGTTGAGGAATTTTCCTTTTATTCCTATTTTGCTGAGAGTTTTTATCGTGAATGGGTGTTGGACTTTGTCAAATGCCTTTTCTGCATCAAGTGATAAAATCATGTGGTTCTTGTCTTTTGTTTTATTTATATGATGGATTACATTGATTGTTTTCTAATGTTGAACCATCCCTGCATACCTGGTATGAATCCCACTTGGTCATGGTGAATTATTTTTTTGATATGTTGTTGAATTCTATTGGTTAGAATTTTGTTGAGGATTTTTGCATCTAAGTTCATGAGGGATGCAGGTCTGTAATTTTCTTTTTTTGGAGTCTTTACCTCGTTTTTGTATAAGGATATGGTGGCTTCATAGCATGAGTTTGGGAGTACTCCATCCTTTTTTATGTTCTGAAATACCTTTTAGTAGTAGTGGTGTTAACTCTTTTCTGAAAGTTTGGTAGAACTCTCCAGTGAAGTTGTCCAAGCCAGGGCTTTTTTTAAAATTGTTGTTGGGAGTTTTTTCATTACCTTTTTAATCTCTTTTTTTGTTATGGGTTTTTTTAGTTCTACTTCTGTTTGTGTTAGTTTAGGTAGGTAGTGTGTTTCTAGAAATTCATCCATTTCTTCTAGGTTTTCAAATTTGTTAGAGTATGATTTTTTTTGTAGTAATCTGGTATGATTCTTTTAATTTAAGTTGGGTCTGTTGTAATATCACCCATCTCATTTCTTATTCAGGTTATTTGCTTCCTTTCCTGCTTTTCTTTTGTCAGTTTGGCCAATGTTTTATCAATTTTGTTAATTTTTTCAAAGAACCAGATTTGGTTTTGTTAACTCTTTCAGTTGTTTTTCTGTTCTCTATTTCATTTAATTCTGCTCTAATTTTTATTTTTTGCTTTCTTCTGGTGCCTGAGGGCTTTTTTTGTTGCTCTCTCTCTATTTGTTCAAGTTGTAGGGATAATTTTTTGATTTTGGCCCTCTCTTCTTTTTGTATGTGTGCATTGATTGGTATAAATTTGCCTCTGAGCACTGCTTTAGCTGTGTCCCAAAGGTTCTGATAGGAAGTGTTTTCATTCTCATTAGATTCTCTGAATTTCTTTATTCCATCCTTAATGTCTTCTATAAGCCAGTCATTTTTAAGCAGGATATTGTTCAGTTTCCAAGCGTTCAATTTCTTTTTCCTGCTTTTTCTGTTATTGATTTCTACTCTTATGTCCTTATGGTTAGAGAAGATGCACTGTAATATTTAGATGTTTTGTATTCTGCTAAGGCTTGTTTTATGACCTAATATGTGGTCTATTCTGGAGAATGTTCCATGTGTGTTGGAAAAGAAAGTATACTTGACTGCTGTTTGGTGGGGTGTTCTGTATATGTCTCTGAGGTCAAGTTGGTTGATTGTGGCATATAGATCTTCCATGTCTTCAATGAGCTTCTGTCTGGATGTTCTGTCCTTCACCGAAAGCAGTGTGCTGAAGTCTCCTGCTATTATTGTGGAACTGTCTATCTCACTTTTCAGTGCTGTTAATTTTTTGTGCTGAGTAGTTTATCTTTATATATTGTCTTTTCCTCTTATTTATTGTTGTTGATTTTGTTTTTCCTGAGTTTTAATTTTTTCTTGTATTTTATTTTGATGAGTAGGATTGTTTGTCTTGTTTGTGGTTACCTTTTTTCTAAGTTTAAACCTAACTTTTATTTCTTTATATTGCCTTGACTTCCTCTCCATATGAAAGATCAATGGCTACTTTTCTTAGTCCCTCTTTATTGTTTTAATGTTGTCTTCTTTTACATAATAGCATCGCTGTTTCCTGTTTTGAGCATTTTTTTTATCTTGATTTGTTTTGTGATTTTCCTATCTGGATTGACATCTGGTTGCTGTGTCCTGTGTTCTAGTTTTGGGTTCATACCTGATATTATTGGTTTTCTAACCAGAGAGCTCCCTTTAGTATTTCTTGTAGTTTTGGTTTGGTTTTTATGAATTCCCTAAACTTCTGTTTATCTGAAAATGTCCTAATTTCACCTTCATATTTGAGAGACAGTGTTGCTGGATATATGATTCTCGGCTGGCAATTTTTTTCCTTCAATTTTTTATGTAAACCACCCCATTGCCTTCTTGCCTGCATGGTTTCTGCTGAGTAGTCCAAGCTTATTCTTTTTGACTCTCCTTTGTAGGTGATTTTTCATTTATCCCTATCTGCTCTTAAAATTCTCTTTGTCTTTAGTTTTGGCAAGTTTGATTATAGTATGTCTTGGTGACTTTCTTTTGAGATCTACCTTATGTGGAGTTTGATAAGCATCTTGGGTAGATATCTTCTCATTTTTCACGCTATCGGGGAAGTTTTCTACCAACAAATCTTCAACAATTCTCTTTGTATTTTCTGTTATCCCTCCCTGTTCCGGTACTCCTATCACTAGTAGGTTATTTCTCTTGATAGAGTCCCACATGATTCTTAGGGTTTCTTCATTTTTTTAAATTCTTTTATCTGATTTTTCTTTGCATATGTTAGTGCCAAGTATTTTGTCTTCAATCTCACTAATCTGTCTTCCACATCCTCAGTTCTGCTCCCTTGACTTTCTATTGATTCATCTAATTCTGTAATTTTATTGTTAATCTTCTGAATTTCTGATTGCTGTCTCTCTATGGATTCTTTCAGCTTATTAAATTTTTCATTACGTTCTTGAATAATCTTTTTAACTTATTCAACTGCTTTATCTGTGTGTTCCTTGGCTTGTTCTGCATTTTGCCTGATCTCATTCTTGATGTCTTGAAGAGTTCTGTGTATTATTCTTTTGTATTCTGCATCTGGTAATTCCAGGAATACCCTTTCATCTGGAAGATTCCTTGATTCTTTGTTTTGAGAGCTTATTGAAGCTATCATGGTCTGCTTCTTTATGTGATTTGATATTGGCTGTTGTCTCTGAGCCATCTATAAGTTATTGTATTAGTTTATTTTATGTTTGCTTACTGTATCCTAGCTTCTTGCTTTGTTTTGTTTTGATATGCAAAAATAGGGTGCTTGAGTGAGCTAACTTGATTATTTTCACCTTTGAAGCTCTAATATCCTGTCACCAGATGGCTAGAGCTGTTACCAGGTATGTGAGCCTAGGAGTTCATTTACTTTTCTTGTATGGATTCAGCTCAGGTGTCCAGGTAGTTGGTCATCAAATGTGTGGTACAGGCTCTGTCCAACAGTCTTAGAGGGGCAGGGGTGATTGGTGTAGGTACAGGTATCTGGTTGCAGCAGGGGTCATGCTCTGAACAAGGCACGGGGCTGACAACTGTCCCCCGAGTGCCTGTGAGGAAAGTACGTCCCTGTTCCCTAAAGCGTACATGTGGGTGGGTTCTGCAGCCGGACCATGGGTACCCAATGCTTTTTGTTGTAAGGACTGGGAGGTACCGCTTATCCTTGGACCTCTGTCACAGGTGGCTAGGTGACGTGGGTGGACCAGCCAGTCCTTAAGCCCCTGATGTAGGTAGGTGAGGACCCAGTTTATTAGGCAAAGTGGCGTCAAACTTCAAACACCCACCTTTCCACCACAGATCTGAAACAGTTGCAGTCTGCCAACAACGGCCTATTCTTCTGAAATGGGCCCACATAGGTCCATGCAGGGGTGAAAAGTTTTCAAAGTCCGTGGACCATTTGTGCCTGGACAGGGGCCACTTCTGTCCTGAGCTCTCCTGGTTAGTGGAGCTGGCAGATTATCTCTTCCCCTAATTGTGAATTCATTCCTTCTCTAATGCCAGGAGAATGGCTCAGGACATGCAGCAAGACCTATCTCAGGCCCAGGGAAATCAACAGCCACTGAAGCCAGCTTGGGGGCTGGGGGCACAGTAAAATAAATGCAAGTACTCAGCTTTTGCCAAGAGCACCATTCTTCTCTGATTCCGGAGGTGTGAGTAAACTGTATGGGTTGCTGTCTTTCCGGAGGTGTGAGTAAACTGTATGGGTTGCTATCTTTCCCTGAGGAAGCTGCGTCTGGAATGCTACTGCCAGCCCCACCTTGGTCGCTCCAGGGAATGGTGCCTGAGGGTTCCTGGCGATTCAGGTCTGGCAACTCCGTACCACTTTTGAACCATCTGTCCCTTCCCCTGCTGCTCAGTGTGTTTTCTAACTTTGCCTTTGATGTTCAGGGCTCCCACCTTGTGATGTATTTAATTGTTTCACTTGTTTTTTCTTGTCTTTGTTGTAAGATGGGTCATCGGAAGCTTCTGACTACTCCGCCATCTTGGCTCCGCCTGCCTGTATGTGACTTTTGACCTGTTAAAACAAAAATAATATTAAGTAAGAAATGAACTGAAGTTTATTTAATATGCAATTTGTGTATCAGGGTGACATTTCTGACTAGAGAGTCAAAAGTGTTCCAGAGAAGAGAAATCTTTCACAGACTTTTATTCTCCAGCTTATCACTAATAATTAGACATTATCATGGAAACAGAGCCAGAATAGTGTTTACATAATAATTTGTGGACATGCAGGATCCCTTACTGCATTTTCTCAAAGAACAATTCAAATAATTACTGACTGACCTTAAAACATAGCTTCTGGTCTGACCTTTGGAATTGCTATTGTCAAAACTGGCTGCACATAGATAATTCTTTAAAAGAGCATAATGCCCAAGGCAAAAGTTCTTTAGTCATTACGCTAGACTAACTGGAAGGCCCTGTGGAGTAGTGGTTAAGTGCTACAGCTGCTAACAAAGAGGTCAGTAGTTCAAATCCACCAGGCCCTCCTTGGAAGCCCTATGGGGCAGTTCTACTGTGTCCTATAGGTTCTCTATGAGTCAGAATCAACTTGACTGTCACGGGTTTGGTTTTTTTGTTTTTTTAACTGGAAACCTTGGTGGCATAGTGGTTAAGAGCTATGACTGCTAACCAAAGGGTCAGCAGTTCAAATCCACCAGGCACTGCTTGGAAACTCTATGGGGCAGTTCTACTCTGTCCTGTAGGGTTGCCATGAGTTGGAATCGACCCAACCACAACGGATTTGGGGTTTGAGTTTTTCGGTATTGGTTGACTTAAAGATGACTTTCAGGGCAGTTTGAATTAAGGTTCAAGGTTTAAGGATTACCTCAGGGCAATAGTTTCAGGTAGGTCATTTCAACCTTGATGATTCCAGAATAATCTGGATTCCATGAAAATTAAAAATTCTATTCTTCAGTCCTTTCATCAAGACCTGGATAAATGAAGGGGTTTACATTATAGCAATGCAAACAAATTAAAAATGAAAAATCATATAAATATTTTTTTCAATCAATTGAGGCTTACTCTCAGGTTGCTCAGCATGCTTTTCTCCCTTCTACCCTTACCCTCACTAGAAAAAAGTATTATACTTCTGTTGTCTTAGGCAGAGCAATTCAGCCTTCTTTTTGTTCTATCTTTTCCTTCCATAATTTTCCTGTCTGACTCTGCACATTAGGCGAGCTTATCCAGGTTGGAGAAATTTTGAAGACAACTGTTAAAATAGTCTGTTTCACCCCCATTATGTTACATGAAAGGAGCCCTAGTGATGCTGTAGTTAAACACTTGACTGCTCACTGAAAGATTGGTAGTTTGGGGCAGTTCTACTCTAACTTACAGGGTCACTATGAGTTGGAAGTGACTTGATGGCAACAAGTTTGGATTTTGGGGTTTGATGTTACATTAAGATTGTCCACAACCCCAGTGAGTAATGCATCTCTATGAATAATTGGTTGTTGACAATTTAGTGGCAAGTTTCAATCTCTTACCTTAGTTCTCCTTCTTAGAATTTGAGACAGCTGCTCTTAGTCTTATGTTTAGAAACCCAGAGTGCGGGATGAATCAACTCTTAAATAATATGCCATCCCAGAGACGACCTGATTCTTGCTGAGGAAGCTGTTTTTAATTTTCCAGAACTCTTGAGGCCATTGGCTAGAGGTGAAGAGACAGGTGGTTGGCAAGAGAAGCTGCCAACTGGGAACACTCTCAGCACAATGCGGGTGGGAAAGACAGGGAGCCAATAGGATGGATAGCAGAGTGTAGGTGACTCCACCAGCGGGGAACCAGAGAAGGGATCATAGCAGAGAGAAACCTGGAAAGTTTCACTCCTCTGGGAGTCCTGCTAAGGAAAATTTGGAGATTGGAAATTAGGTCCTAGTCCATTGGATGATTATCCGTATTTTATCCTTTGTTGATGACAAGTGGTCATTTTTCTCGTCTATTTCTTTTACCCAGCCACCCGTCTGTCAGTTTGTCATACTGCAGTGGCTTGCATGTTGCTATGATTCTGGAAGCTATGCCACTGGTATTTCAAATACCAGCAGGGTCACCCATTGTGGACAGGATCCAGTAGAACTTCCAGACTAAGACAGACAAGAAAGAAAGGCCTGGTGATCTACTTCTGAAAATTAGCCAGTGAAAAACCTATGGATCACAATAGAATGCTGTTCAACATAGTGCTGGGAGATGAGCCTCCTAGGTTGGAAGGCACTCAAAATACACAGTGGCTGCAACAATGGACTCAAGTATACCAGCGATCATGAAGATGGTGAAAGACTCAGCAGCATTTCGTTCTGTTGTTTGTGAGGTTGCCATGAGTTAGAGCCTGCTTGGCAGCAACTAACAGTTATTTCACTTTATGATCAACATTTCCAGTTAATATTTGCTGAACCCCAAGCATGGGGTAGGTATTTAGGCAACAGGCTGAGAAGAAAACCCTGGATATTTCCCTGGAAAACTTTTGGGTTTTTTTTTTTCCAGAGGAGTCTGATTCTTCTAGAAACTCCTGTGCTGGGTAACTTTAAAAAAAAAAAAAAGCAAGTGTTAAACCTATTTATCCCAGATTCAGCCCCACTATCTTCAAACTTGGGTCATGAAGAAAACAATGGGAATTAGTGAAATTCTAGTTATGCCAAATACACAGACTTTGTCCTACAGAAAGAATGTATTTGTAAAAGTTAACAATGCCTCAGGAGGTAAACACTTACAAAGCAGAAAGACATTCAGCTCTAGAAGGCTGCCAGCCCCTGGGAATGTGGACGGACCAGGCGCCTGAAGGCGGGAGCCTGGCCTCGGTGAATCCTTCCAGCAACACTTCAGAGGAGAAGCCACCAGCCAGTTTCTCCTCAGGGAAACCATTTTGCCATCAAAGAAAAATTATATTTCCCCCCTCATTTAATTACGTGAAGTTTTGCTAAATTAAATGCACTAAGAGGCTGGGAGCCAACATCTACAAAGTAGAAATCTCAGACTCCACTGTTTTCTGCCAGTCTGTGCTTCCTTGAAAACAGACACTGTGAGATGGAAAATGTGGTAAAAGTTTTAATGTTTGTGCTAAAAGGAAAAACACCTTTCCTTTCCTTTCCTTGACGTTGGCCAGCACACCTGGCAAGGCAGTGACCAGCTGAGTGAAAAGTCGCTTGTGCAGCATCCAGCTGAGCTGTCAGTTGAGCTCAGCAAACAGTGAGTTGGAAACAAAAACTCTGGGAAAATAACCTCTAACTGAAGATATGCTATATTTCTGGCATTAGAATAGGCAGATCACATTATTTTGAGTTGACAAGAAGTAGGTCATTCACCTTCAAAGAAATGTCTTCAAGAAAATATCCCAAACTATACGATTTTACATTATACTAATTTCTAGTGGAAAGCCTGGTGGCGTAGTGGTTAAGAGCTATGGCTACTAATCATAAGATCGGCAGTTCAAATCCACCAGGCGCTCCTTGGAAACCGTATGGAGCAGTTCTACTCTGTCCTGTAGGGCCGCTATGAGTTGGAATTGACTCGACAGCAACTGTTGTTTTTTTTTTTTTTTTAATCTCTAGTACACAACGGGAGAGAATTGAAAGTAATAAAAAAAACATTCTTCATAAAGCAGTAAATATTTGCTCTGTAATTCCCAATGTGATGTCAGCCCTTTGGGAAGTTGAGTAGGGGAAGAGGCAGGACATAGGGACACCTAATAATTGGTGGTTCAGTGATAGAATTTTCTCCTTCCATGTGGGAAACCTGAGTTTGATTCCTGGTCAATGCACTTCATGTGCAAACACCAGCCATCTGCCAGTGGAGGCTTGTGTATTGCTATGACGCTGAACAGGTTTCAGGAGAACTTCCAGACCAAGACAGACTAGGAAGAAAGTCATGACAATCTACTTACCAAAAAAAATCAGCCAATGAAAGCCCTCTGGATCATAACAGCCCAACCCTCAACTGATCATAGGGGTGTCACAAAACACTGCAGCATTTCATTCTGCTGTGCGTGGGGTTGCCATGAGTGGGAGGTCAACTTGACAGTAGCTGGAAACAGTAATTCCTATAAATTTCCTCTCAAGTTCAGCCAGAAAGGAATTTTCATGTTGCCCTTTGCTGGATTCTTGAACAGGTCCTCCCACTAGGAGGAAAAAAAAAGTCTGATTGTGGGGAGAGTAGGAGGTCCCAGCTTAGCTTCTCCACATAGCTTTATTCAAAAATTGTTAAATATTTTTGGAAACAATCTATTTGAAAAGTGGAAACCTGGATGCTTCCTAAGAGACCTCGGTTGTCACAGGTGTTGAAATTGTATTCAGAAAGGTGAAGACAGTAAAGAAGTTTCTATCTGCCCTTGTTTGCTTGAGGTGGCATCATGCAATCACCCAGCATTCTCACCTCCCTGCCCTCAAGTCCAGGGAAACTTAAGATGCTTCAGAGTCTGTGCATAGTGTTAAAGAGGGCTGCACCAATGGCTCTGCCAATGTTGAATTCCCCAGTCAACCCCTGGGCCCCTTTAAACTGCTAACAGGACGACCCTTGTTCTGTAAAATCTATCCCCTCTTGCCAACACACACACATAGACAAAAACACAACTGTTGGGCAAATAAATCTTTCCAGAGAAAATAGATTCCTTTCCAATTCAGTCAACTGTCCTGAGCTGGAAGGGGAAAATGTTATTTTTCCAGGATGAAGGGGAAACAAGATCACTCCTTGTTTACCCTGTCTGGCCCGTTTCAAAAGAAGGTCAGTTTCATGCCTTCATCTAAAAAAAAAAAAAAAGAAATTCAAGTGTTGTTTATCAGAAGACACTTGGTTCGTTTCAGCCTGAAAACCACACATGGGCGCTCTGTGCTTTTTCTCTTTGACCTAAAACACACACGGCAGGGCTGACTTCCCTGATGCGCTGGGGATGTTGAAAGGGTGGGGAGTGAGGAGGACAGAGCGTGGGGACAGAGTCTGGTGATGCAGGATTCTCAGCTAGCTATTGGCTAGTCTCTCTATCACCAGTCCATCTCCCACCCAAGTCACTGAGCATGAAAGATTGAGCTTATGAATCTGTTCCCACTTCTTTCGAGTCCACACACATTTCCCATGCTTTCTTTTGTCTATATTCCCCTGGATCATTCCCCAGTAAAGTGAGAAAACACAGAGTAATGAAGTACCTGGAGTCCCTGGGTGGTACAATTAACCAGCTCAGCTGGTAACCTAAAGGTTGGAGGTTCAAATCCACCCAGAGGTGCCTCAAAAAAAAAAAAAAAAAAGAAAGCCTGGAGATCTACTTCTGAAACCCTATGGAACATAGTTCTACTCTGACCCACACAAGTATTGAAGTGCCTGGCTGAGAAGGATGGGTAGAATATAAATTGAACAAATGCTTCACCAGTCCCTGTGACACTCTTTAGAGCTTAGTGGAGTAAGTCTCCAGGAAGTCCTAACTATGGCTACACTAACTTGGGATGGGAAATTCCCACTTTGTAGCTTTTCAGCATAGTGAAAACTTCACTTGTATAGTGACAGCATCTAGGATACAGCTGCAGCTCAGTAAAAATTTGGTGAAAAAAAAAAACAACCAAACGAGTTTAAAAAATGGTAAATCTGGGAGATTAAATTTTTTAAAAATCTTATTATAAAAAATGTTTCCTCTATAATTACTTCAAACACTAGAGAATAATAACCGTGGCTGTGAGAGGAGTCATCTTGTCACCCAAAGCAGGAATGCCCTCATGTATGGCCAGGGCATCCCATTAGATTGAGGAGAAAAATAATAATTTCACGTACTCTGATTTGCTCCAAGTGTTATTAGTACTTGCCTTACACAGTTTGTGGCTGTAATAACCATATGTAGTTTTATTTACTTCTTGTCTGGCTCATTCCAAACAGATTCCAAACAGAACAGTCTAATAGAGAGCTGCTTGATTGCAGTGGCAAGTGAAGGGCTCCTAATGGAAAAAGTTGCTTCTTTCATCCCCATTTGTTTAGTGGCTGGTGTGGTTTGGATCTTCCCAGGTGCAGGAAGGGGTATGATTTGTTTTAGAATTCATATTCTGAACTCCAAGGGAAAGAGTAAGAAAGCCTTCAGGCCCCTACAAGAAACCAAGCCCGTTGCTGTAGAGTTGATCCCGACTCATAGTGACCACATGTGTTATAGGGTAGAACTGCTCCACAGGGGGTTTGACTTCATGGAAGCAAGCTTTCTTCCATGATGCTGCTGGTGGGTTCTAACTGCCAACCTTTAGGTTGGTAGCTGAGCACAAACCATTTGTGCCACTCAGGGAGCTATGCAGGCCCCTCAAGGCAAGACCAAAACTGCTCCTTGGAGTCCTACAGCCCCATTTGGACTGGTTCCAGACTATTTTTGAAGGTACAGACTGGAGTGAAAAGGGGGAGCATTTGCAAAGACCTCTTGCTAGAAGCACTAAAGGCCTAACCGTTGTCCAAAGAAGTCTCCATTTCTAATGACTGAGGTGGAAAAACCGTGTCATGTGGTTTCTTAGCCAAACTCTGATTATCTGAGAGTAATGCAGTGGAACTCATTAATTTTAAAGGCAATGTTAAATAATGCAGGATTTGAAAAATTGTGTTAGACTTGCATGTTTAGTAGGGTAGCCAATAGACATATGTGGCTATTGAGTGCTTTAAATGTGGGTAATCAGAATTGGGATAGGCTGTAAGTGTAAAATATACACAGAATTTTACAAACAATACAAAAAATGTAAAATACCTCATTAATAACTTTTATATTGATTTCATGTTGAAGTGATAATATTTTGGGCATGTTAGATTAAATAAGATCTATTATTCAAATCAATATCACTGTTTCTTTTTACTTTTTTTTTTTTTTTTGGTTTGTTTTACTTTAGATGAAGGTTTACAGAACGAACTAGTTTCTCATCAAACAGTACATACATTGTCATACGACATTGGTTAACAACCCCACGACATGTCAGCATTCTCCCTTCTCAACCCTGGGTTCCCTATTACCAGTTTTCCTGTTCCCTCCTGCCTTCTAGTCCCTGCCCTGGGCTGCTGTGCCCCTTTAGTCTTGTTTTGTTCCATGGGCCTGTTCAGTATTTGGCTGAAGGGTGAACCTCAGGAGTGACCTCATTACTGAGCTGAAAGGGTGTTTGGGGGACATATTCTCAGGGTTTCTCCAGTCTCTGTCAGGCCAGCAAGTCTGGCCTTTCTTTTTCAGTTTTTTTACTTTTTTAGTGTGGCTACACAAAATGGATGTTGGAAGAGACTAAAACTTGCTCTTGAAAGTTGAGAAACTAAAGCAAAAGGAAGAAATGATGAAGTAAAAGAGCTAGACAGAAGATTTCAAAGGGTGGCTTGCAAAGACAAAGTAAAGGATTATAATGACTTGTGAAAAGACCCGGAGATAGGAAACCAAAAGGGAAGAACATGCTTGGCATTTCTCAAGCTGAAAGAACTGAAGAAAAAAATTCAAGCCTCAAGTTGCAATAATGAAAGATTCTACAGGCATAATACTGAATGACACAAGAATCATCAAAAGAAGATAGAAGGAATACACAGTCACTGTACCAAAAATTCCTGTATATTCCATCTGGCGAGGTCCATGTGTATAGTCGCCATTTATGTTGGTGAAAAAAAGGTATTTGCAATGAAGAAGTCATTGGTCCTGACAAATTCTATTATTCAATCTCTGGCATTGTTTCTATCACCAAGGCCATATTTTCCAACTACCGACCCTTCTTTGTTTCCAAATTTTGCATTCCAATCACCAGTAATTATCAATGCATCCTGATTGCATGTTCGATCAATTTCAGACTGCAGAAGCTGGTAAAAACCTTCAATTTCTTTGTCATTGGCCTTAGCGGTTGGTCCCTAAATTTGAATAGTAGTCGTAGTAACTGTTCTTTCTTGTAGAAGTATGGATATGATCCTATCACTGCATTGTACTTCAGGATAGATCTTGAAATGTTCTTTTTGATTATGAATGCAATGCCATTCCTCTTCAAGTAGTCATTCCTGGCATGGTAGACCATATGATTGTCCAATTGAAAATGGCCAATTCCAGCTGATTTTAGCTCACTAATGGCTAGGATCCTATACGGTTGCTATGAGTCGGAATCGACTTGACAGCAGTGGGTTGGTGGGTAACGGCTAGGATATCAATGTTTATGTGTTCCATTTCATTTTTGACCATTTCCAATTTTCCTAGATTCATGCTTCATACATTCCACATTCTGATTATTAATGAATGTTTGCAGCTGTTTCTTCTCATTTTAAGTTGTGCCACATGAGCAAATGAAGGTCCCAAAAGCCTGATTCCATCCACATCGTAAAGGTCAACTCTACTTTGAGGAGGCAGCTCTTCCCCAGTCATCTTTTGAGTGCCTTCCAACCTGAGGGGCTTATCTTCTGGCACTACATCAGACGATGTTCCACTGCTATTCATAAGGTTTTCACTGGCTAATTCTTTTCAAAAGTAGACTGCCGGGTCCTTCTTCCTAGTCTGTCTTAGTCTGGAAGCTCAGCTGAAACCTGTCCACCATGGGTGACCCTGCTGGTATTCCAATACAGGTGGCATAGCTTCCAGCATCACAGCAACATGCAAGCCCCCACAGTATGACAAACTGACAGACGCGTGGAGGATTCCGACTCATAGCAACCCTACAGAGCTGAGTAAAACTGCCCCACAGGGTTTCCAAGGAGAGGCTGGTGGATTCGAACTGCCGGCCTTTAGGTTAGCAGCCCAACTCTTAACCACTGCACCACCAAGACTCCGCTATTTCCGTCAGGTTGACCATAAATTCATAATTCTCAACATGTCCAAAAAGGAACACATCATCTTTACCCCAAACCAGCTCCTCCTTCTCCATTCTTTATCTTGGTCACTGTCATCTGTACCTACCCAGCCACCTAAGCCAGGAAGCTCATTGTTTTCTAGACTTCTTTCGTGCGCAGTCATTACATGCTCTCTGCTAACAGAAACATCAGCGGATTGAACCCACCAGCTTCCATCTGCTTCCTTAAAAGGTACAGCCTTGGGAAACTCTATGAGGCAGTTCTACCCTATCTTATAGGGTCTATGAATCAGAATTGACTTGACAGCAAAGGGTTTGGTTTTGGGTTTTTTTCCTCTTGTTTCCTTACCCTTCTTTCAGTCTTGCCAGGTTGTAGGATATAAGTATATGTATACGCCTACAAGGAAGACCAGTTACTACGACTATTATTCATATTTAGGCATCAACCAGCAGGACATATTCCCACATCCCAGCCAACACATGGAGTTACTTAGCTTTCTAATTTTTTTCCAAATAGGTATAAAATATCTCAGTTAATGTGCTGATTTACTTACAGTTTGTTAGCTTTTTTAAAAAATACTAGGCTTAAATTTTAGAACAGTTTTAGGTCTGCAGAAAACTAAGCAGAGAGTACCGAGAGTTCTCATAGTCTCCCTGTGCCCCGTACACAGTTTCTCCTATTATTAACATCTTGCACGCCTGTAGTACATTTGCAACAATCAATGATAACATTATTAATAACTAAAGCCCATAGTTTACATTAGGTGCCCTGGTGGCGCAACTGTTCAACTGTCATCTGCTAACAGGAAGGTTGGTGGTTCAAACTCACTTAGCAGCTCTGTGGGAGAAAGGCCTGGTGATCCGCTCCAGTGAAGATTACAATCTAGAAAACCCTATAGGGCACTTCTACCCTGTCACATGGGGTCACTATGAATAGAAAATCAACTTGATGACACTTAACAACAATAACATAGTTTCCATTAGAGTTCACTCTTTGTGTTGTACAGCTCTATAGGTTTTAACAAACACATAGTCATTTGTCTACCATTACAGTATCATACAGAATAGTCTCATTGGCCCTAAAAAACCCTGGCTTCATCAAATCGTCTCTTCCCCCTTCCTCTTCCCCCTGGCAACCACTAACCTTTTCACTCTCTCTATAGCTTTGTTTCTTCCAGAATGTCTTATGGTTGGAATCATACCGTATATAGCCTTGGCACACTGACTTCTTTCATCCGGCAGTATGCCTTTAAGGTTGCTCTGAGTTTTTTCATGGCTAGATAGCTCATTCCTTTTTATTGTTGAATAATATTCCATTGTAGGAAAGTACCACAGTTTGTTTACCCACTTACCTTTGGAAGGATATCTTTGTTTCTCCTAGTTTTGGGCAATTATGAATAAAGCTGCTATAATAAAATATAAAATGATATTTTATTGTTATGTTAATTCGCTGATTTACTTATAATTTGTTAGCTTTTGGGGCTTGTTCTGTAAATCGTCTGTTCATGTACTTTGCCCATTTCTCTGTTGAGGCTGCTGTCTTTTTTCTTGGTGATTTGTAGGCTTTTCTTGTATATTCTAAATAGTAATCCTTGTCAGTTTTTAACATTTTAAATCTTTTCTAATTTGAAATGTGTTCCTAGTTTTGTCCTTGGTATAATAGATCCTTAATTTTGATGCCTCTCACTTTCATACCTTATAGATTTTTGTTTTGAAGTTTTAAGAAATCCTCTATTGCTTTAACATCACATCCATTTTAGAATAAATTTCTTAAGTCTTAAAGATCCAACTGGAATTTAGGAGAAGTTGCGCTGTATTTACCAGATAAATGTGGAAAGACAGCACCTTTACAATATTAAATCTTTCCATCCAAGAACAAGTGATGTTTCTCATATACTCAGATTTTTTTCTGTGTCCTTTATTAGAATGTTTAAATTTTCTTAAGAAGATCTTGTGTATTCTTGGTTGTCTAGTGCTGCTATAACAGAAATCCCACAAGTGTGTTGCTTTAACAAAGAGAAATTTATTTTCTCACAGTTTAGGAGGGTCGCTGTGAGTCGGAATTGATTCAATGGCAACGTTTTTTTTTAGGAGGCAACCCTACCCATTGCCGTTGAGTCAATTCTGACTCACAGCGGCCCTATAGGACAAAGTATAATTGCCACAAAGAGTTTCCAAGGAGCAGCTGATGGATTCGAACTACCGACCTTTTGGTTAGCAGGTACGCTCTTAACCACTATGCCACCAGAGCTCTTCCGAAAAAATGCCACCGAGCCGATTCCAACTCATAGTGACCCTATAGGACAGAGTAGAACTGCCCCATAGGGTTTCCAAGGAGCAGCTGGTGGTTTTAACTGCTGACCACTGTGCCACCAGGGCTAGAAGTCCAAATTCAGGATGCGGGCTCTTGGGAAAGGCTCTCTTTCTTTCCCTCTCTCTCACTCTCAGTCTCACTCTCTCTCCTTGTCTCTGTCTCTGGGGGGTGGGTCATTGTCTCTTCAGCTTCTATTCCTTGGCTCCTTGGTCATCGTCGTGTGGCGTGACGTCTATTTTCCCCCATCTCTCTTTGCTCACTTGCTTGTCTAATCTCTTTTATATCTCAAAAGAGATTGACTTAAGACACACCCAACACTAATACTGTCTCATTAACATAACAAAGAAAACCCATTCCCAAATGGGGATTATAAACACACTTTATAGATATACCAAACAAGCCCATTGCCGTCAAGTCAATTCTGACTTGTAGTGACCCTATTGAACAGAGTAGTGCTGCCCCATAGGGTTTCCAAGCCTGTAAATCTTTACGGAAACAGACTGCCTCATCTTTCTCCTGTGGAAAGGCTAGTGGGTTCTAACTGTAGACCTTTCAGTTAGCAGACGAGTGCTTAACCACTGTGCAACCAGGACTCCTATAAGCACTATGTTGTGGCTAGGAGCCATCAACTCAGTTCTAACTCATAGTGACAATGTACAACAGAATGAAACACTGCCCAGTCCTGCCCCATCCTCACAATCCTTATTACGCTTGGGCCCACTGTTGTAACCACTGTGTCACTCCATCTCGTTGAAGGTCTTCCTCTTTTTCAGTGACCCTCTACTTTACCAAGCATGTTGTCCTTCTTCAGGGACTGGTCCCTACTGATAACATGTCCAAAGTAAGTGAGACGAAGTCTTGCCATCCATTCTTCCACGGAGTGATCTGGCTATATTTCTTCTAAGACATACTTGTTCATTCTTCTGGCCATGGTATATTCGATCCTCTTCACCAGCACTATAATTCAAAGGCATCACTTCTTCTTTTATCTACCTTATTCATTGTCCAGCTTTTGCATGCATCTGAGGAAATTAAAAATATCATAGCTTGAATCAGGTGCACCTTAGTCCTCAAAGTGACATCTTTGCTTTTTAATACTTTAAAGAGATCTTTTATAGCAGATCTGCCAAATGCAATACATTGTTTGATTTTCTCACTGCTGCTTCCATTGGTATTGGTTATGGATCCAAGTCAAA
Source organism: Loxodonta africana (assembly GCF_030014295.1). Lineage (NCBI taxonomy): Eukaryota > Metazoa > Chordata > Mammalia > Proboscidea > Elephantidae > Loxodonta > Loxodonta africana. Next base: position 63,293,960 of record NC_087358.1, read on the forward strand.
TGAAATCATTGCAAAGTTAATCTTTTCTCCATTTATCATGATGTTGCTTATTGGTCCAGTTGTGATTTTTGTTTTATGTTGAGGCATAATCCATACTGAAGGCTGTGGTCTTTGATCTTCATCAGTAAGTGCTTGAAGTCCTCTTCGCTTTTAGCAAGCAAGGTTGTGTCATCTGCATATCACAGATTATTAATGAGTCTTCCACTAATCCTGATGCTGTGCTCTTCATATAGCTCAGCTTCACTCAACGTACGGATTGAATAAGTATGGTGAAAGGATACAATGCTGGCATACACCTTTCTTGATTTTAAACCATGCAGTATCCCCTTGCTCTGTTTGAACGACTGCATCTTGGTCTATGGACAGCTTCCTCATAAGCACAATTAAGTGTTCTGGAATTGCCATTCTTCACAATGTTATCTGTAATTTGTTATGATCCACATAGTTGAATGCCTTTGTATATTTAATAAAACACAGGTAACCATTTTTCTGGTATTCTCTGCTCTCAGCCAAGATCCATCTGACATCAGCAATGATATCCCTCTTTCCACATTCTCTTCTGAATCTGGCTTGAATTTCTGGTAGTTCCCTGTCGATGCAGCCACTTTTAAATGATCATCAGCAAAGTTTTACTTGTGTGTGATATTGATGGTATTGTTTGATATTTTCCACATTCTCTTAGATCACCTTTCTTTGGAATGGGCGCAAATATGGTCTCATCCAGTCAGTTGGTCAGGTAGCTGTCTTCCAAATTTCCTGGCATAGATGACTGAGCACTTCCAGCGCTGCATCTGTTTGTTGAAACATCTCAATTAGCATTCCGTCAATTCCTGGAGCCTTGTTTTTTGCCAATGTCTCCAGTGCAGGTTGGACTCCTTCCTTCAATACCATCAGTTCTTGATCATATGCTACCTCCTAAGATGGTTGAACATCGACCAATTCTTTTTGGAATAGTGACTGTGTGTGTTCCTTCCATCTGCTTTTGATGCTTCCTGTGTCATTCAATATTTAGCCCACAAAATCTTCCAAAATTGCAACTCAAGGCTTAATTTTTTTTCTTCAGTTCTTTCAACTTGAGAAATGCCGATCATATTCTTCCCTTTTAGTTTTCTAATACCAGGTTTTTGCACATTTCATTATAATATTTTCCTTTGTGTTCTTGAGCTGCCCTTGGAAGTCTTCTGTTCAGCTCTTTTACTCCATCATTTCTTCCATTCACTTTAGCTACTCTACTTTCAAGAGCAAGTTTCAGAGTCTCTTCTGACATCCATTTTTTGTCTTTTCTTTCTTTCCTGTCTTTTTAATGACCTTTTGCTTTCTTCATGTATGATGTCCTTGAAGTCTTCCCACAACTTGTCTTCAGTCATTAGTGTTCAATGTGTCAAATCTATTCCTGAGATGGTCTACAAATACAGGTATGATATATTTGTCTTAGCCAGTGCTGCTATAACAGAAATACCACAAGTGGATGGCTTCAACAAACAGAAGTTTGTTCTCTCACAGTCTAATAGGCTAAGTCCAAATTCAGGGTGCCAGTTCCAGGGGAAGGCTTTCTCTCTCTGTCAGCTTTGGAGGAAGGTTCTTACCATCAATCTTCCTTTGGTCTAGAAGCTTCTCAGTGCAGGGACCCTGAGTCTAAAGGACATGCTCTTTTCCTGGCTCTTGTTTCTTGGTGGTATGAGGTTCCTCTGTCTCTCTGCTTGCTTCTTTCTTTTATATCTCAAAAGAGATTAGCTTTAGACAAAATCTAATCTTATAGATTGAGTCCTGCCTCATTAACACAACTGCTGCTAATCCCACCTTATTAACATCATGGAGGGAGGATTTACAACACATAGAAAAATCACATCAGATGGCAAAATGGTGGAAAATCACACAATACTTGGAATCATGGCCTAGTCTAGTTCACAGATATTTTTGGGAGACACAATTCCATCCACGAAAATACTCAAGGTCATATTTGGCTCTTGAGGACTTGTTTTAATTTTCTTTGGCTTCAAGTTGAACTTGCATATGAGCAATTGATGGTCTGTTACACAGTTGGCCTCTGGCCTTGTTCTGAAAGATGATATCAAGCTTTTCTATGGTATCTTTCCACAAATGTAGTCAATCTGATTCCTGTGTTTTCCATCTGGTGAGGTCCACACATATAGTCACTGTTGACGTTGCCGAAAAAAGGTATTTGCAATGATTAAGTTGTTGGTCTTGCAAAATTCTGTCATTCCATCTCCAGTGTCATTCCCATATTTTCCAACTACCAATCCTTCTTTGCTTCCAATTTTTGCATTCCAATCATCAATACTTCTCAATCATCCTGATTGTATGTTTGATTACTTTCAGACTGCAGAAGTTGGTAAACATCTTCAATTTTCTCATCTTTGGCATTAGTGTTTTGTACATAAATCTGAATTATAGTTCTATTAACTGGTCTTCCTCATAGGCATATGGCTATTATCCTATCACTGACAGCATTGTACTTCAGAATAGATTTTGAAATGTTCTTTTGACAATGAATACAATGCCATTCCTCTTCAATTTGTCATTCCTGGCATAGTAGATCATATGATGGTCTGACTCAAAATGGTCAATACCAGTCCATTTCAGCTCACTAATGCCTAGGTTGTTGATCTTTATGCATCTCATTTCATTTTTGATGACCTCCAATTTTCCGAGACTCAAACTTTGTACATTCCACATTCTGATTATTAATGGATGTTTGCAGCTATTTCATCTCAGTTGTTGTGCCACCTCAGTAAATGAAGGTCCTGAAAGCTTGACTCCATCAAGTCATTAAGATCAACTCTACATTGAGGATGCAGCTCTTCCCCAGTCATATTCTGACTGCCTTCCAGCATGCGGGGCTCATCTTCTGGCATTATATCCAACAATGTTCCACTGCTATTCATAAAGTTTCTCACTGACCAACTTTTTCAGAAGTAGACTGCCAAAGTCCTTCTCCCTAGTCTATCTTAGTCTGGAAGCTCCGCTGAGACCTGTCCACCAAGGTGACCCTGCTGATATTTAAATACTGGTGGCAAAGCTTCCAGTATCATGGCAACATGTGAGCCACCACAGTACAACAAACTAACAGACCTGGTAGATAACCACAGGGGTTAGAATTTACAATTCTAACAATTCAATTCAATCCATAACAGGGTAGATAGCTAAACAATGGATAGGCAGGCAGGCAGATAGATAGATAGACAGATAACCCTGCATATATTTCTCCCATAATCCCCATGTCTTAGTCATCTAGTGCTGCCATAACAGAAATACCACAGGTGGATGATTTTAACAAAGAGAAGTTTATTTTCTCACTAGAAAGTGGTTAAAAGTCCAAATTCAGGGTATCAGCTCCAGGGGAAGGCTTTCTCTCTCTGGAGGAAGGTCTTTCTCATCAATCTTCCCCTGGACTACAAGCTTCTCTGAGCAGGAACCCGGAGTCTAAAAGACGCACTCTGCTTCCGGTGCTTCTTTCTTGGTGCTACGAGGTCCCCAACTCTCTGCTTGCTTCCCTTCCCTTTCATTTCTTGAGAGAGAAAAGGTGGTGCAGGCCACACCCCAGGGAAACTCCCTTTACCTTGGATCCAGGAGGTGACCTGAGTAAGGGTGTTACAATCCCACTCTAATCCTCTCAACATAAAATTACAATCACAAAATGGAGGACAATCATACAATACTGGAAATCATGGCCTAACCAAGTTGATACACACATTTTTTGGAGGGACATAATCCAATCCATGACACCCCACAACATTTTCTTATTGATCACAAGTATATCCCCCACAAGATTCTATGCACAGTGAGAACAGGAACCCTGTCTAATGCATCATGGCAGCTAGCCCAGTGTCTGACATTCATCTTCAGCTTATTGATGTTCATTGCATGAGTGAATGTTTGTCTAATGAGCGAGTGAGTGAGTGAAGCAATGTTGTCTGCAAACACTGGTCTGAGAGCGACATAAATTTTGCATGTATAATCCTCTCAATCCCCTTGCAAAGAAGATCATATCAGCCTCATTTTACAGTAGAGGAAACCAAAACTGGAGGTAAGTACTTTGCTTAGGGCCTAATGAGCCACTGACGGGGTTCTGGATGGGGTCTGCCTGACTCTGACACCAGCTCTCTTTTATTCATGCCACACTGATCATGAAGAACATCTCAGCATAAGGAACAGACAAAGATGCTAAAGGACCAAAAGACATGGAGAATTTGCAGTTTCTTATTGAACGAATATTTATTAAGCTTCTCCCAGGAACCGAGTTTCAGTGACTCAGACAGGGCTTCCACATTTATTTCAATGAAGCAAACAGTGAGCTTAAGACCTGTGGTAATGCTCTGGTTTGGAGTGTGGGGTGGGAGAGAAGGAGGTACAATACAGAAGATAGTTCCCAAAGGTTTCCTACGTAAAGGCAGGAGGAAAAAGGCAGGAAGACAGAGGGACAACGCTCCACACCAACAAAGAACAGGCAGTGGAGGTGCTGTAAAAGACAGAGCAGGGACATGGCCCTGCTCAGCCCTGCTTAGGGGCCCTTTGGGTCCACCAGGGTTACCCTGGGTAGCACAGTTAAGCACTCAGCTACTAACTGACAGGGTTGGTGGTTCAAGTCACCCAGGGGTGGCTTAGAAGAAAGGCCTGGTGATCTATGTCCAAAAAATCACAGCCTCAAAAACCCTATGGAGAAGTTGTACTCGGACACACATGAGGTCACCATGAGTCAGAGTCCACCCAGTGGCAACTGGTTTGCTTTTTGGTTTGGGTCCACTAATTAGGAAAAAATGTCTTCTCTAGGCTGATCAATTAGAAAAAGGTTCTTGTCTCCCCGCTGCTGCTGCCCCATGTGTATGCACTACGTGGGGAGCTCAGCACAGCCGATTTCAGCCCCCACTGCATACTTGGCAGGGTGCCCTTGTCAGGGCATGCATGCACCACCACCCTCCCCCGTGGAGAAGCTCCCAGTGGGGCAGTCCTTCATTTAAGGTCACTTTAACAAATCATTAGAACAGATCATGGCTGGTTTGATGATATCCGTCATTTAAGATTAGCATATATGTCAATAAAAAGGATAATCCAAGAGGGAGGGGAGTCTGGGATAGGTTATTTTCTAGTAAGTTGCATATTACCATTAACCCTAATAAAGAATTTCAGATTTCTTCAATTGTTTTCAAATATCACCTGTCCTCTAAGGTTATATACACTGCAGAAGGGTGTGTTAAGAACACGTTTTGGTTCCCCGTCCATGTGTCTGAATTTCCTGGGGGTACAATAACAAAATAGAAAAAATGGAGTGGATTTAAAGTACAGAAAGTTATCGTCTCACCGTTCTGGAGGCTAGAAGTCCAAATCAAGGTATTGCCGCATCGATTCCTTCTGAGAATTCTGAGAGAAGTGCTCCGTGGCTGCCGGCAATTCTTGGCGCTTCGTTGCTGCTTGTAGAGGTATTTTCAAGTGGAGTCTATCTTCTCAGTGTGGCTTGTTTCCATGTCCATTCACCCTTTTTATGAGACACATTCAGAAGAGATTAGGACCCACCTGAAATCCCTGGGTGGCGCAAATGGTTAAGTGATGGACTACTAACCGAAAGGTTGGCGGTTCAAAACCACCCAAAGGCACCTCGGAAAACAGGCCTGGAGATATACTTCTGGAAAACCTGTGGAGTGCAGCTCTGCTTTGCACGTGTGAGGCTGCCACGAGTGGGAAGCTCCTCTATGGCAACTAACGAGAACCAGGACCCACCCTGCTCTGGTATGACCTCGTTCACTGACAATGAAAGAAAAACCCTATTTCCAAACAAGGTCACATTCACTGGTGCAGAAGTTAAGACTTCAACATATCTTTCTGGAGGACACAACAGAACCCGTAAACCCACTGCTGTCGAGTCCATTAATCCATAACACCGTGTTATTTTTTTTTCATTCTAAAATTTTGTACAATTATAACATACACTCAGAGAAGTGTCCAAATTCCAAGTGTGCAGCTCAATAAATCTTCACAAAATGAACACACCCAAATACCCAGCTTCCAGGTCAAGAAAGCAGAACATCATAGCACCCAGAAGCCCTTCTCCCGTGTCTCTTACACTCACTGCACCCTCTCCAGAGGAAACCTTAGCTCTGGCTTCTAAGGCCGCGGGTTTCTTTGCCTGTTTGTGAACTTTATGTAAATGGAATCATTCAGCGTGTGCTCTTTTCTGTCTGCCTCCTTTACTTCTACCTTATACGTGTGAGATTGACACAAGTTGTTGTAAGTGCCAAGGGTTCATTCCTTCTCCTTGTTGTAGAGTGCACCACAATTTCTTTACATCATTCTGCGGTTGATAGGCATTTGGGTCATTTCCAGTTTGATGCTAATAGGAATAGTTGCCAGCCTGTTTTTTACTGTGTTATTAGCATGCCTTTTTCTGCCAGAAGCCATACCAAATGTGAATGTGAAATTCAAGGGCTGATAAATTGCTGTAGTTGTAGAAAGCAAAAATAACTGTAAAAGATCTTTTTATTCTCTGGAAAACTTAAAGATATGGTTACTGTATAAGGCAACTATATGCTGCAGGCCTCACTGCAAAATGCTAATAGCAGCCAGTGAGCAAACGAGATTGACGAATTTGTGGGTAGAGAATGTGGGGCCTTGGTGGGAATGTAAAATACTACAACCATTTTGGAAAACGATGCAGCGCTTTCTTTAAAAAGCTGGAAATAGAAATACCATACTATTCAGCAATCCCACTACTAGGAATATATCTGAGAGGAATCAGAGCCTTCACACGAACAGACATATGCACACCCATGTTCATTGCAGTATTATTCACAACAGCAAAAAGATGGAAACAACCTAAGTGCCCATCAACAGATGAATAGAAGACAAACTATGGTACGTACACACAATGGAATACCATACAACAGTAAAGAACAATGATGAATCTGTGGAACATCTCACAACTTGGATGAATCTGGAGGGCATTATGCTGAGTGAAATAAGTCAATCAAAAAGGAGAAATACTGTATGAGACTACTATTATAAAAATTCATGAACAGGCTTACACAGAAAGAAACAATCTCTGGTGGCTGCTAGGAGGGGAGAGGTGGGGAGGGAAAAAAGAAAGTGGAAACTTTGGTGAAGGGGAAGACAGTACACAATACTGGGGAAGTCAGCACAGCTAGACCAAGGCAAGGTCATGGATACTTCATAAAAAAATTTTTTTTTTTTTTTTTTACTAAACTCCCTGAGGGATCAAATTACTGGGTTGAGGGCTGTGGGGACCACGGTCTTAGCAGCTCAACTGGCATAACATAGTTTATGAAGAAAATGTTCTACATCCTACTTTGGTGAGCAGTGTCTGGGGTCTTAAAAGCTTGTGAGCAGCCATCTGAGATACTCCACTTGTCCCATTCCATCTGGAGCAAGGATGGATGAAGAAAACCAAAGTCATAAGGGAAAGATTAGTCCAAAGGACTAATGGACCACAACTACCACAGCCTCCACCAGACTGAGTGCAGTACGACAGGATGGTGCCTGGCTACCACCACCGACTGCTCTGACAGGGATCACAATACAGGGCTGGGAAAAAAATGTAGAACAAAATTCTAACTCGCAAAAAAAGACCAGACTTATTGGTCTGAAGAAGACTGGAGAAACCCCAAGAGTATGGCCCCTGGACACACTTTTAACTCAGTACTGAAGTCACTCTCGAGGTTCACCCTTCAGCCAAAGATTAGTCAGGCCCATAAAACAAAAAGAGACTAAGGGGCACACAAACCCAGAGGCAGGGACAAGAAGGCAGGAGGGGACAGGAGAGTTGATAACAGGGAACCCAATGTCGAGAAGGGGTTGCTAGCCAATGCCATGAAACAATATGTGTACTAACTGTTTAATGAGAAGCTAGTTTGTTCTGTAAACCTTCATCTAAAGTACACAAAAAAAAAGATTAGACGGGCCCATAAAAAAAAAAAATGAGACTAAATGGGCACAGCAGCCCAGGGGCAAGGACTAGAAGGCAGGAGGGGACAGGAAAGCTGGTAATGGGGAACCCAAGGTCAAGAAGGGGAGAGTGTTGACATGTTGTGGGGTTTGTAACCAACGTCACAAAACAATACGTGTACTAATTGTTTAATGAGAAGCTAGTTTGTTCTGTAAACCTTCATCCAAAGTATAATAAAATAAAAATATACCAGAGAAACATTAAAAAAAAAAAAAAAGTAACCAATATCGCTAAACAATTTGTGTAGAAATTGTTGAATGGGAACCTACTAAACTGCTGTGTAAACCATCACCAAAAAAACAATAAAATATTATTGAAAAAATTGGTTACCAAAAAAGAATGTGGGTCTTTGTAATATAGGTTACAAACAAAAGAAACAAAAAACCAGTTGCCATCAAGCCAATTTAGACTCATGTAACCCCATGTGTGTCAGAGTAGAGCTGTGCTATATAGGGTGGTCAATGGCTGAGTTTTTGGAATTAGGATCTCCAGGCCTTTCTTCTGAGGTGCCTCTGGGTTAGCAGTCAAGCACTTAACAGTTAGCACCACTCACAGACTCCCTGTGATCTAAGTAGCAGCAGCTGGGTATTTTCACCCTCTGCCTTTTAGCAAAGCGAGAGGGTTGCTGTGAGTCGGAATGAACTTAACAGCAACAGGTATTTTTTGGTTTTTAACTTTTTCCTGAGATAATAATGGGGCATTTTCAGAACTGAGCATACAAACCATGCTGATTGACTTAAAACTCTGTGAGGTAGGTGGCAAGTGGCATTGCTCCCATTTTCCAGAAAAGAAAGTTTAGGCGAATTGCTTTAGCCAGCTCTCGCCGTGTGCACGAAAGCCAGTCGTCGGTGGTGACACCACGTGACAGCACACGTGACAGCACACGTGACAGCACACGTGGGGCTCTGAATGTGAGCCAGCACACATGAGGCTCTGAATGTGAGCCAGCACACGTGGGGCTCTGTGAGCCAGCGCCACCTCCAATAGTCCGCACAGGCGGCCTCGCAGATGCCCAATATGTTGCGGCCAGGCAATGGGAAGACTGCAGCCTTGTGGTGGGAGGGATTCTAATAATACCTTAGATTTTTATAGCACTCTGCCTCTGAAGTACACAGAGCATCCTTTGGTCAGAGCTGGCCAAAGCGTGTGACTCATATGCCAGCATTAGGAGAGATGCAACCTTGGAGATAGGCCTTCATGTCGCTCCTGCAACTTCTGTGGCTCTTTATAGGGGCTGATTTCTCATCCCTGGTTACTGTGTTCAGGGTTGAAAAAATGGATGGTTTAGTCAAGAAGTAGTCCTCTTTTTGGAGTTCCTGGGTGGTGCAAAAGGTTAATACACTTGACTGCTAACCAAAAGGCTGGCAGTTTGAGTCCACCCAGACATGCCTCAGAAGAAAGGCCTGGCAATCTACTTCCAAAAAATCATCTATTGAAAACCCTATGGAGCACAGTTCTACTCTGACCTAAGTGCGATCATCCTGAGCCTGAGTCAGCTCAATGGCAGCTGGTGGTCCTCTCCTCCCCCTAAGCATCACTTATACTATTTTAGCTCTCAGGCTTTCTGGGCATCTTCACACAGGCTGCCTCCGTTCCAGTAGTTCTTTACTTTTTTCCCACAGATTCCTTGGCGGTCTGATGAAGCTATAGATTCCTTCTCAGAAGACTGTTTTTAAATGTGCAAAATAAAATACACAAGATTACCAAGAAAACCAAGTGTGTTGAAATAGTTATCCAAATAGCAGAAAAATAAATTTGTGATACAGTAATACATGTGCTTTCTTTATTGATATATTACATATTGATCTATTGTTGTTGTGTGAGCTGTCAAACTGATTCCGACTCATAGTGAGTGACCCTACAGGACAGAGTAGAACTGGTCCATAGGGTTTTCTAGGCTGTAACCTTTACCGAAGCAGATAGCCAGGTCTTTCTCTCGCAGAGCCACCGGGTGGGTTAGAACCACCAACCTCTCAGTTAGCAGCTAAGAGCTTAACCATTGTGCCAACAGGGCTTCTTAACAAGATCTAGAGTTGGGAAAATAATGCATAATTTTTTTTTCTTTTTTTATTGTGTACTGTCTTACCCTTTACCAAAGTTACCACTCACCTATTGTCTATTAAGAGTTTTTCCATCCCCACCCCTCCCCTCCCTTGTAATCATCAAAGATTGTTTCTTTCTGTATATAAACCTTTTCATGAGTTTTTACAGTAGTGGTCTCATACAATACTTGTCCTTTTGTGATTGACTTATTTCACTCAGCATAGCGCCCTCCAGATTCATCCATGTTATGAGATGCTTCACAGATACATCGTTGTTCTTTATTGTTGGGTAAAAAAAAAAAAAAAGAAGTAATGATGAATATTCACAATATCTTAAGATATCTGTGACACCTACAATGTGCTATTAAAACATTTTCATTTCCATTGCTAATATTTCTCTGGTTTGCTGCCTAGGTTCGGAAAAAACACTGCCTGGTCCTGGCCAATTCCTATGCTTGGCTGCAGATCCATAGGGTTTTCACTGGCTGATTTTTGGAAGTAGATTGCTGGGCCTTTCTTCCAAATGTCCACTGTTGTTTTTGTTGTAAGTTGCTGCCAAGCCAATTCCAACTCATGGTGACCCCATGCGTGTCAGAGTAGAACTGCTCCATAGGGCTTTCAGGGTTGTGACCTTTCAGAAGCAGCTCACCAGGCCTTTCTTTTGAAGTGCCTCTGCATGGGTTCAAACTGCTAACTTTTCGGTTAGCATCTGAGTGTTTAACTGTTTACATCACCTCCTGGAATCTATTTCCACTTTGATGCCCCCACGATGGTCTCCATGGTGGACACGTGCGTGTGCACGCGCGCATACACACACACACTAACCCTCTAACCAGCCATGAGCTGTTGGGAACCCAGCAGCCCTTCTCCAGAAAGCTGGATTCCGGACCAGCGCTATAGCCAGGCCAGACAGCAGCCAGCTGAGAGCTCGCGACTGTGATTCTTAGACGTCACCACTCCGGCCAGACAAGGGTTAACCTTGAATGTAATCACTACTTTCTCTTTAGTCACAGCATGGCTCCCATGACAGGGTTGAGCAATAGGCCTTCTTTTAAACGAGGTTCTTACTTTTTTGAAACAATTGGGGAAGTTTAGATGATAGCAAGAAATTATTGTTAATTCTAGGTTGATGTTAATTAGGTTTATTACAGCATTATGGTCATGAAAGAAAATGTTCGTAGCTTTTACAGATGCATACCGAATTATGGAAGGGTGAGTAACGGGTCTAGGACTTGGGATAGATATTTTAATTACTCTGGGTAAATGGGGCAGGGGTGTGAATTTAGCAAGAGTGGTGAAAACTTGAAATCTCTGGATTCTGGGTGAGGATTATGTGGGTGTTAGTTATACTATTCTCTCTCCTTTAGGGTACGTTGAAATTTTTTTTTTTTTTTTTAATTTTAAAAGTATTTTTTAGAACTGGAAATTAGACAGGACATGCTGTTTTATAGTGCCAGTATGCTTTTTATTATAATTATTAATTTTCTTCAATGTACAACACGACTTGATTGTATTGTCTCTTTTATAAAATACACAAAAAAAATGATTTTGTTCCTGCCTTTTGCCAGTTGTCGGCCATGGTCTCACCCTCCAGGAGCCTATATTCCAGTTGTGAAGAGATAACATATACACATGATACTGCTATAAATGCCAGAATGAGTGATAAAGTTGGAAAATGTCATATGAGTTCAGCAAAGGGGAGCTCTATAAGGGCTGGAAGGCAGAACTTATGGCTTTGAGCTGGTGGCTTTGAGGTGAGTTGGTAGCTTTGAGTTGATGACTTTGAGTTCCCTGCCTCAGAACTTCGCATTCATTGCCTCTTGCTGGTTTAGGCTTTTTTGTTTGCACTTCTTTCTCCACAGTGGGATTGTCTCTAAGAGACAACAGTCTTTCTCCCAATATTTCTTGCTCCCATTCCCTAGGAGACTGACACATACTGAGTCTCCATGGATGGTGCCCTCATTCTGCTCAGGCCTCTTGGCCCTCAGCTGTCCCAGATGCTAAGTACAACCATGCACCTCCTTACCAACTCAACCCGGTATGTTCCTAGTCCTGTATGACAGTAACGCTTGCCAGACAGACAGCCAGGGGATTACTGGACCCAAACAGAGACCTAAGTCCTGGATGATCTGAGTTTAACAACAACAAAAAAAGTTTTCTTATGTAGCTTTATTGTTAGTTGTTGGTTGCCATTGAGTTCGCTCCAACTCATGGTGACTCCATGTACAACAGAAAAAAACATTGCCTGTTTCTACACCATCTTCACGTTCATTGGTATGTTTGAGTCCATTGTTGTAGCCACTGTGTATTTTGAGCGCCTTTCAACCTATGGGCTCATATTCCAGCATTATATTGGACAACATTCTGTGTGATCCATAGAATTTTTATGAACTTATTTTCAGAAGTAGATAAACAGGCATTTCTTCCTAGTCTGTCTTAGTCTGGAAGCTCTGCTGAAACCTGTCCACCATAGATTACCCTGCTGGTATTTGATATAGCAGTGGCATAGCTTCCAGCATTACACAAACATGCAAGCCATCACAGTATGACCAACTGACAGACAGGTGGTAGTCACATAGCTTAGGTCATTTAGACCGAAACAAACTTTAAAAAGAATTTTTTTTCCTCTCTTCACTTATTCTGAATTATGTGGGCTACGAGGTTTCTTAGCCAGGCTGGGCTGGCAAACATGGAGCGGTGTCGGGGAGGAGGTGTGGTGCTCATATCTGGCCATTCACACAGAAGCTGGGAATAGACTGTGATTGCAGTAGCCATTCGATTCTTTCACGCCTTCTTTCACGGTTTAGAATCACCTGGAAAGTTTGAAGTAAAGGAGAAATCATATAAAATCCAGGGTACCTAAGAGTGCGGGGATTCGAGGTAGCCTGTCCAAGGCATATCACCTGATTGACAGACATGCAAAACCAACCCAACCTGCCATCCAACTCCCGGACCCTCCTTTCCTGGGTTTCATACCACTCCTCCAGACACATTATTTCCAGGCTCCCTTCTCCAACAAGATAAAATCTAGGATCTGAAGAAGAATCCTTTTCTAGATGATGGTTAAGAAATTAAAAAAACAAGGGACTATCTTTTCCTGACCCCAAAGTGGGAAGTAGGTTCAGACATATCTGCAAATTTCTTTATCGGTGAGATCTTAAAAAAGGAGAATAAATTACATTGCCTTTAGTTTACGTGTCATACATCTCTTTTTTATCGATTAGTGGATTTAGCTTTATTGACCATTGGTTCAGGCTGTCAATCAGATCCTGCTAAGAACACTTCTAAAGCGATCCTCTTAACGCCTTTGCTGTGGCGGACCCTGTAGGGGAAGCAGGTCTACCGGGATTAATTTTATCCTACTTCTTATGTGTAGTGTGTGTGTGTGTGTGTGTGTGTGTGTGTAGGAAACACTGGTGGTGTAGTGGTTAAGAGCTATGGCTGCTAACCAAAAGGTTGGTGGTTCGAATCAACCAGGAGCTCCTTGGAAACTCTATGGGGAAGTTCTGCTCTGTCCTATAGGGCCACTATGAGTTGGAATCGACTCAACGGCAGTGGGTTTTTTGGGTTCTTATGTGTGTAGGCGGTTGCAAACTAAATGCTTTAACACCCACACACTGTGGTAAAGTGCCTGTTGCTCTTCTGTGTCTACAGGAGAAGTTTCTCAAAGGGAAGGCACATCCCTTGATACATGATGGTGAGGTCCTAATCTGACGTGGAGAAGCTGGAGCACTGAAACAACAAACTGCTTAATAAGCTCGCTGGACTTTTAAGTGTTCCTCTTGGAAATAAAGAGACATTGTAGGAGCTGAGTGCCCAACATCAAACAGTGGGCTCTGGGAAGAGATGAGGGGGCACTGAAGATGGTAGGTCTGGGGTTCAAGAAGGGCCATGAGAAACTTCCTGGGGAAAGGATGATGGTGGCATTTTAAAGAACAGTGGTGTTTGATTTTCTATTTTTAAATAGTTTCTCTTCTCCATTATCTCGTGTCCCTTTACACAATGTCCAACCCTTCCATGAGTCTGTGGTATACCATAGCTGTGTGTGAGGGAAATTTGGGGGAAGAATGGCAATGAGATACTGCTCAGTGTGGGGTGTCAAACGGACAGGTAGTAACCACAGGGGTTGTGAGTGGCCAGTGGGAACAGGCTAGAGTGGAGAGAAGGCTGGAGCGTGGGCCACCTCAGGAATGAATGTGAGCTGATCTCTTTTCCTCATAGACCCTAGAGGAAGGTGACCCTGATAGAGAGCTGGGAGAGGGAAGCTAGCTCTTACAGGGAAAGGAACTGCACTGGCAGGAAACACTGAGTTCTCAGGTTACAGATGAAAAAAATCTTATTCCCTGGTTTGCACAAGAACTCCCTCTGCATACACACACACACACACACACACACACACACCCATTCCTATATCTTGGCTTCCTGTTGTTACTGTGTGACGGTGAGTCAATGCTGACTCATAGCAACTTTATAGAACAGGCTAAAACTGCCCCATAGGGTTTCCAAGGCTGAAATCTTTACAAAGCAGATAGCTAGGTCTTTTCTCCCACAAAGCTGCTGGTGGATTTGAACCAGTGACCTTTTGGTTAATAGCCAAATACTTAACCATCGAGCCACTGAAGCTCCTTTTGGCTTCCCTAAAGCTCTATTTATCTTCCATTACAGCATTTCTCAGAGTATGTTATATTATTCCTGGTATACGCATATGTTTTTATAATTATACCTGTGAACTTTTCTTTTGTATCCTTGTGCCAATGAAGTGGCTGGTGTGTGTTAAGAAATGTTTGTTGAAAGAATACTTAAGTGAATAACTGATTGCTGTACATATTTGTTAACAAGATTGCACTATGATTCACTCAGCAAAATCAGGGCTCATTTATTATCAAAAAGCTGAGGCCAGTTTTGTTCCCACCTTTTACCATCACCCTGAACCATTTAGATGAACCCTAGGCTTCAAGCAGCATTACCTCCGTGGTGACCCACACTGGGATCTGCAACACTCCTCCGTGTGGACGGACTGGCGTGGGCAGGTCGCTCTCACTATGCCGGGCAAAGCTGGCCCAGCTGCACTGCCCAATATAGAGGCCAGCTTATCTCCACAAGTCGCAATGAGCTGGTGAGTAGGCTGAGTGGAGAGGCTTGGCCTTGGAGTAATTTGCTAAGTGCCCGGAAGCCTGCCAACCCCACAGGAGCCTTCCTTTTCCTGTCACAGACTCTAAAATTCCATACTAATTAGCTAGTCATGCTTTTGGGGTTTTCAGGGATCCAATTAGTGATTAGTGTCTACCTTAGTCTCCTAGTGCTGCTACCACAGAAATACAAGTGGGTGGCTTTAAAGAACAGAAATTTACTTTCTCACAGTTCAGGAGGCTAGAAGTCTGAATTCAGGGCACTGGCTCTGGGGGACGGCTCTCTCCCTGTTACCTCTAGGGGAAGATCCTCCTGCCTTTCAGCTTCTCTGGCCCCGGCATTTCCTAGTTCCTTGGCCCACGTAGTATCTCTCTTCCCCTCATTTGTGCTTGCTTGTCCCTGTGTCTATGCTGCCCCTTATAACTCAGAGGTGATTAGGTTTAGGACATAAACGCTGGTGGTGTAGTGGTTAAGAGCTATGGCTGCTAATTAAAAGGTCACTAGTTTGAGTCTACCAGGTGGTCCTTGGAAACCGTATGGGGCAGTTCTACTCTGTCTTTTAGGGTTGACTATGGGATTCCGAAATATATACATTAACATAAGAAAACCGTATTCCTAAACGGGATTACATCCACATGTATACCATGCCATCAAGTGGATTTCAACTCATAGTGACCCTATAGGACAGAGTAGAATGGCCCCATAGGGTTTCCAAGGAGCACCTGAACTGCTGATCTTTTGGTTAGCAGTCGTAGCTCATAACCACTATGCCGCCAGGGTTTCCTCCACATGTACAGATGTTAGGATTCCAACACATATTTTTGGAGGGACACAATTCAGTCCATAACAGGCCTTCAGAATAGGGAGCAGTGGGGATAGGGGAGGAGGACAAGAGAGAAAGGAGATGGGAGGGACATGTAGACAGACTATCCACCTTCCAGCAGCTCCTTGTACAGAACAATACTTTCAGAATACTCTGAGCCCTTCCAAAGTTGCCGAGACAATATTGAGAAGCCAGGTGGTCAGTACTCACTGAGTGTGTTCTTAAAGACATACTTTCTCTCCCAGCCACACAGCATCTGACAACTCAAGTACGTTAGAGAAATGACAGAGCAGAAACGAGAAGATCAAAACAAATGGTTGCTTGAGAAGGCACTGTCATCTTGGCGCGATGCCCAGGCCCACATTTCTAGGCTTCCTTCTCCATTAAGATAAGATCTAGGACCTGAAGAAGGATCCTTTTCTACAGAACTGTATTTTCCTGACCCCAAATTGGAAAGTAGGTTCAGGCATATCTGCAGATGTCTTTATCTGTGAAGTCTTAAAAAGGGAAAACAAATTAAATTGCCTCTAGTCTACATGTAATACATATCTTTTTTTTAAATTGATTAATGGATTTTGTTAATCAATTAAAAAAAAATGATACGTATGGATTTAGGGAAACCCTGGTGGTGTAGTGGTTAAGAGCTACAGCTGCTAACCAAAAGGTCAGCAGTTCAAATCTACCAGGCAGTCCTTGGAAACTCTATGGGGCAGTTCTACTCTCTCCTATAGGGTCACTATGAGTCGGAATCAACTTGACAGCAACTGGTTTGGTTTTTGGTTTAATGGATTTAGGTTTATTGACCATTGCTTCAGGCTGTCAATCAGATCACGTACCTGCTAAGACTACTTCTAAAGTGTTCTTCTCAACCACCTGGACCAGAGCCACGTGCACAGGCTGGCTGCTCAGATTTACATTTCATTTGCCTTTCATGACCAGCTTGAGTTAATGATTTGTTGTGTTTTCTTTTGCATTCTAAGTACTCTCTTTTGTACCTAAGTTTGCATTTGTGATTTTGTATTCTTTTTCATGAAGAAAAAAATCAAACCAACTGCCATTGAGTCTATTTCTACTCATGGAGACCCCATGTGTATTAGAGTAGATCTGTGATTCACGGATTTTCAATGGCTGATCTATCAGAAAAGTAGATTGCCAGACCTTTCTTCCGAGGTTGGGTGCACTCAAACTTCCAACCTTTCAGTTAGCAGCTGA
The DNA here is from genome assembly GCF_030014295.1 of Loxodonta africana. Taxonomy (NCBI): domain Eukaryota; kingdom Metazoa; phylum Chordata; class Mammalia; order Proboscidea; family Elephantidae; genus Loxodonta; species Loxodonta africana. The sequence goes on from NC_087358.1 coordinate 63,311,142, forward strand.
GCTCTGTAACTCTTTGCACCACCAGGGCCTCCTTTTCATAACGAGGTCTCCCATAGTACATTTCTTCGGCCCGCGAAGTTGGATCTGCCCCTCCATACATCCACCGTGTAGTGCACATTCCTGAAGTGTGTATAATTATACAGAGATACCAATTAGTGGGCATCCTAATAACCATGATTCTGAGTTAAACAGAACGTTCTCTGCATATTGCTCTTAGAAGGCAGCAACGAAATTACAAGAGAAAAAAGCAGACTGGAGACTTCTAATTTTAGAAATGTAGCAAGTGTTCTCCCTTGTCCCGGATCCTCCCTCCATCCACGTGCACAGAAACACACGTCAATGGAAACAATTACCTAGTGTTGACTGTGAGCTGGGCCCCTTTTAATCCTCACAGTCACCCCTGGAGACAGGTACCACAACTGCACTCATTTTACAGATTCAAAACGGAGGCATAGAAAACTTAAGCAAATTTCCCAAGGTTACACCTAACGTGAGGTACAGCTGGGAGGTGACCCGGGCCATCTAAGTCCAGAACACAGGGTCTCTGCCGCCTCTGTTAGAAATGATGACCCAGTAGCGTCGAAACAAAATCTTGACTTCTCTGGTTCTGATTGACAAGTACAAACCAACCGCTCTCACATTCTGATTAAATGAAGCTGTGGCTGCTTCCCTTTCGGCTTGCTCCGGCTAGGAATGAGAGGCAGCTCCGAAACCCAAGGTAGTCGTGAAGATGCATATCTGTGAAATGTGTGACACAGTCAAGGACTGTAGTCAGCTGAATGGCAATTCCCAAAGACATCAGGAGCCTGTGAGTGTCACCTTATATGGTAAAGTTTTGGCAAATGTTATTAAATTAAGGATCTGGAGAGAAGGAGATTATCCTGGATTGTTTTTTTTTAAAAAAAAAAAAAAAAAAAAACATCGCCATGGAGTCAATTCTGACTCATAGCAACCCTTATAGGACGGAGCAGAACTGCCCCATAGGGTTTCCAAGGTGTGGCTGGTGGATTCGAACTGCTGACCTTTCAGTTAGCAGCCAAGCTCTTAACCACTAAAAAAAAAGCGGTCTCTAAATGCAATCATATGTATCCTTATGAGAGGGAAGCAGAGGGACATTTGATATACACAGAGGAGAAGGCAAGGTGAAGATGGAGGCTGAGACTGACATGATGTGGCCTTCAGCCAGTTACACCAAGGATTGCGGTCAGCCACCAGAAGCTAGAAGAGGCAAACAGTGGATTTTCCCCTGGAGCCTCCAAAGGGTGTGCGGCCCTGCCATCACCTTGATTTCGGATTTGTGACTTCCAGACCTGTAAGAGAATAAATCTATGTTGTTTTTGAGCTACCAAGTGTGGTAATTTGTTACAGTAACACTAGGAAATGGATACAGAGGTCTGCACAGGCTGCCATTAGATTGAGTGTTGTAATAACCGTAGCTGCCACTCACTGTACCCTTATAGTGTATGTGGTCTACACTCTGTGATGTACGGTACCTCCATTTAATCCCCATGGGGTAAGTGAAGAAACAGCTTCTAAGTGGCAGAGCAAGGATTTAAACCCTACCTTACCCTGGTAGCACAATGGTTAAGCACTCAACTGCTAACCAAAAGTTGGTGGTTCAAACCCACTCAGGGGCTCAGTGGGAGAAATACCTGGCAATCTGCTCCTGAAAAGATTACAGCCTAGATTGCCCTGAGACAATCTTGAAACCTTGAACCAACACTATCCACTAAGATCACCTTCTAGCAGAAAAGCAGAGTGACACATAAAATAAAGGATATTACCCATCAGATCGATGTTCTAGTGAAAACCCATTTGTATGAGTCCAAAAAGGTCAACATTTAATCTAAAGAAATGATGAGAAGATAAGGGGACAGGAAAACTAGAGTACTGGAAATGGAATAACCAGAAACAAAGAGACTGCTGAAACATTGTGAAAAATGTAAGTAATATCATTGATCAATTTATGTAGAAATTGTCAAATGGGAACCTAACTTGCCATGTAAACTTTCACACAAAAAAACAAAAAAAAAGCTAAACTTTCACCAAAAAAAAAAAAAATTACACACTAGAAAACCTTATGGGGCAGATCTACTTTGTCACATGGGGTCACTATGAATCGGAATCGACTTGATGACACCAAATAACAACTGCTCCACCTTACCAGTTGCCATCAAGTAACCTTGACTCATGGTAGCCCCATGTGTGTCAGATTAGAACTGTGCTCCATACTTGCCGATGGCTGATTTTTCAGTAGTAGGTCACCAGGCCTTTCCTTTGAGGTGCGCTTGGGTGGACTCGAGCCTCTAACCTTTCAGTTAGCATCTGAGTGCTAACTGTTTGTACCTCCCAGGCACTCCTGACTTAAATCTAGGCCCTAACTCCACAGGTCATGAATATCAGCCTTATACTAGACTGTGTAAGGTAATCAGTGTAATTGGTTTACGTTGAGACTTATTGACCTAAAATGACAGACAAGCTCCAACAATTCTTAATGATTTAGCTGAGGCTAGATTTTTTTTTTTTTCCTTAAGCTTTGCTTCTGCCCCCATACATTCTCTCATATTGGTTATCTTTAGGTTCTTCTTAGTGCCAGCCACTTAAAAACTGGGGTACGAACTATTAGCCCATTTCCCAAATGAGGAAACGAGGACACAGAGAATCTAAGTCACTTGCTGAAACTCATCCTGAAGAGCCAGACCCCGGAAACTCTGCTCTTACTATCTTTTATGTAGCCCTGAAGAATCAATAAGAAATAGCTAGGTAAATAAAAAAGAGTTGGCAGTTTTCTATGTTGTTTAAAGTGGCTTTTAGTTGGTGGAGTAGATGTCCTGTCTCGCTGTGCTCAAGCACAGATTAATTAAACCACGGTAAAATGCAGAAGCGGCTAGGTCTTTGTCTCTGAGGTAATAAACTCACAAACGATTCCTGTTCGAAATGAAGGTTGCAATATTCTGTTGCCAATGGGTTTTGTGGATTTTTCCCATTTTAACAACATGTACTCTTCATCAGAAACATTAGGTCAGAAGCCAATCTCATCTACATTTTCACAATGGTGTTTATCATCTTTCTGCATGCAGGAGACAGAACTGGTAATGAAGCAGCCAAGTTGGATTCCAGGGAGGATTTGTCCTGACTTAAAATACTTTGAGAATCCATTCAGATTGTCTCTGCTTTATCATTAAACCCTTGGAAGCCATTTATTTTGGGCCAGCTTTTCAGGAATAGGACATCAATTTCGTGCCAGTTATTGGGAATTAGAACACTGCTGATGAAGTGTGACTACAGGGTGCGTTGGGTTTGCAGGGGATTACAAGAGGGTGTTACAGAAGTTAGCAGCTATTACACAACAGTGTTTCTGAGCAGAGAGAGAGAGTATGGAAATAAATAGGTTCTAGCCTTTTGCCTGACATCTCTTCTGTGGTCTCTGGTTTGAGCTTACATGAGTTCTCTCTCCCGCAACCCGCAATTCCTTTCATTTACTCCTGCAGCATTTTTGCATTTCCTCTTGCCCACTCCCTCTCTCCCTCAAGCAGGTATCAAGCAAAAGCTAGGAGCAAGGATGGAAAGTAGATTGATACTTGGACTGTGCAATGGTGGGTGGTTCATTCAGCTACATCATGGATGCATTTACATTAAGAAAAAGGCAGGCAGCGTGCTGTCTAACGAGGTCTGAGCTGACCCATAATATCGAAAGTACCTCACACACCACGAATCATCACCTTGTCATACAACTGCATCCATGTAAAGGTATTCCAGGTCAGCCTGTCCTCTTCCCACGTTACTCATAACACGCCCAGGAGAAGCTGCTAGGGGAAGGGGTAGTGAGCCGTTTCAACCTTTTTGGCAATATCTTAAAAAATTCTACAGGCCTTGTGATCTAACCATTATACTTTGGGGATTCTCTCCTAAGGGAAAAGAAAAAAAAAAAAGGAAGTCAAAAAAGCCCCAGTTGAAGAAAGCATGGTAAATATATATTGTAGACAGGTATGCAACAACTGGAGCCCTGGTGGTTAAGAGCTTGGCTGTTAACCAAAAAAGGTCTGCAGCTTGAATCTACCAGCCCCTCTCTGGAAACCCTGTGGGGCAGTTCTACTCTGTCCTGTAGGGTTGCTATGAGTAGGAATCAACTCGGTGGCAATGGGTTACTTAATGCGGGTTATACAAATATTAAAAATAATTATGTAGATCTATGTGCACGAACCTGGAAGAAGGTCCACGTAAAGTGTTAAGTGAGAAAAGCAAGTTGTCTACAATGGGATATTACTCAGCCATAAGGAGAAATGACGTCCTGATACATGCTACCACGTGGATGAACCTTGAAAACATCATGCTGGGTGAAGTCACAAAAGGACAAATATTGTATGATCCCACTCATATGAAATACCTAGGACAGACAAGTGTATAGAGATCTGACTGATTTATCATTGGTTACCAGAGGCAGGCAGGAAGGAGCAGGGGAGGGGATTCATTGCTTAGAAAAAAAAAAAAAAAAAACGTTGCAGTCGAGTCCATTCAGACTCGCAGCTACCCTACAGGACAGAGTAGAACTGCCACACAGAGTTTCCAAGGAGCCCCTGGTGGATTCAAATTGCTGACCTTTTGTTAGCATACATAGCTCTTAACCACCATGCCAGCAGGGTTTCCTCATTGCTTAGAGGTGATGAAAAAGTCTGGAAATTGCCAGCGGTGATGGTTGAACAAGATGGACGTGATTAATGTCACTGCATTGTATGTGTAAAAATGTTGAAAAATGGCAAACGTGTTGTTACGTATATATGTATCACAATAAAAAATGACGTCTTAAAAAAAAGCACTTTGCAGACTAATGCTCACAACACTATATGATCAAACTTTACATTACTGGGGCTTAGTGTCCCCACGGAGCTCCGGTGGGGCAGTGGTTAAGAGCTCAGTTGCTAAATCCACCAGCCCCTCCCTGGAAACGCTGTGGGGCAGCTCTGCTCTGTCCTACAAGGTCACTGTGAATCAGAGTCAACTCCATGACAACGGGTTTTTTGTTTTAGTGTCCCCAGAAAGAGTGTCATCATGATAGTATCATCTGTAAAGTTTGAGGCAGGCCCATCAGCATATCCATAAGGCAAAAGGGATTTTGAATCATTGGTTGGGCTGGTTTCATTCTAGCTCTTCATAGAGGCAGGGGGATGGATTTGTAATCAGTACATATCCTGTCCAAGCTTATACTATCAATGCCCTGCTAATTCTCGCGCAGTCGAAATACCTTTCTCATTCCAGAGAAATCCCTTAAAGTTGAGGTTATGGTGGCGTGCTAGCTTGAGGGGTAGGATGTGAGAAACCATTTCAGTTCTCCTGGAATCCAGATTTCTGGGTCCATGGAGTTGGGGTGGCCAACCCAGACCATTTGCCCTTAGGTGTCCTTTTGAGCCCTGAGCCTTTAAGGAACTGGTTTTCCTGGGATCACCTTTAAGTCAAATAATAGTCTAATAAGCAGTTTAGCAGAGACCTTTTGCCTTTTTTTTTTTTTTCCATTGGGCTCTTTTGGAGAATTATCTATGTGCAGCCAGTTTCCAAGAGCAGGACCTCCAGGGTCTGTCTGGAAGCTGTGTTTCAGGATATATGGCATGAGCCCTGGTGGCGCAGTGGTTAAGAGCTACGGCTGCTAACCAAAAGGTCGGTGTTCGCATCCACCAGCCACTCCTTGGAAACCATATGGGGCAGTTCTACTCTGTTCTATAGGGTTGCTATGAGTCGGAATTGACTCCAAGGCAATCGGTTTGGGTTTTTTTGTTTTGACATGTCCTTAATGACATGTTTTTACAGCTAACTGATGCTGAAGCCCTGCACGCGCTCTGAGAAACCAACATGGAAAGAATTTACAATGACCCTTGGGAGACTATCCTGCCTGGACCCCACCTAAATAACCTGGTTTCACTGTCCCCTCTTCATAGTACCTTCCCGATATTCGGGTTGACGCTGCAGAATTCGAATCGTATCTATTCACAGTAAACATATTCTGTTACACTAATTTCTGGTGTTCCTCTGTGCGTTTAGGTTTCTAACTGATGAGAGAAAGTATTTCAGATGTGCTTTTTTCAAAATATGCATGCCCACACCTCATTCCGAAGCTATTGAGCCTGAATTTCCAGAAGGTTAGGGATGGGTGGTAGGGAGAAAGGCCAAAACGTGTAAAATCTCAGGTGAGCTGGCCATTCATTCTGTCCTCCTTTTTTCTGACCCAGTCGGATTACCAAGAGGCAGTTCTAATGACAATAGTGGTAATAGCATTTACAACGTGCTAGACTTTGATCTAATGATATTAGCATAAACAAATTTATTTAATTCTACAAGAGTTGTGTTAATTATTCCCATTTTACAAATGAGAATAGGGAGAGAGGTTAAGAAACATGCCCAAGATTACAGAGCTAGTTAGTGGCAGAGCCAGATTTTAAACCCAGGAAACCTGGCTTCAGCACCTATATGGAGAGATGTGAGTCAGAGGAAGCAAAAAAGGGTAGGCTCATAAGATCAAGGAGACATTTTTATGTCCACGTTTCTCATTTTTTTTGTCCCTTGGACAAAACTAAAGAGTTGTTCTGTTTCTCAGAGCCCGCCCACAGCTACACTCCTTGGTCGTTGAATTGCTCTTGTCCTTTCAATTGTTCAGTGTAACTGGAGAAATTATTCTGAGAAAAGATGCTCTACAATTTCTCTCCCTCTTCCTTCAGTCCCATCCCTGCCACGGAAACAGGTTCATTTCTTAAGCAGAGAACTGCCTCGAGTCTTCCATTAGAAGAGTGTGCAAAAAAGGCCTGAAGTCTCGTGATGCCCAGTTCTTCCTAGTAGGTGTCACTTTCCAGACGTGTCTGCAGGTATAGTCTGAAGACTGGCTTGCTTCTGAAATTGCTTTCAGTCTAGTGGAGGAAGAGGAGAAGGAGACATATTTTTTAAACGTTTCTTTCTATGAAGAAGGCTTATTCTCAGCCTAAAATGTGGAAATTCTTTACTTTTAAGAATTATGACATTGTGGGAGAAAAAATGTCCTAAGAGTTCAGGACCAGTTCTGCTACTTTGTAAAAGTGTGTCCTCAACCAAGTTATTTAATTTTCTGAACCTCAGTTTCCTCCTTTGTAAAATGGGACCAATAAGTTCTGCCCTACTTCGTTCATAAGGTTGTCGTGCTGATGCAAACAAGAACCCAGGTCTTCTGGCTTCACGTCCATGGTGTCCGTCCATCCATCCGTCCATCCATCCTTCTTTCACTTCATTCATTCGTTAATTTAACATGCTTTGTATCTTCCAAGAGTTTGCTAGGTTAAAAGTGTATTGGGAGGTTAAAGGGAGGAAGGGGGCACCCCAAGATTGGGAAAGGGCACCAAAGGCCGAGAAAATGAGGTGATTAAGAGCACACACAGTGTCAGCAACCTACAGCAATCATGACCCCACATTCTAATTTTTTACGTACTATTTCTATTTCTCAGTGGGCCATCGATTATATGTGGCACAAATAGAATTAACTTGTGAGGTTTCCTGAAGGACAAGGCCATCTTTACCTCATCCAGGCAGAATTCTTTAGCTGGTATCTTCTATCTTACCTTCTCTCTAGGCCTTCATTGCATTCACCGTTTAGTACAGTACTTGGTGAACAGATATGGGCAAAGCTTACAAACCAGCCCAGCTGCTCAGATCCAGCATAGGAAAAGGAATCTGTGGGGTGCTTTAAATCTTAAGTATTATGTATCGTATATAAAGTGCAGGTTCTACATGGCCCAGAAAAGGATTTTGAAGGCAATTCATGGTGTGTGCCTGGGTATAAGGGATATATGTGAATACCTGGAATTTGTAAAGTGCTTCTCATGTACTGTTGGATTTATCTTTGAAGCATCTCTGAAAAGGCAGAAGATCTAAGAGAACAGGAAACAGCACTTCGCTGGCCTCATTTTATAAATGAGGGACCAGAGACTGGAGGCAACATGTGGGAATCGCACAGTAAAATCAACAGCTGAGCAAGAACTAGACATAGGTTTGCTGGATCCTTGGGCAGAGTCAGCTTCCCATCTGAGGTTATTACTGAGCCCAATAGGTTTTCACTGTCATTCAGATTTTGAAGGGTTTCTTCTGTTCAGATTAATAATGCATAATGCTGGTAGTTCTAAAAATAACTCATTCACCCATTCGTTGAGCTCATAAATCTTTGATAAGAAAAACTGACCAGAAATGGGGTTGGAGTGGTAATTAGGAGACCAAATCCTCCATCTGAAAGCCAAGGTTAGTGTTAGACCTTTATCCTGAGGGCAATGGGAAACCTCATGACGGTTTTCAGTAGGGGAATTTCAGGATTAGACTTGTCTTTTGCAGCAGCCACTCTGGGTTGCAGTGAGCCTGACGGTTAAGGGCATATCTAGGGGCAGGAAATCTAGTCAGAAGATAATGCTGATAAAGCAGATGAGAGATAATAGTGGCAGTCGTGAGGAGCAGCGTGGTTCTACAAAGGTGTGAGAATGGTTAAAATTAAATAAATCCCCAGAAGCCCGGACAATGAGCCAAGACTTCTGGGTGTCTTATCATTAAATAAGCCAAAACACCCAAACCCACTGCCCTCGGGTGGATTCCGACTCACAGCAACCCCATAGAGTTTCCAAGGCTGTAATCCTTATGGAAGCAGACCACCACATCTTTCTCCCACAGAGCGGCTGCTGGTGGGTTTGAACCTCCAACCTTTCGGTTAGCAGCTGAGTGCTTAATCACTGTGCCACCAGAGCTCACTTTATCAGTAATATACCCCTGCAAACTATCCTCATTAATACCTCAAGAACGCCCCTTCTTGTTTTCCCAAGGCCTCGCTCATTTTGAGGAGCCCCGGTATCACAGCTGCTAAGCGTTTGGCTGCTTGGAATCCACCAGCCGCTCCTTGGAAATCCCATGGGGTAGTTCTACTGTCCCATAGGGTCACTACCTCTTTATCACAAGATTGTAAATGGCATATAAGCAAAAACCGCTTTGAAATAGGGGCAGTAGCTTTTCTAGAACTGACTGCCCGAGTGCAAACGTCTCTCTTTGTCTTAACAGCTGATCTCTTTAATTGTCAAAGTATTACTGTTTTTAACAGAACCGAGGTGCTGTTCTTTCCCCAAATCCCATTGTTTCTGGATTTCTCCTTCCAGATGCCTGCAAATGCCTCCTTGCTTTTGGGAAACCCGTCCCAGCTCCCTTTCCTGCCTTCCCAGCCCCTGTAACGCTCAGGAATGGGAGGATGCAGCAAGGCCCGGGTCCCTGGAGTCTCTTTAGTCACGGTGCATCGGGAGCCCCTCTGAGCAAGCAGCCCCCCGTGGCGCTTTATCCCGGTGACCAACTGTCCCAATTGTCGCCACGCCCGGATTCCAGAGCCCGCAGGCCTGCGGGGGCCGGAAGGGGAGGAGGCCATTTACACCTCGTCGTGACTTTGCCAGCAGCCTGCTATTCTCACTGACGACATTTCCCCCAGGTTCCCTGGGGTAAGACCAGGCTTCTCGGTGCCCAGCTGGGTGTAGGAGACCGCTTACTCTCCTACACCGCCGGACGCCGCCATGGGGAAGCCACGCCCTTTCCGCCTCCCGCAGCCCTATTGGCCTATGCGCCTGCCACTCAGTCCAGCTCCCACCCCTGGCTCTGGCTCGTGGCGGGTCTCCGGAGCCTTTGACCCTGCGTTATCGCTCTTCCAGGTTGTTTCCTCCGCTTGGAATGAGGATTCCAATGCCAACTGCCATTTCGCAACCTATAATAGACTTGCACAAACACTTTCTCCTTTGATTCTCACCATGTGAGATGGGCAGGGCAGGGATATTCCAGTTTTACAAGCGGGAGAAATAGCGTTCACAAAGGTTCAGTGAACCATAAGTCGCAGTTTTACAAAGGGATTTTAATAGTGGCTCCAGACAGACCCGTGTTCTCTGCTCGGTAGCACTGGCTAGGTCATTAAACCGCTCTGAGCTTATTTCCTTATCTGTGAAATGGGGGAAATAATAACTTTGCGGAACTGGTGTGAAGAATAGACAAAGTAACAGAAGCACCTAGTACAAGGACTGCCATGTGGTAGGCTCTAAACAGTAGCATGTGTGTAGCTGCAAAAACTCCCGGGTTTTCTGATCTCCAGTCTAGGACTCTTTCCACTAAGCCAGGGGTTCTCAGAGGTGCAGAGACCTCAGAGGGCCCAGGGACATATTCAAGGGGCTCAGTGGCCTCTCACATAGGAGACACAATCCAGGAAACCATACTCCTCTGCGACCTGCAGTGGTCATTGTTTCTGCTGCTGCTACTACAGCCACCAGCAAGAAGAACTGAATGTGTGCGTTTGCTAACGATTTGCCAGGCACTGTTTCAAGTGCGTAGAAGCTCTAGTGGTGCGGTGGTTAAGTGCTTGGCAGCTAACTAAAAGGTTGGCAGTTGGAACCCCTCAGCCACCCTATGGGAAGAAGATGTGGCAACCTGCTTCGGTAAAGATTACAGCTTTGGAAACCCTATTGGAGCAGTTGTACTCTGTTCTATAGGGTCACTAGAGGTGAGTCAATTCAAAGGCAATGGGTTTTGTTCTAAGTGCTTTATAGACATTAAAAGTACCTGTGAAATACATCCTGTTATAATCCCCATTTTACAAAAGAGGAAAGTGAGGCACCAAAAAATCCAAACCAAACCCAGTCGATTCCGACTCCTAGTGACCCTATAGGACAAAGTAGAACTGCCCCATAGAGTTTCCAAGGAGCGCCTGGCAGATTCAAACTGCCAATCCTTTGGTTAGCAGCCGTAGCATTTAACTACTACACCACCAGTGAGGCGCAGAGAACTTAAATAACCTCCCCAGGTTTAAACAGCTAAAAAGTGTCAGAGCTGAGATTTACGCCCAGGCAATCTGGCTCGTAAAGCCACACACATTGATATCAGTGCTGTATATTATGGCAAAAATGTACCTTGTGACAGAAGTTCTCTTTGATGAGGAATACTTATGTCACCATCTACCAGATGCCTCTGACTTTATTAGAGTCCCAAAAGGTAGGGGGGAAAAATAGAAGAAAAGCCCTAAATTGTGGACAGACGACTACAGATTAATCATTAGAAACTCTCTTGTGGGTGCTGTTTGGAATCCCCTTTCAGCAAGTAGGTCCCTAAAAAAAAGGTGGCACAAATGGTTTGCACGCAACTGCTAACCTAAATGGTGGTGGTTTGAACCCACCCCGTGGTACCACGGAAGAAAGTCCTGGCTATGTGCTTCCATTAAGATTACAGCCAAGAACACCCTATGGAGCTCAGTACTACTCTTTAACACACGGGGTCGCCATGGGTCAGAATCGACGGTCAGGCAACGAGTTTAGCTGAGTGCCTTGGAATGTCACATCCCTCGGTTGTCTCCATGGATCATCTATGACAAAATGACAGGACTGGAATGGAATGGAACAGTCATCTCATCTGACCACAGGGACACCTCCCAGGAGAGGAATGCCTCACCTCCCCATGATAACTTCTCACCTACTGAGAAGGTGATCCTGAGAAAAACCAAACCCGGTGCCATCAAGTTGTGAACGCAGTGACTACCAACCCTGTGTGCCTCGTTCAATAAGCATCGCAGAACAAGGCAAAAGAAAGGAGCTCCCACTGGGTAGGACAGAGGAGAACAAGGACCAAAGTGAAGGTTAAATCCCTTGAGGTGGAAGCAGGGATTTATTTGCCTGGAAGGTTAACAGGGATAATTCTCACAGGGGAAAGCTGGAAGAAGTCCTCCCTCAGAGCCAGGCCAGAGTTTCTGCTGAGGTGCTGTTGACCTTGGCAGCTGTGGTGGCTTTGAACCACACAGCACACTTCCACACTCAGCTTCCATCTGCCCAGAGCACGGTACTGACCCTTGCCCGAGAAGAATGCCAGGTTCCTGGGCTTCACCCCTCCCTTCTGCCTTCTCTTTTTCCATCTGTCCAGGTCTGGCTGGGAAATAATAGGGTATGAGGAGGAAGCTGAGTGGAGGTTGAGGTGTGGCAATGTTAGATGGCATTTGAAAGTGATGGGTAGAAAAAGGAAGATCTTTTGGGGTGGTAGACTGTGTTCCCATCTCCTTTTCTGCCACTTTGCATGGGTCAGATCTTTGGAGTTAAAAAAATAAAACAATAGCTTAGCTTAATTAGTAAAGAATGCCTGCCTTGAACACTGTGTTCTCTTAAGATCTGTCTATATAGAATCAAATGACATCAGCAACTTGAAAGATTAGATAGGAAACTCTGGGGACAGTGAATTTATGTTAATCGGGGAGGAACCATTTAGAAAAAGAGGGTAAGAATGGTCGCACAACTTGAAGAATGTAACCAGGGTCACTGAATTGTGTATGTAGAAATTATTGAATAGGGAGAAATACATGTAGAAATCGTTGAAGGCTGTGTACATTCTCAACAAACACAACAAAAAAGAAAAGGAAGATCAATTCTTGTCTCTGAGGCTGGGAAATACCAGAGAGGAACGTTGTCAGACAAATAGGGGTAATGCTGAGGCCTCGGTTCCAAGTGCTGTGTCAATATTCTAAGGGAAAAATGAGCAGAGAAAAACGCACTCCCCGTTAAGGAGGGAAATCTAGGGACATTCCGGTAGAAAAATATTGGTTGTCAGATTCAAGAGAGTGAAAGTGGACACAGGCAGCAAATGAAGCAAGAGGCTGGCAGACAATGAAACCATTTGTTTGGGAAATGGAGGAAAGGGTGGCATGAACAATAAAGTCTCAGGCAAAGGCTATGGATTAGACAGGTCACATGGACTCGTTCCTGTGGGCGTTGGCCACCTGGGGCAGGAGCAGGGCAGTAGAGTTCAAGGCCCAGGGACAACTAGCCCAAAACTGTGAATCTCATTCCAGGAAGGAAGGACTTCACCAAACCACCGTTGCACAAGCCCTTCCATCCCAACCACTAGAGGCTCCCTCCATGGTGTGAATAATAGCTACCGTGCTGCTTGGTATTCACTCAAATACAGACATTTATGGTGCATCTACTTTGTGTAGGACTTTGCTAATTGTCTATAAATGCTAACTTTTATTGAGTGACTCTAAAAAGGATTATTTCTTCGTGGTACTCCAAGCATTAACGGACTCAACCAGGGAGAATGAAAAGAAGCAGTTAGCTCAGCAGACTTCTTGAATAGCTTTGGAGACAAGCCAGGAAGACCCAGACTGAGACAGGAAACCAATCATCTCACTTGGAGCCTGGGACATTTGAATATTGACACTCCAAAGCTCACCTTGGTATCACCATTAATGGGTGGGTTTGCTAACTATTAGGCTGAACCACATGAAGTGCTGGTCTGCAACCGTTTTTAATACACAAAAATGGCGGTTTCATATGGCTGAATCTAATGGAATCCTGAGATAAATAAGATATACGAACAGATGTTCAACTTCGTTGATTCTGACTCATACCGATCCTATAATAGAACTGCCCCATAGAGTTTCCGACTCGACGGCACTGGGTTGTTTGATAGAGTTTCCAAGGATCAGCTGGTGGATTCGAACTGCTGACCTTTTGTTTAGCAGCTAAGCTCTTAATCACTGTGCCACCAGGGCTCCTTAGAATAAATATAGGTTCATTAAATCAACAGAAAGACATTTCTCAAGACCTTTAAGTATCTCAAATTCAGGGACCACGGCATGCTCGTGTCTAGCACAGTGTCTAGCACATAGTAGGTGCTCAATAACTGTTGAACTAAACTGACCTGGGGGGGAAAAAAAGACCTGAAATTGAGATTTACCATAAATTTCAAAGAGCATTCCCACTCCTCTAATCCCACTAGTCTGAACCGATGAGGTTTTAATGTATTGCTTCATATGTTATGCAACAAAACATGTACTTCCCATCTGCCTCTGGAAAGATCCACACTTACGTAATCTTTTAATCTGTGTGTATAAATAGATGTCAAAGTATGCATGCCCAGGGGACTCCTCAGTTGCTTATTTTGAAAATTTATTGTATACTTTCTATAGGCAAGGGGATATATAGGGCCTGGGGCAACATTTGTGAATAAGACAAATATAACACCTACCTTCAAGGAGCTTAAAATGTAACAAATAAAAGAGTTATTAAACAAATCACTGGAGTCCCTGGGTGTTGCAAACAGTTAATGCCCTGTAAACCAAAGGTTGAAGGTTTGAATCCACCCAGAGGCACCTTGGAAGAAAGGCTTCGCAATCTACTTCCAAAAAATGAGCCATTGAAAACCTGGAGCACTCTGACACACATGGGATTGGCATGAGCTGGAGTCAACCCAACAGCAACTGGTTTTAATCAAAGGATTAGAAAAATATGTTCTACTTATAACTGCAATAAATAGTATGCCATGGGAACATATAACAGAGGAAACTAGCCTACTCTGATGGGTGGGAGGGTGTTCAGTAAGAGCTTCCTTAAAGAAGACACATTTAAGCCAACATTATATGAAGAGGAAGGAACAGTGTTCCAAGCAGAAAAAACAGCACATGCGAGGACCATGAAAAAATGGAGGCTGAGTGCTCACCAGTTATGACTATGTCAGTGTGACTATAAGTTGATTAAAAAAAAAAAAATCTCATATGACCCTTATAAAATATTACTGATTTATATGTCATTTGAATCCAGAAGATCCCAGAACATAAGGAAGAAATTCATTTATTCAACAAATATTATTAAATAATTGTCATATGGCTGACATTTTGCCAGGTGTTGCTGTTAGGTGCTGTCAAGGGTGTTCTGACTCCAAGCAACGCTATGTACAACAGACTGAAATACTATCCAGTCCTATGTCATCCTCACAGTCATTGCTGTGTTAGAGCCCAGTGTTGCAGCCAATGTGTCAATCCATCTAAAGGCTTCACCAAAAGAGACTTTACAGACTGGGGAAAAAAAATTGGCTATGACATAGCCAACAAGGGTCTGATCTCTAAAACCTACAAGATAACTGCAACATCTCAACAACAAAAAGATTAATAATTCAATTAAAAAATGGGCAAAGGATATGAACAGACACTTCACCAAAGAAGACATTCAGGCAGCTAACAGACACATGAGGAAATGCTCACGATCATTAGCCATTAGAGAAATGCAAATCGAAACTATAATGAGATACCATCAATACTGGCACTAATCTAAAAAACACAAAATAGCAAATGTTGGAGAGGTTGCGGGGAGATTGGAAGTCTTATGCACTGTTGGTGGGAATGTAAAATGATACAACCACTATGGGAAACGATACGATGCTTCCTTAAAAAGCTAGAAATAAAAATACCATAAGATCTAGCAATCGCGCTCATAGGAATATGCCCGAGAGAAATAAGAGCTGTCACATGCATAGACATATGCACACCCATGTTCATTGCAGCACCATTCACAATAGAAAACAGAAACAACCAAAACAACCGTTAACAGATGAATGGATAAACAAATTGTGGTACATACACACAATGGAATACTAAGCAATGATAAAGAACAACAATGAATCTGGGAAACATCTCACAACATGGATGAATCTGGAAGGCATTATGCTGAGTGAAAAAAGTCAGTTTTAAAAGGACAAATACCGTATGAGACCACTATTGTAAGAACTGAAGAAAAGGTTTACACACACACAAAAAAGTATTCTTTGATGGTTACAAGGGTGGGGAGGGAGGGAGAGGGGAAATAGTAGACAAGCGTTAACTTTGGTAAAGGGAAGGGCAAATACACAATATAGGGGAACTCAGCACAAATGGACCATATCAAAAGCATAAAAGTTTCCTAGACACATCCGTACACTTTGACGGACTGAGTAGCTGGGCCTGGGACCTGGGGACCACGGTCGTGGGGGACATCTAGGTCGATTGGCATAGCAGAGTTCATAAAAAAAAAATGTTCTACATCTCGCTTTGGTGAGTAGCATCTGGGGTCTTAAAAGCTTTCAAGCAGCCATTTAAGATACATCTGTTGGTCCCATCCCACCCAGAGCAAAGAAGAATGAAGAAAACCAAAGACACAAGGAAAACATTAGCCCAAATGAGTAAAGGACAACAGGAACCAGATACTCTATCAGCCTGAGACCAGAAGAATGAGATGGTGCTCGATTACCGCCGATGACTGCTCTGACAGGGATCACAACAGACAGTCCCAGACAGAGTGGGAGAAAAATGTAGAACAGAATTCAAATTCATGAAAAAAGATCAGACTTTACTGGTCTGACAGAGACAGGAGAAACCCTGCAACTATGGCCCCTGACGCTCTGAAAACCTACAACCAAAACCTTTCCCAAAACCCACTGTTCAGGCAAAGATTAGACAGACCCAATAAAACAAAACAAAAAAATAACACACCAGGTGTGTGCTTCTTAGTTCAATCAAATATGTGAAACCAAATGGGCAACTCCTGCCCAAAAGCAGGATGAGAAGGCAGAAAGGGACAGGAATTGGACAAATGGACCCAGGGAATGGGGGTGGAAAGCAGGAACGTGCTATAATGTTGTGGGGATTGCAGCCAATGTCATGAAACATTATGTATATATATTTTTGAATGAGAAATTAACTTGAGCTGTAAACTTTCACCTAAAGCACAATAAAAATAGAAAAAAAATGATTATGTGGCTACAAACACAGGTAAGACACAGTACCTTTCTCAAGGAGCTCACAGCCTGGTCGGAGAAACAGACAAGAAAACAGACAATTGCACTGGAGCTTGTGTTCCAGGCTCCAATGTGATGCTACGAAAACACAGAGGTTGTTGTTGTGTGCTGTCAAGTCAGTTCCAACTCATAGCGACCCTAAGGATAGAGCAAATGGGTCCATTTGTCCTGTTTAGGATCCACCCTATACCAGTATGACCTCATTAACATAACAAAACAAAACAAGAAAAACTCTGTTTCCAAAAAGGATCACATCCATAGGTACAAGGGCTACAAATTCAACACACACTTTTAGGGGAAAAAATTCAATTTGTCACAAAGGCTGTTGTAAATCAATGGTCCAAGGAAGATGTAAATACACAGAGCCATGGTCAAGGCCAGAGAGGAGACAACAGAAGTTGAGATGCTCGAGGGATACAATCGATGGGCTATGAGCATGACTGGAGGGGGACGCAGGACACTAAGCAAGATGGAAGAATCTAGATTGACCCCAAAGCTTACAACCAGGCAACTGGGTGGTAAGTGGCTTTCAGGGAGGCAGGAAACACTCCTGAGCTTTCGGACCCCAGCACATAACCACCAATGGAGCTGACTTATGAATAAGATCCTGGAGCTCTGGAATCACACGTCACTGGTGTTTTTAGGACTTGCCATTCTTGTAGCCAAAGAGCACCCTCTGCAAAGAAAATCATAGGAAAAATAAAGCATTTTATCAGGTCTCAGCATCTTTCAAACACCTGTCCTTCCTGACTCCATGCAACTCCTTAGTCGAAGTGGTAACAGGCGCCATGCATTATGTCATTACCATCTGTAGCCAAATAACTACATAACCACCAGAGGGCAATGAAAATGGCCATAAAAGCAAAGAGGGGTAATTATCTTCCCATTAGCGCCAGCTACAATAATATCAGCATGGAACAATTAGCATTCCTAACCTCAGAGTTAGGCTGTAGACTTCACCTGTCTCACAGGCCTAGACTGATGAAAAACATGGGGGTTAAGCAACAATAAGGCAGTCGTGCAGTGAAAGGCCGAGTGTTGACCATGTCTGTGGGTGGCCAGCCAAGCCGTGGGGTGGAAAGGCAGTGGGAGAATGCTGTTCTGATTGCCACTGCTTTGGCAAGTCCCCAGGCAGACAACAACGGATTCAGTTGCCCTTTCTTCCGGTCCCCAGGAAGTAAGCATTTGAGTGGGAGAAAAGCTACAGCAGTAACGACACCGCCAGTAGGGCCCTTTGCATTTGTATCTCTTTATTCTATCCATTACTAGGCAACCATTCTTTGTGCTTAAAACAACACGTCTTCGATCTTTGTAACACCTTATTCTTCTAAGTCACTGCTCGGGTTTCCAGTGTGCCAGGTGATATCTACCCTATTTATTTCTGTTTAGGTCAAACACAGTGAAAACCAGGCTCTTTGAACCTCCTGCCCCAGCCTGGTTTAGGGGCCTCTCCTCTGTGCTCAAGGAGCCCTGGTGGTACCATGGTTAAGCGCTTGGCTGCTAACCAAAATGTTGAACCCACCAGTGGCTCCACAGGAGAAAAGGCCTGGCGATCTGCTCCTGTAAAGATGACAGCCTAGGAAACCCCATAAGGCAGTTCTGCTCTGTCCTATAGGGTCGCTATGAGTCTTATCTATGTATGTAGCCACTTTCCTAGCACCTAGCACAGCACCTGACTTCATGGACAGCACTCTGACACCATTGAATAAATGAGTAGATGAATATGTGGATGCTTTCTCTGGAATTCAAATTTTGTGATTCAAAGAGTGTTTATTTGCTTTAAGGAATAAAACCAAACCAAACCAGTTGCCATTGAGTCTATTCTGACTCACGGCAACCCCACGTATGCAGAGTACAACAGCACTCCGTAGAGTTTTCAAGGGTGACCTTTTGGAAGCAGATTTCCAGGTTTTTCTTCTGAGGGGCTTCTGGGTAGGTTCGAACCACCAACCTTTTTGTAAGTAGTTGAGCACTTAAAGTGTTTGCGCCACCCGGGGCCTCCTGGCTTAAGGAATGTTGCTCTTGGCATTGCATGGCATCAAGTCAATGCCAACTCATAGCTACCCTGTATGGCAGAGTAGTACTGCTCTACACGGTTTCTTGGGCTTGTGTAATCTTTACAGGAGCAGATCAACAGGTCTTTTCTCTCATGGAGCTCCTGGTGGGTTCGAACAACTCCAGATGTTGTTGCTGTTATTATTAAGTGCCATCCAGTTTGTTCCAACTCACAGCCACCCCGTGTGTATCAGAACAAAACACTGCCTGGTCCTGCTCCATTCTCACAATCGTTATCCTTGAGCTCATTTTTTCAGCCACTGTGTCAATCCATCTCATTGAGGGTCGTCCTCTTTTTTGCTGACCCTCTACTTTACCAAGCATGTTGTCCTTTCAGATGGGTCAGGCTAATTTAGTAGACTTGTCATGAAGAATTAGGCACAGTGTAAGATCAACAGCATCCAGAGGACTGGCCTCTCTAATTGAGGAGGTTTGTTGTAGATGAGTCACCTGCAGATGGAAGGCTTTTCCACGTCTAGCTAGAAGCCTCATGTGGCAGAGACTTAGCTTAAAAACAAAAAACCATTGCCGTCGAGTCTATTTCAACTCATAGAGACCCTATAAGACAGAGTAGAACTGCTCCAAAGGGTTTCCAAGGAGCACCTGGTGGATTCAAACTACTGACCTTTGGGTTAGCAGCCATAGATAGCCCTTAACCACTATGCCTGACTTATCTAGGGGTCTGAAATCACAGAATCACTCTGAGCCATTACAGCACAGGCAAAGAAGGGGTGCTCCCTTCAAGTACCTGTGTTCAATACATTTGTGTTGCTGGGCCGGCTGACCCCGGACCTCTGGATTAGAACACTCTTGGTGGAGAAAGTAGGAGAGGTCCAGGCCCACAGCAGAAGTCTCTTCAGGCCTCCCAGAGAGCACTTTCACTCTCCGCCTTTCACAGAAATGATCTGGAAACAACCCATGGCGATTAGCCTGGAGTCCGATGTCTGTGCGTATAAAGTCTAAGAGTGCTCAGTCATCTCACCACAGATGCGCCAAGTAAACGTCAACGCTCTGGAGAGGGACAGAGGTTCACCACCACCCTGAGATTGGCCCAGTTCAGCCCCAAGTAGAGGCTGTTGATTGGTATGAACGCCTGGCCTAACTGAACCTTCCTCCTTGGCTTTGGCCATTGAAATACATTCAGTTCGTATCTTCCTCTTATGCAAATACCTTCAGCTTCAGATGAGAATTTGTCACCTTTAAAAGAGAAAATGGAAGTTAATTGTTTAAGTCATAAAGGGCGTACTTGAAGTTGAACCCAACCTGTCATGTGAAACTGCCATTAACCCTAACCCATTGTGTACCCTGGGGTATCTTATCTGCAGCCAAGGACAAAAAAAATAGTGCCTTATATGCAGGTGGAGCCCTGGTGGCACAGTGGTTAAGAGCTATGGCTGCTAACCAAAAGGTCGGCAATCTGAATCCACCAGCCACTTGTTGGAAACTCTATGGTCCAGTTCTGCTCTGACCTATAGGATTGCTGTAAGTTGGAATTGACTCCATGGCAACGAGTTTTGGGTATATGCAGGCAGTTGTACAGCCTGACATTAAAGAATAGAGGCTAAAGCCCAGAGCCTGAGAGAAATTTGTGGAAAGGCTTCCAAAAAAGAAAATAAATAGAATCAAATTATAAAACAACATTGTGTATAAATGCCGAAAATGTACCAAAAATAGAAAAACATGAGGGGGAATAGGCTCCATCCCCTACACATCTAGGGGAGCTCTCTCCTCTTCCAGTCCCATCAATGTTGCTCACTTTTTCACTGGGCTCACTGCCGCCGGCCATGCCCTCCTTCCATCCCTTCCCCTCTACACTGGCCAGAGTGTGTCTCTTCATGCTATCTTGCCATTTAAAGCCTTAGATACACAAAGCCAGGCTCTTCTCTGGGCACTCAGAGCCTTCTAGAGCCAGCCTAGCCTCTCTCCAGCCTCCCCCTCCCCACACCTCCCTCCACATACTCGGCTCACACAGAACTGTTTCACACTCTTTTAATTAGTAATCGCTGCTCTTCCAGTTTCCGGGACTGAAGCCCCCTCAGCAAAACTTTTAAAAAATCACCAACCTTTCCAAACCAAACCCGCTGCCGTCGAGTCGATTCCGACTCATAGTGACCCTACAGGGCAGGGTAGAACTGCTCCAGAGTTTCCAAGGAGCGCCTGGTGGATTCGAACTGCCAACCTTTACAGGCCCACTCAAATTCATGTCTCATCTCCTCAAGCTAAGTCATCAGTCCTTCTTTTATGCTTTCCTGACGCTCCTCACTGTCTGTATACCTGAGCTTTCTCATTATTTATATACTACATTCATACCTCATACTCTCACCAGGGTAAGAGTTCCTCAAAGCCACGGCCAGTGTTTTAGTCTTTCTTAAAACTCTCCTGCCTAGCTTGGTATTGTCACTTAATCAGTGCTCAACAAGTGTTTGATAAATGAATCAAGTAATCCGCAGCCTGACCTATACCCCACACTCAGGTACTTCTCTCAAGCATTCTGTATAGACTGCCTCTCCAAAATAGATGCTCACTGTTATGTCTGGCTCACACCTCAGCCTCATACTTCCATATATTTACGGTGCCTTTTAGGAGCAGTTGGTGGTGCAGTGGTAGAATTCCTACCTTCCAGGCAGGAGATCCAGAGTCAATTCCTAGTCAACGTACCTCATGCACGGCCACTACCCATCTGTCAGTGGAGGCTTGCGTGTTGCTTCTGATGCCGAAGACGTTTCAGTGGAGCTTCCATACTAAGACAGACTAGGAAGAAAGACCTGGCAATCTACTTCCAAAAATTAGTCAATGGAAAAAACCACAATGGAACATTGTCTAATCCCTAAATGATCATGGGGATGGCACAGGACTGGGCAGCGTTTTGTTTAGCTGTGCATGGGATTCCCATGAGTTGGGAAGCAACCACAGCTACAACAACAACAATGGTGCATCCCACACACAATCTGTACTCACATTGCAGGAAATAAGCTTCTCAAAGACTGTATAACATGGAGCACCAAGCAATGAACATGGTTGTCTAATCAATACAATTTAATGAGGCCGATGACTTGTTTATTCTGCCATTCGATTCTGTGGATGAATAAAGAGATAATGGTGCACAGGGTCAGAGGCTGGTCTGCATTTAAGGCAATCCACTTGCTGGAGAGGTGGTGACTTGGTTCCACTCACTGCCTTCCTGCAGTCTGTCTCCATCTGCTCCTGGCGGCTGGTCCCTTGGATGCACAATGACCTCATTGGAGTGCCCCATTTGGGGGAGGGCTGATTAGTGACCCCCAGAACAGGAAACACGCTGTGACACCCCCTGCCATAGAGCCAAAGACCCTGCCCAATGTGGGGCAGACCCTGTGCTTCAGAATAGAGCCATGTGGACAACTGAGGTGTAATTCAGCTTAAATCCAGAGGAACAATAACAAGAGCTTTTCCTTTGTTCGGGCAGCTCCACGGGCAGATTATCTAAGCAATTAGAGGTTAATTATTGTCTACTTCAGAAGGGGGGAAGTGTCAAAACGGGGTCAGCAGAAGCAGTGACATGGTGGATAATTTATTGGGTGTGGAGTGGCTGTTTTTCTCTCTTCAGGCCTTTTGTGAGAGAAACATCCAAATACCACAAGAACATCCCCAGGGAACCGCAGGGTGGCAGGGGCCCAGGATGTGGAAGCATAATTGCCTTTTATCTACTTCTGATTCAGGCTTTATCATATCTTTTGGCTCCCCAGGCATTCTGTAACAGAGGAGTTCACGGTGTTCCAGCGCCAAAGTCCATTTCTGCTGGCACTGCTGAGACTGGGAGCCTGCTGCCGGCCTTGGGGTTGCCAGAGCCTCCCCGCCCTTCCCCTTCCTCCCAGGCTTCAGAGCCTGGGCCAGCGGCCATTTTCATGTAACACCAACCAGCATTCTTCCTAAATTCTTTGGGGGCTCCAGCCTTTCCTCATTTCATTTCAGGCTGATTTCTTCTGGGCTCTATGCCCGTGGGAGACTTGCAAGGCTAGTGATAAACAAGGAGTCCTCATGGTAAAGACGAATTTTGCCTTTATTGGAGAGAGGGTGGGGCTTAAGGGGGTTTTGTAAACATCCATTCATCTACTTTTTTTTTTTAAACATCCATTCATCTAGTTATTATTTCAGTAAAGCTCTATGGTGTTCGGCTGGCTTAATGAACAGAAAGTTTCAACCCTGAGGTAGCTCACAGCTGAGAGAAATATAGATTAGAAACCAGAGAAGTGCCATGAGATGCTTAGAAGATCAGAGATCATTCCACTTGGGGCTTCAGTGGTAGACTTCTTGCCTTCCATGTGGGAGACCGGGGTTTGATGCCCAGTCAATGTACCTCATGAATAGCCACCACCCTTCTGTCAGTGGGGGCTTGCACGTTGCTGTGATGCTAAACAGGCTTCGGCATTTTAAAATCCTTCTGTCAAGACCTCTCGTGGTTGAGTAGGTAAGGTCATGCTCATTTCTAATTCAGAGGATCATGGGAGGAAACTCAGTTCTAAAATCTGAGCTTTGGGCCTTCTCTGGAGCAAGTGTAAGTATTTATCAGCTCCTATCTCACTTTGAAGGAGCCCTGGTGAGTCAGTGGTTAAGTGCTCAGCTGCTAACCAAAAAGTCGGCAGTTCAAATCCACCAGCAGCTCTGCAGAAGAAAGATGTGACGGTCTGCCCCCATAAAGATTATAGCCCAGGAAACCCTATGGGGCAATTCTACTCTGTCCCATAAGGTCGCTATGAGTCAGAATCAACTCAAAGGCAGTTGGTTTGGTTTTGGCCTCACTTTGAATGAGGACACTGGTAGTTCAGTGGTAGAATTCTTGCCTTCCATGAAGGAGACCCAGATTTCATTCTTTGCCAATTCCCAGTCAGTGCACCCTGGTGGCGTAGTGGTTAAGTGCTACAGCTGCTAATCAAAGGGTCGGCAGTTCAAATCCGCCAGGCGCTCCTTGGAAACTCTATGGGGCAGTTCTACTCTGTCTATAGGGTCGCTGTGAGTCGGAATCGACTCGACGGCACTCGGTTTGGTTTGGTTTTGATGGCACTTTATACACAGCCACACCCATCTGTCAGTAGAGGTTTGTGTGTTGCTGGTCACTATGAGTTGGAATTGCCTCGACAGCAACTAACAACAACAATATGATATTGAACAAGTTTCAGCAGGTTTTCCAGACTAAGAAGACTAGGAAGAAAGGCCTGGCAATCTGCTTCTGAAAATCAGCCAATAAAAACCATATGGATCGCAACGGTCTGATCCACAACTGATCATAGGGGATAGCCCAGGACCAGGAAGTGATGTGTTCTATTGTGTGTGGGGTCACCATGAGTCCGGGACTGACTCAATGGAAGCTAACAACAGCAACCTCACTTTGAAACAAGGATGGGTGACAGATGGCATCGTAGGTGGAACTCAGCCACTCCTCTGCATAACTCTGTGCACTCATTTTCCTCCTTCTCCTTCTCTTTCTCTCCCGTTGTCTCCTTTCTCTTCTTTTCCCCCTTCTCTCTTTCTGAGGACTTTAACCTCACAAACGTACATACCCCTAGCATCTGACACTTCTCCTTTGCTCCTAGGCTGCATTAAACCCAAACTCCAGAATGTGGCATGGGTAGGGGGAAGGGGAAGAACAGGACTAGCACAGATGTCTGTGTTCAGATTGTTGACAACTCCATTCCACACTTGCCAGAGGTAAGTGAGCTGAACCAGCAACTCAGGCCTGGGCCATAAGCAGCAAGGGACCCAAGAAAGGAACACCCTTTGCCTTGTCTGGTTTGAACTGAAGAGCTTCAAAGAGACACTCAACTTTGTGTGGGGCAGACACAAGGCCTGGAAATTGGCTTAGGTTCCACATTGCTGCAAAGCCACAGAACCAAAGCAGAAAGGCAATGTGGGCTTATTACCCAGGCCATGCAGAAAGGCTTGCTTATCCCCAGTGTCAGCTTCCCCACATGCTGCTCAGGGCAGTGACCCTTGACCGCCCCTGATTTATGGAACCAAAGGAGAAAAAACAGCAGGCCCTTAATGTCAAGGCGAGGAGGAGTACAGCTTGGCCAGAAAAGGAGCTGAGAATGTTCTCTGGGACAGAGCACGTGACTGGCATTCTCAGGCCTGTGGGACCAGGAGCCAATTCCAGTAGGAGGTGTAAGAAATCCAAAGTCGGCTGTATACTCCCCACATTTAAAATGTCAAGAACAAGGCAGGGAATAACGTGAGGGGAAGAGTGCCTTCTGTTTTGTAGGAGGCAGGTTACAAAGGGTTAGAAGCACACCTTTGCTTTCATGGGTCTTCTTGCTTTCAAGTCCAATCCTCTGTCTCCTGGAACCCACCCTCCCTGGGAATCAAGGAGAACCGGTTGGAAAATGGTCTCTAAGAACCTGATTCCACCCCAGGGAGTTCTGCTGATATCTTCCCAAACTCCAGAGAAAGCTGCCACTGCTGCTGTTGAAAGAGAAATTTAGAGAGCGTTCCATCCGAGGCCCGTGGCATGAGCATGTGCACTTAGGCATGGTTTGCCTGGCCTGAAAGGTAAGGAGGAGTAGCTGACTCAAATCTATGTGGTCAACAAAACATAAGATAAAATGACAAGAAAGTTGTTATGGAGTGAATCGTGCCCCCCCACCAAATATGTGCTGTAAATCCTAACCCCTTCACCTGTGGTTATAATCCCATTGGGAACAGGTTTTCTTTGTTATGTCTGTGAGGCAGTATTAGTGTAGATATGTCTTAAGCCAATCACTTTTGAGATATAAAATGAGCACAGAAGTAAGCAGAGGTGGGAGTAGATGCCAAGCCACAGGAAGATCACCAAGGAGGCAGGGAAAAAGGACCCAGATCTGACAGAGAGGGAAAGCCTTCCTCCAGAGCCAGCACCCTGAATTTGTACTTCTAGCCTCCTAAACTGTAAGAAAATAAATTCTTGTTTGTTGAAAACACCCACTTGTGCAGCACTAGATAACTCAGACAGGGTTCCAAGCTTTCTTCAACCTGGCATTGTTTTGAAAGAAAACCGAGCTCTCCTCCATTCCTCTCATCAATGCAGCCCTGATGCAGGGGCCTTCCTGATTTAAAAAAAAAAACAAAAAAATATGTGCCCAGAGTAGAACTGTGTTCCATGGAGTTTTTAATGGCTGGTTTTTCAGAAGTAGGTCTCCAGGACTTTCTTCCAAAGAGCCTGCGGGTGGACTTGAACCTCTGCCTTTCCATTAGCAGCCAAGCACATTAACCATCTGCGCCACCCAAGAACTCTCTCTTGGATTTCCAGGAGAGATTTCTCCAAGCCGAAGAATTCTGTAACGTTTATACCGGAGCAGCAGCCTTCCTGCACAATGGCTGAAAGGAGGAAGGCCCGAGCTCAAGGGCACAGCTGCCTCTCCCAGCAGGCCCAAGGCTGGGCTGAAAGCCGGCACATAGGAGGCATCCTGGCAGGCAGGAATCGGGCCATTGCCTTCATGTGGATTTCACCAAAGGCAAACCCTGAAATAAGATCTGGGTGCACATTGTTTATTGGGAATGTGACCCAGGAAACACAGTGAGGGATTCAGGAAGGGAGAGGGAAGAAAAGAAAGGCAATAAAGGGTGCATTCATGAGCAGAATGCTGCAAGAATTGGGGGTTCACTCCCACTGGGGCCCCTCTCAAAACTCAGTAAAACACCCTCATTTAGTCCTATGGGTGGACAAGGAACTTTGGATATTTTTTCACCAGCTCTCATCCTTCATTGGTTAAGGGTTGCTACACACACACACACACACACACACACACACACGCCAGTTGCCATCAAGTAAACGCCAACTCATGGAAACCCCACGTGTTTCAGAGGAGAACTGAGCTCTGCAGGGTTTTCTTTGGTTGATTTTTCTGAAGTAGATCACCAGGCTTTTCTTCCGAGGTGTCCCTGGGTAGACTTGAACCTTCAACATTTCCGTTAGCAGCAAAGCGCATTAACCCTTGCACCACCCAGGGAGTCCAAGGGCTCCTCTGGGCACCATTAAGTTTGGAGCTTCTCTGTCCTGTTCCGTGCAGGGGCTCAGGAAATTCCTGTGGCCAGAGAAGGCCCTCAAGCAGAGATGCAGATGCCTGAGGTAGGAAGCCATGGATGTGTCCACAAAGCTGCAAATGACCTCCAAGTGGGTCTGTTCCATCCATCTGTAACAGTCATCATGGCAGTAATGGCTCCTCCTTATCTGTGTTGTGATCCATTGGGCTTTCGTTGGCTGATTTTGTAGGTTGCCAGGCCTTTCTTCCTAGTCTGTCTTAGTCTGTATACATAAGCCCACACACACTGCCATAGTTGCTCTCCCTCCTCCTCTGCACTCCTCTCTCCGCGGCCTTGTAAACAGTGAGCTCCAAAAGGCCTCACTCTACAGGCAAGTGGAAGCAGAGCTTGCAGTCTCTCAGGCCCCTGGCCTCTACAACTCAAATCCAAGCCAGCTTCCAACTGCCTCCCAGCAGGAAGGGCTGGGACTTGTGTTTGCCATTTTACTTAAGCCCTGCTGAAGAGCAGCAAGGAATAACGGAAAAAGTAGCAGCAGATGGCAGGAATTTGAGGTTTCTTGCCTCAAGTCTGCCAGTAATTTTCTCATTTGATACTAAGGAGATTAACAAAACTTCTAGAACTCAGTTTCCCCCTTGGTAAACCAGGAGTCGTAACGCCTGCCCCATTTACCTCTAAGAGTTTTGTCTAGGGTCAAAGGAGACAATTCATGTACACAGAATCACCTTCAGATGTAAGGCGTGTTTGTGGCAAAGCCGACCTCTCCTCAGCCTTGGCCTAATTACGCTGGTTTTAGGTCCTGAGGCATAGGCCTAGCTCCCTGACTCTCAAAGATCCTCTTTGCAGTTACCCTCCCTCACCACTGCCAGAGTAGCGTCCCATTCTGGGAGGGCAGAATGTTCTTGGGTCTACAAGAAACTAGGCCTTTGTTGAAATCGGTCCAGGTGGACCAAGTCCAGGGCCAGGCCACTCCCAGGTGGCACAGGAAGTCCTCTTGGGATGAATAGAGCAGACTTACTTGCTGCCTGGGTGTTACCTCGCCCCTCCAGTCTCTTTGTTTCACTCTGTGCTAAAAGGCAAATTCCTGGATGACTATCCAGAGTGGTGGATGGGGCAATGCAACTTCCCCAAAACGTTGAAGAGGCACTAGAGAGAGCGCCAGCTACCTGTGCTTGGAATGTGTCACTAAGGCCAACGCCTGTCAACAGAGAAACAAGTGTTGGCTGGATCTGACCCCTCCAGCTAAACCCAGGAGCCAGTCAATCAGGGAGACTGTCCTAAAGGGTGAACAGGGTGCTGCAGGACTGGAAAAACCGAGCAACTCTGGAAGAGGATCCAGGTGTTATCATACAATCAGATACTGAGGGTAATGCTCAAGTCCAAAACAATGACATACAATACCCGTTGTAATAGTCACTTGGCCTCCGCCACATCCCGGGGAGTGGGGGGCGGGGTGCTGAACCCTTCCACACAGGCTAGGGAAGAAAAGCTCTCACCATCATTCAGTTACAAACAATGGATGCAAAGTGACTCCCCGGGACAGAGACATGTTGTTGGTGGGGGAGGGGCTTAAGAGAGGATCTACTCAGTTCCCAGAAGAAATTGCCCCCTAAATCTGAAGAATGCTAATAGAGAGAAGCCACTGCTCCAGTTCCCTTTTAGGCCTCCTGCCTCCTGCCTGAACAGAGTTGTTCTTGGCACTTGGAAGTAAATGTGAGGAGGGAATCAAAACAGGACGCCTGAGAAAGGAATCCAGAAGGAATCTGAAGGCAGGGCCGTGGTGAGAAGGAACAAAGAAAGATGGATTGATGACGGGAACACAGATTAACTGTACCAGAGGGGATGGTTCTTAGCTCTTACAATAGGGATACGAAAAAGCGTTAAGTGCTTGGAGATGTGGCTGGGTAAGCTGAGCTGCAGAGACACAGACATGCCCTGGCTCTCTGAGGGTGAGGAGAAAGGCACCAACCCTGCAGTGGGTAGCCACAGGACAGGCTTCTAGAAGCAGAAGCCCCAGTCCTTGCCAACATCTCACCCCAATCAGCCAGGCTTCATTTTGTGATGCAAAAGCTCTCTTCCTGGGGAACAACAAACAAAATACAGGTAGTCCCTGACTTCCCAAGGGGTTCTCTTCCAACAACTCTGTTGTAAGTTGAATACCTCATTTTTTTTTCCTCATTATTTCTGCCTTTTATTATCTTTATAAATCCAATCTTTATTTATCTTTGTGGGTTGGAAGCATTACATATAAACTTACATATATATTTTTAACACCTACATATATAAAGTAGCCCTGGTGGCATAGTGATTAAGAGCTTGGCTGCTAACCAAAAGGTCAGCAGTTCAAATCCACCAGCAGCTCCTTGGAAGCCCTATGGGGCAGTTCTACTCTGTCCTATAGGGTTGCTATGAGTCGGATAATGTAACAATAATATAATAATAATAACATACATAAAAAACCACACAAATCATAAAAGTTTACTCTGATAGTGAAGAACTGGATGAAGGTATTTTGTCAGCTGCAGTAATAACTCCACTTGTGGAAGGTTCTGGATCATCTGGATTATCCCTGGGAATGCGGATGGTGTTTCTAGTCAGAAAATTAGAGAGTTGTCTGTATGCTCCTCTTCTTTTTTTCTTCATATATTTCGTGGTAACATCTCACTGCTTCCTAAATATCCTATCGACTTTAGCAATGCGATCAAGCGTTTGGGCCCATGTTTTCAAACAACTGAAGCTCCTGATTTAGTTTAGAAAACTAAATCTATACAGCAGTGTTTTCAACAGTAAATCATAAAACTGAACATCTGCTAATAAAAATCTGAGAATGATAACATCAGCAAATTACATCATGTTGCAACACCGTCTGTAGTAAACATTACTAACAATAAGATGTACCAAAAAAAGACAGTCATGAGTGTGTTTCATTGTAACTGAAATACGTCCTAAATTGGGAACTACCTGTCGTGAAACATGGCAGAGAAAGTTTGAGTGTTCTTTTCACTTCACTTTCAATAAAACAGGAGCTGCCTGTGGGGGTGGGTATCTCCGGATGGTACAAACTGTTAAGGGGCTTAGCTGCCAATTGAAAGACTGGAGATTCACATGCACCCAGGGATGCCTCGGAAGAAAGGCCTGCCAATCTACTTCCAAAAAATTAGCCACTGAAAACCCTATGGAGCACAGTTCTACACTGATACATGGGGCTGCCATGAGTTGGAATCAGCTCCACAATAACTAGTTGGTTGGTTGGTTGTACTCACTGGGACTTTGGTGAGCTTGATGACCGGCCGGATTATTCAGAAGAATTTCTTCACTGCCAAAGGGCAGGCAACGATTGGGCACCAGCTTGTTGTTGTCCAGCCCTTTGTGCAATGAGACTGTAGATTACAGGCAGAAACACCAGGTTCCTCTCAACTGGTTCTACGTCTAATCCCTAGTGCCCAGGTGCAAACTCCCCAAGTCGATAGCATTTGGGTAGATAACACTCCGTTCTCTGCCATGGCAGAAGCAGATTCGTTACAGACACTGCACATTCCTGCTAAAGGCGCCGCTGTGTCCGCATGAGTCACCAGGCAAGATGGCTGCATTTGTCCAACTTTGACATCCCTTTACTTAGAGAGGACCCATATAGGCTAATACCCACTGTTCAAGCAAACGCCTTTCTCCCAGTGGTTTGAGGCAGTTTAGGAGCTGCTGGCTCATTTCTCATCAGGTTGCTTGGAGGGAGAACAAAAGGTGGGGAAAGAGGAAAGGCAGACACTATTATTTGATTTTATATGGGAAAACTAAGGTTCACACAAAACCTAAAGTGAAATGGATAGATATTTAGTCAGATTCTATTCACGGAAAAGCCAAATTTTGCTATTCTGACTCCTAAATGGACTATTTTCTTGACCAACAATTTCACACAGCTGTTCTAACACAGTTGTTTTGAAACGAACAAAAAAAAAACAACCTCAAAAACAACCCACTGCTGTCACATCAATTTCAGTTCGTAGGGACCCTATAGGACAAAGCAGAACTGCCCCATCTGTAAATCTTTACGAAAGCAGACTGCCTCATCTTTCTCCCATAGAGTGGCAGGTGGGTTCGAACCACCGACCTTTTGGTTAGCTGCTGAATGCTTTAATCACTGTGCCCACCAGGGTTCCTTTTTATTTGTGGAATAGCTGCCTAAAAACAGGTGAGGCAAAATGCAAACTCTATTTTCTGTGTGTAACTTATTTCCTGCCCCTCATTGCATCTCTGACTCTTGCCCCATCTCTGAACTTGACTTTCTTTGAACTTGAACTCTGACTTTTTGACTTCAGAGGACTCCCAACCTTTCTCTAGCCCTATTGCTGTTGTTAGGTGCCATCGAGTTGACTTTGACTCATAGTGACCCCATGTGACAGAGTAGAACTGCCTCATAGGGTTTTCTTGGCAGAAATCTTTACTACAGCAGGTGGCCAAGGCTTTCTCCCAAAGAGCCACTGGGTGGGTTTAAACTGCCAATCTTTCAGTTGGCAGCCGAGCACTTAACTGTTGCTCCACCAGGATTCTGTCTCTCCTTGCAATTCTGATCCTCATCTCATCCCTGACCATCGTCTGATCCCTGATATTTCTCCCATGTGGAACCTTTACCAACCCCTGCCCTTACCTGTCCCTGACCCATATGCCCTCGATTACTGGAGGTAGGGTTGACAATGGAGTGAAGGTCCGAGTTGGAGTGAAGCTCGGAGACAGACTGGAAATGCCCAGTATACTCATCATTTACTTAATTTTAAGAAGCTGACTATGTATTGGCTGAATTTTGGAGCCAAATCAGAATAACCTAACATTGTAATAGCTGCAATAAAGTGGCTCTATTAAAATAGCTGCATCCAAAGAACCGAGAGGCAAGATGTCACGCACTTCTGGCACCTGACGTTGGTCCTCTTTTGCATGGCCAAGCCTTCTGCTCTGCTATATTCTGGTGTGTGGTTCCTCAGAGCAGGCGCCAACACCACAGCCGCTTTGTATCCTGCTGTTCCCAGTGAAGGCGACGTAGGTGTCACAGATGAGAACTCATCCAGAAGCTGAACAGAATGCTAATGGCATGGCCACATTGTTTCCCCCTCCCCTGAGACAGCCAGGCTGGCATCCTTCCTCTCCCAGCCTTCTCCCAGCGCTCATCTACCCACAAGCTCTGGTTGGGTCAAAAACGCAATTCTTTGATGGTGCCAGACAGCCAGATGATGCTGGAAAGAAGAAAGCAAAAGCAAAAGCAGAGTTCTAAATTAAGCACGAGCCTCATTTATGAAAATAAATATCCACAGCCTAGCAACGTGCTCACAGCTCAGCTTCCCTCTCTAATGAAACCTCTGTGGCCAGAGCTGGGATGACACAGCCTTCAGAGCCCCACACCCATAGGCACCTCCCTGTGCATAGGCCTCATTTGGAGAAAGCTGACATAGTTATCAAATGTCCGGTGTGTGCCATGTACTAACCTGGGTACTGGACGTTCAATGGCAAATATAACAGACATGGTCTCAAGGACGGACTTGCATTTAAATAGAACAGCCAAGGGAGCTTCATCTCTTTTCGCTTCAGGTATATTACATACTGCCAAGAGTTCACAGGTGGTCAGGGCTGTTATGGATTGAAATGTGTCCTCCAAAAATGTGTCAACCTGGCTAGGACATGATTCCCAGTATTGTGTGATTGTCTACCATTTTGTCGTCTGATGTGATTTTTCTATGTGTTATAAATCCTACCTCTATGATGTTAATGAGATGGGGTTAGAGGCAGTTATGTTACTGAGCCAGAGCTCAATCTATGAGATTAGGTTTTGTCTTAAGTCAATCTCTTTTGAGATATAAAAGAGAGAAGTGATCAGAGAGACAGGGGGCATCATACCACCAAGAAAAGAAGCACCAGAAGTAGAGCTCATCCTTTGGACCAGGGGTCCCTGTCCTTAGAAGCTCCTAGACCAGAGGAATTTGATGACAAGGACCTTCCTCCAGAGCCAACAGAGAGAGAAAGCCTTCCCCTGGAGCTGGCACCCTGAATTTGGACTTCTATTTTCCTAGACTGTAAGAGAATAAATTTTGTGTTAAAGCCAACCACTTGTGGTATTTCTGTTATAGTAGCACTAGCTAACTCACATAGGGCCTTACTAAGTTTGGGAAGCTGTGGCTCCCTCTGCCCCTTGAGAGCCTGGCCCTTGATTAGCCTTAAATGACAAGGTCAAATGGATCAACCTCATCTGAGGTTGAATGGAAGATACAGTGTGGTTCCGCCTTGACTTTTGGGAGTGTCAAGAGCTGAGCCAAGCTGGGCAGAGCTGAGCTGCCAGGAATCAGAGCAATCAGTTAAGACAATAAGCCAAAATGAAAGTCTTTAATGGCTTATTGAGACTGTATAAGCACGAGACTTAACAGGAGAAAGTGCTGGCTTCCCCAATATTCCATTTTTGCCGATGGAACAGCATCAGCGAGGGTCAGATGGATCAGCACTGATGGGGGAATTATCTCATTGCCAAGGGAACCCCTGGACCAAAGCCTTCTGCAGTTTTATGGGACAGGGGAAGGGAGCGGGGAAAGGCTAGCAGGGATGGGAAAGTTCTGAGTACCGACTGAATGGAGAAAAATGTCTCCAAGGCCGCCTGAAAAACAGAACCAAACCCGATTCTGACTCGTAGTGACTCCATGTGTGTCGGAGTAGAATAGGATTTTCTTGGCTGTAACCTTCTCGGACGCAGATTTCCAGGTCTTTCTTCCGTGACACCACTGGGTGGGTTTGAACCACCAACCTTTAGGTTAGGAGTTGAACACAAACCACGTATTCTACTTGCGTCCCATAAAGTCTTTGCAGGGGCACGTGAGGAAAGCTTGAGACAAGGGCCCCCCAAAAGGAGGCCTCCATATGGAGGTGCCTGAGGTAGGAATGCAGACACACTTGCACGCATGACTAGCCAGGATGCCTGAGTCCTTCATGACAGCTCCCTCCAGAGCCTGCAATGTATTGGCTGTGCACCGAGTCTGGCTGGGGAGGCAGCTGGGAAATTTACCTGAGGTCTGCCAGGTAAATTACCTGTATTTAGGCCCGAAAGGTCACACATAGTTTTTCAGCCAGGAGCCAGACTCCTCAGTTGGAAGGGTCACTGTGGTTCCACCTTGACTCCTGGGAGCAGTTGTTTTCTGTGAGGACTGCATATATTCTCCAGCAATTACAGAGGGACTGTTCCAGGACAACATGTCAAAGTCGTGAACCACCATCTCAGAGCAGAGCCCCTGGGTTATAATGTTGAAAAGATCAGAGAAATTGGCCCACCGCACTATTCAGAAATCTGAATAGTGGCCAGAAACAGTAAAACCACATCCATGTCAGTGAGGAGAAGTTTCTTAATTAAATTCAGATGTACAAGAATATATTACAGGCCTATTTTTGGAATAAAGATCTGTAAGGGACCAAAAAAAAAAAAAAAAAAAAATCTAAACAGCAGCAAAAAGGCACAATGGCATCCAGCTTCAGACAACAGCATGGCTGAAAAGCCTGGGTCCTCCTAGACCCCTAGGTCATTTCAAGCCTGCAGCTTCCCAGACCACTGAAGCCACCACATCAGAACATTCAGGAAGAGACGCCCTGGCAGTGACCCGATTGGTGATATCACCATAGAGGACACGAGGCTTGAGCAGAGAGCAGCCCCATCAGAGGGTAAGAACACAGACTGGTCAGGCTACCACCAAATCTACAGGCACATCTCTCTGGTGGCTGTAAGGGAGTCCCTCTGTCGTGGATTAAATTATATCCCCCCGAAAACGTTTATGTCAATTTGGGCCATGATTCCCAGTATTATGTGGTTGTTCTCCATTTTGTGATTGGAATTCTATGTTCAAGAGGATCAGAGTGGGATGTAACACCCTTACTAAGGTCACATCCCTGATTCAGTGTAAAGGGAGTTTCCCTGGGGTGTTGCCTGCACCACATTTTATCTTACAAGAGAGAAAAGGAAACAGAAACAGAGTTGGGGACCTCATACTACCAAAAAAGCAGAGCCGGGAGCAAAATGCAGCCTTGGGACCTGAGGTTCCTGCGCTGAGATGCTCCCGGACCAAGGGAAGACTGATGCATCACAAGGACCTTCCTCCAGCGCTGACAGAGAGAGAAAACCTTCCCTGGAGCTGGCGCCCTGAATTCAGACTTCTAGCCTACTGGACTGTGAGAGAATAAACTTCTCTTTTTTAAAGCCATCCACTTGTGGTATTACTGTTATAGCAGCACTAGATGACTAAGATGCCCTATCTGAAACAGGTGAACAATGTCATCCACAACCTCAGACCTCTGGTCCACCATGGTAACACACAGTGTATCCTATCAATCCCTAATGCTCCTTGCCCAGGGCTCCCACTTCTGAAATGTCTGCTCAGTGATGCAACCACACTGACCCCTACTCTCTATAGAGGTTATGGGGATTCCTGAGCACAGGGTCCAAGACTCAGCTCTGTGATTTTAACTACTTGGAAACTCAGTTTCCTCAGACGTAAAATGGGGAGAATAGGAACTATCCTATCTACCTTCCAAGGCTGTATAAGGATCAAATGAAGCACTATATGTTTAAGTGCTTCTCAACCTGCAACATATTGTTCTATGTTGAAATGTATATATGTTGTAAAGGTATACAATGGAAGTTTGCTTTTTATATGAGGAATGAGACTCCCAATGTCACAAATGTTTAGAGTGCCACCTGGTTCTCAGTGTTTCAGGATTGGTGGTTCAGTGGTAAAATTCTCCTCTTTCACAAGAGAGACCCGGATTCAATTCCTGGCCAAGGCACCTCAAGCTCAGCCACCACCTACCTGTCAATGGAGAATTGAGTGTTGCTATGATACTATACTGAACAGGTTTCAGTGGAGCTTCCAGACTAAGATCAACTAGGAAGAAAGGCCTGCCGATCTACTTCACAAAATTAGCCAGTGAAAACTCTGTGGATCACAAAGGTTCAATCCCATTGTGCATGGGGTCCCCATGAGTTAGGGATCAACTCAATGGCAGCCAACAACAACACCACTCATAACCACATTTTTTGTCAAGGCTCCTAGCCTATTCCCTTTGCTCCCATACCAAAGACTTAATATTTTAAAATGTTTTTGTAACATTTTCTCTTCTCTCACAATCCTTAGAAAAGTGCTGGAATTCTAGAACATATGAGATGATTTAGAGGCTTAGGTAGCCCACCCCACCACTTTACAGGTGAAAACACAGTAATCAGAAATGTCAGGCACTCACCTGAAGTCATGTTGTCCTCTGCTCCCTCACAGCCTTTGCTGGCTGTCCTCCAGTGGGCCTTTGAGGACCACAGCTAAGGTAGGTGCCCTCCCCAACATAGCCACATTTCTGCACTTTTGAATGCATAAATACCACTTAAGCCAGGTAGGATGTGGGGAGGGGCAAGGAAGAGGGTAGGAGGTTGAGGACAAGTGGTTATTAAAGAATGGCATTGTCAAAGATTAAAATCTCCTACTCAGTAGTGAAAGGAAAGGAGTTTTATTGAGGATAATACAGCTCAAGCTGGGAAGCACTAATTAAATGTACAAAGCAGTCTGCTGTTCTAGTGAAGACAGGAGTATATGTGCAAAGAGAACAAAGGAAAAGTAGGAGGTTAGTTTGACTGATTATAGATAAGATAGTTTCAGTTTGAATTCCTTTGAAATGTAAAGGTCAGCCTCTTGGCTAGGAGTGAGTGAGTTTCCTCCTAAGTGAGCAGCACCAGCTGATTCAGTTACACATGATTGCACTCATGAACACATTTTCCTAGAAACAAATTGTTTACATCTTGACACATTCTTCCCATGAACAAATGGTTTACATCCTGAACTTTTGCTTCCTGAGAATGTGTTAGCCCTGTTATTCTTGTCTGACACAAGTGCCTCCAGTTTGAAACTTTTTGTTTACATTTCCCGCTTTTGATTGAGCATCTGCTAGGGGGTGCTGATCACTTGCAATGGAGCATCCTTTCTCCTGCAAGGACTTTGTCTGTTTTCTTGAAGAGCTTTGGTTAATAAAAAATTATTTTCTTCACCTTGTTGAGCTAATAAGCCTCATCTTCAGGGTGAGTAGATTTTATGGGGACCATCTTAACAGACAAGGCCACATTTGAAGAACATTTCTCAGTCAGGACAGAATGATAGAGGTCAAGATGAAACATATCTAGGGAAACAAAAGGGAGGTGATTAAAGAACACAACCATCAGTGAAAGCCTTTGAAACCAGCATGATTTTATGTGAAGGTCAAATGGTTTTGAAGTGGAGCATTTCATGGCTAAAATGTGTTGAACTAAAGCAAAACATCATTTTATAATTACAATAAGAGAAATCATGAGGAATATAAAAACTTCAAAATGAAGTAGCAATTTTTTCCACCACCCACCCCGAGAGGAAAACTAATTACTTATCATATCAGTTAAGGAAGGAACAGGATCACTAAGATGAGATACCACACATTTGTGTATGATTAACATGGTGAGTAATATTAGCATTGTTGTCAGCAATACAAACACAGCAATCAGATTTTATTATGGCACATCTGACTCCTTGGGCTGCAGTAAGAATGTAAAAGGCCATTCTGTTTTGAAGCACTGCTTTTCTAATCAGATACCAGATATCAGATGTGTGGCATTGGGTAAATCTGCTGCAAAAGACCTCCTTAAAGTGTTGAAAAGCAAAGATGTCACTTTGAGGAATAAGGGGCATCTGAGCCAAGCCATGATATTTTCAATCATCTCATATGTGTGTGAAAGGCAGACAATAAATAAGGAAGACGAAAGAAGAATTGATGCCTTTGAATTATGGTGTTGGCGAAGAATATTGAATATACCATGGACTGCCAGAAGAAAGAATAAGTCTTCTTGGAAGAAGTGCCCTTTGGAAGTGAGGATGGCAAGACTTTGTCTCATGTACTTTGGACATGTTATCAGGAGGGACAAGGAGAAGAACATCATGCTTCATAAGGTAGAAGGTCAGTGAAAAAGAGGAAGATTCTTGACGAAATAGATTAACACAGTGACTGCAACAATAGGCTCTGACACAGCAACAATTGGCAGGATGACGCAGGACCAGACAATGTTTTGTCCTGTTGTTCATAGGGTTGCTATGAGTTGGAACCGACTAGACAGCACCTAAGAACAACAACAAACTTTTCTCGTGATTGCTATTTCAGTATTGATCTCTTGAAGCCCACGGACACTTGTCATTTAGGGCAGTTTGTATATATTTGGTTAATATTTGTACACGTGCCATAACATCTTTGAGTCCTATCTGAGATGTAAATATTACTGTTAAATGATCAAGCCAATGAAACACTGAACAAGACCATTGAGCTCTTAATATGGTACCTTATCTGGTAAATGGAGTTCAATTGAAATATGTCTTTGAGTCCAGCTCAGACCCAGAGTGCATCTTCCAATCCAGCATAGTCGGAGCCAGGGCCAAAGGTTAGTTCCACATGATCAACAAGTGCCATTAGGGGCTGACCGATAGATACCTGAGCATTGTAGTCAGTCAATGGCAAACCAATCAGTAGCTTGTAAGGGTATAACAGATGCACATTCAGACACTGGAAGCCAACCCATAGGCTGGTGACAGCTGGGTTATTCATATGTGTGTGGCTAGATTGTTCCCAACAAAGGAGAGCAATCTGACTTAGCATCCCCTTTTAGGGAGTTAACCAGATGAATCCATCCCAT
The DNA here is from genome assembly GCF_030014295.1 of Loxodonta africana. NCBI lineage: Eukaryota > Metazoa > Chordata > Mammalia > Proboscidea > Elephantidae > Loxodonta > Loxodonta africana. The sequence goes on from NC_087358.1 coordinate 63,349,489, forward strand.
AGTTGTTTATATGGACCAAAGAGCACTGTTTGTGGGTTTGGATAGTTCTTTAGCTAGCTCTTTTTGGGCAGCTTTATTTAGTAAAGTAATGGTTATGTTAAGACTAAAGGTTAACTTATGGCCTGGGTTTTGTTCATATCCAAAAGGAGCGCATTTATAAATGAAAAATCTAGCAATAGTGATTTTCTATAGTAATGAGCTATTTCTCCATTGTTCTTGTATTCATAGATCAAAAGCAACCGAGTCAGATCCCTGTAGTAGAGAGACACACCAGGGTTGGACAGACTGACTTCAGATTGGAAGGGCACCACATATCCAACAATTAAACGTTTGAAAATAGTGGGCATAAGTACCTTCCCAATCTAGGAAAACATTAGTAGAGGCATGACTATAACAAAGGTAAAAAGAAAAAAGGGTAGAGGTGCATTATCAGGCCTTATCCAGGTTTTTGGTTAGCCATCTGCCTCAGATGTCATCTGCTTCTGTCCACAGGGGCATTTAAATGTAACCTTCAATTCTCTGGTAGGTTGTCTAGCCCAAAGAGGAATCTTAACCTTTTTTAACTGTGGCAAATGTATCCAAGGTTTTATTACCTGCAATTTGGCTGCACGTGAATTGGTGAGGAGGGCTAAATATGGTCCCTTCCAATGAGGTTCTAATGAGTCTTTTATTTGGTGTCTCTTCCAATATACATATACTCCTGTGGCGATGTTACACAGACTTTGGGAATCTAGTTTCTGTTCATCAAAGTTTTCTCTACCCTGTGAAAGATATTCTTTAGAATACTGTATTAAAGACTGGTAATGCTTTAGTAATTCAGGGTCAGTGCAGGCAACATAAGGAAAGAGCATGGTCTCCTAGTAATTAGTACATAGGGGGTAAATTTGTGAGATCCAAGTGGTGTGGACCTCAGATTTAATAAAACTAAGGGTAGGACTTTAGTCCAGGATAAATTTAAAGTTTCGAAAAGCTATGCTAAAAACAAACAAACAAAAAAGACCTGTTGCCATCAAGTCAATTCTAACTCATAGTGACCCTATAGGAGACAGTAGAACTACCCCATAGGGTTTCCAAGGAGCGCTTGGTGGATTTGAACTGCCAACCTTTTGGTTAGCAGCCGTAGCTCCTAACCACCACACCACCAGGGTTTCCAAAGCTATGCTATTTGGATCTTTATTATTCCATTAGTTCTTTCTACTAGACCAGAAGACTGAGGAGATTGGGACAATGTGTTGTTGTTGTTGCTGTTATGTGCTGTTGAGTTGGTTCCAACTCATACCAACCCTAAGTACAACAGAACATACTTGTATTTGAATTTTAATCAGTTCAGTTAACAAACCTCGACCTACTTCTGTGGATGTGATGGGCCATAAAGTGGCATTAACTAATGAAAAGACGTCAGAAGGGAGAAAACTAGGCTGAGGTGAATTTTGGAGAGGTATGACAAGTACCAAAAAAAAAAAAAATTTTTTTTTTTTTTTTTTATGACAAGTGCTTGCACACAGCAAATGGCTTCTTCCTGAATATTGTCCACTTTAGAGCCTGTCTCTTATGGCTCAGGGATATGAGGCAGACTCAATAATATTTCCCCCTTTTCATTAAATTTTAAACGGCGATTCCATTTGGATAAAAGATCTCTTCCCAATAGATTGACAGGTGTATCATACTGAGCAAAAAGGGATGTAAATCTTCCATAGCCCAAGAGATATTGGAACAGGTCGGGAATGAATCAACATTTACTCCTGATTGGTGACCCTCACTACTTTTGAGGTTTTAGTATTCTGGGGCAGGGGCTTTTGTAAACAGGTGGGGTTAATAGCAGATAGGGTGACTCCAGTGTTAATTAAACATTGGCAAGGTTCTCTGTTAATAAATGAAGTAGTTTTTCCTTGCAGATTAAGAGCCACCACAGATGAAGTCCCTGGTTTGTCCCTGGAGCCCTTTCATTCTGGAGCAGATTGTAAGAATTTTTTAATGGGGGCTATGTCAGTCTTTTGTTTATTTTTTAACTTAATAGCATTCGTCTTTCCAATGGCCTGGTTTTTTACAATAGTGACAAATACCCTCCTTTGTGCCTCTGGAAGGTTTAGCATTTTTCTTTTGACTGGGGGATCATAATTTTTGCAACTGAAGGGCCATTAATTTATTAGTCTTAGAAACCATTTTGGCTTCAAGAGTCTGGGAAAGTTTGTAAGCTAAGTTGGTTAGCTCGGCAATAGGAGCTGTCTCCCAGCCCATTAGAAGTTTCTTTAGTAAGGCTGAGATCTCAGGTTTACAAAAAAATAAATAAATAAATAAATAATTTTTTTTTTTTAACCACATATGAAAACAGCAATGAAAGCACCAGAGGCACCAGGCACGGTCAAAGTGAGGTCACAGCACTTGGAATACTTCTGGAGCAGCTGAGTCTCATAAACACTTTCATCTTTATTTCATTAACAAGAGTAAATTTTAGTCCAATCAATTAGTGGAGGAAAGACCTTTGGGATTTCGGAAGCGACTCGAGGGCACTGGTTTTTTCTAGCAATTTTTTACTAATGGCCTAAGAGTCTTCCAATACCTTGGGGGAGGGGGGTGTTTTATCAATATTTAAGACTAAACAGTCCTTGGGGGTTTTCCATTCTTCCTGTTCTAGCCATAATCAGGCTTTCCCTGGGCCACTAATCATGTGAACAAGCTGATATAAATTGAGAAGCCCGGGCTAGCAGACATCAACAAGAATTTTAAATTCTTCAGAAAATTTGTAGGGGTCCTCAAAATGCTGTGTAATTCTGAGCATGTCCACAGGCAAAAGTGATATGAGGTGAATCTTTGGTCTCATTGCTGGGACAAATTTTAAAGGGTATCTCATACAAGGGATCATTTGCTAGTTCTTTAGGGAAAAAGTGAAGTTCAGATACTACTATCAGATGTGTAGGAAGGCAAAGAAGGGTATAAGGTGGTAGTAGTTGGCAGGGGAGTAGAAGGGGTGGGAGCTGATATTTGACAGTGTAATTCATTATTCTGGTTAGTGAATTTAGAGATAATGAAGCAATTTTACTGTCTTGATGTCTTTTAGAGACCTCAATATACCAATCGAAATAGGCACACCACCAAAACCAAAAAAGCCAAACCCAGTGCCATCAAGTCGACTCTGACTCATAGCGACCCTATAGGGCAGAGTAGAACTGTCCCATAGAGTTTCCAAGGAACACCTGGTGGATTTGAACTGCCAACCCTTTGGTTAGCAGCCATAGCACTTAACCACTACACCACCAGGGACTGTTTAATCCCAGAGCCTTCACTCTCTAATTTGCAACAAAGAAAAGTTAACTTAAAAAGATCCAAAGAACCCCAAATTAGCCACTGATTTTCAATACTGTCGTGAGTGAGGTTATGCCAGTCAGACAAGAACATGCACAATAAGGGATCATAATGTTTGTTCTTTTAGTGAGAAGAAGTCCCAGAACGTGGCTACGAATCTCCTTTAGATATGGCATTCCTCATTTTATAATGACAGTCGGAGCAAAACAAACTTTTACTTGCAAAAACCAAAACAAATCAATGATAAAACTCAAAGAGCTATCAACACAAGGGAGTGGAGCTCAAATTTGAGAGGTTTTTTACCTTAAACAATTACCAAGAATTCACGAAAGCAGAAAGCCCAAAGTGGCTCAGCATGTATTTTGCCTGTGTCCAAATGCCCTAGGTTCTAGGATGGAGTGAGTTACCAGCTAGGTGAGTGGCACCAGCTGATTCAGTTATACATGATTGCAGTCATGAACACATTTTTCTAGGGAACCGATTTTTACGTCTTGACACATTTTTCCCATAAACAAATGGTTTACAGTCTGACCTTTTTACTTCCTGGAAATGTATGTTGGCCCCATCATTCTTACATCTACGAATGCTTCCAGTTTGAAACTTTTCCTTTTTTAACACTTAAAGGAAGAAATTGTCTTCTAAAAACAAAACAAAAAGAAAACCACCCGATGCCCCCAAGCTGATTCTGACTCATAACGACCCTATAGGACAGAATAAAGCTGCCCATAGGGTTTCTGAGGCTGTAATCTTTATGGAAGCAGACTGCCACATCTTTCTCCCATGAAGTGGCTGGTGGGTTTGAACTGGTGACCTTTCAGTTAGCAGTGAAACACTTAACCACTGAGCTACCAGGGCTCCAGGTGCCTTCTGGTGATCAAGATATCCTCATTTTAATAGATAATCTTTTGGAAACTGCCTTTTATTTAAAAAAAATAAACAGAATTATTTCATTTTTGAAGTCATTCATATTAATTTGCATTCTCCAAGAAATGACAGATTACATCCACATAAAGTAGATATATCACCTAGCATAAGTTATTGTCAAGTTGTCTTAGAAGAATGTGGTCAGAAGGGAACTAAGATTCTTTAGTGACAATTCCTCTACCTTTCTCTCAGCAGCTGACCTTATATCTCCCCAGTAAAAAATTCAGGTTATCTTGTGTGAAATCCCTGATTTTTCCTTCTCCCCTCCCCCCAAAACCTGCCTACCATCTCAGAGGTAGAAGGCTCTTTCATGCTGCCTAATTTCAATCTCTGCTTCTGTGGTCACATGGTGTTGTCCCTCTGTGTCCCTTCTCTTCTTATAAGGACACAAGTATGACCTCATCTTAATTTTGTTATATCTGCAAAGTGGGTATTTCCAAATAAGGTCACATTCAATGGTATGGAGATCTAGGACATCACTAAATTTTTATAGAGGACACATTCAAAATAGTACCAAATTGCTGTATAAGATAGTTGTTGTTAGGTGCTGTCAAGTTGATTTCAACTCACAGTGACCCCACGTGACAGAGCAGAACTTCCCCATAGAGTTTTCTAGGTGTGGCCAGGAAAAGAATTGGAATAGATGAATGAATGAGATGTACTGATTTATTTCTGAGGAAAAGACCTGTGAATACAGGAGTGGGGGAGAGGGCAGGAGGGGGCCATCCTACTAGCCAGGTGAACGGAAGAGAAGAAAATTTCCTTTAAAGAAAAGAAAAAAATTGAAAAGAAAAAAATCTTAATGTTAAGCCAGGACAATCCATATCACGTAAGAAACAGACCGCAGTAGTGCTTACCAACAGTTTTAACATTGTGGCACACATAATATTTATATATATATATGTATATAGAAACATATATATATAAATAAATGATATATGATATCTACAGTATGGGGTAAACTGAGGGGAGGAGCTATTTATGGTCAGATGTTCTAGATCCCCAGAAACTACCCAATTCCCTGAGGGCTGAGAGGGTCTGTTTCTCAGCTCCCTTGTAAACCGCAACCATACACTGCTATGTGGCTTATTGGGACTCTTTAAACGATAGAATTCAATACCCCAACCTAAACACACAGGTCTAGACTCCGTTGTTGTTGTTGTTCACTTCTGTCCAGTGGACCCCAACTCATGGCCATGAAATTCTAAGCCACCCCCATGATCAGTTGTGGATAGGCCCTTTGTGATCCATAGGGTTTTCATTGACTGATTTGTTTTTGGAAATAGATCACCAGGCCTTTCTTCCTAGTCTGTCTTACTCTGGAAACTCCACTGAAACCTGACAGATAGATGCTGTCATGGGCGCATGAGACACATTGGCTGGTACGCGGAAGGCAAGAATTCTACCACTGAACCACTACTCCCCCCAGTTCTAGGCTGTATTCCACCACAAATCTAAAATCTTGATCCACATTTTCTCTGGGTTTCTGGTGAAAACAGCAATGCCTAGGAAACCCACTGTTGCAGAGTTCCTTCAGAGGGTGTTTCCTGCAACAGGACGAGTGTGAGTTCCTGTTTACATTTTCACTTCCTTGGAGCAGGTTTACCTCAGACATGCACAGAGTTTCAGGTTGAGCAACGACCTAATGACTTTGGGCAAGAAGGAAGTAATTCTATTTCACACTCAGCACAGGCTCAATGGGTTTTTTAAAAAAACATTTAAAAAAAGATATTGCTAATGACTTAAAAATTCCCCATTTAAAAATTTAGATAAACTGGATCTCTTGAAAATTTGAAGATCTGATAACTCAGGGCCACAGTTACCCCATTGTCACAATCAGCTGAGATTGAGGGCCAGGGAAGCATAGCAGATAGGTGTGTTGCTGCTAGGATTCAAGTCCCATCCTGTCGCTGTCTAGCTAGGTAACTGTATTCTGAACTTTATCTCTCAGCACATTTTTAAAGCTGTTGTTGAACTAATAGTATTTATTTTTGCATACAAAAAAGGAAAAAAAGAATTTAAAATAGTGACTACCCAGTTACCCTCAAGTCGATTCCAATTCATGGTGACCCCATGTGTGTCAGAGTAAAGCTGTGCTCCATAGGGTTTTCAATGGCCAATTTTTTGGAAGTAGATCATAGATCACCAGGCCTTTCTCCCATGACACCTCTAAAAACCTAAAAAAAAGGTTTTTCCCAAACCTCCAGTCTTTCTGTTAGTAACTGAGCATGTTAACCATTTTGTATCACCCTGTGACTCCAAAATAGTGACTGTTGTTAGGTGCTATTAGGTCTATTCTGACTCAAGGTGACCCCGTGTGCCAGAGTAGAACTGCTCCATAGGGTTTTCTGGGCTGTAATCTTTATGGAATCAGATTGTCAGGTCTTTCTCCCCTACAGAGGCTGAGTGGGTTCAAACCACCAACCTTTTGGTTAGCAGATGAGTGCTCAACCATGGCGCCACCAGTGGCTAGCACATAGTAATCATTCAATGAATGTCGATTATCTGCCCTCCCTTAGACAGGCAGACAGGCAGCTTTGCTGTTTTCCTAAACTTCCTGGCTCCATGAGCATGTGTAGTTTAAATTGTTCCACAAAATGAGTTTGGCAACCGTGGTGCCTCCCATCACTAGGCGATAACTGAAGTCTACACCCCTCCCTGGGTTGATTTGCTCCCAGTGTGACTTACGTCCCTCTCTCTCTGGGCTTCTGCCTCATCCTTCTAGAGCTCATAATGAAGCCTGACAGCAGGGCAAAGGACACAAAGCCAAGCCAAATCCTCAGACTGGCTTATTAGAGTCTTCCAGGCAGAAGAAACAAACAACTTTCTAATATTGAGTCTTTCTTCCCCAGTCACTTTGCCTTCCAGTTCCTCACAGCACACAGAAGGAGAAAATCTGTGTAATTCAGTTATCGAGTTAATTAACCAGAAGTCACAAATCCAGGGGAAGGCAAAGGGGTGCTTTCCTCACAGAGAGTTGTTTTAAATAAACCAATTTCTGTTGCTAAGCAACCTTGATGGTGCCTCTTCCACAGTTACATCTCAACAGAATCCTTGATTGTCAGCTGTGGATTAAACTGATGCTGCTTGCGTGAGTCAGAAGGCACCAGAGAAAGTTTTACTAAGACCGTGGATGAGTATGAAATATTGCATAAGGAGCAAAAAAAGGAGGTGTGCCCGGGTTGGGTTGTGGAATGCCTATAAGTTATTTTACTCATGCTTTGGGTTTTGATGCTTGTCTTGGGAGTTGGCAATAAAGGGCTGAATTGTTCATTCATAGCTGAGTGGATAGAGTCATGGTTGGGAGACAGTCTCCCTGATTCTCTCAAGAAGACTAATAATTAAACCAGTGGTTAGATTTTACACCAAACCAAGGGTGTTCCAGTGGAACTCCCTGGAAGCAAGAAAAAGCCTTTGGGGCAGATTAGATGTTGCAACTGTCAAACACACAGCACAGTCATTACGCGAAGCAGATGAGGTGAACTGTGAGCCAGCCAATGAGAGCAGCTGAATAGTGGTGCCATTGCTGATTGCTCCAGTCTCCTGGCTCTGCTTGGAGAGGCAGGGCAGGGGCAGAGCTAGCACCGCAACTCCTTGCACAAAGTTTAACACACTGGGTGGCTACTCCTCCCATTGCTGAAAGCATGGAAAATCCTTTGGTGTAATTTCCTAAGCCTCTAAATATATATTTCCCCTAATAACTAAATGTGGCTATTTCAGCAAAGCCAATCAGTTAACCTAAAGAACAGTATTTAGAGGGAAGAATGTTTGGAGTGGGGAAGGGGGATTTCCCAGAAAATTCAATGTCTTCTTTATAAGTGGAGTCTCTAGGTGGTATAAATGGGTAATGCACTCAGCTGCTAACCAAAAGGTTGGAAGTTGGGGTTCACTCAGAGATACCTCAAAAGAAAGACCTGGTGACCTACTTCTGAAAATCAGCCATTGAAAACCCTTCAGAGCACAGTTCTACTTTGACACACATGGGGTCGCCATGAATCAGAGTGGACTTGACAGCAACTGGGTTTTTTTGTTTTTTGGTTTTTCTTTGTAAATTTGTCATCGTCATTCTTCAGATAACTGAGAAGAATATAATTGAAAATGTTTGCCAATATTTAAACTATAAAGCTGCTGAAGAGAAAACTGCATGAAGTGTGAAGAATTGCTGCTTCGACTATTTTCTGGACCATTTTTGACTCTTTGCTCTCTTCTTCTCATTCTTAATCTCTAAAGGCATTACCAAGACCTGAGCTTCTCGTACCAAATCTCCCTATGTCTCTTCCTACTGCTGTCTCTTGACCCCAGCCTTTGTTTCCCTATACCTAGACAATGGAGTAGACTCTCAAGTAAAACAAACAAACGAACAAACGCCACTGCCATCAAGTCAATTGCTACCCATGACAACCCTATGTAGGGATGACCCAAGTAGGAATGAGAAAAAATGAGAGGCTTAAAAACAAAAAAGCTAAGGTAACTACCTCCTCAACTTTACTATACTTTCTTCCCTGCTGGAGGAAAAAAGGAAGCATGTGACACAAACCAGTCATCTAATTCTGTGTAGGCGTCAGACTCCTTGCCAGGGAGCCACTTAACTTCACTTTACTTCAAGGTTTTCATCCATAAAAGCAGATGACTTCTTCTCATCCAGGATAGTGTTGGGAAGATTTATGAACATAGATTTGGGAAACTCCTGAAAGGATGGAGAAATCTGGTCACTATGGATGTTCCTGGTGAGGAAAGATCATTTGAAGCTATCAAGCCGATAACAGACTCCTGGAAGGAATAGATGGAGACAGTTCCTGCCCGTGATAATGGAAGAAGTCACTTCCATCTGGCAAAAGCTGTGTGTGCTGAGCATCATCTGAGGAAAGGTACAATGAACAGAGAGGGAAGATGCAGGAAGCAATGGAGGTGAGGCAGGCACCAGGGTCCAGCAGCTAACAAGCCCTCTCAGGAAGCTTAGCACACTGTTGGGGATAGTGGGAAATCAAAAGACCTTTAAGTTATAATCTTGCTTTGGAAACGTTCTATATCTTGATCAGTATGTTGGTTACATGGGTGTATACAGCTTCTAAGATTCATCAAATTGTATCTCAATTAAAAAATATGTGTCTGTATATTTCTACTGGAGTCCCTGGGTGGTGCGAACAGTTAATGTGATCAACTACTTATCAAAAGGCTGGAGGTTTGAATCCACGCAGAGAGGCTCCTTGGAAGAAAAGCGTGACAATCTACTTCCAAAAAATCAGCCATTGAAAACCCTGTAGAGCAGAGTTCTACCTAACACTCATGGGATCCTTATGAGTCACAGTCAGCTTGTTGATAATTTTTTTTTTTTTTTTTATCTATCTACTTACCTACCTACCTACCTACCTACCTATCATCGACCTATCTACCTACCTACCTACCTATCATCTACCTAACTACCACCCATCCATCCATCCAACTGCCCACCCACCTATCTATCTGATCTCATTCTAATCCGTGAGTTTCCTGCTGTACCCATGAACAGTTATACTCCACTTACCATTTTTTATAACAGTTCTCCTAATTGTATTCAATAAGATATTATACGTACGGTATGGATATTCATGTACATTATAATCAGATACAGCCAGATTAAAACTGGATTTATCTGTCATTCTCTAGTAATTATTATTTCTACACATTTATAATGTTTTGATAATTATTCAAATGCCAAGTGTCTTTGGAATTACCAAAAATAAAATTAAATTGAGTGCTGCAAACTTTAAGTGTTAAATACATTTTACTATTTTCAAATTCATTAAAAATTGGTATTACATGCCAATTTAACTTTTTACAAGTATATAATTTATTGACAGCAATTACATTAATTGGCTCTGCAATCCTATCCTTAATCAATGTGATTTTTCCATCACTGTAAACCGAAACTCACTACTTCATAAGCAATAACCCCTCCTTCCCCCTTCCCCCTCAACCCCCATCCTGCCCCTGGTAACTGCTAGTAAACTTTGGTCTCTATGTATTTATCTGTTCTTGTGTTTTTATATAAGTTAGGTCATACAATATTTGTCCTTTTGTAATTGACTTATGTCGCTCAGCATAATGTCTTCAATCTCCATCCGTACTGTATCGTGTATCAAGACTTCATTTCTCTTATTGGCTGAGTAGTATTCCATAGTATGTATGTTCTATGTTTTCTTTATCCATTCATCCACTGATGGACATTTAGGTTGTGTTATGGATTGAATTGTGTCCCCCCAAAATATGTGTCAACTTGGTTAGCCCATGATTCCCAGTATTGTGTGGTTGTCCTTTTGTGATTGTAATTCAATGTTAAAGACGATTAGGGTGGGATTGTTACACCCTTACCCAGGTCACATCCCTGATCCAATGTAAAGGGAGTTTCCCTGGGGTGTGGCCTGCACCACCTTCTATCTTACAAGAGATAAAAAGGAAAGGGAAGCCAGCATACAGGGGAAACTCATACCACCAAGAAAGCGGTGTCAGGAGCAGAGCATGTCCTTTGGACCTGGGGTCCTTGTGAGGAGAAGCTCCTAGTCCAGGGGAAAATTGATGAGGCCAATAGAGAGAGAAAGGCTTCCCTCGGTGCTAATGCCCTGAATTTTGTCTTTTAGCCTACTTTACTCTGAGGAAAAACTTCTCTTTGTTAAAGCCATCCACTTGTGGTATTTCTGTATAGCAGCACTAGATTACTAAGACAGGCTGTTTCTACCTTTTGGTTATTGTGAATAATGCTGCAATGAACACTTGTGTATAAGTACCTGTTTGAGTCTCTGCTTTCAAGGCCTTTGAGTATATACTTAGGAGTGGAATTGCTGGGTCATGAACTGGCAAAAGTTCTATGATAGTTATATTTATAACAAGTACAGGAAAAAAAAAAGAATAGCTGCTGAGGCTGCTTACGTACAACCAAACACCTCATGGAATTTGGTTCTGTGGTTTGGAGGTATAGGGTCATGGTTTCATGGGGCATCCCAGTTAATTGACCTAATACCATGTTTAGTGGTTCTGTTCTACCAGCTAGTTTGTTGTGTAGTGCTTGGGGTCTTAAAAGCTTGCAAGTGGCCATCCAAATACAACAATTGATCTCATTTGCCTGGAGTATCAGAGGAAAAAGGAGAGTTAGGAATAGGAGGAGGAAATGGAATGTGTGGCTAAATTGTCTCCATGAAGAACTGCCTCCTTTGCTATGAGACCAGAGGAACTGAATGGTACCCAGCTATTATCACAAACATTTTGATCAAAAATTCTATAGAAGAATCCTGACCAAAAGGGGGAAAATGCAGAACAGAAGTTCAAATTCTCATGGACTCAGACTTTCTGGAGCCATGGGGGCTAGATGAACTCCCAAAACTATTGCCCTGAAATAATCATTAAACCTTAAACCAAAAATATCCCTTGAAGTCTTCTTAAAACCAAACAGTGGTTTAGCTTAACTAGTAAAGACTGTTTCCTTTGAGTACTGTGCTCTTTTCTGATCTATCTATATGGGATCAAATTGGCAACAGCAACTCAAAAGATTAGATAGGAACCTTATGGGGACATGAGTTTATATGTTAATAGGTGAGGGTGAAAATGGTTGTACAACTCAAAGAATGTAATCAATGTTATTGAGTTGTACATGCAGAAATTGTTCAATTGGCATATGCTCTGCTGTGCACATTCTCAACAACAAAAATAATTTATAAAAAATTGGTATTACATGTACAGAAATGTGACAGCTCTGGCGTAATATTGGTTTGTCCAAAAGATCCTATTTCTTACTAAGGCTAATAATAGAGGTTATAATATACATATATTAAAGAGCCCTGGTGGCACAATGCTCAAGCGCTCAGCTGCTAGTCAAAAGGTTGAGGTTTGAACCTACCAGCAACTCCTCAGTAGAAAAGTTCTGGCAATCTGCTCCTGTAAAGATTAAAGCTTAGGAAACCCTATGTGGCAGTTCTCTGTCATATAGCTTCACTATGAGTCAGAGTGAACTTGATGGCACACAACAACAGTATCTACGATTTAGATCAAACTTGGGAAGAAATAGGTAACAGCAGTTATTACTGAATTCAAGAATTTGTTGTTCAGTTTGCAGTTCTAACATAAAGGATGAACCCTTCTTTTTTTTATTGTGCTTTGTTTTATTTTTTTATTGTGCTTTATGTGAAAGTTTACAGCTCAGGTTAATTTCTTATTCAAAAATGTATACACATACTGTTTTGTGACATTGGTTGCAATCCCTACAATGTGACAGCTCACTCCCCCTTTCCACCCCGGGTTCCCTGTGTCCATTCGTCTAGTTCCTGCCCCTTCCTGCCTTTTCATTCTGCTTTGGGACAGGAGCTGCCCATTTGGTCTCATATATTTGACAGAACTAAGAAGCACATTCCTCAAGTGTGTTATTTTTTGTTTTATATGCCTGTCTAATCTTTGTCTGAAAAGTGGGCTTCAGGAATGGTTTCAGTTCTGGGTTAGTAGAGTGTGGTAAAGAGGCATAGTTTCAGGGGTTCTTCCAGTCTCTGAAGGATGAACACTCCTGGACCCAAGCCTGTGCCTTACTGAGAAAAATCCACATCTGAAAGCAGCACGAAGCTGGGTCCTTGCTAAGGAAATATCAAACTTGTGTGATTCACACATACTTGTGAAATTCAAGTTTGTGTATACTTTTTCTAATAGCAACTTCAAATAAACAAAGAAATAACATATTTGAGAATAGGCAGTAAACATAACCCAATTAATTAATTTGCCACCAGTTCAATATTCTTTGCCAATATTAGCTCAGGCTTGATCTTTAAAGACAATGAGGTGTAATCATCACACACTCTCCTTCATCAGCATCACAGCTTGGGTAATCTGAAATTCTGAGTTTGCAGGCAAAAAGTTTATTGAGGACTTCTCTAAGGAACATAGGAGCAGCAGTGGTTCAGTGGCAGAATTCTTGCTTTCCATGAGGGATACCTGGGTTCAGTTCCCAGGCAATATACCTCATGTACAGCCAACACTCATCTGTAAGTGGAGGCTTGCATATAACAGGTTTCAGCAGAGCTTCCAGACAAAGACAGACTAGGAAGAAAGGCCTGACGATATAATTTCAAAAATCAGCCAATGAAAACCCTATGGATCACAATGAGCTGATTCAGAATGGATCAGGAGGATGACGAAGGACAGGCAGTGTTTTGTTCCATTGTGCACAGGGTCGCCATGAGTCAGGGGCTGACCCGTTGGCAGCTAACAACAACAGCTCTAGGAAACAGTACTTTTGGGGAAGCAGAGTAAACAGGATTGGAAGGAGACGTTGGACCCCGCTGCAGTGGCAACAAAGTTCTAAGCCGATCCCATGTAGAGCTCTCAAGATGAAATGAGACTTTACTGGTGTCTCTTATGGGGGAAGGGAGGCAGGCTTTGTATTTCCACGACAGCCCATCACTGAATGTGGGCTTCCCTGGAAAAGTCATGATAGAGGGTAAACCATCCTTTGGCATAGGGTAACACCTGAGAAATAGATTTTTACTCCTATCTTATGGTTGCGACTTAAGAAAACTAGGTAACTTGACCAAGATCACTCAGCTACTAAGTAGTGGAACCTGTATTTAAACCCAAGTTACATGTTTCCAAAGCTAATGCACTTGACCACTACACTATTGGCAGGGACAACCCTGGACACAAAGCCATGAGGCCTGGGTCCCATCCTACTGACCCAGATGCAGGGCCCTGAAACTTTCTTGAGGGTAGACATGGTCCTGAAGCATTCAGGAACACCCCTTCCCCCCTCCCCTAAGCACCAGAAAGTGAGGAAGAAATGGCAATGGGGCCAGGGCTAAAGGAATAACCCTGCTGTGACTCTTCTCTCAGGGCTAGCGGCATCCAGCCATTGATTTGAAGGTGTCCATGGGAGGGGGAGGAGAGGGCAGTGAACTTGAGCACCAGTGTCAATATCCAAGGAGTTTTTAGGCAGCGGTGGTTCCTGGAGTCAGATCGGTGGTATGGTTGTTCAAACATATGGAAGGAATACTCTAGATAGTGAACAAGGGACAGAGAATTCAACAAGGGTAGGAAGATGTTAAGGGTCCCAGCTCACAGGGGCTGATACGGAGGACTCCAGTTCTGCTGGATGGCCAAATCTTTCACACGGCTTACAGCCCCGGGATGATCTTGCCCCTGTGTACCTACTTCACCCCCACATCCATTGCTACTCCACCTCCTGCACTGCCTCTAACCATACTGAACTGCTTTCCATTTCTAAACATAAAACAAGTGCTTTCTCAAGGACATAGTGTCTTCCTGAAAGACTGTTCTCTCTGCCTCAGTACTTTTACCTGGCTGACTCCTACTCTACCACTTGTCTGTTAGTTTGTGCTACTATGGTGGGTTCCATGTTGCTGTGATGCTGCAAGCTATGCCACCGATATTTCCAGTACCAGCAGGGTTCTTCATAGCGGGCAGGTTTCAGTGGAGCTTCCAGGGTAAGACAGACTAGGAAAAAGGACCTGGCAGTCTACTTCTGAAAAAATTGGTCAGTGAAAACCAAATGAATAGCAGTGGAACATTGCCTGGTTTAGTGCCAGAAGAATGAGCCCCTCAGGTTGGAAGGCACTCAAAAGACAACTGGGAAGAGTTGCCTCCTCAAAGTAGAGGCAACCTTAATAATGTGGATGTAGTACAGCTGTCAGGACCTTCACTTGCTGATGTGGCAAGATTCAAAATGAGAAGAAACAGCTGCAAACATCCATTAACAATTGGAAAGTGGAATGTACGAATCCAGGAAAATTGGAAGTTGTCAAAAATGAAATGGAATGCTTGAAGATCAATATTCTAGGCATTAGTGAGCTGAAATGGACTGGTATTGGCCATTTTGAATCTGACAATCATATGGTCTACTATGCCAGCAATGACAAACTGAAGAAGAATGGTATCACATTCATCATCAAAAAGAACATTTCAAGATCCATCTTGAAGTACAATGCTGTCAGTGACAGGATAATACTCATATACCTACAAGGAAGACCAGTTAATACGACTAGTATTTAAATTTACCACAAATGTCAGAGATGAAGATATTAAGATTTTTACCAACTTGTGCAGTCTGAAATTGCTCAAACATGCAATAAAAAACATCAATAATTACTGGTAATTGGAATTTGAAAATTGAAAACAAAGAAAAAGTGTCAGTAGTTGGAAAATATGGCCTCAGTGATAGAAAAAAATGCCAGAAATCCCATGACACAATTTTGCAAGACCAACGACTTATTCATTAAAAATGCCTTTTTCCAACAACATAAACGGCATCTATGTACATGGCCCTTGCCACCAGTTAGAATACACAGGAATCAAATTGACTACATCTGTAGAAAGAGATGATGGAGAAGCTCAATATCATCAGTCAGAACAAGGCCAGGTGCTGACTGTGGAACAGACCATCAACTGCTTATATGCAAGTTCAAGTTGAAGCTGAAGAAAATTAAAACAAGTTTGCTAGAGATGAAGTATGACCTTGAGTAAAAACAAGGTTCCAGGAACTGAGGGAACACCAATTGAGATGTTCCAACAAACAGATGCAACGCTGGAAGCATTTACTCATCTATGCCATGAAATCTGGAAGACAGCTCTCTGGCCAACCAACTGGAAGAGATCCATATTTTTGCCCATTCCAAAGAAAGGTGATCCCACAGAATGTGGAAATTATTGAACAATATTATTAATATCACAGGCAAGTAATATTTTGTTAAAAATTAAAAAATGGTTGCGGTAGTACATCAGCAGGGAACTGCCGGAAATTGAAGTCAAATTCAGAAGAGGACAGGGCATGGAATGAAGGGTATCATTGCTAATGTCAAATGACTTTTGGCTGAAAGCAGAGAGCACCAGACAGAGGTTTACTTGTGTTTTATTGGCTATGCAAAGACATTTGATTTTGTGGACCATAACAAATTATGGATAACATTGAGAAGAATGGGAATTCCAGAACAATTAATTGTGCTCATAAGGAACCTGTATAAAAACCAAAAGGCAGTTAGTCAAACAGAACAAGGTAATACTGCGTGGTTTAAAATCAGGAAAGGTGTGTGTCAGGACTGTACCCTTTCATCATACTTGGAAAATAACAAATGTTGGAGAGGCTGTGGAAAGATTGGAACTCTTATGCACTGCTGGTGGGTACAACCATTTTGGAAAATGATATGGCGTTTCCTTAAAAAGCTACAAATAGAAACACTATAGGATCCAGTAATCCCACTTTTAGGAGTACATCCCAGAGAAATAAGATCCATCACACAAATAGACACGGACAGCCATGTTCATTGCAGCATCATTCACAACATCGACAATATGCAAACGACCTAAGTGACCATCAATATTTATTGAATGGATAAACAAACTATGGTACATACACACAAAGACATATTATGCAACAATAAAAAACACTTATGAATCTTGGAAACATCCCACAACATGGATGAACCTGGAGGGCATTATGCTAAGTGAAATAAGTCTATCACAAAAGGACAAATATCATATGAGACCACTATTATAAAAACACATGAAAAGGTTTACATACAAAAAGAAACAATCTTTGATTGTTACAAGGGAGGGGAGGGGTGGGAAGGGAAAAGCACTAAGTAGACAATAGATAAGTGGTAACTATGGTGAAGGGCAGGACAGTACACAATACTGAGGAAGCCAGCATCCCTTGACCAAGGCAAGGTCATGGAAGCTCCATAGACAATTCCAAACTCCCTGAGGGATCAAAGTACTGGGCTGAGGGCTGGGGACCGTGGTCTTGGGGGACATCTAGCTCAGCTGGCATAATATAGTTTATAAAGAAAATGTTCTACATCCTACTCTTTGATGAGTAGCATCTGAGGTCTTGAAAGTTTGTGAGTGGCCATCTAAGATACTCCACTGGTCTCACCCCAATCTGGAACAAGAGAGAATGAAGAAAATGAAAGACCCAAGGGAAAGATTAGCCCAAAGGACTAGTGGCCCACAAGTACCACAGCCTCCACCAGACTGAGTCCAGCACAACTAGATGGTGCCTGGCTACCACCACTGACTGGTCTGTCAGGGATCACAATAGAGGGTCCTGGAAAGAGAAGGAAAAAAATGTAGAACAAAATTCTGACTCACACACACACAAAAAAAGGCCAGGCTTACTGGCCTGACAGAGACAGGAGAAACCCAAGACTATGGCCTCTGGACACCCTTTTAGCTCAGAAATAAAGTCGCTCCTGAGGTTCACCCTTCAGCCAAAGGTTAGACAGGCCCACAAAACAAAATGAGAAAAAATGGGCACTCCAGCCCAGGGGCAAGGACTAGAAGGCAAGAGGGGACAGGAAAGCTAGTAATAGGAAACCCAAAGTTGAGAAGGGGAGAGTGTTGACATGTTGTGGGAATGGCAACCAATGTCACAAAACGTGCGTGTATTAATTATTTAATGAGAAGCCAATTTGCTCTGTAAACCCTCATCTAAAATACAATTAAAAAAAGAAAGAAAAATAAATAAAAATAGTGGTTATTATTAATATTATTATCCCTTGACAGCCCCTGTCATTCTGAACTGGAGACCACGCCGGCAGTGTCTGGACCTTGGCTCCACTGCATCACCAGCTTCTGTCAGAAGGCAGAGCATATAATCAATGGCTGATAAATATTTGTTGGAATAATAAAAGACCTCAATTACACAACTGGTAAACATGGACTTGAAAGTTTAGTGTGTGGGGATAGGGCCATGGCTAGGGCCACCTGCAATCTCCCAGAGATTAGCCCATAAAACTAGAACGAGTCTCTGCCAGATGGTGGGGCTCAGACTCTGCAAATATTGGCTGTTGTGCTTGGGGGTGTTAACAACTGGAAGAAGGAATCAGGCCTGCTGGCTGAAGACCCTCAGAGCCTGCTACCTAGAGAGACCAAGGCAGACAGGGACCATCATGTGGGCAGGACTCCTGCTCACAGTGTGACTCTACCACTGGGTTACTAAAGAGGCAGTGCAGCTTGTGGGATGTACAGGGATTTGGGGTTAGACACTCCTGCATTCAAACCCCTATTCTTTTACCTAAAACTGTCGACTCCAGGGCACATAACAGCAACAAAAATGGGTGGAGGTTAAGGGCAAGATTTCCTGGATTTGAATCCCAGCTCTTCCACTTCCTTGCAGTATAACATTACACATGTTACCTAGCCTCTCTGTGCCTTAGTTTTCTCATTTGTAAGATAGAGATAATGATAATTTCTACTTTACAGGGTTAATATGAAGATTGCATAAGTTAGTAATTATCAAGTTCTCAGAACTGGACCTGGCAAATAGTGAATGCTATTTAAGTCTTTACCTGATCATTTTGAGCCTCATTTTTCTCATCAGAAAACCTTAGTTCTACACTTGGTACAATGTCTGACACATAATATGCTCTTAGTAATTTTTATTTTTATTCTTATTATTGGTTCTATTACATTACTTCTCTTGTAAGAGGAAGATAATTTCTTGGAATAGAAACCTTCTTCCTCTAGATAATTCTGGTCTCTACTGACCATTTTGGGAGAAAAGGAGCTATTTCTGCATGGCTCCAAGCCAACAACTTCCCTTTCCTTGACCTTTTGCCCTCCTGCTCTGAGAACCTTCTTCATACACCCAAACAACCCCACATATACTCATTTCTCTGGAAGATGAGCAAAGGATGGGTTTCAGAGCCCTAACGAGGTCTAAATACAATCCCTTCCTTTACTCGGTGTGAAACTACCTACCACTCCTTGCATGCTCTTTTCCCTGCACACTTGCTCTAGGTTCATCGACATCCCTGAGATGGGTGGTCACAGCTGGGAAGGGCAAACAAGACATCATCACTGTCTTAGTCATCTAGTGCTGCTACAACAGAAATACCACAAGTGGATGACTTTAACAAAGAGAAATTTATTTTCTCAAGGTCTAGTAAGCTAGAAGTCCAAATTCAGGGCGTCAGCTCCAGGGGAAGGCTTTCTCTCTCTGTCAGCTCTGGAGGAAGGTCCTTCTCGTCAATCTTTCCCTGGACTAGGAGCTTCTCCACGCAGGAACCCTGGGTCCAAAGGACTCCCTCTGCTCCCAGCATTGCTTTCTTGGTTGTACGAGGTCCTCATGTCTCTCTGTTCGCATCTGTTTTTAATATCTCAAAAGAGACTGGCTTAAGACACTATCTAATCTTATAGATCTCATCAATATAACTGCCACTAATCCATCTTATGGAAACCCTGTTGGCATAGTGGTTAAGTGCTACGGCTGCTAACCAAAAAAGGTCGGCAGTTTGAATCTGCCAGGTGCTCCTTGGAAACTCTGTGGGGCAGTTCTACTCTGTCCTATAGGGTCGCTATGAGTTGGAATCGACTCGACGGCACTGGGTTGCGTGGTTTTTAATCCATCTTATTACATCATAGTGATAGAATTTACAACATATAGGGAAATCACATCAGATGACAAAATGGTAAACAATCACATAATACTGGGAATCATGACCTAGCCAAGTTGACAGCTATTTTGGGGGGACACGATTCAATCCATGACAATCACTAATTGATCTTTGGCCTGGCCTGGGCTCTGGTCTGGCCCATGTCTACACCTGCTTCCTGCCTCAGGATTTGCTGTGGGCAGCACTTTGGGTTCTTGACCTTGAACACATCAAAAGCTTATTCGGCTCAGCCTGCCCTGTTGCCTTACAGACAGCTGGAAAAATTGGATGTTGCCTTGGGACCACACAGCTTGCCCTGCCTGGCTCTTCATCAAGGTTGGCCACACATCAGGTTTCATAGATGGGCCAAAGCAGGAGACCCTGGCGAGCTAGAATAAATGGAGGCAGTGGATCTGGGTCACAGCAGGAGTTATGTTTGCACTTGGACCAGGCAAATAGGCTTAGAGAAGGAATCTGGGTCAAAAGATTGGCAGACTGGCAGGACACATGAGGGCTGTTACACAAATTAAAATGGATGCTAGCTTTTCATCCTCACAGGTCAGTTCTTTGTTCTCCTCAATCTGATTAGAGGGGGTCTATGACATCTTGGGAAACCGTGGTGGCATAGTGGTTAAGTGCTATGGCTGCTAAGCGAAGGGTTGGCAGTTCGAATCTACCAGGTGCTCCTTGGAAACTCTGTGGGGTGGTTCTACTCTGTCCTATAGGGCCGCTATGAGTCAGAATTGACTCGATGGCACTGGGTTTGGTTTTGGTATGACATCTTGACCTTTTCCCTTCCTGCTCTGAGAACCTTCTCCACACACCCAAACAATCCCACGCACACTCGTTTCTCTGGAAGATGAGCAAAGGAAGGGTATCAGAGCCCTAACTGGGTCTAGATACAATCCATCCCTTCACTGAGTTTGAAGCTACCTACCATTCCTTGCATGCCCTTTTCCCTGCACGTTTGTTCCAGGTTCATCCACACATACATGGATTGCAAGGAGTCTACTAAATCTTAAAAAAAAAAAGACCCTTTGCCATCAAGTCGATTCTGACTCTAGCATGTGTTTAGTGAGCATATGCCAGGATATAAGGATACTGAGATAAGATATCATCCTTGTCTTCAAGGAGATTAAAGTATAGAAGGAGACACATACATATAAAGAACTAAGTCATAATGAGTGAGAAAATAAACATGTGCAGAGGTTTATAAGAGGTTGTAAGGGAGAAGTAAATCATCTGGCTTTGGCTAGGCTGGGGACATGGTGGGTGCACAGAGGAGGTAACATTTGAGTTGGATTTTTAAAAGTTCAATCAAAGAAGCGGTGGGGCAAGCATTCCAGGAAGAGCGTTGTCCAGCTGGTCAAGTAGAAGCGCCTTCATCCCTTCCCTCTTTGCACTTACCCCATGCAAAGCTTAGATGTTGGGTGAAAAGAAGAACTTTCACACAAGGACAATTCTTGTTGTTGTTAATTGCCGTAGACCCCCAACTCACGGCGAACCATGTGTTAGCAGCTGAGCTTTTAACCATTGCGCCACCAGGGCTCTGGTCAACAGTATGTTGTTGTTAGGTGCCGTTGTGCCAGCTTTGAATCATAGCCGTCCTATGCACAATGGAATGAAACACTGCCCGGTCTTGCTCCATCCTTACAATCGTTGTTATGTGTGAGCCCATTGTTGCAGGCACTGTGTCAACCCATCTCATTGAGGATCTTCCTTTTTCCGCTGACCCCGTACTTTACCAAGCATGCTGTCCTTCTGCAGGGACTGATCCATCCTGACAACGTGTCCAAAGTACGTAAGACACAGTCTCGCCAACCTTGCTTCTAAGGAGCATTCTGGTTGTACTTCTTCCAAGACAGATTTGTTCAACAGTATAAACCAAAAAGCCAAACCCAGTGCCGTCGAGTTGATTCCAACTCATAGTGACCCTATAGGACAGAGTAGAACTGCCCCATAGAGTTTCCAAGGAGTGCCTGGCAGATTCAAACTGCTGAGCCTTTGGTTAGCAGCCGTAGCACTTAACCATTACCCCACCAAGGTTTCCGTTCAACCGTATAGACAGAGATATTAAACATATCCTACAAATGGGTCATAGCCCAGGGAAACAACCAACCAGAAAGGACTCCAGTTGTAAGGAACTGGTATGGTATGTACTGGCCAAATCTCAGACATCCCACAGCCAGATGTCTGCCACTGTTCACATAGTAATAAAGTTTAGGTTCTCTGCACACTACCATTATTCATCACTTTTGAGATTAGACACTGTGTGGCCTGTTTGAAAATTTTTCATATTAAAAATATTTTCCATTTATTTGTCCCATATTGTTGGTGTCTCTCAAACCCCAAGAAGGCATATTTATGATCCCAATCTCTAGTGAAAGGTAGAGTGGGGCTATTGCTTATTGTGGTCTTTTTCTTATGTTTTCAGTATCTAATGAGTATTTCTTGGAACATTCTTAGGGTGTCTCGCAACTCAATGCTTTCATAATTAGTAGTGATATTTTTAAATTTGAAAAAATATGCACTATTTTATAATCATTGAGTATTAATTTGTCTATTTATTATTAGTGAGCACTTAAGTAATTTAACTGGGTAAGCTTAAATGAATCTCAGTATCAAAGCAAACATGGATATATTCTTTAAAAAAAATAGCAGAACATAAAATTCAAATAATTTTTTAACTCAAAAATTATAAAAGAAACCAGACACAGAAGGCTATGTATTGTGTGAATCCATTTATATGATATTCTGAAAAAACCCGAAACTATAGGGATAAAATGGCCTTTCGAACCCACAAGTTGCTCTGTGGGAGAAAGATGCAGCAGTCTGCTTCCATGAAGATTTCAGCTTTGGAAACCCTAAGGGGCGGTTCTACTCTGTCCTGTCCTATAGGGTCACTATGAGTCAGAATTGACTCAACGACAATGGGTTTGGGGTACAAGGATAAAAATTGGATCAGGGGTTACCAGGGACTGGGGGTGGGGAAAGGGAATTGACTACAAAGGAGCAGAAGGGAATTGTTTGGGGTGATGGAAATGTTCTCAGCCTTGGTTGTGATGGTGGTTACACACCTGTACACACTTTCAAAAATCTATTCAACTGTGAATTTTACTTTATGGAAATTATATCTCAATAAACCTGACTTTAAACAAGGTTCGTGTTGAAGGCTGGCTGCTTCAGGCCCTCTTTCCAGGCTAATGCATGGTCTACATCTATCCTTTCTCATCTGCTTTTAGGAGGGTCTGGGCAGAAGTTTGAGAAGGACTCATCTAACCCCTCTTCTCTCTAACATCACTTTGAGTGTGATTCTGAGTAAGATGGACTCCAAGGTCATGATTTATAAGCTAACCTTGAATAATCACTGCAGGAGGAGAGGTGTTTGGCACTCTTAAATGTAATATATCCTATCAACAAAACCTACATACATAAAATATTGTTAATATAAATATACATTATAATTCCCCCTTGCTAACACAAACCTGTTGAGCAATAAGGCATCCCCATTCCTTCCCTCCTCTATCATCTACCCTGTTATGATTGCACCATCCTACCAGCCATGCTGCCTGTCCTGATGTGGAAGCGTTCATTTCTTCCCCCATGGTTGCCTCCACTCCCTGCTCAAACATTTGCAAGAAGTAGGAAGGAAATACAAAGCGCTAAGATGCCCTAAGGCTGCCTTGACACTGTGCTGGCCCAGGGTGAAAGTGGGTCATTTAATGTTGGTTTGTTTCGGTATACTCCCATAGATCCTTTCCTTGAAAGGTTATGCAGATCGACTTTGTATTTTCAGGCTATATCAATAAAAAACAGTTGCTCTGGAGACAGTTCCGACTCTTGGCAACCCCACGTGTGTCAGAGTAGAACTGTGCTCCGTAGGGTTTTTAATGGCTAATTTTTTTGAAGTAGATCACCAGGCTTTCCTTCTGAAGCACCTCTGGGTGGGCTCAAACCTCCAACCTTTTGGTTAGCAGCCAGGGGTATTAACCATTTGCACTACCCAGGACCTCCATATCAAGTATGTATAAAATCATAGGTCAAAAGTATATATAAACCAGATCCATTGCTGTCAAGACGTGTCACCTCAGAACAACCCTATAGGACAGAGTAGAATTACCCCATAGGGTTTCCAAGAAGCGGCTGGTAGATTCAAACTGCCAGCCTTTTGGTCAGCAGCCAAGTGCTTAACCACTGTGCCACTTTATGTGTGTGTGTATATATATATGTATATACGTATGTATGTATGTATGGAGTATGGAGCCCTGGTGGTGCAGTGGTTAAGTGTTCGACTGCTAACCTAAAGGTTAGCAGTTTGAACTCACCAGCTGCTCCATGGGAGAAAAATGAGGCAGTCTGCTTCCATAAAGATCACAGCCTTGGAAATCCTATGGGGACGTTCTACTCCATCCTATGTATATACATATATATCTGTGTGGAGCCCTGCTGGCACAGTGGTTAAGAGCTCAAGCTGCTAACCAAAAGGTCAGCAGTTCAAATCCACCAGCAGGTCCTTGGTAACCCTATGAGGCAGTTCTACTCTGTCCTATAGGGTTGCTATGAGTCAGAATCGACTTGATAGCGATGGGTTTGGTTTTTTTTTATATACACACATATATATGTTATATATGTACGTGTGTGTGTGTATATATATGCATATATATCCTGGAAACCCTGGTGGTGTAATGGGTAAGTGTGACGGTTGCTAACCGAAAGGTCAGCAGTTTGAATCCACCAGGCGCTCCTTGGGAACTGTATGCGGCAGTTCTACTCTGTCCTAGGGTCACTATGAGTTGGAATCGACTCGACAGCTACAGGTTTATATGTATCCTACATATCTCGTTTCTGTCCAGTTCATTCTGACTCATGGTGATCCGATGAGCTTCAGAGTAGAACTGCACTCCACAGGATTTTCTTCACTATAATCTTATGGCAGCACATTGCCAGGCCTTTCTTCTGTGGTACCCTCTGGGTAGATTCAAAGTGCCAATCTTTTAGTTAGTAAACAAGAACAAATCATTTGCACCACCGAGGGACTATATATATATGTGTGTCTATTTGTGTGTGTGTGTGTGTGTGTGTGTGTGCGTATCAACTATACCAAACATGTCAAACAGAAACTTAAAGACTGTCCAGAGTATGCACAGCCTGGTACTTCATGCCACCATAACCCATACAGAGGGCTGAAGAGCAAATCATGCCACCATAACCCATACAGAGGGCTGAAGGCAACGACAGCCCAGTGTCTAAGTCCAGCTTTGCAGCTAGCATGGATAATCGATGGTGAGATAGAAGTCGGATCCTTATAGCATTTTACCTTTGAGCAGCGTAATCATTTCAAGCTGAAAATATTTCTCTTCCCTCCAAAAGCCAGAGAGACTTACAGAACTTCTGGATGAAGGAGCAGCGGCTGCAACTCTGCTTTCTCCACCACAAGACAATGCTCCCAGGCAGCTCCAGGAGTCCTGGAGGTAAGTCTCCCCTCCAGCATCTGCATAGGTTTACAGAGCTGCCCGTGGAAACAGAAGTAGCTCAGGCTGTCTGCATAAAAGCAGTTGATGCACATTCCACAGTCTTAGGTCCAACTTTTAAGCTTTCACAAACAACATACTGAGAACTCTTTGCAATTAATGCTAGGACTAAGAAGGAATGAGTCTGGCAAGGCTTGGTGTGAGGCATGGATGAAGACTAATAAATGATACAAGAACAGGATGGTAATGAGTGAAGGGGACCTAGATAAGAAGAAGGACAGAAACATTTCAGGTCACAACACCATGTCTAGTAAGGAAGGAAACCAGTAATCACTGTGCTAGCTGCTCTTCACTGAATGTCTTTTATGTGCAAGGCTGTACTAGACGCCTACATATGACGTGCCCAGTCCTGGTACAGCATTGCAATTCACCTCTCGTGATTCCTAGTTTACACATGAGTTTGCAGGGAAGCTCTGTAACAGGCAGTAAGTGGCAGAGCTAGATCCCAGGTTCCAAGTTTTCCCTGACTCCAAGCCCATGCTCTTTTTCCACCTACTACAATGGTTCCACACAGTGGTTATGAAACCCAGTTGTCATTGAATCACCTCAGACTCATGGAGACGCCATGCGTGTCAGAGTAGAACTATGCTCTGTAGGGTTTTCTATGACTGATTTTTCAGAAGTAGCTCTCCAGGCCTTTATTCTGAGCACCTCTGGTCGACTCAAACCACCAACCTCTCAGTTAGCAGCCAAGCGCGTTAATCATTTGCAATATCCAAGGACTCCACAGTGCTTATACTGGGTGTTATTCCTAGTTTGATGTATTGAGTAAATGGAATGGAGGCTTAGTACACTGAGCATAGTGTGTTTCTAGGTAAGGTTTCAATTCTTCTCAACTTCTTCTTTTTATTGTTTTCACAAAGTTTAAAGAAACAGAAACACAGCAGATTCTTTTAAGAGGGAGATACTTCAAGCAGATGAACCCAGTTGATTTTTTCATTCAAGGTTCTGCTCTTCACAGTGGGCTAGACAGAAAAGTAACCCCATTATTGAAAGGGGATGAGTAGGATCTACTTCTGCTCAATTAGCAGAACTTTGGAAGGTATGGCCTATCCATGGATAAGATTACAGTCTAATGGGAGACAAGACAGGTCTCCAAACAAGAAACCCAGAACAACAAACAAACAAAACAAAACCCACTGCCTTCAGTCAATTCTGACCCTATATGTTACAAAGTAGAGTGCTCCATAGAGTTTTCTTAGCTATAATTTTTATGTAGATGGCCAGGCCTTTGTTCCATGGCACCACTGGGTGGGCTCCAACCACCAACCTATAGAAGTTAGTGGTTGAGCACAAACTGTTTGCACCACCCAGGGGCCTTTTCCAAACAAGAAGAGCACAAATATATTTAATTACAATATCCCCAGGATTAGGAAGGGGTTTGCTGTAACATTTGATGCAATTGGCAAGGCCAGTAGGCACAATTGGGAAGAGTCCAGAAGGAATAAAACATGGCGAATGGAAGTGAGTAGAAAAGAAGGAGCCCTGGGCAACGGTTACAGTGGCAGTTTTAGGTACTATTTGGCTCAGACATTTATCAGAGCACCTAAGCTTGGACAGGTAGAGTTAGGAAGGCTTTTGATCCTGATTTGGCATCTGGAACTTCCACCCGGATCTGCCCTCACTCTGATTGTCTCAGCTTTTGAGTTCCCACGGGCTGTGACTCAGACGTAGTGCCGTCTTGGGGGGGACGGGCAGGACAGATGATTGGGTCAGAAAGAAAAAGGATGACTTGCAACCGTGATGCACGCAGCCCTAGAGAAGGGGATCCCACTGACCTGGCCCTGCCTTCATCTGCCTTGTGCTGTTGCTGTAATAGTGCCTCTGACTCAGCCAACCTACACACCCAAGAGTCAACTTCAACACTTCTGACTCCCCTCATTCCTCACATGTGGCCCCCAACACCTAGGGGTAACTACCCTGCTATTTTAGAACTCGTTCCTCAGCTCCATCCCACTGCAAAGCCTTGGATCAGGTCCTCATTTCCTCTCATTTGGACTAAACCAGATGGGTGGGGAGTGAATGTTGGGATCACTGGCCTATAGGACAAAGTCCAAATGTGATGCCAGCTCATGGTGACCACATGTGTTACAGAGTAGAACTGTGCTCCATAGAGTTTTCTTGGCTGTAATCTTTACAGAAACAGATCACCAGGCTTTTCTTCCATGGTGCTACTGGATGGACTCAAACCTCCAACCTTTCTGTTAGCAGCTGAGTGCAAACCAGGGATGTCCTTTGGATCCAGTACCTTCTGAACTAGTCTTACTGCCTCCAGTCTCCCCACTACAATCCATTCTCTGAACTACCATCTATATGATCTTCCTGAAAAACAAACCAGGCCTGATGCAACCCTGGAAATCTTGGTAGCATAGTGGTTAACAGCTTCAGTTGCTAACCAAAAGGTCAGCAGTTCGAATCCACCAGGTGCTCCTTGGAAACCATATGGGGCAGTTCTACTCTGTCCTATAGGGTTGCTATGAGTCGGAATCAACTCAACGGCAATGGGTTTGGTTTTGGTTGGGTCACTACCCTGCTTCCTATTGCCAGAGAAGTGTGCTACATGGCAGAGGCAGGTAGTGATAAACAGGTATGTCGTGTGCATATTCCAGGCTGCACGTGTGCCAGCCTTCCTTGCGGTTAGGCTGGGCATGTGACTAGTTTTGTCCAACGGACTATGAGCAAAAATGGCAGTGTCACTCCCAGGCTGAGGTAGTTAGGGTGCCTTGCCCATGCTCTCTCCTCCCCTGACACAGGGATCTTGTAGGACATGTTCTTGATGGCTCAGTTGCAACATGGAGGAGGACTTCCTAACCCTCAACAGATTTCACATGAGCAAAAATTAACCTGTGTGTGGGAAGCCACCGAGTTTTGGGGGTTGTCTGATGTGGCAGCTAATGCTACTTATCTGACCAGTCCATCCCATGATACAGCTCATTGAACAGGAGAGTGCTTTTCCTTCTGAATGATAGTTTATAAACTCATTCTAGTAACGTGTTTTACCTCACTCTTATCAATGGCTCTGATTGGAAATTATGTAGGTTGGATGACGTTTTAAAATGGGAAACAAATAAGTAACTTAATAATCGCAGTATTTGGAAGATTAAAAACTTCTATGATGACACGTGATCCACAGGAAAGAAAGTAGAAAAAGAGAGTCCTTGGATGTGAATAAGGTCCCTGGTTGGCGCAAACGATTTACACTTGGCTGCTAACCAAAAGGTTGATGTTTTGAATGCTCCCAGTAGACCCGAGGAAGAAAAGCTTGGTGATCTGCTTCTGTAAAGGTTACAACCAATAAAACCTTATGGGGCGGTTCTACTCTGTAACACATGGGATCATCATGAGTTGGAACTGACGATTGAAGCAGGTTTTATTTTTGAGGGGTGGTGGAGTGGGGAGTGAATATTGGGAACACTGGCCTACAGGATAAAGTCCAAATGTGAAGCTCATGTTGAAGAATAAGAGACACAAAGGCCCTCTGGTCTCGTTGCCAACAGCTTCTTGTTATCCCATGTTTTGGTCACCCCAGACCTCAATTCATCATTGTGCAATCACACTCTGCAGGTGGCCTTGCCCTTGCAAACACCAGTCCCTCTGCCCCAGCCTAAGTCCCTCTCATTCTTCAAGACTCAGCTGAAATGTCTTCTCCTCCACTGAGTGCCCCTCTTCCTCAGCTATGACCTCAGTCATAGCACCTTCTTCATGATATTGAAGGTTTATCTCCATGTGTCTGGCTCTTAATTAGAACGGTGGTGCTTCTTTTCCAATCCTGTGCCCTCTAGCTCCTTGGAGAGTGTCTGCCACACAGGGAGTGTTCTCTATCTGAAGTCTCCTTGGGGTACCCTTCTAGGCAACCTAGATGGGTGGTTCAATGCGCTGATGGAGGGACTGTTTAGCTAAGTGGCCCCTTCTATCTCCTCTAGCATGCCACACCTGCTCTCCCCTCAGAGCCTTCCCGTTCACAGCTATCTCTGCCTGAAACCCTTTCCTCCCAGATCTCTCAGGCTCTCTGATTCACATCAGTCAGGACAGACACCTCTTTCTCACAGTTTGTCTCTGACCACCTTCCCCTCCTCTCTCCTTACTCTATTTTCTTCATAGCACTTATCCTCTGGCATGTTGTATTTTGCGTTTATTGTTTATTCGGTTTATTGTTTGTCTCCCCCACCTCCACCCCCAGTAGGATATCATGAGGTCAAGAACTTCCTTTATTCACTCTACTAGGCCAGTCCCTGGCACATAGTATTATCGTTGCTGTTAGTTGCCAATGAGCTGGCTCTGACTTTATGTATAATGAAATGAAATGTTGCCCAGTCCTGCACCACCCCTAAAACTATCGGTATGTTCAAGTCCATCTGTGATGGTTAAGATTGTGTGTCAACTTGGCTGGGCCATGATTCTCCGTGTTTATATGTGATCACCCACATGATGGAATCTGCCGTGAGTAGCCAATCAGTTGAAAGGGAGCTTCCCTGGGCATGTTGCATTCATCCATATACAAGTGGACATTCTGGCTTTTGCCTTCTCTGGATCCTGCAGCTGCCTCCTGTTTGTCTGACCTCTGGTTCTTGGGACCTGAGCTAGCAGCTGACCTGCAGATCTTGGGATTCAAAGATCTTCATAGCCTATGAGCAAGAACCCTGCTAGAAAACCTCTATCCTGATCCATGGACTTGGGACATTCCAGCCCCTACAATCGCATGAGCCGTTTCCTTGATATAAAACCCTCTATATATTTATACGCGCCACTGGTTTTGCTTCTCTAGAGAACCCAGCCTAACACACCATTGTTGCAGCTATTGTGTCAATCACCACACTGACGATTTCCCTTTTTTCACTGACCCTCCACTTTACCAAACGTGTGTTGTGTGCTTTCTGCTGTGTGCTTTGTGCAATGTGCTGTGTGAAGTGTACCGTGTGCAGTGTGCTGTGTGCTGTGCGCAGTGTGCTGTGCGCACTGTGCAATATGCTCTGTGTATTGTGCTGTGTGCTATGTGCAGTGTACTGTGTGCTGTGTGTAGAGTGCTGTGTGCAGTGTGTAGTATGCTGTGTGCAGTGTGCTGTGTGCAGTGTGCTGTGCATAGTGTGCTGTGTGCAACGTGCAGTGTACTGTGTGCAGGGTCCTGTGTGCAGTGTGCAATGTGCTGTGTGTAGTGTTCTGTGTGCAGTGTACTGTGTGCAGTGTGCTATGTGTATTGTGCTGTGTGCTGCATGTAGTGTGCTGTGTGCAGTGTACTGTGTGCAGAGTACTGTGTGTTGTATGCAATGCACAGTGTGCTGTGTGCTGTGTGCAGTGTACTGTGCACAGTGTACTGTGTGCAGTGTGCAATGTGCTGTGTGCAGTGTGCTGTCTGTGTGTGTTCTTTTCTAGTGATTGGTCTTTTCTGATGACGAGTCCAAAATAAGCATGACAAAGTCTCACCATCCTTTGGTCTAAGGGCCATTCTGGCTGTGCGCCTTCCAAGACGAATTTGTTCATTCTTCTGGCAGTCCATAGTACGTAGTAGATACTCAATAAATATTTCTGAGTGACCAAATAACAAAATTATCATACTTGAAGACATCAAGTGTATCTGAAACCCAGCCTCATATTCTCAAGTTGTGTCTTCATAAAGCCGTAAATTTTAGTGCAAGAAAGGAATTTAGAGGGTTTCCTTTAGCCCAGTTATTTTCATTCACCCAAGTGGAGATGGAACTCTAAGAGAACTGACGCACTCTGTGTACAGCTGAGGCTACAGCCCTTGTCTGACTCCCAGAATTTGACACCTATCACAGTACATTGCATGTGGTGAGCATTCAATCGATGTGTGTGAAACTGAATAAAACTAGAAAATGCTGAAAACTTTGGCATCTGTGTGCTCAGCCTTCTGCCCCAAAATAAACTGAGGACATGGGTCCCTAGAAAGACTTACTTGAGAAATCCTAAGTGTAGGAGCTGGGAGCCCAGGTTCTCACCCTGGACGCATGGGCTCAGACCAGTTAACCACACAACTACCCTGGCTCTCCAGACGGGAGTCCCCCAAGCCTTCATATACGGCTGACAGTCTTTACTTGGCACCCAAGAAAGTACAGGGTCAAGAGAGAAAGAAACCTCTCTTTTGGCCAGGAGCACTGACCTGATATCTTCTATGGAAAAACAAGGTATATAAATGTCAGCTCATTGTGGTAGATAGTGATTGATGGGCCCAGAAACTAAAAGTTTATTCCTCCTGAACTACTGGGCACCCTGGGTGAGTTACTGAAATTGTCTAGAGCATCATTTGTACAGTAAGTCCTTTAGTTAGGAATAATCACTGTATCATCACCAAGTCATGTCCACATATTCAAGTACTATGTCGTTGTTAGTTGCCATCAAGTCTGCTCTGACTCATGGCAACCCCATGTACAACTGAACAAATTGTTGCCCAGTTCTGTGTTTTCTTCGCAATCGTTGGTACACGCAAGTCCATTGCTGTAGCCATTGTGTATTTTGAGCGCCTTCCACCCTAGGTCGCTCAACTTCCAGCACTATATTGAACAATATTTTATTGTAATCCATGGGATTTTCATCAGCTAATTTTTGGAGGTAGATTCCCAGGCCTTTCGTCCTAATCTGTCGTAGCCTGAAAGCTCTGCTGAATCCTGCTCACCAGAGATGACCCTGCCGGTATAGAAATAAATAGTGGTGGCATAGCTTCCAGCATCATAGCAACATGCAAGGTACCACAGTACAACAACCTGACAGACGGGTGGTAGTCAAGTACTGTAATCCCTACGTTACATAAAAAAACAAACCCGTGGCCATCACATCAATTCTGATTCATAGCAGAGACAGAACTGCCCCATAGTGTTTCCAAGGAGTGGCTGGTGGATTCAAACTGCCGACCTTTTGGTTAGCAGCCAAGATCTTAACCACTGTATCACCAGGGCTCCCTACGTTACATACAAAAAAAAAAAAAAATTACATATGGTGGTGCGAATTGCCAGTCAAATAGTGCCTTCTACTATGGAGGCGCATACACAATGAACCCCTAAACCTGGTAGTTTGTAGCAGAACTGTTCATATCAGTTTCTTGTCTTTCTTTTAGATAGGAAAGCACCACCTTTTCTGTATGTTCTATGCACATAACAGCTTCTCTCAGACCTTCAGGAGTACAGAGAGCTTTTTCGCTAAAAACTCACCATTAATCAAATTATCAGATTTCAAGGCCTGATGTAGACCCAGGTACCACCAATCCCCTCTCCGCACCTGTGGACTGACATCCATCAATGAGCACAGGGTCCTGACCCTGAGCCTGAAGCCCATCTCACGATCCTGGCACAGAGCTCCAGGGAGCCTCTGAAAGTCAGTTGGAGCTGCCACTTGACATAAAAGTGCCTAGGTTTTACTTGTATAAAGCCAGAACCAAACTACATAAACTGTTCTAAATCTTGTATCTATCTCCGTGTCATGTTTTAAACAAAAGATGGTTACCAATGTTGCAAGATTTATTTTCTTAATTAAAAAAAAAAAAAAAGCCCCCTAAGCATACATAGAATAATACAGAATGAAACCATCATTTTTTAGTGAAGGAAACATCAAACTATCAGTTTTCAAGTCCTCCATGGTCTGGGATCTCTCTCTCTTCCTACTAAACAAAGGCAAACAACCTATGGCTCCGTCTCCTTAAGCTGCGTCCTACATGTAAACAGTTGCGCAAGACGCAATGCTTCGGTGAGTCACTAGGTGGCATCTAACTGAAGCACTGAGCAAACCGTCCCAGAACGTGCGCTTTTGGGGGCGCACGACAGCTCTCCATGTTGGCTGGCATTGTCTGGTGGGTGTGCTGGAGTTAATCCATTGCCATCTGTCTTTATTTTGCTAACTTACTCAGTCGGACGCCACACAATTGAGTTCTGCAAATGTCGGCTCCCCGGTACAGCAATTATAGAATCTCTTTCTAAACAATATCACCGCACAGCATTCTTCCTTCCTTGCTTAGAGCTAGAAGCAGTCAGGCTCATTTGCTCTTTCTTTGCTTATAGGGCTTGTCATCTTCAAAGATTAAGAAAAATTGTTCTGAACTCAAAGCCACAACAAGGCACGGCTCCTCTTTCCAAACTGAGAACATGCCAACGGACATGCCCCTATTACATAAACCACAGGCAGCACAGCGGAGGATGGCAGCAGGCGCTGGTGCAGCCGTGGAGCCACTCTCACCCCCTCTAGGATGCAGGCGCTCGGAGCGCATTTTTTGGTTGATGATGATGTTGTTATTTTAATATTTGAGGGGGCTTGCGGGAGATGGAGGAGCGAGGCACGTGGCCATGAGAGAAGCAGCAGAGAAAGAAAGGAAGAGAGGAGGGGAGGGAAGAAGAAAGGGTGAGAGGGAAAAAGGAAGGAAGAGAAGGTGAAAGGGAAGGAAAAGAGTGGAAGGGGGAAGGAGGGAGGGAGGGAGGAATAAGGAGAGAGGGAGAAAGAGAGAGAAGTGAGGGAGGAAGAGAGGAAGGAAAGGAGGGAGGGAGGGAAGAAGGGAAGGAAGGAAGAGAGGGGAGGAAGGAAGGGAGAAAGGGAAGGAAGGAGAAAGAGAGGGAGGAAGGCAGAGAGGGGAGGGAGGAAGGAAGAGAGAGCAGGGAAGAAGGGAGAGAAGAATAGAGCAGAGGAAGGAAGGGAGGAAGGAAGGAGTTGATATTTGAATGACCTTCCTCCCACTTGCTGTTCCAGAAGAGGGATGAAGTAATGACCTCAATGATCTGGGAAAAGCCAGAAGATGGTGTCTGCTCTTTCATTGTTTGTACATCCATTGTGTATGTATTGAAGACCTACCCTCTGTGTCCAGATGCTACAGATACAGATGGGATCAATTCACCAAGAGCCACTGCCTTCCCGAGCTTACAACTTGTGGGGAGACAGAGTTTGGTGGGGGTAAACGCAAACACAATGACTGTTATGAAGGAGACACACAGGTTGTTGCGAAAGCACATGGTGAGAGCCCTCACTAAGTCTGGGGGTTGGGGGTTCTCTGAGGTTGGTGAAGACTAAGGTTGGTGTTAGGGCATCATTCTCTGCCGGACCTCCATGTGCTAAGTATTCTGCTTTGCAATCAGCAGATATTAGATCAGTATTTGATTCTCATTACCCATGGTAGGTATGCTCTATCAAGTTGCTGTGAACATGAATTAGCAAATACTGAACCATTGCTCCTGGAGGAAATACAGCATTAAGTTCCTGCAAGCCTCTGGTCACAATATTTTCATCCACTAATCAATACATAACTTTTTATAAACGTGTGCATCTGTTTAAAGACACCTTTAATACGTACTGTTGGTTCGTTAACATTGACCTCATGGACAACAGCACTATAACTCATGGCCGAATGAAGCTTATCTAACACGCAAATTTTCTCCAGAAAGTATATCACTGCCTTCCTTTTTTTTCACAATTTTTATTGTGCCTTAAGTGGAAGTTTACAAATCAAATCAATCTCTCACACAAAAACCCATATACATCTTGCTACACACTCCCAATTACTCTCCCCCTAATAAGACAGCCTGCTCTCTCCCTCCACTCTCTCTTTTCGTGTCCATTTCGCCAGCTTCTAAGCCCCTCCACCCTCTCATCTCCCCTCCAGGCAGGAGATGCCAACATAGTCAAGTGTCCACCTGATCCAAGAAGCTCACTCCTTACCAGCATCCCTCTCCAACCCATTGCCCAGTCCAATCCATGTCTGAAGAGTTGGCTTTGGGAATGTTTCCTGTCCTGGGCAATAGAAGGTCTGGGGGCCATGACCACCAGGGTCCTTCCAGTCTCAGTCAGACCATTAAGTCTGGTCTTATGAGAATTTGGGGTCTGCATCCCACTGCTCTCCTGCTCCCTCAGGGGTTCTCTGTTTTGTGCCCTGTCAGGGCAGTCATCGGTTGGAGCCAGGCACCATCAAGTTCTTCTGGTCTCAGGATGATGTAGTCTCTGGTTCATGTGGCCCTTTCTGTCTCTTGGGCTCGTAATTACCTTGTGTCCTTGGTGTTCATTCTCCTTTGATCCAGGTGGGCTGAGACCAATTGATGCATCTTAGATGGCTGCTTGCTAGCATTTAAGACCCCAGATACCATTCTTAAAGTGGGATGCAGAATGTTTTCTTAATAGATTTTATTATGCCAATTGACTTAGATGTCCCCTGAAACGATGGTCCCCAGACGCCTGCCCCTGCTACGCTGGCCTTCGAAGCGTTCAGTTTGTTCAGGAAACTGCTTTAATCCGGTTGTGCTGACCTCCCCTGTATTGTGTGCTGTCTTTCCCTTCACCTAAAGTAGTTCCTATCTACTATGTAATTAGTGAATGCCCCTCTCCCACCCTGCCTCCCTCCCCCTCTCGTAACCACAAAAGAATGTTTTCTTCTCAGTTTAAACTATTTCTCAAGTTCTTATAATAGTGGTCTTAAACAATATTTGTCCTTTTGCAACTGACTAATTTCGCTCAGCATAATGCCTTCCAGGTTCCTCCATGTTATGAAATGTTTCACAGTTTCCTCACTGTTCTTTTTTGATGAGTAGTATTCCATTGTGTGAATATACCACAATTTATTTATTCATTCATCTGTTGATGGGCACCTTGGTTGCTTCCATCTTTTTCCTGTTGTAAACACTGCTGCAATAAACATGGGTGTGCATATATCTGTTCGTGTAAAGGCTCTTATTTCTCTAGGATATATTCCAAGGAGTGGGATTGCTGGATCGTATGGTAGTTCTATTTCTACCTTTTTTAGGAAGAGCCAAATCGATTTACAAAGTGGCTGTACCAATTTACATTCCCACCAGCAGTATATAAGTGTTCCAATCTCTCCACAGCCTCTCCAACATTTATTATTTTGTGTTTTTTGGATGAATGCCAGCCTTGTTGGAGTGAGATGAAATCTCATTGTAGTTTTGATCTGCGTTTCTCTAATGGCTAATAATCATGAACATTTCCTCATGTATCTGTTAGCTACCTGAATGTCTTCTTTAGTGAAGTGTCTATTCATATTTTTGCCCATTTTTTAATAGGGTTATTTGTCTTTTTGTAGTTGAGTTTTTGCAGTATCATGTAGATTTTAGAGATCAGGTGCTGATCAGCAATGTTATAGCTAAAAACTTTTTCCCAGTCTGTAGGTAGTCTTTTTACTCTTTTGGTGAAGTCTTTGGATGAGCATAAGTGTTTGATTTTTAGGAGCTCCCAGTTATCTAGTTTTTCTTCTGCATTGTTAGTAATGTTTTGTATACTGTTTATGCCATGTATTAGGGGTCCTAACATTGTCCCTATTTTTTCTTCCATGATCTTTATTCTTTTAGATTTTATATTTAGGTCTTTGATCCATTTTGAGTTAGTTTTTGTGCATGGAGTGAGGTATGGGTCTTGATTCTTTTTTTGCAGATGATATCCAGTTATGCCAACACCATTTGTTAAAAAGACTGTCTTTTCCCCATTTAACTATTTTGAGGCCTTTGTCAAATATCAACTGCTCGTATGTGGATGGATTTATGTCTGGATTCTCAATTCTGTTCCATTGGTCCATGTATCTGTTGTTGTACCAGTACCAGGCTGTTTTGACTACTGTGGCGGTGTAATAGGTTCTAAAATCGGGTAGAGTAAGGCCTCCTACTTTGTTCTTCTTTTTTAGTAATGCCTTATTTATCCAGGTCCTCTTTCTCTTCCATATGAAGTTGGAATCACCGCCTTCTTGAGTTTAGGGACGCTAGACAGCACTTCAGCACTACACTAGGGAGGGACCATTTGAAACAGCAAAATCACCAACAAAAAGCACAAAAGTACAAAAAATGTGGCACTAAATAGATCGTGAAAGGATACTTGTTCAGAGCATGAGAGAAGGCACAAGGTCACATCGCTCAACCTCTGCTAGGACCACGCATGTTCAGCGACTCAAATTTTCCACCGCTCTGCACTTGTCTGCAAATGACCAGAAAAGTGCCTCGAGTGTTGATTTGGGGATTATAAATACATTTCAGCAAATTGTAGACAAATTCACAAATATGGAATCCATGAATAATGAGGATGGACTGTATTTGGGGACCAACTAGCAAGTTTTTATTGGGCACAGAGTGAAAAAGGCTTAGCAGAACGAGAAGCACAGCTTGAGAACACAAGCCCAGTCCCTGTGGAAGGGACAAGATCCTTTCTCACACAAGGGTTGATCTCAGCTTTTCTCTGCTTCGTGTGCCAATCTCTTAGCTACTACCCCTTGTTTTTCTTTACAACCTACTTCTTCCTTGATGACTGATTTTACACTTATTTCTGGGCCAAAGATATATTAAGGTCTTCATCCATCTTTATCTATAAGTCCATTTTGTTCGAAGTTTTAAAGTACTGATCAGCCAAAGAAGGAGACCTACTGTTTCAGTAATTAAAGCGCTCGGCTGCTAACCGAAAGGTCAGCAGTTTGAACTCACCAGTTGCTCTGTGGGAGAAAGATGTGGCAGTCTATGTCTGTAAAGACTTACAGCCTTGGAAACCCTACAGGGCAGTTCTGCTCTGTCTTACAGGGCTAGGAGTTGGTGACTCAAAAGGCAATGAGCTTTGGGATCAGCCAAAGTGAATTAAACATTAACATATTAGTTTACACTGCTATCTAAAATAGTCGTCAGATTTGATTCACTGTTTTAACATTTTAGAAAATGTAAGGCAATTCAGGGAGCCAGGAAGAGGAGGCGAGCAAGGAGGAAACCTCCGACCATGTTTATCTGTCTTCTTCATTGTTTTACTGGACTTTCAGTGGTGACTTCTTTATTCCACTCTTCAGGGATTCAGCTATAAATAAAGCAGAGGGAGCCCATATCCCGAAACATTGGCATACTATTCAAGCGAAGGTAGAGCTTCTAATTAGTGGTCCTTATGAGCTGTAAATTCCTTGGTGGAAGTTCCTCAGTGGCACAAATAGTTTGTGTTTGACTACTAACCCAAACGTTGGTGGTTCGAACCCACCCAGAGGCATCTCAGAAGACAGGCCTGGCAACCCGCTTCTGAAAGGTCACAGCCTTGAAAGCCCTATGGAGCGCAGTTTTACTCTGCAATGCATGGAGTTGTCATGAATTGGAATCAACTCAATGGCAACTGGTTTGTTTTTTGTTTAAGCTCCTTGAGTTTTGATATAGCTGAACACCATGGAGATTCAATGTAATCTCGCAAGTTACCGATGCATTCATGAACGACTTGGTTTCACAGGGCTTTATCTTGACAGTATGTTTGTCTTAAATATTTGAGGTTTGAGTCCTTTAAGGTTATCTCTTGGGAGACTACACCGCCAGGTAGTTTGAAGACCAATCCCATTTACAACAGTAACATAAGAGTCACAGGCAGGCTTCTTTTGTTTTCTTTTATTTCAATATTACCAAATTTCTCCCTGAGGCTGAGTCCATGCTGGTAGGCGGCTATCTTCATGACAGCGGGGTTCTTCTGTGCGGGAGCTGTGACTGGTCCAAAGATTCTGGATCGTGAGGCAGTGCAGGGAAAATGGCCTGGTCTGTGGGGTAGGACAAGGGTAGACCTGGTCATTCTCTTCTTCCAGCTCTCTGGGGTCTGCCTGCACCACGGCCCTTAGTGAGGGTTGTAGAGGACAAGTGGAGAGAAGCCCGGGGAAGAAGAAATGTTCCCTGAGCTGGGACACCTGAGAGCCAGGTTACCATGGAAACCCAGGAGGCGGAAGCTGAAGGCCATTAGCAGCTGTAGCAATGTTCTTCCATGTCTAACCTCTCACTACATTTGATGTAACTGACCCAACTCATTCTTGAGACTTCCCTTCCTCAGCTTAGGTGACACTGAGCCTTCTTTTTTCTGCTTCTGAGTGACCTTTGTCAGGCTCTTTTGCCAGGGCCTACTTCACCCCGTGGTCATTCACTCAACAACCATGGCTTTGAAACCAGCCTCAGCACTCCTGCTTTCTTTTCCCTCCCTTTGAGGAGTCCTCCATTTTCTTGGTTTGAGTTATAAGTTGTCTATGGAAGACGCAGTTGGAATTCAGCAAAAGCAGAGAGCAAATTAATGTTTGCTGCACATTGAGTGCTTGCTGTGGCCCTCGCTAGGCACGTGCCATGCATATGGTGCCGGTACCTCAGTTAATCCCCACAACAACCCTGCGAGGGAGGTGTGTCATTGTCCTCTGTCCGTTTGAACATAGGGTCCCTTTGGTCTGCAATACTTAACCTTCCAGGTTTCTACTCCTTTTTAAAACCCAGTTCAAACACCATTTCCTTTGTGGCATCTCCTTGTATATGATAGACCATTTACAACAAACATTATATTACACATCACATTTGACAAATTTTTGAATCCACCCCCCTCCAAAGTTGTCTCTGGGGTACTATAAGACAAGATGGCATCTTATCCGTCTTGATATTCTAACACCTACCACAGTGCCTAACACAGAGGGAAGTGCCTAAGAAATACTCCTTTATCATGATAATGGCTGGCCTTTGTCTATGTGCATTATCTCCAGCAATATTCCCAATAACCCCATGGGGAAGTCTTTATCCCCATGTCTCAGAAGAGGAAAGTGAGGTTTAGAGAAGGTAAAGAGAACCACACAGGCAGAATCCGGATGTGAACCAGCGCAGCCTGGATCTGAGTTCACAGTCTGCCGCGGTCCCCCTGCTGGTGAGGTGCCCATGCAGCTGCAGCCTGAGGGCTGACAGAGGTGAGCACAGGGGCCTAAACTCTTCTTTAGATGCTCATGGCCCAACGCTGAATAAGCATGCTTGGATTTATGCGTAAATGAACAACGGGACAAATGAATGAATCCACGTTTGTAAGTCCCGTCTTAATAGTACAGCCTCTGTTCCAGCTCATTCAGCCTCCTCCTCTGCTCCCCCCTTATATTCCCATGTTCTTTCAGCCTTACCTCTATGGTCTCATGCTGACTACCTGCGACACCATTTTAATGCATCCCTTAGCCCTCAGCCTTCTTTCTGCTCTACAGACACACACGCAGGCACACACAGACATGCTCAGACATACGTGCACACACATGCACATGTACACATAGACAGACACATATATGCACACATATACTCAATGGTAGACACACACACAGAGACTCATATGCACATGCAGACATACATACACACAGAGAAATACATGCACACACAGGAAGATGTTCACACACACACATACACATATACGCATATGAATGCACACATACATGCGCCATACACAAAGACATACGTACACACAGACACATTCGCACACACACATGCATGTACCACACACAGCATTATAAACACAATTTCTAAAAGATCGTTCTCAAGCACTGTTGTTGGATCCACATATGATGATCGACTTTGGCTTCCAACGCACTATGAAATGTAAGCACTCAAACCCAGCTGTCAAGGTATCACCCTCCCTCACAACAGTCATTTCCCTACACGTAGCTATCATTTTAAACAAACGATTTTGTTTACTGCCCCTGGCCCACAATTTGCCTGTTTTCGCCTCCAGATCTTTGTAGGAGCTGTTCTTCTGTTGAGTACCTGTCATATGCCAAGATCTGTGCTGGGTTCTGGGAATACAGATTAAAGGTTCAGTCTCCTAGATTAGTGGGGAGACGGCTGGAAGAGCAATTACCAGGCCCTGTAATTGTGGTAGGTGAGACTGAGGAGAGCCCAGGTTGCTATGGAAGTGCCTAGGCTTTTCTCCTCCCACGTTTCCAGGACTCTCATCCCTCCCTCGTTTACTGCTGGGCTTGACTCACCTCTTCTAGGGGGCTTTCTATGCCCGACCCTTCATTCACTCCTTATAGGCATCACCTCCTCACTGTGCACCAAATTGTTCTACATTTCTCTGTACTGGCTGATACATTAATCTGCAAAACATATTTCTTTGAACTTTGCCGCCTCAACTGGTGAAATGTAATGAGGGAGGAGAAGTCAAATTTAAAGGAAGGTGATGCGCCTGCTTGGGGAGAATATGCCTCAGAGAAGAAAGAACACGCAATGGCACTTGCCAGTGGCTCTTGTCAGACTCCACCCTAACCATCCATCATGGTGGTGGGCGTGTGTGCCTCGAAGAGAAAGGGCTCTAGGTAACTCCAATTCCATCTACTAAACTTCCGACATTTTATGTGTGACCCCCTAAAAGAGCAGATCATAGAAGACAGGATGCAGCTTCCAAACAGGTGTGATGCAATGGCTGGAATGGTGTGGCCTGGGCAAGGCAGAAGCAACTACCCGAACTGACACTCGAGGATATGAGACACAGCCTTGGAACTCATATAGATATAAGAGGAGGCTAGGACTTTCAAAGGACTCTCTGGGTGGTGTAAAGAGTTAAGTGTTTGGCTGCTAACCAAAAGGTTGGAGATTCGAATTCTTTCAGAGGCACCTCAGAAGAAAGGCCTGGTATTCTACTTCCCAAAGGTCACAGCCTTTGAAACCCTACAGAGCACAGTTTTACTCTGACACATGTGGGGTCACCATGAATCAGAATCAACTTAATGGCAACTGGTTTGTTTTCGTTTTTTTTTCTTCTGGTTAGAACTTTGAAGGGGGCAGTGGTGGCTGAGTGGTAGAATGTTTGCCTTCCATGCTGGAGATTCAGGTTCGATTCCTGGCCGATGCACCTCACATGCAGCCACCACAGGACTGTCAGTGGAGGCATGCGTGTTGTGATGATGGCGGACGAGTTTCAGTACAGTTTCCAGACTTAGACAGACTAGGAAGAAAGACCTGGCGATCTACCTCCAAAAATCAGCCCATGAAAACCCTATGGATCACGAGTTTGATCTTCAGCTGATCATGGAGATGGTGCAGAACCAAGTAGTGTTTTGTTCCATCGTGCATGGGGTCGCTGTGGATCAGAGGCCAACTCAATGGTATCAAACAACAAGACTTTGAAAGGACTGTGGTCCTACAAGGGAAACCAACCGAGCAAGCAAAATTTGGTCTGAAAGGTTGCCGGTCTCATTTGTGTCCACGGCTAACGAAGCCTGGGAGCATTCGTGCATAGTGCAATTGTGGCCCTGTGATGACTCACTAATCCTCTAGGAGAAGCGGGCTCCACGAGAGATGATTCCAGGAGGAACACAGCGCCTGGCATGGTTCACCCTGGCCTAGCTGGGCCCACAACCTTCCCCACCACCCTGCTGGACAGTCCCTGTCATCCTGGTACCTGCATCCCAGACATTTTGTTGGCCTGTTTCCTCACCTCTCATCTTTTCTCCAACCTTGCCCCAGATTTGTCACTTCCTGACCTGAGTTACAACACTCTAATCAGCCCTGATCCAACCAGGGATGGTTTATCCAATAAGCAAGGTAAGCAGGTACTTAGGGCATCAAGAAGACAGGGGTACCAGTTAGCCAAAGCAAAGACATATTTACCAAGCAGACAGGACATGAGGAAAAGCAAGCACTGCAGTGGACGGGAACTGGTAGGGCACTAAATGAAAATGATAACAGCTCCAGTGCGTGAGAATGTGCCAGCGGGAAATACAGTTCATGCGGGGTCACAAGGGCGCCCACCTGTGAGGCTATGTAAGCTATGAGACCCCTACCACTTCAGCACCTTCACTGACATCTATTTCCTGTGGTCCCTTCCCATGTAATTGACACTCCTTATCTCAGTGGGTCTCTTTGGAGTATATTATTTCTTTCTAATAAATAAGAGGTGGGGGTGGGCTGTTGACCCAATATGCAAGTGGATCCAACATGAATGGTTACTGGCAAGGATGGATTACAGTAACAGGTAACAGATCCCTGATCCATTTTGAGAGAACTGTCTTGTACGTCCATGTCTGCTAATCCAGTAACTCAAGCCTACTCAGGTAAAACCTGGTAGACATGTATAATTACATTATAGAAGATAAAATACAATGTGTATCTTCCAATGTTGAAATTGCTTTGCAC
Organism: Loxodonta africana; assembly: GCF_030014295.1. Taxonomy (NCBI): domain Eukaryota; kingdom Metazoa; phylum Chordata; class Mammalia; order Proboscidea; family Elephantidae; genus Loxodonta; species Loxodonta africana. The sequence continues at coordinate 63,392,485 of NC_087358.1, forward strand.
ATATTCCTAACTTTAATGATCACAAACTTTGTAACAGAATGCTCAATTTTGTACCTAAAGAGACTCAAAAAACCTCAGTGTACAATAATGATTCAGGAAAGACTCTAGTTATTATCCTTATTACGTATGGAAGTATATATTGTTTGGCAGCTTAATTGTGATGAAATCATTGAAGAATTTGTAAGAGCGAAAAATAGAAAGGAATGTTTTTAATTATAACATGTTAGGGATGAAAGAGCTATCTAAAAATAAAATACAGTAACTTATTGTAATATTTATTTTCTGATGATTAAATTTTCTTTTATGACATCTTTTCATTTGTTCATTTATAACTATAGCTTATTATGAAACAAATATCGAAATTGACTTATGAGCCATTTAAAGCAAAATCGGTGAAAGTCAATTTTTCATTGTGGGAGACCAATAGAATTTTACACTGATTGCTGAAACAATTAAGTTCATTGACTCATCTTTGTTGTAGAATATGTGGAACATTCCTTCTGTAGAAAGTGTAGCATATAGTAAAAATCTTAGTAACCTGCATCCACTAAAAATATTATACTCCCATTCATCTTATTCTGTTAAAATGGCCTATGCCACTTTTACGCTCAATTGCTAATATTATCGTTGCATTTAAAAAGAAGTTACATCTTGAATAGCTAAGACACACACACATATACACATGCATATATACATATATGTATATATGTATACACACACACACATATATATATATATATATAACTCACAGATCCTGATTCAGTACGTGAGTAAGCAGAAGAGGGGACACCATAGATTATCGGTGTTTAGGGCCCAAATCAAAACCCAAACCTGTTGCCGTCGAGTCAATTCTGACTCACAGCGACCCTGTACATGCCTTAATCCAGCCTTGGAGCCAACCAACATCTATGCTTCTGTTTTCTTGCTCTGAGGTCGGCCTGTTCCATTCTGGCTCCAATCACCTTTTACACTTTGTACACGAGCTTTTCAAAACCACATGTCTCCACTTCAGTCACCTGTCCTTTGATCCAGCCAACCAGTGGGTCGAGGAAGTCTCTGCTCTCCACACAGTAGAGGAGTGGGTGCTGGGAGCTGGGCTGTGGATGTTCTCCTTGCCTAGTGCTATGTTTTCCCCCACTAATTATGCATTGGCTTAATCCCCTGCTGGCTGGAACTCCCTTACTACAAGGGATTGTATTTTATGTCAGCAGTTTCGCAGGCTGACGGGGTGGTAGAGGTAAGAGAAACGTGGAGAGAAGAGAACATTCCTCAAATCCCTAAACTCCACACAGCTCTGGGGCAGAGAAAGATTTGGTAATGGTCCCGGAATCTCAAAGCTGGGCTGTGCTTACTCATCCTGCTTGTGCATTGTACCAAGCAGACAGAGCCTCCGTCTCCTTGACAACAAGAATACAAACATGTCTTACCTGCATTATCTGCTGTCTTTGCCAAAGGCAATGCATAATTAGTGGGGGAAAACATAGGTGCCGGGTGAAAGAGTCCACATCTCTTAAACAATGTTTATCCATCGCTTCGCTCTCGCTGAAGTTTACCTACTCAACTTCATTAACATCTCATTCATCTCATTTATCAGCCATGCCTTTTGCTTACTGGCAGAAAGCTGTTATAGCATTGCATCTCTCTGTCAGTCAACACTATTTAGGGGACTGATAAGAAAATTTTCTGGAAAGGCCTTCTGGAAATTTCTATTTATAGAGACACACCCGAGTGGCCATAGACATCAACTATAAATAGCCTCCTTGGCTATGGCTGAGTAGCTAGGTGGTGCAAGCAGTTAATGGACTCAGCTGCTAACTAAAAGGTTGGAGGTTCAAGTCCACTCAGAGGTTCCTTGGAAGAAAGGCCTGGAGATCTACCTTTGAAAAATCAGCTACCGAAAACCCCATGAAGCACAGTTCTACTCGGACACACACAGGGTCGCTGTGAGTTGAGGCTGACTTGATGATGACTGTTTTTTTTTGTAATGGCCAAGGCCGTGTTGTCAACATCTTGGACAAGGAGGAGAGGTCTCTCCTCTTCCTGATGCTCTCTTGCCTTGTGGGACCAGCCACATCAGTTAGAGCATGTCTGGTATGAACTCAGGGATTTGCCTTTTGGGTTTGGACCATATCAAGGATATGGGAGGCAGCTGGCCCTAAGTACTTAGAAGTCCCAGCGGTTCAGTCTCCTGAAATAAGCAGGCACCGAGATAAAGCCATCAGTCCCTGAAAGACAGAGCCCTAGCACCTCACGTCTGGACTGTCCCTTTAGCTATGACCATCCTCACAACACCAGCCCCTAGGCCAGTGGGGAGGACAGTCAGTGTGGGAGTTCAGAGGGCCTGCAAGGTCCCGTCCAGAGTGAGTCATCACACTGCACACACACTCACACACCCAGCCTTCTACACACATGCAAAGACTTCCCTTAGGTGGAGGAGGAAAAGTGGGAGCCAAGTGGGGAAGGAGGGAGAGAATAAACATCAGTATAGGGGCCCAATGTGCCCCTGGGTGGTGCAGTTAACGTACTTGCTGCTAACCACAAGGTTGAAAGTTCAAGTCCACTCAGAGGCATCATGAAAGAAAGGCCTGGTGATCTACTTCTGCCAAATTAGCCATTGAAAACCCTGGGGAGCAGAGTTCTACTCGGACACACATGGGATCACCATGAGTTGGAGTCAACTAGACAGTACCTGGTTACAGGCAACAGGATTTTTTTTTTTTTTAACTCTTCAAAGGGAGTCCCTGAGAAGCTCAACGCTTAAGCGCTCGACTACTAGCTGAAAAGCTGGTATTTGAGCCCACCTGGAGGCACCAGGCAGGCCTGGCAAACTGCTTCGGAAAGGTCACAGCCTTGAAAACCCTATGGAGCAGTTCTACTCTGCACACATGGGGACGCCATAAGTCAGAATTAACTTGATGGCAATCAAAAACAAAAAGAACTCTTCAAAACAAGTACAAAGCAAACAATATGAGACAATTAAAGTGGATTGCTCTCTCTAACTCTGTCTCTATGCCAGGCCTACTCAGGACAAGTTTGGAATGTGTGTATGGGGACGGGGGGTCGGGTATTGTAAACACGTGTATGTGTACGTGGGGTATGTGTGCCACCCCGTGCAGGCCTGTGCGTATGTGCTGGAGCCTCTAGACCTGCGTGTGGAGACCCACAGACTGCTGCAGACAATACAAGTTCTGCACATGTTAGCCTAACCACAGAACAACTGCCAAATCCAGTTCTGGTGGGAAAAGACATTATGTTCCAAGAATCAACAAGTAGCCAGTTCTCTTTCTGGGAATCATGCAGCAAAGTTGGGGGTGGGAAGGGAGTTAAAGTAATGATATGGAATGGAACAAAGCAGGATTTCTACCAGCGATCACAATCCAACAAGGTCCCTGGATGGCAGAAACATTTTGTGCTCTGCTACTAACCTAAAGTTCAGCGGTACAAACACAGGAAGTGGCGCCGTGGAAGGAAGGCCAGGTGATCTGCTCCTGTAAAGACTACAGCCAAGAAAACCCTGTGGAACAGTTCTACTCTGTAGTACAGGGGGTTGCCATGAGTTGGAATCAACTTGATGGTAGCACGTTTGGCTTTGGATTTTTGATCGTAAACAACATCCTGATGGGAAGGTCACATGGTGATGAACGAATAGGGCCCATTAGGAACAAGTTGGGACTGGATCCCAGACAACCTTCTCATGCATAAAGCATTGTGCTGAATTGTACTCAGAAGCAGGAATCAGAGATAGACTGGCTGGGCAGACTGGCCCCGACCCTAACAGGGGCGGCTTAGTGTGTGCTGCAGATGGATTCTTTGACAGGAATATATTCTTGGAAATGGTAGCAGATTTATGGCAACGGTTTTACAATAATAGCTGGCATAGCTCTTATGCAATTACCAAAACCCTGTACTGCTACTGTTAATTTACGTAACAACCATTTTGCTCCTCTTTAATGAGAATACCAACCAGTTGCTGCTGAATCAATCCCAACTTATTTTAGCGCCACATGTGTCAGAGTAGATCTTGGTCCCTAGGGGTTTTCAACGGCTGAGTTTTCAGAAGTAGATCCTCAGGCCTTTTTCCATGATGTCTTAGTCATCTAGTGCTGCTATAACTGAAATACCACAAGTGGATGGCTTTAACAAAGAGAAATTCATTCTCTCACAGTCTAGGAGGCTAGAAGTATGAATTCAGGGTGCCAGCTCCAGGGGAAGGCTTTCTCTCTCTGTCGGCTCTGGGGGAAGGTTCTTGTCATCAATCTTCCCCTGGTCTAGGAGCTTTTCAGCACAGAGACCCTGGGTCCAAAGGACGCAGTATTCTTCTGGCTCTTGTTTCTTGGCAATATGAAGTCCCCATGTCTCCCTGCTTATTTCTTTCTTTTATATCTTAAAAGAGAATGACTTACAACATATCCTAGTCTTGTAGATTGAGTCCTGTCTCATTAGCATAACTGTCTCTAATCCTGCCTTATTTATGTCATAGAGGTTGGATTTACAACACATTGGAAAATCACATCAGGTGATAAAATGGTGGATAATCACACAACGCTGGGAATCATGGCCTAGCCAAGCTGACACATAGTTTTGGAGGACATAATTCAATCCATAACAGTGCTTTTGAGTGGACTCGAACCTCCAACCTTTTGGTTAGCAACCAAATGTGTTAACCATTTGCACCACCCAGGGACTCCACTTAATGAGAATAACTAACATTTATTGAAGGTCAAGTACAATTGTAAGCTCTTCACATCAATTAACTTACTCCGCACAAGAGCCCTACGAAGTGGGTCCTCTCATTACCATTCCCATTTTACAGAGGAGGACACTGAGGCACGTTGAGGTGATGCTCCAAACTCTCTCACCAGATGCAAGTCAGGATTAACACCGGAAGTTTTAATGTAAGTCTCACACTTCCAGTCACTAAGCATATCTGCTTCTTATATCTACTTTGGTACGAAGCACTATGCTAGGCATTGAAGCAGGCTAACAGAAATGTCATGGCCCCTACCTTCAAAGGAGTTAATAGTCTGTGGGAGAGACAGATAGCATTGCCTTCTGACCTAAGAAAATTTTGCCATTCAGAAAACATTAGGTTATTTTTGTAACTACTGGTAGCCTCTTGAGATTAGAGATACCTAAAACAAATAAACAAAATTTCCAATTCCTAGCAACCCCATCTGTTACAGAGTAGAATTTTTTCGTAGGATTTTCTTGGCTGTAATCTTTACAGAAGCAGGTCTCCAGATCTTTCTCCTGCAGAGCCGATGGGTGGTTTCAAACCAGCAATCTTTAGGTTAGAAGGCAGCACAAACCATTTGTGCCATCCAAGGACCCTTTTAGAGATACATGGGGAACTATAATCCCCTCCCCACAACCCGGAAATTGTTGGACTGAACTCCACCAGACATACAGACATGTATTGGCAAAACCTGTTGTCATGAAGTTGGTTCCGACTCACAGCGACCCTATGGACAGAATAGAATCACCCCATAGGGCCTCCAAGGCTGTAAGTCTTTACAGAAGCTGACTGCAACATCCTTCTCCCACAGAGCAGCTGGTGAGTTTGAACCACCAACATTTTGGTTAGCAGCTGAGCACGTAACCACTGCGATAAGCAAGCACAAACACGGGCATTCAGCTCATCCAGTAGTTTGGGGAAGACCTGCCTGCCCCAGGCTGGCCAGTCCATAGCATGCCTGAAATGCGCACCCGGAAGCAGACGAGCTAGCCAGATTTGGGTCAGATCAAGCAACAGGGTCCTCTGCAAAGGGGAGAGAAAGAAGACTAAGGGGCCTAGACCTGCCGCTTTCTTATGCCTTGTTCATGAAAGGGTGGCGGAGCCTGTACAACACTCCTAACCAATCGCTATTCATTCTACCAAAGAAATGATTTCACAAAAGATACGGAGCATGCCAGACAATCACCTCCGAAGATGTTGACGGTTCATGATGGAGCACCTCATTTGGAGCTCACCACCCTGGGATGGTGATTACTCCTGATCCAGTGCTAAGACCTCCTGTTTTCTTGATTCTATCAGAGGACCTCCACAGTGTCCAAAATCAGCATCCATTCAGTCATCTTGGTCTATGTGTCTTTCCCAAATAGTACTTTGGTGTTCAGAAATAAAGGAACCGAGAGAACAACCCATAAGAAAGATGACAATGAGCTGAACGTAAGGCAATGCTCTCTATAGCAAAGAATATTTGGAAAAAAAAAAACAAACCCAATTGTCGTCAAGTTGAGTCCGACTCGTAGCGACCCCATAGAACACAGTAGAGTTGCCCCATAGGGTTGGTTCCCAAGAAGTGGTCAGTGGATTTGAACCACTGACCTCTTGGTTAGCAGCCAAATGCTTAACCACTGTGCTACCAGGGCTCCAAAGGACAGTTGATGGGAAAAATGTACTTTATTGTTGTTGTAAGCTGCCATCGAGTTGGCTCTGACTCATGGCAATGCCATGTACGACAGGATACAATGTTTCCTGGTCCTATGCCATCTTCATGACATTTGTATGTTCAAGTCCATTGTTGTGGCCACTGCACATTTTGAGTGACTTCCAACGTAGGGGGCTCATCTTTCAGCACCATATCTGTCAGTATTCTGCTGTGATCCACAGGGTTTTCACTGGCTGGTTTTTGGAAGTAGACCACCAGGCCTCTCTTCCTAGGCTGTCTTAGTCTGGAAGTTCCGCTGACCCTGCTGGTATTTGAAATACTGGTGACATAGCTTCCAGCATTGTAGAAAAAGGCAAGCCACCACAGTAAGACAAAATGCAAACAGGTGGTGAAATGTGCCTTACATTAGTTTATTTACCGTCACATAAAAGTATTTGGTTTGTGTATGACACGCAGCGAATGCCCAAAAATGCGAGTTTCATCCCCTACCTTACTATCTCATTTAATTTTCATTTAATAACAGTATAAGGAAGCTATTATAATATTTATTTAGTAGATGAGGGAATAAAAATTTAAAGAGTTGAAGTAACTTTTTCAGTCCACTGGCCACCAAGAGGCCACTCTGGATTCAAACTGGAACACCGTCCTCTTTCTAGTATCCACGGTGCCTCTCTAATAACCATAACTGATCTCACGTACTATTCTCTCTACAAAGCACTTTCACATGCCCCATTTCATCACGTCCTTGGGACACTCCTGTGAAGTAAAGATGATTATTCTCTTCATTTTAAAGAGGAGCAACAGGCTCAGGAAGTAAAAAATTTGTCCAGGTCTTCTAAGGTAGTGAATAGGTCAGTCAGAATTTGAGCTCATCTCTTACAATGCCCAAACCTTTGTTCTTGGCATCACACAACGTGGCATCTCAGCTTATAGCCCAAGGATGAAGGGCTGAATGTGGACTGAGCACTAGACAGCCCCATCCCTCAGTCAAAAACAAAAAAAGAAAAACAGTTGCCCTTGAGTTAATTCTGAGTCATGGTGACCTCACGTGTGTCAGAATAGGGTTTTCAATGGCTGATATTTTGGAAGTAGATCACCAGGCTGTTCTTTTAATGCACTTCCAGGTGGACTCAAACCTCCAACCTTTCAGTTAGCAGCCAAGCTAACCGTTTGTTTACACCACTGAGGTGTCCCAAAACTGATGCTGAACCCCATCTCAGTAGTATGGAGAGGCCAATTTTAGTAAGAGTTATAACCAACATTTTTATAGCACTTTATAGAGTGCCTGTCTCTTACGTTCTATTTTTGAGCACAGCCACTGTAAAGAGAGAACAGCAAGGTGACCATATCTTTCAGACTGGCGAGGCCCAGTCCTAATGATATTCTTAGAAGTCACAATCAATTCCCACACTCTGTCAAAGACACTTTCCTAAGTGACACTCTGCATTTTTCTTGCTTCATTTAATCTCCTTGATCTTCTGTGTAATTTTCCCAGGTGCCTTTTAGATTTACTATGTTAGGATTATGTATATAATATATGCCTTTTGAAATAATTTAGAACAAAATTATCTGTTCTATAACAGAACAGTGTGAAGAAAAAAACATTAAGAAGCATCCCATTGCCATATCTTCCTGTATATGCTTCGTATATAAAACGCCGCATAATATTCCATCACATGTATTTAAATTGTTGCCGTTAGGTGCTGTTGAGTCATTCTGATTCATAGCAACCCTGTGTACAACGGGACGAAACACTGTCCGGTCCTGCACCATCCTCCAAATCGTTGCTGTGGAAGAGCCCATTGTTGCAGCCACTGTGTCAGTCCGTCTCCTTGAGGGTCTTCATCTTTTTTGCTGACTATCTTACCAAGTATGATGTCCTTCTCCAGGACTGGTCCCTCCTGTTAACATGTTCACAGTAAAAGTACATGAGAGGAAGTCTCCCCACCCTTGCTTCCAAGAAGCATCCTGGCTACAGTTCTTCTAAGACAGGTTTGTTCTTTATTCTTGCAGTCCATGGTATATTCAATATTCTTGCCAACACCATAATTCAAAGGCATCAATTCTTCTTCCGTTTTCCTTAATCATTGCCCAGCTCTCGCATGCATATGAAGTGATTAAAAATATCATGGTTTCGGTTAGGTGCAAAAGTGATGTCTTTGCTTTTCAACACTTTAAAGCAGTCTTACAGCAGATTTGCCCAAGGCTTCCATGGGTGTTGATTGTATATCTTAATAAAATGAAATTCTTGACAATGTCAATCTTTTCTCCATTTATCATGATGCTGCTTATTGGTCCAGTTGTAAGGATTTTTATTTTCTTTATATTGAGGTGTAACCCATATTGAAGGCTGTACTTTTGATCTTCATCAGGAAGTGCTTTGAGTCCTTTTTACTTTCAGAAAGCAAGTTTGCGTCATCTGTGTATCACAGTTTATTAATGAGTCTTCCTCCAAACCTGATCCACATTCTTCTTCATATAGTCCAGCTTCCTCAGTTTTTTGCTCAGCATGCAGATTGAATAGGCGTGGTGAAAGGATACAAGCTTGACCCACACCTTTCCTGATTTTGAACCATGCGGTATGCCTCTTGTTCTGTTCGAATGACTGCCTCTTAGTCTATGCACGGGTAACTCATGAGCACAATTAAGTGTTCTGGAATTCCCATTCTTCACAATGACATTCCTAATGTGTTATGATCCATACAGTCAAATGCCTTTGCATAGTCTCTAAAACATAAGTAAATATCTTTCTGATATTCTCTGCTTTCAGCCAGGATCCATCTGACATCAGCAATGATATCCCTCTTTCCATGTCCTTTTCTGTATCAGACTTGAATTTCTGGAATTATCTTCAGCAAAATTTTACTTGTGTGTGATTTTAAAGATATTGTTCGATAATTTATGCATTCTGTTGGATCACCTTGCTTTGGAATGGGCGCAAATATGAATCTCTTGCAGCTGGTTGGCCAGGTAGCGACTTCCAATTTTCTTGGCATAGAAGAGTGAGCACCTCCAGTGCTGCATCCATCTGTTGAAACATCTCAATTGGTATTCCATGAATTCCTGGAGCCTTGTTTTTCACCAGTGCCTTCAGTGCAGCTTGGACCTCTTCCTTCAATACCATCCATTCTTGGTCATATGCTACCTCCTGAAATGGTTAAACATTGATCAATTCTTTTTGATACAGTGGCTATGTGTATTCCTTCCATCTTCTTTTGATGCTTCCTGCATCAAATATTTTGCCCATAGAATCCTTCAAAATTGCAACTGAAGGCTTAAATTTTTTCTTTAGTTCTTTCAGCTTGAGAAATGCCAAGTGTGTTCTTCCCTTTTGGTTTTCTAACTCCAGGTCCTTGCACATTTCATTATAATACTTTATTTTGTCTTCTCAAGCCACCCTTTGAAATCTTCTGTTCAGCTCTTTTACGTCATCATTGTTTCCATTCATTTTAGCTACTCTGCATTCTAGAGCAAGTTTCAGAGTCTCGCCTGACACCCATTTTGGTCTTTTCTTTCTTTCTCATCTTTTTAATCAACTTTTGCTTTCCTCATGTATGATGTCCTTCGTGTTATCCCACAACTTGTCTGGTGTTTGATCGTTAGTGTTCAATGCATCAAATCTGTTCTTGAAATGGTCTCTAAATTTAGGTAGGATATACACAAGATTGAACTTTGACTCTCAGGGACTTGCTTTAAGTTTCTTCAGCTTCAACTTAAATTTGCATATGAACAATTGATAGTCTGTTCCACAGTTGGCCTCTGGCTTTGTTCTGACTGATGATATTGAGCTTCTCCATCGTCTCTTTCCACAGATGTAGTCTATTTGATTCCTGTGTTTTCTACCTGGTGAGGTTCAGGTGTATAGTCACCATTTATGACATTGAAAAAAGGTATTTGCAATGAATAAATTTCTGGTCTTGCAAAATTCAGCCATGCAATCTCAGGAGTCATTTCTATCACCAAGGACATATTTTTCAATTTCTTATCCTTTCCTCTTTGTTTCCAGCTTTCACATTCTAATCACCAGTAATTATCAATGCATCTTGATTGCATGTTTGATCAATGTCGGACTGTAGAAGTTGGTAAAATCCTTCAATATCTTCGTCTTTGGCCTTAGTGGTTTGTGTGTAAATTTGAAATAGTCATATTAGCTAGTCTTCTTGTAGGCATGTGGATATTATCCTATTGCTGTTCACGTTGTACTTTAGGATCGATCTTGATATGTTCTTTTTACCAATGAAAATGATGTCATTCCTCTTCAATTTGCATTCCCAGCATAGTAGACCATATGCTTGTCTGATTCAAAATGGCCAATAGCAATCTATTTCAGTTCACTAGTGCGTAAAATGGAAATCCTGGTGGCGTAGTGGTTAAGTGCTACGGCTGCTAACCTAAAGGTCAGCAGTTCAAATCCGCCAGGTGCTCCTTGGAAACTCTGTGGGGCAGTTGTACTCTGTCCTATAGGGTCACTATGAGTCGAAATCGACCGATGGCAATGGTAATGCTTAAAATATCGATCTTTATGTGTTCAATTTCATTTCTGACAATTTCCAATTTTCCTAGATTCATGCTTCTTACATTCCACATTCTGATTGCTAATGGATGTTTGCAGCTGTTTCTTCTCATTTTGAGTCATGCCACATCAGCAAGTGAAGGTCCTTTACCCTATTCATGTCATTAAATTTGACTCTGCATTGAGGAGGAAGTTCTTCCTCAGTCGTATTTTGAGTGCTTTCCAACCTGAGGTGCTCATCTTCTGGCACTATATCAGACAATGTCCCGCTGCTATTCTTAAGGTTTTCACTAGCCACTTTTTCAGAAGTAGACCTCCAGGTCCTTCTTCCTAGTCTGTCTTAGTCTGGAAGCTCAGCAGAAATATGTCTACCATGGATGACCCTACTGGTATTTGAAATACCGGTGGCATCCCTTCCAGCATCATAGCAACACACAAGCCACTACTGTACGACAAACTGACAGACGCATGGTAACATGTTTGTATCCACTGTTATGTATATAACCATACCACCTCCAACCCCACCAATTGATGGACATTTGTGGTTTAGAATTTTTTCAGTGTATACACAGCATTTCAATGAAGATCCTTGAACATATGTCTCTGTATACTTGTCTAATTAGGATACTTTTTTAGAAATGGAATGCTGTTCATGGTAATACACTTTTTGAAGGTTTTTTTTTTTTAATAACTTTTATTAAGCTTCAAGTGAACGTTTACAAATCCAATCAGTCTGTCACATATAAGTTTACATACATCTCACTCCCTACTCCCACTTGCTCTCCCCCTCTTGAGTCAGCCCTTTCAGTCTCTCCTTTCTTGACAATTTTGCCGGCTTCCCTCTCTCTCCATCCTCCCATCCCCCCTCCAGACAAGAGTCGCCAACACAATCTCAAGTGTCCACCTGATATAATTAGCTCACTCTTCATCAGCGTCTCTCTCCCACCCGCTGACCAGTCCCTTTCATGTCTGATGAGTTGTCTTTGGGGATGGTTCCTGTCCTGTGCCAACAGAAGGTCTGGGGAGCATGGCCACCGGGATTCCTCTAGTCTCAGTCAGACCATTAAGTTTGGTCTTTTTATGAGAATTTGGGGTCTGTATCCCACTGATCTCCTGCTCCCTCAGGGGTCCTCTGCTGTGCTCCCTGTCAGGGCAGTCATCTATTGTGGCCGGGCACCAACTAGTTCTTCTGGTCTCGGGATGATGTAGGTCTCTGGTTCATGTGGCCCTTTCTGTCTTTTGGGCTCTTAGTTGTCGTGTGGCCTTGGTGTTCTTCATTTTCCTTTGCTCCAGGTGGGTTGAGACCAAATGATGCATCTTAGATGGCCGCTTGTTAGCATTTAAGACCCCAGACGCCACATTTCAAAGTGGGATGCAGAATGATCTCATAATAGAATTATTTTGCCAATTGACTTAGAAGTCCCTGCAAACCATGGTCCCCAGACCCCCGCGCTTGCTCCGCTGACCTTTGAAGCATTCATTTTATCCCGGAAACTTCTCTGCTTTTGGTCCAGTCCAATTGAGCTGACCCTCCATGTATTGAGTGTTGTCTTTCCCTTCACCTAAAGCAGTTCTTATCTACTGATTAATCAATAAAAAAACCCTCTCCCACCCTCCCTCCCTCCCCGCCTCGTAACCACAAAAGTATGTGTTCTTCTCAGGTTTACTATTTCTCAAGATCTTATAATAGTAGTCTTATACAATATTTGTCCTTTTGCCTCTGACTAATTTCGCTCAGCATAATGCCTTCCAGGTTCCTCCATGTTATGAAATGTTTCAGAGATTCGTCACTGTTCTTTATCGATGCGTAGTATTCCATTGTGTGAATATACCACAATTTATTTACCCATTCATCCGTTGATGGACACCTTGGTTGCTTCCAACTTTTTGCTATTGTAAACAGAGCTGCAATAAACATGGGTGTGCATATATCTGTTTGTATGAAGGCTCTTGTATCTCTAGGGTATATTCCCAGGAGTGGGATTTCTGGGTTGTATGGTAGTTCTATTTCTAACTGTTTAAGATAACGCCAGATAGATTTCCAAAGTGGTTGTACCATTTTACATTCCCACCAGCAGTGTATGAGAGTTCCAATCTCTCCGCAGCCTCTCCAACATTTATTATTTTCTGTTTTTTGGATTAATGCCAGCCTTGCTGGTGTGAGATGGAATCTCATCGTAGTTTTAATTTGCATTTCTCTAATGGCTAATGATCGAGAGCATTTTCTCATGTATCTGTTGGCTGCCTGAATATCTTCTTTAGTGAAATGTGTGTTCATATCCTTTGCCCACTTCTTGATTGGGTTGTTTGTCTTTTTGTGGTTGAGTTTTGACAGAATCATGTAGATTTTAGAGATCAGGCGCTGGTCTGAGATGTCATAGCTGAAAATTCTTTCCCAATCTGTAGGTGGTCTTTTTACTCTTTTGGTGAAGTCTTTAGATGAGCATAGGTGTTTGATTTTTAGGAGCTCCCAGTTATCGGGTTTCTCTTCATCATTTTTGGTAATATTTTGTATTCTGTTTATACCTTGTATTAGGGCTCCTAGGGTTGTCCCAATTTTTTCTTCCATGATCTTTATCGTTTTAGTCTTTATGTTTAGGTCTTTGATCCACTTGGAGTTAGTTTTTGTGCATGGTGTGAGGTATGGGTCCTGTTTCATTTTTTTGCAAATGGATATCCAGTTATGCCAGCACCATTTGTTAAAAAGGCTATCATTTCCCCAATTATTTGACACTGGTCCTTTGTCAAATATCAGCTGCTCATACGTGGATGGATCTATGTCTGGGTTCTCAATTCTGTTCCATTGGTCTATGTGCCTGTTGTTGTACCAGCACCAGGCTGTTTTGACTACTGTGGCTGTATAATAGGTTCTGAAATCAGGTAAAGTGAGGCCTCCCACTTTCTTCTTCTTTTTCAGTAGTGCTTTGCTTATCCGGGGCTTCTTTCCCTTCCATATGAAATTGGTGATTTGTTTCTCTATCCCCTTAAAATATGACATTGGAATTTGGATCGGAAGTGCGTTAAATGTATAGATGGCTTTTGGTAGTATAGACATTTTTACTATGTTAAGTCTTCCTATCCATGAGCAAGGTATGTTTTTCCACTTAAGTATGTCCTTTTGAATTTCTTGTAGTAGAGCTTTGTAGTTTTCTTTGTATAGGTCTTTTACATCCTTGGTAAGATTTATTCCTAAGTATCTTATCTTCTTGGGGGCTACTGTGAATGGTATTGATTTGGTTATTTCCTCTTCGGTGTTCTTTTTGTTGATGTAGAGGAATCCAAGTGATTTTTGTATGTTTATTTTATAACCTGAGACTCTGCCAAACTCTTCTATTAGTTTCAGTAGTTTTCTGGAGGATTCCTTAGGGTTTTCTGTGTATATAATCATGTCATCTGCAAATAGTGATAACTTTACTTCTTCCTTGCCAATCCGGATACCTTTTATTTCTTTGTCTAGCCTAATTGCCCTGGCTAGGACTTCTAGCACGATGTTGAATAAGAGCGGTGATAAAGGGCATCCTTGTCTGGTTCCCGTTCTCAAGGGAAATGCTTTCAGGTTCTCTCCATTTAGAGTGATATTGGCTGTTGGCTTTGCATAGATGCCCTTTATTATGTTGAGGAATTTTCCTTCAATTCCTATTTTGGTAAGAGTTTTTATCATAAATGGGTGTTGGACTTTGTCAAATGCCTTTTCTGCATCAATTGATAAGATCATGTGGTTTTTGTCTTTTGTTTTATTTATGTGGTGGATTACATTAATGGTTTTTCTGATATTAAACCAGCCTTGCATACCTGGTATAAATCCCACTTGATCAGGGTGAATTATTTTTTTGATGTGTTGTTGGATTCTATTGGCTAGAATTTTGTTGAGGATTTTTGCATCAATGTTCATGAGGGATATAGGTCTATAATTTTCTTTTTTTGTAATGTCTTTACCTGGTTTTGGTATCAGGGAGATGGTGGCTTCATAGAATGAGTTGGGTAGTATTCCGTCATTTTCTATGCTTTGGAATACCTTCAGAAGTAGTGGTGTTAACTCTTCTCTGAAAGTTTGGTAGAACTCTGCAGTGAAGCCGTCCGGGCCAGGGCTTTTTTTTGTTGGGAGTTTTTTGATTACCGTTTCAATCTCTTTTTTTGTTATGGGTCTATTTAGTTGTTCTACTTCTGAATGTGTTAGTTTAGGTAGGTAGTGTTTTTCCAGGAATTCATCCATTTCTTCTAGGTTTTCAAATTTGTTAGAGTACAAGTTTTCATAATAATCTGAAATGATTCTTTTAATTTCATTTGGTTCTGTTGTGATGTGGTCCTTCTCGTTTCTTTTTCGGGTTATTTGTTTCCTTTCCTGTATTTCTTTAGTCAGTCTAGACAATGGTTTATCAATTTTGTTAATTTTTTCAAAGAACCAGCTTTTGGCTTTGTTAATTCTTTCAATTGTTTTTCTGTTCTCTAATTCATTTAGTTCAGCTCTAATTTTTATTATTTGTTTTCTTCTGGTGCCTGATGGATTCTTTTGTTGCTCACCTTCTATTTGTTCAAGTTGTAGGGACAGTTCTCTGATTTTGGCTCTTTCTTCTTTTTGTATGTGTGCATTTATCAATATAAATTGGCCTCTGAGCACTGCTTTTGCTGTGTCCCAGAGGTTTTGATAGGAAGTATTTTCATTCTCGTTGCTTTCTATGAATTTCCTTATTCCCTCCTTGATGTCTTCTATAACCCAGTCTTTTTTCAGGAGGGTATTGTTCATTTTCCAAGTATTTGATTTCTTTTCCCTGGTTTTTCTGTTATTGATCTCTAGTTTTATTGCCTTGTGGTCTGAGAAGATGCTTTGTAATATTTTGATGTTTTGGACTCTGCAAAGGTTTGTTTTATGACCTAATATGTGGTCTATTCTAGAGAATGTTCCATGTGCGCTAGAAAAAAAGTATATTTTGCAGCAGTTGGGTGGAGAGTTCTGTATAAGTCAATGAGGTCAAGTTGGTTGATTGTTGTAATTAGATCTTCCGTGTCTCTATTGAGCTTCTTACTAGATGTCCTGTCCTTCTCCGAAAGTGGTGTGTTGAAGTCTCCTACTATAATTGTGGAGGTATCTATCTCACTTTTCAATTCTGTTAAAATTTGATTTATGTATCTTGCAGCCCTGTCATTGGGTGCGTAAATATTTAATATGGTTATGTCTTCCTGATCAGTTGCCCCTTTTATCATTATATAGTGTCCTTCTTTATCCTTTGTGGTGGATTTAAGTCTAAAGTCTATTTTGTCAGAAATTAATATTGCTACTCCTCTTCTTTTTTGCTTATTGTTTGCTTGATATACTTTTTTCCATCCTTTGAGTTTTAGTTTGTTTGTGTCTCTAAGTCTAAGGTGTGTCTCTTGTAGGCAGCATATAGATGGATCGTGTTTCTTTATCCACTCTGTGACTCTCTGTCTCTTTATTGGTGCATTTAGTCCATTTACATTCAGGGTAATTATAGATAAATAAGTTTTTAGTGCTGTCATTTTGATGCCTTTTTATGTGTGTTGTTGACAATTTCATTTTTCCGCATACTTTTTTGTGCTGAGGCGTTTTTCTTAGTAAATTGTGAGATCCTCATTTTCATAGTGTTTGACTTTATGTTAGTTGAGTCGTTACGTTTTTCTTGGCTTTTATCTTGAGTTATAGAGTTGTTATACCTTTTTGTGGTTACCTTATTATTTACCCCTATTTTTCTAAGTAAAAACCTAACTTGTATTGTTCTATATCACCTTGTATCACTCTCCATATGGCAGTTCAATGCCTCCTGTATTTAGTCCCTCTTTTTGATTATTGTGATCTTTTACCTGTTGACTTCCATGATTCCCTGTTATGTGTATTTTTTTTTTAATTAATCTTAATTTGTTTATTTTTGTGATTTCCCTATTTGAGTTGATATCAGGACGTTCTGTTTTGTGACCTTGTGTTGTGCTGATATCTGATATTATTGGTTCTCTGACCAAACAATATCCTTTAGTATTTCTTGTAGCTTTGGTTTGGTTTTTGCAAATTCTCTAAACTTGTGTTTGTCTGTAAATATCTTAATTTCGCCTTCATATTTCAGAGAGAGTTTTGCTGGATATATGATCCTTGGCTGGCAGTTTTTCTCCTTCAGTGTTCTGTATATGTCGTCCCATTCCCTTCTTGCCTGCATGGTTTCTGCTGAGTAGTCAGAACATATTCTTACTGATTCTCCCTTGAAGGAAACCTTTCTTTTCTCCCTGGCTGCTTTTAAAATTTTCTGTTTATCTTTGGTTTTGGTGAGTTTGATGATAATATGTCTTGGTGTTTTTCTTTTTGGATCAATCTTAAATGGGGTTCGATGAGCATCTTGGATAGATATCCTTTCGTCTTTCATGATGTCAGGGAAGTTTTGTGTCAGGAGTTCTTCAACTATTTTCTCTGTGTTTTCTGTCCCCCCTCCCTGTTCTGGGACTCCAATCATCCGCAGGTTATCCTTCTTGATAGAGTCCCACATAATTCTTAGGGCTTCTTCATTTTTTTTAATTCTTTTATCTGATTTTTTTTCAGCTATGTTGGTGTTGATTCCCTGGTCCTCCAGATGTCCCAGTCTGCATTCTAATTGCTCGAGTCTGCTCCTCTGACTTCCTAGTGCGTTGTCTAATTCTGTAATTTTATTGTTAATCTTTTGGATTTCTACATGTTGTCTCTCTATGGATTCTTGCAACTTATTAATTTTTCCACTATGTTCTTGAATAATCTTTTTGAGTTCTTCAACAGTTTTATCGGTGTGTTCCTTGGCTTTTTCTGCAGTTATCCTAATTTCATTTGTGATATCTTTAAGCATTCTGTAAATTAGTTTTTTATATTCTGTATCTGATAACTCCAGGATTGTATCTTCATTTGGGAAAGATTTTGATTCTTTTGTTTGGGGGGTTGGAGAAGCTGTCATGGTCTGCCTCTTTAAGTGGTTTGATATGGATTGTTGTCTCCGAGCCATCACTGGGAAACTAGTTTTTCCAGAAAATCCGCTAAAAAAAAAATGCAGTCAGACCCCTATCAGAGTTCTCCCTCTGGCTCAGGCTATTCAGATGTTAATGAAGCTGCCTGGGGAGGGTGGGGGAGGGGACAGAGAGATAGGAGAGTAGCACCTCAGAATATAGCCAGAGTTGCTTGTCTTGCTTGGAATGACTATTATATCTGAGATTCCCACGGGCGCGTCGCCTATGTGTGCTGGCTGTGTGGAGATTGCCCGGGGGTCTGGCCGGCTGGAGTCACGGTCAGATCCTCCGCTTCCAGCCCCACACCCAGCGTCAAGGCTCCCCTACTGGGACGGTGCACTCTCGACTCCAAAATCAGTCGCTGCCTCCCGGGGACTTCTCGTCCCTCCAGCCGCGTGGCCGTGTCGCACCCGCGAGCCAATTGGGCCCCCTCCCGGGGTTAGTTCAGATGGGTGGAGCAGCTCCCCATGCTTGTGCCGTGACCGAGTGTCCCGGCTGGGACGCTGTTCTCCCCGCTCCAATACCAGTCGCTGCCTCCCGGGGACTTCTCCTACCGGCTGCGTCCCACGCCGCCCACGCGACCCGGCTGGGCCCCTTCCCGGGGTTAGTTCAGGGGGGTGGAGCAGCTCTCCGTGTTTATGCCATACCTGCGTCCAGTCCAAATCCCGGCGAGACGGTTCCCCGGCTGGGACGCTGCTCTTCCTGCTCCAAGACCAGTCACTGCCTCCCGGGGACTTCTCCTACTGGCTGCGTCCCACGCCGCCCACGAAACCGGCTGGTCTCCCTCCCGGGGTTAGTTCAGGGGGGTGGAGCAGCTGTCTGTGCTTGTGCCGTACCTGACTGGGACGCTGGCTCCAGGCTCTGGAAACAATCGCTGCTTCCCCGTATTAGTTCGTTCTCCGTCTCTAAATCTGTGTTTGTTGTTCAGGGTTCGTAGATTGTTATGTATGTGATCGATTCACTTGTTTTTCCGTGTCTTTGTTGCAAGAGGGATCCGAGGTAGCGTCTGCCTAGTCCGCCATCTTGGCTCCGCCCTCTTGAAGGTTTTTAATATTTATTGCTAGATTACTCTCCAGAAAACTTGATTCAATTCATGCTCTCACCAGAAGCACATAAGCTTATACCTCTGCTTCCATCTTTGCCAACAATGAAAATTAGCAAACTTTCATACTTTAACATACTATAGAGAAAAGAGTAATTTTTTTATGTTTCTTTAATGACATATGAAGGTGGATATTTTTTATCGGCTTATTAGTGCAATGATCATATAACTTATTGTCCAATCTGGAATATTTTTAAGAGTGAGAGTGCTAACCAAAGGGGAAGCAAATTGAGTTCATCATCACATTACTTACTAGTCTTTTGCATTTCCTAGTATGAGAAGTACTTGTTTGAAGCTTTTGCTTATTTTTCTACTGAGTTGTCTGTCCTCTACTTATCCATGACATAGAGATCTTGTTACATTAATAATACAAACCCTTTTAATACATGTTACATGTATTTTCTCAATAGGTTATTTTTGCTTTTAATTATACAAGTAAATCAAGACAAATGTTTTTAAGTTTATTTCAGATATTTTAAAACTATCTTTTATTTCCAGGTAATTACAGAAGTCAGACATGCAGTTGTAAGAACTAATAAAGACATCCTGTTGCCCAATAATAATAATAATAACAATAATAATGCCTAATAATAACATTTTGCAAAACTAGAGTGAGTACAATATCACAATCAGGACATTGATGTCAATACACTGAAGAAACAGAATATTTCCATCACCAAAATGCGCCCCCGTATTGCCTTTTTATACTCAAGCCTACCTCCCTCCTTAACCCCTAGCAACCACTAATCTTTTCTCCATTTCTACAGTTTTGTCATCTCAAGAATGTTATGTAAGTTTATTATACAGCACGTAACCTTTTGGCTTTGACATCTTTCACTCAGCATAATTCTCTGGAGATTCCTCCAGGTTACTGCAAGTATCAATATTTTGTTTCTTTTTACTGCTAAGAAAAAGGTTGTTTAACTGTTAATTTATTGAAATAGATCTGGGTCATTTCCAAGTAATATGAATAAAACTGCTATAAATATTCCTGTACGGGTTTTTGTGTGAACATAAGTCTTCATTTCTTTAGGATAAATGCCCAGAAATGTAACTGCTGGGTCATATGGTAACTGCATTTTCACTTTTTCAAGAAGCTGCCAAACTGTTTTCCAGAACGCTGTACCACATTACATTCCTGCCGTCAATGCACAGGGCTCTGGTTTCTCCACGCCCTTGCCAGTATTTGGTTTTGCCACTATTTTCTCTTGGAGTCATGCTGATAGTTGTGTAGAGATGGCTCATCATGTTTTTAATTTCCATTTCCTTAGTGATGATGCTGAACGTGTGCTTATTTGGTGAAAGTTTTTAACTGGATTTTTTTGTACTGTTGAGGGCTTTGAGACTTCTTACGTATTTTAGATACTAGTCCTTTGTCAGATATGTGGCTTGCAAATATCTTCTCCCACTCTGTAGCCTGTCTTTTCATCCTCTTAACAGGGTCTTTCATAGAGCGAAAGTTTTTAATTTTGATGAAGTCTAATGGATTGATTTTTCCCCTCATGGATCATGCTTTTTTGGTATCAAGTCTAATAATTCTTTGCCTAGCCCTGGATGTTAAGATTTTCTCCTGTATTTTTTCTAACAATTTTATAGTTTGATGTTTTACATTTAATTCCATAATCCATTTTGAGTTAATTTTTGTGTAAATCATGAAACTTAGGTTAAAGTTCATCTTTTTGCCTATTTTTTCCAACTGCTCCAGCACTGTTTGTTGAAAGACTGTCTTTCCTCCATTGAATTACTTTTGCATTTTTGTCAAAAATCAATTGAGCATATTTCGTGGACCTATTTCTGGGTTCTCTGTTCTGTTTCATTGATCCACCAGTACCACATGGTCTTGATTGCTGTAGCTGTTTAATAAATCTTGAAATAGGGTAGACTTATTCCTCCCACTTTAGTCTTTTTCCAAAATGTTTTAGCTATCTAGTTTCTCTGCCTTTCCATACAAACTTTAGAATAACTATTGCTGGTAAAAACCAAAAACAAAAAAAAACTGTTAAATCGATTGCCATCCATATCGACCCTATAGGACAGAGTAGAACTGCCCCATAGAGTTTCCAAGGAGTGCCTGGTGGATACAAACTGCCGACCTTTTGATTAGCAGTCAAATTTAAACATAAATTTTAGAATACTCTACCAAAACTCTTGTTGGATTTAGATAGAAATTGAGTTAAACATGTATATCAGTTTGAAGAGAATTGACATCTTCACTATATTGACTCTTTCAATCCATTTATTTAGATCATGGTATGCCTCTCAATTTATTTGGCTCTTCTTACATTTCTTTCATTGGCTTTGTGTGGTTATCAGCACACAAGTACTCTGTACATGTTTTGTTAGATTTACACCTAAGCATTTTTTCAAACAACCGTAAATGGTGTTATTGTTGTTTGTTAGGTGCCATCGAGTTGGTTCTGACTCATAGTGACTCTATGTACAACAGAATGAAACACTGCCCAGTCCTGCGCCATCCTTACAATTGTTGTTATGCTTGAGCACATTGTTGTAGACACTGTGTCAATCCATTTCTTCAGAGTCTTCCTCTTTTTCACTGACCCTTTACTTTACCAAGCATGATGTCCTTCTCCAGGGACTGGTGCCTCCTGATAGCATGTCCAAAGTAGGTGAGACAAAGTCTTGCCATCCTGGCTTCCAAGGATAGCATATTCAACATTCTTCACCAACACCGTAATTCAAAGGCGTAAATTCTTTGGTTTTCCATATTCATTGTCCAGCTTTTGCATGCATATGAGGTGACTGAAAATATCATGGCTTGAGTCAGGTGCACCTTAGTCCTCAAGATGACATTTTTGCTTTTTAACACTTTAACGAGGTCTTTTGCAGCAGATTTACCCAATGTAATACGTCTCTTGATTTCCTGACTACTGCCTCCATAGGTGTTAACTATGGATTCAAGTAAAATAAAACCCTTGACAACTATGATATTTTCTCCATTTATCATGATGTTTCTTATTGGTCCAGTTGTGAGGATTTCTGTTTTCTTTATGTTGAGGTGTAATCCACGCTGAAGGTTGTAGTCTTTGATCTTCATCAGTAAGTCTTCTTCACTTTCAGCGAGAAAGGCGTTATCTGCATATCATAGGTTGTTAATGAGTCTTCCTTCAATCTGGATGCTGCATTCTTCATACAGCCCAGCTTCTCCTATTATTTGCTCAGCACATAGACTGAATAAGTATGGTGAGAGGATACAACCCTGACATACACATTTCTTGATTTTAAACCATGCAGTATGCCCTTGCTCTGTTCAAATAACTGCCTCCTGATCTATTATAGGTTCCTTATGAGCACACTTAAGTGTTCTGGAATTCTCATCCTTGGAAATATTATCTATAATTTGTTGTGATCCACACAGTTGAATGCCTTTGCATCGTCAATAAAACACAGGTAAGCATCTTTCTCATATTGTACTTTTAATTTCAGTGGCTATGTGTTGCTTGCTATTATGCAGTAATACTAACTTTAAAATATTTTTATATTGTCTACTGAAAGTTTGCTGAACACACTTGTTAGTTCTAGATGATGTTTGTATATTCCTTGGGATTTTCTACATAAAAATCATGTCACCTGCAAATAAGGACTGTTTCATTTCTTCCTTTATGATTTGTATGCTTTTTATTTCCTTTTCTTGCCTTATTGCGCTAGCTAGAACTTCCAGCACTATATTGAATAAAAGTGGGGAGATCAAACATCCTTAACTTGTTCCCAATCTTAAAGCCAAAAACAACCCAAATCCATTGCCATCAAGTCAATTCCAACTCACAGTAACCCTATAAGACAGAGTATAACTGCCCCCATAGGGTTTCCAAGGCAGTAATCTTTATGGAAGCAGACTGCCACTTTTTTCTTCTGCAGAGCTGCTGGTAGGTTCTCACCACAGACCTTTTGATTAGCAGCCGAGTGCTTAACCATTCTGCTACCAGGGCTCCTTGTTCTCAATCTTAGTGGGAAAGAACTCAATCTTCACCATAAGCAACAGCTTTTTTTTTTTTTTTAAGTGTAAGTACCTCCCAAATATTTCATGGGATATACTTATACTAAAAATTATTCATTATTTATTTGAAATTCAAGCTGAACTGGGTATACTGTGTTTTTATTTGCTAAATCTGCTAACTCTAGACAGATGAGGTTAAGCCTGAAGTAGTCAGCAGGAACAGAGGTAGAGAGCCAAGAGTACCATCTGGAAGCTCTGACCAAACCCAGACCATCATGAAGAACTCACTAAGGCAGGCTTTGCTAAGAAGTATGCACTGTAGAGAGACATCTGTGTTGAAGTTTCCAGAGCAGCCTGGAGAGTTTTATCTGCTGCCCCTAAATTACCTCATATCTGAACAACTCCCTCTCTCTCAACCTGTACATAAATAGTTTGCATTCAATGTGTATTTGTTTGTTTATACCTTTGTATAAGCTGTCCCTTTCTCTAATGGATTCAAATTCAGCTGAATGTCAGCTATGTGGCAGAGAATCACAAGGTACTTTCTCATCCACTATCTCATTATCTTCATAAAAACCCTATGAGGAGACATTGCTGTTGTTCTCATTTTCCAGATGAGGAAACTGAGTATCAAAGAGTCCTTGATTGCTAAAGGACTCACCAAGAACATATTGCTTAAGGCTCCAAGACAGATAAGTGCACCAAGGTTAAGAATGGAGCCCTTTCCTAAAGATGCACTGCTTCCTGTATGCCCTGGAGACCAAACCTACTTTTTAGTCTCCAATCAAGCCACCTACCACTGGCTACTCCCACAGTAGTCAGATGCCCTCTCCCCGCCTGCCTTAGTTCCCTAGTGCTGCTGTAGCACAAATACCACAAGAAGGTGGCTATATAGAACAGAAATTTGTTTTCCCACTATTCTGGAGGCTGACAGCCCAAATCAGGTCTTGGCCATGTCAATTTCTTCTGTGAGCCTTTCCACTAGTTTCTGGTGTCTGCCAGTGATCCTTAGCATTTCTTTGCTTCTAGACAAGCTCCACATGTTATCTGTTTTCCCCTGTGTGTGGTTCTGTGTCTATCCTGGTCTTTTTATAACTCAGAAGTGATTAGATTTAGGATCCACCCTATACTGATATGACCTCAACTGGTTGATTTGATTACATTACATTACATGGCATTGTGGAAGGTAAATGCGCTGCGCTGTACTGCACTACGCTACACTACACTACACTACGTTACGTTACATTACATTACACTACACTACGTTACGTTACGTTACGTTACGTTACGTTACGTTACGTTACGTTACGTTACGTTACGTTACGTTACGTTACGTTACATTACATTACAGAAGGTGATCTACTTTACCCAAGGGCAACTGATTTAATCACAAGCAACTTCTCCATGAAATCCTTCACAACATCAATGTTTTCTCTATTTATTGTAATGTTGCTTATTGGTCCGGTTGTGAGGGTTTTTGTTTTCTTTATGTTGAGGTATAATCCATACTGAAGATTTTGATCTTCATCAGCAAGTGCTACAAGTCCTCCTTGCTTTTCACAATTTATCAAGAATTTCATTTTACTTGGATCCACAGTCAGTGCCCAGGGAAGATGCAGTGAAAAAATCAAACGATGCATTGCATTAAAAAGCAAAGATGTCATTTTGAGGACTAAGGAGCCCCTGACCCAAGCCATGGTATTTTCAATCACCTCAAAAATGCACACAAAACTTGGACAACGAATAAGGAAGACCAAAGAAGAATTGATGCCTTTGAATTATGGTGTTGGTGAAGAATATTGAATATCCCATGGACTGCCAGAAATATGAACAAATCTGTCTTGGAGGAGGTACAACCAGAATGTACTTTAGAAGCGAGGATCCAACACTTCATCTCATGTGTTTTGGGCACATTATCAGGAGGGACCAGTCCATATAGAAGGACATCATGCTTGGTAAAGTAGAGCGCCAGTGAAAGAGGAAGGCCAATAACAATATGGATTGACACAGTGGCTACAATGATGGGCTCAAACATAGCAATGATTGTGAGGATGGTACAGGGTGGGCAATGTTTTGTTCTGTTGTACATAGGGTTGCTATGAGTCAGAACTCACTCGATGGCACCTAACAACAACAACAACAATTCTCCATGACAGCAACTAGACTAGTATTTTGCCAAACCACTGGGAACCACAGCCTAGCCAAGTTAACACATAAAATTAACCATCACACCATCCATACAGGAACCCTTAAGGAAGCAGAACTCATGTAAGAAGAGAGAAAAAGGGGTATTCCCTCCAGCAGGATGAGGACAAGAAACCTCTGAGATTTACCATGAGGACCTTAGGGGATCAGTACATTTGTCCATAAAAAACAATTTTAAAAGGATGTGCAAAATCTTACAGCTGTCCGAAGAGGAAAATAAGCTCTTGTTTTCCAGCATGAGAACTTACTCAGCCTATTATGCACTGAATTGTGTCCCCCCAAAATATGTATTGTAAATCCTAACCATTATGCTTGGGGTCATAATCTCATTTGGGAATGGGTTGTCTTTGTTATGCTAATGAGGCAGGATTAATGTAGGGAGTATTTTGAGTCAATCTCTTTTGAGATATAAAAGAGTAAAAAACACTAGCTAGAAGCAGAAATGGCTAAGAGACACATGGAAATCTCCAAGGAACCAAGAAGCAGTGCTAAAGAAACAAAGACCTTCCTCCAGTGCTGACAGAGAGCAAAAGCCTGCCCTTAGAGCCTGCACCCTGAATTCGGATTTCTAGCCTCCTATACTGTGAGACAAGAAATTTCTGCTTATTAAAACCATCCATTTGTGGTATTTCTGTCATAGCAGCGCTAGATAACTAAGACTGAATTGGGTATTGCTCTAACATATAACTGCAATGTAGAAGTGGTTTTGAAATTGAGTAGAGACTGGAAGAGTTTTAAGGTGCCTAACTGTTGATGGAATTATGGATATCGAATACAATTCTGGTGAGAGCTCAGAAGGAAGTGAGGAGAGCTATAGAGACAGTCTTTATCATCTTAGAGAATATATATGCACTAGCATCAGAAGTTGCCAGAAATGTGGACATTGAATGTGCTTTGGATGAGGCTTTAAATGAAAATGATGAACGTGTGATTGAACTATGGAGGAAGGGGGTGGCTTTGTATGCAGCGGCAAAGAACTTGTCTGAACTATGTTCAAATGTTTGGTGGAAAGTAGACCTTGTAAGTAATGAACTTGGATATCTTGCTGAGGAGATTTCTAAGCAAGATCTTAAAGGGGACACATGGTTTCTTCTTGCCCCTTACAGTAAAATGCGAGAGGAAAGAGATGGACTTAAAAATAAACTACGCAAAATGAAAACAGAACTTAAAGATTTGGAAAATTCTGTCGTACAAACTAAGGACATGTGTCCTAGAATGTTCACCAAGGATGTGGCTATACAATCTTTTGTTAAGAGATTAAGCCTGTGACTGATGGACCTAACCAATGACCACAGCAGAAAACCTATTAGCTTAGACTGAAGGGGACAGAGAAAGAGCGAAAGGAAAGAATGTTGTCTGCCTCTTGGAATTCTACAGGTAAGAAACAGGCCAAAGGAGCTATATCTGTTGTCCTCCAAGAAAAGAAAAGGACCATCCCTGGAGCAGCTTGGTGTCAGCAGAACTGTTGGAAAGAGCACAGGAAGCAAGGCCTTCCTGGTTTCAAAGGGTGGGGCCACAGCCTCCTGGGTTTCAAAGAGTCAGATCTTTGCTAACTTGGTTCTGGATAGTGTGGGGCTGCCATTAAGGTTTGCCAGGGGGATGGAGCCACATCCCAAAGCTGAGAGGGCTGGGATGCCATACCCAAAGGGCAGAAGAACAGGACCTACTGGGGCTGAGAGGGTGGGGTCACCAATCAGATGAACCAGGAGAATGGGGCCACCCAAAACCAAGAAGTAGAGTTGCCGTCCAGTGGGCCTGGAAAGTGAAGCTGAAGCCCAGGGCTGAGAGGCCTCCACCCAGAATCCAGAGGGCCTGGACAACAGCCAGAGTCTAAAGGGCAGGGCCATTGCTCAGATGGTCCCAAAGAACAGAGGATTATTTTCAAGTCTTGAGAGCTAATGTAAATTGTTATCCTGAGTTTCGGACTTTCTTGGTGCCTGTTATCTCTTCTTGCCCTCCAGTTTCTCTCATTTGTAATGGAAGTGTCTACCTTGTCCCTCTTCTACCATTGTACATTGGAAACAGGTAACTAGTATTCTCGATTTCACAGGTTCACAGGTGAAGAGGCATTTTTGCCCCAGGATGGAATACATCTAAAGTCTCACCCATATTTGATTTAGATGATTCAGAAGATGAGATTTTGGAGTTGGAGTTGATTTAAGACTTTTCAGATGGTGAGATGAGGTGAATGCATTTTGTGTGCAAGGACATGACTTTAGGGGGGCCAAAGGGTGGGATGTTATGGATTCAATTGTGTCCCTCCCAAAATATGTGTTGAAAATTCTAACCTCTATGCCTGTGGTTATAATTTCATTTGGAAATGGGTTGTCTTTGTTATGTTAATGAGGCAGGATTAGTGTAGTGTGTATCTTGAGTCAATCTCTTTTGCCATATAAAGAGGTTAAAAAACACAAGCTAGAAGCAGAGATGGGGTAAGACAGGGGTCAAGACACATGGAGATCTCCATGCAACCAGGAAGCAGAAGCTAAACAGAAAGCAGAGCCAACAGAAAAATCTTTCCCCTAGAGCATGCACCCTGAATTCGGACTTCTAGCTTCCTAAACTGTGAGAAAATACATTTCTCTTTGTTAAAGTCATCCACTTGTGGTATTTCTGTTATAGCAGCACTAGATAACTAAGACACAGCCTTTGTTATAGAATTTATATTGACAAACGCAATCTGAGTTCCAACCATTGACAAAGAAATGAACTTTCCCAGTGCATACATTGAAGACTGTGCTTGTCTTTAACCTATGTGTTCTTGGGCATTCATGTGTGTGATTGTGTGCATCCTGTTCTTGCACCACCATGTCAGTTTAGTGGGGTGGGAATCATGTTTTCTGGTGACTTATTTTCCTGCAGCACTAGAGCACTACTTTGGACAGAAAAAAAAAAAGACAGAGTTGGGCTTAATCCATACTTTTTGCTGAGGGAGAAAGCATGAGAGCCCTTCACTCTGTCTGTAGCATTTTTGCAGCTCAAGAGATTTGCAATCACTTATAAACATTATTAACTGCTAGCTAACTCCACCCAGCACCCATCTGTCAGTATATTGTGCTATGGTGGCTTGCATGTTGCTGTGATGCTGGAAGCTATATGCCACTGGTATTTCAAATACCAGCAGGGTCACCCTGATAGACAGGTTTCAGTGCAGAAGACTAGAAAGAAAAGTCTGCCAATCTGCTTCCAAAAATTAGCCAGAGAAAAACTTATGGATCACAAAGAACATTGTCTGACTCCCTTTGGACACGTCATCAGGAAGGATCAATCACTAGAAAAGTACAATGTGTTTGGTGAAATTAGGGCCAATGAAGATGAAGAAGACCCTCAGTGAGACTGATTGACACAGTAGCTGCAACGATAGACTCAAACATGCCAACAATCATAGGAATGACACAGGACTGGGCAGCTTTTCATATAAGGTCATCATGAGTCACAGCTGACTCAATAGCAGCTATCTCTCTATCTGTCTGTCTGTCTGTCTACCACCCACTCCTCTCTCTATCATCTGTTTATCTATGTACCTATCTATCTAAATACAACCATTATTCCTCTTAATGGCATAAATGCCTGTTATCTGTCCATTTTCTCTACAGAAAAGGCACCAAGGCTTACGTTACACACTCCGAATTCTCTGAAAGAATTCAAAGAAGAAAACCATTTATGTAGATAAGCTCAGAGCCTAAAGCTATCAGCTGGCTTGAGTCCAGCTTCAGGACTTTGTTTCTGCTGTGAATTCTAGAAATAACACATGTATTGTGCCCCTTGGATGAAGACAATATTCAGTTTCAATGCAGAGGTTAGAAAAGAGAAGCATTTTAGCCTGAAATCCTACCCATGAAAAGACTAAAGAGCGGTTCCTCCAAAAGAACATAAAATACGGATTGTTTAGACGGGTGTTGCTGCCAGACGACATTTTGACTGAAGCCCGCTCTCCTAATGCCTTCCTTTCCTACTCCGGCGGCTGAACTTGCCCTCCCACCCCCACAGGTTCAGAAGAGAGTTCCCCTTTGCCGGCTGAGACGCCATTTTGGGGATTGGAAGAGCAACAACTCATGTTATTGTCAAGGCTGTTATTGAGAACATCACACTTCAGCCATACTGGCTTGGCCATAGTCAAAAGAATCAAAGCTGTTTGCCATGAATTTCAACATTCTGACGTGCCCAACTGGGACCCCCCCGCCCACCCGCCCACTTCCACTAAAAGTGTTCTAGGAACAAGTTAAATTTCTTGCTACCTTCGGGTCTGCAAACAATGGAAATCTTTTCTTTCTTTCTCTCTTTTTGAGGAAAGAAATTCTGATCGTGGGAAGATCTGGATGGGCAGCTCCAGAGTCTACAGCCTCCAAGGAGAAGCGGGAGAGGGCGGGATCAGTTTGCGGGACTGGGAATACACATGAAGACGAGGCCGCTGGCCAAATTCCTAATTGCCTTCCAGGGCACAGAGGCTCTAGGGCCCCGTGCTTGGCTCTGACACCTGTCACCCTTCCTGAGTGGGCCCAAGGGAGTTGGTCTACTCGATAAGGGCATTAAGGTCCTACCCAGCCATCTCTTGCCTCAGGGCGCTCATTGGGGCCTTATTCCTTACACTGTCAGCTCCTTCCTCCTTGAGGCAGAATAGGAAGTTTGTCCTGTGGGAGTCGAAAATACAGAGAATAATGCGTCCCCCCCAACAATATTATTTAATAGTCCACTGGATGGGGGGAAAAGCACACTCTAGCTTTTATTACTTTTGTTTTAAACATTGGTGTGTGTGTGTATGTGAGTGTGCGTAAGTGTGTGTTTAAATGAGTGTGTGAGTGCGTGTGTGTATGTGAGTGTGCATTTAAGTGTGTGTACGTGAGTGTGTGTTTATATGAGTATGTGACTGTGTGTGAATTAGTGTTATGAGAGTGTATGTGTGAGGTGTGTGTTAATTTGAGTGCGAGTGTGTGTTTATTTGTGTGTGAGGGAATGTGTATTTATCTGAGTGTGTATATGTGAGTTTGTGTGTTGTGTGTGTATATGAGTGTGCGTGTGTGAATGTGTGTAATTAAGTGTGTGTAAGTGTCTATATGTGAGTTTATTTTAACGTGTATTTTTGAATGTGTGTTTGAGCATGAGAGTGTGTGTATGAAGTACATAAGTGTGTGTGATCATTTAATTTTGTGTGTGTATGTGAGTTTATTTTAATGTGTGTGTGTTTATTTGAATGTGTATGTGTGTGTGAGAGTGTGTATGTAAATATATGAGTGTGTGGTCATTTAAATGTGTGTGTATGTGAGTGTGTGTTTATTTGCATGTGTGTTTATATGAGTGTATATGTGTGAGTATGTGTTTGAGTGTGTATGTATGTGAGTGTGTTTATGTGATTGTGTGTGTGTGTGAGTGTACATGGGAGTGTGTATGTGAATGTGCGGGTGGAGTTCTTTTCTTTTTAAACATTTCTTTTGTTATTAAAATTTTCTTTGAAGGGAACCATTTGCTAGAACATTCTAGAAATCTTCAAAAGAAAATATGAGAGCCAACAGAGTATAATGTAGGCTGTTTACAAAGCAACAGCTTTGGAGGCAGAAACAGTGAGATGTGAATTCTTCCTCTACACTTAGAGACTGTGATTTGAGGCAAGTGACTTCTGAACCCTTGTTTCTACCCTGCCTCTGGGAAATGGAAACACGGTAAGAAAGCCTACTTCACAGGATGGCTGTGGGCATAAAACAGAATATCTCAAGCGGACAGCCCGAAAGCTGGCACGTAGTAGATGCTTAACACTAATAACACCCAACATTTACTTAGCTTTTCTGTGCCAGCACTGTCTTCAGTCCCTTACCTAACAAAATCATTTAATCTGTACAACCACACTGAGAGGTAGATACTAAATAATACTAAAATTATCCCCATTGTACAGAAAACTGAGGCTGAGAAAGGCTCTGCCTAAGGACCACAGCCATGAAGTGGCAAAGCCAGGATTTAAACCCAAAGTCTGACCTCACAGTCCTGACTCTTAACCTACTGAGTCCTGTACAGTGATTACAAGCTAAGTCCCAGGAGCCAGATCAGCCCATGGGTGTGTTTGGTTTGGCTTGCAGTGCTTATAAAAATATTCAACTTAGTTGCCAGCATTTAAAAATTGAGAAAGATTTCACATAAAATCTGGATCTTGGGCTTCTCTTTAATAATCTGGAGGCTTGGCCACCCCACCCTCCATTCCAACGCGTACTTTGGATGGTCTCGAGCCCACAACATTCCCCGCCACTCCTCATTCTCACACACACATGTACACACTGGGCTCCTGGAAGCTTTTGAGGGCTTGACCTCTTTTCCACTGCCTATTCCATCTATCTTGCTCAGTAAGGCAGTGAAGTTCTTAACTGACAACGTGATATCTGCCTGTGGTTCCTTGGTGGAGTAGAATGTCCATGTTAACTTTGTTTCTGTTGAACACTAGCCATTCCTGCTGACTCAGCTCCTGGTGCAATGCCTACAGCACACTAATAGACCAGATTCCTTGAGGGGTCCCCTGATGTCTCCCTCTGCTCTGAGAAGTCTGGAAAGGCCCAGAGCATCTCTGACTCTCAACACATATCATCTCTTATACCAGTTGCCATTGAACTGATTCCAACTCATGGTGACACCATGTGTATCAGAGTAGAACTGTGGTCTGTAGGGTTTTCGGTGGTTGGTTTTTCAGAAGTAGATCACCAGGCTTTCCATCTGAAGTGTTCCTGGGTGATCTTGAACCTCCAAACTTTTGGTTAGCAACCAAGTGTGTTAACCATTTGCACCACCCAGGGACTCCTATCGTAGATTTGTCTTTCTCTCCCTTTCTGTTCCCAGTCATTGCCAGGTTCTCCTCATCTCTGCCTTCCTGGAATAGTGCAGTAGTCTCCCACTCTGTCTCCCTGACAGGCCACCCTACCCACTCAATCCATTTTACACAGCAACTCATATCCATCTTCAGATGACCTTTCCTTCATGGTCAGGGCCAGCTTCCTGTGTGTGTAACCTGTGCAGTTACACAGGATCCCATGCTTAGAAGAACCCCACACTTGGTTTAATGGTCTGCTATCACCACCTTGAAATTCATAATGATTTTTGAACAAGAAGTCACTTTTTTTTTTTTTCCCACTGTGGTCCCCAAATTATGTAGCTGATGTTTTTTTCATTTTGCCATTGAAGAAACTTTAATGACTCTTAATTTTAGCAGTGTTTCCGGTCTTTTTCTTGAGTCATGACACACAAAGATCATGATAATCTTTGTATGCTATGGAGAGCTGCTCTGAAGCCCCAGGCCCTGTCCAGCCATGAAGGGGAAAAGCAATGTCATGGCAAACTGTGGCTTTTTCATAAAACACAAAGATGCTGAGTAAACCTGTTGGGAAGTTCTGGCCTGCAGGAGAAAGTCCAGTTAGTTCACCTTAGGTCTAGGGCAGTGGTGGTTCAGTGATAGAATTCTTGCTTTCCATGAGGGATACCTGGGTTCGATTCCTGGTCAATGCGCTTCATACACAGCCACCACCTGTCTGGCAGTGAAGGCGTGTATGTTGCTGTAATGCTGAATAGGTTTCAGTGGAGGCTCAAGACTAGGTCAGACTAGGAAGAAAGGCCTGGAGATCTACTTCTGAAAACCAGCCAGCGAAAACTCTGTGAATCACAACAGTCTAATACCCAACTAATCACGGGCATGACGTAGGATCGGCAGCATTTTGTCCCAAGGTGCATTGAGTTGCCATGAGTCGGGGCCAACTCTATAGCAGCTAACCACAACAACATCTCGTAGTCAGGCTATCTCTGTGAGTTCATGTATTATCCACATTCTCATCTCCAGGCTCTCATTAATGTGGTTCCTGTTGATGGGAATAATCACTCACTCCCCTTCTCAGTGTTAATCAAAGCCAGCCCATTCCAGACTAGCTCAAGTCTTACCTCCTCCACAGAGCTCTTCCTATGTACGTCTGCCTTCATTTATTTATTCAAATAATTATTTATTGCTTAGTCTGTATTAGGTGCTGAGTTAGTGTACAGTCGTAAACAATTGTAAGCAACATATGCACACTCCCTTTCTCTTGAAGCTCACAAGTTAGGAATGTAAGCAAGTAAAGAGGCCACTTTAATGCAATGTGGCTAGAGATGTTATAAAAGAAGTAAAGGGAGGTGGATTAGTTTCCTGGGGCTGCCATAAAAAATTACCACAAACTTGGTAGCTTAAAACAACAAAAATTTATTCCCTCCCAGTTCTGGAGTAAGTTTGAAATCAAGGTGTCAACAGGCTTGTACTGCTTCCAAAGACTCTAGAGGAGAGTCCTTCCTTGCCTCTTCCAGCTTCTGGTGGCCAGCTTCTGGTTCCTTGGCTTGTGGCTGCATCACTAAGATCTCTGTCCCCATCTTCATATGACCTTCTTCTCTTCTCTCTGTGTCATTCCTCTGTGTATCTCTTATGAGGACATTTGTCAGTAGATTTAAAGACCACCCGGGTAATCCAGGGTGATCTCATCTCAAGGTCTTTAACTTAATTACATCTGCAAAGACCTTTTGTGCAAATAAGGTCACATTTCCAGGTTCCAGGGGTTAAAACGTGGGCATAACCTTTTCAGGGACTGCAGAAGTGGTAATAGGAGCAATAACCCTGCCTTGGGGAATCAGAGGAAGTCTCCTTGAAGAAGATAACATTTAAACTGAATAAAGAAGGGGAAGAAAGGGGGTGGTGATAGTGATGAAAGCGTTTGTGGAAATAGCATATGCAAAGGCCTCAATACAAACCTAAGCATGCTGGATTCCTGGAGCTAAATGAAGCTAAGTATGTCAGAAGAAGAATGTACAAGATAGAAAGGTAAGAGAAACAGCTGGAAAAGTAACGAGGGGCCAGATCAAGGTGAGCTTTGAAACCACAGAAGGTCATTTGGATGGATGGAATGGGGAGGTATTGAAGGATTTAAGCAATCGGAGGGCATTATCAGATTAGAAGGATTGATATGACTACAGTGTGGAGGAAGGTTTAGAGGGGACCAAGACTGGAACCAAGGAGACCGGTTAGGAAACGGTTACAGAATTCAGGTAGTGAATGATAAACTAGGATAGTGTATAAATGAAGGGAGAAAAGTCAATAAATTCAAGAGGCTATTTGGGTGGTAAGGTTAAACTCTCGACTGCTAACCAAAAGGTTGGCAGTTGGAACCTATCTAGAGGCTCTGCAGAAGAAAGACCTGGAGATCTGTTTCCATAAAGATTACAGTCTAGGAAACCCTATGGGGCAGTTCTACTCTGTCACATGGGGTTGCTATGAGTTGAAATCAACTCAACCAACAGCAACAACAGCAACTTTTGTAAGGTAGAACCAACAGTCCTTGGTGGCTGATGAGATTTCAGTGAGAAAGTCAAGGATGATGCCAGGCTTCTGATTTCTGGTGTGGAAAGCATTGCCACTGTTGAGGGAAGAAACTGTGGAGAAGGTACAGGGTTGGGTGGGCACTATGGGTATGACTTTGGAGTATCTGTAGACGGGCAATTGGAGACTATTAGTGAACGTTTTAGTGTAGAGGTCTAAAGCACAGGAGAGAGGTCTGGGGCTAGAAATACAGACGAGGAAGCATCACATGGATCATATTTTAAGTCATAGGGTGAATGGCTGCACTCAGGGGAATATGTAGAGTCAAAAGAAAATAGCACTCAGGACACGCCCCTCAGGAGCACCTGTACTTTAGCGATGGGCAGAGGATCACTGTCTGTGGCAAATGGAAGGAGATCCAGAGTGTACAAACCTCCAATATTTAGTTATAGATGATTTTTTTTATACAATTGGAATCTCATTGTCAGTTGCCCTATTCTATGTCACTCATTTTATGTTTTACTAAATGATTCTATATTCTATACTGTAGGTTATAATTTCTTGGCCACTATTTCATAGAACTGGTAACCAAGGCAAGGGTTCAGAACAGAGAACAGGAAAGAAGCAGCGAAAAATTGGCTGGTTATTATCTCTCCAGATCACGAGTTAGGAAATGGGAGGAAACATCAGCCATCTCCTCTGATTCCTCACCAAAACCTATCATCTAATGTCACCATCAACTTAACATTCTAAAGTCTTATTTCTTGTAAATTATAATTAACTTTCTTTAAATGAAGTAGTATCACTTTTTTGCTCAAGGCATTTCCTAGAATACTCTTTCTCCCTCCCCTGTGTCCCTTTCCAGCTATGTAACAGTGTTGTCCAATAGACCTTTCCGCAAGGATGGAAATGTTCTCTATGTGCAGCGTCTCATATGGTAGCCAACAGCTGAAGAAGGCTATTGAGCGTTTGAATGTGACTGGTACGACTGACTACAGGGTCGCTATGAGTCGGAACAGACTCAACAGCAACGGGTTTGGGTGTTTTTGGTTTAGTACGACTGAGGAGTCCCAGGGTGGCGCAAATGGCTAATGCTCTTGGCTGCTAATTGAAAGGTTAGAGGTTCTAGTCCACCCAGACACAATTCAGAAAAAAGGCCTGGCAATCTACTTGCAAAAAACCAGTCACTGAGAACCCCATAGAGCACACAGTTCTACTCTGACACACTTGGGCTCGCCATGAGTTGGAGTCAACTTGATGGTAATTGCTTTTTCGTGCAAATGAGGAACAGAACGTTTAATATTTAATTTTAATTTAAATACCTACACGTGGTTAGTGGCTGCCATATTGAACAATATACCTACATAACCTTCTTTTTAACCTTCAGTAAACGCAAATTTACTTCCTCAGGAACGATGCCTGACGTTGTCTCCTAGCCCCACAAAATGAAGCCTGATGTTCCCAGTATATTCTCTCATAGCTCCTTGTACCTTCATAAAGTTTATGAGGATAATAATTTAGTGTGCATTTACTAGGTTAATGACTATCTCCCCTGGGAGAATAAGCTGTAGGAGGGCAGGGACTACGTCTATCGCATTTATTAATGTATCCCCAGCACCTGGCAGAGTATTGAACATTTACTATGTGCTCAATAAACATTTGTTGAAAGAATGAATGGTCAAATGATTCACTAACATATTTTGTGGAATTATGTAGCAAATTATGTTTTTTGAAAAGTTGCTTATACCATATAATAGATAATTCTGGAAGGCTGGTAGTGCTAAAACCAAACCAAACCCACTGCTGTCGAGTCGATTCCAACACATAGCGAACCTACAGAGACTCTATAGGACAGAGTAGAACTGCCCCGTAGAGTTTCCAAGGAGCGCCTGGCGGATTCGAACTGCTGACCTTTTGGTTAACAGCCGTAGCACTTAACCACTATGCCACCAGGGTTTCCCTGGTAGTGCTAGCTAAAAGAATTTGAGACCATGAGTAGAGGTACAAATTTGACAAGCTCAGTTTTGGGTATGTGCAATCTGAGACACTGGATCAGGTGCTTTATTCCCTTGCTCCTATTGTCACCTAAAACCCTGGAGGCTTTTCCAACCATGCTGCTAAGCCAGAGCTCTCTCTCGCACTATGCAGCTGGATTTGGGGGCCCAGCTCATCATTCCAGCCTCTCAGAGTTGCTGTAAATCTTGATTGGTCACAGTGTACTGAATTCCACTCCCAGCTTTGCATTCTCTCAGGGTTTATTTAACATTTTCCTAAAGCTCCTAATCCCAGTTAACTTTTTTTTTTTAAATATTTTTGTGGTGCAATATACGTAAGAAAGCATTTGCCATTTCAACCATCCTTACCTGTATAGTTGAGTGACTTTAATTACATTCACCGCATTGAATAACCATCACCACTATCGAGTTCCAATTTTTTTCATCGCCCTTAACAGAAACTCAGTAACCCTTAAGCAATACTTCCCCATTCCCTACTCTCTCCCCACTTAAGTTTTAAATGTTGACTACGTCAGGGACCATGGCACATCCCTGAAAACCTTTCTCTGTATCCCAGAATGCAGAAATCAGCAACCTTTGGGTTGGCCTTTCAGTAGTGAGGCAGCTCCTACCTGGGATGGAACTTCAGCCAGGTCAGTAGCCCTAGCCTCACTGGAGCATTGTGGGGCTCCCTAACAAGCTCCTTACCCATCCTCAGCTCTGGTTCCCTCTTGGCCCTGCTGCCTCCACCTTCTCCTAATTGGTAAGTGGAACTTGGAGGGCTCTCTGGGCCAGAATGAGTCAAAGCCAGGGCCTGTGGCCCAAGTTTCATTGCAAATCCAGGAGGGGCAGTTTCAAAAAGCAGTGTTCCAAAGGCACTCCATGTTACTGCCAAGATAAACCATCTGTGACCCAGCTGTCCATCCAACTGGGGTTAGGCAAAGCCGAGAGCCAACATGGGAAGCCAATGGAAAGGAGACGGGGGAAGCCGAAGAGCAAGGAGGTTAAAAAGGATGCTTGGAAGGGAGCCTATGGCAATTCTTGATTCCTGCTGCCATTGTGATGGCTGCTGGAAGCCTGAGGGACCTGGCATAACAAAGAGGAGTGCTGAGGAGGTGGCCATTAGTAGATGGATTTGACTCAAAATGGGTCAAAAAAAAAAAAAGCTTTTAATCTTTACTACAAAGCCATCTTATCAGACACAGTGAATGTGCTCTGCATAAAGCTAAATGGAATGGGTTTAGCGAATATCACAGAGTCCTAGACAGTGAACAGGAGTCCTCTGAGTGGTGCGAACAGTTAAATCCTCGATAACCACTAACTAAAAAGTTGATGCTTCAAACCCATCAAGAGGCACTTCAGAAGAAAGGCCTAGCTACCTACTTTTGTAAGGTCACAGTCTTGAAAACCCTATGTAGCACAGCTCTACTCTGTACACATGGGGTCTCCATGAGTCAGACTTGACAGCAACTCATTTGGTTTTTGGACAGTAGACAAATCCTTGTACTTCCCAGGACTTTGTTGGGCAGCCCTCTGTGGTGGCCACTACCAGGCCCCCCAGCATGGAAGCAAGAAGCAGAGTCAACAGCAGTAGCCACCCTTAATGGCCCACCTCCCTCAGTTTTTTCCTTGTCTCCAGGAATACTAAGTATTGTATTTTTACGCAAATAATGCTCACCTTCTATGTTTGTTTGCCAACTGTGTCCTCCCCTCTCGAGGTATTTTTGTAAGTGTGCTGTGCTAATATTTTTTAAAGCAACATAAAAAAAAAAAAATTGGCACCGTGGCGCTTATGAAAATACCTCATGGGGGAGGGCTCAGTTGGCAAACAAATGTTGAAGGTGTGTCTTATTTGTGTAAAAATACAGTAGTCCTACCATTGCAAAAGGCTACAGGCACCAGTGAACGTTGTTCTCTGTATATATGCCTATTCTTGTCATTTCATAAATGTGAGCCCATACAACGTTTATCCTGTTGTGACTGGCTTACTTCACTCAGCAAAATGTCTACCAGGCTCATATACATTGCAAGATGATTTGGGAACAGAAATTTTTCCCTGAAATCACCTTTTAACTAAATAGCAGTTTAGCTCAAAAAGCAAAAAATTTCACCCTTGAGAACTGTACTGTTTTAAAAATTATTCATATGAGACCAAATGGACAATAGTTAAAGCATACATAAGGAGTTTGATGGGGGCAGTGAGGTTAAATTAACGAGAGTGGAACAACTAGGAAGCCTTGATGACGCAGTGATTAAGGGCTTGGCTGCTAACCGAAAGGTCTGCAGTTCAAATCCACCAGCTGCCCCTTGGAAACCCTATGGGGTAGTTCTACTCTATCCTGTAGGATCACTATAAGTTAGAATCCACTCAACAGCAATGAGTTTGTTTGTTTGTTTTGGAACACCAGAACAAAAATAATGAGAACGTTGACACAAATTGAAGAATGTAACTAACTTCACTGAAGGTTTTATATGTAGAAATCATGGAATGGGAGCTTGTTCTGCTCTGTATCCTTTCACCAAAAATACAATAAAATATTTAAAAAAAAAAAGAAAAAAAGCTACAAACACCTGCTCCTCCCCTGACTAGAAAAGCCATTCACGTGTTAATGTTTCTCATTCTTCCCTGTGGGTTACATCACTGCTGCTTTTTGGATTTGTTTTGTTTTTCTCATAATCCTCAAAGTTCCTAACAGATAGGAAATGAGTAACTTTATGTTGCTGAATCATTCGTAAGTGGTTTAATTTATTACGAACAACAACAATAACGAAAGAGGAGAATGTGGTTATCTCTCAAGGGTCTACGTGGTGGATTGGGTAACTGCCGGAGAGATCAAAGCCAGACCAAAGAAAGGGCAAGTGTAGCAACTAATGTCATCAGTGGATTAAGACCTGTTTGAGCTGAGAGGCTGAGAGGCCAGAGAGCATTGGAAGCCAATGAACAAAAGCCAATACCCGTCTGCGGGTGCCAGTGGCAGACACTGCGTTGTCATTATGCGTCTACGTAATTCAGGGCATCAATTGACTCTGTGGAGGCACTCAGCTAAGGACAACACAAGCTGTGCCTCTGATCCTACTGGCTTGGTTTCCTCTGTCCATTTCCATCTCAAAGAAAAACAGTGATTTAACAAATATCAAACCTGGGGCCACTAGACCCTTTAAGCATTCAGGTTCTGAGACCCCTGGAAAGCTTCTGAAATGTAAAGCAGCTAAATGGTCCTTGACACCGAGTTTTGGTAATAACCAATTTATCAATTACCTGCAATATGCCAGGTGCTTTGGAATAAAATGTTTCATGTACTGGTGGTGCTCGTGTCTCTAAACTCTCTTTCCCCTTCCCTCTTTTGCTCACTGGCAACTGTTCTCCTTCGAGTCCTCAGGATTCTTGATTTAGCTACTCTAATAATCTCATGCCTGATTTTCCTGCCTTATCCACACAGAGGTCTGAATAAACTTTCCAATATATACATCTGATCAATATATACATCTGATCAAGTCACTCCTTTTGAAGACTTTGTGTCCCTAATGTCCTCGGTACAAGGTCTTCTTTCCTTGGCTCGACATTCAATGCCCTACATGGCTGGCCCCTGCCTGCCTCCCCAGGTCGCCCACTGTTCCTGCCCCTGGGTCTCCTAATTGCACCCCCCCGAGTGGGCACACTGCCTCATAACCCAGGACCTTTCCACGGGAATTCATCCTGCCTGTGGCTGCCAGCCAGTTACGAGTCATCATCTGTGATCCCCAGCACCTCCCTTTTCTCCATGAAGTCTTCCCTGACTTCCTCCACCGAAGTCAATCCCCTCTCTGTGGGTGATGTGAATGACTCTGCTGCTTGTACCTCTTGCTCCTATCACGCTCATTACACTCCCCTGGGATCATTTGCTTCATGCATTCTCACTGGGGGTGATGTCACTCCCCTGGGGGTGAGAAGTGGTTCTTGGGGGGGGATTAAAGAAAAAGGTTGCCATCAAGTCAACCCTCACTCATAGGGATCCCATATGTGTCAGAGTAGAAGTGTGCTCCATATAGGTTTTCAATGGCTGATTTTTTGGAATTATATCACCAGGCCTTTCTTCCTAGGTGCCTCTGGTGGACTCAAATCTCCAACCTTTCAGTTAACAGCCAAGCATATTAACCATTTGTACCACCCAGTGACTCCTCTTGGGATATAAGGAAAGCTAGGGGTGGAAAGATCTTACACTTTTTATGTAGAAAGCACATATATACATATAGTTAGCCCTCCATATCCATGAGTTCCAAATCCTTGTAGTCAATCAAGCACAGATCAAAAACAATAATAAAAAAAAAAAAAGTTCCCACAAAGCAAAACCTGAATTTGCAGTGCACCAAGCAGTATGCTGAATCCATGCAAATGAAATGATACATAGGCATATGTTGCTGTAACCTTCCCCCATGTCACAGATCTTCAGTCTACCTCCAGCTCTCACTGTTTGAGCATTGTTTGCCTCGAGTCATGTCATTATTCCCTAAACAGTAGAGTATAACTATTTATATAGCATTTACATTGTATTAGATATTATAAGTAATCTAGAGATGATTTCAAGTACATGGGAGGATGTGCTTAGGTTATATGCAAATACTGTGCCATTTTATAGAAGGGAATTCAGCATCCATGGAGTTTGGTATCCACAGGGGGTCCTGAAACCAATCACCACGGATACCGAAGAATGACTATATAGTACATAAATATAAATTTCATAGGGGACAATTAGGAAAAAAATAGCTTAAAAAGGATCTTTGGGGGTGGGCAATAATGAAAAATAGTTTAAGAAATGCTGAA
Organism: Loxodonta africana; assembly: GCF_030014295.1. Classification (NCBI taxonomy): domain Eukaryota; kingdom Metazoa; phylum Chordata; class Mammalia; order Proboscidea; family Elephantidae; genus Loxodonta; species Loxodonta africana. Next base: position 63,433,723 of record NC_087358.1, read on the forward strand.
ATAATGTGCTTATACATGTCTCTCACCAAGTGGACTGTGAGCCCTGTGTGAGTCACCAGAGTCTACAGAGTGGCCATCACATAGAGTGTTTCTTAATAAATGTCGAATGTTGAAAGCTGGATACATACATATATGAATGAATGAATGAACCCCCCCAAAATCCCGACGGTAGGCATTACTATCCTATTCGGGAAAGATAAGAAAACAGGTGCTAAATGTCCTCCAACCACCACCAAAGTCCCAGAGTTGATATAGTTAAAGTAGGAACATTTTAAATCAAGAATTTCTAGATTCTGAATTCAATGTTCCCTCACCCTACTTTGGCATAACTGATAGGATTTACATTGAAACAGGAGAATATAGTTTCCAAATTTCTCCCAGCATTCAAAAATGTCCTGGTTGGAGTGTTCTACATCAGTTGGAGTAGCCAAGTATCTGTGGTCTTGCAGACTCAGCAGAGACACCTCAGCTCAGGATGTGTTTGGGTGGGAATGCCTTCTAGCCATCTGGCAACAGGAAGAATCCAAGGCATAACCAGTTGTACTTATAATCATCACCTTAGCTTGGAACCTTGAGCTTTGTAGTTAATTCAATTAAATTAAAAATTTTAAACAAATCCAGCCTTGAGCCTCTGAACTAAGCATACAGAGCTACTTTGCCCTCAGGAGGTAGGGGTGAGGGAATAAGAAAAGCATACATACGACTGTCATGAAAGATTCAACAAGATCACCATCGTGAGAGACTCAGGACATTTAAGTCAGGAGATGAGTTAGAATAGGGAAATGCCATGGGAGATAATGAGGACAGGAATGTATTGATAAAGATGCTTTCCTTGTTGAAAGCAAAGCAAAGTGACATCCATAAAATGGTTTTATGAGTAAATTTGCTGAAGTAGAAGGAAGTGAGTAGCTCAAACCAGTGTTTTATCCTTTTCAAATTCAAGAGGAGATTTGAAATCCCATTTAATGGGTCTGTTTGTTCAGTCGACCTGTCTTCATTTTCCACTTCTGAACTCCTGAGCAGAAAAGTGAAGCAGCAGATAAAAATCTCTGCTCTAGAGGCAGTTCACCCTCTGAAGACATAACTTCTTGCTTTTAAGCATACACAGCTCATACATACAGAAAAAGTACACTGATCATAGGTCAATGAATTTTCACTAAATATTTACCACCACTCAAATGAAGAAATAGAACATTACCCAGAACCCCCTAAAGTTGTCCCCCCAGCCTCTACCTCTCCATTCCCTGGAGAAGGGCATCATGCTTGGTAAATTAGAGGGTCAGTGAAACAGAGGAAGACCCTTGATGAGATGGATTGACACAACAATGAGCTTAAGCATAACAATGATTGTGAGGATGATACAGGACCAGGCAGTGTTTCGTTCTATTGTACATAGGGTCACTATGAGTTAGAACTGACTCGATGGCACCTAACAACAACAACAAAGCCACCCACTTTTGGTAACTCTGTTATAGCAGCACTAGATAACTAAGACGGAATTTGGTACCGGGAATGGGATGTCACTCTAAAAAATTTCTACAATGTGCAAGTGGTTTTGAAGTGGGTAACGAGTAGAGACTTAGAAGAGTTTTAAGATGCTTAACAGTAAAAGCTTGGAGCCTTGGTGGCACAGTGGTTAAGATCTCAGTTGCTAACCAAAAGGTCAGCAGTTCGAATCCACCAGCCACTCCTTGGAAACTCTATGGGGCAGTTCTGCTCCATCCTATAAGGTCACTATGAGTTGGAATCAACTCGACAGCAACGGGCTTAGTTTAGTTTAACAGTAAAAACTTAGATAGCCTGGAAGAGATTGTTGGTAGAATTATGGAGGTCAAAAGCAATTCTGGTGAGACCTCAGAAAGAAGTGAGGAGAGCTACAGAGAAAGTCTCTGTTGTCTTAGAGAATATATATGGCACCATCAACAGAATGTTGCTAGAAATGTGGACATTAAATGTGCTTCTGGCAAGGCTTTAAAAGGAAACGATGAACGTGTGATTGGACAATGGAGGAAGGGGAATGCTTTCCCTGCAGTGGCAAAGAACTTGTCTGAACTATGTTCAAATGTTTGGTGGAAAGGAGAACTTGTAAGCGATGAGCTTGGATATCTGGCTGAGAAGATTTCTAAGCAAGATCTTAAAGGGGCCGCACAGTTTCTCCTTGCAGCTTATAGTAAAATGTGAGAGGAAGGAGATGGACTTGAACTGTGCAAAATGAAAACAAAACTTAAAGATTTGGAAAATTTTGTTGTACAAACTAAAGACATGTATTCTAGAATTTTCACCAAGGACATGGCTATACAATCTTTTGTTAAAGAGATTAAGCCTGTGACTGATGGATCTAACCAACGACCACAGCAGAAACCCCATCAGCTTAGACTGCAGGGGACAGGGCAAGAGGGAAAGAATGCTGTCTGCCTCTGGGAATCTACAGGCAGGAAACAGGCCAAAGGAGCTATACCTGTTGTCCTCCAAGAAAAGAAAAGAACTATCCCTGGAGCCATGGGGGCATATCTAGGGTATTGCAACAGTCTTGGGAGTGTGGCACCACTGAGCAGTTTCTATTAATCTGATATGGCCCAAGGTCCTTTTCAAGGACAGTAATATGTCTATTAAAGGATTAAGGACGTTGGCTTGTATTTTTGAGCTGATATTATGGTAGAAATATCTAAAAGAGGGGTGTCAGATGTTTGGACAGGGGCACAATTTCAGTGACCATCAGGGTCACCCGTAGTGGACAGGTTTCAGCTGAGCTTCCAGACTAAGACAGACTAGGACTTGGCTGTCTACTTCTAAAAAAATTAACCAGTGAATTACTGGTGATTGGAATGCAAAAGTTGGAAACAAAAATAAGGATCAGTACTTGGAAAGTACAGCTTTGGTGATAGAAACAATGCCCAGAGGTTGCATGATAGAATTTTGCAAGACCAACGACTTCTTCATTGCAAATAACTTTTTTCAACAACATAAATGGAACTATACACAGGGACCTCACAGATGGAATACACAGGAATCAAATTGACTACATCTGTGGAAAGAGACAATGGAAAAGCTTAACATCACCAGTCAGAACAAGGCCAGGGGCTGACTGTGGAATAGACCATCAGTTGCTAGTATACAAGTTCAAGCTCGAGCTGAAGAAAATTTTTTTAAAAAGTCTACGAGAGCCAAAGTACAACCCTGAGTATATCCCACCTGAATTTTGAGACCGTCTCAAGAATAGATTTGATGCATTAAACACTATTGACTGAAGACCAGGCGAGTTGTGGAATGATATCAAGGACATCACACATGAAGAAAACAAGAAGTCATTAAAAAGGTAGGAAAGAAAGAAAAGACCAAAATGAACGTCAGAAGAGACTCTGAAACTTGCCCTAGAATATAAAGTAGCTAAAGCGAAAGAAAGAAATGTTGAAGTAAAAGAGCTGAACAGGAGACTTCAAGGGTGGCTTGAGAAGACAAAGTAAAATATTATAATGACATATGCATAGACCTGGAGTTAGAAAACCAAAAGGGAAGAATATGCTAGGCATTTCTCAACCTCAAAGAACTGAGGAAAAAAATCTAGCCTCAAGTTGCAATATTGAAGGATTCTATGGGCAAAATACTGAACAATGCAGGAAGCATCAAAAGAAGATGGAAGGAATACACAGAGTCACTGTACCAAAAAGAATTGGTCAGTGTTCAATCACTTCAGGAGGTGGCCAGTTGTCTGGAAGAGATCCATATTTATGCCTATTTCCAAGTAAAGTGATCCAACAGAATGCAGAAATTATCAAATAATATCATTAATATCACAGGTAAATCAAATTTTGCTGAAGATAATTAAAAAATAGTTGCAGCAGTACATCAAAAGGGAATTGCCAGAAATTCAAGCCAGATTCAGAAGTGGATGTGGAACAAGGAGTATCATTGGTGATCCTGGCTGAAAGCAGAGATTACCAGAAAGGTGTTTATCTGTGTTTTATTGACTCTGCAAAGGCATTTGACTGTGTGGATCATGATAAATTATGGATAACATTGAGAAGAATGGGAATTTCAGAGTAGTTAATTGTGCTCATGAAGAATCTATACATACATCAAGAGGCAGTTGTTCCAACAGAACAAGGGGATGCTGTGTGGTTTAGTCAGGGAAGCTGTGGGTCTGGCTTGTATCCTTTCACAATAATTATTCTATATGCTGAGCAAATAAGCCAAGAAACTGGACTATATGAAGAAGAATGTGGCACCAGGACTGGAGGAACAACCTGCGATATGCAGACGATACAATCTTGCTTGCTGAAAGTTAAGAGAACTTGAAGCACTTATTAATGAAGATCAAAGACTACAGCCTTCAGTTTGGATTACACTTCAACATATAGAAAACAAAAATCCTCACAACTGGACCAATAAGCAAATCATGATAAATGGAGAAAAGATTGAAGCCATCAAGGGTTTCATTTTACTTGGATCCACAATGAACACTCATTGAAGCAGTAGTCAAGAAATCCAATGATGCATCGCACTGGGCAAAGCTGCTGCAAAAAAACCTCTTTAAAGTGTTAAAAAGTAAAGATGTCACTTTAAGGACTAAGGTGCCTCTGACCCAAGTCACTGTGTTTTCAATCGCCCCATATGCATGTCAAAGTTGAACAATGAATAAGGAAGACTAAAGGAGAATTGACGCTTTTGAACTATGGTGTTGAAGAAGGGTATTGAATATGCCATGGACCGCAAAAGAAGTACAGCCAGAAAGCTCTTAGAAGAGAGGATGGGGAGAGTTCGTCTCACATAGTTTGGACATGTTATCAGGAAGGACCAGTCTCTGGAGAAGGACATTATGCTTGGTAAATCAGAGGGTAGGTGAAACAGAGGAAGACCCTCAATAAGATGGACTGACACAGGGGCTGCAACAATGGTCTCAAGCATGACAACTATTATGAGGATGGCAAAGGGCCGGGCAGCGTTTCATTCTGTGGTACATAGGGTTGCTATGAGTCGGAACCCAACCGATAGCCACTAACAACGTGTCTGCGTTTATAATCCCATTTGGGAATAGATCGTCTTTGTTATATTAATGAGGCAGGATTAGTGTAGGGCATATCTTGAGTCAATCTCTTTTGAGATATAAAGAGATTAAATGCAAGCTAACAAGCCGAGATCGAGTAAGAGAGATGCCAAGCCACATGAAGATTACCCAGGAGCAGAAGCAATGACCTTTCTCCAGAGCTGATGGAGAGAGAAAGAACACCTTCCCCTAGAGAGAGCACCCTGATTTCAGACTTCTAGCCTCTTAAACTGTGAGAAAATAAATTTCTGTTTGTTAAAGCCACCTACTTGTGTTATTTCTGTTATAAGCAGCACTAGATAACAAAGATCTAGTAGCAATAGTTTATTCTCGTTGCTGAAAGGACTCCATTGTATTCCACTGTAAGATTTATTTATCCATTCTTCATTATTAAAATTTTAGCTGTTTCTGCTTTTTTGGTTATTACGTATTACAGTGTTATGAAGGTTTTGCTACATTTATGTGATGAGTATATGTACTCACATATACCTAGGAGTGGAGTTGCTAGCTCATATGGTATACATACATTTGGCTTTAGTACTTCTTGCCATCGAGTCAGTTCCAACTCATTGCAACCCTGTAGAACTACCACATAGAGTTTCCAAAGTTTAATCTTTACAGAGCGCCTGGTGGGTTTAAACCACCAACCTTTGTTTAGCAGCCGAGCACTTAACCACTGCAGTCATCGGGGCTCCTTTCAGCTTTGGTAAAAAAAAAAAAAAATTTTTTTTTTTTTTAGCTCCTGCTAAATGGGTCTTAAAAATGGTCCTACTGATGTACACTGCCACTAGCAATGGATGAGTTCCAAATATGCCAAATCCTCACCAACACTTGGTATTGAGTTTCCTTCCCATTTTTGTCATTCTGGTGGCTGTGTTTTTGAAAGTCACGATTTTAATTTGCAATTTCCTAATGAATAACGAAGAAAGGTCTGGCAATCTACTTATTGAAAACACTACGGAGCACAGTTGTACTCTGACACACCTAGGGTCACCATGAGTCGAAATCTACTTAAGAGCACCTGGTTTGGTTTTTGGTTTAATGAAGTTAGGCACCTTTTCATGTTTACTGGACATTCAGATTTCCTCTTTTGTAAGCTGCCTATTTGTCTTTTGGACATTTTTCTGTTGGAATGTCTATCTTTTTCTTATTAATTTGTAGGAGACCCTTATATATTTTGGACAGAAGCCCTTTGTGAGTATACGATTTGCGAATGTCTTCTCCCAATCCATGGCTTCATTTTCACACTCTTAATAGTGTCTTTTGATAAACAGAAGTTATTTTCAATGTAGTTCAATTTATTAATTTTACATTTAGTACAGTTTATATGGTTTTTATGAAATTTTTGACTTTCCCAAGGTCATGAAGATGTTCTTCTGCATTTTATTCTCGAAGCTTTATTGTTTTATCTTTTACATTTAGATCTATAATTCATCTGGAATTGATTTTATACATGGTGTAAAGTAGAAATCTAAAGGTCATTTTTCCCCATGGACATCCAATTGGCTCAACTCTATTTAATGAAAAGACCATCCTTTCCTCACTATTTTGAAGTGTTCATTTGGTCATAAATCAAATGTATGTATCTGTTCCAGGATCCTTTAATTTGCTCCATTTGGAAACCCTGGTGGCGTAGTGGTTGAGTTCTATGGCTGCTAACCAAAGGGTCGGCAGTTCAAATCCGCCAGGTGCTCTTTGGAAACTCTGTGGGGCAGTTCTACCCTGTCCTATAGGGTCACTCTGAGTCGGAATCAATTCGACGGCACTGGGTTTGGTTTTGGTTTGGATTTGGATTTGTCTATTTGTCTATCCTTGTGTCAATGCTTCAGTGTCTTAATTACTATGGCTTGATTTTCCATTGCGTTTTCATTTAATAAGACTTGATGTCTAGTAGTATAAAAAAAAACACTTGTTGCCATCAATTCGATTCTGACTCATAGTGACCTTATAGGATGGAGTAGAACTGCCCCACAGGGTTTCCAAGGCTGCAGCCTTTACAGAAGCCTACTGCCACATTTTTCTCCTGTGGAGCTGCTGGTGGGCTCAAGCTGCCAATCTTGCTGTTAGCAGCAGAGTGCTTAACCACTGCGCCACCAGGGCTTCTTCTGGTAGTATACCAAACCATTGCCATCGAGTCAATTCTGACTCATAACAACCTATATGGCAGAGAAAAACTGCCCCCTAGGATTTCCAAGGAGCAGCTGGTGGATTTGAACTGCCAACCTTTTGGTTAGCAGCCAATCTCTTAACCACTGCACCACCAGGGTTCCATCTGGTAGTATAGGCCTTCTAATTTTGCTCTTCAAGATTGTCCTAGCTGTTCTTAGTCCTTTGCATTTCCATTTAAATTTTAGAATAAGCTTGTCAGTTTATACATACACACCCTCACACACAAACCTGTGGGGTTTTGATTGAGATCAATTGACTATATGGAACAATTTGCAGAGAATTAACCTCTTCCAATCCATGAGCATAATCTATTCCTTCATTTACTTATGTCTTCTTTAATTTAGCTCCGTAATATTCTGTAATTTTTGGTGTAAATATCTTAGACATCTTTTGATAGGTTTATATGGAATTTTAAGTAAATGTCAAGTTCCACTTTTTTACACTGCAAGAGATATATATTTTTTAAGTCTGAAATACATGCCATGACTTCAGAATGTTTTGGTACAATTGCAGGACACAATTGCAGAAGAATAAAAGAGTGAATATGAATGAAGTAGTGATTGTGTGGTGTAGGCAATGAGAAATGAGAGCCAAACAAAGTAGACTGAAATTGTTGAAAAGAATGCTTCACAGAGGATGTGAGATTTGAGGGGGACTTGAAGGATGAATGGCCTTTGGAGCATAGAGTAGAGGGAGGCATTCCAAGAGGAAAAACTGGAATGAGGCAAAGTATGGAGGCCAAAATTAATATAGCATGTTAGGAGGCTAAGGCAACATTGGTTGACTAAAGTCTCTATATTCTGATCCACGATTAGTGGGAGATAAGATGATATCTTGTGCTGAGACACCCCATAAACAAAAGAAGGAAGAGCTGCATGTCCACTTTGGTGATGAAGTTTGGAATCTGGGCATTCCCCTGGAGTGTAACTCAACACAGTATTGCTCAACACTAACTGATCACCATTTGGCTGTCGTTAATTGTTGTCAGTTGCCATCAAGTCAACTCTGAGTCGCAGGGATCCTATCTATAATAAAACAAAACGTTGCCAGTCCTGTGCCATAGTCATGATCTTTGATATGTTTGAGCCCATTGTTGAGGCTATTGTGTCAATCCATCCTATTGAGAGCTTCCCTTACTTTCGCTGAGCCTCTACCAAACTTTATCAACCATGTCTTTAATTAAGAACTTCCCAACAGGAACTAAGAGGAGCTTCTACACTCATATACCTTGAACCAGACTACCTAGTCAAGAAGGCTTCTAATGTGGAAATGAACTGTCTCTTGCATAATATGCGACCAAAGAAATTTTCATAGTAACCCAGAGCTCAAGGAGCAGCTTAGAGCCAACACCTACCACCAAGTATTTGGGCTACAGTTTGTAAAACCATGTAGTGGTAACTACTCTCTCCACAAATCCAGCAGCAACAGCCGGCCCTCCTAGAAGAAATGGAGCTGGAAGTGGGCCTTCAAGTGTTCGACTGAGTTTATGTTGCCCTGCTTTCATCCTAACTGAGGGAGGGACTTGACAACGCAGAAAAAAACCAGCAGCCTTGGGGAAGCTCCAGAACACATGGAGTCAGGCCCTCAGGTCTCTAGGGAGCTACCGGAATGAGCGAGGCATGGAGTAGCCAGCTCTGAGTTCAAATGATAAGATTCCTAATGGGATGTGAGTATGCATTTTGCCAAAATTTATTCTAATTTTGGAACTGAATTGGAAACTTCTGAACGTCATATTCCATTTCCCTCTGGCAAAACACAAGCCTTGTGTTGCTTTGTGTTTATTTTATCCTTCAAGATCAGAGCATAATTTACTCCTAGCTAGATTTTTGTGTTTAGCACAAACCTCCATTTAGATAGAAAAACAAGCTGATTTATTTTTTCTTATATGTCCCTCGGGGGGGGAGGGGGAACAGATGTACACAGTGGAAAAAGGTTCCACTAGAAAAACACACCCAGTATAAAAAATTCATGCAGACAGAAGCACCCAGAGGAGAAATACTTTATAAAACCTAAAGTATGAAGTGTCCTCAAACTTGGCATAAAGTATTAAAGACTAGATTCAGAAAGTCCTCAGGACTAGGACTCTCCTACATTTAGGCAGGACAACATTTTCTCTGGACCTCCTCCTAATGAAAATTTCTTACCATATTTAAACAAATATTTCAAGAAGAAATTTTATCACTTCCCCTGGAACTGTGCCCTCCAACCCTTACAACCAATCAGGATGTTTCCCCATCAGTACTCATTCTCCATCTTTGTCTCATTTTTGGTTTATTCCCAAGTGAACTTCTCAGTTTTTATTGGTACAAAACCGATATCTCTAACAGTTGAAGTCTTCTAGAGACCTACAATGAAACAGAAAAACAGAGAAGAGCTGAGAATAAAGTTGTATCAGCCAGAACTCTTTCAGAAACTGAACTTGGAATAACTTAAGCTAAAATAATAATAATAAAAGGTGATTTATTGACTCATATAACTGAAGAGTCTTCTCTCATCTCCAGTTAGGAAGATCTCAGGGAAGGATTCTGATTGGCGCATTGAATCGTGTGCCCAAGTCTTGACCAATCACGGTGGCTAAACATGGGTCATGTGCCCACATGGCACGTGGTCGGGGAAAGTGGGTCTATTTGCAGAAGAGAGGAATTGTAGATGGTCGCTTAGGGAATATTATGAACTGGCAAATTTGAAAGAAGCAAAGAAAATTGTTCTCATAGTGACTCAGATCTAGTACATTAGGATTTGGGGAAAAGCATTAGTTCTTAAGGAAAGACAGAGGTGGCAACAAAAGAAGATGCCACCACCATTAACGGCGCATTAGCACTGATTACCCATGAGACCTCTTCTAGAATGTCATAACTACTTCCAGTGTGGACATCTTATGGGCATCAAGAACATGGAAGAGCATGATGGTTAAGAGCATAAACTTCGGAGTCTAACTGACTCAGGTTCAAAATTGGCAGTGCCACTTGTTAGCTGGGCTATTTGGGCAAATCACCAGCCCCTTTTAAGCATCTATCTTCTCACTTACAAAATGGGTATGATAATACAATTCACTTCTTGGGTTGTTAGGAGAATTAAATAAAATAATACACATAAAGTAGTTGGTACAGTGTCCAGCACTTAGTTAAACTTCCTTAAATGGTTATTTTGAATATTATTTTCAATATTATCAGTATTGTTATCAAGAGCACCCAGGAATTACAAGACTAGAGAGGTCTAGGACGGGTGATAGTGATGATGTCCCATTCTATTATCTGTCTAGAACAAGAAACATCTCACAACACACGCTCTCCACTGACACCCAAACTCGTGCTTTGCCTTAGATCCATTTAAAACTTTCCTCTCCCACCTCCCATAATTCCTCTTCTTATCCACTGAGGCATGAAACACTAATGTTCCTGGGTGGAGACAGCAAGACGACGGTGCCCTTGATACTTGTTCTAACCTTTCCAAAAGAGATTTCACAGGCAATTGAGGTCCAAGAAATTGCAGTCTCAGGAGGTGCCTGGGCTGTAAGCAATAAAAGAAAACTCCTCAGAGGGATATCAAAACAGTTGACCAACTTCTGGAACCAATTGACAAAGTAATGTATAACCCCACTAGGCTACCTTGCAAAGGAAGCAACTCTGAGGTCCTGTAGGAAAAATTGGAGTCTTCAAGGCTGCGCTTCTACCTCCTCGTTAGCTCTATTCTAACTCAGTTTTCATAAAACTTTCCATGGAAGGTTCCAGAAAGGGGGACCTCCCAACAGAGACTGGTTCCTTCGCTTCCACTGCAGCTGGCTCTAATTCCTGAAGCCTGCACATTTGGGACACAGAATTTTTTTTTCATTCAAAGCAAAGAGTTTGGGATTATAGAAAAATAGGTTACCTTTTTAGTTTGTCCTCCCTGCCCCGTTGAATGTCTGTGGTTGCAATTATTCAGGATTCAACACCTTATTTTTTAAAAGGATATGTTTCATAATATTTTTCCTTTGCAATTGTAAAAGGCAGATAGAATAACACCTTATGTTTATCTAGAACAGACCCTTGGAAAGTGCTACAAGAAATGCCATTCTTTTTCCCACCACAGAATTCTTGGGGGAAGCAACATATTTTCCTCACACCACTTTTATAGATTATGCAGTCTGTCAGAAGCATAGCTGAGGCCAGAACCTGGGTTTTCTTTGGATCTGAAATGCAGTATTAAGTTTCATTTCCATTAGAAAAATAACATATCTAAGCAAAAATGAGTTTTATGTAGAAAGTTCAAAGTTGCCGTGAAAAAGAGTTCAGTTACGATTTCTTGCTTTTCAACATATAATATCATCATTTTCCAGGTTTCTTACAAACTCTTCACACCCATACTTTAATGGTTCTGTAGTATCCTATCAGAGTCTCTGGGTGGTACAAATGCTTAATGCATTCGGCTGTGAATCAAAATGTTGCTGGTTCAAGTCCACCCAGAGGCTCCTCAGAAGAAAAGGCCTTAAGATATACTTCTGAAAACTCAGACATTAAAAACCCTAAGGAATACAGCTCTACTATGACACACACGAGACTGCTGTAAGTTGGAATCGACACAACAGTGAGAGCTGGTACTGGGTTCTAGCAGCATCCTATCTACATTAGAGTTCTTTGCTCATAGAGTAATGGTCAGTATTGCTCTGTGAAGCTCTTCTTTCAGGGTTATGTGTGTCCTAGGTACATAGGATCCCTGGGGGCACAGTGGTTAAGCACTTGGCTGCTAACTGAAAGGTCAGCAATTTGAACCCACTAACCACTCCGAGGAAGAAAGTCATGACAGTCTGCTTCTGTAAAGATTACAGCCTTGGAAACCCTATGGGGCAGTCCTGCTCTGTCCTGTAGGGTCATTATGAGTCAGAATTGGCTCTATAGTAATGGGCTTGGGCTTAAAATGTATTTCTTCCTGTGGGCTGCAGTTATAAATACTTGGAAGCCACAGATCTAATTTAACATTACCTTATTTTCAGATGAGAAAAACTAAGGCTCAGAGAAGTTGAGTCACTTATCTACAGTTACACAACTAATTAGTAGTATTGAAGAGACAAAAAGATTGTGATTTTTTATTTTTTGTTTCTTTGTTCACAACATACTGTGTGTTAGATTGGTTACAGTAACATAGCTTCTGTAACAAATAAGCCCCTAAATATTTGTGGCTTAACATGATAGACATTTATTTATCACTCATGTGACCGTACAGTGTGGGCTTTCCTAGTCAACTGGTGATGGCTATCCTCCATGCAATGATTCAGGGACCCAGGCTGCTTTAATTTGGTGGCTTCACCATATCCTGTGGCAAAGGTTCTCAACCCAGAGCTATTCTACCTTGTGGGAGACATTTAGAAATGTCTGGAGACACTTTTAATTATCACTATTGGGAGGATGCTACACACACAGGGTTTCCATGAGTCAGAGTCAACTAGACGGCAGCTGGTGGTATTGAACGTCTGTGGTTGCAATCACTCGGGATTACTCAGGATTCAACACCTTCTTCTTTTAAAAGGACATGTTTCATGATATTTTTTCTTGCCCTGGCTGCTTACAGAGCTGCCTTCTTCTCGTCATTCCAGTTCCAGATGTCATCTTCTTAAAAGGGAACGTACTCCTAAAATTGCTGCATGGTCCTCCAGCCTCTCCATACCCCATCTATCTCCCTGTTTTATTTTCTCCATGGCACTTGCCACTTTCTGAAGCTGTTTGATATCATTGGCGTATAGACTAATTGTCTCCCTCACTGGAATGGAAGCTGCCTGAGGGCAGGGGCTTGGCAAGTCTTGCCCACTGTTCTTTCCTCCGCACTAGAAGCGTAGCTACCAATGCGAAGTCAGTACCGTTAACAAATCAATGAATGAACAGGAGAGGACCAGAGCCCTAGAAGGCTAGGAATTGGAGAGCTGTGAGGTCATGCCCCAGCTCGGCAATGGCTCTCTAAACATTCACAAATCTCTCTCACAGATCACATTCCACCTCCCGCCCAACAAACCTGTTTCTCATGCAGAAAAAGAGCTAACTACTGAGGCCTCATAGAAACACAGACAGGGAAAACCTCAGAGACAGCAATGGATCCTCTCCAGGGCCAGCAGAAGGGTGTCATTGGCGGGTCACTTCTGAAACCTTGATGTACCCAGAAGTGACCTCTGACTCACTCTCCTTTCAGAAGGTACACACAGAATTGCCATTGGTAGGAGGAGAGCTGAAGGTCTAATTAGGAAATTTCTTGTTTTTTTTTTGTCCTTCTCTCCCCACCCCTAAACCAAAAACCAGTTGCATTGAGTCAGCTCCAACTCATGGAGACCCCACATGTGTCAGAGTAGAACTGAGCTTCACAGGGTTTCCAATGGCTCATTTTTCAGAAGTACACCAGCAGTCCTTTTTTCCGAGGTGCCTTTTTCTGGGTAGACTTTGAACCTCCAACCTTTTATTTAGCGGCCAAGCGTTTTCAAACTGTTTATACCACCAGAGACTCCTTTCATGCCCTACGCTGTCTTCTTCTCTGTCATACTCAGGCTGCCCGCTCATCTTCACTAACATCCAAGGCCGCTCTGTGCTTTTGAATAACGTCACGATCCAAAAAGACCCTGAGTTTGAAACATCCTTCTCAGTTTCCCTTCGCTGGTCCCAGGGCTACTTCCCCAAGGCCCCAGGTCGGTCAGAGAGGTTGCCTGGCCCCCACACGTGGCTGGGATGTGCCCTTCCATTGATGTACTTGGCAGCGAACGAGGCTGTAAAATGGATACAAGCAGAGGCAGATTTAAAACCACTTGCGGATGAGCTGACTCTGACTCATGGCAGCTCAGTGTGTGTCAGAGGAGAACTGTGCTCCATGGCTATTTTTTAATGGCTATTTTTCTGAATTAGATCACCAGGCCTTTCTTCCAAGACACCTCCGGATGGACTCAAACTGCCAATCTTTTGGTTAACAGCTGAGCACATTTGCATCACCCAGGGCCTCCACAAGAAGATATACTGTTAAGTTAATGAAGCTTAAGCTTCGGGGTCCTTCACTTGCAAAGGCTCAACCAAGACCTCAGACCAGTTTTAGTAAAGTGCTAACATGGTCCCGTGATTTTTGTAAAATTTGCAAAAGTAAGATATTTTAACCGTATTGAGTTAAAACTCTTTCTTCCACTATGGCTTCACTTCCACCACACTTGCCCTTCTGGGGGCTGCTTTGGAGTGGCTGCAGCAATTCTGGAATCCTGCTAAAGCAAGTTGAGTTGGAGATGCGTTCACCTTAGGTTTAATGGATATATTTATATAGTCTGCAGTAAGCTGTACATCTAGTTAAGTATTCCTATTCATCGAAAACCAAATCAAGCCTACCGCCAGTGAGTCAACTCTGACTTACAGTGACCCTATAGGACAGAACAGAGCTGCCCCATTGGGTTTCCAAGGCGGTAAATCTGTATGGAAGTAGACTGCCACATCTTTTCCCCCTCCAGAGCTACTGGAGGGTTGAAACCTCCTACCTTTCAGTTATCAGCTGAGTGTTTTAACTACTGTGCCACCAGGGCTTCTGTCTTAGTCTAGGTTCTCTAGAGAAGCAGAACCAGTAAAGAGTATAAATATGTAGAGATTTATATCAAGAAAGTGACTCACATGCTTGTAGAGGCTGGAACATTCCATGTCTGTGGATCGGGATAGAGGCTGGCGAACCCAAGATTGGCAGGTCAAGAGCAGGGCTCTTGCTCACAGCCTGCAAAGATCAGTGAATCCCAAGATTGGCAGGTGAGACTGCAGGTGAGCTGCTAGCTCAAGTCCCAGCAACTGGAGGTCAGATGAGCAGGAGCCAGATACAGAATCCAAAGCAAGCAAAAGCCCATGAGCAAAAGTCCACTTATATTCAACATAGGCCACACCCTCAAGGAAACTCCCTTTCAACTAATTGTCTACTCACAGCATTGCCCATCAATGGAGGTGATCACATTATATCAAATCTCATCATGGAGGTGATCACATCACCACGCCACTGTCAAACTACATCATAACTGCCAAACACAGAATCATGGCCCAGCCAAGTTGACACAAAACCTTAACAATCACAGCTCCTATTCACCACAGTGTGGGAATTGCTTCTAGAAAGAGTCCTATAAGCTACTGTGCCAACTCACCTAGCATCATGCTTTGAAGACTTACTGCCAGAGGTCACATCACAAAGTAAGCGTGTTATGCAGAATCTGGCCCTGAAAATATCTGAGAAATGCCGGATAATCAAGGTTTAGAATTGTGGAGCCAGAAGCTGGTCTGTGGAAAATTCTTCTAGTCACCAGACATGAAAAATTATAAGTAGAGAATTTGATTCTCCTGGACATGTACTAAAAACAGACGTTCTCTCTGTGTTATAGGGCACAACTTGCAGCAATACTATAAATAGCAAATATGTCCTTATGTGAGTCGCAGGTTTATGAAACTCAACTATTCAATTCAAAATTAAAAAAAAAAAAAAAGATGAGCCACGTTAAAAGAATGGCTGCATTACCGTTCTACTTTTTTCCACAATTGTGTTGTCATATGAAGAGTATGGAGCCAAAAAGTTTGGGAAAAGCAATATTACAGAAGTGTGCCAGACAGTTAATAAAAACAGTATGCTATTTTTTTTTTTCCTGGATCTTTGCGATTGTCAGCTTTTTCAAATTTGTAATTTATTTTGATTTCTTTCCTCAATCTGAGGAAATATGCTTATACATATCTAATTTTCTTAAACAAGCTCCCACAGCTATAAAGCTTCAGGCCCCAGACGACTGGATTGGCTCCTGTGTGTGAGCACAGATGACGTGTTTCTGTTTCTTAAGGAGCTTAGGAGAGACATTAAATGTGCCCCACATAGATACGGGTAGTAAAAGGTGAAGAAATCACCAGAACGCACTTGGCACCCCCTCATCTGCCAATCCCCATACCCCTCATTCCCCCTAAAAATCATCTGCCACAAAGCAGACCCTTAACATTTATGCTCTTGAGGAAAATGAAGGTGCTAAATTTTGATGACTGGTTCTAGATCAAATCTGGCAAGTCTCCTGCTTCCCCCCTGCCATGACATCAATGCAGAAAGCCAGCAAATGAGACTGGGCTGAGCATGACTCTTGGCTAAGGCTTCTTCCCAGGAAGTGTGTTGACAGGTCCCAAGTGGGGTCCTGCCTGATCTTCTGGGTCAGTCACTCTGAGGGCTGATGGCAGCAAGTTATCCGCTAGGAGACCGAGTGCAGACATGGCGTGGCCAGATGAATGGTCTCTCTAGGAGCGGGTACCCACATCTTTTCTTCCTTCCCTGCTCAGGCCACAGTGATTATCCAATGGTCCCCAGTCATTCAATGAACTTGACTTGGGCAGAACAACTTACAGCAGAGCTTGAACTACAAATTGAGTATCACGATGCCCAGCCCTGCCCTTCAATCCTAGACAGAGTTGCTGGCACCAGCTTGCCAACTGACCATTAACTGTGGCTACAGCCCCATAAAACAAAACTCAGCACATCATGGCTTTCTAAAAAAATTAACCCAAAATGAAAAGGGGTTAGAAGCAGAACAGCATGTGAAGCAGCCAGCAATTAATCATTTACTACAGAGTGGTGACCTTTTCATTGAAGGTAACAGGCATAATTAAGCACCATCTCACAGATTGGGTGTGGACACTGAAATTCCCTAGGTCTGACTCATGGTGGTTTCAGTCTTACTCCTGGCTCCTCCAGACCTGGTGGGGAGAGCAGGTTGCCTCTCATCTCAGACTCTGGGAAATCCCCACCTCGGGCCTTGGAACAGCTGTCCTGTTTTCTTTCCTTGTCATTTAAAGCTTGTTTGTGTGCTGGGCAAGAGGAAGGCTGCAAGCAGGTACTGGAGCTGGGTGGAGGAAAGCTGTAGGGATCAAATAGCACCCTAGACCCAATGCCAAGGCCAAGAGGAGGATAGAAGCCTAATCACAGAAAATGGCGGCAGCTGCACTCTAAAAAGCTGTCATTATTTCCTCGTTGGGACCCCAAATATTGTTTACTTCCTATTCCAGACTTTAGGAGGTGTGCCATTCCAGGACAATTAAAAGTACTATACTCACAGGGAGATCGGCTGGGCTTTTTTGTTTGTTTGTTTCTCATTCAGGCTTTACTCTCTTCAGTATGGAGTCCCTGGGTAGTGTAAATGGCTAGCACTCTTGACTGCTAACTGAAAGGTTGAAAGTTCAAATCTACCCAAATGTGCCTTAGAAGAAAGGCCTGGCAATCTACTTCTGAAAAATTGCCCATTGAAAACCCTACGGAGTGCAGTTCTACTCCGACACACATGGGGTCACCATGAGTCAGAGTAGAATCAACAGCAACTGGCAAAAAATCTTCAGTGTTATAAAGTCCATAGCAAGTTTCGCTTTACAAATGCCCTTTTGTCGGCAGACATCTTCTGATCCCTGCCTCGGTTCCTGCTACCCCCACCTCTCCCCACTCCTTGGCTTCCCCTGTGAAATGAGAGACTTAAAGACAATCAAGTTAACGACGAGGCTTAATTCAGACTCGATGTCTCTTTTTCTTAAATCTGAAATCCTTTGAATCCAATGGGAGAGGAGAAGGAAATGAAACTGGATAGTCTAAATAATTTGTAGTTCCAGCAGAGATTTATGAGGGGAATTACTGCACAGGGCATGGTTTTGAGCGTGCCTTTGGAGCCTGGGAGCTGAAGGCTCCCCTTGACTGCACACATGTGTCTCTCATTGACGTCTGCGCTCTGTGCTGGCACCAGGAGTCAGACAGAGTGGCCTCCACCCTCCCAGGGTGCCGGAACATGTACTAAGGTCCAGAGAGACCAGGAGTCTTGGCCCCCAGAGCCGGAGGAGGGTGGGGGTGTTGCTGTACAAAGTAATTAGCCTGTGGCTCTTGACGATGAAAAAGAAATATTTTGTGGGGCCAGGGGAGGAAACAAGGGAGGAGACAGGAGCGAAGGCACCACGGATTCTGAGAAACACGCTCAGGAAGACCGGGCCTGGGGGAATCTAGGGCTAGGCCTTAGAATTTCGCTTTTGTCTGGCACCTTCTTTGTCAAAGATGCAAGTTTTACAGTGGTACCATTTTTGGAGCCACACATTAGAATCAGATTCCATTTCAGTCCAGCCTGCTGAAATTCATTTTGGGAGGTTGATTTTGAGAGGAGAAAGACAAAACAGAAATTCTAGCATCGTGTGTCCCCCCACACACACACAAAAAGAAACTGCTTTATGAAGATAACAGGACAAAGTAACCAAGGATTAATACAACATGCTGAAAACAGTCCCCAACTCATAGTAGATGCTGTGTAAGTGCTGTGTGAGCTCTGCTTTAATTAGAAAGTAAAAAAAAACTGGTTGCTATTGAGTTGGCTTTGACTCATGGTGACTCCATGTGTGCAGAGAACAAGTGTGCTCCATAGGGTTTTCAGCGCCTGATTTTTAGGAAGTAGATCACCAGGCCTTTCTTCCCAGGCACCTGTGGGTGGACTCAAACATCCAACCTTTGGGTTAGCAGCAAAGAGGTTTAGCTGTTTGCACCACCCAGGAATTCCTGCTTTTTTGGAAGTAAATTTCCAACTACTCTTATTATTACTATTACTGTATCTTGACTTTGCTTTCAAAGAGCTGACTTGTACATAAAAAGTAGTTCAGGAAGTCACAAATCATATTCTTGCTGTCACCGCACACCAATAGGCACAGCAATAAGCTAAATGAAGCCTATGGTAGCTGAGGATGGGCTCTTGGTGGCAGGTATAGGAGGAGCGCTTAACCATTTGTACCACCCAGGGACTCCAGTCCCTTTATTACCCACTGCCATTGAGTCAATTCCGACTCATAGCGACCCTATAGGACACAGTAGAACTGCCCCCATAGGGTTTCCAAAGCTGTAAATCTTTGTGGAAGCAAACTGCCACATCTTTCTCCCATTGAACAGCTGGAGAGTTCGAACTGCCAACCTTTCAGTTAGCAGCCAAGTGCTTTACCACTGCACCTCTAGGGCTCCTTGGGAACCCCTCACCTGTGAATTATCTAGCTCTGACACCTGGTGAGAATTGCTTAGCGCCTCACAGCTGCCACTTCCTCTTTTATTAATGGATATATTTACACCACTTCCCAGGGAGGAGAAGACCGGTGACTATGTAATGATCAGGCGGCTATCTGCCTCTAACAATCCCTGAAGGGCTTCTATTAACTCTGCCGTTCATAATGGAACAAAAAAGGTTAGAAAGAAGGACAAAATCCACATCATGGTTTAAAAAACCAGTCGCCATCAAACCGATTCTGACTCACGGTGACCCCATGTGTGTCAGAGTAGAACTGTGCTCCTTAGGGTTTCCAGTGGCTGACTTTTCAGAAATAGTAGATCACTAGGACTTTCTTCTGAGGTGCCTCAGGGTGGACTCGAACCTCTAGCCTTTCCGTTACTAGTCAAGTGCATTAACCGTTTGCACGGCCCAGGGACTCCATAACTAATTTCCTTGAAGTTAAGTTGAACATAAATGTACATATTGCACCAATTACAATTAATATTCCCATCTAACAAGAGATTAAATGATTCTGGTGTTCTCTCCCATTCCTTCTCACTAAAGGATCTCAGGAGAACATTTAGCCAGGTGTATCTTAATCACCTGGTGCTGCTACAACAGAAGTACCGCAAGTAGATGGCTTTAACAAAGAGAAATTTATTCCCTTACAGTTTAGGAGGCTAGAAGCCCAAATTAAGGGCACCAGCTCTAGCGGAAATCTTTCTCTCTCTGCCAGCTCTTATTGTCAATCTTCCCCTGGTCTAGGAGCTTCTCAACTCAGGAATCTCAGGTCCAAATGATGCAGTCTGCTCCTGGCACTGCTTTCTTGGTGGTACGAGGTCCCCTCTCTCTGCTCAATTCTCTTTTTTATATCTCAAAAGAGACTAACCCAAGACACAACTTGATCTTGTAGATTGAGTCCCACCTCATCAACATAACTGCCTCTAATCTTGCTTCATCAACGTCATAGAGATAGGATTTACAACACATACGAAAATCACATCAGATGATAAAATGGTGGACAATCACGCAATACTGGGAATCATGGCCCGGCCAAGTGGACACACATTTGGGGGGACACAATTCAATCCACAACTCCGCTTGAGTAATAGGACAGAGTAGAACTGCCCCATAGAGTTTCCAAGGAGCACCTGGTGGATTCAAACTGCCGACCTTTTGGTTAGCAGCAGTAGCTTTTAACCACTACGCCACCAGGGTTTCCGTACCTAGGGAGTTCTAATTTCAGCCAATCCTCAATGCTTGAAGTTCAGAATTTAAGAACAGAACCATCAAATTTATATCTATAACCATTGCTGATCCACAACCCAGTTTTCTCAGCTGTAAAATGAGAACATTGAAAGTGACTATCTCATAAGGTGTTTGGATGAAATATCATAATTTTTTTATGCAGCTAGCACAATACCACAATCCCTGGTACCTAAGTAGTAAAAATAAAAATTAATATTAGTCATTATTATTATTATCATCATCCTTATAATCCTCTTATATGACACTTTAAGGGCTCCCAGAGGATGTCCTTTAAAATCTCCTCTAGCAATTTCTCTTTACATCAGCATTAGACGGTTTTATGAATCACCCTGACATTTGGCAAGAAAAAGACAACTTCCAGGTAGAGGATTACCAAACGAAAACAAAACAAAACAAAAACCAACTTGTTGGTGATGCCAAGTCATTTACTTTATGGCTCCTTCCTGAGTCCCACTTGAAGCCTACCCAAGTGGAGTTGCGTTGTTTAATTATTTAATGCCACACAGGTAGGTGATTTTACAGAGTTAATTTACCTTCAAGGGGCCAGTCTGCCATCATTACCCTAAGTTCACGACAGAACCAACATAATCACATTTTAACACATTACGTTCTGTCCCTCTTTAAAGCTACCTAAGTGCCAAGTCTAGTCAGCACATACAGGCCCAGATACTGGCCACTCTGTGGAATGGAAGCCTGGGGAAATCAGCAGGCCTTCTGTAGATCAGCGTCCTCAGCGTTGGCTTATAAACAACCTGCTACTGGGATCATGATGTTTGGGATCAAATCCCAGCCCAGAATACAGCAATGTAAAGAAAATGACAGCCTTTCTGTTTGCCATCGACTCAATTCCAACTCAAGGCGATCCCATGTGTGCAGAGTAGAACTGCTCCATAGGGTTTTCAAGGCAGATCACCAGGCCTTTCTTCTGCGATGACTTTGGCTGGATTTGAACCTCCAACCTTTCAGTTAGTAGTTGGGCACTTAGCCATTTGTGCCACCCGGGGACAACAAGTGAGAGCCTACCCAGCTCTAATGTAAGTGACCTGGCATAAGGTGGTGGAGATGACTCTGGTAAGGGGAGTTGAGCACCATGCACAGGAGAAAGATCCGTTCACTAGGAAGAAGTGCGCTAAGCACATCAAGGATGAGTTACCAGATTCTTCGTTAGTCTGGTTGAAATTTCCCCAGAGATTATGCAATTAGCTTTGTTTTGATTCTATGCTCACTGAGCAATCTTCTGATTCTTATTTTACTCCCTGCTAGGAACTGGAATACCCAAAAGGGGTGCCCTGGCTCATGGAAATGAGTATTTCAGTTACTGGAATGGTGGTGGCTGTCATTGTACAGGAACACATGTGTCTTGTGGCATAAAATTAATTAGTGGTGGGTTTAGCATGATTAGTCCCTCAAGATCTAGTAAGCTCCAGGTAAACTTGAAAAATAGAGGTTCTGAAGCAAAGAACCAAACTCCAATACTTTCTTGAACCCTGTTGTGACTCAGTTTCCTCAACTTTAAAGCAGGTAAAAATAATAATGGTGACTTTATACAGCTGTTGTGAGCATTAAATAAAAGGAATGAATATATATAAAGTACTTAGAATGGTACCTATTACCCATAGACTCCATAAGGCACCATTGTTTTTGTGTGCCATCGAGTCGATTCCAGCTCACTCACAATGACCCCATGGGACAGAGTAGGACTGCCGGATAGGGTTTTCTAGGTTGCAGTCTTTACAAAAGTAGATCGTCAGGTCTTTTCTCATGGTTTTTTTTTTTTTTAAAGCCAGCCTTTTACTTAGCAGCCAAGTGCTTAGTCATTATGCCACCAGGGTTGCTTCCACAAGGTACCTTACCCACTCGCATTACCCCACTGGATGCAGTCAGCTCATGTCTCTCTATCACAGACTTTCTTACATACCCCTCAAAGTAATTACCTCTTCTGGTCACTCCAGCCTGCAAACTAAACCAAACCCAACCACTGCCGGTGAGTAGATTCTGACTCATAGCAACCCTATAGGACAGAGCAGAACTGCCCCATAAGGTTTCCAAGGCTATAATCTTTACAGGAGCAGATTGGTGAGTCTTTCTCTCATGGTGTGGATGGTGGATTCCAACCACCAACCTTGTGGTTCTTTAAATAAAAGCTACATTTAGGAGAGTTCTCGTCAATATAGCACCTTAGATACATACACTGTAATGACTCCCTGACAAGGACTCAAGAAACTAAGTAAAACAGGCACAAAAATTGACCTCAGATCCCAGAACATCAAGCGGAGAATTCAAGAAGCAGACTGAGCACTGATTGGAAGGAGAAGCAGAAAGAGGCCAGCAGGAAAACAGAGATTCATGGGTCAACTGGACCCTCCTGCTGGCACAGAGCAGCATGGTCATTTTGGGACAGCATCGAACAACAGCCTGGAGTGAGGAACCCCAGAAAGCATCTGCAAAGAGAGCAGAGCTGGTGGCGGATGTTCTGCACAAACAACCCTGGAAAGAAACGACAAGGTGGGCAGGATGTGGCCAGGAACGGGCACCCCTGGGGAGAAAGCACAGGAGTTGTATAGCTTTGGAACCGGGGAACCATGAGGAAGTGCCTGTAAGGTAAATGAAACAGACTGAGTCATCTGAGCCTCGGGGAAGGAGAAAATACAGAAAGGGAGAGGGTATCTGCAGGGGAGTAAAGGAGGAGCAGAGGGGCAAGTGAGAGCTCCAGCCCCTCTGGTAAGTGAAAGAAGGGAGGAGCTAGGAATTAGTACAGGGACTGCTTGTTGGTGGAGGCACCAGGCCATTTATACAGGAACTACCCAGCGAAAAGTCAACTCACAGAATAAGGACTAGAAGCCTCCCAGCAGAACCGGCCCAGTTCAAGCAGTCATCCCACCTGCCATCTGCATTAGCATGTGCCCTGAGGCACAGACAGGGCCTCACCTGGCCACACCCACCACTCCCTCCCTGAGGTGCAGGAGTCCCCAGCAGATGCCTGCAGGCGTAGCCACACCCTCTACCCCTCCCTGAGCTGCAGGAGGCCCACACTTCTGTGCAAGCCCAACCACGCCCACTCTCCCTAACCTTAGGTGCAGGCGGCTTGCCCTTCCGTGCACAAGCCTGGCCACACCTGCCACTTCTCCCTGAGGTGCAGGAGCCCTGGCAGACAGGCGCAAGCCCAGCCACACTCACCACCCCTCTCTAAGGTGCGGGCACTCTGTGCCTGTTCCACCCACCCCCCAAACTACCCCACCCACTCAACGACCAGCAGTGCCAGTTCCCGTGCCACTATCTGGTGACTGGTGACCCATGCACCCTCACCCCAACCACCCGGCAACCAGTGGCACACACATACAGCACCCAACCCAATGACTGGTGAGAATGCTCCTTACACACCTCATCAGCAACATCAGTCACATCCTGACGGGCACCAATTGTACCTCTGCCAAACAATGAGCAGGAGACTCCTAGTGCCTTCGCCCAACAGCCACCCAGCTGCAACGTCGCACATCCCACACCCAAACAGTTCCTGCAGGCCTTCTGCACTTGCACGGAAATCCCTAGAGACGCCAATTTGTGTATACACAGTGGGCCTTCCCTGTCCATTTGGGTAGCACTCCCTCACAGCAATACAGAGACATCCTGCCCTGACCTGTGGAGAACGGATTAACTTCTAGCTCCAACCTGAAAGGACCCCACAGTCCCACTAGGGCTGTGGAGGGACCCTGACCACCAATACTTGTCAATTCATATCAGGGAAAGAGCCTGTACTCACACCTTTACTCAATCTGGTAAGTGAAGACATATACCTAACCACAGAGGACTTGCACATGGGCATGACCCATCATACTTACTAGTGAGAGGCAATCATGCTCAGCCAACAAACACCACCAAAGTTATACACAGACCAGAACCACAAAACAACAATTAAAATAATACAAAGGAAAAAAGACATTCTAAAGAGAAAGAGAAGAAACAAAGCTCCTAATACATCAAAACAAAACAAAACAAAAAATCAGCACAAAACAAACATACATGCAATCAATAGATACACAAATAAAGACCTTAACGCCTCAGATACAGCAGACAAAATAAATATGAAGAAACAGGGTAAGATGGCTCAAAGAAGTGAGTGAAGTAAAGGGGCAGAAAAGCTTGAGGAAAAAAATGGTAATAGAAATACCTGATTGGGAATTCAAAAGACTTATATATAGGATCCTCAAAGAGATCAAGGAAAACACAGACAAAACTCTAAAAGACCTCAGGAAAACAACGTCGTTGTTGTTGTTGTTGTTAGGTGCCGTCAAGTAGGTTCCGGCTCATAGCGACCCTATGCACAACAGAACGAAACGCTGCCCGGTCCTGCGCCATCCTCACAATTGCTGTCATGCTTGAGCTCATTGTTGCAGCCACTGTGTCAATCCACCTTGTTGAGGGTCTTCCTCTATTCCGCTGACCCTGTACTCTGCTGAGCATGATGTCCTTCTCTAGGGACTGATCCCTCCTGACAACATGTCCAAATTATGTAAGACACAGTCTCGCCATCCTTGCTTCCAAGGAGCATTCTGGTTGTACTTCTTCTAAGACAGAATTGTTCGTTCTTTTGGCAGTCCATGGTATATTCAATATTCTTCACCAACACCACAATTCAAAGGCATCAACTCTTCTTCGGTCTTCCTTATTCATTGTCCAGCTTTCACATGCATATGATGCGATTGAGAATACCATGGCTTGGGTCAGGTGCACCTTAGTCTTCAGGGTGACATCTTTGCTCTTCAACACTTTGAAGAAGTCCTTTGCGGCAGATTTGCCCAATGTAATGCGTCTTTTGATTTCTTGACTGCTGCTTCCATGGCTGTTGATTGTGGATCCAAGTAAAATGACATCCTTGACAACTTCAATCTGTTCTCTGTTTATCATGATGCTGCTCATTGGTCCAGTTGTGAGGATTTTTGTTTCTTTATGTTGAGGTGTAATCCATACTGAAAGCTGTGGTCTTTGATCTTCATTAGTAAGTGCTTCAAGTCCTCTTCACTTTCAGCAAGCAAGGTTGTGTCATCTGCATAACACCGGTTGTTGATGAGTCTTCCTCCAATCCTGATGCCCCGTTCTTCTTCATATAGTCCAGCTTCTCGGATTATTTGTTCACTATACATATAGGTATGGTGAAAGAATACAACCCTGATGCACACCTTTCCTGACTTTAAACCAATCAGTATCCCCTTGTTCTGTCCGAACAACTGCCTCTTGATCTATGTACAGGTTCCTCATGAGCACAATTCAGTGTTCTGGAATTCCCATTCTTTGCGGTGTTATTCATAGTTTGTTATGATCCACACAGTCAAATGCCTTTCCATAATCAATAAAACACAAGTAAACATCCTTCTGGTATTCTCTGCTTTCAGCCAGGATCCATCTGACATCAGCAATGATATCCCTGGTTCCACGTCCTCTTCTGAAACCACCCTGAATTTCTGGCAGTTCCCTGTCGATATACTGCTGCAGCCATTTTTGAATGATCTTCAGCAGAATTTTGCTTGCGTGTGGTATTAATGATATTGTTCTATAATTTCCACATTTGTTTGGATCACCTTTCTTGGGAATAGGCATAAATATGGATCTCTTCCAATCAGTTGGCCAGGAAGCTGTCTTCCATATTTCTAGCGCTGTATCTGTTTGTTGAAACATCTCAATTGATATTCCATCAATTCCTGGAGCCTTGTTTTTTGCCAAGAATGATACAAGAACAAAATGACAAAATAAATAGACAATTAGAAACCATACAAAAACAACTACAAAATTCAAAAGATTAACAATAAAATATCAGAAATAGATAACTCAATGTAAGGACACAAAAGTAGAATAGAATCAATGGAAGAAAGAATTAGTGAAATAGAGGATAAATTCCTCGATACTAATTTGTTTGAGGAACAATCAGAAAAAGAAGGATGAAAAATGAAGAAAGCCTGAGAGTTATGTGGGACACTATCAAGAGGAATAATTTACATGTAATAGGAATTCCAGAACAGAAGGAGGGGGAAAAAAAGTGGAGAGAGAATTTTTTGAAGATTTATTGGCAGAAAACTTCCCTAATATCATGAAAGACAAGAAAGTTTCCATCCAAGAAGCACAACACAACCCATAAGGATAGACCCCAAAAGAAAGTCACCAAGACATATCATAATCGAATTTTCCAAAACCAGAGATAAAAAAAAGAATTCTTACAGCAGCTTGTGAAAAATAAAATATCACCTACAAAGGGGCACCAGTAAGACTAAGCACTTATTTCTCAGCAGTAACTGTGAAGGCAAGAATGCAATGGGATGACAAAAATAAAATCCTGAAAGAAAATAATTGCCAACCAAGAATCACATATTCAGCAAAATGGTCTTTCGAATACTATGGCAAAACTATGACGTTGCCAGATAAACAGAAACTAAGGGCATTTGTAAAAACCAGACCAACCTTACAAGAAATATTAAAGGGAGTCCTTTGAACAGAGAACCAATGACATCAGACAACAACCTGGGATTAAAACACGCAACCCCATCACCCAGATACCAAGCCAGATAAAGAATTCTCAAAAGCAAAATAAAGCTGCAGAACTGAAAGCAGAGAATCAGAGATGTCCATCTGTAAACGAAAACAACTTTAAAACAAAAAAGGAGAATAAATGGTGTAGCTACAGAACTTCCATATGGAGAGGAAGTCAAGGTGATATGAAGATATAACACACTGTTCTAAACTTAAGAAGAAAAGGTAAATTTCAGGGTAACCGCAAAGAAAATTAATAAATCTATCCACCAAAATGAAGAAGAAAACCAAAGACTCAGTAAACACAAAATCAACAATTAAGGACACAAAAAGAAAATCCATAAACAAAAAGAACTCAGCGCAGAAAATTAAGAGGAACAAAGAAATCATGAACACCACACACACACACACACACGCACACACATGCACACACAGCATAACATAATGGCTGAAATAAATTCATACCTATTGATAATCATATTGAATTTAAATGGTTTAAATGCACCAATCGAGACAGAGAGTGGCAGAGCTGATTAAAATACACGACCTATCAATACAATGTCTACAAGAGACACACCTTAGACACAAAGACATAAAAAGAAAAAACCCACTGCTGTCACGTCGATTCAAGCTCATAGCGACCCTATAGACATAAGTAAGTTAAAAATCAAAGAAGGGAAAAAATATACATCAAGCAAACAGTAAACAAAAGTGAGCAGGAATGGCAATGATCATCTTTGATAAAATAGACTTTAAGTCAGAATCCATTATAAGAGACAAAGAAGAGCATTATGTAATGACTAAAGGATGGAACCACCAAGTGCACATAACCATAATAAATATTTACAACCCAATGATAAAGCTCCAAAATACATAAAACAAATTCTAACAAAACTGAAAAGAGAAATAGTTCTACAATATAGTAGGAGACTCTAACACACCACTTCCAATGATGCACAGAATGACCAGAAAGAAACTAAACAAAGATACAGAAGAACATAATCAACCAACTAGACCTCATAGACATATACAGAACCCACCACACAACAGCAGCAAAGAACACATTCTTCTCCAACGCACACAGATCCTTCCCCAGTACAGAATATATTTTAGGCCACAAAGCGACCCTCAATAAATTCAAAAACATTGAAATGATATAAAGCATCTTCTCTGATCACAATGATGTAAAACTAGAAATCAATAATAGAAAGAACAAGGGTAAGAAATTAAATACATGGAAACTGAATAACACCTTACTTAAAAACTATTGGGTAGTAGAAGAAATTAAAAATTAAATTGCAAAACTCTTAGACTCCAACGAGAGAGAAAACACAACATAGCAAAACCTTTGGAACACGGCAAAAGCAGTGCTCAGGGGAGAATTTATAGCAATAAATGCACACATCAAAAAAGAAGGACCAAAATTAATAGCTTATCCCTTCAACTTGAACAAATAGAAAAGGAGCAGCGAAAGTAGTCCACAGTCACCAGAAAAAAGGAAATAATAAAGATCAGGACAGAAATAAACAGAAAAACAGTAGAAAGAATCGACAAGACTAGAAGTTGATTCTTTGAAAGGATCAACGAATTGACAAACCACTGGCCAAACTGACAAATGAGAAGATACAAATAACCAAAATAAGAAATGAGATGGGTTACATTACAACAGAACCAACTGAGATAAAATGTAATGGAATATTATGAAAAATTGTACTCCAACAAATTTGAAAACCTAGAAGAAATGGGCAAATTCCTAGAAGCACACCACCTACCTAAACTAACACAGACATTGAGGAGACAATGATGAGAGACATGGAATTCAGACAGCCAGAGACCCAGTCTTGCCAATCACCAGAGTGCAACTTCTTGGACATGTAGCAATGTTTCCAGGTTACAGGCAGTAAGTCCTCTCTCAGGGGACTCGGGAGATCTAAGAAAAACGAAAAGAAACTCTGGATGTGCTTCCTATCCCTAGCTGTTGTTGTTGTTAGGTGCCATCGAGTCAGTTCCAACTCATAGCGACCCTCTATACAGCAGAAGGAAACACTGCCTGGTCCTGGGCCACTCTCTCAGTCCGTGCTAGGTCTGAGCCCATTATTGCAGCAACTGTCAATCCATCTTATTGAAGGCCTTCCTCTTTTTTTGCTGACGCTCTACTTTTTTTTTTTCTATTGCTAAAAGAAAAACAAAAAACAAGTCTGTTGCTGTGGAGAGGATTCCAACTCATAGCGACTCTAAAGGACAGAGTAGAACAGCCCCATAGGGTTTCCAAGGCTATAAATCTTTATGGAAGCAGGCTGCCACATCTTTCTCCCACAGAGCGGCTGGTGGGTTCAAACCTCCCACCTTTCAATCAGAAGCTGAGTGCTTTAACCACTGTGCCACCAGGCCTCCTTTTCTTATCCCTACCACCCCCAAAATAAGCAATCTCGCTTGGTAATTCACTGCAAAATGATTTGACTGACAGTTGTTGCTGTTAGCTGCCCTCGAGCGAGTCCCGGAATCATGGTGATCTCACGCACAACAGAACGAAATGCTGCCTGGTCCTGCACCATCCTCATGATCAGTTGCTAATTGGACCATTGTGATCCATAGGATTTTCATTGACTCATTTTTGGAAGTAGATTGCCAGACATATCATCCTAGTCTGGAAGCCCCGCTGGTATCTGTTCAGCCTGGTAGCAACATGCAGGCCTCCACTGACAGATGGGTGGTGACTGTACATGAGGTGCCCTAGCCGGGAATTGAACCCGGGTCTCCCGCATGGAAGGTGAGGATTCTACCACTGAACCACCGAATTCTCATCGAAGCACTCAGTGACGTGGAGAAGTCAGCTTGGTCTTCAGCACAAGGGAGTGCTCCAGCCACTGCGAGGAACCTGAGAGCATAAGGTCATCCTGGCTGAGGCTCACAATGTGGATCTTACTGCAGGGGACAGGAGTGATGACTGCTTTAGAAAAGCAGCTGATACCAGCAGCCCTCACAGGTGATGTCCTGTGTCAACCACAGGAGCCACAGCTTCAGCCCCCAGGATGCACCCCAGAAAAGCAAGAGGGTTTCCTGTCTGTCCGGATGTCCTTCTGAGACACCCACAGGAACTGCCCGCATGGGTAGGAGGAACCGGGATTGGCTCTCCACTGAGTTCAGTAATGGGTGTTAGAGGCACAGTGTTTTGAGACTGCTGTTGTAAATTGTTCCTCCTTTGAGTCCCCCTAGGCTGGGATGGCCCAGGGAAATATCCCACAAATATTGGACCCATTGTTCTCATCCGTATGAATGCACTTTGTTCATACAGCGAGTCTGACTTTGACACTGGGAAGACAAGGATTGAGAGCCACAACATCACAGTCCCTTTCCATTCCCAGGTTAGGACCTATCATTTTCTGGCCCTCCACCAGTGGGTCTGGAAGTGACCATGTAATTGACCAATGGTTATGTGCAACATGGAGTCCTTGGCTGCTGCCAACAGTGGACATTTGGCTGCTAACTAAAGGGTTGGAGGTTTGAGCCCGCCCGGAGGCACCTTGGAAGAAAGGCCTAGTGATCTACATCCGAAAAATCAGCGCTTGAAAATCCTATGGATCACATTTCTCCCCTGACACACACAGGGCTGCCATCAGTTGGAGTCAGCTCCGTGGCAGCTGGTAATTTACATCCAGCAGGATGAAGGACCAGACTTCTGAACCGCTGCTGCAGAGCCCCATGTACAGAAATATCTAGAGGGCCGGTTCTCAATAATTTCATTTACTTTAACATTTTTAGTTTACTTTGTTCTGGTTTTCCCACCTAGAAATTTCTAAGCTGGAAATTTGCCATCCTGTTTTTTTTTGTAGGAGTGACTCGCAGAAAGAGTTTTCAAGACTGCAGCGGAAAAAAAAAAAAAAGAAAATGAGGGCTGGAAAAATGTTTGTTTACTGCCAGGTCTCCCCGCAGCCACTTACATAAGAGCTCATGCTGAGACAGGCTGTCCTGCCCAGGCCCAGGGGCTACAGTCTCAGGACGATGACAGAAACGACATGGGAACACCAGGCAGTCAGGAAGGAAAACCAAGTGGTGTGTGGTGACTAGTCCTCTCACAATGACGTGAGATGGCTTCCTGGGGTATTTTCAGTGTTTGCTGGTTGACACAGTCTGCACAGGGGGAAAGGCTCGGCGAGCAAGATATGGCTTAAGAAAGGCCGCTCATTTTCCATTGTTAAGCTAAAACAATACACGTACAGCCGTCAGAGTCAAAAGTTCAGGTATCTCCTGACCCTTCAGAGCCATTCTGACTTTCTAGAAGCTACATAAATAAACACTGTATCTGTGTCTGGGAGAGTTTAAAAAGTTTGGACAAACCTATACATTTTGTTCAACTGTTTACTGCAAAAAAAAAAAAGAAGAAGAAAAATTAAAGCTTTCACAAAACAAACATGAAAAATCGACTCTGCCAGGAAAAAATGCAAAACTCTTAGATAGATTATGTTGAAGGGTCCAAGGGGACAACTCGCCTTCCCTCCAGCGAGTTACTGAAAAGCAGATGTGCGGAGCGGGGTCGCGAAGCCCTGTGATTGCGCTTGGTGAGGCAGCCAGGGGTTCAGTCTAAGCCACTCACAGCAGCCTTCCTTGGAAGCAGACACCACACCGCCTCTCTGTGTAGACTGTGCCCGACTTTAAACGACTCTCATGAAACATTTTCCATATGTTTTAACTTAACTTCTACTTTCAACGTGGGCCCATTTGTTCTCATTCCTTACTTAAAAGCCTTCATGAGTAATTGTCCGTTTTCTTTGCTGTTCGCCATTCTAACCTGGATGTGCATTTTTCTTACACCAGACACACCTAACTCTCAGTGTCTGTTGTCGCAAATAAGGTTTCCACTTGTGGCTTTGGCATGACAAGGTGGAACTAGCATGGCCTTACAAACCCAGGAGATACTGAATCAGTACTTTGTTGATGGGGTAGTATCTTACTTTCTCTACTACTTTCCTAGCTTCCTCTACTCCTTCCTTCCTTCCCTCCCTTCTTCCTTCCCTCCCTCCCTCCTTCCCTCTCTTTCTTTCCTTCCCTCCCTCTCTTTGTCCTTCCTTCTTTCCATCTTCCTTTCTCCCTCCCTTTCCTTCCTTTCTTTCTTCCTTCTTCTTTGCTGCCAAAACATTGGGCTTACCATCAAATCTCCTAAGTACTTTTCAAACCTCTGATTTGCACCAAACACATAACACATGCTCATAAAATAGAAAAGCCCTCACTTTGGGACCTCAAGATTGACCTGAGTTTGGAGCCTTGATTTATCTTAACCACACTGAAGTCCCAAAAGGAGCAAAGGTGACAGTCCCCAAGATTCACCCACAGATACCATCTCACTAGGCCTCACAAATACGAGTTGTTGTGACCTCCCATCCTCTCTTTCTCCTGATTCTTCCCCAAACCATCATGGACAGGTTGGACTCTAAGACTAACAGTTTTTGATCTTTAGTTGACTTTTCAGAGTTTCTAGAAAACAGGAAATCTGAGAAAGAAAGGCCCTAAATTATTCAGGACTCATGGGTTACAAATGGAAGGAATGCAGCTTAGACTGGCTTAAGCCTGAAAGCAAAATCTATTTGTTCCTATAACCAAGCATAAAAAAGGATGGCTGCATCAAGGGACCCCAAAACACCAAAGGACCTGCTTGCTCTCCTTTTCACTCCTGCCTGTTGCCTTTCTCCCAGATGGGTTCCTCTGTGAGGTGAGCAGGTGGCCAAGGGAAAAGCTCACCTTCTCAGGGCTTCTGACCTGAGCAGATAGGAGGTCCCATTGCCCCCTCAGCTGGGTCGGAAAAGTTCCTGAAGTATGATGCTTATTGGCCCGTTCACTGTGACTAAGGATGTGACGTATGTGACTGGCTCTTTTGGGTCATGTGCCCCCCTCTGTGGCCAGAGGACCAGGATCTATTACTGGAATATGTGGAAGAAAGAGTGACAGGAAGATTAAACGGCCAGTCCAGTATCTGAGGAAGAGAGATCCCTATGAAGGCTGCCAGGTCTATGGCAGATGACTTCTCTTTTGGATCCTCCTTCCTAAGCTCACAGTCCCGTAAGTGAGGTTTAAGGACTACAAGTAGTGTAGGGGATCTCAGACCCTCCACATGGAACTATAACAACAGTCAAATCCCACCATCCTGGCAGAGAAATGATCAGAAAGGAGAGTGTGCCTGATTTTTCCTACCAACACCAAGAGATGAAGTTTGGGATTCATGGAAAATCATATACTCAGAGACTTGGGGAAGATGTAAGGGAACATAGATGGTTTCCTAGCTCTGGCCGGAGCCTCAAAAGAAGAATGAGAATGGGTGGTCAGGGGTCTCATAGAGGGTCTTGCATTAGGCGTGAGCCCAGATAAGGAAACTCTTAAGATTCCTTGGACTCTGAGAGGTCGAGAGTCTGTGAAACCATCCCAACCTGAAATTGGTTGATTCCTTTTATTCAAATGCCCAGAACATTTTCCTGATGCACTATTAACTGATTTTAGTGACCAAAAGGCCTTGAAGTTGGAAATTCCATTTAGATGTGTGGCACAAACGGCTTGCACTTGACTACTGACCTAAAGGTTGGTGGTTCAAACCCGCCCAGTGACACTGCAGGAGAAAGGCCTGGTGATCTGCTTCCATAAATGTTACAGCCAAGAAAACTCATGTGGAGCAGTTCTACTCTGTAACACATGGGGTCGTCATGAGTTGGAATCAGCTCAATGGCCACAGGCTTGATTTCTTAGTTTGGCCTCATATAAAGCCCCCTATTGGCGAGCTAAACCAATATGCTTAAAGCTGAGGGATCCGATCCCGACTCAGGGTGACCCTGTGTGTGCCAGAGTAGAGCTGTGCTCCATAGAGTTTTTCTATGGCTGATTGTTGGGAAGAAGATCACCCGGCCATTCTCCTGAGGCACCTCAGTGTGGACTCCAACCTCCAACCTTCGGTTAGCTGCCAAGTGTGTTAACCATTTCCACCACCAGGGACTCCTAGCAGGCCCTTAGAGATTAGAGAAGTGTCCCCTTTGTTCCCATCCTGTATCAACCAATATCTGTGAGCCTCTTTTTCTATAGCTTTCAGCGATCTTGCCCCTTTCCTTTGTGTCTCGACCAAATTAACCAGACCATGGCTCAAAAAAGAAGGCTGTGGCTGAACACAGGGTCTAAAATGTCTTCAAACAAATTTTTTTTCTTGTCATAGAGAATTAGAGAAATCAAGAGAGAGAGAAAAAAAAAGGTGCCTTAGTTATCTAGTGCTGCTATAACAGAAATACCACAAGTGGGTGGCTTTAACAAAGAGAAACTTATTTTCTCACAGTCCAGTAGGCTAGAAGTCTGAATTTAGGGTGCCAGCTCCAGGGGAAGGCTTTCTCTCTCTGTCGGCTCTGGAGGAAGGTCCTTGTCATCAGTCTTCCCTTGGTCTGGGAGCATCTCAATGCAGGAACCTCAGGTTCAAGGGATGCGCTCGTCTCCCGGCACTGCTTTCTTGGCGGTATGAGGTCCCCCTGTCTCCCTATTCACTTCTCTCTTTTATATCTAAGAGAGATTGGCTTAAGACACTATCTAATCTTGTAGATCTTATCAATACAACTGCTGCTAATCCATCTCATTACATCATAGTGACAGGATTTACAACACGTAGGAGAATCTCATCAGACAAAAAAACGGTAGACAATCAAACAATACTTAGAATCATTACCCAGCCAAGTTGGCAGATATTTTTGGAGGATAAAATTCAATTCATGACAGTTGGTCTTTGTTCTCATTTTCTTACTTTCTTCCTCCTTTTCAGTAGTAGGCAGAATAATGGCATCCCCCAAAATGCTCATGCCCTAATCCTTGAAACCTCTGAATATATTAAATTACATGGCAAAGGAGAATTAGGGTTGCTAATTAGTTGGCCTGGAGATGAGGAGATGATCCAGGATTATTCACATGGGCTCACTGTAATTGCAAAGGTCCTTAAGTAAGAGTGGACAAGGGTGGCAGAGGTCAGCGTGGTGCCACGTGAGAAGGGTTCAGCCTTGTGTTGCTAAACTTGACGGTGGAACAGGGAGCCGTGAGCCAAGAGTATGAGCAATTTCTAGGAGCTGGAAAAGGCAAGGAAATGGATTCTCCCCTACAATCTCCAGAAAGGAACGCAGCCCTACCAACACCTTGATTTTAGCTCAGTGATACACGTGTAAGATTTCTGACCTACAGAACTATAAAAATAATAAATTTGTGTTGTTTAAGCCACGAATTTGTGGTAATTTGTTACAGCAACAATAGGAAATTAACACACTTCCTATTTCTTTCCTCTGTACCCTGACACATTAGGCTCTTTAGGGTTCCAGTTGCCAGGCTGTGTGGAGACAGGGTAGTTTAGTGGGCAAGGAGATGGGGTTTGACTCTGCTACTCCCTCACCTTGTGGCTTTGGGTAAACCAGTTTTTCACTCCCCACTCCCTCTGGTCCTCAGTTTCCACATCTATAAAATAAGGCAGTTTTATAAACAATTCCCAAAGTTTTTCTCCCTTTAAGTTTAGAGGTTCTACAAACCAGTTGCTGTCAAGTTGATTCTGACTCACGGAGTCCCAGGTGGTGCCAACAGTTAACACACTGGGCTGCTAACTGGAAGGTTGGAGGTTAGGGTCCACTCAGAGGTACCTTGGAACAAAGGCCTGGTAATCTACTTCCAAAAAATCAGCCATTGAAAACCCTGTGGAGCACAGTTCTATGCTGAAACACACAGGGTCACCACGGAAGCTCCACACTCTCTCCCTTTCCTTCACGCCGTGGAAGCACACGGCCAACCCCACGTTGCAAGCGTCACCCCCCACAGCAGGGCTGTGGGTTAGAAGTGAAGGTCCACACAGTCACAGCCCTCTCAAGACTCATCCTCAGTGAGTGGGTGCGGAAGTGGTCAGAGGAACCGCAGCAGCCACCCTGCTTGCTCTCTGAACTCAGGCAGAAAATAACTAATGCCGAGTAAGCACTCACGTGCAGCCACCACCTGTCCATCGGTGGAGACTTACATTGTGCTATGACGCTGAACAGATGTCAGTAGATCTTCCAGACTAAGTGCAGGAGGAAAGGCCTGGCAATCTACTTCTGAAAATCAGCCAATGAAAACCCTAGGGATAGTGCAGGACTAGGCAGCATTTTGTTCCATTGGGCATGGAGTCACTATGAGTCGCTAGGAAAACAACAGTAGCTAACAACAAAAAGAAGTAAGCACCATAGGTGCTGAGTTACTAGAAAATTCTAAAAGTTCAAGCGACCACAGAAGTGCTCCTAAAGGAAGTGAAACTTGTGTTAGCTTTCAAGGAGAAATGGGCTTTGGCTCAGGATATCCTATGCAGAAGTAATAGCAATAGGAAGGGCACGGAATGGGTTGGCCATGGTAGAAGAAGGGATTTCACGGTGGACCAGAGGTCAGAAAGACATATTAAGAACGGAGGATGGGGGCCTTGGAAAAGTCCAGGGCAAGGGAACGCAGACGGTGTGAACTCCTTCAGGCCCTGCTGCGTTCTGTGCAATGTCGTACCCCCAAGGCGTAGTACCGCTGTGACGGCTAAGGTTGTGTGTCAACTTGGCTGAGCCATGATTCTCAGTGGTTTGACAGTCATATGATGTTGCGATCACTTCCATGATGAGATTTGATATAATGAGATCACCTCCACGATGGGATCTGCTGTGAGTAGCCAATCAGTTGAAAGAGGGTTTCCTTGGGGGTGTGGCCTTCATCCAATATAGGTAGACTTTCTGGCAAGGCTCGTGGGCTTTTGCTTGCTCTGGATCCTGCAGCTGGCTCCCG
This sequence comes from Loxodonta africana, assembly GCF_030014295.1. Lineage (NCBI taxonomy): Eukaryota > Metazoa > Chordata > Mammalia > Proboscidea > Elephantidae > Loxodonta > Loxodonta africana. Next base: position 63,470,499 of record NC_087358.1, read on the forward strand.
TTCATCTGACCTCTGGTTCTTGGGACTTGACAAGCAGCTTACCTATCTTGCCTACCGATCTTGGGATTCATTGGTCTTTCCAGCCTGTGAGCCAGAGGCCTGCTCTCTAACTTGCCCATCTTGGCTTCGTCAGCCCTTGTGGCTACGTGAATCAGGAGAAGCCTCCAGCCTGACCCACAAACTTGGGACATTCCAACCTCTACAACCACATAAGCCATTTCCTTGACATAAATCTCTCTCTATATATTTATACACTTTATTGGTTTTGCTATCATCTGTTGCATGACTGAATGAGTGAATGAATGAATGAGGCATCAGGGTTTTTTAAGCAGGACACTACCATAACCCAAGATGAATTTAAGGAAGATAAGCAGGACCTCAATTTGCAGGATGGATGGAAAGAGGCAGAGATGGAATGCCAGATACTAGCGAGAGGCTGCCAAACCTATCCACACATAAACATTGGGGGGGGGGGGGGAAGTATTGAGCAGTGTAAACTGAAGGGAAAACCATTAAGACTTTGCCTAAGCTATTCTGGCCTGGAGAATGTCATTTTCATTCATGCAAATCTCCAAGGAAGAGGACCCACCACCTCATTAATAACAATGCAAAAACCCAGACAGGATGGCATGCATTGGACAAAACCCTCCAGCAGCAATTGAAACATCTCTAGCCCGCATCATATTTTCACTGGAAATGACCACTAATCTCTGCACAATTATTCTCCCTGTAATCAGAGCGGCTCTTCCTCTACCCTTGCCCTCCCTAGACTCAACAACTTTAATTCCCCCAACCGCTTTCAAGAGCTCCTTTGCCAAGTCTTCTAATTACTTATGTTGTTCTCCTCTGATCCTTCTCCAAGTTCCCTCTCCCTTAAGTCATTTACCTGAATCAGAAGACCCGTTTTTCCCTAGTCACGCTCATCTGACGGGTCTGCTTTCTCTCTAAGTAGTTGGCAAGGAGCATAGCTCTGCTCCAGGCGGGGGACCTGGCCTCATGGGAGCATCAGTTATGTTCCAAGCCCAGCCAGCCCAGGACTCAGAGCCTCCTTGCTGGGGGATGCCCCACAGAACTCAGTGAGAAGCCCACCTCCAGACAGCATCCAGCCCCCAATCCCTGAGGAATGAGTGATCCTCTTTCTCATCGTCCTCTCTAGGCCTCCCTATCTTTGCATCAGCCGCACTCCATGGCGGCAGGATATCAAAGTGCTATTGAGCAAAACCACAACTCGACAGCCACGCAGGTGCTTCCTGCAGCGGGAAGGGAAAGAAGTGCCCTTAGAAAGCCCTAAATAACTCTGGGCAGGGATGTCAGCTTGACAAATGGCTCACAAAAAATGGCCTCGTTGTTCTCTGGTGTGTGATTCATCCGAGGCTGTGCTGGGGTGGGGGCAAGGCCCATCTGTGCGTCCTGGAGTTTGGTCACTTGGGGCTGCTCTTCAGCTTGACTCTCAGGAGAGATAAGGAAGCAGTTGCGTTGGTTCTCTTAGCCTCAGTCACTTTGACCTTGTTTCCTCATGCTTTTTATTTAGTGCAGGGCCCTGGTGGCGCAGTGGTTAAGAACGTGGCTGCTAACCAAAAGGTCGGCAGTTCAAATCTACCAGCTGCTCCCTGGAAACCCTATGGGGCAGTTCTACTATGTCCTATAGGGTTGCTTTGAGTTGGAACTGACTAAACAGCAAGGGGGGTGGGGGCTGGTTTATTTAGTGCAGCCTGGATTTGTGCTGATTTGGTTTGAGCTGCATCCAGTGGAGGATGAGAACTGTGGAGAGACCGTCTCCAGACACTCCACGCCTTCTCTCTCTTTGCTTTGAGCTCCAATGCTTCTTGCAATCTACAGCACCAAAGACCACAGGCTCCTGAGGGCAAAGACCCCCGTTCCTCTCCCCATTAACAGTTCCTCCAAGAATTGGTTTATTTAAGTGCGTGTCAAATGTGGGGAAACCCTGGTGGTGTAGTGGTTAAGCGCTACAGCTGCTAACCAAAGGGTCAGTAGTTCGAATCCAGTAGGCGCTCCTTGGAAACTCTATGGGACAGTTCTACTCTGTCCTATAGGGCTGCTATGAGTCGAAATTGACTCGATGGCAACGGGTTTGGTTTGGTTTTTGAGTTTTTTATCATTTATTGGGAGCCCTGGTAGTGCAATGGTTAGGAACTATGGCTGCCAACCAAAAGGTCGGTAGTTCAAATCCACCAGCTGCTACTTGGAAACCCTGTGGGGCAGTTCTACTCTGTCCTACAGGGTCACTATGAGTCGGAATCAACTTGATGGCAATGAATTTGTTTTGTTGTTGTTGTTGTTGTTGTTTTTGGTATCACTTATTGGACACTTAGAATATTTCAGGTATCATGCTGTATATACGTTATTTCCTCTAACCCTTGCAGCAACACTATGATTTGGAACTTTCATTTTCCCTCATTTTATAAACAAGAAAACCAAGGCTCTTACCCAGAGTCACAGGTCAACAAGCGATAGAGACAGGGCTCAAAACCAAGTCTGTGTGTTTTCAAACTCTGTTTTGGAAAAGGTAAATATCAAATAGATAGTCACCCTGCACCCAAATGGCATGCACATGTGTGTGTGTCTGCAGGTGTGTGGGCAGGTGTGTTCAGGTGTTGCTATCTCGGGTAAGAGCATCTCTTTTTCCTTTCATCTGCCCCAGCTCTGCAGTGGGAAGCTCTGCCCCCCCAGCCACTCAGGAGGCTAGACTCTGGCAAGAATCCACGACTAAAACAAAGCCCCTTCCTGTCTGACCCGCCAACACCATGAAAGGTGGAAGACTAACTAGCCCTTCTGTCCCCTCAGATCCAGACGCTTCACACAAAAAAAGAAAGGAAGGGGGAAATGAGGGGCAGCTCAGAACCCTGGAACTGACCTTCCCATTGGACGAGCTTCCAAGGGGAAGGACGTGTAAAATCTATATTTAAGAACCTAGACTGATTCCCAGAGGAGAAAAGTGGGATTGTTCAAACTTCCGAAAGCTTTCGTGACCATTAATTCCAGTTGCTAAAATGCCTTTCCATGAAGAGACAATTCCACCCAACTCTTCGATCTCAAGTTGCAGTCATTTTCAGCTCAGAGAAAGGCAGCATATTCAGGCATCCACAAGTCCTTGATTCCAAACAAATTTGTCTTGCTTGCTATTAACACTAACAAAGCTGCCATTGACTGAAATCAAGGGCATTAAAACTCAGCACACATCCACCAGCATGGTGAAATTAATCAGGTGGTGGCCTCATTGAGAAATGGGCTCTGTGTTGGGACACGTTTGCCATTATCTTTAGCGAACACCAGGATATCATTACAAATTGCCCAACCACATACAGGACCGCCGCGGAGACTTCTCTGCGTGTACACATGCACACATGCAGACGTGCATACATGCACACATAAATGTATACATGCACACACGAATGCATGCACACACGCACACGTGAAAGTACGCACACAAAATTGCCTTTGCTGGTGGCATAGCAGTCCCTGGACAATGGGTTCACTGTGTTATTTCACAGAAGAAATACCATGAAGCCAAGAAGTCACTACGTTTAATTGCCTGGCAGCAGAACACCTTGGTGAAGAGGATCCAGTAAACGGGAAGGCTAACCATGCTGTGGTGGGTGTCAAGGATGCATGTCAGCTTGCTTTCCTCTGAGATTTGCCTCGTTAGTCACAATCTGTGCATCTAGTGTCATTAGGCGAGGCCCTCAGCCCTGCCTACTACCACATTTTTATACAAATAACGTGCACATTATACTTTTTTTTTGCTCCCCCCGACACTATTTTCATAAGTGTGCTGTACTGTGCGTTATACATGTGGGCACCTTATTTGTGAAAAAATACAGTAATTGAAACCACTATGCACATTTTACCTGAGTTTTCCATGTGCTGTTGTTCACAAGGAAGCCCCAGACGTTCCTTGGTTTGGGGCAGCACAACTCCATCTCTTCCTCTGTCTTCACGTGGCTGCCTTCCCGCTAAGTCTCCCCCTGTCTCTTCTCCTCTTCTTATAAAGATACCAGTGATGTCCAGTTAGGACCCACCCTATTCCAGGATGACCTCGTGTTACCTGATAACATCTCCAAAGACCCTACTTCCAAATAAGGTCCTGTCCACAGACACCAGGGGTTAAGACTTCAACATATTTTGTGGGAGGACACAATTTAACCCATAATAGTTGCCAATAAATATTTTTTGAATTAATGAGTTCATTAATGAATGAACCAAGTATGAATAATGGAGTCAAAGAACTACCTATCTGTGTGAGCTTGGACAAGGTACCCGCCTGCTCTGTGTCCAGTTCGTTATCATGAAAAGGATACAGAATTGTTGTGAGGATATTAGTTCAATCACGAAAATCTTTTGAAAACTGTTAAATTAACGTTAGATATTTTTAGCCTAGGGCTTCCCAGCGATTGTGGGTTGTCTCTGTCCTCACAGAGGATTGGTAAATTTTCAACAGTTTCACAGATGTATCTAAAAATTATTTCAGTCAGAAAATTCCTGAAGGGTTTTTTTTGTTTGTTTGTTTTGTTGTTCGACTTGCTTTGTTAAAGGTGAGAATCATACCGGGTGCTTGGTTTTATTCCATTATTTTATATTAAGTGTGACCTTCGTGTTTAGACACATCTGTGACACCAAAAGAGCCAAGTTGCATTTGGACACTTGATTGTATTTTCCCCTCTTACAAAATGGGAACGTGCAACTCCTAGACACCCCAATGTTTTCTTAATAGCAAGCCCTCACATGAAAGGAAGACCACAAAGAACTTTCCAGATGGTAAGCTGACCATGCCAACCTCCTCACTACCCTCAGGCTCTGAGTCACTTCACCCTGAAAGTTCACGACAGGCCCTTCACCTAAACCTTTCCAGAAACTTCAGTCCAATTAAAAAGAAAGTATATGTGGTCTGATATTAAAAAAAAAAAAAAGGCAAAACAACAATAACAACTAGCAAAACGTGTCAATACCTTGCTTCTAAGACACTGGGAGCAACTTGCACACATGAATTCACTGAGTCTCATGAAATAGAGGTAAAGGCAAGTTTTATTTTACCAGAGAAGTACAGAAGTAATTTGGAACTAGAAATGGAATCCAGCCCCTGACTCCTGGATCCATTGTTTCGGTAAAAGCACAACTACGTGAAATTCTCTATAAAAAGCCCGTAATGTTGAAAAAACACTCATTCCTGTATTGTACTGCCTAGTTTTGATCTGCATTGGACCCCAAGTTAGTAATAATAAATATTCACACACAGAGAATGGCCGGAGAAATAAGATAGATTTTGAAGCCCGAGAGACTTAAGTTCAAACTCCAGCAGTGTCACTGTGAACAAATAAATTACTTATCCAATCTGAACTCCGATTTCTTCATCTGTAAAGTGGGGACAAAGACAACAAGCTAGAAAATTATAGATAATATCTGTAAACTTCTAGCAGATTGGCAGTTTGTAAAAGCTGCTTAATAAAGGATGATAATGATAATGACCCTGAGATGATGAGAATGATGATGGTGAGTTCCCCTATTCAGAAAACACATTCTTAAGCCAAGCAAATGCTTTGCCTTTTCCTCCTGAAATGTTAATACTTAGGAAAATCTAAGGTGCTGAGATGTTCCAGCGTATTTCACAGGTCAGCTTTTTCAGGGGATCTGCTTGAGCAAATAAAATTTGCTGTATTCATTTAATCAGAACTTTAAATGCCCTAAACTGACATTCCAATCTAAAACAAGGTTTTTCTTTCCCATCAACTTAAGACACACACACACACACTCTTACCCCAGCAACCCATTTCTCTTTTTGGTCTGGGATGGAGCCAGCTGGTAAAAGGGTTCACCGTGTGTTTATTGCCGCTTTGTTCTCAAGCATTTTCTGGCAGCTCTTTGGTCTGCAGCAAGCAGCAAAGGCCTCCAGGGTTGCCAAGCCCAGACAAATGCCAGGCTCTCACCACTGACCAGGACTGGCCTAGAACAGCTGGAAGCCCCCCCCTCCCCACCTGCTCCTTAGTCCACCCCCCACTTCCCATTCTCACCCCAAAACACTGTTCAGAACCCTGAGAAAATACAGGGCAGTGTGCTCCCTGGAGCTTGCTCTTACTGGTGTTGTTTTGAAGTCAGCTGTGGGGCCTCTTGCCAAGCCCCACACAGGACTTTCCCCCTTGCCAGTGGGGGCCTTTGCTGCCTGGTCTCAAACAAACAGCTGACGTTGTCTTGGGGACTGGACTCACGTGGATGCGTGTGTGTGTGTATGTGTGTGTGTGTGCGTGAGAGAATGGGAGATACCTGTGTGTATAAGACTTGACTGTGTGTGTCTATGTGTGTGTCTGAGTGTGTTAGTGTGTGTGTAAGACTGTGGGGTATCTGTGTGTGTGTCTGTGTGGGGAATGTCTGTGTGAGTATGTGTGTGTTTGTGTGAGTGTACGTGTGAGAGAGTGGGGGTGTCTGTGTGTGTGAGAGTGAGTGTGTGAGTGTATGTGAGTATGTGTGTGTGTGTATATAAGAGAGTGGGGTGTCTCTGTGTGAGTTTGTGTGCCTATGAATGTGAGTGTGTATGAGTGTGTGTATGATGGTGCCTTAGTGTGTCTTTGTGTGTGTGTGCCTGAGCGTGAGTGTGTTTGTGTGCTTGAATGTGTGAGTGTGTGTGTGTGTGTGTGAAGCCCATTATACATGGTCTTCAACAATGACACTCCTGGTTGTAGACATTGCAGATCCCCTGCTTCCAAGTGGCCCATGGGTGCCCTTCCAAATAGATCACCAAACATTCACCACTAGTTCAAGCCTCCAGGCCTAATTCCATTTGGGAATCTTACTCTAAGCCAAGAGGTGAACCGCCCAGGGTGAGCCACCTATCCCAGCCCTCTCTACTTAAAAGCATTTTGTGGCAGATGCATTAAAGGGCAATGTAACTCAAAGGTCAAGAACACCATCTTTAGCCTTCACTGGACCAAGATCCAAACCTGGCTTTCCATTTGGGAAATCTGTGACTTTAAGCCAAGTACTAATCCCTTTGCCTCAGTTTCTTCACATGTTAAGGAAGGATATTAATACTTCACAGTGCTGTTGTGAAGACTAAATGAGATAGTGGACAGAAAATGCCTGGTGCAGGTTGATAGTCAATAAAGATTAGAATCTGAATGTAAAACGGTGGCTGCTCAGCTCGCCTGACCACTCTTCACAGCTGTGAGCTGCTTTCTATGAGCTTCCAGCCACTCCCACAAGAGGTTAGGTGTAATGGGAGTGAATCAACATAGGTTTCCGTGGAAGTTATGTCACTGGTGGTACTTTTCCAGCTTGGAGAATGGCAGGATTGATTGATAAAAATAAGTACACAGACCTATGGTAAGTGTCAGGTATTGCTGAGGTGAAAGTCTACACAGTTGAAAGAGCCCGGCTCGCTGTCCTCAAGGAGTACACACAGGACAAAGAGAGATGGAGACGCCTGATCAAAGATCAACAAATTTCAGTGTGGCTGGGGCTGTGACAGAGATATTATAAAGTGGCTGGGGCATCAGGGAAGGGTCCCTTGAAGGGGTGACCCCTGAGAATGGTCTTGAAGGGTAAGTCGGGGTTTACCCAGAGGAGAAAATAAGAGTGGGGATCTAGAGAGAAGGAATATGTAAAGGCAAAGAAACAGCAAAGAAAATGCCGTATTTGGAGAATATGCCTGGTAGATTCAACCTGCCAACATTTTGGTTAGCAGCCATAGCTCTTAATCACTATGCTACCAGGATTTCCTTATTAGAACAAAATAGGTGGAAATTCATCTGGAAAGATAGGACTATATGGATATCTACTCTGCCGATATAACAATTTGGCCTAGGGCACCCAAGGAAACACCAATAAGATGATCAGACTGGCTGTGTCATCTAATTTCCCCCCAACCCCAGCCACAGAGGCAGCAAGGGAGTCATGAGAACAATAGATAAGCCTTAATATGACGTAAATGGTTGCAAAAATGGTGTGGGGGTGGCATCTGACCTCTCTTTTCACAAAGGGGAAGGAGAATCAAGACCAACAGCCTAAAGCTGATTCCTATGAGGTGGAGGTCAGGCATGCCTCCTTTCTCCACCATCTTTACCAATTCTGACACCAACCATCTCTAATGGTACTCTCTACACTGCTGGGTTCAATAACTCATTGCAATGACCACAAAGAACTCACAGAGAATACTCATGATTATGGGGTTTAATAGGAAAGTAACAGCTTACAGTTCAGGTTCAGGAACGCTCAGGATACAGTTCTTCCATCATGACAGCCTCGTCTCAGCTCTGCTTACAGGCTTGCTTCTCTCTGGTCCTACTGGGCAACTGTGATAAGCTCTTTTAGCTCTGCCAATAAGCGCCCAGAGGAATTCCACTGCACCGGTAAGTTTCTCTGCCACCACTTCCAGTCATATTCAGTGTTACAGTTCTCTCTCTCAGTCTCCTGGTTCCAGGATCTTCTCAGTGCTGGGTCCAAAGGACATGCTCTGCTCTTGATCCTTTTTCCTTGGTGGTAGTGGGATGCTCCTTCTGCTCTGGACTTAGCTTTCTTTTGAGGCAACTGACCAATCCCCTTGGTAGGCCACAATTGCCTTATTTTCACAGTCCCATCCAATGAATTGAGTGGGAGTTACAAGACCATGGTGAAAAAGGCCCCACAAAAGCAATCCATTGCACCACATTGCTTTTCTCAGACCTTGTTTTCTATGTAAACAAATGTTTCTTAAAGTTCTGTTTCTTCATTTATAAAATAAGATTGGGTTGGGGGAGACTGTTCTTCCTTCCAAAGAAAGAACTTCATGAAAAACTCAGTTTCCCATCACCCACTGAGTGAAACTATTTCGGGGCAAACTCTGACAAACACAGGGCCACCATGAATCAGAGTCAACTTGTCAGCAACCAGTTATTTGAATAAAGTGGCTGTTCAACATATCCTTCAAGAAGATCACACAAAACAACTTTCTAGAAATCTATTTGACTTTTCACGATAGGTAATAAACACGTTGAAGAGGTATTTTTCCTCTCTCCTCATGGTCCCAGTTGATTTCTCTTTGTGGTCCTCTGCTCCTCACCTGCAGGATGAGGAGAAATCAAACCCAGATGATTGCTTCCATTCCTGGTTCCTCTGAGGAGAGATCTCACATTACAGCTCAAAGGGAGGAAACATTAACACAAGTAAAAGTACTTAAGTTCCTCCCAACCAATGCTCCCGCATGCTTCTTCTCCCACCAATACAATAAAATAAAATGCAGCTGAAATCTATCAGGCCTTAAGCGAGGAGCTGATCTATTAAGTAATCTGACCCATCAACTCCAATAGGCTGAAACAGGGGCATCTTTTCCATTCTCGTCGTAGAAAAACATAGTCTATATCCTCTCAGCAGTGATCTCCCTGCTCAATCTTATCTCTGCAGCTTCTGACATCAGAGTCTGACTTCCTGAAACCATAGTTAGGAAGAGCTTCCTACACAAGCTGCCTAGAAAAGTCCATCAGAGAGTCTTCAGGGCATTGAAGAAGCTTTGTAAAGACAATTCCAATCTTCACAGCAAGCATATGGGGTATATTCAAGGCCCAAAGGAGTTCCCAAGCAGAAAGGCGAGAACACTCAGTGAGGTTATGTATGGCCAAGACCCTGGAACTGATTTCTTCAAGCCCATCTCAAGGATGCAGCTTCTGTAGCCTGCAAAGAACCTTGGTGAGTGGGTAGGGTGCGGAGAGAAATAACATAGGGTGCAGGCAAATATTAAACTATTTAATCTATATTATTTATTATTATGTATATGCGCATATATATGTATGTATATGTGGAGTCCTTGAGTGGTGCAAACTGTTAGCATACTCAGCTGCAAATCCAAAGGTTAGAGGTTCAAGTCCTTGGAAGAAAGGTAATCTACTTCCCCCAAATCAGCCATTGAAAATCATGTGGAGTACAGTTCTACTCTGACATAGTTGGGTCACCATGAGTTGGAATCAACTGGATTACAACTGGTTAACTGGTTTTATATATATATATATATATAACCAGAATATATATATATATGTGTGTGTGTGTGTATATATATATATATATATATATATATATATATATATAAAACCAGAATGTATCTGTACATAATTTTTTCAGCAAAGTCCCCCTAACCTCATGGGAGGTGACCAGAGTTTCAAACTGAAATCTACCCCATCCACCAAGATAACGATAAGAAAAATTTTCACAAGAGAAAATGAAAGTTTAAGGAAAAAAAAAATGCCTTTTTATACCCCAGTTAACCAAAAAAGACATTCTACTTCCTATTCCCCAAACTTTCTTAAAAGTTTTCAAATATATGAGTGGTTGCTTCCTGCTCTTACTTAGCTAATTAAGCACCCACCCTGTCCAGGAACCCAGTACTATGCAAACAATGGCCCAAACAGAGTCTTTTTATAAGCCTGCCCCAAAGGAGAAAACGCACTTGAAAGTAATAATTCTAACTAAGCTATTGCAAAAACAATGGTGCAATGTTTTTTGTTTTTCTTCCATTGGATTTTCCCTAGCTTTGATGTCAATTGATTGGTCCTCAACTCACTTTTCAGTAAAATGCACATACTTGGACCTTGGGGAGGCTGCTGGAAATAGAAGAAAGATCTGAGGCCCAGGCCCTGAGATCCATTCTGGGTCAAAGGGGGAGGGATAGCACACACAGGCAGCGATGTTGTCCCTAAAGGGAACCAACGCAGCCGAGATGGGCTCCATGCTAGAGCTGACTGTGAGAAACTAAGCCTCCTTTGGACATGAAGACATCTTGGAGACAACCTGGGAAATACCACCAAGTACGAAATGAAGACTTGAAACAATTTTACCTGGCTCTTTGATGTTATTAGTTGCCGTTGAGTCAGCTTCGACTCATAGCGACCTTCTGTACAACCGAAGGAAACTCTACCCAGTCCCACACCATTTTTTTGATCGTTGGTATGTTTGAGTCCATTGTTGCAGGGATTGTATTAATCCATCTCATCGAGAGTTGCCCTCATTTTTGTTGGCCTTCTGCTTTACCAGACATGATGTCCTTTTCTAGCAATTGGTCTTTCCTGATGCCATAACCAAAGTAAGTGAGCTGAAGTCTTGCCATCCTTGCTTCTAAGGAACATTTGGTTGTATTTCTTCTAAGACAGATTCGTTGTTTCTTCTGACAGTCCATGGTATATTCAATATTCTGTAGCAGCACCATAATTTAAATGCATCAATTCTTTTTCTGTCTTCCTTTTACGCTATCCAACTTTGCATGCATATGAGGCAATGAAAACGCCCATGATTTGGGTCAGACACACCTTAGCCCTCGAAATGACATCTTCTCTTTTTAAAACTTTTTAAAAACCTGCTTCTTAAGGAGTAGGAAAACCCCTAGATGATATCCGTGTTACAGTAGGAAATCACTTTATATTCTAGGAATTAATTTTTTTTTTAATTTCAACCAAGTTCTTTTAATAATTATGGCCGCGTTTTATCTTCACAAAAGCCCTGAGTTATACTTAGAGAAAGATTATTATTGTTATCCCACAGGTGGTCCTGGGAAATGAAGACAGAATTGTCACGTAGAAGAGAGAATCCCACCAGGCTTTTAAGAGCTCAGGAGTATCGACCTCAGCTGCTGTCTTGCTTCTACAGGTGACCTGCTTCAATACCTGAGGCTGAGCCAGGGACTGTATCACACTCCCCCAATCCCTGAAATTCTGAGCTTGATCTGAGGCAGATGCTGTGACATACCTCCTTAAGGCCCTTCTTCTGTGGCCTCCCACTATAGAGGCCAGAGCTTAAGGTTCACTTTCCCTTGCAGCTCTGCATAGCCAGGTGGCTCATTCTGGCCTATGAAGTGTAAACAGAAAACTCCTGAATGCAGCTTCCAGAATAAATTATCCCTGGGTGACACAAATGGTTTACACTTGATTCCTAACCTAAAGGTTGGCAGTTCAAACCCACCCAGCAGTGCTGTGAAAGAAAGGCCTGGTGATCTATTTCTGTAAAGATTACAGCCAAGAAAACACTATGGAACAGTTCTACTCTGTAGCACATGGGGTCGCCATGAGTTGGAATTGACTCAAAGGTAATGGGTTTAGTTCTTGGTTTGTTTTTTAGGAAAAAAGACAGCCTAGGCTGGCCTGACCCTGCCCTTTCCCCTTCTTCCTGCCTTGAATGTGGCACTTGGAGGTGCACAACCATCTTACAACCAATGGCAATCAGAAGAGGTGGAACGCAAACTTGGGTCTCGCTGACTTCAAAGCCCTTGACTCCAACCATCATGTTCTATTGCTTCCTTTTAATCACTTACTTACCCGCTTACATTCTGTAGTTTCAGACAACAAAAAGATACCCAAATGCTAGGAACAGAAAGAAGCACACTGGGCTGGGCACCTGAAGATAGATCTGAACCCAGCTGCTGGCTCTGCCTTAGCTCTGTGGCCTTGGGTAGGTCAGTTAGCCTCCCTGAGTCTCATTTTCCTCATCTGTGAGAACTAGCCTGAAAAACCACTGGAGTCCCTTCCATAATCCACATTCTAAGACTCTACGATTCTAGAATATTGACATACTCTAGGCCTCCTCATGAGCCACCATATTTCCAAAGCCCAGCTGAACCTAACAGCAGCTTTGGCCATAAGACAACAGCATGCTGGTGACTCAACACATTCTTGTCTCCATCATTTGTGCTGAACAGTACCCTCCTGATGCATTGTGAATCAAAGAATCCCCAACTCTTCGGGAAACTTAGGGAGAAAGCCCAGTTTCCAGTGGAAAGGCAGTATGGCTCGGTGGGATTTGCATTCCAAAGAAGAGAATTCAGGCCTTCCCTCATCACTTACTTGTCATATGTCTGACCTCAGGTGTCTTAGTCATCTAGTCCTGCCGTAACAGAAATACCACAAATAAATGGCTTTAACAAAGAGAAATTTATTTTCCCACAGTCTAATAGGTTACCAGTCCAAATTCAGGGTGTCAGCTCCAGGGGAAGACTTTCTCTCTCTGTTGGCTCTGGAGGAAGATCCTTGTCCTCAGTCTTCCCCTGGTCAAGGAGCTTCTGAGGCACAGGGACCCCATGTCCAAAGGACACGCTCTGCTCCTGGTGCTGCTTTCTTGGTGATATGAGGTCCCCAACTCTCTGCTTGCCTCCCTTTCCTTTTATCTCTTGAGACATAAAAGGTGGTGCAGGCCACACCCCAGGGAAACTCCCTTTACTTTGGACCAGGGATGTGACCTGGGTAAGGGTGGTATTACAATCCCACCCTAATCCTCTTTAACATAAAATTATAATCACAAAATGGAAGACAACCACAGAATACTGGGAATCATGGCCTAAGTTAATACACACATTTTTGAGGGGGCATAATTCAATCCATGATGTCAGGCAAGACACCTAACTGCTCCAGCCCAGGTTTCCTCTGTAAAAAGGGATAATAATAAAATCTCCTCTATCTTTAGTTTCATTCCAAGGTTATTGTGAGGATTATGTAAGACAAAATATCAAGAAATCACTTTTAAAATGGTAAACCTGTATTATCAAGGGTTTAGCAATGCTGAGAGAGACCACATCATTATACGACTGCCAACTACATCAAGACTGCTAAACCACTGAGAATCATGGCCCAGCCAAGTTGACACACAACCTTAACCATCACATACTGCATGTTATTGTTGTCGTTGTTGTTGTTAGGTACCATAGAATTGCTTCTGACTCATAGAGACCCTATGTACGACAGAATAAAGCACTGCCCGGTCCTATACCATTCTCACAATCATTGTTATCCTTGAGCCCATTGTTGCAGCCACTGTGTCAATCCTTCTTGTTGAGGGTCTTCCTCTTTTTTGCTGACCCTCTACCAAGCATGACGTCCCTCTCCAGGGACTGATCCCTCCTGACAACATGTCCAAAGTCTGTGAGATGTAGTCTCACCATCCTTGCTTCTAAGGAGCATTCTGGCTGTATTTCTTCCAAAACAGATTTGTTTGTTCTTTTGGCAGCCCATGGTATATTCAATACTCTTCACCAACACCACAATTCAAAGGTGTCAATTCTTCTTTGGTCCTCCTTAGTCACTGTCCAGCTTTCTCATGCATATGAGGCGACTGAAAACATCATGGCTTCAGTCAGTTGCATCTTAGTCTTCAAGGAGACATCTTTGCTTAACACTTTAAAGAGGTTTTTTACAGCAGATTTGCCCAGTGCAACGCATCTTTTGATTTCTTGGCTGCTGCTTCCATGGCTGTTGACTGTGGATCCCAGTAAAATGAAATCCTTGACAACTTCAATCTTTTCTCCATTTATCATGATGTTGCTTATTGGTCCAATTGTGAGAATTTTTGTTTCTGTTATTGTTAGCTGTGGTCAAGTTGGCCCTGGCTCATAGTGACCCCACACATAATGAGATCAGACCATTGTGAGCTGTAAGGTTTTCATTGACAGATTTTCAGTAGATCAGCAGGCCTTTCTTCCTACTCCGCCTTAGTCTGGAAGCTCCACTGAAACCAGTTCAGCGCCATAGCAACATATAAGCCTCCACTGAACGCCAAGTTGTGGCTGGGAGTGAGGTGTTTTGGCTGGGTACCAAACCAGGCTCTCCTGCGTGGAAGGCGATAATTCTACCACTGAACCACCACTGCCCCCCACCTCATAAACTCTTTTGTAATTCCATTAAAAACAAAATAAAATAAAAAATGTTATGACCTCATAAAAGACCTTCCAGCATGATTTGTGATTCGTCCGTTTCTTTTAATGGAAAGTACCTTAACGCAGGCACTGATGTTTGGCTCCATGGTTCCCTTAGGAAAGAAATATCGCCATCCAAAAATCAAATTGAAATTACTTAAACAGACAACAGCCAACAGAGCAGGGATTCAGTTTTCCATTTTAATTCTCTTTCTTCCTTGGTTTTCTGGGAATCTCAGATCTAAAGGTGCATTAGGTCCTATGTGCCATGGAACACCTGATGTTTTGATGCCATAGCCAGTATCCATCAGTACAACCTGGGCAGCCATTCAGTACAACCTGGGCAGGCTTTTCTGAAGGGGAGCAGCAGTAGTTCAGTGGTAGAATTCTCATCCTCCATGTGCGAGGCCCAGATTCGATTCTCAGCCAATACATCTCAAACACAGCCATCTGTCAGTGGAAGCTTGGGTGTAGCCATGATGCTGAAGGGTTTTCAGTGGAGCCTTCAAACTAAGATGGACTAGGAAGAAAGGCCTGATGATCTACTTCTAAAAATCAGCCAGTGAAAACTCTATGGGTCACAATGGTCCAATCTCTAACCCATCATGGAGATGGTGTAGAACTGGGCAACATTTTGTTCCATCGTGTGTGAGGTCACCATAGGACTCGACAACAGCTTTCACTAACAGCCTTTTCTGAAGCCAAAGGAAAGGTGACTATTTTCCCCCATGAAATACTGTTCTGTCTTATTTCCATTAGAAAAGCTGTATTCTAGGAAAAATATAAAAATGATTTCATAGAATAAAAAGTATCACCCATGAATAATGAGCTTCTTTAAGAAAAATCATCCATAGGAGGCCAAATGGTCAAAAATTACTCTAAAGTGAAGATGACAAGGTAACGGGGCAGGGAAACTGTTGTTGTTAGGTGCCATCAAGTCAGTTCCAGCTCAGAGCAACTCTATATACAACAGAAAGAAACACTGTCCAATCCTGCCCCATCCTCACGATTGTTGCTATGTTTGAGCCCATTGTTGCAGCCCACTGTTGATACCACTCATCTGTCGGTTTGTTGTACTGTGGGGGCTGTGTGTTCCTGTGATGCTGAGAGGTATGCCACTGGTATTTCAAATACCAGCAGGGTCACCCATGGTGGTCAGGTTTCAGTTAAACTTCCAGACTAAGACAGAGTAGGAAGAAGGACCTGATGGTCTACTTCTGAAAAGAATTGGCCAGTGAAAATCCTATGAATAGCAGCAGAACTTCGTCTGATATAGTACCAGAAGATAAGCTGCTCGTGTTGGAAGGCACTCAAAATACAACTGGGGAAGAGATGCCTCCTCAAAGTAGAGTCGACCTTGATGATGTGGATGGAGTAAAACTTTCGGGACCTTCACTTACTGATGCGGCGCGACTCATAATGAGAAGAAACAGCTCCAAGCATCCATTACTAATCAGAACGTGGAATGTACAAAGTATGAATGTAGGAAAATTGGAAATCACCAAAAATGAAAGGAAACGCATAAAAAAATCAAGGGAAACTAGAGTACTGGGAATGGTACAACCAGAACAGAATTAATGAAGATAATGACACATTGTGAAAACAATGTAACCAATATCACTGATTAATTCGTGTACAAATTGTTAAATGGGAACCTAATTTGTGGTGTAAACTTTTACCTTAAACACAATAAAATATTAATTAAAAAAAATGACTTCATGCCAAATCCACTGGGTTCTGATATTGATCTTTTTGACACCTCAGTGGTCCCCACCTGGCAAGTAATCTAGCTGCTCAGGGCCCCTGTTGGAAGCAGGAGGTTTCCAGTCCCCGCTTCTCGGAGGGCCGTCTTCCTTGCATAGGAACTGGATGCTGTAGTATTACTGAAGGATTGGCTAACCCAACTCGAGGTTGAAGGAAACCCTCTGCTGAGTTATAGCCCGGTGTGTAGGGCTGAGCACTTACTCCCTCTCATTCCTTTTGTGATTTGGCCCTCCTGCCATGTCACCACCTCAGACAGGACACAGACCTTACGGCCTTTGGGATGCTCACCATTCCCCAAGCTATGCAGCCATACAATGTGTGGTTACTCGGCTTGCCTATTGTCTAATGTTTATTGTCTAATAGGAAGCTTTTGTCCTAGTTGGGCATGAAACCATTTCTAGGAAAGAAACAAATGTGTGTGTGTGTGGGAGGAAGTATATAGTTCAGTAAGTAAGGGCTCTGGATCCACTAATCACCTGGACTCCGTCTTCATTCTGCCTCTCGCTATTTCTGGAAGTGGGGCACATTTAGCCCTCATTTTCTCAACTGTTAAGGGAGTTAGTGTAGCACAGATTTCATTGGGTTGTTTTGAGGGTTAAATGAGTTCATTTGTATGAAGCACATAATGCTGTGCCTGGCATACAGTAAGCACTCAATAAGTGTCAGGGACTATCATGAAGAAAATGTGGGGACGGAGAAAACCACTACTTATGGAGCACCGCTCTGGGCAAGGGACAGTGCTAGTACCTTACATTCATTATTTAATCACCACAATAATGTAAGGAGAAACAGATCATTACGTGCATTTTTAGTGAGTGACAAGGTTCAGTAACTTGCTCAACATCCCAGTGTTGTTGAGCGGTGCCTCTGGGATGGGATTTGAACCCGGGTCTGTCGGATCTGAAATCCTCTGTGGAGACCTGTGTGGAGGAAGCAGTATTGTTTTAAGAGAACTATAGTTGAAGGATTCTGGTGGGATCCAGCTATAAAGCAAATGGCAGAAAAGGGTACTTGGTGAGAAGAACTGCTACAGCAGGGGACAGCTCAGTAGCAGGTGTGAGATGAATATTCTTTTTCTCCAAGCTACTAGAGGAAGGCGTTGGTTGGCCAATTCAACACTGAATCATGGTCTTCTCAGTCCTCTTTGCTAGATATTCACATTCCCATCCCGTGCAGCTACTAGCCACTCTGTTCAGACCATGGAATATAAGGAAAAATTTATTGGGGGCTTTAGGAGAGATGGTTGTTTCTTGAAAAATAAAAACCTAGCACCTAACGAAGAGGAGGTCTTTTGCCCTTGCCCCATCTTCAAAGCTTAAGATGCTCAGGTGATGTCTGGAATTACAGCAGCCATTTTAAGACCATGAGGCATGAGAACAAAATATCAGGGTGGCAAAAGAGGATGGAAAAAGAGTGGACAATCAAGTCACAGAAGAAACTGTGGGACCACTTAGCTCCAGACTTCCTCTTAAGTCAATAGTATAATTATGAGTTAATTCACTCATAATACTTAGTCAAGTATTCTGTTACTTGCAAACAAAAACAGTTCTAACTGAAACAGAAGGTAACCCTTGAAAGGAAGGAGATAAACTTAGCCTGTTGTCTTAGTTACCTAGAGCAGTCTTAACAGAAATACCACAATTGGGTGGCTTTCAAGAACAAAAATTTATTTTCTCATAGTTCTGGAGGCTAAAAGTCCAAATCGTGGCCTTGGATGTGCAGATTCCTTCTGTAAGCCTCTTTCTTATGGTGTTTGCCAGTAACCTTTGGCTTCCCTTGGCACTCCTTGACATCCGTGTTCCTCTTGTGTGGGTCTCTGTATCTATTCTGGTCTTTTTACTACTCAAAAGTGACTAGGTTTAGGGTCTTCCCTACACTGGTATGACCTCATTAACATAAAAGAAAATCTCTATTTCCAGACAAGACCACATCGACAGGTACAAGTGCCAGGACTTCAACACATATTTTGAGGGGATACAATTCAATCCATAATACTCTTCCCCATCCTAGAAGCCCTAGTCAGAACTAGTAACTTCTCCATCTGCACTCTCGTGACAGGTGTCTGGACCTCATTCTGCCTTGTGTTCCCAAGGCTAGTTGTTGACCTAACTTCCCTCTTCCCCCTTTCACACCACCCACCAGCACTACCAACAATATGCTACTTGAAGGCAGAGAATTTGTCTGAAGCATTTCTGTATCCGCTGGTCCCCACTGCTGCCTTCCATAGATGATGCATTATGTCATTTCTATCCTGAATTCCCATATCCATTACAGACAGAGAGGTCCACACAGACAGACAGACAGACAGACAGACATGCGCACAGAACTATACACATTTACTAAATCAGTGGACCACGGGGCACCTGAAGTTTTAATGCTGTAGTCCATGTCCACTGTTTGCAATCATTCAGTACAACCGCTATGTAAGATCTAAACATGCCAGAAAGAAGAGGGAGAGATGTCAGTAAGTGTAAACCGAGTGAAAGAAACAGAAGCAAAGGGAGACGGAGAGAGATTTAAAAAACATACACACACACGGCAACAGTGCAAGGGTTTGGCACGAGTTAGATTTAGCGCGTTAAAATATACCAAGCTGCCTGCCATAATTACTTTCCGTAAAAACCATTATCTCCTAGGTCAGGTTCAATTAATTCGGACAGTGTTTACTTGAGAGCGTCTCACTCCAAGTTGGGAGGACTGGCAGGGCCCCAAGCTCATAGAGCCCACCTGTCCCTTGCTCGGCACAGTTTATGTGTCAGTCACATTGTTTCTGGGTGGTCAGGCGGCCAGGGATGAATGGGTGAGTGTTTGTACTAACAGTCACAGGAAGATGCCATCTTAGGCAGCCCCAGCCCTGAATGGTGCCATTTTCCTCCAGGCCTCGAGAAGAGAACTCACACCAGAAACAGGGACCCAAGCAATAGTTAGCCCAGTGTTTGATCCCAATGGCTGGTTATTTTAAAATCACTTTGTGTTAAAAAGGCCAAACCAGAGTGGTTGTTTATTTCCTAAAAATCATTCTTAAGAAAGGGCCCCGATGTTTTTCAAGCAGCATAGGAAAGAAAAGTATCTTATTCCGGGAATTTATCTGTCTGGGATTTCCCAGTCACATTTTACAGAAGTGCGTTAGACTGAAGACACTTTTTAGGCCACTCTCCCTCTCTGGAATGAAGGCGCAGCCCTTCAAAATGCCCCCAGTGTAAGACACATGCATGTGGGGGGCTGTGGGAAAGGGGGAGAGCCTCGGGCAGAATGAAACACCAGAGATTCCCACTCGAGGGCATGCTCTCAGCTGCATTCCAGGAAGTTTCTTTCTCCTGAAACTGAAATCAACATTAAGTTAAATCTGCAAGCTTCATCTCCGTGGTTAACTTCCTAACCTTCTTTCTCAGCCAATCACAATTCCTTCGGCTTCCAATTCCACCTGGATGGCGTGTGTGTGTGTGTGTGTGTGTGTGTGTCTGTGTGTGTGTGTGTGTTTCTCTGCCAGCAAAGTGCTGGCAAAGGAGAGATGATAAACCAAAAAAAATCAATTTCGACTCATAGTGACCCTACGGGACAGAGTAGAACTGCCCCACAGGGTTTCCAAGGAGTGCCTGGTGATTCGAACTGCTGACCTTTTGGTTAACAGTCGTAGCTCTTAGCCACTATGCCACCAGGGTTTCCAGGAGAGATAATAGCATAACGCTATTCTTCCCATAAAGAAGACCTACTGGCTCAATGGTTAAGCTCTCAGCTGCTAACCGAAAGGTCAGCAGTTGGAACCCACCAGCTGCTTCTCAGGAGAAAAATGTGGTAATCCGCTTTTGTAAAGCTTACAGCCTTGGAAACCCTATGGGTTCTGCACACAACAACAGAGGACAGACCAGCAGTTACTATTTAATACTAAAATGGCTTCCTGCTCCATGTGGTCTTGTCAAATGGGACCAAAAGATCTCTGGTGGTTTAACAAACTCTAACCCCTTGATCTGTGTGATCCTAGATCAAGAGACCCTTGATCTCTGTGCAAATAGAAAACAGGAATGTGGGGCTATGGCTGGCAGCTGGCTTTCTATTTCATTACTTGATGTTGAACGAGGCACAGGGCTCAAGTCTGTGCCGGTGTTCTCAGCTTGGGAAACACCCATATGTCAATCACAGTTGTACCTTTGCACAAAATCAGCCTCATGTGCTAGCCCCAGCCCTGACCAGAGGACTACTGGTGTATTACAGGACACCCAGCTCACAGAGGAGTGACCCTTACCCTGTCCTAAAGGCAGAGCTAATTAAGACTCCAGAGCCAGATAGCTGGTGTTCCATCCCCAGCTGTGCCTCTTACCATGACACCACACAACAACATAACATCTCTGCACTCCCTGTAAGATGGAGAAGGAGTAAGAGCACCTTAACCTGGGTTCCTACCACCTGTCTGTCAGTTTGTCGTGCCTATGGTGGCTTGTGTGTTGTTGTGACGCTGGAAGCTTTGCCACTGGTATTTCAAATACCAGCAGGGTCACCCATGGCAGATAGGTTTCAGCAGAGCTTCCACATTAAAACCGCCTAGGAAGAAAGGCCTGGTGATCTACTTCTGAAAATTAGCCAATGAAAACCTTATGGATCACTACAGAACATTGTCCAATGTAGTAAGTAGTGGAAGATGATCCCCTTGGTTGAAATATACTCAAAACACACAGTAGCTGCAACAGTGGACTCGAGCGTACCAACATTCATGAAGATGGCGCTGGACCAGCAAATGTTTTGTTCTGTTATACACAGCGTCACCATGAGTCAAAGCCAACTAGATGGCAACGAACAACAACAAAAACAACACTAGGGGTCATTGTGAGGGTTCAGTGAGATACTGTATGTAAATTTCTTAGAACAGGGCTGACTTTAGTGAAGGCTCTATAAATGATAGTTATTTTCAGTATAATTATTAAGGTTGCTCCTGATGGGCTTTGGAAAAGGCAGCCTCCAGGAGTTGCTTTCTTAAACTCACCCAGTTCTCAAAAGAACAGGCTAGGCTGAGGAGCCAGTACCCAGGATGGTTGCTCTGGAAGTTACGCTGTGCAGTGGAAGGCAAGGAGCTCTGGGTTAGACATCACCTGACCTGGGCACAAGTCCCCCTCTCTGCCTGGACGAGCCGCAGGCCCTCGCAGACATCACAGGACCTGTCTCAGCTCTGCACTGGTGCCCCAAACCGGTGGTTTTTAAAACTTCTTCCCACATACCTGCAGAGAAAAACCAAAAAAAAAACAGTGCCGTCGAGACACTTCCAACTCATAGCGACCCTAGAGGGGTTTTATACAGAGGTGCTTCTACATAAGATTCCATCTCAGAAAGGATAATAATTTTAAACTCACCATAACAGATGATTGCTAAGGCCTTCCCCACTCTATCAGTGCTTCTGCAAAATCCATATATACTCCCGTTGCCATAGAGTCATTTCCAACTCATAGCGACCCTATAGGACAGTGTAGAACAGCCCCAAAGAATTTTCAAGGCTGTAATCTTCACAGAAGCAGACTGACACATCTTTCTCCCTCGGAGCAGATGGTGGGTTCAAAATGCTGACCTTTTAGTTAGCAGTCAAGTGCTTAACCACTGCACTGCCACGGTTCCTTAATCCACATATAAAAAACCAAAAACCTGTGCTATTGAGTTGATTCTGACTAATGGTGGCCCTATAGGACAGAGTAGAGCTGCCCCATAGGGTTTCCAAGAAGTGACTGGTGGATTTGAACTGGCAACCTTTGGTTAGCAGCTGAGTTCTTAACCACTGAGCCACCAGGGCTTCAGTCTACATGTAAACCAAAAACCCAAACCAAATCCATTCCATCAAGTCAATTCCAACTCATAGCAACCCTATAGGACAGAGTAGAACTGCCCGTTAGTTTCCAAGGAGCGGCTGGTGGATTTGAACTGCTGATCTTTTGGTTAGCAGCCATAGTTCTTAACCACTACTCCACCACGGTTTCCAATGCTCTCAGGACCCTGGTGGTGGAGTAGTTAAGAGCTATGGCTGCTGACCAGAAGGCTGGCAGTTCAAATCCACCAGCCACTCCTTGGAAACCCTGTGGGGGCAGTTCTGCTCTGTCCTGTGGGTCACTATGAGTCAAAATCGACTCAGTGGCAATGGTTTTTTGTTTTTAATCCACATATAAGAACTCTTAATTTTACCAGCATCATAATATAAGGTAGTAGTTGACATAATTTAATTTTCCATAAACAGATATTCTTTTCTTATTTTAACAATTTGGTAGTCCTGAAATAGACTGTACATTTCACCTCCTTAAAAACATATGTGTCTGTGTGTGCGTATATTAAAAAAACAAAAACAAAAACCTGTTGCCGTCTAAGTTGGTTCCAGCTCATAGCGACCCTCTAGGACAGAGGAGAACTGCCCCATACTGTTTCCAAGGAGCAGCTGGTGGATTCAAACTGCTGACCTTTTGGTTAGCAGCCAAGCTCTTGACCACTGTGCCACCAGGGCTCCATATGCATATCAAACTCATTGCTACTGAGTTGATTCAGACTCATAGTGACCTTACAGGACAGAGTAGAACCACCCTATAGGGTTTCTAAGGAACGGCTGGTGGATTCAAACTGCCAGCATTTTGGTTAGCAGTCGAGCTCTTAACCACTGTTCATATATATGCGTATATAGTTAGCTTTTCTTCAGAACTGTTGCTATCATTCTAATGACCAATATTTGTGCCTCGTGGTAATAGAGATAATTGTTATTGAGATATGCAATACTGTTTGTCTCAGTATTATTTGGGGTGTTAAATGACCCCCTGTTAGATGTTGTTGTTTCTGGTGAATGTGATCGGTTGCTTACAAATCCCTGCTTAATGCTTTGTTACACACAGTCTCCAGAGTGATGTCCTGAGAATGGCTTCCCTTTGCTTCTATGGAATAAAACACATTGGGCCCAGCTGTTTTTCACAAAGGAGTCCCTCAGTGGCACAAATGGCTAAGCAGTCAACTGCTAGTCAACAGGTTAGCAGTTTGAACCCAGCCAGAGGTGCTTCAGAAGAGAGGCCTGGTGATCTGCTTCCGAAAGGCCACAGCTTTGGTAACCCCATGGAGCAGCTTTACTCTGCACGCATGGTGTCGCCATGAGTTGGAATCAACTGGACAGCCACCACCAACAACTGCATCCTTCCCCGTGGCTCTTACAGTACCTTTCCTTAGCTCTAGGCTTGCAGCTGTGCCCCCTGCACCACGATTTGGGGGCCAGTTCTCTAACCACTAGGCTTGGTGCTACAGACACCTACTGCAGATGGAACTGCTCCGGGGGCCCGAAGCAGCAGAGGTCTCATATTTGATGCCATACACAGAAAGAAGCAGCTCATCTGCACATTCTAGGCTGGGAACAGGGAGGGGACTCCTGTAGACTGGGCGTGTCATGACCAGATGTGGGGAGCAGGGGGAATCCCGACATTCAGGGAAGTCAGCAATTTCTGCAGAAGTCACACATCAGGGCATGTATGAAGCAATACATAAATGTATTTCGAGTAGTTGCTGAGAAAAATGGATGATGGAGACGCCCGGGCTCTGGGAAGCCTTGTGAGAAGCTACTACCCCGGCAGAGACAGAATGTTCCTGAGGGAATGAGGGGGGTCTTTTGTGTCCTAAGGAAACCCTGGTGGCGTGGTGGTTAAGCCCTGCGACTGCTAACCAAAATGTTGGCAGTTCAAATCCACCAGGTGCTCCTTGGAAGCTCTATGGGGGCAGGGTCGCTATGAGTTGGAACTGACTCCAAGGCAACAGGTTTGTGTCCTAAAAGAGATGCTTCTTTCAGTCCTGTTCTGCTCATTTAACAAGGCCACTGTCAGGGGCGGATTCACCAGTGAGCAGAGTACGCGTGGGCTTACAGTAAGCAAGGTACTCAAGGGCTTAATTGTGTTTGCTTACTAATCTGCAGTGCACAATCTCACACAGTGAAAAACAGGTGAAAATGTGCATTACAGGTTAGTAAGTAAGCACAAGCAAGCCCGCGCATACCTTGCTTATTGGGTACTCTCCATCCCTGGCCCCTGCCAGATGAATTGTCTAAATGGTTGTCCCCATGACAACGAACTGACTGATTCGCAGAACAAAATTAGGAGGAAAACAACCACGCTGAACAATAATAGACCTGAAATTTTCTCCCGATGGAGCCCCAATGAGAATGCTCCTGGCCAGAGAACAACAGCAAGAGGTGAGATGCAGGGGTACTCAGAGCACCACGGTCTCCCTGCCGGCCCTGTTCAGGGAAATCCCAGCACTGTTTCCCTCCACGCACCCTCAGGCTGATGGCATTTCCCAGCTAGCCTGGCGAGATGGCTTACCTGCACCGTTCCAACTTGACATGTCTTCTTTGCTGTAAACATCAGAAAAACGGCCCTGCTGTGTCTCTGTGGACTTGAACACTCATAAAATTTCCACGGTTTCACCATCGCCTCCTCAGCCTCCACCAGGAGAACATTCTATACACGGAATTTACTGCAGCTCCTTTTATTTTGGTTTCAATTCCTACCCTTCTGCTCTTGGATATTTGTGTTTTGTGTTTTGTTTTGCATCATCTGGGAGTGCTAAATGACCCCAAACTACTATCCTATTTGGTGTTGTCTCTGTTGAATGTGATCAGTTCCTTCCAAATCCCTAATAAATGCTTTACTAGGCAGAGTTTTCAGGGCGATTTGTTTTGGTTTTGTTTTGTTTTAACATTGAATTCACTCTCTGAGGCTCTGCTTCAAATTCTCTCCTCTCGCTAACAGTTACTCACTTAGTTGCCCCAGAAACAAGATAAAAGGCACAGCCCTCTCCTACAGTACTGTTTTTTGGGTTTTTTTTTTCTTCTTCTTCTTCTTCTTCTTTCCTCTCTGAATAAAATTGCACAGAATTTTTAAAAACTCTAAACATTGAGGAAATTATCACTTCTTAAATCCAATATTTTGTCTTTCATCTTCTGTTTTCTCACCCTAGAGCCTCAAGGTCAGGTTAAAATTAAAATCACACTAAATTGCTCCGGTTTCTTTTCACAGCCTCAGGTACGTCTTCTTCGACAATATTTAGCCAGGATGTAATTTAGAAAGGGCATTAACAGAATTCATTCTTGTATTCATTCATTTAATGCGTTTCATTGAGGGCCTACTGTGTGCCAGAAAGTGTGCTAGGTGCTGAAGGATAAGACGCAGACCTTGCCTTTTGTGGAATGAACAAGCTCAGAAAGGAGGCTGGCCCAGAACACAGTGACAATCCACTGTGATGAGGGCTGTGATAGGAGCAGGCACCTCCTTCTAAAAGAACAGAAGAGGAGCCTCTAATTCACGGCCAGAAGAAGAGGGAAGAGGGATGCAAAAGGGGGAGGGGGTGATCAAGGTATTCCCCCAAAAGATGGAATTGTATGCTGGAGCAAGACCAAAAGGACAAGTAGCACTTAGACCAGTGTTGGTACCCAGAGCAGTGCCCAGCTAGTTCTAATAGGTTCTAATAGATTTGTTGAATGAAAGATTAGGAATAGGAAGAGTCCTAAAAAGATGGAATAGAATGTGCAAAGGTACAGAGGTGTGACAGAGAATGGAATGTTTGAGTCCTTTGACCATAATGATGATGAGGAATTTAGCAAGTGCTACCCCCATGGGTCTGGTTAGATTGTTTCCCCTGAGAGGGCTGGGACAAGCTCCGAATGCCAGACAGAGGGAGCACATTATGGTCACAAACTGGGCCCCAAAGCCAAATTGTCCTCTGAGGTAGCCTGGCTTTGTCCCCCTGGCCATTGACAAGCAGTCTTGAACCTACCTAAGTTTGACAGGGTGCTTGCATTTGATGCCAAAGTCCAGCGAGTTAAAGATAAGGAATGCAGACTGGAGAAGCTTTGCGAGTTTGCTGGCCTGCAGATGGTGACAGCCACTGCTTCTGGACGTGGGGCCAAATTGTCCAGGAGAAGCTGAGACCAGCACCCGGGTTTAGAATCATACATAGGGATTCCCAGCGCAGGAGCTGTGATGGCTAATTTTATGTGTCAACTTGACTAGCCTATGGCTCCCAGTGGTTTGGCCAAATACTAAACTAGTTACAGTTCCATAAAATAATCTAATACAACGCAATGTAATCACTTTCCATAATGTAACCTAATGTGACGCAATCAATACTCAGTTGAAAAGGGTGCGTTCTACCTCCAGACTATAAATATTTTGGCAGAACACATACACACTCTCTCTCTTGCCACCACTCCCCCCCCCACTCTGCTCTCTTCCTGTCACCTGATCTGTGGGTCTTAGGATGTAAGCCCACAGGATCCACAGCCTGTTGCCTGACCTACAGATTTTCGACTTGCCAGCCCCCTACAATTGCATAAGCCAAGCCCTTGAGGTAAATCTCTCTGTATATATATATATACATATACACGCACACAAGAGCTTTACTTGCAATTTTGATCTTCGAAATGGCCGCATCCATCAGAACCCAGTATAAGGAGGAAGGCAGCCACTCCATGTCACATGAAAGGGAGTACCATCATTCAAGGCAGTGTCCTCTGTGGGAGATGGGGTCAGGCTACTCCAGGGTGGGGCTTACACAGGTTCACATGTGTCGAGGGATGCTTTGAACTATCACGCTATGTCTTCCCAGTGGTCACATGTTGCCCCCTACTTTGCAGCTCATCTGCCATCAAAACTGGTGCACACTACTGAGACTTAGGGCCTCAGGAAGGGGATGTCAACTGGAAAAGAGACACCATTGCTATGCTGTGAATTTCAAACTGTACTCCATCCTGAAGGCAATGGAATTTGTAAGAAAGACATAAGAGAAAGGGTATTATCAGGATTCCCAAAGCTTTTTTTTAATATATATAGACCCAAATCTTTTCAGCTGACCATAAAAAGCAAGTGAAAGAAGGTACGGTGTGATATGAGGGTGGCTCCCACCCCGCAGGACTTTGGGGAAAAGAACAGTCCTGGTCTCTCCTTCCCTCAGGACCCCTCCCTGCCCCCACTCCAGCCCTGTGGGTTCAAAATCTTGCAGGGGAAGTGCTGGATAGAAACCAAAGGCCATTCAAAATGGTACTATAATCAGTAGTATTGGCCAAGGGAAGGGTCTCAGAAAATGAGCCCCCTATGCCCCAGTGTGGTGAAAGAAGGGTGCCACCAAGAGTTCCCAGGTCCCACAAGGAGAGCAGAACAGAAGAGCCTGAGGCACTGAGGGAAGCCTATCACAGAGAAAGTAGATAATACCTGAAGAGAAGAATGAACGGACAATTGGATGGACGGATGGGATGGGTGGAAGGGTGGGTGGGTGGTGGATGGATGGACATATTGATGACTTTTTCAGGTCCAAAGGAAAAGCTAAATCAGAAACAAAATGGAGTAGCAAGATACTAAGGACAAATGGTTGTCAGAAGCCACCCAGATGTCTTTCATTCGATGATTTTCTCACCACTGGGACCTGTTTTTATTGAGGCAGACACCCCTGCAGCAGTTCCCAAGGGGGAGAATAGTGGGAGGGATGGGGTGGTCTCAAGGCTTCTAACAAAGGAAGCTTCCAGTCCCTTAGTTGTTGATCTCTTTTAGTGAGGATAAAATTAAAACTCACAAAAAATCTAAATGTATCCATTTTCATAGGACCCTGCTTCCATTCAACCACAGGTTGGGAGTACAATGAGAAATATTCTCTTCAAATCCAGAAAACAGTGTTACGTGGAAAGTGCCCACATACAAAATAAAGGCCTTGTCGAAAATGCTATTGCTGCTTTATCCTCTAAGCCCTCACCTGTGATGTCTTTGGGGTATTTACCTATAAACAAATACTAAGCTCTATTTCCATCCACACAGGAATTCCCCAGGGTAGTAATAATGCTCTCCAAATCCCTAGTCAAATTTAATTTAAATGGAATGGTCCAAAGGAAATTGCTTGCCACATCCGCTCTGCCAGAGTTCAACGTTCTTGCCAGAAAGCAAAGAATGGTTTTGCAGTTTCAGGCTGAGGTTGTCAATGTTTCCAAAGAAGAGCCTTACAAAGCAGACCAGATTTGGTTTCGTTAGAGTGGCGCAAGAGGAATTCGCTTGAATCCACTTCAAGAATGCCTTAGTTACTGTAAGCTGCTTGTTGAAATAAAATCTCGAGTAACCAAAATGTGCTACCGAGAGAATTGCTTTGTATCGCTGAGATGAGATAACCAACGGTTATCCAGAAATCCCTTTTTGTTTTAGGACTTGTATAATTCGTCCTAAAAAATAATACTTTGCCTCTTACTAATCACAAAAGAATATGCATATTTATCCTTGATGATTTAGAATCCTGCTTGGATTAACATCCCGAGCACCCATGGTGGCTGACCAGGAACAACTCCCAACGCAGAGGTGATGGTTCAAGGTCGGCTGGTAGAAGAGTGTAGTTGCTCAGAGAATACACTCTGAAGCCACACAGCCAGGCTCATGTAGTTGCTAAGGGCGTGAACTTTGAAGCCAGAGAAGCTGGTTCACTCTTGGCTTTGCCCTTTATTGACTACGTGATCTTGAGCATCTCTGTACCTCAGTTTCTTTACCTGTAAAATGGGAGGTTAATAACAATGCTCACCTTCCAAGGCTGTTACAGGGATTAAATGAGTTGAGTGTGAAACATGTTTAGCACAGTAACTCATTAATGGTTTGACATTGTCACAACCTCCAAGGTTTTCTGGGATTCCCAGGGGGAGAGAGATGAGAGACACTTCCAACTCTGGCTCAGGTGAGTCACAGTCTTAGCCACACGCCACCACCCTGAGTTCTGACACGTCGCCGTCAGCTCTCCTCTTGTTCTACCCTAACTCTCCAAGCTCCTACAGTCCTGAGCTGCAGATGCTGGAAACCGGACTTAATATCAACTGACCTCTGAAATAAACCCTGGCAGCCGAGTGAGGCTAACTCTGCAAACTCCTAGTCAGCTGTGCAGAAAATGTCACACCTATTTGCTGTCATTAAACCCAACTAGGAGCTATGATTCCAGATTTCAATCTCAACGCTTACTGGGGCTTCCAGACCTACTGGAGTCATACAAAGGTCCGCATGGTCTCCTGAAATTCTGTCTGTTATTTACCATCCCTGTTAGGTGGAGAGGAATCCAGTCACGGCTGGGGCGGGGGCTGTGGTTGGGGGCTCCATTTCCTAGGGTTCAGCCCCCTGGAAACCGTACACAACCATTTCCATCCAAGGTCCTATTGCTAAGCTGAATATAGACAGAGCAGGGGGGAGGGCGCTGTGACTCAGGGAGACCCCCAGTGTCAACTAGCTCCCCAGTCTGAGGATATCTCTCCACCTCCACTCCCGCACCCCAGCTTCCACTTGCTAACCCCAGAGGTGCTCACCCCTCTCTTCTTTGCCGAGAGCTTGTAATCAAGTGAACCTAAAAGACCTGTCTACTTTCCAGGCAGGGAGCCCCGGTAGTGCAATGGTTAAGCACTTGGCTGCCAAACGAAACTTCAAAAGGTTGGCAGTTCAAACCCACCCAGCAGCTCCTTGGGAGAAAGAGTCAGTGATAAGCTCCCATGACGATTACAAACTAGGAAACCCTATGGGGCAGTTCTGCTCTGCCACATGGGGTCACTATGAGTCAGAATCAACTCGACAGCACCCAGCAACAACTTTCCTGGCATGAGACAGCTGGGATGAAATGAGTAAAGCAGAACAGTCTCTCAATCAGCTGCATTCTTCTAAGGCGGCACCAATTAATACCTTAACGCATTATCCTGACGCTCATGCTCTGCGTGTTGGCTTGCTAATCCTTCTTGTAAATGCGAAACGTAGCAACATAATTCTGGCTAATTGAGTGCCCTGTTTATGAGGGAAGGAGGCCTCATGGTGCAGTGGTTAAAGCGCTCAGCTGCTAACGGAAAGGTCAGCAGTTGGAACCCATCAGCAGCTCTGTGAGAGCAAGATGTGGCAGTCTGCCTCCGTAAAGATTTACAGCCTTGGAAACCCTGTGGGGCAGTTCTACTCTGTCTTCTAGGATCGCTATGAGTGGGGATCGCCGATGGCACTGGCTGTGGTGGTGGCTTATTAGGGTTCTATTTAATCAAGCTTTATTGTCAGCGCACAGATAAGAACCCTTCTTGCTTATCTTGTCTGGCTGGCAGAAAGGCTGATCTAGTCCATTAAAGAGTGAGCAACATTACCCATACAGTTTGGGTCCAGACAGACCAGAAATGATTGTGTTTGTTTGTACACCTGGCAGTGGGATTTCACCAGCGGCAGCTAGACTGCCTTCTCCCACCCCGGCCTCATAGCTGTCTGCCAAGAATTCAGTCCATCTGGGTTACTGTACAGCAGGGCTCTCCCCCCTGCAGCTGCGGGAACTCAGAGTCCAAGGGGCTCTTGCCTCCTGCCCACCCCTCCTCCACGCCTAGAATTTCTAGTGGGGAGATGGGCAGGGAGGAGGGGGACTCTGGACAAGTTCCTTCCCTCCTTATCTAATGATCTCATGACTCTGGTTCACAGACCCTAATAATCTTCAAAGCATATCCAGGTGTGGTATGTCTTCTGATCCTCACAACCACCCTGGGAAATAGCACTGACAATTTTCTTACAGATGAAGAATCTACAACAGGTTAAATAATTTACGTGGTCAAGGTCATTCACATGGCCAAGATCATTCAGATAGGTCTCTCCAATCAATGCTGATGCTTCTCCTGCATTCACTCATCACAGCTTACAAAGCATTTCCCAAGGTGTATACCCAGAAGAGGTGAAGGCAGGAATATAAACAGAAACCTGTACACCAATGTTCATTGCAGCACTTTTCACCACAGACAAAAGGTGGAAACAACCCAAATGTCCAGTAACAGATAAACAGATAAACAAAATGTGGTCTATCCATACAATGGAGTATTACTCCACCATAAAGAGAAATGAAGTTCTGATGCATGCCACAACATGGATGAACCTTGAGAACATCATGGTAAGTGAAATATGTAAGTCACAAAAGGACAAATACTGTACAATCTCACTTATATGAAATAAGCAAATATATAGGAACCAAAGATTATTAGTGGTTATCAGGAGTGGAAGGGAGAGGGGAAGAGGGAGTTTTTGTTTGGGGCCATTGAGTTTATGTCAAAGGTGATGGAATAATTTGGAAAAAGATAGCGAGTTGATTGGAAAACTTGAAGAATGTAAACAATGTCACTGAGTCATGCGTGTAGGAATCGTTGCACTGGCATATGCTTTGCTGTGTATACTTTTACCACAGTAAAAAAGTAAAAAGCATTTTCATATCTATTACACCATTTGATGCCTTCCCAAAAATCTACACGGAAATCAGTATTATCTCTTCATGGGTAAAAAAAGGTGAAACTAATGACTTGTCCAAGATGACAAAAACTTGTAATGAACAAAAGAACAATCTCTGGTCTCCGGCTCCTTTGGTCATTCCCCTACCCCCTATCTCTCTTTAAAAAAAAAACAAAACTCTCTTTACATGAGGCTTATACTCCATTTCATTGTCACTTGACTGTCAAAAACGTCATCCCTCAGAGCCAGAACCACCACTTAGCATCAAATACATGCCTACTATGTGCCAGACACTATTCACATTGAGAACACAAAAGTCAACGAGAAACGGTCCCTAGTGGAGTATAAAGCCCAACGGGGTAGACAGACTCATGGACAAACATTATGCTCTAAGCAACTCTTACTGTAACAGAGGCACACACTGGGTGTTCTGGGAATTCAAGGGGGCAGGGAGTTTATTCTGCCTGTCCAGGAAGAGGGTGGGAATGAGGGCGTCCAGTAAGCCTTCAATGAGGGGGTACTGAAGCACTTCTAAATCTTACCCAAACACAGGAGTCAGCTTACACACAACATAAAAACCAAAAAGAGTAAAATGGTTTACCTCTAGCCACTTTAGAGTCATATAAACTATGCATATAGGAAAAAAAGAGAGAGAGAGACACTGAGTATTTATATTGCTGTTTCCTTCTATTCTTGTCACCTTAATTGAAATTGTTCTGAGTCATGCTTATAGTCCTTGACAAGTTTTGGACCGGTAACAGGTAAAAATCTTCAGTAGCCAAGCTGTTTATCTAAATTCATCCCAAAATTTCGGCCACGTTTGGCGTTATATCCTGTGCAAGGCAAATGCTAAGGCTAAATTTAGCAGCAGATGACAAGCATCAGGTCCGGGAGTTTCCGAGAAGCTGGATGAAATCCTTTCTCCTGCTTACTCTAAATCTAAAGCTCCTTTCCTGAAGCCCAGCCTTCTCAAGAGACTGAGGTGTGTGTACAGTCCCTGAGCCACTACTTCCTGCAACTTGAAGATGAGGAAATCAGATGGGCCTGCCTCTGGGTGTCCAGGGGATGCTGGCAGCTCAGGGCAGGCTGCAAGGCTGGGCTTCGTCATTTCCCCGAACTGAGTTCCCAAAACAACGCAGTGATGAAAGAAGGAGGGCAAAACAGCATCCGCGTTACATGTTTACATAGCATCCTGGCTCTGGGTCTTCTCAGGCACGTGGACTTCTGCTAAAGGCCAGACACATGCAAGAGGTCAAGACTGCAAACTTGCCTTTTTCTGAAAACCAAACCAGTTGCCACCAAGTTGATTCCAACTCATAGTGACCCCATGTGTGTCAGAGTAGAACTGTGCTCCATAGGGTTTTCATGGCTGTGATCTTTCAGGAGCAGATCACCAGGCCTTTCTTCTGAGGTGCCTTTAGGTGGGTTCGAACCACCAACCTTTTGATTAGTAGTTGAGTGCTTGACCATTTGCAACACCCACAGACTCCCATCCTTTTTTTTATTGTGCTTGAAGTGAAAGTTTACAATTCAAGTTTCTCATACAAAAAGTTATACACACATTGTTATCTGACCCTAGGTGCTCTCTCTACAATGTGACAGCACACTCCTTCTCTCAATCTTGTATTTCCCATGTCCATTCACCCAGCTCCTGCCCTCCTCTGCCTTCTCATCTTGCCCCCAGACAGGAGCTGCACACACAGTCTCATTTGTCTACTTGAGCTGAGAAGTACACTCCTCACCAGTATCATTTTATGTCTCATAGTCCAGTCTAATCTTTGTCTGAAGAGTTGGCTTCCAGAATGGTTTTAGTTTTGGCCTAAGAGAGAGTCCAGACCTCTGAGGTCCCTCCAGTCTCAGTCAGACCATTAAGTCTCTTCTCTTTACTAGAATTTGAGGTCTGCATCCCACTTTTCTCCTGCTCCATCAGGGATTCTCTGTCGTGTTTCCTGTCAGGAAGTCATTGGCAGTAGCCAGGCACCATCTAGTTCTTCCAGTCTCAGGCTGATTGAGTCCCTGGTCTATGATATGACCCTTTCTTTCTCTTGGGCTCATATTTTCCTTGTGTCTTTGGTGTTCTTCATTCTCCTTTGCTCCAGTTGGGATGAGACCAATTGATGCACCTTAGACAGCAGTTTGCTCATGTTTAAGATCCCAGATGCCACTCACCAAAGTGTCCCACGCCTTTCTGAGGCTGGGTGCAATTTCCAAATGGGGCACCACACAGCCGGTGACAGATAACCTACAGGGAATAGCTGAATTCTTCCCAGCACAGGAAGGATGATTGAAAAGCTGCCTCTAGATTGTTACTTCTCAAAAGCGTCCAGATGTTAATATCTTAAACAGCAGTGTCAATAATCTTCTGGGTTAGCAGTTGCCCTCAAGTCGACTCCAACTCATGACGACCCCATGTGTGTCAGAGTAGAACTGCACTCCACAGGGTTTTCAATGGCTGATTTTTTGGAAGTAGATCACCAGGCCTTTCTTCCAAGGCACCTCTGGGTGGACTCCAACCTCCCAGTTAGCGGCTGAGAGAATTCACCGTTTGCACCACCCAGGATCCAATCTTCTCAGTTCTCTTCTATTAATAAGGCAATTTTTGCCCCCTAGGACACTCAAAAACAGCTTGCTTTTTGAACTTTTTAAAAGATGTGGCGCATAGAATTTTTTTTTTTTTCCTGTAACGTTTCCTGAGCTGGGACTGAGGCAGGAGCATTTGCTCACCGGCAGTCTAGAAGGTATCATTCCCTCATTCTTACCGCCTTACTGGCCTCTTGAGGGTTATACTCACACAGACCAGTAATCTAATTTCCATCTGGTCAACCTCCAGGAGCTATTTTGGGGTTGGCCTGCATTTAATTCACTTTTCCTGCCAGCAAAGACTCAGCCCCTCTGCTCTTCTGGGACTCTTTCCTCTAAGGAAACTTTTGAAAAATACAGACTTCCTGTAGGACAGGAGTCAGCACGCATCTTAGCTCGGAGTGCTGCCAGGAGGTGCTAAGTACCACCCTCCATGCCACTGGGAGTGACAGCAAAGGTCAGAGCTGGCCTCCCCATTCTCACCTCTCACCGCCTCCACGCCCTTTGCTTCTGTCCCAGCCGTTTTTCCATCCCACAATATCCTGACTGCGCTAGCTAAGTGTCTGGTCCTTTGCTCGTGTTTTACTCTGAGCCTGGAGTGTACGTGCATTGGTCTGGCTAACTCCCGCTGGTCCCTTAGGTCTCTTCATCCCCCAGACGTCAGGGTTACCAGGGGCGGGAGGGAGAGAAAGGGGATCATTGATAAGGAAGCAATGAGTTACTGTCTACGGTGATGGGAAATTTGGCAACAGTTATTTAGGAGGGTGGAATCCCTGGGTAGTGCAAATGATCAAGAGCTCAGCTACTAACCAAAAGGTTGGTAGTTTAAACTCACCCGGGGGTGCCTCAAAGAAAAGCTGGTGATCTACTTCCAAAAGCCACAGCCTTGAAAACCCTACGGAGCGGTTCTACTCTATACACATGGGGTTGCCATGAGTTGGCAAGGGTTGCATAACGTGATTAATATGATCAATCTCAGTAAATTGTACGTGTGAAAACCGTTAAATTGGCAAATACATTATACATATTTTTACAATTAAAAAAAAAAAAGATCTCAAAGGGACTCCTCCGGGGTCCTTCTTTGGAATCCACTCACCACAGCACCTATCACCTGGTGTAGAGCTGGCCACTACGCCTGTCCCTGTCCATCCTCCACGCCTGAAACCAGACCAGAAGGCCCACGGGCGTAAGCACTGTGGTTTGTTAGTCTTTGCATTGGGCCAGGCAGATGGTGGGTATTCCGCATGCTTCTGCTGAAATGAATTTAATTTAATTGAGCTAGAAAAGTGCTAGGTGGGCAAGATAAGAAGAAAGGGAGGAAGATTAGAGAAAAGTGAGAGGAGACCTCTGGACTCTTCCTCAACTATCATGCTTGACTTTGTACGTGGATTAACACAGAGCCGTAAAGACTCAGTCAGAAGGGATGATGTCATCTCTAACCTCCACTGCCTCAGGAAAGGGTTCCAGACTCCAGTGCGTTCAGGGGCCAGCAGGTAGCATCAATGTGAGGACATGGGCCAAATAGTAAACAACAGGGAGCAGCAGAACCATGGAAACAGTGTAGAGAGAGCCTCTTCTGACCAAAACTTTCAAATTCCAACCGTGGG
Organism: Loxodonta africana; assembly: GCF_030014295.1. NCBI lineage: Eukaryota > Metazoa > Chordata > Mammalia > Proboscidea > Elephantidae > Loxodonta > Loxodonta africana. Next base: position 63,506,327 of record NC_087358.1, read on the forward strand.
ACCAGCACACCCCACCTGAGGGTCTGAGTCAGGCTCAGAGGCCAGATGGAAGACTGCAGCTCTACACAGCATTCCAAAGGAGTCCAGGCAGGAAAGACAGGCACCCCTCCCTCACTTTTCTATACCTTACCTATTTATATGAATAATGCACCTGAAGATGTTATATATAGCACTATCATAACTACATCTAACCACCTTTTGTCACTGAGGGCCCCTTACTCGGTTGAACCCAACTGGATTCGTGCCACCCAGTAAGTCTATTGAGACAGCCTGGAGTCACACAAGCAAATTTATTTTGCCAGCAGCTAGCAAAATGAGACAGTAAGGGCTAGAACCTTCACAGAGACTACTGTCTCACTGATTTGCCTAAGAGCCAAGTATTTAAGGGTTTCAACAAGGTGGGGAGGAGGGGCTTTTGATGTTTATTCATGAGGTTCTGGGGGGAAGGGCAGAGGTTTCTGAGAAGGGGTTGGGTTATGTAAATACAGATGTGCAAATAGGATTTCTTCAAGATGGAAGTCCTTCAGTTTCCCTTGACATAACTCATTATGGGATGTGAGGCAGGTGCACTGGGTCCCTTTGTCACTTCGCCGCTTTTGGTGGGCATGGAAAGGACAAACAGTGGTTGCTTTTACTTCTTTTGCACACACTCTGCTCCTGTGGAGTCCTGCAAGATCTACATTAAAAGTTTATTTGCAATATTTCAGTTCGTAACACCCCTCAGCAGGTACCTCTTGCTCACAGGGGCCCGTGTGTTCTGTTCTGATCTCCAAGGGATGGGTCAGGTTGTTTACTCCACTCTCTGCCCTGCTTGTCTTCTCCTCCTCAACCCCCCGCCCCCAGCCTATGCGCAAAAAGAGGGAAAGGTGGGGGAAGCTTAACCGGCCCTGCTCTAACCTAGTCCTGTCTCTATTTACCACATTGTTTCTAGGGAAAAAGGCATGTCAAGTTCAAACTCCAAATGTGTGGAATGCCTCAGCATCCTATCTTTTTTTTTTTTTTTGGTGAAGTACGCAGCTAAAGATACACTATTTCACCATTTCTACATGCACAATTTGGTGACATTTATTACATGCCTCAAGTTGTGCTACCATCTTGCTATCCTTTTCCAAATTATTCTACCACCATTAACTTAAACTCTCTGCCTCCTAACCTTCCCATCCAGTCTTTCGAGTTGTCATTGTCAATTTGATCTCACATGGATAATTCTTTAAAAGAGCACAATGCTCAAAGCAGACATAATTTACTAATCAGGATAAGGTATTTTTTGGTTCAAAGAAGACTTCAGGGAATAGTTTTGGTTTAAGGTTTAACATGCTATCTTTTGGTGATGCCGATGTCCATGGTACCAACATCTGAGGTAAGGGACTCCATCAGGGAGGCAAAGAGAGTACTCTTGGGCATGAGTAGCTTATTGTCTCTCTAATCTTCTATTTGACATTCAATACCCATGGTGGACCCATATTTGACTTCCCAGCCCTACCAAAGTGTATAGAGGGGCCACATGGTCTCCAGCTCTTTGGCCTCTGTGTGTTATGATTTGCTCTTTGCCTCATCTTCTTATCCTTTGGACCTCGGCTTTCCTTGGCCCCACTGCAGCCAGGTTAGTGTACTCTCCAAATGCTCCTAGAGCACCACGCGCATCCCCTAATGTAGCCCTGAATCACCCTGGATTATGATCACCGTTTAAGTGGTCAGCACCTCCACAAGACTGCCAGGACCAAGATAGGGTCTGACTTCATCAAAATTACACTCTCAACACCAGCCCGGTGTCATGTACTTCATGCTTAGCCTTGAGGAAATGAGCTTGTGAGGAGCAAGTCCTGCAGACAAGCCAGGCAGCCATGGTTTTCTCCATTCCTCTCCCTGCTGGCATCTTTAGTCCTCAGAAAAACCCACCATCGCCACTGAGGCCTGCTGTTTGTTAGGAAGGTGTCATGGATTGAATTGTGTTCCCCCAAAATGTGGAGACTTGGTTAGGCCATGATTACCAGTATTGTGTGGCTGACCTCCATTTTGTGATTGTAATTTTATGTTAAAAGAGGATTATCGTGGGATTGTAACACCACCCTTACCCAGGTCACATCTCTGATCCAATGTAAAAGGAGTTTCCCTGGGGTGTGGCCTGCACCACCTTTTATCTCTCAAGAGATAAAATGGAAAGGGAAGCGAGCAAAGAGGGGGACCTCATACCAGCAAGAAAGCAGTGCCGGGAGCAGAGCGTGTCCTTTGGACCTGAGGTTCCTGCACTGAGATGTTCCCAGACCAAGGGGAGACTGATGAGAAGGACCTTCCTCCAGAGCCAACAGAGAAAACCTTCCCCTGGAGCTGGTGCCCTGAATTCAGCCCTCTAGCCTACTGGACTGTGAGAGAATAAACTTCTCTTTGTTAGAGCCATACACTTGTGGTATTTCTGTTATAGCAGCACTAGATGACTGAGACACAAGGTTAAAAAGTTACAATTCTGGGCTAATCACCCTACCTCCTCAGGAAGTTATTGGGAACATGAAGTAGTAGGATGTTTGTTAAAGTGGAGTTAAAAAGATACAATTAATCACTTAAAATCCAAAAACCAAATCCATTGCCATGGAGTTGATTTCGAGTCATTACAACCCTATAAAACAGAGTAGAGCTGCCCCGATAGGGTTTCCAAGGCTGTAGTCTTTACAGGAGCAGACTGCCTGCCACATCTTTCTCCCACAGAGTGGCTGGTGGGTTTGAACCACCAACCTTTTGGTTAGTAGTCAAGCACTTAACCACTCGTGCCACCCAGGCTCCTTAGTCACTTAGGCTGGAGGTATAAAATAGCTGGGAGAGGAAGTTTTCTTAGTCTCCTCAGCTATGGCACAGGTGGGGCATGCATAGCATAAGCTTACAGTCCACCTAAGTGAACCTACCTGGCCGGGGGAGACTTGCAGTAGGTTAGGGTCCCATTTAAGCACGTCACTCATGGCACAAAGTGGGATGTGCAAGGAAGAGTCATCACCTCTACCCAGACAGCTTTTGAGGGGGGAGTGCTCATTATGGAACTTTCCCTGTTGTATGTGGTGTGATTCTTGGAAGTAATAAAAGCTACTTTCCATGTGCAAACGTGCATTCAGGCTCTGGTGGGAAGGATGTGGTATTTATGGAGCAATCCGTATTAGTTATCGGTGCCCTTTTTCTAATGGTGTCTTGGCTTCCTAGGAATCGGGTACAATGTATGAACACCACGCAGATTTCGAGTGCTGTCTTACAGTTATGGCGTGGTCCAGAGGGACATGTCCTACAGAGCCAATGGAGCAATGAATGAATAAATGAACAAATGGATGAAGCAACATTTCCAGCTAAATTACTGCTCAGATATTCTGAAATGGGGCACATAACACACTAGCCCTCAAGTTGTTGTTAGTTGCCATCGAATTGGCACTCATGGCAACCTCATGCACAATGGAATGAGACCATTGTGGTCCATAGGATATTCACTGGCTGATTTTCAGAAGTAGATTGCCAGGAATTTCTTCCTAATTTGTATTAGTCTAGAAGCTCCCAAAACCTGTCCAACATCACACCAACATGTAAGCCTCCACTGGCAGATAGTAATTGCTTGTACATGAGGTGCATTGGCTAGGATCGAACCCAGGTCTCCTGCATGGAAGTCGGGAATTCTATCACTGAACCATCACTGCTCCCTCAAAGGACAGAGGTAAGTCTTGAATCTGAAACTTCCCATATCTGCACATTCAACATACATTTAATCTTCAATAGCCCCCATGAGGCGGGTTCTTATATTTTTCTTTCACAGAGAAGTAAATTGAAGATCAGAAATATTGGACATTCTGCCCAATATCACACAGCTAGCAAAAGGGTGGGCCCCGAATTTCAACCCAGGTCCACTGACTGCCAAAGATGTGCTTTTCCATACCAGGCTTATGCTGCTGAATCACACTTTTAGAGCAAGTGGACTCCCAGATCAGATTCTGGTCACAACTGTTACGATTAGGCAAGCTGGTCTTTAACCTCAGGCAGAGCCTTCACTACACTAGGCTGTGGTATCAGAGTAGACTTTATGCAGCACTGGGCATCCCCTCCCCATCCCCAGCATCATGGCCCTACCCCCCCGCAATAACAATTCTCATTTAGCACATGTTTAAAATCATTGAAGAACAACCTCAATCCACATGCCCAAACCTTCCTAACAAATAGTCAGGGAATATTGTGATCATATTTTTATAAATATAAGTGTGAGTGTTAATGAGTCAGGATTAGAGGTGATTATAAGGCAGGATGAAATCTACAGGATTAGATTTATCTTGAGTCAATCTCTTTTGAGATATAAAAGAGAATCAAGCAGAGTGGATAGGGATCTCACTACCACCAAGCAAGAAGAGCCAGGGTACCTGAGATGAGAAGCTCCTAGACCAGGTGAAGACTGATGACAAGGACCTTCCTCGAGAGCTAATAGAGAGAGAAAGCCTTCCCCTGGAGCTTGCACCCTGAATTTGGTCTTCTAGCCTCCTGAACTGTGAGAGACTAAATTTCTGTTTGTTAAAGTCATCCACTTATGATATTTTTGTTATAGCAGCACTACATAACTAAGACAAAATCTGGTAGCAGAAGAGTGGTGTGCTGCTCTAAGAGATATCTATAATGTAGAAGCAGTTTTGGAATTGAGTAACAGGTAAAGGCTGGAAAAGTTTTAAATAGGCTAGGAGAGTTTTAAAGTGCCTAACATTAAAAGCTTAGATTGACTTGAAAAGGCTGCTGGTGGAATTATGGGCATCAAAGACAATTCTGGTGAAGGACACAGAAGGGAGGGAGGAGAGCTGTAACACTGGAGATGGCAAAGACAATGATGAGCAGCAGCAGAGAAACAGCAGCAGGAGACCAGCACGAAACAGCACTGATGACAACCCATGGAGTGACAGAGCTGAGTGCTTTGCAAAGGAGGCTTCCTGGAGGAGTGGGGTCCCTTTGGGCACTTATCAGCAGAGCTACGCTTGCTGGCCCATGGAGCAAGAGAGCTGAGCACCTTCCAACCGAAGTTTAGTGGCAGAGTGCAGAGTAGGATGCCTCCAGGCACTTAGCAGTGAAGCTAAAGAGCTTCAGAACACTTGCCCCAGCAGGGAAGACACACATAGCAAGGCCTGAGGGGCTGAGAGGCCAAGGAACCAGGAAGCAGAAGCTGAAGAGACAAGTAACACAGAAAGCAGAGCTGCCTCAGTCTCAAAGGGTAGAGCCATGACCATTGGGGTATAAAAGTGTGGAGCCATGGCCTCTGGGGATGCAAAGGGTGGGGCCACAGCCTCCTAGGTTTCAAAGAGTCAGATCTTCACCACTCAGTTCTGGAGTGTGGGGCTGCTGTTCAGGAATGCCAATGGAATGGGTCCGTATCCACTGCCCAAAGCTGAGGGGGTAGAGATGCCATGCCCAAGGGGCAAAACAACAGCCTGCTGGGCCCGAGTGTGTAGGCTCACCACTCAGATGAATTAGGAGAATGGGACCTCCCAAAACTGAGGGAACAGAATTGCCATTCCAGTGGGCCTGGCAGGGAGAGCTGAAGCCCAGGATTGGAGGCCCTCCACCCAGAATCTGCAGAGTGTGCTCAACACCCAGAATCTGAAGGTTAGGGCTATTGCCTAAATGGTCTTAGAGAACAGGGGATCATTTTCAAGCCTTAAGAGCTAGGTAATGTGTTCTGACTTGCTTGGTGCCCCTTATCCCTTCTTTCCCTCCAATTTCTCCGATTTGTAATGGAAATGTCTTCATTGTGCCTGTTCCACCATTGGAGTTTGGAAGCAAATAACTTGCATCTGGATTTCACAGATGAAGAGGAATGTTGCCCCAGGGTGGAATTTGGACTTGGAGTTGATTTAGGATGATATGATGGGGTGAAAGTGTTTTACATGTGTCAAGGACATGAATTTTTGGGCACCAAAGGGCGGAATGTCATGGATTGACTTGTGTCTCCCAAAAATGTGCATCAACTTGGCTAGGCCATGATTACCAGTATTGTGTGATTGTCCCTCATTTTGTGATCTGATACAATTACCCTATGTGTTGTAAATTCTAACCTCTATGATGTTAATGAGAAAGGATTAGAGGCAGTTATGAGGCAGGACTCAACCTACAGGATTAGGTTGTATCTTGAGTTAATCTCCTTTGAGTTATAAAAAAGAATCGAGCAGAGCAGATATGGAGCTCATTACCATCAAGCAAAAAGAGGCAGGTGCACACGCATCTTTTGGACCAGGGGTCCCTGCGCTGAGAAGCTCCTGGATCTGGGAACATTGGTGAAAAGGACCTTTTCCCAGGGCCAACAGAGAGAGAAAGCCTTCTCCTGGAGCTGGAGCCCTGAATTTGAGCTTCTAGCCTCCTAAACTGTGAGAGAATAAATTTCTGTTTGCTAAGCCATCCACTTGTGGCATTTCTGTTATAGCAGCACTGTCTTACAACTAAGACAGTGAGTGAGGGAGACAGAGAGACAGGAAACAAGAGTGACAGGTAGAGAAAATAGAGCTATATACATACAGGCTCTTAAAATATATAATTTGTTAGACGTTTAATAAAGACACACATAGCTAAGAGGACAGAACAAGAAGGAAGAAGCTCTCTGGTGTATATGAGCCTTATAAAATCATTGACTAAACTAATCCATAAAGTCACATGGTATTAAGTTACAAGTAGTTTAACTATGACAGTATGAGTCAACTACTACATATTATGTTCTGTTTTAACTCTGAAGACTAAGATGATTCAGGCTAAACACATCATTTTCCAACTGATCTAAAATCAAATCTCCATGCAAGAAAAGAGTATCAGTAGACTGCAACCAAAAATGGCAGCCAATCTTTATGTGATTCCATGTGGGGATCTATAGAACCCTGAGTGGGCTTCATGAAAAGGCCTCAGGCAGCTGCTCACACTTAGGGATACAGCCCTTGAAAACAGGCCAACAGAACTCGCAGACAAAGCAGACCAGATCTTTCCAGAACTCAGCTCTTCTGCACAGTGACACAGAAATTGGACAAAAGCTGGCCTACTGCAAATGAAAATTTTACCATGCTTATGGAAATAGTGGAGTCCTTGAGTGGCACAAACAGTTAACATTCTCAGCCATTAACAGAAAGTTTGGAGATTCAAATCCACCCAGTGGCACTGTGGAAGAAAGGCCTGGTGATCTACTTCTCAAAACCAGCCAATGAAAATTCCCTGGGTCACAACAGTCTGATCTTCAACCAATCATGAGGATGGTGCAGGACCAGGCAGGGTTTTGTTCCACTGTGCATGGAGACACCAGTTGGAGGCCAAATCTACGGCACCTAATAGCACCAACAATGGCATTTGTCACACTGTCCTGCAGCCTATTCAGATGCTCATGTCATCCCCAATGAGACTACAAGCTCACGAAAGACAGAAACTACATTTTATTCATCTTAGTATTGACAGTGCCTAAAACCATGGCTCATGGTGTCACATAAAAGGTATTCAGTAAATATTTGCCAAATGAAGGGATAGTGTGAGGGTGTGATGTCTCCATGACACTTGTCATGGAATGTTAACCAGAAATAACCCCTAAGTCCCACTGCCATCTGGAACATGAATGATTTCACAAACAAAGTGCCTGGGTGTCGGTGTTTTTATCCCAAGTGGGAATCAAGTTTCAATGTGGCTCCCACTCAGAAAGTAACCTTCTGTTTAAAGGGTTCAAGAGGCCCCTCCTACTAAATGGGCAGGCTCCCCAAAAAAGAAAAGATAAATGAGCGGGTTCCCTGGGTGATACAACAGTTAACATGCTTAGCTGCTAACCAAAACGTTGGAGGTTCCAATCCACCTAGAGGGGCCTCAGAAGGAAGGCCTAGCAATCTATTTCCAAAAAATCAGCCACTGAAAACCCTATGGAGCATAGTTCTACTCTGAATGCACAGGGGGCCACGATGAGTCGAATCCACTCAACAGCAACTGGAGAGACACAGGCAGAATCCTCATCTCAACAGAGAGAGCAGATGGAGGGCTGAGTGGATGCCTTGTTGTTGTTGTTAGGTGTCATTGAGTCAGTTCCCACTTATAGCGACCCTATAGGACAGAGTAGAACTGCTCCATAGGGTTTCCAAGGAGCAGCTGGTGGATTTGAACCGCTGACCTTTCTGGTTAGCAGCTGAGCTCTTAACCACTACACCACCAGCGGATGCATTAGAAAGAGACAAAAGAGCTGTGAGCGTGAGCCCATGGACAAAAACAAGCCTCGGGTTAATAAGCAAAACAAGAAAGCAACAGTTTGTAGGATGTTTTCAAGGGAAGCCAAACTCCATAAAAACCGCTTGAGCAGAATTATATTTAAAGTGAAATCCAAGCCTTTGCTGATGTAAAGCCTAAAAGTTTTCCATACATAAAACCAGTCTCCCAAACAAAAGCAGCAGCCAGTCCAGCACAGACACGGGGCGACAAGAAGGGTGTGAGACGTGGGAGAGGCTCAGCTGAGCCCCAGAGAAGAGGCTAAGAAGTCCAAGCACCGGTTTTTCATGAACACAAACAGGAAGCTGATATTATTTGTATTCGTAGATATTTTTATGGATTTATATTGCAGACGATGGATAGAATTCCTGAATGTAAATTCATTCTCAATAAATCATTATATTGTCTTCAGGAAGTCCTGAGTTAAAGAATCCCTCTGGCGTGATCTAATATAGATAAGAGCCTATAGACCCCTGTCTTAGTCATCAAGCGCTGCTATAACAAATACTGCCAATGGATGGCTTCAACAAAGAGAAATTTACTCTCTCACAGTCTAGTAGGCAACAAGTCCAAATTCAGGGCATTGGCTCCAGGGGAAGGCTTCCTCTCTCTGTTGGCTCTGCAGGAAGGTCCTTGTCATCAATTTCCCCTGGTCAAGAAGCTTTGCAGATGCAGGTACCCTGGGTCCAAAGAGTGCACTCTGCTCCCGGTGCTGCTTTCTTGGTGGTATGAGGTCCCCATGTCTCTCTGCTCGCTTCTATCTTTTATATCTCAAAAGAGATTGGCTTAAGACACTATCTAATCTTGTAGACCTCATCAATATAACTGCCACTAATCCAGCTCATTAACGTTGTAGTGATAGGATATACAACACACAGGGAAATCACATCAGATGACAAAAGGGTAGACAGTCATATCCTACTGGGAATCATGACCTACCCAAGTTGACAGATATTTTTAGGGGGCACAATTCAATGCACGACAATCCCCCTAACAACTGGGATTGCTAGAGCTTCTCACAGTGAGTGCTGAAGGTCCTTCTAAAGAGAAGGTTATCATGGACTGTCAGTGTTACTATTAATTTACATTATTATAATGCTACTGAAAAATATAACAACACAAATTTAGGAATAAACCCTTCACATCTAGAGCTCTTATATAACTATAAAAGCAACATAAGAGGCATGCATTGCTTCAGAGAGGTACTGAGTTTCTATGAAAAATGATGAAAAAATTAGAAACAGATAGTAGTGATGGTTGCCCGGCACGGTGAACGTAATTAACGTCACTAAGTTGTATACGGGCCTAATTAATTCAGAGCTATTGTGGGTTCAATTCCAGGACACCACAATAAAGAAAGTCAAACAAATTTTTTTTTTTTGGGGGGGTGGTTTCCCGGAGTATATAAAAGTTATATTTACACTCTACTGTAGCCTATGGTGGCGTAGTGGTTAAGTGCTACGGCGCTAACCAAAGGGTCGGCTGTTCAAATCCTCCAGGCATTCCTTGGAAACTCTACGGGGCAGTTCTACTCTGTCCTATAGGGTCGCTATGAGTCAGAATTGACTCAACAGTAATGGGTGTAATGGGTAGCCTATTAAGTGTGTAAATAGCATTATGTCTAAAAAAGCAATGCACATACCTTAATTAAAAAATACTTTATTGTTAAAAATGCTAACCATCATCCGAGCCTTAAGTGAGTCGTAATCTTTTTACTGGTGGAGGGTCTTTCCTCAGTGATGATGGTTGCTGACTGATCACAGTGGTGGCTGCTGAAGGTTGGGGTGGCCATGGTAATTTCTTAAAATAAGTCAGCAATGAAGTTTGCCGCATCGATTGACTCTTCCTGTCATAAAAGATTTCTCTGTAACACGTGATGCTGTTTGATAGCATTTTACCCATGGTAGAAATTCTTTAAAAATTGAAGTCAATCCTCTCAAATGTTGCCACTTCTTTATCAACTAAGTTTATGTAATATTCTAAATTCCTTTGTTGTCATTTCAATAATACTCACCTCACCTTCACCAGGAGTAGATTCCGTCTCAAGAACCCACTTTCTGCTCATCCATAAGAAGCAATTCCTCGTCTGTTAAAGTTTTCTCATGAGATTGCAGCAATTCAGTCACATCTTCAGGCTCCACTTCTAATTCTAGTTCTCTTTCAGTTTCTACCACATCTGAAGTTACTTCCTCCACTGAAGTCTTGAGCCCCTCAAAGTCATCCATGAAGGATGGAATCAACTTCTACACTCCTGTTAATGTTGATATTTTGACCTCCTCCCATGAATCACGAATGTTCCTTTTTTTTTTTTTAATTTTTATCATGCCTTAAGTGAAAGTTTACGAACCAAGTCAGTTTCTCATACAAAAACTTAAATACACCTTGCTATATGCTCCTAGTTGCTCTCCCTCTATTGAGACAGCACACTCCTTCCCTCCACTCTCTATTTTCATCTCCATTCAGCCAGCTTCTGACCCCCTCTGCCCTCTCATCTCTTCTCCAGACAGAAGCTGCCCACATAGTCTTATGTGTCCACTTGATCCAAGAAGCTCATTCTTCAACAGTCTCATTTCCTATCCCATATTCCAATCCAATCCCTGTCTGAAGAGTTGGCTTTGGGAATGGTTCCTGTCTTGGGCTAATAGAAGGTCTGGGGACCATGACCTCTGGGGTCCTTCTAGTCTCAGTCGGAACATTAAGTCTGGTCTTTTTACGAGAATTGGAGGTTTGCATCCCACTGCTCTCCTGCTCCCTCAGGGGTTCTCTGTTGTGTTCCCTGTCAGGGCAGTCATCAGTTGTAGCCGGGCACCATCTAGTTCTTCTGGTCTCAGGCTGATGTCATCTCTGGCTTATGTTGCCCTTTCTGTCTCTTGGCCTATAATTACCTTGTGTCTTTGGTGTTCTTCATTCTCCTTTGGTCCAGGTGGGTTGAAACCAATTGATGCATCTTAGATGGACGCTTGCTAGCGTTTAAGACCCCAGGAGCCATTCTCCAAAGTGGGATGCAGAATGCTTAATAGGTTTTATTATGCCAGTTGACTTAGATGTCCCCTGAAACCATGGTTCCCAAACTCCCGCCCCTGCTACACTGGCCTTCGAAGCATTCAGTTTACTCAGGAAATTTTTTTCCTTTTGGTTTAGTCCAGTTGTGCTGCCCTCTCCTGTATTGTGTGTTGTCTTTCCCTTTACCTAAAATAGTTCTTATCTACTATCTAATTAATTAGTGAAAGCCGCTCTCCCTCCCTCCCTCCCTGCTCTCGTAGCCATCAAATAATATTTTCTTCTCTGTTTAAACTATTTTTTGAGTTCATAAAATAGTGGTCTCATACAATATTTATCCTTTTGCTACCAATTAATTTCACTTAGCATAATGCCTTCCAGATTCCTCCATGTTATGAAATGTTTCACAGATTCGTCATTGTTCTTTCTTGATGTGTAGTATTCCATTGTATGAATGTACTGTAATTTATTCATCCATTCATCTGTTGATGGGCACCTTGGTTGCTTCCATCTTTTTGCTATTGTAAACAATGTGGAATGAACATGGGTGTGCATATATCTATTCGTGTGACAGCTCTTCTCTAGAATGTATTCCAAGGAGTGGGATTGCTGGATCGTATGGTAGTTCTCTTTCTAGTTTTTTAAGGAAGCACCAAATCCATTTCCAAAGTGGTTGTACCATTTGACATTCCCACCAGCAGTGAGTAAGTGTTCCAGTCTCTCCACAACCTCTCCAACATTTATTATTTTGTATTTTTTGGATTAATGCCAGCCTTAGAGTTATATGCAATCTCATTGTAGTTTTGATTTGCATTTCTTTAATGGCTAACGATCACGAGCATTTCCTCATGTATCTGTTAGCCACCTGAATATCTTCTTTAGTAAAGTGTCTGTTCATATCCTTTGCCCATTTTTTAATTGGGTTATTTGTCTTTTTGTAGTTAAGTATTTGCAGTATCATGTAGATTTTAGAGATCAGATGCTGATCGGAAATCTCATAACTAAAAACTTTTTCCCAGTCTATAGGTAATCTTTTTACTCTTTTGGTGAAGTAGGTGTTTGATTTTTAGGAGCTCCCATGTATCTGGTTTCTCTTCTGCATTGTTAGTTGTGTTTTATATACTGTTTATGCCATGTATTAGGGCTAGCATTGTCTCTATTTTTTCTTCCATGATCTTTATCATTTTAGATTTTATATTTAGGTCTTTGATCCATTTTGAGTTAGTTTTTGTGCATGGTGTGAAGTATGGGTCTAGTTTCATTTTTTTGCAGATGGATATCCAGTCATGCCAGCTCCATTTGTTAAAAAGACTGTCTTTTCCCCATTTAACTGACTTTGGGCCTTTGTCAAATATCAGCTGCTCATATGTGGATGGATTTATGTCTGGATTCTCATTCTGTTCCATTGGTCTATGTATCTGTTGTTGTACCAGTACCAGGCTGTTTTGACTACTGTGGTGGTATAATAGATTCTAAAAACAGGTAGAGTGAGGCCTCCCACTTTGTTCTTCTTTTTCAGTAATGCTTTACTTATCCAGGGCCTCTTTCCCTTCCATATGAAGTTGGTGATTTGTTTCTCCATCGCATTAAAAAATGTCGTTGGAATTTGGATCAGAATTGCATTGTATCTATAGATGGCTTTTGGTAGAATAGACATTTTTACAATGTTAAGTCTTCCTATCCGTGAGCAAGGTATGTTTTTCCACAGATGTAAGTCTTTTTTGGTTTCTTGCAGTAGTGTTCTGTAGTTTTCTTTGGGTAAGTCTTTCACTTCTCTGGTAGGATTTGTTCCTAAGTATTTTATCTTCTTGGGGGCTACTGTAAATGGTATTGATTTGGTGATTTCCTCCTCGATGTCCTTTTTGCTGGTGTAGAGGAATGCAACTGATTTTTGTAGGTTTATCTTATATCCCAATACTCTGCTGAACTCATCTATTAGTATCAGTAGTTTTCTGGAGGATTCCTTAGGGTTTTCTGTATATAAGATCATGTCATCTGCAAACAGAGATACCTTTATTTCTTCCTTACCAATCTGGATGCCCTTTATTTCTTTATCTAGCCTAACTGCTCTGGCTAGGACCTCGAGCACAATGTTGAATAAGAGCGGCGATAAAGGCCATCCTTGTCTGGTTCCTGATCTCAAGGAGAATGCTGTTAGAATCTCTCCATTTAGGATGAGATTGGCTATTGGCTTTGTATGAATGCCCTTTATTATGTAGAGGAATTTTCCTTCTATTCCTATTTTGTTGAGAGTTTTTATCACGAATGGATGTCGAACTTTGCAAATGCCTTTTCTGCATCAATTGCTAAAATCATGTGGTTCTTGTGTTTTGTTTTATTTATATGATGGATTACATTGATTGTTTTTCTAATGTTGAACCATCCCTGCATACCTGGTATGAATCCCACTTGGTCATGGTGAATTATTTTTTTGGTATGTTGGTGAATTCTATTGGCTAGAATTTTGTTGAGGATTTTTGCATCAAAGTTCATGATAGATATAGGTCTGTAATTTTCTTTTTTTGAGGTATCTTTACCTGGTTTTGGTACCAGGGATATTCTGGCTTCATAGAATGAGTTTGGGAGTATTCCATCCTTTTCTATGCTCTGAAATACCTTTAGTAGTAGTGGTGTTAACTCTTCTCTGAAAGTTTGGTAGAACTCTGCAGTGAAGCTGTCCAGGCCAGTGTTTTTTTTTTGTTGTTGGGAGTTTTTTAATTACCTTTTCAATGTCTTCTTTTGTTATGGGTTTATTTAGTTGTTCTACCTCTGTTTGTGTTACCTCTGTGTTAGTTTATGTACGAAGTATATTTGTAGAAATTCATCAATTTCTTGTAGGCTTTCAAATATGTTAGAATATAATTTTTTATAGTAATCTGATGTAATCCTTTTAATTTCAGTTGGGTCTGTTGTAATATCGCCCATTTCATTTCTTATTCAGGTTATTTGCTTCCTCACCTGTTTTTCTTTTGTCAGTTTGGCCACTGGTTTATCAATTTTGTTGATTTTTTCAAAGAACCAGCTTTTGCTCTTGTTAACTCTTTCAATTGGTTTTCTGTTTTCTATTTCATTTAACTCTGCTCTCATTTTTATTATTTGTTTTCTTCTGGTGCCTGAGGGTTTCTTTTGTTGCTGTCTTTCTATTTGTTCAAGTTGTAGGGATAATTCTTTGATTTTGGCCCTTTCTTTTTGTATGTGTGCGTTTATTGGCATAAGTTGACCTCTGAGCACTGCTATGGCTGTGTTCCTAAGGTTCTGATAGGAATTATTTTCATTCCTGTTGGATTCTATGAATTTCTTTATTCTACCCCTAATGTCTTCTATAACCCAGTTGTTTTTGAGCTGGGTATTGTTCTGTTCCCAAGTGTTTGACTTCTTTTCCCTGCTTTTTCTGTTACTGATTTCTACTTTTATGGTCTTATGGCCAGAGAAGATGCTTTGTAATATTTCGATGTTTTGCATTCTGCTAAGGCTTGCTTTATGACCTAATATGTGGTCTATCCTAGAGAATGTTCCATGTGCACTAGAAAAGAAAATATACTTGTATGCTGTTGGGTGGGTTGTTCTGTATATGTCTATGAGGTCAAGTTGGTTGATTGTGGCATTTAGATCTTCCATGTCTTTATTGAGCTTCTTTCTGGATGTTCTGTCCTTCACTGAAATTGGTGTGTTGAAGTCTCCTACTGTAATTGTGGAGCTGTCTATCTCACTTTTCAGTGCTATTAGAGTTTCTGTTATGTATCTTGCAGCCCTGTCATTGGGTGCATAAATATTTAATATGGTTATATTCTCCTGCTATATTGTCCCTTTAATCATTTTATAGTGTCCTTCCTTATCCTTTGTGGTGGACTTAACTTTAAAATCTATTTTGTCGGAAATTAATATTGCCACTCCTGCTCTTTTTTGATTGTTGTTTGCTTGATATATTTTTTTCCATCCTTTGAGTTTTGGTTTGTGTCTCTAAGTATAAGGTGTGTCTCTTATAGGCAGCATATAGACAGATCATGTTTTTTAATCCATTCTTCCACTCTCTGTCTCTTTATTGGTGCATTTAGTCCATTTACATTCAGTGTAATTATGGATAGGTATGAATTTGATGTTGTTGTTTTGATGTCTTTTTTTGTGTGTTGTTGACAGTGTCTTTTTCTCACTTAATTTTTTGTGCTGAGTAGTTTACGTATTGTCTTTTCCTCTTATTCGTTGTAGTTGATTTTGTTTCTGCTGCGTCTTATTTTTTTCTTGTATTTTATTTTGATGAATAGGATTGCTAGTCTCCTTGTGGTTACCTTAATATTTACCCCTATTTTTCTAAGTTTAAAATAGAACTTTATATCGACTTGTCTTCCTCTCCATACGAACAATCTATGACTACATTTCTTAGTCCTTCTTTATTGTTTTAATGTTGTCTTCTTTTACGTAATGATATTGCTGTTTCCCTGTTTGGGGCGTTTTTTTAATTTTGATTTATTTTTGTGATTTCCCTATCTTGGATGACATCTGATCGCTCTATCCAGTGTTCTAGCCTTGGGTTGATACCTGATATTATTGATTTTCTAACCAGAGAACTCCCTTTAGTACTTTTTATAGTTTTGGTTTGGTTTTTACAAATTCCCTAAACTTCTGTGTATCTGGAAATGTCCTAATTTCACCTTCATATTTGAGAGACAGTGTTGCTGGATATGATTCTTGGCTGGCAATTTTTTTCCTTCAGTACTTTATATAAGTCATCCCACTGCCTTCTTACCTGCATGGTTTATGCTAAATAGTCCAAGCTTATTCTTATTGACTATCCTTTGTTGGTGACTTTTTATTTATCCCTAACTGCTCTTAAAAATCTGTTCATCTTTGGTTTTGGCAAGTTTGATTATGTCTTGGTGACTTTTCTTTTAAGATCTACTTTATGTGGAGTTCGATGAGCATCTTGGATAGATATCTTCTCATCTTTCATGATATCAGGGAACTTTTCTGCGAACAAATATTCAACAATTCTCTCTGTATTTTCTATTATCCCTCCCTGTTCTGGTACTCCAATCACTCATAGGTTATTTCTCTTGATATAATCCCACATAATTCTTACGGTTTCTTCATTTTTTTTTTTTAATTCTTTTATCTGATTTTTCTTCAAGTATATTGGTGCCAAGTGCTTTATCTTCAAGCTCACCAATTCTGCCTTCCACTTGCTCAATTCTGCTCCTCTGACTTTTACTGAGTTGTCTAATTCTGTAATTTTATTGTTAATTTTCTGAATTTCTGATTGCTGTCTCTCTATGGATTGTTGCAGTTTATTAAATTTTTCATTATGTTCTTGAATAACCTTTTTAATTTCTTCAACTGTTTTATCTGTGTGTTCCTTGGCTTGTTCTGCATATTGCTTGATCTCATTCATGATGTCATTCCTGATGTCTTGAAGAGTTCTGTATATTAATCTTTTGTATTCTGCATCTGGTAATTCCAGGGAGGCACCTTCATGCAGATGATCCCTCGATTCTTTGTTTTGATGGCTTGTTGACATGATTATGGTCTGCTTCTTTATGTGATTTGATACTGACTGTTGTCTCCGAGCCATCTATAAGTTATTGTTTTAGTTTATTTTATGTTTGCTTACTGTATCCTAGCTTCTTGCTTTTTTTGTTTTGATATGTCCAAATAGGTTGCTTGAGTGAGCTAGCTTGATTATTTTCACCTTTGAAGCTCTAACATCCTGACTTCAGATGGCTAGAGCTATTACCAGATATATGAGTCTAGGAGTCCATTCACGTTACTTGTATGGATTTAGCTCAGGTATCCAGGTAGCTGGTCATCAAGTGTGTGGTACAGGCTCTGTCCTACAGTCTTAGAGGGGCAGGGGTGATTGGTGGAGGTACCAGTATCTGGTTGCAGCAGGAGGTCACTCTCTGAACAAGGCAGGTGGCTGACAGCCATCCTCCAAGTGTCTATGTGGAAAGCATGTCCCTGTTCCCTAGGGTGCACAGGTGGGTGCGTTCTGCAGACAGACCTTGGGCACCCAATGCTTTTGGTTGTAAGGACTGGAGTACCAGTTATCCTTGGACACCTGTCATGGGTGGCTGGGTGACCTGAGTGGAGCCATTAGTCCTTAGGCCCCTGATGTGGGTAGGTGGGGACCCTGTTATAAGGCAAAATGGAGTCAAACATCAAACACCCACCCCTCTACCGCACAGCTGAAATGGTTGCAGTCTGCTAACAAGGGCCTATTCTCCTGAAATAGGCCCACACAAGTCCATTCCGGAGGGGGGAAAGGTATTCAAACTCCATGGACCATTTATGCCTGGACAGGAGCCACTTCTGTCCTGAGCTCCTCAGGTTAGTGGAGGCAGCAGATTATCTTTTTCTCAGTTGTGAATTTATTCCTTCTCCAAGGCAGAATGGCTCCAGGTGCTCAATAAGGCCTATCTCAGGCCCAGGGAAATCAACAGCCACTGAAGCTGGCTTGGGGACCGGGGGTGCTGTAAAATATACAAAGTACTTAGCTTTTGCTGAGGGCACCATTCTTCTTCGGTTCCGGAGGTGTGAGTAGGCTGTGCATCTGGCTGTTTCTCCCTGAGGAAACTGCAGCCAAATGCTACCACCAGCCCACCACAGCCTGAAAGTTCCCAGCAATTCAGGTCCGGTAACTCCTGTCCGCTTCTAAACAGTCTCTCCTTCCCCTGCCACTCAGTCCATTTTCTAACTTTGCCTTTGATGTTCAGAGCTTCTAGTTTGTCATAAATGTAATTGTTTCACTTGATTTTTTGGGTCTTTGTTGTAAAAGGGTTCAATGGAAGCATCTGACTACTCCACCATCTTGACCTCACCTCCTCTCACAAATGTTCTTAATGGCATCTAGAATGGTGAATCCTTTCCAGAATGTTTTCCATTTACTTTGCCCAGATCCATCAGAGGAATCATTACCTATGGCATCTATAGCCTTATGAAATGTATTTCTGAAGATCTGAGAGTAGAAACTACTCTTTGGTCCATGGGCTGCAAAATGGATGTTGTGTTAGCAGGCATGAAAACAACATTAATCTCTTTGTACATCTCCATCAGAGCTCTTGGGTGACCAGGTGCATTATCAGTGAGTGGTAATATTTTGAAAAGAATTTTTTTTTTTCTGCATAGTAGGTCTCAACAGAGGGCTTAAAATATTCAGTAAACCATGTTGTAAACAGATGTGCCATCATCCAGGCTTTGTTATTCCATTTGTAGAGCACAGGCAGAGTAGGTTTAGAAAAATTCTTAAGGGCCCTAGGATTTTCGGAGTGGTAAATGAGCATTGGCTTCAACATAAAGTCACCAGCTGCATTAGCTCCTGAGAAGAGAGCTGGCCTGTTCTTTGAAGCTTTGAAGCCAGGTACTGACTTCTCCTCTCTAGCTATGAAAGTCCTAGGAAGTATCTTCTTCCAGCATAAGGCTGTTTGGTCTACACTGACAATCCTGTTTCGTGTAGTCACCGTCATAAGTTACCTTAGCTGGATCTTCTGGATAATTTGTTTTAGCTCCTACATCAGCAATTGCCGCTTCACCTTGCACTTCTATGTTATGGAGAGAGCTTCTTTCCTTAAACCTCATGAACCAACCTCTGCTAGCTTTGAACTTTTCTTCTGCAGCTCCTTACCTCTCTCAGCCTTCATAGAACTGAAGAGAGTTGAGACTTTACTCTGAGTTCGGCTGTGGCTTAAGGGAATGTCGTGTCTGGTTTGATCTTCTATCCAGACCACTAAAACTTTCTTCTTATCAATAATAAGGCTGTTTTGATTTTTTATCATTTGTGTGTTCACTGAAGTAGCACTTTTAATTTCCTTCAAGAACTTTTCCTTTGCATTCACAACCTGGCTAACAGATTGGTACAGGAAGCCTAGCTTTCAGTCTTTCATGGCTTTTGACATGCCTTCCTCTCTAAGCTTAATCATTTCTAGCTTTTGATTTAAAATGAGAGACATTTGACCCTTCCTTTCGCTTGAACACTTAGAGGTCCTTGTAGGGTTATTAATTGGCCTAATTTCAATATTGTCATGTCTCAGGGAATAGGTAGGCTCAAGGAGAGAGTGACAGATGGGGGCATGACCAGTTGGTGGAGTAGTCAGAACACACACATTTATTGATTAAGTTCACCGTCTTACATGGGCATGATTTGTGGTGTCCCAAAACAATTACAGTAGTAACATCAAAGATTACTAATCACAGATTTCCATGACAGATACACTAATAATGAAGAAGTTTGAATTATTGAGAACATTATCAAAATGTGACACAGAGACGTGAATTGAGCACATGCTGTTGGAAAAATGTTGCCAATAGATTTGCTCGATGCAGGGTTGCCACAAACCTTTGTAAAAAAAAAAAAAATGCAATATTTGCAAAGCACAGTAAAGCGAAGCACAATAAAATGATGTATGCCTATATATAAAAGTGGTTGAAATGGAAAATATTTTGATATATATATTTCACCACAATAAAATTTTTTTGAAGAGCTGAAAAAAAACCTACCTACAAAATAAATACCTAAAAGGAAGTCATTGTTACAGCATATTTATATTTTGAAAAATGTTTTCCTCATAGGTTGTACCAGTTTACACTGTCATCAACAATTCGTAATGGTGCATGTTTTCTCACATCTTCTTGAGCAATGAATAAAACATTAATTTCCACTTACTGAAAAGAAACACAAAGTTTACAAATTAAAAAGAAACAAAACTTAAAAGGCCAATAAACTTCAAATTAACTACATTAAATTAATGGCACCAAAAATGTTGTTTGTTGAAACTAATTTGCTGCGTGAACATGTGTTCCGACGTCAGCATTCCTGAGGGGGCATGCCAAGGCTACCACGAATTTGATGCTACACCTCCATTCATGCAAAGCTCCCCGATGCCATTCACCCTTCATAGAGTCAATACAATTATAAACATAGGTACTGAAATTACACCTGCATGCTAGTGATAAATTCAACTATTAAATGTGTACCTCTATTTGGAGCTCTGGTTGCACAGTGATGAAGAGCTCAGCTACTAGCTAAAAGGTCAGCAGTTCGAATCCACCAGCCACTCCTTGAAAACCCTTTAGGGCAGTTCTACTGTTAGGGTGGTTATGAGTTGGAATTCAATCAGTGGCAACAGGTTTGGTTTTTTGTTTGTTTGTTTTTGGTTTTATATTATGTTTATATTAAAGAGGTTAAAAAAAAAAAAAGAGGTTAGACAACTATAAAACTAGAGGGAAGGTGTGGTTCAGTGGTTGAATTCTGGCTTTCCCCGAGGGGGGCCCGGGGATTTCCAGCCAATGCACTTCATGTGCAGACACCATTCGTCGTCAGTGGAGGTTTGCATGTTGTTATGATGTCGAACGGGTTTCAGTCGAACGGGTTTCAGTGGAGCTTCCAGGTTAAGACAGACTACAGAAAAAGGCCTGGCAATCTACTCCCGAAAATCAGTTAATGAAAATCCTATGGGTCACAATGGTCTCATCCACAGTCGATCATGAAGACGATGCAGGATTAGGCAGCATTTCGTCCCATTGTGCCTGGGGCCGCCATGAGTCGGGGATACTCAAGGGCAGCTAACAACAACAATGGTGAGATAATTTGCATAGAGAACCTGTGAATTCCAGTTTGAGAAGCATTACATTAGACAAACCACCAACCCGGGCAGCATTCTCCTAGGTGTCCAACAAGTCCTTGTGCCCAAGGAAAGACAAACCCACTCCAGTCTCCAGAAACCTTGAAGAAATAGCACTTTCTTGCCCGGGAACATTGCCAGTATTTAGAGTAAATCACAGGGATAGATAATCTCACACTGAGTTTCCCCCGCAAGTCATGGAAGAATTCCCAGAGAGGCGAAGGGCAGAGAATGGCCCAACTCCCTCCTCAGCACACACTCCCCTGGGCAACTTCTCACTCTGCCTGAGATCACCTCATCTGACCCTGCTCCCAGCTGAGTCTCCAGGAAGTCCAAGTGACCAGCTGACAAACCTCTGTCAATCAGCAAGCTGTTTTACAACTGGCTTGTCCTGCCTTATTTTGTTTTGTTTATTACTGAATTGGCTGGTTCCTTTGCTTCTGTTATAATAACCTCTGAATTTTCTGGATTTCCCAATCTCCTTTTGAGCCGGGAAATGCTTGCCTTTGGGGTTTGGCCCTTTTTTCTTTACTGTGTGATTGCACACGCCTTCTGCCTTGGGGCCTGGGCACAGAGCTGCAGGGATGACAGAGTGTAATGGGTGTGCTCCAGGACATCCTCCAGGAATGAAAACACGTGCTGGGACAGTGGTGTTTGATTTAACTTCTAGTGGAGGAGAGTGAAGTGGGCCGGGTCCGATAGGGTCAAAAAACCCACCAGGCACAGGGCTTCATCTCAATGTGGAAAAATACATGTGTACCCTGGAAGCCTCTTCCCTCAGCAGCCTACCCTTTCAGGAGTTTGATTCATGCTTCCATGGAAGATACCTCTCTTATAAGTGATAAAGTCAACCCCAAGTTAGCTTAAATTGTAGGTGGAGGCTGTCACTCCATCTTGACATTCTTCCTGTGAGTGACATACTGAAATGTGCTATGCCTTTTATGGAGGATCTTTCAGAGTGCTGCCACTGAATAGCTTTCTGAGTAGACCTGCTCAAACACATACACACACACACACACACACACACACACACACACACACAGAAATCGGGCAGGTAGTGCCTGTAGCCGCTGATCCATCCCTCCATACTCAGTGGCCATGCAGAAGACCCTCTTAACGTGGCTGTTATCTTCTATTGGATGAGGGCAGTGGTGGTTCAGTGGTAGAATTTTCACCTTCCATGCAGAAGACCTGGGTTCGATCCCCAGTCAATGCGCCTCATGTGTAGCCACCACCCATCTGTCAGTGGAAGCTTGTGTGTTGCTGTTGAACAGGTTTCAGTGGTGCTTCCAGACTAAGATGGACTAGGAAGAAAGTCCTGGCAATCCTACTTCCCAAAATCAGCTAGTGGAAGCCCTATGGATCACAAGAGTCCAATCCAAAACCCATCACGGGGATGGCACACGTCTGGGCAGCGTTTCATACAAGCGGCTGCCATGAGAACTGATAGCAACATTTTCTATTGCTCTCATGGGGCATATCTGTTCCTTCAAAGCGGGTTCATAGAGAAGAGAGAGGGCTCATCTCTCCCACACTGTGAGACACTCAGGTCGTTCCAGATTTCTAAATAGCCAGAAGGTCATTAGAAAAAGGGTGCCAACCACCAAAAGTGATTCCTCCATGAGTAGCACATCCTTCTGACCAGAGCCTGAACTCACCAGAGCCCCCAGAGTGTTAGCACATGACAAGTAGCTTTTATTACTTACAACAAAAAGCTACGAAAGACCTAAATGCACAGAAAGACACCAGAAATTTGTTTAACACAATGTATTTATTGTGACTAGATACTATTTGAATTGGGCTGCATCAGCCTGAAGGTATCGGGAAGATGCTCCGAAGAGGGGACAGTGAAAGCAGGTTATGTAGGTGGGTCCAAGCAGGGTAGTCTCCCGAGGGTCATTGTAAATTCCTTCCGTGTTGGTTTCTCAGAGCACGTGCAGGGCTTCAGGGTCAGTCAGCTGTAAAAACATGTCATTAAGTACATGCCATATATCCTAAATCACAGCTTCCAGTCAGACCCTGGAGTTCCTAATCTTGGAAACTGATCTCCGCTAAGCTGCTGTTGTTTGACTTGAAGGTGACTTTAGGAAAACCAGCTCCTTAAAGCCTCAAGGTTCAAAAAGCCACCTATGGGCAAATGGCCTGGATGGGTCATCCCAACTCCATGGACCCAGAAATCTGAATTCCAGGAGAATTAAAATGATTTCACAAAGCAGACAGCACATCAGAACCAATTTGCATCCATTTTTGAGTCAGCCCTACCTATGACTCAAAAAGGCTATCTGGGCAGAGACGTCAACTATTCCAAACATACCCCACTTTGTACCATAGATAAGGGACTTAAAAAGACGGCTTACCTTCTGAGGATCTCCCCAAGCCAGATAAGCTTGGTTAAACCAAACCAAAACCAAACCTATTGCCAACGAGTCAATTCCAACTAAAATCTTCTGCTAGGCATGCGCCACATAGCGCTGTAGCCAAAATGGTCAAAAGCCTTCTCCCAGACATTTTATACTCCAAAGCGTGTGTAATGTGGTACCTGGAGAGCAATGTAGATTTTTCTCACCTGACACTCTAGGAGGGGCTTGGGTTAGACAGCTTGGCACCAATCTAGACAGGTATCTCTTTAGCCCTGCTGACAAAAGTTATACCTCTGAGGGTGGGGGGAAGTGGTTTGTCCCAAGGCCTCATCATGCCTTCCTCCCTTCCTGAGGAGGCCTGTTGCCAAGGTAATCAGCTGGAGACTCCTAACTCATTTTGTTGTTGTTGTTAGGTGCCATCAAGTCAGTTCTAACTCATAGCAACCCTATGTACAACAGAATGAACCACTGCCCAGACCTGTGCCTTCTTCACAATTGTTTCTATGTTTGAGTCCATTGTTGTAGGCACTGTGTCAATCCATCTCATTGAGGGTCTTCCTCTATTTTGTTGACCGTCCACTCTACCAAGCATGATATCCTTCTCCAGGTACTGATCCCTCCTGATAACAACTCATTTACACATGTTTAGGTGTTGCATGGCTATTTTTGAAAAACAAAAGATACTTTCATTGCTCATGAATTCCAAAGATCATTTTTAGAAAAAAGAGACAAAAGGTCAAACCAAGTTCTTCGTCACACACACACACACACACACACACGTACACGTCACATGAAAACTTGTGTTTTCACAAAAGAATCCTCCGAGGCATTCCTCTCTCTGAGTCTACAGAGGCCCATGGTGGGCCCAGGTTTTTCCCAAGGGCCAGCTGGTCTTCTCCCCGTGCAGACCTGGTACCAGGTAGATGGAAGAATTTATAGAGGGCTGAAGCGAAAAAGGCAGAAGTCAATCTCCTAGAAAACAACTCAGTGCCCTTCTGTGAGAGGAGGAAGCAAGGGATTGAGGGAGGAACACTGGACTAAGAGACCTAATAGGAGTCCTGGGCTCCAGGGCTCCTTTACTATTGTGAAGGCCAACATGATTTGCGAAAGTGTTTTGTAAATGGTAAGATACTTTACAAGTAGAAGGCACCACTGCTTTATAAAAGGGAAAATAAATTTAACAAAAATAATCTTCTTTGAAGCATTTTGTACGCAATTTTATTGGACAAGGTAGGATTTGGTCTTAGGGACGAGCAAATGATTAAACCAAATCACCAGCTACATTCCCGTGGCCTGAGTCATGTTCTGGATCAGAGGCTGGTTTAAGTGCAAAGTTTCTGCAATTCAACAACCAAGCCTGGATTCGCCTCACTCAAGTACTTCTAAAACCAAAAACCAAACCTGTTGCCGTCCAGTTGATTCTGACTCATAGTAACCCTTTAGGACAGAGTAGAACTAAGAACTGCCCCACAGAGTTTCCAAGGAGCAGCTGGTGGATTTGAACTGCCAACCTTTTCGTTAACAGTCAAATGCTTAACCACTGCACCACCGGGACCTCCAAGTACTCTAGAGGGGACCAATTCCACAAAACAGTACAAGTTTCCTCTCCTCTTGGCTCTTCAGAAAGTGTGGCTTCCATTTTTATTTTCTTCCATGCCCAGGAAGCAATGAGTTTTCACAGGGGCAACTCAAGGACAAAGTCAGGAGAGATGATGGCAAGCATATAATCTAGCACCTCACTTGGGGGCACAGAAGGAAATGCTCTTTGCCTCCCACACATTTCTCAAAAAGATTAATAAAAATTTGCGGAACAGGAAATCTCTCTTTTAGATGGAAACACATCACGCATGCCTTTCCGGTTTTATCATGAGCCTCTAATGATAAAAATTCTACCAAAGATAAGTTTACTTAAGAAGTCTGATTATAACACATTTCCTAATTTCTCCTCCCCAGCTTGAGAGAATTCCAAACTACCCTACTTCCATCCCTCCCCCCATGGCCTCTACTTTTCTCAGGAAAATAAAACTCTGTATTTTCTTTCATTTATCATTCATTTCCCATCTGCTAACCAGGACCTTCTCTACCCTTCCCCATTGTAGGTAGAGGCCTGGTGGTACAGTGGTTAAAGCACTTGGCTGTCAACCAAAAGGTCAGCAGTTTGAACCTACCAGGCACTCCAAGGAAGAAATATATGTCATTCTGCTTCCGTAAAGATTTACAGCCTTGGAAACCCTATAGGGCAGTTCTACTCTGTCCTATAGGGTTGCTACGAGTCAGAATCCATTTGACAGCAACAGGCTTGGGGCCTTTTCCCGAACAGGACCTTTTCCTCCCCTCTAGATTGTAAACTCCAACATTCATCTAACTATTCAGGAAAAGAGCGTCAGCAAATAGAAACCCCCCCCCCTTTGAAGGACTCCAGGCCCCTCTACAGGTGGGCGTAGATGAGATCCCCGTGGGTCTGTTGCATCTATAGAGTCTCTGGGTGGTACAAATGATTAATGTGCTGGGCTGCTAACTGAAAAGCTGAAAGTTTAAGTCCACCCAGAGGTACCTCAGAAGAAATATCTGGTGATCTAAAAAAATCCAGTCCCCCAAAAATCAGCCATTGAAAATGCTATGGAGCATAGTTCTCCTCTAACACACATGGGTGGTTGCCGTGAGTCAGAATTGACTTGATGGCCAGTGGTTTAGTGGTTTATTGTACCTACAAGGATAACTAAAGAAATGCCATCCATCCCCCCTGACATGGACTGAATCATGTCCCCCAGAAAGGTCCATCATCTTGGCTAGGCCGTGATTCCCAGTATTGTGTGGCTGTCCACCATTTTGTCATCTGATATGATTTTCCTGCATGTTGTAAATCCTATCTCTGTGATGCTAATGAGGCAGGAGTAGAGGCAGTTATATTAAAGAGGCAGGACTGAATCTATAAGATTAGGTTGTGTCTTAAGCAAATCTCTTTTGAGATACAAAAAAGAGAAGTGAGCAGAGAGACATGGGGACCTCACACCACCAAGAAAATAACACTGGGAGCAAAGTGCATCCTTTGGACTCAAGGTTCCTGTGCAGAGAAGCTCCTAGACCACGAGTGACAAGGACCTTCCTCCAGAGCTGACAGAGAGAGGAAAGCCTTCCCCTAGAGCTGGCGCCCTGAGTTTGGTCTTCTGGCCTACTAGATTGTGAGAGAATTAACATCTGCCTGTTAAAGCCATTCACTTGCGGTATTTCTGTTATTGCAGCACTAGATAACTAAGATACCCCCAACAAAGTTCTTCCCAAGTATTTCTGGAACCCCACGGGAATCTCATGTATTTTAGTGATGTGTTCACTTCAAGGGTGGTGCTGCTCTCTGGCCAGGCGCCTGACAATCTTCTATGTCTCCTGCCAGGGTCTTGAGAGCTCCTGACCGTTGCTTCAGGCCATTGTCCCTGTGTCTGCTCTGTGCCACTGACCCTTGGTTGCATCCAAACTACAAAGCTCTGGAGTTGGCAAGCCCCACCAACCCAGCTTGGTCTTCACGCAGAGCTGGAGTAGGCTGAGTTCTGATCAGGAACAGCACCTTTGCCCCAGCATCCCAGGCTCCCAATCACACAGCCCTCTGATCTGCCCCTAATCCTCATTCAAAGGCTCACACACCAGCCCTAACAAATGTTTAACCTGAATCTGGTCATAAGAAAACAATCAGAAGAATCCAAATTGAAGATTTTCCAAATGACTGGCCTGGATTCCTCAAAAATCTCCATGTCATGAAAAACCACAAAAGATCTGGGGAATTGTCCTCTAGCCTATAAAGGACTAAAGAGACATGACAACTAAATACAATGAATGAATGAATGGTCCTTGACTGAATCCTAGAATTAAAAAAAAAAAAGGTCATAAAAGATACTGGGAGCATTGAGGAAATTAGAACATGAGCTACATATTAGATGATTCTGTTGTATCAAAGTTAAATTTTATAAGTGTGGAAGTTGTAGATATGTAGAAAAGATTTGGCCTTTCCTAGAGTACAAACGTATTTATGAGTAAAGGCTCATGATGCCTACAACTAACTCTCAAATGGTTCTGTAAAAATAAATTAACCTGTGTGTGCTACACACATGGAAAGAGAGAATATTGCAAAATGTTAATATTGGTGAATCTAGGTGAAAGGTATATGGTATACTATTTTTGCCTTACTGCTTAAATTTATCTTCTATTCTTTATAAGGATTTCAAGTTTTTTTAAATAAAAAGTTGGGGTTCATGACACCCAGGGGGAGAGACAGACTTTATTGCAATTCTCTACCATCCATTTTTCTCTCCAAGAGAATTATTGCAATTCTCTACCATCTAAACTTTCCCCACTACCCTTGTGTCTTAGGCTGGGTTCCCTAGAGAAGCAAAACCAGTGAAGCTCGTATAGAGAGAGAGAGAGAGATTTATCCCAAGGAAGGGGCTCATATGATTGTAGAGGCTGCCAGGTCTCAAGTCTATGAGTCAGGCATCAGGCTGGAGGCTTCCCCTGACTCACATAGCTGTAGGGGCTGACGAACCCAAGACGGGAAGGTCAGACACCAGGCTGCTGGCTTAAGTCTGAAGAACTGGAGGTCAGATGATGATGAGCCAGATGCAGGATCCAGAGCAAGCAAGTGAGATTTACCAGAACTTGTATCTATCTATCTATCTGTCTGTCTATCTACCTATATGTATATATATGTATATAATGCAGGCTACACCCCACAGGAAACTCCCCTTAAAACTAATTGGCTGATCATGTCAAATCACATCATGAAAGATGACTACATCATTACATAACTGCCGAATTACATCATTACAGAACTGCCATTATATAATTGCCAAACCACTGAAAATCATGGCCTGGCCAAGTTGATACACGAACTTAACCATTACACCTTGGGAAAATAATCTTATGCAAAACAATTCATGAAACAAATATGGTAGCTGGAGTGGGGATAGCTGACCAATAGCTCATTTATTCAACAGATAAAAATACTCTCAATTCCAGTTTGGACATAATGAGGCCTCACTCTACTTGTTAATAGAATTCATTAATTTTATCCTTTAGGTGTGTCTCCACTGGTTGACAAAGAGTGGGGAAAGTTGGTGCCAGTACAAATTATTGGGGCCCAAAAGTCTAGAAGGGAGCCTGGATCCCCCAAACATATCCCCTCTAAAGACTTTTAGCCAGTCTTACCTGCAAGCCTCCCAGTTTCTTTTTCACCAGGGTCAAACCTGTTCTTGGTGGCTCCAAGATGGCACAATGCCCAACAAAGACCACAATTATATATAGCAGAATTGACAGTTTCTAAGTCCACTTTCAAGGATGACTTCAAATTCCTCTTTCATAAGATTCTTTACCTCTGTTCTTTAAAAACACTTCTATTTGTTCCTCTATTAGAACTAGAGTAACTGGATTTCTGACACAACTCTCTTTCAAAAATTCTGTGGTGAAACATTGATGAGACCACACAACCCAATATTTGACCTGGAAAATGCAGTTGTTGTAATTATAGGAATTATCACTGGGTTTCTCATATTACAGTTATTTGTCTACAAGCCCTTTTTTTCCCCAATAAACTATATCTTCCCTCCAGGGAAAGGCTGATGTGTTATTTTTCTTTGTATCTCCTATTTTTTCTCTTCATGAATAAGTGACTCCAGCCACTGCCGTGGTTCCATCTACCACTTGTATGTTGATGATCATGAGTCACTCCCATCTTCTCAGGAGTTTTATACTGTATGTCCAACTCCCTGCTGAACAAACCTTTTTGCATGCCCTACAACTACAAACATGTCATTTTCAAGCCACCAAAGGTAAATTCATAACATGCCCCCACTTCTGCAAAATCCTGTTCTCTCTCTTGTATTCCCAATATCAGTTAATCAAACCTCTGTCCTAATTCATCCTTGCTGCCTCTTTTAGCTCATTTCCTTTTAGCCAATCAGTCACTAAATCCAATTGCTTCTTTTATCTCTTAAATAGCCCTTAGGATAGCCCTTAAATAGCCTACAATCTCCCCAGAGTGTCCCTAATTGGCAAAGGTAAAGTGTAGTTAGCAGGGCCCAGCCCTAGCCTAACACAGCAGAATATGGAAGGGTGGGTTTGGAACTGAGAGTAAGAGCTTCATAAACAGCACAAGTGGGTTATGTACAAGAACCAGTGCAGGTTTTTGGGGGTAAGGAGACAATCATCACTATAATAATAATACCAGCTACCATTATTTAGTGCCTTTTTTTGAGTTTATGTGAATGGAGTCCCTGGATGCTGCAAGGTTAATGCATTTGGCTGCTAACTGAAAGGTTTGGGCTTTGAGTCTACCCAGCGGTGTCTCAGAAGAAAAGCCTGGTGATCTACTGAAAAATCAGCCACTGGAAACCCTGTGAAGCACAGTTCTACTCTGACATACATGAGATCGCCATGAGTTTGAGTCAACTCTATGACAATTGGTTAACTGGTGTAAAAAAGCCAAAACCAAACCCCTTGCCCTTGAGTCAACTGTAACTCATAACGACCCTATAGGACAGGGTAGAACTGCCCCATAGGGTTTACATGCAGCAGCTGGTAGATTCAAACTGCCGACCTTTTTGTTAGCAGCCATAGCTCTTATAACAAAGCAAAAACCAAACCCAGTGCCGTCGAGTCGATTCTGACTCATAGCGACCCTATAGGACAGACTAGAACTGCCCCAGAGTTTCCAAGGAGTGCCTGGTGGATTCGAACTGCCGACCCTTTGGTTCGCAGCCATAGCACTTAACCACTACACCACCAGGATTTCCATAGCTCTTATAGGGAGGAGAAATTGGGCGGCCCAAGGAGAACATAGGGAGCTTGCTCTTTTCTGTTTGCTTGTATTTCCTCTCAGCATTGCCTCGTATTGGCCTATCACCCTGGAAGTCACATTGGTTTCAGATGGTTGCAATTTCTAGTGTTGTTTAGTATGCCCAGAACCAGCCTCATCACACCTGCTCTGAGGTACCAGCACTAGCTGGGCAGTGCCCCCTTCTCAGAAGTCTGAGTTCCAGCTCAAAAGGGCCACTTCTCCAAGCTTCTGGAATCTAATGACTCCAGCCCCCAATCTGTGTTCCCTCAGCTGTGGAGGTGGTTGTTACTTCCTACGGTTACTCTCTTTGTTACTTCAGGGTTCCTGGTTTGCCTTTTCTGTCCCTCGAAACCTGTTTAATCAATTCCCTAAATTCTCTCTGTTAAAAATTAATTATATATCTCATAAAAAGACGAGACTTAATGGTCTGACTGAGACTAGAGGAATCCCGGCGGTCATGGTCCCCAAACCTTCTGTTGGCCCAGGAAGGGAACCATTCCCAAAGACTGCTCATCAGACATGGAAGGGACTGGACAATGGGTAGGAGAGAGATGCTGATGAAGAGTGAGCTACTTGTATCAGGTGGACACTTGAGACTGTGTTGGCATCTCCTGTCTGGAGGGGAGATAGGAGGGTAGAGAGGGTTAGAAACTGGCAAAATTGTCACGAAAGGAGAGACTGGAAGGGCTGACTCATTAGGGGGAGAGTAAGTGGGAGTATGGAGTAAGGTGTATATAAGCTTGTATGTGACAGACTGACTTGATTTGTAAACGTTTACTTAAAGCTCAATAAAAATTACTAAAAAAAAAAAAAAAAATACCACGAACGGGTGGGTTGGAAGAACAGGAAAAAAAAAATAATTAATTATATAGTTTCTGTTTTCTTATTGTACCCCAGCAGATACGACACTCTATGTTGGTTGCTTGGTTTCCTATGAGTGTGGGAAATGGTTGGTAGAACAGAATGAATACTAAATTGAAACCAGAAAGACTTTCCAGCTGAGAAAGCTTAGCCAAAATATTTGGCTTCTTTGAGGGTCCAATTCTCTTATTTGCAAAATGAGATTAATAATGCTGTCCTGTAGGGTTACATGTAGTTGAATGAGATAATGTCTAAAAACTGTCTGGAACCTGATAGATGTTCAAAAAATGCTGGCTATCATTTTACATGCACCAGGAATACATCTTTTCATCTGTGTATCTCTCATAGTTTCTGCTTCCTCCTTTTGGGCATATGAACTCCTCGGAGCAGGTCTGAACTATCTTATTTCAGCTTCCATGGTTCATTTAGGGTGTTTGTTTTAGATGAAAAGGCTGCAGTTCTGCTGTGTTTATTAGCTTGACCCCAACTGACTGAAGAATGAGGAAGTGATAGTTGAGTAAGAACCAAAAACCCACTGCCGTCGAGTCTATTCCAACTCATAGCAACCCTATAGGAGTAAGAAAGGAGTTGGCTTTAAAGAGCACAGTAAGTCAGACTGAAAAACAAGCTCTTGTGGGGAGCACCAGTGAGTTGCTTTAGACAGCCTGGTGCTGTCCATCGCTCACTCAGCACTCTCGCTCATGGACTTGCCATCTGACTTTTAGAAGCACATTCAGTAATTGGCTGCAACATCCCTGTAGTGGTGGAGTGCAAATTAAAACAATCTGACTGGGACTGTTTGCTTAAGACTTAGTCAAGCTCATTTGAAGTCATTCCCATGTTTAAAGACTCTTTCAATGTCAAAGAGCATGGCCTGTCATTCACCAAACATTCTCTGGGCACCTGCTGTAGGTAAGGAAGCATTTGGTGGGGGCTGCCAGAATTAAAGGCAAACAAAAACTGTGGTCTTACCTGGTGTGGGATTTCCAGTATAATGGGAGACCAAGCTGACAAGTCCAAACATAAACATAATATCTACTTGTACGATTCCTCTAACTTCCAGAATTTTCCAGGACACCCAGGAAAATTCCTAAATTGGCAGGCGCAGGGCCTGGGGCATAGGTAACACCACTTAAAAGTGTTTTTCAGAGTCTATTGGGAGTTATTTCCCCCATTCTCTCTGCTCACCCACCCTCGCTTGACCCCAATGACCTGCTGCTGCTGCTACTGCAGGTGTCATCATATCAACTCAAAAGGGGTTTGACCCATCTGCTTGGCTTCCAATCCTTAGGCACAAACAGTTAAGCACTTAACTACTAGCTGAAGGTTGGAGGTTCAAACACACCCAGGGTGCCTCAGAAGAAAGGCCTGGTGATCTGCTTCTGAAAGGTCACAGCCTTAAAAACCCTGTGGAGCAATTCTACTCTGCCCACATGGAGTCACCATGAGTCGGAATCCAATTGACAGCAACCAACAACAACAGGTAGCCCTCAGACCAGCCTTTCCTCTCCACTCAATTGCTCCTTCTCAGCTCAGGAGCTCATCATCTCTCATGCCTGAGCCATTGAATAAGACTCTTAACTGACTCCCTGCTTCCAGTCTTGACCCCTTAAATCCCTCTCCTATTCTGTAGTTAGATGACATCTGAACAGGTCATCCTGGACATAAAACTACTTCCTCTTGTCCACCATCAATGTGTATCATCTCTAATCTCTCAGGACTCTGCTTTCTTTATATGAGAACATTCAGTCAGTCAGCTATTCATTCAACAAACAAATGTACAGCACCAGGCACTGGGCAAGGCACATGAGCCATAGATCCATCCTGGTTTCAAGGATCTGCAATCTCAGTGGTGGACGTATGTAAACAAATGTGTCTTAAATGTACAATGTGATTTAGGTTCTAAGTTGATGCGACATAAAGAAAGAGTGGCCGTTCTAACAAAGAAGTGACCAGAAAGGGTTGCACAGAAATTTCAAAATGGATAGTAGTAGAATGCTATTAAATTTACCAAAACCAAACCAAACCCAGTGCTGTCAAGTCGATTCCGACTCATAGCAACCCTATTAATTTTAGGGAGTATGAATTTGGAGGGTGAAGTGAAGGGATTTCAGGCTCTCCCCTGGTGGTGTAGTGGTTAAGAGCTACAGCTGCTAACCAAAAGATCAGCAGTTCAAATACCCCAGAGGCTCCTTGGAAACCCTATGGGGCAGTTCTATGCTGTCCTATAGGGACACTGTGAGTTGGAACAGACCCCACAGCTGTGGGTTTGGTTTGGTGGGTTTATGCCAGAATAGAAGGTAGGCAAACAAAATGTTGAGGTCTCAAAATACTAAAGTCTGGCAGGCTCTAACCTGGAGAGGTAGAGGGGCCAGAGGGGCCAGGCTGACAGCTAAGGGGCTGATTCGGGACAGAAAAAAAAACAAACCTTTTACTGTGGAGTCAGTTCCTTATAGGATAGGGTAGAACCGCCCCATTGGATTTCCAAGGAGCAGCTGGTGGATTTGAACTGTCGACCTTTTTTTGGTTAGCAGCTGAGCTCTTACCCACTGTACCTCCAGGGGACAAAACACAGAGAAAAGTGTTCTACACTTTAACTACCTTTGCTTCAAGCCTCAGGCTAGTCCCTGGTGTTCCAATCGGGTGTTTTACACTGCTTGCTCTAATGTCTGCTCGCTACAAACTTGTCAGCCCTCATGTCGGGATTGTTGAAAGGGGCTACATTTGGAGAAAGCACTCAGAAGAAGCAACCAGGCCCGAACCTTTCTCGCCAGCAGGCTCCTCCCCACCTTCCACTCCAGGAAACAAGTTCTATCCTGAAAACATTGACGGGCCACCCACTACAACATAGCTCTGTGCTCATTACAAACGGGAATAACCAGCACATTTGGACAAACATTTATTGAGCATATATTATTTTCCAAGCATTGCGCTAGCTGCCAGGGAGGAAAATTTATTACGGGACATAGTCCCTGCCATTAAGAGCTGGAAGTTTTTATAGGAAAGCCAGACTTTTGCACGGATTTTAGTGTAATATAGTCAAGGACAAGGGGGAGTTATGCGGAGGATGCTTTGGGGGCACAGACAAGGAGCACTCAGCCCAACCTGAGCCTTCTAGGAAGAATTCAAGAGGTGACAGAGGCTGAGATGAGTCTTCAAAGATAAGTAAAGGACAGCTATGTGAGTCAAGATCAACTCAATGACATACAACAGCAACCACACGTCAAAAAAGGTTGACAAAAAAATCGTGAAGAACAAGGTAGGAGTAGGACTTGATTTTGCAAATCAAAAAGTTCAATAATGACAAGTGTTACAGAGGTCATAGGGAAATCCACATCTTCAATCACATCTCTTAGGAAAGTAAAAGGGTGAAGCCACTTTGGAAAGCAGTCTGGCAGTTCCTTAAATGATTAAACATAGAGTTACCATATGACCCAGTGATTCCACAACCAGAGAAACGAAAACATGTGTCTATGCATAAACTTGTACACAAATGTTCATAACAGCATTGTTCATAATAGACAAAAGGTGGAAACAACCCAAATGCCCATCAATGGATGAAAGGATAAATAAAATGTGGTCTGTCTATATACAGTGGAACCTTATTCATCCGTAAAGAAAATGAAGTCCTGATACACATCACAACATGGATGACCCTTGAAGACATTATACTAAGTGAAAGAAGTCAGTTATAAAAGACCACATATTATATGATTTCATTTATGTGAAAATTCAGGACAGGGAAATCCACAGAGACAGAAATTTAATTAATGTTTTCTTACCATGTGGGGTATGTAGGGGGTTAGTACATTGATAGCTAAAGGGTATGGTTTTTCTTTCCTTTCTTTTTTTTATGTTGCTTTAGGTGAAAGTTTACAGAGCAAATTAGCTTCTTATTAAACAGTTAATACACACATATTTTTGTGACATTGGTTGCCAACCCTGCAAAGTATCAACACTCTTCCTTTCTCTATCCTGAGTTCCCTGTTTCCATTCATTCAGTTTTCCCTTCTCTTCCTGCCTTCTCATCTTTGCTTTTGGGCTGGTATGCCTATTAGTCTGGTATATATGATTGAACTACAAAGCATGTTCCTCACCTGTGTTATCTAATCTTTGGCTGAAGGGTGAGCCTCAGGAGTGGCTTCAGTACTGAGTTAAAAGGGTATCTGGTGCCCATACTCTTGGGGTTCTTCCAATCTCTGTCAGACCACCAAGCCTGCTCTGGTTTTTTTTTTTTTGTGTGTGTGTGTGAATTTGAATTTTTGTTCTACATTTTTCTCCAGCACTGTCCGGGACCATCTATTGTGATCCCTGGTAACCGGGTACCATCTATTTGTTCTGGACTCAGTCTGGTGTGGATTGTGGTTGTTGTGGTCCATTAGCCCTTTGGACTAATTTTCCCTTGTGTCTTTGATTTTCTTCATTCTCCTTTGCTCTGCGTAGGATGGGACCAGTAGATGTATCTTGGATAGCCACTAGCAGGCTTATAAGACCCCAGATGTTACTCACCACAGTCAAATGTAGAACATTTTCTTTATAGGCCATGTTATGCCAATTGAGCTAGGTGTCACCCAAGACCATGGTCCCCAGCTCTCGGCTCAGTAGCTAAGTCAGTTTTTCTTTTTGAGATGACGAAAATGTTCAAAAATCTAATGTGATGATAGTTATACAACTCTGAATATTTACTAAAAACTTTACTGAAGCGAATTGCACACTTTGAATGAATTGCATGGTGCGTGAATTATATCTCAATAAAGCTGTTTTTTTTTTTTAAAGCTGTTAAGGAGTACGAACAGAAATTCCAGACAGAGGAAAGAATATGAGCAACAGCACAGAAACTTGAAGCAACAGAATGCACGTTAGGAATTACAAGGGCATTAGTGCTAGTGGAGCATAAAGTGTCAGACACGGAGGGGAAGAAGAGGAAATGAGAAAGGTAGAGGCCAGCTTACACAGGACTCAGTATGCCAAGCTAAGAGCTTCACTCGACTCTGTAGTGTTGAGAAGCCACAGAATGGTTTTATGTTGAGGATGATCTGTTTAGATGCCATCTAACTCTAGAATAGAAGATGGGCGGGGTGAAGACTGGAAGCAGGGAGGAAGCAGGTAAGAGTCTTGCTCGCTAGTCCAGGCACAGAGATGATGAGCTCCTAAGCTAGGATGCAGTAGGAGGGTAGGGAGGAGGGGACAGGCCTAAGGGCTATTCATTGTTGATAGTTGCTGGGGAATGAATTCTGACTCATGGTCAGAATGGTCATAGGTGTGCTGAGAACTGCTCCATAGGATTTTTATGGCTCTGACCTTTCCGGAACAGATTGCCAGGCCTGTCTTCCAAGGTGCCTCTGGGTGGGTTTCATCCACCAACCTATCAGCTAGTAGTTGAGGGCTTACTTAAGCATTTCACCACCAGCAACCAGTTATGGTGGGACTTACACTGTGTGCCATCCAGTCCTTTGTCCCTCAGAACCTATGAAGTAGGTACTATCATCTTATCAATTTCACAGACACAATATTAGAGATGCTAAATAACATGCGTAAGGTCAGGAGAAGTAGGAGCCTGAACTCAAAGCCAGATGTGTCTGGATGCTGAGACCTTGCTCTAACTACCACCACACCATGGAAAATGACTCCTGTGCTTTCAGAAACCATGTTCAACAAACCCGTTTAAAATAAAATCTACATACTTATAAGATTTTCAGATTCTAAAACAAAGTTTTGTGCTATAGGTAGTACTTTTAATATTTGGTGTTCCTGTCCCTTTAAGCTTTTCTCTCTTCCTAGAGATAAGCATGTAGTGATATCCTAAGTAGCTCCTGTCTTCTGGGACAGCCATTCATTATGTCTTCACCTCATCAACTCATGATCTTATTTCAAATCTCGTCTGGAAATATCCTCCTTCCCCTCTTGTCCCTCCTTGGCTGCTTTCTTTGACTTGGCTTTCATTAGCACTTGCGTTGTGTAATCCCAGAATTCAGTGGGTACACCTGGTCAAAAGAGCTTTGTTTCAAATGAGATCGTTTCACTGAGCACATTGCAAAAGGTTCTTAAAGCCTTCATCACTTGCCCAAGCTAAAGCCCACGCTTGTCCCTCAAATCTCCACTCCACACCTCAGTCTTGGAAAGGGAACCTTCGAAAGACAATTTCTCCTCTTGGCTGGAAAGACTGCGTGATCCATTTTGCAGTTCACCTGGCTGAAATCATAGTTTGGAAATTATGTGCCTTGAGGGTGTGCCTTTTATGGGTGCATGAAGGGCAACGAGATTTCTCAAAGCAGCAGGCTTTGGGAGAGGAAGGCACACTTTGCCCTTTTGCTAAATATGTGAGCTGAGGGCCCCCTAACGTATCAAGGTTAATGCAATGCATTTCACCTTGTCTGATCAGAAAGAACAGAAAAGACAAGATGCCTTTCTCTCCCATCTTCCTTAAAAAAAAAAAAAAAAAATTTTTTTTTTTTTTTTTTTTTTGGTCTGACATATTCGCTAGTGCATATTTCCAGCATAACTTTGAATTTAACTCTGAGGTTCTTCAGTTTTGCTCTCTGGAAGGAAAGGAGATGAATATTAGAAGGCAAAATTTTGAAAGCTACTTCCAGCCAGGGTTTCCTCCATCCAAGTGTCATTATATCAAAATCATCAATATCTATTTGAAATTAAACTTCCAGAAAAGTATTTTCTGCCTCCACAGACATGGATATTGATGTTACTGCATTGTTTCTCCTTCTTTTCCACCAAATTCTTGGAAACCTTCCTTCTGCAGGTGGGGTATGTATTTGGCATTTCTCAAGATAATTCCTCAGAGTTTCCTTTATTGTCCTCAAGCTCTTTCTCTTCTGTAGGTTCATATTTTACTTTTCTTTTTTTAATCTAGTGGATGAAGAAAGCAAAATGGATTATTTCAGACATAGCACCTCTGTCTTTCCCTACAACGAGGAAAGGACCAACCTCTGTCTTTCTCCTCATTCTTCTTCCTTGTATGTCGGTGAGAAAGTCATTATGTCTTTAATTCCTCTTTTCAATTTATTTGGAGATGGGGTGGTAATAAGAATAATGACTAGTAGGTATTACTCTACCTGATGGTGTTACTCTAAGACTGCACCTATGCTGGGTTTGGAGGGAAGTCTTAGTTTCACAGTGCTGCTATAACTGAAATACCAGGAGTGGGTAGCCTTAGAAAACAGAAATTTACTTTCTCACAGTCTGAATTCAGGGGACCAGCTTTAGGGGAAGGCTCTCTCTCTGTCGGCTCTGGCGGAAGATCATTGTCTCAATTTCTGCAGTCCTGGCATTCCTGAGTTCCTCGGCAGTCCTCACACGGCATCTGTCTTTCCCTGGTCGTGCTTTCTTGTCCCTGTGTCCAGGTTGCTCTTTATATCATTCACAGGTGATTAGGTATAAGACATGACCTACACTGATATGGGCTCATTAACATAACAAAGAAAACCCTATTTGCAAATAGGATTACATCCACAGGTATAGGAATCAGGACTCCAACACATATTTGGGGGAAGTCACAATTGGATCCAGGACAAAGGGAAAGGACAAAGTACACACGAGAGTCACCGAGAGGTGAGCCTTCATACATGGGGAATCCTAGCCCAACAGGTAACAGGTAACTACTTTAATGCTCAAAACTAGAGCACCTCCCAGACTTCACCAATACGTTCATCTGAGGTGGTGAGTCACAAAGTAAGCCATTAGCTCCCTGGTTGCTGAAGTAGGGCCAGGGCATTTGTCCAATTCAGGTTTTCCAGTAATCCTGGCCCACTGGGGCAGGGTTCCAGGAGGACAATTCTGTTGTCATTTTCTTCCTGCTAAACATTCCATAAGGAAGTGGGTGCTTTTCCCGTCAGAGTGAATGCACCTGTATTTGTTTTAAATAATGTTTTGTGAGCTTCCTGGCACCTTGATGGTTCACTAAATAGAATCTGGTGTTTACTCATTTGAGTAACAGACAATGGAAAGGCTTGTACTTTCTTTTAGACAACGGTTTCAGTCTCCTCCCATATCTTCAATTTCTCTCAATGCAAAGGGTTTTTCTGGGATGTTAGGAGATGGGATTGGAGATGGGGGTCCACATTCAAGTATATTTTAGGAAAAGTATATTAAACAAAAAGAGATGAGCCTCTTGTAGCCTATAGGATTTGCAATGTGAATCTCCACAGGGGCGACATAATATGCAACATCCTCCACGTCCCTGGACCTAGAATCCTTTTACCATGGAGTAGCTCATGGAATTAGTATTTCATATAATGCATTTTGAGGAACACTGATCTAAGCCACTATTGAGTCGGACCAATGATTGACTTTAGTTTTCCTTCCATCTCTTGCCTCCAGGCTGCCTTCCAACACACTCCAGAATGGAATATCCCAAGCTAGACCCCAGATCGATCCTTATTGGCACATGAGGCAACGTGGCTACATCAGCAAATAAACACATCATCTAGGTGGTAAATCCAAAAGGAAAGGTCTAGGCAGGACCCTGGCAAAAGGGCTCCCTCTCTATGCTTTTCACTTATGGCTCCTTCACATGCCTTGGCCCATGTAGAGATCCTTTCAAGCAGAGGGTTGGCAAAGCAGTTAATAGAAAGATAGGTAACAAATAGCAGGATCTGGTGTGACTCGACTCTCCTGCAAAGACCAACCAAGCTCCAGGAAGAATGGCCAGTGATTGGCACCCGTGTGCTATTTTATTTAAAATCTCTTGGCGTTGTTTTGTTACATTGTGGAATACATAATTCCAAGAATTGAAGACAAAGAAGCAAAAAAAAACAAAACTAAACAACTCTATAACTCTAACTTGTGTTGTACCAACAGATGCATACTATTCTGTGTCATGGGTTCATTTCACGCCCCCAGACAGTCGTCTACCTACTTCAGTGCTCTCATTTCCACACACATTCCACATGATTAACTCTTTTAAACTCTGACAAGTTACATAACCCAGCTGTGCTGCAGTTTCTTCATTTTCAAGGTGGAGGAAAAAAAAAAAAAAAAACACGACTTCATTGCTGTTGTATGTTCAAGTCACCTGAACATAAAGTGCTGGGAAACACTTGTATAAATGAGACTGTGAAGGAACAGACTAGTCTTCCAACAAAGCTCAACCAAGAGGAGCACTGGCCAAGTCAGGAATTCATCTGAAGGTTAAAGATCTTTGCAGCTTTTTGCATTAAAGCCCGGGCAATGCAGGCATCCTTAAAGCAAATATGCTGCCTATTCCAGGTAGCTTGACGTTGCTCCTTGGAAACTCTATGGGGCAGTTCTACTCTGTCCTATAGGGGACTATGAGTCAGAACCTACTTGACAGTAATGGGTTTCGTTTGTTTTTTTTTAATGTAGCAGGAAAGATCTTGACTTTAGATTTGAATCTTGGATTTGCAATTGATGAGCTATGTGACTTTGGGCAATTCTGTAAAACAGGAATAAAGACACCTACCTTGCAGTAAGGAGTACAGATAAGTAACTAGGACCCTTGTGTCTTAGTTATCTAGTGCTGCTATAACAGAAATACCACAAGTGGCAGCTTTAACAA
This sequence comes from Loxodonta africana, assembly GCF_030014295.1. NCBI lineage: Eukaryota > Metazoa > Chordata > Mammalia > Proboscidea > Elephantidae > Loxodonta > Loxodonta africana. Next base: position 63,546,728 of record NC_087358.1, read on the forward strand.
AGAGAAATTTATTCTCTCACTATTTAGGAGGCTAGAAGTCTGAATTCAGGGTGCCAGCTTTAGGGGAAGGTTTCTTTTTCATTTGGCTCTGGGGGAAGGTCCTTGTCTTTTCTCAACTTCCGCTTCTCAGTTCCTTGGTGATCTTCATGTGGTATGGCATATGTCTCCCCCACCCCCTTCCTTGCTGCTTGCTTAATCTGTTCTTTTAAATCTCCGAGGAGATTGATTTAAATACACCCTACACTAATACTACCTCATTAACATAACAAGAAAACCCTATTCCCAAATGGGATTATAACCACAGGTATCGGGGTTAGGATTTACAACACATATTTTAAAATCCATAATCCATTGCCATGGAGTCAATTCCGACTCCGAGCAGCCTTATAGGACTAAGTGTAACTGCCCCATAGTGTTTGCAAGACTGTAAACTTTATGGGAGTAGACTGCTACATCTTTCTCCTGTGGAGTGGCTGATGAGTTTGAACCACTGACCTTTTGGTTAGCAGCTGAGCACTTAACAACTGTGCCACCAGAGTTCTTTACACATATTTGGTGGAGGACACAACTCAATCCATAACACCTTGGAAGACAGTAGATGCTCAATAAACAGGCTATTATACCTACCGCCCCTGTACCTATTGCATCCTATTTACAAACTACTGCTCCCCGACACTTGTCCCCCTGGTTCACTTCCTATCTCCTGTTAACGCAAGTCTTCATACTAAAAAAACCAAACCCATTGCCGTCGAGTCAATTCCGACTCACAGCGACCCTGCAGGACAGAGTAGAAGTGCCCTATAGAATTCCCAAGGAGCAGGTAGTGGATTCAGACTGCTGACCTTTAGTTAGCAGCCAAGCTCTTAACCACTGAACCACCAGGGCTTTATACTAATGGAAAATTCAGCAGAGTAGCCAAGGTCCTCAGAAGCTGCCCATTGGCTTCTCCCCTCTGTGTGTTCATTCATTCAATCAAGTTTTTCTTGAGCATCCCCCACATGCCAGGCACTAGACATGATCCTCTGTTGTTTTCTAGCATCATCAATGTCAGCCTTCACACCAGACCCACCTGAACCCTCAGCTTTTCCTTCTTATACTGCCCCCAGGTACCAACTCAATGCTGAATCTCTGCCACGTCCTCCTGGACACTTGCACAGACTGTGTACTAGATACAATTCCTGGGGGCAGCATTCACAGTTCTGCCTTCTTACTCATCATCCCTGCCTACATGCACCCTGGGAATCTTTCTGAGGTGTCGCAGTTATCTAGTGCTGCTGTAACAGAAATACCAAAAGTGGGTGGTCTTAAAGAACAGAAATTTATTTTCTCACAATTCTAGAGACTGAAAGTCCAAATCAGGGTCTTGGCCCCTGGGTTCTTCATCAGGGTAATCCTGGGCATTCATGGGTTCCTTGGTGATCCTCAAAAGGCATCTCTCCTCCCCTCCTTGTATGAGCATCATCTCTAATCTGCTTTTTACAACATTCAGAAGTGATTAGGTTTAAGGCACACCCGATGGGTAAAGCCTCATTAACATAACAAAGAAAACTCTTTTCCCAAAAGGATTACATCCACAGGTATATGAGTTAGGATTCCAACACATATTTTGGAGGGGGAACACAACTCAATTCTCACTAATATGAGGTTTTGCTAATTAGCAACATTAAGAGAGTGAAACCAGAGAACCAAATTCAGCACCACAGCGGGGAGTGAAGACTCCTTCCGCCTGTCAGCCCCAGTTTTTCCCTCATGCAGAACTGCTCCCTGGCTAGGAAGCCACAAGCCTTATTAACATTATTAATCATTGTAAAGCAAACAAGACAGCAAAGAAAGAAAAGACCAAGATGGATGTCAGAGGAGACTCTGAAACTTGCTCTAGAATGTCAAGGAGCTAAAGCAAAAGGAAGAATTTATGAAGTAAAAGAACTGAACAGAAGATTTCAAAGGGCAACTTGAGAAGACAAAGTACAAAGAGCTGGAGATGGAAAACCAAAAGGGAAGAACACGCTCGGCGTTTCTCAAGCTGAAAGAACTGAAGAAAAAATTCAAGCCTCAGGTTGCAATAGCGAAGGATTCTAAGGGGAAAATATTAAACGACGCAGGAAGCATCAACAGAAGATGGAAAGGAGGCGGAGCCAAGATGGCGGGAATAGACAGGCGCTTCCAGTGGGCCCTCTTTACAACAGAGACCAAACAAGTGAAACGAGTATCTTTGTGACAACCTGGGAGCCCTGAGCTCCAAAGGTAAGCTTAGACAATGAACTGAGGGGCAGGGGGAGGAAGAGACCGTCCAGAAGTGGAGAGGAGTTACCGGACCTGAATCACGGGGAGCCCTCAGGCACCATTCCCGGAGTGGCGGCGGTGGTGGCGGAGGGTTGGTACTAGTGCCCAGCCGTAGTTCCCTCAGGGAGAAGCAGCCAGCCACACAGCCTACTTACGCCTCTGGAACCTGAGAAGAATGGCACTCTCGGCAAAAGCTAAGTATTTGCATATATTTTACCACCCACCCCCCGCCGCCCCCTCCAAGCAGGCTTCAGCGGCTGAATCCCTGGGCCTGAGATAGGCCCTGGTGAGCACCTAGAGCCATCCTCCTGGCCTTGTGGAAGGAATAAATTTGCAACTGGGGGGAAAAGATAATTTGCTAGCTCCATTAACCAGGGGAGCTCAGGACAGAAGCAGCTCCTGTCCAGGTATAAACCATCCGTGGACCTTGAGCAACTTTCCCTTCTGCATGGACCTGTGTGGGCCTATTTTGGGAGAATGGGCCCTTGTTGGCAGACTCCAACCATTTCAGCTGTGCGGTGGAGAGGTGGGTGTTTGAGGTTTGACATAGCTTTGCCTATTAAACAAGGTCTTCGCTTACCCACATCAGGGACTTAAGGACTGGTAGCGCCACTCAGGCCACCCAGCCACCCGTGACAGGGGTCCAAAGATAACTGGTACCTCCCAGTCCTTACAACCAAAAACTTTGGGTGCCCATGGTCAGCCTGCAGACCCCACCCACCAGCACGCTCTGGGGAACAGTGATGCGCTTTCCTCAGAGACACTCAGGGGTCGGTTCTCAGCACCTGCCTTGTTCAGAGTGTGACCCCCTGCTGGATTCAGATACCGGTATATACACCAATCACCTCTGCCCCTCTAAGACTGTAGGACAGAGCCTGTACCACACACTTGATGATCAGCCACCTGGAAACCTGAGCTGAATTCATACAAGAAAACTGAATGGACTCCTAGACTGATATGCCTGAAAACAGCTCTAGCCATCTGGGGACAGGACACCAGAGCTCCAAAGGTGAAAATAACCAAGCTAGCTCACTCAAGCACCTCACAGGTGTGTACCAAAACAAAACAAAGCAAGAAGCTATGACACAGTAAGCAAGCATAAACTAATACAATAACTTATAGATGGCTTGGAGACAACAGCCAATAGCAAGTCACATAAAGAAACAGACCATGACCACCTCAACAGGCTCTGAAAACAAAGAATCCAGGGATCTTCTAGATGAAAGTGCATTCCTGGAATTAAGAGATGCAGAATACAAAAGTTTAATGTACAGAACCCTTCAAGACATCAGGAAGGAAACGAGACCATATGCAGAACAAGCCAAGGAACACACAGATAATGCAATTGAAGAAATTAGAAAGATTATTCAGAAACATAGTGAAAAGTTTAATAAGCTGGAAAAATCCATAGACAGCATTCAGAAATTCGGAAGATTAACAATAAAATTAAAGAATTAGATAACTCAACAGAAAGTCAGAGGAGCACATAAGGTAGATCTTAAAAGAAAGTCACCAAGACATATTACAATCAAACTTGCCAAAACCAAAGATAAAGAGAGAATTATAAGAGCAGCGAGGGATAAATGAAAAGTCACGTACAAAGGAGAGCCAATAAGAATAAGCTCGGATTACTCGGCAGAAACCACGCAGGCAAGAAGGCAATGGGATGATATATTTAAAAAATTGCCTGCCAAGAATCATATATCCAGCAAAACTGTATCTTAAATAAGAAGGTGAAATTAAGACACATCCAGATAAACACAAGTTTAGGGAATTCCTAAAAACCAAACCAAAACTACAAGAAATACTAAAGGGAGTTCTTTGGTTAGAAAATCAATAATATCAGGTATCAACCCAAGACTAGAACACTGGGCAGAGCAACCAGAAGTCAACCCAGACAGGGAAATCCAAAAAAACAAAGGAAGATTATAAAAAAAAAAGAGCCCAAAACAGGGCAACACCAATGTTATTGTATAAAAGAAGACAATATTAAAACAATAAAGAAGAACTAAGAAATGTAATCATACACCTTCCATATGAAGAGGAAGATACTGCGATACAAAGAAATAAAAGTTAGTTTTAAATTAAGAAAAATAGGGGTAAATAATAAGGTAACCACAAAGGAGACAAACTATCCTACTCATCAAAATAAAATGTAAGAGAAAAATATAGACTCAGCAGAAACAAAAAAACAGCAACAAATAAGAAGAAAGGACAATATATAAAGAAAATCTACTCAGCACATAAAATTAAGCGGGAAAAAGAAACTGTCAACTCACAAAAAAAGACATCAAAATGATAGCACTAAATTCATACCTATCCATAATTACCCTAAATGTAAATGGACTAAATGCACCAATAAAGAGACAGAGAGTGGCAGAATGGATTAAAAAATGAGATACGTCTTTATGCTGCCTACAAGAGACACACCTTAGACTTAGAGATACAAACTAAAACTCAAAGGATGGAAAAAAAATACATCAAGCAAACAACAATCAAAAAAGAGCAGGAGTGGCAACATTAATTTCTGACAAAATAGGCTTTAAAGTTAAATCCATCAGAAAGGATAAAGAAGGACGCTATATAATGATTAAAGGGACAATACACTAAGAAGATATAACCATATTAAATATTTATGCACTCAATGACAGGGCTGCAAGATACATAAAATGAACTCTATCTGCACTGAAAAGTGAGATAGACAGCTCCACAATAATAGTAGGAGACTTCAACACACCACTTTTGGTGAAGAACAGGACATCCAGGAAGAAGCTCAATAAAGACACAGAAGATCTAAATGCCAAAATCAACCAACTTGACCTCATAAACATATACAGAACACTCCGCCCAACAGCAACCAAGTATACTTTCTTTTCTAGTGCACATGGAACATTCTCTAGAATAGACCACATATTAGGTCATAAAGCAAGCCTTAGCAGAATCCAAAACATTGAAATATTACAAAGCATCTTCTCTGACCATAAGGCCATAAAAGTGGAAATCAATAACAGGAAAAGCAGGGAAAAGAAATCAAACACTTGGAAACTGAACAATACCCTGCTCAAAAAAGACTGAATTGTAGAAGACATTAAGGATGGAATAAAGAAATTCATAGAATCCAATGAGAACAAAAACACTTCCTATCAGAACCTATGGGACACAGCAAAAGTGGTGCTCAAAGGCCAATTTATATCAATAAATGCACACATCCAAAAAGAAGAAAGGGCCAAAATCAAAGAATTATCCCTACAACTTGAACAAATAGAAAGAGCAGCAAAAGAAATTCACAGGCACCAGAAGAAAACAAATAATAAAAATTAGAGCTGAACCAAATGAAATAGAACACAGACAAACAATTGAATTTAACAAGACCAAAAGGTGGTTTTTTGAAAAAATCAACAAAATTGATAAACCACTGGCAAAATTGACAAAAGAAAACCAGGAGAGGAAGCAAATAACCTGAATAAGAAATGAGATGGGCGATATCACAACAGACCCAACAGAAATTAAAAGAATCGTATCAGATTACTATGAAAAACTGTACTCAAACAAATTTAAAAACCTAGAAGAAATGGATGAATTCCTAGAAATACACTACCTACCTAAGATAACACCAACAGAGGTAGAACAACTAAATAGATCCAAAACAAAAGAAGGGATTGAAAAGGTAACCAGTAAACTCCCAACAACAACAACAACAATGAAAGCCCTGGTCCGGACAGCTTCACTGCAGAGTTCTACCAAACTTTCAGAGAAGAGTTAACACCACTACTACTAAAGGTATTTCAGAGCATAGAAAAAGGATGGAATACTACCAAACTCATTCTATGAAACCACCATATCCCTGATACCAAAATCAGGTAAAGACACCACAAGAAAAGAAAATTATAGGCATATATCCCTCATGAACGTAGATGCAAAAATCCTCAACAAAATTCTAGCCCATAGAATTAAAAAACATATCAAAAAAATAATTCACTATGACCAAGTGGGATTCATACCAGGTATGCAGACATGGTTCAACATTAGAAAAACAATTAACGTAATCCACCACATAAGTAAAACAAAAGACAAGAATCACATGATTTTATCAATTGATGCAGAAAAGGCATTTGACAAAGTTCAACACTCGCTCATGATAAAAACTCTCAGCAAAATAAGAATAGAAGGAAAATTCCTCAACATAATAAAGGGCATTTATACAAAGCCAACAGCCAACATCACCCTAAATGGAGAGAGCCTGAAAGCATTCCCATTGAGATCGGGAAACAGGCAACGATGCCCTTTATCACCATTCTTATTCAACATTGTGTTGGAGGTCCTAGCCAGAGTAATTATCTAGATAAAGAAATAAAGGGCATCCAGATTGGCAAGGAAGAAGTATCTCTATTTGCAGATGATATGATCTTATACACAGAAAACCCCAAGGAATCCTTCAGAAAACTACTGAAACTAATAGAAGAGTTCAGCAGAGTATCGGGATACAAGATAAACATACAAAAATCAGTTGGATTCCTCTACACCAACAAAAGGAACATTGAAGAGGAAATCACCAAATCAATGTCATTTACAGTAGCCCCCAAGAAGATAAAATACTTGGGAATAAATCTCACCAGAGATGTAAAAGATTTATACAAAGAAAACTACAGTACACTTCTGCAAGAAAACAAAACAGACTTACATAAGTGGAAAAACATACCTTGCTCGTGGATAGGAAGACTTAACATCATAAAAATGTCTATTCTACCAAAAGCGATCTATACATTTAATGCAATTCCGATCCAAATCCCAACAACATTCTTTAATGAGATGGAGAAACAAATCACCAACTTCATATGGAAGGGAAAGGGGCCCCGGATAAATAAGGCATTACTGAAAAAGAAGAACAAAGTGGGAGGCCTTACTTCACCTGATTTTAGAACCTATTATACCACCACAGTAGTCAAAACAGCCTGGTACTGGTACAACAATAGATACACGGACCAATGGAACAGAATGAGAATCCAAACATAAATCCATCCACATGTGAGCAGTTGATGTTTGACAAAGGCCCCAAAAGAGTTAGATGGGGAAAAGACAGTCGTTTTAACAAATGGTGCTGGCATAACTGGATATCCATCTGCAGAAAAATGAAACAAGGCCCATACCTCTCTCCATGTACAAAAACTAACTCAGAATGGATCAGAGACCTAAATATAAAATCTAAAGCGATAAAGTTCATGGAAGAAAACATAGGCACAATGTTAGGAGCCCTAATACATAGCATGAACAGTATAAAAAACATTATTAAGAACGCAGAAGAAAAACTAGATAACTGGGAGCTCCTAAAAATCAAACACCTACGCTCATCCAAAGACTTCGCCAAAACAGTAAAAAAGACTACCTACAGACTGGGAAAAAGTTTTCAGCTATGACATTTCTGATCAGCATCTGATCTCTAAAATCTACATGATACCGCAAAAACTCAACTACAAAAAGACAAATAACCCAATTAAAAAATGGGCAAAAATATGAATAGACACTTCACTAAAGAAGACATTCAGGTAGCTAACAGATATATGAGGAAATGTTCACGATCATTAGCCGTTAGAGAAATGCAGATCAAAACTACAATGAGATTTCATCTCACTCCAACAAGACTGGCATTAAGCCAAAAAACACAAAATAATAAATGTTGGAGAGGCTGTGGAGAGATTGGAACACTTATATACTGCTGGTGGGAATGTAAAATGGTACAAGCACTTTGGAAATCGATTTGTCGCTTCCTTAAAAAGCTAGAAATAGAACTACCATACGATCCAGCAATCCCACTCCTTGGAATATATCCTAGAGAAATAAGAACCTTTACGTGAACAGATATATGCACAACCATGTTTATTGCAGCACTGTTTACAATAGCAAAAAGATGGAAGCAACCAAGGTGCCCATCAACAGATGAATGGATAAATAAATTATGGTATATTCACACAATGGAATACTACGCATCGATAAAGAACAGTGAGGAATCTGTGAAACATTTCATAACATGGAGGAACCTGGAAGGCATTATGCTGAGTGCAATTAGTCAGTTGCAAAAGGACAAATATTGTATAAGAACACTATTATAGAAACTTGAGAAATAATTTAAACTGAGAAGAAAACATTCTTTTGTGGTTATGAGAGAGGGGTGGGAGGGAGGGTGGGAGAGGGCCATTCACTAATTAGATAGTAGATAGGAACTACTTTAGGTGAAGGGAAAGACAGCACACAATACAGGGGAGGTCAGCACAACTGGACTAAACCAAAGGCAAAGAAGCTTCCTGAATAAACTGAATGCTTCGAAGGCCAGCATAGCAGGGACAGGGGTCTGGGGACCATGGTTTCAGAGGACGTTTAAGTCAATTGACATAATAAAATCTATTAAGAAAACATTCTGCATCCCACTTTGAAGAGTGGCGTCTGGGGTCTTAAATACTAGCAAGCAGCCATCTAAGATGCATCAATTGGTCTCAACCCACCTGGATCAAAGGAGAATGAAGAACACCAAGGACACAAGGTGATTATGAGCCCAGGAGACAGAAAGGGCCACATGAACCAGAGACTACATCATCCTGAGACCAGAAGAACTAGATGGTGCCCAGCTATAACCGATGACTGCCCTGACAGGGAACACAGCAGAGAGCTCCGACGGAGTGGGGGAGCAGTGGGATGCAGAACCCAAATTCTCATAAGACCAGAGTTAATGGTCTGACTGAGACTGGAGGGACCCTGGTGGTCATGGCCCCCAGACCTTCTATTGGCCCAGGACAGGAAACATTCCCGAAGCCAACTCTTCAGACATGGATTGGACTGGACAATGGGTTGGAGAGAGATGCTGGTGAGGAGTGAGCTTCTTGGATCAGGTGGACATTTGGGACTATGTTGGCATCTCCTGCCTGGAGGGGAGATGAGAGGGTGGAGGGGGTTAGAAGCTGGTGAAATGGACACAAAAAGAGAGAGTGGAGGGAGAGAGCAGACTGTCTCGTTGAGGGGAGAGTAATTGGGAGTGTGTAGCAGGGTGTGTATGGGTTTTTGTGTGAGAGACTGACTTGATTTGTAAACTTTCACTTAAAGCACAATAAGAATTATATATAAAAAAAAAAAAAGATGGAAGGAATACACAGAGTCATTATACCAAAAAGAATTAGTCGATATTCAACCATTATATTCAACCATTTCAAGAGGTAGCTTATGATCAGGAACCAATGGTGCTGAAGGAAGAAGCCCAAGCTGCTCTTGGCAAAAAACAAGGCTTCAGGAATTGATGGAATATCAATTGAGATGTTTCGACAAACAGATGCAGCGCTAGAGGTGCTCACTCACCTATGCCAAGAAATATGGAAGACAGCTTCCTGGTCAACTGAGTGGAAAGGATCCATATTTATGCCTATTGCCAAGAAAGGTGATCCAACCGAGCGTGGAAATTATAGAACAATATCATTAATATCACATGCAAGCAAAATTTTTCTGAAGATCATTCAAAAATGGCTGCAGCAGTATATGGACAGGGAACTGCCAGAAATTCAGGGTGGTTTCAGAAGAGGACGTGGAACCAGGGATATCATTGCTGATGTCAGATGGATCCTGGCTGAAAGCAGAGATACCAGAAGGATGTTTACCTGTGTTTTATTGACTATGCAAAGGTATTCGACTGTGTGGATCATAACAAATGTTGGATAACATTGTGAAGAATGGGAATTCCAGAACACTTAATTGTGCTCATGAGGAAACTTTACACAGATCAAGAGGCAGTTGTTCGGACAGAACAAAGGGATACTGATTGGTTTAAAGTCAGGAAAGGTATGCATCAGGGTTGTATTCTTTCACCATACCTATTCAATCTGTATGCTTAGCAAATAATCCGGGAAGCTGGACTATATGAAGAAGAAAGGGGCATCCTAAGACTCATTAACAACCTGCGTTATGCAGATGACACAGCCTTGCTTGCTGAAAGTGAAGAGGACTTGAAGCACTTACTAATGAAGGTCAAAGACCACAGCCTTCAGTGTGGATTACACCTCAACATAAAGAAAACAAAAATCCTCACGACTGCACCAATGAGCAACATCACGATAAACGGAAAAAAGATTGAAGTTGTCAGGATTTCATTTTACTTGCATCCACAATCAACAGCCATGGAAGCAGCAGTCAGGAAATCAAAAGATGCATTGCATTGGGTAAATCTGCTGCAAAGGACCTCTTTAAAGTGTCGAATAGCAAAGATGTCACCTTGAAGACTAAGGTGCACCTGACCCAAGCCATGGTATTTTCAATCACATCATATGCATATGAAAGCTGGACAACGAATAAGGAAGACTGAAGAAGAGTTGACGCCTTTGAATTGTGGTGTTGGCGAAGAATATTGAATATACCGTGGACTGCCAAAAGAACAAACAAATCTGTCTTGGAAGAAGTGCGGCCAGAACGCTCCTTAGAGGCAAGGATGGCGAGACTGCATCTTACATACTTTGGACATGTTGTCAGGAGGGATCAGTCCCTGGAGAAGGACATCATGCTTAGTACAGTACAGGTTCAGCGGAAAAGAGGAAGGCCCTCAACGAGGTGGATTGACACGGTGGCTGCAACAACGAGCTCAAGCATAACAACGATTGTAAGGATGGCCCAGGGCTGGACAGTGTTTCGTTCTGCTGTGCATACGGTCGCTATGAGTCGGAACCAACTCAATGGCACTTAACAAGAAGAACAACAAAGCCAGCATATTTGTATTTTCCTTTAATTCTCACAAGAATATTGTGGGAAATGTTATTTCCATTTTACCAGTGAAGAAACATGAGAATTAAATAATTCGCTCAAGGTCCTAAAGTCAGTGAGTGGCTGAGCTAAGACCAAAAGTTGTTCTCCTGACTCCCGGGCCTGTTTCCTCATGAGGCTGGGGTCCAGCAGCGTCACCAATAGAACCAGGAACAAAAGATGGAATAGATGGACAATAGGGAAAATGATGGGGGTGTTCCATATCTGCACTAATATGGTGGCCACTAACTCCTTGTGGCTATTGAACACTGGAAGTGTGGCTAGCATAACTGAGGACCTGAACTTTTTATTGTATTTAATTTAAATAATTTACATTTAGATAGCACATGTGGCTAGTGGCTGCCATATCGGACAATGCAGTTGGGCCTTAGTGCTAAAGCTGAGCTGCATAGAGTGGGCAACTGAGTCAGTCACCTCTGTTTTTCCACAGGTACTCCCCCTTCCCCAGACATCTTTCTCCATTCCTCCCATTCATGAATAGTCTTTCTGTGTTCTTAGAACTCTTGAAGCTGAGGCTGACCCTACACATAGTCAGAATCCAAAGGCTGCTCATACAGTACGATGAGACCTGGAATCCAAACACCCAGCCACCTGATGATCACTTGCTCCTTCATGGGGCCTCAATTTTCCCCATCAGCCTCAGAACTTCCAGGTCATGGCCTTAAAGGCAAAGGCAAATTTGTCACTATTAAGCCATCATCAACCTTGGAAATTAATTAGCTGAGCAGTCGCCTCCCTGGTGTGAAGTGTGTACCCCATTTGTGAAGTATGTAGATCCTGGGAATGAGAGACAGGCTTTGATAGAGAAGGAAAAAGGAAAGCAACATTTTCTAGTATAAGAGCAGATTAGAGGCCCCCAGTGGAATCTAGCCCAAAGTCAGATTTTATTTGGCCAATGCAAACTGTAAAAAAAATGTTTAACTGGATTTCCAGTATTTAAGAATGGTGAAATTTCAAATAAAAATTGGTTTTCTCACTCGTCCTGGACCCTTGGGTGATCTCCTAGCGTCCTGTTTCATTAGCATCATTAGCATCAATCACCCAGCACTGTAACGATGGGGAAGAAGCTGCCCAGTTCTCCACAGGGCCCATATTGCTTCCCCTACAACAATTCTCTTCACTCATTTGGGTGACCTGACAGCCCCTGTAGGCATTTGTGTTCGTGATCCCAAAGTAGGGGTACAGGCCTGGGTAAGGTACTTCTGTGAGGGGTTGGTATAATGCCACAGAGCTAGCTGGGTATCTGGAGGCCCAGGGGTGCAGTGGGGAGGGGATAGAGAAGATGGGTGCAGAGAGGGAGTGAGGGCTAGAGTGAGTGGGCTGGAGGGAACAGGCTGGAACTCACTAAAACGAAATGACACTATCTCCACATTCCACCTCCTACCTTACCTGCGCAGGTATGTGCCAGATATTTCTTGGAACGCCTTGGTCTCCAGCCCCCACAGCTTTGTTCTTCTACCTTTCTTCCAGCTATGCAGGAAGGACAATGCCAGCCACACAGACAGAACTCAAGAAATGTACAGAAGTCGATCACAATCAAACGTACTCAATTCAGAATGCCTCTGTCAGACTCTCAGCTCTTGCTTCAACCTGTCATTCTCCCCGCCGAGGGTTTTTTAAGCTCCCACTGAATCTCTGTAGTCATTCCCCACTGAGATGAGTTTCTTAATTCCTAGGCCTCCCCCAGCGTGCCTGACCCAGCCAAATAGTAGCACAGCACAGGATGGTAACTCCCTCCCTGCCTCTCATCGTGGTCCTGCACCTGGGTCAAAATTCTCCAAGCTCTGGCCTAGCTTACGTCTCTTTCTCTGTCTTTCAGTCGGCTCACAGAGATTTTCTCTATGCACTTGAAAGGAGGGAATCTGAGGAAGGCCACTAGCCCATAAGCTCTACACATTTTCATTTGCATTGGGCTGCGAATCAAACCCACTCAGTGGCTCTGTGGGAGAAAGACCTGGCAATCTGCTCCCGTAAATATTACAGTCAAAAAACCCTATGTAGCAGTTCTGTTCTGTCACATGGGGTTGCAATGAGTCGGAATCAACTCAACGGCACCTAGTAACAACAAAGTCTATAAAGTCTATGGTACAGAATATGGGTTCTCAAGATAGCAATGCTCTGAGTGAAGATAACAGAAGAGAGCAGGAGAAAAAGAACCACTAGACTAAGGAAGGATCAACAAGAAGTGTTCAAAACATGCTGTGCCTTTTCCTCCCTCTGTTAGTGGATTCACATCATCTATCTGAGCTTCTCTTTCCTGATCTATGAAAAATAATTAATAATATATACTCTGTTGTTGGTTGGTACGATCCTTAGGGACTCAGAATGGCATTTGTCAAGAAAAAGCAAATGTTTATTATACCCGTCGACTCAGTGGTCCCAATCCTGGGGGTTCATTTTAAGGAACCAATTCAGCAGAAACAAACCCTCATGAGCATGAAGAAGTTAGTTCAGCAGGACTTTTAATTACGAAATACTTAATATCATCTGTCAGCCCCCGTCTGTCACTTTGTTGTACTGTGACGGCTTGTGTGTTGCTGTGATGCTGTAGTCTAGGCCATCAATATTTCAAATGTCAGTAGGATCACCTATGGTGGACAGATTTCAGTGGAGCTTCCAGACAAGGATAAACTAGGAAAAAAGTCATGATGATCTACTTCCAAAAATTCATCAATAAAAACCCTGTATATCACAACTGAACATAGTCTGATATGGTGCTGGAAGATGAGCCCCTAGGTTGCAAGGCACTCAAAATATACAGCGGCCACAGCAATGAACCTGAACATACCAATATCTTTGAAGATGGCACAGGACCAGGCAACATTTGCTTGTATTGTACATGAGGTTGCCATTAGTCAGAGCCAACTTATGGTAACTAAAAACAACAATGATACTACCTAACCGTCCACAACAGGGAAATAATGTACTTATGTGTAGTATATAAACATAATGCATCGTTTTTCAAAAATAAAGATAATACTTATGAAGACTAAGTAAAAGCACATTGGTTAAGAGCTCAGCCGTTGACCAAACCCACCCAGCAGCTCCATGGGAGAATGACGTGGCAGTCTGCTTCCATAAAGATTACAACTTTGGAAACTCTATGGGGCAGTTCTACTCTGTCCTATAGGTTTCACTGTAAGTTGAAATTGACTTGACGGCAATAGGTTTGGGTTTTGGTAGGCATCCATACCAATGGAATATTCTTTAACATTTAAAAAAAAAAAAGAGCTATCAAGCCATGAAAAGACGTGGAGCAATCGTTAACGTATATTGCTAGATGAAAGAAGCCTGTCTGAAAAGGCTACATTTTGTCCGATTTGAATAACACGACATTCTGGAAAAGACAAAACTATAAACAATGTTGTTATTACGTGCCATTGAGTTGATTCTAACTCATAGTGACCCTATGTACAACAGAATGAAGCACTGCCAGGTCCTACGGCACCCTCATACTCATTGCCACTTTCGAGTCCATTGTTGCAGCTACTGTGTCAATTCATCTCGTTGAGGGTCTTCCTCTTTTTCACTGACCTTCTACTTTACCATGCATGATGTTCTCCTCCAAGGACTGGTCCCTCCTGGTAACACATCCAAAGTACATGAGACAAAGTCTTGCCATCTTCTCTTCTAAGGAGTGTTCTGGCTGTACTTCTTCCAAGACAGATTTGTTTGTTCTGCTGGCAGTCCCATGGTATATTCAATATTCTTCACCAACACCATACTTTAAAGACATCAATTCTTCTTCAGTCTTCCTTATTCATTGTCCAGCTTTCACACGCATATGAGGTGATTGAAAATACCATGGCTCGGGTCAGGCGCACCTTAGTCCTCAAAGTGACATCTTTGTTTTTTAACACTTTAAAGAGGTCTTTTGCAGCAGATTGGCCCAATGCAATGCATCTTTTGATTTCTTGGCTGCTGCTTCCATGGGTGTTGATTATGGGTCCAAGTAAAATGAAATCCTTGACAACTTCAATCTTTTCTCCATTTATGATGATGTTGTTTATTGGTCCAGTTGTGAGGATTTTTTTTTTTTTATGTTGAGGTGTAATCTACACTGAAGGCTGTAGTCTTTGATCTTAATCAGTAAGTGCTTAAAGTCCTCTTCACTTTCAGCAAGCAAGGTTGTGTCATCTGCATATCACAAGTTGTAAATGAGTCTTCTTCCAAGACTGATGCCCCATTCTTCTTCAAAAAGCCCAGTTTCTTGGATTATATGCTGAGCATGCTGACTGAATAAGTATGGTGAAAAGATACAACCCTGTCGCATACCCTTCCTGCCTTTAAACCACGCAGTGTTCCTTTGTTCTTTTGGAACCAATTGCTTTTTTGTCTATGCACAGATGGCATCATGAGCACAATTAAGTTTTCTGGAATTCCCATTCTTCCCAATGTTATCCATAATTTGTTGTTATCAACAGAGTCGAATGCATAGTCAATAAAACACAGGTAAACATCTTTCTGGTCTTCTCTGCTTTCAGTCAAGAGCTGTCTGACATCAGCAATGGTATCCCTCATTTCACATCTTCTGAATCTGACTTGAATTTCTGGTCTGGCAGTTCCTTGTCGATATACTGTTGCAACCATTTCTGAATTATCTTGAGCAAAATTTTGCTTGAGTATGATATTAATGATATTGTTTGATAATTTCCACATTCTGTCGGATCACCTGTCTTTGGGATGGACACAAATATGGATCTCTTCCAGTCAGTTGGCCAGGTAGCTATCTTCCAAACTTCTTGGCATAGATGACTGTCTTCCAAACTTCTTGGCATAGATGAGTGAGCACCTCCAGCACTGCATCCATTTGTTGAAGCATCTCAATTGATATTCCATGAAATCCTGAAGCCTTATCTTTCACCAATGCCTACAGTTCAGCTTGGACTTCTTCCTTCAACACCATCAGTTCTTGATCATATGATACCTCCTGAAGTGGTTGAACGTCAACAAATTTTTTTTGGTGCAGTGACTCTTTGTATTCCTTCCATCTTCTTTTTATGCTTCCCATGTCTAAAAACTATACAGACAGTTAAATGACCAGTGGGTCTGGTTGGGGGCGTCAGGGGGGAGATGAATGGATGGAGCACAGGGGATTTTTAAGACAGTAAAATTATTCTGTATGATACTCTAATGGAGAATTTAACACATTATGTATTTGTCAAAACTCATAGAACTTTAAAGCTGAAGAGTGAGCCTTAATGTATGCAATTTTTAAAAAATTATTTAAGAAATAGAGGGATTCAGAAAAAGAAGTAGAAGGATCCCATGAAGGAATGCAGGAAAGACAAGAGACTCCAACTGTATTCAAATATATGAAACAACGTCACTAAAGGCAGTGGGGGGAGAGATGTTGACCTAAGTAACTTTGGAAATCAGTTGCTGTCTGTAAGACTAAAAGTAAAAGAAACTGCACATACACACTGTCCTTTAGTTGGTAGAATTGTTTCTCACAGGGTTATGAGTTAATAACTTTGATGTTGCTATACAAGTATACTGGAATCGAACAATGAAATAAATGGATGGCAGATAGTGAGAGTCAGGTTTCTCACCGGTGAAGTAAGAATTTACAGGTTAGCGAGGGGAGAGAGTAGGGTAATCAATGTGGTAATGGATTAGAGTTGGAGACATCAATATGAACTCAGGTAAGTGCCATTTTCACTTCCTGGAGCCCATCCCCTCTTGTCCCAAACATTTTATAATTGGACTCACTCTTATTCACCCTTCAAGACTCAAGCCTGCCTGGACTTCTCTCCAAGGCTGGATTAAATACCACTCTAGTGTGTTCTCATGGAATCCTGTACATACCTCTGGTCTGATACTTTTATACCACGGTATCTTAGCTAATATCTTCGCCTGCCTCCCTTAGTGAGCTCTGAGCATTTTCAATCCAGGGTCTCTTATTACATCCTTAGTTCCTAGCACAGAGCTTGCACATGGAGCTTAGGAAATGCTCGTTGAGTGAATCAATGAATGAACAATTGCCCCGTCTATCCCCCAGAAGGACACAGTGAGGATCAAATGAGATAAGGGAGGTGATACCCTGCACTCTGTTTTTGAGTATTTGATTTGGCCCCATAATATGGTTGTGTGGTCAAGAATGTACTTTCTATGAACCTCCACCTCCATCTCAGAGTATAACCAGTGAAGAAAACTTTGCCAGTTCCTGTTTTAGAATCAGGGTGGCAAAGCTTCCAAGATGACATTAGCTCCTGAGCACCTCAAGAGGTGGGATGCTTGACTCAAGTGCCTCATTGAGTTGACAGGCAGTGGCAGCACTCCCCCTGTGGGGTACCACACCTCAAGCTACAGCTGTTCACTGCTGCAACATTGTCGTCACCATCCCATGTAATTCTCATTTCTAAGCACATCTGTTTTAGCCATTAGTTCCTAGGGATTCTGACAGATGAAATGCCATAAATGCCTGCCCAGGCAAACACAAGGCATCATTTCTCTCATACACAGATACTTCCCTGGCCATTAGCTTAATGACATGGAGTTGGAGCAGCTTCCTTCCACAGTTTGGACCCATTTTCTTCACCCTGGCTGGAGGTCTAATAAGAATCAGCCAGAACCCTGCCAAATCCTCCTGCCTTTCACCACCTCGAAGCTTCACCAACTGTGTCTTCCCAGGCCCCAGCTCCCCTTTATTTGTCAACGCCATCCCCAGCACACGCGCCCACTTGATGAAGAATGACAACTCGCCTACAACTCATTCCCTGCCATCATCCCTCGGCCTTCTCCTGTTTGGGTTTTAAAAGTGTTTTTTTCTTCCACTTTGACCAGAATTCGTTAAATGGCACCCAGCAACCAAACTTGTACAATGGTCACTGATGGTCTTACTTACTGTCCTGTCCTGAAGGTTAATCTGGCAAAGTAGACTTCTTTGAAGAACCATCACCCAGACAGTGCTCCAAAGGTAAGTGGGGTGGTGAACCTCTGCGGGGGAGAGTGGAAGAAGGCTGATGAGAGTGGAAAATAACATTAAATCTAGAATTGGGGCTTCAAATCATCTTTTGAAGTTATGAGGAAGGATCCCTTCATTCATTCCTTTATTCATTCTAAAGATCTGGCTTGACCTATGGTCTCCTGGAAAAGCCTGGTGTTTGTCTGATTCTAACATGGGCCCAGAGTCCCCAGGTGACACAAATGGCTAAGCACTCAACTAATAACCAAAACGTTAGCTGTTCAAACTGAACAGAGGTGCCTCGGAAGAAGGACCTGGAGATCTGCCTCTGAAAGTTCATAGCCTTGAAAATCCTGTGAAGCACGGTTCTACTCTGATGCACATGAGGCCACCATGAGTTGGAATCAACTTGAGGACAACCGCGTTTTTATTGTTTTAATGTGGGCCCAGGGCTCTGTCTCTATCAGAGTCTCCAAAATACCCTCATGCCTTACCCTGGGCTTAACCTAGAGTGAAGATTTTGCGGCTGTTCAAACCCACTGAAAGCTTAAATATGGTTTTTTGGGAGAGGTCCAGGAGACGAAATGGCCATTATCAGCAATCTGTTTTCTGAAAAGTCTGAGCCATGAGAATAAACAACCTGGTCCTCATATACCGTGAGGGGGCAAAGGAGGGATTGGAATGTTCATTCGTGTTTTCCTAAAATATCCAGTGAACCATGAACTCTACACCTGAGGTAAACTGGGAATTGCTGTTTTAACAAAGCACAGCTTAGAAAATAATACACACACATTCTGTGACTTGGGCCAGCCCCAAAGAAATTTCTGGCACCATTTAATGGGTGACTAATACTCAAGTTAAAATCAACAAGGGCTTTCCATACACAGCCTGTCTGAGGGCGAAGAGTAGACTTCTCACCTGTCTGCCCTGACGTACTTCATTATGCTTTGCTGTGTTGGATCTGGGAGGAAGTTTTGTTTTCTGGACGTACCCTTACAAGATAGATTTAAGATGTTTATAAGTACTAGTGTCTGATCTAGGCTCTCTCCACTTAGTCAGTTGACGT
Organism: Loxodonta africana; assembly: GCF_030014295.1. NCBI lineage: Eukaryota > Metazoa > Chordata > Mammalia > Proboscidea > Elephantidae > Loxodonta > Loxodonta africana. The sequence goes on from NC_087358.1 coordinate 63,565,774, forward strand.
ATCTCTCGGTAGGAAAACAAGAGAGAGCATGTACAACATGAGACAGAAAATGTACTTGTATATTTCATAAATATCATGAAACTCCTCTTTCTGTGTGTGGCTAGTGGGGGAATACCAAGATGACTAAGCCATGGTTGAATGAGAGCAGACATGAAAACAAATAATTAAAATAATGCAGCCACGTGCTGTGGAAACACAAAGAAGGAATAACTAATTTTGTCAGAGGGAGTCAAGAAAGTTTTTGTAGAGGATAACCTCCAAGCTTTATCTTTAAAGGTGAGTTGGAATATTCAGGTGAGAACGAAGAGGGAAAGTGTGCCAGGTAGAGGGAGCAGCAGACACAATGGCATGGAGGCATGAAAGTTCTCTGAGAAATTTGGTTTGTCTGAAGCAAGGTTATATGGAAAGAAACAGGGTAAGTATGAGACAGATACGGTGGGACAAGGTCAGATGTGAAGGACTTGTATGCCACATTAAAAGGTCTGGACTTAATTGGGTGATAGGGAAATGACAGAGGATTTAAAGCATGGATGTGATTTATCAGCTTTCATAAAGACACATTGGCCACAAGCAAAGTATGACATGGAAAAGGAAGGTCAGAGGCTAGTGCCATAAAAAAAAAAAGGGTAAGTCTAAAAAAAGGATCCATCAAATCCCACATCTCTGACCAGAGTGTGAAAATAACAAATCCCACTTCTCTAACATCAAGTGTGTTGATGGTCCAAATCAATTTATTCTCAGTTCCGCTCCCCTCTGTTCCCCTCTGTTCTGACACCAGCTGCAAGTGCAGCACTTCTACCTCTGACCCTGACCACCTGGAGCCAGGTCAGACCTCACACCTTAAAGGGCACAGTCCTCCAGACTGCCACGTCTGCCCAAGACCTCAGACTCCAGCCACAAGCTTGGGAGTCCTCACAACACCCTCACTTCTGACCTGCTGGCTACAAATTTGAGGTTTCCCCACTACCCCGTCAGAGTGCCAGCCCTAAGCTCTGGAGTCCCCAGGATCACCTCACTTCTGATCTGTTGGCTCCCTTCACTCACTTGGTTTTTATAATTCACTAAAATGACTTCTAGAACTCATAGACAGTGCTATACAGTACTTATGATTACAGTTTTACAATAACAAAAAGGATACAAATAAAGAGGCACACAGGGCGAGGTCTGGAAAGATTCTCTGTGAGAAGTTTCCATCTCTCAAAAAGGGACGCACTACCCTTCCACGTGTATCAATGTCTACTACCAACCAGGAAGCCCATGGAGCGTCTGTGTCTAGAGCCTTTACTGGGAATTCATTAAGTAGGCATGGTTGATTGAATCACGCTCCTCTTCCCTAAGGTTGGCTGTTATCACACAGATGGTCTTTTTGGCCTGGCCAACACCCACCCATAGGTCAGAACCAACTCAATGGCACATAACAACAGCATAGCCCCCACCAAAGAGGCATCTTACGGGGATAAACTGAGAAGTCTGATCTGAAGCCTCTATAAATAAATAAAAATCACTGGAAAAATGCCAAGGCTTTAGAGATTATGGCTCAGAAACCAAGGACAAATGCCCAACTCTTTGCATAAAGTTAACCCCACACCAAGCAAGAAACAATGAAAGTCTGAACTAAGTTACTTGTTGTGGAAATGCTGAGGGCAGCCAGGCATGTGGCCTTTCGAAAGTGCAATCAACAGCACTCAGTGACTGTTTAGATTTGGAGGCTCAGACAGAAAGGGAATCAAGAATGGTTCTGAGGTTTCCGACTCGGCCAACTCAGTCAATGATGATGGTGAGAAATGAGCTAGGAAATTGAATGCAAGAGACCAACACACAAGAAACTGTTCATCCAAAATGTTTACCAGATAATAGGATATCCAGCAGCCTAGATGAAGGCAATTGTTTCACATAGGAACAATTTTTAAATCCATTGCTATTAAATTAATGTTTTTCTGATTTTGTGGGTGGCATTAGACGTGTTCTTTGGGGAGACATGTGAATACCTGTGTTGCTGCAACGTCTTTCCCTGCCTATGCAGCACATCTGGGGTCAGCAGGAGGGAACTTTGTTTACCTCACCATTTCCACACTTGAGTGCCTGGGGCATGCAGGGCACTGGGGATATCATTTTGAATGCCCAGGAGGGATTGAGACACAACCAGGTACAGTCACCACTGGGGCAGGCTTGAGGGGCAGCAGTGAGAAGCGGGTATACAGGAAGGCCATGAGTCAGGGGCTGACTCCGTCCTGAAAGAGCGGCCATGGGACCTAGTTGCTGAGCCATTTCTGCTCCATCCAACCTGAGCAGCTCCAGAGAATGGCAGCTCAGAGTTGTAAGGCTGGTTGATCACTTTGCATAATTAGCCACCCTCACTGACCACATCTCAGGGCCAGCCTTAGCTGTAGGTGGAGGAGTTCCTGTCATCTAAGAGGCATCAGTCTGAGAATATCAAATGTAAATTTAATGAGGTGAGAAGAAAAGATTCGAATCAGAGATGCAAAGAGCAAGGACTAATGCGGCCTGGCAAAAGGAGATATCATCAGGGTCAGGGTGGGGGTGGAGAAAAGGCTTCCAGAAAGCTGTGAGGCTGGAGGTGGTTACTGAAAAATGGAGAAGGTTCTAATCAAGTCAGAGAGGAACAAGGAAGGCACTCCAAAGAGTGTCACAGTAGGAAGAAAGGCATGGCAAGAGGAGACCCAAGGTGAATTCACCTCTCCTGGTGGACAGGAGAGGTCTTCCTGGTATTAGGTGAAGCTGGAAAGGTACAGTGGGGTGAATCCTAGAGGGCACTGACTAAGCAACAAGGTGGTCCAGATGCAGCTACTGAGGAGCCATTCAAGGTCTTTGAGCAGGGGTTGACTTTTGAAGATGGTCATTTTATCGGTGATGTCTGAGATATATAGGCTGGGGAGAACCAAGAGAAAAGGGGATCAGTTAGGAGATCACTGAAATATGCAGTAGGAACCTGACATTGGTGGTTCAGTGGTAGAATTCTTACCTTCCACGTGTGAGACCCGGATTTGGGTCCTGCCCAGTGCATCTCATATGCAGTCGCCACTCATCTATCAGTGGAGGCTTGAGTGTTACTATGATGCTGAACAGGTTTTAGCAGAGCTTCCAGACTAAGACTGACTAGGGAGAAAGATCTGGTGATCTGCTTCTGAAAATCAGCCAATGAAAACCTTAGGGATCACAGTGAGCTGATCTGCCACTAGTCATGGGGATGGCTCAGGACTGGGAAGCTTTTTGCTCCGTTGTGCACGAGGTCTCCATGAGTCAGAGGTTGACTCAACGGCAGCTAACAAGAGCACAACAGATGCCAGACACTGAGCCAGCACATTTTTCTATAACCTTACGTGATAGGAGTTATTATTCCCACTTTACAGTTGGCAAAAGTGAATCTCGGAGAGTTTAAGAAACATGATCTTGTAGATGGCAAAGCCAAGGTTTACAACCAGTCTGTTGAACTTCAAAGCCTGTTGTTTCCCATTGTTCAAATCAGAGAGCTGCAGAGTGGAAAGGATAATGATTCTCAGCCCTGGCTGCATTAGGTTCACCTGGGGAGCTTTTAAGAATCCTGATGCCCAGGCTGCACCCCAGACCAATCAACTCAGAATCTCTGAGAGGGGAACCCAGGCATCAGTATTTTTTTAAAGCTCTCCGGGTGATTCCAAGTGCAGCCAAGTTTGAGAACCAGTGCTGTGAGAGATGTCGCAGAGGAGGAACTGATAACACTTGGCTAGTGAATGGGAAGGCTGAGAAGGAAGGAGCAAAGAAGCTAACTTTAGAATTTGGAACTTGAGTAAAGTTGGAAAGGGATGTTAGTGCAGAAATGAGGAATTTCTTTTCATAGTCGTTTAGTTTCCTGTCATAGTGTGACATCCAGGCAGAAATGCCCAATAGATGCTCGGCCAAGGGAGCCAGGAGCCTCAGAGCTGTCAATATCCCGCTACCCCACACCCACTGGCATGCTGGAGCCAGCTCGGACTGGCTCATGAGAGCCAAGTGTTACATTTTTCTGAAATTAGGAAAGCCAGTTGTTACCAGAGCCGTTATTAAAGATTAAATTTTAAAAAACTTACAGTTAAATATATTATCTTAAAATAGTGTAATCAATACCCCGAACTCAGCTCTCCCTAAGACCTCACTCCCCTTTATCATTGTCTGTGCGGCTGAGGCTATTCGTGTCCATTTTATGTGTATGGCGCAAACACCACGTACTGTGTGCTATTGCCCGTTTCCACCACCTGCCGTGTTGATAGCTTGGAACTGGCCATGCTGGGGAATATTTACATCATGAAATCTGGCAAAAATTACAAATCCAGGCATTTCCCCCCGTAGCACCAGTTGGTAAACATTTACGAGCACATCGTCGTCTGAAACCATGTAATGGTCTGTGCAGAGAAGCTCAGGTGGGAGTAAGCTCTGGGAACCTCATTAAGGCAAAATGGATAGAATAAGGTAGAAACTAAGACTCTACAAATGAGGCGGGCTAGGAAAGGTGAACTGATGCTGGAAACATTTTCCCATTAACTATGAATATCTCCCCAAACACAAGCTTTTTGTACTATTCAGGTCCTTCAGGATTACCACTATTCCAAATAAACCCTTTCTACTTGGCTCCATAAGCCCTGGTGGTGTAGTGGTTAAGTGCCATGGCTGCTAACCAAAGGGTTGGCAGTTTGAATCCGCCAGGCGCTCCTTGGAAACTCTGTGGGGCAGTTCTACTCTGTCCTATGGGGTTGCTATGAGTCAGAATTGACTCGACGGCACTGGGTTTGGTTGTTTTTTTTTTTTTTTGGTACTTGGCTCCATGAATAAGGGGCTCCTAGCCAGAAAAGACATATTTTATATACCCAGCACCCAGTGCCACCAGGGTTTCCAAATATTTTTAAAATACTCTGTGTTTACATAGCACTTTAAAGAGCTCACAGTGATTACCCAGGTTCTCATTATTCCTATGAATGCCCTGGGGAGGTAGCTAGGTGGTAGAGGAAATAGGAGTGGATGAAAAAAAAAGATGTTAAATTAGAAATCATGGCATTACCTAGCCTTATAAACAATCTTTTTTCTCCCAGTGTTGGAAACCCTGACTTTAGGATTATAAAGTGTCTTGCTTAAGAAGGTTCTAGAATTGGGCTCGCATCACCAGCACTTTTCCATGGGTATGGCTGTTTGCAACAATTGTCTGGCTCTATGCCTCCCATCCTGGCTGCCTAACAGAAGGCCTTGGGCCCAGATCATTCTCTCTCTGATAAGGAGGCTGGGGATTGGGTCTCCTTCTTTCTCCCAGTTTCTTCTCCTTTTCAGAGAAACCTTCCCCCTGTTCTGGGCACACAGTAACTTTCTCTGTCTCTTGCACATGCATGGGCACCATATGGCACCTGGCCAACCCCACTTCTGTATCTGTTCCTGGTGGGAAGGGAATGGGGTCTCTCATACTATGTCACAAGAGGGGAGCATGCCAGATTGTAGGAGCCAGCCTTGAGGGGTAGAATGAAGAGGAATCAGACTTTGCGAAGCCAAACATGAGCATCTTCATGTGGTCAGCTAGTTCACTACCATTTGCTGACTCATTCTTATGAGAACACAAGCCCCTGGCTTGCAGCCACTATTGCCTACCACCACTATAAAACCTCTGCCCTCCCACTGTGGGGTGCAAAGATCTGCTTTCATCCTGCAACCACCTAGGAATGCCTTGTATATAAGTTTCCCTAATAAACTTCTTCACTGCCATACTGGAGTTGCCCACCTCTTTCTTCAGTCTCTTGGCAGCCTCCGTTTTTTGGAGCCAAGTTTCACGTTACTGGTCCATGCCTGGACAATGGCCTAAGGGTAGTGGAAAATTCCCACTGTCTCCCTTCTCTTCTTCTCATTCTTCTGCTATTTTGGCCCTAGTCCCTAACTTGTGACACCGGTGGTTCAGTGGTAGAATTCTTGCCTTCCATGCAGGGAGCTAGGGTTCAATTCCTGGCCAGTGTAGCTCATACACAGCCACCACTTACGTTTTGCTATGATGCTGAACAGGTTTTAGCAGAGCTTACAGACTAGGAAGAAAGGCCTGAAGACCTACTTCCAAAAATCAGTAGTAAAAATCTTATGGATCACAATGATCTGATTCACAACTGATCATGAGGATGGTGCAGGAGTGGGCAGCATTCTGTCTGTTTGTTGTACTTGGGGTCACCATGTGTTAGAGGTTAATTCAACGGCAACTAACAGTAACAGCCCCTAACGTGGGCCAGGGGTTTGCGGTCTGAACCTGTTATGGGTTGAATTTTGTCCCCCCAAAATATGTGTTGTAAATCCTAACCTTTATGCCTGTGGTTATAATCTCATTTGGGAAGTGGTTGTCTTTGTTATGTTAATGAGACAAGGTCAGTATAGAGTTTGTTTTGAGTCACTCTCTTACAAGATATAAAAAGAGGAGATTAAGGAAGCAGAGATGGGGGAAGAGAGATGCCAAGGCACATGAAGATCACCTAGGAGCAGAAGCTCAGAAGAGACGAGGACCTTCCTCCAGATCTGACAGAGAGAGGGAGCCTTCCCCTAGAGCTGGCACCCTAAATTCAGACTTCTAGCCTCCTAAACTGTGAGAAGATAAATTTCTGTTTGTTAAAGCCACCCACTTGTGGTATTTCTGTTATAGCAGCACTAGATAACTAAGACAAAGCCCATCTGACCCCAGAATTCCAGGGAGTTCAAAAGGCCAGCTGCAGGGAAGTAGATGGGCCCTGCACAGGAGTAGAAGGCACCTGTCAGGAGTCAATTCCCCATGTGACTCCACGACACTCTGATGGTCATTCCCGGGCTCCTCGCCAATGACACCACTGTCCCTTCTGCACCTGTGGCATTATCTGTCACACTGGGAATCCAAATGGCCTCTCTCACTTCCCTCTGCACTACCCCGTGAGGATCTGGGCAATTTTAAATTGGCCCTCTGCTGCCTGTCCAGAGAAGAATACAAGTCAACTAAATTTTAGCACTTGGCATCTCCTCCATTTATGCAGGATTTACATGCGCTACACAACAGAGATGAGGCATTTGTGGTTCAATGGTAGGTAGAATTCTCACTTTCTATGTGGAAGACCCAGGTTTGATTCCTGGCCAGTGCACCTCATGGACAGCCACCACCTGTCTGTCAGTGGAGGCTTGCATGTCGCTGTGATGTTGAACAGGTTTTAGAGGAGCTTCCAGACTAAGACCGACTAGGAAGAAAGACCTGGTGATCTACCTCCGAAAATCAGCCAGGGAAAATCCTCTGGATCACAACAGTCCAATCCACAACCAACCATGAGGATGGCCAAGGACCAGGCATTGTTTGGTGTCACTGTGCATGGGGTCATCATGAACCAGGTGTCTGCTCTTGCAGCTAACCACAACACAACAGAGGGTACAAGGCTGCCGATGGTGAAAATTTAGGGAAAGAATGAAGTGCATGGGTGTGTGTGTGTCAAAAACAGAACAAACTGAAAAAGGCAGAGACAGAAATGAAAAAACAGAGAGAAAGGAGAATTACAGAGACCGCATGAATTCCTGAACAATTTTGTTTTGACTTCTTTTGTTTTTGATTAAGGATTTTATTGTTTGTTGGTTTTAACTGCTGGGAGAGTAGATTTTTAAGGCAAATCTTCCTGATGGGTAACCCTGAGCTCTCCCCACGTTAGACCCACGTGTTGCAGAGCCCTTTCCCTGGAGGCAACCCTGAGGGGAAAGTTACAGCCAAAAAGCACTGCCGTTTTGAACATTTCTCTCTGGCCAAATATCATGGGATATTCAATCATGGGGAGCCAGTCATGTCTAAAGGAGTCTCCCCTCAGTCCCAGTGAGTCTTTCTAATCTCCACAACAATGGTTTCTGGCCTCCTGTGGCCCACTCTGAGGGCTTCTTCTCACCTAGTGGGGAGGTTCTGAGGAGCTTCCTGAGACAGCAGAACCCACACCTCCTCAGACAATGTCGACTCTCCTTTGAAGCTGTCAGTGGTCCACGCTAGACACACAAGTCAAAACAGGTCAATCGAGTGGACACGCTACTAACCTTGGAGGCATGAGACCAGGTTTTACTCTTTCTAGTTCAGATCACAGCTTTGATCAGATCACAACTTCTGTGGAGCTCACTTTGCTCATCTGTGAGATGTGTGAAGATGTGATTGGTTTCGGTCATTCCGAATGACAATCCTTTATTGAGCACTTACTGCCCTGGGCACTGGGCATAGAAACCAGCTGCCATGGAGTGGATTCCCACTCACAGTGGCCTCGTGTGTGTCAGAGTAGAACAGTGTTTTTCAGGGTTTTCAGGGGCTGATTTTTTGGAAGTAAATCACCAGACCTTTCTTCCAAGGAGCCTCTGGGTGAACTCGAACCTCCAACGTTTTCGTTAGCAGCCAAGCATGTTAACCGTGTGAGCCAACCAGGGACAGTGGTTACAAAAACAAAAGGAGCAATGCAGCCGACGTGGACACAATGCCATCGGGCTTATAGAAGATGCTGTCTAAGGGTCAAAGGCCCCTTCCCATCTGATATTTTCTACATAATTCCTGAGTGGCAAAGGGCTTCCCTACATCTCTTGAGCTACTGACCTCAGCGCAGAGTAAGTGAAAGGATCTGTTCGTTTTCTTTACATTTGGGTTCCCAGACTTGGCTACTTTGCATTCGCAGTGTGGATGTCTGAAATGTTAACTGCGCCTCACCACAACCTTTGGAAAGAGATAAGTGTTGCAACATCTGCCACTATCCAAAACACCTATTAGGTTTCTGTCTGCTCAGGGCACCCTATGCATTAAGTCAGAGGCACAGCCCAGCTGTCTAGAAGCTCCCAGAAGCCCTGGAGCACACCCACATAAAGGACAAACAACTGGGCAAACACTGATGAAATGGTGCTGTCAGGCAAAGATGTAAATGAAGAACTGGTGGGGAGGTTACCTTTTGGGAAGGTGGACGGTGAAAGGAAAGACTAGAGGAATAAACACAGGCCATGTGAGGGGCTTGGGAAACCCCTAGCACTGTCTCTATTATGCCAGGATTGCCAGGGTTTTTGAATGGTGGGGAGATGGGGTGCAGAGAACTGGGATGGGAACCCAGGACACAAGCCCTCACCCAGTGACTGGTCCACAAAGGCATCCTGACATCAGTGCAAACTACCAAAACCAGGATACAGACTCTCCGAATACTTAACTGACACAATGGCAGGCTGCTTGGCAATCGCTCCTGGGCTTCCCCCAGCCTCCCTTTATCTTACATAACCAGTCACTGTGGAGTGGATTCCAACTCCTGGTGACCCCAGGTGTATCCGAGTAGAACTCTGCTCCATACGGCTTTCAATGGCTGATTTTTCAGAAGTAGATCACCAGGCCTTTCTTCCAAGACATCTCTGGGTGCACTCAAACCTCCAACCTTTTGGTTAGCCATTGAGAACAACCGTTTGCACCACCCAAGGGCCATCTGACATAAGGAGCCTTCTGTTGTGCTTCTGTGGGGCGGGGGAGCCGGGGAGGACTGTGGCTGAGGGCTAGTGTGTGACTCAGGAAAATACAACTACGAGGCAGGTCTCAAATGTGTGCCCCACCCCCAAGTTGCCTTGGCTCCTTCCATGATTCCGTCAGTTCACAGGCTCTGACATAAAAGGCAGGAAGTTACATACCCTAAACAAAGCTCCTTAGATGTCAGGAAATTAACCTGGGAAATCAGAGCCAAGAGTGATTAAAGGCACCGCACTCTGAGTTCAAAAATCACCACCATGGCATCTGATCAAAAGCTGTTTCCTGGGCACCCCAGGCTTGGCTCTGCCAAACTGCACATCCCCAAAAGCTGGCCACAGGACGGGCACACCTGTGCGGGGTGCATTTTTCCTGGCACCCATTCAGATCTACAGCGCTCCACTCTTCTCGCCCTCAGAGCTTGGCTGCCTGCCCTTGGCAAGCTTGCCCTCAGAAGAGCAGCTGCCTTATAAGGGAAGCGTATCACACACCTAACATCAGAGGGGGTCCGGCCAGTGGCCCAGACAAACAAAGTCCTCAAAAGGAGGGGGTGGGGTGAGGAAGCCCGGGTATCCTGACCCTCCCAGCTAAGAAAACAGCTACCTCCTGGAGGGTGGAAAAGTCAGTTCAGAAGGAACCTCAGAATTAAATCATTATTGATGCCCACAGCAGTAATATCTCTTTGAGCCTCGGTTTCATTATCTTTACAATTAAGGGGTTGGAGGAGGTGTTCTCTGTGATACCTTCTAGTTACAATATCCTGGATTCTGAAACAACCTTAACATTCACATCACAATGAAACTGTCAGAGGATTTTACACAGCACCATCTCATTTCATCTCCAGCAATGGGTGTTAATTCCACTTTACACAGGAGTAAAAAGGGGAAGTGGCTTGTCTAATGTATATATCTGGTAGATAAACACCCCTCCCCCCCAAAAAAGAACACCATTGCCTTTGAGTAGATTCCGACTCATAGCAACTCTATAGGACAGGGTAAAAGGTTTTCAAGGAGCAGCTGGTGGATTCGAACTGCTGACCTTTTGGATTAGCAGGGAAGCTCTTAACCGCTGCACCACTAGGTCTCCATCTAGTAGATAGCAGAGCCCAAAATAAACCCTCATTCTGCTGGCTCCTGGTCCAGTGCTCTGCATGTGCCATGGTGTCGCCAAAATGCCTAATATTAAAAAGAAAACCAAACCCAGTGCCATCAAGTCCGACTCCTAGTGACCCTATAGGACAGAGTAGAACTGCCCCATAGAGTTTCCAAGGAGTGCCTGGCAGATTCGAACTGCTGACCCTTTGGCTAGCAGCCATAGCACTTAACCACTATGCCACCAGGGTTTCCATAAATGCCTAATAGAGGATCAGTAATAATAAGATCCAAGTGTTGTTATATCTGATTTTTTTCCACTGGAAAGCAAGTGAGGGTAAGAGGGGAGCCACTTAGTGTGCCAGGCTTCTGGGGAGTGGAACACTCAGATATGTACAACCCCATGTTGTTGTCATTGTGAGTTGCCATCGAGTTGATTCTGACTCATGGTGACCCATGTATATAGAGTAGAACTGCTCCATGGGGTTTCAAGGCTGTGACTTTTCAGAAGCCAGGCCCATCTTCTGAGGGCTCTGGGTGGATTCGAACCACCAACCTTTCAGGTGGTAGTCAAGTACTTAACAGTTTGTACCACCCAGGGACTCCTACAACCCCATGGCGGCCTCAAAGTAATGTCAAAATCACGTCTGGAGTCTATGGAGGTTATGGAGTCTATGGAGGTTATGGAGGTTATGGAGTCTATGGAGGTTACCGTAGTTGCATTAGCTGGAGAAGAAAATTGAGAGAAAGGTTGCTTACTTGTTTCTCATCCGCAACATCTTCATCATGACCCTGCCCTGTCCCTGCTCGGAACGGTGTGGTCCTATGGACCACGTGACCCCTGTCTAGAGCTGATTGGACCAGGGAGGGTCACCTGACTGAGAGCCATGCATGGGAGTGGTATTAAGACCTAGAGTGTATAGTTAAACATCTGCAAGCCTGAAGCCAGGTCAGCTCAGTGGCAAACCCCAACTCAGGCGAGACCAAGTTAGGAGGCAGCAGGGCTGAAGGGAGCGCAGCTTAAAGGAGAAGGAAACTGAACACTGTCAGTGAGAAACAGATGAGAGATGGAAAGGGCGTCCACATTCCACAAGGTTCCCCTGCCACCTTCCGTACCCCTCCCACCCAACTGAACTAGTTCGAGTGGGTTTCTCTTTCCTACAACTGAACGGTCCCTGATTAGAACAAGTACCTTCTGGATCTCTTTGAATTTTATGAGAGGTAGCCTCATTCTCTAACTTTAGGCCAGCCGTTTATCAAAAATGATAAATGACATCAGTGTAACCAGTTGTCACGGAGTCGACTGCTGCTCTCGATGACTCCATGCGCATCAGAATAGAACTGCGCTCTGTAGGCTTTTCAATGGCTGACTTTTTGGAAATAGATCACCAGGCCTTTCTTCTGAGGCACCTCTGGGTGGACTTGAACTGTCAACGTTTTGGTTAGCAGTTGAGCATATTCATCATTAGCACCACCCAGGGACTTTATACTAGTGAAAACATTCAACAATTAGGACATTTATTCAGCTCGTACTGGGTGACTAGCACTGCCATGTTACATACCGTATACCCTTGGTTCTTGGATAATTTACATTCCTGGTTTTGAGCACTTACAAGCAACCACATGTGCCCGAAATAAAATATTTTCACGATGTGGGTTTGAATAAAGCTCACTGTGTGACACAAATGGTTTGCACTCGGCTGCTCACCAAAAGGTTGGCAATTTGAACCCACCTAACAGCACCACAGAAGAAAGACATGGTGATCTGCTTCTACAAAGATTATAGCCAAGAAAACCCAACGGGGCTCACTTCTACTTGGGGTTACCATGAGTCTGAACCAACCCAGTGACAACAGGTTTGGTTTTTTGGTTTGAGTTTGAATAAGGTACTTGAGTGCAAGAGTGAGTTACTCATCTCGTGAGTGATCCCATACGGCTGGCCAGCACTCATGTCATGATATGGCTTTGCTATTCTCTACTTACTATTTTCAGCATTTCCTGGAGGAAATCATATGGGAAGAGGCCTTCCTGAATTTGGAAATTTGTGATGACCCAGGCTGAATCCTTTGCAAATGCCATGGTTCTATTATACATTAAAACCAAAACCAAACCCATCGTTGTCGAGTCAATTCCAGCTCATGGATAGAGTAGAACTGCCCCACAGGGTTTCCAAGGAGTGGCTGGTGGATTCGAACTGCCAAGCTTTTGGTTAGCTGTGTAGGTCTTAACCACTGTGCCACCAGGGCTTCATCTACTATACATTATTATTGACATAATCTTCAGCAATCTCTGTCTCTTCTACTGTTAACTCTGGGGGACAGGCTCTATGCCTTATGCAACTTTGTGGCCTTTATACCTAGAACACAATACCTCATACATTTTAAGTGCTCAGTGCATTTAAAATTAATTCTCTCACGTAATTCTCACACACACACTCAAAAACCTCACCCTCTAGATTTATTATTCCCAAATACTCTGTATATTAACAATCAGCTCAAGCTATGCAATGCTACAATAACATACAACCCCAAAATCTCAGGGTTGACAGCCACCAAGGCTTATTTTGCTTGTGTTACACATGCACTAAGGGTCAGCTATATCCCTGTTCAACATCGTCTTCACTCCAGAACCCAATGAACAAGAGAAAGAAAGATGGCAGAAACCCACAATGGCAGTTACAGCTTCCATACAAAAGTGAGGCAATTATCCACACTCACTTGAGTCAAGCAAATCAAATCACATAACCAAGCCTGATGTCAACAGGGCAGGGATGTATAAGCCTTCCAGAGAAGGGAGGGGCGCCAACAATCACATGGTCACACCTGGCACCATGGGGCAAGGTTGTATAATCCTCCCTCAGAGAGAGAGACAGCAAAATTATGAACAACAATACTAAATATCACACCGTTTTATAAAGCAACAGAGGGGAAGCAATTTGTCTGATCAAGTTTCTTGTTAGTGGCAGACTTGGTATTTGAACAAAGTCTCCAGACTCCAAGTTAAAGGTTTTTCCCACTGCACCACAGCTGTTCCTAGATCTTACCCTGGGAGAGATACATTACATGAGCCTGATCTTGCTTTATGCGCACTGCTCACATCAAGTTATCTCACGAAAGCATTTGGCCCTTGAATGTTTTGTTCATAAGGACCCTAAGTCCAAGAGACTCAAAGTTAGCCAAGCTAGGCAAAATTAACAAGCACAAATCAGGAATATGAACAGAGCCAGCACTTACATTCTCAGTAAGTGAGGAGGCACTTTTATAAATGTCTTAGTTTAACCAGACTGAAGATAGGGAGGGGACAGTGACACCTGAGAAGGACAAGAGGCTGTCATTGTCCAGAATGGAAAAGAGAGAAGAATCATGGTCCTGTCTGCTTTCAACACCTCAGGGTGGTGTCACCTGGGTCCCTCCAGCCACTGGTTGATTGCATTGTGCCGTAGCTTGAATGAAGGGTCTGAGAAGCACAGGAACGAGTGCTTGGGAAGAGCCTGGAACTAATAACTTAAAAAGGGCCTTAGCCATGACCTGGTCAGCAATTTTCCAGAGTTAATTATTTCCATCCCCACAAATGTCTCCCCATCCCAAATGGGCACCCTGGTTGCCCATGGTTGCTGACCTCTTTGTTTGCCTCTCTCTGGCCAGGGAGTAGTTTTGCTCAGGGAAGAAGCCTGACATCAGGCGGGTCCCCAAGCCTAGAAAACCAATCCACGTTCTCTGTTTTTTCTGAATCATTTCATTTCTCTTCAGCTGCTTAGGTGACAGCTTTGGTCTTTGGATGGTGCAGGTTATGGAAAGTTCAGCACTATAGCACTTAGCAACAGAGGCTTTACTGAATACCTGTTTCCCATCTCTGCCAATAAAATTTTTCAGCAGATTGGACTTGATTAAAATACACACTGTAAGTCATGAATCCAACCTGCCCAGGATATATCAGGTTGCATTGTGTTATGAAACACATACTGCCCTGGATGTTCTTCCAAAAGAACATGTACAGTAAATGCTGCCCTTCTCCCAGAGAAAAGGTTTCTTTCCAACTCCCACCTCTCACCATCCCCAAATCAAACTCCCAACAAGCTGAAGCTTGCATATAACAATGATGACTCCGGTACTGCTTGTTGGAATCCTGACAGAACCTCTTCTGTCTTCTCCTTCAGTAGATGGAGTGCAGAGGCACCACTAGAGCGCTTTGAAGGACCAAAGTAAGAAGGCTCCATGGAACAATGTCCATGTACCTCATGACTCCCCATTTCTGACAAGCACTTGGCAGACACTCCTACGCAGGCTTCTCAAAAGAGAATCTAGAGAGCAGGTTCAGAATTGCAGCATGGCTACAGGCCATGGTATGACCAGATGTTTGTAGTCACGGGCCTGTCAGCCATGTCACTTCAATACTAAATTCATAGGCCTTAAACTGATCTCTGAAATTGGACTGAGTTGCTCAAAAGTAAGTCATCTGAAAACATCCCTCATAACACCTGAAATAGCCATTCTGGAGTTGCTGTAATTTTTCCAATTTGCTAGTAGGGCACACAGCCAAAAAGAGATGAAAATATTGTATTGGTACATACATACAATACGACGTTACTCATCCCTAAAGAGAAAATGAAGTCCTGATACATGCTACAACACGAATGAACCTTGGAAACACTATGCTGAGTGAAATAAGTCAGTCACAAAAGGACAAGTATTGCCTGATTCCAGTTATATGAATTATCTAGAATGGCAAGGGTGGAAAGACCAAAGTTTATTAGTGGCTACTAGGGGTGGAGGAGGGGGACAAGGGAACTCAATGCTTAGGGAACACTGAGCTACTCTTTAGGGTGATGGAAACATTTGGAAACAGATAATGGTGACGATTGAACGGTATAATGAACATCATCAATGTCACTGAATTGTTCACGCCAAGAATGTTGAAATGACAACTGTTTTGTTACATATATACTTATCACGGAAACCCTGGTGGTGTAGGGGTTAAGTGCTATGGCTGCTAACCAAATGTTCAGCAGTTCAAATCCACCAGGCACTCCTTAGAAACTCTAAGGGGCAGTTCTACCCTGTCCTGTAGGGTCGCTATGATTCGGAATTGACTCTGCGGCAATGGGTATATTTATCACAACAAAAAAATATTATATTAATGCTCAAGGGAAAAAAAAAAGGTTATGAAGGACTTCGCAGAGCGATGGTCTGATAACAAACCAAGAGCATTTAGCAGCCAGCCCTGAAGAAGATGGATTCACAGCCGAGGTTCTTTCCCAAAGCGGACAGCAGCACCTCGTTTTGACACATTCTATGCTGCTTCATTGTAAGCCCCTGTGTGCCATCCACTGTCCCAGGATCACTATAATACAAAGCTAGATGAGGAATGGTTTCTGACTTTGGGGAGCACAGTCTAGCAGGCAACGTAGGATCCACAAGTAAATAGCTAAAATGGCAAATGTTAGGTGCAAAGTGCCACAAGAGAGGTACAGATGTCCAAGGAAAGAGATCACTACCTGCAACGCAACGGGCTTCTCTTTATATACGGCCTTTCTGGCCTTGGGCTTATAATTCTGCCAAAATGATTAGTTGGGCCACAACCTTGAAGGAATTAGTTACTCTACTATGCAAACAGGGTGTGTATCTTAGTCATCGAGTGCTGCTACAACAGAAATACCACAAGTGGATGGCTTTAACAAAGAGAAATTTTTTCTCTCACAGTCTAGTAAGCTACAAGTCCAAATTCAGGGTGTCATCTTCAGGGGAAGACTTCCCCTGTTGGCCCTGGAGGAAAGTCCTTGTCATCAATCCTCCCTTGGGCTAGGGGCTTCTTCAAGCAAGAACTCTGGGTCCAAAGGACCCACTTTGTTCCTGGTGCTGCTTTCTTGGTGGTATGAGGTTCCCCATCTCTGCTGGCTTTCCTTTCCTTTTACCTCTTGTCAAATAAAAGGTGGTGCAGGCCACACCCCAGGGAAACTCCTTTTACATTGGATCAGGGATGTGACCTGAGCAAGGGTGTTACATCCCGCTCTAATCCTCTTTAACGTAATCTAATCTTGCCTCATTAACCACAGACAGAGTTTAGGATTTACAACACATAGGAAAAATATCTCAATCACAAAATGGAGGACAACCAGACAATTCTGTGAATCATGGCCCAGCCAAATTGATATATATTTTGGGGGGGAACATAATTCAATCCATGACAGTGTGTAAAACCACCCAATAGAATTAAGTGACCTTCTGGGAATTGGTTGATTACTATGCAAATTAAGTGACTGTGACAGTTTGCGGTCTGGTGGTAGGGCCATAATTTGAAATTGACAAGAAGTAGGCTTACATAAGGGCCAATCACACAGAGGTTGAGAAGGACCTCAGTACCATCAAGAAAAGTCTGGAGCAGAGCACGTTTTTGGACCTGGGGTCCCTGTGCTGAGAACATCGTAGACACAGGAGAGAGAGACCTATAACACTGGAGATGGCGAGATGGTGAGAGACAGCAGCAACCATGATAGCAGCACAAGCAGCAGCAGCACAAACAGTAGAAACAGAGAGACAGGCAGGAGGCAGCTGCAGTGGGCTTGCAGAGCAAGAAAGAGATGAACGCCTCGGGCCAGGAGGCTTGCTGACAGAGTAGGGTGCTTCCAGGCACTTGTCAGCTGAGCTAAAAAGCTGTGACACTTGCTCCAACAGAGCAGAGGCCAAGAGAAGTCCCAGCAGTGGACACGACCAAGAGAAAGCCTGCCTGCAGGCATGGCCAAGAAGCAGCAGAGAGCTGTCTTAGTTGGAAGCTGTCCTGATTGAAGAACTGCATCCTGTCTCCTCAGTTGTTCCTGTTACCTCCAAGCCGATCCTGATCCTGAATTGTAAACTGTTGCTTCCCCTAAAAACCCTGTAATGGTGAGGGTCTATGTGGCCACTGCAATAAACTATTGAACACAGCAGAGAAGTAGAGAGTGCCATGGGGGGGAGGGCGGGGGGCAAGGAGGGGAGAAGGCTGGTGTCAGAAACAGTGGAAAAGTCGGAGAGTGAAGGAACGTCCGACCTCTACGTCATAGGAATTAGCTTTATGCTGATCTTAATTCCCATGCCTCCTCCTGAAGTTAGATGAGTTCAGACACTACTAGGTTACACTATCCTATGCTGGTGAGACTATGGGCAGCTTTATGATGGAGAAGTATTTGAACTCAGTCTTAAAAGGGGGTAAGGTTTAAAGATTATTTCAGGGCAATAATCTGAGGTTCACCCAGCCTCAACAGCTCCAGAAAATCTGGATTCCACTGAGAATTTGAAACTCTGTTACACATTTTCCCCCTTTTGGGTAGGATTCTTTTCTTTGAAACAAACAAACAAAAAATTGGTCTATCTTAATTAGTAAAATACATCTGCTTTGAGCGTTGTGCTCTTCTAAAGAGTTATCCACATGAGATCAAACTGGCAACAGAAACTCGAAAGATTGGACAGGAAGCTTAAGGGGAAGTGAGTTTAAGATAATGAGAGAGGAATAATTTGGAAAAGGATAGCAAGTGAATGATAGCACGGCTTGAAAAACGTAACCAGTGTCACTGAAATGTACGTGTAGAAATTGTTGAAACGGTGTATTTTTGGCTGTGTACACTTTCACCAAAAAAATTAAAGGGGTGAGAGGAATTAGGCATGTGGAATTGAGGAGAAAGAGAATTCGTCAGCTCCTGCCATAAATGTAGCAGAGTTGCTGGAGCCTTGCCCAGATCCTCTTTGCCACTGTGCTGCACCCACTTCTGAGCTGCTGTGAACTTTGGCTGCTCATGGCACACAGGTGCTCTCCTTTTTTGGAGGGTTGCCTTTGGCTGATCAGAGAGCCTCACCAAGGACCTTGACCCCACCCTGCTCTGAGGATGGCCCACAGCCAAAGATTGATTGAGATGGGCACAATAGGCCAAATTTGTGCTGCAAGGTGGGGACAATTCTTCAGTGTGGCTTATGAAGAGACCACTCCACCCCCCAGCGGATCAGACCCAAGCTCATCTCCACTGAGACCATATCTTTGCTGACGTCTATCCTTGGTCCTATCCCCGTTCCTTCATTTACTCCCTGACAGGTTTTTCCTGAAAGCACCCCTTCAATCCACCAGCCATCTGTCAGTTTGTCCTACTGTGGTGTTTAGTGTGCTGCTATGACACTGGAAGCTATACCACTGGTATTCCAAATACGAGCAGGGTCACCCATGGTGGACAAGTTTCAGCAGAACTCACAGACTAAAAAAACTAGGAGGAAAGACCTGGCGATCAGTTCCCAAAAATTAGCCAATGAAAACCTTATGGATCACAACAGAATATTGTTGGATATTGTGCTGGAAGATGAGCCCCCTAGGCTGGAAGGCACTCAAAATACACAGTGGCCACAACAACAAATGAGCATACCAACAATCATGAAGCTGGCACAGGACTAGGCAACATTTTGTTCTGTTGTATATGGGGGCGCCATGAATCGGAGGTGGCTCTAAAGCGACTAACAACAACAACCCCTTCAATAGGTCACGTGCATCCAGGCTTTGCTTCTAGGAAACCCAAAATAACATAGTAAACCCCTGTTTTCTCTTACACACTGTACCGCTGCACTAACAAAGCATTAGTGAAGTAGCCTTGGGGTAGCCTTCCAGCTCGCAGATAAGCTTCATCCCCCTTCCTTAGCCCACTCTGCTCAATCCCAAACCGTCTCCTGTTCATTACCACAGTTCCTGTCTTAGTTTTGTTTCTGCCTTCCTGGAAACACTTATTCTCCATTTACCCATTTCCTCTAAGATCTAACTCATGATTTACTTATTCCCAGGTTTCCCTGACTAGTCTTTACCTATACCCCTTACATGTGGATTTTTTTCAACACTTAAGTGATGTACCAAAACAGGTACCTATTTTTACTTTTCAGACAATTAGACCAGAACTTAATCATCCGAATAGATGTTGTCACTTTCAAAGTACTCATAAAACTCATAGTGGGAGATTAATCACTTCCTTCAGTACAGCCACGGCCCATGGTAATTTTGGGATTTCCATTTTGAGCTTGCCTTCACAGTATGTCTCACACACTGTTGAACATGGTAGCCTTCAAAAACCTTTGAGGTTTCAGGCGATCTTTCAGAGCCAGGGCTGATAACTGCAGAGCAGTTAGAGCACACAACCATTTTGTAACTCCACAATTTACACACCCCTTGGAAGAAGAAACGCTTCCTCCCACAGTGATGCTCTGAACCCAACCAATCCCACTGATGGCAAATATTTGCCCTGTGAAAGTGACTGTTCTTTCCTCTTTGACACATCGGGATCCACACCTGATGAGTAATGTAGGTATTGATTCATTCATTCAACAAATGTTTATTGTGCATCTTCCATATGCCAAGTACTGGGTGATGAGTGAAGTTGTAAAGGGCTTAGAGTTTATGAGGGAAGAGAGTGCAATGAAGGCTATTACAGAAGCCTGCACAGGGGTCTGCGGGAGAAGGAGGGGGAAACAGACGGGGGCATTAGGGAAAGTTTCAGAAGCAAAGTTTTAAAAAAATGATTAGGAGTTTACTAGATGAAGAGGATTGGTGGGTGGAAGTGAGAGGTGGAACCACTATTGGGAAGGCAGAGATCAAGTTATGAAACAGCAGCACATATTCAAGACATTCCCCATGACGGTGGACTGGTGGAGGGAGCGCAGAGGGATGTGAGAGGTGGTCAGACCCTCACGAAGTCAAGGACAGCTTATCTTGAGAGCAATGGAAAGTCACTGAGGGGTCATGCTGGGGTGAAACCAACCGACAAGGCAGAACCAAGTAAAGACATCCACCCCCTTTTACCCAGCAATCCCACCTCTAGGAATTTATCCTAAGAAAATACTTCAAAAGAAGATGTAAATATTACCATTGCAACATTATCTTTCATAGTGTAAAGTTGGAACAATCTAAAGGTCACTGTGACTAAAAGTTAATGAAATCATTTTTGTAGGTCTTTAAAATCCATTACAAAAAGAATGGTTCCAAAACATTAGGGCAAGTATGCCAACTTCCTTAAAACAATGACTTTGAAATATACCACCGTATGTTGTATAGGCCCTAGACTTGTGGTTAAAATAAATTGGTCTCATTAAAGGAGTTAATGCCTGTGGCACATGAAAACACATATTCAGATGTCTAAGAAGGAAAAGCAGAGGAAAATGGAAATTTTGAGCCAGGCAGCAGGCTCAGTACTTCTTCATATGCGTTCTCCTGGCTAGTCCTCCTAACAGCTCCAAGAGACACATTGTTATCCCCACTTTATGAATGAGAAAACAGAGACCAGGGAAGTTTAGTATCTTCTCCAAAGTCACACAGCTACAAGTGACAGAACTGGGATTCAAACCCACGTCTGTCTGACTCCAAAACCCAGAATGACTCCCTAAAAGAAATTCAGCAAAGGATAAGAACAGATGCATGGCTTAAAGGGAAACTTTGGATTCTAAACATATTTACACCTGGGCCAAATCAAAACATTGGAAAGTAAAATAATAATATCGAACCACTTTTTTTATACCCACCTAATTAGCAGAAAACATTAATAATAATTTACGATGCTATCCAGTTTGCATCGCTCAACTGGCATTAATGTATATTGATGATCATATTGCAAATTTGAATAATTCTTTTGGAAAACGATATTTTATACATATATATAAAATCAGGAATTCTAAAAAAGTCTATTTCCCAGCAAGCCTTCCTCTAGGAATTTATCCTAAGAAAACATTTCAAAAGATGCAAAATTTATCATTGCAGCGCTATCTGTAGTAGTGTAAAGCTGAAAACAATCTCAGTGTGGAGTGACAGAAAACGGTTTGGTGAGCAATGGTACAGCAGCTCAATGGAACAGCGTGCAGTCATTTAAGATGACTTTATGAGGATGATGTAATACCATGGGGTAGTATTTATAGGAAGCAAACCATCATATGAGAAGATAGGATATAGCACACTACTGACAGTCCTGAGGAACACGGCCTAATACCTTCGAAAATTCCCAGGTAGGCGAATGCCATTGTAGCATACAATTTCCCCCCTTTTAAAACGCAGCAACTAAAAACGTTTACAAAAAAAAAAAAATGTGTTTCCACGTTTCCATCCAGTAGATTCCGACTCATAGCGGCCCTCCCTATAGGACAGAGTAGATCTGCCCCATATTGTTTCCAAGGACTCGAATTTCCAACCTTTTGGTTAGCAGCTGTAGCACTTAACCACTACGCCACCAGGGTTTCCAAAAATGTTAAGGAACACCTTAAGCTTCTTAATGAATCTCTGAATACAGGATTTGTTTATAAAGCTATCAAAATAAATTCTACCAATAAAGTAAATTCTAGATTGCATTATAGGACATCATTAGGGTGCTTACCTAAATTTACCTAAACCTGCAAAGAAGCTACCTCTTTTTCACTTCATGTGAGTTCCTTGTAATTTGATCTTGCTGCATTTGGAAGCACACACACACAAAAAAAACAGTTGCCATCAAGCCAACCCTGACTCGCGGAAACCCTGTGTGTGTCAGAGTAGGACTGTGCTCCATAGGGTTTTCAGTGGCTGATTTGTTAGAAGTAGATCTCCAGGCCTTTCTTCCAAAGTGCCTCTGGGTGGACTCAGGTCTCCAACCTCTCAGGGAGCAGCTGAGTTCACTAACTGTTGACACCACTGAGGGACTCCAGAAGCACAAAGGCTGTATGGAAATGCTGGCCCCAGTCATGGTGGGCTGGGATTGTTCACTGGCTGTGTGATTCCTGTCTTCTTGTACATCAGCTCTGAGATTCAGCCATTTCAGAATAATCAAACCCCTGCAAAACTACGAATGGCTGTGGTCTTTGAAGTCCCAGGCAAATAATGGAACCTGAGAGTGTCAAATCCAAGCACGTAAATGGCCCACTACTATTCACAACTAACATATGCATTAGGATTACAACAATCTGAAAATGTAGCCATATGGCCAAAGCTTCTAGAAACATAAAAAATAAAGACGGTTGCGTTTGAGTGAAAGAATTCTAAGTAATATTTTCATTTGAAAACATTTGGTAGGTTTTTATTGTTGTTTTATAATACAGTTCACAGAAATCATGTATTTCTTTACTGGCACATTCTTCTAGGTTGGACTGGATTGCCTACCTTCTTGTTGTTGGGTGCCATCAAGTCAATTCAGACTCATGGTGGCCCCTCGTGACAGAGTAGGACGGCCCCGCAGGGTTTTCTTTGCTGTAATCTTAATGGAAGCAGATTGTCAGGTCTTTCTCCCTCGGAGCTGTTGAGTGGATTTGAACCGCCAACTTTTAGGTTAGCAGTCGAGCACTCAACAGTTTGTGCTGCCAGGGTTCCTTGTATTGCTTTTAGGCCGGTTGATATTTTTATATTTTTTTAATGTGTTTTCAGGGCTTTGGGCTTGTAATAAACACATAAGAGCTGGAGAATTAGGCAAGAACTGGCTAAAGAATTAACTATGTCATACTTTCTAAGGCTCTTGTCATGGATTGAAATTTGTCCCCCCAAAATGCAATGTAATGTAGTCAGTCAATCTGTGGATGTCATACCAGTGCAGAGTGACTCCTAAACCTAACTATTTCTGAGTTATAAAAGGACTAGAATAGATAGAGATGCACCCCACAGGGGGAAGACAGATGTGAGGATAGCCAAGGAACCAAGGAAGGCCCAGGGTTATCCACAAGGAAGGAAGTGTAATGGCCGAGTATCTGACTTGGACTTGAAGCCTCCAGAACTGTGAGAAAATTAATTCCTCTTCATTAAAGCCACCCACTTGTGGTATTTGTGTGACAGCAGCAGTGGGAAATTAAGACAGGCTTGATCCACATGATTCTGGAAGAGAGGAGGAAGGCAGGACGGACAAGGTGAGCGATCACTGTGTTCATGCTGAAAGCACCGCACACCAGCTTTCCTGTTCTTGTTTTGCTCAGGTCCCTGGGTTGACCTCCAGGTGTCCTTCTATCTGTCGCATACGTTCAGAGATAGGAAAACAGACGGAGCATGTGAGCGTAGTTCAGCCTACATACTCGTATGTGAAACAGTCAGAAAATGTGCCTGCTCTTTCCCCAGGCGACTCAGTCTCTGAGCCCTCTCAGTCTCTGCAGGAGGAGAGTGGGACAGAAGAGCCACAATTTTAGGTACATACATTTTGCAGTTCGTAAAAACTCACTCTTTTCACTTACTGTAAATAAAATATTAAGAAGCATGCTCAGAAAGAAATTCCAGTGTTAATGGATGAACTGAAAATAGCTTAAGAAAAATACCAGTAATGGAGAATAGTGGGGGCAGGGGCCACTGGAAGTTATTTAGCCTGGATTTTGATGAAAATCGTGGATTCTCTGAAACCCAATTTTCAATGTTTTAATAACAGAAATTCATAGCATCTTAAAATGATGAGTTTGTACTTTTATTATCAATGATTCAAAAGTTCATAATTAATTTAATAGAGAATTGGGATGAAGGCTTAGGAAGAAATGGAGGAGAAATGAATTTTTTTAGAATTTTCAGGAGTATTAACACTTCATTCTTTATCAAGCGATCCCTCTACCACTGCAAGGGTATTATTGCATAGTAAAGAAAAAAAATTAGCACACCAAGATTGCACCTTAGGGACCTCAAATTTATACAACCAGCATATCGCCAGTTGCCATTGACATGACTCCAACTCATGACACCCCGTGTTTATCAGCACAGAACTGTGATCCACAGAGTTTTCAGTGGAGAGTTTTTCAGACGTAGATCTCCAGGTCTTTCTTCTGAGGCATCTCTGTGTGGGCTTAAACCACCAACCTTTTGGTTAGCAGTTGAGCCTGCTAGCCATTTGCACCACCCAGGGACTCCAACCAGAATAACGTAACTGAAGAACTCAACTGACACATATTAGCCCAGGCACATGGAGACGTCTCCCACTGAATCCTCAGAAGTGCTCTTGTACAGATGAATAGGTGGAGTTGCACATAAGTTAGGGAACTAAGAGGAGAGTGTAGTGGACGTCCTGGTTGACACTCTAATGTCCGGCCATGCCACACTGGTGTAAAGCAATCGGGCTACCATGATCCCCAGCCAGGAACTGGTTCAGGAATGTTCCGTACACATTTCCATCCAGTGAGGAGAGGAGATGTCTGCTGGAATGCTCCTGGGGAAAGCTTTCCCTCTCCTGAGGGAATGTCAGTGGGGGGTCTCTCTTCTTCCTCTGGCAAGGATGGGATGCATCCTGCTTCCGGCAAGGATAACTCCGATGACGGCAAGGTGGAAAGAACTGTGTCTCCGATGGCATCACTGAGCTGCCACCTCCGCCCACACCAACCTCTGGACTTCATCTGGTGAGACAATAAATTTCCTTAGTGTCTACGCCACTTTGAGTCAGATTTTTACTTCCTTCCTGTCAAAAGCATCACAGCTGACGCAAAAAAAAAAAAAAACAGAATCCAAACTCGGATCTGTCTGATTACCAAGCATCTCCTCACCCCAGAGTTCACTAGTCTGAGAGGCTGTCTCTGGTAGCATAAAGGCTCGAAGCGTTTCCAAGTCAACAGCTGCAGTGGAGTCAGACAGACTTGGATCGAATCCCGGCTCTGCCACTAATTAGCTGTGTGATCATGGGCAAATTACTTCTCCTCTTTACGCCTGTTAACTCTTCTGAAAAATGGGGATAATAATAGCGCCTGCCATAAAAGGCTGTTTCCAGATGACAGGACATTTGCACACAATAAGCGCTCAGTGCCTGTTACTCCTCACAAGAAAGGCAGCTGCCGGGCTCTGCCAGCTCTATTCTTTTCCTCAGAATCCTTGTGAGTTCCCAAGAAAGTAATTTTACTTTCTCCTGATAAACCAAATCCATGCCAAAATAAAAACACAGTGTTTCCTTCATGTCCTATCTTTGCTATTGGCTTTTTAATTTAGTCACTGCGCACTGCCTGATGATAATAATAACATAACATCATTAAATGAAATATTTAAAATATCCCTCATAATTTCACACTACCTTGTAAAACTATTTTCATTTTTTAATATCTGCTTTGAGCTCTTTTAATAACATTATGCTCTTTTAATAACTATACTGGAGCAAAGTGACAACAGCAAAGATTAGAAGGGGCCCTCGGGGGGCAGTTAGTTTATGTTAATGAGGGAGGAATAACTCAGAAAAGGAGGGTGAGACTGGCTGCACAGCTCAAGGAATGTAATTGATGTCACTGAATTGGACATGCAGAAACTGTCGAATTGGTGTACATTTTGCTGTGTATATTCTCAACAACATCACCAAAACAAATTAAAAAAAAACTATTTTCATATTTTGATATTGCCTTTTTTATATAATGTTTGTATTCCTACAACTATAGTGAACATGCCGTTTTGTTTACTCTCATTTTTCACTTAAAATACAGCATATTTCTGCATGTTCTTTTAATTGTTTCTTTTAATAGTTTTATAATATTGGTATAGCATAATTTACTAAATATTCCTCCAACGTTGACGTTTAGATTTCTTCCTCATTTTTTATCTTAAATATAATGCAGCATTGAATATCTTTGTTTGTATATTCTTTGGTTTCTGTCAAGTTTTTCCTTAAGAAAAATTCCTACAAGTGGAATACTGGGTCAAGGGGTATGAATTGTCTTTATGTCTCCTGCTATATAATTCTTTCCAGAAGGATTGTTCCAGTTTGCAATTGTCCTTCTAAGTAGTTACTTGGTTTGAAATATCACGCAAGGCTTTGTGCTTTGGGGAAATCAGTATTTTGACTGCTTTGCCGTGGGTTTCAAGCTTTACAAAGCAAGTTCTGCTTTCTTGCTTTGAAAGTTCCCATTTGAACTGATTAGCCTTATTTCTCGTAGACCGTGAACTTTTAAAAGCCTGTCTGGTTTTATCTCTCTGTCTCTCCTCATGAATCTGATTGGAATGATACAGATCCCCAAGGATGAGTAGATGTCTCAAGGACACCATTTTAAATGGATGATCAAGCCCAATATCACATTTCCCTGTGACAGGCACATTTCTAGTTAGGGAGTAAAGTGCTGCCATTACTCTATCCAGATGGGGTAACACTGGTTGCCCCTGGTGTCTTAGTTCCCTAGTGCTGCTATAACAGAAAAACCATAAGTGGGTGGCTTTAAAGAACACAATTTATTTTCTCACAGTTGTGGAGGATAGACATCCAAATGAGGGTCTCGTCCTTGTAGATTCCTTCCTGATAGGTACTCCGGGCATTCCTTGGATGCTTGGTTTGTAGAGGATCTGCTCTTCCCCAGTCTATGTTTGCTTCTGTACCTAATCTGCTCTTTTTATAACTCAGAAGAGATTAGGTTTAGGACACACCTGATGCTGATATGACCCCATTCATATAACAAAGAAAACTCTATTCCCAAACTGGATTACATCCACAGGTATGGGGCCAGGCTTCCAACACTTGTTTTGGCTGGACTCAATTCAATCCATAACACCTGGCAAAAGCCCAGGTCCTTGAAAACTTCATGAATACCCTGAACACTAAAACTGGTGATATAACTAAGAAAAATGGACTCCAATCAAAGTTCAGTGTGGATGTCTTCTCATTCCCTACATAACAAAAAATAACTACCCTCCTTTTTCCTTGGAGCAGGGAAAGTGTGTTTGGTTATGCCAGGATGAGTCTCTTGGGTAGAGAAAGTCTATGTTTTGCTTTGATTTGTTTTTTCCTGCTGTGTTAATTTCCTTGCCTATAGGACAGAACTGTAGCATGTCCAGCATATGGTAGACATTAAAAAAATCAGAATGTTTAATGCATGAATGAACATCCACATCTAAAATCCCATCACATATAAATACAGACAATGATGAAATGAACTAATGGGCTTGCAAACACAAACAGCAGATGGGGAGAGTACAGAGCTGATAGGAGGTCTCCGCATTTTGCCATTCATATGCTAGATCAAGGGTTGGCATCGTTTCTATCACCGAGGCCATATTCTCCAACTACTGTTCCTTCTTCTTTGTTTCCAACTTTGCACGTTCCAATCACCAGTAATTATCAATGCATCTTGATTTGCATGTTTGATCAATTCCAGACTGCAGAAGGTGGTAAAAACCTTCAATTTCCTCATCTTTGGCATTAGTGGTTGGTGCATAAATCGGAATGATAGCACTATTAACTCATCTTCCTTGTAGGTGTATGGATATTAGCCCATCGCTGACAGTGTTGTACTTCAGGATAGATCTCGGAATGTTCTTTTTGAGGATGAATGCAATGCCATTCCTCTTCAATTTTTCAGTCCCAGCACAGCAGACCACATGATTGTCCAATTCAAAATGGCTAATACCTGTACATTTCAGCTCACTAATGCCTGGAATATAGATATTTATGAGTTCCACTTCATTTTTGATGATTTCCAATTTTCCTAGATTCATGCTTCGCACATTCCATGTTCCTATTATTAATGAATGTTTTCAGCTGTTTTTTCTCATTTTGAGTAGTGCCACATCGGCAAGTGAAGGTTCCAAAAGCTTGACTCCACCCACGTCATTAAGGTTGATTATGACATGACCAGTGGATCCCAAGTTCATAGATCCACTCTCACATCTTCTTTGCTGAAAAGTGGCTTCCTTGATCAGATCCTATAATGTATGGGATTCCAGACTGGTAGTTCAAATACTTCATAAGGCCTTGACTAGCGGTGCTGGCTGACACTCTGCAGTCAAGGTAAGGAAAACTCATTCCTGACGTATATAAGTCCTCCTATTAAAATAAACCTTTGGACCATTCAAAATAGAAGGACCCCAATGTAGTCAAGTTGCTACTAAGTGCTCAGTCCCATAATGAGGGCTGCGAGCTGGTCTGTTACTGGCAGGCTGAACGTTTGGCAGCAGCAGTAACTAAATGAGCCTTAGTAAGTGGAAGCCCATTTTATTGGACCAATACATAGTCTCCATCTCTGCCACTATGGATACTCCATCCATGTGGCCACCATGGCAGCCCTGCCTATGATTGAATCTGGCTGATGATAACTGGCTATGTCATTCAGTCTACTTGCTTGTTTAGTGCATTTTCTGTGGCTTTCTGGAAGGCTGTAACACTTCATGCCCATTGCAACATGCCTATCTACATGCCTCTACCCCAGACCCCATAATCCCCGATCTTTCTCCTTCCAGGTCTGACCTTCCAGCCAAGCCATTCACCACTGCCCTGGAGTTTATACATATTCCAACCCTTGGCCATTTCTCCTTCATATCAAGTGGATGACTGTAATTCAGGGCTTCCAACCAGATCTTCCTGATTCAGTCACGGCCAAGGAAGCAAAACCTGAGCAGACCCAAAATTTTAAAATTTGGGTGAACTGGAACAATAACGGGAACAGGAAAAATTACAGGTCAAAACTCTGCTAGAAACCTAATCTCTTTCTTAGAAAATAAGGGGAGCAAGTGCATTGCATAGCAACCAAATCTCTTGCCCATTGGATTTTGAGAAAAGTTGGAAACAGTGGTGTCCCATCCACAGATGGTGGCTGACCCTTCCGCTTTGAATGTGTATCACTCTCCACAGTCCTGCCAATAATCCTGTCTCATGGATCAGGCTCCTGAAAGGGCTTACTAGGCCTCTTCCAAGTCTCCTGTTCCAGGGCTTTGACCATTAATTTTTCCTGTTCTGGTTATTGTTCCAAATCACCCAAATTGTAAAAATTTGGTCCTGTTCTGGTTTCATTTTGTCAGCCATGACTGAACTGGTTTGAACTGGTTTGAAGACCTGCTTCACGTTCACTGCATGAAGTTCCACCCACTAGGAGGATTTTTCCTAGCCACTATTTTTTTTTTATCTTTCAAGGCCACTCCCAAGTGAGACTGAAGTACCAGTGCCATCCATTTTCAGCTTAACCCATCTGTAAACCAAGCATGAAATTTTTCCTCCTCTGTCAACTAGTGATAAGGGCCTCCCTTTTTTTTTTAATAAGGTTTATGATAATACATGAAATTATATATGATAAATGTAGGGGCAAAATCCATGGTGGTTATAGTCACTTCTCCATGCTATGCCTCTATTTTTGACCTGTACTAAAATGATGCTGAAAAATTCCTCTCTGCTCCACACTTCCCAAGAAGACATGAGGATTAGCATCAGGTCAGCAAAGTGTTTGTGCCCTTGGGAGGAAACCCCCCTGGAGAAAGCCAACATGCCTGTTAAAGTTGGGTTTGTCTAGTCCTGCTGAGGAGATTTCCTTTTAGACTTTAAACAATGGATGGGTGAGGTTCTGGTAAAAAGAGAGAGGAGAAGTCAAGTGAGCATGTGAGGATGCGCCCAGCTGTGCCCAGCCTGTGCCCTGATGGGTACAGTGAACACATGCCGAGCTGGTTATTAAACGCCCAGGAGACGATGTACAGCACCTTTGGTGATGTCTGCTGGTGGGTTTAGCCTGGCTGACTCTGCCTATTCTTCCTTACAGTCAGCAGGATTCCCATAGAGATACACATCCAGGCTGTGTATGTGTATGTGTATGTGTATGTGTATGTGTATGTGTATGTGTATGTGTATGTGTATGTGTATGTGTATGTGTGTATGAGCATGTGTGTGTCAGAGAGGGAAGAAGAGGAAAGGACAAAGGAGAATCCACATTCCTGAAGACTTCTCTTCCATGCATTTGAAGGTCTATCACACTCCAGTGGGTGGAATTATAACATACACCAATTAAGAGGAATTTACTAATTACTATCCATACGACATTGTACTTACAGAGTGTTCTGGAGAAAACAAACCAAAAAAAAGAAAACCCAGTTGCTGTCAAGTTGACTGATTCATGGTGACCCCATGTGTGTCAGAGTAGACTGTGCTCTGCAGAGTTTTCAGTGTATGATTTTTCAGAAGTAGATCACCAAGCCTTTCTTCCGCGATGCTTTGGGATGAGTTCAAGCCGCCAACCTTTTGGTTAGCAAGCACTTAATGATTTGCACCACCCAGAGAGCACCTGGAGAAAAATAAAGGTACTGTATATGAGTATGCCCTTTGAGGAGGCTTGAAGGAAGCTGTGGCAGTTTCCCTCTTGGTTTGGGTTTCTTTTTTTTTTTTTTTTAATTTCTATACACAGTCTGCTGTGTCCTGACTGAGGAATAAAGTAGAGGTAGCAAGGGTGTAGATGAGCCAAGCAGCAGCACAAACCATCTCTGGGTTCCAGTCCACCTAGAGGCACCTTGGAAGAACCGAACCAAACCCATTGCCATCAAGTCGATTCTGACCCATAGCAACCGTATAGGACTGAGTAGAACTGCCCCATAGGGTTTCCAAGGAGTACCTGGTGGATTTGAACTGCTGACCTTTTGGTTAACAGCTGTAGCCCCTAACCACTACGCCACCAGGGTTTCTGGGAGAAGGGCCTAGTGATCTACTCTGGAAAAACCAGCCATGGAAAACCCTGTGGAGCACAGTTCTACCCCGATGTGCATGGGGTCACCATGAGTCAGAATCAACTCAATGGCAAATGGTAATGGTTTATCTGTCCTTTTTGCTTTAGGGTAAATACACCTCAGAAGCTTTCATGGGGGCAGTTTTGATGGGAAAATGAGAAGAGTCTCAAGCCTGCACACCCGCTAAGGGAAGTGAGCCCCAGGGGGAGGGAGAGTGGAGAAGAGTCAAAGAGAACAGGTGGGCTCCCATTTGATGAAGCTGTCACCTTTGTCTCTTTGGTTCAGGTGTACAGGGATCTCCAGGGTGGGTGCACCTGTCAGGATTTTCAGTTTGCAAGCAACAGAAAATGCACTCAGCTAAGCCAAGCAGAGAAGGAGTTTATTGGAAGGTTATGGGGGCTCACAGAATTGGAAAGAAGACTGGAGAAACGTTTGTTCGGGCAGCTGAGTACACAGTCCAGGATCCCCCGCAGGGACAGTGGTATTAGAAGCCCAGCCCTGCATGGTGGCAGGTGGCCCCCAAGCCCCTGGACGTATCCATCCCCTGCCACTGCTGCCTCCCACCAGGACATGGTGCATGGGGGATTGCTCCCAAAGAAGAAGGTATGCCGAGGGCTGGGCAGCCCCTACAGAGGGGGAGGTCTGTTCCTTAGCTCTGTCTGAGAGGAGGAGCTTCACTGCAAAAGGGTTTTCCCTCCTGCCAAATCCAATGGATCTTAACCTCCCAATTCTGGTATTAAAAAACAGTCAAGTTGGCTCTGAATCATGGCGATCCATGCATGTCAGAGTAGAACTAGACTCCATAGGGTTTTTAGTGGCTGATTTTTCAGAAGTAGGTTGCCTTCTTCTGAGGCACCCCTGGGTGGACTCGAACCTCCAGTCTTTCGGTTAGCAGCCAAGCCCGTCAACCATTTGCACCACCTGGGAGCTCCTTAATTCCAGAATAGTGCAGCAGAAATGGCATAAATTTTAAATCAGGCAGACTTGAGCTCAGCCTGGCTCGGCCACTTACTGGCTACATGAACTTGGGTAAATGACTTCCAAAGCCAGGGCCTCAGTGTAACATTTCCTATCTCACTAAATGGTTTGGAAGAGCTTTTAATGAAATAACATAAAACACCTGGCCCAAAGCAGGAGTTTGATAAATGTTCTTCCATCTCCTCTGTGTCCATCTCGGGTCCCTGAGTCATCTTTGGCCCATCAGCTCCGGTTTAGGAACACAGTGAGCATCAGGTCTCCGCAGTGGCAGAAGCATCTTTGTCAGATAGAGGAAGGGAGGGCTGAGCCCATGTCAAAACCAAATGGCACACATGCAGGCCTTAAGACAGTCTGCCACACACACTTCCCAGCAGTCTCTGGAGCCTCCTGGCCACCACATAGAACCTACCCGGAGCACAAAGCTCCCAGCTCCTTAACTCTGTCCACCAGCAGCCCCGACAGGGGAGGGGCCTCCAGTCCAGGTTTCCTGTGGCTGCACTCTGCCGAGCTGGCCATATGAAGGCAAAGCCAGAAGCAAGGAAGATCAAGTCACTTTTCCCAGTCTAGAATGCCAAAGTTTTTAGATCAAACAAAACATGTATATGTACACTTTTTTAAATTGTACTTTAATGAAAGTTTACAGAACAAACTAGCTTCTTGTTAAACAGTTAGTACACATATTGTTTTATGACATTGGTTAACAACCCCATGACATATCAACATTTCCCTCTCTCGAACTTGGGTTTCCTATTGCCAGCTTACCTGTCCCCTCCTGCCTTCTAGTCCTTGCCCATGGGTTGTTGTGCCCCTTTGGTCTTGTTTTGTTTTATGGGTCTGTGAAATCTTTGGATGAAGGGTGAACCTCAGGAGTGACTTCATTACTGAGCTAAAAGGGCGTCTGGGGGCCATACTCTTAGGGTTTCTCCAGTCTCTGTCAGGCTAGTAAGTCTGGGTTTTTTTGTGTGTGAGTTAGAATTTTGTTCTACATTTTTCTCCAGTTCTGTCCAGGACCCTCCATTGTGATCCCTGTCAGAGCAGTCAGTGGTGGTAGCCGGGTACCATCTAGTTGTGCTGGACGCAGCCTGGTGGAGGCCATGGTAGATGTGGTCCATTAGCCATTTGGAATAATCTTTCCCTTGTATCTTTAGTTTTCTTTATTTATTCCTTGCTCCCAATGGGGTGAGACCAGTGGAGTCTCCTAGATAGCCACTCACAGGCTTTTAAGACCCCAGGTGCTACTCACCAGAGTATAACGTAGAACATTTTCTTTATAAACTATGTTATACCAATTGAGCTAGATGTTCCCTGAGACCATGGTCCCCACAGCCCCCAGCCCAGCAATTCAGTCTCTCAGGGAGTTTGGATGTGTCTATGTAGCTTCCATGAACTTGCCTTGATATGTACGCTTTTAATCCAGACATTTTTTTCTCTTCCCAGTGGAAAGAAATAGGAGTTGCTTAGAGGAAAAAAGGAGGCTCCCTTTCGTGTTTTCTTTATAGGATTAGAGGTTGAACACAGCACAGGGAAATCCAACCTGGAAAAAGCCCCCTGAAGTCCTTCCCAGACTGGACATGTTTAGAGAAAAAACTGTCTCATATTTGAAAACATGGTGGTTGAAACTCGGCACTGAAGTTAGATGAAATATTTATGTGGGCGGCTTTTAACAACAAATATTCTGTGCCGTTGCTCCCACAAACAAACATTTGCCTGGGTTGTAAATTTGAATTTAGAAAATGCCGCCTGGTAAACAGGTCTTCTGTGTTTGGGGGCCCGGTCAGTCCTGGCTTTAACAGTTAGGCCTGAAAAGTCCCTTGTGGAGTTTCAGGGCTCCTCAGGCGCTCAAAGGAAGCCTGTATAACGTATCTTTGAGGATGGTGCCTTCTTCACAGAGCTCTGAGCCTTTTGAAAGAACATGTACTAACTCTGTAGAAACAGCAGTGGCGAATGGACCTTGCAAACATTTTCCACCAGAGGAGCAAATCTCTTGGAACATTTAGTGGCAGTTTTCCTCTTGGTTTTGATTTCTTTTTTTTAATTCCCACACACAGCCTGCTGTGCCCTGTCAGGGGAATAAAAGAGAGGCAGCGAGGGCGTAGATGAGCCAAGCAACAGCATGAAACATGTCTACACTCTGAGGAACCGAGGTTCAAATGTTCAAATCCCAGCAGGGTTGGCAGTAGTTCAACCCCCACAAAGTGGATGAGTAGAACTAAGAAGGATTTGCTATTTGGGCATTCTGCTGACTAAAGAGGAGTTCCTATGTGGTAAAAATGGTTTATGGGCTTGGCTGCTGACCAAAAGCTTAGAAGTCTGAGTCCACACAGAGGTGCCTCAGAAGAAAGGCCTGGCAATCTACTTCCAAAAAATCAGGCATTGAAAACTCTATGGGGTACAGTTCTATTCTGACACACACAGGGTCACCATGAGTTGGAATTGACATGATGGCAATTGGTAACCGGTAATAACCAAAAATGCCCCTTTGCAAGATTTGGTTCCATTATCTTAATGGGTAATACTGTTACACATTTCTTTGAGAAAATGGCATTTTAGCAAAACTTAACACGCAAGCAAAGATTAGTGTACTCAATTACCCTTCATCAAGAACTACTACTTAAGACTTCTGTTTTCACTTGCTGCATAAATTAGCTTTCATTTGAGAAACAACTGGGAAATTCTTTAAGTATTTGATGAGGATGCTGTTTTGAGGAGTGTTTTCCAGGAATGAAAACAGAGGCAAAAAAAAGTGAATATCAATTCTTTTGTAAGTGGAGCTTGGCGCTTTCTATCCCCAGGCTGAGCGGTTCAAGCATCCAGTGCTTTTATCAGCCTACGCTGCATGTGGTTGCTTAGCAACCCTCCTTATCAATGATTCAGCTTTTCTTCTGATTGCCTTGTAAGAAGATAGTACCTTCGGTACCTTCTATTTCTTCCCTTCCAGATGTACTAGGAAATGATTTTATAAAAGGTTGCCCTCAAGAAATATGCTTTCATTTGTAAGGCCAACATCTCACTAGCAGCCAACTTGGTTGGAGGAGGTATAATAATTAGGCTTTGACGAATGGTTCTCAAACTGTGGTTTGCATCAGGATCTCCTGGCGAAGCTGATAAAAGAATGAAGGTCCAGGCCCTATCCTATTTCAATGAGCCTGAGCCTCTCTATTCTTTTCTCCAATGTTTGAGAACCACTACTAGAGCCTACACATGCTGCTACAGAGTCCAGAAGTCCACCTGCAGATGCCAGGCAAAATCAGATCAATGCATGACCTTTCACAAGGAGTCCCAAGGTTACTCAACTCTTACCTACAACCCTGCGTCCAGCTGTGAACAGGCTCCCAGAGAGTTCGCATCAGCTCCTTCACCTGCACGCTGTGTACACAGGTGGGCTCTGGCGGTAACGTTTGGGCTGTCGCTCCCGGGAGAAGCATTCTACAAGAAGATGAACATTAAAAGAAGCAATCCAAGCCACACAAAGGGGAAAACAAGGTCCAAAGACTCGCTGCCCCAGAAGTTCTAATAAGAGAATTCCGCCATTTTAGGGCCATGAGACGCTGAAATCCATTGCAGTAAAAGTTGTTGTGGCCTTAACTTCTCTTGAGATTCCCTCTCTTCAGAGTGGTCTAAAGAGCAGCTCTGGCTGCACATACGTGGCTTGAGATTCTGTGACCTTCAGAGACAGTTGGGCTGCTCCCTAGAATGGTTTGGAACATTATCTACATTCTGTATCACTGGGTCAAATGGAAAAAAAAAAAAATTTTTTTTTTTTTTGGGGGGTACAATATAATTCAGATGCAACTTCTCTAGATAGACTCAAAGAGAAAGAGAACACGTGAAGAAAGACAACGGGGGTAGAAAATGTTCTGGACCTTGATAAAATGTCTGCTCCCAACTTAATCCCTCCCTGATGAAAGAGCAGGCTGGTAATATTTTTTTCTTAAAAAAAAAATAAATAAAGTTTATTAAACTACAGTTTTTAATGAGGTGCTTAGAAAAACATAAGCCAACCTTCCCTTAGATGGAAAGGGTCATGAAGCAGATGCTTGACACAAAGCTCGCTGTGCCAGGCAGACTCATCTCCCTCAGCCTTACCAGCATCTTCACAAATCACTGGAATCAGAGTCCTGAGGAGCAGACAAGCAGGAATGCTGGAGCTCTCGGGAAATCTCTGCAGAGAAATTTTGCTCTAGATTTCATTTCCACATATCTAGAAGCCCCTACAGGAGGCTTACTGGCACAAAGGTTAAGTACTTGGCTGCTAAGTGAAAGGTTGGCAGTTCAAACCCACTCAACGGCTCCACTGGGAAAAGACCTGGCAATCTGCTCCAATAAGAATTACGGCCTAGAAAATCTGACACGGCAGCTCTACTCTGTCATAAGAGGTCCCTATGAGTCAAAAATTGACTCAACAGCACCTAACAACAACAACAATAAGCCTCTTGGTCACAAACCCATACTGACGTCAGAGCAAGAGCCTGTACTCTGGAGGTTAAAATTTTGCACAGCAAAAATAAAGGCTCAAGACAAAATCTAAAAGTGGTCATCCTGTGCAAGTAACGCTTTTGTGAGTGTACTGTCTGCTGTTTCACAACTAGAAAGAAAGGAAGACCTCCAAATGGAAGGCCGCTCATCTAAATGTAAAGAGAATGAGTTTGGATTCAGACAGAGCTGGCTTGGAGACTTGGTTCCACCACTTCCCAGCCATGTGATGTCAGAAAAAGTTGATTTACCTGCCCAGACCTTAGTTTGCTCATCTGTAAAATGAGGAGAGTCAAAGTATCTCCCTCATCGGGTTGCCTGAAAGATTAAATTAAATGATGCCTGTAGCCAGCACCTGAACAAAGAACACCCTCACTTAGACGGCAACCAGCATTTTGGATCTGCCAGGAAATAAGATCACGCTACCCTTTCAGCCAAACTCTCAACTCATAGAAATAATGATAATTTTAAGAAAGAAAATGGAGGCATAGAAGGTGGTGAATGATCCTGCCTGTTAAATATAATGCGTGGGGGAATTAATCAATTATTTAGTGAGCATCTAAACCAAATGACTGTCCTCGGCATCATCAGGGACATGTCCCCTGTCCTAGAAGAGGTTACAGTCTGATTGTATAGACAAACCATGTGAAACAAAGAATAATTTCATTGTTGTTGCGTGTCTCATAGCGATCCCCTGTGACAGAGTAGAACTAGACCATAGGGTTTCTGTTGTACCACTAGGGCTCCTGAATAATTTAGTACAAAGCCAAATAATACCTTCAGTGAAATAGGGGTTTGAGAAGAATGATACTAGTGTGGGCCTGGGAAAAGCTTTTTGGAGAGGGTGCGGCTGGACGGCTTGAGTAGTAGTTAAGCTGCCTCACAGCTCTGTTTACACCTGTCACCATGAGAAACCCAAGCTTCCCAGGTCATGCCTCAGCCCCTGTACAGCTCTGTACATACCTAGGCTGACCCATTTCATCACTTACTACCCACCAGACCCTTCCTGTGCT
The DNA here is from genome assembly GCF_030014295.1 of Loxodonta africana. Taxonomy (NCBI): domain Eukaryota; kingdom Metazoa; phylum Chordata; class Mammalia; order Proboscidea; family Elephantidae; genus Loxodonta; species Loxodonta africana. Next base: position 63,603,138 of record NC_087358.1, read on the forward strand.
CTCTGGAGCTCATGAGCTGAAACACTGAAATCTAAGCCTCTTTTCAAGAGTGATTTTAACATGTAGGAAGAGTAGACAGTCCATTTAGTGTCCTCAGTTTCCCAAGTTCCTTGAGCTTCTTATCTCCAAAGGCCCTGTCCTGCACCCTGCCTCAGGCCCTGTTCCCACCATCTTATCATCACCCTAGCACAATCTCATTTTCAGGCATTCCAATCTCCACTTATCTTTCCAGCTCACTCAAGGTCAGTACCCAAACTCCAAAAGGTCTTCAGCTACACTTTCTCTTCCTCCCATGCCTTTCCCAGCTTAGATTTCATTGGCTGTAACTATATTGATGAAGTCCAGTTTATTCAATTTTCTTTTTTTTTTAATGCACTATGCCTTTGATGTCAAGCCTGTTGTTTTAGTTGCTGTCAAGTCAATTCTGACTCATGGAGAACCCATGTGTGCACAGTAGAACTACTCCATAGGGTTTTCAAGGCTCTGATCTTTCAGAAGTAAATCACCTGTTTTCTGGTACATCTCTGGATGGGTTTGAACAGCCAACCTTTCAGCTAGCAGTCAAGCACTTAACAGCTTGTACCACCCAGGGACTCTGGCACTGGCCTTGGATGCACCCTCATCTTCTTTTCCTTTTTCTCCCTCCCTTCTCCTCAAACATGGGAAAATCAAATCCCAGAAATATCTAACCCTCCCAACTATCCTACACGTGTACTCAAGCATCTGAACATGGCTGAAGAAGAACATTCTGCCAGGCTGATAAATTCAGTTTAAATTCATGACTAATAAGCTCAAGTAGCCCTCAATGTAGTCAGACAATCCTACCACATTCCCTTATTTGCTCTTTCGTTCTCCTGGATCAACATTTCATACCTGAACACTGAACTTAAGATACCACCTCTTATAGGAAGCTTGCCTTGCCTCTTTCCTGACCACCCCTAAGGCTGGAAGAGGTGCCTCACCTCAGTCCTCTTAATATATTCTGTGCACGTATTACACTTACCACCAAAAACAGAATAAAACTGGTCACTGTTAAGTGGACTTCTACTCATGGTGACCCCATTATGCTCTTTTAACAACTATCTATCTATATGGAATCAAATTGACAACAGCAACTCAAAAGATTGAATGGGAACCTTAGGGGGCAGTCAGTTTATGTTAATGAGGCAGGAACAACTCAAAAAAGGAGGGTGAGAATGGTTGTACAACTCAGAAGAATGTAATAAATGTCAAGTTTTCAAGTCTGTGACCTTTTGGAAGCACATTGCCAGGCCTTTCTTCTGAGGCACCTCACTGCCAATCTTTCAGGTAGTAGTCAAGCACTTAACTGTTTGTGTCACCCAAGGATTCCTGCACTTACCACATATTGGGAGTATCCATACACCCACCAGATGGTGGGATCCACGAGGACAGGGACCAGATCCTTTTCCATGCCCTGTGTCCAGCCCAGTGTCCAGCACAGAGTCGGTCCTCAGTAAATGCTTGATGTGTGAATGAAGACATGAATGAACGAACCTACAAAGAAATTAAAAGGGAAAAGTCTTCTTTCTAGTCCTCCAGGTGATTTGCTAAATTGTATGTTTTCTTTTTTCCTTTAAATTTTATTTATTTTTGTTGTTGTTGAGATATACACACCAAAACATATACCAATTCAACAGTTTCTACATGCACAATTTAGGGACATTCATTAAATCTTCTGAGGTGTGCAACCATTCTCACCCTCCTTTTCTGAGTTGTTACTCCCTCATTATCATAAACCCACTGCCTCCTAAGGTTCCCATTCAATCTTTTGAGTTGTTGTTATCAGTTTGATCCCATACAGACAGTAGTTAAAAGAGCATAATGCTCAAGGCAGACATTTTTTACTAGTTAAGCTAAACTATTATTCTATTGTTCAGTTTTAGGAAGACCTCAGGGGATATTTTTGGTTTAAGGTTCCAAGATTATCTCAGGGCAATAGTTTCAGGGGTTCATCCACCCTCCATGGTTCCAGAAAGTCTAGAGTCCATGAGAATTTGAAATTCTGCTCTGCATTTTCCCCCTTTTAATTAGGATTATTCTATGGAGTCTTTGGTCAAAATGTTCAGTAATGGCAGCTGAATACCGTCCATATGGTGTTTTTTTGTTAACCTCTTGTCTTAGTTATCTAGTGCTTAGCTATAACAGAAATACAAGCAGATGGCTTTAACAAACAAATTTATTCTCTCACAGTCTAGGAGGCTAGAAGTCCGAATTCAGGGTGCCAAATCCAGGGGAAGGCTTTCTCTCTCCATTGGCTCTGGGGCAAGGTCCTTGTCATCAATTTTCCCCTGGTCTAGGACCTTCTCAGTGCAGGGACCCTGGGTCCAAAGGACTCCATTCCCCTCTCCTCTCTGCTTGACTCTCTCTTATATTGTTAAAAGATATTGACTCAAAATACAACATAATCTTTTAGATTGAGTCCTGACTCATTAACAAAACTGCCTCTAATCCTGCCTCATTAACATAGAGATTAGGATTTACAATACAATATAATCATATCAGATCATAAAATAATAGACAACCACACAGTACTGGGAATCATGGCCTAGCCAAGTTGATACACATTTTGGGGGGACACAATTCAATCCATAACACCTCTCAGCCACTTTTTCTCAAAAGAATGGATACCAGGGTGGCTGACTGACTGCCAGAGGCTGTTTGTGCGTTGGGCGAATTTCCTGAGAGAGCCGTTGGAAAGCGGGTTGGGTATATTTGTTTAACTCAGGACAGATTTCATTTGGGGATGTTCTCAAGCCTATACTCATGAAATCTTAGAATAGGATGGGGGGCCTGAGAGGTCATTTCATTTCATCTTCAGAGCTTGTCCAACCCAACCTGAGTAGTAACCCGACTGCAGAGCAATATTTTCCAATATTTTGGCAGATTTATTACTATATTCATAATTTTCAGCCCAAATTCCTTAGAATAGCAACAAGACACCGGAAAAGAAATGTGTTTACTTTGAGCAAAGCCAATTAAAATGTTCACTTTCAAACACTTTTCGAATTTGAAAAATTAAGACAGAACCTGAGGGAATGGAGAGGTGTGTGAACCCAAGTGAGGAAGCGAAGGCCTGTTGGGCCCTGGTGTGTAGTGGGCAGACCACAGAACCCCCTGAGTTGTATTTACCGCAAACAATGGAGGTTATTATCCTGCCACTCCCCTCCCCCAGGCCTGACTGCATTATGTAACGCCAGCAACTACTCTGAGCTCCCTAGAGAACGGATATGAGCAAAAATTATACTGTTGTAAATATTCCAGCAACACTGGAGAACTATCGGTCCTTTCTCTGTAATTTAAAAAAAATTATAAACCACAAATTCCCTGATAATTTGACCCAGCCGAGTTGTGAGAAGCACGGCTAGTCATCCTAGTTGCTGTTGTGTGCTGTTGAGTCATTTCTGATTCATAGCGACCCTATAGGACAAAGTAGAATTGCCCCATAGGGTTTCCTAGGCTGTTAATCTTTACAGGAGCAGATCACAAGGTCTTTTTTCCCTTGGAGTGCCTCCTCAGTTCGAACAACCCACCTTTCAGGTAGCAGCCAAGCACTTAACCATTGTGCCACCAGGGCTTCTACCCAATAAAAACCACTGCCGTCTAGTCGATTCTGATTCATAGTGACCTAGATCATCCTAATACATATGGGATAACAAATGGAATATTTAGGTTAAGTAAAAATGAAGTAATGCGAAAATACAGAACATACAGCTTCTCTTAGCCATACCACCGTGCTTTCCATAGTTGGCATTTATTCACTCAACAAGCATTTATTCAGCATTTTCTAAGTGCCAAGCACGGTGCTGGGCCAAGTTAACCCAAGATGAATAAATCACAGGGCCTGCTCTTGAGATCCTCACAGTGTAATAGGGGAGGAGGAGACAGGCTATAAACAAACCTCTGCAATAACAAGTACAACAACGGCTCCAGAAGAGGTGCTCTCTAACACAAGTGCCGCCCACCAATATTTGCAGTTCTCCCTCCAGGCAGGGTCAAGTTGTTTTGGTCAATAAAACGTTAGAGAAAATGATATGGGCAGAAGCACTTAATTGCCATTGTGAGACACGCCAGAGCTCTCATCTGATATCTCAGTAACTGTGGAAGTATGAGTTGAAATTAAGGTGCAATATTGAACAAACACATGAGGCTCAGCTATCCAGGAAAGTCCCTCAAACCCACAGAAGACTTTGCATCAACAAGAAATACATCTTTGTTGTTTTAAACCTGTAAGATTTAGGGAGTGTTCGTTACCCAACTATCCTGACTAATAGAGGTACATTCTAAGTGCTTTGAGAGTACAGTGGAGGGAACCTGATGAAGTCAAAGAGAAATGCACAGTGGAGGTGACATCTGAGCTGAGCAAAGGAGTCTCGTGTGGCTGGAAGAAGTATGTGTACAGTGCGAGGAGTCTTAATATTTAAAAACATTCACGCTGAAGAGCACTGGATGTCATGCTAAGGACCTAAGACTGGTTTCCTGGAACCAGTGTGTTATGGATTGAATTGTGTTTCCCCAAAATATGTGTCAACTTGATTAGGCCATGGTTCCCAGTATCGTGTGGGTGTCCTCCATTTCGTGATCGATGTAATTTTCTGATGTGCCCTAAACCCTAAATCTCTGCCTATGGATAATAAGGCAAGATTGGGTTATGTTAAAGAGGATTAGGGTGGGATGAAACACCCTTACTCAGGTCACATCCCTGATTCAATGTAAAGCGAGTTCCCTTGGGTTGTGGCCTGCATCACCTTTTATGTTATAAGAGATAAAAGGAAAGAGAAGTGAGCAGAAAGGGGGAAACTCATACCACCAAAAAAGTAGTACCAGGAGCAAAGCGTGTCATTCGGACCCAGGGTCTCTGTGCTGAGAAGCTCCTAGACCAGGTGAATATTGATGATAAGAACCTTGCTCCAGAGCCAACAGAGAAAGAAAGCCTTCCCCTGGAGGTGATGCCATGAATTTGCTCTTTTAGCCACCTAGACTGTGAGAGAATAAACTTGTTGGAGCCATCCACTTGCAGTATATCTGTTATAGCAGCACTTGATAACTAAGACACAGTGTTTCCCAAAGCATGGCTAAGAACCAAGCAGATTTTCCAACAGAGCTATATAAAATAAATAAATAAATAACATTCCCTTAAAATATTCCGTTAAAACTTTTAATTGCACCAAGGAAATGGTCTCGGTGTGTTGCTCCTCGTCTCACTTGGAACAACAACATGAATCCTCTCAATGACCCACCAGGCCCTACAAGAACTGGACTTCCAGTTTCATTTCTGAGCTCATTCAGTAACTTGCCTCCTTCACTCTACTGGAGTCACGCTAGCCCCCCTGCTGTTCCTTGAACACAACAGACATACTCCTTAGCTTTTTTCTAGAAGTTTTATCGTTTTCACTCTTACCTTGAGATCTGTGATTTGGTTTTTTTTTTGTCTACAGAATGAAGATCTAAGTGTTTGTTTTTGCATATAGATATCCAATTGCTCTTCCCACACCCCCACTTGCATTTCCAGTAGAAGTTGGGAGGCAGAAAGACAGGCTTAAAATTTGCCTCAATCAATTACCAAGTGGGTGATCTTAGGCAAATTCTTAAACCTCGCTGAGCTTCATTTTTGCATCTGTAAAATAGAGATAACAATATCTACCTCATGGGGTGGTTATAGCTATCAAGTGTAATGTGCCAGGTACATAAAAAATATTGAATAAATATTTTATGGATGAATGAGTAAGTAAATGAAGAGTCGGTGATTATTCAAGCTGTAAGACAAGTGAACCCATGGCATTCCACAGCTTCATGATTAGAGGCATATTTGGGAAAGAAAGCTCATCTCCTCATTTCCCACAGACATTCCTGGTAGGAAATTGACCTCCCAGACTCTGTGTTTCTCCGGTGACAAGTACTAAGGATATTCAAATCTCCTCCCATAAATGCAAAATGATACAATCATTTTGGAAAGCTATATGGCGCTTCCTTAGAAAGCTAGAAATAGAAATACCATATAAGTCAGCAATCCAACTCCTAGCAATATATCCTAGAGAAAAAAAGAGCCATCACACGAATAGACATATGCACACCCATGTTCATTGCAGCATTGTTCACAATAGCAAAAAGGTGGAAACAACCTAGATGCCCATCAACAGAAAAATGGATAAACAAACTGTGGTACACACACACAATGGAGTATTATGCAACAATAAAGAACAACGATGAATTTGGGAAGAATCTCATAACGTGGATGAATTTGGAGCTCTTTATGCTGACTGAAATAAATCAGTCACAAAAGGCCAAATATTGTATGAGACCACTGCTGTACTGAAATTTTTACACACAAAAAGAAACAATCTTTGATGGTTACGAGAGGGGGAGGAGTGGGATGGAGAAACACTAAATAGACAAGGGTTAAGTGGTAACTTTGGTGAAGGGTAAGACAGTACACAGTAATGGGGAAGCCAGCACAATTTGTACAAGGCAAGGTCATGGAAGCTCCTTAGACACATCCAAACTCCCTGAGGGACCGAATTGCTGGGCTGAGGGCTATGGGGACCATGGTATCGGGGAACATCTAGCTCAATTGGCATAACATATATAAAGAAAATGTTCTACACTCTACTTTGATTAGTAGCATCTGGGGCCTTAAAAGCCTGTGACCGGCCTTTGGGAGCAAGGAAGAATGAAGAAAACTAAACATACAACAGAAAGATTAGTCCAAAGGACTAATGGATCACATCTACCACAGCCTCTACCAGACTGAGTCCAGTACAACTAGATGATGCCCAGCTACTACCACTGACTGCTCTGATAGGGATCACAACAGAAGGTCCCAGACAGAGCTGGAGAAAAATGTAGAATTAAATTCTAACTCAAAAAGAAAGACCAGGCTTGCTGGCCTGACAGAGACTGTAGAAACCCTGAGAGTATGGCCCCTGGACACCCTTTCAGCTCAGTACTGAAGTCACTCCTGAGATTCACCAGTCAGCCAAAGATTGGACAGGCCCATAAAACAAAACGGGATTAAAGGGGCACGCCACAGCTGGGGCAAGGACTAGAAGGCAGGAGGGGACAGGAAAGCTGGTAATAAGGAACCCAAGGTTGAGAAGGGAGAGCGTTGACATGTTGTGGGGTTGTTAACCAATGTCATAAAACAATACATGTACTAACTGTTTAATGAGAAACTAGTTTGTTCTGTAAACCTTCATTAAAGTATAATAAAAAAAAAACTCCTTCCACAGGAGTCCTAAGGTTCTCAGAATTCAGAGGTCTACTTTTCTCTGTTTTGCATTCTATATATCGCCCTTATAGCTTAGCACTACCTTAGTCCTGGGCAAGAGAGGCCTTCTCTTTGTCCCTAAAGTTTCCGGAAATGCCCAGGATGCCCAGTTAACTTTGAATTTCAGATGAACATGAACAATATTTTAGTATAAGTATGCTCCATGCATGTTCCATGCAACACCTGGGACATAGTTACACTAAAACATAGTCACTGTTTACCTGAAAATTTTGTCCCATGCTTTAGAGCACCTTACATGTCACAAACCAGCTGTCATGGAGTTGATTCCAACTCTCCTACTCACAGCGACCCCATGTGTGTCAGAGTAGAATTGCACTCCATGGGGTTTTCAATGGATGGTTTTTTGGAAGTAGGTCTCTGGGCCTTTCTTCCAAGGTGCCTCTGAGTGGGCTCAAACCCCAACCTTTTGTTTAGCAGCCAAGCATATTAACCATTTGCACTATCCAGAGACTCCTTACAATCAATCTGTTGCCATTGAGTCAGTTCCAACTCATAGATAACATAAGCACACATACTAAAAAAAATGTAGTAAAGAAATACCCAGGCACTTCATTTGTCATGGAGATCTGGCGCTCACTAAAGGCATAACATACCCCCTAAGCCAAAACATTCTCTCTTATAACTAAACCATTCTTATATCTGTTAACCCACTCTATCGAGTCAATTCCAACTCAGAACAACCCTATGGGACAGAGTAGAACTGCCTCATAGGGTTTCCGAGGCTGTAATCATCACGGAATTCGACTGCCACATCTTTCTCCTGTGGAGTACCTGGTGGGTTGGAATCACCAACCTCTTGGTTAGCATCTGAGCACTGAACCACTATGCCACCAGAGCTCCTAACTATTCTCATACAGGTAACACCATTCAGGCCCCAGGAAATCACTTGTCCACACCTCTTCCTCTTTGTCCTTGAAATAAAAAACAATTGCATCCAAACTCTGTGAAGGTTTGTAGATTGGGCCACTGCCAATGTCAGAGGTATGCATTCATTCATTCAATGTGCAGGGAGATTTTGAGAGACAGAAGCATGAATGTACAAGACAAAATAATTAACTTGCCAAGGCCTTCCTTTCAGGTAGCATGAACAATCTAGACTCTTGCAAAACTAAATATTATTTCACAGAAGTGCCGAAGGATTCATTTGTGTTCTAGAGTGTGGCTCTGGAGGTACTCATAAACTTGTGCGTGGGGCATTCACAACATGGTGACAGACAAAATGCTTTACAATATTAAACAATTCCTATCACTCTTATGGAACCCCTGGTGGCATAGTGGTTAAGAGCTACGTCTGCTAACCAAAAGGTGGGCAGTTCAAATCCACCAGGCGCTCCTTGGAAATTCCATTGGGCAGTTCTACTCTGTCCTGTAGGGTCGCCATGAGTCGGAATCGACTGGACGGCAATGAGTTTGGGTTTTTTTGGTTTTTTTTATCACCCTTGTGGAACCCTTGTAGTGCAGTGGCGAAGAGCTCAGCTGGCTGCTAACCAACCTGTCGGCAGTTCAAATCCCCCAGCTACTTCTTGGAAACCCTATGGGGCAGTATTTTTTTGTTTTTGTTTTTTCATCATTCTTTCATTTGTATATTTATAAATGTGTACATACCATGCATACAGTGTGATAGTGATTCTTTAATTTGGCAACTAGATACGTAGTGCTAGGAATACATACCTACAATAGGTTTCTAACATGCAAAAAAATTATGTTAAAATCAAGTTTATTTAAATGATCTTATTTAAAAATTTGTTACTTATTAATTAAAATTTATAATCTTTTAATATTAAAAGACAATTTTGACTATTTTAGGAGAAAATAACATTTTAAAAATGTATATAAAAATAATCACAAATTTTCGCATTTGATATTTTTATTAAAATATATTTACATTTTGTTACCTTCAATTAATGATAATGTATTATTATTAGTCTTTTATATCATTACTTTGAAGTAAGCATAAATGATGTGAAACAAACTTGATCATAACATAATTAGTGATTGTGCTGAAATGAAGGCAAGAAAAATAAAATGTATGTAATCATTATATAATATTATAATAATTTATAATTATCTAGGTCTGTATTTATTATTTATTCAAATATTGCCAGCTCATCAACAGATCACCCAGGCATGTACAATAATAATTAAATTTAGTCATCTTGGATATCTTGCCAACTATTATTGCTGCTGGGTGCCGTGGAGTCAATTCTGACTAATGTGGCCCCACAGGACAGAGTAGAACCGCTCCATAGGGTTTCCAAGGCTGTAATCTTTAACGGAGCAGCCACTGAGCTGGTGGTGGGTTCCAAGAGCTGACCTGTCCGCCAGCAGCCAAGTGCTTAACAATTGTGCCACCAGGGCTCCTTCTGCTAACTACTAGTCAGGTAAAAGCTATAGCATTACACGTATTTGTAAACGTTGTTGTTTGACTCTGTAGGCAGATGTAATGTATATTATTTAACAGTTTGCTGGCTCTGTTGATAACTCTTCAGTACTGTACTTAGACATGTGGGCTGTGGTTCTCTGTCAGAGCCCTTGCTCTGGACTGGGGTTGCCAGGGCCACGCCTGCCCGAGTGTATAGCATGAGTGATGCTTCATTTCCGCTGAAGGGAGACAGAGCGGGACCAACAGGCTCCTTCTGCTGTCTGTTGCCAGGGAAGTCTGGCTCTTGTCCGCTGGAAGACCAAAGCCCTCCCCAGCCTCTGCTAAAGAGGCGAAGCCCAGGTGAGCAGTAACTGGAAGGAAACAGAATTGCAGGGATACAGCCAGTGGAGTCCTGGAATGCTGGAAGGGCCAGGCCATAGGTGGGGCCTGGACACCATCCTGAGAATAGATAAAAACAAAAACAAAACATGGTCACCGAGTTGATTCTGACCATTTAATGTTTATGGGAGCAGATCACGAGACCTTTCTTCTGCAGCACTGCTTGGCAGGTTTGAACCACCAAGTCTGAGGTTAGTAGTTGAGCACAAACCGTTTATGCCACTGCGAGAGTAGAGTCAGAGTGAAGTAAACACAGGGTGTGCTGGGAATGAGGACCGCGAGGCCCTGCAGAGAGAAGAATCCTGGCTGAGGTGGTGCCTAAGGCCAGGGAAGAGGATATGACTGGAAGGACAGATGGACGGCCCAAGAAACCATGTAAAATAGGTACCTGACTGCATAAGAGAACAGACCTCAGATTGATAAAAGTCCAGAGGAGATTTGTTTTTCAAAATTGATTAAGCGTTGACTGGCTCCAAGTTACCTGATGATGTCTGCAGCTGTCCTTGTGTGTGCCACCTTCAAATACCTGCCCCACCCTACTCACATCTGCCAGTCTCCTGCCTTCAGCATGGTCCTTAATCTCTGACAGGAAGTCCAAGCACCTCACCTAGTAGCCGCAGTTCTCTATGCCCTGTCATGCACTCAAGCCTCCCTGCACTCCCCCTCAAGCCGTTCCCAGTATCCCATTTACTTACTAACTAACCAGTTGTCATCTAGTTGATTCTGACTTATGGTGACCCCACGTGTGTCAGAGTAGAACTGTGCTCCACAGGGTTTTCAATGGCTGATATTTCAGAAGTAGATCACCATGCCCTTCCTTTGAAGCATCTCTGGCTGAACTTGAACCTCCACCCTTTTGGTTAGCAGCAAAGCATGTTAAGAGAGGTTTGCTGGTGACCTGTCCTGTATTTCCTGTGTGGCTCACACCCACATGCTGATCACTGTGCCTGCATGTCCCCTCCTCCACATTCCCTTCTGTTTCTAGGGGACCCCATGTACCTTCAATACTTAGCATGGGTGACACTCTTACCCACTCTCCCCCAGACTGGGCCAAACGGCTCTTCTCCACTGTATGCAGACTTCTGCCTCGGTGCTCATCCTTTGGTGTGGGACAGATCACGCATTAAGGGGTCTGTGCACAGTAGACTGGAGTGTTTGACATTCAAGGATGCTTTCCTCTCATCTTTTGTCCCCAGGATCTGGCGTATTGCCTGGCACATAATAAAAACCCACTGCCGTTGAGTCGATTCTGACTCATAGCAACCCTAGACGACAGGGTAGAAATGCCCCACAGGGTTTCCAAGCTGTAATCTTTACAGAACCAGGTTGTCACATCTTTCTCCTGAGGAGTGGCTGGTGGATTTGAACCACCAACCTTTCTGTTAGCACCTGAGCACTTAACCACTACGTCACCAGGGCTCCTTTGGCACATAATAGATACTCAATAAATGTTTGTTGCCTGAACTGAACCATCTCAATTGACCCTCAACAAGTGAAATCAACATATTATTATCCCATTTTATGCAGGTAAAAAAGGAGGTACAAAAAACTTCAGTTCCTGGAGCAAAGTTCTCTGGACCAAGGATTTCAGTGCTAAGTGTTCTGACTTCTAAGGCCACAACCAGAATGTTCTACTGAATTATGAGCTTTAAATTAAATGGCTTTTTAAAAAAATGTATTTAAGGAGATTTCTTTAGCTGTGAATTCTGTTTGAAGAACAAAGGGAACAAGTGGTTCTCACCTTTGAAGCTCTGGGGCAACAGTTACACAACTTGGAATAGTCCTTGGCCAAAGAGAAGTATCTTTTGAACCTTCCCTTTGAGTTGGTGTCGTTAGTTGAGAAATAATTACATAGTACAGAACACTCAGCCCATGAGAGGCCTTGTTATTTATTTATTTTCTTAATCAACCCTTTACAGGAAGTTGGTTTTCACCCAGGTTACTACTGCAAAATATTTACCCAGGCAAGAGGTACACCCTGAGCCAACCAGAGGCGACTCTGCTGTGTGAATTTGCCGACCTTATTACCATTTACTACACCAGCCATGTAATTACCTTTAGCGTGGAGTACATCCTGTTTCTGCTTGCTCAAACCCTGACTGACATGTTCTCTGACTTTCTAGAACTGCACCAAGGAGTTGCAGTCAGACAGGTAATGCGGAGGCCTAACTCTTGAGGCTCACAACACAGCGTCAGAGCATTTTGGGGCACAGCCAAACTTAAAGCCGTCCCTGAAGAGTTAGAGGCACGCCTCACTTTGGGATGTCCCTCTGCCCTAGGGAATAAACACAGGGATGGGTAGGGAGATGGCCGCGGTGGGAGGAGGTAGCACCAACCAGGGAATAATAAACGAAGCCCTGACACTCACACACCATGATCCTGCGCCCCCCCACCCCAGAAGCTGACCTTAAGACAACTGCCAAAACATTTAGGTGAAGCCTTAGCTGTGAAGCCACCAAAATCTCGGTTGGACTAATTTCCTATTCATTGGCACCACATAATTCTGTTGTCAACGAATTGATTACAACTCATGGCAACCCCATGGCACAGCATAAACAAAAAACCAAACCCATTGCCACTGAGTTGATTCCTACACATAGCGAACCTATAGGACACAGCAGAACTGCTCCGTAGGGATTCCAAGGAGTGGCTGGTGGATTCAAACTACTGATCCTTTGGTTAGCAGCCGAGCTCCTAACCACTGAGCAACCGGGGCTCCTATGGCACACCATAGTGAGTAGAAAACAGGTTAGGAGTTCTAAAGACCCAGCCTCAAATACCAGCTCTCCTCTTTATAGCAGGGTAATTTTGAGCAAGTTACTCAACCTCGACAAGCTTGTTTGACCATCTGCAACATGAGGATATGAGTCCCTGGGTGGTACAAACGGTTAACATGCTCAGCTGCTAACAGAAAGGTAGGAGTTTTGAGTCTACCCGGAGGTTCTTCAGAAGAAAGGCCTGGCAACATGCTTCCGAAAAATCAGAAAACCCTATGGAGCATAATTCTACTTTGACACACTTGGGGTCGCCGTGAGTTGGGATAGACTTGACGGTAGCTGGTTAACATGGGGATAATAGCATTTACCTCACAGCCATTGTGAAGATGAAATAATACGGCCTGTGTAAAGCACAGAGCACATACATCTTGTACAGAGCTGGGCATCACCAAACCTTAGTTATCTTCCCTCATTCCCCCTTGTCCCTGAAGGCAGTAGACAGGGACCATAAGGATCTGCTCAGTGAATTATAGATTAATTATCACAAAAGGAAGAAGTCCTGGTTGCGCAGTGGTTAAGTGCTCGACAGCTGATTGAAAGGCTGGCCATTCCAACCCACCATCCGCTCTGCAGGAGAAAGGTGCGGAAGTCTGCTTGTTTCTATAAAGATTGATCGTCTTGGAAACCCTGTGTGGCCGTTCTACTCTGCCCTATAGGGTCACTAGGAGTCAGAATGTGACTCCATGGCAGTGGATTTTTTTTTTTTTTTGGTGCGGTGGTATCATAGAAGGACTGACAATGACAAAAGCAAGAGCTGCAAATTCAGATCCCTACAGGGGCCTAGCAAGTGATGTGAACAAGTACAGTCGGTGTGCGCACCTGAGAGCTCTGGCAAACAGGAGAGAGCATACCCCCCAAGAGGGGTCTCTTGGAATTATCTCAAATAAAGAGGCATTGGGCCCAGAGCTTCCAATATTTTAAGAGAAGCTAGAAATCAAGATATTTACTTGCAAATTCCCTATTGGTAAATATTTCATTAAATTAAAGTAATATTTTGCTGGTCAAATAAAATACATTCTCACGGACCACCAGCTTGCAATCTCTACACAAGGGAAAAATGCAGCTGGTACAGTGCCTAATCCAGTCTCTGAACTTGAAAACTGGTGCCAATTCTATGGCCCCTATGTTACTTGCTGTGACTCATCACCGCATACACAAATCAAATAGGTGACATTTAATGAGCTCTTACGGTGTACCTGCATGAGCAAACTTAGTCCTAACAATCCCATGGGGTAGGTGCTGTTACGAGCACCAGTTTACAGATTAGAAAATGGGGGTTAGAGATAATTCCCCCAAGACCGTCTACTTGATAAGAGGTGGACCCGAGAGCAGTTACCTGTGTGCTCCAAATCCCAGGTTCTTAGCACTACACAGCAGGTAATGCTTACGTGAACATGAGAAGTCAAGGGAGAGGGGCCCAGGGAGAATCTTGGACAACAAACTATTGCCACCACCTCTACCTGGTATAGATTCTTAAGGGTGAGACGTCTCCTATCTGGAAGTAGAAGCTTCTCTGCTAAGGGCTTTTGGCTGGAGGAAGAGTGCCTCCCAAGTGTGCTCAACCCATAAACAGAGAGAAGCCTACACTTAGGAAAACTGGGGTCACTATTTGTTACGGCCTTGCAGGCCTGCCGACTAACAGGATGTGGGTACACACAGCATGACACATCTCCCACAGGCACCGCTGGCCACACCCGGCCTGCCCATCACCACTCTGACTGCTTTGGACGCTCAGGTGAGGATAGACAGCGGATGTGGTGATGCAACTCCTGGGAAGCTAAGACCTGTGGTTGCGTGGGCCTCATCCACATTCCAACGAGCCTTAATACGCGTCAGAAATAAAATATCATCAGTAAATCAGAACAACAGTTACCATTTCCCGGATATCAGATTGGCAAAATTTGAAAAATGTGACAACACCAAGCGTTGTCAAAGACGTGGGGGAAATAGGACTTCTCACGCACCGCTGGCCGGAGTGTAAACCGGTTCAGCCATCAGAGAGCATTTGGTAGTGTTGAAAATGCCTCAAGGTGTGGACCCCCAGGAGGAAATGCACAAGGAGAGGTGTACACAATGGTTTACCCTAGCCAAGAATAGGGGTGAATCGTGTTTGCGGCATATTCACGCCACAGAACACTGTGCAAAAGTTGACACAAAGGAACCAGATTCATATAAATCAACATGGTTATATCTAAGGAACATAATGTTAAGTGAAAAAAAGAAAGCTGTAGGACGAATAATGTAGTATGTCACCAGGTCTCTGGGAATGCTTTAAAAACGTGCTATTATGATATGTTTTGTAGAGAGAGTGTTGATTCTAATTTCTAAATTTCTCTTGGATCCAACCTCTCCTTCCCATCCCCACTGCTAGTGCCTTAGTTCAGGTAACCTCCTGTCTGATTATTAAAACCACTTACCGTGGAGTTGGCTCTGACTCACGGCAACCCCAGGTGTATCACATCACAACTGTGGCCCACAGGGTTTTCAGTGACTGATTTTTTGGAAGTAGATCACCAGGAGTTCCTTCCAAGACGCCTCTGGGTGGACTCAAACTCCAACCTTTGGGTTAGCAGCCGAGTGTGTTAACCGTTTGTACCACCCATGGACTCCTTTTTCTTTTCCTTCCTCTTCTTTTTTCTCTTCCAACACATGAACTAGAAGATGCACACCTCATTCATGCTGGTGCTGATTTCCAGGGAAGGAGGGGAGGGAATGATACTGGGAAGGGGAACAAAAGGGACTTCAGCTTCCTCTGAAGGAAAGATGATAAAATGTATACACTTGTTCCTTCTGTGTAGTGGGCATAGGGCGTTTGTTATAGTCTCAGTTTTTTTTAGCATTACACACTTTTTGTTTGAAATAAAAAGGGCAACGGTCTCATGAGAAGCAGTGAACCGAAAAGGAGTTTACCCTCCAACACCTGAATACACCATCTTAAAAAAAATTTACCTTCAATTCTTACCTATGGCAATCCCATGTGTCAAAGTGGAACTGTGCTCCATGCGGTTTTCGATGGTTGATCTTCCAGAAGTAGGTTGTCAGGCGTTTCTTCCCAGGCATTTCTGGGTGGATTTAGATCTCCAACTTTTCAGTTAGTAGCTGAGCGCTTAACCGTTTGCACCACCCAGGAACCCCCTTGCGCCATTTTAGCGCGTCACAGCTTCTTTGGCAGCACTGGTGGCCCCCTTGCCAATGAAAGCAGAGTGTGTGCCTATCTTAAGCCAGGGACCTGAGCAAGCTGGTCACTTGGGTCTAGTCCAGGCCTGAGGTCAGTTATCCTGAGAAAGTCAAATATAACTCATTATTTAAAAAGGAGGAACATCTAGCTAGGACAAATGCCAGTCATCGGTTTCTAACCTTCAAATATAGTCAGAGAAGGATTAAACTTCCTGACAGGTCAATATACAATGAAACCCAACTTGGTGTAATAGGCTTTGGAATCAGACAGATCTGAATTTAAATTTCAGCCTCATCATTTGCTAGTTTTGAATCCCTTGGCAGAGTAACGTATCTGCATCTCAATTTCCTTATCCATCAAATGTGGGAAGAAATATCTTCCTCACGGGAGTAAATGAAAAAGGCTTATAAAGCTCTTGGGGCATAGAAAACACTCTAAACACTACCATGTTTCACCAACTGTAAATCACACTTCTCCTAATTTTAAAATCTCTGAAATCAGGACCTATTTGACAATCGATAATATTTTAAAATTACAATTAGTCTTTTTTTTTTTTTTAATTTCTTACAGTGCATAACAGAAACAAAAAAAAAAAACCCAAACCCATTGCCACTGAGTTGATTCCAACTCCTAGTGCCCCTGTAGGACACAGTAGAACTGCCCCACAGGGTTTCCAAGGAGCGGCTGGTAGATTTGAACTGCCAACCTTTTGGTTAGCAGGCGAACACTTGACCACCGCACCACCAGGGCTCCATAACATAAACGAACGTCTTAAAATCAATAGTCTTAGATTTGATTAACTATGGTAGTTCCTAACCTTTCTGTTTCAAAGAGTTGCTGTTGTTATTAGCCACCATGAAGTTGGGCTCCAACTCCTGGTGATCTCCCATGCACAACAAAGCAAAATACTGCCTAGTCCTTTGCCATCCCCCTGACTGGTTGCCAATCAGACTGTTGTGATCCATAAAGTTTTCATCAACTGATTTTTGAAAGTAGAGAGCCAGGCCTTTCTTCCCAGTCCATCTTAGTCTGGAAGCTCCAAGGAAACCTGTTTAGCATCATAGCAACACGCAGGCCTCCACTGACACGCGGCGGTGTCTGTGCGTGAGGTGCGTTGGCCCGGAAACATATACAGCTACATGCAAATCCAAATAAGTTCGTAATGTTACTAGGCTGTTAATACATACATTGCCAACCCCAAGAAAAGTGCTCATAAGAACTTCCCTCACTGTAATCAGTCAGCCTAGCCCCCTTAGAGAAAAAAGCACAGTTCCCTCCCCATTGTAAGTTTAGGCCCTAAAATCCATCAGTGTACCATCAACATGCTTTACGGTTCTCCTGCAGGGCTGCCGGGAGGAGAGATAGCCATCTCTGAGAAAACTATTAAGTGCACAGTAGCTGCTGTAAACAAGCCCCAAGCTGATCTTCAGATCTAGTTTCTTAATAAGCAACAAAAGTATTCGCTAAGCATTTCTGAGAAATGAGGGTCAATTTGACAACTTTTGAGAGACTGAAAAAATGCAATGAGTCAAATAACGGGAAAATCTCAGGAAAATGTATGTAATGTCAATAGCAACACATATTATGCTTCATATTTTTCAAATATTTTTTATCTACTTTATTTAATGTGATCACCACGGCAACTTTATGAATTAAGAGAATGAATATTATTTTCATTTTACAAATCAGACAAGTGACAGCAAGCTCACATAGCTAGTAGAAACAGGACTAAAACTGAGATGTTCTTCCCTCGATCTAATGTTCTTTTTCTGTCTACACTAAGAGCAGACCAGAAGAAACCACTTACAAAGGTTTCAGTCTGTGGTCCATTATGATAGGCTTGCATGCCAAATATTTTACTAGGTTTCTTGCTCTTCTGATTACAGCCTCTGTCATAAACGACAACAGCTGAACTAATCTTTTTCTTTCCTTCCCATTTGTGCACCCATAAAATCATTTCTTTAAAAACATTTGACAATCTGTCATGAAAGCAAAAGCCAAAGCATTCACTTCCGTCATATCCCAGCCTGGCAATTCGCCTGTGTCTTCTGTCATATTCTGAAGAAATTACTGCTCAACTTACAGTGTACTTCCTTACAGCCCTAAGTGAATTCCCCCACCCCATTAATCTGGAGTTTCAGCTATCCAAGATGTCAGCTTGATATCTTATTTTCCATTCTGCCTAACTTGCCAGTAACAATCTGAAACAATACATAAAAAAGGAAATTGTTTCTAGAAAATGCTGTCATAGACATGTATCAAGTTTAACATGTGTTGAAGGTTTTTTTCTTTCAATTCAGTTCAGACAAAATTAGGATGTAAGCAATCAACAATGCATCTACACACAGAAACAATCTTTGATAGTTATGAGGGAGGGGAGGAGTGGAAAGGGAAAAGCACTAGACAGTAAATAAGTGGTAATTTTGGTGAAAGGTAAGACAGCACACAATACTGGGGAAGTCAGCACGACTTGACTAGGACAAAGCCATAGAAGCTTCACAGACACATCCAAACCCCCTGAGGGACCAAGCTACTGAGCTAAGGGCTATGGACCACAGTCTTGGGGCACAGGTAGCTCAACTGGCATAACGTAGTTCATAAAGAAAATGTTCTACATCTGACTGTGGTGAGTAGCATCTGGGGTCTTAAAAGCTTACAAGCAGCCATCTAAGATACATCTACTGGTCCCTTCCTGGCTGGAGGAAAGGAGAATAAAAAAAACCAAAGACACAACAGAAGATTAGTCCAAAGGACCAACGGACCATAACTACTACAACCTCCACCAGACTGAGCCCAGAACAACTAGATGATACCCAGCTACCACCACCAACTGCTGGACAGAGTGGGAGAAAAATGTAGAACACACATACACACAAAAGACCAGGCTTGTTGGTCTGACAGAAACTGGAGGAAACCCAAGAGTATGGCCCCCAGACACCCTGTTAACTCGGTACTAAAATTATTCCTTAGGTTCATCCTTCAGCCAAAGATTAGACAGGTCTATAGGGCCAAGAGTAACACACTTGAGGAACATGCTTCGCCATTCAATCGTGTATACGAGATTAATGAGCACACCAGTCCAAAAGCAAAGACGAGACAGCAGGAAGGGACAGGAAAACTGAACAAATTGTAACAGGAACTCAGGGTGGAGAAGGGGAGAGTGTTGACACATTAAGGGGTTGGCTACCAATGTCATAAAACAATTTGTGTATTAACTGTTTAATGAGAAACTAATTTGCTTGGTAAACTTCCACCTAACACAATTTAAAAAAAAAAAGTGCATATCTATATTTTGATTTTCAAACCTGAAAAGTGAGATTTCAGAGCTCTTTAATGTAGTGATTCTGATCTTCAGCATGCTTGTAAAGGCCAAACAGTTGACGACTGCTGGTCAATATATCTGCATGTGCAGGACTGGTATGAGAAGATTAATGAGTATCCTGTAGAAACCACAGTAGAAACAGCTGATTAATAATAAATATGGCTTTTTATTGAATGCTTACTATGAGGCAAATGTTATATACAACTCAAAGAGATTAAGTATTATTAAGCTTATTTAAAAAGTACTGAAGTTGAGGTTTAGAGAAGTTAAATAACTTGACTTAGTTCACTCAGATAATAAGTAGCAAGTCAGGATTTGAACTCATAGTCTTTGTCCTTAATCACTCTGCTGCTTTAAGAGTTTAATTTGACCTGGAGTCTTGTCCTTAAATAGGGGTTTCAAGATTTCAAAATCTGGAATTTCTACTGAATGTTGAGTAACTCTTGACATAATCCTATTAATATTAGGATATTCTGCCTTTCATGTATTAGTCAACTAACGCCTTTTTCCTTTATTCCACTTGGTTCTAGAGATAAAGTGTTAATAATAACGGATATAAGGAGCCCTGGTGGCACAATGGTTAAATGTTTGGCTGTTAACCAAAAGGTCAGTGGTTCAAACCCATCAATGGCTCTGTGGGAGAAAAGATCTGGAGATCTACTCCCTTTAGTGAATATTACAGCCTAGGAAAGCCTGTGGGGCAGTTCTTCTCTGTCCACCAGGGTCTCTATGAATCAGAATAAACTCAACAGTACGTAACAACAACAATAACAGAAGTAGTATCTGCCTTCATAGAACTCACAGTCCAGAGAAAACACCAACACTAATCGAACAGTTATACAAAAGTACACTTTAACATCCATACAACATCTGATCCTGTGAAGGAGATTACCTCGTTCATAGTATTAGGTGTATCTGCAGAGTTATGTATGGGGAGACTTGGCCAAGAGTTGGGGGTTATGACAAAGGTTTCAGAGTAGGATGTGTTAAGGTTCATGACCTGTGAAGCACAACACTTGGTTGTTGCTTCTAAAGCTGAGGAAATGACAACAACAAAAATTAGGGCCTCCAGCTGGGCCTGGTGGTCAGTATTTTCGAGTTGATCTATGACTTGGTCTCATAGCAATTTTCTTATAGTGAAGAACACTGCCTTCTCTTTCAGCTAGACTTAAGCATGTTTGAAATAGCACATCAGTGGATGGACTGGTCATGGAGAATGGAAGGGAAGAGAGGAGTCAATGATTAAGATGAGACTATAAATATGGGTAACTAAGAACTGAGGACTGTTATCACCAGCAAGGATAGATCTGAGCAGCAATAAAGGTTTGGGAGAAACTCGGATTACAATAATATATTCCATTTTAGACTTAGAGATTTAAAAAAAAGGCGATGGTAAAATATCCAAGTGGAAACACTTTGCAGACTGAAAAAAAAAAAAAACCCAAGAAAGAAAGATAAAACAGGGAATAAGATTTGAGACTTATCTGCGTTCAATAATAATAATTTCTTATGATCACATAATAATCACCTTCATATCACATTTGACAGGACTCTTACTGTATGTCTATAAAAAAAAAAAAAAAACTAATATATGTCTATACACACGTTAATTCATTAAAGTCTTACAAGCCTGTAAAGTGAGTATTATCACTATCATTCCCGTTTGCAGATTAGGAATTTGAGACACAAAGAGATTGCGTGGTGTGGCCAAAGTAATCAAGTTTGAGCCAGGATTCAAACCCAGGCAATCTGGCACCAGTGTCCCCATCCCTAACACTCAACTCTAATCCCTCTGTATATATCATTACAGATTATAATGCCCTTGGACATCTGTGAAGTATGGTTGTGTGTCACCTTGCCTGGGTCATGATTTTCAGTGGTTTGGCAGTTGTGTTATGATGTAGTTTGGCAGTTATGTAATGATGTAATTTGGCAGTTACGTAATGATGTAGCTATCTTCCATTTTGTGATATAACATAATCACCCCCATAATATGATCTGATGTGATCAGCCAATCACTTGTAATGGGAGTTTCTTCAGGGGTGTGGCCTGCATCCAATATATATGGACATTCTGGCAAAGCCCACTGGTTTTTCCTTGCTCTGGATCCTGCATCCGGCTTGTCATCATCTGACCTCCATTTCTTGGGACTTGAGCCAGCGGCCTGCCATATTGCCTGCCAGTCTTGGGATTCATCAGCCTCCACAGCCTGTGCCCTGGCAGCCTGCCCTCTGACGTGTCCATCTTGGGTTCATCAGCCCCTGCTGCTTCGTGAGTCAGGAGAAGCCTCCAGCCTGATGCCTGACCCACAGGCTTAGGACTTGCCAGCCTCTACAACCACATGAGCTATTTCCTTGAGATAAATCTCTCCCTCTTTTGCTACCCATCCATCTATCTGTCTGTCTATATCTATCTGTCTATCTATCTATATATGTAAAGCAAAAAACAAACCTGTCGCCATTGAGTCATAGGACAGGGTAGAACTGCCCCATAGGGTTTCCAAGGAACAGCTGGTGAATTCGAACTGCAACCTTTTAGTCAGCAGCTGAGCTCTAAACCACCGCACCACCAGGGCTCATATATATATATACTTACATGGTCACTATGAGTCCGAATCGACTTGATGGCAACGGGTTTGGTTTTTTTTTGTTTTTATATACGTATACGTTTCATTGGTTTTGCTGCTTTAGAGAACCCAGCCTAAGACAACATCCTATACCACACTTCATCCTCACAGCAACCCTAGGGAAGAAGCATTCCTATGATAATTTTTTGCAGATGAGTGTTAACACAAAGCCCTGCTCAGATCGCAGTTTTAAAACCCAAACCCGTGTTTTCCAGTTCCAAGTTCAGTATTCTTTCCACTCTGCCACACCTGCCTCTGAAAGCTCTCGAGCTCCTGCTTTGGGTGGCACTGAGGGAAAGACGCAATTCCCACAGGCATCGAGGAGGAGGGGGGAGAAAGTGAAGAGGGGGCGCTAAAGGTAAAAGATGAAAAGTCAGAAAATAGACTTTATAAAAAGATATTTTCTCTTCTAGTAACAATGTCACCAAATGATGATTGAGCTCCGGTGACAGAGCGCTATGTTTAATAAACATTTGCAGAAGGGTAGATGCTACGATAAATACCATGTTGTTATTAGTTCTGTTGACTCATGGTGACCTTACGTACAATAGAACAAAACGTTGTCCGGTCCTGCACCATCTTCATGACTGTTGATATGCTCAAGTCCATTGTGGCAGCCCCTGTGTATTTTGAGTGCCTTTCAGCCTAGAGGGCTTATCTTCCAGCACTGTATCTGTCAATATCCATAGAGTATTCACTGACAAATTTTTAGAAGTAGATCACCAGGCCTTTCTTCCAAGTCTGTCTTAGTCTGGAAGGGCCACTGAAACCTGTCCACCATGGGTGGCCCTGCTGGTATTTGAAATACCAGTGGCATAGCTTCCAGCATCACAGCAACGTGCAAGTCCCCGTAGTATGACAAACTGACAGATGGGTGGTGGAAATACTGCGTAGAAGCCCTGATTCTAGATTTCTGTGGATTTACAATCTCGTTGGGGAGTAAGCCTGACCTTGAACAGACAAAGAACTTGCCAAGGCAATGTGCGATCTCTGTCAGATGAGTGACTCAGGGAAGTGAGGGAGGATTTTGGAGGAGGCAAAAGTTACAGGCTGAGTTTTCAGAAAAGGCTTCATGAGGGAAAGTGGGCCTGAGTATTTTTCTAAAAGAGTCAGTTGGTGTTCTTGCTCATCTATTTTTAATACGTTTGCACATTTATCCCGACCCTTTCTGTACCAAGATGGGAAGGAACAAATTCAAATCCCTTTCTCCCTCCTACCTCCGACTTCCCATAAAAAAAAAAGATAATTACAAATTCTGTAACCACAATTGAGACAGTTACTTGAGTCGCCTGTTCCAATTCTAGAAGCTTTCCTTCTTATGCCACAAGGAGACATTTTATTTATACTCCCACACTAGATGAGTTTGAAAGTGCTGTGAATGAGCTCAAAGGCCCACACTCCAACTGTGAAACTAAGTAAAACAGATCTCAAGGCAATACGTCCCTTTTAGAATCAGCAAACCTTGGCTCTACTTAAAGAAACATTATCGTTGTTATTAGGTGCCATCAAGTCGGTTCCGACTCACAGCGACCCTACAGGACAGAGTAGAGCTGCCCCATAGCGTTTCCAAGGTGTGGCTGGTGGATTCAAACTGCTGACCTTTGGTTAGTAGCCGAGGTCTTAACCACTGTGCCATCAGGCTTCCTAAATAAACATTAGCTCATCCAATTCCTGTTACCTAAGAAGAAACTGGGAGGGGTAGAGGAAGTGGTAGTTTAGTGGCAGAATTCTCACCTTCCCTCTGGGGGACTCAGGTTCAATTCCCAGCCAATGCACCTCTCACACAGCCTCCACCCAGCTGCCAGTGGAGGCTTGTGTGTTGCTATAACGATGAGTAGGTTTCACTGGAACTTCCAGAGTAAGATGGACTAGGAAGAAAGATCTCATGAGCTACTTCTGAAAATCAGCCAATGAAAACCCTATGGGTCACAACAGTCCAATCCCCAGCTGATCATGAGGATGGCACAGGACCGGACCAGGCAGTGTTTCATCCTGTCGTGCACGGGTCAGCAGCTAACAACAACAGGAAATTAACCCAATATGGACATTTGGTTAAAGTGATTATCTTATCAGAATAAAGGAGTCACAACGTTGATCTATAACTAGAATCTGTGATTGTAAACCACTACAATTTCAGCCTTGTCAAAATACAGGCCTGAAATAAAGGCCAGAAGTCTTATCAGTCCCTTTCCTCTCCACGTGGAATCCCATTTTCACTGTCAGATGGGATTCATGTATATTAAAGAGCAGCTTTGGAATTTGTTTTAAAACCAGTTACCAGAATAATCTCCCGAAGTCAATGACCAAGGTAGCTGACAGCTTTTCATGACAGACCAATTTTAAGTAAACTATTTGAAAAACACTCTAAATGAAGGGAAGGGAGAAATGAACACTTAAGTGCATGAAATAAAGTCAAACTGTTTGCTAGGAGACATAGTATGAATAATTCAGGTGAATTATAGTTGTTCCTTGGATTACATAAAGAACAACTCTGTCCCCCAAATCATTCAGAAATCTCACAGAAGTGCACTGATGGCTTAGAGCCGACTATTATCGGTTTAGGAGAACTAAGCCTTCGAACTGTATTTCACAAAACAGACTATTGTTGACGTGAGGCAGCATCCATCCATCAGTTCTGCAGACCTCTGTCTTGGGCCTTTGGCTGGCAAGGCCCCCTATTCAGCTGGGAGTTTTCCCAGTGGTCCAGTCTCCCTCCCTCTCCCTGTCCTCTTAGTCCCCTCCTCCTAAACTATTCAGAGCCCTAACTGGTCATTTTCTTTCTTTTATATTGGCAACCGCCCACGTTGGATAAACAAAATACGCAGGATGGAGGGGGATGGTGAAGAGAAAGCACATTTCAGAGCTAAGAAAATAAATAGCCAATGAAGCACGAGAGACCACAATTGGATTTAGACAAGTTTAGCTATGGGAATAAATGTTGGGTGGTCAATTATTTCCAGATCTCAACAATCCAGTGATGCAAAAGGGCAAATGGTACCACTTACCAGAGTGAGTTCACATGGTGTGGGGTAGAAGCTAAGGGAATGGAAGGGAGAAGCAAGAATGGGAGGTTAGGTCCCTTTTCATTAAGTTGTCACTTAGAAAGCCAAGTCTGTAATAAAGCTCTGTTGGGTACTGATTAGACTGTGGGTTTGGGCAAAGGAGGAAAAAGGACAAGCCTAGAGAGCAAGAGAGGAACTAAGGAGGGATGACTTAATGCCTGTCATCACAGAACAACTTCTCCTTGGCTCTTGCTTGGGTGGAGAGAAAAGAGTTGGATCAAACCAAGCACAGAAGCCACAACACCAGACAGTCGCTCACTGAGAGATTCCCATGCGTTGCCCAAGTATGAGCATCTCAGGAAGGATAAAGAGCAGGGAGAACTACGGACCATGGAGAGGGTGAACAGTTTCTGCTTCTTTGGCGCTCTTTGCCATTGGGAGATAGAGACCCAGATGGACCTTTTCTTACCATAAGCTTTTTACAGAGCCATGCGCACAAAGGCAACCAGGGCCTTAAAAAATCAGGTATTGATTGCTCTGAAATGGAGTTGATTAAGGCCCTGTTTTCTTAAATAATGCACTCGGTTGCTAACCAAAAAAGTTCAAGTTCACCAAGAAGTACCTTAGAAGAAAGGCCTGGTGATCTACTTCTAAAGAATTATCCGCTGAAAACCCTTTGGAGCACAGTTCTACTCTGAAACTCATAGAGTTGCCATGAGTCAAAATTAACTCCAGAGCAACTTGTACTGGTTTTTTGGAAGAAGGAGCTAGATGCACTGTTTATAAGTTGAATACTCTTTTGGGGGAGATATTGTTACAAACAGTCAATCTTTTCCTATTGTGTGCTGTCAGAATGTTGGATGTGCACTCAGGAAACACCATTTTTAATATAGGACAACTTTGCCAATCAGAAGTCCATGTGGCTGAGCGCCTGTGCCTTTGAACTGTACACTATGCAGTGGAGCACTACAGGGGAGGTAGGCAGAGAAAGGGAAAACAGATCATGCAAATATGAACCAAGTGAATACACTCATGGAATATCAATCAGGACCAATGACTAAAGCCCACAGAGAGCACCAAAGCACTAAGGGATCAAGAAAAACAGAATTTAGGTGGAATCAACCATGGGAGCTTCCTAGACACCTAAGCTTGCCAGAAAGATTGTGAGCATTTATTATTGAAACAGAAATGTTAACATTAACCATAATTAATCTGAAAGAAACAGAGTAGATCTCCTTATACTTGGTAGTTACATCCTATAAAGTCATTGCGAACACTGAATTAGTGAATACCGAACCATTGTCCTAGGGAAATACAGGGTTAGGTTCCTCCAAGCCTCCGGTCACAACATTTTCATCAACCAAGCAATACATATTTTGTTTTCTATGTGTTACTGTTTAAAATACCTTATTTAATATATATGGCCAATTCATGAACATTGAACCCACAGCCAACAGAACTATCTCGTGCCTGAATGAAGCTTATCTAACAGGTGCATTTTCTCTGTAAGGCACATCACAGCCTTCTTGCACTTAGGAACACTAGGCCACTTCAGCACTATGCTTGGGAGCCATTTTAATCTGTGAAATCACCAACGGAAAGCACAAAACATTGCACTGAATAGGCTGTGGAAAGGATACTTGTTTACAGCGTGAGAGCTGAAACAAGAAGGCAGAGTATTGCCTTGTACAGCCTCAGCTGAGACCGTGAGCATCGGAAACAAATTTTTCACCCCTCTGCGTATAAAGGTTCCTAGAGTATTGACTTTGGGGTTACAAATACATTTTTTAGCAAGCAGGAAAATTCACTGCTAATCAAAAGGTCAATTGTTCAAACCCACCAGTTACTCTGAGGGAGAAAGATGTTGCAGTCTGCTTCCTTAAAGATTTACAGCCTTGGAAACCTTATGGGGCAGTTCTACTCTGTCCTGCAGGGTCACTATTAGTCAGAATCAACTCCACAGCAACGGTTCTGGTTTGGTTTGGTAGATGAATTCACAAATATGGAATTCACAGATTATGAGAATTGACTTCAGAGCAAAGGAAAAAAAAAAACTCAGTTGAATCGGTCATGTTTTCTTCCTTCTAGACTGTTTTCTTTTAACTGTCAAACTCTTTGTGACTTTTACTAGAGAACTGTAATCAACTGTGTTAAAATTTAAAAAATTAAATATTTTTCAACTATATGGCCTATGAATTAAAAAAAATAATGAAAGTAGCAGGAAATGACCCCCCCCCCATCGTGCACAGACACATGCTCAAATTTTTATGAAATTATCACTTTGGGTTACCAAGCAACCATCATTATTCGTTTTTCTATCTTCTTATGTTTCATTTGCATCACCTTTGAATGGGTAGTTGGACTGGATGATTTCCAAGGTCTCTTTCAACCCTGAAGTTCTATGGAGGAGGTGAGGGGGCAGAGGGACCAGGTGATCTGAATCATAACCCACATACAACAACTGGTATGAGACCTCAGGCAAAATCATTTCACTATGTTCAGTGGAAATGCCAAGAGGCAGTGCCAGGGCTAGGAGCTGGCTGAGCGTGTTTGAGGTTTTCCCAATTTTATATAAAATGATAAGCAAACATGACTTCAAGACATATACCCATCACTGTCCAACCAGATTGTCGCTCCTAGATTCTCCTATATAGAAATTATGTAGTGGCCGCTATCTGTGTACTAGTTTCTCAACTGTAAATCTGAAATAATGATAACACTGACCTAACTCACTGTGATCCACCACTCACCTGTTAGTTTTTATACTGTGGTGACTGGGGTGTTGCTACAATGCTGGAAGCTATGCCACCAGGATTTCAAATACCAGCAGGGTCACCCATGATGGACAGGTTTCAGTGGAGCTTCCAGACTAACACAGACTAGGAAGAAAGACCTGGCTATCTACTTCCAAAAATTAGCCAGTGAAAACCCTATGGGTCACAACAGAATATTGCCTGATACAGTGCTGGAAGATGAACCTCCCGCCCCACGCCCCAGGTTTGAAGGAAGATGGCGCACAGGACCAGGCACGTTTTGTTCTGTTTACTACATAAGATCACCATGAGTTGGAGCCAACTCAGCAGCAACTAACGACAACAACATCTCCAGGTGGCATGTGGGGATTGACTAATCAAGCCCTGTAAAAAGCCTTGAAAAATGGAAAACAGACCTTTCCTCTGTCAGAAAGAACTCACCCTGTTCCCTCAGACCTGGAAATTGGAGCACATGTCACCTTTTGTTGACTTTTTCTCACACTTGGACAAAGGGCTCTGAAGTCAAAGGGTACATTAGCCACACACCCAACAGTAGGCTTAGAGAAATTCCTGGGAATTGGCTTGGTGCTGACGACTGCCAACCACTCTGAGTCACTTCCGTTCCTCCCACAGATAGGCTCTATCCTGGTTTCTGCTCCCAGACATATGGGTGTGAACGTCAGTTGTGGGACAGGGAACATGGCCTTGGTCCCAGGCTTACATGTCCAGGTGGCAAGGGGGGCTCTAATGCTTCTACAGCGACCCAGGTAGGGATATCTTTGAAGATCCCTTTTCCTCCCCCCTCACCTATTTCCTAAGCTTGGCTCAGATTTCATTTTGATATTTAACAATCTTAGGGAAACTGTGCCCTAGCAAACAACTCCACCCCATGAAGCTGGGAAAACCAGAGAGGCACAGAGCTCCCCACATATAGAGTAAAACCTGCAAAAGCTGGAGCCTGTGTAAGGCACAAATCTGTCAGAGAAGGAAAATTCAAATATTTGCCACTAATAGAAAGTGACAGAAAAGTGGTAAGACTGTACCCTGTTGGTAAGACAGTATATACCACTGGGGAAGCCAGAACAACTTGTCCAAGGCAAGGTCATGGAAGGTCCATAGAAACATCCAAACTTCCTGAGGGACCAAATTACTGGGCTGAGGGCTGAGGGAACCATAGTCTCAGGGAACATCTAGCTCAACTGGCATAACATAGTTCATAAAGAAATCGTTTCACATTCTACTTTTGGTGAGTAGTATCTAGGGTCTTGAAAGTTTGTCAGCAGCCATCTAAGATACTCCACTGGTCTCACCTCGTCAGGAACAAGGGAGAAGGACGAAAACCAAAGACACAAGGAAAACATTAGTCCAAAGGACTAATGGACCACAACTACCACGGCCTCCACCAGACTGAGTCCAGTACAACTAGATGGTGCCCAGCTACCACCACTGACTGTTCTGACAGGGATCACAATAGAAGGTCCTGGGCAGAGCTGGAGAAGAACGTAGAACAAATTCTAACTCACAGGAAAAAAACAGACTTACTGGCCTGACAGAGACTGGAGAAACCCTGAGAGTATGGCCCCTGGACACCCTTTAGCTCAGTAATGAAGTCACTTTTGAGGATCACCCTTCATCCAAAGATTAGACAGGCCCATAAAACAAAATGAGACTAAAGGGGCACACCAGCCCAGATGCAAGGACTAGAAGGCAGGAGGGGACAGAAAAGCTGGGAATGGGGAACCCAAGTTTGAGAAGGGAGAGTGTTGACATGTTGTGGGGTTGGTAAACGACGTCACAAAACAATATGTGTACTGTTTAATGAGAAGCTAGTTTCTTCTGTAAACCTTCATCCAAAGTATAATAATGAAAAATTAAAAAAAAAAGACTGTACCCTGTCAAAGGTGGAAAATTTTTGAGACATGGAAAAACAAGGCAGTCCCGTTGAATTCCGGCTCTCCCAGGTTGCATGATTTAAAAGCTGCAGTGGTCTCAGTAAAACCAGTTTCCCATAAATGCCTGAAGTTTCTGCAGGCAGTTTACTAATCTGCAGTAACCACATACCATTGCCAATAAGCTCTTTGCAAATTCATTCTGAAGTACATCAGGCGTGACAGGCTGCCAGAATTTTTAAAGCCTGGTATCCTAGGTGTGACGTGCTGACATTCTGAAAGGCCAATTCTTGAGCATCAACACAGCTCCTTTGGAGTCACTTTGTGACAAAGTTATTGAAAAGGACTGATTGGACTTTTTCTCCAATTTGATGTGCCAGAGATACAAATGACAACAATAAACCATAATTAGGTCAGTAGAAAATGTTAATTTATTTAAATGGTAACTTAACTTTTAACTTTGATCAAAGGAAAGTAACTATAGGCAATAAATGAGGGTTTAAATTGTTATGTATTTTTAGATGTTTGGATCACAACTTGGAGCGTGAACATGCTTTGTATACCTTACACAGGTTGACATAAAGCCTGAATGAAATCCACATGGATACAAACTATACGAAACACAGAATCAATATTGATTGTAATTAATACCTGAGTCCCCCAAATCCTTTCAGTGCTCCACTTAGTCTTTCATTAAGCAGTCATTCAACGCCTAATACATGTCATCCTGCTAGCCTCTGGGGATACAGTGATAAGCACATGTGGTCGCTATCTTCAAGGTGCCAACAGTCTATTGAAAGCAATTTCTGTACAATAAGGATTATTCATAAACACAAGTCCTCTTCCTCTAAACCACTCAGAGCTCTGTACTTAATATGTGTTTTGTGTTACGACAGTGAAGCTTAAAAAACAGCAATTTTATCATCGCTGAAATTTATATTTTTTGATGATTCATTGTCATTAGATAGGGAGACTCCAAGTAAATTCAGAAATGGCGGTAAATGTTTGCTTATTCGCCCATGTTTTCCTCTGATCTCTATTGTTACTCACAGAGGGTAGAAAGGACTAAACTTGGCTAAGTACAGAGCAAAGACCTTTGGTGGATAAATTCTTGACCTTGGTTCATTAGCATAGCACTCAACCTGACTAATCAGTAGGAAGCCGAAAGAAGTGATGCTACTTAGCTGCCTCAAGGCTGTGTCCAATATCATACAGCTAGGAAAAAATGGCCTGAACACATTCTATACATCATAGAAGGAGTGTAAATTGATGCAACATTTTTGGACGATAATTTGGCAATATCCTTTACACCTTTAAATGCGCATGTCTTTCGGCCAGCATTAGAGCCCCTTGTCACCTGGAGATATAGGCCCGGGGCCAGAGCCATGTTCCCTGTCCCAGGACTTAGAAGTAATTCTAAGTTAATCTCCAATAAATACACGCACACGTTTGCAAGAACACTTATGCAAAATGTTCAGAGACAAAAGTTTATTAGTGGTTACCAGGTGTGGGAGGGAGGAGGAAAGAGGGAGTCATTTCTTAGGAGGTACAGAGCTTCTGTTAAGGGTGATAAAAAAATTGGAAACAGATGGTGATGATGGTTGTACAGCATGATGAATGTAATTAATGTCACTGAATTGTACGTGTAAGAAATGTTGAAATAGTACATGTTCATATACCAAAAAACCAAACCCACTGCCGTCGAGTCGATTCTGACTCATAGCGACCCTATAGGACAGAGTAGAACTGCCCCATACAGTTTCCAAGGAGCGCCTGGCAGATTTGAACTGCCGACTTCTTGGTTAGCAGCCGTAGCACTTAACCACTACACCACCAGGGTTTCCAATGTTCATATATATATATATAAAAAAAAAAAAAAAATGGGTTTTTCATATATATATATAAATTGCTTTAAAAAAACACATATGCAAGACTATTCATTGCATCATTATTTATAGCAGCAAGAAACCGGAAGCTACTTAAACACCCATCAACAGAGGACTGGTTTAAACCAATTATGGTATCTCCTACAGTAAAATACTAAGCAGCCATTTTAAAGGGATGAAATAGATCTAGATGTAATGATATGACTCAACCTTTATGACATTAAGAGAAACAAAACAAACTAAGGTCTAGATCATATTGGGTATACCATGGAGACTGCCAGAAGAATGAACAAATCTTTCTTGGAAGAAGTACAACCAGAATGCTCTTTAGAAGCAAGGATGGTTAGACTATGTCTCACAGACTTTGAACATGTTATCAGGAGGGACCAGTCCCTGGAGAAGGACATTATGCTTGGTAAAGTGGAGGGTCAGCAAAAAAGAGGAAGACCCTCAGCGAGATAGACTGACACGATGGCTACAACAATGGGCTCAAACATAGCAACGATTATGAGGGTGGCGCAGGACTGGGCAGTGTTTCGTTCTGTTGTACGTAGGGTCGTCGCTATGAGTTGGAGCTGACGCAACAGCATCTAACACCACCACCAGCAGATCATATTGAATAATATGATATCATTTGTGATTTTTAAAAGAGTGTATATACTGGTTATATACATATGCTGTACATTAATATACATATACATGTACATATATCAAAATAGATTATGTATACATGCTTGCATAGGCATAGGAAGATACACACAGAAGTAGTTGATGGAGATTGCTTTGAACCTGGGGTCAGGGATTAGGAAGACTTATTTTCCATCTTCTCTATAGCTCTTTGGTAATGTCTAATTTTTTTAGATTTTTAGAACAATTAAAAAGAAAGAAATGACTTAGAACATTGTCCACAAGTCCCGTCTCCCAATTCAATGGCCATTTGTGCTCATCCGTGCTTATAACGTTCAGTCATGTATGTTCGTGTACCTCGCGTAGACTTCAAATTACCTGAGGACAGAGACTCCAGCTCTTTGGTTTTGGCCTTCCTTGGACAAGTTACTTGGCTTTTGTAAACTTGCTTTCTCGTTGGTAAAATGGAGATAATAATTATAGTAGCAGCTGACATTTGTTAAGTGATTACCATGGGCCAGGCTCTGTGCTTAATGCTTTCACATGGATTATTTCAGCTAATCACGAAACAACCCTATTTAATAAGTATTATTGCCATCATTGACACTTTACAGATGACGAAAGAGGCTTATATCACCAGACTAATATGCCGAGGAGCCAGGATTGGTCTGTTTCCAGAATCCACATACTTATATGGTTGAGATAAGAACATGAGAGAAAGCATAGGTCAAGTGTTTAGCACTGTGTCTAGTCCTCAGTTAAAAAGAGAAAAAAAAAATCACAGGCCATTGAGTCAATTCCAACTCGTAGCAACCCAAGAGGACCGAGAAGAACTGCCCCCTAGGGTTTCCAACACTGTAAATCTTCACAGAAGCAGATTGCCACACCTTTCTTCCGTGGAGCAGCTGTGCTGTTCAAGCTGCAGACCTTTCAGTTAGCAGCCAAACACGCTTAACCACTTCCCATTAGGGCTCTTTGGCCCTCAGTAAGTGCCAGTAAATGTTAGATATTATTCCTGATATTGTCATTTCTTCCCTACCCGGAAACTGTCTAAACCATTAAAAATATGCAGCAGATGGAATAGAAACAAGATGGCTTTGTCCGGAAAAAACTGGTGAAAATTCAGCAGGGGAGTCTTGAGTGACACAGAGCCACCAACTTGAACTCTCACAGGTGGAAGCATCTCACACCTCTTCAGCTGGAGCAGGACCTGCCATGGGAGGCCATTAGGAAGGTCTTATAGCAGGGTATGTTTTTCACCCTCGGGATACAGTGGTTTTACTGCTATTAATAACAGATGTGGCCAGGCAATTAAAGACTGGAGACGGGCAATCACCTCTTGCATTTTAAAGCTTAATCTGATCACCTGTAGGGTCAAGGAATTACACAGCTATCCTAATGGTTAAAGAATGTCTTGTGCCACCATTTATGGACCAAAGTTCAAGCCTTGGAAGTCTGCAACCTCATTAGTTTATCTTTGTTTGCTCTCTCTGTGTGTGTGTGCGCGTGCGTGCGTGTGTGGTTGTGTGTGTGTGTGTGTGTGTGATTCCTTTGTGCATGTACAAGCTGTTCCAAAGCTCAGCTGTGGGGAGCCCTGGCTCCCACTCAAGTCTATCCAGTAAATGTTTCTTTTCAGAAGACGGGAAGCCAGGAGGCCTTAATTCTTCTTTCAGTTCTGCTGCAATTCCTTTTGCGATTCTGAGGCTTTTGCTCATTTATGAAATTAAGGCAGTCTCCCAATGTATACTTGCCTCCCCCACTAAACTGAGAGTTTCCTGAAGGCAGAAGTCTTGGTTGTATAAATCACCGAATTCTCAGGGTCTAAAACAGGGTCTTCCATACAGTAGACGCTCCATAAACACAAAACAAGTGAATGAATGAATCTGTGGGCTTCCTCCCTGGTACAACATGGCGTGACTCACAAAATCATAATCTAATGTATTGAGGTGATTCAATGCATGGAACGGATAACAGTACCCATCAGCTCTCCTACTTTGATTTTTCTCAGCCCACTGTTGAGACACCTCCGTAAACATTTCTACCAGAATGTGGTAGTATGAACAGAAGGAAAATTTGCCAAATTTACCTCTTCTCTAGCAGTACTGGGGAGCCCCTGAGTAGAACTCAGCTACTAACAAAAATGTTGGCAATTCGAATCCACCCAGAGGTGCCTGGGAAGAAAGGCTTGGCAATCTACTGCAAAATCAGCCACTGAAAACTCTACAGAGCACAGTTCTACTGACGCACGTGAGGTTGCCAGGAGTCGGAATCAACTCGACCTGAACTGTTTTGGTTTTTGGTTAGCGGTACTGAACATGGTTTGAATGAGGAAGCAACGAAGGTATGGATCACTTTGAAGTGTGGGTGATCTGCTGGTTTTATTTGTGCTGGCTATGCCTATTAACGGCGCCCATCCATAATGGAGAACTGGGCACCCATAGCCCCTGACACCAAGGCCTCTGTCTCAGTTCCCCTGGTGACTTAAACTGCAGAGAGACCACTAACAAGAAATGTCTAAAAGCCTCAAGTGACGTGACAATCATTCCAGATCTAAAAGGAGGAATGACCAGGGATGACATTCTGGTTTCTTGTTTGTCTGTTTTCATGTGTATTCATCAGGTTTCTTGGTTGAAAACAACATAAAGAAACTCTGCCCCACGGAAGCAGAAGAGGATTTTAGTGTAAGGATTTCAGGTACCACGAATGAGGTGGAAGACCGCCTCTGGTGCCACCACTGCCACCACTCCCTGCCTCTGTGAGCCCCACAGCCAGGAGGAATTTGAACTTGTTCCTTTGTCTTTGAGGAGTCTTTGGGTGGTGCACACGGTTAACGTGCTTGACTGCTAACAAAAAGCTTGGAGGTGCCTCGTAAGAAAGGTCTGGAGATCTACTTCCAAAATATCAGCCATTGAGAACCCTAGGGAGTGCAGCTCTGTTCTAACACACATGGGGTCACCATGAGTCGGAGTCAACTTGACGGCAACTGGTTTTGTTTTTTAGCTTTTGCGTCATATGGTCAAGAGTCAAAGTTCCAAAGGGGAGGATCTGATTGGCCAAGCTGGGTCACATGCCCCAGTCCTAGCTGCCAGGGATTGGGAGATCCAGTATCTGTCCCCCTTATGCTCCCATAGTAGGACAGAAGACCCTGCCTCCATCTAAAACTCACACAGTGAGGAAGACCCCCAAACAGAAAGGAGGCTTGCATACTGCTCAGTCACAGAAGAAGGACAGGTGTCCACTACACCACGGCTCAGTAACGTAGCATCTGTATACTTTGATAATACATTGTTCATAAAGATGGGTAAAAGTCTGTCTCTACAGTCACCAATCCAGTGCCATACACGAGGCAACTATTTTCGTTAGGTGCCATCAAGTTGGTTCTGACTCACAGCAACCCCATGTACAACAGAACAAAACACTACCCGGTCCAGCACCATCCTCACTATCGTTGTTATGCTTGAGCCCACTGTTGCAACCACTGTGTCAATCCACCTCGTTGAGTGTCTTCCTCTTTTTTGCTGACCCTCTACCAAGTATGATGTCCTTCTCCAGGGACTGGTCTCTCCTGATAACATGTCCAAAGAAAGTGAGACACAGTCTTGCCATCCTTGCTTCTAAGGAGCACTCTGGCTGTACTTCTTCCAAGACAGATTTGTTCATTCTTCTGGCAGTCCGTGGAATATTCAATATTCTTTGCCAATACCATAATTCAAAGGCATCAATTCTTCTTCAGTCTTCCTTATTCATTGCTCAGCTTTTGCACGTATATGAGGCAATTGAAAATTCAGTGGTTGGGTCAGGTGCACCCTAATCCCCAAAGTGACATCTTTCCTTTTTAACACTTTAAAGAGGTCTTTTGCAACAGATCTGGCCAGTGCAACACATTGTTTGATTTCCTGACTGCTGTTTCCATGGGCATTTATTGTGGATCCAAGTAAAATGAAATCCTTGACAACTTCAATATTTTCTCCAATGACCATAATGTTGCCTGTTGGTCCAGTTGTGAGGATTTTTGTTTTCTTTTTTTTTTTTTTATATTGAGGCACAATCCATACTGAAGGCTGTGGTCTTTGATCTTCATCAGGAAATGCTTCAAGTCCTTTTCACGTGGGGCAGACTGGTGATTAATGTCCAGATGCTTGCCAGGAATTCTTGCTCTAAAGGCAGAAGAAAATTACCAGCCAAAATTAAATGTTAATCAGTTAGCAGCTTCCTGGCGCTGTCTACCCAAGGCAGTTTCAGAAGTTGTGGTTGAGCAGTGCCTGCTACCAGTTTGTCATAAAAGTCCTGCTGCTTTCCTGGATTAACCCAGGGGAACTTTCAACTCTTGGTCAAGTTTCCATTCTTCTCCTCAATCCTCTCGCCTCCAAAGAGTAAGACTGCAGGCTTGGTTCCATCTTACCCCAGTGGTTCCTCTGGAACTCCAGGACACAGCTTCAGACCATGGCTCCAGCTCACCTACTGAAGGGTCTCCCAGATGAGCCAGCTCAGTGTCTAGCTGCGGGAGGCTGGAGGCCGGGAGGAAGGAACAGATGCATGCTGGGAGGGAGGACTCTTCTTAGCAGATAGTGGTGATCTGCAAGGCAATCAACGGAACCAAGGTCTGCAGAGGAGTGGCCTGATGGAAGAGAGCAAAAGGGGGTGTCTACTACTACTGCTTGTTGCTTTTGATTCTGACTCATGGTGACCCCATGTATTACAGAGTAGAACTGCTCCATAGGGTTTTCTAGGCTGTAATTTTTACTGGAGCAGATCTCCAAGCTTTCATCCATGGTGTCTCTGGATAGATCTGAATCACCAACCTTTAGGTTAGTAGATGAGCACAAACTACTTGTACCGCCCAGGGATCTAAAAGGGGGAATATGGGTGGGTAAAGTGGAGGTCAGAAGCAAGAGGTTTCCTCATCCAGTAACAGCAGCAATAACTCTATCGAAGGACATAGAAAGTTGCAGCAATTTTACTTCCAGGAATTTATTCCATGAAGTCCCTGGGTGATTGGCGCAATTAGCATTCAGCTGCTAACCAAAAAGTTACTGTCTACCCAGAAGTGCCTCAAAGGAAAGGCCTGACAATCTACTTCTGAAAAATCAGCCCCTGAAAACCCAATGGAGCACATTTCCACTCCGACACACGATGGGTTGCCACGAGTCAGAGTCAACTCGATGGTAACTGGTTAATTTATTTCACAGATAACACTTGTGTAAGTACATAAAGATACATGTACAAGGAAGTCCACTATAGCATTGCTGGTGATCACTGCCCATCAATAATTTAATATTTTATGGCACAATCACAGTATGAGATATTACGCATATCTCATGCAGCCATGAAAAAGTGGTATATAAATAGGTAAAACAATGTTGATAAATTGAGAAAAACAAGTACCAGAAGAGTTTGTATAGTATGACTCCATTGCTTTTAAAAATATATATGCAAACAGCCTTGTATATGTATAGAAAGTATCTGGGAGGATAACCTAGACATCATTTACCTTATTAATTCATAGGAGTTAGTGGTGAAGGGGATGCAAGGAAAGTGAGACCTTTGCTTTTCACTTCATAACCTTATTTCCATTTAATTGTTTGCTGTGAGTATGCAGTCTATTTAGAGTTAAAAAAACTGATTAAAAATGTTGTAAAAGGGAAGAATAGCAGGAAAAAGGAGTAAAATTGGTTAACATCAAAAGTCAAGGAGTCAAGAAATAGCCTTTCCTCAAACAAAGTGGCTCCCCCGAGACTGTGGAAGGCAGGTTTCTCTCAGTAAAGAACATTTTTTTTGCTTGAAGGCCAAAGGGAAAAACTAGCTGTCTGTAGTTTTTCTTAAAGTTCCTCAGAGCCAGGCCTATACTCAGCTCAGGTGAGGACCTGCCTTCTGCCTCTTGCCCAGCCATGTGGGCATACCTGAGGGAGGCAAGTCAGTGGGAGGCACGTTCTGGGCCACATACCACAACCAGGCTCTGCAAGTGTCACTGTGTGAGGATGCCTCCCCACCCCCAAATTTTTTAAAAATAAACATCAGTGGTTATTAAAAGTATGGGACTAGAGTTGGGCCAATGAGCTTTGTAGTCCTGGCTGTGATAAGGTAGTGATGTTGCTGGCAATGATTAAGAAGCCAAGGGAAGTCAGTTTGAGAACTGAACTGACCTTTAGAGTAGAAGAAACAATGAACAGGACTTCCAGCCAACATGGCACCATAGACAGAAGCACCACACCATCCCTCCACAGCAAAGACCCGAAAAACTAAGTAAAACAGAGATAAATGTCATTCCTGGAACCCAAAGTGTCAAGTAAAGAGATGAAGAACTCAGCCAAACACCAAATGGAATAAGAAACTGACAGAGAACAGAGCGAGGAGAAATACGAGCAGAGCTCCTCTATCAGCTAACACAGCACGGATTAACCATCTTGGACTCCTGTCAGAGACTGGTGGACAGGGAGCAGCGGAAAGCAGCTTCACAGAGCTCCCACCAGAAGACAGAACACCCGGCAACCAGCAATATACGCCTCTCCACCCTCCATCCTCTCCACACTGCTCTACCTCTATGCTTCCTGGCTGGCAGCAGCGGCTGGGCTGGCAGGAGGTGCAACACCTGTGCTGCTTGGATTCACCCCACCTACACTGGAGATCGGTGGACAGGGAGTACGGGAAAGCAGCTTCACCAAGTTTCCAGGAGGAAACAGAGCACCCAGTAATCAGCGATACACATTTTACAACCCCCGATCCTTCCACCCCCCCACCCCCCCACTGGCCTCCTCTGCTTCCCGCCAGCTGCAGTCTCTTGGTTGGAAGGCAACTGCTTTGGTCCCGGGTTGCTTGGACTTACCCTGCCCACACTGGCTGGCTCCCTGAGTGCCATTTGTCTATCGCTGGGTTGTTTTTTTCTGTTTCTTTTGGTTTCTTCCATGCCTTTCACCACCTCCCCCTCCTTCTCTCAAACACCTGACTCTGTGTGCCATCTTTGCTTCTTCTTGAAAGGCTATGAAGTGTCGCTGAACTGGGAAACCACTCTCCTGGCCTGTGACATCACACTGGTGAGATCTCTTGGGCTTTTTTTGTTTTGTTTTGCTTCCCCGTTTTTTGTTGTATTTTTTTTCTTTCGTGGCTTGGCAGCCCCTTCTAGCTAGGCTGAACTGCGCGGGATAGGAGCCACTTCCATAGTCTGCACAGCCCACGGGGGCATTTCTTTCTTTCTTTCTTTCTTTTTCTCTCTTTTTTCCTTTCTGTCTTTCTTCATTTCTCAGTTCTCATCTCTCTATACTTACCTTCTTCTCCTGTCTCCTGAATACCTGGTGCTTTGTGACATCTATATCCCCTCTAGCGAGGCTATATTGGGCAGCCTGGGAACCACTTTCCCAGTCTTTGCAATCACATCCGTGGCACCCCTGGGGGCTTTTCTTTTCATTTTCCAAATTTTTACCTAGTTATTTTTTTTCCCTTCTTCCTTCTTGTTTTCCTCCATTTCTCAGTTTTTCATCTGTCCATTCCAACAGCAAGCTCCCTTAGCATTCTTTTCCCTTGTTTGTTTGTTTTTGGCTCCTGTTTCTCTCTCCTCTCTCTCATCCTTCCCATACCCATATTAGCTCCACACATCATAACCTCCCCCCACCTTCCTGCCTACCTGCACCATGCACTAAACATCACACCCCTGAGCAGCACAGGCTGGCCTACCAGCATGTGCCCAACACTGATTCCCGGCCTGCACCACTGGCCCTAGTACATGCCACAAACAACCCATCCCTGCACCTCCCCTGCAGCTGGACCTGTCCTGCTGCACTACAGCTGAGTGACTGGCACTGCCCATTGGACAAGGAGGTGAAAAGTATCATGACTACAGATGAGCAAACAACAAAGAGTGCACAGCCCACCTGCTCAGGCATAACCAAATGAAACAAAAAAGCAGGATGAAACAAACAGATCTACAACCGATAAACGAAGAAAATAGCTACTGAATGTCCTGAAGACAGCACACAATATCAAAACATATAAAAAAACAGGACAGGATGGTTCCAGTAAGCATCCAAAATAAAACACCAGGTGACTTTCCAGTAGAAGAAAAGGCACTAGAAATACCTGACGGGGAATTCAAATCTCTAATATTCAGAGCTATCCAACAGTTGAAGCAAAAAGCAGCCAAGAAAGAGGAAAAATTAGACAAATTTATGGAAAAGACAAATTCATGGAAAACAGAGACCAAAAAAATGGAAGAATTCAGGAAAATAATACAGGAACAAAATGCCAAAATAAATTCACAACTAGAAATCATATAAAAACAACAATTTGAAATCCCAAAGATAAACAAGATTTCAGAAATGTTCAGTGCCACAGAAGGGCTGAGGAGCAGCTTTCAAATGATGGAAGACAGGATCAGCGAATTTGAAGACAAATACTTAGATATAACTGTTTGAGGAAAAATGAGAAAAAAAAAGAATGAAGAAATCCTGAGAATTATGTGGGATACAATCAAAAGCAAAAATCTGCACGTGATCAGGGTTCCAGAACAGAAGAAAACGGAAAACACAAAGAGGATCACTGAAAAACTACTGACAGAAAACTTCCCTAATATCATGAAAGATGAAAAACTGCCCACCCAAGAAGCTCAACAAACCCCATATAGGATAGGCTGCAAAAGAAAATCACCAAGCTATATCATAATCACACTCGCTAAAACCAAAGACAAAGAAAAAATCCTGAGAGCAGCTCAAGAAAACAAAAAGTCACATACAGAAGAGAAACAGTAAGACTAAGCTCTGATTATTTGGCAGAAACCATGCAGGCAAGAAGACAATGGAGTGACATAAATATAAAACCTTGAAAGACAAAAACTGCCAACCAAGAATAATATATCCTGTAAAACTTTCATTCAAATATAATAGTGAAATTAGGACATTTCCAGATAAACAGAAATTAAGGGAATATGTGAAAACCAAACCAAACTTACAAGAATTATTAAAGGAAATCCTTCATTCTGAGAACGAACATCAGACCACAGCCTGAATCTAGGATGTAAGATTGTTATCAGCCAAATACCAACCTAGAAAATGAACTGTTGAGGACTCTCCAAAACCAAAAGAATTGCAACAGGGAACCAGAGAGGTTAATCTGTAAATGACAACAACATTAGAACAATAAAACAGGGAATAAACGGTGTAGGTATACAGCTTTGTAATGGAGAAGAAGGCAAGGTGATACCAAGTGATAATAGCCTGGTTCAAACCTAGGAATATAAGGGTAAATTTCAAGGTAACCACATAAAGTTAATAAACCTATTCATCAAAATAAAGAAAAACATAAAGTCTCAATAAAAATAAAAGAAATGAAAAAGAAACCCACAAACCAAAAGAACTCAGCCCAGGAGAGTAAGAAGAACAAAGAAAATTTAGCACTACAAAATGACAGCAATAAACTCACACCTATCAATAATTACACTGAATGTAAATGGCCTAAATGCACCCATAAAGAGACACAGTGACAGAATGTATTAAAAAACAGGATCCTTCAATATGCTTTCTACAAGAGACACACCTTAGAAACAAAGATGTAAATTTAATAAAAAATCAAAGGATGGAAAAAAAATACATGAAGCTAATAACTACCAAAAAAGAGCAGGAGTGGCAAAACTAATCTCAGGTAAAATAGACTTTAAAACAAAATCCACCAAAAAAGACAAAGAAAGGCACTATATAATGATTAAAGGGATGATCCATCATGAAGACTTAACCATAATAAACATCTACACACCCAATGACAGGGCTCCAAAAGACATAAAACAAACTCTAACAGCACTGAAAAGAGAAATTGACAGTTCCACAATAACAGTAGGAGACTTCAACACACCACTCTTGGTAAAGGACAGAACATTTTGAAAGAAACTCAACAAAGATTAAAAAAAAAAAAGAGCTAAAGGACACAGTAAGCCAACTTGAGCTCATGGACATATACAGAACACTCCACCAAACAGCTGTAAAGTACACACTCTTTTCCAATGCACATGGAACGTTCTCCAGAATAGACCACATCCTGGGCCACAAAGCAACCCTCAGAAAATCCAAAACATTGAGATATTACACATTATCTTCTCTGACCACAACGCCATCAAAGTAGATATTAACGACAGAAAGAGCAAGGAAAAAAAAAATCAATTACATGGAAACCGAATAATATCCTGCTTAAAAACCACTGGGTAATAGAAGAAGTCAAAGATGGAATCGAAAAATTCCCAGAATCAAACGAGAATGAAAACACATCATATTAAAACCTTTGGGACACAGCAAAGGCAGTGCTTAGAGATGAATTTATAGCAATAGATACACAGACCAAAAAAGAAGAAAGGGACAAAATCAAAACATTAGCTGTACAATTTGAATAAACAGAAAGTGAACAGCAAAAGATGCCTACAGCCACCAGAAGAATGGAAATAATAAAGATCAGAGGGGAAATAAATGAACTAGAGAATAGAAGAACAATACAAAGAATCAACAAAACCAAAAGTTGGTTCTTTGAAAGGATCAACAAAATCAACTAACTTCTGGCCAAGGTGACTAAAGAAAAACAGGGAAGGACACAAATAGTCCAAATAAGAAATGAAACTGGGGACATTACAGGATACAAGATAAACATACGAAAATCAGTTGGACTCCTATACACCAATAAAGAGAATAATGAAAAGCAAATCAGTAAAACAATACCATTTATAACATCCCCTAAAAAAAAAATGCTTAGACCCAAATGAAATAAAAAGGATCATAAGAGAGTATTATGAAAAATTGTACTCCAGCAAAATTGAAAACCTAGAGAAAATGGACAAATTTCTAGAAACACATTACATACCCAAACCAACACAAAATGATGCTGAAAATCAAGACTCATAACAAGAGAAGAAACTGAAAAGGTAATAACCGCCCCCAGCCCCCACCAAAAAAAAAGCCCTGGCCCAGACGGCTTCACTGGAGAATTCTACCAAACAGAGAAGAGCTTACACCAGTACTACTCGAACTACTTTCGAACATAGAAAAGGAAGTGATACTTCTGAATTCATTCTACAAAGCCTGCATAATAACCCTGATACCAAAACTAGGCAAAGAAAACATACAAAAAAAAATTTCAGACCAATATCTCTCATGAACATAGATGCAAAAATTCTCAACAAAATTCTAGCCAGTAGAATTCAGCATCATATCAAAAAAATAATACACCATCACCAAGTAGGATCATACCAGGTATGCAAGAACTGTTCAACATTAAAAAATCAATGTAACCCACCACATAAATAAGCAGAAAGGACCACATGATCATCTCAATTGACGCAGAAAAGGCATTCAACAAAGTCCAACACCCATTCCTGATAAAAACTCTCAATAAAATAGGTATACAAGGGAAATTTCTCAACATAATAAAGGGCATCTATGCAAAATCAATGGCTAACATCATTCTTAATGCAAAGAGACTAAAAACGTTCCCCTTGAGAACAGGAACAAGACAAGGATGCCCTTTATCACTGCTCCTATTCAACACTGTGCTGGAAGGCCTAGCTAGAGCAATAAGGCAAGAAACAGAAATAAAGGGCATCCTGATTGGTAATGAAGAAGTTAAACTGTCCCTCTTTGCAGATGATATGATACTATACATGGAAAACCCAAAAGACTCCATGAGAAAACTAGTGGAACTAAAAGAAAGATTCAGCAGATAGGCAGGATACAAGAGAAACATACAAAAATCAGTTGGATTCCTATACACCAATAAAGAGAATGATGAAAAGCAAATCAGTAAAACAATACCATTTATAATAGCCCCTAAAAAAATAAAATGCTTAGGAATAAATCTAACCAGGGATGTAAAGGACCTACACACAAAGAAAACTACAAAACACTACTGCAAGAAATCAAAAGAGATCTACATAAATGGAGAAACATACCATGCTCCTGGATAGGTAGACTCAACATTGTGAAAATGACAATTCTACCCAAAGTGATTTTTTACAAATATAATGTAATCCTGATCCAAATACCAACAAAATTCTTTAAAGAGATGGAAAAACTTATCATTAACTTTATATGGAAAGGGAAGAAGCCCCAGATAAGTAAAGCACTATTGAAGAAGAAGAAGAAAGTAGTAGGACCCA
This sequence comes from Loxodonta africana, assembly GCF_030014295.1. Taxonomy (NCBI): domain Eukaryota; kingdom Metazoa; phylum Chordata; class Mammalia; order Proboscidea; family Elephantidae; genus Loxodonta; species Loxodonta africana. Next base: position 63,647,383 of record NC_087358.1, read on the forward strand.
CACTACCTGACCTCAGAACCTACTATACAGCTACGGTAGCCAAAACAGCCTGGTACTGGTACAATGACAGATACATTGACCAATGGGACAGAATTGAGAACCCGGATGTAAATCCATCCACCTATCGTCACATGATCTTTGACAAGGGCCCAAAGTCCATCAAATGGGGGAAAAGACAGTCTTTTTAACAAATGGTGCTGGCGAAACTGGGTGTCCATCTGCAAAAAAATGAAACAGGACCCATACCTCACACCATATACAAAAACTAACTCAAAATGGATCAAAGACCTAAATATACAACCAAAAACTATGAAGTTCGTAGATGAAACAATAGGATCAACACCAGAGGCCCTAATACATGGGATTAACAGGATATAAACCACAACCAACAACACACAAACTCTAAAAGATAAGCTAGATAACTGGGATCTTCTAAAAATTAAACACTTACGCTCATCAAAAGACTTCACCAAAAGAGTAAAAAGAGAAACTACAGACTGGTAAAATAATTTTGACTATTACAAATCAGACAAAGATATAACCCCTAAAATCTATAAGAAAATCCAATACCTCTACAACAAAAAGACAAATAATCCAACTAAAAAATGGGCAAAGGAAATGAACAGGCACTTCACCAAAGAAGGCATTCAAGTGGTCAAGAGACACATGAGGAAACGCTCACAATCACTAGCTGTTCCAAAAACCCAGTGCCATCAAGTTACTCCCGACTCATAGCGGCCCTATAGGACAGAGTAGAACTGCCCCACAGAGTTTCCAAGGAGCGCCTGGCAGAATTGAACTGCTGACCCTTTGGTTAGCAGCCGTAGCACTTAACCGCTACGCCACCAGGGTTTCCCACTAGCCATTAGAGAAATGCAAATCAAAACCACAGTGAGATACTATCTCACACTGGCATTACTGGCACAAATCAAAAAAACAGGAAATGAATGTTGGTGAAGCTGTGGGGAAATTGGAACTCTCATGTACTGCTGGTGGGAATGCAAAATGACACAACCATTTTGGAAAATGATATGCTGCTTTCTTAGAAAGCTAGAAATAGAAATACCATGTCATCCAGCAACCCCACTCCTAGGAATATATCCGAGAGAAATAAGAGCCATCACATGAATAGACATATGCACACCCATACTCATTGCAGCATTATTCACAGTAGCAAAAAAATGGAAACAACCTAGATGCCCATCAACAGATAAATGGATAAACAAACTATGGTACATACACACGATCGCATATTACACAACGATAAAGAACGATGCATCTGTGAAGCATGTCATAACATGGATGAATCTGGAAGGCTTTATGCTGAGTGAAATCAGTCAATCACAAAAGGACAAATATTGTATGAGACCACTACTGTTCTGAAAAGGTTTACACACAAAAAGAAACAATCTTTGATGGGGTTATGAAGGAGAGGAGGGGTAGGGATGGAAAAACACTAAACAGACAAGTGGTAACTTTGGTGATGGGTAAGACAGTACACAACACTGGGGAAGCCAGAACAACTTGTACAAAGAAAGGTGATGGAAGCTCCAAAGACACACACGAACTCCGTGAGGGACTGAACTGCTGGGCTGAGGGCTGTGGGGACCATGGTCTCGGGGATTATCTAGCTCAATTGGTATAACATAATTTATAAAGAAAATGTTCTACATTCTATTTCGGTGAGTAGTGTCTGAGGTCTTAAAAGCCTGTGAGCAGCCATCTAAGATACTCCACTGGTCTCACCCCTTCGGAAGCAAGGACAAATTAAGACAACTAAAGATACAACTGAAAGATTAGTCCAAAGGATTAATGGACCACATTTACCACGGCCTCCACCAGACTGAGTCCAGTACAGCTAGATGGTGCCTGGCTACCACCACTGAGTGCTCTGATAGGGATCACAACAGAGGGTCCCAGACAGAGCTGGAAAAAAATGTAGAATGAAATTCTAACTCAAAAAGAAAGGCCAGACTTAGACCTGACAGAGACTTGAGAAACCCTGAGAGTATGGCCCCTGGACATCCTTTCAGCTCAGTAATGAAGTTACTCCTGAGGTTCACCCTTCAGCCAAAGATTGGACAGGCCCATAAAACCAAATGAAACTAAAGGGGCACAGCAAACCAGGGCCAAGGACTAGAAGGCAGGAGGGGACAGGAAAGCTGGTAATAGGGAACCCAAGGCTGAGAGGGAGCGTGTTGACATGTCATATGGTTGTTAACCAATGTCATAAAACAATATGTATACTGTTCAACTAGTTTGTTCTGTAAAGCTTCATCTAAAGTACAATTTAAAAAAGAATGACCAGACCTTACTAATGACCCCAGGTAGACTTTGTCTTCTGGGTTACCCCAAGCAGCCCCCAGAGCAAGAAGTGCAGGGGCAAGCTGGGCAAAGGGCCCAAGAAGAGAGGAGCTGTCCTTAATGTCACACTGACATGGAGAATATTATCCACACAACCCCTCTAGAAAGCCAGCCACAGAGGCCTGCAAGGGAAGGACTGGGGTGCCTACACCAAGGCTGATCTAACACACACCTATTCACCCACACTGATGTCATGTTTGCCTCTACCAGTCAGTAACCCTGGATCACCACTTCCCATGACCCCACATCTTTCAGGTTGTAAGTGTTCCCCTCTTCTAAGCTTCTAAAAGAGCTAATTCCAGCCAGTTCACCAGCTGGAAAAGTGTGGGACTGAACCCATTTTTCTCCCACTCAATATGAGAGTTTGTGATGCACTGAAACACTTCAGCTTTAATCCCTCCACTGCACCACCCTGGGTGGTGCTGATGGTTACTGTGCTCAGTTGCTAACCAAAAGGTTGGAGGTTTGAGGCTATCAAGAGACACTTCAGAAGAAAGGCCTGGCTATCTACTTCCAAAAAACAGCCACTGAAAACCCTATGGAGCACAGTTCTACTCTGACACACATGGGGTCACCATGAGTCAGAATGGGTTCCATGGCAACTGGTATACTGCAGGAAAAAGTCAAGCCTGGGAGTCCACACTCAAACCTTAGGACAATGGTGGCTGGAGGGAGGACTGGTCTGCTCTGGTGTGCAAGTCAGGCCCCAACGCAGAGCAGGTGAGAAGCCAAGACTGATGAAGGTAGACCACCTTTGAGCTTTTTTTTTTTCTAGTTTTTACCTTTGAGCAGTGACCACCAAATCCAGCCTGGGTGCAAGCCCAAGACCTTCTCATCCTTCTTCCACGCTCCATGCAGATGTAGCACTGGCTCCTCTTCCAGTTGTGGCCCCCACAACTACAAAAGCAAGAAAGCCTGTCCCAACTCCATCCTCACATCCCTTCTCCCGGTCCCTCAGGGAACCTGGTTTTGTCTTCTCTTCCAGGTTGTAATGTGACCCTTTTTACATCACTCAGCAAAGGTCCCACGGTAGGGTAACCTCGTGCAGGGACCTTCCCCAGACTCGCGAAGAGGAGGCTCCTCTGCACCGCCCCCAACAGCAGCGAGCCTGCCCTGCCCAGGTGCCACTTGTCATTTGAGGCCCCTGGCCGCGACCTCTAGTCTAGCACTCAGCCTGGGGGCAGAGGTGCAAGTGCGGCCGAGCGGCCTGGCCTGGCCCAATCCATTCCCGGGTTTGGGGTGAGTCCTTGCCTCAGACCCCAGGAGCGCTCCCGGCCCCCACCCGCGCACCAACGCCGGCGGCGGCGGAACCCTCAGCCTCGCTGCATTTGGCACATAATTCCGACACAGCAGGGTCCCGGCGGCCGGGCGGCGCGGCGCGCAGCTCTCCAGGCCCGAGCGTGGCGCTCCCGCCGCTGGGTAAGGGGCGGACGCGGCAGCGCCTGCCTCGGTGGCCGCGCTGCTTAGTTAGCCGGGGGGACCGGAAGGATAACGAGGAAGTAGGAGAGGGTTTCCTCAGATGGGAGATTACTTCCGTCCGGGCTCTGGCCTCTCTCCGGAGCCGGCTCGCAGGGGGTCGGGCTCGGGGCGCTCGGTGCTCCGGCCACGCCTTGCCACCTGCAGCGGCCCGGGCGGACGGGACGCGCTCGGCCTTGTCGGAGGGGCTAACGCGGGGGATTCTTGCAGGTGGGAATCGGAGGCATTTCAAAACGCCTGAGCCATGGTGGCCAAACAGCGGATCCGGATGGCTAATGAGAAGCACAGCAAAAACATCACCCAGAGGGGGAACGTAGCCAAAACCCTGGTAAGGCGGGGCGGCGCCGGCCGGGCTGGCCGAGCGGGCCGGGTGGGGCGGGGCCGGCGACGGGACGCGAGGGCAGGGCCTGGCCGCCCGGCCTTCTGCTCCCAGGACCCCGGCCCGCCCCGCCTGCGGGGTCTCGGAGCGTGGGCCAGAGAGCCGGGCGCAGGGCGGTGCGGGCTCCGAGGTGCCCTCGTGGACAGAGGGCCCTGGTTGGTCGTTGCCCCTCTGGGAGCGGCTGGCTGGGCTACCGTGAAAGCGCGGTGGTGGCTCCGCAGGAAGAAATCTGGCCTTCGTGCCTGGGAAAGACGGAAAGCCACAGCCTTGGGGGACACAGGGCCCGAAACGTAGTAGTTGCGAACATGTATGTTGAATGAATGAAAGAAAGCGTAAACGGAGGCCATTTATCATGTCTCCTGTGAACACAGGGTTTACCTTGCTTATTGGATAAGCCGCCCTGTGTAGACCCCACGGCCAACAGACACACACCTTGATAAGGTTTTCTTCCCAGCCCCTTCCTAATGGTCTGCCCTGTGTACTTGAAAGGGCTCCTCCTTTCTACCTGACCTCTTCACCTGTGAGGCCTCCCACCGCTGGCTGAACTAATGTAAATACAACGCTAGTGTTGTTTGCCCTGTGAATCCAGGCTCTTCCTGAAGGTATAATCCCGGAACTTTAGAAATCGGTTTATTGTCAGGGATTGTACTCTCCGAACTGTACATGAATGCTTTACAACTGGAATTATAAATAAAACCTATGTCTTATGCACAGGGGATTCTTTTAACAAAGCAGAATATCTTCCACAGAGAATTCCTGGCCTGGGACTGAATATTCAGAGGCATGAGCTGGCTGAGTTGTTGGGCAGTGGTGGTCTCCAAGTCTGTGAGCAAAGTCACCTGGAATCTATTATCCCATACAGTTAGGTAGCTGTCCAGCTGATGCTTGAGGTTTGGCTGAAAAAGCTTTCAGACTTGATGAGGCAATTCTTCTTAGCCGAAGAAATTGTGCTGGTTTGAATAACTGAGGGGAAAAAAAAAAAATAGGATCTGCGATCATCACACCCGAATTCTTGCAAAACCAAGCGTATGTGGCAGAGCCCTTAGAATTAAACTCTGCTCAGGGCTTTACACATAACTGCAGGCTTAAGTAGTCTTTAAAATTCACGTGGGATTTAGATCAGCTAGTTGTGATTGGTGCACCAAAACGCCCATGTGCTATCGAAATGGAATCATTTTTTACGTAGTTCTAGTCTTCCTTTTTTATTTGTACTCAGAAAAAGAAAATGGTATCCAAATTTACACTGAAAAGAATTTGAATTGATGTTAAAGCATGCAGAGTTTTGTATCCCCAGGAGATTCAGTTCTTCCCAGTGTAACACCTACTGGCTGACATATAAGGAACCGTGGTGGTGCGAACAGTTAAGTGCTTAGCTGCTAATGAAAGCTTGGCCATTCAGACCCACCCAGAGGCTCCACAGGAGAAAGACCTGGCAATCTACTTGCATAAAGAGAACAGCCTAGAAAACCCTATGGAGCAGTTTTACTCTGTCGTATGGGGTTGCTATGAGTTGAAAACAACTCAGTGGCACCTAACAACAACAACATGCTGACATATTGAAAATTCCTCACTGTATGGTTCTTTGTACTGAACTAAGGATCCAGAGTTCAGTTGTTAACTACGTTAGCAACTTAACCTGACTGCAAAAGCAGCAACAAAATAAGAATTTGCAGGGCTGTTTTATCCATTAGGCTCCATAGACTTCAGGCTCTCCAAGATGGCTAGAAAATGTTTGGGACTCAAAAATGTTTGGCATCAAAATATCAGAAGAAAATGGAAAAATTGGGGAAAAACCTGTTTAAACGTCTAGATCATGTAACTAGTCATTTGAAATTCAACTCGACTTTGTTATAGCTACATTTAAATTATATTTAATGTGCTACAAGGCTGCATTTTAATAGGTTTTGATACATTCTCAGGCAGGCTCTGCGAAGGTACCTGGCGCCTTTGAGGCTTTGTAAGCGACTCTACTAAATTTGTAATGAAAGGTTTCCAAACCAAGCCACCATGTATATTTACTTTTAGTTGGTTGGAGGGGCTTTTTGGTTAACTTTATTGTAAATGGATCAGCATCTAAAAAGTAAAATGAAATTCTCTTTCAAAAAGAAAGTCTATAAAACCTAAATCTCATTTTCCCAGTAACAGGTCAAACATGATTCTACTTTGATAGAAGTAACTTCCAAAGATGACTTGTTCACGATGAAATTCAGTAAATGGGGAGATGTAAACAAATTCCAACTGAAAATTCAGACTAATAGTTCAGAAGTAAACTTCTCCTGTAATTGTATGCAGATGCTTCAGTATTTCGTTGTTAGGTAATAAGCTGTGGGGTGAATCATCCCTGGGCCAGAGCAAATGATTAAGTGCTGAGCTGCTAACCGAAAGGTTGGCGGTTCGAACCCACCCAGAGTCTCCTCAGAAGAAAGACCTGGCAGCCTGCTTCTGAAAGGTCACAGCCAGGAAAACCCTACGGAGGGCAGTTCTACTCAGAAACACCTGGGGTCGCCATAAGTTGAAATTGACCTGACAGCACCTGACTATGGGGTGAATCAATATTATTCTCCCAAATAGCAGATAAATCCAAGAAACAGAGAAATGAAGTAAATCATGTTATGATTATACAGTAGTAACTTCTCTGGGCGGGGGGGGGGGGGACTTAAATTTCAGAGTTCTGGGTCACCCGCTGGTATCTTATCACAGGAAAAGCCATTCTGATATTTTGGAGCCTCAGGAAGTGGCAAACTATTTGAAATGAACCATGGCACTAGCAGAATCGCAGCCGCTTTCCTCACCTTTCCCAGCAGCAGATTCAGGCCGTGTGAATTGTCCCAGTGGGACTGCGCCGACTGCCTCTTCCAGAAACAAAGTCACCCAAAGCTCTCAAAAAAAAACAATATATTGGCATTATGATCAGCCAGGTGTTTATGAGCTGTGAAAATACCCAGATAATACTGATTCACTGGGAGTGTCGTCAAAGAGATTTTTGTGTGATATGCTCCAAGTTCTGCATGCTCAAAATTTGTCTTTTCCTGCAAATGAAAAGTAAAGAACTCCTCTAGGTATGCGTACTAGACACCAATAATTCATTTACAGGCTCCTGTATTCAGTTGTTGGCTTTGCTGGAAATAGAGCTAAAATAAACTTTTTATATAGCATTTGTGGAACAACAGCAACAGAATCGGCTTCTGGTCAACCCTGTCAGATGGCTAAGAAGGTGGTGGAAGAGGGTGGGGAGGGGTAAACATCACACTCTGTTCAGGTAACTTTATAATTTCTGTTATTTACTTAATCTGAGGTTGACCTGCCCTTAAGAGTCGAAGAACGGCACAGTAGAAATTCTGGTTAAAGTTATCTTATACAACTATTTAAGACCGATTTTGTTCTCTGGTCGAGAGCAACCGCGTGTCCCCTTGCAGCGTGCTTTGACATCTTGTAGGAGTGGAGGCAGGTACACTTCCAGGCTTGCCAAGGACAGAGACATGAATGGTTTTTTCCTTAGTCAAAGCTGTTGACACTTTGACCCATGCTTGCCTAGGAAGAGAATGCTGAGATAATCCTACCACCAATTAGGAAGTATTCATAAAAATGACAAATCCTTCCTACACACACAGACACCAGTTGCCATCGAGTCCATGTAGGTCACAGCAGAACTGTGCTCCAGAGGGTTTTCAATGGCTGACTTTTCAGAAGTAGATCTCTAGGCCTTTCTTCCAAGGCACCCCTGGGTGAATTCAAACCACCAACCTTTTGGTTAGCAGCCAAGCATTAACTGTTTCTGCCAGCCAGGGACTCCTTCCTAGACCCTATCTTTATTCGAACTAAGAAATATCATTTAACGAAAGCTGTGTGCTGATTCATTCTTCCATGAACATTTATTGAGGCTATACTATGTTTAAGTTCTATACCAGGTATCAGTATGGAGTCCCTGGGTGGCACAAACAGTTAAGCACTAGACCGCTAACCAAAAAGTTGATAGTTCAAGCCCACCCAGAGGCGCCTCAGAAGTGAAGTCTGGTGACCTGCTTTCAAAAGGTCACAGCCTTGAAAACCCTATAGAGTGCAGTTCTGCTGTGCACCCATCGGGTGGCCATGAGTCAGAATGGACTCGACAGCAACTCGCAACAACCAGGTATTGGCATTCATTGTTACATGAAAGAGACACAGTGCCTGCCCTTGGGGGGTCTACAGCCTAGTGGACAGATCGATGTTAAACACGATATCAGGAATAAACCTGGAGCTACAAACTGCAATTAATCCTACCAAGAAAAAGTCCATGGTAATGGAAGTGACAAGTGAGCCCCATTGAGGTTGACTCGCAAGGCCCTTGGAGCATGGCACAGGCAGGCTGAGAAGCAAAGAATTTTTGCCTCATCTAGAATGAGATGATCTTTTTATGTGGCATTAGTGGGACAGCAGCAGCAGAACTGGTCGCTGGTCAACTATGTCAGATTGCTAAGAAGGTGATGGAAGAGAGTAAGGAGGGATATTGAACAAAGACTGTTTTTAGCTCCAGCTAATGAGGAAATATTTGGTGAGTACTTTGATTTCTCTTTTTCAGTCTCTTCCTCCGTCCTTCCTATTTAAGAAACACACTGCTCTTTCTGAAGCCTCTCTCAGAAAATCTGTGTTGCTCAGTGATTGATTTGATTTCGAGGCTGCAGCCAGAGGTGTTGTGGTGGGCGCTCTTGTTTCTTCTGTGCTCCTGGTTTAAGAGGAGCCACAGGTGTGCAGGACTAGGGTCTTGCAGGTATAACCATCCTTTCTGCTCCCCAGGGAATGCAGGGATTGCTCCAAAGTGTCGGCTTCGCTGAGCTTAGGAGCTTTACTGCAAAATGCTGCTTCCCTCACGTCCACTCACAGTCACGTGGTGCTTGTGTTGTTCTGGGGATTTCCACTGTGTCAGTTTCCCAGTTTTTTTGGCCTGTAGAAGGTTTTGAGAAACTGCTGTGTTCTGTGACCCTGCTGGGAAGCCAGAGATACGAGAATTAAAGGTGAGTCTATGAGTGGAACACATCCAGGCTCTGTATACCCAGATGCTGATTCTGTCTTTGAATCCCACCTCTTCTTGCTCAGGCTAACATAAGCTATGAGCCTCAGTTTCTCAACTACAAAATGGAGTTGATAATACCTGCCTTGCAGAGTTGTGAGTGCCAGAAGTAATGGATATAGAGTGCTCAGCATAGTGTCCAGCTGTAAAATGGGGCGGTAGTAGTTGCGTCAGAACCTAACTTCAGGGGGGATGATGCAAATCAATATCATCCCAAGGCTGATCCCCATGAGAGACATACCTCCACCCTCCAGCTTTGTTAACAATTCTGACTCCAGCCGTCCTCCCCACGGCACTCTACTTCTCAGCTGGCTTCGGTAATCCATTGCAGTGGCGACACACAACTCACAGACCATACTCGATTCAGATTCAGGAAGCACGTATACAGAGTCTCTCTGTTTCAGTGCAGGGCAGCTCTTTCAGCTCCTCTGGGCTGTGCAGGCCTCCTCTCAGCTCCCTGAGGACAGGCCCTTCTTGGCTCCCTCAGGACAGACTCCTCTCGGCCCCCTCAGAACAGGCTCCTCTTGGACCCCCTAGGACAGGCTCCTCTTGGACCCCCTAGGACAGGCTTCCCCTCGGCCCACTCAGAACAGACTCCTCCCAGCCAGCCTTCTGAAGACAGGCTCCTCTCGGCCCCCTCAGGATAGGCCTCCTTTCAGCTCTCTGAGAACAGCCTCCCTCTCAGGCCCCTCAGGACAGGTCTTGTCTTGGCCCCCTGAGGACAGGCATCACTGCCTTCGGCTTCACTGCTGTTGGCTTTGATGCAGGCCCTGCCGCCGGGCCCCCTTCTGGGCCTATCACTGTCATCAGTGTTATAGCCCTTGACCCATGTTACAGCTCTTTTAGGAGGTTCCTTGCCTCCTTTCTCTCATCCTCTTCCCTCTTCTTTCTTCCTTCTGCTTCTCTTCCTGCTTTCTGTCTGAAAAGCCTCTGTGGGGTTGGCTGCTGGTATACACAACTCTTTATCAATTTCAAGACATGGCCCCTCCCAGCAGGGGCCACAAACTGATCAATTCCCTCTTGGTAGGCGTAGATACTTCATTTGCGTAGTAGGCTACAGACGCTTCATTTTCATAGTCTATCAACAACCCCTGCAAGGTGTATACCAATCACAGGGCAGGCTGCAGCCCAGGGCCAGACAGAAACTGTCAATCCAAGTTGTTTACAGTTTACCCAGGAAACGTCAGTCAATCTGGACAAAAGTAATAAACCCTCTGGGGTAGAAAACTAGGGCAAAGGTAACTTCTCAGGGCTTAGAGGACAATCTCTCAAGCTGTTTTTCCAAAGAACTAAGGCAAAAGGTCACATAAAGGAACTCATTTCACCACACCAGCATAGAGCATGCTTTCAACAAATGGAAGCAATTACCATTAATATTGTTTTTGGCTCCAAAAGCATTGTATTGGTTTATGTACTCATACCCCATTGGTTCCCAGAGCCTTTAAGACCACCAAGTTCACTGAGTTAACCAAACCAAACTTGTTGCTGTGGAGTTGATTCTGACTCATGGCGACCCCATGTGTCACAGAGTAGAACTGCTCCATGAGAATTTCTTGGCTGTAAATCTTTAGAGAAGCAGATTACCTGGCCTTTCTTCCACAGCACCACTGGGTAGGTTGACACTACCAATCTTCAGGTTAGTAGTCAAGCACAAACCATTTGCACCACCCAAGGACTGCTGATCATTGAGTTACAGGTGTGCTAATGAAGTTATTGGTGAATTTTTACACATCTACCTCAGTCCTTTATAATTGACTTCATCTCCATCTAGAGAGAGCCACTGAGGACTGAGACCAGGTCTGTCTGATTCACAGTACCCAGAAGCATTCAAAAAATGTTTATGGAAGGAATGAATCTAATCTTGCTTTCTTCCACTCTCTTTTAGAGGCCGCAAGAAGAGAAATATCCCGTGGGACCATGGCTGCTGGCACTGTTCGTTTTTGTTGTCTGTGGCTCAGGTATGGGTTTCACTGAACTTATATCTCATGTTCTCCAACACATGTTTTATTCACAAGGTAAATGGATGAAAAACATATTTGTCTGTGATTCAAGTTAACCACTGCCTTAAGCCTTAATCTTAATGGCTTTTGATATAATTTCTCTTCCAGCAGACCTAATATGGGTACAAACAGAATTGATATACTATCAAATCATAATCATAAAACGATTAAGTTGAGCAATTAAATTGCCTCCGTGCACTTTGGAGTTCAGTTAAGTCTTTCTCTGAAGATACAGCCTAAAAAGGGCATTTGGAACAGAAGGTGGAGCACCTGTCTGCCCGAGATAAGTTCACATTCCAGAGAAAGGGCAAGCCCTGTACCTTAGGAGTGAGCTTTACAGAGCCCTGAGATAGAACTGGGCCTTTGACCTCAGCCTTCAGATATGGTCACCTAGTACTATAAGTAAAGTTCAGAGAGCTCTACTTAGACACACACACACACACGCACGCACACGCACACACAAGTGAGGGGAGACTTGAGTAAAGGTATCGTGAAGTTGCTTCTAGTGGAATTCTGTCATTGGGAGTCTTGACCTGGTTCCTGGTCTCCTTGTGTTGTGTCTGCAATATTGGTGAGTGTAGGCCACTTCTAACCATGGGGTGTCCCTTCAAGAGCTCTTATCCCCCATCATCTGCACTGTTGCTGAGGCCAGGGAAGGGGAGCAGTCCACGTCTTCCTGTGCAGACCTAGGGATCCCAGGAAGACATGATTCTGCCCAAGGGCAAGAGAAGCCCATGAGTAAAGATGGCTAGGTTCCTCTTATCTCCAAGAGAGGGTCAATCTTCCAAGGAAGCACAAGCTCTTAGGAGGAAGGAGAGATCAGGAGCATTTGACGATAGTTACTTGAGGCTCAAATATTTCACAGATGATTTGGCATCCCCAGATGAGAAAATATCCCACTCAGAGAGACCAAAAAAGCTGTGTTGCATCCCCAAAGATATGTTTGAAAAATATCTCTTGCCCAATATAGGAACCCCCTCATCACTGTTTTGAGCAGGGGTTTACCCAGCCTCTCTTTGATCACTTCTGAGGATGGGATACTCACTTCTCCAAAAGGCCATTTATGTATAGCTCGAATTCTGTTAAAGACTTCTCGCCTATTTTGAACTATTCTGTGCTGTCTTAAACTTTCCTTTCAGTAGTTCAGGTTTGGCCTTCTAGAATGACACAGAATGAACCTATTCTCTTCTGAACTTCTTGAGTCTTCGGAAGTTTTCAGGACAAATGGCTAGTTTCTTCCCTAGTTCTCTCAGCATCGCCTCCTACGATGTGGTGTAATACTCCTGGATTCACTCACAGATTCTCCTAAAGTGTTCCAGCTTCAGTTCCTGTCTGAGCTGACTCCAACTCATGGCGACCCCATGTGTGTCAGAGCAGAACTGCGCTCCATAGGGTTTTCCGTGGCTGATCTTTTGGAAGTAGATCACCAGGCCCTTCTTCCAAAGCACCTCTGGGCTAGCAGCCGGGTATGTTAACTGCACCACCGAGGGACTCCCTCTTAAAGTATAGTATTTGTGAAAGCAGAGGGTGATCTAGAAGTGGTGTGACCACCACAGAGGCAGTGGGACCGTCATTGCCCTTGATTTCATTCCCGGCTTCTGTTAACATGGCCCGAGCTTGCAGTTGCTTTTAACAGACTCACCACATTAGTGATCACTTCGAGGTAATGACCAACCATCCCCACCCTATCTTCTTCACATAAACTTCCTGAGAGCATCAAGATGTTTCTGTATGGCTCCCATCCAAAGTGGTCCCCCGTCCCATCACACTTTGTTTTATCTGTGGCCCTCATCGGCATTTAGAACTATTTACTTACTTACTTACCCATTTCCCCCCACTAGGATGTAAGCTCAATGGAGGCAGTGTTTATTTCTCATTAAATTTGCAGAGCCTAGCACACTATTTAACACAGTGAAGGCTCAATAATATGGATGGATGGATGGATGGGTGGGTGGGTGGGTGGGTGGATGGATGGATGGGTGGATGGGTGGATGGGGCCAGATATATCCCATACTGTAGATATTTTTGAGACCTAATATAAAACTTCATGATGATTTCTGTTAAAATTCTATTATATTTGTTGTCAGTTATCTTTCTATGAAGTGATCATAAAGTCTTGAAACATAAACATACATAATAAGTGGCTTAATGATATAACATTACAAGACACAATATGGGCAATGGCATTGTAGTGCCCTCATTAGCAATGCTCGTTCAAAGCACTGTATGAAATTACAATGAATGTGGAATATTATATAGCATTTCCCTCAACCCCGCATATTCATCTCTGATTACCACAAAAAATAAAAAATAAAAAAGCCTGTGCCTTTCACATGCCATAGAAGTAATCAAGAGAATCAATCAATCTATAAAAAAGTTATCTATGTTTTCAGACTTTATGATCAGCCTGTAGGTTGTTAGATCTTGAACCTTTCATCTCATTATCTTTCTTTCCCAGCTTTATAGTCTCTGAAAGTATATTTTCCTTCACATTGCTGGTAGAAGCCTAAACTTTGAGAACCCCATGGAACACATTTAGAAACAGTCCCTCCTCTGAATGATTTTGAACCTCTAAGCAAAACTCATTCAAGCAATAGTCATTCCTGGAGGGTCCTCTTTGTGCCTGGTGCTGGGCTGGGCTTTGGGAATGCCAACCCCTTCAGGAGCTTACAGGGGCGTTGGGGGAGGCAGATAAGGAAGCCGTACCCCAGGAAGAGTGCTATGATAGTGGGGCGTGCAGGGTGCTTGGCAAGCCCTGATAAGAGACTCATAAATCACACTGGGCAGTAGAGAAGACTTCCAGGAGGAGGTGCTATTTGAGTTGAGTTTTGAAGGACAAACAGGCAGATGAAGGATGTGAGGAAGAGGCAGGTGATTTCAACTGAGGGAACATGATCTGGCAGAGGCAGGGAGGCACGAGGTGGCACAATGGGCTCAAGGATGTAAGTAGCTGAGAATGGCTGAAGCCCAGACACAGAGAACCGGAAGCCGGGGAGTTGTTCACCCTGGTAGTCACGGGTCTGACTAGAGACAGAGCCAACGTTCTTTTTCTTCTTTTGGCTTCAAGATATTGGTAGTAGCTGCAGCCCTCCCTAGTCTGCCCCTTCAAGTAGCCTATGGGGAAGAAAAGTCTATAGAGTTCTTTGCCCTGACTTGTTTTTCTCAAACTCATGCTGATTCTCAATATCTACCTCTTCCTTTTCCAAGGACTTAAAAACCATCGATTAAACGACATGGCCTAAGATTTTGCCAGGCTCATGGGTTCACATATCAGGAACTCTATCTTTTCTCCTTGGGTAAATTGGGACATTTGCTGACAACAGCCTTTTGGGACTGCTCCCAGCCCTCCTACTTTCTCCAGCATTGTGTACATTGGTTCTATTATCCTATCCGTAGGTTTGTCCAACCACCACCCATTTGTCAGTTTGTCGTACTGTGGTGGCTTGCATGTTGTTGTGATGCTGGAAGCTATGCCACCAGGATTTCAAATACCAGCAGGATCGCCCATGGTGGACAAGTTGCAGCGGAGCTTCTAGACTAAGACAGACTAGGAAGAAAGGCCTGGCAATCTGCTCCTCAGAATTAGCCAGTGAAAACATTATGGATAGCAACAGAAGATTGCCTGTTATGGTGCTAAAGGATGAGCCCCCTAGGTAGGAAGGCGCTCAAAATCAAATTTAACAGCGATCACGAAGATGGCTCAGGGCCAGGCAATGTTTCATTCTGTGTTACATAAGGTCACCATGAGTCAGAGCTGACATGATGGGACGGCAACTAACAACAACAATAAGTTTGTCCAAGGGCCTGGGATGTGAGCCTGCAGGAAATGTGGACTTAAAAGCGGTAAAGAAGATACACTTAGCACTTACTGGCTCAACACGCGCGCCTCCCTTAGTGTCCAGAGCTGTTTTAATGATGTCTTTGTAAATCTTCTCAGTTAGAAGACCACTTTGCTTTTATGGAGAGGGAGTTGAGTTGTCTTATTTTCTCTGTCCTCTGTTGACATGCTACAATAATCCCTAAGCCATGGGTCTCATCCCCTTTTAATCGTAACTAAAAACAATCCCTATGTTTGAGCCCAGCAATTGGGAGAATGGCACAGGACTGGGCAGTGTTTCATTCTGTTGTATGTAGGATTGCTACGAGTCAGAATCGACTCAACAGTACCCAACAACAACAACAACAAAAATAATCTACCAGCACCCCACTTTTTTTGCCAACTGTAGCATTTTTTGCAAGCCTCGGCTCAAGCTGGGCACTGTTCTCACAGAAATGTGACATCCTTCTCAGTTTGTCCTTGGTAATGTGCCCTTCTATCTTTGTACATGTCCTTTTCAAAATGGAACTTGTCATAAAAACACAATAGTTCCTTCAGATCTGCCCCTATTGCCTGCTCTCTGGGATTAAGCCCAGTTCCTTTCATCTTGCAGAACCTGATGGTCTTCAGTGTCTTCCCTTTATAGAGTCTCAGGCTCTAGGCTCCTACCTGTCTTTCCTTTCCATTTAAAAAAAGATCGGATTTCCTCAAGTGTAGCCAGTTCACCAGATCCTCTGCTTTGTGTAGTGAGCCTTCTTACAGATGCTAGGATTGCTGAAGCCCCTTGTCACTGGTCTGTATTGCTCCTGCCTTAGTTGTAACCCAAAGTGGGAGAGATCACATCTGATCACATGGGTAGGATGTCCACTCACAGCACTCAGTGCTTCTTGTGCCCTTCACGCTCACTCAGAATGCCCTGGAGTTTCCTGTAGGGTTGCCATGGCTTCACGTGCACACACTCCTCCCTTGCCCTGTCTATCAAATCTGTTTCCTTGAGCAAGATGAATGCCTGTCTATCAAATCTGTTTCCTTGAGCGAGATGAATGCCTGTTCCAGGCTTACGTACCATTCCACCAAGTTCCAGCAATACCTCCGAGGTCATGTTTCCCTCTGAGTTCATGTTGTTGGTATTCATATTTTGTACACTTTTTATATAGACAGTAAGTAAAAAGGTGAAGTCTTCTGATGTTAATGAAGCCGTTAATCATTGATCCAAATCTCTGGACTCATTCCCTTTCATTACCTTACCCTGTTAACCCACTTTTCTAATTAATGGTTGGTTGGGCAGAGTGCTCTTTTTCAAAATAGTGCCAGTGTACCTAGGGTAAGGAAATATTCAGGTCAGGCAAGTAATAAAGAATGCATGATTTATCTGTTTTCCTAGTGACATTCTAGGGGAGAATGAGGTCAGTAAAATTTTGGCATTTAAGTACATACTGGCTTATTTAAGTATATGCTCCATTAAAGGAATTGAAGAAGGCTTGGCGGCGCAGTAGTTAGGCACTCAGCTGCTAACTGAAAGGTTGGTGGTTTGAACCCACCAGCCACTCCACGGGATAAAGATGTGGCAGTCTGCTTCTGTAAAGATTACAGCCTCGGAAACCCCATGGGGCTCTACGGGGTCGCTCTGAGCCAGAATTGACTTGACAGCAAAGGATTACTCCATTTAATGTGGAAAAACAGGCTTAGAAACCTCCAAGAGGTTATCCCAGTTGCCGTTGAGTGGATTCTGACTTATTGTGACCCCCTGTGTGTTAGAGGAGAATTGTGCTCCATAGGATTTTCAATGGCTGATTTTTCAGAAGCACAGTAGATCGCCAGGCCTTTCTTGCAAGGTGCCTCTGGGGGGACTCCAATCTCCATCCTTTTGGTTAGCAACCAAAGGCCTTAACCGTTTGTGCCACCTGGGGACTCCCCAAGAGGTTCTAAGATCCCTTTATTATGGGGAGCCATGAGTCACAGCAGACTCTTGAACCTTATTTCTCTGCTTGTTTCAAGTGCCTGCCTTCATTCTCAGCACACGTCTTTCATGGCTGTGATATTGGTAAGTGTGAGACCATGAAAGGGAAGGAAGAGCAGCCAGGAGAACCATGAGGGCAGAGTACAGGTGCCTGAGACCTGCCCCAGACACGCACCAGGGAATGTCCCCCTCGCTGAGAATCCCACGGCAGCACCAGACCTCCTAGGGCAGCCCTGACGCCCCCAGGGTCTGAGTCAGGCCAGCGCTGCTCCATTTTCTGCTTTGATGCATGGTTGTAACTCCTCATACGTTACCTGTTGAGCAGGGAGTTCAGGAGGTTATCTAAATACAGCCCTCTTCAAAGTAAGTAAAGTTCCACTTTCCATAATCCGAGTAACAATAAAGCTGGTTACCAAATTAAACAAAATCAAACAGGATATGGCCCTGAGATGTCCTCTCTGGATAATAACTGTGTCTGAAAAGAACACACTGTTCCAAAGCTTTTTTATCTCACAAAGAAAACTCCTGCGGCAAAACAACTGAAAAGGTCTCATAGGCAAGGGACTTCTTTGAAAACCGACAAGTTAGCAATAATGGGACAAGGGGCCTCAGAAGAAGATGGTTTTGGGATCTGTCAGATCTGAGTTCAAAGCTTGGATTCGCTGTGTATTAGCTGAATAACTTTGGACAAGTCACTTAATCTCTGTGTATTGATTTCATTATCTATAAAGTAGGGATAATAACCAAAAAAAAAAAAAAAACTTGCCATTGAGTCTATCCCAAGAGCCCCTCAAAAGATTGCCCAAGGGGTGAAATGTTCAATGGCTATAAATGCCTAGTCAGTTGTAAACCTGAAACCTATAGCTACTGTCTTCCTTAATGCCGCCCTCTCAGCCTTCATGGAAAACCGTGGCACCACTGGACCTCATGCCGTGAGGGGTTCAGACGTCCATTCTCCTTTCATCCTCCCAGGCGGCGCCTTTGTTTGGCAGGCTTAGCCTCAGACATTCATCACGGACTACCACAAAGCGGTAGGCCCTGCCTCTTCACTTCAGGGATGAGTGTTAGCACTTCAAGTGATAACACTTTGGTGCGTGAGACTGTATTCTCATATGATTAAGTACCAAAATCTTTCAGATGTCCCCAAGCAGGAAAAAAGAAATACAATAAGTAGACTAAAATCACTGAATAGTGGTTGGTACTTTAAGTTGAATTTCAGAAAAAAATGTGAGTTTCACTTCGTTCGTTGTTGTTAGCTGCTGTTGAGTTGATCCCAACTCATGGTGACCCCGTGCACCACAGAAGAAAATGCTGCCCGGTCCTGCACCATCCCCGTGATCGGTTGCAGATCTGACCATTACGATCCATAGAGTCTTCACTGGCTGATTTTCAGAAGGAGATTGCCAGGCCTTTCTTCCTAGTCTCTCTTAATCTGGAAGCTCTGGTGAAACCTGTTCAGCCTCCTACCCAAAAACCAGACCCACTGCTGTCAAGTCGATTCCAACTCATAGTGACCCTATAGGACAGAAACCCGTAGGGTTTCCAAGGCTGTAAATCTTCACGGAAGCACACTGCTGCATCTTCCTCCCACAGAGCAACTAGTGGATTCAAACCACCCAATCTTTTGGTTAGCAGCCAAGCACTTAACCATTGTACCACCAGGGCTCCCTGTTTAGCCTCAGAGCAACACTCAATCCCCACCGACAGAAGGGTAGTGGTAGCGCATGAGGTGCACTGGCCGGGAATCGAACCTGGGTCCCCACGTAGAAGGTGAGAGTTCTACCGCTGACCACCAGTGCCCCTTTACTTCTTAAAGCAACCCTAATTAGATGCTGTTTTGCTGCAGTTTTCTTTGTGAGATAAAAAAGCTTTAGGACAGCGTGTTCTTTTCAGACACAGTATTATCCAGATCGGACATCTCAAGGCCATATCTTGTATTTTGTTTAATTTGGTAGCCAGCTTTATTGTTTCTTACATTATATCGGTTATGTCAGAAATACAAAACCTGTTTGTCAATCAAATACCTGTTGTTGATCCCCTCAGATTATCATTCCAAACAGGCCAGAAATTTTTCTTGCTCAAATCTCGGCAAGTGCTTTTGTTTTGTTTCAGCCTTTTTGACTGGTTTTATTTGTCCCTCCTTGGTCTCCTAGGACCCAGATCTACACTGAAGCCGCCTTGAAAGACCTTGCCCTGGGTTCCCTCCCCTTTTTATAAAGCATATCTTCCTCCTCTGCGGGCAGTGGGGCCTCTTTCCAGATAAGCAGCTCACCCCGTCTCTCACAGTCCTCAGTTTCAAAACCTGCCTCTTTGGAGAGCCGTTTGATAGCTTCTGAAGAGTGCTTGTTTTTATCTTGCTGCTCAGAGACAAGCGTGACCTGGGATGTGTGCCTGAGACTTCACCACAGAGATGCTGTCACATGGATAGACCAACTGCTATCTTCCCCAAACACTCGCAGTCCTGTGTACTTCCTCAGGCTGTTAATGCAGCCAGTCACTGCTGTTTACACCCAGAGCAGGCATTCCTGGTTTGTTTTTGTTTTCTCTCTTTTATCCCTGGCTCTTTTAAGAACAATATTGAGGAGAATTCTCAGACCATGCTAAGGCTCAGTGGGAAAGTGAGCTGTAGTTGATTAATAATGTCTGTCACAGACAGGGTATGGAGTGCACAGTCACTGCCTTATCTTTGCTCTCCCTGCCCTAACCTTTTTATAATGTCAGTGACACGGTGTCACAGGACAACAGTCTTCAGCATTTTCAGCTTTCCTCTCTGACCAGAATGCCTCAGGGCTTGGTGAAATTAGGTCTTTTCCTTAACATCCTAGCTGTTCAGATAATTTTGTTGTTTAGAGTCAACATACACGTGTTGTGTGTGGTCTTATAACACTATTTACCTCTTCCAAGCCCTGATGTGATACTCCACATTGACAGGAAGCAGCAGTCTGGGATAGCACTCTTGCTTTGCACCTGGTTGTATCCTTCTCCGGCCTCACCCCTCAGTTAAGGTTTAAGCTGGGATCAATGGAATCGCTGTTTCATTCATATCACCCTTTGATTGTCAGAGGGAAATGCTTAAATACTAGCCATGCCTGGGCTCCCTTCCTCAGACTCCTCCCTCATGTATTCCTAATTTAAACTGTATTTCTCTCTCTCTAGCCAACCCTAATATTCATTTCCTAATTAGAGATTATGAGAATTTTAATGGTTACTGAAGCCTGGGTGTTCTGGAAACTGATGAGCTTGTATCTCCCCCCCTCCCCGCCACCCCCACCATCAAAGAGAAACCTCTAGAGTAATAGGATTAACCAGGGACTTTTTTTTTTTTATAATTTTCTATATTTTCCAAATTTTTCAATGAGCCAATATTACTTTTATAATCAGAAAAAAATAAATGTCTTTTTAAAAAATAACCTCTAGGCTAGTGGTTTTTAGCCTTTTATTTTTTAAGTGGCAGAATTCTTCGTTCATATCTCAGGGGGACGCAAACGAAAGGGCAGCTCTTCGGGTAGCAGCGGGGGGTATAGGGAGCCTCCCTGTATTGCTGAATATTCTGATTTTTTCTTATCCCCAGAAGAGAACACACATCTGGACTGTTTGCCCATCAAATAGGAAATTGTGTCTGGCCCATAGCCGGCCTCTGATGCTGCAGAGTTCGTGCCTTTCAGCGAAGAGCCTGCTAGGTTCCTTTGGCACCGTTGGTTGTGAGTAGCTCCACCAGTTCTGGGCAGGGACAGCCATTGTCTCAGTGGAGCTGTAACAGCCTGTGCTCTTTCTCCTGCGTTCTCCAGGACTCTGCCCAGGGGAAGGCAGAGGGGGAAGAGGGGAGAGAGAGAGATCCTGTCACAGCCTGGTCTCTTTTTCAGGACAGCCTCTTCAGAACAGATGTGAAGTGATTCTCTGGGATGTTTTTGGCTGGGCCTAAACTCCTCCTGTTCTCCTAACCTCTGTTTCAGATGGTTCAACTGTTTCCTTTCATGTACATGCTGAAGCCTCATTTCTAGAAGGGCCAACACCCCCCGCTCTCCCTAAGACTGGCTGTTTCCTTAAGGATTGTGTGAAAAGAGAAAATACCGTCAAGTGTGTGCCAAGGACTTATAGCCAGACTGCCTTGGGTTTAAAACTCGGTTCTGCCACCCACTAGCTGCGTGGCCGTATCCAAGTTACCTATGTCCCCTTAAGCCTCAGCCCTCCCATTCTTAAAAGGGGGTGCCCATCACCACCATCAGTTGCCATTGAATTGACCCCGACTCACGGCAGCTCCAACTCTTGGCAACCTCATTGGTGTCAGAGTAGAACTGTGCTCCACAGAGTTTTTAATGGCTGGTTTTTCAGAGTAGATCACCAGGCTTTTCTTCCAAGGTGCCTCTGGGTGGACTGGGTCCTCCAGCCTTTCAGCTAACAGTCAAGCATGTGAACCATCTGCACCACCCAGGGACACCTTCTGTGGGCTAGGCTATGTCTATTGCTTCCAGGTGAGACACTAGCCAGCACAGCAACTATTTGAACCATCCAGGGACTCCACTGTTTCCTAATCACAGGGATTAAATAGGACAATGCATGTAAAGTGTTTAGCAGGATCATGGTAATGGTTTTAGAAAGTGTGTTCATTGTAATTATGTTGTGGCCCTTAGTCATCCTGCCTCCCTACCTCTCTACCACCCTGGCAAGGTTCTCCCTCAAGATGTGAATGATTACAAGGAAAGAATGATAGTATTTTGGCCTTTTTGGTGGCTTTGCTTTGTAATGATGAGAAAACTTAAGAGCATAGCTCTTGAGATACTGAGGAACCTGCATGAGCCCTGAGGCCAGCTGCCACCTGGACAGGTAGAAGGTAGGGTTTCTAACCCAGAAGGCCAGTGTTAGCACCACTGCAGGACAACTCAAACCTCATCTCTGCTTCTGGAAAAGAACTCTTTATAAGTTAGTCCATGGGGGTGAGTAAGATCTATGCATATAACTACTTTGGCTACCATTTCTTGAGTACGATAATATCAGGCCCTACATATGTATTTTTTCTTACAGTCACACAGTCCCTGCAAAGAATCTGTTATACTCATTTTTCCAGATCACGAAACTGAGGCTGATAGAGGACACTGGCTTACATCTCATAGCTAAAATGTGAAGAAGCTAGTACTCAAACCTAGTTCTTGGAGACTACAAAACCCATCTACTATTACCCTACATTCCTTCTCCCTTTTACTGTTGCCCTAAAAAAAGACTATGGAGCACAACAGAGTTCCACCAGCTTTAGGCATTTAGCACACAACTACACATTGAAAAGAACTTACCTTCTTTCCCTGTCAGAAAAGGTGATTCCGGATGTACAGCCATCCTGGGTCTGCTACCAGATGGCTAAAGCATTGACCTAGCCATGGGCTCCTTCTTGATGAGGCCACTGTGTCCCATTCACCTTGCTCTTTTCTGGACACTTGCCCAGGACAGACTTGAATTCGCATATTTGCAGGTCTACTGCATACACACTGGCCTTTCCTGGAGACTGCCAGAGCTTTCCTGAAATTGTGACAATCAGAGGGAGTCCCACACCTCAGGCTGGCAAGTGGGACGTTTGAGGAACTCGACAGCCCTGGAGAAACTCTTCTCTTTCGCCACAAATGAAAGCCTGTGGACATCCATCTGCTCTGGAATCCCTTCCTCAGGTCTGAGGTGGACGATTTGGAGAAGACGCCTCATCCGCCATTGTGGCTCCCTCAAGGTGACCAAAGCCTCTCTTGTTATGTGCCTCCCTCTGCCCCGTGCCCCAGCGGAGCACCTGAAGACCTGTTCTTGTCCTCTTTCTCAGAAGTGTCTCTGCTCTCTGCCATTTAATGTGGATAAAGGCCATCACATTCTCTGCAAATAGTATCCATTTCCTTTATGCTGCCTTCCTGCCCTCACCTGCCCCTGGCATCTCTCTTTTCCACCCTCACCATCTCTGGAGAAGCACCGGGAAAAGCTACCAGGAAATGGTCTCTTGCCTTTGACTTCCTTTGTGCTGGTTTGTTTATAGAGCTTAACGACCCACCTTTGCAGTGTTTTGTCTCCTAACTTTTCTACTTGTCTCTTAGGGGACCCATAACTATTCTTACCTATTCTTACTGGCTCTTTCAGACTTTTTTCATCCTTTTCATGTGTTTTAAATTAACAATAATCAAAGCTACGTGATTCCTAAGGTTGTTCCTCTGGCCTGTCTTAATCTCTCTTCTCAGCAGTTCCTTCTCTCTTACTGTCAACTATTTATTTTCAATAAAAGCGGCTTTATGAAGCTTGCTGGTGTCTGGCAGAGCTCCAGCGTTCTGACACTTTCCTCTGGGATCCACTTGTGTCATCCCCAGATCCTCCTGACTCCTTTTTTATGGCCAGGGTAGGTCAGTTTTCAGGCTAAGAAGTGCATTAGGATGACAGGGTTCTAGTCTGTCTTAGTTTCTTAGTGTTGCTATAACAGAAATACCACAAGTGGGTGACTTTACCAAATAGAAATTTATTTCCTCACAGTTTAGGAGGCTAAAAGTCCAAAATGAGGGTGCCAGCTCTAGGGGAAGGCTCTCACTGTGCGCTCCAGGGAAAAACCCTTATCTGGTGTTTCCTGACGATCTTCTTGCAGCATGTACATACCTTCCCCTCTGCTTGTGCTTGCTTTTTCTGTGCCTGAGCTGCTCTGCTCTTTTTATCTCAAAAAGTGTTTGGCTTAAGACACACCCTACACTGGCATGGCCTCATTAACATAACAAAGAAATCAGTGGGGTTAAATCCATAGGTATGTTGTTGTCCTTTGCCCATGAGTCTATTCCGACTCATAGGGATCTTACAGGACAGAGTAGAACTGCCCCATAGAATTTCCTAGACTATAATCTTTACAGGAGCAGATGGCGAGGTCTTTCTCCTGCAGATTCCCTAGTGAGCTCAAACCACCAACCTTTAGGTTCTCAGCTGAGCGCTTAACCATCGCACCACCAGGGCTTCTTATTCCATAGGTATAAGGGTGATGGGTGATGATTTACAACACACATATTTTGGAAAACCTAATTCAATCCATAACACAGGCCTTAAGAGTTTATGGTCTGTCATGACTTTGCTCTTAGGACATTTGAATCCCAGGGCAGCAATTTGGTTCTGACTCTTTTGGTTTGCAAAGTAATCATTTGAGGTTTTTTTAAATATATTTTCCTCCAGTTTTTTTTTTTTTTGTGTGTGCAATTATTTCCCTTTCAGTCATTCAATAAATATTTATTGAGGACCTGTTTTGTGCCCAGTGCTGAGCTAGGGCCGGGGTAGAATTGTGAGCAAATTCATACATGGTCTCACCCACTCTCCTGGAGTTTTCAGTCTAGTGGGAAAGAAAGATGAGTTAATCAACTCATGGTAGTAAACCATGTAAACTTTCAGCTGTAGGAGCTGTGTTTGGAGGAGAGGCACGTGGGGCTATGAAAGCATAGAATGCAGATGGCTGATCTACTCTGGACAGTGGTTCTGAAAGTGTGGTCCCTGGACCAGCAGCATCAGCATCACCTGCAGACTTGTTTGAAACCCAAATTCTCAAAGCCCACCCCAGACCCACTGGACTAGAAATTCTGGGGGTGAGGCCAGCCTTTATGTTTTAACACACCCTGAGGGGTTGTGATGCACACTCAGGTTTGAGAACCACTGCTCCAGGTGGTCAAAGAAGGCTTTTCTGAAGAAATGACGTGAGAAATGAGAGCTGAAGGGTAACTAGGCAGTAGGGTGGGCAAAAGTACTTCAGACAGAAAGAAGGACATGTATGAAAACCCTGTAGTGACAGCATACAGCTTTTGAAAGCATGAGTCCCCCAGTGAGAAGAAGAGTGATGCAGAATAAGTTGAGAGGTTGACAGGGGCCAGAATACGCAGGTCACTGAGGCCTCATCAGGGATTAGGCAAGAGGGAGCTTTTGATCTGCTTTCAACCCAGGAGTGACCCAATCTTACTTGCTTTTATTTAGAGGACAGTTCTAGCTACAGTATGGAGAAAGGACTGGAAAGGAATAAGAGTAGACCAGTTGGAAGTCATCGCAGGGGTCTAGGGAAAGATGATAGTAGTTTGGACTAGGATGGTTTCTAGGGGGATGGGAGAGAAGGGTGTATAATCAGAAGATCCTTAGGTATAATCCACAGGTTTTTGTCATTGACTCAACGTGTCAAGGATGATTTCAGTGTTTTTGGCTTGCACAGGAAGATGGAGGATAGTAATGCCAAGTTTAGCAGTGAGAAGAGATCATAAGAAGTCCTACTGAGTTTGAGCCATCCAACTGTAGATATCAATGAGATGGTAGAATGTAGGTCTGGAGCTTCAGGGCAGAGGTCTGGGTGGAGACCCCATTTGTGAGTCATTAATGTCTCGGTGGTGATGAAAACTGTGGGCCTTGATGAGATCCTCTAGGGAGAAATAATGAAGGAAAGAAAGCCCAGAACCACTCACTGAGAAACTTCAGTGTTTAATGGTAGAGTAGAGGAGGAGGATCTCATAAAAGACACTTAGGAGAGCCAAAGAGAAGGAGAATGTGCTGTTGCAGAGGCCATAGGAAGAGAGAGTTTCAAGGAGTGAGTGCTCAGCATCAGTGAGTAGGAATAAGGCAGGAGGAGACTGAAGAACACCTGTTGGATTGAGAGATAGAACGTCATTAGTGACTTTGTTCTTGTTAGTTGCAGTTGGGTTGCCCCTGACTTACGGCAACACCATGACAAAGGACCAAAATGCTCCCCTGTCCTGTCCCATCCCCATGATCGCTTGTGGACAGAGCTATTGTGATCCATAGAGTTTTCATTGGTTGATTTTCAGAAGTAGATCGCCAGGCCTTTCTTCCTAGTCTATCTTAGTCTGGAAGCTCCGCTGAAACCTGTTCAGCATCACAGCAACATAAACGTCAGCGCTGACAGACAGCTGGTGGCTGCGCACGAAGTACATTGGCTGGGAATCGAACCCAGGTCTCCCTCATAGAAGGCGAGAATTCTACCGCTAAACCACCAATGCCTCCATTCAGGACTTAGCAAGAGATGTTTCAGTAAAGAGAACAGAAGCTAGAATGAAGCGGATTGAGGAGGGAATAGAAGGTAAGCTAATGGAGACAGTACGTACAGCCTTTGGAAATGGTCGACTATGAAGAGGAAGAGAGCATGTTAGTTCCTGGGAGATGTGGAGTGAGAAGTACTGTTTTGGCTTGTTTGATTTTTGAGTGGAAGCAATTCTAGCATGTAAAAGCTTAAGGATTTTGGTGATGGGGGAGGATGAATAAAACAGAGGTGGTCAGGAAAGGTTTCCGAGGGCCAGGATCCTAAACGCAGTTGGGAAGTGCAGATGCTTGTTGGTTCTGGTGGTGCCTGCTCCAGCCTAGGTTTTTCTGAACCTCTGTGACTGCCAAGGGCCAGATCCCCTGACCTGGAATGCCTGCTGGCCCTCCCTTTCTTGGCCTCTCTCCTTCCTGCTGTCTCGCCTGTCCACAGCCCCTTTTCCGCAGCCTGCTCAGCTGTTTTCTCAGCTTTGTTCACCCACTGTTAAGTTATTAACTTGTCAGGGTCTAGACTCCCCACTTCCTTTCCCTCTTTGAACTGACTCTTGGCCCGCTTCCTGTTCGTTGCCTCGGAAAAGTCAGCATTTGGAAGGCTAGGGTTACTCTGTAGGTCAGCACCGGCAAGCACGCAGAACGTCCGTGAGCATAACTCGTCTAGAAGGTTGAAGGCGTTTTAAAAACATTGGTACAACTGAAGCAGGGATAACAAGCAATTCACCTTGCCGTTATCTTAGATGTGGAGGCAAATGGTGAGCTTCAAAGAGACTTTTTTCAAAGAGATTTCTCCGAGAGCATTTGGTTTTAAAGGGTCACCTGTAAACTGTTAGGGACCAGAGGATTTTTACATGTTAACTCACAGATTCAATGAGGATCTGAAATCATCTTGAATTCGTTTTTAAAGCAGACCCAAAGAAACAGGTAAGTTGTTCTAATGAAAGTATTACTCCTCTGAGACACATGATATTTTCTCCAAGATTCTTTAGAGAAATTTGCAGCAGTTTCTTAAAAAGAATTGAGTGGCGTTCTCATTACCTAGAACTTTCTAAGTCATGAGTTAATGGGGTGTGATGGACTGAGATACACAGACTGCTTTCTGTTCATTGACCTACATCACACTGATAATAATTTCTTGCCGAAGAACAAGAGTAAGGGAGAAATAACATTTTTGAGCATCTATTACAGGTAGATCTTTTATTTATGTCATTATATTTTATTCCTTGCAATTCTTTGAGGTACTTACTATCTATAGTTTTGCAAATAAAGAAGTCAAGGCTCAGAACTGTTTATTAATTGCTCAAGGTTAGTATCTTTAGAGAGCGACAGAGCTGGCACTCAGCTCTGGTCTGCTCTCATACATGGAGAAGCAGCAGTAGTTGCTGCAGTAACAGTTATAATAATAGCAGTAGCTACCGCACACTGACTCCTCAGTGTGTGAGGAACCTTCATACAGGCTACATCGTTTAATCCCTGTAACAACCCTGTGAGTACCATGATCCTCATTGTACAGAGGAGGGATCAGCATGGTCACACAGCTATTAAGTGAAGAACAGGGATCCAAAGCCAGTTCCATCCAACTCTGACATTCCTCTCTAAAGTAAACTTGTTTGTCCAAATTAGAGATGTTTCCCTGACGCCAGGAACAAAGCCTGAGGCATGGGAGAGGTAAATGTTTTTTGTCTAATGTTGTTGAATATACAACTGCCTTCCATTTCTATTGAGCCAGAGGAAAGAATGTTTATTTAATTTTTACTCCTTGTCAGCCTTGGTAGGGGAGGACAGAAAGGTCAAATATTTCTGTGAGTTTATATATTTTGGTATGCCATTCTCTCAGCCATCTAACAACTTCCCCTGTCAAGACCCACCCAGGAACCCAGTATAAGCCAAGGAGACCTCCCAGAGCTGGCAGAATTAGAAATCCCACATCTAGAGAAGAGTCCCTCAGACCCTCACAGGGAACCAGTTTGATTTTACACAAAATTCTAAGGCTTTTTTTTTTCCCGGATTTCTTCATCTACAGCAACATAATAATACATGAAAGGAGGGCCCACCGCAGATTGGTGCAGTAATACCAGACGTGATCAGGGACAAGAATAAGAAAACAAACAAACAAAAAAAATGATAAGAACCAGAAATGAGAGCCTAGAAGTACAGCTTTGTTGTTACTTGCTGTTCAGTCAGCTCTGACTCATGGCAACAACCCCATGTACGACAGAACCAAATGTTTCTTGGTCCAGGAAATATTCTGTTGTGATCCATAGGGTCAGCAGGCCTTCCTTCTGTCTTAGTCTGGAAGCTCCATTGAAACCTGTCTACCATGGGTGACTCTGGTGGTATTTGAAATACCACTGGCAAGGCTTCCAGCATCCCAGCAATGCAAGCTACCACAGGATGCCAAACTGACAGACTGGTGGTGAAGTACAGCAGATAGCTATTTTGACAACGTCAGATAACGCTGTGCAACCTCCGTAGCAATATTGCAGCAGTCTTATTAATTGTTTTTCATTATGGTGATGCTGAACAGTCATAAGAAGTTCACGTTAAATCGTGTTTGCTATACCCAGTTTAGGAAGTCAGTGATGACATGAAAAGAAAGGAAAATGCATTAGTGCTTTATCTACTCTTAAAATCCAGCCATCCAAGACAGATCCCCCAGGCCCTCTGCGTTCTTTACCTTTGTGTTCCCGAAACAGCGCCCGGCACGTAGTATGTGCTCATTAACGTTAGATGATGAAACATGGAAGGATTTGTTTCCTGAGGCTTCTGCCTAGCCCTGTTTTACTGTGGCCACGTAGGAAGCTGCAGTCCTGGGTACATTCCGGCTGACTTTATGAAGGAGAGGAGGGGGGAAAACCTCTGAGAGCTAGTGTTTTGCTTCTACACATGATTCAATATGATGATAGCAGCCTCTCCTCAAAAAAAAAAAAAATGATTCATGCCATGGTAGTTGCTCTTATCATCATCGTCATCGTTGTCGTCATCAAGATTGATCAATGTTGCTAGCTGCAAGGATGGAACAGGAAGCTGATCTTCCTGTCCTGGAACACATTGGAAACCCAGTAGCTAGAGCCAGGCTGGGAGCTGTCTAACCAGCTCTTACCAAAATAAGCAATGAGGTGGGAGGAGTGGGAGTGGCAGCAGTTCTCCCCGGGCTCACAGGCCACCTGGCTCCTTGGTGTGTCAGGAGGAAGGCCCATCTAGTGAAGATTAGGCCCTGAACAAACCAGTGTTGCTCTCGTTGAGAGACAGGCGACATTTCAGAGGCTTACAGGCAGCCAGGGAGTCCCTGGGCAGTTAAAAGGTTAACATGCTCAGTGCTAACCAAAAGGTTTAAGGTTCGAGTACACCCAGAGGTGCTTCAGAAAAAAAGCCTAGTGATCTACTTCCAGAATTCAGCCATTGAAAATTCTGTGGAGCACAGTTCTGACACTCATGGGGTCATCATGAGTCAGAGTTGACTCCATGGAAGCTGGTACAGGCAGCCAGAACATACTTTTGCATCAAGGGTTATCTGCAGCCAGAGACCTGGACTGGTGGGTTGGCTGGCACCTGGCCTTCCTCACCAGCACAGAGCGGGTGTTTTACAGGTCACGGCCATTTTGAAGAGGCAGACTCACTGAGCCGTTAAATGAACTGCAGCGCAGCGCGAAAGCCGGGTATCCTTCTCCCCAGCAGGGGCAGAACATTTAGGGGAAGGGGGCCAAATCTCCTCTCAGAGCTCCATGGGTTTCTGGCCTTCACTCCTAGTGGAATTAGCAGGAGCTATCCGGATAAATCCCTGAGGCATCCATCAGCCAACAGAGTAAGCCTGGCCTTTTAAAGAAGTTCACTGACCTCTCGTTAACTCCTTGTTAGGAAATGTCTAATCAGCTGTGCACTAACATGCCCAGGGGTCAGGGAGCCGGGCACTCTGTGGGATTGGGTTTCCAGTTGTGTGCTGTCTACTGCCTGAGCTGTCCGGTTGGCTTTCCCCTTTCAGCTATCTTTCAGATCATTCAGAGCATCAGGATGGGCATGTGAGAAGGCCTGGGTTCGAGGCTGCCTCCCTCCCGCTGGAGGGCGGAGGACCGCATATGCTTTTAGCCAGGTGTCTGTGGGAGGCACGCAAGCTGTGCAGAGTAGACAGAAGGCTCCCTCGATTGTTCCCTGGTGGTTTCATCTTGGATGTCAGGCCAAACTGCCTTCTCACGGGACATCTCGGCGCGTCCGTGCTTGCAAGCGGAAAGGACATTGGACTTTTCTGTTGACTGGATCGGCAGCCCCCAGCTGTCGGCAGCCGCGCTTTGTGTGGTTTTTCCTCGGTTTCACTCATGTCTGCATGTGGCCCTCTGAACGATCGCTGGTTTACCTTCTACGGCTACAGTCTCGCCTTCATCGGGAATTGGTTTTACAAATAAATGTCTTTGTTCAACCTCATGCCATGTGTGGGTGAGTGTGAGAAAACCGAAGTGAAGAAGAAATCAGAAAAGCTCAAGGGGGGTTGGGGCAGTGGGGGAACTTGATGACTCAATTGGAAAGGGTCAGGGAATCTGCGGCCTGGGAACCACAGCTAGATTCACCCAGTGGGTCCCTGGCAAAGGCCCAAGGTCTTCCCTTGAAATGCAGCCGTGGGCGGTTCTAATCCTTGGGTTTTCCACACAGCTAACTCTTCATTCTGGTTTTTTTGTTTGTTTGTTTTTTCTTTTTTTCCAGTCCAGAAAAGGCAGCTGAAGTGTGCAATAAGGTTGCATTAGCCTGCATCTCCTGTGTGGTCAGCCTCAGGGCTCCACAGAGCAGATGATCCAGGCCTCTTTGTGAAAATCATCAACTCCAGGCCCAGCCCCGTCCCTAACAGAGAGCCACTGGGTGGATCCAAGAGGTCCCTGGGTGGCACACACCACCCTGGGTGGTGGTTTGAACCTACCCAGCAGTGCTATGGAAGAAAGGCCTGGCAATCTGTTTCTGTAAAGACTACAGCCAAGAAAACCCTATGGAACAGTTCTACTCTGTAACATGTGGAGTTGCCATGAGTCAGAATCGACTTGATGGCAACGTGTTTGGTTTGAGCAGAGCAGGAGTCCTAGAGTTACTCTGTGGTCAACTGGGAGGACGGATGGGGGAAATTCAGTGCTGGTGAGTAGAAATGCTCCTTTCCCTGGTCGTTCTGGCCCCCTGACTCTCAAAGTGTGGTCCACCTGCATCAGCATCACTGGCAGTTTATGTGTGTGATTGGTGGGGGGAGGTGCTTCATAAAATGCAGATTCTTGGGTTCCACCTCAAGCCGGCTGAATCGGAATTGCTGTAAGTGGGGCCAAGGAAAAAATGTTTTTAACAAGCTGCCCAGGTGAGGCTTACGCACTCTAAATGTTGAGAACACCTGACTCAGACAAAACCCAGCTAAAGAGTGAATAAGGCTTTGCCCCATTCCAAAGCCACGAGGGCTGTGAAGCTTGCTCTTGAGCACAGACAAGTCCCTGGATGGTGCAGACAGTTAACGCGCTCAGCGGCTAACTGATTGGCCCAGGTCTGGGTTGAGGTTCGAGTCCACCCAGAGGCACCTTAGCAGAAAGATCTGGTCATCTACTTCCGGAAAATCAGCCACAGAAAATGCTATATAGCACCGTTCTACTCTGACAGACACACGGGGTCGCCATGACTCGGAATTGACACAACAGCAACAGGTACGGTGACAGGGAAGGGAGCAGGAGAGATCTGGCTTGCCCTCCCGTGGACCTTGTGATACAGGCAAATGAAGTTACAGGTGCAGCCACAGAGATCACTGACAGGTTTAAAGAAAAGATCTTCCTTAATATCGTGAGAGCTTAAAAGTGGAGCGGCAGAAGCGGCCAGCACCTCCCTCCACCACTTAAGAGGATTAGTGGCACACTTCAAATTAGGGGTGTGGGGGCTTTTTGTCCCTGGACTCTTTCATCCCAGATCCTTTACTGATGTTTTTTAGGGCTTTCTTTTCCCTTATGCTCTGCGTTCGCCTCCTGAAGCACCTCTTTCCCCTCCCACTGAGGAAAGCAAGGTAGCAGGGCTGCTAGGGCACAGCCTCCCTAGGGACAGCCTGTGCCCCTGGGCCCCCCACTCCATCCAACCCAGTCCCTCCCCTCCCCAGTGGACCATGCCCAGGGCTGCACACGTAGGTAGACGCTCTGCAGGCTGGTCCCCAGTCCTGTGGGCTGTCTGGCTGTCCCCTACTAGACCAGTGTGCTGTGAAAGGTCAGACCCCTTTGGCTCCTGAGTAGGATCTAGGAGCCCACAGCTGCCTGCTAAGAGGCCAGAGGGAGAAAGTCCCCTTGCTTTAAAGCCCCATGCTCTCGAACACATGCTTTCTGACTCCCACAGCTGCCTGGTCTTGATTTGAGTACATGCCTCTCTTCTTTCCCTAGTGCCAGTGAAAGCACATCTCGACAGCAACTAACAACGTCAATAACCAAAGCACCATTAAAAGCCGTTACTGGGCCTTGGCTTTGTGGTTCATCATTTACTGGACAGAGTCCTTGTTTTGTCTATTTCAGATTTTCCCATAACAGTAACAGTCCACAGGGTGACTAGATTAGCATTTTAAGGAAAAGGAAACTAAAAGTCAGTAAAAAAAAAAAAAAAATTTTTTTTTTTTTTTTGGTCATATTAAAAAAAGATAAATCCAGCCAGTCCCCAGGTGTTAGGTGGGGTTGGCCTAGTCAGCTACCATCCATAAAACTGCCTGTGGTTATCTCCCAATCTGTGTGATCATCCGCAAATTGGTTCTTTCTTCCTCTCCAAATAGCCTCCCTCAAGTACTATGTATCAGCCTCCCTGATATCTTCTTGCCTCAGTCCTTTGCAAGCACGAGGAGAGCTGCAATAAGTAAATCAGGGCTGTTGTTGTGTGCTGTCAAGTCAATTCCAAATTGTAGCGACCCCATAGGACAGAGGAGACCTGCCCCACAGGGTTTCCTAGGCTGTAATCTTTATGGAAGCAGGTTGCCAGGTCTTTCCTCCCGCAGAGCTGCTGGTGGGTTTGAACTGCTGACCTTTCAGTTAGCAGCTGAGCACTTAACCATTGTACCAACAGGGCTCCTCTACAGGGGCTTACAAACCTTTTATTGTCATGACAGTAAGAAATATATTTTACATGAAAGCCTAATGCACAACACAGTAATACAAAACGCACTCATCTTTACCCCAGGTAAGGCACGAATAGGTTCCAACCTACAGCTTAAAAAACAGTACCCTTCAGGGGAACATCCATCCCTTCCAGGAGACAGATACGGAGTCTCATAAGCTAAGACAGTTTGAATCCAGCTCTGTATCCTGGTGAGAACCACATCGCATTCATAGCCAATCAGTACCTCCAGTGACTCACAACAAGTGACTTCATTTGGGATTTAAGATCCATTGGCAGATCCTGCTGAGAAAGCTAGAAACAAAATTTGGGGGCCAGGTGAGTTCATTGATCTAGCACCATCTTGAATCCATTGAAACAATACGAAGCAAACATCCAAATGTTTGTTTGTACGTGTGTGTCAGCGTTCCTTGCTGTGCGTCACAACAACTGGGGATGGAAGATTCTCAAAAGTGTGAAGCCACCCCAGGCGCACTGAAAATCAAGCTCTCCTGGGAAGATGTGTGCATATGTTTTTTTTTAAGATGTCTGGATGATTCGGATGTTGTTTGTTCAAGAATTAGTATTTGGGAACCACATCACCAGCAACCTAGTTTAATTCAGCTAGAGCAGGGACCCAGAGATAATGCTTCCAAACAAACTGCACCAACCCTAATTCACAAAAGTGTCTTCCTCTTCCAACGTTCTTAATCACTTGAGGGTGCCCCACAGAGCTCTGCAATGATGATACAGTATTTCTGGTTTTCCTCCAGGTCTTGTGTGTATGTGTTTCTGTCATCCCAAGTAGGCCAGAGAGTGGGCACATGGTCTTAATACTTGGCTCTTGAAGCACTTTTAGAAGGAAGAAGCATGCCTGATGGGAAGGCTAAGTTGTCAGCCCCTGCCCTCTAAGGCGTAATTACTGAGCAAACACTTCTTTGGGAAGGCCAGTAGATGGGTGAATGTGCTCACTGGTTCAGAAGTGCCTAAATTCACAGGACGTGTACACTCAGAAACTGTCTTTGTTACAAGACAGTCCTCATCATATCCAGACAGAAGAATATTCTAACGTAATATCCCTGATGTTATTTCACACTTTGTCCCCAAAGTTTTGGAGGTAGAATATCATTTGGTAAACCCATATCTGTGGCCAATTAATTTTCTTATTTTTTTTTTAATCGTGCTTTTTTTGTTTTTAGATGAAGGTTTACAGAGCAAACTAGCTTCTCACTAAACAGTTAATAAACGTATTGTTTTGTGACATTGGTTGCCAGCCCCACGACATGTCAACACTCTCTCCTTCTCAACCTTAGGTTCTCCATTACCAGGTTTTCTGTCCCACCCTGCCTTCTCATCCTTGCCCCTGGGCTGGTGTGCCCATTTAGTCTCATTTTGTTTTATGGGCCTGTCTAATCTTTGGCTGATGGCCAATTGATTTTCAAGAAGGGTGCCAAGTAAATTCAATGAGGAAAGAATAGTCTGTTAAATAAGTAGTGTTGGACAGCTAGATTTCCACATGCAAACGAATGAAGTTTGTCCCCTACCTCACACCATTTACAAAAACTAACTCAAAGTGGACCAAAGGCCTAAATATAAGAGCTAAAAACACAAAACCCTTAGAAGAAAAGATAGGAATAAATTTTCAGGACCTTGTATTGGCAATGGGTTCTTTGATAAGACACCAGAAGTATGAGCAACAAAAGAAAACAGAGAAATTGGACGTGATCAAAATTGGAAAATTTTTTGTGCATCAAAGGACATTATCAAGAAAGTGAAGAGATAACCTACAGAGTGTGAGAAAATATTTGGAAACCATATATCTGATAAGGGTTTAATATTCAGAATACATAACTCCTCCAACTCAACAACAAAAAAAAATCCAATTGAATAATGGGCAAAGTACTTAGACATTTCTCCAAAGAAGATACACAGTTGGCCAATAAGCACATGAAAAAATGCTCAACATCATTAGTCAGCAGGGAAATGCAAATCAAAATCACAACAAGATACCACCTCATACTCACTAGGATGGCTATTATCCAAAAAACAGAAACTACCAAGTATTGGTGAAGATGTGGAAAAATTGGAACCCTCATGCATTGCTGGTGGGAATGTAAAATGGTACACCTGATGCAGAAAACAGTTTGGTGGTTCCTAAAGAAGTTAAACATAAAATTACCACATGATCCAGCAATCCCACTCCTAGGCATATACTACAGAGACTTGAAAGTAGAAACTCAGATTCTTATGCACCAATGTTCGTAGCAGCGTTATTCACAATAATCAAAAGGTCCGTCAGCAGAGCAAGGGATCGACAAAATGTGTTACATGCACGCAATGGAATATTGCTCAACCATAAAGAGGAATGAAGTTCTGACGCATGCTATGACATAGATGAACCTTAAAAAGCCAGACACAAAAGGACAAATACTGTGTGATCCCACTTATGTGAAACATCTAGAATAGGCAAATGCACAGAGAGAGACAGAAAATAGATTACATTAGAGGTTCCCAGGGGCTGGAGGGAGGGGAGAATGAGCAGTTATTGCTTAATGAGTACTTGAGTTTCTGTTTGGGAAGTTTGAAAAGTTTTGGAAATAAATAATGGTAATGGTTGTACCACCTTGTGAATATAATTAGTGTCACTGAATTGTACACTTAAAAGTGATTAAGATGGAAATTTTTGTATTATATACATTTTCCCACGGTTTTGAAAAATGTCATTTGGGTGATGTTCTTTATCACAGACAAGTCATCAGGCTTCGGCTGGAAGATGTGAGTGTATATTAATAGTTCTTGGCTATAGGTCCACTCTGAGGAATCTACAGCCTTGAGACTTCTTCTGCCAGCCATGGGCCACAACTCCTTCTCCAAGGGTCAGCTAATTTTTCCTGTAAAGGGCCAGGTAGTAAATATTTTAGGGTTTGTGGGCCAAACAGTCCCCTGACTGAACTTGCAAAGCATCTATAAAACCAGTTGTCAAGTCGATTCGATTCAATCTGACTCATGACAACCCCACGGGTGTCGAAGTAGAACTGTGCCCCACTGGGTTTTAAATGGCTGAGTTTTCAGAAGTAGATCGCTAGGCCTTTCTTCTGAGGCACCTCTGGGTGGACTCAAACCTCTAGCCTTCTAGTTAGCAGCTGTTATGGATTGAATTGTGTCCCCCCAAAATGTGTATTTACTTGGCTAGACCATGATTCCCAGTATCGTGTGGTTGTCCTCCATTTTGTGATCTGATGTATTTATCCTATATGCTGTAAATCCCAGCCTCTATGATGTTAATGAGACAAGATTAGAGATATTTATGTTAATGAGGCAGGATGAAATCTACACGATTAGGTTGTATCTTGAGTCAATCTCTTTTGAGATATAAAAGAATCAAGCAGAGAGGAGAGGGACCTCCTACCACCAAGCAAACAGAACCATAGTGGAGCGCGTCCTTTGGACCCAGGGTCCCTGCACTGAAAAGCACCTAGACCAGGGGAAGATTGATGACAAGGACCTTCCCCCAGAGCCAATAGAGGGAGAAAGCCTTCCCCTGGAGCTGGTGCCCTGAATTTGGACTTCTAACTTCCTAAACTGTGAGAGAATAAATTTCTGTTTGTTAAAGGCATTCCACTTGTGGTATTTCTGTTCGGGCAGCCTAGATAACTAAGACAGCAACTGAGCATGTTATCTGTTTGCACCACCAGAGAACTCAAAAAAGTATGTATAGAAAATAGATAAGTGACTGGGCGTAACTCTGTTAATAAAACTTTATCTGCAAAAATAAGAGACCCTTGAAGAGCCATAGTTTGCTGACCCCTGCTTTAGAGCAATAATTCTCCAAGTGTGGTCCCCAGAACAGCCTTATCGGCATCACCTGGGAACATGTAGGAACTGTAAATCCTCAGGCCCTACCCCAGACCTCAGGGGTGGGGCCCAGTAGTCTCAGACTTAAAAGCCCTTTAGGTGATTTTAGAGCCCTGGTGGTGTAGTGGTTAAGCATTCGGCTGCTAACCAAAAGGTGGGCCGTTCAACTCCTTGGAAACACTATAGGGCAGTTCTACTCTGTCCTATCGGGTCACTATGAGTCAGAATAGACTCGATGGAGCGGGTCTGCTGTTTTGGGTTTAGGTAATTTTGATGAAAGTTCAAGTTTGCAAACCACTGCCATAGATCTCATATGCCAAACCTGTTTGCTGCAGAAAGTTTTCTCTGATTAGCCATACCCTCACGTGGGCCTCCTCCCCGTCATGCCTTACAACTTTAGGAATGCACTTAGTACTTAACCAACCATTAGTACTTGGAATTTTGCCCCCTGCTTGTCTCATGCCTCTAAATTTTGTCCCCGAGTCAGATTGAAGATCCCTGCATGTAGCATGTACACCTTTGACTTCTGCTTCCACTCCCACCCTCTCTCCCCCATTTTGACTTTAATAAAGGCAAGATTTACCTTTATTAGCTTTCTGAATCTTAGAAATGATAGCTAAGCACAGCAGTTCCAGCCCACAATTCATTTTTCAAAAATATACATTGAGTGCCTGCTGTGTACTGGCCCTCATTTTAAGGCACTAAGTCTTCATAGAACTTACATTCCAGTGGGGGAGACTTAATAAACACATAACACATCAATAAGTACTATGAAGAAAACTGAAGCAAAATAATATAATACAGTGATGAGTGGTGGGGTGGGTGACATTTTAGCATGGTCAGAGGAAAGCCAAGATCAATGCATTTTTATGACCTTGAAATGAAAC
The DNA here is from genome assembly GCF_030014295.1 of Loxodonta africana. Taxonomy (NCBI): domain Eukaryota; kingdom Metazoa; phylum Chordata; class Mammalia; order Proboscidea; family Elephantidae; genus Loxodonta; species Loxodonta africana. Next base: position 63,685,257 of record NC_087358.1, read on the forward strand.
TGTAGGCCTTTTTATATAGTCCTCTCTAGAGAGGGAGCCATAACAGTACTCCTTTCAGTATGAGTCAGGATTGAATAAGCTGTGCTGCAGTAACAAAAAAAGATCTCAGTGGCTTAGCACAATAAAAATGTTAACTTCTCTCTCCCAAGTCTGATACAGGCTGGTGAGGACTCACCTCCCAGTGGTGCCTCAGCAGTCCAGGCTCTGGTGGCGTCCAAAATCACCACAGCGTAGAAAGACCTCTTCATTGCTTGGCTAAGAAGTGATGCTTTACTTCCACTCATCATCTGTTGGCCAGAGCTAGTCACATGACCCCAGCCTATCTACAAAGAAGACCAGGAAGTATCAGGGTGTACATGGATATTGGGTGAGCTCTGTTTCTGCCACAATATTGTGCTCATTGTATTTTCATGGAATTGGTTGAATATAAGATTCAAGGTTCAGTCGAGGTCCGTTTTCTAACCATCATCTTCTTTGGGACTTATTCTCACCAAGCTCCTTTTACCTCTAGAATCCCCCTACGCACGTCACAGACAGTGGCTGGGAGGAGGCTTGCTGTGAGCCATGGGTAGGTGACCATATGATTTTTTTTGCTGGCAGAGCCTAAAATATTTATTATCTAGCCCTTTATGTAAAAAGTTGACCAACCCTTGCTTTACATGAATTTTTTAATTGTAGTAAAAATGTATGTAACAAAATTTGGCCAGTTCAACAATTTTTACATGTGTAATTCAGTGATATTGACTGTGCTCATCATGTTATCCAGCCATCACCACTACCCATTTCCAAATCATTCCACCACCAGTAACATAAACTCTATGCCGCCAAGGCAATTACTCCTCCTTTTCCCCTCCCTCCCACTCCTTGTATCCACTAAATCTTTGGTCTCTATACATTTGCTTATTTTATGTAAGTGGGATCATACGATATTTGTCCTTTTGTGTCTAACTTATTTTACTCAGCATAATGTTTTCAAGATTCGTCCATGTTGTAGCATGTATCATGTGATGTGAGGTAAAGAATTACTTTACCTCAAGTAATTTGGCCTTTGTCCTTGGTTCCTGAGAGATAACGCTAATCCCTTGGAATTTCTTGAGTATTTAAAATATCTTCATTACTTAAACCTCTAGACCACATTTGATGGCTTGTGCTAATGTGTAGGGGCTAGCCTGGCTAGGAAGACCACCACATGACCTGGTATCAACTGACCTCAGGGAGGGAGGGTATCTGATCCAATCAATCATCATTTCTCTTTAGGGCTGAGTAAATATTCCATGGCAGTAACAGTCAGGAAATCAAGTGATGTATTGTATTGGGCAAACCCGCTGCAAAAGACCTTTTTAAGGTGTTAAAAACCAAAGATGTCACTTTGAGGACTAAGGTGTGCCTGAACCGCGGCATGGTATTTTCAATTGCCTCATACACATACAAAAGCAGACAATGAATAAGGAAGACTGAAGAAGAATTGACGCCTTTAAATTATGATGTTGGTGAAGAATATTAAATATACCATGGACCGATAGAAGAAGAAACAAATCTGTCTTGGAAGTACAGCCACAATGCTCCTTAGAAGGGAGGGTGGCAAGACTTTGTCTCATGTACTTTGGACATGTTATCAGGAGGGACCAGCCCCTGGAGAAGGACATCATACTGGGTAAAATAGAGAGTCAGTGGAAAAGAGGAAGACCCTCAACAAGATGGATTGACACAGTGGCTGTAACAATAGACTGAAGCATAACAATAGACTCAAGATGGCGCAGGACCAGGCAATGTTTTGTTCTGTTGTGCATAGGGGATGCTTTGAGTTGGCACTGACTTTATAGCACCTAACGACAACAGTATTCCACTGTATGTACCACATTGTGTTTATCCCTTCATCTGTCGATGGATATTTAGGTTGTTTCCACCCTTTGGCTATTATGAATAATGCTTCAGCGAACACTGGAGTACTGACCACACAATTTACCATCCAAGCCAAGCTACTTTTAAGCATGAAAAAACATGAGAGGAGATATTTTAATAATCATACCAACACACCAGGCGTAAACTGAGACTGTCTTGATGTGAGGTAAAGAATTACTTTACCTCAAGTAATTTGGCCTTTGTCCTTGGTTCCTGAGAGATAACACTAATCCCTTGGAATTTCTTGAGTATTTAAAATACCTTCATTACTTAGACCTCTAGACCACATTTGATGGCTTGTGCTAATGTGTAGGGGCTAGCCTGGCTAGGAAGACCACCACATGACCTGGTATCAACTGACCTCAGAGAGGGAGGGTATCTGATCCAATCAATCATGATTAAGTAATAAAGCCAATAAAAGCTCTGGACATGGCAGTTCCATAGGCTTCCTGGCTGGTGAAAGACATCAATGTACAAGGGAAGGTTACATATTCTTTGGGACATGGACGTTTCATGCTGGGAACCCCCCCAAACCTCATCCTGTGCTTCCCCTTGCCTGTATCTTTTTTCCTATAATAAAGCAGTAATCATAATTATAGCACTTTCTGTGAGTTCTCTGAGTTGTTCCCGCAAATTATCAAACCCAAAGGAGCAGTGGGAGCCAGCAGGTCAGAAATGAGGGGGCTGGGAACCCCTGAGCTTATAGCTGGTATCCTGAAGGAGGTAGAGGGAACCTCCAAATCTGTAGTCAGCTGGTCCGAAGTTAGGGAGTTCAGGGGAGATTCCCAAGCTTACAACTGGCATCCAGAAGGAACCCCTGAAGTTGTAGACAACAGGTCAGAAAGTTGGGGTGTCAGGTAGACTCCTCAAACTTCCAGCTGGCATCTGCCTATTTGGCAGTCTGAAGATTGGTGTGCTTCTAACTTGTGAGCTCTGACCTACATCTGAGTGGCTAGAGTCAGAGAAGCGCTGCATGGGCAGCTGGTATCAGAACTGAGCAAAGAAGTAAAAAGTGGGGATTTGTTATATCTTCATAGATGAGGACAGAAGAGTGGAATTCTGAGATTCCCAGACACAGTGCAGTTGGGATTCACTAGAATGTACCTGGGTAAATCAGGACATGTAGTCAACCTAGCCTTAGGTAGTTGCAGAGAACTTCATCTCAAGAGATGCTGGACTAAGTCAGAAAGGTTTGTACTTCCACAAACCCATTCCGCATTGCATAGGGCTGTCTTTCCTAAGAAGAATTTTCAAATTAAAATAATAAAAGTGATAACAAGTAATTGATCTGTCTTGGCAGAGCTGTGAAGAGATCTTTAGAGATGAACACAAGCATATCAGTTTTGTCAGTGCCAGGTTTTTGTGTTTAGGGTATGAGTGGGGGAGTCAGGGTGGGAGGTGGGATCAGAGGCAAAGTTCAGTGGGGGCAAGGGGCAGTCACATTCTTTCTGTGAAGTAACATGTTCAAAATGCCATCAGTCAAAGCAGCTAACATCTTAAAAATCCCTGTCTTAGTCCTCTAGTGCTGCTGTAACAGAAATACCCCAGACTGATGGCTTTAACAAAGAGAAGTTCATTCTCTCACAGTCCAGTGGGAGAGAAGTCCAAATTCAGGGCGCTGGCTCCAGGGGAAGGCATTCTCTCTCTGTCAGCTCTGGAGGAAGGTCCTTGTGATGCATCAGTCTTCCCTTGGTCTGGGAACATCTCAGCGCAGGAACCTCAGATCCAAAGGACGTGCTCTGCTCCCGGTACCGCTTTCTTTGTGGTATGAGCCCCCCCCCCACCCCCGCCCTTCCCCTTTATCTCTTGTAAAATAAAAGGTGGTGCAGTCCACGCCCCAGGGAAACTCCCTGTACACTGGATCAGGGATGTGACCTTAGTAAGGGTGTTACAATCCCACCCTAATCCTCTTTAACATAAGATTACAATCACAAAATGGAGGACAACCACACAATACTGGGAATCATGGCCTAAACAACTTGACACATATTTTAAGGGGACACGATTCAATCCATGACAGTCCCCAGTACACAAACTGTTCACAGAGACTTTCATTTTATGTTACTTTAAGAAATACAAAGTTTAAATGTTGGAGGGACACAATGAGTAGAGCTCTGGAAGAGAAGTCCAAATGAATGTTTTACAACTGGCAATGAGATTGTTATAACCCATCCATTTATTCATGGTGAGGGAGAAAAGTTACTCCTAAGGAGAGACCATCACCCATCTGTCAGTTTGTCATACTGTGGAGGCTTGCAAGTTGCTATGTGCTGGAAGCTATGACACAGTATTTCAAATACCAGCAGGGCCACCCATGGCTGAACAGGTTTCAGTGGAGCTTCCAGACTAAGACAGACTAGGAAGAAAAGCCTGGCCATCTACTTCCAAAAATTAGCCAATGAAAACCCTATGGATCACAGAATACTGTCTGAGACTTTGACTCGCTTACTTTGGGTACCTCATCAGGCGGGACCGATCACTGGACAAGGACTTATCAATGATCATGAAGATGGCACAGGACATGGGGTCAGCATGAGTCACAGCCAACTTAACAGCAACTAACAACAAGAAAAGACCAAAAGAAAATAAGCATAGTCATCGCCCAATATTTGCTGCCGAACACTTTTTAAGCATTTTATCGTCTTTGCACACTTTGTAAACATTTCCTTTTTCAGTCTTCTCCTACGGTAAGTTTTACACACAACGAACACTTGTGGAGCACTGCTTGGTGCCAGAACTATTCAGGTACTTATGTTATTGTTGAATCTGCACCAGATGTTCCCCAGGTGGGTGTTAGAATTTTCCCGGCCTCACAGATGAGGAAACTGAATTGCCGATAAATAGGTGAGCTCGGATTCAACCCCAAGCAGGCCGGTTCTAGAATCGGTGCTGGCTCTTCGCCACTGCCCTGCTTCTTCAAAAGGGCATGGCCCTGCTGATATAAAGAGCTGATTTTCTTCTTGTTTTTGTTTTCACTGCTATTTATTCAAGGCATAGAACAGTGCCTGGAACTCTGAAACTATTCATGAAATGGGCGAATGAATGGACACATGAATGAACTAATAGCTCTTGGTGAGTGCATAATGTCCTCGGGGCAGAGGAGAATTTGCCTGTAGAAGGCAGAATGGAATCACAGGAACACTACAAGGCCAGAAATCAAGGCACTGGTTCTTGCCCTGGCTGCTGCCCACCACTCTGCTTCTCTGGGCTTTGATTTCCTCGTCAGTACATTTGAAGACGTCTTGTCCTCCCCCATCCCAGGGCTGTTGTGGGAAGCAAACGATATGATGTATGTGGCATCGCTTTGAAAAAACTGTACAGTGCTATACAGATTATATATATAATTATATATACACAGTTACATATATATAATCATTGTCAGCAATCATAATAATATAATAATTGCTACTCTGGACAGGTGGGGAACTACACAGAGAAAAACGTTGCTTCATATTCAAAATCCTACCTCTGCAGGGGCCCTAACTTAGAACAACATGCTCTCATGCCCAGAAGGGAGAGTGTGGCTGAGTTAACACAGCCCATCCCAGCTAATGGAGGAAGAATGCAAAGGGCACACACTGTTGGCAGTGCCAGGGTTTTACATGTTGTTATTGTTATTAGTAGTAATTCTGAAGGTGGAGCTCAGGTGAGATTCAAAATTAACCTGGGGCTGTGGAAGACCATTGGTATCTGTTAGATGGCTGACTGACAGCCCCTGTAATTCTGATTATATGTTTGTTATCTTCAAGCCTCCTAATATGTTATCCCTGAAGTGGCTGGAGATAGGATATGCAGTCGATTCACACAGCACTAGAGGCTCAAAACAGGTGGGGAAAGAAAGAAAGAGGGAGAAGGGGAGAGAGAGGAAAGAAGAGGGGAGGGAGGAAGAGAAAGAAGAGGGAGAAAGGGAGGGAAGGAAGGAGTAAGGGAAGGATTTTTTTTTTACTAATGTCGTACCAGTTTCCTTGGTACTTCACAGGAAACCATCGAGCATATTTTCCCCCGGCCAGGTTACAGGGAGGGTCCAGCGTGCTACGCCTCCTGCAACCTCAGTCTCCACTCTCAGGACCGCAACTCACGGAAAAACGTTTTTAGGTAGGAATGGCAGAAACTTGTCCAGTTCCGAGATCATCTATTGTTTCTGTATGGGAAAAGGCCTTATTTTTTCCCTGTTTTTCACCTGGGTATTGTCATTTTGATAAATCGCCTTCAGGCTGGATATGCTTAGGGGTGACAGGTAACAGATGAGAATAGAATAAAGACACGTTTCTGATGATAAGGCATGAACAGTATTGTCAGGGAGCAAGACTCACACACAGCAAAAGGGTGCTTGACTGTGTGCAACAGACATGCCTGCAGAGCTCAGAAAGAGCAGAAAGCTGGCTGGGCTGGGGGCCTGCGGAGCTCAGAAAGAGCAGAAAGCTGGCTGGGCTGGGGGCCTGCGGAGCTCAGAAAGAGCAGAAAGCTGGCTGGGCTGGGGGCCTGCGGAGCTCAGAAAGAGCAGAAAGCTGGCTGGGCTGGGGGCCTGCGGAGCTCAGAAAGAGCAGAAAGCTGGCTGGGCTGGGGGCCTGCGGAGCTCAGAAAGAGCAGAAAGCTGGCTGGGCTGGGGGCCGCCGCCCCTTCCTGAATTCCCAGGAGGCCGAGCGCCGGCTCCTAAAGGCCACGGGACCCCAGCGGCACTTTGTGGGGCAGAGCGCCATCCTGCATTCTCGCCCCGCTCCTTTTCACACTGGCACCTGCTACATCGTCTAATTTTCCTCATGAGGAAGTCAAGGTGGCTTCCAGAACACGTAATGACTCCCGGTATGACAGTGACACAAACTAGCAGTAACCAGTTGCTGCTGAGTCAGTTCCAACTCATGGTGACCGCATGTGCATCAGAGCAGAACTGTGCTCCACAGGGTTTTCAGTGCCTGAATTTTTGGAAACAGATTGCCAGGCCTTTCTTCGGAGGCACCTCTGAGTGGCCTCAAACCTTCAACCCTTCACATTAGCAGCCAAGTACATTAACTGTTTACACCACCCAGGGACTCCCGTGGACATGGTATCTGTACTTTAGAAATAGATCTATCAAGTGGCGTTTGCACGCTATCTCTCTTCTGGGTGGCTACTGGAGGAAATAAAGAAGAGAGACTGGTGACATTGTTCCATCTCTACATATGGGAACACTCAGGTTTTTCACCCAGCGGGAAAACCCTCCATTTGCTCACGGCTGATATAGCGGGAGACCCTGTCTGGCTGTTTCTTTCTGGCTGCTAATAAGCAAGGGGTGGTGGGGAGGCAGAAGCGTGCCCCTGAATGAAGTCCATTCACTGCAGAAGTCACCAAACCTGTATTTCAAGGGACATTTCTTCACTCTCCATCTCCCAGATGGGCCTGCAGCCCTGAAAAGGGACTCAGGCTTGGCCCTTTGAAAGATGTCAATCCCTTTCTCTCTAAGGCAGACAAGTAAGATGTCTCCCCCCATGTTCTAATATCAAAGCTACTCCTCAAAGTGTCATTTCTTTGTGTTGGAAAAGGTTCCTGCTGCTCTCCAACCTGGCCCACCTCCCTCAAGACTGACGGGAAAAGTGCTGATATGATAATACAGTTGGGGTTTGCTGCCAGTTGCCACAGGCCAGAGGAAGCCAGCACACAGCCTTCCCTGTGCGGCTACGACCAGTGGGGAGGCTGAGGCACAGAGGCCGGCCAGAGGACCCACGGCTTAAAATAGCCTTAAGTCTTTGCAGCAGGGACTCAGGCTCTTCTCTAGGAAGCCACCCTTGATGTCATATCCTCGGGGGGGGGGGTGTCAGCAGGTGCCCATCTTTGTCTGTCCCCCCCACCCCCACCCCTCGTTTCCCAAGGAGCAGCAATTGCTGCTCTATATCTAACAAGGCTACTGATTCTCTGCTTTGAAATGCAAAATGGGCCCAAGCCTGGGTGTCTAATACGTTACCTCTAAAAAGAAACCAAAAAATACAAACTGCTGGCAAGATGGATCCAACTCGTAGTGATCTTGTAGGACAGAGCAGAACTGCCCCAGAGGGTTTCCACGGCTGCAGTCTTTACAGAAGCAGACAGCCACATCGTTCTCCCTCAGAGCAGTTGGTGGGTTTGAACCACTGACCTTTCTTTTGGGTCAGCAGCCAAGTACTTCCCCACTGCATCACCATCACCTCTTCAAGCTTCACAAATTGTCCGCACGTTAGGTTTGACAACAGCTCCCCCCACTTAGCACTGCGCCTGGCTGACCAGTGTCCTGTCTGTCCCCAGGCTGGGCCAGGTCTAGCATTCTTTTCCTGAAGAAGCCTGTCCCCCTTTTCCCTCTCCCTGATGCTATTTAATGCTCTCCTCCTGCAGCCTGAGAGCGTTCAGGGTAACAAATGGTGACGCACTCAACTAACCGAACGCTTGGTGGTTTGAACTCACCCAGAGGGGCTGCGGAAGGAGGCCCTGGTGATCTGCCTCCAAAGGTCACGGCCTTGAAAACCCCACAGAAGCGCAGTTCTACTGTGCATGTATGGAGGTACCACGAATTGGAATCTCTTCAGTGGCAGCTGGTTTGGTTTGTAGTTTTTGCAATCTGAGCACACGAGGCAAATGAAATCAGTTATTTGCTTTTCTTGGTTGCATGCCAAGGTACAGGAGAAGTGTAATTGATGTGGCCACCATCAGCACAAGGGACGAGGACGAGGACGGTTCTGGGGACCCCAGTGCGGCTGAGCCAGTCAACCCCAGCAGCCTGCCCTCTGGGGCAGGAGCCCTCCAGCAGGCCTCTTGTCAGTCTTCATTTAGAAACAAGAAAGAAACTGCATTTTTAAAAACGCCAACAGAAAAATCTCGCTGCAGCAGCCTGGATTGTAAATCAGTGTAGACAACTTGGGGTCCCCCAGAGTGTGTCCCTTCACAGCCATCGCACATGGTGGGTCTCCGGCAAGACACAGGTGCTGGTGGAGCTGGCTCCCTGTCAGTCTCAGGCCCAGGCTCCAACCCCAGCCTGGGGGCCAGAGGCTATTCAGGATTCACCTTTATTTAGTCTGGCACATCTGGGGAGCAGTTCCCCTCCTTTTTAAAGCCCAGTGATGTCTGTTGTTGTTTCTGCTGCCCTTGAGTCAGCCCGACTCATGGGGACCCCATGCTCAACACAGTGAAAAGCCGCCCTGTGCTACATCATCCCCACAATCGGTTGGGGATGGGAACTTTGTGACCCGTAGGATTTTCACTGGCTGATTTTTGGAAATAGATCACCAGGCCTTTCTTCCTAGTCGACCTTAGTCTGGAAGCTCCACTGAAACCTGTTCACCATCACAGCAACCCACAAGCCTCCATTGACAAATGGGTGGTAGCTGCTCATGAGGTGCATTGGCTGGGAATCGAACCCAGGTCTCAGCATGAAAGGTGAGAATGCTATCACTGAACCACCACTGCCCTCACAAATGATGTACAGGGCTGGGAGGGCGAAGGCACACAGCAGCATTGCTCCCCAGGAGGGAAGGCCCCCCACTCCCATGGTGCTCACCGTGGGGCAGCTCAGACTCCCTGGGACCTGAAAGGCTATAGCCGGGGGATTCTATACCCACAGAGCACTGAGGTACTTCTGGGAACCCAGGATAGTCTTTTTCTTCATACAATAGAGGCTGTTATTTAAATATAAAATACAACAGGGAAGGGAAGTGAACATGGTCAGCTTTATGGGTGAACAATCAGACGAGGGAGCTCTTCCCAGAGTCTACCTTTTTGTTAAATTGCTGGGGTCTCAGGAACTGAGTTCCTCCTCCCCACCTCCCACCTTCCCTTCTCTTCTCATTCTCCTTTTTCTTATCTCTGTCTCTGTCAGTCTGTGTGCCTCCATTCTCCCTGAATCTCTCTCTACTTCTCTCTCCCTGCCTCTATAATAGTAACTCATGCCAGGTACTGTTCCAAGTACTTTTCAGATTTCAGATCATTTAACCCCAAAGCCCTATGAGGCAGGTTCCATCTGTCTCTCTGCATCACGTTCTTCCTCTCCTGTTGCCTGTGTCTCCATCTCTCCCTGTCTCTCTCTCTCTCACACACACACACACACACACACACACACACACACACACCGGCCTTCGGGCCTCTCTCCACTTCTCACACACAGAGCTTAGTCCACAATCAGTGGATAAGAAGCAGATCATCTCCTCAGGGAGGAACAGCCTCAGACCATAAAGAAACTCACCAAGTGCCCCCTTGCCAAGCTGCCCCGCGTTCAGCTGAACCACCTCGGGCCTGTGAGGCCCTGAGGTGCCTGGTACTGCCACAGCCCTGAATTTGATTAAAGCTCCGGAGAAAGAGCAACTGTGCCTCTGCTACCCCCATAGCGGGGCTGCCTCTCCCGGGGGCTCTGGGGTGAGGGTCTGTCCTCTCCTCTGTCCTTGGCGCCACTCTGACCTTGGAGGTGAGGGACGGAGACAGGCAGAGGAGACCGGAAAACACAAAAGAAGAAAATTTCTCCAGCTCTTCCCTTTCCTGACAGCAGGGCACAGGACAGCATGCTGAATAGAGAATCTGGAAACCTGAATTCTTATCCTGGCCTTGCCACCAACTAAATCTTGGCATCTGGCAGGTCATTTACATTCTGTAGGTTTCCACTTCTCCTGTAGGGGTTGGATTATATCAGGTTTTTTTTTTTCTTTTTTTTTTTTAGGGGCAGTGAGTGAGCTTGGTTCAAACAAAATCACAGAGAAGCCCAATATGTAAAACTCCATGAAATGGGGGGCAGGGAGGGCCCTGTCTCAAACACTGCTCACCCTTCTCTCTACAGCGGCCCTTTCCAGATTTGCTCACCTACAGCTCTCATGAAACTCAGACTACGCACCTTCCTGGGTGCCAGGGTGAAGAGTGGTGAGCACAGGCTCCCTGCCCACCAGGAGCTTACAGTATGGGGGAGGGAGAGGTGAAACAGATCAATGTAGCATTCTTAAACAAGGGGCATCATTAACAAATGGCCATGTACGAAGCACTCAAGGAAAAAGTGCTCTAAAACAGTTTGGCAATTCCTCAAAAAGTTAAACAGAGAACTACCATGCCAAAAAACAACAACAACAAAACCCACTGCTATCCAGTTGATTCCAACTCATAGTGACCCTAGAAGACAGAAAATAACTGCCCCAAATTGTTTCCAAGGAGCAGCCGGTGGATTCGAACTGCCGACCTTTTGGTTAGCAGCCAAACATGTAACCACTGTGCCACTAATCCCACTCCTGTGCATGTACCCAAAAGATTTGAAAGCAGGGACGTACACCCATGTTCTTTACAGCATTATTCACAATAGCCAAAAAGTGGAAACATCCTAAATGTCCATCAACAACAGATGAACGAATCGACAAAATGTGTTCTAGACACACAAGATGGTTACTCTGCCAAAGAGAAATGGATGAATCTTGGAAACATTACGATGAGTGACATAAGTCAGACACGAAAGGACAGATGTATGGCTCCACTTACATGAAGCATCCAGACTAGGTAAGTGCATGGAGACCCTAGTTTATTAGTGGTTACCCATGGTGGGGGGGAGGGGGAAAGGGGAGGTCACTGCTCAGGAGACACTGAGTTTCTGCTCCTGGTGGTGGAATAATCTGGAAAAGGACAGTGATGGTTGCGTAACATGATGAAGACAATCAGTGTCACTGAATCTTACACGTAAAAACTGTTCAACTGGCAAGTGTTTTTTTATGTATATTTTTTACCACAATGAAAAAAAAAAGGTGGTCCAAAATTGTTGAGTCTATGTGTCCAGAAGATAGCCAAGGATTTGGCATGGGCTGAGGTGGAGAAGGACGAGGGAGGTTGCCCAAGACTTCTGTGGTTCGAGGCCCTAGGCCTGCTCCACCTCGGGGCGTAGGGAGTCCTCTTCGTGGTCTCAAGGCTTTTTCGTGTACTTTTCCCTTCACCCAGAATGCTTTTTCCCTAGATATTTCCGTGGCTCAAATCCACTCGTATCTCTCCTCAAATGTCACTTCCTCAAAAAGCATTCTCTGCCAGCACTAAATGCAGTAATGTTCACATGTTCACTCTTGTGCACACACGTGCGCAAACCTGCACACACACAGAGGCACGTGTCCTGGAACTCTGTCCTCCCTGGATTTGTTTTCTGCACGGCACTTACCACCATTTCTTTTTTGGTGTGTGTATTACATACACATTTGTTGTTGTTAGTTGCCATCAAGTCAGTTCCAACTCATAGCGACCCTAGAGGATAGAGTAGATCTACCCCATAGGGTTTCCAAGGAGTGGCTGGTGGATTTGAACTCCCAACCTTTTCGTTAGCAGCCAAGCTCTTAACCACTGCACCACCAGGGCTCATATATGTATTTGAGAAATATATATATTTGTTTCTTTTCTGATTCCCCCACTAGAACATAAGCTTCAAGGAGGCGGGGACTGTTTTGTCACTGCTGTGTCCCCTGTGCCTGACATCTCATAGGTGCTAATATGAATATTTTTGAAAGAATAACAAATAAACAAGTGAATGAATGGCCTGCAAAGTTCATCCAGGCTCCACCTTGGCATCTAACGTCCCAGCTGGTCACACGCACTCCCCTCACCTACACTTCTCTTTTTTGCCTTAAAACTCTCAAGAACCTTGCAAGGAGGGGGTGCCTGCCTGAAGACAGGATTTGAGGATTTCGCTGAGAACCGTAGACAAATAACACCTATTACCAGCTTCTGCTCTCGTAATGTGGCTTTACAGTTTAGGTACCGGGAGAGTAAAAGATGGTACATGAGGAGGGGAGTTTCCATTCAGGTTTTAAAATAGATTCATACAATTTGGGTGGTGGAGAAGACCACAGACTCAGGCCAGGTTTGAAGCAATTTCGGTGAATTACATGGCCCAAACCTGGTGGCGCAGTGGTTAAGTGCTACAGCTGCTAAGCAAGAGGTCAGCAGTTCAAATCCGCCAGGCGCTCCCTGGAAACTCTACGGGGCAGTTCTACTCTGTCCTATAGGGTCGCTATGAGTCAGAATCGACTCAGCGGCAGTGGGTTTTGGTGGGCGACATGGGAAGCCCTGGTGGCAGAGTGGCTAAGAGCTTGGCTGCTAACCAAAAGGTCAGCAGTCTGAATCCACCAGCAACTCCTTGGGAACCCTATGGGGCAGTTCTCCTCTGTCCTCCAGGGTTGCTATGAGTCAAAATAACTCGGCAACGGGCTTGGGCTCGCGTGACATGGACAGGCCTGTGCGTCCCCTTAGTCAAGCTTTAAATATAACCAGGAATGCTTGTGCTGAGGAGGAGAAGAAGCTGCTGGTGGCAGGGAGGAAGCAGGGGAGAGGCACAGGGCCGGTAGGTAAGCTCACAGATCAGATCAGCTGTTCTCTTCAGGCTTGCTCCGGCCTGGGGGACCCAGCTGGCACTCAAGGCCTGTGGCTTCAGGACGCTGACTTTTATAAACATAATGACTAAGGTTTCACACATACATCAGCATGTTTTAAGAGCTCCAGTCTCCCTACCCCACCCCACCCCACCCCACCGCCCATGAAAATTAGGCTGAACCAAAAAGGAGGTCAACTTTGAGTAAGACTTCTATGAACACTGAAGACAGAATGGCAATAGCATCTGATATTTCCAGGCGATGGAGCCAACTCCCATTAAATGCATCATTGTGACATTTTTATTTGTTATGCCTTAGAATTCCACTCTTGAAACCTCGGACTCTCCAGAATGGAGGAGACGATAAGTGTTATCGAGGCCACTGTTTTTAAGCTAGGGCTGCAACTCTTCTCCGGGTCATGAAATCAATCTAGTGGAGCATACTCAGAATTTAATTTTAAAAAGGAAATTGTTGTTGTTGTTAGCTGCCATCAAATTGGCTCTCTTATGACTACCCCGTGTACAACAGAACAAAATGCTGCCTGGTTCTGCACCATCTTCATGATCCTTGGCGTGGTCAAGTCCATCGTTGCTGCCACTGTGTATTTTGAGGGCCTTCCAACCCTATCTTCCAGCACTATATTGGACAACATTCTGCAGTGATCATTGGCTGCTTTTTGGAAGTAGATTGCCAGGCCTTTCTTCCTAGTCTGTCTTAATCTGGAAGCTCCACTGAAACCTGTCCACCATGGGTGACCCTGCTAGTATTTGAAATACCAGTGGCATAGTTTCTAGAATCATAGCAACAAGCAAGCCACCACAGTATGACAAACTGACAGGTTGGTGGTAGGAAAAAAAAGGAAATAGAACGGAATTAAATAGAAAATACCACAGTTCTTCGCACATAGTAAAGGTGAGCACTGCTTCGTAAAACTCCTGCTGTAACATATAAATGCGTATGTGTATACTGCACGGCAATATGAAATATGTTTCTTACTATGAATTCTGGTTAAAAAGAATTTTGAAACCTCACTGCTAGTGAGATTGAAAAATGATCCAACCACTATGGAAAACGGTACAGTACTTCCTCAAAAAGCTAGAAATAGAAACACCCTACCCTACCAGTTGCCATCTGGTTGGTTCCGATTCATAGCGACCCTGTCAGCCAAATAATAGACTGGCCTATAAAATAAACAGTATCACCCGTGAGGAATGTGCTCCCTTAAACAATCAAATATATGAGACCAAATGGTCAACATTTTCTCAAAAGCAAAGATGAGAAGGGAAGCTAGATCAACAGAAACAGAACAAACAGAAAGGAAATAATGAGAATGCTGACACATTGCAAAAATTGTAGCCAATGTCACAGAATGGTTTGTACAAAAATTGTTAAATGGAAACCTAATTTGCTGTGTAAACTTTCACCTAAAATATTTTTTTAAAAGTTTCAAAGCTAGCCCACCAGTCCATTTTCCATATACGGCTCAACACTTCTGTATCCAGCCTATGCTTAATCGTTCCTTAATCCCTGGATTTATTAAGTGCCCTTGGAGTGGAAGGCTCTGTGCTTGGCACAGGGGGAACAAAGATGAATAGGACACTGTGTTAGCCAGGGTCCTGGCAGGAACCAGGTGGCACACACTAATTGAGTAATACGAGGAGAGTTTAACAAAGGCACTATTTATAAAGGTGTGGACTGGATATAGGGAAACCGAAAGAGATGGGGCAGACCCCTGGGGCTGTTAACCGCAGAGCAAGGTTTGAGGGGCTAGAGAAGGAAGCTGTTTCCAGAGCTTTGTGTCAGAGGGCTGGCTGATAGGAGCCGTGGCCTTCTGTCCAGGGAGGCAACCAGCTCTCAGGAACCCTGCAGGGAAGGGCCAGAGGGATACGACAATCTCACCTTCCTCTCTCCCACTGATCTCCTGCCCATGTGCCCCGCGGGCCAATCCCAAGCAGAAGCCAGAGGTGCAGGGTTCCAGGGATGCAGACCATGTGGATGAGCAGGGGAAAGAAGGGTGGAGAGTAAATATGGAGGGGCAAGCAGAAGATGACCAGTTCAAATAACACCCCTGCTCTCCAGGAACTTCTATCCATTGGATGGGAAGGCGGTGTGACTCATGCCAGAAGAGTGATGAGCATGAGGATTTCTGGAAGCACTAATGAAGAAGGCTGGACTCTGCAGGGAAGGTTAGGGAAGGCTTACAAGAAAGAAGAAGGAAGTGCTCTGTTCCCTGGCATCCTCTCCTTGGGGAACACTTCCCTGCTTACCTCACACCATGTGATCCTGGTAGAATCTCAGTCATGGTGCCCTGCCCTACAGCACAACCCATCAGAGGGTGCCCCAGGTCCCTGGCCATGGTGACTGGTTCAGAGAAGTCCAAACCAAAGCCCAGCCTCTCAGGGTCTTCCCTGGGATCTTCAGCTAGTGATAAAAATTGTCTCTTGCCTCTCTGAATTCAGGTGCTGGTGAAGTTAGAACTATGGCTACTATCTCCCCCCACCACACACATAAGTGTAAATATTCAACGTGGGAAAAGTTGGAGTGGGGTGAGAAACCTTCTCACTGGGAACTGTTTTCTATTCAGGGTTACCTTATATTCAAGCATATGCTATATTCATGCCGATTCTTTCTCTTTTTTGTTTTAGTGAGTTTGCGTTGTTTCTGTCTTAGCAGAGTCTGGAAAGAGGAGTAGGAGCCCACCTGGTCTCAGAAGAGTCCGCAAGGGCAAAAGTGTGGGATGAGAAAGTGCATAGCAGATATTGAGGGACCTGCTCAGCGCGGGCCTGGCCAGAGGCTAGAGTGTTTGTGCAGGAGATAATGGGACGAGGCTGTAACAGCCGGCTTAGAACAAACCGTGAAAGGCCTTAGGATGAGTATTCATTAAGGACTCTAAGGAGGGAAGTAATGCAACAGATGTGCATTCTAGAAAGCCCACTGGGAGCTGTGTGGACGGTGGGTGTGAGTGGGCCTGGAGGAAGTGGGCTGATACAAAGCCTGGGGGAGACACAACGGGACAGAACTCCTCTGGGAACACCAGGGAAGGGAAATCAATGCCCAGATCCAAGAGAGGCCAGGGGAGGTAGAAGAGTCCAGAATTAGCACTGATTCTGGTTTGGGTGCGAGGGTGAATGGCGGCATGAATGGGATCTTGTTTTGATTGTTTCCTACATCTTAGAGCTTTAGGGTCTTCTCCTTCCTACTCATACTTCCCTGACTGCATTGAGTTTCTCCTCCTTTCTAAGGGGTGAGGCCCAGAATAGAACTCAGCCCTCCAGCTGTCCTTTGACTGGTGGGAGATGGCACCGTCACACGCTTTTATTAATATAGCCCATGGGGCAGAGAATTTGTCATTTCACAGCGTTGACTCACATGGATTATCGTAGAAAACCCCTAAGGTTTGCTTCACATAGGTTCCAGATCGTTTTTTAATGGGCTAGCGAAAGTCTTTACAAATGAATATTTCTTTTTACTACTCAAAATGCTGGCCTATGCCATTAAGCTTAGCATGTCTTTGCTACATCTCAAAGCTATACACATCTCATCCTTTGAATCCAATTTAGCTGAACAAGAAAATATGAAGGTTCTGGAATGGAATGCATAAAAATAGCATGCTCTGTTTTCAAGGAGCTTAAAATCTAGTGTGAAATATACCTATCTGTATAGATAGATATAGATAGATACTTAGATACATACATCTATATATAATATATCTATATATCTATATCTGTATCTATATAGATCTATATAGATATAAAATATAGAGATAGAGATATAGAGAGTAGCCACCCAGTGGACGTCAGCTCGTGGTGATTCCATGCACAATAGACCAAAACCTTTCTAGGTCTTGTGTCATCTTCACAATCATGTTTGAGTCCATCTTTGCAGCTATTGTGCCAGTCCATCTCACCAAGGTCTCCCTCACCCTCATTGGCCTTCTACTTCACCAAGCATGGCGTCCTCCTCCAGCGATTGATCCATCCTGATAACATGTCCAAAGAAAGTAAGTCAGAGACTGTTCTATTGTGACCCATCAGGTTTTCATTGACTCATTTTTGGAAGTAAATAACCAAGCCTTTCTTCCTAGTCTGTCTTAACCTGGAAGCTTTACCGAAACCTGTCAAATACCATGCTGGTATTTGAAATACTGGTGGCATAGCATCCAGCAGCATAGCAACATGCAAGCCACCACAGTACAACACACAGACAGGTGAGGAATGATACATGTATACACAATTTTGGGAGCAATCTCTAGTTGTCAAATGTCACTGTGGAGTGCTTATCATGATTTTTAAGGCTCTGGAAATATTTACCATGAGGTTCACCATAGCATCTTCACAGCTCAGCGGCTCTGAAAGTCTTCTGGTCATCTGTTAACACAGTCTATGCTATAGATAATTCACTAGTCACTATGGCCTGTGTCCCAGAATCTGTCCCCTGGTCTGTACCACCCCCTGCTTTCTCTTTTCTAAGGTTGATCTTTTGGGTTTTTTATATCCAAAATCTCACTAACTTCTGCAGATACTCCTTACAAGGGAATAGAAAGCAGGCCTCCTAATGTGCCCCTTGCAAGTTTTATAAAAACTGTCTTAACTTCACTCCCCCACCCCCACCACTTCACGTAACCTCCCACCTCAGTTCTTACCATCTGAGATTATTTTCTTCAGCAAGTCCAACCATAACCACCACACCATCTGTGGTACATTTCTCTTGCTATGTTGTTGTTATTGAGTCGAACTCGACTCATGGCAACCACACGCACAATGGAATGAAACACTATCCAGTCCTGCACCATCCCCATGATTGTGATCCATAGGGTTTTCATTGGCTGATTTTCAGATATAGATTGCCAGGCCTTTCTTCCTAGTCTGTCTTAGTCTAGAAGCTCTGGGGAAACCTGTTCAGCCTCGTATCAACACGCAATCCTCCGCTGACAGGTGGTGGCTGTACATGGTGCATTGGCCAGGAATTGAACCTGGGCCTTCTGCATGGGAGGCAAAAATTCTACCATTGAACCACCAATGCCCCCCAAACCAGTTGCCATTGAGTCAATTTCAACTCATGGTGACCCCATGTGTGTCAGAATAGAATTGTGCTCCATAGGGTTTTCAATGGCTGATTTCTCAGAAGTAGATCTCCAGGCCATTCTTCCAAGGTGTCTCTGGGCAGACTTGAACCTCCAGCTTTCTGGTTGGCACTGAGCACAGTAACCACTGGCACCACCCAGGGACTCCATTGTTTCTCTTAGATCACCATTTATTTATTCAGTCTATCCGACCAGGCAGTTTGTCCACCACAGCACATGGCCCCCTTTATGAAGATCCCCACTGTGGTGTGACACAGAGGTCTCAGGACCAGGCAAAGCTGCACAACTTTTAACACAACCATTCATTTCACCAAATTTACTGAGCCCCTTTCTGCATTAAACACCCTGGGTAGTGCAGATGGTTAAGCGCATGGCTACTAACCGAAAGTTTGGCAGTTCAAACCGACCCAAAGACGTTTGGAAGAAAGGCCATTGAAAACCCTATGGGAAAACAAACAGTATCACCCGTGAGTACTGTGCTCCTCAAAATAATTATCTAGATGAAACCAAATAGTTAACATTTACCCTAGACCACACATGAAAAGGCTAGGGAGACAGGGAAGCTAGATTAATCAAACAGAACCACCAAAATGGAAATAGAATGCTAATATATTGTGAAGAATGTAGCCAATGTCACTGAATAATATGTATAGAAATTGTTAAATGAGAACTTAATTTTCTGTGTAAGCCCAAAACACTGTAAAATATTAACATAAAAAAGAAAACCCTATGGAACACACTTCTACTCTGACACGCGTGGGGCCGCCATGAGTCAGAGTGAAATGGTACCTCACTGTGGTTTTATTTGCATCTAATGGCTAATGATACTGAGCATCTTCTCATGTGTTGGGTGGCCATTTGAATGTCCTCTTCGGTGAAATGTCTATTCAAGCCCTTTGACCATTTTATGACTGGGTTATTTGTCCTTTTATTATGGAGCTGTTGAAGGTTTATATATGTTTTAGTTATTAGATTCTAATTTGATATATGGTTTCCGAATATATTCTCCTAGTTGGTGGCTTGTCCTTTCACTTTTTTTGTGTCTTTTCACTTTTGATGAAAAGTTTTTCATTTCTATGAGATTCCATTTATGTATTTTGTCTTTTGCTGTTTGTGCTTTTGTTATATTAGATAATCCATCATTAAAAGCTAGCCCTGACAGCATTGCCCATGCATTTTCTTCTAAAAATTTTGTGGTTTTAGTTTGTACATTTGGGTCTTTAATCCATTTTGTGCAATATTTGTGCTCATTCCAAAGAAAGGTGATTCAACAGAATATGGAAATTATTGAACAATATTATTAATATCACACGAAAAGTAAAATTTTGCTGAAGATAGTTCAAAAGGGCTTGCAGCAGTACATTGACAGGGAACTGCCAGAAATCCAAGTCGGATTCAGCAGAGGATGTGGAACCAGGAATATCATTGCTGATGTCAGATAGATCTTGGCTGAAAGCAGAGAATGCCAGAAGGATGTTTACCTGTGTTTCATTGACTACACAAAGGCATTCGACTGTGTGGATCATAAGAAATTATGAGTAACATTACAAACAATGGGAATTCCAGAACACTTAATTGTGCTCACGAGGAATCTGTACATAGACCAAGAGATAGTTGTTCGAACAGAACAAGGGGATACTGCTTGGTTTAAAATCAGGAAAGGTATGCATCAGGGTTGTATCCTTTCACCATACCTATTCAATCTGTATGCTAGCAAATAATCCGAGAAGCTGCACTATATGGAGAAGAACAGGGCATCAGGATGGGAGGACAACTCATTAACAACCTGTGATATGCAGATGACACAACCTTGCTTGTTGGAAGTGAAGAGGGCTTGAGGCACTTACTGATGAAAATCAAAGACCACAGCCCTCAGTATGAATTACACCTCAACATAAAAAAAAAAAAACAACATAAAGAAAACAAAAATCCTCACAGCTGGACCAATAACAACATCATGATAAACAGAGAAAAGATCGAAGTTGTCAAAGCCCAAACCAAACCATACCCACTGCTGTCGAGTCAATTCCAACTCATAGTGACCTTATAGGACCGAGTAGAATTGCCCCATCAAGTTTCCAAGGAGCGCCTGGGGGACCTGAAGTGCCAGCTTTTTGGTTAGCAGCCTTAGCACTTAACCACTACACCACCAGGGTTGGATCCACAATCAACGCCCACGGAAGCAGCAAAAGACCTCTTTAAAGTGTTAAAAAGCAAAGATGTTACCTTAAGGACTAAGGTACGCCTGACCCAAGCCGTGGTACTTTCAATCTCCTCATATGTATGCAAAAGCTGGACAATGAAATAAGGAAGAGTGAAGAAGACCTGATGCCTTTGAGTTATGGTGTCGGTGAAGAATATTGAATATACCACAAACTGCCAGAAAAACAAACAAATCTGTCTCGGAAGAAGTACAGCCAGAATGCTCCTTAGAAGGGAGGATGGCAAGATTTTATCTCGCTTTCTTTGGACATGTTATCAGGACCAATCACTGGAGAAGGACATCATGCCCGGTAAAATAGAGGGCCGTGAAAAAGAGGAAGATTCTCGACAAACGGATTGACACAATAGCTGCAACCATGGGCTCAAGCGTAACAGCGATTATGCGGATGGGCAGGACCGGGCAGTGTTTCATTCCAGTATACACAGGGTCGCTATGCGTCGCCTGCAGCTCGCGGCACCTACTGGCAACAACAGTGATCCATTTTGAATTTGGTTTGTGTGTGGTGAAGCATGAGTCCTGTTTCATTTTTCTGCAGGTATAAATCCAATTTTCCCAACACCACTTATTGAAGAGACTCTTTTTTCCCCATCGAATGGACTTAGCACCCCTGTCGTAAATCATCTGACCACAGATGTGTGGGTTTGTTTCTGGACTCTCAATTCTATTCCATCAGTCTATGCATCTGTTGTTATACCAATATCAGGCTGTTCTGATAACTGTAGTTGTTATAAAATCAGGTAGTGTGAGTCCTTTCAAATTGCTTTAGCTATTTGAGGTCTCTTCCCATTCCATACAAGTCATAGATTGTTTTTTTCCATTTCTGTGAAGAAGGCTATTGGAAATTTGATCAGGATTACGATGAATCTGTAGATCAATTTGGATAGTATTGACATCTTAACAACATTAAGTCTTCCGATCCATGAACATGGAACATCTTTCCATTTATTTAAGTCTTCTTTAATCTCTTTCAGCAGTGTTTGATAATTTTCATTATATAAGTGCTTTATGACCCTGGTTAGATTTATTCCTAGGTATTTTACTATTTTAGATGCTATTGTGAATGGAGTTGTTTCCATAATTTCCCTTTCAGATTTTTCATTGCTGGTATACAGAAGCCCAAATGATTTTTGTTTGTTGATCTTCTACCCTGCAACTTTGCCAAATTCTTCTATTAGCTCTAGAAGTTTTCTTGTGGACTCTTAGGGATTTTCTATGTATAGGATCATATCATCTACAAATAGAGATAATTTAACTTCTTCTTTTCCGATCTGGATACCCTTTTCTTATTTGCTCTGGCTAGCACAGCTAAAACAATGTCATATAGAAGTGAAGAGAGCAGGCATCCTTGTCTTGTTTCTGATTTTGAGGGGAATGCTCTCAGTCTTTCTCCATTAAATATAATTTGGCTGTTGGCTTTTCCTATATGCCCCAAAACATACTGAGGAACTTCCCTTCTATTTCAATCTTTTTTAGGGTTTTCATCAAGAAACAGTGTTGGATTTTATCAAATGCTTTTTCTGCATCCATAGGGATGATTGTGTTTTTCTTTTTCTTTGTTCTATTGATGTGGTGGAAACCCTGGTAGCGTAGTGGTTAAGTACTACGGCTGCTAACCAAAAGGTCAGCAGTTCAAATCCACCAGGCACTCCTTGGAAACTCTGTGGGGCAGTCCTACTCTGTTCTATAGGGTCACTTTGAGTCAGAATTGACTCGAAGGCAACGGGTTTGGTTTTGGTTTTATTGATGTGGTGTATTACGCTGATTGATTTTCTAACATGGACCATCCTTGCATTCCTGGAATAAATTCCACTTGTTCATGGTGTATGACTCTTTTAATATGCTGTTTGGTTCTGTTTGCTAGTATTTTGTTGAGGATTTTTACACACATACATGTTTTTAAAGAACAGTCATTTAATTTTCAGGTACACCAAGCTACTCAAACCAGGCTCACGATTAGTTGCCTTTAGAACTGGACTTTTAAGACTGGAAGAAACCTGAATGATGATTCTGATCTATATGATTCATTTTATGGTGAGTTGATGGAGGCCCAGGGAGAGTAGGTGGCTCCCTAAGGCCACACAGCTGGTTAAGAGCAAGTCTGGGACTTGAGAGAGTTCCCATGTACCCTGAAATCCTTAGACAGTGTTAAAATTTTGCTGAGTTCCCATGTACCCTGAAATCCTTACACAGTGTTTACAATTTTACTTCGTTCACTTAGAAGCTATGGAGTGGACTCTAACTCATGGTGACTCCATAGGATTTTCAGTGGCTGATTTTTTAGAAGCAGATCGCCAGGCCTTTCTTCCAAGGTTCCTTTGGGTGGATCTGAAAGGTTAGCAGTTGTGAACATTAACCATTTGCACATCCCAGGAACTCCAGAAAATAGTAAATGTTTAATTTGGCTTGTTCATTAAACAAAGTTGTTTGATATGTTTTGGTTTGGTGAGAATTTATTTTAAAAAGCCTTTAAAGCACAGACCTGTGGTTTGTTCTGCTCACCATCCTGCCTCAGATACTCGTGACCCAGATAGAAACAGAGCTAGAAAACATTCTTACATGCAAAGGTCAAAGCTGTCCTCAGGCCTCTCCTTATAACCTTCCCTCTGGCCATCTCATCCATTCCTAAGGCTTCATCCATCACCTGACACTGAAAAAGTCCCAGATAGTCATAACAACAACAGCTAGTGCATCGAGCACTTCTATGCACCAGGCATTGTTCTAAGCACACACATACATTAGCTCACGTAATCCTCACCACAACCCCAGAGAGATAAACTCACCTGCACGACATCATAGCACAGGCTATACCACCCAGGCACCTGGCTCCGGAGCACGCTCCTTCTGCCAGGTCACATGTCTGTAAAGCTCAGCCCCAGCTCAGGGTCCTCTCTTCTGAGTCCCCAAGCCCCACAACCAACTGCCTGCCCGGCTCCCCCACCAGGATGTCCTATCGTTGTTGTCATAGCTGCTGTCAAATCGGCCCCGATTCATGGTGACCCCCCGCACAATGGAACGAAACACAGCCTGCTCCTGTGCCGTCTGTGCCATCCTCGTGATCGATCATGGCTGGGACCATTGTGATCCATAGGGTTTTCTCTGGCTGATTTTCAGAACTAGATCGCCAGGTCTTTCTCCCTAGTCTGTCTTAGTCTGGAATCTCTGCTGGAACCTGTTCAGCATCATAACACATGGGTCTCCTCATGGAAGGTGAAAATTCTACCACTGACCCACCAATGCCTATAAGCAACTCAAAACTCAACCCGTACGCCTCTTCCAAATGTGCAGGTTTTCTGGGTGGTGGCAGAGCACCAGGAATTGGCTGGCCCCTCCCTTCTGTTTCCTTACCCACCATCCTGTCATCAGTTTTATTCCCAAATATTTCTCAGATCTGCTGTCTCCTCCCAGCCTCACTGCCATTGCAGGTGGCTTTAGTTTCCCACCTTCCCCACCCACATCAGTGTAGATTTCTAAAGGCTCCCATTCCAGCAGGCGTCAGGCCCCCAGGCGGGACCACGATGCTCCCAGGCTTGCCGCCTGCCTCATGGTCAGCCTACTCAGGGTGGCCACCCTGGGTTCCAGCCACGCTACCAGTTTCTGGGCCACTTTTAGCAGCTTTTCCTTCTGCTTGGAACCCTTACCCCATTCCTTCACCAGCAGCAGAGCTAGGCTTTGCCTCCTTTGTTTCAACACTGCACCTTGAACTTATATTTGTAGCTGCTGTCAAATTGTGTTTTTTCAAGATTGCAGTTTACTTCCCTGTCTCTCCTCCCAGACAGCAGGAACTATATGACGGGTCTTGCAGCTATACAGTATATATGTTGTTGGTTGCTGGGGAGTTGGCGCTGATTCACGGCGACCTTATGAATACCAGAACGAAACGCTGCTCGGTAACACCCCATCTTCAGGATCATTGACATGCTTGAGTCCACTGTTGCAGCTACTGAGTCAATCCATCTTACTGAGTTTCCTTTACCTTTGCTGGCCCTCCACTTCACCAAACACGATGTCCTCCTCCAGCCATTGATCCCTGAGGATGGTGTGTCCAAGCAAGTGACTCAGACAATGTTCTTTTGTGATCCACAGGGTTTTCATTGGCTAATGTGCAGAAGTAGATCCCCAGGCCCTTCTTCCTAGTCTGTTTGGAAGCTCTGCTGAAACCTGTCCACCACAGTGACCCTGCTGGTATTTGAAATACCAGTGGCATAGCTTCCAGTACCACAGCAACATGCAAGCCACCACAGTTTGACAAATTGACAGAAGGTGACGGATAGTATGTTGTTGTTGTTGTTGTTTACTGTTGAGTCAACTCCAACTCACAGTGACCCCATATGACAGAGGAGAACTGCGCCATAGGATTTCCTTGGCTGTAATCTTTATGAAGCGTATCTCCATGTCTTTCTTCCGCGGAGCTGCTGGTGGGTTCAAACCACAGGTGTTTTGGTTAGCAGCAGAACACTTAACCATTGTGCCACCAGGGCTCCTGGTGGATAGTACATGTAGTAGTTATATATCCCAAAAACCCTATATAGACAACCTCATTAGGTACAGATGGCTGAAGGGAAGGAGTGGAAGAATGGATGATGTCATAAAACCCTGCCTATCAGCTCAGCCCAGAATCAGAACATGTCACTTCTAGAGAGCCCTCAGTCCTGCGTAGCCACCTGCAGGCTCTGTGTGGGCTCCCTGTTGCTAGACTCATGACAAGCAGAGACTCCAACTGCACCAAGCCCCTGTCCCCTTCCTTCCCTCCCAGCATCACCCGCAGCACCATCCACTGTGGTTCCACTTAGCAAAGGAGTAGGTTCCTCCCATATCTTCACCCAAGAGGTCTGCTTGCTTAACCAAACTTGTGATGAATCCTTGGAATCTGCCTATTGATGGTGGGGCAGAGGTGCCCCCATGGTCCTAGAGGGAGCCGCAAATGGTTTGCTTTCCTGAAGGAAGCTCAGTAAATATTTGTGGAGTGAAGGCAAGAAAGTATTATTTACAGTTGAGATGCCATCAGTCTCTGTGCGGTGCGATTAATTACTTTTGTGTGTGGCCTTTCTAGCCATGGTCTTGTAATTCCCACCCAGGTGATTGTGTGATAGGGTAACTGTGGCCTACCAAGGGAATTGATTAGTTTTGCCTTAAAACAGAGCCAATTCCAGTGCAGAGGAGCCCACCACCAAGGAAGGAGAGACCCAGCAGCAGAGACCCCGGCAGCGGGAGATGGCGTGGTGGGCTTCCCGGCCCACGGAGAGAGAAAGCTGAGTACCTTGAGGGAGAGACTGAGGACCAGGAAGAGGTGTGCCTGAGAGCACGGCTCAGGAGAGGCTGTCCTGATGAGAGAACTGTATTCTGAGTGTTCCTGAGCCTGACTTATAACTGTTACTTCCCTAATAAACCCCATAATTGTGAGTGTGGTCTGTAAGTTCTGTGTGGCCATTGCAATGAATTATTGAACCCAGTACAGGATGCTGTGGGGGGACAGTTGGTGTCCAGATTGATAGAGATGGTGGAGAGAGGAGGCTTGTTTGGCCTCAGCTCATGGGAGTCAGCCTTGCGCTGTTGATCTTGGTTCTCCCTCCCCTTTGTGGGGTTGGAGGTCAGACACTGCCTCCAAGCCGTATTTATACTCCGAAAGAAAAAGTGTGTAAAGCCAAAGCAAAGCAACAGAATTTTCAGACATTTGAAGTTAGCAGATTCCAAAAGGCTAAGGAGTCCCTGGGTGGTGTAAATGGTTAACATGTTCAGTTGCTAACCAAAAGGTTGGAGGTTCGAGTCCACCTGGAGGTGCCTCAGAAGACAGGCCTGGCAATCTATTTTTGAAAAATCAACCACTGAAAACCCTATGGAGCACAGTTCTACTCTTAACACACATGAGGCTGCCCCGAGTTGGAGCCAACCCCACAGCAACTCCTCCACTATGATACAAAGCAGCAAACAAACCCCTTCAGCTGGTGTTGGTTACTGGTCCTCTAAAATAATTTTATCTAAGATACACAGTACATGCTCAAAGCAAAAACTTGAGAAAAGCACAGGAGGAAATACCATACTCGTCAGTGATCCTGCCAGGTAGAGATGACCACTGCCAACATTTTTTGTAAATGCTTCTAACACGTTTCATGAATATGCATGTTAGTTTTCCATATGGCCCTCGTGATGTCATAAGCTTTTGGATGCTGTCTTTGGTTCTGCCCTCTTTGCAATATACTGTGAATGGTTTATTCTGGTTTGTTTGCTTATTTAAACAGTTTTTATTTTGCATTGTTAGAAGCACCAATAAGCATTTTTTATACATTCCTTTACTAAAAATATGTATTTTCTTAAGCAAAAATTTTAGCAGCAGGATTGCTGGGCCAAAGTGTAAGCACAGATTTAAGGCTCCGGGCACAGAACTACCCTGCAGGGCTGTTGAGCCAAGCGCAGGATGAGCCGGTTGCCACACACTCTCACCAGCTCTATGCTTTATCGCTCTTTTTCATCATTTCCAATTTGATACCAGAACCAGCTGCTGTTGAGTTGACTCTGACTCATGACAACCCTGTGTCAGAGAAGAACCGTGCTCCACGGGGTTTCCAATGGCTGGTATTGGGGGATGTAGATCACCAGACTTTTCTTCTGAGGCACCTCTGGGGGATTCAAATTTCCCATGTTTCAGTTAGCAGTGAGCACATTAACTGTTTGCACCACCCAGAAACTCCTCCAACTTGATACCCAGCCTAAAAAAGCAGAGGAGCAGACAAACCAACCCCTGCAGCTGACTCAGGGATTCGTGCAGCTCTGCGGTCTCGTTGAGCTCTTGTCCAGTGAGGTGAAGGAGAAAATTCAGAGCCTAGAGTTACTCAAATCCTGTCAGGAACCTACTCAACCTGCTATAGCTTTGGACCCACTCGTCCTGGAGACAAATCCTGTACGGCCTCAGGCAAAGCAGAGCAACTTGTCTACACCATTTCCATCTGCACCAAAGGGCCAAAATTATTCTAAATCCTCTGCGACTTTGCTTCCCTGAATACCTCCTACAGCAGGATCGACTGGGCCCTGTCCCAGCAACAGAGGCCTTTGCAATAATAGCAGGGACAGATGCTGGGGGACAGATGCTGGGGAACAGCTGGGCAGAAGCTCTGAACCAGGGACAGAAGTCAAGGGGTGCATGAACTTAGATGGGGAAAAAAATGCATCTTTATTTCACTAACTTCTAGTTGTCCCTTGAGGGCCA
The DNA here is from genome assembly GCF_030014295.1 of Loxodonta africana. NCBI lineage: Eukaryota > Metazoa > Chordata > Mammalia > Proboscidea > Elephantidae > Loxodonta > Loxodonta africana. The sequence goes on from NC_087358.1 coordinate 63,712,982, forward strand.
CTGGAGGGAGGCTCAGTGGTAGAATTCTTACTTTCCACATGGGCGACCCAGGTCCCACTCCAGCCAACGCACCTCACGTGCAGTCACTGTCCATCTGTCAGTGGAGGCTTGCATGTTGCTATGATGCTGAACAAATTTCAGCAGAGCTTCCAGACTAAAACAATCTAGGAAGAAAAGCATAGCGATCTACTTCTGAAAATCGGCCAGTGAAAGTCCCATGGATCACAACAGTCCAGTCCTCACCCAATCACAGGGACGGTGCAGGATCCAGCAACATTTCATTCTGTTGTGCATGGGGTCGCCGTAAGTCAGGGCCAACTTGATGGCAGCTAATAATAGCAAGCTGTCATTTAGGATTTCCTTCAGCAGAAAATGTAAGCAACAAACCATAGTAGTGTTCGCTCTTCCTGGGGCTTTGTTACCGGTAGAAAGCATAGATGTTTTCATATTGTATTACAGTTGTTGCAGATATTTCAAAATAACCTCCTGTTCGTCACTACTTTGAAATTACAATAGTTATGAAAACTGCTACTAGATCTTCTTATTTAATGTGTTATGTGCCATCAAGTCGGCTCAGACTCATAGCAAACCCGTGTGCAACAGAACAAAACGCTGCTGGGTCCTGCGCCATCCTCACAATCTTGCAATGTTTGAGCCCACTGTTGCAGCCACCGTCAATCTATCTCATTGAGGGTCTTCCTCTTGCTTGCTGACCTTCTACTTTACCAAGTATGACGTCCTTCTCCACAGACTGGTCCCTGCTGATACCACGTCCAAAGTATGTGAGACAAAATCTCGTCATCCTCACTTCTATTATATCACTATAACACTTATTTTTTAAAAAATATTCTGATAACTATAATTTTTTATTATCTTGCACATTTTAACATTTAAAACATTATTCTGAGGAAGGATCTATGGGCTTCACCAGATGCCAGTGGGATCTGCACAAAAAATAAGTAAATAAATAAATTAAGAAGCCTGGAGAAGGACTCTCAGATGTGTGGGTAAGCCTTTTTTTTTTTTTTTAACAACCCCAGAATTACAAGAGTTCCTTTTAGTGAAAGGGTAGAAGCCCTTCTGAATCTTTTCTCATCTCCCTTTCCCACTGATTGTATCAACGAACATTATAAAGCACAAGACAAACTGAAAAAATGACCCCCCAAGACAGCTGTCTTTGGAAATCGCTGACTCTAGCCAGTAAGAGGCTAGAAGAGCCATCACTGAGAGAAAACGCAGATTTCAGCAGCTGTTTACTTTCAAATCTGTAGACTCCCCTTCCCTAAGGTAAAAATTCCGTCAGAATAATTGATGGTTTCCCCAGTGTAGTTCTTATCACTCTTTGACTCCCAATCCACCCCCTCTATCAAACGTCTCCTCAGTCCTGAGGCTTCATCGTTGAGCCGCTCTTCCCAGCTGCAGTCAATCACTGCCTCCCTCAACACTCTCCCTCATAGATTTTAGCACTGTCATTTTTTATTTGCTTTATTTACGTGTCTGACTCATCTCCAGCCCCTGAAGCCTGGTGGATGGGTAGCTGGGTGCAGGGGAAAGCTTGTCTTCATGTCGTGGCCCGGCTCATCCATTTTACATCTATGAGGGAGCTGGTATAGGAAGGGCTTGGATCTATGAAGGATGCAAACAAAAAACTCACGATAACAGAACAAGATCTAGTTGTTTTCTTCTTACAGAGTCCAAACCTTGCGCCTTATAAAAGAACAGCTAAAAATAAGGAAGCCGAAAAATTAAGAATCAGATGCTATAGTTGCCTTTGGAACACAACTTCCTAACATCTACCAGGGCCTGGTAAACCCAAAAGCCAAGCCCATTGCCATCCAGTGGATTCCGACCCTACAGAACAGAGTAGACCTGCCCTAGATGGTGTCCAAGGAGTAGCTGGTGGATTCCAACTCCGGCCTTTTGGTCACCAGCGAACTCTTCAGCACTGCGCCACCAGGCCTTCCAGGTAGGTATCCGGAATCGGGGGGCGCCCAGGGGCTGGAGGGGCTAGGGCAGCCTGGAAGTCCCAAGCCCCATCTAACGCGAATACGGGCTGCTACTCAGAGGCAGCGGGAGCATAGACTCAAGGTTCCCGGTTGGCCTAGGCTTTTTACAAGAGAAATTGAAATAACATCCCAGTTTCAGGAGGGATGTCACTAAAGTTTAAAAAAAAAAAAAAACATGTCTGAGGGCCAGTGCTGGTCAGTGTTCCTGATATGGTCCAAGAACCACCAGACTGTGACCTCAGATCTCAGCTGACCCCTTGTCAGTTAGTGTTCCTCAAAAGGGGTTCTACTCTGCAAGCTGAGCAGGCCAGTTTTCACTGCAGGCAAGAGTTTTTCCAAACTCTTAGGAAGATTATTCAATCTTATTGTAACCGAATTCTTTGGGTTCTTGTCCTGTCTTGTTAGCCAATTGAAATACTCTAATTGCAAGGGAAACAGAAAGTGGCAAATTTATTGCCTGCACAGACAGGGAGCAACTTGGGGCCTAGTGGCCCAAAGACTATGCGTTCCCTGCCCCAGGGGATCGGAGACCTTTTATGTCCTGGAGTCCCGGGGAGCAGGGTTTGGCGCCTGAAACCCTACACCCCAGCCTTCTCAAGCTCAAATTTGGAGCTCCAGACGCTGGGTCACTCTTCATAGGAAGTTCAAGTTGTGGGACGTCTTGCTTTCCAAAAGGGCTGTGGTGGAACTGTGTGCTGGAGAATATCTTCCCTTCTGGTGATGCTCAAGTCCCGGTTCCAGTAAGGACACGATTTTCCTGATTCACACATGTGCCAAGATTTTGGCCTGTGCATGCGAAAAGATTTGATGTTTGGGACAAAGTGAGGTTAGAAGCCCCTGTTTGTAAGGGCGAAGGGCTCAGAGCAAACGAAGAAGGGTGGCGGGGGAGGGGGGGGTGCTGTGGTGAAGCGGGGTTTCATTATTACACGGCAGGCAGACAATTGTTTTTGGTAACTATGTCAAAGTTACATTCATCACTTGTTATTTTACAGTTCCTTCAAAAATCTACCTCAAGATTGACCTTATCTGGAACCCCTCCATGATTTAGTCTACTCATCTAACTCTACTGACAGTTCCTGGGCTCTGATAGTCTCAATTTGTACTACATTAATCTGCGGTTATATTGCCTTTTAATATTGCTTCAGGTATTCCATATATCTGTGTATCAGTTAAGGTAACAGATTCAAAAACGTATAAGTCTGAAACATAACAGGAATTTAGTTCTTGCTCTCATATACCGGTCCTGAGTAGCTCCAGGTTGGAGAGGGGTTCTGCTCCACTTACCCCTTCATCGGGGGCCCAGGCTGATGAAGATCTGCCATCTCCAACATGTGGTTTTCAAAGTGGTTGTAATTGTCTCCCACCAGTTGGCTGAAGGGGAAAGAACATGGAGGTTTGCCTGTGGGAGATTTTTATAAATCAGGCCTGGAAGTGACGAAACGACATTTCTGTCCACGTTCCTTTGGCTAGGATTCCACCACATGGGCTCCCCCATCTGCAAGGGATCTGGGCTATGGAGTCTGTTTGCCCAAGAAGAGGAGGACATTTTTTTGGTAAATGCCTGTGTCTGCCATAGCCCAGCCACAGCTCTACCTTAGGATCCAAATGTACATATCACCCTTCTTGACCCCTCCCCGAGGGGAAACAACCCGAAGTCCCATCCACCTACTACACCCAGTTCCAACTCCAGGATCTCAGGTCTGGCCCAGGTCTGGATGTGGCTCCTAGAGGTCTGATGACCTATGAACTCAAAGACCAGTGATCCTCCCTTCACGGACAATGTACAATGGTAGAACAGAGGCACAATAACTGCCATAAAACTCCCATTGGGAAAATTGCAGCATGGGAGACACAGTAGCCCCCAAAACTATTGCCGTCGAGTCGATTCCAACTCATAGCAACCCTACAGGACAGAGTAGGCCTGCGTCATACAGCTTCCAAGCCTGTGATCTTTACAGAAGCAGACTCCCACACCTTTCCCCGAGGAGTGACTGGTGAGTTCCAACCACTGGCCTTTCAGTAATAGCCGAGTACGTAACCACTGTGCCACCAGCCCCTAGTCCTCAGCAATTATGAAATCCTGCTGGTCAGGCATTGAGAGACTCGTTTGCTCTGACAGTGAGAGAAGCTCCCAGGTTAGACCCTGATTCTGTCTGGGAGGAAGTTCCTGCCCGCTGTTCTCCAAAGCTCCAGGCTTCTCCTTTTGGGAGGTGTTTCTTTGTCCAGTATCCTCCGTGGCCATGTATGAAATGGCTGTTGGGGACAGTGCTCTCATTTGAAACGCTACAGCTTCAGATGCTCATTTCATCCATCCCCAGAGGGTTGTTTGAAGGGTTGAACAAAGTTTTATTGTTGTTGTTAAGTCTGAGCTTGTGTTTTCCTTGGCAATAAAAGTCCCTCAAAATCTTAGTCATCTCCTCCCCTATTTGTTTTGGTCAGTTCAATGTGTCAGTACCAGTACCAGTTGCCATAAATTGATTCCAACTGATGGCAACCCCGTGTGTGTCAGAGTAGAACCATGCTTCATAGAGTTTTCAATGGCTAATTTTTCAGAAGTAGATTTCCAGGCCTTTCTTCTGAGGCACCTCTGTGTGGACTCTAACTGCCAACCTTTGGGTTAGCAGCCAAATGTGCTGTTTGCACCACCCAGGGACTCCAATGTGTCAGTAGCAAGACTTAAAATATTTTCCTGAACATGTATTTTCCAAACCTGTTTAATGTTTTATTACTTCCTCTTCCCTACCTCTATCAGCTGAATGACCACCTCTGAGAAGCCATTTGAAACGAAAGGCTTATATGGAGGTCCATGCTCTTCATGTTGGGAGCAGTGGTGGCTCAGTGGTAGAATTCTTGCCTTCCATACAGGAGACCTGGGTTCAATTCCTGGCCAATGCACCCCATGCACAGCTACCTCAGTCTATCAGTGGAGACTTGGGTGTTGCTATGATGCTGAATAGGTTTCAGTGGAGCTTCCAGACTAACATGGCCCAGGAAGAAAGGCCTGGCTATCTACTTTATGTTACACAAATAACGTGCACTTTCTACGTTTGTTTGCCAACTGTACCCTTCCCGGCGAGGTATTTTTGTAAGCATTGTATGCCTTTTTTTTTGTTGTTTTTTTACACCAACATGTGGAAGAGGATTGGCATGGAGAGGCTATAAAGTGCCTTGTTTAACTTAAAAGGTTTAATGGGTCTTTGTTGCTTTTTTAGCCTATTTCTAGCTTTGGGGGCCTAGGAGCAATAAGACTTTTCCAATAATTCACTGCCCCAAATGTTTGCACTTTTTATTCCCTTTTCTTTCTCCTTGCAAACTGGTTAATTCTTCCGTGAGCTGACCTTCATCTTGAAATGCTTTGCCAGACACAGCGTGGAGAAGCAGGTCACTGCCATTCTGGCTCCTCAGAGCTACACACTCACGAGGCACACACTGGGCCTTCTAAGTTCTCACAAGCAACAGTTGTACGAAATGCTTTGCTGCTTCACAACATGGGCCTCTATCTGTCTAGCCTCCATCACCTTCGGCACCACTCACCACCCAACCATAAAGTCGGGGTCACACATTTTAGGTTTTTGTGACAGCAGAAGCAGTACCCCCACTTCAGGACACTTGTTTCCATACTGGTTAAGGTAATGCTAGCCATGGAAGCAAGCTGATTCTAAAATGGCAAATGGCTGAGACACTCCTGCTCATCTAACAGTGCTGGCCGGTTCCAAGTTAGTGAGGGGGTCGGGGTGTGGTCATGCTACTCTAGTCATTCAGGGTCCCAGGTTGACCCAAGCTCTGTCACCTCCAAGTCGCCATGGTCTCCTCCATCCAGTCAGTGGGAGGGAAGGAGCAGGGCAGATCTCTGAGGATGGTTTTCTGATGGACCAAGGCCAAAGTGGCGCTGGCTGCCCTACACCCAAGCTGCGTGCCACACCTAACCCAAGGGAGAGTGGGAGATGTAATTCAGCTGTGTGTCCAAATAGAAGAGGAAATGGGATCTATGGCCACCAGCTTGTTTGGGTCTGCCTGGGACTCTCCTGGTTTCAGCACTGGAAGTCCCACATGCCAGGAACCCCCAAGTCCCAGGCAAACCGTATGGTTGGTCACTGTAAAAGTCTCCACAGCATTTTCTCTCTGTATAAGGAGAGAAACCAAGTTCTTCGTTTCCTTTGTCTCCTAGTCTGCAGTAGCTACAAACCACATATCAGGGCAGGGACTGAATACACTTATGAGACTATGGGGAAGATGACATTAATTGGAATATTTGTTGTTCCCATAAATCTGGGACATGTGTGACATAACCTTGTAGCATATACATCTGCAAACACTGTCTTTATTCCTAAATAAGTCATCTATAAAATATTGTAGCAGGGGTCTACACTACCATCAGGGAATTTAATAAGAGTTCTTAAAAGAACTCCTGGAGATATTTTTGCGGAAGGTTCATCGGAGAAGGAATAGCAAAGGAATGCTTCAGGTATAATGGATGAGGCAAAATTTTGCCAGAAGACAAACTATCTCATTTATCTTAAAGGTAGGTAAGTGAGGTGTCCTTGATGGCAGGAGCTATAGCTTGTTTACTATCTTATCTCTGGCATGTAGAAGGCACTCAACGTGTCTCTGAATAAGTTAAAACATAGCTTACTACATTGCCTGGGCCCACTCTACCTGGGGTACGATAGCATCTAAGAGAATAAAAAATCTTAGAATAAATCTAACCGGGGACATGAAGGACTTGTATAATGAAAATTATAAAACACTGCAGAGACCGATTAAAGAAGACTTGAATAAATGGAAAGATGTTCCGTGTTCTTGGGTGGAAGACATTATTTTTAAGATATCAATACTACCCAAACAATGTACAGATTCAATGAAATCCCAATCAAAATTCCAACAGCCTTCTTTACAGAAATGGAAAAACCAATCCTCAACTTTACATGGAATGGAAAGAGGCCTTGAATAGCTATAGCAATGTTGAAAGAGAAGAACAAAGTAGGAAGACTCACACTTCCTGATTTTCACACATATTAAACAGCTACAGCAATCAAACAGCCTGGTACCGGTATAACAATGGACACATGTTGTCATCCTTGTTAGGTGATATCAAGTCAATTCCAACTTATAGTGACCCTACGTGCAACAGAATGAAACACTGCCCAGTCCTGCACCATTCTCACAATCCTTGTTATGCTTGAGCTCATTGTTTCAGTCACTGTGTTAATCCATCTTGTTGAGCGTGGTCCTCTGTTTTGCTGACCCTCTACTTCATCAAGCATGATGTCCTTCTCCAGGGATTGATCCCTCCTAATAACATGTCCAAAGTATGTGAGATGTAGTCTCACCATCCTTGCTTCTAAGGAGCATTCTGATTGTACTTCTTCCAAGACAGATTTGTTAATTTTTCTGGCAGTCCATGGTATATTCAATATTATTCATCAATACCACAATTCAAAGGCATCAATTCTTCTTCCATCTTCCTTATTCATCATCCAGCTTTCATATTCCATATGAGGCAATTGAAAACACCATGGCTTGGGTCAGGTGCACCTTAGTCTTCACGGTGACATCTTTGCTTTTTAACACTTTAAAGAGGTCTTTTACAGCAGATTTGCCCAATGCAATGTGTCATTTGATTTCTTGACTGTTGCTTCCCAGGGTGTTGATTGTGGATCCAAGTAAAATGAAATCCTTGGCAACTTCAATATTTTCCCCATTTTTCATGATGTTGTTTCTTGGTCCAGTTGTGAGGTGTTTTTTTTTTTTTTCTTTATGTTGAGGTGTAATCCATAGTGAACGCTGTGGTCTTTGATCTTCATCAGTAAATGCTTCAAGTCCTCTTCACTTTCAACAAGCAAGGGTGTGTCATGTGCATAACACAGGCTGTTAATGAGCCTTCCTCAAATCCTGATGCTGCATTCTTCTTCATGTACTCCAGCTTCTTGGATTATTTGCTCAGCATATTAATCGAATAAGTATGGTGAAAGGATGCAACTCTGATACACACCTTTCCTGAATTTTTACCATGCAGTATCCCTTTGTTCTGTTCAAAAGACTGCCTCTTGATCTATGTACAGGTTCCTCATGAGCACAATTAGGTGTTCTGGAATTCCCATCATTTGCAATGTTACCATAATTTGTTATGATTCACAAAGTCGAATGCCTTTGCATAGTCAATAAAACACAGGTTACCATCTTTCTGGTATTCTCTGCTTTCAGCCAGGATCTATCTGACGTCAGCAATGATATTCCTGGTTTCATGTCCTCTTCTGAATACGGCTGGAATTTCTGGCAGTTCCCTGTTGATATATTGCTGCAGTTTCTTTCCAATGATCAGCAAAATTTTACTTGTGTGTGATATTAATGATATTTGTTTGATAATCTCTGCATTCATTTGGATCACTTTCTTGGGAATAGATATACAGATCTTTTCCAGTTGGTTGGCCAGGTAGCTGTCTTCCAAATTTCTTGGCATAGACAAGTGAGGGCCTCCAGTGCTGCATCCATCTGTTGAGACATCTCAGTCTGCATCCCCTCAATTCCCGGAGCCTTGTTTCTCACCAGTACCTTCAGTGCAGCTCGGACCTCTTCCCTCAGCACCATCGGTTCCTGATCATATGCCACCTCCTGAAACGGCTGAACGCTGACCAATTCTTTTTGGTATAGTGACTCTGTGTGTTCCTTCCATCTTCTCTGGATGCTTCCTGCATCGTTTAATATTTTCCCCATAGACGCCTTCAATATTGCAACTTGAGGCTTGATTTTTTTCTTTAGTTCTTTCAACTTGAGAAATGCGGAGTGTGTTCTTCCCTGTTAGTTTTCTATCTCCAGGTCTTTGCACATGTCATTACAATACTTTGTCTTCTTGAGCTGCCCTTTGAAATCTTCTGTTCAGCTGTTTTACTTCATTTCTTCTTTTTACCTTGGCTACTCAACATTCAAGAGCAAGTTTCAGAGTCTCTTCGGACATCCATTGTGGTCTTTTCTTTCTTTCCTGCCTTTTTAATGACGTCTTGTTTTTCATGTATGATGGACACATAGACCAAATGAATAAAATTGAAAGTCCAGAAATAAACCCACACATCTATGGTCAATTGATTTTTGACAAAGGCGCTCAGTCATTCAATAGGGAAAGAAGAGTCCCTTTATTAAACGATGTAGAAAAAACAGGATTTCCACATCCAAAAAAATGAAACAGGACTCATGTCTCACACCATCTACAAAAACAAATTCAAAACAGATTAAAGATCTAAATGTGCAAACTAAAACCATAATATCTCTATTGGTCCCATCACGTTTGGAGCAAACGAGAATGAAGAAAACCAAAGACACAAGGTAAATATTAGTCCAGAGGACTAAGGGGCCACCTGAACCACAGCCTCCACCAGCCTGAGCCTAGAAGAACTAGATGGTGCCTGGCCACCACCACCATGGACTGCTCTAATATGGATCATAATAGAGGGTCCTGAACAGAGCAGGACGAAAGTATAGAAACAAAATTTAAACTCACACACACAAAAAAAAAGACCAGACTTACTGGTCTGACAGAGACTAGAGAAACCCATGAGACTATGGCCTCTGGACAACCTGCTAACTCAGATCTGAAACCACTCCCGAAGTCCACTTTTCAGCCAAAGATTAGACAGGCTTATGAAACAAACAATAACACACGTGAGGAATGTGCTTCTTAATTCAGTCAAATATATGAGACCAAATGGGCAATACCTGCCTGAAAGCAAAGACGGGAAGGCAAGAAGAGACAGGAAAACTGGATGAACAAATAACACAACCCAGGGTGGAAAGGGAAAGGGGGAGAGTGCTCACATATTGCAGGGATTGCAACTCATGTCACAAAACAATTCATGTATAAACTTTTGAATACTAAACTAATTTGCACTATAAACTTGCATCTAAAACACAATAAAATAAAGAGATTGCCCCTCCCCCCCCCAAAAAAAATTCTTAGAAGAAAATGCTGGAGCAATGCTGTTGGGCCTAGCTTCTAACAATGGATTGATTATCTAATATAATACCAAAAGCACAAAGCCAAAGACAAAATAAACAGAATCTCATAAAAATGAAAACCTTCTGTTCATCAAAACACTTTACCAAAAAAGTGAAAATACCAACTAATGACTGGGAGAGTATCTTCAGAAACCATGTATCCAGTAAGAATCTAATAACTGAAATACACATAAAACTTGGACAATTTAACAACAAAAAGACAACCCGATCACAAAATGAGCAAAAGACTTGAATAGAAATTTCACAAGGACATTTCAATGGCCACAAACACATGGAAAGATGCTCACTATCATTAGCAATCAAAGAGATGCAAATAAAAAACCACAGCGAGATACCACTTTACACCCATTAGGATGGCTAAAAAAAAAACCCAGAAAATAACAAATGTTGGCAAGGATGTGGGAAGGTTGGAACCTTTATCCATTGCTGATGAGAATGCAAAATGGTACAGCGGTTGTGGGAAACACTGTGGTGGGTCCTAAAGAAGCTAAAAGTATAACCACCATATGACCCAGCAATTCTACTCCTAGGTCTTGTACACCAGCCTTCCTTGCAGCACTATTCACAATAACCAAAAGGTGGAAACAGCCTAACTGCCCATCGACAGACGGACGAATGAACAAAAGGTGGTACAGACATACAATGGACTACTACTCAGCCCGCAGAAGAAACAGTCTTGATACATGCTACAATATGGATGAAGCTTGGAGACATTACGCTGAATGAAATAAATCAATCAAAAAAGGACAAATATTTTATGACCTCACTTATATAAAAAGGCAAATGTATAGTGATCAAAGTTTATTAGTGGCTTCCCGGGGCAAGAGGGAGGGGGAAAGGAGGGTGGGTTAACAGTGACGAAAAATGCATTGATCAAGGGGTAGGGTTGCACAGTTAACTGCAATTGATGTCAGTAAGTTATATACGTGTAAAAAGTTGAATTGGCTAAAGTTGTGATACATATATATTTACAATGAAGACAAAAAAAAAAAAAAGTAATTGCTGAGGCGGCTTATGTACAACCAAAAGCCTCACGATATTTGGTTCCTTGGTTTGGAGGTTTAGGGTAATGGTTTCATGGGACATCCCAGTTAATTGGCCTAATAATGTGTTTAGCACTTCTGTTCTACCTCCTAGTTCGATGTGTAGTGCCTGGGGTCTTAAAAGCTTGCAAGGGACCATCCAAGCCATGACAATTGGTCTCTTCACCTGGAGCTAAAGAGGAAGAAGGAGAGTCAGGAATAAGAGGATAAGGAATGTACGGCTAATTGCCTCAATGAGCAGTGCCCTCTTTGCCATGAGACCAGAAGAACTGGATGATGCCTGGCTACCATTATTGAACATTTTGATAAAAGATTCTGTGAAAGAATCCAGACCAAAAGGGGGAAAATGCAAAACAATTTCAAATTTTCATGGACTCCATATTCTCTGGATGAAGACCTGAAAATACTGCCCTGAGATAATCTTTAAAATTTAAGCCAAAAATGTGTGATCTATGTGAGATCAAAGTGACAACAGCAACTCCAAAGATTACAGAGGAACTTTAGGGGGGCAGCGAGTTTATGTTAATCGGGGAAGAACAACTCAGAAGAGGAAGGTGAGAGTGGTCGCACAATTCGAAGAATGAATGTATCAGTGTCATTGAATTGTACATGTAGAAACTTGAACTGGTGTATGTTTTGCTGTGTATATTCTCAACAACAAAATTTAAAAAATTAAAATAAAAAAAAAGTTTGTTTTGTTTGGAGTTGAAGGGTGAATGGCCGTTTAGGGCAGGAATCTGGTTCTTGAGACAACCAGAAGCTACTGTAAAAGTAGGGGGTGAAAACTCAGGGGTGGTGGGATAAATCAGGATAGCATATGTTAACTTTTGTTTCATCTACTGTGTTCACAAATCGGGAATTTTCAAACAGAAACCCCAATTTCTGGACCTGGAAAAACTAGATCTGGCAACATAGTGCTCGAATTTCTATATAGCAACAACTGGATGGAATTGACGACCGTCCCCAGGAGAGCTGAGCTCACCACTTCCTATTGTCTTTCACTTCTCAAGGAACTTCTGTCAGGTCTTAGAGGCCTTTGTGTCTGAAATGCCTGGTCTGAAGCACACATATATATTATAGGAGTTCTGCACATTTGAAAATGATCACTGAACATTCCATTAGTTTTAGGGATTGCTGGTCACTAATGCCCGTGACTTTGGCACAGCCAGGCATTCCATTGCACTGTTTTACATAGAGCTTTTTCCATGATGAATTTAATAATTTAAGATATATTTACCCACCTGTAATTGTTTATTTACTACCACCAATATTATTTGCAAACATGGGCGATTCCTAACTAATATCTTCTCTAACGCTATAGGTGTAATAGCTGCCTTTAGGTATTATTTCCTAGATACAGAAGAAATGGTACATTTCCATCCATATTCTAAAGGGTGTATATATATATATATATTTACGTGTTTTTAAAATAAAATTTAAACAATCATTATCATTATCAAATGCTAAATCAGCAATTAGAAAATACAACTGCCACAGTTTATTCCTATAAAAAATACAAAATTAAAATGTAAACAAAAGGATGAATGACTCAAGCATAATAGTAATGGCTAACACTCACTGACTACTTACTTTGAATCAATCTCTGTGCTTACGGCCTCCCAGCATTATTCTAACAAAGATCCTATGGAGATATCAGGTACCCATTTTAAGTTTGAGGAAAAACAGAGATAAACAAATTAAGTAACTTGCCCAAGGTCACTTAGGTAGTAACTGGTAGAGGTAGCATTAAAATCACATTGTTAGTTGCCATTGTTTCCGACTCGTCTGACCCCATGTACGACAGAACAAAATGTTGGGTCCTGGGCCATTTTCATGATCATAGATTATGCAGGAGTCCATTTCTCCGAGCACTGTGTATATTGAGTGCCTTCCAAACTAGGGAGCTCATCTTCTGGCACTATATTGGACAATGTCCTGTTGTGATCCATAGGCCTTTCACTGGCTAATTTTCAGATCACCAGACCTTTCTTCCTAGTCTGTCTTAGTCTGGACGAGCTGCTGAAACCTATCCACCATGGGTTGGTGTTTGAAATACCAGTGACGTAATTTCCAGCATCACAGCAATATGCAAGCCAGCACAGTATGACAAACTGTCAGTCAGACATTTTAGTCCAAAAAATGAATAAAACAACACTCCCTTCCTCCCCCAAATCAAAGAATAAAGCCATCATAAAACCACAGGATTGGAACATTTTACAGTAAGACAGAATCTTAGTGATCTGATCCAACTCCTTTGTTTTACAGATGAGGAAGCAGGTCAGAGAGGTTCCATTCTTCGCCCAAAGGTCAAACACTCATTGATTACTTACGCTGAACCACTCTCTGGGCTTCCAGCATCCCAGCATTATCCTTACAAAAACCCCATGAAGGTAACAGGTCCCTGTTTTAAGGGAGTTACCGCAGGGCCAGGCCAGGCAGCCCCAAGTCTGACTCTCAGCTTGGTGTTCTTCCCCCACACGCCAACGCAAGAAGTTTACCACACAGTCTGCTTCCAGGTTCTATTGCTGGACACACCTCTCCATTTTCAGGCAATTCTATATAAGATGGAGGAAACTTTCTCTGCTTCTGTTTTTATTCCTTATGCCCTTATTACAGTCCAAATGGACTTGAAGTTGACATCTGCAAGCAGACACACTGACAGGCCCCTGGTCACTTAAATGACATCCTTTACATAAAGCAAGGGCAGAGCAGTACTGGCACTGAAATTAACTTTCATTTCTAATTCCTTATAATGAACTTTTATAAATTTCTTCCTTGTGTAAAGACAAATTGAAAATTGATGTTGGCATTGCATATTCATCACATAATAAAAAATAAATTTTTGCTTTTAAAATAAGCAAAAAAAAAAGGATGCAGAATTACTAAGTTATGAACATTGCTAATTTGAAACAGAAACCAGGCCTTCATTAAAATTGTCAAATTCCTTCTGCTTCTCCTCTGAATGGCCGTCTGTCCTGCTGCAAGTGATGAAGTCATCACCACCCAGTGCTGGGACAACATTCCATCCCCCTTGGCGATCTCTCCTTCTCCACAGAACACAAGTGTGATGTAATCAATTATGTAATAACCTCCAGGCCAACCAGGCCTAATCAGGTCTGTAAGCAAGTAGTAAATCACCTTTTAAAAATTACCTAAAATATATAAGTCAATCAGTTACTTGGAATATCCATTTAGTAATTACTCAAATGAGAAACACCTGTGGAAAAACAGCTTTTGATTTTAATAATTCATTCTTATTTGGATTTTTCAGAGGATTTTAACTGTATTTTCAAATCAAATTTCACATACAATATTCGCCTTCCAAGATTTCATGGGAGATTCACATTTTTAATAAAACAAAGCTCCAAATTCCACTAAATGGAGAGGAAAGTTCCCCACTATTTTAATACACTGACATGAATTTTTTCAAAGTTTTGACAATTACCACCTTTGGTATTGAAGAGCTTTGTTAAAAACCATAAAAGATGAAACAGCTGGGGATTGCTATTCACTCTAGTTTTCTTTTTAAAGGAAATGCAATTACTGTAGAGGTAACCCCTTATTTAAATCAAAGTTGTATAACCTTCAAATTAACATGACAAAGATTTTCTTAAGGCCTCTTTAAATTCCCCAAACGTCTTGATGGCAGTGCCATGAGCCTTCTGGCAGTCAGCAGTTGCACTCTTTATTGCTTGAACAGAAGGCCTGTGTCACCATCTAACTAGTCGCTCTGAGCCTTGTAAGATGCACCAAGCTCCATTCCCACTGTCGTCAAGTCAATTGCTACTCATAGCAACTCTATAGGACAAAGTAGAACTGTCCATTGGGCTTCCAAGGCTATAAATCTTTATGCAAGCAGACTGCCACATCTTTCCCCTGCAGAGTGGCTGATAAGTTTGAACCACCGACCTCTTGGTTAGCAGCCGAGTGCTTAACCACTGCACCACCAGGGCTCCTTGTAAGCTGCACACTGTCCAATGATTCTTTTCGGGGAGCTCTAGGTTCTACTCACCTATCACTCTGCCACAAGCTCCACATTAAAGACATGAAGGATTCCAAGTTAAGGCTTTGTCCTGCCAAGAGCTTAGGTAGGCCTTGGAGCTTGGGAATGCCCCATTGGGACTGCCATGGTGGGGAGGGGCTGTTGCTGAGGTCACTGTGTCACCTTGCTGACATTGCTCCTAGAGCAGGGGAGCCGCAGGCTCACTCCTTAGGTGCCAATAATGCCTTCGGGTGCTCTCAATTTTCACTTCAATCCTTTTTACAGTCTTATAGGAACCAACTGAGAGGCACTTCCTTGCTCACTTGTTCCCATCTCATATCCAGTACAGGAAACCCTTCTGCAAACCCCAGACAAGAAGCATCCTGTTTTTTGCTTGGGCATTTCCAGGAGCTGGAAACTTACTCCACTCTAGGAAAGACATCCCAACTCAGGGTGACAGTTCTTTAAACTGAAATCACTATAATTTCCACCTTTTGACCCTAGAGCTGCTTATTGGAATTACACGCAGAATGAGGTTCTTCCCCTCTCATTTCAGTCAACATTGAAGATTAAGATTTTCATGGACTCCTAGAGTTTTAAGGCCAAAGGGAAACTCAGAGATTCTTTCAGTCCCCTCCATCAGCCCAGATGGGTGAAGTGACTTGCCCAGGCCGTATAACTAGTTAGAAGCGTTGAGCTCATCTTTGCTATTTCTTCCTTTATTGGCTGAACAATGCAATGTCTACTTCCTTTCACATTTATACTCAATCTACTTGCACTCCTATTTTGTCCAGCCCTTTCACTTCCCCTCAGGGTTTTACTATTCTAACTTTACCTTGCATCATTAGTGGAAATGACTGCAATTACATTAACACTGTAATATGGAAACACTTGTTTATCAACATTTTATATGCTTTATTGAAAGTTGACAAGTGCAACACTTAAATACAGTGACACCTTACAACTGTGTAGAGAACATGCACAAAAACATATGCATATAACTACTATACAGGTAATATGCAGAAACTCCTACTGGGAAATTCTTTTCATTAGCTAGAACTGATCATTTTTTCAAAGTATTCAACCAGCTCAATCAAAAGACTTCAGCAAACAGGGATTTACTTCAGGATATCCAGCAGCTAGAAGATTTCAGATTACACAAAGAGACTAACTGTGCCAAGTCTTTCAATTTCTTTAGGTGTGGTTTTCTTCATGTAGTGTTTTACATGTAGATCCAGATATAAAAGACAATCCACACCTCTTCAGACAGCCAATGAAACATTTAAATTTCAATCTGTACAACCTAAATAGTAGTTACAGTCCTCTATTGTACAAAATAGTTATACTACATACACAAATATACAATAAGCAAAACAACCTTCATGGTAAAGATAGCTTAGGTCCCAGCTACCTGTCACCATTCAGTCACTCTAATAGCTATGTGTCATTCACTGTTTCAGAAAGAGGCACAGGACTATTGTTGTTTATGGATTTTGATGACAGGAGTCAATTTGTACAATGAACTGTATGCCCCCTCAGTATAGGTGAGACTATACAGTCTTTAACCTCCCTTTCAAGTGCCTCCTGGGGGGAGAAGAGGAGAGAGGCCAGTCCACGTGGAACTCCACTGCTTCATAACCCCATGGATTAAACTACTTGCAAGCAGGAGAGAACTCTTGAAGTGGGGGGTGGGGAGCTGGGCAGGGATGGAAAGGCACACAGCTCCTCAGCATGAATCAAACCATTTTTCAGGTATCTGCCAAGCTGCATAAGGTCCCAGTATATCCATGCTCATTCTCTCATTATCCTTCAATTCACCCAACCAGGAAACTTCTTCAAGCCAAAAGCATGTGAGTGTTTAATACTGGGGAAAAAATAAAAAAAGAGAATGGCGTATGTCAGTCTCACGTCTCTTTTGCAGCGAGCAATGAAATGGGTGACTGTGGAGGCGGATTCCCGCTAGTACATCTTCTCCGGTCCGGTCGGTTCAGTTCAGACGGCGGCGTCAGCCAGTTCTGCGGGGGCACAGGGGGCTATGCGGTGGGTCCTGAGCCCTGGGACGCTGGCTGGGCAGGGGGCTGTGTGGTCCCCTGTGGCTGCGAGGTGGCAGGGGGAGAGCCAGTCTGCAGCTGGGCCTGAAACTGGGCAAGCTGCTCAGGACTGGCTAGCGTCTTCAGCAGATTGTTCTCCTGCTCCAGCTGGGAATTTTTCTCTATGAGTTCTTTGATCTGCTCTTTGAGAACCTCCACTTCCTCTCTCACGGCATACATCAAATGGCTTTTTACCAGATCCTGAAAAAGGGAGAGAAAAACAAGGCTTAACTCACTATTTACTATTCTCCTGACTCTAGACATCTAAAGCATTGTTTTGCCTGCCTCTCCCTAACCATTTACACATCCTGCCTTTAAAGTTCAGGAAGCGGCATTTGGGTTCATCTACTGAGTACAACCACGACTGCATGATACTTAAGTTTAATGTATAAATGATCGAGTTTCTTAAAAGTCTATGCCTTCTCTAGAGACGTTAGACAGGTATGCACCGTCCGGTTTCCTGTTGGAGATGGCCAAGCGTGCCGAGCGCTCCAGCCTCGGGGCCCCGCGCCTCCCGACCCGAGCGTGGCCAGCCTGCCGCCCCAGTCCGTCAGTCCCTGCCGCCCGGAGCCGCCTCCCTCGGCACCAGCTGCAGCCAGTTCCTACCGAGCCTGTTGCCGCATTTTCCTCCCTCCACCCCCACAGCATTTGCGTGATTAAGCTGACATCACAGAAACCTGGGCAGACCTCGCAGCCAATGGGGGCCCGAGTTATTTATAGCTCCGAATTAAAGGTTCGGAGTTTGCCTAGCAACAGTGGGCAGAGAATCCCGTGAGAAGAGCCACAGGCGCTGCTCCAATAACAAAGAACAGCCAAGGCGGAAATAAAAAATAGGAGAAATCCAGGCAGAGGCTGAGAAAACAAAACTTTTCTCCGATTCTCCTTTATTGTGCGGCAGCCTGCGGCCCTGGGGGTCCGTTTGTGCAGGTCTAGAAGGCCCCTCCCCTGAGCGCCCCACTTCTGGGCTCCTCCCGGCGCCCCCGACCACCGGCCAAGCCGTCGGCTCCCCGTACAGTCACATTGCCGGAGACGCGCCCGCGGCCGGTGGAGGCCGACGGCCGCAATCCCCTCTCCATTCCCGGGCCCAAGGGGACACCTCCGCGCAACCCTACAGGGAAGGAGAACATTCCATGCCCTCAGGGCCCCTTTCTCCTTCCACGGCAGCCGTGGGATGTGGCTTTATGCTGGTGAAAGGGAGACAGCGCCGGCATTTCTCAATGTATGAAGAGCAGTCCCCATCAGCTTAACTTATGGATGCACGGGTTCCAACCCGAGACACCTCGCTTTTAGTGCTGTGCCCACATTTTGTACGAAATCATCTTAAATCGGTACATACCATAGCTTGCTCGATTTTGTTGTCAATAGCTACCACACTTGCACCAGAGGAGCTGGAAAAGAGGGGAAAAGATCATGGATGAATGGAATTCATCTTAAACATCCAAGGTAAAAACAGAATCTCCCAGTTCTGTGATGTTACCAGCACCATTTTTTGAACATTCTTTAACGGTATGTAAGTAACAGATCACGACCACCACCAGCCACTCTCTGACTAACGAATATCCAGACATTTCCCTACTTCAGCGAGCCACAAAGGACTAAATTACATAACGTGGTAAAAGCCGGTTCTCTGCCCAGACCTGCGGAGAGGCTATTCTGAACACATCGCAAAGCAACATCCATGTCACTTGTAGTCTCTCAGCAATGGACAAAGGAATTCCCCTGGCTAGCTTTCACCTGCATTATTACAAATCTCTCACTCGTAAATTTAAAGGAACTATCTCAGCCGACATTTACCTATTGTCAAGTCTCACAGATGCGTTTTCAGTCCCCAGCAAGGATGACAAGAAAGAGATTGAAAAATGTCTCAGTTGGTAAACTCCTAGATCCATCGCCACTGGTCTACACCATTGGGATTTCATGCAATTGCAGCCAAAAACACCCTCGCGGAAAAAAAAAAAAAAAAGGGAACACCTGCAGCCTTGTTTGAGCTAGATAAAATCGTCTAGCTTTCTGCAGCCCAGAAACAGAAATCGCCAGCCCTAATTTAAGGAGACCCGGCTTCTAGGGCTTGGCGATCCCGGGGAGATGCGGATCCCACGGCTGTGCGAGTAAGCCGGCAGGTCTGCAGCCCAGCTCCACTGCTATAGACCAGGTCTCCCAGTCTTCGTGCAAAATATATGCCGGGAGGAGCCGCGGCGATTGGCCGGCACGCCGTTGGACCCGCCTCTCCGCCCTCCCCCGCCCTCCTCCCGCTTACCCGCCTTCCCCGCTCCCCGCCCCCATCTCCCGATCCCGCTCCTCGGGTGGGCTGGCTCAGGCCGCGCTCGGTGGGCTCGGGTGCGGGGCAGCCCGGGGCTTCCACGGTTCCTCCGAACGCTGGGCGAGCGCTTCGGCACAAAATGTCAAGGGTCCCTGAAAAAATACGATCGGGGCCTCGCACGTGCTTACGTTTAAGGAAGTCAGACCCCGTCCCGGAGCTGGCTGTCCCCGCGGCTGCAGAACGGCGGGAGCTTCCTATTTGCAACTAGACCCGTCTGCGCTACTGGGCATGCCCAGTCCCACCGCCAAAGACTAGCAGGAGCTCGAGTGTCTGGATTTCAATCATCTGGTATCTTCCAGGCAGCAGTAATGGGAGGGTTTTATAGCAGGGTTTACTTTTAAGGATAACAACCGTACTGTACTAACACTTTTATTTTTTTAAGCCGGGGGTTTTAGAGGGAAAAATCATATTTGCAATTTGAGAGATAATAGCTTTCCATGAATTTATCAATTACTTGTAGAAGCAAAACAAAAAACATCATATATTCTTTGCTAGGCATATATAAATTGAGTCAAAAAGGGATCCACTGGATGAAATCGGGTCCTCAAATTGTCCCCAGTGCTATAAACATTAAAATTGCACACACACAGCCCTATGAATGCTTTCTCACCGGTAATTAAATATGACTTCTTCCATCCATTGCTAGGAAAGTCAAGTCCACAGGCTGAACCCTATATAGCCTTATTTTCAGTAAGTCCCGAAGGCAAGCTTTTGAAAGTGGGAATTCCACCAAGACTCAATCCTATGAAACTCCTCATCTTACATCAGAGAGATTGAAAATTACTTATTGTAAACCGTATACAAAACACAGTTCCTTGAAGTTAGTCTTCTTGCCCATTCACAGTGTCCAGAACCAGTAGAAAAAGGAATTTACCGGTGGTTAAAAATTTTTTTTTTTTTTAAATAGCTAAGTGATCAACAGATGCAGCTAAGCGTTCCCTTCTCCGTTTCACCCTCAGGGCCACACTGACCAAATAATTCCCTTCTCCCAACCAAAATCAAGAGATTGAATGGAGTGTAAAATAGCCTGACCCCTTACAAAATTTCCTTTATTAATTTAAAATATTTGCAAGGACAATTTAATTGAGGTTATACTTTAATATACTATAAATCTAAGGCCTAAAGTTTGCTTGATTATAGTAGGTTATAAACGGTTTGCGAGTCAGTATTTTTAGGCAGGCATATTTAACCTCTACAATACTGCCCTCTAATGGCAGGATACTATAAAAACAAGCAAAAATCTACAAAGTCCTAGGGGAGGCTTCTCTAACCTATCAACGTGTATGCCATGGCAAACAGTTCCAATATAAAATTTGATCATAGAATACATATATTCTATTTATGTATATATAATTCTCATTCTCTCCCTCTTCCTCTCTCTGTCTCAGCATCCTTTCCTAAAATTGCCATCAGAGCCTTTGGACATTCTTTTAAATTGACCCAGTGCTGGCAGAGTCCATCTGGTTTTAGAAACTGTCCAAAGTGATTAGGGACCAAAACTGTTGGATGTAGACGATAAAGAGTCATTCTCTCTTGGGCCAACACACCAAAGTGGGACTGACTATAAAGTGATAACATTCTTTTTCACTGTAAGTTTCTTATTACTCCCCCAAATTTAAGGCTTTACTTTTAAGTAACAAATATTTGTTAGCATACTTATGATTTACAAAACATTTTTAATATATATTATCTCATATGGTACAAATTTCTTTAAGAAAGACACCCATTTTCAGGAAAGGAAACAGACAGTAAGTGGAAGCTTAAAAAATCGTAATTATTTGGAAAGTAGGCATGTGGTCCCCTGTATCAGTGCTAAACAGAATTATCTATTATTAACTACATGATAATTTTTATATTTTAAAAACGTAAAGTTGTGACTAAAACCAAATGTATGATTAAGTCCACTTACATATTTTAACTGAATGCCAACTCCATAGGAAACATTTTAAAGAAAGCATCACTTTAAGGTATAGAAAGAGCTTTGAAAACCAAAAACTCTGAGGTCATATGAAAAAAAGAATTTTAAATGACTAGCTGGAGTTTAGGAAGATTACAGACAGTCCCTGGTCAGGACCTTGAGTTTGTGGCAGGTCGGAACAGGTGCGGAGGGTTCTTCCTTAGCATTACAGCCTTACTTTCATGTAAGAAAAGGCTCAGGAAGCCTTTTCAGTGATTTAAAAGCTGCATGTGCAGCAAGTGAAGGTCGCTGTGACGAAGAATTGGTTGCCAGTAGGGGCTGGTTCAGTCCTTTCCAAGTGAGGGCAGATTTGCATAATATTACAGGGTAAGCACGAGTTGTAAGTCAGAAGTTCATAACCCAGGGACTGCCCATACTGAATTCACTGAGTTTTACTGATTTATGCTGTTCTTCAGCACAGAAAGACAGAAGCTGGTTGGGTTTTTATATTTGAAACATTTCAACTACTCATCCATTGTATTAAGCCACAGAAGCAAACAGAAGCAACCACAGTCTATTTAATGCATTTCCCTGCTGAAGGACATTGGGGTCATCTCCAGTGCTTTTACTATTTTAAATAAAATGGCAAGAAACATCCTTGTACATACATTCTTGACACTCGTGTCTGTATTTCTGGAGAATTTGCTGGATCAAAGGATATGTAACCAAAAAAAAAAAAGATTGGAAATATAGCCCTAGGTTATGTGCTACCTTCTTCAAAACTGGGATTTTATATCAAAACTGAAAAGACATAATTTAAAAAAAGTAGGCAAAGGAAATGGAGGAAAGTGCCATAGGAAAAACCCTTGGGTCAGAAATGTCTGAGGCACAAATGACTGGAATTACTTTCAAATGTTCTTCTATTTGCAAGACAAAACATCTACTTGTCAAGTGTCCATGAAGACTTGCTGAAAGGAGGGAAAACACTACAATGCCACCAGAAAAGACCCCCAAAGGATGGATGATGTTCAGGGCACTTGACCACGATCAGGAGGTCTCACTTAGGTGGGAAACCTGCAGTACAGGAAACAGCCTGGACAGTCCCCATTTGGGTGAAAACAGCTCTTTAACTAGAGCTTTTTGTTGTTGTTGTTGGCTGCCCTGGAGTCGCCCCAACTCATGGCAACCCCACGTGCAACGGAAAGAAACGCTGCCTGGTCCTGGCCGCCGCCCCCCCCCCCCCCCCCCCCGCCGCCGCATGATTGGTTTCGGATCAGAGCTTTGTGATCCGTAAGGTTTTCATTAACTCCAGATATATTTGAAAGTGAAATTGGAGCGCCCTTTTTTTTTTTTTTGTCTAAGACTAACCCTACTTGGCTTCTAGTTCAGTCACCTCTGCTTACTGGTAGTAAGCACACTACAACAGGGGGAAGGGGCAGGGCAGGGGCAGGGCCTGTGTGTTTCCAATTCAGCAGCACATACCTTTCTTCCACACTTGTGCTGACTTGGCCAACAGAGGCACGGTTGGGAATCGACCAGTCATACAGGATGACCTATTACTGCCCCTGTCCAAACTCCTTGCAAATTTAAAGTGACTGCCAGGGGAGAGGCACGTTACGCTGCACCTAACCAAAGCATAGCTGTCTAGGGACTCTCAGGCCACTTCTGCTTTTCTAGCTCAGTCTCACTAGGCACTGAGCGCAGGGATGCCAGATTTAGCAGATAAAAATACAGCACTCCGAGTTAGCTGTGAACTTCAGGAAACAGCAAATAATGTATTAGTATGAGTATGCTTCATGCAATATTGGCTGTTTATCTGAAATCAAATTAACTGGGCACCCTGGAGCATAATACACATTAATGAACAAAATCCACCCATGGGTAATAGGATAAAATGATGTTTCTTGAAAGGGTTGACATTGCCAATCAAGAGTGCCTGGGAATATTTCAATGATTTTCCTGAATAAGGCAATGTAGTAGATGTTAACAATATTTTGAGCCCTTTTCTCCCAGATTGATATGGCTGGTCCTATAATGTAAGCAACGAAGTCCTCGTTAGGCTATTAATTCTAAAAAGTGAAGTTTGATCTTTGGACAAACACAATAGTGCTGGTAAGAAATACACCTGCGGTAAAGCTACAAGTTCATCAGAGGTGTTATTTAGAAAAACAAGAGCAGTGAGAGGCCTTCTTAAATAAGACACATGTTTGAGCCCCACATACTGTCAGAACAAGAAGCAATGACAAAGAAATCAAATGAAGAAAAAGCTGTTACATTCAAGCGTATTTTAAATTTCACTGATTTACACAGAAAGACTGGAAGATAAAGTTGAGAAAATCTTCCGAAAAGTAGAAAAGAAAAAAAGATGGACATTGGGAGATAAAAGGTAAGAGACTTAAAGGACAAATCTAAGAAGTCAAATATCAAAATAGTACGAGTTTCGAAAACAGAGAACAGAAAACAAGAAACAATTTAAGATTTTTTTCCAGAACTAAAGGGCACAAGTTCTCCAGATTAAAAGAGATGACCAGATGCCCAACAAAATGAATTTAAAAAGCCCTACACCAAAGCCCACCACCACGAAACTTGAGACCACTAAGGATCTAGAGAAAATCCTAAAAGCTTCCAAAGAGGAAAAAAAAAAAGTTGTGAAGAACTAGCATCAGGATGGTTTTGTTGGTGGCCAGAATATAATCGAGAAAATGTCTTTAAAATTCCAAGAAAAAAATTTTTATCTAGAATTCTATACTTGCCAAACCATCTACCATTGAGTGTAAAGCATAGAATAAAAACATTTTCAGGTATTTCTGCAACCAAAATTGAGGAGTGAATCAATGAAAGGAAGACTTGAGAAATAAGAAACAGGGACTCAAACACTGGCAAGGAGGGCAGAGAATCAGCAGCATGATGGTGAAGGGAACTCTCAGCTGCCAGACAAGCCTAAGCAGCAACTGGTCTGTAATGGTGCAGGAAGATGGAGGACTTTGGGAGGGAAAGCTTTAGGGAAGGGGGGAAGGAGAGAATAGACGGACTATCGGATGCATCTGACCATTTGCAGGGGTTTAGAGGGAGCTAAAGGAGCCTGAGTAGCACAAACAGCTAAACACTCGGCTGCTAACCTAAAGGCTGGCAGTTCAAACCTACCACCTGGTGGTGCTGTGTAAGAGAGACCTGGTGATCTGCTTCCACAAAGATTACAGGCAAGAAAACTTCATGGAGCAGTTCTACTCTGTAACACAGGGGTTGCCATGAATCTGAATCGATTCGACAGCAACGGGTTTGGGTTTTTTGGATTTTTTTTTTTTTTACCCTGGTGGCATACTGCTTAAGAGCTACGACTCCTAACCCAAAGGTCACCAGTTCAAATTCACCAGTCGCTCCTTGGAAACCCTACAGGGTAGTTCTACTCTGTCCTATAGGGTTCCTGTGAGTCAGAACTGAAGTCAGTGTATTTTGTTGTTACAGATAGGTATGAGATGCCCTGGTGGCACAGTGGTTAAAGTGCTCGGCTGCTAATCAAAAGGTTGGCAGTTAGAATCCACCATCCATCTGGAGAAAGATGTGGCAGTCTGTTTCCGCAAAGATTTACAGCCATGGAAACACTATGGGGCAGTTCTACTCTGTCCTGTAGGGTCTCTATGAGTTGGAATCAACTTGACAGTAGTGGGCTTGGAATGATAGATATAGGACAGATCTAATGATGCAGTTAAAAAAGTTAAAAGACAGTTTTCCAGGAAACAATACAAAGAAAAAAAGATAAGTTCTTAAAACTTATATGATTATATTAAATTTTAAAATATTTATTGATTTAACTTTAATAATTTAACTTTATTGGAAGAAAATGTATACTAGGAATAGTTTAAAAGTGCTAAATCCTAATCTGTTACAACTTGAGTAAATAACATCTAAAATTGAAAAAGTAAGAAATAAAAAAGCAGTACAAATATACCCACCCCGGTGCCATCGAGTCGATTCCAACTCATAGCAACCCTACAGGACAGAGTAGAACTGCCCCATAGAGTTTCCACGGAGTGCCTGGCAGATTCGAACTGCTGACTCTTTGGTTAGCAGCCGTAGCACTTAACCACTATGCCACCAGGCTTTCCAGTACAAATATATTAAATAAAAATGTGGAGGTAAATATGAGAAAAAACATAACTAAAAGTTAAAAGTGACTGCCTCTGAGGAATAGATTTTTGGGGGAGTGAAAAAGGGAACTGCTAATTTTTTCTATTCATTTTATTAGATCTTTATGTATGTTCATGTATTATTTTGATTAAAAAGATTTTAAAGTAATAGATGAGAAGTGTACTCAGAGAGCAATCTGCAGAGGTTCCCCCGTCCCCCAGGTTTCAGCTGAGTACTTATCAACTCTATTTGATCTTTATGTATGTTTATGTATTATTTTGATTAAGAAGATTTTAAAGTAATAGATGAAAAGGGTACTCAGAGAGCAATCTGCAGAGGTCCCCCATCCCCCAGGTTTCAGCTGAGTACTTATCAACTCATGCATGTGAGGAAACTGTTGAGGCTGGGAAAAAAACACCCAAAAGAAGCAGGCAGAACAATTTTCAGAAATCACACATGGTTGGGAATAGTCAGTGCTACCACCAGTCTGAATGGAAAAGCCTCATAATACACAGGATACCTGGTACTCAGAAAGATATTGCCTAAAACCAAAAAAACCAAACCTGTTGCCGTTGAGTCAATTCTGACTCATAGCTGCCCTATAAGACAGAGTAGAAATGCCCTACAGGGTTTCTGAGGAATGGCTAGTGGATTCAAACTGCTGACTTTTTGGTTAGGAGCCAAACACTTAATCACTACGCCACCAGGGTCCCAGATATTGATCAAGGAGTGAGGAAAAATTAACCTAGACTGAAAGGTGGTTTGATCCCATGTAAAGCAACTTAAAGGAATCCTTGAAAGGATCAAACTGTTTGCATATAACTTAATGTAGTCCCAAAACAAAGCTCAAGGATATTCAATAAAACATATCTAATTCTCAGTAATTCACAATGTCTGGTATCCAATAAAAAAATTAAAGATAACAGTCTTACAGCAAATATGATAACAATGTATGGGAGAGCTATGTTGTTGTTGTGTGCCGTTGAGTGGACTCCTACTCTTAGTAACCCCATGTGACAGAGTAGAACTGCCTCATGCTGGTTTCCTTGGCTGTAATCTTTACAGACGCAGATTGCTCTGGTGGCACAGTGGGTGAGAGCTCAGCTGCAAACTGAAAGGCTGGTGGTTAGAATCCACCAGCAGCTTCTTGGGAGAAAAGACCTGGCAACGCGCTCCCATAAAGATTTGCAGCCTACAAAACACTATGAGGCAGTTCTACTCTGTCCTATAGGGTCACTATAAGTCAGATTTGACTCGACGGCACACAACAGTACAGTATAAGAAAAATGTATGACAAAAACAGAACAAAGGGTATGAGGGGAGAAGGAAAGTATACTTTGTAAGGTTCTTATATTACTTGAAAGTAGATTGTGAAAAGTTAAAGACGTACATATTACAAACTCTGAGCAACTAAAATAATACAAAGAATTACAGCTAACAACCTAACAAAGGAGGTAAAATGGAATCATAAGAAAATATACAATCTAAAAGAAGGCAGAATAAGAGGAAAGGTAGAATAAGGAATAGAATAAAAACTAAAGAGCAAAATGGTAGATTTAAATCCAATAATAATTTTTAAAAATCACATTAAATGTAAATAGCCTGAATTAAGCACTTAAAAAGCAGAGATTGTCAGAAGGGATTTAAAAAAAAAGCAAGACCCAACTATATGCTCCCTACAAGAAACAACCTTTAAGTATAAAGTCACAAATAGGTCAAATGAGAGGATGAAAAAAAGATATGCCATGTTAGCAAAAATCGAAAGCGACTACATAAATAAGACAAGATTAAAGAGCAAACAATATTACCAGGAATACAGGTCATTTCATAATGATAAAGGGTCAGCTCATCAAGAGGTCATAAAAATCCTAAATGTTTATGCACCTAATAATAGAGCTTCAAATATATGAAGGAAAAACTGAGAGAGCTGCAATGAGAAATAGAAAAATCCACAATTATAGTTAGAGATTTCAACAACCCTCTCTTAATAATTAAAAGAACAGATAAACAGAATATAAGTAAGGATACAGAACATTTGAATAACACTGTCAACCATTTGACCTAACTGATATTTGTAAGCATTCCATACAACACCACAATACACATTCTTTTTAAGTACACATGGAATGTTTACCAAGATAAACCATATTCTGAGCCTTAAAACAAGTCTTAATAAATTTAAAAAGTTTCAAAGCATACAAAGTGTGATGGTTAAGGTTGTGTATCAACTTGGCTGGGCCATGATTCTCAATGGTTTGGCAGTTATGTAATGATGTAGTTTGGCAGTTATATAATGATGTAGTCATCGTCCATGATGTGACCAGCCAATCAGTTTTCAGGGAAGTTTCCTTGGGGGTGTGGCCTCCATCCAATATATGTATGGACGTTCTGGCAAAGCTTGCTTGCTTGCTCAGGATCCTGGATCTGGCTCGTCATCATATGACCTCTGGTTCTTGGGATGTGGGCCAACAGCCTGCCATCTGACCTGCTGATCTTGGGTTCGTCAGCCCCTACAACTACTTGAGTCAGGAGAAGCTTCCAGCCTTACACCTGACCCACTGACTTGGGACTCACCAGGCTCTACAACTGTGTGAGCCATTTCCTTGAGATAAATCTCTCTCTCTCTCTTTCCTTCGCTCTCTCTACACACTTCACTGGTTTTACTTCTCTAGAGAACCTAGCCTAAGACACAAAGTATGTCCTCTGATCACAATGGAATTAAATTAGACATCAATAACATAATTATCTGGAAAATCTCTAATTATCTGGAAACAAAATAGCACACTAAATAACTCATGGTTCAAAGAAGTAATCAAAAGGGAAATTAGAAAGTATTTTGAGCCAAATTAAAATAAAAACATGATACATCAAAACTTACTTAAATAAATTTAACAGCTTAGATGAAATGGACAAATTCCTAAAAAGACATAAACTACCAAAGCTCACTCAAGAAATAAATAACCTGAAGAGTCCTATATCTATTAAAGAAATCAAATTCGTAGTTTAAATAATCTTCCTATAAAGAAAACCTCAGGCCCTGATGGTTTTACTGGTGAATACCACTAAACGTTTAAGGAAAAAATAATACTAATTCTGCAAAAACTTTCTGGAAAACTGAAGAGGTGGAAACATTTCTACACTCACTCTACATAGCCAGCAAGTATTACTCTAATACCATAACCAAAAAGATTACAAAAAGAAAGTAAAGACTAAAGAAAAAGGAAACTATAGACCAATAGCCCTCATGAACATTGATGTAAAAATTCTTAACAAAATTTTAACAAATATAATACAACATATATCAAAAGGTTATTATACATGACCAAGTAGTGTTTACCATGGGAATGCAAGGTTGGGTCAACATTCAAAAAATCAATCGATGTAATTTACCCTATCAATAGACTTAAATAAATATGTATGTATATATACACATGCACCTGGGGGTTTATACAGAGACCATCTCAACAGATGCAGAAAAAACATTTGAAAAAACTCAACACCCATTCATGATTAAAAACTTTCAAGAAAATGGGAATTGACAGCAACTTCCTCAACTTGGTAAAGGGCATCTACAAAAAATCTTCAGATTACATCACACTTAATAGTTAAAAATTTAATACTTTCCTCCTAAGACTGAAAACAAGGCAAGAATGCCCACTTGCAGCACTCCTATTCAACATCATACTGGAGGTAATGGCCAGTGCGATAAGGGAAGAAAAAGAAAGAAAAGGGATCTAGGTTGGGAAAAAAAAAAAAAAGATATAAAACTCTCTCTATTCATGGGTAGGAAACCCTGCTGGTGTTGTGGTTAAGTGCTAAGGCTGCTAACCAAAAGTCAGGCAGTTTCAGTCTACCAGGCGCTCCTTGGAAACTCTATGGGGCAGTTCTACTCTGTCCTATAGGGCCACTATGAGTTGGGATCGACTCGATGGCAATGGGTTTGGTTTGATTTATTTATGGAGGTCATGATTGCTAAGTAGAAAATCCCAAAGAATCCACAAATAAACTATTGGAATTAACAAGAAGTAATTTATCAAGATCACAAAATGTGTTAATTATATAAAAATCAATTATATTTCTATGTATTAGCAATAAACAATAAAAAATTCAATTTTCAAAAAGTTCCGTTTATAATAGCAAAAAAATGAGATAGGTATGAATCTACAAAATATGTATAAAATCTATACCCTGAAATTTGCAAAGCAATGATGAAAGAAATCAGAAAGATGTAGTAAATGAAGAGATATACCATGTTTGTGAACTGAAAGACTCGATATTGTTAAGATGTCAGTCCCTCCTTTCCACT
The DNA here is from genome assembly GCF_030014295.1 of Loxodonta africana. Lineage (NCBI taxonomy): Eukaryota > Metazoa > Chordata > Mammalia > Proboscidea > Elephantidae > Loxodonta > Loxodonta africana. The sequence continues at coordinate 63,742,764 of NC_087358.1, forward strand.
ACTGATGTATAGATCCAATACAGTTCCAATCAAAATTTCAGAAGAATTTTTTGTAGAAATTGGCAAACTGATTCTAATATTTATATGTAAAAGCAAAGGAACTGGAACAACAAAGCCAATTTTGAGAAAAACAAAAAAAGAACAACATTGGAGGACTCACACTACCTTATCTTAAGATTTCTTATAAAGCTACTCTAATTAAGATAGTGTGGTACTGGCAAATGGAGCAGTAGAACAGAGTGGAGAGGTTAGATTTTCAAGAAAGATGTAAAGGAAATTCAATGCAGAAAAGGCAGTCGTTTCAACAAATAATGGTGCTGGAACAACTGGGTAGCCATATGCAAAGAAACAAAACAACAAAAATTTGATTAATTCCTCATACTATATGAAATTAACATAAAGTAGATCAGGAACCTAAATGTAAAATCCAAAACTATAAAACTTGTATGAGAAAATATTTGGAACCTGGGTTAGGCAAAGATTTCTTAGATATGACATCAAAAAACACAATCCATAAAAGCAAAAATGATAAATAGGAGTTCATTAAAATTGAAAGCCTCCTTAAGACACTGTTACGAGAATGAAAAGACAAGCAATAGACTGAGACTAAATAACTGCAAGTCACATATCTGATAAAGGACTTATATTCAAAATATATAAGGAACTCTTTAAAACTCAATACTAAGAAAACGACCCACCTTTAAAAAAAAACGGACAAAAAGCCTTGAGCCGACACTTTACCAAAGAAGATAAATGGATTTAAAAAAACTAAACCCATTGCCGTCAAGTCCATTCCGACTCATAGTGACCCTATGGGACAGGGTAGAACTGCCCCATAGAGTTTCCGAAGAGTGCCTGGTGGATTCGAACTGCCGACCTTTTGGTTAGCAGCCGTAGCACTTAACCACTACGCCACCAGGGTTTTCCATGAATCATTAAAAAAAAAAAAATAAATAGGGAGTTACAAATTAAAACCACAATGAGATAACCTATTAGAATGACTAAAAGAAAAAAAAAAAAACTGACCATTCCACATGTTGATGAAAATGCAGAGCAACTGGAAAGCTCATATATTTATGGTGGGAATGCAAAATGTTGTAACCACTTTGGCAACTGCTTATAATGTTAGACATACACTTTCCACAAGGCCCAGTAATCTCAATCCAAGTTATTTACCCAAGTGAAATGAAAACCTAAGTTCTCACAAAAATCCGTATGTGAATGTTTAGAGTCACCCCAAACTGGAAACAACCCAAATGCCACTGAACTGGAGAATGGATAAACAAACTGTGGTACATCCATACAACAGAATTAGTCAATAAGAAGAAATGAACTACTGATAGAGGCAGCAACATGAGTGAATTTCAAATAATACAGTATGGTAAGTGAAAGAAGTCAAACTCAAAAAGCCTTAAACTGTACGGTTCCATTTATACGACATCCTAGAAAAGTAAAACTATAAGGACGGAAATTAGATCAAAGGTTGCCAAGGCCTTGCGACAGGACAGGGGAATTTTTTGGTATGATGGAACTTTTTTATATCTTGATTGTGGTAGTGGTTACTTCTACTGTTTGTTAAAAGTTACTGAACTGTACACTAAAAGGGAAATTTGACTGTATGTAAATTATACCTTAAAAATGAAAATAAGAAGTGGCTGCCTCTAGGTAGCAGATTGGGGAGAATGAAAAAGGAGCTAATATTTTTCTATGTATTCTATTTATCTTTATATACATACATGCATTATTTTGGTTAAAAACATTTTAAAGAAAAAAAAACTACAAAAAAGATATAATCCAAGGACTTAATCATTTTCATTGAAGGGACCTAAAAATGCCTATTTCATAAGTAAGTGATTGTTCTGTAATCACAGGGCCTTGAATTTTAAATTATAATTTTGCTTTGTTTTTAAAGCTATTGAGTTTGTTCGTGATTATCTGCAGAAAAACTAACTTAGATTTATTGAAAATACGTTTCCTAAATCCCGTATCAATATTAAAAGACTAAAAAAAAAATGTTTTAAGTATGAGAATTTTAAAGATCCTAACAAAATGCTAATAAATTTAGATACAACTTTTTATTTATATAAACATATATTCAGTATATAAGGAGAAAGGGGAGAAAGACCTGGCAATCTGCTTCCATAAATATTACAGCAAAGAAAACTCTATGGGGTAGTTCTACTCTGACACATGGAATTGGTATGAGTCGGAGTGGACTCAACAACACCCAACAACAACATATACAGTATATAATCTAGTAAATATATTTTTTCTGTATATTTTCTCTCTCTAAACATTTATGATTACTTTTAACTTATTGTTACAATTATAGAAAAAATTTCTAGTTCTCTCACAACTGTTTTTACATTTTCTTTGCCTTATTTTAACATAACCACGAATTCGAAAAAAATGCCCATATGCTAAAAAGACTCGATGTCTTTAAGCATTAGGATTCAAAGGTTAGCATTCTTACTTTAGTTTTCATCTTCATGAAAATTATAGGCTCTTCAAAGCCAAATTTCTTCATAATTTGCCACTTCTGCTTAACGGTGGTAAATTATGAAAATAAGGAGCCACAGACAAAAAAGGCATTACAGATTTAGAAGCAAAATGATATTCTATATAAAACATCTGAGATGTGAAAAGATGTCCTGATGATGATTTTCTATTTCAGGAGCCTCGTGTATGTCTCCTATGAAAGCTGAATACTATTTCTATCTTACTCTGGCATAGCCATGAAAAATAGATGCTTCAGGTTTTTCTTTCAATTTTAAAAATAACCAGTTACCTTAAGCTAATTTTTCATGTAAATTCTAGAAGATATAACAATGATAAGGCATAGAGAAAGACTAGTCAGTAGGAACCAGATTAAGCATTTTTCTATGCATAAAAAACCACTTAGTCGGTCCCTTGATGGCCCTAAAACAATTAGGTGAAGCTCAACTGAATAGTTTTATTTACAAAGGTGAAGATAAATTCAAGGCTATTACATAGCTACTGAACGTCTCATGTAGTACAGGCTTAGATAAGCATTAACAGGTCAGGAACCATGACTCTGCGTGCTAGGGATACGGCAAGTGTTTAGTACATCTCTTCTGCTTTGATCAAGGGGTACATTTCCATATTATGGTCTCTCTGGGCTCTAGCTCTGTGACTTCTTGGTGCCTAACTGTTTCTTTACGCTCTCTTCAGAGTTTTCGAGCTCAAACGGGCTTTTGAGATCACCTTGTTCTAATTTCCTTATTTTGTATGTTTAGAAATGGAGTTTCAAAGACATTAAGTGTCCCCAAAAGATACTAAGTTTCCAAAGATGGGTAGGGAACAACTTCTGATTCAATATACCTTCCTCAAGAGGTACAGGCCAGGTATTCCAGATTCAGACGTATAGATCTAAATGAAAGAGTATCAGAGCTGGCAGAGTAAAGAGATCATAAAGTGGAGATCCCTCTCTCCAATCCCAGTGGAACCTTAGTAATCATCTGGAGCCTCCCACATTACAGATGAAGAAACCGGCTGGGAGACTGTAGAGATCAAACCCAGAGACCGACAGAGCGTATGAGCTGGGCAGCCTGGCTGCAGGGTTTCTCTACCTTGTCCAGAGTGGAGATGTTGAGTTCTTGGTGAGAATGGGCCCTCCACAGCCTCCTATTATGATCCTGGAGAGGCAGATGAGGACTACAGACAGGTCCCAGTATAAGCAAGTTCTACAGTCACTAGGAAGTGACCCTGGGCAGTGGCAGCAAGGCCACCAGAGACACAGCCTGCTGAAAGGCACGTAACATTGTGAACATGACTGAGAATGACTTTCAAACTGTGCTCCCATAAGCCTAGTAGTATTCCTTGAGACCCCTCAAGAGCTGAAGGGCCAGAGGTCCAAGTGGTCCATAAAGAGTGACGCTCACTTTAAAGAAGGAAAGCAGGATACATTCCCAAGGTTTGTGGCCCAGGAGTAAAAGGAGAAAATGGCCTAAGCAGCATATCACTCTGAGAACCTCCGTGGTGTCCCAGTACAGCCCCACAGCTGTTTAGTCTTAGTGGTCATCACCCTGGATCTCCTTCCCAGCTCTTACCCACAATGTGATTCAGACATCGTTATAGTCTCCTCTGTTCACAATTAAGTAAGGGTAAGGAGGCAATATAATGACAGTAATAATGTAGTGAGAGGAACTACTAAGGTCAATGGGGCATGAAATGGAAATTTACAGTGATTATTAGGGTCAATCTTCAGTATTTAAGTCTGAAGTCAACTGTGAAAGAAATGGTCAATATATCTTAGCTAGAAGAATATAAACTAGAATAAACATTAATTCTATACATTAACTCTTCAGGCATTCCTTCATTCATTTATTCACATTTATTAAATATGAAGCACCCATGAAAGGCCAGGAACTTTAGACTTGGCACTAAAATTATCAAGATGAGTAAGAACCAGTCCCTGCCTTCATGTCTGGGGGACAGGTGGGGAGGTATATTAGTTGAGGAAGGCATGTGATATCTGGTATAGTTTGGGTATAAGGAAGAATGATGGTTAGCAGAAAAAAGCCAGGGAATTCCTCTGAGAGCAGAAGACACCCTTTGAGGCTTGAAAAAAAAGTAGTTCTCCAATTGGTACAAAGAGAATGAGAACACCCCATGGAGAGGGCAGGGCCAGGCAAATGTCTGGGTCATGAAACAGCATGCTGAGTTTGGAGGCCTATCAGGAGTTGAGTGTGGCTAGGGACTAGAAAGTTGGGGGTTAGTAGAGAGAAGCAGTAGGAGGAAAAAAGGTTGAAGACAGGCTGGGGCCTCAGAAGCCATGCAATGGAGTCTGGACTTTAGTCTAAGGACAATAGGTGTCCGCACTAAAGGGTTTTAAGCAGGCAAGTGATGTGATGGGATCTGTGTTTTAGTAAGAACATCCTGACCACATTGTACAGGACTACAGGAGATGGGACTTGGAACAAAAGAAAGGAAATAATGAGGACCAGAACTACTAATGGACAAAAAGGAGATAGAGGGAAAGGGGAATGGATTCAAAAGATAATTAGGAGCTAGAACTGATCGGCTGGCTGGAGGTAAGGGCGGCAGCATGACATCCAGGTTTCTGGATTATGTGAATGGGTGGAAGATGATGACATTAGCCAGGATGCTGCAGGTGGAGGAGGAACTGGTTCTGGGCAATGACATTGACAGGACACCGCAGGCAGTGAGAAACACGTTTTTGAAACTTAGGAGAGATCTGCCTAGGCAAAAGTATTTGGAAGTTGTTGTTGTTGTTAGGTGCCGTCAACTCAGCTCCAATTCATAATGACCCTATGTACAAAAGAACAAAACACTGCCCAGTCCTGCACCATCCTCACAATCATTGCCATGTTTGAGCCCATTATTGCAGCCATGGTGTCAATCCATCTTGTCAAGGGTCTTCCTCTTTTCTGCTGACCATCTACCTTGCCAAGCGTGATGTCCTTCTACAGGGTCTGGTCCCTCCTGATAACATGTCCATCCTCACTTCAAGGAGCACTCTGGCTGTACTTCTTCCAAGACAGATTGGTTTGCTCTTCTGGCAGTTCATGGTATATTCAATATTCTTCACCAATACCATAATTCAAAGGCATCAATTAATTCTTCTTCAGTCTTCCTTATTCATTGTCCAACCTTCGCATGCATATGAGGTGATTGAAAATACCATGGCTTGGGTCAGGCGCTCCTTAGTCCTCAAAGTGACATCTTTATTTTTAACACTTAAGAAGTCTTTTGCAGCAGATTTGCCCAATGCAAATGATTTCTTGACTGCTGCTTCCGTGGATGCTGACTGGGGATTCAAGTAAAATGAAATCCTTGACAACTTCAGTCTTTTCTCCATTTATCATGATGTGGCTTATTGGTCCAGTTGCAAGGATTTTTGTTTTCTTTATGTTGAGGCATAATCCATAGTGAAGGTTGTAGTCTTTGATCTTCATCAGTAAGTGCTTCAAGTCCTTTTTGCTTTCAGCAAACAAGGTTGGAAGTTGTTAGGGAGCAGTAAATAACCAGGGGAGTGGAATGCATATGGGAAAGAAATGGTGGAGCTGAGAGGTCACCTACCATTGGGGCAGCCAACATTTTCACTATTGGACGTGGCAGAGACATCCAAGTTTTCTGTGGGACTAGTGGACACCACAGAAGGTGGCTAGACTTGAGGCATTTTGTAAGCGCCTTGTCCAGGAGAGTAATCTATTGAATGGAGAGACCAAGAATCCAGAGGATGAAGGTGATTTGACTGTGGAGGGGTGGGGAATGAAGAGATAGGGACAGATTTCTAGTGCCTAGAGACCTTAAAGATCCTCCAAAGAACCACCAAATGTGTCCCATGAGGGCCCACAAGTGGACGGCTACCTCACAGAAAGAGCCAATAGTCGGTCAGTTGGACAAAGGCAGACAGAAAGGTAGCTGCAACCAATACAGAGAACTGGGACACTACAGTAGCCAACACCCACCAGAGACTTCTGCCTCTGTTCTTCTTACCCACACCAAAGCTAGAGTAGTGCTTCCTGAGAAGAGAAAGGAGGATGCACTTGAGAACCAAATGAGACCCTCCGCTCCAAGGATACAGACTAAGTTTTCTTTCCTTTTGATGGGAAAAGTGGGCAGAGAAGAGAGCTTTGATTTTAATATGAGATTCAAGTTTCAAGAGGAAAAGAACTGAGTTTTTAAAAATCTGTAAGTGAGTGTTTAAATAACCAAATGACTGGAAAGTGATGTAAACAGGTTGACGTGTTGGTAAGGAAGCCTGCTACCAGCGTGAAAGGAAGATTTGGCAGGGCACAATTAATAGTAGATATTAGAAGAAATAAAACCAAACTGTTACATGTTTATTCTCCCCAGGGAGTTGAGACACCTCAGGAAAAACTCATGGTGGAGGATCCAGAAGAACACAGCATAACACCACCAGTTGAGGGTTGCCTACAAGATGAAAGGGGCTGGCGAGACCTAGGTGAGGGGCACAGGGCTCCGTCCCTTACTTGCTGGAGCATGTTGGGGCCACCACACAGCCATATTAAGCCCACAGACCACATATATAACAGCGACTGCAGCTGACCAAGGAGAGGACTGTAAGCTCACCAAGGGCTGCTGCCTGGTAAGGACACCTCTGCCTCATCCCTCTCCTGATTCCCAGCCCCACACCAGGGGAACTCATTCAGGGAAGCGGAAGGGGAAGGGGACAGACAGATAGATATGGAAACAAGCAGGCCCTCCCATCTCTATTTCAAACTGCTAGAGACACAGCTTAGCCTCAGCTGGCATGAGAAGAGGAACACTTTGAAGAAAATATGATATAAAGTTATTAAATAATAGAACTAAATCTTAAGAGCCAAAACAAGGCTGTTTAGGTAACTAAAAATGACTGAAAAGTTATGGAAATAAACTGAAATTTTGTAAAGCATCCCCACTATTTAGCAAGAAGGGAAGCTTTCAGAAGGGCAAAGTTGAAACAGCTATGGATTAAATCGTGCCCCCTCAAAATAGGTGTTGAAATCCTAACCCCTCTACCTGTAAATATGACCATGCCTACCAATTAGGTTTTTCTTTTGTTATGCTAATGAGGCCATACCAGGGTAGGGAGATCCTAAACCTAATCACTTTTGCCATACAAGAAGACCAGAACAGACACAGAGACCCACAGGGTAGGAGGAAGACAGACAATAGAGCCGGATGCATCTCTAAGCTCAGGAATACCAAGGATTGTTAGCAGACACTGGCAGCTGAAATAGACAAGGAAGGACCTCCCCCGAGAGCCATGACCTGAATTCAGACTTCCAGCCTCCTGAACTGTGAGAAAATAAACTTCTGTTCTTTAAAGCCACCCAACAGTAGCATTTCTGTTATGGCAGCACTAGGTAACTAAGACAGTAACAATTATTACCCAGTCCCCGTGCCGTCGAGTCGATTCCGACTCATAGCGACCCTATAGGATAGAGTTGAACTGCCCCACAGAGTTTCCAAAGAGCGCTTGACGAATTCGAACTGCCGACCCTTTGGTTGGCAGCTGTAGCACTTAACCACTACGCCACCAGGGTTTCCCTAACAATTATTAGAAAAATAAAATTGCTTTGTACAGGCAGCTCCCAGGTTACCAACATCTGACTTACAGACAACTCATACTTAAGAACAGGCTGCCAGTAAGCCCATTATGTTAAAATTCTGAGTTAAATACATACAATGGTTCATAATAATCAGCACACACTATTTTGTGATGCTCATGAAAACATTGCATGGTTTGGGGGTGCTTCTTGAGTGTTTTATATGCATATGAAGGTAAAATATATATTACATACTAAGACAAACGTTTGACTAACTGATGCTAAATAAGACTTGTATATACCTGTTCCAACTTAACTACAAATTTGACTCTAAGACAGGCTTAGGAGCAGATCTTGTTCATAACCCAGGGACTGCCTATATTTACACCCTCAACGAGTTGAGACTTCCTCAACAGACTGGCTATACATGCATTATCTTATTTTTTACAACTCTGGGGTAGGTACCATTATTTTCTTCATTTCTAAGAAAAGAAAACTGAGGCTTAGAGTGACCCAACAACTCGCCCAAGGTTTCATAATGCTTAAATAAATGGCAGAGCCAAATTCAAATTCAAGTCAGTCGACTGTAGTACAGAGCCCAACTGAACTACTGAACAGACCTAAACGGGGGTGGGGGATGGTAAGGGATGGGAAAAGGAGGAGGAAGACAACAATATTCAGTATACCAAACAGAGCTCCTGGAAACTGAAAAATTAATATGCCTACAGAATAAGTGAACATTAACTAGATGACTGTAAAGTTGAAAAAATGTCAGAAACTAGAACAATATACCCAAGAGGAAGATGGAAAAGTTAAGACAGTTCAGGAGGGCCAATATTCGAACAATAGACATTCTAGAAACAGGACACGGAATATGGGGAGGGGATGAAATTATCATAAAATAATCCAAGAAAAGTTGCTAGAATGACAGATCATGCTTTTTTAAATTAGAAGTTTATCAAATACAATCAGTTCTGATATAAAGCTTGTTTTAAAAACGCAACTTTGTGTCAATCCAATTGGTATATTAGAGAACAATTTGAGCATAATGTGCATGTCACATTTGCTTATGCGTGATGTTGTCTGCAAGAAACACTAGGTGAACACAGAAAACTGCACCCACCAGAACCGAGCCATCATAGGGAGACATCAAAAGCAAACGTGCTCACATCTCAAACCTACCAGGCACCTCATTTCACCCTGTGTGTTATCCTATGAGATTGTTTTGCTATTCTTTTGCATTTGTTAACCTTTCTATTAAAAAAAAGCACTCATTTGACATCTCAAACATGTCTAAGTGTCCTGTTTCAAAAATGCCAAGCAATGCGTGCAAAGGAAAGCTTTACGTATGGAGGTGAAGCTGCAAATAAGGCTATGAAAGAAACAAGAGAACGCGTGACACCTCCCAAACAATGAGCATAAAGGAACCCGTGTTGTGGACCACGAGAGGCAGCACGCAAAAATAAAAGAAACATCCATGGCTTCAACTTTAACAGAAATAGAAGGAATGGAAAGATTGTTGCATTTACGATGCTCAAAATGTGAGAAAAATCAGGACCAACTTTTCTCACAGTCAAAGAGAAAGCACTGTCTACGTACCATTTGGAAATGGAAATTGCCAAATCCTGCAGAAGTGGCTTCTTTTAGTGCTAACAGGGGCTAGTTTTGTCCTTTCAAACATCTCTAAAAATTTCAAAGCCTTCAGCTGTTGGGCCAAGCAGAGAATTCAGATAAAAAGGATGCAAAAGAATTTCCAGTAGTGATACAGAAGTTAATTGAAAAAGGCTAAATATTGGATCAAATTTTCAGTAAAGGAAACAAGTATCTACTATAAATGGAGGCCAGATAGATCTACGTCTACTGACACTGCTTCCTATGTAAGGATTGGATCCACTTAGAAAACTAACTTCCCAAGGATTTGAAGGTTTACTTACATCAAAATAAAAAAAGTTCTAGGATCTATTTTCACTTTCTAGACAGATCAATGAAGGCTTGATAGAATATGAGTGACTATATTCTATCAAATTTGACTCTCACACTATTTCTCTCAGAGATTCTGGTATCAGTCACAACTCTCCATATTCTCTTAGCAGCATGATTCTATATGGCTTAAGAGAGGTAGGCCAAAATGATGCTGATTTCTCCTTTTTAGTTCCAGTTAAACTTCCAAACAACCTTTAAAAGCACCTATGATGTTATTTTAGTCACTTAAGTCCAGACATGCAATTTCAAAACTCAAAGTTGATTTACTTCCTAGCCAGTACTGAGTTTTTAATCCAGCTTTAAAGAGTAAGGGTCAGACTCTGAGCTTTGGATTTAGAATTTATGCAATCCAAATTCTCCAAAATAATTTCTTCATATGTAAAATGGGGATTATAATATTTATTTCATAACAGTGTTGTGAGAATTAAATAAGATAACACAAGGAAAGGATTTGGCATTTCCCACAGCAATTAGGTGATCAACTACAGCGTTTAGTTATGACCTGTGTTCTGAACTACAGGCAGTGCCCAGGTTAAGAAAGAGGTCGGTTCCTGGGTGTGTCTTCAAGAATTTGTAGGTAAGTCCGAGCAGGTGCATAGAGTTCTTATTTAGCCCTACTTTAGCGCAAGAAAGGAGCCCGGGTGGCACAGTGGTTAATCATTTGGCTGCAAGCCAAAAGGTGGGCACTTGGACTCCACCAGCTGCTCCTTGGAAACCCTATGGGGCAATTCTTCCCTGTCCTATAGTGTCGCTGTGAGTCGGAATGGAATCGACTCCACGGCGACGGATTTGGTTTTTTCTTTTTTAGTGCAAGAAAACGCTCGAAGTTTGTTCAGTGATTTAAAAGCTACATGCGCGGCAAGTGAAGGTGATTGTGATGAAGAATTTGTTGCTGGTAGTGGTTGGTTCAGTCCTTTCCAAGTGAGGGCAGATTACATAACATTAAAGGGCAAGTGCCAGTTGTACAGAAATCAGGGGCTCTCAACTTGGTTTCAGGTATAACTGAGGTTAATCAAAAGAGATCAGCACATTTCTGCACGTACTTTCTAAAGTAGAAAGTTGCTTGAAATGGCCTAGTATAAACACTATTGCTATAAATTCCTTCCAAAAGGAATTCTTTCATATGAAAATCACCTTTATACCATTTCCTACCCTGTTTCCTAACATATAATAATTATCCTGAGAACCAAGTCATGAGTGAACTTGTGACAATTTATCAGGTCCTGGGACTTCATCGTTTTGGTAAAAGGGCAACTCCAGTTTTGCTTTAATCTCTGTGACGTGATGAACTGCTTCAGAGAGTGGTTCCCAATATTTTTTCTTGATTGTATTTTATAGAGAATCCCCTCTTTTCTTCCTCATCCATTTATCTGATGTCCCACACTGCACTGTGGTCCCCATGGCCTTCTTCATATAGGCCACCTCTGCCATCTTAGTCTCTCCTCAAGGAAAAGCGAGGGAGACTCCCTGTCAGTTCCCATGTCTTTTCAGCTCGTAATTTTGGTGTGTTTGTTGCTCCAAACCTGTGCTGTCGAGTCGATTCCGACTCGTAGAACTGCCCCACAGGGTTTCCAAGAGATGGCTGGTGGATTCGAACTACGCACCCTTTGGTTAGCAGCCAAGCTCTGAACCACTGAGCCACCAGGTGTCCATTTGTTGCGCTAGCAGGCAATCAAAAGACCCTATCCCCAGAGCAAGCAAGGGAATACACTCTTTCTTTCCCAGCATGGCTCCCTTCCACAAATATTTATTGTACACATATTTATCACAGATATTTATATCACAAATATTTTGTGGCTGGCATGACGCTAGTAGGGGCTTCTTTTGAAGAGTGAAGTAGCCCTCTCTCTATAAAGCTTTCCAATCAGAATGTGCTGGCAGACACTTGGTTTCTCTTAGCAGCAAGAGTGATATGACCTAGCATCGAGTTTTATCACAGAGTGCTAGAATAGGGGGATATCTCTTTTCAGATAAAAACAGCTTTCTTGTTACAAACTAAAATTAAAAGTAGAAAAAAAAGTAAAACAAAACTTTTCAACTAAATTTAACTAGGAGAATGGAGCATGTATTGAACATGTATTGAGCAGCTATGCACCAGGCAATGTAATAAGCACTCTACATATTACACCATTTAAGAGTTTAATTTATTATTCTATACACAGATGAGTAAACTGAGACTGTTGTTGTATTGTTAGGTGCTGTCGAGTTGGTTCCAACTCATAGCGACCCTATGCACAACAGAACGAAACACTGCCCTGTTCCGAGCCATCCTTACAATTGTTATGCTTGAGCTCACTGTTGCAGCCACTGTGTCAATCCACCTCACTGAGGGTCTTCCTCTTCTCCACTGACCCTGTACTCTGCCAGGCATGATGTCCTTCTCCAGGGACTCATCCCTCCTGACAACATGTCCAAAGTATGTAACATGCAGTCTCGCCATCCTTGCTTCTAAGGAGCATTCTGGTTGTAGTTCTAAGACAGATTTGTTTGTTCTTTTGGCAGTCCACGGTATATTCAATATTCTTCGCAAACACCACAATTCAAAGGTGTCAATTCTTCTTCGGTTTTCCCTATTCATTGTCCAGCTTTCATATGCATATGATGCGATTGAAAATACCATGGCTTGGGTCAGGCACACCTTAGTCTTCAAGGTGACATCTTTGCTTTTCAACACTTTAAAGAGGTCCTTTGCAGCAGATTTACCCAATGCAATGTGTCTTTTGATTTTGCGACTGCTCCTTCCACGGCTGTTGATTGTGGATCCAAGTAAAATGAAATCCTTGACAACTTCAATCTTTTCTCCGTTTATCATGATGTTGCTCACTGGTCCAGTTATGAGGATTTTTGTTTTCTTTATGTTGAGGTGCAATCCATACTGAAGGCTGCGGTCTTTGATCTTCATTAGTAAGTGTTTCAAGTCCTTTTCACTTTCAGCAAGCAAGGTTGTGTCATCTGCATAACGCAGGTTGTTAATGAGTCTTCCTCCAATCCTGATGCCCTGTTCTTCTTCATATAGCCCAGCTTCTCGGATTATTTGCTCAGCATACAGACTAAATAGGCATGGTGAACGGATACAACCCTGATGCACACCTTTCCTGACTTTAAATCAATCAGTGTCCCCTTGTTCTGTCCGAACAACTGCCTCTTGATCTATGTAAAGGTTCCTCGGGAACACAATTAAGTGTTCTGGAATTCCCATTCTTCTCAATGTTATCCATAATTTATTATGATCCACACAGTCGAATGCCTTTGCATAGTCAATAAAGCACAGGTAAACATTCTTCTGGTATTCTCTGCTTTCAACCAGGATCCATTTGACATCAGCAATGAAATCTCTGGTTCCACGTCCTCTTCTGAAACCAGCCTGAATTCCTGGAAGTTCCCTGTTGATGTACTGCTGCAGCCGTTTTTGAATGATCTTCAGCAAAGTTTTACTTGCGTGTGATATTGATGATATTGTTCTATAATTTCCACATTTGGTTAGATCACTTTTCTTGGGAATAAGTATAAATATGGATCTCTTCCAGTCAGTTGGCTAGGAAGCTGTCTTCCATATTTCTTGGCATAGACGAGTGAGCACCTCCAGCGCTGCATCCATTTGTTGAAACATCTCAATTGATATTCCATCAATTCCTGGACCCTTGTTTTTTGCCAATGCCTTCAGAGCAGCTTGGACTTCCTCCTTCAGTACCATCAGTTCCTGATCATATGCCACCTCTTGAAATGGTTGAACGTCGACTAATTCTTTTTGGTATAATGACTCTGTGTATTCCTTCCATCTTCTTTTGATGCTTCCTGCGTCATTTAATATTTTCCCCCTAGAATCCTTCGCTATTGCAACTCGAGGCTTGAATTTTTTCTTCAGTTCTTTCAGCTTGAGAAACACCGAGTATGTTCTTCCTTTTTGGTTTTCCATCTCCAGCTCTTTGCACATGTCATTATAATACTTTGTCTTTTTGAGCCGCCCTTTGAAATGTTTTGTTCAGTTCTTTTACTTCATCAATTCTTTCTTCTACTTTAGCTGCTTGACATTTGAGAGCAAGTTTCAGAGTCTCCTCTGACATTCATCCTGGTCTTTTCTTTCTTTCCTGTCTTTTCAATGACCTCTTGCTTTCTTCATATAAGATATCCTTGATGTCATTCCACAACTAGTCAGGTCTTCGGTCACTGGTGTTCAATGTGTCAAATCTATTCTTGAGATGGTCTCAAATTCAGGTTGGATATACTCAAGGTCATATTTAGGCTCTAGTGGACTTGCTCTGATTTTTTTCAGTTTCAGCTTGAACTTGCATATGAACAATTGATGGTCTGTTCCACAGTTGGCCCCTGGCCTTATTCTGACTGATGATATTGAGCTTTTCCATCATCTCTTTCCACAGATGTAGTCAATTTGATTTCTGTGTGTTCCATCTGGCGAGGTCCATGTGTATAGTCGCCGTTTATGTTGGTGAAAGAAGGTATTTGCAATGAAGAAATCGTTGGTCTTGCAAAATTCTATCATTCATTCTCTGACATTGTTTCTATCACCAAGGCCATATTTTCCAGTGACTAATCCTTCTTCTTTGTTTCAACTTCTGCATTCCAATCACCAGTAATTATCAATGCATCTTGATTGCATGTTCAATCAATTTCAGACTGCAGCAGCTGATAAAAATCTTCTATTTCTTCATCTTTGGCCCTAGTGGTTGGTGCATAAATTTGAATAATAGTCATATTAACTGGCCTTCCTTGTAAGCATATGGATATTATCCTATCACTGACAGTGTTGTACTTCAGGATAGATCTTGCAATGAGACTAAGTAAGATTAATCTGTCCAGAGTCACACTGCTAGTAAATGGCAGGTCTGGAATCTGAACTCAAGTTTGTCTGATTCAAAACCCAAATTCTTTCTACACTTTAGCACTGGAGCCCTGGTGGCACAATCGTTAAGAAGTCAGCTGCTAACCAAAAGGTCTGCAGTTCGAATCCACCAGCTGCTCCTTGGAAACCCAATGGGGCAATTCTACTCTATCTTACAGGGTCACTGTGAGTTGGAATCTACTCGGCGGCAACGGACAATGGGGCATACTAAGCACTGTGATAAGTTCCAAAGTCCAGGAGAGGAGGCAGATTTGCAAGCAGTGATTAGGGCATCATAATAAGTAAGATCTTAGGTATGGCAAGTGCCATGGGAGCATCCGAGGTAACCAACTAGAGGTCGGCGGGCTGGAGGGGCAGGTGGTGGGTGATCAGGGAATGCTTCACAAAGGAATTTTATCCCAAATTAAATCCTGAAGAACGGTCATGGGATCACTAGTTAGATGAGAGAGGGAGAGAGAAGAGCATTTCATGGAAAACGAAAAGCATGTCCAAAACAGAGGCAGGAAAACAAAGCATCTTTGGGAAAGGTGCCCCAAAAGTGGGGACATCTTAAATAATTCCAGAACGGTTGTAAAATGAAGGCAGGGAAGTACTTAGAGATCTTCCAACCCGCCCCACCCCCAAATCTTGAAAAACATTGCTAAGGAATTGGAAATTTACCCCACAGCATACACATACACTAGCCAATCAGAACGGACACTGGTTGTAAAGAGCCAGTTCAAACTAACTGCTGCAAACCAGCTCAGTACCAACCCTGCCTATAGGAAATAGAAGCAGCTGCTGAGATTTTCTGCAGGGGAAGGACCTGACTAGTTATGTATTTTAGAAAAGTAATTCTGGATACAGTGTGGGGGTGGAAAGGAAGGAGGACAAAAGCAGAGACCAGGAACAAATTCTGTAAAAAGGTCTACGCTGGAAAAAATAATGTGATTTTAAAGGAAGCTAGGTACTCAAAATTTAACCATCATTTCCAATGAGTCTACAGATTTAACTGGTAAGTACATATATTACACAGCAGCCATTACAAAGTAAGAATAATTCAGACTGGTGGCTCCTAGGTTCCCTATAGACAGCAGAACAGCAACAATTACTATCACTTAACTTAGCATCTTGTTTTGTTCAACATATAACATCAAACATGTATTTGACAGGCAAACATTTTTAGAAAGGTTCCGGTAGTAGAAAACAAGGCTCTATATCACACTGGCCTCATTTAGTCTCTTTTTTAGGAAAAAAATGGCAGACTTTGTATAACAAAAGAAAGTAGTAACCATGTATATTCCCGTAAGTCTCTGAGCCTTCGTGACTATCTTATAGCAAATGTTCCAGATACAGTCTGTCCCATGCTCCTTTTAGCTAAATGGATCATATACTCCAGTAAATTATTTACAAGCCTGCCAGGGGCAATGAGCACAAGTATAGTACCAAAGTTCAAATTAAAAACTAATCTTATACAATATCAAGGTATATATAAAAAAATACAATATCAAGGTATATATATAAAATCAAAAAGCCCATTATTACGAGATACAAGATAGGAGAGGTTGCTCTCTCTACAATGGTATTTGTCTGCTCTTAAAAAGTGTTTAATATAGGCTCCATTTCCACATCAAAAAGAAAACATAAAAAATTTAGAGAGCATGCCAAAAGGACAAAAAATAACTTTAAGATTTACAGAGTAAAAGAGAACAAAGAGCAGGGAAGGAAATGGACACCATATCATATCAGGCCCATCGAGATGATGGATGTGTCGGGACATGTTTTACTATTTACTCATCTGTGCAAAGCAAAGGGGTGCAAGCTAATGTGTGGTTATAGACAAGGTTTTAGATGCATGCTACACTTATTAACAGCTTGAAACTTTTAAACAATTTAAATCATACCACTTGTTTCATTAAAACAGATCCACTTAGTAATTCTTAGTCCTTTCTCCAATTAATATGAATTTTGAAATAAAAATGAAAGTATCATATAAGAAAATATTGCATGTAAGTTTTTCATGAGTTTGATCAAAGGGGTCAATTTTACTCGACAAAGTAACAAAAATAGAAAGTTACAAAGTCCCCATCTGTGTATAAGCATAAGGAAAAAAACTATAAGCGGATATAAAAAACTACATGTGATTTCCTAAAATTACGAACTTTCAGTAGAAAGTCCATGAAAAATTTTTCGACGTATGGCAGTGACCTATATATCAATTTACAAATTAAATACAACTTGTTTGGCATAGTCCCAAACTTTTCACACACCTGTGTTAATCTTTAATCTATCCAGAATTATAGGACAGAATTACAGGAATATCAGCTCTAACTAAACTATCCTCCAGTGACCGGTTGCACTTTGAACCCTGAATTAAGAAGTTAAGGTGGCTGAACAGCCAGTATGTAAAATACCACACACTTTGACTCAGAGACAGGTCAACGGAAATAAAATCAGGTTAACTGTTAAATTTCATTAAGAAGTTTGTTTAAAGAGTATAGTTCTCTCTTTCAAGATGGTCTTTGTAAAGAAATGTCTAAATCCTTAGACATTTGATTGTAGGATTTCATGCAAAAGTTACATTTGCAAATTAATATTCATTTATTCATAAAATATGATAAAGGAGAAAAAGTTTAAAATAATCCTTACCTGCAATCCAGTCATAGCAATTGACAAAGATCAAGGTCAGAAGAGTAGAGCAAATCATGAAAGAAAAAAGAAAAGAAAAATCAGTCGTTTTCCACACTGTTCACTACACTATGATTTACGTGTGTGTGCACAGTATTCATTTTCATATATTTAGGAATATACTGGCAAATTAAAAATGCTTAGCTATGTACATAAAAGTTACTCGTACTTGTTGAATTTTAGAGAAATTATCATATTTTATAATTTCATATTTAGAAACAAAAGAAACAGGGAATTACATAGTGGTTTTTTTTAAGAGCTACGGGTGCTAACCAAAAGATCAGCAGTTTGAATCCACGAGGTGCTCCTTGGAAACTCTGTGGGGCAGTTCTACTCTGTCCTATAGGATCGGTAAGAGTCGAAATCGACTTGACAGCAGTGGGTTACCAAAAAATAAAAACTAAGCAACATGGAAACACACGTGTTCATTGTAAGTAAAAAAAAGTAAGATACAGAACTGTTCATGGCCTACAATGACATATTTGGTAGCCAGCCTTCAAGGTGGCCTCCAATGATCCTCCCCTTCTATTCACATCCTTGTACAGTCCTCTTCCACAATGAAGAGCACCAGCCTGTGAAAAACACTGCATAAATGACAGTGTGTGACTTCCGAGGCTAAGTCATAAGGCTTCTGCCTTGCCCTCCCTTTGACTGCTGTCTTGGAGAAGCCAGCTCTCATGTCATGAAGCCCCTCATACAGCCCCATAGAGGGCTCTGTGTGACAAGGAACTGGGGCTTTCTGACACCAGTCAACATCACCTTGCCAGCCACGCAAGTGAGGCCTCTTGGAAGTGGATTCACTAACACCAGTCAAGTCTTTAGATGACTGTAGCTGATATCTTGACTGTCCTCATGAGAGAACATGAGCCAGAACCACCAAGCTAAGCCATCACCAAATTCCTGACCCATAGAAACTGAGTAAAATCATAAATGTGTACTCTTTGTTTTAAGTGACTAAATTTTAGGGTAATTTGTTATGCAGCCACAGGAAACTAATATTTATTTATTTATTTTAATGTAATACATATTTAAAAGGAACGTTGTTGTTGTTAGGTGCTGTCGAATCAGCTCTGACTCATAGCGACCCTATGCAGAACAGAACGAAACACAGCCTGGTCCTGCGCCATCCTCACAATCGTTGTTATGCTTGAGCTCATTGTTGCAGCCACTGCGTCAATTCACCTCACTGAGGGTCTTCCTCTTTTCCACTGACCCTGTACTCTGCCAAGCATGATGTCCTTCTCCAGGGACTGATCCCTCCTGACAACATGTCCAAAGTATGTAAGATGCAGTTTCGCCATCCTTGCCTCTAAGGAGCATTCTGGCCGCACTTCTTCCAAGACAGATTTGTTTGTTCTTTTGGCAGTCCACGGTATATTCAATATTCTTCGCGAACACCACAATTCAAAAGCATCAACTCTTCTTCCGTCTTTCTTATTCATTGTCCAGCTTCACATGTATAAGATGCGATTGAAACTGCTATGGCTTGGGTCAGCCGTACCTTAGTCTTCAGGGTGACATCTTTGCTCTTCAACACTTTAAAGAGGTCCTTTGCAGCAGATTTGCCCAATGCAATGCGTCTTTTGATTTCTTGACTGCTGCTTCCACGGCTGTTGATTGTGGATCCAAGTAAAATGAAATCCTTGACAACTTCAATCTTTTCTCCGTTTATCATGATGTTGCTCATTGGTCCAGTTGTGAGAATTTTTGTTTTATGTTGAGGTGTAATCCATACTGAAGGCTGTGGTCTTTGATCTTCATTAGTAAGTGTTTCAAGTCCTCATCACTTTCAGCAAGGAAGGTTGTGTCATCTGCATAACACAGGCTGTTAATGAGTCCTCCTCCAATCCTGATGCCCCATTCTTCTTCATATACACCAGCTTCTCGGATTATTTGTTCAGCATATGGATTAAATGGGTATGGTGAAAGAATACAACCCTGATGCACACCTTTCCTGACTTTAAACCAATCAGTGTCCCCTTGTTCTGTCCGAACAACTGCCTCTTGATCTATGTAAAGGTTCCTCATGAGCACAATTAAGTGTTCTGGAATTCCCATTCTTCACAGTGTTGGCCATAGTTTGTTATGATCCACACAGTCGAATGCCTTTGCATAGTCAATAAAACACAGGTAAACATCCTTCTGGTATTCTCTGCTTTCAGCCAGGATCCATCTGAGATCAGCAATGATATCTCTGGTTCCACGTCCTCTTCTGAAACTGCCCTGAATTTCTGGAAGTTCCCTGTTGATATACTGCTGCAGCCGCTTTTGAATGATCTTCAGCAAAATTTTGCTTGTGTGTGATATTAATGATATTGTTCTATAATTTCCACATTTGTTTGGATCACCTTTCTTGGGAATAGGCATAAATATGGATCTCTTCCAGTCAGTTGGCTAGGAAGCTGTCTTCCATATCTCTTGGCATAGACAAGTGAGCACCTCCAGTGCTGTATCCATTTGTTGAAACATCTCAATTGATATTCCATCAATTCCTGGACCCTTGTTTTTTTGCCAATGCCTTCAGAGCAGCTTGGACTTCTTCCTTCAGTACCAATGGTTCCTGATCATATGCCACCTCTTGAACTGGTTGAACATTGACTAATTCTTTTTGGTATAATGACTCTGTGTATTCTTTCCATCTTCTTTTGATGCTTCCTGCATCATTTAATATTTTCCCCATGGAATCCTTCACTATTGCAACTTGAGGCTTGAATTTTTTCTTCAGTTCTTTCAGCTTGAGAAACACTGAGTGTGTTCTTCCCTTTTGGTTTTCCATCTCCAGCTCTTTGTGCATGTCATTATAATATTTTACTTTGTCTTCTCAAGACGCCCTTTGAAATCTTCTGTTCAGTTCTTTTACTTCATCAATTCTTCCTTTTGCTTTAGCTGCTCGACACTCGAGAGCAAGTTTCAGTCTCCTCTGACATGGATCTTGGGTCTTTCCTGCCTTTCCAGTGACCTCTTGCTTTCTTCATGGATGATGTCCTTGATGTCATTTCAGAACTAGTCAGGTCTTCAGTCACTAGTGTTCAATGCGTCAAAAGTGTTCTTCAGATGGTCTCTAAATTCAGGTGGGATATATGCAAGGTCATATTTAGGTTCTAGTGGACTTGCTCTGACTTTTTTCAGTTTCAGCTTGAACTTGCATATGAGCAATTGGTGGTCTGTTCCACAGTTGGCCCCTGGTCTTGTTCTGAGTGATGATATTGAGCTTTTCCATCGTCTGTTTCCACAGATGTAGTCAATTTGATTTCTGTGTGTTCCATCTGGCGAGGTCCACGTGTATAGTCACCATTTATGTTGGTGAAAGAAGGTATTTGCAATGAAGAAATCGTTGGTCCTGCAAAATTCTATCATTCATTCTCTGACATTGTTTCTATCACCAAGGCCATATTTTCCAACTACTGATCCTTCTTCTTTGTTTCCAGCTTTCGCATTCCAATCACCAGTAATTATCAATGCATCTTGATTGCATGTTCGATCAATTTCAGACTGCAGCAGCTGATAAAAATCTTCTATTTCTTCATCTTTGGCCCTAATGGTTGGTGTGTAAATTTGAATAATAGTCTTATTAACTGTTCTTCCTTGTAGGCATATTTATATTATCCTATAATAGCATTGTACTTCAGGATAGATCTTGAAACGTTCTTTTACACGATGAATGCAACACCATTCCTCTTCGAGTTGTCATTCCCAGCATAGTAGACTATATGATTTTCCGATTAAAAATGGCCAATACCAGTCCATTTCAGCTCACTAATGCCTAGGATATTGATGTTTATGCATCCCATTTCATTTTTGACTATTTCCAATTTTTCTAGATTCATACTTTGTACATTCCAGGTTCCAATTATTAATGGATTTTTGCAGCTGTTTCTTCTCATTTTGAGTCGTGCCACAACAGCAAATGAAGGTCCCGAAAGCTTGACTCCATCCACGTCATTAAGGTCGACTCTACTTTGAGGAGGCAGCTCTTTCCCAGTCATCTTTTCAGTGCCTTCCAACCTGGGGGGCTCATCTTCCAGCACTATATCAGACAAGGTCCCGCTGCTATTCATAAGGTTTTCACTGGCTAATGCTTTTCAGAAGTAGACTGCCGGGTCCTTCTTCCTAGTCTGTCTTAGTCTGGAAGCTCAGCTGAAACCTGTCCTTCATGGGTGACCCTGCTGGTATCTGAATACTGGTGGCATAGCTTCCAGCATCACAGCAACACACAAGCCCCCACAGTATGACAAACCGACAGACACGTGGGGGAAAAGGAACATACAAAAGTATTAATAGTATAGTACAAGAAGATCAGGATGATTAATTTTTCTACCTCTTAAACTTTCTGCAAGGTATGCTACTTTCATCGTTCCGTTTTTAAAAAGCATATTCAAGGCTCATATCTCTAATCATCCCACTCCCATCATTTTCTTTAGAGAAGGTTTACCTAAGTCATTTATTCATCCAACATATGCCTACCAGGAGGCTAAGTCAAAACGGTCATGGCCCCTGACCTCATGGCGTTTACAGTCTAGTGGGAAAAAGAGACCTTAAATGAGTAATGCCCCAAATTATTCTAGGATCACCCATTTTGCTGCATGTGATTCTGGAAGGCAAATTAATGCATACATGATTAGTAAATAGGGAAATGTCAGTTTAACACAAAAGCTGTGTGGGTTCACATGGGTTTTTCCTAAACAAGAGGAGTTAGAAAGGCCAGTGAATTACAACCGTCAGCAAGAAATGAAAGAGCTCTCAACTCTGCTGCTACATCAACTGCAGGAATCTTTTTACTTGCATTCAATGAAATGTACAAACGAGCACTTCCACCAGGAGTCCCACTCAACTTTGTGCTGCTTTCAGCCTATGCGCTGCCTCTCACAGCAACCTCAGGCAGCCCACCAGTTTAGAGTGCCACTTCTTTCTACATCATCTCAGCACCTGCCACCTCTGCTCTCATCAGAATGTTGCTGGCATTTTATTCTACTTTTTTTGGTGAATTTTTAATATCTACCTTGAGAGTGTCCAGCTATACTGAGCTGGTGTGAACTTTTTATAATCTCGGTGCTCTGGTTACAAAGCTGCCTAAGTTTTGAGTAGTCAGCCCCCTAAGCTCTCTTATTTTTAGCACGGGATTTTGCAGAATGGCAAGGTTTTTAGGAACATACATAACATGCTATAGAAGAAATGCCTGCAGTGTTACAGAAAAGTTCACAGCACTAGTGCAGTGTGTCACAGGACCCTGACCTAACATGGACAAGCATGATCAAAGGTCTAAAGCAGAGACAGGTGTACCTGGAGAGTCTCTCAGGGAAAAACAAAACGCAGCCTTGAGCAAGTAAGCTTTCTCTTTATCCACCACAAAGACTTTGCCAGCCTAGGAAAGCTATTTTCACGTCAGATGAGTGAAGCACCCCTTTGTCTAATAGGACTATATGGGGCAGGAGAGAGGGGTGACATTGATAAGACTAATTCAGTGGTTCTCAGCCTTGGCTGAACTTTAGAATCAAGTAGGAAGTGGTTCAAAAATACAGATGCTTGGGCCCATTCCACAGAGATTCTGATTTAATTGGTTTTCTGTGGGTCCTGAGCATTGATTGGTTTTAAAAATTCACCCATTTGATTCCACTGTGAAACCGGGGCCAAGAGGCACCAGAGCAGAGCAGAGCAGAGCAAGGGACCAGCAACAATCAGAGGACTGGGAATAGGTCTTAGGAAGCATTTAAAATACTATATACATATAAAACCCAAACCAAACCATTCTGACTTATAGTGACCCTAGAGGACAGAGTAGAACTGCCCCATAGAGTTTCCAAGAAGCCCCTGGTGGATTCCAACTGCCAACCTTTTGGTTAGCAGCTGTAGCACTTAACCATGATGCCACTAGGGTTTCATATATATATTTGTTGTTGTGTGCTGTCAAGTCAATTTCAGCTCATGGAAGCATTTAAAATTACATATATACATGTATATATGTATATACACATATATATATACATATACATAGATGTTTGTTGTTGTCGTGTGCTGTTGAGTCAATTCTGACTCACAGCAACCCTGTAGGACAAAACAGAACTGCCCCATAGGGTTTCCTAGGCTATAAATCTTTATGGGAGCAGACAGTCAGGTCTTTCTTCTCATATATATATAAAACACCCGTTGCCATCGAGTCGATTCCAACTCATAGTGACCCTATAGACAGAGTAGAACTGTCCCATAGAATTTCCAAGAAGTGCCTGGTGGATCTGAACTGCCAACCTTTTGGTTAACAGCCATAGCTCTTAACCACTGCACCAGCAGGGTTTCCATATTATACACACACAAACACACACCCCCATTTTAATTAGTAAATAAGACTGCCTATTCTCATATGTAGGGCTGGAAATAAGCACAACTAGAGTATGAAGTGAGTCCTTGGATGGTGCAAACAGCTAAACACTTGACCACCAACCAAAAGGTTGGTGGTTTGAAGCCACTCAGAGGTGCCTCAGAAGACAGGCCTGGCAATCTGCTTCTGAAAGGTCACAACCATGAAAATTCTATGGCGTTCAGTTCTACTCTGCACACATGGGGTGGCCATGAGTCGTAATCGACTCAACAACAACTAGTTAGAGTGTGAGGGCCAGAACCAAGGAGCACTAATCTAGGTTTCTGGGTGAGGCGGCATGTAGGGCTGGTACTTAAGGGTTACTCTGAAATATACAACCTGTGATCCTCATTTCCACTGGGGATAGGGGTAGGGTAAGGGAGGCTTAGAGCTATAGTTCCTGAGGGATTTAGGTAAGCCATTCAAAAGGAGTTCCTGACTTGGTACACCCGAACAGCAGAGCATAAAAACATGGCCATCTTTTGAGCGTCAAAATAAATGATAAAAATATATAGAGTGGTTTAAATACAGTCCTGTTATATGGAGGCAGAAAGTAGGTTGCAAAATAAGTGCTGTCAGTAAGTTGTATACCTGTAAAAAGTAGCATGATAGATCTATTTACAACAATGACCAAAAAAAAAGGTAGCTACTGAAGCTGCTTATGTACAATCAAACACCTCAAGGGATTTGGTTCCTTGGTTTGGAGGTCTAGGGTCATGGTTTCACAGGACATCTCAGTTAATTGGTCTAATACCATATTTAGTGCCTCTGTTCTGCCTCCTAGTTTGTCACATAGTGCCTGGGTCTTAAAAACTTGCAACAGGCCATCCAAGGTACGATTGGTCTCTGTTTGCCTGAAGAAATAGAGGAAGGAGAATCAGGAGAGGAAATGGAATATGTGGCTAGTTGACTTCATGAACTACTGCCCCTTTTGCCATTAGACCAGAAAAACTGGATGGTGCCTGGCTACCATTACTGAACATTTTTATCAAAGATTCTATTGAAGAATACTGATCAAAGGGGGGAAATGCAGAACAGAATTTGAAATACTAGTGGAATCTAGACTTTCTGGAGCCAATGGGTGTCGGATGAACCCCTGAAACTACTGCTGTGACATAATCTTTAAAACTTGAACCTTAGACGAAAAAAATTCCCCTGAAGTATTCTTGAAACCAAACAACGGTTTAGCTTAGCTAGTAAAGAATGCCGGCCTTGAGCATTGTACTCTTTTAAGGTCTATGTGGGATCAAAGTGACAACAGCAACTTAAAAAACTGGATAGGAAACTTAGGGAGCAGTGAATTTGTGTTGATGGAGGAGGAGCAACTTGAAAAAGGAGGTGAAGAATGGTTGCACAACTTGAAAGATGTAGTCGATGTCACCTGTAGAAATTGTTGAATTGGTGTATGTTCTGCTGTGTATATTCTCAACAACTATAAAAATAAATTATAAAAGTATAAAACAAACAAGTTATCAAACTTAATGATCACAGTTGCGAGAAGAAATATTTTTAAAATACAGATTCCTGAACCCAATGTCAAATCTATGAATTAGAATCTCCAGAGGTAGGAAATAATAAATCAACAACAACAACAGCTGCTACCATTTATTCAGCATTTATTATATGTCAGGGAATCTTCTAAGCACTTTCTGTGTATCATCTTATTTAGTTTCTGCAACAATCCTAATAGTTAACCAGGGCACAGAGAAGTTAAGTAGCTTGCCCATGATAAATGGTAGAACCAAGACTTAACCTGAAGACAGACCTAAAGCAGTCTGTGCACTTAACCATGACATTGTGCATTATTTAAAAAAAAAAAAAAAACCCTCTCCACCCCCAATAAACCACGTGTTTTGAGGCAGCCAAATCTATCCAGTATTTGAGAGCCACTAGTTTATATGATTG
Source organism: Loxodonta africana (assembly GCF_030014295.1). NCBI lineage: Eukaryota > Metazoa > Chordata > Mammalia > Proboscidea > Elephantidae > Loxodonta > Loxodonta africana. The sequence goes on from NC_087358.1 coordinate 63,768,571, forward strand.
TTTAGTCACTTTTAGCCATATTATTCTGTGAAATCAGGTTCACAATCAGCAATGTCTTCTATTATCAGGCTTTATGCTCAAGTAGCTTTATTGCCTTTATTACAAAGAATTTACAATACCATGCTAAATGTACAGAAATGGCTCTCATATAGAAGATGGGTTTGTAGCTAAGATTTCTCTCTCTGACAAAAATAGAAATTTTACATAACATACATTTATCTTAATCTCGTTTAGCACGTTGCTATGTCTTGTCAATTCTTGCCTAATAATAGCTCTGCCTTTTACTTGTTTTTCTGTGCCTACCAAAAAAGAAAAACCTTGTTGCCATCGAGTCGATTCTGATTCATAGCAACCCTACAGGACGGAGTAGAACTGCCCCATTGGGTTTCCAAGGATCGGCTGGTGGAATCAAACTGCCAACCTTTTGGTTAACAGCCATCGCTCTTAACTACTGCACCACCAAGTCTCCCCGTGCCTGATGCCACCACCCTCATCCAGACCCATATCATATGACTTCCAGATTACTGCCATATATCCCAAATGGTCGATCTGGCTCCAACTTCTATCCAGCCCAATCCAAGCCAATCCATCCTGCATACTGCTTCCAGGTCAATTTCCCTAAAAAGTCACTTGACTATCACCTATTCAATTAAACCAGTTGCCATTAATATGCCATTATAACACAAGGCAACCCCATGCGTGTCAGAATAGAACTGCCCCCCATAGAGTTTTCAATGGCTGCTTTTTTGGACATAGGTTGCCAGGCCTTTCTTCCTAGGTGCCTCTGGTGGACTTGATCCTCCAACCTTTTGGTTAGTAGCTGAGCATGTTGATGATTTATACTACCCAGGTTCTCCCCCATTCAATTAGAAGTCCCTTAATGATTATAGACTACCTATTTTTACAGGATAAAACCCCAATTTTTAGCCTGGCATTCAAGGTCTATAACTAACTGTCCCTATTTCCAACTTTTTTAATTCAGTTATGTTTTTAATCCAGAATTTCTTCATAAAACAAAAATGAAATATACTTTGAACTACATTAAAAATGAGAAAAATACTTAAATCCTGGGCCAATTCTGTAAATCCTCTCGATAAGATTCTAGCTATCTTAGAGTCAGATGTTCTAATTCGGTACCACTTCAGATGAGCTGCTTTTTCTAACAGTTCTTAAATTTTTCTAGAACATGTAGGAGGATGTTCTTAACACAAGCTAAACTCTTGCATCTGATCTCTCAGATCATCGCCAAGCTGAGGGTTAATTTAGTTTCCGAGTATACAGTTCCACGAAAACTCTGCCCCAAGGCAACAGGGAGCACTTAGGCTGGCTTAAAGATCAGGTCTTTTATATCATCCACAAAACCTGGTTGTTAATCTTGAATACAATTATTTTTATTTAAAGAGATATAGTATCTTGACAGGAGGAAAGTATAGCATCTTGACAGGAGGAATATATATATATATACTAGAAAATTACAAGCTAGGGAAATTTATCCATGTATTTTAGTCATTAAAGTTCTGCTTACTCATCTATGAGGTTAGAAATAATAGTTCTACCAGCGAGGAGGACTGGTAAGAAAGGATCAAGTGTCTATGCTCTAATATCCATATCAGGTGGAGACAGTTTACCAGGCATTTCCCCTGGCTTCTATGGCACTCTAATAAAAGTTCTCATTTCCCCAGGAGGGCTGAATGAAGGATGAGAAAAAAGCTCCATCAACTGACAATTTCTGTAGCCGTAAGGTAAAGTCCACAGAAATAGAAATGCAGCAGGTAGGCGTGTAGGCAAACCTTTCAGAGCCAGAGAAACACAGGCCCGCTCTTGGAATCTATGGCCTCCTCCCTTCCCCTTCCTTGGTGCAGCTCCACTGTTGCTTCTGTATTGGTTAGTGATGTTAAATTGATTCATTGCTTCAATGAATATATTTTAAAAGATGAGAAAAATACATAAATAATGAAGAAAACAAATGCAAAAGAAGACCTTTCTATAGTCCAGTCTTTCATCACAGAACAACTCCAGACCTTAAGTATACAGGAGAGGAAAGACGTACTGTGTCCAAAATTAAGAAAAAAAAAAAAAAGAAAGGGCAGCAATATCCACAAATGGACAAATGGAGAAGTCCAAGAGACTGAATAAATAGGTACAACTGCCTCGGGACAGCTCTCCAGTTACTACCAACCACCATAGAACTTCACCAGGGCAAGAGATCCGTGTCTGGTCACATCTTTTATAATCAATATCATCTCACTCCTACAAATTCAGAGACTAAAACACTGTTATAGAAAAGATTTCTCAAAATTGCGTGCCAAGCAGTCACATTTGCGTCTAATGTTCCTCGTAACTAGAGAATCCTATTAAATGACATGATGAAGCACTCATGGTTTGGCACCACTTTTCACAAGCATGGCCTTTGATGAAGACTTTTAAGGCCTCGTAGTTGCTCTCCTTCCCCCCCACACACACCCTGCTACAAACCCCCCTGGACTTCTGCCTTGGTTGGCTATTGAATTTCACAGAATTGCAGCCATATTCTAGTGTACTAGAGCCTGGCTCAACCTTAATCAGAAAAAAAAATGCAAATAAACAAAAAAGCAAACTGACGTCAGGCGTGGTTTTTAAGAGCACAAAATTCCAGAGTCTCTGCTGGCTCCAGTCCTCGTTCCCTGCACATCACCTACTGCTTTGTCTATCACTTCATCTTAATCCCATTCCAATAAACAGTAATCAAATGGCTCATCGATAAAGGTTAAGTTCTATTCTCCTGCTTAAGAATTCAAGAAAGCATGGGGTGTAGTTTAGGAAGTTTCCCACCAGAAAAGTTAAAATTTTAAAGTTCTGACATATAAAATGTTGAACAATTAACTACATAAAAACTTTGGTTTTAGCTAATCAACGGTTTGCTGTGCATCAAAGCAAAAATAATCTACAAAAATACAACCCTGCCACCTAGTGGTAGACAGTCAAATGTATTTCACCACTTTACATCAAATTCTTTTGTTTACAAAAATGGGCTTATTTGGGAAAATATTAATCAAAATAACATAACAATTATGTTAAAATATTAAATAATGATGTCGATAGTCACTGAAATTTACTAAAGTTGTCAATGTTTTAACTTACTAAATTATTTCAAAGGTCAAAACTAAATTCTCTTTTCAAACATTACATGTAGAAATGCAATTCTGTAATGCTTGGGGCTCTTAATAAACTCTGCATCAATTATGAAAAGTCCTTCCTTTCTGGTAGTTAAACAACCATCATTTTAAGTAGATGGAAATGTAAACATTTTATTGCTCACTAGATTGCATTGCTTAATAAATTTTAAAATGTAAAGTAGAATAAAGTACAGTACATTCCTACACTTTTACTAAATATATTTTATAATGCTTATTGTTAGGATTCTTCGATGAACCTAAGCAAAGCATTATTAGGTTTCTTAACATTGTGTTGATGTAAAAAAAAAGGTGAGTTTTTTAAAAAGTGGAAAAAAATACAGGATCAACATTTTCAGAGCACCAGGCATTCTACCTCCATTCATTGTTCCTGTTTAGAAAATTATTAAATGAAGAATTGGCAGTTAGTCCCATAAAGAAGATGATAATATTAAGTTGAACCATATGAAGCTTCTGTTTTTGTAGGTCAAAAATGGTTGAATACGATTGGCTCAATGTAATAAGTAGCACCTATTCAGAGCTTCCTATACATGTGTGCTATGTACTATTAGGGCTTTTGACTGATTCTGCCTGGTTCAGTAATGGCCAATGAAGTGAAATCTGAACAATAAATGCAACAGGAAAAATTACAGATTGAAGCCCTGCTAGAAATATAATCTCCCTCTTAGAAAACAAGGGCAGCATGCGTATTGCATAGAATCCAAGTCTCTTGACCGGTAGAGTCAGGAACAGCAGCACCCTGCTCCAAGATGGCAGCCGACTGTGTTGCTTTGAATGTGTGTTGCTCTCCACAGCTCTGGCAACAATGCAATCTTCCACGTCAGGCTCCTGAAAGGGCTCACTACACCTCTTCCAAGTCTCTCATTCCAGGGCTTTGACTCATAATTTTTCCTGTTCCACTTATTCCATTTCAACTTTTAAAAATTTGGAAAATATTACATAGCAAAACATATACCAATTAAACAGTTTCTACATGTACCATTTGGTAACACTGGTTACATTCTTTGAGTTGTATAACCATTCCCACCCAAATTTTGAAAAATTTGGCAGCTCATTCTAAAAATTTGGATCTGTTCTGATTTTGCTTTTTCAGCCATGACTGGACCCTGTATTCTTTACCTGTTCCACCTCGTTAAATAATCAACATGTCGAGCTTGTGGAGAGATGCCCTTATTACCCCTATTTACCAACAAGGTCATCGAGGCTTAGAGGTAAAATAGCCTGCTAAGTGACAGAGCCTGTCTGCTTCCAGTTTCCACGGTCTTAACCACCATATTCAACAGGATAGCTATCTATATAAACAAAAATGGAACATCTGCTTAAAATAGTTCCGAAATGATAATTAGATCTTTTAACAACTTTTTTTTTTTTTGTCTTTCTGCTAATGGTGAATTTCAATAACATTTATGTTTCCTTCTTTACTCCAAAAATTTTTCGGAGGGAGGGCAAAGAGCATCATTTGATTTAACAAACACTGGTCATCTCTTTTATCACACAAACTGGGGATTTTCCCTTCGCTTTTCTCTTATGAACGAGCATTTTCTACTTTGCTGGCTGGTATCAATTCCTTAGATTGGTATATCTGATTTCTCACTCCCCTCTCACACATTCATCCAACTAATAAATATTTGAGAAGCTCCTACGTATGCCAGTTGCAGAAGACAGAACGAAAAAACATAGCCCTTACCCTCCAAAGTTTATGGTACAGTAGGAAAGACACAGAGAGACAGTACAATGATCAGTATTTCAGGACAAGTATGCACAGAGTATAAAAAAATTTGGGGGGAAAGGCAGCTAATTTTGTTTTGAGGCATTTATTTCTGTCCATTCCTTTCCTCCCCAACTGGGCAGCTTTGCTCAGTGCTCATTTTCATAGTATAAAGTCTTTTACTAAAAGGAGTCAAGATTCGCGTTAACAGATAAAAGCACAAAATAAAAAAGTTTTATCTGGGATAATAATTATACAAATAAACTCTTTTCAAGATCTTTCATCTTCTCTGTCCATAAGTTAAAATGTTCAAATAATTCACTCCTAAATGACTGTAGAAACAAGGCAATCAGTATTATCTACAAACCCAAAATTAAACACAGAAAAACTGAAGACTAAAGAAAAAATTTTTTTTATTAAGATTTTTACATTCGTTTGCTTTAAACACCATTGTTTTAACCAAGCACCACCTTTTACAGCCCCATCGTGGCCCTTTCTTAACTCTATTTTCCCTTTTAACTTTCTTCACAAAATATACATCTTTTCTTTGGTTTCTCCCTACCACTAAAAACACTTTTCTGTAAAATTATATTTCCCTTTGCATGTCAAGCAAAAACAGAATTAGATCTCATTAAGGTTATCAGTCTAAATTCATCACCTATTCAAGGAAAAACATGATCTATCACAGTACAGAGTTCAAGGATCCAAAGATATATTCAAAGCTAAAGAGTGTGCTAATCTAAGATCTTAGGATTCTAATTCCAGATAAGTTCAAAAGTTTGCAGCTTGACTTCCTGGAGCCGTGAAGGTTAGATGAAGCCCTGAAATTATTGCCCTGAGATTATCTTTAAACCTTAAACCAAAAATATCCCTTGAAGTTTTTTTTAAAACCAAAAAATAGTTTAGCTGAACTAGTAAAATAATATCTGCCTTGAGCATTATGTTCTTTTAAGAACCATCTATATGGGATTAAATAGGTAAAGGCAACTGGAAAGATTAGACAGGAACCTTAGGGGACAGTGAATTTATGTCAATCAGGGAGGAACAACTCAGAAAGGGAAGGCGAGAATGGTTGCACAACTCAAATGTAATCAATCAATGTCACTAAATGGTACATAAACTGTTGAATTGGTGTATATTTTGCTTGTATATTCTCAACAATGAAATAAATAAAATTTTAGAAAATTGCTAAAAAAGTACACAACTTGAAAATGTTTTAATGGTGATACAAAGACAATTCATTAGATGAGCAGTCAAAGTTAACTTTTGTATGTCTAGTATAAGAACATAATAAAATATTTTAGCCGTGATTGGTTATGTCATGGTTTTAATTTTCAAGGGTCCCTCTAACCATAACTTTAGTATTGGTGGTGGTCTACTACCTAAGAGAGTCTTTAAAAATCATAAGGGCCCTCAAAGGACACTCTAAGAAAGATATTATACACAAAACAACTTTGAGAGCAATAAGCATTTTAACAATATAAGACACAACTCACTACATTACAAAAGATCTAAAGAGATTCATTTCCTCTGAAAAGTTCATCTGACTGAACTGGCCACACTAATGAACCTCATCTAAAAAAAAAACCAAACCCAGTGCCATCGAGTCGATTCCGACTCATAGCGACCCTGTAGGACAGAGTAGAACTACCCCATAGAGTTTCCAAGGAGTGCCGGGTGGATCTGAACGCCGACCCTTCGGTTAGCAGCCATAGCACTACGCCACCAGGGTTTCCAATGAGCCTCATAGAATATGGCATATCAGTGAAGCTTCTGATAAAACAACTTCATTCAATAACATATTAGCCTTATTACAGGAATAGTCCTGCAACTGGACATAAATTCCTCTAGAAAATCTTCTTCCTTCAGATTTTTAAAATCCAATAAAGTATGATTTCAATTAAATATATACACAGATATATAAAAAAATATATATACACATTATATACTATAATTATATATTTTTTAAGTATACACACAGAAATATAATTACATTTTTTATATATTACGATGATATAGATGATAAGTATCAGATAATTTTGTAAATCCTTTATCCAATGCCTTTGGTAAAAAGGATTTGTTGGAGACTTTTTCCTTCAAATTTCGTATATCTCCAAAATTTCTTATTAAATCTTTAATAAGCATATATTGCTTTCATAACTGAAAAAATATGCTAATTCATTAACAAATATATATTGAGTGTACATACTTTATATGTATTATATATAAAAATTATAAAATCAGAAATTAAAAGACTGGGGATCTAGTCTGTCTAGCTGTGTTTCTGTAAGTAACAAACCTCTTGACTTCAATTTATTCAGTTATAAAATAAGGATAAAAAATATTTGCCTTACCTACCTCACAAGTTATTCCAAGGATCCAAATGAGACGATGTGTTTAAAAGCACTTATAAAATAGTATTAAGTTGTTTCCAGAGCCAATAATCAGAAAATTGGCAAGTCATAATACAAAACAGGCAGGCCAATAAGATTATTTAATGCTAATAACTGAGATGAAATTTATCTATGTACCTAAAATGTTTCTAATTAACCATTAATTTCAGCAGGGTGTTTATTTGTGAATCATAAGGTCTAATTGGTCTAGCAAAAAAAAAAAACATGTTTTTAAAATCATTGCAGCTAGTTCAAAAAAAAATTCCATCTAACAATTCCTGTTTGTTAGTGTCAACAACTAAAATCTAAATTATTTCAATGATCTTAAACAAAAGACTTTCCATCCGCATATATAGTGTCACCAAAAAAAAAAAAAACCATTATTTGACCATTAGTAATCAAATATTGGAGCCCTGATGGCACAGTGGTTAAGAGCTTGGCTGCTAAGCAAAAGGTCAGCAGTTTGAACCCACCAGCTGCTCCCTGGAAACCTTATGGGGCAGTTCTGCTCTGTCCTAGAGGGTCGCTATGAGTGGCTCTGTCCTAGAGGGTCTCTATGAGTGGGAACCAACCCAACGGCAAAGGCTTTTTTAGTATATGTACAGATTTTTAATCACAAAGCTAGCATTAGCCAGCTCTAAGAAGTATTCACAAAAATTTTAAACATTTCATAAGAACCATGCTTTATGTATAAATTTAAAGGCCTTTTTTTCTAAGATATACAGCTAATGTCATTTTCAAGTTTAGATAAATGAAGCTAACATTTTCAGAAGGAAAAGCTCAATATAAAATTCAGAATCATTTACAATTTTAAGTCAGTTCATAATGGCTGCAACTGAGGAATCAAATTAAAAAGCTAACACTTTTACGCAACTAAATATTTAAAGATCTTAAAATAAAAAATGACTTTGTACAATTCATCTCTGTTAACAAATGAAGGAAAAAATTCCTTCTTTCTTGATCTCTAAATAATCCCTCAAGTGGTTTCACAAAAAGCTTTAAACATGTTCCAACTAGGGAAAAAAAAAAAAAGGAAGCAAAAGACAAAAAATGGTTGAACTGGGCCTGATTTATCCTCAAAACTGGGTCTTTAGAAGCCAAGTGCCTCTCAAGGTAATAAAGCAGTGTTGAGAACAACCGAGGAACAGCAATTCTGACAATTATTTGATAGTTAAATACTCACAATTGGTCTGTCACTAGACTACAGGAAAGGTTTCAGGTCACGTACACAATGGTGGCTTCTTTGGGTCTCTCCTCCCACCCAGGCCCAACTGACGCTTGGGGGCCAACAAGGGCCTTCAGGGATAAGCAGCCCCAGGGTTCCATCAGTCCCCCAAGGCAGTTTCTATTTAAAGGGGCAGTGACCCATTTTATGTATGATGGCTCAATGCTTCAAAGAGAACATAGATAACAGAAATGTAGCCATCTGTGATGTTTCAAGGATTTAAAAGGGCACAGATTTTCTTTGGGTTTTTAAAAATGTAACAATTCAGTAACATGTTGCCTCTATTGATTACTTCTCTTTGATTAAAAATCAGGAGGATCTAGTGGGCATTTTTTCCAACTTTTGAAATATGTTTGTATTTTGGAGGAAAAAAGGATCAAGAATGAAAGAAGACTCAACAAAGGAAGAGATGGAGCTAGGAAACAGGGAAAGGAGGAAGGAAGGAGGGAGGGAGAGGGAAAGAGAGGGAAGGAAGAAGGAAGGAAAGCAGGCAGGAAGGAAGGGAGGGAGAGGGAAAGAGAGGGAAGGAGGGAAGGCAGGAAGGGAGGAAGTAAAAATTAAGCAGATAAGCAAAGCAAAAGTGAAACAAACAGATGTCATGAGGTCTCCTGGAGAAGTAGAGACACTGAGTGCCAGCTTCTCTGTTCACAGGCCTCAGTACTTTAGATATACCTTACCAAAATATACCTTACGTCATATAATACTAACAATAACTCTATTTTACCATTTTGTGGGCAGGAAAACTGAGGCCCAGGGCGACTAAGGAATAGGCTGCAGTTGATAAGCATAAGTGAATTAAGTTTCTGAGTCAGGCTTGGAGCCTGTCTGCCTGATGCCAGAGTGCACAGGCTCTACTGCCTCTACAAAGAATAAAACGAATATGACAGCTCACAATTAGAAAAAAAAATAAAATAGGGTATTTGAATTTTTTTTTCACATTTTAATGTACAACAATTTTTTGTGTAATTAAAATAAGCCAACACACTCCAGAATAGAAGCCAGCATCAAACTATTTATGGAAAACCCAAGGTGGTTCATTTTCTACATTCTACCCCAGTATCTAGCTTTCCTGCTGTGCCCACCACCCAGCAAGAGAGCCCAGCATACACACATTGACAGGAACGTTCTTTTTAAACGGTGTTAAGCTAGGGGCTCTGTTCTCAGAAGCATGGGTTGAGGGGTTGGTGAGGAAGAAGGACTAGCCACACACTACACCAATAGAGATGAGCGGATGGTGAGGAAGATAGAGAATTGGGGTTGGTGTTGGTTCACACAAGAAAGAGCCAGTAAAGTGGAAAAGACTGAAAATAACAAGAGACGAAGCCTGCTGATGAAGAATTCCAGAGGCCATAGGAGGCAATTCGCTATTTATAACAGTACATGGAAATTTAAACCAGTGTGTGATCAGAGCCTGGTTTGAGACAGAATGGTAACTGTGATGCAGAAGCTTTCATCTGAGCATTCAAAGATTTCTGAGCAGCCACCAAGCACAGGAACAAGAATCCATGTTGAGCACAGGCCTGCCCACCTCTACCCCTCCCTCCCTTTCGACAAGGCTGGATACGTCCACAGCTTTGGTCCACGATGCTGACAGGCATCATGAAATCAATAAAGATTTCTAAGAATTCATGAGTGGATTTTTATCTTCTTTATGTCATCTCAGATTGCCCAAGGGGCCACAACTACCAAAGAAGGACAGTAAGATGGGGGACAGAGGAATGCTAGGTCCAGTGTAAAAAAACTTGCCTCAACTCCTAAAAATGATTTTTCGTATTATTCATTTAGCAATCACATACAATGTGCCTGAATCATATCCAAATTGGAAAAAAAAAAAAACCTACTTATTCACATCTCATCTCCTTAATATACCCCTTGAAGATATCACAATCTCTTTGTATTTTTTTAAAACTCCCGCAGTCTTTCAAACTGAAAGGGTGATTAATGCATTTTTTTAAATTTTATTTTAGTGTGAGTAATATAAAGTGAAATTCTAGAAATGTGTGCATGTTAATCAATTTGTAGTATGTTTTTATTGAAAGGAAGAATGAACACTTTTGCTGTTAGTCTACTAAGCGCCAAGAACAATGGCTTTATACATACATTCTATCATTTACTCTTCAAAACAACCTATTTTTCAGATGAGAAAACTGAAGTTTAGAGAGGTTAAGTCATTTCTCGAAATTACACTGTTAAGTGGTGACAGAGCCAGGACTGGAAGCCCAAAAGACCTTGTTCTTTCTACCTGACCACACTTTCTACTACTCAAAATAATGCAGAGATGGATAGTAAACATTTTGAACACTTATTTTCTTAAGGTACATATTTTAAGTCAAACACAATAGGTTTCATTGCCAAAAAAGATATTAGTTACTAAGGCAAAAACATACTAATTAAAATATTATACTCACTTTGAATATATAAACAATGATGTAAAAAAATGACAAGAACAATGGCAACTAACATTTGTTGAGCGCTTACTATGTGCCAGATACTGTGTTAAATGCTTTAGAAGGATCATTTTATTTACGCTTTACAATAATCCCAATACATAGGCACTATTATTATTTTCTTTTACAAATGAGAAAACTGAGGTTCAAAGAAGTTAAAGTTGTTGGTCTTAAGATCACAGAGAATGGTAAAACCAGCGTTTAAACACGGGGCGTCTGAGGCTCATGCTGTCAATCACTGTGCATTATAAAAACCTATTTTTGCAATGTCCTTTCCTTTAAGAAATTAAGCTCTAACAAAGTAACTATATTATTTAGATACAGGCTTTTCCCTAAATTACCACTATACCCAGTATTGTACTATGCACATTCGGACATTCAAGGAAGCAACATACCAAGACATGGCTTCCCATGGATAGTGTTTCAACTACAAATAGGACTTCCGATTTAAATCCCAATTTTAGTCCCCCAGTCTTTGTATACCAAAATAAAAAACCCACTGCCGTCTGGCTCTCAGTGACCCTGTAGTACAGAGTAGAACTGCCCCATAGGGCTTCCCAGGGGTGGCTGGCAAATTAAGAACTGCAGATGTTTTGGCTAGCAGCTGAATGCTTAACTGCTGCGCCACCAGGGTTCGTGTCTTTGTATAGCCACGGTCAACCAATAGGCAAATTTTAAAACAAGAATAGCATATGGAAAACTAGCATAACCATCTAGTTTTACTTTAAAATCCTAAGCTGTCAAGAATATTGTAGGAAATTTGCCATTGTTATTTTGATAAGAATTATTAAGCAAGAACCCCAAAAACTGGCCCACCCTAAACATAGAAACGGTGTCATCTGAATAGTCCCAAACATCTAGGTTCTACTGCATGGTCAGCTAAGTGACCGTATCCACAGTAATATGGAAGATTTGGACAACAGCATTAGAGAAAAACCAAATGTGCACCAAGAAGTGATGATTCTTTTTTAACAGTAGATGGCGCTAACAGATCATATCCTATTAAAAAATAGCTGTTCATATTCTGGGAAAAGCATTTTTATAGACGCAGCCCAGGCTATCTTATATTAAGTAAAATGTTCATTTACATAATATTCTATATAACTTAATTGATAAGCTACTTCTTAGGTTGAACACAAAATTCTATTAAATACAGGATAAAAAGTTACACGAATAGAATGAACACGCTGTCATAACGACTGGAAAACTGGAACAGAATAGGAACAGGTAAAATTAACTCAAAACAAATAGTTCCTGAATATTTTAATGTTTTAAACCATTCAAATTATAAGAAAATATGCAGGTTCCATTTTTCATTTATGAAACTAATTTTTACAGAACTAGCTTCCATTAAACAGTTCGTACACGTTGTTTTATGACATTGGTTAACAACCCCGGGACATGTCAACACTCTCCCTTCTCAAACTTGGGTTTCCTATTATCAGCTTTCCTGTCCCCTCCTGCCTTCTAGTCCTTGCCCCTGAGCTGGTGTGCCCCTTTAGTCTCGTTTGTTTTAGGGGCCTGTCTAATCTTTGGCTAAAGGGTGAACCTCAGGAGTGACTTCATTACTGAGCTAAAAGAGTGTCTGGGGGCCATGCTCTTGGCGTTTCTCCAGTCTCTGTCAGACTAGTAAGTCTGGTCTTTTTTTTTTTTTTTTTTTTGAGTTAGATTTTGTTCTACATTTTTCTCCAGTTCTGTCTGGGACCCTATATTATGATCCCTGTCAGAGCAGTCAGTGGTGGTAGCTGTGTACCATCTGGCTGTACTGGACTCAGTCTGGTGGAGGGCGTGGTAGTTGTGGTCCATTAGTCCTTTGGACTAATTTTTCCCTTATATCTTTAGTTTTCTTCATTCTTCCTTGCTCTGGAAGGGGTGAGACCAGTGGAGTATCTTAGATGGCTGCTCATAGGCTTTTAAGACCCCAGACGCTTAAGTACATTCACCAAAGTAGAATGCACAACACTGAAATTAATAAATTCTTACAGAGTATATTAGAGTTTGAAATTATTTCCATAGTCAACTACAGAAATGTTCAAACACCGTTTTAAAATTTCCAATACCTACAATAATGGAATTTCCATTTCTACCTACCAAACCCTTTAAGATTAAGCAGAATAAACTAATTTTCTAATGAAAAGCAAGGTAACACAGTCCTTCCCCGCTTTCCCCATACCAGCCCATCTGCTAAATATCATAAATAATAAACCAAAAAACCAAACCAATTACCATCAAGCTGGTTCCAACTCATGACAACCCCATGTGTTCCAAAGTAGAACTGTGTTCCATAGGGTTTTCAATGGCTGTGATCTTTCGAAGTAGATCACCAGACTTTTCACCCCAAGCACCTCTGGGTGGATTCAGTTAGTAGCTAAGCGACTAATTGTTTGGCTACCTGGGGAATCCTATAAAAAATAACAGTGCTTCCTAACCCAGAGCTAAATAATGCCTCTCAGTGTGGGACTTGGAAGTCTGTGATAAATTATTTCAGTTACTCCAGAAGAGGAAAAATGCATAGCTATTTATTACTACTAGTCATGTTAGCCTAGGATGGCAGCTGGGGAAGGCAGAGAGTGACAGAAATTGGTAAATGTACCACTGATACTCATACTCATGATATAAATATTTAACGATTTTCCTCCTTTCAACTCCTAAAACTGATTTTTTTGTATAATTCATTTAGCAATCCCATACAAATACCTATCTCAAATCCTAGAATTAAATCTAATTATAGGTCTTTGAAGCACCACAGGATAATAGTACAGCAATATTCTTAGTTGAGGGGGCTCTTTGGCACATCTGACATCAAGTCACAGAGGTAGTTTGCCAGTCAGCCTGCTGGATTGCATAGAGGATTGATTACCATAGGGATATCTTGCCCAAAATGGCACTAGAATCAATGGAAAATATATGAACATTAGTGTTTGACTCCTATCTCCAATATTATTTATTATGATAGCTTGAGAAAATCACTTAACCAACTTTCATTTTCTTCATTTGTAAGTGGAAGGTGGCACTCTAGTGAGAATTAAAAAACAACAAATAAAAAAGACACGTAGAGTATATAGTATGAGTGATACATAAAGATGCAATGACTGTTGGACTCCAACTCTTTCCTCGTACCAGATTGTAGAAGCAATAAGGAGCAGGCAGAAAGAACAGTATAAACCTGCTTAAGCTAACTTCAATCAAGGCAACAGTTAGAAATTAAGATTTTTTTTTTAAATGCAAGGCAGATGGACCACCCTCATGTTACCATACTTTGCACTAATAAAATACGAATTTTCAGGAAAAAACAGGCACCTAATATAAGCAAATAAAAACTCAAAGCCATAAACAATAATAGGTACTACAATGACTCTAGTTACAAACCTAACGGTAGTTATAATACATATACATATAAAAATGGAAAGCTCTTTCAATCTTATTTCAGTCTTTGTATGTATAGCAATTCTGCCAGTAACCTAATATCAGCTTTATACAAAGGTTATTAAGAACCCTCTGGGTAAGAGGGTTTTACTAAGAGTATATATAACAAATTTTAGAGTTCTGATTACATTTCCCAAACCAGAAAGACATTTCAAAATTGACTCAAATTTATAAAACAAACCAGTCAGATGTGAAGAGTTAAATTCAGTACATAAAGATTAGATCTGCTATTACAGAAAGAACAGAGGACTAGAATAACTGTCAACCCAGAACTAGGTACCTAGATCTTTCAGGAACTAGACTAAAATATAGATAACTTCAGATACACAATCATTTGGCATTCACTAAAGAAACTCGCAAAAAATATACTTTAGGAAGAAAAAAATTATGCCATTAGAAACATCTATGTTACAACGAGGAATAATAATAATATTTAGAGTTATAAAAAAGATGTACTTAAAACTATGGACAACAATATTTTATAAATTGTGGAGAGTGGGCAAGGTAGTAATTAGTGTTACAATGTTATAAAGAATTCTGTATTTTTTCTGTGGGGCAGAATGGGCTTTAAAGTATTAACATTAGACTTTAAGTTAATTATACAAGGGTAGAAACTAAAAGAACAGAAATAGAATATATAACTCCCAAGCTAGAAAAGGAGTGAAAAACAGAATAGGTAAACAAGCCAAAATCAAAAAATTTAAACAAATAAGGCAAGAATGAGAGGATGTGAAAGCACAGAAAAAGCAGGATAAATAAAGAGCACAAAGATGGAAGAGAGAAATTAAAATATACCAGAAATCAATATAAATGGACCAAATATATCAGTTAAAAGATTTAAAATGTCCCTTCAACAATCTGCTACATAGTATTTACAAGAGATACACTTTTTTTTTTACACTAAAATATAAGGGTATAGAAACTCATAAAGATGGAAAATGGAAAAAAGATATCATTGGCAATATCAACCAAAGAATGCCTTTGTTAAATAACTTTGTAAAATAAGACAAAATTGACCTAAGCAAAAAGCATCATAGAGTTAAGGAAGGTCATGACATAGTAAGTTCAATGAACCAGGAAGATATAAGAACTCTAAACTTATACGTCTGAAGTGAATAAAACACATATAAACATGTAAAGCAGATTTGACAGAACCCTAAGAAAAGTGTCAAACCACCTCTCTCCATTGTTGTAGGTAAAGCAGGTAAAAGTGCTAAGATATTAAAGATCTGAACAAAACAATTAAAACTTTGACTTAAGGGAAACATATAGAACCCTCAATCTCAAAATTAAAGAATACATATTTTTACAAGCATTCATGGATTATCTATATAAACAATTCATGTGCTAAGCCATAAAACAAGATTAAACAAACATCCAGGATCAGTGTCACACAATTGAGTCTACAGATCATCATGCAATTAGTGTGTAAATCAATAGCAAAATGTAAAAACATCTACATTTAGAAATTTCAAAACTGACTTCTAAATAATCTGTGGATCCAAAAACTTATAATTGAAATTTAATACACTTAAAATGGAAACAAGATGCAAATTCGTAAGATATGCTGTTAAAGTAATAACTTGGAGGGAAACTGAAAGGTTGAAAATAAATGAGCTAAATTTTCAACTTAACATGATAAAAAAGAGCTAGAATAAACCTTAAAAATGGAGAAGGAAGAAGATAAAAATATAAAATCAGAAACTAGTGCAATTTTAAAACAAGAAATTTCAAAGGTAAAAGTTGGTTCTTTGAAAAGACTAACGGGTAGACTCTGAAAACATTAATGAAGAAAAAGAGAAGCAAAACAAGCAATATCGGGAATGGAAAGGGATATAATTATAGATATAGCAAAAGTTAAAAATATAATAAAGAGAATACCATGAGCTTCAAGGTAACAGAAAATTTAAGCTACCAGAGCTAATTCAAAAAGAAGAGAGCATGAATAAATCTTAAATCCTTTAAAGAAATTGATTCGGAGATAAAGCATTCACAAAGAAAACACTAGACTTGGTAGGTTTTATATGCAAAATTCGACCAGAGATACAAGTAACAGATGATGACACCCTTTTATAAAAACTTTCTAGACAATATATACACTTAGGTGCGAACAGAAAGGAAATTCTTTACTCTCCAGCTTATTTTTAAGAGGCTAATAAAACCTTGAAACTGAAACCAGAAAAGGACAGTTAGCAAAAAGAAAATTACAGGCCATTTCCTTTTTGAACAGTGCAAAAATCCTTCAAAAGAAACAAACATACAAATGAAAGTAAGCAAATCTAGTAATTAACAAAAAGCCAACACATCACGACCAGGTTAGGTACAGCTCAGGAATACAAGAGTGGCTAACCATCAGAAAATCTCAAAATGTTATCTATCACCTTAATAGATGAAAGAAGAAAAAAGATCACAGAAAATACATTTAATAAAATTTGATACAAATTTTCATTAAAAATAAAACTTAATAAACTGAAATAAAGGGAAACTTCTTTATTCACATAAAAGTATTTACCAAAATCTACAGAACACATCCTCCTTAATGGAGAAACATCAAAAGCATTTGTTTCAAAATAAGGAATAAGACAAGTACACCAGTACAGCAACCTCGAGTAAATTCCAGTTCTGCATTGTTCAATAAAGTAGCAACCAGCTGTAGGTGGCTATGAGTACTTGAAATAAGGCTAATGTAAACTGAGCTGTGCTGTAAGTATAAAATACGTACCAACTGTTGAAACTGTAATACCAAAACAATGCACAAAATCTCTTTAAGAATTTTTGTATTGATTACATGTTGAAATGATAATATTGGGGTATTGTGTTAAAGTATATTATTAAAAATAATTTATTTTATAATTATAAATTAATAATTTACCTTTTTTTATTTTTTAATGCGGCTACTAGAAAATTTAAAATTACGTATATGGCTTACATTGACTTCTATTGGACAGTGCTATTCTAGTTAGCTCAATAAATCAAGAAAAAGAAATAAGAACAAATACTGGAAAGAAAGCATCAATGCTGTCATTATTCTCAGATGCTATGACTGTCTACACAGAAAATCCAAGTTAATGTACACAGAAATTACTAGATTCAATAAGAAGATTTAACAAGGTGGCTAACTGAATTTCTGTACATACCAACAATTAGAAAATGTAATTAAAAAAAAAAAAAGCCATTTATAAAAGCAACAAAAGTATAAGACACCTGCAATTTAACAAAAGATACACAGGACTTTACTGAAATGTATTAAAGAGATTCAAATAAATGGAGAGTCAGAGAGATACAAAGACTCAGTATTCTAATCCCCTAATTGATATATAGATTTCAGTAGTATTCCATCAAAATCCCAAAATGGTTTTATAAGAAACCATAAATTTCATATAGAAGAGCAAAGTTCCCATAACAGCCAAACCAACAAAACCAAACCCATTGCTGTTGAGTCGGTTCTGACTCATAGCGACCCTATAGGACAGAGTAGAATTGCCCTGTAAAGTTTCCAAGGAGCGCCTGGCAGATTTGAACTGCCGACCTCTTGGTTAGCAGCCGTAGCACTTAACCACTATGCCACCAGGGTTTCCCCCATAATAGCCAAGGCATCTTATTAATTAAAAGTTTTGATATTTGGGAGGGAAAGTTTCTTCACCTTCTTCTTTAAGATGCCCATAATAGCCAAGGCATCTTAAAGAAGAAGGTGAAGAAACTTTCCCTCCCAAATATCAAAACTTTCAATAAAACATTAATAAAGTAAAACTGTGATATTGGTACAGGAATAGATGAATTAACCTGTGGAAAAGAGGGAGCTCAGGCACAAAACCAGTAAGGCCAAAGATGAAGAAATTGAAGATTTTTACCAAGTTCTGCAGTATGAAATTGATCACACAAGCAATCAAGATGTGTTGATAATTACTGGTGATTGGAACATGAAAGTTGGAGACAAAGAAGAAGGATCGGTAGTTGGAAAATATGGCACTGGTGATAGAAACAATGCTGGAAATCACGTGATAGAATTTTGCAAGACCAAAGACTTCTTCATTGCAAATACCTTTTTACACCAACGTAAATGGCAACTATACTAGCGGACCTCGCCAGATGGAATATACTGGAATCAAATTGACTACGTCTGTGGAAAGAGATGATGGAAAAGCTCAATATCATCAGTCAAGGCCAGGGGCTGACTGTGGTAAAGATAAAAATACAGACTATCAATTGCTCATATGCAAGTTCAAGTTGAAACTGAAGAAAATTAGAACAACTCCATGACAGCCAAAGTATAACCTTCAGCATATCCCACTGAATTTAAAGACCACCTCAAGAACAGATTTGATGTGTTGTAAACACTAATGACCGAAGACCAGATGAGCTGTAGAATGACATCAAGGACATCACCCATGAAGAAAGCAAGAGGTCATTAAAAATAAAGAAAAGACCAAAATGGATGTCAAAAGACACTCTGAAACTTGCTCGTGAACATCAAGTAGCTAAAGCAAAAGGAAGAAATGATGAAGTAAAAGAACTGAATAGAAGATTTCAAAGTGTGGCTCAAGAAGACAAAGTAAAGCATTATAATGACATGTGCAAGACGTGGAGGTAGAAAACCAAAAGGGAAGAACATGCTCAGCATTTCTCAAGCTGAAAGAAGAAAAAATACAAGCCTCGAGTTGCAATATTGAAGGATTGATTCTACGGGGAAAATATTAAAAGATGCAGGAAGCATTAAAAGAAGATGGGAGGAATCCACAGAGTCACTGTATCAAAAAGAACTGGTCAACATTCAACCATTTCAGGACGTAGCATATGATCAGGAACCAACAGTACTGAAGGAAGAAGTCCAAGCTGCACTGAAGGCACTGGCAAAAAAACAAGGCTCCAGGAATTGATGGAATACCAATTGAGATGTTTCAACAAACAGATGCAGCACTGGAAGTGCCCACTTGTCTATGCCAAGAAATTTGGAAGACAGGTTCCTGGCCAACTGACTGGAAGAGATCCGTATTTATACCTATTGCCAAGAAAGGTGATCCAACCAAATGTGGAAATTATCAAACAATATCATTAATATTGCACGCAAGTAAAATTTTGCTGAAGATCATTCAAAAGCGGCTGCAGTGGTATATAGACAGGGAACTGCCAGAAATTCAAGCTGTATTCAGAAGGGGACATGTAACCAGGGATATAATTGCTGATGTCGGGTGGGTCCTGGCTGAAAGCAGAGAACACCAGAAAGATGTCTACCTGTGTTTTATTGACTATGCAAAGGCATTCGACTGTGTGGATCATAACAAATTATGGATAAGGTTGCAAACAATGGGAATTTCAGAACACTTAACTGTGCTCATGAGGAACCTGTACATAGTTCAAGAGGCAGTTGTTTGAACAGAACAAGGGGATACTGCACAATTTAAAGTCAGGAAAGGTGTGTGTCAGGGTTGTATCTTTTCACAGTATTTAATCAGTCTGTATGCTGAACAAATAACCTGAAAAGCTGGACTGTATGAAGAAGAATGGGGGATCAGGATTCGAGGAAGACTCATTAACAACCTGCAATACCCACAACCTTGCTTGCTGAAAGTGAAGAGGACTTGAAGCACTTATTGATGAAAATCAAAGATCATAGCCTTCATTATGGATTACATACTGAACATGTAACTCATACTCAATATAAACAAAAATCCTCACAACTGGGTCAATAAGCAACATCATGATAAATGGAGAAAAGATTGAAGTTGTCAAGGATTCACTTTACTTGGATCCACAATCAACACCCGTGGAAACAGCAGTCAAGAAATCAAAAGACGCATTGCAACGGGCAAATATGCTGCAAAAGAGCTCATTACAGTTTTAAAAAGCAGAGATATCACCCTGAAGACTAAGGTGCGCCTGACCCAAGCCATGGTGTTTTCAATCACCTCATATGCATGCGAAAGCTGGACGATGAATAAGGAAGACTGAAGAAGAATTGATGCCTTTGAATTGTGGTGCTGGAGAAGAATATTGAACATACCACGGACTGCCAAAAGAACGAACAAGTCTCTCTTGGGAGAAGTACAACCAGAATGCTCCTTAAAACAAGGATGGCGAGGGCGGGGCCAAGATGGCGGACTAGGTGGACGCTACCGCGGATCCCTCTTGCAACAAAGACTCGGAAAAACAAGTGAATCGATCACATACATAACAATCTACGAACTCTGAACAACAAACACAGATTTAGAGACAAAGAACGAACAAATACGGGGAGACAGCGATTGTTTTCAGAGCCAGGAGCCAGCGTACCAGGCAGGTGACCTTCGGAGCCCAATTGGGGGCAGAGCCCAGGGGGGCAGACGGCACAGACAAGGGGCCCAGCCCTAGCCCCTGAAATCATCCCGGGAGGGAGCCCAGCCGGTTGGCGCGGGCAGCGTGGTGGCGCAACCGGTGGGAGAAGTTCCTGGGAGGCAGTGACTGGTCTTGGAGCGGGGAGAGCAGCGTCCCAGCCGGGGAGCCGTCCTGCCGGGATTTTGGCGGGCACGGGCGGGGCGTGAGCGCAGGGATCAGCTACATTCCCCTGAATTGACCCTGGGGCGGTCCCAGCCGATTCACGCGGGCCCAGCCGGTTCAGGCGGGTGGCGTGGCGGCGCAGCCGGTGGAAGAAGTCCCCGGGAGGCAGTGGCTGGTCTTGGAGCAGGGAAAGCGGCGTCCCACCTGGGACGCGCAGTCGTGACTCAGGCGTGGGGAGCTGCTCCGCTCTCCTGAGCTGACCCTGGGCGGGGGGAGCCCACCGGTTCGTGGGAGCAGTGCGACACAGCTGGCGGGATGGGGAGTCCCCGGGAGGCAGCGACTGATTTTGGAGATGGAAGTGCACGGTCCCAGTAGGGGAGCCATAACCTTGGGGGTGGGGCTGACAGCAGAGGATCTGGCCGTGACGCCAGCAGGCCAGACCCCCCGGGGGGCAATCTCCACACAGCCAGTACATATAGGCGACGCACCCCACGGAAATCTCAGATATAAGAGTCATTCCAAGTAAGACAAACAACTCTGGCTATATTCTGAGGTGCTACACTCCTAGCTCTCTGATCCCTCCCCCACCCTCCCCAGGCGGCTCCATTAACATGCGAATAGCCTGAGCCCGAGGGAGAACTCTGATAGGGATCTGACTGCATTTTTTTTTAGCGGATTTTCTGGAAAAGCTAGTTTCCCAGTGATGGCTCGGAGACAGCAGTCCATATCAAACCACATAAAGAAGCAGACCATGACAGCTTCTCCAACCCCCCAAACAAAAGAATCAAAATCTTTCCCAAATGAAGATACAATCCTAGAATTATCAGATACAGAATATAAAAAACTAATTTACAGAATGCTTAAAGATATCACAAATGAAATTAGGATAACTGCAGAAAAAGCCAAGGAACACACTGATAAAACTGTTGAAGAACTCAAAAAGATTATTCAAGAACATAGTGGAAAAATTAATAAGTTGCAAGAATCCATAGAGAGACAGCATGTAGAAATCCAAAAGATTAACAATAAAATTACAGAATTAGACAACGCAATAGGAAGTCAGAGGAGCAGACTCAGGCAATTAGAATGTAGACTGGGACAGCTGGAGGACCAGGGAATCAACACCAACATAGCTGAAAAAAAATCAGATAAAGGAATTAAAAAAAATGAACAAACCCTAAGAATCATGTGGGACTCTATCAAGAATGATAACTTGCGAGTGATTGGAGTCCCAGAACAGGGAGGGGGGACAGAAAACACAGAGAAAATAGTTGAAGATCTCCTGACACAAAACTTCCCTGACATCATGAAAGACGAAAGGATATCTATCCAAGATGCTCATCGAACCCCATTTAAGATTGATCCAAAAAGAAAAACACCAAGACATATTATCATCAAACTTGCCAAAACCAAAGACAAACAGAAAATTTTAAAAGCAGCCAGGGAGAAAAGAAAGGTTTCCTTCAAGGGAGAATCAATAAGAATAAGTTCAGACTACTCCACAGAAACCATGCAGGCAAGGAGGGAATGGGATGACATATACAGAGCACTGGAGGAGAAAAACTGCCAACCAAGGATCATATATCCAGCAAAACTCTCTCTGAAATATGAAGGAGAAATTAAGATATTTACAGATAAACACAAGTTTAGAGAATTTGCAAAAACCAAACCAAGACTACAAGAAATGCTAAAGGAGATTGTTTGGTCAGATGACCAATAATATCAGGTACCAGCACAATACAAGGTCACAAAACAGAACGTCCTGATATTAACTCAAATAGGGAAAGTACAAAAACAAACAAATTAAGATTAATTCTAAAAAATAAATAAATAAATACACATAACAGGGAATCATGGAAATCAACAGGTAAAAGATCATAATAATCAAAAAGAGGGACTAAATATAGGAGGCATTGAACTGCCAGATGGAGAGTGATACAAGGCGATAAAGAACAATACAAGTTAGGTTTTTACTTAGAAAAATAAGGGTAAATAATAAGGTAACCACAAAAAGGAATATCAACTCCATAACTCAAGAAAAAAGCCAAGAAAAACGTAACGACTCAACTAACATAAAGTTAAACATTATGAAAATGAGGATCTCACAATCTACTAAGAAAAACGTCTCAGCACAAAAAAGTATGTGGAAAAATGAAATGGCCAACAACACACATGAAAAGGCATCAAAATGACAGCACTAAAAACTTATTTATCTATAATTACCCTGAATGTAAATGGACTAAATGCACCAATAAAGAGACAGAGAGTCACAGACTGGATAAAGAAACACGATCCATCTATATGCTGCCTACAAGAGAGAGACACACCTTAGACTTAGAGACACAAACAAAGTAAAACTCAAAGGATGGAAAAAAATATATCAAGCAAACAATAAGCAAAAAAGAAGAGGAGTAGCAATATTAATTTCTGACAAAATAGACTTCAGACTTAAATCCACCACAAAGGATAAAGAAGGACACTATATAATGATAAAAGGGGCAACTGATCAGGAAGACATAACCATATTAAATATTTATGCACCCAATGACAGGGCTGCAAGATACATAAATCAAATTTTAACAGAATCGAAAAGTGAGACAGACACCTCCACATTTATAGTAGGAGACTTCAACACACCACTTTCGGAGAAGGACAGGACATCCAGTAAGAAGCTCAATAGAGACACGGAAGAACTACTTACAACAATTAACCAACTTGGCCTCATTGACTTATACAGAACTCTCCACCCAACTGCTGCAAAATATACTTTTTTTTCTAGCGCACATGGAACATTCTCTAGAATAGACCACATATTAGGTCATAAAACAAATCTTTGCAGAGTCCAAAACATTGAAATATTACAAAGCATCTTCTCAGACCACAAGGCAATGAAACTAGAAATCAATAACAGAAAAACTAGGGAAAAGAAATCAAATACTTGGAAAATGAACAATACCCTCCTGAAAAAAGACTGGGTTATAGAAGACATCAAGGAGGGAATAAGGAAATTCATAGAATGCAACGAGAATGAAAATACTTCCTATCAAAACCTCTGGGACACAGCAAAAGCAGTGTTCAGAGGCCAATTTATATCGATAAATGCACACATACAAAAAGAAGAAAGAGCCAAAATCAGAGAACTGTCCCTACAACTTGAACAAATAGAAAGTGAGCAACAAAAGAACCCATCAGGCACCAGAAGAAAACAAATAATAAAAATTAGAGCTGAACTAAATGAATTAGAGAACGGAAAAACAATTGAAAGAATTAACAAAGCCAAAAGCTGGTTCTTTGAAAAAATTAACAAAATTGATAAACCATTGGCTAGACTGACTAAAGAAATACAGGAAAGGAAACAAATAACCCGAATAAGAAACGAGAAGGACCACATCACAACAGAACCAAATGAAATTAAAAGAATCATTTCAGATTACTACGAAAAATTGTACTCTAACAAATTTGAAAACCTAGAAGAAATGGATAAATTCTTGGAAAAACACTACCTACATAAACTAACACATTCAGAAGTAGAACAACTAAATAGACCCATAACAAAAAAAGAGATTGAAACGGTAATCAAAAAACCTCCAACAAAAAAAAGTCCTGGCCCGGATGGCTTCACTGCAGAGTTCTACCAAACCTTCAGAGAAGAGTTAACACCACTACTACTGAAGGTATTTCAAAGCATAGAAAAAGACGGAATACTACCCAACTCATTCTATGAAGCTACCATCTCCCTGATACCAAAACCAGGTAAAGACATTACAAAAAAAGAAAATTATAGACCTATATCCCTCATGAACATTGATGCAAAAATCCTCAACAAAATTCTAGCCAATAGAATCCAACAACACATCAAAAAAATAATTCACCCTGATCAAGTGGGATAAAAAAAAAAAAAAAAAAAATTTTTTTTAGTTTTTTTATGCAAGGCTGGTTTAATATCAGAAAAACCGTTAATGTAATCCATCACATAAATAAAACAAAAGATAAAAACCACATGATCTTAACAATAGATGCAGAAAAGGCATTTGACAAAGTTCAACACCCATTTATGATAAAAACTCTTACCAAAATAGGAATTGAAGGAAAATTCCTCAACATAATAAAGGGCATCTATGCAAAGCCAACAGCCAATATCACTCTAAAGGGAGAGAACCTGAAAGCATTTCCCTTGAGAACGGGAACCAGACAAGGATGCCCTTTATCACCACTCTTATTCAACATCGTGCTGGAAGTCCTAGCCAGGGCAATTAGGCTAGACAAAGAAATAAAAGGTATCTGGATTGGCAAGGAAGAAGTAAAGTTATCACTATTTGCAGATGACATGATTATATACACAGAAAACCCTAAGGAATCCTCCAGAAAACTACTGAAACTAATAGAAGACTTTGGAAGAGTCTCAGGTTATAAAATAAACATACAAAAATCACTTGGATTCCTCTACATCAACAAAAAGACCACCGAAGAGGAAATAGCCAAATCAATACCATTCACAGTAGCCCCTAAGAAGATAAAATACTTAGGAATAAATCTTACCAAGGATGTAAAAGACCTATACAAAGAAAACTACAAAGCTCTACTACAAGAAATTCAAAAGGACATACTTAAGTGGAAAAACATACCTTGCTCATGGATAGGAAGACTTAACATAGTAAAAATGTCTATTCTACTAAAAGCCATCTATACATTTAACGCACTTCCGATCCAAATTCCAATGTCATATTTTAAGGAGACAGAGAAACAAATCACCAACTTCATATGGAAAGGAAAGAAGCCCCGGATAAGCAAAGCATTACTGAAAAAGAAGAAGAAAGTGGGAGGCCTCACTCTACCTGATTTCAGAACCTATTATACAGCTACAGTAGTCAAAACAGCCTGGTACTGGTACAACAACAGGCACATAGACCAATGGAACAGAATTGAGAACCCAGATATAAATCCATCCATGTATGAGCAGCTGATATTTGACAAAGGACCAGTGTCAGTTAATTGGGGAAAAGAAAGCCTTTTTAACAAATGGTGCTGGCATAACTGGATATCCATTTGCAAAAAAATGAAACAGGACCCATACCTCACACCATGCACAAAAACTAACTCCAAGTGGATCAAAGACCTAAACATAAAGACTAAAACGATAAAGATCATGGAAGAAAAAATAGGGACAACCCTAGGAGCCCTAATACAGGGCATAAACAGAATACAAAACATTACCAAAAATGATGAAGAGAAACTCGATAACTGGGAGCTCCTAAAAATCAAACACCTATGCTCATCCAAAGACTTCACCAAAAGAGTAAAAAGACCACCTACAGACTGGGAAAGAATTTTCAGCTATGACATCTCAGACCAGCGCCTGATCTCTAAAATCTACATGATTCTGTCAAAACTCAACCACAAAAAGACAAACAACCCAATCAAGAAGTGGGCAAAGGATATGAACACACATTTCACTAAAGAAGATATTCAGGCAGCCAACAGATACATGAGAAAATGCTCCCGATCATTAGCCATTAGAGAAATGCAAATTAAAACTACGATGAGATTCCATCTCACACCAACTAGACTGGCATTAATCCAAAAAACACAAAATAATAAATGTTGGAGAGGCTGCGGAGAGATTGGAACTCTCATACACTGCTGGTGGGAATGTAAAATGGTACAACCACTTTGGAAATCCATCTGGCATTATCTTAAACAGTTAGAAATAGAACTACCATACAACCCAGAAATCCCACTCCTCAGAATATACTCTAGAGATACAAGAGCCTTCACACAAACAGATATATGCACACCCATGTTTATTGCAGCTCTGTTTACAATAGCAAAAAGCTGGAAGCAACCAAGGTGTCCGTCAACGGATGAATGGGTAAATAAATTGTGGTATATTCACACAATGGAATACTACGCATCGATAAAGAACAGTGACGAATCACTGAAACATTTCATAACATGGAGGAATCTGGAAGGCATTACGCTGAGCGAAATGAGTCAGAGGCAAAAGGACAAATATTGTATAAGACCACTATTATAAGATCTTGAGAACTAGAAAAAACTGAGAAGAACACATACTTCTGTGGTTACGAAGGGGGGAGGGAGGGAGGGAGGGAGGGAGAGGGTTTTTTATTGATCAATCAGTAGATAAGAACTGCTTTGGGTGAAGGGAAAGACAACACTCAATACAAGGAAGGTCAGCCCAATTGGACTGGACTAAAAACAAAGAGGTTTCCGGGATAAAATGAATGCTTCAAAGGTCAGCGGAGCAAGGGCGGGGGTCTGGGGAACATGGTTTGAGGGGACTTCTAAGTCAATTGGCAAAATAATTCTATTATGAAAACATTCTGCATCCCACTTTGAAATGTGGCATCTGGGGTCTTAAATGCTAACAAGTGGCCATCTAAGATGCATCAATTGGTCTCAACCCACCTGGAGCAAAGGAAAATGAAGAACACCAAGGTCACACGACAACTAGGAACCCAAGAGACAGAACGGGCCACATGAACCAGAGACCTACATCATCCTGAGACCAGAAGAACTAGTTGGTGCCCAGCCACAATCGATGACTGCCCTGTCAGGGAGCACAACTGAGAACTCCTGAGGGAGCAGGAGATCAGTGGGATGCAGACCCCAAATTCTCATAAAAAGACCATACTTAATGGTCTGACTGCGACTAGAGGAATCCTGGCGGCAATGCTCCCCAGACCTTCTGTTGGCACAAGACAGGAACCATTCCTGAAGACAACTCATCAGACATGAAAGGGACTGGTCAGCGGGGGGGGAGAGAGATGCTGATGAAGAGTGAGCTAATTAAATCAGGTGGACACTGGAGAGTGTGTTGGGAACTGTTGACTGGAGGGGGGATGGGAGGATAGAGAGAGAGGGAAGATGGCAAAATTGGCACGAAACGAGAGACTGAAAGGGCTGACTCGATAGGGGGAGAGCAAGTGGGAGAAGGGAGTAAGATGTATGTAAACTTACATGTGACAGACTGAGTGGATTTGTAAATGTTCACTTGAAGCTTAATAAAAGTTAATTTAAAAAAAAAAAAAACAAGGATGGAAAGATACATCTCACATACTTTGGACATGTTATCAGGAGGGATCAGTCCCCTGGAAAAGGACATCATGCTTGGTAAAGTAGAAGGCTAGCGATAAAAAGGAAGACCCTCAACAAGACGGACAGACGCAGCAGCTGCAACCACGGGCTCAGGCATAGCAATGATTGTGAGGATGGCGCAGGCTTGGGCAGTGTTCTGTTCTGCTGTACACAGGGTTGCTATAAGTTGGAACCAACTTGACGGCACCTAACAACAACAACAGGAAATGAAAGACTTTTCATTCAAAGGTTCTGAGGACAACCGGTTTGTTGTCTAGAAAAAAATTCATTGGGAGTTATATCTCATACAACACACAAAAATCTATTCTGGGAAGACACGACACACTACCTAAATAACAAAACTTATTATAAAGCTACAATAATTCAGACAGTGCAGCATTGGCAAAAGAACAGATAAAGAGAATAATGATTAGAGTGCTGAAACAGACCCCATATATATGGATTTATAACAAACACAGCAGCACATTAAAGGAGAAGAGAAAGGTTGATCTTTTCAAATAACGATGCCAAGCCAATAAGCTGTCCATATGGAAAAAAGAAATGATTCTTGATCCCTACCTCACACCATAATAAAAATCAATCTCAGGTGATTTACTTATAGTTCTAAATGTGAAAGGTAAAGTGGCTTCTAGAAAGTAACATAGGAGAATATTTTACAGACCTTAGGAATAGGCAAGGATTTCTTAAACAGGACTCAAAGAAAAAACAAATTAGGAATTTATGCTCATTAGGAGATATGAATCCACCAGCTGCTCCTTTAAAACCCTATAGGGCTGTTCTACTCTGTCCTACAGGAACACGATGAGTTGGAATCAACGCGATGGTAACGGGTCAATATGAGAATAAAAAGGCAAGCCACACACTGAGAGAAGATATTTACAACACAAAGAGCTCATTTCAGGAATATTTAAAGGACTCCTCAAGTCAATAAGAAAAGACAAACAACCTAATAGAAAAATGGGCAGGAGACTGGAACAGGCATTTTACAAAATAATATATCCAAATAGACTGTCTGTCTATCTAATCTAACCAGTAATAAGGGAAATGCAATTAAAAAACATCAATGAGATGCTACTATACATCCATCAAGATGGCTAATTTGGAAAGACTAATGAGAGGGTTTAAATCTAAATAATGGCTGGTTTGTGGAACAACTGGAATACTCATACACTGCTGATGGGCATGAAAATAGGCACAACTACTTTGGAAAACTGTTTGACAATATCTGCTGAAGATCAACCAGCAATTCTACTCCTAGGAATATATCCAACAGAAATGTAAATATACATGCACCCAAAGACATGTATAGGAATACTCACAGTGGCATCATTCATAATAGCCCATAACAGGAAACAACCCAAATGTCCATAATTAGAACAGAAATGTAAAATATGGCAAATTCATACAATGAAAATGAACAAACTCCTGTTAAACTCAACAACATAGATGAATCTCACTAATATAATATTAAGAAAAGCCAGATACAAAAGAATACATAAGCATATCATTTCAGTTATATAAAATTTGAAGTGGACAAAATTAATCAATAGCGTGAGAAGTCCATAGAGTGGGTACCTTTGGGGAGGGGAGCAGAGGAGGGGGAGAGATTTCTGGAACGCTAATAATGTTCTATTTTTTGACCTGGAATAGAGGTTATATGGCCATTGTGTTGTGATAATTCATCAAGCTATATACTCATGATTTGTGCAGTTTTCTCTCTGTTTGCTGTACTTCAATTTAAAAATAAAATAACTAATTTTAGATGGCTAAAGATATAAATGTGCAAGACAAAATTTTAATATTTTTAGGAAAAAAATTAGAGGAAACTATCTTGATGACTTGGGGTAGGAAGAATTTCTTAACTCCCAGAATCACTGATCATAAAGAAAAATATTCATAAATTTGGAAGTATTAAAATTAAAAATTTTGTTCATCAAAAATGAGATCAGCTGATAACCTACAGAACGGCAGTTGGAACTCACCCAGCGGTACCACAGAAGAAAGGCCTGGTGTACTGCTTCCCCGAAAGATTACAGCCAGGAAAACCCTATGGAGCAGTTCTACTCTGTGACACATGAAGTCATCATGAGTTGGAATCGACTTGATGGCAAAAGGTCTGTTTTTTTGTTTTAGTTCATCAAAAGACAAAGAAAGTGAAATGGCATACCACAAATTAGGCAATAATATTTACAACACAGGTAGCCAACAAAGATTAGTATTCAGAATATATGAAGTTTCCACAAATCAGTCAAATACAATTCAATAAAAAAAAAAAAAGGAATGTTACAAAAGAGGAAACACAAATGGTTAAAAAACATAGATGAATATGCTCAAATTCAGATTAAAATCACAATGAACTAACATTTCTACCCACTAAAAAACCCTAGACGGGCAAAATTTAAGCAGCCTGTACAAAATGCTGGAGCCCTGTTGGTGCAGTGGTGAACAACTATGCAAGCTACAGCTGCTAACCAACAGGCTGGCAGTTCAAATCCACCAGCTGCTCCTTGGAAACTCCACAGGCAGTTCTACTTTGTCCTGTAGGGTAGCTATGAGTCAGAATCTACTTGACAGCAACGAGTTCGGTTTTTAGCTTTTTTTTTTTTGGTGCAAAATATTGGCAAGGATACAGACTAGTGAGAATTTTTCTGTATTGCTGATGAGTTGGAAAATTGGGACAATCATTGTGGAAAACAATGTAAAGTTGAACATGTGTGCCTTCCATGATTCAGTCATTCTACTCTAATGGAAATACAATATATGCCTTGTGTACATGTATAAAAATCTTTCACACTGGCCAAAAAGAACCTCACTGGAAACAATCCCAAATGCCCATCAAGAGAAGAATGGATAAATTGTGGTATACTCAACATACCTAAGATTTATACATTAATGAAAACGAACAACATACACACCAAGGGTAAATCTTAAAATAATAATGAATGAAAAACGTAAACCATAAAAAACTTGCTACAGGATTTCATTTTTAGAAAGTTCAAAAACAAGCAAAATTAGGCAATGCATTGTTTAGCGATATGAACATATCTCGTTATGCTTCAGCGGTTAAGAGCTACAGCTGCTAACCAAAAGTTCAGCAGTTGAAATCCACCAGCCACTCCTTGGAAATCCTATGGGACAGCTCTACTCTGTCCTGTAGGGTTGCTATGAGTTGGAATCAACTCGATGGCTATGAGTTTAGTTATGCTTCTTTGGGGGTTGTTTTTGTTTTAAAATACCAGAATATAAGCAAAAAAAAAAAAATTACTAAGGTGGTTGCCAGTGGGGGGTAGGTAAGAGGAGGGACGAGAAGGAGTATAAAATCATTTGAAAGATACTAATGTTTTAGTTTTCTTAAATTGGGTAGTCGGTTCATGTTTATTTTGTTTTATAATTTACTTGCAGTTATACATTTCTTTGGAAACCCTGGCAGCATAGTGGTTAAGAGCTACGGCTGCTAACCAAATGGTCAGCAGTTCGAATCCACCAGGCACTCCTTGGAAACCGTATGGGGCAGTTCTACTCTGTCCTATAGGGTCGCTATGAGTCGAAATCGACTCGACGGCAACGGGTATACATTTCTTTCCCTTGAATCCCATGTAAAATGACAATACATATATTTAAACATATACAAATAGGAGTTCTAATATTTCCCTTGAAAGCTGCTGAAGAGATATTCTTCTCCCTGGGTACATTACCTACAATTAACTGATAACTTCAAAATCCCTCTCTCTCTTTCTGGTTGAGGCAATCCTCACCTTTTCTACCAATTTTTTTTCTTCAAAAACTACCTATGGTCTGAGTCAGAAAGCCATGAATTGTCTTCACTTCCTTTTTTCCATCATCCCTCACAAGCTATCAGGCACAAGTAGATTGTACTCCCAGTTTGAAGTATGATTCTCTCCCCCTCCTTTTCCTTGTCACTGCTCCTGCCTTAATTCAAGTCCCCACCACTTCATACCTACTAAGACAACAGTTTCCCACATAGTCTAGTTGCTGGCAGTATTACTTCTCACATCTAACCCATCCTCCAAGTTCCTGCTGGGTCTGCCTTTGTAAAATGCAAATCTAATCATATAATTTTTCTATTCAGAATCACTTCACAGCTCCCTACAGCTTTCAGGATAAAGTAAAGCTCCTTATCTTAGCACAAAAGGCCTTTCCTTCTAGCCCATTCCTACCCCTCTGGCCTCATCTCCTGCCATTCCTTTCCTTTCCCCACTATCTATAGGGTACTATACTCTTCCTACTTGAAGGATCTATGCTGTACTTCCTCTGCCCTGAAGGCCCTTTCCCAAGTGAGTAACTTCCCTTCAAAATTCAACTAAACGTCTTATCCTCTAGAAAGGACATCCTCCAGCTCTCAACTCTCTATCTCACAGCATGCTGAGCCTTCATCAGAGCTCTCATCACATTGTATTATAATTGGCTTACTTTCCTACAGACTAGATAATGCCTTGGGGAGACCTCGAGTCTGAGAGCAAGGGCTATGATTTTACTGTGTTTATATCACAAGTACCTAGCTCAGCAAATGTTCGCTCAGTCAGCCATAAAATAACCCATAGATCTGCTTACCCTTTGCTACTTGATAGCTGGCCATCAAGTCTGCATGGCTGGCCAACATCTGAGAGAATAATTAGCAACTTGCTTGTGCAATGTATCTGCTTAGTAGTCCATCCTCAAACTAATTAAGCAAGAGCTTCTTACTTGATGAGAATACTTTAGACAGGAAAAAATATATATTTTTTCTAGTCCTTATTAAAAAACTGAAAACTGCCCTAGACTAATCACCGTTAGATGTCGTCAAGTTGATTCCAAAGGATGGTGACCCCATGTGACAGGGTGGAACTGCCGCATAGGGTCTTCTTGGTTGTAATCCTTACAGGAGCAGATCACCAGGTCTTTCTCCTGCAGAGCTACTGGGTGGGTTTAAGCTGTCAACCTTTTGGTTAGCAGCCCAGCACTTAACCATTGCACCACCAGGGCTCCTTTAAGTTAATCATTAAGGAGATGTAAAACATTTTTTATTAAGTAATACTACTGTCAAAGTAAAATCCCTTAATTAGTTGTGGGATGAAAAACCTAAATATAAAAATATAACTAACTGCCCTCTTCCTCACTGGACATACAATCCAAGCTCAGTCTTAAAAGTTATACACACAGTTATACTTACTCCTGTACTAAACCAAAAAACCAAATCCATTGCCACCAAGTCAATTCCAACTCACAGCGACCCTATAGGACAGAGTAGAACTGCCCCATAATGTTTCCAAGGCTGTAAATCTTTAGGGAAGCAGACAGCCATATCTTTCTTCCACCAAGCAGCTGGTCGGTTTGAATTGCTGACTTCCTGTTAGCAGTTGAGTACTTAACCACTGCGCCTCCTACCTACCAATGCCCTGAGACACACTGCCCTGGGTTCTGAGCTCACCAAATCATTTTGTTGGTATTAGATAATATGCCAGAAGCTGGATGTTCCTGAAAATTTTTCAAAGCATTCTCTACTCTTAATGGTTTTGTTTCTGCCAAAGATACTTGGTATCTGAGAATATTTTCACAATCTGAATTTGAATGTACCCAGGTGAGCCCAAGATGAGCAGGAATATTTCCCTGGACTTCCTCGATGACCAAACATAAACTGGGATTTTGAAATTCCTAAAATTTACAAATATGTCCTATAAAATTGTACTTGTATAGTTACATGTTTTCATTGTAACTGCGGTTGGTCTATCTCTAATCATTCTAATCCAATGTAATTCTGCCCACTTTATAACATCTATAGATTTCAAACACCTGAAAGAAGGAAGCATTTATCTTCTTACAGTCAAGACTGATCTTTTTTTCCTAGCGTCTGTTTCTGCTGACCCAAAGCATTTTCCTCACTTTCATTAGATTATAAATTCCAAAAAAAGACCCATGGGCAAATATTTTCTCAATATCAGCAATTTGTGCACTGCTTCTAAGTAATCTGTTTGTTTTATTCCTTATAGGCCTGGAATCAGTAATTATTATTTCCATGTTTACATTGGCTGCTAGAAAGTTCACGGCTGATTCATGGCCTATTTCTAACTTCTTCATAGGCAGTTTGGGTATTATTCTCATTCTGAGCTCCATCTTACTCTTTTCTAGCCT
This sequence comes from Loxodonta africana, assembly GCF_030014295.1. Taxonomy (NCBI): domain Eukaryota; kingdom Metazoa; phylum Chordata; class Mammalia; order Proboscidea; family Elephantidae; genus Loxodonta; species Loxodonta africana. The sequence goes on from NC_087358.1 coordinate 63,802,662, forward strand.
CTTTTTCTCCTTTGTCAAAATAGATCCTTACTTTTACTTTGTCATACTGGATACATTTTTGTGAGCTGCCTTAAACCCCTTCTGGAAAATAATCCTAGAAAACCTCACATACACACCTGACTAATTATTAGGTAGTCTGCTTCTGGACTTCTGGCCCAGAAGCCAGGCACAATCAAACTTACCCCACAGGTACCCAACAATCCTTGTGTGCATTCTTGGCTGACTCTATGTTTCCATCAATATAAACCATTATATATATTTTTTTCCTTCCTTTCTAGCCTTCGCAATTTATCAACACGTATCCTCTCTACCTAATTTCACAGATGACAGTCAATCAGTTAAACTCCTTCATCCTCTCCACCCACACCCTATCTTAACTTCTCTAAATAATCTCAAAAGAAAGAAAAGGCTTCTATCTGGGTACTTAATGCTAAAATGTTCTGTTTTTTTTCTGTGGTCATACTTCATCTCATAAATTTAATGGCACCCACTCTGCTGACTCTTTCCTTTGCCAGGAAGTTTTATACTGCCTGCTGTTACCATTTTCCAGGAATGCCAGAGGTTTCTGCAGTGGGATTGGAAAGGTTAAGCATTTGGAACTAGACACTGGGAGGTGGTGGACCAAAGGTAGGCAGTGAGGAAAAGTTTGGTCTAGCAAATAGAACAGATAAAGTCCTGACAGGCAACAGGTAATAATTAGAAAAGTGATTGCCATCAGGGCATTTCAGTATGAGTTAACACATATACCAACAGATGGGTCTTGCAAATGTCACACATCAGAGAGAGAGAGTCAGCTTCAGGGTTCTATGACTAGGCTTCGAGTCATCAAAGCAAGGACTCTGCAAAGAGAAATAAAAGTAGCCCAGGTGTGTGAACTGGAGTGCAAGGTAGGGAACTGATCATTGGAACAAAGCAGAATACCAATTATAAATACTGAACCATAAGCATCAAACTATCCAACAACCACCCTTCGTGCTGAGTCTCCCAATATTGAACTGGAACTCTTTAAGTACTCTCTAAGGTCAGACTTGGTCCCAGAGGGTGAACACACTAGTGGGGGGTCAAGTAGAGTAGATGGAAGAAAATGATCACGCAGTGACATGCAGGGTGAACTGCAGGGGAAAAGGAGCCTGAAGGTAGCATGACCAGCTAGGAGTCTAGGAAAAATAAATGCATAATTCTTAATAAGCATATTACCTGCACCAAAGCCATATAAATTTACAAATATCATATCGTATGTGTGTATAAGAGAAAGAGATCTTTACACTCAATTTTTAATACTTAAAAAAAACCAGAACAGTTGTCGAGTGATTCTGACTCATGGAGATCCCACGTGTGTCGGAGTAGAATTGTGCCCCATAGCGTTTTCAACAGCTGATATTTTGGAAGTAGATTGCCAGGTCTTTCTTCCAAGGAGTCCTTGGGTAGACTTGAACCGTCAACCTTTTGGTTAACAGCTGAGCACATTAACCATTTGCACCACCCAAGGACTCCTTTTAGTACTCAACCTAGCGTTGTAAATCAAAGTGTCCCTTTGCAGTCTGCCTTTACATGCAACAGCAACAACGACAAAAAGGTGTGCCAATTTACACACCTTATACTATATGCTTAACTTCCATTTGCCATCCCTAGCTCATTAAAAATTTTTATGGCTCTTTTATAAACAAACAAACAAAAACTCAAACCCATTGCCATTGATTCAGACTCATAGCAACACTATAGGACATAGCAGTACTGCCCCATAGGGCTTCCAAGGCTGTGATCTTTACAGAAGCAGGCTGCCACATCTTTCTTCAGTGGAGCAGCTGGTGAGTTAGCAGCTGAGAGCCTAACCACTGTGACATCAGGACTCCTTCCTTTCTCTTACAGTCCCAATACATTTGTGAATTTATATGACTTTGTTACAGGTAATATGCTTATTAAGTTTTTCCCCTTTGTGTAAGCTCCCTTCAAATGTCCAATGCCGTTCTAATTGATGACTAAGTTATTGATCTTCCAGGGCCCATCTTGGTCCCAGAAATGCAAGTAACTGGATATTTGCTTGAGATGGAAAATACTTTCAGATAACGTTTACTTAACTTCTCTCAACCTGAAAAACTCTTTACCACTGGTTAATTAAATACTCTTCGTTTTTCAGAGTCCGACCATAATAATAGCTAACAGTTTCAAGCACTGTTCTATGTAATTTATCATATGTTAACTCATTTAATCCTCAACTAGGTTTCTTCATCCAAGCCCCACACACAGAAAATGAGCTGAGTGACTATTTTCTCAGATCTGTCAAAGACATTTCGTAACTACGGCCAATCTAGATGTACAGAAGTCAATTTGTTACACACAATAGATGCCTTAGGTCATGAGGGTTTGATTCTCTCCAGAAAACCCCAGTTGAGTAAGGCCATGAATCACAATAATTCCACAGACAGATTATACTATCATCCCTATTTTACAGATGAGGAAAATGAGGCAAAGATTTAGTTACTTGATCAAGCTCATATACTAAAAAATGCCAGAACAAGGAGTCAAACCCAGATAGTCATGCCCAGCATCCTTATTACTTCAGTAAATCCAATCCTGTTACCCTGATTCCACATAGCTCTTCCCCAAAGGCTATGCCCTATGATCTAAACCTTAAGGATCTGCTCTCTTATTTATTTTTTTTATTATTATTTCACGTGCATAAATTTGTGAACCGCAAGCTGTTTAAGACTTGTTTAAGGGGTCATTACAACCAATAACAGCCAAAAGAAATGCAAGAAACAAAGAAGGGTGAATTCAAATAGGCACAACAAACTTATTTAATCTTAGCCTCGATTGAACCAAACTATAGTCATCGCTCATTAGAGGTACATTAATCTGTGCATATTGAACATGTTAAAACCTGAAGATAAAAATATGGAGATTTACATAAAATAGACATCTACAATCAATAATTTTCAAGTTATCATACAATTACTGATATAAAGGTTGCTGTTTCAGCAGTTTTACTTTCTAGTTCCTCCTGGTAGTTTCTAATGTTTCATGCAGATACTCCAAAGAAGTACATAGGAAAGAACAAAGAGAGAAACGACGCAGCCAAAGATGAAAGTCTCCAGAAATATGCTGGGGCTCTAATTCTGGAGTTTACAAATCTAGACTAGAGCTAACACGGCATGAAAGGAAAGAAAGGAACATGAAGGATTTGCATTAAAACTTTAGGATGCCATACATAAATACATCTGAATTTTCATTTTTTATCATTGCTAACAGGTTTATAAATCATCCACGTGGCTCAAGAGTTTTCTTCTACTGGGGTGAGGGGAGGAAAGAGGGAGGTATAACCTAGAACAGAAAAATCTTTCAGTATTTCCAACTCTAAAGCAGAGAGAACAGAGAAGTTTTCACCACGAAGGCTGTAAAGACAAATGAAAGAGACATAGGTAAGATTAGCAAGTCAATGAGTAGGTCATTCTATAGCTGATGAATACTTCATTCCAATTACTGGATACCTTTCCTCCTTTTACTTAAATACCAATCCATTACAAAACCCAAATGGATAGATTCCAGAATACATCTAAGGAGCCCTGGTGGCACCGTGGTTAAGCACTCGGATGCTAACCGAAAGGCTGGCGGTTTGAACCCACCAGCCACTCCAAGGGAGAAAGATGTGGCAGTCTTCTTCCATAAAGATTACAGCCTTGGAAACTCTATGGGGCAGTTCTACCCTGTCCTATAGGGTCACTATGTGTCACAATCGACTTGACCACTCACAACAACAAAATACGCCTACATTTTCATTTCGATCAGAAATGCTTAAAACACTTTAACATTAATATCTGAAATAAACTCAAGATAAAATTTTTTAAAAATGATCAAATTAGGGGACAGTAATTAATAAATCTTAATAGAGCATATTAACATACATAGATCGAAGTTTAGTTTTTCCTTATATGCTAAATATGCAAGGTAATATATCTGGACTTTATTATAATTAATGATTACTTAATGGGACTTTAACATGCTGACTTAAGTGGCAGAATAGAAATCTTAGGACACTCGAAGTGGTTTTTTGTCAGATGCGTCAAAGTCCCTGTAATACCTACAAGTTACAAAAAAATGATTTGATATCACCAAATGGAATAAAATATTGAAGTGAGAAAAATAATTTCACTTTCTTAGGGCATTTAGCCAGGTTTCTTACTGGTTTTTTGTTGTTGTCACTTCTTTATTTTTGCTGGTAAAAATTCAATTTTTCTTCTCTTGGAGCCAGAAAAATTCAGCCCATATTTGATTAACTTTTTTTTCTTTTTTCCATTGAAAGCAAACACTACTCTAAATTTCACCTGTGGTCTAGTTTTAGAATTTCCTTGTCTTTATGAAAAATCTCAAGCAAATTGAAAAAATTAAATAAAGTGTCTACCCCAAAGATGTTTACCATTTCTTTATATCCATATAAATAAATACTATTCAAAATATCAAATATTTAAGCTTGAAACATTATTACAACAAACTGCAATCACATTAAGACCAACTGCAAGTTTTAATCCTAAACATTTCTTATTCAATTCTAAGAGTTACTTTGAAACTTTATTATACGCTAGAAAAGCCAAATGCATACATAAGTTAGAAATGCCAGAATAGAGCTTAAAACTAATGTTCTTGAAGAAAATTATACAGCATAACTGGCTAGCTCTACTCTAAGATACTTTCACCTAGAAGCTTGTCTCTATCGCAAGCAAATTGTTGCCCAATATAAGTCTTAGTTTAAAATACCAAAGGTCATGTCTTAAGTTCTAATGTTCAAATGTTCACTATTTCATCATCGTCTTGATTTTGTTTAAAATACGTGTATTTTAAAACTACACTCCCCACCCCCCCCAAACCACATGATTAAATAAGGAAACAGTATACTCTGTTATTAAATTATCCTGGAAAAACTCTGTGATCTCACTTTAGGAATGCTCAAGCTACTCTGTATGGGCAAGCCTAAATGGCCTTATTTCAAAACCAAAAGTAGCTGTTACTGGACAACTGGACTTTTCTTTAAGTTTCAATTTATTCAGTAAATATTTAATAACTGCCTACTACATATAAGGCATCATGTTAGATTCTGCAGAGCATCCCAAGAATAAGACATCTGTATTCTTAAGGAGCTTATGGAACAGGGGAAAAAACCTTTTAAATACATAATAACAGCAAACATCTATGTATTACTGGGCAGTGTTTTAAACATATATCAACTTACTTATTCCTCACAACAGCCCTGTGAGACAGGTACTGTTACTGCTTTCAATTTGTAGATGAGGAAAATGAGGCTCCGAGAGGCTGTCACCAGCTTCAGGGCCACAGCTAGTAAGAGGTGGAACTGGAATGCAGGCAGTGTGGTTCCAGAGTCCATACTTTTAACCACTCTGCCCTGCTGACTTGAAAATAATGATTAAGGCAGAGTGTGGATAAGTGTCATCTTTTTAAAGAGCAAAAATAAATGTTCGTTGAGTTTCCAAAAGAAGGTCACATCTAATCAGGTAAAGGGGACACATAAGAAAAAGCAAGAAGTTATGCTAAGATAGTATATTAAAAGTATGTATAAAAAGTCAGCTAGAAAGGAGCAATAGGGAGGCACTAAAGATTTTTGAGCTGCGTGTTGAGAGGGCATATTTAAAAATGATGACTCTTATAGCTGGGGATGAGGAAGGTGGGCTTGGGTGCTGGGTGATTAGTAAGGTGTCTACCAAAAACAGTACAAAGAAGTAGATACAGCCTGGATAGTGGAGGTGGGAAGGAGAAGAGAAAGGAAAGCAAGACACGTTATAGAATCCGAGACTACAGAACTGGATAATTGACAGACTGCTGTGTGCCAGGAACTGGGGACTCAGGAATAAGCATGGGGGAGAAATGAGAAAGTGGAGTCAAAGGTGACTAAGCTTGTGAGGCCAGATGACTGGACAATCAGGACAATCATTAACAGAAACTACGACATAGGAGGAGGAGCTCCTACGGAACACGAGGCAGTCACTCAGACAGGACAGGGCAGCGGAGAAGAGGTCCAGGTGGAAGCTAAGGACTTGGAGTCATCTGCAGAGTAAGCTGACAGAAAGGAACAAAACCGACTAAGGAGATAACCTTTACGTGCCCACACGTAGCTCCTGGGAGGAAGGGTAAAAACCAAAACCAAACCTGTTGCCCAGTGGATTTTGACTCATAGCGACCCTAGAGGACAGAGTAGAAACTGCCCCATACAGTTTCCAAGGATTCAAACTGCCGAACTTTTGGTTAGCAGCTAAGCTCTTAACCACTGTGCCACCAGAGCTCCAGAGGAAGGATAAATTGCCAAGAAAAGAGATAAAAGTAGCAGAAGAATAAAACCAGGCTAGTGCAGTGTCAAAATAAGGAAGGTTCAAAAAGGAGGGAAAGACCAGGCTTAGCAAGGCCCAAGAGGGCAAGGACTCAGAGTGGTATGTTGTACTAAGAACGAAGAATCTGCATTTTTCTTTCCAAATTTTACACTCAAAGTAAAGATTTTATATTAAATTATTTTTTCAAACTTACAAATTCTAAACATGTAGATATTGATACTACCCCTAAAGCTCACACAAGAAACTAAAGTACCCCAAATACTACAGAACTACACTCATGCTGGAGATTACAGGCAAGCTGAGAATAATGAAGCCTCAGTATAAACAAAATGTACAGCTTCCTGGAATGTTGACTTTACTGATATTAGATAATATATTATTTCATATTAAAACAAATTAAAACGTATTATGGAGTAAAATAGGAGATTCATAAGTCTTCAAAGAAATTTCACACTGGCCTCAAGCCCCTTCAAGTTTGCCTCCCAAATTTCCCCTGTGTTTGAATTTGTTCTCCCCCAATCTTTCTCCCTGTCCTCAAACAGCCTTAATAGATCAGCCTAAGTGATTACCATGGGGGCGGGTACTAGAGGCTGTGACCGCACATACAGGAGGTGCCTTTGTAGTCTTGGGCAGTCAGAGGCAGCTTCCCAGAGGAGTTACATGACCTTAACTTGGGAGACAAAAATAATATATGCCAAATACATACATAAAACTCTCTTACCCTGCCCTGAAGATTTAGAAGGAATTAAAACTAAAATCATGTTGATAAAATGGGGTGCTTGTAGTTGAGAGACACTGACGAGTGTTTTGCTTTTATTTCAGTACTATCAATGACTGCATTTCCTACTCTTTATATATAAAAGATAAAATTATCTTTCTGAATTCACTACATTCTTTATAATTAAAGTTCATTTAACCTTACAGGGATGTTTAATAGCCAACAGTAGAATTTTCAGATTGATATGCCTGTGGTTAGTTTGGTTGGTTAAGTATGACATAATGAACCCATGGTTCCAGTGTTCATACGTTCTAATAAACTTCACTTTTCCATGGAGTAATCCTGGCCAGTTACCCTCAATTACACTGCAGATGGGCATAATATGGATTCAGTGGAAGAGGAGATGAATTAGTATAACACTACCACCCGGATAACAGAAAAAGCCTCCCACACATAGCTCTTTGCTGCTGCTCTTATTCCTCTACAATCCATTTCTCCATTCAACAGTCTGAATAATCTTTTAAAAAATATTTTTCAGATTATGATGCACAGACTCCCAAGGCCCAATTAAAACCCCTCAATAGTCTTATTCTCAGTGTAATAGGAACCTAACTCCTCTGTTGTTACAGATATGTGCCATCAAGTCGATTCTGACTGATGGTGATCCTATATGGCAGAGTAGAACTGCCTCCATAGGGTTTCCTAGGCTGTAATCTTTATGGGAGCAGATTGCCAGGTCTTTTCTATCGTAGAACGGCTGGTGGGTTTGAACCACTGACCTTCTGGTTGGTAGCCAAGCACTTACCCATTGTCCCACTGGGACTCCTCTGACTCCTATAAACCGAAAAAACCAAACCCACTGCCGTCGAGTTGATTCTGAATCATAGAGGTCTTGTAGGACAGACTAGAACTGCTTTATAGGGCTTCTGAGGCTATAAATCTTCATGAAAGCAGACTGCCACATCTTTCTCCCATGGAGGGTTGATGGATTCGAACCACCAACCTTTCAGTTAGCAGCCATGCACTTTAACCACTGAGCCACCAGCGCTCCTCCTAACTCCTATCCAAAAAACCAAAACCAAACCCACTGCCATTGAGTCGACTCCGACGCATAGCGACCGTATAGGACAGAGTAGAACTGCCCCGTAGAGTTTCCAAGGAGCACCTGGCAGAATCGAGCTGCGACCTCTTGGTTAAGAGCCGTAGCACTTAACCACTACCCCACCAGGGTTTCCATATCTAGACCCTGCTTACCTCTGCAACTTCATTTCACACTACTGTCCCTCTTCCTGCCCATACTCCAGCCACCCTGGCCTTCCTTTTGCAAGTCAAGCTCCTTTCCATGGCAGAACCCTTGCACTTCTGTCCTCTCTAACAGAACATAAAGACATACACACAGCCCCCATCCTCATAGTTAAGACTTTCTGAGGAGTGAAGTATCTACTCAAAAAGAACAACAAACCATATAAATAGCTCATGAAGCCCCACGTGACAGGCATAAAGTGGCAGATAAAGCATCAATCTTGGCAGGCTAAAATGATAAGTTGCGGGAAATGAATGCTAATAAGCCATATTCATTAAATGAGGGATTCTGTTACTAACAACATGGAAATCTCTGTGTAGTGTGCCTTTAAAACCAGAAGAGCCAACAAATTTCCACAAAATTATTAGAAACAAAATAGTAAAAAAAAAACAAAACAGTTATTAAGAACGGCACAGGCAACACCGGTGCCTCCTGAAGCAAACATTACTGTGCCAGATCCAAACGTCGAGAGGATAGGGAACACGGGGAAGCCAGACTTACGAGAGCCGTAGAGACCGGGGGGGCTCCTGAATCTATTTCCCAGAAATAAGCTTTAAACCTTGAACTAAGACTATCCAATGAAGCCTGTGTTAAACAAGTGAGCTCACTTAATAAAAAATGTTTGCCTTGAGCATTGTGCTCTTACAAAAAATGATCTGCATGAGTTCAAACTGACAACAGTTAATCTAAAGTACAGATGAGAACTTTAAGGGGAGAGAGTCTAAATTAACGGTGATATGACAATATGGTACAGATAGTAAGAACAGAGACACGTGTGAAGTATGTAACCAATGCCACTAAAGTGCACATGTAGAAATTGCGAGTGGGCTTATGTTCGGTCACGTACATTGCCATCAAAAATAAATTAAAAAAAAAAAGTACTTACACACACACACACACACACAAAAAGAGAAAGGATAGGAAAATTGTAATACATCTTTAAGACTAAAAAACCTGGAAGTCCTGCCCTGAAAAACATAAAGCTAAAAACGTGATCCAAGTCTATTACATTAGGAAAGATATAGTAAGAATATGCAATTGTTCACTAAAGTCTAGCTGCTGGAACTAAAAGGGAAGAAACAGGAGACAGACAGTTCAAAGAAGAAACAAAATTGTATTTTTAACATGTTTAACATTTACTCAAAGTAATTCATATTAAAACAAGATATTATTTTCACCTACCAAATCAGGGAATTAGAACAAAAACAGTAAAACAAATATCTGGACAAGGGAAATAAGAACTCTCAAACACTGCTAGTGAAAGTACAGTCAAAGCCCATTTGAAAAGAAATTTGTCAGCGTAATTTAAACCAAAAAACTAAATTGGTTGCCCCTGAGTCAATTTCCACTCATAGTGACTCTGCAGGACAGAGCAGAACTGCTCCGAAGGGTTTCCAAGGCTGTAATCTTTACAGAAGCAGACTGCTACCTGTTTCTCCCAAGGAACAACTCGGGGGTTCCAACTGCCTTTTGATTCACCTTTTGATTAGCAGCTGAGCACTTAACCATTGCGCCACCAGGGCTCCTCAGTACATATCAGGGGTCTTAAAAATGTTCATAATCTTTCATCCAGTAAATATCACTTCTGTGAATTAACCCAAGGAAATAATTCTAAATGCATAAAAAGTTTAATATGTAAATATGAATGTTCATTAAAGTACTACTTATAATAAAACAGTCAAAAACTGAACGTCTGTTAATAAGGGCATAAACTGATAATGATACATGTGTACAATGCATTCATATAGTAAGGAAAAATGTTTTTGAAGAACTTGTGATAACCTGAAAAAAGGTTAAGTTAAAAAATTATGTAATGTACAATTTCAAACATCTTAAAACATTAACAAAAATCTGCGCCTAAAATTTTTCTGCTTTTCTACAGTTGAACTGTAATAAGGGGAAAATAAAGTTACTTTATCAATAAGCTAATTCTAATTTACAATTGGGAGGATAGAATAAGGGATGCTATGAACTTCATAAAACATCTACTCAGCTGTCTAGCTTCCCCAGCAGGTTTTGGTACCGTAAGATCAGGAGCTGTGTCTTTTTTTTTTTTTTTTAATCTCTACCATCTATCACATCGGTTGGCATATAGTAGCTGCTCAATAAATTAGAACATGACAACATGAAAACACCTAGCCATCTAAAGTCCAGCTTTCTAAAAATACACACACACACACACACTTTTTTTAAACAATTAGTAACCAGCTGACCAAGCCGAAAATCTGGGAAACCCTGGTGGTGCAGCAATTAAGAGCTATGGCTGCTAACCAAAAGGTCAGCAGTTCATACCCACCAGGCGCTCCTTAGAAACTACGAGGCGGTTCTACTCTGTCCTATAGGGTTGCCTTGAGTCGGAACTGACTCGACGGCAATGGGTTTGGTTTTGGTTTTATGTAGTACTCTATTAAAAATAAATGTTACCGCCAATAAATGCCTTTTCTTCTTCTTTTTTAATCTTTAAAGAAAGCAGTGGGAAGAGTTTCATGCTTAAAATTTAAGTTTGAGCACAGAAGGACTATTTAGATTTGGTTAGGCGAGGAGCTCGAATACCAATAGGTTAAGAGGAACTGCTCAAACAAAAGCCATCATTAGAATCTTGTCATTCCTTAAATGCTCCTGTTACCAAGAGGTCCACCTTCAACCTTCTGCTCCTCTCATTCTACACACACTTCTGGGTGATCGCATCTAGCTTTAATTACCACCACTAAGATGACAGCTCCCAAATCATTACCTTCACTTCAGAATTTTATCCCAACCTTCAGGCTCAAATTTGAATGCCTCTTGGCTATCCTCTACTTGGACATTTGTTTTAACTCGTCATGCTCGAACTGAAGTAATCTTCCCCTCTGTAAACTTGTTCATACTCTACTGTATTTCTGTGAAACAAAATGACTTCCCACCTAGAAAACCAGGTCATCTTTCGTTTATCCTTTTCCCTACACCTACATCCATCAGTTAATAAGATTTAGGAATTCCTAAGTATTTCTTAAATCAATTTCTTCTTTCTATCTCTAAGCCCTCTGTTCTAATTCAGGCCCACGTTCGCTCTTGCCTAAATTCTGAAATTGCCTGCTAGTTGGTTTTCTTGCCTCTAATGCTGACACGTCATTCTTTGTCAGAGATCAGTAATCTTGTCCCTCCTTTGTCTTCACACTGATGAAATGTTCTTGGTATGGATGTCTGCACTATTAAGTCAGCTCCTGCATGAAGGAAGAGAGTTTCTCTCATACCATTTTGCTTTACTTTTTGTGGAACTAAGTTAAAATGGATTCACGCATAAGATCTAATAAATGACGGACAGCAATCGTTGTCTCAGATGCTGTATCTCAAGTATGAACATATTTATTTATTTTTAAAATGTGTGTAGATGCTTTTTGGAATCCATGCAATAACAATTCATTTAAATCTCTGGAGAGAAAGATGTGGCAGCCAGCCTCCATACAGATTACAACCTTGGAAACCCTATGGGGCAGTTCTACTCTGTCCTATAAGGTCGCTATGAGTTAGAATTGACTTGACGGCAACTGGGTGCTAGAAATGATAATTTTTTTGTCACGCATTTTCTAATCATTGTATACAAAAAAAACAAAGATCTTTGAATTTTTTTTATAATTCAAATAGGCCTTCACACCTGAAAATGTGGAGATAACTGGATTAGGAAGAAATTGGCCTAGCAAAACAGGGCAAATGTTTAACAACAGAACCAAACCAAACCCAGGTGTCATCCATTATGACTTGATGGCAACCTCAAGCGTGTCAGAGTAGAACTGCACTCCGTAGATTTTCAATGACTGATGCTTGGAAGTAAATTGTCAGGCCCTTCTTCTGAGGTGTCTCTGGGAGGACTCAAATCTCCAATTTCTGGTTAGCAGAACAGCGTATTAACTATTTGTACCACCCAGGGACTCCCTAACAATAGAAAGCACTCCAGAAATAACATGAATTGACTAGAAAAGAAATCAGTTTGTAAAAATTAGCTAAGTTTTCTTTTCATTTTGATTCAGAATTTGTAGAAATCCTATCAGCTAAGTAACACATATCCAATTATAGTCACCATGAACAATATCAGCCAATGGTATGCTGAACCGTAACAGAGAATCTTCTCTTATTTCTTCTACCCTTTCCTTCTAAGTATGCTCTAAAGTTAGCTAGTTAGGGCTTTGAAGAGAAGAGAATTCAGACGAAAAGTTGCCTCACTAGGCATGAGCAACCCTAGACACTAGCTAAAAATAATTTTGCTAGATAAACCTTGAAGATGGCCTACATTAAACTAACGTATTATAAATACAGCAGAAAAAATTGGGGACAGTTGCTTTCAACATGTGGTAGCTACAGATAAGTAAAATTTTGTTTACTAAGAAGGGAAATATAAGCTGACATGCTACCTTTTCTATTACCCAGTTTTCCTTTATATTCAAAACATCTGAGAGACATTCTAATTAAAACTCATTCTGAATATGATCTGACCATCTGGAGAAAATATAAATTATTTGTTAAATGCTGCTAGAACCAGGAGCCATCTGAAAAAACAAATTTGGATCCACTCTGCGCACTAAGTAAACTCCAAAGAGGCTGAAGATTTATATAGAAAAAAACGAAACCAGTTGTTAAAGAAAACATAATTTCTTTATACCCTGGAACAGGAAAGGTCTTTCTGACTAAAATTCCACAGTCATGAAAGGAGAGTTTGGTGGACTTGACTATGTAAAAATCAAAAACCTCTGCATGGCCAAAAAGAAAAAAAAAAAGCCACCGTTAGCAAAATCAAAGGTAAATGTCAAACTGGGAAAAAATTACTCATATAACTAACAAAAAATGTCCATGATATATGAAGAGGTCTCAGATATTAATTTAAAAAAAGACCAATAATTCAATAGAATAATGGGCAAAGAATAGGAATTAGCACTACAAGGAATAGAAAATATATACATGAAAAGTGCTTAGTCACTCCTAAGAAACACCCAAATGGAAACTACTGTGAGATACGATTTTCACCTAATAGATAGGCAAAAATCCAGAGGTTCCACAGCACACTCCCAGGACAAGGCAGCAGAGATATGGGCATTCTCATCCACTGCTAGTGGGAGTGTGAAGTGGTACACTCTCACGGAGGGCAATTTAGCAATATGCATCAAAATTACAAGTGCACGCCCTTTGACCCAGCAATCCTACTTCTTGGAATATAAATTACAAACTTATGAATATACGTACACAGACAGGAAATGACATACATACAAGGTAACTTATTGTTTGTAGTAGCAAAAGAGCCAAACTAAAAAGTACATTAATTGGAGATTTGTTAAATAAAATATGGTACATCCATAGGATACAGTGCTGTTGTTGTTTAGTTGCCAGCGAGTCAGTTCCAACTATACAACTGTAAAAATGACAAGGAAAAGTCTATTCACTATACGGAAAGACTGCCAAGAAATACTGTTAAATGAAAAAAGCAAGGGGCAGAACGGTGTATACAGTGTGCTACCTTTTGTGTAAAATTTGAAAAAGTGAAGAAATTAGTATATAAATTCTTTTTTTGTTTTTAGTATATAAATTCTTAATTGCTTGTGTATCTAGACTCTCTGAAGGAATACGTAAAGAACTTAATGGTAGTTGCCTAGGGGCTACAGCTAGGGAGTTGGGTAGTACTGCCTGAATTTGTAGCAGAAGTAGGAGAGAAACTTTGCAATATGTACAATTTTTAAACCTACTAAAAGTTTTAAAAGGAAAACCACTTCACTTCAAATAAGCAGTCACGTCAGAGGGGAAAAGAGAAATATGAAAAAAAAAAACATGCTTCTGGTATAATATTTCTGAGACTAGGCAAACATTTTTTCATGTTCTGCCTTTATAAACTTTTTGTAATGGATAGTTGAAAAAGTGGGGTTGATTTTAATAAAAACATATTCCATTTCCAAAACGTAGTTTTAAATTCTTTAGCTAATGTGTACTATCTCTAGAATAATGTTACTGCATAACTTCAGCATCTAGGCTATTAAAAGAGTTTTTCTTACCGAACATCATTAGTTTGCTTGGGAATCACTGAGGGTGCTAGAAGTTGATGCTGAACAAGGAGGGGGCACACCTCTTCCATCTCCCCTCCAACACGGAAAACCTCCCTCTTAATCCTGACAACACCAGTATTTTTTTTTAAATACTCTCTTAATAGCCTAAAATAGTCTCCTAATAAAAATTCCTAAAGACTAGGATTCAGGCTCCCAAAGGATACCTGGGTGTAGTGGCTAATGGAAACTTGTCACATGATAGCCAGCTGACAGAAAAGAAACCCCAGAACATCACACCACATCAAACCACGGGCAGACCATACTCAAAACACATCCAGTGACTGCATCACAACAGTAGAGAAATATTCTTCCTTACTCATTATGGGAAAGTAGTAGTACAAGTGAAACACTATTTGAATCACACTTGTTAAAGTAGCAAAATGTACAACATGACTCTTTACAAACACTCCATAGCCAATCCAGTAAGTAGAAAAGATGAGGCCAAGGCTACTTGCAATTTCTCCTTTCAAAGACAGGATTTTCCCTCTGTAATTCCTTTCCTTTCCCCTATTTCTGGAAACAGCAACACTGATTCTCAAAGCAGAAAATAAAACATTTTGGCGAAAGCAGAATGAATACCACCAAGACGAAGGACCATCTTGTCTGTCAGTTTGTTGTACTGTGGTAGTTTATGGATTGCTACAATGCTGGAAGCTATTCCACTAAGATTTCAAATACCAGCAGGGTAACCAATGGTGGACAAATTTTAATGAGCTTCCAGATGAACACAGACTAGGGAGAAAGGCCTGGTGATCTACTTCTGAAAATTAGCCAATGGAAACCCTATGGATCGCAACAGAATATTATTCGGTACAGTTCTGGAAAATACAGCCCCCTAGGTTGGAAGGTGCTCAAAATATTAAGTGGCCAAAACAATGGACTCGGGCATACCAACAATCATGAAGATGGTACAGGACTGAGCAATGTTTTGTTCTGCTATACATGGGGTTACTGTTGAGTCTGTGTGGATTCAAAGGCAGCTAACAACAACAAGATGCAAAAGGGAATGGCAGTCTCTTACCCAGTCCCACCCAGTTGTTAGTCATCCCCTCTTTTTGTCTCCTCCTGACCTCTCAGCTCTATAACATACCATTGATTTTAAAAAAGCAACTTGGAATTGTAGCTGTCTGATCTACCATGCTCCCCTTCTAGTCTGGGATCAAGTACATACACACGTACACACATGTGTACGTGTGTGTGTTTGCATGAGCCATCTTCACGATGTATATACATACATGTACATAAATGTATATGTATAATATAGACATCTAAGTGTAATTAGATCCAGACTGTATGAGGGCATCTTTATAAAACACACACACATACACCTTTCAATCCTCAGAGGTAACAGCTGAAACGGAAGCTATTTTTCAAAATTTATTTATCATCCTGTGCTACTACTGCCCATTTTATAAAAAATATTTACTCTCTTACACTTATACACTTGCCTATGAACATTATATCTGAAATACAGGACAGCAATGGTAACACCACTGTTAATATAAAAATAAAACTAAATTACTCCCCCCTCAGTAAAGTGTTGGTAAAAATTGGAGAAAATGAACAGTGAGCATAAATTAGAAAATTTCCCAGAAGAAATTATCCCCTATAATTTCTAAGACGTATCAATATTAAACAGAAGATAATCATTAAGCTTTCAAACTGAAAATGTACAGAAATCCAATTCCTTGATCTGTCAACACCTGAGCATTTATTTTCTAGCCTAACACTGTTATTTTCATTAAATGTCTACAAATTAAATAAATCTCCAGGACACATGTCATCGCATTCAAAATAATTTTTGATGAAAAATGAAGTTAAAAATCCCAGAAGAAAACTAATATACTACTTCCAAGTGGAAGTAAACAAATGTTAATTTACAAAGCGTTTTTCTAATTGATCGAATTCTCATTCCCCTCAAAAAGGCAAAGTTAAATATAGCTTATTTTATTCAGTTTTAATTGCAGTATCTAGCTATTAAAGTATCAACAGATGTAGTATTACTACTTTCATCAAACTTTGCTTTAATACTAATCTAAGACTATACAGTTGTTTAATTCAGAAAGAGTTTGATGATCTACAGATAAAAAAATTTCTTTGAGGGAATTAAGGGGATGGAAAAAAATTAAGGATTGTTAAGTAAGGCTGGAATTTATTTTAATTGACAAGTAAATTACTTTAATTTGGAAGGACTGTGTGGGAAAGCCCAAATTTTCTATAACCATACTCTAAACCAGTAATCTCCATGATAAGCTGTGAAAGACAATCAATCTACTTCCTGCAGGAAGAAAATACTAGAATTTCTATTTTTATTTATCTTAAAAAGTAAGACATTGTAAAAGACCTATACAAAGAAAACTACAAAGCTCTACTACAAGAAATTCAAAAGGACATACTTAAGTGGAAAAACATACCTTGCTCATGGATAGGAAGACTTAACACAGTAAAAATGTCTATATTCTACCAAAAGCCATCTATACATTTAACGCACTTCCGATCCAAATTCCAATGTCATATTTTAAGGAGATAGAGAAACAAATCACTAATTTCATATGGAAGGGAAAGAAGCCCCGGATAAGCAAAGCATTACTGAAAAAGAAGAAGAAAGTGGGAGGCCTCACTCTACCTGATTTCAGAAGCTATTATACAGCTACAGTAGTCAAAACAGCCTGGTACTGGTACAACAACAGGCACATAGACCAATGGAACAGAATTGAGAACCCAGATATAGATCCATCCACGTATGAGCAGCTGATATTTGACAAAGGACCAGTGTCAGTTAATTGGGGAAAAGATAGTCTTTTTAACAAATGGTGCTGGCATAACTGGATAAACCATTTGCAAAAAAATGAAACAGGACCCATACCTCACACCATGCACAAAAACTAACTCCAAGTGGATCAAAGACCTAAACATAAAGACTAAAACGATAAAGATCATCGAAGAAAAAATAGGGACAACCCTAGGAGCCCTAATACAAGGCATAAACAGAATACAAAACATTACCAAAAATGATGAAGAGAAACCCAATAACTGGGAGCTCCTAAAAATCAAACACCTATGCTCATCCAAAGACTTCACCAAAAGAGTAAAAAGACCACCTACAGACTGGGAAAGAATTTCCAGCTATGACATCTCAGACCAGCGCCTGATCTCTAAAATCTACATGATTCTGTCAAAACTCAACCACAAAAAGACAAACAACCCAATCAAAAAGTGGGCAAAGGATATGAACACACATTTCACTAAAGAAGATATTCAGGCAGCCAACAGATACATGAGAAAATGCTCCCGATCATTAGCCATTAGAGAAATGCAAATAAAAACTACGATGAGATTCTATCTCACACCAACAAGGCTGGCATTAATCCAAAAAACACAAAATAATAAATGTTGGAGAGGCTGCGGAGAGATTGGAACTCTCATACACTGCTGGTGGGAATGTAAAATGGTACAACCACTTTGGAAATCTATCTGGCGTTATCTTAAACAGTTAGAAATAGAACTACCATACAACCCAGAAATCCCACTCCTCGGAATATACCCTAGAGATACAAGAGCCTTCACACAAACAGATATATGCACACCCATGTTTATTGCAGCTCTGTTTACAATAGCAAAAAGTTGGAAGCAACCAAGGTGTCCATCAACGGATGAATGGTTAAATAAATTATGGTATATTCACACAATGGAATACTACGCATCGATAAAGAACAGTGACGAATCTGTGAAACATTTCATAACATGGAGGAACCTGGAAGGCATTATGCTGAGGGAAATTAGTCAGAGGCAAAAGGACAAATATTGTGTAAGACCACTATTATAAGATCTTGAGAAATAGTAAACCTGAGAAGAATACATACTTTTGTGGTTACGAGGGGGGGAGGGAGGGAGGGTGGGAGAGAGTTTTTTTACTGATTAATCAGTAGATAAGAACTGCTTTAGGTGAAGGGAAAGACAACACTCATTACATGGAAGGTCAGCTCAACTGGACTGGACCAAAAGCAAAGAAGTTTCTGGGATAAAATGAATGCTTCAAAGGTCAGCGGAGCAAGGGCGGGGGTCTGGGGAACATGGTTTGCAGGGACTTCTAAGTCAATTGGCAAAATAATTCTATTATGAAATCATTCTGCATCCCACTTTGAAATGTGGCGTCTGGGGTCTTAAATGCTAACAAGCGGCCATCTAAGATGCATCAATTGGTCTCAACCCACCTGGAGCAAAGGAAAATGAAGAACACCAAGGCCACACGACAACTAAGAGCCCAAGAGACAGAAAGGGCCACATCAACCAGAGACCTACATCATCCTGAGACCAGAAGAACTAGTTGGTGCCCGGCCACAATCGATGACTGCCCTGACAGGGAGCACAACAGAGGACCCCTGAGGGAGCAGGAGATCAGTGGGATGCAGACCCCAAATTCTCATAAAAAGACCAAACTTAATGGTCTGACTGAGACTAGAGGAATCCCGGCGGCCATGGACCCCAGACCTTCTGTTGGCACAGGACAGGAACCATCCCCGAAGACAACTCATCAGACATGAAAGGGACTGGTCAGCGGGTGGGAGAGAGACGCTAATGAAGAGTGAGCTAATTATATCAGGTGGACACTTGAGATTGTGTTGGCAACTCTTGTCTGGAGGGGGGATGGGAGGATAGAGAGAGAGGGAAGCCGGCAAAATTGTCACGAAAGGAGAGACTGAAAGGGCTGACTCAAGAGGGGGAGAACAAGTGGGAGTACGGAGTAAGATGTATGTAAACTTATATGTGACAGACTGATTGGATTTGTAAACGTTCACTTGAAGCTTAATAAAAGTTAATAAAAAAAAAAAGTAAGACATTGAGTTCTGCTATTTGATACACAAACTGACATTGGCACACTCTTTCGTTATATGTTACCCATCAACTCCACTGCCTGAGCTGTGTCCAAAGTGAGGTTTCCTCAGTGGTAGTCCCACAAAGGTACAGAAGTTTTCAGTAGCATCTTTACTTGGTTACTTTCAATGGGTTAAATTTTACTGCAGTTTATGGGTATCTGATCAAGTTATATTGTTTTAACCAAAATAACCTATATTGAATGGATAAATAGCCTCAAAATGTTCTTGCAAGGGAACCTAGGATTCCAATAATCTTAGTAATCCAAACATAAACAAAAGGAAAATGGCAGAACGAGTGTTTCTAGTACAAGCAGATTAGTTGATAAAAGCAACATGCTGATCCGATTACACAACAACCACCAGCATAAATCAAGAATTCTATTTGAAATACAAATTTGCGTCTACTATCAAAGATAATAAGGAGCCCTGGTGGCACAATGGTTAAGAGATCGGTTGCCAACTGAAAGATTAACAGCTCGAAACCCCCAGCCACTGTGCCACGCTCCACGGGGGGAAAAGACCTGGTGATCCGCTTGTTCTCTTAAAGATTTTAGCCTAGGAAACCTCATGGGGCAGCTCTACTCTGTCATAAAAGATCGCTAAGAGTTGAAATCAACTTGACCGCACACAACAATGATGTCATCTTTTGATAATCATAGTCCTAAATACATATTGTATTATGAGAAATTAAATCAATTCAGACATAAAGCCTTTGCTATTAGCAAGATATCTAAAAAGTAAACATCCAGAACATAAAGACAAACAACTATGTTTTTTAAAGACACGTGTAAAGCCATGCAATATTCAATCCAGCTCTTTTGACATTTTACAACACTTACTAAATATTAAAAAACCAAACCTGGTTGCTGTTGAGTCAGTTCTGACTCAAAGCAACCCTATATGACAGAGTAGAACTGCCCATAGGGTTTCCAAGGCTGTAAACTCTCCTATAGGGTCGCTATGAGTCGGAATCGACTCGATGGCACTGGTTTTTTTTTTTTTAATCTTTATGGGGAAACTCTGGTGGTGTAGTGGTTAAGTGCTATGGCTGCTAACCAAAGGGTCAGCAGTTCAAATCCACCAGGCACTCCTTGGAAACTCTATGGGGCAGTTCTACTCTGTCCTATAAGGTCGCTATGAGTCAGAATCGACTCAATGGCACTGGGTATGGCTTTTTTTTTTTTTTTTTTTTTTGGTTTTAATCTTTATGGGAGCAGACTGCCACATCTTTCTCCCATGGAGCAGCTAGTGGGTTCAAGCCACCGACCTTTCAGTCAGCAGCCAATAACAAATAGCTATATTACATTGGAAAAGTACTTGTTCTTCCTCCTGTGGTAAAAACGGGTGAAATGATAAACCAAGAATAGTATAATGACAAATTAAAATGCAATCCTTTATCAGTAAATATTGTTGAAAGAATTACAGGAAAGACTGCTTAATGTTCGAAGAAAGGAGTATTAGAGCAAATTATGTAGTATGGAAGGTTAGATACAAGATAAAAGGAGAGATATTTCTTAACAAGCCTCAGCCTATGCTATTTGCTAGATTCTATTTCCCAAATGTGTAAAGGATTAAAGGAAAATTCTACCAGAGAAAATCTAATCTCAAGAGCAAATTAATCAACAGTGCAGGTGTAACTTCTGATGAATCAGCTGCTTTAGTTAGAAAAGGAATTCTCAAATAAATTTAGAGATATAGCAACTCACATCAAAATTATTCACTGCATCATTCGGTCACAGGCAAGTTATTGCAGCAAAAAAACTGAAGAAGTGTACACTAAATGTCCCAGGATATCATCACTAAGATTAATTTTCTAAGAAATGAGACTTTGAAAATAGAAAAAAGAAATCATTAGGATATAGGGAGAGACTGAAAACCTTTTCACCTATCTACAGAGTTATCCACTTCCCCTATCACGAGTTATATATTGTAAAGAATTTAAAAGAGATTGAACTTAAAGATGGGCTATGATTTTTCTTTTAGAAAAACATTCCAAATCTGCTGACCTTTTTTGTGGTGAAAAAAAGGTTAAGCTACAAAGCAGAATCTTCAAAACAATAAACACACTGAATCTGTACCTTCTATATAAAGGGAATGATTAAAAAATCCCCATAGTTTTGTGGTTGTAGTAAGAATGCTGATTTTTTTTTTTTAATCAGTCATTTGTATACATGAAAACAATTTTTAACCTGCTTCAAAATCTTTCAACAGAAGCATATAAATACTGGCTTTTTAATCTATTTTTTTCTTAAATGGTAGAAATTAAAAACCTTTTGATTAGGTAAAAGGACTAATTAACACTGGGGAAGACAGAAATTCGCTACCTCAATTTCACCAAAAATTCAGTTGGATGAATTGCTGAACGGCTTTTAAACCTAAGAATCATGATCTAGAAAGAAAGCATGGTCATTTGAATTTATGGCTCAGACAGCCATTAAAAAAAAAAAAGGTATCAAAATAAACTGACCTAAGAATCAGGTTCATATCCCTCTGTCACAAAGTATATAACCAATATTTAAAAAAATACTGCAGCACGTTACAGATGGATGTTTAGAAACATCCCCATCATTATGTAATTTGCA
Source organism: Loxodonta africana (assembly GCF_030014295.1). Classification (NCBI taxonomy): domain Eukaryota; kingdom Metazoa; phylum Chordata; class Mammalia; order Proboscidea; family Elephantidae; genus Loxodonta; species Loxodonta africana. The sequence goes on from NC_087358.1 coordinate 63,824,542, forward strand.
CTGAAATGTTGAGAGTGATTTAAAAAAAAAAAACCCACATCTAGACATTAAAGGTGAACTAAAAAAAAAAAAAAACTTCTGACATTTTTATAGATGTGAGCAATGAAAAACTATATAACAAATTTGATTTCCCTACAGACTCTCCTTTTCCTATAAAGGCACCAATCTTAAATAGAAATTAAGATGACATCAAAAAGCGCAGCCAAAAAAATAATATCCAGTTTTTAATTGAAAAAATATAAAGTTATAATTTCCATTCTCTTCTATAACATTAAATTTTTTCTTTCCTAGTGGAGCCAACATGTCACAACAGCTCAATACTTTTCCAAGAATATACATGAGGAGTTGAATCTTTTAGGATAACCTCGGCTTCATTATATAAATTGACATTTTTAGTGGATGGAGTAAAAAAGGCAATTCAAATTTGGCATTAAGAAACTTAATAAGATGAATGTAATATATTTAAATAACATTTTGGAATTTACTGTGTGCCATCAAGTCAATTCTGACTCACAGAGACTCTATATGACACTAGAACTGCCCCATAGGTTCTCCTAGGCTGTAATCTTTATGAAGAAATTGAAGATATTTACCACATTCTGCAATCTGAAATTGATCAAACATGCAACCAAAATGCATTGATAATTACTGGTGATTGGAGTGCAAAAGCTAGAAACAAAGAAGGATTGGTAGTTGGAAAATAGGGCCTTGGTAACAGAAATGATGCTGGAGATCTCATGATAGAATTTTGCAAGACCAATGACATATTCACTGGAAATACTTTTTTTCAACAACAAAAAATTGCAACTATACATGTGGCCCTTGCCAGATGGACTACACAGGAATCAAACTGACTACACCTATGGAAACAGACTATGGAGAAGCTCAATATCATCAGTCAGGACAAGACCAGGGGCCGACTGCGGAACAAACCATAAATTGCTCGTGTGCAAGTTCACGTTAAAGCTGAAGAAAATTAAAACAAGTCCATGAGAGCCAAGGTATGGCCTTGAATATATCCTGCCTGAATGTGGAGACCATCTCAAGAATAGATTTGATGCACTGATCACTAGTGATCCAACACCAGACAAGTAGTGGAATGATATCAAGGACACCATACGTGAAGAAAGCAAAAGGTCATTAAAAAGACAGGAAAGAATAAAAAGACCAAAATGGATATCAGAAGAGACTCCGAAACTTGCCCCTGAATGTAGAGTAGCCAAAGGGAAGGGAAAAAATGATGAAGTAAAAGAGCTGAACAGAAGATTTCAAAGGGTGGCTCAAGAGACAATGTATTATAATGAAATGTGCAAAGACCTAGAGTTAGAAAACCAAAAGGGAAGAACACAGCATTTTTCAAGCTGAAAGACCTGAAGAAAAAATTCCAGCCTTGAGTTGCAATACTGAAGGAGTCTGTGGGTAAAATATCGAAGAGTGCAGGAAGCATCAAAAGAAGATGGAAGGAATACACAGAGTCACCGTACCAAAAAGAATTGGTCGATATTCAGTCATTTCAGGAGGTAGCATATGATCAAGAATCAAAGGTACTAAAAGAAGTCCAAGCGACACTGAAGGCAATGGAGAAAAACAAGTCTCCAGGAACTGACAGAGTACCAACTGAGATGTTTCAACAAATGGATGCAATACTGAAAGTGCTCACTTATCTATGGCAAGAAAGTTGGAAGATGGCTACCTGGCCAACCAACTGGAAGAATACATTATTTATGCCCATTCCAAAGAAAGGTAATCCAAAAGAATGCAGAAATTCATTGAACAATATCATTAACATCACATGCAAGTAAAATTTTGCTAAAGATAATTAAAAAACGGTTGCAGCAGTACATAGGCAGGAAACTACCAGAAATTCAAACCAGATTCAGAAGAGGACATGGAACAAGGGATATCATTGCTGATGTCAGATGGATAAGGAGAGAATACCAGAAATACTTGTATTTTACTGACTAGGCAAAGACATTTGACTCTGTGAATCATAAAAAATTATGAATAACATTGTGAAGAATGGGAATTCCAGAACACTCAATTGTGTTCACGCAGAACCTGTACGTAGACCAAGAGCCAGTAGTTCAAACAGAACAAGGGGATACAGCCTGGTTTAAAATCTGGAAAGATGAGCATCAGGGTTGTATCCTTTTACCATACTTATTTGCTCAGCATACACATATTCAGTCTGTACGCAGAGCAAATAATCTGAGAAGCTGGACTATGTGAAGAAAAATGCTGCATCAGGACTGGAGGAAGATTCATCAACAGACAGCAATATGCAGATGTCACAACTTTGCTTGCTGAAAGGGAAGAAGGCTTAGTAATGGACTACAGCCTTCAGTATGGATTACTCCTCAAAATAAAGAAAACAAAAATCCTCACAAATGGAGCAATAGACATCATGATAAACACAGAAAAGATTGAAGTTGTCAAGGATTTCATTTTACTTCGATCCACGATCAATGCCCATGGAAGCAGCAGTCAAGAATATTGCATAGGGCAAATCTGTTGCAAAAGACCTCTTTAAAGTGTTACAAAGCAAAGATGTCACTTTGAGGACTAAGGTGCCCCTGACTCAAGCCATGGGATTTTAAATCTCCTCTGTATGAATGCAAAAACTGGACAATGAAAAAGGAAGACAGAAGAATTGGTGCTTTTTATTATGTTGCTGGCACAGAATATGAAATATAACATGGACTGCCAGAGAATAAACTAATTTTATCTTGGAAGAAGTACAGCCAGAATGCTCCTCAGAAGTGAGAATGGTCTGACGTACTTTGGACATGTTAACAGGAGGGACCAGTTCCCAGACAGGGACATCAGGCTTGATAAAGTAAAGAGGAAGACCCTCAATGAGATGGATCGACACAGTGGCTGCAACAATGGGCTCAAACATAGCAACAATTGTGAGGATAGCGCAGGACTGGGCAGTGGTCACTGTGAGTCGGGACTGACTCAACGGCACCTAACAACAATCTTTACAGGAGCACGTCACCAGGCCTTTTCTACTGCAGAGCGACTGGTGGGTTATAATACCTTTTGGTTGGCAACTGAACTCTTAACCATTGTGGCACTAGGGCTCCTTTGGAATTTACTTAACTAGAAAATGTGTATAAAACGTGTCTTCAATCAGTTAGTCCTATATCCACCACCAGCAGGAAAAATTCAAATAACAAAGAAGGTGAATGCTAGCAGGTTATCAGTTTGTTTTTGTTTTTTAATGTACTGAATTTTGCAACTTGGAAATCAAGGCTGTTTTAATAATTCATATGAAAAATGGAAGCAGAGCTGCTGACTATTTTAAAAACCTGATAGCCATTACAAGATTATTTTTAACGTCTTCTTCAAGACAATATTTAAAAACATAAGTCCGTTTTCATTAAGCAACGTTTTCCATGAAGACTTTTATTGAGATACTTATACATTTACATTGCAACGCCACCAACTTAAAAAAGTAGTCTGCATACTTAAAATGTCTGAATAAAAATTACTTATGAAAAACTAGTAAATCCTTATGAATAAAGCTGTAGAAGTTTTGGGAAGCACTTAATAAATTATTTTATACAGCAATTTTCATCAGTGTGATAATAGTGACTATCTTAACCGTTAGATGAATATGAAGGTTATTCTCTGCTTGCAAAGAAATACTATAAATTTAATCAAGAAAACAAAGAAATGTAGCTCTATCTTTAGCAAAGAAACATGTTTAAGTTTTGAAAGATGCTGGAGGTGGTTCATTCCCTATTAATTCAAACATGCACATTTTCTCAAAGTAAAGCAAAAAAATTTAAAAAGTAGTTAAATACATCAGTGAACTTTTTGCTCCACTAAAGGACATCTTACTACCACTCTGACAGTTGAAAATGGATACTTTGTTGTTTAGTAATGTACTGAAGTAGCACTACCCCATTTTCAGAATAAAAATGCACTAAACTTACAACTGCCACAAAGCTGTTCTGAAGACTGCTAGGCAATTCAAACAAGAAAAACACAAATTGCTATAATGTACATAATTTTAAAACAATGATGCACAGTTAATAAGTATTTTAAGTGATTGCAAAGGCTGAAGTGATTAGTTTATTACAACTATCAAATGCCAGACTACCAAGGGTGTTATTCAGACCCTAGCAACACAGCCCCGAAATTTACAAAAAGGGTTTTTTCTTTTTACAATTTTTTTAAGTTTCCTTTGAGAATCTATATGTTAAATAGCGTACTGAGCCATTCCATTCTAAATGTCTCTTACACAAGGTATAATCTGAGTCAAGACACAAAATTAAATCTATTATGGAAACAACCTCTTTCGCCCTTTTACCATTCTGCAGGCAAGGTAGAGAGGAGAATCTCCTGAACTGAGAGGAGTGAAAACAGAAATGCTTCTGGTGGGTTAATCTTCCGATAAGAATCAAAAGTATGAGAAAAAAAAGAAATGGTCAATTAATAAAACGAAAAGCTATATAAAAAAAAAAGCAATGATTCACTATGCATCACCCTCAACTGAAAAATCCATGTGATATTCTTAAACTATCACTAAATATTCCTTCCCAGAGATGATCCCAAGTTAAAGAAACTTGAAAGCTCAGAAAGTAATCAAATCTACATTTAAAGCCAAATTAATTAAAATGAGTTTAATATTTTATCTGCAAAGTCAGAAACAAGTCTCATTTTTCAGTTTTGGAAGGCCTCAATAGAACCATCGTTAAGTGCCAGTAATTCTCTTAAAGTGTCAGTCTAAACATTACAGTTTGAAATTTTTTTTAAATACCATTTCTTTGATAATCATATAGAAAGGTAGGAGGCTGGGAGAGAACGTTACAGTTCAAGTTAATTCGATTTTATAGAAAATTCTTTCAACAACATTACTGCAAACTCATCTTCCATCGACTCTAAGCAACAAATTTTTACACCTCTCTCAAATTGGCTTTCTTCTTTCATTGATCACTTCCCTTTATCTTTTTTTCCCTTAGTAAAAGAAAAATAAGGGTGGCACCTTAAGACTTGATAAAATTAAGCAAGGTACTGTGCCAAGCACTGGAAAAGTTATAAGCAAAACAGGATAGTCTCTTGAGGTTTTTGGCTAGGGGGAGAAATGGCACACGAAAATTTAAAATTGGGACTATAAACATGATACAATAGGTACATGGCACTATGAGGGAAAACAGAATGGTAATCTAGCCTCTTCAAGAACATCAGTGGAGGCCTTCCAGTGATGAAGATGTGACCACCGCACTAAGACGTTTAAGGGTAAGATTGAGAGTAAAAGTGGAGAGTGAGACCAAAAAGTGATCCAAGGTAAGATTGGAGAGGTAAATAGACTTAAGGCTTTCGGGTCTTCACAAATTATATTAAGGATTTTTGTTTCCTAAGAGCAATGGAAAGTCAGTTGAATATTTTAATTATTCAGATAAACATTATTAAATTTATTTCTTGCAAACAGCACTCTGACTACACTGTGGAGAATGAATTCAACTAGGACAAGGATGTATACAAGCAGATCGCTTATAATAGCGCTGTCATAGTTCAGGTTAGGAAACAATGGATTGAGCCAGGGTAGTGACAACAGAAAAACAGATTGTTGAGATATTTAAGACACAAAAATCAACAGGACTGGATGATGGATTGGTTAAAGGAGGTATAAAGAATAGGAATATTCAGGGTGACACCTAGGTTTCCAGCGTGCATAACTGGATGGATGGGGTGACATTTACTAAAATGAGTAATGCTAAATGAAACCCAGATTAAAGATCATAAATTCATAAATCGTGTTTTAAGTGACATGTCAAATAGCTAGTTAGATCTGTAAGACTGGCCAGTGTTATATACTTAAATCATCTATATAAAGGTATTAATCTGCAGTATGGATACAGATGCTCAAGGAATTGGGAGATGATCAAGGATGCAGGCTGAGAAATCCCCATACAGAAAGGCTGGGTGAAGTGAGAATGAGTCTGCAAATCAGTGTGTGCAACTCTCAATCTGCAGCCCAGCCAGAAAGGGAAGAGAACCAGAGGAGGGTGTAATCAATTGTGTTGATTGCTGCTGAAAGAGTACAAGAATGACAAGATATGAAAACTGTCAGTGAAAAGGTCACTGGTAACCTTCATATTGCAGTGACATAATTAGGGGTGGAAGCAAGATTTGAGTGAGTTGAGGAGGAAGAAATGGAGAGAACATTATAGACAGTTAAAAGTCTGGGTACACAGAGGAAGAGATGGGGCAGTAGCTGGTTTTATATAAATCAATGGCAGGTTTTTTTGTTCTTAATTGGAGAGACTCAAATACGTTTTTATGTATATGAAGGATCTAGGTTCTTCCCTACAAAGAAGGAAGACATTGAATATGGAAAAAAATGAAAGTATCATAATACATTTAAGCAAACAGAGGGGATAAGATCCAGAACATAGGTGGAGGACAGGAGGGGTGGTGAAGTCAGACTTATGTTTGGTGACAAAAAAATGAATGAGGTCCCATCTGATAGCTTTAATTTCTCTGTAAAGCTGAGAAAGCTGCACGTTAACTTAATGTAAGCGTACTCTAATGTAATAGTTTTAGTTAAATTAGGAGACCTTTAAATAATGGAAACACTTTTACGTTTATTACAGTGCCTGGTACATGTTTTACATATATTAGTCTGTTTAAACCTCAGAACAACTCTGTGAGGCAGGTGTGTTAATCAGTCCCTTCTACAGATGAGGAAAGTGAGGAACAGAGAGGTTACGTGACTTGTCCAAGGTGAGTAGCAGCGCTGGGCACACAAATCCACGCACTGACTCTAGAGTCAATGCCCAATCAGTATGTTGTATGACCTCTTGGTCGCCTGATGTGCTCCTACAGTGCCCATATTATCACCACAGATTGGTGGTTTCTTCAGAGCCTAAGTCTGGAAAAGGTAGGATGAGAGTTATTGATCCCATGTTATCACATAATGAAAATACAAACACAACTAATAAGACTAGGCAATAAGACTTCATAAATTCGCCCCTGAAATCACCAGTTCGCACTATTGAGAAAAAAAATCCCCAAAATTTGTGGGGTTTTTTTTTCTTTTTAAATCTTTTATTGCTTATTTTCCAGGACTGTAACAACTTTCTTACAGTACTGAAGTGCATTGGGGCATTAGGGTTCAGTGGTGAATTCCTGCCTTCCATGCGAGATAACTGTGTTCAATTCCCAGGCAACGCACTTCATGCACAGCCACTACCCGTCTGTCAGTGGAGGCCTGCATGCTGCTATGATGTGAGCGGTTTTCAGCAGAGCTTCCAGACTAAGACGGGCTAGGAAAGAAGGCCTGGAGATCTACTTACAAAAATCAGCCAACAAAAATTCTATGGATCACAACACTCCAATCCACAACCAATCATGGGATGGCACAGAACTGGGTAGCATTTTTTTCCATGGTGTATGGGGTCCCTGTGAGTTGGGGGATAACCTGACAGCAGCTAACAGCAAAAAAGTGGTATTGCAATTTATCTATTTATGTGTGTATCTCCTTCATAGACTTGAGCAGCTCAAAGGCTGCCTATGTCTTTTCTCATTGAAATATTTGTTATCACGGCTTACTATGCTGCACAAAATGTGCCAGGTGCCAAAAACTACAACGGTAAGCAAGGCAGACACGAACCCCGGTTTCAGGAAGTTGGGTAATAAACAAATGATGTATGCTTTCAAGTTCAGAAAAAGAGTAGGAAGAAATCAATGTAATGTTAGAGAATTAAAGTCAAGGGGTAGAACTATACGTTTAGATATAGTGACTAGAGAAGGCACCTCTGAAGAGGAAACATTCAAGCTAAAGATCTAAATAGTACGAGTGGGGGAAGGGCCAGAAAGGGGCTCCAGCTGAGGGCTTCTATTCCCGGGCTTCTGTTCCAGGTAAGCTCTGCTTCTCTTTATCTGCCTTTCTCTCCAATTTGGCAGTCTCTTACAAAGCTAAACATAGTCTGACCATATGATCCAGCAATTGTGCTCCTATGTATTTACCCAACTGATTTGAAAACATATATCCACACAAAACCAGCACCTGAATGTTTATAGCAGCCTTATTCATAACCACCAAAACCTGGAAGTAACCAAAATATCCTTTAATACATGAATGGATAAACATATGTATGAACATAAAATAGAATATTTTCAGGGCTAAATATGAATGAGCAACTTTTGGTTTTTCTTCTGACATGTGAAGAGCTTGAAAATCATCCTTCCCAGCCCTACCAAGAAAAAAATCTGAATAAATGAAAAAATAACAATTCTTTTTAGATCCATATGACAATCGAGGTCACAGGGCAAGGCACTGTTCCCAAAACTGGAGAGGTAGACACAACCTACATACAGTAGACGGCCTCCCCTGGAGCTAGTACTGGAGTCAGTACCAGCGGGGATACTTAAGCTGCAGTTGCTAGAGGCTCAGTGCAGGCTAGCTTGAGAGAACTCCGGGGGGACCTAGTCTTGGAGGGCCCCCACACTTCTGAGTATTACCTCCACCAGGCGTCCCACCAAGTTCTCACTGTGAAGACTGGAAGAAAATCCCCTCTTGCTTCCAGCAGAGGATAGTAAAAGTAACCATTTTGAAATATGCCCACTGTTTTGTTTTCCTTACTAAAAGGCCTGTCCCGGGTGGGGGGAACTATTTTACCAGAGCCTAACCAACCTAAGGGAAGGAAAGTACCCAACTCCAACCCCCTCTAGCCTTTTACAGCGGGGGGTGGGGGGGGGACAGGAAATACCCAACAGTAGTCCCCTTTACCCTTCAACAGGGGAGAAGGGAGATATCCAAATCTAGCCCCCTATAACCTTTTTGTCTCACCTAAGGAGTGGGGAGGGGAAGCTGATAAGCACTTGTGAAGGTCATAGTTCAGGGGCACAGGCTCACTAAAGCACTGAGAACTAATCATGGGATTATAGAACACTTCTGCTCCCCTCATACCTGACCACCACATCAGCAGGGCTCCTGTATGAATACTAGGGGATAGGAACGAAAAGATCATAAGGTTCAACCCTTTATTCAGAAGTCTTTAGAGAAGCCTACAGACAACAGAGAAAACAAAAACCAGGTAACCAGAGGAAATTTTAGCCTTTGACACCTACAGTTAAAGTAAACAACCCATAAGTTGTAGTCAAATAAACATAAAACCTCACACAAAAGGTCTATTTATCTGTTTCTTTTACCTGGTACAGCATGTTCAGCTTTCAACAAAAAAGTGTAAAAAAAGATACAAGCAGTCTAAAGAGACAGATCAAGCATCAGAAGTAGACTCAGATATGGCAGAGATTTTGAAACTACCAGGCCAGGAATTTACAACCTGGTGGTACAGTGTTAAGTGCTACAGCTGCTAACCAAAGGGTTGGCAGTTCAAAGCCACCAGGCACTCCTTGGAAACTCTATGGGCAGTTCTACTCTGTCTTATAGGGTCGTTATGAGCCAGAATCAACTCAACGGCAATGGGTGTGGTTTTTTGGTTTGGATGATGATATGCTAAGGGTGCTAATGGAAAAAGTGGGCAATCTGCAAGAACAGATGGGTAATATAAGCAGAGAGATGGAAATTATAAGAATAAAAAACAAAATGCTAGAAATCAGAAACAATGTAACCAAAGTGAAGAATGTTACTGATGGGCTCATCAGTAGACTTGACACAATCAAGGGAAAAAACAGTGAGCATTAAGATATGTCAATAGAAACTTCCCAAACTGAAAAGCAAAGAGGGAGGGGGAAAAAAACTGAACAGATAATTTAAAAATTGTGGGACAATTACAAAAAAGTTTTAACACATGCATAATGGGAATATCAGAAGAGAAGATAACAAGAAAGGAACAGAAGAAATATTTTAAGTAATAATGGCTGAAAACTTTACAAAATCATTGACAGGCACCACATCACAGATTCAGGAAGCTCAGAAAACACCAAGCAGAATAAATACCAAAACATCCACACCTGGCCATATCATATTCAAACTGTGGAAGATCAAATACAAAGGAAAGATCTTGAAAGAAGCCAGAGGGGAAGAACACCTTACCTACAGAAGAGGAAAAAGGATAAGAATTACATTGGATTTCTCTTTAGATACCATGCAAACAAGAGAGTAGAATATTTAAAATGTTAAAAGAAAAACACCACCAGTCTAGAATTTTGTACCAAGTGAAATCCTTCAAAACAGGAGGAAAAATGAAAAATTTCTCAAACAAAAATTGAGGGAATTTGTCACCATTAGACCTGCCTCGCAAAAGTTAAAAGAAATTCTTCAGATAGAAGGAAAGTATTAGGTCAGAAACTTTGATCTACATAAAGAATGGAAGAATGGTCAAGAAGAAATAAGTGAAGGCATAAGATTTCCTACTTTTCCTACTCTTTACTGATCTACCAAATAACTGTATGTTCAAAATAATAATGCAACAATACGCTGGATGATTATAACTTAAGAAAAGTGAAATGAACAACAGCCATGTTGTAAGGGACAAGAGGGAGGAGTTACGAATACTCTGTTGTAAGGCACCTGCACACCAGTATTTGAAAGTAGATTAGTTGTAAAGGTATATTGCAAGCTCTAGGGCAACCACTAAAATTTTTTTAAAAGTATAGTTAATACACTAAGAGAAGAGAGAAAACAGAATCAGATAAGATGCTCAATTAAAACCAAAGAAGGCAGAAAAGAGTGAAAGACCAAAAAAGAAACAGAGAACAAGGGCAACAAAAAACAGGTTAAAATATGGAAGATATTAATTCAACTATATCAATAATCAATTTAAATGTGAATGGTCTAAACAGACCAATTAAAAGACAATCAGAGTAGATTAAAAAAAAAAAAAGACCCCACTATGTAAGAAATCCACTTTAAATATAAAGACACAGAGAGATTAAAAGTAAATGGATGAAGATATTAAATGCTAACATTAATCAAAAGAAAGCTGGAGTAGCTATATTAATTTGGATAAAGTAGGTTTCAGAGAAAGGAAAATTATCAGGCATGAAGAAGAGCGTTACATAATGATAAAGGGTCAGTTTTCCAAGAAGATACAACAATCCTTAATAGGTATACACCTAACAACAGAGTGTCAAAGTACACGGGGAAAAAAGAATACAACTGTAAGGAGAAACAGACAAATCCACTATCATACTTGGAAATTTCAACTCCCCTCTATCAGTAATTGACAGATTCAGCAGAAAATCAAACAGGATATAGTTGAACTAAACAGCATTATCAATCAGTTGGATCTAATTAACATTTTCAGAATACTTCACCCAAAAACAACAGAATATACATTTTTCTCAAGCTCAAATGGAACATTCACCAAGACAGGCCATATTGTGGACCATAAAATACATCTTAATACAAAAGAATTGAAATCATACAAAGTATGCTTTCAGACAAGGGAATTAAAATAGAAATTAGTAAGACACAGCTGAAAAACCCCAAAATATTTGAGGCTAAACATGCTTCTAAATAAAATATGAGTCAGAGAAGAAGTCTAAGAAATTAAAAAAAAAAAAATTTCAATTAGAAGGAAAAAATACAACTTATCAAAAGTTGTGGAATGCAACAAAAGCAGTGTTTGAAGAGAAATTTACAGCCTCATGTATACACACATTAGAAAAGAAAAAGATGTAAAATCAATGATCTAAGCTTCCACCACTTTATGAAACCAGAAGGAGCAAATTAAATCCAAATAGAAGAAAAAATAATAAAAATTTGAACAAAAATCAATGAAATTAAAAACAGGAAAACGAAGAGGGAAACAGACAAGACCAAAATCTAGTTCTTGGAAAAGATCAATTGGTAAATCTCTAGCTAGGCTAACCAAGGAGGGGGAAAAAAGAAAGACGACAACAACTTACTAATTTCAGAAATGAAAGAAAAGCCATCACTACTATTTCATGGATTTTTAAAGGATAATAAAGGAATGGAAACCCTGGTGGCATAGTGGTTAACTGCTACAGCTGCTAACCAAAGGGTCAGCTGCTAACCAAAGGGTTGGCAGTTTGAATCCACGAGGCGCTCCTCGGAAACCCTATGGAGCAGTTCTACTCTGTCCTATAGGGTTACTATGTGTCGGAAATGACTCGACGGCACTGGGTTTGGTTTTTTCTTTTTTAAATAAAGGAATATTATAAACAATTCTGTGTCTACAAATTTGATAATTCATATGAACTGGATCAATTCCTTGAAAGACACAAAGTCACACAGGAAGAAACAGATAACCTGAATAGGCCTATATCTATTGAACAATTAATGACCTTCCAAAACAAAAAACACCAAGCCTGGATGATTTCACTGGTGAATTCTAACAAACCTTTAAAAATGAAATGATACCTATTCACTACAATCTCTCCCAGAAAATAGAAGCAGAGAGAATACTTCCTAACTCATCTTATGAAGCCAGAATTACCCAAATAAACAAAACCAAATACATAACAAGGAAAACTATGTATCGATATCTCATAAATACAGATGCAAAAAATTTCAAAATATTAGCAAATTGATTCCAACACTGTATAAAAAGAATTATACATCACGACCAAGTGGGATTTATCCCAGCTGTGCAAGGCTGGCCCGATGTTAAAAAAATCAATGTAATCCATCACATCAACACTTTAGCCTGAAGAAAAATCATATGATCATACTAACAGATGCAGGAAACGCACTTGACAAAATCCAATACCAATTCATAATAAATGTATTTGGCAAACTAAAATAGAAGGGAACTTCCTCTACTTCAGTGAAAAAACACCTACCAAAACCTAAAGCTAACATCATACTTAACGGTGACATACTAGATGATTTCCCCCTAGGACAGGGAACAAAGCAAGGATGTCCCCTTTCACCACTCCTATTCACCATCGTACTGGATGTCCTAGCAAATTCAGTAAGACAATAAAAGGTATATAGATTGGGAAGGAAGAAATACTCTATGTTTGTTCTCAGATAATATGATTATCTATGTAGAAAATCCTGAAGAATAAGACCAAAAAAAAAAAACCCTCCTGAAACTAATAAGTGATTATAGTAAGGTTGCAGGACACAAGGTTAATATATGAAAATCAGTTTTCTAAATACCAACAGTGAAAAACTGGAATTTGAAATAAAAACACAACACCATTTATATTAGCACCCAAAAAGAAATGAAATACTTGGAGGTCTAAATCTAACAAAATATTCACAAGATCTATATGAGAAAAACTGTAAAATGCTGATGAAAGAAATCAAATATCTAAATGGAGAGATATTCTGTGTTCATTGATTCACTATTAAGATGTCGATTCTTGAAAACAATCAATCCAATTAAAATATGGGCAAATAGTCTGAACAGATATCTCACCAAAGATAAACAGATGGCAAATAATCATATAAAAAACTGCAAAGCAAAACAATGAGACACCACTACACACCTATTAGAATCGCTAAAACACTGACAACCAATGCTGGTGAGGGTGTGGGGCAAAAGGAACTCTCATCCACTGCTGGTGGGAGTATACAATAGTACAGCCACTTTGGAGACAGTCTGGCAGTTTCTTAAAAAGCTAAACATAGGCTTACCATACAATCCAGTAACCACACATCTACATATGTACCCAAGCGTCCACACAAAATCTGCACATGAATCTTTATTGCAGCTTTATTCATAATTGTCAAAAATTGGAAGCAACCAAGATGTCCTTCAATAGGTGAATGGATAAACAAATTGGGGTGCATCCATACAATGGAGTATTAGTCATAAAATGAACTACCAAATCACAAAAAGACATGGAGGACCTTAAATGCATACTGTTAAATGAAAGAAGCCAGTGTAAAAAGGCTACATGATTTCCTTCTGGAAAAGGCACCACTATGGAGACAGTAAAATGATCAGTGGTTATCAGTTCAGGGGGAGGGATGAGTAAGTGGAGTACACGAGATTTTTAGGGCAGTGATATTCTCTGATACCATAAGGGTGGATGGGATATATGGCATTACGTATTTGGCAAAACCTACAAAATGGTAGGACTTCAATTAATAACTTATCAATATTGGTTCAACTACAACAAATACATCACACCAATATAAGATATTAATATTAGGGGAAACTGTGTGGGAGAAAGGTGGTATATGGGTATTCTGTTATCTTCTGCTATATTTTCCTATAAATTTGAACTGCTCTTTCGAAAGTTAAAAAAAGCCCCCCAAAATTAATTTTTGTAACTAGTGGATTGTATATGAAAAGTGAGGCAGGGAAAAAAAATCAAGAATAGCTCCAAGTTTTTTTGCCATAAATAACTACATGAACAGTGGTGAGGAAGACAAAAACAGTTCAGGATTGATAACTTAGTTTTTTTGTTATCCAAGTGGGTATCAAGACTGGAGCTCTGAGGAAGTGGCTGGGCAGGAGAAAGATTTGGAGACCTGACAAAAAGTATTAAGCCATGGGAATGGGTAAGACCATCTTAAGTGTAAATGGAGAAGAGTTAGGAAAAAGACTCAAGGACTGAGATTTCAAGCACATTCCATAGTTGGATCAAAGATTGAGAGCCTGCAACAGCAACTCCAAAGGCTGGAAAGAAAACCAGAAGTGCATGGTATCATGATAGCCAAGAAAGGATGTTTCCAAAATGTACATATGTTTGACTTTAATAAATACTGCTAAAAGATCAAGAAAGAAGAGACAGGTAAGTGTTCACAGGATGTGGCAATAGGAAGGACCTTGGTGACTTTGACAAGAGCAGTTTTAGAAGCAAAAGCCAGGTCGGAAAGGATTGAAAAGTAAAGTTTAAGAATTTTAACTAACGGCATGAGTAGACAACTCTTGGTAATGAAAGGAAGTAGAGAACTAGGTAAGTTAAAGGGGTTAAAAGGTCAAGGTGAGGTGGTTTCATTTTCTTATGATATGCAAGCATATCTCCATGCTGGTGGGAACGATCTGGAAACCCTGGTGGCATAGTGGTTAAGTGCTATGGCTGGTAACCCAGAGGTTGGCAGTTCAGATCTGCCAGGGACTCCTTGGGAACTCTATGGGGCACTTCTACTCTGTCCTATAGGGTCACTATGAGTCAGAATTGATGGCAGTGGGTTTTGGGAATGATCTAGTAGATGGAGGAGATTTGCTGATGGAAGGGAGAGAGGGAATACTAAAGCCACAAGTCCTTCAGAAGACATGATAGATCCAGACTCAAAAGAACAATGAAAGCTTTTGAGAGGCGTCGGGTAGAAGCATCTTAATATTTCCAATAATTGGTGAGATGCATGACATTTAGTAGGTGGATGCTCAATAAAGATTAAATAAACCAAATTAAATAACAGTAATGGTTTAAATGGCGCTTTACAGAGCATGATTTCTTCTAAGTGTTAGGATCCAAACTGAACTGAAGTTGCTAGGGCACCTGATTAGAGAACAAGTATTCTTCGTTTAAAGTACACCAATATACGAAAACAAGTAAGGCACCTATTTGGACACATTTCGTATTAAAAGCAATTCTTCACCCTATTTTATTTTTATATTCTATGCTCAGGACTAACTAATGTGATGCTCCCACAGAGCCCATACAGTAATAATCTCCTCTCAAAAAAAAAAAAAAATTAGTCTAAATACCCAGTATAGTTGAAAAAAACTACGTGAAAAGGTTTTATAAACTGCAATGCATTGTACAAATTTAAATAATGGCATCTCTACTTATCCTCAATGTTATTGCGTATTTGAATTATTTCAACTATGTTTCATTTAATACTATCACCTGTAACTCTCAGTGATCTAAGGTAGCTTTAAAAATAAAGATACTGAACGTACACAACCTTCCCATTGTCTTAAGAATAGAAATATTTAAATGCAAAAATTAAAACAGGCCTTTGTAAAGTAAAACAAAGTCCTTTCACAACATGACCTAGTATATTTTAACCTTGTTGGTACAATATACAGCCACGGCAAAGCTCCTATTTGACATGTATACAGTCATTTTGAGACCCTGAGAATTTCTCAAATAGCTAATAAATGTGAAGCATCTAAAACTAGCTAATAGAAACTACTTTTAGTAAAAAGTAGTTTGAAAGAATATCTAAGTTATGAACATATATCAAACATCCTGGAAATATAGAGGGCATTGAACAAATTGGTATGATTTCATTGCAGAACCATTTCAGCCCTCAACTGTTCTGCTTTATTGGTTTGAGGTTTTTAGCTGATTCTATGTAACCTACAGGATTATAAAATTGTACAAATCAGCTTTTAGAAAATGCTAACTGCAACAGGAAAAAGTACACATATTGTGTAACAGACACGTCATGTGTAAAAAAAAAAAAAAGGGACTGAGAGTCAGAAGACAGATTCCAATTTTTCCTTTGCAACTAACTTTATATTCTATGCTCAGGACTAACGAATGTGATGTCATGAAGTTGGGCATAAAATCGAGCTAATCTTCACCTCTCTTAATTTTATCCTCCCTCAATAATCAGAGGGGGAGGCTGGATTAAACCAGTGGTCAAAACCTTATTTTAATGTGCCATTAAAAAAAAAAAAAAAGCATGTTTTATTTATAAACTAAGTTCACTAATATTACGTACACTGTTTACACAATTTTAAAGGATATTATTAAATGGAAAAATTTTTAATACTTTCTTCCCCTACTCTAATGGATCATAAGCCCCACTTAGAATACCATGGGACTAGACTATAAATGGGTAGTTACGAAAAATTATCATCTTGGTATGTTTTAAGTTATCCAGATGAAGAAAACTAGAGGTAGGGGAGTTAATGTATGTAAAATGCTTATTTTTATATGATAACCAAAACCAAATCCAGTGCCGTCCAGTCGATTCTGACTCATAGAGACCCTGGAAGACAGAGTAGAACTGCCCCATAGAGTTTTTATACGATAGGTGTAGGAAATTCCACTTACCTCACTTCTTCCTCCCCCAGAATTTAACAATATTTATCACATGATAGATTTACTTGGTAAATGGACAGCCATTTAATTCAAGTTAAATAAACAGTAATTGCTAGAAAAAAAATGTGATTTGATCACACTGGTAATTTATACAAGGCAGCAATATGCCAGTTAGGGCATATACTTGATAGTATTTTTTTTTTTTTTTTTATCACATGATAGATTTACTTGGTAAATGGACAGCCATTTAATTCAAGTTAAATAAACAGTAATTGCTAGAAAAAAAATGTGATTTGATCACACTGGTAATTTATACAAGGCAGCAATATGCCAGTTAGGGCATATACTTGATAGTATTTATTTATTGGTAGTATTTTTAAGAAAAAATCTTCAGCTATCTTATTTGCAAGATTAAAATAGAAAACCCTGCACACCCTTTCATACTCACTTTAATCAGAAAAAATTACTATCAAATCATGGTAAATATACTTAATCTTTTATACCAACTATTTAATCTTATATTTTAATCTTAGGTCATGGATTGGTACACAAATATACACATTCCTCTAATGAAAATTTCAATTTGCTTTAATCAACAGCTTATTTAATAAACTTTTAAAAAATTTATCGTGTACTTCCTACTCATACGGTAAATACGCAGAGATCTCAAATGCAAGCCACACACAAAATACAGAAACTGGATGCCATAACTACTATCTATTTAGTCTCCAATTTCATCTTTTAAATTTGCCAGCTTTCATTGCTCTCACTCTCTTTATACGAAATTTAGTAGCTGGATGCTTAATAAGGATTAAATCAAATTAAATAACTATAATGGTTTAAATTTAGATGGCTCTGAGTAGAATGTCATTACTTCTGTTAGAGTCCAAAGTAACAGAAGGCAAATTCGAACTTTAAAAAAATGCATACTAAGTAAAATCTTTTTTCTCTAATTTAAACATTGAGGTTCTACATAAAATTTTTACTGGAAATATGCACTTTTTGGCAACAATGTTTCAAAATCAGTCACAACAGAAGCTTTTAGATTTTGGCAGAGCTGCTTTCAAATGCCATCTCTGTTGCTTCCTGATGATATGCCCTTAGGTAGGTTTTGTAACCTCTGAGCTTCAGTATCTCTAAAATGGGAAAAATGATCACTTTACTCACAAACTTGTTATGTAAATGAGATTGTATATGCGGAGCATCTAGTCAAAGGTGAACATAGTAGGCACGTAAATATTTCTCTGTCTTCCTCATTTTCCATAAAACTCTAAGTCATGTACGATAGAATAGACCCTGTATCTCAAACCAGTTATTTCTCAAACAAGGGTATTTGCACCCTTAGAGGCAGATGCAACCATAATAAACACGTTGCTCTGGAACTCTTAAGACCTGGGGAAGCAAAGCTAAACCCTTTCACTGGTAGTTTAAAAAACTGTTAGACCGAAACAACACTGCTGCAGCAGAACATCTGCACTAATTTTTAAGATGCAGCATAAGACTATGCTTGCATTAGAATTTAGGCCACATTTCCAGACTTCAGGGCCACTTCTTGACCATCTTCTGCTATTAGGGATATTTCTCAAACTTTTCCACTGAAGCACTGCCTGCCATTTCTGATTTTAATTATGTTACTAAATGTAATTTTACTTTCTCCTCAATGCCAGTCATGTGACAAGTTTAGTTCCAGTGAGCCCGGTTACCCTTAATTTAGCAACGACAATCTGAAAAATAATGTTTTACATGACACAAAACATTTAATAAAGAATTTATAGCTGTTTAAGTCAGCATCAAGCAAAACCAAAACCCATTACCGTCAGGTCAATCCAACTCATAGCGACCCTATACAACACAGCTGAACTGCCCCATTGAGTTTCCAAGGACCGGCTAGTAGATTTGAACTGCTAACCTTTTCGTTTGCAGCCGAGCTCTTAACCACTACTGTGCCACCAGGGCTCCAAGCAAACCAAAGTAACTTAAATGCAGATTGTACTTTCATTAACTATGATTTCCCAAGGTCTTAGCTATTTTTTCTTTTTCGCTGAACTGCACATTAACATACCACTTATAACAGGCTTTGTCTAAACAGACTACAGATTTTTAGAAACAAAATTATTTCGAATATCACTTTATTTCTTTTCCTAACAGAATCTTAACAAATGTAAAATTAAGCACCTTACTGGGTAAATATGTAAGATCATATAAAGTGGTATGACTATTCCAGGGCCACACACAACATAAGGGCATGTGTAATAACAGCCCGGGCTGATGAAGGCTTATTGCCGTTTTAGCGTTACACACTAAGTGAAATAATGGTGAGTGAACCACATTAACACAACATCTATGAAATCTCTAAGGATTCCAAAACCATGCCACATGAGTAAGTGCTAAGAAAATGAGAGTGCTTAACCTGGGGCAGGGGTAGGGACGTACTTAAGGCTTGGAATTGATGCGGTGTTACCCACTATCTTCAAACACCTGAAAGGCTGCCCTATCTGAAGGAGATCGGACTTGCTCTACGTAGTCTAAACCATGATCCATATGAGCAAGCAGTAAAAGTAGTATGGATCTCTGAGACAGTGGTCAAGACAGCTAGGTCCTGACAACTGTGATACAGGGAATGTATGTGATACTTCTGCTTATCGATTATATGCAAGACAAGGGTGCTAAATAATTTCTAAGGTATTTTCAAATAAAAAAAAAAAGGACATGGGAGCAAATTCTGGATTACCATTTTACCCTGAGAGAGCACCCCAAGCATTGATCCTGCTTCCTCCGGAAATAGTTCTATCACTAGTGTACATCAACTTTCTCATTTATTCTGTATAAAGGGGAAAAGGAGGAAGAAGTAAAAGCAAAATGTCCACAAACCAGAGTTCCTTTTATGAGAAGGACTTAAAACACAGAATGGATGATTGCGTTTTCTATGCTACCATTTATTTAGCAGATTATACTAGTAATTTCATTCTAGAAAAAATCCTAATCCACTTTCCTAGTTTATCTATATTCAACATTGCAATTTTGTTTCTAGAAATGATGCTCTTATGCTAACATAACTGTTTAAGCCTACTTAATATTCCCTAGAAGGAACTCTGGTGGCACAATGGTTAAAGCACTCAGCTGCTAACTGAATGTCAACAGTTTGAAACCAGCAGCCGCTCCGTGGAAGAAAGATGGTGCAGTCTGCTTCCATAAAGACTTACAGCCTTGGAAACCCTATGGGGCAGTTCTACTATGTCATATAGGGTCGCTTTGAGTCAGAATCGACTCAGTGGCAATGGGTTTGGTTTGTTTTATTCCCTAGAGAATAAGAGTATTAACTTTACTCTCTAACTGATTTTCTATACTAGCCAACAAAATTATTTAACCCTTAATATAACGAGATTTCCCTACATTTTATAACTGAATGTTTATAAAGCTCTTTGCATTAATTTCTCACCTTAGTTATTCAGTACAGTACATAGAAAAAAAAATTACTTTCTGTGTTCTGGGTATCATTTAATAAAAATAAGCATATATAGCCAAAATGAAGCCTGGCAATAATATATGAATCAATAATTCATATACAACTTTCTATGCAAAGTACACTATTTTTATAGTGTTCATGCTTTAAAAATATGAAGTTAAATAGGGATCATACACTAAGAGCAAGAGTAGGAGATCTCTTGGAATAGAGGCTAAGTATACAAAGGGTACAATGTCTGTGCATTTGCTTCTAAACACACTTTAAAATCATGCATAACAAATTTGTAGTTTATCCATTCCTCTTCTCTGGGAGAGATTTTTATGAAAAACTATTTTCCTTATCTTGTATCTGTCTGAAAATCCAAGCATTATCTATTATAGTGTACTTTATCAGACATTTTTTAAAAATTACACTGAACACATTTTGAACATTTTCCTACCTATGCCATCCATACCTTACCTCTTGAGCAGAGATCCCTTTGATCATAAGTCCTGAAAACTCCGATGCATACTTCACAGTTCCCTAACATTTTTACGGCAGTAATCTAATTACCTTAGACATACATATTAGTGGAAAAGAAAAGTCAGAGCACTTATGTGCTTATTTTTGAAACACCAATCTTCCATATTTTGGGACTAAATTAGTATTAAATCTTTTTAGTGGAAACTAAAATACCAGAGTAAAAAGCTAGAAACTGCTTGGAACACCTAAGCAGTGACATTTTGCTTAATTTTTCAATACTGAAAAGAAAAAAAAAAATGTGTGCACGTAATTACAATAAGTTATTAAAAAGGTCAGTATTTTGCAGTCACACTGCTTATGTGACATTTACTTTTTTTGAACAGAAAATACCAAAAAATCTTTTGTTTCCTCACTAAGGAACAACCAAAGCAGATTTTTATACTATAATCAACCAGTGATGAAATAGTAAGCATATTTCTTATATCGTGAAGATATAAAGGTAAGCCAAGTTTAACAATCTGTAATATTTTTATTTTGAAGCTACTGACAGTGTAGGGAAGAGTCTGTGTAATAAAGATTATTTAAATTACTTAAAACTCATCTCACCATTACTTAAAACTCATTTCACCATTCAAATTACTTTAAACTCTTTGCAATACTTTTGAAGTTTCCAGTGTAGGATTTTTTTTTTTCTTTTTTTAGCCCTCCACTCTTTTATTTACACTTAGGAAAGGCTTATAAATATTTTTGTTTTCAAATAATAGACAGCCTTCATTGAAAACACTACGCCTGTGAGCTTTTTAAATGCCTTAATTCTAAAAGCAAAATTTGTCCACAGAATCTTTATGAGCCCTTTATCTTATCAGGCTAATAAAGCCAAGATTTTTAGCTTTTCCCTCTCCCCCCAAATACAATAGCTATTCTAAATGATAATAATTTCCTTTATTCTTATTTTTTCAGAGTATAATGTCTTAGGACAATTATTTCATGCTGTCATTAATTAAACTAATTTCTTGCCCAGGACTCCATCTTAATAATGGTCATTTTTAATTTTTGGAGTCCACTTCTTGTATAATTCTTCAAATCCAAAAGATAACCCTCTTGCTTCTATCAGACCCTGCATAGAAAAAGGTAAATTGTCCCAGTGGCTCCAACTTAGTTCATGTAGCTATAAAGACAAAAATCTTTGTCTAAGTTAAAACCAAATTTCACTCTTATTTCATGTTGCCTTGATAAGGTTAAAAACAAGAGACTCTTGAGTCAAGATTTCTCCTATAATTACCAAGCAGAACATTCAAACACAAACCATTTTTATTCTCCTGTTGAGAGCTCTTATGAATTGGGTGGTTCTCCAATCAACCATTATTTTCAAATGTTCTTTTTCTGGGTAGGGTGGTTGTCTTTTGTATGCTATTTTTTAAGAGATTGTTTTGGATCAATCTAGCTTTAATAGATTTGACCAAATTACTCCTGAAATTTACAATATGAATTCAAGAGTTTTAACAGTTTGTAAAACTGACATACAAAAACAGCAACTAAAAAAATTCCAAATCAGGAAACAAAGCTAAGCTGAAGCCAATCAGAAAACCATAAAATCAGACCAAATAGACCACTATACCTTTTTCATACATTTAGCATTCAGTGACCCCATGAAGAATCATTTTAATTAAACAGTTTAAAAAACAATAATTTTTCTCAAAGAAATCAGAAATACTTAGAGGGAAAACACATAAAATTAATATACACTTAAAAATACTGTTGTAGTGTTCATTTTCTACTCCTGAAACAGAAATACACCATTTATCAGTAAGTACATTTTTTTCATGGAGAAAGTATTTATTAGTTTTCAAATGATCACATGTACAAATATTACACAATTAGTCATTCTAGAAAAAAATAGCTTGTATTAATATTCATAAACACTGGAAAATATAGGACTGCATATTTTGACATGAAATATTTAAAAAATCTGAAAGAAAAATGCATCAAGATAGAATTTAAATAAACAAATCACTTCACATTAATATACAAAAAGTTTAACCTTTAAATGGCTTTTAAAAGTGGAATGAGATGAACTGAAACGCACAGTTCTTTTGCGCACTTTAAGGAACAGAGCTAAAACGTCATCAGAGCATGAGATTAAGAGACGAAATCAGTTTTCATCTTCAAAGCTGAAGCAAGGCTAATAATCACACAGGCCATAAACTGGTTTGTACTATGGTTCAAAGAGTTCAATTGGCTTAATTTCCAAATAAACTTCACTCAGTTCACTGAGTACCTTCTAAAATGTTGGGTAGATTGCTTTTTAGTCATATATATTTGTAAATGAACTGTTGTTATTAACACTTAAAAAAAATCAGAAATAAAAAGCTGTTAAAGGGAATTCAAAGCTCTCTAGGGATACTTCAGTTCAAATTAATCTTTTAAACTTATTCTTAAGTACTATACTTATTAAAATTTATTTATAATTAATGAGAAAAAAAATTCTCAGATATTGCCAAGAAAAAATAAAGGTCAATTTATATTTTAGCAAAAGTGGCTTCTAAAAACTTTTAGGATCCTGAAACATTTTAGATGCTCAACAATCAAATTATTAAACCTTTCATGTTAATAACTCTAGAATTTCTATTCTTAAAATTTATACCCAACTAAAACAAACTGGCTGGCATCATTAAATGACCTAAGAATTTTTTCCTTAGAACAGCTGACTGATCAGTTAATAGAGATATAGGAACATTCTGATATGCTATTTTTTAAGGAGTTATATTTTTATTTTGACATAATTGATATTTTGGATAACTATTCACCAAGACTTATTCATACCTACAGGCTTATTCTAATTGTCTTTGCTCTATAAAATACTGCTTTGTGACCGTATCATTCAAATGTTAACATGCCTTCAATGCAGAATAATACCTCAAGTTTAACAGGTATTTGCCACTTTAGAAGACAGACCCAGCCACTCTGATCTCAAAAGATACCTATTCTACTTCTATACTGGGATTTTTGTCAATTTGACAACTATAATAAGGCTCGAGAACAGAAAAAAGGTAAGCTAAGAGAGAATTTCCTAACATTAAAGTTAATTTGAGGATAGTTAAAAAGTTCACCCTTTATTTACTAGTTCCTTTTGGTGTCAGGCAACAGTTTTGTTTGTTTTTTTTGGATTTCCTATACTACTAAAAAAAAAGTTTGCCTGTTTTATTTAGGTGAAAAGATTCAATCCCACAAATCTTTTTAGTGAAACAGAAAGAGGGCTACTTTTTAAAGAAAGGAGTCTCTCACACTTCCTCTATTTCAGTCTTCTTAATAAGAAAGTAGTATTTGCATGGCCATGTAAAATTCCAATCTGAAAAGATTATTTCATTATTTGAGCCTCTCCACTTCCAACCAAGAGTAAACCACAGTAAATCTTAAAGTTTATAAATGACAAGATCAGGTGGCTCTCTCATCCTTGTGTCTTCTAGACATATTGCATGGATCCATTCACCACTGCCTTCCAAACTGCAGGTGCTGGCATGTGTGACAGATATCATCCATGAAGGCTCTGCTAGAAGAATTCCTTTTGCTGAAGAAGTATGATGTTTACCAGTTGAAAGAAATCTGGGCAATTAGAGAACAAATAAACCGGTCTCCCATTTTCAAGATACCTGGAGTCACAGAAGGAATCCACCAAGGAAAAATGAAAACTTGCCAAAGGCACCAAGTTCATGTTCTACCCACTGTAGATGCTAAGAACTTCCTGGAATCAAATCTACCCTTGGCATCAAAGAAACTAAGAGAAATCCATTTCAATGCCATGGGAAAAATATAGGACAAGGCTCTTCTGCCACAAATAACATATTACTAGGGACTGGTAAACTACTTTTAAGTATATTAAACTTTCAGGGATAGTATATCCTGAAACTTACATTAATTCATATTTATTTTATTAAAGAATGAAACCTAGATTTGACAGTAAAACCATAATGGTACTATCATTGCATCTTCTAAAAAGTCCAATTAATATGAAGTCCTAAAGTCTGAGGTAGCAAAAAGATCAAAAAGTCCTCACTAACAGAGTAGGATAACACCTGGACATCTAACTGTGTAAATTAGGAGAGTTCAGATGTCCAGCTGGGCCGAAGAGTTCTTAATTAGGAATATAAAAGAACACTTAGAAGTCCACTAATGCCATTAAAGGCCAAAATGGGTAAATATTCCCTTTATAAATTCCTGTGGACTACATGGGCATTTACCAAATCATGTGCCCCAAATTATCTGCTGCTTTAATTATCTGGAGAGAAAATTAAATTTTAGATCTCTTTTTTGAATGGGCACTAGGTAGCATTCATAGAAGAAAAACAAACAGACTGCAGCCCCACTTGGTTCTTCTATGAACCCAAGGAGTTTACCAATAGAATTAAATGGGCAATGGAAGGACACGCCAATCTATAAATAAACCCAAGCAAATAATGGAAAGCACCCACTTGTTTATTATCCTTTCCCACTCTCTCCAGAAGCTGGATATTCTGTCTCCAAGGGTTCAGTGGAGAAAGTGGACCCCTGACGTCAAAAGCTCTCCGTGGTCTTGGCTGTATCTGTGGTTCTAGGATCACTCCTTGCACCTCTGGTAGGAGAGAAGCACTGAAATAGAGAGCTGAATATAGATTTAAAAAAAAAAAAATTCTTATTAAGAAATTACATTCTCTGGTCATTTGAGTTTGTAATGGCTTATCCTCAGGATGAAAAGGAGCTACCTTTAGGTGTACCTTCTTAATTTGAATTTTAGAAGTCTGTCACCATAAGTGATCATACTCCTCCAGTAACTATTAAGAAGGGACCTGTCTTGGGTCTAAGACATAATATGCTCTGTGACAAACCATTCAACTTCAAATGGAAGACCGAATCAAAAAATGACAAATTATGACTGGAAACAAGATCATAGTTGTCTTCAAGGGACAGGGAAAAGGTACTCAACCTAGATATATTACAGGAGGAGCCCCAGTTAATTCTTCCATCAAAGAGAAAAAGATGTATTGAAAAGTAGAAACAGAATAATCAAGGATATCAACAGGAATACTACTAAACCCTGGAATGTCTAAGACCCTGAATTTGTTTTCAGTTCTCAAGTCTTCAGTAATTTAAAGAATTCATCAGCCTACAGTCCCATGTTATAGCAATACAAAGCTAAATATGAATTTATCAAAACTATGACTACTTTCATCAAAAAAATGTTTTATCATTTCTCAAGCACTCAACTTTAAAACAGGGAGGGCAGAATAGTGGACATAGGTAATTCAGACTCAAAATCTTTTAAAAATGCACGATTATTTGATTTGGGGCCAAGAAGGACCAGGAAATAATCATTAAGGACTACAATGTAGAAATTAAAGCAGTAAGACATACCCAAACACTGGATGATAGGAAAGATACTGGAAAATAGTTTGCTTTATTATAGGAATAAGCTAAATAAGAGAAGAAAGTTCAAAGCATATAGCATCTGATCAAGGAAAAGCTGAAAGGAGAATAAGATAGGCAGATATGTATTTAAAGTTACAGGGACTGCAGGATACATTTTAACAGTGTTGCCTTTGAAAAACAGATCAATTATATTTTGTAATACAGGGTGATAGATCCCTATTAAATTTTAGATCTTACTCTAAATATAATGGTGTTGTAAATCCCTACGCTATGAAATATACAATCATACTATCCTATTTCAGGGACATGTTATATTTTGGGATAAAAAAATTTTTTAAATGCCATCAAGTAATCTCCCTCTCACACCAACTAATTATCACAAGGGTTCCTTACCTGTTAGCAGAACGAAGATTGTGCTCTCTTGTTCTCTATCAACCAACCAACAAAGGTTATAGTCTCAGCACTAAGAAGGTAGCAACCAACCAAAGTGAATGTGTATTTTAATGCCTTCACTTTCTCCTGGCTCTGCTGGCCAGTTTGGAAATATACTCAAAGCTGAAAAGGAAGGGTTATTCTATTACCTAACAATATTTAGAATAAGTTTTTTAAAAGCCTAAAGATGAAAAGAACAAGCTAAACCTTCTGCTTAGAACATACTGAATTCTGTACAAATGAGAAATGAAAACAGTTTGGCCTAAGGAAAGAAAACCTATGAATTTAACCATCAAATCTGCAATTTCCAAAAATTAAAAAAAGGAATCTGACAGAATAAGAGAAGAAAACTGCCATCTAGCAAGAGGTATCAAATACATAACTACTTTACAAAAAGTACTTTCTGACCCTAAGTTGCAGCTATTCATGTTTAGTTTCCAACAGATTTTAAGTTTCAAAGTTGTTCTGAAGAGAGTATACTTAGGTTAAAAAAGTATTTCACAATATAATCGAACTAAGGAGGTATATGAGGGATGTTTGGAGAAAAGAACACAATCAGGAAAAAGATCTGGCTACCGACTATCTTAAGGAATGCGATCTAATCAGGTACTTTCAAGAATCCAAAAAACTCAAACAGATTAACACAGCACTCCATCTCCGGGTTTCTTAAGAGGTAACTCTTTGATTAAAAAAAGGCTTAAAATAAGTATATCAGGGCTGTATATTTATGATTTCATTGCACCCATACTCTGTAGATAGGTGCTACAGAAATATCCTCTACTCTTTTCTCCTCAACTTCTTTGACAAATAATCCCTTCTCTTTTTTAGTAGTATTTCAACATAAACCAAAGAATTATCTAAAACTTCCAAATTAATGAAATATAAATTAAACTCTAAGATAGTTATAACATATTCAGAAACTATAAACAAGATACAATTTTTCCAAAAATTTTCCAGTATTCCTTTATTTCTTGAATACTAACTAGTAGTAACAGTATGTTGTTGTTGTTGTTAGGTGCCGTCGAGTAGGTTCCGACTCATAGGGACCCTATAGTAGTAACAACATAGCTGAGTAAAAACGCAGCCAGAAAGGGAAAGGTCCTTTTTTCTGAAATAGGAAACACATCTGGTAATTTTTTTGTTTAAGTTTACAGGCTCACTTTATTTTGAAAACAAAAAACAAGTCCTAAGAAACCATAGCTTTCTCAAATTAATATTGGGTTTAGTTTACAACTGCTCCCTCAGGAGGACTATGACGTGAAAGAGCTCCAATCCTTTGTTTACCATGCCCCATAGAATATATAGGTTAAAAACTGAACAGGTTTAAAAAACTGTTCTTAGGTTAGACTAGAGAGCAAGTTAAACACAAGAGATGGCTGGAGAAGTGGATCATTTTCAAACTTCTCCCCAGTCAGACCACTTTGAGAATATACTTCTTTATTTTGCCTTAAGTACCAAAACTTCTGGATCCGACACACTCATACTCCAAAATGAATAAACGGATTTCCCGTAACAGAAATTATTTTTAAATCGCTGAGAAGACCTGGTGTCTCTAAGACCTGGTGTCTCTATTGCTTCAGGAGTTAGTAATTTAGGAAAGCTCCACAAATTTGATAATGTACCATTTACACATAGAAATGTAAAGGCATTTTCAAAATGAGGTCGTTATTACAAAAGAAACAGCAGCCTCTGTCAGCTCTCTACTGACAGAGGCTCACAGGAATGATATAGTGGAACCTTATCTAGTTTTGTTTTAATAGACAGCATTCTTCCAGGGGATGCTTCAAAGGGCGGGTGCGGGATGGGGGGCACTACAGTCCTTGCATTTCAACCACTGAGAAGAAATTCGAAGCCAAAGCTTAACAGTACAGCAACACTGAGATGTCACAAAGGCGCGCAAACGGGTATTATAAGGTCTATTAATCTACCAGTAGATCAATAAAATCATTTTAACATTTTCTATAAGCACCTAAATTTTTAAAGATTCTTAGTGAAAATTCAGTTAATATTTAAATTAGAAATAAAATCTAAGTATTCCACCTACACCTATATAAATACCACTATGAGAAATTCTTGAGATGCCTAATTTGATCAGACAATTTACAATATTTGTCAATACTAAATCATTAAATAAGCATATACTGCTTATGAGTTTTAAGCATTTCTAATACCAAAAAAAGGGGGGAGCTACACTACACCTGCCCATTTTTAGGCAGTGAAATAGGTAACACATTTCTACAAAAACTTCATGATTTTTTTCACTTGTATCTATGGATGACTGAAGTTGAGTTGAACT
This sequence comes from Loxodonta africana, assembly GCF_030014295.1. Classification (NCBI taxonomy): domain Eukaryota; kingdom Metazoa; phylum Chordata; class Mammalia; order Proboscidea; family Elephantidae; genus Loxodonta; species Loxodonta africana. The sequence goes on from NC_087358.1 coordinate 63,853,443, forward strand.
TGCTAGTCAATGTATTTGTTATTACTCAAAAAACACGATGGTCTACCTAAGCTGGGAGCATAATGCAACATGTTTTTCTTATTTATCATTTATTATTCACTCTTATTGGCTGTAAGGCACTTACATATAGAAAAATAATTCATCACAAAATCTCTCTTTCTTTCCAAAACAGTCCAAGGTGGCATTCGGAGGGAAATGAAAGAACATCCTTCACAGATGCAGTGAGTCTTTGTATCTCCAGGCCCTAGAAACGGGCTTGGCACAGTGAGTAGATATTCAGTAAATGTTTAACAAGTAAATGAAGTCTACTGATCAAGAAACAAAAAAGTATGAAGTCTGTCGAGTGGCTGAAATGCTAAGCAGACACTGAAATGTCCAACTTTCAAATCCTAGAGGAAATCATTTTATCCAAAGAATTGCTTTCATGGATCTTTTATGGGTACCATCAGCTTCTGGGGTTAATTTTTGAGTACGGTCAGCAGAAATTTCAGAGGCATTATCTGGAAATGATGCAAATTGTGGCATCAGTTATAGATTTTCTAATGTTATTTTAAGAGATTTAAAAGAAGTAAGAAAACCAGGTATTTCCAGGACATCCAATTTCAAAAAGTTTAGAAATTTTGCCTTGAAAAGTATATATATATACACACACACACACACACACACAAGGACATACAATAAAATAATAGCTTCAACACCTTCCTTAGAATTAGTAAGCCAAGGTATTGTATTGACTCTGGAGGAGGATAAGATTTCTACACCACAAATCTCATGTATTGTCAAACAGTATACAAATTAAAAACACCAGAATAGGAAAGAAGGCCTGGAACTCAAGGGAACAGACAGCATTATAAGTATATGCACTTATAACCATTTCCTTTAGGTAAGCAATTCCCTAAAAGAAGATAAAGTTGTAATGAGAATGAAAAATCTAAGCTTTAAGAACTGAACATCTAACCTAATTCCAAAAAATTCCTCCCCATCCTTTTGGAAGAGATAACATCCAAAACTGTTATTGGGGTTCAAGTTACTCCACTAGATTTAAATGCCATTACGATCTTGCAGTGTGCTGTGTTCATAACAAGTATACTAAAAAAAAAAAGACAAACAACAAGACTACAGAAAGAAATGCATTTAAGTTTTATTAATTAGGAAGGCCTGGTGGTGTAGTGGTTAAGAGCTACGGCTGCTAACCAAAAGGCTGGCAGTTCGAATCCACCAGGCGCTCCTTGGAAACCCTCTGGAACAGTTCTATTCTGTTCTATACGGTTGTTATGAGTCGTAATCGACTCGATGGTGATGATTTTTTTTTTTTAATTAATTATGCTGCCTTTACATTAATTTCTTCAGAATTCCTATCCACCTGTGACAACAAAAGCTGTATTATCAGTCAACAACAACAAAAATGTTAAAGAATTAAAAAGTTTTCATCAGGTAAGAATCATCAATAAATGCTAAAATTAACGGGCAGAAGCATGATGAGAGACGGGATATTTACATAGTCTCAAAGTATCTCCCCAGAGAACAGTTGTTAATTACAGAAGGAAAAATAATCATTTCACAGTGCAGGAAGTTGGCAGACCAAATGATCACGATTAACATCACCACCAGTAACAGTAAAAATCAGTGCCATCTGATATAACGCATTGAGAAGGACACAACATCACTTCTGGTATCCTTGCCAAAAATGCATCATCTCAATCTGATCATCAGAAAACCACAAATTGAAAGCTATTCTACAAAATAGCTAGCTAGCACTCCTCAAAATTATCAAGGTCGAGAAAGGCAAATAAAGAATGAAAAACCAGCCCAGACTAAAGGACAGTAAGAAGACACAAGTAAGCGCAATATAGGATCCCAGATTGGATCCTGGACCAGAAAAAGGCCATGGTGGACAGTGGTCAAAATACGAATGAAGTTTATAGACTAGTCAATACCACTGTATTGATATTAATTTCCTGGTTTCAATATTTATACTATGGTTTTATACAATATGAACATGAGGGAAAGCTGGGTGAAGGGTACATAGGAATGCTGTATTGTAACTTTTTGTTATGTCTAAAATTATTTCAAAATTAAAAGTTAAAAATAAAAGGTTCTGAATATGGCATCACATTTGACATATCTATGGCATATCCACTGAGAGGCTTCGATACATAAATCCACATTTATTTTATTCAGATGAAAAGCTTAGTGCAAATTTTCCTTAAAAACTAACCCTGATGGAAGTGACAGCATTACGTCACGTTCTGTGGTAATATCAGAAAAGTAATCAGATGGTGATAGATTTTTTTTTTCTTTCTTCGGTAAACAGTTCTCTATACAAAATAACTTTGAGAAACTATACGAGAGAGCAGAAGAGGAAATTTTCTCTCCTACAAACAGGAAAACAGAATTATGCTTATGTTAAACAAATAATGTGGAAATTAACTCTATACAACAGCAAGCATATGATAGGCTAGGTCAATAAAAACACACACAAAAAGTCTTTCAAATTAAAATTATCATGGTATGAATTTTTAATCCTGCATTAAAAAAAAAAAACTTTCTGCTCATTATTCTCTTTAAAAATTTCCATAGGAAAATTTAGTGCCATAAATATCTCTACTTTTTTTTTTTTTTTTATTAAGAAGAGATAAAACTCCTAGTTAGACTACAAAGTAACCTAAAAAGTTAGTTACAAGTAAATATTTGTTAAAGTTTCCCTTTTCTTTTTTTAACACTTATTGGGTGCTTAACATGGCATTAATGTATTATGCATTTTATATATATATTACCTCACTGAATTCTCACAATAGCCTTAAAATATATGCAATATTATTATCATTTTCACAATTTTACGGATAAGAAAACTAATGTAAAATTGGTAAAGTAACTCATCCATGATCACACCTACTATGTTATAGAGCAAGGAATTAAAAACTAGTTTGACTCCAGGGTTCTGAGTTTTAAGTGAGTAATTTATAGCTTTCCAAATCATATTATTTTGATTAATAATCAAATAGTTCTTCTTACATACTTAGCATATGATTAAAATGCTAGGATGAGCACAATCTGTGTCAAGTAGAATTCTGAAACCCTCTCAATTTCTCTTAAACACAGATGAGTTGATGGCTATTTGAACTGCTATTTCTAAACTGTGAAAGTTTTGCAAGGCAGTAAAACTTGGAAGCAAAGTGTAACAAATTTAACAAGTCAAAATTAGCAACCCAAGTAATCTAGAAACAGATGTTTCTACTTAAAAATATGTTGAAATGATCATCAGAAATCCCCCTCACCTTGTAAATATTTTCAAAAAGCAAGATATAAAAAAAGGGTTTTTTTCCTAACCAGAATTTCTAGTTTAGATGCTGACTTTGTCTTTTAACTCATCTATTCACTTTCTATTGATTTATCTGAGAAATATACAAGATAGTCTTTTAAATGTATGAAAATTTCATGAAGTTTAATGAGCTTTATTATCTTAATGTATGTTAAACACTACAAATACAACTTAAGTTATCACTGCTGTTATAAACATGATTAACTAATAATATGGCAATAACAAATAGGATTTCATTCTGATTCAGAACTCAATTCTGCTACCCAAAAAAACACTCTTTAGTTTGTTACAGAATTTTATAATACATATAATTATATGTTGTTCATCCTAAATTTTAATGTTCTATTAGAATTCTTCCATAAAGATCAAAAGAAGACCCAAAAAGGTCATTCCCCATCTCCATTTGAATCTAATAAAAATCAATATAAATTTAAGATCTGCAGCAGCATTCAACAGTTTGGGTGTGAACAGTATGCTTTCCAATTCTGTATCAATAAAATGGGATAGATTTTTAAAAAGACAGTACAGGTTGTAATTACAACTTGTTGGGCACTTTAGCCTGCAGTGACAAAGAAAGTCATGATGTCAGTAGCCTCCACCTGTCTTAAAGAGTGGGCCCCCCCATGTCAATAAACCATCGGAAACTAAGAAAGCCAATTCATCCAGCTATTCTTCTGAGCAAATTTTACTCAATTTTCATGCTTATCAAAAAAGCTCTCCAATTTATAAGTTTCGCCACTTAAGAGAACTCTTCCCTCAAGAATTATCTACAGAAAATAACAAATGTAAATTATCTTATAAACTAATAAAATTATATTCTGGTTACTATATCAATCTCTTTGAGTTTGGTTCCGCTGAATGCATTTCTCATAATTTGATTACCTCTGGATGAACTAGTGAGACCTACACAGTTTCTCAAATATACTGCTTACATTAAATTTCTATGTGTTATTTAAGTTTATAGATACAAATGGACTTTAGAAATCTGCTACGACATTAAAACATTTTTCATAGAAACCTGGTTTTAAAAAAATCAAAGGATATTTTTCAAAAAAATCAAGTTTAATCATTTTAATTATACACAAATGCAAAACAATTCTAAGTGGGTTAAGAGTCACTGAGGCCACAGGCTGCCTGCTAAAAGTGCTTTGACACTGAAATATTTAACGGTAAAAATATTCATAGTGTTTGCCTTCAGGTTTGTGTTGGTCAATTAACCATCAAGTAGCTGATTTCTACAAAGAAATGAGATTACTAATCAGAAAAACGAAAAATGCCCAACCTGATATGCCACTCTAACTTTAAATACTGGGAAAAAATTTAATCCTTGTACCTTACTGATCAGTTGCAGCTTTCAGTTTTTTCCTACTCACCAAACATTTTGGGAATAAAATTTTGATAAAGTCATAATCCGTGTCTGAAAAGAAAAATATTGCCAAAAAGAAAAAGGGGAAATGCCACCACCATCAAATCAACAATTGATAGTAAGAGATAAGATATGCACAATATTTAGTTAACACTGTATTCATTACCAAAGTAAAACTTTGTAAAAGTCACAACAGATCTTAGGTTAAGTCCTTGAAAGTGCTACTACTAAAATTAAGCTCTTTATTTAGCAAGATACGTATCTGGATATGCCTCCGTGAGGAAATGAAGTTAACGTGTTTTCCTTCGAGAGCTCGGCCGCTAACCAAGAAGTCAGCAGTTGAAATCCACTAGCCACTCTTCGGAAATTCTATGGGGCTTTCTACTCTGTCCTACAGGGTTGCTATGAGTAGAAATCGACTTGATGGCAACAGGTTTGGTTTTCACACATTTTGGTAAGTTACTCCTTTAAATGTTATTCAGAAGTAATACCAGATTATGGTTTTTCTAAGTAGGAAAAAAAAAAACTCTCTCCAGTCTTTCTTCAAAACTTGAACATCGAATCTCTGAAACTTAAATGCAGCTAGTACTTCAAAGACTCTGACTTTCTGCAGTTTTATCGTGGTCTACTATGAGTCAGAATCGACTCGAGGGCACTGGGTTTTTGTTTGATCTTCAAAGGCATTTCCAAAAGAACCAAAAATGCCTTCCCTAATCTACCAATGGAGCCCCTGGGTTGTGCAAATGATTAATGCACTCAGCTGCTAACCGAAAGGTTGGAGTTTCAAGCCCACCCAAATGTACTTCAAAAGAAAGTCCCAGTGATCTACTTCCCAAAAACATCAACCAATGAAAACTCTACAGGACAAAGTTATACTCTGACACACATGGGGTCGTCATGAGTCAGAACTGGCTTGATGGCAACTGATTTTTCTATCTTCAGAAACATTTCCAATAACCATCTTTTTCACTCCTTTGATAAACTGTTTAGTCCAAAAAAAAAAGTCTATTTTTCTCCTCAGAATTTTAACATTCCTTTTTTGTACTACTTTCTTATTCCATTTCTCAAATGAATGCAACATAGAAAATAGACAAATAGGAGACAATATTCAATTGGCTTCTTTACTTAGTTAACACCATGAAGATTTAACTCCCCAACATAAGCAGCACAGAAAGTAAAAAGTTAGTAAAATGTTCTATATTGACGGTAACTGGAGCATAGAACAAATTCAGATTAGCTTCCTTATCTTTGAATGTTTACAAAGTTAACTAAGCATTTCCATCCTATTTATATAGATTCCCCCAGGAATACACTACCACATATAAATAAAGGCTATCCTCAGGTCTGCAAACCATTTACAAAGGCAGAGCCAGTTAAGCAAGGCTGCAATACCATGCATCAATGCTAAACTTCTCAAAACATGTTCTTAAAGGTCTGCCAGATGGAGCACTTGGTATGTACTCTCACATGACAATTATACTTTCATTTCTAATATGAATTGTATACTTAAAATAGGGTAGTCAAACAGAAAGGGAACTGTTACAGTGGAACAATAAATCTAGGGATGGGTTCCAGTTGAGGCCTGCCATCACTTAATTACATGGTCCAGGAAATTTCTCATATTAAAAAAAAAAAAAAGAAGCCAATTAATATTTCCCTAAGTCTGTTCCAAGGAACACCAGTTCTACAGGACATTGATAGGTGTTATATGATCAAAAGAGGTAGATCCAATAAAAGAAGATGGTCCCTCTTCTGCAGATATTCTCAGAAGTCTTTAATAAACTAAAATGCAATGTCAACCTTCAACATGTATGTAAAAAAATGCACTCTCCAAACTTCCTGGGCTCTAGAACTATATTTTTACCTAGTAAATTAGTATTCCATGAACATTATTTTTGAGATTTTATACTAGATTTCAAAATCTAAGTCAACAAATCTTTGATACTTACAACCCAGGGAATGATTCATTACCTTATTAAAAATAAACTGATTAATTCCATTCATTCTGAGGAGATAGTTTTCAGTCCCATATGGGACTGAGAATGGAACAGATGGTCTTCAGAGGACAGTGCCCCTCTAAAACAATCTTTAGAATAAAAAAGTTTGAAATCATTTGACTAGGGTAATGGTTCTATTTTAGAGTATTAACAAACTGCTACATGACACCACATTCTTTCTAAGTTGCCCTCATTATGAAAAACGGTAAGGGGCATTTTGTAACAACTTTCGTTTCTGTGAATTTAAGAATTTTGAAGCACTTCTCAAATAGGTAACAGAATAGTCCTAGCAGTCTGAGTTCGGCAAAAGAATCAATCCCTGATGCCTCCAGCATATGGAATGAACTCACTTTTCTCATATGCATCTAGCATAGTGGCACTAGCTATATACCATCTTTAGGGATTAATTCTCTGTGGAACCTCAACCGGGAACGTCTGTACCAAAAATCACTGATTTAGAAGGCTATATAGTATGTATGTAGAAAGCCTCTGAATATGTAGACAAGCTTTTAATTTCCAGTGCGGAAACAAGGAATCACAATTATGTGGCACAGTAACAACAGGAGTGGCTACCATTTATAGACATACAAAGAACTGAGCTAGGTGTTTTACACACCTTGCCTCCTTTAAGGTTCTCAATAACAGTGCAGGGGTAAGCTATTACCCCCACTTACCAAATAAGAAAAATAGGGCTTAAGAGAGGTTAGCTCATTTACAAAGGTCATAAAACAAGACTAGATACCAGAAACAAGATTAGACACCAGGTCTGATGCCAAGGCTTGTTAAACTCTACCATCAGGCCGAGATAAATCACCTGATTTGAATCTTAAAAAAAAGCAGTCATGCATATACCATATACAGAATAACAATTAAGTATAACTAAACCAAAACCAAACCAAACCCACTGCCATCAAGTCAATTCCAACTCATAGCGACCCTACAGAACAAAGCAGAACTGCCCCACAGAGTTTCCAAGGAGCACCTGGCAGATTCGAACTGCTGACCTCTTGGTTAGCAGCTATAGCACTTAACCACTACACCACCAGGGTTTCCATAATATAACTAGATTTCGATAATTCAGAACATCTGTGAAGATCTTTTGATGCCTCTTCAGGGTACTAGACAAAATTCTTGAACATAAAACCATGTTTTTTGTTTTTGTTTTTTTTTTCCTATGCAGCCCCTAGTACCTTTGCTCAGTGTCAGGTACAGAACAAGCACTCAACAAACATTTCTTAAATAAATAAATCATCACAATACCAGGAAAAAAACAGAAGTACTGTTAAAAGCTTCCTAGGGTAACATAAGCTGCTTAAGCTAGCTTGGATAATTTTCCCAAGATGCTGTATATAGTTAGATTTACAATGCAGACAATGAGGGCATAGTCGCCCTGAATGCAGGCAGAGCCAATTGTTTAATAAAGTATTACTGCCAGATCCTCTTCTCTTCCACGTACTTTAATGGTCTTCTAATTCTATTTGTGTTTCTTGGCCCTTCCTCAGGTGTTGAGCCTCTAACTCAGACCAATGGGTCTAATAGCATTTTGAACCACATTTAGGTCACCTTCATATTCACAACTTGGTTTCTGCTAGGCCAATGTGTCCACTTGTTAAAAGCTTTAGTTTTTTCATATTGAAATCAATTTCTTAGTAAGTTAACTAAATAAGTCAATGGCAGATCCTCATGGACTAAGAAGCTAAGTAAAACTGCAAAGCTGACTAAATCTCTAAATAAAAAAATCCAAAGTGGGTCTTTAGTTCATTTCACAAAAAATAACACCACGTTTTAAAAAATTCTCTCTTCCCTATAGTTGCCTACATGGATTGGCAAAAATGGCAATTTTAGGCTGTCAAAAGCTTAACAAATAAGTAAAATGTCTAGAAATGCAATCAATTTGTACAAGATATGAGAATTATTGTTTTTTTAGTAGTTTTTGATCATTTCTTATTAGTGGAAAGCTATGGAACACACAAAGTTTTATCCTCCATTACTATTAAATAATAACTAAATCTTTTAAGATCATTCTTTACCACTGTTAACTACAATTCAGAAAGAATTCTAATTGCTTCTTTCAGTTGTTTATAAATCAATCAGGAACAATATAATGAAAACGAAGAAAAGCAGCACTACTATAAAAACTCTGAATTAAAAGAACACCTAATACAACTGTCTTAGATTATAATATAAATTCATCCTTGCAGGATAATGAAGAAAAAGACATCAAGTCTTATTTTCAACTGAATATTGAAGTGTTTATACCTATTAGCATTTTCTTGCTCCAATAATAATAACTGAAGTGTTTATACATATTTTTTTATACATATTAGCATTTTCTTGCTCCAATAATAAAAAAAAAAAAAGCAATGCTAATATAAGCTGTAACTTTTCAATCCTAAAGGTATGAGTCATAAAATGTGCTATTAATGTTTTAAATGTTATTAAAGTGAGGTTTTTATTTTTTTTCTATATTAGAAAAGCATTTTAATTTAACTCAATCATAGTAAGCTTAAAGAAAAATACCCTAAGGTGTCAATCAACACCTTAATAGTAAATCTCGCTAACAGAGACTAATGGGGGACCATCAATCTGATTTATTGAAATGGTCACATCATAAAAATGAATGTCTCCATATTAATTTATTCTTCAGAGATTAGATTTCACTAAAACAAATTTTCCAAATTTAAAATATACTCTTCAGCCATAAATTTAGAAAATTTAACCATTTTGGGTAGAAAATGCTTTCAAAAATATACTAAAAGAAAATCATAACTACAATTAAGATTAAGGAATCATCATTATGAACATAAATTACTGCAGAACTCTATAAAACAGTGGTACTCTAGGGAACTACTGACTCTACAGGACCAAATGGCTCCATATTCATAAGCTAAGGGCTGCTTACTATAGTTCTCCCTGTCAGCTCTTGCCACTTATCACGGACCTGGGCAAGGCTGCAGCTTTGGAATCAAATCACCTAAGTCAGAATACCAGCACCATCACTTAGTAATTATGTGACCAAGTTACTTAACTCTACAATATTTTACCTATATTATCCAATAATACAGTAAATTTAAAAACCATCTTCCTTAGATCCCTTATGAATTTATTATAAATCCTACATAAATTTCTCAAAAAAGAGCTAAAAAGGTTGCCAACTCAAATATTACATACCTTCAATAAGCGTTATATGTAATTTTTAGGATGATTAGACTGTGGGATCATGGCTTATTATTACGGGGCTGGTGGATGGAGGTAGGAAACTAGTAAGATATCTACTTAGAACTTAAACCTATTCTCATTCTGGATCCTCCCTTTCTTCCTGGAGTCTCAAAATAGGTAAAATTCCTAATAGAAAGATATAACCAGTTGTGTAAATATACAAATCCTGCTGTCATTTTGGAGAATTACTGATGAATAATGTTTAGTGGCTTCCCCAATGAGAACAACAAAATGAAGATGAAGAGTAGTTTAGGAACACTCAACCATACACCTCATTCCAAGATTCTACAATAACATGGAGCATCAATCAAATATAAGACATGGGACAATGACTGACTCTAAAAGAGAAGTTTAGATCCATTACAGTGATAAAGCCTTCAAAAGAGAAGGAAGAGGAGTAAGACCCAGGTATTTGATGGTTTAACAGCACCTGATCAGCGGACAGCATTGTAACAGTTTCTAAATCCACATACCTCAATGCCTGTGTCCAAAGGAACATGCTATAAGAAACAAAATGCAAGCAAACAAAGGAAATTTATAAAGCTGCATTTTGTCCCAAATAAATTCACTAATTTATGTTTCAACGAATATCATCTTTTAAGATCAATTCTCAAAACAAAGGAGTATTTCCTCAACAGAAAGGATATACCTGTCATTGTCAAAAACACCACAACAAAATTGTCTAAAGGACCCAACCGAGAAACAAAATTAATTTAATATTAAGCATAAACAAAAACTTCCTGACGAAAGAAAAGAAAGTACGTTGGTTGGGTTGTCCGTTTCTAACAAAGGGATTCAAAAAATCTGAAATGAGAGAAGTCAGCTTCCCTTGATACAATTATTTCATTTACTGTATTGAGAAAGGTAATTAATAACAATATTCCAAAGAAAAATTGGGGGGAGGGGTACATTTATTAAACCAAAATATCTTTCTTATACCAAAGTATCAGTAATTACCTGCAAAATACCTTTTGCAGAGTGGATACCTGATGTCTCATTTATTCATCAGCAATCTCATTATTACTATCATTACTGGTACATACTTAAATTTTAGCCTCTATTAGGGACTTTTTACTATTAAAAAAATGTTCCCTGTAATTCCTATCTGTAGAAGTCTAGCTTTTATTTATATCATGTTACATAAATCTTACAGAATACCCTTACCAGTCCTGAAAACTATGAAAATGTCAAGTACTTGTCATAGTTTAAAATGGGAAAAAAGAAAAATGGTGCAGTAAAATTATTTGTCTATGGTTAAAATGATACATATATGACCAAAAATAGGATCTCTGTATACTTGTCCATAGCTCAGTAATTAACACTATTTAGAATTTATTCTTTATGTCCATGCTTCCTTAAAATAATATACCAAACATAATCTAACTTTCACTTGATAAACAATACCATATTACACTTTCTTGGGATTTTCTTAAAATTTCTAACTCCTACATCTCAATGTCAGGCTATAAAGTGCCACTTTCCAACGTTACGGTGTATGTCTCAGAATCTCCTTTTTCCTCCCTTCCCTCATTTGCTTAAGAAGCTAAAAACTAGCAAACACAAAAAGATTAATAAAAATAGTCCCAAGAAAGGACCAGAAACGCTATGCAACGATTAGGTCACCAGAGTTCTATCTCTTTGTTAAGTGGAGTGCTACCATGTGCGGACTGAGTCCTTACTTTCTCACTATTGCTAATGAGGCCAAGGTCGCTGATTTAAGCCATTATCTCAGATTACAACCACAAAGAGTAAATGTGTCTCCATTTCTACTACAGAGAAAAAGGAATTACTGAGTGTCTCATACCGCATTAAGAAAGGAAGCAACTAGAGATCCCAAGTAAACCAACACTTTCCTAAAACACAGCACTAATCAGGTCACCACACTGCTGAAAAACTAAAAAGGGCCCTCTATTCCACGTTCAATAAAGTCCAGACTTCTCAATCCTGCATTTAAGGCTTTTCAAATTTAGGTTTATCTCCTGTATTCCTGTACACAGACACTACCTCCTGCCAACTTCAATTATACTCTATGTCCTACATTCTTTTCTATAAACACTCACTGTTCTTTGAATCTTTTGGGTTTACGTTTTCTCTACTGAAATGGCTTACTAATCCCCATAATGATCAAACTTCTTTCAAATGCCACCTCCTCAAAAGCATGTGATCTTTACCTTCTGACTTCCAGACTGCTTTATTAGTACCCCTCATTATACATCATATCGTACCTTGTCATACTTTTCCCATTTAATTTCTATCCCAAGCCATTCCCTAAAAATATTTAAAGCAGCTTACAAAGATAGATATAAATATTGCAAGATAAAGAAAAAATTAAAAATAAGTTGGAAAAAAAAATCGCTGAAGCAAAGGACCAAAAATAGTAGAAGAGTAATATTCGGTACCTGAGGACAGGGTCAGTGCTATTCATAAACTTATTAAATAAATCACATTCTCCAATACTTGAGACTTTGTTACCAAAGAACAATTATATTCCTTTATATGTATATACACATGTATGTGCATATATCCTCACACTTGAAAAATGACAAGCAGAGTGAAGAAAAGCACCAATATATAAAGAAGTTTTGTGGCATTTTAAATGTCAAGAAAATAATCAAAATATTCACATTAAGTATCAGTGGTGACATTAATGTTTTTCATTTTTTTAATAACTTAAGATCCATACCATGTTCCCTTTGGCAGAGCCCAGGGAACAGGAAGAAGTAATTCTTTCTCTGTCTAGTGCCTGAATGAGACTGGCAATGGGAATAAAAGCAAGGCGAAAGTGTTTACAGTCACTAATGGAAAGGATCAATACTAAAATACTAGTTGACATTCACTTGAATTTCTTTTTTTACTAAATACATTTGGGACACATCTGCTGTGGATTATAAACATGGGTAAACCCTATGAAAACTTTTAAAATTGCCAAAAATCCTACCTTAAGATTATAACCACATATACTTCATATCTTTAAAATTGTGGCTATGCATAACACCTTTTCTGGGAAATTAGATTTTTTTTTTCTTTCCTTCCTCAAAATGAGTAAAGAAATATTAATTTGAGGGAGGAGAAGCCAGGCAAGTGAATAACGCTTTTATAACTCGAGGAATTTGCTAACCAAAGGAATCCTGTGCTGAATCATTTAACAATGGAAATCACTATCTCCCTAATTTATTGCCTTCATTCATAAACAAAGAACGGAAAAACTTATGTTCCTAACTAACTGGTCCTTTCTACATCCAGGTTTCCCCACTCCAATCCAAACTATGGGTTCCATTTAAATTAATCTTCCATGAACACCACTTAGGCAACAACTACCAAGGACCAAATCATTCCCAAATCCAACCTTCAGTCATTTCTATCACTTCTTTACATGAACTTACACTAGCTGAAGCCACAACTGTTGCCTTATTGCTGCCCAGAATGGTTTCCTATTTCCACCATTTTTAGTAACATTCTTCTGCTGAAATATTCTCTTTTACCTCAAAACTTTAGAAAGTCAGTTCAAATAGAACTGTGTTACACAGGGTTTTCAATGGCTTATTTTTCTGAAGTAGATCTTCAGGCCTTTCTTCCGAGGATCTGAAACGCCAATCTTTAGGTTAGCAGCTAATTGCATTAAGCATTTACACCCCCCAGGGACTCTGCTTTTCTAACCTACCAAAGGTCAATTCTATCCCTTCTATTAACTCTGAATGCAATTTTCTATATAATTTTGAGTTCCAGTTATAGTCTAAGAAATATTTTGTAGCACTATCTCAGAGATTTCACTTAACATCTTTGAACTTGTTCCTTCATCTATAAACCCAGAGTTGAACAAAATCTCAAGATTTCCTGCTCTTAATTTTTGATTCTCTAATTTCATATTTCATGTTGCTTAAAACTGTTACTTAGCTCTTACAATGCCATATAATTTCCCCATGTAAATCCTATAGAGACGCTATGTTGGAATCAACTCAAAGGCGATGGGTTTTTTAATATGTGTTATACACTCCTTGAGGACAAGAACCATGTTTGATCACACCTTTGCTTACACCATTACGAGATACAATGATTTACACTTAGTATACAGGGGGCTGCCATAAGTCAGATGACAGCAACAGGTTTGGTTTGGTTTTTTTCAGACTTAATAAATGTACCCACTTGATATGCAGAGCAGGGGGAAGAGAGATAATTTAAAATAACACATACAGTAACATATCTGGGAAGAACTGAATCCTAGTCCTGTCTATCAAAGACTGTGCACTTAATGGTAACAGGATAGCAAAGTGTTCGGTGGTGATAACAACTCATCCTGGATCTTTGTGTCTGAATTCATTTACTCACCAAGTATTTCAGAACTCACTATGAGCAAAGCACTACTCCATGCACTGGGAATACTGCCGTAAACTAGATGGGTAAGATCCCTGCTCTCATCGAACTTCTATTCTGGAGTAAAGGAACAAGAGTAGCATCCCTGCCCAAACTTCCAAGATCAAAACAGGGATGTTTTGAGGACATGATGAGTTATATTTGCAGTTCCCAGTGCCTTTCAATGTATTTAAATTGACTTGAGAAACAAGAGTCAGAACACCTGGCTTCTGATATTGCTGTAGAGGCAACAGAGCAAAGCATCTATGAGCATACGCACTGGAGCCACACTGCGAGACCTGAATCTCAGCACTCCCTTGCTAGCTATGTGGCCTTGAATAAGTTATCTCTCTATGCCTCAGTTTCCTAACTTGTAAAACAGGGATAATAATGGTACTTACACCTTGTAAGGCTGTTTGGAGAATTAAATAGTGTTGATACATGTAAAGTGCTTAGAACAATCTGGCACATAATTAGTACTAAAATTTTTTAACTACTATCAACTTTAACCATGCTGAGGCTCAAGAGGACATAATCTATTTCAAAATGCTTTGTTACAAACAATCCAAAATCATACAGCAGGCAAAGTTTTATTACAGTTACCGCTAGAAATTAATATCATAGCTGTATTAATAAACCAAAACCCATTGTCTTCGAGTCGATTCTGACTCATAGCTACCCTACAGGACAGAGTAGAACTGCCCCGTTGAGTTTCCAAGGAGTGCCTGGTAGATTCAAACTGCCGACCTTTTGGTTACCAGCCATAGCACTTAACCACTATACCACCAGGGTTTCCAGTTGTACTAATAGGGAAAATTTAATGCTATATATGGTTTTTTGGGTTTGTTTTTTTTTAATATATGGTTTTAGGTTTATATATATATATAAAACCCAAACCAAACCCAGTGCCATCGGGTCAATTCCAACTCATACCAACTCTACAGGACAGAGTAGAACTGCCCCATAGTTTCCAAGGAGCGCCTGGCGGATTCGAACTGCTGACCCTTTGGTTAGCAGCCGGAGCATCTAACCACTACGCCACCAGGGTTTCCCTACATATATATTAATTGCATATGTTTATGTCTTCAAAGTATCCCTAACTACTCAATATGCTATTTGTTACCAGGTTAATAATAGCACACATTAACCAAAATCAAACCAAACCCACCACAGTCAAGTCAATTCCGACTCACAGTGACTCTATAGGACTGAGCATAACTGCCCCATAGGGTTTCCAAGGCTGTAAATCTTTATGGAAGCAGACTGCCACATCTTTCTCCCAGAACTGCTTCTGAGTTTGAACCGCCTACCTTTCCGTCAGCAGCTGAGTGTTTTAACCATTGTACCACCAGGTCTCCCTGTACACACTAAGGAAGCCTAATAACCAAGGAAATTAGATAGATGAGCCAGAAGAGAATGAAGTCTCACTCGACAATGAGCAATTTTATACATCAAACCAGCTATAATTCACTCAAAAAAGACATGTATATAGGGTATCAGGAGTTCCTAAACCTAAGTTGAGAGCTGATGCTATAAAAATAATCCCGGAGGCGTGGAAAAATATGATGCGATCTCATCTATCTTATCCACAGAAAACTCAGAGTAAACCTTTGCTGTAAAGGCTCTGGGATAAGGAAGGGCAATACCATTCCTTATCTAAATTTAATCCTTAATGAAATCAAATCACAGTAACTTTATTCCCCAATCAACAGAAACATAATGGTTTTAAGGCAGGTTTAACACTAGTATGTTATGTCCACAAATGGGATATGAAACCCTCCTGTAGTTAAGAGACTCTTAAAACTGGCCTCTGACGGTCACTGCACTGCAATATCAGATTTTATGTTTCCCCTTGTTTTTAACTGCGCCAACCTTAAAAGTGAAGATCTCATCTCTTAATATTTTTTACTCCTATTTAATACCTACAGATAATTGATATAAAATGTATTGCTAATTCTGGCCACCGCCAAACCTTTTTCACAGTTCTCCCTTTGTATAACCCATAATTTACTGGTTTTGTAACAAGTAACTATAATTACCACAAATAAGAGATACCACAGGTAGGAATTTTAAACAAGCAGTTAACTTAGTACTTCCTATTTAAGAAAAAAAAAAAAACTCTTTAATCACAAATAAGTGGCTTTATATGTTTATATGTGCAACAGCTGAAAGTGCACCAAAGGAATTCCAAGGTAATACTTATTTAAGAAACATAATGTGCTAAATAGCCAAACCAGTCAAAAGTAGATAAAACAGAAGAAAAAAAAAGAATTCTGGTATTCTAATTTTGAAATACATGGGGAATTTTTAAAAAATTTATTTTCAAATAGAATTTTTATTGGCCTAAACATAATACAAAATAAACAAATATACAACACGAAATATTTATAAATGCAGCAAGTAAGCACTGTTTTTCTGGCTCAGAAACACAGCAAAAAGTAAATCAATTAATTCTCAAGCTTCTCAAAGAATTAACAGTGATATCCCATGATAATCAATAAAAACGGACTTTGAAATATGTTTAGCAAGGTAAACACTATGCCAATATTAAACCTTACACCAATATCAAAAACATTTTTTCTTCATTTATTCATTAAGCAGATTTTTATTGAGTATCTACTATGTGTCAGGCACTGAGATAGGCTTTGGATATATAGCAGCAAACCAAACATCCCTGTTCAGGAAGCTTCAAATTATCAAAAAGATAATCACCAAAAAAATAAAATTAATTTCAAGCTGTAATGAGCATCATGAAAGAAAAGCACAAGGTGCTATGAAACAGTGTAACAGAGAACCTCAGCTTACAATAGTATGTCAGAGAAGGTCTCTCAAAAAGTGACAGCTAAGCTTTAAGGATGAATAGGCGGGGAGGTAGCATGTGGGATACTGGGGCAAAGGAACACGCATGTGCAAAGGCCCAAAAGGAAGAAGAACAGATGAAAAATTGAAGAATTGAAAGAAGGCCAAGTGCAGCTGGACTGCAGGAAGCAGGGGAAAAAATGGCAGGATATGAGGCCAGAAATAAGGAAAGGCAAGAAGTAATTATCTTAAAAGGAACAGAAAGACTTTAACGAATTTTGGGCAAGTGAGTATCCTGAACAGGTTTACATTTTAAGAATGTCACCCTGACTACAAGATGCAATATTAGAGAAAAGCTAGTGTGTGTGCAGGAGGAAGCTACTGGGGAACTTTAAGGGAGATCTAATGCTAACTGCAAGGTCGGTAGTTTGAACCCACCAGCCACTCCACAGGAGAAAGATGTGGCAGTCTGCTTTCATAAAGATTACAGCCTTGGAAACCCTGTGGGGCAGTTCCTACTCTGTCCTAGAGGGTCACTATGAATTGGACTTGGCTGCAATGTTAAGTTAACCCCTGGGTGGTGCAAAGAGGTAATGTGCTTGGCTGCTAACTGAAAGGCTGACGGTTCAAATCCACCCAGAAGCACTTCACAAGAAAGGCCTGGCGATCTATTTCCAAAAAATCAGCTACTGAAAAAGCTATGGAACACAGTCCTACTCTGCCACAAAAGGTGTTGCCAGGAGTTGCAATCGACTCCATAGCAACCAGTTTTAATGTTATGCTAGACTAGAGTTGTGGCAGTAGAGATGGAGAAAACAAATAAATTCAAGATATATTTTTTAGGGTAATGGTCAGGATGCAGAGGGTGAGGGAAAGGGAGTTATTAAGAATGACTCTCAGGTTTCTAGAATAAAGAACTACAGTAAGAAATGGCATTCGTTAACATGAGGGCAACAGAAAAAGAAAATTAGAGCCGCTGGGTAGTCAAGAGTTAAGTTTATGACCTGTTGAGATTAAGAGGTCTATGAGAATCCAAGCAGAGATGTTATGTAGGCAAGTGACTCTATCAAGTCTAAGAAGAAAAGTCTGGCTAGTGATACGCACTCAGGAGTTGTTAGCACCTAGGCTGTATTTACAGCCATGGGAATAGATGATTACCTAGGTAAAGGGTAGTGAGTGGTAAAGTGGTTCAGAAATCCAAAGAAACTACAACATTGAAAGGAAAGTCTGAAAGAGGAATCTGAAAGGGACAATGAAAAGGAGTAGCCTGAAAAGTGGGAAGAAAACCAAGAAGGACATCACATAAGAACAAAAAGAGAGGGAGAGTTTCAAGAAGGAGGGAAAACACAGGTCAATCAGGTCTAATGACGCTGAAAGGTCAAGTACGATATCCTGGTTAAACTGATTGGTAAGGGAGAAATGGTGAGGGAAAAGGCATTTGAGTATATATGAGACTAAACAAACAAACAAAAAATCCACCTATAATCTAAAACTCATGATAAATGATTCTTTGAAATGGTATAAACATGCTTTAAATTTTTTTCCCTTCACGTAGATTTCTTTTAACGAACTGTTGAAGCACATTCTCACCATGACATACTCAACCTTAACAAGTGATGTGGCAAATCACCACCACCGTGGTTCTGTACTATTGCTGCATGGTTCCAACTCTGCAGCACCAGAACAGGTCATGCTTTGCAGAGTTTCACATGTTTAGATTAAACTGTCTAAACAAAAAATAAAATCTACTTGTTTTACAATTCTAAAGCCAGTGTTACAAAGACAGAATTTAAATTATTAGAAAAGTAAAATGCTTTCCCTTTAAAATTATCTTTTAAACTGCTTTAAAAGACAATTTCCATGTAATACTCAAAAACATATTAATTCATTTAACACCTGAATGTCTACTGCATTCCAGGCACAGCACTGTGAAGACTTTACCCACTTTCTTCTCACCAACAGCCTAGGATTAAGGAAATGTTGATATGTTCTTTAGTAATTTCATTATTTGTATTAATACACAGATCAATGAAGCAATGAAGCCTGCATTCACAGATTTTCAGTTGTTCTATTATTATTTATGGGCATCATCAGCCTTATCTCTTGTTGGCTTTCTAGGTAACAGAACAAGCACTCTAGTGCTATGTATGTAACCTTAGACAACTCACTTGGTCTCTCTAACAAAATGAGAGCAGGCTTCAGTTTATTCACCAGTAAAATAGAAAAGAACTTTATTCACAAAGTTGAGCTGGTTAAATACGGTAACAAATATTAACTGCATCCAAACATAACTTTTTCAATCATTTCTATGAACTGAAATACTGAGTTATGATACACACTATTCTTATTTCTGCTGGATATAAGCCAAGCAATTCCACTCTTAACATTTATGTACTTATTACAGATATCTTGGAGCAATGATTTTATTAAAATTAGCATCATTCTTTACATTTAATAGTGCAGTGTTCTACAGTTGAGATAGCTCTGCAAAGATAGTAAATACACACATTTTTCACTTCTACCCTAAAAACCCCACTAATGTGACAGAAAAAAAATTTTAAGTGTAAAGACATAAACCCACAAAAAAGGAGAGAATGGGTAAAAAGACAATAGCAACAAAGATTTGAAAGCTGGAAAGCAGATGGCTGAGTGACAAATAACTTAGCAAACTCTGAAAAACCAAATCTTTAGCAAACAGTGGAGAAAGCCAAGAACAAATCCAATTTAAACAGCAAAATCCCCAAAAGACTCAGGAATTGGTGTCTGAAATAGGATGGGGTAGCGGGGAACTGAAGGCATATTGTCTGAAGAAAATAAAACACAAGATTCCAGTACTGAGGAAATCAGGCAGTGCAGAAGGCAGGAAAATATACTGAAAACAGAGGGACTGAATGAAGAAATATCTATGGGCATGCTAAAACTCCCCAAAACCTCTTAACCCACTTGCCATCAGGTTAAGGGGATGGCCTATTTGTACAGACAGGCCACCCCCTCCAGGCAAGAAACCAAGAGACCTCTCTGGGGAATCTAAAATCCCAGGAGGAAAGACATGAAGATACTGGTATCAGAAGTCCCCCAACCAAACAGCCCACCCAGTCCACCAACTGAAGCTAACAGTGAAGCTAATAGCCGACAAGCCTCTTTTAGTCCCCTATTGTTACATACGATTACCAAACATCTGAGAAAAGCCTATATAACATGAAAAATAAAAACCAAAACAAACCCTGGAGGAATCAAGTCACACAGGGAGGAGTTTAAAAAAAAAAAAAAAAAACTAACTAACATTTATGTAGTCAGATAGCTAAGAGAAAGCACTGATTTATGAAATTAAAACAGTATACTATTTAAAAGAACAAAAAAAGAGCTCTTGGAAATTAAATATATGGTAATAGAAATAACAAAATCAACGGAAATAGAGTAAAAGAGACAGAAAACAGGAAAGAAAATGAGAGAATCAGAAGACCAATCTAGAAGGTTCATTGTTCAAATAAAGGGAGTTTGAGAAAGAAGAAGAAAAAATGCAAAGAAAAGAGAAAGAAACCTCATTCAAGAAAAAGCACCAGAATTAAAGGATGTTTCCAGACTGAAGGGGCACACCAAATACTTAGCATCATGGATGAAAACAGATCTTCACAAAGAACTATTACTGTAAAAGTTCAGAACACGAGAACGCAGATAAAATCCTAAAAGCTTTCAGAAACTTAAGTAAAGAGGGGGGGAAGGGGAAAGAAAAGAAAAAACAAAACACACATACACATATGACATATTAGGAATCAAAATAGCTTCAGGTTTCTCAAAAGCAACATGGAAGATGGAAAGCAATGGAGCAAAATTAGAACACACTTTCCACCTGGTATTCTTTACTGAGGAGCCCCGGTGGTACAGTGGTCAAGAGCTCGGGTAGGCAGTTCAAATCCACTAGCTGCCCCTCGGAAACCCTATGGGGCAGTTCTACTCTGTCCTACAGGGTCGCTATGAGTCAGAATAGACTCGACAGCAACAGAATTCTTTACTGAACCAAAGAATGAAATATGTGTCAGGGTAAAAGTAAAGCCATTGTAAAACATCAAGTAAACCAAGAATGAAGAAGACATGGATCACCAGAAAATGTAGATTCAACACCGGAGAAAGTGAAGAAAATTCCAATGTAACAGCTGTTTACCACGGTTAGAGAGCAATCAGACCAGAATGGAGGTCAAAGGGATATGAGAGAAACTCCCTCAGGAAGATAAAACTGGTAACAATACCTGATATGTATGAACATCTTGAGAGACATCTGCTGAAAAGATGAATCAGTAGTAGAGAAAATTAAGGAAAAGAAAAAAACAAGAAAATTAACTCCAGCCAGATCACTCCACAGTGAAGCTAACAGTCAACAAGCCACACTGAGACTTTCGAGATCAGTCTGCTACTTCTGAGTGCAAGCAGTCAACCAAGAACTACCAGATATCTGGGGAAATGATCCATCATGAAAGGCAGAGCCCAAAAATACAAAAATGGAAAAAAAAGACAACTTGGAAGAAACAGACTATGCTAACAGATGAAAACTTGGGGCTGGGGGGACGACTTTCTAACACCTCTGTACACTAGATTGCTGGGGGTGGGGTGGGAGGTGGCTGGAAGACATTGTACAGAACAGGAAAATTAACCATATTTTACAAGAATATTGAATAATCAAGTGATATAATTACTATATAACTATCGGGAGGAAGGGGGATCTGCTAAATAAGTGGTGACTATAGCAAGAGTTAAATCTTCATTTCTGTTCAGGAAGCTAATGGACAAAACCAAAAACAAAAGCAAGGAGTATTTTATTTAACAAACACTTAGACAGGACGTACAAGTTAGACACAGTTCTAAGGGCTTTCCAAACTCCCTTAATTCTTACAGAAACCCTATGAGGTACACACTATTATCTCTGCTTTTACAAATGAGGAAATTGAGGCATAGAGACATGAAAGCCCATAAAACTTAGTTAATGACAAAGGAATGATCAAACCTAGGCAGTCCCGTTCCAGAGTCCATGTTCTTAACCATCAAGCTATACCACGTATCTCGCAGCAATATATGCATGTTATTTAAGATACTAGGAAGTAATATCACACTAGTCATCTAAAAGAGGTGAAAGTGATCGCTTCTGTAAAAGGGAAAATTGGAAGGAGGAACAGGAAGCTTTTTTTAAAATAACCTTGTAACTATTTGACTCTTTAAACTGTGAATATACAACTTAAATAAAAAACTTCAAAAAATTATAATTTGGCATTTACAGTTAAAAAAGTACTTTATCTGATACAATCATACTCAGAAGTAGGCAAAGTAAGTATTATCCCCATCTTATAGACAAGAAAGCTATCACTCCTCTTCAGTAAATATTTGAGGACATAACAGGACTATGTTTGGAAAATAGTCTTCAGTTATCTCAAGGAATAATGAAGAGGTATAAAAGAGCCAGTCTCTTTATTGATTTCTTTTCAATCCATTGCATAAATTATATGATCCTGCATCTCTTATAATTAAGATGAGGGACAGCATAAACTTTAAATCATGATAGAAAACCCAACTGCAATCTACAAAGCAGAGAAAGGTCTGCTCATTAATTTGTTTAAAAAATATTTGGTCCCTGTCCTTGAGGAACTCAGTTTTGTGGGGAAGATGGGTAAACAGACAATTATAATTCAATGTGTACGGTGCTTAAACAGAGGAACATGAAAAAGTGCTAAGGGAACGACATTCCCTGGGGAAAGAGAACGCTTCAGAGGGAACATCCTGAGCTAAGTCTTGAAGGATGAATAGAAGTTTAACCAATTTAACAAAGGCCGTGCTAACAACTACAAAACGCAAAAGACTACATTTCCGTGTAAAATATCTGTATCTTCACTGTGCTGTAACTGCATGTTAAAGGCTAAATAAAATCTTTATAATAAGAGTAATTAAAAAAAAATTATACAGAATCTTAATGCTTTGATCCACATTTCTAATCTTTAGTCCCAGTGGCCAAATGAAAACATTTTCCACATGTCTAACGAACATTTTTTAAATCTAAAGCTTTAGAGTATTATTTCAAAAGCTGATTAAAGAATAACCACCATTTATTTGTGCTACCACCAAAAAGTTACATAGTAAACATATTTCCTTTGTCATATATTGAAATTATAACGTAGCCTTTCTCCCATGAGATGGCTCTGCTTCCAGATGATGCAAGTGACACATAAGCTAATATGGGAAGAAAGGTAAAAAGAATTTTTTTTTTTTTAAATCATACACTTTTTTCTCTGGTAGTTATTCTCAAATTCCCTTCCAAGGGCAAATGTAAGTAAAATAAGTAAAATTTCTTTTTCCAAACCACAGTGATAAAACTAATAATCTGTAATAAAACACCTTAAAAAAAATTATAAATATTTATCTTCTATTAGAAAGTATATATACTTTCTGACCTTTACAGGTTATTTTCGGGGCAAAATATTTTTATTTTTCAGAGTTTGGAGGGTACCTGTGAAACAAAAATTTTCCAATCAAGGTGACTCAATTTGGATGTTAACTAACAAAGGCTCAAATACGTAGCAAATTCAAAACAGGTGCAGCCTAAAGATAACTCATTACTCTAAGCCGATATTTCCCCATAATAGTTCTTGGTATCATTTCATGTCCCTTTCTGTAATTCCAAACCTTTCTATGTAATCTGTCTATAATTAATCTACCTCAGTTACTATCCAGAAAAATTAATTTTGTTATTAATATCTCAATCTGTGACTCTATCCCTACAGTTAAAAACCTAGCTGTAAGTCGCAACATGTGACTTTTTTTTTTGGCAACAGCCAGTTCAGGAAAGCCTCCTACCACTAGGAGGAAAAAAAATGAGTCATGCCAGGAGACCACAAATGGTACTTCACAAAATCATGGTAGGTTTGGATGCAAAAGGCTGGGGTTTTCAAAGTACAATTTTGTACACATAATACAGAATACATTTGGTTAGGTAAACAAGATTTTAATTGTATGACTCAGAAAAATAATAAAAATCCTGATAGATAAGATTTTAAATTATTTCAATTAATCATGCCTTTACATCTTTCTAACAACTAAAATAATCATGAAACCCTCACTGAAACGTTTTGTCTTGTATTTTTTTTTTTTAATTGCAATTCTTTTGAAAATATGCTCAACTATTCCAAAGTGAAAACCACAAATACGCATACAGAATATAAATGCTTCAACTGGTTTGATGAAAGTTCCATCAGGAAAATCTCAAACTAATTCCAAAATAATTAAATATCCTACAAGCTTATTCAAAATTCCACAGTGAAAATGAGCAGCCTTTGTCCTAACTCCTATGACATTATTTTGATCAATGTTAGTCACAGACTGGCAAATTTGTGAAAAGAACATTCCTTTGATATCAATTTAAGTTTTAAAGGAATGTAAAATCATGGGAGACTTCACAACTTTTCTAGCCAGTCAGCTTCAATGACACAAGGTGATTCAATAGGTATGATTAACACATTATTTTCAAAGTAACTGAAAAAACCCTGGTTTAAGAATGTATTTTTGGCTTTAGGTATTTTTTTGGTAAGGGAAAAAGGGAACAGATGAAGTAGATTAGCAGGGGACCAGGTCTTATTTTCATGATCCTGTAAATCCAACCCTCCTAGACTTACTTTCTCTACTCTAAAATGGCTACCACCTTGGTCTACTAGGCACAAGAAAAAATGTTCAGCAGCAGATCAAAGGCAACCCTGGTTATGTTGACAGTGTATGCCTTCCTCCTCTACAACATATTTCTTAAGATTCCTTTACTGATCAGAACAAATGACCATTAAATAAATATGCAAAAGTTGGTCAATAACAATATGAGGGCAACCAATATAGCCCAGATTAGGTCATCTTTCCTGCAAGTTTTAACTAGGAAAAGGTAACATCCTTCACAGACTAAAATCAAACAGAAGAACTGGAAACGATTGTCTAGTAAAGGAGACACAAACGTGGGAACCACAACCACCCCAAGACATGAGTATAAAGATTTTTTAGTAACTCAAAGGAATGGCTTAACTATTATACGGGTTAGCAAAAATCAAGCTTCTGTTCATTATTAATCTTTCTCAAAGGCATTCTATAAATAACACTCAGTGCCCCAAAACCTATTTTTAATATGAACATATGTTCAATTATTCTGACAAACACTGTTTACATATTAAACTCAGACCATTTCCTATCCACTCTGAAACCATTCTGTAACACTCTTGCTCTAGAAAACACTTACCGTGAAAACACATTTTCGCGTTCAAAAATGAAAACAATGCTTTAATTTTGTGCATATATATATTTATATAGCTACTAAATAGATTAACTTCCAATCTGTTGAATGTCTGCAGAAACATGGCATGATCTTACCTCTCATCCTCGCCATCCACCAGGGGTGTCGTCAGCGGTAGCACCTTCAACGGGAAAAGAGAAGCAGAGGCTGCTAGGCTGCTGCTACTCCCATCTGAAACTGCTGACATTCCCCCACTGTCACCACTGATAGTCTGAGGTAAGCCAACTAAGGAGGGTTCCACTGGGCGCCTGGCATCTTCAATTTGGCTTCCAATTGCCTGAGCTAATGATTGTGCAGAGAACTGAGCAGAACTCGGTGGTATTTGTTGTGCCAAGGGCAAATTTATATTAGTTGCTATCAAGGGAGGTTGACTAACACTCTGAACCAAATTACCATTTTGGGTGACAGGGGTTTGTGCTATATTCTGCGGTGGAACCAAGCTTGCTGGGGCAGAAGACATTGCGGAAGGAACAGTTGAGCTAACCTGATTCGTAACAGAAATACTACTAGCAGAGGGCAAAGGACTAACTGCGGGCAATTGCTGTGGAACAACTCCTTGAGCTACCGATTCTACTCCTTGTGGCTGGGGAGGCACAGTTAACAAGGTACTTTGGGGTGCAATAACCAATTGTTGAGGAAGGCTTGAAGCACTAGCTTGAACTCCCTGATGAAGAATCCCAGTTTGAGCAGGTGGAACTACTTGTGAAGACGGAGGAGCACCTTGCTGAATAACTGAAGGTGTGACTTGAGTAGAGGGCTTCTGCACTGCAGTAGGTACATTCGCCTGCTGACCAATATTTGCAATCTGACCACTAGTAGGTACAGCAGCCACTGCTGTCTGAGCCTGGCCAGTGGGCTGGGCAGATGGCCCTGCAGGCTGTGCTTGGACTAGAGTGGACTGCACTGGCAGCTGGATACCCTGCGGCTGAGCCACAGGAATCACTGCTGCTCCTGCTCCCACTGCTGCAGAAGCGGACTGTCCGGAGGACACTGCCGTCTGAAGAATCGGCTGCTGCTGTACATGTATATACTCTGAAGGAGGATTCTGAGTCACTGATTTCCCATGGCCTGGGGCCATGTGTGCAGAAACAGCCGGTTGCTGTTGTCCATATTGTAACTGTTGAGGTGGTGCCCCCGGAAGGGGAGTTTGCACTGGAGGAGTGCTCTGAGAATACGGCAGGTGGGGCTGAGCCAAACTGGACATGGAAGGCTGCTGACCTAAAGCTGAAGTCACACCAACCACATTCACAGGCGATGGCTGGATACCAGTTGCAGCACTGATAGTGGCTTGCAGAGGTACCGGTTGAAGACCTTGCTTTTGCTGATAGCTCAGTTCCTGAGACTGCATCTGTGACTGGGAAACGCTCTGCGGTATACTAGCTGCTGGAATACTCTGCGGACCAGTGCTACCGAAATCCATTTGTTGAGGGGCCACACCTTGAAGAGCTGGTTGCTGCTGCTGCGCCACCATAGTCGGGGTTCCCATCTCTCCACTTCCCACACTCTCTGTGTAGTGACTCAGTGTGCTGACGCTACTGCTCACTGAACTCCCACTAGTGCTCTCCCTCTCAGAAGTCACTTCCATGGGGTTTTGTTTTACAGTCTCCACCACTTTATTTATCACACCTTCTGTAGCAGGTACAGCACTTTCTTTTTCATAGAACTCAGTGCAAGTCCATCTACCTTTCTTAAAAGGTTCAGAACTGGTATCTAACTTCACAACTCTGAACCTTGATGTGTTAACTGCTGGTTGTTGCTGCTGACTTAAAACCGATCCCACAGTCATCCCTGTGGCTGCATTAGGGACACTGTTAACAATAGCAGAGGAAGAAACAGTACCATTGCCCATGCCACTCAAGATATTCACATTAACACCCCTGCTAGCTCCAGGTCCAACACTCACACTAGCAGCACTAGGGATACTGCTTGTATTCACATTAGCATTACCAAGCATGCTGCCTGTCACATTAGGAGTAATACTACCCACAGCAGAAATGTTAACGTTATTCACTGTACCAGTGCCGGTCACAGAACTTATACCTATACTGCCAGGAGTGCTGGGAGTGCGGATAGTAGTCATTACAGTTGCAGGTGAGCCACCGGATGATATAGCAGAAGTTGGTGCAGCTGGTATTACACTCTCAGAGCTCCCAGTTGTGCAGAGTTTTCTGGATACTGGGCTTGAGGGTGGCCCTGCAGGAATGGATGCACTGGCTACACCAGCATGGGCTGGATGGTGGTGCCCATGGTGGAGGTGGTGTCCATGATGAATGTGGTGGTGGTGATGGAGGTGGTGTGGATGGGCATTCCCATTGATCACAACATTCTGTTGTGGAAGATGTGGCAAAAGAGGCTGAGGAAGGTGAGGCTGGTTGGGAGAGACTGCCCCAGGTGTCTCCGCTTCCTGGAAGTTATTTAGAGTCTCTTCTGAGGAGCTACGTTCTGGTTCCCCTAAGTCAGTAGCCCTGGAAAGTGACACATCAAGGATCTCGGAAGAAGACAAATCTTCCGTGTGCGATTCATCCAGATCATCGTAACTCTCCGTGTCCTCTGCTATGCTGTTGTTGGAGCTGATACTGGCGGAGATCTGAGCCGGAGTAACGCTAGTTATCTGGAAGCCACTCTTCTTTTTCATTTGCGTTCCTCCTGGCGCAAGAGGCTGTGCCTGCAGCTGCGTCTGGGAAAGGAGGTTGAGGCTTTGTGGAGGCGGAGGCGGAGGCTGTGGTCCCGACGTGGAAGATGCTGCAGGAGGCGGCGGCTGGAGTAGCGACGGAGGCGGAAAATCCTCCGAAGATGTGGCATTACTCCCCACGCCGGTACCTGCTGCGCTGAGAGCAGAGGCGCTGCCACTGCCGCTGCCCCTCCGAGGGAACACAGCCGGGTGCGCCATCTTCCTCGCACTAATGTCTGCAGCGGCGGCGGCCGACTCAGGCGGCTGGTGCATTGTGTCGGGTACCGGGGGGCGGAGGAGCCGAGTGCAATTTCCTTCTGCACCGTAATCTTTGTACTGAAGAGCCGGAGAGGAAAACGGGACTGACGCTCTGCCGGGCGCGATTCCTCCTCCTCCTCAGCCGAAGGCACCGGGGCCGGTCGCTACTGCCTTCGAGGGCGAGCTTCGGGAAGGGAGGATGAACGAGGGTGAACAGGGCGGCCGGGGTCCCGAAGGGAGCCCCCTTCAGTCCTTCGCCATTCACTCTCCCCTCTACTCTCACACCCCCCCCCCCTTTATTCTGCTTCACGTGGGGTGCGGGGCAGGCGGGAGAGGAGGGGAACGGAGAGGGGAACCGAGAAATGCCCACCTCCTCCGGCCAACTCAGAAGCCACCTCAGCCCCCTCCTCCCGGCGCGGCGGCGGCGGCTCTGCAACACCCTCCCGCCTTCCCCTCGCCACCCCCGGCGCCGCCGCCGGCGAGCCCCGAGCTCAGTGCCGCTCAAACCTCCCCGCCCGGCCCCGCCGGCCCCGCCGCGCCCTCCCCCCACGCCCCGCGGACCCTTTCAAACCCCCTGGGCTCGCGGCGGCTGCTCCGGGAGGAAACGCTGGCCGCGGCTGGGGCGGCGAGGCTCGGAGCGGGGCGGCGGCGGGGCGCCCGGTACGGTGAGCCCGGCAACGAGGCGCGGGCGGGCGCGCAGAGACGCCGGGTCCTCGCGGAGCACGGCCGGGTCGCGGCGGCGGCGGTGGCAGCGGGAGCCCAGGGACCGCTCCATCACTGGCAGCCATGGAGCCCGAGCATTTTCCTCCCTCAGGGCAGGCGCCTCGGCTCGGCACACGTCCTCGGGGAGGAAGGGGCCGGCGCCCGAGGCTCCCCGGAGGGCGGCGGGACGTGCGCTGGAGCGGAGGGCTGTGCGCCTCGCTTGTCGTCGTCTCCGCAGCCGGCTCGTCCTCACCCCGCTGCTCCCGCGGCCCAGGCGGCGGCGGCGGCGGCTCCTTTCTCGGCGGCGTTGGTGGCCAGACGGGCTGGTGCAGCGACTGCAGCCGACGCCGTTCAAAGGAACGAGAGGTGGGGTTGGCCGGTGTTGGCAAACGGGGCGGGTGAGTGGGTGGGTGTTGAGGGAGGGTGTCGGGCGGGGAGGGGGCTCTGGTGGCTAACAGTGCCCTTCTCCGGCTCCCCCGACTCCCCCGTATCCCCCAGTCTCTCGCGGCATTGGGAGAGGAGGGACCAGCGCCCGAGCGCAGGAGGAGGAGGGGCGACTGCCGGCGAGAGGAGGAGGCGGTGGCGACGGGGGGAGGGGGCAAGGAAAGGGGACGGAGGAAAGATGGCGTCTGCGCATGCGCCCCAGCGCCGCAGACATAAAGCCTCGTCTGGCCGGCGAGGAGGCGGCGGGTCTTCGGGCCTTGCCGAACGCGGTCTCGACACGGAAATTGCCGAAGGCTGGCGGAGGCGCCGACGCCTGGGGTGTTGGGGGTGGGGAATTTCAGCCGAGGGAGCGGATCCGGGTCGGACTGTGGGATTCTGAGTGGGGGTGGGGCAGGCTGAGGGGCGCGGGCCGCGCGCGCCAGGTTAGGCGTGTCCGCTCTTTTCTCGCGCGCGGCGGGCGCGCGGGCGCGCGGCAGAGGAGGGGGCGCCGCGGCGAGGGGCGAGGCCCGCGGAGGGTGCTGGAGCCCCGGTCTCGGGTGTGCGCGCCCTGGGTGGTGTCCCCGCCTGCGGAATGGGTAATGAGGCTTTTCTCCGCAGCAACAGCATCACGAGTTGAGTTCCCAGGAGCCCGCCGCCGCCGTCACGAAATGAGTCAGGCTTTCTTCTGGGCCCGCGGCGGAGCCCTGCTCTTCTTGCCGCACCTGGGCTCGCCCCGGGCCGGTCCTGCCCTTGTCCCCTCGGGAGACACCACAGCGCCGGGAGTTGCGGCGTCCGCGCAGGGCCGGTGGCTCCCGGCGATAGGTGTTGCCTTTTGTGCAGTGAAAAAAAAGGAAGAAAAGTGGCTGCCATGCGGTCCCCTCAGCCTTCGACGGCCAAGGGCGAGCCTGCCGGGCAGATGTTGCAGATGTTGGCAGTTAACTACCTAAGGTCCACGGGGTAGACTCTTGTCTAGAGGGAGTGGTTGTGCCCTCCTGACCTGGAGGGAAGCAGCCCAGCCCAGTGAACTGACCTCAACAGGTGGAGCTTGTTCTCAGCCTTAGTGCCTTTTCGTTTAATTGTCCAGGTTGTGGCTTCCATGGGTTTGACTTAAAAGGCATGGTGGGAACACAAGTGGAAACGTAAATGAAGAATGCCATTTAGGGCTAGAAAAGAAAAAAAGCCATCTGAAATTCCAGTTTGGGGAGAAAAAAATACTTGCCATGGGTTCGAACGTATTTTTACAGAAGCAGAGTCAGGTTTGGCGGGAGGCAATTTACTGGAAATCGCCTGCCTGGCATTACGTGACATTTTAGCGCTAAGCATTTCTACTACTACTCGCCCTGGAATTAAAACAATTACAAAATAAGCTAAAGAACCAAGGAGAGAATTTTTTAATTTAGGTTGTTGGGGGCGTAAACGTTTATTGATTCAGGAAACCTGACGGACTCACAGATCCACAATGCTATTCAGAAGATTGTTAAAGCATAATCAATTGTCTTCTACAGGTTTTCGATAGAACACTTAGTTCAACGTGAACTTTTTCTTCATTCCATCCCTCAGAAAGTTAACAATGTCACGATTGTCTTACATTGTTGAATAGAAATGCTTCCTCAACATCCCTTGTCTACCCTGTATCAAAACTGTAATATATTGTTGCTTTATCTGCGGTCTCTCCACTCAAAAAAAAAAAAAAATTTTTTTTTTTTTTTCTCCACTAAATCCAAAAGGCCTGACTGTATTTTTGGATGTCAAATTGCTAATGGAATCTGTGTGCTAGGTACGAAGTAGGAGATTACAAATACTGAAAGTGAAGTGATAAAAGTCAAATACATTTGAAAAGATAATACTTTGCTTTATGATATTCATGAGTTTATACATGAATATACTTGCATTTTTAGATAGCTGTGGCCTTTTGGGAAACCCTGATGGTGTAGTGGTTAACTGCTATGGCTGCTAACCAAGAGCTCTGCAGTTCGAATCCACCAGGTGCTCCTTGGAAACTCCATGGGGCAGTTTTTCTCTGCCCTATAGGGTTGCTATGAGTCATAATCAACCCGAAGGCAGTGGGTTTGGGGTTTTTTTGTGTTTTTTTTTTTTTCCCCCTATGGCCTTTTGTGTATTTTACAAAAATAATCATTTCTTTTTTAATCTGCCAGCAGCTTTTGTTGGGAGTGATATGCCTGGCTACTGGCTGCCATTCATTGTCAAAATGCAAATCTGACAAGCTTTTTCAACAGTTTTTGAAAGGAAAATAGAAACTATCCTCACCAGTTGAATGTAGATGGGCAGAATGCAGTCTCTTCGGACTACAGTGTGAGAGGAAGAAAATGCTCTTGATCTCTCAAAATGTTGTCTCAGGTCAAAGTTTTAAACTACCCCAAACAGCAGCTCCCTAGGCCACCTAAATGCCCGCTAGGATTGTGCTGGTATGGTTTGAAGAAGAAGAAACACGTAAAATATGTTAAAATCTCACCCAAAGTTGAAGAATGAATAAGTTGTTGAGACAATCCTGTAGAAGATGATACTTAATTCTAATAACCATTAACAAACAGTATTGCGGATTTGTCTATTTTGTTGGGAGAGGGGTGTTAGTTCTTTCAAAAATTTTTTCATTTTGTTTTACTTTTCCAGGACATAAGAAAACATTGTTTTTCAAATGTATTTAATTTTTTGTCTGCCATATCATTTTCAAACCTCTTTTTGGGCTGCATCAGGTCCCACTAAGATATAAAGCGTAACTGTGCAATTAAGGAAATAGGACCTTGAACAATGTGCCTCTCTCTCGTTCTCACTCTCTCCAGTTGCCAACGTTTCAATGACCAGCAATACGTGAACACAAATACATCAAAATAAGCAGAAGCACCTGAACAGCCAGGAGTTGGTATCATGTGTTACCTTGTAATAAAAAAGTCAGGGTATTTTTACGTGAATATTAAATGCCTACTGCTAAGTGTGATAAAGGAGCCCCTGAGTGGTGCACACAGTTACTGACACCAAAAGGTTGGTGGTTCAAGTTCACCCAGAGGCACCACAGATGAAAGGCCTGGCAATCTACTGAAAAAGCAGTCACTGAAAACTCTATGGAGTACAATTCTACTGTGACACATACGGGGTCACCAGGACTCAGAGTCAACTCAGCGGCAACTGGTTGTGTGTAATAAAGTCATCGAATCCTTTGAACCCCGGCTTTTAGTTGTCATTACCATTGAAAGACTGAATTTCAACTGTTAAGTTCTGAGGTCGTATCTCTGAATTACCTCTCTCTTAATTTAAGATTAGCTGTATTACAATGCTCACTTAAACCTGTTTATTGCCATATTGCAAACCAGCATGTATATTTAGCTCT
Organism: Loxodonta africana; assembly: GCF_030014295.1. Classification (NCBI taxonomy): domain Eukaryota; kingdom Metazoa; phylum Chordata; class Mammalia; order Proboscidea; family Elephantidae; genus Loxodonta; species Loxodonta africana. Next base: position 63,886,204 of record NC_087358.1, read on the forward strand.
GTTTAGTGTTTATTGTGTCATAAAATAGAAAATTTACCTATTTGCAAAAACTGCAATAAGCAGTGGTGGCACAGTGGTTAAGAGCTTGGCTGCTAACCAAAAGGTCAGCAGTTCAAATCCACCAGGCGCTCCTTGGAAACTCTATGGGGCAGTTCTACTCTGTCCTACAGGGGCGCTATGAGTCGGAATCAACTCAGGCAATGGGTTTTTTGGTTTTAATTCTCCAAAAGCAGTGCCCTGGCAGAGCAGGAAAGGAATGCTTACCCTCAGAACAGCTGTAAGTGGTAAAGATAGATACTAGAGATAAATGTGTGCAGAAATACGCCACTGTTCCAGTCTAGTAATTGTCCTGGCTAACTAGTGCTTCAGTTCTGCAGTATTGCTTATCTGTAACTTTTTAAGTGTCATCTGAAAAGAAATTTGGTCAAATTTTTAAACATGAGTTACCCACTAAACCAAAACCCACTGCCATCGAGTCAATTCCAACTCATAGCAACTTATAAACATGAAAAATCCCACATTTTTACATATAAAGAAACGTGTATAGGGATATTGCAGGATGTTGATAATCAGTTTGTTCTCTAAAGCACTCAAAGCTTAGCTTGAAACTTTTCATTCAAATATTAATGAATATAGTTTAGCTTATAGCTAGTTAATTTTTGGCAGCATTTATCAAATTTTCAGTATAAATATATTTCTGTCTAGCTAAACAGTTATATACCCTTACAGGAGAGGATGCTTGTAAAACAATAAAGTACGGACGTTTGAATTTATGGTTCACGAGACATACTGGTACACAGTAGCTCTCTTAATCTCTACTCTTTGAGGGAGGAGTTATTATTCTTATTTTAGAAATAAATGATCACAGAAAAGTTAAAAAAAAAAAAAACTTGTCCAAAATTCATGCCTACATCTGGGTACCCAGGTCCTCTTAATTTCAGATTCTTTTCCTCCATAATAAGGGATTTTTCTGAAATAGCAATCTGAACTGTTGTGCGCTGTCGAGTCAATTCCAACTCATACTCTAGGAATTAGTATTTTTCAAAAATCTGTTGGAAACTAATGAGTGTTATTTTAATGCTTTTGAATGCCAAGGAAGTAATGCTGCTTACAGTAATTGCAAACAGCATTTCTTTTCTAGGGAGGGGATAAAACCCTTTTTCCCTGTCTGAACCAAAGTAAATGATATATGGTCTTCCACAGTCAGTCTTTCCTGATTTTCCCAGGGTGGTACAAACAGTTAAGTGCTCAGCTACTAGCTGAAAGGCTGGCGGTTTGAACCCACCCAGAGATGCCTCAGAAGACAAGCCTGGCAATCTGCTTCTGAAAGGTCACAACCTTGAAGACTCTATGCAGCAGTTCTACTCTGCACATATAGGGTCGTCATGAGTCAGAATTGACTCGATGGCAGCTAACAACACAAATTTGGAGGAATTTTTCACAGCTTGAGAAAATCATTTCTGACTTCTGCTACAGAACTGTGATGTGACTTTAAAAAAGAATGTGTTAAATATTTAAGTCTGTAATCAAATAGCCTTTCAAATCTCCCCAGATAATAGTTAATCTTTATTGAATGCCTTCTGTATACAACACATTGTTCTAAATGCTTTAAGTGTTTAATCCTCAAAAGCTGTATAAGGTAGGAACTCTGTTTCACAAATGAGGGAAGTGGGAGGCAGAGAGGTTGAGGTCCTACAACTTCGCAAGTAAACCAAAAACCAAACCCATTGCCATTGAGTCGATTCCAACTGATAGCGACCCTATAGGAGAGAATAGAATTGCCCCATAGAGTTTCCAAGGAGCACCTGGTAGATTTGAACTGCCAGTCTTTTGGTTAGCAGCCTTGGCTCTTAACCTTTGCAAAATGCAAATCCCAGCTGTTTAACCACTCCTTCACAGCTGCCTTCAAACATTTTAAAATCAGATTTCTGCCAGCTCTAACTCCCAAATTAAATTTCTGCAGTATACTCATGTTTTAATTTTTCTAATTAGACATCTCCAAAGAATCTATGGGCACCATTTTCTCCTCAGGCTGAGCCACTCTGAGAAAGAATGTTCATTTTAGAGATTCTACCTTGAACACATAGCAACCGGACATAAATGAACAGACCAATGAGTCTGATGATACTTCACCGATCAAAACATGTTGAATGCTTGAAGAAAGATATTAATCACACATAATTGAGAAGTGCTGTCTCAAGGTAAATGTTTTCCCGTTTTAGCAATTACCATTTACTCAACACGAGAGCCTGTAGAATAGAGAGAATAATAACCTAGTCTTTCCAACATAAGGACCAATTTGTACATCTTTTTGAATACTGAAAGTTAAAGAGCTACACACGTTTATTGTATTTATATGTATCACGATTCTAATAAGACCTCTGTCCTTCCACCATACATAAACCAAAACCAGGTCATGAAGTACAAACAAATCAATGCAACCAGTATTCCTTTGCATTTGAAGATTAGGTCCACAAACATTTAGGTATATCTCCAGTCTCAAAACTTAAGGAAAAGAGAAAGGCTGTTGAGGTCAATCCCTTTAAGAATTTTTCTCTGGCCATTCATTTTCTCCTTCTGCTCTGACTTATCCTTTAGGAGAAAAAAACTTATAAAATAGTTTTAGTGACTTATATTTAAATTGCCATTTCCAATTAATTTAACTGTAGAAGAAAAAAAGGAAATCAGTAGTCTTAAAGGCCAAAATCTTTTCTGACTATAATTCCTTTAAATGAAGTAGAAAAGAAAACCTGAAATGATGGCAAGTGAAATTGGGAGTCAGAGCACAAAATAAAATCCTGTTAATATTATGACCACAGGGAAGTTAAAGACAGCAGTACCATTTACATACAGAAGGTGTTTACAAAACCTTTCTGTATGAATGATAGAATAATTAGAGAGAAAATGATGGAATTTCAGAGAAAGCCTGAGATTGGGTCTAGGAAAAAAAGTTCGGCAAGATTTATTTGTTTCATTATGTGCAACATATACACATACTTGTCAAACTCAAAAAAAAAGTAAATATACGACTGACTCAGCCTCTTCACTGAGTTAAATATAAAGTTAATTGCAAAGATGCCAGCAAAGCTTTCCATCAAAAACTGGAAGAGAAGGTCCAGGTGCTTTCTCGCCCTAGTTATTTATGGACAGGAACGAGACCACATAGTAATGCCAAGTCAGTGGTTTAACTTTGATGTTGTGAAAGGGTGTCTAAACACTCTGTTATCTGAGCCACAGCCAACATAGAAAAATGGTTGTTAAATTACACCTATATGAATGCATATTTTGAATAAAGTGGTTTCACTCTATATTACCCCAATATTGATCCCCAATTTTTTGATAAATAAAAACAAGAGTTTTGGGGGGGGAAAAAAACCACTTTCAGTGAAAAGCATCTTGAGAAAGGAGCTGTTTTCTTTATTTTGTCAAGCATAGTAGGAACTCAATAAGTAGTTGTAAAAAATTGCTTATATCCAACGTTACGTAGTAATATTATCACAAGGACTTTTCACAAGATGTTTCTGAAGAACATTAAGTTCGGAAATCGTAGCATTAGAAAACAAGCTCATTATAAAAATTTTGACCAAGGGCATCCATGGTATAAAATTTCTTTCTCTGTTCTTTACCTGATCTCTGTAGAATTCTCCTCACCCAACCTAAGCAGCTAACAACTTGCTGACTACTCTTTTTAATGGGACATCATGCCCAAAGCATTTTTTTTTTTTTTTTTGGTAAGAAGCAACAATCAGTGAAAATGGTAAAAAGATATGAATTGAATCTGTATCTCCTTTTCTGATAGCTCTGCATTTGTTTAGAGACAGTGCATTGTGTTAAATACTGATTAGAACTGGAATCCTTAGCTTTTGTAGATTCAGGAAACACATTCCTTCCATCCTGGGCTAAGGATATAGGGAAATCCTGTGCATCTTCCAGTCAGATGAGCTCCAGAACTGTCTTCTAAGAAACGTACTTGGCATGACTATTCACAGGGATCATACAAAGCCTAAGGTAAATAGAGTAATTTCAGATATAATGTTTAAAAGTAATTAACTTACTTAGTATGTCTAAAAAACATATTAGCTGTTTACTGGTCAAAACTTCCATTTGGAAGTGCTAATATCAAATGAGGATGCTGCTATTATTTTGCATTTCTCTCCACATAAAACTTTTTTTTTCTTTTTTATTGTACTTCACATGAAGGTTTACAGAACAAACTAGTTTCTCATTAAACAGTTAGTACACATATTGTTTTATGACATTGGTTAACAACCCCGTGACACGTCAAAACTTTCCCTTCTCAGCCTTGGGTTCCCTATTACCTGCTTTCCTGTTCCCTCCTGCTATTTAGTCCTTGCACCTGCACTGGTGTGCCCCTTTAGTTTCGTTTTGTAAAAAAAAAAAAAAAATTTATGATTGTCAGTATAATAAAAAAAGCCTTCTTTTATATAACTAAAGTCAGAATAAAGAAGCTGTCTTGCTGATTATTATGTATGTGTTTTTAAAATGAAGTATATATTTTATATATTTATAAACAGTGTAAAAGTGTTCAATAAATATTTTTGACAATAATGTAGATGAATACATAATTCATGGAAAGTAGAACTTCTTTATATAACCCCTTTCTTGGGAAGAACAGGGGGATCCTGGCCCCAGAGCCTCTCAGATCTATAGGATCTTCAGAGGAGACAAATCACCACCATTTATTAAAACATTCCAGAGAATAGTCTTTGGCAATAATTTCAATGATTCTGTTCTAATAAGACATTAAACACAGCGTTCATCTTATTACTAGTTGTACCACATGAGTCACACATTTAAGACTCAAGCCTTAAGATTTTTTAAATGGCTTTCATCTACAAGTCAAGTCTGTTGAATCCCAAATAGATTTTATAATGGACACCATTTCCCATCCCTCTTTTCCCTTCCTACCTACTGCTCTATCCTACCCCTTCCGCCCCCCACTTCCCTCACCATACCTCAGAAATTGACATTACAACCATCTCCACTTTATTGAAACCCCAAAATAGTAATATTTCATTTTCTTTTCTTTGTGATAATTGTGCAGCAGCACTCAACTAATAACACCATTTGCTAGTCTGTTCATCCTAAATGCACAAGGAGTTATATGTCACGAGTAGTACTGCTACAAAAACATAGGAGATAAAAACAAAAGAATAGTCTATTACTTTAAAAACAGAACATTCAATATTTCACAAATACATAATATTAGCAACCATGGCTGATCTGATCTGAGACATATTGCAGATATTTTTCACTTTATTAGGTTAAAATATTCTGCAATATTTCTACATATGGTTTTCTCTAAAAACTAAGTAGTCATATACGTCTGGTTATTTCTACTTAACGTAGTTTTTAGGGGGAACCATATGTAGAAATATTGCAGAATACTTTAACCTAATAGAGTGAAAAATATCTGCAATATGTCTCAGATCAGATCAACTGTGGTTTGTGGGTTGCTATGTTATTAACGTCCCCATGTGTCTGTCAGTTCATCGTATTGTGGGGGCTTGTGTGTTGCTATGATGCTGGAAGCTATGCCACCAGTATTCAAATACCAGCAGGGTCACCCATGGTGGGAAGGTTTCAGCTGAGCTTCCAGACTGAGAAAGACTAGGAAGAAGGATCTGGTGGTCTACTTCTGAAAAAAATTAGCCTCATGAATAGCAGCAGAACTTAGTCTGACATAGTGCCAGAAGGGGACCCCCTCAGGTTGGAAGACACTCAAAATATGAATTGGGAAGAGCTGCCTCCTCAAAGAAGAGTTGATATATATGGAGTCAAGCTTTCAGGACCTTCATTTGCTGATGTTGCGTGACTCAAAATGAGAATAAACAGCTGCAAACATCCATTAAAAATCAGAATGTGGAAAGTGTGAAGTAGGAATCTAAGAAAATTGGAAATCATCAAAAAGGAAATGAAACACATAAACATCGATGCCCTAGGCATTAGTTAGCTGAAATGGACTGGTATTGGTCATTTTGAATCAGACCATCATATGGTTTACTATGCCAGAAATGGTAAATTGAAGAGGAATGGTGTTACATTCATTGTCAAAAAGAACATTTCAAGATCATTCCTGAAGTACAGTGCTGTTAGTGATAGGATAATACCCATACACCTGCAAGGAAGGCCAGTTAATATGATTATTATTCAAATTTACGCACCAACTACTAAGGCCAAAGATGAAAAAACTGAAGATTTTTACCAACATCTGCAGGCTGAAACTGATCAAACATGCAATCAGGGTGCATTGATAATTACTGGTGCAAAAGTTGGAAACAAAAAAGAAGGACCGGTAGTTGGTGATAGAAACGATGCCAGAGATCACATGAAAGAATTTTGCAAGGCCAATGACTTCTTCATTACAAATACCTTTTCTCAATAACATGAACAGCTGCTATACATGTGAACCTCACCAGATGGAATACACAGGAATCAAATCTACTGCACCTGTGGAAAGAGACAATGGAAAAGCTCAATATCATCAGTCAGAACAATGCAAGGGCTAACTTCAGAACAGACCATCAATTGCTCATATGTAAGTTCAAGTTGAAACTGAAGAAAATTAGAATGAGTCCAAGAAAGCCAAAGTACAACCTTGAGTATATTCCACCTGAATTTAGAGAACATCCCAGGAACAGATTTGACCCATTGAACACTAATGGCTGACGACCAGACACGTTGTGGAATGACATCAAGGATGTCATACAAGAAGAAAGCAAGAGGTTGTTAAAAAGACAGGAAAGAAATAAATGTCAGAAGAGACTCTGAAACTTGCCCTTGAACGTCGAGTAGCTAAAGGGAACCTAAGAAATGAAGTCAAAGAGCTAAACAGAAGATTTCAAAGGGTGACTGAAGAAGATAAAGTATTATAATGACATGTACAAAGACCTGGATTTAGAAAACTAAAAGAGAGGAACATGCTCAGCATTTCTCAAGCTGAAAGAACTGAAGAAAAAACTTCAAGCCTCAAGTTGCAATAATGAAAGATTCTATGGACAAAATACTGAACGATGCATGAAGCATCAAAAGAAGATGGAAGGGATACCCAGAGTCACTGTACCAAAAAGAATTGGTCAACATTCAACCATTTTAGGAGGTAGCATAAGATTAAGATCCGATGGTACTGAAAGAAGTCCAAGCTGCACTGAAGATGCTGGGAAAAAACAAGGCTTCATGAATTGATGGAATACCAATTGAGATGTTTCAATAAACGGATGCTGTGCTGGTAGTGCTAACTCATCTATGCCAAGAAATTTGGAAGACAGCTACGTGGCCATCTGACTAGAAGAGATCCATACTTACAGCAATTCCAAAGAAAGGTGATCCCACCAAATTCTGAAATTATCGAACAATATCATTAATATCACACACAAGTAAAATTTTGCTGAAGATTACTCAAAAGCAGTTGCAGCAGTGTATTGACAGGAAACTGCCAGAAATTCAAGCCAAATTCAGAAGAGGCTGTGGAACAAGGGGTATCATTGCTGATGTCAGATGGATCCTGGCTGAAAGCACAGAATATCAGAAACATGTTTACCTGTGTTTTATTGACTTTGCAAAGGCACTTGACTGTGTGAATCGTAACAAATTATGGATAACATTGCAAAGAATGGGAATTCCAGAAAGCTTAATTGTGCTCATGAGGAACCTGTACATAGATCAAGAGGCAGTTGTTCGAACAGAGCAAGGGGATACTGCGTGGTTTAAAGTCAGAAAAGGTATATTTCAGGGTTGTACCCTTTCACCATACCTATTCAATCTGTATGCTGGACAAATAATCTGAGAAACTGGACTATATGAAGAGGAACGGGGCATCAGGATTGGAGAAAGACTTACTAACAACCTGGATTATGCAGATGACACATCCTTCCTTGCTGAAAGCGAAGAGGACTTGAAGCACTTACTGATGATCAAGGACCACAGCCTTCAGTGTGGATTACACCTCAACATAAAAAAAATAAAACAAAAATCCTCACAACAGTACCAATAAGCAACATCATGATAAACATCGAAAAGACTGAAGTTGTCAGGGATGTCATTTTACTTGGATTCACAATTTATGCCCATGGAAGCAGCAGTCAAGAAATCAAACAACACATTGCATTGGGCAAATCTGCTGCAAAAATGCTAAAAAGCAAAGATGTCACTTTAAGGACCAAGATGTACCTGACCCAAGCCATGGTATTTTCAATCGCCTCATATGTGTGGGAAACCTGGGCAATGAATAAGGAAGACCAAAGAAGAACTGACGCCTTTGAATACTGAATAATGTTGATGAAGAGTATTGAATATACCATGGACTGTCAAAAGAATGAACAAATCTGTCTTGGAAGAAGTACAACCAGAATGCTCATGAGAAGCAAGAATGGCGAGACTTCGTATCACATACTTTGGACATGCTATCAGGAGGGATCAGTCCCTGGAGAAAGACATCATGCTTGGTAAAGTAGAGAGAGGGTCAGCAAAAAAAAAGGGAGACCCTTAAGAAAGTGGTTTGACACAGTGGCTGCAACAGTGGGCTCAAGCATACCAACAATCATGAGGATGGCACAGGAGTAGGCAGTGTTTTGTTCTGTTGTACCTAGGGTCACTATGAGTGGGAACCAACTCAATGGCACCGAACAACAACATGTTGTTAACAAGGAGCCATGGTGGTGCAATGATTAAGTTCTTCGTTGCTAACCAAAAGTTTGGTGGTTCCAACGTACCAGCCACTCCTTGGAAGAAAGATGTGGCAATCTGTATCTGTAGAGATTAAAATAAAAAACCAAACCTGTTGCTGTCTAGTGATTCTGACTCATAGTGACCCTATAGGACAGAGCAGAACTGCCCCATAGGGTTTCCAAGGCGGTAATGTTTACGGAAGCAGACTGCCACGTCTTTCTCCCATACAGCAGCTGGTGGGTTCAAACCACTGGCTCCAGTTAGTAGCCAAGTCTTAATCATTGCACCATCAGGGCTCTTTCCATAAGGATTACATCCTTGCAAACCCTATGGGGCAGTTCTACTCTGTCCTGTAGGGTAGCTATGAGTTATTAAGGTATAAACCAAACCCGTTGCCCTATAGGGTTTGCAAGGAGCAGCTGGTGGATTCAAACTGCTCTGCTCTTAACCACTATGCTACCAGGGTTCCTTGTTAAGGTATACCAAAAAAAAAAAAAAAAAATCCACTGCCGTCGAGTCAATTCTGACTCATAGCGACCCTATAGGACAGAGTAGAACTGCTCCATAGAGTTTCCAAGGAGCGCCTGGTGGATTTGAACTGCTGACCTCTTGGTTAGCAGCTGTAGCCCCTAACCACTACGCTACCAGGGTACAATGGGAAATGTGTAGTTTAGTTCTCCATAGACCAGCTAGGAACTTGAAAGATAAGATTGAACCAACTTCTGGTGTCATTAATTAAATATCTTCTATCTGTTCTTCAGGAGACAAAATTGCCAGTGCAGTGGTTTTCTATACACCAATTAGGGCGCCCCATCCCCTCTCCCTGCTCAAAGATGTCATGGATTGAATCGTGTCCCCCAGGAATGTCTGTCAACTTGGCTCAGTCATGATTCCCCTGTGTGATTGTCTACCATTTTGTCATCTGATGTAATTTCCCTTTGTGTTGTGGATCCTATCACCATGATGTAATAAGATGGGTTAGTGACAGCTGTATTGATGAGGTCTTCAAGATTGGATAGTGTCTTAAAGCCAATCTCTTTTGAGATATAGAAGAGAGAGGTAAGCAGTGAGACACGGGAACCTCATACCACCAAGAAAGCAGTGCTGGGAGCAGAGTGCGTCCTTTGAACCTGAGGTTCCTGCACTTAGATGCTCCCAGACCAAGGAAGACTAATGACAAGGACCTTTCTCCAGAGCCAACAGAGAGAGAAAGCTTTCCTCTCCAGATGATGACCTGAATCTGGACTTCTAGCCTACTGGACTGTGAGAGAATAAATTTCTCTTTGTTAAAGCCATCCACTTGTGTTTCTGTTATTGCAGCACTAGATAACTAAGACAGATGACCAACCTTATCGTAAACCGAGGACAAATAGAATAACAATTGTGTTCGTGTTTCACCAAAGACATTTTTCTTCTAGGTTAAAGATGACCAAAGAGTTTCAAATTGTTCCAAATGCCTTTTAATCCACCAATTACATATAGGCACAATATGGATCCTAGGAAATTAGATAAGAATAGCTTGAATGTGAGATAATGGCATCAATATAGTTTAGAAATCATGATGGCAAGGCCTCATTAACGCATACATCTGCTGGCGCATGGGCATATGGTTGGTGCCTGGTACAGATGTGAGAACTGCAATTATGGCTCCTTAGTAAGATAATTGATTCTGAGTGAGTTTTGTTGATTGTTTTTAATTTTTTGTTGTTGTGGAGTTTTTCCTGCTGTTTGTGTATGTTTGTGTTTTTTAATGGCAGATGTCTTAGAGGAGAAAGTTTACCAAGAAGCTATGTTCCTGGTATAACTCAACCTAAGAACACTACTGATGAGACTAGGAAAATGCACCAAACTTAGCTACTTGTTTCTTGATAAACATCATGATAGCAAACAAACATGAATAGATTAAAAATTGTGTCCCTAACTCGTATATGGAAACCCTGGTGGCCTAGTGGTTAAGTGCTACAGCTTCTAACCAAAAGGTCTGCAGTTCAAATCTACCAGGTGCCCCTGGGAAACCCTATGGGGCAGTTCTACTCTGTCCAATAGGATCACTATGAGTCGGAATCGACTCAAAGGCAATGGGTTTTTGGTTTTTAAATTATGTATTGAGCACTTGCCAATTTTATTCCATATTCCACTATCCATATAGTGACAGAACATTACAAAGAGAAACACTAGAAAGTAGGCTTTAGCTTTAAAATAAATAATAGCAATAAATTATCAGCTCTACCTACAAAGCATTAAAAAAAAATTTTTTTTTTTTTAAATATAAGCTTGAGTTGTATTCTCAGCAAGGAACACAAGAACTATTTTAAAGGCGTAAACTTGCTTGTCCTGCTCAGGAAAGGCCCCCATTATATTGATTTGGCTCTGGCAGTCCCAAGACCAGAAGACGAGAGCCTTGAGTATGCTGCACAGGTTGAATTGCATTTTGATCAATATTCGGGTACAGCCATCATCTCTTTATCTGCATGTGAATTTCCCACGGACAGCTTGCATTTCCAGACCATCTTGACCCTATTGCCTAACACCAATTGCTGTTCCACCCCCACCTCCCACACTTTGTCAATGTGTACACACTAAAGGAAAAAAAAAAAAATAGGCAAATCCATTGAGGAGAAAAAAAAAATCTGTTAATTTAATTTAATGTCTATTATACCTTCTTTTTATACCTTACCCACTATTTGGAATAATTCCATCATTGCTTTCCTGTAATGGCGAAGATAATGAAGAATTGGTTGCTATTGTCTTAAAAATGTGTCTCTTCCCACAAACATTTCTTTAGGCCTTACCTAAACCGTAGCCCATTTTTAATGGGGAACAGAAAAGTTAGTTGTGCCAAGGTACCTCATAACAGAATATTTCTAGGAAGATTATAAACATACACTTTAGTGGACTGTATTACACTCAACCAGCATAAACCACTAGGAGTAAGGCAGATCCAAGAGGATTTTGAAGTGGTGTACAAGAGCTGTCCAGGCATCACAGTACTTTGGGATCGATTGCCACAATTTAAATTAGAATCCAATTTTTCTAAGTCTCGTCAAATATATTGTAATATTTTATAGAATTATTTAAATTTACAGAGAACAACCTCATTGTATGACATTTAACAATATAGTGAAATCTCACTAATTTAGACTGCATTGACCATCATGATCATGGACTGAAAGTAAATTTACATTTTGTATTACCTATTTTTTTTAAAAGGATCTGCATAGAAATTAAGCATACACCCCTGGCTTCCAGGGGCATTTTAAAATACTTACTGCTGCCAACACCTACCTACAAACAACACGCTGGCAGTTACCTCTAAAACTGGCCATAGTAAACACTGAATAATTATCTGCTGAAAGAATGAAAAATTTCAATTGTAGTTACAAAGCAACGTCATCTATTAATTAAGCAGCAGGTCTTCTATGATTCTCTACTAGCTTGATTCTAGTCATTGTGTGTACTTGAAAAGTGTAAGAGTATGTTTTAGAGAATCATTCTCTAAATAAGAGAATGCCATCATTAAATTTCCTGTTAATGATACTGTGACATTGCTATATCTAAATGCCACCAGGGAGTCTGAACTACTGATGCTCCCTGAATTACTGATGCTCCTCTCGATAAAAATGAGGAAAATCTAAGGATACAATGAAAAGATCCTACTGGATATTTTGCAGGTAATTCCAACAGACTTCTCTGCAAACTAAGGTGGTGTTTTTCAGCTAGTCAAAGTCTTTTAATCTATATATATGTGTGTGTATACCTTAACAGCTGAGACATAAGTTGTATGGTATAAAATTTACCTGTTTTAAGTGTACAGTTCAATGAGCTTTAGTATATTTACGGAGTTGTAGAAGCACGATCACAACCTAATTTTGGAACACTGTCATCATCCTAAAATAAAACCTTGTGCCCGTTTGCAGTCCCTCTTCATTCCCACTCCCAAACCTAGGCCTATACTAATCCCCTTTCCGTCTCTATACGTTTGCTTTTTCTGGACATTTTATACAAATGCAATTATGAAATGTGTGTGTGCACACACTCGCGTGCTTACGTGCGTGTGAGTGTATGTCTGGCTTCTTTCACTGAGTATAATCCTTTTTTGAGAGTCACCCATGTTTTGAATCTGTATTTTAAAAATTAACATGTATGGTGGTTCTGTGTGTTGTCTCCTAATCCTCTTACTTCACTTTCAAGGCAAGATTTCTGCCGTATACGATTATAAATAAAGCCATTGAGAGAATTACAAAATCATATGCACAAAACTTAAATGAACACTGCTGACAAAGAAGCCATCTTTTTATATAACTTTTATTATTTTCCAATTATAAAAATAACATGTAATTCTGAAAATAGAGAACCACAAAAAAAACTAAGATAAAATTTTAACTTTACAATAAAATAAACTGGTATTTAATATCTCAATCCTTTTGAATGTTGCATTTACTTAAACTTTTTTCTCTAATTTTGAAACCATCAGAAAAGTTGCAAGAATACTAGGGTGAATATCACACACTCTTCACCTAGATTCAGCAACTGTTAACATTTTGCCACATTTACTTGTTCTCTTTGTAGCTCTCTACATACAACACACACACACACACACAAACGAGAGTTAGTCGCAGACGCCATGACCCTTCAGCCCTAAAGACTTCAGCACAAACCTCCGAAGACTAAGAGCATTCGCCTCCGTAATCACAATACCATTATCAGGAATTTAATTGTGATTCAATGCTATCATCTAATGTAAAGTCCCTGTTTAAATGTCCCCAATTATTCCAATAATGTATTTTATAGCTTAAAAGAAATCCAAGAGCCAGTTGAGGAGAATCCATTGTATTTAGTTATCTTGTCTCTTTCGCTTTAACTTGGAATAATTCCCTAGTCTTTTTTCTTTCTTTCTTGACACAGACATTTTTGGTGGTTGCAGACGGGTTGCTTGCAGTACGTCCCTCAAGCTAGATTTGTCTGATTATTTCTTCATAGATAGATTCAGGTTAAATCTTTTTTTCTTTTTTTGGCAGGAATACTATGTAAGTGTTGTTTTATCTTCTCGTGTATAACGTCAGGGTGCTCCCAGTATTTTTTAAACATAATTATATATATATATTTTAAGTTTTGCATAATCGGTATATTATGTATAAATGTTTATGCCCTGACTTTAAAACTAGCAGTAAACCATAATTGCCCCAGGATGTGAAAATTCTTCCAAGGGATCACTTTTATTGGATGCATGATAGTCCATTAAATGATATTGTCATTTGACAAATAAATTCTCTACTATTAAGCATTTATTTCTGTATTTTACTATTATAAAAATACTATATTGAATCTTTTTAGACATTGTATTTGTCCACATATATCATTACCTTTTTTAGGATAAATTGCTGGAAGTGTGATTAGCCAGTAATATTGGGGTAAAGGGTACAAACTTTTAGATATTGCCACATTATTTTAAAGAAATGTGGTAGCCAGCCTTCAAGATGTCCCTCAAGTTCCCCGCCTACTAGTGGACCAGAAGGAGTTCACTCTGTACTTGATCCTTTGTCTGAGAGGGGGAATGCAGATCTTCGTGAAGACCTTGACTGGTAAGACAATCATTCTTGAAGTAGAACCCAGTGACACCACTGAGAATGTCAAGGCAAAGATCCAAGACGAGGAAGGCATCCCTCTTGAGAGCAGAGGTTCATCTTTGCTAGGAAACAGCTGGAATATGGACATACCCTGTCTGACTACAACATCCAGAAAGAGTCCACTCTGCACCTGGTCCTGTGCTTAAAGGGAGGTGTCTTAAGCTTTCAAGAAATTTCATTGTACTTTTCTTTCAATAAAGTTGTTGCATCCCCCTGCAAAAATGTGCAGTCCCCTTCCACATCATACCAGGATTGGTCTGTGTAACCAATAGAATACATCAGAAGTGATGGTATGTCACTTCTAAGGATAGGTTATAAAAGACACTGTGGCTTCTCTCTCTTGCATCAATTGCCCTGAGAGAAGGCAGCTGCCATGTTGTGAGGACACTCAGGCAGCCAATGGGGAAGTCCACGTGGTGAGGAACTGAAGTTTGCCAACACTCACGTGAGTGAGCTTAGAAGCAGATTCTCATGCCCTACTCAAATCATGAGGTGATTATCACCTTAGCCAATAGACTGGCTACAACTATGTGAGCTACCAGCTAAGTCATTCCCATGTTTCTGACTCAAAGAATCCTGAGGTAATAAATGTTTATTGTTTCAAGCTTCCAAATTTTGGGGTAATTTGTTACACAGCAATAAATAACTAATATAATAAAAGTGTGAATCAGTTTATACCCTTACCAAGAGAGCTTGAGTATCTGTCTTACCATGTAGAGTTGTATTCTTTTTTAAAATCATTCTAATCTCATAGGTTAAAAAATGCCATCTCTTTGTTTGAATTTATATTTTATATACCACTGGTGAGATTTAATTTTTTTCCCCAAATTTAATTGTCATTAATTTGTGTTCTGTGAATGGACTAGTCAGTTCAAGACCTTTGCCCACTTTCTATAAGACAAAAGCTTTCTTCTTATTATGTATGAACTCATTTTCCTTTTCCATATTCAATTTCCAAAATTTTCCAATATTGATTATAAATATCTTCCCAGTGTTTTAATTTGCCTTTTAATTTTGTTTGATAACAACAAAAAAATGCTTCTTTGGCATTCTAAAATTTTATATTTCTATGTAGTCACATTTGTCTATATTTATGTTTATGAATTCTTCCATTAGCTTTACGCTTAGGAAGTATTACTATGAAGAAATATAAAGCAGGATGAGGGGATTAGAGAATGACGTTGTTTGCGGGGGGGGGTATTTGTTTACATATGGTGGTCTGAAAAGGTCTTTCTAAAAAGACAAAAGATAAGCACTTGCGTTTGATCTACTGTGTGGACCAAAAAACACCCCTTTGGAAAAAACTCTCTCCCATTTAACTGATCCCTCCCCACTCTGCATTGGGTCTCAAGCCGGCTTTCCCTGGACTGTAAGTAGGACCAGTCTCTCACCCCGAGCTATCCTACTGACCTTGGAGAAGGAACAAATTAACAAACAGGGAAAAAATGATCTGCCAGATGGCCTAAGCTGGGAACTCAGGGCAGAAACAGCTCCTTTGCTTAAGGACTTTGAATGCCTTTCACCTCTGCATAGAACTATGAGGGCCCATTTCAACAGTAGAGGCCCTCATTAGCACAGTACGACAGGATGGGTATATAACTAAAGCCTAACTTCAACTGTTTCAGCTATGTAGTAGAAAGGTAGGTTCGTGACGTTTGACACTACTCTGCCTATTAAGCACAGTCCTCACCTACCCACATCAGAGGCCTGAGGACTGGTGACTTCACCCATGCTACCTAGCCACCCTCAAAAGGGATCCAAGGATAAGTGGTACCTCCCAGTCCTTACAGCCAACAGCACTGGGTGCCCATAGTCTGGCTACAAAACCCACCCACCTAGGCACACTAGGGAACAGGAACATGCTTTCCTCACAGACACTCAGGGGCAGTTATCAGTCCCCTGGCTTGCTCAGCATGTGACTGCCTCATGCAGCCAGACACCTGTGCCTACACCAATCACCCCTGCTCATCTAAGACTGTAGGTGAGAGCCTGCACCACACACTTGGTGACAGGCTACCAGGATACCTGAGCTGAATCCATACAAGAAAAGTAAACAGACTTCTGGGCTCATATACTTAGTACCTGCTCTAATCACCTGGTGACAGGACGTTAGAGCTTCAAAGGCACCAATAACCAAACTAGCTCACTCAGGCAGCCTATTTGGACATACCAAAACAAAACAAAGCAAGAAGCTAGGATGCTGTAAAAAAAAAAAAAATAAGATAAATAAATACAATGACTTTTTTTCCTGATTCCTTTTTTTTTTTTTACTAAACTTCAGAAGAAATTTCCAGAACAAACTAGTTTCTCATCAAACACTTAGTACGCACATTGTTGTATGACATTGTTTAACAACCCTATGACATGTCAACACTCTCCATTCTCAACCCTGGGTTCCCTATTACCAGCTTTCCTGTTCCCTCCTGCCTTTCAGTCACTGCCCCAGGGCTGGTGCACCCCTTTAGTCTTATTTTGTTCCATGGATCTGTTCAATCTTTGGCTAAAGGGTGAACCTCAGGAGTGACCTCATTACTCAGCTGAAAGGGTGCCTAGGGGCCATAATCTCAGGGTTTCTCCAGTCACCATCAGGCCAGCAAGTCTGGTCTTTTTTTTGAGTTAGAATCTTATTCTACATTTTTCTCCAGCTCTGTCTGGGACCCTCTATTGTGATCCCTGTCAGAGAAGTCAGTGGTGGTAGCCGGGTACCACGTAGTTGTACTGGACTCAGTCTGGTGGAGACCATGGTAGATGTGGTCTGTTAGTTCTTTGGACTAATGTTTCCTTGTGTCTTTAGTTTTCTTCATTCTTCCTTGCTCCCAAAGGAGTGAGACCAGTGGAGTATCCTAGATGGCCGCTCACAGGCTTTTAAGACCCCAGATGCTACTCATCAAAGTAGAATGTAGAACATATTCTTTATACACTATGTTATGCCAATTGAGCTAGATGTTCCTCGAGACCACGGTACCCACAGCCCTCAGCCCAGCAACTCGGTCCCTCAGGGAGTCTGGATGTGTCTATGGAGCTACCATGAACTTGCATTAAGCAGGTTGTGCTAGCTTCCCCAGTATTGTGTACTGTCTTACCCTTCACAAAAGTTACCACTTATCTATTGTCTATTAAGTGTTTTTCCATCCCCACCCCTCCCCTCCCTGGTAACCATCAAAGATTGTTTTTCTATATGTAAACCTTTTCATGAGTCTTTATAGTAGTGGCCTCATACTGTATTTGTCCTTTTGTGATTGACATTTCACTCAGCATAATGTCCTTCAGATGCATCCATGTTATGAGATGCTTCGCAGATTCATCCTTGGTCTATACTGTTGCGTAATACTCCATTGTGTACATGTACCACAGTTTGTTTATCCATTCATCTGTTGATGGGCATCTAGGTTGTTTCCGACTTTTTGACATTGTGAACAATGCTGCAGTGAACATGGGTGTACGTATGTCTATTCGTGTGACAACTCTTATTTCTCTAGGATATAGTCCTAGGAGTGGGATTGCTGGATCATATGGTATTTCTATTTCTTTCTTTTTAAGGAAGCGCCATATTGTTTCCCAAAATGGTTGTATCATTTTGCATTCCCATCAGCAGTGCATAAGAGTTCTGAACTCTCCACAGACTCTCCAACAGTTGTTATTTTCTGTTTTATTGATTCATGCCAGTAATGCCAGAGTGAGATGGTATCTCATCGTGGTTTTGATTTGCATTTCTCCTGATGGCTAGAGATTGTGAGCATTTCCTCATGTGTATGTTGGCTGCTTGAATGTCTTCTTTGGTGAAGTGTCTGTTCATTCTCTCACCCATTTTTTAATTGGATTATTTATCTTTTTGTTGTAGAGGTGTTGGATTTTCTTGTAGATTTTAGAGATTAGACCTTTGTCTGATTTGTAATAGCCAAAATTTTTTCCCCAGTCTGCAGGTTCTCTTTTTACTTTTTTGGTGAAGTCTTTTGATAAACATAAGTGTTTAATTTTTAGAAGATACCAGTTATCTAGCTTATCCTCTGGAGCTTGTGTACTGTTGATTGTGGTCTGTATCCTGTTAATGCCATATATTTAGGGCCTCTAGCATTGATCATATTTTTTCTTCTATGAACTTCATAGTTTTTGGCTTTACATTTAGGTCTTTGATTCATTTTGAATTAGTTTTTGTATATGGTGTGAGGTATAGGTCTTGTTTCATTTTTTTTGCAGGTGGACATCTGGTTTTGCCAGCCCCGTTTGTTAAAAAGACTGTCTTTTCCCCACTTGGTGGACTTTGGGCCCTTGTTGAAAATCAGAGGACCATAAGTGGATGGATTTACATCTGGGTTCTCAATTCTTTTCCATTGGTCAATATATCTGTCATTGTTCCAATACCAGGCTGTTTTGACAACCGTGGCTGTATAGTAGATTCTGAGGTCAAGTAGTGCAAGTTCTCCTACTTTACTTTTCTTCTTCAATAGTGCTTTACTTATCTGGGGCTTCTTCTCTTTCTATATAAAGTTAATGATAAGTTTTTCCATCTCTTTAAAGAATGTTGTCAGTATTTGGATCGGTTTTGCATTGTATTTGTAAATCACTTTGGGTAGCATTGTCATTTTCACAATGTTGAGTCTACCTATCCATGAGCATGGTATGCTTCTCCACTTATGTAGATCTCTTGGTTTCTTGCAGTAGTGTTTTGTGGTTTTCGTTGCATAGCTCTTTTACATCCTTAGTTAGATTTTTTTCCAAGAATTTTATTATTTTAGGGGTTATTATAAATGGTATTGTTTTCCTGATTTCATCGTTCTTTTTATTGGCGTATAGGAATCCAACTGATTTTTGTATTTTTAGCTTGTATCTTGCTAATCTGCTGAATCCTTCTATTAGTTACAGTAGCCTTCTCATGGAGTCTTTTGGGTTTTCCATGTATAGTACCACATCATCCGCAAATAAGGACAGTTTCACATCTTCATTACCAATTTGGATGCCCTTTATTTCTGTTTCTTGCCTTATTGCTCTAGCTAGTATTTCCAACACAATGTTAAATAGGAGTGGTGATAAAGGGCATCCTTGTCTTGTTCCTCTTCTCAGGAGGAATGTTTTCAGCCTCTTTCCATTAAGAATAATGCTGACCATTGGTTTTGCATAGAGGTCCTTTATTATGTTGAGAAATTTCCCTTCTATACCAATTTTATTGAGAATTTTTATCAGGAATGGGTGTTGAACTTTGTCGAATGCCTTTTCTGTGTCTATTGAGATGATCATGTGATTTCTTTCCTTTTATTTATGTGGTGAATTACATTGATTGATTTTCTAATGTTGAACCATCCTTGCATACCTGGTATGAATTCTACTTGGTCATGGTGTATTGTTTTTTTTATATGATGCTGAATTCTCTTGGCTAGAATTTTGTTGAGAATTTTTGCATCTATATTCATAAGAGATAGTGGTCTGTAATTTTTTTTTTTTTTTTTTTTTTTTGTCTTTGCCCGGTTTTGGTGTCAGGGTTATGCTGGCTTCATAGAATGAATTCAGAAGTATCACTTCCTTTTCTATGTTCTGAAATAGTTTCAGTAGTGCTGTTGTACGCTCTTCACCGAATGTTTGGTAGAATTTTCCAGTGAAGCCATCTGGGCTGGGGCTTTTTTGACTGGGAGTTTTTTGTTTTTTTTTTTAATAACCTTTTCAATCTCTTCTCTTGCTATGGGTCTGTTCAGATTTTCAATGTCATTTTGTGTTAGTTTTGGTATGTAGTGTGTCTCTAGAAATTTGTCTATTTCCTCTAGGTTTTCAAATTTGTTGGAGTATAGTTTTTCATAATACTCTGTTATGATCTGTTTTGTTTTAGTTGGGTTTGTTGTAATGCCCCATATTTCATTTCTTATTTGGGTTATTCACGTTTTCTCCTGTTTTTCTTTTGTCAGTTTGGCCAGTGGTTTGTCAATTTTGTTGATCTTGTCAAAGGACCAACTTCTGATTTTGTTGATTCTTTCTGTTGTTTTTCCATTCTCTATTTCATTTATTTCTGCTCTAATCTTCATTATTTCCTTTCTTCTGGTGGCTGTGGGTTTCTTTTGCTGTTCTCTTCCTGTTTGTTCAAGTTCTGTAGCTAACGTTTTGATTTTGTCCCTTTCTTCTTTTTTGATGTGTGCATCTGTTTCTATAACTTTACCTCTGAGGACTGCCTCTGCTGTGTCCCAAAGGTTTTGGTATGATGTATTTTCATTCTCATTTGATTCTACAAATTTTTTTATTTCACATTTGATTTCTTCTATCACCCAGTAGTTTTTAAGCAGGGTGTTGTTCAGTTTCCATATAATTGATTTTTTTTTTTTTTCCTTATTCTTCCTGGTGTTAATTTCTACTTTGATGGCGTTGTGGTTAGGGGAGATACTTTGTTTTATCTCAATGTTTTGGATTTTGTTGAGGGTTGTTCTGTGGCCTAAGATGTGGTCTATTCTGGAGAACATTCCATGTGCACTGGACAAGAATGTGTACTTTGGAGCTGTCGGGTGGAGCGTTCTGTATATGTCTATGAGGTCAAGTTGGCTGATTGTGCTCTTTAGCTCTTCTGTATCCTCACTGAGTTTCTTTCTAGATGTTCTGTCTTTTACTGAGAGTAGTGTGTTGAAGTCACTTACTATTATTGTGGAACTGTCAATTTCTGTTTTCAGTACTGTTAGAGTTTGTTTTATGTATTTTGGAGCCCTGTCATTGGGTGCATAGATGTTTATTATGGTTAAGTCTTTGTGATGGACTATCCCTTTAATCTTTACGTCGTGCCCTTCTTTGTCTTTTATGGTGGATTTTGTTTTATCTAAGATTAGTATTGCCACTCCTGCTCTTTTTTGGTAGTTACTTGCTTGATATATATATTTTTTCCATCCTTTGATTTTTAATTAATTTATATCTTTCTTTCTAAGGTGTGTCTTTTGTAGACAGCATTTTCATGGATCCTGTTTTTTTATCCATTCTGTCACTCTCTGTCTCTTTATGGGTACATTTAGGCCATTTACATTCAGTGTAATTATTAATAGGTGTGAGTTTATTTCTCTCATTTTGTAGTGCTTTTTTTGTGGTTCTAACATTTCCTTTGTTCCTCCTATATCCTGTGCTGAGTTCCTTTTGTTTGTGGATTTCTTTCTCATGTCTTTTGTTTTTGTAGATTTTGTTTTTATTGAGACTTTATGTTTTTCTTCTTTATTTAAATGAGCAGGTTTGTTAACTTTCTTTATGGTTACCTTGAAATTTATCCTTATCTTCCTAGGTTTGAACCGGTCTATTATTACTCTGTTATCGCCTTGCCTCCCTCTCCATTAGAAAGTTCTATACCCACACTGTTTATTCCCTCTTTTATTGTTCTGACGTTGTTGTCATTTACAGATTAACCTCTCTGGTTACCTGTTGCAATTCTTTTGGTTTTGGATAGTCCTTGAGAGTTCATTTCATAGGTTGTTATCTGGCTGGCACAGTCTTGCATCCTAGATTCATGCCATGGTATGACGTTGTTTGTTATCAGACCAAAGGACTCCCTTTAACAATTCTTATAAGTTTGGTTTGGTTTTTATATATTCCCTTAGTTTCTGTTTATCTGGAAATGTCCTAATTTCACCATCATATTTGAATGAAAGTTTTGCAGGGTATATTATTCTTGTTTGGCAATTTCTTTCTTTCAAGGTTTTATATATGTCATCCCATTGCCTTCTTTCCTGCATGGTTTCTGCCAAATAATCAGAGCTTAGTCTTATTGTTTCTCCTTTGTATGTGACTTTTTGTTTTTCTTGAGCTGCTCTCAGGATTTTTTCTTTGTCTTAGGTTTTAGTGAGTGTGATTATGATATGCCTTGGTATTTTTCTTTTGGGTCTATCCTATATGGGGTTTGTTGAGCTTCTTGGATGGTCAGCTTTTCATCATTCATGATATTAGGGAAGTTTTTTTTGTCAGTAATTCTTCAATGATCCTCTCTGTGTTTTCCGTTTTCTCTCCCTGTTCTGGAACTCTGATCACTTGCAAATTTTTCCTTTTGATTGTATCCCACATAATCTCAGGGTTTCTTTATTTTTCTTCATTTCTTTTTCTGATTTTTCCTCAAACGGGGTTGTATCCACGTGTTTGTCTTCAGTTTCGCTAATCTTGTTTTCCATCACTTCAAACCTGCCCCTCAGCCCTTCTGTGGCACTGTCCATTTCTGAAATCTTGTTGTTTGTCTTTTGGATTTCTAATTCTTGTTTTTGTATGATTTCTAGTTTCGAATTTATTTTGCCATTTTGTTCTGTATTATTTTCCTGAGTTCTTTCATTTTTTGTTTGTATTTTCTAGGAATTTGTCTGTCTTTTGCATAAATTTGTCTATGTTTTCCTCATTTTTGTCTTGGATAGCTCTGAATATTAGAGATATTAATTACCTGTCAGGTAGTTCTAGTGCCTTTTCTTCTACTGGAAAGTTATCTGGTGTTTTATTTTAGATGCCTACTGGTACCATCCTGTCCTATTTTTTGAATATGTTTTGACATTGTCTGCTGTCTTTGGGACATTCAGTACTTATTTTCTCCATTTCTTAATTGTAGATTTGTTTGTTTTATCCTGATTTTTTGTTTTATTTGGTTATGTCTGAGGAGGCAGCCTGTGCATTCTTTGTTGTTTGCTCATCTGTAATCACGGTACTTTTCACCTCTTTGTCCCAGGGCAGGGCAGTCACTCATCTATGGTGTAGCAGGGCAGGTCCAGCTGAAGGGAAGGGGCTCGAATGGGTTGTTTTTTGTACATATTAGGGCCAACAGGGTGCGCCAGGAATTAGTGCTGGGTAGGTTTTGGTAGGCCACCCCTGTGCTGCTTGGGAGTGTAATGTTCAGTGCACAGTGCAGGTAGGCAGGAAAGAGGAGGGAGGTTGTGATGTGTGGAGCTAGTATTGGAAAGAGGAGAGACAAACAGTAGCCAAAAACAAACAAAGAAAAAATAGGGTGCTAAATGAGCTTACTGTTGGAGTGGAGAGATAAGAACCCAAGAAATGGGGAAAAGAAAAAAATAACTAGATAAAAATTTGGAAAAAAGAAAAGCCTCCAGAAGTCCTACTAATAGGGCCGTGAAGACCTGGGAAATGGCTCCCAGGCTGCACAATATAGCCTGGCTAGAGAGGGTATAAATGTAAGACAGCGTCAGGTATTCAGGAGACAGGCAAAGAGGGTAAGTATAGAGATATGAGAACTGAGAAATGAAGATAGACAGAAGGAGAAAAAGAGAAAAGAAAAAAAGAAATGCCCCCAGGGATTGCACCTACGTGGCTGTGCAGATTGGGGGAGTGGCTCCTAAGTCGTGCATGCAGCCTGGCTAGAAGGGGCTCCCAAGCCATGTAAAGGAAAAGAATACAAACAAAACAGAACAAAGGAAAAAAAAAAAAAAAGCCCCAGAGATCCCACCAGCATGGTGTCGTGGTCCGGGGTAGTGGTTCCCCAGTTGAGTGGGGCTTCACAGCCTTTCAAGAACAAGCAAAGATGACACACAGAGCCAGATGTTCGAGAGAAAGGTGGGAGAGGTGGTGGGAGGCACAGAAGAATCCAAAAGAAACAGAAACAACACCAGCTTAGAGGGCTGGCCAGTGTGGGCATGGCAAATCCAAGCAGCCTGAGGTCAAAGCAGTTGCTTTCCAACCAAGAGACTGCAGCTGGTGGGAAGCAGAGGAGGCTGAAGTGGGGAGGAAGGGGAAGAAGGACAGGGTTAGGAAAGTGTGCATCGCTTATTACCGGGTGCTCTGCCTCATGCTGGGAACTTCATGAAGCTGCTTTCTCATACTCCCTGTCAATTGATCTCTGGTGTGGGTGGGGCAAATCCAAGTGGCATGGACTCTGCACTTCCCGGCCAGCTGAGCCACCACAGCCAGCCAGGAAGCTGGGATGTAGAGCAGTGAGGAGAGGATGGGGGGTAGGAAAGCATTTATCGCTGGTTACCGGGTGCTCTGTCTCCTGCTGGGAGCTCTGTGGAGCTGCTTTCCCGTGCCTTCTGTCCGCCGATCCCTGACAGAAGTCCAAAGTGGCAGATCCATGCTGCGTTAGCTGATGGGGCCCTTCGTACATATCTCTCCTCGCTCCCTGTCCTCTGGAAGTTTCTTAATCTTTTTGGTGTTTGGCTGAATTTTTTATCTTTTCCTTTCACACTTCAGGTTCCAGGAATGATGTTTGTCTCTGTTTTACTTAGTTTTTCAGGTCTTTGCTGTGGAGGGATGGCATGGTGCTTCTGTCTATGGCGCCATGTTGGCCGGAAGTTAAATACAATAAGATATTGATGGCTTGGAGACAATAGTCAATATCAAATCACTTAAAGAGGCAGAACATGAAGGCTTCAGTGAGCTCCCAAAGCAAAGAATTAATTAATCTTCTGGATGAATAGAACTTCCTGGAACTACCAGAGGTAGAATACAAAAGATTAGTATACAAAGTTCTTCAAGAGATCAAGAAGAATATCAGGCAAAATGCAGAACAAGCTAAGGAACACACAGAAGTAGCATTAGAGGAACTTAAGAAGATTAGAGAAGAGCATAATGACAAATTTAATAGGCTGCAAGAATCCATAGAGAGACAGCAAACAGAAAATCAGAAGATTAACAATAAAATTTCAGAATTAGACAACTCAATAGAAAGTCATAGGAACAGAACTGAGGAAATGGCAGTCAGAAATCATAAGACTGAAGGTAAAGCACTTAACCCCAACACATTTGAGGAGAAATCAGATAAAAGAATTTAAAAAATAAAGAAACCCTAAGAATTATATGGGACTCTATCAAGAAGAATAACCTATGAGTGATTGCAGTACCAGAACAGGAGGGATCACAGAAAATGCAGAGAAAATTGTTGAAGTTCTGTTGGTAGAAAACTCCCCTGATATAGTGAAAGATGAGAAGATATCTATCCAAGATGCTTATCAAACCCCACACAAGGTAGATCCCAAAAGAAAGTCACCAACACATAATCAAACTTGTCAAAACCAAAGATAAAGAGAGAATTTTAAGAGTGGCTAGGGATAACAGAAAAGTCATCTACAAAAAGAGTCAATAAGACAAAGCTCGGACTACTCAGCAGAAATCATGTAAGCAAGAAGGCAATGGGATGACATATATAAAGCCTCGAAGGAAAAAAATTGCCAGCCAAGAATTTTATATCCAGCAAAACTGTCTCTCAAATATAAAGGTAAAATTAGGACATTTCCAGATAAACAGAATTTTAGGGAAATTGCAAAAACCAAACCAAAATTACAAGAAATACTACTGGGAGTCCTCTGATTAGAAAATCAATAACATCAGATAACAACCCAAGAGTAGAAAACAGGGAAGAGCAACCAGATATCAACCCAGGTAGGGAAATCACAAAAATAAATTGAAGCTAAATGCTCAAAACAGGGAAACAGAGACATCATTATGTAAAAGATGACAACATTAAATCAAAAAAGAGGAACTAAAAAGATAATGTAGTCGTAGATCTTTCATATAGAGAGGAGGTCAAGGTGATACAAAGGAATAAAATTTTGGTTTAAACTTAGAAAAATGGGGGTAAATATTAAGGTAACTGCAAAAGAAACTAACAATCCTGCATATCAAAATAAAAAGCAAGAAAAACATAAAGACTCAGCAAACACAAAAGCAAACACAATGAAAAAGAGGAAGAAACAATACATAAAGAAAAACTACTTAGCACAGAAAATTAAGTGGGGAAAAAAAGAAACTGTCAACAACACACAAAAAAGAAGACATTAAAATGACAGCACTAAACTCATATCTATCGATAATTATGTTGAATGTAAATGGACTAAATGCACCAATAAAGAGACAGAGAGTGGCAGAATGGATAAAAAAAAACACGATCCATCTACATGCTGCCTACAAGAGACACACCTTAGACTTAGAGACACAAACAAACTAAAACTCAAAGGATGGAAAAAATATATATCAAGCAAACAACCATCAAAAAAAGCAGGAGTGGCAATATTAATTTCTGACAAAGTAGACTTTAAAGTAAAATCCACCAAAAAGGATAAGGAAGAACACTACATAATGATTAAAGGGTCAATATACCAGGAAGGATATAACCATAATAAATATTTACACACCCAATGACAGGTCTCCAAAATACAGAAAACAAATTCTAACAGCATTGAAAGAAGAGATAGCTCCACATAATAGTAGGAGACTTCAACACACCACTTTTGGTGAAGGATGGAACATCCACAAAGAAGCTCAGTAAAGACACACTAAGATCTAAATGCCACAATCAACCAACCTGACCTCATGGCTGTACACAGAACGCTCCACTCAACAGCAGCCAAATATACTTTCTTTTCCAATGCATATGGAACATTCTCCAGAATAGACCACATATTAGGACATAAAGCAAGCCTTAACAGAATACAAAACATCAAAATATTACAAAGAATCATTCCTGACCATAAAGCCATAAAAGTAGAAATCAATAGCAGCAAGGAAAAAAAAAATCAAACACATGGAAACTGAACAACACTTGCTCAAAAACTACTGGGTTGTAGAAGAAATTAAGGATGGAATAAAGAAATTCACAGAATCAAATGAGAATGAAAACACTTCCTACAAGAACCTTTGGAACACAGCAAAAGCAATAATTGCAGGTCAATTTATAGCAATAAATTCACACATCCAAAAAGAAAAAAGGGCCCAAATCAAAGAATTATCCTACAACTTAAACAAATAGAAAAAGAGCAGCAGAAGAAGCCCTTGGGCACCAGAAGAAAGGAAATAATAAAAATTAGGGCAGAATTAAATGAAATAGAGAATAGAAAAACAATTGAAAGAGTTAACAAGACCAAAAGCTGGTGCTTTGATAAGATCAACAAAATCATTAAGCCATTGGCCAAACTGACAAAAGAAAAACAGGAGAGGAATCAAATAACCCAAATAAGAAATGAGATGGTGATATCACAACAGACACAACTGAAATTAAAAGAATCATGACAGAATACTGTGAAAAACTGTACTCTAACAAATTTGAAAACCTAGAGGAAATAGACAAATTTCTAGAAACATGCTACCTACCTAAACTAACACAAACAGAGAGAGAACAACTAAAAAAACTTGTAACAAAAGAAGAGATTGAAATGGTAATTTTAAAACACCCAACAACAACAACAAAAAAACCCTGGCCCTGATGGCTTCACTGGAGAATCTACCAAACTTTCAGAGAAGAGTTAACACCACTAGTACTAAAGGTATTTCAGAGCGTAGAAAAGGGTGGAATACCCCTGAACTCATTCTATGAAGCCAGCATAACCCTGATACCAAAACCAGGTAAAGATAAAAAAAAAAAAAAGAAAATTACAGTCCAATATCTCTCATGAACTTAGACGTAAAAATTCTCAACAAAATTCTAACCAATAGAATTCAACAACATGTAAAAAAAATAATAATAATTCACCATGACCAAGTGGGATTCATACCAGTTATGCAGGGATGGTTTAACATTAGAAAAACAATCAATGTAATCTACCACATAAAACAAAAGACAAGAACCACACGATCTTATCAATTCACACAAAAAAGGCATTTGGCAAAGTCCGACACTCATCGTCATGGATTGAATTATGTCCCCCCAAAAATGTGTGTTATCAACTTGGCTGGGCCATGATTCTTGATATTGTATTATTTTCCTGTATATTGTAGAGCCTCCTTCTATGATGTTAATGAGGAAGGATGGGTGGCAGTTGTGTCAGTGAGGCAGGACTCAATCTATGAGATTAGATTGTGCCTTGAGGCAATTTCTTGAGATATAAAAATAGAAGCAAGCAGAGAGATGGGGGACCTCTACCACCAAGAAAGCAGTGCTGGGAACAGGGCACGTCCTTTGGACCTGGGGTCCCTGCATAGAGAAGCTCCTAGTCTAGGAAAGATTGATGAGGAGGCCGACAGAGAAAGCCTTTCCCTGGAGCTGACACCCTGAATTTGGACTTTTAGCCTACTGTATTGTGAGAAAATAAACTTCTCTTTGTTGAAGCCATCCACTTGTGGTATTTCTGTTATAGCAGCACTAGATAACTAAGACACCCATTCATGATAAAAAAAACTCTCAGCAAAAAAGGAATAGAAGGGGAATTCTTCAACATAATGAAGGGCATTTATACAAAGCCAACAGCCAACATCATCATAAATGGAGAGAGTCTGAAAACATTCCCCTTGAGAACAAGAACCAGACAAGGATGCCCTTTATCACCACTCTCATTCAACATTGTGCTGCAGGTCATAGTGAGAGCAATTAAGCTATAAGAAGAAAGAAAGGTCATCGAAATTGGTAAGGACAAAGTAAAAGTATCTCTATTTGCTGATGATATGATCTTATACACAGAAAACCCTAAATAATCCAAAAGAAAGCTACTGGAACTAATACAAGAGTTCAGCAAAGTACCAGGATACAAGATACACATACAAAAATCATTTGGGTTCCTCTACACCAACAAAAAGAACATTGAAGAGGAAATCACCAAATCAATACCATTTACAGTAGCCCCCAAGAAGTTAAAATACTTAGGAATAAATCTAACCAGAGACGTAAAAGACCTATACAAAATATATATATATATATATATATATATATATATATATATAAGATACTACTGCAAGAAATCAAAAGAGACCTACGTAAGTTGAAAAATATACCTTGCTCATGGATAGGAAGACTCAACATTGTGAAAATGTCTATTCTGCCAAAAGCAATCTATAGCTGCAATGCAATCCTGATCCAAATTCTAATGGCATTTTTTAATGAGATGGAGAAACAAACCACCAACTTCATATGGAAAGGGAAGAGTCCCCAGGTAAGTAAAGCATTACGGAAAAAGTAGAGCAAAGTGGGAGGCTTCATACTACCTGATCTTAGATCCTATTATACTGCCACAGTAGTCAAAACAGCCTGGCACTGGTACAACAACAGATACGTAGACCAATGGAACAGAACTGAGAATCCAGATATAAATTCATCCACCTCTAAAGAGCTCATATTTGATAAAGCCCCAAAGTCTGTTAAGTGGGGAAAAGTCGGTCTCTTTAACAAATGGTGCTGGCATAACTGGATATCCATCTGCAAAAAAATGAAACAAGACCTATACCTCACACCATGCACAAAAACTAACTCAAAATGCATCAAAGACCCATATATAAAATCTAAAATGATAAAGATCATGGAAGAAAAAATAGGGACAATGCTAGGGGTCCTAATATGTGGCATAAACAGTATACAAAATATAACCAACAATGCACAAACACCAGAAGAGAAACTAGATAACTGGGAGCTCCTATAAATCAAGCACTTACTCTCATCCAAAGACTTCATCAAAAGAGTAAAAAGACAACCAACAGACTGGGGAAAAAATTTTGGCTATGACAAATTCAATCAGCATCTAATCTCTAAAATCTACAACATTCTGCAAAATCTCAACAACAAAAAGACAAATAACCCAATTAAAAAATGGGCAAAGGATATGAACAGGCACTTCACCAAAGAAGACATTCAGGTGGCTAACAGAGACATGAGGAAATGCTCATGATCATTAGCCATTACAGAAATGCAAATCAAAACTGTAATGAGATGCCGTCTCACTCCAACAAGGCTGGCATTAATCCAGAAAACACAAAATAATAAATGTTGGAGAGGTTGTGGAGATACTGAAACACTTATACACTGCTGGTGGGAATGTAAAATGTTACAACCATTTTGGAAATCGATTTGGTGCTTCCTTAAAAAGCTAGAAATAGAACTACCATAGGTTCCAGCAATCCCACTCCTTGGAATATATCCTAGAGAATTAGGAGCCCTCTCATGAATAGATATATGTACACCCATGTTCATTGCAGCACTCTTTACAGTAGCAAAAAGATGGAAACAACCAAGGTGCCTATCAATGGAGGAATGGATAAATTATGGTATATTCACACAATGGAATACTATGCAATAATAAAGAACAATGATGAATTCATGAAACATCTCATAACATGGAGGAATCCGGAAGGCATTATGCTAAGTAAAATTAGTCAGTTGCAAAAGGACAAATATTGTATGAGGCTACTAGTATAAGAACCTAGGAAAAGGTTTAAACACAGAAGAAAACATTCTTTGATGGTTACGAGTGTGAGGAGGGGTATTCGCTAATTAGGTAGTAGACAAGAATTATTTTAGGTGAAGAGAAGAACAACACACAATACAGTAAGAGCTAAGAAGTTTCCTGAACACAACCAAACACTGGGGGACAGAGGTGCAGAGGCAGGGACCTGGGGACCATGTTTTCAAGGGACACCTAGGTCAATTGGCATAAGAAAGTATATTAAGAAAACGTTCTGAATTCCACTTTGGTGAGTGGCGTCTGGGGTCTTAAAAGTTAGCAAGCAGCCATATAAGATGCATCGATTGGTCTTAACCCACCTGAAGCAAAGGAGAATGAAGAACACCAAAGACACAAGGAAAATATGAGCCTAGAGACAGAAAGGGCCACATAAGCCAGAGAGTGCATCAGCCTGAGACCGGAAGAACTAGATGGTGCCTAGCCACCACAAATGACTGCCCTAACAGGGAACACAACAGAGATTCCCTGATGGAGCAGGAGAAAAGTGGGATGCAGACCTCAAATTCTGGTAAAAGGACCAGACTTAATGGTCTGACTGAGAGTGGAGGGACCCCAGAGGTCATGGCTTCCTGACTCTCTATTAGCCCAAAACTAAAACCATTCCTGAAGCCAACTCTTCAGACAAAGATTAGACTGGATTATAAGACATAAAATAATACAGGTGAGGAGTATGCTTCTTAGCTCAAGTAGACACATGAGACTAAGTGGGCAGCTCCTGTCTGGAGGTGAGATGAGAAGGCTGAGGGGGACAGGAGCTGTCTGAATGGACACAGGAAGTACAGGGTGGAGAGGAGGAGGGTGCTGCCAAATTATAGGGATAGCAACTAGGGTCACGTAACAATGTGTGTATAAGTTTTTGTATGAGAAACTGACTTGAATTGTAAACTTTCACTTATAGTACAAAGTACAATTTTAAAAAAGTAAAAAAAAAAAAACCTCTCTAGCTCCACAGGTGGCAGGGAAAAATGGGAAAATGGAGAACCCACCCAGGTCCTGCTATGAAGAACACCCAAGCTGCTGGCTCAGGATCCACACTGCAATTTACACCCTGTCATTTGCTTATTTGTATGCATTTCACATGACGTCAAAAGACTGCGTGGAAGGTGTGAAGCATATAGGCTGTTTTGTTTTTAACCATACTCTTGTTCCGATTATTATTATTTCTGTTGTAAAAGTAATAAAGCCATGATAAAAATAGTTTTAGACAAGAAAAGGGTAAAAGTGAAAAAAAAAAATGGATAATTTCCCTTGAAATTTCCTCTTGAACCCATGAGTTACTTTTTTTTTTTTTTTAATTGTGTTTTAAGTGAACGTTTACGGAGCAAATTACTTTGTCATTAAATAATTAATACACAAATTACTTTGTGACATTGGTTGCCAACTCTGTGAAGTGTCAACACTCTCGCCTTCTCTACCCCGGTTTCCCTATTTCCATTCGTCCCACTTTCCTGTCCCTTCCTGCCTTCTTGCTTTTGCTTTTGGGCTGATGTGCCCATTTAGTTTCTTGTACATGGTTGAGGTATGAAGCCCATTCCTCATGTGTGTTACTGTTGGCACTATAAACCTGTTGCTGTCCAGTCATTTCCAACTCATAGCGACCCTATAGGACAGAGTAGATCTGCCCATAGGGTTTCCAAAGAGTGGCTAGTGAATTCGAACTGCCAACCTTTTCGGTTAGCAGCCAAACTCTTAACCACTGAGCCCTGTCTAATCTTTGGCTGAAGGGTGAGCCTCAGGAGTGACTTCAGTAATGAGTTAAAAAGGTGTCCAGGGGCCATACTCTTTGGGTTTCTCCAGTCTCTGTCAGATCAGCAAGCTTGATCTTTTTTGTGTGTGTGAATTTGAATTTTGTTCTACATTTGTCTCCCGCTCTGTCTAGGACCCTCTATTGTGATCTGTGTCAGAGCAGTTGGTGGTGGTAGCCAAGCACCATCTAGCTGTTCTGGGCTCAGTCTGGCGGAGGTTGTGGTAGTTGTGGTCCATTAACACTTTGGACTAATCTTTCCCTTGTGTCTTTGGTTTTCTTCATTCTGCTTTGCTCTAGCTGGCATGGGACCAGTAGATGTACCTTGGATGGCTGCTCAAAGGCTTTTAAGACCCCAGACGCTACTACCATAATCGGATGTAAAACATTTTCTTTATAAACTATGTTATGTCAATTGAGCTGGATGTTCCCTGAGACCATGGTCCCCAGCCCTCAGCCGAGTAATTCGGTGCCTCTGGGGAGCTCATGAGTTCTTTAGGAGACTGTTGTTTTTAGTTTGTAACTCTTGAATTCTGTTTTACAGGTAAAGAAACTGAAGTCCAGAAAAATTAAATGTCTAATTCAAAATTGTATAGCTAATTCATGGCCTGAAAATAAAGTTGCCTGACTGCTACTCCACTTTGCCTTTCCAATTTCTTCATTCGTATTCTTTCCCTACTAGAAAGCTTCTTGAAATTAAACCAACATTCTTGTTAACCTGTGTTACATCATGAATTCTGGAAATTATTAGCCCCATCTTTTATACGTTTTTTTAATACATAATATTTGCCTAAGTCTTCTGGGTGTACCTAAGCACTCAGCTACTAAATGAAAGGTTGGAAGTTCAAATCCACCTAGAGATACCTCAGAAGAAAGGCCTGGTGATCTACTTTCAAATGATCACAGCCATTAAAAATCCTATGGAGCACGATTCTGCCATGACAAACGTGGGGTCGCCATGAGTCAGAATCAACTCGACAACAACTAGCTTGTTTGTTTTTTTCCTAAATGTATTTGGGCAATTTTCTCCCTGACTTTCATGTCTAGCCAGAATTTATTCATTTCTAGCCATATCATGAGGCACAGTGCTTAGCACATATTAGGCTGCCACTAAAAAGTTGATTGAGGACATTTCTGTTTAATGAATGTTTAGAGTATTACCGGTGCCACCTATGAGCTGTGTTAAACCACAAATGACAAGTCCTGGGATGGAAGGAACCTGCCTGGCTCATCATAGCACAAGTCCCGTGGAATAGTGAGAAAGATGAAACAGACAAGAGCAAGAAACCAGAACCACTCTTGAAATAACCTGCAGTTCCATGGTCAAAAAGAGATATCTGAAATCATAAAGATGACGTCCTGATGCCTGTCAGTCACAAAAAGACAAATGCTGTATGATCTCACTTATGAGATAAGCAAATGTATAAAACCAAAATTATTAGTGGTTATCAGAGGTGGGAAGGAGGGGGAAACAGGGCTTTTTTGCTTAGGGGGCATGGAGTTTATGTTAATGTGGCAGAGAAATTTGGAGAAGGACAGCAATAATGTCTGCACAAAAGGAAGAATATAATCAAAGTCACTGAACTGTACATGTGGAAATTGTTGAATTGGTGAATGTTTGGTTGTATGTAAAAAAAATAATAACCAACTTTGATGTAACATTTGCTAGTGTGAGAAGCAGGTTTTATTGCCTCAGCTTTGTAAGTGGGGAAAGGGAACTCCAGAGAGTTTGGGTCACTTGGCCAGGTGACACAACCAGAAGTGACAATACTTGGATCGGGATGCAGCTTCTGTCTGACTCCATAGCCCACTGTCTTTCAGTAAGCCACAGTCTTCTCTCAGCACCTGTATCTTAGCACCTTCCTCCTAGCTCTCACCAGGGTCACAATGAATTTACAGGGTGAAGTCCCTCCCCAGGGGCTGTAACTGGGAAGTGGGTGACAGCTCTGAAGCAAAGGGAGGGGGTGGGAGTATCAGGATCCAATTTCCTATCAACACAAAATACTTTGTTAGAGGTAAAATACCTACTCCGTTGTTTCCATGTCCTTATGAATAACCTTTGTTTTGGGGGGGGAAGGAAGGAGAGTCTAAACCTTGGACCCACCCACCCACTGCTGTCGAGTCAATTCTGACTCATAGCGACCCTATAGGACAGACAGCTGTCCCATTAACATACTGCTTACTTTTCCTAAGTCTTGAGTAAAGCTGGTACCTGAGACTCTAACGTCAGCACCTGCAATGCCCTATTAAGACTATTACTCTTACTTACGGTTCATGAGCTGCTCTGTGCATATTTTCTCTAGGTGTCTTTAAAAAAAAGGTAAGGATTTTGTTTCTATTATTTTGTAAAATACATAAGTTAACTTTAGCAGTATAATTTCATACTACACAATATCAATTGTTTTCTTGGTTTTTAAACATTATATATTATAACTCTGCTAACAATTACCTTTTCATTATTTTATGAATTTATCAAAGTTGCATCATTGGTCTTGTACTAGTGTCTGATTTTTTTCTTTGAACATTCCCTTCATAAACTTTGTTGTTGCTATTAGCTGCCATGAGGCGGCCACCGGCTCATGGTGACCCCATGTGACTGAGCAGAACTGCTCCACAGGGTTTTCTTGACTGTAATCTTTATGGAAGCAGTTAGCCAGGCCCTTCTTCCACTAAGCCACTTTGTGGGTTTGAAACACCAGCATTTAGGTTAGCAACTGATCCCAAACAGCTGGTGTCACCCGGAGTCCTTCTCATAACCTTTAGGATTTGCAGATTACAAATTGGTCGCTTAAATGATCACTCTTCCATCTTCAATTTTTAGATTGTTCATGTTTTCCCCATTAGTTTTGCAGACTCTCCTTGATTTCTGAAGTCACTATTTAAAAAAAAAAATAGAATAGATGTGAAAGATGATTTCAAAGGATGTTTTTAAGTCATAGAGAAATGCTCACAATACAAAGTTAAGTAAAAAGAGACAAGAGACGTAAAGCAGGATTCCAAAATGTATGTACAGTGCGACCCTAACTTACAAAAAAAATTACATCTTTTATTTAGATAAGATTTTTTTTTTTTACTATACCGTTACCCTGGGTGATGAGATTATGAGTGATTTTTTAAAACACTTTCTTATAGTTTTCATGATTTCTACAGTGGGTATGCATTATCTTTTACCAGACCTAGGTCAGAGCCAAAAGCCAGAACTGAGGCCAAACGGACAATATTGCTGAAGGGCTTCTGCTGCTAGGTGTGTCTTTCCACGGGAAGATCTCCGTTGACAGCCCTGTCCTCAGGCAGTTGACTCTTACGGGCAGCCAGTAGGTCTATGTGGAGGCCAGGGGGCGCAGGAGTGTGTGGCTGGGAGGAGGAATCCAAGGGAGAGGTCTGATGGTCTGATTTCACTGAGGAGAGACCACGACTCCTTGTGTTTGTGAGCTCTCTAAGTCTGCGGTTAAAACAGTGTTATGTCATTTGGAGTGGACTGAAGATAGCATCTAAATCCAGAGGGAAACTGAATATCCAGTACCTAAACTACCCAATTCACTCTCCAGCCTTGAAGTAGGATGTTTGAGCAGTTCTGATCTTTTCATTCAGATTAATAGTATAATATCTGATATATTTCCAGTATCCCTTTGCCCCAATCTTCCCAATCATTAAGGGCCAAAAAGTTGGCAGTTTGAATCCTTCAGCTGCTCCTTGGAAACTCTAAGGGGCAGTTCTACCCTGTCCTATCGGGTCACTATGAGTCAGAATTGACTTGACAGCAATGGGTTTGGCTTTTGGTTTATATTAGTAAAGGAGTGGTGCAACGGTTATGTGCTTGGCTGCGGTTGGAGGCTAGAATCAATCCAGAGGTGCCTTGGAAGAAAGGCCTGGTGATCTACTTCTGAAAAATCAGCCATTCAAAACCCTATGGAGGACAATTCTACTCTGACACACATGGGGTCACCATGAGTTGGAATTGACTTGAAGGCAACCAACAACAACAAAAACAACAACATCTCATTCAAATACCATGAGGGTTTAGAAATAAATCTCTCCTATGCACATTGTCACTTAAAATGTGGTCCTTTATCACTAAATTATGTTGCCTTTTTAGGTTAGCGAGGCTATGTGTATATGGTTTTCATTTACCTCTGCGGGCTTTATCCATTATTCTTCTTTCTGGGAAATGTGACAGAGGAACTGAACTGTCTGGTCATCTTGAAAGGTTTACTTAATGACTATCCCATGTGAACATATGCCATCTTAACTAAGAAGCATGACTGATGTGACCACATAAACCCATAAGATTGAATCATTCATCAAATACTAAAGAGTCATTTCGTAGGATGACTTTTCTGGTCACTTTTTTAATAGAATAGAAACCTAGCAATTATAAGAAAAGCAAAGGACCTTTAGGATATTTTTTTATTTAAGGGTCATCTAACCATTTTGGACACGTGACACTGTGACCTTTGCGATTTTCCCCTAAGCTAAATTTTCTCTCACTGAGTGAAAATTGATGTCATTTCCCATGGCAAATAAACATAAAGAAAAGATATTTTCAAGGGACTATTTTACAAGAGCTAAGGTCCGAAGCTCAGTTCTTATTCATTGTATCATATTCCCCCAAATCCAGTCTCAGTTTCCTCAAGAATTATTGGATTAGTAGACTGAACAGCCAACCAAAGTTAAGATGATATAGTTCTGATAATACACTACTCTTATACAATCCTCTTGTCATCATGTCTAAACTGGCAATTGATTTAATTTGATACAATCTGTGACTCCACACACTAATTGCCAGAATATACACTACTGTAAAAGAATTCATATATAAGGGTGAAGATATTAGGGGCTGAGAAAATAACGAGGTAATAGTTGTTATTGTTGTTAGCTGCACCAGGTTGGCTCTGACTCATAGTGACCTTACGTATAATAAAATGAAACATTGCCTGGTCCTGCACTATCCTCACAATTGTTGATATTTTTGAGCCCATTGTTACAGCCACTGTGTCAATCCATCTACTGAGGGTCTTCCTCTTTTTTTATTGTTCCCCTTCTTTACCAAGAATGATGTCCTTCTCCAACGATTGGTCCCTCCTGATGATATGTCCAAAGTAAGCAAGATGAAGCCTCACCATCCCTGCTAAGAATCATTCTGGCTGTATTCAGGCAAGAGCTACAATATTTATAT
This sequence comes from Loxodonta africana, assembly GCF_030014295.1. Lineage (NCBI taxonomy): Eukaryota > Metazoa > Chordata > Mammalia > Proboscidea > Elephantidae > Loxodonta > Loxodonta africana. The sequence goes on from NC_087358.1 coordinate 63,923,533, forward strand.
ATACCTTCGGGTCCTCTGAATCTGTGCCCATTACACCTGATGTTTGCATTTTGCTAACAACAAGGTACCTTTTATGTATGTGAGTTGAGGAGGGAGCAAAGGATTCATGCTACTATAGGGGAGGTGAAGTAGTCTTCTGACCACCAAGATATGACCACATAAAACCAGCAGCCCAGGCAGGATTAGGTCTGGACTACAATTCAGCTTTCTGTCTTGAATCACTCACCCATCAACACAAAACTGGCGTAACTGGGTTGTTTTGCTGATCTGGGATGCACGTATGAAGAAGAGTCGTCTGTCCAAACAGTGGTATCTTACACTTAATGAGGCAGCTTAGAGTACTGCACTTTGTGGCCTACGTAAGGGCAAAGAGCCATTCTGTTCCCACGATGTGGTGAAAAAAGTTTTTTTTTTTTAGTTTAGTTAAATCACAGATGCATTGCCTTTTTTAAAAATTAAGCATTTGATTAAATCCTGTTTATTACTCTATTATGTGATGAATCTGGTATGTGAAGATGAGTTTAGATATGAGATCACTTAGGGTTCCTGAGCATGCCAGATACTGACAGCAATCCACTTCTCCATAGAGATGTTTGTTTGGTATTTAAAACATGTAACAATTTAGCATCTTTGGCAAAGTAGAAGAGTAACAGTTTCTTGTTCAACATAAATGGTGATTCTTTTTATGACAAAAAAGTAAATTAAAAACTCTGTTTTAAATCAGCTTTTTTCCAATATAAAGAGTCCAATTATTTTCTCATTTAAGCTTTGAGATTTCTTTTCTCTTTTTGGACAGTTTTCTATTTCATTTCCAGTACAGATGTCTATTGCCTTCGAGGCTTTCACAGAGAATTTAATCCTTGGCGGTGAAAAGAAAGAATACCAGGGGCAAGGTCAGAGGTGGGAGTGAGGGGAGGGATTAGCCAAGTTGAAAGAGTTTAATTTTAATTGAAAATCCATTTGTCATGCCATAGATGTGAAATTATCAAAGAAACAAAGATTTTTCATAGTTAAAACAAAGGTGAACCTCTGCTTCATAGGGAGCATGTTCTCTTTTCAGCACTCAATTTTGTAATTTCAGTCCTACAGTAGCATATCCTTGAAAAAGGATATTGCCCTCATTTTTTGAAAACCGTCTGCTACCTAAAGTCTGACTATGTTTGTTCCTAGAGATGTGTAGAGAACTTCTCAACAACATCTAGAATGAATGTTTCAAATTCCAGGAAGAGAGCATTTGATTGGCTTAGTTAGGGTCAAGCCCTCTTTCTTTGACTAGGGGAGAAAAGGGCTCCTAAATAATAGTCACATCCAATGGTATCCAAAAGGGAATCATAATTCCAGAAAGTAAATGGGGTTGCTATTAATGAAGAAAGGTGAAATGAAATCTGGGCAACTAAAACAAACAAAAAATAATAACAAAAATCAGACAAGGGTGACAAACAGGATGCTTTCTCCCTAAGATGGGGGAGAAGGCAAGGATGTCCTCTCTCACCATTTCTATTCAACACTATCCTTGAAGTCCTAGATAGTTCAATAATACAAGAAAAAGAAATAAAAGGGATATAGACTGGGGAGAAAGAAATAAAACTGTCTTTGTTTACAAGCAACATGATTGTCTAAATAGAAAGTCTCAAAGAATTGCCAAAAAAACTTCTTGGAATCAGTTACAGCAAGGTCGCAGGATACAAGATTAATATACAAAAATTAATGGCTTTTCTATATTCAAGCAATGACTAATTGGAATTTGAAATTAAAAACATGCTACCTGTCTTTGGCTGGTTTCTCTAGGGAAGCAAAACATATGAAGCATATATATAGAGAGAGAGAGATTTATATCAAGGATATGGCTCATGCAGTTGTAAAGGCTGGAAAGTCCCAAGTCCGTGGGTTAGGTGGAGGCTTCTCCTGATTCATATAACTGCAGGGGCTGGCAAACCAAAGATTGGAATTTCAGACAGCAGGCTACTGGCTCACAGGCTGTGGAGGCTGGTGAATCCCAAGATTGGCAGGTAAGCTGCTAGCTCGGGTTTCAAGAACTGGAGGTCAGATGAACAGGAGCCAGCTGCAGGATCCAGAGTGAGCAAAAGCTTGCAAGCTTTGCCAGAAAGGCCAGATATATTGGATGCAGGCCACACCCCCAAGGAAACCTCCTTTCAACTGTATGGCTGTTCATAGCAGATCTCACCATGGAGATGATTACATCATATCAGATCTCATTATGGAAGCGATTACATCATTACATAGTCACCAACCTGCATCATAACTGCTAAACCCCTGAAAATCATGGCCCAGCCAAGTTGACACACAACCTTAACCATCACACTACCATTGACACTAGCACAAAAGAAAGAAAGGAAAGAAGGAAGGAAGGAAAGAAAGAACTGACATTTGGCAAAGGAACAAAGATAGTGCAATAGGCATAAACATTAAACCTACCACAAAACTTAACTAAAAGTTGATCATATGCCTAAATGAAAATTGGAAAACTATAAAACTTCTAGAAGGAACCAAACCAAACCCATTACTGTTGAGTCGATTCCGACTCATAGTGATCCTATAGGACAGAGTAAAACTGCCCCATAGGGTTTCCAAGGCTGTAATCTTTATGGAAGCAGACTGCCACATCTTTCCCCTGCACAGCAGCTGCTGGGCTCAAACTCCCAACCTCTCAATTAGCAGTCAAGCACTTACCCACTGCACCACAGGAAATGTAGGAGAAAATCTAGGTGACCTTGAGTTTGACAGTCAGTTTTTAGATGCAACAGCAAAAGCATGATCCATTAAAGAAAAAATGGAAAAATTGGACTTCATTACAATTAAAAACTTCTGCTTTGTGAAAACCACTGTTAAGAGAATGACAAGATAAGCCATAGACTGGGAGAAAAATATTTCTAAAACATATATCTGATAAAAGACTTGTATCCAAAATATACAAACAACTCTTGAAGTTCAACAATAAGAAAAAAAAAACAACTTTGAAAAATATGCAAAAGATCTGAACAGACACCTCACTAAGGAAGATATATGAATGGCAAATAATCATGTGAAAAGAGCCTCAGTTAGTGAAAAGTGTCTTAAATAAAATAAAGCAGAATAAGAAGATTAGAAAGTGATGGGGTGTGTAGCTACTATTTTAATATAGGGTGGCTGGAGAAAATACCTCTCATGATACGACATTTGTGCAGATATTTGAAGGAAGGAATGGAAAGTCATGTCGGTGTCCAGGGGTTGAGGGTTCCAAACAGAGGGAACTGTAAGTGCAAAGGCCATGATGTGGAGCCCAATTGGTGTGCACGAAAACTAGTACAGAGCCGGTGTGGCTGGAGTGAAGTGAAATAGAAAGGATTTCTGGAATATAAAATTGGAGAAGTAGCCTGGAGCCAGATCTCACAGAATCTTGTGGACTATTGTAAAGATATTGAATTTTATTCTGTATGTGGAGAGTTTTGAGCAGTGTAATGGCATAGTTTGGCTCGTATCTTTAAAATTAAGGTTTTTAACTTCTGGTATGGTAGCCCAAGTAACTTGGACCAGCATTGCCATTGATAACAATGAACAAAGCTGGACAAACTGTAAAAAAAAAAAAATCCTTAGATGCATTAGAGAGCTAACAAGTCATGGAGAAATATACTATCAAGATTCAGAAGAAGAGGAAAACCCGCAGAAGTGCACATTGTATTTGAGGCCACTTTTCTTCAAGGGCCATTTACCAATTCAGAAAAAAAGCAAAAAAGACTGAGAGATTGATAAGCTAAGTAATACTTTTGATAGGCTTGAGCTGATCAACAAAAATGGAAATTAAAAAGGAATTGGGGATGAACCTGCTAAACCATCCATGCCTTGGGTCAATATTCAGTAGGCTATACCCTTGTAGTAAGGATAAACCAGGGGTCAACTTACTTCACAGGGACTAAATTCTAGCTTCAAATTACCTTAATAAAATTGAATTACTAGAGCCCCTTGCTGCTATAAAAGCAAATGTATATTCTCTCTGGAGCAATATAACATTATCCTAGACCTCAAATTATTTCTACAAATTTTCCTATACAATGTCTGGCACCCAAAATAGCTAAGTACACAGGAGGGACTTGACAACATGGATAAACAAAAATACGTAGACAAACAAGAAACAATAGAAATAGAATCACTGGGGCTCCATCAGGCACAGATTTAAAAAAAACTATCTTTAATATATCAAAATAATAAAAGACAAGACTGAGATCTTGACAGGGATATGAAAACTTAAAAATGAACCAGATAAAAATTATAGGATTGAAAAATACAATAACCAAAATTAATAATGCAATGAAAAGTTTAACAGCAGACTAAACAAAGGTAAAGACAGAACCGGTGAACTGGAAGGTAGAGCAGTGGCTTCATCCACAATGAAGGCTAAACAAACCCAATGAAACCTAGAGAGTGAGAAGAGGATGGAAAACACAGAATAGTTGGTAAAATAGCTAGAAGATACAGTAAGAAGGCCCAATACACGTGTAATTGAAATACCAACAGGAAAGGAAAGAGAGTGAATGGAACAGAAACTATATATATATTTGAAGAGACAATGGTTAGAAACTTTCTAAAACTTATAAAAGATATCAAGTTACAGGTTCAAGGATTCCTATCAACCTAAACAGGGTAAATAAAAGAATACCATGCCTATATAAATCATAGTAAAATTTCTCCAAAACCAAAAAAAAAAAAAAATTTTAAGATGATCTGGGGAAAAAAGAGATTACCTTCAAATCAATAAAAATTATGCTGACAGCTAGCTTCTTAATGGAATCAGTGGAAGCCAGAAGAAAATGGAATAATAAATTCAAAATTCTGAAGGAAAATAACTGCCAACTAGAATCCTATACTCAGTGAAAACATCCTTCAAGAAATAAACAAAGCAGAAATAAACATTCATGCAAACAAAAACTGAGATAATTCATCATTATCAGACTCATAGTAAAGAAAACACTAAAGGGTGTTGTTTAGACAGAAAGAAAATGATTCCAGATAGAAACCTAGAGATGCAAGAGAGAATGAAGAGCAATAAGAAGAGTAAATATGTGCATAAATCTAAATAAATATTGACTGTATAAAATAATAATGACCTGTGGGGTTTTCAATAAGTATAGAATTAAAATACAGCAAAAATGGCACATACCTCAAGAGGAGGAGAGAGTTTAAAGTTTCTAAGGCTTTTGTATTGTCTGGGAAAAGGAAAAAAGTACCAACTAATATTAGACCTTGATAATATTGTAATCTCTGCAGTAAAAGAATATATAGCTTTTTTTAAGCTAGTAGAAGGAGCCCTGGCGACCCAGTGGTTAAGAGCTCAGCTGCTAACCAAAAAGGTTGACAGTTCAAATCCATCAGCTGCTCCTTGGAAACTCTATGGGGAAGTTCTACTCTATCCTATAGGGTAGCTATAAGTAGGAATAGATTTGACGGCAATGGGTTTGGTGGTTTTTTTTGTTTGTTTTGGAAGCTAGCGGAGGGGAAAAACTGGAATAGAATTAACAGTAAGATCAATCCAAAAGAAGGCAAGAAATGATATAAGCTAGAACATAAAACAGGAATAATAAATAGAAAGCAAATATTATGGTAGGTTTAAATAAAAAGTATATCAATAATTACATTAAATGTAAGTGAACTAAATGTTGTAGTCAAAGTTTAAAAATTGTCAAACTGGATAAGAAAACAAAGTCCAACTGCTGCTTAAAGAAATAACATCTTAAATATAAGAATAGAGAAAGGCTGAAAGTAAGATGATGGAAAATGATGTACTATGCAAATATTTTAAAGGATCATTCTGCCATGAGGATAATAAATCAGAGAGAGCCTGGGCAAAGAAGACAACTTGGATGGGTGCCTGAGATTTATTTCAAGTGGGGAGTAACAGAGGCCAAGAGGTTGCAATGGTTTAGGTAAGAGACAATCAGGCTGAAACCTATAAATATAAAAACTCTACAGAAAAGGCTATATAAATATGAAAGGAAAGAATGTATTCCTAAGAATGCTAGGTGCAAGAATTAATGTCTCCTCCACTGTATTTCCCCTTTTGTTTTCTTATATTTGTGTGCTATAATTAGAATCAAACTAAGGAGAAAAGACTTCTGGAAAAAGGACAGAGGACTCATATAAAGGGACCCCATAGGATGTAGGAGACCCCATTTATAGGCCATCTCACTTCACTTATTATTCAAACCTGCCATTCATTGCAGTGGTACTCTTCCCATTAAAAAAAAAAAAAAGCTGACTTTCAACCTAAAGATAATCTTTCTGAAAGACATGCAATTTTTCAGCTTCAGAAATATTGGCTTACTTATCCTGAAATCATACTTACTCTTTAATACTTATGTTTCCTTAACCCCATCAACACAAACGTGGATACCTACAGTAAATGTTCTGCTCTCCATTGCCAATATAGGATGGAGAACACATTATGTTGGTAACATAACCAGGTGGTGGAAGGGTGAGAAGAGTAAACAAATTTTTTTATAAATTCTATTTCTTTTTCTAATCATATCTTTAGGAATATAGAATTTGCTAGTTTATGACTTCTTTATTATCTCATTTGCTACATGATCTCAAAGGGATTACATGATGCATTTTTTATTATTCTGTCATTTCTGCTGCTTACTTATCTTCCCATTCTGAACACCAAAATCTTGGTTGCAAAAACCTTTAAAATCAATTAGTTCAGGCATCTTTCTACTAAGTAATATACGAAGGCATTCTTGAGTTAGAATTTATGAAAGGGAACTAAGAGTTGAAAAGAGGAGAACTCAAATTGTGGAAGGAAGTAGGCTCATTTAACTTAAGTATGAAGACACATTATGGAAACCATAATTAGAATGTAGACATGCAAGAGCTCCAGTGAAATCCTCAATCTCCCTAATTAATTACATCAGTTGGAATATTCTTCATTAATAGTTAACAGAAAATCCTGGTTTAAACTGGCTTAAACATAAGGAGGAGGAAACCCTGGTGGCATAGTGGTTAAGTGCTACAGCTGCTAACCAAGAGGTTGGCAGTTCAAATCCGCCAGGCGCTCCTTGGAAACTCTTTGGGGCAGTTCTACTCTGCCCTGTAGGGTCGCTATGGTCGGAATTGACTCGACGGCACTGGGTTTTTTTTTCGTTAAACATAAGGAAACCTATTTGTTTCACATAAATGAAAGTCCAGAGGTAGGGGAGGCTTCAGGGTTAATCAATTTAGTAATTCAATGATGTCATCAAATTCCGAAGTTCTTTCCATCTATCTATTCTGCCATCTTCTGAGTATAGTATAGGTTCCTTGAGCTGGCTTCCTCCATGGGCTCACGGCTATTGCAATATTCCTGGCACCACATCCAGACGTGATACTACCCAATAGAGGAAGGGAGCCTATCTCTTCCTCTGCCTCCTTCAGAGGAGTGAGAAAATCTTTCCCAGCAACCTCCCCTCAGATTGTCCCTCACTGAGTCATAGGCCCACTCCTAGACCAATCTTTTGCTAGGAGGATTGGGATTACCACAATTAGCCTGGTCTGATTATCTAGTAGGTGGACTGGATAGTTGCAAGTCAACCACAGTGGCCACTATACTTAGGAACTGGTGACAGAAGAAAATGTTTCTCACCTAGTTTTGCCCATATCCTCTGTTTCCTTTACCACTTGATTGTGTGTCGTTCCTGCTTCTCCAGCACTTCAAAACTGGCCCATGCTAGGAACTTTTTTTCTGATGTAATGTCTCTACAGCATTTCAATTTTTTCATTTCTGTGTTTGCAGTTACAAAAGCTATAAATTTTAGTTGTGACTGTCTCCATCACCTTGATTTCCGTACCTACTTGCTTCTGTTCCTATTAGCTGTTAAAAAGACTTGTGAGACACTAGACTTCATGGAAGGAGCAACTCTGTTTTAATGGCTTCTCTGCTAAAACATACCTATAGCATGTGCTTTGAAAAATAAAATTCTCTTTGCTCTGTTGTGGAATTTGGAAGAAAGGATAAGTAAAACTTCAAGGATCTTCTTCAAAATCCCCCATGCCCGAATATTTCTTTCTTTCTCTTTTTTTTTTTGTATTTTGTTGTTAGGTGCTTTTCAGTTGGCTCCAACTCATAGTGACCTTACGGCTAACAGAATGAAACCTTGCCTGATCCTGTATCATCCTCACAACTGTTGGTATGTTTCAGCCCATTGTTATATCAATCCTTCTCACTTAGGGTCTCCTTTTTCACTGACCCCCTACTTTACCAAGCATGAGGTCTTTCTCCGGTGATTGGTTCCTCCTGATGACATGTCTGAAGTAAGTGAGATAAATCTGGCCATCTTAAGGAGCATTCTGGCTATACTTTCTCCAAGACAGATTTGTTCGTACTTCTGGCAGTCCATGGTATATTCCCTATTCTTCACCACCAGCCCGATTCTAATGTGCCAATTCTTTTTCAGCCTTCCTTTTTCATTGTCAAGCTTTCACAGTCATATGAGGCTACTGAAAATATCATTGCCTGGGTCCTATGCATGTTATCAAAATGACATCTTTGTTTTTCAGCAGATTCGCCCGGTGAAATATGTTGTTTGATTTCTTGACTGCTGCTTCCAGGGGCGTTGAATGCTGATCCAAGAAGAATGAAAATACCTGCCAACTTCAATTTTGTCAGCATTTAGCATGACGTTGTTTACTGATCCAGTTGTAAGTATTTTCGTTTTCTTCATGTTCAGGCGTAATCCATACTGAAGGTTGTAACTTATCTGCATCAGTAAGTGCTTCAAGTCATCACCACTAGCAAATATATTCTTTGGCCTCAATAAAATGTGGTTAAAACTTTTCAGTTGCTGCCTCATTGAGGTTTTGTTTAGCTCTTTTAGGTCCACATATGGGTGGATTTTAAAGACATTAGTTACATTTTAACTTGTCTTTTTTTTATTGTTCTTTAGGGAAAGCTTACAGAGCAAATTAGTTTCTCATTAAACAATACACATATTGTTTTGTGACACTGGTCGCCAACCTCTCCACGTGTCAACACTCTCCCCTTCTTGATCTTGGGTTCCCCATTTCCATTCGTTCAGCTTTCCTGTCCCCTCCTGCCTTCTCGTCCTTGCCCCCAGCCTGGTATGCCCATTTAGTCTTGTATACGTGGTTGAGCTACGTGTATTATTTCTTTTATAAGCCTATCTTATCTTTGTCTGAAGGGTGAACTTCAGCAGTGACTTCAGAACTGAGTTGAAAGGGTATCCGGGGACCATACTCTTAGAGTTCCTCCATTTTCTGTCAGACCAGTAAATCTGGTCTTTTTTTTTCTTGTGAGTTTGAATTTTGTTCTACATTTTTCTCCAACTCTGTCTGGGACCTTCTATTGTAATCCCCATTGCAGCAGTAGGTGGTGGTAGCTGGGCACCATTTAGCTATGCTGGACTCAATCTGGTGGAGGCTGTGGTAGTTGTGGTCCATGAATCCTTTAGTATCTTTCCCTTGTGTCTTTGTTTTTCTTCATTCTCCCTTGCTCCAGACAGCAAGGGATCAGTAGACATCTTAGATGGTTGCTCGTGAGCTTTTAAGACCCCAGGCGCTACTCACCAAAGTAGAATGTAGAACATTTTCCTTGTAAACTATGTTATGCCAATGGAGGTAGAAGTCCCCCGAGACCATGGTCCCCAGCCCTCAGCCCAGTAACTCGGTTACTAAGGGAGTTTGGATGTGTCTATGAAGCTTCTATGACTTTGCCTTGGTCAAGTTGTACTGGCTTCCCCAGTATTGTGTACCATCTTACCCTTCACCAAAGTTACCACTTATCTACTATCTATTGTTTTTCCCTCCCTACTACTTCCCTCCCTCATAACCATCAAGGATTGTTTCTTTCTGTGTGTAAATCTTTTCATTAGTTTTTATAATAGTGGTCTCATACCATATTTGTCCTTTTGTAATTGACTTATTTCACTGACCATAATGCCCTCCAGATTCATCCAGGTGGTGAGGTGTTTTGAAGATTCATCATTGTGCTCTACTGTTGTATAGTATTCCATTGTGTGTATGTACCACAGTTTGTTTATCCATTCATCTGTTGATGGACACTTAGGTTGTTTCCATCTTTTTGCTATTGTGAATAATGCTGCAGTGAACATGGGTGTGCATATATCTTTTCATGAGATGGCTCTTATTTCTGTAGGATAAAAAAAAAAAAAAACTTTTTTTTTTTTTTTTTTTTATGTTCCTAGGAGTGGGATTGCTATATCACATGTTATTTCTATTTCTAGCTTTCTAAGGAAGCACCGTATCGTTTTCCAGAACGGTTGTACCATTTTGTATTCCCACCAGCAGTCCATAACATTTCCAGTCTCCCCACAGCCTTTCCAACATTTGTTTTCATTTTTTTTTTTTTTTAATTCATGCCAGTAATGTCAGGGTAAGATAGTATCTCATTGCAGTTTTAACTTGCATTTCTCTAATGGCTAATGATCATAAACATTTCCTCATGTGTCTGTTAGCTGCCTGAATGTCTTCTTTGGTGAAGTGCCTGTTCATTTCCTTTGCCCATTTTTTAATTGGATTATCTGTCTTTTTGTTGTAGAGGTGTTGGATTTTCCTATAAATTTTAGAGATTAGACCTTTGTTGAATATGTGGTAGCCCAAAATTTCTCCCAGTCTGTAGGTTCTCTTTTTATGCTTTTGGTGAAGTCTTTTGATGAGCATGAGTGTTTAATTTTTAGAAGATTCCAGTTGTCTAGTTTTTCTGGTGTTTGTATATTTTCAGTTATGGTTTATATCCTATTTATGCTGTGTATTAGGGCCTCTAGCCTTGACCCTATTTTTTCTTCCCTGATCTTTATAGTTTTTAGTTTTATATTTAGATCTTTGATCCATTTTGATTTAGCTTTTGTGTATGGTGTGAAGTATGGGTGCTGTTTCATTTTTTTTTGCAGATAGACATCCAGTTTTGCCAGAACTATTTGTTAAAAAAGACTGTCTTTTCTCCCATTTAACAAATTTTGGGACTTTTTCAAAGGTCAGGTGACTGTAGGCAGATGGATTTACATCTGTATTCTCAATTATATTCCATTGATCAATGTGTCTGTCTTTGTACCAGTACCAGTCTGTTTCAACTACCATAGCTGTATAGTAGGTTCTGAGTTCAGGTAGTCTGAGGCCTCCTACTTTGTTCTTCTTCAATAATGCTTTATTTATCCAGGGTCTCTTTCCTTTCCGTGTAAAGTTGATCAGTTTTTCCATCTCATTAAAGGATGGTGTTGGTATTTGGGTAGGGATTACATTGTATTTATAGATTGCTTTGGGTAGAATCAGCATTTTCACAATGTTGAGTCTACCTATCCATAAATATGGTATGTTTTTCCATTTACGTAGCCCTCTTTGGTTTCTTCCAGCAATGTTTTGTAGTTTTTTTTTTTTTGTATAGGTCTTTTACATCCCTGGATAGATTTATTTCTAAGTTTTTTATTTTGGGGGGGGGGGGCTATTATAAATGGTATTGCTTTCCTGATTTCCTTTTCATAGTTCTTTTTATTGTTGTTGTTGTTAGGTGCCATTGAGTTAGTTCCAACTCATAGCAAGTTGTACATATGTATATATGTACAACAGAATGAAACACTGCCCAGTCCTGCACCATCCTCATGATCATTGTTGTACTTGAACCCATTGTTGCAGACATGTGTCAATCCATCTCCTTGAGGGTCTTCCTTTTTTTTTGCTGACCTTCCCCTTTACCAAGCATGATGTCCTTCTCCAGGGACTGGTCCATCCTGATAGCATGTCCAAAGTATGTGAGACAAAGTCTTGTCATCCTTGCTTCTAAGGAGCATTCTGGCTGTACTTCTTCCAAGACAGTTTTGTTCATTCTTTTGGCAGTCCATAGTATATTCAATATTCTCTGCCATCACCACAACTCAAAGGCATCAATTCTTTTTTGGTTTTCCTTATTCATTGTCCAGCGTCTGAGTGCATATGAGATTGAAAATACCATGGTGTGGGTCTGGTACACCTTAGTCTGTAAAGTGGCATCTTTGCTTTTTAACACTTTAAAAAAGCCTTTTACAGCAAATTTATCCAATGCAATGCATTGTGTGATTCTTGCCTGCTGCTTCCATGGGTATTGTGGATCCAAGTAAAATGAAATCCTTGATAAATTCAATCTTTCCTCCATTTATCACGATGTTGCTTATTGGTCCAGTTGTGAGGATTTTGTTTTATGTTGAGGTGTAATCCATGCTGAAAACTGTAGTCTTTGATTTTTACCAATAAGTGCTTCGAGTCCTCCTCACTTTCAGTAAGCAAGGTTGTGTCATCTCCATATCGCAGGTTGTTAATGAGACTTCCTTCAATCCAGCTTCTTAGATTATTTGCTCAACATACAGATTGAATAAACATGTCTCTTTATTGATATATAGGAATCCAACTGATTTTTGTATGTTTATTTTGTATACTGCTACTCGACTGGGACTCTGCTGAGTCTTTCTATTAGTTCCAGTAGTTTTCTCATGGAGTCTTTTGGGTTCTCTATGTATAGTATAACATTCACAAATAGGGATAGTTTTACATCTTCCTTACCAATTTGAATGCCCTTTATTTCTTTTCCTTGCCTTACTGCTCTAGCTAGGATTTCCAGCACAATGTTAAATAGGAGTGGTGATTAAGGGCATCCTTGTCTTGTTCTTGTTCTCAGGGTGAATGTTTTCAGCCTGTCTTCATTGAGAACGATGCCTGCTGTTGCTTTTGTTTAGATGCCCTTTTTTATGTTGAGGAATTTCCCTTCTATACCTATTTTATTGAGAGCTTTATCAGGAAGGAGTGCTGGACTTTATTGAATGCCTTTTTTTGCATCAATTGAGATCACCATGTGATTCTTTTGGTTTATTTATGTGGTAGATTATGTTGATTGATATTTTAATGTTGAACCATCCTTGAACACCTGGTATGAATCCAACTTGGTTGTTTTTTTGTTTTTGTTTTTTAATATGATGCTGAATTCTATTGGCTAAAATTTTGTGGAGAAGTTTTGCATCTATATTCATGAAATACATTGGTCTGTAATTTTCTTTTTTTACAGTATCTTTGCCTGGTTTTTGTATTAGGGTTATGCTGGCTTCTTAGAATGAATTTGGAAGTACTCTTTCCTTTTCTATGTTCTGAAATAGTTTGATTAGTACTGGTGTGAGCTCATCTCTGAATGTTTGGTAGAATTCTCCAGTGAAGCCATCTGGGCCAGGGCTTTTGTTGTTGTTTTTGTTGGGAGTTTTTTTTTTTTTTTCTTTTTTAATTACCTTTTCAGTCTCTTCTCTTGTTATGGATCTTCTCAGATTTTCTACCTCAGTTTATGTTAGTTTAGGTAGGTAGCGTGTTTCTTGAAATTTGTCCATTTCCTCTAGGTTTCAAATTTGTTGGAGTACAATTTTTAATAGTACTGTAATGATCCTTTTTATTTCAGTTGGTTCTTTTGTAATGTTCCTCATTTCATTTCTTTTTTGGGTTATTTGCTTCCTCTTCTGTTTTTCTTTTGTCAATTTTGCCAGTGTTTTTTTGATTTTGTTGATCCTTCCAAAGAAGCAAACTTTTAGTTTTGTTGATTCTTTCTATTGTTTTTCTATTCTCTATTTCATTTATTTCTACTCTGATCTTTATTATTTCCTTTCTTCTGATGGCTGTGGGCTTCTTTTGCTGTTCTCTTTCTATTTGTTCAAGTTGTATAGCTAACATTTTATTTTGTCCTTTTCTTCTTTTTTTGATGTGTGCATCTATTGCTGTAAATTGACCTCTCAGCGTCGCCTTTCTGTGTCTCAAAGGTTTTGGTATGATGTGTTTTCATTCTCCGTTTGGTTCTAGGGAAGTTTTGACTACATCTTTGATTTCTTCTATTACCCAATGGCTTTTAAGCAAGGTGTTGTTCAGTTTCCATGTATTTGATTTTTTTTTCTCTCTCTTCCTGTTATTAATTTCTACGTTTATGGCATTGTGATCAGAGAAGATGCTTTGTATTATCTCAGCGTTTTGGATTTTGCTGATGGTTGCTTTGTGGCCTAAGATGTGGTCTATTCTGGAGAACGTTTCCTGTGCATTGGAAAAGAATGTATGCTTTGCTGCTGTTGGCTGTAGTGTTCTATATATGTCTGTGAGGTCAGGTTGGTTGATCATGGCCTTTAGATCTTCTGTATCTTTGCTGAATTTCTTTCTAGATGTTCTATCCTTTACCGACAGTAGTGTGTTGATATCTTCTACAATTATTGTGGAACTGTAAATTTTTCTTTTCAGTGTTAGAGTTTATGTGTTTTGGAGCCGTCATTGGGTGCGTAGATATTTATTGTGGTAATGTCCTCATGGTGGATTGCTCTTTTAATCATTATATAATGTCCTTTCTTATCTTTTATGGTAGATTTTTGCCTTAAAGTCTATTTTATCTGAGATTGGTATCGATACTCCTGCTCTTTTTTGGTGCTGTTTGCTTGATATATTTTTTTCCATCCTTTGATTTTTAATATATTTATGTTTTTGTTTCTAAGGTGTGTGTCTTATAGACAGCATATTGATGGGTCATGTTTTTTATCCATTCTGTCACTCTCTGTCTCTTTACGGGTGCATTTAATCCCTTTATGTTCAGTGTGATTATCGATAGGTGTGATTTTATTGCTGTCATTTTGTAGTTTTTTTGTCTGTGCATGGTTCTGATTATTTCTTTGTTCCTCTTACTGTCCTGTGCTGAGTTCCTTTTGTTTGTGGATTTTCTTTTTGTTTCTTTCATTTTTGTAGATTTTGTGTTTACAGAGGCTTTATATTTTTTCTTCTTTATTTTGAGGAGTAGATTTGTTAACTTTCTTTGTGACTACCTTGAAATTTAACCCTATCTTCTTAAGTTTGAACCAGTCTTTTATTACCTGTTAGTACATTGACTTCCTCTCCATTTAAAAGTTCTATACCTATACCATTTATTCCTTCTTTCATTTTCTGACATTGTTGTCATTTACAGATTGACCCCTCTGGTTCCCTGTTGTAAATCTCTTAGTTTCATTTATCCTTGAGAGTTCATTACCTACACTGGTATCTGACTGATGCTGTCCTGTGTCCTGGATTCAGGTTCTTGTCTGATGTTGTGCTCTAGCAGAAGAACTCTCTTAAATAATTCTTGAAGTTTGATTTGGTTTTTACATATTCCCTTGATTCTGTTTATCTGGAAATATCCTAATTTCACCATCATATTTGAGTGAAAGCTTTGCAGGACATACTATTCTTGGTTGGCAATTTTTTTCTTTCAAGTTTTTATGTATGTCATCCTATTACCTTATTGCCTGCATGGTTTCTGCCAAGTAATCAGATCATAGTCTTCTTGTTTCCCGTTTGTATGTGACTTCTCATTTTCTTGAGCTGCTCTCAGAATTTTTTTTCTTTGGTTTTGGTGAGTGTGATTATGGTATGTCTTGGTGACTTTCTTTTGGGGTTTAACCTATATGGGGTTTGTTGAGCTTCTTGGATGGTCAGCTTTTCATCTTTCATGATATTAGGGAGGTTTTCTATCAGCAAATATTCAGTGATCCTTTCTGTGTTTTTCATTTCCTCCCCCTGTTCTGGAATTCTAATCACGTGCAAATTTTTGCTCTTGTTTGTATCCCACAATCAAGTTCTTGGGTTTCCTTCTTTTTCTTCATTCTTTTCTCTGATTTTTTCCTCAAACAAAGTGGTATCCAAGGATTTGTCTTCAGCTTCACTGATCTTGCCTTCCATTGTTTCAAAATCACTCCTAAAACCTTCTATTGCATTGTCCATTTCTGAAATCTTATTGTTTATCTTCTGGATTTCTAATTGATGTTTTTGTATGATTTCTAATTATTTATTTTGACATTTTGTTCTTGTGTTGTTTTCCACAATTCTCCCATTGTTTTTGTTGTGTTTTCCCTGATTTTATCTGTTTTCCATGATTTTCTCTATTTTTTCCTTAGTTTTGTCTATGTCTTCCTTCGTCTCTTTCCTAATCCCTTTGGAGAGCCCTGAATATTAGAGTTTTGAATTCCCTATCAGGCAGTTCCAGTGCCTTTTCTTCTACCAGAACATCATCTGATGTTTTATTTTAGTCACTTACTGAAGCCATCCTGTGCTTTTTTTTTATGTTTTGATATTGTCTGCTGTCTCCAAGACATTCAGGAATTATTTTCTTCATTATTGATGGTAGGTTTGTTTGTTTCATCCTGCTTTTTTTGTTTTATTTGGTTATGTCTGGGTGGGCGGGGTGGGTGTGTTGTTTTGCTTGCTTGTCTATGGGCACAATAGTTCTCACCACTTTGTCCAAATGAGCAGGGTTGGTTACTCAACTATGATGCAGCAGGGTAGGTCCAGGGTGGGGAAGAATGGGCAGGTGTGGGTTGTGTGTGGCACCAACTGTGGCCAGCAGGAAGGGTTTGGGGGGTAGCATGGGATGGGTTCCATGGATCCAGAGGTCTGCACAAGTGCCACTCAGGGACATGGTGCTTGATTCACGGTGTAGGGAAGCAGGAGGGGAGGGAGAGGATGTGATGTGCGGAGTTGGGGCTGTGTCTCCTGTTGGGAGATCTGTAAAGTTGCCTTCCTGTAGTCCCTGTCCAGGGTCTTTGGTGGCTGTAATCCAAGATGGTGAATCTGTGCTGTGTTAGCTGGCAGGGGACCCTGACTCTGTAGCTCTTCTTGTTCTCTGTTCTCTGTCAGTTTCTTCTTCCATTCAGTGCTTAATCTAGTTCTTTAACCATTCATTTGGTGCTTAGAATTCCAGAATTGACTTTTGTATCTGTTTTACAGGTCTTTACTACAGAGGGATGACATGGTGCTTCTGTCTACAGTGCCATGTTGGCTGTGCCTCTCATAACTTGTCTTGATAATTTATAATCCTATCAGATTATAAAATTATGTGTTTTAAGATCAAATCATAATTACTTTGTGGTCAGTCTAAGTAAATAAGCTGAAAGTGGAAAATGTTTTCTTATATTTTGTATTTTAATTTGCATCTAATATTAAGCCTATAAGAAATTAGTTAACGAGAATTTTTTTCTCCTGAGATAGAATACAATGCCTCTTGATGCCTTGAAGGTAACAGATTCCCCCAAAAGGCTTAATGGTGTGAGCTTAGGTCTGAAAAAAGGCAAAAACCAAAAATCACCAAACCCAGTGCCGTTGAGTCGATTCTGACTCATAGCGACCCTATAGGACAGAGTAGAACTGCCCCATAGAGTTTCCAAGGACCACCTGGCAGATTCAAACTGCAGGCCCTTTGGTTAGCAGCTGCAGCACTTAACCGCTATGCCACCAGGGTTTTCTAAAGAAAGGCAAAGAAGCTCTAAATTCAGATTAAGTCAGGAGAAGTTCTTTTTTATTGCTCCTTTCCACTTTTACTGTCTGTATTCATTATTCCACTTTCACTGTTCCTTTCTAGAAAGTTGGGAAAAAAAAAAAAGTTTCCTTACAGGCCCTCAGGGAGACTAGGTTTAATTAAAGTCTGAAAAGCACATTTGAAGATGAGGAATGCTAAGCCAGAAATAATTTGTGAACTGTTTTCCCCCAATTTGTGTACAACTAGTGGTTGAAAGGAGAAAAAGAAAAACGTAGAATAGGAAAACCAAAGAAAGCAGGAAAATATCAAACCTAATGCTGAGTTATTTTTTAATGCTGAGTTATCAACTAGAATCAGGAAGATGTTTCCCTAGGCAGTAGCATCAACTCTGCGGGAAGGAATGTGAGGTCTTGTCAATCGTTAGGGTGTTGTTCTGAAACCTTCAAATTAAAGATTCCTGTAGGAGATTGCTATGGAAAAACTATGTGGTCAACACATGTAATTGAGTGAGTCTGGCATTAACAAACAAACAAACATTAAAAAAAAAAAGAAAGGAAACAATTGATGTAGAGTCCATTCTGACTCATGGTGGCCCCATGTGTGTCAGAGGAGAATTGTGCCCCATAGGATTTTTAATGGCAGATTTTTTCTGAAGTAGATCTTCAGACCTTCCTTCTGATGCAACTCTGGGTGGATTTGAACTGTCAAACCATTTGGTAAGTAGCAAGCACTTAACTATTAACACCATCCAGGAACTCCTGAATCCTGTGTAGGAAGCAATAAAACATCACAAACAAAAAGCTTTTGAACTCACATCATCTGTATGTGCCAGTACAAGGCAGCCTTCAATGCCGCTGAGCCACTGGAAGTGAACTAATGAGTTAGTCATGTCCTACCATGTTTCTGGAAATGTTTATTTTTTCTTGTCTTTTTCCGTATAAAATGCTACAAACTGTTTCTTTGGAATGTGTATCTTGTGCTGTTGTCTTTTTTATTTTTGTTCTCCTTTGATTTTCTAGTTGTTTTCTACTCTGCATAGAAGCTAAGCCTTAGAATTAATTTGTCAAGCATAATATCCTTTAGTGGAATTACTACTTTAGAATATTTGTCCAGCAATCTGTGAGTTGAAGAGTTGGCAATTCTTGTACTTCAAGTCACTGTATAGTATTGAACCCAAGAATGATGGCATTATCAGATGAAATTTTTGAACCATAAGAGGTGATATTCAGTATTATTTTGACATTTAGTCACTGGTATGAAGGACATACTAGGGTGCCCTGGGAACTTGGTTTACAGGTCCTTTTTTGGATTTGACCTTCTTATTTTAAGAACAGTCTCAACCTGTAGTTGGCATCTTTTCATTGGCAACATGTCCTTGTCTACTATCCAGGACTTCATACCACGACATTTAAGCAGACACAGTATGTTTAAATGAATAAAAACATCGATACACAAGAAAGTAATTAGAAATAAAGGGTTGCCATGGGTTAATTCCAACCTTATAAGAAATTATGTAAAATAGAGACTGAGTTTGCTCTAAATGTTCCTGAAGTGTCCGTAGCAATAATACTTGGCTTGGTAGGGAGAGCGAAGGAACACAACTGAGAAATTGACACTAAAGCTTAAGTTTTAGAGAACCTTTGCTCTTATAAGTGTTTTTTCTTCTTTATTCCTTCTGAAAGCCAAGGGAGTAAGGGTATTGAACACCTAACCATAATTCTTCAAAAATGACAAACCTGAGGGTTTTCAAATTTTCTGCTTTTCCCTAAAATGCTCTTATCTCTTACTTTATTGTTGATATCTAAAAAACTGATACAGCTCTCAGGACACAGTCCTTCATAAACTGTTTACCTAACCTATGATGAAAGAGAATATCCTAGTCCATACAAACATATACCTCACAGCAACTGATTTACTATCATAAGCCTTAGGGATACCCACAAAGTGTCAGCTGATATCAGCAAAATATTGATAGCAAGAATAACAAATGATGAAATGCTGGTTAATTTGGTAAGATTCTGGACAGTCTGTCCGTTTGAATTCAGCCTAGAATGGTAGTTAGAATAAAAAGAATATTATCCCTCCTTTTACTTTAAATCTTCAGAAAAAAATAGTTTAAAAAGATTTATGAAATTTGTGAACTTCATAAGATTATGAAATTCTGTGATCATTTTAAGCAATCAAGAGCAATTAACACCTTTCCCATATTACCATTTACTTCCTGTATACATCAGAGACCAAAAGTCTCTAAGAAAGTAGACAAGAAGCAAGGAAGTACCATGGGACATAAATGTCATTGGAGACAGGTAGTCTCGTAAAAACACAGTTTTCATTTCTGGTCAAAGAACTCTTCTGCTGACAATTGTGAAATTAAAAATGATTGTGTAGTTGACAGAGAAGTATGGTTTGTCAAAATTAATTAGCTTAATTTTCCGTGGTTGACATTTATTATTTTTAGGCCATAACTTCCTCATCTTTATGTTCTAATGAAGTCTCTTCACTCTTTAATAAAATAATTGGCTCTCACAATTTACCTAAAAATCAGAAGCCTACATTTAAAAAACTACAAGCAAATGGTTACTGGGTTTTTTTGTTTGTTTTTTCCATTTCAGTCGGAAAAAGGAAAAGACCATCTCTCTGGGTTACAAAATAAATTGCTCTCAATCACCAGGAAAAAATGAAGCTAGAAATATGCAGTGTCAGTGGCAGCAAGGATCAGTTTGTAACTGAGACACAAAAATCCTGGCTTATATTTCTAATTTCAGCACTGACCTATATCACATGAATCTTGCCCTCCCTGGCTCCCTGTCTAACTCAAACAGGGATATTTTCACTTGTTCAGATGTAGTGGCATAAGATTAAGTCCTGGAAGCATCAAGAAAATATTTCAAACAGGAACCATGGCAACCTTGGGCAACTGTGAGATTAACACATCTTGAACAAAAATGGAGAGGAAATATTGACATTTTGGATTTAGGGTCTATGAAGACAAATATTGTCCAGTTTTTTTACAAGGTATAACACATTTCATTCTGATTGTTATTTCTACCAAAATAGGTCGGCCAGCAAGAAAACAAGCAATCACGTGAGCGTAGTGGGGAGGCAAGACAGAGTGTGGAGTGTTTCAGGAAGGATAACTACCTGAAGTCCCTGGGTGGTGTAAATGGTTATCGTGTTTGGCTGCTGGCCAAAAGGTTGGAGGTTTGAGCCTACCCAGAAGTGCCCAGGAAGAAAGGCCTGGTGATCTACTTCTGAAACATCAGCCATTGAAAACTCTATGGAGCACAGTTTTACTCTGACACACATGAGGTCACCATGAGTTGGAATTCACTTGATGGCAACTGGTAAGAACAATCTGGCCCAAGCTTAGCATTTGTCTAGGGGAATAATAGGACGTGAGATTGGAAAGGTAGATTGGAGAGAGATAACAGGGAACCTTGAACTTCACCCTGATAATAACAGCAACACTAGCTAAAGTTTATACAATACTATCCATGTGTCAGGCATAATGTGAGACTTCACCCGGGTTATTTTATTCATTCTTCACAACCAGGGCTGCTAATCAGTAGGTGTGCAGTTACCCTGAGAGCTGTTATTATCCTCTCTTCACAGAGTTTGGAGAACTGAGGTTACTTGCCCAAGGTTACACAGCTGGTAAGTGGCAGAGCTGGTATTAGAACACAGGTCACTCTGATTCCACAGGCTGAGCCCTTAGGCTGTTGAGGTTTGGGTTTTATCCTGAAGGTTTGGGAGGCTTTTAAAAAAAAGTTTGTTTTTAAATCAAAATTATACATGCACACAGAGTCAAAGAGTTCTACAAAGCTTATGAAAACCAGCATCCCTCCTCTTTCCTTGCTCCTCACCACTAATTTTCTCCTAATAGAGACAATCACTTTTTTTTTTATTAACTTTTATTGAGCTTCAAGTGAACGTTTACAAATTAAGTCAGACTGTCACATATAAGTTTATATACACCTTACTCCGTTCCCCCACTTGCTCTCCCCCTAATGAGTCAGCCCTTCCAGTCTCTCCCTTCGTGACAATGTTGCCAGCTTCCAACTCTCTCTATCCTCCCATCCACCATCCAGACAGGAGATACGAACACAGTCTCAAGGGTCCACCTGATATCATTAGCTCACTCTTCATCAGCATCTCTCTCCTACCCACTGTCCAGTCGCTTTCATGACTGCTGAGTGAGACAATCACTTTTAACTCCTCAATCATTCTTTTTTATATTTACTTACAAATCTTTAAATAACATTATTGGACTATTTTTTTAGTTATTATCTATTTTCAATTGTAAATAATAAAAATTTAACCCTCTTTCTCCTCTTCCCTGTCCCACCAAATATGTACCTTCCATACCAACATACAATTTTGTTAAACGATAGTCACTACTTATATTATTTTGACTACAGAAATTCTGTACGTAACTGAGCCAAGTAGTATTAACTGACATTATTACTTTTCTTCTCTTGAACAACATTTTTCTTTTCCTGGATTTAATAATTTTAATAATATTCTTGTTTGTTACTCTTAGTTTCTTTTTTTTTTTTTAATCCCCCGAGCTCTCCTCAAGAAGTGTAAATCCTATCTTAATATGCTCAAACATGCCACGTGTCCCATCAATTTCATATTCTTGGAGACAGCTCTCCCAGAATCCTCTGACCTATCCAGTTTGGACAGACTGCTCTCTATGGCTACTGCACAACCATGTCCTAGGAACTCCCTCCACTGTTCTATGATGTATTCCCTTTGCTTCTCTCTTTAGTTAGATCCCTTGATTTCTGAATCTCATGTTTTTCCTTTTTCTTTGTTTACTCCTTTTGTTTGTTTTCTGGAGGAACACATTCTATATCACTTGCTGAGAAGGGGTTTTAGAGAAGCAAAATTTTTGAGAACTTCTATTTCTGAAAATACCTTAACTCTGCTTTTATGTTTGCTAGGTTGGTTGGAGGAGCCCTAGTGGCACAATGGTTAAGTGTTCGGCTGCTAATCAAAAGGTCAGGGGTTCAAACCCATTAGCAGCTGCCTGGGAGAAAAGTCCTGCTGACCTGCTTCCATAAAGATTGAAAAAAAAAAAAAGTTGCCACCAAGTCGAGCAATACTAGAGGACAGGGTAGAATTGCCCCATAGTGTTTCCAACGGGCAGCTGGTGGATTTGAACTGCCCACATTTTGGTTTGCAGCCATAGCTCTTAACCACTGCACCACCTGGGCTCCTTATAAAGATCACAGCCTTGGAAACCCTGTGGGGCAGTTCTACTCTGTCCGATAGGGTCACTATGAGTCGGAATTGACTCCACAGCACACAACAACAACCGTTGCTTGGGAATAGAATTCTGAGTTAAAGTACCTCTTTTCCTCAGAGTTTTGAAGGTGTTGCTCCTTTGTATACAACCTATTCTCGCTCTCCCTCACCTTGTCCACCCAAAACTTAAGCATCTTCTCTTTGTGTATTAAAATTTCATGATGGAGTAGCTTGGTGATATGTATATATAATCTCCACTGAGCTGAGAACTTGGTAAACCTTTTAATCTGGAAACTAATGATCCTTAATGCCCAGAAATTCTTTGGAATTATTTCTAGCTCTTTGTCATTTTGTTCTGCTCTCTTGGAGCTTTTCATTTCTGTTGCCATATTTGTGATTCCCAAGAGCTCTTTTTTTGTTCTCTGAATAAATTTTTTTCGATAGCTTCTTACTTGTTTCATCATTAAAATATTTCCTCTTATCTCTCTGAGGATATTAATGATAGTTTCTTGGTGTTTTCATCTCTGAATTGTTGCTGTTCCCTTCATGTGGCTTTCCTCAGATGTCTGTTGATTCTTGGTTCACTGCTCTTATTTTAATGTGGGGTATTTACAAAACTGACTGGAAGCTCTGTGGCATGGGTGGGCCTTGTTGATGGTGGGCTTTGGTGTGGAGGAAGATCTGGCTGGGCAGTTTCACTGAGAAGCCTCTGCTGTCCATGTGTTTAGGCTTTTTCTCTTGGGCTGGCCAGATTTCTTTAAAGAGGCTTTTCTGGCCTCTTAACTATGATGGTGACCTAGCTAGCAATGGGATAAGAAGGTGGCAAGATTTGCTCGACAGCACGGTAGACTCTCCCCTTTCATCAGTTGGTCAACAAATTCCTTCTTTTCTTTTTCCCCCAAAAGTGTTTGGTCTGTTTTTTTCATTCCAGTCTTCTTACTTCTCTAGTCCCCATTTGCGTCATGCTTCAGTCAGGCTGAGCCTTTCCAGTTTCCTAAGATTAGATTATGTTTCTAATTTATTTAGCCGAGAGTACTCTGTTAGATTGGATCCTCTCAGAAGCAGACTACAAGAACAGATTAGATATAAAAAGAAAAAGAAAACTCTTTGCTCTCTAGTCAGGCTCATGGCAACCTCATAGTACTGTTTCATAGGATTTTCAAGGCTGCAATGTCTTGGAAGCAGATCTTCAGACCTGTCTTCTGAAGCATATCTGGGTGGGTTTGAACCACCAACCTTTAGGTTAGTGACCAATCGCTTAACTGTTTGTGCCACCCAGGGACCTTGGGATTAAATATACAAGGAATTTATTGTGATAAGTACTTGTGAAGGATAAAGAGGAGGAAGAAAGAGAAGACGAAGAAGAGCTCCCAGACCACGAATGCAAATTTGATACTTGCGAAGAAGAAGGGCAAGAAAGAAAAATTAGACAAGGAGAGTCTCAGATACAGCACAGTTCTAAGAAAGTTTCAGCCAGGCTGCTGAAAAGTTCTTAAGCCAAAGTTATCCCTCATCTTTCAGTAATGGGCCTACATTAGGTCCCCTGCCATGCTCAGTCACAGGCTGGTAGTAACCTGTGGGAAGGATGACCTTGGCATGAATGTGAGGGTAGGTTCAAAATGGCAGAAGCTGGAACTGCCCATCTGCAGTGGGAGATATGTGCAGCACATTTCAGTGGCCACCTCAAATGTAGAATGAGAAGCTGCCTTACAGAGAAAGAGTAGATGGCCTCCCCACACAACAGTGTACTCTAGAATGCTCTGCATTGTTTAGGCTTGATTATAGCTGCAAGTAACAGAATACTTTGTTAAAAATGGCTTAAATAAATATTTATTTGTTCGTTTTATATAACAGTAAGTCTGGTAATAGACAGTTTGGATCTTGGTTCAGCAGGTCAACAACGATAAATTTGCTCTCTACAATTCTCTTGGTTTATCATTTATAATTGTTTCCTCAAAGTTGCAAGATGTTTGTGCATCTCCAGATAACACATGCACTTTCAAAGTCAGAGCAAGGAAAAAACGGTGGCAGAAATAGTATATCTATGTCAGTTTCCTTTTATCAGGAGAGAAAAGCTCCACAGAAAAAACTCCACCTGCTACAGAGCTCTACTTAGTTCTTATTGGCCAAATCTGGATTACATGGCCACATTGGCTGAAGAAGAAGCTGGGCATTGTCCTGTTGGCTTAGACCAATCTTGATCCATTGCCTTGGATAAGGACATTACTGTCCTGAATAAAACTGGAGTTCTATCAGCAAGGAATGAAGTAATGGCCGTTCAGCGATAAGATTCTTACCTTTCATGTGGGAGGCTCAGGTTCCATTTCCTGACCAATGCACCTCATACACAGCCACCACCTGTCTGTCAGTGGAGGTTTGTATGATGCTATGACCCTGAACAGGTTTCAGCAGAGCTTCCAGACTAAGATGGATTAGGAAAAAAGCCCTGGCTATCTACTTCCAAAAACCATTCAATGAAAACCCATGAATCACAAAACTGTATGGATCTATCACCAATCATAGAGATGTCGTAGGACTGGCAGTTTTTGATTTCATGGTGCAGCGGGTTGCCATGAGCCCAGGGCTGACATGACGGCAGCTAACAACAACTTCAGCAAGGAAGAAGGGAAGGCATATTGAGTGTCTTAGGCTAGAATCTCTAGAGAAGCAAAACTAGTAAAGCATATAAATATACATAGAGAGAGATTTATATTAAAGAAATGGCTTACATGGTTGTAGAGGCTGGAATGTCCCAAGTCCATGGGTCAGGTTGGAGGCTTCTCCTGACACGTAGCCACAGGGGCTGGTAAACCCAAGACTGGCAAGCCAGACATCTGGGCTCAGGCTCACAGGCCGTGAGGACAAACAAATCCCAAGATCGGCAGGCAAGATGGCAGGTAAGCTGCTAGCTCAAGTCCCAAGAACCACAGTGAAGGTGAACAGGAGACAGCTGCAGGGTCCAGTGTGAGCAAAAGCCCACAAGCCTTGCTAGAAAGCCCACCTATACTGGATGCAGGCCACACCCCTAAGGAAACTCCCTGTCAACTGCTTGACTACTCACAGCAGATCCCATCATAGAGGTGATCACATTATATCCAACCTCATCCTGGAAATGATCACATCATTATATGAATGCCAAAGTACATCATAACTGCCAAACCACTGAGAATCATGGCCCAGCCAAGTTGACACCTTAAAGATCTCATTAGGTAAACAACTAAGAATTTGCCTCATCCTCCTCGGTGGAAACTTTAGTCTCTTTCCTGACCTGGCCACTGGCAGAAGTTTCAAGACCTGTATTGTTTCTCAGTCAAGAAGCAATTATTGAGTATGACTATTTTCCTGGCACAGTTCTAGGTGCTAGATTTTAGCAAAACAATTGCCAATACCTAGCAGAGTTCAAATAGTACATATATACGGTTTTTACTATTACAGAGTTCTTGTGACGTTTAAGTATTAGTTTTTTAAATGAATATACAGTGAAACCCTGATGCCATAAATACAAAAAGCAATATGAAACCACTATAATAAAAACTTCTCATTTTTCCCTTTTTAAAACTGTGTAAAAAAAATTGTGTGCTTTAGGTGGAAGTTTAGAGCTCAAGTTAATTCCTCATTCCAAAATTTACACACATATTGTTTTGTGACATTGGTTGCAATCCCCGCAATGTGACATCATGCTCCCCCTTTCCACCCTGGGTTTCCTGTGTCCATTCGTCCAGTTGCTGTCCTTTCCCACCTTCTTGTCTTGCTTTTGAGCAGGAGTTGCCCATTTGGTCTCTTACATTTCATAGAATTAAGAAGCACGTTTCTCATGTGCATTATTGTTTATTTTATTTATTTTATAGGCCTGTCTAATCTTTGAAATGTGGGGTTTAGGAGTGGTTTCAGTCGAGTTAGCAGAGTGTCTGGGGGCCACAGTCTTGGGGATTCCTCCAGTCTCTGTCAGACCAGTAAGTCTGGTCATTTTTCATGAATTTGAATTCTGTTCTACATTTTTCTCCCGTTCTGTCCGGGACTCTCTATTGTGATCCATATCAGAGAGGCTGGTGGTGGTAGCCAGGCACCATTTAGTTCTTCTGGGCTGAAGCAGGAGTAATCTATGGTACATGTGGTTCTTCAGTGCTTTGGGGTAATATTTGCCTTGTGTTTTCAGTTTTCTGCATTTTCCTTTGCTCCAGACAGGAGGGGATTATAGATATATCTTCCATGGCCACTCACAAGCTTTTAAGACCCAGATGCTACTCTGGGATGTAGAGCATTTTCTTTACGAACTATGTTATGCCAATTGACCTAGATGTCCCCCAAAACTATGGTCCCCTGCCCCCAGTAAAACTGTTTAAAAAAACTTACATTCTGTATCACAGACTATCATTTGCCAAATTCTAGTGCAGCACTGTCCAATAGAACTTTCTGTGAAGATGAAAATGTTCTATATTTGCACTGTCCAATGTGGTAGCCACTAATCACATATACTATTGAATACTCAAAATGTGGTTTGTGAGATTGAGGAACTAAATTTTAAATTTTATTTAATTGTAATTAGTTAAAACTTAAGTGGGCACATGTGGCTCATGACTACTGGCTATTGAAATGGACAGGGCAGTTGTAGAATGTTTGAGTATTATTAATTCTGTAAAGGTTAGTGAAGATAAGAATGCAATATTAATCCATTTCGCTTTGGGACAAATAGAGATTACCTTAAATCCTCTTCTTTCAATATTCTTAACATCTATACATTATTGTTGTTCAAATGAAGTTCTTTTATCAAATCCTTTCAAGCTTAGAATTAATTATTTATACATGACAAAAGAAGGTAACAAGCATCTGATAAGAAACTTGGATCTGGTTTATGGATTTTTTTTACTTATTTGAAGTTAGCAATAGTTTTCATGTTTATATTAGATTCCACATGTGGACTGTTAGTCCTTCTGTGGGAAAGATTATTTTCTATTTGTAATAAACACACTGATTCTCCATCAACAATGATAAAGTTCCTGGATAATGCTTACTCTCCACCCTACTCATTTGTCACTTAACCATTTGTTGTTATTGTCATCCAGTCAGCCCCTGACTCATGGTGACCCCATAGTACAACAGACTGAGATGCTTCAAAGTCCTGCACATCCGATGATAGATTGAGCGTTGGACCATTGTGATCTGTAGGGTTTTTATTGGCTGATTTTCAGAAGTAGATCTCTAGGCTTTACTTCCTAGTCCATCTCGGTCCGGAAGCTCCAAAGAAACCTGCTCAGCAACACACAAGTCTCCCCTGACAGACGAGTGGTGGTTGTGTATGAGGTGCATTGGCTGAGAATTGAACCCAGGTCTCTTGCATTGAAGGTGGGAATTCTACCACTGAAACACCAGTGTCTTATTTGATTTCCACAACACTGCAGTAAAACCAGTGTTATTATTCCCATTTTACAGATGAGAAATCTGAGGCTTAAAAAGATCAACTCATGTGCCCAAATTTCTATAACCCGATTCCAATCCAGAGTTCTTTCCACCAAACCTGAATTGTGTCTTGCACTCGGGAAGCTTAAGATCTAAAATTAGGGAGACAGGGTAGTTATACATTGAAAATTAAATAACAAACAAGATTTAGATGGTAATAAAAACAGCTATTTAGGAAACTTTACAGAATAGTAAGAAGTTAAGTGGGGGCACTGATGATTCAGTTGTAGAATTCTCGCCTTTCATTGCCAATGCACTTCATGTGTAGACACCACTTGTCTATCATTGGAGGCTTTTATGTTGCTATAATGCTGAACAGGTTTCAGATTAAGACAGACTAAGAAGAAAAGCCTGGCTGTCTATTTCCAAAAATCAGGCAATGGAAACCCTATGGATCAAAACAGTCCGATCTACAGCCAATCATGGGGATGGTGCAGGACCAAGCAGTGTTTCGTTCCATTGTGCATGGAGTCACTATGAGTCAGGGCTAACTCGACAGCAGGTAATAACAACAGTCTCTGAGTCGAAGACTACGAGCCTTAATTATCCTGCGACGGGTGAATCCATTGGAATGCATTTGGCTATGATCAATAGAAGATTGACCTAAAAGTGGTTTAAACAAGAACAGGCATATTATCTCACATACCTAGGTGTCCAGAGACAGGGCAGGTCCAAATTCAGTTAACACAGTGGCACTTTGATGCCATCAAGGATCCAGGTCCTCTCCTTGCCTCTGGCCTGCCATCTCCAGCATATTGGCAGTGACTGTTCTCATGGTCTCCAGAAGGTTGCAGCAGTCCTAGGCATCACCTGCAGGTATGAAGATGTGCAGGAAAGGAGAGAAGTGTTTTAATTAATGAGGAAAAGCTTTCCCAGAAGCAGCTCCAGCAGACTTACCAAAGGTTAGGACTTTCTGTAGATAAGGAAAGGGCCGAGGTGCCAGTGCCTAAACTAGTCACTCACAAAGGGAAGGGGACCACTATGGTTGCTTGTAGTCAATCACGTCTCACCCCCTGGAGCTGGGGAAGGGCTACATTTCCTGAGCACGTAGCTGCAGAGTCAACATCAGAAGGGGTGGCATTGAGACTGGCTGTTGGGTAGGCAATGAACAGTGCCTGCCACAAAGAGCGCAACGTGTTATTCTCTTCTAGCTGTGCTGAATCAGACCACGTAATGATGGGGCTCCAGGGAGGATTTGGAAGCAGAAAAGCAATTCTTATCTTTTTCTAGTCATACAAGTGTGAAAAGCAGAGGAGAAGAGTTTGTATGTCTTACCTCTTGCGTTTTATTCAACTTCTTGCAAGGAAGGAGTAACTGACTTTAAGGATCCACTTTTCAACTTTTCTAGGGTCTTGGCTACGAAGGAATTTTATCCAATACAGTGCTGAAACATGAGTCCCCTACGCTGGAAGGCACTCAAAATACACAGTGGCCTCAAAAATGGATGCAAGTGGGGGCAAAGATGGCTGACTAGGTAGAAGCTACCTCTGATCCCTCTTGCAACAAAGACTCGGAAAAACAAGTGAATCGATCACATACATTACAATCTACGAACCCTAACCATCAAACACAGATCTAAAGAGTTGACCTGAGTGACAGGGGAGCAAAAAGCTGCACTCTGAAGCAGTGACCACTCCTAGAACCAGCAACCTGTGCCACAGCCTTGAGCCCTCGTCGTTCCCGGGTGTTTAGTGGAGGGGCTGATTGCGGATTGCTGCAGCGGGGCAGGCACGGGACACAGCCCTAAACCCTAGCCCCCTGGGGTAACCTCTGTAGAGACTCAGCCAGCACAAGCAGGCTGCACACTAATGGGGCTAACGAGAGAATGAGCAACCACGGGGAAGCAGTGACTGTTTTCAGAGCCTGGAGCCAGCGTCCCAGTCAGAAAACCTTGGCGCCAGGCTTTGGACTGGGCACAGGGGAGCTGAGCATGTCTTCCTGAGATGGCGCAAACATGGGATGCAGCCCTAGCCCCCTGAAGTGAACTCGGGGAAGCCCGGCCAGCACATGCAGGCAGCGCAGTGACGTGGCTGAGAGGAAGAGAAGTCACCAGGAGGCAGCGACTGGTTTTGGAGCCTGGAGTGAGGCGTCCCAGCCAGGAAACCTTAGTGCTGGGCTTTGGACTGGGAGCAGAGGACCTGACCATGGCTTCTGAGACAGCACAAGCACAGGACACAGGCCTGACCCTCGGGGGCAATCTCAACCCAGCCAACAGCACACAGGCTACACGCCCCTTGGGAATCTCAGATAAAACAGTCATCACCAGGCAAGATAAGTAACTTTGTCTATATTCCTGGGTGCTACTGTCTCTTATCTATCTGATCCCTCCCCTCCCCTTCCCAGGCGGCTTCATTAACATTGGAATTTCCTGGGCCAGAGAGTGAAGTGCTCTGCGGTTTTTGTTTTTTTGTCTTTTCCTAACCCATTCTCCTGCCCTGAGAGAAGCAGCTACAAAAAACCCAGGGGCCAAAAATCCTTCCCTGACTTCCCGAAATTGGACTAAAAACACAGAACCAGCTCCAGCCAAGCATATGAAATCCACAGTCTTGGGCTTTCATCCCTACAGGCAACAAGGTGGCTATTATAATGCAAAGGCAATTCTGATAGTGATCTGACTGTAATTGTTTTAGCGGATTACTGGAAAGACAAGTTTCCCAGGTCTGATATCTCTACCTATTAAACAGAGCCCTCACTGACCCACAACAGGGAACTGAGGGCTGAAGCTCCACCTAAACCACCTAGCCTCCTGCCATAGGGGTCTGAGGATAGTGACACCTACCAATCTGTAGAGGTACATGCTTTGGGTGTCTAAGGCACAGCTGCAGAGCCCACCCACCAAAGTGCTTTAGAGAGACACGCCTACCTCACTAGCACTTGGGGGAAGCCTGTCAGCATCCTGCCCCCCCCGGAGTGTGACGCCCTGCTCTTACTATAATCTGGTGCACACAACTATCACCATTACTCCTCTAAGTGAATAGGTGACAGTCTACACCACACACTTGGTGACCGAAAATCAGATTCTACTCAAGAATAGTGAATAGACTCTTAGGCTTATATATCTGGTAACAGCCCAAACCAGCTGGTAATAGGACATAAGTGATTCAAAGACTACAACAATCAAGACAGCGGAATCTACTAGCCCATCTGCGTATACTGAAAGAAAACAAAACAAGACTCAGTGAGCAAATATAAAATAAATCATTACAATATCTTATAGATGGCTCAGAGACAGCAGTTGATATCAAACCACATAAAGAAGCAGACCATGACTGCTTCTAAAAACAACTCCCTAAATTAAAGAATCAAAATCTTTCCAAAATGAAGACACTATCCTGGAATTGCCAGATGCAGAATATAAAAAACTAATTTACAGAATGCTTCAAGACATCAGGGATGACCTCAAAAATTAAATAAGGCAACCTACAGAAAAAGACAAGGAACATACTGATAAAGCAGTTGAAGAAATCAAAAAGATTATTCAAGAACATAATAGAAAAATTAATAAGCTGCAAGAATCCATAGAGAGACAGCATTCAGAAATCCAAAAGATTAACAGTAAAATTACAGAATTAGACAACTCAATAGGAAGTCAGAGGAGCAGAATTGAGCAATTGGAATGGAGAGTGGGGAGTTGGAGGATAAAGCAATTGAAATCAATATAAAAAAAAAGTTGAGGAAAAATCAGATAAAAGAATTAAAAAAAAATGAAGAAACCCTAAGAATCATGTGGGACTCTATGAGGAAGAATAACTTGCGTGTGATTGGAATTCCAGAACAGGGAGGGATAACAGAAAATACAGAGGGAATAGTTGAAGATCTGTTGGCAGAAAACTTCCCTGACATCATGAAAGACAAAAGGATATCTATCCAAGATGCTCATTGAACCCCATATAAGATTGATCCAAAAAGAAAATCACCGAGGCATATTATCATCAAACTTGCCAAAATCAAAGCTAAAGAGAAAATTTTAAAAGCAGCCAGGAATAAAAGAAAGTTCTCCTACAAAGGATAATCAATAAGAATAAGTTCAGACTACTCAGCAGAAACCATGTAGTCAAGAAGGCAAGGGTATGACATATATAGAGCACTGAAGGAGAAAAACTGCTAGCCAAGGATCATATATCCAGCAAAACTCTCTCTCAAATATGAAGGTGAAGTTAAAACATTTACAGATAAACACAAGCTTAGAGAATTTGCAAAAGCCAAACCAAAGCTACAAGAAAAACTAAAGGAAATTGGTCAGAAAATCAATAATATCACATACCAACACAATACAAGGTCACAGAACAGAACATCCTGATATCAACTCAAATAGGGAAATCACAAAAACAAATTAAGATTAACTTTAAAAAGAAAAAACTGCTCAAAACAGGGAATCATTGAAGTCATTATGTAAAAGATCACAATAATCAAAAAGAGGGAATAAATACAGGAGGCATAAAACTGCCATATGGAGAGGAAAACAAGGCGATATAGGATGATATAAGTTAGGTTTTTACTCAGAAAAATAGGGGTAAATATTAAGGTAACCACAAAGAGGTCTAACAATTCCATAACTCAAAATAAAAACCAAGAAAAACATAACAACTCAGCAAACATAAATTCAACTACTATGAAAATGAGGAACACACAATTTACAAAGAAAAACGTCTCAGCACAAAAAAGTAAGTGGAAAAATGAAATTGTCAACAACATACACAAAAAGGCATCAAAATGACAGCACTAAACACATACTTATCTATAATTACAGTGAATGTAAATGGACTAAATGCACTAATAAAGAGACAGAGAGTCTCAGACTGGATAAAGAAACACGATCCATCTATTTGCCGCCTACGAGAGACACACCTTAGACTTAGAGACACAAACAAACTAAAACTCAAAGGATGGAAAAAAACATATCAAGCAAACAACAATCAAAAAAGAGCAGGAGTAGCAATATTAATTTCTGACAAAATAGACTTTAAAATTAAATCCACCACAAAGGATAAAGAAGGACACTACACAATGATAAAAGGGACAATTGACCAGGAAGATATAACCATATTAAATATTTATGCACCCAATGACAGGGCTGCAAGATACATAAAACAAACTTTAACAGAACTGAAAAGCGAGATAGACACCTCCACAATTATAGTAGGAGACTTCAACACACCACTTTTGGAGAAGGACAGGACATCCAGTAAGAAGCTCAATAGAGACATGGAAGACCTCATTGCTACAATCAACCAACTTGACCTCATAGACTTATTCAGAACACTCCACCCAACAGCTGCAAAGTATACTTTTTTTTCTAGTGCACATGGAAAATTCTCTAGAATAGATCACATATTAGGTCATAAAACAAACATTTGCAGAATCCAAAACATCGAAATATTACAAACCATCTTCTCAGACCACAAGGCCATAAAAGTGGAAATCAATAACAGAAAAATTAGGGAAAAGAAATCAAACACTTGGAACAATACCCTGCTGAAAAAAGACTGGGTTTTAGAAGACACTAAGGAGGGAATAAAGAAATTCATAGAATGCAACGAGAACGAAAACACTTCCTATCAAAACCTCTGGGACACAGCAAAAGCAGTGCTCAGAGGTCAATTTATATCGATAAACACACACATACATAAAGAAGAAAGAGCCAAAATCAGAGAACTGTCCCTACAACTTGAACAAATAGAAAGCGAGCAACAAAAGAATCCATCAGGCACAAGAAGAAAACAAATAATAAAAATTAGAGCTGAACTAAATGAATTAGAGAACGGAAAAACAATTGAAAGAATTAACAAAGCCAAAAGCTGGTTCTTTGAAAAAATTAACAAAATTGATAAACCATTGGCCAGACAGACAAAAGAAATACAGGAAAGGAAACAACCCGAATAAGAAACAAGATGGGCCATATCACAACAGACCGAACGGAAATTAAAAGAATCATATCAGATTATTATGAAAAATTGTACTCTAACAAATTTGCAAACCTAGAAGAAATGGATGAATTCCTAGAAAAACACTACCTACCTAAACTAACACAATCAGAAGTAGAACAACTAAATAGACCCTTAACAAAAAAAGAGATTGAAAAGGTAATCAAAAAACTCCCAACAAATAAAAGCCCTGGCCCAGACGGCTTCACTGCAGAGTTCTACCAAACTTTCAGAGAAGAGTTAACACCACTACTACTAAAGGTATTTCAAAGCATAGAAAATGACGGAATACTACCTAACTCATTCTATGAAGCCACCATATCCCTGATACCAAAACCAGGTAAAGACACCACAAAAAAGAAAATTACAGACCTACGTCCCTCATGAACATAGATGCAAAAATCTTCAACAAAATTCTAGCCAATAGAATTCAACAACATATCAAAGAAATAATCCACCTTGATCAAGTGGGATTTATACCAAGTATGCAAGTTTGGTTTAATATTAGAAAAACCATTAATGTAATCCACCATATAAATAAAACAAAAGACAAAAGCCACATGATCTTATCAATTGATGCAGAAAAGGCATTTGAAAAAGTCCAGCACCCATTCATGATAAAAACTATCAGCAAAACAGGAATTGAAGGAAAATTCCTCAACACAGTAAAGGGCATCTATACAAAGCCAACAGCCAACATCATTCTAAATGGAGAGAGCCTGAAAGCATTTCCCTTGAGAACCGGAACCAGACAAGGATGCCCTTTATCACCACTCTTATTCAACATTGTGCTAGAGGTCCTAGCCAGAGCAATTAGGCTAGACAAAGAAATAAAGGGCATCCAGATTGGCAAGGAAAAAGTAAAATAATTTCTATTTGCAGATGACATGATCTTATACACAGAAAACCCTAAGGAATCCTCAGAAAACTACTGAAACTAATAGAAGAGTTCAGCAGAGTCTCAGGTTACAAGATAAACATACAAAAATCACTTGGATTCATCTACATTAACAAAAAGAACATCAAAGAGGATATCACCAAATCAATACCATTTACAGTAGCCCCCAAGAAGATAAAATACTTAGGAATAAATCTTACCAAAGATGTAAAAGACCTATACAAAGAAAACTACAAAGTACTAGTGCAAGAAACTAAAAGGAACCTATGTAAGTGGAAAAACATACCTTGCTAATGGATGGGAAGACTTAACATAGTAAAAATGTTTATTCTACCAAAAGCCATCTATACATACAATGCACTTCCAATCCAAATTCCAGTGACATTTTTTCATGTGTTGGAGAAAGAAATCACGAACTTCATGTGGATGGGAAAGATATCCCCGATAAGTAAAGCATTACTGAAAAAGAAGAAGAAAGTGGGAGGCCTCACTCTACCTGGTTTTAGAACATATTATATATCTACAGTAGTCAAAACAGCCTGGTAGTGGTACAACAAAAGGCACATAGACCAATGGAACAGAATTGAGAACCCAGATATAAATCCATCCACATATGAGCAGCTGATATTTGACAAAGGCCCAGTGTCAATTAATTGGGGAAAAGATAGTCTTTTTAACAAATGGTGCTGGCACAACTGGATATCCATTTGCAAAAAATGAAACAGGACCCATACCTCACACCATGCACAAAAACTAACTCCAAGTGGATCAAAGACCTAAACATAAAGACTAAAATGATAAAGATCATGGAAGAAAAAATAGGGACAATGTTAGGAGCCCTAATACAAGGCATAAACAGAATACAAAACATTACCAAAAATGACGAAGAGAAACCAGACAACTGGGAGCTCCTAAAAATCAAGCACCTATCCTCATCTAAAGACTTCACCAAAAGAGTAAAAAGACCACCTACAGATTGGGAAATAATTTTCAGCTATGACATCTCCGACCAGCACCTTATCTCTAAAATCTATTTGATTCTGTTAAAACGCAACCACAAAAAGACAAA
This sequence comes from Loxodonta africana, assembly GCF_030014295.1. NCBI lineage: Eukaryota > Metazoa > Chordata > Mammalia > Proboscidea > Elephantidae > Loxodonta > Loxodonta africana. Next base: position 63,959,400 of record NC_087358.1, read on the forward strand.
CAACCCAATCAAGAAGTGGGCAAAGGATATGAACACGCACTTCACTAAAGAAGATATTCAGGCAGCTAACAGATACATGAGAAAATGCTCTCGATCATTAGCCATCAGAGAAATGCAAATTAAAACTACGATGAGATTCCATCTCACTCCAAAAAAAAAAAAATCTCACTCCAACAAGGCTGGCATTAATCCAAAAAACACAAAATAATAAACGTTGGAGAGGCTGCGGAGAGATTGGAACTCTTATACACTGCTGGTGGGAACGTAAAATCGTACAACCACTTTGGAAATCTATCTGGCGTTTTCTTAAAAAGTTAGAAATAGAACTACCATACAACCCAGAAATCCCACTCCTCGGAATATACCCTAGAGAAATAAGAGCCTTTACACAAACAGATATATGCACACCCATGTTTATTGCAGCTCTGCTTACAATAGCAAAAACTGGAAGCAACCAAGGTGTCCATCAACGGATGAATGGTTAAATAAATTATGGTATATTCACACAATGGAATACTACGCATCGATAAAGAACAGTGACGAATCTGTGAAACATTTCATAACATGGAGGAACCTGGAAGGCATTATGCTGAGTGAAATTAGTCAGAGGCAAAAGGACAAATATTGTATAAGACCACTATTATAAGATCTTGAGAAATAGGATGAACTGAGAAGAACACATTCTTTTGTGGTTATGAGAAGGGGGAGGGAGGGAGGGTGGGAGAGGGTTATTTACTGATTAGTTAGTAGATAAGGACTACTTTAGGTGAAGGGAAGGACAATACTCAATACACGGAAGGTCAGCTCAACTGGACTGGACCAAAAGCAAAGAAGTTTCCTAGATAAACTGAATGCTTCGAAGGTCAGCGGAGCAAGGGCAGGGGTTTGGGGACTATGGCTTAAGGGAACTTCTAAGTCAATTGGCAAAATAAATTCTATTAGGAAAACATTCTGCATCCCACTTTGAAGTGTGGCATCTGGGATCTTAAATGCTAACAAGCGGCCATCTAAGATGCATCAATTGGTCTCAACCCACCTGGATCAAAGGAGAATGAAGAACACCAAGGTCACACGATAACTATGAGCCCAAGAGATAGAAAGGGCCACATGAACTAGAGACTTACATCATCCTGAGACCAGAAGAGCTAGATGGTGACCGGCCACAACCGATGACTGCCCAGACAGGGAGCACAAGAGAGAACCCCTGAGGGAGCAGGAGAACAGTGGGAGGCAGACCCCAAATTCTCATAAAAAGACCAGACTTAATGGTCTGACTGAGACTAGAAGAATCCCGGCAGTCATGGTCCCCAAACCTTCTGTTGGCCCAGGACAGGAACGATTCCCGAAGACAACTCATCAGACATGAAAGGGACTGGACAATGGGTTGGAGAGAGATGCTGATGAAGAGTGAGCTACTTGTATCAGGTGGACACTTGAGACTGTTGGCATCTCCTGTCTGGAGGGGACATGGGAGGGTAGAGAGGGTTAGAAACTGGCAAAACGGCCCTGAAAGGAGAGAGACCAGAAGGAAGGAGCGGGCTGACTCATTAGGGGGAAAGTAAATGGGAGTAAGTAGTAAGGTGTATATAGGCTTAAGTGTGACAGACTGACTTGATTTGTAAACTTTCACTTAAAGCACAATAAAAATTATTTAAAAAAAAATGGATGCAAGCATGCCAATAATCATGAAGATGATACAAGACCAGTCAAAGTTTTGTTCTGTTTTACATGGAGCTGACTTGGTGGCAGCTAACGACAATGACAACAGCCTAAGAAGAGATGAAATAGAGGAAATTGGGAACTACTTGTCATGGATTGATTTATGTCCCCCTAAAAATGTGTGTATCAACTTGGTTAGGCCACGATTCCCAGTATTATGTGGTTAACCTCCATTTTGTGATTGTACTTTTATTTTAAAGAGGATTAGGGTGGGACTGTAACACCCTTACCAGGTCACATCCCTGATCCAATGTAAAGGGAGTTTCCCTGGAGTGTGGCAAGCAGAGAGTTGGGGACCTCAAACCACCAAGAAAGCAGTGCCGGGAGCAGAGTGCATCCTTTGGACCCAGGATCCCTGCACTTGAGAAGATCCTTGACCATGGGAAGATTGAGGACAAGGACCTTCCTCCAGAGCCAACAGAGAGAGCAAACGTTCTCCTGGAGCAGATGCCCTGAATTTGGACTTCTAGCCTACTTTATTGTGAGAGAATAAATTTCTCTTTGTTAAAGCCATCCACTTGTGGTATTTCCACTATAGCAGCACTAGATGACTAGAACACTACTTGAGAACAAAGGTACATTTTTGTCAACACTACCACCTTCATTGTCATTATCACTGTTGTCACCATAATCAGAACTTTTTTTATATAATTTTTCTTGTGCTTTAGGTGAAAGTTTACAAAGCAAGTCAGTCTCACACAAAAACTTATGTACACCTTGCTACATACTCCTAGTTACTCTCCACCTAATGAGACAGCCCGCACCCTCCCTCCACTCTCTGTTTTTGTGTCCATTTCGCCAGCTTCTAACCCCCTCTACTCTCTCATCTCCCCTCCAACCAGGAGATGCCAACATAGTCTCAAGTGTCCACCTGATCCAAGAGCTCACTCCTCACCTGCATCCCTCTCCAACCCATTGTTCAGTCCAATCCATGTCTGAAGAGTTGGCTTTGGGAATGGTTCCTGTCCTGGGCCAACAGAAGGTCTGGGGGCCATTACCACCAGGGTCCATCTAGTCTCAGTCAGCCCATTAAGTCTGGTCTTTTTATGAGAGTTTGGGGTCTGCATCCCACTGCTCTCCTTCTCCCTCAGGGGTTCTCTATTGTGTTCCCTGTTAGGGCAGTCATCAGCTGTAGCTGAGGACCATCTAGTTCTTCTGGTCTCAGGATGATGTAGTCTCTGGTTCATGTGGCCCTTTCTGTCTCTTGGGCTCGTAATTACCTTGTGTCCTTGGCGCTCTTCATTCTTCTTTGATCCAGGTGGGTTGAGACCAATTGATGCATCTTAGATGGCCGCTTGCTAGCATTTGAGACCCCAGACACCACTCTTCAAAGTGAGATTCAGAATGTTTTCTTAATAGATTTTATTATGCCAATTGACTTAGATGTCACCTGAAACCATGGTCCCCAAACCCCTACCCCTGCTACGCTGGCTTTCGAAGCATTCAGTTTATTCAGGAAACTTCTTTACTTTTGGTTTAGTTCAATTGTGCTTACCTCCCCTGTATTGTGTGTTGTCTTTCCCTTCACCTAAAGTAGTTCTTATCTGGTATCTAATTAGTGAATACCCCTCTCACACCCTCCCCTCTCCCACGTCCCCTCCCTCCCTACTCTCATAACCACAAAAGAATGTTTTCTTCTCAGTTTAAACCATTTCTCAAGTTCTTATAGTAGTGGTCTTACACAATATTTGTCCTTTTGCAACTGACTAGTTTCACTCAGCATAATGCCTTCCAGGTTCCTCCATGTTATGAAATGTTTCACAGATTCCTCACTGTTCTTTATCAAGGCGTAGTATTCCATTGTGTGAATATACCATAATTTATTTATCTATTCATCTGTTCATGGGCACCTTGGTTGCTTCCATCTTTTTGCTATAGTAAACGTTTTGTGAAACAGTGCTGCAATAAACACGGATGTGCATATATCTGTTCGTGTAAAGGCTCTTATTTCTCTAGGATACATTCTGAGGAGTGGGATTGCTGGATCATATGGTAGTTCTATTTCTAGGTTTTAAGGAAGCGCCAAATCGATTTCCAAAGTGGTTGTACCATTTTATATTCCCACCAGCAGTGTATAAGTGTTCCAATCTCTCCAACATTTATTATTTTGTGTTTTTTGGATTAATGCCAGCCTTGTTGGCGTGAGATGAGATCTTATTGTAATTTTGATTTGCATTTCTCTAATGGCTAATGATTGTGAGCATTTCCTCATGTATCTGTTAGCTATCTGAATGTGTTCTTTAGTGAAGTGTCTGTACATATCTTTTGCCCATTTTTTAATTGGGTCATTTGTCTTTTTGTAGTTGAGTTTTTGCAGTATCATATAGATTTTAGAGATCAGGGGCTAATCGGAAATGTCATCGCTAAAAACTTTTTCCCAGTCTGTAGGTTGTCTTTTTATTCTTTTGGTGAAGTCTTTGGATGAGCATAGGTGTTTGGTTTTTCGGAGCTCCCAGTTATCTAGCTTCTCTTCTACATTCTTAATAATGTTTTATATACTGTTTATGCTATGTATTAGGGGTCCTAATGTTGTCCCTATTTTTTCTTCCATGATCTTTATCACTTTAGATTTTATATTTAGGTCGTTGATCCATTTTGAGCTCATTTTTGTGCATGGAACAAGGTATGGGTCTTGTTTCTTTTTTTTTTGCAGATAGATATCCAGTTATGCCAGCACCATTTGTTAGAAAGGCTGTCTTTTCCCCATTTAACTGTTTTGGGGCCTTTGTCAAATATCAACTGCTCATATGTGGATGGATTTATGTCTGGATTCTGAATTCTGTTCCATTGGTCCATGCATCCGTTGTTGTACCAGTACCAGGCTGTTTTGACTACTGTGGCAGTATAATAGGTTCTAAAATCAGGTAGAGTAAGGCCTCCCACTTTCTTCTTCTTTTTCAGTAATGGTTTACTTATCCGGGGCCTCTTTCCCTTCTATATGAAGTTGGTGATTTTTTTCTCTATGTCATTAAAGAATGTCGTTGGAATTTGGATCAGAATTGCGTTAAATGTATAGATCGCTTTTGGTAGAATAGACATTTTTATAATGTTAAGTCTTCCTATCCATGAGCAAGGTATGTTTTCCCACTTATGTAGGTCTCTTTTGATTTCTTGCAGAAGTGTATTGCAGTTTTCTTTGTATAAGTCTTTTACTTCTCTGGTAAGATTTATTCCTAAGTATTTTATCTTCTTGAAGGCTACTGTAAATGGTATTGATTTGGTGATTGCCTCTTCAATGTTCTTTTTGTTGGTGTAGAGGAATCCAAGTGATTTTTGTATGTTTATCTTGTATCCCGATACTCTGCTGAACTCTTGTATTAGTTTCAGTAGTTTTCTGGAGGATTCCTTAGGGTTTTCTGTGTATAAGATCATGTCATCTGCAAATAGAGATACTTTTACTTCTTTCTTGCCAATCTGGATGCCTTTATTTCTTTATCTAGCCTAACTGCTCTGGCTAGGACCTCTAGCACAATGTTGAATAAGAGTGGTGATAAAGGGCATCCTTGTCTGGTTCCCATTCTCAAGGGGAATGCTTTCAGGCTCTCTCTATTAAGGATGATGTTGGCTGTTGGCTTTGTATAAATGCCCTTTATTATGTTGAGGAATTTTCCTTCTATTCCTATTTTGCTGGCAGTTTTTATCATGAATGGGTGTTGAACTTTGTATAATCAGGAGAACTTTATGAAATGCCCACTTGTAGTGACGCTGTACTCAGTGCCTGCCAGAATTACTGGAATCCTCACGACACCAAGCTCTGGCCCTCAACTCTTGTTCTGTAGGGACACACCTAGCAGACGACATTTGCATGAGGGCCCCGGACACATGTGCATCCAAGATATTTTACAAGCCTGTTTTTATTGTTGTTAGGTGCACCCTAGTCCATTCTGACTCATAGCAACCCTATGTACAATGGAACGAAATACTGCCTGGTCCTGTGCCATCCTCATAATCATTGTGATGCTTGAGCTCACTGTTGCTGCCACTGTATCAATCCATCTCATCAAGGGTCTTCCTCTTTTTCACTGGCCCACCCCTTTACCAAGGATGTCCTTCTCCAGGGACTGATCCCTCCTGATGACACGTCCAAAGTATATGAGATGAAATCTCACCTTCCTTACTTCTAATGAGCATTCTGGCTGTACTTTCCCAGGACAGATTTGTTTGTTCTTCCTGCAGCCCATGGTATATTCATCATTCTTTGCCAACACCATAATTCAAAGGCATCAATTCTACATCAGTCTTCTTATTCATTGTCCAGCTTTCCAAGATATACGGGGTTATTGAAAACACCATGGCTTGGGTCAGCTGCACCTTAGTCCTCAATTTTGCAGCAGGTTTTCCCAATGCAATGAGTCTTTTGATTTCTTGACTGTTGCTTCTGTGGGTGTTAATTGTGAATCCAAGTAAAATGAAACCCTTGACAACTTCAATCTTATCTCCATTTATCGTGATGTTGTTTACTGGTCCAGTTGTGAGGATTTTTGTTATGTTGAGGTACAATCCATACTGAAGGCTGTGGTCTTTGATCTTCATCAGTAAGTGCTTCAAGTCCTCTTCACTTTCAGCAAGCAAGATATGTCATCTGCACATTGCAGGTTGTTAATGAGTCTTCCTCCAATCCTGCTGCCCCATTCTTCTTCATATAGTCATTTCTCAGACTATTTATTCAGCGTACAGATTGAATAAGTATGGTGAAATGGTAAAAGGATACAACCCTGACACACACGTTTCTTGACTTTAAACCACTCAGTGTCCCCTTTTTCTGTTCAAACGGCTGCCTCTTGGCCCATGCACAGGTTCATCAGGAGCATAATTAAGTATTCTGGAATTCTCATTTTTTGCAATGTTATCTATAATTTGTTAAGATCTGCACAGTCAAATGCCTTTGCATAATCAGTAAAACACAGGTAAACATCTTTCTAATATTCCCTGCTTTCAGCCAAGATCCATGTGACATCAGCAATGATATCCGTTGTTCTACATGTTCTTCTTGGATTTCTGGCAGTTTCCTATTTATATATTACTACAACAACTTTTGAATGATCTTCAGCAAAATTTTACGGGTGTGATATTAATAGTATTGTTCATTGGAATTGGTATGTCATGGATTGACATTGTCATGGATTGAATTGTGTCCCTCGAAAATATGGATCAATTTGGTTGAGCCATGATTCCCAGTACCGTGCAATTGTCCACCATTTTGTTATCTGATGTGATTTTCCTACGTGTTGTAAATCCTGCTTCTGTGATGTTAATGGGGAGATGGGTGGCAATCTAGAGGATTTCTAGCTGATTTCTTTGGGGCTATAAAAGAGAGAAACGAACAGAGAGACAGGAGGACCTCATACCACCAAGAAAGCAGTGCTGGGAGCCGAGCACGTCCTTTGGACCCAAGGTTCCTGTGAGGAGAAGCTCCTAGTCCAGGGGGTTGATCAATGAGAAGGACCTTCCTCCAGAGCTAACAAAGTAAGAAAGCCTTTGCCTGGAGCTGATGCCCTGAATTTGGACTTCTAGCTTACTTTACTGTGAGGAAATAAATTTCTCTTCGTTAAAGCCATCCATTTGTGGTATTTCTGTTATAGCAGCACTAGATAACCAAGACAAGGTACAAATATGGATCTCTTCCAGTTGATTGGCCAGGTAGCTGTCTTCCAAATTTCTTGGTATAGACCAGTGAGCATCTACAGGGTTGCATCCATTTGTTGAAACATCTTAATTGATATTCCATCAATTCCTGGCACCTTGTTTTTCGCCAATGACTTCAGTGTAGCTTGGACCTCTTCCTTCAGAACTATTGGTTCCTGATCATATGCTACCTCCTAAAATGGTTGTATGTCAACCAATTCCTTTGGTATAATGACTCTGTATATTCCTTCCATCTTCTTTTGATGCTTCCTGTGTCACTGAATACTTTCCCTGTAGAATCCTTCAATATTGCAGCTCAAGGCTGGAATTTTTTCTTCAGTTCTAGCTTGAGAAATGCTGAGTGCGTTCTTCCCTTTTGGTTTTCTAACTCCAGGTCTTTGCACGTCATTATAATACTTTACTTTGTCTTCTCGAGAGCCCTTTGAGTTCTGTTCAACAATTTCACTTCATCATTTCTTCCATTTGCTTCAGCTATTTGATGTTCCAGAGCAAGTTTCAGAGTCTCTCCTGACATCCATTTTGGTCTTTTCTTTCTTTCCTGTCTTTTTATGACCTTTTGCTTTCTTCATGTATGATGTCCTTGATATCATTCCACAACTCGTCTGGTCTTCAGTCATTAGTGTTTAATGCATCAAATCTATTCTTGAGATGGTCTCTAAATTTAGGTGGGATATACTCAAGGTCATAGTTAGGCTCTCGTGGACTTGTTCTAATTTTCTTCAACTTCAGTTTGAACTGGCATATGAACAACTGATGATCTGTTCCACGGGCAGCCCCTGGCCTTGTTCTGACCGATGATATTGAGTTCTTCTGTAGTCTGTTTCCACAAATGTAGTCGATTCGATTCCCGGGTATTCCATCTGGTGAAGTCCACATGTATAGGTGCCATTTATGTTGGTGAAAAAAGGTATTTGCAATGAAGAAGTCATTGGTCCTGCAAAATTCTATCATGTGATCTCCAGTGTTATTTCTATCACCAAGGCCATATTTGCCAATTACCAATTTTTCTTTGTTTCCAACTTTCTCATTCCAATCACCAGCAATTATCAGTGCATCTTCATTACATGCTTGATCAAATTCAGATTCCAGAAGTTGGTAAAAGTCTTCAATTTCTTCATCTTCTTCATTAGAAGTTGGTGCATAAATTTGAATAATAGTTGTATTACCTGGACTTCCTTGAAGGTGTATGGATATTATCGTATCACTGACAGTGTTGTACTTCAGGATGGATACTGAAATGTTCGTTTTGATGATGCATGCAGCACCGTTCGTCTTCAATTTGTCATTCCCAGCATAGTAGAACATATAATTGTCTGATTCAAAATGGCCAATACCAGTCCATATCAGTTCATTAATGCCTAGAATATCAATCTTAATGCATTCTATTTCATTTTTGAGAACTTTCAATTTTCCTGGATTCATACATTGTACATTTCACATTCCGATTATTAATGAATATTTGTAGCTGTTTCTTCTCATTTAGAGTCCTAGTGCATCAACAGATGAAGGTTCAGAAAGCTTGACTCCATCCAACTCAATAAGGTTGACTCTACTTTGAGGAGGCAGCTCTCTGCCAGTCATATTTTGAGTGCTTTCCAACCTGAGGGACTTATCTTCCGGCACTATATCAGACAATGCTCCTCTGCTATTCATAAGGTTGTCACTGGCCAATTTTTTCTGAAGTAGACTGCTAGGTCCTTCTTTCTAGACTGTGTTAGTCTAGAAGCTCCATTGAAATCTGCCCACCAAGGGTGACGCTGCTGATATTTGAAATACTGGTGACAAAGCTTCCAGTGTCACAGCAACACTGAAAGCCACCACAGTAAGACAAACTGATAGACATGTGGTGGTTTATAGGCCCAGGCACAGCTGTCAGTTATGCTCGGTTCCACCCAACCCCACTAACAGGTGTGGCTCCTCTCCTTTCTCTTGCACAGTTGATGACACACCAATGGCTCATGACACCAGAGCTAAAAGCCACAGCTTTGGGACTTACAGTCCAAAGAATTAATTGTGCAGATAAAAATGAACGCAACATGCAGAGAACAAGATATATTTTTATAGAGTTAATAGACCAACTAAGCAAGTGCCCTTGGGGAAGAAAGAATGGGTAAACAGGACACCTCTTGGATTAAGAAAAACATCGCCTTTCCTAAAAAATAATTTCAGAAATGCCTGTTTGTTAAGATGTACCTCCAAAACTGATTGATAATCTTTGGCATCAGTAACTAAGTCACTCCAAAAAAGGTCGGACAATGTGTTTATATTAAGATAAACAAACAAATGTCACTTCCCAATTACCAGTTGTCTTAGTCACCTAGTGCTACTACAACAGAAATACCATAAGTGAATGGCTTTAACAAAGAGAAATTTATTCTCTCACAGTCTAGTAAGCTAGAAGTCCAAACTCAGGGTGCCAGCTCCAGGGGAAGGCTTTCTCTCTCTGTTGGCTCTGAGGGAAGGTCCTTGTCACCAGTCTTTCCTGGTTAAGGAGCATTGCAGCACAGGGACCCTGGGTCCAAAGGATGTGCTATTCTCCTGGCTCTTGTTTCTTGGTAGTATGAGGTCCCCCGTCTCTCTGCTTGCTTCTCTCTTTTATATCTTAAAAGAGATTAACTTAAGTCACAACCTAATCTTGTACATTGAGTCCTGCCTCATTAACATCATAGAGGTAGGATTTACAACACATAGGAAAATCACATCAGATGACAAAATGGTGGACAATCACACAATACTGAGAATCATAGCCTAGCTAAGTTAATACACATTTTGGGGTGATACAATTGAATCCATGACACCCATGTAGCTTATTCTCCTTCATCAAAATTTACTTTTTATTTAATTACCAGTTGACTAGAAAGAAAAAAAAAAAAAGCATATTGAAGAAATATTTGGCAAATTATTATCCATACTTTATTAAAATTTCAGATTTATGCATTTAAAAATTACCTACATAAGTATAAAATAACGTTTATAGGTTTGGTGAAATACCCATTGCACTGCATGCAATAAATAAATATTTTAAAAATTATAAAGAATAAAATTAAAGGGATGGAGCCAAGACGGCAGAATAGACAGATGCTTTCTTCGAGCCCTCTTTACAACAAGGACCCAAAAAAACAAGTGAAACAAGTATATTTGTGACAAGCTGGGAGCCCTGAGTATCAAAGGCAAACTTAGACTGCGAACTGAGGGGCAGGGAGAGGAGGGGGAAGTTCAGAAATGGAGAAGAGTTGCCGAACCTGAATCGCAGGGAGCCCTCTGGCACCATTCCTGGAACTCAGCGGCGGTAGCCGCGGGTGGCTGGTCCTAGCATTCGGCCGCAGTTTCCTCAGGGAGAAGCAGCCAGCCACACAGCCTACTCACACCTCCGGAACCTGAGCAGAAGGGCGCTCTCGGCAAAAGCTAAGTACTAGCTTATATTTTACCGCACCCCCCCACCCCAAAGCTGGCTTCAGCAGCTGAATCCCCGGGCCTGAGATAGTCCCGGTGAGCACCTAGAGCCATCCTCCCAGCCTTGGGGAAGGAAAAAATTTGCAATTGGGGGGAAAAGATAATTTGCTAGCTACATTAACCGGGGGAGCTCAGGACAGAAGCAGCTCCTGCCAAGGAGTAAACCACCCGTGGACCTTGAGCACCTTTCCCTTCTGTATGGACCTGTGTGGGCCTGTTTCAGGAGAATAGGCCCTTGTTGGCAAACTCCAACCGTTTTAGCTATGCAGTGGAGAGATGGGTGTTTGACGTCTGACATAGCTTTGCCTATTAAAAAAGGTCTTCACCTACCCACATCAGGGTCCTAAGGACTGGTAGCTCCACTCAGGTCACCCAGCGACCCGTGACAGGGGTCCAAAGATAACTGGTACCTCCCAGTCCTTACAACCAAAAACTTTGGGTGCCCATGGTCCCTCTGCAGAACCCACGCATCAGCACACTCTAGGGAACAGAGATGCATTTTCCTCAGAGAGACTTGGGGGTCAGTTCTTAGACCCCTGCTTTGTTCAGAGCATGAGCCCCTGCCGCAATCAGATACACACCGGTATACACGCCAATCACCCCTGCCCCGCTAAGACAGAGCCTGTACCACACACTTGATGATCGGATACCTGGAAACCTGAGCTGAATTCATAAAAGAAAACTGAATGGACTCCTAGACTGATATACCTGATAACAGCTCTAGCCAGCTGGGGACAGGACACCAGAGCCCCAAACGCAAAAATAATTGAGCTAGCTCGCTCGAGCAACCCATAGGGGTATACCAAAACAAAACAAAGCAAGCAGCTACGACACTGTAAGCAAGCATAAACTAAATACAATAACTTATAGATGGCTCGGAGAAAACAGTCAATATCAAGTCACATAAAGAAACAGACCATGATCACCTCAACAGGCTCTCAAAACAAAGAATCCAGGGATCTTCTAGATGAAAGTGCATTCCTGGAAATACCAGGTACAGAATACAAAAGTTTAATATACAGAACCCTTCAAGACATCAGGGAGGAAATGAGGCAATACGCAGAACAAGCCAAGGAGCACACAGATAAAGGAACTGAAGAAATTAGAAAGATTATTCAAGAACATAATGGAAAGTTTAATAAGCTGGAGAAATCAATAGACAGACAGCAATCAGAAATTCAGAAGATTAACAACACAATTACAGAATTAGATAACTCAATAGAAAGTCAGAGGAGCAGAATTGAGCAAGTAGAAGCTAGAATTTCTGAGCTTGAAGATAAATCACTTGGTACTAATATATTTGAAGAAAAATCAGATAAAAGAATTTAATAAAATGAAGAAATCTTAAGAATCATGTGGGACTCTATCAAGAGAAATAACCTACGAGTGATTGGAGCACCAAATCAGGGAGGGATAACAGAAATTACAGAGAAAATTGTTGAAGATTTGTTGGCAGAAAACTTCCCTGATATTGTGAAAGATGAGAAGATATCTATCCAAGATGCTCATCAAACTCCACATAAGGTAGATCTTAAAAGAAAATCACCAAGACATACTATAATCAAGCCTGCCAAAACCAAAGATAAAGGGACAATTATAAGAGCAGCAAGGGATAAACAAAAAGTCACCTACAAAGGAGAGCCAATAAGAATAAGCTTGGACTACTTGGCAGAAACCATGCAGGCAAGAAGGCGATGGGATGACATATTTAAAAAATTGAAGGAAAAAAATTGTCTGCCAAGAATCGTGTATCCATCAAAACTGTCTCTTAAATATGAAGGTGAAATTAAGACATTTCCAGATAAACACAAGTTGAGGGAATTTGTAAAAACCAAGCCAAAACTACAAGAAATACTAAAAGGAGTTCTTTGGTTAGAAAATCAATAATATCAGGTATCAACCCAAGACTAGAACACTAGGCAGAGCAACCAGAAGACAACCCAGACAGGGAAATCCAAAAAAACAAAGCAAGATTATGAAAAAAAAAAAAAAAAAAAAAAGCCCAACACAGGGTAACGGCAATGTTATTATATAAAAGAAGACAATATTAAAATAGTAAAGAGGGACTAAGAAATGTAATCATACACCTTCCATATGGAGAGGAAGGCACGGTGATAAAAATAAATAAAAGTTAGTTTTAAATTTAGGAAAATAGGGGTAAATAATAAGGTAACCACAAAGGAGACAAACTATCCTACTCATCAAAATAAAATACAAGGGAAAAATACAGACTCAGCAGAAACAAAATCAACAATAACAAATATGAGAAAAGGATGATATATAAAGAAAATGTGCTCAGTACGTAAAATCAAGTGGGAAAAAGAAACTATCAACACACAAAAAAAGACACCAAAATGTTAGCACTAAATTCATACCTATCCATAATTACACTGGATGTAAACGGACTAAATGCACCAATAAAGAGACAGAGAGTGGCAGGATGGATTAAAAAACAAGATCCGTCTATATGCTGCCTACAAGAGACACACCTTAGACTTAGAGACACAAACAAACTAAAACTCAAAGGATGGAAAAAATATATCAAGCAAACAACAAGCAAAAAAGAACAGGAGTAGCAATATTAATTTCTGACAAATAGACTTTAAAGTTAAATCAATCAGAAAGGATAAGGAAGGACACTATATAATGATTAAAGGGACAATACACCGAGAAGATATGACCATATTAAATATTTATGCACCCAATGACAGGGCTGCAAGATACATAAAACAAACTCTATCAGCATTGAAAAGTGAGATAGACAGCTCCACAATAATAGTAGAAGACTTCAACACACCACTTTCGGTGAAGGACAGGACATCCAGAAAGAAGCTCAATAAAGACACGGAAGATCTAAATACCACAGTCAACCAGCTTGACCTGGTAGACGTACAGAACACTATATGAATAGACACTTCACTAAAGAAGATATATGAGGAAATGTTCACAATCATTAGCCATTAGAGAAATGCATATCAAAACTACACTGAGATTTTATCTCACTTCAACAAGGCTGGCATTAATCCAAAAAACACAAAATAATAAATGTTGGAGGGGCTGTGGAGAGATTTGAACACTTATACACTGCTGGTGGAAATGTCAAATGGTACAACCACTTTGGAAATCGATTTGGCGCTTCCTTAAAAAGCTAGAAATAGAACTACCATACAATCCAGCAATCCCACTCCTTGGAATATATCCTAGAGAAATAAGAGCCTTTACACTAACTGATATATGCACACCCATGTTTATTGCAGCACTGTTTACTATAGCAAAAAGATGGAAGCAACCAAGGTGCCCATCAACGGAAGAATGGATAAATAAATTATGGTGTATCCACACAGTGGAATACTACGCCTTGATACAGAACAGTGAGGAATCTGTGAAACATTTCATAACGTGGAGGAACCTGGAAGGCATTATGCTGAGTGAAATTAGTTGCAAAAGGACAAATATTGTATAAGACCACTATTATAAGAACTTGAGAAATAGTTTAAACTGAGAAGAAAACATTCTTTTGTGGTTATGAGGTGGGGAGGGTAGGGGGAGAGGGCCATTCACTAATTAGATAGTAGATAAGAACTACTTTAGGTGAAGGGAAAGACAGCACACAGTACAGGAGAAATCAGCACAATTGAACTAAACCAAAAGCAAAGAAGTTTCCTGAATAACCTGAATGTTTCAAGGGCCAGTGTAGCAGGGGCAAGGGTCTGGGGACCATGGTTTCAGGTGACATCTAAGTCAATTGGCATAATAAAATCTATTAAGAAAACATTCAGCATCCCACTTTGAAGAGTGGCATCTGGGGTCTTAAATGCCAGCAAGCAGCTATCTAAAATGCATCATTTGGTCTCAACCCACCTGGATCAAAGGAGAATGAAGAACACCAAGGACACACGGTGATTACGAGCCCAAGAGACAGAAAGGGCCACATGAACCAGCGACTACATTATCCTGAGTCCAGAAGAACTAGATGGTGCCCAGCTACAGCTGATGACTGCCCTGAGAGGGAACACAACAGAGAAACCCTGAGGGAGCAGGACAGCAGTGGGATAAATGCGGACCCCAAATTCTCATAAGACCAGATTTAATGGCCTGACTGAGACCAGAAGGACGCCGGTGGTCATGGCCCCCAGACCTTCTGTTGGCCCAGGACAGGAACCATTCCTGAAGCCAACTCTTCAGACATGGATTGGACTGAACAATGGGTTGGAGAGGGATGCTGGTGAGGAGTGAGCTTCTTGGACCAGGTGGACACTTGAGACTATGTTGGCATCTCCTGCCTGGAGGGGAGATGAGAGGGTGGAGGGGGTTAGAAGCTGGTGAAATGGACACAAAAAGAGAGAGGGGAGGGAGACAGCAGGCTGTCTTATTAGGGGGAGAGTAAGTGGGAGTGTGTAGCAAGGTGTATATGGGCTTTTGTGTGAGAGACTGACTTGATTTGTAAACTTTCACTTAAAGCACAATAAAAATTATGAAAAAAAGACAATAAAATTAAAGCAAGCTTCTCATTGGGAATCAGTCTATCTTGGTACATCAACTATATTAGAATTAATTACATATTGCAATCATTTTTTCTAATGTACCCTCACCCCCAGCTACATACTACGTATCACAAATAGAATAGGATAAGGTAATTTTCTGAAAATGGAATAAAACGTGAAAATCTATGCTGTATGGTTCATTTATCATCCTGCCAGTCTTCTCCAGTGAACAAAGTAGAGATTTATCTCTTATTTTAAAGATTTTTTTCTTATGAGTATTTAAAATGTCTTTGTCTTAGTTATTTAGTGCTGCTATAACAGAAATAAAAAAAACCCTGGTGGCATAGTGGTTAAGAGCTACAGCCGCTAACAAAAAGGTCAGCGGGTCGAATCCACTAGGCACTCTTCAGGAACCCTATGGGGGCAGTTCTATTCCGTCCTATAGGGTCTGTATGAGTCAGAATCTATTTGACGGGAACAGTTTTTTTTTTTAATGGCAGAAATACCATAAAGGGGTGGTTTTACAAGCAGAAATATATTTTCTCACAGTTTAAACAACAACAAAAAAAAACCCCAAAACCATTGCTGCCGGGTCGAGTTGATTCCAACACATAGTGACCCTACAGGGTGGAGTAGAGCTACCCCATAGGGTTTCCAAGGAGTGGCTGGTGGATTCGAACTGCCAATATTTTGGTTAGCAGCTGTAGCTCTCAACAACTGTGCCACCAGGACTCCTTCTCAAAATTTGGGAGGCTAGAAATCCAAATTCAGTGCACCAGCTCTAGGCAAAGGCTTTCTCTCTCTGTCGGCTCTGGTGGAAAGTCCTCTCTTTAGCTTCTGCTTCCTGATTCCCTGGAGATCTCCATGTGTCTGGCATCTATCTTACTCCATCTTTCTCTGTCTGCTTGTTTAATCTCTTTATATCTCAAAAGAGGTTGATTCCAGGTACACCCTACGCTAATCCTGCCTCATTAACATAATAAAGACAACCCATTCCCAAATGGGATTACAACCACAGGTATAAAAAAAAAAAGAGGTTAGAATTCATAGTACATATTTTTGGGGGGACATAATTCAATTCATAACAATCCTGAAACCTGATAACACACTTATATAAAGTTATTCACTTTGAGGGAGCCCTGGTGGCACAGTGGTTAAGAGTTCGGCTGCTAACCAAAAGGTTAGCAGTTCGAGTCCAGTAGCTGCTCCTTGGACACCCTATGGGGCAGTTCTACTCTGTCCTACAGCATTGTTATGAGTCAGAATCAATTTTTTTTTTTAATTCACTTTGAGAGAGTATGTGTCACAAGATTTAAAAATATACAAGCCTTGAATGCAAATTTTCATTTGGTCCTTGTTAGGTAATTCGTGTCTTGACTCTACAGCCTCTCCGCCATGCGCCTTGCAGCTAGATACCTGGAATAAAAATGTCGTAAATGAAGTGATTTTTATTCCACTTGAGTTTTCTGTGTCGTGGGTCAAGGGAGAGGCAGTTACGAGGTATGGACAGAAACCCTTCATTTGTGTTTTTGGTAGAAGATGGACATTTTTTTTCTCCTCTTGGGGCAGGCAGAGCATTTCTCCTCTTGGCTGATTTTGCTGCTATGCCCTCCATGGTACATCCTGCCCCTCTGTGGACCTTCTGCCCTGAAGAGAGCCACTGACCTTCAGGGTGATGTACCACTTTTTTTGGTCATGTCTGAACTCTGAAAGAGTTACTTATCCTGTACCAACAACACTAACAGCACAGTAACAGTAACAACAGAGTCACTGTAGAGTAGATAACACTGTGTATTTTGCAACATCATCTCACTTAACTCTCCCAGCAATCCTGTTACATTGCCATTTTCCAGGTGAGAGAAAACTGAGGCTTGGAAAGATAAAGAAACGTCCTCAAGGTTACACTGTAGTTAAATGGGATAGATGGATTTGACTCCACATTACTTGAAAAAGGAAAAACACAGTCCTGGCATGCTAAGCATACAATGCTAGTGCCCTGGAACAGCAGGACCCAAGAGCGTGCAACTGCAGCACCAACTTGGAGGCAGGAGCCTGTTTTAAGACAACTCAATGAAGAGGTTCCAGTGGGAGCTCCCGTGAAGTACAAGAAGAGCCAACTGAACGTTGTGTTGTGTTAGTACCTGTGGTCAGCCTGCAAGCTGAGAAAGAAGAGGGATGAAAAGGTGCTATAAGGTAAGTATGGCCATGCTCCAGCTTAGGGGTCCAGAGATCTCCTTAAGAGATGGTTCCTGGATCAGTGGTCCTCAGTTTCATTCTCATCCAACACAGATGAGGCTCTCAGGCACAAAATACTGGTGTAGCCATAGAATGGGTTCCTATTCTCATGCCCCATTAATAACTCCCCATTGCCGTTGAGTCGCTTCCGACTCATAGCAACCCTACAGGACAGAGTAGAACTGCCCCATACTGTTTCCAAGGAGCGCCTGGTCATTAATAACTGCCAGCCTCTTAATCCCTCCCCTGAGCAAGCTCTCTGGAATGGGTCTGGGTCAGAAGGATGTTATTTTAAGGATTAATCTGCTCACATTTATTTAATATTGTTGTTAGCTGCTATGGTGACTCTGGCTCATGGTGACCCCATGCACAATGGAACACAACTCTGCCCAGTCCTGTGCCATCCCCATAATCAGTTGCAGATCAGGCTGTTGTGATCCGTAGGGTTTGATATTTATTACTAATAAAATTCTACAACTTATTATTAGTAAGGTGTGTATGGCACTCATTTTTGCAACTGATCCTGACACCCCAGGATGTCTGGGTCACCTGGACTATAGGAAACCAAATAGGCTGGCTCTTTGTGCTGTGTCCCGTCTAAGTCTGAAAAGAAGGATCGGCCACACCGTCTAAGTCTGAAAAGAAGGATCGGCCACAAAGATGGCAGTTACTGCCTCCTCTCCCAGACATCTGCGTTGCCCGGGTCTGACCTCTCTGGGCGTCTCCTTGTAGTTCCTGTTCCTTCCCACCTTGACATACCCCATCACAGAGATTCACCACTGTGCATAGAGCTATTTATTATGTATCTTGCTAGTCTAGAATATGGAGAAAAATTATGGTCAACAAAATAAGGTCATCAAGCCACTGATGCATGCCTGAAAAACAAAGATCAGACTTCTGTAATAAAGAGGGAAACTTGGGAAAGTTCTAAATTGAGCAATGGCTTTCATGGCTCATGGAGCTGTCTCTGCAGACGCAGTTAATCATCTGCCTGAACAATCAAATCGATATTCATGACCTTTTCCTTCAGTTTTCCTTCTCTTACTGTCTCTGCTCTTACAGCCAATGGGAAGATAGTGGGATCAATTCCCTTAAAAGATAAACTTTCATATAAAGCAAGCTTATAAACCGTGTGTTATTAAAATGAAATACTCTAGGGAAATTATGTTTAGGTCACAATTATAAGGCTTTTTTATTTACAGTTTATAACATTGCCACATGTATCAGTTCATTTGCTCTGTTATAGTTTCCATTACACTGTCTCACAGAGAATGTGGAATAAATTTCTCTGAAAGAAGCCAAGTGTTAATTTCTGTATCCAAGATTGGTTCAAACAGCGGAAGGACAAGTAAGCTGATTAAACTTTCACAAGTCATTTCACTGAGAAAAATACCTGGTGTCCTCCAGAATATATTATGGTTTTATCGCTATTGACATTTCCTGAAATTAAACTCAAAATACTCAAAACCTCGGTGATTTTTGAAATATTTTTGGTATCCTTGAAAACCAAAATAGATTCTGTTAAGGCGGTTGTTTCTCAGTCCCATCAAGAATTCATTGTGCCTGCAGGAGAGGCTCACACTGTTGGCCTTCTCAAGTTTCTCTTCTGAGAGACAATAAGCAATCCCTCCCTGAAGAGAGGTGAGAATGAGTTTGCCTCTCAAGTTGAAAGGAGATGGGAAGTGTGAGGTGAGGTCAGGGAGCACTATGGCAAAGTCAGGGCCTGAAACAGATACGTGTCGATGTTGACTGTGCTTAACAGACAGAAATCCCAAACCTTAAAGGTCCTCAAATTTCAGGGAAATTGAAGCACCTTCCTTATTTGCCTTTAGCAATCTACTGTTTAAATAGCAGCACAAAGCTTTCTTATGACAAGATTTTTATTGGCCATGAAAACCCATGGCTGACTCCAGTGAATTGTTGTCTATTTAAACAGGGACTAGTTGTCCACTTTGTGATATTCCAGGTCCCCTCCTCTAGGAAGCCTTTCTTGCATTTTCATCAGGGGCTGAGTGTCCCCTCTCAGAATTCTCGTAGCATTTGGGACACATCTCTAATCATTCACTGTATCATATTGGGCTTATCAGTTCACGGGGTCAGTTCTTGGGGGAGGAAGATCACCCTGATGACAGAGCAGTGGGATGAGAGCTGAGTTAAGGAGACCAGGTATATAAAACTCTTATAATAGAGAGAAATAATTAGGGTTTTGAACAATGGCAGCAGCAGTATGACTAGAGAGAAGATCAAACACTTTAACAGAAATTTGGGCATAGAATACGTAGAACTTAGTAATATTGTATGTGGAGGCACAGGCAAAGAGAAGGGGCAACATTTGATGATGGGTGGATAGGTTGCCACATACTGAGGTAGGACTATAGAAGCTTTGGAACTTTGAGGGGTGAGGTGAGAAGATACTGAGCTTAGTGTTGGACATGTTGAGTTTGAGCCTCTTGCGGGATGGAATATAGTAAGCAACAGTTGGGTATAAGAATGGAGCTCAAAGAGAGGTCAGGAGGGAAAACACGGATTTAGGATTTGTAATGATCGTGGAGGCATACTTCTTATGTCTCCTGCTGAGGGAACCTGCAGCAAGGAGAGTAGTTGGCAGACAGCCTTCATCTCCTGCAACTTTGACACACTGCAGTCCTCACAGGATCTTCTTGGGCTGCTCCCAGCCATTGCTGAGCATGGGCCATGCCCTATGGAATTCCCACAATAGCAGTCTTCGTTCTGAATCTCCCATCAGCCTACCCTAAACTTGCTCAGAGGTGTACTGCAATCTGAGTCTCTTCCTACTCAGTCCTCCCTCCTTCCCTCTCTCCTTTTGCACGTGTCAGATTGGCATCATGGTCCGAAGTTTTCCCCCACCAACTACTGATCCCTTTGCCCCTTATCCTTTACAGGCATCTCTCCCAGCAAATCTCTTGTACGTTTCATTCCATGTGGGTGTCTGCTTCATAGAGAACTTGAACTGACCCAGAGTCATCAATAATTAAAAGAATGGGAATAAATGAGATATCCCAGAGAGAACATATAGAATGAGAAGCATAAAGGATTGAAATTTTTTTTTTTTTTTTTAAAGAGTAAACATAACATCTAGGTAGTGATAAGAGAGGGCTCTGGGGCTAGATTGCCTGAGGTTGAATCTGGTCCCACCTCTTATTAGCTGTGTCTGTCCTGACAGATGGCTTAACCTTTCTAAGCCTCGCTTTCCCTGTGTATAAAAACGGGGAAAATACTGGTACTCCCTAAAGGTTTGTGTGAAGATTAAATGTGATAACTTACGTAAAATGCTTAGAAAACACATGCATATGTTGAAGTCACAGTAAGAGTTTATTATTTCATCAGGCACGACAGAAGAGGAGAGGCTAGTGTTATCAGGAGTGGCCAAGGAGGGAAGAGGAGGGCCAGAAAAGAGCCGAACCACAAAGCAATGGAAACAGCAATTTCAAGAAGGAAAATAGTTTCAAAAATCATAAGGAACCAAGAGGTATAAGGTGAAAAAATATCCAATAGGCTTGGGAATATCTAATACGAAGGACAGAGAGCAGAGGTTTGAGGAGTGAATTGTGGGTAAAGGAGGAAGCGAACAATCTCCATGCCTTCTAGAAGCTTGACTTTGAAATAAAGGAGAGAGAGAGAGAGTAGTGGTCAGATGGGACTCAAAAGGCCAGGAAGACATTTGAGCTTCTTTACATACAGGAAGTAAAGTACCAGACCACCACCCACCTGTCAGTATGTCTTACTGTGGTGGTTTGCATGTTGCTATGATGCTGGAAGGCATGCCAGCAGAGTCAGCCAGGTTTCGATGGAGCTTCCAGACTACGACAGACTAGAAGGAAAGGCCTGGCCATCTACTTCTGAAAATTAGCCAATGAAAACCCTATAGATCACAACAGAACATCACCCAATAAAGTGCTGGAAGGTGAGCCCCTAGGTTGAGTGGCACTGCATAGTGGCAGCAACAATGGACTCAAGCATACAATGATGGTAAAAGTGGCGCAGAACCAGGCAATGTTTTGTTCTGTTGTACGTGGTGTCACCGTAAGTCAGAGATAACTTGATGACAACTAACAACAACAAAGTACCAGAGGAAAGGAAGAGATTCAAGTTTTTGGAAGGAATCAGGGAAGGAAAGAGCAATGGATGGCAGGAAGTTCTTAGGAATCAGAGCACAAATGGAGGAATTAATCTGGCCAGGATGGTATCTGAGACCTAATAGGTCTCTGATTGAAGGTGTTTTGTCTCTAAGAAGGCTCCAAGGTTGCACCTGTTGTAAGTGATGAGGGCAGAGGTGGAGAAGGCCACTTGAAGAAAGTGGGAAAAAATACATTTCATCGATAGGTTTATCCCTTCTGCCCTGGCAGTGAAGGAAAACTGTCTTTACCAAGTACCTCCTTTGTGTGGGCCTGGGCTCGGAACTTTCACATAATTGCTTGTCCGTAATCTCCACTACCACCCTCTGAGGTAGATGTCAGTATTCCCATTTCACAAATGAGGAAAACTGAGGCTCAGAGTGATTAAGTCATTGGTCTAAGACGTACAAGTTCCAGCAGAGTGCTTGATAAATATTTGTTGAATGAATATGTTATAAAAATATTTTATAAAAACCATAGTCTTTCAGATCCCCGGTTAGTTGAAGTCTTGTGTGGTTTTTCTTCCCCAAACCCTTTTTGCTCTTGAGAGTATTCTTATGAGGTTGTGTCTTGGATCAGTCATAACCTCCAAAAATGTCACAGTAATGAAAGACATGAAAAGCGGCTGGACAAGGAAATGCCTTTGCTACTTTATTTATCCCAAACAGCAAAGCTACTTAAGAGATTATGACTGACTGGGAAATGAGATTTGGTTGGGCAAAAGCACTTGAACCTTCAGCCTCTAACATTTTCATCGAGGACCCCCCTGAGAGTTAGAATTGATCTGTGCATTGTTTTAGTTTTGTTGTTAATAATATCTGGATGAAGATGCCTGCCAAAGCCTTTCACTGGAGGATTTAGAATACACTTTTTAAGCGTACAACTGAAGGAAAGCAGCCGATGTCAGTGTGAGGCTGTTGGCACCCGCCAGCTCATCTGGCTGAATGAAAAATAACCAATTGTGTCCTCAAGAACAGGGTGTATTCTTGACACTTTTAAGTCAAAGTCTACTTTGTGTTCTTCTTGTAATTATACTAGTCAAGAAGAGAATGGTGCAAATAATAACTGAAGGTAATGAATGAGTCCACCAGCTGTCTGTCAGTTTGTCGTACTGTAGTGGCTTTCAGGTTGCTATGATGCTGGAAGCTGTGCTACCAGTATTTCAAATACCAGTAGGGTCACCCAGGGTGGACAGATTTTAGCAGAGCTTCCAGATTAAGACAGGCTAGGAAGAAAAGCCTGGTGGTCTACTTCTGAAAATTACCCAATGAAAATCCTATGAATCACGACACAACATTGTCCAATGTAGTGCTAGAAGAAGAGCCCCCTAGGTTGCAAGGCACTCAAAATACACAGTGGCTGCAACAAGGGACTCAAGCATACCAATGATGTCGAAGATGCATTAAAGATGATGCAGGACCTGGCAATATTTCATTCTGTCGTACATGGGGTCACCCTGAGTCAGATATGACTGGATGGCAACTAACAACAATGAAGGAATAGGGCACTAGACTCCAAGTTCCTTGCGGACAGGGATTGTATCTTGTTTAAATTGCAGTATTTATTTTAGGAAATTACCACCACACTTGGCACACAATGTGTTCTAAAGGAATTCTTGCTGAATTAAGTTGAACTGCGTCAGCACCGAAGCCAGCAGAGTGGTTTTATCTTTCTTTTAGAGCAGAGAGAACTGTCACACAGGATGCTGTGTGCATGAACACTAATTCATTATTGAGACTCAGAATGAATTATTCACCCCTGAGAACAAACCAGAGCCAGGGCTATCTGTCACCCCGTAGCCACAGGACCAAGAGGAACTAACCTTCCCTAAGTTGTATCTTTTTTTCCTTCCTCAAGTCTTGGTTTTTGCAGTTCTCTGGAGCTGGGGTTCTATTCTTATTCTATCCCTGACTTACTGCTTGACCTTAACAGGAGTCAATCTCAGTTAATAGCTTAAATTTCGCCTTTGGTGAGAGTCAAAGGGACCGGGCTACATAGTTTGCAAACATCAAGCCTCAAAAATTGGATTTGGAATTACGTGCCATCCATCATCTCCTTGAGGCTAATGGAAATGAGTCACAAATGCAAAGCGCCATGGAGACTCCCTCAGCCCCCCCGCCCCGCCCGCAGTTAGCCTTGGGGTGCTCGGTCATCATGTGGTGCTGTAAGGGGAGAAAGAGAAGGAAGCTGGGATGGTTGCCTCAAACCCAAAGGGGAAGATACTTTGGTCTCAAAGGGCAGCAAGGAGAAGGCTTAGCTCACTGGCCAGAGGTGACCCCTTGATCACCGGCGTGCCATCCTGGCGAAAAGTAAGCTAGTTTCTACTTTAGAAAAATAAATGAAAAAGACAACTGTGCATGCCAGCCTCCGATGTTTAAAGAAACCTTTAAGTGAAAAATACGCAAGTTTACAGGAAAAATCGATTATGGAGTGATTATTCACATTTTCCCGGGATTTGCCACTGGCTGTCTTTAAATACTAAGTCTCTACTGCCAGCCTTTTGCTAGAAAAAGACATCATGTATGATAAAGTAGAGGGTCAGTGAAAAAGAGGGAGACCTTCCATGAGATGGACTGACACAGTGGCTGAACGATGGGCTCCAGCATAGCAAACATTGGGAGGATGGTGCAGGACAGGGCAGTGTTTTGTTCTGTTATACATGAGGCCGCCATGAGTCAGAGCTGACTTGATGGCAACTAACAACAAGCCCCAGCGTGTAAATAAGATAAAGTTTACAGAGATTGGTTTTACGTGCTGTACGGCAACAGCAACATGAAAGTAAGAGAAATGTACAATTTATCTCAGAGACTAAGGGGTTATGAAGTGCTGAAGAAATAGAGGCTGGGGTTTTCTCTGCCAGCTCCAGGCACCCTCTCTGCTTCCCAAGTCTACATTTCCCAGGGAGCAAACAGATCCACAGAGGTTCCATGGGAAAGATCTAGAAGGGCTCTGGGTGGATGACTCACCTCTGCTACAACCCAGCGTACAGCATTTCACCCAAAGGGTGTGATCAGCCGCAACTTTCTCTTTGGTCTCAGAAGTTCTTCTAGAGGCATGGATCGCTCTGAGCTCTTGGAGACACTGCATTGCCCGGCTCCTCTCTAGAACAGGCACTCGTGCTCCTTGGTCTGTCCGGCTTTGAATTTGGCTGTGTCCTCGTCTCCTACTCCATCGAAAGCTCACAGGAGGGCCCCTACACCCACTGTTGTTGTTCAGTACAGTCTAGTTGGTTCCAACTCCTATCGACCCTACATACAACAGAGTGAAACACTCCTCGGGCCTGCGCCACCCCCACAATCTTTGCTGTGTTTGAGCCCACTGTTGCAGCCACTGTGTCAATCTATCTTCTTGAGGGTCTTCCTCTTTTTGGCTGACGCTCTACCTTACCAAGCACGATGTCCTTCTTCAGGGACTGGTCCATCCTGATAACATGTCCAAAGTACATGAGACAAAGTCTCACCATGCTCCCTTCCGAGGAGCTCTCTTGCTGTACTTCTTCCAAGACAGACTTGTTTGTTCTTCTGGGTAGTCCACAGTATAGTCAATATTCTTCCCCAACACTATAATTCAGAAACATCGATTCTTCTTCAGTCTTCCTTCTTCATTGTCTAGCTTTCACATGCATACGAGGTATTTGAAAATATCACGGCTTGGGCCAGGTGCACCTTAGTCCTCAAAGTGACATCTTTGCTTTTCAGCACTTTAAATAGGTCTTTAAAGAGGTCAGGATTAGATTCGTATTAAAGATTCATATTAAACACTTTTAGCACAAACACTACATGTGATGTTGTGTACTACTTTTTCCCTCACACCAAGACAATGGCAGGTTGCCTCCCTATTATAGCCAACCAAGCAGTTGCTGTCAAGTTGATTTCAACTCATAGCGACCCACTTGTGTCAGAGCAGAACTGTACTTCATAGGGTTTTCAATGGCTGATTTTTCAGAAGCAGATCACCAGGGCTTTCTTCTGAGGTGCACCTGGGTGAGTTTGAACTGCCAATCTTTTGGTTAGCAGCCAAATGCTTAACTGTATGCACCACTCAGGAACTCCACCTCACTATTATTGATGCTAATTTGATGACTTGATTAAGGTGGTTCCACCACGTCTCTCAAATGTGTAGACTCATTTCTCCATTTCAGGTTGATGAGTAGTCTGTGGGGTGATGCTTTAAGACTGTGTGAATATCCTGTTGCCAAGAACTGTTTGCCCAGTGGTTGTACTCGTTACTGATGGTCTTTTTTGTGAGTCAATGATTACATGGGGGTTGTAAAATGATATCTTTCTACTTCTTTCACTTCTGTACCTATTACCTAACAATAGAAAGAATTTCCTCTTCTTTAGTTTCTCTTTTGTAACAACCTTGTTGTTGTTGTTCTTAGTTGCCCTCAAGTCAGCTCCGACTCACAGCAACCCCACGTACAGGAGAATGAAATGTTGCCCAGTCCTGCGCCATCATTATGATTATTGTTTGAGTCCATTTTTGTGTCCACTGTGTATTTTGAGTGCCTTTTAACCTAGGAGGCTCATCTTCCAGCACTCTGTCAGATTCTATTGTGGTCCATAGGGTTTTCATTGGCTAGTTTTTGGAATTGAATCTCCAGGCCTTTCTTCTTAGTCTGTCTTACTCTAGAAGATCCACTGAAACCTATCCATCATGGGTAACCCTCCTGGTATTTGAAATACTGGTGGTATAGCTTCCAGAAACAAAGCAACACACAAGCCACCATAGTATGACAAACTGAGAGAAGGGTGGTGGATTACAACCTTCCATAGAAATCCACTGCCATTGAGTCGATTCAGATTCATAGCGACCCTATAGGACAGAGTAGAATTGTCCCATACGGTTTCCAAAGCTGTTGTCTTTAAGGAAGCAGACAGCCACATCCTTCTCCCAAAGATTACAACCTTACGGAGGTAAAATTAAATATAATAAACTGCGTATGCTTAAAATCTATAATTTGATGAGTTTTGACAAGTATATTGTCATGGATTGAATTGTGTCCCCCCAAAATATTTGTCAACTTGTTTAGGTCATGATTCCCAGTATTATTGTGTGATTATCCTCCATTTTGTGACTGTAATTTTATGTTAGAGAAGAATATGGTGGGATTGTAATGCCCTTACCCAGGTCACATCCCTGATCCAATGTAAAGGGAATTTCCCTGGGGTGTAGCCTGCACCACCTTTTATCTCTCAAGAGATAAAAAGGAAAGGGAAGCAAGCAGAGACGAGGGACCTCATATCACCAAGACAGCAGTGCTGGGAGCAGAGCGCATCCTTTGGACCCAGAGTCTCTTTGAGGAGAAGCTCCTAGCCCGGGGAAAGATTGGTGATAAGGCGACTTTCTGAATTTGGACTTTTAGCCTACTTTACTGTGAAGAAATAAACTTCTCTTTGTTAAAGCCATCCACTTGTAGTATTTCTGTTACAGCAGCACTAGATGACTAAGACATACATATTTGTGAAAACATCACCACAGTCAAGATGACAAGCATTTCCATCACCCCAAAATGTATTCCAACCCCATCCATTGGCAACCACTGATTTGCTTTCTGTCATTACAGATTAGTTTCCATTTTCTAGAATTTTATATAAATGGAATCACAGAGAATGTACTCTTTTTTTGTCTGGCCTTCTTTCATTCAGTGTGGTTTTGAGATTCACCCACATCGTGTGTATCAATAGTTTGTTCTTTTTTATTGCTGAGTGGTATTCCTCTCTCTCTCTCTGTCTCCATAGACTCATTGACCTTTTATTCAATGTGATAGAATCCATTATTCTTTTTAATGCTCTATTTGTCCCAGACTTGGATAATAGGAAACCCTCAAATTGGGAACTATGGTATTTTGACACTGCCTCATTAGATTTTGAGCTTTCCTTGCTTTCTGGAACAATGAGATATTCCAGGTTTACATTAAACTTTTATTGTGCCAGACCTCAAATGAGCCATTTCTCAAGAAGCTCTGAGTCCTTTTAGAGGGGAATGGTATTTAGAAACCAAAATAGGGATCCTAAATGGACTTATTTCTACTTGGGTGGTACTGCTTTTAGGCCCTTTCAGAGAACAGGGCTAGGAATACCTTTTTTTTTTTTTTTTAATGTGTTTATATACTAACATTTTTAATTTAAATCCAATACCATAGGGTTCTCCTTCCTTTTTCCCCATTTCATACTTGTATCTTCCTTTTCCCATATTTGTGAACTCTCTGGTCCTCAACAATATCAATGTGATTATTCATTTGCTCTCTCCTGCAACGTACACACACAAAATAGTTTCAGAATTTCAACAGCAATATAATTGTCAACAATAAACTTACAAGATTTAATATTTCCTTTCTTCTTTTTGACAGTAGTGAGAAGATTTCTCACTAACTGCATAGTCAGAATACTGTGTTTGGGGTTCCTTGAATTTATTCTTTTCTTCCTGTGGTTATTTTATGAACTTATGCAATGATATTCATTTGCTTATGTTTGCATTCAATTTGAATGGTCAGTGTCTTTCATTCTTATACATTAAGTTTCATTTTGGAATATGTAAAACATTTATATAATCCAAAGTTAAAACTTTGAACATTTTCTTCCTCCTATTCCTATTGCTTCCACCCTGTTTCCCCCATATTCTGTTGGTAATAATTTTCGTTAATTTCTGATTCATTGTTCCTGTGTTTCTTCATGTAAAAATAAGGAAATACAATACACGTTTGAAATGTTTCTTTTATACACAAAAGCTAGCACATTATATACATTTTTTTGCACTTTTTTTGTCTCTTAACAATATAAATGGAAAATGAACTCCACTCAATCCATACAGTCTTCCTCAGTTTATTGGGTTGCATAGTATTCCATTGTGTGAACATTCTATAGTTTATTCAACTAGTCTTCTAAGAATGGAAATTTAGGTTGTTTCCACATTTTTCTATTACAAAATTGCCACCGTAAAAAACCTTGTAATATGTTGTTTCAAATATCTGGAGTTCTAATTCCAGGGAAGGGAGCCCTCGTGTTGCACTGGTTAAAGTGCTCAGCTGCTAACCAAAAGGTCTGTAGTTCGAGCCCATCAGCCACTTCGCAGGAGAAAAGACCTGGCAATCCGCTCCTAAAAACCCTGTGGTGCAGTTGTATTCTGTCCTGTAGTGTTGGCATGAGTTGGAATCAATTCTATGGCATACAACAACAACAATTTCAGGGTAAATTCCTAGAAGTGACATTGCTGGTTGAAGAGGTAAATGTATAGGTGGTTTGGTTAGACACTGCCAAATTCCTTGCCATTGGGGAATGATAAAATATTTTCACATACAATATTCTCTTGTTTTTAGTAATTATATTCTTATTTTATATTCCCTACAGATTTGTGATACCTAAGGACACAATCTATTTACAATCTCTTTCTAATTTATCCTTATATGTTCTGTCGTGGATTGAATTGTGTCCCCCCAAAATATGTGACAACTTGGCTAGCCCGTGATTCCCAGTATTGTGTGGTTATCCTCCATTTTGTGATCCAGTTATCCCATGTGTTGTAAATCCTAACCTCTGTAATGTTAATGAGGCAAGATTAGAGGCAGTTGAGTTAATAAAGCAGGACACAATCTATAGGATTAGGTTGTGTCTTGAGTCAGTCTCTTTTGAGATATAAAAGAAAGAAGGGAGCAGAGAGGAGAGGGACCTCATACTACCAAGAAAGAAGAAGCAGGAATGGAGTGTGTCCTTTGGGCCTGGGGTCCTTTTGCTGAGAAACTCCTAGACTCAGGGGAAGATGGATGACAAGAACCTTCTCCTAAAGCCAACAGAGAGAAAAAGGCTTCCCCTGGAGCTGGTGCCCTGAATTCAGACTTCTAGCCTCCTAGACTGTGAAAGAATACATTTCTGTATGTTAAAACCATTCACTTGTGGTATTTCTGTTATGGCAACACTAGATGACTAAGACATGTTCTATAACACCTAACATACTGTGTTGTTCATAGAAGGTGCTCACTGAGTGCTGAATGAATGAGTGGTTATTATTTTCTACAGTACCAGCATTGCTAACCCACTTGATAGGAAACTGAAACCCAACTAAGGTAAGAATATTTTTCAAGGCTGCTCTACAAGTTAGCACACAGGACATAAAGGGTTGGTGAGAAGGCAGGCAGGCAAGGAAAGGGGGATGCTAACCTTGAACTTTTGAAACAGCAACCAAAGCACATTTGATTAACATCCATAATGTGCCAGGCAAGGTTCTGCCAGTTATGTGTAGAGCAATAAAGAACATGAAGATGACATTATGGAACTCAGAGAGCTTACAATCTAGTTGTATAAGGATATAGGACACACACACACACAAAAGGGCAGTGTGCCATAAAAATCAATGGAGAGTGCAAACATTAATGCAATAGGAAGTGGGGTGGGAAAGAACTGCAGTCTGGAGTAGGGGCATGGGGATGTATCTTTCAAAGTCCATTGAAGTCTTGAGACTTGATTCAGATGAGGCAGGATTCAGATAAGAAGAGGGCCTGAGGAACGATTACGAGAACATATATGGTATGTTCAAGGAACAGTAAGTAGATCAGTCTGGCTGGAGCGAGAGGGGTCGTAAAGGAGAACAGTGGGTATGAGAACTCATAATTTGAGGCCAGATTTGGGGTGAGCCATGAATGCCCTTAAGGAAATAGAGTAGGCCATGGTAGCTATAGTTTTAGTTTGCACAGCATGCTTTTTCATCCTCCTTTCTTGTTTCTTTGTGGAAGTCCTTCCCCACCTCATATGGTCCCGATGAGTCTGTGAAAATGGAGTCAATCACCCTCCCCACCTCCAAAGGGTTGAACATGTGTCAATCAAAGGACCTCAACTTCTGATCACACTTACTGTATAGAGATGAACACTCTACCCAAGCAGGAACACTCAGACTCGTCACCAGGATTTATCCGGATGTGGACATGGGAGAGAGAAACCCTCTTCACTGAGATTGCTGAGCTGGGAGGGTGTGGGTGTGAGGCAGTCAGTAGTGGTATTCCTAGCCTCGTGGTGAGAGCCAGCTGGCAGAACGAAGCTGTGCAGAGCTCTGGGTATCATTTGAGTTTCTGGGTCCACCCTTGCCTGAAGCAAAGGTCCACCCTAGATTTGTCAGTTATGTGTAGACCAACAAATTCTCTTTTTGTCTAAGCTAGTTTGAGATTGGTATCTGACACGTTCTTCTGAAAGAAGCTTGACTAAGACTTGGTTTCCATCCCACAGATCAAAGCTTTCTAAATTGGTTTCCTTTGATCAATGGTCCTACAGAGCCTCCAAAAAAGGAATTTTGTGTTGAAACTAGTTTAGGAATACTGCCTCCTATAGCATCCTTTGTAGGTTCGTTAGTACACCAAGGTATTAAACACTCTGAGAAAACCTGCTGTGAAGTAACTGCTTAACTGTGTTAAAAAAAAAAAAAAAAAACTTCCAGATCTCCACAGACACACTGTCCATTCTCCCTTCTCCCAACCCTGCTCTGTGCACTGGAAGCCTGACCTCTATGTGCTGTATCAATGGACAACTTTGCCTTTTGGCTTCAGCTGGTGTGGGCCATTGAGGGGCAGCCGGAGGTCAGAGGGAGGGGACAGTGCGAGGTGGGAGTATTTATTCCTTTGACTCCGCCCTGCTGAGTCATCCCTCAACTAAAGGTCACAGCTCCTGCAAGGTGTTCCTCTCCAAGTACTACAACAGCCTTTCTTTCCTTCCTCTTTCAGGCCTAGGGAGTGTAAAGGGCTCCCTGCTGTTCCTAGCCGTGGGCACTGCACCCTCCTTTTGGTTTCCTCAAACCCTGCCCATACCTTTGTAAAAAAAAAAAGAACCATTGTGTTGATTCCAACTCACAGTCAACCCTATAGGACAGAGTAGAACTGCCCTATAGAGCGGCTGGTGGATTTGAATCGCGACCTTTTGGTTAGCAGCTGAGCTCTTTAACAACTACACCACCAGGGCTCCACCTTTGTAAAGAATTATTTACGAAGCTTTGCTGAAATGACTCACTTTGACTGTGCCATCTGTTTCCCCAGGACCCCGATGATCACTGATACTCGTTAGTTCATTAGTTTTCATCCGTTAATCCATTAATTTCTAAATTTATTAAATATGTACTTCTTTTTTTTAGTTGAAGAACAGACAGCAGTGACCCACGGAACACAAACTTTGACCATATACTTTGGTTAATGCTTTCATTGGCAGTGGCTTTGGATCCAGGTTATGGAAAGATGAAGATAGCCTGACAGTTTTTCCATCCTTACACTAAAAATGAGTTGTCATTGAGTCAATGCCAACTCATGGGGACCCCATGTGTGTCAGAGTAGAACTGTGCTCCATAGGGTTTTCGATGGCTGATTTTTCAGAAGTAGATCGCCAGGTCTTTCTTCCAGGGCATGTCTGTGCGGACTCCAACCACAACCTTTTGGTCAGCAGCTGAGCCAGGGACTCCACAATAAATGCTAGGTATTGTAGTATGATTATAACCCTCTTATTTTATAAATGGGGAACTGGGGCCTGGACATGCGAAGTGCTGGTCTAAGCAATGGTGTCACTAGGGTTGGTGTCACCCAGTGCAGTAACTCATCATGTCACCCCTCATGCTAATTACTCCCCATGCTAAAACGCCAGAAAAGTTGATGGAATCAGCCACTGCAAAGACACTGGCAGCAATGAAAACGACAGCACGTGCTTCTAGTGTGTGCGGATGAAGTCACGTGATTCAGAGTCATTGTAACGGGGTTATAATGATAGCTCTGACTTGAGTGCTTTAGAAGATTAAAAAAATAAATTAGCTAAAATTTTAGACTTCTAGGTATATGGATACACGTAAGCTGGGTTTCAGAAAAAAATTTTTGTTGTTATAACTGACTACAGCAATAATTTTATAAAAACTGATAAATTTCTGCTGAAACACAGCACAACTATTTTATAGGCTGTCATTTTGGTGTCACCTCCTCTGACAGTGTCATCGGGTGCAGTCTCCAACTCCCACACCCTCTTAGTGACACCACTGTGTCTAAGCCCACATAGTCAGGTAGCAGCAAATTTCCCAAAAAACAAAAAAAAACCCAAGTATATTCACTTCAACTCCTGTGTATACCACAACGCATAGTCTTTCATTGCTGAAGAGAACAGTTAGTTTGGTGGCTTTAATTGAATAGCATTTTGTGTGAATTTTGCTTTACTGCTATCTACAGCTGGGGCCCTGGATTTGAGGAGTGGGCCCTTTGTGTTTTGTTTTGTTTTGTTTCTATCTCCAGTTCGCTGAGGTAGGTCGTATCTTAGACCACACAATCCAGCAAACTATCCCCCCTTTTATGTACAAAATTAAAATTCTCTGTCTAAAAATGGTATGAATTATATAATTTATTTGTATATTACAGTGAAACCTGTGAGAACTGGAACTTGATGGGACTGCCTTGTTTTTCGGGGTCTCAAAAGTTCTCCTTTGACAGGGTGCAGTCTTATCACTTTTCTAGCACTTGGTTTAATGCAAAATATTCAAATTTTCCTTCTCTGACAGGCTCTGGCTTTTGCAGGTCTTGCTGCATATGTTGTTGTCGTGTGCCGTCGAGTGGATCCTGACTCATAGTGACCCCACGTCACGGAATACAACTGCTCCACAGGGTTTCCTAGGCTGTGATCTTCATGCAAGCAGATCACTAGTTCTTTATCCCTCAGAGCTGCTGGATGGATTTGAACCAACAACCTTTCAGTTAGCAGCTGAGCACTTAACTGTTTGCACCACCAAGGCTCCGTAAGATATTATTTAAGAGTAGTAATTGAGGAGCAAAACGTAAAGGAGTAGGCCACTAGGACACGCCTACTTTCGATGCCCAGACACGCTGTGTACACAACTGTTATCAGATGATCCTTGGATTAATTTTCATTTCCTTTCCTCCCAACTGTAGGGTCTTTCTTGTCTGCATCTCCTAGTACCTGTCATTCTGGTTGCAAGTTTTTCCCCTCTCCTTTTGAACTGACTGAATGTGAAGCCTGCTGCACAACGACTGCTACACTTAACCCTGGTGACACTAGCCGAAAGAGATAAAGTCTACTAAACCACCATTTTCTTGTATAATAAATGACCATGCCGTTTTACACACTGACATGCTGCTTACCAAACTTTCTGTCTCTCAACATGTTGAAAAACCAATCCTGAGCTAGACTGGGGGGCACTGATGGTTCAGTGGTAGAATTCTGGCCGTCTATGCAAGAGACCTGCATCCCCTTCCCAGCCAACGCACCTCAAGTGCAGCCACTTGTGTGTCGCTATGATACTGAACAGGTTTCAGCAGAGCTGCCAGACTAAAACAGACTAGGAAGAAAGGCCTAGAATCCACTCCCAAAAATCAGCCAGTAAAAATCCTATGGATTACCATGGTCAGACCCACAACCGATCATGGGTGGGTGCAGGATCAGACAGTGTCTCATTCCGTTGCGCAGGGAGTCACCTTGAATCGGGGTCCGACTGAACGGTAGCCAAGAACAACAGTAACGGTTACTTCTCCCCTATAAAGAGATTGGGAATTCTGTTTCAAATGCTGTTGGATCCTTGGGAAATAACAGTCTCTGTTTTATCACTTTAAAATGACAGGTTACCCAGCAAAAACAGTGGAAAAGAAAATAAAGAAAAAAGAGTGTGTAAGGATGAGTGAATTCTGAGATCTCAAGAAATTTTCCTATTCTCTTCTATCATCCCAAGACAACAAGTATCAGAGAAATGTGTTTCTTTGAAACTGCAAAGGATATTGAAATACCTTCTCTTGAATCAGAAACTTGGAAGCACTTATTTCTAGGGTAAAGCTGTCAGGAAATTAAACTAGAATCAGCATTTGACAGATTAGCTTTATTTATGTATTTATTTATTGTGAGGACCTGATCCCCCTTCTCCCAACACCCTTTCCTCTACATCAGATACACACACTATTCCGAAGGAATCTTCAGAGCTCAGAATTAGCCCTTGTTATCAGCCTCTCCACCAAGGACAGTGAAAGAAGTCCCCAGGGGCCACCAGGGCTGGCCGGAGGGTAATCCTGTGGGTTCTCTTTCATCAGCTGGCAATTTCTAAAGCACCTGCCTATTTTTCCAGACTTTAAGAGCGGTCACATCAGCCAAATCCGTTCTTTGTTTTCCATAATCCTGAGATTAAAGACCATTGTTGACAAGAGCACAAAATATCCTGTGACTTGCCTTCTGCGTGTTTTCTGGTTCTTGATCTCAAAATGGGGATTGATCCACCAGCTCTCTGGCTTTCTAAGTGCTCAGGTGATGGGGCTGAGATAGAAGAAGGGAAAGAGGGAAGGGTCTTTTAGCTGCAGAAAGTCTTTATTTGCCTCCAACAGAAGTTCAGTCCTGACTTCTATCAACTTTAAGGTCTGTACAGAGCCCCCTGAAATCACATACACTGCTGCACATATGAGCAAAGAACATTTGCAGGAAAGAGGTTCCATAGCTCTCACAGGGTCTGCTACGTTAACAGCCACAATTTCATAAAAGGTTTTCTTAATTTAAAAATAAACCAACAAACAAATAAATTTAACCCTAAAGTAATAATTGGCTCCATGGGAGAAAGATGTGGCAGTCTGCATCCATAAAGATTTACAGCCTCGGAAACCGTATGGGGCAGTTCTACTCTTCCTATAGGGTTGCTATGAGTCAGAATTGGCTCAACCGCAGTGGGTTTGATTTTTTGTTTGGTAAAGTAATAATTAACGTGGGAAATTGAAAGGGGTGGTGGATGTTTAAAAAAATGTTTTTATCTAGTGTCACTCCGGGGTGTCTCGTTAAACAATAAATATAGAAAGAAAAACATTGCTTTAAATGTTCAGGACATTAAATCCTCGTAACCACTGGACATATGAACACAGATAATTTAATTCAGTGAATGTTTATCGGGTGCTACCTGTGACGTGGACTGCCAAAAGAGTGAACATATCTGTCTTCTAAGGCCAGGATGCTCCTTAGAAGCAAGGGTGGTGATATTTCATCTCACATACTTTGGACATGCTTGGTAAAGTAGAGGGTGAGTGAAAAAGAGGAAGACCCTCAGTAAGATGGATTGACACAGTGGCTGCAACAATGGGCTCAGGCATAACAATGATTATGAGGATGGCGCAGGACTGGGCAGTGTTTTTGTTCTGTTGTACATAGGGTCGCTGTGAGTTGGAACCAACTCGACGGCACCTAACAACAACAACCACCTACACTGAACATACAAAACTGAATAAGTAAGACATCATCTCTGACCTCAAGAGTCATGGTTTTTTTTTGACAGAATAGAATGTACAAATAACTGAGACACGGACATAGCTACAGTTCATAATATGAATTGAAATTGGGAGACTAGAGAACTGAGGAGTCCTGGTGGCGAAGTGGTTACGAGCTCAGGCTGGTAACCAAAAAGCCGGCAGTTCGAATCCACTAGGCACTCCTTGGAAACCCCATGGGGCAGTCTAGTCTATTTTATAGGGTCGCTATGAGTGACAATTGACTCGATGGGATACAACAACAACAGAGGATTGTGTAAAGAGGGAAGTGGTGGTTCAGTGGTAGAATTCTCACCATCCAGGCAGGAGACCTGGTTCGATTCCCAGCCACCACTTGTCTGTCAGCAGAGGCTGTGTGTTTCTATGATATTGGACAGGTTTCAGCAGAACTTCCAGACTAAGACAGACTAGGGAAAAAGGCCTGGCGATTTACTTCTGAAAACTTAGGCAATGACAACCCTATGTATCACAACCGTTTGATACGCAACCATTCATTGGAATGGCGCAGGACCGGTCAGCCTTTCATTCTGTTGTGTGTGGGGTTGCTATGAACTGGGGGCCGATTCCACAGCCGCTAAGAACAACATCAACAACCACAGAGAATCAAGCGAGTCCATCTTGTTTGCTAGAGAAATGGTAAGAATATGACTTTGTATGATGGCAATGAAAATGGAGAGAATGAACGTGAGAAATGTGCATAAATTATGTAATCTGAAAATAGATTTGTTTCATTCATTTATTCCTTTGCTCGTTCTTTAATTCGTCTCTTTTATTGTATCAGGTACTCGTAAGAGGCACTTATGCAGCAAAACTTGAATAAATTGAAAAATTGAATCAAGAGTTTCTGCCCTCACAAACCTCTGACAAGCTCTGTATGGCTCCTTTAATCTAGCAACACAAAATAGTCCCCCAACCCTCGAAGTGTTCACAGCCTCCATCTATATTCATTTCCTCACACCGCTTCAGATTCTCACCCTGGCCTGGTCCCAAACCTTCCAACTTCTGATGGCACCTTATTTTCTTGACTATGGTTCCACCTCACTTTCTTGGCAGTACACCAGATCTCATTTCTGGCTTCATTTCTTAAGACTCACTTTCTACTTCCTGTTTTTGGTTAGTCTGATTTCTTAAATTCTTGCCTGGTCCAGCCAAGTCCTATGATCTTGGCAACTAGGCACAGGTCTTCATGGTTGCTTCTCTTCCTCAAAAATAGCTGAGACCCAGACACTCACAGTTCAGCCATAAGGACAGATGGGTATGAACTAACAAAGATTCAAAGGGATTGCACTGTTTTTATGGGTTGAGTAATGTAACCACACATCTGTCTGTTTGTTGTACTATGGTGTCTTGCACGTTGTTATGATGCTGGATGCTAAGCCACAGGTATTTCAAATACCAGCAGGGTCAGCCATGGTGGACAGGCTTTAGTGAAGCTCCCAGTCTAAGACAGACTAGGAAGAAAGGCCTGGAAACCTACTTTCAAAATAAATGAAAACCCTATGAATTCTAACTTGCCATTGTTTGATACAGTGCTAAAACGTGTGCGCCCTAGATTGGAAGGCACTCAAAATACACAGTAGCTGAAAAAATGGGCTTGAGCATACCAACAACCATTTTGTTCTGTTGTACACGGAGTCGCCGTGAGTCAGAGCTGACTCTCGGCAACTAACAACAATGTGCTCTTGGGAGGACAGAGGTGGGAATGGAACCTGATGATTCAACACGAGTTCGACACAAGCAGAACTACCTTCCTAAAGGAGCATCCATGGGTTCAAGCCAGTAAGAACTTATCCAGATAATTAAATGACCAACTCTCAGAACCAAAAAGTACTGGAGCAGGAGGGGGATGTAGAGATAATCAAATTCAACGTTATCATTTTTTTGCTGGAAAGGAAACTGAGTTACGTGAGCTGAAGACCCATAGGGAGTTAGCGGCGCATGACTACCTGCCAGATGTGTTTTTCCAATAGCTTGTTGTCTCACAATAGCTCAATTATAAATGGAAAGGAAAAGATGTGTGTCGTGTTATTTCTAAAACTGTCAGGAGGGACTGCATCTTAGGTATACTCGTTATGTGATCTGTTAGAGTCTGTCTTAGTTCCCTAGTGCTGCTGTAACAGAAATACAAGTTGGTGACTTTATATGTTTATTTTTTAAGTTGGTCATTTTAATGAACAGTATTTATTTTCTCACAGTGTAGGAGACTAGAAGTCCAAATTTAGGGTGCTGGCTCTAGGGGAAGGTTCTCCGTCTACTCTAGGGGAAAATCCTTGTCGCAGCTTCCATAACCCCGCCGTTACTTGGCCCCTTGGTGGTGGCATCTATCTTTCCCCCATTTATGTTTGCTTCTGGGCCTAATCTGCTCCTTTTACACCCTATATTGATATGGCCTCATTAACATAGCAAAGACAAGCCTATTCCCAAATGGGATTGTATCCACAAGTATAGGGGTTAGGATTCCAACACATATTTTGAGGGGATACCGTTCTACCAGTATCAGAGCCCTAGATGCTGACCTGCCTCCTTCAGGATTGCAGAGGAAATGGCAAGCTCAGGGAGAAAGACGGGGTTGCGAAGAGGCGAAGCAGACAAGGTCTATCTCAGGCATAACAACTGTATCAGTCACCAAGCAAGACGGTGACAAGTTTGCATGTGGATCCTGAAAAAATGGAGTCTAAATTCACATCGGGTAGTGCATCTAGGAGCCTATATCCTTCCTACTCAAATTGTGGCTCAGGGACCAGCAGTGTGGAGCACCTGGGAGCTCATCAGAAATGCAGCTTCTCAGGCCCCACCTGGGACCCAGTGCATCAGAATCTGCCCCGTAACAAGATTCCCCAGCAATTTAAATGCACGTGAAATTCTGGGGACCAAACAGAGAATTGCTTACTTTGGCTTTTTCCCCTAATTTCAAGTCCACTGAATGTTAGGCAGCAGAAATTAAAAACTAGGACAAATGAAATTTGCATGGGTGGCATGGGTGGGGGTATGTAAGGGAAAGCACCAGAGAGAATAAAAGAAGATCACAGTAAGAGTTTTATTTTTTGAGTCAAGTTTATACCTTGAACAACAATTTCCTCTAAGCTTTAATTAATTGTTTTGCATGAGAACACTGCATTACAAGAGGGCCTATGATTGCAATGAGACGTCACTGACACATGGGGCAGGTGACTAGGTACCTCTGTCCAAGGGGCAGGCAAGTTATCTGTGCCCAAGAGTCTATTTCTCACATATGAAATGTGAATCAGCCCCAATCCTCTTTTTTGAAGAACATATGCTGTACTTTGCTTCCTGAAGAAATTCCTAGCTAATAGTTCAAATCTTACAATAAAAATAAAAATGGGGTAATGGGTACTGAACAAAATTTGGATGTTTGCTGCCATCCAGTCAGCTGTATTTTATGAGTCATATAACATTCCCAGATTCCAGGGAGGGAGTGGAGACAGGCGTTGCCACACTGGTTGTCTATCCATAAGCCTGTGCAGCTTACAGTTTCTAAATCCAAAGCAGGCTGCTCCAACCAGCTGAGATGCCACAAATGCAACCTAGTGGCATTTCCCATGGGAAGTCAGAGAAGTGGAAAATATTTCAAGCAACTTCGACATGCTTGCATAACTGTTCCGTGGAAATTCCTGCACTAACAATTTGGAATTAAAGTAAAAGTAGAGTACAAATAGAATGACCTCTCATCACAAAAATGACTATATTTTGTAGCTCTGATGTATGAATGTGCTTTACAGCTAACCCATAAACTATGATAAAGAAACGAGAAATCATCGTCTTTCTGCACACCTAGTGGTATAGGATCTGTATCAGAGAGCAGGTTGCTGGTTAGCATCCATGACAATCTTTGGCCAAATCATAAGGCCTGAATGCATAAAACATACGCAAACCAATGGCCAAGTGAGAAGAGAAATTACAGTCTGTAAACTTGCATTATCTGTAACAAATGTGGTCTTCTAGCCAGCCTAGTCCCTGAAATTCCTGTACTTTCAGATCACTTCCCAATTTAGCTTTAGCTTCTAGATATCCGGGAATCAGAATTCATTTTTTTTCAATCAAATGAAAGCTTCTTAGTGGAGGCTTGTGTGTTGCTATGATGCTGAACAGGTTTCAGGAAGCTTCCAGATTAAGGTGGACTAGGAGGAAAGGCCTAGTGATCTACTTCTGAAACTTAGCCTATGAAAACCCTACAGATTACAACAGTCCAATCAGCAACTGGGGATGGCACAGGACTGGGCAGCATTTTGTTCCATTGTGCATGGGGTCATCGTGAGTCGGGGCAGTTAACAACCACAATGAAGGCTTCACTAGAATAGTTATCCTGCAAGATGGAAAAAATATTCTATAATATGTTATAAAACAAAATATGTGTATTTCTACACTTACTGCTGCAAGTTATCTGTGCTATTTCCTTCCTTTAGCTTGGATCAATGTTAACTGGAAAAAGCTTTGAGAATTGCTCTGCTTAATGTTATTATACCATGATTCTTTCAAACATTTCTGAGATGCCATCAGATAGTTGTAGATTTCCTCTGAAATTTTATAAATTCTATGATTAATGTGTACACTGTTCATGTCATTGATGAATAAAAATATCTAATGGAGGAAATCTGGGGTTGAATCACCTACATCAAGCAGGACTGGGTTCTTTGGCAGAGAAGAGAGCCAGTGAGTGAAAATGATCAGTTGATGAACTGAAATTGCAGGGGATACAGAGGCTACACCCCACTCAGGTTGGGGCAGGGGACTTTAGGTAAGGGGTCAGCATCAAAAGACAAATTGGAGCCCGAAAGGAGACAAGTAATAAATAAAGGATCAAGGCCACAGATAGAGGAAACAATGAAAGATGAGGCTTCCTCCGAGTCAGGAAGGATGAGTAAAGACGTCACTGATTTTAGCGACGGAGAGAGAAAGGCAACTGAAAAAGTGTATACGAGCCAGCCTCCATTTTCGTATAGAAGGAGGAAGCTTTATCATTTCTGGAGAGTAGGTGGTGAGACCTAGAAGATTTAGGAAAGATGATAAAAATGCAAACCAAAGCATCGGGGAATGAAAAAAAAGTTAAGGGTAGGGGGAAAAAGTCTTCTCCCTTTTGTTCTTGTTCTGGGCCCCCGAAACACAATTTCTACCCTTGTGTAGGGACGCTTGAGCTGCCCCCTTTCTGGTGTGGTGCCCAACAGCCTGGAGAAAAAGTGTTCCGTTAAACCAGGTGAAACTGGTGGTAGAAAAAGAGACAGGGACTGAATTCAGAGGTAGTATTATCACGCGTGAAAAAAAAACCCTGCTTTGGAGTCAATTCCTACTACAGCGACCCTATCTGGCAGAGTAGAACTGCCCCATAGGGTTTCCAAGGAGCAGTTGGTGGATTCGAACTGCTGACCTTTTTGTTAGCAGAGAAGCTTTTAACCACTATGCCACGAGGGCTCTATTACAGAACCTGAAAATGCTGAATTTAACAGTTTCACAGAAAATGCTCCCCTAGTACTCCACGGAACTGGATATGCTCAGCTTGAAGAAGACCCTGCTCTAAGAAAGGTGTCAACACTATCTACAGCGTTTGAAGGGCTTTCTTGTGGAAGCGGGGCTAGGTGTGTTTTTGCATGACCTAAGGAAATAGCAGGTTACACTTGAGTTCCTATTACTAATTAATAGTTTAATAGAATGATCCAAAGCCAGAATAAGCACCATTTCAAGTAGTGAGTTCCCTGTCACTGAAGGATTTCAAGTACAGAATGAATAATAATTTGTCAGGATTGTTGTAGTGTACCAAAAGGGTAATTTGCCTGGAGGAGGGCTCCCAATTTGTGAATGGAAGATTCCAGCCATAAGGGTAGTGAGTGGTGGATTTATTAAAAGGGGCTGTGAATTTGTGTGCACTTGTGGGTTTAGACAAATGAAAAAATATGTCTAGCAAGTGTACCTACTATTCATTTTTAAATTATTGAGTAGAATAAATGAAATCCCACTTTTCACTTCTTTCATAAAACGTGTTCATCAATTTATTAAGTCTGTTCTCCTCTATTCCACTTCTGTTCTGACACCAGCTGCACGTGCAGAACTTCTTCCTCTGACCCTGACCACCTGGAGCTACGTCAGAGCTCACACCTTAAAGAGCATAATCCTCCAGACTGCTGTGTCTGCCCAAGACCTTGCATGTCAACCACAAGCTTGGGAGTCTCCACTACACCTTCACTTTTGACCTGCTGGCTACAAATTTGGGGTTGCCTTTACCCACTTAGGGTGTCAGCCATAAGTAATCTCCAGGGTCCCCAGAGTTTCCCCTCACTTCTAACCTCCTGGCTCTCATTACTCCCTTG
Organism: Loxodonta africana; assembly: GCF_030014295.1. NCBI lineage: Eukaryota > Metazoa > Chordata > Mammalia > Proboscidea > Elephantidae > Loxodonta > Loxodonta africana. Next base: position 64,001,644 of record NC_087358.1, read on the forward strand.
GGTTTGATAATTTGCTAGAACAACTCACAGAACTCAGCAAAGTGTTATACTTATCATCAGTTTATTATAGCAAAAAGGATACAAATGAAGACATGCATAGGGTGAGGTCTGGAAGGGTTCCCAACTTGGGGCTTATATCCCAAAAAGTGACATGCTACCCTCCCACGTGCATCAGTATCTATCATCAGCCAGGAAGCCCATACAGCATCCATGTCCAGAGCCTTTACTGGGGCAAAAAAAAAAAAAAAAAAAAATTTTTTTTTTTTTTTTTTCATTATGTAGGCATGACTGATTTAATCACTATTCTCCCTCCCTGAGGTAGGCTGAGAGTGAGAATCTACTAGATGGCATAGGGTGTTTTGTTTTGTTTTTAAATGGCTGATATCACAGGGTGGTTTTTCTGGCCAGTTCCCAACTGAGTCACTTCATTATCATAAAGCCTCAGGTGTGGTCTACAGTCCTCATCAAAGATGCCTCAGTCACTGGAGGAATTCCAAGGATTTACAGGAGCCAAGGGCAAAGATCAAATTCTTTGGGTGAAGTTAAGTTCTTTACCCCAGAATTAAGTAGATAATATTATGATAGTAAAGTACAAATTAATTGTTAATGCCACAGAATTTATAAAACTCTTTTGTTATTTTGGTTTTTTTTTTTGTTGTTGTTGTTGTTCTTTTGCATTTTCTTGAAGTACAGGTATTAAAAATACAATTACTATCATGTGGAGGGATTTAAAGGCTTTTTTGTTTTTGTTTTTTTATGTTAAAAAGAGTCTTCATGCTCAGGAAGGTCAGAAACCACTCCACTAGAGTGGTTTAAAGGCTATTCCAATGCCAGGATGATTTCATGACCCCTAGAAGCTCTCAGTGCCAAAATTGGGGGAAAAAATACAACCAAATCTCAAGAGTTGTGCACACAACCTTAGCACTTTATCAAAACACACACATATCTGACATATTGTTTGCTGCCCCAAATAGCAAGGGTATATTCTTTGTCACTCTATGTTTTTAAGCAGTCATCCAATTTTTTTGTCACTTCCAAATATCTTGACACTATTCCTCTAAGTTTCATTTGATCTTTAACTATCTGGGTCATATGTTTTGCAACCTATGAGATGTTAATGAAATCCTTTTTTTTTTTTTTTTAAAGAATCACTCATATTTGTCTCCAGCATCACCATTTCAGCATTTATTAAATGGGGAACAATTGTGTTTCCCAAGTGAATCAGAACTGTTCAGGCCTCCTAAATCTGCTCTCCTGTTGTTTACTATGTCAGAAAATTGAGATAAAATCTAATGTTTAATGGATACATTTTCTTTCTTTTCACAGAATTTATAGTCTTTACCCTCTGTTGAAGAGGAATGGCGTTGCATTCATCTTCAAAAAGAACATTTCAAGATCTATCCTGAAGTACAAGGCTGTCAGTGATAGGAAAACCAGTTAATACAACTATTATTCAAATTTACGCACTAATCACTAAGGCCACAGGTGAAGAAACTGAAGATTTTAACCAGCTTCTGCAGTCTGAAATTGATCAGGGTGCATTGATAATTACTGGTGATTGGAATGCAAAAGTTGGAAACAAATAAGAGGATCAGTCATTGGAAAATATGGCCTTCATGATAGAAATGATGCCAGAGATTGCATGATAGAATTTTGCAAGACCAACAACTTCTTCACTGCAAATACATTTTTCACCAACATAAATGGCAACTATGCCTGTGGACCTCCCCAGATGGAATACGCAGGAATCAAATCAACTACACCTGTGGAAAGACACGATGGAAAAGCTCAATATCATCAGTCAGAACAATGCCAGGGGCCCACTGCAGAGCAGAGCATCAATTGCTAATATAGAAGTTCAAGTTGAAATGGAAGAAAATTAGAACAAGTCGATGAGAGCCAAAGTATGACCTTGAGTATATCCTACCTGAATTTAGAGACTATCTCAAGAATAGATTTGACGTGTTGAACACTGATGACCGAAGACCAGATGAGTTGTGGTATGACATCAAAGATGTCATTCATGAAGAAAGCAAAATGTCATTAAAAAGACAAGAAAGAAAAAAAAAAGACCAAAATGGATGTCAGAATTGACTCTGAAACTTGCTCTTGAATGTCAAGTAGCTAAAAAAAAGAAGAAATGATGAAGTAAAACAGCTGAACAGAAGATTTCAAAGAGTGGCTCAAGAAGACAAAGTAAAGTATTATAACGACATGTGCAAAGAGCTGGAGATAGAAAACCAAAAGGGAAGAACAAGCTCAGCATTTCTCAAGCTGGAAGAACTGAAGAAAAATTTAAGCCTGGAGTTGCAATAGTGAAGGATTCTACGGGGGAAAATATTAAACGATGCAGGAAGCATCAAAAGAAGATGGAAAGAATACACGGACCTATTAAACCGAAAAGAATTAGTCGATGTTCAACCATTTCAAGAGGTGGCATATGATAAGGAACCTGTGGTACTGAAGGAAGAAGTCCGAGCTGCACTGAAGGCATTGGCAAAAAACAAGGCCCCGGGAATTGATGGAATACCAATCGAGATGTTTCAATAAGTGGATGAAGCTCTGGAAGCGCTCACTCATCTATGCCAGGATATTTGAAAGACAGCTACCTGGTCAACCGACTGGAAGAGATCCATATTTACGCCTATTCCCAAGAAAGGTGATCCAACTGAATGTCGAAATTATTGAGCAATATCATTAATATTACACACAAGTAAAATTTTGCTGCAGATCATTCAAAAACGGCTGCAGCAGTGTATCGACAGGGAACTGTCAGAAATTCAGGCAGGATTCAGAAGAGGACGTGGAACCAGGGATATCATTGCTGATGTCAGATGGATCCTGGCTAAAAGCAGAGAATACCACAAGGATGTTTACCTGTGTTTTATTGACTATGCAAAGGCATTCGACTGTGTGGATCATAACGAATTATGGATAACATTGTGAAGAATAGGAATTCCAGGACACTTAATTGTGTTCATGAGTAACCTGTACATAGATCAAGTGGCAGTTGCTCAGACAGAACAAGGGGATACTGATTGGTTTAAAGCCAGGAAAGGTGTGTGTCAGGATAGTATCCTTTCACCATACCTATTCAATCTGTATGCTGAGCAAATAATCCAAGGAGCTGAACTATATGAAGAAGAACGGGGCATCAGGATTGGAGGAAGATGCCTTAACAACCTGCATGATGCAGAAGACACAACCTTGCTTGCTGAAAGTGAAGAGGACTTGAAGCACTTACTGGTGAAGATCAAAGACCACAGCCTTCAATATGGATTACACCTCAACATAAAGAAAACAAAAATCCTTACAATTAGACCAATAAGCAACATCATGATAAATGGAGAAAAGATTGAAGTTGTCAAGGATTTCATTTTACTTGGATCCACAATCAACACCCATGGAAGCAGCTGTCAAAAAATCAAGAGACGCATTTCATTGGGTAAATCTGCTGTGAAAGACCTCTTTAAAGTGTTGAAAAGCAAAGATGTCACCTTGAAGACTAAGGTGTGCCTGACCCAAGCCATGGTATTTTCAACTGCATCATACTCACATAAAAGCTGGACAGTGAATAAGAAAGACTGAAGAAGAATTGACACCTCTGAATTGTGGTGTTGGTGAAGAATATTAAGTATACATACCATGGACTGCCAAAAGAACAAACAGATCTGTCTTGGAAGAAGTACAACCAGAATGCTCCTTAGAAGCAAGAATGGCGAGACTGTGTCTTACATACTTTGGACATGTTATCAGGAGGAATCAGTCTCAGGAGAAGGACATCATGCTTGGTAGAGTACAGAGTCATTGAAAAAGAGGAAGACCCTCAACGCGATGGATTGACACAGTGCCTCCAACAATGGGCTTCAGCATAACAATGGTTGTGAGCATGGCGAAGGACCAGGCAGTGTTTCAGTCTGTAGTACACAGGGTAGCTATGATTCGGAACCGACTCGACGGCATGTAACTACAACAACACCACCCTCTGAAAGTGTTTTTACTAAATAAACTATTGGGACTACTTCCAGGGCAAAATAAGCCAATTTGGCTTCTCTTCAGAGTTTCTTGCCTCCTTTTTCAATGCCTTTCCTTGAAATTCAAACACCACCCCTTTGCCATACACCTGCAGTATCACAAACTATTCTGGGGTGGGTTCTTTCACAGTAACATCTTCTTGAGACTTGTTTGAATGAGTTACTCTGCCAGAAGTGTCTGTATTTTTAAAAAGATAAGGAAAAGAATTCAGAGCTATGACTCTGAATGAAAAAAAATGTCAGCTATGGGGGCACATAGGTAAAATATAGCTTCAAGTGGTGTGTCCTATCTGGGCCCTTTAAATCATACTGTGTACATGGCAGCCAAGTCTGCCCACTTGTAAAACTTTCTCTGCAGAAGACATGGATGCAAACTGCTGCATTACGAGAAAACAGATATTGGGAGTATCACAACACAAATATGTAATATGATGGGAATGTAATGAAATACTTGTATGTATATTAAAATGTGTATTAATAGACTTTCTCCTTCTATCAAAATTACAATTTGTGTGATTATAGCCCCATACTTCTTCAGTGACCTAGGTCCTAGACACAACAAAAAGACAGCACTTTATATAGTGTTATGAATTAAATTGCCTCCCCACTCCTGAATAAATACATGTTGAAATCCTAACCCCTATACCGGTAAAAGTGACCTGGTTTAGAAATAGGGTTTTGTTTTGTTAATGAAGCCATACCAGTGTAGAGTAGGTCCTTAACTTAATCACTTTTATGTTATACAAGGAACAGAATAGACACAAAGACACATACAGGGGAAAAGATGCAAAATAAAGACAGACACACATGGCATATTCATCTTCAAGCCCAGCCAGCCCAATTATTGCCAGATACTAGAAGCTGAAGTAGACAAAGAAGAACTTCTACCTAGATCCTGTGGAGAACAGCTCTACTCTGACACACATGGTGTTGCCATGAGTAGGGGTCGACCCAATGGTTTTTTGGTATTTCTGAAAGCTCTCTCTCTTTTTAAAATTTTATTTTGGCAAAATATATTTAATGTAAAATTTGTGTTTTAATCATTTTTGAATGTACAATTCAGTGACATCAACTTCATTCACAATGTTGTACAACCATCACCATAATCTGTTTCCAAAGCTATTTCATCACCCCAAACAGAAACTCAGTACCCTTTAAGCAATAATTCTCCAACCTCCTCTCCCTCTTGTCCTTGGTAACCACTAATAAACTTTGATCTCTATTCACGTGTTCATTCTAGATATTGCATATAAATGGGATCATAAAATATCTGTTCTTTTGTGTCTGACTTATTTCACCCAGCTAACATTTTCAAGGTTCATCCATGTTGTAGCATGTATTAGGATTTCATTTCTCCTTATGGCTGAATAATAATCCATTACATGTATGTACCACATTCCAATGTCCATTTTGATGGGCACTGGAAGCTCTCTTTTGAAAAGCTCCAAGAGTGCTCTAAAGAGGGGAAGGAGAACCTTCTCTGCCAAATTCTCCAGTCTCAATAGAGGGGTTAGAGGTGCTGTGGATTGGATTGTGTCCTCCTAAAATTTGTATTGAAGTGTTATGGATGTGACCCTGTTTGGAAAGAGGGTTTTTCTTTTGTCATATTAACGAAGTCACACCAGTGTAGAGTGGATCCTAAACTTAATCACTTCTGAGTTATAAAAAGACCAGAATAGTCACAGAGACACACACAGAGAAAAGATACCATATGAAGGCAAATACACATGGCAGATGCATCTATATACCCAGGAAACGAACAAAGAAGGACATCACTCTTGAGCCATACCCTGAATTTGAACTCCTAGCCTCTTGAACTCTGAGAAAAAAAAATTCTGTATTTAAAATCTGTGGAAAAACACTGAATAGACAATAGGTAAGTGGTAAATTTGGTGAAGGGTAAGACTACACAATACTGGGAGAAGCCAGCACAACCTGTACCAGGCAAGATCATGGCAGCTCCATAGATGCATCCAAACTCCCTGAAGGACCGAATTGCTGGGCTGAGGGCTGCAGAGACTATGATCTCAGGGAAACATCCGGTTCAACTGGCATTACATAGCTTATAAAGAATATGTTCTACATTCTAATTTGGTGAGTAGCGTCTGGGGTCTTAAAAACCTATGAATGGCCATCTAGAATATTCCACTGGTCTGGCCCCTTCAGGAGCAAGGGAGAATGAAGAAAACTAAAGATACATGGGAAAGGTTAGTCCAAAGGACTAATGGACTACAACTACCAGACTAAGTCCAGTAAAAGTAGATGGTACCTGGCTACCACCACTGACTGCTCTAACAGGGATCACAACGGAGGGTCCTGGACAGAGCTGGAGAAAAATGCAGAACAAAATTCTAACTCAAAAAGAAAGACCAGACTTGCTGTCCCGACAGAGACCGGAGAAACCAGGAGAGTAGGGCCCTTCGCCCCCAGACACCCTTTCAGCTCAGTAATGAGGTCACTCCTAAGGTTCACCTTCAGCCAAAGATTGAACAGGCTTATGGAAGAAAACAAGACTAAAGAGGCTCACCTGCCCTTGGGCAGGGACTGGAAGGCAGGAGGGAACAGGAAAGTTGGTAATAAGGAACTCAGGGTTGAGAGAAGGGAGAGTATTGACATGTCATGGGGTTGTTAACCAATGTCATTGAACAATGTATGTACTAACTCTCTGATGAGAAACTAGTTTGTTCTGTAAAACTTCATTTAAAGCACAATTAAAAAAAAAGAAATTCACCCATTTGTATTGTTTTGGCAGCACTAAGTAACAAGACGGAAAGGATGAAAACATAAGAGTACCTCAATGACCTTTGTTAACCATATGACTTTGTAACTTAGGACAACTTTACATGTTCTTAGGAGGAGCTTCAGATAATATTCTTTTATGCTTCACTTCTATTAACTTAAAAGGTTTGAAACCCATGAGGCTCCTTTCAAGAATTCCATGTATCTTCTGCATTTTTTAAACCACCACAATTTCTGCCAACAAAGGGTAGCGTAAAAAAGAGATAATCTAATAACCAAAATATATATAAAACTTCAACAACAACAGAAAGACAAATATCCCAGTCATAAAATGGGCAAAGGATTTGAATAGACATTTCACCAAAGAGGGCACTCGAATGGCCATCAAACACATGAAAAGATGGTTGGTGTCATTAGCCATCAGAGAGATGCAAATCAAAACCACAATGAGATACCACTTCACTTCCACTAAAATACAAAAAAAACCCAAATCAAACCCAGTCCCATCAAAGATTTAAAAACAAAACAAAACAGAAAATAACTAACGTTAGCGAGGATGTGGGAAAATTAGAACTCTTATCCATTGCTGGTGGGAATGCGAAACGGTACTGCCATTGTGGAAAACAATGTGGCAGTTCCTCAAAAAACTAAAAATAGAATTACCATGTGACCTAACAAATCCACTCTTACGTATATACCTAAAAGACTTGAAATCAGAGACTCAAACAGAGACTTGTAAACCAATGTTCATTGTGGCACTACTCACATTAGCCAAAAGGTGGAAACAACCTAAATGCCCATCCACAGATGGATGGATAAACAAGCTGTAGTACGTACATACAATGGAATGCTACTCAGCCAGTGGGAGAAATAAAGTCTTGATATATGCACAGTACGGATGGAGCTTGAAGACTTATGCTGAGAGAAATAAGCCAATCACCAAAGGACAAATATTGTATGACCACACTTACATAAAAAGACAAGAAAAGGCAAGTATACCGAGACCAAAGTTTTTTAGTGGTTACCAGGCATGGGAGGGAGGGGAAAAGGATTAATTGTGATGAAAAAATTGAATTGATTAGGGTTGTATAACCAATTAGTGTAATTGCTGTCAGTAACTTGCACACCTGTAAAAAGTTGAACTGGCAAAAGCTGTGTGATAGATATATTTACAACAATGACAAAAAAAAAGAGAGTAGCTGCTGAGACTGCTTAAGTACAATCAAACACTTCATGGGATTTGGTTCCTTGGTTGTTTGGATGTTATTTTAGGCTGGGTTCTCTAGAGAAGCAAAACCAGTGAAGCATGAAAGTATATAGAGAGAGAGAGATCAAGGAAATGGCTCACTTGGTTGTAGAGGCTGGAAAGTCCCAAGTCGGTGGGTCAGGCTGGAGGCTTCTCCTAACTCACATGGCTGCAGGGGATGACAAACCCAAGATTAGCATCTAAGATGGCAAGCATTTGGATCACAGGCTGCAGAAGTCTCTGAATCCCAAAATCGGCAGATAAGCTGCTAGCTCAAGCTGGTGGCTGCTAGCTGCCAGTCCCGAGAACTACAGGCCAGGTGCAGGATCCAGAGTGAGCGAAAACCCATGAGCCTTGTCAGAAAGTCCACATATATTGGATGCAGGCCACAACCCCAAGGAAATTTCCTTTCAATGGATTGGCTGCTCATAGCAGATCTCATCATGGAGGTGCTCACATTATATCAGATCTCATTATGGAGATGATTACATCATTACATAGCTGCCAAACTACATCATAACTGCAAAACCACTGAGAATCATTGCCCAGGCAAGTTGACACTTAACTTTAACCATCACAGAAGTTTAGGGTCATGGTTTCATGGGACATCCCAGTTAATTGCCCTGATAACATGTTTAGTGCTTCTGTTCTATCTCCTAGTTCGCTGCATAGTGTCTGGGGTCTTAAAAGTTTGCAAGCAACTACCCAAGGCACAATAATTGGTCTCTATTCACCTGGAGCAACAGAGGAAGAACAAGAGTCTGGAATAGGAAGATGACACGGAGGAATAATTGCCTCCATGAACAACTGCCTCCTTTGCTATAAGACTAGAAGAACTCAGTGGTGCCTGGCTACCATTACCGAACATTTTGATCAAAGATTCCACAGAAGAATTCTGATCAAAAAGGGGAAAATGCAGAACAAAATTTCAAATTCTCATGGGCTCTAGAGTTTCTGGAGCAATGGAGGGTGAATGAATCCCTGAAACTATTGCCCTGAGTTAATCCTTAAAACTTAAACCAGAAATACCCCCTGAAGTCTTCTTAAAACCTGTTCAAGGCAAGGTCATGGTAGCTCCATAGACACATCCAAACTCCCTGAGGGACCGAACTGCTTGGCTGAGGGCTGTAGAGACCATGATCTCAGGGAATATCTAGCTCAGTTGGTATAACATAGTTTATAAAGAAATATGTTCTACGCTCTACTGTGGTGAGTAGCATCTGGGGTCTTAAAAGCCTGTGAGCAGCCATCTAGGATACTCCACTGGTCTCTGCCCTTCAGGAGCAAGGAAGAATGAAGACAGCTAAAGATACAAGGGAAAGATTAGTCCAAAAAACTAATGGACCACATCTATCACGGCCTCCACCAGACTGAGTCCAGAACAATGAGAGGGTGCCCAGCTACCACCACTGACTGATCTGACAGGGATCACAATAGAGGGTCCAGGACAGAGCTGGAGAAAAATGTAGAACAAAATTCTAACTCAAAAAGAAAGATCAGACTTACTGGCCTGACAGAGGCTGGAGAAACCCTGAGAGTATGGCCCCTGGACACCCTTTCAGCTCAGTAATGAGGTCACTCCTGAGGTTTACCCTTCAGCCAAAGATTGAATAAGCCCAAAGAAGACTAAAGGGGAGCACCAGCCCTGGAACCAAACAAGACTAAAGGGGCTCACCAGCCCTGGGGCAGGGACTAGGAGGCAGGAAGCAACAGAAAAGCTGGTAATAGGGAACCCAGGGTTGAGAAGGGAGAATGTTGACATGTCATGGGGTTATTAACCAATGTCATATAACAATGCATGTACTAACTGTTTGATAAAAAACTAGTTTGTTCTGTAAACTTTCACCTAAAGGACAATTAAAAAAAAATAAACAAACAATAGTTTAGCTTAACTAGTAAAAATGTTCTGCCTTGGGCATTATGCTTTTTTAAGAACTATCTAAAAAAAAAAAAAAATCCAGTGCTGGGATCAAATTGACAACAGCAACTGAAAATGTTGGATAGGAACTTTCAGGGACAGTAAGCTTATGTTAATGAGGGAGGAACAATTTAGAAAAGGAGGGTGAGGATGATTGCACAACTCGAAGAATGGAATCAATGTCACTAAATTGTACATGTAGAAACTATTGAATTGGTGCATATTTTTCTGTGTGTATTCTCAAAAACAAAATAATAATAAAAAAAAGAAACAATATTATGCTTATTTGTTAAACAAAAGAGAAGTTTGAGGTAAAAAGTAACTGGATGACTAACCCATCATGGACTGCCAGAAAAATGAACAAATCCATCTTGGAAGAAATACAACCAGAATGCTCCTTATAAGCGAGGATGGTGAGACTGCAGCTTGCTTACTTTGGACACCAAGAAAGACCACTCGCTAGAAAAGATATCATATTTGGTAAAGTAGAGGGTCAGCAAAAATGAAGGGAACCTTCAGTGAGATGTAAAGACACCATAGCCAAAAGAATGGACCCAAACATACCAACAATCATGAAGATGGTGCAGGGCCTGGCAACATTGCGTGGTGTTATACATAAGGTCCTCGTGAGTTGGAGCCAACTCGGTGGCTACTAACAACAACAACCCATCATCTATTCCCAAATTTCTCCTCCTTTGCCTCCATCACTGGGTGGTGGGAATAGGGCGGTCATGTGACATAGTTTTGGCCAATGACATGTCAGCAACAGTCTGCTGGAGCTTGTGGGAAGTGTTTGGCTTTCCTGGTTGAACAGATGGATATGTTTGATGCTGCCCCCATTTCCCTTCTTTCTGCCTTAAATTCACATTTGATGCCTAAAACAGAGGCAGCTATCTTGTGATGATGAGAAAAGCACCAGGAGATTTGTCAAGATAGTGACCCTGACATCACTGAGGTGCTGAACAAATCCTAGGCCACCTACCTCCAGGCTCCTTGCAATGTGAAGAAAATAATCCACCATCTGATAAAACCATGACGAGGTGGGTTCTCTGCCACTCAGAGCCAACCATATTTACAACTGATACAAGAAGTGAGCTTTGTCGTGAGTTTCTTCCAATAATATATAGCATTTAATTAAAAATAAAAATATTTCTTAACCAGGAAAGTCAGTCTAGAAATAGGTTGATACAGCTGCCAACCTTAAAGCTATCCAGAACCAAATGAATCCTCCTTTAGAACTAGAAATCCAACACAAGAGCAAAATAAAATCAGCCTGTTCACTACTCATGTATTTGATTTATTGATTTACGATCAAGCCTAATATAATTAATTCAGGACTTGTAGAGTTTTCAGAATTGACTCGACGGCACTGGGTTTTTGTAAAGTTTGATACACTGATTCTTTTGGTTGTTAATCATATTGAAAGTTCATATCAACTAATAGTATAAGAAATTCCTGTAATACAAAGATCATGGAGCCCAGGAAAACTTTGCTTTCTCTTAGAATAGAAATCTCATAATCATTTAATCTGTTTAATATGTCTCCGTTCCATTTCATAGAGGCCGAAATGCCATAGTCCAAAGCAAAGCATAGGGTTAAGGCAATTTTCCAGTAATAACTTAGGGCAAAGGATGGAAAACGTGCCTTCTCTAAGGTGTATCCTAGAAGGGAGCCCAGTCCGCCCCAGACTTTGGGAAGCAGTGACATCAGATTGCCCAGGAGCTTGTTAGACATGCAGTTTCAGGTTCCACTTTGGACCTACTGAGTCAGAATCTGCATTTTAGCAAGATCTATAGGTGACTGTGCTGGGACAATGGTAGTTCAGTGGTAGAATTCTCACCTCCCATACGGGAAACCCTGGTTCAATTCCCGGCCAACGCATCTCTTCAGCAGCTACCACTCATCTGTGAGTTGAGGCTTGTGTGTTGCTATGATGCTGAACAGATTTCAGCAGAGCTCCTAGATCAAGATGGACTAGGAAGGAAGTCCTAGAGATCTACTTCCAAAACTCAGCCAATGAATACCCTATGGATCACAAGGGTATGTATGATCCACAACTGATCATGGGGATGGCTCCACTGGGCAGGATTTTGTTCTGTTGTGTACGGGGTTGTCCTGAGTCGAGGGGCTAACTCCACGACAGCTAACAACAACAACAACAGGTAACTGTGAGCACATTCATGTGTGAGAAGCACTGCCCCAGAGGTCCTCGGCCTTCTTTCTTTTATTGTGCTTTAGATGAAGGTTTACAGAGCAAATTAGTTTCTCAATAAACAATTAGTACACGTATTGTTTTATGACATTGGTTGCCAACCCCATGATGTGTCAACACTCTCCCTTCTCAATTGGGTTCCCTATTACCAGCTTTCCTGTCACCTCCTGCTCATTGCCCTGGGTTGGTGTGCCCTTTTAGTCTTGTTTCGTTTTATCGGCCTGTCTAATCTTTGGCTGAAGGGTGAACCTCAGGAGTGAGTTCTGAGTTAAAAGGGTGTCCTAGGGCCATAATCTTGGGGTTTCTCCAGTCTCTGTCAGGCTGGTAAGTCCGGTTGTTTTTTGCGAAATCGAATTTTGTTCTACATTTTTCTCCTGCTCTGTCTGTTACCCTCTATTGCGATCCCTGTCAGAGCAGTTGGTGGTGGTAGCCAGGCACCATCTAGTTGTGCTGGACTCAGTGTGGTGAAGGCTGTGGTAGTTGTGGTCCATTAATCCTCTAGACTAATCTTTCCCTTATGTCTTTGGTTTTCTTTCTTCTCCTTTGCTCCAGATGGGTTGGGACCAGTGGAGTATCTTAAATGGCCACTCACAAGCTTTTAAGATGCCAGATGCTACTCAATAAAGTAGGATGTAGGACATTTTCTTTATCCTCAGCCTTCTTTTTGTCATAGCCTTCTAGTAAAGGTGGACAAAGACTCTCTGCCTCCAGAGCAGAGCCTGAGGATGGATGGTTTGGTCTATCCACAGATGGGAGCAGATGGTGAGGAAGAAAAGAATGGAAAGAAGCCCTGACAAGGCTTGGGGATAGTTTCTCTATCCTAGCCCTGTGATGCTGCTCTTTTGCCTAGCTGGGGTCAGCCTGCTATAAAATCATTCTGTAAGGCTGCATTTTTCAAGCTGTGGGCTGCATGTGTTTTCTCAGGAGCCCAGGGCCTTTTTATTTTTTGGTAATATTATGTTTTAATTACAATTATAATGTTAAAAATCATTAGTATTATCAGAACAACACGGAACTCTGAGTACCCCCATGCGATATCTGTACTTTCAATGGATATGCTATGCAGACAAAAATTTTGCAGGAGTCTGAACAGAGGAAAGTGCTGAGAGAGTTTATTCATTAAGCCCATGGTCAAAGTTTTACATTCAAGGCTCCAGTTCACTGCAGTCAGTAAGTATTCCTCTTGTAAGCAGATCCCATGGTTCTATGTACCGGGCTTGCAAAAATTCATTAGCAGCAAGCAGAATAGTAAATATACAATGAGGCCTTCTCCTGTTCTTTATTCCAGCAGTAATTTGATTCATTATTCATTTAATGCATATTACAACTGCATTGTGATATTAACTCTGTCTTTACGAGAACAAGGCAGTTTTATAGAGCTACTTTTGAAATTAGATATTCATGGATTGCTCACTGGCACTGTTGCTTATAGACGAGGTAGGATTTTATTGAACTAGAAAAACCAAGCCTTGAAAATGTTAATGCTGTCTTAAAAAGTATACTTAGGTGAGTCGGCATTAGTAATAGTATTATCAAAGTCACATCAGGACTCTTGAAGTCACAAAAACAAAACAAAATATACAAAATGGACATGAGGCTGTGTCTGAAATTTAATTTCACCAAAATAACATTCTCTGTCATATTAAAACTGTTAATTTGAATATTTTTATTATGTAGTTTTACTTGTATTTAATTTGTATGTTCATTTTGGGTTTACAGTTGCATAATAACTATAAACACAGGAGCTTACATCTTGTTTCATGATTTAGCATAGTTAAGTAACATTATAATAACAAGGTCATAATGAAGGTTCATGACCATTATTTTCCTTTAAGAGAGCTGTCCATCATTTGGAGGCCCTGAGTGCTCTAAACAGTTAAATGCTGGGCTACCAACTGAAAGGTTGGGGGTTCAAACCCACCCAGAAGTAACTCAGAGGAAAGCCTTGAAGATCTACTTCTTAAAGGTAACAGCTATTGAGAACACCATGCAGCACAGCTCTACTCTAACTCACATGGTGTGGCCGTGAGTCTGAGTCAACCTGACGGCAACTAGTTGGTCCATTATTTAAACTTGAGAGACGTTCCTGGAAGAGGGCTGCTTATCCTATGTTGTCTACTCTGGGAACTAGACTCTAGACTGAATGGTCCTGTACATTCTAGCCAATGCAGATACCTCCATGCCTTGAAAGGGATCTTTGATGGGGCACTTTATTGAGATAACAAAATGCATTGGCTAAAATAGCTGAACTCACACTATGGAATAAGAACTGTTAGCTTATTTGGCTTATTTCAAAAAGGACTTAGGTAGCTTTCAAATATAACATTGCAAGTTAAAAGAAAAGTAAAATAGATAAAGGAAGTAGGGCAAAGGGAAAGGAGTGTATCAAGGTCCAAGAGGGTCAGGGTGAGGTTAGCATACAAATGTGTGCCCGGATGTCCTTACATTGCTCTTAGAACAGCTGGCTCCCTATCTGGCTTTCTTGGTAGATGTTATGGATTGAATTGTGTCCCCCAAAATATATGCTGAGGTCCTAGTCCCTGCACCTGTGAATGTAACCCTGTTTTGAAATAGGGTTTTTATTTTGTTATGTTATGTTAATAGGGTGGGTCCTAAACCTAATTACTTCTGAGTGTTGTCTTATAAAAAGAGCAGAATAGACACCAAGACACTCACACAGGAGGAGACATCATGTGACAACAGCAACAGATGCATCTGTAAGCAGCAAAGGAATGCCAAGGGGTCCTGGCAGCCTTCAGAAACTAGGAGAGAGGCCAGTGGAAGTAATCCACATGGTGAGGCCCTAATTTGGATTTTTAGCTCCCAGAGCTGTGAGAAGCTCAATTTTTGTTCTCTAAAGCCATTCACTTGTATTTTTTCTTATGGCAGCACTAGGAAACTAAGATAATAGATTATTGGTATGAATTGGATTGTGTCCCCCAAAAAGGTATGTTGAAGTCCTAACCTCTGGTACATGTGAATCTGATTTTGTTTGGAAATAAGGTCTTTGGAGATGTCATCAGTAAAGTTAACATGAAGTCATACAGTACTGGAGTAAGATGGATGATAACCCAATCTGGGTGGTGTCACACAAAAGAAGACACACAAAGAGACAGAGGAAGAATGGCCATGTGAAGATGCATCTATAAGCCAAGGAATGCCTGAGACTACCAGAAACTGAAAGACAAGAAAAAATCTTTCCCTATAACTTCCATAGACAGCATGGCCCTGCTGACAACAGATTTGGACTTCCAGCCTCCAGAACTGTGAGATAATCAATTTCTGTTCTTATAAGTCACCCACTTTGTGGTGATTTGTTATAGCAGTCCTCGGAAGCAAATGTAATTATAGAAGAGCCAGGCCAATCTTGTTAACCCACATATCTCTAGCATTTTTTACAGAGCCTGGTACATTGTAGGTATTCAATAAACGAATAAATCAACAAATGAAAGAGGTGGGTCATAAAAGAAGAGGTAAAACAATGAGTTATAAAGTAAAATGGAAATAAATCAGTTTTCAGCAGATGCATAACGATGCCTGAAACTGAGAAGGAAATTTTTTCCCCATGGATGATTGTAGGTGTATATATTTTTCTATACAGTTAACTTAGGAATAAACGTATTTCAGACATCAAATAGAAATAGCTGGAAAGAAAATTATCAATAAATATATCACTTTTTAATATAGGTCATAACTAAATTTAAAAGAATCTCCAAATATACACATCTATATAGCTAGTGTAATAAGAACAAACTATTATACTAGATTCCAACTTATATTCACATGGTGATATCTGGAAGTCCTATCATTAAGGAAGATTCCAAACAATTTCACCCAATTTGTCAGGGCATCCATTCTTGTTAAACGTGTCCCTGTGGTATGGATTTAGCCGGCAAACAATGGATGTACCATAAAATAGATTATATAATTGAAACCCAATACTTTCTTACACTGGCATTGCATTTTAAACATTCAAAAGGATTTTCACCTGTATTTCAATATCTGACCTTGGAGTTTATTTTTAATGGGCTATATAAAATCATGCTGCTCAAACCCTCCACTAGCTAAAGTTGAATAATCATAATGTTACCAGTCTTACAGGTCTCCCTTGGCACAACACCGTGACAGGAGATGGGTGAAAGTGAAAGAAAACTTTATCTGGTTGGTCAAGCAAAGGAGCACACTGACACCTGACTCGCCAAGACAGCTGCCGGATCGGTAAGCACAGGGGTTTCTGGGGGGGGGGGGGGGGGGCGGGGACAGAGCAGGGGAGGGCTCTTCTTCAGGGCGTATTCAGGAGCATGGTCCATCAGGATTGGTGGACAGCTCCTGTGACGATGCCCACGCCACTGGGTAGGAGCAGACTCACTGGGGCCTCGAAGAAGGGAAAATGGCGGCTTAGCTCCTCCCAGACGCAATTCAGCAGCTGCCTATCTCAATAACATCAGTTACGTCTACCCAGTGAAGTCCATTATGTTTGAGCATTCAGCATTTCCAGCCTAGGAAGTCAGTCTTCCAAAGGGTTGGCAAAAGTTACAATGAAAGTGAAGCTTAGAATCAAGTTTACATTTTTGGTTATAGAACTAACAATAGTTCTTTTGCTTTAATAGTTTAGTTCCTTGTTTTGTGCTAGAAAGAGACCTGAGCTCTTTTCTCCCACTGTTGTTCATCTGGTATTACGAATGGATTTATCTTCCTTGTTGCTGTGTTCCTGATCCTGCTCTTCGGAAGAACAAGATCCGTGTATAATGTTTCAAGCCACTTGTGTTCATTATTGATGCAGGTAGTTTTGACATTAGTGTTGAAACAAAGCATGCTTTAAAGAGGTCATTGCTTTCCCAAAAGAATCAAAAAAATTCAAATTGTTTATAATTAGTTATTAGAAGCAAACCCTCAAAGTCAGCAAAACAGAGCCACTAGAAGTACTTCACTTTCATATGGAGAAGAAAACCACAAATGCATCATCTGGTTGTATTCAAAAATAAGGGAGTCAAACTTTGAAAAACGTTTTAACGTTTCCTGTTTCTAGACACAAATCACAATGCAATTAGTTCTGACTTACTTAGCATTTGCTGTAAAATAAATTCAGTTTCCCAAAGCACAACATATGCACAGTTACAGTAAAGTAAAAAAGAGTTTGCCAGACTTCCAGTATTGCAAATTGTTGAAAGTATTTCAATGGTCAGTTTTAGGAATTTGTTTTGCCACATTCTAAAATAACATTTTATAACAAAATTCACTGAGAAGGTTGCAGTACGTTTTTAACACCAGTCCATCAAGGTTGATCTTCAATTGTAAAAACCTGCATTGCTTTGGCATATTTTGTTTCCAATCTGAATTCTCTGCTGTTCTGACTCACTTTTTCCAAGGGTTTACAGGGAGGTATTTGAATTATGTATATATCTGTATAGAGGATTTGGTGGTTTCGTGGATTGAATTGCATCCCCCCAAAATAAGTGTATCAATTTGGCTAGGCCGTGATTCCCAGTGTTGTGTGATTGTCCACCATTTTGTCATCTAATGTGATTTTCCTCTGTGTTGTAAATCCTGCCTCTTTGATGTTAATGAGATGGGATTAGTGGTAGTTATGTTAATGAGGTGGAACTCAATCTACAGATTAGATTGTGTCTTGAGCCAATCTCTTTTGAGATACAAAAGACAGAAGTGAGCGGAGAGACGGGGGACCTCATACCACCAAGAAAGCAGCACCAGAGCATAGCGTGTCATTTGGACCCCGGGTCCCTGTGCTGAGAAGCTCCTGGACTGGGAGGAGATTGCTGGCAAGGATCTTCCTCCAGAGCTGAGAGAGAGAGAAAGCCTTCCCCTGGAGCTGATGCCCTATGTTTGGACTTGTAGCCTACTAGGCTGTGAGAGAATAAATTTCTCTTTGTTGAAGTCATTCACTTGTGATATTTCTGTTATAGCAGCACTAGGTGACCAAGACAGGCAGGAATATGGTTGTTGTGATGTATACTCCTTTAGAGCAGAAAGCGGCCACATTGCTTCTAAATTTTTGTACTCAGTGTTACAGGAAGGCAATTTTCACTTCATTCATATATATACGTCTTTCCTAATTTCTTTGTCCTTCTCTTCCTTGTCAGTTAGTTTATTATTTCTTTATTGTCTACAAAACCCTCTCTCAGTTAGAACGTGAGTGGTTTATGAAAACAATGCCTGCATAATAAGACTGATGTAATTTTTACCCTAGTTGAGGTCCTCTCCACTGTAAGCATTACAAATGATGTGTTGTTGTTATTAGTTACCATCGAGTTGATTCCTACTCATGACAACCCTCGTATGTGCAGAGTAGAATTGGGTTTTCAAGGCTGTGACCTTTCAGATGCACATTACCAGGCCTTACTTCCAAGGCACTTCTGGGTGGGTTTGAACCACTAACCTTTTGGTTAGTAGTCTAGAGCTTAACCATTTGCACCACCCAGGCACTCCTAAATGATGTATTAGACTCAAGCAATTTCTATGTGGCAGCTTCCTCACTTTACTGCAAGGTGGTTAAAAGGAATCCTCGATTCTCATAAATTCTGTCCACTTTACCTTATATAAGAAGCCCTGGTGGCACAGTGGTTAAAGTGCTCATCTGCTAACCAAAAGGTTGTTGGTTCGAACCCACCAGCTCCTCAAGAGAAAGATGTGGCAATCTGCTCCTATAAAGATTATAGCCTTGGAAGCCCTATGGGGCAGTTCTACTCTTTCCCATAGGGTTGATATGAGTCAGAAGCACTAGATGGCAACAGGTTATGCCTTATATGGCATGCCACATACATTTATCATAAGCTTTTTTGTCCTCACCCAAAATTAATAATAATTTTGTGTTAAGAATGAGAACCATGACCCCGTTTGATAGATGGAAGAATTGAAATTTGACCAGAGGCTTAGTTAACATCCGAGTTCAATACAGCGTCAGATGTTTTGCAGACTGCCCACAAAAAAATAAATAGAATAACATGCAAGTTTCATTAAAATAAATGAGAGTTTCTGAATCTCTAAATGTTGGTGAAAATCAAGAGTCAATGTTCTTCACATTTAAGAATTCTGTTAATTCAGCAGTGGGACTTTTCCAAACCATTGTGGGTGCCCAAAATGACTACTCACTTGAAGCCAAATGCTACCCTGGAATGCCCCTGCAGAGCAGAGAGGAGAAATGCAAAGTTTAATTAAAAAGAGCTCCTCAATAGCTAGAAGATCAACCCTGTTGTTTAATTAAATTGTAGGCATTTCGGAGAACTGAATATTTAAGTTATAAGTTATTTCTCAGATGATCTTTGTCTGATTTTGAACCCTACCCACAAAGTCCACAGCCACCAAATAGTGGATGTCTTTTTTCTCCCTAAGGAGACTACTCAGTGTTCTACAATGTCACTTGCTACTCCTCTTTCCAGGCCTTGAGGAGTGGGCGTGGGGTGACATTTTCCTCTTCATTCCCTTTAATGGGGCTTCTCCAGAGACCTTTTGCACATTTGAGAATGGCATCAAAAAACCAGCTGTGGTCAAGTCGATTCCAACTCATGGTGACTTTGTGTGTGTCAGAGTAGAACTGTGCTCTATAGGGTTTTCGATGGCTGAATTTCAGATGTAGATCTCTAGGCCTTTCTTCTGAGGTACCTCTATGTGGATTTGAACTTCCAACCTTTAGGTTAGCAGTGAAGAGTGTTAACCATTCGTACCACCCCAGGACTCTAGCACCCAAAAATACAGCCTTAAAAAGGTCACAGGAGTCAGCCTGTGCCCAGTGCAGCCTGGATGATTTTGGAGATGCAGAGAGAGGGGTAATGGTAGCACTTGCAAATCCCTGCTTTAATAAGTTTCCGCTCTTACCTTCATACCACTGTGTGCAGGCAGACTCTGGGAAGCTAAGCTACCCCTCTGGATTTAACAGAGAGTTGATGATTCCTTTTGCCCTGTGGAGGTTAGAATACAGTTACAATGTCTGGTGATGGCCTATTATCTTGACTCCCACTTTTGTCCATGGGGAGTTCTGATCACTTCTAGGCCAGTGGGAGAGGGGAAGGGGATTCGATTAGTTATTTGTAGTCTTTTGTTTTTCCAGTTGATCTCTGTGGAGTGTGACCTACTCTATGGGTCTGAAACCCAGTGATTTTTTAGATTGTTCTCCACTGAGCCATCTCCACTTACATAATCAGTACTCTGGAGTCAGGACTGCCCAGAGGTATAAATGGAGAAGGTAGTTTGAGGGCTGCTAAAAGATGGAGCTACCCAAGCTCCATAGACACATCCATACTCCTGAGGGACCAAATTAATGGGCTGAGGGCTGTGGGGACCATGATCTTGGGGAATATCTAGCTCAACTGGCATAACATAGTTTATAAAGAATATGTTCTACATTCTACTTTGATGAGTAGTGTCTGGGGTCTTAAAAGCCTGTGAGCGGTCATCTAGGATACTCCACTGGTCTCACCCCTTTGGGAGCAAGGAAGAATGAAGCAAACTAAAGATACAAGGGAAAGATTAGTCCAGGGGACTAATGGACCACATCTACCATGGCCTCCACCAGATTAAGTCCAGAACAACAAGATGGTGCCTGGCTAACACCCCTGACTGCTCTGACAGGGATCACAATAGAGGGTCCTGGACAGAGCTGGAGAAAAATGTAGAACAAAATTCTAACTCAAAAAGAAAGAAAGACTTACTGGCCTGACAGAGACTGTAGAAACCCTGAGAGTATAGCCCCTGGACACCTTTTCAGCTCAGTAATGAGGTCGCTCCTGAGGTTCACCCTTCAGCCAAAGATTGAACAGACCCATGGAACCAAACAAGACTAAAGGGGCACACCAGCCCTGGGGCAGGGACTAGAAAGCAGGAGGGAACAGGGATGCTGGTAATAGGGAACCCAGGGTTGAGAAGGGAGAATGTTGACATGTTGTGAGGTTGTTAACCAATGTCACAGAACAATGTGTGTACTAACTGTTTGATAAGAAACTAGTTTGTTCTGTAAACCTTCATCTACAGTACAATTAAAAAAAAAAAAAAGATTGAGCTACCCAAAGTAATAAACTCCCACATAAACTGCCATAATATTTACATACTACCAAAATGGAAGTAAACCTTTTGAAATAAGGGAAAACGAAATTCTTCAGGACACCCAAGGGTAAAGTTCATGTGACCTGGAAGAGGAAACATATTAGCTCAGTTAATACCCGCTAACCTTTTGCCAGATTTTGTCTCTATTAGGCAAAGGGCTAGCGGGTATTAACTGAGTAGTGGAGCCCTGGTGGCACAGTGTTTAAGAGCTATGGCTGTCGACCAAAAGGTTGGCAGTTCAAATTCACCAGCCACTCCTTGGAAACCCCATGTCCTATAGGGTTGCTACGAGTGGAATTGACTCTATGACAATGTAGTATTGTTGAATTTAGAAGGACATTAAAAAGACTGGAAAGCAGGGACTCAAACAGATACATGTACATCAGTGTTCATTGCAGCACTATTAACAATAGCCAAAAAGTGGAAACAACCCAAATGTCAGTCTACAGATGAATGGGTAAACAAACTGTGGTATATGCATACAATGGACTATTACTCAGCCATAAAGAGAATGAAGGTCTGACACATGTACAAAATGGATGAACCTCGAAAACATTATGTTAAATGAAATAAGTTGGACAGAAAAGGACAAATATTTTATCATCCCACTTACACGAAACATCTAGAACAGGCAAATGAATAAAGATGAAAGTTTACTAGCAGATACCAGGGACTAGGGAGAGGGAGGAATAGGGAATTGTCACTTAAGGGGTACTGAGTTTGTTTGGGGTGATGGACCATTTTTGGACATAGATAATGGTGATGGTTGACAATACAGTGAATGCAATTAATGCCACTGAGATCCATACATAAAAATGACTGAAACAGCGAATGTTTTGTTATACATATTTAGCCACAATTAAAAATAAAAAAGAGTAATTTTGCTCCCACATTTTTGTCTAGAACAGGCCCTATGAGAGTAATAAAATGAAGACTCAGGCTGGTAATCTCAAGGTCTGAATAAGAGCCATACAGAACACAGAACTGGGTAAAGTTCCACCCTAATCTTTAACGCTTTGGCATCGTGAAGCAATTTATGGTCCATTTTCTCTTGTGTATATGTGAGATTTTTCACCATCTTCCTGTCTGAAATAGGTAAGTAATATGGATCTCAATTTATAGACAGAAAAACAAAGAGCAAAGTGGCCAAACAACTTACCCGAGAACATAAGGTTTTTAAAGGCCAACTGGGGTCTACGATTCACAAATACCTAGTCCTTAAATCTAGGAGCCCCTCCGTGGCTAACCCATACTCGCAAGCAGAGTCCCAGAAGTTGTGGTATACCCTGTTCTCCTATCACTTGTTACAAAAATAGATTTTTAAATCTGTAGCGTATGTACTAAGGTATGTGTCTTAGTTTCCTAATGAGGCCGTAACACAGATACCACAAGTAGGTGGCTTAAAGAACAGAAATTTATTTTCTTACAAGAAAATAGAGGCTAAAAGTCCATATCAGGGTCTCGGCTGTGTGGATTCTCACTTTGTAGGATAGCCCTGGGTGTTCCTTGGTTCATTGGCATTCCTTGGCTTGTAGACGATACTCATAGGGTGTCTGTCTTCCCCCTTCTGTGTATCTGTATCCATTCTGCTGTGGTTATAAGTCAGAAGTGGTTGGACTTAAAACTCACCCTACTTGGGTGTGACTTTTCCAACATAACACAGAAAACCCTATTTCCAAACAGGGTCATATTTATAGGTATGGGGGTCAGGATTTCAATACATATTCAATCCATAATGTTATCTTTTATAATTTGACTCTTTCTTTCTTTCAAAGTATTTCTTTAAGTATCCATGCTATCTTCCTGTGTCATTGGCTGCTGTTTTTCAGTCAGGTTTGCTGGCTCCTGCTTTCTCTCCCACACCTCTAAATGCCAGCATTCCAGGGCAGTAACACTAGCTGTATTCCCTCCCTATGCAATGTCTTCCCATCCAATACTGTACATATCAACTTGTACATCTAATGCAAAAAAAAAAAAAACGAAAAACTCTTTGCTGTTGGGTCGATTCCAACTCACAGAAGCTATATAGGAAAGAGTAGAGCTGCCCCATAGGGTTGTCTAGGCTGTAATCTTTACAGAGCCAATCTCCAGGTCTTTTCTCCTGTGGAGCCGCTGGCGGGCTTGAACTGCCAACCTTTCAGTCAGCAAGCTTAACCATTGCACCATCAGGGCTCCCCAGATTTACTTCTCTAGCTCTTATCTCCCTCCCAAGTTCCAGACTCATACACAACTGTCTACTCAATAGCTCTGTGTGGATGACAAGTAAAAAACAAAACAAAACCCGTTGCTGTCGAGTTGATTCCAACTCATAGAGACCCTAAAGACAAAGTTGAACTGCTCCATAGAGTTTCCAAGGAGCGCCTGGTGGATTTGAGCTGCCGACCCTTTGGTTAGCCCCCGTAGCTCTTAACCACTACGCCACCCGGGTTTCCAGGGATGACTAGTAGGCATTTCAAATTTAACATGTTAAAAACAACAACACTCTTGATTCCACCTCACTCCCCGCTCCAAACTTAACCGCTTTGATAATGGTACCCCTCTTCATCCCTGCAAATCTGGAAGTCTTTCTTGAGTGTTCTTTTTCCACATGCCCACATCCAATTTGTCATCGAATTCTGTCAGCTCTACCTTCCAAATACATTTATAATCCTGACCTCTCTCACAATCTCCACATCTACCACCCTAGCCCAGGCTCCTGTTATCTTTCTGGTGGACTGGCCTTTTATGGTCTCCAGGCTACTACTGCTCTTAACGTGAAAGATCATTTTCCTCATGTTGTTGTTGTTGTTGTGTGCCATTAAGTCGATTGCGACTCACAGTGACCTTATAGGACAGAGGGTCCTGGAGAAAAGACCTGGTGATCTGCTCCCTTAAAGATTATAGCCTTTTCCCCACAGGGAAGTTCTAATACTTAACTCAGATCACATCATTCCCGTACTCAAAAGCCCTTAACATAAACCCTCAACTCTCTATTGTGGTCTATCCAGCCTACTTGATCTGGCCCCTGCCTACCTTGTCAAGTTCAGCTACTAACTTGCTGCTTCACTCCAGTCATGCTTGCTTCCTGCTTTCCTCTAACACGTGGACTCTTAACCTTTTCCGTGTCATGGACCCATTTGACAGTCTGGTGAAGCCTAAGGATACAAGTTTACAAAGGATACGATTATGTTGAAATATGGTTATCAGAGTATTTATAAAATATTCATGACCCAATAATATATGTGCTTCTTTATCAACATGTTAAATAACAGTATCCAGCAGCAGGTCTAATCACTACCATAACTTTGAAATAGTAATGAGCATAAAAGACATTTTGAGATCTCTGCAACAACTATACATAATGTGAAAGTATCTATGACTTTTATTAGTGACAAAATCACTGATGCTGCTAATACTACTGGGGCTTGTTCACCTACCTCCATTACTGGAGGAAATACTAAACCTCATTTACAAGTTAGAGAAAACAGAGATGTAATTTTTCCCTATTTAAGTTCCAGGACTGCCTGATTCTCTCCATGGTCCCAAGATAAGAACATGCATCGAGCTCATTCCTACCTGGGGCTTTTACACGTGCCCAAAGTAGGAATTATTCCTTCATCTGGAATACTCTTCGGCAGGCCCCTGCATAGCTCATGCTTTCATCTTTCTTAGGCCTCTGCCCACAGGCGGCTTTCTCAGAGAGTCCTTCCCTCACCACCCTAGCTAAAATGACCAGTTTAACAGTTGCTGCTGAGTCAATTCCAACTCGTGGTGACCCATGTGTGTCAGAGTAGAACTGTGCTCTGTAAGATTTTCAAGGACTGATTTTTCAGAAGTAGATCACCAGAGCCGCCTTCTGAGACACCTCTAGGTAGACTTGAACCTCTAACCTTTAGGTTAGCAGCCAAGTGCATTAACCGTTTGCACCACCCAGGGGCTCCCTAGCTAAAATAGCACCCCCAGTTCACCTGTCTCAGTCCTTCCCCTTATTCTGCTTACTTAACCACTCTTTGAAGTCATGTGGGTTATGTAGTTACTCACTGGCTTCCTGAAAGTAAGCTTTATTATCCACCTTGTTCTCCAGGGTTCCTCAACATCCAGACATGTGCCTGGTACTAGAAAGTACTCAGTTAATATCCGTGGGATGAATGAACAGCTGTAATGGTATCGAGACAATTTAAACTTCTAGATATATAAATGTATGTCTCCTGGGAAAGAGCTGTTTTGTTCCAAATTTCAACACAAAGGGACATGTTCCCACAGGTTTTCAAAAATTTTGAAAGTAGGACTTTGAACAGGGAAAATATGTTCTCCCCCACCCCTTTTTTAATGTAGTCTTATAAATATGGTACACGGCACAGGTTGGGCATGTGTCTGGGTCCCTACTAGAGAACTGAATGTTAGACTCCTTGAAGGTTGACAAACCTTTCTTACAAGGAGCACTTGCTTGTTTTGACTACCTCATACTAAAGTATAACAGATTACTTCTAATAATCGTTATTTTCTTTTAAATTTGCTCTTACCATTATGAATATGGCTGGCCCTGAGATGGAAATTTCATTGAATTAACATTATACTTGACTGAAAAGAAAATAACATTTTAAAGCAAACACAAAGGTTATCACATTATTTGGAGGCAAATTAAGCTCAACCTTTATTGCAAGTACTGGTGTAATGTCGGACATATAGTGTTTAAAGCACTGTGAAACTTCCTGGTGATGTCTCATTAGCCATTAAACATATGAATCTATAGCTCAGGAAAGTAGACATGGCTTCAGAGAGAAATGGAGGTCATTTGTGCACACGTGGCTGCTGGTGTAGTGGGAGTAGGTGGGATTTCTCAGGAAGAACATGCAGAATAAGAGAAGGAACGAAAGCCAGCTCCTGAGGAGCCCACGGAGGAGAAGGAAAAAACCCAAAACATATGAAGGAAGATTTGGAATCAGAAGTGCCAAGTTACGCAAGTATCTACTTGTTCAAGTACTATAAATTGACTTACTAGTTGCCTAGGGCATATAATTCCTGACTAGTTGGTGAAGATAAGGCAGAAGAAAAAGGGAAAGGTGATACATTTCTTGTGACCTTATAAGAAAGAAAATAAGATATAGTGAAAAATGAACAAAAAAATCTGAAAAAAATGCTAATGACTTCTCATTCGCAAATTATCTTACAAAAGCAAACACCTAAATGGAAGAGTTGGCAAAATGTAGAGCTTGATAAGGAAGCCAGAGAAAAAAATACTAGGGCAAACCTCAATTGAATACAAAAATAACTCTGAGACAAAAAAGGAAAGTTAGAAAAAAATAAAATAAGCTTATTAAATGCCAATGCCCGGATATGTCCTTGCTGCACCAAGAGATGGTTGGTGTTCCCAGGATATCTGCGTTAAGTAAATGAAACATAATGTCTTTATTCAAAAACTGCATTTTGAGCAGAGAACTTAAAGCACAGTAAGCAGAAATAAAGTAATCATCAAACAACCTCATATACATATTGTTTGAATATGTAGTAATGAAACACACAACAGGAATAATTGTTTAATTGAATTTATGCAAGTTTTTTGACTAGTAGCCCACCCTGCCCCCACATCTCTGTCAGTTTGTTGTCCTGTTGGGGCTTGCGTGTTGCTGTGATGCTGGAAGCTATGCCACAGGTATTGAGATGCCAGCAGGGTCACCCATGGAGGACAGGTTTCAGATAAGCTTCCAGACTGAGACACACTAGGAAGAAAGACCTGGCAGTCTACTTCTGAAAAGAATTAGCCTGTCAAAACCTTATGAATAGCCATGGAACACTGTCTGATATAGTGCCAGGAAATGAGCCCCTCACGTTGGAAGGCACTCAAAAGATGACTAGAGAAGAGCTGCCTCCTCAAAGTAGAGTTGACCTTAATGACGTGGATGGAAGGACCTTTCAGGACCTTCACTTGCTAATGTGGCATGACTCAAAATGAGAAGAAACAGCTGCTAATATCCATTAATAATCGGAACCTGAAATATACAAAGTATGAATCTAGGAAAATTGGAAATAGTCAAAAACGAAATGGAACACATAAACATCAGTGTTCTAGGCATTAGTGAGCCAAAACCAACTGGTATTGGCCATTTTGAATCGGACCATCATATAGACTACTATGAAGGGAATAACAACTTGAAGAGGAATGGTGTTGCATTCATCGTCAAAAAGAACGTTTCAAGATCTTTTCTGAAGTACAACGCTGTCAGTGATAGGATAATATCCATACGTCTACAAGGAAGACCAGTTAATATGACTATTATTCAAATTTACGCACCAATCACTAAGGCCTAATATGAATAAATTGAAGATTTTTATCAGCTGCTGCAGTCTGAAATTCATTGAACATGCCGTCAGGATGCAGTGATAATTACTGATGACTGGAATGCAAAACTTGGAAACAAATAAGAAGGATCAGTCATTGGAAAATACGGCCTTGGTTATAGAAATAATGCTGGAGATGAAACGATAGAATTTTGCAAGATCAAAGACTTCTTCATTACAAATACCTTTTTTCACCAACATAAACGGTGACTATTTTTTTTTTATACACATGGACCTCGCCAGATGGAATACACAGGAATGAAATCAACTACATCTGTGGAAAGAGATGATGGAAAAGCTCAATATCATCAGTCAGAACAAGCCCAGGGGCTGACTATGGAAAAAAAAAAAAAAGACCATCAATTGCTCACATGCAAGTTCAAGCCAAAACTGAAGAAAATCAGAGAAAGTCCACAAGAGCCAAAATATGACCTTGAGTTTTATCCCACCTGAATTTAGAGACCATCTCAAGAGTAGATTTGACACCCTGAACGCTAATGACAGAAGACCAAACAAACTGTTGAATAACATCAAGGACATCATACATGAAGAAAGCAAGATGTCATTGAAAAGACAGGAAAGAAAGAAAAGACCAACATGGATGTTGGAGGAGACCCTGAAACTTGCTCTTGAACATCAACCAGCTAAAACAAAAGGAAGAAATGATGAAGTAAAAGAACTGAACAGAAAATTTCAAAGGGCAGCTCAAGAAGACAAAGTATTATAATGATATGTGCAAAGAGCTGGAGACAGAAAACCAAAAGGGAAGAACATTCTTGGCCTTTCTCTAGCTGAAAGAACTGAAGAAAAAAATTCAAGCCTCGAGTTGCAGTGGTGAAGGATCATGTGGGGAAAATATTAAACAATGTAGGAAGCATCAAAAGAAGGTTGAAGGAATTGTTTTTGTTGTTGTTATGTGCCGTCGAGTCAGTTCCGACTCATAGCGACCCTGTGCACAACAGAACGAAATACTGCCAGGTCCTGCGCCATCCTGACAATCGTTGTTATGCTTGAGCTCATCGTTGCAGCCACTGTGTCAATCCACCTTGTTAAGGGTCTTCCTCTTTTTTGCTGACCCTGTACCCTGCCAAGCATGATGTCCTTCTCCAGAGACTGAACCCTCCTGACAACGTGTCCAAAGTATGTAAGACGCAGTCTCACCATCCTTGCTTCTAAGGGGCATTCTGGTTGTACTTCTTCCAGGATAGATTTGTTTGTTCTTCTGGCAGTCCATGGTATATTCAATATTCTTCGCCAACACCACAATTCAAAGGTGTCAATTCTTCTTCAGTCTTCCTTATTCATTGTCCAGCTTTCACATGCATACGATGCAATTGAAAATACCATGGCTTGGGTCAGGCTCACCTTAGTCTTCAAGGTGACATCTTTGCTCCTCAACACTTTGAAGAGGTCCTTTGCCAAAAAAAAAAAAAAAAAAAAATTTTTTTTTTTTTTTTTTTGCAGCAGATTCACCCAATGCATTGCGTCTTTTGATTTCTTGACTGCTGCTTCCATGGCTGTTGATTGTGGATCCAAGTAAAATGAAATCCTTGACAACTTCAGTCTTTTCTCTGTTTATCATGATGTTGCTTACTGGTCCAGTTCTGAGGATTTTTGTTTTCTTTATGTTGAGGTGCAATCCATACTGAGGGCTGTGGTCTTTGATCTTCATTAGTAAGCGCTTCAAGGCCTCATCACTTTCAGCAAGGAAGGTTGTGTCACCTGCATAACACAGGTTGTTGATGAGTCTTTCTCCAATCCAGATGCCCCGTTCTTCTTCATATAGTCCAGCTTCTTGGATTATTTGCTCAGCATACAGATTGAATAAATAGGTATGGTGAAAGAATAAAATGCTGGCGCACAACTTCCCTGACTTTAAACCATGCAGTATCCCCTTGTTCTGTCCAAACAACTGCCTCTTGATCTACATAAAGGTTCCTCATGAGCACAATTAAGTGTTCAGGAATTCCCATTCTTCTCAATGTTATCCGTAATTTGTTATGATCCACACAGTCGAATGCCTTTGCAAAGTCAATAAAACACAGGTAAACATCCTTCTGGTATTCTCTGCTTTCAGCCAGGATACATCTGACATCAGCAATGATATCCCTGGTTCCACGTCCTCTTCTGAAACTGCCCTGAATTTCTGGCAGTTCCCTGTCGATATACTGCTGCAGCCATTTTTGAATGATCTTCAGCAAAATTTTGCCTGCATATGATATTAATGATATTGTTCTATAATTTCCCCATTTGTTTGGATCACCTTTCTTGGGAATAGGCATAAATATGGATCTCTTCCACTCAGTTGGCCAGGAAGCTGTCTTCCATATTTCTTGGCATAGACAAGTGAGCACCTCCAGTGCTGCATCCGTTTGTTGAAACATCTCAATTGATATTCCATCAATTCCTGGAGCCTTGTTTTTCGCCAATGCCTTCAGAGCAGCTTGGACTTCTTCCTTCAGTACCATGGGTTCTTAATCATATGCTACCTCTTGAAATGGTTGAACATTGACTAATTCTTTTTGGTATAATGACTCTGTGTATTCCTCCCATCTTCTTTTGATGCTTCCTGCGTCATTTAATATTTTCCCCATAGAATCCTTCACTATTGCAACTCGAGGATTGAATTTCTTCTTCAGTTCTTTCAGCTTGAGAAACACCGAGCCTATTCCCTTTTGGTTTTCCATCTCCAGCTCTTTGCACATGTCATTATAATACTTTACTTTGTCTTCTCAAGAGGCCCTTTGAAATCTTCCGTTCAGTTCTTTTACTTCATCAATTCTTCCTTTTGCTTTAGCTGCTCGACGCTCAAGAGCAAGTTTCAGAGAATCCTCTGACATTCACCTTGGTCTTTTCTTTCTTTCCTGTCTTTTCAATGACCTCTTGCTTTCTTCACGCATGATGTCCTTGATGTCATTCCACAACTCGTCCAGTCTCAGTCAGCAGCATTCAATGCATCAAATCTATTCTTCAGTTGGTCTCTAAATTCAGGCAGGATATACTCAGGGTCATATTTTGGCTCTCGTGGACTTAATCTGATTTTCTTCAGTTTCAGCTTGAACTTGCATAGGAACAATTGATGGTCTGTTCCACAGTTGGCCCCTGGCCTTGTTCTGACTGATGATATTGAGCTTTTCCATTGTCTCTTTCCACAGATGTAGTCGATTTGATTTCTGTATGTTTCATCTAGTGAGGTCCATGTGTATAGTCACCGTTTATGTTGGTGAAAGAAGGTATTTGCAATGAAGAAGTCACTGGTCTTGCACAATTCTATCATTCCATCTCCGGCATTATTTCTATCACCAAGGCCATATTTTCCAACTACTGATACTTCTTTTTGTATCCAAGTTTTGCATTAAAATCACCAGTAATTATTGATGCATCTTGATTGCATGTTTGATCAATTTCGGACTGCAGCAGCTGATAAAAATCTTCTATTTCTTCATCTTTGGCCCTAGTGGTTGGTGCATGTATTTGAATAATAGTCGTTTTAACTGGTCTTCCTTGTAGGCGTTGGATATCATCCTATCACTGACAGCGTTGTACTTCAGGATAGATCTTGAAATGTTTTTTTTGACGATGAATGCAGCACCATTCCTCTTCAAGTTGTCATTCCCAGCAGAGCACACTATATGATTGTCCAGTTCAAAATGGCCAATACCAGTCCATTTCAACTCACTAATGCCTGGGATATCGATGTTTACATGTTCCATTTTGTTTTTCACGATTTCCAATTTTCCTAGATTCATGCTTTGTATATTTCAGGTTCCGATTATTAATGGCTGTTAGCAGCTGTTTCTTCTCATTTTGAGTCATGCCGTAATACCAAAAAGAATTAGTCAAAGTTCAAACATTTCGAGAGGTGGCATATGATTAGGAACCCATGGTACTGAAGGAAGAAGTCCAAGCTGCTCTGAAGGCATTGGTGAAAAACAAGGCTCCAGGAATTGATGGAATGTCAATTGAGATGTTTCAACAAACAGATGCAGTGCTGAAAGTGCTCACTCGTCTATGCCAAGAAATATGGAAGACAGATTCCTGGCCAACTGACTGGAAGAGATCCATATTTATGCCTATTCCCAAGAAAGGTGATCCAGCTGAATGTGGAAATTATGGAACAATATCATTAATATCACACAGAACCAAAATTTTGCTGAAGATCATTCAAAAGTGGCTGTAGCAGTGTATCAACGGGGAACTGCCAGAAATTCAGGCTGGTTTCAGAAAAGGACGTGGAACCAGGGATATCATTGCTGATGTCAGATGGATCCTGGCTGAAAGCAGAGAATACCAGAAGGATGTTTACCTGTATGTTATTGACTAAGCAAAGGCATTCGACTGTGTAGGTCATAACAAACACTGGATAACATTGAGAAGGATGGGAATTCCAGAACACTTAGGTGTGCTCATGAGGAACCTGTACACAGATCAAGAGGGAGTTGTTCAAACAGAACAAGGGGATACTGAGTGGTTTAAAGTCAGGAAAGTTGTGTGTCGGGGTTGTATCCCCTCACCATACCTATTCAATCTGTATGCTAAGCAAGTAATCTGAGAAGCTGGACTATATGAAGAAGAACGGGGCATCAGGACTGGAGGAAGACTCATTAACAACCTGTGTTATGCAGATGACACAACCTTGCTTGCTGAAAGTGAAGAGGACTTGAAGCACTTACTAATAAAGAACAAAGACCACAGCCTTCAGTATGGATTTTACCTCAACGTAAAGAAAACATAAATCCTCATAACTGGAGACCAATAACCCACATTATGATATACAGAGAAAAGGTTGAAGTTGTCAAAGATTTCATTTTCCTTGGATCCACAATCAACAGCCACGGAAGCAGCAGTCAAGAAATCAAAAGACGCATTGCATTGGGCAGATCTGCCACAAAGGACCTCTTTAAAGTGTCGAAAAGCAAAGATGTCACCTTGAAGACTAAAGTGAGCCTGACCGAAGCCATGGTATTTTCAATCGCTTCATATGCATGTGGAAGCTGGACAATGAATAAGGAAGACTGAAGAAGAATTGACACCTTTGAATTGTGGTGTTGGGTGAAGAATACTGAATATACCATGGACTGCCAAAAGAATGAACAAATCTGTCTTAGAAGAAGTATAACCAGAATGCTCCTTAGAAGCAAGAATGGCGAGACTGCATCTTACATACTTTGGACATGTTGTCAGAAGGGATCAGTTCCTGAAGAAGGACCTCATGCTTGGTAAAGTACAGGGTCAGTGGAAAAGAGGAAGACCCTCAACAAGATGGACTGACACAGCGGTTGCAACAATGGGCTCAAGCATAACAACGATTGTTAGGATGGCGCAGGACCGGGCAGTGTTTCATTCTGTGGTACATAGAGCCACTATGAGTCAGAACTTACTCAACGATACCTAACAACAACCACCCACCCAGCAGTACCTTGGGAGAAAAGGACTGGTGATCTGCTTTAGTTAAGATTACAGCTGAGAAAACCCTATGGAGCAGTTTTACTCTTTAACAGGAGGGGTTGACTCAGGTTGAAATCGAGTGACAGCAACTAACAATAATTATCGGCAAATACATTAATATTTCCAAATGGCAAAGAGTATAAATCTCAGGAGCATAATTCTTGATCCTAATGAAAATGAACTGATTGAAAAAATTTTTTCAAACTTTTCTTTGAAGGGAAACATTCACTGAAATCTTTCATAGAGCTTCAGCATATCAAAGAGTTGAAACTGATGGGATCTGCCCACTGAGGCTCCCCTTTACCCTGAGCACCTGACCACCTTCTCCCACCCTTGACCTGGGTAGTCCCTGAGGAATCTCTGTGGAAACCTAGGGGCCTGTGCAGCACAGTTTGAAAACCCTAGGTTAAAGAAGAAAGACATTGGTAGCCATGACTATGCAAGAACTTCATTACTAACATTTTATTTAGTGATTTGATCCAACATAAACGTCTCTACTTATTATCAGGAAGCCCTTTAAGCACAGGAAAAAGTCAGCCTGGGACCCTGCATTCCAGTTGTCTATCTCTGTCACACCTGCCTATATGCATGCACATGTTCTAGGTGCTAGTTCTATCTGAGCAATGGTTCCAGCAACCACAGCATAGTGGTGGGGAGGGGACAAGCTGGAGAAAGGGATTTGGTGGACGTTCCTATTCATCTTCCAAAGAAGCCTGTAAAGGAAATAGCTTTGCAGAAAGTAAATGAGGCTTCAGAGGGTAGTGGTGGGTCAGTGGTAGAATTCCTGTCTTCGAAAAGGAGTACCTCGATTTGATTCACGGCCAATACACCTTATGCGCAACCTCCACCTATCTGTCAGTGGAGGTTTGCGTGCTGCATGATTCTGAATAGATTTCAGCAGATCTTCCAGACTAAGATGTGCTAGGAAGAAAGGCCTGGTGACCTACTTCTGAAAACCAGTCAATGAAAACACTATGAACCACTACAGCCTTATCAGCAACCTATCAGGGGGGTGGTGCTGATTTGAGGGCAGCTAACAACAATGAAGCTTGAGCTTCAGGGCCCCTCACTTGCATGGCCCCCTCCCAAAGCCCCGGTTAATGAGTGTCATCAATGCAAAGAGTATGAAGATTAGTTACTGCACAAATTTGAAATGGCCTGAAATCCCGCTATCGGTCAGAATTGACTCCACGGCAACAGGTTTGGTTTTTCTGATTTTGGAAATCTCACAGCTCATATATGAAAGAAATATGATAGAGATTTTTCCATTCCTAAAAGTTTATATGACAGGACCAGCAACATGTTGTTGAGCCGAAAGGAACTTTTGTGATCAGCAAGAACACTTTTTTTGTATTATTTCAATGTTTTGGATTTTATTGAGGTTGCTTTGTGGACTAAATTGCGGTCTATTCTGGAGAATGTTCTACGTGGGTTGGAAAAGAATGTATACTTTGTTGCTGATGGATGGAGTGTTCTATATATGTCTATGAGGTCAAGTTGGTTGATTCGAAAGGAACTTTTGTGATGATCAAGCATAAAAAAAAATTTCAATCAACCATGCTAAAGGAAAGACTGAATTATCTTCAGTTATCATTATAAAAATTGCTATTACAAAATCCTTGCAACATTAAGAAGTAATTAATAAGTGTGGGGCCAAAAACTGCAGGTAAAAAAAAAAATCACAGGGGTGCACTAGGCAATTAAGCAATAAAAATAAATTATAATAATTTTCTGGGTTTTGTCAAGTTTTTGTTATTTGTCAGATTTCTAAATTTTAGAATTTGTTGATTTCTTTTCTAAATTCAAACAAATATTCATTGTGATACCTAACATAGTATTTATAATTTTGTATTGCTTTTATTAAAGATTAGACCCTCAAAGACCGTTCATACTTGTCTACCGAAGGTACAGCGGGGTAGGCAACAATTGAATCTCAGGCACTGCCCCCCTCTCTAGAGTTTGCAGTAGTCAAATGCACAGAGCTGATGGGGTAGTCACTATGGATAGAACGACCAAGGACGGAAAGCAAGACCCTTATCTTAGATCACATTCATAACAAAGGTCAGAGGTACCCCCTCTCCCAAGCCAAATGGACCCTTCGGTATATAATATCACTGTGCACTTAAAAGAAGGAAATGACTAGTGTATAGGGACACCACCTTGCTTCTAAACTGGAGTTCAGTTATATCTGAGCATAAGTTGTAAACTGCTGGTGTAGGCCTACCAGATATCTATTTGCATAAGGAACAGAGAGGACTTCTGGGAAATAACTCGCAAGCACTTGACTGCTAACTGAAAGGTTGGTGGTTCAAACCTACCCAGTGGCTCTGAGGGAGAAAGAACTGGTGATCTGCTTCTGTAAAGATTATAGCCAAGAAAATCCTAGTTGTTGTTGTGAGTTGCCGTTGAGTCGGTTCATAGCGTCCTTATATACAACAGAACGAAACACTGCCTGGTTTTGTGCCATCCTCACAATCATTGTTATGCTTGAGCCCATTGTTGCAGCCACTGTGTCAATCCATCTCATTGCGGGTCTTCCTCTTTTTTGCTTACCAAAGCACGATGTCCTCCAGGGACTGGTACCTCCTGATAACGTGTCCAAAGTATGCGAGACAAAGTCTCTCCACTCTTGCTTCTAAGGAGCATTCTAGCTGTACTTCTTCCAAGACACATTTGTTCGTTCTTTTGGCAGTCCATGGTATATTTAATATTCTTCGCCAACACCACAATTCAAAGGAGTCAATTCTTCTTCTGTCTTCCTTATTCATTGTCCAGATTTCCCATGCCTATGAGGTAATTGAAGACACCATGGGTTGGATCAGGCCCACATTAGTCTTCAAGGTGATCTCTTTGCTTTTTAACACTTTAAAGAGATCTTTTGCAGCAGATTTGCCCAATGCAATGTGTCATTTGATTTCCTGACTGCTGCTTCCATGGGTGTTGATTGTCAATCCAAGTAAAATGAAATCCGCGACAATGTCAATCTTTTCTCCGTTTATCATGGTGTTGTTTATCGGGCCAGTTATAAGGCTTTTTGGATTTTTGTTTTCTTTATTTTGAGGTGTAATCTACATGCCGCAAGTCCTCTTCACTTTCAGCAAGCAAGGTTGTGTCATCTGCATAGTGCAGGCTGTTAATGGGTCTTCTGCCAATCCTGATGCCCTGTTTAGAAAACCCTATGGGGTAGTTCTACTCTGTCACATGGGGTTGCTATGGGTCAAAAATAGACTTGACGGCACCTAACAACAACAAAGGAATCAGAAGCCTCACCTGAGCACCCTGACCCAGTCATCAGGCCTTATCCTTAAAGGTAACACTAAGTCCAATTGTAGTAGAGTGTTTGTCACTCTGTTTTGCTTTACGGACAATTCACTCACACAGAACTACTTACCACTCAGCCAGGACTCATGCTCGTGTGTGAGCCCTTTAAAGCAAGCGTCTGATCCCTGAGAAAGCAATTTCACTGAAGTCTCTGTAAGGCATATAAGACCCTTTCCAAAGGGTGTAACAAAAGAGAGGGGTAGAGCACAGCCTTAGCATTTTAAGGGCTCCACTGCCTTCCAATGAGGCATTAGACAATAGCAGTGCGTGGTGGGAAAGTGGGAGGCCTGGTGGACACAGTTGGACTCTGTCGATGCTCAGTGGAATGATGGGGTACTTGGCAGGAGTACATTTGTCCAAGACCCATGGTTGTTATTGTTGTTGTTGTTAGCTGCCGTTGACTCATGGTAAGTCCACACACAGCGGAGTGAAATGCTACCCAGCCCTGTGCCATCCCTGTGATTGGTTGCAAATTGAATCCTTGTGATCCATAGGGTTTTCATGGCTGATTTCTGGAAGTAGATCACCAAGCCTTTCTTCCTAGTCTGTCCTAGTCTGAAAGCTCTGCTGGAATCTTCAGCCTCCTAGCAACATGCAAGCCTCCTCTGACGGGGGGTTGTGGTTGCATGTGAGATGCATTGGCTGGGAATGGAACCCGTGTCTTCAATACAGAAAATGAAAATTGTACCACTGACCCACCAATGCCCCCTAGAGCATACGGAAATCCCTAGAAATACTTAGGAGACATGTTGCAGAGGACTGAGAAGGTCCTGGTGTGATCATGAACCAATGACATTTGGTTTACTACTATGAAGATGATCAAACTTCAGGTAGGTGAGGAATGGGGAGACTAGAGCTATGGTTGTAATGACAGGGTAGGAAGTTGGGGTGTTCAAGGGTAACATAGTCAAGGGGACCTGAATGTTATCTGCCACAAATTTGCTGTGTGACTTTAAGTCTCTGCTTCATCGTGTGGAGAAATTTGGTGGGCTGTCAGATGATCTCAAAGGTGTCTGCTAGCTCTGAAGTTCTCTGGTTCTAAATGGAAATTTTTATGGCCTTCCAGGGTAACATCAAGTAATTATGATTTTTTTTTTTTTTTTTTGAGAAAAGGGAAATGTTAAAGAAAGGCAGGGACAAAGTGTTCCTAGCATAGTCATCTCCTGGAAATTTTCATTAGTTTCAGTAATGAGGAAATACATGTCATCAAATGAGGAAGCTGAAGTACATCTCACAGGTCCACACGGACGCACTGTACTGGCTATCTATCAATATAAGAAGGATTCAGTTCTCTCTTATCTGTTCCTATGATTCAGTGCAGGCCTGGAAATTTGGGGAAGCATCTCAGTGTGATCAGTTAAAGGTGAGCTCTGCGAGGCAATGATTTCTGTTGAGTCAGTCCTGACTCATGGCAACCTTACGTATAACAGTACAAAACATTGCCCGATCCTCCACCGTTTTCTTGATTGTTGGTATGTTTGAGCCCATTGTTGTGGCTGTTGTGTCGATCCATCTTATTCAGGGTTTCCCTAATTTTCGTTGACCCTCTGCTTTACCAGATGATGTCTTTTTCTAGCGACTGATCTTTCCTCATGATATGTCCAAAGTAAGTAAGCCAAAATCGCGCCATCTTTGCTTCCAAGGAGTATCCTGATGATATTTCTTCTAAGGCTGATTTGTTTGTTCTCCTGGAAGTCCACAGTATAGTATATTCAATATTCTTCACCAACGCCACAATCTGAATGTATCAATTCTTCTCCTGTCTTCTTTTCGTTGTCCAGCTTTCAAATGTATATGAGATAATTGAAAAGACCTTGTGTTAGACACATCTTAGTCATCAAAGTGACATCTTTGCTTTTTCAAAATTTAAAAAGTTCTTTTGCAGTAGGTCTATTGATATAAATATGCACCTGCAAATGCAGAAAAACAAATAGGTGTGTTTCAATAGTTGTGCAGGTTTCTGAAGACAAAGACAACTCTGGCTGTTGTTTCTCAGTTGTGGTAAGAGAGGAGCCTCTATGTTGTTGTTGTTAGGTGCATAGCAACCTTATGTACAACAGAACGAAATACTGCCCAGTCCTGAGCCATCTTTACAATCGTTATTATGTTTGAGCTCATCGTTGCAGCCCCTGTGTCAATCCACCTCGTTAAGGGTCTTCCTCTTTTCCGCTGACCTTGTACTCTACCAAGTATGATTTCCTTCTCCAGGGACTGATCCCTCCTGACATGTCCAAAGTATGTAAGACCCAGTCTTGCTATCCTTGTTTCTAAGAAGCATCCTGGTTGTACTTCTTCTAAGACAGATTTGTTTGTTCTTTTGGCAGTCCATGGTATATTCAATATTCTTCGCCAACACCACAATTCAAAGGCATCAGCTCTTCTTCGGTCTTCCTTACTCATTGTCCAGCTTTCACAGGCATATGATGCGATTGAAAATACCATGGCTTGGGTCAGGCTCACCTTAGTCTTCAAGGTGACATCTTTGCTCCTCAACTTTAAAGAGGTCCTTTGCAGCAGATTTACCCAATGCGTTGCATCTTTTGATTTCTTGACAGCTGCTTACATGGCTGTTGATTGTGGATCCAAGTAAAATGAAATCCTTGACAACTTCAATCTTTTCTCCATTTATCATGATTTACTCATTGGTCCAGTTGTGAGGATTTTTGTTTTCTTTATGTTGAGGTGCAATCCATACTGAGGGCTGTGGTCTTTGTTCTTCATTAGTAAGTGCTTCAAGTCCTCATCACTTTCAGCAAGGAAGGTTGTGTCATCTGCATAACACAGGTTGTTAATGAGTCTTCCTCCAATCCTGATGCCCCGTTCTTCTTCATATAGTCCCGCTTCTCGGATTGTTTGCTCAGCATACAGATTGAATAGGTATGGTGAAAGAATACAACACTGGCACACACCTTTCCTAACTTTAAACCACTCAGTATCCCCTTGTTCTGTTTGAACAACTCCCTCTTGATCTATGTACAGGTTCCTCGTGAGCACAATTAAGTGTTCTGGAATTCCCATTCTTCATAATGTTATCCATAATTTGTTATGATCCACACAGTCGAATGCCTTTGCATAGTCAATAAAACACAGGTAAACATCCTTCTGGTATTCTCTACTTTCAGCCAGGATCCATCTGACATCAGCAATGATATTCCTAGTTCCACGTCCTCTTCTGAAACCAGCCTGAATTTCTGACAGTTCCCTGTCGATATACTGCTACAGCCGCTTTTGAATGATCTTCAGCAAAATTTTGCTTCTGTGTGATATTAATGATATTGTTCCATAATTTCCACATTCAGCTGGATCACCTTTTTTGGGAATAGGCATAAATATGGATCTCTTCCACTCAGTTGGCCAGGAATCTGTCTTCCATATTTCTTGGCATAGACGAGTGAGCACTTCCAGCGCTGCATCTGTTTGTTGAAACATCTCAGTTGACATTCCATCAATTCCTGGAGCCTTGTTTTTCACCAATGCCTTCAGAGCAGCTTGGACTTCTTCCTTCTGTACCATGGGTTCCTAATCATATGCCACCTCTCGAAATGTTTGAACTTTGACTGATTCTTTTTGGTATTATGGCACGACTCAAAATGAGAAGAAACAGCTGCTAACAGCCATTAATAATCGGAACCTGAAATGTACAAAGTATGAATCTAGGAAAATTGGATATCATCAAAAATGAAATGGAATGCATAAACATCAATATCCTAGGCAGTAGTGAGTTGAAATAGACTGGTATTGGCCATTTTAAATCTAACAATCATATAGTCTACTCTGCTGGGAATGATAGCTTGAAGAGGAATGGTGTTGCATTCATCGTCAAAGAGAACTTTTCAAGATCTATCCTGAAGTACAACGCTGTCAGTGATAGGATATCTATCCATATGCTTACAAGGAAGACAAGTTAATATGACTATTATTCAAATTTATGCACCAACCACTAGGGCCAAAGATGAAGAAATAGAAGATTTTTATCAGCTGCTGCAGTCTGAAATTGATCAAACATGCAATCAGGATGCATTGATATTTACTGGCAATTGGAATGCAAAAGTTGGAGACAAAGAAGAAGGATCAGTAGTTGGAAAATATGGCCTTGGTGATAGAAACAATGCCGGAGATCAAATGACAGAATTCTGCAAGACCAATGACTTCTTCTTCTGTCCATATAGGTATTTTATTTGACCCAGAGTATGGCCGCTCTTTGCACAATATAGTGAGCTGCCTTATAATAGACATTTCTTCCATAGGTACTTTCTGAGAGAGGTTGGGTTTTCATTTGAATGAGCTGAAAGATCGCTCCAAAGGATAACCAAAGCTGAACCGTGTAAAAGGGAAAACCAGAGAGAAAAACCTGTCCTCAGATCTGGCTATTGGAAAATCTGAATTAATGTTCTGTTTATTAGACCAGAGAGAGTTTATACAAATTATTTCAGTCATGCAAATAGCTGGGCTCCCACAGGCCTAGAGAAAGTGCCTTTTAGAATCATGATGAGAATTGGAAAAACCAAAACAACAAACTAGCTGCTGTCGAGTGGACTCTGACTTATATGTATCAGAGTAGAACTGTGTTCCACAGGATTTTCAGTGGCTGTGGCCTTTTGGAAGTAGGTGTCTATGGGTGGGTTTGAACTATCAGTCTTTTGGTTAGTAGCCCAGAGTTTAACCATTTACTCCACCCAGAGACTCTGAGACCTGGAAGGACCTATCCATTTCTAGATGAACAAAGTGAAGCACAGGGAAAACAAAGGGCTTCTCTGGTGCCATATTATCTCAGATGCACAAATGCAACCAGAATCCTGGGCCCCTGAGGAGTTGAAGCTCAAAGAAAAGTGCTCCTGCCAGGACTGCTGCATATGGTTGTGCTGTGAGGGAAGGTAGCTATAGGGCACCATTACCAGAGACTGTTGTGTCAGTGGAGCTCCAGAATTACGCTGTGTGTCACCTGCCCAGCCATGCATCGTGTCTCTGCTGGACCCGACTTGTCCCTACTCAAAATTATCTCATTCCAAGTCCTATGACTGGCAGTCCCAGGAAAAGGAAGGGCGGTGGCCCTGGATAGCCCTCTGTCCTACCACCTTCTTTTCCTCTCGTAGGAATGCACTTTTTAAATAGCTGCTCACAAAGGGACTTGATAGTTTTCCCAGATGCCCTGCAATCAGACAAGGCTACAAGCACCCGGAAAGCTCAAATGAATTCCAGTGCACGTTGGAGAGGTTAGAAAGGACAACCAGAAATTAGAGAATTGTGTAGAAAATTAAAAATCCTTAGCTAATTTAGGAAGATGGCAGGCAGGGGTTCTCCACTCTCTTGCTTTCTGCCAAATATTTGGTTGTTGTTAGTTACCGTCGAGTCTTCTCTGACTCATGGTGACCCCACGCACAATGGAACAAAATATCACCCGGTTCTGTGCCGTCTTCCTGATATGGTTGAGTCCATTGTTGCAGTCATTGTGTCAATCCATCTCATTAAGGGTTTCCCTCACCTTAACGGGCCCTCCATTTTACCAAACATGGTGTCCTTCTCCAGTGACTGGTCCCTCCTGATGATGCATTCAAAGTAAGCAAGTTGAAGTCTCAGGTAATATTCTGTGATCCATAGGGTTTTCATTGTCTAGTTTTTGGAAGTAGATCACCAGGCCTTTCTTCCTAGTCTGTCTCAGTTTAGAACCTCTGCTGAAACCTGTCCACCATGGGTGACCCTGCTGGTATTTGAAACACCAGTGATGTAACTTCTAGCATCACAGCAACACAAACCAATCACAGTATGACAAACTGACAGACGAGTAGTGAGTGCCAAACATAGCTACTCCTAAAGAGAATATGGCCCAAAATATAGCACAGTCTCTCTCATCAAATGGTGACCTGCAGAAAGTAGAAGTCTCAGATGGAGAGACACAGAGACACAGGCCAACAGGAAATCAGATGGCTTGTAGAAAACTATGCAACAGACCAAACTTCTCTCAAGCATACCCAGGCCCATTGACATCTATTGAAGTTACCCTAAGACACACGGTAGAAGATGGGCCCAAGATGGGCCCATAGCAAGGAAATGTCATGTATTTGGTATACACATGAGGAAATGCACACACTTCGAGCTTCTCCTCTACTCCTGCCCATGAGCTATTCCCATCAATGCCATGGGGCTTACTCGTATGCACAGGCCCCTGCTGTTACTCTTTGGCGTAGTGGTTAAGAGCTTGGCTCCCT
This sequence comes from Loxodonta africana, assembly GCF_030014295.1. Classification (NCBI taxonomy): domain Eukaryota; kingdom Metazoa; phylum Chordata; class Mammalia; order Proboscidea; family Elephantidae; genus Loxodonta; species Loxodonta africana. Next base: position 64,044,143 of record NC_087358.1, read on the forward strand.
ACCAACAGGTCAGCAGTTTGAATCCATCAGCTGCTCCTTGGAAGCCCTGTGGGGCAGTTCTACTCTGTCCTACAGGGTCGCTGTAAGTCAGAATCACTTGTGCTATTACTGTTATAGCAGCACTTGATAACTAAGACAACACCTTACCCCCAGTTTATCTCCTATGTGCCTCTTCCGCAACCGTCAAAAGTCATTTTCAATGATGTGCAATTCCACATCCACAGGGGAAACAGAAACTGAACCGTCATAAAAGCTAATGTGAAGGCCAGGAGATCTCAACCCTGGCTGTGCATTAGAATCATCTGGGGAGCTTTACAAAGTGCTCATGACTGGGCCTTACCCAGCCCAAATAAGTCAGCATCTCTGGAGGTGGAACCGGAGTACCGGCATTTGGTAAAAGCTGGTGTAGGTCAACCAGTTGCCATCTAGTTGACCCCGACTCATGGTGACCTCATATGTGTCAGAGTAGAACTCTGCCCCGTAAGGTTTCAATAGTTGATTTTTCGGAAGCAGATTGCCAGATCTTTTTTCTGAGGCACCTCTGGATGGGCTCGAACCTCCAACCTTTGGGTTAGGAACTGAGTGCTTTAACTGCACCACAAAGGGACTTCAGTGTAGATCAAGGCGTTCTCACACTCTGAGAGTTAAATTGGTGATTCTCAAGCGTTATTCAAATTCAAAGCACTTTTCTTTGAATTTCAACTCTTCAGGGGCCCCAGATTCTGGTTGCTTATTATGGGGAGCTTAAAAATTCCAGTGCCTAAACTGTACCCCATATCAACTAAATCAGAATCTCTGGAGGCGCGACTCAAGCATCAGGATTTTTTAAGATTTCTCAGATGCTTCCGAAGTTTAGCCTTGTCTGAGAACCAGTGAGTTAAACGATAAATATCCAACCCAAACGGCAGGATCTGGGTAGAATCACCTGAAAGAGAGCATGTCTTCCAAGCCAGGGACAGGAAACTTACAGAGTTGGGCTGCAGCCGAGTTGGTGGTATTAACAAATCTAAAGATAGACCTTGTCAATCAAAGGCGGATGTCTGTGTGGAACAGAGAAGGTGAGAATCAGGGAGGAAGGACTTGCCAAGGGTGGGGAGAGGAGGTGTGTGTATGAACTCACAGGAACACCCAGTTCCATCTGTTTGGCAGGTCCATCCCCAAAAGGAGATGAAGGCATGAGCTTAAGAAAATCTGATACCCTCTGACATTAAAACTGTCCCTCTGCTATCCCCTGCTCAGCCTGTGTACTCAAGCTGCTTTCTCATTACCATTTGTTTTCCTATTTAGTTTCCCACTGGGAGAGAACATGTTAGTCAAGGTGACACAAGTGTCCACTCTTCTTAAGAAGTTCTTATTTCTCATTGCAAATTAATAAGTTGTCATTTTGGTTTATAGAGCATTCTCTTGAGAGCTTGACTGATGTGAATCTGTCCCTGAGAACCTGACCCACTCTAACATATTGACAAAGTCCAGCTTCCAAGCCTGCAAATCAATTTCACCAAAGTGCCAGCATCTCAACATTCCTGGGACTTAGTACAGAGTCTTTTTCATGATAGTTCTCCACCAGGTTGGGAGCCCCAGCATTAAGGCTCAGTCTTTTATTCTTCCCTGTATCTAGCCTAGTGGAGGACATTAAAGGTAAGGATGATGGTCTAAATATTTACACCCGTGTCAGGGGCACTGGCCTTTCTGCACAAACCTGCCGTAACTCTGGAAGAGAGTCCTGGAGGCCACTGGAGGCCAGGCACTAACCTTGTAGTTGCTTGGTCTTAGAGAATTCAGAGGTGGGGGTGGTTCCTAGGGAAGGGATTGGTATCGCTGGGGCAGAGGAGGGTACTTGGCAGGCTCAGGGTTATGGTCTTTTATAAATCAGTATACATAGCCATACTAGCATATAGCAGCTGAATATCAGCCTTGTTTGTAGGCAATAAATAATTTGTTGATTAAAAGGATAGGTAGAGAGAGAGAGATGATAGATAGAGAGAGAGAGAAAGAGAGATGATAGGTAGATACGTAGATAAGTAGAGGTAGATGATAGGCAGATAGATAGACAGACAGACAGATAATCTGTCTTTGAGTTGACACTGACTCATGGCGACCTTATGTTCAATAGAATAAATTGTTACTTGATCCTGCTTCATCCTAAAGATTGCTGGCATGTTCAACTCTATTGTTGTGGCTATGTCAATTCATCTCACCAAGGGTCTCCCTCACCCTCACTGGCCCTCTACCTAACATGATGTCCTCCTCCAGTGTTTGCTTCTTCCTGATGACATGTCCAAAGCCAGTGAGTCAGACAATGTTCTGCTGTGGTCTATAAGGTTTTCATTGGATGATTTTCAGAATTAGATTGCCAGGCCTTTCTTCCTAGTCTATCTTAGCCTGGAAGCTCTGCTGAAATCTGCCCACTATGGGTGAACCCTGCTGGTATTTGAAATACTAGTGGCTAACTTCCAGCATCACAATACACAAGCCACCACAGTACGACAAGCTTGACAGGTGGGTGTGCGATTAAACGAATACCTCCTGGTAAAGCATCTTTCCCATGGCTGGCGGCACTCCTCCATCTGCCCACCAATGACAAGTGATAAAAATTCTGCCTAGAAGTGCTTGTCCTCAGACCCGTGCAGAAAGTATGGCTAAGCATGGTCTTGGCTTTAGATGGCCTGTCCTGGGGAGCTGGTGGGTTCTGGCGGCTGGGACTTAGGGTGAGAAGGGAAAGGAGCGTGACCTCCTCACAGGACTTGGAATACGAAGCACAGGCCTGCTTTACTTTTAATTCAGAAAGAAGTTACAGAAGTCCCATGGCTTTTGCAAGTGAAACTCCCTTGACAAAATCACTACTCTTTGCATGGTATTCAAAAGCTGTGCAACAACGTGAAAGCAAAAAACCCATTAGTCTAACACTTGTGGCAAGGCCGCCTGACCAGATGAGAACAACACTTCAGATCCTCTTGAAATTAGGATCCACTGTGATTTCCCGACAAAGCAACTGTCTAGGAACTGCCTCTTCAGCATCCTGCCCTAACTCTTGCCTACACTGGATATTCTGTGACAAATGATTGCCAAGAGACGTCGCTGGATGAGAACGCTGAAGAACACGTGTGTACCTTGTCATTCCTGCTTTGTCATTCTGGCCGTGACTAGTCCATTTCCCTCCAGAGGGCATTGTCAAGGAACATGTGCAACCAATCAAGTAGAAGGACTTTAAGAGTTCTTTATGGTTGATTTTGTAGTTGTTTTTAAATACGAAAAGATATCAGTTCTCAGTTCCTTTTGCTGTCCAAATGTTTTTCCTTTTTCAGACCTTGCCCCTGGCTATCTTACTCATACCTGGACCTCCCCACTCTCACCCCAGCCTCACCTTCTTCCATTTTAGTGAACTGTGTAATGTCTTGCTATTGAAAAACCTAGTCCAGGGATGTATTTAGAACAGGTTGATGTTTCTCCTAAAATAGTTTATACTCTCACTCACACATAAATTATTTCATAGCTTTGGGGCATATACAGTTAAAAATGAGGGTTATTTGATACTCTCTTTTTTAATGATAAAGAAAGCCCTGGTGGCATCATGGTTAAGAGTTATGGCTGCTAACCCAAAAGCCGGCAGTTCAAATCCACCGGGTGCTCCTTGGAAACTCTATGGGGCACTTCTACTCCATCCTATAGGGTCACTTTGAGTTGGAATCACCTTGACAGCAACAAGTTTCGTTTTTTGGTTTTTAGTAGTGATAAGGGTGGGGAAGAGCAGCAGTGGATCAGTGGTGCAATTTTTGCCTTCCACCTGCAAGGCCTGGGTTCAATTCCTGGCCAGTGCACCTCATGTGCAGTTACCACCCCTCTGTCAGCGGAGGCTTGCGTGTTGCTGTGGTGCTGAACAGGTTTCAGAAGAGCTTCCAGAGTGAGAGCCAGACCAGGAAGAAAGGCCTGGCCTTTCTGAAAAATAAGCCAATGAAACCCTGTGAATCACAACAGTCTGATCCCATTGTGCACAGGATCGCCATGAGTCGGGCCTACTTGACCGCAACTGACAGCAACAAGGATAAAAAAATGATGTCTAAACAGATGGCTGGATACCTATCATAGTTACAAAATATATCTGGAACAACTTGTTGGATGGGCTACACCAGCGAGAAATTTATTTCCAAGTTACTATTTTGGTGTCATCTTGAGGGCCTCTCAGAAAGTTCTAGCTGAGATAGAAGCAGAAAGTCTTTGCATGATCCAAAAGGAAAAATCTCTTATATCTTGTGAACCCAGAATGAAAACAACACATGAACTGGTAGCTACTAGAGTATCCCTGTGCCAGCTGGTTCACTTGGCCAAAGCGAGAATGTTAATAAACACCCTAATGAAAGGAAGTTGTTGGATAGTAATTAACATATGCCGTCAGTATCCGTCCCTTTGGCCAGACACGGCAGACAGGCTGAAACCATACATACAAATGAGTGTCTGCTTGGACTGTGCAGGCTAAGAAGGGGGGACGGTTCTCATTGTGAGCGGCTGGCGTTGTCAGCAGCTTTAAATCACAGGGCCATTTAGTAACAAAAACGGGGACGGCCTTTGTGTTCTGAACAAGCATGTGGCTTCCAGTTTTGTAAATTTTATGATCATATTTTGCATCCTTGTTTACTTTTTCTTTTACCTCAAAACATGCTGTTTTTAGTCTTTTTTTTTTTGAGGAAAATATTCACTTAGCTTCTTTTTTTTTTTAAATCGGTGTGTGCCGGCTACCACTTAAGGCTTTTCTGTTTTCATACCACCATTTCCTAATCTCTCCAGGAAGAGGGGTGATTACACAAGCCTCATGGGCATCCAGGTAGTTGTATTTCTCAAGATTTGTATTGTCCTTTTCTACCTGACTTAAAATGACTTATAAATCACACCAGCTACTCCCAAATGCTGTCTCTCGTAGCACAGTTGAATGTCAGAACTGGAAACACCAAGACCAGTCAGCTTCAATAGCCAGTGGGAAACCAAGGCTCAGAAAGGTGAACTGTATTTTCGTAAATCACAGGCCTGCTCTACTGACCATTAGTCAAACCTTCTTCCCATCCTAGGCCACAGTGTCTTGTCTCATCATTTTTTTTTTTTTTTTCTTTCATTTTGACCATGACTCAGTTTTGCCAATCCCATACTGTTTTGGTGAGAAAAAAAAAAAAAAGCATTAAAAAGAGACCAGACCACATTTGGATCCTATTTCACGTGTGTTGATTTACTGAGAGCACACACATCAAGGGATAAAAACAACATTTCAGAAATACCAGGAGCAGAGAGTTTTGGTGCCATTTGGCAATGAGACATCTAAGGAGCTGAAACTAGAAAATGTACCAGGAACGAAGGATCAGCAGAGTAACAGAAGAATTGGAAATCAGAGAGATTACAAGTCAAGTATGAGTTAACAAAGAAGACTGACACCACAAATAAATAGGCAGAAGCCTCCGTAAGGGTCTAATGTGAAACTTAGAAAATAGTTTTTCTGTTACAAATTATTTGAATGACCAATTTTGGGCATTTGTGATAATTAACATTGAATTGGTTGAAGTTTATCTTTGGGTTGTCTTTGAAGAAAGGAGTTATTAAACCAACTAAAGGATAAATAAAATGGCAGACAAAATCATTTAACCTGCTTAAGATATAACAGCTTTCCAGCATTGTTCTGGCTTGTTTGGTTGGTTGGCTTTTATGGTTGTTGTTGTATACAGCGTGCCGCCTTTAAATGAGTAGCATCTGTTCACTAAAAAAAAAACAGAAGAACCTTTATTTGCAATTTTTCACTAGTGGTTAGTTCAGCTCCTGATTGTAATTGGAAAATAAAGGGCTGTATTTGGTGATGGAGTAGAAACTGCCTTTCTTTACGAACATTCTGTGGGGTGGGTGTAGCCAGTTTTCGAGGGTGATGAGCATTCTCTTTCTCACTCCCTGCACCATGGAAAACTCTTAGTCAATCACAGAGACCTTCCCAGGAAGAGAAGGAGAATCCAAGACAGTCAGAGGGGTTGTGGGCTCTGGGAGAACCTTCAAACTAGCCCTCAAGGTTCATTTTGGGGAGCCTAAGCTTTTCTCTAATCGGTGTGGCCTTTCTCTCCCAGTCAGGTCACATCATTTATGCATTCATTTATTTGTCCAAAAAAAATTTGTTGTGTGTTTGTGTGGTAAAAATATGTATTTGACAAAACATTTTCCATTTCAACCTTTTTTACGTGCATAGCTCAGTGACATTAATTACATTCCCCACATTGTGCAACCATCACCACGACTCGTTTCCAGGTTTTTTCACCACCGTTAACAGAAACTTAATAGCCCTTTGGCAATAACTCTCTTTTTCCCTCCCACACATCCTTGGTAACCACTAATAAACTTTGGTCTCTATGTATTTGCTTATTCTAGATATATTATACAAGTGGGATCATACAATATTTATCCTTTTATGTCTCGCTTATTTCATTCAGCGTAGTGTTTTCAATGTTCATCCATGTTGTGGCATGTATCAGAAATTCATTTCTCTATATGGCTGAATAATATTCCACTGTATGGATAGACCACATTTTGTTTATCCATTTTCTGCTGATGGACACTTGAGTTGTTTCTACTTTTTGGCTATTGTGAATAATCTGCGATGCACATTGGTGTATCTGTTTTCAAGTCTTTTGAGGAGTGGGATTGCTGGGTCATATGATAATTCTGTGTTTAACTGCCTGAGAGTCACCAAGCTGTTTTTCACAGTGGCTGCACCATTTCACAATTCCACCTATTAAGCACCTTCATGGTGCCTAGTGTGGTGCTAGATGCTGGGCCTTCGTGTTTGGACACGGCCTTCTGTCCTTACATAACTTAGTGTTTTCTGTGCTGGCCATTGTGCATTCCGTATCAGGTTATAGCACCAAGAAGTGGTACTTTTGATTTTGGAAGAAGGATAAGAAGAACCAAAATAGAAAACGCAATGCCCAACACAGCTCTGGATCAAGGATATACATTCATTCAAAGGTGTGTTTACTGGACTATAAGTGCTAGTGCTTATAAAGACCCTGGAGATCATCTGGTACAGCCCCCGCCCCCCCCCCCTTTTTTTTTTTTTGCAGATGAGGATGCTGAAGTGCAAAGGAGAAAGCAGCTCTGCTCAAGGGTGCACAAAAGGTTCAGGGCAAAGCCAGCCTCCAGGGCTCAGACTAACATACCAATCACACACATACACACACACACACACACTCACAAAAAAAGTTTTGCTTTGAGCAGAAACTGTTTGAAAGCCAATAGACATGTATTAGAAGGAATGATGAATTGAGACAACTTAATCTAAGAAAACAGAATGCTTTCTTATGACCCTTCAAATTTTTTACGAATATTTATGAAAAAGGATCCTGATTAGATATCCCTTATGGAGGCTCACCATTACTCATCTGTCAGTTTGTTGTACTGTGGTGCCTTGTATGTTGCTGTGATGCTGGAAGCTATGTTGCTTGTATTTCAAATACCAGCAGGGTCACCCATGGTGGGCAGGTTTCAGTGGAGCTTCCAGACTAAGACAGACTATGAAGAAAGACCTGGTGATCTACATTGGAAAATTAGCCTGTGAAAAACCTTATGGGATCACAACAGAAGATTGGCTGATATAGTGCTGGAAGATAAGTCCCCTAGGTTGAAAGGCACTCAAAATACCCAGTGGTTGCACGGTAGAATCGAGCATACCAATTGATCATGAAGATGAAATAGGACTGAGCAACATTTTGTTCTGTTGTACACGGGGTCGCCACGTACATGGGGTCTTCAGGGGTGACTCGACCATAACTAACAACAATGTCAACAGCATTGTGGAGGCCCAAATGTAGATTGAACATGCTGAAAAATCAGCCATTGAAAAATACATGGTGCACAGTTCTACTTTGACCCACATAGGATGGCCATGAGTCAGACTCGAATTGATGGCAACTGTTTTTTAAAGGAATTAAGGGGATAGACAACGATGATATGGGAGAGAGCAGAGGTCTTCAGCTAAGAAAATCAGGGAAGGCCTCTCTGAGCAGAGACTGAACTAAATGAAACAGTGAATATGCACAAATCTGGGAGAAAAACATTCCATGCAGAGGCAACAGCCATTGTGAAGACCCTGAGATAAAACTGAGCAAGTGCAGGAGAAAAGGCAAGGAGGCCAAAAGGTGGAAACAACCCAAATGTCCATCAATTGACGAATGGGTAAACAAAATGTAGTATATCCAGACAACAAAATATCTTTTGGCCATAAGAAGGAATGAAGTTCTGCTACACGCTATGACATAAATGAACCTTGAAAACATTATGCTCAGTGAAATAAGTCAGACACAAAAGTCTACATATTATATTATCCCATTCATATGAAAGTCCAGAATAACGAAATCTATAGAGATAGAAAGTTGATTTGTGGTTGCTGAAGGTTGGTGAGTGCAGGCGGGAATGATGAGATGGGGGGTGATAGCTATAGAGTACAGGGTTTCCTTTTCAGGTGATGAAAATGTTCTAAAATTGACTTTGGTAATAGTTGCATGTATCTGTGAATATATTAAAATCCATGAGTTCTATAACATATGAATTATATCTCCATAAAGCTGTTTCTAAAAAGAAAGAAAAAACAAGGAGGCTAGTGTAGTTGGAGCAACGTGAACAAGAGGTAGGACAAGAGATTGGGTAGGACCCAGGGGCCATATTACATAGGGCCTTTTGAGGTTTTAGATTTTGTTCTGAGTGTGATTAGACACCACTAGAGGGTTTTGTGTAGGGAAAGTGGCATCGTTGGGTTCATAATTATTACCCTGTTTTACGGATGGGAGATCTGAGGCTCAGAGATGTAAGTAAATTGTCCAGTGCCACACAGCAGGTAAGTTTCAGAGTCTGAGCTCAAGCTCATGACACCATGACTCTGAATCCTACACTCTTGACCATTCAGCTTCACTGCCTTCTTTTTCACACAACCACAGGTCACACCCAGCAGGAAAAGTAAAGTAGTGCATGAAGCAAACATTCCCTGCCTTAAGAGAAAGCCAATTCTGTGCCCTGCCACTGGAGTCACTCCCCTGGCCACTCAGCCTGGTCACTCAGCTCCAGGACCTCTGCTTGCCTTGACCCTTCGCATCTAGTCTGCCTTCAATACCCTTATCTTGTTTCTGGGCATGGATGGCCAGATGCCAGCCTCTGGAATGACTTCCTGGTTTGTCAGCCATAGACTACCTGACCTCAGTCACCACTTTTAGGATTTGAGGAAAAGTGGCAAAAGTGTTGGCTACAGCATTAAAACATTTGATTTCAGGACCTGGCTCTGCTACTTTTAACTCTGTGATCTTGAGAAAGTCACCTTGCTGTCTTCAGTTTCAGTTTTCTCATCTACCAAATGGGGATACTAACAGTACCTCTTTGGAGTGTTGTAAGGTATGAGATTGACCATATGCATAGAGCTGGCGCATGGGGGGTACTCAGTAGAAGTAAGGAGTAAGCCCTTTTCTCAACTGTTTTCACCTCCTCTGTCTCTGATGTAGTGTCTGGCTGTCTTCCCTGCTCCCCTGGTGGTTCGAGGTCCCTTCTCAGACTAGCCCTCTTACAATTTTGCACCCTTTGGGTTGACAGCATGAAAGTCTGGTCAAAAAATACTTACAGGAGGAAGAGGAGAAGTGGTTTTACTAGGAAAAATGTCAAGTTGTACAACTTTTTCATTTTCTTTCCAAATAATTCTAACAACTATTTTGGAGTCACATCCTTTTTGTTTTTAAAGTTATGTCAAACTTTCAATTTATAGGAAAAAATAGAGCATGTTTTATAGCTCTATAGACATGGGATTGACCATTCAATTACTGAGAAGTAACTAACACCAAAGAACAAATGGAAGATGATGGTTCTTAGAATTGCTTAATTGTACTTTTGGTAGCACCTTCTAGAAAATGTACTTGTTTTTAGGGCTAGCGTACAGCATTTGGAATATAATTTGTATGTCGTGATTGGATTGACGATGTCATGGATGGGAATACTTCAGTGATTCTCTTCTTTTTTTTTTTTCAAGTTTTATTTTTGTATAATTTTAGGTTTAGAGAAAAGTTGCAAAAATAGTCTAGAGAGTTCCCATATAGTCTTTACCCAGCTTCCTCTAATGTTAACACCTTACATAACCATGATATAATTAGCAAAACTAAGAAATTAACATTGATAGAGTACTATTAACTAAACTATACACTTTAATTGGATTTCTCTAGTTTTTCCATAATGTCCTTTTTCTGTTCCAGAATAGCACATTGCATGTCTTCTGAGTCTACTCCTATCTGTTAGTTTCTTGGTCTTTTCTTGTCTCTTGTGATCTCAACACTTTTGAAGACTACTGGATAGGTATGTTGTAAAATGTTCCTCAATCTGGATTTGTATGATGCTTTCTCATGATTAGTTTGAGGCTACAGATTTTTTAGAAGAATTCTACAGAGATACTTCTCAGAGCATCGTATCAGGGAGTACGTAATATTGGTATGTCTTATTACCAGTGATGCCAGCACTGATCACTCGGTTAAAGTGATGTCTGTCAGATTTCTCTACTATCTGGCTTCAACCTAAACTTTTACTCATTAATTTTAAAATTCATAAGTGGTTCTTGCCTGCAGCGATTATTAGTATGATGTCCTCTTCTAATGTTTCCTTCATTCCTTCTACATTTATTAATTGGAATTCTTCTGGTAGGAAGAGCTGTCACTTCTCTCCATTTATTCATTTACATCAGTATAGAATCGTGGGTATTTATTATTTTTTGCATTATAATCCAATATTATTGCTATTTATTTTGTTGCTCAGATTGTGCCAGCTTTGGCAGTTGGGAGCTCTTTCAGGTATCAGCATGTTCCCATCCTTTTGATTCTGGAGCACTTCCTTATTTTGTAGCACCAAAAGATATTCTAGGCATCCCTGAACCAACCATTTCTCCAAGGGGCCCTGATACCTTTTATTGAAGAATGGTATTTAGAAACCAAGATCTGGGTGGTAGGTATACTCATTGCTACTGGGATGTCACTGCCATGAGGCCCTGTCAGTGAAGAGAGCTAGGAAATAACGTATGTATACTAAGCCACGCATGTGCACACATGTATAATTATGTATCTAACTCGGTGCTCATTGGTCCTAAACTTGGGACAATTTTGTCCACCAAGAGATTTTTGGAAATATTTTGGACAGCCACAACTTGGGTGTGTTGGTGCTACTAGCATCTAGCGGATAACAGCCAGTAATGCTGCAAAACATCTACCATGCACAGGATAGCTCTTCACAGCAAAAAAGTATCTGGCTCAAAATGTCAATAGTGTCAAAGTTGAGAAACCCTGATCTGTCTATATATGTATTAAATACACACACATACACAGAGAAGCTCATACTGAATCCAGCACCACAAAGTTCATTCTAGCATTCTTCCTTTGCTTATTTATAAAGCAAATCGGCTTTCGTTATCTACAATATATTTACTTATTTGTTCAACCCTAGCACGTAGGTAAAGTAGTTTCAGAAGCATTAACCCAAATCCTGTGGGAGACAAATTTATTAACTGGAGGACAGTGTTTGTGTGTAGTTCTTTTTTGTCTCTAGACTTACAATATCCAGACAAAATTGTTTTACACATTTACTTAGGTCAGCTCCTTTCTTCCATACCCTTTTCAGCATGGTTATGTCATTCATTTGAAATACAGCTAGATTTATTTCCCACAGTCCACATTCATTCTTGGGTTCCTCTGACAACCTGGTTGATTATTGTTTATTGCCATGCTGTAAAATTCATATTTTGTGCTGTATAGTTCTATGGGTTTTGCCAAATGCACAGTCAAAAGTCCACCACCATACTAACACACACAACAGTTCCATCACCCCAAATTCCTTTGTGTTGCCCCTTTGTAGTCAACCCCTCCCCTATTGCCAACCTCTAGCAACCATCCTCAAAGTTTTGCCTTTTTGAGAATGTCATAAAAGGAATCATACAGTATGTAGCCTTTTGGTTCTAGCTTCTTTCACTAAGCAAATATATTTAAGATTCAACCAGTTGTTGAATGGATCAACTGTTTGCTAACTTTCATATTACTGAGTAGTGTTCCACTGTACGGTGGACTGGCTCACAATGACTCTGAGAAGTGGCTTACTCCCATTTGACAGATGAGAAAACCAAACCTCAGAAAGTTACAGAACAAATAAGTAGCAAAGCCAGGGCTACATCCCAGGGCTTTCTGACTTTAGAACTGTCATTCTTTCTGTAGAGTTATTTTACTGCCTCACGGGTTCAATTCATGTATAATATTAGAAGTAAGATTTTAAGAAGGCAGTTTAGAGAGAATCATTTTCTCTCAGACTCTGAGAGGTGAGACTGCTGTGGTTGGGACTCGAGAAGGACAGGACTTATTTCTGACTCTCACTCATTTGCCTTGTGAATTGGGAGAAATAATTAGTTTGCCTCTCTTTGACAGTGGTCTTCAAACTGCTTTCATTGCACGTCTTATCAGAAAAAAAAATATTTGAGCGTCCTTGGTCATGAAATATTTACCAGTTTATGAAATTACATACATATGAAACTGTATCGACATATTGTGTATGTTTAAAATCTTCACGAAAATAGAAATTCCAAAAGGGTGAGAAAAAGATAAAATAACCCTCAGCCTGCTCTCACTAATATTTTTAGTTGGAGTCGTGGGACTGAATTAGATTGTCCTTATTTTTACCTCATGTGAGAGATAAATAAGACAGGTGACTGCTCTGCTATTTCTTGTTGTTTGTGCTTGTTTTACATTATTAGCTTAAATTTCTGATTCCATTAGAGGATTGTTTTCACTCCCTTTGCCTATTTCATCCAAGTTAGTTTTATTAAACCCATGCAAGCTGCCACATATAAACCACAGTATGGCCTAATATTCTAAACACAACAAACAAATTAGGGTAACTAATCCCTTCAATGGGCCCTGGTGGCATAGCGGTTAAGAGCTCTGCTGCTAACCAGAAAGTCACCAGTTCAAATCCACCAGTCATTCCTTGGAAACCCTATGGGGCAGTTCTACTCTGTCCTATAGGGTCACTATGAGCTAGAATCAACTCAGTGGCAACAGGTGTAGTTTGGTTTGAATCCCTCCAAAGTCTCTAAGTGGTACAAATGGTTAACGCACTTGGCTACTAACCGGGAGGTTGGAGGTTTGAGTCCAATGAGAGGCGCCTTGAAAGAAAGGCTGAAGATCTACTTCTGAAAAAATCATCCATTGACAGGGGTTGTCGAAACCCTGAAAGTATGGCCCCCAGACACCCTTTCAGCTCAGTAATGAGGTCACTCCTGAGGTTCACCCTTCAGCCAAAGATTGGACAGGCCCATAAAACAGAATGAGACTAAAGGGGCACAGCAGCCCAGGGGCAAGGACTAGAAGGCAGGAGGGGACAGGAAAGCTAGTAATAGGGAACCCAGGGTTGAGAAGGGAGAGTGTTGGCATGTCATGGGATTGTTAACCAATGTCATAAAACAATAGGTGTACTAACTGTTTAATGAGAAACTAGCTTGTTCTGTAAATCTTCATGAAAAGTACAATAAAAAAAAAAAAAGAAAGAAAGAAAAACAAATCAGCCATTGAAAAGCCTGTGGAGCACAGTTCCACTCTGACACACATTGGGATGCCAGGATAGGGAATCCACTCGACAGCACCTGGTGGTGGTGGCGGTGGTGGCAGTGGGGGTGCTTCTAATCCTTCTATGTCGTGGAATTCTCTCAGGTTTCCTCCCGTGTCATTCAGAACGCCTGACTTCTGACACGTGGGCTGAGAGAAGAGGTGTCATCCATTCATTAAACAGTAGTAACACTTAACTTCTGTCATATGTGAGATAAAAATAAATCTAAGTTCTAATATTTTCTTATTGTGCACCCAAAAGATTGTCATGCACACTGAGTAAGTACAAACACATCATCTTAGAGACCACTGATCTATGAAATGAGTGTATGTTACCCTCAAGAAGGGGAAACCTAGGGGCCAGTGGTATAAGTTCCATTACATATTGTTAAATTTTCAGTAGAAAGGCTAAAAGGCCTTTAAGAAAAATATTATTGCATCTCTAGACTAGTTTTGCTGCAGGAATTGGGAGAGTTCAGGAGTGTGGCTGGGGGAACCAGAGCAGGGAGTGTAATCAAGAGTGAGCCCCTGCACTCCTGAGGACAGCCTGCTTCCTGCTGCACCTCTGACACCGAGGTCAGTCCCAGGACAGATGCAGGAGGGTATTTTGTTGGAGCCGCTATTGATCAAGGATCCCAGATGAGGGCTGGATCCGTTCAGAATGTTCTTTTCTGAGATCTTTTTCTCATCTCAGGATATCTAAGTCAGTTTTATCAACATGCTCCAGAACAAGCTGGACCCATGTCCCCAAACTGAGAACAACCAGGGGCTGGGCCAGATAAGATCATCTCAAACCGCTGCTCACAGGAGCAACCCCTTGGAAAGCCCTGAGATGTTGAGGTTCCAGCCAGTCGAAGGGGTTTGTGTAGAAGTGAGTCAACTTCAGGAACTCAAGGAATTTGGTGCAACTAACTACAATTTTTTTTTTTTTTTTTTAACTACAATTAGCCCCAAGTTCGTCACCATAGCAAATACCAACGAAGACCTCAGCTCTTTCTCCACCTCCTTTTCAGCTGCAACAAAGTGACCAGAGAAAACAAAGGCCAGGGGAAGGAGCAGATCATCTCAGGTTAAGCAAGGAGCCTTGGGACCAGGCAAACCCCCAACACGGCTTTAAGGCCTGGCCTATTTTAGTGTTACTGAAGCAAGACACCATGTGGCTTTATAGGGGCCCTCTTCCAGCTGTAGATTAAAAAACTTGAAGAATGAGAGGTAAAAGAAACATGAGATGAAAGGACCTGCAACTTAAAATACTCCAAGAAATCCACAACTCAACAAAAAGAGCATAACTCAAAGGACCTAGAGAAAAAGAAGTGCCCAAGTCCCTAAAGTATAATTCATGTCAACTTGAATTTCAGCAACTAAGATGAGCCAGTCAGCAAACAAATTCTTCTTTTTTTAAAAAAAGTAAATGGTACTTTTTGAATAGGAAATTGTTATGCATCGTTCCACTTAAAATTCAAAAGAGACAACAGAGTGTATAGTAAAAGCCTCCCTGTTTCTGCCCCATCCTCCAGCCACCTAGTTCCTCTCCAATTCAGGAAGACGCTGGAACAGTCTATCTTTATTGGCCAACAAATATGTGAATTATGGGCAAGTTGGTCTGGCCGATGGGTAAGAACAGTAATCCAAGAACAAATTCCAGCAGAATGGAAAAGTTGTTAATGAAGCCTTTTTTATTTTTTTTAAACTCTTTATGTACAGACAATATAACATTCGTAGCATTATCTTTACACATGAAGCCACAGATGTTGGTTATCAGTACTCAGAAGAAAAATTATTTTGGCAGAATGGGAAGAGATAAGGTCATTTACTTTCTCTTGACTTTCTACAGGATGTTTGTGGGCCTATGTCGATGAGGATCTTCCTGTAAGTCTTTGCCTTGAAGTTTGGCATCTAGTTTGACCTGAATTGCTCAGGCACAGCTGGCCCTAATTATTATGAAATCACCAAAGGACTTTTCTTGGCGCTGGAACATTCCAAACCATTGGATGTAAAATCTAGTCCTTGCCCCTTTAGTTTTCCCTTTCTTCTGTTATAATTCTAGACTCTTCCAGCTGTCAGACTCTAGACTCAACTTTGTTGAAGAAGTTCCTCGCATCTCATCATACTAGTCCCAGGTCCCAAGAAGTGATCAGTCATAATTTGAGTGATTGCCACCTAGTCTCCTTTCCCATGAGGGTGGGTAGGAGAGAAGGTAATAAATATTCATATAAAAAAAAATAAATATTCATATACTAGCAGGTATTTTACACATTTTATCTCATTTAACAATAGTTACCTATCTTATCTGCCTCTTTAGCATTTTCAGTTAATTAACAAATATGAAAAGGAACTAGTTAGTAAAACTTATTCTTGAATTAATTTAGACTCATGGTGACCCTACATGTGCTCCATAGTGTTTTAAAGGCTGAGACCTTTCAGAAGCAGATTGCCAGGCCTGTCTTCCGAGCAGCGATGGATTACTCAATAAGCAAGGTACGCATGGGCTTACTTGTGCTTACTTACTAATCTACAGGACACAATTTCCCCTGTTTTTCACCACATCTTTGTTGAGTAAGTAAACACAATTAAGCCTGTGCATACTTGGCTTACTGTAAGTCTGTGCATACCTTTCTTACTGGCTGATCCACCCCTGCTCCCAAGGAGACTCCAGGTGAGCTTGAACTGCCAACTTTCTGGCTAGTAGTCGAGCGCTTAGTTGTTTGCATCACCCAGAAACTCCTAGTAAAAACTTGTAGCTGTAGTATATGCACCAGGTCCCAACCATGGTAGGAATCATCTTTAACTTTAAAAAAAAAAAAGCTGAGGGAGAAGGTAGTATTTTACTAGGCGAAAATCTGTAAATACAACTTTATAAATGAGTACTTAAATTTGTCAAGCTTCACCGGTAGCTTCCAGCCCTGGTTTATGAAACCCTGTAATGTTTCCACATTATAACCCTTCACATGACCTTCTTCAAAAGAATTCACCATAGTTTGATTAACAAACACACGTGACTGGGTATTGTGACAATAAAACAGTGGCAAAGCAGAGTGGCAACTCACTGCCTAATGTGTCCAAGTCAAGTCACACACTGTCAGTGCTTGAAAAGCTGACAGTCTAATAGTTCCCAGAGTTCAGCCATTTGCACAGCACCTTCACAACTTTTTAAACGGGATTTCAAAATTCTAATCAAACTTTTATTGCACTATTTGTTACAAAAAATAAAATCAGTCCTCCATTCCTTAAAGTTACCATTTGCAGTGCTTTAAAATTATTTTCACACTTACCTCTGATTTTTTTTTTTTATATATATTTTTAGGAGGTGTTCATATTTCTGCTTAATTTTTTTATTTTAGCATTCTCTCTTGACTTCCTACCATGGATGATGCAGATTTAGCTTAATTTCATATATTCTGTTCCTAACTCTAACTCCACCGCTATCGCTTCCCATCGTCTTCCATTCTCCTCATATAGACATTTGGGTGAAATCAATATTCAGTTGGCATTACTTTGATAATGAAAACGCTCTAACAACTCAGCCACATAGTAAACCATGATTACTTTTCCTTTTCTGCACAGCTTTTTGTTTTCCTTGGAAAGCTCTTTGTAGAGTTAATAATAGCATTACAGTTTGTTTGACAAGATTTTATTGGTATAAAATTATAATTATAATATAAAAGGAGCCCTGATGGCACAGTGATTAAGCACTCGGCTGCTAACTGAAAGGTCGGTGGTTGGAACTTACCAACTGCTCCTCGGAAGAAAGATGTGTCAGTCTGTTTCATAAAGATTTACAGCCTTGGAAACTCTATGGGGCAGTTCTACCCTGTTCCATAGGATTGCTATGAGTAGGAATCAACTCGATGACTTTTTTTTTTTTAATTGTGCTTTAAGTGAAAGTTTACAAATCAAGTCAGTCTTTCATATAAACACTCATATACACCTTGCTATGTAATCCTAGCTGCTCTCTCCTAATGAGACAGCATGCTCTTCCTCTCCATCCTGTATTCTCTGTGTCCATTCAGCCAGCTCCTGTCCCCCTCTGCCTTCTCATCTTCCCTCCAGACGGGAGCTGCCCACATAGTCTCATGTGTCTACTTGATCCAAGAAGCTCACTCCCCACCAGTATCATTTCCTGTGCTATAGTCCAGTCCAATCCCTGTCTGAAGAGTTGGCTTTGGGAATGGTTCAAGTCTTGGGCTAGCAGAAGGTCTGGGGACCATGACCTACAGGGTCCCTCTAGTCTCAGACCATTAAGTCTGGTATTTTTAAGAGAATTTGAGGTCGGCATCCCACTGTTCTCCTGCTCCATCAGGGATTCTCTGTTGTGTTCCCTGTCTGGGTAGTCATCAGTTGTAGCTGGGCACTATCTAGTTCTTTTGGTCTCAGCTGATGTAGTCTCTGGTTTTTGTGGCCCTTTCTGTCTCTTGGGCTCATATTTACCTTGTGTCTTTGGTGTTCCTCATTCTCCTTTTCTCCAGGTGGGTTGAGATCAACTGATGCATCTTAGATGGCCGCTTGCTAGGACAACAGGCTTTTTTAATCACTAATTTATCTCTAAACTTTCCCCTAGTTGTGTGATTACCCTCTCAACAAACGCAATCATTTGACCTGTAGAAAGTTGCACATTCTAGATTTGGCTGATCACTTCCTCCTGGTGTTTAACTTTTTCTTCTATTTCTTCCAAATTTCTTGCAAAGTGTTACATTAATGGGACAAAGAGGCTTTATTATATTTGGGGTTGTTTTTAAGCAAGAATTCCTATGTAGAAGCTTTTACAATTTTTCTTGCCCTCAGTGTTCTAAGCTTTCACTTTGACGTGTCATAGAGGGGGTCTGTTTTCCTCTCTTGTCCAAGATTTGTTGGAATCTTTCAATGTGGACAGTTATGCCTTTTAGTTTTGGAAAATTTTCTTGGATCTTTTCTTTCATTCCCTCTGATTTCTCTCTCTTTCTAGAACTCTTTTTATTTACGTACTGGACTTCTTGAATCAATCTTATTTGGTCTTTTCACTCTACTTTCTGAGAGATTTTCTCGACTTTATCTTCCAATATTTCTATTGAATTTTTCAATTCTGTCTTCATGCTTCTAATCCCCAAGGGCTCTGTTTTGATCTCTGAATGTTCCTTTTATAATATAGCATCCTGTTCTTATTACATGGGTACGTGTTTGTCTCTCTGAAGATAATTCTATTTTTTTAAAAAAGTTCTCTGATCATACATAATCTCTGTTTCCTCAAAGGAGCTTTATAACATGGAGACATAGTAGGGTTTCATAAACCAGGGCTGGAAGATACTGGTGAAGCTGACAAATTTAAGTAGGGGGGAGTGAGGATTCTCTCTCTGTCTCTCTCTCATCAATTTTAAATCACTTTATTTAGGTATGATTGAAATGCATTACACTGCACATATTTAAATTATATAATTTGATGAGTTTTGACATACATATACAACCCATGAAACCATCGCCATAATCAATATAACGAGCATATCCATCACTGCCGAAAGTTTCTGAGTATTCCTTGGTACTTCATCCTCCCCCCTCATCTACTTTCAGCCCCTATATATTATTTCTCACTTCTTAGAATTTGATATAGATGGAATAATTCAGTATGCACTTTTTTTCTGTTCTGTCACTCAGCATAAGTATTTTGAGATTCTTCATTTAGAAATCCTCAATGTATATATCTATCAGTCTTTTCTCTTGGAGTGGTAAAATTCCCAGAGAAGAGTATTCTTACCTCCCACTTAAAATGTATGGTCCTTGCTGCTAAAATTCTGGAAGCCAGGTGTTGGAAGAAGCTGTGGTTCTTAACTTTCAGCATGTACAATTTTGCTTAATCCCGCTATTTACAGCACAGAGCCCCAGCTCTTAACCTCGCATCGTTTCCCCAGTGCAGAGATGCTCTTCGGAGAATAAACCTTCAGACTTAAGCAAAGTGGGGAGGGGGAGATTTCTGGCTGTGAGGAGTGATGCAGAGCATTTGCAGTGTCTTAAGAGGAGCCTGGGTGGTACAGGTGGTGTGTGATCAGCTGTTAACCTAAAAGATTGCAGTTTGAACTCACCTAGTGGCTCCATGGAAGAAAGACCTGCTGATCTACTTCTGTAAAGATTACAGTCAAAAACACCCCATGGAGCAGTTCTACTCTGCAACATATGTCACCATGAGTTGAGGACTGACTCGATGGCAGCTAACAACAACAACAACAAATTCCTTCTTAACCACCCCCCATCTGTCAGTTTGTCATACAGGGGTGGCTTCCGTGTTGGTATGATGCTGAAAACCATTCCTCCAGTGTTTCAGATACCAGCAGGACCACCCATGGTAAACAAGTTTCAGTGGAACTTTCAGACTAGTCAGACTAGGATGAAGGATCTGGTGATCTACTTCCAAATATAAGCCAATGAACACTCTATGGATCACAACAGAATATTGTCCTATAAAGTGTTATAAAATGAGACTCCTATGTTGGAAGGCATGCAAAATACCCAATGGCCTCAACAATGTACTTAAACATAATAACAATTGTGAAGATGGCATAGGACCCAAGCAATGTTTCATTCTGTTGCACTTGGGGTTGCCATAATAGGACTTACTTGATGGCAACTAGCAACAACTGCTTTTTAAATGGATTTTTACTACAGTTGTTCTAATTTTAACCTCACCTCCCACCTCTGCTTCCAAATTCCTGGGCCTTTCAGAGGTTCTGAGGTACAACTCAGAATGCTCCTCAGCTTCACCTACTGCTGTGGTATTTTTCTCTATTTATTTGTACTGTTTTATACAAATTATGTACTATTGTGTACGCTTTTGTAAAAATCCTTCTAAATTCACCATTTTAAACTGAAATCCCTGCCATATTTTTTCACTATACTAGTATCGTCTAACTATTGTTTACATAGTATTTGTCTTTATAGTTACTTAATTCCTACATTTTTAACACATTTGAATGAACAGTATTCATAAAATTATGGTTGAATAAGTTATAGTTTTTTAAATACATTAAATATGCACTGAAAAGAAAAAAGTTTATCTGTAGACCATCAAAAATCTGGTGTACCACCAGTAGTATGCACTACACTTGATGAAACACTGTTCTGGTCAAATGCAAAAACTAAGGTTCAGAACGGCTAAATGGTCCTGTTTTATGTTGAGCACATGGCAGAAGCAGGACCTCAACATTGCCACTTGTGCCTCGAGAGAAAGCCTTATTTCTTATAGTAACAGAGCTGATGTTGCCGAAAACCAAACCCAGAGTCTTATCATAAGAGTGGCTGAATTACAGCACCAACTGAATTTCCAACCTTGAGTAGTGTCTGAAGTTAAAGTGAGGGCATTGATTGGGAAGAAATGGAATCCTGAAACTTGGAATAGGGATATATGGGCAGATAATCAGGAAGCTGGGGCCAGTGAGCCCCTAAATTCCATTGAATCACTCCTGCCAAAAAAAAACCAGCCCTCTCTCTCCAGTCTAAGAGATTAATCCATCTTGGTCTGCTAAGCCACCCTCTCCAGTAAAACCATTAGTCCCTCCACCCCCATTTGATGAGATTAGCCCAGCTATGTCTGATGAGCCTTTGTCTGAGTCATTGCCTAGGGCATCGCCTGAGGGAGATGTCTTACAAGACAAGGCTGAATGTTCTCAAAACACATCCCTACCACCCATTGTGGCATCTACACCTAAAGTCCAAGCTAGCTCCAAAAGGTGAAGTACAAAGTATGACCCAGGAGGAGGTACACTATACTACATTCCAAAAGAACCTCTTGACTTTTCTAATATGTACAAACAGAAATCTGGGAAATATGTGTGGGAATGGCTATTAATGGTGTGGAATAATGGTGCAAGGAACATAAAGATGAATCAGTCTGAGTTTATTGGTATGGGCCCCCTAAGCACAGATTCTTCATTCAATGTTTTGGCTCAAGAGATTAGAAAAGGATTTGGTTGGGTCACTGAAGCATGGATTACTCAGTGGCCTATACTAAATCAAGTTGAAGTACCAGACCTGCCTTGGTATGCTGTAGAAGAAGGTATCCAAAGGCTTAGGGAAATTGGCATGTTGTCGTTGTTGTTAGGTGCCACCAAGTTGGTTCCAACTCATAGCGACTCTATGCACAACAGAACAAAACACTGCCCAGTCCTGCGCTGTCCTTACAATTGCTGTTATGCTTGAACTCGTTGTTGCAGCCACTGTGTCAATCCACCTCATTGAGGGTTTTCCTCTATTCCACTGACCCTGTATTTTGCCAAACATAATGTCCTTCTTCAGGGACTAATCCCTCCTGACAACATGTCCAAAGTACATAACACACAGTCTCGCCATCCTTGCTTCTAAGGAGCACTCTGGTTGTACTTCTTCCAGGATAGATTTGTTTGTTTTTTTGGCCATCCATGGTATATTCAATATTCTTTGCCAACACCACAATTCAAGGGCCTAAACTCTTCTTTGGTCTTCTTTATTCATTGTCCAGCTTTCACATG
The DNA here is from genome assembly GCF_030014295.1 of Loxodonta africana. Taxonomy (NCBI): domain Eukaryota; kingdom Metazoa; phylum Chordata; class Mammalia; order Proboscidea; family Elephantidae; genus Loxodonta; species Loxodonta africana. The sequence goes on from NC_087358.1 coordinate 64,066,233, forward strand.
CATATGATGCAATTGAAAATACCATGGCTTGGGTCAGGAGCACCTTAGTCTTCAAGGTGACATCTTTGCTTTTCAACACTTTAAAGAGGTCCTTTGCAGCAGATTTATCCAGTGCAACGCATCGTTTGATTTCTTGGTTGCTGCTTCCATGGCCGTTGATTGTGGATCCAAGTAAAATGAAATCCTTGACAACTTCAATCTTTTCTCCGTTTATCATGATGTTGCTCATTGGTCCAGTTGTGAGGATTTTTGTTTTCTTTATGTTGAGGTGCAATCCATACTGAAGGCTGTGGTCTTTGATCTTCATCAGTAAGTGCTTCAAGTCCTCTTCACTTTCAGCAAGCAAAGTTGTTTCATCTGTATAACGCAGGTTGTTAATGAGTTTCCTCCAATCCTGATGCCCCATTCTTCTTCATATAGCCCAGCTTCTCAGATTATTTGCTTGGCATTGGCATGTTAGAGTGGATTTATCAAATTAGACCCACAGACCCACACATGGTGTGCCCAGAGGATACATCTTTACCACAATGGTGAGGAATAAGTTTGTGAAAGGAGCCCCAGCATCCCTGAAGACTGCTGTGATTGCTATTTTACGTAAGTCAGATTTGACAGTGGGAACTGCCCTAACTGAATTAAGACACTTACCTACAATGGCGCTGATTAGATCCAGTGGCAGTAGGGCCAAGTGGCGGTGCTCAATCAACAAAGACTAGGTGGGCTTGATTACCGAAATGAACAGTGGAATCAAAGCAATAATCAGAATAACCCGACTCTTATGGACTTAATGGCATTGGCTACTTAGTCATGGTGTCCCTAAGAGTGAAATCAATAGGAAATCGACTAAATATTTACTTGATTTTTTTTTTTTTTTGTACAAACAAAAGACTTGAATGGCAGTTTAACTCAAATTGCCAGAATAGAGAGTCTCAGCCCCTCAATCAAATCCCAGGCTTAAGCCAGTTTACAGACTCCCAAACCCTTGAATGAAGGGGAAGCCAGGTCTCCTTGAGGAAGGTTCCTACTCCAGTGTCAAAAATTTATTGTTAATCTTTTTCCTAGCCTTCCCCAAAGGAGTCTATGGCCTTTTAAGAGAGTGACTGTTCAACGAGGAAAAGGAAATAATCAGACTTTTCGAGAAATACTGGATGCTGGCTGTCATGGATTGAATTATGTCCCCCCAAAAATGTGTTTATCAATTTGTCTGGGCCAAGATTCCTGGTATTGTGTGATTTTCCTCTATGTTGTAAAGCCTGCCTCTATGATGTTAATGAGGGAGGATGGGCAGCAGTTATGTTAGTGATGCAGGACTGAATCTACAAGATTGGATTGTGTCTTGAGGCAATCTCTTGAGATATAAAAGAAAGAAGCAGGCAGAGAGACAGGGGGACCTCATACCACCAGGAAAGCAGTGCAGGCTTTAGTACCCAGGGTCACTGCGTGGAGAAGTTCCTAGTCTGGGGAAACATTGATGAAAAGACCTACAGAGAAAGTCTTCCCCTGGAGCTGACACCCTGAATTTGGACTCAGCCTACTTTATTGTGAAGAAATTTACTTCTTTTTGTTAAAGTCATCCATTTGTGGTATTTCTGTTATAGCAGCACCAGATAACTAAAACAGAATTTGGTACTGGGAGTGGCGTGCTGCTCTAACAGATACTTAAAATGTGGAAGTGGTTTTGAAACTGTGAATAGATAGAGAACCAGCTGTGGCAGAGAACTGCCAGCAGCAGAGAACCAGCAGCAGCAGAACCAGGAGACCAGCACAAGACATCACTGGAGCTGACCCACAGAGTGAGAGAGCTGAGTGCCTGTGCGCAGGAGGCTTCCTGGTGGAGTGGCGTGTCTGTATCGCTGGAGATACAGAGCCCTGGAATGTTTGCCCCAGCAGGGCAGATGCAAGCATGAGGCCCGAGGAGCCAAGGAGCCAAGAAACCAGAAAGTAGAAGCTGAAGAGACAAAGAACACAAGAAGCTGTGCTGCCTCAGTCTCAAAAGATTCGGCCATGACCTCAGAGGTTTCAAAGGGTGGAGCCATGGCCTCTGGTGTTTCTAAGGGTGGAGTTGCCACTCACATGGACTAGGAGAATGGTGCATCTAAAGCTGAGGGAGCACAGTTGCTGTCCCAGTGGGCCTGGAAGGCAGAGCTAAAGCCCAGGGTGGCGGGACCTCCACTCAGAATCTGGAGAGCGTGGCCAATACCTGGAGCCTGGAAGGCAGGGCCATTGTGTAAACTGTCTCAGAGAACAGAGGATTATTTTCAAAGCCTTGAGGGCTAAGGTAATATGTTCTGCTGACTTGCTCAGTGCCTGTTATCCCCTCTTTTCCTCCAGTTTCTCCCATTGTAATGGAAATATCTAGCTTATGTCTGTTCTGCCATGGTACCTTTGGAAGCAAATACTTGTATTCTAGATTTCACAGATGAAGAGGAATTTTTGGATTTTGGACTTGGAGTTAAGACTTTTGTTATGATATGATGGGGTGAATATGTTTTGCATGTTGCAAGGATGTGATTTTGCAGGGGGCAAAGAGTGGAATGTCATGGATTGAATTATGTCCCCCAAAAGATGGGTGTATCAGTCTGGCTGGGCCAAGATTCCTGGTATTGTGTGATTTTCCTGCATGTTGTAAAGACTGCCTCTATGGTGTTAATGAGGGAAGGTGCGCGGCAGTTGTGTTAGTAAGGCAGGACTCAGTCTACAAGATTGGATTGTGTCTTGAGGCAATCTCTTGAGATATAAAAGAGAGAAGCAGGCAGAGAAACAAGCAGACCTCATACCACCAAGAAAGCAGTGCTGGGAGCAGAGCGCATCCTTTGGACCTGGGGTCCCTGTGTGGAGAAGCTCCAAGTCTGGGGAAACACTGATGAGAAGGCTGACAGAGAGAGAAAGCCTTCCCCTGGAGCTGACACCCTGAATTTGGACTTTTAGCCTATTTTACTGTGAGAAAATAAACTTTTAGTTAAAGCCATCCATGTGTAGTATTTCTGTTATAACAGCACTAGATAACTAAGACACTGGCACTGAACCTACACTAATTCCAGGAGACCCAAAACATCCCTGGGCCCACCAGACAGAGTAGGAGCATATGGAGGTTAGTTTATTAATCGAGTCTTCACTCAAGTCCATCTCACAGTAGGTCCAGTGTATTCCCTGAAGTGATTTCCCCAGTTCCAGAATACATAATTAGAATAGATATACTAAGTAATTGGCAGAATCCCTACATTGGGCCCCTGAAAAATGGAATAAGGTCTAGTTTGGTAGGAAAAACCAGGTAGAAGCCATTAGAACTGCCCCTACCTAGGAAAATAGTAGGCCAAAAGCAATACTGCATTCATGGAAGGATTGCTGCAATTACTGTCATCATCAAAGACTTGAAGGATACAAGGGTGGTTATTCCTACCACATCCCCATTCAACTCGCATATTTGGCCTGTGCAAAAACAGATGGATCTTGGAGAATGACAGTGGGTTATTGAAAACTTAACCAGTTGGTGACTCCAATTGCAGCTGCTGTTTCAGATGTAGTTTCATTGCTTGAGAAAATTAATACATCTCCGGGTCACTGGGTGGTACATGGAATGCAGCTATTGATCTGGCTAATGCCTTTTTCACCATACCTGTTTCATAAGACCATCAGAAGCAGTTTGCCTTCAGCCGGCAAGGCCAGCAATATACCTTCACTGTCCTACCTCAAAGTATATCAACTTTCCAGCTATATGTCATAATTTAGGCTGCAGGGAACTTGATTGCCTTTCCTTTCCACAAGACACCACACTGATCCATTATATTGATGACATTATGCTGATTGGGGCTAGTAAGGAAGAAGTGTCAATGACTCTGGACTTATTGTTAAAACATTTGCATGCTAGAGGGTGGGAAATTAATTTAACAAAAATCCTGGTGCCTTTCACCTCAGTGAAATTTCTAGGGGTCCAGTGGTGTGGGGAATGTCGAGACATTCCTTCTAAAGTGAAGGATAAGTTATTGCATATGGCTACTCGCATAACTAAAAAGGAGGCACAACAATTAGTGGGACTCTGGGTTTTGGAAGCAACATATTCCTTGTTTTGGTGTGCTACTCGGGCTATTTATTGAGTGACTCGAAAAACTGCTAGTGTCAAGTGAAGGCCAGAACAAAAGGCTCTGCAACAGGTTCAGGCTGCAGTGCAAGTGGTTCTGCCACTTGGTCCACATGATCTAGCTGATCGAAAGGTGCTTATATGTCAGTGACAGGTAGAAATGCTGTTTGGAGTCTTTGGCAGGCCCCTATTGGTGAATCACAGCACAGACCCTTAGGATTTTGTAGCAGAGCCCTCCATTCTCTGCAGATAACTACTTGCCTTTTCAGAAAGAGTTTTTGCTTATTCTTGGGCTTTAGAGACTGAACGCTTAACCATGGACCACCCAGTCACCATCCGGCCTAAGCTGCCCATCATGAACTTGGTGTTGTCTCACCCACAAAGCCATAAAGTTGGATGTGCACAGCAGCACCCCATCATTAAATGGAAGTGGTAATACAAGATTGGGCCTGAGTAGGACCTGAAGGCGTAAGTAAGTTGTGTGAGGATGTGGTCCAAATGCCCATGGCGTCCACTCCTGTCACTTTACCTTTCATCTCCCTATCTGCACTTACAGCCTTATAGGGAGTTCATTATGACCAGTTGACTGACAAAAAGAAAATTTGTGCCTGGTTTACAGGTGTTTCTGTGCAATACGAAGGAACCACTCAAAAGTGGGGAGCAGCTATACTACAGCCCCTTTCTGGGACCTCCCTGAAGGACAGAGGTGAAGGGAAATCCTCCCAATGAGCAGAACTTTGAGCAGTGCACCTGGTTGTTCACCTTGCTTGGAAGGAGAAATGGCCAGATGTGTGACTGTATACTGACTTAGGGGCTGTGACCAATGGTTTAGCTAAATGATCAGGGACTTGGAAGGAACATGACTAGAAAATTGGAGACAAGGAGGTATGGGGAGGAGGTATATGGATAAAACTCTCTGAATGAGCCAAAGAAGTGAAGATATTTGTGTTATATATGAATGGTTACAAAGGGTGAACTCAGCAGAGGAGGATTTTAACAATCAAGTAGATAGGATGACACATTCTGTGGAAACCAGTCATCCTCTTTCCCCAGCCATAACTTGTTATTGTCAGGGATGAAGATTATGCATGGGCTCAGCAACATGGACTTCCACTCACCAAGGCTGACTTGGCTACAGCCACTGCTGAGTGGCCAATCTGCCAGCAGCAGAGACCAACATTAATTCTCTGATATGGCACTATTCTCAGGTTGGTCAGCCAGGAACCCAGTGGCAGGTTAATTACGTTGAACTGCTTCCATCATGGAACCCAAAAGGGCAATGTTTTGTTCTTACTGGAATAGACACTCTGAATATGAATTGCCTTCCCTGCATGCAATGCTTCTGGTAAAACTACCATATGTGGACTTACGGAATACCTTGTCCACCATCACGGTATCCCACACAGCATCGCCTTGGATCAAGGAACATACTTCACAGCAAATGAAGTGCAGAAATGGGCCCATACTTATGGAATTCACTGGTGTTACCATGTTTCACATCATCCTGAAGCAGCTGACTGGATAAAACAATGGAATGGCTTTGTAAAGACAAAATTACAGTGATAGCTAGGTGACAATACCTTGTAGGGTTGGAGCAATGTTCTCCAGGAGGCTGTATATGTTCTAAAGCAGCATCCATTATATGGTGCTGTTTCTCCCATAGCCAGGATTCATGGGTTCAGGAATCAAAAGGTAGAAATGGGAATGGAATCACTCCATATTACCCCTAGTGATCTACTCCCCAAATTTTTGCTTCCTATCCCCACGACCCCATGCTCTGTGGGCCTAGAGGTATTAGTTCTAAAGGAAGGAATGCTCCCACCTGGAGACACATCATTGATTCCATTGAACTGGAAGCTAAGAATGCCACCTGGTCACTTTGGGCTCCATACACATTGGGATCCACAGGCAAAGAAGGGCGTTACCATATTGGCTGATGTGATTGATTCTGATTACTAAGAGGAAATCAGATTGATATCACATAAAGGAGGTAAAGAACAGTATGTCTGGAAAGCAGACAATCCCTTAGGGTGTCTCTTAGTACTACCATGCCCTGTGATTAAAGTCAATGGAAAACTACAGCAACCCAATTCTGATACGACTACTAACAGCCAGACCCTTCAGGAATGAAGGTTTGGATCACCCCACTAGGTAAAGAGCCACAACCAGCTGAGGTGCTTACTGAGGGCAAAGGGAATACAGAATGGGTAGTGGAAGAAGGCAGTTTTATATACCAGTTATGACCACGTGACCAGTTGCAGAACTGAGGACTATTATTGTTATGAGTATTTCTTCCTTGTACATGTCCATCAAATTTTTTTTTTTCACTTATAAAATAGAAGATGTAAACAGGGTTAGTGTGTTTGCGGTTGTACGTGTGTTAGTTGTATCATGTTAGGCGCAAATATGACTTTATAATTATCTTTATTCAGAGATTATTTATGGTTTAAGGAGCTGTATGCAGATGCCAAGTCGACATACGGTGGAATGTGATGGTTAAGGTTGTGTGTCAACTTGGCTGGGCCATGATCATTAGTGGTTTGGCAGTTACGATGTAGTGTGGCAGTCGTATAATGATGTAATCACGTCCATGATGAGATCTGGTATAATGCAATCACCTCCATGATGGGATCTGCTGTGAGTAGCCAATCAGATGAAAGGGAGTTTCCTTGGAGGTGTGTCCTGCATCCAATATAGTGGACTTCCTGGCACGTCTCACAGGCTTTCACTCACTCTGGATGCTGCAGCTGGCTCCTGTTCATCTGGCCTCCGGTTCTCAAGACTTGAGCTAGCAGCTTACTTGCCGTCTTACCTGCTGATCTTGGGATTCATTGGCCTCCAGAGCTTGTGAGCTAGAGGCCTGTTGTCTGATCTTTCAGCCTTGGGTTCACCAGCGCCTGTGGCTGCTTGAGTCAGGAGAAGCCTCCAGCCTGACCCACTGACTTGGGGCCTTTCTAGCCTCTACAACTATGTGAGCCATTTCCTCGATGTAAATCTCTCACTATGTATATTTATACACTGCACTGGTTTCTCTCTCTAGAGAACTTAGCCTAAGATAGTTGGTGTTCTGGACTGAATTATGTCCCCAAAAAATATATGTTGTAAATCCTAACCTCTGTGTCTGTGGTTATAATCCCATTTAGGAATGGGTTGCCTTTGTTATGTTAATGAGGCAGGATTAGTGTAAGGTATATCTTGAGTCAATCTGTTTTGAGATACAAAAAGAGATTAAGCAAATGACAGCAGCAGAGGTGAGGAAAGATGGATGTCAAGCCACATGAAGATTGCCTAGGAGCAGAGGCCCAGAAGAGACAAAGACCTTCCTCCAGAGCTGACAAAGAGATAATGCCTTCCCCTGGAGCTGACACCCTGAATTCAGACTTTTAGCCTCCTAAACTATGAGAAAATAAATTTCTGTTTGTTAAAGCCACCCACTTGTGGCATTTCTGTAATAGTAACACTAAATAACTAAGATGTTTAATAAAAGAGAAGAACTACAGAGAAAGGTTAAATTTTGAAATTAGAAATGCTATCGTAACTAATTAAAGCCATAATAAAAGACAAAAAATTGAGAACGATAAAATCATTGAAATTCCATTGTGGCATTTGTTGTGACAGGATTTGATTAGTAAAATATATTTTGGCCCACTATAGGGTTTATAATATACATTTTAAATTATAACAGTCTAATTTCAATTTTTTTTTAATTCCAAATAATATATGCCACTTTAAGTATAGTGTAAAAATTTTACAACAGTATATTTCTGTCTTCCATCTGGTACTTTATGATATTGTCATGCATCTTGATTTAACATAGGTTATAAATCCCACAATACACTGTGATCATTTTTCCTTTAAGCATTCAATTATCTTTTAAAGAGATTACCCACATAACTACTGCTTCTGACACTCTTCACTCATTCCTGTAGATCTTTTTCTTGTGCAGTATATATTTTTTCTTGCATGAAAAACTTCTACTAATATTTCTTGTAGTGTAGGTCTGCTGGTGATAAATTCTTTGAGCTTTTGTTTGTTTGGAAAGTTTTTGTTTCACCTTTGTTTTTGAAACATGCTTTTGTTGGGTATAGGATTCTAGGTTGACAGTCTTTCCTTCATTACTTAAAGATGTTGCTCCATTTCACTCTGAATTGCATAGTTTCTTATAAAAATAATCTGCTGCAGTTATTATTTTTGTTCCTTTGGATGTAATGTGCCCTCCCACCTGAACTCCCAGCTGCTTTTTTTCCCTTTTAAAAAAAGAAAAATTTATTGTGCTTTAAGTGAAAGTTTACGAATCAAGTCAGTCTCTCACACAAAAACTTATATACCTTGCTACATATGTCCAGTTGCTCTCCCCATAATGAGACAGCCTGCTCTCTCCCTCCACTCTCTCTTTTCGTGTCCATTTTGCCAGCTTCTAGCCCCTCTACCCTCTCATCTCCCCTCCAGGCAGGAGACTCCAACATAGCCTCAAGTGTCCACCAGATCCAAGAAGCTCATTCCTCACCAGCATCCCTCTCCATCCCATTATTCAGTCCAATCTCTGTATGAAGAGTTGTCTTTGGGTATGGTTCCTCTCCTGGGCCAACAGGAGGTCTGGGGGCCATGATCACCGGGGTCTTTCTAGTCTGGGTCAGACCATTAAGTCTGGTCTTTTTATGAGAATTTGGGGTCTGCATCCCACTGCTCTCCTGCTCCCTCAGGGGTTCTCTGTTGTGTTCCCTGTCAGGGCAGTCATCAGTTATAGCCGGGCACCATCTAGTTCCTCTGGTCTCAGCTGATGTAGTCTCTGATTTATGTGGCCCTTTCTGTCTCTTGGGCTCATAATTACCTTGTGTCCTTGGTGTTCTTCATTCTCCTTTGGTCCAGGTGGGTTGAGACCAATTGATGCATCTTAGATAGCCGCCTGCTAGGGCTTAAGAACCCAGAGCCGCTCTCCAAAGTGGGATGCAGAATGTTTTCTTAATAGATTTTATTATGCCAATTGCCTTAGATGTCCCCTGAAACCATGGTCCCCAAACCCCCACCCCTGCTACGCTGGCCTTCAAAGCATTCAGTTTATTTGGAAATTTCCTTGCTTTTGGTTTAGTCCACTTGTGCTGACCTCACCTGTATTGTATGTTGTCTTTCCCTTCACCTAAAGTATTTCTTATCTACTATCTAATTAGTGAAAACCCTCTCCCTCCCTCCCTCCCTCCTTCCCCCTTCTCGTAACCATTAAAGAATATTTTCTTCTGTTTAAACTATTTCCCAAGTTCTTGTAATAGTGGTCTTATACAATATTTGTCCTTTTGCAACTGACTAATTTCACTCAGCATAATGCCTTCCAGATTCCTCCATGTCAGGAAATGTTTCACAGATTCATCAGTGTTCTTTATCAATGCATAGTATTCCATTGTGTGAATATGCCATAATTTATCCATTCATCCATTGATGGGCACGTTGGTTGCTTCCATCTTTTTGCTATTCTAAAGAGTGCTGCAATGAACATGGGTGTGCATATATCTGTTCGTGTAAAGGCTCTTATTTCTCTAGGATATATTCTAAGGAGTGGGATTGCTGGATCGTATGGTAGTTCTATTTCTAGCTTTTTAAGGAAGTACCAAATCAATTTCCAAAGTGGTTATACCATTTTACATTCCCACCAGCAGTGTATAAAGTGTTCCAGTCTCTCCACAACCTCTCCAACATTTATTGAGTTTTTAGGATTAATGCCAGCCTTGTTGGAGTGAGATGGAATCTCATTGTAGTTTTGATTTGCATTTCTCTAAGGGCTAAGGGCTAATGGCTAATGGCTCGCCGTGATTCAGGTCTGGTAACTCCTCTCCACTTCTGAACCATCTCTTCCTCCCTCTCCCCCTCAATTCATTTTCTAAGCTTGCCTTTGATGTTCAGGGCTCCTAGCTTGTCATAAACATACTCGTTTCACTTGTTTTTTCGGGTCTTTGTTGTAAGAGGGCTCACTGGAAGCATCTGTCTATTCCATCTTGGCTCCACCTCCATCCAGCTGCTTTTTAAGAATTTTGTTGTGATGTGCTTTGGAATGGCATTCTTAAGGTTTATTCTGCTTTGTGTTTTTTAAGCGCTTTGGATCTGTGTATCTGTAGTTTTCATTGAATTTAGACAATTTTTATTCACAGTTTCTTCCAATATTTTTCTGTGCCCTTTCAGTACCATTTTCTTGGATCTCAAATTACACACTTGGATTATACATACGGGGTTCTCAAGTCAGTAATGCTCTGTTCATTTTTTCTCAGTCTTTTTTCTTCTGTGTGCTTAATTTTGAATAGTTAACTTTTGCTATGTTTTCATCTTCACTTATCTTTTCTTCTAAAGTGTCTGATTAGCTATTAATCCTATCTAGTGTTTTTCATCTCAGATACTGTATTTTTCAGGATTGTAAGTTCCATTTTGGTCTTTTTTATATCTTCAATTTATCTTATATCATGTTCATGTTTTCCTCTACTTTCTTGTATAAGGAAAGCATATTTTTCATAATTGTTTTAATGATCTTCTCTGCTAATTACATCATTTCTATAATTTCTGTGTCTGTTTCTATTGATTGATTTTTTTTTTTTTTTTTGGTTATGAGCAATGTTTTCCTGCTTCTTTGCATGCCTAGAAATTTTTAACTAGATTTCAGACATTGTCATTTTATATCATCTGTTACTGGGTTTTGAAATCTTCCTTTAAATAGTATTGAGTTTGTTCTGGCACAGAGTTGAGTTTCTTGGGATCAGTTGGATTATTTCAAGGTTTTATCTTAAGCTTTGTTATGATAGTTTCAGAGAAGCCTTTCGTCCAGGGCTTACTTAGCTCCACTACTAAGGTGGTGGAGTCACTGAGTGATGTAAAAGATTAATGTGCTTAGTAGTTAAATGAAAGGGAAGGTTTCAGTCCACCCAGAGGTGACTCAGAAGAAAGGCCTAGAAAACTACTTTCAAAATCCATCAAAAACCCTATGGGCACAGTTCTACTTTGATACAAATAGGGTTGCCATGAATCCGAGTTGACTTGATGATAACTGGTACTAAATTGGTGCTATTCTGAAGACTCTCCTAGGAAGTTTTTCTACTCCAGCTTGTGGCATGCAAGCTATTCATATCCCTGTATGAACCCCAGGGATTGTTCAGCCTGTTGTTTTTGAGTGATTCTTTCCCCTCAGATAGTTTTCTCTCATGCATACGAATATCAGTACTTAGCAAAAGCTTTGTGGTGATTTTTCTGTGGATCTCTGGAGCTCTTTCTCTTAGTTATCGTTTGTATTACCCTATCCCCAAAATTCTAGTGGTCTTGACCTCCCTGAACCTGGACTTCTATCTCCCCATCTCAGTGAGACTACTGAGCTTTGTTTGGATTCTCCCTCCCTGCACTGCATTTTGAAAATTGCCTCCAGGAAGTAAAGTGGAGAAATCATAGGGTTCATCTCTTTTATTTCTCTTTTCTTGGAACCATAGTTCTATGCTGCCTGTTGTCTAATAACTGAAAGCAGTTGTTTCATATAGTTTGCTTGCTTTTCTACTTACGGCAGGAAGGTAAATCCATCTCCTGTTACCCCACCATGGTCAAAGCATAAGTCTTTGATTCTTTATAATGAATATTTATGGTTGGAAAAAATTTTTTTCTACAATTTGCCCTGTTATTGTTGTTGTTGTGTACCATCAAGTTGATTCCGACTCATGGTAACCCCATAGGACAGAGCAGAATTGCCCCATAGGATTTCCTAGGCTGTAATCTTTATGGGAGCAGATCACCAGGTCTTATCTCTTGTGGAGCTGCTGGTGGGCTCGAGCCATTGATCTTTTGGTTACCAGCCAAGCTCTTTAACCGTTGTACCACCAGGGCTCCTCAACTTTCCCTAGTGATTCTATATATAGCTCCTTACCAAGCTTGGAGGTGTTTTAATAATAATTAAGCATACTGGAACCCTCACCTTGTTAACATTAGCATTAGTCTTCTTTCCCTATTCCCTTTCCTGACATCTACTGGATCCCTGAAGGAAAAAAGAGTCAAACCCTTTGTTTCCCAGACTTGAATACCACTGATTCATTCACATGCAATTCATGCAGTGATCAGTATATTCATGTTCAGATCAGCATGCATCATATTTTCTGGAGTCCCACTGTTGCCTATAGATGTTGGTATTGATATATAAAATGTAGTTACCCTCAGAGCACTAATCGAAGCTACAACAAAGGCAAGAATTTTCTGGAACACACTCCTCCTTATCTCCTCCCACATCCTGGAGCCACTATTACTTGACTTCAGGCATTCAGTGGTTTCATGCTCTTCCCTGACTCTCCAAAATCCCTTACAGAGACTTCACATAGAGACATAGCCTGTATGTGAATTACAAAATTATGCTTTCCTCCTTCCTACAAACCAGCCAAACTTGGTTTGACTGGGTGACTGTATGAAGGTAGGGGGTAGGAACTAAATTCTATTTTTGGTGTTTCATCAGCCTCTAGAACTTCATATCCGCATACCCATTGCCGTCTAGTCGATTCTGACTCATAGCGACCCTATAACTTCATATGACAATAAACCCAAAAAACCAAACCCACTGCTGTCAAGTTGATTCCGACTCATAGCGACCCTGTAGGACAGAGTAGAACTGCCCCATAGAGTTTCCAAGGAGCCCCTGGTGGATTTGAACTGCCGGCCCTTTGGTTAGCAGCCGGCACTTAACCACTACGCCACCAGGGTTTCCCATATGACGATAGGCTTGATAATTGTTCACTGAATTGTTCATTTTCCTGGTTGAGGGCAAGATATTTGCAGCTACTGCCATAGTGTTTTCTGCCACCTCCTCTGCCTTCTAACAGATCCAAGACAAAAGAAGGAGAAATAAGAAGCTCATTTTTCTCTTGGTCCCATTTCTCTAGTGAAGGGTCTGACTCTTATTTGGTCTCTGAAATAGAAGAGAAGACTAGCCCTTGGCAAGGCTGATTTTGGCTTCTTTGCAATAACCCAATTCCACTGACACCGTCTCACCTCCTGAAATTGCATCTCCAATTATTTAGTAGAGGAATTAATAAAGTTTTCACTCTCCTAACACTATTTGTATTTAAAGACCAAATTAATGAACTACTTTTACAGAATCTTTACCCCAAGTTGGTTTCCACAGCTTTTCACAGATTTCTGCTTTTAGGTAACCATTTCAAGTTTGGCTGATTTTTTTTCAATACATCCCACAAATAACTTGTGACTTGGCTCTATCAACTTGGAGTGATTAGAGATTCATTTCAAGTGTTTAAGCCTTTCTACTTTAAAAGAAAGAAATGCTTTCTGTAAAATGAAATTAGTTGGCTCTGGGAGTTTGGGTCTCATGCTGGCTGACAACTACGGCTACAACCTGAGACAGTGAGATAAGTGAGAAGGCCTGTTGAACTGGAATCAAATGAGTCATCTTGCTCATTTTAGCATGTGGTGGACAGGGTGGGTGGCTGGCGACCTGGCAGCCGTCTATCACACCTACCCACCAGGCTGAAAATTTAGGTGGATGGGTGTGAACAGGCTCATTGTTCTCAGATTTGAAGAGCACTCCAATATCTTCTGTAAGGTCCTAGCTTTGAAAACCCTATGGAGCAGTTCTACTCTGCACACAATGGGTTCCTACGAGTTGGAATCGACTAGACGGTAACTAACAACAACAAAGTCAATATCTTGCGAATCATTTTTTACCCGTTCGTCGCCTTGCTCTTCATCACCAGTGAATGTGATCATTTCTACCTAACTCTGGACACAACGGCCGTATTTAATCTTTTTCGTCCCTTGTTGTAAGTCTCTTTTTAAAATCATAAACATGGTACATTTTTCCTTCTTTCATAGTTAGCCAACAAAAGATCACAAGGAGTATGTATTACTGTATACAAGCCAAATGTATACAATATAAGTCATGATAAGAATAACCACCTGCTCTAAGAGATTTGTGGGATGGTAAGTCAAATGCGACACGGAGGGGATGGGTCAGAGAGGTCATGAAAATAACTAGGCTTATTCTATTCACAGTCCCCAGATACAAGAAAGTGCAACATGCTGTGACTCAGGCCACATGGGTGGTTGTATCTGGGAACAAAGTGACAACAAGCAGGAATTATAGGAGATGGGCTTTGTGTGACAAGCAGGACACGGTTAGCTAGGTTTCCTGGGCTTCCTGGGGATTAGGCATGTTGGATAATTCTGTAGCTTCAGGGGGCATAGGGACTGTCCCCAGCTGTTGAGTACCTGGCCCTGGGGTGATTAGGACAGGTGTGTGGTGGCCCAGGAGTATAGAACCTGACAAGGGGAGTGGTTAAAGAGTGGATTTAATCAGCTGCTCCAAAAGGGGAACAGACCAATCTCCAGCCAGGGCCTCAAAACTGGGTCAAGACAACATTTTAAGAAAATTGTACTATCACAGGCTGTTGATAGGTGGCTTCTGTCTGCTTACCACCTCTTTAGGGAATGACTCCCACCCACCCGCCCCATTCCTAGGCGATTGTTTGGGTGTTGTTAACATCATTCTCTCACTAAAAAGTTGGACACATTATTTAAGTTTGGCAATCAAAGGGTTCAGAGACTGGTAGAGCCCTCCTTAGGATTTTTCTGGAATGATTAAAAAAGAGACTATACTTTTTGGATGCCACCTGTGAAAATAATGTAAAATTGGGGATCTTGGTGCCATCTTTGTTATCAAGCAAGGAGAGTAAGAATGAAGACAACACAGGAAATGTGACACTAACAGAGAGCGCAAAATAGTATCGTGATGACATTATTTGGGCTCCTGGGTTCAGTTATCTAGATTCACCCTAAGATTTCCCAAGAGCCTATCATTTCTCTTTTTTTTTTTTTTTTTTGTTTAAACTAGTTTGAATTAGACTTCTGTCACCAATGGGCTTAGGCAACCTTTTAACATTAAGCACCAAGATATAAGAAAAATGGTGAGGTACGTGTCAAGAGAATTGATGGCTTAATTCTCTTGACGGTCCCTTTCTCTACAACATGGTTGCTAACTACATCTTGGAGGAGGCAGCAAATAGGAGTAAGCAGGGCTGGGCCTTATTTGGTAGGAACCAGGCCAAATCCAAGCTTGGAACACTGGGGTGCCAAGGCTGGACAAGCCCTAATCTGTGGGTTCTTTCCACTCCCCAAAACAAAACTAAAAAAACAAAAAAAAACCCAAACTAGTTGCCCTGGAGTCAATTCCAACTCATGGCAATCCCATGTGTTTCAGAGTAGAAGTGCATTTCTTGGGGTTTTTAATGGCTGATTATTTGGAAGTATATTTCCTGACCCTTCTTTTGAGGCAGCTGTGGGTGGACTGGAACCTCCAATCTTTCAGTTAGCAGCCAAGCACTTAACTGTTTGTGCCACCCAGGGACTCCTTTCCACTCTCAGATGCTGCCAGATATACTCCAATAGGGATTAGCAGACGGTCAGAGAACAAAGCTGCTCGTGCTGACTCTACCATAGACCAAAACCTCCCTTTCTGTACCCTAGTGTCATGAACTCCTATGGCCCCAAACTGCTAACGAGGCAGACAAGCGATTACACATCTCACAGTGTCTCTGTTCTTCAAGTCCTGATGGAATGTTCACTCTGTTCTACCAGTTCATCAGTTCAAGCCCTGGGCAGCTACAAGCACCCCATACAGGGACGGCAGGGGAGGGGAGCACCAAGCAGCATCAAAGGGCCCAAGGGCGGCTGGGGATAAGCTTGGCTGCCTTCATTTCTCCGCTGGCTTTGGCCTCCCTCTCCCAGCTGTCCTTTGGCAGAGGTGCAGAATGCGAATGAGATTCTTCTTGGACCCCCTCCAGAAGAGTCTGCAACTAAGACAGTTGGGTGAGAGCTGGAGGACAATTTTGTGAGCAAGGCAGTGATGCCAAGTGTCTCCTGGGTCACCAGGCCAAGCTCAGCTCTGCTACTGATGGGCCCCAGGGGGTCTCCAAAACCAAAACAAGACCAAACCGCCCTTCCTTTTGTAAAACACTCAAGGATGTCCAAAATAGTGCAGGATTGTACTGACATGTTGATGAAAAACAAGGATGATGTGTTTTGCAGTGTCCACTCCATTTCCTGGTTGCTAAGGTGAGTTTGGCAGAAACCACATCCCTGACAGATAAATCGCGGTCCAACATGTTTTAAATATAAAACTAAAAAAAAAAGAATATTGTGGGGAGAATAACAGTAGTAAACATTTTTATGGGTGGCCACTCTGGGCTACGTGCTTTCACGTACTACTCTTTTATTTCTGCAAAGTAGGTATTATTCCCATTTTACAGATAAGGAAAGTGAGGCTCTGAGAGGTTGAGTAACTAGACAACTAGAACTTAGACTGTTTCTTCATCATAGTGCTTCTCTCTATGCCATGCTACCTCTGAACAGCTCCTGGGTCCCCACCTCTGCCACTTAACACACATGATATTAAACGAACAACAACGACAAACACCAGTTGCCATGGAGTTGACTCCAACTCATGGCGACTCCAGTGTGTCAGAGTAGAACTGAATTTCGATGGCTGATTTTTTTGGACATAGGTCACCAGGCCTTTCTTTCAAGGCACCTCTAGTTGGACTTGACCTCCAACCTTTCTGTTAGCAGCCAAGCATGTTGGCCACACATACTAAACACATACTAAAAAAAAAAAAAAAAACACATACTAGAGGAGGACAAATTAGACAGTATCTCGCAGGAGTTAAGTCCCCTTTCCTGTGGGAGCTTGCCCTCTGGCTCCTATTTTGTATCTCTAAAGCCCTGAATAATGAGCCTCCCCCTCCCCACGTTAGATTGTGGTAGCTGGCACTGTTTCACCAAAACTAAATGGGTGGCAACTGCCTAAGGGATAAATTCATGCCAGTGTGACAAGCTGGCAGATAGCCCCTTTTCTCTCACTGTCACAGGACTTTTTAAGCTCCAACATTGTATTTACTTTTGAAAGTAGGAATCTTTTTACTTTGGGAAATTGTTTTGCCCAAGCTGAATCAAGGTCCCTAGCAGGTCTTCGGCACCAAAAATTCAGCTTTGAAGAGCAACAAATATAACGTTTATTTAAATGAATGAGCCTAGACACGTATTACGGGAGTCCCTGGGTGGTGCAAATAGTTCACAGCAAAAGGTGGAGGTTCAAGTCTACCCAGAGGCCCCTCAGAAGAAAGGCCTGGTGAACTGCTTCCAAAAAAGGGGCCATCAAAAACCCTATGGAGCTCAGTTCTACTCTGACACACATGGGGCTGCTGTGAGTTAGAATTGACACAAAGGCAAGTTTATTAGATGTGTATTATCTTCTACCTTCCTTAACATGTTTACTGTCCTTCTAACGAGTTTCTTTCTGACTGCTGCTAACATGATCCACTTTAGTTCCTTCTTGAGAATTTGCCTTCAGTGCTTTAAAAAGGAGTCTACTCAGAATTCACAGGTAATAGAAGACACTACCTGGTGCTATGGTCCTTTGGAGCTCAAAACTAGACCAAGTGCCCACTCACCAAAGCAGCTCCAGAGTGCCCTAATTGACCACGACACATTTTGCATGCCAGGGCCAAAGCTTCACGCTGTTGTGGTGTGTATCTTCTGCTCTGAGCAGCTGGGAAGGCTGCTCTGTGATGTCCATCCCACCAAAGGACTGATGTCCCCTTGGTCTTCAATCAAAGATGGCATTTTGTTGTTATGTCTCTGCCTCCACTTCCCACTCTTCCAGAGTCTCCTCAGAAAGGTTTGGGAGTGCTGAGATGACTGTATACAGAAGATGCATCATTATGGTCAGAGAACTGTGGTTTGGAAGGGAGCTGGGAGATCATCAGATCCAACCTCTCATTCCACGCAGAACTCCTCTCTCCATTTTCCTGCATAAATGGTCACCTTGAATCCATCCAGTGACAGGGAGCTCATTACCTTACGAGGTGACCTGAACCACCTTTGAACAATTCCAAGAGATAGACAATCCTTCTAATTTTCAACCCAGTTCTGTCTCCCTGTAAAAACTATGTTTATACAACATAAGTTGAACCTCTTTCCCCCTTTTCAGTCCTTCACTTATTTTAAGATCTTCTCTAAGACTGTTCCTTTCTGGAGGATGAAATGATTCCTGAGAATGAATGCTGTGTCCACCTGAGGGGCTGCTTCAGAGGGGAGATACTGTTAGCTATCTGCTCTGCCTTGAAGAGACTATGGGTCTTAATGACAGTCCCTTTACACCAATGTCCCCTTGCCTGGGGAACTGGGCTAGATGGTCACTCATCTTCACAATATCCTGGGGGGCAGTATTAACCACTACACTAACGCCACAGCAAAGCGGCTCAGCAGAACCTTCTAGGTGTCATCACCTCCCCTCAGCTCCCTCAGGCCCAAACCGGTGTTAACAAAATTGAGTTGCACGTTGGCTACTCGTCATGTGAAATGCTTGGGGAAGATTTCCTGAAGACACATTCCTGCCTCAGCAAAAAAGAATGGAGATAAGTACAGGAGAGAAGCCAGAAGGAGAAACCAAATTGGCTGCTCCCAAGATGGCTGCTGTCGCTGGCTTGCTCTTGGCATATATAAGAGATTTTGCCACATGCTTCTACCCAGAGGAGGGAGGCAGATCAGGTTGCCTCTCACTCCCACCCCACCCTGAGGAATGGGCTCAGTGACACTGCAGGCCTTTCTCCTCTCTGATATCTTCAAGCAAGGCGCCGAGTTGACCAAGTGACTCAGATAAAGGACTGCGAAACCATTGTCCGAATTGCCCAGGGAGGATGTGGCCAACATTCCTAGGGTGTGTTTGCAAATACGGCTGAGAGAGCAGATGCAAAGTGAGCGAAGCTGACAAAGTACGCCCACATTTGGACGCCAGTAGTTCTCTCCTGCCACAGAGTGACTCTGATTCTATCCCTTCAGCTGCAGTACGGGTCCTAAGACACTCAGCCACGGGGTGAGTTAGACACTTAGAACTCCATGAAGGTGAGCTCAGTTCCTGGGCATTATTTATGACGAGAGAATTCTGCTTTTCCAGAATTTAGCAATCCATCATTTGGCAAACTTCCCTGGTACGTAATTTTAAGACTCTAGAAAATTCAGTTCATTTATTTATTGGTTACACATTACTCACTTCCAAAATCTTTGAGAATTGCACGTGATTTATATCTATAAAATTATTATATCAATGACCTATATACTGAAGTCAAGCAACAAAATGGGTTGAAAAAAGAAAATACAGTAATTACATTGGATGGCTTAAGCTAATGTAAAAAGTTTCCAGGGAACACAATCGGTTAACCACTCTACTACTAGCTAAAAAGTTGGTGGTTCAAACACACTCAGAGGCACTTCGGAAGACAAGCCTGGTGATCTGCTTTCAAAAGATCACAGCCTTGAAAACCCTACGGAATACAAAAGACTTATACAAAGAAAACTACAAAACACTTCTGCAAGAAACCAAAAGAGACCTACATAAGCGGAAAAACATACCTTGCTTATGAATAGGAAGACTTAACATTGTAAAAATGTCTATTCTACCAAAAGCGATCTATAGATTTAATGCAATTCTGATCCAAATTCCAATGACATTTTTTAATGAGATGGAGAAACAAATCATCAACTTCATATGGATGGGAAAGAGTCCCCCGAACAAGTAAAGCATTACTGAAAAAGAAGAACAAAGTGGGAGGCCTTACTTTGCTTGATTTTAGAACCTATTATACCACCACAGTAGTCAAGACAGCCTGGTACTGGTACAACAACAAATACATAGACCAATGGAACAGAATGAGAATCCAGGCATAAATCCATCCACATATGAGCAGTTGATACTTGACAAAGGCCCCAAAACTGTTAAATGGGGAAAAGACAGTCTTTTTAACAAATGGTGCTGGCATAACTGGATATCCATCTGCAGAAAAATGAAACAAGACCCATACCTCACACCATGCACAAAAACGAGCTCAAAATGGATCAAAGACCTAAATATAAAATCTAAAATGATAAAAATCATGGAAGAAAAATTTGGGACAATGTTAGGAGCCCTAATACCTGGCATAAACAGTATACAAAACATCACTAACAATACAGAAGAAAAACTAGATAACTGGGAGCTCCTAAAAATCAAACACCTATGCTCATCCAAAGACTGCACCAAAAGAGTAGAGTACCTACAGACTGGGAAAAAGTTTTTAACTATGACATTTCTGATCAGCGCCTGATCTCTAAAATCTACTTGATACTGCAAAGCTCAACTACAAAAAGACAAAAAAACCAATTAAAAAATGGGCAAAAGATATGAACAGACACTTCACTAAAGAAGACATTCAGGTAGCTAACAGATACATGAGGAATGTTCACGATCATTAGAGAAATGCAGGTCAAAACGACAATGAGATTCCATCTCACTGCAACAAGGCTGGCATTAATCCAAAAACACAAAATAATAAATGTAGGAGAGGTTGTGGAGAGACTGGAACACTCATACACTGCTGGTGGGAATGTAAAATGGTACAACCACTTTGGAAATTGATTTGGCACATCCTTAAAAAGCTAAAAAGCTAGAAATAGAACTACCATACAATCCAGCAGTCCCACTCCCTGGAATACATCCTAGAGAAATAAGAGCCTTTACACAAACAGATATATGCACACCCGTGTTCATTGCAGCACTGTTTACAATAGCAAAAAGATGGAAGCAACCAAGGTGCTCATCAACGGATGAATGGATAAATAAATTATGGTATATTCACACAGTGGAATACTACACATCGATAAAGAACAGTGACAAATCTGTGAAACATTTCATAACGTGGAGGAACCTGGAAGGCATTATGCTGAGTGAAATTAGTCAGTTGCAAAAGGACAAATATTGTATAAGGCCACTATCATAAGAATTTGAGAAATAGTTTAAACAGAAGAAAATATTCTTTAATGGTTACGAGAAGGAGGAAGGAGGGAGGGAGGGAGGGAGAGGGTTTTTACTAATTAGATAGTAGATAAGAAATACTTTAGGTGAAGGGAAAGACAACATACAATACAGGTGAGGTCAGCACAAGTGGACTAAACCAAAAGCAAGGAAATTTCCAAATAAACTGAATGCTTTGAAGGCCAGCGTAGCAGGGGTGGGGGTTTGGGGACCATGGTTTCAGGGGACATCTAAGGCAATTGGCATAATAAAATCTATTAAGAAAACATTCTGCATCCCACTTTGGAGAGTGGCATCCAGGTTCTTAAATGCTAGCAAGCAGCTATCTAGGATGCATCAATTGGTCTCAACCCACCTGGACCAAAGGAGAATGAAGAACACCAAGGACACAAGGTAATTATGAGCCCAGGAGACAGAAAGGGCCACATAAACCAGAGGCTACCTCAGCCTGAGACCAGAAGAACTAGATGGTGCTTGGCTACAACCAATGACAGGGAACACAACAGAGAACCTCTGAGGGAGCAGGAAAGCAGTGGTATGCAGACCCCAAATTCTTGTAAAATGACCAGACTTAACGGTCTGACTGAGACTAGAAATACCCTGGAGGTCATGGCAGCCAGACCTTCTCTTAGCCCAGGACAGGAACCATTGCCAAAGCCAACTTTTCAGACAGGGATTGGACTGGACAATGGGATAGAAAAAGATGCTGGTGAAGCATGAGCTTCTTGGATCAAGTAGACACTTGAGACTATGTTGGCATCTCCTATCTGGAGAGGAGATGTGAGGGAAGAGGGGGTTAGAAGCTGGCCATATGGACACAAAAAGAGAGAGTGGAGGGAAGGAGCCGGCTGTCTCATCAGGGGAAGAGGAATTAGGAGTATATAGCAAGGTGTACATAAATTTTTGTATGAGAGACTGACTTGATTTGTAAACTTTCACTTAAAGCACAATAAAAATTACAAAAAAAAAAAAACCCTACGGAGCAGTTCTACTCTGCACGCATGGGGTCACCACGAGTCAGAATCGACTTGGTGACAACCAACAACAACCAGCTAAGGAAGTGATAAAATTAACTATGAAGTTTAACTTTGAGCTTCCTATCAATAAAATAGAAAAAGGAAAAAAAAGCTAGACTGCCTATCTCCCATTATTTAATGAAAGAGAGTGTAGAGATCCATCACGAGGTGTTGCCCTGATGAGCTTCAGGTAGGAATTATTTACAAAAATATGATTTAAATACTTCAGAAATTCATCTTCTATGTATACAAGATCTATCTGTATGTGTGAGTATATCTCTGTCTGTGTATGTACACATGAGACATTGATGGTTCAGGGGTAGAGTTCTCGCCTTCCATGCAGGAGACCCAGGGTTGATTCACCTCATACACAGCTGCCACCCATCTGGCAGTGGAGGCTTGCATGTTGCTATGATGTTAAACAGGTTTCAGCAGAGCTTCCAGACTAAGAAGAACTAGGAAGAAAGGCCTGGAGATCTACTTCTAAAAATCAGCCAATGAAAGCCTTGTGGATCACAATGATTCAATCTGTAACCAATCACAGGGATGGCACAAGACTTGGCAGCATTTTGTTTTGTTGTGCAGGGGGTTGCCATGAGTTGGGGGCCAACTTGATGGTGGCTAATAACAACACATATGTATGCATGTATTATCTATCTATCTACCTACCTACCTATCGGTCTATCTACCTACTTATCTATCTACCTATCGTCTGTCTTTCTATCGTCTATCTGTCTTTCTATCGTATATTGTCTCTTTGTGTATCTGTGTATTTTAGAGATTTAGAAAAACAAACAAACAACAAAAACTACCAGGGATGTTTGCAAGACCTCATCCATTTCAGTCTATCAGAATGTCTACCTGTCATGGGAAAGAGAAGCCACAGTGTTGGCAGTGGCTCCTGAGCTCTCCTACTCCTCAGCCCAGCGGTGCCTGCTACACAGTCGTTTCTTCACAGCAGAAACCTCAGCCTGTCCACAGTCAGTGCATGAGTTTATGTGGCCACAGACAACAGGGCTTTGTCCAGCCAGGAAGCTGAGCTGCTTCTGAAGCCGACAATGCCAAGGCATCCCCCGCTTTGCTGCAGTTTTCCCCCTTCCTCGTAGTCCACCAAGCTGCAGTTGCTAACTGCAGCTTGGCCCAACCACACCACAGCCCTAACCTCAGTTTGATTTTGGCACCAGAATCCCGCACGTGTGCAAACCAGGATCTTGGCACATGCACAGGACCTGAAGAGCTGTTGCCCTCAACTGGACCCCAGACTTGAATATCGCAGGAAAGGAAGATGTTCTCCAGCACACAGCTGCATCCGAGCCCATTTGAAGAGCAGAATGTCCCTTCCTTTACAACACTACTCAGCACCTGGATCTCCAAATATGCACATGGGAGGGATCAGGGTGTTAGATTTTGGACACCAATCCCTGCCCATTGGGGACTGGAAGGCATAAAATCTCCAAGCTCCCCTGGGACAGGGAGCATGTGGCCTTTCAGCTGCTAGGCTTCACGTTGCTCCTTGTTTGCACAAACAATAAATTGCCACTTTCTGTTTCCCTTGCAACTGGTGGTGTGGCATCTGTCTTATTTCAATGAGATAGTAGGACAGAACAAGTACCAAGTTGGCTACAGTCCTACACAAGCCAGATTGTTTCATAACCTGTAGCCCTTACCCACTAGCTTAGATTGGGTGCTGGTCAGTCTTACTACCTTAAGCCCTGGGTTCAGGTGCCCAAAGAAAGTTCTTCAGCACCGAGGTACCCAGTAGCCAGAGCATTTCTCTCTAAACCCACCCTGTAAGCCAAGTCTGGCATATGGCCGGGCATTAGCTCAGTTCCCATTTGACACTCTCACTCCCTGCTGGCACTGGAACCCTGCCCCAAACCACATTCGCCTGGCTTGGGGCCTGACAATCTGCCCACTCCTTGCCAGATACTCTCTCTGAAGGGCTGGACCTTGTCATTGTACCCTTCCCCCAGCTACTGTTCTGCTTCCACCCTAATGGCCTTAACAGGTCCCACCTCCATGAAGCCAACATCCTGTTGTGAACGTTCTTCGACCCAGAACCCCTAACCATGCCATGCCTCTGCCTCTCTGATTAAAAGCCTTGGAAGATTAGACCCTAGTTCACCAAATCCCTGGGTATGCCATGATGTGAATCCCAGGATGTTATCCTTAGACACCTGCTCAGGCCATTCCTGGGTCCTCCCCACTCCCTACTGGCCCACCATCTAAAAAGTTTGTGAAAGCAGGTGGTGGTGGGGTTTCACCCTTCCCAGAGGGTGGGCCATCAGGGGGTATTTGTGGGACAGTGACTATGAAGTGGTGCTGTGTCTATCAACACACAAGCAGAAACAAGAGGAGTAGGGTCAAAAGTTGCCACGTTGCATTGGTGTGAACAAGGTGTGCCAGCTTCACCTGGCCATGCCGCTGAGTAAAGACAAGGATCACTGCCCTTTTGTAGGGAAGGACAGGGAAGGTCCCCTCACAGTCCCACCCTTTAGGGTGAGGGTGCCTGAAAAAGAGCTGAAACATTTTCTGATCCCTGAGGACCTGCTATAAGAGGATAACACTGTGTGGTCAGTTCTTGGCTAAATCCAAGGGCAGGAGGATTGTCGGACTGCAGCAGCTAATTGGGAGTTCTTGGATGTTGCAAACTGTTCATATGCTCGGCTGCTAACCAAACGGTTGAAGGTTTGAGTCCTCCTAGAGGCACCTAAGAAGAAAGGCCTGGTGATCTACTTCCAAAAAATCTGCAATTGAAAACCCTATGGACCCCATGACACACATGGGGTCCCCATGAGACAGGGTCAACTCCATGGCAACTGGTTGGCAGCCAATTGTGTCCTACTGAAGTAGAATTTTAGGTGCCCTCAGCAATGGGCATAGCCAGAAGAAATTGTGACCTTCGGGAGGCCATCAGCAAACCCTGCGTAGCCCAGGTCATGGGGTGTATGCTACCTGAGACTGAGGGATCACAGAGAATACTGCGCACCAGGGCATTCACAGCTGATGGCTGGCATCTAGAGACCTATCTGCTTGAAAGAGATGTTTACAACTGTACAGAGTATGGGAAGCAATTCTGCAGTGCCTGGTCCATAGGACATAGATATACATTCACAGCTTCCACCCACAGGAGGCCAGACGGCTGAGGCGGTGAGAGAGACATACACCTCACAGCTGGCTGATACTGCGCGGGCCCCCCAGGGTCCTTGGGTGAAGCGGAAATATGGCTCTCCACGCCTCCTGCCCAGGCCGTGCTCCAGTAGGGACTCTGAGAGGCCATCACCACGTGGATGGGGCCAGTTTTCTCTGGGTTTCTTACTCCTCCCCCTGATTCTACCTTCCAGGAAAATGTTTCCTCGAAGAGTGAGGGGCCAGGTACTTGAGGGTGGGCCAGTGGAGGCTGAGGCAAACTACAAGAGAATAAAGTATTAATGGGTGGCTGTAGTTCTGCTGGAAACCCTGGTGGCATAGTGGTTAAGTGCTATAGCTGCTAACCAAAGAGTCGGCAGTTCAAATCCACCAGGCGCTCCTTGGAAACTCTATCGGGCAGTTCTACTCTGTCCTGTAGGGCCGCTATGGAATCTACTCGACAGCACTGGGCTTGGTGTTTTGGTTTGGTAGTTCTGCTCTTCAGAATACCTAGCTGCATTAGCCAGGATAGCTGCATTAGCCAGGGCCTCTCTTGTGTAATGAGTTGCAAACGCGTGGGTATTTATCTGCATGTAGCGATTAACAGAGAGATAAAACTCATAAATAGTCAGCCACACGCCTTGCGCGACCTTCAAATGGAGTACTAACAAAAAGCAATTACATAAAGAAGTACATCTGATTTTAGATGTGCCAGAAAGCTAAACAAAATAGAAAGAAGATGTGTTTTAAGGCCAAATAAAACAGGGAGTGATTACGGGCAACACAGGCATTTTCTAAAAGGAGAATGGCCGACTTAGTGAAGTCATAACCTGCAGCTTGGCTGGGAGGTTTTAAGATGGGAAAATACCAGAATCAGCCTCTCCCATCCTCAGTGTGCTGTGGCCACAAAAATTCCTGTCCTGGCTCTGTGGATGGGCTGAGGTTTCTGCTGTGAAAAAGTGACCCTGTAGCCCGTGCTGCCAGGCTGAGGGGTAGGAAAGCTCAGAAGCCATAGCCAACACTGTGGCTGAGGGGCCTGCTGCCAGGAAACCACAGAGAGAAGGGGCCCAGGACACATGGACACGTGGTCAAGGAGACCCAGTGACATTCCGAGGAGAGGCCCAGCAGGAGATGAGTAAAAGGGACAAGGTAGTTATTAAACAGTAAAAATAGTTTGCAAGCAAAGTTTGCGAATGCTATCCAGCTTTTTAGAAAAGATGATTCTCGAATAATAGCTTAAAAAAAAAACTACATCCATTTGAAGATCATCATAACATGAATTTGGAGAACAGCTCCCCAGGTTCAGTGCTGGCCTGTGCACAGGAATTGGAAAAACCAGCAAGGATCCATGGCAGTACTGGTTCTCAAAGTGTGCTCCGTGGGGCCCTTGTTTGCATCACCCAAGATCTCTGCAGAGTTCTCCGTCTGCCCCCCAGCCCCCCTACTAAATCAGAGGCTCTGAGGGCTGAGCCCAGGACTCTGCATTTTTAAGCTTCTAGGTATGGTAGCTTTGAAAACCATTAACTGAAAGGGCAAAAGACCAAATTGTTAATATGCGTCTTGCCCTTAATCTTGCAGCAGGCAGGGCGCTGGAAAGCCCATTGGATGTGGAATCAGAAAGCTTGGGTTAAATTCTGCTACCAGCCTTGAGCAATTCACTTAATCTCCAGCTCTTCTCATTTGCCAAATGGAAATTCTACCCGGTGTTATAGACATCAATTGACAAAGAATGTAAAAGCATTTGTGTTGTAAACTCTAAAGGCTTCTATAAATGTTGCCGCTGCTGCTGCTGCTGTTGTTGTTATCTGTTGTGGTATCAGAAGGTCCCCCCGCCGTGGTACCACCCACCACTCTAGTCTAAGCTACCACCACCTCTAACCTTCCCAAAGTCATTTTTGCTCCCCTTCCCTTCTGTTTTATGCTCTGTAGCTAGAACGGTCTTGTAATAACCCCCTTCTTATTATGCCCGTCTCTTACCTAAAATCTTCAGAAATTCCCGTCGCCCTTGAAATTACAGTCTAAAATCATTCATCAGACCTAGGTGGTATCCTTAACAAGAACTGCACGGCGCCGATTGATAGAAGGAAGACTGAGATCCAAAAGATTCAGAATGCCATTAGCAGCCCAACAAGATGCTACATTCTAGCATTTGGGAGCCCCAGGCAGCCAAGAAACGGCACAGAGCGTTGGCACCTAGCTACACCAGAATTCCCAAGCAGATGTCGGGGGGCTTTACAGGCAAAGGTCATAGCCATGATCTCGCTGCCATGCTTGCAGGAAGCCCTCTTTAAGAAGCATGTTGA
This sequence comes from Loxodonta africana, assembly GCF_030014295.1. Taxonomy (NCBI): domain Eukaryota; kingdom Metazoa; phylum Chordata; class Mammalia; order Proboscidea; family Elephantidae; genus Loxodonta; species Loxodonta africana. The sequence continues at coordinate 64,093,617 of NC_087358.1, forward strand.
TGTTAGCTGCCGTTGAGTCGGCCCCAGACTCGTGGCGACCCCACGCACAACAGAACAAAACGCTGCCCAGTCCTACACCATTGTCATGATCAGCTGTGGATCAGGCCGTTGTCATCCACAGGGTTTTCCTTAACTGATTTTCAGAAGTAGATTGCCTGGCCTTTCTTCTGAAGCACCTCTGGGTGGACTTGAACCTCCAACCTTTTGGTTAGCAGCCGAGTGTGTTAACCGTTTGCACCCAAGGACTCCCTAATGTCTCCCCTAATGTTAACATCTTACGTTACCATGGTACATTTGTCAAAACTAAGAAAACAACACTGGTACATTATTATTAAGTAAACTCCAGGTTTTATTCATATTTCACTAGTTTTTCCACCAAGGTCCTTTTCTGTTCCAGGATCCCATCTAGGGTACCCCATTACATTTAGTCATCAGGTCTCCTTAGGCTTTTCTTGGCTGTAGACTTTCCTTATTTTTGATGACCTGGGCAGTTTTGAGGAGTACTGGTCAGGTATGCTGTAGAAGGTCCCTTAATTTGAGTTTGTCTGATGTTTATCTGACGGTTAGACTGGGGCTGTAGATATTTGAGAGGAAGACTAAATAGGTAAAGTGCCATTTTCATCACATCATACCAAGGCTACGTGCCATCAACATGATTTATCACTGTTGGTATTGACCCTGACCACCTTGCCAAGGCAGTGTCTACCAGGTTTCTCCACTGTAGAGTTAGTCTCCCCATGCATTCCATACTATTCCTTCTTTGAGAGGAAGTTACTACTAGCTCACAATGCTCAAGGTGTGTGTGTGTGAGGTGTGTGTGAGGGGACAAAGGGCATTAAGCTCACCTCCTGGAGGGAGGAACAGCTAGGTAAGTTAATGGAAATTCTGTAAGGAAGAGTTGTCTCTTTCCCCCCATTTATTTATCTGATGAATTTATATCAGAATGGACTCATGATATTTAGTTTACACTTTCAGCTATAATGGTGGTACAGTGGCTAAGAGCTCGGCTGCTAACCAAAAGGGCAGCAGTTCGAATCCACCAGACACTTCTCGGGAACTCCATGGGGCAGTTCTGTAGGGTTGCTATGAGTCAGAATTGACCTGATGGCAATGAGTTTGGTTATTTTTGTTTGCTTGCTCAGGCTATAATGCTACCTTATTTATATTGTTGCTCAAATTACCCCAGCTTTGGCCATCAGGAACTCTTTCCTCTTGGCTCCTGTGTCCCTTTACATGTTCCATCCTCTTGCTTTTAGAGCACACCCTTACTTTCTGGCACCACAAGATGCTTCAGGCTCATCTTGTGTGCTTCCTACCCCTGTGCCAGAGTCAAACAATTTTCCAAGGAGACCCGGTTCCTTCTAAAGGAGACTGGTATTAATAGATGCCTGGGTGCAAATGGTTTTCACTGCCTAATAACATAGCTGTTTGAGCCCACTCAGAGGCTCCTCCGGAGAAAGGCCTAGTGATCTGCTTCTGCAAAAATTACAAGCAAGAAAACCCTATGGAGCACAGCTCTGCTCTGTGGCATGTGGAGTTGCTATCAGTCAGAACTGACTCACCAACAGTAGGCTAGGCTTTGGATTTTTTTGGTATTAGAAATGAAGATCTGGGCACTGGACATAAATTAAATTTTAAAAAGTTTTTTATATTGTAAAATTAAAACAGTTGGTAAAAATTTCAAACAACACAGAAATGTTTCAGGTGATATACGACAATAAAGGCTACCCACCCATTCTTCCCCAATCCGCTTTCCAGAAATAAACTAGTTAGAACATATTTATGGGTTTAAATAATGTATCTTTCTAGTAAAATATTTCAGAACGCCTAAAACATACAAATTAATGAAATTTTAGATTTCTTTGCATTGTTTACAATGGGAAAAATTAGCAACAATATACTTGAAACAATAGGAGATCGGTTTAAAAATACTACGTTCATCCATATAGTATAAGCCTGTTGCTGTTGTTAGGCGCTGCCAAGTCGGCTCCAACTCATAGTGACCCTGTGTGCAACAGAACAAAACACTGCCTGGTCTTGCACTATCCTCACAATCGCTGCCATGTTTGAGTCCATTGCTGCACCCACTGTGTCAGTCCATCTTGTCGGGGTTCTTCCTCTTTTTGGCTGACCCTCTACCTTACCGACCATGATGTCCTTCTCCAGGGACTGGCACCTCCTGATAACATGTCCAAAGTATGTGAGACGAAGTCTTACCATCCTCTCTTTCAAGGAGCACTCTGGCTGTACTTCTTCCAAGACAGACTCGTTTCGTAGAACGCTACGTAGATAACTTATTCATGTGTTAAGCCTTCCTCAAGGTCTTTGCCCTTGCTAGTACCTGTCTTATGGATTGAATTGTGTCTCTAAAAAGATATGTGCAAGTCCTAACCCCAGTATCTGTGAATGTGACCCCCTAGAAATAGGATCCTTAGAGATATAATGAGTTAAGATCACGTCGCTGGAGCGGGCCCTAATCTCTTTATGACTGGTGTTTTTATAAGAACAAAAGACACAGATGCAGGGGGAAGATGGCCATGTGACAACGGAGGCAGAGATTGGAGTGACATTGCCACAAGCCAAAAAACACCTGGGGCTACCAGAACCTGGAAAACACAAGAAGGGATCTTTCCCTAGAGCCTTTGAAGACAGCATGATCTTAAAGATGCTGAATTTGGACTTACAGCTTCCAGAACTGTGAAAGGATAAAAGTCAGTTGTTTTAAGCCATCAGTGTGTGGTATTTCATTATATCAGGCCTAGGAAATTAATACACTGTGCGTGATTGCTCTTCATGTTTCAGCACTCATGTCACCTCCTCCTAGAGGCCTTCCCTGATGGTGTTATTTAAAGCAGTGTTCATTACATCATTACCCCCAGTTGTAGTTCCTTCGCAGTGTCCGTCTCTATCTGAAATTATTGTTTACTTGTTTATTGTCTCTTTCCTCCCATGAGAATGTAAGTTCCATGAGGGCAGGGATCTTCACTGTCCTGTTCATTTCATAGTTGTTAAAACAAATGAATTAACAAAGGGAACGATTCTTCTAGCTCGAGGCTAGGTAAACAGGCAACACGTTTTTAAACTGCCCAGCACAGGATCTGGCACACAGCAGATTCTCAATAATGGTTCAGCGGTAGAAGTCTCGACTTCCATGTGGGATACTTGGGTTCAGTTCCCTGCTGACACACCTCACGCACAGCCATCACCTGTCTGTCAGTGGAAGCTTTCATTTTGCTGTGATGCTGAACAGGTTTCAGTGGAGCTTCCACACTAAGATGGGCTAGGAAGAAAGGTCTGGCGATCTACTTCCGAAAATCAGCTAAGGAACCCTATGGATCGCAACCCTATGATCCTCAGCTAATAACGGGGATGCTGCAGGACCGAGAAGTGTTTTGTTCCATTTTGCATGCGGTCGCCATGAGTTAGGGGCCAGCTCTATGTCAGCTAAAAAAAACATGTTATTACTACTATTTACAGATGCCATGAGCCATCAAAAGCCCCAAACGTCAGTGCTTGTATCCTTACAGACCGAGCCCAGAGCCTCAGGCAGTAGAGGCTGAGCAGGCAAGACAGGTGGAGAAAAGGAGGAAATGCCTGGGGTAGAAGCTGTCACTTGCTTAAGAGCAGAGCCCAGGAGGAAGTGGAGCTGGATGGCTCAGGAAGGTGTACAGGAAGTGGGCCATGGGAGCTGGGGCTCCTGGGACTTCCACCAAAAGCTGAGAATTGCATTGTAGGGGCTGAAACTCGGAAGCAAAAAAATCCTAATCCAAATCTTATTGAAATTATAGATAGATGATGGCAGGATCTGGTTTCACTCAACTTCAACAGTCAAGGCAACAAACATCCACTGAGCCCCTCCTGTGTTTGAGGCACAGGTGGGCCCCAGTGAAAGGTGTGGGGAAATTGAGTCAGGTATGGCTCATGCCCTTAACAAATAACCTTGCATTCTCTTGGGGGCAGCAGAGAGGGAGGTCACAGCTAACTAAAACTGTGTGATTACGTGGGCAAGAGTGGTACCCAGTGAAGGCTGGTGGCGTCAGACCTGACAGAGGAAGCCTTGGTAAGAGGGCAGGACTGACAACAAACAGGATGAAGGGGGGTGAAAACCATCTTAGTAATCACCAACAAACACAAAAACACAAAATTCAAGGAAAATATCTATTTCTTGCTTTGTTTTGTTCCTCACTGCAATTATGTCATCAAGTTCAGGGTCACCTTTAACTGGCAATAATATGGTTGGAAAAGGTCGTTGAACCAAGGTAAACTGCATATCTGAGGTTGGCATAGCTATCAATAATTGGCTTTTGTCTTTTCAGAAACAAAACTTGCTGAAATTCAAGCACAGATCATGAATGACTATCTGTGTGACCTGCGGGAACAGAGCCACCTCCCCTTGGTGAGCTGGGCAGATCCACGTGATGCCCTCAGCCTTTGGGGCAGGAGACTGCCTTTCACCAGGAAAACACAGGACCACATCACCTCTCAGGCTCCCTGTCTGCCCTCGGTGTTTTTCAAACTCTGGAAAACACAATCAAACTAAAACATTCCGTTCCTGTAATTAGAAAATGTCCTCCATTTGGACTTTTTCCATGACCTTAAATTCAAACCATTGCAATTCTTTATTGCCTCCTGCCCTTGCCTTCTACCTTTTTCGAAACGGACAATTTACCTTTACGGAAAAGCTACACTTCACTATATGAATAGTAAAAGTCAAGTCTGTAGGCGACTCTGAAGGAAAACAAAGGGATTCTAAGGCAAGAAAGACTTCAGACCGACTTACATATGGATCGTGCACCTTGAAAGATAGCTCTACTATTGGGATTCTGGGCTTCCTATATTGAAGTTAATTGAAAATGTGTTACAAAAAAAGGAAAAGAAAAGAACACAAGCAAATTTTTATATAATAAAAAATCCATCAAGCAAGAAGTTGTCATCCAGCACTTAGCATGTGTCGCAAACCATTCCGAGTTCACAGAAGTGCAGTACAGCTCTCTCCAGCTTTGCACAGGTGTGTCCTGACCTTCACTTGTAGATCAGTTTTATTTGTTTTTAACTCAGAACAAATTCCTTGTAGGCATACATTGTTTCCTATGTTATGTATTAAATAGATTTTGTGGGCTAACCTGGGAAGTAACCATCATTTCTTGTTTACATGGGAAGTGTTACCCATGTTTCAGTTTATAACTCAGTCACCAGGACCCCTCGCCCTACTGCCTCCCCCCCAGCCACCGAAAAAATGCCAGGACCGAGGTGAGAGGTGCAGGACGACCACCAATTTCTTTGGGATATCTTTCATTACCCCTGAACTCTGCTCCTTGGGTCCTCAGCCACTTGGTCAGCTCTCAAGGAAGCTGTTTTGGGTTTGGGCCCTCACATGATTTCTGTTTTGGGAATCAACCTCTCTTGAGGTAGGCTGCCTTGGAAGGACTCTGGACTCCATTCTTGGATTCATTTTCTCACCACTGGTCCTTAGAGGTGCAAGAGTTTCCCAGGCTGGTCATGTTCAGAAGGGGAGACCATCACAGGACACCGGGAGAGAAGACAATCTTGGTTGCTTCAGTGGTCTGAACTAGACAGTTTTCCTGGGTACCTTGAGGGTAAGATGAACTAGGTTTGGGAGCTCCATCTTCAGCTCCCCACATCCAGGCAAAGAACCCAGCACTCATCTGACGACAATGAGGCTCTGTACACAACTGAAGGAGGGGAGGAGTGATCCAGACACCAAATGGCCTCATGTGCCCCCAGCCTCACCAACAATCACCAAATTCCCCTCGGTCAGCACCCAGCATCCACTTGTAGGACAATTTCAGGAGCAGTTCCAAGGATGGAGCTTCAAGTCATTCCTGTCTGCAGTGAGCATTCACCATTTTCCCTACTTTCTCAGGCCAGGCTGAAGGATGTGCTGAATGACTCCTGGACAAGGCTTGCCTGAACCTCATGTTCTCCAAATGCCCTACCATAAGCAGGACTGGGGCAAGCCATTGCAGAGATTCTCCTTTGCTGGTTTCCAAAGTAGAGTCTGGCCAGAAAGCTCTAGGGTGAGCCCCGATCTCAGAGTTGGAGTGAAGGATACGCACTGGGTACATAGAAAGTTGAAAATCCCATTTAGTTTCACAAAGTGTTGGCACCAGCCCAGCAGACTCATGATCTCTGGGTCCAGATACTCATCATTCAAGATCCTTATATAGACCCAGGATACTTGTATTTAAGTATAGGGGTCTACAAATGAAGTTGCTTTAATCACTCCCAAAGAATGGTAGAAAGGCAAGCTAGAATTGCTTAAGTGAGAACCAAGGAAAAATGAGAAAGTCTAGTCCTGTTCAGGTGGAGAAGAATAATGGCAAAAAGTCCAAATTCCACATAATATTCAGGAGTAACTTGGAGCATGGCAAGCTCCAATCTGGTCCAGGTAGGCACCAAAGTCCCAGGGAGTCAACATAGGCAGGTCTGGGCAACATTTAGGCTTCTGCAGATAGTAAGAAATCTGGATCTTGAATAGGTCAGGTAGGAATTGAGATACTAGGAAAGGCTCTAGGAATATTTCTTAGGAGCTTATCCCAACCCTTAGGATTAAACCCTGGTGTCACTCTGGCAGGAGGGCAGACTCACCTGTTGGCTAAATTCTAGGTAGGCTGCAGTGCTGACCGAGAACTTAGAGTTTGAAGGCTCAGGCTCAAGAGTTTGTCAGGCAAGCTAACCTCACACAGGAGAATGGGATAGAAGGCCACCACACAGCACTGTTAGTGGCGTTTAGCCTGGCCATGGACTCTTTATAGAGCATGTCCTTCATTATAAGAAGTCAGTGCTACTAGTCAGGGCTCTTTTCAACGTAAATGACAGAAACTGAACTCCAAATCTAAAGCAGAGAAAGAAATCCATGCACTACATCACTGAAAAGTACCTTTGACTTCAGAGATGGCTGGATTCAGGGACTCAACTGATGTAATCCAGGATAAATCCTTCTCTAGCTCTTGCTTTCCCCTGTGTTGGTTTCAGCAAGGTAGATTCAGCCACATGGTGACAAGATGACCAATAGCACCTCCAGGCTTACTCCTAGCAACTCCTGTGGAAAGAATTCAAAAAATTACTCATCAAACCCAGTTTCGTTTGCCTGACTTGATCTTATTATTGTTCCTGAACCAAACACTATGTCCAGAGGAATGTGGTACTCAGATTGCCCAGGCTTAGATCACAGTGGGCAGCCCCCCTTAATCATCTGGATTAAGAAGTAAGAAAGGGATTGTTCTCCTTGGAAAACTGGTGTGTTATTATCTGAAAGTGGGGGGACTTGAAGCACTTACTGAGGAAGATCAAAGATTACAGCCTTCAGTAGGGATTACAATTCAACACAAAGAAAACAAAAATCCTCACAACTGGACCATCAAGCAACATCATGACAAACAGAGAAAAGACTGAAGTTATCATGGGTTTAATGTAATTGGATCTACAATCGACACCCATGGAAATAGCAATCAAGAAACTGAACTATGTATTGCATTGAGCAAGTCTGCTGCAAAAGACCTCCTTAAAGTGTCAAAAAACAAAGATGCCACCTTGAGGACTAAGGTGCACCTGACTCAAGCCATGCTGTTTTCAATCACCTCATATGCATGTGAAAGCTGGACAATGAATAAGGAAGACCAAAGAAGAATTGATGCCTTTGCGTTGTGGCGTTGGCGAAGAACACTGAGTATACCATAGACTGCCGAAGAACAAACAAACCTGCCTTGGAAGAAGTACAGCCAGAATACTCCTTAGAAGGGAGGATGGTGAGACTCTGTCTCATGCACTTTAGACATGTTGTCAGAAGGGACCAGTCCCTGGAGAAGGACATCATGCTTGGCAATGCAGAGGTCAGCAAAAAAGACGACCTTCAGCAAGATGGATTGACACAGTGGCTGCAACAATTGGCTCAAACATAACAATGATTTTGAGGATGTTATAGCCCCAGGCAGTGTTTTGTTGTTATACATGGGGTCACTATGAGTCAGGGCCGACTTGACAGCACGTAACAACATTATCAGAAGCTACCACCTGTCTGTCGTTTTTTTCGTACTGTGGTGGCTTGCATGTTGCTATGATGCTGGAAGCTATGCCACCAGTTTTTCAAGTAGCAGCAGGCCACCTATGGCGGACAGGTTTCAGTGAGGTTCTACCAGCCGCTCCTTAGAAACTCTATGGGGCAGTTCTGCTCTGTCTTATGGGGTCGCTATGAGTCAGGACTCCACAGAAACTTTTTTTTTTTTTAATATATCACCAGACTCACACGCCTGTACACAAGTGGCACAAATCTGTTCCACGACTGGAAAGTTGTTCCAGAGAGTCACAGTTAGCACATGAAGAAGAGAGCTTCTTGAGGGAGCCGAGCATGTGCTGAGTCAGCGGTCCTGCCAAGGGCAGAGATGGCGTCACAGACACTTCTATCTCCTGACACACTCCTCATTCCTACCAGGAAAGGGCAGTGAACATGCCTATGAAACAAGGAGATGTTTATACTTCTATCGTCAACTCCAATAAGGCAAATGTTTGAACTAAGCTCCCCTGCTTTTATTGTAGTCGTGACTGAATCATGTTGTTTGAAGTTCTACGAATACATTGAAATTTTTACAATCTAGCATAACCCAACAGGGACCCAAACATCAGAAATAGTTTCACATTTAGATCCTGTTAAGGCACAGAATATCATTTGTGCTAACACACTTTCTTTTTCACAGCACAACTGTAAATTGAATGTTCAGTAATGAATGTAGTCATTTTCATCTTTGAAATTTTTATCAGTTGCGTCAAGTTGAAGCCAACTCATGGCCACCCCATGTGTATCAGAATAGAGCTGTGCCCCATAGGGTTTTCAATGGCTGATGTTTCAGAGATCGCCAGGCCTTTCTTCTGAGGTGCCTCTGGGTGAACTCAAACAGCCAACTTTTCAGTTAGCAGCTGTGCTCATTAATCATTTGCACCACCCAGGGACTCTTGGACCTTTGCCAGTGTCAAATAAGAGGCTTAAAATGGTAGAACTTTCTAGAATAGAGATCCTCAATAGGGTTGCTCTAAAACATTGAAATTAGATTCTTCTTAAGGCAAACTGTTTATTTGGGCACCTTAAAACACTGCCTGGGACTTCTATACCCACAATGCTTCTGTCCTGAATTCTCTACTTAATATGGACATTGCAAGTGCTTATGCCTTTATAAAGGAGCCCTGGTGATGCAGCAGTTAAACAATCGGCTGCTAACCAAAAGGTCTGTGGCTTGAACCCCCCAGCCACTCTGCATGAGAAAGATGTGGCAGCCTAGGAAACCTTACGGGGCAGTTCTACTCTGTCCTGTAGGGTAGCTAGGGTCGGAATCGACTTGACAGCATGGGTTTATACCTTTATAATGATGTAAATGCCACACTCCTCACTTTCTACAATGACAAGGTTTTCAGCATAGTGATGATCATCTCTGGTTTTTTTTTTTTGTAGAGAATATTTCCACATGATAACTGTCCCCTTTGGGCTATATTTTTGTTAAGTTGAAAACTTATATATAATAGGTGTAGGCTCTTATTTACATGATCCAACTTTTGGGGCTCTGGAAAAAATCTGTGAAACCTCTATACACCTCCCCCCAAAAAAACCCTTTTGTTTGCTATCTGATCCCTGAAATTCCAGCCTTGGCTTTAATCATGGTAAATAGTTTTCAATATACCAGAGGATATCCACTACTGTCAAGGTGATTCCGACTCACAGCAATGCTATAGGACAGAGTAGAACTGTCCCATAGGGCTTCCAAGGCTGTAAATCTTTAGAAAAGCAGGCTTCCACATCTGGTGGGTTCAAACCACCAACCTTGTGGTTAGCAGCCAAGAGCTTTAACCACTGTACCACCAGGGCTCCCATACCAAACAATGTTGTTGTTAGGTGCTGTCGAGTCAGCTCCCACTCACAGTGACCCCGCGCACAGCAGAATGAAACACTGCCCGGTCCTGTACCATCCTCACAATTGTTACTATGCTTGAGCCCATTGTTGCAGCCACTGTATCAATCCATCTTGTTGAGGGTCTCCCTCGCTTTCACTGACCCTCTACTTTACCCAGCATGACGTCTTTCTCTAGGGACTGGTCCTTCCTGATAATATGTCTAAAATATGTGAGATGAAATCTCTCCATCCTCACTTCCAAGGGGCATTCTGGCTGTACTCCTTCTGAGACGGATTTGTTTGTTCTTCTGGCAGTCCATAGCATACCAAACAATACTTTAGCTTAATTAGTAAAGGATGTCTGCCTTGAGCATTGTGCTCTTTCACAGAGCTATCTATATGGAATCAAATTGACAACAGCAACTCCAAGAGTTAGATGAGAAGCTTGGGGGGCCAGCGAGTTTGTGTTGATGGGGGAGAACAATTCAGAAAAGGGGGGTGAGAATGGTTGCACAACCTGAAGAATGTGATCGATGTCACTCAGGTGTACATGTAGAAATTGTCGAATTGGTGTATGTTCTGTTGTACATAATTTCAACAACAACAAAAAAAAAAATTAATTATTTTTTAAAAAATGATTGCTAACTTTGATTGGTAAGGACGGATAGGTTCTAAGACCAAATCCAAGGTTTAGCAGGAAGAAGAGCTGTTGGGGGCGATCTTGAACCCTGCTATAAAGCGAATATCCAAGGAAAAAAATAAACTGTTGACAGTCACGTGTACCTTCTTGAGAAGGAAGCTCTGAAAATAGATGGAAGCTGGGAAGAGAGAAAAATCAATAGAAGAGGCAGAAACTCAGTGAGGAAGAGTTGTGGGCGCGAGGTAAGGGAAGGCCAAAGACCTTGACAATGTGGCTGGATAAAACAAAATAAAACAAAACATGCTCATCAGAATGGAATTGCTAAAAAGTATTCCAAGCCTGGACTTCAGGTTATTAAGGGGCGATGATTGTAATTCACCCTTGTTGACCCCACACTTACCACAGCACTTGGAATATAGTGACAGCTCAGTATGTGTTTTTAATAAATCTTTAAAATGTTTTTATATGATTAAGAAAGACTTCTTTTCACTAGCAAGGCATAATCCCCCTGGCCAATAATTTTAGGCATGAACACCTTTGAATCAAAGCTGTGGAGAAGTAAGCCCTAGTTTCCTGCTTTACCCTTGATGACAGCGTAGATTCCAGAGCAACTTTTCCTTGGCTGAACAATCTGAATTGATTCCAGATATCTCAAAGGATTGTTGCTGGTAGCTGACATGGAGTCAGCCCCCATGCACAATGCCGTATGCACGGTCCTGTGAAGCTATGATTGGTTGGGGATCTGACCGTTGTAATCCATAGAGTTTTCACTGGCTGAAATAGATTGCCAGGCCTTTCTCCCTAGCTCATCTTAGTTTGGAAGCTCCGCTGAAACCTGTTCAGCATCACAGCAACACTCTACCCCCTACTGACAGATGGGTGGTGGCTGCGCGTAAGGCACACCAACCCAGAATTGAACCTAGGTCACCACATAGAAGGGAAGAATTCTACCACTGAACCACCCATGCCCCGGACCCAAGGGGTACTAGGCGAAAATAGTAGCAACTGGGTCTCATTTTTAAATATTTTCTCGTTGGCATTTAACATCATTCAAAAGAAAGCTCACAATCATTTCTCTTACAGAACAGCCCCACCACACGGAAAGATACACACACATACACCAGTCTTTAGTTGTCTTCATTTAATAACATTTTACAAAAAGTAAAGTGCACAAACGTGACCAAGGTTAATGATGGCACAAGAGAAAAAGATATTTTTGGTAAGGGATATGACAAATATAATTTTATGACAACACCAACAACAACCAAAAATTATGTATGTGGTTATCCAAATATGTATAAAGGCGTATATGTGTATGAGTATGTGGGTGCATATGTATACAAAGATAGAAGTATCTGTAGGCATAGGTACATACAGATATGTGTGTGCAGGCATGTATATCCATATATATAATAAACCACATAGGGAACACAGTTATGGATACTTCTTAGACATAAGCAAACACCTTGTAAGGTTGGTTTTCTGGGTGTGAAGACTTAGGGTCATAGTTTCATGGGCCAACTCAGTTAATTGGAATAATGTAGTTCATAAAGTATATGTTCTACATCCCAATGTGATAAGTAGTGACTGGGGTCTCAAAAGCTTAAGAACAGCCATCTAAGCTACAACTATTGGCCTCTACTTGTTCAGAGTAAAAGAGAAAGAAGAAAATCAAAGACTCAGAGAAGAACGTAGTCTACACAACTAATAATCTATACAAACCACGGCCTCATCTGCCCGGAGACCTGAAGAACTCGATGGTATCTGGTTACCACTACTGACTGTTCTGATCAGGGCCACAATGGATATACTCCGATAGAATAAGAGAAAATGTAGAACAAAACCTCAAATTCTTAAAAAGCCCAGACTTACCAGACCAGTTGAGACTAGAGAACTCCCTGAGGCTGTCACCCTGAGATATACTTTAACCTTAAGCCAGAATTATCCCTTGAGGTCACCTGTTAGCTAAATAACAGATCGGCTCATAAAATAAAGAATATCACCTGTGAGTAATAAGCATCTTTAAAAAATCATCTATAGGAGGCTAAATGGTCAAAAATAACTCTAAAGCAAAGATGAGAAGGTAAGGGGGCTGGGAAACTAGAGTACTGGACATGGTACAACCAGAACGGAATGAACGAGAATGATGGCAAATCATAAAAAAATACAACCAATATCACTGAATAATTTGTGTCGAAACTGATAAATTGGAACCTAATTTGCTGTGTCAACTTTCACCTTAATAAGTAGTACCCGGGGTCTTAACAGCTTGTAAGCAGCCACTAAGATACTCTACTGGTCTCACCCTGTCGGGAGCAAGGGAGAATGAGGAAAACAAAAGACACAAGAGAAACATTAGCCCAAAGGACTAATGGACCACAACTACCACAGCCTCCCCCAGACTGAAATCAGCACGAATAGATAGTACCCGGCTACCACCACCGACTGCTCTGACAGGGATAACAATTGAGGGTCCCGGACAGAGCTGGAGAAAAATGTAGAACAAAATTCTAACTCACAAAAAAAGACCAGGCTTACTGGCCTCACAGAGACTGGAGAAGCCCCAAGGATATGGCCTCTGGACAGTCTTCTAGCTCAATAATGAAATCACTCCTGAGACTTACCCTTCAGCCAAAGATTAGAAAGGCCCATAAAACAAAATGAGATTTAAACGGCACACACGAAGTCCAGGTGCAAGGACTACAAGGCAGGAGGGGACAGGAAAGCTGGTAATGGGGAACCCAAGGTCAAGAAGAGTGTTGGCATGTCGTGGGGTTGGTAACCAATGTCGCAAAACGATATGCAAGCTAACTGTCTAATGAGAAGCTAGTTTGTTCTGTAAACCTTCATCTAAAGGACAATTAAAAAAAAAAAAAAAAACTTTCACCTTGAACACAATAAAATATCATTAAAAAAAAAATAACTCTTTACATTAACAGAGAGATTGCCTATGCCAAGAGACCGAGGTCAGAGAGATGAGAAAATGTCACTACACTCACAGCTGGATCACGACAGTGTTTCCTGAACACAAGTCTAGCCTTCTTCCCACTTTGCAAATAATGAAACTAGAGAAATGTCTGGACGCATGTTTCCAATCTGCCTAGGTTTATGCACATCTCATCAGAGCAAAAATGTTGGAAATGCTTGAAAAGAAAGATATTGAATTGGAATTAGAGTGGACTCTACTGGGCCCTTAATTTAAGGGGCGTAGTAGGAGTCAGTGGGAATTTCAAGCCGTCCACCATGGTTTGCCTTCTTTCCCACGATCTTACTTCCCTGTGCCCAGTGACTGGGTCGTGGTTGTTGCACCATCTGGTAGCATATTATTAAATTCCCTTTCATTTTAGAGTATTCTGCAGTTTCCACTTGAAATTGTAGAACAAAATAACCACAGCCAGAATTTCTTACCCATCTCCCCCATATTTGCTATGTGATCCTTATCCATGAACATTTAGCCCCGTGGAGATCCACATGGGGACTTCCCCAGTGCTAGGGCGTGCATACCGTTTATCATAAGATGCCAAGAACTAACAGGAAGGAGATAACGTCTCGGCTAGTTTACCATGAACGTAATGCTAGAATATTTTTTTCTTCTCATCTCACTAGGTCAGGGGTAAGCAAACTTTTTCAGTAAAGGGTCAGACAGTAAATAAACATTTTAGGCTTTGTGAGTCCTATGGTTCCTGCTGCAACTCCTCAACTAAGCATAAAAACTACAAAAAAAAAAAAAAAATACCATTGCCATAGAGTCAATTCTGACTCACTAGCTACCCTACAGGACAGAGTAGAACTGCCCTATAGGACTTCCAAGGAGCAGATGGTGGATTCAAACCGCCACCCTTTTGGTTAGCAGCCGAGCTCTTAACCACTGCACGACCAGGGCTCCAAAAACTATATAGACAATACATAAATGAATGGATGTAGTGAATCTGGTCCACAAGCAGTCATTTGTAGCTCCCTGGTCTAGATGATAATCATCGCAGGAACCATTTGAACGCTCTGTAGCAGGCACATTATTTTACTCAACCTTCCCAGCAACTCTATGAAGTGGGTACTGTTACTATCATTCCCATTTTATAGATGTAAACTTTAAGTCTTACATACATTAAAGGAAGTTGTTGTGTATCATTCTAACTAGAAATCGGAATAGCCAAGATTTGAACCTGAATTAGTTGACTCAGAGCCTACCTTGATGCTTGGTGTTGTTAGGTTTCATAGAGTCAATTCCAACTCATAGTGACCCATGTGACAGAGTAGAACTGCCCCATAGGGTTTTGGTGGCACAGTGGTTAAAAGCTATGGCAAACTACTGCTGCTAACCAAAAGGTCAGTAGTTCGAAGCCACCAGTCGCTCCTTGAAAGCCCTACGAGTCAGTTCTACCTTGTTCTATAAGGTCACTATGAGTCGGAATCCACTCGACAGCAATGGGTTTGGCTTGAGATTTTTTTGGAATCTTTAGGAGAAGAGATCGCCAGGTCTTTCTCCCATGGAGCTGCTGGGTAGGCTCAACTGTTGCGCCACTAGGGCTCCTTCTGGTGCTTGTAAAGGGATAAGAATTGATGTAGTAATGGACTACCAAAAACTAAACCTGTTGATGTTGAGTCGATTAGGACGCATAGCAACCCTATAGGACAGAGCAGAACTGCCCCATAGGATTTCCAAGGCTGTGTTTTCTAATCTTTCTTCAAATTTTTTTTTTTAGATGAAGATTTACCAAGCAAATTAATTTCTCACTAACAATTAATACACATATTGTTTTGTGACATTGGTTGCAAACCCTACGACAGGTCAACATTCTCCCCTCCTCAACATTTCCGTTTGTCCAGATTTCCCATTCCCTCCTACCTTCTCATTCTTGCCCCTGGGCTGGTGTGCCCAATTAGTCTCATACACATGGTTGAGCTACATGTATTATTGTTTGTTTTATGAGCCTGTCTAATCTTTGGCTGGCGGGTGAACCTCAGAAGTGACTTCAATACTGAGTTAAAAGGGTGTCCAGGGGCCATACTCGTGGTTTCTCCAGTTTCTGTCAAACTAGTAAGTCTGGTTTTTTTTCATGAGTTAGAATTTTGTTCTACATTTTTCTCCAGCTCTATCTGGGACCCTCTATTGTGATCCCTGTCAGAGTAGTCGATGGTGGTAGCTGGGCACCATTTAGTTGTACTGGACTCAGTCTGGTGGAGACTGTGGTAACTGTGGTCCACTAGTCCTTTGGACTAACCTTTCCCTTGTGTGTTTCGTTTTCTTCATTACCCCTTGCTCCAGATGGGGTGGGACCAGTGAAGTATATTAGATGGCCTCTCAAGTTTTTAAGACCTCAGACGCTACTAAGGAAAGTAGGATGTAGAACATTTTCTTTATAAACTATGTTATGCAAATTAAGCTAGGTGTCCCCTTGAGACCATGGTTCCCAGCCCTCAGCCCAGTAATTCAGTCCCTCAGAGAATTTGGATGTGTCTGTGGACCTTCTGTGACTTTGTCAAGGCTGTAATCTTTACAGAAGCAGACTGCTGTATCTTTCCCCCTCTGAGTGGCTGGTAGTTTAGAACTGCTGACCTTTCAGTTAACACTTGAGCACTTAACCACTGGGCCACCAGGGCCTCTGGCAATGGACTGGGGAGAGCTAAACTGAGAGGGAATTGGGAAAGATCTTACAAACTGGAAAGGAAATGTAACTATTAAACTTTGATCAATGTTTACTATTCTGAGCTGGACTTAGAATGTAACCACCTCCTTTGAGGTCAATCTTGCCTAAAGCCAAATTCTGGAAACTGGTAAATTCGCTTTATCTCTGAATTGTCAAGTTCTCTTATTACCTACAGAGGCCATGGCTACTGGAAAAGGTGAGTAGTGGTCCCTGTAGTAGTTGTTGTTGTTGTTGTCAGGTGCCATCAAGTTGGTTCTAACTCACAGGGACCCTACATACAACAGAATGAAACACTGCCGGGTCCTGCGCCATTCTCACAATCATTGCTGTGTTTGAGCCCATCATTGCAACTACTGTGTCAAGCCATCTCATTGAGGGTCTTCCTCTTTTTTGCCAACTCTCTACATTACCAAGCATGATGTCCTTCTCCAAGGACTGGTCCCTCCTGATAACACAACCAAAGTACGTGAGATGAAGTCTCGCCATCTATGCTTCCAAAGAGGATTCTGGCTGTGCTTCTCGCAAGACAGATTTGTTTGTTCTTCTGGCAGTCCACAGTATATTCCATATTCTTCACCAACACCATAATTCAAAGGTATTGATTCTTCTTCCATCTTCCTTATGCATTGTACAGCTTTCACACGCATGTGAGGTGAATGAAAATCCCATGGCTTGGGTTAGGTGCCCCTTGGTCCTCAAGATGACATCTTCACTTTTTAACAAGAAACATGTAATATTTTATAACTGAATAGTGCTTTGCAGTTTACACACTTTTATTTCTGTGCTTTGCTCTCATTGTCCCTCTACTTGGAAAGCCCCTCTTACAAATATCCCCCTTCAAGGCCTTATTCACATGCTTCGGCTTCCATGAAGCCTTTCCCAATGGCACAAGCCAGAATTAATAATGTTCCCTGTGTCTAAAGTCCCTAGGTGGCACGAACGCTTTGCACTCAACTACTAACCAAAAGGTTCGTGGTTCAAAACCACGAGGCTGCACCATGGAAGAAAATCTTGGTGACCTGCTTCTGTAAAGCTTGCAGTGAAGAAAATCTTGTAACCTACTCTGTAACCCATAGGGTCACCATGAGTCAGAATTGACTCAATGCCAGTAGGTGTGTGTTTTTGCTTATGTCTATAAGTCCCTGGGTGGTGCAAACAGTTAACGGGCTCAGCTGCTAACCAAAAGGTTTGAGGTTTCAGTTTGCCCTCAAAAGGAAGATCCTGGTGATCTACTTCCGGAAACTCACCCATTGAAAACCCTCTGGAGCACAGTTCTGCTCTGACACTCGTATAGTTGCTCCGAGTTGGGGTTGACTTAGGGGCTACTGGTTTTTACGTATGTCTGGATCACTCTGCATCTCTGTCACCTAGGTAGTGTGATGCTCTCTACTGTGAATACACTTGCTGGCCTTCCCTTCAAGGAGCCCTGGCCATGCAGTCGTTAAAGTACTCAGCAGCTAACCGAAGGGTGGTGGTTCAAACGATCAGCCACTCCTCAGGAGAAAGCTGTGGCAGTCTGCTTCTGGAAAGATTACAGCCTTGGAAACCCTGTGGGGGAGTTCTCCTCTGTCCTGTAAGGTCAGAATTGATTGGACGGCAATGCGGGTCTTCCTTCCTATACTGGTCCATACCTTCTGTGAAAGCAGGAAGCATGCCTTTTCCTTCTTTCATGCCCACATAATTTGGCATGGTTTAAAAAAAAAGGTTTAAAAAAGGAGGACCCTAAATATTTGCTTAATGAAATTAAATTTAATTATCCTTGTAACAACCCTGTGAGGTAAGCAAGGCATGTTATCCTCTTCTGCAGATGAGAAACCTGAGGATAAGAAAAATGGAATCACTCGTCCAGGCCATCCTTCGAGGTGTTTGCTAGAATCCTCAGGGTTCACTCCCTGACTCCCCACTGCAGTGAAACCCCTCTCAGGGTTCCAAGATCCTGGTCGTAATTAAGCTTCCACTGATTCTAATTACGTATGGGGAAATCACAAATTTAAAACTTGAGCGCTTGCAGCCTAAGAAAATGGTTGCTTATAACATTTCTTAGTCACAAGGGCTGACTCGTCTAGTTTCCCTTGCACAGCCATAAGACCAGTGTTGGTAGCAGTGATGAATACATAAATCCACTCAAGAGACGCTGAAACTCTCCTTAAAATTTACCACAAATTTGTAAATACAAAATTTTTTTTCTTATTGAGTTATAACTTACATATAGTAAAATGAACAGATTTTAAGTGTTGACAATTCTACATACCTTTTGTAAATACATGCTGTTGTTGTTGTTGTTGTTAGGTGCCATCAGATCGATTCCTACTCGTAACAACCCTATGTACAACAGAAGGAAACACTGCCCGGTCCTGTGCCATCCTCACAATCACTGCTCTGCTTGAACCTACAGATGCAGCCACTGTGCCAATCCATCTTGTCAAGGGTCTTCCTCTTTTTTGCTGACCCTCTACTTTACCAAGTATGATGTCCTTCTTCAGGGTCTGGTCCCTCGAAATTACATGTTCAAAGTACGTGAGTCGAAGTCTCACCATCCTTGCTTTCAAGGAGCATTCTGGCTGTATTTCTTCCAAAGATTTGTTTGTTCTCCTGGCAGCCCATGGTATATTCAATATTCTTCGCCAACACCACAGTTCAAAGGTATCAGTTCTTCTTCAGTCTTCCTTATTCATTGTCCAGCTTTTATATGCATATGAGGTGATTGAAAATACCATGGCTTGGGTCAGGTGCACCTGCGTCTTCAAGCTGACATCTTTGCTCTTCAACACTTTAAAGAGGTCCTTTGCAGCAGATTTACCCAATGCAATATGTTGTTAGATTTCCTGACTGCCGCTTCCATGGGCATTGATTGTGGATCCAAGTAAAATGAAATCTTTAACAACTTCAGTCTTTTCTCTGTTTATCATGATGTTGCTTATTAGTCCAGTCGTGAGGATTTTTTGTTTTCTTTATGTTGAGGTGTAATCCATATTAAAGGCTGTAGTCTTTGATCTTCACGAGTAAGTGCTTCAAGTCCTCTTCACTTTCAGCAAGGAAGGTTTTGTCATTTGCATATCGCAGTTTGTTAAAGAGTCTTCCTCCAATTCTGATGTCACCTTCTTCTTCCTATAGTCCATCTTCTCAGATTATTTTCTCAACATACAGATTGAATACGTACGCCGAAAGGATACAACCTGGGCACACACATTTCCTGATTTTAAACCACTCACTATTCCCTTGTTCTATTCGAACAACTGCCTCTTCATCTATGTACAGGTTCCTCATGAGCACAGTGAAATGTTGTGGAATTCCCACTCTTCACAATGTTATCCATAATTTGTTAAGAGTCACACAGTCAAATGCCTTTGCATAGTCAATAAAACACAGGTAAACATCTTTCTAATATTCTATGCTTTCAGCCAGGATCCGTGTAAATACATAACTTCTTGTAAATCTAAATTTATGAATCTGTGTGAGATAGCATGTGGCATATTTGAGACAGAGAAAGAAAAAGGGACAGGCACAAAAACATAGCATTAGATAGACCCAGAAAAACAGCATAAAGCCAAACATGCGATAAGACCCCAGACTTGTTCACCAATTCTGACACAGTAAGTAGTCCGAAGAGTAGCAAAATAAATGCCAAACCATCTGAATAGATTCCTTAGAAAACAAGGTTAAGGGTTGTCAGGGTGACTCAGGGATGTGTGGGCAGAAAAGCAAAGCTGAAGTGGCTGAGACAAAAAGGAAGTTCCTTTTTTTGACAACTCCATACATACACACAAAGATAAAATTATCCTTATCAAGGGAAAAGCGAACTATTGACAGCTACCTTCCTGACAACTCAGTCAGCAGGAAAGGACGTCCAACGGCCTCAGGAGTAAGTTTTATGTCCCAGAAGCTGAAATAATTTCTATACAAATGGATTAAGGGTGCGTGGTGAGAAGGTGCACACCAAGACTGAATTCCCCGTCTAAATCATGAGGAACCAAAAACCAGAGCCATTGCCCTAGACTTGATTCTGACTCACAGCAACCCCACACGTTACAGAGTAGAACCGCTCCATAGGGTTTTCTTGCCTGTAATCTTCATGAAAGTAGATTGCTAGCCCTTTCTTCTTCAGAACCACCCACATTTAGGCTAGTGGTGAAGAGCAAACCATTTGTACTTCCTGGAATCTTGTAACTCAAGGGTAGAGATGTTTTTGTTCCTTTGTTTTTTTCTTTACTCCAGTCCCTTAGTTTTTAAACACACACACAAAACCAGCTTTTGTGTTTTTAATTCAAATAAGCAAGTCAAAAGAGAGTTAATCCTGTTTCCATAGTCCATATTGCTGTGAGTTGGAATCCACTTGACGGGAATGGGTCAGTAGTCAGACTATGCTACTAAGACGTCACCTGTAAAGAATATTC
Organism: Loxodonta africana; assembly: GCF_030014295.1. Taxonomy (NCBI): domain Eukaryota; kingdom Metazoa; phylum Chordata; class Mammalia; order Proboscidea; family Elephantidae; genus Loxodonta; species Loxodonta africana. The sequence goes on from NC_087358.1 coordinate 64,114,198, forward strand.
TAAGAATGCTGACTACAGATTATATCATAGGATCTAAAAGTGTTTTGTGGCTCAGGACTTCCTTGCAAGTTCTCCGGGTTGACACAAGGGTGCCTATAACCAGGATGGCTTGCATACCACTTGCTCAGTGATCCCTATTTTATAAAATCAGTGGTATCTAGAAATGCAGTTCTGAATTGGATTGCTTTTCTGAGGAAAATGTCATTTAACCAAAGCAAAGCTGTAAGTCAAATTGGTGCACTTTCTCCAAAGCTGTTTCCATTTTGCAGACACCCCTGTTGGGCGCAGGCTCTGGAGTCAGGCAGCCTGGGTTTGAATCTTGATTCTATCACTTCACTGGCTATGTGACTTTGGGTAAACTAGGAAACTAGGAAGAAAAAAAAGCGCTTATTTCATAAGGATATTGTGAAGACTAAAGGAATAATATTCATTCATTTAACAAATACGTATTTCTTTTTTTTTTTAATTGAGTTTCAGATGAAGGTTTACAGAGCAAATTAGTTTCTCATTAAACAACTAATACATGTATTGTTTTGTGACATTTGTTGCCAACTCCACGATGCGTCAACTTTCTCCCCTGCTTGACCTTAGGTCCCCCATTTCTGTTTTTCCAGCTTTCCTGTCCCCTCCTGCCTTCTCGTCCTTGCCCCTGACAAATACATATTTCTTGACCACCAAGTATGTGCCAGGCTGTGTTCTAAGTTTGGAGGAATACAGCAGTGAACAAAACAGGCAAAAGCCCCTGCCCTCATGGAGGTTACATTCTAATCACAGAGACAGACAATAAACAAGTAAAGGGGAAAATGTAAAAAGTCAGATGGCAAAAAGTACTGTGGAGAAAAGATAAGCAAAGTAAAGGAGATAGGAAGCGGAGGGACTGCTATTTAAAGTGCTGAAGTGACATCTGACACTTAGAATAATGCCTGATATGCAAGTAAGCATTTAATGTTAGTGTTGTCGTTATTACTATTATTATCATTATTTAGACCCATCAAAAAAAAAAAGTTGTCATCAAGTAGACTCTGACTCATGGCTACCCTAAGTGTGTCAGAGTAGAACTGTCCTACATAGGGTTTTCAATGGCTGACTTTTCAGAAGGAGATCACCAGGCCTTTCTTTCTTGGCACCTGTGGGTGGACTCCAGCCTCCAAACTTTCAATTAGCAGCCAAGGGCATTAACCGTTTGCAGCACCGAGGAACTCCAAAATTAGACTCCTACTTACCAAATTTGCTTATGGAAGACTCCCAAGAACTGAAGAATGCTAAATTTCTGCCAGATTGTTTATAATCTTTATAAACCAGAACCCCAACTGAAACCATTTTCTTTTGCAACCTATAGACTATGTTTTCTCCTACCCACCCCATTCTTACTACCTTCCCGGCATCCTTTATATCTATACTTAAGTATCATCCTCTCTGATGATCCAGGCTGGAGATGTGTTATATATTAAAACCAAACCCACTGCCGTAGAGTCGATTCCAACTTATCGCAACCCTATAGGACAGAATAGAACTGCCCCATGGAGTTTCCAAGGAATGCCTGGCGGATTTGAACTGCCGACCTCTTGGTTAGCAACTGTAGCATAACCGCCCCAAAAAACCAAAACCCACTGCCATCGAGTACAGTCCAACTCATAGTGACCCCATAGGGTTTCCAAGGCTGTAAATCTCTGCAGACGTAGACTGAGACGTCTTCCTGCCACAGAGCCTCTGGTGCTTTTGAACCAACAACCTTTCAGTTAGCAGTTAATTGCTTTAACCACTGTGCCACCAGTACCTTTTATTTTCTCTTCCTAGCATTTCTCTCTCATGTAATTACAGTATTACATCATTGCTTTATAAGTCTACCTCCCCGCTGGCTGTATATACCATGAGGGCAGAGACTGTCCGCCTTGCTTATTCCTAAAACACTACCCCCAAAAAATGCAGAACAGAATTTCACATTCTCATGGAATCCAGACTTTCTGGAGCCATTGAGGCTGGATGTACCCTCAAAACTATTGCCCTGAGATAATCACTGTTTGTTTTGTTTTGTTTTGTTTTTGAGATAATCTTAAAACTTTAAACCTTAATCCAAAAATATCCTCCAAAGTCTCGTTTAAACCAAACAATATTTTAGCTTAATTAGTAAAGAATGTCTGCCTTGAGCATTGTGCTCTTTTAAAGAACTATCCATATGGGATCAAACTGACAAAGGCAACTCCCGAAAGGTTAGATAGGAAGCTTAACTCGTAACTGTGAGTTTATGTTAATAGGGGAGGGACAATTTGGAAAAGGAGAGCGAGAATTGTTGCACAACTTGAAGAATGTAATCTACGTCACTGAATTGTATATGCAGAAATTGTTGAACTGTGTATATTCTGCTGTATATATTTTCAATAACAACAAAAATAAATAAATAAACATTGCCCCTTGGCACAGGAAATACGTGAACGCATGATTAGAGGCCTCTACTCAACTGAGCCTATAGTTAGGGAAATGAAGTTGCCAGGGCGACTGTACCATGACTACTTAACACTTCTCCTACTTCCATTCAACATGTCTTGAACTTCTAATCATTTCAACTGCAGAGCAAAACCAAAACTAATCTCCAAGACAAATGGTCTTTGAAGAAACAGACTATAACTGGCCACAGTAAAGAACCAAGTTTGCTGTTTTAGGGGACAGAAAAAAAAATCCCCAAGGGGTAATGGTAAACTGGTATTTAGATCTTTTTGGCAAAATCTTATTTGTAGTCAATATTCTGAACCAAACATGAGTATCTTGACAAGAAAGATCACCTCAAGTCAAGACACATGGAGAAAAGTGATCATAACATTCAGATTTCAGGTTGTTAACCGTAAGGTACTACAGTTATAAGTCAATGCGTGCAGCGTGTGAGTGCACGTATGCACACATGTAGGAAGGGCTTGTCATGGATTGAATTATGTCCCCCCAAAAATGTGTGTATCAACTTGGTTCGGCCATGCTTCCCGGTATTCTGTGGTTGTCCTCCATTCTCTGATCGTAATTTTATGTTAAAAGGATTAGGGTGGGATTGTAACACCACCCTTACCCAGGTCACATCCCTGATCCGATGTAAAGGGAGTTTCCCTGGGGGTGTGGCTTGTACCACCTTTAATATCTTAAGAGATAAAAGGAAAGGGAAGCAACAGAGAGTGGGGGACCTCATACCACAAAGAACACAGCACCAGGAGCAAAGCATATCCTTTGGACATGAGGTCCCTGTGCCTGAGAAGCTCCTCGACCAGAGGAAGACTGAAGTCAAGGACCTTCCTCCAGAGCTGACAGATACAGAAAGATTTCCCCTGGAGCTTACGCCCTGAATTTGGACTTTTCACCTACTTTACTGTGAGGAAATAAATTTCTCTTTGTTAAAGCCATCCATTTGCGGTATTTCTGTTACAGCAGCTCTAGATGACCAAGACATGGCTCAAGGCAAATTAAAGCTGATCTGAATAGTTCAGATTAAGGAGCAAAATTGTGTGTTTTGATTTTTCTCTACAAAGCGGGGTTGCTAGGGACTGCTGATAACCATATCATTACATACAAGGGTATCACAACACATACACCAGGAAATGATATGAAGAGAAGAGCCAAAGCTGAGCAGGACAGAGGCAGGGAGCAATTTTCAGAACATGAGCTGGCTAACCCTGAGTGGCAGTGGAATGACCCAGCAGGACCAGGAAATGAGCAAAACACAGTACAGTTAAGGGCTATTTGGTTTATAATAGCTACAACAATGGACTCAAACATACCCATGATCATGAAGGTGGCACAGGTCCAGGCAAAGTTTTGCTCTGTTGCACATGGGGTCGCCATGAGTCATAGGTGATGTGACAGCAACTAACGACTTTTGGTTTATAGACTATCCACCCCGTTTGCCTTTTATTCTTTCCCTCTGCCTGTATTTTCTTCGTGCAAGACTTGCTCATTCTCCATTCGTGGATAAGCAGCAAAAACTGTAACTTTTTTACTCCAGGTAAAAAACAGAATGGCATTAGTGTAGCTGAATTTTTCTTTGATAGATATAGGCTTCACCTTTTCAAGCTATTTTTGCTTTACTCTTTGTCCCACCTTCTACTACTAGAGATTAGCAAGAACAGACTATCAGAAGTTTTCTATTTTTTCCGCTTCCACTCTAAGGCTCTGGAGCCCTGGTGGAGTAGTGGTTAAGAGCTCGGATGCTAACCAAAAGGTCAGCAGTTCAAACCCATAGCCACTCCTTGGAAACCTGATGGAGCAGTTCTACTCTGTCCTATAGGTCGCTATGAGTTGGAATCGACTTGACAGCAATGGGTAACGGTAACTATAATGCTCTAAATGGGAGAAGGGGAGTGTCACTTGGGGGAATGCCAGTGTGTGTCTGAATTAAGCCTGGGCCATTTAATGGGAGAAGACCACATTTCAAGGATGGAAGGGTGAAGGGGAGGGTCCATAAAATGGCCAGGGTTCAGGAACTGAGATATTAGCGGGAGTGAACATAACTCTCACGATGGAGGCAGAGGACAAGGCCAAGGTACAGATGGACACCACAGAAGGGAAGTACTGTTAACTGTTTAGTCATGGTTTCTCTATACAAAGCAAATGAGGATCACAGAGCAAGTTGCCGGATCCAAAGTGGAAACCTGCTGGAGAAGGGCCAACTAGCAGTTGTGGGGTCAACAGTTGGGAGGTAGAGCTGATGGGGAAAGGAGGATGAAGGAACCAAGTCATTGGCTGCATTTCTGGAGTAAGACGAGACGTCTGCCTCCCCTGTGTCATAGAAGCCTTAGCCCCAACAGGATTGATTTCACACCCTGCATTGAAAAATAGCCCGGCTAGTTTTGAAATATGAGGCCGTGACATGGCTGACTGTACACCTTTGGCAGTTTTTTGTTTTCTGTGAGCCAGTGACATTAAGTGCTGAACATCAATCCAAAAAGGAAAAATGAGGGCACCACGATCTTGGTAGGAGGGTTGGGGGGAGGAAGGCACTAAACTACCTCACTGCCATATACAAAAACAACACATACAGAAAATGCACCTATAGGTCCTGACCTCTGACTACCATGACAAGGGAACAAGAACATGAGGTAATATTCGTTAAGTCAACAACTGTGTGTTACAAATGCTGAAGGTGAATGAATCTTGCCAAGTGTTAATGGAACTGCTGGAAATAAAGACAACGGGACACCTGCCCGGCTGCAAGCTGCCCGCCTGACCTAGACGGCCCCAACTGAACTGGAGCCCGAGCAACCTGTCTCTTTTCTTTTCTTCTTTCCTGTTAGGTCAAAAATAAAGGTGGTTCCTAAATGTTTTTTAGAACCTGGCCTGACTCCAGAGCAATCAACCAATGTCTGAAGTTCTCCTGGCATCAGATGCCTTGGGAAGAAATGTTGCTCGCAGGTACCAATGCCCAAGGAGCTTCCTGGGCATTCACACAAATTATTCCTCACAATGGTGTTGTCACACCCCAGAGGGGTCAGTGTAGAAGGGTCAGCAGGGCAACAATAGAAACAAGAGTCCCCAGAACACTTTGTAGTTGTTGTTGTGTGCTGTCAAGTTGATTCTGACTCATAGTAACCCCATATGACAGAGTAGAACTGCCACATAGCGGTTCCTAGGCTGTAATCTTTGCAGGAGCAGATTGCCAGGTCTTTTTTCCTGCAGAGCTGCCGGTGGGTCCAAACTACCTATCTTTCAGTTAGCAGCCAAGTGTTTAACCATTGCACCATGAGGGCTCCTTAGAACCTTGTGCAAAAAGCTAATTGTGAAGGAAATACACTGGCGACTACCTAAAAATACCAGGGCTATTTGCGCACCTGTGAAGCCCTGGTGGCACTGTGGTTATGCATTCAGCTGCTAACCAAAAGGTCGGGAGTTCGAACCTACTAGCCACTCTGTGGGAGAAAGATGCTAACAGTCTGCTTCTGTAAAGATTACAGCCTTGGAAACCCTACGGGGCAGTTCTACTCTGTCCTATAGGGTCACTATGAGTCAGAATCAACTTCACAGCAATAAAACCAAAAAACCTAGGTTTGGTTTTTAATTAGCTCACATGGCAGCAATTGACATTGCCTAACCCATAGACGGAGTCTCCGGGTGGCGTAAACGGTTAACACGCACAGCTGTGAACCAAAATGTTGGAGGTTCTAGTCTATCCCTAAGTGTCCCGGTGCCTGGTGATCTAATTCTGAAAAATCAGGCCTTGAAAACCTATGGAGCATAGTTCTACTCTGACACACATGGGGTCGCCATGAGTCAGAGTCGCCTGGATGGCAGCCAGTTGGAGGCCCTCAATACATACGAGTAAAATCGATGAGGTAGTTCTGGCTTTCAAGAAACATCCAATAATGGAGATGACGAGGCAAGCAGTGAATCACCAAAAAAAAAAAAAAAATCTGCACAGAAAAATGCATTCGTTTAAAAAGGGCCAAGGAAGGTGCGTACTTAAACAGAACAATCCCTTTGTAATTTTCTAACTTCTTAGTATATTTTCAGAAAAATTGTGAAAAGTGGGAAGAAACGAACCTACATGTACCCTTACCCAGCTTCAACCAACAGCGATATTAGTCATTCTTACTTTGCCAAATTCCACCCCCTTTTTCCCTAGAATATTTTAAAGAAAATTCCAGACATAGTACCATTTTACACATAAATATTTCAGAATGTATCTGTAAAAAATTATTTCATTTGCATGTTTGACAGAATTTTTCTTTTTTTTTCTGGGAGAATTTCAGAGAAAAATAAAAAGGAGAGATTTTGTTGGCATTTGTCCCTACCTACTTGCTTTACCCTGAAGTGTCATCCAAAGCCTTGTAAAGGTTACGGCCTATTGTACTCAGCAGTTTTTCATGTGGCTTCCCAGCAACCACTGATTTCTCTTCTCTGGAAACTGCTCCCAGCACCCAGTGATGCACCCCAAGTGGTGATGGCTGCTCTCTGTGATCCTACCCTGCTGGCTGGAATGGGTTGTTCCAAGGGTAGAGACTTGGGGCCAAGGTGAACCAATGAGATTCTCTCTGCTGGGGCTTTGAACTTGGAAGCAAAAAGGTATGGTCACCACAAAACTCCAGACTGAGAGAGAAGTTCTACTTGCTTCTTCTGCTGAAAGCCTAGAAGTTGCCCTGGTTCTTGGCCCTCCCAAAGCTTGGAGTGGGACATTTGCTTAGATTCCATGAGACACTCCATAATCTTTCCAATAAATTCCCCTTTCGTGCATTGTTCCTGTTATTAGGTGCCATCCAGTCAGTTTCAACTCATAGCTACCCCATGCACAACAGAGCGAAACACTGCCTGGTCCTGTGCCATCCTCACAATTTTTGCTATGTTTGAGTTCATTGTTATAGCAACTGTCTCAGTCCATCTCGTGGAGTGTCCTCCTCTTTTTTGCTGATCCTCTACCAAGCATGATGTCCTTCTCCAGGGACTGGTCTCTCCTGATAACATGTCCAAAGTAAGAGGAAGTCTCACTGTCCGCGTTTCTAAGGAACATTCTGGCTGTACTTTTCCAAGACAGATTTTTTCCTTTTTCAGGCAGTCCCATGGTATATTCAGTGTTCTTCGCCAGCACCATAATTCAAATACATCAATTCTTCTTTGGTCTTCCTTATTCATTGACCAGCTTTCACATGCATATGAGGCAATTGAAAATACCAGGGCTTGGGTAAGACGCATTAGCTAAACACAGTTGCAGCCAAAAGATCTTTAACTACTACAGCTCTCTCTAGAAGGACCGACCTCCCAGCCTAGAAATTGAGAGCAAGCACAAAACTAACTTAGTAATGAAAATGTAATGAAACAAACCTTGTATGTCATGCTCACTGCTGTCTCTCCAACACCTAGCACAGTGTCCAGCATATAGTGGGCATTCATTACACATTTGTTGAAAAATTAAATACTTAAACTTCCCAGTACAGAGAAGATTGTGGAATCTGCCCATTGTGGAGCAAGTCTTGTTGTTTCACTAGAAATGCAGGTTTAGCCCTGGAGTCCCTCGGTGGTGCAAACGGTTAACACGCTTGACTGCTAACCAAAAGACTGGAGGTTCAAGTCTACCCAGAGGTGTCTAGGAAGAAAGAGCTAACGATCTACGGGTGAAAAATCAGCCACTGAAAACCCTGTGGAGCACAGTTCTACTCTGGCACACATGGGGTTGCCATGAGTCAGAATCCATTACACAGCAACTAGGTGAGCCATTTTCTAGCTGTGTGAGTCACTTAGCCTCTTTGTGCCCAGTTTCCTCATCTGTAAATTGGGGACAATAAACTTGGCCAATCTTTCAGAAATATTGTGAGCCACAAAGGAGATCATGCTCTTCAAAAGCGTCCTGTAAACTGTGAATTGCTTGTGAATGAAAGGCATCACTATCTTTTCTAACTGGAAAGCTCCATTCTACCTGTCTCAGCCTCTCGGCCTCAGAAACTTCTAGGGCAAAAGTAGACGATGAACTGTCTCCTCTATGTATTTTTTTCCTCTTCCCATTCTAACCACTTCGCTTATGCATGTTGTCTACTTTGGGGACTCCGACTTATAGACTAAACTACAAGAAACCTGAGAACCACAGATTCCAATCTTTTTTCTAAAACCCACTGCTTCTCCATTCATCTCATTATAAACGTATTCAATACAGTTCTTGATTTACTTTAACTGAGGTCCACACCTCCCTCTGATGATCAGTGGCATCGAAGCAGCAGCCTAATCTATTAATATCACAGGCCTTGGCAAACGGGAGTCTTTGGGAAGAAAGAGAGGCAGAGGAGCAGGAGAGAATAGTAACATGAACCTCCACGGACCCATTTCAGTCTCAATAGGCATCCAGCTTAGCAGTCCTGCCTGGGTGGCCATGAATGTGGCAAGAAGCAAGTGGGCGTCCTAGTGTCTGAATCATGAAATACTTTGAACTTTCTGATCACCTGGATAGCCCAAAACTTAGAGAACATTGATGCATTGTTCTGTGCCCTTAGGTTTCCCGTTGGCGGCCAGCCCTAGCCGTGCCAGCAAGCACACAGCTATGATGAGGCATCGGCACCTATAGCCATTCTTCTAGTCCAGTACACTGGGCACCTCCTAACCTTACTACCCAAAGAAACAAGAGCGAGGCTGTGGGGGAAGGGGATTACATCACCATTATTATTGTTATCCACTGATCAGATGATTATTAATTATACTTCAGTCAAAGGCTTGTGCTCTTGACGAGCATGAGCTCATCAGCCCTCACAATACCCAAAGGAGGTCAAGAACCAGGAGACAGCTGATTTGTTCCTGAATGTGGCTGACTTGAGTTTCAGAAATCCTGTGGTCTGTTTTTTTCCTCCATATCTGGCAACTGGCCACTTCCCTTCTGGGGACCTGGTTTCCCCATGTTACTCACACAGCTGATAGGCGTCTGCAGAAGTGACAAGATCTTGTTTTCCTTTGTTAACCTTTCATTGGTTAAAAAAAAAAGGGGGGGGGGGGCAAAGAAGAAACAGCTAAAAATCAGGTGCCAATGCAGCAAGCTCTCTGTCAAGATAAACACACCCAAGGAGGTAATTTGGTCATGAATTTTCATGCAGCCCCAGCTCGCAACTGGCTGCCTGGAAGACGGGTGGGGCCCAGCCTGGGTAATCAGGAAGTCGAGTTGGTTACTGAGGTCAAAGAACAGGGCGGCAGCCCATAGGGACAATAAAAGGTGAGTAAAAGGTGAATGGGGGCAAAAACCTTTCAGTAAGGGGCTGCACCACAAAGAGATGCGAAAGACAGCGAGAGGCCAGTTACCTGGGCCCACCTACTCTCCCCAAGGACGCCATAGCTCCAGAGGTGTCAGCACCCAGGCAAACCACGAGCCAGAGGAAAAGTACCCCGTTAAAACAAGGATCACATAGAGCAACTGTAGAGCCCCGAAAGGTGTTTTTTCTTTCCCTTTTTTTTTTTTTAAGAAGACTGAATGGGTGGTGGAGTGACAGGGAAAGATACCAAATTCCTCCGTGGTTCACGTGCCTATCCAACAGCTGCCACTGCCAGCCTGGCCATAAAGTTAGTAAAACCTGAAGGAGATGGAAAACGAGAGAAGCAGAAACCTGAGGCAAAAAGTGCTTTATCTTGAAAGAGATCAGCGTTCCAGCTAAGGGAAAGGTTTGCCAATTAAAAGGCCCTTGAAAGAGGTAAATAAATAAATCCCTAGTTAGTCATTCTGTGCTAGGTTGGGGGGAAAAGTCCTGGAGGTTTGTTCTATAATTGGCTTCGCAGAAGCATTTTGAGTAAAGGGAGTTAGGCCTGTATCCTCCTGGCCCTTCCTGTCCTACCCAAAGAGGCTTGTGGTGATCTAATCTGGAAGAGATAAAGCTCACTTTCCTCAGCTCTCCAGCTGATAAACAACACACCAATCCAAAGACCAGCTCTGTTCACAGGGCCATAATGAACGCCCTTAGGGATCCAACCAGTGTGGTGGTCAAAAGGACAAGGACAAACTCGTATTTCTTGATGCCCTTCTGGGCAGCGGGAAGTACCTCTCCTTGTGTTGAAATGTAGCCCAGTGGAATTAGTGTTATCATCATGCATGTCTTTATGGGTTCAGCTAGACCACATCAGCATATGACCAGCCTGACTCACATATAGCTCTGCTGACCACAATCTCCAAACATGCCGTCGATTTAGTAGTCTGTAGGGAGGCAAGATTCAGCAAAAATAAATACCATCATGTTTTCTTACTGGTCAAAGAAGGGTCTAAAATTCTAGAAATTATCTAATTCACATCAAGGTGAGGTGCCTTCTTTATTTAAAACACACACACAGCAAAATATTATCTGACATTTTTGCAATTTATTATTTTTGCAGAGCAAATTCTGTTCTTCAGAATATTTGAAATGAGTATAATAATGTGTGTGTTATGGGGTAATGAACTTCCTGGGTGGTGCAAATGGTTAAAGATTGGAGGTTTGAGTTCACCCAGGGGCACCTTGGAAGAAAGGCCTGGTGACCAAAAAAAAAATCAGCCATTGAAAATCCTATGGAGCATAGTTCTTGGCATCACCACAAGTCAGGGTTGACTCAACGGCAACCGGTCCTGGCTTATTATTGGGTGTGGGAGCAGAGAGTGTATAGCAAAAGGAAAGACACGTACGGCTGTGCTCCCAACACCCAGAGGTTTCTTAAAGATGTGATTCAGTGGGGGACGAGGAAAGAATGGGCCAGAAACCGTGGGGGCATCTATCCGGGGAGTCAGCCATCCTTAGCTCCTCTGAGAACAAACGCCAGTTGGAAAGCGACATTTCTCCTCGTGAATCAGTGGTGATCCTGGCTGGAGCGGAAAACGTGGCTGCGAACATACGATGGTTCTTTTCTCCTCTACATAAGGAGGACATACTGTGAACATCTTATAGGCATCAGGAGGAAGATCAAGTCCATGTGGAAATGATTCTCACGTATTTCTTTTTTTTGATTATCGTGTTTCAGGTGAAAGTTTATGCAATAAATTAGATTCCCATTCAACAATTCGTACACAAATTGTTCCATGGCATTGGTTACAGTCCCTGTAATGTGTCAGCATTCTTATCATTTCCACCCTGCCTGCCCCATCCATCCAGTTTCCCTGCCCCTCCTTGACTTCTCTTCTTAGTTTGGGGGTAAATATTGACCATTTGGTCTCATGTAGTTGACTGTTTAAAAGAACACATTCTTCATGGGTGTTATTGTTTATTTTATAGGCCAGTCTATTATTTGGCTGATCTCACTTCTTTCTTAAGGTACTGGAACCTGTTTTTTTGTTTGTTTGTTTTTGGTCTTCGCATCCATATTCCTCCATTTATTCTGGTCTTGCTTTACATTCATATATTATTATTTTTTTTAATGACATTTTATTGTGTTTTTGGTGAAGGTGTACACAGCAGTTTAGGTTTGCATTCAACAATTTCTACACGAGTTGTTCATGTGACATGGGTTACATTCTTCACAATGCATGAACATTCTCATTATTGCCGTTCCGGTTGTTCCATTTTGGAACTTGTCTTTGTAAATGAAATTTTTCTTAGAGCCTAAATAGATAAAACAGATAAATATGATACTTTATTAGTGTACATTAATTGGAACATTTGTGTTTTTAATATTTACTTATTATGAAACCAATCAATAAGAACAACAAGACAACTTTGATGAACATAAATATCTGATGTTAAGTATTAAGCTTTGCTTCATGTTAACCTTTGCATCCAGCTTATTTATTTCAGTTGTGCCTTTGTTTATGTTTTGTCCTTTTTTGTCTGTTTGTTTCAAAGTAATTAGGAAATTCTAATTCACACAGAGAAATAGATGCAAATGGAAAGCATTATTTTTGAACAGTTCTCCTTTTAATCATAGCATACCCTTCAAATGGACTACCCAAAAAAATTGGGAAAGTTGAGAGATTTGTTTCAAAATTTAATCACAACAATATGTAAGGATGGCTTGTACTTCTCGTTATGATATAAAAGGCAGCAGCAAACACCCCAACCTTATAAACCAAACTTCGTTACCGTGAGTTGATTCTGACTCATAGTGGCCCTGTAGGACAGAGTAGAACTGCGCCACAGGGTTTCCAGGAAGTAGCTGGTGGATTCAAACTGCTGAACTTTTTGTTAGCAGGCAAGTTCTTAACCACTCCACCATCAACCAAGATTACATTCACAGGTGTAGGAGTTCGGATTCCAACACACATTCTGAGGGGACACAATTCAACCCAGAGCACAGCTTAGAACAAATACAAACAAAAATCCAGTTATAAGGCAGAGGTGCTAAATGCTGCACGAGAGGGACGTATCTTTGGAACAATAAGAGATTTCTCCCAGTTGAGGGTATCTGAGAAACGTTCATAGGCCTTAGAGGATGAATATGATTTGGGTTTTTGGAGCTGAGAGAGGAGAAAGACAGTCCAGGCAGGGGCAACGACATGACTGGAATATGAAGGCCAAAAAAAAAAAAGGGATATGGCATTTGTGAGGAGCTAGAATAATTCTGTTTGTTTAGGATAAAGAATAGTGAAAGGTAAGGCTGGAGAGGCAGGCTAGGGAAGACTGGGGAAAGCTTTGCTCTTTCTGGGATCTATTCCATTTGTGTAGGTCCCTGGGTGGTGCAAACAATTTGCAATTGGCTACTAACATACAAGTTGGTGGGTTGAACCCACCCAGCAGCATCACGGAAGAAAGGCCTGGCAACCTGCTTTTGTAAAGATTACAGCCAAGAAAGCCCTATGGACCTCAGTTCTACTCTGTGACACATGGGGTCACCATGAATTGGCATCTACTTGACAGCAGTGGGTATGAGTTTCCCATGTATGTGGGGAGCCAGTGAGGCTTGAACGGAGATGAGAACAAGGTTATGGGTTCCAATCCCCTGAAGCACGGTTTGCTTCTTTCGCTTTTATTTATTTATTTGTTTTTAATTGTGCTTTAGGTGAAAATTTACAGCTCAAGTTTATTCTTATTCAAAAATTTACACACATATTGTTTTGTGATATTGGTTGCAATCCCTACAATGTGAGAGCATGCTCCCCCTTTCCACCCCAGATTCCCTGTGTCCATTTGTCCAGTTCCTGTCCCTTTCTGCCTTCTTGCCTTGCTTTTGGACAGGAGTTGTCCATTTGGTCTCAAATATTTGGCTTCCTCCCCGTTTAAGGCCAAGGACTCTGACTGCAGGGGCTGTTGGAAAAACCATGTCATCTCTTCCCCACCAGCCTCCCCAGGTAAAGGTCATGGTTACTACAGAAGGAAATACCAGTGGCGACTGCAAACCACTGCAGCGGGCCATGTGGGTGAAGTCATTCAGTCTGACTCACTAATGCTGCTCTTTAACTTACTCTGGAGTCTTTGCTTTGTGGTCTGGGGGTGGATTAACGGGCAGAAATTACAGAAGTAGCTATTACTCCAGCTTGATTTGGGGAGCTTGCTCACATAAATAAGGAATTCTGATTTTATTTGGGGGTTTGTGCTTCATTCATGTATACTTTTAAAATCATCTTGATGAAATAAGGTGACTTTCACATCTGTTTTCCCAAGAATGCCAGTGATGAGGTTCTGTCACCGGAATACAAAAAGTGAGCTTTGCCCTCAATATAAAGCAGACTGTGGCTTGACATGATAAACACTGTGAATGTGGAGCATGTAAAAAAAAAAAAAACTTAAGAAGTTAGTGCCATCTCAATTCTACCCACTGCCAATGGAAAAAACATGGCAAATGAGTCTGAAAAGGCCAAGATTTTCCAAATCAAGAAAGTTTCTCCAGGCCTTTCCTTTTGTTTATTTTCTGTCTGGCTACATCAGACCATGACATACCTGGTACACATTATCTATAGCTGGTTTTACACACGCGTACCTGTACACACATTGCGTGGTCGGAAGGTAACAGAACTGTTCATTTAAAGATTCCTTAAATTTTTCAGATGTTAAAGATTCTCTCCCCTTTGAGAGCTCCCTAAAATATCTGGAAGTTTGTATGGATTACTAAACATCCCTAAATTAGTACCGTTGTTTTTAGGTGCCATCCATTCAGCTCCAACTCATAGCGACCCTATTTACAACAGAACGAAACACTGCCTGGTCCTGTACCATCTTCACAATCGTTACTATGCTTGACCCCATTGTTACAGCCGCTGTGTCAATCCATCTCATTGAGGGTCTTCCTCTTTTATGCTGACTCTCTACTTTACCAAGCATGATGCCCGTTTCCAGGAACTGGTCTTTCCTGACAACTTGTCCAAAGTACACGAGAGAAGTCTGTCCATCTCTCTTCTAAGGAGCATTCTGGCTGTAATTCTTCCAAGACAAACTTGTTCATTCTTTTGGCAGTCCATGGTATATGCCATATTCTTGGCCAACACCGTTCATTCTTCTTCGGTTTTCTTTATTCTTTGTCCAGGTTTCACATGCATGTGAGGCAATTGAAAATCCCCTGGCTTGAGTAAGGCGCACTTTAGTCCTCAGAGTGATATCTTTGCTTTTTTAACACTTTCAAGGTCTTTTGCAGCAGATTTGCCCAACATAAAACGTTGTTTGATTTCTTGACTGCTGCTTCCATGGGTGTCAATTGTCAATCCAAGTAAAATGAAATCCTTGACAACTTTAACCTTTTCTCTGTTATGTCATTAATATCACACTCAAATAAAAGTTTGCTGCAGATAATTAAAAAATGGTAGAAGCAGTACATTGAGAAACAGCTGCCAGAAATTCAAGCCAAATTCAGAAAAGGACATGGAATAAGGGCTATCATTCCTGAAGCAGACGGATGTTGGCTGAAAGCAGAGAGTACCAGAAAGATATTTACCTGTGTTTTATTGATTATGCAAAGGCATTCAACTGTGTGGATCATAGCAAATTATGGATAACATTGAGAAGAATGGGAATTCCAGAACACTTAATTGTGCTCATGAGGAACCTGTACATAGATCAAGAGGCAGTTGTTTGAACAGAACAAAGGGATACAACATGGCTTAAAATTAAGAAAGGTGCCTGTAAGGGTTGTATCCTTTCACTATACTTATTTAATCTGTATGATGAGCAAATAATCTGAGAAACTGGACTATATGAAGGAGAAGGCAGCATTAGGATTGGAGGAAGACTCATTAACAAACTGCGATATGCTTGCTGAAAGCAAAGAGGGCTTGAAGCACTTACTGATGAAGATCAAAGACCACAGCCTTCAGCATGGATTGCACCTCAACATAAAGAAAACAAAAATCTTCACAATATCATGATAGACAGAAAAAACATTGAGGTTGTCAAGGATTTCATTTTACTTGGATCCACGATCAACACCCATGGAAGCAGCAGTTGAGAAATCAAACAACGTATTGCATTGGGCTAATCTGCTGCAATAGACCTCTTTAATGTGTTCAAAAGCAAAGATGCCACTTTGAGAACTAAGGTGCACCTGACCCAAGCCATTGTGTTTTCAATTGCTTCGTATGCATGCAAAACCTGGGCAATGAATAAGGAAGACCAAAGAATTAATGTCTTTGACTCATGGCGTTGGCGAAGAATATTGAATATACCATGGACTGCCAGAAGAACAAACAAATCTGCCTTGGAAGAAGTACAATTAGAGTGCTCCTTAGAAGCGAGGATGGTGAGACTTCATCTCACTTATTTTGGACATCTTATCAGGAAAGGCTAATCCCTGGAGAAGGACATCATCATGGATCGAATTGTGTCCCCCAGAAATACGTGTCAACTTGGTTAGGCCATGACTCCCAGTATTGTGTGGTTGTCCTCCATTTTGTGATTTTCCTGTGTGTCATAAATCATAATCTCTGCCTGTGGTTAAACAGGATTAGGGTGGGATGTAACACCCTTTCTCATGTCACATGCCTGATCCAATGTAAAGGGAGTTTCCTTGGGGTGTGGCCTGCACCACCTTTTATCTTACGAGAGATAAAAGGAAAGGGAAGGAAGCAGAGAGTGGGGGACCCCATACCACCAAGAAAGCAGCGCCAGGAGCAGAGCTCATCCTTTGGACCTGGGATTCCTTCACAAAGAAGCTCCTAGTCCAGGGGAAGATTGATGAGAAGAACATTCCTACAGAGCCAACAGAGAAAGAAAACCTTCCTCTGGAGCTGACACCCTGAATTTGGACTTCTAGCCTACTAGACTGTGAGAAAATAAATTTCTCTTTGTTAAAGCCATTCACTTGTGGTGTTGCAGGGCAAGGCTTCCCAGCTCGGGACTAAGCCCTGCCTAGGTTCTTGCCTTCTACTGACCAAGAATGACCAGGAGAGGCTCAGAGGTCCCTCACAAACAAAGATTTATTAGCGACAGAAAGAGAGTAAATGCTCATGAGTGGGAAACAGAGAGGGACTAAGCAACACTATCCTCAGTTCCTCCTAACAATAGGGTAATGAATATTTAATAGATTTCTTTCAAGGGGCAGGTACTTCGCAGAATGGCAATGCATACTAAATTAGGCTGTGCCCGCATCTGAAATTCAAAATGGAACCCATAGCAAAGGTTCCTGGGACTGAGTGACAGGACTTATTATGGGTGTCATGTCTGCGCAGTCCCCCTGCTGCGTCGGTTTGGTTCCAGTCGCAGGTACTTGTATCACGTGGAGGTCATCTGAAAGTCACCTTGCAGATGTCTGCTCATGCTCCAGGGACCAGATTGGGCCAGTCTTTCTGAAAAACATCTTACAAGGAAGTACATTGTTTGCTCTTTCCTTATCGCACATTCCAGGATGGGTGTTTTATGTCATTAGCCAAGCATCTAATTTTTGTAAGTAAGTTGCAAGTTGCAGGTGTTGCAGCGTTCTTGGCTAGGGGCTCAGTCCCCTTTTCTTCCCTATTTCAGTGGTATTTCTGTTATAGCAGCACTAGATAACTAGGATAGACATCATGCCTGGTACAGTAGAGGGTCAGTGAAAAATAGGAAGACCCTCAGTGAGATGGATTGACAGAGTGACTGCAACAATAGGCTCAAACATAGCAATGATTGTGAGGATGGTGCAGAACTGGGCAACATTTCATCCTGTTGTACACAGGGTTGCTATGAGTAGGAACTGACTTGATGACACCTAACAACAACAATATAGTTTCATGTGACTTGACTTTATTTTTAAGAGTTCTTTTCTTGTTCAAATATGCTCTGGAAATATATCTTTTGTGTAGATTCCTGAAGAAAGTATTTTCAAAGTCACTTTTTCTCTTGGCCAATTCATCCCCAGGTGTCTAGATTGTAAAGATGTTATGTCAACTGTTGGTGGAGGGTTGGGAATAGTGTTCATAGCTTGTACCATGACACCTGTCTGGAATTGTGTCCTTCTGATAAAAGCAGAAAATAGATTTTTTTTTTGTTACTATCTGTAAAAAATGGTCTTAGAAATTTCTGCTCTTAAAAATATTAGTTAAGGAGGCAGAGCCAACACAGCACTATAGACAGAAGCACCATGCTGTCCCTCCACAGCAAAGACCTGAAAAACTAAGTAAAACAGAGACAGACATCAGTCCTGGAACCCTAATCATCAAAAGAAGAGACAAAGAACTCAGCCAAGCACTGAATGGAATAAGAAACTGACAAAGAACAGAGAGCCAGGAGAGATACCTGCAGAGGTCCCCCACCAGCTAACGCAGCACTGATTCACCATCTTGGACTCCTGTCTGAGATCAGTTGACAGGGAGTATGGGAAAGCTGCTTCATGGAGCTCCCAACGGGAGACAGAGCACCCAATAACCAGTGATATACACTTTCCCACCCTCCATTCTTCTCCCCCCTACTCTACCTCCACCACTTCCTGCCAGCCACAGTCTCTTGCCCAAGAGGCACCGGCTCCAGCCCTGTGCCACTTGAATTTGGTCTGTCCACATTGGCCAGCTCCATCAGTGCCATTTGTTTGTTGCTGCTGTTGCTTTTTTCGGCTTCTTTTGGTTTCCTTCTCGCCTCTTACCATCCCCCTGCTTTTCTCTCCAACACCTGGCTCCATATGCCAGCTTTGCTTTTTCTTGAAAGGCTATGAAACTCTGCTCAGCTGGGGAACTGCTTCCCCAGACTGCACCACAATCCCGGTGGGATTCCTGGGGCTTTTCGTTTGTTTGTTCGTTTGTTTTGTGTTTTGTTCATTTGTTTTCTGTTTCTTCTCGAGGCCCAAGAGCTCCTTCTAGCTGAGCTGTACTGTGTGGCCTGGGAACCACTTCCCTGGTCTTGCAGCCTCATCGGTGGGATCCCTGGGGTCATTTCCTTTTCTTTCTTTCTTTTTTTTTTAAATTGCTTTGTTCTGTTTTGTTTTGTTTGTTTGTTTTCTTTTTCTTTTTGTGGCTTGGGAGACCCTTCTAGCCAGGCCGTACTGCATGGCCTGGGAACCACTTCCCTGGTCTTCGAAGCTGCGCTGGTTGGATCCCTGGGGGTTTTCTTTCTTTTTCTTTTGTTTTTATTCTAATTTTGTTTATTTTATTATTTTCTCTTTTTCTTTTTTTTTCTTTTTGTTTTTATCCATTTCTTGGTTTCTCATCTCTCCATTCCAAAGGCAAGCCCCCTTAGCACTCTTTTGTTTGTTTGTTTTGCTTCCTGTTTCTCTCTCCTCTCTTTTCTTTCCCATACCCATCTTCAGCTCCACACATCACAAACTCACCCCTGCTTCCTGCCTACCTGCACAATGCACTGAACATCACACCCCCAAGCAGCACATGTACAGCCTACTGGAACCTTCCCTGCACTGATGCCTGGCCAGCCCTGATGGCCCCAGTATGTGCCACAAACAACCCCCCCCAGGCCCCCCCTCCAGCTGGACCTGCCCTGCTGCACCATAGCTGACTGGCTGGCCCTGCCCATCGGACAAGGAGGTGAAAAGTATCATGACCACAGATGAGGAAACAACAAAGAACACACAGCCCACCTACTCAGACATAACAAAATAAAACAAAAAAGCAGGACAAAACAAATAAATCTACAATCAATAAATGAAGAAAATAACTACTGAATTTCCTGAAGACAGCACACATTATTAAAACATATTTTAAAAAGCAGAATAGTATGGTTCCAGTAGGGATCCAAAATAAAACACTAGACAACCTTCCAGAGAAGAGAAGGCACTAGAACTACCTGACAGGGAATTCAAATCTCTAATATCAAGAGCTGTCCAAAAGTTGAAGCAAAAAGCAGGCAAAAATGAGGAAAAATAAATAAATTCATGGAAAAGACAGACAAAAAAATGGAAGAATTCAGAAAAATAATACAGGAAAAGAATGCCAAAATAAATTTACAACTAGAACTCCAAAAGGTAAACAACAAGATTTCAGAAATGGACAGTGTCATAGAAGGGCTGAGGAGCAAGTTTGAAACAATGGAAGACAGGATCAGCAAAATAGAAGACAAATACTTGGATACAAATTTGTTTGAGGAAAAATCAGAAAAAAGAATGAAGAAACCCTGAGAATGACGTGGGATACAATCAAAAGCAAAAAATTTGCAAGCGATCGGAGTTTTAGAATGGGGGAGAAAACGGAAAACACAGAGAAGATCATTGAAGAATTGCTGAGGGAAAACTTCCCTAATATCATAAAAGAGGAAAAGCTGACCATCCAAGAAGCTCACTGAACCCAGTACAGGATAGACCCCAAAAGAAAATCACCAAGGCATATCATAATCACATTCACTAAAACCAAAGACAAAGAAAGAATCCTAAGAGCAACTTGAGAAAAATGAAGAGTCACATGCAGAGGAGAAACAATAAAACTTAACTCTGATTATTTGGCAGAAACCATGCAGGCAAGAAGGCAATGGGAAGACATATATAAAACCTTGAAAGAAAAAAATTGCAGGCCAAGAATACTATATTCTGCAAAGCTCTCATTCAAATATGACAGTGAAATTCGGACATTTCCAGATAAACAGAAATTAAGGGAATATGTAAAAACCAAACCAAGCTTACAAGAATTATTTAAAGGAGTCCTTCAGTCAGAGATCAAATGACATCAGACCACAGTGTGAATCTAGGACATAAGATCATACCAGCCAGATACCAACCTAGGAAACGAACTCTCAAGGACTATCCAAAGCCAAAAGAATTACAACAGGGAACCAGAGAGGTTAATCTGTAAATGACAACAATGTCAGAAAATAAAAGAAGGAATAAATGATGTAGGTATAGAGCTTTCTAATGGAGAGGAAGGCAAAGCGATACCAAGTAATAATAGACTGGTTCAAAGCTAGGAAGATAAGGGTAAATTTCAAGGTAGCCACAAAGAAAGTTAACAAACCTACTCATCAAAATAAAGAAGAAAAACATAAAGTCTCAGTAAAAACAAGATCTACAAAAAGAAATTAAAAAAAACCCACAAACAAAAGGAATTCAGCACAGGAGAACAAAGAAAACATCAGCACCACAAAAAAAGCACTACAAAATGACAGTAATAAACTCACATCTGTCAATAATTACACTCAATGTAAATGGCCTAAATGCATCCATAAAGAGTGACAGAATGGATAAAAAAAAAAAAACAGGATCCATCAATATGCTGTCTACAAGAGACAAAACTTAGAAACAAAGACGTAAATTTATTAAAAATCAAAGAATGGAAAAAATATATATCAAGCAAACAGCTAGCAAAAAAGAACAGGAGTGACAACACTAATCTCAGATAAAATAGACTTTAAAAGAAAATCCTCCATAAAAGACAAAGAAGGGTACCATATAATGATTAAAGGGACAATCCAGCATGAAGACATAACCATAATAAGCATCTACACACTTGATGACAGGGCTCCAAAATACATAAAAGAAACTCTAACAGCAATGAAAAGAGAAATGGACAGTTCCACAAAATAGTAGGAGACTTCAACACGCTACTCTAGGTAAAGGACGAAACATCTAGAAGGAAACTCAACAAAAATACAGAAGAGCTAAAGGGCACAATCACCAACTTGACCTCATAGACATATATAGAACACTCAACCCAACAGCTGCAAAGTACTCATTCTTTTCCAACATACATGGAATGTTCTCCAGAATAGACCACATTTTAGGCCACAGAGAAACCCTCAACAAAATAAAGGATCAACATAATCAATGAACCACTGGCCAAACTGACAAAAGAAAAACAGGACAGGACACAAATAACCCAAATAAGAAATGAAATGGGGGACATTACAACAGACCAACTGAAACAAAAAGAATCATAAACAGTATTATGAAAAACTATACTCCAACAAATTTGAAAACCTAGAGGAAATGGACAAATTTCTAGAAACACACTACCTACCCTAAATAACGTAAAATGATGTTGAAAATCTGAACAGACCCATAACAAGAGAAGAGAATGAAAATGTATTAAAAGAATTCCAAAGAAAAAAAATCCCTGGTCCAGATGGCTTCACTGGAGAATTCTACCAAACATTCAGAGAAGAACTTACACCAGCACTACTCAAACTATTTCAGAACATAGAAAAGTAAGCAGTACTTCCAAATTCATTCTATGAAGCCAGCATAATCCTGGTACCAAAACCAGGCAAAGGCACCACAAATTCTCAAAAAAAAATTCTAGCTGATACACTTCAGCATCTTATCAAAAAAAAATACACCATGACCAAGTAGGATTCACACCAGGTGTGCAAGGATGGTTCAACATTAGAAAATCAATCAGTGTAATCCACCACATAAATAAAAGGAAAGAAAAGAATCACATGATCATCTCAACCAACACAGGAAAGGCATTCAGCAAAGTCCAACACACATTCCTGATAAAAACTCTCGATAAAATAGGTACAGAAGGGAAATTTCTCAACATAATAAAGGGCATATGTGCAAAACTAATGGCCAACATCATTCTTAATGGTGAGAGGCTGAAAACATTCCCCTTAAGAACAGGAATAAGACAAGGATGCCCTTTATCACCGCTCCTATTTAACATTGTGCTGGAAGTTCTGGCTAGTACAATAAGGCAAGAAAAACAAATAAAGGCATCCAAATTGGTAATGAAAAAGGTAAACTGTCCCTATTTGTGGATGATATGGTACTATACATAGAAAACACAAAAGACTCCATGAGAAAACTACTGGAACTAATAGAAAGATTCAGCAGATTAGCAGAATACAAGATAAACATACAAAAATCAGATTACTATACACCAATAAAGAGAACGATGAAAAGGAAATCAGGAAAACAATACCATTTATAATATCCCCTAAAAAAATATATCTAACCAAAGATGTAAAAGACCTGTACAAAGAAAACTACAAAACACTACTGCAGGAAACCAAAAGAGATCTACACAAATGGGAAAACATAACATGCTCATGGATAGGTAGACTCAACATTGTGAGAATGACAATTCTACCAAAGCAATTTACAAATACAATGCAATTCTGATCCAAATACCAACAACATTCTTTAAAGAGATGGAAAAAGTAAACATTAACTTTATACAGAAAGAGAAGAAGTCCCAGATAAGTAAAGCACTGCTGAAGAAGAATAAAGTAGTAGGACCCACACTACCTGACCTCAGAACCTACTCTACAGCTACAGTAGTCACAACAGCCTGGTACTGGTACAATGAGAGATACATTGACCAATGGGACAGAATTGAGAACCCAGATGTAAATCCATCCACCTATCGTCACCTGATCTTTGACAAGGGCCGAAAGTACATCAAATGGGGAAAAGGCAGTCTTTTTTAACAAATGGTGCTGGCAAAACTGGATGTCCATCTGCCAAAAAAATGTAACAGGACCCATACCTCACACCATACACAAAAACGAATTTGAAATGGGTCAAAGATGTAAATATAAAGCCAAAAACTATGAAGTTCATAGAAGAAAAAAATGGAACCAACACTAGAAAAAAAAAAAAATTTATACAGCATTAACAGGATACAGACCATAATCAACAACACACAAACTCCAGAAGATAAGCTAGATAACTGGGATCTTCTGAAAATTAAACACTTATGCTCATCAAAAGACTTCACCAAAAGAGTAAAAAGAGAACCTACAGACTGGGAAAGAGGAAGACCCTCAACAAGGTGGATTGACACAGTGGCTGCAACAATGGGCTCAAGCATAACAAGGATTATAAGGATGGCACAGGACCTGGCAGTGTTTCGTTCTGTTGTGCATAGGGTCCCAATGAGTAGGAACTGACTCAACGGCACCTAACAACAACAACAATGGACTGGGAAAAAATTGGGGGCTATTACAAATCAGACAAAGGTCTAATCTCGAAAACCTACAGGAAAATTGCAACACCTCTATAACAAAAAGACAAATAATCCAGTTAAAAAATAGGCGAAGGAAATGACCAAACACTTCACCAAAGAAGACATTAAAGCATCCAACAGACACATAAGGAAATGCTCTCAATCACTACCCGCTGCCATCGAGTCAATTCCGACTCATAGTGACCCTATAGGACAGAGTAGAACTGCCATAGAGTTTCCAAGGAGTACCTGGTGGACTTGAACTGTGGACCTTTTGGTTGGCAGCTGTAGCTCTTAACCACTAGCCATCAGGGTTTCCCCTAGCCATTAGGGAAATACAAATCAAAACCACAATGAGATACCGTCTCACCCCAGCATTACTGGCATGAATGAAAAAAAACAGGAAGTAACAAATGTTGCAGAGGCTGCAGGGAGGTCAGAACTCTTAGGCACTGCTGGTGGGAATGCAAAATGATACAACCATTTTGGAAAATGATATGGTGCTTCCTTAGAAAGCTAGAAATAGAAATACCATGTGATCCAGCAATCCCACTCCTAGGAATACTTCCTAGAGGAAAAAGAGCCGTCACATGAATAAACATATGCATACCTGGGTTCATTGCCGCATTGTTCACAATAGCAAAAAGATGGGAACAACATAGATGCCCATCAACAGATGAGTGGTTCAACAAACTATGGTACATACGTACAATGGAGTATTCACAACGATAAAGAGCAATGATGAATCTGTGAAGCACCTCATAACAGGGATGAATCTGGAGGGCATTATGCTGAGTGAAGTAAGTCAATCAAGAAAGGGCAGATACTGTAGGAGATCACTACTATAAAAACTCATGAAAAAAGGTTACACACAAAAAGAAACAATTTTTGATGGTTACGAGGAAGGGGAGGGTTGGGGATGGAAAAACACTAAATAGACAATAGATAAGTGGCAATTTTATTGAAGGGAAAAACAGTACACAATACTGGGGAAGCCAGCACAACTTGTACAAGGCAACGTCATGGAAGCTCCATGAACACATTCAAATTCCTTGAGGGACTGAATTGCTGGGCTGAGGACTGTGGGGACCATGGTCTCTGGGCACATCTAACTCAATTTGTATAACATAGTTCATAAAGAAAATGTTCTACATCTTACTTTGGTGAGTAGCATCTGAGGTCTTAAAAGCCTGTGATGGAAGGTCAGCTCAAATGGACAGGACCAAAAGCAAAGAAGTTTCCAGGATAAACTGAATGCTTCAAAGGTCAGTGGAGCAAGGGCTGGGGTTTGGGGACTATGGCTTAAGGGGACTTCTAAGTCAATTGGCAAAATAATACTATTATGAAAACATTCTGCATCCCACTTTGAAATGTGGTGTGTGGGGTCTTAAATGCTAACAAGCAGCCATCTAAGATGCATCAACTGGTCTCAACCCATCTGGATCAAAGGAGAATGAAGAACACCAAGGTCACACGACAACTATGAGCCCAAGAGACAGAAAGGGCCACATGAACCAGAGACTTACATCATCCTGAGACCAGAAGAACTAGATGGTGCCCGGCCACAACCGATGACTGCCCCGACAGGGAGCACAAGAGAGAACCCCTGAGGGAGCAGGAGATCAGTGGAATGCAGACCCCAAATTCTCATAAGAAGACCAGACTTAATGGTCTGACTGAGACTAGAGGAATCCCGGCAGTCATGGTCCCCAAACCTTCTGTTGGCCCAGGATAGGAACCATTCCCGAAGACAACTCCTCAGACATGGAAGGGACTGGACAATGGGTTGGAGAGAGACACTGATGAAGAGTGAACTACTTTTATCAGGTGGACACTTGAGACTGTGTTGGCATCTCCTATCTGGAGGGGAGATAGGAGGGTAGAGAGGGTTCGAAACTGGCAAAGCGGTCACGAAAGGAGAGACTGGAAGGGCTGACTCATTAGGGGGAGAGTAAGTGGGAGTATGGAATCAGGTGTATATAAGCTTATATGTGACAGACTGACTTGATTTGTAAACGTTCACTTAAAGCTCAATAAAAATTATTTAAAAAAAAAATCCTGTGAGCGGCCATCTAAGATATTCCACTGGTCTCACCCCTTTGGGAGCAAGGGAGAATGAGGAAAACTAAAGATACAAGGGAAAGATTAGTCCAAATGACTAAGGGACCACATCTACCACATTCTCCACTAGACTGAGTCCAATCCAGCTAGATGGTGCTCGGTTACCACCACTGACTACGCTGACAGAGATCACCATAGGGGTCCTGGACAGAGCTGGAGAAAAATATAGAACAAAATTCTAACTTACAAAAAAAGACCAGACTTACTGGCCTGACAGAGACTGGAGAGACCCCGAGAATATGGCCCTGGACACCGTTTTCGCTCAGTAATGAAGTCACTCCCGAGGTTCCTCTTTCAGCCAAAAATTAGACATACCCATAAAACAAAACGAGACCAAAGGGGCACACCACCCCAGGGGCAAGGACTAGAAGGCAGGAGGGGACAGGAAAGCTGGTAATGGGGAACCCAAGATGGAGAAGGGAGGGTGTTGACTGTTGTGAGGTTGTTAACCAATGTAATAAAACAGTATGTGCACTGTTTAATGAGAAACTAGTTCGTTTCCATAAACCTTCATCTAAAGTACAACTTTAAAAAAATTAGATAAAACGATTGTCAACATTAAAAACTTAGAATCTTAATCTCATACCATTGTCCTGTTCACTCTCTTATTCTTCATCTGTTTATAATATATTATGTGTAGATGGATAGATAGCAGATAGCTGGATAGCTAAATAGAAATGGATCGTCCTCATTGCTAGGTGGTAACCCCCTTGAGAGCAAGAACCTAGTCTTAGAGGTCTTTGTAAAACTCACCATGTCTTGGATATTTGCTACACGCTTTGTGTGTACCCAATAAACTCCTGCTGATTGGTTAGCTGGTTGACTGTCTGGTACCAGAGTTATGTTCCCCACCAAAGAAAGGTGCCTCTGAGCGGTGATCTCAGGGAAGCAGCAGTGCTAGCTGAAAGAGCCAAGCTTCATATCTCCACAAAGAAATCTGCTCCTGGAAAACTTGAATTTAAATATATATATATATATATTTTTTTTTTTTTTTTTTTTGCTTATTCTACTCTCACTGTAATAAGTAAGCATTGGCAAAATATTCTTGGAAACATTATAAAATCACCTAGATAGTAGAGTGAAAAGTTTTATAGAAACAGCTAGGAGGACTAAAAAAACTGTTGTCATTTAGTAGATTCCGACTCATGGACACCCATGTCTTTCATAGTGGAGCTATGCTCCATACGTTTTTCAATGGCTGCAACATTTTGGAAGTCAATCACCAGGCTTTTCTTCTGAGTTGCCTCTGGGTAGATTTGAACTGCCAACTTTTCAGTTAGTAGCTGAGTATTTAACAGTTTGTACCACTCAAGGACTCCGCTAGGAGGATACCAAAAACAAACAAAAAAACAAATCCCTTGCCATCGAGTCAATTTCGATTCATAGTGACCCTGCACGACAGAGTAGAGCTGCCCCATTGGGTTTCCAAGGAGTGGCTGGTGGATTCAAGCTGCCGACCTTTTGGTTAGCAGTCAACTGCTTAACCACTGTGCCACCAGGGCTTCTTAAGAGGATAGGTAGCTAGATATTTACACCCTTAGTTCCAAATTCCATCCAAGACAGTGGCAACTTCCTATATGACTTCTAGCAAATGTGTCATGCATATTAATGAGGCAAAGGATCTGAAGATTTCCACTGCTTGATAGTTATCCTGGGATCCTCCTGGGATGCATATGGCAAGGTTCCATCAAGGCCGCACTTATCTTACTTTTCATTCTTTGCCCTAGCATTATTATTGTATTATGTATTTTGATTTCAGTGAGGTGAGGTCAGCTAGAAAAAGAAACCAGGATATCATACATTTAACTGATTATAATTTTAAGGGACTTTGCAACGATTATTTCTTTGCAAAGGAAAAATAATTCTGTGAATAGGTAAGGATGATGTGGCATGGAGAAGTTAAGTCTTTTTTGGCTCATTCAGCTTTACCAATTCTATGCTTCCCTCATCGCGGACTTTAAATCTTACTACCTTCTCGAAGATGTCTCTGATTAACCTATCATCTTATAAAATCTAATTTTTGTGTAATAATCAAGAATATGGAATTTGCCATCAAATATACCTGTCTGAGTCAAGTCCTGAGTCGACCACATATAGTTTTGAGACTTTGCACAAATTATTCAATCTTTCTCAGTCTCAGTTTCCTTATCTGTAACAATGAATAAAAATAACCCCTTGCTTGCTTTGAGAATTAAATGAACAGTACTTAGCATAATAATTGGTATGTAACACATATTTAATAAATGTTAGTTATTTTATTAATAATAATAATTTGTATCACTGTTTTTCAACCTATTTAAACTACATTATAAGCTGGAAACTTTCTATACCAGGGATTGCAAACTGGTGAACTGCATGTCATATTGTATTTAGCCAACACAGTGTTTTAAAATGTCTGAGTTTGATTCGTGCGTTTAGGCCTGGCAGTCACTCTTCATCGAGCCGTAGACCCCTACTGTCACTTTTTGTTGCTTCACACATTTTCATTAGTTGCCTGATCCATGAAGGCATTTGAGTTTGTCACAACTGATCTAAACTTTTGATTTTGTATCATAGAAGTGTGAAAAAAGAGGAAGGAAGAAAGCAAAGAAAATCTTGGCCGATCTTCAATGGCTGTCATCAAGAAGAGAACAGGGAGGCAGAAGATGGAAAAAACCTCTTCACTGATCTACGCCCCAAACCAAATCAAACCAAACCCATTGCTGTCGAGTAAATTCCAACTCACAGTAACCATACAGGACAGGGTAGAACTGCCCCACAGGGTCTCCAAGGAGTGGCTGGTGGATTCCAACTGCCCACCTTTTAGTTAGCAGTCAACCTCCTGACCACTATGCCACTGGGGCTCCAATCTACGCCCCAGGATTCGGGAATTCCTCTCTGTTCTACTCATTAAGCACTTAACCATAGGCTGGCTTTCGTTATTATCTATTTACTCATGTGTATATGTTTTATCATCAAAAGAAAACTGCAATTTACACGAGGACAGGGATCATGTTATATACATTTTTTTTCCTTGAACACTTAGCACAGTTCTTTTCCATAGTAACATTTCAATAAATACTTTCTTAAAATAACGCTGTTTTTGTTAGGTGCCATTGAGTTGACTCTGACTCATGGCAACCTCCTGTGTTGCAGGGTAGAACTGCTCCATAGGGTTTTCTAGGCTGTGGTCTTTATGGAAGCAGATCGCTAGGCCTTTTCATCTGCAGAACTACTGGGTGGGTTCAAACTGCCAACTTTTATGTTAGCAGTCAAGCTCAAACCGTTTTCACCACCTGTTGTTGCTGTGTGCCATCAAGTCGATTTGACTCATAGTGACACTATGTGACAGAGTAGAGCTACCATATAAGGTTTTTTCTTGGCTGTAATCTTTACAGAAACAGATCACCAGGTCTTTCTTCCACAGCGCCGCTGGGTGGGTTCAAACCGCCAACCTTTCACTTAGCAGCCACTGAGCACTTACTCTATACAAGGCACTGTACTAAAGGTTTTGTTGCATTCTTCTCTTTTAATCTTCATAATAACCAAATGAGACAGGCACTATTATTAGACTTATTTATTGTTAGATGAGGAAACTAAAACTTAAAAGGGTTTTGAAACTTGCCCAAGATCACACAGCTAGTAAAAGCTGAGATTGAAATCCCGGTCTGTCAGACCCCAGAGATCTTTCTTTTTACCACTTTGGATATTGTCTCCTAAATAAATAAACCAACACACATTTCTTGATTCATTAGATGCTGAATAGCTGGACATAAATGACTTTATTCAAGCTTACTTATAATTTCTAGGCAGCTTAACAGTAACTAAATATTTATTGACTTGGATGTTGGAATTTGAGTTTTATTCATTCAGCAGAAAAGTTTTGCAAGGCCAGTGTCCTGAGGATATATGAATGAAGCAATGTAATGGAACAAATACTTATAGAACAGCATAATGAGGGCTTTAAGCACCGTTTGAAAAAATGCTGTGGAAAGATAGAAGGCAAGCTTACTTTAAATAGGTTAACCATATACTCTCACATTTCCGGAATTCCTGCTATGTGCCCCCCAAAAAACCCAAAATCAAACCCAGTGCCGTTGAGTCCATTCAGATTCATAGAGACCCCATAGGACAGAGTAGAACTATCCCCATAGAGTTTCCAAGGATCGCCCGGTGGATTTGAACTGCTGACCCTTTGGTTAGCAGCCATAGCACTTAACCACTACGCCATCAGGTTTTCCTGCTGTGCGCCCAGCACTGTGCTAAATAATTTTAAAATGTTTATTTGTTCCACAAAGGAGCCCTAGTGGCATAAAGGTTAAGCGCATAGCCACTAACTGAAAGATTGGCATTTTGAACTTACCCTGAGGCTCTGCCAGAGAAAGACCTGGCAACCTGCTTTCATAAAGAGTGCAGCCTAGAAAACTCTACAAGGTAGAGTCACTGAGTGGAAAATTGACTCCACGGCACCTAACAACAAAAACAACATTTGTTCTACCCTTGAAAGCACTCCGTGAAGTAGGCTTTAATATCCATATTTACAAATGAGTATACTGAGGCCTGGAGTTATTAACTATTCTGGCCAAGGTCACACAGCTAATCGGTGGCAGAGCAGAGATTTTACCTCAGGTCTGCAAGATGCCGAGGTTCATGGTTGTTCCAGGTCATCACACTGTTATAAGCTAAGTTTTCTTCTGGTCCTTTGCACTAACCAGTGAAAGCAGTGTGTAGAAACTTAAGATGTGTGAACCAGCAGGGTCATGTGGCTGAGTCATTGTCTAACCTAGAAAAAAAAAACCTAGGGAACAGATTATTTAGATATTTTGCTTCTCATTTTTTTCCCTTGGCTGTAGTTGGTAACCACCATTGTTCTTATAAACTGACACCAGTTAGTCCCTGTTTTTGTGCTTAATGATCTTGTTCTACAATGGTTTCATGTTTATTTGCCTTACATCTTTTTTTTTTTTTTAAGTAAATTTCTTGCAAGCATGGTCTTTTGGTTTTCTGCATTTCCCCCAAACCTATTATATCAAACAAGAGAGTCCTGTCAGTTGGTTGTTGGATTTGCCATTCTCATGATGAAGGTTCTATATCTAAGGCAAAGCATGACTAATGACATCTATAGCCTATTTTTTTTTATAGCCTATTTTAGGAAAAGGGAAAAATCAGGCAAATGTGGAACGTTCTTAGTGGATACTAGGAGAAGCTTTGGGACTGCCCTCCAGCAGGATGAAGTCGGTAACCTCCACATCTAACTGGGGAAATGCAGAAGAGGGCCCAGGACTACAGTATCAATGGAGAGAGAAAACGGGCTATTACTGCAGGGGGACATTTTGGCAGCATGGGATCAAAGTCTTTAATACATGCCTACCTTTGGGCCCAGAGGTTTCATTTCTAGGAATCTATTCTAAAGAAAAACTTAGAGTGGTCCCCTGGGTAGTGGAAACATTTAAAGTGCTTGGCTGCTAACCAAAAGGTTGGTAGTTCAAATCCACCCAGAGGTGCTGTGGAAAAAAGGCCTGGTGATCTACTCCCCAAAAAATCAGCCACTGAAAACCCTATGGAGCACAGTTCTACTCTGACACACATGGGGTCACCAGGAGCTGGAATCAACTTGCCAGCAGCTGGTGGTAATGTGGTAGAATAACAAAAAAGAAAAAAAAACGTTTAACAGTTGGACCATGGAAAACTGTCTTAATAAATTATGATTTGTCTATATAATGAAATGCTACATTAGAAACTTCGTGTTGTAGAAAAATATTCAATGTCATGGAAAAATGTTCTTCATATATTTTAATCTTTTTATAAATGGAATGTCTCAAAGTAGAAAGATTGTTATAACAAACCCATCACCCAGCTGCAACAATGATTTACTACCGTCAGTCTTACTTCATCTACAATCCCATTTCTTTCCCTCCTCCTCCTCCCCCCCCGCCACACTGAAGCAAATCCCAGAGCTCTTATCATTGTATTCGTAAATATTTCAACATGCACATCTAAAAAATAAGGCTCTTTTAACAGACAAAACCACAATACCATTAGCACATCTAAACAATTAACAATAATACCTTAATATCATTAACCATTTAGTCAGTGTTTAAATTTCTTCAATTGTCTCATAATGTTTTGCTTTTTTTTTTTTAAATTTATTTTTAAGTTGTTTTGTTCAAATTAAGATCCAAACTCTGCCCATAATTTGCATTCGGTTGGTAGGTCTCTTAAGTTTCTCATAGTTTTTAGGTTCTACTTCCCCCACCCCTTTTGTTTTCTGTTTCTGTTGCAATTACTTGTTGATGAACCCAGGTGATTTGTCCTGTAGAGTTCCTCACTTCCTGGGTTTTGCTAACCACATCCGGCTGGTACTTTAAACATGTTTCTGGAGGCCCTGTATTTCCTTGACTTGATATTTGACATTGGGCAAAAATACTTTATGTGTGGTATTGTCCTCTTCCATCTGAGAAGACATAATCCAGTTACAGTAAAATCTGGGCCAGCCGGAACCTTGTATGGCAGAAACCTGTCAGAGAAGAAAAACGCAATATTTTCCACTAAAATGAGCCATAGAAAAATGATAAGACTGCACCCTG
The DNA here is from genome assembly GCF_030014295.1 of Loxodonta africana. Taxonomy (NCBI): domain Eukaryota; kingdom Metazoa; phylum Chordata; class Mammalia; order Proboscidea; family Elephantidae; genus Loxodonta; species Loxodonta africana. Next base: position 64,146,493 of record NC_087358.1, read on the forward strand.
TCAAAGGCAGAAAACTGGCAAGATCCAGAGCAACAAGACAGTCCCATGGAGTGCCGGCTCTTACAGGTGTCTCACCAGCTGCCAACAAGCTGCCTCTTACTCCTGGTGACCCCATGTGTGTCAGAGTAGAACTATGCTCCACAGGGTTTTCAGTGGCTGATTTTTTGGAAGTAGATTATCAGGCCTTTCCTTTGAGGCTCCTTTGGGTGGACTTGAACCTCTAGCCTTTCATTTAGCAGCGGAGCATGTTAGCCGTTTGCACCACTCAGGGGCTCCTATATATATTCTTAAGTGGGGAGAAAAAACATATTACAAACAGTAATTTTTAGAAGTACATAATAAGAATGGCTACCATTTTTGGAATACATTCTGTACCAGGCACTGTACTAAGCACTTCACATTTATTTTATTACTTGATCCTTACAATAGCCTTGTAAGGTCGGTATCACTATTGTCATTTATAGGTGAGGAGACGAATTCAGAAAGATTCAGACACCAACCTCAGGACCCACAGCAAGTAAGTTGAAGAACTGAGATTCAAAGGTAGCTGTCTAACTTGGGCCATCTGCCTGCAAACCCTGGACATACAATCATGGAGGGTTTGGATGATATCAACTACAGCTGGAAAAAAATTACCAAGCCCAATCCAGAGAAGGAAACCCTGGTGGGGTAGTGGTTAAGAGCTACGGCTGCTAACCAAAAGGTGGCAGTTCAAATCCACAGGCACTTCTTGGAAACTCTTTGGGGCTGTTCTACTCTGTCCTATAAGGTGGCTATGAGTTGGAATCAACTCTATGGCAACGGGTTAATCCAGAGAAGAATGCAGACAAGGAAGAGAGAGTTCTCTCAGTGAGAAAAATAAGGAGCACGTTGCTGGGGACCTGCCATCTGTGGCCCCAACGCCAGTTTTCAGAGTTTGCTCTGCAGTTGCTACCAGCTGTCTGGTGGTGGCTGTTAGAATGACCTTAACAGTGTTTCCTCTTTGATCAACATGGAAAACCACTATGGCATTGCCTTTCACAGGCCTCCTCTCTCTCCCTCCCTCCCGGTACCCTACCCTTCATGGTCACTTTCATAGCTGTTTCATTTTATTTTTATTTACTTTGGATCAGATTTCTTTTTCACTTCAGAATTAAGAAGCAATGCGTGGGAGGTAATACAGTTAGAGGTTAAAAGTACAGGCTTTGGTGATAAGACAGACTGGGGCTGGAGTCCCTGCCCTGCACCTTTAACTGGGTGACTTTGGATGAGCACTTTATCTTTTCTGGCCCTCAGTTTCCTGGTCTTTAAAATGGCATTAATTATAGGGCCTACCTCAAAGGGTGGATATAAAGACTAAATGAAGTAATACATGTAAAGCACACCTCACAGGGCCTAGAATTTAATTAGGTAGCTTTGAAATGTTAGCTTGAAAGAAAAAAAGGGGTGGGGGGCAACTAACAACAACAACAGGGAGAAGGTGTAGATGTCACTTTGATGACTGAAGCTTGCCTGACCAAAGCCATGGTCTTCAATTGCCTCATATGCTGGAAAGCTGGACAATGAAAAAGGAAGACAGAAGAAGAAACGATCCATTCAAACTGTGGTGTTAGTAAAGAATATTGAATATACTGTGGATTGCCAGAAGAATGAACAAATCAGTCTTAGAAGAAATGCAGCCAGAATGTTCCTTAGAAGCAAGGATGGTGAAACTTTGACTCACTTACTTACTTTGGACAAATCATCAGGAAAGACCAACCACTAAAAATGGACATCATGTTTGGTAAAGTAGAGGGTCAGTGAAAACAAGGAAATCCTCCATGTGATAAACTGATTCAGTGGCTGCAACAAAGAACTCAAACATATCCATTATCGTGAAGATGGCGAAGAACCAAGCAGTGTTTTGTTCTGTCGTACATAAAGTCACCATGAGCCTGAGCTGACTTGACAGCAACTCACAACACAACAGGGAGAAGCTGTGAGAAGCTGTGGATGTCAATACTCTGGGGGTGGAAGCTACCATCTAGAAGCAGGTCAGATGATTGTGAGTGACTTTGTCACCAGTAGTACTTGACCAGAAAGTCTCAGGCGCCCTTGCCTTCCCCACACTGGCCCCCAGATCTCATTTACTGCTTTTTCCAGTGACTGTTTACCTCTCTTATCACTCAATCGGCTCTGAACAAATGAAGCTGACTTTGGAAGTTATAATCTGGGCACAGTTAACTAAATAGCAGTGGATCTATGAAAGAAACCCTCAAGCCAGTTTCCTCTTATTTCCTCCTGAAATTTCCAGCTATTAGATTTGACCAGCAATGGGAAGTTCCATGTCTGGCAAGTATATAAAGCTTTATCTTATTATGTCAGACTTTGTTGGGGTTAAGGAACCCTGGTGGCACAGTGGTTAACTGCTTGGTTGCTAACTGAAAGGTCTGCCGTTCTAACCCACTAGCTTCTCCGTGGGAGAAAGATGTGGCAGTCTGCTTCCACAAAGTTACAGCCTTGGAAACCCTATGGGGCCGTTCTACAGTGTCCTACAGGGTCTCTATGAGTTGGAATTGACTCGACAGCAACGGATTTATGTTTGGGTTATCTCCCCCAGTCCCTAGTGGAAAAAAAAGTGCATTATATTTTGGACAAGCCAGCTGTGGTGATAACTTTGTTGATGATATCCAGGGTGGTGTAGTCGGGGTGAATCTAACATTGATCTTCTCTCCATTACCTGGACCATTATGCTGACTCATATCAGGGCAGACCAACTTCTTAAAACTCAACTTGCTCTTCTACTTGTTTGCCTGGTCACCCTGGATCAGTGCCAGCATGAGTTTGTCTTCAGTCTTCTTCATGGTGGACTCCATGGTTGGAGAAGCATGAGGCTGTCCAGGCAATCAAACAAGGATGGTCCTCCACATGTGATGTAATGGGCTCTTGGGCTGTGGGGTGGCCTTGAGATCATCTTTCTGTGGGCATGGACATTTTCAGTATGACTTTCTTGGTTTGTGGAGCCCTAGTGGTGCAGTGGTTAAAAGCTTGGCTGCTAACCAAAAGGTCGGCAGTTTGAGTCCACCAGCTGTTCCTTGGCAACCCTATGGGGCCATACTACTCTGTCCTATAGCGTTGGTATGAGTCAGAATCGACTCGACAGCAATGAGTTTGGGTTTGGTTTTTTCTTTTCTTGCAAGGCCTTTACTGTGGTGGCGTAGGGCGCGAGGTGGAGGTGGTGTGATAAGAGAAGCTACAGCTTTCTTCTCCATTTTCTCTGCTTTTTGATGAGAATGGTCTAAAGTTAAGTTTGAAGTAACCGACTCCAGAAACAGAACATGCTATTTTAAAGCACTCATCAGATGCCGCAGAGTGCCACCAAAATCCAGCGTGCCTGGTATCCTTTGCTGTCCATAGCTTGGGGAGTCCAAGTAAGACTTAAAAGGGCCATAGGTAGTTTTCCTCCCTATGTTCTGCCTTTATTTCATGTTCTGCCTTTATTTCTGCTTCTATTTTCCATCTCCCCAAAGAGAGCAATTGATTTATTTATTTTGGAGTTGGTAGGTTTGAGGGCTGTCTTCCAAGTAAAATGTTAAAACGAGAGTAGGAGTCACAATGAAATCATATTTTATCCTATGAAAATAACTTGCAGGTCATTTGCATGAAAGGTACATGTTACATTTCAGCAGAAATACCCTGCACAGCCTTTTCGGTAGAATGATGAGTAGAGCATTGGAGGGTTATGGTATTTGATTTACTTCTGTCAACAGCAGTATTTCAGATGTACCCAGTCTTCCATCCAAGAATCCCCAAGCCCATGGCACTTACTGCCCAGCAAAATAAAATAAATCCTTCATTCCCCCATTAGGGAAGCTAAGTTAAGAGAAGTGAAGAAAATTTGTCTGGTTGCTTGCTCTCAGCTCAGGAGACCTAAGAGTGGAAAAACTAAAAAATACATAGCATCCAACTTGTGGTCTTGGTATGAAAGGTTAGCTTTTATATATATATATTTGTCCATTTTTATAAACTTCTGAGATTTCTGGATATGTGAATTGTGGTCCAAATTTTACTCTTTTGTGGTCAATATAAGCTAATGTTGCCATGATTAATCCCTTATTTGAGATACTGCCCTTTTAAGGTATAGCTTTATACACTGGTTATGGGTCTGAATCTTTCACCTTTTTCTAGTCATAGACCCGCAGACCAAAAACCAAGACAATCCATGAATAAAACAGGCAGGTGTTGTTCGAAAACCCTTCACACAGGAAAGGGGAAAAGAGCCAATAGACAACTGTGCACCAATATGTGTCAGATAATCCACTAGACGTTTACAAACACAACCTTACTGAATCCTCCCTAGTAGCCTATACAGATTTTATAATTATAAAATTGGGGCTCAGGGAAATTTAAAAAAAAAATGAGAAACTTGCCCAAGATAACGCTACTAGTAAGGTGGTGGGAATTGGGTTTTGACTTTAGGATTCTCTGACTCAAAGCCCATGCTCTTTTCACCAAATCAGGCTCACATTTTTTTTTTTTTTTTTTTTTATTGGAGCCCAATTCTCTCACTTGCATATTCTTCCAGAGAAGGGAACACTTGGAGACAATGTACCTCCTGAATCGAAAGGTCAGGTAAATGTGGGGCCCTCTGAGGAGCTGGTTCTTTTCCATAAAGAATTGAAAACAGTCTCAAACTCTTGCAGAAACCAACTGGAATTCTCTGTCACATTCCAGGCAAGGCCTAGGTTTCGATAACTCTCCGTAAACATTGACAGAAAATTACAGTATTAGGCTTAGGTATTTTTTACTTCTCAAGCACTACCGTATATGATATCATTTCCAAATTTCTATATATTATCTCACCCCTGATAAAAGTAAAACAGCGTTATTACTCCCATTTTTCTTCTTGTTTTGTTTTTTTTTACTTCACATAGTTTGTTCTAATAAAAAAAAGAGACATAAAAGTTTGGAGCGTTAGGCTGGAGACTGAGATCTGGACGCACCACAGAAGGAACAGTGCTTGAGGAGGCTTAGCTAAAGGTGAAGACACGCAGGACATGCCCAGAGCACCTTCACAGGCGGCCAGCCCTCTCAGGGCAGTGACTAGGAACAGTGCCCAGAGGCCCAGATCATGTTACTCAGCAATGAACTGGCTAGATTGCACCATCTCAACAAAGGAGCAAGCAAAGGGAGGGAAACAAAACTACATAGGTGTAGAAATTGCAGTTGAAATGAGAATCAGAAAATTGATGTGGGAATTCACATTGCTGAGTCTAATTCAAGTCATAAAGGCAACAAAAGAAGGTTTGGATCATTTTTATTATTTTTCTCACCATCTTGCACAGATTTTCGATATTAAAAAGAATCTAGGAGAAGATAAGACAAAAATACTAATCTTGATTGGCTGCTGAGTGAAGTGAACCAAACCAAACCCATCGCTGTCGAGTCAACTCTGACTCATGACGACCTCCTGTGTGTCAGAGGAGAAGTGTGCTCCGTAGTTTCCAATGGCTGATCTTTCAGAAGTAGATCAGGCCTTCCTTCCAAGGCGCCTCTGGGTGAACTCTTACTTTCAACTTCTCAGTTGGCAGCTGAGCACTGACCATTTGCACCACCCAGGGACCCCAACTCCCTAATAGGAGTGTCTAATTGGCCCAAGCAGTTCATGTACCTCATTCTGATACCAGAGGGATGGGAGAAGAAACATGTCTCCATTCTGGCTTCCTTAGTGGAAGGTGCCAAAAGAACGAACAGATATGTCTTGGAAGAAGTACAGCCAGAATTGTCCTCAGAAGTGAGGATAGCGAGACTTCGTCTCACATATTTTGGACATGTTATCAGAAGGGATCAGTCCCCGGAGAAGGACATCATGCTTGGTAAAGTAGAGGGTCAGCGAAAAAGAGGAAGGCCCTCAATGACATGGACTGACACAGTAGCCGCAATAATAGGCTCAAGCATAACAGTGATTGTGGGGATGGCGCGGGGCCAGGCAGTGTTTCGTTCTGTTGTACATAGTGTTGCTTTGAGTTGGAACCCACTTGATGGCACCTAATAACAAGGACAACAGTGGGAGGTGGGAGCCTGCCTCCCTGTAACAGTACTCCACAGCGTGGGATTTCTCCACAACTGGAAAGTGGATTCAGTTGCTGAGAAGACCAGAAGTAGCAATTGCGTACTGCAGCCGTGTTAGGGCTGATGTGCTTGTCACATAATCGGTCTGTGCTTAGCATAAAGTGGTCCATACCCACTCATTGCTGTCAAGTCAATTCCGGCTTATAGCGACCATAAACGACAGAGTAGAACTGCCCCCATAGGGTTCCCAAGGCTGTAAGTCTTTATGGAAGAAGACTACCACATCTTTCCCCTGCAGAGCAGCTGGTGGGTTTGAACCACCAACCTTTCCGTCAGCATCCGAGCACTTAACCACTGCACCGCCAGGGCTCCTTGTATAAAGTGGAGGCAAGGCAAACAAGCCAGTGAGTAAACCTGGCACGGGGAATTACAATGCAAAACAGAAGCAACACCTGAGAAAGGGCAGCCTCTCTAGTTTGCTTGCTTTTGGATGACCTTAGTGTTTGAGACCCAAGAAGAAATTTTGGAAAGAGTCCCTTCACTAATTAGCCTCCAAAAAAGTACTTAGTGTGCACTGATTACGCACCTGGTATGGTGGGTACAAAAGAACAATCCTTGCAAAATAAGTAGGCCTTTGACCTCTTCATGTGGGGGAAATATTTGAATACTATTTTCCCTTTCTTGTTGCTGACTCTGATTTGTAGCGACCCTGTAGGACAGAGTAGAACTGCCCTATAGGGTGTCCAAGGCTGTAATCTTTATGGGAGCAGGCTGCCGCATCTTTCTCCTGTGGAGCTACTGGAGTAGCTGGTGGACTCGAACCGAAGACCTAACCACTGCACTACCAGGGCTCCTATGCTTTCACTTGGTGGGAGGGAAAAAGAAGGAAACTATCAGAAGCTGGCCCGTTGAGTTACCTGGAGTTTGTTTTCCATTACCTTTTGTGCTTTCCCTATACCCACTGGTCTCAGGCCTTGAATTAAAATTTGAACATAGAATGAAGTTAAGTGTGGATTGAGCTGTTATCCAATTTAGTGAAAATCTGGTGAAAGCTATAATCCCTCCCTCCAGAAAAATGCACATCTTCACAAAACACCAGAAACTTTGCAAAGAATTTAAGAAATTTTACAAACTCTTTGCACCTCAAAGGAATCTGAAAAGCCCAGACGAAGAATTTATATTCTAAGGTTAAGAAAAAACACTCTGCTTTCCATGACTATTTCTTCCTCCCTTTACCTTGAGGGTTAGAATATAAAACTTGTTGGAAAGGTCATATTTCTGAAAGGCCTCTGGACTCCATCACCTTCTGGCAGAACTTGGTTGTCCTAGACAACCAATTTCACTAACAACTCACTCAGTCGAATTTCTTACTGTAGTATCAATACGCCCAAACTTTGCTGTCCTGCAGTTTTACTACATACTCAGGTTAAACTGCTAAAGCCTTTAGAACTTTCAAAATTCTCTGAATATTGTAATGCATTTCAATAGAACAAAATACAATGCATTTCAATAGAATACAATGGTGTTCTAGAAGAGCAGAACAGTTTAAGCAAGCAGTTTCCTTTCAAAGACCACAGCCCTCCCCAGTTACCCAGGCGCCATACCTCAGAAGCGTTCTTGATTCTCTCATACCCTCATTCACTAATTCAACTGCTTAGCAAGTTCTAGTAATTCTCCCTTTAGAATTTTCTAGGGTCTGGCCCTTCATTTCCACTTTTTCTCTGCTGCTCCCGCACAAGACCTCTATGGCCTCATACCTGGACTGTTACAATAAACTTAACTACACTATCTCTATTTTAATTTGCCTCCAATCCATCCTATACAATAACAGATTCATTTTCCCCCAAATATCAATTTTGTCCCATCACTGCCTTCAAAATCTTCTGTTTGCACTGCCTACAGAAGAGTTATAACTGCACCACTGAATCCCATAATGGGTTTGTACTGAGTCAATTCAGCTGAGCTACACTTCCAAGATTCCCTTCCCCATAGGGTTCCAGGTTAGGGTCTCCACGAGAAATTTGCCTGAGATTTGGAACACAGGTGTAAAGGAGCAGCCATCTTTAATGCTCTGAAAGTCAGAATAGGCAAACCTTGGTCACACAGTGGTTAAGAGCTACTGCTGTTAACCAAAAGGTGGGCAGTTCAAATCCACCAGACGCTCCTCGGAAACCATATGGGGCAGTTTTACTCTGTCCATAGGGTCTCTATGAGTCGGAATCGACTTGATGGTAAAGGGTTTTGTTTTTTGGTTTTGGCGGTGGCTCTTTTGCTGTGGATTTTCAGGCTGTTGGCCTGTGCTTCCCCCAGCTCTCATCTTTCAGCTTCTCCAAGAATAAGGCTTTTCCTTTTGGATTCCCATTTGTTCTTGCCCTTTCCTATTTCCTCTTCGGTTTTTCTTTTCCATTGCCAGCCCTCTGAACTATAGAGATTTCAGGCCCAACACCAGGCCTAGGTGATACTTTGCATAGATCCTCCACCAGCTCCCCCAATTGCATCAGGGTTAGCTCTGAAATAGACCCCTTATTCTATATCACTCCTAATGGTCTGCTTCTCTTATCAAACCTGCCCCCTTTCCTACTTAGCCTTTCTGCAGACATCAATCTGACAACTCAAGTTGCTTAGCCAATTCCCTGCCACCACCATGTTCTGTGAGCGCCTCCTAGGCACCACTGTTGTTGGGAGCTGTTGAGTTGATTGTGACTCATAGTGACCCCATGTGACAGTGTAGAACTACCCCATAGAGTTTTCTTGACTGTAATCTTTATAGGAGCAGATTTCCAGGTCTTTCTCCTGTGGGGCCGCTGGGTGAGTTTGAAGCACCAACCTTTTGCTTAGCAGCCAAGCACTTAGCCACTGCGCCATTGGAGTGAATGCTTTGTCTTCTGCCTGGATTGCTCTTCTGGCAGCTCTTTGGTTACTGCAATTCCACCCACCCTTCCAGGGCCAACTCAAATCCTTGAAGCTTCCCATGACCACCCAGCCCCTGGTGATCTTTTCCTCCTCCCAGTGACTAGAAAGGGGCTTCTTACTTTTTCACATCAGGGTATTGCTCCTGACACCATGGCTCCCTCCAAGGACAGAAAGGATCAGAATCTCAGTATCTATAATCCACTTGCATCCAATTGGAAAGTCTGGTTTAGAACTCTTTTCTGTAACTCCAAGTTGGAATTTAAATTACTTTGCAATTAAAAGAGGCCGTGTTGTACTGTGACCTAACATAGGCTTTGGAGCAAATGAGTTCTAAATTTAAATCCTACTCCATCAGCTATGAGGGGAGACCTGGGTGAAAATTACTTAATCTTTCAAAGCTTCAGTTTCCGCAGCTATGTAAGAGAAATAATCATGTGTATGTCACTGGGGTGATTATAGAGACTTAAATAATATGGGACGAGCGTACAATGTCTTACATATAACACTGCTAATAAACATTTGCTGTAATTATTATTGGAGTCCTTGGGTGATGCAAACGCTCAGCTGCTAATGGGAAGGTTGACTATTCAAGTCCACCCAGAGGCACCTAGGAAGAAAGGCCTTTTAAGGTCTATTTATATGGGACCAAATTGACAAAAGCAACTCAAAAGATTAGTTAGAAACCTTAGGGAGCAAGGCGTTTACATTAATGTGGGAGGAACAGCTCAGAAAAGGAGGGTGAGAATGGTTGTACAACTCGAAGAATGTAATCGGTGTCACTGAATTGTACATGTAGTAACTTGAACTGGTGCATGTTTTTGCTGTGTATATTCTCAGCAACAACAACAATAATTTATTTTAATAAAAAAGAAAGGCCTGGTGATCTACTTCTGAAAAGCCAATCACTGAAAACCCTGGGGAGCACAGTTCTACTCTGACACACATGGGGTCGCCATGAGTCAGAATCCACTTGACAGCAACCGGTTATAATAATAATTATTATTGTACATATTTATTGAGTATTCCAAAATAAGAGTCATTAGTAAACTGTTTGTAACAAAACTAATACATCACATTGTTGAGCCTTGAGTTGGGCACTGGATTGGGCACTTTCCATAATATATCTCATCTGATTCTTCCAATAGTCCCAGGAGGTAGATACTTTTTAAATATTTAATTTATAAATAAGGACACTTCCATATACTTTACTTGTCTGGCATAAAGTAGCCTTGTTTCTCCTGACAAAACCCTTGCTCACGGCTGTTTCCTTTGCCTAGCATAGCCCTTGACCCTGCCCCATCCCTTGTCTTTGAAATTACATCATGCTGCCCAGAATGCAGTGCCAGGTGTGGCTGAGGGGAGTACAGATCAGGGAAGTTGTTTAGAATGAGCCACATAAATATGGGAGGAGGAGCACGTGGTTTTCTATCTCTGATGGTAGAAAGGTTGTTGATGACCCCATTAGTCATCTTTCCAAACAAGGGGCCTCTTCATATTCCTAGTGCTCTCCCAGGACCCTGTGCCCCTGGCTTTTTGAAAGGAAATGGAGCTGACAATTTCTGAGAGCACCAGATACTATATTAGATGTTTTACGTTCCTCATCCTATGTAACTCTCAGATGACCCTGTAAGGTATACATTACTACCTCCATTTTAGAGAAAAAGACATGGAAACATTAAGATGTTAAATAATTACCCAGCAAAGGATATGAACAGACACTTCACCAAAGAAGACATTCAGGCAGCTAACAGACACATGAGGAAATGCTCGTGATCACTAGCCATTAAAAAAAAAAAAAAAAGCCATTAGGGAAATGCAAATCAAAACCACATTGAGTACATTTCACCCCAGCATTACTGGCACAAATTAAAATAATAAAATAATGAATGTTGGAAAGGCTGCAGGTAAATTGGAACACTTATGCACTGTTGGTGGGAATGTAAAATGATACAACCATTTTAGAAAACGATACGGAGCTTCCTTAAAAATCTAGAAATAGAGATACCATATGATCCAGCTATCTCACTCTTAGGAATATATAAGAGCCGTCACACGAATAGATCCATGCACACCCATGTTCATTGCAGCGTTATTCATAATAGCAAAAAGATGGAAACAACCTAAATGCCTGTCTTAGTTATCTAGTTCTGTTGTAACAGAAATACCACAAGTGGATGGCTTTAACAAAGATTTATTCTCTCACAGTCTAGTAGGCTACGAGTCCAAATTCAGGGCACCAACTGCAGGGGATGGCTTTCTCTCTCTGTGTTGGCTCTGGAGGAAGGTCCTTGTCTTCAATCTTCCCCTGGTCTAGGAGCTTCTCAGCCCGGGAACCTCAGGTCCAAAGGACGCACTCTGCTCCCAGCGTTGCTTTCTTGGTGGTATGGGGTTCCCCTGTCTCTCTGCTTGCTTCTCACTTTTATATCTCAAAGGAAATTGACTTCAACGCACAACCTAATCTTGTAGATTGAGTCCTGCCTCATTAACATAACTGCCTCTAATCCTGCCTCATTAACATTATAGATAGAATTTACAACACACAGGAAAATCACATCAGATCACAGAATGTGGACAATCACACAATACTAGGAATCATGGCCCAGCCAAGTTGACACACTTTTTGGAGGACACAATTCACTCCACAATAGTGCCCATCAACAGATGAATGAATAAACAAAAGATGGTACAGACACACAATACACAATGATAAAGAACAATGATGAATCTGTGAAACATCTCACAACATGGATGAATCTGGAGGGCACTATGCTGAGTGAAATAATTCAATCAAAAAGGGCAAGTACTGTATGAGACCACTATTATAAAACTCATGAAAAGGTTTACATGCAGAAAGAAATTATCTTTGATGGTTATGTGGGAGGGGAGGAGTGAGGAGGGAAAAACATTAACTAGACAATAGTAAGTGGTAACTTTGGTGAAGCGTAAGACAGAACACAATACTGAGGAAATCAGCAGAGCTTGACCAAGGCAAGGTCATGGAAGCTTTACAGACTCATCCAAACTCCCTGAGGGACCAAATTACTGGGCTGAGGCCTGGGAGCCATGGTCTCAGGGAACATCTAGCTCAATTGACATAACATAGTTTTTAAAGAAAATGTTCTACGTCCTACTTTAGCGGATAGCATCTGGGTTTTAAAGGCTTGTGAGAGACTATCTAAGATACTCCACTGGTCCAACCCCATCTGGAGCAAGGGAGAATGAAGAAAACCAAAGATATAAAGAAAAGATTAGTCCAAAGGACTAATCGACCACAACTACCACAGCCTCCATCAAACTGAGTCCGATACAACTAGATAGTGCCCAGCTACCACCACTGACTGCTCTGACAGGGATCACAATAAGGGATCCCGGACACAGCTGGAGAAAAGTGTAGAAGAAAATTCAAACTCACAAAAAAAGACTAGACTTACCGGTCTGACAGAGACTGGAAAAACTCCAAATTATGGCCCCCGGACACCCTTTTAACTCAGTACTGAAGCCACTCCAGGGTTTCACCTTCAGCCAAAGATTAGACAGGCCCATAAAACAAACAATAATTCACATAGCTCAACCATGTGTATGAGACTAAATGGGCACACCAGCCCAGGGGCAAGGGTGAGAAGGCAGGAGGGACAGGAAATCTGGTAACGGGGAACCCAAAGTAGAGCAGCAAAGTGTTGACATGTTGTGGGGTTGGCAAACAATGTCAAAAAACAATATGTGTATTAATTGTTTAATGAGAAACTAATTTGCTCTGTAAACCTCCATCTAAAAAAAGCACAATAAAAATAAATAAATAAATAATGGTGCAGGGTAAGCGATGGAGGTTAGATTCAAACCTGTGTCTAACTCCACAGACAATGCCCCTTCCCTTATATCATCCTGCCTTCCTTTCCTTATTGTTGTTTTAGTTGCTGTCAGTAGCTTCCGACTCATGAAGAGACCATGTGTGGCAGAGTAGAACTGCCCCACAGGATTTTTTTGGCTGTAATCTTTAACAGAAGCAGATCCCCCAGGTCTTTTCTTCAAGGGTGCACTGTGTAGGTGCCAACCGCTACCCATTAGGTCAGCAGTCAAGTGCAAACCATTTGTGTCACGTCGGGACTTTCCCTTTCTGTGAAATAGCATAAGTCAACTTTCCAAATGTTCCTGTCCTCTGACCTTTCTTGCATTTTCTACACTTCTCAAAGAAGACACTCATAGTTAGAACGAGAGACTGAGAGGCAAGGTATTCACTACATAAGGTTCGACTCCTACCTTCTAGCACCTAAACTCAGACACTACCCTACCTTACAGAGATATTCAAGGAAATCCCAGCTAATTCAACTGGTTGTAGAGAATATCAGAAACAGAAAAAAAAAAAAAACTAGGATTTACAAAATGTCTTCAAATTTTGCAATTTTATAACTTTCAAGTGTACATGAAATGCAAAGTAGGTCAACAAAGTACTGCTTAGGAGAGAATTCCTGAGGGATCTGCTGTAATGAATAAATTAGTATGTTTTGAAATTAGCCTTTCCATTGTTTGTAGTAAATCCCCCTGAAGCTTGAAAGTAGTTGCTTCCTTATTCATGAAAAGAATTTCCCTCTATTGTCTTGCTTACTGTTTTGAGGGGGGTGATGGTGGTTACTGAGAACTTCAGTTCAGGGAAGGCCACTGATACAGAACCTACCAGAAAAAGCCAGGGTCAAAGGGCAGAGGCAGGAGCTGTCAGTCCTGACCTGGGAAGCATATGGCCCACCCTCAGGATCCCAGACCCATATAAGTTCAGATGAACTGGGTATCTTTGGAACTCTGGAGGCTCAGTCATGGGCAGTACTCCAAGAAGAACTTCAGAGAAGAGCTGCCAATGTAACGGAGGCTTTGTTTTTAGAACTGAAGTTGTGTTGGTAGCTTTGGGCCCAGCTTCCTATTTGATAACTTGATATGTCTGATGACTTCATGATATTTAATAACTTGATGATATTTGATGACTTGACTCTGAACATGTCAGTCTTACTCATCACTTTGTGCTGGTTGTTCTGTTTTCTCCTCCCCTCCTCACCTCACCCCTACTTTTCTCTACCCTGCTCTGTGCCCCAGTTCTTAGACCTCCAAGAACTGCATCTCTGGGCTGTCTTATCTTCGGGCTTCCATTTGGGTTCATCCCTATTTGGGGTATTTACTAATCCAGATCTCTCAACACTTGGCCAAGACTTGGTAGTAGCAACATTCCCCTATCAAAGGCCAGAATTGCTATCTGCAAGCTACATTCCTGGCCTGGTTCCTAGTCGTCTTTGCGTGCCTTTGTCTCTCTAGGCTTGTTGTTTTTAGGTGCCCTCAAGTTGATTTTCTACTCAAAGGGACCCAATATGACAGAGTAGAGTTATCTCATGGGGTTTCCCAGGCTGTAAGCTTTAGGGAAGCAGATTGCCAGGTCTCTTTTCCTACGGAGCTGCTGGCAGGTTTGAACTGCCAAACTTTCATCAGCAGCAGAGCATTTAATCATTGTACTACCAAGACTCCTTTCTCTAGGCTTAGGGGTGGTAACAGCTTCCTGTTGTTACTATCCTAGTATCTTTCCCATCTCCTATTGGCTCCCTTAACTCTGCCTGTTGTTATTAGCTGCCGTTGAGTCGGCTCCCGACTCATGGCAACCCCATGGACAATGGAATGAAGGAAACACTGTTCGATTAGACCATTGTGATGCATAGGGTTTTCACTGGCTGATTTTTCTGAAGTAGATTCCCAGGCCTTTCTTCCTAGTCCATCTTAGTCTGGAAGCTCCACTGAAATCTCTTCAACATCAATGCAAGCCTCCACTGACAGGTGGGTGCTGGCCATACATGAGGTGCATTGGCCAGGAATCAAACCCCAGTCTCCTGCATTGAAGGTGAAAATTCTGCCAGGGAATCACCACTTCCCCCACTTAATTCTGCTTAAAAAAAAAAAAAAATCGCTGTCGAGTTGATTCTGGCTCATAGCGACCCTATAGGACAGAGTAGAACTGCCCCATAACGTTCCCAAGGAGCGGCTGGTGGATTCCAGCTGCTGATCTTTTATTTAGCAGCCAAGCTCCTAACCACTGTGCCACCAAGGCTCCTAATTCTGCTTACACCTTTGTAAATAGTCTCTCTGTTAACTCCCTTTAAATTCCCTTTTCAAGTGTGCCTCCTCTTTTTTGCTGGGACCTTGACTGATACCTACTGTATCTTCAGTACCTAGTACTTTGGTAAATAGTAGGTATTTAACAAACATTTGCTGAAAGAAGAGAAAAAAAAAATAGATGACAGCAGCTGGAAAAATTAGATAGGAACCTTAGGGGGCAGTGAATTTATGTTAATGAGAGAGGAACAACTGGTAAAAGGAGGATGAGAAGGGTTGCACAGCTCAAAGAGTGTAATCAATGTCACTAAATGCTACGTATGGAAACTGATGGGAAAAAATAAAAGGGTGGATGGATGGATGGGGAATAGACTTTGCTTCAGCTTTAAGGCAATTCTAATCTCCCTTCTTCCTCTCCCTAGTTCCTTCTTTCCCTCCCTGCCTTTCTTAAATGTTTGACTCTTTAGGTTTTGCTTTGTGATCTTGTTCCCAAATGGTCCGCATACCCACCTGACAGGAACTGAGAACTGAGAGGAAAATGGCTTGGCCACAGTTACCCATCACCTCCCTCAAAAGAACTAGAGTTTGATACGTGGAACATCCAAACCCCTGACTCCCTAAGCCAGTGTTTGGACTTTACCTCAAATATCAGTGGAAAATGTGACAAGAGTGACTTGTGAGGTGGGACAAGTCTGCATGTGAGCCAGAGGACTGATAAATTGGCAGTACATCCCAGCCAGCATGAATCGGCCGCGACAGGGAATAAACCCCGGCTTGTGGAGGGGAATTAAGGACTCATACACACTGTGCCAAAGGGCTTCTCCTTTGGCATTTTAACACGCTGACAAACTGATGCAAGGCAGTCTGGTTTGGGGGCCCGTAGTGAAACGATAAAGGAAAGAGAGATCAGCTGCTCTGGGCCCTCCTCTACGTACAGTCACAAATGCTGAGGCAGGGACCTGGGCCAGGGAGAGGCTGAAGTTAGTACATGTGAGTTTATTACTAGGGGTTGAAACTAAGCAGTGGTGTAAACCAGGAAGGAACGTGTTCAGCTGGAACTTCTGGGCCTTATTGGAGCAACTCATGAGAGACAGGGGGCCCATGGCTCCGTTACTGATAGAGACTTCTACCTCCATTTCTTTTTATCCTAACATTTTTTACAAAAGCCTATATAGACATCCCACCTGTCATCTGTCAGTTCATTGTACTGTGATGGTTTGTGTATTGCTGTGATGCTGGAAGCTATGCTGCCACTATCTCAATACCAACAGGGTCACCCATGGTGGACATGTTTCAGTGGAGCTTCCAGACTAAGACAGAGTAGGAAGAAAGGCCTGGAGATCTACTTCTAAAAATCAGCCAATGAAAATCCTAGGGATCACAACAGAATGTTGGCAATATAGTGATAGAAGATGCGCTTCCTTGGTTGGAAGGCACTCACAATACACAGTGGCTGCGACAATGGACTCAAGCATACCAAGGATGATGAAGATGGCACAGGACCAGACAATATTTTGTTCTGTTGTACATGGGGTTGCCATGAGTCAGAGCTGAGCTGATGGTATCTAACAACAACATATAAACATTCTTGTGTTAGAACATGGACATTTTTTGTGACTTTTAGAAGAAAACCTTGTTCTCCATTTGATGTAAATATTTACTGAACTTCAAGGGTGCTCAGGCTTTCAGACAAACACCCCTGGAGATGGAAGGTCTGAGACAGGTCTATCAGACATTTCTAAGAAGCCAGTACATGTCAGGGACGGCAGTCAGCTGCGAGTGAGCCATGTGTGGGTGTGAATTATGGCTCTGCCACTGTTAACTAGCTCTGTGACCTCAACCTCTCCTGGGTCTCAGTTTCCACATGACTATCCAGTTGTCGTCCCAAGATGACTCCAACTTATGGAGATCCCAGGTGTGTCAGAGTAGATCGTGCTCCTAGAGTTTTCAATGAGTGATTTTTTTGAAAGTAGAGCATCAAGCCTTTCTTCCGAGGTGCCTCTGGATGGATTTGAACCTCCAACCTTTCAGTTAGCAGCTGAGCATATTAACTGTTTGCACCACCCAGGAACTTCATGAGCCCGAATAGCCTTCCAATAAGCTTCTCTTTGCTCAGTTTGTCCAAGTATGTTTTCTGTTGCTTGCAAACCGAGAATCCTGACAGGTACACCCCCCTGGAAATCCCTGCACACCTGCAGCAAACAGGACAGAGGTGGCAGCTTCATCAAATGGGAGCCCACCTGTTCCCTTTGACTCCTCTCCACTTTCCCTCCCCCTGGGGCTCACTTTTCATTTTCCCATCGAAACTACCCCTACAAAAGCTTCTGAAATGTATTTATCCTAAAGCAAAAAAGACTGATAAACCAGTAATCAGTTGCCATCAAGTTGACCCTACTCGTGGTGACCATGTGTGTGTCAGAGTAGAACTGTGCTCCATAGCATTTTCAGGGGCTGATTTTTCAGAATTTGATCACCAGACCTTTCTTCCAAGGTTCCTCCAGATAAACTCAGATTTTCAACTTTTCAGTTAGCAGCTGAGTGTGTTAGCCATGTGTACCCCCAGGGCTACCCTCCCCATGAGTATAAAAATATAATTCCTACATCACAGCTTTGTGGGAAGGATTAAATTAGGCAACCCCAGCCCCTTGCAGTCGAGTCGATTCAGACTCATAGCAACCTTATAGGACAGAGTACTGCTGCCCCATAGGGTTTTCAAGGCTGTAAGCTTTATGGAACCACACCTTTCTTCCCCTGAGCGGCTGGTGGATTCAAACTGCCGACCTGTCGGTTAGCAGCCAAGTACTTTAATCACTGCACCATCAGGACTCCTTACTGTGTGCCCAGTACCTATAAAAACCCCTGGCCCTTAGCAGGCCCTCGGTAAGTGGCATCTGTAATGACTGCCAGCCAAAGGCCTCCTGCCCTGATGGGCCACAAAGAATTCGGTGACAGTGCGTGGTGAAATGAATCGTTTTTGTTTTCCCCGCCCTGACAAAAGAAATCCTCTGGCTCTCGCTGGGTGTAAAGCAGCCAAAACTGAATGAGTCCTAACAGCCCTCTTTGTCATTTGTCGACACAAATGCTGCTCTGGCAGTCTCGGGCACCCGTGCCACTGTTACAAATATGTTTGGGTTGGAGCACCACCAGCTTGCTGGGGCGATAAGTCCAAGCTCTCAGGCTGCCCGAGCGCAGCCATGAATTCACTCAGAAGGCCTGAGCGTGGGGCTCTTGTAACTTTGGGCTTTAAATTCTGAGAATCAGCAATTCACTTTGATGACCTTACTCCTTTCTGGGTCACGTTTCCCCAGGGGTCCTGTCTGCCAGTGGGTAGGATGACTTCTGGAGGGACTTCCTGGGTTCCAGGTGCAAGCATTATTAGGGTTGGGAGTGAGGGGAGCTGGCAGTGTTCCTTCTTGTTGGATGCCTGTGCTTCGGTATGTCCGTAAGGAAAAGCCACTGCCTTTGCTTTGTAAGTGGTGTCTTGGTTATCTAGTGCTGCTATAGCAGAAATAGCACAAGTAGATGGCTTTAACAAAGAGAAATTTGTTCTCTCACAGTCTAGAAGTCTCGATATCTGAATTCAGGGTACCTGTTCCAAGAGAAGGCTCTCTCTCTCTGTCAGCTCTGGGAGAAGGCCTTTGTCGTCAATCTTCCCCTGGTCTAGGAGTTTCTCAGCACAGAGACTCTGGATCCAAAGGACAGTCTCTGCTCCAGGTACTACTTTCTTGGTGGCAGGAGGTCCCCCTATCTCTCTGCTGGCTTCTCTCTTTTTATATTTCAAGAGATTGACTCAAGATACAATCTAATCTTGTAGATTGAGTCCTACCTCATTAATATAACTGCCGCTAATCCTGCCTCATTAACATCACAGAGGTAGGATTTACAACACATAGGAAAATCACGTCAGATGACAAAATGGTGGACAATCACACAATACTGGAAATCGTGGCCTAGCCAAGTGGACGCACATTTTGGGGGGACACAATTCAATCCATAACAGTTGGAAAGTGGAAAAAAAGGGAGATTTTTCACAGAATTTAATAGAGAATTTCTTAAAAACAGTTCCTCATCCTGCACCGGTATCCAAGGAGAATTTGGAAGCTAACTTCTCAGAGCCTGAGGCCAGTTAGATGTACGCACTACTGGTGTATAGGGTCCCTATGAGTTGGAATCGACTCGACGGCAACAGGTTTGGTTTTTGGGGGGAAGCCCAGGGTTCCATTTGCGAGTGTTACACAACCTGAACTGTTCTTCTCAGGCGTTTAATGTTTCCACTTTCCCATTTGGAAGGATGGAAGTTCAAGTCAACACAGAGGTGCCTCAGAAGAAAGACCTGGTGATCTATGCTGAAAAATCAGTCACTGAATACCTATGGGGAGCAGTTCTACTCGGACACACGCGGGGCTGCCATGACTCAGGGCTGGCTACCTGGCAACGGGTATATTTGGAGAGGGATGAATGATCAACAGGCACAAATCCATGAATCCAAGAAGCTGGACTGTATGAAAAGGAATGCAGCATTAGGATAGAAGGAAGGCTTATCAACAGCCTTCAATACGCAGATGACACAACCTTCCTTGCTGAAAGTGAAGAGGACTTGAAGCACTTACTGAAGAAGATCCAAGACTACAGCCTTCAGTAGGGATTGCATCTCAACATAAAGAAAACAAAACAAAAATCCTCACAACTGGACCTATAAGCAACATTATGATAAACAGAGAAAATATTGAAGTTGTCAAGGATTTCATTTTACTTGGATCAACAATCAACACCTATAAAAACAGCAGTCAATGATGTATTGCCTTGGGCAAATCTGTTGCAAAAGGCCTCTTTTAAAAAGACCTCTTCAAAGAAAGTGTTAAAAAGCAAAGATGTCACTTTGAGGACTAAAGTGTACCTCACCCAAACCATGATATTTTCCATTGCCTCATATGCATGTAAAAGCTGGATACTGAATAAGGAAGACCGAAGAAGAACTGATGCCCTTGAATTATCGTGTTGGCGAAGAATACTGTACTTAAAATAGACGGCCAGAAGAATGAACAAATCTGCAGTGGAAAAGTACAGCTAGAATGCTTATTAGGAGCAAGGATGGTGAGACTTCATCTCTTGTACTTTGGACACGTTATCAGAAGGGGCCAGTCCCTGGAGAAGGACATAGTTGGTAAAGTATGAGGGTCTCGGAAAGAGAGGGAGACCCTCAACGAGATGGATTGACACAGTGGCTGCAACAATGAGCTCAAGCATAACAAGGACTGTGAGGATGGCGCAGGACCAGGCAGTGTTTCGTTCTGCTGTACATAGGGTATAAGTCAGAACGACTCGACAGCGCCTGATAACACAGAACTTTATTGCAAGTAAACTCACAAGCTATCTTTTTTCATTACAGTTCTATTAGGGATTCTTTGAACATGGGGGAGAGCAGGGCTGGATTGGAGAGACCCTTTAGGGTTTGGGTTTTCATAAATCACAGAGATTAAATCTTTTCATGGATACACATTTCCATCACCCACATTTAACATCAACCATTATGTGCTGCCAACTAACCAATCACTGAGCTTTGACCACTGGCTGTGTAGGGAGCCCTGTGCCATGCCTGGCACTGTGTACAGAGGTCTGGAGACAAGCAGACCTTGCATTCCACGAGAGTGGGAGGTAATGCAACCACAACACAGCTCTACCACTCGTTAATGATGAGGTCCTGAGCAAGTCACTTCACCTTGGTGGATACGGGACCTCCGTGGTACAATGGAGATGATATTATGAACCCTTGCAGTGGAAAAAAGATTAAACGAGATAGTCTATTTTAAAGCACAAAGCATGGTGCCTGGTAAGCACAACAAAACCTGAATGCAAAACAAATGAAAGATGAGGTTCCTATCCTCACCAGGCATAGCACCCAGATAGACCAGTGGTTCTTCAAAGGAGTCTGGACCCTCTGAGAGCCATGTACACACATACACAATTCGACATTCACTTTCAGGAAATTCTTTAGTCTTGTGATGTCCGTCCATGGACTTCAGGCACAAGATTAGGGATGTAGAAGGTGGAAGCGGAAACATTCATGGGAAACACAGATCACATTTTCAGTGTGAATAAATAAGGAGCAGACAGAGTCCTGTATAGCTAAAGAGTCGCCAATAATCCAAAACCAAACCAGTTGCCATGGAGTCAACTCCAACTCATGATGACCTCATGTGTATCAGAGAAGAAATGTGCTTTTGTTTGTTTGTTTATAATTTATTTGTTGTTGTTGCTGAGAATATACACAGCAAAACATACACCAATTCAACAATTTCTGCGTGTACAATTCAATGACATTGATTACATTCTTCGAGTTGTGCAGCCATTCTCACCCACCTTTTCTGAGTTCTTCCTCCCCCATTAACATGAAGTCACTGCCTATCTAATCTTTCCATAGGGTTTTCAATGGCTGATTTTTTGGAACTAGGTCACCAGGCCTTGTGAGGCTCCTCTGGGTGACTCAAACTTTCAACCTTTCGGTTAGCAGCCGAGGGCGTTAACTGTTTGTGCCACCCCGGCACTCCAAAGGGAAACTAATAGAGAAGGCTAAACAGTCAGATGGATCCAATCAGGAAGGAACACTGGGTGCCTTCCTCATGGATATTCAGAAATTTCCCAAGAACTTGGCATTCATTCTGTTCCGAGCGATTCACCAGCCTGAAGACTTCTCTTTCATTCAGCACCCTTTGCAAGCACTTAACCTCTTGGTAGTTACATAACGTAAATAGTTATTTGTGTGTGTTTTGTGGTTTTGCCGATTCAATTACCGGAACAACCTTCATGCATTCTTCCTCAGGTTATACATTCCAGAGAGGGTATCTGTTTCTCACCACCTCTCCCAGGGCCCCACAAACACAATCAGATATAATCTTTTTTTTTTTTTTTTTTTTTTGAGATTATGAGTGAAAATCCTTTTGGAAATTATGGTAAATTTTCAGATGTGCCACTGTCCCATAACGTAGAATCAGTTTGATTTAAAGCCATTCAGCATATGTATCTATGGGAGTTTGGTACAGCATGGACAAACATGGCTGTCTTAGTTTCTTATTGCTGCTGTAACAGAAATACCGTAAGTGGGATGGTTTAAAGAAACAACATTTATCTTCTCATATTCAGGAGGCTGTTCTTAGCTGCCATCAAGTCAGCTCTGACTCATAGTGACCCTATGTACAACAGAAAAAAACACTGCCCAGCCCTGCACCATCTCCACAATTGTTGCTAGATCTGCGAATTCAGTGTGTGGCTCTCCGGGGAGGTCTCTTCTTGTCTATTTCAGCTTCTAGAAGCCTGCAATCCTTGGCGTTCTGGGTTTATAGACTTCTCTGCCAGTCATTTGCAGGTAGTGTCTGTCTTCCCCCATGTTTATAAAATCCAAAACCTATTGCCCTTGAGTCGATTCTGATTCATAGTGGTCCTATGTACACGCTGCTCCTTATAATTCAGCAGCAATTAGGTTTAGGGCACTCCCTACACTTGTATGGCCTCATTAACATAAAACCCTATTCCCATACAGGATTACATTCACAGGTATAGGGATTGAGATTCTCACACATGTTTGGGGGGACACAATTCAGTCCATAGCAATCCCTTGCTTCTTAAGGTGATTTTTTAAGGACTCCGGTGGCATAGTTCTAAAATCCAGCCACCATCCTTTCCCTCATAGGGAGAATTTGTCTAAAATGCAAATGAGGGAAAACAAAGCTGGGAACCCTCTCTGCCTCCTGCCTGCCTGCTACCCTGGCCCATTCTCCAGCCAGGCCAGGCCACAGGCATCTTGTAAGCAATTATACAAGTGTGAGTTGTTATTTCAAGCCCATTGTTACTGGCACCATTTCGACTCCTGCTACTGATACCATTTCTGTACCCCTTCATGTGGCCTGATGCGTGCGTTTTACTGAATTTCAGTATTCTTTGCAGTCGCTGCTGCAAGTGTAGCATGAAAGATTTATCTGGACAAAAAGACAAAAAGCCTCCTGTCTAAGCAGGTAAGGGAAAACATATAGGGAATCTAATCTTCCAATTGCCAAGGAACTGGCAGGTTACCTAGCTCCCCAATTATACAGCTTTTGATTTAAGTTAAGTAGCAAATCGACTAAATCTGATACCTTAGACTGGTTATAAACCACTTTAAAATGGCAGTAATCTGAAGAGTCCAGAGTAAGATAAGAAACAAGTCTGCTCACACGGCCAGAACAAATAATACAACTGGTCTGAAATCTGTTAAGCCCTCCAAACCCAGAGCCATAGAGAAGATAACATGTTGATCAAAAGGATTTCTACCTTCTTTCCCCTAATAATGTCAATTCCAGAAAAGCCAAGTCTTTTCAGTGGCAAGAAAAATAAGACAGGCAATATTTTTTTAGTTTGTTTTTAAATAGTACTTTTACGCAATTACAAAACGTATTCACGCTTCATGAGAAAAACTTGGGATACACAACAAAGTAAATGTTACTTAAAAATCTCACTTACCAGCAATATTTATAGAGATAAGAGGATTTTTTTTAAATGAAAATTGTATGCTGCTACATGTCTTTGGGGCTACTGGTCTGTGTACTTCACTAAGCAAAGCATTGTAAGTATTTTTCCATGTCAATATTCTCCTCAATATGTTGCCTAAATACGGAATCCTAACATGGAGCCCTGGTGGCGCAATCCTTCAGAGCTCATCGTTAACCAAAAGGTCAGCAGTTCGAATCTACCAGCCACTCCTTGCAAACCCTATGGGACAGATCTACTCTGTCCTACAGAGGTCGCTGTGAGTCAGAATCAACTTGATGGCAACATTTTGTTT
Source organism: Loxodonta africana (assembly GCF_030014295.1). Taxonomy (NCBI): domain Eukaryota; kingdom Metazoa; phylum Chordata; class Mammalia; order Proboscidea; family Elephantidae; genus Loxodonta; species Loxodonta africana. The sequence goes on from NC_087358.1 coordinate 64,170,335, forward strand.
GTTTGTTTTTATGTTGCCTAATGGCTATGTGGAGCCCTGGTGGCACAGTGGTTAAGAGCTACAGCAAGCTACTCTGCTAACCAAAATGTTGGCAGTTCGAATCCGCCAGCTGCTCCTTGGAAACCCTATGGGGCAGTTCTACTCCATCCTATAGGGTTACTATGAGTCAGAATCAAGTCAACAGCAATGGTACCAGTGGTACTGTAATGGCTATATATACTATTCTATCATTTGAATGTACTATAATCCCCTCTAGTTAGACATTCAGGGTGTTCCAATATTATTCTGTCATAGGCTTTAACGAACATCTCTATAAGACAATCTTTAACTTCATCTCTGATTGTTATAAGACAGCTTCCTAGACATTTACCTCATGTTCTTAACACATGCACATACTTTCAACCTCAGTCTTCAAGTTCATCCTTGGATTCTATTTATTTAGGGCTAATTTTGCCATCAAACAATAATGCAAGTGTAGATACCAATGCAAAAGGAACCAGAATGCCTCCTGTATATTCAGAAACTTATGAAAACTTGAAGTTGTTTGTTAAGGAAAGTTTTAAGGTCAAAGATGAGTTATTTCTTGAAAAGTTGTTGTTATTGTTAGTTCCCATCGAGTTACCCTGGACTCATGGTGGCTCCACGTACAACAGAACCAAACATTGCCCTATCCCACCTCATCTTCATGAGTCCGTTGTTGCAGCCACTGTGTACTTTGAGTGCCTTCCAGCCTAGGGGGTTCATCTCCCAGCACTGTATCGGACAATATTTTGTTGTGATCCATAGAGTTTTCATTGGAGAATTTTCTGAAGTAGATCACAGGCCTTTCTTCCTAGCCTGCCTTAGTCTGGAAGCTCTACTGAAACTTCATGAGCGACCTTGCTGGTATTTGAAATACAAGTGGCATAGCTTCCAAGATCACAGCAACATGCAAGACACCATAGTATGACCAACTGACAGAAGGGTGGTGGCCTGAAAAGTTAGAGAAAATCAGCTGATGTTAATAGATTTGAGAAAAATCACTAAAACACAATTTCAAATTAAATTTTCTACACATCCAAAAGCAAGTGCTATTGAGGAAGATAATGCATTTAGAAAAGACACAGGGATGCTCTGCAAGAACGATGCATTGTTTATAATGAGTAATATACAAACTTGTAATGTTTGTACATTAACATCTCAAAGATAAAATTGACATGTTAAAAGCTTGCAAGTGGCCATCCAAGCCACAACAATAGATCTCTATTCACCTGCAGCAACAGAGGAAGAAGGAGGGTCAGGAATAGGAGGAGGATGTGGAAAAAAAATTCGTCGCTAATTTCCACCATGAATTTCCACCTCCTTTTGCTATGAGACCAAAGAACTGGATGGTGCCCAGCTACCGTTACTGAATATTTTGATTAAAGATTCCATAGAAGAATCCTGATTAAAGGGGGGAAAATGTAGACCAGAACTTCAAATTCTCATGGACTCTAGACTTTCTGGAGCCATGGTGGGTGAACCCCTGAAACTATTGCCCTGAGATATAATCTTTAAACCTTAAACCAAAAATATCCCCTGAAGTCATCTTAAAACCAAACAATAGTTCAGCTTAACTAATAAAAAAAGGTCTTCCTTGAGCTTTATATCTTTTAAGAACTGTCTATATGCGATCAGATTGACAGCAGTAACTTGAAAGATTAGATAGGAATATTAGCGGGCAATGAGTTTAGTTTTTTGGGGGGAGTGATGAGTTTATGTTAACAAGGGAGGAACCACTAGAAAAACAGGGTGAAAATGTTTGCACAACTCAAAAAATGTAATCAATGTCACTAAACTGTACATGTAGAAACTGTTGAATTGGTGTATGTTTTGCTGTGTTTTGTATGTTTTGCTCACCACCAATAACAAAATAACGAAAATGTAGAAGGAAAAAAAAAAGAGAGAGAAAATTGTTGGTGATAGAAGAATCACAACTATTTTTCATTTTTTTCTACCAAAGGTATGCATGAGTATTTAAAAAGTCAAATCAGTCTACTTTATAGGCTTATTATGAATAAAACAGCATCTCCATCCACCCCTGTCATTTCCTTTCTGCCTTTTGCTGATCCTCTTGGCATTTACCTCCATATTCCAAAATATATTTATTTAGATATTTCTTGCTTTTTTTAACCTAATACTTTCTTTACTTTTTACTAAATCAACATTATTGAGATTGCATCTTCATTTTTTCAGATGATATCATTATATTGCATACACAATGAAACCTGTGAGAACTGGAACACGACGGGACTCCCTTGCTTTTCTGGGTGTTGCAAGTTATCTCCCTTTGACAGGGTGCATCTTACCATTTTTCTATCACTTGTTTTGGTGGAAAATATTTGAGTTTTTCTTCTCTGACAGGTTTCCACCTTACACAGGTTCTGGCTTTTGTAGGCTTTACTGTAGTTAATAATTACTGTTCTCTTTGTTTGCATATTGTTGTCGTATGCTGTTGAGTAGATTCCAAGTCCTAGCGACCCTATAGGACAGAGTGGAGCTGCCCCATAGGTTTTCCTAGGCTCTAATCTTTACAGGAGCAGATCACCAGGTCTTTTTTCCTGAAGAGCAGCTGGTGGGTTCAAACTGCCGACCTTCTGGTTAGTAGCTGAAGGCTTAACCTATGTACTACCCAGTCTCCTTTGTTTTGCATGTTGTTAGGTGCCATCCAGCCAGTTCTGACTGTGTATTACAGAATGAAACATTGCTGAGTCCTGTGCCATCCTTAGAATAGTAGGTATGTTTGAACCTATCGTTGTAGCCACTGTGTCAATTCATTTTGTTGAGGGTCTTCCTCTTTCTTGCTGACCTTCTACTTTACAAAGCATGGTGTCTTTCTCCAGACATGGTCCCTCCCTCTCGATAACATGTCCAAACTAAGCAAGACAAAGTCTGGACATCCTCGCTTCTAAGGAGCATACTGGCTGTACTTCTTCTGAGACAGATTTGTTCTTTCTTTTGGCAGTCCATGGTATACTTAAAATTCTTCACCAACACCATAATTCAAATGCGTCAGTTCTTTTTTGGCCTTTGGCATTTCTCAAACTGAAAGAACTGAAGAAAAAATTCAATCCTCAAATTGCAATATTGAAGGATTCTGTAGGCAAAAATTTGAATGACACAGAAAGCATCAAAAGAAGATGAAAGGAATACACAGAGTCACTGTACCAAAAAGAGTTGGCCAAAGATCAAGTAGTTCAGGAAGTTCTACTCATAATCAAAATCGATAGTATTGAAGGAAGAAGTCTAAGCTGCTCTAAAGGCATTGGTGAAAAACAAGCCTCCAGGAATTGATGGAATACTAATTGAGATGCTTCAACAAACAGATGCAACCCTGGAAGTGCTCACTCACCTATGCCAACAAATTTGGAAAAGATCCATATTTGTGCCCGTTCCAAAGAAAGATGATCCAACAGAATGTGGGAATTATTGAACAATATAATATCACCTGCAAGCAAAATTCAAAAATGGCTGCAGCAGTACGTAGACAGGGAACACCAGAAATTCAAACTGTATCCAGAAGAGGATGTGGAACAAGGGATATCACTGATGATGTCAGATGGATCTTGGCTGAAAGCACAGAATACAAGAAAGATGTTTACCCATGTTTTATTGACTTCTCAAAGGCATTCAACTGTGTGGATCATAACAAATTATAGATAACATTGAGAAAAATGGGAATTCCAGAACACTTAATTGTGCTCGTGCAGAGCCTGTACATTGACCAAAAGGCAGTATTTCAAACAGAACAAAGGGATACTAAAAAAGTAGTTCAAACAGAACAAGGGGATACTACATGGCTTAAAATCAGAAAAGGTATGTGCCAGGGTTCTATCCTTTTCACTATACTTATTCAATCATATGCTGAGCAAATAATCCAAGAAGCTGGACTATATGAAGAAGAACAAAACATCAGGATTGGAGGAAGACTCATTAACAACTTATGATGTACAGATGACACAACCTTGCTTGCCGAAAGTGAAGAGGACTTGAAGCACTTATTGACGAAGATCAAAGACCACAGCCTTTAGTATGGGTTACATCTCAACATAAAGAAAACCAAAATTCTTACAACTGGATGAATAAGCAACATTCATGGTAAGTGGAGAAAAGATTGAAGTTGTTAAGAATTTCATTTTAATTGGATCCACAATCAATGCTCATGGAAGCAGCAGTCAAGAAATCAAAAGATTGGGCAAATCTGCTGCGAAAGACCTCTTTAAAGTGTTAAAAAGCAAAGATGTCACTTTGAGGACTGAGGTGTGCCTGACTTAAGCCATGGTATTTTTAAATTACCTCATATGCATGCAAAAGCTGGGCAATGAAAAACAAAGACCAAAGTTTTGCATGTAGTTTCCACTAATTCAATCTCAAACTCTTCACTAGTTGAATCAAAGTATTCAATTGTCTGAAGACATTGAATTGTTTCAATCAATACATTCTGATGCATCAACTGTTTTGTCATCCTGAAGCTGTCTCTCCTGGAAATCCTGATGACTCCAATCCCACCCACCTGGTGTTCAGGGGTCTCAGCCTCATCCTGAGGCTTTCCTTCATGTTGGAGCTCCTGTTTCCTAAAACCCATGTTTTCCTGTATTTTGATTAATTCCCACAGGAGATTTTCAAGAAAAAGTGCTTGGAACTTAAAGATATTGTGTGCCAGAGAATGTTTTATGCTACTTTCTCATTTGTTTGCTATTTTACTGGATATAACTTTACCTCAGAATTTTGATGACATTGCTCCATTACCTTCTAGATTTTAGAATTGTTGAGAAACACAAAGCCATTCTGATTTCTGACACTTTGTGTGTGGCCTGGTTTTCCTTTCCAGAAGCCTGTAGGATCTTCTCTTGGTTTTAGGTGGTCTGAAATCTCATGATAACAGACCTTAATGTGGGGTTATTTTCACCCGTTGTTCTGACTACTTCAGTCCTCATATTACAGAGTAGGGCATCAAAAACTGATTGGAAGCTCTGAGCACATGGATGGGGCTCATTTGGTGTGAGCTTCAGTGTAAGAGATTCTGGCTGGGCCTTTTCTTTAGGGAAACTCTGGTATTAGTATCTTTAGGTATTTCCTCTGCAATTGGCTAAATTCCCCAGAGAAGGATCATCTGATTTCATGTCCAGAGGTGAGAGGATTGGCTGCCTGTACTCTGGGAGTTTTGTGGAAGAAACAGTTGGAGGTCAATCCTATTTGTATGGTATCCCCAAAGTCAACTGTACCTGGTGTTCCCAGGCCAGAGACACTGTATTTTACCCTCTCTAGAAAATAACACTTGTCTTCTGCTGGAATGAAGTACTAGCAGGCGCTAGGCTGCTCCTCCTAGAGCAGGAGAAGGTATCTAGGAACCTAATTACCTCTTGAGGAGTTCTGGAGGTACGGTTGTTAAAGTAGTTGGCTGGGAACCAAAAGGTCAGCAGATTGAAGCCACCAGCCACTCTGCGGGAGAAAGATGTGGCAGTCTGCTTTGGTAAAGACTACAGCCTTGGAAACCCTATGGGCCAGTTCTACTCTGCCCTGTAAGTTCTCTATGAGTCTGAATCAACAAGACTTTTAATCCATACTCATGTTTCTAGCCTCCCCTTCAAACCTATCTCTGTAGATACTTTTGCATGGATTCCTGAGGATCTGGGTGTCCTCTGTAATAACTGGACTGCTTTTCTTTTCTCTCCATTAATGGCCTAGGATTCTACCTCCTGAGGTCAGCGAATCAGTCAACATGCACCCATCCATTTTTCAGCTTCTAAAATGTATTGCTGTTGTCTCCTTTACTATTCTCGTTGGATTTATGCCATGTAAAAAATACTGTCATTTTATCGGGGTCCAAGAAGAAGAAACATAAGTGCATGTATTCTTGGAAGCAGGGAAGACTTTTAAGAAGAGAAATCACAACGGGAGCAACTGTTACCACAAAAGGTCAAAAGGCAGTACACTGAGGACTGAGTGTAGGTAAGGGTACAAGAGAAAATACCCCAAACTTAGCAAGCAAAACGCAGCTGAAAGACAGATGGAGAGGGAACACCACACAATAAGAAATCATATTTAGAGGAAACTTTATTATATTGAATGATTTTATCTGCCCCATACCAAAAACCCATGTCATCAAGTCAATTCCAACTCGTAGTGACACTATACTGAGTTATTTCCCCTATCTTATAAAATGGCTGCCACTTTCAGAGTGCTTCTATATAGGTATTGGTACAGATAATTCACCTACACTAACTCATTTGATACTCATGACATTCCCATGAGGCAAATGTTATAATCTTCATTTTTCAAATGAGTAAACTAAGGTACAAGAAGGTAAATTAATATATCCGAAGGGCAGAAGCCCCAGCTAAGTAAAGCACTACTGAAGAAGAAGAATAAAGTTGGAGGACTCGCACTACCTGACCTCAGAACCTACTATACAGCTATGGTAGTCAAAACAGCCTGGTACTGGTGCAAGAGATACATTGATCACTGGAACAGAATTGAGAATCCAGATGTAAATCCATGCACCTATGGTCACCCGATCTTTGACAAGGGCCCAAAGTCCGTCAAATGGGGAAAAGACAGTCTTTTTAACAATGGGGAAAAGACAGTCTTTTTAACAAATGGTGCTAGCAAAACTGGATGTCCATCTGCCAAAAAAATGAAACAGGACCCATGCATCACACCACACACAAAAACTAATTCAAAATGGATCAAAGACCTAGATATAAAGCCAAAAACTATAAAGATCATAGAAGAAAAAATAGGATCAAGGCTTGAGGCCCTAATACACGGCATCAACAGGATACAAACCATAATTAACAATATACAAACTCCAGAAGATAAGCTAGAAAACTGGGATCTTCTAAAAATTAAACACTTATGCTCATCCAAAGACTTGACCAAAAGAGTGAAAAGAGAACCTACAGGCTGGGGAAAAAAAATTGGCTATTACAAATCAGGCCAAATTGCAACACCTCTACAAAAAAAAGACAAATAATCCAATTAAAAAACGGGCAAAGGAAATGAACAGACACTTCACCAAAGAAGACATTCAAGCGGCTAACAGACACATGAGAAAATGCTTGCAATCACTAGCCATTAAAAAAAAAAATTAGAGAAATGCAAATCAAAACCACAATGAGATACCATCTTACCCTGGCATTACTGGCATGAATCAAAAAAACAGGAAATAACAAATTTTGGAGACACTGCGGGGAGATTGGAACTCTTATGTACTTCTGGTGGGAATATAAAATGGTACAGTCATTTTGGAAAATGATATGATGCTTCCTTAAAAAGCTAAATATAGAAATATCATGATCGAGCAATCTCATTCCTAGGACTATATCCTAGACAAATAAGAGTCATCACACGAATAGACATATGCACACCCATGTTCATTGCAGCATTGTTCACAACAGCAAAAAGATAGAAACAACCTGAACAACAGGTGAATGGATGAGGAAACTATGGTACATAGACACAACAGAGTACTATGCAACAATAAAGAACAATGATGAATCTGCAAAGCATCTCACAACATGGATGAATCTGGAAAGCATTATGCTGAGTGAAATCAGTCAATCACAAAAGGACAAATACTGTATGAGACCACTACTATAAAAACTCGTGAAAAGGTTTACACACAAAAAGAAACAATCCTTGATGGGTACCAGGAAGCTGAGGGGTTGGGGTGGAAAAACACTAAATGGACAATAGGTAAGTGGTAACTTTGGAGAAGGGTAAGACAGTACACAGTTCTGGGGAAGCCAGCACAACTTGTACAAGGCAAGGTCATGGAAGCTCCATAGACACATCCAAACTTCCTGAGGGACTGAATTGCTAGGTTGAGGGCTGTGGGGACCATGGTCTCAGGGAACAGGTAGCTTAATTGGCATAACATAGTTTATAAAGAAAATGTTCTACATGCTACTTTGGTGAGTAGCATCTGGGGTCTTAAAAGCCTATGGGCGGCCATCTAAGATACCCCATTGGTCTCACCCCTTCAGGAGCAAGTGAGAATGAAGAAAACGAAAGATACAAGGGAAAGATTAGTCCAAATGACTAACGGACCACATCTACCACAGCCTCCACCAGACTGAGTCCAGTACAACTAGATGGTGCCCGGCAACCACCACTGACTGCTCTGACAGGGATCACAATAGAGGGTCCCGGACAGAGCTAGAGAAAAGAGTAGAACAAAATTCTAACTCACAAAAAAGACCAGACTTACTGGACTGATAGAGACTGGAGAAACCCCAAGAATATGGCCCCCGGACACCCTTTTAGCTCAGTAATAAAGTCACTCCTGAGGTTCACCCTTCAGCCAAAGATTAGACAGGCCCATAAAACAAAACAAGACTGAAGGGGCACACCAACCCAGGGGCAAGGACTAGAAGGCAGGAGGGGACAGAAAAGCTGGTAATAGGGAACGCAAGGTTGAGAAGGGAGAGTGTTGACATGTCATGGTGTTGTTAACCAATGTCATAAAACAATACGTGTACTAACTGTTTTAATGAGAAGCTAGTTTGTTCTCTAATCCTTCATCTAAAGCACAATTTAAAAAAAAAACTATACAAGATTATAGAGATAATTAGTGACAGACTCAGGGTTTGAACTCTAGCCTTTCTAACACTAACTTTATGTCCCTGTGTCATATTCATAATGCTACACTCATAGGCCATGTTTCTTGAATTATGCTTAAAACTGATTAGTCATGGGTAGTGTCCTCACAATTCACCCCACATACCCTCTCCCACTAACACTCATTGTCATGTGCTTCATATTTCTTATTTTCCTCATAGTGCTATTTGTTTTTTTTTCCTTTGTTGGCGTGCTTACTTGTTTCCTTTAACTTCTTTTTCCCCAGTTAGTTAAGATCCGTATTGTTGACAGGATGATCAGGGCATGGTTCTTAATGACATTTGTGGATAAAGTGCTGTTGTTGTTAGCTGCACCAACTCATGATGACCCCATGCACAGTGGAACGAAGTGCTTCCCAGTCCTGTGCCATCCCCATGATCAGCCATGGATCAGACCATTGTGATCCGTAGGGTTTTTGTTGGCTGATTTGCAGAAGTAAATTGCCAGCCCTTTGTTTATAGTCCATCTTGGTCTGGAAGCTCTGCTGAAACTTGTCCAGCATCATAGCAACACGTAAGCCTCCAGTGACAGATGGGTGGTGGCTGCACATGAGATGAGTTGGCCAGGATTCAACCTGTGTCTCCCACATGAGAGACAAGAATTCTTCCAGTGAACCATCAATGCCTCATGTGGGTAAAGTAACTCAGTCCAAATAATATTTTATGGTTTATTCTCAGAAATTTAGCAGATTAGAAGGACAGAAACTTGACCTTATTGTTGGCAAATATAATGAATTAATAGCTAAGAACAAGAAATTCTTTCTTTTGTGTATCATTTATAATATAGAAAATGAGTTTTTGTCTCCTTAACCAATTAGTTTCTGGTCCATGCTGGAATGAACCAGAAATTAAGCTACATGGGGATTCTAGTTTAACACATATTTCTTCCATTTTTCCTTGAGGTTTTGTCTTTTGCTTCATGTCCTCTCCTGCCATGCTAACATCTCTTCCCAGAATTAACACTTTCAAATAAAGTAATATCCTAAGTGGGTGTGGGTGGGATGGTCTAGTGTAACATCAATGAATCAATGCCACCACCATCCCCCAATTCAGAATGCCACCACCGAATCTTAGCAACATCCCAGATACAGTTCTGGTCTTCAGTCTCTAAAATGGGGAGAAAAGACCACATTTATCCATCTGTTGCCCAAAGGAACCTCCATCGTCCGTCATGCATGTCTTCACTGAGAGCCGATCAGGATTACAACTCTTCTAAGAAGGGTTTAGGAAAAAAACATATAATGCAAAATCAAAGAACATACCTTTCTGAGTGAAGAAATAGCTTACTTTGTGAGAGCTTGGAACACATTCCTGGCTTTTTTCTCTGATATCTTTGAACATTGCAGGAATGCAATACACCAAATATTAGCAATTTTCTTAGAGAGTCCAGAAGTTTGCAATACAAAAACATTTGGAATTGTTCCTGAATGCCAGGTATTTAAAGTCCCCAGCATAATGACTTATTAATAAAACTGCTCATAAACGAATGTTATTAACAAGTACTATTTAATCAGTTTATATAATCTGATTAACTGGAATAAGAGGCATCTAGATCCCGAGTAATTCACTGAACTTGTACTGCACCAGGGGATATCTATGCCGCAAGCTGAAGTAAAAACCTTTTCTGAGGTTGTGTTTGAGAGGCGTGACCATGCCCAATACCTTTCCAGGGCGTTGCTGGACTCTTGCCTCATCTATCTCACCAGCAGCCTCACCAGCGGCTCTGTCTGATCTATGGAGCTCCTGCTGACAGAACAGCTCCAGCTCCTCTGCCTGCCACATTCTGAAGTCACAAAACTGTGCAGCCTCCTCTGGGCCCCTGGAGGGGGTGGGGACAGTGAAGCTGGAAGCACCCTCTCTTTGAGCCACAGGCACAGAGGAACAGGGCCAGTCACCTGGGGCCACCACCAGGATCCACCACCTATGGCCATCACCGGGGGCCTTCTGTGGTCAGAGCAGGTCAGGACTTCTGTTCTTGCCTCTCCACAGCGCAGGGTCCACTGATCACCATTTCCCAGTCCTCTCTTGCAGTTTCCTGGAGTATTCAAACAAAGAGCTGCTTCTCTTTCTCAACCCCAAATTTGGGCAATCACTGAAAATCAAAACCAAACTGTAAGAATCAAGTAAAAAGGCCTTATTAAATCAACCACTTACTGTTGAGTAGACTCCTACCCATGCCAGCCCCATGTGTGCCAGGGAAAAAGGGCCCATTAGCATAATTTAAAATCTCCCCAAATTCAAGGTTCTGGTCTACCCTTCCAGTTATATTTTCCACAGACTTGTTTTCTCCTCCTTGTTACCAGTCTTTGCTGCTGCTCCTCCCAGACCTGAAATGCCCTCTTCCCCACTCCCAGGGCTGGTGGGGTTGCAGGGAGGGGGCTGTATGTGTCAACCCACCCCTCCCTCTTCTTCTTTGATCCTTCTTCAGAATTCAGGCCAAATCTCACCTTTTGGGCTCATTCTCTGACAACCTTGGCCTACAGGCATTTTTTTCTCCCTGAACTCTGATATTTCAGTCAGTGAGTCAGTTATTTAACATGCGTTGTTTACATGTTTATATACCATCCTCAGGGCTCGAGATACAGGCAAAGGGGGCATGGCTCCTGCACTCAGGGAGCATCTAATGTAATGGAGAAGCTGACTGATTCAGACCTAATGATATTTCAGCACCATATGTGCTAAAAACCAAAACCAAACCAAACCCATTGCTGTGAAGCCAATTCTGACTCATAGCTACAGAGTAGAACTGCTCTGACAGAGTCGAACTGCTCCATAGAGTTTCCAAGGAGAGACTGGTGGATTCAAACTGCTGACCTTTTTGGTTAACAGTTGAGCTCTTAACCGCTGCACCACCAGGACTCCATCTGTGCTAAACTAGTTATGCAAACAGTTGTGGAAATGCTTCCCATTGGTGGGAGGAAAGTAATAATGGGTATCTGGTACCATAGTGCTTAGGCATTCCGCTGCTAATCAAAAGGTCAGCAGTTCAAATCCATCAGCTGCTCCTTGGAAACCCTGGCAGTTCTGCTCTGTCCTATGGGGTCACTCTGAGTCGGAACCAACTTGACAGCACCCAAAAACAAAAACAGCAATATGGCGGCATAACTTCATGGAGGATTCAGCCATATTCCCCTTTTACTTCCATAAATTTGGAGTACAGTTTACAATATTTTTATTTAGTTTTTTTTTTTTTTAATCCAGCAATAAGTAGTCCTTCTTTTTGTCCCTCTCGTTTCTGATTTAAAATCTCTGGGTTCTACAGGGATCACCAGTCATGTGTAGGTCTCTCTGGCTCCAATTTAGGATCTAAACAACCACTGAAAGGTAACGGTAACATTCCTAAACATCGCCATCCTGTGGCCACGTGAAGATATAATATGAAAATGTCCCAGTTGCCACCATGTAAAGGGGAGACATCAAGCGTGTATGCAGTTGCCCAACACCCTCCCCCCGACTCCACAGCCCACCCCCAGACAACTACTATTGTTGTTTGTTGCTGTTGTGTGCTGCAGAGTCAGTTCTAACTCATAGAGACCCTATGTGAAAGTAGAACTGCCCCATAGGGTTTCCTAGGCTATAATTTCTGCAGGAGCAGAACAGGTCTGTTCTTCTGTGGAGCTACTTGTGGGTCCAAACCACTGACTTTTTGGTTAGCAGCTGAGCACTTAGCCACTGTGTGCTACCAGGACTCCTTAGACAATTACTAGCAGCCGTAAAGATGAATTCCTGGTTTGGAAAAGTTGGTCCTCAAAGGCAGATCTGCAAGCAATAGAATGAAATGGAAGGCTCATTCAAGAATCTGAAAGCTCTGCATGTTGGGATGTGATGTTTCTCAGGAGGGCAGGATTAGGGTCAAATCAGTGATCTCTCCAGAAAGCTCCAGGACTTAAGAAGATAGTGAGGAATATGAGAGAGTTGCTGCCTTTCACTTGAATAAGGCTGCTTGGAGCAACACCACAGATTTAAAAATGTATCCGTGAAGCCTTTTGCCCTGAGCAGTCCTGCTGCTGGGCACTGACAGCATTGACCATGACTTTGGGACTTGTGGAGGGCACTTTCCGACACTGGAGAGGGCAGGGAAGAAGAGGGGTAGCCCTGAGTCTGCTTGCCTCTTGACGAATGTGAGTAATCGTTGCTGAGGGTACCTGGAATTGAGCCTGGGCAGCAGAGCGTGAAGAGAAAAATGGACCCAGAGATCTGTCAGAGCACTTGACCTGGTCCTGGATACTCGAGAGGTAAGGATACCCACCTGGGTCATTATGTCCCCGTCCGCACTGTCCTGGGCTGGTTTAGGTAGCCTGGTCACTCCAGACTGTCTTGCATCTGGGACAAGGTCAGGTTTCTTTGCTATGACTCATTTCCCCTGCTCAAATAAATGGAAAAAATTAATCAGACCCCTGACAATTTGGTCAGTTCTGTAGCTTATCCGAAGTCCCTGGGTGGCGCAAATGGTTAAGCACTCAACTACTAGCTGAAAGGTTGGTGGTTCAAATACACAGAGGCACCTCAGAAGACAGGCCTGAAAAGCTGCTTCCAAAAGGTCACAGCCTTGAACATCCTGTAGAGCAGTTCTACTTCGCACATACAGCGTCACCATGAGTCGGAATCAACTCCACAGCAGCTCACAACGACAACAGCAGCTTATCACACAAGGGGATAACGGCAGAAGCACCTGAGTTGGCTGGCCGGGAATGTTTTTGGATTTGCTGCCTCTGAACGAGGAAAACAGTCTGTGCCGACCGTTCATTAGTGACGATGACGGCAGAAAGGTCTACGTTTTCAGAGTGCTATTTACGTTATGAATGTACTGTAAGATATATCAGTTTTCTGATTGTGAAACTGAGGCTCAGATAACTTCAATAAACTAGAATTCAGAGAATGAGGGGAAGGTTTGTAATTTTAAAACACAACTAACTTTCTAGCCTTGAGTAAAAAATAATTAGTAAGGCTCAAATGAAAATGAGTTGCCCCTCCTGTCTAACAGCGGACGGTAGTGAGAGGCGCGCCCGTGGTTAGCACCCCAGCACTCGTTCAGTAAACGGATACTCTTGTCCAGTGCAGACGGAGCGCGCCGTGTAGACTGTAAAACTGTGGGAGCTTATGACCAACCAAATATCGCCAGTGCGAGGCAGCTGTGTGATCAAGCATCTCTTAAGTGTAACAGTTAATTGCTAGGGGTCTGCTGCCGAAAACAGAAATAATTCCAGTCATAGCCATTAAGAGGGCATTGTAGGAAGAGGGAGATTTTGAAATGGTTCTCAGAAACCCCAAAATATTTCAACAAGCAAAACCAAGCATTTTGTTGTTGTTGCTAGGTGCTGTCAGGTTGGTTCTGACTCGTAGTGACCTATCTACACACAACAGAACACTGCCCGGGACCACCCTCACAACTTTTGCTCTGTTTGAGCACATTGTTGCAGCCACTGTGTCAATCCATCTCATTGAGGATCTTCCGCTTTGTGGCTGATCCTCTACTTTACCAAGCATGATGTTCTTCTCCAGGGATTTTTCCCTCCAGATAACACGCCCAAAGCATGTGAGATGAAATCTCACCACCCTCACTTCTAAGCGCTCAGCTGCTAAACGAAAGGTCAGTGGTTTGAACCCACCAGCCACCCTGTGGGAAGAAGATGTGGCTGTTTGCTTCCATAAAGATTATAGCCTTGGAACCCCTATGGGGAAGTTCTACTCTGTCCTACAGTGTCGCCATGAGTCAGAATCAACAGCAATGGAAAAACCAAAAATAGGGCGATGTTATTCCATGCTGAAGGAATGACTTGAGCAGACATTTTCTGAAGCAGGAGAGTATATTTGATAAAAATCTGTGGTTTGGGTTAGCTAAAATAAAAGGATGTGGGCAATAAAGGTGAATAAGTATTTTGGGGCCAGTATGTCAATCGGGACTCATCTCATAGCAACTCTATAGAGTTGCTATGAGTCGGAATCGACTCGATGGCACTGGGTTTTGGGTTTGGGTTTTATGTCAGTCAGGGTTCAATCAGTAATTACAGAGCCCATGTCAATGGTCCAACAGGAATTTACTGAGAGGCATTAGTTACACAGGTGTTAGGAGAGCTGAAAAGCTAACTAGGGGATGGTGAAGCTACCCTGGGACTAGTACCAGCAAGAAGCTGCTACCCAGAAGAAGGAGAGTCAGGAATCAGAAGAGGAAAAGCTGCTACCATGAACATCTTCTTTGCCATGAGACCAGGACTGGATGATGCCCAGCTACCATTACTGAACAGTTTGATCTAAGATTCTGTAGAATTCAGATCAAAAAGGGAAGAAAATGGAACAGAATTTCAAATTTTCCAAGGATTTCAGACATTTTGGAGCTATTTAGGCTGGATGAACACCTTGCCGTGCAGCCTAAGGCACTGCGTTCAGGTCGTAGTCTCCCCTGGAGGCATGGGTTTGAATCTCACTCCTGACAATGCAGAGTGTTTTGGAAACCCTGGTGGCACAGTGGTTAAGAGCTAGAGCTGCTAACCAAAAGGTCAGCAGTTTGAATCCACCAGGTGCTCCTTGGAAACCCTATGGGGCAGTTCTACTCTGTCCTATAGGGTCCTATGAGTTGGAAATGACTCGACGGCAATGGGTTTAACACCCAGAACTATTGCCCTGAAATAAGCTTAAACCTCAAACTAAAACTTTTCCTAGAAGTCTGCTTTGAATCAAACAACATTTAAGCCTAATTAGTAAAGTACGTCTGCCTTGAGCATTGCGCTCTCTCAAAGGATTTATATACGCAGGATCAAACTGACAACTCAAATGGTTAGTTGAGAAGTTTAGGGGGCAGTGACTTGACATTAATAGTGGTGGAATAATTTGGCAAAGGATAGCAAGAGTGGTTACACAACTTGAAGAATGTAAACAATGTCTCTGAACTGTACATGTAGAACTTGCTGAAACAGTGTAAACTTTGCTGTGTATATTTTCACAAAAAAATAAAGTAAAATTTATATATACATTAAAGAGGAAGAAGAAGCTGCTACCATCCACAGGCTGCCTGGTAGGAGCTGGGACCATGAAGGGAGGGTCTGTCTGAAGGGGGCTGGAACCACAAGGGAGAATGCAGCCACTGAGAGAAACTGCTCAAATTAGAGCAGAGGGCATACTCTAGTTTCTTTCTCCTGCCCACTAATCTCTCACCAGTGCCCTGGTCAAATCCAGGCATGAGCTAGTTGGCCAGGGAGCCTTGGAAATATAATTTGCAGGAGGAGGGCGGGAATAGTTGGTTAAAGGATTGGACTGTATTCAATATATTTGAATACAGATGTTTGTTGTTAGGTACAGACAAGTCGGTTCTGACTCACAGCAACCATATGTATAAGCGAAGGAAACAGTGTCCGTTCCTGCACCATCCTCACAATCGTTGTTATGCTTGAGCCCACTGTTGCAGCCACTGTGTCAATCCACCTCTTTGAGGGTCTTCCTCTTTTTCACTGACCCGCTGCTTTACCAAGCATGATGTTCTTCTCCAGGGACTGTTCGCTCCTGATAACATGTCCAAAGTAGGTGAGACATAGTCTCACCATCCTTGCTTCTAAGGAGTATTCTGGTTGTACTTTGTCCAAGACAGATTCATTAGTTCTTTTGGCAGTCCATGGTATAGTCAATATTCTTCACCAACACCACAATTCAAAGGCGTCAATTCTTCTTGGTCTTCTTTATTCATTATCCAACTTTCACATGCATATGATGTGATTGAAAATAACATGGCTTGAGACAGGTGCACCTTAGTCTTCAAGGTGACATCTTTGCTTTTCAACACTTTAAGGGCAAATCTGCCGCAACTCCTTTGCAGCAGATTTGCCCAATTCAATGAGTCTTTTGATTTCTTGACTGCTGCTTCCATGGGTGTTAACTGTGCATCCAAGTAAAATGAAATCCTTGACAACTTCGATCTTTTATCATGATGTTGCTTGTTGGACCAGCTGTGAGGATTTTTGTTTTCTTTATGTTGAGTAATCCATACTCAAGGCTGTGGTCTTTGATCTTCAGTAGTAAGTGCTTCAAGTCCTCTTCACTTTCAGCAAGCCAGTTTGTGTCATCCGCATAAAGCAGGTTGTTAATGAGTCTTCCTCCAATCCTGAAGCTTCATTCTTCCTAATATAGTTCTAGAGGCTAGAAGTCCAAATTCAGGGTATCAGAAGGGCCATGTTCTTGCTGAAATCTCTAGGGGAAGATCTTTTCTTGTCTCTCCCAACTTCTGGTACCCCCAGGTGTTCCTTGCTTGTGAGAGTGTCACTCCGTATCACATGACCACCTTCCCTTTGTCTCTCTGTGTCTCTTCTCTTTTATAAGACACCATTCCCACGGGATTAGGACCAATCCTACTCCAGTATGACCTCATGTTAACTCAGTCTAAAACATCTTGAAAGACCCTATTTCCAAACAAGCCCAAGCTCACAGATACCAGGGGTTAGGACTTCAACCTATCTTTTGAGAGGACACAATCCAGAACAGGATGTCACTTCCAAGATTAGTTTATAAAAGACTATGACTTCCACCTTGCTTGCACTGCCTGTCTTTGTCTCTCTCACTTGCTCGCTTTGATGAAGCCAGCTGCCGTGTTTGTCAACTGCCCTATAAGGAGAGGTCCATTTGCAGGACACCAAGAGAGGCCTCCAGCAACAGCAAGGGAGGAACTAAAGCCCTTAGCCTGACAGCCAGACCACCAGAAGCTGCATCCTGCCAACAACCACTTGATCGACCTTGGAAGTGTATCCACACCTTTAACATGACCTTGGCTCCTGCCAACCACTTCATTACAGCCTGTGAGAGACCATGAGACAGAGGACCCAGCTAAGCCACCCCCAGATTCCTGACGCATAGAAATTGGGAGATAGTAAAATGTTGTGCTAAGCCATTATTTTGGGGGGTAGTTTGTTACGAAGCAGCAAGTTGAATGAATGAAATGTCGCTGTTGCATAATAGGAATGTGGACCATCAGGCTCCTCTCTTGGTCCACTGAAGACTGTCTTTCATACTTACAGCAACTCATCATCCTGCTTACTTGTGGACACTTACCTCCTGGTTGGGGCACACATGATCTCCTAAGGCAACCCTCTTCATTTCTGGACAGCTCAGACAGGAAAAAGATTCCTTATAATCAGCTGAAGTATCCATCCTATCCATCAGTCTTAGCCTGACCTCCTGGGGCCCTAAAGAACAAATCGAATTTCTCCCCTGTGGACAACTCTTGATGTACTGGAGGGCAGCTACCATGGTTTCTGTGAGTCTTCTCTCAACAGACTAAAAAACTCCCAGGTCCTGTCACTTCTCATGTGACATTTTGCAAAGCACTTAAAAGTTCTCCACAGAACTCCACATGAGATTTACATCATAAATGCGCCTTAAATGTCCCTGACTGTGCCGCCCAGTTCCTAGTTTCAGGAGAAATACTTCCTCAAAGGCTGGCAATGAGGCTGCCTAAGTGAGGGCGGGGACCCTCCTGTTGCCTCGGGCTGTGATAAGCTGGACTGACAAGTGTCCCGAGCCCTTGGGCATGGTATCCTAGCAACTCTCATTTTTCTGCTAAACCAGACTTGCTGTTAGGTCTTGGACCTCTCTGCAGCATTAAGAGCTGTCTCAGTTCCCCAGTGCTGCTGTAACAGAAGCAGCATGAGTGGGTGGCTTTAAAGAACAAACAAATTTCTCACAGGTCTGGAGGCTAACAGTCCAAATCAGGGTCTCAGGTGTTTTTTTTTGTACACAGTCCTGGGTGTTCCTTGGTTCTTTGGCTTACAGACAATCCCCAGATGGCATCTGTCTTCCCCTGAGTGTGTCTCTGTGTCGGTTCTACTCTTTTTATAACTCAGAAGTGATTAGATTTAGAGGCCGCCCTATTCAGTTTTGATCTAATTAACGCAACGAAGAAAACTCTTTCTAAGCAGGATTGCATTTACAGGTGTAAAGTTTAGGATACCAACACATATATTGGAGGGACACAATTTAATTCGTAACAGGAGACTTGCGCTGACATGAGAACCCGACAACCTGCTAGCTTGTGCTCTCTCTCTCTCTTTTTCCCTCTCCACATGTGTCCAGGAGACCTCCCAGCATGTGAGGACTCCTTCTTCTCCTGAGGCCTCATGCCTTGAACATTAGACCAAGAAGGGCTGGAGTTTATTTGTCTTGGGCTGCTTTATTTGTGCAGGCTGCTTCCTGAGGTAACCCAAAGCCTCTCTTAAGGAGCACAGAGGGAAGACGGGGTGGGAGGCAAGCTCTGTGGCCCCCTTGCCCAAGCTACAGCTCCTGGTGAGAATGCTTTCATTCATGTGGAGGCTTCCCCAGCCCCCAACCATGGGCTGTTTATTTACATTCAAGAAGCAAATATTGAAAAATGAAAATCAAAGCCAGCAGGAATTCAGACAGCAAAGTTCCGGGCAGTGAGGAAGATTCTATGATAATTTTCCCAGCTGGATTTCAGAAAAGATTCTCTCTTCATGCTAAATATTCTTAAGAATGACACTCTCCCCTCCCTCACTGCTGTGTTGCTAGCCTCACTCCTGAGTCTAGCCCTCAGTGCAGCAGCCCTGGCCTCCCTGTGCTTGCTTCCATTTATTTGGCGCTTACTGAATGCTGTGTTCTGTAGACAACGCTTTCCATGCTCCCCTCGTTTAATGATCACGATTCAATGAGGCAGGCACCGCTACTGCCCCCAGCTTACAAATGAGGAAACTGGCCCTCAGAGAGGTCCAGTCATTTGCCCAAAGTCACAGAGCAAGTAGGTGCAGACCCTGAAGACCAACTCATGTCCATTTGACTTTGAAGCCAGGCCACTAACCACTGTGCTTTGTCGCCCTCCCCAAAAGAAGACTGCCTCCTGCCCTCTTCCTTTTAAAAACCTCCTCTCTCTAAATTCTAAATTTATTTCATCTGTTGACAGCATTTTATCCATATCCTTTCATTTTTATTTTTAAAGAATTGCACTAGAGCAGCATTTCTCAACCTCTACACTATTGACATTTTGGACTGGATAATTCTTCATTGTGGGGACTGTCCTGTGCATTGTAGGATGTTTTAGCAGCATCCCCACTCTCTACCCACTAGGTACCAGTAGCACTTCCTCCCCAGTTGTGACAATCAAAAATGTCGCCAGATACTTCCATATGTCCCCGGGGGCACAGTCATCCCCAGTTGAGAAACAATGTGTGATGGTTAATTTTATGTGTCAATTTGGCTAGGCTATGGTTCCCCAAGCCAAGGAACACCTGAGCCTTCCAACAAGGCTCAATTCCACTGGTGCCCTCTGAGAGACTGGGTAGAACACATTAGAATTGTGCCCAAAAGGATTGGGAAGCTTTGGTATTTTGTCCCCATTATCCAGGGATAATGCAATTGGATCCAGGGATAATGCAATAGTATAATAGCATTAAGTTGTATCACTGGAGCAGATATTGCCAGGGCCCTGGTCACATTCCTTTGGCCTGGCCCAGAGGTCACCTACAGCTTTGGTGGACAATTCTCATACACCCTGTAATAAGGACCCTGTGTTAGTCATCTAGTGCTGATGTAACAGAAATACCACAAATGGATGGCTTTAACAAAGAGAAGTTTATTTCCTCACAGTAAAGTAGGCTAAAAGTCCGAATTCAGGGTGTCAGCTCCAGGGAAAGGCTTTCTCTCTCTGTCAGCCTTCTCATCAATGTTCCCTGGACTAAGAGCTTCTCTTCTCAGGGACCCCAGCTCCAAAGGATGCACACTGCTCCTAGCACTGCTTTCTCGGGGGTATGAGGTCCCCCTGTCTCTCTGCTCACTTCTCTCTTTTATATCTCAAGAGATTGCCTCAAGACACAATCCAATCTTGCCTCGCTAATACCACTACTGCCCATCTTCCCTCATTAACATCATAGAGGCATGATTTACAACACATAGGAAAATCACACAATACTGGGAATCATGGCCCAGCCAAACTGATACACACATTTTTTGAGGGACATAATTCAGTCCATGACAGACCCCCTAAAATGGCTCCCATTGGGGTCTCCTGCTATTCATGCCCTAGTATAATCCCCTCCCCTTGTGTGCGGGGTAGTCTTAGCAGCTCGATTCTAATGAATTCTTGTCAGCTGCCGTCAGGTCGGCTCCTGACTCATGGCAACCCATGCACGACGGAATGAAAGGCTGCCTGGTCTTGCACCATACCCATAATTGGATGCAGATTGGGCCATTGTGATCCATAGGGTTTTCACTGGCTGATTTTTGGAAGTAGATCTCCAGGCCTTTCTTTCATCCTAGTTTAACCTAGTCTGTGGTTGTCTTCAAACTGAGAGGCCCTGGAACACACCACTTTAAAAAGGTAAACTTTACTAAAAATGGGGTCGTTTGACAGACTTGGAAGACCCCTTCAACCTCAAGGCAAATCTGAAACTCACTTGATCTGAAAGTCAGGCACTGAGCTAAATTCTAGAGATGCAGAGTTGAATAAAGTTTGATGCCTGCCCTCAGGAGGGTACTGGCTTCTGGGGGATGCAGGAGTAAACCAAGGATTGCCCAACAACAGGGTGATAAGCGCTATGCTAAAAAAAAAAAAAAAATGCTAGAGGTAGGAATATCAAGCTATGTGGGCCCAGGACAGGAGTATCAAATTCCATCTGCGTGAGAGGGTGATTGAAATCTTCCTGCTTTTCTGATGTAAAACTACTGCCCCTCCTTTCTTGTAGGATGGTCCTTATAGGATTACCAACATTCCTATCACATACTTTCACATGAGTCTTCATTTCCTAGTGCTGCAGTAACAGAACTACCATAGTTAAAAAAAAAAAAAAAAAAAAGGTGGCTTTAAAAAACAGAAATTTATTTTCTCACAGTTTTGTAGACTAAAAGTCCAAATCAGGGACTCGGCTGTGTTGATTCCTTCCTCGTAGGTAGTCTTGGATGTTCCTTGGTTCCTTGGTTTGTAGACGATCCTCACATGGCATCTGTCTTCTCCCTGTGTCTGTGGTCATGTCTTTGTGTCTATTATGGTCTTTATATAACTGAGAAGCAATCAGGTTTAGGATCCACTTACATTGATATGACCTCAACTGATGGATAGATTATATTACATTAGATTGCATTATGGAAAGGGGTTACATTACATTACATCACATCCACAGGCATAGGAGTTAGGATTCCAACACACATTGTGGGGGGACACAATTCGGTCCATAACAATATGCTCAAACTTCCACCAAGGCTTACTTGCTGGTACTTTCCAGGTACCAGAAAGAGACACCATGCTCAGGTCCTGAAGTAATGTAGGAGTACAGGGAGAAGAAGAATAAAGGAACAGAAAGGCAGAAACAAATTAACATACCTGTTATGGATTGAATTGTGTCCCCCCAAAATATGTGTTGGTATCTGTGAGCATGGCCTTGTTTGGAAATAGGGTCTTTGAAGATATGATCTGAGAAGTTAACACGAGGCCATACTAGAGTAGGGAGAGTCCTAATCCAGTCTGAGTGTTGTCTTTATAAAAGAGGAGAAGAGACACAGAGAGACATAGGAATGAGCCATATGAAGATGCATCTACAAGTCATAGAACTCCTGGGGCTACCAGAAGCTGGAAGAGACAAGAAAGGCTCTTCTAGAAACTTCTGAGGGAGGATTGCCTGGGTGACATGTTGATTTGGACTTCTAGCCTCCAGAATGTGAGACAGTAAATTTCTGTTCTTATAAGTCACCCAGTCTGGGGTACTTTGTTACAGCAGCCTGTGGAAACTAATGCAACACCCCCAAAGACATCAGATAACTGGCAATCCTCCTCCTCCCGCCAATTATTACCCAATATCTGACTCCCAACCCAGTCCTCTACACCCCAAACCAGGCCATATATACTTGTCTGCTATAGGCTGTGAGCTCACACGTGTTAATCTAATCTGTACACAAATGCCTCCAAAGCAAAACTCCTCACTATGAGAGCATTTTTCCCCCTTTATATAAGAAAGATCTTATCTTGGTGTTAAGTCCATTATTCTGGACACTGGGATGAAATCCCACACCCAGTGAATAACCCTATTACCTAATGCCTGCCTCTTATCTATTCAGAGTAAATTGATAGACAACCCTAGGGTAAAAAGCCAAAAAACTATCAAAGATTCTTTCTTTTTGTGTGTAAACTTTTCATGAGTTTTTATAGTAGTGGTCTCATACAATACTTGTTATTTTGTGATTGACTTATTTCACTCAATGTAATGCCCTTCATATTCATCATTGTTCTTTATTGTTGCATAGTAGAACAAACAAAATGTAGAACAAAATTCTAACTCACAAAAAAAAGACCAGACTTACTGACCTGACAGAGACTGGTGAAACCCCGAAAGTATGGCCCCCTCGACACCATTTTAGCTCAGTAATGAAGTCACTCCTGAGGTTTACACTTCAGCCAAAGATTAGACAGGCCCATAAAACAAAACGAGACTAACGGGGAACATCAGCCCAGGGGTAAGGACTAGAAGGCAGGAGGAGACAGGAAAGCTGGTAATCGGGAACCCAAGGTTGAGAAGACAGAGTGTTAACATGTCGTGGGGTTGGTAACCAATGTCACAAAACAATATATGTACTAATTGTTTAATGAGAAACTAGTTTGTTCTGTAAACCTTCATCTAAAGTGCAATTTTTTAAAAAAACAAAAACTAAACCTGCTGCCCTTGTGTCTATTCAGACTCATGGCCACCCCAGGTGTTACAGAGTAGAACTGCTCCACAGGGTTTTCTTGGTTGTAATCTTTACAAGGGGCCCTGGTGGCACAGTGTATAAGAGCTTGGCTGCTTAACCATAAAGCAGCCAGTTCAAATCCACTGGCTGCTCTTTGGAAACCCTAGGGGCAGTTCTACTCTGTCCTATAGGGTTGCTGTGAGTCAGAATCAACTCAATGGCAATGGGCTTGTTTTGTTTGTTTGTTTGAATCTTTACCAAAGCAGATCACCAGGTCTCTCTTCTGGGGAACCGCTGGGTAGATTCAAACTGCCAACCGTTAGGTTAGTAAGCAAGAGCAAACCATTTGTGCCGCCCAAGGACCTCCCAAGTGTAAAAGAGGAGGGGATATTGAGTCATGGAAATTTCTGACAGAACCCTACCCCGGTGCCTCCTTGGCAAAGTCACATCTGATTCTCTCAACACCTCTGCCCTCCCCCTTCATTAATTTTCATCTCTTTTTATCTTCTTTTCTCATTACTGTTATTGTTGTTTTTACTTTCTTTTATCATTTCCTTCCTTTTCCTTATAGTTACTTTTATTTTTTTTTAACTAACTTTATACGAATCACTGTCATCAGATGATTATTTGATATTCTCGTTGTATGTCAGTGAGCAAATAGGAACTTGTTTCAGAAGGAATGGACGAGAGGATCATCCAGCCTAGAACAATACTAGACCCACTGAGTGCGTGCCACACACTACAGCCCGTCCTGTGTGTCTTCTCAACTACACTTACCCAACTCTGCAAGGGAAGAAGGAGGGCCCTGCTTGATATAGGAAGAAATGAACCTTTTTTAAGTGATTGAGCTAAAAAAACATGAACTCATATTTTTCCATGCTTTTTCCACCATGTTGATTGCCAACCAAACCAGTTGCTGTCAAGTCAACTTTGACTGATAAAACCCCACGTTTGTCAGAGTAGAACTGTGCTCTGGAGGGTTTTCAATGGCTGATTTTCTAGAAGTACATCACCAGGCCTTTCTTCTGAAATGCCTCTGGGTGGACTTGAACTTCCAGCTTTTCAGTTAACAGCCAAGCACATTCATCGTTTGCACTACCCAGGGACACCTAGTATGCCCATATATATTTTTAAATGAAATATTGATACGTGCTACAGCATGGATAAACCTTGAAAATATCTAAGTGAAAAAGCCAGCCACAGAAGACTACATATCACATGATTCCATTTAAACGAAATGTCCAGAATAAGCAAACCAATCAGATAAAAAGTAATTTAGTGGTTGTCCAGGGCTAGGGAAATTGGGGGAAACAGGGAGTGATTGGCAATGGATACAGGGTTTTTTTGGGGGGTGAGGAAAATATTGCAAAATGCATTGTTCTAAAGTGGCGATATTTGCACAACTCTGTGAATATACTAAAAACCATTGAATTGTACAATTTGAATAGATGAATAATATGCTATACGCGATGTGAATTATTTATCAATAAAACTATATTTTTAAAAAGAGTTAACTCACCCTCTGTGCGAGTGGAGCTAAGGATAGTTAACCCGTTGCTCTCAAGTTGGTTCTGACTCATACAGTGACCCTATAGGACAGGGTAGAACTGCCGCATAGAGTTTTCAAGGAGCAGTTGGTGGATTCGAACTGCTGCCTTTTCGGTTAGCAGCCGTAGCTCCTAACCACTGCACAACCAGGGCTCCAGATAAGGGTAGTTAGGCTTCTAAATTTTCTGTGGCAAAGATCAGGAGAGATTCTACATGAAGTAATGAATCTTGAACTTTAGGCCGCTCACTCGCATGGGCCTCTTCAAAATAAATAGATGACTCACAGCTAACTTTGTATTCATAATTTTTATTCATTTTCTTAAGAAGTATCCACAAATTGTAAAAGCTTTAAGACCCCCAAAACCTGGACCTGTCTTGATGAACATGGGTTACTTTTATAATCAGAAATTACACAACCATGATTTAAGCTTTGTAAAAAAAAAAAAAATGACTAGGAATGGATGCAAGGTAAAAAGTAATAAGTAAATAAGAAGTAAGCAAATACATAAGAGCTCTGGTGGTGCAGTGGTTAAGCGCTCGACTGCGAACAGAAAGGTTGGCGTTTCGAACCCACCATCTGCTCAGGGGGAGAAATATGTGGCAGCCTGCTTTTGTAAAGATTACAGTTTGGGAACAGAAACAATCAGAATGGAAATAATGAGAATATTTGTACGTTGTAAATAATGTAACCAATGTCACTGAACAACTTGTGTGAAAAAATTTGAATGGGAACCTGAACTGCTGTGTAAACCTTCACTGAAAACACAATAAAATATTAATAGGAAAAACAAAAAAAAAGATTACAGCCTTGGAAACCGTACGAGGCAGTTCTACCCTGTTCTACAGTTTCTCAGAGTTGGAATCAACTTGACAGCACACAACAACAGGAAGTAAATACATACGTATATACATATGTACATAAAAAGCTAGTCATTGCATGGACCACTGACGTTAATGCACCATGGAAAAATACATATTAATATGCCTCCCTTTGTACGGTGCTAAGGTCCCAAGGGAAACAGAGCCACTGAATCTGTTTAAATCTCACCTCACGGCCACCTATCACGAAATCGTCATGGGAATTCACCGGGAATTTGATCCCAGGTACAAGCTGAAATAACTCACAGATCCCTCTGGACATGAGGGAAGGGGAAACAAGGACACACAGGCCTGTCCAAGTGGGACACGGATCTAGGATACTGGCCCTTCAGAAGCTATTCCAAGAGTAAACTGCTCAGGAACATCTTGAGTAGCCAGACTTTTTTATTATTTTTTATTATTACTGTGTTAATCATTCACTCATTTGTTCTTTTACTTGTGACTTGACTGTAGCATTGTGGAGTCACCCTTCCCCTTAGCATCCAGGAAAAAATGGTTCCAAGTCTCTAGTGAACATGTGATGGGAAATTCAGTGCCCCCTCACCTCCCATGTCTAGGGAATCTTGGCACTCAGGTGCAAGACTTGTTTTGTTTGTCTGTCAGAATCTCTTTTAAATAATATTTTATTGTATTTTTGATGAAAGTGTACACAGAAGAACAAGTTCCCATTCAACAGTTTTTACACATATTGTTCAGTGACACTGGTTACATTCTTCACGTAGTATCAACGTTCTCATTATTTGTTCTAGTTGTTCCATTCCCATTAACAGTCTCACATCCTCCCCCAACACTCTCATCTACGATTTAGGGTATTTGTTGACCATTTGGTCTCATACATATGATTTTTTTAAAAAGCACAGTACTCAAGAGTAATATTCACTACTTTATGAGCTAACCTACTATTTAGCTAAAAGGTGACTTGAAGGGATAGTTTCTATTCAAGGTTTAAAGAATATCTCAGGGCCATAGCCTAGGGGATTACTCCAGTCTCAATGGGTCCAGTAAGTCTGAATTCTTTGAGAATTGAAGTTCTGGTCTACATTTTTATTTCTCCCTTTCTGTCAGGATCCATCTATTGTGGCCCTGATCAGCAACTTCAGTAGCAGTAGCCAGGCACCATCTAGTTTTTCTGGTCTCAGGGTAGAGGAGACCATGGTTCATGTAGACAATTAGTCCTATAGACCAGTTCCTTCTTTGAATCTTAGCTTTTCCTCTCTCTCTTTTGTTCCAGACAAGTAGAGACCAATAGTTGTGTCTTAGATGGCCACTCAGAAGCCTTTAAGGCCCCAGTCCCTACTCAGCAAACTAGGATGTAGAACATAAACTTTATGAACTATATTATGCCAATTGACTGAGTTGTCACACGGGATTATGACCCTAAGTCTTCAAACCAAGAAAACTGACTCCTTGAGGTGATTGATTATGTCTAAGAGGTATCAGTTTTTATGAACCTTATTTGTTTTATTATATATATGTGTGTGTGTGTATACATATATACACATATATGTCGTTGTTGTTGTTAGGTGTGGTTGGGTTGCTTCCAACTCATAGCGACCCCATGCACAACCGAATGAAACACTGCCCAGTCCTGGGCCATTCTTCTGATCATTGTTATGCTTGAGCCCATTGTTGGAGTCACTGTACCCATCCATCTTGTTGAGGCTCTTCCTCTTTTTCGATGACCCTCTACTTTACCAAGCATGACCCTTTTTCGATGACCCTCTACTTTACCACGTTCTTCTCCAGGGACTGGTCCCTCCTGATATCATGTCCAAATTATATGAAAAGAAGTTTCGCCGTCCTTGCTTCTAATGAGCATTCTGGCTGTACTTCTTCCAAGACAGATTTTTTCATTCTTCTGGCAGTCCAAAATTGTCTTGTGCTGCTATAACAGAAATATCACAAGTGGATGATTTTAACAAACAAAAGTTTATTCTTTGACAGTGCAGTAGGCTAGAAGTCCAAATTCAGGCCACTGGCTCTAGAGGAAGGCTTTCTTTCTGTCGGCTCTCGCAGAAGGTCCTTGTCATCAGTCTTCCCTTGGCCTGGGAGAATTTCAGTGCAGGAACCTGAGGTCCAAAGGGTGCACTCTGCTACTAGCACTGCTTTCTTGGTGGTATGAGGTCCCCATGTCTCTCTCCTCACTTCTCAAAAGAGGTTGGCTTAAGACACTATCTAATCTTGTAGATCTCATCAATACAACGGCCACTGATCCATCTCATAGAAACCCTGGTGGCGTAGTGGTTAAGTGCTACGGCTGCTAACCAAACAGTCAGCAGTTCGAATCCACCAGGAGCTCCTTGGAAACTCTGTGGGGCAGTTCTACTGTGTTCTATAGGGTCACTATGAGTTGGAATCGACTCAACGGCACTGGGTTTGTTTTTGTTTGTTTAATCCATCTCATTACATCATAGCAATAGGATTTACAACACACAGGGAAATCACATCAGATGACAAAATGGTAGACGGTCATTCAATACTGGGAATCATGACCTAGCCAAGTTGACAGATATTTTGGGGGTACAAAATTCAATCCACGATTGGCATCAATTCTTCTTCAGTATTCCTTATTCATTGCCCAGCTTTAGCATGCAGATGAGGCGATTGAGAACACCATGGCTTGGATCAGGTGCACCTTAGTCTTTAAAGTGACATCTTTGCTTTTCAACACTTTAAAGAAGTCTTTTGCAGTGCCTTTTCCCAATGCAATGTGTCATTTGATTTCTTGACTGCCACTTCCATGGGCTTTGATTGTGCATCCAAGTAAAATGAGATCCTTTACAACTTAAGTCTTCTCTCTGCTTATCACAATGTTGTTTAATGGTATATACGTATATATGTATATATATATATATATATATGTATAAAAAAATTTTTTTATACATGTATATACACATATACATACATAAACCCATTGCCATCGAGTCAATTCTGACTCATGGGCACTCTATAGGACAGAGTAGAACTGCCCCAAAGGGTTTCCAATGAGCACAAGGTGGATTCGAACTGTCAGCCTTTTAGTTAGCAGCCAAAAACTTAACCATTGCACCACCAGGGCCCAGGGCCCCAAATGTATGTATACGTACACATATACGTACATACATACATATAAACACAGACATATGTACTTTGGCTGTTGTTGCAAAATTATGTATAACATAGCATTTACCAAAACATCCTTTGTGTGTGTGCGTGTGTGTGTGTGTGTGTACAACTTGGTGGCATCAGTTACGTTGGTCAAGCTATGCACACTTCAACCACATTCTGTGCTACCTTTCCCATCACCATAAATAAAAAGTGACTACTATTCTAAAGAATTAACCCCACACAAACACAAAAAAAGACCAGACTTACTGGTCTGAGTATGGCCCCTGGACATACTTTCAGCTCAGTAATGAAGTCACTCCCAAGGTTCGCCCTTCAGCCAAAGATTAGACAAGCCCATAAAACAAAACAAGACTAAATGGACACACCAGCCTAGGGGCAAGGATGAGAAGGCAGGAGGGACAAGAAAGCTGGTAATGGGGAACCCAAGGTTGAGAAAGGGAGAGTGTTGGCAACCAATGTCACAAAACTATATGTGTACTAATAGTTTAATGAGAAGCTAGTTTGTTCTGTAAACCTTCATCTAAAGTATAATAAAAAAAATAAATACAATAATTAATCCTCCTCTCCCCACTTCCCTGGTAACCACCAATGAATGTTGTTCTTTGTATACATAGCTTTTCTTGTCATTTTACAAAAGTAAGATTATACAATATTTGTACTTTTGTGATTGACTTATTTCACTCAGCCTAATGTCCTCCAGGTTCATCCATGTTCCAAGATGTTTCAGGAACTTGTTTTTCTTTATGGTTGGCTACTATTCCATTGTATGTATGTCCCCGTCACCACCACCACCACCCCTTTATTTTTTTAATTTTCTTGTGCTTTAGGTGAAAGTTTACAACACATATTAGTTTACCATTCGAAAATTTATACACAAGTTATTTTGTGACATTTGTTGTAATGCTCACTGTGTGTCAGCACTCTCCACCTTTCCCTTCCCACCCCTGGTTCCCCACGTCCATTCATTCAGTTATCCTGTCCCTTCCTTCCTTCTTGTCTTTGATTTTACACAGATGTAGTGCCATAGATTGTTCTCATGTGGGCTTCCTTGCATGGTCTTGTAACTCCCATCCAAGTGATTGGGCTGGACTGTGCAGATATGGTAATTGTGGCCCACCAAAGGGATTGGTCAGTTGTGCCACCCTGCTGGGTTTGAAATGAGCCACCCCAGAGGTGAGAAAGGGAACTCCACTATCACCAAGGAAGAAAAGCCAGGAGCCAGCATGTCTTTTGGATCCAGGATCCCTGTGCTGAGAAGCTCCTGGAACCAGGAGACAGAGAGAAAGAGAGCTGTAACACTAAAGGCAGCAGACACCTGGCAGCAGGAGCATGGTGGGCTTCCCGGCCCATGGCCCAGGAAGAGAGAAAGCTGAGTACCTTTGGGCAGAGGTCTAGGGCCGGGGAGAGGTGTGTCTGTGAGCACAGCTGGGAAGAGGCTGTCCTGAAGGAAAAACTATAACCTCGAGTGTTCCTGAGACTGAATTGTTAACTGTTACTTCTCTACTAAACCCCATAATCATGAGTATTGTCTGTGGGTTCTGTGTGGCCATTGTAGTGAAGCATCGAACCCAGCAAAGAAGTAAAGAGTGCTGTGAGAGGGACAGTTGATGTCAGAACTGGTAAAGATGGCAGAGAGAGGAGGCATACCTGACCTCCACCTCACAGGAATCAGCCTTGGGCTGTTGATCTTGATTTTCCTTCTCCCTTGTGCGAGGAGGTCAGACACTGCCCCATGCTGTTTTTACAGCAGGTGTTGCCAATTTGGTCTAATAGACTAGATTGAACTAAGAAGCACTCTCCTTACGTATGTGTTATTGTTTGTCTTATACTCCTGTCTCATCTTCGGCTGAAAGGTGGACTTATGAAGTAGCTTCAGTTCCAAGATAGAAGGTTATCAGGGGGTATAGTCTTGTGGGTTCCTCCAGTCTCTGTAAGACCAGTAAGGCTGGTCTTTTTTTTTTTTTTTTTTAATGAATTTGAATTTTGTTCTACGTTTTTCTCCCACTTTATCTGGGACCCTCTATTGTGATTCCCTGTTAGAGTAGTCAGTGATGGTAGCTGGGCACCATGTAGTTCTTCTGGGCTCAGACCGGTGGAGGCTGTGGTTCATGTGGTCCATTAGTCCTTTGGACTAATATTTTCCTTTTTGATTTTCTTCATTCTCCTTCGCTCCAAACATGATGGAACCAATAAATGTAACTTAAATGGCTGCTCGCAAGCTTTTAAGACCCAGACACTACTCACCAAAGTGGGATGTTGAACCTTTTCTTTACGACCTATGTTATGCCAATTGACCTAAATGTCCTCTGAGAGCATGGTCCCCAGCCCTCAGCCCCAGTAACTCAGTCCTTCAAGGTGTTTGGTTTTGTCTAGGAAGCTTCTATGACTTTGCCTCAGTCAAGTTGTGTTCACTTTCCCTACATTGTGTCTTGTCTTTCTCTTCACCAAAGTTAATGCTTATTAGTGATTTCTTCTCCCCACCTCTCCCCACCCTCATAACCATCAAAGATTTTTTCTTTCTGTGTGTAAATCTTTTCTTGGGTTTTTATAATAGTCTCATACAATATTTGTCCTCTTGTGATTTACTTATTTCATTCAGCATAATGGCCTCCAGATTCATCCATGTTGTGAGATGTTCCATGGATTCATCATTGTTCTTTATCATTGTGTAGTATTCCAGATTGCCAGATTGTATGGTATTCCTATTTCTAGCTTTTTTAAGGAGGTGTCATATCATTTTCCATAGTGGTTGTACCATTTTACATTCCGGCCAGCAGTGCATAAGAGTTCCATTCTCCCCCAACCTCTTCAGCATTTGTTATTTTGTGTTTTTGTGATTAGTGCCAGTAACATTGGGTGAGATGGTATCTTGTAGTTTTGATTTGCATTTCTCAAATAGTTAATGATCAAGAGTATTTCCTCACGTGCCTCTTAGCTGCCTGAATGTCTTCTTTGGTGAAGTCATCATCCCTTTTTAATCACACAAAAAAAATCATATGCTAAGAGAGGTAAACACTCAAGGTGATTCATCTAGCACTCGGGCCTGAACCCTAAAAATACTATATCCATCTGTCCCCTCCGAAATATGTGTTGAAATCCTAATCTCTAAACATCTGGGTGTAATGCAGTTTGGAAACAGAGTTTCCTTTGTTATGTTGATTAGATCATGCTGGAGTAGGGTAGGTTCTAAATCTAATCACTTCTGAGTTATAAAAAGAACAGACTGGACTCAGAGACACGCACACAAGCACACATGGGGGAAGACAGATGCCATGTGAGGATAGTCTACAAGCCAAGGAACCAAGGAATGCCCAGGGCTACTGACAAGGGAAGGATTAAAACAGCCGAGACCCTGATTTGGACTTTTAGCCTCCAGAACTACCATACGACCTAGCAATCCCACTCCTCGGAATATATCCTAGAGAAATAAGAGCCTTTACACGAACAGATATATGCATACCCATGTTTATTGCAGCACTGTTTACAATAGCCAAAAGATGGAAGCAACCAAGGTGCCCATCAACGGATGAGTGGATAGATAAATTATGGATTTGAACTGCTGACCTATTGGTTAGCAGTTGTAGCTCTTAACCACTGTGCCACCAGGGCTCTCATCAAGCAAACAATAACCAAGAAAAGGTAAGGAGTGGCAATACTAAACTCAGGTAAAATAGACTTTAGGCAAAACCTACCATAAAGACAAGAAAGGACATTATATAATGATTAAAGGGAAAATCCACTGAGAAGACATAATCTTAATAAATATTTACATACTCTTTACATACTCAACGACAGTGCTCCAAAATACATAAAACAAACTCTAACAGCACCAAAAAGAGAAATTAACAGTTCCACAATAATAGTAGGAGTCTTCAACACACTCTTTTCAGTAAAGGACAGAACGTCTAGAAAGAAACTCAACATGGATACAGAAGATCTAAAGGCCACAATCACCTTGACCTCATAGACATATATCGAACACTCCACCCAACAGCAGCAAAGTATACATTCTTTTCCAACGCACATGGAACATTCTCCAGAACAGAGCACGTTTTAGGCCACAAAGCAACCCTCAATAAACTCCAAAACATCAAAATAATACAAAACATACTCTCTGATCACAATGCCATAAAAGTAGAAATCAATAACAGGGAGAGCAAAGGAAAAAAATCAAATACATGGAAACTGAATAACACTTTGCTAAAAACAAAGGGTAATAGGAGAAATCAAAGAGAGAATCAAAAGATTCCTAGAATCAAATGAGAATGAAAACACATCATACCAAAACCTTGGGATACTGCAAAGGCAATGCTCAGAGGTCAATTTACAGCAATAAATGCACACATCAAAAAACAAAAACCAGCCAAAATCAAAATGTTAGCCCTACAACTCAAACAAATAGAAAAAGAACAGCAAAAGAAGCCTACGGTCACCAGAAGAAAGGGAATAATAAAAATTAGAGCAGAAATAAATGAAAAAGAAAATAGAAAAAAAATACAAAGAATCAACAAGACCAAAAGTTAGTTCTTTGAAAAGATCAACAAAATTGGCAAACCACTGGCCAAACTGACAAAAGAAAAACAGGAAAGGAAGCAAATAATGCAAATAAGAAATGAAACTATCCCTCTTCACAGATGAACACACTACCTACCTAAACTACATGGATGCCCTTTATTTCTTTTTCTCACCTTATTACTCTAGCTAGGAGTTCCAGCTCAACGTCACTATGAGTCAGAATTTACTCCACGGCAACTAGTTTGGTTTTTTGGTTTATTCACAGATGATGTGATATTATACGTAGAGAACCCCAAAGATTCCATGAGAAAACTGCTGCAACTAATACAAAGATTCAGCAGAGTAGCAGGATACAAGACCAACATACAAAAATCAGTTGGATTCTTATACACCAACAAAGAGTACTTCAAAAAGGAAATCAGGAAAACAATACCATTTACAACAGCCCCTAAAAAGATAATATACTGAGGAATAAATCTAACCAGGGATGTAAAAGACCTATACAAAGAAAACTACAAAACATTATCGGAAGAAAGGAAAAGAGACCTACATAAATGGAAAATATATAGTATGTTCATAGATAGTAAGACTCAACATTGTGAACATGCCAATTCTACCCAAAGCAGTCTACAGATATAATGCAATCCCAATCCAAATACCAGTAGCATTCTTTAACAAGACGGAAAAATGAATCACTAACTTTATATGGAAAGGAATTCTCCCCTCCTCCATCAACTAAATTATTGTCAAGCCAATTCCAACATCGTAATACTTCCACATGTATCTTTTAAAAGGTAAGGAAGACACTTTTTAAAATCACAAACACGTTACTGTTATTGAACCCAAAATAATAATAGACCTGGAGAGTCTGCCATTGAGTAGAAAAGAATGAGCTGTATTCCGATGCAGCTAACTCTAGTTACAGAGCACCTGAATAAAAAGTTCAAGTAGGGAGGCACATGCTAAACCCTTAGATTTCACACTAGCCATGCTAACTGCTGGTGAAAACCTCCGATACCTCCCTTATTTGCTTCTTTATGGCTTCAAGGTCACCTAGCCATAGAGCACAGTGGTTGAGAGCACAGGCTTTAGAGAGGGCTGGATCCCAGCTATGTTACCTATTAGGGTGTGGCCCTGAGCAGACCAATTAACCTCTCTGGAGCCCTACTGGCAAAGTGGTTAAGTATTCAGGTGCTAACCAAAAGGTCAGCAGTCGAAATCTACCAGCCACTCCTTGGAAAATCTATGGGGCAGTTCCATTCTGTCCTGTTGAGTTGCTATGAGTTGGAATTGACTCATTGGCAACAGGGTTTTTCTTTTTTTAAAAGCCTAATCTTTAAAAAGAAAACAATAGTAGTAAGTATCTTATAGGTTTTTTAATAAGGACTAAATGAGATCAATTGGACTGATAAAAAACATCATGATAAGTGCAGAAAAACATGAAGTTGTCAATGATTTCACTCTACTTGGATCAATAATCCAATGTCCACGGAAGCACCCTCCATAGAAGCAACGGTCAAGAAATCAAGTGACTATACACTGCTGGTGGGAATGTAAAATGGTACAACCACTTTGAAAACGGATTTGGTGCTTCCTTAAAAAGCTAGAGAGGTACAGGGGTGGAGCCAAGATGGCGGAATAGACAGACACTTCTATCAAGCCCTCTTCACAAAAAAGACCTGAAAAAACAAGTGAAACGAGTATATTTGTGACAAACTGGGAGCCCTGAGCATCAAAGGTGAGCTTAGACAACGAACTGAGAGGCAGGGGGAGGAAGAAGCCATTCAGAAATGGAGAGGAGTTACCCGACCTGAATCGCGGGAGCCCTCAGGCACCATTCCTGGAGCAGCGGCGGTGGCGGCAGACTGGCACTAGCGTGAGGACGCAGTTTCCTCAGGGAGAAGCAGCCAGCCACACAGGCCATTCACACCTCCAGAACCTGAGGAGAACGGTGTCCTCGGCAAAAGCTAAGTACTTGCGTATATTTTACTGCGCCCCCAAACCCCCAAGCCGGCTTCAGCAGCTGAATCCCTGGGCATGAGATAGACCCTGGTAAGCACCTAGAGCCGTCCTCCCAGCCTTGGGGAAGGAAAAAATTTGCAACTGGGGGGAAAAGATAATTTGCTAGCTCCATTAACCGGGGGAGCTCAGGCCAGAAGCGGCTCCCGTCCAGGCATAAACCGTCCATGGACCCTGAGCAACTTTCTGTTCTGCATGGACCTGTGTGGGCCTATTTTGGGAGAATAGGCCCTTGTTGGCAAACTCCAACCATTTCAGCTATGTGGTGGAGAGGTGGGTGTTTGACTTTTGACTTTGCTTTGCCTATTAAACAAGGTCCACACCCACCTACATCAGGGACCTAAGAACTGGTAGCTCCACTCAGGTCACCCAGCCACCCGCGACAGGGGTCCAAAGATAACTGGTACCTCCCAGTCCTTACAACCAAAAACTTTGGGTGCCCATGTCCCTCTGCAGAACCCACCCACCAGCACGCTCTAGGGAACAGAGACACGTTTTCCTCAGAGACACTTGGGGGTTGGTTCTCAGCCCCTGCCTTGTTCAGAGCATGACTCCCTGCTGCAATCAGATACCAGTATATACACCAATCACCCTTGCCTCTCTAAGACTGTAGGACAGAGCCTGTACCACACACTTGCTGATCAGCTACCTGGAAACCTGAGCTGAATTCATAAAAGAAAACTGAATGGACTCCTAGACTGATATACCTGATAACAGCTCTAGCCAGCTGGGGACAGGACACCAGAGCTCCAAAGGCAAAAATAATCGAGCTAGCTCACTCGAGCAATCCATAAGGGTACACCAAAACAAAACAAAGGAAGCAGCTATGACACAGTAAGCAAGCATAAACTAAATACAATAACTTATAGATGGCTCCAAAACAACAGTCAATAACAAGTCACATAAAGAAAAAGACCATGATCACCTCAACAGGCTCTCAAAATAAAGAATCCAGGGATCTCCTAGATGAAAGTGCATTCCTGGAAATACCAGATACACAATACAAAAGTTTAATATACAGAAAAAAAAATTTTTTTTTTCTTCAAGATATCAGGGAGGAATGAGGCAAATCACAGAACAAGCCAGGGAACGCACAGATAAAGCAACTGAAGACATTAGAAAGATTATTCAGGAACGTAATGAAAAGTTTAATAAGCTGGAAAAATCCACAGACAGACAGCAATCAGAAATTCAGAAGATTAACAATAAAATTACAGAATTAGATAACTCAATAGAAAGTCAGAGGAGCAGAATTGAGCAAGTAGAAGCTGGAATTTCTGAACTCAAAGATAAATCACTTGGCACTAATATATTTGAGGAAAAATCAGATAAAAGAATTTAAAAAAATGAAGAAACCTTAAGAATCATGTGGGATTCTATCAAGAGAAATAACCTACGAGTGATTGGAGTACCAGAACAGGGAGGGATAACAGAAAATACAGAGAAAATTGTTGAGGATTTGTTGGCAGAAAACTTCCCTAATATTGTGAAGGATGAGAAGATATCTATCCAAGATGCTCATCAAACTCCACATAAGGTAGATCTTAAAAGAAAGTCACCAAGACATATTATAATTAAGCTTGCCAAAACCAAAGATTAAGAGAGAATTATAAGAGCAGAGAGGGATAAAAGAAAAGTCACCTACAAAGGAGAGCCAATAAGAATAAACTCAGACTACTCGGCAGAAACCATGCAGGTAAGAAGGCAATGGGATGACATATTTAAAAAATTGAAGGAAAAAAATTGCCTGCCAAGAATCATATATCCATCAAAACCATCTCTTAAATATGAAGGTGAAATTAAGACATTTCCAGATAATCACAAGTTGAGGGAATTCATAAAAATCATACCAAAACTATAAGAAAGGAGTTCTTTGGTTAGAAAATCAATAATATCAGGTATCAACCCAAGACTAGAACACTGGGCAGAGCAACCAGAGTTTCAACCCAAACAGGGAAATCAAAAAAAGCAAAGCAAGATTATTAAAAAAAAAGCCCAACACAGGGTAACGGTGATGTTATTATATAAAAGAAGACAACATTAAAGTAATAAAGAGGGACTAAGAAATGTAATCATACACCTTCCATATGGAAAGGAAGATACGGCAATACAAAGAAATAAAAGTTAGTTTTAAATTTAGAAAAATAGGGCTAAATAATAAGGTAACCACAAAGGAGACAAACTGTCCTACTCATCAAAATAAAATACAAGGGAAAAATACAGACTCAGCAGAAACAAAATCAACAATAACAAATATGAGGAAAGGACAATATATAAAGAAAACCTACTCAGCACATAAAATCAAGTGGGAAAAAGAAACTGTCAACACACAAAAAGAGACATCAAAATGATAGCACTAAATTCATACCTATCCATAATTACTCTGAATGTAAATGGACTAAATGCACCAATAAAGAGACAGAGAGTGGCAGAATGGATTAAAAAACAGGATCCATCTATATGCTGCCTACAAGAGACACACCTTAGACTTAGAGACACAAACAAACTAATACTCAAAGGATGGAAAAAATATATCAAGCAAACAACAATCAAAAAAGAGCAAGAGTGGCAATATTAATTTCTGACAAAATAGACTTTAAAAATCCATCAGAAAGGATAAGGAAGGACACTACATAATGTTTAAAGGGACAATACACCAAGAAGATATAACCATATTAAATATTTATGCACCCAATGACAGGGCTACAAGATACATAAAACAAACTCTATCAGCATTGGAAAGTGAGATAGACAGCTCCACAATAATAGTAGGAGACTTCAACATACCACTTTTGGTGAAAGACAGGACATCCAGAAAGAAGCTCAATAAAGACATGGGAGATCTAAATGCCACAATCAACCAACTTGACCTCGTAGACATATACAGAACACTCCACCCAACAGCAACCAAGTATACTTTCTTTTCTAGTGTACATGGAACATTCTCTAGAATAGACCACATATTAGGTCAGAAAGCAAGCCTTAGCAGAATCCAAAACACTGAAATATTACAAAACATCTTCTCTGGCCATAAGGCCATAAAAGTGGAAGTGAATAACAGGAAAAGCAGGGAAAAGAAATCAAACTCTTGGAAACTGAACAATACCCTGCTCAAAAAAGACTGGATTATAGAAGACATTAGGAAGGAATAAAGAAATTCAGAGAATCCAATGAGAATGAAGATACTTCCTATCAGAACCTTTGGGACACAGCAAAAGCGGTGCTCAGAGGTCAATTTATATCAATAAATGCACACATCCAAACAGAAGAAAGGGCCAAAATGAAAGAATTATCCCTACAACTTGAACAAATAGAAAGAGAGCAACAAAAGAAATCCACAGTCACCAGGAGAAAACAAATAATAAAAACTAGAGCCGAACTAAATGAAATAGAAAACAGAAAAACAATTGAAAGAATTAACAAGACCAAAAGCTGGTTTTTTGAAAAAATCAACAAAATTGATAAACCACTGGCCAAACTGACAAAAGAAAAACAGGAGAGGAAGCAAATAACCCGAATAAGAAATGAGATGGGCGATATCACAACAGACCCAACTGAAATTAAAAGAATAATTTCAGATTACTATGAAAAACTGTACTCAAATTTAAAAACATAGAAGAAATGGATGAATTCCTAGAAACACACTACCTACCTAAACAAACACAAACAGAGGTAGAACAACTAAATAGACCCATAACAAAAGAAGAGATTGAAAAGATAATCAAAAAACTCCCAACAAAAAAAAAGCCCTGATCCGGATGGCTTCACTGCAGAGTTCTACCAAACTTTCAGGGAAGAGTTAACACCACTGCTACTAAAGGTATTTCAGAGTATACAAAAGGACGGAATACTACCAAACTCATTCTATGAAGCCACCATATCCCTGATACCAAAACCAGGTAAAGACACCACAAGAAAAGAGAATTATAGACCTATATCCCTCATGAATGTAGATGCAAAAATCCTCAACAAAATTCTAGCCAATAGAATTCAATAACATATCAAAAAAATAATTCACCATGACCAAGTGGGATTCATACCAGGTATGCAGGGATGGTTCAACATTAGAAAAACAATTAGTGTAATTCATCACATAAATAAAACAAAAGACAAGAATCACATGATTTTATCAATTGATGCAGAAAAGGCATTTGACAAAGTTCAACACTCATTCATGATAAAAACTCTCAGCAAAATAGGAATAGAAGGAAAATTCCTCAACATAGAAAAGGGCATTTATACAAAGCCAACAGCCAACATCACCCTAAATGGAGAGAGCCTGAAAATATTTTCATTAAGATTGGGGACCAGACAAGGATGCCCTCTATCACCACTCCTAGATAAAGAAATAAAGGGCATCCAGATTGGTAAGGAAGAAGTCAAAGTATCTCTATTTGCAGATTACATGATCTTATACACAGAAAACCGTAAGGAATCCTCCAGAAAACTACTGAAATTAATAGAAGAGTTCAGCAGAGTATCGGGATACAAGACAGACAAAAATCAGTTGGATTCCTCTACATCAACAAAAAGAACATCGAAGAGGCAATCACCAAATCAATGCCATTTACAGTAGCCTCCAAGAAGATAAAATAGTTAGGAATAAATCTCACCAGAGATGTAAAAGACTTATACAAAGAAATCTACAGTACACTTCCGCAAGAAACCAAAAGGGACTTATATAAGTGGAAGAACATACCTTGCTCATGGATAGGAAGACTTAACATTATAAAAATGTCTATTCTACCAAAAGCAATCCATATATTTAATGCAATTCCGATCCAAATCCCAAAGACATTCTTTAATGAGATGGAGAAACAAATCACCCACTGCATATGGAAGGGAAAGAGGCCCCGGATAAATAAGGCATTACTGAAAAAGAACAAAGTGGGAGGCCTTACTTTACCTGATTTTAGAACCTATTATACCACCACAGTAGTCAAAACAGCCTGGTACTGGTACAACAACAGATACACGGACCAATGGAACAGAATTGAGAATCCAGACATAAATCCATCCTCATATGAGCAGTTGATATTTGACAAAGGCCCCAAAACAGTTAAATGGGGAAAAGACAGTCTTTTTAACAAATGGTGCTGGCATAACTGGATATCCATCTGCAAAAAAATGAAACAAGACCCATACCTCCGCTCCATGCACAAAAACTAGCTCAAAATGGATCAAAGACCTAAATATAAAATCTAAAATGTTAAAGATCATGGAAGAAAAAATAGGGACAATGTTAGGAGCCCTAATACCTGGCATAAACAGTATACAAAACATTATAAAGAATGTAGAAGAAAAACTAGAAAACTGGGAGCTCCTAAAAATCAAACACTTATGCTCATCCAAAGACTTCACCAAAAGAGTAAAAAGACTACCTACAGACTGGGAAAAAGTTTTTAGCTATGACATTTCTGATCAGCGCCTTATCTCTAAAATCTACAT
The DNA here is from genome assembly GCF_030014295.1 of Loxodonta africana. Lineage (NCBI taxonomy): Eukaryota > Metazoa > Chordata > Mammalia > Proboscidea > Elephantidae > Loxodonta > Loxodonta africana. The sequence goes on from NC_087358.1 coordinate 64,211,137, forward strand.
GATACTGCAAAAACTCAATTACAAAAAGACAAATAACCCAATTTAAAAAATGGGCAAAAGATATGAATAGATACTTCACTAAAGAAGATACTCAGGTAGCTAACAGATGTATGAGGAAATGTTCACGATCATTAGCTATTAGAGAAATGCAGATCAAAATTACAATGAGATTTCATCTCATTCCAACAAGGCTGGCATTAATCCAAAAAACACAAAATAATAAATGGTGGAGAGACTGGAACACTTATACGCTGCTGGTGGGAATGTCAAATGGTACAACCACTTTAAAAATCGATTTGGCACTTCCTTAAAAAGTTAGAAATAGAACTACCATAAGATCCAGCAATCCCACTCCTTGGAATATATCCTAGAGAAATAAGAGCCTTTACATGAACACATATACGCAGAACCATGTTTATTGCAGCACTGTTTACAATAGCAAAAAGATGGAAGCAACCGAGGTGCCCATCAATGGATGAATGGATAAATAAATTATGGTATATTCACACAATGGAATACTATGCATAGATAAAGAACAGTGAGGAATCCGTGAAACATTTCATAACATGGGAGAATCTGGAAGGCATTATGCTGAGTGAAATGAGTCAGTTGCAAAAGGACAAATATTGTATAAGACCACTATTATAAGAACTTGAGAAATAGTTTAAACCAAGAAGAAAACATTCTTTTTTGGTTATGAGAGGGGGGAGAGAGGAGGGGTGGGAGAGAGGAATTCGCTAATTAGATAGTAGATAAGAACTACTTTAGGTGAAGGGAAAGACAGCACACAATACGGGGGAAGTCAGCACAATTGGACTAAACCAAAAGCAAAGAAGTTTCCTGAATACACTGAATGCTTCAAAGTCCAGCGTAGCAGGGGCAGGGGTCTGGGGACCATGGTTTCAGGGGACATCTAAGTTAATTGGCATAATAAAATCTATTAAGAAATATTCTGCATCCCACTTTGAAGAGTGGTGTCTGGGGTCTTAAACGCTAGCAAGCAGCCATCTAAGATGCATCAATTGGTCTCAACCCACCTGGATCAAAGGCAAATGAAGAACACCAAGGACACAAGGCGATTACGAGCCCAAGAGACAGAAAGGGCCACGTGAACCACAGACTACATCATCCTGAGACCGGAAGAACTAGATGGTGCCTGACTATAACTGATGACTGCCCTGACAGAGAACACAACAGAGAACCTCTGAGGGAGCGGGAGAGCAGTGGGATGCAGACCCCAAATTCTCATAAGACCAGACTTAATGGCCTGCATGGCCCCCAGACCTTCTGTTGGCCCAGGACAGGAACCATTCCCAAAGCCAGCTCTTCAGACATGGATTGGACTGGACAATGGGTTGGAGAGGGATGCTGGTGAGGAGTAAGCTTGTTGGATCAGGTGGACACTTGAGACTATGTTGGCATCTCCTGCCTGGACGGGAGATGAGAAGGTGGAGGGGGTTAGAAGCTGGCGAAATGGACACAAAAAGAGAGAGGGGAGGGAGAGAGCGGGCTGTCTCATTAGGGGGAGAATAACTGGGAGTGTGTAGCAAGGAGTATATGGGTTTTTTTTTTTGTGAGAGACTGACTTGATTTGTAAACTTTCACTTAAAGCACAATAAAAATTATAAAAAAGCTAGAAATAGAACTACCATACGATCCAGCAACCCCACTCCTTGGAATATATCCTAGAGAAATAAGAGCTTTTACACTAACAGATATATCCACACTCATCTTCACTGCAGCACTCTTTACAGTAGCAAAAAGATGGAAGCAACCAAGGTGCTCATCAACGGATGAATGGATAAATAAATTATGGTATAGTCACACAATGGAACATTATATGTTGATAAAGAACAATGATGAATCCGTGAAAAATTTCATAACATGGAGGAATCTGGAAGGCATTATGCTGAGTGAAATTAGTCAGTTGCAAAATGACAAATATTGAAAGAGACCACTATTATAAGAACTCGAGAAATAGTTTAAACAGAGAAGAAATATTCTTTGATGGTTGCAAGAGTGGGGAGGGAGGGAGGAAGAGGGGTGTTCACTAATTAGATAGTAGACGAGGACTATTTTAGGTGAAGGGAAAGACAACACACAATACAGGAGAGGTCAGCACAACTGGACTAAACCAAAAGCAAAGTTTCCGAATAAATTGAGTGCTTCAGTGGCCAGAGTAGCAGGGCCAGGGGTTTGGGGACCATGGTTTCAGGGGACATCTGGGTCAATTGGCATAATAAAATTTATTAAGAAAACATTCTGCATCCCACTTTGGTGAGTAGCGTCTGGGGTCTTAAATGCTAGCAAGCGGCCATCTAAAATGCATCAATTTGTCTCAACCCACCTGGAACAAAGGAGAATGAAGAACACCAAAGACACAAGGTAATTATGAGCCCAAGAGACAGAAAAGTCCACATGAATCAGAGGCTCCATCAGCCTGAGACCAGAAGAACTAGATGGTGCCCGGCTACAACCAATGACTGCCCTGAAAGGGAACACAGCAGGGAATCCCTGATGGAGCAGGAGGGCAGTGGGATGCAGACCTCAAATTCTCATAAGACCAGACTTAAATGGTCTGACACTAGAACGACCCAGAGGTCATGGCCCCCAGACCTTATGTTAGCCCAAGACTGGGACCATTCCCAAAGCCAACTCTTCAAGCAGGGAATGGACTGGACTATAAGATAGAAAATGATACTGGTGAGGAGTGAGCTTCTTGGATCAAGTAGACACATGAGACTAAGTGGGCAGCTCCTGTCTGGAGGCGAGATGAGAGGGCAGAGGGGGACAGAACCTGGCTGAATGGACAAGGTGGAAGGAATGATACAGGGTGGAAGGAATGAGTGTGCTGTCTCATTAGGGGAAGAGCAACAAGGAGTACATAGCAAGGTGTATATAAATTTCCATATGAGAGACTGACTTGATTTGTAAACTTTCACTTAAAGCACAATAAAAATTAAAAAATGAGGGAAACCCTCAATGAGATGGATTGACACAATAGCCAAGACAAGGATATGAGCATACCAATGATCGTGAAGACGGCACGAGATCAGGCAACATTTTGTTCTGTTATACATAAGGTCGCCATGAGTTAGATTTGACTCAAAGGCAACTAACGACAACAAAACACAGACCTAATGTATTATTATAGATAAAATGTGGGCAAAGGGAGGTCCTCTGAGGAATGGCTTTGAGAGCTCTCTGATGAATGATGTTACCAATTCCTCTGCCACTCTCCTCAGACGGCAGGAGAAATAGTGGTGGGCCACCTCGCATCTGTTGGTTGACAACGCCTTTAAGCCTCAGTCCTTCCTTATCCTACAGGGGGCTTCTCCAGAGGATCTCCTCTGCCTTCGGGTCTCACAACCCATGAGGAGCTTCTCTCATTTCCATCCTCCCATCATGTCTCCATGTGGGGCAAGGGTGAGACCAGGTGAAGACCCCCACTCAGAGATCCACGACAGGGTCTCATGCCATTGCATGATCCAAAGTCTAACAAATAATAAAGTTAACATTATCACACACAAAAAAATCAAGTGACATATTTAAGTGCGCAAATCTGCCGCAAAAGATTTCAGCTTTTAAAAGAAATGATGTCATTTTGACCCAACCCATGATCTTTTCAATCACCACTATGCATACAAAAGCTAGACAATGAAAAAGAAAAACAGAGGAATTAATGCATTATTAGTGAAGAACATTGAATATACTGTGGGCTGCCAAAAAAGGACCAAATGAGAAGCGAGGATGACAAGACCTGGGCTAGCTTACTTTGGACATTTCATCAGAAAAAAGCAATCTATGGAAAAGGACATCATAACTGGTAAAGTAGAGGGTCAGTGGAAATGAAGGAAACCCTCCGTGAGATGGATTGATACAACAGCCACAATAATGGACTCAAGCATACTAATGATCAGGAAGATGACACAGGACCAGGCGACATTCCATTCTGCCATATACTGTATAATGTTGCCATGAGTCGGCGGCTAACAACAACAAATGAGACAGTGCACACCTTCACTCAGCAAAGTATTTAGCACATAGCAAGTGTGCGAAATCCACTAACTTCTGTTATTATCATTGGAAAGGGTGGTGGGTGGGGTATCAAAATCGGAATTAAGAGTGATGATTTTCTAAGATATTCATTTTTGAGCCAGTCACTATGACCTCCAGGCAAATTTTGATTGTTGACTTTGATTATCTGAGTATCCTGGACTCCATTGAAACAGTCTGAAGATATTATTTGTTTGTACTTCATCAAGGCATGTTATTCTAAAACCCAGTGCCATCGAGTCGATTCCGACTCCTAGCGACCCTAGAGGACAGAGTAGAACTGCCCCATAGAGTTTCCAAGAAGCACCTGGCAGATTTGAACTGCCAACCTCTTGGTTAGCAGCCATAGCACTTAACCACTATGCCACCAAGGTTTCCGTTATTCTAAAGCATGTGATATTTTTATTGTAATGTCAATTTCAAAGCCTTAGCCAAGAGCACCTTAAAAATGGGTTAAATTCTAGAAAAAGCATCGTACAACAAGGTCAATGGTCAGTGTGAAAGAAAAGACTGTATTCCAAAGGCCATTTTGGGCTTTAAACAAGTTTTAAAGTCTTTTTACTGATGAGACAGAAGGAATGAAATGAACTAATGAAACTTAAGAGTGACCAGCAGTTGAAGGCTCTAAGAACAACAGGAAAAAGTGGAGGGAAAATCTAAGACTTCATAAAATAGGGCGAAAATGAACCTAAAAAACAACAGGTTAAGTCTAGAAGCGCGAAAGAAGCTAAAACAAATACTCCCTGGGAGGAAAAACCCAGGCAGGGGCAATGCAGGACCGAAAGCAGCCAGTGGCCTGAGCCCATGCAATGGGGAGAGGAAAGCAAAGCAAGATTTAAAAATGTCTGCAAAGAAGCATCACTTGAGCCCCTCTCAACAAAATGCAAACATTCTGAGCTCCATTTGGGATCTCTGAGAAGTAGGAAATAGCTCGCAAAGAATGAAGGATGCAACCTGTTTACCAGTGTTCATTGCAGCGCTTTTCACATTAGCCGAAAGAAGCAAACGACCTCAAAGTCATTCATCAGCAGATGGCCAGGTACACAAAATGTGGTAAGTCCATACAAAGGAGCATCACTCGGCCAGAAAGAGCAGTAAAGTCCTGATACATGCTATGATATGGGTGAGCCTTGACAACAGGCTCAGCTAAATGTCAGTCACAAAAGAGCAACTACTGTATAACCTCGCTTACATGAGATAAGCAAACAAATAGAAACCAAGGTTTTTACCGGTTATGGGGAGCGGGAGGGTGGGGTAAAGGGGAGTCATTGCTTAGGGAGCGCTTAGCTTATGTTACTGTTGGCATTATACTTAGGGAAAAGATAAGGATAGGGATTACACAGCATGAACCATGTAATCAATGTCACTGAATTGTACACATAGAAGCTGTTGAATCAGCAAATGTTTTGTTGTGTGTATTTTCACAATAAAAAATAAATAAAAAAAGAATGAGGAATGCAGAGAAAAAAAAAAGTTGTTTAATTTCTTCTCATTCTGCCTTGTTGCATGAAAGATTTGAGAAGGTAGATAAAAGGACTGCAGTGTCCATGTCCTCTCTTGCCTCCCTGACTTTGCCCATGCCGTTTCCACTGCAGGAAATGCCTCAAGAGCCAGCTCCCCCGTGACCTTGCTGGTTCACTCTTAAATGTCAGAGGGCACATCAGCATCCGGAAAGCCTTCCCTGACTTCTCAAAATAGGACAGGGGCTCCTCCTGGGCCCTGCTGTGGCAATCTTAACTTATCCTCATCACACTATGACCACCTATTTACTCATCTGTCTCCCATTTCGGGGCTGTAACCTCCCAGAGAACAAGGACCATGTCTTGTTCACTACTGTGTCCTCCTCAGCATCCAGCACCATGCCTTAGAGTGGGCACTCATTAAATACTTGTTGAAAAAAATACCTACATAGACTGAGTGCTTACCATGTGCTGGGCACCATACTCAGCACTTTTCATTTAATCCTTCCAACCCTATGAAGTAACTTGTTATTTCACCGCATTTTAGGGGGGACAAAACTGAAGTACGTGATCGTTCAGTAAAAGATAGATTTGGCATTCAACAGAAAGGCTGACTTTAAACCCAGGCTCTTCATTCTCATACTTGTAGAAGGAAGGGAGGAACAGGTGAAAAGGGATCAAAGAAGGAAATACACACGTATACACTCAGTAGCTTCACTAAGAAATGAGTAACGCAAGCTGGGAGTATTTTAAATATGAGTATCTGAAAGAAGGGACAAACATTATTTCAACATAAACCTGAAGAGTATAAAAATAGAAAATCTGGGGTGAGAAAAATAAAATTTTCTTTAATAAAATGGTCCTAAACAGAAAAGGAAACCCTGGTGGCATAGTGGTTAAGAGCTATGGCTGCTAACTGAAAGGTCCGCAGTTCAAATCCACCAGGTGTTCCTTGGAAACTCTATGGGGCAGTCCTACTCTGTTCTATAGGGTCACTATGAGTCAGAATCGACTCAACGGCAATGGGCTGGGTTTTAAACAGAAAAGGAACGTGGTTTTATAATTTTTGTTTGAAGATATGCAATTTCCATGCCAGAAAATGCTTTAAAGAGGAATACAGGTTGCCCTTTTCTGAAGAGGCCTGCTGTACCTCAGCATTTACACTGATAACCCCTCAATGCATGCCTTTGGAAACCTAAAATTGCAACATCCTGAAGTACCACTACGTGAGGTTATTACTACCTGAAGGAGGATTCTTTGAGCACAAAAACTAAAGGTCACATTCCTTATTTTTAAGAATAGTGAGGAAAGAATTTTCTTGTTTGGATAAGTAAGAACTGAGAGAGGAACCCAAAATATTCTTGGGTAAGAACTAAAATATATATAAAAATTAATTCTGGAAATGTTAACCAACCTTGTTAGCCAATCCTATTTCTAATCTAAAAGCCAAAACATTTAAAAGGAAGATGTAAAAAAAAGTTACTGTCAAGTCAATTCTGACTCCTGGTGATCCCATGTGCTACAGTGCAGAACTGAGTCCCATACAGTCTTCTTGGCTGTGATCTTTAAAAAGGCAGATCACCAGGGCGTTCTTCTATGGCTCCACTGGTAAGTTCGAACTGTCAACCTATCAGTTAGTAGCCGAGTGCAAACTGTTTGCACCACCCAGGGACTTTTAAAGGAAGACAGAATTAGTAAATTAGTTACTCATAGCTGCTAAGGAAATGTGACCCACCAGTTACTGCATTTTTGCACATTAGGGACATACTTTCATTGCTACACAGTTAGCCCATTTACACAAACATTAATTTTAAGGAACTTTTTTCATTTTTCTGTCTCTTTTTAAAAGTTGAGGGTATAGAAATGGCATTGAAGAGTTTTCACCTTTTCTCTCAATTTGGGTTTACCTCTGGGGGTGAGTGTGTATGCTGCGTGACTGTCATAACACCATGACATGGGTGACAACAGAACTGGACAAGCTAGAAGAGGCCAGGAGTGGAAGTCCTACTAGACATGAGAGGTTGGTATAAGGAGTAGGCCTTGGCAGAGAATGAAGAACTACAGACACTCTTACACTTGGTCAAGAGGGGCCCCAAGACCCAATTTTAGAAGGCTCCCCTGTGGCCCTCTTCTGGCCATACTCTTTTTCAAGAAGTAAGGAGTCTGGAAGGCCAAGGAAATGTGCCCAACTGAAGCCAACTACTGGACTATGTTCCAAGTACCCAGGACCCTAGGATTTCCCACCCAAACAGTTCCAGTCCTGTTTCCAAGGCCTATAGGTCCTCTTTCCTGAGTTCATCCTTCTGAGGGTGTACCTTATTGCCAAGGTGCAGACCTCTAGGCACAAGAGGTGGTCACACAAGTCAGCTTGGAGATGTGAGGTAGTGTCTTAGTCTTCTAGTGCTGCTGTAACAGAAATACTACAAGCAGGTGACTTTAAAGAACAGAAATTTATTTTTTCACAGTTCTGGAGGCCAGACATCCAAATTCAGGGTATGGCTCTAGAGTGAGATCCTTCTTTAGCTGTTTCAGTGTCTAGTAGCCAGAAATTCTTACAGATTCTGGGCTTGTAGATTAATCTGCCTCTGTCGTCGTCAGATACCATCTTTCTTCCTCAGTGTCTGTGTCTTTGCTGCTCTTTATATAACTCAGAAGTGATTAGGTTTAGGATCCACCGTACGCTGACAACACCTCAACTGATTGATTACATTTAGATTACATTATGGAAACTGATTACGTTCGCAGGTATAGGCATTAGGAATCCAACAGATATTTTGGGGTGGCCCAATTAAACCCATAACAGATAGAACGTGTGTACTCTTGCATGTTAGGCCTTTCACAGCATGAGACATATCCAGGGGTGGGAAGGAGCAGTAATGCGAAGAGCAGGGGACTGGAGATGGCTCTTCCCTACTGCCACAGAACCCTGAGGAGTCCAAGACTTCTAACCTCAAACTAGCCTTCCAGGTCATTGTGAAGTGAGAAAGAGAAGACCAGTCTGGCACCATCAGCGAGGCTTGGTGTCAGGAGCTGGCTGGGCACTTGCAGGTAGGTTGTGGTGTTCTCCAGCTGAACATAAACAATTTCACAAAATAGCAACATCAGATAAGGCCACTCTGTAAGCATGATGGAACAAGAGCAAGCATGTCTGCACACAGGCCAAAAACAAAACACTATCCAAACCACAACAATGACCCAACATTTCCCAGCCTGGCTCCTGTGAGTGATTGCTGCCGCTTTACCATTCGCAGTGTCAGCCCCGCCTTGTTAAGATACCCAGTCGTAGAATGACTCCCCTGCTTCCTGACAGCATCCAACCCAGAGCAAAACCATGCTTCCTTGAACCATCTCCAAAATCCCTTATTATAATCCCAAGCAGAATTATAAACCTGTTACCAACAAGTCAATTTCCACTCATGATGACCCTGTGTCTCTAGTTCTTTTACTCTCACACTCGCTCTCTCTCTCTGTTCCTTTCTCTTTCAACACACACACACCCTTTTTTGGCTGAACTCGTAAATACTTCAGCACGCATTTCATAAGAACCCTGTATAAGCACTATCGTCACACCTAAGAAAATTAACATTAACTGAATAATACCATCTAAAATATATAGCCTGTATTTAAATTGCTGCAACTGGCCTGAATATTTCTCTTTTCCCCTAAATCTAGTATCTTATCAAGGTTTATGTATTACACTTGGTTGTTATATCCCATGCTATTTTCAACGCATTTGATTCTCAGTAAATTCCTTCCAACATTGAACCAACATTATCTTCCTGTAAGTTTCACCTCTTAGTATTCTGTAGAGGTTCTCAACACATTCTTAAGAACAGATCTGCAAATCTGAACATAATCTGTTTTCTGTGACAAGATTAAAACAAACAAAAAAAAAGGAAGCTAATAGCTAACTTCTTCCAGACTAGCATATGGTTCTAAGAATATCTTAAAGCAAAAGCCTCAAACTAGTGACCTGCAGACTGGATCCAGTCAGTAGATATGTACATATGCATATTGTTTTTTTCACCCAGTATGTGCGTATATGTGTGTGTGTGTGTGTACATACATGTGCACATATATGTGTTTAATTTGAATTCGTTGCCAGCATTTAAAAATCTGAAGTTTTTTTTTGTTTGTTTTTGTTTTTAATTTGGATTTCTGCTTTAAAAAAAAAAAATGAAATCAGAAGAACTGGCAACATTGGCCCCATGTTCACAAACAGCAAAGATTGGCTGTAACTGAATAGCGGCTGCTGCTACAAATGTGCCTGGGACCCGTTTCCGTAGTCCCCACACTTCATAAGGGTTCCTAGTGTCAGCTGCCATTTTTTATTGCAATGTTTCTGTTATTTCCCTTACACCTGGTCTCCTTCTCTCATTCACAGTACCTGCCTGACTTCAGTACACGTTTGTGTAATTCATGCCATGTGCCACTTAACAACATTGCAAGCACTGTTACATCACCATCTTATTCTTGAACCAGTCCTATAAGTAGAACTGTTACTATTATCACCAGTTTTCATATGAAGAGACTAAGTTAATATACTCAGTTTGTGGTAGTAAAACAGTAATAAAACACAGAAATTGAGGAACTTGTGCAGCACGTGTGATGTGGAGAAGGTTCTTTAAGAGACAGTCATCAGAAATGAAGGAGAATCTAACTGCTATAGAGAAGGGACACCTATTTTAAGGGTGTTACATCATTTTAATTAAGGTTGTTGTAGATGGACGTGAATGGAGTCTTGAGTTGGTTGCCATGGAAACCATGAATGAGTGGAGGCAATTTAGGAGCCTGGGTCATGCGGATTTCAAAGAAAGGAACTTTTGAAAATACCTAGCTAGAGAATTTCTGGAATGAGAAGAGGGATAAATTATTCTAGGTGCTTATGAATTCCATCTGTGAAGCACATGCTAATCAGAAATCATGACCGAAGGCTGAGGCCAAGCAAATAAACCTTCATTCCTTCCTGTTTTGCTTGAGTAGCTCAAATGCCTGCTTGGAACTGAAATGAGGACCTCACACCTCATGTCTCAGGTCTTCCTAGGCTAAGTTATTGCAAAGAAATAAAGGAGCTTTTGTGCTCATCCTAGCTAAACACGATCTTGTTCCAGGCTCCTCTCCCTGGTTTCTTCCCTCTACTGTATGGAACATCTGCTTATGTAAAAATACAATCAACAAACATAGATTCACAAAGATTTTCTTGTCTGTTGAGGTGGAACAGTGATTGCAGGCTTCACCCCCAAACTCAACTTGGCTTACATGTTCTCCCTCAAATAATTAACTCACCAATTAAACCCAGATCTGGAAAACAGGACCATAAAGTCCTTTGAAATATCACAGCCAGAAACGAATGGACATGGTTTGACAGTCAGAGGACACAGTGTTCCAGGACAGTCAAATATAGAAGCTTTCAGGGCCGAACAATCCACCAATCTCCGCAGTGATTTATTTTACAATTTAGACAAGTTTTAGGATAAAGATTTTGGAACTCACTTATTTTTAGGTAAATGTCCCTCCTTTCAGAAAGAAATGCTCTCTAGCCATGACCATAAGAGAAAGTCAAGCTCCCTACAGTACAAATAATGAAGACTAAAATAGAGCTGATTTTTCAAGTACAGCTTTCAAGGTAGGTTCACGTATGCAATTACCATCTTTATTAAAAAAGAATCTTTATAGTAATGACCAGAGCAGAGAATATCTTGGTTAGAAGTGAGAAGTTCAGATCCCAAATTGAGAAATCAATTCAGGACAGAAAGACTAAACTCCACCTGTATAAAATGAGGCCATGGTGTTTCAATGGTAGAATTCCCACCTTTCGTGTGGGAGATCCAGATTTGATTCCCAGCCAGTGGACCTCATGTGCAGTTACCACCTGTCTGTCAGTGGAGGCTATCACGTTGCTATGATGCTGAATAAGTTTTAGTGGAGCTTCCAGACTAAGACAGACCAGGAAGAAAGGCCTGATGATCTACTTCCAAAAATCAGCTAATGAAAACCTTTTGGATCATAGCAATCTGATTCACAACTGATTGTAGTGATTGCACAGGACAGGGCAGTGTTTCGTCCCATTGTGAACGAATCAAAGGCCAAATAAATGGCAGCCAACAACAACAACTACCAAGGTAGAAGACATACTGGTATTGATACACAATGTGTCTGGGCGTGAGCTTTCCAGGAACAACATCTTACCAAACTGGGAATGTGCAATTTTATAGGAAAAACAAGATTAAGTGAAATTAAGCCTGGAAATAGTGGTGAACGAGGCAACCCAGTTTCTACCCCTATAGAGTGAATAATCTACTGAGGAAGACAAGCATTAAACTCATTTTCTCAAGTGTGATCGGGATTTGAAAGAAGTTTAGAGTCTATGGATGGACAAAGCAAGACAAGTTGGTGCACTGGTTCTACCTAGCTGACTCTCAGCAGCGTGCCAGAGCAGCGTGCACAGGCTCGGGACAGCTGGTTGTGCTCATCTCTTCCCAAGTCCACAGTCAGTGACTCATGTGGGTAGCCCGAAATCATCCATGGTCACATAGTCACACCACGAAAATCAGCAAATACTATAAATCACAGCTTTTTCCCTTGGAGAACTGATTTTTCAACAATACCAGCACACCACTGCACAAGGTTACTAAGAGAGTAAAAAATATGATAGGAGCCCAGAGAAAGATGGCAGCATGAGCTGTTTCATACGCCTGTGCCCCCACAAAAATACCACACACACACACACACACACACACACCCCACACAAGCAGAAACTGGCAGAACCAACTTTGTCAGAACTCTGGAAACCAAAGAGTTACACCAACTAAGTAAACGCTGAGTCAAGAAATAGGCTGCCTTGAAATGGCAGGAAATCTTTGGTTTTCTACTCACCTAAGCCCCACTCTCTGCCCGACTCAGTTTGCCCCTCTTAAAGCAGAGGTGGTCCACACACCCAGAGAGGAGCCTGGTCTCTGGCTCTAGGCGGAGCAGAGGAGACTTTATTCACAAATCACTGTGTGTGTGTTCTACCCTGTCTGGAGGCTGCCTGGAAGATTGAAGCAAGGCCCTAGTCTACCTTTGGCCTATCTCAGAGCTTATGCAGGGCTGAGGGGCAGTGGGCAACAACCTAAGGCTGTAGCTGCCTAGGGACAAAGAGTGTGATTTAGGTATACAATAGGCACCCAGGGGCTAGAGGGAGAGTCTGGGTAGAGAGTTTCTTTCAAAAATTAAGGCTTTCGAAAGCACCTTGTATATAGGAAAATTGAGAAACCACATGCATCCTCAAGGCAAGACACATGCTCATAAATTACCTGAGAAGACCTTACACTGACACCTCGGGCTGATCCCTAGGCTCAGTGCAGGCCTGTTAAGTGTTAAAGGAGGGCCCAGGAACAGACCTGGAAAGAGACAGGTCCTCAGATAGCCAACAGCCATAGTCTACCCCTCTTACTTCCCTGCCAGTGTCCCTGGGCTTCAGGAACAAATCACAGCTCATACTGGAGCTTGATGTTCTGCCCAGATAGGCAGCAGGGCGGGGGACATAAATGCTCAATCCATGACGAGAGAAACTCTGGCAGGCACCTATCAAGAGCCATAGACCTCCTTGGGTTGTTATGCCGGAAAATCTGCAGCTGTGCTTAATTCAAGTGAATCACATGACCCCTGGAATATAAAATCAGGTGTATATAGGACTTTGGAGTCCCTCTCCTACAGTGCAACATGGGGGATGCTTCGAGGAGTACCCATTCTGCCCGGTCAGCCTTCCAACTCCAGGGGGGACCAACTCACCATGAATCTGTTCCTATTGTTTTCTGTCTGCTTTCTGTGAGTAATAAATGGCTTTTACTTTGCCTGCACTGTGTCTTAGATGTGTGACTCAACTGAACCAGATGAACATAGCACCTGTGGTGAGATTACTGCTACTGGTTAGGGTCCTTGTATTAGTCATCTTGTACTGCTGTAACAGAAATACCACAAGTGGTTGGCTTTAACAAAGAGAAATTTATTCTTTCACAGTCTAGGAGGCTAGAAGTCCGAATTCAGGGTGCCAGCTCCAAGGGAAGGCTTTACCTCTCTGTCGGCTCTGAGGGAAGGTCCTTGTCATTAATCTTCCTCAGTCTAGGAGCTTCTTAGTTCTGGGACCCCAGGTTCAAATGATGTGCTATTCTCCTGGCTCTTGTTTCTGGGTGGTGTGAGGTCCCCCTGTCTCTCTGCTCACTTTTCTCTTTTATATCTCAAAAGAGATTGACTCAAGATACAATCTAATCTTGTAGATTGAGTCCTGCCTCATTAACATAACTGCCTCTAATCCTGCCTCATTAATATCACAGAGGTAGGATTTACAACACAGAGGAAAATCACTTCAGGTGACAAAATGGTGAACAATAACACAATACTGGGAATCATGACCTAGCCAAGGTAACACACATTTTGGGAGGACACAACTCAATCCATAACAGTCTTCATCCTAGTAGTCTTATGTCTACTTGGAATCTTCAGACCGCCTTTGAGGCCTCCTGTGTGTGCAGCACAAGAGTTAATTTGCGAAGACTCATAGAGATTTTTTTCCTTTCTCTTGTCATTCAAGGAAATCCCTATCAAATCACTAGCTAAGTGAGTGGCCATCTAAGATAGAGCTATTGGTCCCATCCTATTCAGAGCAAAGGAGAATGAATAAAACCAAAGACACACAGAAAACTACTAGTTCAAAGAACTAATGGACAGCATGAACCACAGCCTCCACCAGCCTAAGCCCAGAAGAACTAGACGGTACACAACTACCACCCCGACCACTCTGACAGAGGTCATAATACTGGGTCCTAGACAGAGCAAGAGAAAAATGTAGAACAAAATTCAAATTCACGAAAAAGAAAAAGAGCAGACTTATTTGTCTGGTAGATACTGAAGGAACCCCGAAGACTGTGGTCCCTGGACACCCTACTAACTCAAAATTGAATCTACTCCCAAAGTCCACCTTTCAGCCAAAGATTAGACAGGCCTGTAAAACAAACAATAACACACATGTGGAATGTGCTTCTTAGTTCAATCAAGTGTATGAAACCAAATGGGCAACTCCTGCCCAAAAATAATGACAAGAAGGCAGGAAGGGACAGGAAAACTAGATGAATGGACCCAGGGAACCAAGGGTAAAAAGGGGGAGAGTGCTAACACATTGCAAGGATTGCAACCAATGTCACAAAGCAATTTGTGTATAAATTTTTGAAAGAGAAATTATTTTCACAGTAAGCAAAATAAAATTAAAGAAAAAAATTCATACACAAATGAAAACAGAAAAAAAAAAAAAGCTAGGTGAACACACTGAGGAACAGAGACTTCAATATCTGTATACGCCAGGAAGGCAGTCTTTGCAAAAATAGTTAGCAGAGGTTATTAAGCATATGGATGGCTACAGCCTTCAACAATTAAAAATGTATATATATAAAATTCACACACTTCAAACTCTGGGAAGGGGAAGAATTTGATTTCCAGAGTAACACATTATAATATTCAAATGCCTTGGTTTCAACAACAACAAAAAGAATCACAAGGCATACAAAGAAACGGAAAGGGTGGTCTATTCAAAACAACAAAATTAAGTGATAAAAACCATCTTTGTGGAAGCCCAGATAATAGACTTACTCAAAACGGTTTTTGTTGTTGTTAGGTTCTGACTCAGAGCAACCCTGTGTGTAAAGAAACACTGTCGGTCCCGCACCATCCTCACAATTGCTGTATTTGAGCACATTGTTGCAGCCACTATGTCAGTCCATCTCATTGAAGGTCTTCCTTTTCACTGACTCTCTGCTTTACCAAGCATGATGTCCTTCTCCAGGGACTGGTCCCTCCTGATAACATGTGCAAAGTACGTGAGATGAAGTGTTGCCATCCTGGCTTCCAAGGAGCACTCTGGCTGTACTTCTTCCAAAACAGATTTGTTTGTTCTTCTGGCAGTCCATGGTATATTCCATATTCTTTGCCAACACCATAATTCAAAGGCATCAACTCTTCTTCAGTCTTCCTTATTCATTGCCCAGCTTTTGCACGCATATGAGGCAATTGAAAATACAACAACTTGAGTCAGGTGCAATTGTCTATCAAAATTCCAACTGCCTTTTTTGCAGAAATGGAGAGGTTAATTCTCAAATTCATATGGAATTGCAAGGGGCCCTGAATAGCCAAAACAATCTTTAAAAAGAAGAACAAAATGTACTATAAAGCTACAATATAGTGTACTACTGGTATAAGGATAGACATATAGATTAATGGAATATAATTGAGAGTCCAAAAATAAACCCATTCATATACAGCCAACTGACATTCAACATGGGTGCCAAGTCCATTCAATGGGAAAAGAATAGTCTCCTCAGCAAATGCTGCTGGTACAACTGTATCTACTCATGCAGAAGAATGAAGTTGGACTCATACCTCACACCATATATAAAAATTAACTAAAAATGGATCAATGGTCTAAGTATAAGAACTAAAACCATAAAAATCTTAGGTGAAAATAGGGGGCTAAACTTTAGTATGTGGTTTTTGACAATGAATTCTTAGATATGATACCAAAATCATGCACAATGAAAGAAAATATAGATAAATTAGACTTCATCACGGTTAAAAACTTTTGTGCATCAAATTACTATCAAGAAAGTAAAGAGACAACTTACTGAATGGGAGAAAATATCGTAACCATATATCTGATAAGGGTTTACTATCTGGAATATATAGAGAACTCCTACAACTCAACAACAAAAAGACAACCCAATTAAAAACTGGGCAAAGTACTTGAATAGTCATTTCACCAAAGAGGGTATACAAATGGCCAATGAGCTCTTGAAAGATGTTCAATGTCATTCGTCACTGTTGTTGTTAGGTGCTGTTCAGATGACTTCAACTCATAGCCACCCTATGTGACAGAGTAGAACTGCCCCATATGGCTTTCCAGGGAGCAGATCACCAGGTTTTTCTCTCATAGAGCCAATAGTTGGTTTCAAAGCACAAACTTTTCAGTTAGCAGCCAAGCACATAACCATTGCACCATCAGGGCTGCTCATTAGTCATTAGGGAAATGCAAATCAAAACCACAATGAGATACCACTTCATACCACTAGGATGGATATTATCAGAAAATAACAAATCATTATCAAGGATGTGAAGAAACTGAAACCCTCATGCATTGCTGATGGGGATGTAAAATGGTGGAACCACTGTGGAAACCAGTTTTGCAGTTCCTAAAAAAGTTAAATATAGAATTACCATGTGACCCAGGAATTCCACTGCTAGGTATATATCAAAAAGAATTGAAAACCAGGCTTCAAACAAATACTTATATACCCATGTTCATTCCAGCATTATTCACAATAGCCAAAAGGTGGAAACAATCCAAGTGTCCATCAAGAGATGAATGGATAAGCAAAAAGTGGATGTACATACACCAGACTATTGTTCAGGCATAAAGACAATTCTGACACATGCTACAACATGGATGAACCTTGAAAGCATTGAACTAGGTGAAATAAGTCAGACACAAAAAGACAAATATTGTATGACTCTACTTCTGTGAAATATCTAGAATAGGCAAGTGCATAGAGACAAAAGTTTATTAGTGGTTATCAGGGCTGGAGGAGGAGGAAGTGGAGGGGGTGTTACTGCTTAAGGAGCACTGAGTTTCTGTTTAGGATGACGAAAAACATTTGGGAAAAGATAGTGGTGATGGTTGCACATGGTGAATATAATTAATTTTTCTGAATTCTATACTTAAAAATGACTAAAGTGGTAAATTTTTTGTTATATATATTTTACCAAAATAATATATATATGAATTTGCTTATTTAGCCATAAAGTATCAACAAATGTAAGGTGATAACAAAAAGCAGTAACGATAGTAAAATCACTGGAGCTAGAGTTCTTTTACTCCAAACTTTTATAAAGGTAAAGAAAATATGGCAATAACATAATGGTTTCCCCGTAAATCTTCCATTTGGGCTATTCCCTGATTGGGCTACATCTATATGCAATGGCAGAATTTTAGTTTTGTTTCCAAAACTGCATTTTGTAAAGATTCTCCTTCTTTGCCCATCAGGATAATAGAAAACACAAAGGATCTGAATGTTCACAAACGTAAGATTCAACCCAGTTCGGCAAGCAACTGGGTGGGTTTAAATATAAAGCTCATCCACTCTGTGCTTCAGACAAACGGAAATAATAAATCTTACCCTGTCTACCATCATGAGGAGGTTTTAAGACTCCTAAAATCAAAAACATTTAGAGCTACAGCCTTTAGAGGTCATCTGGTCTCACCGCTCTCTTAACGAATGAGGACATGGAGGCCCAGAGAGGCTGAGTGACCGCCTGAGGTCACAGAGCCAGAGAGCAGTACGGTCATGACCAGAGCCCAGGGTTTTCTCCTGTGTGCTTCCCACCATGCCACACTCTTCCCACATGGAATGAAAGACGCAAATGCACTTTGAAGGGATAAATGTGGAAGACATTCAAGGTCCCAGCATGGTCAGATGCGGAGGCAAATGTCACGGCGATGTTTGATGCCATCACTATGATTAAGGATAAGGGCAAAATGGACCCCAAATGCCAGTTCACTGATTCTTTGTGGATCTTCTAAGTACCACGTAGCAAGTGACACTAATACAACCTGGTCTTGGCCATGTGTAGATAAGCCCTGATAACTTGGCCTAGTCAAGTATTACACCTCTCTTCTGCTCATTCGCAAGCACTAGAGAAGATGTTAAGAAGAAATTCAACGGTTATGGGAAATTTGGCAACGATTATAGGCGATGGAAGGAGCCCTGGTAGCACAGTGGTTAAGCCACTGGCTGCTAACCAAAAGGCCAGAGTGTTCAAACCTACCAGCTGCTCCCCAGGAGAAAGATGCGGCAGTCTGCTTCTGCAAAAGATTAGAGCCTTGGCAGCCGGATAGGGCAGTTCAACTTTGACCTATAGGGTCTCTGTGAGTCCGAATTGACTGAACTGCACACGTTTGGTTTGGTTTTTATGGGTGATGGCTGCACAATATGATCGATGTAGTTGATATCTCTAAATTGTGCCCCTGAAAAATGTTGAATTGACAAATGTTCTGTTATGTTTCTTTTTATAACCATTGAAAACAGGAGGAATTTGATATAATTGGCCCTGTGGCCACGAAGCAAATGCTCCATGCCTTTGATGTACATCCAGAGCACCAAATGAAAGCCCAAGACTCAGGGATAATGCAGAATTAGCCCAGGATGTGACTGTCACCTGAAGGCAAAACAGCTTTAGAAAACAAGACAAGGAATTCAAGTTTAAAACTGAAGGTTTTATTCTTTTCATTTTATTTTAAGAGCTCCAAAATCTAAATTCTGCCCCTCAGAGTCTAAATGTATGCACTTTTACAGAGTAATCACATAAAACTATTTTGTTCCCTTAAATATTTTTGACAAGGTGGTAAAAATTGACAGGTAACTAGTTAGAACTATTCTTGCTTTACCATAGCTATGGGGATGGGGGGAAGATCATACTATATTTCAAAAATTACTGGTTTGATGAAATAAAAGAATTAAATATTTCAAGTATGTTTTCCTGGTTTGGGCTGCTACATAATTACCCCAAAAGAAAAAAGATCAAACTCTAAATTAAATTCATTTTCACTTGTTTTGCAATTACGTTTTCGAGAAATGCTTACACTTTCACCCTGTGTATTTTTGCCAAAGCTAATAATGATAGTTGACATGATTAATCAAATCTATGCCTGGCACTGCACTGAGTGCTTTCAATGTATTTACAGATACCATCTTCATGACGATCCCAATAAGGTAGGAACTATTTTTATTCCCATTTTACCAATGTAGAAACTGAGGCACAGGATGCTTAAGTGACTTGCTCAAGATCAGACAGCTCCTAAGCCAGTTCAATTTGACTCTAAAGCTGCCCTGCCCAGTACAGTAGCCACTAGCCACATACAGCTATTGAGCACTTGAAATGTTGCTACTCTGAATTAAGATGTGTTCTAAGTATAAAATATATGCTAGGCTTTGACAACTTCGTATGAAAGAAGGACTGTAAAATAATTCAATAATTTTTAAAATAATTACATGTAGATATAAAATAAAATGTTATTAAAATTACTTTTGCCTGTTTCTTTTTACTTTTTTTAAATGTGACTGCTAGAAAAGTTAACGCTCCTTATGAGCCCCACGCTTGGACTCATATTATACTTCTATTGGACCACACTTTGGTAGAGCCTGAACACTTTACCCTGCTTTACCCTACAAAGGCAAGAGTTTATACTATTCGCATATATGAAAAAGTGAGATATTCTTTCTTTGCAAGATTTATGCATGGTTTGCATGTGAGGAAACTGAGGTATAAAATAGTTAAGGCCCAAAGTCACACATTAACCCTGAAACAATCTTGAAAGCATGCTGAGAACAAAAGATTGCATACTCTACTCTCAGGTTGACTTGCTTGGCCTGCTTGCTCACCTGGACTAAAGCCACACAATCTAAGACATTTAACGACTGTCTGAGGTTTAATGTCTAATCAAAAGCCAAACTTGACCTTTCCTTGTGTTTTTGTTCTTGCTTTATGCCCACTTGTGCTAATCTCAGAGAGAAGAATGCAGCAAGTTTAGGGAGGATGCCAGCTTGTGCAGTTTTTTTCCAGGCATCATGGGTTGGTTTTTACAGGAGTAATACTTCAATTATTTAATGACAATCACTGGGTTTTTCATTCTCAAGAAAAATATCTAAAAGACATGCTTATAAATTAAGCAAATTCATTGAAAGGCAGAAGGACTCCTTAAGAAAGCCTAAGCTTTTTTTGTCCTACAGGGTTGCTATGAGTCGGAATCGACTCGACGGCACTGGGTTTTGGGTTTAAGCTTTTTGTAAACTTTGATCACGGCCCAGGTGCTGGACTGGCTCAAAGTTGAAACTGTGTTTTCATATTTTCCTCCCGAAGATCCTCAAGCAGAATATAATTCCTGAAATGTGGGCAACTCCACAGGTGCCATCTAATAGAACAGGACTTGGCAATTAAAGCCAAGGACGCACTTGTACTTTTTGCTCAGCACCTGGTCCATCCCAGCCCCCTTCCAGCTTTGAGCATTTGATGTCTATTTACTTAGTTCCCTGGAACACAGACCAGCTTTTCTGTCACTGTGTTCACCTGTGAGAAGCCTATTTAAAGAGTCTTCGTAATGTCCCAAACGTTTGCATTGCAGCCAAGCCCTCAGCTCAACCTTTCAACACTCTTTCCTACTTTTCTCAATATCTCTCTCCCTCTTTAGTCCTCTAATTCTCCTTTCTTCCTTGCAAACATGTGAAGGAAGAGGTAGTGGCCCTGAAAGCCTTCCTGGGGAGGTGACGGGCCAACCCTCCCTTGCTGAGGATTAAGTGTTCCTCCCACGTGTCCCAATGCTGGGCAGCTGTCCCCCAGTCTTTCAGGAACAGCCAATGACACTCCAGAGGGCTGCACTGGAGAGAACAGAGGCCCCTTGTTGCTTATTCACAGGATTGTGTGTGTTTATATAACCCTGTCTATATATTTTTTATATATAGCTAGACCTCACACAGTGTCACCGTTCCTCATCCCTTAACTTCATCTTTCTTGATTCATTATATTTGATGTTCCTAGTCCACAGCATTCCAGGTGGCACTGGTAGAAGGTGTTCTGAACATTTGGAGATTCAAATTCTAATGGCTATTCTGCTACCAACTGGCTGTATGTCGTCAGACATATTGTTTAACCTCTCAGGGCCTATTTCTTTCTCAATTAAGTGGGAAGATGAATTGGATGACACCTAGAAACCCTTTGTGTTCTACAATTCTATGATCCATCAGCTTTAGAGATGACATCTGGTAATTAGTATTCAAAGGAGCCTTGGTGGCACAGTGGTTGCGAACCAAAAGGTTGGCAGTTTGAACCCACTAGCCACTCTGCAGGAGAAAGATGTGGCAATCTGTTTCCATAAAGATTAAAACAAACAAACAAACAAACCAAACCCGTTGCTATCGAGCTGATTCCCGACTGATAGTGACCCTATAGGACAGAGAACTGCCCCATAGGGTTTCTAAGAAGCGCCTAGTAGATTTGAACTGCTGACTTAACCACTATGCCATCGAGGTTTTCTCCATAAAGATTACAGCCTTGGAAATCCTATGGGGCAGTTCTACTCTGTTCTATTGAGTTAGTATGAGTCCTAATCTCCACGGTCAACAGGTTAATTAGCATTCATTTCTAGAAATATGTATTTCCTGAGACTCTGGTTTTTAGGGGTTCATAGTACCCTCCTTGGGGTTTTGTGTTTGCTTCATGGTAACCAAATGGACTGGGCGCCTTTACAGGGTAATTAATATACTCCATCCCAGACCCCAGGACAATGTCCAAGGTATACTGTAGCTGCACAGAGTTAAAAATAAACATAAAAAAAGTAAACTTAAAAAGGAGGAAATTAGCTCACAAAATGGTAATTTGTAGGAACTGAATATGAATAAGACCAACACTTATTTGTGTCAGAATCTCATGAACTTTTTGTTGCTGGGTTGTTGATTTGCCCGTTTGTTTTGGATTCTTGGTGGAAAGACAGCAGCATACTCCTACCTTCGCAGTACTACCCAGAATGACTGCCACGGTCTGGTAAATGGGGTGAATGGCTCCTCCCTGATTTCTGTTCTCACTCTCCCATTTTACAGCTGCAGCCAGATAAGCATGACTAAACAGCTTTGACCACTCTGTCCCCTGCCCAAAGCCTCCCAGCTCTCTCTTGGCCAACTGGAGTAAGCACAAGCTGCCCATGCGGCTGGTCAAGGCTACCCACACAGTGGCTTCCGGGTCTGGACCAGCCTTTCCCAGGCTGCGCCCTCCACACAGTGCGTGGGCACTCCCCACACTCCGAACATACCTGGCATTCCCCGCGGCAGGTATTGTTCAGTCTTTTTCTCTACCCTCTCCACCTGTCCAGTCCTACCAATTCTTCAAAATTTTGTCAAGAGCTTAATATAAAAAATGACCTGTTTCCTAATAGCCTTTCTCTCTCTTTCAAATTCCTATAGACCAATAGATACACGTGCAAACCAAATATGTAGTTTAAATTTTTCTAGTTGTTGTCCGGGTTCTGTCTAGTGGATTCCAACTCATAGCGGCCCCATGTGACAGAACAGAACTGCCCCATCGGATTTTCCTGGCTGTAATCTTTACAGGAGGAGCCCTGGTGGCACAGTGGTGGAGGGCTTGGCTGCTAACCAAAAAGTCAGTGGTTCGAGCCCACCAGCAGTTCTGTGGGAAAGAGTACAGCCTTGGAAACCCTATGGGGGCAGTTCTACGCTGTCCTACAGTGTTGCTATGAGTTGAAATGGACTTAACGGAAATGGGTTTAATCTTTACGGAAGCAGATCACCAGGCCATTCTTCCAAGGCGCCTCTGGGTAGACTCCAACCCCCAGCCTTTTGGTTATCAGTTGAGACCATTAACTGTTTTTATCACCCAGGGACTCTATATCTTACTTCCAAACCCATTGCAACTGAGCCGATTCCAGCTCACAGTGACCCTATAGGACAGAGTAGAACTGCCCCATAGGGTTTCCAGGGAGTGTTTGGTGGATTCAGACTATTGACCTCTTGGATAGCAACCATAGCTCTTAGCCACTATGCCACCAGGGCCTCCAATATCTCACTTAGGATGCAAAATTTGCATAGGGAATACGTGATCTGCATTTAGATTTCATAAAGCTTAGATTTGAAAAAGTTGGTTCACAAGCCCAAGTCATTCTGAACATACTAAAATGTCTTCAACTAACTGAACTGAGTATCCGTTTTTAAATTTAAACTTAAATTGATTAAAATTAAATAACAGCTGCTCCGTCGCAACAGCCACATTTCAAGGGTTCAGTACCACAGGAGGTGAGAGGCTCTAAGTCAGGCAGTGCAGCCATGGGCCTTTACACCTCCCCAGATGCATCTAGTCATTTGGCTTTTTTGAGATTTCCTGTGTGTGTAATCTCAGCTAGATCATAAAACCCTAAGAGGGCAGCACTGTGTCTCTCTCAATTCTCTATTCCCACCTCCTAGCACTGAGCCCCACACATACTAACCCAGTTACTGTGGCATTGACTCCAACTCATGGCAACCCCCTGTGTGTCAGAGTAGAACTGTGCTCCATACGTTTTTCATGGCTGTGACCTTTAGAAAGTAGCTTGCCAGGCCTTTCTTCCAAGGTGCCTCTGGGTAGACTTTTGGCTAGCAATCAGCACATTAATTGTTTGAACCACCCAGGGACTCACAACACGTACTTTGCTCTGAATAAATATTTTATAGGTAAATGGAAGAATGAGTAAATGAGTGATCTTATTCTTCCTATTAGATTATAAGCTATTCGAGCATATATTTGATTCTTCTTAGCCTTTTCTATTCTGCTAACACAGGGCTTTGTGCATAATAAACAGTCAACAAACATTTTCTCTTCAATTAAATGAATTCAGGGTGGTGTGGCCACGTTTCCTTTTTCATATTATTGTATACTCAAACATTCAGTAAGTACACATGTATCATGTAAAAAAATAGCTTTTAGGATTTAAATTTTAAGCTTTAGAGTTAAAATGCACTAATTTAACCATCAGATGTGTTAGGATCCTACTGTGATGCGAGCGACAGAACCTTCTCAAGCAGTTTTCTCAGCCAGGAATTCAGACAGATCCTATTCTTTTCCTCCCTTACTCATTTGTGCATTCATTATTCACTGAATTGAACACTTGACTTCCAAAAAAACTACTGACACTATAAAAAGTGTTCAACAGGAGGGGAAAAAAAAAGAAAAGAGGCTAAGAAGGGAGAGGAGATGTGTTCAATGGGTACAGTAACCAGCTGGTAGGTTACACACCCCACCTCAGGCTGATGGTCCACGTGGGCAGGGTAGGGGCAGCAGGGATTACACTGATCTGGGGCGTCTGGAGCCTTATCTGAAGGTCATTTCTTCCAGAGACAAGTCTTGCTTCTATGACAGAGGTATTACTATAAAAGAGTTAGCCTGATTCTCATGGAACATTTTCATGAAAACAGGGACACAGTCTCATTACTTCATAGAAAAACCCATTGTCAGACAAGGTGAGAATAATGAAGCCGAGACTGGTGCGAATGCAAAGTCCTTGGACCTTTAAAATTGAGCATGAACGCTGGAGCCCCAAGGACGCTGTGGGTGAAGATTCCCAAGGAGTCCTGACATTAGAAATCTAGACTTTATAACCCCTACCACAAGCTTGCACTGTCCAATCGCACCCCAAGAAAAATATAATCAGGTAGCTCTCTCACTCTATGACCCTTTCTCCCTCTCTTTCTACAGAAGCAACAAGATGGAATTACAGGTATTCCCCAACTTACAACGTATTTGAGTTACGACAAACCACACTTCCAACTGTCTGGTTTTTTTCGGACATCTTATGGTTAGTAATATGTACTACATAGAGTGCTGCAGAGCATAATTTGCTGATGTTATAATTCTCAGACATTTACTCACAGATGTTCAATGTTATGATTTATTAAAAATACTGATAATAAAAGGCAATAGTAATGAAAACTACAAAAAAAAAAAAAAGGTATTTGACTTACGTCAGAACTGACTGACAACAGAGCCATGAGAACGGAACCCCGTTGTAAATGGGGTACTACCTAAATTGTGAATTTCTTTTTTTTTTTTTTGCTCAGATCCCATTTACCTCCACCTGCATGCCCTCAGCATGCCACTAGTTAATAGGTTTGCCTTTGCACTGAGCATACTCCTCAGCATGTATCCTAATTAAATCCTTGTGATAGATACTGGGATGCCAATTGAAAGTCTCCCAATTCATCCCATTTGCCATCACTCTATAGAGTCCAGTGGCTCCTCTCCGATCCTATTTATCCAACAGTACCTGACATCTGAATAGGAGAGAGAAGGTATGCTCCTAGGAAAGAGCACAGTACAGGTGATCACTTGACCTGGATTCGTAATGATTTCAGTATGGCTTGGGGCGGGGGTTCACCCAGAACTTCCTTTGTTGTTTTCTGCATTTTTGTCATTTCTAAATGTATTTGGGGACCATGTAATAAGTTGTCTCGAAAAAATTGAAATTACAGGAATACCCAAGGCAGCAATTATAAATGGAACCTCACTTTCAAGTTCAAAATGTTCCACCAGAATTGGAATTTCCTGTCAAGTTTCCTCCCTTGAATACTATCCCTTATAGTTGTATGATTTCCAATTGATTTTATATTTAGTAGTGGTTCCCAGAAGTTCTAAGACAATGGAACTTTTATCAAAAAAGTTCCATGACTAAATGCATCCTCACATTAAGGGAATTATGGCAGTGGAACTGATGTGATTCAAAAGATAAGCTTTATCATCAGATAAAGGAAAGTACAATGCTGCCTTTCTGCAGGGCAACATTAAGTGGCTGGATTAGTCAGGACTTTTTAGGATCCAAGTGACATAAATCCAACTCAAACTACTTAAGCAAAGTGTCTGTATATTGTCTTATATATCGGGGGTGTTTATGAATGGATCTGGACTTCAGGTAAGGCTAGATCCAGGTGCTGAAACAAAGTTGCCAGGATTCTTATATTTATGATCTCTATTTCTCAGCTTGGATTTGTGCTGAATGTTAGTTTTATTCTCTTGTAACAGATTTCCTTTAACTGCTATGGAAAATGGCCATTGTCCATTCTAGGTCCCATCATCCTGGCTTATAAACCCTAATGGAAAGAGAACATCTCTTTCCTGTTGTTGTTTGCCATCAAGAGGATTTGACTCAATGACTTTATATGACAGGGTAGAACTGCCCTATAGAGTTTCCTAGGCTATAATCCTTACAGGAGGAGATTGCCAGGTCTTTTCTCCTGCAGAGGGGCTGGTAGGTTTGAACTGCCAAGCTTTTGGGTAGTAGCCAAGCATTTAACCATTGCACCATCAGAGTTCTTTCCTAGTGTTTAAATAAATCAGTCCTCAGTTCTCAGAAGGACCTCTCTGGCTCTGATTCTTTCGCCTGTCCTCCTCCTCTTCCTCAATCATTTTTTCCTGGAAATGAGGTACCATGATTGACTGGAACTGGTCATACTAGGAAACCTGTGGTGGTGGGGTGTGAGGTGGGGCAGTATTTATCAGACTTGGGCACTATTCTAGGTAGCGAACAAACAGATACAATGGCTGCTGTCATGCGTCTTATATTCTATTACAACAATTGTAGTCAAAATTAAAGAGCCATGATGAATAAATGCAACATATGATCCTTGATGGCATCCTGGATTAAAAAAACAAAACAAAGAAAATAATCTACTAAGAACATTTTGGAGATAATTGAGGAAATTTGAATGTGGACCGTATATTAGATAAGGGTATTACCATATTATTAAATTTCTTGAGAATATTTACATTGTCTTATAAGCTGTAGGGTCGCCAGGAGTCTGGGATTGACTCGACAGCAGCTAACAATAGTCGAAAGGAAGTCCCCGGTCAGAGCAAAGAGTTAACATACTTGGCTGCTAACTGAAAGGTTGGATGTTTGAGTCCACCCAGAGACACTTCAGAAGAAAGGCCTGGCAATCTACTTCTGAAAACTCAGCCATTGCAAACCCTATGGAGCACAGCTCTGCTCTGACACACACGGGCTCACCATGAGTCAGAGTCCACTCGATGGCAACTGGTTTATAGTGGTGGGATAATATCTTTGCTTTAGGAAACACTTGCTGAACTCCTGCAAAAATGACACTGATCGAAACAAGCAGAAAACAACAAACGCTGATGAGGTTGTGGGGAGATTTGAACCCTTCTGCACTGCTGGTGGGATTGTAAATTGGTTCAACCACTGTGGATGGTGGTATGGTGCTTTGTCAAAAAGCTAGAAAAAGAATTACCCTATGACCCAGCAATTGCATTCCTAGGTATATACCCTAGAGATCTAATAGCAGTGACACAAATAGGCATATGCACACCTATGTTCGTTGCAGCATTATTCACAACAGGAAAAAGATGGAAATAACCTAAGTGCCCATCAACAGATGAATGGATAAACAAATTGTGGTATATGCATACAAGGAGATACTATGCAGCCATAAGAAATAACGATGAGTTCTCAAAATCTATTATAACGTGGATGAATCTGGAGGACAGTATGCTGAATGAAATAAGTCAGTCACAAAAACACAAAAGTTGTATGACCTCACTGTTATAAAAAGACAAGAATAGATATACACATATAAAGCAACAAACAGGTATACATACAGAAAGCAATATATGCCCTGTATACCTATACATATATTTCTATACACATATAATCCACCACTCATCTGTTGGTGTGTTGTACTGTGGTGGCTTGAGTGTTGCTGTGAAGCTGGAAGCTATGTCACCAGTATTTCCAACACCAGCAGGGTCACCTATGGTGGAGAGGTTTCAGTGGAGCTTCCTGACTAAGACAGACTAGGAGGGAGGACCTAGTGTCATTCCTAGCGTAGTAGACCATATGATTGCCCAATTCCAAATGGCCAGTACTAATCCATTTCAGCTCACTAATGCCTAGGTTATCAATTTTATGCGTTCTATTTCATTTTTGATGATTTCTAATTTTCCTGGATTCAGCTCTCCTACATTCCATGTTCCAATTATGAATGGATGTTTGCAGCTGTTGCTTCTTGTTTTAAATCATGCCACATCAGCTAATGAAGGTCCTGGAAGCTTTACTCCATCCAGGTCATTAAGGTTGGCTCTACTTTGAGGAGGCAGTTCTTCTCTAGTCGTGTTTTGAGTGCCTTTCAACCTGAGGGGCTCATATCCCAGCGCTATATCAGACGGTGTTCCCCTGCTATTCATAAGGTTTTCACTGGCCAACTTTTTAAGAAGCACACGTCACCACCTATAAGGAACTCTGCCCTTCCTAAAAAAAACCTTTCAATATGATCAAGCTCCTAGATCTACCTGCCAATTTACTAGAAATACGGAGGATACAGGAACTGTTAAACAAAACCTCGAGGATACAATCAACCAGCTTCAGAATGTGGGCAGTTCTCCAGGAAAAATGATTCAGTTTCATCAACAAGTAAGTGTCACAGAAAAAAAAAAAGAAGGTATTTTAGATGAAAAGAGACTCAAGAGACTTATCACCCAAATGCGCGCATGGGTGTTGTTTGGATCCTGATTTAAACAAACCAACTGTAGGAAGACATTTTTGAGACGACTGGAGAGAGTTGGACACGGACTGCATATTATGATTAAGGAATTGTTCATTGAGTTGGTACTTTGGTTGGGTTTTAATAAGCAATTACATACATCTGTTAATAACCAACATACAGATATACTCACATGCATCTGTCAGAGAAACATATTAAACTATTTATTGGTGAAATGATATGATACCCGAGATTTGCTTTAAAATAAAAAGAAATTGATGAACCAAGAATGGCAGATGGTTGATGATTGTTGAACATGGGTGATAGGTACATCGCAGCTCAATGTACTTTTTTTTTTTTTTTTAACTTTTGGGTGTATTTAAATTTTTCCATAACAAAAACTTTTAAGTATATATACCGTAATGTGCTATGGCAGAGATCGCTGCCTACTCTGCAACCATTCTCCCTTTATTCTTCACTAAAAGAACCCTTATAATATTGAAGACAGCAATGTCTAACCAAAGATCACCATATTTCCCAGTGTCTCTTGCATCTCTGTGTGATCATAAAACAAAATTATGGCCAATGGGGTGTATGCAAAAATAAAGTGTGGGATTTCTGAAAAAATTCCTTAAGGCACTTGACTTAAAGGTATGCTTTTAGATACCCCTCCCCTTTCTTCTTCCTTGGTTGTGAAATGTGTATGTGATGGCTGGCACATAATCAGTTGTGTTGGACATGTAATGACCTTGAGGATAAAAGACATACTAAGATGATAGAACACAAAAAATAAAAAGTGCCTAGTTCCCTAATACCCAGTACCCCGTGCCATCGAGTAGATTTTGACTCATAGTCAATCCGTAGAGTTTCCAAGGAGCGCCTGGTGGATTTGAACTGCCGACCCTTTGGTTAGCAGCCATAGCACTTAACCACTACGCCACCAGGGTTTCCTAGTTCCCTCAAGCCTTGAAGAGCTTACTTTTTTTTTTCTTTGACCATGAAATCAGCCCTAGGGAGATTTTTTTATTGTAGTAATATATACATAACAAAACATTCTTCCTTTCAACCACTTTCATGTGTACAATTCCGTGACATTAACAACTTTCTCCCTGTTGTGCAACCGTCATACTAGGCATTTCTGATTTTTTTTTCATCACCCTTAACAGAAACCCAGAACACCTTAAACAATAACTCCCCATTTTCCCCTCCCACCTCCTCCTGATAACCACTAATAAACTTTGGTCTCTATGCATTTGCCTATTCTAGCTATTTCATATAAGTAAGATCATACAGTTATTTGTCCTTTCTTGTCTGACTTACTTCACTTAGCATCATGTTTTCAAGCTTCATCCAGAACTTCATTTCTCTGTATAGCTAAGTAATATTCCATTGACTGGATATACCACTTCTATTAATTCATTCATCTGTTGATGGACATTTGGGTTGTTTTCATCTTTTTGGCTATTGTGAATAACGCTGCAGTGAACGTTGGTGTATAAGTATCTGTTTGAGTCTCTGCTTTCAGGTCTTTTGGGTATTACTTAGGAATGGAATTGCTGGGTCATATGGTAATTCTGAGAAACTGGACTATATAAAGAAGAACAGAACATCAGGATTGGAGGAAAATTCATTAACAACCTGTGATATGCAGATGACACAACCTCGCTTCCTGAAAGCGAAGAGGACTTAAAGTATTTATCCATGAAGATCAAAGATTACAGCCTTCAGTATGGATTACACCTCAACATAAAGAAACAAAATCCTCACAACTGGACCAATAAGCAACACCATGATAAATGGAGAAAAGATTGAAGTTGTCAAGGATTTCATTTTACTTGGATCCACAATCAACAGCCATGAAAACAGCAGTCAAGAAATCAAATGACATATTCCATTGGGCAAATGTGCTGCAAAAGACTTCTTTAAAGAGTTAAAAAGCAAAGATGTCCCTTTGAGGACTAAGGTGTGCCTGACTCAAGCCGTGGTATTTTCAATTGCCTCATATGCATGCGAAAGCTGGACAATGAATAAGGATGATTGAAGAACAATTGATGCATTTGAATTATGCTGGGGAAGAAAGAACAAACCTGTCTTGGAAGAAGTACAACCAGAATGCTCCTTAGAAGCGAGGATGGTGAAACTTAGTCTCATGTACTTTGGACATGTTCTCAGGAGGGACCAGTTCCTAGAGAAGGACATCATACTCAGCGAAAAAAGAGGAAGACTCTCAATGAGATGGATTGACACAGCGGCTGCAACAATGGGTTCAAACATAGCGATGATCTTAAGGATGTCACAGGACCGGGCATTGTTTCATTCTGTTGTCCTTAGTGTTGCTATGAGTTGGAAATGACTCAATGGTACCTAAAAATAATGACATGGTAATTCTGTGTTTAACTTTTTGAGGAACCACTAAACTGTTATCCAAAGTGGATCCACCATTTTACATTGCCACCAACAGTGGATAAGTGTTCCAATTGTTCCACATCCTTGCCAACACTTGTTATTTTCTATTTTTTCTGATAATAGCCATTCTAGTGGGGGTGGATAGCCTACTTCTGACATCATTTGTATGAAAGCATATTGCCTTGTGTGTTTAAGCCACTGTAGTAAAGTCACTGTCACCAGCAGTCAAAATCCCTACACGATACAAATGCTGTAATTAAAAAGAAGAGGCTGCTACGAGAGAATAACAAAAAGGGGCACAATTTCAGTTGGAACAGAGGACAGAAGGAGCCAGAAAAAAAAACCCCTCTTTGAGGAAATGACATTTATTCTGAGAACTAAAAGAAGAACAAGTGTTAGGCAATTAGCAGTGGCCATGAGTCGAAATCCACTTGACAACACATAACAGCAACAACAACAACAATGGGCTCTTGGTGGCTGGCAGTCTCCAAGGAGGCGGTTGACAGTCTTTCTTGACCTAACTTCAGTTTATGCACTTGTCCCTTATGTCAAGGTGTGGATTTCAGGAACTCTGCCCATTTTTTGCCCAGAAGAAACCTAACTCAATGGGAACCAAAAGTTTTCCACTGGGATCAAAACACTTCTCAAGCCATCCAATCCCCCCTGCCTCCAGCATTATCTCCCTGAGACAATTCAGGTTACCTCTCACTGCCACAAAACAATGTATCCCAGGATTACATCTGAGCCTCTGGAGAAACCAAACTGAAAACAAGGATGAGGACAGCCAGAAGGCCCAAGACTGGGCCCTGAAGTTCAGGGAGCCGGTGTCCCAAGGTGAAGTTTGTCTGTTCTCAGTTTGGGAGTGTTTGCTTAGTAGGAGCTTTAATCCTGGCCATTCTCTTCTTTGTACATGAATTTGTATGAATCACTTCACCTCCCTGAGTCTCAATATTTTTTCATTTGTATAATAATGGTGAAAATGATGGTGACATTTTTTAATCATTAGAAATTAATATGTGAATATTCAGTTATTCTGACAACTTCTGGAAGGACATGAGGGTACAGTTTATAACCAGAAAGAAGTCTCATAAAGAGTTAATTCTGGACACACAAGGAGTCCAGAAGGTGGTGCAAAACCGTTATTTTCCCCACCCAGTCATCTCTGCTCATGCCATGAATGGAAACCTTGGGGTTCCTCCTCTCCCTGGCCTCCTTTCCTATTTTCCCCTACCCTCACGACCTCATCTATCTTTTCTAGGTCCTCGTCCCCCAAGACCAATGCTTATCCAGAAGTACAGAATCCAGAAAGTTCTCTTTCATGGGGATGGGGCAATTGGGACAGGTGAAATGATATGATGTCATTAAGCTTCAGATGAGGAAACACTGAATGTATTTCAGAGTCTTCAAAGTGGAGCATCTACAAGCCTCTTGCTAACACTGATTTCAACATAAATTTGGTGTGTTATTGCAACTAAGTCACTGTCTCTTCCTCTGCTTACCATAGACTCCCTACCAAAAGAAATGGGTAAGGGAATGAGAAAATTAAAGGTAAGTGGGAAATTCCATCCTGCTATAAAAAAAAAAAAAAAAAAAAATTTTTTTTTTTTAATAAGTATTAATGGTCATAAAACACCACGAACTGCAGGACATTTGTGACAAGACAATGTGAAGGCAAATACCTACCTATTCCATCCTGAAGACAAGGTTGACCAGAGTAGGCCTACATGTTGGCTAATTCTCAAATTATTTAATAACTGACTCCCCAGCCTCTTCAGTACTAAAAATTATTTCCTTTTTAAAACCATTCCTTTTGACAAAGAGCTTTTATTTTCTCACATGACGCCACTAGATACCTTAGGAAAAGAAAACCAAACATTTCAACAGAAAAGTAGAATCTTCTATTTACTTAAGAAGTAATCAGTGCCATTAGTTAAAAATAAATAAACCTTCAAGCTCCTCAAACAACACTACGCCCTAATCAATCAAAACACACACACACACACACACACACACACACACACACCCCTAAAGAGAAAAGTCTAGAATTCTTCAGCGTGCTAAAGCCTCCACGCCCTAGGAGTTATGCACTCGATTGCGCCTCTCATGGAAACTGTAATGGTGTCTCATTATTTACACCAACTCAGACCTGCAGGGAAAATGGAGTCTCTTGATTTCTCCACCATTCATCAGCTGCCCCTCACAATTAGTTGAGTCCAGGAACTTACTTCAGTGCAATAATCAAAACAAGCTCTCTAGTTAAGTTCTCAGTCTATTTTTTAAAAATGCTTAGTTTCTCAGATTTCTTCTTTGGACTTCTACCCCCCAGCTCCTCCCAAAGACCACATCTAAAGGATTGGGGTAGGGGGGAACGTGTTCCCTGTCCTCATGGCAGAGGGGAGAGGTGGGGAAGTGACCCGAGCTATGTCCTCTGCATCCTTGTTGGTCTGGGCTGTGAAGCGGCTAGACTGGCCTGCTCCCTGGGCTTGGAACACAGGGTGCAGCTGGTCCAGTTGGCCTTTTTTTTTTTTTTAATTGATCTTTAGATGAAAGTTTATAGAGCAAATCAAACAATTAATATACGTATTGTTTCATGACATTGGTTGTCAACCCCACAACTTGTCAACACTCTCCCCTTCTCAACCTCGGTCTCCCCGTTTCCATTCATCCAGATCTCCTGTCCCCTCCTGCCTTCTTGTCTTTGCCCCTGAGCTGGTGTGTCCACCTAGTCTCATATACATGGTTGAACTACATGTGTTATTGTTTGTTTTATGGGCCTGTTCAATCTTGGGCTAAAGGCTGAACCTCAGGAAAGACTTCAGTACTGAGTTAAAAGGGTATCTGGGGGCCATACTCTATGGGTTTCCCCAGTCTCTGTCAGACCAGTGAGTCTAGTCTTTTTTCGTGAGTTTAAATTTTGTTCTACATTTTTCTCCAGCTCTGTGCTCTGTCTGGGACCCTCTATTGTGACCCCTGTCAGAGCAGTCAGTGGTGTGGTAGCCAGGGTCCATCTAGTTATGCTGGACTCAGTCTTGTGGAAACTGTGGTAGTTGTGGTCCATTTGGACTAATCTTTCCCGTGTGTCTTTGGTTTTCGTCATTCTCCCTTGCTCCAGATGGGGTGGGACCAGTAGCCATATCTTAGATGGTCACTCACAAGCTTTTAAGACCCTAGACACTACTCACTGAAGTAGGATGTAGAACATTTTCTTTATAAACTATGTTATGCCAGTTGACCTAGATGTCCCCCGAGACTATAGTCCCCAACCCTCAGACCAGTAACTCAGTCCCTAAGAGAATACAGATGTGTCTATGAAGCTTCTATTACTTTGCCTTGGTCAAGTTGTGCTGACTTCCCCAGTGTTGTGTACTATCTTACCCTTCACCAAAGTTACCTTTTATCTACTGTCTAGTTAGTGTTTTTCCCTCCTCACCCCTCCTCTCCCTTGTAACCATCAGAGATTTTTTCTTTGTGTGTGTAAACCTTTTCATGAGTTTTATAATAGTGGTCTCATACAGTATTTGTCCTTTTGTGATTCACTTTTTTTCTCTTAACATAATGCCTTCTAGATTCATCCACGTTGTGAGAAGTTTCACAGATTCATCGTTGTTCTTTGCCCTTTTGTAGTATTTCATTGTGTGTGTGTACCATAGTTTGTTTATCCATTCATCTGTTGATGGGCCCAGTTGGGCCTTTTGTCTGTGCACACAATCATGACTCTCAAAGCCCTCTGTGCCTGACTATAGACCTCTGCCAGTCCACCTCTGTATTAGTTTCCTATCACTGCTGTAACAAATTGTCACAAACATGCATGCTTAAAACTACATGAACTCATTATCTCACAGTTCTGGAGGCCAGAATTCCAAAATGGGTCTCACTGGGCTAAAATCAAAGTGTGGTCAGGACTCATTCCTTTTTTGGAGGCTTTTTTTTTTTTTAGTGGATAATCAGGAACCCGGATAACTCAGCCTGATCAAACCTTACACCTCTGTTCTGCTCATTCACAAACACTAAAGAAGATATTAAGAAGAAATTCAATGATGATGGGAAAATTGGCAATGATTATGTGTGGTGGAAGGAGCCCCGGTGGCACAGTGGTTAAGTGCTCGGCTGCTAACTGAAAGGTTGGCTGTTCAAACCCACCAGCAGTTCCCTGAAGAAGACGTGGCAGTCTGCTTCTGTAAAAGATTACAGCCTTGGAAACCCTATGAGGCAGTTCTACTTTGTCCTATGGCATTGCTATGAGTAGGAATTGACTCTAGGCAATGGGTTTGGCTTTTGGTTAGGGGAGAATTCATCTCCTTGCCCTTTCCAGCCTCTAGAGGCCACCTGCATTCCTTGGCTCCTGCATTCCTTGGACCCTTCCTTCACCTTCAAAGCCAACAACAGCAGGTTTAGCCCTCTTCACCTTGCATCACCCCGACCTCCTCTTCTGCCTCCCTCTTCTGCACTAAAGAGTCCTTGTGTTTATACTGGATTCCCTGAGTTGGTGCAAAAGGTCAACACCCTCAGCTGCTAACTGAAAGGTTCGAGGTTCAAATATACCTAAAGGTGTCGCAGAAGAAAGGCCTGGCAATCTACTTCTGAAAACACAGCCATTGAAAACGATGGAGCACAGTTCTACTCTGACACACATGGGGCACCTTGAATCAGAATTGACTCAAGGACAACTGGTGATTATATTGGGCTCAGTTGGATAATTCAGAATAATCTCCCTATCTTAAAGTCAGCCAATTAGCAACCTTAATTCTGTCTGCTCCCTTAACCTCCCTTTGCCATGTACTGTAACCTATTCACAGATTCCAGGGATTAGAATGTGCACATCTTTGGGAGGCCATTATTCTGCCTACCACAACTGTCAAGTCCCCTCTTCAGGGTATAAGAATAGGTCTGGATCCCAGCTTACTGTGTTGAGATGTCAGGGGCCAAGAGTGCTGTGTTTCCGCCCACCCGCCACCTCCGCCTTCGCACCTTTGCCTGGGTAAGGTGCTGAGGTGGGCCTTTCCTACAGGCCAGCAGCCTCCACTTCACTATTTCTCTATGATTGAGGCCCTACCCCCATGGGTTTTCAAACTACCTGGTATTTTCTTAAAGCTTCTTCCTATGCCAAACCCCAGATTTAGCCTGAAACAAGGGAAGAAATAAGAGTCCCACCTCCTCAATCACCCTTTACCTCATTTATCCCTCCCACAACCTCAACAGAGGGCTGAGCTGTGTTGTCTTCTTCACACCGCCTTCCCTCTGGGCTCACGACATGATGCGCCTAAGCCAACTCTGACAGCCTCACCTAAGCCATCTCCGGCAAACAGGAAAGTTCTCCACAGTTCCAGTAAAAAAAATAATAAAAAACTAAGGATTTCAGATCTCCAGGCTTGGTTCTTGATGTGTTAAATCAATTTAGAAAATTCTTCCTCTCACCCTCTCTTCGCCCGTCTGTCATTCCCTCAAGCCTGTTGTCTGGCTAGGGACTAAATAGAAAAGGTATTTTAACAACCAAAACTGGCAAGTTGTTCTGTGGTGCTAATGGTTATACCTCTTTCACCTGAAGCTCCCAAAACCCGTTGCTTCATTGGGTCCCAAGCTCGCAGGGTAACAAGATTTAAAGACTAGGGAAACATTTCGAAAAACATAAAATTGGAATATTCTAATTTTTTTCATATAGCAATACGTATCAACCAAGAAGGTAAGCAAAAGAGAGTTAATCTTGATTCAACTCTGCGAAGTGGTTAAAGAAGTTTCTAGCACCATTTTGAACTAAAAAGAGAAATTCTTCGTGAATGGTACATGGCTCTAGCATTAGACCGCAGACACCGGGTGGGGTGGGGAAGGGCTGCTTTTAGTCACAGACTGTGAGAACATTTCATGATACAGTCTTAGGAACCATTAGGCCTCTTGTTGCTACTTTCGTTGACATTTACAAATTGTCTAAAACCCCCCAACACAACCCACTGCTGAATCATTAAGTTTCTGAATTCATTTGCCTGAATGTACTACGTACTTGAATTTAAAAGCAAGAGAGCTTTCCTTTGAGACACTGTGAGGTAACAGGGTTTGGTGTATTATTAAAAATCCAATTTAAAGTCCCATCATTCAGGGCCCAAATGGTCTCCTTATGTAAAAGGGCTTTCAACAGAGCTGTGCACATTATAATTATGGGAGGACTGCCATGCAGTTTGGTAGTACGGCCGCCGTTTAAAAAGCACCATAAAGGTGGAGCCTTGGAGTGCTCAGGGGCACACTCGTAGTTGAATACGAAAGAATACAAGGATGTGTGCTCAGTCTTTCTTCAAGGAACCTTTTGCGGTAGGCCAGACCACAAAGCATAGGTTGTAGGAGAACCTGGGGTCACTCAGTTCAGTTTTGTTTTTAAGAGCAAAAAGAAAAAGGAGATTTCCGGACTTTCATGGCACTGGGGTGTTGCCTTCTTCAGGCAGGGTTGCTAAGATGTGACTGGGGTCTTGCCAAGAGGAGGTCTCTAGGGAGGCCCACGATTTATTCCCTCATTAGTTTGTTCTGTCTGTTGTCTTTCTAGAATAATGTGGAATCTGTCACATGGGATTATTTAAAAGTTCTCTGGGCTTAATGCTGTGAGAGTATGCCCATGACGTACTGGTAAGTGAAAAAAGCAGTTAACCGTACAGCATATACTATGTAATTCTAATTTTGTTAAAAGCATGCATGTTTTATATATGTGAGTATGATAATGTTAGAGGAAAATACATAAAAACCTTAAGAATGTAAAGCTCATGGGTAATTTTTTAACCGGCTTCTATATATTTTTCTGTATATTCCAATTTTTCTACAATCAATATGTATCACTTTTATTACCATCAAAATAAATACTAAGTAAAGCAAAATGTCATGTGAGCCTCTTGCTAGGGACGCCAGGGTTTAAATGCCCTCTATCGCCTAATTCTTTGACATATAACCCTATCTTCTGTGCAAACAGTTTGCTCTCAATTACTAATCTGAAAGCTGGTGGTTCGAACTCATCCAGTGGTACCGTGGAAGAAGGAGCTGGCAACCTGCTTCTGTAAAGATGACAGCCAAGAAAATCCTATGGAGAACAGTTCTACTCTGTAACACATGGAGTTGCCATGAGTCAGAATTGACTCAACGGCAACGGGTTTGGGTTTCTTTTTTTTTTTTTTTATCTCCTACTCCTTTGGCATGTACTCTCTCTTCTAACGAATCAAAACCAAACTATGCAGAACAGAAAAGGGATGTCCTTCTATTCTTGGGTGAACCTTCAAAAACACTGGAGACCAGGGAGTTGGCAGCTGTGGAGGGCGGCAGATAGTGCAATGCCTTGGCTGGGGTGGGTCACCATGTCTCTTTGCAGAGTAGAAGGTGTTCATCTAGGGCCCTTTGGTGGACTGTTGCTGTAAGCTGCCGTCAAGTGGTCGCTGACTCCGCATGTGCTCCATAGGATTTGCTTGGCTGCAATCTTTACAGACTAGGAGCCCTGGTGGCACAGTGCTTAAGCACTTGGCTGCTAACCACAAGGTTGGTGGTTTGAACTCATTAGCTGTTCCAC
The DNA here is from genome assembly GCF_030014295.1 of Loxodonta africana. Lineage (NCBI taxonomy): Eukaryota > Metazoa > Chordata > Mammalia > Proboscidea > Elephantidae > Loxodonta > Loxodonta africana. The sequence goes on from NC_087358.1 coordinate 64,249,701, forward strand.
AGGAGTAAGATGTGGCAGTCTGCTTCCATAAAGATTTACAGCCTTGGAAACCCTATGGGGCAGTTCTACTCTGTCCTATAGGGTCTCTATGAGTCAGAATCGACTCAATGACAATAGACAATCTTCACAGAAGGAGATTGCCAGGCTTTTCTTCCTCAGAGATGCTGGATGGATTCGAACTGCCAGTCTTCCGGTTAGTGGGCAATTGCAAACTGCTTGTGCCACACAGCCTTGTTCTGATGAACTGAGAAGTAATCTTAACCAAAGGCTGGGTGGCCTGGGAGATTTGCACATACGGGGGGGCGGGAGGAGGCTGAGCCTCTGGGCAAGACCAGCTGAGACTTCCCGGTGTCAGGTGGGAGGCAGGGAGAGGGAAGTCGCAGGTTGTGTTTGTCCAGCTTCGCCAGGCCTGTTTGGCAGGTGGGTGTGGAGGACAGAACGTCCAATGCAGCTGTGTGCACAGCAGGCCGGGCAGGCACAGGTGGTTCCCACAGCCACTTCCTCCTGAGGACAACACCCTACCCAAGGCCAGGTTTTCACAAAGGTGTCTCCACCACCTCCCCGCGTCCTCTCCAACTCAAGGTATTATGGTGTGATGAAAAGACCACAAATGTGAGTCAAATGACTAAGTCTGAAGCTTGAGAAATCACTGAAACTTCTCCAAACCTGTGTCCTTCTCCATAACAATGGGAAGAATTGAGCTGTTGTGAATTTTAAATAAGAGCACATATATTAGAAATACTTTGTCGTTGTTCAGCAGTAAACAAAAGTTTGTGATCCTCATAAGGAGATGGGGCCTCGACTTTTGCACCCCTTTTCCCATCAAGGCAGGATCTGGTCAGACAAGAATGACATTTGGAAGCCACCTGGGACACAGTAGCCCCTGCTTGCCCTTGCCATTCTCATCTGCTACTCTCTCTAGCCCAGCTCCCTTCCAGCAAACCAACCACTCACACCAAACCAAAACCAAACCAAGTGCTGTCAATTCCAACTCATGGTGACCCCATGTGTGCAGAGTAGAACTGTTCCATAAAGTTTTCAAGGCTGTAACCGTTTGGAAGCAAGTTGCCAGGCCTTTCTTCCGAGGCATCTCTGGGTGGGTTCAAACCGTCAATCTTTCCATTAGTAGTCTAGCGCTGAACCATTTATACCACCCAGGGGCTCCTACCAACCAGTCATAATTCTTCCTAATGGTAATCATTAAAATTTGTTGAGGATGTTAAATTGGAAGTTTCAGCTGAAACACTGAGATAACAGATAATAGATGCCAAATTGAGATAGAGAGAAACCATCCCCGTACCCTGGCAAAGGGTGGGGGCCAAGAATGTTTAGAAGACTCATTCATACTCCTCAGCCACAGAGAGGTGTGAGAGGGCTGAGGGACGAAAGGGTCCCTGAAGGGGACTTGGAAGATTCTGCTTGTTCGTTGAGGCCCACCCTACCCAAACAAGAAGAATGGCAGGTGGGGCCCTGCTACAATAGATTCTTGTAATGGTAAGTCAGGTGCAACGCAGGAGAGAGGAATCAGGGAGGCCATAAAAGTAACTGGGTTTATGATACTCACGGTTCCCAGAGACAGGGATGCAAGCACGCCATGACACACGGCCACACAGGGGGTTGCACCCAGGACAAGGTAACAACATGCAGGAATCGTAGGAGATGGCTTATGAGCGACAAGCAGGATTAGCTGGGATTTCCAGGCTTCCTGGGGATTGGGTATGTTGAATAATTCTGCAGGTTCAGGGGCATAGAGGCTGCCCCTCCTTGTTGGGTACGTGCCGCTGGGGTGACTAGGATGGATGCATAGTGGTCCAGGTATGTAGACCCTATAAGAGGAGTGGTTGGACAGTGGACTTTATCAGCTACCGAGGAAGGGAAACGGGCTGGCCCGAGCCTCAAATTGTGTCAAGACAGCATCTTAAGAAATGGTATTTACATCCCTCTTCATCTTAATTGGAGCCCTGGTGATGAAGTGGTTAAGGGCTATGTCTGCTAAACAAAAGGCCAGCAGTGTGAATCCACCAGCCGCTCCTTGGAAACCCTGCGGAGCAGTTCTACTCTATTCTGTAGGGTCTCTGTGATTCGGGCCTGGGCTTGGGCTTGGGGTTGACCTTAACTGGAGGCAGTGGAGCTTTAAGGAGATCACTCGGAGATTAATATGGATCGCCTGCAGTTTGGGGACAAGGATGGTGTGGGTTGGTGTCTGATGCCAGATGAGAAATCTTAAGGGTGAAGGGAAGACTGGTGAGGTGCTGACAAGCTGGAGGAGTTCGGCCATGCTGGGAAATGCCTGTCCTGTGAGTTATTTGGGACAAAATCTGTGCAAAACTTCTCAGTGACCTGCTCTGGGTATGGATGGTTTTGGGGGTTGTCTACCTGAGAGCAAGAGGCAAACTGCTAGAATCCTAGTGTCTGGAAAGACATAGGCTAGATCTTCTTCTGCCCAAACTGATGAAACTGCAGCTAAAGAATCCCTAGTATAAACAGATGGCGTAGGAGGGGGATTTCTGAAGATCCCACAAAAGCGCCTGTTTTAGCCATCTAGTGCTGCTATAACAGAAATGCCACAAGTGGATGGCTTTAACAAAGAGAAATTTATTTTCTCACAGTCTAGTAGGCTAGAAGTCCAAATTCAGGGAGTCAGCTCCAGGGGAAGGCTTTCTCTCTGTGTCCATTCTATAAAAAGGTCCTTGTCATCAATCTTCCCCTGGAATGGGAGCTTCTCAGTGCAGGGACCCCGAGTCCAAAGGACATACTCTGCTCCCGGCATTGCTTTCTTGGTAGAATGAGATCTCCTTTTCTCTGTGCTTGTTTCTCTTCTTTCATATCTCAAAAGAGATTGACTCAAGACACAATTCAATCTTGTAGATTGAATCCTGCCTCATTAACATAACTGCCTCTAATCCTGCCTCATTAACATCACAAAGGCAGGATTTACCATGCATAGGAAAATCACAGCAGATGACAAAACAGTGGACAATTACGTAATACTGGGAATCGTAGCCTAGCTAGGTTGACACATATTTGGGGACGGACACAATTCAATCCATAACAGCACCCAAGAAAGGACAAGTCAGCTGTCAGCATCTGCCAGCGCAGAGGGCACGAAGCTAGTCTATGGCAGCACCAGTACATACGAATTTCCCTTATCTCTCCCCTCCTCCCAGCCCACGTCCCAACCTGAGAGGCCAAGAGCAACTGCTTGTAAATATAGAAGGATGTGAGCAAGAAAGAGAGAGAAAGCTGACCTCTCTCCTGCCCTGCCAACTCTGCAGATTTCTTGACTACAAGCAGCCCCACTGGACAGAGAAGGAAAATGGCATGTGGACCAACATATGAGCGTGGACCTTCTGATTTCTGAATCAAGATGCATTTGCAAGTTCAAATGGCTGTATACTTTTGTGTTTATTAAGAATGTCTAGAAAAGTCTTGAGACTTTTCATCCAGTGCAGAGGCCAATGAAAGAAAAAACAAAGTTGCTTTATGATTACACCCAGGAATTTGCTTATTCAATGTACCAATTATACATTTATTGAGCACTTAGTGGTCACTGCACCTGGCACTATTCCAAGCACTTTACTTTTATTAAATCATTTACTCCTTGGAGCCCTGGTGACGTAGTGGTTAAGAACTTGGCTGCTAACCAAAAGGTCACCAGTTCTAATCCACCAGCTGTTCCTTGGAAACCCTATGGGGCAGTTCTACTTTAACCTATAGGGTCCTTACAACAACCATATAATGCATTATCTACCACTCTACTGATAAAAAAAACTGAGGCACAGGGAGTAACTTGTTGGCCACAGGTTTCCTCTCTGGACTATCTTTAGCAGAGCTTCTAGACTAAGACTAGGAACAAAGGCTTGGAGATTGACTTTCAAACATCAATCAATGAAACCCTATGGATCACAACAGTCTGATCCACAACCGATCTCGGGGATGATGCAGAACTGAGCAGCATTTCATTCCATTGTGCATGGGGCCACCATGAGTCAGTCAGTGATCAAGTCAACAGCAGCTAACAACCGCAACAGAATCCCATAGGACCTCTCTCTTGTTATGAGTTTCACATTAATTGTGATTGCTCATTTTGGTGCTGATGTCCCCAGTCAGACGATGATTTCCTTGGGGACGGGAGTTAGATCTGATTCATTCTTCTGACTTTTCAAAGCCCTGAACACTGAACTGTTTCAGCTCCTTCCTGCCTCCTCTCCCCTGAAGGGAGCTCTAGCTCTGTGTTCTTGTGCTTTGCCTTTTTCTGGCTGGCTCTTTGGGGGTTTTTGTGCTGAAGAACTGAGAGCAGAGGCCAGGGTGGAGGAGAAGAGGCTGGTCCTGGGGTACAGTGTATCAGGGAGACTGGGAGAGGTGTTGGTCAATGGTGGGGTGTGAAGAAAGTAGAGAACAGAGAAGAGGGGTGTTTTAAGATTACCTAGTGCTGCTGTCGGAACCGACTCGATGGCAGAGGGTAGTGTTGCTGTAACACAAATACCACAAGTGGTGGTTTTAAAGAACAAGGATTAATTTTCTCATAGCTCTGGAGGCTAAAAGTCCAAATCAGGGTCTCAGCCCTTTCAGTTCCTTTCTTGTAGTTAGCCCTGGGCATGTCCTGGCTTGTAGCCGATCCTCCTTGGCACCTGTCTTCTGTGCATGCGTCTCTATGCCTAATCTACTCATTTTATAACTCAGAAGTGATGAAGTTTAGGACACACCCTACTTGGGTATGATCACATTAACATAACAAAGAAAACCCTATTTCCACACAGATTCACATCCACAGGTATAGAGGCCAGGACTTCAATAGAAATTTGGGGGGAACACAATTCAATCCATAACAAGCTGGAATCACATGTATAGGTGTTCAAGAATCACAGATAAATATTTGTTTGGAATAACATTCATGGTGGCTAGACCGTGTTTTCATTGTTACACGTTTTGTTTTGTTTGTTCCCGACCCAGCTGAGGCTTCCCAGTCTGGTTATATTTATATCCCCAGAACATAGTGTCTGACACATGGGAGGTGTTTGGTCAATGTTTGTAGAATTTAAAGTAAACTGCAAAGCTCCCTGAAACTCGGAGTCCAGCTGCCTGCTTCTACGGGTGAACAGGAGCAAGAGTCCGGTGAGGAGGAGGAGCTGACACAACAGAGTTCAGAAATAAACACTGCGGGGCACCTTCGGGCAACCTGACCTTAGCTGGAAACCCAAGAACCTGCCAGTGTGTGCTTCATGGTGGGGGTAGGGCAGACAGACAAGAAACTGGGCGAGTGCTCAAAATATCAGACCTTGAGCTAAGTGGGTAAGCGTAAAGCCCTCCCTCACCCGCAGAAATAGGATTCAAGTGAACAGTTGCTCCTGGGGGTGGCGTGGGTCAGAGGTGGGGTTAGGGGTTGTGACCGCCCACAGTCCTGGCTTTGTCTATCCCATCTATTTGGTTAGAGAGTATCCTTCAGCTGTTTTTGATTAACTTCTATTTACCTTTTCTACTTTTGGGTAACCTTTGATAATACCCACCCTTGGAAATGGTCCATCCAAGGAATTTCAAGAGGTCAACATCTTGTATCTGGTATTTTATAAAAGGACCTTTCTTTTCCACATGTGGAGCCCAGCTGGATGACAGCATTTTGCTGGAGACACCCGCCTCGAAGTAGCCACAAGACACATATCAATCCAAGACAAGCCCTCGTTTTCCTTCTACTTCCTTAAGTGAATTTCTCAGCTACCGTGGAGCAGAGAAAGGCTTTGAGAGGGGTCGATGCCCTTTCTACCAGCAGTTCAGTTCAAAGTCTTATCAATGCCTGCCCTTGAAAATGCAGCGAGAAGAGATATTCTCTCAACTTTTTCAGCTGGACTCATTAAAGCCTGTTGCCGTCGAGTCAATTCTGGCTCATAGCGACCCTATAGGACATAGTAGAACTGCCCCATAGGGTTTCCAAGGAGTGCCTGGTGGATTCAAACTGCAGACCTTTTGGCTAGTAGCCATAGCTCTTAACCACTATTCTACCAGGGTTTCCTTCAGCTGGACAGTCGTAGCCTCAAGAACAAACATATATTAGCCAGGACTCTCTAACAAGGGCCAGAACTTGCCTCCTCAGATGTCTCCCGTTTTGTAGGTCTGCAGCACAGCCTGGAAGAAATCCCCTAAAAAGCCTCAGGCCACAAAAATGTTGTTGTTGTTAGTTGCCATCCAGTTGGCCCCTGACTCATGGTAACCCCATGCACAATGGGATTGGACCATTATGATTCATAGGATTTTCACTGGCTGATTAAATGTTACCAACTTCAGAATTAACTCACCCTTTTCACATGGCTAATGCTAGGGAATAAATGCCTCAAGGTAGAAAAGTGAGATAAGACAAATAGGAAGAAATGAGAGTCAGGCTTTCTCTGCCACTTGGGAATGTTTTCTTCTCTTCTGCACATTTTCAAGAATTCCAGGCCGTTGACCTTACTCTTCATAACTAGGTTAGCTAAGGGGCTTTTTGCAAGGATAAAGAACAGAGAAATGTGAGCAGGCACTTCCCTGACTTTTGTCAAAATGGTTTTAAATGCTTGATACTGGTAGTTAAAAAAATGAGGACTTTGTTTTCCAATTTGGTGTCATTTCAGCAAGAAGTTTATGTCTACTTTTCTGTCCAATGTGGTTCTTTATGCAACACGTGCTTTTTAAGGCAGAGATGAAATAGGTACCTGCCGTGAGGTACACGCCTCGGTCACCTTAAGGCGAATCATCATCCCCACAAGAATCCTACACCGGAGCTCGTTTTAGTTCTGTAACTATAGAGGCAGAAAGTACCTGCAGCCCAGAGAGAAGAAGGCACTGGGGCCTTTTATGGCCAGGCAGATGCAGGGTCCTGAACAATAAATACCCCCTTAGTATACCCAGAGGAGTCCCTGGGTGGTACAAACAGTTAACACACTCAGTTAGTAACCAAAAGGTTGGAGGTTCAAGTCTACCCAGAGATGCCTTGGAATAAAGGTCTGGAGATCTGCTTCTGGAAAACCAGCCACTGAAAACCCTATGGAACACCGTTCTACTCTGACTCATGTAAGGTCCACACATGAGTTGGAGTTGACTTGAAAGTAACTGGTCGTTATGCCAGTAGTTCTCTAGGGACAACATGGACCAATTTTCGTGCTTCAAGATGGTGCTCAGCAGGAAAGCCAGGGAAGTCTGGATGACCTGGGATCAGCCCAAGGTGTGCAGGGTCAGGCTGGTATTGGCACAAGACGCATGTGAAACCAGAACCCCACAGAAGCCAGCCCCTGGCATAGCAGTCATGCTTGGGGGGCCATAGGGTAAGCACGGGTGTGTGTACTGAAGGATTTTGGCAGCCCACATGGAACACTCTTGGCTGAGCTCTGCACTGAATGAGGAGTTGGGACTATCATCTTTAAAATATCCAGTGAAGACTGTGCAGGAATCTGGACCAGCAGGGACCCATCAGAGTGATGAGCTCCAGTCTGTGTGGCAGCAATGCACAGCTGCAGGGGTGGTCTGATCAGCTCGGTTCTGTGCTGCCTCCGGAAGCGGGACTGAGTCCCTTAGACTACATAAGGCCTCGGGATCATTGACTCTGTGCTCCAGGCTTGTGGAGCAGCTCATACCAGTTACATTCATTTCTATCTCTTTCACAGTTGCTATGTGTGTAGGCAAGGAGCCCTGGTGGCACAGTGTTTACAAAGCTTGGCTGCTAACCAAAAGGTCAGTGGTTCGATACCATCAGTCACTCTGTGGCAGTTGGCTTCTGTAAAGATTACAGCCCTACAAGTTCTACCCTGTCCTATAGGGTCACTATGAGTTGGAATTGACTTGACGGAAACGGGTTTAGTTTTGGGTTTATGTGTATGTGAGTGGTTTTCAACCTTAGAGTCAATTCAACCCCATGTGTTGCAGAGTAGAACTGTGCTCCACAGGGTTTTCAAAGCTATGACCTTTTGGAAGCAGATTGCCAAGCCTTTATTCTGAGATACCTCTTAGTGGATTTGAACTGCCAGACTTTAAGTCAGTGGTCAAGCGCTCGACCACTTTCACCACTCAGGGACTGAATGGCTTTTAGCTGTATTGATTTCATGGGTTACTGTGCCGGGGCAGGAGTCCCTTGGTGGTACAAATGGTTAACAGGCTTGGCTGCTAAACAAAAGGTTGGAGATTTGAGTTCACCCAGAGGCTCCTCGGAAGAAAGGTGCGTGATCTACTTCTGAAAGTTGGACATTGAAAACCCTACAGAACACAGGTCTACTCTGACATACATGGAGTCACTACAAGTCAGAATCAACTTGATGGCAACTGGTTTTTTGTTGTTGTTTTGTTTTTGTTTTTTTGGTGTGTATTTGGGCAGCTCAGTCTCTGAACTTCTAGCCTCACTCAATAAGAGTCATAGCCACCCTCTATTGCCCTCGTATTTAGAGAGGGTCTCGTGGCGGTCTCTCTGGGGCAGGCAGCAATAATAAGATACACAGTGCTGGAACAGTACAGTTCTTCCCTTGACTGGGTGACAAAAGACCCAATGTCCCCGGGGATGCACCAGCTGCTGGAATAACATCAGATCCCTTCTCCTCAATCAGATACCATCTACGCTGCCTGAGGTGGTAAGAGGCTATGACGCCTAACTCCACCCCTTGGCCAAGGTTCTCCCCTTTGTTTACACTGGGTCTCAGTAGGACTGTAGGTGCCACTGCAACGTTCTGGACTTTCACTCATGTGATGTGAGTCTGTACTCCCTGTGCAAAGAGAGGTAAGCAGCTCCCAGGTTCACCTTGGGACCAGAAATCAGGTTTTAATCACACAAGCATAAGAATAAATGTCACATATCTTTCTTCCTGAAAGTGGAAAAAGTATCAGGAAAAGAAAATGAGAGGGATGGGCTAACCTTTGGGATATAGGTGCCTTCTTCTTATACTTCTTAGTCATTTGGGGAGGACACTAAAAGGTGAGTTTTCAATGGGGAGAAGGAAATGATCTGTGGAAATTGTTGTTGTTGTTATTAGGTGCCGTCGAGTCGGTTCCGACTCATAGCGACCCTGTGCACAACAGAATGAAACACTGCCCTGCCCTGAGCCATCCTCACAATCATTGTTATGCTTGAGCTCATTGTTGCAGCCACTGTGTCAGTCCACCTCGTTGAGGGTCTTCCTCTTTTCCACCGACCCTGTACTCTGCCAAGCATGATGTCCTTCTCCAGGGACTGATCCTTTCTGATGACATGTCCAAAGTATATAAGATGCAGTCTCACCATCCTTGCTTCTAAGGAGCATTCTGGCTGTACTTCTTCTAAGACAGATTTGTTCGTTCTTCTGGCAGTCCATGGTATATTCAATTTTCTTTGCCAACACCACAATTCAAAGGCGTCAATTCTTCTTCAGTCTTCCTTATTCATTGTCCAGCTTTCACATGCATATGATGTAATTGAAAATACCATGGCTTGGGTCAGGCACACCTTAGTCTTCAAGGTGACATCTTTGCTCTTCAACACTTTGAAGAGGTCCTTTGCAGCAGATTTGCCCGATGCACTGTGTCTTTTGATTTCTTGGCTGCTGCTGCCATGCCTGTTGATTGTGGATCCAAGTAAAATGAAATCTTTGACAAGTTCAATCTTTTCTCTGTTTATCATGATGTTGTTCATTGGTCCAGTTGAGAGGATTTTTGTTGTCTTTATGTTGAGGTGTAATCCATGCTGAAGGCTGTGGTCTTTGATCTTCTTCAGTAAGTGCTTCAAGTCCTCTTCACTTTCAGCAAGCAAGGTCGTGTCATCTGCATAACGCAGCTTGTTAATGAGTCCTCCTCCAATCCGGATGCCCCATTCTTCTTCATACAGTCCAGCTTCTCGTATTATTTGTTCAGTATACAGATTGAATAGGTACAGTGAAAGAATACAACCCTGGCGCACACCTTTCCTGACTTTAAACCAATCGGTATCCCCTTGTTCTGTCTGAACAACTGCCTATTGATCTATGTAAAGGTTCCTCATGAGCACAATTAAGTGTTCTGGAATTCCCAGTCTTCGCAATGTTATCCAGAGTTTGTTATGATCCACACAGTCGAACGCCTTTGCATAGTCAATAAAACACAGGTAAACATCCTTCTGGTATTCTCTGCTTTCAGCCAGGATCCATCTGACATCAGCAATGATATCCCTGGTTCCATGTCCTCTTCTGAAACTGCCCTGAATTTCTGGCAGTTCCCTGTCGATATATTGCTGCAGCCGCTTTTGAACATCTTCAGCAAAATTTTGCTTGTGTGTGATATTAATGATATTGTTCTATAATTTCCACATTCAGTTGGATCACCTTTCTTGGGAATAGGCATAAATATGGATCTCTTCCAGTCAGTTGTCCAGGAAGCTGTCTTCCATATTTCTTGGCATAGACGAGTGAGCACCTCCAGCGCTGCATCTGTTTGTTGAACCATTTCAATTGATATTCCATCAATTCCTGGAACCTTGTTTTTCGCCAATACCTTCAGAGCAGCTTGGACTTCTTCCTTCAGTACCATCGGTTCCTGATCATATGCCACCTCTTTAAATGGTTGAATGTCAGCTAATTCTTTTTGGTATAATGACTCTGTGTATTCCTTCCATCTTCTTTTGATGCTTCCTGTGTCTTTTAATATGTTCCCCATAGAATCCTTCACTATTGCAACTCGAGGACTGAATTTTTTCTTCAGTTCTTTCAGCTTGAGAAATGCTGAGCGTGTTCTTCCCTTTTGGTTTTCCATCTCCAGCTCTTTACACATGTCATTATAATACTTTACTTTGTCTTCTCAAGCCGCCCTTTGAAATGTTCTGTTCAGTTCTTTTACTTCATCAATTCTTCCTTTTGCTTTAGCTGCTCAACGTTCAAAAGCAAGTTTCAGAGTCAAAAGATGACTAGGGAAGAGCTGCCTCCTCAAAGTAGAGTCGACCTTAATGACGTGGATGGAGTAAAGCTCTCAGGATCTTCATTTGCTGATGGAGCACGACTCAAAATGAGAGGAAAAAGCTGCAAACTGGAATGTATGAAGTATGAATCTAGGAAAATTGGAAATCATCCAGAATGAAACAGAACCCATAAACATCGATATCCTAGGCATTAGTGAGCTGAAATGGACTGGTATTGGCCATTTTGAATCAGACAATCATATAGTCCGCTATGCTGGGAATGACAACTTGAAGAGGAATGGTGTCAAAAAGAATGTTTCAAGATCTATCCTGAAGTAAAACGCTGTCAGTGATAGGATAATATCCATACGCCTACAAGGAAGACCAGTTAATATGACTATTATTCAAATTTATGCACCAACCACTAGGGCCAAAGATGAAGAAATAGAAGATTTTTATCAGCTGCTGCACTCTGAAATTGATCAAACATGCAATGAAGATGCATTGATAATTACTGGCAATTGGAATGCAAGAGTTGGGAACAAAGAAGACGGATCAGTAGTTGGAAAATATGGCCTTGGTGATAGAAACAATGCCAGAGATTGAATGATAGAATTTTGCAAGACCAATGACTTCTTCATTGCAAATACCGTCTTTCACCAACATAAACGGCAACTATACACATGGACCTCACCAGATGGAACACACAGAAATCAAACTGACTACATCTGTGGAAAGAGACGATGCAAAAGCTCAATATCATCAGTCAGAACAAGGCCAGGGGCTGACTGTGGAACAGACCATCAATTGCTCATATGCAAGTTCAAGCCGAAACTGAAGAAAATCAGAGCAAGTCCACGAGAGCCAAAATATGACCTTGAGTACATCCCACCTGAATTTAGAGACCATCTGAAGAATAGATTTGACGCATTGAACGCTAGTGACTGAAGACCAAACGAGTTGTGGAATGACATCAAGGGATTGTGGAAATTAAATGAAAGTTATTTGAAGAGAGATGTAAGTGTTGTTAGCTGCCCATTGAGTTGCCTCCAACTCGTGCCAACCCAATGTGTTACATAACAGAACTGCTCCGTGGGGTTTTCTTGGCTGTAAACTTTATGGAAGCAGATCACCAGGCATTCTCTTCAGTGGAGTCCCTGGGTGGGTTTGAGCTGCCAAGCTGGCAGCTAACAGCAAACCACTTGTGCCACCAAGGCTCCTTAACATAGAGGCAACTCTCTGCAATTTGCTTTCTAGCCACAGGTCTCAGACTTTTCTGGAGTGAAGCTTTTCACTCCATCTCAGTATGTTTTTACCTATAACTCAAAAAACACCAAGTACCTGTAGACACAGTTGTGCTGGCTCTCTCAGAAGCCTGTAAATGAATGTAAGACTATTTAAAGCTCTCCGACCTGTCTTATCCTGGATTCCCGTAAGTAGTGCCCAAGGTGGAGTGCTCCTGTGCTTTAACTTTGTAGGGAATACAATCCTGGAAAGTGTGAGTGGGGGAGAAAACTGCTAGACCTTTCTTCCAAGAAAGCCAAACAAAATTCAAGGATGCCAGTTACTGAGCGGCCTGCTGCTACTAAGTGCAAATGATTGCTAGGTGTTCAGGGCATTTATTCAAAAACTATTTATTCAACAGCCATTAAGCCCCAGATATTATAGGAAGCCTGGTAGCTCCGTGGTTAGGAGCTTGACTGCTAACCAAAAGGTCAGCGGTTCAAATCCACCAGCCTCTCCTTGGAAACCCTCTGGGGTAATTCTACCCTGTCCTATAGGGTCGCTATGGGTAGGAACCCACTCCACGGCAACGGGTTTGATTATGATAGGAAAAGCTATAAGGCCAGTCCTTGTCCCGATGGAGAAACTAAGTGAACCGCACCTGAAGCCTGCCCTTTGGGAGTTGGCGGAGGGGAGAATTTACCCATCAGCTCTTGGCTCCCATTGGTCAAAGGTTCACCCCCACTTCCAGGTTGCAGAGCTCCACTTCCGGGTTGCATACTCATGGGCACCAGGCAGTCTCTTGGCGACCCCAACAGAAAGTCCCTGAGCCCAGAGGTGAGGTGACTAGCTTGTACATGAGGCGAACAAAGAACCGAGTACTGCTGTGAAGTCAATTGGAGCCCGTGTGCAATGGCAACTGGAATAAGGTACAGGTAAGACCAGGAAAATCTGAAGCACCACCCCTGGGAAGAGTTGTTGTTAGTCGCCATGAAGTCAGTTCGGACTCATGGCCACAGCATGTGTGCAGAGAAGAACTGCTTCATAGCGTTTTTCTGGCTGTGAACTTTCAGAAGCAGATAGCCAGGCCTGTCTTCCAGGGGCCTCTGGGAGGTTTGAAACCTCCAACCTTTTGGCCAGTAGTCAGAGCTTAACCATTAGCACCACCCAGGATAGAACTGTAGCAAGAATTGCGACTCCACATAGGGACATGTAGAACTATGTGTCTGAGCAGCAGCCAGCACAGTGGGAAAGGGTCATACTCTCCCAGCGCCTTCAAAGACCTGAAGCGACAACAAGCATATACTGAGTCATCATCTACACACAGGGAAAAAATCAGCTGCCATGGAGTTGGACTTATGGCGACCCCTTGTGTACAGAATAGAACTGTTCTATAGGGTTTTCGAGGCTGTGACCTTTCAGAAGCAGACTGCCAGACCCTTCTTCTGAGGCACCTCTGAGTGGATTCAAACCGCCAACTTTTGGTTATTTTTCAAGTGTTGAAACGTATGCGCCTCCCAAGGACGCCTCATGATACACATCCTCCGCCATATCGGAACTCAGCAAAATCTCAACCTCTCCTCTTCAGGAGATAGTCATAAACGAGGAGATACACTCCTAGTTCAAGTCCCAATTCTGCCACCTATTGGTGGTGTGACATTCTGCAAGATTCCTAAATTCCCTGAGCCTCAGTTTCTTCATCTATAAGATGGGAAATTTGTGATATCAAATGAGACAATTTAATATAATGTTTAGCCCGTTGACTGGCATATAGTAGATTCTAAATAAATAGGAGTTATTGTGATTGTTGAAGTACTCCTGGTGGTGCAATGGTTAACTGCTCAGCTGTCACTGAAAGGCCCATGGTTAGAACCCACCCAGCAGCTCCATGGGAGAAGAGAGCTGGTGATCTGCTCCTGTAGGAAACGCTATGGGGCAGCTCTGCTTTGTCCTATAGGGTCATTATGAGTCAGAATCGACTCAGTGACACACAACAACAACCGCATTGTGATTATAGTACCATCAAACTCTGTGCCTCCAGGAGTATCATGTTCTTCTGGGAGAATTAGAATTGTCTGACACTCTGTGAGGGTTCTAAACCTGTAAATATATCATCTGCTTTTAGTGTAACACCCTTGTGAGCAAATGGAAAACTTGGCAACAGCAAAATGGCCTGAAACAGAAATAAAATTGGGTATTGAAATTAGCATCACATTTTCTGTCTTCACTCTAGGGCACAAGCGCCCCGTCCACAGTGAGTCCTTTCTGGCGGGAGAGAAATGAACCCACCTGAAAAGATGATCTCTTATCCCTTCCCTCACTGATCATCTTCCTTCAGACTCCATGTGTCAGCCAGAAGGAGATTACTGGTAAACGACTGCATGGGCTTAGGAAAATGGCCCAGATGCTTAAGTTTTCATGAGCAGATATGCCCTCCTCCTTGGCACTAGTTCGACACTGAACTTTTTAAATTTAATCTTATTGTGGTAAAATAAAAATACATAAAATCTGTTCTTTTAACCACTTGGAAGTGTATACTTCAGTGGTGTTAGGTACATTCACAGAGCTGTGCAACATCAGCACTATTTCCAAAACTTTATCATCACCCCAAACAGACTCAGTGCCCATTAAGCAATAACATAGCTTTGTTCTTGCTCTGAGTTGGTTATGATGATATTAACCCCCAGAAGGCCTATGGAGTCCAGAATTTGAGCCAGGCCCCTCACCAGCCTCAGAGAAACTGCGTCACTAGGGGAAAACCACGTAGAAGGGGAAGCACATCACAAGACAGGCACACACTGGGCTTTAGGGGTTCATTCAGCAGAGACTTACTGAGCACTTACTAAAGCTCAAATACTACTCTAAAGAAGGAGCCCCGGTGGCTCAGTGGTTAAGCGCTTGGCTGCTACCAAAAGGTCGGCAGTTTGAACCCACCAGTAGCTCTGTGGGAGAAATATGAGACAGTCTGCTTCCATAAAGATAGCAGCCTTGGAAACTGGGGCAGCTCTACTCTGTCCTGTAGGGTCACTATGAGTTGTCGGAATTGACTTGATGGCAGTGGGTTTTTTTGACTGTTCTAAATAGGGCAGTCATGGTTGAATGATAGAATTCTCACCTTCCACGCAGGAGACCCAGGTTTCATTCCCAGCCAACCCACCTCGTACACAGCCACCATCTGTTTGTCAGTGGAGGCTTGTGTGTTGCTATCATGCTGAACAGGTTTCACCAGAGTTTCCAGCCTAAGACAGACTAGGAAGAAAGGCCTGGTGACCTACTTTTAAAAATCAGACAATGAAAACCCTGTGGATCACAACAGTCTGATCCACAACTGACCATGAGGATGGCACAGGACCAGGCAGCAGTTCGTTATGTTGTGCGAGGGGTCATCATGATTCAGGTGCAGGGACAGATTACCCAATAAATAAGCAAGGGACACACGGCTTATTTGAGCTTACTTAGTAATCTGTAGTAACCAGTTGCACCTGTTTTTTTACCGCATCTTTGATGTGGTGAAACCCATGTCACTACAGATTAGTTGTTGTTGTTAGGTGCAGTCAAGTCCATTCCAGCTCATAGCGACCCCGTGTACCACAGAATGAAACACTGCCCGGTCCTGCGCCATCCTCACAATCGTTGTGCTTGAGCCCATCGTTGCAGCCACTGTGTCAATGCATCTCATTACGGGTCTACCTCTTTTCTACTCACCCTATACTTTACCAAACATAATGTCCTTCTCCAGGGACTGATCCCTCCTGATGACATGCCCAAAGTATGTAAGATGCAGTCTCACCATCCTTGCTTCTAAGGAGCATCCTGATTGTATTTCTTCCAAGACAGATTTGTTTGTTCTTTTAGCAGTCCATGGTATATTCAATATTCTTCACCAACACCACGATTCAAACGCGTCAACTCTTCTTCAGTCTTCCTTACTCGTTGTCCAGCTTTCACATGCATATGATGCGATTGAAAATACCATGGCTTGGGTCAGGCACACCTTAGTCTTCAAGGTGATATCTTTGTTCTTCAACACTTTAAAGAGGTCCTTTGCAGCAGATTTGCCCAATGCAATGTGTCTTTTGATTTCTTGACTGCTGTTTCCATGGCTGTTGATTGTGGATCCAAGTAAAATGAAATCCTTGACAACTTCAGTCTTTTCTCTGTTTATCATGATGTTGCACATTGGTCCAGTTGTGAGGATTTTTGTTTTCTTTATGTTGAGGTATAATCCATACTGAAGGCTGTGGTCTTTGATCTTCGTCAGTAAGTGCTTCAAGTCCTCTTCACTTTCAGCAAGCAAGGTTGTGTCACCTGCATAACACAGGTTGTTAATGAGTCTTCCTCCAATCCTGATGCCCCGTTCTTCTTCATATAGTCCAGCTTCTTGGATTATTTGCTCAGCATACAGATTGAATAGGTATGGTGAAAGGATATAACCCTGAGGCACAACTTTCCTGACTTTAAACCAATCAGTATCCCCTTGTTCTGTCCGAACAACTTCCTCTTGATGTATGTAAATGTTCCTCATGAGCACAATTAAGTGTTCGGGAATTCCCATTCTTCGCAACGTTATCCATAATTTGTTATGATCCACACAGTTGAATGCCTTTGCATAGTCAATAAAACACAGGTAAACATCCTTCTGGTATTCTTTGCTTTCAGCCAGGATCCATCTGACATCAGCAATGATATCCCTGGTTCCACGTCCTCTTCTGAAACTGCCCTGAATTTCTGGCAGTTCCCTGTCGATATACTGCTGCAGCCGTTTTTGAATGATCTTCAGCAAAATTTTGCTTGCATGTGATATTAATGATATTGTTCAATAATTTCTGCATTCAGTTGGATCACCTTTCTTGGGAATAGGCATAAATATGGATCTCTTCCACGCGGTTGGCCAGGAAGCCGTTTTCCAAATTTCTTGGCATAGACGAGTGAGCACTTCCAGCGCTGCATCCATTTGTTGAAACATCTCAATTGATATTCCATCGATTCCTGGAGCCTTGTTCTTCATCAGTGCCTTCAGAGCAGGTTGGACTTCTTCCTTCAATACCATCGGTTCCTGATCATATGCTGCCTCTTAAAATAGTTGAACATTGACTAATTCTTTTTGGTGTAATGACTGTGTATCCTTCGCATCTTCTTTTGATGATTCCCACGTCGTTTAACGTTTTCCCCATAGAATCCTTCAGTATTGCAACTCAAGGCTTCAATTTTTTCTTCAGTTCTTTCAGATTGAGAAATGCCAAGCATGTTCTTCACTTTCGGTTTTCTGTCTCCAGCTCTTTGCACATGTCATTATAATACTTTGTCTTCTCAAGCCACCCTTTGAAATCTTCACTTCTTTTACTTCGTGATTTCTTCCTTTTGCTCTAGCTGCTGGACGTTTACAGATTAGTAGGTAAACACAATTAAGCCCATGGTACATTGTTTACTGTAAGCTACTGTGTACCTTGCTTACTGGTTAATCTGTCACTTATTCAATGGCAGCTAACAACAACTGTGGTAATGCTGTAGCTTTGGTGCCTATCCTCACGGAGTTTATGGGCTGGAGGGGAATGCTGAAAAATAACATGATAATGAGGCTGCCAGTGTGAATTGGAGAGCACGCCAATCTGCCCTTTCTAGAAACATCTTCCAGGAATCCACACCAAGCCTTACTGCAGCTAAACCAATCTACACTCAATTAATTCCACCCAGCACACCTCAGCCTTCTGTCTCTGGGACTGTTTCATACCATTCTTCTCAGTTGAATGAGACTGATATTTCCTGTTTGTCAAATAGGGGGTAGGGTTTTAAAAGGCTTGGTGAGCCTGCCTCTACAAGATACTTCCCTGCCCAGTTAAAATCCATCAACCTGGGTTTCCAGCATACCTCAGTGCCTAGGCCTGGAACCATAAGGTTTAGAGAGAGGGGATTTCCTTTCACTCCTTAACAGGCCTGCCTAATAATGTTCTGTTTCCAGCCCCAAAACTGCCTCTCCCAGGTGATGACAGTGGGGAAGTCCACACCTTTTGGTGGAGACACCCTTACCCCATGCCCAGGGAGTGGTGGTGGTGGTGGTGTTAGATGCCATCAAGTCAGTTCCAACTCATAGGAATCCTACATACAACAGAACAAAACACTGCCCGGTGTTGCATCATCCTCACAGTTGTTGCTATGTTTGAGCCCATTGTTGCAGCCACTGTGCCAATCCATCTCATTGAGGGTCTCTCTCTTTTTCCCTGACCCTCTGCTTTACCAAGCATGATGTTCTTCTCCAGGGACTGGTCCTGCCTGATAACATGTCCAAAGTACATGAGACATCTCACCATCCTCACTTCGAATGAGCATTCTGGCTGTACTTGTTCCAGGACAAATTTGTTCATTGTTCTGGCAGTCCTTGGTATATTCAATATTCTGTGCCAACATCATAATTCGAAGGCACCAAGTCTCCTTTGATATTCCTTATTCATTGTCCAGCTTTCACATGCATATGAGGTGATTGAAAATATCATGGCTTGGGTTAGGCGCACCTTAGTCCTCAGAGGGACATCTTTGCTTTTCAACACTTTAAAGAGGTCTTTTGCAGCAGATTTGCCCAATGCAATAGGTTACTTGATTTCTTGACTGCTGCTTCCATGGGTGTTGATTGTGGATCCAAGTAAAATGAAATCTGTGACAACTTCAATCTTTTCTCCATTTATCATGATGTTGTTTATTGGTCCGGTTGTGATGATTTTGGTTTCTTTATGTTGAGGTGTAATCCATACTGAAGGCTGTAGTCTTCAATCTTCATTAGTAAGTGGTTCAAGTCCTCTTTGCTAGCAAGGTTATATTATCTGTATATCACAGGTTGTTAATGAGTCTTCTTCCAATCCTGATGTCCCATTCTTCTTCATATAATCCAGCTTCTCAGGTTATTTACTCAGCATATAGATTGAATAAGTGTAGTGAAAGGATACAACCTCGACAAACACCTTTCTTGGCTTTAAACCATGCAGTATCCCCTTGTTCTGTTAGAACTGTGTCCTGGTCTATGTATAAGTTCTGTGTGAGCACAAGTGCTCTGGAATTCCCATCCTTGCAGTGTTATCCATAATTTGTTGTGATTCACACATTCAATTGCTTTTACATAGTCAATAAAACACAGGTAAGCATCTTTCTGGTATTCTCTGCTTTCAGCCAAAGTCCATCTGACAGCACCAGTGATATTTTTCATTCCACGTCCTCCTTCTGAATCGGGCTTGAATTTCTGGCAGTTACCTGTTGATGTACTGCTGCAACTGCTTTTGAATGATTTTAGCAAAATTTTACTTGCATGTGATACTAATGATATTATTTGATAATTTCCACCTTCTGTTAGATCACCTTTCTTTGGAATGGGTACAGACATGCATCTCTTCCAGTCAGATGGTCATGTGTCCATCTTCCAGATTTCTTGGCACAGACGAGTGAGCACCTCCAGCGTTGCCTCTGTTTGTTGAAACGCCACAATCGGTATTCCATCAGTTCCTGGAGCCTTGATTTTCCCCAGTGCCTTCAGTGCAGCTTGGACTTCTTCCTTCAATACCGTCAGTTCTTGATCATATGCTGTCTCTTGAATTGGCTGAACATCAACCAATTCTTTTCGGTACAGTAATTCTGTGTATTCCTCCCATCTTCTTTTGATGTTTCCTGTGTCATTCAATATTTTGTCCATAGAATCCTTCAGTATTGCATATTGAGGTTTGAATTTTTCTTCAGTTCTTTCAGCTTGAGAAATGCCAAGCCTGTGCTTCCCTTTTGGTTTTCTAACTCCAGGTCTTTGCATGTTTTATTGTAATACTTTACTTTGTCTTCTCGAGCCGCCCTTTGAAATCTCCTGTTCAGCTCTTTTACTGCCTCATTTCTTCCTTTTGCTTTAGCTACTCGACATTCAAGAGCAAGTTTCAAAGTCTATTCTGACACCCATTTTGGTCTTTATTTCCTGTCTTTTTATTGACCTTTTTAAATACCTAGGGGATATGTCAGTGTAAATAACACTCATGCAAGGGCAGGGACCAGTGGGTATATTTCTACCTCCCCAATTACAGCAAGAATAGGCAGGTTGTTTTGGTTTTTAATTTTATAAATTTCTGTTGATATATAACATACATATAGAAAATTGTACAAATCATAAGTTCATAGCTGGAAGAGTTATCTCAAAGGAACACCTTTCCCCTGTAACAACTATCCAGGCCAACAAGTATCTTTTCACTTTTAGTGGTTCTTAAAATCTACATTATTCCACCATAAGCAGTTGAGATTCATTTAGCTCAGGCCAAGCCTCTGTTGTAGCCCCTTCTCTGGCAGAAGGTGAAGGTGATGTCTGTACAGTCTTCCTGTCTTTGGGGCTCAGCTTCTGTGCCCTGCAAGCAGCTGAGCCAGACACAATGCACACAGCTCCAAAAGAACAAGCAACAGTCTGCAGACACTACAAAGACAGCCTTGTTACTCAGGTCAGCAGTTAATTGCTTATAGCTAGCATTTCTCAACTAAACAGTCCATTTGGGTGGACTTCTCTAGAAAATAAATGTTTTCCATCAGGAGCATATTCAAGTCTCTACCTCTTGCATGACTGAAATTTTTTGAAAGCTCTGAAATGACCTTTCCCACAACTTTTGTTGTTGGTAGCTGCTGATGCATCGGCCTCCAACTATGGCAACTCCATGCACAATGCAACACTGCCTGGTCCTGCACCATCCCCATGATGATTTGTGGATCAGACCTCTGTGATCCTTAGGGCTTTTACTGGCTGATTTTCAGAAGTAGATTGCTAGACCTTCTCCCTAGTCTGTCTTAGTCTGGAAGCACCACTGGAACCTGTTTAGCATCATAGCAACACACAAGCCTCCACTGACAGACAGGTGGTGGCTGAGCACTGGGTGCATTGGCCAAGAATCAAAGCTGTGTCTCCTGCATGGAGTCGAGAATTCTGCCATTGAACCACCACTGCCCCCACTCTTTTCCATCATTACCACTCCTGAAAAGGTTTCAGAGAGCTGCCAGTAAATTCCACTTTGCCAGAGGGCTCGGCAGGAAGAATGCTTCTCCCTAGAATTTAGCCTAGAACAGGGAGCTTTGCCATGAGATGGGAGCAGCAGAAGAGCCATTTCACTGTCCACAACCAGGTTTGGGACACGTTGCTTTTCCTTAGGGAGCTAGCATCTGAGCCTGGGACACCATGCTATACCAACAAACATTTTCTGTGCTTCACAATCAGCTAAAATCCCACCTCTGCTCAGCCTTTTGTGCCCACTCCAGGGGCCTCATTTGGTATTCATCATATAGTTTACATGTCACCACACTTGTCGTGGTACCTCACGGTCAGTTAAGGATCAAACAAAATAATCGCTCCACACACTTAAACATTGACTTGGTATCAGACACCGAGTTAGGAGCCAGGAATCCAAAGACGAACGTGTCAGCAACAGCTGACAGACCACCACTTTCCTAAAGTCACTGCGAACTGGCTTCCCAACCATGAACTCCGTTTCCCAGTCCCCTTTGCATTTACATGTGACCAGTTCTCAACAATGGAAGGTGAGCAGAAGTGATGTGTATCATTTCTGAATCAAAGTGTTAAGAAGTGTGGCTTCTTACAACTTAACAAAAAGTCGAATAACCCGATCAAAACTGGGCAAAGGACATGAACAGATACTTCTCCAAAGAGGATATTCGAATGGCCAACAGACACATGAAAAGATGCTCAATGTCATTAGCCATCAGAAAAATGCAAATCAAAACCACAGTGAGATACCATTTCACTCCCACTAGGATGACAAGATAAAAGAAAGGAAAATAACAAGTGCTGGAGGGGATGTGGAGAAATTGGAACCCTCATCCATTGCTGGTGGGAATGCAAAATGGTACAGGGATTATGGAAAACAGTCTGGCGGTTCCTAAAAAAATTAGAGGTAGAGAGCTACCATATGACCTAGGAATTCCACTCCTAGACAAATACACTAAAGATTTAATAGAAATGACATGAACAGACCTATACACACTGTGTTCATTGCAGCACTATTCACAATAGCTAAAACATGGAAACATACTAAGTACCCATCAACAGATGAGTGGATAAGTAAAATGTGGTACATTCATACAATGGAATACTACTCAGCAATGAAGAAATATGAGTTCCCAAAACATCTTACAATGTGAATGAACCCGTAGTACATTATGTTGAATGAAATAAGCCAATCACAAAAATATAAATATTGCATGTTCCCACGTTTATGAAATGACATGAATAGGTAAATATACAGAACCTTTTCTTAATTAGTGGTTGCCAGGGATGGGAGGGAGGGGAGGAGGGAAGAGGAAGAGGATTCATTCCCTAGATAGTAAGACACTTGTTATTTTTGGTGATGGGAAAGGTAACATTGAATGAGGGTAAAGTGTGCACAGCTTTATGAAGGTAAATGATGTCACTAAGATGTACAGAAGAAAAAGGACCTTTCGGTAATTCCTATGGCATATATAATTTTGCAGCAACAACCAAAAAATGTATGTACATGTATATATCTATGTATGCAGGCATATATGTGTATAGGTATGTATATGTGGGTACGTGTGTGTATGTATAGTTGTATGCATATGTATATGCATGTATGTGTGTGCATGCATGTATATTCATATATGTAATAAAAAAACATGGGGGCACAGTTACAGATACTTAGATATTACTTAACACTTAACAGGAACAGTTTTCTGGGTTTGAAGGCTCAGGACCATAGTCTCGTGGGACATATCGGTCAGTTGGTATAAGATAGTCCATAAAGTTTATGTTCTACATCCTAGTTTGGTGAGTAGTGTCTAAGGTCTTAAAAGCTTGCGAGCAGCCATCTAAGATACAACTATTGGTCCCTACTCCCTGGAACAAAAGAGAAAGAAGGACTCAAAGACTCAAAGAAGAAGCTTGTCTACAAGACTCGATAGTCTACACGAACCTTGGCCTCTTCTACCCTGAGACCAGAAGAACTAGACCAGAAGAATGAGCTACCACTACCAGGCATTCTGATCAGGGCCATAATAGATGGATCCTGATAGAATACAAAAATGTAGAACAGAACCTCAAACTCTTAAAAAATTCAGAATTACTGGACCAATTGAGACTGGAGGATGCCCCGAGACTACTGCCCTGAGATTCTCTTTAAACCCCAAACCAAAACAAGCCCCTGAGGCCACCTTTTAGCTAAATAACAGGTTGGCACACAAGATAAGAATACTACACGTGAGTACTGTGCTCCTTTTAAAAATCACCTACATGAGACCAAATGGTCAACAATTAATTTAAAACAAAGATGAGAAGATAAGGGGACAGGGGAACTAGATTAATGGAAACAGAACAACCAGAACAGAAATAATGAGAATGTTCACATATTGTGAAGAATGTAACCAATGTCACTAAACAATTTGTGTAGAAATTGTTGAATGGGAAACTAAACTGCTGTAAACCTTCACAGAAATCACACTGAAATATCATTTTAAAAAAATAAAAAAGTGTGGCTTCTCGGCCCTCTCTTCCTTCATCCAATAACTGGTTATTAAAAAAAAAAACCTTTGCCATCAAGCTGGTTCCAACTCATAACTACCCCATAGGATGGAGTAGAACTGCCCCATAGGGTTTCCGAGAAGTGGCTGGTGGATTTGAACTACCAACCTTTTGGTTAGCAGCCAAGCTCTTAACCACTGCACCACCAGGGCTCCAACTGGTGATAGGGGCCTCCAAAGCCTTAAGGCACAGAAAAGCCACAAGATGGAAGGAGTCTGAGTCATTGAATCACCATGTTGAGGAAAACCTCACTAACCAGGAACCCCTGCACTGGCCTATTGTGTGACTGAGAAAGGAGTTTCTACTGTTAGACTACTGAAACATGAAGGATTATTTGTTACAGAAGCTAACATGACTCTAACTATGGTCCCTATTCTTGAGATGCTAATAGACTATAATTTCTAGACTTGAATTTTACAAAGTTCTTTCCAGAAACAGGTTAGACACTAGACTGAAGTAAGACCAAAAAGAAGACTGGTACACGTCTGTATTGAATAGCTGTTATGTTTTCAGGCCCAGCATCTATTCCCCCTTCTTCTTAGAACACACTAATTTTCCTATATTCCTGTAGTTTAAGCGGGATTGATGTACCCTTGTTTCTAGGGATAGTCGTGTTCCCAGGCCTGGGCAATCGATCCAATCAGAGAGATCCTGGGACTTTTTTCAAGAAAAGGGGGAGAAAGACAATCTCTTTCCTAGTGGAGTTACTGGGAGAATAGATTCTGGGATTGGTGCTCAGGGAGTGGGAGGAGAAACTACTGAGTGGAATGGTTGAAAAGGAATGAGTTAAAGCAGCTAGCCTGTGATCCATTTCCCTCTCTGTTACTGGGGGACTCTCTGGAGACAAGAAAGCAAGTGACCTGTACTAATGTGTTTGTAAACATGCTGATAACTGACCTCCTGGTAAATAGCTAACACATTTCAGGGAGGAGAATTCTTATCTATGGAATGCTCTTAGGATGTTCCTGGTTTAGGATTGCTTGTGGTAAACAAACCTAGAATCTGTGGATATATGAGATATGGCTCCCTGGAAAATGCCACATAAGTTTAGTAGCAGTTTTGGTATAAAATAGATATGTTTTAGAACACAAATACTCACTGCTGTGAGAGATAAAAGCAAATGTTACTTAGAGATCCCATCTATTCCCCTGAGCCGCAAAGCATGTCTGATACAGGAAGGAAGGACCTGAGGGGCCACGTGGAACGTCCCACACCTCTCTCTGTGCTCCAGTTATCTATTGCTGCTTTGTGACACACACAGGTTGTCTCAGAGGCGGTCCTAAGACCCCAAGCAGCCACAAGACTACTAGGATGAGGACCCCAACCAGCAGCATCAACTGAAGCCTCATCTAGTCTAACTGAGCCACACCCAGGAGAAACAAAGTGTTGGCAGATAAAAGCCATGTAATTACAGAAAACAGACAACAAATAAAAGGAACAGTTGGGTGGCAAGCCAACTCCCCTCCCCACCCCCAGCTCAAAAGCTGTTGTGGAGATGGAGACTCTTGTACGCGTGCCCCCATTTTGGACTGCAGGTGAAGGACTAGGAAGTCCTTCCCCCAGCCAGTTTTATACACTCCGTGTCTCACTGCAAGGGGCACAATGTAGATTTTCCTGCCTGGCCACCGGAGGAGGGGGTGGTTAGACATGTGGACGCCAGCCTGGAATTGTATGTCTTTAGTGCTGTTCATTATTAGGCTTTGAGGGGGCAAGGAGTATGGTGGTTAGTTCTGAAGCCTAAAGATGCTATCGGGGGAGGATCAGGAAGGCACCAGGTTTATCTGAAGGACTGGTTCCCTCTCAGCTGCATAAAAAATTACCTCAAAATTTAGTGGCTTAAAACAGTATTATTTTGTTATCCCTTTTATTCTCTATAGGTCAGGAAGTTAAACAGGGCACAGTAGAATTAGGTTCTCTTTGCTGTACAATGTCTGGGCCTCAGCTAGGAGGACCCGAGAAATGGAGATGACTCGGAACTGGAGGTGACTCAGTAGCTGTGGACTGGAATTACCTGAAGGTTCAATCACTTACGTGTTGTCACCTGAGAGCTGAGCCAGTGCTGAGGTGGGGCCCCCTAGGCCTCTCCACAGGTTTCTGGGCTTTCTCATGGCATGGTGGCTGGGTTCCAAGAGTAAGCATCCCAAAAGAAACAGGTGGAGATGTCTACATGACATCTCAAAAGTCATGTAGACTGGGAAAAAGTTTTTAGCTATGACATTTCCAATCAGCATTTGATCTCTAAAATCTACATAATACTGCAAAAACTCAACTACAAAAAGGCAAATAACCCAATTAAAAAAATGGGCAAAGGATATGAACAGGCACTTCACTAAAGAAGACATTCAGGTAGCTAACAGATACATGAGGAAGTGCTCACGATCATTATCATTAGAGAAATGCAAATCAAAACTACAATGGGATTCCATCCCACTCCAGCAAGGCTGGCATTAATCCAAAAAACACAAAATAATAAATGTTGGAGAGGTTGTGGAGAGACTGGAACACTTATATACTGCTGGTGGGATATAAGTGGAAATTGATTTGGTGCTTCCTTAAAAAGCTAGAACTAGAACTACCATAAGATCCAGCAATCCCATTCCTCGGAATATATCCTAGAGAAATAAGAGCCTTTACACGAACAGATATATGCACACCCATGTTCACTGCAGCACTGTTTACAATAGCAAAAAGATGGAAGCAACCGAGGTGCCCATCAATGGATGAATGGATAAATAAATTATCGTATAGTCACACAATGGAATACTATGCATCGATAAAGAACAATGATGAACCTGTGAAACATTTCATAACATGGAGGAATCTGGAAGGCATTACGCTGAGTGAAACTAGTCAGTTGCAAAAGGACAAATATGAGGCCACTTTTATAAGAACTCGAAAAATAGTTTAAACAGAGAAGAAAATATTAGTTGATGATTACGAGAATGGGGAGGGAGGGAGGGAGAGGGGTATTCACTAATGAGATAGTAGATAAGAACTATTTTAGGTGAAGGGAAAGACAACACACAATACAGGAGAGGTCAACACAACTGGACTAAACCAAAAGCAAAGTTTCCTGAATAAACTGAAAGCTTCAAAGGCCAGCGTAGGAGGGGCGGGGGTTTGGGGACCATGGTTTCAGGGGACATATAAGTCAATTGGCATAATAAAATCTATTTAGGAAACATTCTGCATCCCACTTTGAAGAGTGGCGTCTGGGGTCTTAAACGCTAGCTAGCAGCAATCTAAGATGCATCAATTGGTCTCAACCCACCTGGATCAAAGGAGAATGAAGAACACCAAAGAACAGTGTAATTATGAGCCCAAGAGACAGAAACGGCCACATAAGCCAGAGACCAGAAGAACTAGATGGTGCCCGGCTACAACCGATGACTGCCCTGGCAGGGAACCCACAGAGAACTCCTGAGGGAACAGGAGAGCAGTGGGGTGCAGACCTCAAATTCTCGTAGAAAGACCATACTTAATGGTCTGACTGAGACTAGAAGCACCCCAGTGGTCATGGTCCCCAGACATTCTCTTAGCCCAAGACAGGAACCATTCCCAAAGCCAACTCTTAAGACAGGGATTGGACTGTACTATGGGATAGAAAATGATGCTGGTGAAGAGTGAGCTTCTTGGATCAAGTAGACACATGAGACTTTGTGGGCATCTCCTGTCTGGAGGGGAGATGAGAGGGCAGAGGGGGTCAAAAGCTGGCCGAATGGACACGAAAAGAGAGAGTGGAGGGAAGGAGTGTGCTGTCTCATTAGGGGGAGAGCAACTAGGAGTATATGGCAAGGCGTATATAAATTTTTGTATGAGAGACTGACTTGATTTGTAAACTTTCACTTAAAACACAATTAAAAAAAAAAAACAAAACAGGCAAAGGACTTAAAGAGACATTTCACCAAAGAAAATATGCAAATGGCTAATAAACCCACTGCCGTCAAGTCAATTCTGACTCATAGCGACCCTATAAGCATGTGAAAAGAAGCTCAAAATCATTAGTCCTTGTTGTTGTGTGCCGTTCAGTTGATTCCAACTCACAGCGATCCTATTAGTCTTAAAAAAAAAAAAAAAAAAAGTCATATAGAGTCAATTCTGCCATATTCACAGGCCCACGCTTGATGCAGTGGAAGGGAACATAGACCCTCACCTCTTGATGGGAGGGGTGTCAATGTCACATTATAAGAGCATATGTCATGGGAGATCTTGTTGTGGCCATTTTTGAAAATACAATCTGCCTTACCTTGCTTTGGATATGCCACTTGATTGCTTATATTGTTGAAATTACTAATAATAATCACGTAGGTAGAATCTCTGATGTGACAGAGGAAATCAGAGCCAAGAGAGAGCCACGATGATCATGTTTGTACTTGATATTTGATTGTGTCTGAAACCAAAATCATTCCTGCACTCACCAGTTGCATAAGCCAATAACTTCTTTTTCATTTAAGCCAATTTGAGTTGAGTTTTCTTTCACTTGTAATCAAAAGATTACAAAATAACATAGTGTATATATATTATATATGACCTTGGTAGGTGGTATTTTAGGCTGCTTATTAAAATATACACAACTATTGGTCTCTATGCATCTGGAGCAAAAGGGAAAGAAGAAAACAAAAGATGCAAAGAAGAAACTAGTCTACAGGACTAATAGTTTACACAAATCATAGCCTCACCTACCTTGAGATGGTGCCCAGCTACCACACTACTGACCACTCTGACCAGGAATACAATGGATGGTTTCAGGTAGAATGGGAGAAATATGTAGAACAAAACTCAAATTCCTAAAGAAAAGCCAGACTTACTGGACCACTAGAGACTAGAGGAATCCCCAAGACTGTTGCCCTGGAATACCCTTTAATCTTGGAACTCAAACCACTCTCGATGGTCACCTATCAGCCAAAAGACAGAGTGGCTCATAAAATAAATAGTATCACCTGTGAGTACTATCCTTCTCTAAACAATCATCTAAACAGGACCTAAAGGTCAACATTTACCCTAGGCCAAAGATGATAGGGTAAGGGGTGACAAGGAAGCTAAACTAGTGGAAATGGAACAATCAGAATGGAAATAATGAGAATGCTACACATTATGAAAATGTAACCAATGTCACTGAATAATATGTGTAGAAATTAAGAGAAAACCTAATTTGCTATGTAAATTTTCTCCAAAAACACAATAAAGTATTTAAATATATATATATGCAGCAGGATAAAAATGTCTTTTAAAAACTGAGGAAATTAGAACCAAGAGAAAAACAATAATAGAAAAAACACTAGGAACCTTTAATTTCTGAGTAATTCCCCCAAAACTTGTTCTTCATTCCAGCTTCCCTGTCTCGGTAAGTAGTATCTCTGCCTGCCCCAATCACCTAAACTAGAAATGCACAGTAACCCTCTTGTACTTCTCGATAAAATATTAAATAATGAAACCAGTCGCCCACCCTTGGTTTAATTAAAAAATAAACCAAAGGTGGGATATGCTGAACACTTAATGGAGAGAGGAGAGAACAGTTAAGAAACTGTTAAAATAACCCAGGTAAGGATGAGAAGAGAGAGGAGTGGGAGAATTCCAGAGGGTTTGTTAACTGGCTAAATGTGGAGAATAAGGGAAACAGTAGAAGTCCAAGAAGGTTCGTGTGCAGTTTCTAGCTTAGAATATTGGGGCAGGCAGAGGTACCACTCATTGAAACAGGGAGATTGGAACGAAAAACAAGTTTTGGGGGGGGATTATTCAGAGAGTAAGGTCCTTTTTTTTTAGGTCCTTAGGTGCACAGATGGTTTGTGCTCTACTATTAACCAAAAGGTTGTCAGTTCGAATTCACCCAGCAGCACCACGGAAGAAAAGGCTTGACGATCTGATTCCATAAAGATTACATCCAAGACAACCCTATGGAGAAGTCTTGTAACACATGGGGCCTCCATGTATAGGAATCTACTCAACAGCATAAGAGAACAACAACTTGGAGGACAGGAGTTCTTTCTGAACATTTTGAACATGAGGTGTCCATAGGGCATGCGAATACAGATGCAAATGGGCAATGGGTTTTCTAGGATAGGAACTGAGGAGTAGTGCTAAACTGGAGCTATACATTCAGTTAGCAATAAATGTTTTTCAAGAGCCTAATGTGGGCATATATATCATCAGTCTGATACAGTACCAGAAGATGAGACCCTCAGGTTGGAAGGTATTCAAAATATGACTGTGGGGAAGAGCTGCCTTCTCAAAGTAGAGCCGACCTTAATGATGGGGGTGGAGTCAAGTTTTCGGGACCTTCATTTGCTGTTGTGGCACGACTCAAAATGAGAGGAAACAGCTGCAAACATCCATTAGTGGTCAGAACATGAAATGTAAAAAGCATGAATCTAGGTAAATTGGAAGTTGTCAAAAATGAAATGGAATGGTTGAAGATAGATACCCTAGGCATTAGGCATTAGTGAGTGGAAATGGACTGGTATTGGCCATTTCGAATTGGACAATCATATGATGGTCTACTATGCCGGGAATGACAAATTGAAGAGGACCGACATCGCATTCATTGTCAAAAAGAACGTTTTAAGATCTGTCTCGAAGTATGATGCTGTCAGTCATAGGATAATATCCACATGCCTACAAGAAAGACCAGTTAATACGAATATTGTTCAAATTTACACACGAACCACTAAGGCCAAAAATGATGAAATTGAAGTTTTTGCCAACATCTGCAGTCTGAAATTGATCAAACATGCAATCAAGATGCATTGATAATTACTGGTAATTGGAATGAGAAAGTTGGCAACAAAAAAGACCAGTATTTGGAAAATATGGCCTTGGTGATAGAAATGGTCCCAGAGATCACATGATAGAATTTTGCAAGGCAATGACCTACTCATTCCAAATACCTTTTTCAACAACATAAACGGCAACTATACACGGGGACCTTGTCGGGTAGAATACTCCTGAATCGAATCGACTACATCTGTGGAAAGAGACAGTGGTGAAGCTCAATATCATTAGTCAGAACAACGCTAGAGGTTGACAACAAAACAGACCATCAGTTGCTCATATGCAAGTTCAAGTTGAAGGTGAAGAAAATTAAAACAAGACCACCAAAGCCAAAATATGACCTTGAGTATATCCCACCTGAATTTAGAGACCATCTCAAGAATAGATTTGACGCATTGAACACTAGTGACTGAAGACTAGACAATTTGTGGGATGACATCAAGGACATCATACATGAAGAAAGCAAAAGGTCGTTAAAAAGACAGGAAAGAAAGAAAAAACCGAAATGGATGTCAGAAGAGACTCAAACTTGCTCTCAAACATGGAGTAGCTAAAGTGAATGGAAGAAATGATGAAGTAGAAGCTGAACAGAAGATCTCAAAGGGTGGTTTAAGAAGACAAAGTATTATGAAGAAATGTGCAAAGACCTGAAGCTAGAAAATAAAAAGGGAAGAACAGGCTTGGCATTTCTCAAGCTGAAAGAATTGAAGAAAAAATGCAAGCCTCAAGTTGCCATATTGAAGATTTCTATGGGCAAAATATAGAACAACACAGAGAAGCATCAAAAGAAGATGTAAGGAATGGACAGAGTCCCTGTACCAAAAAGAATTGGTCGATATTCAGCCATTTCAGGAGATAGCATGTGATCAAGAATTGATGGTACTGAAGGAAGAAGTCCACGTTGCACTGAAGGCTTCGGTAAAAAACAAGCCTCCATACTTTCAGTTAGCAGCCGAGTGCACTAACCATTTGTACCACCCAGGGGGCCTACTAATAGCCTGGCTCTTGTGGTGAGCACAAATGGATAAATTGCCCTCAGACCCCCATATGGCATTCCATCTTATTCCACCTTTTAGTTTTCATAAATTATACTGTAAATGTTTCTATTCAACATTCATTATAGCAGAATATTTATAAAGATCTGACACTGGAAATTTCTCCAGACTCAGACCTCCGCTCTTTCTGTAAGGCCTTCATATCATCTTTCATGAATTGTCTCTTTAGAATGGCAAGATGGGGGAAAATATTAACAGATGCAAAGAAAACTTTAAAATGGTTGCTTGCCCCTGGTTACATCTAACCTGAAGTCCTAATATTCTATTGGTGACATTATAATCCTCTCCAGTGGCAACGAATTGTGATGTCACATACAGAGATTATAAATCTAGGTGAGGAATAGACAGTAGGAGGAGAGCAAAGATCCTGTTTCCATGTCACTGTTTTTGATAAATTGCCTTTAAGGAGGACAAAAAATTAAAAATTTACTTTATTCTCAGATATAATAATAATAATGTCTAACACTTACGGAATCTCTTTCTAGGTGCGAAACATTTTGCTGAGTACTTTTTCACATGTGATCCCAGTGAATGTTTGTAACAATCCTTCAAAGGAGAAATTATTCACAATTCACACAAATGGAAAAGCGGATCTAAAAGGGTTGTGTAACTTGCCCAGCATTTGTACAGATAGTGAGTGGCAGAATCAAAATTTCCTACAAGTGAGTTGTAGGATGAAATTAATTATTCAAAACATGAAATAAGATATGGAGAAAAGTCCTTAGACTCATAAGTTCTTAAAGAAACCTCAAATGGCCAATAAAAAATGAACTTCCCTCTTATAGATTATAGAGCTCCTGAGACCTAGAGAAGCTAAGTGAGTTTACCAATTTTCCAGACCTAGTAAGTGGCAGGTGAGTAAACTCTGTATTTCGTGCTCATACACCAGCACCCTGCCCTATAAGGAAACTTCAGCAGTTACTGAACGTCTCATATGTACCAGGGACTGTTCTGGGCATGTAATTTATCTCAATGAATCTTTGCAACAATCTTATCAGGCAGTTATTATAATCCATCTTATAATAAGGAAACTGAGGCCAAGAGAAATGGAAAGCTAGAATACCTTAAATGTAAACCTAGACCTCCCTACTACTGGTTTGTGTTGTGTTGCTGTTAGGTACCGTCAAGGCAGCCCTCTACTCATGGCAACCCCATGCACAATGGGATTGGATCCATAGGGTTTTCACTGGCTGGTTTTCAGAAGTAGATCACCAGGCCTTTCCTCCTAGTCTGTCTTAGTTTGGAAGCTCTGTGGAAACCTCTTGAGTACCATAGCAACACGCAAGCCTCCACTGCCAGATGAGTGGTGGCTGTGCTTGAGGCGTATTGACCAAAAATCGAACCCAGGTCTCTTGCATGAGCAGCGAGAATTCTACCACTGAGCCACCACTGCCCCCACTAGTGTATACCTTTTGACTATATCATATTATGTATTAAAAATTGACATGCTCTGAATTGTCCTCATCATCAAAAAATAGATTTTCCACCCAACTACCCATTATGCTTCAAATTTCCACCCTTAGATCCACTTCTTCCAAATGACGTCGTTATCAGAGAGAATGCCAATTGTCCCCCAATATCCATTCTCTCCTCTACATTACCTAAACCATCTTTGTGATTGGTGAAATGAGAGAGGAAGTGACATGTGCCACTTCCAACCTGTGCCTCCAGGCCATGGGTGTGTCTCCTTTGCACCCTTTTCCTTCAATGCCAGCTGAAAATTGACATGAAGGCAACCCAGCTTCAACTATGTGAGTGAGGGCAACACCCTAAAGATGGTGGAGAAATCAAATGCGAGAAACTTACCTCCTGTAATGACTGCATGGAGCAGAGCCACTGGCCATCCTGGGGCATTCATTTCATAGTATTACCGGAGAAAGGAATAAAATTCTATCCTCTTTAAGCCACCGAATTATTAAGCAGTAATAAATATCTGGAAGAAAGGGCTGGTGATCTACTTCTGAAAGTTAGCCAGTGAAAACATTATGGGGGTGGGAGGGCATATGGAAGTATACCCATGTACATATATATGTGTACATGCTGTAGGTGTATTCGTGAATGCAATTGTGTGCACAGGGGACACAGTCATGAAAACTTACCCATAATCATACAGCTCCCAGTCCTGAGATACTGGGCTTGAGGGCTAGGGAGCACAGTCGCGGGGGACATCTAGGTCAATTGGCATATCATAATCCATGTACACAATATTCTACATCCTATCTTGGTGAGTCTTAAAAGCTTTCTAGTGGCCATCTAAGAAATAACTGGTCTCTTCTGTCTGACCAAAGAAGAGTGAAGAAAACCAAAGATTCAAGGAAACAGTACGAAGAACTGATGGACAACATGAATCACGGCCTCCATTAGCCTGAGACCAGAAGAACTAGATGCTCAGCTACCACTACCCACCGCTCTGACTGAGACCACAATAGTAGGTCATGGACAGAGTGGGAGAGCAATGTAGAACAAAATTCAAACTCATAAATAAGATTAGACTTACTGGTCTGATAGAGACTGGTGGAACCTTGAGACTACGGCCCTTCAAACTTGGAACGAAATCTCTTAAACACTCTTCAAACCTGGAACTGAAATCACTCCCAGAGACCACAGGGTAGCCCTACAATATACAGGCCTATAAAATGAACAGGAACACCAGTGAGGAATGTATACCTCAGAACAACCAACTATATGAGACTTAAAGGGCAGCATTTGCCCAAAAGCAAAGTTCAGAAGGACAGTAGGAGCAGGAAAGCTGAGTGAATGGACACAGGGAACCCAGGAAGGAAGGGGGGACAGTGCTGACACATTCAGGGGTTTGCAACCAATGTCAGGAGACAAGCTGTGTATAAATTGCTGAATGGGAAACTAATTTCCTCTGTAAACTTTCACCTAAACAACAATAAAATGTTCCCAAAAAATTGAAATTTTTTTTAAAAAGAGAACATTATGGATCACAACAGAACAATGTCCAACTCTCTTGCTTTGGACACGTCCATCAGAAGGGATCAATCTCTGGAGGAGGACATCATGCTTGGTGAAGTAGAAGGCCAATGAGGGCATGGAAGACCCTTGGACTGACACAGTAGCCACAACGATGGTCTCAAACATGCTGGTGGTTGTGAGGGTGATGAAGGACTGAGCAACGTTTCGTTCTGTTGTACATAAGGTCACCATGAGTAGGAGCCAGGTCGATGGCAGCTAACACAACAATAAATATCTATTGCTTTAAGCCACTGTGTTTTCAAGTGGTTTGTTATGCGTCACTAGCTATTGGTCCGGGTAGTATATAGACTCTCTCTCATCATGGTTCTAGCAACTGGAAGTGAACGGCTAATTTAAGAAGAAAATAATTTAGTGAAAGGATATGGAGCAGCTCACAGAATCAAGGGGAAGGCTGGAGAAGCAACCTCAGAGAAACGGGCAGGAAGGAGGGAATCTAAGCGGTTGGACCAATGGCCCAAAGTAACACTGCAGGAACCACTAGGAGAGGTCACCTCTGTAGCCGCTGCTGGACACTGGACACTGACTGGACACCATAGGGAACACTTGGAACTGGACAACACTGGTGTCACCGTGGCCACTGTGGCCCTGGAATCCATTGTTGCTGCTGCCAGAACAATTCCCCCCCCCCCGCCCGCCTCGTTTTCCGCCTCTGTTGTTCCAGAGGCTGAGCCCAGGCCTGGGAATCTGATCAGCCGGGCCTAGATTACACACTCCAGTCCTGCCCACTCAGGAGGGGGGTGTGCTGCTGCTGCTGCTGCTGCTGGTGTTGTTGTGAGTTGCTATGGAGTTGATTCCAAAGCCTAGCAACCTGGTGGGTGCAGAGTGGAACTGCTCCACAGGCTGTTCAAGGCTGTGGAACTTTTGGAAACAGATCACCAGCCTGTCTTCCAAGTCGTCTCGGGGTGGCTTCAAACTGCCAACCTTTCAACTAGTACTCTGGCACTTAATCGTTTGTGCCACCCAGGGACTCCTGGAAGGGGCGTAGATCTGGCTTTTTTCATGACTTTTGTCGCATTGCAGGTGTCCTTAGGTGGCGTGATGGTTAACACGCTCAGCTGCTAACCAAAATGTTGAAGGTTCAGGTCCACCCAGAGACAACTTGGAAGAAAGGCCTGGCAATCTACTGCCAAAGAATCAGCCACGGAAACCTCATGGAGCACAGTTCTACTCTGACTCACATGGGTTTGTCATGAGTCAGAGTTAATTCGACAGCAACTATGTAGTCCCATCACAGCTCCTGTAGGAAAGAGGTTTAGATATTGAGCAGCCAAAAAATTAAAAACTGCTAATTGTCCTCCTCGAAGAAAAATGCTGCGAGATCAACGTGGTTCTATGGAAACGCTCAGGTTTCAAAAGTGGCCTCACATGGCTGGCTTTGCTTCTTAGGAGCTTGTACTTAGCCTCCACATTATCCTGATCAGGACTCTTTCAATTACAAGTGACAGAAACTGAATTAAAACTTTTTTTTTTTTTAAACAGGAGAAGAGTTATTGGTTCAAAGTAAAAAGCACAGGAATGTCTGGGTTTGAGGGCCTGAATGATGTCACTGGGACTGAGTCTGTCTCCGTGTCTCTCTGTCCTGCTTCCATTATCACTCCAGCTCTCCCTGTCAGGGCAGCGATGCCTGACCCCCCTCTTCAGGCACACGTCCTTTCCTCTCTGCACCCCCAGAGTAAAGAGGGATGTTCTCTTCCCAGCAGTTCACAGAAGTCCTGGAATTAGTCTGTGCCCATTGCTGAACCAACCACCATGGGAAGGTAGTGTAGTGGGTCCAGTTCCCACACCTGAGGTCAGCGCCACACCAGCCACAAGTGCAGTGAGTACAGGACGACCAGTTTCTCTCCTACCAGAGGGAGGAGAGAAAGGAGCTAAAACAGCAGATGTCTACTACAAGGGTCAAATCGACAACCTAGTCTAGGGCCCTGTAGGCTGCAACAGAGCTTTAAAAAAAAAAAGTCATGGTAATGCGGTGGTTAAGCGTTGGGAACCGTCAGCAGCTCGATCACCAGCCGCTCCTTGGAAACCCCATAGGCCAGTTCTGTTCTGTCCTATATAGGGTCCTATGAGTCAGAATGGACTCAAAGGCAACAGGTTTGATTTTTTTTCTTGCATTTTTTTTTTTTTAAGTAAGGAGACCCAAGAAATCAGGGAATTTCTCCCACCTTCTGAGAAACTTCAGCTTTATACCACGATACAGAATTGCCAGTTTGTCCAAAAAGATAAAGACATTTTGATTTAGCAGAACAGGGTTTCTCGACCTCAGCACCATTCACATTTTGAACCCTATAATTCTTGGTTGTGATGGGCTGGCTGGTGCATTTTAGAATGTTCAGCTTTACCCTTGGCCTCTCCCCACACTAAACGCTAGTAGCAACTCCCTCCCAAACCTCGCCCCCGAGTCATGATACCAAAAATGTCTCCAGACCTTTGTCCCCTGGGGGACAAAATCACCCCTCAATTGAAAACCACTGTTCTACAAG
Source organism: Loxodonta africana (assembly GCF_030014295.1). Lineage (NCBI taxonomy): Eukaryota > Metazoa > Chordata > Mammalia > Proboscidea > Elephantidae > Loxodonta > Loxodonta africana. The sequence continues at coordinate 64,286,631 of NC_087358.1, forward strand.
AGATCAGAAAAGAAGGGTCCCAAATACTAACTGGGAAGGGCAAACCCACGTCACCCACTCCAGCGGGGTCCCGCTGCAGCCCCTGGGGCTTGTAAGGTTGGAATCCTGGGCAGAAGAATTGGGTTATGGGCATCAGGTGGCAGAGCAGGCTCAGAAAAATAATAATAATAATAATAATACAAGGAGTCAGACATCTTCCAGTCTTGTTTCAAAACCTTGTGTGGGGCTGGCCTCAGTGAGGCCCGGGTGTCTCCTCTAATTCAAGTTCAGTGTAAAAAAGCACTTCCGCCTGCTGAGTGCCTCCTACATACGAGGTGCCACCTGGTGCTGACGTGCATTTTCTACTCTATCATCACATAAACACTCCAAGATAGGTGTTATCTTCACTTTACAAGGGAGGAAACCGAAGCTCTGAGAAATTCACTTCCGGAGAATCACGGTAAATACTAGGGTCGACGTCCTGTCCAATACCTCATGCGTTGTCCCTGGATGTCCATTTCTTGTGGCTTTCTCCCTGCAAGCACACAGTGACTTAGGATTTCCGTTCCAGTTTCTCCTTTTGTTGAGCTCTTAGTTTACATATTCTCTCAGTCTTCTCCCAGAATTCCGCGTTCCTGCCTGGGGAGGATGATCTCTTCCTCTCTACAGGTTGCAGTAACAAAGGAATTTAACAACAATAATGATAACTATAGCTCACCTTCAGACAGATGACTATACTATTTCTTGTGGAGATTTGGTCATTTTAAAGATTTATTCATTTACTTAGAATTGAAGAATTTAAATACCATTTTGGAGATACCATGATATGATAAAGGCATATGCTTGGAACTCAGTTTGGGGCGTTAATTTTGGCCCTGCTGTAGTCTAGCTGTGTGACCTTGGCAAAAGTACTTAACATCTCAGAATCTCACTTTTTCAGCTCTAAAACTAGGAGTCTGGACTGATTAATCTACAAGAGCTCTGCAGCTCAACAATTTGATGAAGGTACGAAATCTAAAATTAATTCCATGACCATGCACAAAATCTTTGAAATATTTAGAATAAAAAATACTACCCACTAAATAGCAAGCGCTCCTCAGCAGGGAGGTGGCTGGAGAGGGACACTCCTCTGTGTGGAGTAATAGCTGACTTCAGCTGTGCTCCACAGGGCAGAGGAGGGGGCAGGGCTCTGTCACCTGAGTCTTGATAGAAAAGTTCATTAAAAATGCATGCCCAGTCTGAAGGAGGAGACCTAGTGAATTAGTGATGACCCTCAGTGTCTACATTGCAGGGGTGACGGGGATCTGGACAGGAGGTGGGCTTGGAGTCAGAGGCCCTGTGGGGAAAGCTGTAAGCAGAGCTTGGTTCCATGCTGCTGGGGTGCAGAAGTCCCTCCTCTTCTGGCTTTGGGTGTAACTGTGGCGTGGAAGGAGCCTGCCACCGAGTGTTAGATGAACATGTTTCATTCAGCAGGAGAAGTGGGCACAAACGCTGTGGCTGTCACACCACCAGAGCTCGCGCAGGCCACTTCCGGCCTCTGTCTCAGAGCCTGACTCTGGCAGGAAACAGATGCCATGTCAAGAAGGAGAGAGCCCACAGCAGGAGGGGAGGCCCTACAGAGGTGACAGAGGGACCTGCCCTCCAAGCCAGGGACCTCCAAGGCAAGAGGGAGTTCATAGAGCAGGTGCCCTCCCTCTTACTCCCACCCCCAGCTCTGATGTCAAATGCTGTTTTGCATCTTCAGAGGTGAGACACTAATAGATTCTACCAGCCTAAGGGTCTTCCATGCAGGAGACCCAGGTTCGATTCTCAGCCAATGCACCTCACGCACAAGCCACCTTGTGTGCTGCTATGATGCCAAACAGGTCTTAGCAGAGCTTCCAGACTAAGAAGAAAGGCCTGGCAATCTACTTCCAAAAATCAGCCAGTGGAAACCCACAGGGATGACACAAGACTGGGCAGCATTTTGTTCTGTTGACAGTGAGTCAGGGCTGACTGGATGGCAGCTAGCAACAACAAAGATTGGAAACCCACCTGAGCTGGGGGTAACCCAACTGAGCTGACTGCTAAAGGTGGTTGGAGAGCTTAAGGAGAAGAAAACCCATGGAAAGCAATGAAAGGAAGTTCTTTCCCCTGCCTGCCCACAACATGTCGATAGTGAGGAGTATGGTCTGGGAGGAGGCTGGAAAATCCCCTAGTTCCTGCCTTGGGTCCTCGTGCTCTGGGAAGTACATAGGCAGGGCTGGGTAAGGACAGCCTCGTGCCCTGTGTGTATTGAGAGGGGAAGTTGGCCTACAGCAGGGACGAGAAGACTGTCAGAGAACTATATAGCATGAGGAGAAACATCAGATGGCGCCAGGCTGAGAACGGTGTCTCAGGGACGCTGGTCACTGAGGCTGGCAGTTAGATAGACGGCTGGAGCTCAGGGATCATGGATTTGGGGGTCATCTGGAAGCTGGGGGTAGTGGAAACTTTCAGGGTAGATGAGATTGTATATAGCAGAAGTGCACAGGATGAGAAGATGGGTAGCAAAAGCCAGTTTTAAGGTGCCCTTTGTTGAGATGCTAGGTTTCCTGTACCAGGCCACTTCTGGGTTATTAAGAAGTGCAATGGTGACAACAATTGTAACACTTGTAACAATTGTAAATTTCACAAAAACTTTAAAATCACAGCTTAAAAAAATAAAGTCACCAGAGAATCACCCCTCAGCGTCTCCCAAGGTTTTATAGATAGATGTGCTAAGAAAGCTTCCCCTGACCCCTCCAGGCAGAATCCTCCATCCACTTCATACATACAACCTCTGTTAGGCCCAGAGAGGCAGGATCTTCATCTGCTTTGTCCCTGTACACGAAGTGCCTAGAACGCTCTGGCTCATAGAAGGGACTCAATAACCATCTGATGAATAAATGAATGAATAATGACTCAATCATCAATATTCTTACTAAACAGTAGACCCCTTTTTTAAAAAAAAATCATTTCTATATCCAGAGACCCTATACCAGTGCCTGAACAGTTTTAAAAAAAAAAGAGCAGTTGCTGTCAAGTTGATTCCAACTCATGGCAACCCCATGTATGTCAGAGTAGAACTATGCTCCATAGGATTTTCAATGGCCTTTTTTTTTTTTTTAAGTAGGTCACCAGACCTTTCTTCTAAGGCACCTCTGGGTGAACCGGACCCTCCAACCTTTCAGTTAGCAGCTGAGTGTTTTAAGCGTTTGCAACTTCCAGGGACCTGACACACAGTAAATGCTAAATAAATGTGTTTTGAATGGAGTGAAATTTCCCAACGCCAGCATCAGGCAAGGCTTGCTCTCTGGCTGCCCTGGGAAGCATTGCTTCTGCCCTCTACCGCCTCATACCGCCCCCTCATCCTTCACCTCAAATTCAGAGGAATTTCTGAGTTGTTCTCTTGACAAGCAATACATTCATTTCTTTCCCCTCCAAAAACACGTGTGAAAATCGTTTGCCTTGGCTGGACATCAAGTCAGGCAAATGCCCCCTCTAAAAGCAGAAAAATAAACACAGAACATGGCCAGCACACAGCTTAAAGAAGGAGAAAAGGTCTACCTGTTTCAGTTCATCTTGAGGAGCTTAATTTCTAAGAAATTGCATTTGTAGGACTCTAGAGGACAACGATGGCACTGGTTTTGGGGTAAAGGACAACTTGGCCACCTCCCAGGCTCTGTTTTGATGATGCTAAACCTCCTCCATTAATTCCCTCCCACCCGCGCCCACACCCCCACCCCAGGAGCACAGTACTCACAGGCCTTCACCTTCATCACCATATCTGCATAATAGACGTAATTACTACTATCAGGGTGACTGACAGAAATACTGTCATTAAAAATGTTGCATAATCTTACTTTTTTGTTTTTGCCTACAGTAAATGAAGGTCATTTCCCGCTCCTCTTGAAAGGATTCAGCTGTTCTGCTTTTCTGTCTCTTCCCAGTCCCCCGCCTCCCCAACACTCCCACCACCCCTTCACGCTTTATTTCTCTCTCCCATTCCCATGCCCTCATCCACTAACCCACCTCCCAGTGATTTTCTCTGAGATCTGACCGCAAGCCTTCCCCAGGCTCCTTTACTTCTGGTTGTGCCGTCTTCTCTGGCATTGTCACTGTTCCTTATCTAGGAGGGTTGGAGCCATTCTCATCACCACCCACCCCAAAGGTCTGCCCACTCTCCCACCATGGAGTCTGGTCAGAGGAAGCATTACCGCTATGTGTGACCTTTCAGTAGGAAACCCATTTTCTCCGCAGAGCCCTTGGCTGTGGTTTATTTGTGCAGTGGAAAATGAACTTCAAGTAGTCGTGCTGAAGGCCAATCCAGTGGTGGAGAAGCATGAGGCAAAGGCACACCTTTTGCTGGAAGTTCACTCCACCTCTGAAAACCAGAGTCTGAAGCAGAAAACAGCAGGCTCAAATGTTCACAAAAAAATAAAAGTAACCTATGAACTTATCATTTAATAGCCACAGGAAGATCGTTGTTAACCACAACAACCAAAAACTCAAACCCATTGCCCTCGAGTTGATTCTGACTCACAGCGACCCTATAGGACAGAGTAGAACTGTGCCATAGTGTTTGCAAGAAGCGGCTGGTGGATGCAAACTGCCAACCTTTTGGTTAGCAGCCTGAGCTCTTAACCACTATGCCACCAGGGTTCCATTGTTGTTGTTCCAAAACCCAAAACCCATTGCCACCGAGTCAATTCAGACTCATAGCGACCCTATAGGTCAGAGTAGAACTGCCCCATAGGGATCCCAAGGTGGATTTGAACTGCCAACCTTTTGGATAGCAGCCTTAGCACTTAACCACTATGCCACCAGGGTTTCCGTTGTTGTTAGGTGCCATCAAGTCAATTACGACTCATAGCGACCCCATGTGACAGAGTAGAACTGCCCCATAGAGTTTCCCAGGCTGTAATCTTTACAGAAGCCAACTGCCAGGTCTTCCTCCTGCAGAGCTAGAGTGGGTTTCCAACCACCAACCTTTTGCTTAGCAGCCAAGTGCTTAACTGTTGCACCACCAGGGCTCCTTAACAGGAATATTAACTGATGTTTAAAAACATTTTCTTTGTATTTCTTTGTATTCTCTTGCATATCCTTCAAATATCATCTAAAGGAGAGAGGAAACAGTGAAAGGATATATTTTAGTTTTTTTCTTTTTTTTTTAATCCCGGAGAGTTCCCAACAAAGCTATTTTAAATTTAGAGACCTCAAGAAAAAGAAATTTCAAATAAATGCTCTATTTTTTTCAGCTCAATTACACAACTCCTCATTGGAAAAGGGCCTTTTCCTTCTGTGCCTCAACTCACCCGTCCCCACCCCCAAATTCGGGGATGGTTTAGGGTACTTAAGGAGCCCTGGTGACGTAGTGGTTAAGCGCTGGGCTGCTAACCCAAAGGTCAGCGGTTCGAACCCACCAGCCACTCCTCGGGAGGAAGATGTGCAGACTGCTTCCGTAAAGATTACAGCCTTGGAAACTCTAAGGGGCATTTCCACTACTCTGTCCTGTATGGTCACTATGAGTCGAAATCAACTTGATGGCAACGGGTTTGGTTTAGGCTTTAGGGCGCTTACTGACCTGAGAAGAGACATAGCATAAGAACAGTAAAAATGTCAAGGGGGCTGAACGGTGGAAGAAAATTCCTTCAAGGTTTCACTTTCAAGCGAGTTAAAACTCAATTATTATAACTTAACAACAAAAAGACAATACAATCAAAAACACAGGCAAAGGACTTGAGCAGACATTCACCAAAGAGGACATTCAAATGGACAACGAGCACGTGAAAAGATGCTCAAAATTAGCCATTCCAATAAAACCAACCAAATCTGTTGCTATTGAATCAATTTCAACTCGTGCCGAGTCCATGTGACAGAGTAGGACTGCCCCATAGGGTTTCTTAGGCTGTAATCTTTACAGTAGCAGATTGCCAAGTCTTTCTCCTGAGGAGCCACTGGGTGGGTTCAAACCACCTTGATTTTAAGACTTCTGACTCTCAGAACTGTACGGTAATAAATTTATGTTGTTTTAAGTCACTATGTTATGCTAATTTGTTACAGCAGCAATGGGAAACTAATACAATTGGATTCTTCTTATCCTTTAGGTTTTCAGCTTAAATGTTGTCTCCTCAGAAAGACCCGCACTGATCCTTCCTTAACTCCACATATTTTTTTTCAGCACTCTGCTTGATTACTTCATAATACTTATCACTGTATTATCTTGTCTATTTATGTACTTACTTCTTTTCTATCTTTTTTCTTACACTAGAATATATACTCTAAGAGGGCAGGAACTTTGTCTAGCTTGTTCATCAACATATCTCAGCCCCTTCACAATACAAGAAGCAGACTCAAAATAGGTGTTCAAGAAATATTTGTCAAATGAATGAATGAATTAGCACCCTAATTCTGACACAGGTATGAAGGTGTTTGGTTCTTGAACTCTTGGGCACATCTGTCTCATTCTCAAGAACAGAGCTAACCCATCTGCATAGCATGATGCATTTGGTATGTATCTAGCAATTATGAATGGGATGAATAACTGCCTACCCAATATTGAATATCTACACAACTTATATTCTAGAATTTCAAGGTTTAGGCTCCGTAGTAGGCCTGCTTTATAGTTAATTCTAAATGGCTCTTGGTGGAAGCAGAATTCTAACAGATTGGGTAAATTATTTGGTAAACCAATTGCCATCAAGTGAGTTCTGACTCATGGTGACCTCACATGTGTCAGAGTGGAACTGTGCTCCACAGGGCTTTCAATGGCTGATTTTTTGGAAATATATCACCAGGCCTTTCTTCCAAGCTGCCTCTGGATGAGATGCCTTTCATTAGCAGCCAGAGTGCTTAACCATTATACCACCCAGGGACTTCAGATTACCTGGTAGGTATTACATTTTGATGCAGATTTCAAAATTGCCACACTTCTACTGCTTTATGGCACTAATGTACCTCATTTATTTTTGCTTGGTTTTATACTTTCCAGGAATAAATTTCCACTTGTTTGTTTATCAGAATCTATTCAGTTCTCTGCTCTGCAAAGACCTGGCAGAGAGACTTTCAATTCCATTTGATTTCCCTCCCTTGGGGCAGTTGAGAAAGAGAACTGTTACTGTATTTACAAGGCTCTTTGCCATAATTTCTTACAGTCACCCTGTGATGGAGATGCTGCCTTCTGCTACCCCTTTGCCTCTTCTTTCATGGTCATAGAATTCTTAGTTAGGACATGGCCACTCAGCTAAAGACTGTATATCCCAGATTCCTTTGCACTTAGGAATGGCTATGAGACAAAGTTCCAGCGAGTGGCATATGGATGGCATGTGTGCAGCTTCCTGACTGTGCTCTTAAAAGCGGAGTGCCTTCTCTTTTCTCCCTCCTTCAGCTTAAATGTGGACATGATAGTGTCTACCATGAAGAAGAGGGCAATGACCGAAGATGGCTGAACAACAAGCTAGAAGGCCATTAGGTCAACAACACTGTAGCTGCCATGTAGCCTGAATTGCTCAGGCTCAGAAGATCCCATGAAAGAGTAAAGTTTCTATTTTGTTCCATCAACAGTTATTTGGGATCTTGTTCCAGAAGATGGCCTTATATCACACCCTTATCTACCATTCCCACTAAGAAAGTCAGTGGCTGTTGTTAGTTGCCATCAAATCTACTCCAACTCATGGTGACCTTATGTATAACCAAAAAAACGTTGTCCAGTCCTGTACCAGTTTCATGATCATTGGTATGTTTGAGTCCATTGGTGTGGCTATCATGTCAACCCATTTTACTGAGGGTTTCTCTCATTTTTGTTGCCCATCTACTTTACCAAGCATGAAAGTCAGCAGTACTGTTCCCATTTTGCCAACTAAGGTAAAGAGGTGGCGTGACCACATTATTCCATAAAATTGGCAGAAATGTTAGAAGTTGAGCCAGTATCTCCTGGAACGTTTTCCTCAGCTTCTTCTGCCATCCAAGCTTCTCCTCACTGACATATCTTTGGCTTTCTCTTACCTCTTTCCAAGCTTGACCTTGCCCATAGGCAGTGATCAGGCTCCACAACATGATCAAAAAATGGATATTCTGAAAGACTCTGAGGAAGCTTATCTTCTGCCAGCAATGCTTTTTACATTCCCAGGCGGATCTTGCCCCATTTCTTTTTCTCAGCTTTCCCTGAGGTTTCATTTACTGCACCAAGACAGAGCACAGTTCTTTCAGCCTTGGTGATGCCTCCAGAACTTGTGATCTGAGCTTGTCATCATGGATTGTTTTCAGGTTATTAGAGACTCCACAAACATTAATATTCTTCACTGATAAGAAACTGCTTTCATGTGATCTTTAATTACCCCCTCCTTCATTCACCATTTGTTAAAAATAGATGCTCATAGTGTCCCTAAGTGCTCTAACTCAAAGCATTTAGGATAGAAGGTGGGGTGAGTCAACTCATTCGTCCAACACACACATATTAAGCACCTGCTCAGGTACCATTGTAGGTACTGAGGATATGTCAGGGAACAAGACAGATAAGGTCTATGCCCTCACAGAGCTTCCATTTGAGTGAAGGAAGACAGACAAAGAAGAAGGAGGAATGGACAAAGGGACAGAAAGAGGAAAAGAGAGGGAGAACAAGAAGAAAAATAACACTTTCATATTATAATGAGGGTGCTATGAAGAAAATAGAACAGGGCAATCGGCCAGGGCTGGCATCTCTCAGAAGATACAGATGGAGCTGAGGCTTAAATGACCAAAAACCAATAATGGGGATGATGACGTGGGGAAGGGTTCCAGAAGAGAAAACAGCAGGTGCTGATGCCCTAGGGTGGGAACACTCTGGGTGTGTTAAGGGGCAGATAGAAGGGGAAGGAGGGCATAAGGTCAGCTAATGCTCCTTCCAGCTCCAGAAAATTTCACACTTGCAAATGGAAAGGTGAGCCTGGAGGTCAGGAAAAGAGAAAATGAGAAGCCCACCCTTAACTAATGTCTTTCACAACAAGAAGAGAGACATTGAAGAAACCTCTGGAATCTTGGTTCCCTTGTGCCTGATCCCTCCATCATCTGTTGGCCACATGGTCTTCAAAGAGTGCCCTGCCTGTGGGGTTTCCACTTGTCTGTGTGGTAATTATAATTATGATGATTAACAAGGATTAACAATCGACAGCATTTCTAAACTTTGATGTTAAATTACCCTCTTCCCAGCTTCCCTAAAATGCATACCTTCTAGCACAAGCAGAAAGTAAAACATCGTCTTCCACTAAGCATGGATGCTTAATGGAAAAACTCCTCCTAAAAGCAGGGCTTAGAGTCTAGAGATTCTGGCCTTAAAACCCTCTTTTTCTGCATTTATGACATTACAGCCCAGATGACCCAATCTCAGCCTTGAGCAACCCAAGGCAAGGGTTCCAATCAGGTCTCTGGCATGTCTGAGATGGGCTCATATGACTCTATATATGTCTTTGGGCCTCAGTTTTATCTTTGAAATGAATGTAAATGACTCAGAGACTAATGTCAGCTTACTGGTCTATAGATTCTGAAATCTACTTTTTTTTTTAAATCATGATAACTTTTGCCTGTTTCTGTGACATACCTCCCATTCTCCATAATTTCAGTTGATCACAGTTTATTTATTGGCTGTGCAGTGGGGATTCCATAATGAACAAGATGGCCATGGTCCCTTTCTTCAAGGAGCTTACAGTCTAATGTTGAACATAGATACTGAGCAAGTAATTTCTGGTGTGAGAAGTTCCATGAAGGAGAAATTCCGGACTCTTTGGAAATAACCATCTACGATGTCCTAGTCCTGGGCAATTTTATTCTCCTTAAAGACTCATCTGTCTTGAGTATTTATTTCCTCTCAGGAAATTTATTCTGTCCTTCGAAGATTGTTTTTCTTAGTGATGAGCACTGAAGAAGAATAAGAGCAACTAGTACCTGCCTGTGTTACACTATATATCTGTGAATTGCGTGCCCCATCTTTCTTACTCCAAACATTGTCAACATACACTACTGAGCAATGTAACAGAGAACGTGGTGTAGGATGGTGGAAAGAGCCCAGAATTTGGCCTGAGATGATCTGGGCTCAAATCCCAGCTTTGCCTCCGAGACGTCGCTACACATTCTGAGGATAATAACTCCCATCCCTACTCACAGGGTTATTGTGAGGATCAATGTGATCATTTACATGAAAATGCTTTGCGAACTATAAAGCATTATTCTCATGTCAGCTGCTATTTCACAAGTCTTAGCATATTCTGGACTTGAGCTTTTCCTGACACTAATATGCAGATTCCTGCTATTCTTTTGTGACACCCTTCATTACATGCCCCTCCTTCCTTCTTTTGTTTGTGTTCATTTAAAATCTGAACTATAATGGCTTTCCCTCACTGCCACATTGGTTTCTTTAACTGCCTTTCCATTTTCTTCCTTGTGATTTTTTTGTGATATTATAGATAGGATGGAAACCCTAGTGGCGTAGCAGTTAAGAGCCTACAGCTGCTAACCAAAATGTTGGCAGTTCGAATCCAGCAGGCACTCCTTGGAAACTCTGTGGGGCAGTTCTACTCGGTCCTACAGGGTCGCTATGAGTCGGAATCCACTCGACAGCAACGGGCTTTTTTTTTTTTTTTTAAATAGGGTTTCATTTAAAGCTTCACAACCTTCCCAGCTCCTTTTAGAGTCATCCTCAAATCCAAATCTCATAGAGATGAGAAGCTACCATTGAGTTGACTGACTCATGGCCAACTATTAAAACAGAACAAAACTGTTGCCCAGTCCTGCATCTTCCTCACAATCACCATAATGTTTAAGTCCATTGTTGCAACTACTGTGCCAAACTATCTAACCGAGCGTCTCCCACAACCTCGCTGGCCCTCAACTTCACTGAACGTTATGTCCTCCTACAACAGTTGGCCCCCCTGATGATGTGTCCAACGCAAGTGAGTCAGTGTTCTGCTGTGATCCATAACGTTTTCATCAGCTACTTCTCCAGGCCTTTTTTCCTAGCCTGTTGCAGTCTGGAAGCTCTGCTGAAACCTGTCCACCACTGGTGACCCTACAGGTATTTGAAATACTAGTGACTTGGCTTCCAGCATCACAGCAATATGCAAACCACTACAGCATGACAAACTGACAGACGAGTGGTAGCCAAATTCCATACACCCACCTATATTCCAGGTTACCAACTTGGAAAATCAGAAAGCTGTCTTAAATCCGGATCAAAACTATCTCTCTCAGATTGGTCTCAAGTAAGGATCAGTTTAGCCCATGAAATCTTTCCTATTTGGTGGCGACCCCGGAGGAACTATATGGAAACCATCGGAGCCAGTATTTCCTTGAGGGTCTCGTACAGTAGCTCAGAGCTTCAGTGGCTTTTTCTCTTGGTACTTCTCACAAGAAAGTCAGGAGGCCAGGGACTGATTCCCTTATAAGCAAGGTAAGCACAAGTAAGCTGGGGCTTACTTGTGCTTACTTCCTAACCTGTAGTGAACAATTTCATGTAAAACCATGTGGAACTGTTCCCTATAGATTAGGAAGTAAGCCTGTGCTTACCTTGCTCATAAAAAAAAAGGGATTGTAAATTTGAAAAGAGGCTTTGACTCTGTAAGAAGGTGCTATGGGGTTGGAAGAGAGACAGATGCCAGCCATACCTAGAAGCAGAATCTTTGATGCGGGGAAAAAATGTGAAATTGTTCACTACCATATGACCCAGCAATTCCACTCCTAGATATATACCCAAAAGACTTGGAAACAGAGACTCAAACAGATCCTTGTACACCAGTGTTCCGTGCAGCACTATTCACAATAGCCAAAAGGTAGAAAGAGCCTAAATGCCTAACAACAGATGAATGGATAAACAAATTGTGATGCATACATACCATGGAATAATACTCAGTCAGCAGGAGAAATGAACCCTTGATACATGCTACAGCATGAATGGATCTTGGAGACATTATGCAGGGTGAAATAAGTCAATCGTGAAAGGGCAAGTATTGTATGAGCGGACTTATATAAAAAGATGAGAATAGGCAAATGTATAGAGACCAACATATACTAGTGGTTACCAGTGGCAGGAGACGGGAGGGTGACTGCTTATGGAGTACTGAGTTTCATTTTACAGTGATGGAAAAATCACCTTAAGAGCACAACCAGTTATTTTAAGTACTGTCAATAAGTAGTAAACCTGTAAAAAGTTGAACTCTCAAAAGTTCTGTGATAGATATATTTACAATAACAACTACTTATGCACAACCAGACACCTCATAGGATTTGGCTTCTTGGTTTGGAGGTTTAGGGTCATGTTTTCATGGGACATCCCAGTTAATTGGCCTAATAGTGTGTTTAGTGCTTCTGTTCTACCTCCTAGTTCATTGCATAGTACCTGGGGTCTTAAAAGTTTGCAAGTGGTCATCCAAAGTACAACAATGGGTCTCTATTCTCCTGGAGCAGCAGAGCAAGGAGAGTCAGGAATAAACCCAGTGCCATAGAGTTGATTCCAACTCCTAGCAACCCTACAGGACAGAGTAGAACTGCCAATAGGGTTTCTGAGGCTGTAAATCTTTACAGAAGCCGTCTACCACATCTTTCTCCCTCAGAGCACCTGGTGATTTCGAACCATCGACCTTTTGGTTAGCAGCCAAGCGTTTTAACCACCAGGGCTCCTCCGAGTCAGGCATAGGAGGAGGAAATAGAATAGGGGGAGGAAATGGAATGTGTGGCTAATTACAATGAACAACTGCCCCCGTTGCCATAAGACCAGAAGGACTGGATGGTGCCCAGCTACAATCAATAAACATTTCGACCAAAGATTCTATAGAAGAATCCTGATCAAAAGGGGGAAAAAGCAAAACAGAATTTCAAATTCTGGAGCCATAGAGGCTAGACGAACCCCTGAAACTATTGCCCTGAGATAAACCTTAAGCCAAAGACATCCCCTGAAGTCTTCTTAAAACCAAATAGTAGTTTAGCCTAACTAGTAAACAATGTCTGCATTGAGCATTATCTTCTCTTAAGAACTATCTACATGGGATCAAATTGACAATAGCAACTCAAAAGACTAGACAGAACCTTTGGGGGCAATGAGTATACGTTAATACGCGAGGCACAACTCGGAAAAGAAAGGTAAGAATGGTTGCACAACTTGAAGAACATAATCAATGTCACTGAAGTGTACATGTAGAAACTGTTGTACTGGTGTATGTTCTGCTGTGTATATTCTCAACAACAACAAAAAATAAAATAAATTATTATTTTTTAAAGGCATAGTCAAGACACCGTGCTGACTTAAGAAGTGGAAAAAAAAAAAAACGAAACATATAAGAGGAGCAGCCCATTTAAAGAAGGTGGTCCTGGAACAAAGAATGGAAGTACAATAGAGCCACAGCCCGGCCCTCAGCCTCCCAACCTCCACAGTGCGAGCAGCAGCGCCTTTCTTCAGAGCGAGTTATGAGGACTCCCGTGAGGGCGTGCGTGTGTTTTCAAACAAAGACACAGGAGCTGTTTTTTTACTGCGCGAGAACAAGTCTCTTTTCTTTTTCAGTCCCCCCCCTTTTTTTTTTTGGCCTTCTTTATTCAAACTACCCTTCTTCCATAGTCATTACCAAATGTCACCAAATCTCCTGTGTCTGACAGATACAGCTATTGTTTGCTTGAGACACAGGTTCATTTCTATGCTGGAATATGACACATCTTAGAAACAGCAAATCAAGAAGCATTCTGAAAAATAAACACTGGCAAGAAAAAAAAAAGTAACTTTATATTGTCCAAAACACTAAACCGGGAAACTCTATCATTTTGCCTTGTTGCAGTCAGAACCATCCATCAACTTCATCTTTCTCATTCTAAGTAGTTTTCTAAAATGTGTGCCCCTTTAAGTTCTGGAAATCGAAGTCTGAGGTTTTTGTTGTTGTTTTGGTCATGTGTTTAAAACTGTTTAAGGATTTCTTGGAGTTAAGAAAGTATGCCCTTTTTTTTTTTTTTTTTTGGTCTTATGGAAATGTTGACCCGTCAGGATTTACTTAAATCCTCTTTGGTTATGGGCCTCCAAAGACAAAGCCATATCCATGGCAACCACAGGCCGCCAGGCAGAAGGGAGAACACATCCCAGACACAGAGTATAATAGGTCTGTTTACTGAGGACTAAGATCTTGAAAGCACTACTGTACATCACGACTCCCAGTGCTCAGGGCAGGACTCCAGGCTGTCCTCATCCCCCAAACATGGCAATCTATATTAAGAGCCACATCAGAGAGAGAGGGCGTCCCTGGATACTACAAGCAACTAACCCACTCAGCTGCTAATCAAAAGATCGGAGGTTCTAGTACACCCAGAGGTGCCTCAGAAGAAAGGCTCGGCCATCAACTCCTAACAAATCAGCCATTGGAAGCCCTGTGGAACACAGGGCTACTCTGACACACGTAAGGTCGCCATGAATCAGCGTCGACGCAACAGCAGCTGAGTTGATTGGAAAGGGAGAAGAGCCCTTTCCCAGCCCTCGGATGCTCCTCCTCCAGAGGGTGAGGGACGTGCCACTTCTCCCAAGATTGTGGCTGACACTGCCAGAAATAACTGGCCAAAATGAGAGTGAGGCTGGGAAGAGGGCAAGGCATGGGGGACTGATGGAGGGTCTTCCCCCACCGCAGCTCCATGCCGGGAGCTACCGAAACAGCTTCTGCTGAGGCGAGGGGCCAAGGATAGGCCCCCAGGCCATAGGATGCCCAGATAGCAGCCCCTTCCAGAGCCACCTTCACAACCAAGTGTTTTGTAATTTACCCTTTGGCCCCTTCTTGCACCACCAAGTGTAATTTGATCAGTTTTCCACATGCCAATAAAAACTTGGTAAACATGGAGCCTTGGAGATTGGATGACTCCCCGAAGCTAGTGCCCTAAAACAATCTTTAAACTTTAAACCAAAAATATCCCCGAAGTCTTCTTAAAACCAAATAATGGTTTAGTTTAACTTGTAAAGAATGTTTGCCTTGAGCATTGTGCTCTTTTAAGAACTATCTATATGGGATCAAATTGACAACAGCAACTCGAAAGATGAGATAGGAGCCTTAGGGGGTAGTGATTTTATGATAATGGTGGAGGAACAACCTGGAAAAGGAGGGTGAGAATGGTTGCACAACTCAAAAGAATGTAATCCACGTCACCGAAATGTACATGTAAAAACTTGAATTGGTGTATGTTTTTGCTGTGTGTTCTCAACAGCAACAAAATAATTTTTGTTTTTTGTACTTTGGATGACAGTTTACAGCCTAAGCTAACCTCTCGTACAAAATTTTATACATATATTGTCATGTGACACTCACTGCAATCCCTACAATGTGACTGCACACTGCCCCTTTCCACCCTGGGTTTCCCATGTGCATCGAACCAGCTCCTTTCCTCTTCTGCCTTCTCATCCTGCCTCTGGACAGGGACCACCCATTTGGTCTTGTGTATCTGCTTGAACTAAGAACATACTCTCCGCGAGTATTATTTTATGTTTTATAGTCCAGTCTAATCTTTGTCTGAGAAGTGGTCTTTGGGGATGGTTTCAGTTCCGGGTTAACGTGGCATCCAGGGACCATGGCTTCGGGGGTTCCTCCAGTCTCAGACCATTAAGTGTGGCCTTTTTATGTGAGTTTGAGTTCTCTTCCACACTTTTCTCCTGCTCCTTCAGGGACTCTCTGTTGTGTTCCCTGTCAGGGCAGTCATTGGTGGTAGCTGGGCACCATCTAGTTCTTCTTGTCTCAGGTTGATGGAGTGCCTGACTTATGTGGCCCTTTTGTCTCTTGGGCTAATATTTTCCATGTGCCTTTAGCGTTCTTCATTCTCCTTTGCTCCAAGTGGGTTGGGACCAATTAATGCATCTTAGGTGGCCCCGTGCAAGCTTTTAAGATGGCAGACACCACTCACCTAAGTGGGATGCAGAACATCTTCTTAATAAACTTTGCAAACAAAGCCCCTGAATGGTGCAAAACAGTTAAAGGCTCGACTATTAGCCAAAAGGCTGGCAGTTTGAATGTACTCAGAGGCACCTCAGAAGACATGCCTAGCGATCTGCTTCTGAAGGTTCACAGCCTTGAAAACTCTGTGGAGTAGTTCTACTCTGCCCACATGGGGTTGCCAGGAGTCAGAACTGACTCGACAGCAGCTGACCAGGACACACAAACCCCACAACGCGCCCCCCACTGACACCTGTCCGCCCGGAAAGGAAGTGAGCTGATCAGAGAAAAGACCAGAATGGAAAACACTCTGGCTCAACGTGCTTTTTTCTTAAAACACACCAGAGCCATCCGTGGGAAGATTTCAGGTGCCCGGGTCTGGGAGGTGGGTGCCACAGAAGGTGAGAACGGCGAGGGACCAGCAAACCAATCGACATGTGTCATCTCCCGAGAGTCTCCCAGTAAATGAGAAAGGCCATCTATATGGTGGTCAAGGGGAGAAACTAGGTCCTTCCTTTGTATCTCTTGGTTTGTATCTGTTTTCTATGTCTGACTTATACATACATATTTGTTTGGATAAAAAAAGTTCCAGTAGTTGCCAGCCTCCCCCCCCCCGCCCCCACCGCTGACTCACGGTAGCCTCATGGGTGTCATGGGAGAACTGAGTTCCTTAGGGTTTTCAATGGCTGATTTTTCGGATGTAGATCACCAGGCCTTTCTGCCAAGGCACCACTGGATGGATTTGAACAGCCAACATTTTTGGTAGTAGCAGAGTGCAAACCATTTGCGCTATCAGGGACTTTCCAGCAGTTAAAACAGTTTGAAAATCACAGCTCCAGAATAAGGTAAAAGGAACAAGAGGACAAAGGCAGAGGTGGAAGGGAAGGTTAAGAATATTGAAGTGCCTTCTGGGCACCACGCACCCTATAACATTAGTTTATGTAATCATTTTCATATTGACCTCATTAGGTAGGCATTGCATTTCCAATTGTTTTTCAGATGAAGAAACCGGGTTTGCAGAAGATACAGAATGTCCTCCAAGGTGACAGGTTGGCAGAGACGAACCCAAGTTGTGCGTCCAACCTGAAGCTGCTCCCCAAGGATATCTGATTCACCCCCAGCTTTATTTCTGTAAAACACCAGTCGCTGCTTTCATATGATTACAAAAGACAAAATAAAGAAAGGTAACGTGGTCTGGGACAGCTTTGCCAAGAAATTCGAATTTTTTGAGGGCTTGCTAATGTTACAGCAGGCTCTAAGGGGAAGCAGTCACTGTGTCTAAATTGTTGCCGCCAGATTTATTCTGAGTTCTAAAAGCTCCGTGTGAAAAGTGGGGCTCTATTTCACATCATCAGTGCCTGGGGTGCTCTCTGTTTTGGATCCCAGGGCTCTGGAGATGTGGAGGCTGCTCCATTTTCACCATTACAGAGAGGGAACTTCGTAGAATTGCTGGGCAATGGAGCCAGCTCTCTACATACAGGGAGTTTTTTCCACAGTGTCGTGCCAAGAAGGGAGCCTGAGCTCAGGTTACCGGGCAAAGTGAAAAGGATTTGCAACGGGTTCCATTCAGAGCCGTGTGCTGGGCAACCGCCTGCAATGTGGAACCAGCTTTTTGCTCAAAGAGGCTAGTGGAAGTAGCCAAGAGTCTCTGACAAGACCTGCTGACTTTTTAGAAAATTGCAGCGGGTTGGGAAGCTCGTAGGAGGTGGTTGGGTCTGGCTGGCGTGGCCAGGGCAGTTAGGACCAGCGAAGTAACGATGTCCCCGTGCAAATGCCTGCGGCTCGGCATCTGGTCATTTCAATCACTTTACTCATCAGTGGGTGATAGCCAAAGCAGAAGTTGGAGAGTGAATTCATGGCACAAGTTAAAGAATCGTACATTGGCTGCACACTTGATCACCCAGAACGTCCCCAAAGGTTGCTGAATTTGTTTCACCCAACTCAGCATTAGGAGAGAGAAGTAAGCGATTGGTGGTGAAGAAAGGACAGAGAACACAGGTCTCTACACTGGAATTCAGCCACAATGCCAAGAACATGTACCTCCACCTCTTTCATTTAAAACAACACAGGCGCACACCCAGCTCTGGCACTACCCCTTTCTCCCACACACACACAAAAAAAATTCGAGAAAATACAACTGTTTCTTCTTTCTGAGGTTGGAGCAGTAGAACTCCAGGTATTCTCTTCCAGATTCTTTGCATCCTGTCTCTGTATACTGTTGCTGTTTGTTAAGTGCCGTTGAGTCAGTTCTGACTCATAGCGACCCTATAGGACAGAGCAGAACTGCCTCATGGGGTTTTCTAGGCTGTGATCTTTACACGAGCAGATCATCAGGTCTTTCTCTCGAGGAACCGCTGATGGAGTCCCAACCGCTGACCTTTCTGTTAGCAGCCAGGCGCTTAACCATGGCAGCAACAGGGCTCCTTCTCTGCCCTCTACTCCCAACAGATACCCTCAATTCACCACTGAGATAACTTTACCTCGTGTCATGTGTATGTTGGCAAATTGTTATAGCCTGTATAGTGAATCTACACAGTCCTTAGGCTTCTTATGCTTGTCGTTCTTGTGTTTAACTTTGTATTTTGAAATAATCTTAGACTCACAAGAAGTTGGTAAACATTTACATTTTGGTAATAATTTATCTGAGAAAAGAACTACACTCTCATCTGCTATGTCCCCCTTGCCTGTAGGGCTCTTTGTCCTATGGGGGACACAATCGCAGGAAAAGAGTAATTGAATTGAATAGGAGTCTGGAAATTATGAACTCGAATTCTTAGGGTCTAACCTTGTTGGTTTTTTTTTTTTTAACCTTGTTGGATGCTGTCTTAGTTATCTAGTGCTGCTATAACAAAAATTCCACAAGGGGACAGCTTTATCAAAGAGAAATTTATTCTCTCACAGTTTAGGAGGCTATAAGTCCGAATTCAGGGCATCAGCTGTAGGTGAAGACTTTCTCTCTTTATTGGCTCTGGGGGAAGGTACTTGTCATCAGTCTTCCCCTGGTCTAGGAGCTTCCCAGCTCAAAGATCCCAGTCCAAAGGACGCGCTTTGCCCTTGGTCTTCTTGCTTGGTGGTAATGAGTTCCCTCTTCTCTCTGCTCACTTCTCTCTTTTATGTCTCAAAAGAGATTGACTCAAGATACAACCTAACCCTGTAGATTGTGTCCTGCCTTATTAACATAATTGCCTGATCCTGCCTCATTAACTTCTTAGGGGTTTGGATTTACAACACATAGGTAATTACATCAGATCACAAAATGGAGGGCAATGAGCAATACTGGGAATCATGGCCTAGCCAAATTGACACACATTTTTGAAAGACACAATTCAATCCATAACAGATGCATAATAATTATACACATCTAATTATATATAAATCATATCCTGAGAAGATCGTGTTTAAAAGGTAGAACTTCCAAGATAATGAGATCTCTCTAAATGTCCAAGCTTTTCATTATGTTTTTATCATTGCTGAGCCTAATATGGAATGAGTTTCATTCTTTTTTTAATTATTTTATTTGTCGTATCTGACATTGGCCCCTTTCCAGCTTGTGAAAGTACTAATTGCTGCTCTAAGATTTAAATAAGAACTCATATTACTGTGACTCTCAATACAAAAATTTGTTTTGATAAATCTCCCCAGGGTCTCCCGCACTGGGCTGAGGAATAGCTGATCATATGCACACACACTTAGATTTTCATTTGAAAAGAAGAGTAAGGAAAGGCAGCACTCTGACAAGGGGGAAGTTACCCAAATGAAAAGGACCTAAGGGGAACAAGTCTATGCGCTTTTAAAAGTCTTTAAACTCTATAGAAGAGCTGCTAGTGAATAATTAAAAGAGAATCTCGGTTTATTCAAAGGCAGTCAGTGCAACTAAAATGGCATTTCCTGCACGGGGCCCAGGGCACCCAGATTTTGTTCAGGGGGAGCTGAGGATGTTGTGTGATACACTAGTGTGGAGCCTTGTCCATTCTCGGCCAGCCCTGCTCCTACAGGGTCAGCCCAGCAACCCATGTCTAAAGGGTGAGGGCAACTAAAGGCTAACAGAAGAGTGGAGGTCTCTGAACTGCTGGGCTGAGGGCTCTGGGACCATGGTCTCAGGGAACATCCAGCTCAATTGGCATAACAAAGTTTACAAAGAAAATGTTCTACATTCCAACTTGGTGAGAAGCGTCTTGGGTCTTAAAAGCCTGTGAGCAGCCATCTAGGATACTCCACTGGTCTCACCCCTTCAAGAGTAAGGAAGAATGAAGAAAACTAAAGACACGAGGGAAAGATTTGTCCAAAGGACTGATGAACCACATCTACTATGGTCTCCACCAGACTGAGTCCAGTACAACTAGATGGTGCTCGGCTACCACCTCTGACTGCTCTGACAGGGATCACAATAGAGGGTCCCAGACAGAACTGGAGAAAAATGTAGAACAAAATTCTAACTCACAAAGAAAGACCAGACCTGCTAGCCTGACAGAGACTGGAGAAACCCTGAGGGTGTGGTCCCCAGACACCCTTTCATCTCAGTAATAATGTCACTCCTGAGGTTCACCCTTCAGGCAAAGATTGAACAGGCCCATGGAACAAAACAAGACTAAAGGGGCGCGCCAGCCCTGGGGCAGAGACTAGAAGGCAGGAGGGAACAGGAAAGCTGGTAATAGGGAACCCAGGGTTGAGAAGGGAGAGTGTTGACATGTCGTGGGGTTGTTAACCAGTGTCCTACAACAATGTGTGTACTGTTTGATGAGAAACTAGTTTGTTCTGTAAACCTTCATCTAAAGTACAATTTAAAAAAAAAAAAAGTAAGAGTGGGGAGGTCTCTGAAATATCCTAGTGTGTGAGGGTAACTGAGAGTGTACTCCAGGAGCCTTCATGCCATGCAATACACAGAATCCCTAGCTGTATGGTTTTTTTTTTTTAATCCTCATTATAAAAGTAATTCATCTCAGGGTCCTCTAGTGAAACAGAACAAATCATTTTATGTGTGCGTATGTATTTGTATGCATATACTATGTATATATAGACAGATTTATTTTAAGGAATTGACTCACCAATTTGCCTGGCAAATTCAAAATCTGTAGGTCAGGCAACGGGGTGGCGACTCCTCAAGGCTTGTGCCCCAAGATCCATGGGTCAGGTGACAGGAAGAGTGCAGAATGAGGGAGTTCTGGCAAAATGTCTATTTATAGTTTGGAAGCAGAATACTCCATCGAGAAACCTCCCTTTTTGTTCTTAACTAATCGATTAAGGCCCACCCACATTATGGAAGGTCATCCGCTTTACGTAAGGCCAACTAATTATTCTCAGGTAAACACTCCATCCTCCATCCATCAGTTTGTCATAGTATGGTGGCTTGCATGTTGCTGTAATGCTGGAAGCTATACCATGGTAGACAGGTTTCAACGAAACTTCCAGACTAAAACAGACTAGGAAGAAAGGCCTGGTGATCTACGTCCCAAAAATTAGCTAATGAAAATCCTATGGATAACAACAGAATATTGTTCAATATAATGCTGAGAGATGAGCCCCCTAGGATAGAAGGCACTCGTGACGATGGCACAGGACTGGGCAATGTTTTGTTCTGTGATACACAAGGTCACAATGAGTCGGAGCTCACTCTGTGGTAACTAACAACAACAAACTAACAGCAACTAGACTAGTGTTTGATCAAACAATTGGGCGCCATACCCTAGCCAAGCTGACCCGTAAAATTAACATCACTCAACTATAGACTCATTTCAAAAAAGTTGAAAAATACAAAATGTAAGAGAAAAATAAAATCACCTGTAATTCTACCGTCCAGAAATAGCCACTGCTAACATTTTGGTATATTACCTTCCTGATTTTATGTATGTGTGTGTTTACTTATATAAAAAACCCATTGCCGTCGAGTCAATTCCGACTCACAGTGACCCTACAGGACAGAATAGAACTGCCCCATAGAGTTTCCAAGGAGCACCTGGTGGATTCAAACTGCCGATCTTTTGGTTAGCAGTCGTAGCACATAACCGCTATGCCACCAGGGATTCCTTTACTTATATAAAAACACACCCATATCAACATATATAATATATATTTACTTACATAAGCATAGCATACAACACCAAGTTGGACCAAATTATACATACAGTTTGGGATCCTGCTTTTTTCCATGTCGTTAAATAATCTTGGAAAACAGGATATTTACTGACTGTATCATATTCCATCATACGGATGTACCATCATTTGTTCATTCATTCTTCTACAGGTAGTACCTGGGTTACGAACGTCCTATTTTATTAAAAATTTGAGGTGTGCACAATGGTTCATAAAAACAAACAGGCACTACTTTTCAACGCACATCAAAATATTGTTATTATTACTGTATTATGTTAAAGATGCTTTATTGTATCTGGAAGTGTTTCTTTAATGTTTTTTAATGCATAGAAAGGTATGCTATATACTATATACTAAGACAAACATTTGACTGATGTTAGAAAGAAACTGTACCTAACTGTTCCCACTTATGTGTAAATATGACTTAAAAATAGGTTTAAGAACTGACCTCATTCATAATCCAGGGCCTGCCTATGTTGCAGGACATTTTTTTTGTTTCGAATATTTTTAATTATAAATGATGCTGTAAGGAAAAACATCCTTACTCATAAACCATCTTTGCCCTTCTCTAATTATTCCTTTGATATGGAGTTCTAGACATGGAATAACAAGGTAAAAAGAATAAACACGTTTATAGCTATTGATCTATATTCTATACTAAACGCGGTTCCATGAACTGTGAACCAATCCACCTTCCCAGTGTGTTCCACAATCACACACACAGTGTTTTCACAAAATTGTGTGCCAGTCTAAGTGGGGCAAACAGTTGTCGCTCAACTACTAGCTCAGCTGCTAATCGAAATGTTGGTGGTTCAAATCCACCCATCAGTACCATGGAAGAAAGGCCTGGTGATCTATAAGATTTTTTTAAACCCTTTGATCGCCAGGCCTTTCTTCTGCAGCACCACTGGGTGGGTTTGAGCTGCCGACCTTCAGGTTTGTAGCTGAGTACAAACCATTTGTTCCACCCAGGGACCTCTTAATTACGGCCATTAAAAACCTTATGGAGAACAGTTCTACTCTGACACAGTGAGGTTGCCATGAGTCAGACTCAGCAACGACACATGTGGTTTTTGGTTTTTCACGAAATTATTATTAGCTCACAGTCTTCAACTGATTCCACACATACCGGTAATATGGCAAGAATCAGAAGGGATTGGAGAATTTTCCCGGCTCTATTAACCTTTTTTTTTTTTTTATTAACCAGAACTTATTTTTAAAAAATCGTCTAACACACACCCCAGAACCACTCCTAGTTCATACAGTACCTTTGCACAAATTAGAAAAAGTTGACTGCCATCTGTCAAAAAAATTACTGTAATAAATGTCAAATCCATGACGACTGCGGAGCAAATGGAGGCCCTGGAGTTGTGCAGTGCACGTTGGTACTGTTTAGACTTCTGCCGCTGCAGGCCTAGAGATTTCTGCCCAGAAGTCCCTGTTTCTTTCACCGCATGCCAGACACACGCCCCAGAGCCTCTCCACCTGCCTGTACACATTGGGTGTCTCTCCTCCCTCCTCCCCACCACCCGCTGCATGGGAGCGCCAGAGCACTGTTCCAGCAGAAAACCCCTCAGCCTTCGGTTTGCCTGAGAATCACAAGTGTCTGTAGGTGTCTGCTTTCACAGGTGTTCTAGCCTGTATTTCCTGCTCTCCTGGGTTGCTCCATTTAGCTGTCCCAGCAGTGCCTCAAATTTGTCAGAGGAGACAAATCTCATTCTCTCTGCCCCACTTCTGGTCTCTCTGGGGATGCTTATCATCTTGGGGTTGTCAGTAGATCATCCCTTACCTTCTTACCCCACCGCAAGCTGTTGCCAAATTCTGATGATTAATCCTTCAGGTCCCTCAGTGCCGTGCCGCGCTCACTCCGCCTCCCGTGAATCCATTAACCCAATCAGGACATTAAGGGGCGCAGGTTATGGAAAAATACGGAGAACTGTCAAGTTCAAGTTTCCACCTCGGATCTGATGCTTACAAAATCTCCTGCCTTCCTCCACACCGTCCTGTCTCTCCCCATCCTCCTGTTCTCGCTACTAAAGTTTAGAAAGGGAAGACGGCATAGGGTGGAGATGGGCCCAGAAGCAAGAACTAAATGGTGGGGGTCACTGCCTTTGTCAAATAACCAGTCACTGGAAGTCGATCCTGCCTCTTGGCGGCCCCGTGTGTGTCAGAGTAGAACTGCACTTCCTAGGGTTCTCAAAGGCCGATTTTTCAGAAAAAGATCGCCAGGGCTTTCATCCGAGGTACCTCTAGGTGGACTCAAACTTCCTGTTAGCAGCCCAGCAGGTTAACCGTTTGCACCGCCCAGGGACTACGCCTTTGCCAACTAAACCGCAAATCCAAACCCGTTGCCAAAAAGTGGAGTCTGACTCATAGTAACCCTGTAGGACAGGGTAGAACTGCCCCATAGAGTTTCCAAGGAGCGCCTGGTGGATTCAAACTGCCGACCTCTTGGTTAGCAGCTGTAGCACTTAACCACTATGCCACTTTGCCAAAAAGATTGCTGAATTTATATACGAACAGGGTGTCAGGGTAGAAGACGAAGCGACTGGACAGGCCCCCGGTGTTGGGCTAATGTAGCTAAAACTCGTGGGAGGGGTTCCCTGATAATGGAGGTGAACTCCCCAGCTCCTCTGTCAAAGGAAGCAATTCCAGAGAAAATTCCAACAGGCACCCATTTTCTGCATGCAGCAGCAGGAGCCGTCCAACTCCATACCTCCACTTCTGACTTCCAGTAGAATTTCCAAGGTGAGTGTCATCCCTAAACTAAGGGCATTCTGACAGGCACAACTCCAGCAGCCGTGCCTCCGACACACCCGCAGGACCTGCGGTTTCCTTTTTAAGATTCAGAGCATATCTTCGCGCGGCAGCCTGCCAAACCGTAGAGGCATGAGGGAAACCGGCCCCTTGGGCCTTCCTTACTCTCTTTTTAGAACTGCCCCTCAGAAAGTCTGGAGAAAAGGAGGGGAGAGCCTGGAGACAGCATTTCTAAGATTTTCCTTGAGCTGCTGCCCAGACCACCTAATTATCCTTTTGGCAAACAGTTGTGGCAATAACCAATCCTTTCTCCTCCATCTCCATTAAGAATTAAAAAACAGTAGCCATTGAGTCGATTCTTCCTCTTGGCAGCCTCATCTGTGTCAGAGTAGAACTGTGCTCGTAGGGTTTTCAGCAGCCAGTATGTCACAAGTAGATCTAACACTCTTCTTCCTAGGCACCTCTGGGTGAACTGGAACCTCCAACCTGTCAGTTAGCAGCCAAGCCTGTTAACTGTTGGTGCCACCCAAGGACTCCCATTGAGAATTAAACTAGAAGATATGAACTTAAAGCAAAGTATGACATGATCTAGGCTGGCCCACATGAAAACCCTCTTTGTGACCAAGTTGTCAAATTCTGAAAATGAAGTTATGGAATCCTTCTCAAGAGACCTGGTAAAACATTCTCATCTTCCTACCAAAGCATGGTTGGTGCTGACCACGAGCAGAGAACCAGGCTAGAAGACTCTCAGAGGCTCTGGAGCCCAGGGATTCTTACCCTGGGGATGGAACTCAATCTCCAGAGGTTTCTCATCACATTTAGAATAAAATCCAAACTTGTCACTCTGTTTCTTCTCTGTGTATGAGAGTGTGTGTGTGACTCCCCCTCTAAAATATAAATCTAGATCAGTGCCAGCATACAGGAGGCACACGATAAATGTTTGCTGCATAAATGAAGTGCCCAAATTGGAAAAATATGAAGTATCTATTTTGACAGAAAAAGTTTATCTGTCTTAATTTTTTTTAATTATTTCTTTAATAGAGATATAATTCACAAATATCTGCCAGAAGTTCAAGTCAGATTCAGAAGAGGACGTGGAACAAGGGATATCACTGCTGATGTTAGATGGATCCTGGCCGAAAGCAGAGAATACGTGTGCTTTATTGACTATGCAAAGGCATTTAACTGTGTGGATCATAACAAATTATGGATAAAATTGAAAAGAATGGGAATTTCAGAGCATTTAATTGTCCTCATGAGGAACCCGTACATAGACCAAGAGGCAGTCATTCGAAGAGAACAATGGTTTAAAGTCAGGGAAGTTATGCGTAAGGGTTGTATCCTTTCACCATACCTGTTCAGTGTGTATGCTGAGCAAATAATCTGAGAATCTGGACTATATGAAGAAGAACAGGGACTCTGGATTGGAGGAAGATTCATTAATAACCTGTGATATACAGATGACACAACCTCGCTTGCTGAAAGTGAAGAAGACTTGCAACATTTACTGATGAAGATCAAAGACTAGAGCCTTTAGTATGGATTACACCTCAACATAAAACAAAAATCATCACAATTGGGCTTGTAAGCAACATCATGATAAATGGAAGAAAGACTGAAGTTGTCAAGGTTTTCATTTTACTTGGACCCACAATCAGTACCCATGAAAGCGGCAATCAAAAAATCAAATGACGTATTGATTGGGCAAATCTGCTGCAAAAGACCTCATTAAAGTGTTAAAAAACAAAAATAAAAATGTTACCTTGAGGACTAAGGGGGGCCTGACCCAAGACATGGGATTTTCATTCACTTCATATGCATACAAAGCCCGGACAATGAATAAAGAAGGCCAAAGAAGAATTGGTACATTTGAATTATGGTGTTGATGAAGAATAGTGAATATACCATAGACTGCCAGAAGAATGAACACATCTGTCTTGGAAGAAATCCAGCCAGAATGCTCCTTAGAAGCAAGGATGGCAGGATTTTGTCTCATGTATTTTGGACAAGTTATCAGGAGGGACCCGTTCCTGGAGAAGGACATCATGCTTGGCAAAGTAGAGGGTCAGGGAAAGAGAGGAAGACTTTCAAGGAGAGGGATTGATGCAGCGGCTGCAACGATGGGCTCAAGCATAGCAACGACTGTGGGGATGGCAAAGGACCGGGCAGTGTTTCATTCTGTTGTGCATAGGGCCACTGTGAGTCGGAGGCAACTTGACCACACTTAGCAACATCAACAACATAATTCACATACCATAAAATTAAGCATTTTACAATTTAGTACAATTCAGTGGTTTCTAGTATAACTAACGAGGTTGTGCAACATCACCACTATCTAATTTCTCCAACTTAATTTTATCCCCTTAGATGAATAGCATTCTTCAACAGTAAATATTTTGCCATGGGACTTTGAAACAAAACAAAGCCTCATGGTCATGTTTCAGTTTCAGAGAGAAAGCATGTCCTATCCAGGGCAATATGTAACTAAGGCTACAAATGAGGGTGCTGCCTATTAAAATCACGCCCCAGTTAGGTCCACGTTGAGTTTAGTGGCCATAGTTTCATAGTCAGAGGACTTGAAGGAAATTCCAGAACGTACCTAGTCTCGTCCCCAAACAAGATTGATATCATGCCCACCCAAGCCAACCTGATCACCAGTTCCGAACATCTAAGTATTGCAGACAGAGGAGGATGTTATTTGTATAATACGCAGAAAATTATAATGATGATGATAAAAAGGCTAGAAAGAAATATACCACAAAGACATGGGTAATTTTTCATTTCTTCTTTATATTTTTATATTTAGTGGACACTGTTGAGTTCCTAATGGATGCTTCCTAAGCATCCATTCACTTCCTTGTATATTCTGAAAAGAACCCTGATTTTGCTGACAAATCCATTCATCCCTTCTCTTCCCTCATGATTCAGGAAATTGACCACAATTTCAGTCCTGGGGTGGACCCTCATTAGACTAAACCAGTCAGAATAATCCCATCCCCTTTCCCAGTGACTGTTTCAGGATTGAGGTAGTGGGTGCAAATGAGCCAACAGACAGGAGGGAAGTCTGGAAAGTTCCCTCTTTGCTATTTTGGGAGCACATTTCTCTCTCCTGCTCCTAGTGGTTACAGAACCAGAACAGCATTGCCATGATCATGGTGGAGGCCATCCTCCGCCCACAAGGAGACTGGCCCTAGGACAAAGTCGGCACTTAACAGAAGAGCAGAGAGATGGGCATTTCTCAGCCACTCGATCAACCAACTCTGAAGACACCTCACATCTGGACTTACCCTTACATGAGCTAAATATCCTTACTTTTTTAACTCATTCGAGTCCAATTGCTACAATGAACTTTACAAATTTTCCACAATGGGCAAGTATTACTTTTTTTGATCAGGAAAACATAGTAACTTTTTAATAAATAAATACATCCATTGCACGAAGAAGGAGTCACTCTTTTCCACATGGAATTGGGCATGAGACATTGGGGCAAGAAGAACTTCCAGAACTCATCCATTCCTCCTTCATCTACACCACCCAAGGCCTAGTCATCCGTGTCAGGAAAGGCCGCATGCTCCATGAGGGTTAATTTTAAAATGTCACAGTACTTACAGAAGTACTCTGAGCTGTGGTGTTCTCAGGTACCTATGTTTGCTTGCCTATCATCCCTTAATCACCATTCACCACCCCAGGCTGTGATGATGAAATAACCTCTTTATTTTCCTTTCTGAGATAAATACAACCAAACCAATTCCTCTATCCCTGAGGATAGACCCTAAGGGCCTGACCTGGAGCTTTAGTATATCTGGTATCTCAGATGGCTCTTTAAAACTGTCTTCCTTTCCGCCTTCCTTTCCTCTGGGCTGGGGGCGCAGACTGGGTTTAAAATGGAAACCACACTCTGGGAGGGCAGAATGCTCTCCATAATCATCTTTCATTTCCTGGACTCCCCGCACTTGGCATGGTGTCTGGTTCATAATGGACTCTCAATAAATATTTGTTGGAAAAATGCATGTTAACTTGTACTTTATTTACTGTTATGGAATGAATTGTGTCCCCCCAAAATATGTGTTGGGATCTTAAATCTTTATACCTATGGATGTAATCCTATGTGGGAATAGAGTTTTCTTTGTTATGTTAATGAGGCTGTATCCTATAGGGTGTGATTTAAGCTGGTGGTGCCCAGATCCACTGCCATGTGGAAGCAGCTGGTCCATAGTAAATGAGAAATAATCTGACAGAAAGGGAAGACTCTCTTAACTTCTGTTCATAACGCCGGGAAGGAATGCGACCTCACCTGAGCCCCATGCCCTTCCTGTGGCTGAAACATGCGGGGTATTTTGATGGGCAGCCTCCATTAGAACCACATGGTTCACTACAGATTAGGAAGTAAGCACAAGTAAGCCTCTGCTTACTGCACTTACCTGAGGCTCTTGTGAGAAGTACCAAGAGAAATAGCCACTGAGGCTCTGAGCTACTATATGAGACCCTCAAGGAAATATTGACTTCAGTGGTTTCCGTATAGTTCCTCCAGGGTCACCACCAAATAGGATAGATTTCATGGGCTAGACTGACAGAGACAGAGCGCCCTTGAGAACACTGATCTTGGAAAATCAGAAAGCCTTTTTTTTAATCCAGATCAAAACGGTCTCTCTCAGGTCTGGTGCCCAGATCCACTGCCATGTGGAAGCAGCTGGTCCATAAAATAAAAAAAAAAAAAAAAAAAACAGGTGAGAAATAATCTGACAGAGAGAGAGCACGTGTGTGAGAATGCTGGTCTGGTTACCCCTAGGGCCAGCCACACCACTCCACTTCCCACAGTTTGATTGTATAAGCCAACAGTTCTCTCTCCGGCCTGAACTAGTTCCAATGGTTTTCTGTCACTTGGAACCGAAAGCGTTCCAATTAATACAGTCTTTGTCCTGCTCACATATTCCTTCAGCACATGTTTACTCTGTGCTGGGCACTGGCCTTGGAGCTCATGCTCTGGTGGGGCCATGGTAAGTGTGGTGAGCTCAATGAGAAGTGCACAGCAAGGCATTTCACCACCGCTAGGAGGTCAGGAGAGGCTTTTTGGAGGAAATGACTTCCAAGATAAGGATCCCTGGTGGCACAATTGTTAAGCACTCTGCTGCTAAGGGAAAGGTGGCAGTTGGTACCTACCAGCCTCTCGGCAGAAGAAAGATAGGGCTGTCTGCTTCCCTAACTATTACAGCCTTGGAAACCCTACGGGGCAGTTCTATTCTACCCCATAGGGTCGCTGTGAGTCGGAATCCACTCAACGGAAATGGTTTGGTTAGGGGTTTCACTTCTAAGACCTAAATTTAGAAAAGGGATAAATACCAGAAAAGTGGTACTCAAGATGCTAAGAGGAATGTTAAAAATCATATGAAGCCAGTAATAGAAACTGATTGAAGTTTATTTAGTATACAATTTACAATTCGGGGTGACATTTCGACTAGAGATAGAGAATCAAAAATGTTGTGAAGGTAAATAAGAGAGCCTCCAAAAATTCTTAAACTCCATCTTAATCGACATTGCCATGGACACAGGCCGGGGCGGGGGATAACAGTGTTTACATAAAAACAATTTACCCTAAAACACAGCATCCAGTCTGACCCTGAAGTTTCTGTTTCTCCGAACTGACTGCACATAGATAATTCTTCAAAAAAGCCCAATGCCCAAGACAAAACGGTCTTCCGTAAGCTGCTTCCTAGGCTCTTGTTTGACTCAAAGGTGACTTTAGGAACCAGTTGGAGCCCTGGTGGTGCACACTGTCATGAACTCTGAGGGATTCTGCATGAAGATCACTCTGTGTCACCCACGTTGGTATTTAGTCATATAGATTTTTATGTATGTTCTCTCAGAGACATATGCTGCATGCAAAAATATCCTAAATAATTGTAACATTAAAACTTCATTTTAATTCAGGAAGGGGATGGCCGATAAGAGTTTTAAGTCACCCACGTTGTAAAGCTGAGTAACTTGGAAAAACACTGAATACTTGGAAAATCACTGGAACAAATCATCAAAAAATCAATTTGCAAACACCTAGAAGACCACAGGGTACTGGGTAATCATCCCACATAGCTTTGTGAAAAACACATCTTATCAGATGAATCTAATTTCCTCTTGTCACAGAGTGAGAGGCATGGTGGATGGGGGAAGCAGTCAAGGTAATCTATCCTGCTTTAAGGTAGTTTGGGATTTGGCACCTTGTTATGTCCTCATTAAGAAAATGTCGGTAAGACTATTGCTGTCTGGCAGGGACACGTTCAGACAGAAGTTCGGGGCTCAGCTTCATGCAAATAGACAACTGAAACTCAGTATGTGCAAAAGTGACCTCATCCTCCTTCCCAAATCTCCTCTGCCTGCATTCTTTTGTTGTTGTTGCTGTTCTTTCAATATCATCCAGGTGCTCCTTTTGCAAGTTACTTCAGCTAAGCTAGAAAAGAATGTCAGCCTTGAGCATTGCGCTCTTTCAAGATCTATCTGTGTGAATTTATGTTAATGGAGGCATGTGATGGATTGAACTGTGTCCCTCAGAAATACGTGTTGTAAATCCTAACTACTATATCTCTGGTGGAAAGCATGGTGGTGTAGTTAGTGGTTAAGAGCTATGTCTGCTAACCAACAGGTCAGTAGTTCAAATCCACCAGTCATTCCTTGGAAGCCCTATGGGGCAGTTCTACTTTGTCCTATAGGGTTGCTATGAGTCGAAATTGCCTCAAAGGTAATAGGTTTGGTTTTGTTTTTTGTTTTTTTTTTGTTTTTTTTTTTTTGCTTGTGTTTTTGTTTTTAATATCTATGGTGGAGAATCCACTTGAGGGCAATGGGTTTGGGGTTTTTTTGTTTGTCTTTATACCTGTGTTTGGAACCCTGGTGGTGTAGTGGTTAAGAGCTCGGCTACTGACCAAAAGGTTGGCAGTTCAAATGCACCAGCCGCTCCTTGGAGACTCTATGGGGCAGTTCTACCCTGTCCAATAGGGTCACTATGAGTTGGAATCAACTGGAAGGCAATGGGTTTGGTTTTGGCTTTATACCTGTGGTTGTAATCTCATCTGGGAATGGGCTTTCTACTTTATGTTAATGAACAGAATTAGAGTAGGATGTGCCTTAAGTCTATCTCTTTAGAGATATTAAACAATTAAAAAGAAATTGTAATTGAGCAAGCATAGATGGGGAAGCTAGATGCCATGCCACATGAAGATCACCAGGGAGCAGAGAAATAGAAGTTAAAGAGACAAGGATCGTCCCCCAGAGCCGATAGAAAGAGAAAGACTTCGCCTAGAGCTGGGGCTCTGAATTCTCCTAAACTGGGAGAAAACAAATTTCTGTTTGTTAAAGCCACCCATTTGTGGTATTTCTGTTCTAGCAGAGCTAGGTAACTAAGACAGAGAGGAACAACAGATGGTGAGAATGGTTGTACAACTCAAAGAATGGAATCAATGTCACTGAATTGGACATATAGAAACTGTTGAATTGGTGTCTGTTTTGCTATGTATATTCTCAACAACGGTAACAAAATAAATGTTTTTTTAAAAAGTAGTGGGGCCTATTAGAGTATTTGAATCAAAATGCATTCGTAATTTGAAGAGAGAACGGTTTGAGATTCAATTTGCAGCAAAAAATCTATTTTATGAAAATGAGCCATGAATAATTACTAAGACAAGTAGATTTCCCACCTTCATGTCAATGGATCTCACCTGCCACATACAAGCAAGTTTTAAAACAAACAGAAAAGAAAGAGAGGAAAAAATGAAATAAATTTGTTTATGAAAGGCAGGACACATCTGGATTTCCCAAAATTTTTTTTCGATACAGCAGTGTAGTGATGAAGAGTAAGAACTCTCAAGTCAGGGCCAGGTTGAACTTCCAGCCGTACCATCTGACCAGCTCTGACTTTAGGTTGCTGCTTCACCTCTCTCAAGCTCATCTGTAAAATGGAGATAGCACTGGATGTCTTCTGTTTGCCGGTCTAGACTCATTCTCACCCCCTCCTATTGTCCCCTGTGGTGCTGAACTTTATGGACTATGTCAGCAAGCTCCCTGTCTCCTGGCTTCCAGCTGGGTTTAGGCAACAAAAGGCACAGGAAATAGGCAGAAGGTAAGAGTTCCCAGCTGAAGTCCACAGCTCCTGAGTAGCAGCTCTATCCATTCAATGCCCTCCCTCCCCTTGTCACTTTAGGCTCAGGAAAAAAAAAAAAAAAAACAAGTGCATCATCTCTTGTAGATTTCCATAAATTCAAAATCAACCGTAAATAGCCTCTTTATTAAAACTCTCTGCTAAGAATATGTCACTTACCTTGAAAACATCATGCTGAGTGAAATAAGTCAGCCACAAAAGGACAAATATTGTATGATCCCACTTATATGAAATATCTAGAACAGACAAATGTATACAGACCTAAAGCTTATTCAAGGTTACCAGGGGCAGGCAGGAGGGAGGGAGAAACGGGGACCCACTTATTAGGAGACACTGAGCTTCTGTTAAGGGTGATGGAAAAAGTTGGAAACAGATAATGGTGAGTGATGGCTGCACAGCATGAAGAATACAACTAATATTACTAAATTGTACATGTGAAGAATGCTGAAATGCCAAATGTTTTGTTACATACATATTTTCCAGAATTAAAAAAAAAAAAAGAATATGTCACCCATTTTCTGTAGGCCCCTGAATGTTACAGAGATAATATTATGTAAAAATGACAAAATTGAAAAAATAAGTAAAGCATTTAGTATGGTTCATAATAGGTGCTCAATAAACATAACCTATATTATTCCTATTAGGATATTTATTTTTCTATGAATTCTGCTGCCATTTGGTTCAATAAATACAAACTACCTGCTGATTGATCAGTCTCTCCCTCAAACTCTTCGTTAATGTTGAATAACCGTATCTTTAACTTCAGACTTTTGCCATGAAAGACGAGAAGTGGTTTTTTCTTGAACTGTTTTTTTCTTGTTAATGGCAGCCTAAATTAATCTTTCAAATTTATAAAACAAGGCTGTTTTTTCCCACACCGGGAGTCGAACCCGGGCCGCCTGGGTGAAAACCAGGAATCCTAACCGCTAGACCATGTGGGACACGCGAAAACTTTGAGCAAGCTTTATTTTTGTGTCTCCAAAGAGAGCCCAAAGACTTAAAAAAAAAAAAAAATTGAGTACATTTCAAACAGAAACCCTTGAAACAAAGTCATATGGAAGCCAAGTCATCTTCACAGTCACTCCTCAGTGTTAATAGCAGTCTGGGACCAAATTGGCGAAGCTTCAAAGACTTCAATGCTAGTGGAAAATAAGTGTCGCTTTTTTTTTCTAAACGCCTTGAGGATTTTCCTAATGGCAAATATTTGGAGAAGTAAACAGGTTTTAACAGATGATGCACTTATTTAGGTAACACTTGGAAGCTGTCCTGTCACACATCAATACTAAGATTTCTAATTCTGTTTGAACATACCATCAATTCTTTAAGTTTTCTGTTTTGTTTTTTAACAGAATGTGTCCAATAATGTTAGGAAGTGAGAAGAAAAGTGTTGTATTTTGCCCTTGCTTTCCTCTTCATTATTTGTCACAACATAAATTTCTTCCTCCCCACCTCTTTCGCCCCTAGACAGCTGGTTTAGTGAGCTCTTCGAATAGCAAACGCACGGATTGTGCACTGAACTACACTGACTTTAATAACAAATCTTTTCTGGCAATCCTGCTGTCCTCAAGGACCCACAGGCTTTCAATCCTGCTGTCTTCTAGAAAGTGGCTTTAGACAGCTTAAAAACCCCTCTAAGGTCCTAAAATTCGTCTTTTCTTTCAAAGAAGAGCATTTTTTTAGTCATTTGGTTTACATTTACAGTAGGAGGAGAAAATACAGCAGAAAAACCAGCTGGAGCACGAATCTTAGCACAGGACGGGTTGGTTCCACGCTTTCCTTCATCTCAGATTTCTCACTTTATTTCAAATGGTCCCTCTACCTTACAGTTAACTTCTCTCTCCCTTTCGCGTTGCTCTACCGGAGGGACCGGGGTTTGGGTATACATTCTCCCTCACACTGTCTCTTGCGGTAGACCCTAATCCTCTTCAACCTCAGCGTTCCCTGTCTGCTTCTGAAATAAGATTATACTTTTTTCTAAACATAGTTTTTCCTTGTTAAAGGATGTCTAAATTATAAAATTTGGTGGCATTCCCACACCAGGAGTCGAACCCGGGCCGCCTGGGTGAAAACCAGGAATCCTAACCGCTAGACCATGTGGGAGACGACGAACACCGGGGCGAGCTTGAGCGAGTTAAGTCAGAACCGTCGACTTCCGCCCTCCCCGCTTCGTTGGTTCTTCGGTATCACAGCTGCTTCTGCGCCTGCGTAGATTTCGGACCGCGCTCTACTCTTTCTCTCCTAGAGGAGAGTCTTTGAATCTCTTTTCTTTCTACACTCGTTCTCTTTGCGACCTCATCTCGTCCCCTCGTTCTAGGTACCGTGTATACACTGATGAGTCGCAGATCGGATGATTCATTTTCCTAATTCCTCACGAGAAATCCTGCAGAGTACAAGAGAACTGGTGTTTGAGTTTTACAGGCTCTTTAATAAAAAATGACCACCTTGTGGAGTTAGAAAACCGCCACGGCAGAGGCCAAAATGGAATTGGAGCTCTTTTCCCCTAGTCTGCCGGCTGCCCAGACCGCCCCTGAGCACACCAGACAAGGCACCTTTCTAGCGTGTACACCACCGACTACACACACAGCAAAACCTGACGTGCGCCGCACACTTAGTTAACGTGCAACTGCCCTTGCCCTCTTGACCCAGTTTGTGCCACAAACCCGGCAGTGTTCGTAGCGGTGAGCCTGCCCCTCTCCTCCGTTGCCCGGTTCAAGGCTGGGCACAGGCACCATCCCGTCTCCGGAAAGGTCATCTTTTTCCTTTGAAGAAACAGGAATAGGACTGCCTGTGCCGCTGGAACATTCCAAGTTCTGTTGACTCAACGACTAAAGGCAGGATTTGTGTCACTGAAAGGAGGCAGTAGTGGTTAGTAAACGTAGCTTATAAAATTGGGAAAAGGCCCTTACTGCAAACATTCATTATTGATGGAAATTCCTCGTGGTTTCCAAAGCCGCCCTCGGTTTGAAGCGGCGTTTCACCGGGAGCAGGTTACGCCTCAGCCGCTACCGTGTGGACTAGCGAAGCACAAAGCGGCAGTATTCGCGGGAGCCGCGGGGGGAGAGCTAGGCTTCTGAGGCTTAAGCGACACAGAAGTTGTTTTTACCAACAGTGGACACTTTGGAGGCCATTTAAAAGCTAAGATTCTCCTTCTCTTTTTTTTTCCTTCTCACTCCCTGCGTGTACCAGGGACCCTCAAGCTCTCTTTCTCTGTCTCTCAGACTGACTGAGCTCCCTAAGGCTTCCGTGGCAGGAATAGAGCCAAAATACAGACTATTCTGCCTCGCATATATTAACACGGATGGAGGGAAAACAGGCAGTGAACATAATCCAGTATCATTGAAATCGAGTGTAGTTCTTAAGTAAAAACTACGAGCAGTAACTACAAAACTATTGTGTGTATTAGACACTTTCAAGGACGTTTGCTCATTTGTTGTTGTCGGGTGTCCTTGAGTCAATTTCGACTCAAAGCAACCGCACGTGACAGAGTAGAACTGCTCCATCGGGTTTTCTAGGCTGTAATCGCTAAGGGAGCAGATCGCCAAGTCGTTCTCCTGCTTGCTCATTAAATACGCTTTGGTTAAGTGCTGGAAACCCTGGCGGCGCAGTGGTTGAGTGCCACGTTCGAATCCACCAAGCACTCTTTGGAAACTCTATGGGGCAGTTCTACCCCGTCCTACAGGGTGGCTGTGAGTCGGAATCGACTCTACTGCAACGGGTTTGGTTTGGTTTTCTGATACCTCTGAGGTAGGTCGTATACACATTTAGGTGGCTCTTGGTTAGTATCTTTGCATCTTGAGCAGAATTACGTTGGTTTGTTTTTTAATCAGTGAGACAGACACCTTCCGTCTGGGGATTTCTGCTTTGGAACATCAAAGAAAACTCTCCCAAACCAGCCGCATCAGTTACAGAATACCTTACATGGTGGGTCTCGATTTGGGGGTCCAGAGAATTCACAGGCACTTTCCAGTTTCGAATTTTCATTTGATAATTAACTTTTTAAAAATATTTTACCAGTTTTAAAGATAAACTTTCCCATTGTAACCCACACATTGGGCGGGCGCCATACTTAGGTTAGGATGTAACTAAAACACGTGTCTTAGTTATTTAGTGCTGCTATTTTTTTTTTATACCACAAGCGGATGGCTTTAACAAACAGAAGTTTACAGTTTGGGAGGCTGAATTCAGGGTGCTGGCTTTAGACGAAGCCTTTCTCTACCTTTCATCTCTGGAGGAAGGTCCCTGTCTCTTTTGAGCGCTTCCCTCTGGGCAATCTTCACGTGGCTTGGCATCTCTCTTCCCCCATTATCTGCTTCCCTTGCTTGTTTAATCTCTTTTATATCTCAAAAGAGATTGATTTAAAACACACCATAGGCTAATCCCTCCTCATTAACATAACAAAGAGAACCCATTTCCAAATGGGATTATAACCACAGATAAAGATGTACAGCACATATTTCGGGGGGACACAATCAATCCATAACAGCATAACTACTTTTGTCTCTCACTCTGCCCAAACTGAAACTTGTTGTTTTTTCCCTCACTGCATGAAAACTTGAGCAGTAAGACACCACCTTCCAAATCACCCCACTTCTCTTTCCCACCTCTCCCTCCTGCCCTGCTCTTTGCACTCGTCTTTCTCTGCAAAGCCCTCCACAGGCTCCTGCCCACACCAGACCCCAGCCCCAAGGCCACCTCGGTCCCAGGAAGCCGCTGCAGAGCCTCCTGTTCAGAGGACACTTGCATTTCCTCTGAATCCCAAGGCACAGGTCTTTTTAAAAAGATGTTGTAAATTACGCCTCACCTCCCTTATTGTTTAAGTTATTTAAAAGGAAAGTTCGTGAATGAAAATCAGACTCCATAATCCCCTGGGAACCCATTCCTGCACTCAATCATTCTGTCAAGTAGTTCTTCCTTTTATCTAACTTAAATACTTCCTGCTGTACCTCTGTGTGAAAGCTGCCACCTTTTCACCACCAACTTGAACAAAATGTTCCTGGGAGGAGGGGAAAAAAAAACACAGATTGTTGAAGCTTAGCCAGACCAGTCAGTGAGCTGCATTTCTTTGATTCCACACGCACAAAGCCTTCTTGTTGACACAAGGAACAGCTATGCCTGTTCCCATGCGTCTACAGCTGGCTCTCACTGGGCACTTCTCCCATTTTAGCCACCATTTGGTAGTGGAAAAAAAGCCCCAAACATATTGTACTTGCCGGGCATCTATATTAGCCAAAGTGAATGGGGTGTGATTCAGGTCCACGGCTGCCAGCCTCTGAGGAGTTAGCATGGTTTCCATTTCAGGAGGCCCAGGAGTCATCCTTTATAAGGGCATCCAGAATAGGCTCCAATCAAAACTCCACTCTCCCAAGGAGAGCTCTCGTCGCCACAGACCCAGCCTATGGCACAAAGTTAACCTCAGGCTCTTTTGGGTAACAGCACCTGCTCCTGCTGGTGGTCGGGGGAGTTGACTGGCGTGGCCTAACACTAGGTTCGCTTTCTAAAACTGAGTCTGTTCTCAGGAGTCCACCAGGATGGCAGAGCTTCCTCAACGGCGCGTTTAGATTGCGTAACTCTGCCCCTCACTTCTACCCCAAACCTGGCCAACTCCTACTCACCCTTAGGGCTCAAGGAAATATCCTGGGACTTCCAAAGAAGTTAGTGCCTGGTCTGAGGGCTCGCCTATGGGCTGTGGGCTGTGGGCTGTGGGTCGTGGGCTGTGGGCTGGGCTAGTACTTTCCCGGTTCTCTCTCTCTGTAGACTCTAAGCTCGTTGACGGCAGAGTCTGGGTCTTTTCCTCTGTTGTATCCCAGCATCTAGCACAATGTTTGACACAGATAATTATTTCCTGAATAAGTCAAAGTACTTTTGTTTCTTTAGGGACTGTCCTATAAAAAAATCCATTTTTCCCTTAAATCAGCAAATAACAAAAGGGGAAAAAACAGTCGCTGTCGACTCTAACTCATGGCGCCCCCGTATGTGTTAGAGTAGAACTGCGATCCATAGGGTTTTCAATGGCTGATTTTTCAGAAGTAGATCTCCAGACCTTTCTTCCAAGGTGCCTCTGGGTGGAATTCAACCTTCAACCTTTTGGTTAGCAGTTAACCGTTTACACCACCCACAGACTTCAGCAAATTAAGTAGAAATATCTCCAGAGCCTGTTAGCACTCATTAAATGTTTGCGTGATTCATCGTTTGGTTCAGTCATTCACTTAACTGTCATTCCAGAGGAATAGTCTTAGTTTTCACCTAGGACCTAAGTGACAAAGCAAACTAAGGGCCTCTTGAGGCTACAATTTCAATATCTGAGCAACTGCACATGGAAAGAGAAGCCACACTGCTGTCTCCTGATATCCCTTCCTGCCTCACATACATTTTTTATTTTTACATACCTCCTCTTTTTCTGATCTGATAGCACCAGACAGGGAGAGCTTCCCCAGATTACCACTACATCCTCCTTTATCTGTTTGTTTTTACCAGGGCTCATGCCTGGGGCAGGGTTATGCTTTTCTCGTTTTTCTGGAGGACCTTGGGTTTAGGAGGCTAAAACTATTTGTCTCAGTATTTGTAGTTCATTTCTGGACACCCACCAGCAGTCCTGAGTTAAGTGAGTTTTCTAGGCTCATTTTCTTCTTTTCCTGTGAGATAGTCTATTTCAATTATAATCAGTAGCTCCATGGACAGGAATTATGTCAAGCTCGATGTTCGTCATGGCACCTAGTATATATTTGATAGTAGGTGATATAAAAATAATAGCTGTCATGTGGAGAAATCAGAGCCCTCGTACATTGCTGGCAGGGATGTAAAATGGTACAGCTGCTGTGGAAAACAGCTTGAAGTTTCCTCAAAAAGTTAAACAAAGAAATACCACATGGCCTAACGATTCCACTCCTAGGTATACACCCAAAAGAATTGAAAGCAGGGATGCAAACAGACACATGTACACCAGTGTACATTGTAGCATTATTCACAATAGCCAAAGAACCCAAGTGCACGTGGAGAGGTGAATGGATAAACAAAATATGGTACATACGTACCGCGGAATATTATTCTGTCATAAAGAGGAATGAAGTTCTGATACATGCTGCCACATTAATCAACCTCGAGAACATTATGCTGAGTGAGATGAGTCAGACACAAAAGGACAAGTTTGTGTGATCCCACTTCTATGAAATACCTGTTGTTGTTGTTAGGTGCCGTTGAATCGGTTCCGACTCATAGCAACCCTATGCACTGCCCAGTCCTGCGCCATTCTTGCAATTGTTGTTGCGCTTGAGCTCATTTTTGTAGCCACTGTGTCAATCCACCTCGTTGAGGGTCTTCCTCTTTTCCGCTGATCCTGTACTTTGCCAAGCATGATGTCCTTCTTCAGGGACTGATCCCTGCTGACAACATGTCCAAAGTATGTAAGACGAAATATCTAGAATAGGTAAACTCATCAAAACAAAAGATTCACGGCCACCAGGGAGTAGGATGGGGGGTAAGTGAAACTAAAAAATAATAGTAATAGCTATGACATACGGCGTTCACTATGTGCTAGATGCAGTCTAAACTCTTTAATATATTAACTAATTTAGTTCTCATAAAGACCGAATGAGATAGGTACTAATATTATCCCCATTTTACATATTAGAAAACTGAAGCAGAGAGGTTAAGTAGTAGCTT
Organism: Loxodonta africana; assembly: GCF_030014295.1. Classification (NCBI taxonomy): domain Eukaryota; kingdom Metazoa; phylum Chordata; class Mammalia; order Proboscidea; family Elephantidae; genus Loxodonta; species Loxodonta africana. The sequence continues at coordinate 64,327,170 of NC_087358.1, forward strand.
GCTCAAAGTATTACAAGTTATAAATAGTAGAAGCAAGATTCAAATCCAGGCATTTTGACTCCAGAATCTGAGTTCTTCACATCTAGCTTCCTTTTCTATCATGAGCATGCTGCATAAAACAGGGTGCTGTCATCGACAGCAATAATGACAATGTCTTCAGCAACAATGACAATATCCAACTGGCATCTTCAGAGGAGAGTGAGGTAGATGTCGCATGCTCTTCTTAAACCAACAAACGTTTCCTGATCTAGAGCTTCCTTAAGCTGACATTGGCAAAGTGATGTCCCTGGCCTCTTCTTCCTCATCAGCTCCCCACCTTCAGAAATACCACCTTCTTCACAATTGTTTAAAAATAAATTAAGGTTTTTCCTCTCTTAACCCAGCCCAGAGAAAGGAATCTCATAGTTTTTCCTACAACCTCTACTCAAAACTTCACTATTGTTCACTGATTGATTAATCGACTGATTCATGCAATCCGTAACTTCTTTTTTTAATTTAGAAAAACAGTAAAGACATTTCAGAAATGTGTGCATCCTCTATGTTTGAAAAAAGCTCCCCAGTTGAGCTATTATGAACGCTTAATCCAGAGACTGATTTGATTAAGCATTCATTTATGATTGCTATTAAACTAAAAGTCACATGGCAATAACAAGAATGAAATAGCCCTTCCACGTTCATAATCAGAATATAAAATATAGGGGATAAGTATAATAGAGGTTGATACAACAGCATCCCGTTATGACAACACCCCTTGCCTAGATCCAAATCGACTCCTAAAATACCTCAGATCTTACAACTATCCACCATGATAGCCTGATGTGGCATAAGCTTTTGTCCAATACCCCAGAACCAGCATATAAATAAGTCCATTCAATTAAAATAAATAGATGTTTTAAGTGTCAATTATAAAAGTTTCAAATATGTATATTGTCAAAGCCATTCACTGCTATGTCAAAACAATAGCATATATGGACTACTGCTCTCTGTTGAGATATTTGTTCAATTTAGCCAGGTCAAAATTTCGGTATTCAAAAAGGACGGTAAAGATTTGTAAACACCAAATCTTAAGACTGTGAAAGTACTCCGTTAATTCGATAAATTCTGAGCTTTTGCTTTCTGTTCTCTGTATCGCCTTTGTGATCCTTTCTGGGGTATAGAAACCCAGCACTACCCTGGAACTCAGCCAAGAGCAGAAAGGATACATATAATAAATATCATTTCTCTTTTGCAGCTTTACAATCCACAAGTCAGCTCACATAAAATGAAGTCATGTGGGCCACAAACTGTTGGTGAGATATAATCAAACATCTGTGAGGTTCTAGCTCTTCGAAGATATCAGTCATTATCAGGGTGTGGGACAGACACCAGAATTTGCACAAGCTCTTATGACAAGTCCATAAAATTGTATGCAATCTAGTAAAGTTGCCAATGAGCCACTCTTCTTGGGTCACATGAATATTCTTCTCCTGGCCCCCATTCAGAATACCCCACAAAATAGACAGTAATCTACTTCCATGCTGATTTCCAAGTCAGCTGTTCATGGTTGCTCTCTTTCCTGACCTAAAGAAACATATTAATTTCAAGTTAATGCTGGAGATTCCTCAGGCAACTGCCTCACCCAGCACCCCCATGTAATGAATCACGCCCTCCTCCTACTTTCTAACCTCTAGTCAAACAGGCTTTCTTGGGTCCTGTGCTGTTTATTTCTATCCTCTCCTGTGATGCTGGGGCTGGATTGTTGTAGACTATGCCCCCTCTGCCAGCTGGCTCTGTTTGGCTCTGCCAATCCAAAACCTATTGCCATCAAGTCAATTCTGACTCATAGCAACCCTATAGGATGGAGTAGAACTGTCCCATAGTGTTTCCAAAGAGCGGCTGGTGGATTCAAACTGCCTGCTTTTGGTTAGCAGCCGTTTGGTTAGCAACCAAGCTCTTAACCCCTGTGCCACCAGGGCTCTGTTGGGTCTGCCAATAGGGGGCACTAAAGTGACAATGAAAGGCTGCTTCCTATTCTGCCAGTGTGACTATGACCACAACACTTTATATATAGCTGTGGCTGCTGGTTCCGGTTTTTCCAACACTTCCAGAACCCTCCTCATCATCACCCACCTCTCCACTCAGAGATACCAGTGCTAGCTGGTCAATGTCCCCTCGTCAGAGATCAGAGTTCCAGCACCATGGTCCCCTCTTTAAGTTCCCAAGGACCAGGGCCAGCCAAGCAGTGCCTCTCCCAGCCCAGAGGCCTGAGTCCCAGCTCTGCAGGGCCCTCCAAGCTTCACTCCATATTTCAGAGTCCCCTTTGCCTTTTCTCTTCCCTAAAACCTAGCTAACAACTCTTTATATTAAATTCTCTGTTAAAGTAACTGTGATGGTTTCTGTCTTCTGACTGGACTCTGGTACAGGTCCAACAAAGAAACACTTTCAGTCTGATTTCATATTAACAATTCTTTAAGAACACAAGTGTTGGCTGCTATCTTCCAATAGGTGATTAATCTTTATTAATTCATACTCCAGGACTGCTCCTCAATCTGATAGGCTCGGAAATTGACCATGTCAGCAAGCAACAAAAGCAATTCTGTCCTTCATGTCACTGTCATGAGGACAGAGACATCTGAATCAGTATGACCGCTACTCACTGCTTGTCCTATATGGTTGTGTTGTGTGCCGCCAAGTCGATTCCGATTCATAGTAACACTATAGGACAGAGTAGAGCTGTCTCAAAGGGTTTCCTAGACTGTAATCTTTATGGGAAAAGATTATGAGGTCTTTCTCCTGTGGAGCCAACCGGGTGAGTTCAAACTGCTGACCTTTCAGTTAGCAGATGAGCACTTAACCACTGCACCACCAGGGCTCCTCGCTTTTCTTACAGGCAGAGCTATATAAAATGCCAAGTACTCGTTGTTAAAAATTGTAAAGGGTCTGAGGTTTTACCCTACTTGTTAGGTGCTATCGATTTTCAGCTCATAGTGACCCCATGTGACAGAGTAGAACTGCCCCACAGAATTTTCTAGGCTGTGATCTTTACAGGTGCAGATCACCAAGTCTTTCTCCTGAGGAGCCACTGGGTGGGTTTGAACTCCCAACCTTTCGGTTAGCAGCTGAGGCCTTCAACACTTCACCACCAAAAAACAACTAAACTTAACCCTTTGTCATGGAATTGATTCTGACGCATAGAGATCCTATAGGACAGAGCAGAACTGCCCTGTCATGGATCGAATTATGTCCCCTCAAAAATGTGTGTATTAACTTGGTTAGGCCATAATTCCCAGTATTCTGTGGTTCTCCTCCATTCTGTGATTGTAATTTTATGTTAAAGAAGTTTAGGGTGGGATTGTAACACCCTTACCAGGTCACATCCTGATCCAATGTAAAGGGAGTTTCCCTGGAGTATGGCCCGTACCATCTTTTATCTCTCAAGATAAAAGGAACGGGAAGCTAGCAGAGAGGAGGACCTCACACCACCAAGAAAGCAGCACTGGGAGCAGAGCACGTCCTTTGGACCTGAGGTCCCTGCGCTGAGATGCTCCCAGACCAGGGGAAGACTGACAACAAGGACCTTCCTCGAGAGCTAACGGAGAGAGAAAGCCTTCCGCTGTAGCTCGCACCCTAAATTCGGACTTCTAGCCTACTGGACTGTGAGAGAATAAACTTCTCTTTGTTAAAGCCATCCACTTATGCTATTTCTGATACAGCAGCACCAGATGACTAAGACATGCCTCACAGGATTTCCAAGGCACAGCCCCAAGCCCAGTGCTGTCGAGCACAGCTGGTGGATTCAAAAATGCCAGCCTTTTGGTTAGTAGCTGAGCTCTTAACCACTGTGCCACCAGGTTTGCACTGTACAACCAGGGCTCATTTTACCCTTCTTTCAAGCTAACAAGTTAGCCTACGACAGTTTCATGGATGCTGACAGAAGACATAAAACTCCTGGGTCAGAGGCAAAAGACTTTACTACTAATGGCAACAGGAAGCAGTAGTCACAGTGTCAGCACTTGCACAGTTTCCTCAAGCCCAATTCCCACGTGACACTGTGAAGCAGGCTAGGTGACGCTTGCACATGCAGTGTGTTGAGTTTCAGGAGAGGAACCCCGGTCTTAGGAAACCCAAATCTTTTACAACGGGCATTGAGCATGCCTCTATGCTCCGGAGGGAGACACTATCTCTCTCTTTCAAGGCTGTATTTTGGCAAATAAGTCCTGCAAGAGCTGCTAACGTACACTCAGTGGTCTATATCAGTGGCTCCCCAACCCCTTTCATCATCCTAATCACCTGGAAAGCTTGTAAAATATTCCTGGGCCACAGCCCAATGACCTACAAAAGTTAGGACCCTAGGTAGGATTCAGGAGCCTATATTTTAAAATCGTGCTATTGGTGAGTCAGATGATCAGCCTTGTTTGTCAACCACTGGTCTATGTCAAAGCAATATAGTGTCTGACATGGTGAGCAATTAATTTTCAAATGCCATTTCTCCTTGCCAAGTAATTAAGGGTAATAAGTACCTCAGGCTCTGCAAGCCTGGCTCAGTACAGAATTTGAATGATACTTTTTTTTATCTTCTCAGCTCTACAATTTAAAACAGTATCTTTCAAAGATTCCCTATTCTCACACTTATTAGTGAATGTCTCCTTGTCTCCCTGTCTCATATCACCATATCTACCAAAACCTGTAGGAGGTCTATTAAGTGCTTACCTAACCTAAGTCTTGTTATTTTAGCTGTGGCCTAAAAATTCCATTCTCGAAAACATCCCCAAGTCTCAAAACAACCAGAAGAAATAATGCCCAGCTCTGTAATGCAAATATGCCCCAAATTCAGAACTTTTTCTTTTTCTTCCTTACGAATCGGTGATTCAGCATTGTTTTAAATAAACATACAAATATGGAAATAGAGAATAGTATGTTAAAAAAAAAAAACTTCCAGAGCTGAAAGAAGAGCTATTTTCCCAGATTCACTTTTAAACACCAACATTTTCAAGAAGTTCCCTTCTTAGAATTTTCCATTTTCTGAGATTTAAGCAGTTTATCTGCAAATAATATGACAGGTCTATCCAGGTCTACTGTAAGAGTCTCAGAAGCTCTTAAGAATGATAATGGTTTCTGACTTACTTCCCTGGAGGCATAAGAGGGCCATGTCCCTTGTGAGAGGAGATCATAAAAAAAAGAGGTCACTTTAACATACACAGGCCCCAATTTTTGGTTAGGATAACTTCAGACAGTTTAGTGGTAAAGACCGGCAATCTTTCACTATGTAAAATCACAAATTGTGAATTGGCTGCTGTTACCACTCTCTGAGTTGGAATAGACTCAATGGCAATGGATTTTTTTTTTTTTTTTTTTTTTTTACTACCCACAGTAAAATAAGGAAGCAATTTCAGTAGTTTTAAGAAAATGGAAAAGGTTAAAAAAGTAAAACAAAACAAAAAAACCAAACCAGTTGTCATGGAGTCAATCCCAACTCATGGCGACCCCATGTGTTTCAGAGTAGAACTGCTCTCCATAGGGTTTTCCTGGCTGTGACCTTTTGGAAGCAGATGGTCAAGCCTTTTTTTTAAGGCACCTCTCGGTGGATTAAACCACTAACCTTTTGGTTGTTTGCACCACCCAAGGATTCATTGGAAAATATCATAGGAAGGAAAAAGGTCGCCTGATTGAATAACTCTACCGCTAAAGATACTGAAAAGAAATTATTACCTGTAGTGGTTAACAACAGGAGAGGGAGGAAGGGGGAAAGAGGAAGTCATTGATTAGGGGGCATGAAGCACCTATTAAGGGTGATGGAAAAATGTGAAAATGAATAGTGGTGATGGTTGCACCCCATGATGAACGTAATTAATGTCACCAAATTGTATATGTAAAAAGGGTTGAAAGGGCAAATGTTTTGTTATATATATGTGTCTTAGGCTGGGTTCTCTAGAGAAGCAAAACTAGTAAAAAGTATAAACACGTAGATTTATATCAAAGAAATGGCTCATGAGATTGTAGAGGCTAGGATGTCCCAAGTCCATGGATTAGGATAGAGGCTTCTCTGGATTCACGTAGCCGCAGGGGCTGGTAAACCCAAGATCGGCAGGCTTCGCTCACAGGCTAGGAAGAACTACGAATCCCAAGATCAGCAGATAAGCTGATAGCTCAAGACCCAAGAATCGGAGGTCAGATGAACAGGAGGCAGCCGCAGGATTCAGCAAAAAGCCAGAACATCTGCTTATCTTGGATGCAGGCCACACCCCCAAGGAAACTCCCTTTCAACTGGCTATTCACAGCAGATCCCATCATGGGAGTGATCGCATAGAAACCTTGAGAATCATGCCCAGCCAGTTGACCCACAATCTTAACCATCACGGTATACTTACATTTTTTTAAAACTATTAGTAATTAAAATTACATAATAATAATAAAGGATTGTTTACTGCTGTATATTGTCAGCATCCTCAAAGAAAAAGAGAAATCCTTTTTATATATAGCACAAAATTCAGGAGGCAATATCAAAAAGTTAAACCATTTTACTCGTAAAAAATAAAGGCATTAGAGCAAGAAAATGTCCTCTTCTATATTTCTACAAAGGAGCCCTGGTGGTGCAATGGTTAATGCTCTCCTGCTAACCGCAAGGTTGGTGGCTAGAACCCACTGGCTGCTCTGCACGAGAAAGAGGTGGCAATCTGCTCCACTGAAGATCACAGCCTTGAAAACCTTATGAGGCACTTCTACTCTGTCCTATAGGGTCACTGAGTTGGAATTGATTTAACAGCAATGGGTTTTATAGTTCTAGAGAATGGGCAATTAAAAAAAAAAAGTAACAGATACCTATTTCACACCATCTGCAAAATGGAATAAAGACTGAAATACAATATTGCAAATGTACTAGAAGAGAATATAAATCTTTTAATAATCTTGGGATGAAGAAAGCTTTCCATAAACATGACAAAAAGCTTCAAAGCCATGAAGGAAAAATAAATCCAACCTCCTCAAAATTTAAAATGCTAGTAAGAAATTGAAGTATTTAACAAAAGATTGAGATCCATGATAAAGTGTACAAATCAAAAAGACGAGCAACTTTCCTTAGTCTCCTAGGGCTGCCCTGACAAAGCACACAAATTGGGTGGCTTATAAGAACAGAAATTTATTGTCTCACATTTCTGGAGGCTAGAAGTCCGAAACCAGGGTGTCAGCCATGTTCTCTCTAAGGGCTCTTCTTATTGCCATTTTACTAGATAAAAACCATTTGTAGCTTACCAATCTTTTCTCTCAGCTTCTGGTAGTCCCATGCACTTTTTGGCATGTAGATAGCTTCTCCACATGACCGCCTTCCCTCTGTGTGTCATGTCTGCTTTCTTTCATGAGGACAGCACTCAGACTGGGTTAGGATTCACCCTACTCCAGTATGACCTCATGTTAACTTAACTGATAGTATCTTCAAAGACCCTATTCTAAAACAAGTTGACATTCACAGGCTCTAGGGCCAGGCCTTCAACACATCTTTATGGGGGACACAATTCAATCCGTAACACAATCTAACAGGATGATAGGGAAAGGATAAGAATAGGCAATTCATCAATGGATGAATGGATAAATAAATTATGGTATATTCACACAATGGGATACCATGCAACGATTAAGAACAACAATGAATCTGTGAAACATTTCAAAACATGGAGGAATATGGAAGGCATTATGCTGAGTGAAATTAGTCAATTGCAAAAGGACAAATATTGTATGAGACCACCATCATAAGAACTCTAGATAAAGTATAAACACAGAAGAAAATATTCTTTGATGGTTACGAGGGTGGGGAGGGAGGGAGAGGGATATTCACTAACCAGATAGTAGACAAAAATTTTTTTTAGGTGAAGGGAAGGGCAACAGATAACACAGGGATAGTCAATACAACTGGACTAAACCAAAGGCAAAGAACTTTCCTGAATATAACTAAATGCTTCAAAGGCCAGAGTAGCAGGGATGGGGGTCCGGGGACCATGGTTTCAGGGCACATCAGGCCAATTGGCATAAAAAAATGTATTAAGAGGCACCTGGGGTCTTAAACGCTAGTAAGTGGCCATCTAAGATGCGTAAATTGGTCTCAATTCACTGGAGCAAAGAAGAATGAAGAACACCAGAGACACAAGGTAAATAAGAGACAGAAAGGGCCACATAAACCGGAGACTCCATAGTCCGAGACCCGAAGAACTAGATGGTACCCGGCTACCACCAATCGCTGCCCTGACAGGGAACACAAGAGAGAATCCAGATGGAGCAGAAGAACAATGGGATGCAGATCTTAAATTCTTGTAAAAAGACCAGGCTTAATGGTCTGACTGAGACCGGAGGGAACCTGATGATCATGGTCCCCAGACCTTCTGATAGCCCAAAGTTGGAACCATTCTCAAAACCACTCTACAAACAGGGATTGGCCTGGACTGTAAGACAGACAATGATGCTGGTGATGACTGAACTAATTGGCTCAAGTAGACACATGAGACTATGTGGGCGACTCCTGTCTGGTAGCAAGATGAGAAAGAAGAGGCGGACAGGAGCTGGCTGAATGGACACGGGGAATACAGGGCGGAGAGGAGGAGTGTGCTGTCACTTTAAGGGGAGAGCAGCTGGGAGGGCACAGCATGGCGTTTATGGCTTTTTGTACTAGAGACTGACTTATTTGTAAACTTTCACCTAAAGCACAATAAATACAATAAGAAAAAAAAAAGAATAGGCAATTTATAAAATACAGGGGCCAAAAAAATATGAAAAAATGCTTAGCCTCATTAGGGTCAGGGATATGCAAAAAAAAAAAAAAAAAAAAGATACCATTCTCTCACCTGACAGAGTAACAAAATGATAATACTTGCTGTTTTAGGATGTTCTCTCTCCTCAAAACACCCCATACCTGTTACTGTCAAATCGATTCTGACTCAAGGCAACCCTACAGAACGGAGTAGAACTGCCCCAGAGGGTTTCCGAGGAGCAGCTGGTGGATTTGAACTGCCAACCTTTTGGTTAGCCGAATGCTTAACCACTGCGCCACAGGGTAATCTAACTGTAATCTGTGTTACTTTTAAAAGTTCTAACGCGGAGGACCCCATACTACTGCCCTGGATTGGGCGCTACTGACTGGGCCAGCTTTCGAGGTAAGGAGTATTCTGGAAGGAAAGGCAGTGCCTAGTGCCACGTGGGGGTTAGGCAAGGGAAGCCTGGGCACTATCTGGTTCTTTTGATAGTCTCACATCCTCCTTGAGGCACCTGAATTGTAATGTAAACCTGTACTGAACTCTGTGGAAATATTTTAAATATCCGTTTAAAATCAGGATGAGTCTTACACACTGGGACATCTCATGCATCAGCAAAATTAGTAAAAAGATTTGTCATACATTGGTAAGAGCATGAGTAAAAAGAACTCTCATATACTCATTATACTTTTCGAGAAGTTAAAAACAACTCTCATACGAATAAATAGTAAGCATGGGTCAAAAGAGTTATTTCACTCGTCGCTAAAAGACCCAGCAGAATGACAAAAGAGGATACGAGAAGAGAATGCTGGAATAACACTACAAAGTTAGATATGAGAGTGGTTAATGTGCTACAAGGCAAAAAAACTGTACCCTCTTTTCTACAAAAAAAAAACATTTTATTAGAGAAAAGTCATTTGCAGCTTACCAATCTCCTACAACTTAATATATAACTTTACACAGTCTGGCTCTAACCAACAGTAAATCGCAGTCCAACCAAAAATATCAGATAACCCTTAAAAGAGCATGTAGTAATCTGTTTTCCTGATTTCAAGTGTCGATATGTTTTTAAAACATATTTTTAATGACAGTAGTTTGGTATAGCTTTTTAAAGTCATTTGACTTTTGATCCAGTGGTTCTACCCTTAAGACTCTTTCCCATAGAAATATTCAGATAGGTGCATGTGTGCGCACACAGGCACACACGCTTTTTTATAGGTATAAATTCAGCAATGTTCACTGCAGCATTAACACTGGAGAAAAATTGGAAACAACTTAAATTTCACCTTTGGGGAATAGATTTTTAGGTGAAAGCATATGCATACATACAGACATTCATATGTTGTTAGCTGCCATGAAGTTGGTCCTCTACTCATGGCAACCCATACACAATGGTACAAAACACTGCTCGGTCCTTTGCCATCCCATTATCAATTGTGAATTAGACTATTGTGATCCATAGGGTTTTCATTGGCTGATTTTTAGTCCTTTCTTCCTAGTCCGTCTTATTCTGGAAGTTCCACTGAAACCGGATCAGTATCATAGCAACACACAAGCCCCCAGTGACAGACATGTGGTGGCCACATATGAGAATCCTGGCCAGGAATCACATCCGGGTCTCCCCCATGGAAGGCCAGAATTCTACCGCGGAACCACCAATGCCCCCATATATTTAGACACATGCATAAGTATTCATAGCACTGTTAAGTAAAAAATTTTGCAAAAACAGTATCTGTGATTTTTAAATTTAAAAATGAAATTTATACAGGCATGTTTAGATACTTGTAAATATACGTATTTTTAAAAGTCTGGAATTAAACACTAAATTGTTAACAGTAGCATCTCTGGGGAATATGATGGAAGGGAATAAGGCAGAACAAATCTCACTTTTCATTTTATATTTTACTGTATTGATTGAATTTTTACAAGAAGTATATTACTTTCATCATTAAAGAAACTAAAAAGGTAACAAAGGCATGAAGACTAAATGCCAATGAGGTATTCTGAATTGAGTCATGGAACAGAAAAAGGATACTAGTGGAAAATTGGTGAAATCCGAATGTAGTTTAGTTAAAAAGAATAAAAATAATCAGAAAAATATACATGAACGACAAATACTTGACCGAGGAATTTGGGAAATGGTGGCATTACCCTCTAATAACCAAAGGTGAGAATTGCCAGAAACCCGGAGGTGGAAACCGTCCGAAGTTCTGAAGCGAAGACATTACAGTTTTTCCTACTGTGTACAAAGACTGGGATTTAAGTCAGCTGGGCACAGATGGTCGATAGAAGACATATTTGTGGCTCTCTTTATGAGAAGACTCAGAAAATGTCCTCAACATTAGGGGTAATTGGTGCCTCAGAGGACGCACTGCACCCCGGGGTACAACCTGTGGAAAGAGCTATAAAGAGAATTTCGATGTCAGGTTTCTTTCTCAGGGGCCCACTGTACATTCTGAAAATCTATCTTCTTTATTAGGCCATCTACTTGTGTTTACCCATTTTCTCCTCTCCCAAGTTCGAGGAAGAAATAATCATTCCTTCCTATTCCAATCCCAAGGAGTCTCCATCTGTGCCAACGGGAGGCTGTCACTGAGCAACACTGTCCTCTGAAGCGATGGTTTTAGCCAGATTTAAATGGCTTGTGCTTTCTCAGGTTGACCCTTCAGTCCATTCCAGCCTTATTTATCAAGCGGAGTTATTGGACAAAAGAAGTTAACAGGGTAACTTCCAAACATTAATTCCACATCGTTGGCTGTGGAGACAAGAAAAACTGCCCCGGCCTGTTCCATTAGAACCGTTCCCCGTCACCTGCTTCCGCTCCCACCTCCCACCTTGAATTTGGTCACCTAGTTACAGCCTGCGAACTCTGCAGCGCTTGGCGTGACCATTTTCACATTTAAACAAAAAAAAGCTGTACAGCCTCTCAGACCCCATTTCAGAGTTTAAATGTCACTTTTTTTTTAATGGAAAAAAGGTGAAAAGGGTAAAATCAACAGATGTGTTGTGCTTTTAAATATGTCCAAAATATAACTTTCTGATATGGCACTTTTGATATACACGACAAGGCACAAAATGGAATATCCAGACAGATCTCAATTACGTTATGTTAAACTTGAACACTGCATAGTTGATGGTATTAAGAAATTATTAACTTTTAAAGATAAAGTGTTTTATCTAAAAGTCTACCTTTTAGAGATTTATACTGAAGTATATATATAAAAAAAAAAAAAAATACAATGCCTGGGCATTAGCTTGAAAATAATCTGCGGCAGGGTGGGACAGAGCAGGGAGGAGCAGGTGGAGGCGAAAACAAGGTCGGCTACAGGGCAACTGCTGAAATTGCATTATGGCTGGGAAGTGGGGTGTCATCCTGTTACTCCCTACACTTTTACCTGTTTGAAATTTTCCATAATAAAATGCTTTTTAAAAAAGTCACAAAAAGGAGAAATTTTACACAAAGATGCTTACTCAAAAAAACAGGAATATAACAAACGAAGAGATTCAGTTGGAAGTCTGGATTAAAGCAACTGAACACCTCTCCTTAGGCTCCAAATCCTGTGAAATATTTAAAAAGAACTGAAGAATCAAAACAGTGAGGGAATACAAGAAATGGTAACCCCAGAGTATCAGTGGTTTTGAGAACCTCAAATGTTCCTCAGATTCTCGAGGCGAAGCTTGTTTGCGACGCTCAGGCCTCACCCCAGCCCTCCTGAATCAGTAACTCAGTGCGAGGTGCCAGGGGGTGGGGAGGCTAGGGGCCCTGCTACCTGGGTTTTAACTAGGGTGGGTAGTTGATTCTGATGTACAGAATCAAGTCTAAGAACCACAGAAGGCTCTTCAGGTTAACAGGAAGTAAGAGGAAAACCTCAGCCTAAACTAGCCCTGAAGAAAACAACCAGAAAGTTAAAAGCAGTTCCAGGGACAGAGTGACAGAAAGCTGGAGGCCTGCACTGGGCTGGTCAAGTCCTAACCTTCTCCACATCCAGATCTGAGTGGGAGCGGCAGACGGCTCTGCCCAGGAGAGAGGAGCTCCGCCCTCGGAATAACACCCTCTGTTTTGGCAGAGACGGGAGTGGTCTGCCAGCTCCCCATGCACGTACTCTGAAATGAAGCCTGTCAGTGCACAAGCCCCTCTCACTCAGGGTAACGCCTTTTGGAGTAAAAGGGCTTACACGAATGCAGGAAAAATCTATACCAAACCCTCTTTCATATCTAAGAGTCAACATTAAAAGACAATCAAAAGCACTATAGATAATTAGCGAGTTGAACAAACAGAACAATTGACAATCAATGGGGGAAACAAAAAATTAAAGGAACAGAAAATGTTAAAAATTCTAATCAGTATCCTCAGAAATCTAAGGATACATCTATGAAAAAAGGCAATTAGAACAAGAACGCAATCTTGAATATTTTAAAAATAACTACTAAATTTAAAATGAAATGTTGTTGGTTGCTGAGGAGTCGGTCCTGACTCACGGCGACCCCACGTGGCACAGAGTAGTACTGCTCTTGGGGTTTTCTTGGCTGTAATCTTGACAGAAGCAGATCAGGCCTTTTACTCTGCGGAGCCACTGGGTGGATTTGAACCATCAACCTTTTGGTTAGCAGCCTATGGCAAACTGCTTGTGCTACTCAGGTTCCTTAAAATGAAATAGACAAACTGAATAATAATGTAATGGACATGCCTGAAGACTGAATTAGTGACACGAAAGGTAACATTTGAGAAATCTTTCAGAACACAGCAAAAGGACCAAGACAAAATACAAAATTAAATGACAGAGGAAAGAGTCAGGAAGTGTCACATTCATCTAATAAGAGTCCCAGAAAAATAAAGTAGAGGAAATAATCAAAGAAATAATTTTAAACATTTTCCCAAGTTCAAGAACAGTACAGTTCTTCAGAGTGAAAGAACCATGGGCTAAGTAGAATGAATGACAATGTTCCACACACCTAGACAAACACTGGTGACATTTTAGGACTCCAAGCATAAAAATGAAATCCTAAGTTTTTTAATGAGGGGAAAAAACAGGTTATTTACCAATTAAAAAAAAGAGAGAGAATCAGATTTGTATCTTTTAATAAGCAATAACTTATAGAGTAAGAATTTTAATAAGCAATACTATACAGTAAAAAAACAATTATGTTACAGCTTCAAAGTTCTGAAGGGAAACGATTTTGAACCTAAACTCTTAAACTCAAAAAAAATTTCAAGTAGAGAAAGTCAGCATTTAATTACTTGAAGATATGCTGCAACAAACCAAAAAAAAAAGAAAACAGCAACAACGAAACACTAATCCTGAGATGAAAGAAAAAGCAGTGAAAACAGTTAAAACTCACAGTTGTCTACGTAACTATATACAACGTGAAACCAAAACCTCACACAGTTATACTATGAAAAGAGGTGCAGGTGGTGAAGTGAACGAATGTTAAGGTTATGTCTCGTGGAAGATGGGTAGAATATACAGCTACTGATGAAATACAGAGCATGGGTAACAGCAATAGGTTTAATTATTTCTAAACCCTAGGAAAACAAGGGGGGAAACCACTCAATCGAGGCAATAAAATGCTGAAACAAAAAAGAAAACACAGTACATAGAAAATAGAAAATAAGATGGCAGGGGTAAGTCCAAACATTTCAGCAATTTCAATTAATATGAACGGATTAAAGTCCTCGGGGACTCTTAGACTGAACCCTCAAAAAGCTGTTTTGACAATGTTAACTGGACAAAGTAGAAGTCATGCAGAAAGTATTAACGAGGACAAAGAAGAGTATTTCATAGTGACAAAAGGCACAACTCACCAGCATTCATTTAATGTTTTCATATCTCAGAAATCAATTGATTAAATGGGCAGTAAGATAGGATACAAAAGGTTTGAACAATTAACAAGCAAAATCTAATATAAAAAACCTTGTATCCAAAAACCGTTGAAGCATCCCTCCTCCTCTAAAAACTCATGGAATATTTATAAATACTGATTCACATTTGTGTATGTAGAAAATCATATAGGCTACATTCTATCCACTTGGAAAGTTTAAACATGTTGTAAAATAATTCTTGGATTAAATAATGGCAATCGAACCTGAAACTACCCATTAGAAATAACTGTCAGACACAGCCAAAGCAGTAGTCAGAGGAACATTTACAGTCTTAAATTCATTTATTGGAAAACAAAGAAGACGGAAGATAAAACTGCCTTCCCGATACCCCTTAGAGCAGCGATCCCTGGAGGTATGGTGGTCCTTGAAAGTAGCTCAGAGGTCTGTGAATTTGTTTATGTATTTTAAGCCCATGGAATCTGTATACTATCTAGTGATAAAACTGCACACTGGCAAAGTCTTATTTTAGAATACCAACTTAGTAACATTTACTTCAGGAAAGAGATGAATTGAGTTGGGAGTTACATCTTTGATTAACATAAATATGAAAACTGAGTCCCTTGAAGTCAGGCGTGGCCTATTCGTTCACCACTGCAGTGGCACAGAAGTAAGCACTCAGCAATGCTATATGAGCTGAATTAATGAATGTAGTAGGCAGCCAATTTTCTAAAATATGGGGGTCATTGGAGGAGTAGGGAGGAAGAGAATTAAAAAAAAAAAAAAAAGGTCTGTATGCTGGTTACAAGGTTCAAAAACACTGACCTAGATGTGAATTTTAATCTAAATTTGTGACATCACCAGTGCTTTGTGCCAGGGGTCCCAGGATTCTGGATCTTGCCAGCAGGGGAGTGAGAGGTCTTTCTTCATAGCTGCTAGCAGCTTCCTTGCCTTTCTTCTTGTAGGAAACATTCATCAACTTCATAGTCACAATGTCAGATAAAATTAATTTTTCAACTATAACAACATAACTTTTTAAAAACCTAGTCCCTTCTAGTTGTATGTCAGAAGGAGAGATCTACAGCTCTAGCTGGCACAAGTGACTAGAACATGAAATCAGAATCCCTGGTATTATAGGAGACAAAAAAATGGAAGAAGCTTTTATTTACCTAAAATTTTAAAAAGGGTTCAGATACTACTCTGTCCTACACGGTTGCTGTGAGTTGGAGTCAACGCAACAGCAATGGGTTCAGGTTTTTTCACTACCTTTTTTTTTTCAGAGGATGAATTTTTATTAAACCTTAAAACTGAGCTAACATTTCATAAACCACGGTTTCTGCTATAAGAAATGGGTTGACCCTTATTAAGTACTATACTTTATGTACTTTTTCATAGTGGGATAAAAGGTACAATTAAAAAAAGAAGCCCTTCAACTGAATCTAAATATACACAGAGGCCACATCTATATTAATATTTCAAATGTTCAATATTTGAACTACTTAAGTCATGCTAGTACATTCGTTTAAACGTATTCTTTGAAATAAACAGGGAAAATTTAAATTTCAAGACCTTTTAATAATGTGAACTTGATCTGTTTTATTTTTATTTATTTTTAATATCCTTCCTTGCTACAGTTAAAGAACAACTCCTTTCTTTCCTGCATTAAAAACAAAATGGCTGTATTTCTCTACCCAGCCTCCAGCTTTGCTTAGCTGAATTAAACATTTTAAATGCTTTCCTCTTTCCTACTAAACCAGTACCTTCAAAATCTTTATTTGCCCAACAGCAGACTTCCTTACATAATAACAATACATACAGATACAAATACGAAGTAAAATTCTGTCTGCAAATACTGTGTATGATCCCAACAGTAACGACACAGCCTTAAAAACTGATTATGTATTTATTAGCATAGGTTCAAAGAAATGACTTAAAAATCCAACATAATATCTTATGGGGCTTACAATTACTAATGCAGGTTTTTTTCTTTTTTTAAAAAAAGGTTTTCCTCCACTAACTTGAGGATGACACTACTTTACATGCTTCAGTTACGCGGGAACATCAGAAACTAACACATCCTCGGTCTTCGCAGAATTAGCATTAAGTCCAAAAAAGTCCTTCTTGATGATGTACCGAACACACTGCAAAATCACATTTCTTTCATGTCTGATGTCCGGAGCCAAAAGCTAAGAAACAGTAATAAAAAGATCAGCTGGTAAATAAAATATATCTGAGAAAGACAACCTAAAATATTAAGTGTGCTTTTCCCACATAAGGAACATAAAAGAATAAGAGATGTATACTTACTAATTATTTTGCTAAAAAACAATGCAAGAACATTTCCTTTTAACTGACACAAAGATTATCTAGCTTTTTAAACAGTACACATGTTCATATTGGGGGTTCTTCTAGGGGTATCTAACAAACGGCAGAAAAAAAGGCAAAAATGTCTGCAATTCTTTAATCTAAAATCATGTCAAAAAGGACCTTTAAACCTAAATCTATAAACAGTCTAGAAATCAGTGAGTTAAACAATATATATTACATATAGTAATGATGAAATTAATAGCTAAAAAAAAAAAAACTCAACAGTCCTAGACTTTCCTAACTTCCCCTTTTTGTGCTTACTGAAATTGAAAGAAAGCTAAAAATCCCTGGAGTGCAGGAGTAAGTCCATGACCAGCGAATCATATATTTGACTAAAAGGATAAAGCAACTACTCAATTTATTTTCTTATGTCATTAATGTAGTTCGAATACATAGCCTAAAAACTTTTAGTGAAAAGATGATTTAATTATGAAGTATGAGAAACATTTAAAAACGTATTTTGTACAGCACAGAAAATTAAAAACAGAGAGAGTACTTTGGCTCCATTTTAATAAGGATTGACCGTGTCTATACTTAATACCTCATAGAGCCATAAAACACTTCAGCTACACTATAAGCACTTACTCGATGAGGCAAAAACAGACAGACCTTCACAGAATGTCAATAGATTATTTTTGCAACTTCATTAAAAGTTTTGGAATATTCCTATCACCCTTAGATATGAAAATCTTTGAAAAGCTTCATATCCATTACTTAAAATCTAAAAATGCACTGCTTCGTCTTTATTAGGAGGAAAGATACTACTTTTTTGAGTACATCATGCTGAGAATAAAGCCAACGATGCACACAAAAAACATAAATAAATAAATATTCTTATCGAATCCTTAATCACAGAGATTGGGGATAATAAAGGTATAGAACGAGAAAGAATGAAGAGAGTCTCCAAAGAGAAGAAATGAGAATCATCAAGAAACCTCAGCCTCTTTCATTACTTTGTATTTCTAAACAGATATTTGTACTAAAAACCACTTTCTCCCTTTAGCCTACCATTTTATTTAACTGTGTTTTCAAGAAAAACTTAAAAATCTCAATATTTCCTTACCAATCAGTCAAATCCAGGCTCTTTTATTTTAAGCAGTTTTGAAGAGAAGTGTAGTTATTCTACATTTACTGAACCCCAGCTACATGCTAAATGCAGCTTCAGAACACAGATACACAGATAAGTCTTCAAGGAACGTATGTCTCTAGTAACCTTAAAACACACACACACGGAAAAAACCCAGTGGCTCCATCTTTATGATGTGAGAACACAAAGATTAGAATATAAAGAAGAATCACTCACCATTTCCAGGAGATTTGGATGGTGTGTTCTTGGTTTAAATAATGTTTGATAGTGGTGATATTTTTTCTGCTTAGGATTTGTCTTTTTAAAATTTTTCCTTGGACTCTTAGGCTTGGCTTCTGAGAAATTTCTAACAGTTACTTGAACATGGTGACTTGGACTCTCATGAGTACTGTTAAGAAGAACCTGGTTTTCTGTCAGAACTTCTGCTTCAGTCTTGATGGGAGTTTCTAAGTGTGATGAAATATAAATACAAAAAAACAAACAAAATAGGTGAAACTTCCAAAGACAACAACAAAAAATCCCATAATAATCCCCATGGCCATAATATTGGCTATTTTATAACTTAAAACTATGTATGACTTAACAGGCATTTACGATGTGCTCCAATGTTTTTCAGGTTGGGAGCTATTAACTGCCAATAATTGAGGAGACCACCACAAAGAGCTACAGAAAGTAATCCCTATGAAGGAAATACCATATAAAAACTTGGATCTACACAAAGGAATGAAGAGTGCTGAAATGGTAAATATGTAAATAAATACAAAAGGCATTTTTTCTCGTTTGAATTTTTAAAAAAATTATTAACTATTTAAACCAAAAATAATAACTGTATGTGGGATTTATAACATCAGTTGAAATAAAACCTATAACAGTACAAAAAGAGAGAGAAAGAAAATATAAGTATATTGCTATAAGATTCTTAAACTATATGTGAAGTGGTAAAATATCACGTGAAGTTAGGCTATAATAAGTTAAATTTACATATTATACATCATACAGCAACTCCTAAAAAATTAAACAAATGGTATAAAACAAATAAATCATACTTTCATTTTTCTAAGAACACAAGATTAATCTAAAACAAAGCAGAAAAGAAGAAAAATGGAATAGCCAAACAAAAGAAGTAGTAAGATGTTAAAATTAAACCCAATCGTATCAATAATTACATTAAATGTAAATGGTCTAAACACCCCAATTAAAAGGGAGAGATGGTCAGAGGACTACTAAGAGCAAGAAGTCTATAAGAAACCAACTTTAAAATCACATGTTAAAGGGATGAAAAAAGATACCATGCAAACACTAACCATAAGAAAGCTGGAATGGCTATATCAACATCAGGCAAAGTAAACATCAGAACAGGGAATATTACCAGGGACAAAAAGAGATAGTTCATAATGATAAAGGCATTAATTTATCGAGCAGACAAAAACAATTAACACTTAATAACGGCTTCCATATATATGCCAATAAAAACTGACAAGAGGAATAAATAAGTTCACTATTACGGTTGTAAACTTGAACACTCCACTCTCAGTAGTTTAAGAACAATTAGAAAATGAGTAGGGATATACAGGACCTGGACAACACTACCAATCAACTCAAACCAAGAGAGAACACTCAACCCAATACACATTCTTTTCAAATTCACATACACACTCATGATGTGTTAGGCCATAAAACAAGTCTAAGTAAATTTTAAAAAACTAAAAACGTACACGGTATGTTCTCTAATCACAACAGAATTTTTTAAAAAACCCCAAATATTTGGAAACTAAATAACAGGCTTCTAAATAATTCATGGGTCAAAGAACAAATCACAAGAGAAATTAGAAAGTACTTTGAAATAAATAAAAATAAAAATACATCGAATTTATGGGGTGTAGCTAAAACAGCGCACAAAGGCAAATTTATAGGTCTAAATGCTTATATTGGAAATGAAAATACCAGGGAAAGTCATGGAAGCTTAACAGACATGTTCAAACTCCCTGCGGGACCGAGTTACTGGGCTGAGGGCTGGAGACCATGGTCTCAGGGGGCATCTAGCTCAACTGGCATAATATAGTTTATAAAGAAAATGTTCCACATCCTACTTTGGTGAGTAGCATCAGGATCTTAAAAGTTTGTGATATGTCTACTGATCCCACCCTATCTGGAGCAAGGGAGAATAAAGAAAATCAAAGACACAAGGGACAGATTAGTCCACAGGACTAATGGACCACAACTACCACCAGACTGAGCCCAGGACAACAAAATGGTGCCCAGCTACCACCACCAACAAACTGCTCTGACAGGGATTACAAGGGTCCTGGACAGAGCGGAAGAAAAAAGAAGCACAAAATTAAAATTCACACACACACACACACACACACACACACACAAAAAGACCAGACTTGCTGGTCTGAAAGAGACTAGAGAAACTCCATCCAAGAGTGTGGCCCCTAGACATCCTTTTAACTCAGTACTGAAGTCACTCCTGAAGTTCACCCTTCAGCCAAAGATTAGACAGGCCTACAGGGCAAATAATAACACACGTGAGAAACGTGCTTTGCGGTTCAATCATGTATACGAGACTAAATGGGCACACCAGCCCAAAAGCAAAGACAAGAAGGGAGGAAGGGGCAGGAAAACTGGACCAATGGAAACGGGAAACCCGGGGTGGAAAAGGAGAGCGTTGACACATCATGAGGCTGGCAACCAATGTCATAAAACAATTTGTGTATTAACTGTTTAATAAGAAACTAATTTGCTCTAAAGTACAATAATAATAATAAAAAAGAAATGAAGAAAAGCCTAAAATCAATCATCTAAGCCATCACTGTAAGAAACTAGAGAATGGAAAGTCAGGAAATAATAAAGAGTGGATATCAATAAATTAGACAAATAATAGAAAAAAATAAACAAGGACAGAAGTTGATCCCTTAAAGAGGATTATAAAACTAATAAGCAGGACTGGGCAAGAAAAAGTACCTATTAATAATATCAGGAATAAAATAGGGGATAAAACTACAGATATCACAAGGGAATATTCTGAATACCTTTAAGCGAATAAATTTGACAACTTAGATGACAAATTCTTTTGCAAGACGCAAATTACCAAAACTGACCCAAGAAGGAACTAGAAAATTTGGACAGTCCTATGGCTATTAAGGAAAACTTGGTGGTGTAGTGGTTAAGTGCTACGGCTCCTAACCAAAATGTCTGCAGTTTAAATCTACCAGGTGCTCCTTGGAAACTCTATGGGCCAGTTATACCGTGTCCTATAGGGTTGCTATGAGTCAGAATTGACTCGATGGCAACCGGTTTGGTTTTTTTTTTTTAACAGCTATTAAAAGGAACCCTGGTGGCACAACAGTTAAGCACTTGGCTGCTAACCAAAAGGCTGGCGGTTTAAACCCACCCAGCTGCTTTGTGGGAGAAAGACCTGGTGATCTGCTTCCATAAAGATTACAGCCAAGGAAACCCTATGAAGCAGTTCTACTCTGTTACATGGGGTTGCTATGAGTCAGAACAGACTTGAATGGCACCCAACAACAATAACACAGCCACCAAGGAAATTTAAATAATTAAAAACCTTCCCCAAAAGAAAATGTCAGGTCTAGATGGCATCACTATTGAATTCTACAAACATATAAAGAAAAAAAATGGTAGCAATCCTAAACAAACCCTTAAAAAAAAAAGAGGAGGAAACGATACACTTTATACCAAATCCAGATAAAGCCATTATAAGAAAAGAAAATCACAGAATTTCCTTCATGAACAGAGATGCAAAAATCCTTAATAAAATATTGGCAAATCAAATTCAGCAATTTGAATTGTGTCCCCCAAAATGTTATGTTAAAGTCACAAACCCTGTACCCGGACTTATTTGGAAACAGAGGTTGTTATGTTAACACGGTCATATGGGAGTCTCTTCTGAGTGGTGCTGTCAAAAAAAGAGTAAACAGACACAGACAGACAGAGGGAGGCAGAGGCATCTCTAAGCCCAGAAATGCCAAGAATGGCCAGCAGCTACTAGAAGCTAAAAGAGACAAGGATCTTCCCCTAGACGTGACAGAGAGAGAGCCTACCCCTATCGATGCCCTGAATTCAAACTTCTAGTCTTCAGAATTGAGAGAAAATAAATTTCTGTTCTTTAAAGTCATCCATTTGTGGTATTTTTTCTGATGGAACCACTAGGTAAGTAAGTAAGACAATTGCCAAGTAGATTTTATCCCAGAAATATAAAGTTGGTTTGCCATTTAAAAATCAATGTATTTCACCATATTAACAGAATAAGACAAACCAAATGATCTGTTGAAAAGTCATAAGTTTTGAGATAGGAATCTCACCCCCTCCCCCAATGGTTATTATACATATTTGATTACCATAAATTACAGGCTGATGTGATATAAAGATGTATCGGGAGCCTCAAATTGCTGAGAGACCAGGTTCAATTACACAGACAAGACTGTGGCAGTTTAATCACAGCCCTCAAAACTTTCAACACTTACACTCAGGACTGGATGTAGAAATTACATTTGAAAGGGCATGGCGAAGTGGCTAAGGGCTGGGCTGCTAACCAAAGGGTCGGGAGTTAGAATGGACCAGCTACTCCTTGGAAGTCCTATGGTGCAGTTCTACTCTGTCCTATAGGATGGCTATGAGTCGGAATCAACTCGACAGCAATGGGTTTTGTTTGGTTTTATAGGTAATGTTAGAAGCACAGACTCTGATGAAAGATTGTTAGGTTTAAGTCTCAGTCCCATCAATTACTAAGTGTGTGATCTTCAGGCAAGCTACTTGCGTCTGCCTAAATTTCTATAAAACGAGGATAAATACTGTATCTACTTCATGAGGCTGTTGTGATAATTAAAACAGTGCCTGCCACAAAGTGAGCACTATCTAAGTGCCTGCTATGATACAGTGATGACGTGCCCTCAAAATGACGGGGAAAAGAAAAAGAAGAAAGAGACAAGGACTGAAGCTAAGAATTCCCCAAGTGAACCGTAGAGTTCAAAACTATGGGGATAATAATTAAAGGCAAAAAGAAAAACCAGGGCACTAAAAACCAAAATAACCCAGTCCACTGCTGTCGAGTCAATTCTGACTCATACCGACCCTATTATTCCCTTCCCCATCAAGTCCTGATTATCCACGTTCGATCCAGGCACACAGAAACCAAATGAATCAGAGCTTATGCTGTCAATTTTCTGATAAGGAATGAGGAACTGGGATGGCTTATATTTTTTTTTCTTGGAGTTTTACATTTCTCAGTTTACTACCATATTTTAATCTAATCTTCGTCAATTCAAATAAATTTTTAAATGTTCTCTTTTGGTTCATTCAAATCTTCATCACACTTGTGGTCTTTTGAAACAGTTTTCAATCTGGAGATCTCCCAGTTATAGCCAGACCAGTTTGTAAAGAAACATTTTAATAATTTTGGAGTTGTAAAACTGTACTCAAGTTCTAATATGGTATAAAAAATGCTAACATGCAAAATTCATGACATATCAAAGCAGCCCATGTGAAAATACTACTCATTAAATTTTTCTTTCCTATGTATGTGTCAATGATTCTTTCAGCTCCAGAACTAAGCAAAACCTCTGGCGGACCCTTTCCTTGTCTAAAACTTCCTCTGGAAAAGCACTACCGTTTTAAGACCCTCTTTATACATACTTTGGACATATTACCAGGAGGGATCAGCCCCTGGAGAAGGACATCACACGTGGTAAACACAGGTCAGTGAAAAAGAGGAAGACCCTCAATGAGACAGACTGACACAGTGGCTGCGACAATGGGCTCAAGCATAACGATTGTGAGGATAGTGTAGGACCGGGCAGTGTTTTGTTCTGTTGTACAAAGGGTCGCTATGAGTTGGAACCAAATGGATGGCCCCTAACAATAAGAACAACAATACACTTTTAGGATACCTGGTGATGCAGTGGTTAAGAGCTTGGCTGCTAACCAACAGGTCAGCAGTTCAAATCCATCAGTTGCTCTCTGGAAAGCCTATGGAGCAGTTCTACCCTGCCCTACAGGGTCACTATAAGTTGGCATCAACTCGATGGCAATTTTTTTTTTTTTTAAAATATACTTTCATGTTGAGACAGAAATTAACTATGAAGACACAGTAGTTAAAATCTGTTAGAAAGAATCAGACTACTCATCTCCATTTAGGGTCTACTTAACCATGCAGTCTTCTAGGTGCTATTTCATGGATCAGAGAAGGCCCACTTTGTTTCCTTGGTTTCATTTCCAAGCTTCCATATGTCAATATTCCCTCCTATAGCCCAAAATTAACACTGAAAGCTAGAAATTTGCTACATAATTCTTAAGACTTATGAATGTGAAGCAAGGGCTTCCCTCCTTACAGCAAGGCATCTTAAGCAGTATGTCAAAAATATACTCATACAAAATCAAATATCTTCTTGTAGTTAATATTCTCTTATCTGTAAGAAAATATAAGACTATTCATTACTGTGCAGAAAGAATGAACATGCCACAGAGAAAGACTATAAAGGAAAGCAATGTACTTGGGTTCTTTAGACTTTTAAGTTCTTAAACCTAGGTTTTACATACGGTCTACAACATACTAGCTTTGCAAACTTATCCTCTTTAAGCTTAAGGTTCTACAAAACAAAGGAGTGTGACCTCAAAGATCCTTTCCAGTTTTCTTTATACTTAAAAATGATGAGAGTCTCAAAATGAAGATGTAGGTATAAAAAGTTACTGAAGACTTCATTTTGAGAGAGAAGAAAATTTAGTACCACCTGCTTTTATGGGATTCAGTAGTCTAGCAATAGCTTTCTTTCTTATCAGCTGGTATAAGTACAGCTGATAAAAAGGGAATTTAATGTGTTTAAAGAATAAATTCACTTTCATATCAGTATATTAGAAACAAGAATGAGAAATAAATACTTTTTCTTAAAATAAAAAATAAATTTAAAACAGGGCAGGCAACCATCTGTTAAAGAACGCTCTGATAAAGACAAAGTCGTTTATATTTCAAAATTCAAGTAGCTTTTAACAAGCTAGTAGTAAGCCGTGGCACATAAAAAAAAAATCCCCATGTTACCAAACCCCCCAAAAAACCAACCCATTGCCATCAAGTCGAATTCTAACTCATGGCAACCCTACGCTGCTGATAGCTTTAAACATTTTTCACATTAAAGCCCAATTCTTCCTTAGTCAGCATGCCCCAATTGCACAAACATTATCTCTAGTCAACACTAAAAGTGCTGTCATTTTCATCCAATTACATTCAAATCTTCCCTTCACTCTATACAAATACTTTTAAACTCTGTATTTTTACTCTCTTTACAGCTCCTGGAAGCCCTGGTGGTGTAGTGGTTAAGAGCTAAGGCTGCTAATCAGAGGTTGGCAGTTCGAATTCACCAGGCACTCCTTGGAAACCCTATGGGGCAGTTCTACTCTGTCCTATAGGGTTGCCATGAGTTAGAATCAACTCAGTGGCAATGGGTTTCCTATTTTAATTATGCTTCTTGTCCTAAGATACAGACACATGAATTCTCCCACAGTTGGTCAAGCCTAAATAAAATTACCATGCAGAGCCAGATTTCTGCAATAGGGGGTTAAAGGCTTATTCGCTAAGCACATGCTGGATTACTAATAATGCATTCTAATGTCATTTACCCCATAAGAACCCTGGATTAAGAGCTGCCATGCTGCATCAGATCAGTAGCCTACTTAGGGTTCTTTCTGGTGTCCCTAAAAGAGATTAAGCTGCTTTATCCTAACAGCACATTTTAAAATAAAGCCCCACACATTATCATCTGTGACATTATCTTTAAAGGTTAAGACAGGTACACTGCGCATTGCGGAATTCTCAGAAAGACTCCTGAAAGGATTCTATTTTGTCCAATCTTTAAAACACACAGGCTAACACAACCACAAGAATAGGGCTGTATGTTCTCCAAATGAGATAATTTATGTAAATGTGTTCTATAAACAGCAATGCATGATATACATTTAAGAAACTCTATCATCATTTTTGTCATAAACAACCTTGCTTTATCTACCAAAGGTGCTAAACATGTCAAGACAAAGGTTTCTTAGAAGAAATTAACTTTCTTTGCTATATCTTTTAGTATTTTCTTTCTTTCAGCCCATTAGTGGATATTCTCAATTCTTCCTAGTCTTTTATGTATCTTGTAATTATTTTTGCCTTTTTCTCCCAGAGTAGCAACAAATTTCCAAATTTCTCCAGCTTTCCTTTATCTCACATTAACTTTACTTCTGTACCAAATGAAAAAGGAATGTGAAAATCAAAGATTGTGCATCCTGGGTGCTAATTATACACAGTATGCCACAAAGGTAAAAAGTAGCAAAACAAAACTGTAACAGCCTAAGCCATGCCTTACCTTCAGGCTCACTCTCCGACCCTGATAGGCTACCATAGCTGTTCATTAGTGAGCACAGAGCTGGGGTCACTTCCTTGGGTATAACAGTACTGAGTGGTTTGTCTTCCTTATCAGACTCTGCAATAGATCAGAAAAACATCTAAGATGAAAGCAGTGTAACCAAAATGATCTATTACCATAAAAAGAAAGCTGACAGCCCCGACCCCACTTGTTACTTAGTGAAAAGAAAGTAATTTCTGCCCATTTCCTTAACGGTCCCAAAAAACTAATTCCAGGAGACCTAAAAAATTTACCCTTGGTCTAAATCTTCAAGATCAGAGAAACTATTGCCCCAAGAGGAGAGCAGGCAAATGGAAGCTATACACAGCTCAGTTACTTATCATGCTTCACAGGTTATGGAACCTGGGCCTTCTCTTAATTAACTTAATTACACAGTCTTTGCTACTCATTTACATGTAGCACGAAGGTCAGAAACTTACTTAACCTCATGGGATTAGGGTCACTGACTCTGAATAGACTTAACGATAAATATAAAAACCTCCAAACTTTTTGTTGTTTTTTTTTTTTTTTATAGATTTTTTTAGGCTTAGTCAAAGAGTTATACTGAAATGAGTCTGCTCAGCATTTTTATTATTGAGAACTTCTCAGAGCTTAAGTAAACAAGCCAAGCATGAGAATTTAGCAGGTAGTATTAAAGGGCCTGCCAAAGGTAAAGTGTCTGATCAGAGCCTAGCACGCCTCGCTGTAGCCCCAGGACACCACCAATTACATTTATTTTTGGCAGCTCTAAAAATGTATTAAATCTATCTAGACAACCAGTAAAACTGCCTGACTGAAGAATGAGAACAATAAGTAACTTGTCTATCATAATGAACCAACTCAACCCACAACCAATATGAAATGTTTCAAGACTAAGCACTTAATGCTCACCAAGTCAGTCTAGGGGAAACCAAAACACATCAGTGGAAAATCGCAGTATATTTTTATGTGAATGCTGAATTACTGCCTTCTGGTGGATAAAGTGGAAACCCTGGCGGCATAGTGGTTAAGAGCTATCTATGGCTGCTAACCAAAAGGCCAGCAGTTCGAATCCACCAGGTGCTCCTTGGAAACTTTATGGGAAAGTTCTACTCTGTCCTATAGGGTTGCTCTGAGTTGGAATCGACAGAGGCAGGTTTGGTTTTATAGTTATCTTACCTGAAGTAAAAGTTACTCAGATTTTCTGAAGCTTGGTTTCATTCTTGTAATTAATAGTGAAAATGGTATCTCATAAAGATTAAATGAGATCATGTTTCTAAAGAGCATGATATTCAGCTGTTACTTTACTTTTTGGTGTCATTCTCTTTGGGTCTTGGAAGGAATACAACAGTTTGGCCTATGATCATTCTAACAGTGGGATGAATAATCTACATACTAATTTTATGGAAGATTCCTCTTCAAGGAGTGGCTGGTGGATTCGAACTGCCAACCTTTTGATGAGCAGCCATACCTTTTAATCACTGTGCCGCCAGAGCTCTGATTATAAAACAGGGGGGTCCAAATTTAAATCCTGGTATTATTCCATCATCCAATTCTTAAACAGTGGACTACAATGCCTCCTACATACATAAAGTTCTCCTACTAAAATGATGCCACCCTATCAAAATGTCTCCACGGTCAATGCTAATATGCAAATAACATCTTCCTCCAGCTATAGCTCCGCTTCTGTTCCCTTTTACTGCAAAACTGGAAACAGCTATCTCTGCTGTCCGCACCACTTCAGAATTTACTTCAGTTTTTCAGACCCATCACACCAGTAAAACTTTTTTTCCCAGGTTCACTTGAGTTTTCCATGTTGCCAAATCTGGAGATCATTTCTTGGTCCTCATCTTACTTAGTAACAGCATCTGGCAGCAATCATGTTCTACTTTTTGAAACAATTTCTTCACTTGGCTTCCAGAACCCCTTCACTTGGCTCTCCTTCTGCAGTCTTCCTATTGAATTCTCACTGACCAACTTCCAAAATGCTGGTGTGCCCCAGGGTCCAATTCTCAGAGACATCTTCTTGTTATACCTTCCCTTTCCTAGACGATCTCGTGTCATCTCAAATATTAGAATACTGTCTATATGCTGATGAATCACAAATTTTCATCTTCAGCCTTCAGTCTTCCCCTCAACTTCATAATACTCTACCCCACTGCCTGTTCAACATGTCTACTCAGATGCTAAACAGGCATTGCAAACACGTCATGTTCAAAAACAAACACTTGACTTCTACTCCAAACATGCCCTCCAGTATTTTCTATCTCAATCAGTGGCAACTCTTTCTTCCTAATGGTTAGGCAAAAAACATAGCAATCCTTGACTCTTCTCTTCCTCTCACATATTCAACCTATAAACAAATGCTGTCAGGGCTATTTTGAAAATATATCTAGAATGGTATTACTTCTCATTACTCCCACTAGGAAAACCCTAGTATAATCCACCGACATCTCTTGCCTGGACAATTCCAAGAGCCTTCTAAAAGGTCTCCCTAATATGACCCTATCCACCCCTCCCTACTACCTAATCTCAACCTAAACACGTAAATCAGATCACTTCAGCACTGTGCTCAACCTCAGAGTAAAATGCCAAGCACTTTCCTGACCTACAAGGCCGTTTCTGATCTGGCCCTCTGTTTATCTCATCTAAAATCCTACCACTTCTTTCTTGCTCACTCCATTACATCTCTGCTGTTTCCTGAATACATGTTTGCACCTGCTACTCCTTTTACCTGGAAGGCTGTCCCCTTGGGCATCAGCTCCCTCACTTCATTCCAATTTCTGCTTAAATGTCACCTTATCAGAAAGGCCTTCACTGATCACCCTATATAAAGTAGCACACCCCTTTCTCTGACCTTCATTCTCTACTCCTTTACCCAGCTTTACTCGTCTCCATTACACTTATATCAACCCAACATACTATGCATTTGTGTACCGTTTATCTCCCCCAATCAGAATGTAAGCTACAGGAGAGAAGAGGGTTTGCTTTGTTCATTGCTGCATCCTCAGAGCCTAGAACATCACTTAGCACATCATACCCACATATCTGAAGAACAAAATGTTGCATGAATGAGTAAAGACAAGTTCAAAGAGGTTAACTGACACAGAGTCACTGAGCAAGTAAGAGAAAGAATCAGGATGGAAACCTAATTCTGTCTGGATCTAAAGGTCGTTCTTTCTCTTTTAAAAATGATTCCATTTCTACTAAAAAGTCATATATATGCATGTAAGAAAGTACTGAAAAGATATATATACCATAATATGAGCAGTGGCTGTCTCTGTAAATTAAGAAAATAGGTTGTTTTTTATTTTATGCTTTTCAGTTTTCCTTCACATTTTCTGTATTGCTTTTATAATCAGAAAATATTAGGGGGAAGAAAACAAACAAACAAAAATGTAGGGAAATAAATCCTGGAGGACACTGCTCCTCACAACTCAAAACTCGAACGGTGAGGCTTTAACAGGCTTACATGTTGGCCCTTTTCCTCTTGCTTTTTTTAAACTTTATATTTTGAACTAATTTTAGACTTGCAGAAGTGTTACAAAAATAGTACAAAGAATTTACATTTACCCTTCACCTAGCTCCCCCTAATGTCAAACTCTTATAATCATGGTGCATTTATCACAACTAAGCAACTAACACTGCCGTATGCACACCTATGTTCATCACAGCACTACTCACAATAGCAAAAAGATGGAAACCACCAAAGTGCCCCTCAACAGAAGAATGAGTAACGAAAACGTGGTACATATATAAAACGGACTACTACTCAGCAATAAGGAAAAACGAGTTCCCACAACATCGTGGAACACGGATGAACCTGGAAGACATTATGTTGAGTGAAATAACCAAAAAAAAAAAAAAAAAAACCAGTAGCCATCGAGTTGATTCTGACTCATCGAAATAAGTCAATCACAAAAAAACAAATACTGTACGTTCTCACTTTTATGAAATGACATAAAAAAGTAAATATACAGAAACTAATGTTCATTGTGGTTACCAGGGAGCAGAATGTAGGTGGAGCAAGAGGGGTTCACTCTCTACAATAGTCAACACTTGTTACTTTTGGTAACGGGAAAGGTAATGAGGGTGAAGAGTACACAGCTTGATGAAGGTAAACAACATCAATAAAAAATACACAAGAAAAAAAAGGATCTGTTGGTAACTGCTATGGCATATATAATTTTGAAACAACAGCAAAAACAACCAAAAAAATATATGCGCAGGTATATATGTTTGTGTGCAGGCATATATGAGTATAAAGGAACCCTGGTGGTACAGCGGTTAAGTGTTCACCTGTTAACTGAAAGGTTGGTGGTTCAAACCCACCAGCCGCTCCATGGCAGAAAGATGTGACAGTCTGCTTCTGTAAAGATTATAGCCTTGGAAATCTTATGGGGCAGTTTTTCTCTGTCCTGTATGGTTGCTATGATTTGGCATCAACTTGACGGCAACTGGATGGTAGCACAACAGTTAAGCACTTGGCTGCTAACTGAAAGGCTGGCTGTTCGAACCCACTCAGAGGTTCTGTGGGAGAAAGATCTAGTGATCTGCTCCCATAAAGATTACAGCCTAGAAAACCCCATAGGGCAGTTCTACTTTGTCACATGGGGTTACTATAAGTCAAAAATCGCCTCGACGGCACTCAACAACAACATGGGTTTTGGAGAAGAATGCTACAGAGATGTGCCCTTCCCATCACATCATATCAGGGTGTCCATGAAATCAACATGACTTATTGCTAATGTTAACCTTGATCACGTGGGGTCTGCCTGGCTTCTCCACTACAGAGTTACTATCTTTCTCTTGCATCATTCCATTCCTTGAAATTAGGCCAGCCCAAACTCAAAAGGAGGGGAAGTAAGCTCTACCTTCTGTAGGAAGGGATATTAAAGAATTTTGGACATATGTTAAAACCACTACCCATAAACCCATTGCTGCCGAGTCAATTTTAACTCATAGCGACCCTACAGAACACAGTAGAACTGCTCTGTAAGGTTCCGAGGAGCACCTGGTGGCCTCGAACTGCTGAGCTTTTGGTCAGCAGCTGTAGCTCTTAACCACTACGCCACCAGGGTTTCCAAAACCACTACAGTTATTAATAAATATTTTGAAGTGATGCAAATGTCCTGTTTTACCCTAAAGTTTTGCCACTAATTTTAGCATTCATCAGCAAATCAGTGGATTTCGCCTGAAATAATGCAATGTTCTAGCAGTGATTTGCTATTTCCTTCATTTCTTCCACATTTATTCCTTGGAATTTTTCTGTAAGATTTGTCCTCCCTCAGATTTATTCATTCTTTTATATAAGTATAAATCAAAACCAAACCAGTTGCTCTAAAGTCGATTCCGACTTACATCAACTCTGTAGGACAGAGTCATGCTGCCCCACAGGCTCTCCAAGGAGCAGCTGGTGGATTCACATTGCCGACCTTTTGGTTAGCAGCTGAGCTCTTAACCACTGTGTCACCACGGCTCTGTATCAGTAGAGACTCATAAATATTTATTTTGTTCTTTGGTTATAATTTATTATTCTTTATTTTGTTGCTCAAATTGTTCCAGCTTTGGCCATTGGTAGCTCTTTCAAGTTGGCCCCTATCAGAAGGATAATGTTCATGTATTTATGTTTTTTAGCATTTTCTTACTTTCTGGCACTATATGATGCTCTAGGCTCACCTTTTATTTTCCCACCCAGTCCTGG
This sequence comes from Loxodonta africana, assembly GCF_030014295.1. Classification (NCBI taxonomy): domain Eukaryota; kingdom Metazoa; phylum Chordata; class Mammalia; order Proboscidea; family Elephantidae; genus Loxodonta; species Loxodonta africana. Next base: position 64,359,241 of record NC_087358.1, read on the forward strand.
AATCAGCCATTTCTTCCAGAGGCCATAGTGCCTTTTATTGGAGAATGGTATTTAGAAACCAAGATCTGGGCACTAGATGTGCTCATTGTTTGGGGTGTCACAAAGCTCGTTTTTAAAATCACTACACTAGACTGAAAGAGCCCTGGTGGCACAGTGGTTAAACACTTGGTTGCTAACTGAAAGGTCGGCGATTCGAGCCCATCAGTCACTCCACGGGAGAAAGGTGTAGCAGTCTGCACCCATAAAGATTTAGGGAAGCCCTGGTGGTTCAGTGGTTAAGCGCTCAGCTATTAACCAAAAGGTTGGCGGTTCAAACAACCAGCTGCTCTGTAGGAGAAAGATGTGGCAGTCTGCTTCTGTAAAGATTACAGCCTTGGAAACCCTATGGGCCTGTCCTATTGGGCTGCTATGAGCTGAAACTGACTTGACGACAATGGGTATACTAGACTGCCTCCCCAAAAGGTGTAGTTGGGAGCTCACACAATGAACAACTCTTCCTTCCCTACCACATGTAATAACAATTTAAAGAGGGGTATCTTCCTTTTGGCACTGTCAAAACGTCCTCTTCAGTGACTTTTCATCTCAAGAGAGAGCTGTTCTCAAAGGCACTGGATCTATCCAGCAGTTCTAACACAGGCATTTGTAGCAGCTATCCTGGAAAGACTATGTATGCTAAAGGCACTGCACTGGCTGACAAAATAACACTCAGGAAATTTTACTTTTTTTTAAAATAAAAGCAGCTAAACCATCTCTCTATACTAAAAATGCCAGTATAAAAATAGCAGCAATGAAGATGGTAAAACCAATCTTAAAATGATTATATAAATGAGTATAAAACATCAGCCCAAATAACTCCTCTTACTGTTAAAACATTGTTGACGCTGTCCCAGGGTAACTCTCAACCTCTCTGGTACATGCCCACCAAGTTCCCCAAAACAAAAAAATACAATATTCTAAAAATTATCACTAGATTGTGAGTTTCCTGAAGGCAGGGACAGGCTGTGTATCTACTCTGAATTCCCAACACTTCTCTGAATTATAGTGCTGGGGGAGGAAAATACAAAACCTCAATAAATTACTACTGAAATGAAAATAGCAAAACAAAAACAAAAACACCGTCTGAATGTCTTGTCCAACTCTAGTCACCAGTGGTAAAAGCCTTCCATGGGCTTCTTTCTATAACTTATCTTTAGTTTCCCTGAAACCCCCAGCATAACTATATCTAAATTACATCAAATGACTAACAGACTGAATTCTTTTTGTTTTGTGCGTGCTGAGACACCTCAGTCACAGATGTTCAAAGCCACATTACTGACCAGCCTAGAGCATCATATAATGCAAGAAAGTAAGCAGCTAGAAAGTTGCTTTCTTGCTAGCTCACACTCGTTTAAGACTACAACCTAGGAAAGCCGTAATACATGTTGTATATTTATTTAAACAAAAGCAACAAAATATACTGGGTCCTAACTAATGAGATATCAAAGAGAGATGTGGGTCAGGGGAGATTTAAGTAGGTAACAGGTTAGCAGAATATATATACAAGGAAATAGAAAACAGGACCAGTACGGCAATCTACAAGTCATACTCAAACTGATAAACTGGAAGACTCTAAATTACAGGCTTCTCCTTTGAAACAGCATCAATTCCCAGTTCAACTCACCTGCACGATCATCAAGAGTGCACAAACCACAAACTATAATAAGGAATGTGATCAAGCAAGCATGATCCAAAGTTATAAAGATTCTCCAGAACAGCTGTCTTGTCTAAAATGTGAGTGCTGATGTCTGGGTTATAATCTGTTCCGAGCCAGGAAAAAGCAAAAAATAGAAATAACTGGGAGATTTCCACTCTTAAAATGAATTTAATGCTGACAATTGTTAACTGCCAAGTGAAAGCAGAGGGCAAGTCATCACGGCACTGCCCCACTACTGACCAGTATTTTGATACCAATAATAAGCAAAATAACTCCATCTTAAAGTCACTGACTCTGGCCCACGGTGAGGGAAGCTGCTTCAAATAAGCAGGAGACTGATATGCTGGGGAGTAGAGCTGCTGGGAATATTTGTGGGTGTATGAAAAATGGCACATATGTTTTCTGTACCTATATTTTGAGTAAAAAGGTGAAGAAACAATGCTTTAAAACACTGACTTGGAAAAGTCAAAGTCCAGTGAAAATCTTCGGAAAGGATAACGTGAATTTAAATAGCTTTCCTCTGAAATTAAGATACCATAATTTGATCACTGATTGGTATTTTGATTTCCTTGGAAAGCAATACTATAAAAATTTCCTTTATAAATTTATAGCTTACAAGTATGATTTTTTTTATTCAAGACCTATGCTACCGTTTTGACCCTGACTACCGGTAAGGGTTTAAACATTTAAACCAAAACAAAATTATTTGAGATCTCTCATTCAGTTGCTTCTGGGAATCTGACTGAATGCTTTCCACCAACGAGGATGAAAGACATCTACTACTGTTTCTCATGTCTTAAGTGTCTGTTGAGCTGTAGATACAGACACATATTGAAGCAAGATATAATTATCTTCTATTTGGTGTTTCACTCAATTGACACAGATACTAAAAATATTTCTTGAACAGGAGAAGACAGAATTAACCATGTACCAAAGCTAATTTAACAAAAAGAAAACAATAAAGACCACCCAACATTACAATGTCCTTCAAGTGTTCATTTACAGAACTGCATAAAGAACCATATAATCTTTAAACTAACTATTTACAGAGATTATAACAGTAGTTTCTACATATGAGTTTCAAGTATTTTAATGAAATGGAAGTTTATATTTGGGTGTAGAAGGAATTTTATCACCATGGTCACATATTGTAAATCTCAACAAGTATGTGGGCTCCCTCTAAAATTTCTTGGGAGAAAAAAACCAGTGTCTAACAGTAAAACTTGGCACTGACCCAAAATGTCATTTGCCTTTTCCTTGCCATATGCAAGGATAAGTAGCGGCCTTTTCTAAACCCTCTCCCACATCTCAACTATCCGAGGCTTTACATTTAGAGAAAGTACAAGTCGGAACTGACTTAGCAGCAATGGGTTTTGTTTTGGGGTTTTTTGGTAGGGATCTGTGGAGTCACACTCCTAAATTTAAATTCTGGCTCTGTCACTAACTAGCAGTATGATCCAGGTTTATTTCATCTCTGTGTTCCTCATTTCTAAAATGGGAATAGCAATAGTACTTACGAAAGGTTAGGAGAAAAAGAGGTCATATATCTATAAATCACTTGCTGTTGTCGTGTGCTACTGAATAGACTCTGAGTAAAAGTGCCCCACTGTGTTTTCTAGGCTGTAATCTTTACGGGAGCAGATCGCCAGGTGCTTTCTCCTGAGGAGCCACTGGGTGGGTTCGAACTGCCAACCTTTCGGTTAGTAGCCAAGTACGTAACCATTGTGGCACCAGGGCTCCTTATAAAGCATTTAGAGCACAGTAAGTACTGTATTTAATAAGCGTTAGTTGGTATTAAGATTATTTGTATTATTATTCCTACTAAATTTTATCTTATTATACTTAGTCCAACATTCCCTTATGCCAAGATCCTTTCCCATCTGAATTTGATCAATGAATTATTCCACACTCTCCCAACCCATTTCTTGCCATCCAGAAATTCAATAACTTGCCACGTGATTATTCCAGAAGCCACTGTCATTGAAGCTGAACGGAGCCTACTGACAAGCCCTAGAGACCTCGCTATGGTATATCATTAACATCTTTGGTTACTCCTTTGCAGGAGGAAGCACATACGATTGGCTTAAGTCTCCCAGTGTTACTGGAGGGAAAGGTGGTGCCAATATTTATACACGTTTTCATGTTTCAAGACAGGAAATCAAGCCTCAGAAGCTGAATGACATCCATATGTAACAGCATTTGGTGCTTCAACTTTCCAATTTATAAACAAGAGTAAACATCCCTGTAAGTTCTAGCAATGAAGTTTATTGAAGTATAAAATATAAACATATATATAGTCTACACTCTCAGGAAGAACAGAATTACTCAAATACAATGAATTAATATTATTTTCTCAAAGAGACTGTGCTCAGTAGAATAAATAAGACTGGCTTCCATTGGAACTACTGCTTTGTAAGTGGGGGAAAAACCCCCACATAATTGGGCAAATTTGAATCTACAGTATCACTACATTTAAAACAATTATAAGGAAATTCCCAAGATTGCTTCGCACTATGAAAGTTACTCAATAAATATAATCTTTATCCTATACTCTGCCTGCCCCCACGTACCCACCCCCTAGACTCAGAAAAGACGTGCTGAAATTAGGTTTCCAACAAAACATTCCTATTAAAAACAAAAATATCATTCTACCTTTATGTGCAGGTAGTCCCTGACTTACGACATATTCAAGTGATGACGAACTGCACTTAAGACCATCCATTTTTTGCTTTCATACATCTTATTGTTAGTAACATGTACCACTTACTATGTTGCAGTGCATAGCTTGGTGATGTTATCATTCTCAGGTGTTCACGCGTAGATTTTATGACTTACACTTCAAAACAGTGCTGTACAGATTTAGTTTTTCTAAACCAAATCAGGGACTCCAGCTGCTTGAAGACATGGACCTGCTGACTCCTTAAAGTCAATATGCAGACTTGGGAAGCAGTGAGATGTTATACCAAAATATACAAGGAAAAAAAGGAAAAGGACCATACAGATACAACTCTCACTAGTTTTCTGACTAGAAATGCCATCCACATTCCCAGGGATAATCCAGATGATCCAGAACTTTCCACAAGTGGAGTTATTATCGCAACTGACAAAACGCCAGTGTCGTCCAACTCTTCTTCATCATCAGAATAAATTTTTAAGATTTGTGTATTTTCTTATGAATGTATGTTTGTATTAAAATGTATCTGTAAATTTATATGTAATGTTTCCAACCCCCAAAGACAAAGGTCAGATCTGTAGATACTGATAATAAAAGGCAGTAACAATGAAAACAAAACAAAACAAAAAAAAAACAAAGAGGTATTCAACTTATATCAGAATTGACTCACAACAGAGTCGTCTGAATGGTGCCCCATCACAAGTCAGAGACTAGCTGTATTTGCCATTAAACTTTCTACAAACAGTACTGTGAATAATCAACTTTGGCATTATTTTCCACACACTCGTGAGTTATTTTTCTATTTAGCTTACCAGAATCATTGTCTGCCAAAACACCAAGGGGATCTGCATTTGCTGCAGGTAGACCTTCAGGCTTCGACTCACGTGAAGAACTGCCTGATCCAATGGTTGCTCCATGTCCGCCCCTGTCATTTTTCCATCTGTGATGTGTGCCGGGACTTTTGATCTCTGCCATCTGTGAATGTCTGGACATCCCCTTCATCTTTCTAGAATAAGAAAAACACAGTTCTTAACATAAAAGACACTGCCCTTTCAAGAAAATTTGAAAAAGAAACCAGCTGTCAAATGAATCACCAGTGGCCTAGTACCTTAGCTTTAAAAGCAAAACCAAACCCACTGCTGTCGAGTCATTTCCGACTCATAAGGACCACACAGGACAGAGTAGAACTGCCCCATAGAGTTTCCATTGCTGTGATATTTATGGAAGCAGACTGGTACATCTTTCTTCCATGGAGCAGCTTGTGGGTTCGAACGACTGACCTTTTGACTAGCAGCCAAGCGCTTAACCACTATACCACCAGGGCTCCCAGGATAAAGTAAATCCAGTGGTTTCCAAACAGAGAACTCTACGGTAGAACCTTGAAAGGATAACACACCACAACATACCATACATTATCAATTCTAAGATACACATTTCCCCCCGTAGGATACTGGGCTATGTTGTACAATCAATGGCAGGTTAATCTAACCGGCAGCATGCTTTCGTTATACATAAAATAAAGGAGTTTCTTAGAGTTTACAAAATACATTAACTCTTGTCTACTCGTTTTTAGGAGCCTTACAGGGTGTGTAGCATTTACAAATATACTGCCTTGTTTGACTGTACTGATAACCTTTTGAAATAGACCCAAACAGATACCATTCTCTTCATTTTGGAGGAGGACAAACCTAGACCTCACACAGTAACAGCTCAAATGATGTGTCCTTTCAACCATTACAACTACTTCTCTTAGAAATAAGACATGTACTTACATAAACATCTAATCTAAACTAGGTATAGGAAAAAAAGAAAGACCATTAAAAAAAAGTTCATTATATGCACCCTCAGTAAACAATAATACAAGGTGTCCTTTGGTGGAGCACAGATTTCACAAAGATACACAGCTTTTCTAATTTGCTATTTATCAGGTGTTATGAACTGAACTGTGTGTCCCCAAAATATGTGTTATTAATCGTAACCCTTATACCTAGGGTTATAATCTTATTTTGGAATGGGTTTTCTTTATGTTAATAAGGCAGTATTAGTATGTGTTTTAGGCCAAATCCTTTTTGAGATATAAAAAGAGCAGATTAGGCACACAAGAAGCAAGCAGAGATAGAGGAAGGTAGGTGTCACACCACATAAAGACTGCCAACTAACCAAGGAACAAGGACCTTCCCCCAGAGCCAACAGAAAGAGAGACTCCCCCTAGAGCCAATGCCTTAAACTTGGACGTCTAGCTTCCTAAACTGTGAGAAAATAAATTTGTTTGTTAAAGCCATCCACTTGTGGTATTTCTATTATGAGAACACTCGAGAACTAAGATATCAGGCAAAATACATTTTTTCATTAATAATGGGGGCTGCAGTTAGGAGTATAAAGTTTAGAGATCTGGGTTCAAATCCAAATTCTGCCACTTACTATCTACCCCAGGAGCCCTGGTGATGCAGCAGTTAAGAGCGCATCTGCTAACCAAAAGGTTGGCAGTTTGAATCTACCAGCTGCTCCTTGGAAACCCTATGGGCAGTTCTACTGTTTGAATTGACTCAATGACAACAGGTTTGGTTTGGTTTTATCTGTACCCCTTGGACAATATCTTAGCCTATTTCCTCCTTCATCTGTAGAATGGGAATCACTGAAATACAGAGAGAAGTAAATAAAATAATATACATAAAGTGTTTTGCACTTAGAGCAAGATTAATACTGGTACACTGAGCCCCCAATAAATGGCAGTTGTTATAATAATAACATTTTCTAAATAACTTACCAATTCAACATATTCAGTTACCATCTCTGTAATCCAGAGGTTCTTAATCCTTTTTTGGGGTAACCATGACCCTTGGAAAATCTCATTCCAAAGTATCATATATATACTCCAAATTTTGCAGAAGAACGTGGATCAATCTCTAATGCCCATCCATAGGTGTCAGGCTAAGAACTCAACATTGCCATAGCAGGACACTGGGAGACACGACTTTCCTTGGCTTTCCACTCACAGGTGTCTCCCCCGTGTCCTGCTCCTCCTGTATCTGACCATGGCTGGCTTTTGAACGATCTTTAAGGCATTCACTAATGAGTTAGGATGATCCTCAGCTGATGAGATCAATAAAACCTCACTGAGGAAGTGGTATCTGGTATTACACTCCACCCCGTCTTTGAGGGAGTCGTTCTGTTACACCACTGTCTGACAATCAGTTGAAAGGAAAAAGTTTATTTAATCAACATTTTAAATATTTACAAAAAGTATAAGTAAAAACCATAGATGTTTATAAACTGGGGAGATTAAAAAATAATTATAACTAAAAAACTAATAGAGAAAAAAATAGAATTTTTTCAATGCACGACAAATCTAAAAGAAGGCAAGAAAGGAAACAGAACAAATGGGACAAATAAAACAAAGAGGATGTTGGATGACTAAAACCTAAGTATAATACTAATTACATTAAATATAAATGAACTAAACACTAGTTAAGAAAAGATATTTAGCCTGGGTTGTAAAAAAATGACCAAATTATACACACTATAAAAAATGTACTTTAAATGTACAAACACAAAAATTTTAAGAGTAAAAGGCTGGAAAACAATACACCATGCAAACACTAACCAAAAGTAATCTGGGATAACAATACAATATAAGCCAGAGTAGACACCACAGCAAGAGGTATTATACCAGAGATAAGGAGGTTTCATAACGTCAAAAGGGTCAATGCAACAAGACAGAACACTTCTACATCTGCACGTACCTAACACTGTACCTTCAAAATATCTAAAGCGAAAGCTGACTATCTCAAGGAGAACGAGATAAATTCACAGGTGAAGATTTTTAACACGCCTCTCTCAGTAATTACTAGAACAAGCGAAGAAAATAATTTGTAAAATTACCTAAGATTAAAACACAGCTAACTAATCTAATATAAAATAGTACTACACCCAATGACTAAAGAATAGACATTTTACCAGAAAGATCATAAAACAAGTATCCTACACATCCGTAAAGAATGAAGAAGTTTATGACATATTAATGAGACAATCTCCAAGTACAGCATTCAGCTAAAAAAGCATAGTGCAGAAATAGTGTTTCAAAAAAGGAAAAAAAAAAAGGCTGTTCTCTCTGCACTATATACACATACCCCGGAAGGATAAAATGGGTTGCCTCTGAAGAAGAGACCTGTTTAGCTAAGAGACAATGATAGAAAGGACTTTGTTTTTACTACATACCTTTTGAAAACCATATGAATACAGGTGTTACTTATTTAAAATAGAGTCAACAGGAAAAAACAAGTGAAAAAGTTGCAGAGGCAAAGATTTCAGAATTGGAGTGTAGAGATCTTAATATTTTAGTGTATGCTCTTTTCTATTATTTAGACGTATACTGGTTAAAGTCAGCATCACGAAAATGTAAGCAACTTTAAAGGACTCACCCATACTGTGTTGTTGTTAACACTGCGCCTCTCTTCTCCTTTTCCAGCTTTAACTTTTTCTTTCTTTCAATATTGGCCAGAGTTGGGTAGTTTCTATGAAATAACAAACGTTATTTACAAAAAGGCTTTTAGAGTTACAATGTACTAGTTAAACAATCAAGAACTGCTATATCTGTCAATTTTTGTTTAACAACTCATATGTGGCCTTGGGAGTTCAGCGGAAAATTCTCGCCTTCCCGGCGAGAGACCGTTCCTGGTCAACGCACCTCATGTGCAGGCTGGAGTGCTGCCATGATGCTGAACAGGTGTCAGCAGAGCTTCCAGACTATGAGGGACTAGGAGGAAAGCCCTGGTGACCTGCTTCCAGAAATCAGCCAGTGAAAACCCTGTGGATCTTAATGGTCTGATCCACAATCCATAAAGGGGATGGTGCAGGACTGGGCGTCATTTCATCTCATTGTACGTGAGCTTGCCACAAGTCAGGAGGGCGACTGGACAGCAGCAAGTAACAACAACTAATACACTAAATCATGATAAAACTTTAATTCCTTCTAGAATTTTATTTAAAGGAGAAAAACATAGACTGTAACAATGCTACTGGAAGCACAGACCAGCTGCACAGCACAAACCTTGTTACAGTCAACAACTAAGTACGGAGCTTACGCTAGAATTTAAACTAAATATATCACTAATCACACTTTAGTTCAAGTTATCATTATTTTGGTAGCAAGACTTTCTCAATGAAGGAAGCAATGTTATTTACTTTCTGGCACAAGCTCCTTATCTCATTACAGAGTAGGCCTTGGAGTAGCACTGGATTAGAAAATGCTATCCATGTATCACTTTCACTTTTTAATACATAAATCATCTAAAAAAGTATGCTAAAAGGTAGCAGGGGAGTTAAACTAGAAACATACGTCAGCTTCTCTTACATCCCAGGAAAAAATAAACTCCAAAAATGATTCATAGATACCTTGTATCTCTGGTAAAGGAAAAACAAAAAAACCCATGAGATTAATCTCACTTTGTTCTACCATAGGTAAAAACTGGAAGACTGACAAAGTATTTGATGCAATTTCTTGATTTTAGCAAGGCAGTTGATTTCATCACAATTTATCTCTTTGGTGTGTGCCCATAAATACTGTATGAAAAAAACCTAAGTCTATTCAGTTACTTATGCAAACACACTCGAGGTACTTTCGAAGTTACGAAGATGAGGAAGAGACAGTTCTCAAAGAATAATCAACCAGGAAGGATGTAAGAAAAGCACACGAATAGATTTAACACAGGGCAAAATGCAGTGAGTGCCTAAAAATGTATAAAGATCGAGGTGACGATGGGGTAAGATCATATCTGGCTGGAGAAATCCAGAAAAAAGGGAACATTAAGGAAACTGATCTTAGAAAGTGGGTATGGTGTTAACAGAAATCAGACGGAAAAGCTTCAGAGAGTGTTCTAGGCAAAGTATACAACAACGCAAACTAACCAAGCCCCCAAAAAGCGTGAGACACATTCAGGGAACAGCAAGTATGAACACAATAAAGTTACTTGGCAAGAAAAGGAGGCTGAAGCCAAAATGTGCTTTGAATGACAAATGAGAAAGTTTGTAATTTAATTCAGCAGCCAAAAGAGAGAGCCACTTAGAGTTATAAACAGAGATAAGCACAAGGCAGTGATTAAGATGAAATCTGACACAGTATGCAAGCTGGATTACTTTGACAAAGCATTCTTTGCTGTCTAACACAATGGTGTGGGGGTGCAGGCGCCAAACTCCGGTGATGCAGGCAGCAGATCCTAGGGGTATGAAATACACAGCAGGAGAGGAACACAGACGGAGGCTCTCTACTGCTCAGCCTGGCTGCTCATCAGAGTCAATTTTAAGAGACATCAACCAATGGTATCCTGCCACTGTTTCTGAGACCCTGCCCCACAACCCCTTTTTTAATATTTGCATCATTGACTTGATGGTATGGACAATACGAAGTTACATTGGAAGAAAAGAAAGGCAATGACAAGAAAGGTGAAGTGATCAGAAAAAAAGGCAATGAATTTCAAAAAAGATATTACAAAGCAATATATGTATATCCACCCAAGAAAAATAAACCCTGCAAAGAAAAGATGATGAACTTGCAAGCTATAAATAAACATAAGAGGAAAAGGCCAAGGCCACAGGAGATAAAAATCTGACAACCAGCCAGCAGTCTACACCTACACTTTTGGAAAGCAAACATCTGCGGTTACATGAAATGGACTCTGGCACATGTCTGAGTATGAAGTCTTCCTTTTATGATACTCCATTGCTTTTTTTTCATTGCTGTCAGGTTTTGTACTTCTAAGCAGACAAGGAATGTTGAAGAAAAAGAAAACTTAGAAGGGATTCAGGAGAGATTCAAGTGAAATCTTGAATGATGAAAAATAAAACCTATGAAGAAAGGTTAAAGGAGCTGAAACGGTTGAGAGGCTCTGAAAGAAGATGAGAAGTGACAAACAGTCTTAGAGAGGATGGCAGCCAGCTATTTTCAATCTAGAGACAGAATATACAGAAGCAGATGACTTTCACAGGACTCACAGTGTCTAGACATATCACTCACAGCTCCTCAACATCTGTCCCAACTCCCCAATTCACTTATTCTTACTACTTGTGTTTCTTCAACCATTTTGTTCAGAGTACTGCAGACCCTTACAATGTTGGGTCACCTGCCAAAGGGTGAAGATTGTCAATACCACAGAGCACTATGTACAAGCAGATGCTAAGTAAGTGCTTTTCAATGGTAAAGAATGGAAATTCCTTAGAGCAAGAGGATTTTAGGTAAGCTAGAAGGGAGAAGACCCTAAATGAGACAGCAAGGGTGCTGTGAAAACTCCTTCCACAGAAGCCTTTTAAAACAGCTTTCTCTTTTTGGCAGCCCAAAGTTATCCACTTTCCTAATGGTAAAGAATCTTTTAATATCCCTCCCAAAGCTACAGGCTCTATTATTCAAAATTAATAAAACGTCCTTTTCCCGAATTTGTACTACTCTTATTTGTACACAGAGACTAAGAACTACAGAAAGCAAGGGTACTAGAAAGCAATTCCAAAATAGGGTAACCAGAAAGCCAAGGCCTAGTTATTCATACTAACAATCAGGAAGCCCCCTCCACCAACCTAGAACAATCAGTGCTTTTAACACCACTATCTATGAAGTCTGACGTACAAGAGTAAGAAAAAGCAAAGAGCTTTGATAAAGGATACAGCTGAGTTTCTAAAAGTACGCATAAATGACAAACCTGTTACGTGGCACAATTATGTACAGATAAAACTTAGACCAATGTCTCCTGTTAGAGAAAATGGACGTTATAAAGTTATAAACACTGTGACAGGGATGTTTTCACAGCTGGTTTCTCTGTATTTTTATCTGCTAAAATCATTTCTTCCTGAACTTTCATCTGTCCCCAATACCCCAGCAAGAACTGGTCCTGAAACCATATGCTCGTTTTTCTTCCTCTCTTTTCTTACCTCCTCCTTGCCTATGCCTTTAGCCTCTAACGACAACGCCTAAGCAGCAGGGAGCCAATGTATGAGCAAAACTGCGCCAGCCACCAAGGGCTAGGGACCATGGTCTCGGGGGACATCCAGCTCAAATGGCATAATACAGTTTACAAAGAAAATTTTCTACATCCTACTTGTGAGTAGTGTCTGGGGTCTTAAAAGCTTGTGGCACTTCACTGGTACCACTCTGTCTGGAGCAAGAGAGAATGAGGAAAACCAAAGACACAAGGGAAAGATTAGTCCAAGGGACAAATGGACTACCACACTACCAACTACCACAGCCTCCACCAGACTGAGTCCAGCACAACTAGATGGTGCCCGGCTACCACCACTGACTGTTCTGATAGGGATCACAACAGAGGGTCCCGGACAGAGCTTGAGAGAAATATTAAGTCACTCCCAAAGTTTGCCCTTCTGCCAAAGATTAGACAGGCCCATAAAACAAAATGAGACTAATGGGCACACAAGCCCATGGGCAAGGATGAGAAGGCAGGAGAAGACAGGAAAGCTGGTAACGGGGAACCCAAGGTTGAGAAGGGGAGAGTGCTGACGTGTTGTGGGGTTGGTAACCAATGTCACAAAACAATATGTCTATGAATTGTTTAATGAGAAACTAATTTGCTCCGTAAAGCTTCATCTAAAGTACAAAAAACAAAACTGTGCCGACCATTACCTTAGCACATAGCAGTCTACTTAAGCTGTTCTCTCCAGTGCTTTCCTTACCCTCACACCACTGCCTATTTGCTGACTTCTCCCCTAAGCCCATGCTCTGTGAAAACACAACCCCTCTTTGCTCTCATTGAACCACAGCTGCTGCAACAGGAGCTATACTACCGTATTTTTATTTCAAAGTTTTTTCTCAACTTTAGACAGACGCAGCCTCCTTTGGAGCAGACCCCTTCTGCTGGAATTCTAAATGAATTAGAGATACAACTTAGAGCCACAGTAACGATTAAAATAGAATCACAAAACTACTCCACCTAGTGGACTCCCAACCTGCAGTGAAGTAGGTTTCTAAAATCAAGGCTTTAGAAACAAACCTCTACCAACAGTTTTCCCTAATGCCAAATCATATAGCATTTGTACCAGATAGATCAGGAATTAAGAATCCCTCTGAGAAGTAATTCAGGGGAGAAAAGTTACTGGTTAGCACTAAAAAAGGCAGTGGGCATTTAACACTTGTGCGTTCTCAGGGATAACCCTCAAAGCTTCTAATTAAGCACAGCAAGCACCTCTGATTTTGGGTCATCGGAAAAAAAAAAAAAAAAAAGATGACGGCATAAAGATTTGGTTTCTTTAAAGATAAAGAAGCAGGACACCAAGGCAATCTTCGGAGATTCTTCCAGCTCTAAAATTCTTATTCTATGAAATCCTTTACATGGTTTTCTAAATTAGTAACTACACAAAGACTTTATCTTTCCTGCAAGTCAAAAGAATATCTGTTGTTAGGTGCCGATTCATAGCGACCCTACGTACAACAGAAGGAAACACTGCCCAGGCCTGCGTATTACAGGTAGCATTACAGGTACAAATACACTTCATCCAAACTGTCATCCTCATCCATTTCCTCAGCACCTCTAAATTTCACAAAGGAGCCCTGGCGGTGCAACCGCTAAGTGCTCAACTGCTAACTGAAAGGTCGGCGGTTCAAATTCACCTGCAGCTCCATGGGAGAAAAGACCTAGTGATCTGCTCCCATGACTACAGCGAGGGAAACGCTATGAGGCAGTTCTACTCTGCTCTGTAGAGTCACTAAGAGTTGGAACGGACTCAAGGGCAGCTAACAACAACCAACAACAAATTTCACAGATCTGTAACCTCACTTATTCACTCTATAAATTTCATTCATTCCTCTTTCAAGGCATTTCCACCCACTGTCTTAGCCATAAAGTTGGCCGGTACTCTAGAAACTAAAGCTAGACTTGTCCCTTCCACCCTTACCTGTACTACACAAGAAGAATCACCAATGAGCACATTTAATACCTGCTCAAGTCAATCCTTCATTCAGAATTGATTCCAAGTATCACCTACAGTTTTGAAATATGACAAGCTTCAAACCTGGCCACCAAGCGCTGAGGCAAACACTGCTCTCTATTTTCCCCTTCTGGAACAATTCTGTTTGGGGAGGCGCCATGGACTCCTCTGCAGGAAAAGGTGGCAGGCAGTGCAACCCGCCTCTGGGCGGTGAGATCTATAAGGATGTCTGTTGGTTGAGGCCAAAAAACAACGCTTTTGCTTTCCCAAAGAGGCACATGCCTTTTCCTCTTCTCCCTTATTAGAACGTGGGCTTCATATTTAGAGATGCAGGAACTATCTGGCCAATATGAAGACAAAAACTACCTATTAAAGGAGCAACAAGAAAGAGACGGTGGCTGATGGCATTACTGAGCAGCAACAGCAGCCCTGGACTTTTTCTACATTGGAAAAAACTCGGCCTCTTTACGCAAAGCCATGGTGGTAAGGCTGCTATCACCTGCACTGGAGCAGAATCCGAACTGATGCAAACACCACAGCACCCTGACCACCACCTTGAATCTGAAGGTTTTCACGCCCAACTATGGCATACTTTGATTTAAAAAACTTGCTTCTTAAAAAGCTTGGCAATTTCTTATGAGGTTAAAACATACTTACCACATGACCCACCAGTCCTACTCCTAGTACTTAAGTCAAATAAAAACCTGTGTTCAAAACGAAGACCTGGATGTAAATGTTTATGGAGGTTCTACGTGTAATTGCACATGCTGGAAACAACCCAAATTACCTTAACTGGGAAATGGATAAACAAACCACGGTCCAGCCGTACAATGGAATATAACACCACTCAGCAATAAAAAGGAACAAACTACTACTATATGCAACAACATGGATGAATCTCAAACGTAATACGCTAAGTGAGAGAGCCAGGCTCAAAAGGTCATGCCGCGTGATCGCATTTACATGCTGTTCCGCAAAGGCATAAATTCTAGAAGAGAAAGCAGGGGCTGGAGGGAGGGGAGAAGAGGCTGATCAAAAAGCGCATGAGAGAATTTTGGAGACGATGGAACTGTTCTATATCTTGATTGTGTTGGTGGTTACACAACTGTATATGTTTGTCAGAACTAGCCATTAAACAGGGTGAATTTGACTGTACATAAAAACAAACAAACCCGGTGCCATCAAGTCAATTTCGACCCATAGCAACCCTACAGGACAGAGTAGAACTGCCCTACAGGGTGGTTTCCTAGGTTGTAATCTTTATCCAGACAGACTGCCACATCTTTCTCCCGCAGAGTAGTTGGTGGGCTTGAAACATCGATTTTTTGGTTAGCAGCCAAATGCTTAACCTTTGAGCCACTAGGCCTCCCGGTATGTACCTTTGGGGGTAAAAGAAAAACCAAACCAGTTGCTGTATAGTCGATGCCAACTCATGGCAACCCTATGTGTGTATTACACTTCTTAAAACAAACAGGGGCCAAAAGTGGGTACTTCAGGACTTTACCTCTTACAGCAAGACTTGCAAGATGTACTGATGGCCCTGCCTTCCAAAGACTCTAAGCACCTCTTAACCAGGTATTATTGTCCCTACATGGCTACAATTAATATTTCAGTTGCCTGTGACCTTATGGACATCTCATGTCTATTCACCCTACATCTCACATTACAGTGAGAATCTTAAAAGTCTACTCCTGCCTCTTTTTGTTGACCTCAGCAATGTACAGAAAAACCTTGTCTTTTCAAACGCTGAATGTTTACCTCTTAATTTTCAAGCTAAGCTATTGTCAAGGAGTTATTCAAACATACAATGCTTATTAACATAAATTCAAGGCTTACTAACATTTCTAGCTAACAAAAGATAATTAAACTAGTCTTCTTTCAGAGACTTTATATAAACATATACTAGCTAGTTTTAATCTTCAAATGTTAATATTCCTTAAGATTCTCTAGCCAGTGGAGTTTCTTTATAGCACTTGGTGCACAAAATCACAAAGGGGCATTGTTCACATTAGTAGAGAGAAAACTACTTTAAAGAGTAATGCTTTCGCAACTCAGACACATCTCAGTCAACGTTTCTTGCAGCATTAGTCACAATGGCCAAAAGGTGGAAACAATCCAAGTGCCTATCAACAGATGAATGGATAAATAAAATGTGATATATACATACAACAGAATATTATTCACCATAAAGAGAAATGAAGCTCTAATACATGCTACGACATGGATGAACCTTGAGAAGATTATGCTAAGTGAAATAAGCCAGGCACAAAAGGACAAATGTCGTATGATCCCACTTGCATGAAATATCTAGAATAGGTAAATCCATCGAGACGAGATTAGTGGTTACCAGGGGATGGGGAGAGGGGAAAATGGGAAAAAATGTATACATTCTGCGACCAGCCCACCTGGCTTTGAATCTTCAGCCTGCCATGTTAGCTCTATGATCTTGGGAAAGTTATACAACCTCTTTTGCCCCCGTTTCCCCAACTGAAAAATGGTGAGGACCAAATGGATAATTCAGGAAAAAGGCAGAGCACAAGCGTTGCCTCTTAGTAGTTCAGTGATTATTAGTCTGAAATAATAGCAGCAGCTACAGCAGTAGGAGATGGGGAGGGGGGAAGGAATGTTTTCAAATATAGATTCATTTGGTCTGTCTCTGTGATGATGGTCTGTTCCACTTAGTGAGAATTTAAGGTTCAAAATCTCAGCAGTTTAAGCACAAATGGGGGAAACATAGATGTCACCTGGAGATCTCCAAGAAATGTGAAGAAGGTGAGGCTTCTTCCCCCAGAATGGACAGGGAGCCTTCCCTTACAGCTGGTGCCCTGAATTTGACTTCTAGCCTCCTTCACTGTGAGAAAATAAACTTCTGTTCATTAAACCACCCACCTGTGGCATTTCGAATATAGCTGCACTCAGAGACTAAGACAGACATCTATGCTAAAGCGGCAGAAAGAGGACACCCTATTCAAAGAAGGACAAGACATTTCTCTAAGGGGATGAGGATAAGTATTCCCAAAGGAGGTTGGATTTCAGCTGGACTAAGAGCAATGAGAAGAACTTCAAAAATGAAGGTGAAATTTTCTAGATGCAGCAGCGTGACCAAAACTAAGGGTCAAAAAGGTCAAAAGGTCTGTTTGGGCCATATATAGAAACAAATCTGACTAGAACAGAGAACTTTTATAAGCAAGTAATGTGGCAATAACCAGAAAATATAAAGCAAGCCCCACATCACAGAATCCTGACCAGGAGTTCTAAAGAACTTTGTTTTCACTGACACTTTGCTGGCCAAAATAAAATCACTTTAACAAATTCATTTTTTGATTTTACACTAATTATCTACATAACTAAGAAATATATGTATATTTAACACCTGATTTTGCACAACAGAAAAAAAAAAAAAAAAAAAAACCTTCATGGATTGAATTGTGTCCCCAAAAAATGGGTGTTGTAAATTCTAGCCTTTACGCTTGTGCGAATGGGTTCCTTGGTTACGTGCACTAAAGAGACAGGATTAGTATAGGGTGTATCTTGAATCAATCTCTTTTGAGATATAAAAGAGATTAAACCCAAGCTAGCAAACTGAGACGGGGGAAGAGAGATGCCAAGCCACATGAAGACTGCCCAGGAGCAGACACTCAGAAGAGACAAGTACCTTCCTCCAGAGTTGACAGAGAGAGAAAACCTTTGCCTAGAGCCAGCACCCTGAATTCGGATTTCTAGCCTTCTAATCAGTGAGAAAATAAACTTTTGTTTGTTGAAGCCACCCACTTGTGGCATCTCTGTCATAGCAGCACTACGGAACTAAGACAACATCTTAGACTTTTCATTAATCAAGTCAGTTCCTTAAGTCAGGTCACATTGCTGAGTCACTTGAGGAATACATTTCAATTGTGTGATTTTCTTGAACAGCACTCAGCACTCTAGGTGCATCTTGGAACAGGTGAATAAGTGAATTGTGCCAGGCATGAGTTCTTGCCAAGTGGGTGCAATGGAAGGACAATGGAATAAGGAACCAAGATGGTGACAAGAATGGGTGAGGTGATCTAAGCTGGGTAGGAAAGTGAAAACAGAAATGGGAGAGGGGGAGTCTGACAGAAAAACAGATGACTAATTTTAAGACCTCCAGGGAAGAAAGTTCCAGAAGATAATACCCAGGCCATGGAAATAAGTGGTTGAAACTGAATAGAGGTGAAAGGACACCAAAAATTTAAAGGTAAAAAGGTGTCTAATCAACTATTGTTATAAGCCACGAGTCTTACTGGGGAGTCATTAGGGAGGGTGTTAGAATTGAAAAGAGCTGTAAAGACAGATGGCAGAAAATTCAAAAGAGAAAGGCAAAGGAGAAGACATCTGGAATCTGCACCAAGGAGGCCTCCGTGTCACAAAATCAAATGGTCACTTTTTGGTTCTTGATTTATTTGACCTATCCACAGCAATCTGCATTGCTATCCACATCTTCCTTCTTGAAATTCTCCTCCCTGCTGGCTTCCATTAACACCCCATACTCCTAGTTTTCTGCTACCTCTGTTTCCCTCTTATCAGTCTTATTGTTTTTTACTCATTGCAAAGGTTCAGGGGACAGTGTTAGGCTACCTTCTCTTCTCACTCTACCATCTGCCCTTGGAGAATCTCTGCCACATTCATGTTCTCATGATCCAAAAATATGTATCTCCAGCCTAGACTGGTCTGAGTCCCAATGCCTACTCAAAAAACCTTTAAATAGACATCTCAAAGTCTTCTCACACTCAACAGTGCCCAAAATCAATGCCTCCAAATGCAGACTCCCCTTCCAGTGTCTTCCTATCTCAGTGAGAGGCACCACCTTCCACTGAGGTGCTCAGGCCAGAATCCTGGGTCTCCTGAAAACCTCCTTCCCTCTCTACCTCATAACCATTCAATTGCCAAATACTGCCAATTTTTATATCCTAAATGTTCTATATCCACCTAGTTCTCTCTGTCCCAACTACCATCTTTTTAAAGCTTCTGTCGTCTCTTACCTAAACTCAATTCCTTGGACACAACAATGTCTCTCTGGAACACCAGTCCCTCCTGCCTCTGACTCCCGCTCCATCTTGTCCTAAAAAAACCCACTGCTGTTGAGTCGATTCCCGCTCATAACAACCCTATAGGACAGAGTAGAACTGCCCCACTGGGTTTCCAAGGAGCTCCTGGTGGATTTGAAATGCCAACTTTCTGGTTAGCAGCAGTGCTCTTAACCACTACACCGCCAGGGTTTCCCATCTTGTCCTAGTTAGGTTCAAATTCAGCTCAGCCTCCCTTTGTCAAGGAATAGCCTTATCTTCCAGGCTGGGTGAGGTCCTCTTCCTCTTGCATGCTGAGAGTGAAGGAGAAACAGTTGACTATGGAAGACTGAAATAGGTATAGGCAGTAGAAGAAAGCCACTGAAGTTGGTTACCATTACTTTAATAGTGGTTCCAATTTTCCCTGAGTTTGTATGATTGAACTTATATAACCACTAGAAGTTGAAATTGGTTACCATTACTTTAATAGTGGTTCCAATTTTCTCAGAGTTTATTTGATTGAATTTATGTAACCACTAGAGGTAGCAGAACCAAACTATGCAAATCAGGAACTAATTTTAGAACTTCCCTACTGCCTTAAGTGAACTTAAAACTTGAGTCAACAAGTTTAGTTTACTTAGTTAACTTCTTGGTTGGTTTCTAATCAATGCTGACTAGTAACCATCATCATTTCCCTCAAGAGAATTAAAACTGAGTCTTTCCATACTATACCATTTAATAGTAATTCAGTCAATAGATATTTATTCTTCACATACTAATTTTGAGGCACTGTGCGAAGTACAGCAGTATCATAAATGACCAAGAGTAGGGCCAACTATGATTTCGTAAGTGCTGGTGTGGGTGCATTAAATAAATATGTATTTGTAAAGGCAGGAGTGTTCAGTTAGGGTAGTTTGGTCCATGGACTGGCATACAATCCGCACACACCATACACCAGAACACAAATCAAATTATGCCACAAAGTCCAATATTTACTTTGGTTTACTTTTTTTAGCAAGACTTTCTTGACGAAGGAAGTAATGCACAGATTTATATTCTGGTACAAGCTCCTTACGGTGTTCTGAGTAGAACTATGATAGCACTGGACAGAGGAAATGAAGGGTAAGGAAAGGGTGACAAATCAGGTGACATTTAAGACAGGCCTTATGAGATAAGATATGCTAAGGAGATAAAAAGGCATGCTAGTACATCCTACTCCAGGTGACCTAGATTCCTTCATTTGTTAGCCAAAGACGCTCTTAAAATCTATTATACCCATCAAGTCCATGTTGAATGGCTGGACCCTACTTATTTAAAAATTAAATTCCTTTGAATTGTCCCTTCATCCTCATCCAACTCCTTCCTCTGCACATGGATGTGTGTGTGTGTGTGTGTGTGTGTGTGTGTGTGTGTGTACGTGTGTGTACATATTTTTTTCCAAACTGCATTTGCTCATTGTTGGTTCTAAATCTTTATGTTTATGCTGGTTTCCCTCAAAATTATCTCTAAAGCCTTAAAGAACAGTAACTTTTTCACAGAACAGTACCAATCTGGCACATCACCACATATCAAAGTGGACTTAAACCGAAAACCTAAACTAAGTTGAGCAAAACACAAATTCAACCTGCTGGTCTAAAGTTTTAAGTATCTTTCTTGATCTTTGGGGATAATGTTTCCTTTTTTTCAAAAATCTCAGGCTTATCTTCATTTTTAATTCCAGAAAAACAACATCTGAATTTAAAATGCACCCGATCGTTATAATAGTTCCATCTTACTCTTCCACTTTGGGATGAAGTTCTTTCTAAAAAACAGTAAGAATGCTCTAATGGGATTTTTCAGAAGTATATTCTAGGCAGACCTCAACTAATCTTCTACCCTAACGGTGTAAAATCAATCATATGGCAAGGCTCAGATTGCCTGGCTATGATTTCAGGAATGAATTCCTCATCTCTATAATCAAGGACGAGCACTTGTGTATCTTGTTCACTGCTATATCCCCTCTGCCTAGCATTCCGCAGTCATTCAACAAATTCTTGCTGAAAAGAAAAATCGAAAGAATGAACATAGCAAAGTATCATACTTTCTTTTTTTTAAACAAGAGCACCCACCCATTATTGCCTCTGCCACTGAACATCTACTAGGTGGCATACAGCAGCTCCCCTCAAAGAGCAGAGTACACTACCGTTATGACACATTTGCTATTTAAATGAATCTTGATATCCAGAATTCCTATTAGGTCTCCCCAGAACTACATTCAATAACAGTCTCATATAATACAGCTTACAGTCCTGTTCCCTAGTACCAACTATTGTAAGGGAATTTAATGAATCAAAACTAGATAAATAAAAATTACATTCCTAAACCACCAAGGGGTAATATTTTCAGTCGTTATATACCAATTCTAAAAACAAGTTTAGGATTAGTCATATTCATCTGAATATTTGGAAAGTTATAAAAGACCAAATTTCCTGTTCAGTTATTCATTAGGGCCAGAAAGATAATCATTTGGAAGCAGCCAGCCTTGCCACAGTAAAAGAGAGTTATTTTACTGAACTCTTTACTCACTTTCTTCTTTCTTCCCTCCATCTTGCAATCTCTTCTGGAGTGTCTAACTTGATTTTCTTCATACCAGGGGCATGCATCTAGAGGAAAAAAGCCTGTTGAATATCAGCAAGCATACAGTATTATGCTTATTAAATCTTAAGTATTATGGGAGATAATGGAGACTTTGTGTCCATCATTAAATTTAGGAACAGAGACAATTTTTAAGCCAAGTAAGCAGGTTTTACCCATTCTTACTATGACTTTCTTTAAAGAACAATTTCTCATATGTTTAGGCTAGAGCTACTCAGTTGGAAAAAAGGAGTAAGATAATTTTGGTTACAAAGTAGGTAAGTCATCCATTTTCTCAAATGACATTAAATACCCGAATGAATGACCTACCAACAAAACTAAGGGTGGGAGCTAAAGCAATAATGATTACACTTAACTATCTGAAGCAGCATGGTGTCGTAAAATGAGTGTACAATTTGGCGTCAAGAAACTCATGCTCAAGGTTCAGTTCTGAAGCCCTGGGCAGATCTTTTTTTTTAGTCTGTGTTTTTCTTTTATATGAGGGCAATAACTACTTCGCTCAGCTGTTTGTGAGGATAAAATTAAGTAAGAGATACAAAAATGCCTTAAAAAGTACAAAGCACTCCACATATGTTATTTACTATTATGCTATATAAATAAAGAGATGTGAAGCTAACAGATCAATGGAATAAAAAGAGCATGCATCAAAAAAAAAAGACGGTAAAAAGAGACGAACACAAGAACTTACATTTTTCCAATGGAAGTGGACAATCTTCTCATGTGCAGTAAAAGAACAATCAACTTCAGGACACTAAAAGGGTTTTTAAAAAAATCAACATTCAATACTAATTTTCTCATATTTTCCATATTAGATATACCCTACTACTATACACACAGAGATACTTTGGCCATACCTACACAGTTAGTATGTCTACATGGTACAATCACTGAATGCTTAAGTTAATGAAAAACAAAGATCACTCCAAAACAACACTGCATTTAAAAAGGAATAGTATTCTCAAAGTATATAGTGTAGTAATACACATCATTTATCTCTCCACTTAAGTAAGCGATGTGGTAAAATACGAAAGTTTAATTCACTGCCATCCAGTTGATTCTGACTTATGGCGACCCCATGTGTTACACACTAGAACTACTCTATAGAGTTTTCTGAACTATAATCTTCATGGAAACAGATTGCTAGGCCTTTGTCTGTGGTGCTGCTGAGTAGCTCTGAACCTCCAACCTTAGGTTAGTAGTCAAGTGCAAACCATCTGCATCACCCAGGGACCATCCTTAGGTGGTGGCTGGCCCATGCCAAGTTACAGTGATATCTGGTGAAATGGTCAAGGGCAGTCTTAAAGAGGAAAGAACTTACAAAGGTGCAAAGAGCAACTAGAGGGGAATCCCAGCCCTCTTAAAAAAGCAGGATAGGTACCCAAATACAAACAACTGCCAGACCTTTCTTCTCTGCTGCCATCTCACCTATTCCTGAAGCAATGGGTTCCCGACCCTCAAGCTGCAAAGCTCATGGTCACTGTCCCGAATTGTCAAGTCATCGAACATTTGTATGAAAACTACAGTCTTTCATGGAAATAAAAAAAAGCTTAAAATTTCTACCAAACATATAACTAGAAGGCCATCTTCCTAAATAAATTCCAGGACAACCAAGAAAAAGATAACCTACTTTTGTATGTTCAGACATGTGTTTATCATACTTTTCTTGGTTTTTAAAACCACGATCACAGGTGTCACAAAAAAAGTGAAAAACTGGTTCCTTTCTTTTCTGCAAACAAAAACGAAAAGATGTTAATTAGGCTTTTCTTTAATCAATGATAAAACCCTAACTATCCATCTAGTAATGACGTAATTTGATTTTTTCGTACAGCCCTTACATGTGGGAGAAGCTTCTGAATACACTTCTAAGGAAGGGCTGTTTCTGTTTCTTTCTTTTCTTTTCAGGAAACGTGTTAGGGAAAAGCCAGACGTGAGAAAAAATTTTACATGTGAGCAGCTCTAATATAAACTCTGAGTAGGTTTCAAATTGGTGATCTAATGAAGATTTAGTACCACATATATCCAAATGATCTAAAAAGAAATATTCAGGGTAAAAAGAGCACTTTGTCTTTTAGGTAAAATAACTATATCACACATTTTTTCAAAGCAACAAAAGGGAAGAAATAACCACTTAGGTAAAGATTAGTTATTGTTTGATTCTCCAATTTCCTATCTGTATGCTTTAATATAAAACGAAAAAGATTATTACTATCATAGACTATGTAGGAAATGATCTCCAATTGCTTAATATTGCAATGATGTTAATAAATACATTGCACTGGCATAACGTTTTGTTAATATTAACTACAGAGTTTTCACACCAAAGTGACAGTGCTCCATGAATTCTAAATTAATAGCATCATTTATTCACCTTAAAATTCAAAGACCAGATTTATAAGTTACAACAGAATAAAAGAAGCTTACTTTAAGATTCAGTTTCTAAAGTATGACCAACAGTTTTCATTATTTAAAATAAACAATGAATAACAAAAATAACACAAAAAAATCCTGCCACTCAGAAATAACTTCAGATATTACTTTATGCATAGAGGATGACTATATATAAACTATTTCAAATTTAAAACATTAAATTTAGTTTTACTTGAATTTACAGGAAACTAAAGGAAGTATTTTTTTAAACACAGAATATAATTTCCTAAATGACCTATGTTAAAAAGAAAAATTATGAAAAAACAAAAGGTTTGTGTCATTATAGTTTATTCTTAATTTCATGCTTCCAATTTCATAAAATAAAAAACTTACAGTTCTATCCTCCTTAAATTTCCTCCTTCCTCTCCTAATCTACTAGTAATATTATTGCTTACTTTGTCAAGGTTTAACAATATTTGCCTCATTCTATAATCGTAACTCGTAGTTATTTTTACTCTTGATTGTATAATGAAATGGATTCATGCTTTCTATTAGTCCTTTCTGCACAATTTCTCCCTTTTTTTTCCTCACACAGATTTTGTTTAAAGCTTTTACCTACAGATAAGATCCTATTAGAGCAAAGCTCTGCTGCATCAATAATGGATGCAAAACACTGAGATAGTTATGAGAGAAATGCACGACATGAAAAAGTGACAAAGGGACTAAGGTGTCACATTCAAGAACATCTTAAAAAATACCTTTTTTTTCTGTTTTCTACTGGGAGGGAAGTTGAAATCATTGCCATTTGCATCATATTTTCGTGGAAAAAAGGAATGTTCAACTGAAAAAAACAAAGAGATCTATCAATGTTTGGAACCACACAATCGTTTAAAATTTTATTTGCTAAAAAAGTTACAAATATCTAAAGAAAAGCTCTGCTAAACTAGTCCTTCTAGGAAGAATAGCAGTCCAAATTCAAATAAATTAACAAAAACAAGACAAGTCTACCAAATAAACATTTTCCAAATGAATAAAAACTGATGAGATTACATGCCCCTATTTAGGCATCTGGAGCCCTGGTGGCACACTGGTTAAGAGCTATGGCTGCTAATCAAAAGGTCGGCAGTTCGAATCCACATGCTGCTCCTTGGAAGACCTACAGGGCAGTTCTACTCTGTCCTACAGGCTCGCTATGAGTTGGAATCAACTCGATGGCAACGGGTTTAGGGGGCCCTGGTGGCATAGTGGTCAAAGCAATCAACTGCTAACCGAAAGGTGGACAGTTCGAAACAATCAGCGGCTTTTTTTTTTTTTAATTTTTATCGGCTTTAAGTGGAAGTTTACAAACCAAGTCAGTCTCTCATACAAAAATTTAAATACACCTTGTTATACGCTCCTAATTGCTCTCCCTCACTAATGAGACAGCACACTCCGTCCCTCCACTCTCTATTTTTGTGTCCATTTGGCCAGCTTCTAACCCCCTCTGCCCTCTCATCTCTTCTCCAGACAGGAGCTGCCCACAGAGTCTCATGTGTCTACTTGATCCAAGAAGCCCACTCTTTATCAGTATCATTTTCTATCTCATAGTCCAGTCCAATCCCTGTCTGAAGAGTTAGCTTTGGGAATGGTTCCTGTCTTGGGCTAACACAAGGTCTGGGGACCATGACTTCTGGGGCCTTCTAGTCTCAATCAGACCATTAAGTCTGCTCTTTTTATCAGAATTTGAGGTCTGTATCCCACTGCTGTCCTGCTCCCTCAGGGGTTCTCTGTTGTGTTCCCTGTCAAGGCAGTCATTGGTTGTAGCCGGGCACCACCTAGTTCTTCTGGTCTCAGGCTCCATCAGCAGCTTTTCAGGAGAAAGTTGTGGCAGTCTGCTTCCACAGATTTACAGCCTTGGGAACACTATGGGGTCGCTATGAGTCGGAATCAACTCAACAGCAGTGGAATGGATTTAGGTATCTCTAAGTACAGAAATGGATAATCTTACCAAATGAAATTCCTTGTAGTTATTTCAAATATTAAAATGAAATCCCTGATACAGTTATTCCAGCATCAATCTAATATCAAGAAAACACAACCTTGTAAAACACATCTTCTCTCAAATCCCACTGCCTCTTTCCATTATCACTGCCATCATCCAACTCAGAAACTCTGATCTTTCACCTAGATTACTATTATAACTTCCTAGACTGTCTTCCAGTTCTTAAGCCTTTCCTCTTCAACTGACCCTGTAGACCAACACCACAAAAATAGTCTCTAATCATGTCACTACCCTGTTCAAAAATCTGCAAATAGCTTCCTTGAGTCCTTCATTGAGATTCCAGTTCATTTTCTCACCCTCCCTTACACATCCCCGCCCCCGCACCCCACCACTACATACTCCGATGCAATCACACTCGTTAGCTGCCTTTGAGTTGTCCCCACCCCTCGTTCACGGCAACCCCGTACACAACAGAACAAAACGCTGTCCAGTCCTACACCACCCCCACAATGGGTTGCAGATTCGGCAGGCCACTGTGATCCATAGGGTTTTCACTGGCTGAGTTTTGAATGTAGATGGCCAGGCCTTTCTTCCTAATCTGTCTTAGTCTAGAAGCTCAGCTGAAACCTGATCGGCATCACAGCAACACACAAACCTCCACTGACAGACAAGTGGTTGCTTGCACTTGAGGTTCATTGGCTGGGCATCAAACCCAGGTCCCCTGCATGGGAGGTAAGACTTCTAGCATGACCACTGGCATCACTGCCATCTCAGTCACACTAGAACACTGCAATCTACAGAGCCCACCTTGTACTGACAACTGTTTGCCTCCGCAGAGAAAGTACATCCTCCAGATCCTACACAGCTCCTAAGACACTTCCTGCAAAAGCTTTCCCCAATTTCTTCTGCACTCTGAAATCATCTTTTACGTGCCTCTGTCACCAGTCAGGAGCCCTGGTGGCACAGTGGTTAACGGCTTGGCTGCTAACCAAAAGGTCAGCAGTTCGAATCCACCAGCCACTCCCTGGAAACCCTATGGGGCAGCTCTATTCTGCCCTATAGGGTCACTGTGCGTCGGAACCAACTCGACAACAATGGGTTTGGTTTGGTATCACCAGTCGCACTGCATTGTGATTTGTATTTATGAAACTTTATCACCTGACTTTGGACTGTCTTAGTCCCACTCATATCTCCACCATTTGGCATACAGTATGACATCAATTAAGTACACATTTGAATTCCACTTAACCTAAATTGAACCTCATGCAGAATTAACTAGCACATGGCTTTAAATATCATCTATATGCTGATGATGCCCAAATTTATAGTGCCACACACATCTCCATTGAAAGTACGGACTCATAGCTAACAGTCTACATGTAGCTCTTCTTGGCGCTAACATATTCCAAACTCAACTCCTGGCCTACCCTTCCAAATCTGTTCCATCCATATCCTTCCCCATCTCAGTTCCTTTTTTGTCTGGCAAAATACCTTAAGTCATCCTTGCCTCTTCTTTATCTCACACTCCTCATTTAATCCTTTAGCAAATCATGTTGGCCCTACCTTCCAAATATATCTGCAATCTGACTACTTCTCATTACCTCCAGAGCTCTATCCTGGTCCTATCTCTCGCTTGGGTAATTTTAACGATCTTGCCAATCTCCCTTACAGTCAGTTCCTATCACACCAGCCAGATTAATCCTTCTACTACATAAATCAAATCATGTCACTCTTTTCCACAAAACCTATCAATGGCTACCCATCTCACAAGAGTGTAAGTCAAAGTTCCATTAACGGTCTACAAGGCCCTTCAAGGTCAGCCCTCTTTCTTCATCTTCTACAATTCTACCACAAATTCTGTCCTTTCTAGTCAGATTGATCTTAACCATTCTGTTTTACAGCATTTGCCCCAAGGCTTCTGCACTTGCCTATATGCCTCCCCTCCCCCCCCCATATATCTGTGGCTCTGATCCCTGAAGTCTTTGCTCAAATGTTGCCTTCCTTATGAGGCCTTCTATGACCAGCCTATTTAAATTCGCTCTACCTATCATTCTTTACTGCTTCACCTCTTTCCAAAAAAAGAACACTTTTCATCTTCTAATACACAACGTAAATATTTTGATTATTGTCTGTCTTCCCACACTAGGGAGCTGTTACACTCCACAAACAAGGATTTTTGTATGTTCTGTCCACTGCTGTTTCCAGTTACTGGTACATAGTGAGAACTCAATACAAATCTGCTACAGTAAATGAACAAGAGGGAAAAACATACCAGTCGTACACGGTATGGGACACTAATGACCAGACTCCAAGAGTGCAGAGAAGAACCAGATGTAGAGAGAGAAAATGGAGAAATGGGAGAGAGAAGAAAGGGGTGATACCACAAGGAAAAACAGCCTACCAGAAGAGTTGTGGGACTTCTGATGCTTAGGAAAAGTATCATCAGGAGGCTGTCTCCAGTACCACGATGTCGAAGCCTGG
Source organism: Loxodonta africana (assembly GCF_030014295.1). NCBI lineage: Eukaryota > Metazoa > Chordata > Mammalia > Proboscidea > Elephantidae > Loxodonta > Loxodonta africana. The sequence goes on from NC_087358.1 coordinate 64,388,019, forward strand.
TAATTCCAGAAAGGCTGGACGTTGAGTTGAGGCTGAGAATCAAGAGGGGACTGGGCGTCGAAGGGGGGCTGCGCCCCGGGAAGAAGCTGGGCGTCGAAGGGGGGCGGCACCCCGGGGAGCGCCTGGACCTCCCGGGAGGGCTGTGACTCCGAGGAAAGCCCTGATCCGGCTGTAGGATGAGACGACGGAGGTGGCGGCGGCGGCATCATTGCCCAGAGCATCCAGTTGTCCCGCATCGGGGTAGTGTTATTCAGAGGCCCCAACGTGGGAGTCAACTCGGGGGGTGGAATCCATCCCGACGGAGTCACGAAACCGCTCGCGGATTCAGCCATGCGACCCACCAGGTGGAAACTCTTGCAGGCGAATGCGGAACAAGCTTTTATCGTCACTTCCGTTATCTTGTATTATACGGCACAGCCAACCACAAACCGAAACGTCATTTGTCAGCGCCGGAAAAACTTCCGGCATCGGTGACGGATCGCGGGCTGCCTTTTGGGTGGGTTTCATTCCGCGCGAACAGATTTGTGTGCGTGATTAGCTCCTGCCACCGCGGATGGCGAGAGACCTGATCGGGCCGGCGCTCCCGCCCGGCTTCAACGCCCGCGGGACAGCGGAGGACGAGGAGAGGGACCCGAGCCCGGGTAAGCGGCGGCGTGTCCCCTGCCCGCCAGGCCTGTCCACCACCTCTCTGGCCGGGGCTGGCTCTCTGAGGAGAGGCCTGAGTGGGAGGACGGAGCCGCTGGGAGTGGGCGCAGCCAACTTTCCCTCCCAAGCCCTAGCAGTAGGGAGGTGGTCGTGGGGGCCTCCTCAGAAAGTAGGGTGCGTTGCGCGAGCTTTGGCCTGGTAATCATAATGATGATGTATTTTCATTTAGCGCTTAATATGAGCCGGACGCTGTACTGAACGGTCGACACATGTTCAATAATTTAATACTTTCGGGAACTAGGTAAAAATTATTGTCATTCCCATGTTACAAACAGAGAAACCAAGGATCCAACGGATGCCCAGATCACACAGCTAGTAAGTGGTGGAGCCCGAATTAGAACAGTGGAGCCTGTGCTCCTAACCTCTGTGCCGTATTTATTGCCTTCTGAGGACGAGACTCTTGGCTTTCCCAGAAGACTCTTGGCTCTCTAGCCCCAACCCCGTTTTCCTAACCTCTCATTTTGTTTTTATGTCACACATGCACGTGCGCGCTCAGTGTTCAAGCCAGACCACGTTTCTGTACAGTTCCTCAGTGCTCTAGGCTCCTTCTGCCCTCATTCTCCTACACTTCGTTACACACCTGACAAATTCCTACTCATCCTTCAAGACCTCCAACTTGGGTGTCATCTTAATGAAGCCTTTCCAAACCCTCCCAAGCATTGTCACACCTTCCTCTTTGCCCATAGGTTTTCCCTACTTAATTCCACCACATATTTAATGCATTGTATTTGAATTATTTGTTAGCATATCTGTCTCCACCACTGCACTGTGGAATTCCAACCTAAACACGTAGTAGGCATTTGGTACTTGCCAAAGAAATGCTTCTTAGACTCCTCCAAGTATATCTATGTTTGTTCTAAATAGTAGATTGAGATTGGCACTATAGTTGGAGAAAAGTAAATTGAAAGAGTAATCTTTCTGTTTCTGGATCTAATGTTTGTGCTTTGATTACCCCTAGGCCATGTTTTACCTAGAGGTTTTCCTTCCAGGTCTCATTTCTGTTATAGCCATTGAAATGCCATGCCCTGTCGCATAGTGGTTAAAGCGCTTGGCTGCTAATGGAAAGGTCAGTGGTTCAAAGCCACCAGCCACTTTGCGGGAGAAAGATGTGACAGCCTGCTTCTGTAAAGATTACAGCCTTGGATACTCTATGGAGCAGCTCTACTCTGTCCTGTAGGGTTTCTGTGAGTCAGAATCAACTCCAGGGCAATAGATTTTTCTTTTAGCAAGGAAGGTTCCATTCAACTAAGGCTGAAGAAAAATGTAGTTAACCAAGTTTTGTGGCTGGGTTCCTATGTGTATGTTGTTTCTGGTTCACCGTATTTTCTGATTTTAAACGAACCACCATCTCCCAAATAGATACTTCTATTATGACTCACTTTTATCAGTTTACTTTTTTCTATTTCTTTAATTCTTTAAGCACTTAACACATTGTGCCTGTAGACATATGTGTATCTCCTTCTACCTGAAAGGAGTGTTTACTTCAACTCAGGTCAGTGCCTAGCACATAAAAGCTCTTTGGTAGATATTTGTTGAAAGACTTCCCTGTTTCACCAAGCACAATATCTTGCACAAAGTTGGCCATTTTTAGCACATAATCCTCTATGCTATAATTCCATTCACATTATAACCTCCCAGATGTTTCATCTAAAACAGATCCCTAAAATTCTGCAGATATCATTTTTTTCCACATTATTCTTTTATTCACATTAGTGTATTCTGGGCTTTTAAGAAGTTTATTGGTAACAATATCCTCCATTTTTTTTTTTTTTTTTAACTTTTGTGGCTTCTGGTGAAATTGCATTTTTTAAACCTTTTTATGAAGTACAGTAAACATACAAAAAAGTATACGTATAAAAAATTTAAAGATTGATAAAATTTCATCAAATGAAGATACCTGTGATACCAGCATCAGGATCAAGAAATAGAACATTAGCAGCCATAGAGGCTCCCCTTGGACCACTATCCGGTTACTGTTTGCCTCTCCACCCACCCTTGCAACCAAAGGGTAACCATTGTCCTGACTTAATAGCAGCATAGATTCGATTTTGTGTGCTTTTGTACTTAAGATGTGAAAACAAAGCTCTTGACTTCCCCCCAAATCTTCTCCCACTCCTAGCCTTCACCATATTAGAGAATGGCGTTACCATCCCTCTGGCTTGCCAATCATGCCAGGAACCTAAGAGTCTTCCTTAGCTCCTCTTTTTGTCTCATCGCTCCCATCCAGATGACTAGCAAGTACTATTTGCTCTTCCTTCAAAATTTGTTGCAAATTTAACCACTTTATATTAGCTTCTAACTCAGCTCCCCTACTCCTGACCCCTATGTCTATTGTCCACAAGCATTTCTTTTTAAAGGTAATTCAGATCATGTCTCTCCCTACTTAAAACCTCCAATGACTGCCTGTTGTAATTAAATAATATCCAAACTGTTCTAGCCTGTTACAGCATTTCTTGAGTGCATAGTGTATGCCAGATACTGTGCTAAATGCATGTATTAGCTTATGTAATCTTCACAACAACTATATAAGGTTGGAATTATTATCAACCTCATTTTAGAGAGGAAGAAAATAGCACAGGTTAAATAGCTTATCCAAATCACACAGCTAATACATGGCTGAGCTGGAATTCAAAGCCAAGGAATCTGACTCCGAAGTGTACATGCTAGCCCCTTTGTACCAGGCACCTTCATCTTCTTTGCTTACTTTGCTTCAGCCACACTGGCATTTTTGTCCCTCAAGCACATCAAGCTTGTTCCCCCATATGACTTTTACACTGGCCGTTCCTCTCTCTAGGTGCAGTGGTTAAGCCCTTGGCTCTTAACCAAAAGCTCAGCTCTTCAAACCCTCCAGCCACTAGGCAGGAGAAAGATGTAGCAGTCTGCTTCTGTAAAGATTATGCCTTGGAAACCCTATAGGGCAGTCCTCCTCTGTCCTTTAGGGTCGCTATGAGTCAGAATTGACTCGACGGCAGTGGGTTTTGGTTCCTTTCTCTGGAATGTTCTTTCCTCAGACTGTCGCATGGCCACTGTCATCTCATCATGTGCGTCACCATTCAAATGCCATCTTCTCAGAGACTCCTTCCCTGACTGCTGTTTTTAAAGCTACCCTCCCACATATCTACAGTTACCTTATCCCTGTTTTCCAGAATTGATCTTATTTGTTTCTTTTTATGTTTGTTTCTCAAGAAGCGTTTAGTCCATAAATGTTTGTTGGAGGATGGGTGTGAACTGTTTGTTGAATGTTGAGTAGTTTAACAGTTAAGGGTAAAAGCTCAAATACGAAACTATCTCAGCTTCACTATTTAGTGTGTGAAGATGGACAACTTAGTTATCCTTTCTGTGCCTCAGTTTCTTCATCCGTAAAATGCAAATAATAACATCTCCTTAATAAAGTTGGTGTGAGGAGTAAGTAGATTAAATGCACCTAAATTTCTTAAAGAGTACATAGCACATAGGAACTCAAAATGTGTTATTTTTCTTATATTTACTATTTTAAAATTTTCATTATTACTATTGAATGAGTGGCATACCTGGGAAGCTGGAAAATCGTATATCCAGGTCCCAATCGAGACCAGTTGAATCGGAATCTGGGGAAAGGGCCCAGGGATCCTTTTTTTTTTTTTAAGAAATATTTTGGAGATCCTGAAAAATATTCAGGCTTAGGAGCTATGGCAAGCTATGGTAATAGACTTGAAGCATCACTTGTCAGGATCAACATAGACAGTCGTGTCTATGTGACACCATCCATCATGCAGTTATTTGTCATTTTGTTGAGATGTAAAGTGAGACTAAGTCACTCTGGGAGGGGGCCCAAGACCCTTACCACTTTCCCGGCATCCCCTTCCTGGTGTGACTCTTTCTCTTCTGTGTCTCTCTGTTGGTGAACAGTAAAACGTAGCATCACTGTAATATTGTTTCTGCTTGCAGAGTCATCTTGAAAAGAGAATGGTGATGCCAGTAAGGATACTTTTTTAAGTAGTAGTTCTTAGTCAGAAACCAGAATAGATCATTTCGATTCTTCATATATTCAGGTACAGAATAGTACATTTATTATCAGGTTAACTCTTTGACATAAATATGTCTACCATATGCTGTCTATAAAAAAAAAAAAAAACCATGAGACTTTTGGCAAGTGCACCAACGAATACAAAAATTGTATGTTGTCAGGGAAATTACATGCTGTTGCTAAATTTATAAATTTGAATATTAGCAAAGCTCTTGTGACTATGTCCTAGTTATACTATGTAAGACATGATTTCTGCCTTCCTGGAATAACAATGTAATTGGGAGGCAAAACCACCGTACATAAAACATTAGCAAATGATAGTAAAGTTCATAGCAAATGATAGACAGCCAGTGCTATAAATTGCAGAAAGGGAGTGAGAAGTGCCAGCTAGAGGGTTCATTGGAGCGGTCGTGGTTAGTTATGACGTATGCAATAAATCCTCTTCAGTTGCAGGACCAGCTTTGCCCCCTAATTATAAAAGCAGTAGTTCGGATTCATCAGACAGCGATGAGGACAGTAGTTCTTTGTACGAAGAAGGAAATCAGGAGTCTGAAGAAGATGACACTGGTCCAACTGCAAGGTCAGTCCCTTACTTAAATGATAAACCAACCTGCAAACTTAGTGTAAGTTGGCTGCAACAGATAGCCAGTAAAGGAATATCAGATCTGTATTTATAAAGCACAGGAAGATAACTTTTCACGTGGCATCTTATCACGAACTTCACTTTTTACAGAGAAATTTATTCTAGTAATGTATAGCTGTGAAGGTATCTGGAATTTCAGTTAGTTTTTATCTAAAGAATTTTCTTTAAGATATTATCGAAGTGGCTAAACAAACTATAAAATTTCCTTTTAAAAAGAAATTTTTATGTAACATCAGAATTGGAGGAAGACTAATTAACAACCTGCGATATACAGATAATACAACCTTGCTTGCTGAAAACAAAGGGGACTTGAAGCACTTACTAATGACGATCAAAGCCTACAGCCTTCAGTATGAATTATACCTCAACATGAAGAAAACAAAAATCCTTAGAACTGAACCAATAAGCAATATCATGATAAATGGAGAAAATACATTAAATTGTCAAGAATTTCATTGTACTTGGAGTCACAATCAATGCCCATGGAAGCAACAGTCAAGAAATCAGACAACATATTGCATTAGGCAAATCTGTGTTACTGTAAATTGTGGGTTCGGCCCCCCTGCGGCAAAGTCAATAATGAGACAGGAGGAGGTAAGCAGTAAGAGGGCTTTATTGAATACCGGTATTCAAGAGACAGAGTGGGTTAAATTTCTCTCAAATTCTGTCTACCCTAAAACGTTGATGGGAGGGTTTTATATGGGCAAGATCAGGGTTACCTAATGTTTTGAGCACGTAGTCCATGGATGGTCTTATATGTCACAAAACAACTACAAAAAATTTTTTATTCAACTAAAGGTATGCATATCAGGCATCTGGACTCTAATCAGTATATTTGTAACAGGCTGAAAAACTTACCTAAGAATCTCTCAGCTAGTGGAACTGTTTTGTCAAGTCCACTGTGGCTGAGATAGGGAGCAAGAAAGAGAATTGGAGATTAAAAATGCCAGAAAGCTTTCCTGTTGGTTTGCAGGCTGGAGGCCATTTCTCAAGAGAACAAAAGAAGAAGAGAGACCAAGGCCACAGGAGCTGAGATAGCTCCACACCCCTTTGGAAGAGACCGGTGCAGCTGGTGTAATAAAAAAATGTTTAGTGATTACTTAGAGCATCATTATGGTGTTAGTCACGTCAAGCTCTCAATCACCTCTTTTAGATAGAGGAAAACATGTTGTGAGGTATTAGGGTGTTTGTTATGTTTTAAGAGTGGAACAGGCTGCTCAGCTATATTTTTAACAGATCCCGCACCAGTTTCCAAGGAATAGAAATTAATCACAGCTTATACAGCTATACTAAAAAGAATGAGAAAATACATTCTCTCTAATATTAAAACACTAAAGAAAATGCATTTTTGCTACTTCATCTGCTGCAGGACACTTTCTTAAAGTGTTAAAAGGCTAGGGGGTCACTTTGAGGACTAAGGTATACCTGACCGAAGCCGTGGTACTTTCAATCACCTCATGCATGTGCAAGCTGGACAATGAGTAAGGAAGACTGAAGAATTGATGCCTTTGAATTATGGTGTTGGACAAGAATATCGAATATGCCTTGGACTGCCAGAAGAACAAATGGGTATGTCTTGAAGGAAGTACAGCTAGAATGCTCCTTGGAAGCCAGGATGGTGAGACTTTGTCTCACATACTTTGGACATGTTCTCAGGAGGGACCAGTCCCTGGAGAAGGACATTATGCTTGGTAAGGTAGAGAATCAGTGAAAAAGAGGAATATCCTCAATAAGATGGATTGACACAGTGGTGCAACAGTGGATTCAAACATAGCAACAATTGTGAGGACAGGGCAAGACCAGGCAGTGTTTCATCTTGTTCTACATAAGGTCACTATGAGTTGGAACCGACTGAACAGCACCTAATAACAACATGTTTTTTGGTTAAGTAAATGAAAGATTTTCTTCTAAGACTGGATCTGTTTTTATTTATTTATTTAATTTGTTGTTGTTGAGAATATACACAGCAGAACATACACCAGTTCAACCGTTTCTACATGTACAATTAATGACACTGATTGTCCTCTTCAAGTTGTGCAACCATTCTTACCCTCCTTTCCTGAGTTGTTCTTCTCCCATTAACATACACTCATTGCCCCCGCATTTCCTATCTAATCTTTTGAGTTGCTACTGTCGGTTTGATTCATATAAATAGATCTTAAAAGAGCACAGTGCTCAAGGGAAACATTCTAAGCTAAACTATCATTTGGTTTGAAGAAAATTGCTGGGGGTATTTTTGATTTAAAGTTTAAAGACCATCTCAAGGCAGTAGTTTTGGAGGTTCATCCAGCCTCCATGGCTCCAGAAAGGCTAGCTTCCATGAAAATTTGAAATTCTGTTTTGCAAAGGAGGCAGTTGTTCATGGAGGCAGTTAGCTACACATTCCATTTCCTCCTCCTGTTCCTGACTCTCCTTCCTCTTCTTTTGCAGATTGGATTTCTTTTCTAATCTAGCCTGGTGGTGCAGTATTTAAGAGCTTGACTATTAACCAAAAGGTCAGCAGCTGAAATCCACCAGCCACACCTCAGAAACCCTATGAGTCGGAATTGACTCGACAGCGAGGTTTTTTTTTTTCCCCTCCCCATAGACCAATGTGAAGAAGAAGTCAAGTGTGTGTTTCTTACTGGGTAGCTAGGTTTTTGACGCATTTTAAAGCTTTTGAGGCAGAAATAGCAACTTAAAATGCCTCCTTAAATGAATCTAAAAGTCAAAGTCATAAACTTTTACTCAAAAATATTTAGCAAGTAGACTATTCAGAACTTCATTGAGCAGAATTTTTAATACCACTGAAAGTATAGGAAATTGACTTATTAGTAACCACTATATCGTTAGGCCAAAAATAAATTCTAGGAAAATGCTATTGTAGGAACCATTGTGGTGTTCACTTTTCTTATTTGGCAAGATTAGTTTATTTGTTTCAAGCATTTATCCAACTGGTTGAGGTTAATACTCCCTTTAAAAATTAAAATTTCTCTTTGCGCAAAATGTTTTGCCATAGCTGCCTAAAGTTACACTACTGTGTTTCTAGAAAACAGAGGAGAAATCAGGATGATGACGATGATGACGATGATGGATTTTTTGGACCAGCTCTTCCTCCTGGATTTAAAAAGCAGGATGAGTCTCCTCCAAGGTAGTAAATGTGTAATATTTCAGGCTACTCTTCTCTAAATATTTCCACTAATGTCTGTTAATCTATTAAAAAGTTATCTGAAACTTTTTTAATTAATATATTTATATAACATTTGAAATAGGTCATTTATAGTAAAACTAATTATTTACATAGTTTACCATAAAACTTCCACATGTCTTACTTGATACTCAAGAAAGTGTTTGGTGGTAGACTAGGCAGAACACTATCCCTCTCCCCCCTTTTTAAAAACAGATAAGGAAACAAGCCCAGTGACTTACTGGAGATTGTATACATAGTGGTAGAGCTGGGGCCAGAATCCTGATATTCGCACTTCTAATTCACAGACTTTCTTAATTTTTTATTGATAAACAAAACCAATCTGCTAAATTAGACAAATTTGACTAACTTCTCTGAACCTCAAATTCATCATCTGTGAAATAGGATAACGAAGAGCCCTGGTGGTGCACTGGTTAAGCACTTGGCTGCTAACCGAAAGGCTGAACCCACCAGCCACTCTGTGGGAGGAAGATGTGGCAGCCTGCTTCTGTAAAGATTACAGCCTAGAAAACCATACGGAGGCAGTTCTACTCTGTCCTGTAGGGTCACTGTGGTCGAAATTGACTTGACAGCAATGGGTTCAAATAGGATAACAATACCTGCCTTACAGAATTGTTGTGATTCTTGAGGTTTCATGTTTATATATGTGCATACGAGCATGGGTGTGTCTTCATATGGTATCTGGCACAGAATAAACATATACTAAATGTCGATTCTTATCTTCTCTGATTTAAAATACTTTGAAGTATGGAATATGAAATTCCACACCAAATTGTTTGTAGTTCATAACACTATAGACCAATATGCAAGAACAAGTGGAAAAGCTTGTTATTCATTTTATGTCAAAGTTAATAATCACATGTGGCATCTCCTAAGCTTCATGTCACTTTGTCCCTTTTAGATATAACAGGGATCAGCTTTCTTGTGGCCCCCAGCTAAGAATGATTTTTACATTTTTAAAATGTCGTTTGAAAAAACAAAGTCAGATATACCACAGAGCCCCGTATATGACCCTCAAAGCCTAAGATTTACTTTTTGGCTTTTTACCGAAAGCTTTCTGATCTCTGGGATATAACATTACTTTTAAGAAAACACATTAGTTATATGTATAGCAGTTTCTTTCTTGAGAATTATATTTTGTCAATGATAGACTATATATGTGTGAAATAAACAGCTGGTAACACATATTGGGGTCAGAAGCCTTTTATATAGTCATAGCATGGCATGGTTGCATTACTATACTTTAAGACTTTATGTGCAAATAACTTTAACCCCGGAACCCTTGTGGCCCAGTGGTTAAGAGCTCAGCTGCCCACCAAAAGTTCAGCAGTTCGAATTCACCAGCTGCTCCTTGGAAACCCTATGGGGCAGTTCTACTCTGTCCTATAGGGTTGCTATGAGTTGAAATCGACTCGATGGCAACAGGTTTGGTTTTTGGTTTTAGGGGAAAAATACAGGTAATACTAGTAAAAAATGCTCGGTAATACTAATAAAATGATGTACTAAATAAAAGTCTCATTTTCAACATTTATTACTATCTGGCTTTTATTTTTGTGAGCTTTTATTCAGAAAACTGTTTTTAAGTCAGGGAGAATGATAAAGGTAAATTTTCTTTTTTAGACCAATAATAGGTCCTGCATTACCACCTGGTTTTATTAAATCTACACAGAAAAGTGACAAAGGCAGAGATGCTCCAGGACAACAGGTATCATATTTCAACTCTAAGGTTTGTAGAACTTTAGTTTAAAGAATAAGATGTAACAAACTTAAGACTTTATGTGGTAATAACTACAATCATTTGACTGAACTGTAATGGAAAACATTGTATTCAGATTAATTTAAGATCGTAGCATAAGTAGATGAAATCGAACACTGTCACAAACTTAAGATCCGTTAGAAAAATAACAAGGCAGTTACGTTTTGACAGGGTGTTATCTATGTACATATGCTTCTCGTTTTTGAAGAAAGATTTCAAAGCATTAGAAAATAAAATATGAGAAAAAGTTTAAGGAGTTTTTGCGATTTGACCTGGAGGAGAGAGAGCTGAAAAACCTTTTAATAATAGTGTTTACACCTAAATTAACTACTCTCTGGACCAGCTGGGCCCATAACCCAGAGGTTGTTGGATCGAAACCATCCTCTGCTGTAGACTTTGGAGCCCTGGTGACACAGTGGTTGAGAGCTCTGGCTGCTAATCAAAAGGTCAGCAGTTCGAATCCACCAGTCACTCCTAGAAACCCTGTGAGGCAGTTCTTTGTCCCGTAGGGCTGCTATGAGTAGGCATCAACTCGACAGCAGCGGATTTGGTTTTATGCTTCGTTTTGTTTTTTATTGTACTTCAGATGAAGGTTTACGGAACAAACTAGTTTCTCATCAAATGGTATATACATTGTTCTATGACATTGGTTAACAACCCCACGACATGTCAGCACTCTCCCATCTCAACCCTGGGCTCCCTATTACCAGCTTTCCTGTTCCCTCCTGTCTTCCAGTCCATGCCCAGGGCTGGTACACCCCTTTAGTCCTTTAGGCCCTTTGTTCCATGGGCCTGTTCAATCTTTGGCTGAGGGGTGAACCTCAGGAGTGACTTCTTTACTGAGCTGAAAGGGGGCCATACTCTCAGGGTTTCTCGAGTCTCTGTCAGGCCAGCAAGTCTGTTCTTACTTTTTCAGTTAGAGTTTTGTTCTACGTTTTCCTCTAGCTCCGTCCGGGACCCTCTGTTGTGATCGCTGTCGGAGCAGTCAGTGGTAGGTAGCCAGGTACCATCTAGCTGTACTGGACTCAGTCTGGTGGAGGCCATGGTAGATGTGGTCCATTAGTCCTTTGGACTAATCTTTCCCTTGTGTCTTTAGTTTTCTTCATTCTTCCTTACTCTCGAAGGGATGAGACCAGTGGAGTATCCTAGATGGCTGCTTACAGGCTTTTAAGACCCCAAATGCTACTCAACCAACAAAGAATGTAGAACATATTCTTTAAAAACTGTGTTAACGCCAATTGAGCTAGATATTCCCTGAGATCATGCCCTCTCAGCCCAGTAATTCAGTCCCTTAGGGAGTTTGGATGCATCGATGGAGCTACCATCACCTTTCCGTATACAGGTTATACTGGCTCCCTCAGTATTGTGTACTGTCTTACCCTTCACCAAAGTTTCCACTTATCTATTGTCTATTAAGTGTTTTTCCTTCCCCACCCCTCCCCTCCCTCATAACCACCAAAGATTGTTTCTTTTTATATATAAACCTTTTCATGAGTTTTTATAGTAGTGGTCTCATGCAATATTTGTCCTTTTGTGATTAACTTATTTCACTCAGTGTAATGCCCTCTAGGTTCATCCATGTTATAAGATGCTTCACAGATTCATTGTTCATTATCGTTGTGTAATACTCCGTTGTATGTATGTATCACAGTTTATCCATTCATCTGTTGATGGGCATCTAGGTTGTTTCTGTCTTTTTGCTATTGTGAACAATGCTGCAGTGAACATGGGTGTGCATATGTCTGTCCATGTGATGACTCATTTCTCTAGAATATATTCCTAGGAGTGGGATTGCTGGATCATATGGTATTTCTATTTCTAGCTTTCAAGAATATGCTTCTTGTTTTTGAAGGAAGACTTTAAAGCGTTAGAAAATAAAACATGAGAAAAAGTTTAAAGAATTTTTGTGATTTGACCTGAAGGAAAGAGAGCTGAAGAGCTTTTTAATAGTGGTCTTTATCCTGAAATTAACTACTCTCCTACCCAGCTCTGGTAACTGTATGTAACTCATACACAGGTGGATAAGTGATTTTATGAAAGAGTAGGCCAGGCGATTTTGGAGCTAAGTCTGAAGGCTATATTTCTTATTAGAAGCCTGGTATGAGCTGAGATTCGTAGAATACTTTGTAATTTGTAATGCATTTCCACATGCATGGATTTTATTTTTATCTTATTCACAGTGTCATGAAATAGATATCTGCATCTCACAGATGCTAAAGACTAGAGAAATTGGGTAATTTACCCCAGATCACACAGCTTGTACTTACCCAAACCGAGGATCAAAGCTAGTTCTTGGGACTTTAAATCACCTATGCATTCTGTCAGCATCTTCTCGTGTATGAATTCATATAGTGAAAAGACTCCGGAATTCTCCTCTGAGAATTCGGCAGTTACCCTGAGGCTGATATTGAAAGGAAACATAATGCAGTGGTTAAGGTAGTGAACTTCAGCGTTATTTATTCATTCTTGCAGCAAATTTTTATAGAGGACCTACTGTGTGTAGGTACATAGTCACAGAAATGAATGTGTCAACAAATCCTACTTCAAAAGACACCCAGAATCCAGCCACTTCTGTTACTACACTGGTCATAACAACAGCAGCAACAACAAGTTGCCATCAAGTCTATTCTGACGGATAGCAACTCTAGAGGATAGTGTAGAACTGCCCCATAGGGCTTCCGAGGAGCAGCTGGCGGATTCAAACTGCTGACCTTTTTGTTAGCAGTTGAGCTCTTAACCACTATGCTACCAGGGCTCCACCCATAAAACAAGTATGCTCACTCTCATATTTCACTTGTTTTATTGGTCTCCATGCTTCAGTCCTTGCTGCTCTACTGCGTGTTGCTAACATAGCGGCTAGTAAGACTAAGTTAGGTCATGCTACCCTAACACTCAAAATCGTCCCATCGCTGCTCCTCTTTGTGAGCAAAAGCCAAACAAGACCCTGTACGAGCTGGCCTCGGTTAGCACTTGGATTTACCTCTGACTTTTTGACCTAACCCCACTGACCTTCTTCTCATATACTGGGCAGTCTCCTACCACTGAGCATGCTCCCCCTGCTGGTCATTCTGTTTCAGCTGCTGTTCCCCAAATAGCTAAATGGCTTGCTTCCCAGACCACCTCTCGTTTTTTGCTGGAACTTTACCTTCTTCCTGAGGCCATCTCTGACTTCCTGATCTAAAATTGCTGGCTTCTCTTCCCTTTACTCCTATCCCCTTTTGTCTTTTAATTTTTTCCTTACCATTTATCACCCTCTAACTCTGGTGGCTTAGTGGTTAAGAGTTACAGCTGCCAACCAAAAGGTTGCCAGTTGGAATCCACCAGGGGCTCCTTGGAAGCGCCATGGGGCAGTTCTACTTTGTCCTATAGGGTTACTATAATTCAGAATCAACCCAACAGTGACAGGTTTGGTTTTTGGTTTTTAACATACTACTTATTTTACTCTTTTTGTTTATTGTTGACCTCTCCCCACTAGCATGTGACTACATGGGGTCAGAGATTTTTGTCTGCTATGTCCCCAGTGCCTTGTACATAGTGGACATTCAAAAGTGTTTGTTGAATAATGAATGAGTCAGACACCATCCCTGCCCTTATCATACTTACAACATAGTGAATACAGATATTAAATAATTTCTAATGTGATCAGTGATACAAAAGGGGAGACAAAGTATAATGGAACCATGACAGGGGAATCTAAACTGAAAAAAAATAAGAAAAAGTCTTTACCTCTGAGAAAATGATGTCTGCATGGAAGATTGATGCATTGGAGATAGTTCAGTAAGGAGAGCAGGGAAGATTATTCCAAAGAGTGCAAAGAGCTTATTTGAAGGCAAAGTTAAGATTATTTGAAGAAACTTAGAGTTAAAGAAGTCCAGTGTGGTACAACAGATAGAACAAGGAGGAGAATTGTGAGAGATAAGGCCCAAGAGATAGGCAAGAGCCACACCAAGCTTTGAGTCCCGGGCAAGTCACCTTATATTAAGAGCTTAGTTTCATTACTGGTAATGTGCAGGTGGGTTATACTTGCCTCATAAGATTGTTTTAAGGATTAAATCGGAATAATAGGTGTTCAACTTACAGTAAACTATGAAAGTAACTGAAGAATTTTGGCAGAATATGAGAAATCCTTTTTAACAACGTTGTTAAAATATTAAAATTGATTACCGAAAGGAGGATTTCTAGCCATATGGAAGACAGTGTCAGGCTAGGCTTTCTCTGCCACGTAACACAAAGGAGTAGTGCTGGAGGAAAATAAAATAGCAACAAAGTTAGTACACAGCTAAGCTCAGAAGAAAGAAAGAGATATCTACAGGTACTTATAACATTGAGAGAATTCAAAGCCAGAGCAGTAAGACAAGTTGACATAGCAGGGGACCATGGTAGTTTTAGAGAACCCAGCTGTAAGCCCTAGAGAGTTGGGACTAGGAACAGGAGCTATAACTTCAGGCTTGCTCACAGCAGAAGAGATTGAATTGAGCCCCCTGCATGAAACCAACAGCCTCAGAATACTGCTGTGTCTGTAAAAGGAGTAGTCAAAAATGTTGGCCCACTGTCCTGGAAAAATGGCAAGGAAGCTTGCGTCAGCCTAGGGCCTCGTCATGCTATCTGCAGCCCAGTTTCAAAAGGAGAAACAGAGAGAAGGAATGGAAATGTGGTAAAAAAATTTTTTTTTGGTAAAAGTACATGGGTATTCATTGTACTGGTCTTAGTGCTTTTCTAGAGGTTTTGAATTTTTCAAAATAAAAAGTTGAGAAAAAATTTAAAAGATGTAGCAAAATTCAACTTTATTCATGCTGGGAACTTTGTCTTAATCTACTTAGTTAGCAAATAGGTTGTTTATATAATTCTCTGGGTAGTACATTTTCTGTATTCTCTAGCTTCTCTCAACTAAAGGTTGGGGGTGAGGATGGGACAGGGGTTACACCATGGTATGTCTGTTTGAGGTGCTCTTGGTTCTGAATTGGTTGCTTCATGTTTTCCCTTTTGACTAATCCTTTTCAAAAGATACTTTTATTTTTGTTTTCATACTTTTCTTTCTCAAAGAGGGGTTTCTCTTAATCTCATTCACAACATATACCCACAAATTAAAACATGCACAATAATACTAATGGCTAACATTTGTTGAGCACTTACCACAAGCTAGACACTGCAAAGTACCTTACCTGCATAAACTAATCCACATGGTTCTAGGAGGTGGTTTATCAGCTAGGATGCTTTCAGCTGCAAATAATGGAGGATCCAGCTCAAAGGAGAACTTTGTCTTAACCTACTTAGTTAGCAAATGGGCTGTTTATGTAGTACCCTTAGTGACACATACTCTTTATTCTCAAATAAGGGAGCTATTTTTAATACACATAACAAGAGGTTTGGAGGTGTGGTCATTTCAGGGTTGGTTAATTCAGCAGCCTAGTGACATCACCAAGGGCTCAGGTTCTTCTCACCTTTCTGCTCTGTCACCTACTGCATGTTCATTTGTCCTCTTAGACTGGCTCCCTTCATTACACCAAGAAGGCTGCCACATTTCTCAGATACGGGAAGGAGAACGGTCCCTATCCTGTGCCCCTCTTGTAGAGCAAAGAGAACCTTTCTGGCAGATTTCCTGTAGACCACCCTTCATGTCTCTTTGACCAAAATTGCATCACATGGCCACATCTAAGCCACCAGCTGGGCAAGAAGAATGAGATCAAAGTGATTGGTTTAGAATTACCAACATTCTTTCCCAGGAGTTAGTTACAGTCCGCAGTGTCCTTAGAAGGGCATGGCTTCAAAGAGGGTGAACAAATTGTAGGGTTCTCTTAGTAATACAGGAATTATTGGTTGGAGCTGTAATAATTCCCAGTTAAAAGACAAGGGAAACCAAGGCTGAGAATCATGCCTGTGGACACAGTGGTAATACAGTGGCAAATGGAAGGCTTGAAACTAGTTCTAACTCTGCAGCCCAAACTGTAAACTAGTAGGGTACTTAATTTCCATTGTATATGGGACGGGGGCGGGGGGGGGGTTTAAAGAAATATCTAGGACACAAAAATGATTTAAAACCTAGAATTTGATACCTATATTCTAGCTTGTCATTTTCAGTTTGGTTTGTTGGGCCTAGTTTTCTGTTTGCTTTTCCATTTCCCTATTTAGTTTCTGTCTCCCAACATCTTAAGTCATCCTTATTTATAAAAATTTCAGACATCATCCTACCAAGGTGTGCTGAAATTTTACCTTCATAAAACCATCTGTTATTAGATGAAAGTAAAAATACCATTAGCTTATTTCATCCTCTTAAACCCTAATATGAATATATTTCTTATACTTTTAAGTTTATTATATCTTTCATATCTGATCAGTTTATTTCACCGACTATTTGTGTCTATTTGTTGTTCTTAGTTGTTGTCCAGTTAATTGTGACATGTGGCAACCCCATGTGTGCACAGTAGAATTGCTCCATAGAGTTTTCAGGGCTGTGACCTTTCAGAAGCAGATTGCCAGGTCTGTCTGCTGAGGTGCCTCTGGGTGAGTCTGAACCACAGACCTTTCAGGTAGTTGCTCAGTCTTTCTAAGTATACTTTTCTAAGTCTAGGTTTCCTCCAAAGGAAAACAGGAATAATAATGTCCAATTCACAGGTTTGTTATAAGGATCAAATAAGGCATTGTATGCCAAAGTCCATCATGTGTATGTGGTTTCGAGTAAGCCAGAAGACAACTTAGAACTGTCACATTATTTATGCAAGTGGCAGTTGCTGTGAGGGTTCAGAGAAGATACTACAGAGAGTTATAGAATGGCAGGAAAATGAAAGCAATACAAATGAACTCCTGATCCTGTTAGTATGAGAACCAATAGGAAGAAGCTGCCAATCAGAGCTGGAAGACAAATATGTCACTGTTATTAATATGTCTTCTCCTTGAGGATAAGAACTGCCTTTAAATTTAGTGTATATAGCATTGCACACAGAATCATACACAAAAACCCTTTATCAGAATGATTTAATAGGAACAAATTAAATTTGCTTATAACAATACTGTTACATTTTTGGGGTGGTAGGTGAGGACTCACTTGGGTCAGGATTTCATGATTTCTTGCACATTTCTATTTCAGTAG
Source organism: Loxodonta africana (assembly GCF_030014295.1). Classification (NCBI taxonomy): domain Eukaryota; kingdom Metazoa; phylum Chordata; class Mammalia; order Proboscidea; family Elephantidae; genus Loxodonta; species Loxodonta africana. The sequence goes on from NC_087358.1 coordinate 64,405,403, forward strand.
ACGATACTGAATCACGAAGGCTGATACAGCTTCCAAGAATGCCTTACTGTGTACATCTTATTCCTGAGAGCTTTGTATGTGCCAGGAATAAAAACAGTTTTTAACTCGTGTCAACTCTGACAAATTGGTGGTAGATACCTGGACTATTACGTTGAGGAGAATTCTGAGTGCACACCTATGTCCATCAGGAAGAGAACTAAGATAATTTGATGAGATCTACTGGGATTGCCATGAGGCTGGGGCTGACTTGACGGCAGCTAACGTAACAGCTGTGGACACAGAGGAGATGTGACAGTCGCACACTATGTATTTGTCATCTCTGTACTATGTATGCACTTGAGTTATTGGGTGCAAGTCATTTCTCAAGTTGGTTTTGCCTTTCTCAGCGTACTTTGGAAGGCAAGGCAAAGGTTTTGTGTCAGTGATTAACCAGCAATGCATTGTTTGCTTTTTTGTTTTATTACCTATTGGTAATCAATTTAAGTTAAATTTTGAGTAATTTAGGATCATATTCTATAACTTGTAACTCTGCTTTTAATTTAAAGGTAATATCTTGTTTTAAAAGGAAACAAGTAGCAGTGAAGATGATGAGGACATTGTTGGACCAATGCCTGCAAAAGGACCAGTTAACTATAGTGTAACGACAGAGTTTGAAAAAAGGGCCCAGAGAATGAAAGAAAAACTGACCAGAGGAGATGATGTAAGTTTTGAATGTACTTTACTCGATGAGACAGACTACATGGATTAAAAATCTGAATTTTAAGAATAAATTTTAAAATATATATACATGTTGAAAGAAAATTACCAGGAACTGTTGCCCTGAGATAATCTTTTACCTTAAACCAAAAATATCCCCTGAAGTCTTCTTAAAACCAAACAATAGTTCAGTTTAACTAGTAAAAAATGTCTGCCTTAAACATTGTGCTCTTTTGAGAACTGTCTGCATGGAATCTAAGTGACAACAGCAGCTGGATTAGGTAGGAGCCTTAGGGGGCAGTACGTTCATGTTAATGAGGGAGGAACAACTCAGAAAAGGAGGATGAGAATCCTTGCACAACTTGCCGAATGTAATCAGTGTCATTGAATTGTACGTGTAGAAACTGTTGATTTAATGTATGTTATTCTGTGTATATTCTCAGCAACAGCAACAGTAGAATGAATAATTTTTTTAAACCAACTAAAAAAAAAAAAAACCAATATATGTTAAACCTTAAACCAAAATTATCGCTTGAGGTCACCTTTTAGCAAAATAACAGATTGGCTAATAAAGAATATTACCCGTGAGTAATGAGCTCCTTTTAAAAAGCATCTATAAAGGATCAAATGGTCAAAAATTGTTCTAAAGCAAAGATGAGAAGATAAGGGGGCAGGGAGACTAGAGTACTGGTAATGGTACAACCAGAATGATGGCACATTGTGAAAATGTAACCAATATCACTAAGTAATTTGTATATGGGAATCAAATTTGCTGTGTAAACTTTCCCCTTAAACACAGTAGAATGTTATCGAAAGAAAATTATAGCCCAGAAGCTATAAAGAAAAAGATTGGCAAGTTTGTGTATGTAAAAATTTCTATATGGCAGAAGATAGCATGAAGTCAAAAGAATTATAGATTAGATGAAAGTATTTGTAACGTATATGACAAAGGACTGATAACCACCAAAGCAAAGAGTCCCTGCAGATGGGTAAGAAAAAACCAACCCAGTAGAAAAATGTGCAGGGGTCATAAGGGCTGTACAGAAGAGGAAGTGCAAAGGGCTAAAAAGCATCTGAAAAGATGTCAACATCAGTAGAATGAAGAACTCTGCTTAAAAATATGAAATGTAATTTTTCAGATTAGCACAATATTAAAAAGATAACATTGATTGTTACCAAGGCTGTAAGAACATTAGTCCTTTCTATAATTGTTACCTTTAAAATCCTAACCCAATACAGTATTAATGGATATACTTTCTATGCTACCTTTTTTTTTAACTTCTTATGTTTCTTAAAGGATTCACCTAAACCTATTACAAGGGAGTCCTGGATGACTGAGCTTCCTCCAGAAATGAAAGACTTTGGTCTTGGGCCAAGAACGTTTAAGAGAAGAGCTGATGACAAGTCCGGAGATCGATCGATTTGGACAGATACTCCAGCTGACAGAGAAAGGAAAGCTAAAGTGAGACGTTTAGTTTGTTCATTTATTTCTGTCCATGCTTACTCTGTTTTGAAAAGATATGAGGGAAAAGTATTTAAGGGTACCAAAAACGAAAAAACCAAACCCAGTGCTGTCGAGTCAATTCTGACTCATAGTACTGTTTTAAAACAGAGGAGCCCTGATGGCGCAGTGGTCAAGCGCTTGGCTGCTTAACTGAAAGGCGGGTGGTTTGAACCTGCCAGTCGCTGTGCGGGAGAAAGGTGTGGCAGTCTGCTTCTGTAAAGATTTACAGCCTTGGAAACTCTATGGGGCAGTTCTACTCTGTCCTATAGGGTCTCTCTGAATTAGTGTCAACTCAGTAGCAGTGGGTATTTTTAAAAATTTATGATTCTGAAGGAAAGTTATGAGGAAGGAAAGTGACATTAATTGCTTGCTATTAGCCAGTAAATTGTCTCATTTAAATCTCAAGAATACCCTGGGATGTAGGTTTATTGACTCCATTTTGTAGATGGAGAAACTAATCTCTATGAGGTCAACTTTTTAGGTTCACAACTGGTAAACGATGGACAAATATTTCATTCTAGACCTTTATAACTGCATGTTCTCTTGTCTTTACACTGTCTCCATGAATCATCTTTTAAAATGGCTCATGATATTTTAAAATCACAAGATTTCTTCTTGGGAAGAACCAAAGCTACAGATTAACCCAGCAAGTTCAGTGATACATTGAAACGCTCAAAATAATGAGAAGCACCTTCACTAATACATTAAACTTGGGAATCTGCACATCAACCAGATGTCAGTAAGCAGGGAAGGACATCCTCTTATTATTTTTAGATTTTCTCCTCTTGAGTCTTTCTGTTCATTATGAAATATTCCATTGTATTTTAGGAGTTGAACCAGTGCTCCTAGCACTACTCCTTAAACTTATTCCAAAGATTTTTATTCCCTTAAGATGTCCTGTTCATGTCTTAAAGGCTTGACAAATTGTCACCTTATGATTATAGCTTCATCAGCACTGATCTAAACAGTTGCGTACTTAATTCACCACCCCCAGCTCTGTTTATCCTGTCTGTCAGCACCTGGAATGTATCAGGATTTCTATTGTGATTCTATAACCGTAAGTTAAATACCTACTCAGCCAGACATGGTTGCAGGTTATAGAAAAATGAAAGGGCTCTTTAAGGACTTCTCATTTTAGTGGAGAATTGATTCTGAAATACACAGTTATTCTTAAAATGTAGATGGTATGTTGAAGTCTCCACGTTTTAGGACCATGCCTTGCGTATGTGGCAACATCATAAGTTGTCTTTTGATCTGAAGTTTAAAGGAAATCTGAGAACTGTAATAAATAGAAGGGTGAGGTGAACCAACATCCACAGGGTAGAAGAGGCAATAAAGACGTGGTGTAGAAATGAGCCATACACCTTGAAAGGCTGACGTTGGGATGCCTGTCAACTCTCTCCTAGCTCGTGTTTTATAAAGATAACGTATTGCAGTTTTTGTAACAGCCTTTAAGATTATTTGTACAGACTTAATATTTATGTCGCAAACTATATAATATCATAGAGCTGTCTGTTTTTCTGGGTCTTTACTCTTTGTTCCAGCTTAAAGTTTGACTAATTTTTGTAAAAGATCTTAGCTAGATTTCCTTCTTGATAGGTTTTCTCTACTCCTTTCTTTTTTATATTCAAGTAGTCAGCATACATCTCCCATACCACTTACAGCCTCATGGCCTGAGAGAAGTGTGATTGCTCTTTAGAAAAGGAAATGTTATGCGCAAATGCAGGACCTGTTAGTCTTCACCTCTCAGCCTTGTCCAGATCTACTATGTCTTAACATTAAATGTTCTGGTTTTTAATCTCTATTCTTAATACAAGTAAAAGCATCTGCTTTCTGGAAAAATTTGTATGGAAAATAAGAAATGACCTATTCCTACGTGTATATATATACATATATATATTTTTTTCCCCCAATCGTTATCACTGTTTCCAGACGTTCTTCATCATCCCAAGCAGAAGCTCTATACCTATTAGGCAGTTATTCCCTACTCCCACTCCCCTGCTCCCAGTCCCTAGTAACCACTTTCAGCCTCTGTGCATTTGCCTAGTCTAAATATTTCATGTAAGTGGGATCATGCAATATTTGTCCTTTTGTGTCTTAGTTCACTTAGCATATGAGTTCAGGGTTTATCCAATGTCATAGCATATATCGGAACTTCCTTTCTCTTTATGGCTGAATAATATTCCACTGTATATATGTACTGCATTTTGCCTTTTTCTTATCTTTTTTATTATTATTATACTTTAGATGAAGGTTTACAGAACAAACTAGCTTCTTATTACTGTTTTGTGACATTGGTTAACAACCCCACGATATGTCAACACTCTCTCTTCTCAACCTTGGGTTCCCTATTACCAGCTTTCCTGTCCCCTCCTGCCTTCCAGTCCTTGCCCCTGGGTTGCTGTGCCCCTTTAGTCTCATTTTGTTTTATGGGACTGTCTAATCTTGGCTGAAGAGTGAACCTCAGGAGTGACTTCATTACTGAGCTAAAACGGTGTCCGGGGTCCGTACTCTCGGAGTTTCTCCAGTCTCTGTCAGGCCAGTAAGTCTGGTCTTTTTTGTGAGTTAGAATTTCATTCTGTACTTTTCTCCAGCTCTGTCCAGGATCCTCTATTATGATCCCTATCAGAACAGTCAGGGGTAGTAGGGCACCATCTCTTTGTGCTGGACTCAGTGTAGTGGAGGCTGTGGTAGTTGTGGTCCATTAGTCATTTGGACTAATCTCTCCCTTGTGTCTTCAGTTTTCTTCATTCTCCCTTTGTCCCAGTAGGGTGAGCCCAGTGGGGTATCTTAGGTGGGCTGCTCATACACAAGCCTTTAAGACCCCAGATGCTGCTCAGCAAAGCAGAATGTAGAACATTTTCTTTATAAACTATTTTATGCCAATTGAGTGAACTGTTCCCCCGAGACCATGTTTCCCACAGCCCTCAGTCCAGTAATTCGGTCCCTAAGGGTATGTACTGCATTTTGGTTATCCACCTGTTAATGGACATGTGGATTGTTTCTATCTTTTGGCTATTGTGAATAATGCTGCAATGAAATATTCCTCTATTTTTTATGTACTTTATTAAATACAATAAATAAATTTTAGTCAAGATAAAAATTGTATAAGGGCCTCCTTGGTTTTCTTAAGCATATAATAACCAAAAACCAAACCAAACCAGCTGCCGTCAAGTCGATTCCGACTCATAGCGATCCTATAGGACGAGTAGAACTGCCCCATAGAGTTTCCAGGGAGTGCCTGGTAAATTCAAACTGCTGACCTTTTGGTTAGCAGCTGTAGCGCTTAACCACTATGCCACCAGAGGTTCCATAAGCAAACAGTAGTATAAAAATATGCTTTAAAAACAATGGTTTTCAACCATTTTTATGTGGGCCATGCGCATCCTTGGTTGGGACTAAATTCTCTAGAATATTTCACGATCTTTCTAATTAACATTTGTTGAATTTATATTTAAGAACTTCATTTTTATGTGTGTGCTGATATAAATGGTATTGTTTTTTAAGTTTCAGTTGTTCATTGTTGGTATGTAGGAAAGCAGTTTTGTGTATTGACCTGATATCCTACAACATTGTTGTACTCACTAGTTGCAGGAATTTTTTTTGTAGATACTTGGGGGCTTTCTGCCTGTACTTTATTCTGTGAATAAAAAAGACAGTTTTATTTCTTCATTTCCAACCTATATACCTTTTATTTCTTGTTTCTAATTAAAATCTGTTTTCCCCTCCAGAGTGATTTTACTATGGAATGAATTTTACTATTTTGACAATAGATAATATAGGATTTCTTTTTAAGCCTTATTTTTTCTCCTACATTTTTTTCAGTGTGTGTCAAACTCATCTCTGAGTCCCAGAAATAGGTATTTCTTTTTAGTTTGTTGGTTAGATGGGGTTTTTATTTGTCATGAAAATCATACAGCAGAACACTAACTGATCCCTTATCAAAAAAAAAAAAAAAGATCCCTTATCAAGTATATTAATATTTCTTATGGGAGAAGATTCAAGCAGCTTCATTTAACTTAGTCTCTAGTTACTCTAGCTAAATAAAAATAATATGTGTTCCTTTTTTATTTCCTTTAACTTCATGGTTCAATCAACACCCAAAAACCAGTGCCATCAAGTCGATTCTGACTCATAAGTACATGTTATCTGTGTTCATTCCTCAGGAAACACAAGAAGCAAGAAAGTCATTCAGTAAGAAGGATGAAGAACATATATTGTCTGGAAGGGATAAGAGATTGGCTGAGCAGGTATCCTCATACAATGTAAGTAAGGAAGTAAAATCTATAACCCTTTAATTTTTGTATCTTTTAATTCTTCTCTCATTTTTGTTTTTCTTTTATTTTATATCTGTCTCTATACCTTGGTCTTTTTCTGTACCTCTGTCCTGAAAAATACTCCACTCTGCTGGGTAGGATTTTTTTAAATGCATTTCACATAATGTTTTCGATTTTTATTTTATGTCATATATCAGGAGTTTAATTACTAGATATAGGTAGTGTTTGACCAGAAAGCCAGGGCCCTGACAACTCAGAGAGATCCTCAGTTCATGAGTTCTTAATTACAAGCAGATTCAGTATGTTTAATGTAAAGATTTAAATACGGGAGAAATCTAAGATTTAAATACAGGAGAAAAAAATGGTTTTAAGTCTAAGTTCATAAACTAAGTAGGTCCATGTTCATTTGGCATGTTATTATTCTGTTATATTCTGTCTTACTTTTAGAAAAAACTGGAGAATGTTCTAACTGAAAAAATAAATCACAGCCCACTGGTCACTGAGAAGTGTTTAGTTTTTCAGGAAAATTATCTTTTGTTCACCATGTAATAGGTAGTGAAAAGTTTCCATAAACATTAAGGATACAGTTAGCTTGGTTTATTGGATATAATAACACCAGGAATACTGAAACATATATGAAACGTTTTTAGACACTGAAAACTAGACCCAGGTGGAACATTTATGAAAACTGGTGAGTTCAAAAGTCACATCTCAACAAAAATTAAAAAATCACTGTCATTCAGCACATATTCTCTCATCACAAGGAATTTCAGTTAAAATTCACATATTCTGTCATCACAAGGAATTTCAGTTAAAATTCAGAGTCAATATAACTTAAAAGCCCTGTGCAAATGGAAATTTTTTTAATTTAAATTTTGTGCCAAAAAAAAAATGATAATGGAAGTTAGAAAACACGTAGACCTGAATGATAGTAAAAAGCATAACACATCAAAATGTGTGGATGCAGTATGAAGTGCTACTTAGAGGCAGGTTCATAGCCGTGAAGACTTAACGTTAGAAAAGAAGAATGGCTGAAAATTAGTAAGCTAGACCATTTCCCAAACTGACAATTTCTTTTTCTGGTCAACAGAGATTATATTGTACATTTGAATTGTGCTTTGAATTTACAAAACAGAAACAGTAGGTGATGTATATCATGTACTTACTATGTTCCAGGCACTACCCTGAGCTGTTTACATGTACTAACTCATTTAATCCTAGCAACAATTCTAAGTATTTTTATTCACATTTTTTTATTAAGGTAAAATACATAAAACATTGGCCATTTCAACCACTTTTACATGTACAATTCAGTGACATTATTTATGTTCACCACATTGTGCCACTCTTCTTTTCCAAATGTTTTCATCACCCTTAACAGAAACTCTGCACCCCTTAAGCAATGCTTTCCCACCCCCATCCACCTGACCCTGGTAACCACTAATCTTCTTTTGTCTCAATGGATTTGCCTATTCTAGATATTTCATATAAGAGGAATCATATAATATTTGTGGTTTTGTGTCTGACTTACTTTATTCAGTGTAAAGGGTTTCAAGTTGCCTCCGTGTCCTAGCATGTATCAGAACTTCATTCCTCTTTATGACTGAATAATATTCCATTGTATAGATATACCACATTTTATTTATCCATTCATCTGTTGATGGACAATTGGTCTTTTCCACCTTTTGGCTATTGTGAATAGTGCTGCAGTGAACATCAGTGTACAAGTATCTGTTTGCTTCCTTGCTTTCAGCTCTTTTGGGTATATACATAGGAGTAGAATTTTAGAGTCATGGTAATTCTGTGTTCAAACTGGCATTGCTTTTAAAATAAAACATACACCTACACTATGACCCTACAGTTCCACTCTTAGGTATTTACCTAAGACAAGTGAAAACATAAAACGTATTTCCACATAAAGACTTGAACGTGACTTTAACAGCTTTAGTCATAATTGCCCCAAAAAGATTTATACAAGAGTGTTCATAAAAACTGTATTCATAATAACTAAATACCATAAACAACCCAAGTATTCTTCAGTAGGAGAATGAAAAACCAATATGTGGTATGTAATGAAATGTTATTCAGCAGTAAAAAGGAACAAATTAACAAATACAACAACATAGATGAATCTCAGAGTCATTATGCTTGCCTATGGAAGCAGGTACATACTGTATGATTCCATTTACATGAAGATCTAAGACAGGCAAATGAATCTATGATGGAAAAAAAAAATCAGAATGGTGGTTGCTGAAGTGCGAATGCGAAGATTGCCCGGGAACGGGCCTGCAGAGCTTTCTGAGGTGATGAAAATGTTCCCGATCCTGATAGGAGTTTGGATTACAAAATTCAGTGAATGTACACTTGAGATTTATGTATTTCATTGTATGTAAACTTTCCTGAAAAGAAAAACATTGTAATCAAATATTGAACCCTAGTTCATGAAATGCATGTTGAAGTATTTAAGGGGACCTGTATTGATATCTGTAATTTACTTTAATATGCATCAAAAATATTAGGGTTCTGATCTTATGCTGAAATTTTGTTTATGATGAGATTTACTTTTCAAAGTATTATTATAGTCTTAAGAGTAAGCTACTCTATGACCTTTAGCTTTTGATGAATTGAACACTTTAAAATACTTTTGTATGAAGACAAAAATAAAAACTAGTCAACTAGAAACTTAGCATGAATTTTCAAAAGTTGTTAAAACCATCCCATTCAAGATGAATAACTCTAAGTTTTATAAAATCTTTTAAAAAAAAAAAAAGGGACACATTTTTACTAAATGATTAAATTTGGTAAATCAGCACATGGCTATTTTGCAAGTTGATCTGTACATGAAATGGTTTTCAATTTACTGATTTTTAGTGAATTGACTACTCCCAGATGTTTGTAGTAATATTTTCTAGAGTTCTAGAACTTGTTTGGTCACATGTCTGTCAGTGTGCAAATTATACTGAACCAGACCAAAAGTAATACACCTGAAACAACTGATAGAAATGTTTATTTCTTTAGTCCTGGTAAATTGAAGCGCTTGGATTATTTCAATTGACTATAACAGCCTTGTGGTTTAATATGTTCTTCTGTCTATATTGATATTTAATTTACTAAGATAGGAGATCAATAAATTGAAACCTGCCACCTTTTTTTTTTTTTCTCTGTTTTCATTTCCTTTGTTACATTTGGTGTTCGTACAGTTTTACTCATCAATATAAATCATTTTTCTCAGTAGTGGCTTTAAGTAACATGGGGCCTCTGCAACCCCATTCTTTCTCACACCTCCACTCGCCTCCTCCAAACTTTGTTCTTTGTTTTCTCCAGCCCTTTCTTAAACCTTTCAACCTTCCCCTTCCAACTCTTGTAGCCTGTCAGCCTTCATTATCATTATCTCATTAATGAGTTATTATTAATCTCATTAGCAGGGAAAGATATTGAAGCAGAGAGAAATGTGGGGAAATGATGCTAAAAGATCGTGTTTTTATAACTTTTTTACATTCGTACGTTTATATATAATTATATTCATATGACATTGTTAGTTCCCCATCCTAAATTACAGTAACCCTAATCCAGCTCTTGTTTGTGTTATCACCCTCTCTTCTCTTACTGGCAAACTACTAGAAACGTGACGTACACAGTGGGGCTCACATTCGTTGGATCGCCTGCTGAGAACCTGGGTGACTTTCAAAAGCACAGTTTCTGAGACCCACAGTTGGCTAATTTAATTCATTAAATCTGCAATGGGGCTCAGGAATCTCTATTTCTCTTCAGTGAGTCAGGATTGGAGGCCAGTGGTCTTCAAGTGTTTTTGTTTGACATCCCCTAAAAGAAATTTGAAAAATGATGTCCATTTTTAACTTAACATCCAAAATTTTCATAAGCTTTTAGTAGTTACCAAGATGAAAAGTTATAGCATATTACATAACTCTATTACATGTTTCGGAAACCCTGGTGGCATAGTGGTTAAGTGCTACAGCTGCTAACCAAGAGGACGGCAGTTCAGATCCACCAGGCATTCCTTGGAAACTCTATGGGGGCAGTTCTATTCTGTCCTATATGGCCGCTATGAGTCGAAATCAACTTGATGGCAGTAGGTTTTTTGGTTTTATTACATGTTTCAAATGGAACCCAAATTCCATCACAATTTGGTATCTACAGTTATCTATTAAGGAGCCCTGGTGGCACAGTGGTTGAGAGCTCAGCTGCTAACCAAAAGGTTGGCAGTTCAAACTCACCATCTGCAACTTGGAAACCCTATGGGGCAGGTTTTCTCTGTCCTATAGGGTCGCCATGAGTCAGGATCAACTCAATGGCAATGAGGTGGGTTTTTTTGTTTTTTATTATCCATTAAAGGAGCCCTGGTGGCGCAGTGGTTAAACTGCTCAACTGTTAACTGAAAGGTCATTGCTTTGTACCCACCAGTTGTTCTGTGGGAGAAAAATGCGGCAATCTGCTCCAGTAAAAATTTACAGCTTTAGAGACCCTATGGGGCATTTCTCCTCTGTCCTTGTAGAGTCACTCTGAGTGGAAATCGACTCAGCAGCAGTGGGTTGGGTTCTTTCTTTTCTTAGATTATGCATTAAAGAATATACAGGAGGAAGCTCTTCTTTAACAGCTGAAACTTTATTTCATCCATTTTTCCCCTTGAATTCAGATTTTCATTTCCTTTCTGCTACAGATTTTTTATCCTAATGGAATTTACTTTTATGCTTGAGAGTCTTTTTTGATTATATCGAACAAAAATACGCCTGTACATTGACGTTTTTTATTTCTTTTGTCTGAGTCTTTCAATGTTAACATGCTTTTTGTTCTGAATTGAGTTGTGATTTCACCTGATCGAAACAATATAAATATATTGCAAGTTTTGATAAATGATTATTAAGCATAACAAGTAGATTTAACTCCTAACGACAGACATTTTCCCCAACTAGTTCCTGCGCTTTGGATGAGTGTTATTGCTAGAATGAGGCAGGGTTTCAGCATCAATTGTACTCTCTTTGTTTGTTTTTATGGTTGTAAGAGTTAAGAAATGTTACTTATATAAATAAATGGGTGGGATTGGAACACATTTTGTTATAGTAATGGCATTCAGTTCTTTAAACAATTTCTGGATTATTTTCCTAAACTTCATAGTGATCTATTAAGAAAGATTATTGCCGGTGATCTCTCTGCTGTTAATCCATTCAGGACCTCCCTTGATTTTTTTTTTTTTTTCCACATTGGTCACATCAGTCTATTGTCTTTCTTTCTCTTCCTCTCTCTCTCTCTCTCTTTCTTTCAAAATCTGTAAAATAGGGATAATAACATTTAACTTAGAGATATTGTGAGGATTATAATATAATAAACACTCAGTAAATCTAACACATTTATTGAGTAATGCTAAATACTTTTGTTTATTATATTGTTTCACTCCTTCTCCACCCAAATATTTTGAAATTATTACTGTTATTACCACTATTTCACAGCTGGGAAAATGAGGCATAAATTACTTGCCCAAGGTTACTGGTCTTGAAAGAAGCAGGACCATCGTTGCAGCCCAGTTTTGTCTGAATTTGGAACTTAATCATGGTGACCCCATGGGTGCAGGTTGGAACCACTTCCTAAGGTTTTCAAGGGCACGACCTTTTGGAAGCAGATCACCAGGCCTGTCTCCCGGGGCGTTTCTGGATGGGTTTGAACCACCAGCCTTACAGTTAGTAGTCGAACACTTAACCGTTTGCGCCATCCACGGACTATATTCATTACTAAATGTATTTATATATGTGTTGAAGCCAATTTTTTCTTGGCAGTATTTGGTGATTTTTTTTTTTATCTCTTTAAATTTTGTTGAAAATAAAGAATAAGAAAGAACTTAACTTGCAAATTAATTTGCTTCTAAAAGACTGTATCAAGATTTATGAAATGACTATGTACTTTATTATATATTGAGCAGGGATTAGGGAAGTTGAAATAGCGCTAATTTAATACATATTCACGAATATAATGTCTTCTGTAGATTCTGTTAAAACTTCGGAGTTCCAGACTGAGCACATTCAATTTATGGAAGATGTCTGCTAATTGACAAAACCAGTTGTCATTTTCAAATCAGCCACCATACTTAGGTTCTGTCAGAAAGTCTGACTTCATTTTTCTGTTTAAAAAAAAATGTGCTAATGATCATTCGTTTGATGCTTCTGAATTCTAATGTAAGGAGGGGGACGGGAGGTGCCCTGAGTTTGTCTTCTGGATGAAATAAGATGAGGCCACCTTCAACATTCTTACCAGTGTCTTGTTATTTTGCTTTCACTGAGCTCTCTTCACTTCTTTGCCCTTAAGTAAAGTCTTTGACACAGTAAGCAGGGCCTGGAAAAGATGTGGTTGTTAAGCAAAAATTATCCTTTCTTCTATTGTCCTACTCTTGGACATTCCAACAAGAGCCAACAAACTCATTTGTCAAGGGCACCACACTCTTAAGATCAATAAGTTTAAGACTCAGAAAGGCACAGCCTTCCTGGGTTTTAGTTTCTTGACTAAAGTTTCACCCATAGGGCAGTTCTGCCCTGTCCCGTAGGGCCAGTATGTTGATATCAACTCTGCAGCAACGAGTAACAGTTTAATATTTTAGGTTATTCCTTTGTTTGTTGCCCTGGAGGCTTTAACTCCCCTAGCCCATATTCTATAGTGGAGGAGTAGTATACGTCTCCTTTGCCAAGAAGTGGGATAGGGGCTGGAATGAAAGGGAAAGCACCTTCAGGAGACACTTTGTCCAGCAAATCAATTTTAAGAAAGGCTCCATAAAGGATGTTGAGAACTTGGGCTGAATGCCTTAAAATTATCCATGCCTTCATACCCCATGAAATTTTCTCCATATAACCTCCAGGGATACACATACCCTCCTTTTTTTCATAGTATGTTAGATGAGTGTTTACAGAGCAAATTAGTTTTTCATTGCACAATTAATACAAATACAGATATTGGTTGCCAACTCCACAATGTGTCAGCACCCTTTCCTTCTCAACCTTGGGTTCTCCATTACCCAGGGGCCCCCATTTACAGCTTTCCTCTCCCCTCCTGCCTTCTTGTCCTTGCCCCTGGGCTGGCGTGCCCATTTAGTCTCATTTTGTTTTATGGGTCTGTTTAATCTTTGGCTGAAGGGTGAACCTCAGGAGTGACTTCATTACTGAGCTAAAAGGGTGTCCGGGGTCCATACTCTCGGGGCTTCTCCAGTCTCTGCCCTACCAGTAAGTCTCATCTTTTTTTGTAAGTTAGAATTTTGTTCTATATTTTTCTCCCACTCTGTCAAGTACCCTGTATCGTGATCCCAGTCAGAGCAGTCAGTGGTGGTAGCCAGGCACCATCTAGTTGCACTGAACTCAGTCTAGTGGAAGTTGTGGTAGTTGTGTTCTGTTAGTACTTTGGACTAATCTTTCTCTTGTGTCTTTGGTTTTCTTCATTTTCACTTGCTACATATGGGATGGGACCAGTGGAGTATCTTAGATGGCTGCTCACAAGCTTTTAAGACCCCAGATGGTACTCGGCAAAAAGTAGGATATTTTCTTTATAAACTATGTTAAGCCAGTTGAGTTAGGTGTTCCCTAAGACCATGGTCCCCATAGCCCGCAGCCCAGTAATTTAGTCCCTCAGGGAATTTGGATGTGTCTATGAAGCTTCCATGACCTTGCCTTGGACAAATTGTGCTCACTTCCCAGTATTGTGTACTGTCTTTGTCCTTCACCAAAGTTACCACTTATCCATCGTCTGGTTAGTGTTTTTCCTTTCCCAACCCTCCCCTCCCTCGTAACCATCAAAGATTGTTTCTTCTGTGTGAAAACCTTTTCATGAATTTTTTTTTATTAACTTTTATTAAGCTTCAAGTGAACGCTTACAAATCCAATCAGTCTGTCACATATAAGTTTACATACATCTTACTCCGTACTCCCACTTGCTCTCCCCCATTGAGTCAGCCCTTTCAGTCTCTCCTTTCGTGACATTTTGCATCATGAATTTTTATAATAGTGGTCTCATACAGCATTTGTCCTTTTGTGATTGACTTATTTCACTCAGTATAATGTCCTCCAGATTCATCCATATTATGAGATGTTTTGCAGACTCATCATTGTTCTTTCTCGTTGCAGAGTATTCCATTGTACGTATGTACCATAGTTTGTTTATCCACTCATCTGTTGATGGGCAGTTAGGTTGTTTTCATCTTTTTGCTTTGTGAATAATGCTGCAGTGAACATTATTCACATGTATGTGCATATGTCTATTCATGTGATGGCTCTTATTTTTGTAGGATATATTCCTAGGAGTGGGATTGCTGGATCATATAGTATTTTCTATTTCTAGCTTTTTCAGGAAGCACCATATTGTTTTCCAAAATGGTTGTACCATTTTACATCCCACCAACAGTACGTAAGAGTTTCAGTCTCCCCACAGCCTCCCCAACATTTGTTATTTTTCTGTTTTTTGATTTGTGCCAGTAATGTTGGGACATATCCCTCATTTTGAAGACTGGTGGTCTATACTACCTACATTGACTTCTCCATCTCCTTCACTGCTTCTTTAATTCAGTGCCATCCTATTAAGGTAAAACTTAATACTGAAAGTTCTACAGTGAATCCCTGATTCATTAATCCAATTGCCTTTGCGCAGATCTCATCTTGTATATATATCTGAAAATGTGAACACTTGCCCCCAATTAAGAAGAAAGAAAAGGAGGGAAATGAGGGAAAAGAGAAAACTGAAAGAACAGAAATTTCCCAGTGACATAGTGGTTAAGTGCTACGGCTGCTAACCAAAGGGTCGGCAGTTCAGATCCACCAGGCTCTCCTTGGAAACTCTGTGGGGCATTTCTACTCCATCCTAAAGGGTCGCTGTGAGTTGGAATCTACTCGACGGCACTGGGTTTGGTTTTGTTTTTTTTTTATAAAACACACCAACATACCTTGCCCAGGTCTTGAATACTGCGACTTCTGTGCACTTATTTCTCTGTTTTGCCCTGGTTTTGCATCAGCCCAGCAGAGTCCTTCCCTTTCCATCCAGTTGTTAAAATCTAGTTCAGGCTTCAAGGACCAGCACGTCCAGGAAGCTTTAACCAGGTTCCTAAGTGCAAATGTAATTGCTCTTCCTTTCACATTCGTGTCCTTTGTTCATACATTAACTTTGACACTTCACATGATGCGTTTCTTTCTGGTTATTTAAATGTTTGTGTCCTCTGTCTTGCACTTTTTTTATTGCTTATCGTATAGTTAGTAGATGTCTTCATTGTGGTTGAATTGAACTTGCTTCTGATAACATTTTCTTCATAGATGCTGTCTTGGATTTGCAAAAGCCTGTTGGGTTTGTAAATAGCCCTCCTTGATGTTCACCATTACTACCTAATTATTTTGTTTTGCGATCATATTCTGTGAATAATTTGTACCAACTAAGATTTTTATTTCTGCTATCTTGCTCTCCCCAGGATTCAAAAAGATCAGAATCTCTTATGGACATACACCATAAAAAATTAAAGAATAAAGCCGCTGAAGACAAAAATAAGCCCCAAGAGAGAATACCATTTGACCGTGATAAGGATCTCAAGGTTAATCGGTTTGATGAAGCTCAGAAAAAAGCTCTAATAAAGAAATCCAGAGACTTGAACACCAGATTTTCACATGGCAAAGGCAATATGTTTTTATAAGTAAGTATATTACAGTGGGGTGTATTTTGATAACTGGTCAGTTTGAATTTTTCTAAATACTCTTATTTATAAATAATTTTGTTAACTTTTTTTTTTTTTAATAATAAAATAGATTATAAACCTACAAATCTTTCTAAGTAAACCATGATTTCTGGTAATTTCAGCATTATAGGGTAGAAAAAAATGTGGCTTACTGGAAAAGCAGCTTTGCCTTCATAGTAACATAACAGTGAATTGCTATTAAAAATACAAAAATGAAAGTTCAGTTTATGAGAAATGGCAAAGGAATGTGGTTTGAAGCTTGGGTAAATATGTATGCTTTATTAAAGAATGAAGAAAGGCAGCTTCTGGTAGTCTTTTTTGTTGTTATTGTTGTAAAAAATACGGGTAATACAACATTTGCCAATTCAGCATTTGTCACTTGTACAGTTCAGGGAAACCAAATACATCAATCACATTACACAACCATCAGCTGGTAGGCTTTTTATGTTAAACAAGATCACAGAAAATGTTCATTGCTTTGAAAGACTCTATATAAGATTGAAAATCATTGTATCGTTCATCTACAACCCAGTCTGACAAGTTGTAGTAATAGTGACAGCTTCTTAAAATATATATGATTTTTAATTGTATGAAACCTACATTAATACTCAAATGTGAGTTGACGAAAATACAGTTTAAAGTTAGAGATATTTTCCAACTTATTCAATTTTCTTATTCTTACTTCAGGGGGATTTCCCTGTGCAATGAAGAGAAGTTTGAAGAATACTCTTTTATCTGTCTGTCCGTCCACCTTTATTCCTTTGTTCCAGCTTCTCACTATTAGAGATTGGTTTTTATAAACCAAACATGCTTAACTTTGTTCATTGTGTCCTTCAAGGTCAAGTGGAAACATGCAGTCAGTGTTTCTTATGTGGAATAGAATATATATCTTTGGCTTCTGAGGAAGCCTGGCCTTTTCTTCAAATAATTACTTGGGTTTTGTTTTTTGTTTGTTTTCTGATTTTTGTGGTGTCTCTTGAGTACCCGCTAAGATCTGGTCAGTCCTGTCCGCTCAGTCTCTACCACAGCCTGGAGCTTCCTTGTCAGATACTGCTAACCTGTCCTGGAATCAGTGGCTCAGATGCTTACAGAAAATCCATGAATTTCATATTGGTCAGTTTTTCCTTCTAAGTTACAGCTGGTGAATACACATCTACTTGAAAATAGAGGGTCTGGCAATTTTGTCTGTTTTGTTTTGTTATTTGTTTTGACACTCAGGGCTTTTTATTTGTTTGGTTTTTTGATTTGTTGGTTTATAAGTCAGAATGAGGGATCTCTGTGTTATCTCACATGCTAAGGACAAAATATTTTAATTTTTCCTACTTTAATAGGTATTTCTAGGGGAGGCAGTCTAAGGAGCAATCTGTATGCCATCAACCATTGGCGTGTTGTAGTCTGTTAGATTCAGTCTCTGACTATATGCCATCAACCATTGGTGTGTTGTAGTCTATTAGACTCAGCCTCGGTGGTCTGTATGCCATCAACCATTGGCAGTGTGAAGTCTGCCAGACTCGGCCACTCTGATCCCACCCAAAGATTTCTGAATCTTTGAACTTTACTTTGGGATATTGTTCCTTTACCCATTTATATTTAACAATTTTTAGCTAATTTATTGGGGACAGATCTTTTATATCAGTCATAAACAGTCTTTTTAAAAAATCAAACTGTAATAACCCCTTGAATGCAAAAATGTAGATGGGAAATCAGTAATTATAACCACCCTATTATCCGTAAGTTGTATTTCCTTGTAGATTAGTCCCAGTTGTTCTGCTACTTCTGTCTTTAGTTTTGATGAAACAAAAGGCTTTAATGGAAATAGATTCTGATTCTTAGTTCAGGTAAGCTTTATGAAAATTGAGTACATTGTTAAGTGAAATTATGGTACAAGTTTTTCTCCTAAAAATCACAGTCCAGTGGTGTTTTCTACAACATCAGTGTGAATAGTAGCCCACTAAAGGAGTATAGCTGTTAAGAAGATGAATTATTCCCCAAACAAGTTGTCTTGTCCAAGCAGAATTGAACAGAGTAACCTTTTGACTAAATATGTGATAATTCATGGGCAATATTTTCTGAACATGAAATTTTTATACAAGAGCAGCCATTGCTTTCATTTAATTGTTATAAATGTTTTTCCCAATGAAAGGAAGATATATTTTCTAGTTTCCTCATCCTTATGTAAATTTGTAACTTAGAGTTTTGTGAAATTTGTATTATTTAATGTAGAAATGTCATATTTGGATACTTATTTTTGCTCTGCTTTCCTTATCATAGGGGGGCTAGGTAACATTCCTGTGTCAGGTACTTGCTAGTTCCTCCCTCACCCTTGGCATGTCCATGACCCTGAACAAAAGGCAGAGAAGCCTCTTTTTTCTGACTAGTACTTTCCATGAGTTACTCCCATACTGGCCCCTTGGAGCTAATGCTCTTTTGTGCCACCTGAAGAAGTTTTAACAAAATGTAAGACGAGTCTCAGAGGTTTTTTGCCCTTGTGGAAAGACTAATCCCAATAAACAACACTGACAAAAAGAAGAACAAAGGGTTTGGAAATTGAAAGAATGGAAAGGTGTTCTTCACTTCTCTCCCCTTCCAAAGCAGCAGAAGGCCACGTTAAACCAAGTCTCTGCTCCGTCTGGCAGAAAACTGGATTATTGTCATTTTCTGATGAGAGCTTGTAATTTCCTGGCCAAGTTTTATAGACTGAACTCTTTCAAAATTAAAAATGAAGAAGAAAAAGAAGGCAACACTAAGTTCATAAAGTAGAGACGATACTTTAACATTCTTTCATTGTTGAAGGTAGCATTTAAGTTCATTGTACCTGAAAATACTTGACTTTGTTCAGTTCTCTAAATTGCCATCCCAGATAGATTTAGATGCTTCAAATTGTAACCACGTTATAGGTAAGCAAATGGTGGCTTTGGCAGGTGAGTTTTTGTTTGTTTGTGGGGGTGTTATTCATTTTTTTAATTTTGTTTTAGGCAAAAGGTGGAAGATGTGCTCATAATAAGGCTCTTATTAGATAAATCCTTTTTGTATCTGGTAAAACAGACTAAATTAAGGACCATCCTTAAGAAGAAAAAAGGCCATGGTCTTACTAAGAGTTTTTAATTTTGTTTGGCTGTAGTAAACACTTCACCATAAAATAACATTTAATGGTTCTTTGACTTAATGATCTATTTTTAAATGAGGTTGAGCTTTACAGCGTACTAAGGCTTACATGCTCCAGGATAGATTAGCAGTTCTTATATGAATTATTTCACCCCAAAACATTATGGCACTTCTTAGAATTTCTTATTTAGGGTAGATTATATTTTTATTTAAAAATGTAGGATCAAGGGAAATAATTTTTAAACTAGCTAAAAATGACCCTTATTCTCTTTTTTACTTTTTCCATGGTAATGATAGGTGTGGTTGGGGGGGGAATTCTCTGCTGAATTACACCCAAGGAGATACCCTTGGTACCCGTGTAATGTCAACAGCTGAGTCTTCTACTTTAAATATTTATTTTGCTTTGGTTTTTGAAGCCATTGTGAGACATAAGTCTGCATTTGCAAAGGATCATGTGTTTCCTACTGTAGGAGAAGTATATTTTTTTGCAACTTAAAAAATTGTTTAACTGTGATGGTGACATGTACAAAATTGAAAAGCTATACACTGCCGCTTCAGTCTTTTTATTTTGAACTTGACAATTAAAAGACTTTCTAGAAAAGAAGAATTCCTGATATGATTTTTTTTTATTATTATTATTGTTTGAATAAAGTTTTATCTGTATCTGAGAGGTTGTGGTCTTTTTTTTTGGTGTTTGGTTTCTGTATTAGCTCTTCTGAAGCAGGTGTTATTGGTAAAGAGAATATTCTGTAAGGGTTTATTCTGGCCAGCCATAATCATTATGGGCTTTCATGGGAAAAAAAAAAAAACTTTCACCCCAGCTCACTTAGCAGATTTTCAGTGTCTCAATGTAACTACGAATGTTAACTATTTGTTTAGTTACAATAGGAGCACAAGGCGAATTGAAAATGCTCCTAAAAGCACGATGGCACGGAGGGCTGACACAGGGTTATAACCAACGCCCCTCCTCCCACTGTTCTGCGTATCACAGGGCTGTGCAGCTGGGTTTTTGGTGGATTGTATGATTATAAGCATTTTTTTCCGTTTTCCAATTTTTTTTTTTTTAAGTAAGCATATATTCTTACATAATGGGAGGGCAGGGAAGACCTCTTTTTCTAAGGTCCTAATTTATGAGTCAGAATCAACTCACGGCAACGGGTTTGGTTTTTTTTTCTCTTATATAGTGTCAGGTCTACAGATAGAACTACCAGGCAGAGAGGACTGGAGACTTCCCTCCTCCTCTGTAACTGGGCAAGTGACCAAAAGAGATGCTTTGTAATACAAAATCTAAGCACTGAATGATAGGAATCTGGAAACAGTCAAGGAAAGAGGGCAAACAAATCAAAGCTTTCAACTTAACGTCACAGACCAAGAGTGAATGCATTTGGCTTCTTTGCTCTGCTCTTGGATTGCAAATTGGTCCAGTCAGGATCCTTGGTTGCGGACAATAGAAATGGGCTCTGGATGACTTAAGCAGAAAAAGAATTTGTTGAAGGATATTGAATAGCACAAAATCAGTAAGAAAATTGAAGCAGCAAGCTCAAACAGCAGGCAGGGACAAGGAGAACAGCTGGAAGCACAGCCAGAGTCCCATCACAGGAGCATCCCAGCTGCTGACACTGTGGCCATTGGACATTGGACACCACCACTGGCACTGTCGCCACTGACATCGGATGCCACTATAACGATTTTAAACTGTTTCTGCTGCTTTGCGTCTCCAGATTCGGAGTCCTAGCAGGAGCATTGACCTCGTCAAGCTTAGGTCACGCACTTGGGCTCTACACTGCAGGATATGCTGAGAGGGTCAATGTGCCCCTTTTGGCTTTGCTAACAAGCAGCTTCCACCGAGCCTCAACACGTTCACAGATGCCCAGACACAGGAAAAGCAAAAACAAAAAGCTCCCTGCTAAATGGTGCAACTATCCTCTTTATAACTGAAACCCACCATCTACTCCCCAGAGGTGGACAACCTAAAATTTCGTTGGTTGCTGCATCCAGTCCCAAGTCAGTTATCTCTGGGTGATACATATTCTTCCCCCAGTTCTGCCCCAATCCTGTTTCAATATTTGACACCCATGGAGTTACATTTTAATACAATAACACACCCTAAATGTTATATTAGGGTAAAGGGAGAAGAAAGGAGAGAAATGAAATATGTACATGACACAATAAAGAAGAAAGAGTCATAGGCTACAGTCGTTACGTCTGCATCTGGCCAGCATTTCTGGTATTCCATATTCCCTTTGACGTCAGTAAGGACCTTAGCTGATCAGAGTTCTTGGCCTAGTGAAGTGATGCATTCATTAGCGAAGGACCTGATCCCTTGCTGGTCTTGCCTATGAATGACACAATTTAGGAATGCTGGGGTATTTGATGAGCTATTATAAAAAAAAAAAAAAAATTTTTTTTTTTTTTTTTTTTTATTATCAGTGGACCTATGAAGACTAAGGAGCCTCCACTAAGAAATCGTCTGGATTCTATCACCTGCCCTCTCACACGGCTGATGTGAGCAGCAACTCTACTTTCCTTTGACAGGATTAGCCTGCCAACACTAAAATCCGCATTTTTTAATCCATTTGTTGAGTGGCACGAAGAGCCTGAAATGGCCAAGTTTCAGCTATCAATTTATTGAAATCGTATTCTCTGTGGGAGCATTTCATCGTAAAATACCAAAATCTCTAAACCAATTCCAGTGTTAAAAGCTTGGAAAGCAAAAAAAAAAAAAAAAGTGGATAGGGCATTAGATGAAATAATAAGGAGCATCACATCCACTTCTTGGATTTATGGCTTAAGAGAAAATATTTTATATTGAGATGACATATTTAAGCAATTTGCACAATATCCAGCAATATATGTAATTGTAGACTCTCAATGATAGACTCACTCAGACAGACAACATTTGTAGATAGGCCCACTCATTTATCATGACCTAAGAAAATCCTGTACTTATCAGAACTCATTTGGTGGCAAGTGATGGAACCCCACCTCAAACTGGCTTAAGCAAAAAAGAGTTTATTGGCTCATGTGATGAATAGTTCCGAGGGTAGTCTTGGCTTCATGTACAACTGGACCTAGGTGCCCAAATTATGTCATCAGGATTCTGTCCATCCCTCAGCCTTGGTTTCCTTTGTGGGCTTCATCCTTAGGTGGGCTTGCCAGGTGGTGATGAATGTGGCCAGCAGCACCTCTTAAGTGACATCCTACCAGCTTAGCAACTCCATGAAAAGAAAACTCCATCACAAAAATTATAGCCAAAGTCTAAGGAATGATGCTAATTGACTGTGAGGACCAGCTTTGATCACTTGTTCACTCCTGAATCAACCGTGAGATCACAAGATGAAGCACAGATTAGCTCAGCCTGGGTCACATTGCCATCTATGGAGCCAAAGGATGGGTTAAGTCCCATCTAAACCACATAGCCACCATACATCTGTCAGTTTGTCATACTATGGTAGCTTGCATGGTACTATGATGCTAGAACCTATGCCACCAGTATTTCAAATACTAATAGGATCACCCATGGTAGACAGGTTTCAGCAGAGCTCCCAAACTAAGACAGACTAGAAAAGAAAAGACCTGGTGATCTACTTCCAAAATTAGCCAGTTGAAACTCTGGATCACAACAGAATGTTGCCCAATATAGTGCTAGAAATTGTGCCCATTGATTGAAAGGCACTCAAAATACATGGTGGCTACAACGGTGGACCCAAGCATACCAAAGATGGTCAGGATGACGCAGGAACAGGCAATGTTTTATTCTGTTGTACATGGAGTCACCATGAGTTGGAGCCGACTCAACGGCAACTAACAACAAACCGCATACACTGAGACCTTGGGAGGGTAGTTCCCTGAAGGGAATTACAAAGCTATAATGAGAAGCAAGGGCGCTACGTACTACAAAGGCAAGCGCACCTCGCCTCTGGTTCCCACCAGTTTTCTGAAAATGCCAGTTTTCTGTTTACAAAATGGGATATCACCACCTACTTGTCAGTTCATCTCGAGTTTATTGATGGTAGTGTTTAGCCAGTGTGAATCTCCTTTTCATTAGGTGTCTTCTAATACAATGCTTATGGTCATGAATCTTTAAAGTTCTAAAAAGCAAAAATATCACTTTGCTGACTGAGGTGCCCCTGACCGAAGCAAAGGTCTTTTCAGTCACTTCAGATGCATGCGAAAGCCGGACGGTGAATAAAGAAGACAGAAGAAGAGTTGATGCGTTTGAATTGTGTTGGTAAAGAATTCTGAGCAGTGGGGTCACTAGGAGCATATGGGGGAGCAGACCACACTGGGTGCCCTGTCAAAGGGGGTGACACCCAAGTGACTGTCTATAAAACTTCTGTGCAGTGTTTCAGCAGAAATTTATTTTTATAAAAATATCCCTGTAGTTAAACAACAAAAACATTTTTCATAAGCCCAGCTTACATGTTACCAAGACACCTAAGAGGCTAAAAGCTTATGCTAACTTACTTTTTGAACCTTCTGATGCGATTTGGTTAGCGCTGTCTTTACTATCCTATTACAGTGACACTTCAAATCACGTGGTTTTAGCTGCACGTGCTACGAGCATGCGCTGTTGTTTTCGTTGTTGCCAGTGTTTTTATAGTCGCTGATTTTGTCAAATTTTCCGGTGTTTTAGCTACAATATTGTAGTAATTAGTATTTGTAAACCTATATCAACAACTTTTGTGAGAATGGAGTAGTAATTGAAGGAAAAGTAGGAGAAAAATCAAAAAAGTTTTCCGTTACTAATAATGTAACTAATAATGTTGTAATTCAACGTAGAAAGATTTTACAAGACGGTTCTGTTGTTAGTGTTCATATAATCTACAAAATATCACATTTAAGTAATTTACAACTATATATGTGATTAAAATGGATAATAAAGATTACTAAGGATTCTGTATGGCCTGGTACAGGAGAAGGCCCATGACGGGGGAGGCGACACCATGAGTTACTGCACTGTATCAGTGACACCACTGATACTGGACTTCCAGGAAAATGAACAATTCAGTCTTAGAAGAAATAAAGTTGGAATGCTCCTTAGAAGTGAGGATCTTGAAACTTCACCTTGCATACTGTGTATCCGTCGTCAAGAAACACCAATTCCTAGAAAATGACAACATTTGCCGTAGACTGTTAGTGAAAATGAGGGAAACCGTCAATGAGAGATGAATTGACACAACAGCCCCAACAGCGGGCTCACACATGTAAAAGATCGTGAATGAGATGGTGCAGGACTGGGCAACTTTTTTCTGTTACATGTAAGGTCACCATGAGACCTAGCCAACTAGGTGGCAACTAAAAACAGTCTAATTCTTATGGTCATGAATCCTTGTGTGTGTGTGTGTGTGGTGAGGGGTGGGAAGAGGGACAGGGACATGCGCACCGTGTCGTACTTTAGAGATAACCAGGGCAGGTTCTGCCCAATAGGATGACTCTTATTAAAAATCACTCTTCTATGCCAAGAAATTTGGAACACAGCTACCTGGCCAATCGACTAGAAGAGAACCATACTTGTGCCCATTCCAAAGAAAGGTGATCCAACAGAATGTGGAAGTTATCTAACGATATCATTTATTTCACACACAAGTAAAATTTTACTGAAGATAATTAAAAAGCGATTGTTGCAGTACATTGAAAGGTACAGACTCAGTACACATTCAGAAGAGCATGTGGAACGAGGGATATCACTGCTCATGTCAGATGGATCCTGGCTGAAAGCAGAGAATACCAGAAAGATGTTTACCTGTTTTATTGTCTGTGCAAAGGCATTCAACTGTGTGGATCATAACAAATTATAGATAACATTGCGAAGAATGGGAATTCCAGAACACTTAATTGTGCTCATGAGGAACCTTTATATAGATCAAGAGGCAGTTGTTCAGACAGAACAAGGGGATGCTGATTGGTTTAAAATCAGGAAAGGTGTGCATCAGGATTGTATTCTTTCACCATACCTATTCAATCTGTATGCTGAGCAAATAAACCGAGAAGCTGGACTATATGAAGAAGAACGGGACATCCGGATTGGAGGAAGACTCATTAACAACATATGTTATGCAGATGACACAACCTTGCTTGCTGAAAGCAAAGAGGACTTGAAGCACTTACTGTTGAAGCTCAAAGGCTACATCCTTCAGTATGAATTACACCTCAACATAAGAAAACAAAAGGCCTCACAACTGGACCAATGAGCAATATCATGATAAACGGAGAGAAGATTGAAGTTGTCAAGAATTTCATTTTACTTGGATCCATAATCAATGCCCATGGAAACAGGAGTCAAGAAATCAAATGACACATTGCATTGGGAAAATCTGCTGCAAAAGTGAAAAGCAAAGATGTCACTGTCATGGATTGAATAACGTTCCCCAAAAACTGTGTGTGTCAGTTTGGCTGGGCCACGATTCCCCGTATTGTGTGATTTTCTATATGTTGCAAATCCTGCCTCTGTGGTTTAATGAGGAAGGATAGGTGGCAGTTGTGTTAGTGAGGCAGGGCTCAAATCTACAAGACTGGATTGTGCCTTGAGGCAATCTCTTGAGGTGTAAAAGAAAGAAGCGAGCAGAGAGACGGGGGACCTCACACCACCAAAAAAGCAGGGCCAGGAGCGGAGCGCGTCCTTTGTACCCGGGGTCGCCGCACAGAGAAGCTCCTAGTCTGGCAGAAGATAGATGAGAAGACTGACAGAGACAGAAAGCCTTCCCCTGGAGCTGATGCCCTGAATTTGGACTTTTAACCTGCTTTACTGTGAAGAAATAAATTTCTTTGTTAAAGCCAACCACTTGTGGTATTTCTCTTATGGAAGCACTAGATGACTAAGACAGTCACTTTGAAGACTAAGGTGCACCTGACCTATGCCATGGCATTTTCAATCACCTCATATGCATGGGAAAGCTAGACAATGAATAAGGAAGACTGAAGAAGAATTGATGCCTTTGAATTATTCTGTTGGCAAAGAATATTGAATATACCATGGACTGCCAGAGGAGCAAACAAATCTGTCTTGGAAGAAGTACAGCCAGAATGCTTCTTAGAAGCACGGATGGAGAGACTCCATCTCATATACCAAGGGGGTCAGTGAAAGAAAGGAAGACCCTGAACAAGATGGAGTGACAAATGGCTGCAACGATGGGCTCAAGCATAGCAACGGTTGTGGCTCCGGACTGGCAGTGTTTCATTGTGTTGTACGTAGGGTCATTATGAGTCAGAACCGACCTAACAGCAACAAGAACATAATGTGCAAACCGTAGTGCTACTGGCAATTACTTAATTTGTAAATGTATCATTCTAAAGAGAATGAAAAGTGTTTTTTTTCCCCCCTTATATGGGTAATTATTCCTAAATGAGCTTTGTTTATACTGCCTATGTATAACAGAACATTTCCTGGTCCTGTGCCATCTTTATGATCATTAGTGTGTTTGAGTCCAATGTTGGGGCTATTAAATTTTTAGGTAGCATCAGAAAGTTAAAGGTGATTATATCTGGCACACTCCATTTGCTGGAGCAGAGGGTTTTTAACCTTTTGGGGTGTCAAGAATCTGATGAAAACTGTGGATGTTTTACCTCAAAAAATGCACAATACCAAATTTTTTACATATAATTTTAGTTTCCCAGCCTCCTGAATCCCAACCATGAACTCCAGGTTAAAAACCTGCATTCTACGGAGATGAGACCGGTCATTTGCTCAGAGTGAGCAAACAGGGCCTTTGAAGGTTTGCAATAAACACCACAGGACAAGTGAGAAGGAGCTAAACAAAGACAAGCCAAAGGTAAGGCCAAGGGTCCCCACTTGCATCGGAATCTCTGTTGTTGAATGTTAGTTGGCACAATGTGTGAAGGTGAGTTGTAGCATCGATGAGGTTGGAGTGTTGAGTCAAGAGAAGTAGAATGCCCAGAAGAAGCAGTGAAGTGATTAAGGCAAATCCTAGACTGGCTAGGGAAGAAGAGAGATCAAGAGGGGACTGACAAATTGGGAAGAAGGACTTTAGGATCTAGAAGGGAAGCTACCTCATATTGTGCAATGTCTGCTTGAAAAATTCAAAGCACATACTCATTGGTGGAGGTGGCCATACCAGTTAGCTCCTTGGTTGTTGTTAGCTGCTGTTGAGTGAAGCCCGAAATGCTGCCCCGTCCTACTCCGTTCCCATGATGGGCCATGTGGATCAGACTGCTGTGTATCCATAGCATTTTCATGGGCTGGTTTTTGGAAGTAGATCACCAGGCCTTTCTTCCTAGTCCATCTCACCCTGAACGCCCTGCTGAAATCTGTTCAGCATCATAGCTACACACAAGCTTCCACTGACAGATGGTATGGCTGGGAATCAAACCTCGGTCTCCCTCATGGAAGCCGGGAATTCTACCACTGTGCCATCAGTGCTTTATTAGCTCTTTGGACCTGCCATAAATTATCATACCCTTGTTTCCCTCATGGCCCCATTTGTGCCTCCTCTGCCCCCTCCTTTGCCTCTTGCACTTCTCCCTCCACACATAACTGTTCAAGTCTCTCCCATATTTAAAAACAAAATCACAATAACAATGAACCTTCCTTCAAGGACAAGGTTAAGCATGTAATTAAAACTCATCTGTTACAGGAAGTTCTAAAACAAACACAAATACAAAGATGACATTTCAAACCAGTTGGTGGAGGGGGGATACGTTATTCAAAAACCGATGTTTAGGCTACTGGGTAGACATGTGGGCAAAAAAATAGGCTGCATCTCTGTCTCATATTGTGGATCAAAATAAATTCCAGACAGATTAAATATTTTTAAAAGTACAAAAGAAAAGTACTGGAAGAAAACCTGGGAGAATTTATTTTTATAATCTCAAAATAGGCAAGGATTTGGAGCGCTGGTGGCACAGTGGTTAAGAACTCGGCTGCTAACCAAAAGGTCAGCAGCAGTTCAAATCCTCCAAACACTCCTTGGAAACCCTATGGGGCAGTTCTACTCCATCCTACAGGGTTGCTATCAGTTGGAACCGACTCGATGGCAACAGGTTTGGTACGGGTCTAAGGATAACATAACTGCCAGAAGCCCTAAAATAAAACATGGATAAATTGGGCTATATTAAAGAAAAATTGTGCATAGAAAGCACAGTCAAAAGACAAATGAATATTTGCAATTCACATCACAGACACAAGTCTGATTTCCTTAGCATTTGAAGAGAATTTGACTTTGCTAAAAGTCAGTAAAAAAACTCAACATCCCAATAGATAAATGAGCAAAAGATATGAACACACAATTCATAGAAAATAATATCCAACTGGTTCTTAAATATATGAAAACATACTCAACTTTACTCACAAGAAAGAAATGCAAATTAAAACTACAAAATAAGTTTTCACCTAAAAGATTAACAAGTAAAAAAAAAAAGTTAAGACACTGTGTTGGTAAGGGTGGCAGGAGATGCTTTTGTTCTCTCATACAGTACTGGTAGGCATATAACTGGTGTGGCCTCTATTGACAGGTAAAGTGTGATAGAGAGATTACATCCAACAGAATGGGAATTCCACTGCTAGGAATTCATTCTACGAATATACTCACACATGTGTACAATGACATGTTACACAAGGTTACTTACTGAGCGTTGTTTGTAATAGCAAGACATTGGGAATAACCTCCATGCCCATCAGTAGGGAACTTGTATAAATTGTTACCTCCATTCTATGAAATACAGCTCCACTGCTAAAAAGAATGAGTTGGTCAAAAGGACTAATGGACCACAATGACCACAGCCTCCACCAGCCTGAGTCCCCCACAACTAGATGATGCCCGGCTACAACCACTGACTGCGCTGACAGGGTCCCAGACAGAGCTGGAGAAAAATGTAGAGCAACATTCTAACTCACAAAAAGAGACCAGACTTACTGGTCTGACAGAGACTGGAGAAACCCTGAGAGTATGACCCCCATACACCCTTATAGCTCAGTAATAAAGTCACTCCTGAGGTTCACCCTTCAGCCAAAGATTAGACAGGCCCCAAAACAAAACAAGACTAAAGGGGCACACCAGCTCAGGGGCAAGGACTGGAGGGCAGGAGGGGACAGGAAAGCTGGTAATAGCGAACCCAAGGTCGAGAAGGGAGAGTGTTGTTAACAAATGTCATGAAGCAATATGTGTACTACCTGTTTAATGAGAAGCCAGTTCTGTAAATTTTCATCTAAAGTACAATTAAAAAAAAAAAACACTATGTGATATGAATAAGTAGAAGAAAAAATGAGTTGGTTTTAAGTGTCCTGATTTGGAACCATCTCCAAGATATATTAAATGAAAATACTGAAGTGCAGAATAGTGTGTTACCAAAAACAGGAAAGAAAAAAGAAAGGAAGAGAGAAGAATATTCATGTGTGTGTGTATGTGTGTGTGACTTAGACAATCTCTCTAAGAACACTCAAGAAATCCGCAAGAGTGATTGCCGCTGCGCCCCGAGGGAGGAAAACTGAGTAACGGGGGTATAGAAATGATATCGAGATTTATTTCTTACTACATACTTTTTTGTACCTTTTCCGTTTTTTAATCTTTATTTATTTTTTAAAAATAATTTATTTTGTTTTTATGGAGGGAAAATTGGTGATATACAAATTACATACAACAGAAGTGAAATTCTGCTGGTAGGAATTCATTCTACACACCTACTTATGTGTGCGTACGATGACATCTCAAACAAGCTTGCTAACTGAGCATTGTTCATAATAGCAAGAGATTGGGAATAACATTTTTTCAATTTTTGTGTTGAGAATATAGACAGCAAAACATACACCAACTCAGGTTTCTACATGTACAATTCGGTGACGTTGATTACAGTCTTCAAGTTGTGCTGCCATTCTCACCCTCCTTTTCTAAGTTGTTCCTCCTTCATCAACATAAACTCACTGCTTCCTAAGGTTCCTATCAAATCTTTCCAGTTGGTGTTGTCAGTTTGATCCCATATAGATAGATCTTAAAAAAGCATAATGCTCAAGGCAGACATTCTTTACTAGTTAAACTAAATTATTATTTGGTTTTAAGAGGACTTAAGGGTATATTTTTGGTTTAAGGTTTAACGATTATCTTAGGGCGATAGTTTCAGAGGTTCATCCATTCTTCATGACTCTAGAAAATATGGATTCTGTGAGACTTTAAAATTCTGTTCTGCCTTTGCCCCTTTTGATCAGGATTCTTCTACAAAATCTTTGATCAAAGTGTCCGTAATGGTAGTCAGGCACCATCCAGTTCTTCTGCTCTCATGGTAAAGAAGGCAGTTGTTCATGGACGCAATTAGCCTCACATTTTATTTTCTCCTCCTATTCCTGACTCTCCTTTTTCTGTTGCTCCAGGCAAATAAAGACCAATTGTTGGGTCTTGGATGGCAGGCACTATGCGGTAAACTAGGAGGTAGAGCAGAAGCACAAAACACATTATTAGGCCAATTAACTGGAGTGTCCCGTGAAACTGTGACCCGAAACCTCCAAACCAAGAAACTAAATCCCACGAGGTGTTTGGTTGTACATAGCAGCCTTGGCAGCTTCTTTTTTTGGTCATTGTTGTAAATATACAACTTTTGCCAATTCAATTTTGTAATTCTTAAATTATAATTTCTAAAACTCATCTTCTCAGTGGATAAACACTCTACTCTCATAAAACTTTAATAATATTACAATAAAGAACAAACCTGCTGCAATTTGGCATCCCTATTTTACAGAGTCACTAGGAGTTGGAGTTAACTCCATGGCAACGAGTAATCAGTCCATAGGAGCCCTGGTGGTGCAGATGGTTAAGTGCTTAGCTGCTGACCGAGAGGTTGGTGGTTTGAACTCACCCAGCAGCTCCATGAGAGGAAGACTGGTGATCTACTGCTGTGAAGATTACAGTGTAGAAAAACCCAGGTGGCAGCTCTACTCCAGCACAGGCATGGTTCACTGTGAATTCAAATCGATTCAGAAGCAGATCATCGGGACTTTGTTCTGTGGTACCTCTGGGTAAGTTCAGACCACCAACCTTTAGGGTAGCAGTCCTGAGCAAACTGTTCGCACCACCCAGGCTCGTACCAGTCCTCCTTTATTCCCTCTTTCTGTGGATGGGCATCACCATTGAGTCACCCAATCCAGAGCCTGGAGTCACTCCTGAACTTGGCTGTGAACATAATGCCACAAAAATCGCCCTCAAATGCAAATTGGATCATGTCACTCCCTTACTTAGAATCTCCCATAGCCTGCTCTTTGGGGAATGGGAAGGACTCTGCCTCCCTCCCAGCCTTTACTTGGAGTGCTCTAGTCTCACATCTCCCCTCCCTCTGCCCAGTGAACTGCCTGTTCCTTCCAGGGGGTGCCTATCATCTCTGCTCCTTCTGTCCGTAACTGTCAGCCAGTGATGCTATGTTGTGGTTAGTGTAACACTGACAGTTTCTTCTCAGTTTTCCATCGGTGCTAACTCTCTGTGCTTGCTTCTGGTTGCACAGTTGTTCTGAAGGTAGCAAGCTCATGATCCTAAGTAACCATAGTGACCCTACAGGTCAGAGTAGAACCACCCCATAGGATTTCCAAGGAGCAGCTGGTGGTTTTGAACTGCTGACCTTTTGATTAGCAGCCAAGGTCTTAACCACTGAGCCACAAAGGCTCCAATTCTAAGTAAGGAGGGGGTGTTAAGAACCACAACAACAAAAATTAAACTAAACCGGTTGCCATCGGGTCAACTCCAACTCATGCAACCCCATGTGTGTCAGAGTAGAGCTGAGCTCCATCGGGATTTCAATGGCTGATCTTCTGTAAGTAGATTGCCAGGCTTTTCTTCCGAGGTGCCTCTGGGTGGATTTGAATTGCCCACTTTTCAGTTAGTAGCCAGCTTTTCTGTTAGTGGCCAAGCACTTAACCATGTGTGCCGCCTAGGGTTGATTTCAATGACAGCACCCCCTTATTGATGACATATTGTCATTTTTCATCTTTCAACCTCGAGAGACAGAATCTTTGAATCCATCTCAGAAGCATCTTCTAGTCCGATAACTTCCCCAGCTTCCCCAGCCAGTGGGCCACTACCCTGTCGTTCTCCTGTTAGCTGTCTGCGCTGCTAAGAGCCACTTACTTGTTTTGTCTCCTTCCTCCCATCCAGGTTGGCAGTTCCATGAGGGCAATACCCTGCCTTTATTACTAATATTATTTCTAAGGCCTAGCTTAAATATAACAGATACTTAGTAAAATTTGTGGGAAGGATGAATGGATACATACATTAATAAATGCAGAAAGACTGTTTTTGCTTCCAGCCAACTAGCAGTAAAAACTTCAGCTTGTTTTTTTGAAAGGTGAGGTAGAACTGAGCTCCCTGGATGGCACAAGCAGTTCACAGTCAACTACTAACCTAAAGGTTGGCAGTTCGAACCCACCCAGCGGCACTATGAAAGAAAGACCTAGTGAAGAGAGGCCAAGAAAACTCTGTGGAGCAGTTTTACTTTGTAACACATGAGGTCACCATGAGTTGGAAATTGACTTGATGGCTGCAGGAGTTTTTTTTTTTTTTTGGTTTTGAGGTAGAACTAGCAATGTTAGATATACCACGAGGAGGCGCTAGCGCTCCACATGGGTTCACTCTGCCAAGAAAACGTCAGCTCTGATTATCTTGACCTGGGCTGGCACTTTGCGATGGAAGCTGACTGGATGAGCCAAAATGGGCCAGGAGAGATGATTTGAAATGAAGACTGTGGGGAAAATTAATGAAAGGAGGCTACAGCCCTGCTGTGACAAAGAGATAAATTATCACTTTAAAGGGACTCTAATATAGAAGAATTCCCCCAACCTCTGGGCACCATCCCACAGCACCCCCACCCAGAAACTTACCTCCAAACAGTACCTATTATTCCCTCACTCCAGTTTTCCTCCTCCTCTAATGAAGCATGGAACCCAGGCTCCTAACGTTGGTACATCATTTCATCACCACGGTTTTTCCCCAGTGAGTCCTCTCTTCTGCATTCAATGACATTACAACTGTCACAAATACTGTGACCTCCCAAGAGGTCACTAAAACTTTCATCTGGGACCTTTAATCCTAGATATTCCGTGTAGGCAGGCGCGAAAGAAAAAATCCTTTGAAATTTCAAATCTATATCTAACTCCCGTGAGGGACTGGGAGTGTAACCATGGAAACTAGAGCATGCCTGCAACCATGGAGACCCATTTAAACGGGCTAGGCCATTACCACCTAGAAGCTGGTGGGCTATGGCTGTTGTTAACCCTGGTTAAATGGTCAAGTGAGATAAATTGTTTAGGTGAGGGTTTACAATAATTTCTGGGTTCTGTCGATACTTTAAAATGTAAAGGAGAATGCCTTTTGATAAGACTTCCTCTTTTAGACTAATTTCTAAAGGATCCCCCAAATCTTCCTCCCTCACCCTCTTACGAGACCCTCATTCATTTATTTAGCAAACACACGTTCATCACCCGTGTGTGTGCCAGGCACTCCGCTGGATCCCAGGTGACAAAGATGAAAAGATACATTACCTGTCTCACCAGCTTTAATGCTGAGGTAAGTCCTTGGAAAAAGGGTCTATTTATCAAAAGACTTCTTTACCAGAATTTGGGTTTGTGCTTCTGGTAACTAAGATGTGAATTAGCCATTTTTTTATTTTGAAAGAAACTTTTGCTATCCCTATGGCATAAAAAAGGAGCTCTGGTGCTGCAGTGGTTAAGCGCTCGGCTGCTAACTGAAAGGTCAGAGGCTTGAACCTTCCGGTGGCTCCACAAGAGAAGAAACCTGATGATCTGCTCCTGTAAAGACTACAGCATAGAAAACCCTATGGCACAGCTCTGCTCTGTCCTGGTGTGTTGCTATGAGTCGGACTCGACACGATGGCACGCGACAGCATAGCGTAGGAAGTGCTCTGCTAAGTCAGGTCCTTCTGTTTATCCCATTTCTTTTGTTCTTTCCCTGGGTGCATTACACCCCCGTCATCACCCCCACAACCACCACCTCAAAGTCCTTGATCATAGTTTGGTTTGTCAGCTGCTCCGTGGCATGTTTTGTACACGGGCAAGGGTAAAAGGCAGAGCGCTGGAGCCAAATCATTTGTACCTGCTACTTACCAGCTGTGTGACTCTAGGCAAGTCGCTGAACCTCAATAGACCACAAGTTTCCTCATCTACAAATGGGAGATAAAACCTCCATAGGTTATTCAGCAATTAAATGAGATAACGTCACAAAACTGTGAACATTTACACTGATACAAAGTTTTGTCTTCTGATTTTATCTGGACCCCTGTTGTGGATTGAATTGTGTCCCCCCAAAGTATCTGTCAACTTGGCTAGATTATGATTCCCAGTATTGTGTGATTGTCTACCATTTTGTCATCTGATGTGATTTCCCTAAGTGTTGTAAATCCTGTCACTACGATGTAATGAGATGGATTAGTGGCAGTTATATTGATGAGACCTTTAAGATTAGATCGTGTCTTCAGCCAATTCCCTTTGAGATATAAAAGAGAGAAGCAAGCAGAGAGACGGGGGGACCTCAAGAATGAAGAGTGGGAGCACGCATTCCTTGGACCCGTGGTCCCTGCACTGAGAAGCTCCTTGACCAGGGGAAGACTGATGATGAAGACCTTCCTCCAGAGCTGACAAGAGAAAGCTTTGCCCTGGAGCTGATGTCCTGAATTTGGACTTGCAGCCTACTAGACTGTGAGAAAATAAATTTCTCTCTGTTGAAGCTGTCCACTTGTGGTATTTCTGCTATAGCAGCACTAGATGTCTAAGACAACCCCCAATGTTACTCAGCAATCATGTCTCATGTTCTTAGCTCCTACTCCTACTGGACCAATTTCATATTTTATTATAATTTAATTCTTGCAGTAATCCATGCCACAAAACCTGAAGTCATCTTCCAGTCCTTATTTTTCCCTACCTGCATGCACACACATCTACAGACCTTAAATGTCTCTTCTTTGTTTCCCTTTGGCCTGTCCCTTCCACCACCACCTTAGTCCAGGCCCTCATCCTTTCTCACCTAAATTATCAAAAGCTCCCCCTTACCAGCCTCCTGCTACCTTAATCCTACAAAAAAAAAAAAAAAAAAGGTGGGGTTTTTCTAATGTACAGGTGAATCCACTGCTCAAAGTTCTCCAAAGATCCCCAGTGCTGACATAATGGAAATGAATTTTTTTGTAGGACAAATAAGGTTCTTCGTGATCTGACTGCCTTTCTTTCCTGTGCCAAAGTTGCCTCTCTACCCCTCTGACCATGCCTTTCTTGTTCTATGGCTAGAATACAGGACCAGATATAGTGCTTCAAGCATTTCTCTCACACTTCCCTACTTGGCACATTCCCTCCTTTCTTTCTGGAATTGCTCCCCCAGTTTGTTCACCAGGTGAACTCCTCCCCCTGTATTTTCTAGTCCTCTTTGCTACCACCCATCCCCCACCCCATCTTCTCCCAGGCCTGACTTGCCTTGGGCTTTCTACATACTCCATTCAACAATTATGTCATTGTACTGTAATTGTTGGGGGCAATGGTGGTTCAGTGCTAGACTTCTTGCCTTCTCTGTGGAAGTCCAGAGTTCAATTCCCGGCCAACACTGCTTCTGAAAATCAGACGGTGAAAACTCTGTGGATCACAATGGTCTGATCTGCACCCGATCATGGGGATAGCACGGGACTTGGGGATGGCACAGAACTGGGCAGCCTTTGTTCTATTGCGCATGGGGTTGCCATGAGTTGGGGACTGACTTGATGACAGCTAACGACAACAATAACAACACTGTAATTGTTTAACTGGTACCTCACTTACTCTTAAGGTAAGTTCCTTAAGGGCAAGGACTGTGTATTTTTCTCCTTGCATCTCTCTAGGGCCCAACAAAATGTCATGACCATAGTAGACATCTACTCAATATGAGGTAGTAACATTGCTATCAAGGGAACGGCAGAGCGATTGCCGTGGCAGCTAACACTTCCCATCATCACCACCACCATCACTAACAACTGCTGTTCCTGTAGTAGCTGAGAGCCAGAGGGGTGTATTTATATGGCTATCCCCACATGTGACATAAACCCATGGGCATACAGACATCACCAATGCACGCGCCTGGTGAAGGGTTGCACTACATGACTTCTAAGGTCTCTTCAAACTCTGATACTCTGTGAATGAACCCATTAAACCAAGGCATCTAATCCAATCAACAAATATATGCCAGTTGCAGTCCAATTGATTCCGACTCATAGCGACCCTCTAGTACAGAGTAGAACTGCCCCCATAGGTTTCCAAGACTGTAATCTTTACATATCTTTCTCCTGGGAAGCAGCTGGTGGGTTTGACCTGCTGACCTTTTGGTTAGCAGCCGAGCACTTAACCGCTGCAACACCAGGGCTCCTTAACCAACATATGAATACCTATTTTTGTACTAACTGCTGAAATCAATGGATTGTAATGAGTACTTACCACTATTTAGATTAAAGATAAACATAATTAAAGGCAATTTAGACATGGGATTGTAAACGGGGAGTCAAGGGAGAGTAGTCATTCCATTTGTTCAGCTAACATTTGTTAAGTCCCAGCTCCTCGCCAAGCTTGGTGTCTGTAGCAGGGGTAGAGCAACGAAAACCAAGTGGTCTCTGCCTTCCTACACTCCTGGCCCAGCAAGGCAGACAGACACACACCAACAAACGCAAAGGTCAAGGGGCAAGTGCTGAGATTAATTCTGCCAACAGATGGAGCGCAGAATGGAGCGCGCCTTCTCAAGAAATTCCCCAGTCGTGACATTTGGTCTGGCTCTTGAGAGACTAATGGGATTTTTCAAGTGGAGAAGGGAGAGCTCCCCAGCAAGTGAACAGAATGGACAGAGCACAAAGGGTTCAATGCTGAGGCACCATGGATTTTTTTCCAGGCCGCGTATGGCAATGGCTGGGCTAAGACTTGGAACTCCACACGGGAAATTGGAGTCCCCAAGCCTAAGGAGTGATGTGTGCGAGGCATTGGGGGGTGATGGGCAATCCTGTGTGCCTGGACCAGATGATTTTTTTTTTTTAATTTTTATAAATTTTATTGTGCTTTAAGTGAAAGTTTACAAATCAAGTCAGTCTCTCACACAAAAACGCATATACACCTTGCTAAAAAAAAAAAAAAAAAAACAAAACACCTTGCTACACACTCCCAATTACTCTCACCCTAATGAGACAGCCTA
The DNA here is from genome assembly GCF_030014295.1 of Loxodonta africana. NCBI lineage: Eukaryota > Metazoa > Chordata > Mammalia > Proboscidea > Elephantidae > Loxodonta > Loxodonta africana. The sequence continues at coordinate 64,442,825 of NC_087358.1, forward strand.
CTGTCTCCCTCCACTCTCTCTTTTTGTGACCATTTCGCCAGCTACTAACCCCCTCCACCCTTTCATCTCCCCTCCAGGCAGGAGATGCCAACATAGTCTCAAGTGTCCACCTGATCCAACAATCTCACTCCTCACCAGCACCCCTCTCCAACCCATTGTCCAGTCCAATCCATGTCTGAAGAGTTGGTTTCGGGAATGGTTCCTGTCCTGGGCCAACAGAAGGTCTGGGGGCCATGACCACCGGGGTCCTTCTAGTCTCAGTCAGATCATTAAGTCTGGTCTTTTTATGAGAATTTGGGGTCTGCATCCCACTGCTCTCCTGCTCCCTCAGGGGTTCTCTGTTGTGTTCCCTGTCAGGGCAGTCGTTTGTTGTAGCCAGGCACCATCTAGTTCTTCTGGTCTCAGGATGATGTAGTCTCTGGTTCATATGGCCCTTTCTGTCTCTTGGGCTCGTAATGACCTTGTGTCCTTGGTGTTCTTCATTCTCCTTTGCTCCAGGTGGGTTGAGACCAATTGATGCACCTTAGATGGCCACTTGCTACCATTTAAGACCCCAGACTCCACTCTTCAAAGTGGGAGGCAGAATGTTTTCTTAATAGATTTTATTATGCCAATTGACTTAGATGTCCCCTGAAACCATGGTCTGCATTCAGTTCACTCAGGAAACTGCTTTAGTCCAGTTGTGCTGACCTCCCCTGTATTGTGTGCTCTTTCCCTTCACCTAAAGTAGTTCCTATCTACTATCTAATTAGTGAATGACCCTCCTCTCCCACCCTCCCTCCGTCCCCCCTCTTGTAACCACAAAAGAATGTTTTCTTCTCAGTTTAAACTATTTCTCAAGTTCTTATAATAGTGATCTTATACAATATTTGTCTTTTTGCAACTGACTGATTTCACTCAGCATAATGCCTTCCAGGTTCCTCCATGTTATGAAATGTTTCACAGATACCTCACTGTTCTTTATCGATGCATAGTATTCCATTGTGTGAATATACCATAATTTATTTATCCATTCATCCATTGATGGGCACCTTGGTTGCTTCCATCTTTTTGGTATTGTAAACAGTGCTGCAATAAACATGGGTGTGCATATATCTGTTCGTGTAAAGGTTCTTATTTCTCTAGGATATATTCCAAGGAGTGGAATTGCTGGATCCTATGGTAGTTCTATTTCTAGCTTTTTAAGGAAGTGCCAAATCGATTTCCAAAGTGGTTGTACCATTTGACATTCCCACCAGCAGTGTAGAAGTGTTCCAATATCTCCACAGCCTCTCCACATTTATTATTTTGTGTTTTGGGGGTTAATGCCAGCCTTGTTGGAGTGAGATGAAATCTCATTGCAGTTTTGATCTGCATTTCTTTAATGGCTAATGATCGTGAGCATTTCCTCATATATCTGTTAGCTACCTGAATGTCTTCTTTAGTGAAGTGTCTATTCATATCTTCTGCCCATTTTTTAATTGGGTTATTTGTCTTTTTGTAGTTGAGTTTTTGCAGTATCATGTAGACTTTAGAGATCAGGCGCTGACCAGAAATGTCATAGCTAAAAACTTTTTCCCAGTCTGTAGGTAGTCTTTTTACTCTTTTGGTGAAGTCTTTGGATGAGCATAAGTGTTTGATTTTTAGGAGCTCCCAGTTATCTAGTTTTTCTTCTGCATTCTTAATAATGTTTTGTATACTATTTATGCCATGTATTAGGGCTCCTAACGTTGTCCCTATTTTTTCTTCCATGATCTTTATTGTTTTAGATTTTATATTTAAGTCTTTGATCCATTTTGAGTTAGTTTTTGTGCATGGAGTGAGGTATGGGTCTTGTTTCTTTTTTTTTTTGCAGATGGATATCCAGTTATGCCAGCACCATTTGTTAAAAAGACAGTCTTTTCCCCATTTAACTGTTTTGGGGCCTTTGTCAAATATCAACAGCTCATATGTGGATTGATTTAAGTCTGGATTCTCAATTCTGTCCCATTGGTCCATGTATCTGTTTTTGTACCAGTATCAGGCTGTTTTGACTACTGTGGTGGTATAATAGGTTCTAAAATCAGGTAAAGTAAGGCCTCCCACTTTGTTCTTCTTTTTCAGTAATGCCTTATTTATCCGGGGCCTCTTTTGCTTCCATATGGACCAGATGATTTAAATTGGGAAGTGAGGGAATGTAACAGGGTCACCAAATTTAACTCACATCATTACTCAGATGTGCAGAGAGAAAAATAAAATTTTTGTTAGTTTGTAACTTGTGGTAAATACATAGGTAACAAAACATTTGCCATTTCAACAATCTTCACGTGTACACTTCAATAACTTGAAGATGTTCCTCATGTTGCCCACCCATCACCCTTATTATAATTAGCAAATTATACCATCCACCTTAGGAGAAGCTCAGTGTCCAGAGGATGAGTCCCCCTTTCTCCTTCCCTCCCTCCTTCCCACTGCCCCTGGTAACTGCTAGTCTGCTTTGGTTTCTCTTTGTTGCTGTTAGGTGCTCTTGAGTAGATTTCAACTCATAGCCACCTCATGTGACAGAATAGAACTGCCCCATTGGGTTTTCCAGGCTGTACTCTTTATGGGAGAAGATCCCCAGGTCTTTCTCCTGAGGAACTGCGGGATAGGTTTGAACCACCAACCTTTCAGTTGGCAGCTGAGTGCTTAACTGTTGCACCACCAGAACTCCTTTGGTCTCTCCACATCAACCTATTTCATGTAAGTGAGATAGTAGGATATTTGTCCTTTCTCGAAGGATTCATTCCACTCAGCATTATGTTTTCCAGGTTCATCCCTATTGTAGCCCACGTGAGGGCCTCATTTCTCCTGATGGCCAGGTCATAATTTCATTGTATGTCTACCTCACATTTTGTTTACCTGTTGTTCATCTGTCGATGGACAGTCCACCTTTTGGTTGTTGTCAGTGGTGCTGTGATGAACACTGGTGTGCAGGTGTCTATAAAAACATAATTTTTTGATTTGTCTTATCTCTACCCTAGCTTTCCTTCCCTGGGCCATACCCATACCTTTGCCAGGAACAGAAGTAACTAAATATCTAACACAGTAATTTGACAATCATTTAGGTATGGTTGTGTCTCTCAGATAACCCTCTTTGCCCTCTGCTTCTCTTTTTAAGGGAATGTTCAGTATTGTGGGGCAACCTCATTATGGCCAGGAAGTGTTGAGGACTTCAAGTTCCTGGAATAGCATTTCTTCCCCCAGAATGCTGCCTGTCAGGCTGATACTTGTGACTGAAAAGGCATGGCCACCCCAGAGGCGTGGCAGGGAGGTGTGTAGGGGGGGCACTTGCCCCTGGGAGCAAGCCTGAAGGGCCGCTAGACAAGTCATGGCGTGACATTCCAAGGTGCCACAAATATGAACGGTGCCTGACTAAGGCAGCTGAATAAGAGGCGGGAAGGTGTTTCTGCTGATAAGTTGCAGCTATGAATCTCTATTAATCTTGAAATTGGGGTGGGAGGAGCAACTTTGAGATTGCCCCCAGGTGCTATGGCTACCCTGGTCTAACTTGACTTAGCCCAGCCCAGTGCCATCCCCTGGACTATGAAATCTCATTGACCGCCCTGACACTAGGAACTGCTCTGAGGTCTGTCTGTGAATCCCAGTCAACCCTGGCTCGAGTGCTTTCCCCTACACAGGTCTTTGCCGTGGAACTACTTCTTCTGCACCAAGACAAGCTTCTCTGCTGAACTCTAGAGTCTATCAGTGGTGTCCTGAAGTCAAGGAGATTTTGGACTGTCTTAGTTTCATAGTGTTGCTGTAACAGAAATACCACAAGCAGGAGGTGTAAAGAACAGAAATCTATTTTCTCACAGTCCAGTTAAACCAGTTGCCATGGAGTTGATTCCAACTCATGGAGACCCCACGTGTTTCAGAGTAGAACTGTGCTTCATAGCATTTTCAATGGCTGTGATCTTTCAGAAGTTGATTGCCAAGCCATTCTTCCAAGGTACCTCTGGGTGAATTTGAACCACCAAGTATTCAATTAGAAGCTGAGCACTTCATTGTTTTTGCCAAGCAGGGACTCCTCATAGTCCAGGAGGCTGAAAGTCTGACTTCAGGGCATGGTTCTGGGGGAGGTCCTCCTCTGTCTATTCCAGCTTCCATTTGTCAGCAATCGTTGGGATTCCTGGGCTTGTAGATGCATCTGCTGGGTGTGTGTGTCTTCATATGGCTTCTTCCCCTGTGGTCTTGTTACCTGATTGGGATCTATGCCCTGGAGCAGCTGAGCCAATGAAACATACCGCAAGTCAGAAAGAGAGAGAAAATTTACTAGGAGGTGACACCAATGGAAGGCCCAACAGCAATGCAGGCTGTCTTTACGGAGTCCTGAAAAGCAATTTCTACATTAGAACTTATATATATAATTTTTGTAAGGATTATATAATGTTTTCAAGCATGTAGCCCGCAGATGGTTGGATGGGTATATATCACAACTGCAAGAAAGTCTTTATTAAACTAAAGATATGTGTGTTGGACATCTGGACTCTTATCTGTATGTTTGTAACAGGCAAAAAAAAAAAATTTATATAAAAATTTCTTGGCTAGTGGAGCTGGTCTGCCAAGTTTACTCTGACCAAGATAAGGAGCAAGAAAGAAAGTTACAGACCAAAAGAGCCAGGCAGCCTTCCTTGCAGGCTGAAGGCCATCTCCCAAGAGAACAAAGAAGAGGAAGGAGACAAAGGCCACAAGAGCCCAGAAGGCCCTGCACGCCTTTGGAAAGAGACCAGTGCAGTTGGTGCAATAAAAAAATAACTTATAGGTTACTTAGAGCATGATTATGGCGTTTGCCCATTTTGAAAAGAAGAAAATATGTTGTGAGGTATAAGGGTTACAGTCTCTGTGTCAGTCCTGCTCTTTTTATAACTCAGAAACAGTTAGGTTTAGGACATACTCTACACTGACATGACCTCATTGACTTAATAAAACTCCTATTTCCAGACTGTGTCATATTTACAGGTACAGGAGTTAGGATTTCAATACATATTTTGAGGGAACACAATTCAATCCATATCAGACAGCTAAAACTCAGAGACTCTCTCTTCCCAACCAAGATGAAATAGCTGCAGCCAGAGGTGATTCAAAATATTCAAAAGTCAGGAGGGCACAAGCACCATGCAATTAGAATGGAAACTGGTCCTTAAGAACCCCCACCCATCAATCAGAGCTGGCTGCCAACACCCAGAATGGCTGTGTGAGTGCAGGCTGGAACAGGAGTGTTCCCAAAGGAGGCCTCCATTATCCCCTGACTTACCAGCATGTCACGCCCACCCCCAGGCACATTTCTGCCCACTCTGTTCTCCTATTTCTCTCTCCACTTATTCCTCTTTCCACAATTCTTCAGGCCTGGAGGGGATTTTACTTCATTGATCACTCGTAGTTCTTAGGAGCAAGGAACAAAACCAACTCTTAAGGAGTTAAGGAGAAAAGGAAATTATCAGAAGGACGTTGGGTTGCTTGAAGGGTCCCTGGAGGGTCAAAACCAGGCGTAGAGCCTCTAGCCAGGAGCAATGCCTGAGTAAGGCCTTGGAACCATGGCTGCTGCTATGGGGCACTGGACCCCACAGGTTTATCACACCAGACACTGAATGCTGCCACCATCACTGCTGCTACCCAACACCAGAATGGGTTCCACACTACACCTGCCTGTCTGCAGTACCAGCTGGCTTAGTCTCCTGGGGCTACTGTAACAAAATACCACAAAGTGGGCAGCTATAAAGAACAGAAATTCATTGCCTGATGGTTCTGTAGGCTAGAAGTCCATATTAGGGTGTCAGCAGGGCTATGCTTCCTCTCTGTGGGTCGTAGGGGAAGATCCTTCCTTGTCTCTTTCAGCTTCTAGTAGCTCTGGGCGTTTCTTTTTTCTTTTTAATTGAACTTTAGATGAAGATTTACAGAACAAACTAGTTTCTCCTCAAACAGTTAGTACACACATTGTTGTATGACAGTGGTTAACAACGACATGTCACGACATGTCAGCACTCTCCCTTCTCAACCCTGGGTTACCTATTACCAGCTTTCCGGTTCCCTCCTGTCTTCCAGTCCCTGCCCCAGGGCTGGTGCGCCCCTTTAGTCTTGTTTTGTTCCATGGGCCTGTTCAATCTTTGGCTGAAAGGTGAACCTTAGGAGCGACCTCATTACTGAGCTGAATGGGTGTGTCTGGGTGCCGTACTCTCAGGGTTTCTCCAGTATCTATCAGACCAGCAAGTCTGGTCTTTCTTTTTGAGTTAGAATTTTGTTCTACATTTTTCTCCAGCTCTGTCTGGGACCCTCTATTGTGATCCCTGTCAGAGCAGCCAGTGGTGGTAGTCGGGCATCATCTAATTGTACTGCACTTTGTCTGGTGAAGGCCGTGGTAGATGTGGTCCATTAGTCCTTTGTACTAATCTTTCCGTTGTGTCTTTAGTTTTCTTCACTCTTCTTTGCTCCCGAAGGGGTAAGACCAGCAGAGTATCCTAGATGGCTGCTTCCAGGCTTTTAAGACCGCAGATGCTACTCACCAAAGTAGAATGTAGAACGTTTTCTTTATAAGCTCTGTTATGTCAATTGAGCTAGATGTTCCCTGAGACCATGGTCTCCACAGAGCTCTGGGCATTTTTTGATGTACCTTGGTGTTTTCCCTTTGTGTGTGACTCTGTCTCCCTGTCTGTTTTATAAAACACTACTCAGAAGGCATTAGGACCTACCCTACTCTGGGCTGAGCTAGTTAACTTACCTGATAACATCTGCAAAGAAAAACCCTATTTCCAAATCAGGTCACATTCACAGGTTACATGGGTTAGGACTTCAACGTTTCTTTTTGGGAACACAATTCAAACCATAACACCAACTTTCTAATCAAAATCAAGGTCAGTGTATCTGATGGGCATGTGCTCTCATCTTTGTTGTAACAGAAGCTTAGAAGGCAAGTATCTGGTACTTTCTGATTCTATAGTGGGAGTAGGCTTTTCCTCATAAGGTAGAATGTTGCCCAGATCTAGAAAGGCAGCTCAGAGGTTGAATGACCAATATGACTAACATGCTGTACACTTCCCTCACAGCTTATTTTCCTACTCTATAGTAGGAACTGTCCAGCCGTCCTAAGCCCAAAGTTAGGGTTGCCATATTTAGCAAATAATAATGCAGGACACAATAGTTGAACATGATGAATGTAATTAATGTCAATGAACTATACACTGAAGATTGTAGACTTGGCAAATGTTCTGTTACCTATAAGTTTACCACACACACAAAAATTACAGAACACCCATTAAATTTAAATGTCATATAAACAATAAATAATGTTTTAGTGTAAGTATGTCCCCATGTAGTATTTGGAACATACTTATACTAAAAAATTATTTGTTTTTTATCTGAAATTCAATTTTAACTGAGAGTCCTGTATTTTTTCTGGCTACCCTACTTAGGAGTATCTTTTCTCCACTAAACTATGCTTTTCTACACTACACCAGGGCCTGGTACCTTGGTATGCTAGAGATGTTAAGGTGCAAAATCCTCATTCAAGACCATAGCCTGGCTGTCTAGTCCTGGTTTTGAATGCCACAAATTGGAAATTGCCCAGTCTTCCTACCAGCTTTCCTTCCATAACAGATTTCCTCTACTCCGAATCAGTCATATGCCTAGAGCTGAGTGAGGTGAAGGTTGTGTCTTTGGGAAAGCACAGGAGAGATGCACATTAAATTTATAAACTGATTACCCTATTGCAATAAGAAAAAATAGAGTAAGCAATGCAGAAAGATTTCATGGATTTTTTTATACTGGGCTCTCTCAAAATTCTAGGACCTCAGGTTTACTGTGACTCACACTTAACAGGGCTGTGAAACTATAATGAAACAGTTTTCATGTTCTGTGTATGGAAATGAGTCTCGATGAGTCAACAATTACCGCTGCTCTCTCCTCCTCCATGCAGGGTGACTCCATTACCCAATTGCCGATTTGTTCTTTCAATGCAAAAAGGCTAATGTTTTTCAGTCACCACATTTCAATATATTAGAGACAAAAATAGGGAACTATTTCCTAATATTACTGAAAATGGTGATTAACACAAACGAGGCACACAACTTTACCAAATTTTTTCAAGGCAAATACACAAAGACTTTACCCATGTACCCAGGTCTTACAGGAGGAATAGTGAGACATTCCCAAATCAATGTCAGCTTTCTCTGGGCTGCCAGACAAACCACAGCTGGATATTTCCAAGCCACAGAAAAGAAATGGTATCTTTTAGAGTTGGTGTACATGTGGAAAATTATTTCACTAGCCAGCCTCAGGTTCTTGGGAAGAGAACTGATTTACGTATTTACTTAAATTCAACCTTTTTTTAATTCCTCAAATATGCCTTGTTTCTCTTACTTTGAGGCCTTCGTGCATGTTGTTTCCTCCTCCTAGAACCCTCTCCTTTGCTTCATCTAGTTAATACCTTCAGATCTATGCTCAAAATAGTTTCCTCAGGAAAAAATCAATTCCTTGACACCCCTCACCCCAGATCAGAGCCCCTGTGGTATGCTTTCATTCATTTGTAGGTTTTATTACAATTTGTGATGATATAGTTGTTTGATTTAGGGGTGAATTTCTGTCTCTCTTTCTTCTGTAGTAATAGATGTTTTAGCTGGGCACATACCAGCCAAAAATCACATTTCTCCTAGCCTCCCTTGCAGCTAAGTGGAGCCATATGATTAGAGTCAGGCCAATGGGATGTGCTCCGTTTCTGACTGTAGATTCAGAAGGAAAGGAGCACATCCTGACCTGTTCTTTTTCTTCCTTCCAACAGCCTGGAGGCAAATGTCGTGGTGAAACATCTTTGCCCTTGCAGATAGGGGCAACACCCTAGGATGGTAGAGCAGCGAGATGGAAGGAGCCTGGATCTCCAACACCATTTATCCACCACACCAGCCCTGAACTGGACTAAGGGGATTGTTACTTGGGAAAGAATCAAACTACTTTCTTGTTCAAGTGATGCATGGGGTCTCATATTAAAGCAGCCTAGCCTACATCTGGAGTCCCTGAAGGTGCAAATGGTTAATGTGTTAACCAAAAAGTTTGAGTCCACTCAGAGGCACCTTGGAATAAAAGGCCTGGCCATCTTCTTTAGAAAAATCAGCAATTAAAAACCTTGTGGAGCACAGCTCTACTCTGGCACACGTGGGGTTGTCATGAGCTGGAGCTGATTCAGGAGCACCTCTTGTTTTAGCCTATATCCAATGAATGCAGATTTGAGCCCAGGGCTGCTTGAGCCCAGAGCCCAAGATCTGAACCACAACAGCATGGTGCTTTCCAATACAATCTGCCTCTTCTCTACCACACACTGTGTATCATATACCACAGATCATATAGTAGGCTACATTGACAAAGATCACTTCCTAGATCTATGTCAGATCCAGAGGGAATAAAAGATGGCACCCCCTCCCTGAGGTTGTTTCAGACTTCTTCCTTCTTATCAGTTTTCATGTGTTTTTACCTCTGATGACCTCTTGGAAGGTTCTCAGGACTATCTTCATTTCTATTATCATAAATATGTGATTTGGCTACCCACATGCCAGTCAGTAGGCCTTTCCCCTGGCACAGTCAGAAGAAGGGGAAGCCAACCATGATCAAGGGTCTTGATCCCTCTTGGAGGCCAATATCGCTTAAGGTTGTCCCACCTCTCTGCCGTTAACACAAAAGTTTCAGAGAGGGTGGAATCAAAGCTAAAGAGCAGCTCCTTGACCCGAGGATCAAGTAGTTAACTTTTTCTGTGTAATTTTTCAGTTAAACATTTTTCTATACATCATTTTATGTAAATGAATGAGTATAATCACATCATCATTGTTATTGTTGTTAGGTGCCATCCAGCGGATTCTGACTCATAGCGACCGCATGTGACAGAGTAAAACTGCCCTGTAGGGTTTCCTAGGCTGTAATCTTTACAAGAGAGGATTGCCAGGTCTTTCTCCTGGGGAGTAGCTTGGGGGGTTTGAACAGATAACCTTTCAGTTAGCAGCAGAGCATTTAACCAGTTGTGCTCTTTAAATCAAATCATATATAATTTTATTATTCTCATGGAATCCTTTTTCTTTTCTGCTTGGTTTTGCCTCTCTTTCCTCTTCTCCCTCACCTCCAACACCAACCATTCCACCACCAACATACATACGGTACCCAGATCACCAACCATGAGTCCATTCGCCCATATTTTCCTCCATGCACACATAACCATGTAGAAAGGTTTGTTGTTGTTGTCACTTTTGCTGTACAAAGGTGAGATCCTATATAAACGCTTTTCTGCATCTCTCTTTTCTCACGCGACAGCAGTCTCTCCTAGTCAATTGGTTTAGATTTCACTCATTCTTTTCTGTGGCTGAGTAATCATTCGTGCATGGTGTTGCTATACCGTAAATTATTCAGTCATGGGCTTTGTTTCCAGCTTTTTGTGACAAGAAATAATGCTGCGTTAGCACCCACGCATGGATCTTTATGAACCAGTGGTATTATCTCTATGGCATGGATTCCCAGGAATGGGCTTGCTGGGTCAAAGAGCATGTGAATTTTTTATTTCAATAAACATGATCATCAGTTTCAATTTCTTGCTTCCCTGGCACGATCCTCTTCTTCCTAGCTCCCTACTATTCTCCTCTTTCCCCACAACCCTGCTGCAGCCTTTCTCTTCTACTTTCTATAATTAAGCAGCTGAAATGTTTATTTTAGGCCTAATCTTATAGGCTAAAATGTAAGTTATTTGTGGTAATCTATGAAAATGCAACAAATATTATATAATAAAGAAATTCTTGTTGTTTTAAAAGGCTCAGCAGGAAGAAGCCCTTTTCTGTAGCGGACTAAGTGATTAAGAATGTGGCTATAGGTGTTTAACAGGATACCTGTTTTTCTTCTGTTTCTATATTTAATCAAGATATATGTTCACAAACTCCCAAGCACTATGGCAACTGAATATTATCAGTGACAAATTGTGTTGTCCCCCTGCCAGTGTTTCCTAGGCAATTTGTTATAGGGAACACTGGCTTCCTGAGGCATGCTCTGCTCCCAAATCCCACTCCTGAGACGATTAATTCATTTGACAAAGATTTGTAGAGTTACTGTTACATGCTAGGCATTGTACTAGAGGGTGGGGATATATCAGTGAACAAGGTGGACAAGGCCCACTCTCATCGAGCTTATCTTCAAGCTAAAGGGAAAGATATCAAACCACTAATTACACATCTGTTTGGATAATATATTTTTTAACTTTTTTTTTTTTTTCTTGTTCCTTTTCTTTTAAAGAGGTTTCGGCTTCCACACTTGATTTTTTAATTTATTTTATTTTTTTCTTGTTGTCAAGAATACACACAGCAGAGCATATACCAATTCAACAATTTCCACGCGTACAATTCAGTGACAGTGATTACATTCTTCAAGTTGTGCAACCATTCTCACCCTCTTTTCTGAGTTGTTCCTTCCCTATTAACATAAACTCACTGCCCCCTAAGGTTCCTATCTTATCTTTCTAGTGCTTCCGCACTAGATTTTTATAGCTGGTAAAGACTGGCAAATTATTTCGCCCACGTAACTCCAACTACACATTTACAGACAGAGTTAATATGTGTTTGAACTATTATTTAAAATATATTAACCAATGTTTTTTCTCTAGCTATTTTCTTTCCTCTCTTTGCCTTCTTCCCCTTGAAATAGTGAGGCTGCGTTCATTGTCCCAGCTGAGGTGTGGCAGGGCAAACACTTCGCCAAGGGTCTTTCTGGCTGTTGTTTTCCAGTAGTCTAGGTGCTTAAGGAAATGTCAAGAACCAGATAGGACTTTGGATATCTTAGCAGACAGATAACATTTCTATATATATGTGGTACCCCCAACACCTTGGAACTATAGAACCCTCTGCGACCCCACATTGACTGGGATTATGGTTCTGCCACCCTGGCAGGACAGGATGTTGAAGAATAAATTGTTATATTTCTGTTCACCTGACTCGTGTCTTAGTCAAGTTTTTCTAGAGGAAAAGAACCAGTTGTACACACACACACACACACACATACAGTATATGTATATATGTGTATATACGGTATACTATGTCTATAGTATATGTACGTAGATGTTGTTGTTAGATGCCGTTGAGTTGGTTCCGACTCAGCAACCCTATGTACAACAGAACATAACACTGCCTGGTACTGCGGCATCCTCACAACTGTTGTGCTTAAGCCCATTGTATGTACATGGAGTGTACATATATGTCTATATATGTGTGTGTCTGTAGGTCAGGTAATAGAAGGGTGATTAAGGGCCATAATTTCAGTGGTTCCTCCAGTCTCTATCAGATCAGTAAGTCTGGTCTTTTTTATGAATTTGAATTTTGTTCTACGTTTTTCTCCCTCTCTGTCTAGGACCCTCTATTGTGTCCATCAGGGTAGTCAGTAGTGGTAACCAGGTACCATCTAGTTCTTTTGGTCTTAGGCTAATGGAGGTTGTGGTTCATGTTGGACATTAGTTCTTTGGACTAATCGCTTCCTCGAATCTTTAGTTTTCTTTACTCTCCTTTGCTTCTGACAGGAAGAGACCAATAGTTGTATCTTAGATGGCCGCTCTCAAGCTTTTAAGACCCCAGATGCTAAGCACCAAAGTAGGATGTAGAACATTGACTTTATGAGCTAAGTTACACCAAATGACCTAGATGTCCCCTGAGACTATGGTCCCCAGCCCTCAAGTCCGGTAACTCAGTCCCACCATGTGTTTAGTTATGTCTAAGTTTCCCTGGCTATGTTCCCTGTGTGCTCCATTGTATATATGACTATACATGCAGCACATACAAATATGCGTGTAGAAATCTCCATAACTTAGTCCATATATGCATGTGGGTGTACTCCCATATGCCTTCCCATATTTATTTAGCATACATATCTACCTATGTAGCCACTTATAAGTTATTGTTTGTTATTACTGTTGTTGCAGGGTTGTATGTGTTTTAGTATTTAGCATAGTTGTCTTTTATTTTTGTGTACCTCTCAGTGTCTTTCTTTGCCTTGGTCATGTGCTGACTTCCCTCATATTGTATGTTGCCTTTCCCGACACCAAAGATAGCACATGTCTACTATCTAGTTAGTGGTTTTCCCTCCCTGCTTCTCCCATCCTTGGTCACCATTGAAGAATGTTACTTTCTGTGTGCAAACCTTTTTAACTGTCATAATGTCATCCAGATTCATCCATGTTGAGAGATGTTTCACCAATTCATCATTATTCTTTATCATTCCATGGTATTCCATTGTGTGTATGTTCCATAGTTTGTTTATCCATTCATCTGTTGAAGGCCGTTTAGGTTGTTTCCATCTTTTTGCTATTGTGAGTAATGCTGCAATGAACATGGGTGTGAATATGTCTATTCTTGTCACGGCTCTTATTTCTCTAAGATATATACCTAGGAGTGGGATTAGTAGACCATATGGTATTTCTATTTCTAGCTTTTTAAGAAAGCACCATGCTGTTTTTCATAGTGGTTGTACAATTTTGCATTCCCACTAGCAATGTATAAGAGTTCCAATCTCTCCACAACCTCACCTAGCATTTGTCGATTTGTGCTTTTTTTTTTTTTAGATCAGTATCATTCTTGCTGGAGTGAGATGTTACCTCATTGTAGTTTTGATTTGCATCTCTCTAGCGGCTAACGATCACAAGCATCTCTTCATGTGTTTGTTAGCCCACCTGAGTGTCTTCTTTGGTGAAATGTCTATTCATGTCCTTTGCCCATTTTTTTAACTCGACTGTTCTTTTGTTGTGAAGATGGTGAAATTTTCTGTAAATTTGAGAGATTAGACCTTTGCTGGATATGTCATAGCCAAAAAAATTTCCCCAGACCATAGGTTCTCTTTTTATTCTTTTAGAGACATCCCTTGATGAGCACAAGTGTTTAATTTCTGGAGGCCCCATTTATTTAGTTTATCTTCTGCTTTTTGTGCATTTTTAGTTATGTTTGGTATTCTATTTTTGCCATATATTAAAGCCCCTAGCATTGTCCCAATTTTTTCTTCCACAATCTGTATAGTTTTAGGTTTTATATTTAGATCTTTGATCTGTGTTGAGTTAGTGTTTATGTATCGTGTGAGGTATGGATCCTGCTTCATTTTTCTGTAGATGAATATGCCATTTTGCCAGCACCATTTGTTAAGGAGACTTTCTCTTGCCCCATTTAATGGACTTAGGCTTCTGTTGAAGATCAGCTGTCCATAGGTGGATGGTTGACTTCTGGGTTCTGAACTCTGTTCCATTGGTTATGTTTCTGTCTTTGTAGCACTACCAGGCTGTTTTGACTACAGTGGCTATATAGTAGATTCTGAGATCAGGGAATGAGAGGCCTCCTACTTTGTTTTTCTTTTTCAATAATGCTTTATTTATTCGGGGCCTCTTCCCTTTCCATATAAATTTGCTGATTAATTTTTCGATCTCATTAAAGAATGTTGTTGTAATTTGGATTGGGATTGCATTTTTTATAGATCGCTTTAGGTAGTATTGACATTTTCACAATGTTAAGTCTTCCTATTCATGAGCGTGGTATGTATTTCCATTTATCTAGGCCTCTTTTGGTTTCTTGCAATAGCGTTTTGTAGTTTTCTTTGTGTAAGTCTTCTATGCCCCAAGTTAGATTTATTCCTAAGTATTTCATCTTTTGGGTGCTATTGTGAATGGTATTATTTTCCTGATTTCCTTGTCAAAGTTGTCTTTGTATAAATGCCCTTTATAATGTTTAGGAATTTTCCTTCTATTCCTATTTTGCTGAGTTTTTATCATGAATGGGTGTTGGACTTTGTCAAATGCCTTTTCTGTATCAATTGATAAGATCACGTGGTTCTTGTCTTTTGTTTTATTTATATGATGGATTACATTAAATGTTTTTCTACTGTTGAACCATCCCTGCACACCTGGTATGAATCCCACTTGGTCGTGGTGAATTATTTTTTTGATATGTTGTTGAATTCTATGGGCTAGAATTTTGTTGAGGATTTTTGCATTTAAGTTCATGAAAGATATTGGCCTGTAATTTTTTTGTGTGTGTGGAGTCTTTACCTGGTTTTGGTGTCAGAGCTATGCTGGCTTCATAGAATGAGTTTGGGAGTATTCCATCCTTTTCTACGCTCGGAAATACCTTTAGTAGTAGTGGTGTTAATTCTTCTCTGAAAGTTTGGTAGAATTCTCCAGTGAAGCCATCAGGGCCAGGGCTTTTCTTTGCTGCAGAGTTTATTACTTTTTCAATCTCTTCTTTTGTTATAGGTTTATTTAGTTGTTCTGCCTCTGTTTGTGTTAGTTTAGGTAGGCAGTGTGTTTCTAGAAATTTGTCCATTTCCTGTAGGTTTTCAAATTTGTTACAGTACAATTTTTCATAGTACTGTGTTATGATTCTTTTAATTTCAGTTGGTTTTGTTGTGATATCACCCATCTCATTTTTTATTCGGGTTATTTCCTTCATCTCCTGTTTTTCTTTTGTCAGTCTGGCCAATGGTTTATCAATTTTATTAATCTTTCCAAAGAACCAGCTTTTGGTCTTGTTAACTGTTTCAATTGTTTTTCTGTTTTCTATTTCATTTAATTCTGCTCTCATTTTTATTGTTTGCTTTCTTCTGGTGTCTGAAAGTTTCTTTTGTTGCTCTTTTTCTATTTGTTCAAGTTGTAGGGATAATTCTTTGATTTTGGCCCTTTCGTCTTTTTGTATGTGTGCATTTATTGGTATAAACTGACCTCTGAGCACTGCTTTTGCTGTGTCCCAAAGGTTCTTAAAGGATGTTATTTTCATTATCATTGAATTCTGTGAATTTCTTTATTCCATCCTTGATGTCTTCTATAACCAAGTTGTTTTTGAGCAAGGTATTTTTCAGTTTCCAAGTGTTTGATTTCTTTTCCCTGCTTTTTCTGTTATTGACTTCTACTTTTATGGCCTTATGGTCAGAGAAGGTGCTTTGTAATATTTCAGTATTTTGGACTCTGTTAAGACTTGCCTTATGGCCTAATATGTGGTCTGTTCTAGAGAATGTTCCGTGTGCATTGGAAAAGAAAGTATACATGGATGCTGTTGGGTGGAGTGTTCTGTATATGTCTATGGGGTCAAGTTGGTTAATTGTGGCATTTAGCTCCTCCATGTCTTTATTGAGCTTCTTTCTGGATGTTCTGTCCTTCACTGGAAGTGGTGTGTTGAAGTCTCCTACTATTATTGTGGAGCTGTCTATCTCACTTTTCAATGCTGTTACAGTTTGTTTTATGTATCTTGAAGCCCTGTCATTGGGTGCATAAATATTTAATGTGGTAATATCCTCCTGGTATATTGTCCCTTTAATCATTATATAGTGCCCTTCCTTATCCTTTGTGGTAGTTTTAAGTTTGAAGTCTGTTTTGTCAGAAATTAGTATAGCCACTCTTGCTCTTTTTTGTTTACTGTTTGCTTGATGTATTTTTTTCCATCCTTTGAATTTTAGTTTGTTTGTGTCTTTAAGTCTAAGATGTGTCTCTTGTAGGCAGCGTATAGCCGGACTGTGTTTTTTAAGCCATTCCTCAACTCTCTGTCTCTTTATTCGTGCATTTAGTCTATTTACATTCAGGGTGATTATAGGTAGGTATGAGTTTAGTGCTGTCATTTTGATGCCTTTTTTTGTGTGTTGTTGACAGTTTCATTTTTCCACTTACTTTTTTTGTGCTCTGAAGTTTTTCTTTGTGAATTGTGTGTTCCTCTTTTTCATTGTGGTCGAATTCGTTTTTGCCGAATCTTTATGTTTATCTTGTTTTTCATTTTGAAGTGTAGGATTGTTAGTCTTCTTTGTGGTTACCTTGATATTTACCCCTATTTTTCTAAGTTTAAACCTAACTTGTATTTCCCTATATTGCCTTGATTTCCTCTCCATATGGAAGATCTATGCCTACTTTATTTAGTCCCTCTTTGTTGATTATTGTCATCTTTTACATAATGACATCACTGATTCCCTGTTTTGAGTGTTTGTTTTTTTTAATCTTGATTTATTTTCATGATTTTCCTATCTGAGTTGATATCTGGTTGCTCTGTTCTGTGTTCTAGTGTTCGGTTGATATCTGATATTATTGATTTTCTATCCAGAGAATTCCCTTTAGTATTTCTTGTAGTTTTGGTTTGGTTTTTGCAAATTCCCTAATCTTCTGTTTATCCGAAATGCCTTAATTTCACCTTCGTATTTGGGAGACAGTTTTGCTGGATATATGATTCTTGGCTGGCAATTTTTCTCCTTCAATGTTTTATATATGTCATCCCATTGCCTTCTTGCCTACATGGTTTCTGCTGAGTAGTCCGAAGTTACTCTTATTGATTCTCCTTTGTAGGTGACTTTTTGCTTATCCTTGGCTGCTCTTAAAATTTTCTCTTTATCTTTGGTTTTGGCAAGTTAGATGATAGTATGTCTTGGTGTCTTTCTTTTTGGATCTACCTTATATGGGGTTCAGTGAACACCTTGGATAGATATCCTTTCATCTTTCACGATATCAGGGAAGTTTTCTGCCAACAAAACTTCAACAATTGTCTCTGTATTTTCTGTTATCCTTCCCTGTTCTGGTATTCCAATCACTCACAAGTTATTCTTGATAGAGTCTCACATGATTCTTAGGGTTTCTTCATTTTTTTTTTAATTCGTTTATCTAATTTTTCATCAAATATATTGGTGCCAAGTGATTTATCTTCAGTCTCATAAATTCTGTCTTCCAGTTCCTCAGTTCTGGTCCTCTGACTTTCTATTGAGTTGTCTAATTTTGTAATTTTATTGTTAATCTTCTGAATTTCTGAATGCTGTCTCCCTGTGGATTCTTCTTGTGAAATTTTTCATTATGTTCTTCAATAATCTTTTTAATTTCTTCAACTACTTTATCTGTGTCTTCCTTGTTTTTTTCTGTTTGTTGCCTGATCTCGTTCCCGATATCTTGAACAGTTCTGTATATTAATCTTTTGTATTCTACATCTGGTAATTCCAGGGATACATCTTCATCCAGGAGAGTCCTTGATTCTCTGTTTTGGGAGTTTGTTGAGGCAATCATGGTCTGCTTCTTTATGTGATTTGATATCAACTGTTCTCTCCAAGCCATCTATGAGTTATTGTATTAATTTATTTTTTTTGCTCACTGTGTCATAGTTTCTTGCTTTGTTTTGTTTCGATATAGCCAAATAGGCTACTAGACTGAGCTAACTTGATTATTGGAGATTTTGAAGCACTAATGTCCTGTTACCAGATGGCTAGAGCAGTTACCAGTTATATAAGCCTAGGAGTCCATTCAGTATTCTTGTATAGATTCAGCTCAGATGTCCTGATAGTTGGTCACCTAGTGTGTGGTGTAGGCTCTCACCTACTATCTTAGAGGAGCAGTGGTTATGGGTGTATGCACCAGTTTCTGGTAGCGGCAGGATGTCACACTCTGAGGAAGGCAGGGGGTTGACAGTCTTCCCCCAAGAGTCAGTAAGAAAGGAGCATCTCTGTTCTTTAGACCGTTCTGGTGGATAGGTTCTGCAGCTGTACCTTAGGCACCCAGTGCTTATACCTGTAAGGACTGGTAGGCACCACTATCCTTTCACAGGTGGCTACAGATGTGGATGAAGCCTCCAGTCCTCAGGTAGGTGAACGCCCTATTTACTAGGCAGAGCAGCATCAGACCTCCAAAACCTGCCTCTCTACCACACAGCTGAAACAGTTACAGTCAGATCTCAAACAGATTAGCCCTTGCAATATAATAGCCACCTGAATGCATGTAGGGGTGACAGACAAAGTCTGTGGATCACTTATGCCTGGACTGGAGCTGCTTCTGCTCTGAGCTTCCAGATTAGGGGAGTCTGCAGAGTATTCCCCGCCCCCACCTTGTTAATTTGTTCATTCTCCCAGGCCAGGAGAATGCCTCAGAGAGTACAACAGGTTCTGTCTCAGGCCCAGGGAAATCAACTGTTAATAAAGCCAGCTGGGGCAGAGGGGGGAGGGATCAGATAGATAGGAGAGAGTTCTTTCAAAAGAAGGAGGTATTAGATCCGCAAATGGTAAATTAGAGAAAATCACTTATCTTGTGTCAAGAGCTTTATTTTATCTCAGATTCCAGAGGCGTGTGTAGCCTGTGTGCGCTGGCTGGGTCCCCGCTGAGATTGCCCCAGGGGGTTAGGGCTGCGTCCCGTGCTTGCCTTCTTTTGCTGAAGCAGCTGTATCCTAAACTCGGCAGCCAGTCCCATGGCTGTCACGCCAGGGGGTCAGCATGCCAGCACTTCAGCTGCTTTCTTTCGCTGAAGCAGCCACTTCCTAAACACTGCAGCCAGCCCTGTTGTAGACACGCCATAGGGTCAGGGGTGAGATACTCTGCTTGCCTTCTTTAGCTGCAGCTGCTGTGCTTCAGGGAACTACCATCAGCCCTCCCACAGTCGCGCCAAAGAACGGTACCAAGGAATCAGAGCTGAGGCTCTGCGCGGGCGCAGCAACTCGTCACTGCTTCTGTACCGTCTCTCCCTCCTGCATCGCTCAGACCGATTCTTTAATTTTGCCTTTGATGCTCAGGGATTCTAGCGAGTCATATATATAATCGATTCACTTGTTTTTTCTGGTCTTTGTTGTAAGAGAAATCTGTAAAGCTACTGGCTAGTTCATCATCTTGGCTCCGCCTCTCTAATTTTCTTTTTTAATGGTTTCTTCCTGCATTTGGTATCAGAGTTATGCTGGCCTCATAGAATGAATTCTGGAATATTCCTTCCTTTTCTATATTGTGGAATAGTTTGAGTAGTACTGGTGTCAACTTTTCTCTGAATGTTTGGTAGAATTCTCCAGTGAACCTGTCTGGGCCAGAGGTTTTTTTTGTTTGTTGGGAGTTTTTTTATGACCTCTTCAATTTCTTCTTTTGTTATGGGTCTGTTAAGATTTTCTACCTCAGTTTGTGTAAGTTTAGGTAGATAGTGTATTTCTAGAAATTTGTCTATTTCTTCTATGCTTTCAAATTTACTGGTGTACAATTTTTCATATGTTCTGTTATGATCCTTTTTATTTCAGTTGGTTCTGTTGTAATGTTACTTATATCATTTTCTTATTTGAGTTATCTGCATCTTCTTTTGTTTTGTCAATTTGGCCAGTGGTTTGTCCATTTTATTGATCTTTTCAGAGAACAAACTTCTAGTTTTTTTGATTCTTTCAATTGTTTTTCTGTTTTCTATTTCATTTATTTCTGCTATGATCTTTAATATTTCCTTTCTTCTGGTGGCTATGAGGTTCTTTTGGTACTCCTTTTCTATTTGTTCAAGTAGTAGGGCTTAGGTATTGATTTTTGCCCTTTCTTCTTTTTTGATGTGTGCATTTATTGCTATAAATTGACCTCTGAGCACTCCTTTTGCTGTGTCCCAAAGGCTTTGGTATGTTGTGTTTTCATTCTTGTTTGATTCTAGGTATTTTTTTTATTTCACTTTTAATTTCTTCTATTACTCAGTAGTTTTTAAGCAAAGTGTTATTCTGTTTTCCTGTATTTGATTTATATTGTTGTAATTAGAGAATACGCTTTGTATTATTTTGATTTTTTTTTTTTTAATTTATTGAGGCTTACTCTGTAGCATAAAATATGATCTATTTTGGAGAATGATCCATGTGCATTGGAGAAGAATGTGTATAGTGCTGCTGTTGAATGGAGTGTTCTGTATATGTCTATGAGTTCAAGTTAGTTGAGTGTGTTGTTTAGGTTCTGCTGTGTATGTTGAGTTTCTTTGTAGTTTTCTGTCCTCATTAAAAGTGGTGTGTTCTGCTGGTGGGAATGTAAAATGGTACAACCACTTTGGAAATCTATCTGGCGTTTTCTTAAAAAGTTAGAAATAGAACTACCATACAACCCAGAAATTCCACTCCTTGGAATATACCCTAGAGAAATAAGAACCTTCACACGAACAGGTATATGCACACCATGTTTATTGCAGCTCTGTTTACAATAGCAAAAAGCTGGAAGCAACCAAGGTGTCCATCTGCGGATGAATGGTTAAATAAATCGTGGTATATTCACACAATGGAATACTACGCATCAATAAAGAACAGTGACAAATCTGTGAAACATTTCATAACGTGGAGGAACCTGGAAGGCATTATGCTGAGCAAAATTAGTCAGAGGCAAAAGGACAAATATTGTATAAGACCACTATTATAAGATCTTGAGAAATAGTAGAAACTGAGAAGAACACATACTTTTGTGGTTACGGAGTGGGGGGGGAAGGTGGGAGAGGGTTATTTACTGATTAGTTAGTAGATAAGGACTACTTTAGGTGAAGGGAAGGACAATACTCAATACACGGAAGGTCAGCTCAACTGGACTGGACCAAAAGCAAAGAAGTTTCTGGGATAAACTGAATGCTTCAAAGGTCAGCGGAGCAAGGGCGGGGGTTTGGGGACTATGGCTTAAGGGGACTTCTAAGTCAATTGGCAAAATAATTCTATTATGAAAACATTCTGCATCCCACTTTGAAATGTGGCATCTGGGGTCTTAAATGCTAACAAGCGGCCATCTAAGATGCATCAATTGGCCTCAACCCACCTGGATCAAAGGAGAATGAAGAACACCAAGGTCACATGATAACTATGAGCCCAAGAGACAGAAAGGGCCACATGAACCAGAGACTTACATCATCCTGAGACCACAAGAACTAGATGGTGCCCGGCCACAACCGATGGCTGCCCTGACGGGGAGCACAACAGAGAACCCCTAAGGGAGCAGGAGATCAGTGGGATGCAGACCTCAAATTCTCATAAAAAGACCAGACTTAATGGTCTGACTGAGACTAGAGGAATCCCAGCGTTCATGGTCCCCAAACCTTCTGTTGGCCCAGGACAGGAACCATTCCCGAAGACAACTCATCAGACATGGAAGGGACTGGAAAATGAATGGACTGGAGAGAGATGCTGACGAAGAGTGAGCTACTTGTATCAGGTGGACACTTGAGACTGTGTTGGCATCTCCTGTCTGGAGGGGAGATAGGAGGGTAGAGAGGGTTAGAGACTGGCAAAATTGTCACGAAAGGAGAGACTGGAAGGGCTGACTCTAGCAGGAGAGTAAGTGGGAGTATGGAGTAAGGTGTATATAAGCTTATATGTGACAGACTGAATTGATTTGTAAACGTTCACTTAAAGCTCAATAAAAATTATTAACAAAAAAAGTGGTGTGTTAAAGTCTACTATTATTGTGGAATTGTCTACTTCTCTTTTCAAGACTGAGTTTTATGTATTTTGGACCTCTATTATTGGAACCATAAATATTTGTTATGGTTATGATGTCTTTGGGAAATGACCCTTTTATGATCAAGTAGTGCCATTCCTTATCTCTTATGCTAGATTTTGCCTTAAAGCCTATTTTATCAGAAATTAATATTGCCACTCCTGCCGTTTTTTGATTACTGTTTCCTTGAAATATTTTTTTCATCCTTTGATTTTTAGCTTATTTTTATCTTTGTTTCTAAGGTGTACCTTTTGTAGGCAACATATTGATGGCCATTTTTTTTTTTTTTTATCCATTCTGTCACTCTCTTTCCCTTGACTGGTGATTTAAACCACTTATATCAGTGTGATTATCGATGCGTATGAATTTATTGCTGTCATTTTGTTGTGGGTTTTTCTTTTCTTTTTTTTTGTAGTGTTGATTATTTGTTCCACTGAATTTTCTGTATTGTGTTTTCTTTGTTCATGGGTTTTCTTTTCATTTTCTTCATTGTTGTTGATTTTTTGTTTACTGAGTCTTCCTGATTTTCTTCTTTTTTATTTTGGTGAGTAGAGTTTATTAATTTTCTTTGTGGTTACCCTGAAATTTACTTTTATCTTCCTAGTTTTAAAACAGTCTCTTATATCTTGACATCACCTTGACTTCTTCTCCATATGGAAGTTCTGTAATTACACCATTTACTCCTTGTTTTTATTTTTATTTTCATTTACAGATTGACATCTCTGATTCCTTGTTTTCGGTCTTGGAGCTTTATTTCAAACAATCGCATCTTATCTCCTATGCTGCTAGCCCCCTCTTTTCTATTCTTTGCCAAATAAAATATTCCCACCATTGCTTTTTGCTAGGAAAACTTGTCTAGCACATCTTCTTGCAATAACCCCAGTTCCCAATTCTTATGAGTCTAGTTAAGATGTCTGAAGTGCCTTGTGGAGGCCATCCTTTTCCAGGAGTTTTACATGGAGAATTCTCTAGCTGTTTTAAGATGCCATCTTGCTCTTTGCAGCATATCTGCTAAACATCTGAATAGTCTTCATACAACATGGACTTACCAATTCACATATTTTTCCCTCAAAGTATTCATGTTCAACCCCAACACTTTACCTTTACCATACAAAGCCATCATGTTGAGAACCAAATGAAAGAAAAATATTTTTCCTGCATCATTAATTGCTCCATTTTTAAGCAGACACAAACGGTTTTCCTTTTTGGCTTTGGAACAGCTACTATGGCTGCCAGCTGGTACTCCCAGGGTCTTTAAGAGCATTAATCACCAGAATAAGCTTTGTTCTTTTCAAGGAAAATATGTTAAAGGCACACTCAGTTATTTTTCCCATGATTAGAATAGGTACAAAATTTGATGATTAATTTCATATATACCTTGTTGCTGTTTTTAGTTGCTGTCCAGTTGGCCCCTACTCATGGTGAAACCACACACAACAGAACGAAATGCTGCCTGATCTGCTCCATCCCCATGATCGTTTGACGATTGGACTGTCGTGATCCATAAGGTTTTCACTGGCTGATTTTTGGAAGTAGATCACAGGTCTTTCTTCCTAGTGGATGTTACTCTGGAAGCTCCTCTGAAACTTGTTCAGAATCATAGCAACACGCACACTTCCTCTGACGTTGTCAGGGAGTCAGACCTGGGCTCCCACATGGAAGGTGAGAATTCTACCACTGACCCACCTCTACCTATCAGTGATAATTATTATTTTTTCAGTTAACATAATTTTAGTAAATTTTTATGGAAATATAAGTAAATTATCATTTAGACATTTAGTCAAAATCTATTTTCTGAACTGCAAACCATATATCCAATTACCTACTGACATTTCGCCTTGAATATCTCATGAGCACCTCAAGGTAATCATGTCTAAAACTGAATTTTGACCTTTCTCCTCAAACCTGCTCTTCTACCATATTAATAAATATTATCGATCATTCATTTGGTCCATTTCTGGACTCTAGGAGGCATTTACACATACCTAGAATGCACTTCTCACTACTCTTTACCTGACTGACTTCTATCCACCTTTCAGATTTCAACTGAAATGTCACTTCTCCAGTGAGGCCTCTGTGACCCCTCTCAAATCTAAATTATATTCTCTCAGGTACCCACCATTTCTCCTTCATAGCACTATGGTAGTTTTCAATTGTATATTTGATGATTATTTGTGCAATATCTGGCTCCTCAGCTAGTGTGTAAATGTGAAGACACAGGAGTCCTGACTCTATCAGGCCCATCAGGAAAAAAAAAAAAAAACTGTTGCCATCTCATAGTAACCCCATGTGTTACAGAGATCCACTCCATAAGGTTTTCTTAGCTGTAATCTTTACAGAAGCAGGTTGCCAGGCCTTCCTTCCATAGCCCTGCTGGATGGGTTGGAACCTCCAACCTTTAGGTTAGTAGCCAATCATAAATTGCTTGTGCCTCCTGGGGACCCTTGTGTGCCCATCAGGGTGCCTGCTATATAGTGGGTGCTTGATATTTATTGGATGAATGAGTGAGTTGTTTATATCAGTACTTCCCAAAATAAATTCTACAGAAATTGTTCTCCTGGATGATAATATCTGTTTATTGACATGAGTGTTTTGTGCTCTAACCAGTTTGATAAATAACCGAATTAAACAAAGTTTAACAGGTTTCTACGCTGCAGGATTTCTCAGATTTATTAAGAACACTGTAAATACAGAACTCAAAGTGGGAAATAAATGTGATGTTTCTCAAACAAGTGAAGTACAGAGCCCGTATTTTGTAGTGTCTTTCAAGATGTATTCTGCGGACCATATTGGGGGAAGTTCTTGCGAACAGCAATTATTTAACATTAAAGCTTATTAACTAATGATAAACACTTAAAATATATGGTGGTGCAACTGTTAAAGCTTTCCACCGTTTACTGAAAGGTCAGCAGTTCTGATGCACGAGTCACCCTGTGGGAGAAAAGACCTGGTGATCTGTTCCTGTAAAGACTTATAGCCTAGAAAACCCTATGGGGCAGATCTACTCTGTCACATAGCATTGCTATCAGTTGGAACTGACTTGATGGCACACAACAACAAACCTTTTATAAGCATTGTCTCATTTACTTTTCACAATATTCCTAGATGTTATGTAACTTAAGGAATATTGAACAGCTTGTAAGTGGAGGAGTGGGGATTTAAATCTGGTCATTTTGACTACAAAGGCTGAGCTCTTAATTAAAAAACAGCACAGACTCTCAAAAATATCCTCCAGAAAATTGGTTAGTGACCAAAGCTTATTAGTGGTTACCAGGGGCGGAAGGGTTGGGGGGAAAGGGAGTCTTAGCTGAGCAGAACCTGAGTTTCTGTTAATGGTGGTAGAATATTTGGAAAAGGGTAGTGGTGATGGCTGCACAGTGTCACTGAATTGCACACATGAAGAGGTTGAACTGCTTGAAAGGGTGGACAGGAAGCTGAGGGGGTAGTGAGTCTACGTTAATGAGGAGGAACAATTCAGAGAAGGGGGTTGAGAATGGTTGCACAATTTGAAGAATGTAATCAATGTCACTGAATTGTAGTATATGCAGAAATGGCTGAATTGGTGTATGTTCTGCCGTGTACGTTTTCAACAACAAAAATAAATTATTAAAAAATGTTGAACTGGCAAATGTTTCGTTATGTGTATTTTTGCCACAATAAAAAAAAATTTTTTAAGACAAAAACAAAAATCTTCGGGGATCTTACACATTATCTACACATGCAATCTCCCGACTTGGACACAGTTGAAGCTCCACATGCAATACAGTAGCATGTCTGATATAAAAAACTTTTCGTATTATTGTTATTTCTCTTTTCATGCATATGGTAGTTTTCTATTGTTGCATAACAAATTACCACAAAGTCAGCCGCTTAAAACAACACGCATTTATTAGCTCACAGTACTTTAAGTCAGAAGTCTGGAGGGCTTGGCTGGGTTCTCTGTTCAGGGTCTTATATGGCAGATATCAAGCTGTTGGCCCAACTGCATTCCTTTCTGGAGGCTCTGGAGAAGAATTCCCTTCCAGCCTCACCTCAGGTTGTTGGCAGTTGTAGTTCCTTATAGTTGTAGGCCTGAGGTCCCCATTTCCTCCCTGGCTGTTAGGCAGAGGCCACCCTCAGCTCCTAGAGGCCACCTGTATTCCTTGCCACATAGCCTCCTCCGTCTTCAACGGAGAATCTTCCTCGTGTTGAATCCCTCTCACATTTCCTCACGGGCATTGCCTTCTGCAAAGCCTCCTTTTGTGCTTGAACCACTTTTTTGTACAGCAGCGCTTTGCTCAGCCTGACACAGAAATGGACACAATCATCTTCATTCACCCTTATGCTTGGGGACTCGGGTCTAGTTCTAGCCTGCAGAGAAATGACAAAGTACATTAGCACTTAATGGGTAAGTAGAAAGAGAGGAGTCCCTAAAAGCCACTGAATAAAAATAAATAGCTAGAGGGAAAGGAAGAAAAATATGTTTTAAAGCTTTGGGAAAGGAGAGAATTTTACGGAGGGAATGATTACAGCGTCCAGTACTGCATTGAGTAGAGGCAAGATGTGTGTTCACTGCATTTGGAAATTGCAGCATTACTTTCAGTGAAAAGTGAGACTAGCCAATGGAGCAAAGAAAAAATCACAAGCAAAATTAGAAAACATTTTGAGATGAATGAAGATGAAAATGCAATACACCAAAACTTACAGGATGCAGCTAAAGCGGTGCTTATGGGGAAATTTATAGTTGTAAACACCTTTAAAAAAGAAGATCTCAAATCAGTAATCTAACTGGGCACCTTAAACACTGGACAAAGAAGAGAAAACTCAACCAAAAGCAACCAGAAGGAAGGAAATAATAAAGATTAGAGTAGAAATTAATAAAATACAGAATTTTTAAAAAATAGAGAAAATCAGTGAAACAAAAGTGGGTTCTTTGAAAAGATCAACAAAATTGACAAACTTTTAGCTAGACTGACCGAGATTAAAAGAGAGAAAATTAAACTACTAAAATGACGAATGAAAGAGGAGTTATTGCTACCGACCTTACAGAAATAAAAAGAATTATGAGGGAATACTGTGATCAATTGTATGACACCAAAATAGATAACTTAGATGAAATGGACAAATTCCTAGAAAGATGGTAAAGTACCAAAACTGACTCAAGAATAAATAAAAAATACGTAGAATAAAAATAAATAAATAGAAGGCTAAAAGCCTGATAGGTGACTGGCAGGTGAAGAAGTGGGTAGACTATTCTTTGAAGGGGGTCCCTGGGTGATGCAAACAGCTAAAGCATTTGGCTGCTAACCAAAAGGGTGGAGGCTCGAGCCCACCCAGAGGTGCCTCGGAAGAAAGGCCTGGTGATCTACTTCCAAAAAACCAGCCAATGAAAACTCTATGGAGCACCATTCTACTCTGAAACACCTGTGTTGCCATGTGTTGACACTGACTCTGCACAACTGGTACTGATCATTCTTTGAAGAAGACTGGCTGTGAAGGAAAAGAGACAGATGTGGTTACCAGAGGAGGTTGTGACCCACAAAGAGCCAGGGTTTCTGTTTTTTGCTTCCGTTTTTAAGATGCAAGGAACTTGAACATGGTTGTACAATAAAGAACCAGTGGTGAGGAGGGGTTGAGGACATAAGAGGAACAGAGTAACCAAGGAGGCAGCAGGTGGGTAGCATTCAGAAAAAGGAGAAAATCGGTCCCCTGCCTTCCCACAGCCACCTGGACTCCCCCATTTCACCCTACCCCCCAAAACTGGGGCACGGCAGAATGAGCAACTTCTACTTGGAGGGCCACAAGGGAGACAGTATCGCCAGAGACAGCCTGGCTCCATTAGGGCGAGGAGCTGCTGGGATACAGAGTAAGATGGATTTTCAATGAGCAGGCATCTGGGAGACCCTAAAGAGAATGATAGAAGAAGAGGCTGGTGGTGGGTCAATAAGTGGCAGAGAAATACAAACTAAATTTTGGTTGTCATTGTGTGCGGTCCAGTGGATTCCAACTCATAGCGACTCCATGTGACAGAGTAGAACTGCCCTGTAGGGTTTACTTAGTTGCAATCTTTACAGGAGCAGATCACCAGGCCTTTCTCCCACAGAGCCGCTAGTGAGTTTGAACCACCAACATTTTGGTTAGCAACTGAGTGTTTAACCATTGCACCACCCAACCAAAAAAACCAAAACCATTGCCATCCAGTCAACTCTGTCTCATAGCAAGCACCAGGGCTCCTTAAATGCTGGTTAAAAGCTTTTAGGTGAACATAAACTCTGGACTCAGTCACAATGGGAGCAAAACAGAGCTGTATTTCATTTCAGCCCTGGGCAGAGTACTGTCCCCAAAGCCTCTCTCATTCCCTGATACAGCAGGCAGGGTTGGGTGACCCTCGCCTACGCACCCTGTGATACTGCTATTACGGAAGTTAATTGCGTTGTGTTAAAATTGCATGTTTACTTCCCTATCTGCCCAGCTAGACTGTGACACTAATTATAATAATAATTAGTAATCTGATAATCTTTACATAGACACGTTTTTGTGCTTTTTTTCTCACTTACCTTTTAAATCTCCAAGTTAGTAATTATATAGAGCTTTTCTTTTCTTTCTTTTTTTTTTTAAAGAAAAACAAAAAACTTTAAACATACAGAGAAGTAGAGGGGCTAGTATAATGGATCCCCGTGGACTTGTCAGCCAGATTCAACAATTATCAATTCATGGCCCAGCTTGCTTCACCTAGACTCCCACCCACTCCCCTACTCTGATTCTTTTGAAGCAAATCACAGGTATCATGCTATTTCACCTGAAATATTTCAGTGTATGTCTCTAAAAGATCATTCTCTTCTTAAAAACATAACCGAAATACCGTTTTCATATATTAAAAAACAAACAATTCTTTAACATTACCAAATATCCAGTCTGTGTTCAGATTTCTTTCATTGGCTTGTAAAATTTTTACAGATTTTTTTCCTTTCTTACTGCTTTTACATCTCTTTTAATCTACAGCTTCCATCTTCCTCTCTTTATTTCTCTATCCAATATATTATTTGAAAAAAAAAAACTGAACTATTTGTCCTACAGAGTTTTGCACACTTGGTGTTATTTTATATATTCTCAAAGAATATATTTTTATAGTTTTGGTGTTATTTTATATATTCTCAAAGAGGATGTTTTTATAGTTTACTCTGTTAAAATATACAGTTTCATCCTCATATTAGAATTATTGATGTGTTATCTTAGGATGCTGTAGCTGCAAATAACAAAAACCAATCCAAGCTCATGTTTGGTTTTGGAGAACTACAAAGA
The DNA here is from genome assembly GCF_030014295.1 of Loxodonta africana. Lineage (NCBI taxonomy): Eukaryota > Metazoa > Chordata > Mammalia > Proboscidea > Elephantidae > Loxodonta > Loxodonta africana. Next base: position 64,472,280 of record NC_087358.1, read on the forward strand.
CTATGAAAATTTGCCTCCCCTCTTTTTTTTTTTTTCTCCCTAGAGCAAGGAGAAAGTGGTTGTGACCTGGTGTAGGGACAGGCTGGGGAGGAGATTTGAAATGGGATCTTTTCTTTCTCCAGATCCTTGCAATCCAGAACAAAGACTAGGAGATACCAACATTTTGGGGAGGGCAAGCAGGGCTTGCTAGAGACCAGAGGAAAGTCAGAGTATGCTATAACACTTGCCTTATGTGGGGAAAAGAAAAAGATTTTAATACATACAAGAAAGTGATAGGAAAAATAAATATAATTAAAGGTCTTAATTCAATCACCCAGTGGAAGGATGGAAAGGAGAAACAAATCCACCAAAATAAAAGCATAGAAAATACAGGATAAAATAAACTATTCCCTTTCATAGCAATCCCATGTACAATAGAACAAAACACTGCCTGGTCTTGTGCCATCCTCATAATTGTTAGCTATGTTTGAGCCCATTGTTGCAGCCACTGTGTCAATTCGTCTTCTCAAGAGCTCTTCCCCTTTTTCACTGACTTTCTCTCTACCTTACCAAGCATGATGTCTGTCATGGATTGAACTGTGTCCCCCAAAAAATATGTGTCAACTTGGTTAGGCCATGATTCCCAGTATTGTGTGGTTGTCCTCCATTTTGTGATTGTTTTATCTTAATACCGCCCTTACTCAGGTCACCTCCCTGATTCAAGGTAAAGGGAGTTTCCTTTGGGTGTGGTCTGCACCACCTTTTATCTCTCAAGAGATAAAAGGAAAGGGAAGCAAGCAGAGAGTGGGGGACCTCATACCACCAAGAAAGCAGCTCCAGGAGCAGAGCGTGTCCTTTGGACCCGCGGTCCTTGAGCCCAAGAAGCTCTTCAACCAGGGGAGGACTGAGGACAAGGACCTTCCTCCAGGGCTGATAGAGAAAGCCTTCCCCTGGAGCCGAAGCCCTAAATTTGGACTTGTAACGTACTTAAAAAAAAAAAAAAAAAATTTCTCTTTGTTAAGGCCATCCACTTGTGGTATTCCTGTTATGGCGGCACTAGATGACTAAGACAATGTCCCTCTCCAGGGACTAGTCCCTCCTGATAACAAGTCCAAGGTATGTGAGACAAAGTCTCACCATCCTTGCTTCCAAGGAGCATTCTGGCTTTACTTCTTCCAGGACAGATTTGTTCATTCTTCCGACTGTCCATGGAATATTTGAATAGTCAGTATTCTTTGCCAACACCACAATTCAAAGGTAAAACATAAAAAGGTAGAAAAAGATTAAAGCATGGATGGAAAAGAAAACCAAGGTAGCAATTTTAATATTGGGAAAAAAAAAAAAAGGATTCAAAGTTAAAATATGGTCAATAAAGAAGGCACGATATTGTTAATATTGAATTTTACCTGATCCCTGTGATCCTTGAAAACAGTGATGGTGAAGGACAACCCCCTACCCTTTGTGTTCAGGAAAACAGTTTACTGTGAAGAACCACCTTCCCGTATGACTTAGGTAAGACTCGCAGTTGCTCCCTTGTTTACCTGTGACAAGGCCAGGCACAGACCCTCCAAACCCCATTCCCTGCCTCAGAATTGCTGGCCCCCACTGATCAATGAGAGCAAAGTGCTTGTTATTCAGACTTCCATTGAGCTTCCCTCCTCCCTCCACGTCCCTGAACTTTGGCCCTCCCTCAGCCTGAGCAAGCACTCCTCTTGAAGGGCCCTACCCAGAGAATAAAGGTGCTCTGTGTAACACACACAGTTAAGTGCTCAACTAGTAGCCAAAAAGTTGGCAGTTGGGACCCACCCAGAGAAGCCTCGGACCACAGGCCTGGAGATCTGCTTCCAAAGGGTCACAGCCTTGAAAACCCTCTGAAGCAGTTCTGCTCTGCATACATGAGGGACATGAGGTCGCCATGAGTCAGAATCAACTCGAGGGCACCAAACAACAAAAACCCAGAGAATAGGCTGTCCTCCGCTGAAAACCTTCTCTGATTTACTATCTGATGACGTCACCCACTCATCCTACTTCCCCACACCTGGGTTTTTTCCTATCCTGGCTTTCTCTCTGTCTCTAAATATCTGTCTCTATAAAAGGAAAATGCTTTTCCCCTAACTCTGAGAAGCTTGCAGTTCTTATGTTCGGAGTGTTCTCCCTGCGGCCCTCCCCCAACACTAGTCCCTACAGACTGCTAGTCCTTTTCCCTTTCTCCCTTCTCTTCCAGAATAAAGCTTCTCCCTCTCTAAGTCTGGATGTGTTTTTTATTTGACATTACCTATAGAAGAAAAGGAACAGTAGGTCAAGAAGTTATGATGATACTGAACATATTGTAGATATAACAACAATAGCTCCAAAATAGATCAGGCAAACATGGAACAGATGAATTGCCAAATACTTTTGGAGATTTTTAACACATCTCCAGGAACTGATAGATCATACAGGCAAAAAGAAAGAAAGAGTACATTATCTTTAAAAGTCATCCATTTAGCAAATACAGTGAAACTTGTGAGATCCAGAACTCAGCAGACTGCCTTGTTTTTCCAAGTCCGACAAGTTTTCCACCTCTGACGGGCTGCAGACTTGCCACTTTTCTATCTCTTATTTTAGTGGAAAATATTTGATTTTTCCTTCTCTGGCAGGTTTTTTGTTGGGGGTGTCTTAATTATCTAGTGCTACTGTAACAGAAAAACCACAAATGGATGACTTTAACAAACAGAAGTTAATTCTCTCACAGTTTAGGAGGTTGAACATCCCAACTCAGGGCCCGAGCTCCAGGGGAAGGCTTTCTCTCTCTGTGAGCTCTAGGAGAAGGTCCTTGTTATCAATCTTCCCCTGGTCTAGGAGCTTCTCAGTGCAGGGACCCCAAATCCAAAGGACACACTCCACTCCTGGCTCTTCTTTCTTGGTGGTATGAGGTCTCTCTCCTTTCTGCTCAATTCTCTCTTTTATATCTCCAAAGAGATTGACTCAAGATACAACTTAATCATGTAGATTGAGTACTGTCTTATTAACATAACTTCCTCTAATCCTGCATCATTAACATCATAGAGGTTAGGATTTATAACACACAGGATAATCACATCAGATCACAAAATGATGGACAACCACACAATACTGGGAATCATGGCCTAGCCAAGTTGACACATTTCGGGGGGATATAATTCAACCCATAATAGGGGTGAGGTCCTTGAAAATCATGTCAATTTCTTACAAAGCTTTCAGCTTTTACAGGTTTTACTGTTTTTTGAGCTCATGCCAAGTGTTTTCTTGATGCTACGGATAGATAGAGCTGTGAACCAGTCAAAACCCCATCTCCCAAATCAATAGATACAGAAGCACATTAGTGGTTGTCTAAGACTGGAGTGCAGCAGAAATTAACAGTGAAGGGACCCGGGGAAACGTTTTGGGGTGGTGAAAATGTTCTAAAACTGGATTATGATGGTGATAGAACAATGTTATAAATCTAATAAAATGTAAAGAGCTTACATCCTAATGGGGGAGACAGATAGTAAGCAATAAGCAAGTAAAAGGTATAGTATGTCTGATGGTAATTTTTCCCTATAGAGAAAAGTAAAGCAGGGAGGGGGATGGAGAGAGACAAGGCATTGCAAGCTAGAATCCAGTGGGCAGGGAACGCTGACTGAGAAGGTTCATTTACATGAAGAAAGCTGGGGTGAGCTTTCTGGAGCTAACTGGGGAAAGATCATTCCAAGTAGAAAAAAATGAGAAAACAAACAAAACACTGAGAACAAATGAGCTTAAGAAATCAGAAGACGAGCAACAAGTCACACCCAAAGAAACCAGAAGATAAAAATAAGGGCAGAAAATAATAAAACTGAGAACATCAATAATAGTACATTACAGAGAGCATCAGCAAAACTAGAAGCTGTATTTTTTAAAAGAACTGGAAGAACTGATCAAGAGAACAGATGACAAGAAACAACCAACTCACAGAATAAAAAAGAAAAATAACTACAGACAGAACAGAGTTTAAAAGAATAATAAAAAATAAACAAAATGAATATTTGATAATGTAGGTAAAGAAGTAAACTTCTGAAAAAATATAAAATGCCAAAACTGATGGAAAAATACAAAGAAATTTGAAGAGATTAGTTGACTCCACAGCACACAACTATAACAGTAATTCTTTTTTAAAATCTTTTTATTATTATTTTTATTAAACTTTAAGTGAAAGTTTACAAATCAAGTCAGCCTCTCATACAAAAATTTATATACACCTTGCTGTATACTCCTAGTTGCTCTCCCCCTAATGAGACAGCACACTCCTTCTCTCCACTCTGTATTCACTGTGTCCTTATTCAGCCAGCTTCTGTCCCCCTCTGCCTTCTCATCTCCCCTCCAGACAGGAGTTGCCCACATAGTCTCATGTGTCTATTTGAGCCAAGAAGCTCACTCCTCACCAGTATCGTTTTCTATCTTATAGTCCAGTCCAATCCCTGTCTGAAGAGTTGGTTTGGGAATGGTTCCAGTCTTGGACTAACAGAAGGTCTGGGGACCATGACCTCCAGTGTCCTAGTCTCAGTCAGATCATTAAGTCTGGTCTTTTTATGAGAATTTGGTGTCTGCATCCCACTGGTCTCCTGCTCCATCAGGAATTTACTGTTGTGTTCCCTGTCAGGGCAGGTGTTGGTTGTAGCCCGGCACGATCTAGTTCTTCTGGTCTCAGGCTGATGTAGTCCCTGATTTACATGACCCTTTCTGTCTCCGGGGCTCATATTTGCCTTGTATCTTCGGTATCCTTCATTCTCCTTTGCTCCAGGTGAGTTGAGACTAATTGATGCATCTTCGATGGCTGCTTGGTAGTGAACAACAGTAATTCTTAGAGAAATTGACATGATTTTCAAGGATCTCATCCCCAACAAAAAAGCCCTACTCCTAATACTTTTACTGTTGAGTTTTGTCAATTTTTAAAGAACAGAAAATAACCATTTTATATACAAATCGTTCCAGAAAATAGCAAAAAGGAGATAACCTCATTTCTTGAGGCTGGTACAACTCTGATTTCAAATCTAGACAGTGTCCGAACAGGAAAAGAAAATTACAAGCATGAATGAAAAAAATTCTACATAAAACAATAATCATCTGAATCGAACAGTATTAAAAAAAACAAAAAAACCCATTGCTGTTGAGCCCGATCCAACAGTATATTACAAATAAAATATATCATGATCAAGTAGCATTTAAAGTAAAAATGCAAATCATGGGGTAACATTAAAACTCTGTCAGTGGGCGACTGCCAGGCATGCAGTAAATTCTCAGTAAGTACTACTTATGGTGGGGCAGCAGTTAAGTTCAAACCCACCCAGAGGCTCCACGGGAGAAAGACCTGGCCACCTGCTTCTGTGAAGATAACAGCCTAGAAAGTCCTATGAGACTGTTCTGCTCTGTCACATGGGGTCGCTCTGAGTTGAAGTTAACTCAGTGGCGCCTAACAATAAAAAAAAAAATTAACGATAAGTACTAGTTATTGTCAGTAGGTATTAATGATGGTGTGAGTGTAAACTAGTACAACAACTTGAGAAAATAATTTGACATTATCTCGTAAAGTGGAGCATTTGCATAACCTCCACCTCAGCAACTCCACTCCTAGTTACATGCCCTGTCTATACGGTTGCTGATGAGTTGATTCTGACATGTGGCAACCCCATGTGTGTCACAGGTGAACTGTGCTTCCTAGGGTTTTCAATGGCTGATTTTTCAGAAATAGATCTCCAGCCCTTTCTTCCGATGCACCTCTGGGTGGACTTGAACCTCCAGCCTTTCAGTTAGCAGCTGAGCCTGTTAAATGTTTGCACCACCCAGGGACTCCATCCGATGTGCTATAATCTGCAACTGAGTAGGGGAAAAAAAGGTGAGGATTTATTATAAGAATCCAGTGATATTTCACAGATTCCAAGGACAGGAATGTAGCCAGACTGCGCTTCAGAAAGGAACTGAAATTAAGGCCTGGAAAGCTTTCAGTTCTCCTCGTCTCTCACCTCTGCTCCTTCATCTGGATTTGTTATATCCTTCTCTCTCCGTGCCCTTATTTCCTTTGTATCCTCTGCAGGTTCACAGTGAAGACGGCTGCTTCACGCTTGTTAAGTTTATAAGCTGTGGTTCCAGCCGCCTAATGTGTATGACCTGATTCCTTCTGTGTCCCAATTAAAATTTTCCAGAAAAGACAATCTCACAAGGTGTCAAACAGTAGTCCTAAAAATCGTTTTAGGTGATTCTTGAAAGGCCCAGAGACTTTTTCTGGGTAGAATGGTAGGGCAATCTAGACAGAGGAAGCTACATTGTCAGAAACAAGGAGGCATAAATTGGGCAGCACAAACAAGGAATGGCAGGGCCCTTGGCGTGGCTACTGCACAGATTCCATACTGGGATCTTCGGCATTAGTTGTCGTCAACTGGATTCCGACTCATGGTAACCCAAGTATGCAGACTAGAACTGCTCCACAGGACTTTCAAGGATGTGACTTTTCGCACGCAAATTGCCAGGCCTGTCTTCCTAGGTACCTCTGGGTGGGTTTGAACTACCAATCTTATGGCCGGTAGTTGAGCGCTTAGCCATTTGCCCCATCCAGGGACGCCCGCTGGGATCCTAACTGGAGGGGGAAAGCAGGCAGAGTAGGTGGGGTTAGGTTGTGAAAGGCTTTGTATGCCAGAGGCTTGAAGTTTATTTTTGAAGATAGTGGGGAACCACTGAAGGTTCTAGAGCAGGGGAGTGCCAGGGTATCATCTACAGTTTAGAAAAATAAATCCAGCAGCAATTTAGAGTACAAAGCACCAAAGCATTCACTACTGTTAAATGATTAAAAATAATAATAATAGTGGGTGATAGATTTTTTTTTTCTTGAATTTATTCTGGTCTTTATCAATTTGTAACTCCTGGGAAACACCTCCAGCTAAATCAGAGAAGTTGTTAAGCAATTCTTGCCCCGGGTCAGTAAATATGCAGTTTTTTCACAGAATCCTCCTCCCCACCACCTGCAGAACAGAAGGCAAAAGCCTGCACCTTCAATCCCTGCCCCCCGCCCCCCCATAGTCAGAGGACATTACAAATAAAGAACCCAGGATGGCTTACTGTGCCTCCCAGGAAAAGCCATCGCGTTGCAAACTCACTGCAGTTGGTTTCTGTGCTCTGAATAGGAGGTACCCTGAAAGTAACGGATAGGAACAAGCCATACTTAAGCAAGATGCTCTAGTGTGCTGCATTCGCCTGTCTGAAGGCCAGCGTTTTACCCTCATCTGTTTTTGAAGATAGCACGTCCTTTGGATTACACTCATCTCCCCACACTTACGGGATTTAACCCACAGCTGGTCTTAATAAGGTTTCGCAGTCCACCGACTTTTGACCGGCTGATAACGCTTCTACAGTGATGATATTACGCATGCATACGTGGGCTCTTATACGGTCCATTTTCATCTGAGCTAATACCACACTAATTCATGTGCAGACAGTTGCGGAAGCAGAACTTGATTTAATTGTGTGATTCTAAATCGCTGATGCATATTCAAGTTTCATAGAATGGAAAATAACCAGAGCAAGAACCGTGCATTGGTGGTAGGTGCTAGAATAAGGCAATTAAAATCTTTTTATGCACAGCTTGGAGCCTGTGGGTGTCGAAAATGGTTAATTTCTCAACTACTAGCCATGATTGGTGGTTCGAACCCACCCAGAGGCGCCTCAGAAGAGAGGCCTGGCCATCTACTCCCAAAGGGTCACAGTCTTGAAAGCCCTAAGGGGCATGAGGTCCTCATGAGTCGGAACCGACTCGATGGCAACTACCAACAACATACACAGCTTTGCCCCTCCTGCGTGTAGACGATACGAAAGCGTCTCTTCATTTCTCTTTTCCCCAATATTTCCTCTTGTTTAAGGGCAATTTATGGTTGGCAGTTCGAATCCACCAGCTGCTCCTTGAAAACCCTATGGGGCAGTTTTACTCTGTCCTATAGGGTCACTATGAGTCAGGGTCAACTCAGCAGCAAGAGGTATATCCCCTTACATAGTAGGAAAGTCAAGAAATACAGAATGTATTTTTAAAACAGGAGCAATAAAGCCTTTCGGAGGAACCGCCAAGACTATGCCCCCACCACAGACGCCACCCTGCTAACTCAAAACCGAAGATCCTCCTGAAGTCCACCTTTCGGCTAACGATTAGACAGGCCTATACGCAAACAGTAACACACGTAAGGAACGTGCTTCTTAGTTCAATCAAGTGTATGAGCCCAAATGTGCAGCAGCTGCTGAAAAACAGACGAGAAAGCGGGAAGGGACAGGAAAACTGAATGAATGGGCACAGGGAACCTGGGGTGGAAAGGGAGAGCGCTGGCACATGGTGGGGATTGCAACCAATGTCACAAAACAATTTGTGTATAAATTTTTGAATGAGAAACTAATTTGCCCTGTAAATGTTCACCTAAAGCATAATAAAATCAAATAAAACAAAAAGCAGACAAGCTAGGTTGTAGGCTAGGCATATGTTCACCTTTACAAAATTATCCCGAATCGTTTTTCCAAGTGGCTTTTCCAATTTACACTCCCACCAACAGGTGTACTAGGGGTTTCATTTGTTCCTCATCCCTGCCAACACTTAGTATTGTCAGAATTCTTAAAGTTTGCCAGTCTAGTGCTTGTAAAATAGTATCTCATCGTGGTCTTAATTTGCATCTGCCTGATTATTAACAAGGTCAAGCATCTTTTTATGTTTTAAAAAAAAAAGAAGTAATACATTCTTTTTGTCTCACTGGAGACGCAGGGACTCCAGTGAGAGAAAAAGAATGTACTACTTCTCAGCCACCTCCCACTCCAGGCTTCACCACACAGCAGCCCGCAGGGGCCGCGCTCCCCACGGGCCTTTGCTCATGCCTGACGCTCACTCTGCACACCTTCTTTCCTGCTCACCCTCATCTGGGCGAGCGCTTCTCCTGAATGCTCCCTTAGGATGAGGGCCATGGATAGTACCAGATGGGTGCTGCCTGCCAAGGATTCTGGAGGGAATCAGAGTATCTAACTGGATGTTGATGGGGCCAGGAAAAAAAGCTCCAAACACCTGACTTCCTGGTAACATCAGTCGGAACCTGTTAACTAGTACAAAAACAACCCCATCTATTACAGATTAGACATGTTTCTTGCTGGTTCCCCTGCACACATCCTTGCACATATGTACTATGTATGTAAACCCACACCCCACTCTGCCCCACGTAGACCTCTACGTCACAGGAATCTTGGCTCCGACCTCTGTCTGTAATAAAAGTTAGATCTGATCAACCTGGCTTTTTCCACCTTGTTTTTGTTTTTTTGGAATCCAGCCGTGCCCCTTGGAGCTACCAACACATCTGGTCCGATGGGGTGCAACACTTAGCATCTTGCGCTGTCCTCTAAGGCAGAGTTTCTCAACAGTCACTCCACTGACATTTTGGACCATATAGTTCTTTATTGTCGGGGGCTGTCCTATGTGTTGCAGGATGTTTAGCAGCATATCTGACCTCTACCCACTAGATCCCAGTAACACCCTTATCCCCTTCTAGTTATGATAACCAAAAATGTCTCCAGATATTGCCAAATGCCCTTTGGGAACAAAATCACCCCATCACACTACTGACAGAAAACATTTGATCTTGCCAACTAAAGGTGTCCTTTTCTCTTCTGGTTTAAAACCATCTCATTCATTATGTGAAATGTGAAAATTTCCTCTCTAAAATCTGATTTTTTACTTACTCATGAGTAACAACTGCTCTCAAAAGTTGCTCACTTTTAAGTAAGTTGTAAGTTTGCTCTGAGCACATAAATATCCTAAAGGTTTATTTTGTTTTGTGTCGGACAGAATAAGCTGGATATTCACAAGCTTGCAGACAGGAAGGCAGTGGTGGTTCAGTGGTAGAATTCTCACCTTCCATGTTGGAGACATGGGTTCAAAGCGCAATCACCACCCATCTGTCAGTGGAGGTTTGCGTGTTGCTATGACGCTCAACAGGTTTCTGTGGCACTTCCACACTAAGATGGACTAGGAAGAAAGGCCTGGCAATCTACTTCAGAAAATCAGTCAATGAAAACCCTACAGATCATGATGTTCAAAATCCTATGGATCACAATGTCTGATCCACAATCCATCACAGGGATGGCGCAGGATGGTGTTTTGTTAGGCTGTGTGTGGGGTTGCAGTGATTCACGGGCCAACTCCCCTGGGCAACCCACAACTGGAAGGCTGGAGGCTGGAGGCTGGAGGTGCTAATTCTGGTCCTCCCTCTGCCTGGATTTATTTACTGCCTAAGCAGCGCGGTGTTGGGTTCAGCACTTGTCAAAGGGCACTTGAAATTTCCCAGAGAACAGAGAAACAATCTCCCCTACTCTGAGATCTAGACAAAATGTCTCTGTTTATTTAGAACTTCCGCTTTCCCCCAACTTTGTGGGAAGCGGGGTTGACAAAGACAAGGACACCACCTCAACCTTCTTCTTCCTCCCAAGTCTCCTACAGAAAGTGAACCAGCTTTGTTTTCCTTCCTTGCCTGGCTGGAAGGGATTCTCCCAATGTCACATCCTCCTTCTCCTTCCCACAGTGACATTCTCTGCCCCCCTTCCCTGTGGCCACAATGGCAGGAGGCTACAGTGAGAGAAACACGTGCACTGACAAAGGGCGACAAGAGGAGTTAATTTAAAAATACTATCGTTTAACTCTACCAGCTGCTCCTTGGAAACCCTATGGGGCAGTTCTGCTCTGTCCTACAGGGTCACTAGGAGTTGGAATCAACTCAACAGTGATGGGTATGGTTTGGCTTGGTATTCCCTTATATACTCATCAGATGACATTTAGTCATCTATTTCCTTGACTGGGTCCCTATTAAATAAAAAACTCACAAGGGCAGGATCAAGTTCACCTTGCAGCCTGTTGTGTCTCCAGCACTGAGCATGATGCCTGTATTCATTTTCTATTGCTGAGTGTCTTAGTTACCTAGTGCTGCTGTATCAGAAATACCACAAGTGGGTGGCTTTGAAGAACAGAAATTTATTTTCTCACAGTTCTGCAGGCTAAAAGTTCAAATCAGGGTCTTGACAGTGTGGATTCCTTCCTTATTGGTAGCCCTGGAGGTTCCTCGGTCTCTTGGCCATCTTCACATGGGATCTGTTCTTCTCCCTGTGTGTGTAGGTCTCTGTGTCTACTCTTCTTTTTAAGACTCAGAAGTGGTTAGATTTAGAACCCACCCCACTAGAGTATGATCCCATTAACATGAAAACCCTGTGTCCCAACAGGATTGCATCTACAGGTACAGGGGTCAGGATTCCAACACATATTTTGTGGGGGACACAATTTAATCCATAAGACCGTGTAACACGATACCAGAAACGTAGTGACTTAGCACACACTTATTATCTCATGGTTTCCATGGATCAGGAGTTCAGCACTGCCTGGCTGGGCCATCTGCTCAGGGTCTCACAAAGCCGTGGCCAAGGTGTCAGCCAGGGCTGGGATCTCAGCTGAAGCTCAGGGTCCTCTTCCAACCTCACGTGGCTGATGGAAAAATTCAGTTCCTTGCAGGTATAGAGCTCACCATGGTGCCTTGCTTCTTCAAAGCCAGTGGGGGACGCTCTCTGAAACTTTTTTTTTTTTTTGGCTGGTAAAATACATGTAACACAAAAGTTTCCGTTTTAACCACATACAGTTCAGTGACATTAATTACGTTCACCATGTTGTCCAACCGTCACCACTATTTCCAAGGTTTTCATCTGAAATCTGATTGTGTATTTACTCACTCATCTCATATAGAAACTCAGTACCTCTTAAGAAATAACACTTCATTCCACCCTCCCTGCAGCCTCTAGCAACCACGGATCTTCTTTTGCCTCTATGCATTGGCTTATTCTAGATATTTCATAAAAGTGGGATGATACAATATTTGTCCTTTTGTGACTGACTTACATCACTCAGCATGATGGTTTCGAGGTTCATTCACAGTTTAGAACTTCTGTAGCAGGTATCAGGACTTCATTTCTCTTTATTGCTGAATAATATTCCATTGTATGTATATTCCACGTTTGTTTAACCATTCCTCTGTTGATGGCTCCATAGGAGGTTTCCACGTTTTGGCTATTGTGAATAGCTCTGCAACGAACACTGGTGCACAAGTATCTGTCTGAGGCCCTGCTTTCAGTACTTTTGGGTATATAAGTAGGAGTGGAATTGCTGGGTCTTATCTGTCACATGGTTACATGGTAATTTTATGTTTAACTTTTTGAGGAATCACCAAACCGTTTTCAACAGCATCTACACCATTTTACATTCCCACCGGCAACGAATGAGGGCTTCAATTTCTCCACATCCTTGCCCACATGTGTTATTTTCCATTTTTCTGACAATAGTCATCCTACTGGGTGTGAAGTGGTATCTCATGGTGGTTTTGATTCACCTAATGCCTAATGAAAGCAGCCCTGGTGGTCCAGCGGTGAAAGCACTCAGCAACTAACAGAAAGGTCGGGGGTTTGAACCACGAGCAATTTCGAGGGAGAAGAGACCTGGAGATCTGCTCCCATAGAGATTGTTGGTGTTGTTGTTAGGTGCCGTCGAGTTGGTTCCAACTCATAGCAACCCTATGTACCGCAGAATGAAACACTGCCCGCTTGAGCCCATTGTTGCAGCCACTGTGTCCCTTTCATTGACCCTCTTCCTCTTTTCCGCTGACCCTGTGTTTTACTGAGCATGATGTCCTTCTCCAGGGACTGATCCATCCTGACAACATGTCCAAAGTATGTAAGATGCAGTCTCGCCATCCTTGCTTCTAAAGAGCATCCTGGTTGTACTTCTTCCAAGACAGATTTGTCTGTTCTTCTGGCAGTCCATGGTATACTCAATATTCTTTGCCAACGCCACAATTCAAAGGCATCAATTCTTCTTCAGTCTTCCTTATTCATTGTCCAGCTTTTACATGCATATGATGAGATTGAAAAAACCATGGCTTGCGTCAGGAGCACCTTAGTCTTTAGGGAGGCATCTTTTCTTTTCAATACTTTAAAGAGGTCCTTTGCAGCAGATTTGTGCAACGCAATACATCTTTTGATGTCTTGACTGCTGCTTCCGTGGGTATTGATTGTGGATACAAGTAAAATGAAATCCTTGACAATTTCAACCTTTTCTCTGTTTATCATGATGTTACTTATTGGTCCAGTTGTGAGGATTTTTGTTTTCTTTATGTGGCGGTGTAATCCAGACTGTGATCTTTGATTTTCATCAGTAAGTTCTTCAAGTCCCCTTCACTTTCAGCAAGAAAGGTTGTGTCATCTGCATATCACAGGTTGTTAATGAGTCTTCCTCCAGTCCTGATGCCCCATTTTTCTTCATACAGTCCAGCTTCTTGGATTATTTGCTCAGCATACAGATTGAATAAGTATGGTAAAGGGATACAACCCTGACTCACATCTTTCCTGACTTTAAACCACTCAGTGTCCCCTTGCTCTGACTGAACAACCGCCTTTTGATATACATACGAGTTCCACATGAGCACAATTAAGTGTTCTAGAATTCCTATTCTTGGCAATGTTATCCATAATTTGTTATGATCCACACAGTCGAATGCCTTTGCATAGTCAATAAAACACAGGTAAACATCCTTCTGGTATTCTCTGCTTTCAGCCAGGATCCATCTGACATCAGCAATGATATCCCTGGTTCCAACTCCTCTTCTGAATCCGGCCTGAATTTCTGGCAGCTCCCTATCGATATACCGCTGCAGCCGCTTTTGAATGATCTTCAGCAAAATTTTGCTTGGTGTAATTTTAATGATATTGTTCAATAATTTCCTCATTTGGTTGGATAACCTTTCTTAGGAATAGGCATAAATATGGATCCCTTCCAGTTGATTGGCCAGGTAGCTGTCATCCAAATTTCTTGGCATAGAGGAGTGAGCACTTCCAGTGCTGCATAGTTTATCGAAACATCACAACTGATAATTCTATCAATTCCTGGAGACTTGTTTTTCGCCAGTGCCTTCAATCCAGCTTGGACTTCTTCCTTCAGTACCATCAGTTCCTGCTACCTCTTGAAATGGTTGAACGTCAACTAATTCTTTTTGGTATAATGACTCTGTGTTTTCCCTCCATCTTCCCTGTAAAGATTACAGTCTAGGAAACCCAATAGGCAGTTCCACTCTGTCATACAGGGTTGCTATGGGTCAGAATCCACCTGACTATTAGGCATAATGGAAACCCTGGTGGCGTAGTGGTTAAGTGCCATGGCTGCTAACCAAAGGGTCGGCAGTTTGAATCCGCCAGGCGCTCCTTGGAAACTCTATGGGGCAGTTCTACTCTGTCCTATAGGGTCGCTATGAGTCGGAATTGACGGCACTGGGTTTGTTTTTTTTTGAGTATTAGGCATAACAACAATGCCTAATGAAGTTGAGTGTCCTTTCATGTGCTTATTGGCCATTTGTATATATTCTTTGGAAAAATATCCAATTCCTTCGCCCCTTTTTTAATTGGGTTGCTTGCCTTTTTGTTGAGTTGCAGGAGTTTTTTTCTCTTTCATATATATTCTGGATATTAAACACTTATCAGCTATATGGTTCTGTAATATTTTCTTCCATTCCCTAGGTTGTCTCTTCACATTCTTTTTTTTTTTATGCTTTAGATGAAGGTTTACAGAGCAAGTTAATTTCTAATTAGACAATTAATACACACATTGTTTTGTGACATTGGTTGCCAACCCTGCAACATGTCAACACTCTCCCCTTCTTGACCTTGGGTTCCCCATTTCCATTTGTCCAGCATTCCTGTCCCCTCCTGCTTTCTGGTCCTTGTCCCTGGGCTGATGTGCCCATTTAGTCTCATATACATGGTTGAGCTACGTGTATTATCATTTGTTTTATGGGCCTGTCCAATCTTTGGCTCAAGGGTGAACCTCAGAGTGACCTCAGTATTGGATTAAAAGAGTGTTCAGGGACCATGCTCTCAGGGTTTCTCCAGTCTCTGTCAGACCAGTAAGTCTGTGTGTGTGTGTGTGTGTGTGTGTGTGTGTGTGTGAGTTAGAATTTTGCTCTATCTACATTTTTCTCTGTCAGAGCAGTTGGTCACGGTAGCTGGGCACCATCTAGTTGTGTTGGTCTCCGTCTGGTGGAGGCTGTAGTAGTTGTGTCCATCAGTCATTTGGACTAATCTTTCCCCTGTATCTTTGGTTTTCTTCATTCTCCCTTGCTCCAGATGGGGTGAGACCAGTGGAGCATCTTAGATGGACACTCACAAGCTTTTAAGACCCCAGATTCTATTCATTAAAGTAGGATGTAGAACGCTTTCTTTATAAACTATGTTATGCCAGTAGAGCTAGATGTCCCCCAAGACCATTATCCCCACAAGCCCTCAGCCCAGTAATTCAGTCCCTCAGGGAGTTTGTGTCTATGAAGCTTCCATGATTTTGCTTTGGACAAGTTGTGCTGCCTTCCCCAGTATTCTGTACTGTCTTACCCTTCACCAACGTTATCGCTTATCTATTGTCTAGTGTTTTTCCCTACCTACCCATCCCTGCTCAAAAGATTGTTTCTTCCTGTGTGTAAACTTTTTCATGAGTTTTTATAATTGTGATCTCATGCAGTATTTTTCCTTTTGTGATTGACTTATTTCACTCAGCATAATGCTTTCCAGATTCATGCATGTTGTGAGATGTTTTACAGATTCATCATTGTTCATTGTTGTTGCATAATATTCCATAGTGTATATGTACCATAATTTGTTTATCCATTCATCTGTTGATGGACACTTAGGTTGTTTCCATCTTTTTGCTTTTGTGAATAACATTGCAATGAACGTGGGTGTGCATATGTCTATTCGTGTAACAGCTCTTATTTCTCTAGGATATGTTCCTAGGAGTGGGATTGCTGGATCATATGGCATTTCTATTTCTAGGTTTTTAAGGAAGTGTCATATCATTTTCCAAAATGGTTATACCATTTTGCATTCCCACCAGCAGTGCATAAGAGTTCTAATCTTCACGCTGCCTCTGCAACATTTGTATTTTCTGTTTTTTGATTCATGCCAGTAATGTTGAGATGAGATAGTATCTCATTGTGGTTTTGATTTGCATTTCTCCGAAGGCTAGTGATCGTGAGCATTTCCTCATGTGTCTGTAAGCTGCTTGAATGTCTTCTTTGGTGAAGCGTCTGTTCATTTCCTTTGCCCATTTTTTAATTGGATTATTTGTCTTTTTGTTTTAGAGGTGTTGGATTTTCCTATAGATTTTACAGGTTAGACCTTTGTCAGATATGTCATAGCCAAAAAAATTTTCCCCAGTCTCTAGACTCTCTTTTTACTCTTTTGGCGAAGCCTTTTGATGAGTATAAGTGTTTAAATTTTAGAAGATCCCAGTTATCTAGCTTATCTTCTGGAGTTTGTGTGTTGTTACTTATGGTTTTGTATCCTATTTATGCCTAGGTGAGAATGAGAAGGACAAGGGAGAAACGGAAAGATAAAGAAAAATGTAAAATATGGTGCTGAGGAAGCCAGCCTGTGGGGGTGGTACAGGCCCTGGGAGACCGTGTGCCAGTGGCTAACTAGCCAAGGAGTTGAGCATGGCCCTTTAAGAAGGGCTGGGGGCAGTTCACAGGGCTAGGTGGGCGGGAGAAAGGAAGGAAGGGTGAGGAAAAATAACAACAACCAAAAAGCCCAAAAACAACAACAACAAAATGCATGGTGCTGAGGGAGCCAGACAGTTGGGGTGGCATGGACCCAGGGAGGCCATGTGGTGGTGGCTCCCTAGCCAAGTGGTGTGGCACAGTTCATTGAAATGGGGTAGGGATGGCACATGGGGCTAGGTGGACAGGAGAATGGAAAGGAAGGATGGGAAGAGAGAGAAGGAACAGAAAGAGAAAAAAAAAATGGTGCTGAGGGAGCCAGTATAATGGATTGAATTGTGTCACCCAAAAATATGTATCAACTTGGTTAGGCCATGTGTAGTTGTCCCTCCATTTTGTGATTTTCCTATTGTTATAAATCATAATCTATGCCTGTGGTTAAAAGGATTACTCAGGCCAGCTCCCTGATCCAAAAGGGAGTTTCCCTCGGGTGTGGCCTGCACCACCTTTTATCTCTGAAGAGATAAAAGGAAAGGGAAGCAAGCAGAGAGTTGGGGACCTCATACCATCAAGAAAGCAGCACCAGGAGCAGAGTGCACCCTTTGGACATGGGGACCCTGCGCCTGAGAAACTCCTCGACCAGAGGAAGATTGAGGATAAAGACCTTCCTCCAGAGCCGACAGAGAGAGAAAGCCTTCCCCTGGAGCCGATGCCCTGAATTTGGACTTGTAACCTACCAGACTGTGAGAAAATTAATTTCTCTTTGTTAAAGCTGTCCAATTGTGGTATTTCTGTTATGGCAGCACTAGATAACTAAGACAGCCGGCTAGTGGGGGCAGCACGGAACCAGAGTGGCCATGCTGATGGCTCTCTAGCTGAGCAGTGTGGCACAGTTTGCCAAGAAGGGACAGGGATGGTGCATGAGACTAGGTGGGTGCAAGAAAGGGAAGGAGGGAAGGGAGAGAGAGAGAGAGAAGAAATTTAAAAATATATATTTTTTAAACAGTGCTGGAGGAACTGGCTGGTGAGACTGGGGCAGACCCAGGTGGCAGTAAGCTGGTGTCTCCCTGGTCAAGTGACTGTGGCCCATTGGAAAGCCATGGAGGCCTCATAGACAGAAGAAGGATGGAGGGTGGAAAAGCGTGTATCCCTGGTCACCAGTTGCTCTATCTCCTTTTGGAAGCTCCGTAAAGTTGCCTTCCCATACTCCTTGTCTGCAGTTCTTGGTGGCTGAAGTCGAAGATGGTCAATCTGTGCTGCATTAGCTGATAGGGGACCTCCACTCCATAGCTCTCTTCATTCTCTGTTCTCTCTCAGTTTCTTATTCCATTTGGTGCTTCGTTGAATTCTTTATCCCTTCATTTGATGTTTAAGATTCCAGGACTGACATTTGTATCTGTTTTACCTAGTTTTTTGGGTCTTTGCTGTAGAGGGATGGCATGGTACTTCCATCTATAGCACCATGTTGGCTCTGCTTTATGTCTTCACATTCTTGATAAAGTCTTTCTGTGCATAATGTGACACATTTAAGACTGTTTTACTTGATTGAATCAGACCCACTAAGCACAGAAGTGGTGACCCAAGTAAAAAACTCCTTTTTGATTAACTCAAAATCAACGAATTTTCAAAATCCCTTCAACCATTACAATAACACACGTATTAACCTAATCATGGAGTGATATCCATTATATTCACAAGTCCCATTCACGCTCAAGTACAGGGTGTTATACAAAGGCATGAGTCAATGGGAGTCATCTTAGAATTGATCCTACCACAGCACCTAAAAGATATGTGTGGAATGAAGGAATGAAGATATGCATCCCACTTTTCTTCACAATAACCCTAGGGTGTAAGTCCTATGATCTTTAATTTATAGGGAAAGACATTCAATTTCAGAGAAGCAAATAATTTGCCTTTGTTCAAAGAGGTAGAAATTGCAGGACAAGGCTCCAGTCTGAAGCCTTTTATCCAGCAAAACACCCCTCTCACACCTCAGTCCTACCACCTTGTCTCTGGCCAGAACCAGGCATAAGTAGGTTCAACCTCTATGCTTTCACTCACCAGGTTTGAGCTGGCTGTGAGGTGGAGGCAGAGAGGCAAAGGTCAATGGGGTCAGGTCATCTACTTCTCCATTCCCCTCAACATAATGGAATCCCCAGACTTTGGGCCACCCTGCAAGCCCCAGAGGGATAGCAAGAGCCAGCTTGCTCCTGGCCAGAGGTTTTACCTTACAGTCCATTCCTATTCTAGTTGGCATCTGTAGGTTCTCTGTAATACAACACCCTCCCAGGATGGAGAAGGGGAAGCTGGTGACCTATGTTCTTTACATTACTCTTGCCTCCCTTTGGGTCACCACTTCTGTGCTTAGTAATATGATGCCCTCTTGCCTTGGTGGAAAAGGAGTTGGTTGATAGCCTGTAGGCCACAAACATGCAGGAATCCTGGGAATCTCTAGGGAGTTACGGAGCCAGTTTGGGCAGCAATGACAATGTTGTACACATTTAAAAAACTAATTTGTGGGAGAACAGCAATATACTAGGCACCTCCTTCAATCTGTTTCCCAACCCCCCTCCCCCTTCCCACGGCCCTTTGCCAGATATTCTAAACCTCCTCTGTGTCTAGCATGCACTGGCTCCCCCCCCCCCACCGCCCCGTCCCTTAAATTCTCCTAGTTTATGATCTTTAATAAGCAATGCCTTTTTCATCTGTCTTTGTGTTGATAGACTCTTAAATTTTCACCACATGGAAGCTCTGTGTTACATATTAAAGTCCCTCCATTATAGTAAAATAGGCATAAGGCATAGACCATATCCCACCACAGGTTCACAGCATGCCAGGCATAAATCCAAAGCAGAAGACATTTGTTTGTATATTTTCATAATTTGCTTTTGGCTTTAATTACAATGTGGTAATAAAAGAAAGATATGAATACATTGATCTTGTGGTTGGCATCCTTGTCATTCACTTGGTGTTGACTGTTCCTATTGAAATTCAAGCGTTTCCTCAGTCTATTGAGAGCATCCAAGACAAGTTATCTGCAGGCTTATGAACAACCAGCTCATTCTGTCCCACGTACTTCTCCTGAGACACAAAACAAAATAAACCTTTAGGATATTCATGTGCTCAGGGGCAAACTTATAATTCACTCAAAAGTGAATAACTTCCGAGAACAGCTACTAATCATGAATAAATAGAAAATCAAATTTCAGAGAGGGACTTTTCACATTTCACACAAATAAATCTTCTATAAGGCCAGACAAAATGCTCAAGAGACTTCTAGAGTTTAGCCCGATTGTCTGTCCAAAGGAGGCTTTTTATTGATGAAACAGGAAAATCTTGAGCCAGAGATTTTATCCCCTAAACCTGCTCCCAACACCCACTCCACCCTATTGATTTCCCTTCCGCCATCCAACTTGATTAATTGAAACTGGCAGAGGGAACTGCATGTACAAAGGCACGAAGGCATGGAGAAGCCTTTCATTTGTGGAAATAAAAGCAATTAATTACACCTTGAGAGCAAAGGGAATGGAATGCTAAGAGATGGAATGTTAAAGACGGCGGGAACCCGATCATCAAAGTCCTTCTCTTAAGTTTCGGCTCTGCCCCAGACCCTCTGTGTGAATGCCCTCCCACGCTCTGGCCCTGGGAGTATTCATATTCATCTTTCAAACATAGCTCAAGTGTCATAGTTTTGACCAACCCCTCCAGGTTGAGTCAGGCACTCCCTCCTCTCAGCTACCTCTCAGCAGTCTTGGCAGCATTTGTGATACTTCCCAAGTTGCTTCTCCCATTGTTCTTGTTTCATCTGATGACACCCAACTGTCCTTGGTCTTCTTTTCAGCACAGAAGCAACCCATTGCCGATTCCGATTTAAGGACCCTATAGGACAGAGTGGAAGCCATGGTGGCCTAGCGGTTTAGAGCTATGTCCGCTAACCAAAAGGTTGGCAGTTCGAATCCACCAGATGCTCCTTGGACACTCTAGGGGGTAGTTCTTACTCTGTCCTATCAGGTCGCTATGAGAGTAGAACTTCCCCCATAGAGTTTCCAAGGCTGTAATCTTTACAGAAGCAGACTACCAGATAATTTTCTCCAATGAAGCTGCTGGTGGGCTCGAATCACCGACCTTTAGGTTAGTACCCAAGGGCTTAACCACCGTGCTACCAGGACTGCTAAGCACAACAACACAATGCCTAAATCTGTCAGGGAGGGCGCTATCTGCAAGAATTCTCAGATTCTTCTCCAAAGATGTGACTAGAAGCTTGGAACTCAGCTGCACGTTTAAGTGTTTCCCTTTATACTTACTCACATGGGTTTTGAAATGCAGGTAAAAATGGACTTAGATTGTTACTTAGAACCCAAACCAACAAAAACCCAACCCACTGCCGTCGAGATGATTCCAACTCATAGCAACCCTACAGAACAGAGTAGAACTGCCCCATAGAGTTTCCAAAGAGTGCCTGGCAGATTCGAACTGCCAATCTCTTGGGTAGATGCCGTAGCACTTAACCACTGTGCCACCAGGGTTTCCACTTAGAACCCAGTACCTAGAAATTCGAACAGATACCTTCACACCAATGTTCACTGCAGCATTGTTCACAATAGCCGAAAGGTAGAAACAACCTAAATGTCCATCAACAAATGAATGGGTATACAAAATGTGGTATATACATACAGTGGGGTATTATTCTATTCAGCTACAAAGAGAAATAAGTCCTGATACAAGCTATGACATGGATAAACCTAAAAACATTATGCTAAGTGAAATAAGACAGACACAAAAGGACAAATACTGTGACGATCCCACTTACATGAAGTATCTAGAATAGGCCAATGCGTAGAGATCAAAGAAGATTCGGCTTTACCAGGAGCTTCTGGGAGGGAGGAATGGGGAGTTATTGCTTAAGAGGCACTGAGCAACATTTCTGTTTGGGGTGATGAAAAACTTTTGGAAATGGATAGTGGTGATCGTAGCACAGGGTTTACAACTCAACTACTCACTAACCTAACCTAAAGGTTGGCAGTTCAAACCTGTCCAGTGGCACCACGGAAGAAAGGCCTGCTGATCTGCCTCCATAGAGATTACAGGCAAGAAAATCCCATGGAGCACGGGTTTGGTTTTTTTTTTTTTTTTTTTGGATGGTAACACAACATGGTTAATGTAATTAATGTCACAGAACTATACACTTAAAAATGGAAAAATGGCAAACTTCTTGTTATACATATTTTACAATAAAATTTAACAGAGGGGGGAAAAAAACCCAAGTACCTAGAGCCAGCCTTCTGATATGCTTTTTTTAAATTGTGCTTTAAGTGAAAGTTTACAATTCAAGTCAGTTTCTCATACAAAAGTTTATACACACATTGTTGTATGACCCTAGTTGCTCTCCCTACACAATGTGACAGCACACTCCTTCTCTCCACCCTGTATTTCCCATGTCCATTCAAACAGTTCCTGTCGCCCTCTGCCTTCTCATCTCACCTCCAGACAGGAGCTGCCCACATAGTCTCACGTGTCTACTTGAGCCAAGAAGCACACTCCTAACCAGTATCATTTTATGTCTTATCTTTGTCTGAAGAGTTAGCTTTGGGAATGGTTTTAGTTTTGGCCTAACAGAGCATCTGGGGGCCATGGCCTCTGGGGTCCCTCCAGTCTCAGTCAGACCATTAAGTCTGGTCTATTTACTACAATTTGAGGTCTGCACCCCACTTTTCTCCTCCATCAGGGATTCTTTGCTTTGTTCCCTGTCAGAGCAGTCATTGGTGGTAGTTGGGCACCATCTAGTTCTTCTGGTCTTAGTCTGATAGAGTCTGTGGTTTATGTGGCCCTTTCTTTCTTTTGGGCTCACATTTTCCTTGTGTCTTTGGCATTCTTCATTCTCTTTTGCTCCAGGTGGGTTGAGACTAATTGATGCATCTTAGATGTTCGCTTGCTAGCTTTTAAGACCCCAGACACCACTCGCCAAAGTGGGATGCAGAACGTTTTCTTAATATACTTTGTTATGCCAATTGACCTAGATGTCCCCTGAAACCGTGGTCCCTAGACCCCCATCTCTGCTACTCTGTCCCTCGAAGTGTCTGGTTGCATTCAGGAAACTTCTTAGCTTTTTGATTAGTCCAGTTGTGCTGACCTATCCTGTATTGTGTGTCGTCCTTCCCTTCACCTGAAATAATTCTCGTCTCTCTAATTAGTGAATACCCCCTCTCTCCCTCCCACCCTTGTAACCATCAAAGAATGTTTTCTGTATTTAAACCTTTTCTTGAGTTCTTATAATAGTGGTCTTATACAATATTTGTCCTTTTGTGACTAATTTCAGTCAACATAATGCCTTCCAGATTCCTCCATGTTATGAGATGTTTCACGGATTCATCCGTTTTTGTTCTTTATTTTTGCATAGTATTCCATTGTGTGAATATACCACAATTTCTTCATCTATTCATCCATTGATGGGAACCTTTGTTGTTTCCATCTTTTTGCTACTGTAAACAGCGCTGCAATGAATATAGGTGTGCATATATCTATTTGTGTGACAGCTCTTACTTCTCTAGGATATATTCCAAGGAGCAGAATTGCTGGATTATATGGTAGTTCTATTTCTAGCTTTTTAAGGAAGACCCAAACCAATTTCCAAAGTGGTTGTACCATTTTATATTCCCACTAGCAGTGTATGTATAAGTGTTCCAGTCTCTCCACAACCTCTCCAACATTTATTATTTTCTGTTTTTTGGATTAATGCCAGCCTTGTTGGGGTGAGATGGTATCTCACTGTAGTTTTGATCTGCATTTTTCTAATGGCTAATGATTGTGAACATTTCCTCATGTATCTGTTAGCCCCATGAATGTCTTCTTTGGTGATATGCCTGTTCATACCCTTTGCCCATTTTTTAATTGGGTTATTTGTTGAGGTTTTGCAGTATCTTGTAGATTTTAGAGATTAGACTCTGATCGGATTTGTTGTAGCGAAAAATTTTTTCCCAGTCTGTAGGTTCTCTTTTTATGCTTTTGGTGAAGTCTTTGGATGAGTATAAGTGTTTGATTTTTACGAGCTCCCAGTTATCTAGTTTCTCTTCTGGCATTTGTGCATTGTTAGTAATGTTTTGTATACTGTTTATACCACGTATAAGGGCTCCTAGCGTTGTCCCTATTTTTCTTCCATGATCTTTCTTTTAATTGTGATTTAAGTGAAAGTTTACAAATCAAGTCAGTCTTTCATTCCAAAATTTATATATGCCTTCCTATATACTTCTAATTGCTCTCCCCCTAATGAGACAGCACACTCCTTCCCTGCACTCTCTCTTTTCATGTCCAATCAGCCAGCTTCTGATCCCCACTGCCCTCTCATCTCCCCTCCAGTCAGGAGATGCCAACATAGTCTCATGTGTCTACTTGATCCAAGAAGCTCATTCTTCACCAGTATCATTTTCTATCCCATTGTCCAGTCCAATCCCTGTCTGAAGAGTCAGCTTTGGGAATAGTTCCTGTCTTGGGCTAACAGATCTGGGGACCATGACCACCGGGGTCCTTCTAGCCTCAGTCAGACCATTAAGTCTAGTCTTTTTTACATGAATTTGGGGTCTTCATCCCACTGTTCCCCTGCTCCCTCAGGGGTTCTCTGTTGTGTTCCCTGTCAGGGCAGTCATCGGTTGTAGCCAGGCACCGTCCATTTCTTCTGGTCTCAGGCTGATGTAATCTCGGTTTAGGTGGCCCTTTCTGTCTCTTGGACTCATAATTACCTTGTGTCTTTGGTGTTCTTCATTCTCCTTTGCTCCATGTGGGTTGAGACCAATTGATGCATCTTAGATGGCCACTTGCTAGCATTTAAGACACCAGATGCCACTCTTCTTCCATGATCTTTATCATTTTAGATTTTATATTTAGGTCTTTGATCCATTTTGAGTTAGTTTTTGTGCATGATGTGAGGTACGGGTCTTGTTTCTTTTTTTTGCAGATGGATATCCAGTTAAGCCAGCACCATTTGTTAAAGAGATTGTCTTTTCCCCAATAATGGACTTTGGGCCTTTGTCAAATATCAGCTGCTCATACCAGACCCAGTGCCATCATAGGTGGATGAATTTATGTCTGGATTCTCAATTCTGTTCCGTTGGTCTGTGTATCTGTTGTTGTACCAGTACCAGGCTGTTTTGACTACTGTGGTGGTATAATAGGTTCTAATACTGATATGCTTTCTCATTCATCAATGGCAACCTCTCCTTACTCATTCGACCCTTGGCTTTCATGGTTTCTCCTCCCTGTGTTGAAACAACTCATGAAAAGCTGTACAGCTGCCTTCCTGGGAGGAAGGCCAGAACTAATCATCTCACAAAATCTCTAATAAGAGGTTAAATACATATATGAGGCATAAGTGACACAAAAGAATGGAATTTTATGAGCTCTAGGAAATGGTGTATTGGCTTTCAAAATCCCTTTATGCTTGTACTGCCTCTGGGGTTTACCTCTCTGCCCTTCCATATCCTGGGCTCAGTGTCTCTGTCATCTGGGGTCTTCTCAGAGTCCCCACCTCACTTCCCAACTCCAAATTCCTCTCCTCTGTAATGCAGAAGACAAAGTTCTATCTCAGGGCTCATTCTCAAGGTGCAAGCTCGGCAGAGCAATATGCCCAGCTCCTTGGAGCATTAATCGGCCTCACCCTAAGCAACCTACCCATGTATTTCATTCAAACACATACAGTGAAAGATACCGTCTCCATCTTCTGGTACATATAGAGCTTCTATATCAGAACAACAACAAAAAAAACTTTTTAAAAACTTAGGTAACGTGTCAAAGTGTAATGTGTATCATGTTGCTTTTGGGTGCCATTGAGTCATTTCCAACCCATGGCAACCCCATGTGACAGGGTAGAACTGCCTCATAGGGTTTTCTAGGCTGTAATCTTTATGGGAGCAGGTCACCAGGACTTTCTCCCCCAGAGCCGCTGGGTAGGTTTGAACTGCCAACTCCAACCTTTCTGTTAACTTGCACCACCAAGGCTCCTTAATGTGTACCTTACAAAGACAGAAATAGGCATTGTTAAAACATGGCCTAGTGTTAATAGGATTCTATATTAGAACGATCTTTTAGGATGTTGGTTTTGCCAGTATCTATTGATGTTTAAATACTTCCTCTTAGTCCTGGAAATTCCCCAACGAAGACTTTATCCCATAGAAATAATCACTAAAAAGTACTCATGGATATATGTACAAGGTGTTCATGTAACAGCAAAATACAAGAGATAGCCTGTTCACCAGTAAATAATAGTTAAATAAATTACATCTCACACAAGGAGTACTGCGGCCATTACAAAGAATACATTAGATGTGAATATGCTGACCTGAAAAATGTTTATGAGGCATTGTTAAGTGGCTGTTTATTCTTCTCCTACGTTGAAGTTGTAAATTCACTCACCCTACACTCAGATGTGCAAATAGAATGTTATTCCATTATATCCTATTACTGATCTGATCATATGAACTCTCATCACTTGCAGTAGGAAGGGGAAAAAATTTAGTCCAAAACCAAAGTATTAATCTGATCCAATAATTTAAACAATGTTTTTCATTACTCTTTCTCTATATGGACAACTCAGGCAAATGCTCCTCCCTACTTCTCTCCAAGAGGAGACTTGGGTCTGTGGGAATGAATATGATCTGGGTGACCTCAGAGGGCCCAGCCTCCTGCTGGTCCTTATGGGTGGGCTGTGGAGTGCCTGTTGAGGTGTGGTGGGTCCAGTCCTAATCCCAGGACCCTCTGGTGGCACCACACTCTCTTCCTCCCTCCAATCTGTCTTCCACATTGCAGCCAGAGTGATCGTTTCAAAAACTCAAATTTAATTACGTCGCTCTTCGTATAGCAAACTTTAGTACCTCTTCATTGCCCTTAGGAGAAAAACACAAACCTTAACACCTGACCAAGGATCTTAGGAGCTCTGTGGCACAACAGTTAAGTGCTCAGTTGCTAACCAAAAGGTTGGCAGTTCGAACCCACCTCGTATCTCCATGGGAGAAAGACCTGGCAGTCCATTCCTGTAAAGATTACAGCCTAGAAGACTCTGTGGGGCAGTTCTACTCTGTTACATGGGGTTGGTGTGAGTCGAAATTGACTGCACAGGACCTACCGCAAAAAGACCTTAGCACTTCCCTCAGCTTGACTAAATTTTAGGCAAGTTTCTTCCTGACTCTAGGCCCTTGACCTCTCTCTCATCCCAGCCCTCTCATTATCCAGGCGCCTAACCACACCAAAAGAAGGCATTCCAAGTCAAATGGCCCTAAATGCAAACTCAGTAAGTCATTCCCCCAACCCAGTGATTAGCCCACCTAACATCTTCTAGTACTTTTTCTCTAATCCATCCCAGCCCTTAAAAACCCTGCCATCCTTTGTTTCAATGGATTGATCTCAAACTTGGTTCTGGTCTCTACCCTATTGCAATGGCATTGGAATAAAAACATCCTTGACTGTTTAACATTGTTCAGCACAATTTCCTTTTATGCATGATCCTGGGGAAACCCTGGTGGCCTCGTGGTTAAGTGCTACGGCTGCTAACCAAGACGTCGGCAGTTCGAATCCACCAGGCGCTCCTTGGAAACTCTATAGGGCAGTTATACTCTGTCCTATAGGGTCACTACAAGTCAAAATCGACTCGACGGCAGTGGGTTTTGGTTTTGGCATGATCTTGGAGGCCTTGCCTGTCATTCCTAACCTTCTCTCCTGCCTCGCCCTCTATCCCCCAGCACCCCAATTCTGCACCACATGGCCTTTCTTTCAGTTCTTTGAATATATAAGGCTTTTGTGTCTGCCATTTCCCCCATCCTTGTGGCCTCTTCTCTTTGTTAATTCCTAGCATTCTTCCAGAGCCTCAGTTCCCCAATTACATGCCACAATATACCTGTCCTTCAAAGCTCTTGGCAGAGTTGTAATTTTGTATTTACTTGTGACACATATAATACTTGAAGCACAGTAGCCGCTTGATTAATGTTAGTTTTCCCTTCTGCTTTCTGATTTATAATTCAGTCCTGCATACCAGGTTGGTGTGCCCTGGGGGGAATGCCTGGTATCCTAATAGGTATTTTTCATCTTGGATCAATAAATTGAAATTCGGGTTTCTAAAGCAGTTTGGACTTTCATTCGAATGAGTCAACTCCCCAAAGCCCAGTCACGTATGACAGTACTGTTCACAAGTCATCGTTATAGATTGAATTGTGTCCTCAAAATATATGTTGTAAATCCTAACCCCTATAAAAAAAAAAACCCATACCTGTGGTGAAAACCCTGGTGGCATAGTGGTTAAGTGCTGCAGCTGTGAACCAAAGGGTTGGCAGTTTGAATCTGCCAGGCGCTCCTTGGAAACTCTATGGGGCAGTTCTACTCTGTCCTATGGGCTCGCTATGAGTCAGAATCGACTCGACAGCAGTGGGTTTGGTTTGGTTTTGGTGATACCTGTGGATGTAATTCCATTTGGGGATAGGGTTTTCTTTGTTATGTTCATGAGGCCATATCAGTGTAGGAAGTGTCTTAAGCCAATAACTTTTGGGATATAAAAAGAGCACCTTAGATACAGAGAGAAGCAAGCAAGCAGGAATGGGGAAAAGATAGATGCCACCTGGAGCTCTCCAAGGGACACTGAGAACAAGGCTAGAGAAGCTGAGAGAGGATTTTCCTCCAGAGCAGTCAGAGAGAAACTTCCCCTAGAGCTGGTATCCTGAATACAGGCGTCTACACTCCTAACCTGTGAGAAAATAAAATTGTTTGTTAAAGCCACACACCTGTGGTATTTCTGTTATAGCAGCACTAAGAAACTAAGACAACAGGTTTACTACCAAAGAAGGGATAAACAAAGAATCCCTTTCTCTCAGCCCGTCTTGTGTGAAATAATAAACACATTGCCATGGAGTCAATTCTGACTCATAGCCACCCTACAGGACATTGTAAAACTGCCCCAGAGGGTTTTCAAGGCTGTAATCTTTATGGAAGCAGATTGCCAGGTCTTTTCTACTGGGAGCAGCTGTTGGGTTCAAACTGCTGATCTTTCCGTGCTCAGCAGAGCACTTAACCACTGCACCACCAGGGCTCCCTGTGAGATAAAACCAAAAACCAAATCCATGGCTGTTGAGTCAATTCTGACTCATAGCAACCCTATAGGACAGACTAGAACTGTTTCCAAGGAGCTGCTGATAGATTCGAACTGCCAAACTTTTGGTTAGCAGTCAAACTCTTAGCCACTGCACCAGCCTGTGAGATAAAAGATGTAACAAGGTCATGAAACAGATTCAAAGACAAACTGAGCTCTCCTTTAGAAATAATGGTCATAGCATTTTTGCTGACATGGAAGAATGTTTATGATCCCTTGTTGAGTTTTCTCCCGTGTCAGGCCTGTAGATTCACACACATTATACTCATTCTTTTGCATTCTACTTGCTTATCAGATCTAATGAATTCTCACCTACTGCCACTGTAATATAGAAAAGAAAACAAAAGGAAAGAATTGAAAAATACATCAAAATAAAAATCTTCAGACTAGAGACTTTTCTTCTTTTGCGTGCATACAGAATTCATTACCTCATTCCTTGTGGCTTGAAGTGTTCCTTTTGTTTGTTTTAGATGTAATTTTTTATGTCAGGTTGTTGTTGTTAGATGCCATGGAGTTGATTTTCGATTCACAGCTGCCCTGTGTGACAGAGTAGAAGTGCCCCATAGGGTTTTCTAGGCTGTAATCTTTGCAGGGGAGCCCTGGTGGTGCAGTGGTTAAGTGATATGGCTGTTAATCAAAAGGTCGGCAGTTCAAATCCATCAGTCGTTCCTTGGAAACTCAAGGCAGTTCTACTCTGTCTTGTAGGGTCACTATGGGTTGGAATGAACACGACGGCAATGCATCTTTTTTTTTTTTAATCTTTACAAGAGCTGATCACCAGATTTTTCTCCCACAAAGCAGCTGGGTAGATTTCAACTGCCAACCTTTCGGTTAACATCCAATTGCTTAACTATTGTGCCACCAGCTCTCCTTTATATCAAGTATTTGTATTTCATACTTTATAAATAATCAATGGTGAAGTTTTTCTTACAAACCCAGTGGCTAGGCATTTTCTTATTTGCATTGCAAAAGAGAAAACCAAAGCACATAGAGGGAGTGTTCCTTCGTTAGAACTGGGTAAGGTAGTGGCTACAAACCCGGAGTTCCACTGGAAGAGCTACGCTCTGAGTTGCCCTCACTCTGTCCTAGTCCACAATCTCAGCTGGCGTAAGAATGACTTCTGAACCCTTGGAACCTCAGCCAAATATTTCTACTTAGCAGGGTAGTACTAAAAACCTGTCTTTGGCTGGGTTCTCTAGAGGAGCAAAACCAGTGAAGCATGTATATATGTACACATATACACACACTCACACACATAGAAAGAGAGAGATTCATCACAAGGAAATGCCTCATGAAGTTGTAGAGGCTGGCAAGTCCCAAGTCCATGTGTCAGGTGTCAGGTTGGACACTTCTCCTGACTCACGTTGCTGCAGGGGCTGATGAACCCAAGATCAGCAGGTCAGATGGCAGGCTGCTGGTTTACAAGCTGCGGAGGCTGATGAACCCCAAGATTTGCAGGTAAGCTGCTAGCTCAAGACCCAAGAAACGGAGGTCGGATGATGATGATGCAGGATCCAAACTGAGAACTTTGCTGGAATAACCATTTATATACTGGAGGCAGGCCACACCTCCATGGAAACTCCCTTTCAACTGATTGGCTACTCATAGCAGATCTCATCATGGAGGTGATTACATCATTACATAACTGCCAGATCATACCATTACATAACTGCCAAACTACATCACAACTGTGAAACCACTGATAACCATGGACCAGCCAAGTTGACATACAACCTTAATGATCACAGCCCACCCCTTGTCATCTTGGCACCTGTACACACCTCCTTAAAGTGTACATAATCCCTGAATAAAGACGATTATAAAGACATACCTCTACCTAACATGATACAACAAACACACATACAAGTCAGAAATACTCATAACAATTACACTCTTCATTTCTGCAACTGGTCACCTGGTCATAACTGGTATTTAGAGCTACCTTCCTCCACCACCCATTCCTTATTCCCTTTGCTCTCAGCTTGTAATGGCTATTTGCCTGGTGGAGTGACCCAAACCTTCATTCCTGAAGGGTGTGGGCCATTAGTAGTCATGTTGAAATTGGGTGCTTTAGTTTTGCATTGGCTTTAATCACAAGGCATGCTACTAATAAGAGACATCCTAACTGTATGCACCCATAAAGAGACAGAGAGTGACAGAGTGGATAAAAAAACAGGATCCATCAATATGCTGTCCACCAGAGACACACCTTAGAAACAAAGACATAAATTTATTAAATATCAAAGGATGGAAAAAATATATCAAGCAAACAGCTACCAAAAAAAGCACAGGAGTGGCAATACTAATCTCAGATAAAATAGACTTTGAAACAAAATCCACCACAAAAGACAAAAAGCATTATATAATGACTAAAGGGACAATCCATCATGAAGACATAACCATAATTAATAACTATGCATCCAATGATAGGGCTCCAAAAGACATAAAACAAACTCTAACAGCACTGAAAAGAGAATTTGACAGTTCCACAACAATGGTAGGAGACTTCCACACATCACTCTTGGTAAGGGACATTTAGAAAGAAACATCTAGAAAGAAACTCAACAAAGCTACAGAAGATCTAAAGGACACAATCAGCCAACTTGACTTCACAGACATAAATGGAACACTCCACCCAGCAGCCGCAAAGTACACATTCTCTTTCAAAGCAAATGGAATGTTCTCCAGAATACAGCACATCTTAGGCCACAAAGCAACCCTCAACAAAATCCAAAACATTGAGATGATACAAAATATCTTCTCTGATCATAACACCATTGAAGTAGAAATTAACAACAGGAAAAGTAAGGGGAAAAAAAAAACGGAAACTTTATAACACCCTGCTTAAAAACCCCTGGGTAATAGAAGAAATCAAAGATGGAATCAAAAATTCCTAGAAGCCAACGAGAATGAAAACACATCATACCAAAACCTTTGGGACACAGTAAAGGCAATGATCAGAGGTCAATTTATAGACATAGATAACATATTAAAAAAAAAAAAGGACAAAATCAAAGCATTAGCTATACAACTCCAACAAATACAACTCCAACAAATAGAGAACAGCAAAAGAAGCCCACAGACACAAGAAGAAAGGAAATAATAAAGATTAGAGTGGAAATAAGTAAAATAGAGAATAGAAAAACAACAGAAAGAATCAACAAACCCAAAAGTTGATTCTTTGAAAGACTCAACAAAATCAACAAACCATTGGCCAAACTGACAAAAGAAAAATAGGAGAGGACACAAATAACCCAAATAAGAAATGAAAAAGGGACATTACAACAGATTCAACTGAAATAAACAAGATCAAAACAGAGTTCTATGAAAAACTATATGTCAACAAATTTTAAAACCTAGAGGAAATGAACAGATTTCTAGGGACACACTACCTACCCAAACTAAAACAAACTGAAGGTGAAAATCTGAACAGACCCACAGCAAGAGAAAAGAGTGAAAAGGTAATTAAAAAAAAAAAAATCCTCCCAAGAAAAAAAGCCCTGGCCAAGACGGCTTCACTGGAGGATTTTACCAAACATTCAGAGAAGAGCTGACACCGGTACTACTCAAACTATTTCAGAACATAGAAAAGAAACGGATACTTCTGAATTCATTCTATGAAGCCAGCATAGCCCTGATAACAAAACCAAGCAAAGAAACCACAGAAAAAGAAAATTACAGACCAATATCTCTCACAAATATAGATGCAAAAATTCTCAACAAAATTCTAGCCAATAGAATTCAGCATATTATCAAAAATAATAATAATAATACACCACAACCAAGTGGGATTCATACCAGGTATGCAAGAATGATTCAACATTAGAAAATCAATCAATGTAATTCACCACATAAAAAAAAGAATCAGAATCACCTCAACTGATGCAAAAAAGGCATTCGACAAAGTCCAACACCCATTCCTGTAAAAACTCTTAATAAAATAGGTATGGAAGGGAAATTCCTCAACATAATACAAGGCATCTATACAAAACCAACAGCCAACATCCATCTTAATGGAGAGAGGCTGAAAACATTCCCCCTGAGGACAGTAACAAGACAAGGATGCCCTTTATTACCACTCCTATTTAACATCGTGCTGGCAGTTCTAATTAGAGCAATAGTGAAGAAAAAGAAATAAAGGACAGCCAAATTGGTAGTGAAGGAGTAAAGCTGTCCCTATTTGTGGATGATATGATACTATACACAGAAAACCCAGAATACTCCATGAGAAAACTACTGAAACTTATAGATTCAGCAGAGTAGCAGTATATACGACAAACATACAAAAATCAGTTGGGTTCCTATACACCAATAAAGAGAATGATGAAAAGGAAATCAGGAAAGCAATACCATTTATAATAGCCCCTAGAAAAATAAAATACTTAGGAATAAATCTAACCAGGGATGTAAAAGACCTATACAAAGAAAACTACAAAATACTACTGCAAGAAACCAAAAGAGATCTACATAAATGTAAAAACATACCATGCTCATGGATGGGTAGACTCAACATTGTGAAAATGTCAATTCTATCCAAAGCAATCTACAAATACAATGCACTCTCAATACAAATACCAACAGCATTCTTTAAAGAAGTGGAAAAACTAATCATTAATTTTATATGGAAAGGGAAGAGGCCCCAGATAAGTAAAGCACTATTGAGGAAGAAGAATAAAGTAGGAGGACTCCCACTACCTAATCTGAGAAGCTCCTATGCAGCTACAGTAGTCAAAACAGCCTGGTACTACTAGTACAATGACAGATACATTGACCAATGGTACAGAATTGAGAACCCAGAGGTAAATCTATCCTGTGGTCACCTGATCTTCAACAAGGGCCCAAAGTCCATCAAATGGGGAAACAACAGTCTTTACCAATGGTGCTGGCAAAACTGGATGTCTATCTACAAAAAAATGAAACAGGATCCACACCTCACACTACACACAAAAAGTAACTCAAAATGGATCAAAGGCCTAAATATGAAATCAAATACTATGAAGATCATAGAACAAAAAGTATGATCAATGCTAGAGACCCTAATTCATGGCATTAGCAGGATACAAACCATAACTAACAACACACAAACTCCAGAAGATAAGGTAGATAACTGGGATCTTCTAAAAATTACATGTTTATGCTCATCAGAAGACTTCACCAAAAGGGTAAAAAGAGAACCTATAGACTGGGGAAAAAAATTTGGCTGTGACAAACCTGACAAAGGCCTAATCTCTAAAACCTACAGGAAAACCCAACACCTCTACAACAAAAAGACAAATAATCCAGTTAATAAATGGGCAAAGGAAATGAACACTTCACCAAAGAAGATATTTAAGCAGCTGACAGACACAGGAGGAAATGCTTGCAATCATTAGCCATTAGAGAAAAGTAATCAAAATCACAATGAGATGCCATCTCACCCCAGCATTACTGGCACAAATAAAAAAAAAAAAGGAAATGACAAATTCTGGAGTGGGTGTGTGAAGATTGGAACTCTTATACACTGCTGGTGGGAATGCAAAAAGGTACAACCATTTTGGAAAACAATATGGTGCTTCCTTAGAAAACTAGAAATAGAAATATCATATGATCCAGCAATTCCACTCCTAGGAATATATCTTAGAGAAATAAGAGCCATCACAGTAATAGACATACACACACCCACGTTCATTGCAGCATTACTCACAATAGCAAAAAGATTGAAACAACCTAAGTGCCATTCAACAGATGAATGGGTAAACAAGCTATGGTACCTACACGCAATGGAGTACGATAAAGAGCAATAATGAATGAATCTTTTTTCTAAGTAATTTTTATTGTGCTTTAAATGAAAGTTTACAAATCAAGTCAGTCTCTCACACAAAAACCCATATACACCTTGCTACACACTCCCAATTACTCTTCCCCCTAATGAGACAGCCCACTCTCTCCCTCCACTCTCTCTTTTCATGCCCATTTCACCCGCTTCTAACCCGCTCTACCTTCTTATCTCCCCTCCAGGCAGAAGATGCGAACATAGTCTCAAGTGTCCACCTGAGCCAAGAAGCTCACTCCTCACCAACACCCCTCTTTAACCCATTGTCCAGTCCAATCCATGTCTGAAGAGTTGGTTTCGGGAATGGTTCCTGTCCTGGGCCAACAGAAGGTCTGGGGGCCATGACCACCGGGGTCCTTCTAGTCTCAGTCAGATCATTAAGTCTGGTCTTTTTATGAGAATTTGGGGTCTGCATCCCACTGTTCTCCTGCTCTTTCAGGTCTTCTCTGTTGTGCTCCCTGTTAGGGCAGTCATCGGTTGTAGCCGGGCACCATCTAGTTCTTCTGGTCTCAGGATGATGTAGTCTTTGGTTCATGTGGCCCTTTCTGTCTCTTGGGCTCGTAATTACCTTGGGTCCTTGGTGCTCTTCATTCTCCTTTGCTCCAGGTGGCTTGAGACCAATCGATGCATCTTAGATGGCTGCTTGCTAGCGTTTAAGACCCCAGACGCCATTCTCCAAAGTGGGATGCAGAATGTTTTTTTAATAGATTTTATTATGCCAGTTGACTTAGATGTCCCCTGAAACCATGGTCCCCAGACCCCTGCCCCTGCTACGCTGGCCTTTGAAGCATTCAGTTTATTCAGGAAACTTCTTTGCTTTTGGTTTAGTCCAATTGTGCTGAACTCCCCTGTATTGTGTGCTCTCTTTCCCTTCATCTAAAGTAGTTCTTATATACTATCTAATTAGTGAGTGCCACTTTCCCACCCTCCCTCCCTCCCCCCTCTCATAACCACAAAAGAATGTTTTCTTCTCAGTTTAAACTATTTCTCAAGTTCTTATAATAGTGGTCTTATACAATATTTGTCCTTTTGCAACTAATTTCACTCAGCATAATTCCTTCCAGGTTCCTCCATGTTATGAAATGTTTCACAGATTCCTCGTTGTTCTTTATCGATGCATAGTATTCCATTGTGCGAATATACCGTAATTTATTTATCCATTCATCCATTGATGGGCACCTTGGTTGCTTCCATCTTTTTGCTATTGTAAACAGTGCTGCAGTAAACCTGGTTGTGCATATATCTGTTCATGTAAAGGCTCTTATTTCTCTAGGATATATTCCGAGGAGTGGGATTTCTGGATCCTATGGTAGTTCTATTTCTAGCTTTTTAAGGAAACTCCAAATGGACTTCCAAAGTCGTTGTACCATTTGACATTCCCACCAGCAGTGTAGAAGTGTTCCAATCTCTCCACAGCCTCTCCAACGTTGATTATTTTGTGTTTTTTGGATTAATGCCAGCCTTGTTGGAGTGAGATGAAATCCTTATTGTAATTTTGATCTGCATTTCTCTAATGGCTAACGATCGCGAAAATTTCCTCGTGTATCTGTTAGCTACCTGAATGTCTTCTTACTGAAGTGTCTATTCATATCTTTTGCCCATTTTTTAATTGGGTTATCTGTCTTTTTGCAGTTCAGTTTTTGCAGTATCATGTAGATTTTAGAGATCAGGCACTGATCAGAAATGTCATAGCTGAAAACTTTTTCCCAGTCTGTAGGTAGTCTTTTTACTCTTTTGGTGAAGTCTTTGGATGAGCATAAGTGTTTGATTTTTAGGAGCTCCCAGTTATCTAGTTTTTCTTCTACATTCTTTATAATGCTTTGTATACTGTTTATGCCATGTATTAGGGCTCCTAACGTTGTCCCTATTTTTTCTTCCATGATCTTTATTGTTTTAGATTTTATATTTAAGTCTTTGATCCATTTTGAGTTAGTTTTTGTGCATGGAGTGAGGTATGGGTCTTGTTTCTTTTTTTTTTGCAGATGGATATCCAGTTATGCCAGCACCATTTGTTAAAAAGACTTTCTCCCATTTAACTGTTTTGGGTCGTTTGTCAAATATCAACTGCTCATATGTGGATAGGATTTATGTTTGGATTCTCAATTCTGTTCCATTGGTCTACGTATCTGTTTTTGTACCAGTATCAGGCTGTTTTGACTACTGTGGCGGTATAATAGGTTCTAAAATCAGGTAGAGTGAGGCCTCCCACTTTGTTCTTCTTTTTCAGTAATGCCTTATTTATCCGGGGCCTCTTTCCCTTCCATATGAAATTGGTGATTTGTTTCTCCATCTCATTAAAGAATGTCCTTGGGATTTGGATTGGAATTGCATTAAATCTATAGATCGCTTTTGGTAGAATAGACATTTTTATAATGTTAAGTCTTCCTATTCACAAGCAAGGTATGTTCTTTCTCTTATGTAAGTCTCTTTTGGTTTCTTGCAGAAGTGTACTGTAGTTTTCTTTGTAAAAGCCTTTTGCATCTCTGGTAAGATTTATTTTTAAGTATTTTATCTTCTTGGGGGCTACTGTAAATGGCATTGATTTGGTGATTTTCTCTTCGATGTTCTTTTTGTTGGTGTAGAGGAATCCAACTGATTTTTGTATGTTTATCTTGTATCCCGATACTCTGCTGAATTCTTCTATTAGTTTCAGTAGTTTTCAGGAGGATTCTTTAGGGTTTTCTGTGTATAAGATCACGTCAACTGCAAATAGAGATACTTTGACTTCTTCCTTGCCAATCTGGATGCCCTTTATTTCTTTATCTAGCCTAATTGCTCTGGCTAGGACTTCCAGCACAATGTTGAATAAGAGTGGTGATAAAGGGCATCCTTGTCTGGTTTTGGATCTCAGTGGGAATGTTTTCAGGCTCTCTCCATTTAGGGTGATGTTGGCTGTTGGCTTTGTATAAATGCCCTTTATTATGTTGAGAAATTTTCCTTCTATTCCTATTTTGCTGAGAGTTTTTGTCATGAATGGGTGTTGAACTTTGTCAAATGCCTTTTCTGTATCAATTGATAAAATCATGTGATTCTTGTCTTTTATTTATGTGATGAATTACATTAATTGTTTTTCTAATGTTGAACCATCCCTGCATACCTGGTATGAATCCCACTTGGTTGTGGTGAATTGTTTTTTTGATATGTTGTTGAATTCTATTGGCTAGAATTTTGTTGAGAATTTTTGCATCTACATTCATGAGGGATATAGGTCTATAATTTTCTTTTCTTGTGGTGTCTTTTCCTGGTTTTGGTGTCAGGGATACGGTGGCTTCATAGAATGAATTTGGTAGTATTCTGTCCTTTTCTATGCTCTGAAATACCTTTAGTAGTAGTGGTGTTAATTCTTCTCTGAAAGTTTGGTAGAACTCTGCAGTGAAGCCGTCTGGACCAGGGTTTTTTTTTGTTGGGAGTTTTTTGATTACCTTTTCAATCTCTTCTTTTGTTATGGGTCTATTTAGTTGTTCTACCTCTGTGTTAGTTTAGGTAGGTAGCATGTTTCTAGGAATTCATCCATTTCTTCTAGCTGTTCAAATTTGAGTACAGTTTTTCATAGTAATCTGATATGATTCTTTTAATTTCAGTTGGGTCTGTTGTAACATCGCCCAACTCATTTCTTATTCGGGTTATTTGCTTCCTCTCCTGTTTTTCTTTTGTCAGTTTTGCCAGTGGTTTATCAATTTTGTTGATTTTTTTCCAAAAACCAGCTTTTGGTCTTGTTAATTCTTTCAATTGTTTTTCTGTTTTCTATTTCATTTAGTTCAGCTCTAATTTTTATTATTTGTTTTCCTCTGGTGACTATGGGTTTCTTCTGTTGCTCTCTTTCTATTTGTTCAAGTTGTAGGGATAATTCTTTGATTCTGACCCTTTCGTCTTTTTGGATGTGTGCATTTATTGATATAAATTGGCCTCTGAGCACCGCTTTTGCTGTGTCCCAAAGGTTCTGATAGGAAGTGTTTTCATTCTCATTGGATTCTCTAAATTTCTTTATTCCATCCTAATGTCTTCTATAATCCAGTCTTTTTTGAGCAGGGTATTGTTCAGTTTCCAAGTGTTTGATTTCTTTTCCCTGCTTTTCCTGTTATTGATTTCCACTTCTATGGCCTTATGGTCAGAGAAGATGCTTTGTAATATTTCAGTGTTTTGGATTCTGCTAAGTCTTGCTTTATGGCCTAATATGTGGTCCATTCTAGAGAATGTTCCATGTGCACTAGAAAAGAAAGTATACTTGGTTGCTGTTGGGTGGAATGTTCTGTACATGTCTACGAGGTCAAGTTGGTTGATTGTGGCATTTAGATCTTCCATGTCTTTATTGAGCTTCTTTCTGGATGTCCTGTCCTTCACCGAAAGTGGTGTGTTGAAATCTCCTACTATTATTGTGGCGCTGTCTATCTCACTTTTCAATGCTGATAGAGTTTGTTTTATGTATCTTGCAGCCCCGTCATTGGGTGCATAAATATTTAATATGGTTATATCTTCTTGGTGTATTGTCCCTTTAATCATTATATAGTGTCCTTCCTTATCCTTTCTGACTGATTTAACTTTAATGTCTATTTTGTCAGAAATTAATATTGCCACTCTTGCTCTTTTTTGATTGTTGTTTGCTTGATATATTTTTTCCATCCTTTGAGTTTTAGTTTGTTTGTGTCTCTAAGTCTAAGGTGTGTCTCTTGTAGGCAGCATATAGATGGATCTTGTTTTTCAATCCATTCTACCACTCTCTGTCTCTTTATTGGTACATTTAGTCAATTACATTCAGGGTAATTATGGGTAGGTATGAATTTAGTGCTATTTTTTGATGTCTTTTTGTGTGTTGACAGTTTCTTTTCCCACTTGATTTTATGTGCTGAGTAGATTTTCTTTATATATTGTCCTTTCCTCATATTTGTTGTTGTTGATTTTGTTTCTGCTGAGTCTGTATTTTTCCCTTGTATTTTATTTTGATGAGTAGGACAGTTTGTCTCCTTTGTGGTTACCTTATTATTTACCCCTATTTTTCTAAATTCAAAACTAACTTTTATTTCTTTGTTTTGCCGTATGTTCTTCTCCATATGGAAGGTGTATGATGACATTTCTTAGTCCCTCTTCATTATTTTAATGTTGTCTTCTTTTATGTAATAACATTGCCGTGACCCTGTGTTGGGCTTTTTTTTCTTTTTCTTGTTAATCTTACTTCGTTTTTTTGGATTTCCCTGTCTGGGTTGACTTCTGGTTGCTCTGCCCAATGTTCTAATCTTGGGTTGATACCCGATATTATTGATTTTCTAACCAAAGAACTCCCTTTAGGATTTCTTGTACTTTTGGTTTGGCTTTTATGAATTCCCTAAAGTTGTGTTTATCTGGAAATGTCTTAATTTCACTTTCATATTTAAGAGACAGTTTTGATGGATATATGATTCTTGGCAGGCAATTTTTTTCCTTCAATTTTTTAAATATATCATCCCATTGCCTTCTTGCCTGCATGGTTTCTGCTGAGTAGTCCGAGCTTATTCTTACTGGCTCTCCTATGTAGGTGACTTTTCTTTTATCCCTTGCTGCTCTTATAATTGTCTCTTTATCTTTGGTTTTGGCAAGCTTGATTATAATATGTCTTGGTGACTTTCTTTTAAGATCTACCTTACGTGGAGTTCGATGAGCATCTTGGATAGATATCTTCTCATCTTTCACAATATCAGGGAAGTTTTCTGCCAACAAATCCTCAACAATTTTCTCTCTATTTTCTGGTATCCCTCCCTGTTCTGGTACTCCAGTCACTCATAGTTTATTTCTCTTGATAGAGTCCCACATGATTCTTAAGATTTCATTTTTTTTTTAATTCTTTTATCTGATTTTTCTTCAACTATATTAGTGCCAAGTGATTTATCTTCAAGTTCAGAAATTCTAGCTTCTACTTGCTCAATTCTGCTCCTCTGACTTTCTAATGAGTTATCTAATTCTGAAATTTTATTGTTAATCTTCTGAATTTCTGATTGCTGTCTGTCTATGGATTTTTCCAGCTTATTGAACTTTTCATTATATTCCTGAATAATCGTTCTAATTTCTTCAGTTGCTTTATCTGTGTGTTCCTTGGCTTGTTCTGCATATTGCCTCATTTTCTTCCTGATGTCTTGAAGGGTTCTGTATAAAACTTTCGTGTAAAAAAAAAAAAAATTTTTTTTTTTTTTTAATCTGGTAATTCCAGGAATGCACTTTTATCTAAGATCCCTGGATTCTTTGTTTTGAGAGCCTGTTGAGATGATCATGGCCTGTTTCTTTATGTGACCTGATATTGACTGTTGTCTCTGAGCCATCTATAAGTTATTGTATTAGTTTATGCTTGCTTACTGTGTCGTAGCTGCTTGCTTTGTTTTGTTTTGGTATACCCCTATGGGTTGCTTGAGTGAGCTAGCTTGATTATTTTTGCCTTTGGAGCTCTGGTGTCCTGTCCCCAGCTGGCTAGAGCTGTTATTAGGTGTATCAGCCTAGGAGTCCATTCATTTTTCTTATATGAATTCAGCTCAGGTTTCCAGGTAGCTGATACCAAGTGTGTGGTACAGGCTCTGACCTACAGTCTTAGAGGGTCAGGGGTGATTGGCATATATACTGCTATCTGATTGCAGCAGGGGGTCATGCTCTGAACAGGGCAGGGGCCTAAGAACCAACCCCCAAGTGTCTCTGAGGAAAACGCGTCTCTGTTCCCTAGAGCGTGCTGGTGGGTGGGTTCTGCAGAGGGACAATGGGCACCCAGAGTTTTTATTGTAAGGATTGGGACGTACCAGTTATCTTTGGACCCCCGTCACGGGTGGCTGGGTGACCTGAGTGGAGCTACCAGTCCTTAGGTCCCTGTTGTAGGTAGGTGAGGACCTTGTTTAATAGGCAAAGCAATGTCAAACGTCAAACACCCACCTCTCCACCGCACAGCTGAAAAGGTTGGAGTTTGCCAACAAGGGCCTGTTCTCCCGAAATAGGCCCACATGGGTCCATGCAGAAGGTCCACGGATGGTTTATGCCTGGACAGGAGCTGCTTCTGTTCTGAGCTCCCCTGGTTAATGGAGCTAGCAAATTATCTTTTCCCCCCAGTTGCAGATTTTTTACTTCCTTAAGGCTGGGAAAATGGCTCTAGGTGCTCACTAGGGTCTATCTCTAGGCTCAGGGATTCAGCCACCGAAGCTGGCTTGGGGGTGGGGGGGACGCGGTAAAAGTACTTAGCTTTTGTCGAGAGCGCGCTGTTCTCCTCAGGTTCCGGAGGTGTGAGCAGGCTGTGCGGCTGCCTGCTTCTTTCTGAGGAAACTGCAGCTGAATGCTATAGCAGCCCGCCGCCACTGCCGCTCTGGGAATGGTGCCTGAGGGCTCCCCGCGATTTAGGTCCTGTAACCCCTCTCCGCTTCTGAATGGTCTCTTCCTTCCCCTGCCCCTCAGTTCATTGTCTAAGGTTGCCTTTGATGCTCAGGGCTCCCAGCTTGTCACAAATATACTCGTTTGACTTGTTTTTTCGGGTCTTTGTTGTAAAGAGGGCTTGCCAGAAGCGTCTGTCTATTCCACCATCTTGGTTTCGCCTGATGAATGAATCTTTGAAGCATCTCATAACATGGATGAATCTGGAGGGCATTATGCTGAGGGAGATAAGTCACTCACGAAAGGACAAATATTTTTTGAGACCGCTACTATAAAAACTCATGAAAGGTTTACACATAAAAAGAAACAACCTTTGATGGTTTCGAGGGAGGGGAGGTGTGGGGATGGAAAAAGACTAAAGAGACAATAGATAAGTGGTAACTTTGGTGAAGGGTAAGACTACTGTCCACTTTCTAGTGGTACTTGCATATTATGCAGAATCGTTTATAAACTAAGCACGAATTTTCTCTTCCTCAGTCAACTGATCATAAGAAACTCCCCGTGAGGCCATAGGTGCAGGCTGGAAAAGGCGGATTATCTGACAGGACCTGAGACTATGGGCATTTGGGCCTCTTCCTCTTGTAACTTACTTGTGCCTTCAGGTCCTGCTAGGGTGCTATCTCATATGTATCATTTCCATTTAATAATGGTCTGCTGCTGCGCACATTCAACTTTATGACTCTGTGGGTCAGACAACACCCAGTTCATGATGGGCAGCTCAGGTCTCATAGTGGGTTTGCTCTAAAATCCTAAGTGTCTGCACTGTGATATACCATAGGGGCCTGTCAAGGCTCAAAACAGCATCTCTATGTGCCACCAACATTTCAAGCACCATTGGATCAGCTAGATCATATGGGCCAAGTGGCAGAGTGTCTTGTATAACAGCCTGACCCATTGCAGCACTTTCTCTTATTCTGAGCCCCACTCAAAACTAGCAGCTTTTTGAGTCACCTGATAAATAGGATTGAGTAGCACACCAAATGAGGGATATGCTGCCTCCAAAATACAAAGAGGCCCACTAAGTGCTGTGCCTCCTTTTTAGTTGTTGGAGGAGTCAGATGCAACAACTTAACCTTCACTTTAGAAGGAATATCTCGACATGCCCCACACCACTGGAACTCTAGAAATTTCAATGAGGTGGAAGGCACCTGAATTTTTGTCAGGTTAATTTCCTACCTTCCAGCACTCAAATGTTTTACCAATAAGTTCAGGGTCATTGATATTTCTTCCTTACTACGTCCAATCAGCAGAACTTTATCAACATAATAGGCCAGTGTGACGTCTTGTGGAAGGGAAAGGTGATGAAGATCTCTTTGGACTAAATTGCCATGGGCTAGAAAGTTGATAAACTGCTGAGGTAGGACAGTGAAAATGGATTGCTGGCCTTGCCAGGTGAAGGCAAACTACTTCTGATGGTCCTTCGAAACAGTTATGGAGAAAAAGGCATCAGACAGATCAACAGCTACATACCAGCTATCAGGAAATGTATTAATTTGTACAATCAGTGAAACTACAGCTGGAAGAACAGTTGCAATCAGAGTCACCACCTGGTTTTGGATAATCCACTGTCATTTTCCAATAGCCATTTGTTTTTTTGCACAGGCCAGATAGGCAAATTGAATGGGGATGTGATGGGAATTACTATCCCCACATCCTTCAAGTTCTCGATGGTGGCGGTAATCTCTGAAATCCCCCTAGGACATAGTATTGCTTTTGGTTTACTATTTTCATAGGTAGGGGCAGCTCTAATGGCTTCCACTTAGCCTTTCCTACCATAATAGCCCTTACTCCACATGTTGGGGATCCAATGTGGGGATTCTGTCAGTTGTAGAGTATGTCTATTCCAACTATGCATTCTGGAACTGGGGAAATCTCTACAGGATCCCACTG
The DNA here is from genome assembly GCF_030014295.1 of Loxodonta africana. Taxonomy (NCBI): domain Eukaryota; kingdom Metazoa; phylum Chordata; class Mammalia; order Proboscidea; family Elephantidae; genus Loxodonta; species Loxodonta africana. The sequence goes on from NC_087358.1 coordinate 64,516,012, forward strand.
TGAGATGGACATGAGCTAAGACTCCATTAATAACCTGACCTCCATATGCCCCCACTCTGACTGGTGGGCCAGGTGGGAGTAAGAGGGCTGATTCTGTTGGCAAGAGGGATTCATCAGAATTTAAGGGCTCAGTGTCCTCATCCTCCTGATTATCTGCCCATATGTCCCCATCCCAAGTTTCAGGATCCCATTTCTTCCCAAGCGATACCCTCCCTTTAACTTCAGACACCATTCGAGGTTGGGAATTCAGTTGGCATTGTAGTTCAGCCACTCTTACAACAGGACTCTGGGTTTGTTGTTCAGCAACATCAGCTCTGTTACTACAAGAAATAAGGCTTCCTTTCAGGGCACAAGTGGAAATTTTTAGGTCATTTATGTGACACTTGAGCTGTGACTTTAAGTCCTGATCTCATTTCTTTCACCACTTCATCTAGCAAAAGTAGGACTAGCCAATCAACTTCCTTATACTACTCATTCTGACTAAATTGTAGAAAAGTATCAAACATGCGATCACCCAGAGCCTTGCATCTCACCAGTACCTGATCTATTGGTGGTGATATTTTGTGTATTTTTTATTGCCGCCTCACTCTGTGAAGTAGTAGTGCCCTTTTTTACAGAGTCATAAACGTCTTTAAGACTAACCATACTTAAGAACCAATTTAGAAAACGCTTCCTTATAATTTTATTTCTCTAGAACCACCCCCAGTACCAAATGTCTTAGGCTGGGTTCTCTAGAGAAGCAAAACCAATGAAGTATGTGTGTATGTATGTTATGTATATATATGTATATAATATATTTATATATATAAAGAGAGATTTATCTCAAGAAAATGGCTCACCTGGTTGTAGAAGCTGGCAAGTCCCAAGTCTGTGGGTCAGGCATCAAGCTGGAGGCTTCTCCTGATTCACATAGCTTCTGGGGCTGAGGAACCAAAGATCAACAGGTCAGACAGCAGGCCACTCGATCACAGGCTGTGGAGGCCAATGAATCCCAAGATGGGCAGGTAAGCTGCTAGCTCAATTCCCAAGAACAGGAGGTCAGATGATGGCGGCCCAATGCAGGATCCAGAAAAAGCCCTGCTGGAACATTCATTTATATACTGGTCGCAGGCCACACCCCCCAAGGAAACTCCTTTCAACTGACTGGCTGCTCATGGAAGATCTCATCATGGGCTTGATTATATCATTACACAACTGCCAAATTACATCATTATGAAACTGTCAAACTACATCATAACTGTGAAACCACTGAGAACCATGGCCCAGCCAAGTTGACACATAGCCTTAACCATCACAAGTCAGATAGGATGAATTGGTACTTTCCTACAAACCATTTCTTACCATTCAACATTATGGACACTTTGAAATGAAAAGAGATTTAAGGGACATAACAACCAATTATAAATCTGTGATTTTGGAATGAACTTGGTTTGGAGAGATTAACTGTAAAAGATGTTTCTGGAACAACTGGGGGAAATTGAATATGGGCTGAGTATGTGTGGTACAAATGTTAAGCACTCAGCTGCTAACCAAAACGGTGGTTTGATTCTACCCAGAGGCACCTCTGAAGAAAGTCTTGGCGATCTAAAATACAAATAACTGAAAATCCTATGGAGCACAATTCTACCCTGACACACATGGGGCTACTGTGGGTCAGAACTGACTCAACACAACCTTTTTATTATTATTGAATAATATTAAGGAATTATTATGAATTTTAAGGTGATACTTTTTTTCAGTCATGTAGGAAAATGTTCTTATCCTTTCAGCAATGTATGCTAAAATAAACAAATGAATTATTTTTAAAGTAACATTTTGAAGTTCTAAAAAGGAATATATCAAATTGTTAACAACAGTTATTCAGGGTGAGGATTAAAAGAGAGGCAATTTTTATCTTCTACTTAACACACACTTCTCAGTTACCTGAATTCTTTGCAACAAACACGTACTATTTGACAGAAAAAAGAATATGTATACATATTTTAGAACCACCCCTTCAGGAAACGCCAGACACACCCAGATTGAGAGACATTCTACAAAACAACTGGTTTGTATACTTCAAAGCAAGGAGTCTGGTGGCACAGTGGTTAAAGTGCTCAGCTGCTTACTAAAAAGTTGGGCAGTTTGAACCCACTAGCCAGCTGCTCTGCAGGAGAAAGATGCGGTAGTCTGCTTCCATAAAGATTTACAGCCTTGGAAACCCTATGGGGCAATTCTACTCTGTCCTATAGGGCTGCTAGAATCAACTCAACGGCAGTGGGTTTGGTTTGGTTTTTTTATACTTCAAAAATGTCAAGGTCATGAAAGACAAAGACTGAGGAACTGTTTTATTAAGGGGCGCTAAACTGACATGAAAACTAAATGCAACAAGTGAGTCTGAATTGTACCCCAGACCAGAAAAAAATATTCCATTTTATTTTTGCTATAAAGGACATTATTGGAACAACTGGAAAAACATAAGTAAAGTCTGTTAGATTAGAGGACAGTATGGTGTTATGGATTGAATTGTGTCCCTCAAAAATGTATGTTGTAAATCCTAACTCTTATACCTGTGGAGAAAACCGTGGTAGCATAGTGGTTAAGAGCTACAGCTGCTAACCACAAGGTTGGCAGTTCAAATCCACCAGGTGCTCCTTGGAAACTCTATGGGGCAGTTCTACTCTGTCCTATAGGGTTGCTATGAGTTGGAATCGACTTGACAGCAATGGTTTTTTTTTTTGTTTGCTTTTCGTTTTATACCTGTGGAGCCCTGGTGGTGTAGTAGTTAAGAGCTTGACTGCTAACCAAAAGGTTGGCAGTATGAATCCACAAGCTACTCCTTGGAAACCCTATGGAGCAGTTCTACTTTGTCCTATAGGGTCACTATGAGTCGGAATTGACTCGATGGCAATGGGTTATAGTTATAATCCCATCTGAGAACGAGTTTTCCTTGTTATGATAATTAGACAGTGTTAGTATAGGGTGTGTCTTAAATCAATCTTTTTTAAGATATAAAAGAGCAGATTAGGCATAGAGAAGCAAGCAGAGTTTGGGGAAGATAGATGCCACACCATATGAGATCTCCAAGGAACCAAGAAACAGAAGCTGAAAAGAGACAAGGACCTTCCCCCAGAGCCAACAAAGAGACAAAGCCTTCCCCTAGGACCAGTGCCATGAATTCAGACTTCTAGCCTCCTAAATTGGGAGAAAATACATTTGTTTGTTAAAGCCACCCACTTGTGGTATTTCTCTTATAGCAGCACTAGATAACTAAAACATATGCTATTTATGTTAATTTCCTAATTTTGATTATTGTACTGTCTTTATGTTAAGTGATGCCCCTTAAGGAAAAAGCCTTGCCAGACAGATGTTGGAATGGGTGTGGAGAGAGTAAATACCTACGATAATCCACAACTGTGGCTACTCAGCCTCTGATCCTTCTTCCTATATTCAAATTTCCAAACAACAAAAATATCTGCTTAACAACTCAGCTGCTAACCAAAAAGGTGGGCAGTTCGAATCCACCAACCACTCCTTGGAAACCCTATGGGGTAGTTCCACTTTGTCCCATAGGGTCTCTATGAGTCAGAATTGACTCAGTGAAGGGTTAACAGAAACCAACTATCTCCTGAACAAACAAAAAGCTCTCCCCTTCTCTCTAAAATGAAACCCAAACCCACATAAGGTCTCGCATCTATCTCTGGGAGATGTTTATTCTTCTTCTACATTAGTCACATCTTGTCTTGATACTGTATATCCTGTAGACTAAATTAAAATTTAAACCAAACCAAACCTGTTAACCCGTTGCCAAACCAACACATTTGAAATAGTAGGGAAAATTGGGGAGGAAAAAACTATGTGAATACATATAAAAATATATATCTAACAGATAGAGTTAACAGATATACAAATTGGCTGAATATTTAATGACCATGTGTTAACAAGCAATACTTTGACAAAGCCAAGACAAAAGCTACCATCCTAACTTCTGTATATAAGAATAAACCTGACACAATCCACAGCCTCCTCTGCTCTGAGACCAGATGGTGCGTGGCTACCACTACTGACTATTCTGATCAGGGCCACAATAGATAGGTCCTGACAGAACAGGAGGAAAATGAGGAACACAACTCAAAATCTTAAAAAGTCCAAACTTACTGGACCAGTTGACTAGAGGACTACCCAAGACTACTGCCCTGAGAAATTCTTTAAAACTTAAACTGAAATTATCCCTTGAAGTCTCCTATTAGCTAAGTAACAGATTGGCTCATAAAATAAAGACTATCGCCTATGAATAATGAGCTCCTTCAAAAAATCACCTATATGAGACCAAATGGTCAAAAATTAAAGCAAATATGGAAAGGTAAGGGGGCAGCGAAACTGGAGCACTAGCAATGGTACAACCAGAACAGAATGAATGAGAATGATGGCACATTGTGAAAAACGTAACCGATATCACTAAGTAATTTGTGCAGAAAATGTTAAATAGTGCAGTGTAATGGATCACATTTGTGTGGCCTTTTTAGCCATGGTCTTGTAACTCCCACCCAAGTGATTGGGTGGGACCATGCAAATAAGATAATTGTGGCCGACCAAGGGCATTGGTCAGTTTTGCCTTAAAAGAGAGCCAATTGCAGAGAAGAGAGAGAGAATCCCACCACTGCCAGGGAAGAACTGCCAGGAGCCTGCGAGTCCTTTGGACCCGGTGATCCCTGCGCTGGGAGGCTCCTGGGACCAGGAGACAGAGAGAGGGCAAGGCATAACCCTAAAAACAGTGAGAAGCAGTGGCAGGAGAGACCTGGCAGCAGGAGCTGGCACGTTGGGCTTTCCAATCCACGGAGCAAGAAAGCTGAGGGCCTTTGTGCAGAGGCCTAGGGTCAGGGAGAGCTGAGAAGCTCTGCTCGAAGAGGCTGTCCTGGTGGAAGAACTGTATCCTTGAGTGTTCCTCAGCCTGAATTGTAACGATTACTTCCCTAATAAACCCCATAACCCCTGAGTATGGTCTGTGAGTTCAGGGTGGCCATTGCAACAAAGTATCGAATCCAGCAGAGAAGTAGAGAGTGCTGTGGGAGGGACCGTTGGTGTCAGAGCTGGGAAAAACGGTGGAGAGAGGAGGCATATCTGCCTCACAGGAATCAGCCTTGCACTGTTGATCCTGGTTTTCCTTCACCCTTGTGAAGCTAGAGGAGGCCAATCATTGCCCCCAAGTTGTTTTTACAAATAGGAACCAAATTTGCTCTGTAACCTTTCACCTTAAATACAATAACACATTATCTTAAAAAAAAAAAAAGAATGAATCTGAAATTTTATCAAAATGTTTAAATTACTATTATAAATTTATTATTATAACCTGTACTGGCCTATTTAAAAGTTACTGTGGGGCAGAACAACATTATCAGCTCCTGGATTGCTCCTGTGGTCGCCATACTGCACATTAGTAACACTAAATCATCACTCCTTTCAACTCCAGTTGGGACAGTAGCAAGACGATTTTTTTCCTAGTTCTACCAATAAAGCCTTTGGCTGACAGGGAGATTACCACTGCAGTGTTAATTAAGCTTTCCTTCTTCTCTAATAATAATTAACTAAAGACTTATTTTCCACTCCCAGCCTTGAAGATCGGTAGATCATGATAGTGCAATTTGACTGAAACAATCCCATAAATGGAAGCTCTGTGCTGCTTGAAAATGCTTGCTATTTTCAGAAGCAGACTTAAGACTGTAGCGGTGATTTGTGCTCTTCAGTTTCTAATATTTTAGCATGTACTTGCAGCTTCACACAGTCACTTGAGAAAATTTTGTCCTTAAATCTTCAAAGCAGAAATGTTTCAGTGAACAATATAATTTGTTTGACTAGTGAGAGCAAAATGTGTTTTGGATACCTCAGTTTTCTCCACCACTTTCTTATCTTCTTCATACCTTTTATATTCTTTATTATACATGGATCATAAATGATTGTCATCTTCTATGTGATTTTGGAGGCTTTATTGGTTGTGAAATTTTGAGGTGGCAAAGTTGATATCTTAAATTAAAATTCAACCTCACAAAATGTGAAGAAATCCCTAACAGAATTTTAAAAAATAAAAATAAACCCGTGGCCTAAGTTTAATTAAATAAGTAAAATTTATATAAATCCTTAAAGAAAATACATTTGCCTGCCATTATTATGGCTTTAGCCCATGGTAGAAGGGAATTATGCAGAGGGAGTAGACAGTGAAAAGACAGAAGACAGTAAGACAAACTTGGAAGTGGTAGGTGATCAGGTCAGATGTGCTCCTAGCTTCCCTTCCCATTCCAGCACTGAGATGCTAACTCTGTGCTTGAGAATGAGTGCCTCCTTAAATTTTGAGCCCTGTGCACTTTTCTCATCTCACCTAGGTTGGCACTTCTAAGCTTCCATTAGATTCCATGTGGCAAGGACAATGTGTTGTGAGATAGTGATCTTCTATGGGGCTTGTTGCGGTAGAGCAACATGACTGCTACAGCAGAGGCTGGGAGAACATTTGAACAAACACTTCACAAAAAAAGATATATGGATGACAGATAAGCACCCAAAAAAAGATCTCAACATTATTAGTCATTGTGTTGTTGTTAGGTGCCATCAAGTCAATTCTTGAAGCAGCTGCATGGGTTCAAGCTGCCAACCATTCGGCAAGCAGCCAAGCACTTAACCATTGTACCACCAGGGCTCGTAGGAAATTATAAATTAAAACCACAGTGAAATACTACTCTATACCCACACACACACAAAAAAAAGATGGTTAAAAGGAAAAAGATTCACCATACCAAGTGTCATGGATTGAATTATGTCCCCCCAAAAACGTGTGTATCAACTTGGTTAGGCCACGATTCCCAGTATTCTGTGGTGGCCCTCCATTTTCTGATTGTAATTTTATGTTAAAAGGATTAGGGTGGGATTGTAACATCCTTACCAGGTCACATCCCTGATCCAATATAAAGGAAGTTTCCCCAGGATGTGGCCTGCACCACCTTCTATCTCTCAAAAGATAAAAGGAAAGGGAAGCAAGCAGAGAGTTGGGAAACCCATATCACCAAGAAAGCAGTGCTGGGAGCAGAGTGCACCCTTTGGACCTGAGGTTCCTGTGCCAAGATGCTCCCAGACCAAGGGAAGACTGATGACATGGACCTTCGTCCGGAGCCGACAGAGAGAAAAAGCCTTCCCCTGGAGCCAGCTCCCTGAATTTGAACTTTCTAGCCTACTGGACTGTGAGAGAATAAACTTCTGTTTGTTAAAGCCATCCACCTGTGGTATTTCTGTTATAGCAGCACTAGATGACTAAGACACCAACTGTTGCCAAGGATGTTGAACAATTAGAGCTCTCATATAATGCTGCTGGGAATGTAAAATGGAGCAATCACTTTGGAAAACATTTTTGGCAGTTTCTTAAAAAATTAAACATACACCTACCATATAACATAGCCATTCTAACCCTATGTATTTATCCAAGAGAAATAAAAGCATATGCTCACAGCCAAAGACTTGGACACAAATGTTTGTAGCAGCTCTATGTCTAATATTCTATATCTCTGTCAGCTGGTGAGAGAATAATTTATATCTATAGAATGGAATACTACTCAGCAATAAAAAAGAAGAAATTATTGATCATGCAACAACATGGATGAATCTCAAAATAATTATGCTGAGTGAAAGAAGTGAAACAGAAAAAGAGTACATACCGTATGATTCCATTTATATAAAATGCTAGAAAATCCAAACCAACCTTAAGGGACAGAAAGCAGGGAAATACCTGAGTACTGGGATGAGGGACAAGGAAGGCTGGACCACAAAGGTATATAATGAAACATTTGGGGGTGATGGAAATGGTCTTTATCTTGATTGTGGTGTTAGTTTCACGAACGTATACATATGAAAAAGCTAATTAAATTGTACAGTTTAAATATGTGCAATTTATTGTATGTTAGCTATGACTCAACAAAGCGTAAAAAAAGTTGATTAGTTCTCTGTGTGTGTATGTTGATTCAAAGGTCATGGTGGTGGTTTGACTTCAGGGGACATCTAAGTTAATTGGCATAATAAAGTCTATTAAGAAAACATTCTGCATCCCACTTTGAAGAGTGGAGTCTGGGGTCTTAAATGCTAGCAAGCAGCCATCTAAGATGCATCAATTGGTCTCAACCCACCTGGAGCAAAGGAGAATGAAGAACACCAAGGACACAAGGTAATTATGAGCCCAAGAGACAGAAAGGGCCACATAAACCAGAGACTACACCATCCTGAGACCAGAAGAACTAGATGGTGCCCAGCTACAACCGATGACTGCCCTAACAGGGAACACAACAGAGAACCCCTGAGAGAGCAGGAGAACAGTGGGATGCAGACCCCAAATTCTCATAAAAAGACCAGACTTAATGGTCTGACTGAGACTAGAAGGACCCAGGTGGTCATGGCCCCCAGACCTTCTGTTGGCCCAGGACAGGAACCATTCCCGAAACCAACTCTTCAGATATGGATTGGACTGGACAATGGGTTGGAGAGGGGTGTTGGTGAGGAGTGAGCTTCTTGGCTCAGGTGGACACTTGAGACTATGTTGGCATCTCCTGCCTGGAGGGGAGATGAGAGGGTAAAGGGAGTTAGAAGCTGGCGAAATGGACACGAAAAGAGAGAGCAGAGGGAGAGAGTGGGCTGTCTCATTATGGGGAGAGTAATTGGGAGTATGTAGCAAGGTGTATATAAGTTTTTATGTGAGAGACTGACTTGATTTGTCAACTTTCACTTAAAGCACAATAAAAACTATAAAAAAAAAAGCTCAGGGTGTTGAGTTGTTTCTAGGGCTTTTCATTCTGGAGAGGAATACACAGTGCTACTTGTACTTTGTCTAATCCCAAGTTTATTAATATTTAAACAATTAACATTTTTTTAATGACTCACAAACTACTTCTACAACTAATTAATCAAAGCCATTGTTTTTCAGATGAGTTACCTCCAAGTATTCAAACATTGATTGCAAATTCAGTCCATTAAATTCTTTGCAAGTCTAATGCCTTGGGTTCCTTTAAATGTAGTAACTTCTTTAAAGGCAAGGAAAACATTTATGTAATATTTTAATGATTATGAAACTGGTCAGAATATTCATACTAAATAGGATGAAAAGTACTAATATTATGGATTTAAATTTATTTCTTAGTTATGTCTATGCTTAGTCATCTATGTTTATTTATTTATTTATTTTATACCTACAGCTTACTTCTTATTTTTACTTCTTCCCAAGGGACAGTTTTAATTATTTAGCCCAGAAAAACAAAAACAAAAACTTGTTGCATCGATTTGGTTCTCACCCGTAGTGCCCTTATAGCACAGGGTAGAACTCCCCCACAGGGTTTCCAAGAAGCAGCTGTTGGATTCGAATTCCAATCTTTTGGTTAGCAGCAAAGCTCTTAACCACTGCGCCACCAAGGCTTCTTTAACCAAGAAAGGCAGTATTTATTCTCAGACAGGCCAAGGCTGTGGTTTCAAGTCGGCCACAGACATTTCAGGACTGGGACACAATGCTGGGGACGGTCTTTTCAGAATGATTCTCCTTAGGTCCATCACCCAATCAGTAACCAGTTACTAGCTGCTGTCCTGTCGATTCCAACTCATGGCAACCCAATCGGTTAGGTACCTTACTATCAGCCAGCACATCCAGAATTTAACGAGATTGGTTCCTATCAAACAGCAAGGGCTTAATTTCTTCAACCTCAGTCTTTTTTTCCAAAACGTTGGTCTAAACATCTTCTCTGTAGAGCACAATCTAAATAGCCTTATTTCACAACCGCTTGTTATGAATTGGGAACTGATGGTTTGTTTAAATCTTACGCATTTGGTCCAGTTGTTTTACTAAAGTTACAACTTTTCGTTTTCATTAACCTTTAAGACTTATAAAAATGACAGTGATGGGTACAGTGTATCAGGAATTCTGTTCTCGAGGGCTGTTCACTTATTGCAGAAAGGGGACCTTTGGATGGCTGCCTGGGTGGTGTACACACTGTTGGTATTCTGGAAGCTGGGCAGTCTCCATGGGGTGTCATTGTTTAGCATGCAACCTTCCCCTGAACACCCCTCCTTTTAGTCTGGATCTCCGCCCCTGCCCTCTGCTGAGTCTGGTATCCCCTGATTCAGAGCTTCTTCCATTTCAGTCCCTGTCTCCATAACCGATGGTGTATCAGTTATCTAGTGCTGCTATAACAGAAATACCACCAGTGGATGGCTTCAACAAACAGAAGTTTATTCTCTCACTGTATAGTAAGCTAGAAGTCCAAATTCAGGGTGTCAGCTCCAGGAGAAGGCTTTCTGCCTCAGGTGGCTTTGGAGGAAGGTCCTTATCATCAGTCCTCCCTTGGTCTGGGAGCATATCAGCACAGGAAGCTCAGGTCCAAGGACACGCTCTTCTCCCAGCACTGCTTTCTTGGTGGTATGAGGTCCCCATCTCTGCTCATGTCTATGTTTTATATCTCAAAAGAGATTGGCTTAAGTAAGACACAACCCAGTCTTGTAGATTGAGTCCTGCTCATTAACATAACCGGTGCTAATGCCATCTCATCAACATCACAGAGACAGGATTTACAACACACAGGAAAATCACATCAGATGACAAAGTGGCGGACAATCACACAACACTGGGAATCATGGCCTAGTCAAGTTGACAGCTATTTTGGGCGGACACAGTTTAATCCATGACATGAGGAGTCTCTGAGTGGTGCAGATGGTTAACACACTGGACTACTAACCAAAAGATTAGAGGTTTGAGCCTACCCAGGAGCAACTCAGAAGAAAGCCCTGGAGATCTTCTTCCAAAAAAAAAAGCCATTGAAAACCCTGTGGAGTACAGCTCTGCTCTGACACACTTGGGCCACTGTGAGTCAGAATCGACTTGAGAGCAGCTGTTTTTTTTTTTCCTTCCTTTCCCATAGGGGAAGGGAGGGGCTGAGGCTGAGTGCTAGCAGGATGGGTGTGGGAGACAACCTGTAGAGGTGTCCACCTGGCTTGGCTACAGATTTTTAACACATTGCAAGGATTTCAGCCTGCTCCTCGCCCCGGTCTTCCACAGTTCCTGGTGTCTGTAAGGCAAATTGGTTCCTCTCTGGGCATATCTGTGGCCAATACTTGTACTTTTGGAATAATAAAAAAGGGGCAGATATAACTGCCATCGTGTTTCCCCTTTTCCCATTCTTTCTTTAAGGCAAACATGATATCTCGAGCTTCAGGTACCCACTTATGACCATGAACAAAGAAAAGTCAACCAGCCAAAAAATAGAGCCTAGCTTAAATGAGTAGCGGAAACAGTGCCTGCAACCACTTTCTTCTGGGCCTCTTGTGATTTGAGAAAAATAATTATTACCAGTTGCCAATGAGTTTATTCAGACTCATGGCCACTGCATGTGTGTCAGAGTAAAACTGCGTTCCATAGAGTGTACAATGGCTAATTTTTTGAAAGTAGATGACCAGGCCTTTCTTCCAAGGCACCTCTGGATGGACTCAAACCTCCAAATTTTCAGTTAGCAGTAGAGTGTTAATTGCACCACCCCGGAAACTCCATGAGAAAAATAAACTCTTACATATTTAATCCTTTGATTTTCATATATTTCATTACTTGCAGCTGAACACATCCTTAAATAGTACAGAAGTCTCTTTCACCAGGCATTGTACCTTTCTTCACTCTCCTGAGTCAGTTTCCACTCTCCTGTTTATTTTCTGGCTTCCAAAATAGTGCGAAAATCTTTCCTTTTATTTTTCCTCCACTTTTCTCTTCGTCCTTTTTTATACATGCAACATCGTTTTCATGGAAATTTTCAGGGAAGAGGAAATAAATGTGCAGTTAATCTAAGTATTTAACTGGAAGTCCTTTAATAACTTTCCTGCTTTTAGTATTCCTTACCTGGTCAACAATCTAGTATGAGAGATTTTTCTAAACGGAAAGTCTTGTCATGATACTCATCTGCTTAAATCTATTTGTTTTTTTGTTTGTTTTTGTGACATAGGATAATAGTGATTTGCCTCCAACAACTGAAGGTAATAGTTAAACTCCCCATGGAATGGATGTGATTAGCTATTTGTTCCAAGATTCTAATATATTCTAATTCTAATATTCTAATATAGTATATCCCTAGGAGGAAAAATGGTCCCATCATCCCACTATGCTCACCTGGGGAAAATTACAGCTACTAAAGCCACCATTGCTAATGGGCATATGTCTATCCATGGAAATCTTGCAGCTGGAAGAAGTAATTAAGAACGACTATTTAAAGGGATTAAGGTCCCTGGGTGGCGAAGTTTGCACTTGGCTACTAACCAAAGGGTCAGTGGTTCAAATACACCCAGCAGTGCTGTAGAAGAAAGGCCTAATCATACACTTCTTAAAATTCAGCCATTGAAAACTGTATGGAGCCATAGTCCTGCTCTGAAACGCGTGGGGTCACCATGAGTGGTAATTGACTGTTGGCAATGTTTTGTTTTTAAGGGATTTGTGCAAAAGGTGAAGGGATTAGGGTCAAATAGTGGTGAACAATGTAAGTGAAAGCCTGAAGGCAGGTATAAGCATGTCATTTATGCCTGACAAATAGCTGGACAAGAGTGAGGCTTCTTGTTAGGGAGAAGGGAGAGATAGTAGTTGTGACATCCGCTGTGATGTGTTGTCTGCAGACAGCCTTCAGCTAATCAGCCCCTTCAAGGACAATTAAACTTTTGTCTCTATCCACTTACCTGTTCTAGATATTTCACATTACTGATCACACAATATTTTTGTCCTTTGTGCCTGAGTTAGTTCCCTCAGCAGGCTTCCAAGGTTTATCCAGGTTGTAACATGCATACATACATACAAGTAGCTTTTGACAACATGTGCTCATTATCTTCTTAAATCCTCAGAAGCAACATTGTAAGGTATTATTATTTTTTCTGCTTTAAGGATGAAGAAGCAGAGTATCAGGATCATACAGCTTGTTAGAAACAAGGCCAAAATTCAATCTTGTTCTCCCAATTCTGATCTATAGGGAGTGGGCGGCTCTGAAAAAAGGAGAAACAAAACAGGACTGTGCTACATGCCAGAGAATTTGGTACCCAGAGCCTGATCCCTTCATCCTTTTATTCCTGTAACAAAGCTGCATTGTCTTCCTGGAAGTGTTCTTATTTAGATGTCAATGTGTTAACAAGTTTTGTGTCAATGCCAGAGGCACTCAAAACATTCAAAGAGCCAGTAGAATCTTAAAACGCTGACTGCCCTAATGAGGTCTCAGACTCTCTCTTTGGAAAGTAATGGAAGAAGCTGCCATAATTCTTTCCAAGCAATATGGCACCCAGGACCCAGAGATGCCAAGAGTCTCCTTAGCAACCACCCAAAATCGAGTTGCTAAAACATGAAATCCTGATCTCTATTCCTGCAGCAGATCACATGGGGTCAGGTACCCTTTATCTCTCCAGCAGAAACCACAAGTCACTGGGACTTTAATTGCATCCATAAGATTAGTAAACAAGAAAAAAAGAAGTAAACAAAGAAATGAGAGTCATTACTAATGAGCATGTAGAGAACATAAAACATTCAGCTAGCTTCTTTGAAGCAGGTACTTCTGTAAAAAGTGCTTCATAAGCCATTGCTTACAAACACACACAGTCTTCAGGAGTTCAGACACTGCCTTCTCTTTATCATTATTCCAAACTCACAAACCGAGCTTATCGTATGAATGTTTGCTTTGGGAGGACTTTTCAGTTACAGAGACATTTGATCATTATATGTTTGTCTCATTCTGTATTGCTTTTAACAATCTTGCCTCCCAAAAACCCGTGATACTGAGCAATCCCAGAGTCCAACTGGATATAAATCAATGTTATCTCTTTTCATTAAAACAGCCTTGCTAAGCCAGCAGGCAATGACTGGTCGAGTAACCAACTGCCGAGTCCTTGACAGCTGGGGCTCTAAATTATATTTTATGTTGTCTTTCTGAACTCTATCTCGTTTATTTATTTAACAAATGTTTATTGCCATGTTATAGATATTAATGTGTCAGACACTCTTTAGACTTAACAGTACCGATACACAGTGATATAACTAACTTTAAAAATTTTCCTTGCTGAATTTCCTCAACAAATAATCTGAACTACATTGTTCATCACATTTACAGAGATGTAACTGGCAGAAGCACACCCCATTTCTCATAGGCATAAGGAAGAATAATACTATTTGCAAGGGTCAATAAAAGAGCAATTTTATAAAATCAGCCAAATATTTTGTCTTACTAGTGATTTTTTTTCCCCTTCAGCCTTTAAAAAGTCATTTTGGAAATCTAATCTCTGAGGGAAAGGAAATGACATTTTAAAATAATAGCGTCAACCTTTCCTTTACCAGCTGCCGAATGAAGGAGCTGGACCAAAGGCAGGCAGCCTGAGGAGCCCAGGGCTACTGAGCAGGAAGAAAGGTTAGTCCTGGCGGTATTTTACTTCTCCCTTTTTTCTTTCTGACTTTTCGTTCCTTTTCTTCTCCTCCCTCATTTTTTTTTTTTTTCCTGCCTAAGGACTTATGCACAGAGCTTAAAAGATAAAAGGTTTTTAGCCCTGTGGCTGGTGGTAAATATCAGCAACTTTTGGCTGTATAATAAGAGATGAACCACTGCTATTTTTTCCAGAATGCCCCATGGGGCGTTGTTCGAGATATAACTTTGGAAGACACAATAGTCGATGCCTGACATGCTGTCAGATCGCACTGTTTCCAAAATACTGTGAAATTTCCAGTAATTGGTGAAGCAGTTTTGAAAGTCAAGTCCAAGAACCTCGGAATCCTTGTGGAGGTGATTTGTAGCAAGCTGTTTTTGTCAGCAGTGGCAGTGGGTATTTTAAATGAATGTGCACAAGCTCCCACACGCCATTTTCAGGTAAGCAGGCTTCTGATCTTGAGGGAGTTTTTTCCCCCATTTCCTCTGGCACCTGTCTTCTGAGGCAAAGTTGTATTATGCTTTAACCACTATCATGAGATGGTAGGAGAAGGGCCAGAGCAAAATAATAATAATAAATTCCAGAAATATAAAACTTTAAGAGCTGAATGAGAGCTTAAGAATGCTGATTTGCCTTGTTTGCTGCTCAATTCCCAGTACAATAAATATTCAGTACATATTTATTGAATGAATGAAGGTATGAATTAATAATTTCTCCACACCTACCCTCAAAAAAAAAATTTTGTTTGTTTGTTTGTTACCCTCAGCTCCATCTTACGGACGGGAAATTTGAAGTCCTCAGGATGAATGAACGGCTTACCTACCAACACACGGTAAGTGGGAGAGCCAGGATTCTAAACCAGGCTTCTGAAACTTTAATGTACACGAATCACCTGAGGATGCTGTTAATATGCTGATTCTGATTCTGTAGGTCTAGGGTGAGACCTTAAATTCTGTGTTTCCAACCAGGTGTGAGGTGGTGTGATATTGTTTGTCCAGGAACCACACTTTGAATGTTATGTTGTTGTTTCAGCTGCCATTAAGTCAGCTCCTGACTCATGGTGAACCCGTGCAAATGGGATCAGACTTTTGTGATCTATAGGGTTTTTACTGGCTAATTTTTTGGAAGCACATCGCCAGGCCTTTCTTTCCAGTCTGTCTTAGTGTGGAAGCTCGCTGAAACCTGTTCAGCAACATAGCAACATGCAGGCAAGCCTCCACTGAGAGACAGGTGGTGGCTGCGCTTGAAGTGCCTTGGCCAGGAATCAAATCTGGATATATTCTCCTGAAAAGTGAGGATTGCACCACTGCCCCTCACACCTTGAGTAGCAAGGTTCTAAACCATGCATTTCAAACAGTGTTTCAATCTTAAAATAGGCACAGCTGGATTTTCCTGTGGTAGCAGGTATTTTGTTTAATTCATTGGAGTAGTGATTTTTAAATTGGATTATGTTACAATTGCCTCTTGTTGCATTACAGATGAGCGTTTGGGGGGACCACATACTGAATGAACTGACTTATCTAGTTGCTAAGATACATGGTTAAGAGAAGTCTTAATCTGCTTTCATTTATGAATTGTCATTTCTTTCACATGCAAAAAGCTTTGGCTGATTCAGGTATGTCTACACAGATACTCCTGGAGGAGGCACACTTATTTCCCTTGATGCAATCCATTTGCCTCTTAAGTATTAAGAAGAGACTTTGAAGTATCAGAGGCAGAGGTTACTGCCAACACCTGTCCGCCTTCACATTGACAGTTGGAGCCTGTACCAGTCATCTATTGCTGCTTGCGTCTGCACTGTGAAGACTGGGACCTCAGCTGGAGAATTAAAAAATCTAGGAGGCTGCAATCATCCGAAGGCTTGACTGAGGCTAGAGGATCTGCCTCCACGTTGGCTCACTCACATGGCAGCCGACACTCACTTGGTGCTGGCCAGTTGGTTCTTCGGCATGGTTCCTCTTTACTCATGAACATCCCTACACAAGGATTTCTCCACAGTGTTGCTTGAGTGTCAATATGGTGGCTGGTTTCCCGCAGAACAAGTGAGCTGACAAGGCCAAACACAGGTTTTCCCCATTTTGCCTGAAGCTGCTGACAAGTCACACTGTCCAACACTGACCTTCCGACTTCCAGTTTGTGATGGTTTATTTTATATGTCAACTTGCCAAGGCTATGGTTCCCAGTGGTTTGGCCAAACTCTAGACCAGTTGTCATTCCATAATGTAGCCTATTGTAATATAATGCAATATAACGTAACGTAATGAAATCACTTTCCATGATGTAACCTAATGCAATATGATCAATCAGCACCTTGAAAGGGGAGTCCCCTAGGGTATGGTCTGCCGCCAAACCATAAATAGGTATTTTAGTAGAACTTGCTTTCTCTTTCCACTCTGTACTCTCCTTGTCACTTTACCTATGGTTTTGGGTCACAAGCCTGCAGAAGTCTCCAGCTTGCTGCCTAACCTAAGGATTTTAAACTTGCCAGCCCCTACTATCCCAGGAGTCAATTCCTTGAGGAAAACTCTTTATGTATACGTGTGTGTGTGTGCTTATACTTATATTAGTGTGTATGTATATGTGTATGTCTCACTGGTTCTAGTCCTCTAGAGAACCCAAAGACACCATTCATTGTCTCATGATTGATTAGCTAAGATTAGAACTATTTGTTTCCCTGAAACTAACCACGGAGAAAAGTGTTTTCTGTTCAGATAACTGACTGAGACTTCCCCTGCTTGCAAAACAACCAGCTCCAACTGTAAGTAACCCCATCTACAACTATAAATTTACCCCTGCCTATAAAAGTCTTGGAAACCCTGGTGGCATAGTGGTCAGGAACTACAACTGCTAACCAAAAGGTCAGCAGTTCGAATCTACCAGGTGCTCCTTGGAAACTCTATGGGGCAGTTCTGCTCTGTCCTGTAGGGTCGCTATGAGTCGGAATCGACTCGACAGCAATGGTTTTTTTAAAGTCTTGGGCCAAACCACCCTGCTGAGATACTCTGACCTTGAAATCTGGGGTGTTCTCATTATTGCAATTGCCTGAATAAAATCATCTCCTTATGAGACAGACAGACGGAGACAGAGAGACAGGTGGAAAGCTATCCATGTTGTGACCTAGCCTTGGAATCATATAAGATCACTTTTACAAAAAATCTGATTCATTTGAAGCAAGTTACCAAGTCTGGCCCATATTCAGGGGGAAAGGAACTAGACTTCACATTTTTAAGAGAAGAGTATCAAAGAATTTGGGTATATTTTTATTTATTTATTTATTGTATTTTAGATGAAGTTTTACAGAGCAAACTGGTTTCTCATTAAACAATCAACACACATATTGTTTTGTGACATTGGTTGCCAACCCCACTACATATCAGCACTCTCCCCTTTTCCACCATGGGTTCCCCATTACCAGCTTTCCTGTCTCCTCCTGCCTTCTCGGCCTTGCTCCTGGACTGGTATTCCCGTTTAGTCTCATATTGTTCCATAAGCCTGTCTAATCTTTGACTGAAGGGTGAACCTCAGGAGTGACTTCATTACTGAGCTGAAAGGGTTTCCAGGGAGCCGTACTCTCAGGGTTTCTCCAGTCTCTGTCAGACCAGTAAGTGTGGCCTTTTTTTTTAGTGAGTTAGAATTTTGTTCTACATTTTTCTCCAGCTCTGTCCAGGGCCTTTTATTGTGATACCTTTCAGAGCAGTCAGTGATGGTAGCCAGGCACCATGTAGTTGTGATGGACTCAGTCTGGTAGAGGTTGTGGTACTTGTGGTCTATGAGTCCTTTGGACTAATCTTTCCCTTGTGTCTTTGATTTTTTTCATTCTCCATTGCTCCAGATGGGGTGAGACCAGTGGAGTATCTTAGATGGCCGCTCACAAGCTTTTAAGACCCCAGATGCTACTCACCAAAGTAGAATGTACAGCATTTTCT
This sequence comes from Loxodonta africana, assembly GCF_030014295.1. Classification (NCBI taxonomy): domain Eukaryota; kingdom Metazoa; phylum Chordata; class Mammalia; order Proboscidea; family Elephantidae; genus Loxodonta; species Loxodonta africana. Next base: position 64,534,356 of record NC_087358.1, read on the forward strand.
TTATAAAGTATGTTATGCCAATTGAGCTAGATGTTCCTGAGAAATTTTGGGCATATTTTTAAAACCATGACAGAGTTACAACCAGTGAAAGAAGTGGATATTGACCAGGAAGATAGGCAGCAACTCACGTCCAACAGTAGCTTGTTCTGGCATTCTCTCAACATAAATATTATAGTTTCTATTTTACTTGTTTGGTGGAATTTAAATAATACAGAGTTCATTTAAATTCAAATAGTACAATAGCAGGTGCATCAAGTTTTCTTTAGCCTGCCTTCTTACACAAGAGGATGTTGGTTAAATCTGTCTATGGAGAGGAATTTTTTTTATGAAGACTTTGAACCCGTGTGTTCCGGTTTGAACCCCTGCTGAGAATTTGCATTTCTAACAAGTTCCCAGGAAGTTATACATAAACATCACCTGGGGATCTTATTAAACTATAGACTCTGATCCAGTACATCTGGGGTGGAAATGCAAATTCTCAGCAGGGTTTTAAACTGCAATGAACCAGTTCAGAGCCCTGATTTTTTTCATAACATATAAGGGTGCTATGAGTCAGAATTGACTCAACGGCAACGGGTTTGATTTTTGGTTTGATTTTTCCCTCTACCACCTGCCAACCCTACCATCACAACCCTCACAGAAAACCAGGGTTGTTAGATACACTTTGGAAAATGACCAGTGACCCAAGCTTTATGCTGAACAAAAAAATCAGACATGCTTTAGTCACTGAGAGAAGAGTCTAGACGAAAGACTCATAGAGTTAACCAAGATAATGAATAAGGTAAGTCTAAAGATTCACAGTAATTATTTCATTTAGAAGTTGTCAAGAAAAGAGAAACAAATCTATTAAAATCAAATTTGCATTGAAGTTAAGTACAAAATGTTCAGTTATAACTCTTGTAAGACTAATGGTCAATTCTTCAACTGCGATCTTAGTGGTCACTGAGTCCTTGATTTACAAACAGAATGCTTGACTCCAGGGAAAGCAATTAACACCCTTTTCACAACATAGCATTCAATGCTCAGGGTTTCTGAAAGCTGGAAGGAATTTTAAAAGAACCAATGTAATAAAGTCAATTTTAAAATGTGATTTACATAATCCTCTTTGGAGTCAGGAAATAGGCAAATTCTGATTATCTTATTAATGAGGGGTGCATAGGAACAAAAAAATATAAAATGATAAGCAACTGCCAAGGGCTTTTTCACCTACTGTTGCTGAGTCTGAGCTGTGAAGCCAGAAAAATAAACAGCAATGGACCAGAAATGTCACTAACTGCTATCTCTGCTCAGGTGTCTTTCCATTTTGATCAGTTATGTCTTCCCAAGTATAGGTTGAGTTGAATGGTCCTGAGATATTACAGAGATGTGTCCTCAAGAAGATGTGTCCACTAGTTACAGAGCAACGACTCGTAACCTAGTCCGGTTTATTTCCACTTGGTGGTCACCCAGTGAGGTGCTATGTCTACAGAGCAGAATATATGTACAAACTGAGAAGTCACCTGGAACTTGAGTCTCTTAGTTTTAGCAATTCCAGAAAAGAGACAGTCCCTTTCTTTCTGGATGCCTGACAGCTGCAAAAATTTGTTACATCAGGAATACAAACAAGTAGCCAATTGGCCAATTGCAAATTATTTGGGCCATGGAGACTCTTCTTGATTTGTGATAGAAGAATGTTGTGGGGGAAAATAAAACAAACAAAAAGACTATGACTTTGGGGTTGAAGGATAAAGTAGACGTAGCCTGGGAATCAGAATCTTGCAGGTGGATTGAGAATCAGCCTCCTTTGGGTGCTCTTTCAGTGCTCAGGGGGCGTTTTTTAATTCAAGTACAGACTGGCCAGCAACACAACCTTCACAAGTATGAAAACCTCACACCACCTTCACTCAGTCCTGTGCCAGAATCAAGTTTTTATCTTATATCTCTTGGGAATGATAATGGAATGATAGAGATAGAATTTGAATATAAAATTTTTGCAATCCCTAATGTATTTTTTTTTTAATGTATTACCAGAGGCCTGGTAGCACAGTGGTTCAGGGTTCAGGCTGCTAACCAAAAGGTTGACAGTTCAAATCCACTAGTCGCTCCTTGGAAACTATATGGGGCAGTTCTACTCTGTCCTATGGGGTCACTATAGGATCGCTAGGAGTCCAAATCGACTCGACGGCAGTGGGCTTGGTTTCTTTGGCTTTAATGAATTACTAAGGAGCCCTGATGGCGCAGTGGATAAGCCCTGGGCTGCTAACTGAAAGGTCACATCCCTGGTCCAATGTAAAGGGAGTTTCCCTAGGGTGTGGCCTGCACCACTTTTATCTCTCAAGAGATAAAAAGGAAAGGAAAGCAAGCAGAGAATTGGGGACCTCATACCACCAAGAAAGCAGTGCCAGGAGCAGAGCCTGTGCTTTGGACCCGGGACACCTGCACAGAGAAGCTCCCAGTCCAGGGAAAGACTGATGAGAAGGCAGACAGAGAGAGAAAGCCTTCCCATGGAGCTGACACCCTGAATTTGGACTTCTAGCCTACTCTTTACTGTGAAGAGATAAATTTCTCTTTGTTAAAGCCATCCACTTGTGGTATTTCTGTTACAACAGCACTAGATGACTATGACAGCTGCCAACATCACAAAAGGAAAGAAAACCAGATATTATACACCTCATGCTGGAAGTACACAAGACCGTATATGAAGTAAATAGTCTTTCCCTCTACCAAAATCAAACCTGAGTCTGATCATGCCTCAAGATCTAACTACCAGTTTGTAGAAAATACAAGAAAAGAATGGCACCCTGGGTATGCAATCAGCAAATTCCAGAAGGTAGAAAAACTGTACAGGGCAACTAACCTAGCTTCTCTCATATTAATAGAGAGATACATAGCAACCAATCACAATGTATGGATCTATTTGGACCCCAATTCAAACAGACTGTTATATTTATTTTGACGTCTGACCAAAGTGATGTATAATCCATTTCCCTTTTCCCTTTCCCACTTGGTTGGAAAATGTAGATGATGTGGTCCTCCACACAAACAAGGACTATAGCGTAGGCATAATGAAATGAAAAGATGGAAGGACCCTAGGCCACCAAGAACATCATGGAGCATAGCCCCTGTGTCAGTTCAATTATTTACACGAGAGAGAAACAAAAAGTGTGTTGACAAAGTTATGACAAGATCTTTACTTGAAGAAAGGATCTTTCAACTGAACTTCTCTCAGCTCTACCCATTGATGGGAGGAGGCACCCCCTTGCTCTAGCTAATATTTTCACCTAACCGTGGATGCAAAACTATTTGTGTTTTTGAGTGTATGTTTGTGTTTTTATGTAGCAAGTCAGATTCATTGAAATGTAAGCCCCTAGCTTTTGCTCCTAGCACGAATGTGGACATAATTCCTCATTGGTATTCAGCATGCATGCCTTCTCTGGCTTTGAAATCTGAACACTAGTGAGGATCCATCTGTTTAATATGATATTTTAGGACTTACTGTTATTTGTGATTTTTATCTGGTCACTTTGATCAAGTATTCCAGTGCTGTTTCCTAACTATAATTTTATTTAATATATAAAATATGGTATAACCGTTTTGGCAAATTATATATGAAAACAATCAAATTACATTACAGCAAAGACAAATTAAATTTTTCCATGCTTTATTTAGCCCTTTATTCCTACAGTAATCCCTGATGAGTAATTAAACTGACTGACTGCCAATGAAGGCTTCTTGTAGGCCACAGCAGCCATATGTTACATCAGACATAAGGCACTTTACAGAAGGAATTCAAGCGAATCCTGTTAACTGTGAGGTAAAATGCATGCAAAGTCTTGTCCGATCGCCCAAAAGGAGCAATGTTGTGTGTGTGTATTTTGTTTGCTTGTACTGAGTTACTACTTGGTTGTCGTTGGTGGTGGTTGCTGTTGATTTGGCGACCACATGTGTGCAGAATAGCACTGCTCCATAGGGTTTTCAAGGATATGACCTTTTGGAAGCAGTCAGGGCTTTCTTCCAAGGTGCCCCTGGGTGGGTTTGAACCTCCAATCTTTTGGTTCATAGTCCAGTGCTTAACCATTTGTCCCACCAGGGAGTCCTTATCACTTGGTAGATGGTCTTATTTTGCTACACAGCAAAGAACCACAAAACCTCATTAATTCTGCCTCCTAAATACATCTATGTTTCCAATCCACCTCCACTGCTACCCTCCTAATCCAAGCCACTATCTTCTCTCACCTGGATTAATGCAATGGTTTCCATTCTGGAACTCCTCTCATGCATTTTTTCTTTTCACAGCAGCTAGAAGGATCTTTATAAAATGTAAATATGACATTTTTAGTTATTGTGTATTAGGTGAAAGTTTACAGCACAGATTAGTTTTTCATTCAAAAGTTTTATACACATATTGTTTTGTAACATTAGTTGCAGTCCCTGCAATTGTCAGCGCTCTCCTTTTCCTTTCCACTCTGGGTCCTCAGTGTCCATTCATCCAGTTTTCCTGTCCCTTCTTGCCTTCTCATCTTTGTTTTTGGGCAGCTGTCGCACATTTGGTCTCATATGCTTCGCTCGAACTAAGAAGCACGTTCTTCAAGTGTGTTACTGTTTGTTTTATAGGTCTGCCTAATCTTCAGCTGAAAAGCGGACTTTGGGGGTGGCTTCAGTTCTGAGTTATAAGGGTGTCTGGGGGCTGTAGTCTCAGGAATTCCTACAGAAACTGTCAGATCAATAAGTCTGGTCTTTTGTGTGTGTGTGTGTGAATTTGAATTTTGTTCTACATTTTCCTCCCACTCTTCCCAGGACCCTCTATTGTGATCCCTGTCAGAGCAGTTGGTGCCGGTAGCCAAGTACCACCCAGTTTTTCTGGGCTCAGGCTGGTGGAAGCTGTGTTCCATTAGTTCTTTGGACTAAAACTTTCCTTGTGCCTTTGGTTTTCTTCATTCTCCTTTGTTCAGAACATGCTGAGGCCAACAGATGTATCTTAAATGGCCACTCGCAAGCTTTTAGGACGGCAGACACTACTCACCAAAGTAGGATGTAGTAGAACATTCTCTTTATGAACTATGCTATGAAAAACTGGTCTAGATGTCCGCCCAAGACCATGACCCCCAGCCCTCAGCCCCAGTAATTCAGTCCCTCAAGGTATTTGGATGTGTCTAGGCAGCTTTTATGATTTTGCCTTGGTCAAGTTGTGCTGACTTTGCCTATCAAAATATATTCAAAAAAAAAAAAAGAGGAGAGGCTGGCTCCATAAAGTAACCAAAATAAAACACCAGATGACTTTCTACTGGAAGAAAAGGCACTGGAATACCTGATAGGGAATTCAGAGCTCTAATATTCATAGTTCTCCAATAGATGAAAGAATTGCAGACAAGGATAAGGAAAAAATAGACAAAATCATGGAAAATAGAGACAAAATCACGGAAAAGACAGACAAAACAATGGAAGAATTCAGGAAAATAACACATGAACAAAATGTCAAAATAAATAAATGACTAGAAATCATACAAAAGCAGCATTTAGAAATCCAAAAGATACAACAAGATTTCAGAAACGGACACTGCAAAAGAAGGCTTTAGGAGCAAATTTGACAGGACAGTGAAACTGAAGACAAATCCTTGGATACCACATTGTTTGAGGAAAAATAAGAGAAAAGGATGGAGAAACCCTGAGAACAATATGGGATGAAAGCAAAAGCAAAAAATTTCCATGTGATTGGAGTTCCAGAACAAGGGGAGAAAATAGAAAACACTGAGAGGATCATTTAAGATTTGCTGACAGAAACTTCCCTAATATCACGAAAGGCAAAAAGTCAATCATACAAGAAGCTCAACACATCCCATGTAGGATAGAACCCAAAAGAAAAACACCAAGTCATATCATAATCACACTCACTAAAACCAAAGACAAAGAAAGAATCCTGAGAGCAGCTCAAGAAAAACAAAGTCACATACAAGGGGAAACAATAAGACTAAGCTCTGATTATTTGGCAGAAACCATGCAGGCAAGAAGGCAATGAGATGACATATATAAAATCTTGAAAGAAAAAAACTGCCAACCAAGAATAATATATCCTGCAAAACTCTTGCTCAAATATGATGCTGAAATTAGAACATTTCCCAGACAAACAGAAATTAAGGGAATACGTGAAAACCAAACCATACGTACAAGAATTATTAAAGGAAGTTCTTCAGTTAGAGAACCAACAACATCAGACAACAACCTGAATCTAGGACATAAGACAGCATCAGCCAGATACCAACCTAGGTAATAAACTCTCAAGGATAAAACAAAACTAAAATACTTACGACAGGGAACCAGGGACGTCAATCTGTAAATGAATGACAACAACGTCAGAACAGTGAAAGAAGGAATAAACAGTGTAGGTCTAAACCCATTGCCTTTGAGTCAATTCCAATTTATCATGACCCTATATGACAGAGGTCAGAACTGCCCCATAGGGTTTCCAAGGAGCACCTGGTGGATTTGAACTGCTGACCTTTTGGTTAGCAGCCAAACTCTCAACCACTATAACACCAGGGTTTCCAGTGTAGGTCTAGAACTTTCAAATGGAGAAGAAGTCAAGGTGTTATCAAGTAATAAAAGATTGGTTTAAACTTAGGAAGATAGGGGTAAATTTCCAGGTAACCAAAAAGAAATTTAACAAACCTACTCATCAAAATAAAAATAAAGAAGGAAAACGTAAAGTCTCAGTAAATGCAAAAATCTGCAAAAATGAAACAAACAAACAAACAAACAAAATCCACACACACAAAAAAAGGAATTCAGCACAGAACAGTAAGGGGACCAAAGAAAATGTCAGCAGTCCCCCACCAAAACAAAAGCACTACAAAATGACATCAATAAACTCACACCTATCAATAATCAGACTAAATGTAAATGGCTTAAATGCACCCGTAAAGAGACAGAGTGACAGAATGGATAAAAAACAAGACCTATCAATATGCTGTCTACAAGAGACACACCTTAGAAACAATGGCATAAATTTATTAAAAAAATCAAAGGATGTAAAAAAATGTATCAAGCAAACAGCTACCAAAAAAGAGCAGGAGTGGCAATACCAATTTCAGATAAAACAGACTTTGTAATGGATTGAATCGTGTCCCCCCAAAATATACGTCAACTTGGTTAAGCCATGTGTGGTTATCCTCCATTTTGTGATTTTCCTATGTGTTATAAATCATAATCTCCACCTGTGGTTAAAAAGGATTAGGGTGGGATGTTATGCTCTTGCTCAGATCACATCCCTGATCCCGTGTAAAGGGAGTTTTCTTGGGGTGTGGCCTGTACCACCTTTTATCTTACAAGAGATAAAAGGACAGGGAAGCAAGCAGAGAGCAGGAGACCTCATATCACCAAGAAAGAAGCACTGGGAGCAGAGCATGTTCTTTGGACCAGAGGTTCCTGCGCTGAGATGCTCCCAGACCAATGGAAGGTTGATGACAAGGATTTTCCTTCAAAGCTAGCAGAGAGAAAAAGGCTTCCCCTGGAGCTGATGCCCTGAATTTGTACTTCTACCCTACTAGGCTGTGAGAAAATAAATTTCTCTTTGTTAAAGCCATCCACTTGTGGTATTTCTGTTATAGCAGTACTACATGACTACACTTTAAAACAAAGTCCAACATAAAAGACAAAGGAAGGCATTATATAATGATTACGGGGACAATCCACCACAAAGAAATACCATAACAAATATCAATGCACCCAGTAACAAGGCTCCAAAATACATAAAACAAACTCTAACACACTGAAAAGAGAAATTCATAGTTCCACAATAATAGTAGGAGACTTTAACACATCATTCTCAGTAAAGGACAGAACAGTTATAAAGAAACTCAACAAAGATACGAAGATCTGAAGACCACAATCAACCAACTTGACCTCATAGATATATACAGAACACTCCACTCAATAGCAGCAAAGTACACATTCTTTTCCAATGCACATGGAAGATTCTCCAGAATAGACCACACCTTAGGCCACAAAGCAACTCTCAAAAAATTAAAAAATTGAGATAATACAAAATATCTTCTCTGGTCACGACACTATCAAAGTAGAAATTAAAAAAAGAAAGAGCAAGGCAGAAAAATCAAACACATGGAAACTGAATAACACCTTGCTTAAAAACCACTGGGTAACAAAAGAAATCAAAAATGGAATAAAAAAATTCCTAGAATCAAATGAGAATGAAAACACATCATACCAAAATCTTGGGGACACAACAAAGGCAGTGCTCAGAGGTCAATGTATAGCAATAGATGCACACATCAAAAAAGAAGAAAGGGACAAAATCAAAACATTAGCTGTACAACCTGAACAAATAAGAAGAGAATGGCAAAAGAAGCCCACAGCCACCAGAAGAAAGGAAATAATAAAGATCAGAGCGGAAATCAATGAAACAGAGAATAGAAAACAATAGAAAGAATTGACAAAACCAAAAGCTGGTTCTTTGAAAGGATCAACAAAATGAACCCATTGGCCAAACTGACAAAAGAAAAGCAAGAGAGGATGCAAATAACTCAAGTGAGAAAGGGGATGGGGGACATTACAAAAGACCCAACTGAAATAAAAAGGATCGTAACAGAGTACTGTGGAAAACTATGCTCCAACAAATTTGGAAACCTAGAGGAAACGGGCAAATTTCTAAAAACACACTATCTACCCAAACTAACACAAACCAAAGGTGAAAATATGAACAGGCTCGTAACAAGAAGACATTGAAAATGCAATTAAAAAAAAAATTTCCAACAAAAAAACAGCCCTGGCCCAGAATGGCTTCACTGGAGAATTCTACCAAACATTCAGAGAAGAGCTTACACCAGCACTAATCAAACTATTTGAGAACATAGAAATGGAAGGGATGCTTCTGAATGCATTCTATGAAGCCTGCATAACCCTGATAACAAAATCAGGCAAAGATACCACAGAAAAGAAAATTACAGACCAGTATCTCTCATGAATATAGATGCAAAAATTCTCAACAAAATTCTAGCCAATAGAATACAGCATAATATATAAAAAAAAAATACACCACGACCAAGTGGGATTCATACCAGGTATGCAAGGATGGTCCAACACTGGAAAATCAACCTAATCTACCACATAAAGAAAAGAATCACATGATCATATCAGTTGATACAGAAAAAGCATTCAGCAATGTCCAGCACCCATTACTGATAAAAACTCTCAATAAAATAGGAATAGAAGGGAAATTCCTTAACATAATAAAGGGCATCTATATAAAACCAACAGCCAACATCAATCTTAATGGAGAGAGGCTGAAAACATTCCCCTTGAGAACAGGAACAAGACAAAGATGCCCTTTATCACCACTCCTATTTAACATTGTGTTGGAAGTCCTGGCTAGAGCAATAAGGCAAGAAAAAGAAATAAAGCTCATCCAGATTGGTAAGGAAGAAGTTAAATTGTCCCTTTTTGCAGATGACATGACACTATACATAGAAAACCCAAAACATTCGTGAAAAAACTGCTGGAACTAATAGAAAGATTCAGCAGAGTAGCAGGGATAAGATAAACATGCAAAAACCAGTTAGATTCCTATACACCAATAAAGAGAATAATGAAAAAGGAATCAGGAAAACAATACCATTTAAAATAGCCCCTAAAAAAATAAAATACTAAGAAACAAATATAACCAGGGATGTAAAAGACATATACATAGAAAACTACAAAACAGCAATGCAAAAAACAAACAAAGAGATCTACATAAATGGAAAAACATACCATGCAATGGATAGGTAGACTTAATGTTGTCAAAATGTCAATTTTACCCAAAGCAATCTACAAATACACGATCCAAATACCAACAGCATTCTTTAATGAGATGCAAAAACTAATCATTAACTTTATATGGGAAGTGAAGAGGCCCCAGATAAGTAAAGCACTACTAAAGAAGAATAAAGTAGGATGACTTGTACTACGAGACCTCAGAAGCTCCTATACAGCTACAGTAATCAAAACAGTCTGGTAGTGGTACAATGACAGATACATTGACCAATAGAACAGAATTGACAACACAGATGTAAATCCATCCACCTATGATCACCTGATCTTCAACAAATGCCAAACGTCCATTAAATGGGGGAAAAGAAGATCTTTTTAACAAATGGTGCTAGCAAAACTGGATATCTACCTGCAAAAAAATGAAACAAGACCCATACCTCACACCATACACAAACTCAAAATGGATAAAAGACCTAAATATAAAGCCTAAAACTATAGATATCATAGAAGAAAAAATAGGGTCAACACTAGAGGCCCTAATACACGGGCATTAACCAAAAAAAACAAGTGCCATTGAGTTGATTCCGACCCCGTAGAATTTCCAAGGAGCGCCTGGCGGATTTGAACTGCCGACCTTTTGGTTAGCAGCCATAGCATTTAACCACTACGCCACCAGGGTTTCCATACATGGCATTAACAGGATATAAACCATAATTAACAATACGCAAACATCAGAAGTTAAGCTAGATATCTGGGATCTTCTAAAATTAAACATTTATGCTCATCAAAAGACTTCACCAAAAGAGTAAAAAAGAGAACTTACAGACTGGGGAAAAAATTTTGGCTGTGACAAATCTGACAAAGGTCTAATCTCTAAAATCTACAGAAAAATCCAACACCTCTACAACAAAAAGACAAATATAATCCAATTAAAAAATAGGCGAAGGATATGAACAGACACTTGACCAAAGAAGACGTTCAAGCAGCCAACAGACACATGAGGAAATGCTCCTAATCAATAGCCATCAGAGAAACGCAAATCAAAAGCACAATGAGCTACCATCTCAACCCAACATTACTGACATCAATTAAAAAAAAAAACAAACAGAAAATAACAAATGTTGGAGAGGCTGCATAGAGACTGGAACTCTTAGGCACTGCTGGTGGGAATGCAAGATGGTAAAACCATTAGGAAAAAAGTATAGTGCTTCCTTAAAAAGCTAGAAATAGAAATGCCATATGATCCAGCAATCTCACTCATAGGAATATATCCCAGAGAAATAAGAGATGTCGCACAAATAGACATAAGCACACCCATGTTCATTGGAGCATTGTTCACAATAGCAAAAAGAAGGAAACAACCTAGGTGCCCATCAACAGATGAATGGATGAACAAGCTATGGTACATACACATGATGGAATACTACGTAACAATAAAGAACAATGATGAATCTGTGAAACATCTCACGACGTGGATGAATCTGGAGGGCATTATGCTGAGTGAAATAAGTCAGTCACAAAAGGAGAAATCTCGTATGAGACCACTACTATAAAAATTCATGAAAAGATTTACACACAAATGGAAACATTCTTTGATGGTTATGGTGGGGGGGGGCGTGGAAGGGAAAAAACTAAACAGAAAATAAATAAGTTTTAACTTGGGTGAAAGGTAAGACAGTACACAATACGGGGGAAGGCAGCACAACTTGTCAAAGCAAGGTCACGGAAGCTCCACAGACACATCCAAACTCCCTGAGGGACCAAATTACTGGGCTGAGGGCTGCAAACACCACGGTCTCGAGGGACATCCAGCTCAGTTGGCATAACATAGTTTCTAAAGAAAATATTCTACTTTCTGTTTTAGTGAGTAGCGTCTGGGGTCTTAAAAGCTTGTAAGCAGCCTCTGGTCTCGCCCCATCCGGAGCAAGGGAGAATGAAGAAAATCAGACACAAGGGAAAGATTAGTCCAAAGGACTAATGGACCACAGCTACCACAGCCTCCACCAGACTGAGTTCATCACAACTAGATGGTGCCCACCTACCACCACTGACCACTCTGACAGGGATCACAATAGAGGGTCCCGGAGAGAGCTGGAGAAAAATGTAGAACAAAATTCTAACTCACAAAAAAAGGCCAGACTTACTGGTCTGACAGAGATGGAGAAACCCCAAGAACATGGCTCCCGGACACCATTATAGCTCAATACTGAAGTCACTCCTGAGGTTCACTCTTCAGCCAAAGATTAGACTGACCCATAAAACAAAATGAGACTAAATGGGCACACCAGCCCAGGGCAAGGACAAGAAGGCAGGAGGGAACAGGAAAACTGGTAATAGGGAACCTAAGGTCGAGAAGGGAGAGTGTTGATATGTCATGGTGTTGGCAACCAATGTCACAAAACAATACGCGTATTTTTTAACGAGAAGCTAGTTTGCTCTGTGTCATGGATTGAATTATGTCCCCCCTAAAACGTGTGCATTAATTTGGCTGGGTCATGATTCCCGGTATTGTGTGATTTTCCTATATGTTGTAAATTCTGCCTCTGTGATGTTAATGAGGGAGGATGGGCTGGAGATGTGTTAGTGAAAACCAAAAACCAAACAAAATCCATTGGTGTTGAAGAAACCAGTTGCTGTTGAATCGATCCAACTCATAGTGACTCTGTAGTACAGGGTAGAACTGCTCCATAGAGTTTGCAAGGACTGCCTGGTGGATTCGAACTGCCCACCTTTTGGTTAGCAGCTGAAGTACTTAACCAGTACGCCACCAGGGTTTGAGGCAGGACTCAGTATACAAGATTGGATTGTGTCTTGAGGCAATATCTTGAGATATAAAAGAGACAAGTGAGCAGAGAGACAGGGGACCTCATACCACCAAGAAAGCAGTGCTGGGAGCAGAGTGCATCATTTGGACCCAGGGTCCCGGCCCAGAGAAACTCCTAGTCTGGGGGAAGATTGATGAGAAAGCTAACTGAGAGAGAAAGCCTTCCCCTGGAACAGACACCCTGAATTTGGACATTTGGCCTACTTTTCTGTGAGGAAATCAATTTCTCTTTGGTAAAGCCATCCACTTGTGGTCTTTCTGTTATAGCAGCACAAGATGACCAAGAAAACAAAACAAAACAAAAAACCTAGTGCTGTCGTGTCGATTCCAACTCATAGCGACCCTACAGGACGGAGAACTAAGACACTCTGTAAACCTACATCTAAAGTAAAATTAAAAAAAAAAAGATCAAACCTTAGAAACCATATAGGGCAGTTCTACTCTGTCCTATAGGGTCGCTGTGAGTCAGAATCAACTTGAAGGCAACAGGTTTAGTTCTGGTTTTGGTTAGAATGGCTATGATCTAAAAAATGGAAAACAACAGATGTTGGTGCGGTTGTGGAGAACTTGGGACCCTCATCCACTGCTGGTAGGAATGCAAAATGGTGAAGCTGCTGTGGAAAACACTTTGGTGATTCCTCAAAAAGTTAAACAGAATTACCATGTGACCTAGTAATCCCAATTCTAAGTATATACTCAAAAGACTTGAATGCAGGAACACAAACAGGTATTTGTACATTGCAGCACTATTTACAATAGCCAAAGGGTGGAAACAACCTAAATGTCCATCAACACATGAATGGATGAGCAAAACATGGTACATACATACAATGTGATATTACTCAGCCATAAAGAGAAATGAAGTCCTGATACATGCTATAATATGGATGGACCTTGAAAACTTTATGTTGAGTGAAATAACTCAGTCACGAAAGAACAAATATTGTATGATCCTAGTTATGTGAAATATATACAGAGACCAATGCTTAGTAGTGGTTACCGGAGGTGGGAGGGGGAAACGGGGAGTCAGTGCTTAGGAGGCACTGAGTTTCTGTTAATGGTGGTGGAATAATTTGGAAAAGGATAGACTTAATGATCTGACTGAGACTAGAGGGACTCCGGGGGTCATGGTCCCCATACCCTCTGTCAGCCCAAGACAGGAACCATTCCCAAAGCCAATTCTTCAGACAGGGACTGGACTGGAGTATAAGACAGAAAATGATACTGGTGAGGCGTGAGCTTCTTGACTCAAGTAGACACGTGAGACTATGTGGGCAGCTCCTGTCTGGAGGCAAGATGAGAAGGCAGAGGGGGACAGAACTTGGGTGAGTGGACACGGGGGATACAGGGTGGAGAGGAGGAGTGTGCTGTCTCATTAGGGGGAGAGCAGCCAGGAGTACACAGCAGATGTATAAGTTTTTGTAGGAGAGACTGACTTGATTTGTAAACTTTCACTTGAAGCACAACAACAAAAAAAAATTTTTTTTTAGGGGTGTGCCAAAAATGCAGATGCTTGAACTTCTATCCAGACAAACCACAGGTATAGGGTTTAGGATTTACAACACATATTTTTGGGGGGACACAATTCAATCCATGTCATGCAATTACCAAAGAGCTTGCACATCTTAGTCTTACATTTTTTTGGTTTGTTTCATAGGTAATTTTTGAATGAAAATCTTTATATTAGTAATATCCAATGAGTGGTAAGTCTGGCTTATTAAGAACTTTGCAGTGGTGACATTTGCCTACATGAACTCCCTTGGGGGTAATATGTCTCCACGCTAGAATGTTCCTGAGTGAGTGTGCAGAAAATCTCTTTCCTAGCACCAGGCCGCTATCCCATGTGCAGCTAGTCAAGGCCACATCTGAAAGTGGACTTAGCTACCTGTTGACGTTTTTCTAATTCCCTCAACTCACTCTGCAATATCTCTTCTAATGGCTTTGCTGCTTATACTTTAATGGCTACATGCTAGAATTGTGGACATGGAAGAATTCCAACTGTAAGGCAATTGACAAGAAGAAAAATCTCTGGCAAACTTTCTCTCAGGCCTCAGACCTTGAGGCTGACCCAGTTTTAATAAACTCTGTCCATGTGGGATTAGAACAATGATTCTCAGATTTTGGTGTGCCTAAGAAATACCCAGGGAGCTTGCTACGAGGTCAATTTCCAGACACACCTCACATGATTGTGGGGGCTGGAAAGCCCAAAATCCATTGGTCAGGCAAGCTGGAGACTTCTGCTGGCTTGCACCCCAAGCGCCATAGTTCGTGTGACAGAATCAGTCCTGAGTGGAGAGAGGGAGTGAATTCTTTCAAAGTATCTATTTATAGTCTGGAGGCAGATCACACCCTGAGGAAACTCCCTTTTCAACTGATGGACTGATTACATCACATTAGATTATACTGTGGAGAGTGATTACATCGCATTGCATTAGATTTCATTATGGAACAGCAACTAGTCTGGTGTTTGGCCACAGGAACCATTAGCCTAGCCAAGATGACACGTAACATTAACGATCACAGCTGGTCTAAGCACTATTAGAGTCCTTGGAAGAATTTCAGCCAGCAGTGAGTTCTTGGATCCTCCCTCCTAGGTTTATGTTTGTGTGTTAAAAGACTTGATACTTAATCAAGTAACTGGGGGAGTAAAGAATTCTGGAGTTACCTGTTTTGGGCACTGACCTCTGCATTCAATTCTCTGTTAATCACAATTCAGGGACATGGTCTCATGTCTCAGCTCTTGGAAGATGATACTTGAATGACGAAAAAAAAATTTTTTTTATATGGGGCTATATTGAGGGGTATATTATATCTACTCTAGCAAGTTGTTATAAAGATTGTTGTTCTTGCGCACTGGGGAGTATATTCCAACTCACAGTGACCTCATACTACAGAGTAGAGCTGTCTTGAAGGGTTTTCTTGGCTATAATCTTTACAGAAGCAGATCATCAGGTCTTTCTCCCAAGGAGTGGCTGGGTGGATTCAAACCACCGATCTTTCTGTTAGCAGCATAGGGCTTAACCACTGCGCTACAAGGGCTCATTGTTATAAGGATTGTTGTTGTTGTTAGGTGCCATCGAGTCGGTTCCGACTCATATCGACCCTATGCACAACAGAACGAAACACTGCCTGGTCCTGAGCCATCCTTACAATCGTTATGCTTGAGCTCATTATTGCAGCCACTGTGTCAATCCACCTCGTTGAGGATCTTCCTCTTTTCCGCTGACCCTGTACTCTACCAAGCATGATGTCCTTCTCTAGGGACTGATCCCTCCTGACAACATGTCCAAAGTATGTAAGATGCAGTCTCGCCATCCTTGCCTCTATGGAGCATTCTGGCTGTACTTCTTCTAAGATAGATTTGTTTGTCCTTTTGGCAGTTTTTTTTAGTGTATTCAATATTCTTCACCACCACCACAATTGAAAGGCATCAATTCTTCTTCAGTCTTATTCATTGTCCGGCTTTCATATGTATATGATGCGATTGAAAATACCATGGATTGGGTCAGGCACACCTTAGTCTTCAAGGTGACGTCTTTACTCTTCGACACTTTAAAAAAAAGAGGTCCTTTGCAGCAGATTTACCCAATGCAATGTGTCTTTTGATTTCTTGATTGCTGCTTCCATGGCTGTTGATTGTGGATCCAAGTAAAACGAAATCCTTGTTATAAGGATTAGATGGGATAATATACATAAGATGCATAGCTGAGTGTCTATACAGGCCCTTATGAAGGTGAGGAATCTGGCTGCAATATCTGTCACCTTTTGGGTCTCCCAGTAAATTCGATGGATATTGTTAGGCTGTGTTCTCCTTTTCTCTCCCGGTTCCATAGACATCCATCCCCAAGCTGGAAGATGTTTGGAAAGGACAGGTAGGGAAAAAATTGTTCTTTGCTCAACAGTGTATGAGGACAGGTGCTCAGTAAATTGTTGGGTTTTTCCTCTTTCCCAATTTTATCATTTTTAAATCTTCATGTTTTCCTTTTTTCTCTACCCATTTCTTTGCCATTCTTTCTCCCACAACCCCTGTGTAGCATGCATGCACGCACATAAATTTTAAGGCTTCTTATAACTCATTGATCAAGGCCAAGGCACTAATTCTTTACTCTAAAGTCCACTACTGGAGTCCCTAGGTGTTGCAAATGGTAAATGTGCTTGACTGGTGTCTTAATCATCTAGTGCTGCTATAAGAGGAATACCACCAGTGGATGGCTTTAACAAACAGAATTTTATTCTCTCACAGTCTAGTAGGCTAGAAGTTCAAATTCAGGGCATCAGCTCCAGGGGAAGGCCCTCTCTCTCTCCTTCCGCTCTGGGAGAAGGTCCCTGTTATCAATCTTCTCCGGGTCTAGGATCTTCTCTGTGCAGGAACCTCAGGTTCAAAGGACCCACTCTACCCCTGGCACTGCTTTCTGGATGGTATGAGGTCCCACTCTCTCTCCCCTCGCTTCTCTCTTTTATCTCTTGTAAGACAAAAGGTGATTCAGGCCACACCCCCAGGAAACTCTGTTTACATTTGATCAGGGATGTGACCTGACTAAGGGTGTTACATCCCACCCTAATCCTCTTTAACATAACCCAATCTTCCCTCATTAACCACAGGCAGAGATTGGGGTTTACAACACTGGCAAATTATATCAATCAGGAAATGGAGGACAACCACACAATATTGGGAATCATGGCCTAACCAAGTTGACACATATTTTGGGGGGACATAATTCAATCTGTAACAACTGGTAACCAAAAAGTTGGAGGTTCAAGTCCAGAGGTGCCTTGTAAGAAAGGCCTGGTGATCTACTTCTGGAAAATCAGCCATTGAAAACCCTGTTGAGCACAGTTCTACCCTGACACATGTGGGATCACCATGAGTTGGAGTCAACTCAATAGCAACTGGCAAAGTCCTTTATTAGGGTGCTCCAGGCTACTTTACTACCCTTCTTTCATGGTCTCCTATTTCGATTTATTCCTTCTACTTCATCAAAGCTTAAAGGAGCTTTCTTCATCTGCTTGAACTCTATATGTTTTTGGGCCCTTTCCCAAGTTGTGATTCGAGAATACAGCCTTCCCTTTTAACACACTGCCTGGTTCCTGTCTTTCCTATTAGTTTTTCTAAAGTGATCTCAGAGACCTGATGGCTCTTCCTGGTCCTATGCTGCAGTGATGGGATTTCTTCGATTTTGTGCGTGAGTCTGATGTGTGATTTAATATATTACTTGCCATTCATACAATATCTTACTTCAGTGAATATTCACTCAACCAAAGCCTTTTGAAATGTGACAATGTGTCAAACACCGTGCTAGACATTATAGATAAGAATAAATATTTCTGCCTGGGAGGAGCTCATAGCCTAGAAAGCAGAGGCAGGCATGTAAACATGTATATTTTAGTGCAGTGTGTTATGGGTAGGAGCCCTGGTGGCTAGTGGTTAAGTGCTGGTTCAAACTCTGAGGCCGTTCTGTGGGAGAAAGATATGGCAGTATACTTCCGTAAAGATTGCAAACCAAAGGGGGGGAGGGAACTCATTGCTGTGGAATCCGTTCCAACTCATAGTGGCCTTGTAGGACAGAGTACAACTGCCGCATAGGGTTTCCAAGGCTGTAAACCTTTACAAAAGTGCACTGCCACATCTTTCTCGCACAGCACCACCAGCGCTCCCCCTTAAAGGTTAGGAAACCATATGGGGCAGTTCGACTCTGTCCTGTAGGGTCACCATGAATCAGAATTGAGCCAATGGGCAACATGATTTTTTGGTTTTGTCTTAAGTGTCAGTGAAGTAAGTTAAGTGTCTTTCTTGTGGTGAAAAACAGGTGAAATTGTGCTGTACAGATCAGAAAATAAGCACAAATAAGCCCGTGTGTAACTTGCTTATCGGATAATCCGCCCCTGAGTGTCACACACTGTGATGTGAAGGGAAATGAACTTCCTCTGGGGCGTCGGCAAAAGGTCTCGTAGGAACTGATGTTTCCATTAGTCTTGAAAGATAAATAGAAGTTTATTCGAGGACGGGCTTATGGGAAGAATAGGGGATCCGAGGATAGGAAATCAAGTGTGAAGAGGCTCTGAAATAATTTAGGAAGAGCCTCACGAATTCAGGGAGGTCTGATAGGCTCAGTGTGGTTGTGAAGCCGTCACTGAGGCTTCCCGATCCGCTGCAGTTCCTACCCCCACTAGCAGCCCACCAAGCCTCCTGTCCTAACCGCGGTTTGGCCCCAGTGCGCTGAGGGCACTAACTGAGGCTTGAATTTGGCACCAAAACCCCGCGCATGCGCAAACCAAGATCTTGGTGCCCACGCAGGCTCTGAAGAGCCGAGGCCTGGAACTTGACCCCTGATCTGAACTTTGCCAGAGCGGATGTTCTCCAGTACACAGCTGCACCGCAGCCCACTTGTAAAGTGAAAGTTCCCTTCCTTTACAAATAATTCAGCACCTGGATCTCCAAAAATGGACATGGGAGGATGGGGTGTCGGATTTGGGGCACCAATCCCACCCCCTAGGGACTGGAGGGCATAAAAGCTCTAAGCTCCCTTGGGGCTGGTAGCGCGTGGTCTTTTGGCTGCTAGGCCCCGCGTTCCTTGTCTGCACAAACAATAAATTTCCACTTTCTGTTTCCCTTACAACTGGCGGTGTGGCGTCTGTCATATTTCCATCTGCTAACAGGACGGGACAAGAACCCTCACTGGGTTACAGTGGGAAGTGTGGTAGAGTCAGGAGCAGGAGTGCAAAGGAATCAAACGGAGAGGACCCATGAAGCAAGGGGATTGAATTTTATTCTAGGGCCAAGTAGAGAAAAGAAATTTGTTTAAGCAGGGGAGTTCAACAATCAGGTTTGTCTCTTACGTGTTTGTATTGTCACTGACCTAATTAAGTCCAGATTTTGGAATCTAAAGACTGTGCTTACTCAATTATAGGTCCTCAGGGACAGCCTCTGAGTTGAGACACCGCTTTCTTTTCAGGTCTAGAAATGGCATGTTTTCAGATTACCTGGGGCAAATTAATCCAATCCCCATGCCCATTTGTGCTAGTTCACTTCCCGGGAAACTGATATTTGAAGAACTCCAATTTTTACTCTAGTTCTGTCCTTCAAAATGTTGTCTCTCTCTCTCTCCTTGGCCAGGGTTGGGCATATACTGACAGCTTCTGTCTCTTTAAATCCCATTGGTTATTCTGTTTTGATGCCCTCTTTCCTCAGTTAGGGAAACATTGGTGGTGTAGTAGTTAAGAACTATGTCTCTAACCAAAAAGTTGGCAGTTCAAAACCACGAGGCGCTCCTTGGAAACTCTACGGGGTAGTTCTACTCTATCCTATAGGGTCCTCATGAGTTGTAATAAACTCAATGGCAATGGGTTTTGTTTTGTTCCTTAGTTATAGGAGCCCTGGTGGTGCAGTGGTTAAAGCGATTGGCTGCTAACCAAAAGATCAGGGTTGGAACCCAGTACCCCTGTAAGCTTACAGCCTTGGAAGCCCTATGGGGCCGATCTACTTTGTCCTACAGGGTCATTTTGAATTGAAATTGGCTGGAAGATAATAGGTTGCGATTTGAGTTTCTTTAGTTACGTTGACCTAGTCTTTAAAGGTACTGATGACGTTTTGGCCCGTCCCACCGTACGTTTTAATCAATCAGATAGGGCTTCTCCGGTAGCCACACCCACCCAAGCGCGGGCCGACTGGAAAGTTTGTCCCCAGCAACGCGCCGTACTGACGGTAGCAGTGCGCAGGCGCAGTTCCCGGCCCCCAGCGGCGTGTTCCTTTTTCCTCAGGTTTCCAGCTTCCTGGTAGCTGAGAAACCCTAGCTCCTCAGAGGCCACCTTCCTCCGCGGCTCGCCGGTTGCCCCGGACACTCCTCCGGCAGAAGTCCCCCAGCTGTCGCGGCCGCTGCCCCGGCTGCACGCCTTCACCGGCGACAGACTCATGGCTGAGCGCGGCGAACTCGATCTGACCGGCGCCAAACAGAACACGGGAATGTGGCTGGTCAAGGTAATGTTCGCGGGACTCCCGCCTGTGCGCCCCCTGATAGAAATAGTTTAAGTGACTTCCGATCGTCCCGCTCCGTACGGCTTTTAAAGTTCTTTTATGGCCATCTCATTAGAGCTTCACATACTTGGAGAAGTGTGGTCGTTGTTTTGCCCGTTTGCAGATGAGAAAATTAGTTTAGGGAAGCTGAGTGTCTTTCAGCCAATTGAGAGTCCAAGTATGCCTGGAATGGATCTGTTCCCCACGACCTGGCTTGCCCTGGTGCCCCGTCTGGTGCCCCCGATTTGAGCGGTGCATTTTATCCCACATCGAAGAATTCCTGAATCTTGTTGAAACGGATTTTAGTCTTGAGAGCACGCAGAAGAATCTACTTTCTCGGCCAGAAAGTAGAACGGAAGGTTGCTTACCCTTAAAATTGTTCTTTTAGGATGATGACCTTTAATAGGGCTCTCAGAAGAGTTCTGAACTAATGGGAGAAGAGGTCACTCGACCTTTCTTTTAGAGCACGATTGGGTCTCTTGAGACTGACCGTCAATAAATGTTTTATGTAAAGACTAGTATTGCGTCCTTTTCGTTTGCAGTCTGGGTTAGCCGTTAGCACAGTGTTTGTATTGACTTTTTTTATACTGAGAAGTGTTGTTTTTTGGGGGAGTTTCATAAGACATATGCATGTTCAAACTGTGATCATGACAGTCTTTGAACCTCGCATAAAATGTAGAGATCTTTGGTTTGTTAATGCTTTAGTTTACTGTCTTATCACACGGCCAAGTCCTCATCAGTTAAATATCAGAGAGGTTCTTCCTGTCCACCCCTCTAAAATAGCTCCTTTATGGTGATTTGGTAGCACGTCAAACTTTTGCTATATTCTTCAAAGTGTTTGTCAGAGTCTAAAGTGATTCCGTATTCATGCGTTCAGTGATGGTTACTCCCTGCCCCTCAACACCCACATACACACAATCACATTCCATTAGAACAGGACCCACAATAGTGTTTGGCACATTGGTAATTGCTCAGCAGATATTTGATGAGTGAATGCATGATCTCATCCTTCAACCTTATCCTTAGTCTGTGGCACTCATTCGACTTATCTCACAGCCACATCAGCATGACTTAAAACGATCAAGTAAATGGGTGTCTCACTCCCAACTGGAAGAGATTGATTAAGGAGATAATCTGCTTTGTAGGCTAAAGAAAAGAGCTTGAAAAAGTGGTGAGAATGGAGATTATGGTTTTATGCTTGGAGCGCAGTAGATGCACAATAAATGTTGTTTGCCTTACAGGATTTGAATGGGTGGATCGAGCTATAGCATAGTATTCCATAGACCAAAAAATCTGTTGCCAGTGAGTTGATTCTGACTCATAGCGATCCTATAGGAGTGGAACAGAAATATAAGACTGGAAATGCATGTTAACATGATGCGTTCTGGAAAACAAAGAGGAGACTATTATGCCTAGAGCAGAGAGTTTGTGTAAAAAAAGCTTGGGACCATATACCCAAATTGTCATATCGTGAAACGGAGATGTTTTAGCTTTAAGTCAGTTGTTGTTGAGTGGATTCTCTCTTGATTTTAGTCTATAGAAAATGGAGGGTTTTGAGTAAGGCAGGGATGCATAAGATTCTTTTAAAAAGAAAATAAACTTGGCAGTATGCAGTATGCATTAGAGGGTAAGGGTGACCAGAGTCAGAATTCAGAAAGTTACCGCAGTAGCATAGGTATGTATGAGATGATGAAGTCTGAAGAGTTAGGAAAATGTTTTCAGTAAAAAATTGTCAGGATTTGCTGACTATCTTAGGGTACTTTAGAGAAACAGAACCAGACATATACATGTGTAGAGATAGAGAGAGATTGATTTATTTCAAGGAATTGGCTCATGTGATTGTGGGGGCTGCAAGATCAGTTGGTTAGGCAACTGGCTGTAGACTCCTGCACTCCCCAAATCTGCGTGTAGGTCAGGCGTTAAGAAGAGTGAAGAGTAGGAGTGTTCATATCTATTACGGTACGGAAGAGTAGAACTCATCCTAGGGAAGCTTCCCTTTGCTTTTAAGGTCTTTACCTGATTGATTGAGGCCTGCCCACATTATAGAAGGTAATCTGCTTTACTTGAGGCCACCATATGTAATTTATAACAGCAACTAGTCTAGTGTTTTAGCAAACAGCTGGGCACCATAGCCTAGCCAAGTTGACCCATAAAGTTAACCATCAGTCTGACTAAATGAGAATGTGAAAGAACGTAATGAATCTGAAATTGAAGAAGTTAAAAGAATTTTGGTATTCTCCCCATATATGCACATTTGAATACATTTTATCTCTTTAAAAAAAAAAAAATCTTAAGCCGATGATTTGTTCTTGTTATTTCTTGCTTGCAAAATCATTGCTTCCTAGCATCAACTTGGTATGCAGTATTTCTTTTTTTATGTGTCAAGGAAATGAATGGACTTGTAAATACGTCTTTCCTGGGTGTGAAAGGAATATGCTGGATATTTTCTCTTTCTTGCCAGTTCTTGTCCTCTGACAACCTTATTTCTGAAAGAGGAAGAGAATTGCTAGCAAATATTTTCTGTTGTAAAATCTGTCTATATCCCGCCTTTATTTGACAACTTTTATTTCTGCTCTAGTAAAAGGCGTCCCAATAGGCAATGGGGTTTGATTTGCACACCTAACAGATAATTTGAACTTGTTTCATTTGCACTGGGGTAAGTATTGAGGGTGATTTTCATGCCCATATCTAGAGCATACTTGGATTTTCATCTCTGAATTATAGGAATAAATTATATGAGACAGTGCATCAAATAGTGGTGTTCTGTTTCGTTTTCAGCTTTCTTTGTGTGATATTAAAATATGGCATGTAGCTTAGAAAGTGTTTCTTCATTCTTTCTCACCTAATTGCATTTTGTAAATGGAACTAGGTGCTGATTTCAAGTCTTTATACTTTACATTAATATTTCTCATTATAAATAATACCTTAAATTCTGATCTTTGAGGGTCACTTGCTGCAAAATAAGTGGATTTTCTCCTAGAGTTTCTCAGTACTTACGAATTTTCTCTTACTCGTTGGTTATCTTGTACATATTTTATTAACTCCGTCATGAGACAGGGATAGAATGGGATAAGTATGGTAAGAGCCTTACATGTAAGATCTTTGAGAGTTTCTGGGAGGGAAAAATGAATGTTTATCTGACCAAGACAGGGAAGACTTTTTTTAAAGGGGGTGACATTTAAGAAGAACCTATGGAGTTGGTTAGTTGGAAAAAACTTGCCAGCAGGGCTGGAAAGAAAAAGTCTTCAGGAAAAGGCAAGTATAACGCCACAATTTTTGCCTTATCAGGGAGCTAGTCCTTTGCAGTTTGCTTGGCACCTGGTCACACCACCACCATATACCCTACAGAAATCATTATTTTTAAATTGAATGATGTTTTAAAATACTCTAGCACAGTTCCTTTTTTGGCTTACAGTATTGTTATTGTTAGTTGCCATTGAGTCCCCTCTGATTCATGGTGACCCATGTACAATAGAAGGAAACATTGTCCGTGCTGCGCCATCTTCATGATTGTTGGTATGCTCAAGTCCACTGTTGCAGTCACTGTGTGTTTTGAGTGTCTTTCAACCTAGAGGAAACCCTGGTGGTGTAGTCGTTAAGAGTTCGGCTGCTAACCAAAAGATTGGCAGTTTGAATCTATCAGGAGCTCCTTGGAAACCTTATGGGGCAGTTCTACTCTCCCAAAGTGTTGCTATGAGTTGGAATCGACTCGATGGCAATGAGTTTTCAACCTAGAGGCTCATCTGCTAGCACTATATTAGTGATCCATAGGGTTTTCATAGGCTAATTTTTGGAAGTAGATCACAAGGTCTTTCTTCCTAGTCTGTCTTAGTCTGGAAGCTCCACTGAAACCTGGCCACCACAGGTGACCCTGCTAGTATTTGATGCTTCCAGCATCACAGTCACATGCAAGGCATCACAGTACAGCAAACTGACTGATAGGTGGGTGGTGGTTCAGTGTTTAGACTTCTGGAAAAAATCATCTTCTCTAGCTATTGGTTGGTTGAAGAGTAAGGTGCATGATGGGAAAGAGGAGGAGATAAAGCTGGCAAGGTTACTAAAAAAAAAAAAAAACCTGTCGCTGTCGAGTCAATTCCGACTCATAGTGACCCTATGGGACAGAGTAGAACTGCCCCGTAGGGTTTTCAAGAAGCACCCGGTGGATTTGAACTGCTGACCTTTTGGTTAGCAGCTGTAGCTCTTAACCACTATGCCACCAGGGTTTCCAGCAAGGTTATTAAGGGTGGGATTTTTGAAAGTCATGAATACCATATTAGGGCCTGAATGATAAGAACTGCATCTCTTTTTTGGGAATGGGGTTTGGGGCTATTGATCTAGTAGATCTAGTAAACAGCTTACTAGCCAATGGAATGAAGGGGTTTTTTTTAGCCCAAACAGCCTTCCTCTTGTGAACATTTTGACTAATCTTCGTTGGAGGAGAGAATTGGGACAGAAGGGATGGGCGTCATTCCCTGTGAGTGTTGTGTCTTTCATTCAGCAACTAAGGTGCCACCAAGCTGAGCTTTATTTATTCACAGACAGGCATGTAGTTTGACATTGGCAGTCAACAAGAAAGCTATATACCAGGGAGAGATGAAGCTGGAATGGGTGACACCTCAGAGCCATCAGAGCTTGCATTTATTATGCACCAAGTATTTTACACAGCAAACCTATGAAGTAGATGCTAGATATGTATATTTTTCACATGATAAAATCGAGACTTAGGGAAGTTAATTATGTTGCTCAAGCATGGAATAGTTATTCATATTTAGGTCTGTTTGGATACAATGCCAAGAATAGGAAATGTCTTTTTTCCTCTTGGATCCCTTTCATGGGTTATCTCCCTAGCAGTTCGAGGGGTGAAGTGAGAAAACTTTATGTCCCTTGTGTCTTATCCCCTCCAAATCTTGAGTTTCAGAAAAACATGGGAGTAAAAGGTCCCTGTCACAGGTCAGGTTACCTGAGAAGCTGACTCTGAGATGGAGATTAGCATGCAGGAGTTTATTAGGGAGTGCTCTTGGAATCTCCACCTGTGGATGAGAAAAGACTTAAGCAGGATTGGGCAGAGGGTGTGATATAGTCTCAATGAAAGCTGAGAATGATTCCTTAGAGAGAACTCCAAAGCAGTGCTGAGTTGGGGTTAGGTATACCTGTGTCAACTAGTCATTGAATGTGGTTTGTCCAGGAAGAAGTTGTGACCTTGGGCAAGGTCCTTCAGTGGAGGCAATTCCAAAG
Source organism: Loxodonta africana (assembly GCF_030014295.1). NCBI lineage: Eukaryota > Metazoa > Chordata > Mammalia > Proboscidea > Elephantidae > Loxodonta > Loxodonta africana. Next base: position 64,560,167 of record NC_087358.1, read on the forward strand.
ACGGCTAAGAGCTGAGGGCTGTCTACTGGCTGTACTCCTAGCAGCTGAGGGGGATGTCTTTAGGCTGAAGGGGGAATATGGGTGTCACATCACAGTGTCCACTACAGAGCCCTTAGTTAGCTTGTGTTCTGGGGGAAACAGGACTTTGAAGATTAGTAGATGGGGACCTAGATACCTGATGAAGCAAACTTTGCAAAGAAACTTGTGTAATGTTGGCACACATTACTTTAGTGCCTTGGCTTGAAAAGCAAGTTTGGCCTTATTACTCTGCCTAGGTTGGGTGGATTGATTCATTAAGTCAACAAGCTTCTAGTACAAAAAAACAGACATACATGGTCCATGCTCTCACGGAGTTTGTAATCTGGTGCAGGAGACAGTCCCAGTGAAAACATATTTGCAAACAGATAAGGGTAGCAAAGCAAGGAATAGTTTTCTGTGAGTGTGAATAACAAAGGAACTTGACCTAATCCAGGAGGTCAAGGGAGGTCTCCCTGAGGAAATAATGCTTTTAAGTGAATCATTTTTCTGACACTTTTCTGGGTCTTGGGCAATCTGAGGAAACATCCTCTATTACATCCTTTCCATCTTATTTTCTTTAATGAGCATGGGGAGAGTGGAAACAACACACATACCTCACGAGGGACATGTCAACAAGAGTGTTTGGGAACCTTGGAATCATATATCCCATTTTTTATTCTCTTCCTCCCTCTTTCTAGAAAGCCCATTTCCATAAGCTCTTGGTGTAGAGAGTTATATGTGATTGAAATGTTATCCTCATTGTATTCTATTCTTTTTCATTGTAAAAGTGTAGTATTTTGGCAACCTTTTGAATTAGACTAGTGGGTTTATCTGGGAACCTGCTGTTTTATTATAGTAATGACAATATGGTATGAGTTCCAAACTATTGTTTTTATCATTTAACTTCTGGATCACAGTACTGTTTTTAAGTTGGCCATCACTTGTATTAGGTACAATTATCGTACTGAATTTCATTCTTAAATTTGTGATATATAGTCACTTCACTTAGAACTATTTTCTTGTCATTTAACGGCCTTACTTATAGTCAGTAGCTGTTTGGTCACAGATTCTTCTGACCTGGTTAACATATTGAAGAAGTTTGGTCTTATCCAAGACTTCCGAGGCTTCAAAACACTTTTTTTTTTTTTTTTTGAAATTGTGCTTTAAGTGAAAGTTTACAAATCAAGTCAGCCTCTCATACAAAAATTTATATATATACACCTTGCTATATATTCCTAATTGCTCTCCCATTAATGAGTTAGCACACCCCTTCCCTCCACTCTCTCTTTTCATGTCCATTCGGCCACCTTCTGACCCCCTCTGCCCTCTCATCTTCCCTCCAGACAGGAGATGCCAACATATTCTCGTGTCTACTTGATCCAAGAAGCTCATTCTTCCCCAGTATCATTTTCTATCCCATTGTCCAGTCTAATCCCCGTCTGAAGAGTTGGCTTTGGGAATGGTTCCTGTCTTGGGCTAACAGAAGGTCTGGGGACCGTGGCCACCAGGGTGCTTCTAGTCTCAGTCAGCCCATTAAGTCTGGTCTTTTTTATGAGAATTTGGGGTCTGCATCCCACTGCTCTCCAGCTCCCTCAGGGGTTCTCTGTTGTGTTCCTTGTCAGGGCAGTCATTGGTTGTAGCTGGGTACCATCTAGCTCTTCTGATCTCAGGCTGATGTAGTCTCTGGTTTATGTGGTCCTTTCTGCCTCTTGGACTCAAAATTACCTTGTGTTTTTGGTGTTCTTCATTCTCCTTTGCTCCAGGTGGGTTGAGACCAATTGATACATATTAGATGGCCGCTTGCTAGCGTTAAGACCCCAGATACCATTCTCCAGAGTGGGATGCAGAATGTTCAAAACACTGTTGTCTTCTCTTTATTTTAACAGCATTTTAAGGAACCAGCAGTGAAGGGAGAAGAGCGGGTGGGAAAAGGCCACACTCCACTGTTGGCATTGTCCCCTCTTTCCCTCGTAATTTTGAGCTAGATCTCTGAAACAAAGTTTCCCTCTAAAAATGAAATTAGATATATTAAAATTAAATTCTGTATCCTAGGTATATCCCAATATTACTACCACTGGATGGAGCCCTTGTGGTGCAGTGGTTAAAGTGCACAGCTGCTAACCGAAAGGTTGGCGCTTTGAACCCACTAGCCACTCTGTGGGAGAAAGATGTGGCAATCTGTTTCCATAAAGATTACAGCCTTGGAAACCCTATGGGGCAGTTCTCCTCTGTCCAGTGTGGCTGCTATGAGTCTGAATTGACTTGACGCCTACAGATTTTTGTTTTTGGCCGTTACATTAATAGTATCGTCAGTGATATCCAGTCATAAAATAATAAGCATGCATCAGGCTGTTCTAGATGCTTGACATTTAACAGTAAACAAAACTGACAAAATATCTGCCCTCATGCAGGTAACATCCTAATAAGGAGCAGGAATAGACAGTAAACAGACACAAATATATCAGGTGATAAGCACGCTGAAGAAAAATAAAGCAGGGTAAAGGGAGTTGAAAGTAACTGGGGATGCTCTTTTAAATAGAGTATTTTAAGTTTGAAATGCCTACTGAATATTCAAATGGAGAATTTGAGGAGGCAGTTGAATATATAAGTTGGGAGTTTAGGAGAGAGGCTGGACTTGAGTTACAAATTTGGGAGCAGATAGAATGCAGATGGATTTAAAGCCGTGAGATTACCTACGATTGAGTGATGCTAGAGAAGAGGAGAAGTCTGAGGACTGAACCCTGGGCCCTCTGGAGTTAGAGTTTGTCTTAGCTATCTAGTACTGCTATAACAGGAATAGCACAAGTGGAAGGCTTTAACAAAGAGAAATTTCGTCTTTCACAGTCTAGTAGGTTACAAGTCCAAATTCAGGGTGTCAACTCCAGAGGAAGGCTTTCTTTCTTTGTCGACTCTGGAGGAAGGTCCTTGTCCTTAATCTTCCCTGGTCGAAGAGCTTCTCAGGCCCAGGAACCCCAGGTCCAAAGGATGTGCTCTGCTCCTGGTGCTGCGTTTTTGGTGGTATGAGATCCCCAACTCTCTGCTTCCCTTTCCTTTTATCACTTGAGAGATAAAAGGTGGTGCAGGCCACACTCCAGGGAAACTTCATTTACATTGGATTTGAGTAACCCAGTAAAGGATGGTGTTAAAATCCCACCCTAATCCTCTCAGCATAAAATTACAATCACAAAATGGAGGACAGCCAGAGAATACTGGGAATAGTGGCCTAACCAAGTTAATACACACATTTTTTGGGGGAATAATTCAGTCCATGACAGATGTAGAGACCGAAAAGGAGAGTCCAGAGTAGAAGGAAAACCAAGAGAGAATGTGGTGATTAAGAAACTAAGTGAGGAAAGTGTTTGAAGAAGGAGGAGGAAACAGTTCTCAAATATTGATAGGTTGAGTGAAAAAAACCACTGCTAAAGACAAGGACTAAATACTGACTTGACAATATGAAGATCTTTGGTAATCATTTTGATCCGTTTCAGTGTCAGGTTTGGGAGGAAAGTTTGTCTAGAAGTTCAAAACAAAATGGCAGAGGAAGAAGTGTAGACAGCCAATATAGATACTAACTCTACTAAGGAGTTTTTTTTTTTGTAAGGAGAGGCAGAGGAAGTAGCAGTAAGTGGAAGGGTTTATAGAGTCTGCCCTTACTAGGTGTGTGATGTTGAGCAAATTAACCTCTCTGTGCCTTAGTTTCCTCACTGAGAAAATGGGGAAAGTAATAGGATTGTATGAGGATTAAGTGGGTTAATATATTGAAAGCATTTAGAAGTATGTTTAGTGATAAGTTATCTATTGCTTGTTGTTGTGTGCCGTCAAGTCAATTCCAACTCATAGTGACCCTACATGACAGAGTAGAACTGCCCCATAGGTTTCCTAGGCTGATCTTTATGGGAGCGGATTGCTAGGTCTTTTCTCCTGAGAGGAGCGGCTAGTGAGTTTGAACTGCTTGCCTTTCAGTTAGCAGCTGAGTGCTTAACCACTGCACCATCAGGGTTCCAATCTATTATTAGATAATTTACCACAGATTTAGTAGCTGACAATAACACATGTTTATTATTTCACAATTTCTATGAGTCAGAAGCCCAGGCATGGCTTAGTTGGGCCCTCTATTTCCGAGTCTCTTAGATGATTGGAATCAAGGTGTCCTCCATGGCTAAAGTTTCATTTGAAGTCTTGGCTGGGGAAGGATTGATTCCAAGCTCATGTGGTTGTTGGCAGAATTTAGTTCCTTCAGGGTTGTTTGTTGGCAAGAGCTTAAGTTCCCAGCTGGTGGTTAGCTGGAGCCTGCCCTATGTTTCTTGCCACATAGGCCTTGCCAGCATAGCGGCATGCTTCACCAAAGCGCGCAAGCTGAGAAAGCAATGAATCTGCTGGCAAGACACACTTCACAGTCTTATGTAACCTCCTCATAGAAATGATATCCTGTCACCTTTTCTATATTGTATTGGTTAGAAGCAAGTTACAGATGCTGCTCACACTTGGAAGGGGATTATACAAGGTTATGAATACAAGGAGGTGTAGGGGTGATTGGGGGTCCATTTTAAAGTCTTCTTGCCATACTTAGTAAGCACTCTGTGAGTATTAGCTGTTTCATTAATATTACTATTGTTATTATTCGGATGGGAATAATCAAGTAGAGAAGTGGGTAGAGGAGAGAAAGGGTAGTTTTAAAATAAAGATGTCCTTGAATAGACAATAGGGAAAGAAGTTCAATGCACAAGTGGAGGATTGGCCACAGTGCAGTTTTGTTTTTTTTAAATAGTATTTTATTGTGTTTTTGGTGAAGGTTTACACAGTGGTTTAGGTACCTATTCAACAGTTTCTACACAAGCTGTTCAGTGACATTGATTACATTCTTCATAATGTGGGAAACTCTCATTATTTCTGTTCTGGTTGTTCCGTTTCCCTTACTCTGGTTTCCCTGTCCCCCTACATTCTCATCTTTGTTTTAAAGTAATTGTTGACTGTTTGATCTCATATAGGTGATTTTTTTAAAGGACCACAGTACTTACAGGTGATATATATTATTTTTTGAGCCAGTTTGTTATTTAGCTACAAGGTAACCTCAGGCATTAGTTTTGGTTCAAGGTTTGAAGAGTATCTCAGGGCAGTAGTCTGGAGGAGTCCTCTGGTCTCAACTAGTTCAGAAGATCTGGTATTTTTTTTTTTAGGACTTCTGTTGTTTTAAGGGAGCCCTGGTGGTACTGTGGTTAGGCATTCGGCTGCTAACCAAAAGGTCACCAGTTCGAATCCACCAGTAGCCCCTTGGAAACCTTATGGGGCCATTCCGCTCTGTCATGTAGGGTTGCTGTGAGTTAGAATCGACTGGATGGCAGTGGGTGTTTTTTTAAATTGTTTTAAGAGGAAAAAGCAGAATATAAGGTTCCTACTTTTTTTTTTTTTTTTACTATAGATAAGCCATAGATTTAGAGATTCTCTTTTGATTGTTTTTTTTTAGTGGAAGAGGAAGTCAGGTTATCAGCACAAAGGGAGGAGGAAGAAGTGTTGTAGGTTTGAGGAGTGAAGAGAATTAGTGAATCCTTTGGAGTGGAGCGTGAACTGACTAGGGAAATGTAATTAAATTGCCAGGCATCACCAAGGGCTTATCTGACTAAACCAAAAAAACTGTTGGGTTTCCAAGGAGTGGCTGGTGGATTCAAACTGCTGACCTTTGTGATTAGCAGTAGTAGCTCTTAACCACTGCGCCACCAGGGTTCTGACCTGACTGGTAGCCATGTTTTTAAAGTGAGACCTATTAGCATGATTGTTTTTCCTCAGCTGCTCAGGTGCAGGTGTGGAGGAGGAGGACTAGCACAATAAAATACTAAATAAATGATAATACTCATCAGTGGAAATTGGCTTTAATCAGTATTAAGTTTCTGCCAGGCTTGACTGATGGTGGGAGATGAAGACCAGGAAATGATTATAATAATGGACCTTGCAATCTAGGCCCATTAAAGATAGTGATAAGGATTTGAGCCCAGGTGGGACATAGAAGAGGTGTTAATTGGGGTCAGTGACTCTGAGGGATTGAAGAATGGTTGGACTAAAAGTATGGGGAGAGAGCTGGGAAGATAGGAGATGGTTGTCAGAATGATTGCATGACATAAAGATTATGGAAAGGACGCTGTTATCGATAATGAGAAGGTTTTAGGGCATCTGAAAACAGGGTCTCATCTGAACCAGGATCTTGGAATATAATGAAGAAAAGATATCTTTTTCTTAAGGACTTTATTAGGGAGTTTAACTTATCATTGATTGATAGAGTAGACTGCTGTCTGTAGAAGATATTTTTTCCTTTGTGGTAGAGTAATTGACATAAAGGTTCCCTGGGCAAGAAGCAAAAGCTAACCTGTTAGGCAAGATTTCAAGATTCAGGCCATAAGCTAATAGCTTCATAGGCCAAAGATTCAAAGATTTGATGTTATAACAGTATTTGTAAAGATCAGTTTTTGATCCTATGTTTATTTAGTTCTGACAGATAATGTTGTGGACATTTGCTTTTTTGACTAACCGGTATCCACTTACTTTGATACTGTAACCAAACCAAACACAGTGCCATTGAGTCGATTCCGACTCCTAGCGACCCTATAGGACAGAGCAGAACTACCCCATAGAGTTTCCAAGGAGCACCTGGCGGATTTGAACTGCTGACCCTTTGGTTAGCAGCGGTAGCACTTAACCACTACGCCACCAGGGTTTCCGATACTGTAACAGCACCCTGCTTTTACTTTGTGCTCTCCCTTTTCATTCTGTGTTGATTGCCCCTTCCCAAAGGTGTCATTGGCTCAGGCTGGCCCGTGAAAGTGTCTCATCTCTCTGGGTACAGCGATAGGTCCAAGGAAGGGCACATGATCTAGTCATTGCCTTTTGCTGAGGACTTTTGGGAAGCGAATGATTGCTCCTCAGGAGCTGCTTCAGCCATCTTGCCACACAAAGGGAAAGCCTGTCAAAGAACTGAGCCAACATGAGAGAGAGAGGAATTAAGAGGTGGTAAAAGGGGACATCATTTGAGCCCTTACCAGTACCAAAACCACTTGCCATCAAGTTGATTCTGACTCCTGGGAACCCCATGTGTGTCGTAGTGGAACCATGCTCCAATACGGTTTTCATGGCTGTGACCTTTCGGAAGCAGAGCATCAGGCCTATTGTCGAGGTGCTTCTGGGCAGGTTTGGACTATCAGCCTCTTGGCTAGTAGCCAAACATTTAACCTTATTAACCGAGGACTTCTTATTGGAGCCCTTAGGCCACCTTAAAGCTATCTCTGGGCTTCCTAGTTACTTGGATCAATAAATTGCTTTCTGTTTATGTGGATTTAGGTTGATTTTCTGTCATTTATCGTCAAAGGAGACCTTTTCCCACCTCTGTATTGTTGTCTGGTACATAGAATGGAGACAGTTATCATAAGGAGTTTGCTAGATCCTCAAAGCTTGCTTGAATGAGTAGGATGCATTGTAGGAGAAACTTTGTTAAGATGAGGAATCTTTAAAACTCTTTTTCCCTTAGATCTTTGACATGCTCTTCTTAGCATGTGTGCCTTCACAGGAGAGAACATACAATCTGGAATCAAGTCTTGGGTCTGATACTAACTAGATGTGTTATTTCAAGCCTCTGAGCCTCAGTTTTTCTCATCTGTGGCATGGGGAGAATGATGTCGACTTTGCACGGTGATTGGAGGATTAAATAGGATTAAAAGAACAAACAAACCTATTGGCCATTGAGTTGATTCCAACTCATAGCAACCCAATGTTGTTGTTAGGTGCTGTTGAGTTGGTTCCAACTCACAGCAACCCTGCACACAACAGAATGGAACGCTGCCTGGTCTTGCACCATCCTCACAGTTGTTATGCTTGAGCTCATTGTTGCAGCCACTGTGTCAATCCATCTCATTGAGTGTCTTCCTCTTTTTCGATGACTCCCTGCTTTACCAATCATGATGTCCTTCTCCAGGGACTGATCCCTCCTGACAACATGTCCCAAAGTATGTGAGACACAGTCTTGCCATCCTTGCTTCCAAGGAACATCCTGGTTGTACCTCTTCCAAGACAGATTCGTTCATTCTTTTGGCAGTCCATGGTATATTCACAGTAAAATTGAAATCATTATGGAAACAGACCCCCACATCTTTCTCCTGGGGAGTGGCTGGTAGATTTGAACTGCCAGCCTTTTTGGTTAACAGCCAAGCGCTTAGCCACTTCGCCAGCAGGGTTCCTTTTTAAATGGAATACAAAAAATCAAACCAAACTCCTTGCCGTCGAGTTGATTCCAACTCATAGTGACCCTATAGGACAGAACAGAACTGCCCCATAGGGTTTCCAAGGAGTGGCTGGTGGATTCAAGCTGCTGACCTTTTGGTTAGCAGCCGAACTCTTAACCACTGTGCCACCAGGGCTCCTTTAAATAGGATAATGGAGGTGAAATGTCTAGCATGGTACCTGACACTATTGCCGCCTTTCTCCTTCCTCTTTTCCCAGCCTCTGTTATATTGTTTGGCTGTTTTCAATAAGTTTTTGTGTAAAGATTGCATACCTAATTGAACAAGTACCGGTAGGTAGAGTCTTCTATTGATACTTCTATTCCTGAGAGCTTGATACTTAATGACCAGTTACTAGGGGTAGAAAATAAAATAGAAGCAGTATATCGTTTTATGTTTACAAAGATTTGTTAGCATCTTAAACATAGTCTTATTAGTGTTTTACTTTTCTTAGGTTCCTAAATACTTGTCACAGCAATGGGCCAAAGCCCCTGGAAGAGGCGAAGTTGGAAAACTGCGAATTGCCAAGTAAGTAACTGACATTTTTAAAAGCTGTTTGGAAATGCTTACAGGTGCGTTTAAATGTGATTATAGTTCTTGTTCAGGTAGAGAATTTACTTCAGTTTTTTTTTTTAAATAATTATTGAGATACTTGGAAGATAAGTAATGAGCACGTCAAGGCCTATCAAATGATGGTTAGCTGCTGCAGGAAGGAGTTGTGAACACAGGTGGTGTAAACACAAAGTTAAGTTTACTGGTGAGATGGATTAGCAGTGAATCAGCAGAGCATGTAGTTCTCCCTCCCTCTCCTTTGGCCCCGTGAGTAGGTGTGCTTGGTTTGGGCATAACTGGCTGCACCAAAGAAAGTGCTCTGGTAGAAGGACCTTGCCACTGTGCACTGTATCTAGAGGGACATCAATTAATTAGTCAACAGTGTAACAGTAAGCTTCCTGGTGGAGGAAATTCAACTCCAGTCAGATTTCCATGCTTATCACTCCTTTGAAACACCTCTTGTGTGTGACCAGTATCCTCCATTTTCCACGTTATCTGTTAGCTTTTGCTGCATAACAAACCACCCCAAAATTTAGTGGCTTAGAATAACAACTGTTTTATTTGCTCATAATTCTAATGGGTCACATGGCAAGTTCTGGTGTGGACCAACCTGGCCGGGGCCGGAGGGTCTTGGATGGCCTCACTCATGTGTCTGGTGGCTGACTCAATGTCAGCTGGAGCAGTGGCCCTGTATGTTTCATCTCCAGCATGTTCATTCACATGATGCCCATTCACATAATGGTGAAACGGCTCCTAGTAGCAAAAAAGAGGGCAAACCCCAAGGCACAGGCACTTTTCAAGCTTATGCTTGTGTCAGGTTTGGCCAAAGCAACTCACGTGGCCAAGCCCAGATTCAAGGGTGGAACAGTAGTCTCCACGTCTTGAATTGGTCGTCATTTTTCACAATCTACCCCATCCACATGATTACATCTAAGCGCCAACTAGCAGACCTATTCTTTTTTTTTTTTAATTTTTATTGTGCTTTAAGTGAAAGTTTACAAATCAAGTCAGTCTCTCATACAAAAACGTATATACACCTTGCTGTATACTCCTAGTTGCTCTCCCTCTAATGAGACAGCACACTCCGTCCCTCCACTCTCTATTTTCGTGTCCATTCGGCCAGCTTCTATCCCCATCTGCCCTCTCATCTCCTCTCCAGGCAGGAGCCGCCCACAGAGTCTCATGTGTCTACTTGATCCAAGAAGCTCACTCCTCACAAGTATCATTTTCTATCCCATAGTCCAGTCCAATCCCTGTCTGAAGAGTTGCCTTCGGGAATGGTTCCTGTCTTGGGCTAATGGAGGGTACGGGGACCATGACCTCCGGTGTCCCTCTAGCGTCAGTCAGACCATTAAGTCTGGTCTTTTTACGAGATTGGGGTCTGTATCCCACTGTTCTCCTAGCAGATCTCTTCTTAATTGACCTTCAACAGAATTTAACAGGGTTGATTACTCCTTTCCTGAAACATTTTTTCTCTTGACTTCGGGACACCACTCTTCACTCTCCTTTCCCCTCACTGGTTGCTACTTGTGTCTCTGTCTGCTTCGTCTGCTCATCTTCTCAATCTCTAAGTGGTATATGACCCAAGGACTCAATCCTTGGTTCTTTTCTTTTCTCGTTTCACTTCCTAGGTGGTCTCGTCTTATCTCCTAGTTTTAAATACCGTTTATATGCTGGCAATTCTCAGATATATTTCTCAAGCCTGGCCTCTCACTTGAACTCCAGACTCATACATGTGACTGACTCGACGTTTCCCCTCAGATGTCTAGGAACTATTGAGGCCTTTTCTGACCTCTGTAGAAAATAACACCCTGAGCTCTCTATCTCCCTTACCTTCTTTTTTTCCCTGTCCTAGTGCTTATCACCATTCCTTTGTGTGTTTGCTGAGTATTTATTCACTTTCTACTGTGTCCATTTGATATACTGTATACTATTTTTTTTTTTTTACTATATATTATATACAGATAAGTAGAGTATTTTCTCGTACTAGAGTATAAGCTCCTCAAAGTCAGATTTCTGTCTTGATGAATGCTGTTATCTCCTACATTTAGAGTAGTGCTTGGCATAATAAAATCACAACCAAACCAATTGCTGTTGAATCAGTTCCGACTCATGGTAACCGTATATGCTACAGAGTAGAACTGCTGCTAGGATTTTCTTGACTGTAATCTTTATGAGAACAGATCACCAGGCTTTTCTTCTGAGGTGCTGCTGTGGGTTTGAACCACCAACCTTTAGGTTAGCAGACAAGTGCAAACTGCCTTGAAAACCAGGGTGGGGAGGAAGGAGAAGGGAAAATGAGTAACTAGATATATAGTAGACAAGTGTCAGCTTCAGTGAAGGGAAGGATGACACGCAATATAGGGAAAGTCAGCACACCTGGACCAAAGCAAAACCATAGAAGTTTCCTAGACACATCCAAATGCTTTGAGGGACTTGGGCCTGGGGGACATCTAGGTCAGCTGCATTAAGATAGCTTATAAAGAAAATGTTCTTCTTCCCACTTTGGTGAGCAGTGTCTGGGGTTTTAAAAGCTTGAGAGCGGACATCTAAGATACGTCTATTGGTCCCATCTCACCCAGAGCAAACAATAGTGAAGAAAATGAAGGACACAAGGCGAATATTAGCCCAAAGGACTAAAGGACCTTTTGAACCAGAGATTGCAGCAGCATGAGACCAGAAGAGCTAGATGGTGTCCGACTGCCACCAAGGACTGCTCTGATAGGGATCACAACAGAGAGTCCTGTACAGAGCAGGAGAAAATTGTAGAACAGAATTCAAATTCATGAAAAAGACCAGACTTTCTGGTCTGACAGAGATTGGAGGAACCCCAGAAACTATGGCCCCCAGACACTTTGCTAATCCAGAACTGAAATCGTTCCTGAAGCCCGTTTTTCAGAAAAAGATTAGATAGGTATATAAAACAAAAATAATACATGCAAGGAATGTGCTTTTTAGTTCAATCAAATATATAAGACCAAATCAGTAGCTCCTGTCCAAAAGTAGGGTGACAAGGCAGGAAGGGATAGGAACTGGAAAAATGGACACAGGAAACCTGAGATGGAAAGAGGGAGCATGCTGTCATATTGATATTGTGGGGATTGCAACCGATGTCACAGAAAAATATCTGTAGAAATTTTTCAATGAGAAACTGAGCTGTAAACTTTCACTTAAAACGTACACACACATACACAAACCCTATGCAGCAGTTCTACTCTGCACGTATGGGGTCACCATGAGCAGAAATTGACTCAACAGCAAATAACAACAATAACAAGGGACCTTCTTTGCATAGTAGACACTCAATAAATATTTGCTGAATGAGTAAATGAAAACTGCTATGACAGATTTGGAGCCCTGGTGGCATAGTGGTTAAGAGCTGGTTGCTAACCAAAAGGTCAGCAGTTCAGATCCACCAGCCACTCCTTGGAAACCCTATAGGGAGGTTCTGTTCTGTTCTGTTCTGTTCTGTTCTGTTCTGTTCTGTTCTGTTCTGTTCTGTAGGGTTGCTGTGAGTCAGAACTGACTCGCCGACTCCTAACAACAGCGGTGACAAATTTAGCTATTTCATTCTTTATTAGGCTGTAGTTCAAAAAGTGAGATGGTTTGTTAATCAGAATAGGAACATGTTTAAGGCCTACATTTTTTCTGCTAAAGCTTCATTGAGGTTAGACCTCTTTTTTGCCTAAAATACCCACTGTCCTTAGGAAAAGCTTATACCCTTTAAAGTTTCCTCATTAAAGTCAGTTGGCTCTGCAGTTTGGATTTGGTGCATATTCTGGGGATTTTGCTCTTTGGAGAGCAATGTTGTTTTCTTGGATTGTGTCATGTCTTTAAAGTAAGAAACTTTGATACCTTCCTGTGTTTATGCCGTAAGTATTTTCATCTGTATCTTACTTGCTTTTTTAATTCCTCATTTTGTTTTAAGAAGGTAGTGACTGGAAAACAGGTAGACTTTTTCCCCCAAAGTTGTCAAGTTAGGTAGGGGAAAGTAATAGCTCTTTTTCTCAAGGAATGTCACTGCACGTTTACAGTAGAATTAGGCTTGAATTCAGGCCTCTTAGTGGGAAGAAAACTCAAGCGTGCTCTAGTCCCGGTTCTATCACTTAATACCAGTGAGACTTTGGTTAGGCCACTTAATTTTCCTGAAGTGTAGTTTCCTTTCTTTAAAAAATTTCCCTGCACTGCAGGGCTTTTATATAAATCCAATGAGATAATGTGGAAATAGCTATCATTTTTATATTTGAACTTTATAAAATGAATATGCTCCTGGAAAGTTAGAGATAAATCACATTTTTTTATAAGTGAACATACTGTTATTGGGAGAAAAATATACTTTTCATTCTAAATCTGTGGTGATCTTTTCTTTTAAATGTGAAATCCTTTGTGATGCAAGTAATTAACTACTTTCCTGTTATGAAATTCAGAAATTTTTATATTAGACTTTATTAGAAATGGGAGCTACCACCAAGATAAAACTGCACAAATTATGTCCCTGGAGAAAGCCAGGCTATAGCAGGAGAAAGTATTTACGTGACAGAACACGTGGTATTGTGGAATGACTGACTACACTGGAGCTCAGGACTTGAGTTCTGGTCCTAAAAGGCTGTTGACAGTTGTTTGACCTTGGTCTTACCCCTCTAAGCCTTAGCTTTCTCATTTGTAAAATATGGATAATAGTATCTCTCCAGTATTACAAGACAGATGAAATAGCCTAAGCTTTGTTAAAATACATTGTAAATTTAAGTTCTTCGGTATTCTTTCCCCAACCAGGAGTATTACATTTCAGAAAACTTCATTGGAAAGAAAATACCTGGTTGAGGAATGTAAAACCTGTCTTTTCTATGGTGGGAAGGGGAAAAATTATGGGAAATAGGGTGAAAGGAACTGAGGTTGCAGGAAAATTTATGCAAGGCCTAAGTACTAGTTTGATTACTAAAATAAAATGTAAAGATAGTATGCCAAATGACCAATAATGGGCGTGGCACACATTTTCTTTACCATATGTTGCTTGGCAGAAAATTTTGAAATTCCTTTCATCTCTTAGGAAACCCTGGTGGCGTAGTGGTTAAGAGCTACGGCTGCTACCCAAGAGGTCGGCAGTTTGAACCCGCCAGGCGCTTCTTGGAAACTCTGTGGGGCGGTGCTACTCTCTCCTGTAGGGTCGCTATGATTCGGAATCGACTGGTTGGCAGTGGGTTTTTGGATGGTTTCATCTCTTAGTTTCAAGCAGTTGGTTTACATAGTTGCATCTAATATGCATAGGATGACCGGACTACCAGGTTTGCCTGGGACAGCCCGGTTTATGCCTGTTTTCCCTGTGCAGTTGTTTATAGTGCCCTCTTTCCAGAGTGTCCTGGTTTGACAGTAGACTATGTGGTTGCTGTATATGTTAACAGACACTCATGTGTGTCTGTGTATTCTTCCACGCTTATACTCATTACCAGTCTGGTTTTACGAGCCGGCATTGTTGACTCCTCTAGGGGCCCAACCATAGCATCATAGAAGCAGAGTATTACATTATACATATTTATACAAGACTACATTTTTTTTTTTTTTTTTAATCACCTACCTTTATATAAAACAAAAAGGTCATCTGTTTTCCCACAACCCCACTCCTTAGAGGAGGCTATGGATAAGAGTTTGGTATGTAACTCTCCAGGTCACTTATAGATTATTTTGGATGCATGATATGGACACAGTTTTGGAATATCTTTATCTGTTCTACCATAGACCGTAGCTAAGTAAGTATTTCTCAAACCCTTTGAGGCTCAGCCTTGGTAACTTCAGAACATAGTGCAGCACTCTGATTCTGTTCTCTTTTATATTTAGCTCAAAGGCTTTGGTTTGTTTTGTTCCATTTTCCTTTATGTCTTCCCTAGGGTACACGGCCAGTGCCTTTATTACTTCGGTTTTTGTCAATTCTGTTAAAAATAAAATCCTTAGTAGAAATGACTTGAAATCCCTGCATTCAAATCTCCTCAACTTTTGCATTCAATTTTTCCTCAACTATGGTTGAGGAAAAAGTGTAACCTATCAGAATTTCTTAAAAGATGACCTTGTGTTTGAGGAAGGGTTTCTTTACCAGCGTAAGGTTCCAATAAGGAGCAGACTGTGTGTGTGTATTTTGTATGTAGATAAAAGGTCTGACAGATTTCCCAGCTGGTATGACACATAATCTGTCTTGTAGCTCCTGGACCCTTTTAATCTCACTTTGGACATGTGATCAGGAAAGTCCAGTCCTTAGAAAAGGACATCATGTTTGGTAAACAGCAGAAATGAGGGAGGCCCTCAGTGAGATAGATTGACGTGTAGTTACAACAGTGGGCTCAAACATATTAAAGATCATGAAGATGGCACAGAACAGGGCAGTGTTTTGTTCTGTTATACATAAAGTCACCACGAGTTGGAGCTGACTCAGGGCAACTATCAGCAACAACAAAGACCCTTTTATAGTAGATTTATAGTAATTAGTACGTTAAGGTTGCTATGGAAATGCTTGAAAATAGCTTATTCCCAGATAGCTCAAATATTCTCCTTGCTGCCTGGTTTACATTACTGATTTACTTTGTTTTAATTTATGTTGCTCTTTCTAAATCACTAAAATCACTGTTAAATGCAGGATATGTGAGGAATGGCGTAGTAGCACATGCAACTAGGTTACCCGGATTTTAGTTGATCTCAAGTTTTAATATGAGTCAGCAAGGTTATGTGGCTATTAAAAAAAAAAACTGCAGTCATAGATGCTTGTTTAGAATGAAGTAAGATGATAATCCCACTCTTCTTCACCACTTAGGTCACGGTGTAGGCATTAAAGCATTATGTTCAGTTCTTGGTGCTGCACTTAAGCAGAGACCTGAACTAATAAGTTGTTCAGCAGAGTGAAAGTAGGATAATGAGAAAAACGAACAAACCAGTGCCCTGTGAGGATCATTTGAAGGTGCTAGGACTGTTAACCTCAAAAGAGATGATTTAAGGCAAACCAGGTAAACTGTCTTCAAATATTTTTAAGACTAGAACATGCATAATCAACTATTGAGTCTTAGAGGCAGATTAACCACTTTATGGGTTACCTGTGGTTAAAAAAAAAAAGTATGTTTGGGTAATAAATGAAAATTGCTAAGGTTTTAGAAAGGCAATGTGATGCACTGGATTTGAGTATGGACTCTGGAGTCTAGCAGGCTTGGACTTTAGTCCTGGCCTTGTCACTCAGTAGCTATGTGACTTTGGGTAGGTCATGTACCCTGTCTGTTTCCTCATCTATTAAAAGGAGATGGTATTAGTATCTCACAGGACTAACTCATATATAATACTTAGTTCACTGCATGTTCACTGACTGTCATACCACACATACTGCAAAGTCCAAACGGTAGTCACTGTGTCGTGTCTAATGTGGTCTGGGTTCAGATTCCCACCCCTAGTCCTCCACCTTGTGCCCCATCATATCTCCCAAAGCCAAGCAGTGGTTTGCCATTCGGCGTCAGCGAGAACTAGGAGGATCTACATGGTATGCTTGGTCATTCCAAAGCAGTAGAGATAAGGCTGTAGGGTAGTGGGCAGGGGAGGGAGAAAAATGCAGCTGGAAATGCATCTCTTTCCAAATGTGGTCCTGTTTTAATGCCTCAAAAAAGGTGAGTCCAGTTTGGAGTAAGATGAGAGTAACAGATTATTTTAACAGCTGATAACATTTGGGCCATTTTTTTTTTTTTTTGAATAATTTTTATTGTGCTTTAAGTGGAAGTTTACAAATAAGTCAGTCTCTCACACAAAAACCCATATACACCTTGCTACACACTCCCAATTACTCTCCCCATAATGAAACAGCCTGCTCTCTCCCTCCACTCTCTCTCTTCGTGTCCTTTTCGCCAGCTTCTAACCCCCTCCACCTTCTCATCTCCCCTCCAGGCAGGAGATGCCAACATAGTCTCAAGTGTCCACCTGATCCAAGAAGCGCACTCCTCACCAGCATCCCTCTCCAACCCATTGTCCAGTCCAATCCATGTCTGAGGAGTTGGCTTTGGGAATGGTTCCTGTCCTGGGGCAACAGAACGTCTGGGGGCCATGACCACCGGCGTCCTTCCAGTCTCAGTCAGACCATTAAGTCTGGTCTTATGAGAATTTGGGGTCTGCATCCCACTGCTCTCCAGCTCCCTCAGGGGTTCTCGGTTGTGTTCCCTGTCAGGGCAGTCATCGGTTGTAGCCAGGCACCATCTAGTTCTTTGGTCTCAGGATGATATAGCTGCTGGTTCATGTGTCCCTTTCTGTCTCTTGGGAACGTAATCACCTTGTGTTCTTGTTGTTCTTCATTCTCCTTTGATCCAGGTGGGTTGAGACCAATTGATGCATCTTAGATGGCTGCTTCCTAGCGTTTAAGACCCCAGACGATTTGGGCCATTTTTGTCAAGTAATTTATGTGATGTTCCCAAACTGTTGTTCTTGGATTATTTTTATACTTTGGACGTCTGATGTGTACCACATTTTGATTAGTTTATAGTTATGCTTTAGCTTGTTTAATTTTAAAACCAACTTTTTGTATCACCATCCTGCCTCAGAATACTTCAGTTTTCAAAATGTTACATACATGTTTTATTTTACTGACAATCATGTGTTGTGCGCCTTCGAGTCAATTCCGAGTCACAGTGACCCGATTTGACAGAGTAGAACAGCCCCATGGGGTTTCCAAGGCTGTAATCTTTACGGGAGCAGATCACCAAGTTTTTTCTCAAAGCAGCTGGTGGATTCGAACCTTCAACCTTTTGGTTGGCAGCCTAGCACTTAACCATTGTACCACCAGGACGCCTTGTGACAATCATATAGTCTATACTCATATGGTTTCTCCCAAACACTTTTACTTCCTAGCTTTAGTTCTAAACATATTTAACGTTCAAGGTCATGTTGAGGTCCACTACTCATAAAATATATACAAACAAAAAATGAGATGTAGTTATTCTTTTGTACAATTGACTAGGTTTAGAACATGAAGGCGAAACTGCACGGTGTTAGGCATTCATTTCCGAAGATACTACTGTATCGTACAATGGTTGATGTTTATAATTTTGACCACAGGTCATCATGGAGAAGTTAAATTGTAGTTGTAATATGTAACTGCAAAAGGTCACATATATTTCATACATTCATACACAAAGACAAAAGAATATGTAATGCTTATGAAATACGTTTTAAGTCTTCAAGGATTAACTTCCCCCTTTTTTCTGGAAATACAACTCATCCACATCTCATCATTCTCTTACCGTTCTGCTACAATGCCGTTATAATTATGTGTATATGAAAATGAGGTTGTGTTCTCCTGTGCTCCAAATTGCATCTAGGCGGCTTTCTAGTCACCCAGACTAGAAATGTCAGCATGATCTTTTTAATTCATCCTTTTTCCTTTGCTGCCCACTTCCTGTCAGTTCTTTTCTATCAGTTCTGACAGCTTAATGACCCTGCCATGGATCTCCGCCTTGCCTCCTACCACTCCCTGGTTTAAGCCTTCGTTATTTTTTATTTATTATTATTACTTTTTGTGTGTTTTTTTTTGCATTATCCTGAATCCAATTTATTAAACACTACGTGGGTGCCTTCTATGTCATCTTTGTCTTGCCTTTAGCATCTTGGTCTTAAAGACAGCAAAATTACATGCTTCTAGGAGCCATATTCATTAGTGATGGGGAGGGGACTGTGGTGAATTCAATTCCTGCCCCACCTATGCATGTCCAGGGGATTGTTGTCATGCTGAAATGTGGTCCCAGTGTTGCCAAATCTTCTAGAGTTGTGCGAGAAGCTGGGAATTCATATTTTTATGTGGAATCTTAAAATTTTTCACCACTATTCTAAATACCTCCCCAACAAAAAGGGTATGTGCATTGCATTTTAATATATTAAAGAATGTGAGAATTCCTAGAGTAAGCAAATCTGTTTTAGAGTTTGTGCTCCTTAGTCTGGCCTAAGAGCTCTTAACCACCTGACTCCAGTGTAGCATTCACTGATGTCAGGAAGTGTGTGTTACTTTTTCACTTTGGTGTTTTCTTGGGCTATTCCCTTAGCTTTGAATGCCTAATATTGTTGACCTCACTCCTTGCTCAGTTCATCTTTTCCCCAGCCTTCTAGTCTTCATTTCTATGACAATATGTTATACTGTGTCATAAAGTTATCTTGATTGGATGAAATGTGACTCTTACATTAAACTGGGTCTTCCTTGAGGACAAGGACTTAACACTCATACTGTGTATCTAGTAACAACCAAACCTGTTGCCATCAAGTTGATTCCAACTCATAGCAACCCTATAGGGCAGAGTAGAACTGCTCCATAGAGTTTCCAGGGAGCGCCTGGTGAATTCGAACTGCCGACCTTTTGGCTAGCAGTAGCGTTTAACCACTACATCATCAGGGTTTCCAAGTAGACACTTAATGACTGAATGAGTGACTGAGCAACTCATTGAAGGCAGGCAGGAATGCAGCTGGGTATTGTAGAGATACAGTAGTTTTCTAACTGGTCTTCATATCTGTAGTAACCTTTAATCTGTTCCATACATAAATCCTTGTTGGTGTAAGCTTCCTGGAGCATATCTTTGTTCGTGTTAATTCTTTTGTTCAAATAATCCATGTGGATCTCCATTGCCTGTAAAATAAAGTCTATACTGTGACACTCAAGATCTTCCATGGTTTAGCTCCAGTTATCCATTATAGTTTATTTCCCACTGTTCATTATTTTGCATTCTTCCTTTCAGCTACTTCTGATACTTTTTTTGGTCAGACTCTTCTATGCCTTTGCTCAGCTGTTCACTTTTGTACTACTATCCCTCCATTTCAGCCTACTAAAATCCAAATACCCTTCAAGGCTCAACTCAGCTGCCACCTTCCTTGAGCCATTCTATAACTCTGAGAATGGAAGAAATAGTGCCCTTCTATCTGATCCTGGCACGTTGTGGCTCTCTGTTTGAATGTTAATATTTATCTCATTTTACAGTTACGTATGTACCTTTCATCTCTCCTACTGCCACAGGACAGGGACCTTACATTCAGTACTTTGGATGTAATAGGTAAAATAAAATGTTTTAAATTTTAATAAAATTAGGCTCTAATATAGAATATACATTGATTCCATTCTTTAAAAAAATTAAAAAAAAACATATACATCCAAATATGTGGAAAGTAGTCTGAAAGGAGATGTACTGTACCAAGATGTCAGCAGTGAAATTACGGCTATTTTAAAACTTCTTTTGGCTTATTTGTATTTCAAAATGTTTATATAATGAGCATTATTTTTTTATAATAGAGAAAAATTGATAATTTTTAAAAGTAATAAAATTTAATAATTTTTTATCTTTCAGATTTCGTTAGGTAAATGAAACATTATCTTTATTTAAACTAAGGAGTAAAATTTTCTGAAATACCATGTATGTCTGGCTTTACATACACACATGCTGTTGAATGCGAAAAATAAAGATAAGACTTGTGATGATATCATTTCATAAAATAATATTAGGGCAGTTTATAATAGTGTTTTTTTGGGGGGGGTATAATAGTGTTAAGTGATACAGATTTACCTAAAAAGCTCACGTGGGATTAATGCAACTTTATTTTTCCAGTAAGATTATAAATAGGATAGAATACAGGTAGTCCCCGACTTAACAATGGCGTTCTGTTCTGACGTCTTAGTCGAATACCTCATTTTTTTCCCTTAGTTTTTGTTATTACAGCCTTTTATTATCAGTATCTTTATACATCCAATCTTTGACTTTGGGGGATGGAAACATTACATATAAACTTTCAGATATATTTTAATACATACATATATACATATAAAAAAACACATAAAAATTTACTCACTGAAAAGTTAAACGACAATGGTATTTTGTCGGTGACACCACTTATGGAAGGTTCTGGATCATCTAGATTATCCCTGGGAATGGGGGTGGTGTTTCTAGTCAGAAAAATAGTGAGAGTTGTCTGTATGGTCCTCTTCTTTTTTTCTTCACATATTTTGCGGTAACATCTCAGTGCTTCCCGAATCTGCTTATATGCGTTAGCAAAGTAATTAGCGTTGGGCTGAAGCCCCTGATTTAGTTTAGAAAAAACTCCAGCTAATCCTTTCACTGTAAAATTTCTTGACAGCTTCTTTCCTTCCTCTTCCTAATTATTTCTTTCTTCTTCAAAATTCATTAAGTCCTGACCTGTCAGTTCCCCTTCTTTGTGATCTATGAGCTATCCCACATTGACAGTAAAAAATACCAGGTCCTAAATTCAGCATCCTCACTGTATGGATGATTTTCCCACCCATCTCTTTCATTGTATTATCCTGATCAAATGCTTGGAGTGTGTTCACATAACTCACCAATTTTTTCCATATCTTCTGTAACTTCCTCCCAGGAAGATGCTATGTTCCAGCCTGCTATGCAGCAGTGTTTTGAACAATAAATCATAAATTGAGCATCTGCAAGTGAGCATCTGAGAATGATAACATCAGCAGATTACATGCTGCAACATTGAACGTAGTACATATTACTAACAATAAGTTGTACAAAAAAAAAAAAGGACTGTTGTAAGTGCGGTTTGTTCTAACTCAACTATGTTTTAAGTCAGGGATTACCTATAGTTGAGGGGTGCCAAGGGTTAATATTAATTTGTCTCTGTAAATATAGTATTACATGCAAATATAAGGTAGTGTTATTTCTTTAAGCTTACATTTGGGGCAGGGAGAACCATGAACTTTAATTTAATATTTTTTTTAAATTTCTTTTCCTCTCTTTTAGGAACCAAGGAAGGACTGAGGTAAGATTATTTATGCAAAACTTTTACTTAAAACATAAGATTGTTTTACTATGCATTACTAGTATTAAAGAAAGGGTATTTGCATTCTGGAAACCTTCCCATCGAACGAATGATGCCCAGGAGCGCATAAAGGCAGAAACGCTGCCCTCGCTTGAGTGCATGGACTCTCAGGTTGTTCATCCACGCATTTTTCCCTTGACCCAAACATTCCCTCTCAGTACTCTGAAACCTAGTGTTACCTCAGTGTAGCAGAAGCATTCGATTTGGATTTTTGAGGGGCTTACATTGTGGTCCATTAAGCCTAGGGCATAATTTGCAGTACCCGGTACAGACTAGATAGATGTTTAATAAATATTTCATAATCTTCCTACATGGTTAGATTACTAATTTTATGTTTATTCACTGTTCTTTTGGGGAGGCCTGATACACTGTAAAAATTATTTTGAAAGAATACCTGCAGTGTCTTTCTGTTCTAAACTTTAAAGTTGAATTATCCTTAGGAATATTTAGTTGTATTTGCTAAAATATTTAGAAATAAAATATCACCGTGTATACATACAGTGGTTATTAAAACCTAAAAAAGAAATATGTATTCTGTTTATGAGGGTGTTTAAACTTTTCAGTGTAAATAGCTACCTCCCTCCCTTGAAGTGCAGTAGCTTTCTTAAAATTCTCAAAATATTCATCCACTCAGCAAATACTGTTTTCCTACTGTGGACCAAGCACCTTGTTAGGTTGTAAGGATATAAAGGTAACAAGACATGATCCTTTTACTTCAGAGACCTTAGGGAAAAATAATTTTATTTGTGTTTGGCAAAGATTTTCCTCAGGCACACACCAGAGACAACGTTGGAAAGCTGTCTTTATAATGATAGAATAGTCCCATTATCTTGGTAAATGGGAATAGATTGTCTTTTTATGACTAAGTGTTAAAGATTTTTTGATTAAGTTTAAAAAATATGTTTAATAAATGACTGGAAAAGACATTGAAATTTGTTAAAAAAGTGTTTGATTTATAACCAAAATTTCTGTGCAGATACTTTGAAGACAAAAGACTATTGTAATAAGCTCTGGTTAATTTGCCTGTTAGGTGTCATTTACTTTGAATGAGGATCTCGCAAATATTCATGATATTGGCGGAAAACCAGCTTCAGTCAGTGCTCCTAGAGAACATCCATTTGTCTTGCAAAGTGTTGGAGGACAGACATTAACAGTGTTTACTGAGAGCTCATCAGGTAAGTGGGAATGGAATTATTTGGTCTTGTATAGATTTACTGTCTCAACATGTTCACATGTTTCTTTTTCTAAGGTCATTATCAAGGCTCTTCACCTAACATTGTTTCCGTTACTCATATCGCGCTATCTTTCTGCTCTGTGGCTTTCTTGTGATTGATGAAATTGTGGCCGTTATTCATGAGAGGTTTAATTTCCACTTTGGTTGTGGAGAAATAGAGCAAAGCAGATGAGAGAGTACGGTGCATCCAGCTGTCTTCTGAGATGTTGAAGAGGCAGTGTTCTGAGTTTTGCCATGAGAAGCTCATACTTCTCTGTCTTGGTAAATTGATTTTCAACAGCTATAAGTTGTGTTTTAAAAAGTACCGCTTAATATTAGGGAATATTTTAGTCCATATTTTTGCTCTTAGGGACTTTCTGTACTAAACTGGCCTTTTAATGCATAAAGATCAACTGCTTTCAACTGGTGTCGACTCCCAAGAAGCTCTTTGTATAGTTTTTAAGGTGTGTGTATTTGCCATATTTTTTAACAGTTCAGTAAATCAGGAGCAAGAGTTTGAGTTGGTGAATAAATAGAGTGAGCTTTTCTGCGGCTTATGTTTACAAGTGTATGTTTGTTTTCATTGTCTCTTGGTTTTTATCCTTCATTGAGTTTAGAGTATGAGTGTTAAAGCAACAGGCTACCTCATTAGTTTAACAGAGCTCATGTTCTCGTATCTAATTCAAGAAGGTTATTGGTTATGTAAAAGGAAAAAAAAACTGATTTTTTTTGTATCTCGTGAAACCTTTCAAAGAAAACTATGTGAAATTATGGAATACTAAGAATGTCGCTATGAGTCGGAATCAACTCGACGGCACTGGGTTTGTTTTGGTTTATTTTTTAAAAGAATGTCCTTGTTTTTAAAAAAGAAATATCCTAGATAAAATTTTTGTGGTATCAAGGATTACCAGTAGCAACATAAACTGATTTTAAAAGAATTAGCCTTTTTTTTTTTTTTTTTGCAAATAGAATCTAACAAAATGGTAAATTATAGGTTTTCTTACATGTTTTAAAATTGGTTTTATTGCATTATCTTGATGCTATAATAATTTGTAGTACAGTATTGTGGGAGATGGGGCATTTTTTAAAAAAATTATTTTTGTTGTGACTATATGCAGCAGAACATAACACCAATTCAACAATTTCTTCATGTACAATTCAGTGACATTGATTACATTCTTTAAGTTGTACAGCCATTCTCACCCTTCTTTTTTGAATTTTTCCTTCTCCATTAACACAGACTCACTGCCCCTAAGTTTCTTGTCTGCTCTTTCAAGTTGCTGTTGTCAGTTTGATTCAGTATGGATAGTTCTTAAAAGAGCAAAATGCTCAAGGAAGATATTCTTTACTAGTTAAGCTAAACTATTGTTTGGTTTTAAGAAGACTTCAGGGAATATTTTTGGTTTGAGGTTTAAAGATTATCTCAAGGCAGTAATTTTCAGGGTTCTTTCAGCTTCCATGGAAACCCTGGTGGCATAGTGGTTAAGTGCTATAGCTACTAACGAAAGGGTCGGCAGTTGGAATCTGCCAGGCGCTCCTTGGAAACTCTATGGGGCAGTTCTACTCTGTCCTATAGGGTCACTATGAGTCGGAATCGACTTGACGGCACTGGGTTTGGTTTGGTTTTGGTTTTCAGCTTCCATGGCTCCAGAAAGTCTAGATTGCATGAAAATTTGAAATTCTGTTCTGCATTCCCCCTCTTCTGATCAGGACTTTTCTATAGAGAATATTAAAGTAACAATATCTTCAAAACATGCATTGTATGCAGGTAAAAAAAAAATTCATTCAGAAAATATTTATTGTATGTTACACTGTGCAAGGCATAGTCTAGACATACCCAAGGAATCTGAAATTTGTCTTTTAATTGATGGGATTTAATAAGACTCATAAGGAGCCCTGGTGGTGCAGTGGTTAAGTGCTTGGCTGCAAATCAGAAAGTTGGTAGTTCGAACCCACCAGCTGCTCCACAGAAGAAAGATGTGACAGTCTGCTTCCATAAAGATTTACACCCTTAAAAATCTTGTGGGGCAGTTCTACTCTGTCCTGTAGGGTCGGGTTTGACTCAACAGCAGCAGGTTTTTTTAAAAAATAAGACCCATTTAACCTGTGAGGTTTTTTCTACTTCTGTGGCTGTCCCTGGAGTGGAAGAAGGCATGGCGCCAACATGACAAAGAGGAGGCAGAGACTTGATGAAAGTTTGAGGTATGGAAACTTGAGCTCCCTTTGCAGAAAAAGCCACTCTGTTTCAGAATTTTGATATTTTACTAATAAGTGACTACTTTTTCCAAAGCATGATTTATTGCTGGTACTTTTACAAAAAAAAAAAACAAAAATAAAAAACAGTACTTTAGTAAACTAGGATTTGTTATCCTCAGAATTAATCTTCCGCATTTAGTCTTTTAAATCCTTTAGCTGTTGTTGCACTCTTTGTGAACATTTTGTGGTCACAGTTCTGGTTAGATTGTACTTAAGATTCTAAGGATTATCTTGGCAAGGATATGGGAAAGGATTAAGATGGTCATCCTTGTTCTAGAGTTTGGACAGTATGTTCTTGCTTTGTAGAGCTGTGATAATACAAGCGCAGGTCTAAGTTGCTTGTAGGTGGTATACACTGTTAACAAATTGTTTGCTTCTTAATCACATTAATTACTTTGTTTCATGTTGTCATTTCTTGACTTTTCTGCCCCTTTCTGTGCCTCAGTTCCCTCATTTGTAAAATGGGGATACAATTATTTATGTTTATATATAAACATGAATATATTTAAAACACTTAGAAAAATGCTTGGTGCCTAGTAAATGCTCAGTAAATGTTAGCTGTTACTATTATTAACATTTGAGCTTATTTTTAACCTCTTTAGGTTGCAAGTTTATTTTGAGACATGCTCATGCATTTTAGCTAAATCCAAGTATATCACCTCATAAAATTCAGTTGATGGCGGTTTTTTATGTGCAGTATTTTATGACTGCCTGAATGACCGTAAAAAAGCTCTGGGCTTGTTACATATTTCACTTTCTAAGGGGCCTTATGTCCACTGCTTTTTCTGGTCATTAAGGCATCAGTTCTACAACTGGGTTTCTTGGATCTCTAGGAAGTCTTAAGTAGACAGCAATGAGTCTGTGATTATCAACATATATAAAATATTAGGTATATTTGAACATGCATGTTTTGCTATAAGACAGGGCCAGAGCTTTCACTGGAGCCTCAGAGGGGTCTGTGACCCAAGAAAGCTTCAGGGTGGTGACTCTAGTGTAGTGCCTTGGTTGGTCATGAACTTGCCAAAGTGTAAGTGACCAAGCCTTTTTACAGTGAGTAAGCCATTTATGTTGCATTGAAATTTTGGGTTAGCCTTCCTTCCTTCTCTACATTTCCCTGTGAAACTCTGAATGACCTATTTCCCTATTAAATTTTTTTGCAAAGATCTCTGTTATCTATTACCTGACTGCTGTGGAAATGCCTCATTTGTTTGGCTTTTATTTTCCCCCTCTTGGGTCTTCAGCTTAGTATTTTTATCTACTATTTCCCAGTAATTATGTAGATAACTTCTATTTCTTCTATGTCAGCACCTTACCTTTATTTAAACTTAGATTTTCTTCTTTATTACTGCCAATTCTAGACTGAAAGTTACTGTTTGTTCATCTGTTCAACAAGTATTTTTGGTGTTAGGCCCTATGCTAGAATAAAACTAGACTCCTGCCCATGGGGCAACTGGTATGTGGAAAAATAATTGCTGTAGTCATGCTGTAATTGAGTTGTGTACAAAGAGGGGAAAAAAAGTATGTACTTTGCCTGAAAGAACTGGGAAGGACTTCAAAAGTGGAGATCATATTTGAGCTGGTCCCTTGAAGAACAGGAATAAGCGTACCTGCATAGGAGAGACGAAAGTGAAGGTAAAATTTATTTTTCTAGCCTCCAAGTTTCCTGCTCTTAAAATTGTTTTCTCCTACCCTTCATACTCTGCCATAACTATCTAAAGTAGTCCTGGTTAGATCAAAGCAGAAAAGCTTCATAGTCTAGTGTAGAGATGAAAAAAATTTGAACTGGGGCAATGGGAAGGGAAAGGAGAGATCATGTTCCAGAGATATTAGCAGTAATTTTGACAGTTTTCGGTGATGAACTGGCTGCGGGGGAATTGGAAGACTGGGAAATCTAGCCTGGCTTCCAGGCTTTTTTAGCTTGAGCAGCTGGGTGGATGGTGAGATTGTTACTGAGTTAGGAAATATTGGAAGAAATGGGCAGGATTAGAGGTAACAGAAACACACTGAACTTTTGCCCTCAGTTTCATTATCTTTGACCCCTTTAGAGCAGTTCATTAATTCAACAAATTGCTATCTGTGCCTACTTTCTGCAGGCTCTTTTTTAGACTTGGGATACTTTAGTGAGCAAATTCTCTGCTTTCTTGGTGCTAACATTTTTTTTTTTTTTTATAATAACTTTTATTAAGCTTCAAGTGAACGTTTACAAATCCAGTCAGTCTGTCACATATAAGTTTACATACATCTCACTCCCTACTCCCACTTACTCTCCCCGTCTTGAGTCAGCCCTTTCAGTCTCTCCTTTCTTGACAATTTTGCCGGCTTCCCTCTCTCTCTATCCTCCCATCCCACCTCTAGACAAGAGTTGCCAACACAATCTCAAGTGTCCACCTGATATAATTAGCTCACTCTTCATCAGCATCTCTCTCCCACCCGCTGACCAGTCCCTTTCATTTCTGATGAGTTGTCTTCGGGGATGGTTCCTGTCCTGTGTCAACTGAAGGTCTGGGGAGCATGGCCGCCGGGATTCCTCCAGTCTCAGTCAGACCATTAAGTTTGGTCTTCTTATGAGAATTTGGGGTCTGCATCCCACTGATCTCCTGCTCCCTCAGGGGTCCTCTGCTGAGCTCCCTGTCAGGGCAGTCATCAATTGTGGCCGGGCACCAACTAGTTCTTCTGGTTGGTGCTAACATTTTAATGAGAGGAGGCAACAACAAACAATAAACATATTAAACAAGTAAATTATATCAAGGGTTAGAAGATAAGTTCTGTGGGAAAAAAGCAGAGCAGGGAAAGTAGGATCAGGAGTACTAGGTTGAGGCCTCAAGTTGTCGTTCTTGGCATAGTAGACATTATGGTTGTCTGATTCAGAACGGCCAATACCAGTCCATTTCAGCTCACTAATGCCTAGGATATCTATGTTTATACATTCCATTTCGTTTTTGATGACTTCCAGTTTTCTTGGATTCATACTTTGTACATTCCATATTCCTATTATTAATGGATGTTTGTAGCTGTTTCTTCTCGTTTTGAGACGTGCCGCCTCAGCAAATGAAAGACCCAAAAGCTTGGCTCCATCCATGTCTACTTTGAGGAGGCAGCTTTTTCCCAGTAGTACTTTGACTGCCTTCCAACCTGAGGGGCTCATCTTTCCGCACTGTATCAGACAGTGTTCTGCTGCTATTCATAAGGTTTTCACTGACCAGTTTTTTCAGAAGTAGACTGCTGGGCCCTGCTTCCCAATCTATCTTAGTCTGGAAGCTGTGCTGAAGCCTGTCCACCAAGGGTGACCCTGGCTGGTATTTGAAATACTAGTGACAGAGCTTCCAGTATCACAGCAATATGCAAGCCACCATAGTATGACAAACTGACAGTTGACTCTTTTTGTCATTTTTATAGTAGAAACCGCTCATACTCATTTCTTGATACCACTTAATCCAAAACAGTCCTCTGAAAACTTCACCCCATCCTCTCCACCCTCTTCTCCAATCTGTTGCTTAATCTACTTAAAAGACCCCCTGTCTTCTAGAATAGATTCCTGGCACAGCTGCCTTTGCTTTCCTCTTGTTTTTTCCCAACAGGAATGCTCCTCCCATGCCTTTCCATTTGTTTGCCTTTTATAGCCATAATCATTCTTCCCTTTACTTCTCTAGCCTATGCTGAGTCTTCCTTCATCTGGACTCATCAGTAAAGCTTGCATTACTGTGTTACATTTTGTCCCTTAATTAAACCTTCAAATGGGGGACTATGTAGTCTCATGCTTATCTCAGTAGTACGTAGTATAGAATTGAGCACACAGGTGATATGCTTGTTAAAGCAAACACATGGTTGAATGGTTTTGATTATTTTATCCTAAGAAATATTAGTACTGTAAGGGTGTCACCTCATTGGCTGGACAGTATTTCTTTCCTGGAACTGTTACTAAGAGAAAAAGCTTGTTAGTGACTCAGAAGGATAGTCTTTCTCCCTTCAAAATGAACAGTGTTTTTCTTAAGAAACTTGAGGTTCAAAATTGAGTATTATATTCCTTTGCACTTTATTTCTTGATCATTATACTTTTGTTTTGGCACAGATAATTCTTTTACTTTCTCTTTGCTCATCAGAATTTTTCAGCACTGTGTGCTGTGACCTTTGGTGAAACAGTGTGCACATTATAATAAGACATATTCCCTGGATAACATAACAGTTGAGATAATTGGGAGTATGTGATAATTTATTTGGTGGTAGCCTGCCTTATTTACTTTCAAGCTTGAATGTAGTAGCACATATCAGCACCCATATGTCCTAGAATGTGTCAGTTTGTGTTTGAAGAAGAATGTGTTGCTGTGGAAATGATCTTTGAAGATACCGAATTACCAGTCATCTTGAAAACTGAACTGACAGTATAGAAATTATAATCTGCCTTGTATAGTACTATCCTGCAGCATACCAAACGAAGTGTAAACAAAATAAATGTTTTTGTTTTTAAGTTGAATTTTTTAGTGTTTATGGGAAGCACTAACTTGGTGCATTTCCCACATTTGTTGAAAGTGGTGTGTCAGGTGTCCAGTGTTGGCAGGTTTGAATTTAGCTCTGTGTATACATATGCATGTGCTTAACATTCAAAATACAGCTATACAGCTGTTTTCTTCGTTTAATTTTTTTTCTTATCACCGCTTTTAACATGAATTACACTCTGTTCCCTAAATTATCAGCATGTATATATTACCAGTTGCCATGCAGTGGGCCTAACCAAAACTTTATTTAGTCTTATATATCATAATTTTTTTTTTAATCATAATTATGAAGGAGCCCTGGTGGTGCAGTGGTTAAACGCTTGGCTGCTAACTAGAAGGTCGGCGGTTTGAACCCACCAGCTGTTCAGCAAGAGAAAAGACCTGGCGATGTGCTCCTGTAGATTACAGCCTGTGGGACAGTTCTACTCTGTCCTGTAGGGTCGGTATGAGTCAGAATCAACTCAACAGCACAGAACAACAACAACAATATTCAATTATTTTATATCAGTTTAGTACAGTGGTTCTCAAAGTTTTTGTTCTCAGAAGCCCTTTACACGTGACATAAAGGGCATAAATAACATTCTTTATGGGAAAAACTTATTTACCAAAAAAAAAAATGGAGAGAGTGACATTTTGTAAATCTCATTAGTGTCTAGCTTAAAGACGAGGTAGATTCTCATATCCACTTCTACGTTCAGTTTATAGCAGTATGATGGTTAAAGTACATGAAAATATCTGGCCTCTTATATAGTTAGGAAAGGAGGATAATTATGGATATTCTTTTGATACTACACCAAAACTCTGCAAGTGGAAGTTTCTTAAAGGTTAGTTGCGATATAGGATCTGAAACCTTGTAAGTTAACTATTCATACTGTTGCATTGAAATCCACTGGCCTGTCTTGTACTTTGAATGGCATGCGTGATTTTGTAACATCATTACATGGCATATGACAGTACATAGTCATTACATAATTGAGTAATATCATTAGTCATTTAGAAAATACTGGTTCACTGAGTTATGCAGATCTTTCAAACATTGACGCATTTCATTATACAGTATCAAAAATTTGCATTCATTACCATCACCAATGATTTAATCTGAAAAGTCTTGCCAAGTATTGGGGAACGGTGAAGCTTGTGGTGGGCACAAGTTTTCAAACCTCTGATTTGCACTTGAAAGGTTCGATTTTGCCAGTGGCAATAAAATACCATCAGTTGTTTTCTTGAAAGGATGGGCTTATCTCATTCATTTTTGAGAAAATATCCATCAAATAAGTACCTGAATCCAAGTAACCAGTTTCTGTCAGTTGTACTTTCAAGTAGAAATGGAATTCCATGAAAAAGTAGCTAGTTTAGCTCACAACTCAGTCAGAAAAGCGCTTTTCTTTGAGATGATCCTCCACTGGTTGGTACTCAGCAGAAGTGCTTTATGCATATTTCCTATTTGGTATCACAGAATATTAAAAAAACATGTACTCCAGAATTGAAATTCAAAAAGACATTTTTTTTCCTTCTGTTTTATCAAGGACATTCTTTAAGTGAAACTGACTTTTTTTTTTTTTAACTGCAAGTGTGTGGTGGTGAAGAGTGTACCACTGCCTCGATTGGTGGTGAGGCACCAGCAGTCTTAACCCACCTTTGCTTTTGTATTACCAGTGCAGTCATCAACACGGTGAAAAAAGATGATGAAGTATTTTTATGAAAATAGTTTTGCCCTTATGGACACCCAAACGATCTTGAGGACTCCCAGAGATCTACAGAGTTTAGTGTTTTGTGTATTTCCTGAACTGCCACTCTGAAAAAAACTGCTGATTTTGTACATTGTAATGAGAAAAGATTGCAGGTTTCATTTTTGAGATACCTTGTGATGTGCTGAACCGTTTTATTGGCTGTGATTTGAAAAAGACACCCCTTTCCCCCCAGTGCTTTTTAGGGCAGCAACATTCACAGCAATGAATTGAATGCCTATTGCTGCTGATATTAAAGATACACTGCCTACTTTTTTTTCCTGCATTTGAACCCCTGTTAAACCTTTTCCTTTAGGTATTTATTACACATATACATTAGTATATAACATGCATTCACGTATTCTGTCTTATTTAATTCCCCCTACAACCGCGAGGGAGGGACTTTTTAAATTTCTGTTATACAGATGAGAGAACAGAAGCTCTGAGAGATGGCATGCCTAGAGTTTTGTTTCCTCATCTTTAGAAATGTATTTTTAAAGCAAATCTCTCCTTAAATAAAACCAAAACCAAACCCATTGCCGTCAAGTTGATTCCGACTCATAGTGACCCTATAGGACAGAGAAGAACTGTCCTCATAGAGTTTCCAAGGAGTGCCTGGTGGATTTGAACTGCCGACCTTTAGGTTAGCAGCATGTAGCACTTAACCACTACGCCACCAGGGTTTCCTCTCCCTTAAATAGATGAAAGGAATACTGCTAGCCCTACCAGAGTAGGTGCCAACTTGCCAAGCTCTTATGAATTTTCAGGCAACCCCTGGTTGTCTTTCCTCTCCCTGTGCTTCACGTTGCAGCCACTCTCAATCCTGTCCACTTCAGCACCCACAGCCAGCCTTCTAACTCTGTCTGTGAGTTCCACGCAAAGGCCTCTGCAGAAGGACGAGGGAAGCTCTATTGTTTTGCTTGTTCCTTTGAGTCCTGGCTGGGCCGCTGACCAAAAAGTCAGCAGTTCAAATCTACCAGCTAGCTGCTCCTTGGAAACCCTATGGGACAGTTCTACTCTGTCCTATAGGGTAGCTATGAGTTGGAATCGACTCAATGGCAGCAGATTTTTTGAGTAATGGCCTTGTTCCTGAACATTCTGAATCATACCAGTTTGAGAAAGAACAAACTGAAACAAAAATGTATGAGTTTAGTGTTTTGTGTATTTCCTGAACTGCCACTAAGGTTTGTGTCTGACAGCAGAAGTTCACCTTTGAGTTTTGCTGCCAACTGCCTGAGCCATGGAAACCCTGGTAGTGTAGTGGTTAAGTGCTATGGTTGCTAACCAAAGGGTCGGCAGTTCGAATCCACCCGGCCCTCCTTAGAAACTATATGGGGCAGTTCTACTCTGTCCTATGGGGTCACTATGAATCGGAATTGACTCGACAGCACTGCATTTGGTTTTGGTTTGGCCTGAGCCATGTTTCTTCTCTGAAAAATTAAACGCAATACACGGGAAATTTTCCGTTATTCTGTGGCTGGAGAGTAAAAGAAATTTTTTATACTCTTTTTATATTTTTCAGGTATGCATACATAAATATTTAATAATCTGGGGGTGGGAGTGAGAAGGAGAAAAAAGACTGCCATGTAAGGAATCAAAAATTCATTAAAACTTATGATTTGTTCTCCAGCTTTTTTATAGTAAAATATTTCAAGTCTACTGAAAAGTATAGAGAATAGCATAACCTGTACTTAACAGCCATATTTCACAAATACTGATATTTGCTGTACAGGTAGCCCTTACCACAGGGTTGGGTTCCAGTGACTCCATTGTAAGTCGGTTCTGATGTAAGTCGAATACCTCTTTTTTTTTTTTTTTAAAGTTTTCATTATTATTACCTTTTGTTACCAGTGTCTTTATAAATCTGGTCTTTATTTGTCTCTGGGAGTTGGAAACATTACATATAAACATCTGGGAGTGCACATCTGGTAATGATAACACCAGCAAATTACATGCTGCAACTTTGTATGTGACCTGTTGCAGTCAGTCAGTTCCAACTCAGAGCAACCGTATAGGCTAGAATAGAAGTGCCCCATGGGGTTTCGAACTGCCAGCCTTTTGGTTAGCAGCCTGAGCTCTTAACCACTGCACCACCAGGGCTCCACTTTGTATGTAGTACCAAAAAAAAAAAAAGACAGTGAGTGGTAAGGGCGGTTCGTCCAACTCGAACCCATCGTAAGTTAGGGACTACCTGTATTTGTTTAAGATCTTTTTTTTATACGTGAATAAAACATTACATAATTGACACCCATTTTTTTTCCATTCTTTTCTTGATCCCATCCCACCTCCTTTTCCCATATCTTGAAGTTAGTGCGTATTCTTGTTGTGACTCATTGTGACTAGTCTTCAGTTGTCTGCAAAAAATCTGTACATTTTAGCCCCAGAAAATCAACAGAGTTCTTTGGAGATGGTTTATACAGTGTCATCCAAATTTCTAGCAATTATGAGAGTGAAATGCTTAGATTGAAAAGAGATATTTGTAAGATAGGTCTATTTTGACAAACCTTTTTTGTTGTGTTTCTTATGTTTAAGTATATGAATTTTTTTTTTAATTCCTAGAATTTTAACAATTTATGTGATCAGAAGTAATCATTGAGACACTTTAAAAATTCACCCATGTTTTCTAGGGAAAAATACCAAATGATTAGTAAAGAGCATAAGAAGAGGTTTGAATTCTGTTTGAGCCTTGCCAGGCATTCATTTTGTATTTTGGTAATGTCTTTTTTTTCTCTATCTGGATTGTGATTTCTATTACATAAATAGCTATTATTTTTAACATGTTTTCTGTATATCCTTTTTGTGATTATTATTAAGAACGTCAGCAAGCATCAAGTTTTAACCTTTACTGTATATTTGTCTGTTACCAACATTCTTTGATGCTCAGCTTTTATCAAACCTGTCCATTTCCTGTTTGGTAAAGCCGTTAGGAAGAAAGTAGCAAAGTTTCTGTAATACCTTGGGGGAAATTTAGGTGACAGGCTGTACAAACTTGTTCGTCTTTTCCTTTTGATTTTCTATAGCTTCCAAGTTTAACGTTGGTTATTTGTTTTGATCCGTGTATACTTAAGACCCTTGGGAAGAACTAGGCTTCTTTACAAACCAAAACACAGCATTGTAATCAGTTTTAAAATGTAAATTACTTAATTGAGTTTTTAAAACTAAGTCATTGAAAATTTTTAAGTAAAAATATTTTTAAGTTTTAAAAATTCATTTTCTTTGGCTTTTTCAAATAACTTTATTATTATTATTTTTAAAACCTAAGTCAAGGCTTTTATTGCACACAGGCATGGCCTCTTCTTTGGATTTTTTGAGCGTACGTGTAATTTTCTATCAAAGTTTAAAATGGGGAAAATGCCACGTAGCTGATTTTTCTTTCTCTGCCACATACCCTTACGTTACAGAAACAGAAGACATGTGATTTGGTTGCCTTTATACTGTCATCATTTGAAAATGTACTCTGTTTGTATGGTAATAGTACTAATATAGCAATTCCCTTCAATAAAAAGAAGTTAAGATTTAAAAAATTGGTTTATTACCTTAAAAAGTAATACATACTCTTTATTAAAAAAGAGAAATGCGTATCATACAGAAGCCTTTCAGGTGACAAAGGAGAAGCCTCCTTTCCCACAGCCTCACTGGTTCCACTTTCATGGGTAACCACTGCAGACAAAAAGGCTGTGCAGCAAAGAATTACATCACAGAATAGGAAGGCTTACCAAAAGGAATTCAGAGCTTGAATTATTATATTCTTGAGTACTTTGGCTTTGAGGAAGCAGACTGCCACATCTTTGTCCTGCCGAGCTGCTGATGGATTTGAACCACTTACCTTTGGGTTAGCAGCTGAGTGCTTAAACACTGTGCCACTGAGTGCACTTATTTTGTGAGCTGTGGTTAGCATTTTACATGAGTTACTTCTCACAATAAGCCTATACCACTCTTCTTTTATTGATGAGGGAAATGAGGCTTACGTAGGAGATTATTTGTCCAGCATCATGTAGCTTGTAAGCCTGTGCCCTTAATCATCAGACTGGTGGTTTTCAAAATGTGGCTTTGAAATCATGGGATACAGAATCAATTTTGTAGGTAATAGCACTGAGAAAGAGAGAGAGAAATAAAATGGGGAAAATTTATCTTTTTATTTTGGAACATTTCGGACATACACTGAAGTAGAATAATATTATGAACCCTGTGTACCCTTACCTAGGTTCAGAAATATCATAGATTTTTAAACATGGTGTCAGTAATTAAGAGCAAATTATTTTTGTAAAAAGATAGAATTCTACTTTACTCATACTCCATCATTGCCCTGGTGATTACTATCTCCTGAGTCTGTGAGGTTATATATTTCTTAGATTTTATCAAAGTGTTACATGGCTTCTTCACTTATGATGAATCTCAACTCCTTCATAAATTACTTACTGGATCTGACCTGCAGAAACAGTAGTGGTCTGTCTGATCATGATCTGCCAATTATGGGATTATTTTTAATCTGCTGGTTTCTAGATGTGAATTTACATTCATAAAAATTTTTTTTTTTTTTTTTTTTTATTATCTAGTACAGTGGTTCTCCACTGGGGCTGACTTTACTGCTAAGAGAGATTTGACAAAACCTGGAGACATTTTTGCTTATCACAACTGGTGGGCAGAGATCAGAGATGCTATTAAGCATCCTACAGTGCACAGGGCAGCCTCCCCAATGAAGTATTATTTGACTCAAAATTTCAATAGGTGCCGAGAGTGAAAAATCCTGAGCTAGTGTAAGACAAGCTATTATTTATTTATTTATGAGCGTTTTATTGTGGTTTAGGTGAAAGTTTATAGAGCAAATATAGAGCAAATTAGTTTCCCTATTAGCATTGCAAGGAGTGGGAATTCCAGACCACTTAATTGTGCTCATGAGGAACCTGCGCATAGATCAAGAAGCAGTTGTTAGGACAGAGCAAGAGGATACTACGTGCTTTAAAGTCAGGAAACGTGTGCATCAAGGTTGTATCCTTTCACCATACCTATTCAATCTGTATGCTGAGCAGATAATCCAAGAAGCTGGACTATATGAAGAAGAATGGGGCATTAGGATTGGAGGAAGACTCATTGACAGCCTGTGTTATGCAGATAACACAACCTTTCTTGCTGAAAGCAAAGAGGACTTAAAGCATTTACTGATGAAGATCAGAGACCACAGCCTTCAATCTGGATTATACCTCCACATAAAGAAAACAGAAATCCTCACAACTGGACCAGTAAGCCACATCATGATAAACAGAGAAAAGATTGAAGTTGTCAAGGATTTCATTTTACTTGGATCCACAGCCAACACTGATGGAAGCAGCCGTCAAGAAATCAAAGGACACGTTGCATTGGGCCGATCTGCTGCAAAGGACCTTTTAGAAGTGTTGAAAAACAAAGATGTCACCATGAAGACTGAGGTGCACCTCATCCAAGCAATGGACTTTTCAATCTCATCATATGCATGCAAAACCTGGACGGTGAATAAGGAAGACCGAAGAAGAATCGACGCCTTTGAATTGTGGTGTTGGCGAAGAATATTGAATATACCATGAACTGTCAAGAGAACAAACAAATCTGCCTTGGTAGAAGTACAACCAGAATGCTCCTTAGAAGCAAGGATGGTGAGACTGTATCTTACGTACTTCAGACATGTTGTCAGGAGGGATCAGTCCCTGGAGAAGGACATCATGCTTGGTAAAGTACAGGGTCAGCAGAAAAGAAGACGACCCTCAGTAGTGGGCTAAAACAGAACAACGATTGTGAGCATGGTGCAGGACCCGGGCAGTGTTTCATTCTGTGGTACATAGGTTCACTATGAGTTGAAACCCACTCAGCGGCACCTAACTACAACAACAATCAACAATTTACACATAGCTTGTTTCGTGACATTGGTTGCAAACCTCTGAATGTGCCAGCACTCTCCTCCCTTCCTCCTTGGGTTCCCTGTGTTCATTTGCCCAGCTTTCCTGATCCTACCTTCCTTCTGAACTTTGCTTTTGGGCAAATGCTGTCCTTTAGGTCTTGCATAGTTGATTGCTCTGAGGTATACATTCCGCACTGGTGTTATTGTTCATTTTACATGCCTATCTGATGTGTGGCTATAATGTGATCTCTAGGAGTGATTTCATTTCCAAGTTTGAAGGGTGTCTAAGGGCCATAGGCTCAGGGGTCCCACCAGTCTCTATCAGACCAGTAAGTCTGATCTTATTAATGAGGTGAATTTTCTTCTACATTTCTGTCCCACTCTGTTCCCGATGTACTGTTGTGGTTCCGGTCAGAGCAGTCAGTAATGGTAGCCGGACACCATCTAGTTCTTCTGGTCTTAGGCTAGTGAAGGCCACAGTTCATGTGGTTCATTGGTCCTTTGGACTAATTGTTTCCTTGAGCCCTTGGTTTTCCTCACTCTTCTTTACTCCGGATAGGAAGAGACCAGTTGTATCTTAGATGGCCACTTGCAAGCTTTTAAGACCCCAGTAACTACTCAGTGAGGTAGGATATAGAACATTGTATACATTGACCCAACCCCTGGTGTCACAGTGCTTAAGAGTTATGGCTGCTAACCAAAAGGTTGGCTGTTCAAATCCATCACACGCTCCTTGGAAACCCTATGGGGCAGTTCTACTCTGACCTATAGGGTCACTATGAGTCAGAATTGACTCAATGGCAGTGGGTTTTTTTTTTTTTTTTTTTTTTTTAAGATATTCCATGGGGTTGCTATGAGCTGGAATTGAATCAGTGGCAATGGGTATGATACGGGTAGGTGTCCCCTAAGACCATGGGCCCTAGTCCTCAGGCCCGGTATCTCTGTCCCAAGAGGTGTGTGGTTATGGCTAAGAAGCTTTCGTGACTGTGTCCCCTGTCAAGCAATTATTTTAATGGACGAACTATTTTTTATAACTATTGATGATACTAAGGTTATAAAATAGATGGTTTTTTTGAAGGAGCCAATGGGAGTGACATGAACCCGTTCATCTTCCTATTAGTAATAGTTGTTGTCGTTCTCTTACTCCCCGCCCCCGCCACTTCCCTTTTGTCATACCAAAAGAATTTTGTGTTTTTAGGAGGTTACTCTTGAGGTTTTATCTTTATATTGACTTTTAAAATCTACTCTTAAGTACTTTATTTTTTTCGGTAGTGATTATTTCTCAGATTACACTTTTCAGACAGTTGGGATGTTTACCAGTGTAACAAAAGCACGTGTTTCTTATTCTGCAAAAGCCGTAATTGAAGATGATTCTTACAGCAGTTTAAGTGTGGTGTTTTAAACGTGACCTTTTACTGCTCTTGAAAAAATACTTAGATTTTTTCTCTACTCCTGTCTCACCCACTTTAATTCAAGCTTACTTTAAGTGCTTTAATTTTAAGCATAAAGTAATTAAAGCATAAATTAATTTTTTTCATGTAATGAAGAATAAAAATGCAATGT
This sequence comes from Loxodonta africana, assembly GCF_030014295.1. Taxonomy (NCBI): domain Eukaryota; kingdom Metazoa; phylum Chordata; class Mammalia; order Proboscidea; family Elephantidae; genus Loxodonta; species Loxodonta africana. The sequence continues at coordinate 64,598,956 of NC_087358.1, forward strand.
AAAATTGAAATATGGCTGACTTCTCATCTATATAATAGTATAGAAGAACTATTTATAGGGTTTTTCATGAGAAGTAAAAGTTTACCAGGGATGAAATAAACTATTTGCTTTCTCATCGCCCATGTTTTTGAGAACTTTTTTTTTTTTTTAACTTTTCATTGTAGAAAAAATTTAAGCATATGGTAGCAAAATGGTGTAGTGAACTGCCACGGACCTATCATCCAACTTCATATCATCAGTGCGTGGTCAACCTTGTTTCAGCTCTACCCCGTCCACTGCTTTCCATACCCCACAGGATTATTTTAAAGAAAATTTCTTAAAAAAAAAAAAAAAAGACACATAACCGCAATATTATTATGATACCTAAAAATTAACAATAATTCCAAAATTTTGTCAATCTAGTCAGTTGGAACTATTTAACGCTCAAATTCAGTGTTTTCTGATTTTTTTCCTCTTCCCCTTCAGAATATGTTCTGTCTTCTTGTTTATGGTCCAACTTTATCTGAAGTCACTGGTTTGCAGTTGCACAGCTTACGGCACCTTTCTGCTCAGTAAAGCACTGCTGGAGTAAATACCGCTCTTCAAGTCGTTAGTATTACTACAAAGACATGAAGCAGTCTTTCTGCGTAACTGTTTGCAGAATTTGGGTGATAAGAAAGTGACAGAAGAGAAAATAATTTCTACAGCAGTACTGAGGCACCGATGTCAAACATAGGACATTGTTGGGGAGAAAGTACTTACACTGGTGTTCATTGAATGTCAGATGGCTTATTTACAGATCGCATCAAGCAAAAGTTAATATACTTTTAGAAAGAAGAAGGAAATCTTGCTAATCCGATATGATCAAGCTGTAAGAAATAGAGGACTTTTAAATTGAAAAGTTACAGGAAGATAGAAGCTAGAGGTATAAAAATTTATATGATGAATGGAATAAAAAAAGCTATTTAATTTAATGTAGTTAATATCTCAAGATAAACAGTATATCAACATAAGTGATAAGGACATTATATACAGTTGATATGCAAACCCAAATTTAGAATTTCTTACTTAAAAAATTAAATTTAGCAAGAAGAAGAGAGAAATCAATTTTATCTAAGTTGAGTTTAAGTTTAAAATAAATGTATTAAAAGGTCAATTTATATATCTCTAAAGTAAAATGACTTAACTTTTTTTAAGCTTTGAAATTAAACCTCATTCTTCTCTCTTCCCATCAATGGTTAGAAATAGACAGCTGTGGCCTAGCCAGAGGTGAAACACTGGTAGTGAGCCAGCATGCTCTGAAAGATGGCTGTGTTTGGAAAGAAATTCAGCTGAAGTTTTTTTTTTCTTTTTTGAGAACTGTGTACGCGTGTCTTAGTCCACAGTTTCTTGCTTGCACTGACCGTGTCATTAGCCATTCCAAAAGAATGGAAAAAACTCAACCCTACAGATACATACTGTTTTCCCTCCTTCCATTTTCCCCCCTTCTTCCCTCTAAAAGAACCTTTTTTCGAGAATATTATATGGCTTGGAAGTTGTGGCCATCTCTTCTAGCTTTCTGTATTCATAGGGAAAAGAAGTACACCACCCGGTGTTGTTTCCATCATTAGTTTTTTTTTTATATATAACTACACAGAACGTAACAACTGAGCATTTGGCAGATCCTTTTCCTTCTTGAGAGGAACACCTTTTGGTGATTTAGAGCAGTTCTCAACCTTTTTTTCTGCGGCTTCTAGATAAAGGCTGTTGTCTCTTATATTTACAGTGCGGACAGATGCCCGTGGATTAGGGGCTGCAGCATAGATGCAGAGTCTGTCCACAGTTCTCAGCCCTTGTCTTTTCTGTGTACCGTGGCCAATTTTTAAGTCTCAGCACATATTCCTTTCTAAGAACTCTTTCTGCTGCTAGCACTTTGCCTGCCTGGAGAATTGTCTAGAAATGTTAGCATCCTAACAGTCACTCTGGGAGCAGCCCCCAACCAATAACTGACAGGAGTTCATGAGTAAATATGTAGCTCCCCACTCATTCTACCCTGTCTCCAGAGATCCCCAGCAGGCTTCAGCACCAAGTTTTCCACCGTGGTACCCACTGGATAACACACTCTCTGTTGGCTGCTTCTTTGTGTCTTCCCCAATCCTCTACCAGTGTTTCCTGGGAGCACCTCACAAATAAACCACATGAACTTTAAACATTGTCTCAGAGTTGGCTCCTGGAGGAATCCAAACCAAGATAGAGATGGTAAATTGTATCTCTAACGTCCTGTCCTTTACCTCAGAAAAGTGAAAATGATATCTTTATAGGTATGAGACAAAGAATTGATTTGGCCTTTAACTTTGGCTTCTGAGAGATGGCCCCTGGAATTTCCTAAGTAATCAAGATGTCTTTGTTATCTAAAACTGCTAGGAAACACTTGAAAATTTGTGCACATAAATGGAGGCTGTGCAGACCCCATCTGGTCAGTCAATCTCAGGAAGGGATGGGCGGGCATCATTCAGTCAGTCATGCACATGCAATGATTTAATCAGTCATGACTATGCAGTGAGGCCCCAATCTTAACTATGCAATGAAGCCAATAAAAGGCTTTGAACATGGATGTTCTTGAGGCTTCCTGGAGTGGTGAGAACATCTGATCTTGGGAGGTGGCACAATACCTGGAGACAAAGGAAGTCTCGAGATAGGACCCCTCCCAGACCTCCCTCTATAATAAATTGGTAGCTGTCAGTATGTGTGTATATATATATATATATATATATATATATATATATATAAATCCAGTGCCGTCGAGTCAGTATAAATTTATCCATGAATTCTTTCAGTCATTCAGAGAATTCATGAACCCACAAGGGCAGTGAAAGCCAATAGGTAGTGACATCTATCTACCTGGCGGTCTGAAAGAATGTGCCCTCTTGTGTGTTCTGACCTAGCTCAGAGTGGCTAGGATCAGAGAAGGGACTGGCTGATCTGAAGTGTAGGAAGTTGTATGGACCCCTGTGCTTGAGGCTGGTACCCCTCACCCTGGCCCCTGGGGATGAAAGAGTGCAGCTTGGAGCATCTGGCAAGAGGATGGCGAAGTGGGAAGGTGAGGACTGGATCCATTTCCAGGTTGGAATTGGATTCATGCTGAACCTTATTATGAAGTTAGCAATGAAGGCGGGATTTGCTCACTGTGCCCCTTGTTTAGTTTTAGTAGGGATACCCTTGACCCTCCCTCCCCCCCATCTTTTTTGGTTTGTTTTGTGTTTTATTCTCCCTACCTTTTTTAAAAACCATGGACCAAATTTGGTATTACATCCGTATTAAATTACTTAACACTACACCTCGCAGCTGACCATACATATTTTTTATGCAAAGCACATGTGTGTTCTTTGATGCTCAGCCTTCTCTCTTTGGGTGTCTGTGCATCTTCATGATTGCAAGCTCCAGTTTTGATTCCTAGAAAAAAAAAAATTTTTTTTTTTGATGATACTGTATATAAAGCATATGCTAATAGACCCAATTTTCATGAAGAGCTGTAGGTTTAATAATCATGATTTAATTTTTTTGAACCAACTAAGCGGTCTAGTTCGGTAGTGGTTAAGAGCTCAGCTGTTAGCCAAAAGGCTGGCAGTTCCAGTGCACCAGCCGTTCCTTGTAAACCCTGTGGAGCAGTTCTACTTTGTCCTTTAGAGTTGCTGAGTTAGAATCAGCTGATAGCAATGGATTTGATTTTTTTGTTTTGGTTAAGAGGTCTGGTTGGTTTTTTAGAAAAATGTGTTTTCTCCTGCTACTTTGTTTTTTTTTTTTTAATAAAAATTTAATTGAACTACAGCCTACAATTTAGGAAAAACCCACAAATCATAAATTTACAGCTTTGATGAATTTTCACAAACTGAACACATCCATTAATTACAACCCAGATTAAAAAATACAACATTGTCAGCATTTGATTTTGAATTCATGGATTTAGTATTGAATTTTCCAGACTAATCTCTTGCATGTCCTCAGTAACTTTGTTTCCTTCCTAATATAGGTTATTATTTTTTTTTAACTTTCAATCATAAATCTTATATGGACCCAACAAATATTTGGAAACATTGCAATACCAGAAATACTAAGCTTGTTAAGGATTGTCATGTTCAACCAACCAACCAGAGTTATGGTTTTAGCATTTATTTTTAGTTTTTAAATTTATTTTCTTTCTTTCTTTTTTTAATAGGAAGGGACCGTGGTTATCTTTGTGAGACACATAGTCTGGCAAATTTATCGTTGCAGAGCCTCCAATTAAGTTTTCTTTCTCCCGTTTAACATCTTTTAATATTTTTTTTTCTGACAGGCTTAGAAGCAAATCAAGTCTTTTGTGGAAAGCGAATGTCAGTTGAATCAGTGGTGCGCTTAATATATTTGAATTACCTTTCATGACTTTTATAGTGTTAAGATGAAATTGTTTCCAGTAAATGACATTTTTCTTCGGCTAATGAGGTCCTGTGTATACGGAGTTTTCCCTTGCCACTGTTCTCTTGAGTGAATTATATTTAACGGAAAGGTTCTGTGGCTTTGAAGTAGTTATTTCAGAAAGCTGAAGAGTACAGAGAATTTGCATACAAAAAAGGCTAGGAGCTGAAGTTAGAGGATCAGAGTTGGTATCTGGGAGAACCATCTTGAATTCAGAACATAGTTTGTGAATGAATTAGAAAAGTCGAAATCAGGGACAGGAATGAAAACGGATGCGTTAAGCACAGTGGGACTGAGGGGAGATTGTCACGAAAGACCAGTGAGGTCAGTAAAAGCACAGTCGGTCTTGAGTGGGTGGCACAGGTAGTTGAGGAAGATGACAGGATGGTAACAAGCAGTTGAGTGGGATAGCAGCAGCAATAGGCAGTGATTCAAGGAGAGAAGGCAGAGTTTGCAGTGACGTAGCCATGAAAAAGTTGGTGTGCTATAAAGCTGTGTTTTGGTTTCCTATTTAAAATCCTCCTGAACCTCAGTCTTAGGACTTGCTTGGATCTTTGATATGTAAATTTTTTATCTGATGAAGTATACTTCTTTTGCGTCATTTCTTAATTTAGTTATTTAGGTTCATGACAAATTGGTAGTTAGTAGAGCCAGTGCTGTTGGTGGCCTTGATTCTTTGTAAAGTGTTTTCAGGATACAGTTCCTCACCAATTTCAAGGAGATAAACCAAAATACATCTTTACCTCGTGAAAGCTAGGATTGGAGAGCCATCAGGAACCCATGTTCTTCTCACACATAACATCAGGTGTTGGTCTTTGCCGCTTCTCTCAGACAAGAACTCCATTCATAAGTAGGTCTTCTCTGAAGCTCATTTTGAGAATATGCACATCATTTCACAGAAGAAGAAATATAAAAGGGCAGTGAGTAAATGAAAGACTATTCAGACTCACCAGTAATAATGGGAAGGAAAATAAGATACGTTTCATCTGTCAAACTGGCAAAGATTTTTACAAACCATGCTCTCTAGTATTGGAAAGAGTATGATGAAATATGCGTATTCACATAGTGAGTGGAAGCTTGCATTGGTTTACTCTTTCTAGAAGACTGTTTGGAATTTCGATTTGGAATTGTCTTAAAATGTGCAGACCTTTTGATCCAATATTTCTATTAAGATTTATTCTATCTAAAGAAGTGCTTATAAATACTTACACAGTTTACCCATGAAGAGGGTCCTTGAAGCTTGAGTTATCGTGGTCAAAAATGGGAAATAAATATTTCTTTGTTAGGGAGTTAGTTAAATAAATTATGACACAATTTTATGAAGTAATGCTATTCAGTTAAAAATGGGAGATAAACCATAATACAATGTCAATCTTAATTTGTTATATACATTTTGTGTTATAATCTTATATACACATAAAAGAATAGAAGAATAAATACCAAAGTATTGGTAATTATCTCTGATAAGCACCTAGCGAGTGGGTAGGAAACCTAGGCTTTTATTTATTTCTACAACGGAAGGTACTTAGCACTTTCTAAATTTTCAATAAATGTTGTTAACAAACTGATCAGGGCAGTTTCTTAAGCTTCAGTGTTTACTGAGCACTGTGCTGAGTTTTTTATAGGCCTCTCAGTAGACGTGCTCCTGTACCATAGTCCTCATTAATCGTTCACAGCTTATCCCCTTCTCTTTGAAATAAATATAAGGTTACCAAGAATGATGAGATAAATATGTTTATATGCAGTATAGGGAAATTTTGATTTCCCCAAGTGATAATGAGTTGTTTTCTGACCACATATTTTATTTCCTATTCCTGCCAGACAGAGACAAGGATTTGAGATTGGATTATGGCAGTATCTCTCTACTTTTAATTCATATATGTGTTCCCTGCATCTGAAATTCTCTGAGAAGTTTAAAATTGTATTTTCATTTTAAAGATAACCTTAGAAGTTTATGTTGCATGTTCTGGATCATTTTGATTTCACTCTGTACATTTGCACAAATGATCGGGCTGTTGCTAAGTAGCGTCACTTTAATATGAGCCAGTGAGGAAATAACAGAGGCAAACTTAATACATAAACAGTGTATCATTCTAGTGATAACCAGATAACGTCACCTTAATTTATGTCCGTGATTTATATCAACAAAGATTGTCACTTCACAATAGTTCAAATAAAGCAGAGTGGTGAGAAGTTAGAGTGTTTATGCAGTATATGGCATGTAAAACAAACAGAAAACCCATTGCCATCAAGTCAATTCCGACTCATAGTGACCCGATAGGACAGAGTAGAACTGCACCATAGAGTTTTCAGGGAGCAGCTGGTGGATTCAAACTGCCAGGCTCCTAACCACTACGCTGCCAGGGCTCCATGTGGCATATAGACGTGCCGAAATTCAGAACACGTACTGTTGTATCAGCAGCATGTTTGATGTAAGAAGTAATTTATTGTTATTATTCATTATATTTAATTTTAAATTGGAATTTTATTGATTTTCCAGTTTCGTTAGTATTTTAGTATGTAAATTTGCCAGGTTTCTTAGTTGTATCAATGTTCTTTATTATTTTAGCAAATCATTATTATTACTGTGTTCCGGGGACTATTCTGGGAGGTGGGATTATAGCAGTGAACAGAAGAAGTCCCTCTCCTCATGATTACATTCTGGTGGAGGAAGATAGACATTAAATAAATTTATGTAAATCTAAAAACCAGGTTCTGATAAGGGCTGTCAGGAAAAACACAGGAGAGTAAAGGGGATGGAGACTGATAGAGCGGGTGCTGCCTTAAAAAGAGTGATTGAGAAGGCCTCCCTGACAGATGGTGTGGGAGCACAGACCTGAGAGAAGAGAGTTCCAGGCAGAGAGAGCAGTGTAAGGCTCTGAGGTGGGAGTTTCCTTAGTGAATTCAAGGGCTGATAAGCAGGCCAGAGGGGCTGCAGTGAAGCGAGCAAGGAGAGAGTGGTAAAGGATGAAGCCAGAGCATGATGGTGAGGAGTTGTAGCGAGCTCTAAGGATTCTGGGTACTCTTCCCACAGGAGGAAAGACATTAGAGGGTTGACCTGAGGAGTAACTTTACTTTGGCTTTAAAGAAATACAAAAGGGCAGTGAGTAAATGAAAGACTATTCAGACTCACCAGTATTCAGCTCCCTCTGGCTGGACGAGGGAGCATAGACCATAGTGGGGCAAAGGTGGAAGCAGGGAGATCAGTTAGGAGTCTACGTAGTAATAGTCCAGGTGAGAAATCGCAAATGTAGAGGATTTGTTTCTATTTATGTTTAGACACATTTATGTTCCCTTAATGTCCATGCTTGATCAGTGAGAATTTTTTTTTTCTTTTAAGAGGTTCCAATATTATTATTCGAGCAAGTGATGATATTATGACATTTGATGGGGAGACTGAGAGTGACTCTGTAGAACATGATTATGACTATCTTGTAGTTTATGCAGAGTCCCTGGGTCGTGCAAAGTGTTAACATGCTGCAAAATTAAAGGTTAGATGTTCGAGTTCACCCAGAGGCTCTTTGGAAGAAAGCTGGGCAACCTGCTTCTGAAAAATCAGCCATTGGCACACGTGGGGTCTCCATGAGTTGGAATTGACTCAAGGGCAACTGGTATTTTATAGTTTATGTGTCATTGGAGAGTAGCATATGGATGGCTACTTCAGCCATTAGGAGCTTATTGGCTAAATTTATAGAATTAGAGGGAATGTAGTTTAAATCATAATTTTCTCTCCTTATTAGCAGAGGAGGAGACTTGCCTTTTGACCAAGACCATTTCTGAATAAAGGCGTTGATGTGTGTGTGTGTTCGTTGTGGGATATTGGTTGAAAGAACTCATTTTAGTAATAAAGGTAATTCTGACTTTAAAGACATTGACTTTGTTGCACAGATAGCAGGAGGACATGTTGGGAGAAAAAGAAGTAGTAGTCTAAAGGTGGAGTTCGAAGTACTGGACCAAAGGTGTTCTAGAACAAGACATTCAAAGATACTATACATTGCTAGAGTAAAATAGGGGTCAGCAAACTCTGGCCCGGGAGCTTGCCGCCTAGTTTTGTGAATAATTTCATTTGGCCACAACTGCTCCCATTCTTTTACGTATTATTTATGGCTGCTTTTGCAATACAATGGGAGAGTTGAACAGTTGCTGCTACAGAGCCTGAATAGTCGACTGGCAAAGCCTGAAATATTTACTACTGGCCCTTTAAGAAAAAGTTTGCCCACCCTTGGAGTAGAAGTTACCTGGTCACATTTCCTAAGTTTGAGTTCCAAGGAATTTCCTGAGATTCTTTGAAATGGAGAGACTCTTTAGTAAGGGGCCCTAGATTGAAATAAGTGTGGGTAATGTTCAGTTAAACAAATTTAAACAGATTTTTTTAAATTACATGGCTTCATAGAGCCTGCTGATGTCGACTGGATGTCCAAAAGGGGGAGGCTATAGAATGTAGCAGTTTCCAAACTTACTTGATCATGTAAAATTTTGGGGTAGGGGAACCTGTTGAAATTGGTATCTCTTATATGTGGTATTCTGTACTGTGGAAAACATGGCTGTCTTGACTCTTTTCCTTGAGTCAAATTTTAAAGGTGCAAGAGGAAGCGCTGAGAATATTTTTAAATTCTAGGGTAAGAAACTGAATCCAGCCTGCAGGCCTATTTTGTTGAGCTTCATTTTGTTTTGGTTTTAATGAGTATTGATGCTTTTAGACAGGGTCTTCATTCTCCAGATGGCAGAGTGGTAACCATTATGCCTTATTTTACACTCCCTTGCTTCACCTGCCTCATCCTTGCAAACATTTGAGTTTGAGAACTTTTGATTTTAGTCCAGCCTCCTTTCTTTCAGAAAGCAGAATTTTTTGAGAACTAGGACTAGAGACCAGTTTCATTACTCCTTGTCCATGCCCTCCTGCCGTGGAAAGAAATAGGAAAGAAGCAAGGAGATGAGTAGAATGCTACACCTCATTGGACACAGGACAGAATGACAGCGTGCTTTATAGCTGTTTCTCTAGGAGTCCAGTTAGAACTTCAAAAGAAGCAGGTTTAAGTAAATGGCAGAGCATTCTAATACTCACTTTGCACCATTGCAGCAAATAATAAGGGACCCCATTAGAATACTCTAGATTTTCCTTTCCCTCTGAGGTTAGACAGAATTCGTTAAAAAAAACTCCTAGGGCAAGAATCTTTATATTTGTGAAGGTTACTAGTTTTAGGTATAGAACCATATGGTTTATTCCATTAGGGAATTTAGAAATTCAACAGTAGAGACTAATGGGGTGTTTATATCTTCCAACTGAAAATTTGAATCAGAAGCATTGTGATTCACTATCTAAAAGATAAGTACAGCCTATGAAACCTCATTACTTGTACAGTGCGTTACAAAATATTTTCACAATACTCTCTCCTTCTCACTTGATCCTCAAGAATTCTGAGAGGACAAATAAGTTCCTTGAGGTAGGTTGAGCAGATTTAATTTGTCCACCTACTATGAGACTGTCATACTATACCAAGCCCTCAGAACCAGTTACTTTGAAGAAACACACAGTTCTTGGTCTCAAAGAGTTTACAGTGGGAGGGAAGGAGAGGAAGCAACCCAATTGTCCTAATGAGGGAGCATCTTTACGGACACCCTAGCGCAAGTTAAAACTTCTGTTAGGAGTTTGTTAGGAGCATGTTAAACATATGTTAGGAGTTTGCCATAAGGAAACAAAGCATGGTGCATATTGAGGAAACAGCATGTGCAAAGGTTTGAGAGAGCATGATGGGTTTGGAACATTGCCAGAGTGTGGAGGGTGAGACGCGAGTGACAAGACATAAGGCTGGATATGTGCACATGTAGGAGAGTGAATCCAGCTCTGATGAGGATTTGGTGGTGACTGTTTTCCCCCTACTTTGTAAAGGAAAATGGTAGTTCACAAAAGGTTTCCGAATCTTGGTGCAAATGCGTTGGATGTGTTGAAAAACAGGTGCTGTCATCACAGATCAGCAAGTAGGGGCCATGGTACAGTTGAATAACTCCGAGACTGAACAGCACTACAAGAATAAAGGTTTAGACAAAGGAGAGGAGAAGAGAAGTACCATTTAATGCCTTAGGTTTGTCAGACACATTTATTTAATTTGAGAGCTGCTCATCCTGTTTTTGGGCTACCATATTCTTATGAGAGACTAAATCATTATCGTTTTGAAGTTAATTGTCACACAGCTGTAAATATTTTATATACATTTATATTTCATCTTTTTTTGCTCATATTGAAGAATGAGGAATGTTTCTGACCATTTTTTGATGCAGTCTTGTTAAAAAGGACAACCACTAGCTTCTTCTACTCTAGAGGGCAAGTGCCCCACTAAGACTGATTGTTTTTAGTATTGTCTCGTATTAACGTTTATTCAGATAATACACAGTACTTCTGATTCCTTGTACTTGAATATTGGTCATTCTAAGATTTTTTTTGCTTTAAATACTTTCTTTTTTGTACAATATTTTTTTGGGGGGGTGGGGTGAAAATATACACATCAAGACATATACCCTTTCAGTAATTTCTCTGTGCAATTCAGTGATACTGGTTACATTCTTCACATTGTATCACCATTGCTATTTTTTCCCAAATTATTTCACCACCATTAACTTATACTCACTGCTCCCTAAACTTCTCATCTGTGTTTTAGAGTTTCTGTTATCAATTTGATCTCAGATAATTCGTTAAATGACTGCAATACTCAAGGCAAACATTCATTACTAATTGAGCTAAACTGTTGTTTGGTTTAAAGATGACTTCAGGGAATAGTTTCCATTGAAGGTTTAAAGATTATTTCAGGGCAATCGATTCAGGGGTTTCTCCAGTCCCAGTGGTTCCAGAAGTCTAGATTCCATAAGAATTTGAAATTCTGTTTCACATTTTCCCCCTTTTGATCAGGATCCATCTATTGAATCCTTGATCAAAACGTTCAGCAATGGTATCTGGGTACCATCCAGTTCTTCTGGTCTCATGGCAAAGAAGACTGTAGTTCATGGAGGCAGTTAGACTTGAAATCCAGTCCCTCCTTCAATTCCTGGGTCTCTTCCTCTGCTGCTTGAATTGTTGTATCTTAGGTTGCTGTTTGCAGGCTTTTCAGACTCCAGGCACAACCCAATGAATCAGACAGTAGAACAAACTCTAAAAACAGTATTAGACCAATTGACTGGACTGTCTCGTGAAACCATGACCCTAAACCTTCAAATTAAGAAAACAGATCCCATGAGGTGTTTGATACCTAACTAGTATCAGTACCTGCTCCCCCCTTTTTGTTGTTGTAAAATTATTTATCACACAGTTGTCAATTTGACCTTTTTCTGGTGTACAGCTTGGTGATATCAATTGCATTAGTCAAGTTGTGTAACCATTACCCCTAATCAGTGCTGATTTTTCCATCATCATAGACAAAAACTCACTATGTCCCAAAGAATGGTTTTCTCTCTTACCCCCTCCCCAATCCTGTCTGTGGTAATTACTAATAACCACTGGTCTCTATACATTTACCTAATCTTGTCATTTAAGTGAGATCATACAGCATTTGTCCTTTTGTGATTGACTTTTTTCACTCAGCACAATGTCTTTGAGGTTCATCGATGTTCTGGAATGTATTAGGACTTCATTTCTCTTTATGGCTGAGTAGTATTTCATTGTATATACCACATTTTGTTTCTGTATTCATCCATTGGTGGGCACTTTGGTTGTTTCCACTGTTTTGCTATTGTGAATAGTGTTGCAGTGACTATAGGTGTGCATATGCCTGTGGCTTTAAAGAGTTTTGTGAAGGATTTCACGTTATGATCATTGTTCCATGCAGTAACTCTTCAGTGAAAAGAATTAGCTTTAGTAGTGTTCATAATTCTTTTTAGGGTCCTTTCAGTTGTGTTAATTATTTGCTTTAATATGCAGCCAGTTGTTAATTGGTTTGGTTGATACATTGGACAGTTGGCTATGCAGATTGTTAACTGGGTATAATGATTTTTTGTAAATAGTGAGTGTCTTTAGTCATCTAGTGCTGCTCTAACAGAAATACCACAAGGGGATGGCTTTAACAAAGAAAAATTTGTTCTCTCACAGTCTAGGAGGCTAGAAGTCTGAATTCAGGTTGCTACTCCAGGGAAAGTTTTTCTTTCTCTGTCGGCTCTGGGGGAAGGTCCTTCTCATCAGTCTTCACCGGTCGAGGAGCTTCTCAGCTGAGGGACTTTGGGTCCAAAGGATGCGCTATTCTCCTGAATCTTGTTTCTTGGTGGTATGAAGTCCCCGTCTCTCTGCTCACTTCTCTCTTTTACATCTCAAAAGAGATTGTCTTAGGATACAACCTAATCTTGTTGATTGAGTCCTGCCTCATTAACATAGCTGCCTCTAATCCCACTCATCAACATCATAGAGATAGGATTTACAGCACACAGGAAAATCACACCAAATGACAAAATGGTGGACAATTACACAATACTTGGAACCATGGACTAGTCAAGTTGACATTTTGGGGGGACACAATTCAATCCATGACAGTAAGAAACAGATTTTATCTGCTTTAGATTTAGATCAGATCGTGCATGTTTATGCAAGTTGTTAAGAATTTCTATTTTAAAAATTCCCTGCCTTATTTTGGAGGATACTTTGTGCTGTGTGTCCTGTTTAGGAAATGATACTTATTTGATATTTACTTGGTATACCATAGATACCTTTGTAAAAGTGATTTTGTAATTTTTTTAACACTGCTTTCTCTGGTAGTTTGAAAGGGACTGTTTCAAACCTAGAAGAAAGAACAGTATATGAACCTGCATGTACCTATGACTCCGTTTCAACAGTTAGCACCGTATGCCCAATCATGTTGCATCTGTACTTCCTTTCCTACCTCCTTCATTTACTGCTGGATCATTCATAAGCAAATTCCAAGTATATCGCTTCATCTGTACATATTTTAGTATATATGCAACAAATATATTTAGAAATACTTCTCATGTAAGGTACAATAGATACTACTCTCTCTTTAGGGATTACCCTTTTCCTTCCCATTAAAAAAAATAGTCATATAAAATATTAACTAGTTCCAGAATGGAAACTATACCTATGTATATACATATGGTAATTTAATTAATTACTGGATTTCTCATAACTCCCTGTTTCACGTTTAAGTAAACCTGAAATAATTTAGTGGTTTTATAAATGAAAAGGAATATTTATGTTATAGTCTTTTTTTTTTTTTTTCATTTTTGATGATTTCCAATTTTCCTAGATTCATATTTTGTACATTCCATGCTCCTAATATTAATGAATGTTTACAGGTGTTTCTTCTCATTCTGAGTCATGCCACATCAGCAAATGAAGGTCCTAAAAGCTTGACTCCATCCACATCATTAGGTCAACTCTACTTTGAGGTGGCTCTTCCCCAGTCGTAATTTGAGTGCCTTCCAACCTGAGGGGTCCATCTTCTGGCAGTATATCAGACAATGTTCCGCTGCTATATATAAGGTTTTCACTGTAATTCTTCTCAGAAGTAGACCTCCAGGTCCTTCTTCCTAGTCTGTCTTAGTCTGGAAGCTCAGTTGAAACCTGTCCGTCATGGGTGACCCTGCTGGTATTTGAATACTGGTGGCATAGTTTCCAGCATCACAGCAACACACAAAGCCCACAGTATGACAAACTGACAGATGCATGGTGGATATCATATATATGATTTGCGAATATGTTCTTTCATTCTGAGTTGTCTTTTCATTTTTCTTGCTTATGCCCTTTGAAGCACAAATGTTTTTTTTTTTAATAACTTTTATTAAGCTTCAAGTGAACGTTTACAAATCCAATCAGTCTGTCACATATAAGTTTACATACATCTCACTCCCTACTCCCACTTACTCTCCCCCTCTTGAGTCAGCCCTTTCAGTTCTCCTTTCTTGACAATTTTGCCGGCTTCCCTCTCTCTCTATCCTCCCATCCCCCCTCCAGACAAGAGTTGCCAACACAATCTCAAGTGTCCACCTGATATAATTATGTCACTCTTCATCAGCGTCTCTCTCCCACCCGCTGGCCAGTCCCTTTCATTTCTGATGAGTTGTCTTCGGGGATAGTTCCTGTCCTGGGTCAACAGAAGGTCTGGGGAGCATGGCTGCCGGGATTCCTCCAGTCTCAGTCAGACCATTAAGTTTGGTCTTTTTATGAGAATTTGGGGTCTGCATCCCACTGATCTCCTGCTCCCTCAGGGGTCCTCTGCTGTGCTCCCTGTCAGGGCAGTCATCGATTGTGGCCGGGCACCAACTAGTTCTTCTGGTCTCAGGATGATGTAGGTCTCTGGTTCATGTGGCCCTTTCTGTCTCTTGGGCTCTTAGTTGTCGTGTGGCCTTGGTGTTCTTCGTTTTCCTTTGCTCCAGGTGGGTTGAGACCAATTGCTGCATCTTAGATGGCCGCTTGTTAGCATTTAAGACCCCAGACGCCACATTTCAAAGTGGGATGCAGAATGATTTCATAATAGAATTAATATGTAACAGCTTTATTGAGATATAATTCACATACCATACAATTCACCCACTTGAAGTGTGCAGTCTGATAGTTTTTAGTGTATTTACAGAGTTTGTGCAGCCATCGGCACAGTTTTAGAACATTTTCCTCCTCCCACCAAAAGAAACCCATATCCATTAGCAGTCACCTCTCATGTTTCCCTCAGGTTGCCCTCTCCCACTCCCAGCCCTAACCTGTAACCATCGAGTCTTATAGCGACCCTATAGGACAGAATAGAACTGCCCCATAGGGTTTTCAAGGAGTGGCTGGTGGATTCCAACTGCAGCGCTTTTGGTTAGCAGCTGAGCTCTTAACCACTGCGCCACCAGAGCTCCCCCGCCCCAGCCCTAGGCAACAGTTAATCTTCTTTCTGTATAGGCTTGTTTGTTCTTAACATTTCATGTAAGTGGAATCATACAATATGTAGTTGTATGTCACTGGTTTTGTTCGTTTAGCACATGTAAAACCTAAGGAGTGGTAATAGTAGTAGCCTCACCTGAGTCTGTCTACCTTCAGGGGGGATAATGCCAATCAAGATCAGCCCGAGGCTGGTGTTAGACGTACTGCCACTCTCCAACCTTTTTAAACGTTCTAGTTCTGACATCAGCTGTCCCTCTCATGGCAGTCTCTACTTCTCTTCTGGGGACCATAATCCATTGCAGTGGCCACACAGAACTCACAGACCATACTTAGAGCTAAGTGATTTATTAAGGAACAGTGTACAACTCAGGATCAGGAAGCACGTAGGCTACAACTTGGGATCAAGATCAGCAAGCATGTTGGCAAAGTCTCCCGTCTTTAGTACAGGACACCTCTCAGCTCCTCTTGGCAGGACAGGTCTCCTCTAGGCCCACTAAGGACAGGTTTCCTCTCCACCACCTGAAGACAGGCTCCTCTTGGCCCTGCCATCTGTTGCCACCAGCTCTGCTACTGGAACCCTTCTGGGCCTGTCTTCAGTATTACAGCCCTTGACCATGTTACTGCTCTTTTTGGTGGTTGCTTGCCTCCTCTCTCTCTGCTGCTGCTGCTTTCTTCCTTCCACTTGTCTCCAAAAAACCCTCTGTGGGGCTGGCTGCATATATACACAATTCTTTTGTCAGTTTCAAGGCATGCCTCTCTCAGTGGTTCCACAAACTGACCAGCCCCGTCTTGGTAGACCACAGACACTTCATTTGCATAACAGGCTACAACTCACCTCATTTGCACAGTCTGCTGACCAATCCCTGCAAGGTGCATCCCAATCACAAGATAAGCTACAGCTCAGGACCGGACAAAAGTATCAAAACCAGGTTGTTTACAGCTTACCCAGGAAATGTCAATCAACCCAGACAAAAATAACAATCCCTTATGGTTAGAAAACTAGGCAAAGGTAACTCCTCAGGGTTTAGGGGAAAAATGTCTCAAACAGTTTTTGGAAAGAAGCAAGGCCAAAGGCCACATGGGGGAACTTATTTCACCACAGCGTGTTTCCAAGATTTTTCCGTGTTGTATCAGTACTTCATTCATTTTTATTGCTGAAAAATATTCCATTGTGTGTGTGTATATATATATATATATATATCATATTTTATTTGCCCATTCATCAGTTAATAGACATTTGGATTGTTTTTACTTTTTGGATATTGTGAATGATGCACTGTGAACATTTGTGTTCAGGTTTTTGTGTGGACTTACCTTTTCATTTCTGTAGGAGTGAGATTGCTGGATCATATGGTAATTATGTTTAACCTTTTGAGAAACTGCCAGACTATTTTCCAAACTGACATCATTTGCCGTTCCATCCAGTAGTGTATGAGGGTTCTAATTTCTCCGTATCCTTGCCAATACTTGTTATCTTCTGTCTTTTTGATTCTAGCCATCCTAGTGGATGTGCGGTGGTATCTCACTGTGGTTTTGATTTGGATTTCCCTGATGGCTGATGGTGTTGAACATTTCATTTGCTTATTGGCCATTTGTATGTCTTCCTTGGAATATCTGTTTAGATCTCTTAAAGAGCTCATTTAAAAATTGGGTTATTTGTCCTTTTGTTATTGAGTTGTAAGACTTCTTTATATATACTGGATGCAAGTCTCTTATCAGATACATGATTACCAATATTTTTTCTCTCATTCCTTGGTTGTCTTTTCACTTTGTGTGTGTGTGTGTGTGTGTATGTCTCTGTGTGTCTGTGTGTTATATACCTACTATTGAGATTGCTGGGTCATATGGTGGTTCTATGTTTAACTTTTTGAGAAACGGCCAAGCTGTTCTCCACAGTGGCTGTACCATTCTTCATTCCCACCAGCAGTGGATAAGGGCTTCAATTTCTCTACATATTTGCCAACACCTGTCATTTCCTGTTTTTTGGATCATAGCTATTTTAGTGGGGGGCGAAGTGGTTTCTCATTGTGATTTTAACTTGCATCTCCCTAATGACTAATGGCATGGAGCATCTTTTATGTGCTTCTTGGCCATTTGTATATCCTCTTTGGTGAAATATCTGTTCAGTTTCTTTGCCCAGTTTTTGATTGGGTTGTCTTTTTGTTGTTAAATTGTAGAAACTCTTTATATATTTTGGATATTTAATTCCTTATCAGGTATATGGTTCCCCAAAATTTTCTCCCCATCTGTAGGTTGTTTCTTCACTTCGTTGGTTAGGTCCTTTGATGCACAAAAGTTTTTAATGTTGATGAAGTCCAATTTATCTGTTTTGCCTTGATGATATTCTTTGAAGCACAGAAGTTTAATTTTTTTTTGCACTTTGATGTATTTGTCTTCATTTTTTTAATAATTTGTATTGTGCTTTAAGTGAAAGTTTACAAATCAAGTCAGTCTCTCACATAAAAACTTACATACACCTTGCCACGTACTCCCAATTACTCTCCCCCCAATGAGACAGCCCGCTCCCTCCTTCCACTCTCTCTTTTTTTCGTGTCCATTTTGCCAGTTTCTAAGCCCCTCTACCCTCCCATCTCCCCTCTAGGCAGGAGTGCCAACATAGTCTCAAGTGTCCACCTGATCCAGATAGCTCACTTCTCACCAGCATCCTTCTCCTACCCACTGTCCAGTCCAATCTATATCTGACGAGCTGACTCCTGGAATGGTTCCTGTCCTGGGCCAACAGAAGGTCTGGGAGCCATGACCACCAGGGTCCTTCTAGTCTTAGTCAGACCATTAAGTCTGGTCTTTTTATGAGAATTTGGGGTCTGCATCCCACTGTTCCCCTGTTTCCTCAGGGGTCCTCTGACGTGTACCCTGTCAGGGCAGTCATCAGTTGTGGCCAGGCACCATCTAGATCTTCTGGTCTCAGGATAATGTAGTCTCTGGTTCATGTGGCCCTTTCTGTCTCTTGGGCTCTTTATTACCTTATGTCCTGGGTGTTCTTCATTCTCCTTTGATCCATGTGGGTTGGGCAGAAGTTTAAATTTTGATAATGCTCTGTTATCTATTGTTTCTTTTGTTCCTTGTGCTTTTGGTGTCATTTCTAAGAAGGTTTTGCTTAATCCAAGGCCATGAAGATTTACTCCTGTTTTCTTCTAAGAGTTTTACAGTTTTAGCTCTTACATTTAGGTTTGTGATACATTTTGAGTAAAATTTGTATATGGTATGAGAAAGGGATCCAACTTCATTCTTTATTATGTGGATATCCAGTTGTTCCAGTATCATTAATTGGAAAGACTATTCTTTTCTCATGGTAGCCTTGTTGAAAATCAGTTGACCACAGTCGTATGGGTTTGTTTCTGAACTCTCAGTTGTATTCCATTGAGCTACATGCCTATCCTATGCTAAAAGCACACTGTTTTGATTATTGTGGCTTTGTGGTAAGTTTTG
The DNA here is from genome assembly GCF_030014295.1 of Loxodonta africana. Taxonomy (NCBI): domain Eukaryota; kingdom Metazoa; phylum Chordata; class Mammalia; order Proboscidea; family Elephantidae; genus Loxodonta; species Loxodonta africana. Next base: position 64,617,671 of record NC_087358.1, read on the forward strand.
AAATCAGGAAGTGTGAGTCCTCTAACTTTGTTCTTCTTTTTCAAGATTATTTTTGCTACTCCCTATCCCTTAAATTTTCATATGAATTTTAGGATCAGCTTGTTTATTTCTACAAAACAAAAACCCATTGGGATTTTGGTGTGGATTGTGTTGAATCAACAGATCTATTTGGAGACTGTTGTCATCTTAACAATATTGTTTTCTGATCCATGAACTTGGGATATCTTTCCACTTTTGTTTTCTTTAATTTCTTTCAACAGTGTTTTTGTAGTTTAGGGAGTACAGGATATGTACTATATTGCCTTTTCTTTCTAAGTAATGACTGACTATTTTTATAAAAAGAGAGATACTCATTATAAAAATTTCCAGCAATACAGAAATATCCAAGTCACCTAAAGTTTCACCATGAAGATATGAGCAGCTGTTTGGTGAACATCATTCCAAACTATGCATCATACAGATGCATAGATATGGGAAGAAAGATGTCGAGAGGGTTAAAAAAATTATTAGGTGTGTGGTATCTTTTTTTTTTTTCTTTAAATAATATTTTATTGCATTTTTTGGTGAAAGCGTACATAGCAATTTGGGTTTCCGTTCTACAATTTTGACGCAAGTTGTTCAGTGATATTGGTTATATTCTTCACAATACATGAACATTCTCATTATTTCCATTCTGGTTGTTGTGCTTCCATTAATCTGGTTTCCCTGCCCCCTTACATTCTCATCTTTGTTTTAAAGTAATTCAACCATTTGATCTCATATAAGTAATTTCTAAAGGAGCTCAGTTCTTATGGGTGATACTCTATTTTTTGAGCCAGTTTGTTATTTAGCTACAAGTAACTTCTCTTTTAAATTACTTTTCTTAAATTAAACTTTGAATTTTGAGATAACTGTAAAGTCACATTCAGCTGTAAAAAAAAAAAAAAATACAGAGAGACCCCATGTACCCTTTACACAGTTTACCCCGTGGTAACATCTTGATCGACTGTAATACAGCCTATTATACTGTACAGTTCACTAGCATTGATGTTGACATTGATACAATGCAATTCACTGATCTTATTCAGATTTTTCCAGTTTTACTTATACTTACTTGTGTGTGTGTGCATCTGTCTCGTTCCATGCAGTTTTATCGTATGTGTCATTTTCTGTACCCACCATCACAGTCAAGGTACAGAACTGTTCTGTCACTGCAAGGATCCCGTATGTTACCCTTTTATAACCACAGCCACCTCCCTCCCACTCCCCTCACTACCCCAAACCCCTGCTTTAACACCCAGCAACCACTAATCAATCATTTCTAAATTTTTTCATTTAAAAAAAATGTTATGTAAATTAAATGTTACAGAAATACTTTTTTCACCCAGCATAATTCCCTGTAGATTGATCCAAGTTGTTGCATGTATCAAGAGTTCTTTCCTTTTTATTGCTGAGTAGTATTCTGTGGTAGGGCATACCACAGTTTAACCAGTCACTCACTGAAGGACTTCTGGGTTGTGTACAGGTTTTGGCTGCCAACAATAAAGCTGCAGTGAACATTTGTGTGCAGGTTTTTGCGTGAACATAAGTTGTTATTTCTGGGATCAGTGTTCAAGAGTACAGTTGCTCGGTTATGTGATAATTGCATGTTAAGTTTTATAAGAACTCTCCAAACTGTTTTCCAAAGTAGCTGTTTTTTTTAGATAAAAGTATAGATAATATTAAAAAGCATTTTTAAATGTGAACACTAACAGGTACAGAAAAAATGCATTAACGTAACAGTTGAAATAGAACAGGCCAGTACCTCAGAAGCTACTGTTTACCCGTCCTCGATCACAATTCAGTCCTGTCCCCACGGTGGGAGCCGTTATTCTTACATTTGTGATAACCACTTTATTTAAAAATGAATAATTATAGCATTTAAACTTTCATTCCTCTGCAGTATAGTTTACCAGCTTTTGAATTATGTAAGTAGAATCATATAGTATGTGCTGCTTTTTGTTATGACTTTTTCATTGAACATTATGTTTTCTAAGATTGATCTGTGTTGTGTACGCATTTTTTCTTTCTTTTTTTTTTTTTTTTACTGTATTCCAAAGTGTGTATTTAATACAGTTTATCCTTTATACTGCTAATGGATATTTCTGTTTATAATTTTTGGCTGATTAATAGTGCCGCTTATCACATTTTTGTACATGGGCCATCGTACATAAAATTTTTAAGGTACATTCGTAAGTGTGGACTTTTTTTGGTCATAAGGTAGATGTATCTTCAGTTCTAGCTGATAATGACAAACTGTTTTCCAAAGGAGTCATATCAGGTTATAGTCCTATCGGTGGTATATGTGGGTTCTTTTTGTTTCACTTCTTCATATTTTTTTTTTTTTTAATTAACAGTTCTGGTGGATGTGTCGTGATTTCTTACTGTGGTTTGATATGAAAGTTCCCTGATTTTTAATGATGTTGAGCCCTTTCTATGAGTTCATTGTCATTTGGCTTTCCTGTTTTGTTAAATGCTTGTTAAGAGCTCTTGTCCATTTTTTGTTAGTTTTTTGTTTTCTTTTTGAATTAGTCTTTTATGGTTTGTGAATAAATCTTCCAGCCTCCATGATTATGAAAATATTTTCCTGTATCAACTTCCAGAATCTTTTTTGGATTGTCTTTCACATTTAGATCTACAGCATACCTGGAATTGGTTTTTCTGTATGATGTGAGATAGGGTCACGTTTCATTCTTTTCCCTTGTGGATGTGCATCACATAGTTTTTACAAAGACCTTTTTCTCACTTTTCTGCAGTGCCACCTGTGCTATAAATCAAATACCTGTTGAAGCATAGGTCTGTTTTTAGACTATCTGTTCCAGTGGTCGATTTTCTATCCTTGTGCAATGCTACACTGTCTTATTTACTCAGGCTTTATAATAAACCTCAATATCCAGGAGAGCAAGCCCTCCCACCTTGTTCCTCTTCAGGAGTGTCTTGGTTATTCTTGGTCCATTTGGATTTTTATATAAATTTTAGAATCAGCTGGAAAGTTGCCACAAAACGCTTGGTTGAATTTTATTTATTTTTTATTGCAATTGCATTGAATCTGTATAGCAATTTGGGAAAAACAACATTTTTTATTGTATCTTTCAATCTGTGAACATTTATGAGATCTTTAATTTCTCTCCATAATGTTTATCATTTTCTCTGTAGAGGCCTTGCACATTTTTTTATTCGATTTACTCCTAGATGTTTGGTATTTTTTACTCTGTTGTTGCTAGGTGCTGTTGAGTTGGTTCAGGCTCATAGCAACCCTGTGTAAAACAGAACGAAACACTGCTGGGTTCTGTGCCATCCTCACAATTATTGCTATGTTTGAGCCCATTGTTGCAGCCACTGTGTCAGTCCCTTTCATTGAGGGTCTTCCTCTTTTTTGCTGACTCTCTACTTTATCAAGCAGTTCAAATCCACCAGGCGCTCCTTGGAAACTCTATGGGGCAGCTCTACTCTGTCCTATAGGGTCGCTATGAGACGGAATCGACTCGACATTCCTAGTTGCTCTCCCCCTAATGAGACAGCACGCTCCTTCTCTCTACCCTCTATTTTCGCGTCCATTCAGCCAGCTTCTGTCCCCCTCTGCCTTCTCATTTCCCCTCCAGACAGGAGCTGCCCACATAGTCTCATGTGTCTACTTGGTCCGAGATGCACACTCCTTACCAGTATCATTTTCTGTCCTATTGTCCAGTCCATTCTCTGCCTGAAGAGTTGGCTTTGGGAATGGTTCCTGTCTTGTGCTAACAGAAGGTGTGGGGACCATGACCTCCGAGGCCCTTCTAGTCTCAGGTCTTTTTAAGAGAATTTGGGGTCTGTACCCCACTGCTCTCCTGCTCCCCCAGGGGTTATCTGGTGTATTCCCAGTCAGGGCAGTCATCAGTTGTAGCTGGGCACCATCTAGTTCTTGGTCTCAAGCTGATGTAGTCTCTGGTTTATGTGGCCCTTTCTGTCTCTTGGGCTCATAATTACCTTGTGTCTTATGCTGTTCTTCATTCTCCTTTGCTCCAGGTAGATTGAGACCAATTGATGCATCTTAGATGGCTGCTTGCTAGGGTTTAAGACCCCAGACACCACTCTCCAAAGTGGGAGGCAGAATGTTTTCTTAATAGATTTTATTATGCCAGTTGACCTGAAACCATGGTCCCCAAACCCCCACCCCTGCTACGCTGGCCTTCAGAGCGTTCTGTTTATTCAGAAAACTGCTTAGCTTTTGGTTTAGTCCAGTTGTGCTGACCTCTCCTGTCTTGTGTGTTGTCTTTCCCTTCACCTAAAATAGTTCTTGTCTACTAGCTAATCAGTGAATACCCCTCTCCCTCCATCCCTCCCCGCTCTCATAACCATCAAAGAATATTTTCTTCTGTGTTTAAACTATTTCTTGAGTTCTTATAATAGTGGTCTCATACAACTTCTGTCCTTGCACAAATGACCAGTTTCACTCATCATAATGCCCTCCAGATTCCTCCATGTTATGAAATGTTTCATGCATTCATCATTGTTCTTTATCGATGTGTAGTATTCCATCATATGAATATACCATAATTTATCCATTCATCCTTTGATGGGCACCTTGGTTGCTTCTACCTTTTTGCTATTGTAAACAGTGCTGCGGTGAACATGGGTGTGTATATATCTGTTCGTGTAAAGGCTCTTATTTCTCTAGGATATACTCCAAGGAGTGGGATTGCTGGATTGTATAGTAGTTCTATTTCTAGCTGTTTAAGGAAGCGCCAAACCTATTTCCAAAGTGGTTGTACCATTTGACATTCCCACCAGTAGTATATTAAGTGTTCCAGTCTCTCCACAGCCTCTCCAGCATTTATTATTTTGTATTTTTTGGATTAATGCCAGGCTTGTTGGAGTGAGATGGAATCTCATTGTAGTTTTGATTTGCATTTCTCTAATGGCTAATGATCGTGAGCATTTCCTCATATACCTGTTAGCTACCTGAATGTGTTCTTTAGTGAAGTGCCTATTCATATCCTTTGCCCATTTTTTTAATAGGGTTGTCTTTTTGTAGTTGAGTTTTTACAGTATCATGTAGATTTTAGAGACCCGGCACTGATTAGAAACGTCATAGCTAGAAGCTTTCCCATTTAAAGCTTTTTTTAGGTAGAATTCACGTAACATAAAATTAGCCATTTTGAAGTGAACAGTTCAGTTCCATTTAGTGCATTGTCAGTGTTGTGCAACCACTACCTCCGTTTAGTTCCAAAACATTTTTGTGATCCCAAAAGGAAACCCCATCCCCATTAAGCAGTTACTCTCCGTTCTTTGCCCCCCAAGTCCTAACAACCACCAACATGCTTTTTGTCTCTGAGGATTTACCAATTCTAGATACTTCATGTAAATGAATCATGCAACATATGGCATTTTTTTGTCTCCCGTCTTTCACCTAGCATGTTTTTAAAGTTCATCTACATTGTAGCATATGTATCAGCATGCAATTAAATTTTTATATTGACTTGTACCAAGCAACCTAATAAATTCTTCTAGATTTTCTATCATATATTCATTTAATCTGTGAATATATACAGATTATACAGTTTTGTATCTTTCAAATTTTATACTCTATTTCTTTATTTTGCCTTATTCTGGCTATAGGGTTGATATAGTGGTGGCGATGTGTTTTTTACACTTAAGCGTTAAGTATGTTTGCTGTAGATTTTTGTTTGTTTTTGGTATGTAACCCTCAATAGATCAAGGAAATTCCTGTCTTTTTCTGTTTAGCTAAGAGTGTTTCTGAATGGATGATGAATTTTATCAAATGCTTTTCTGCATCTGTTGAGATGATCATTAAGATTTATTTTGTTAATGTGCAAAATTATGTTGATTTTCTGTTGTTAATCAGACTTCTGTTTTGGAATAGCCGAAACTTGGCTTTAGTTCATAGTACTTTTAAACAATGCTAGATTGTTTGCTTATCTTTTGTTTAGGATTTTTACATCTATGTTCATAAGTAAAATTGTCCAATAATTTTCCTTTCTCCATGTTTTTGACAGGTTTTGGTATCAAGGTTATAATGGCTGTGTAAAATGAGTTGGTGGTCCCTCTTTTTCTGTTATCCAGAAGAATTTGTGTAAGACTGGCTTTATTTCTTCCTTAAGTATTTAGCAGAATTCCAAGTAGGCGTGGAATTTTCTTTGTGGGAAAGCTATCAGTTATGGAGTGTTGTTGGGGAGCCAACTCTCTGTGGCACTTCTGTGTGCCTTGTGACAGCATTTGTACCAGACTGTCTTTTCCAGGATGTTTATTTAGCAAACAGCCTTGAAAGCCCTTGTAAGAGTGGGAGTTCCTATGTGTGGGTCTCCTCAGCTGTGACACCAACTGCACTGTCTGTGCAGAATCTACCTGGGCTGATCTGTGTGGCTCCTGTGGGACTTGGGAGACAGGAGAAACTGATGAAAACATGAACCTCATGTTGCTTGCTTTGCTATGAATAATAGAATCCTTTTTTCCTGACCCAAGAGTCTTGTGTCTTCTGCCAGCACCTATGAAACTGTGACAGGCTAACTAGTTAGCTTGCAGGTAATCTCAGACCTTTCACAGTTTTCACATGGTATCAATTTCTTTAATTGTTACAGGACTATTTGGATTTCCTGTATCTTGTTATGTCAGTCTTGGTTTTCAGAAATTTCTTCATTTCATCTAAGTTGTAGAATTTATTGGCATAAATTTCCTCTTAACGATCTATATTGTATCTTCATTTTTATTCCTGATATTGGTAATGTGTATTTCCTCTGGATATAGAATTCTAGATTAGCAGAAATTTTAATTTAGGTTATTAAAGATAAAGCATAGTTTCAGTTGATCTTGTCATGGAGGGTTTTGTTGACTATAGGTTTCATATGATATGTCAAAGTGTGAGTCTCTTTTTATTTAAGCTGCTTGGGAATCGTTGAGCTTCTTGTATCTATTGTTATCCTTCTTCAGTTGTAGAAAAATTTCAGCCATCATCTGTTTAGGTATTGCCTCTGCTCCAATCTTTTTCTCCCCTCCTGAGATTCATATTAAGCAAATGTTTTAAACATTCGCTGAACCTTTTCATTGAATCTTCTCTATTTTGTTTTCTCCCCTGATTTTTCCACCTTTTTTCTTTCCATGCTGCACATTGGAAAATTAATTTTTCCTGTGTTCCAGCTCACTAATCGTTTCTCATGTGTATCTAGTCTGTTGTTAAACCTGTCCAGTGTAGAGGCGTAGCGAGCAGGGGTGGAGAGGGGTACTTCCCCCTCCCTGGGCACAAGTCCAAGGGGCACCGGACAAGGCACCACAAATAGGAAGGGTGCCTGACTCAGGCCGCCAGACAAGAGAAGGAAAGGTGTTTCAGCATAGCTGCTACCAACGTCTATTCATCTTGAAATTGGGGGCGGGGGAATGCGCAATTTAGAGATTTATTCCTGGGTGCTTGTTACCATCACTAAGCCTGTGGTCCAGTGAGGTTTAAATTTCATTTAAGTTTTTTTCCTCCCTAGATGCCCTCTTTGGTTGTTTTTTTTATGTACGATTTTTCCTACAGATATTTTCCAAGACCATTTTTTATTTCTTTAAACACCACCCACTTGTTTTATAGTCTGTATCTGAGAATTTCAATCTCTGAAGTCTTTTAATGTATTTTTATTGTTGATGCTTTTGTGGTACTCAGTCGAGGAATCTACTTTCTTAGCTGTGTGTTAGACGTTCTATTTGTAAGATTATTTGTGTAAATAACTTGTGGCTTCCGGTAAAAGATCTTTCCTCGACAGGATTAACGTTTGCTTCACCAGGCACTTGGGATCTCTTCCAGACCTGTAATTTATTGCTGTGTAACAAATCACCCCAAAACTTATAGGCTTAAAAACTACAATGATGTATTATTATTCCCATGGTTCTGTGGGTTGGCTGGACTAAGCTGGGAGTTCTCCTTCTCCATGTGATTTCGGCAGCAGTCACTCCTGCATCTGTGTTAAGCTCGATGCTCAGCTAGAGTGCAGCCTGTCAAGACTGCCTCACTCACTGTCTGAGAACTTGGTGCTGTAGTGGCTGGGGCACCTTAGTTGCCTGTGTGGCCTATCTCTAGTGTTCTCTCATCATTCAGTAGTAGTCTAGCCCAAGCTTCTTTACATGGTGGCCGATTTCCAGGAGACCTGAAGCCTGCCAGGTCTAAGAGCTAAGCCTGCATGGCGCAGCATAACTTCAGCTCCGGTCACTTGGTCAAAGCAAGACACAAAGCCAGCCCAGATTCAAGTGGAGGGAATATAGACTCCACCTCATGCTGGCACTAAACCAGAAAACCAGACCAGTTGTCGTCAAGTCATTTCCGACTCATAGCAACCCTGTAGGACAATAGAACTACCCCAAGGAGCAGTCGATGGATTTGAACTGCCAGCTGTTTGATTAGCAGCCTTACCTCTTAACCATTGCGCCCACCACCAGGGCCCACTGATGAGACTAGCAGCATGCAAATGCAGGAATGGGAAGAATTGTTGGTAGTTGTCTTTGGAGATAATCTACTGCAACCACATCAAACCATGTTCAAGGTTTGAAATTTGTTAGGATAGCTCAGATCATTAGGGTGACCGGGTAATTTACTTTCCAAGCTGGAATGTTTTTGAAAGTAAAAAACTCAAACTTACTGCCGTTGAGTTGATTGCAACTCATAGCAACCCTGTATGACAGTAGAACTGCCCTATATGGTTTCCAAGGCTATAATTATAATCTTTACAGAAGTCTCCTGCCATGTCTTTCTTCTGTGTTGAAAGTAAAAAGGAGCACTATTTTTAAGTATGCTAGGATTCTCAGACTGTGGCAGGCAAACTAGGACTCACGATCCACCCCTATTATAATTCATCAGGGACTTTTCCACTTCCTGTTTACCCTCTCCCTGAGGGTATAGTCCTTTGGGATTTTAATTTTCTGTGGTAAGGAACTCCTCTTAGACTTCCCACTTTGTGCAGTCTCTGGGCTCTGATTTCTGACAGCTTGCCTTGTGAAGCTGTCGAAACAGAGCGTTTCAGGCTCCCTGTATTGGCACATGACCTCAAGGAGTCTTGTTTTCCCTATATTTTGGGAAAATAGTGGCTCTGTGGGATAGAGACTCCGATGATCTACTGCCATAAAGATTACAGTCTAGAAACCCTATGGGGGCAGTTCTGCTCTGTCACATGGGGTTACTGTGACAACAGTGACAATTCCTTACTAATTTGTGACCTTTTTTGATACTTTTTTTAGTATTCAATAATAGTAGACACATGAACATTAACTAAATTATTTTCAAGGACCATGTTCTAGATTTATTTTGTTGTTAAATTAAAAAAAAAAAAAAGATTGTTTCAAGAGTGGATTTTCCTCAGCTGTTTTGAGACACTTTTTATGCATTAAATTTGCCAAATGTTGCTATTCTTATGATCACTGAAGAATTTTTCTAGCTGATACTGTTGGCTTCAGTGGAGAGGCAAACTTGAATGTAAGATTTGTTTTTGCTTCAAGAAAATTTAAATTTTAATCATATTAAATTCATAAACAAGAGGAAATTATTATTAGATTTTCAAACTTAATATAAAATAATCATGGCACTCTTATTTCCTTCCCAGGATATTTTGGTATAAAATAGGCATCCTTTCATCATTGCTCTTTCGAGCCATCTGATAGCCTACACTTGAGAGTAGTTGAGTATGTCGTGGTGAGGGACCCTCAAAGTATTGAATATACACAGTGTGCTTGTGATTAGTACTTAGAACCCAGTACTGAGAAGTCCTCTAGATTTTGGAGGAGGAGCCGTGGTGGTGGCAGCAGTTGTGTTCTCAGCTACTGACTGAAAGTTTAGCAGTTCAGAACCACCCAGCTGCTCTGTGGGAGAAAGACCTGGTGATCTGCTTCCATCACGATTCCAAAAAACCCCCCAAATTCACTGCTGTCAAGTCGATTCCGACTCATAGCAACCCTATAGGACAAAGTAGAACTGCCCCACAGGGTTTCCAAAGAGCGCCTGGAGGATTTGAACTGCCGACCTTTTGGTTAGCAGCCATAGCTTACGCCACCAGGGTTTCCCCGTAATGATTACAGCCAAGAAAACCCTATAGGACAGTTCTGCTCTCTCACATGGAATTGCTCTCAGTCAAAATGACAACAATTCCTTTTAATTTGTGGTCTTTTTTGATTCTTTTGAGATCTTACAAGGTTTTTATAGTTGGTTTCAGTGGAAGATTTGATCAAGATAACTTATCCACCATTGTAGAAACAGGTGTAATTAATTTACTTGAAGTAACAGAAGATAAAGAAACTGAAAGAATTGATGAATATTAGATAAATGCTTCTTTTCCATGAGATATATAAATTCCCAAGGATTCCCTCTACAGATGTAGAAGGGAGGAATTAGGGATTAGAGCTATATAGTCTTTTTTTTTTTTTCATGCCATGTTTCATTTTTCTGCTATCTGTGGATTTTCTGTTATGAAGAATTAGGAAGTTATATTCCTCCAACAATTTCTCAATTTTTATTGGTTGTATTTTTACTGTGCGAAAGTTTTAAGGGTTAACATTCTGTTCGGCAACTAATTCCCCTGCTGTTTCACCTTAGTATTAATTGTCAATAGATTTGTACTTTCTTCCAGTTTTTCGATCATGCCCTCTTGTTCTTGAATTGCTTATTCATTCATCTCTTCATGTCTAGACTTCAGCACTGCATTCTTTTTTTTCTGAGAAGGGTTCATATGTGATATTTTTTAAACAAAATATGCGTACTCTTTTCAGTTCCATTGCGTAATTTTATTCTGTACTTTAGACTCAATATTTTGTGTCTATTTTAGATACATGTGATATTTTTATACAAATCTAATGTATAATTATTTACATATATTTTTGAAACATATATATGTGTAGATGCGTGTTTGTAAAATGTGTGTGAAAAGATATGTATTTTCCTTTTATTCCTCAAAGCAGAGTTCTAGGCTATTAATAAATGTTTATGAGCTGGCTCAAAACATTCTTGTTGAAGAATTGATACTTCCTGAACTATCCTTTCCTTTGCTCTTTTCCCCACACTTCCTGTCTCTATACCCTTTGATGTTGGAATCTAATTTTTAACAAGCACATATTTTCATCTTGATTTTAAGCTCTGATTTAATTTGATCAGTATTGTTCCTGTCATGTAAAACATGATTGGCCATTTTATTTTCCTCTAGCTCTGTGTTTTTGTAGCAGGATGATTGTACTGTTATTTCTACAGGCTTATACTTGACTTTTGTTATTTAAATTGTACTAATTTGTTGCTTCAACAAATTATATTTATTCAATTAATTGAATTGATTAAGGTGTTTGTTTTAATTTTTTTTTTTTTTTAATGTTTTCTTCAGAAGGGTATAGTGGCATGCGGAAGGCATGAATTTTCTTTAAAAGAGCTATATTTTTATACTGGTAAATTACCAGTCTCTTCAGTGGTCCTTACCATATGTAGTCATCGAAAAGCAGAAGTGCTGTTCAGAAATTGTGGCATCGCCTCTCTCCGTACACCTCCCCCACTCCTCAGTGACAAGGAGAGTGTTCTTGACCTTTCTACAAGGAAAGGGGCATGCATTTCAACTAATGGCAGCTTGTAATTTATTAATTTTCTTATTCACAGTAGTTTTAAGGGAAGGTATTGTTATTACTTAAATTAATTATAGAGTATAAAAACTGGACCAAGAGCGATCTTTTGGGGAACCCTTAAACAAATAGCTAAGAATGTTTTAAACGTTTGTCAGTTATATGAACATTTGTAATGTTCTTAAAAACTGTTCCGGGGGGGTGGGGGGCTAAGCACCTTTGAATCAGAAAAGTTGTTTGGTGAACACTGTTTTTCATAGACGGAGAAGAAAAACCAGTTTTTTACTTTTCAAAGCTGGAGGGAGAGAATTTAGGTTGACAAGGATGTATGTTGTCGTAGTTGAAAGTAGGCCCTGGAATCTGACTGCTGACCCTCCTCAGTTTTTCACTACAAGCTTCAAAACCTTAGATTTATTTCTTTGCTAATCCTCAATTTTCCCATTCGTAAATTGGACCTGGCAATAACAGAAGTGTTTAGCAAAGTACCTGACATAAGTGCTCAGTAAACGTTAGCGACCTTTTATTCTGTTTTTGTTGTTGTTCTTTTTTTTTTTTTTTAATTTATTCTACCTGTATAATTTAAACCCATAGTAGTGGGAGCTAGAATTTTGAAGAGATGGGCAATAGACTTGCAGTTAAGGGTCTTTTGACTTCAAAAACAGTGTGAAATAAGTGTCGAGTGTAAACATACTTTTAAAATATGAGGATAAGAAAATGGATTGCTTTGGTCTGTACCACGTTACAATAAAATTTAAAAGAAATCTACCATTAATGTGAAGCCAAGCAGAAGATATTTTTGGCCACTTTAGTTTGATATAGGTTTAATCCATAAAGATTTACCAAGCACTGGCATTGGTCCTATGTAATTCTCTATTTGATTTTATAAAAGATTGGTAAGAGCTAGGTTATCAGGCATCTTCCTGGAGTGCTTTGGAATAAGAATATTTATCGGTCCTCATCCTGCTTGCTTATTTAATACACTATAGGTGTCTAGAAGCTAAATGATGCTAGTTTCCAAGGCATCATTCTGGGCTACTTAACTGTATTGGTCTTATTGACATCTTCCGTTTATTAGTTTGCCAATTTTCAAAATACTTTTTCTTTCCAAGGGACTCTTTTACATGTATTCTCATGTTTGAGTATGGTAATGATTTATAATTTGCCTGCCAGGTGGGTGTGTAAAATAGATTTTAAGCAACAATAGCTTTACATTTTATCTTATAACGCTGCATAATACAAAAACAATTAGTATATTTTTAGAAGAAAAGGCAAAATAAATGTATTAACCTGTAGATGAATGGGTGCTGCCTTTAAGGATCATTAGATTAAGTGTATATAACCAGAAAAACTCATCAAGAAGTGTCCTTTGGTCACTTTTTCTCTGGTTTTTAAAAAATATGTGAGCTTTAGCGTCAGTACCCCGGTATTTTAGCTTAGTCATTTAGTGCTGCTATAACAGAAATACCACAAGTTGATGGCTTTAACAAAGAGATATTAGTTTTCTTACGGTCTAGCAATCAACTTGATGGCACTGGGGTGCACTGGGTAGCAGGCTAGAAGTCCAAATTCCGGGCGTCAGCTCCAGGGGGAGGCTCTCTTTCTTACGGTCTAGCAATCAACTCAATGGCACTGGGGTGCACTGGGTAGGAGGCTAGAAGTCCAAATTCCGGGCGTCAGCTCCAGGGGGAGGCTTTCTTTCTCTGTTGGCTGTTGGCCCTGGAGGAAGGTTCTTGTCATCAGTCTTCCCCTGGCTCAGGAGCTTTTCTATGAAGGAACCCCGGGTCCAGAGGGCGCTGCTTTCTTGGTGGTATGAGGTCCCCATTCTCTGCTTGCTTCCTTTTCCTTTTATGTCTTGTAAGATAAAAGGTGGTGCAGACCACACTGTAGGGAAGCTCACTTTATGTTGGATCAGGGATGTGACCTTAATAAGGGTGTTAGAATCCTACCCTAATCCTCTTTAACATAAAATTACAATCACAAAATGGAGGACAGCCACATAATACTGGGAATCATGGCCTAACAAAGTTGACACATATTTTGGGGGACACAATTCAATCTACGATATGTGTTTAAAAAAAAAAATCTAGACATAGTTTTTCTTGATGTTTATGTCGACATGTTATTGGGAAAAAATGTTTCATTTTGTTTGAATTGCTTTATTACAAGGTTTTGAATTTGGAAAACTGAAGATAATAATATTACTTAGAGAACCAATGGCCACCCTGCAGGTCAGAGCCTCAGGCCCCTCCCCCATCTGAAGCTGGCTCCTGTAGAACCCTCTTCATTCATAACTTACCGTTTCTAAGAAACGGGCCCTGTCTGACATCTTCCAGCTTTCACCAATTCATTTTTTTAGCCTAGGTTTCTCTTTCTCCCATTTTATTAGCTTACTCTGTCCTAAAGTTTAGACTTTAAACTTTAAAAAGAGAGGATACAAGATGCTTTTTGATTTTTAAGTATTTTTTTGATTATGCGATACTATTTGTTCCTTTGTTTAATCAGTGTATAAAATAAATACCTCCAATTCCTGGTGACACAATGGTTAAGCGCTCGACCATTAAGTGAAAGGTCAACAGTTCAAACTCACTAGTGGCTCTGCAGGAGAAAAGACCTGGCCATCTGGTCCCGTAAAGATTACAGCCTAGGAAACCCTATGGGGCAGCTCTACTCTGTCCTATAGGGTTGCTATGAGTCAGAATCGACTTGACAACACACAACAACAACGCCATTTGCTTAAATATACTCTGTTTTTCTTAGATGTTTCCATGAAAAAAAATTTTAGTTCATTTTTAGAAATCAGTGGTGGTTATTCCCAGTTGCTAGCTATTATTCTCGATGTAAGGGGATGCTCAGTCCAATACTGATTCTGCCCTGAGTGAGGAAAATCAGCCTGATTTACAGAGGCTGTTTTCCTCATCTGCTAGTTGTTTCCTGACCTGTCAGTCACTCCTTTTCCCTTCTGTGCTGGTGGCCCCCACGCCTCTTAGGAATGGACTGTCTGTCCTGTTTTTTTCTTGTAGAGTACTTAGCAGACAGGCTGGACCCCCTTTTGGTTAACTTTGGCTTGTTCCCTTATTTTAAGCTAGAGTCTTGGCTTAGTCTAATGAATGGGGAGGTACCACTCTTTCTTCAGTAATACCTTGCCCAGTTATTTTCAAGGCTTTTGACCTCTGCCGAGTCTCTCACTGAGTTCCTCGTGTTGTGTCCGAAGGTAGCATCACACAGTGGTGAAAAGCTTGGCACCTTGGAGGCTGCTTGCTAGCTGTGTGACTGCTGGCAAGTTGCTTAACTTCTCTGGGTCTCTGCTTCCTCATTTGTAAAATAAGGTTTCTAATGTACCTACTGTATCAGTTAGGACTAACTGTACATAACAGACAGACCAAAATATCAGTGACTTAAACACATTTTTCTCTCTCTGTCTTAAGAAGTTCAGGCCTGGTTTGGCAGCTCTGTGGTCACCAGCAGCCCTCTGCGTGATCGAGAATCCCAGCTGCAGTTATAACCATCATATCTACATCCCAGGCAGCAAAATGCAGGCAAGAGAGGAAGGCCAAAGAGCTCACCTAGCTTTGTAACCCTTCAAAGGAGCATGTCTGGAAGCCACACTTTAGAAGTTCTGCTTGTATTCCATTGGTCAGAATGTGGTAACTTGGCCACATGTAGCAGCCACAGAGCACTGGAATATACAAGTTTTTAGTTGGGTACCACTGACACCCCGAATCAGGATTCAGTAACTAACAAAGAAGGGGAACATGGGTATTGAGGAAATACCGAAGAGACTCTCTGGCCACATCAGGAGCCTGCTGTGAGCTTTCAGGGAGATAATGCGTGTCAAGTATGCAGTACCTGGTGCATAGTAACACCACAGCGAACGCCAGGTTTTTTTATTATCTTCTCTGCAATGGGCCTGATTTCTAGCACTTCCCACTTCCTTAGGCTCTTTATGACTCATTCACATTCTTTCCCAGGGGGAAGTGATCTTTTAAGACATCACAGTACCTGAAACTTACTGAGGCAACCAAGATGATTTCTTTGAAAAGAAGAGATGGGTAGGTGGTGGTTGTTCCCCTGTTGGAAAACCATTAGTCTTTGTAGAAGTGGTTTCAGCTTTTTTACTTTATTAGTAATTCTCCACATAGGTGGAGTTGATACAGTCTATTTTTACTTTGATTTTGAAATCTTCAGCTGCTTTTCTACTGCCTTTGAACCAAAAAAAAAAAAAAAAAACAAAGAACACTGCATGGTACGTATTCATTTTAAACAAAGATTAAGTGAATTAAAATTAATTCTACTTGAACGTTTTTATTATACTTTTCAGTTAAATGGAAAGTCTTAGGGTGATATAGAATGAAGACTGGGAATGATTTTACTTTAACAGGTAGCCTTTTTTGCTAAACACCTCAGTATTAACTGCCAAATTGTATATACTTTATATGAGCACAACCTTGTTTTTCTATATACCCATCTTGTAGTGAATTTTACAGTATATATAATAATGCTTTGTTCTATAATAGTAAGACAAGAGATATAGATGAACCTCCTTTTTCTTGCCTCTTCTAAAAAACCATCTGCTTTATATTCAGATAATCCAAATTTTGATTAAAACTCAAAGAAAAAGGGAGGGAAATATAACTTGGAACCAGTATAACCTACCTCCTGGCTTTTAAGGTAGCTGAATTTTAAATACTGAATCTCAGATGTTGTTTTTTTGGCTAGGATATAACAATTAGACATGTACATATTGTAAGGGCTTATAGTGTTTTTTATTTTACTGTTTTAAAAATCAATCTCATGACTTTTAGATCTTTTATTAATATTTCCTTGCACACCTATGTACAGCCTTTCCCTTTTCATAGGGATTTCTTAAAAATATATACATGAATGTTGTTGTTGTTAGTTGCTGTTGAGTCAGTTCCCCACGTGTGCAGAGGAGAACTGCTCTACTGGGTATTCAAGGCTGTGACCTTTCAGAAGTAGATTGCCAGACCCTGCCTTCCAGCACCCCTTGGTGAGTTCAAACTGCCAGCCTTTAGGCTAGTAGTCCAGCACTTGCTTAACCTTTTGTGCCACCTAGGGACTCTGTGAATATCCATACACATGGATAAAACCAGAAAACCAAACCCACTGCCATCAAGTTGATTCCGACTCGTAGCGACCATATAGGATGGAGTAGAACTGCCTCATAGGGTTTCCAAGGAGCAGCTGATGGACTCAAACTGCCCACCTTTTGGTTAGCAGCTGAATTCTTAACCACTGTGCCACCAGGGCTCCATAGACACGCATAGCATCTAGGAAAAATATGCAGAAATCAAAATAGATATGATAGGATGGTAAGATCATGGATATTTACATGTATACTTGTTTTTAATGTTTTTAAAAACAATTGTAAATAAAAATTCATCAGATGATCTGATATTTAAAGTACTAAAAATACTAGATGGCCTCATTCTTTGTAAAACCACATTAAGTCATAGAAGGTTATCAAATTCAAAGCAACGTTGATATGAACCTTAGTATCATTCAACATTTAAGAATCTTAAAAGTAGTTAATAAATATCTGTTACAATGAAGTAAAATTAGTGAGGTGCAATTAAGGAGTAACCAGTAGACTTGCTCAATTTTACATTTTAATGATGTAGGAAAAATATGTGCTAAACATCCTTGAGGACAGTAGTCAAAATTACTTTTGAATATTGGGCCCGTCTTCTCTTTGTGTCCCCCCCTCCCCAATTCATTACCTCCCTCACGTGTGATTTCAAAATTAAGTAGATCTTTTTTTTTTTTTTTTTAAGTTACTATGAAAACTTTTCTATACCTGAAAACTCTGGAATCCTGGGTTTGGAACAAAAAAACTGTCATGCTCTTAGGTTAACTGTGTTACATTTTTTGCTAGGAAATAGGTTTTTAAGACATGTAATAAAGAGGTGTATTTGTGTCATATTTTAGTATCCAGTTCAGTATTTTTTCTAAAATAACTAGTTATTAAAATAAAACTAGAGCTTCAGTATTTTATATACAAAATGCTTAACATTGTATTTTGGAAAAATTTAAACATAGGTCATATATAACAGCTTGTAAGATTTATACCTGATTTTTTAATTGATACAATCTCTTGAACCATTGTGAATTTTTGTCAAGAGAAGAAGTAGGAATACAGTCACCTCTTTATAAATTATTTTAGGTAATTTTTAAATTTCATCTTAGATATTTCCCCCTTCCCAGCATACTTTCCTTCATTACCATACTCTAGTGTTCATAGAAGCAAATTAATTTGAATATTAGCTTAGGTAAAATGTGATTAGGAAGGTAAGTCTGCCATTGAAGGAGCCGTTATGTATTTCAAAGCTAAATACAAATAATTTATAAGTTGCATGCTATTTTGGATAGTCCATATTACGTTGCTGCTTTATTGGCAAGGGTAATTATGATTCAGAGACTGTGATTTTAACCTTGACTGACATCATTGCAGTTTAAGGCACTTAATCATAATATATGAGTGGTGTCTTTAAGATTTTGTTACCCAGACATGTTACTCTTGACTGATTTCAAATTTCTGATAAAACAGCTGCAGTGATGATTTCGTTGCTGTAGATGTGAAACTAGAATATACAAGTCCCAAGAAACTCATCATAGTGTTTTTAAACTAATAACAAATGCAAACGGTGTTTGCCTGTAGCAATTTAAAATACGTATATTTTTTGTATGATAGTATTTCATGGCGGTATTAGCATGCATTTGTTTAAAGTTCTCAGCTCTGTTCATGTCTAAGTAGAAAGCCTAACAAGTAAATGCATCCTTCTGTGCCTGTTGTTTCATGGTTGTTTGGTGAAGATACTCTAAATGCTAGAAAAGTGGTGGGGGAATAATAGCCAGCGCTTACTGAAAGTTTGTGTCCTTTACATACAATTCCAGATTTAACTTAAACCTTACAAAAGCTCTGTCAAGTAATTGTCATTGTTATCATCCCCACTTTACTATAAGGATTTTGAAGGTCAAAAGTTGAGGATCTTGCTTAATTTTAGGTCATTCAGCCAGGAAGTAGAAGTTAATGGAGTTTGAACTGACTCCAGAGCCCAAGCCTGTTTAGCTGTGCCATAGTTTTTCTCATGTCGGTTGTGGATTGTACAAGTCATAAAAAGCCCTTTCAGCAAGCCTGATATGTGAAAATCTAAATTTGCCACTAGACAACTTTCAGATATTATTTACTTTTATGAGATGATTCATTTCATGTTCTTTGAACGACGTGACATGACATTTAAAAATACTATCTACTTTTTCAAAGTTCAGTCTCCACTGAATATTTTAGGAGTGCTTGCATTGTGAGATTGTGTCAGGTGAGGCAGACCTACATTTTGGGATTCTGTATTCAAGACCTCCTTTGTGAATTCCTGTTTTGTGCCAGGTTCTAGGTGTTTGAGATATAAATGGTCTACAGAACCCTGCTGGCTCTGGAACTGGCAGACCTGGGTTTCAGATCTTACTTCCACCTCTTCTTATTAGCTGGGTGATCTTGGGCAGATTACTTAAACCTTTAAGTCTCTGCTTCTTCATCTGTAAAAAGGTCGTTGTGAGGATTCACTGAGATAATGTATGTTTGCAGTATCTGGTATATCACAGCATCTGGCTTGTAGTAAAACACTTAACAAGTGTTACTGTTTATTATCTTAAAAATAGCATTTGAGTATAAGTAATTTTCTTTAAAAAAAAAAAGCGAAGCTGATGAAGATTATTCACTATCATCATCTTCAATCTGGGACAGTAATCTTCCTAGTATTATTGAGAAGTTTCATAAGAGTTTCCTTTCATGTTCTCCACACTGCCATATAAATTTTAAAAATTAGTAAAAACCATAAACATATTTTTATTTTTCACATTTTAAGGGCAGTGCTAGAATCACTGTGTGGGATAATTCCAAATACAAGAGCATATATGTTTGGCTCATGGCAACTCTAGCAACCTTTTTTTTTTTTAATATTACCTTTCTTCTGAAAAAAGAAGGTAAAGAGTTATTTTGTGGTTTATTCTTTGGAGTAGTGTTTATTTTTGAGGAAAAGATTTGAGAAAGAATTTTTCCAGTGACTACAAACAAAAATATTTCGACAGCTTCACTCTCACTTATAATTGGTGTTTTGTGTGATTTCTTGAGTTTTCTGACAGAAGCTATTTTTAAGTATTTTTAGAAAATAGTAAAATCTAAAACTAGATATTTTCTCTAGACTTATAACATGGCATTTAGGCACTTAATATGTAAATCCACACAGTCCATATACAAGTGATTTTGAATTTAAAAGGGTCATTTGTAAAAAGTTACACAAGAGTAATCAATCTAGTTAAATTTTCTTCTAGATGGTTCAGTTGCTTTAGGATAGTGTGATTTATCAAAAGCTTGAAAAAGAAATTAGGTATGATTTTTTAGAGATGTACATAAAAATGACCTCAAAATTTCTTTAAATAGTGGTTTCCAGTAGTAATAATGTTGTAATAACAGTTAAGCTGTCTTTTTGTGACTTGATGCAAAAATCTTATTCATAATACCTCTGGGAATTTGTTGAACTGTGTGTCCTGTAAAAAGATATGTCAGGGCTATTTTTATTATCTGGAATGAAATCTTGTTAGAGAAAACCTGGCTTTGACGTTAAATCACTACCATTTTTTTCGTTACCAAAGTCCAGATGCCAGGGAGAAGCGTTTAAACTGCCGAGGAGCAGTGCAGCTGCGGTGACTGCTAAAATACATTTCACTTTTTTTTTTTTCTTATATTCATAATTGTTTCCAATCCTGATTAAGTCATTTTAAGGTACATAAGAGAGAATTTGGTGTTTTAGGAGAAAAATTTTTTTCTTGGTATACAGAGAAGATTATGGAGTTGTGTGTAGTTTTTTTTTATAAGTGGATTTCAGTGTGGGTGTTTAAAGACATTTTGTACAAGTAGATTTTAAAGGATTTCTTTCGGTTTGTGTAGCCAACTTTTATATAACCTTAGATGTTGTAGCTGGAAGTCAGTCACAGTTCTGGGAGTGAATCCTAGCTTTACTTAGTGATGCTAAGCTTTCATGTGTAATCAAACTTTTGACATATACGCTAATTTAACTATGTAACCTCAGTCAAGATTTTCAGAAATCTTTTGTTGAAGCTTTTCAAAATTAAGATTTATGTACTCATTTTAATGGTTTCATTTTAAGGAAACAAATTTAAGATACCATTTATTCTTGGAAGCCAAAGTGGCCTAGAAATGGTTTAGCTGCTCTTGGGGAAGAAAAAAGTGCATTCACATTAAAAGCTAAGTTACTGGATTCTTTCTTGGAGACAGTAATATATGAAACTTAATTTAAAAAAATAACTTCTTATTTCACATGAAGTAAAGAAATTAGTAACACTTAGTCTGAGGTTTAGTATCAAAATAGGTACTGAAAAGAATCAATAAAGTTCTTTTATAAGAATAATGTTTAGTGATCTAGTCATTTAATACTTTGACCTTGAAAAAACTAACAGATATTTAGGGTGGTTCTGAAAATCAGCTCGTTTATTATTCTAACACTATGGTACTTCTCTGAGACTAAGTTACCTGTGCTGTGTTGGAGCTCAGCCTGCAAAGAAATGAGTTTGCTCATTTGTTTCACTTCTCAGACCAGCCAGGGCCACTGTAACCTGTGGTTGACTACATCAGTGCATAAAATATTGTGTGAAATCCTCAAGTGGCATTATTTGTTTTTAAGGTGATACATTTAACTTTTTGTTAAAATCACTAATAGAAGCAAAGAAGCTAGCAGTGTTTTGTTTTTTTTCCTTTTTATTGTCATCAAACAGTTTTCTAGGAATTTTCAGAGAAATATCAATTCAGCTATAATTCTAGCATGAGATACAGGAAATAAGCTTTTGGCATCTGCCATTAAAAATTAAATCAGTAGCTTAATACCTTCTTACAGCCTCATTTTGTTTCACTGTAGCTGTTTCAGTAGATCTGCACTTGTGTTTACTCTCAATGGTTAATCTGATAGATCCAGTATCTTTGTGATATTTGCTATAAGTAGAAAGGATTTTAAATCTTACAGCCCCTTGAAATATTTTATTACCATTTACTTAAATGAACGACGGATGATGTACATGCTTGATTGTTATGCAAGTACCCAAGACATTCTGATTGAAAGACAGCTTAAGGAAAAATAAACAAATAGCAAAAGCATCCAGTCTTTATTTACAGTTTGTAGGAGATCACTGTTTTCATTTTAGGTGTTAAGAGTCACACAGCAGGACCACCCATAGAAGGACATCATTAGCGATAGAATTTACATACCGTTAGCTCACAGTAATTGATTAGCAGCAGGGCTCTGTAGTACCGAGCTAGTTGGGCACATTGTTTGGGATGCCTTTGCTGCGATTATCCTAAGCTTGCTGGCTGCATGCTTGTTGCTTTGTTCAAGACACAGGTAATTACTTGATAAAATGAAGTGCATCGCTGTGAACAATTGACCCTTTGGAACAATCCAGGCTGGTCAGCAGTCGAAAACCACACTTTAAAGCCATCATTATGGCTTCAAACTTAAGAGTTTCCAAGGTGCACACAAAGGTGTTGTCTTCCTTTAGTACAAGTCGAGTGCCGTTTTCAGACTTTATGAAGTATTTAAATTGAATGATATTAGATGATATTGAAAACTCCTCCGGAAATCCATCCAGCCTGCTTTTGGACACCAGAACAATGCGAGATTTTATTTTTGATATGAAATCGGGAGCATTACAGAAGATTCTCAGTCCTTGTGAGCGATCATGGTTATCTGTTATTTCCAAGAAAGTAGTCTCTCTGGGTGTTAGCTGTTCTTTTTCCCACCTAGATTTCACTTCTTCCGCCAGCCCCTTGAGCTGAAAGAATTCTGCTTCTTGTGCGAGAAGTTGATTCTCTCGAAACCCTTCAGGCAGTAGAAGTTCTCCATTTCGTAGGAAGTTCAGGACATGCCTGAAGAGGAGCCCATCCCTGTCTATGAAATAATGACCATCAGCATCAAACGGGCAGAGGATTTTTCCGTTTACAATCCCTTCAAGGAAAGTGTCTGGGTACTTGGTCAGTGTTTGCTTTTGAGTAATGTATAAATATCCACCAACGTTGAGGGTCGTGAGCGTGGATTTACAGTTCTTTCCGTGGTCAGCATCTTCCGTACTGTTGTGTTTCCCTTCATACTCCTTTTCTTTTTCTCTTCTATTTATTTTACGCTCCATTTTTGAAGATGCTGTTGCAGCTTGTTCCTCTTGGCTTTGAGATTTTTAAAAAAGAAACGCTACCACACAAACACGCCTTTCTTCAGCCCCAGCCTGGTGATGGAATGGAATGCTGGCAGCATCGCCTGCGCCGTCAGCTGGGTTTGCAGTAGGTGGCGTGTCAGCTGTGTATGCAGGAGCTTTCTGGAGTAAGATGGGAAAAAGATTCATTTGCATTTAACTGTATCAGGGAAGGGATTTGTTGTGAAAGGATTTTCGTATATATCCTTTGAAGTAAGGAAAGTTATTCAGAATAAATTGAATTTCTTCTTGATATTAAGCAGTTAGAAATGTTTAATCCTCCAGCTAAATCCTTATCAAATGCCTTTTAAACTATTATTTAATCAGACAGACGTAATATTGAGTAATACTGTTACCTTTTGGAAAATAATGTATATTGAATTAGTTTTTTTTTTTTTTTTTTAAGTAAATCATAAATAGATTACCTAAAGGAGAAGGGAACTAGGGGCGTAGGATTTTCTCTTCTGTTAAAAAATCACACATTTCACAGTGGTGTAGTCATTTTTGAGACCCAAATAAGAATACTTGAACCTGGCACAGCACTCGAATTTGACTGGATTTGCATGTGATTCTGATCTTGGGATCTTTAGTAAGAAAGGAAGGGGTTTCTTAATGTCCTTTAAAAGGTTCTTTTATTATTTTTTTAACCCTAAAGGTAAAAAATCAGGCAGATAGGATTTGCAATAGTCATTTACTTTTTTTTTTTTTTGGTTAAGATTGCCTATGGAAAATTCATAAGCTTAACCGTTCTTGTCCCACCCTAAACCTGCTTCATTGTTAAACAAAGACTTGGAGTGTTTCAGAAAATACTCAAACTCTGTGTGTGTGTGTGTGTGTGTGTGTGTGTTGGGAAGAGAAGAGAGATGGAGGTTCAGAATACTGAGCACAGAATAGAATCTTGGATAAGTTGTGGTTAACTTTTTTTTTTCCTTTCTTTAATGTTCACAAATGGGTAGATAAAGGACGGAAAAACCTAGGAGCTGAAATAATGTGAGCGTGATGTTTTTCCCTTTCTTTTCCCCCCTTCCTCTGTAACTTGCCTTCCAAAGCATTTTAGGGATCTAAGCTTTCACTTCCAGAATTTAAAGGCCCAGTGGTAAGAAATATGAATGCTCTCTTCAATACACTGTTATTGGACTGGTCTATCTGCCAAAATATCCTGAGGAACTACGTTGTACTTTGAGTTAGACTTCAGGTTTTATGTTAAATTGATTTATACTTCTGTGGCATCAAAAGTATTTTTTAATGATTCAGCTGCATGATGACAGAAATACTGGAACAGCTTTTTCTGAAAATGCTTCCGTTTTATTTTCTTTAAACAAAGTTAGATTTTCTTCAAATAAAAACAAATTATATCTGTAATTATAGCAGATTTTTAATTTAACATTTATGCATCATTGAGATTATCAAAAGTCCATTGAAATTGACCTAGAAAACTAAGACATAAAATCTTTAGAACTGAGTTTTTGCTGAGAGACCATGAAATTCACCCTCCTCATTTTACCAAAGGTGAAATTGCAGTCCAGAGAATTTTTGGTGTTGTATCTAATACTGTACAGCTTATTAATGATAAAACCAACACTCAGACTACAGCTTCCCCTCAGTCCCGCATCATTTAAAAGTCTGTCCTCGTATTCTAACAGTCTCATTTTTGTATGGATTTGGTTTTTTTGGAATCAAGGCTTTTCTATAGATAACAGCTTTAAAAAAATACTGAATAGGCTTTATGTTTTTTGGTACTTTGGAAATGTATTCATGAAATTCTTACATTCCCATTGCAAGTAGCCACTGCGCATGAGTAGTACCATGTAATAGCAAAATGAACTAAGGCATAACAATTTCGTTAATCACCCTCTTTTAATGAATTTATGGGACGTCAGAATCAATACAACATAACTGCATAGTGATGGTGACTGTGCTCTAATTTTCTTCACATGTTTAAACAGAGTGATGAAGTTGAACACTGTGTAACGCGGAGTCTCCTTCCTCACACTTGGTGTTCCCTGTTTGCAGATGCCTTTTTTCTTGCAGAAGCCTTGGCATTAGCGCTGCTAGACGATGGCCATCCACGGGGTGGGAAGAGGGGAGGTAGGAGGAGAGGCTGTACTGCTACAAATGGGACAGCAGACCTGTTCAGCCATCACTCCTGAGCCGCCTTACACTTGCTAACTCACTGACGTCTGGTTTCTCCTGCCCAGTTTTTAAAACTGCTGATGCGTGCTCTTTGTTTCTGCCAGTTTGCCTTGACAGACTCTGAACAACCCTATCATGTGATCACTTTTTCTCACTCTAGACTTCACTCTGGCGTTCTTGGCTTCTGCATGCCTGATATGTCTAATTTGTTTGCCACTTGTGACCTGGCAACAATCGTAACTGAAGCCTAGTCTCAGTGCCTGACTAAAAGGTGATATGAGCCCATAGGGCTTTTGTGTATTCTGTTGCCCCCAGCTTGCAGTCTTAAAGAAAAATGGGACTCGTCTTATCTCCATTACTCCATCTTATCTCCATTACGCCATCTTATCCCCATTAAAGCAAGATGATTGCAGTGCACAGAAATTGCAGGGGTTCATTGATCACTGCTGCTCATTGTGGTACACGTGGCCCTTAGGAGAAAGCCAGGTTGTCTTCTTTTTAGTCTGTTCAGTGTTTATATTTATCTCCTGATCAGGTCAGCGCAGCTCTGTTGATGGTGCTGGGTGCCATAGAGTCAGTTTGGACTTATATCGACCCCATGTGATGGAGTAGAACTGCCCCACAGGGTTTTCTTGGGGCAGTTCTTTCTCTGCAGTGTGGCTGGTGAGTTGGAACTACCAGCCTTTTGATTAGTAGTCAAATGCTTAACCATTGTACCACTAGAGCTCCTTTAACACAGCCCTAAAACTATAAAAATGGTGCTTGAGTACCTAGACCGAGGGAAACATCTGTGGTTTATATGGCCACATTTCTCTGCTTCACATTGCAGATACAAACTTGAATTAATCAGTTCAGTGGTTGCAGCAGAAAGGTGTAACCCACATGTCAAAGATTAGCTCACCTACATTTGTTTAACCTCTAGACTGGAGGACTTCATCAAACTTTGTGTAAGTAGAAAGATAACAAAATTTTGAAAGAGAGAGGCTGTTATTAGTCTGCGTTAGACATCTTTAATTACACGTGAAAAGGGCTCTTTAGCCGACCCTGAGAATCTAAACAATTTCATTGTCAGGTGCTTGGCTGGGTATATTCTATAGTTAATTAGGCCTATTGCCCCCAAATCCTGGCAGAACTTTCCACTATGAGGTAATGCTATCTTCCACAGTCTACATTAGGCAGAATTTATTCCAGGCCAGTGGGAGAAATTGCCATCTTTTCTGCCAACTCCTGATGGGAATGAGGTCATTGTCATCATTATGACTGACATAGACCATCATAACTTACGCATGCCCTGTTTATATATGCTAAACAATCTTTCCCATGCTGTGGAAAGAAGTGGAACCTTGTCAGGAAGGTACTTTTCCTGGTTGGGAGATACAACAGATCACTCCTCGATGCAGTTCAAGCAGTTTTCAAGGAAAAGGGCTAGTCTTGGAACTGCCTTTAATAAAAGCACTCCGTGTCCCCATTCCCCACCTCTACCAAATCTCTCTGGTTGTGCTCACCTGGGTTTTTCTGTGCTGGTCTTTTGAAGTGATTCTATATTTTGCCCTGGGCTTCCCCACATTTTTTTCAAGTTTTTTTATCGGTGACTTTCTTCCTCACTTAAATTTGATGCCCATCTACCTGACTCATGATATATTTACCTTTTCTGTTTCCAAAAATTGGCTGACCTTTGGCCATCTGACATCTATGCCCTTCTGATTCCTCTCTGCCTCGACCTTCCTATATGTTTCATAAAGCTGAGTTTCAGTTTTTTTAGTGTGTGGCTTACTTCTTCATAAACCAGAGAAAAAAGCCAGTTGCTGCTGAATTAATTGTGATTCACGGTGACCGCTTGTTTTTCAGGGTAGACTGTGCTTCACGGAGTTTTCAGTGGCTGTGATCTTTCAGAAGTAGCTCACCAGACCTTTCTTCCAGTGCACTTCCTGGGTGTATTTGAACCTCCAACCTTTCAGTTAATAGCTGCGCGTTTAACCATTAGTACCACCCAGGGACTCCTTGCTTCTTTGTAACCTCCTGTTAATAGCATTGAATGTGAGAAACATACATTTTGATGTTCAGCTATGAATATTTTACTTTAGCTTCTTGCATGTTAAAAGTAAATTACACAGTATAGTGTGTTGACGTATTTTAAGAATCCGGAGTATTTTTTCCATGTTAACCCAATTCTATTTGGATGTCAAAACTTTTACTTTTATTTTGAAATGTAAAATTTGTCTGCATTAAATGCTGCTTGGTCCTGGTATTATACTAACACAACTACTATACAGCTAACTTGTTTAACTGATCTACCACAGTATCTCACAAACTAGGGAGAGTGCTGAAATCTCCCTGGGACTCCCTGGATGGAACTCTTGGCAGAATGGTAATGTGGATCTGCAGTTCCACTCGGATGAATATCCTTGTAAACCTTTTGCACTGCTCACTTGAGTCTTTAAAGAAGCCGAGGAAGCGTTGCTATACTGGCAAATATTTAGCCCTAATTGGAGAGTGTAGAAAAGAATAGAGCAAAAGAAGCATAAATAACCATGGCAGTTAATGGAAAAAAATGAGAAGTTCAGGTAAAATTCCGTTTTGCATGTTATTTGCTATTCGCTATAGAGGTAATCTTGACAACAATTTATAAATCATATTAATTCATATTTTAAATATACTATGGGAGATGAGTGTTTCAGGGAACCTGTGTTTTGTAGTTTTATAAGCAGAAACCATACCTTACATTTTTAAAATGAGTTTTCTTAAAGTGTGTCTTATGCATTATTATTCACTGAAAAATTTTACTGTAACCTGATGAGCAAAGCACTTCTATGAGCCATCAAATGAACACTGAAATTATATTGTTGTACAGAACTCATTTATTGTGCTATTTGGCAAAATGGAATTTTAGCTTCTCTTTGGAAAGAAGATATTTTAAGTTGAAAAACATTACTTACAATCTCAAAATGAGGGACATGACTTTGAAAACTCTTGTAAAGGTGATATTGTTATGAATATCCATGACCAAAGAGGAGCTCTGCTCCCAAAGCTTGCCCCTACCACTGTTCTTCTGTTCCTTCCTCCTTTTTCTCTAGTGTCTTTAGTGATGGCATGAGGTGGGAGAAGGAAAAGGGGTATGAATAACAGGACAGGATATGACGGTTCATAGGAACAAACGCAGGTTTTTACCCATAGATTGTAAATTAGGGGTGGAGCCCTCTATTATATTGCACATTTTTCACATTTGACATTTTTGAAATTAGGTCTTAAAATCTTGGCTTATTATTATAGTTCAGTGGCAGTATTTTATCTTTCTTAGTGGTACATAAAATAATGGTGAATATTACAATTGATGGTGTCTTAGAATCAGTGAAATATTTGAGCAGCCCAGAGTTATTACCCCACATTACCAAAAAATAAAATTGAGAGAAAAAGAGAGGGGTAGATAGGTAGGTGGGCTGGTGGGTGAGTGGGTGGGTGGGTGGCTGGATGGATATGGATGGATGGAGATGGATGGATGGAGATGGATGGATGAATATGGATAGATATGGATGGATGAATATGGATAGATATGGATGGATGGATATGGATGGATGGATGGATGGATGGATGGATGGATGGATGGATGGATGGATGGATATGGATGGATGGATGGATGGATGGATATGGATGGTTGGATGGATGGATGGGTGGATATGGGCGGATGGGTGGGTGGAGATGGGTGGATGTATATGGGTGGATGTATATGGATGGATATATGGATAGATATGGGCAGTAGTCCTCAACCCCAGCACCCTGTAGTTGGGAGAATCACTTAGTATCAAAGAACCTTGAAATGATAAAGAACTAAACTAATGTGTGGTATGACACTATTAACTAATTAAACGTGGTAAAGAGAACAAGAGTTATTGAAGATGAAATCATTGAAAACTTGAATCATATTCAGTTGACTTAAAAATATGTGCCATCGGGTTGTCTGTAAGTATTTCATCTGTATTGTCTCCCTCAACTCTACTGCAGTCTTCCTAAGTGCAGGCATCTGTACTTTTCTTTCTTTGTACCTCTCATCACATTTAGCACAGTGTTTGGCACTGTTTGACTATAGTGTAGGTCTGTTCTCCGGAAAACGTAATCTTTCCTGGAACGATTTGTTGTGTCTATTTACATATTCACTTTTGCTGTTTTTGAATTCCCTCCAATTTCAAGTGTAGCAGCTAAAGCTGAATAAAGCAAAAAACCAAACCCAGTGCCATCGAGTCGATTCCAACTCATAGCGACCCTATAGCACCCTTGAATGAGGGTCTGACTGAAACAAACTATTGCAGAATTATGATTTCTCTGTCCCTTTTATTATTATAACACAGCATCGCTTTGTTTTTTATAAAGCCGTATTTTATTTCTGGGTTTTATTCAGCTCTTATTTTTGAAATCAACTTTGAGAGTAGGAATTATATCTGTTTCTACCACATCACGTCCATGTCTGTGTTAAGGAAGTTTTTATATCGATTATATATGTGATGTAACGAAAAGGGAACTATAGCCTGAAATATAGGTGGAATGATAACTTGTGAAATTGCTTTGTAAATATTAAAACATGATACAGATATTTGTTTTCAAAACATACAAATGTTTGTTTTTAAAACATTTGCTCATTTTCTAGGTTATTTCTTTGATCATGCCATCTCTAGACTGATGGAACAATCCAGACCTGTTCATACAGTTAAGGGCTTTATCTTTTGAGTTTTGTACCATAGCTTACCACTTTCCTTTCTACTCTCTATCTAGTCTTTCTACTCCTGGTCAAGCAGTCTTGTCATTCCCAGACACTCTAGTTATTTCATTCTATGTACACATAGTCGCCTGAACAAGACTGATAGCTTCTTGAGGAGCTAGCCTCTGACTCTTTTTTCCCTACATTGGAATCTGTGTTCTCTTTTACTACTGAATAAGAGACATCAGTTGCCACAGGGACCATCTTAATTAAAGCCAAAATATATTTCAGTATGTTCCCTGCCATCAGAAAAGTTTAATCCATAAACATAGCAGAAAGATACTCTTGTTGCTTTAATCACAGAGCTGTGACTATTTTAAAGGTGAAGAGACAACAGGAGAAGGTAAGAGCAGTACTGTGGGTGAGGAAGTTGAGATTTCTTTTTCTACTTCCTTAGTCTACTCCTCAGATTATGGTTTCAATATTTGATATATAATTGGGAATTCCCAGCATACTAGACATACACATAATTTGAAACATGTTATGTAACCAGATAGAACTCTTGGGAGTATTTATATGAATACTTGTTGTTGCCTTTGAGATAAATATTCAAATGCTAACTCTATAGTTTACTGAAATCTGAGCATGATCTTTTAAACTCCGGAGGATTTTATAGAGACCAGAATGTCAGCTCACAAATTTTAGTTGGGTAAGGATCACCTTCTTAGTAAATAGCATAGCAACTCTGCCTAACTTGTTTGTTTAGATGCTAAATGGTTTGCATTAATAGGCGTCACCCTGAGAATAACAGGCAAAGAATTGCCAGGACAATATTTTAAATGAGAAGAAAGGAATATTAAAAATTGTTTACCTTTTAAATGTACTTGTTCTGTGGAAATATTCCTTCAGACCCTTTCCAGAGAGGGTAGACACAAGAGTGATGTAAGAGGCAGGAGGGTAGCTTCAGAAGTCTCAAAGATTAGTCCAAAGTCTTGGTTACTGGCTCACTGGCCTGTGTTTTAACTTGAGTTGGAAGTGCTCTTAAAAGCCTCCACATTCAGCTGATCCAGAGTAGTCTTGGGGAAATGAATGCCCATAACTTCCTGATGCCTAATAACTTCCTCACATACCTAATCTCATTTCTTACATGCCAACGCTAATAAGCACCCTTCCTGCCCACTTAGTACTTTAACTTGTTCAAACTAGGAATGCCCATAACTTGTGAAACTGCCCGTGGGTTATTTCTCTTTAGTTTTTCAACACAGAGTTGAGATACTGAGTTGGAGGGCCCAGCTTAGAGCAAATATGTGTATATTTTCAAGTCTTGGATACCTTTTAAACATTTTGTTATTGTTCTTCCAAGAAACAAGTGATTAAGTCTGAGTTATAGAGTAGAATCATGGGATGTGAGAACTGGAAGAGATCCTCAGAGATTCAGAATTTTAATATATAGATGCTGAGGTCCAGAGATAAATGAAGTAACTTTCACCAAGTAACACCACTCTTTGGTGACAGAATCAGAACTTAATGTTTATTGACTGTGCTTTGTGTACTTACCCTTTTAAAAATTTCAAATATTTTCTGCAACTGTTGTTGTTAGATGCCATCTAGTAAATGTCAACTCACAGGGACCCCAAGTGACAGTAGAACTGCCTCACAGGTTTTTTTTAGGCTATAATCTTTTTTTTTTTTTTTTCAATCGTGCTTAGGTGAAAGTTTACGGAACAAATTAGCGTCCCATTCAAAAATTTATATGCAAATCATTATGTGACATTGGCTGCAGCCCCCAAAATGTGTCAGCACTGTCCTCATTTCCACTTTGGGCTCCCTGTGTCCATTCGTCCAGTTTTCCTGTCCCTTCCTGTCTTTGCATCTGCTTTTGGACAGGAGTTGCCCATTTGGTTTTTTTTTACTTGAATGAGCTAAGAGGCACCTTCCTCACATGAGTTATTGTTTGTTTTATAGGCTTATCTAATCTTTGGCTGAAAGGTGAACCTTGAGAGTGGCTTCAGTTCTGAGTTAGCAGGGTGTCCTAGGGCCATGTCAAGGGGGTTCCTCTAGACTCTGTCAGACCAGTAAGTCTGGTCTTTTTTTGTGAATTTGAATTTTGTTCTACATTTTTCTCCCGCTTTGTCTGGGACCTTCTATTCTGATCCCTTTCAGAGCAATCGGTGTTGGTAGCCAGGCACCATCTAGTTCTTCTAGGCTCAGGCTGGTGGAAGCTGTGATTCATGTGGTCCGTTAGTCCTTTGGACTAATATTTTCCTTGTGTCTGTGGTTTTCTGCATTCTCCTTTGCTCCGGACAGGGTTAAGACCCATAGATGACTCGTAAGCCTTTAAGACCCCAGACACTACTCACCAAAGTAGGATGTAGAGCATTTTCTTTATGAACTATATTATACCAAGTGGCCTGTATGTCCCCCGAGACCATGGTACCCATCCCTCAGCCCCAATAACTCAGTCCCTCAAGGTGTTTGGTTGTGTCTAGGAAGCTTCTGTGACTTTGCCTTGGTCAAGTTGTGCTGATTTCCCCTATATTGTGTGTTGTCTTTCTCTTCACCAAAGTTAACACTTGTCTGCTATCTCGTTATCTTGAGTTTTTATAATAGTGGTCTCATACAATATTTGTCCTTTTGTGATTGGTTTATTTCACTCAGTATAATGCCCTCCACATTCATCTGTGTTATGAGATGTTTCACGAATTCATCACTGTTCTTTATCGTTATGTAGTATTCCATTGTGTGCGTGCACTATAATTTGTTTATCCATTCATCCATTGATGGGCACTTAGGCTGTTTCCATCTTTTTGGTATTGTGAATAATGCTGCAGTGAACATGGATGTGCATATGTCTGTTCACGTGATGGCTTTTGTTTCTCTAGGATAAATTCCTAGGAGTGGGGTTGCTGGATCACATGGTATTTCTATTTCTAGGTTTTTAAGAAAGTGCCATACCATTTTCCATCGCGGTTGTACCATTTTACATTCCCACTAATAGTGTGTAAGAGTTCTAATCTTGGAGAGTGAAGAACACCAAGTTCACACGATAACTATGAGCCCAAGAGACAGAAAGGGCCACGTGAACTAGAGACTTACATCATCCTGAGACCAGAAGAACTAGATGGTGCCCGGCCACAGCCGATGACTGCCTTGACAGGGAGCACAACAGAGAACCCCTGAGGGAGCAGGAGAACAGTGGAATGCAGACCCCAAATCCTCATAAAAAAACCAGACTTAATGGTTTGACTGAGACTAGAAGAATCCCGGCGGTCATGGTCCCCAAACCTTCTTTTGGCCCAGGACAGGAACCATTCCCAAAGACAACTCATCAGACATGGAAGGGACTGGACAATGGGTTGGAGAAAGATGCTGATGAAGAGTGAGCTACTTGTATCAGGTGGACACTTGAGACTGTTTTGGAATCTCCTGTCTGGAGGGGAGATGGGAGGGTAGAGAGGGTTAGAAACTGGCAAAGCGGTCATGAAAGGAGAGACTGGAAGGAGGGAGCAGGCTGACTCATTAGGGGGAGAGTAAATGGGAGTATGTAGTAAGGTGTGTATAAGCTTATATGTGACAGACTGACTTGATTTGTAAACTTTCACTTAAAGCACAATACAAATTATTTAAAAAAAAAAAAAGTTCTAATCTTCCCATAACCTCTCAACATTTGTTACTTTCTGTTTTTTGTGTGTGTGTGTGTGTACCAGTTAGTTTTTGTGCATGGTGTGAGGTATGGATCCTGTTTCTTTTCTTTCTTTCCTTTTTTTTTTTTACAGATGGACATCAGTTTTGCCAGTACCATTTGTTAAAAAGACTGTCTTTTCCACATTTAATGGAATTTGGTCCCTTGTGAAAAATCGGCTGACCATAGGTGGCTGGATTTACTTCTGGGTTCTCAATTCTGTTCCATTGGTCTGTGTGTCTGTTGTACCGGTAACAGGCTGTTTTGACTACCGTGGCTATATGGTAGGTTCTGAGATCAGGTATTATGATGCCTCTTATTTTGTTCTTTTTTCTTCAATAACGCTTTGCTTATGTGGAACCTCTTTCCTTTTCATATAAAGTTGATTATTTTTTCCTTCTTGTTAAAGCATGCTGTCGGTGTTTGATTGGGATAGCTGATATCTGTAGATCACTTTGGGTAGAATTGACATTTTCACTATGTTGAGTCTTCCTATTCATGAGCAGTGAATGATATATTTTTTCCATTTCTGTAGGTCTCTTTTGGTTTCATGCAGTAGTGTTTTGCCATTTTTTTGTATAAACCAAAAATGAAAAACAAACCCATTGCCGTCGAGTTGATTCTGACTGATAACGACCATATAGGACAGAGTAGAACTGCCCCATAGGGTTTTGAAGGAGCGGCTGGTGGATTCGAACTGCCGACCTTTTGGTTAGCATCCAAGCTCTTAACCAGTGCGCCACCAAGGTCCTTTGTGTAGTAGGTTATAATTTTTATGGAAGCAGATTACCAGGTCTTTCTCCTGAGGAGCTGCTGGTGGGTTCGAACTGCTAACCTTTGGGTTAGCAGGAATTAGGTGGCAGAATATAGGTAGATAAAATATCAATACCAAAGATGTGTGTTCATACTGCTTTGGTTGCAAGTAGCAGAAACCAGTAAGCAAACCAATCTGGCAAAAAGTTTGAAAGAGGTGGGGAAAATTTAGAAAGGATACCCAGAAATTGGTCAGTTAGATTAAAAGGAGATGATACCAATATAGGTTTCTACGTGCCTTAAATATTTTGTCCTAAACCTTGTAAATGTGCATTGAGTCACCAGTGTACATGTAGGACAGGGCCTTTTCTTCGAGTATGGGCTACTGATTGAGCATCTGCTTTCTCTTATTTTTGATAATGAAACCCATAATTTGGTTAAGATTTTTAATTTTGATTTCTTTTAAAAGGAGCAAGAACTTAGACATTGTAAAACAATATGAATGTATAATCCTTCTAGACTCTCGCTTCTCCCTTGGTCTTTTACAATTGTCTCACTCATATCTAATTTGACAGGTTTGGGGTTTTTTTTTTTTTTCTTTTTAAAGCGACTCACCTTTTTATCGAGTCTTACTGAAGCATTCAACCTAGTTTTCACAGTAACATCTCTTCCCCCATACTCAATAATTTAATGGGCTATATAATATACAATCAAATCACATAATGACTAAAAAGAGTGAAACTAGCATTAAAAAGTTCTAACATAGTTTGCACAGAAGTGTGCAGGAGTACTAGAGATTAACCTTCTAGCCACTGGGTATAGTGAGCCATGGGCATCTGAGCGCCTTGGTTAATGCGGCAAGTGGGTTAAATGCTGTCAAAAGTGCTCCTATTGTGTTAAAAGGATTTGTATATCTATGTGTTATCATCCTACTAGACCAGGAGCTCTCAGAATGTGGCCTGGAGACCGCTTGGTAGGGAGTCTCAAGGAGTCTGTGAGATCAAAACTATTTTCATAACAATAGTAAACATTTTTCACTCTTTCTCTAAAAATTTCTCAGTTTTAGTTTCTAATGTGGTAAATATGGATAGAGAAAAGCCCTGGAAGTACTCTTCAACAATATATGCCTCAGAATGTTTGAGAGCTGCTATACTGGACCCTGTGTGCCTTGATGGCACAAACCATGGCTTATTTACCTTTGTTATTCCTGATGGGATTTTGCATTATCTTTTCTATAATTAAAATATATAATTTTACATACTTAAAATTTATATCATTAGATAGTTGATAAATATAAGACCCCCCCCCAAAAAAAAAGCCTGTATTATTTTTTTTTTTTCAAGTATTTATGATGTTTTACACTGGTCCAACAAAGTAGGTCTAAGTTGTTGTGGTTGTTGGGTGCCATTGAGCGGATTCAATTCTAAATAGAAGTTCTGTATTAATGAATAGGATCTATAATTAACAGCAGTGGAGTGCAAGTGGGTGCTTTCAAACACTTTAACAGTAAAAATTAATATCTAATACCTGTCCCTTGAAATTTTAAGCAGTACTTTAAAGAAGAAACGAAGCATAATTTAGTGGAAAAAATATACGAATGTGTTTCTGTGCAGGGAATGGAGTATGAAGGCTTTAAAAAAGAGAGCAGGCAAGTCGCGTCTAGGGGGCCATATTGTAAGTAAATTGAGGAGAGGGTGAGTGAACAGACGTGAGGTTATTGAAGAGCAGTCATTTGGTGGAAAAATTCATTGCTGGTGATAAAGACTTTTCCTTTCACTTGAGAAGCATTTGAAAGCCATTTTAGGTTTGAAAAGGGGGTATGATGGACAGAAAATTATGGTATGGAGAAGCAAATTTTATTGCTTTGTCTGAGTGACCTTGACAAAAGAATAATGATTAGAGTGGCAGCCAGGTTGAAATGGGCAGGTGCTTTGGATGCTTTCTGCCCTTACAGGTGCCATATGGAGAAGGTTGATAGCAGAAACCTTTAACTGAAAATTAAATTTAATCTGTCTACCCAGAGTAAAAAGTAGATACTGCTAAATAAATGGGACCACATTCACTGGCGGTATTATGAGGTAACTCTTTAGTCTTCACTATTAATAAACACATTCTAGATTTATTTTGTTGTTTTAAAAAAGATTGTTTCAAGAGTAGATTTTCCTCATCTATTTAAGACACTTTAGGCATTGAATTTCCCAAGCACTGGTATTCTTACGATGA
Source organism: Loxodonta africana (assembly GCF_030014295.1). Taxonomy (NCBI): domain Eukaryota; kingdom Metazoa; phylum Chordata; class Mammalia; order Proboscidea; family Elephantidae; genus Loxodonta; species Loxodonta africana. The sequence continues at coordinate 64,653,997 of NC_087358.1, forward strand.
CTGAAGAATTTTTCTAGCTGGTACTGTCGGCTTCAGTGGAGAGGCAAACTTGAATGTAAGATTTGTTTTTGCTTCAGGAAAATTCAAATTTTTATCATATTAAATTCATAAAGTAGTGGGAGTTATTTTTAGATTTTTAAACTTAAAGCTTAATATAAAATAATCATGGCCCTATTATTTCCTTCCTGGGATCTTTTGGTATAAAATAGGCATCCTGTCATCGTTGCTCTTTTGATAGCCTATACTTGAGAGTTGTTGAATACGTTGTGGTGAGGGACCCTGCAAATACTAAATATACACAGTGTGTTTGTGATTAGTGCTTAGAGTCCCCTAGATTTTGGAGAAGGAGCCGTGGTGGTGGCAAGAGTTATGTTCTCGGCCACTAACTGAAGAGTTGGAGGTTCAAAACCACCCAGCTGCTCTGTGGGAGAAAGACTGGTGATTTGCTTCTGTAATGATGACAGCCAAGAAAATCCTATGGGACAGTTCTCCTCTGTCACATGGACTCACTGTGAGTTGAAGTGGTCTTGACAGCACCCAGCAACAACCACACAGATTTTGGAGACAAAATCAAGCAAGTTCACCATAAGATTTTCTAGTAGAAATCATGTAAGCATGTTTGTACATGCATTTTATTTTGGTCAGTTTACCCTTCTCCCTCAGTGCTTCTTGAAGACAGTAGGCTTCTTGAAGATAGTACTGTATCTTATTCATCTTTGATTCTGAACTGCCTAAGTGGTGCCATTTGCATAGTAGGCATTTAGTTAATGTTAGTGGAATGAATGAAGCAATTCACCCTGAAGAAATGAATTATAAATGCATTATTGATGAGCCGTGGGATTTCCTCACTCTCTTCTGAAAACCTGGATGAATTTTCGTGGAAATATGACTGACCATAGTCATATACTTACAGGCTGTAGTAAAGCTGGTGCCATCAAGGGACATTCATATAGGCATTATCAAGTAAGATAATATATATCATGTGACTTCACCACAGTGCTTGGTGCCTAGTAGACAGGCAGTAAGTGCTAGCTTTTGTTTCCCTTTTCTGCTTTTCAGAAGTTTTTTGTCAAGGCCCCTATAAAAGTTTTAATGGTAGGAAAAATTTCCCTTCTATTTGGACAGATTTGCATAGCAGTTAAAGCTCCAGTTTGACACACCCAAATTTGTAATTCTGCTGGAAACAGGAGTCAGAGCAACCGGCAGCCTGAACTAGCACACAGTGTAAACTAGATAGTGACCCTCCCTGTTTCATGGTATTTGCTGGGGTTGTCTGTCCTAGTCAGGGTATATTCTGAAATTTTACTTGCTTTTTTATTAAAAAAAAAAAAAAAAAAACAACATATTTTTGGTTTAGACTGGCATCGTTTTCACCAGTTACTTCTCTGCCTCCACACCCTTCAAGGTGTTTGTTTGTTTATGCCCTTTTAAGCCACCTTATTTAGAAGGAGCTAGGTACATGGAAGCTGTTCTTGGCAAGGAGCTATGGCAGCCCAATAAACGGGCCTGAAAGGAGCCCAGTTTGTTACTAGCCAAGAATACGGTTTCTCTCTATTCTGACCATTGACACTGCTATAAACTTAATATTATTGCTCTTGTTTCCTTGATTTTTATTATTATATGTGTTTGTTGTATTATTTATGGTAGATGTGTCAGAAGACAGCTTTGAAAATGATGAATGTAATAATCTATGAATACGTTTGTTCCTTTTTTTCTTTCCATTCAAGATAAACTTTCTTTGGAAGGAATAGTGGTACAGAGAGCTGAATGCCGACCTGCTGCCAGTGAAAACTACATGAGATTAAAGAGGTTGGTGGTCTTTTAACTTTAAAATGATGCATGATATTTCCTTTTGGGACTGAGGTAGTTGTATTAAATAGCCTATTGACTGCATGAAAACGGTGGTTACTGTTGAAAGTGTTTGCTTGTAAGGCTGTTGGTTTTAAAAGCCAAGAAGTTTCCTTGGCACTGGGGAGCTTTCAGAACCTGGACTGTTTGATTTGAGGTATTTTAAGCTATTGTGTTAGTATATCCTGGAATCAAAGTTTTTAAGCTTATTTTCTAGTAATTTAAATCTTGATTCTCTAAGGGCGTACACTAAGATCTTTGTACTATTTTGTTTTCAAAGACTGTAATTTTCCCATGGTGAATATGTGTCCAAAATATTATACTGTACAAAGCAATTATAGTTGCTAGAATATCATCCTTTTCTCTTGATCTGCAGAGAACTTTTTCTAAACTTCTATACTTTGTTAGAGATTTTTCTTCAGAGTCCATCCACCCTCTTCCACTTTTGTATGTGGATAACGTTTCTTTAATTAGTATTTAAAGATGATGGTTTCAAAGTTTTAATACCCCAAATTTTATGACTTTCAAAGAATCAGCAATTTTTTAAGCATTGAAGAAATGTATCATACCTGTTTCATTGGTTTATATGTAGTGTATTTCAGCCACATATAATTTAGAATTATACATTCATTCATTTAGCACTGCCTGTGTCCCAGGTGCTTTTTTAGGAGCTAAAAAAAAATTAGTGAACAAAACAGACAAAAATCTCTGCCCCCGTGGAGTCTACGTTTCAGTGGACTGTAAGCTACAGTGAACTGGTAGTTGAGAACACACTATTCAAGTGCTAGCAGCAGCCTCTCCAGATACCATCAGTGTGCTCATCTGCCAGACAAGCTAACGGAGCTGGATCATCTCTAAATCTCACACCATCTTTTTAGTTTTTCCCCTTTCTCAATTAGATTAGACTCTGTCTCACGGGAATGAAACAAAGAGACTGGTTTCCTTGGCCAATAATTCCTCTAATTTAAATGCCCCCTCAGGGCAGGTAAAAAGATAACAATCAAAATGAAAATTTCTTATAACAGAAAATAGCTTTGGAACACAGGCAAAAGGTGCTTCTTTCTTTGTTTTTAGCCTGTAAAGTTATTATATAATACAAGTCTTTCTGAAGATTTATCTTACTTAAATAACTACTGAAGTTGAAAAATGCAAGATCTGGTTATTGCGCTGCTTGCCAAGATCTTTTACTGTAGTGTTAATTTTCCTTAAAGGTTTTCTTAAAGATACTTGCTGATGAGATAGGCAAATCACCTGTGTATTTATGGAATGGCTTTCTTTCTTATAACAACCAAAAATTGGTTAGGCATTTCCAGTACAGTAAAAAACCAGCCATTATGTATTTCAGTCTTTACTTACGTGACCTGGGAAGGAGGCAAGGTGATTCAGGAGATGACAGTCATGTGAGTTTTATAAAGTAGATGATACATGCCATAAGTCTTCAAGTCTGAGATTTTTTTTTTGACGAGGTAGAAAAAGAGAGGGGTAAGAACATTCTAAATAGAGAGACATGCAGACACAAAGGCATGGGGAGACTCCAGGGACCTGCATGTAGTCTGCAAGCCTGGAACGCAGGATTTGTTTGAGAAAATGGCAGGATCTCTAGCCAAGACTTCTTTCTTGAACACCAAATTTATATGTCCAAAAACATGCTTGGATGTCTAATAAACAATGCAATCTTCCCCCCAAACCTGCCCCACTAGCAGCCTTTCTCATCTCGGTTAATGCCACCTGTCCTCCACTTTTCTCAGTCCAGAAGCCTTGGTTACATGTTTGGCTCCTCTCACATCCCATATCCAGCCTGTCAGAAGATCTTGTTGACACACATACACCATGTGCCTAAAAGAGCGCATGACACATAGTAGGTAGTAAATATTTGTTGAGTGAATGAATGGCAGGAAATAGGGTTTGAAATGTAAGCTGCCATTAGTTGTTTCAGTCTTATATGCTATGATGAGAAATTTGGACTTCATGTGCTACACCTATTAGGAAGGACTAAAGAATTTTAGAGGAGCTCTGGTGGCACAGTGCTTAAGAGCTCACGCTGCTAACCAAAAGTTCGGCAGTTTGAATCTGCTAACTGCTCCTTGAAAACCCTGTGGAATAGTTCTACTCTCTCCTATAGGTTACTATGAGTAGGAATTGACTTGACAGCAATGGAAAATTTTTAAGCTGGATGGAATATGGAGGAATTTATATTTTAGATAGATCATTCTGGCCATAGTGTAAAAATTGGAAATAGGGGGTAAGCCAGAGACTGATGCAATAACTCATATTAAAAATGTCTGTATGACTAAACCAAGGTAGTTCTAGTCAGAAGGAAAGTCAGAGACTGGATTTTGATGATATTTGGCAGTAAGATCAAAAGGTCTTTATGAACTTGCCTCAGGCCACTATGGTTCTGGAATGGAGGATTTCTTTAGGTCCAAATTATTGGTGGTGGCTCGGTAGCCTGGGTCACCTCCCTCTGTGAGTCCCCAGATTGGTTCCATACCATCCTGTATGTTGTGCAGCAAGGTTTACACTCAGGAGGGGAGAGAAGAGATAGTTTTGTAGTGCCCATGTCCGTTTTTATTTAAATCCTGGTTGACAGTTTATATAAAAGAGTTAAAGAAGCAGAAAGTACTTAAACTAACAAGAACAGTACCCATGGATAGATGATCTAATAGGAAACTAATCCATGTTGTAAATTGCATCTCATATATTTTGTTTATAATTATTCAGCATTTTTTGAATGCCTTCTATGAACACTAAGTTAAGACTCAAATTAAAAAAAAAAAAAATCACAAGATACTACTTCTGGTCCAGAGAGTTTATAGTCTTTGAACTTGAAGAAACATATGCACACGCACACACGCATGCATATGAGATTATTTAAAGGATCTATTTGCTGACAATATAGTGGGGGGAGAAATAGAAATATGGCGGTGCCATTAAATGTAAAATGGAAAGGAAGCTTTATAGATGTAGGTGACATTTAAGTCAAAGTCCTCTAGAACAGAACTGGCAGTTCAGTGCATGAGATATCTCATACCTAAACATGTCCTATGTTTGCTAAAAATTTCTCAGGGAGGGGTTCCTTCCGACTGCCTGCTTCTTAACAACATTCAAATGTTTTGATAATCTGGCTCTTGTCTTACTTTTTAGCTTCATTTTTGGTTAGTCTCCTTTACATAGATATCATATAATTATATCACACTACAGATTGTCATCCCAGATATACTAGGCACTTTTACTTTTTTTTTTTTTACATTTTATGCTGCATCCTGTACTGAGAATGTCTTATCTAACTTCTGCCAAAATTCTTCTGGGCTTTTAAAACCTACTCAGATGCCACTTCCTCAGCTAAGCCTTCCATAGCTTCTCTTTCCCACCCCAGTTAGAATCTGTCATTCTTCTCTTCTGCATTCCCATGTACTTATTTATTTTTCTCTAATGATATATATAAGGAACCCTGAGGATGCATGGTTAAGTGCCTGGCTGCTGACTGAAAGGTCGGTGGTTTGAACAGCTCCTCTGGAGAAAAGATCTGGTGATCTGCTCCTGTAATGATTACAGCCTAGAAAACCCTATGGGACAGTTCTCTGTCTTATAGGGTCACTCAGAGTCAAGATTGAATTGATGGCACCTAACAACAACTACAGCAATGATATATATAAATGCCTATGTTTCTATTGTTTAGGGTGTACATGTGTACATGTTCTATATGTTGTTGTTGTTAGGTGGTGTCAAGTTGGTTCTGACTACAGCAACTCCGTGTACAACAGAACATAACACTACCTGTTCCTGCGCTATCCTGACAATTGTTGCTGTGCTCGAGCCCATAATTGCAGCTACTATGTCAGTCCATCTCGTTGAAGGTCTTCCTCTCTTTCAGTGACACTCTACTTTACCAAGCATGGTGTCCTCCAGTGACTGGCCCCTCCTAATAACAGGTCTAAAGTACGTGAGACAAAGTCCCACCATCCTTGCTTCTAAGGAGCATTCTGGTTGTACTTCTTCCAAGAGAGATATGTTCGTTCTTCTGGCAGCGTACGATATATTCAAAGGCATCAATTCTTCTTTGGTCTTCCTTATTCACTGTCCAGATTTCATATGCATCTGAGAATGTTAAAAGGAATAATACCTAAAAATTATTTTTATATAAAAACATTTTTCTATTAATCCTCAATAAAAGCTGAGTTCTATAAAGATAATTTTGTGTCCAAAGAAATGTAGTACAGGATTTTAGCTTTCTGGTGATCTTATTAGAAAGAAGGATCACCTTGGTGCATGTTAAAGTTAATGGTCAATTTTACTGGCATCAGGTGGAATGCTTTCATTTGCAAGTATCAGAAAACCCAGTACAAACTGACTTAATAAATAAAAGAAATACATTAACTCACATAATAAAATCTACGGGTATTGTGGACTTTAGCTATAGTTTTATCTAGAAATTCACAGTGCCATCAGTGCTATAGCTCTGTTTCTTTAGAACTGATTTTCTAGATTCTTTCTCTAGCTTACTGTCCTCAGTAAGCCTGTAGCTCCGTGGATCTGTGTCGTTATTCATATGTGGGCCAGGGAGTTAAGTGTCCTTTTCTTCAACCAACTATTAAACATAACCCTTCACTTCCTTAGTGGGCCAACATGGGTTCTGAGTCTCTCCTTGAACGAATAAATGTGCCAGTGAAGATAGGATTATATGGACTGCTTGGGACCCAACTGTGGAAACATATAGGATGTGGGGTCAATCCCATCCAAAAACACAAGGCTCTACTCAATAGGGAGAGGTGGGGTGGATGCTGGGGAGACAGTCATAAAATCGACAGCAGAACTCCTTTAGCAGAAAGCATCTTAAGGATAGGAAACACTCTCATTAGAGACAGTAGCACTCTTGATTACTTCCCTTGAAGAAGGACAATTTTATATCTCCAAAGAGGATCAATACTTTTATTAAAAAGTATTTCTAGATTCTGGGAAGATGTGACAAACAGACCATCATTCCAGCCCTCCCCACAAATATAGCAAGATATACAGCAAGGCAACAGTGCTCAGCTTTGAGGGACTCTGAATCAGGGAGCAGAGGAAAGCAGCAGGGAATTGCAGACAGGCAAGAATCAATAAATCAAGAGTCGCATATGGTAGGAAAATTCACCTCCCACCGTCCCTGCCCCACTGCTCCCCACCCAGCCACGCGGGTACTGTGAACTGGGGTAGTGGCCCCAGAAAAAGAACCTGCTTCCCTAACCACCACAGCCCCTTCCTGTATAAAGTCAGGAACCCAAGCTTCTAGCCCAAAATTAACAGCAGATCTCCCCGAGGGTCCATTTGAAATGTGCCAGCAACACCCCCACCTGGACACTGTTGGTTACAGGCCTACTGTGAATTGCTACAGAAGGCCTGTGCAGTGGAGTCTGCTCTCATAGTCAACACCCTGCCTCCCTGTGTACCCCATATCTCAAGCCTCTAGAACCAGCAGGACAGAGCTTCTGGGGAGTCAGTTCAGGTCTGTCTGCTCTCCCTTTCAGTCGATGCTGAGGCTGCAGTGTGCTAAGAAGCAGGCATCTTGAGTGGAGGCTACGCCCACAGCCAACATCATATGGTGGCGGGGGGGCTCTGATAGTAAACAAGGCAGACCTCCCTGGAGGTCTGTTTGGAGCATGACAGTGCCTTCCCCACCCAGACCCTGTCACTTGCAAGCCTGCTGTGAATTGCTATAGAAGGCCCCTGCACTGGAGTCTTCTATCGTAGTTAGCACTCTGCGTGCCTTCCTGGGCACCCCAAGGCTCTGGCCTCTGAAATCAGTAGGACAAACTTCCCTGGCATCATTTAGGGTTAGTCTGCCCCCATTTCCAGTTGACCCTGAGGACTGCTGACTGAGGTTGCCATGTATTAGAAAGCAGGAGTATCGAGTGGAGGCTGCACTCACAGCCAACAGTCTACCAGGGGAGACTCTGATAGCAACAAGGCAGACCTCAGTGGGGATCTGACCAGAGCTGACACCCCCTTCCCCACCTGGTAATTGTTGGTTGCTAGGCTGTTGCAAACTGCTACATGAGGCCCCCCACCAGTGGAGTCTGCTCCCGTAGTCAGCACTCTACCTCCCTGTCTGTGTACTCCATAGCTCAGGCTTCTGAACCCAACAGGACGAACCTCCTTGGGGATCAGTTTGGGTCTGCCTACTCCCGCTTACAGTCAACATTGAGGACTGCTGACTGAGGCTACTGTGTGCTAGGAAGCAGGCATCTTGAGTGGAGGCTATACCCACAGCCAGCATACTTCAGGGTGGGCCCTGATAGCAACAAGGCAGGCCTCCCTGGGGGTCTATTCGGAGTGGGGCTACCCCTCCCCCAAACAGTTATCAGCTGCTGGACTGATAAGAACTCCTACAGAAGGTTCCCTACAGTGGAGACAGGAAGTGGGCCACCTAAGCGGAGACAGCTTCTACAACTACCAGAGGGCCACTAGTGCTCTGAAACCAACAAGGCAGATATCTTGGAGGTTCTTCTTGTGAATGCCAGCCCTTCCTCGTCTCTTGAAATGGAGGAAGGTCAGCCTGTGCTTCCCTTGAATGCCAGCTCAGATATAAGCAGCCCCCACAGAACAGGGAAGGAAGCTTTGGGCAATACTAGAGAGCAAAACACCCAGCACAAAAGGAGCTCACTGGGTGAGGGGTTTTCTGACTAAAAACCTGATTGCAGAAACAGGTAAGGGAAGGGAGTAATACCCAGAGAGGGGGACTGTGCCCCTTGTGGACAGGTTGATTATTACATGATAATCTTGCCTGAGTGGTAGTCTCTGCTTGTAAATAGACTAACTACAGCATGTTCTCTGGTGTGTTTGGAAGAGATTGAAAGTTGAAAAACAATATCTGGGACTTTCAAATCCTGATTAAACCAAGGAGAGAGAAGTTGCTATCACAGAGAGGGAGAGGAAATGATAAACAAAGGCCAAAGTCTCTGTCTGCTTAAGAGTTTCTTGCAGAAAGTAGTACGGGCCAAAAAACCCAAATACTGGGGAAAACTGAGAAAATTAGCACCCGCAGAAATTCCAGTGCCTAAACAAAAAATCACAAGAAGCACGAAGAACAGAGAAACAATGGCACATCCAAATGAACAGGACAAAGGAAGTGAGAGCACATCCAGGGATAACCAAATAATGGGGGGGAAAAAAAGGAAGAATATAACAACATTAAACATAATCAAAGAACTAAGAGAAAACATAGACAAAGAGCTAAAAGAAAAAGGAAAACCGTGCAAGAACAAAATGAGGATCTAAAAAGAGGTATTGCAACTAAAAGGCACAGTAACTGAGATGAGAAATAAAATAGAAGGACTTACCAACAGGTTTAATCGGGCAGAAAAAAGAATCACCGAATTAGAGGATAAGATAGTTAAAATTACAGACACTGAAGAGCAACAAGAACAGAGGCTCAAGAAGGCTGAGCACAGTTTAATGGAATTATGGGACAGCAACAAAAGACCTAATATACACATCATGGGAATTCCAGAAGGATAACAGAGAGAGAAGGGGACAGAAGGAATATTTGAAAAAATAATGACAGACAGTTTCCCCAGTCTAGGCCTGGTGATCTGGTTCCAAAAAATCAGCCATTGAAAACCCTATGGAGCACAAGTCTACTCTGACACACATAGGCCTCTATAAGTTGGAATTGACTCAGTGACAGCTGGATGATGATGATGATGATAAGTCTTTTATAGTCAATTATTTTTAAAGGCCAGTGTACAGATGAGATCCAGGGAACAGCAAGTCCTTCTGAAGAGCTAACCAAGCCTAGAAGGCAGCTAGCCCTCTCTGCTTTAGGTGTGTACTTTTCCATACACCCTTTCCCCTTGAGCTGCTCTTTTTTAATTAACAGCTTAAACATGAAGTATGAAATAAGCTAGATGCCTTTATTAGAATACAGTAATTTAAAAATGCATTATAAATACATACCTGTAGTAAAAGAATGCTAGCAGGATAAAGTTACACAAAAAGCCAAGCAAAAAGTTTCACCAAGAATTTTTTTGAAGACTAAAATGAGCTCTCATAGAGAATGATATTTGGGGCAAGGATATCTTCTTAGAGAGACTCACGGGTAGAGAGCATGCTATTTCCTCCCAAGAGACATAGCAGCTGCCTCCACCCATGGCCATTCAGTCGTTTGTGGACTGCCCCTGAAGATTTACCATTGTGAAAAAATAAGAATTTCAAAATGACTTGAAGAGCCATTGGGAATATATTATATTAAACCACTGGCATAATTAAACGATGAACAAAGGTTTTATTTATATGATTTTCCTCCTTTCCCTCTGATATTTTCGCTTTAAGATAGGAGGAGGTGAGGAATTTTTTCAGTGTCTGGGTGCTATTTTATCCTGAACTTCTCTCATCTTCTTTGGAAGCCCCTCTCTGGCCTTTAGATACTGATTTTCCTCAGGGTCCTGGCCCCTTCCTACTCTGCTGCTATTCCATGTCCAGTGTGCACTGGTTCCAAACCAGTCATTTCACTCTTCCCCATTGTCTGCAATGCCCTCATTTGCTTTTGTGCTTGGCAAACTCCTATTCATTCCTGAAGGTTCAGCTCAATGTCAGATCCCCCAGCAGACAGGATAATCACCGTCTCCACCAAGCTTCTGTACACTTTTTCTAATAAACCACTAATCACATTTTGCTCTTTTTGTGTATATGTGTCTACTAGACTATGAGCAACTAGAGGTCAGGGACTGTAGCTTGTTCATCTGTGTTCCCCCAATAGCTCTATGTTCAGTAAACGCTGGTAGAGTAACTGACCAAATATCAGCTTTTTAAAGTTAAGGCATTAGAGTTATACCTTGATTCATGACTTTTCTAGAATTAATACTCTTCTAAAAATGCATTTAGCAGCGTTTAAGATTCAAATTATAAGTCCTAAGAAGCAGTATTGGCATGGGGTAGTTTTTCTACAAAGCTTCACAGCTTGCAGGATAAAAATACCCAAAGTACGCAATTTCTCTTTGTTCACTCACAGTTGAAAATCAACAAGGCTAATCTTAAGCAAAACTGTGAAGTCTGGAAAGTTTATCTTTATTATCCAGGCATCTCTTTTTTTTTTTTTTTTTAACTTTTCCTCCTTGGGAATATCTGTCTTTAGGCATCTACTTTTTATCTTGTTCTATTCCTTTGCATTCTATGAAATCTGAATACATTTTAAGAATGAATGATCTTAAGTCAAATTAGGTATTTGATTTTAAATATTTTATTACCAAATGTGAAATGAACGCCATTGGATTGCTTGTTCATGGTATTTAGGGTAGGCAGGGTTTTGTTTGTTTATTTTTGTTGTTTTTTTAATGGAAGTAGGAAGAGAAGTCACTGAAATCACACCACTTATAGGTTGGCTTCAGACACAAAGTTGAGTATTCCCTTTAGCTTGCCAGAGGATTCGTCACCAGGATCACCATCTCTGCTTCCTGGGCCAGATGGCCAGATCCTGGCCTGGCTGCATTTGTTGGAGGCCTGTTCGGAGGATTTAAAACTGGCTGCAGTTTGTGACCCACAAAAGTGGCCAGATTCCCTTAAGTAGGACTAGGACCATCACTAGTGTATAAGATACCTTTGTTTAAATTAGAAAAGGTGTTCCTTCCTCAAGTGTTTTTATTTTTACCTCTCAGACAATCATGGTAGTTTACTGATTTTGTTGAACAAGACATTATTGCCATCTGCCAGAAAATTTCCATAACAATTATTCAGATCTTTGCTGTCTCTGATGTGAATGTTCCCCTTAAATGTGGCACTGTTGTGTACTGCGAGACAGCCAACCCTGGGTGGGAGCAACTTTGTCTAGTTTGGTACAGACCTGCATTTTTCTCACAAGTAAGCTTAACATTAGAGTCACTTGCCCGGTCCTTGCAACACTGAAATTTTCCATGCTAAGCACTTGAAGACTAGGGAAAGATAAACCACCCATTCCTTTCTTAGGGAATGAGTGTCCTGTTTAGTACATTGAATCCGAGGCTACTCGATGGTCGGGGGTTGTTAAATGCTGTTAATCAGGGATTTAACTTACTAATTTTGTTGCTGCTGTCAGGTGCCGTCAAGTCCGTTTTGACTCCTAGTGACTCCGTGTGACAGAGTAGAACTGCCCCATAGGGTTTTCTAGGCTGTGATCTTTATGGGTGCAGATCACCAGGCCTTTCTCCTGCAGAGCCACTGGCTGGGTTCAAACCATCAACCTTTCGGTTATCAGCTGAGTGTGTACTACTAAGGAGTAACTAATTTAGATTTTGGAGTGATCAAATGATTACATTTGGGGTAGGCAGATTTTTAAAATTTTACCTTCTTAAATGTTCTTAAGGAGCTTATCAATCAAAGTACAAGAAGACCTGACTCACAAACATACACTAAGTCGGCCCTCCATTTCTGCAGGTTCCGCATTATGGATTCAACCAACCACTAATCAAAAATACTTGGGGGGGAAAAAGTCCCAAAAAGCAAACCTGAAATTTGCTGTGCTATTTTATACTGAATCCATGGGAATGAAGTGCTGTGTAGGCACACCCTGCTGTAGCCTCCCCGCCATTTCACAGATCCTGTCTCTCTCTAGCACTCGTTTGAGCATTGTTCACCTCCCGTCTTGTTGGTTCGCCTCCCATCTTGTTGGTTCGCTACTTATGTTGTGTACACCCTTTGTTTCTGTAAAAAAGTAGTCCCCAAAAAGCAGTTGGAGCCCTGGTGGTGCAGTGATTAAGAGCTTGGCTGTTAACCAAAAGGTTGGCAGTTCGAATCCACCGCCCGCTCCTCCTTGGAAACTCCGTGGGGCAGTTCTAGTCTGTCCTATAAGGATGCTGTGAGTCAGAATCGACAGCAATGAGTTTTTGGTTTAAAAAGCAATTAAGTGGTCAAAGCAGTCCCTCAAAGGCCAAGAGAGAGGGTATAGTGCTATTTACATAGCACTTTACAACTATTGACGTGGTATTTACATCGTATTAGGTATTACAAGTAATCTAGAGATGATTAAAAATATGCTGTTCGGAGGTTGGAAACCCTGGTGGCATAGTGGTTAAGTGCTACGGCTGCTAACCAAAAGGTCATCAGTTTGAATCCCAGGCGCTCCTGGGAAACTCTGTGGAGCAGTTCTACTCTGTCCTATGGAGTTGCTATGAGTCGGAAGCGACTTGACGGCGGTGGATTTGGTTTTGGTTTTGGCGTGGAGGTTATATGCAAATACTATGCTGTTTTATATAAGGGACTTGAGCATCCTAGGATTTTAGTATCTGAGGGGGTCCTGAAATCAATCCCCCATAGATACCGAGGGACGACTGTGCTCTCCCTCTTGCTCGAGACTACTGCAATTGCCATGTGATGTATCAAAAGGGAAACTTGATACAGCTATTTTACTTCGGTGAAGTTTATGTGCCATCTGCAGTGTTTGGGGTAGTTTTGATGAACTCGTGCCATTTTGAAGATCACCTTTTCTTTAATGTACTCCAGATATTCCAGTTGTTTACTGCCCGCTGATATTTTTTATGACTTTGAAGGCATCAGAATGTCTAAAGTTCTTGTAATGTGTTCGACGTATGAGGAAAATCCAAAGGAAGAATTGTTAATGTTCAGGCAAAAACTTTTCAAACTGGGAAACAGTAGACGTGTGGGAAAACATGAGCAGATTCGGGCTTTGTTGTTATTAGGTGCCGTCGAGTCAGTTCTGAATCATAGTGGTCCTATGTAGAACAGAATGAAACACTGCTGGTCCTGCGCCATCCTCAGGATTGTTGCTATGTATGAGCCCATTGTTGCTCCATCTCTCTGAGGGTCTTAGAAGTTTATACAAAACAAGATATACCAGTGAAAGGCATTCCCACTAGAGTACAACTCTTGAGGGCAAGCCTTTTTTCCGCTTTATTCACTGAGGCATCTGTAGTGACTAGAAGAGTGCCTGGTACCTAGTAGGGTACCCAGTAAATATTTGTTGAATGAAGAAAAGGAGGAATGAAGGGTATGAGACTGCTTTTATGCCTTTTTTGTTTTGCAGACCACCCAATACTTTGGATTACAATGAGTCATTCCATTTTGAGCCATTGCATGCCAAGCTGATTTCTCTACTTCTGTCCCCATATTTCATAGCTTCGGAGTGTCATTTATTACTCATTTATTCAACAGGTGTTTATTGAGCATCTAATATGAACTAAGCATAGTGACATTAAAAAGCAACTGGAGCTTATAATTTTGGAAAATGGATCATATACAGCAATTAAATAATAATATCATACGTTCTGCGAGAGCTCAGTGGCACAGGCAGTAGATACCATATTTCAGAAAACACTGATTCGGTGAAGTCAGGGAAAGAAGAAGTGGTAGACTTTGAATAGATAAAGAGGAGGGAGGGATTCCAGGCAAGAGAGGCACAGCATAATCAGGGATAAAGCAACGGGAATAATTTAGGAAACTTAGTAGATAAGCTCAGTAGAGCAGAGATGGGTATAAAGGGGTGCATAAAATTGGCTCCTTGGTTAGGGCTGATTGTAGAGTATTTCAGTGCCAGACTGAACAGACTAGACTTGATCCAGTAAGAGTCTCTTGAGCATATATCACTCTGAGGGAGGTTCCTAGGCCTCCTTCACAGCTTTGTCCTTGGAACACTCTCCTCCCTTAGTTATTGTGACCCACTCTCTTTAACTTTCCTCTTACCTCAGTCTTCTTTGTAGGCTCCTGTTTATCTCCTGGTAGAGCCCTGGTGGCGAAGTGGTTAAGAGCTTGGCTGCTAACCAAAAGGTTGGCAGTTTGAATCCACCAGCCTCTCCTTGGAAACCCTATGGGACAGTTCTCCTCTGTCCTGTGGGGTCCCCATGAGTTGGAATCGACTTGATGGCAACAGGTATTTATCTCCTGAACTCTTCATGTCTCCTCTCTTTCCCTGCCACAGTGGCTTGCTAAGTGATCCGATCTGCTTTAAAAATAGTTACATGGCAAATCTCTAATTTGTATCTCTAGCTCACACTTCTTTCCTGAGCTTCATCCTCATATATACATTATATACATTCTACTTGATAGCTCCACTTGGATGTTTCACAGGCCTGAAATTGAATTCTTGATTGTTTCTCACTCTGCCACCTAAGTTCTTCCCCCCCCCAGACTTCCCCATTTCTGTAAATGGCACCACTGTCAGCTACTCACGTCAAAAACCTGGGGATCATCCGTGACTGCTGTCTCCTTGACCAAACACACCCAGTCCGTCTTCAAACCCTGCCAGCTGTACCAACACAATACACCGTGAATTCTGCTACTTATCACCTCTGCTACAACACTCGTATAAGCTGCCAACTTTGCTCACCTGTATTCAAGAGTGACTAGAGAATTTGTGGGGCCCAGTGCAAAATGAAAATATGATGCCCCTTGTTCTTGAAGGAAACCCTGGTGGCGTAGTGGTTAAGTGCTACCTACGGCTGCTAACGAAAAGACCAACAGTTCGATTCCACCAGGCACTCCTTGGAAACCCGGTGGGGCAGTTCTACTCTGTCTTATAGGGTCACTGTGAGTCCGAATCGACTCGATGGCAGTGGGTTTGGTGCTTTTTGTTGTTGTTGTTGTTCATGAAGAAGGAGCCCTGATGACTCAGTGATTAAGTGCTCGGTTGCAAACTGAAAAGTTGGCAGTTCAGACCCACCAGCTGCTCCACAGGAGAAAGATACAGCAGTCCGCTTCCTTAAAGATTTATAGCCTTGAAAACCCTGTGGGGCAGTTCTACTGTGTCCTATAGGGCCGCTATGAATCGGAGTTAACTCGATGGCAATGAGTTTTCTTGTTCATAAGCTGCTGCAGTGGTCTCCTTTCTGGTGGCTCCCTGTTTCCCCTATAGACCACTCTTCACACAGCAGGCACGGTCATCACTGTAGGTCTGATGGTGCTACTTCCCTGCTTATTGCAGTTAGAATACAATTTACAGGAGCCTGTGTGATCTGGCCCTCCAAACTCTGGTTCCATCTGATCCTGAGGCTTCTTCAACCTCTTCTTCCACTACACTTCTTTCATGTTCACTAGGCAGCTGCTGAAGTGGCCGCCTCCTTTCCCTCACATTCTCAGTTCATATGTCACCTACTCAGATAAGCCTTTCCTGACCACTTGTAAATGAAATAATGTAACCCTCTCCCTACCACCATTACCCAGTTATGTGCTATGCCGTAACCCAAGTCTGTTTTATTCTTAGCACCTGTCACTCTGTAAACTATCTTAATTAACTGACTTACCAACTGTATCCCCATTGCCTACCATAGCACTTGGCACATGATAAACAAAAAAACAAACCTGTTGCTATCAAGTCGATTCCAACTCATTGAGACCCTATAGGACAGAGTACAACTGCCCCACAGAGTTTCCAAGGACCGCCTGGTGGATTTGAACTGCTGACCTTTTGGTTAGCATCCATAGCACTTCACCACCACGCCACCCGGGTTTCCAAATGATGGTACTCAGTAAGTATTTGTTGAATGAATGGATGTTGTTCATAATCTTTTTAGCCTCTTTTGCTTTGGAGGAGATTTATCTGAAGTTAAAATGTTTTTTTCCTTTGTTAAATTCTAGGTTTTTTTTTTCTTGAATTCTCATAAAGTTGAATTAACTTTTGTTTAACTATAAATATTCCAAAGTTAATTTTAAAATCTCAGTGAAAGAAATTGTTTTCCCTTTAAAATGGTATGTGTTTGTCATGACCCATATTATATGTATTGTAGCTTGGACAAGGAATTAAAGACGCCATTACCTATTGAAACTAAATACTGTAGGGTGAGCAGAAATTTTCCCCTGAATCAATATTTTAGACCATAATACCAACGATTTCATAGCCCAAATTTCACAAATTTATGTAAACTCATTCATTCAGTAATCACTGAACACCTATGGTGTTCCGGACATTCAGGCATGAAAGATGAGTAAGACATTTTTCCTGTGCTTGAGTGGCTAACTGTAGGTAATTTGTTTTTTGATATGCAGCATTCTGTGCTGTTTCAAAGAGAAAAATACTAAGTCTGTTTCATGAGCTACTGCTAGACTTCTGGCTTTTAAGAATTTATCTCATAGTCCAGAACAATGGGGTTGTGTAGGAGAAACACCCACACACATATACCTTATGAGGCTAACGTGAATGTGGGATATTTGAAATTAATTTACAAAGCTGTTGTTTACCAGTACTGTCTGTTACACACACACACCAAGTTTGGAGGGGGTGGGTGGCGATGGCCAAATGCTATTGTTCACAGAATTTTCATCACTTGTTACATAATTACATTGACTACCATATGGCGCTTTATGTTAGCTCATTAATTACTAGCTGTGTGTGCTTCTATTTGTGTTATCTTTAGTGTGTTTCAGTGGCTCTGGTTTCTGTAATACAAACTTTAGATATTCCTATTTCATGAAAACAAATTATCCTTCAAGATGAAAATAATTGACTGAATGTAGCACCATGACTTTTCCAGAAATAACCTCACGTGGTCTCTGTATGATGAGTAAATGATGGTGTGTATGCTATGTACTCCATAGAACATAGAAAACAAGAATAACTTTTGGTAAACATGTTAACAGAGATAAATTCTTTTTTCAAGGACATTTTGTTTTAAAAATTATCTCTGTTCATTTGGTACATTAATAGCATCTTCTTTCCTGGAAATCCAGAGAAATGAGTTCTTTGTAATCATTGAGTTTCCCAAGTAGCTGTTATTAAACTTTTTAGAAGCTTGTAAAGAATAAAAATCTTTTTAAAATATATTACATATTGCACATATAGCCATACCTCATATACAAGGTATGTTGAGAACATAATTTCGCCTTCTCTTTAACGTAGTTGTTTTTGTTTTTGTTTTTAATGAATGGCTATTTTTCAGTTATGAGGTAGATTGACAGATTCCTGCAGGTACTGTCAAGAGGTGTAGGTTATTTACCCCTTCACAAAACCCCCCCAGATCATTAAGCTTTGGGAGCTCTTTTGATTGGTTTATATGTGTACTTGGTCACTCCACTGTTATCAGCTCTCATTTCGTCATGTTGATTATGTTACTGTCTGTGGCATCCCTTCTGTT
Organism: Loxodonta africana; assembly: GCF_030014295.1. Classification (NCBI taxonomy): domain Eukaryota; kingdom Metazoa; phylum Chordata; class Mammalia; order Proboscidea; family Elephantidae; genus Loxodonta; species Loxodonta africana. Next base: position 64,671,876 of record NC_087358.1, read on the forward strand.
CCTTCTGATTTAGTATTTTTAATTTCCTTTGAGCTAGGAAACCAGTTTCGAAATTCCATTTGAATGAATAGTGTATGTGAAAGAAGACTGAATAGACTTCTGAGTGAAGGTCTAATGGGCTCTGCTATGAGTCAAGTGCCTGGAATGGTCATACTTGGCCTTGTGACATCTTCTTTGGTTGTTGAGATGCCCTTCTTTCTTTTTTTTTTTTGCTTTTCTGGTTTTGGCTAGGGCAGATGTCACTGTATTTAATAAATCACAAAATAGAAAACATGTAGAGTATCTCATATTAGAATCCTGCCATCCTGCCTTTGGATCACTTGGTCTGTGTTGTTAAGGTAACGTACTTTTAGCATCTATCTGAAACGCAGATATATAATAAAGTTCCCTGACATCTTTCCAAGTGCTGTGAAAGTGAATCATACAAATAAATGAGCTGTTGATTGCCAAAGTTGGTTTCTCTGCTCATTACATTTCTATCATGGATAAAACATGAGGTTTCAAAATCAATTGAGTGTTGGCAACATATCAAGATATTGTGCAGTCAGTCCCGGTATATGTTTACTAAACTTTCGATATATATTGTGGGATTCCTTTGCTTTAGGCATTGCACTAGGTGCCATACCTACAATGAAAAGAAAGTCATGGTCTCTGGGTTTATGGGGCTTAAATGATAGCCAGTGGCACTCAAACTTGTATGTGTATGTACAGGTCACCTGGGTGTTTATTAAAAATGTAGATTCCAGGACCCTGCCCTCAGAGTTTTTAAGTCAGTAGGTCCAAGTTTATGGCAGCCGTATGCATTGCAGAGTAGAACTAATCCATAGGGGGTTTTTTGCTATAATCTTTAAGGAAGGTCACTAGGCCTGCCTTCTGCAGCACCACTGGGTGAGTTTCAACCACCAAACTTTAGGCTAGTGGTTGAGTGCAAACAGGTCACCATTACTTGGAATCGCCTTGACAGCAGTGTGTTTGGTTTTGGCTAGGTCTCAGCTGGGACTAGCAATGTGTATTGTCAACAGTCAACTCAATGACTCTTAGAGAAACTCTAGCCTGTTAAAGAATTACTTACAGGGAAGTGTAGCTTTCAAATAATGTATAGAGAAGAACAATACAATGGTACATTTAACCCAATTGCTTTATCATCTGTAATCTAAACTATCTGAAAAGTATATTTTTTTAAATCATTGACTTATGCTTTTACTTATTATCTTTATATTGATACAAAATATGTGAAGATTATAGTTAAATTTAAGTATGATAATTTCTGTTAAGTAAAGTAGAGGGTCAGTAAAAAAGAGGAAGACCCTCAACGAGATGGATTGACATAGTAGCTACAACAGCAGGCTTAAGCACAACAGTGATTGTGAAGATGGTGCCGGACCAGGCAGGGTTTCGTTCTGTTGTACATAGTGTTGCTGTGAGTCAAACTGACACAACTGCGTCTAACAGCAAACAACAACATCCCACCAACCATTAATGTCTTCCACAGGAATAACATTGGTCTATGATAACCTGTCCCAAAGACAACAGTGATTGGAGAGCTAGATCAAAAAGGCAAAACATTTCCACCCAATGACTTCTTTAAAAATGAAGAGTTATAGAATGTATCTTGCAGAATGTATGAGAACTTGGTGTCAATGATTGCCTCTAGGGAGAGGCTCTGAGTGGCTCTGAATGTAGGTTTGGAAAGAACACTTATTTTCAATCATGTATCTTTTTGGACCCTGTGACTGTATTACCTAATCAAAAGTAAGTGTGAGAATGTATGTCGCCTTCTACCCATAGCTCTAAAATTATCCTGTTGATTACTTTCACTATAACTACCTCTCATGCCTCTCTTTCTTTTTGACATCTCTCCTTATGAATATATTCTAGAAGATGGAGCTTTTACACTTTTTAGCACTGTATTTGAATAACCCTTTCCTTCTTCAGAGGTTTGTGATACCACTTTATCATAAGTTTAATTCTTATACATCATGGGGCCTGTTTCTAGGCTGTCTTTTCTACTTTGTCATTCTAGTCTTGTATCAGAAACATACTATTTTCATTATTGTGCCTTCATAATATATTTTAATACCTAGAATATTATGTTCCCCATTATTGTTCTTTGTACTTTTTTTCTGGATTCTTCTTACCTGTTTGGTCTTCCATGTCAATTTTAGAATAATTTTTTCCAAGTTAAAAAAAAAAAAAAAAGGCAGTTTAAAGTTTGCATAAAACCAATAAAATAAGAATCCTAAAATATTTAGCCTACTTATTCAGAAATAGTCATCCTCTGTATTATTCAAGCCTTCTCTTTATATCTTTCAGTAATAACTTGCGGTTTTCTTCATCTAGGGTTGAACATTTTTTATATGGTTAACCCTATGTATTTTATGTTTCTGTTGCAATTATAAATGCTTTTTCTTTAAAAAAATATTGTATAGCTGGAATATAGGAAAGCTAATTCTGTATATTTGTACTATTTCTAGTATTTCTAAAAATAAACTCATTGCTGTTGAGTTGATTCCGACTCATAGCACCCTATAGGGCAGAGTAGAACTGCCCCATGGAGTTTCCAAGGAGTGCCTGGTAGATTTGAACTGCTGACTTTTTGGTTAGCAGCCATAGCACTTAACCACTATGCCACCAGGGTTTCCCTCGTATTTCTAGTCTATCATTTTTCAGTTTTTTTAAGTTTATAGTTATAGTGCTTGTAAATGTATACTGACAATTAAGTATTGCATTAGTATATGAAATTTTGAAAAGTATGTAAGTCCAAGGAAACCCTGGTGGCGTAGTGGTTAAGTACAACAGCTGCTAACCAAGAGGTTGGCAGTTCAGTCCACCAGGCGCTGCTTAGAATCTCTGTGGGGCAGTTCTGCTCTGTTCTATGGGGTCTCTATGAGTTGGAATCGACTCGACGCCAGTGGGTTTTGGTGGGATGTAAGTCAAGTTTTGTATAAGCCGTATATAAAACTTGGCTTCATCCTCATTTATTGTTCTCCCTGACACCAGTCTGTCCTTATCCAGATTCATTCTTCCCCTTTTTATAGTTATCTTTCAATTAAAAATGCAAAATAAAATTTTTATGTTCCTAAATTTTTGAGATTATTGACCAGAGATACATAGTAACTTAAGAAATAAAATAAAATCAGCTTGAATATTGATCCCACCACAGAGAAAACAAAATTCAGCACCAAGGAGCTTAGATTACAAGGCTGGGCAATTTTTCTAAAAAAACAACAAATGCTTTTACAGGTGTATACATATGTCAAAACTTATCAGCTGTACACTGTAAGTATGCAACTTACCAGTTGTACACTTAAGTATACAGTACAGTTTATTGTATGTTGATTATACCTCAATGCAAAGCTGTTTTTTTTTTTAATCACAAAATTTCCCTTGAGTTAGGTTTCCTCTCTGATAGTCTTGCTTTCATTTGCTTTCAGTAATGACTTCTATTATAATTTTTGCTAATGGACTTCCAGAGGAGTGTAGATCAGTGCTTAACATTGTCCCTGACAAGTAATGGACATTCCGAAGATATTAAATGGAATATAATTGAGAAATGTATTGGATTTTTTTTTTTTTTTTTTTTTTACCATGATGCTTGCCTTCACTTTTTAGGTGGCATTGGGAATACTGTGGACCTCCGGTAAGGTCTGCAGTAGAGTTGAGTAAAGGCCATGGGGAAATGGGGCAGCTGCCTGGGGAGTAAGGGCAGGCTCTCTGGGGAGGTGATAGCCCAGCTAGGAATTTGCCATGCCAAGGAAGGTTGGTGAAGGACAGAAAAGAGGGTGGCAAATTCCAAGGATGATGAGGAATCCTCCAAATTTCAAAAGGCTCCTATCTCAAAAGGTGAAGGAACTCCTGTTGTTTGGGTACTAGTCTGTTTTGCCAACTCCTCCACTAGAGTGTAGCTTTTTATATTGGTTTCTCCCCAGTACCTAACACTGGGCCTGGCTTGCATTTAAAAACGTGTCGAGTCAATTCTGACTCGCAGTGAACTTATGGGACAGAGTAGAACTGCCCCGTAGGGTTTCCAAGGTTGTAAGTCTTTATGGAAGCAGACTTCCACATCTTTCTCCCACGGAGCAGCTGATGGATTCGGACCTCCGACCTTTTGAGTTAGCAGCTGAGTGCTTAACCACTGCGCTACCAGGGCTCCTGGCTTGGGACCCCAGAAATCTCCTTGAATTCAGTGTCATGTGTACAGTTTCTGAACTCACTATTCTTCCCTTTACCCCACTGGTTCTGTGTAGTTTCTCTTCATCCCTTGTTTATTGTCCTGCCTGACACCAGTCTTTCCTTATCCTGGTTAATTCTTCACGTTGCTGCCAGAGTTAATCTTCATTTTAAAACGAACCCTTTCCTGTAGCTCCCCTGTGTGAAAACTGACTCCTAATACTGCAGTTTGGCACACAAGATCCTTCAGCCTAAGTTTACAACATTATTTCTACCTGTTACTACTCTCTTCTTCTCTCCCTCCGCTTCTCTCTCCCTCTCTCTTGAACGTCTGACGATGATTCACCATTCCTAGAATTTGCCGCCACCTTTTTGCTTCCTACTCCCCCTTCCTGGCCTGGCAAACTCTTAGCTGGCAAATTCACCTCCCCAGTAAGACTTTCTCTTACTCCTCCAGGCAGTTGCTCCATCTTCCCTATGTACTTTACTAAACTCTCTACTGCGGCCTTTAACTCTATGATGTTTTGATCTCTTCGTTTGTCTAGGAGCCCTGGTGATACTCATCTGCTAACTGAAAGATCCATAGTTCAAACCCACCAGCTGCTTTACAGTAGAAAGCTGTAACAGTATGCTTCTGTAAAGATTTACAGCCTTGGAAACTCACTTTGGAGCAGTTCTACTCTGTCTTAATAGAGTCTCTATGAGTTGGAATCAGCTTGATGGCAGTGGGTTTAGTTTTGGTTTCGTATGTTTGTCTTCCCCACTAATTCATTAAGAGCAGGCACTCATGGAATACAGGGTAACTTGCTTGCCTCTGATAGTCTATTGAGAGATGGTAGGTATGTGAAATCAGTTTGAAAGTAGAAGCTTCTGTTGGTGCACAGTGGCTGGGGTGAAGACAGTAAGTTTGGAAAAGACAGTTTAGAAAGAGCAGATGAAGTGGTTGAGTTACTGACAATCGAAGGTTTCAGATTCAGGAAAGCTGAAAGGAACTGTGACTTGTTTGGGTCAAGAATAGAGTAGATCAGGTAGGTTCTAGAGAATGGGTACACACACGCATAATTTTTTTCTTAAATGGAAATTGGAACGATTGTATATAGTAGGTTGTGAGATAAAAGGAAGGTGGGATAAGAAAGACACTTTTGTGTAGACATTGGAATGGTGAAGGTAAGATGATGTTTGGAGAACTGTTAACAGAAAGGAAATCTGATTAGGAAGAGCAAATCCAGGGATGAATAGAGATTTTTTTATTATCTCTTTATTTTAGAGATAGTCAGAACACCTAATTAGACACGTTCTAAACTCTGTAGAGAAGGACAGATATATAAGATGGCTATCACCACTCCCCGCACACACACAAAATGGAAACCTTTCAATCTGATGAAGAAGGTAAAATAGGTACATATGAAGTTGGAGTTAAAAGTTTACTAATGGCAACCTGTGTGTAGTAGGATGCTTGAGTATGGTAGGAAAGGTGATTTCAGTACCAATTTATATGTCCCTAAAGCAAAAAAAAAAAAAGTTTTTTTTTTTTTTTTTTAAAGCAAAGCTGGTGAGAAAACTATTCAGATAGGAAGTATGGGGAACACAGAGAGCTGGGTGGTTGGGAATAAAGTCTGTTGTGATGTATGTAATATACACAAGTCACTGGGGTAAATGGGGCAGGACTAGAAGAACCTAATAGGAGCCCTGGTGGTACAACAATTAAGCAGTCAGCTGCTACCCGAAAGATTGGTGATTCAAATCCACCCACTGGTTCTGAGGGAGAAACACCTGGCAATCTACTCCCATAAAGATAACAGCCTACAAAAGCCTATGGGACAGTTCTACTCTGTTACATGAGGTCACTGTGAGTCGGAATTGACCCCACGGCACCAACAACGATAATAGATTAAAAGGAGAAATTTGGGAGTATAAAGGTGCTCAGGAAATGTGGCGTTTACACTCTAATGTTTACTTTTATAAAAGCAAAGAACAAAAACAAGCCTAGTATTGCCTAGCATTTGCCAGAAGTCAGAAAGTTTTATATATTGGCAATCTTTTTACCATCATATTTATCACAGTAATGGTAGTTTTGTTTAAAAAAAAAAAATCTAACCAGAACTAATACTGCTAATGAACTTGTCCATCTCCAGATGCTGTAATTGTTTACAACCATATGCTATACACACTAGCCACGTCATGGAATTATAACACTTTATTTTGAGCAAGGACCCTGGGTGGTACAAAGTTTGTGCTTAACTACTAACCTAAAGGTTGGCAGTCCAAACCCTCCTAACGCCAGCGTGGAAGAAAGACCTGATTTGATTCCGTAAAGATTACAACCAAGAAAACCCTATGGAGCAGTTCTACTCTGTAACTAAATGATACTTTCTTTCATAAGGATCAGCACAAAGCTGGTTCCAATGAGGCAGAGGTTAAAGATGTCCCAAATGTCTGACTTTTCCAAGTTGCTGTACCACTCCATCATCTCTAACATTAACCACTCCCTCTCACCTCAGTACTCTCCCTCCTGGCTTTGAGTTCCCTAATTGTCTTCACCATCTCACAGAACTCACAAACCGTATAGAGGAAATGGCTCACATGGTTGTGAAGGCTGGCAAGTCCCAGATTCATGGGTCAGGAAAAGGCTTCTCCCTGGCCTTTAGTCTCTGCCCAAAGACACTCAGCTTTCTCACACCATGGGCCAGGAAACCCACTGCACTGTCTCCTGCCGATCTCTCCTTCCTTGGTGGTAGTGGACTCCTCTCTCTGCCCTGGAATTGGCTCTCTTTTAAGACAAAACTAACCAATCCCCTTGTGGGGCTACAGTTATCTTATTTCTACAGCCTTGTCCAATCACCTGGGTGGAAGTTTCAAGAGTGTGACAAAAAAGGCCATACTAAGTAATTCATCACACCACAGTAACACATGAGTCCAAACTCATGAGGCCGAACTGACTTGGTAGCAGCAGGCTTGGGGTTTTGGTTTTACTTTGAACAAGGATTTTATTTTTGTAGAACTGTGCCATCAGAAGGGAACAGTATAACTAAGATCTACTAAAATATAATCATATCTTTCGTTACCTCCTATATGGTGTCAGCTAAAAGTGCTTATTGCCTTTCAGGAATTTTTTTTTTTTTTATCTCTAAGCCATAGAGTTCCACTGCTATTCCTAAGGTTTTCACTGGCTAATGCTTTTCAGAAGTAGACTGCCGGGTCCTTCTTCCTAGTCTGCCTTAGTCTGGAAGCTCAGGTGAAAACTGTCCTCCATGGGTGACCTTGCTGGTATCTGAATACCAGTGGCATAGCTTCCAGCATCACAGCGACACACAAGCCCCCACAGTACGACAAACTGACAGACACGTAAAGTATTATAATGACGTGTGCAAAGAGCTGGAGATGGAAAACCAAAAGGGAGGAACACACTTGGCATTTCTCAAGCTGAAAGAAATGAAAAAAAAAATTCAATCCTCGAGTTGCAATAGTGAAGGTTTCTATGGGGAAAATATTAAAAGACGCAGGAAGCATCAAAAGAAGATGGAAGGAATACACAGAGTCATTATACCAAAAAGAATTAGTCGATGTTCAACCATTTAAAGAGGTAGCATATGATCAGGAACCGATGGTATTGAAGGAAGAAGTCCAAGCTGCTCTGAAGGCATTGGTGAAAAACAAGGCTTCAGGAATTGATGGAATATCAACTGAGATGTTTCAACAAACAGATGCAGTGCTGGAGGTGCTCACTCATCTATGCCAAGAAATATGGAAGACAGCTTCCTGAGCAACTGACTGGAAGAGATCCATGTTTATGCCTATTCCCAAGAAAGGTGATCCAACTGAATGTGGAAATTATAGAACAAAATCATTAATATCACACGCAAGCAAAATTCTGCTGAAGATCATTCAAAAACGGCTGCAGCAGTATATTGACAGGGAAGTGCCAGAGATTCAGGCTGGTTTCAGAAGAGGACGTGGAACCAGGGGTTTCATTGCTGATGTCAGATGGATCCTGGCTGAAAGCAGAGAATACCAGAAGGATTTTTACCTGTGTTTTATTGACTATGCAAAGGCATTCGACTGTGTGTATGGATAACATTGCAAAGAATTGGAGTTCCAAGAACATTTAATTGTGCTCATGAGGAACCTTTACATAGATCAAGAGGCAGTTGTTTGGACAGAACAAGGGGATACTGATTGGTTTAAAGTCAGAAAAGGTGTGCGTCAGGGTTGTATGCTTTCACCATACCTATTCAATCTGTATGCTGAGGAAATAATTCGAGAAGCTATACTATATGAAGAAGAACGGGACATCAGGATTGGAGGAAGACTTACTAACACCCTGCGTTATGCAGATGACACAATCTTGCTTGCTGAAAGTGAAGAGGACTTGAAGCACTAATGAAGATCAATGACCACAGCCTTCAGTATGGATTGCACCTTAACTTAAAGAAAACAAAATCCTCACAACCGGACCAGTGAGCAACATTGTGATAAATGGAGAGAAGATTGAAATTGTCAAGGATTTCATTTTACTTGGATCCACAATCAACAGCCATGGAAGCAGCAGTCAGGACATCAAAAGATGCATTGCATCGGGTAGGTCTGCTGCAAAGGACGTCTTTAAAGTGTTGAAGAGCAAAGATGTTACCTTGAAGACTAAGGTGCACCTGACCCAAGCCATGGTATTTTCAATCGCATCATATGCATGTGAAAACTGGACAATGAATAAGGAAGACCGAAGAAGAATTGACACCTTTGAATTGTGTTGGTGAAGAATATTGAATATACCATGGACTGCCAAAAGAACGAACAAATCTGTCTTGGAGGAAGTTCAGCCAGAATGTCCTTAGAGGTAAGGATGGAGAGACTCCATCTTACATACTTTGGACATGTTGTCAGGAGGGATCAGTCTCTGGAGAAGAACATCATGCTTGGCAGAGAACAGGGTCAGCTGAAGAGAGGAAGACCCGCAACAAGATGAATTGACGCAGTGGATGCAACAATGAGCTCAAGCATAGAAACGACTATGAGGATGACTCAGGACTGGTCAGTGTTTCATTCTGTTGTGCATAGGGTTGCTGTGAGTTGGAACTGACTCCACGGCACGTAACGATGACAAAGCCATAGAGATAATGTAAATTCATGAGGAAAAGTCAAAGGAGTTTCGGGTTTGGGTTTATTTAGTAGCTGTTGTTTTTTATAAGGTTTATATCAGAATATGTAGAATCCTGGATAATTCAAGTTTCTTGGGATAATTCTAATTCTACCATTAATCTTTTGTCACCATATCACAGAATTTCTTACCCAGCTTTTATTTTTATTTTATTTTAATTTTTATTGTACTTTAAGTGAAAGTTTACAAATCAAGTCAGTCTCTCGCACAAAAGCTTATATACACCTTGCTACATACTCCCAATTGCTCTCCCCCTAATGAGACAGCTGGCCCCCTCCTTCCACTCTCTGTTTTCCTGTCCATTTCAACAGCTTCTGACCCCCTCTACCTTCTCATCTCCCCTCCAGGGAGGAGATGCCAACATAGTCTCAAGTGTCCACCTGATCCAAGAAGGTCAGTCCTCACCAGCATCTCTCTCCAACCCATTGTCCAGTCCAATCCCTGTCTGAAGAGTTGGCTTTGGGAATGGTTCCTGTCCTGGGTCAACAGAAGGTCTGGGGGCCATGACCACCTGAGTCCTTCCAGTCTCAGTCAAACCATTAAGTCTGGTGTTTTTATGAGAATTTGGGGTCTGCATCCCACTGTTCTCCTGCTCCCTCAGGAGTTCTCTGTTACGGTCCCTGTCAGGGCAGTCATCGGTTATAGCCAGGCACCATCTAGCTCTTCTGGTCAGAGGCTGATGTAGTCTCTGGTTTATGTGGCCGTTTCTGTCTCTTGGCCTCGTAATGACCTTGTGTCCTTTGTGTTCTTCATTCTCCTTTGGTCCAGGTGGGTTGAAACCAATTGATGCATCTTAGATGGCCGCTTGCTAGCATTTAAGACTCCAGATGCCACTCTCCAAAGTGGGATGCAGAATGTTTTCTTAATAGATTTTTTTATGCCAGTTGACTTAGATGTCCCCTGAAACCATGGTCCCCAAACTCCCGCCCCTGCTACGCTGCCTTTTGAACCATTCAGTTTATTCAGGAAACTTCTTGGCTTTTGGTTTAGTCCAGTTGTGCTGCCCTACCTGTATTGTGTGTTGTCTTTCCCATCACCTAAAGTAGTTCTTATCTACTATCTAATTAGTGAATACCCCCTGCCACCCTCCCTCCCTCCCTACTTTCATAACCATGAAAGAATATTTTCTTCTCTGTTGAAACTGTTTCTTGTACAGTATTTGTCCTTTCGCAGCTGACTAATTTCACTCAGCATAATGCCTTCCAGATCTCTGCATGTTATGAAATGTTCCACAGATTCGTCACTGTTCTTTATCAATGCATAGGATTCCATTGTGTGATTATACCATAATTTATCCATTCATCCATTGATGGGCACCTTGGTTGGTTCCATCTTTTTGCTATTGTAAACACTGCTGCAGCGAACATGGGTGTACATATATCTGTTCGTGTATAGACTCTTATTTCTCTAGGGTATATTCCAAGTAGTGGGATTGCTGGATCGTATGGTAGCTCTATTTTTAACTTTTTAAGGAAGTACCAAATCAGTTCCCAAAGTGGTTGTACCATTTTACATTTCCATCAGCAGTGTATAAGTGTTCCAGTCTCTCCATAGCCTCTCCAACATTTATTGTTTTGTGTTTTTTGGGTTAATGCCAGCCTTTTTTTTTTTGTTGTTGGGGTTAGATGGTATCTCATTGTAGTTTTGATTTGCATTTCTCTAATGGCTTATGATCGTGAACATTTCCTCATGTATCTGTTAGCTACCTGAATGTCGTCCTTACTGAAGTGTCTATTCATATCTTTTGTCCATTTTTTAATTGGGTTCTTTGTCTTTTTGTAGTTGAGTTTTTGCATTATTGTGTAGATTTTAGAGATCAGGTGCTGATCTGAAATGTCATAGCTAAAACCTTTTTTCCCAGTCTGTAGGTAATCTTTTTACTCCTTTAGTGAAGTCTTTGGATGAGCAGAGGTGTTTGATTCTTAGGAGCTCCCAGTTATCTAGTTTTTCATCTGCATTGTTAGTAATGTTTTATATACTATTTATGTCATGTATTAGGGCTCCTAACATTGTTCCTATTTTTTCTTCCATGATCTTTATCGTTTTAGGTTTTGTATTAGGTCTTTGATCCATTTTGGTTTAGTTTTTGTGCATGGAGTGAGGTATGGGTCTTGTTTCATTTTTTTGCAGATGGATATCCAGTTATGTCAGCACCATTTATTGAACAGACTGTCTTTTCACCATTTAATTGTTTTGGGGCCTTTGTCAAATATCAGCTGCTCATATGTGGATGGATTTATAAATCGTCTGGATTCTCAATTCTGTTCCATTGGTCCATGTTCATCTGTCGTTGTACCAGTACCAGGCTGTTTTGACTACTGTGGCGGTACAGTAGGTTCTAAAATCAGGTAAAGTAAGGCCTCCCACTTTGTTCTTCTTTTTCAGTAATGCCTTATTTATCAGGGGCCTCTTTCCCTTCCATATGAAGTTGGTGATTTGTTTCTTCATCTCATTAAAGAATGTCATTGGAATTTGGATCGGAATTGCATTAAATCTATAGATCGCTTTTGGCAGAACAGACTTTCTTATAGTGTTAAGTCTTCTATCCATGAGGAAGGTATGTTTTTCCACTTATGTAGGTCTCTTTTGGTTTCTTTCAGAAGTGTTTTGTAGTTTTCTTTGTATAAGTCTCATACATTTCTGGTAAGATTTATTACTAAATATTTTATCTTCTTGGGGGCTACTATCAATGGTATTGATTTGGTGATTTCCTCTTCAATATTCTTTTTGTTGGTGTGGAGGAATCCAACTGATTTTTGTATGTTTATCTTGTATCCCGATACTCTGCTGAACTCTCTTGTATTAGTTTCAATAGTTTTCTTGAGGATTCCTTAGGGTTTTCTGTATGTAAGATCATGTCATCTTCAAATAGAGATAATTTTACTTCTTCCTTTCCAATCTGGATGGGCTTTATTTATCTAGCGTAATAGCTCTGGCTAGGACTTCCAGCACAATGTTGAGTAACAGTGGTGATAAAGGGCATCCTTGTCTGGTTCCCCATCTCACGGGGAATGCTTTCAGGCTCTCTCCATTTAGGATGATGTTGGCTATTGGATTTGTATAAATGCCCTTTATTATGTCGAGGAATTTTCTTTCTGTTCCTATTTTGCTGAGAGGTTTTATCATGAATGATTGTTCAACTTTGTCAAATGCTTTTTCTACATGAATTGATAAAATCATGTGATTCTTGTCTTTTATTTATGTGATAGATTACATTAATTGTTTTTCTAATGTTGAACCATCCTTGCATGCATACCTGGTATGAATCTCACTTGGTCGTGGTGAATTATTTTTTTGATATGTTGTTGAATTCTATGGGCTAGAATTTTGTATGCTAGATTTTTGCATCTAAGTTCATGAGGGATATACGTCTATAATTTTTTGTGTGTGATGTCTTTACCTGGTTTTGGTATCAGGGATCTGGTGGCTTCATAGAATGAGTTTGGGAATATTCTGCCCTTTCCTATGCTCTGAAATACCTTTAGCAGTAGTGGTGTTAACTCTTCACTGAAAGTTTGGTAGAACTCTGCAGTGAAGCCTTCGGACCAGGGCTTTTTTGGTTGTGAGTTTTTTGATTACCTTTTCAATCTCTTCTTTTGTTATGGGTCTATTTAGTTGTTCTACCTCTTGTTTGTGTTAGTTTAGGTAGATAGTGTGTTTCTAGGAATTCATCCATTTCTCCTAGGTTTTCAAATTTGTTAGAGTACAATTTTTCATAGTAATGTGATATGATTCTTTTAATTTCAGTTGGGTCTGTTGTAATATCGCCCAGCTCATTTCTTACTGGAGTTTTTTTGCTTCCTCTCCTGTTTTTCTTTTGTCAGTGTAGCCAGTGATTTATCAATTTTATTGATTTTGTCAAAGAACCAGCTTTTGGTCTTGTTAATTCTTTCATGTGTTTTTCTGTTTTCTCTTTCATTTAGTTCTGCTCTAATTTTTATGATTGGGTTTCTTCTGGTGCCTGTGGGTTTCTTTTGTTGCTCTCTATTTGTTCAAATTGTAGGGATAATTCTTTGATTTGGCCCTTCTTTTTTTGTGTGTGTATTTATTGATATAAATTGACCTCTGAGCACTGCTTTTGTTGTCTCCCATAGGTTCTGATAGGAAGTATTTTCATTCTCATTGGATTCTCTGAATTTCTTAATTCCATCCTTAATGTCTTCTATAATCCAGTCTTTTTTGAGCAGGGTATTGTTCAGTTTCCAAGTGTTTGATTTCTTTTCCCTGCTTTTTCTGTTATTGATTTCCCCTGTCAAGGCCTTATGGTCAGAGAAGATGCTTTGTAATATTTCAGTGTTTTGGATTCTGCTAAGGCTTGCTTTCTGACCTAATATGTGGTCTATTCTAGAAAATGTTCCATGTGTACTAGAAAAGTAAGTATACTTGGTGGCTGTTGGGTGGAGTGTTCTGTATATGTCTATGAGGACAAGTTGGTTGATTGTGGCATTTAGATCTTCCGTGTCTTTATTGACCTTCTTTCTGGATGTCCTGTCCTTCACCGAAAGTGGTGTGTTGAAGTCTCCTACTATTATTGTGGAGCTGTCTCTCACGTTCCAGTGCTGATAGTGTTGGTTTCACATATCTTGCAGCCCTGTCATTGGGTACATAAATATTTAATATGGTTATATCTTCTTGGTATATTGTTCCTTTAATCATTGTAGTGTCCTTCCTTATCCTTTATGATGGATTTAACTTTAAAGTCTGTTTTGTCAGAAATTAATATTGCTACTCCTGCTCTATTTTGAGTATTGTTTTCTTGATATATATTTTTTCCATCCTTTGTGTTTTTGTTTGTGTCTGTAAGTCTAAGTTGTGTCTCTTGTAGGCAGCATATAGACAGAGCGTGTTTTTTAATCCATTCTGCCACTCTCTGCCTCTTTATTGGTGCATTTAGTCCATTTACATTCAGGGTAATAATGGATGGGTATGAATTTAGTGCTATCATTTTGATGTCTTTTTTTGTGTGTGTGTAGTTGACAGGTTTTTTTTTCCCACTTAATTTTATGTGCTCAGTAGATTATCTTTATATATTGTCCTTCCCTCATGTTCATTGTTGTTGATTTTGTTTCTGCTGAGTCTCTATTTTTTTCTTGTATTTTATTTTGATGTGTAGGATAGTTTGTCTCCTTTGTGGTTACCTTATTATTTACTCCTATTTTTCTGAATTTAAACCTAACTTTTATTTCTTTGTATCGCCGTATCTTCCTCTCCGTATGGAAGATCTATGACTACATTTCTTAGTCCCTCTTTATTGTTTTAATGTTGTCTCTTCTACATGGTAACATCGCTGTTAACCCTGTTTCGAGCATTTTTTTTTTTTTTTAATCTTGCTGTGTTTTTTTTTATTTCCCTGTCTGAGTTGACTTCTGATTGCTCTGCCCAGTGTTCTAGTCTTGGGTTGATACCTGATATTATTGATTTTCTAACCAAAGAACTCCCTTAGTATTTCTTGTAGTTTTGGTTTGGTTTTACAAATTCCCTAACCTTCTGTTTATCGGCAAATGTCCTAATTTCACCTTCATATTTAAGAGACAGTTTTGCCAGATATATAATTCTTGGCTGGTAATTTTTTTCCTTCAGTTTTTCAAATGTATCATCCCATTGCCTTCTTGCCTACATGGTTTCTGCCGAGTAGTCTGAGCTTATTCTTATTGGATTTCCTTTGTAGGTGACTTTTCATTTATCCCTAGCTACTCTTAGAATTCTCTCTTTATCTTTGGTTTTGGCAAGTTTGATTATAATTTGTCTTGGTGACTTTATCTTTGAACATCTACCTTATGTGGAGTTCAGTGAGCATCTTGGATAGATATTTTCTCATCTTTCATGATAACAGGGAAGTTTTCCTCCAACAAACCTTCAACAATTCTCTCTGTGTTTTCTGTTATCCCTCCCTGTTCTGGTACTCCAATCACTTGTAGGTTTTTTCTCTTGATAGAGCCCCACATGATTCTTAAGTTTTCTTCATTTTTAGAAATTCCTTTGTCTGATTTTTCTTCAAATATATTAGTGCCAAGTGATTTATCTTCAAGTTCAGAAATTCTGCCTTCCACTTGCTCAATTCTGCTCTTCTGACTTTCTATTGAGTTGTCTAATTCTATAATTTTAATCTTCTGAATTTCTGATTGCTGTCTGTCTATGGGTTTTTCTAGCTTATTAAATTTTTCATTATGTTTCTGAATAATCTTTTTGATTTCTTCAGTTGCTTTATCTGTGTGTTCTTTGGCGTGTTCTGCGTATTGCTTCATTTCCTTCCTGGTGTCTTGAAGGGTTCTGTATATTAATCTTTCATATTCTGCATCTGGTAATTCCAGGAATGCACTTTCATCTAGAAGAACCCTAGATTCTTTGTTCTGAGAGCTTGTTGAGGTGATCGTGGTCTGTTTCTTTATGTTTCTTGATATTGACTGTTGTCTCCGAGCCATCTCTAAGTTATTGTATTAGTTTATGCTTGCTTACTCTGTCATAGCTTCTTGCTTTGTTTTGTTTTGATTTGCCCAGATGGGTTGCTTGAGTGAGCTAGCTTGATTATTTTCACCTTTGGAGCTCTGACATCCTGTCCCCAAATGGCTAGAGTTGTTATCAGGTATATCAGTCTAGGAGTCCATTCACTTTTCTTGTATGAATTCAACTCAGGTGTCCAGGTAGCTGATCATGAAGTGTGTGGTACAGTATCTGTCCTACAGTCTTAGAGGGGCTGGCTTGATTGATGTAGGTACTGGTATCTGGTTGCAGCAGAGGGTCACACTCTGAGCAAGGCAGGGGGCTGAGAATTGTTCCCATGTCTCTGAGGAAAGCTTGTCCCTGATCCCTACAGCGTACAGATGAGTTAGTCTGCAGACGGACTATGGCCACCCAGTGTTTTTGGTTGTAAGGACTGGGAGGTACCAGTTATCCTTGGACCGCTGTCGTAGGTGGCTGGGTGACCTGAGTGGAACTACCAGCCTTTAGGTCCCTGATGTGGGTAGGTGAGGACCCTGTTTAATAGGCAAAGCAATGTCAAACATCAAACACCCACCTCTCCACCACACAGCTGAAATGGTTGAAGTCTTCCATCAATGGCCTATTCCCCTCAAATAGGCCCACACAGCTCCATGCAGAGGGGAAAGGTACTCAAAGTCCATGGACGGTTTATGCCTGGACAGGAGCTGCTTCTGTCCCGAGCTCCCCTGGTTAGTGGAGTTGGCAAATTATCTTTTCCCCCAATTGCAAGTTTTTTCCTTGTCCAAGGTCAGCAGGATGGCTCTAGGCACTCAACAGTGCTTATCTCAGGCCCAGGAAATTCAGTTACTGAAGCTGGCTTGGGGGCATGGTAAAATATAGGCAAGTAGTTAGCTTTTGCTGAGAGTGCCATTCTTCTCAGGTTCCAGAGGTGTGAGTAGGCTGTGTAGCTAGCTGCTTCTGCCTGAGGAAACTGCGGCTGAGCACTAGTACTAGCCCACTGCCTCTGCCACTCGGAAATGGTGCCTGAGGGCTCCCCACGATTCAGGTCTGGTAACTCCTCTCCACTTCTAATCAGTCTCTTCTTCCCCCTGCCCCTCTCTTCGTTTTCTAAGCTTGCCTTTGATGCCCAGGGCTCCTATCTTGTCATAAATATACTCATTTCAGGTTTTTTTCGGGTCTTTTTTGTAACGAGGGCTCGCTGGAAGCATCTGTCTATTCTGTCATCTTGGCTCTGCCTCTTTTTTTTATTCTTGAATTTAACTTTAAATCTTCAAGGTTGATATTTGCAGAGTCCTTTTTCTCACCATTCTATTGATCCTCTTGATGGGGAGAGAGAGACCATATGGCCTGAAACCCCATCCAGATAAGAAAGTCTGAAGCGGTGAGTCAATAGGGAGCCCTTCTTTTTCTCTTCGCAGTAGAAAACGAGTCTAAATGGCTTTCACTCTTTAATATCAATATCAGTACCACACTAGTGGGTCTTAAACCGAGTGCTTCCACTTGAGCCTAACCACTTCTCCAATTTTCTCTGGCTTAATTTGTTTCCAGTGAGCAACAGAATCTCTCTTCTTTATTTCGTGAAGGTTGCTAAAACAGCATATTAAAACTTGCCTTCTCTTTTAAGAAATTCTCTCAGAGTCCCAGCCCACACTGGTGACCACATACTGCCAGATATTTCTCATCTATTATTCCAGCATTGTTAGTTTCGTGGAGTCACTAATGAAGTAGCCATTTGCAATATTTGCTAAGTCACCATAGCAACAGTGTCTTGGTTAGTGTACGCCTGGAGAGCTTCCTACAGTTTGACGTGATATTCAGCTAATAATTCTGATCTGTACTCAGAGGCAACTGGAAAATTGCAGAATGAGATTTTCAAATTTGCTGAATAGAAGTTGTTTCATCCCGCTGTTGTGTTCTGTTGGCACCCATCACGTAGTCAGAGGCTCATAGAAATTTTAATTTGGAAAAATGATTCATCAAAGTACCCGACTGGAGGAATATTGCTTCCATTTTCACAAACCAGCTTATTTAATTCCTAACCTCTCCATTTTTAGGCATCAAAGAAATTGATCAGAGGGTTAGCAACTGGGACTGTCCAGTAATCTTGGGTGCTTAGCTTTAAATAATTTTAAATAATTCTGTCTATAAGCCTTCAGTTTATAGTATAATAAATGTGGAAATCAAAAAGTACTTCCCATCATAATCATTTTTCCAGTCTTTTATTGTCTGATTTTTTAGGCCAGCTTCCCTGAAGTACATTACCTCATTCATTCCACTCCTGCACATCTACTGTAAGTTCCCCTAGTCACTACTTGGAAACCTCGGTGGTGTAGTGGTTAAGAGCTACGGCTGCTAACCAAAAAGTCGGCAGTTCAAATCTACCAGGAGCTTCTTGGAAACTCTATGGGGCAGTTCTCCTGTGTCCTATAGGGTCGCTGTGAGTCAGAATCAGCTCAATGGCAGTGGGTGTTTTGGTTGAGTCACTACTTGAACCAACAGTTACTTAAACCTATTTTCACTTTTTAAATGTGTTTCCTTCGGATGATGCGTAGTGTAAACATGTACTTTACAGAAGACACACACTCTCTAATATATAGCCTGCTCGTGGTAATAGAGTTTATGATTTCATAAATCTGATCTAATCTTAAATGGTATAAAAATTGTTTCTGCACCATCTGTTATAAAATATGTAAAGGCTTACATTAAACCTCTGACTTCATTTCACACAGAAATCATTTTTATCACACATATACTCCATGTTTTACTCCTACCTTGTGTATGAATTAAACCTACAGAAGCCCACTTCCCTTTAGTCATCTGTATTTTCTCATTTTGATCTGTATAAAAATGCAGTGAGTTATTAAAATGACTGTTTTGCATATAACAAAAATTTCTAAAGGAGAACTTCTTTCTTGGTAATCATAGAGGCTCAAATCCTTATTAATTTTTCCTTGGCTCTAAATATTGAACCAGGATAAAAACATGAACATTTTTTAGACCTAGTTCATTCAAAGCATATGCATATACATAGATACATACATATTTTATTATTATCCCTTCCTAATTCAATTGTTGAATGGATTTAGTTCCATTTAGTTAACTTGAACCATTCAGTGGTTACAGTCTCTGCTCTTGCCTTCAGTCAGCAACACTGTGTGTGAATGAGCCTTGAGTTAGTCATAGGCAGAACTGGGGAAAAAAAGCTTGGTATAAAATGATTACCATAGCCGGAAAAAAAAACTTAGGAATTTCTGCTTTTCTGCTGGTGAATCAGCCTCACCATCTTCAAATATAAAGATGTTTACCAAAACAGCATTTGAAAAGATGTACATATGTGTCCCAGATCATCTTATCAGCAGTTTTGAAAAATAAAATGCATTTTGTCCATCATTTCTTGAGCATGCATCATGGCTATGCTGTTGTTGTTAGGTACCATCAAGTCAATTTCGACTCTTAGCAACCCTGTGTGACAGAGTAGAACTGCCTCATACAGGGTTTTGTAGGCAGTAATCTTTACGGGAGCAGATCTTTGTCCCACAGAGCTGCTGGATGGGTTCAAACCACCAGCATTTTGGTTAGCAGCCGAACACTTAACTGTTGCGCCACTAGGGCTCCTATCATGGCCTTAAGTAGCCTATATTGTGATTTATTTCATACCATCAAGGCATGTTAATGATGCAAAAAGCATTTTTATACACTTGTTTTGGACCTATAAAAGTAGTCATTCCATGACTAACCAGAGCTACATGAGGATAACCTGATGTCCCTAACATTTTTTTTTTTTAAGAGTTATAGGCTATAAAATAAGTGACTAAAAAGTGAAGCTGCCTGTAAATAGACTTAGCAACACAAATAAAATAACACAGAGACTCTAAATCCAGAAAGCATCAAGACTCTTCACCCACATTTTGTTCAGAAACCCTTTTTCTACATAATTACCAGTACGATGAATGTGTAAGCATTCATGTTTCTCTTAAGAAAATTAATTAATTTTATTATATTTTGGTAATTGCCAGCAGTTTCCTTTTTCATTTTTTAAGAATTACATCCACAAAGGTAAAACCCGTATAAGACTTTAAACTGTCAAAGCCAAATCGTAACCTTAAATTAATGAATACAATCCAATCCTTAATGAAAAGAAAAAGCTTTTGCATTCGTTTATCGTATTTCGTTAGAGTTCCTTATGTTGGCATAGTGAAAGGCCTAACTTGAATTTTCTTCTTAGCTTCCTAAGTGACAGATTTAGAGAAAAACAAGTCACCTATCTTTATTTTATTTCTAATGGTTCATTCACAGTTTCAACATAAATGGGCATTTTATGAAGTAAATATATGCTTCAGTATCTATGTTAGCCCCATAGCTTTGATGTTACAGTATTTACTATTCACCATAAAAAATTAGAAAACCACAGAAAAGTGGGACTGAAAGGGACTCTAAATCGGGCAGTCTTGTCCCTGCGTCCATTATCTAGATTTCACTGAAATCCTGCTGGAGAAATCACCCAGTTCCTAAGTCTTTCTAATCAAGATGTATGTGATGTGGTTCAAGAAGATTCAAGAGCTCGCCAGCCCAGAATACATCACACTGAACTGCCTGAGTGTCTGCCTGGCCTGAGATTCCCCTCATCCGGTCATTCCTCTGAGTCAGCCATATCATCGTGGGTTTATGTGGACTGTTTTACTGTAGATGGAGAATGAGCAAGGAGGCAAAAGGCAAGAGTGAATTGCTTATTGGATGGGAGAGTTCAAGCAGTAGGAGCCCCTAGGATTAGTACTTAAGCAGAATTCACTTAACGTTTACTAAAGGAACCTGGGAGAAGAAATGGATGGTGAAATCTCCTGAGCCGCAGGTAGTGAAATGATGGTGTCAAGAAAATCTCTCTAAATGTTGCCTAAATTATCCCTCCCATGGAAAAAAAGAGTTCACGATCTTTAGTGTAGATAAGTGTTGGGTAAAATATTTAAGGGGTATAAAAATCTAAGTTAATTTTTTAGGATTATGGGAGGAAAGGGACCAAGGAGTTAGGTGTTATTTTTCAATGATCCCTGAAGGAGCCCTGGTGGCTCAGTGGTTAAGAGCTTAGCTGCTAACCAAAAGGTTAGCGGTTCGAATCCACCAGCTGCTCCTTGGAAACCCTATGAGACAGTTCTGCTGTGTTCTGTAGGGTCACTGTAGTTGGAATCAGGTTTGGTTTGGTTTTTGAAGACATTAGCCTGTTTGGCTGTTGAGGTAAAATAATGCATATGAAATAATTCAGAGTTGTAGAGAATGTCTAGAGAAAATCAACCAAAAACATCAAGGAAGTGAAGAATAGAGACACAAGCCAAAGTAAAACAGGTATCCATAGTGAAGGGAGGAGAGGAATAACACAGTTGCCTTATCCATTTGCACCCATTGTGGAGTTTTGTCTGAAAGTGACCTCTTTGAATCATATTTTATATGCTGAGGAAAATAGGGAAAAAGTAATTTTTGAGACTAAACAAATAAACAATAACAAAAAATCCACTGCTGTTAAGTCAAATCAGACTCATAGCATCCCTATAGGACAGAGTAGAACTGGCCCACAGGGTTTCCAGGGAGCAGCTGGTGGATTCGAACTGCTGACCTTTTGGTTGGCAGCTGAGCTCTTAATCACTGCACTACCAGGGCCTAAAAGACAACTTTTAACCAGCATTTAAGGAGCCCTGGTGGTGCAGTGGTTAAGAGCTCGACTGCTAACCAAAAGGTCAGCAGTTCAAATCCACCAGCCACTCCTTGGAAAGCTGACCTTTTGGTTAGTAGCCCTAGCTGTTAAGCACGGTGCCACGTAGTTTAAAAAATGCTTATTATGAGTTTTCTGTATAATTAAAGACAGTATTTTACCCAAATGCATTTTTCTTCTTTTGTTTAAGTCAGGTATATGTTCCATTCACTACTGGTTAAAAATCATATGTGACGAATTGGTTTGAGTGCCCTAAAGGAGTAAATCCGAAAATACTGTGCCTACATCTAAAATCCTGTGAATTTTTTTAATCAGATGTATGGATAGGTACTCAAAATTATAAGCCACCATATTTTTATGTCTTTTAGTAAGATGACTGAATTATAATTAGTTCTAATTAGCACTTCCACAAGCTGTTACATGTTTTACCTTCCGTTGAATGGCATTTAGAAAGATTCTTACCTTTGAAAACATGAGATCAAAGATTAATCTTCCCCCATCAGAATAAATAAGGGATAAACAGAGACTCCATAAATTTTGGTTCTAAAATCCAATCTATGAACCAGATAATTATTGAAAGTTGTGCTTATTCAAGTACCTCCCATATATTTCTAGTTCAAATGTGGGTACCTCAGTGATAACAATAACTACTATAAGAGCTAAAAGGTACTGAGTACATGCTGTGTTGTTTTTATTGTGTGCCATCGAGTCAAGTCCAACTCATAGTGACACTATAGGACAGAGTAGTACTGCCCCACAGGGTTCCTTAGGCTGTAATCTTTACCAGAGAAGATTGCCAGGTTTTTTCTCCCACGGAGCCACTAGTGGGTTGGAGCCACCACTCTTTCGGTTAGGAGCCCAATGCTTAACCACTGCGCCACCAGGGCTTCTTGGACAGGCCATTCACTAAGTGCTTTATAAAGATTGTCTCACTGATTTCTGTTGTTATTATCCTTCTCCTTCCCAATGAAGCCAGTAAGGTATAAAAGGGATTGGGTATCTTGACTGGGGTCACATCTAGTGGTGGAACTGGGATTCATAACCAGAGATCCTGGCTTCAGACTCTGCCATACTATGATATGGCACATTATTTCTAGACTAAGTGTTATTCGAGATTATCCTGTATACCAGAACCCCTGGTAGTGCAGTGGTTAAGAGCTCAGCTGCTAACCGAAAGGTCAGCGGTTCGAACCCACCATCAACTGCACAGGAAAAAGATGTAGCAGTCTGCTTCTTTAAAGATTTACAGCCTTGGAATCTCTGTGGGTCAGCTCTACTCTGTCCTATAGGGTTGCTGTGAGTCAGAATCGACTGGACGACAATAGGTTTGATTTTTTTGGTTTGGTAACCTGTATACCATAAATAAGGTTTGCTTTAGTCTCTGATTTTTTTTTTTTAATGTGAGATTATACTATTAATTTGCATACAAAAGACACTTCCTTGTTGCTCTTTTGGATATTATTATAAATCTTACTGGTCCTTTTAGTGGGGACCCTGGTGGCGTAGTGGTTAAGAGCTACAGCTGCTAACCAAAATGTCGGCAGTTTGAATTCACGAGGCGCACCTTGGAAACTCTATGGGGAAATTCTACTCTGTCCTATAGGGTCACTATGAGTCAGAATTGACCTGACAGCAGGGGGTTTGGTTTTTTTTTTTTGTTTGGTCCTTTTAGTAGATACGTTTTCACCTGTATACCTAGGAACCATACCAAATTATGTAGGCTGTTTACTCTTGTTGGAGTTTGGGGAAGGAAAATAAATATGAAAAGTTCTTAAAGAATGGAACTCAAGTATTGTTGTCACTCATTATCCATTGGAGTTTAGGGTTATTTCACTTCTAACATACAAAGAGTAGCTACTTGGTCACGTATTGAGGAGTAGCAAATGATACACTCATCAGCTATTTTTTTTTTTCTTTCCTGACGTATTTCTATTTTATGCCTGTACTGAAATAGTGACTAAAGTGTTGATTAACGGGAAAAGCAGAAGCAGTAAAAAGTTTCTTCTATCATGTGCTCTCCCTTCTGTCCCCTCCTTCTTCACCTGCCTCCATCTTTTCCCTCCCCCTTCACACACACTTTGGAATCCAGGCTCTCCAAGGTTGAAAACAATTTTGCTTTCATAAAATGGTGTGCAAACTCATGCCTGATTTAAACTAAAGAAAAAAACAATGCAACTGATAAGTTGCAAGTGACCAAAATTTATCAAAAACTTCAGGCAGTGCAAACCTTAGATATCCTATTGATCCCTCAGACTCAGTAGTTGAGTTGTGCTGCCTTCTCTGCCCCTTCCCCCAGCTTTGGGCATCTGTTGTACTTGCCTGCAGTCAGAGTGCTCCTGATGACTTGGAAGGTTGAAGGTAATTTACTGAACAAAGTTTAAGATAGAAATAGATTACCTAAGGAAAAAATAGAAGAAAGAAGCTAGAAGTGGAAACGTTCTGGCCATGAGGTTATTTCTGTTTGGGCCTATGAGTGGAGATACTGTGCTGCCTAGTTAATAGGAGTAAACAGATACTCTTTGGAATGCTGGTGAGTTAGCCTTCCTGGAGAAGGGAATGTCTCAGGGAAAAACAGAAGATAGACAGTAATTAAAAATTAAAAAAAAAAAAAAGGACACTTCAAGTCTCCATTACGTTAACTGTCATTTATTTTACCTTTTTCATCACATAGCAAAAATGTGTGGTTGGCTGTTTCTAACAAAAATCCAAGTCCCGTGTGAATCATCATCCCCTCAAGAGGCGTAGGCCCCTTTTAAATACCTTGAATGTAATGAGATATCATAGACGTAGTGTATTTTCTTAAATACCTGAAATATTTTAAATCAAGGTAGCACGTATTTATCAAATGTGAAAATTGCTTCATTGTATTTAAGATGCAGGTGAAGAGCACTGGGCAAGGAATCTGGAGACTTGAATTTTTTCTTCCAGTCTGCCTCTGACAAGCTGTGGTCACAGTTATGCTGGGGCTTAATAAGTGACTTCAATTATATTAGTCTTGTGTGGAAGAATTAAATTCAGTGTTAAATCTTTACTAAATTGAACCATATGAAGTTGCTGTTTTTTAAGCCAAAAGCAGTCAAACTTCTGTATTATATAGAAGACCTTTTCAGGTTCTTAACCTGAGCATGAACTGGAATGCACTACTCTAACAACAGTCCATCAGCCAGCTCGTGGTTTCTCCTCAGGATGAGAGTGTGGGAATGGAGGTAGGGGGAATTGCTGGTCGCTTAATAAAACTGTAGACTCGATGCTAGTGGTTATTGCCCACTGTGTCATGACTTTCCTACTTCCAGCAATAATACGTAATTCTTTGCTGCTGCTTCCTTAAAAACAAACGAATTGTTGTTGTTAGGTGCTCTCAAGTCGGTTCCAACTCATAGTGACCCCATGTACAACAGAAGGAAATACTACCCAGTCCTGCACCATCCTCACAATTGTTGCTGTGTTTGAGCCCATTGTTGCAGCCACTCTGTCAGTCCATCTTGTCAAGGGTCTTCCTCTTTTTCACTGACCTTCTACTTTACCAAGCATGATGTCCTTCTCCAGGGACTGGTCCCTTCTGATAATGTGTCCAAAGTACATGGGATGAGGAGGTCCTTAATTCTTACCTCTGAGGAGCATTCTGGCTATACTTCTTCCAAGACAGATTTTTTCGTTCTTCTGGCAGCCCATAGTATATTTGGTATTTTTTGCTGAAATCATATTTCAAAGGCATCAGTTTTTCTTTGGTCTTCCTTATTCTTTGTCCAGCTTTCTCATGTATATGGGGCAATTGAAAATATCATGGCTTGAGTCAGGCACACTTTAGTCCTCAAAGTGACATTTTTGCTTTTCAACTCTACGAAGAGGTCTTTTGCAGCAGATTTGCCCAATGCAGTATGTTATTTGATTCCTTGACCGCTGTTTCCATGGACATGGATTGTGGATCCAAGTAAAATGAAATTCTTGATAACTTCAGTATTTTCTCCTTTTATCATGATGTTGCCTATTGGTCCAGTTGTGAGGATTTTTGTTCTCTTTATGTTGAGGTGTAATCCATACTGAAGGTTGTAGTCTTTGATCTTCATCAGTAAGTGCTTCAGGTCCTCTTCATTTTCATCAAGCAAGGTTGTGTCATCTGAATATCTCAGGTTATAAATGACTCTCTTACCAGTCCTGATGCCGTGTTCTTCATATAGTCCAGCTTCTCGGATTATTTGTTCAGCATACAGATTGAATAAGTATGGTAAAAGGATACAACCCTGACGCACACTTTTCCTGATTTTAAACCACTCATATCCCCTTGTTCTGTTTGAAAGACTGCCTCATGGTCTATGAACAGGTTCTGCATGAGCACAGTTTAGTGTTCTGGAATTCCCATTCTTTGCAGTGTTATCCATAATTTGTTATGATTCAAACTGTTGAATGCCTTTGCGTAGTCAATAAACACAGGTAAACATCTTTCTGGTATTCTCTGCTCTCAGCCAAGATCCATCTCACATCAACAATGATATCCCTTGTTGAAATAAACAAGCTAAAAACTTTGGGTATATAAATCAGAGGACTGCTAGCTATGTGTATTTTTTGGTTTTGAGGGTTGGTTGGTTAGTTTGTTTTTTCTTTGGATTACTTGTCTGTGTTTAATAGGCAAGTGATTTCATGTAAAAACCTGGCATTCTGCATCTTCATGAATAATTGGAAGATCTGGTGGTACTGGGTCTGCATTCCTCCACAGTAACACTCAGCTGGAACTGAGGACTGGTTACCCCCCTGGAATGAAGTATGTGGCTTCTTTCAAGCTCACCACAGACCCCATCTCTCATGATTTTCTACTTTACTTGATAGGCCTTGTAGACACCTGAGTCTGTGATTCTCCTTTGCTGTCCGATAGAACTTTCTGAAATGACAAAAGTGCATTGTCCAGTGTGATAGCCACTAGCAACATGTGACTGTTGAGCATTTGAAAGGTGGCTACTGTGCCTGAGAAACTGAATTTTTAATTTTAATTACTTTACATAGCCACATATAAGGAGGCCTGGTGGCACAACAAGTGAGCTCTCGGCTGATGATCAAAGGGTTGATGGTTCAAACCCACCCAAGTGGCTCCGCAGGAGAAAGACCTAATGATATCCTCCTGTAAAGATTAAAATCCTATGGGGTAGCTCTCTTCCGTCATATGGGGTCGCTATAAGTAAAAAAATTGACTCATTGACACCTAACGAAAAGAAGCCACATACAACTAGTGTCTACCATATCAACAAGTGCAGGTAGGTAATGGAGTATTTTCCTATTTGCTGTTTTCTACCGAGTGAAGATTAAACCTTAATACGTTTTACAGTCTTCTCGCTTAAATGCCAAATTTAAATGTTAGCATGTATCACTGTAAATCTTAAGATTTGACACTCAGATTACCACTTCTGATGAAATGCAGTCTAAACCTTTTCTTCTCTTCCTTTTTTTTTTTTCTCATTTATTCAACATATTGCATGCCTAGTCTTAAGCTCTAGGGTTACAAGCAAGGACCCCACTTTCATGAAGCTTACAAATGATTAATAAATATTTGTAAGCGGAACTTGTTGAAATAATTTAATATTTACAATCTTTAATCTTTCCAATAACCCTGCCAGATAAGGAAATAATTCCATTACTTATCTGTTGCAAGCCCTAAAATTTCCTCATTGCTGGTCAAATCCACATTCTGACAGATTAATGTGTACTTACTATTACAATCCCTCTGAGAGGCTCTCTTTGTCCTGGACCCCAAATACTGAAAGTGCCTGTAAATGCACTGTCTTAAAGCTAAACTTTATCAGAACCTTTTCTGATTTGTGAGTCAGCTCAGGGTTGACCGTGTTATTACCGCACCTAGCCTGTTTTGCAGCCTTCTGTCCACCCATTCCTGAGCTACCCCTTCTCAGGAACCTGCCCTTGTGTTATCTGACTTTGAGCCAGGCGTGCGTGCTCACTCCGGAAGCAGCACTCCATTGCAGTTCAGCTCCTCCTGCTATGAGACTTCACAGCTTCTGTCACCCTGCAAATGTCAGCCTCCCTCTCCCCCCAGCGGAGGCACTATTTACCTCCCTCACAGCTTTATTCTTTCAAAATTGAAACCAAAATCTTTTGGAAATACACATCCTTCTGCAAGACCTGTCATTTTAAGAATAGCATAAATTGCAATCAAATGTAGCTGTAGCACAAAGGACAGATGAATGCTAAAATAATGAAATTTACGTTATAGAATGACTCCTGCATTGACAACTGGTGGTGGAAACTTTTGTTGTTTGGTGTTTTTTGTAGTAGTTTAAATATGTTGTTGACAACCAGATTAGCAAGGCAACATTACTTACGAGTTTCTGCCTAGACATGAAAATAGCTTACATAAATGGGTTACTGGGTATAAAATCAAGCTTTATTGTATTTGTTAAATGAGATTCTGCCATTCTGCCTTTTCTTTTGTGATCTAATTGTCCAATAAAGATGTCATTCATTCATTTGCTTAACAAATACTTACTGAGTTTCTATTATATTAGAAATATTGTACTTACCAATGAAGTAAGTGAAGAGTTTATTGACTATAATTTTAGGTTTTTTCCCCCAAATCTGTCAGTAGCTTAGAGCAATAGGGTTTGGCTTTTTTCATTTTGTTAGATCTTACCAAAGTTCATCTTTTAAAATTATTTGAGGGAGGGTATATATGTGCAAAGGAACTCTGGTGCCCAGGTGGTTAAGAGGTTGGCTGCTAACCAAAAGGTCAGTGGTTCAAACCCACTAGCAGCTTCATGGCTGTCTGCTTCCATAAAGATTATATCCTTGGAAACCCTATGGGGCAGTTCTACTTTGTCCTGTAGGGTCACTGTTTATCGGAAATCGACTTGCTGTCAACAGTTACATACACTTTTTTTTTTACGTGAATTTTATGTTTTCAAAAAATACTAAGTAATTTAAAAATTAATTTCCCATAACAGCATAATTCCTAGTAAAATATAATAATAACGATCTTTAAATAATTTTGACAGGGTGATTATGGGCCATGATTATAATAGCTTAATGACACTGACTTAATAGGAATCTTTTTTTCCTCATTGTAAAGTAGCATGCCCTTCTTTGTGTATTTGTGGATATGTGTGTAAGAGAGTGTGTATGTGCTCGTGCGTGCGTGTGTAGGATTGGATTAGTCATAGGCAAGTTGTTGAATATCAGGGAGAGATGACTTGAAATAAGTCCAGTAGTATTTTAATTAAAAATTTTATTTAGTTACATGGCCTTTTATTAGACTGTATGTGTAGTGTGTGATGATTAACTGCTTGAACCTTGGAGTAAAACAGAGATCTGAGTTCCAGTTCTGCCTTTGCTTACTGTGAGGAAAAAGTGAGACTGAGATGATGTAGGTAAAGCTCTTAATACAGTCCTCAGCGTATAGCAAGTGCTATTTAAGTGTTTATTATTTCTGTTATAGTCGTTGTCATTTTATTAGTGTTTCAATTCCTAGGTCATGTAGCCCTTGGGCTTTTCCTTTGTTGGGACAAAATATGAGATGTGACTGACTCTTAAGTAATAATCCTGAAAAGAATCAATAACTCAATGAGTTGATTTTTACCATTTCCTAATAATATAACAAAGATAAATTGACTTTATATAGCAAAGGCTAGGCATGTGATGATAATTGTTTCTTATCCAGAGAAATGAATTGCTTTTGAAGCTCTTCTGCAGTAGATGTTTGTATCTGTTTTAATCAAAGCCTGAGACAGAAAGAGAAACCCTTTGCCTTATGTAACACTTTTTACAAATTCAAAATAACGAAACAAACCAAACCCACCGCTGTCGAGTCAATTCCGACTCATAGCAACCCTACAGGACAGAGTAGAACTGCCCCATAGAGTTTCCAAGGAGTGCCTGGCGGATTTTAACTGCTGACCTCTTGGTTAGCAGCCGTAGCACTTAACCAATATGCCACCAGGGTTTCCAAATTCAAAACAGAGGGTGTTATATAAATGCTCATCATTTTCAACTGGAGTAGTTTTACTAGGTCTGAAAATGGAGGATCTCAGTTACAAATTTTCTAGTGAAATCTGGTGAATCCTATGGGAAGCAGCTACACTTCTTAGGCTATAGTTGTTCCAGCGAGTAACCTGAGCAAGTTATTGTCTCACTCTTTTATCCCCTAATTCAGTTAGACACTGATTTTTATTAAATCTACCTTCAAAATGTTTCTGAAATTTATCTAATTTTACTCCAATTCCTTTACTTTCATCCTGTTTTAAGTGAGTCCTGTCTTTCCTCTGAATTAGTGCAGTAGCTTCCCTATTCACCTAACTCCATTTTTGTTTCACTTCAATCCATTCTGCATATAGCAGACAGAGTAATATTTTAAACACAAATTTGATTACTTACCTACTTAAAATTTTTCCATTAACCTTGGGATGTCAAGAATAAAATTTAGGATTGACAGCCCATAATACCCTACATGCTTTGTTTCCTGCTTACCTCTCTAGATTTCACTTTGCATAAATTTACTTTAAAATTAATCTTCCTGAATATGAGGTATTCTGTAAGACCAGTAACTACATTTTTATTTCCCTCCACGTATATATTTATTTTAGCCTTTTTGACAGTATAGCCCAAGCAAATAACTTAGGAGCTACTTTGAAACTTCACTAACTTGAATTTCCAAGAAGAAAACAATTCAGAGTTATGAAAATTCAAAATTATGTATTTTTAGAAGAAACATTTTTATTTCATTAAAATGCCTACTAATTCAAGTTAGACTAAAATGTGCTTTTTTTCTTTTTTGTTACTTGGTTCTTAAGAGTCACGTACTTTGACAAATAGATAAATATGATTTATGAATAGCACAGCAATTATTTTATAAGTCTGTGTTTCCAAGGACTCCTGTGACTATGGAAGATACAAAAAGATACGGTCAGTTCTAGCCCTCTAAGAATGTGGGACCGTATTCTGAATTGACCTGTGGTGGTGCTAGTGACTGTTTTTTGGGGGGGTGCTAGTAACTAGCACCAGATTTTTTTTAATGGTTAATAAAATGAAGGTAATACAAGTCCCAGCTGCATCAATATGATCACAGAATATTATTTTTCTATTACTTTTTCTTGAAAATAACAAACTATTTTTAAATTTTCTATAAAAGTTAAGATCCATTTTGGAAAATGGCCTGGATAGTGAGGCTTTTGGCTTGCCCCCAGTCCAGCCAATAGCCTCTGTAGTTTGCTCTTCAGCTTTGCAAACCAAATATTTACCAAATTATATTCTTTGTACAAACGCAGGAAAACCTTATTTTGACTTCGAAGGCATGTTGAGGTCAGTAGTGTTTAATTTGCTGCATCGTGCAGTGGTGAAATGGAGTTGCAAATTGTTCTGACACTTTAGAAGGTAATGTTAAGTGAATTATTTAGTGTTAAGTAAAGAACCCTGCTAAATTATTTTAAACTATTCATGGTTTAATTAAAATGCAGTATTTTAAGATTTAGGTAATTAAAAGTTTGTTATATTTTCAGTCCGTAGATTAACCTTTTGAGTTTTGAATCATACGATGTCCTCTTTTAATTAAAACAAAATCTCTACAGTTGATGTTTTTAAATGTGTAATATAGGAAGGTTAAATTTTTATATGAGCTCTTAGCAAAACAAAAAGTTAATTCAGTGTTTTTCTTTATATAATTAAAAGAGTAAATACTTGGAGGTTAAAAATGGCATGAGACCGTGGCTGATGGAAGTCGCTTTTAGAGCTGTTGCATTAGAACTGAAAGGAAAGTATGCCACATGAACCAAATCAAGAGGCAGTAGCTACAAATAAATTCAAGTGTAAGAGTATGACAAGAATAAGCCACCATATATAAAGAAGCACTTACCTAAACAAACCGAAACCCTGAGGAATTTGCGAATTATGATGTAATAGGAATAATCATTTAATAGGGAAGGTAGGAGCTGTTACATGCCTCCCTCTTTGAATGTCTCGTAAGATCACTTTGTGGAGTGAGATGACTGAAGCGGAAAATAATTCAGTGGCAGCGTAACAGGTAGACTACCATTTAGAGAGGCCAAACGCCTGAGAGAAACGATTGCATTAGGGATAGGGCTTAGGTTAGAAACAAAGTATGTTCAGAAACAGGCTGCCACTTCCTTGTGTTTTTTTTTTCCTCAAGGAGTTGCACATGCTGTTTCTCTAACCACTGTGTACATATTCCTGTATCTGTCTTCACCTACTTCTTTTCTCTCGAAACGTTTATCCTAGTAGCATTGAGACATCCTCTCAGCTTGAAGGTGTTATTTCCGCTCAGTCTTTTTTATCTAACCTCCTATAAGCATAAGCAGTTCCACTCCAGTTTACCCTTAAATGTACACCTTGGGATTAATCTTTACTTCACATCAGCAGGAAAACAGTTGTCATAATACCGACTCCCAGTCTCTCCAATTAATTAGTTTTATATTTGTTTATGGATTGGAACACTTAACATTGTTAAAATGGCAGTACTCCTCAAACAGATTCAATACAGTCTCTATTAAAAGTCCAACTGTCTTTTTTGAAGAAATGGACATGCAACCCTAAAATTTATATGGAATTGCAAGGGACCCTGAGTAGCTAAAACAATCTTAAAAAAGAACAAAGTTGGAGGATTTACACTTCCTGATCTGAAACCTTACTACAAAGCTATAGTAATCAAAACAGTGTGATATTAACATAAAGATAGACATTTAGATCAGTGGAAGAGAGTTCAAGATACAGAAATAAACCTGTATATCTATGGTCAGTTGCTGTAGACAGGAATGCCAAGACCATTCAGTGGGGAAAGAAGAGTATCTTTGACAAATGGTGTTGGAACAGCTGGATATCCACATGCAAAGTAATGAAGTTGGACCCATACCTCACACTATATGCAGAACTTAGAACAGATCAAAGCCCTAATGTAAGAGCTAGAACTGTGAAACTCCTAAAAACAACAGGAGTAAACCTTTATGGCATTGGATTCTTAGATTTGACACCAAAAGCACAAACAACAAAAGAAAAAAAATAAACTGGACCTTATAAAAATTACAAACTTTTGTGGATCAAGAAATTGAAAGGATAACCCACAGAATGAGAGAAAATATTTGCAAAGCATGTATCTGATAAGGGTCTAGTATGCAGACTATATAAAGAACTCCTACAAATTCAAAAACAAACAGCCCAATTTAAAAATGGGCCAAGGACTTGAATAGACATTTCTCCAAAGATGTGCAAATGGCCAATAAGCACATGAAAAGATGCTGCATATTATTAATCATTAGGGAAATGTAAATTAAAACCACATTGACATACCACTTCACCCCCACTAGGATGACTAATATTAATAAATAAATAACAAGGGTTGGCGAGGATGTGGAGCAGTTGGAGCTCACACCCACTGCCGGTGAGAGTGTAAAATGGTGTGCCTGTGGTGGAAAACAGTTTGACAGGTCTTCAAAATGTTGAACGTAGAATTACCATATGACCCAGCAATTCTACTCCTAGATATATGCTCCAAAGAATTGAAAGCAGGGACGCAAACAGACACTTGTACATCAGTGTTCATTGTAGCATTATTTGCAAAAGCCAAAAGGTGGAAACAACCCAAATGTCCATCAGCTGATGAATGGATGCATGAAATGTGGTGTATCCGTACAGTGGAATGTTACTCAACCATAAAAAGCGATGAAGTACTGATACAT
The DNA here is from genome assembly GCF_030014295.1 of Loxodonta africana. Classification (NCBI taxonomy): domain Eukaryota; kingdom Metazoa; phylum Chordata; class Mammalia; order Proboscidea; family Elephantidae; genus Loxodonta; species Loxodonta africana. The sequence continues at coordinate 64,705,024 of NC_087358.1, forward strand.
GCTGCAGCATGATAAACCCTGAAAGCATTATGCTAAACGAAAAAGGCCAGACACAAAAGGCTACATATTGTGTGATTCCATAATATTCCACATTATATGAAATGTCCAGAATAGGCAAATACATAGACATAGAATACAGATTAGTAGAAAGGGAAAGGGAAGTGACTGTTTAGTGGGTATGGCATTTCCTTCTGGGGTGATGAAAATGTTTTGAAACTGGTAATGGCGACGGTTGTACGACATTGTGAATGTACTTGAAGCTACTGAGTTTGTACGTTTTAAAATGGTTGAAAATTGTGAATTTTACCTCAGTTTAAAAAAATCAGTTGGTAGATACCTACTGTCTTTTAGTAATTTGGTTTATAAACCCAAAAATAGGCAGAAATACAGAATTAACCTCACCCAAGGAATTAAATAATAACAATGTTGTAAAAACAGGTGCCTTTTAAACTGCAAGTTATGCTTTTAAAGGATATTTAAATGGAAATTTTTTTAGCACTTACTCTATCAAACCAAAGAATTTCAAGCCCTATTCAAATAATATATAATGTTGAACATGTATTCATTTTAAATGACCAACATCTCTATGGCTTTCAAACTAACGTTCAAAGACATGGTGATAATTTTCTTTCTTCTTTAAGAAAGCACACTTCCTTTTCTGATTATAAACTAATAGATGCTTGTTACAGAAAATCTAGAAAAACACGTGAATCTTTGTTGTTGTTAGTTGCCATCGAGTCGGCTCCAGCTCCTGGTAACCTTATGTGTAACAGAATGAGACATTATCTGGTCCTACACTGTCTTCGTGATTGTTGGTATGTTTGAGTCCATTATGGCAGCTATTGTATCAGTCCATCTCAGTGAGAGTTCCCCTCATGTTCGCTGAGCTTGTACCAAATATGATGTCTTTTTCTAGCTATTGGTCTTTCCTAATGGGCATGTCCAAAGTAAGCAAGCCAAAATCTTGCCATTCTCATTTCTGAGAGGCATTCTGGTTGTGTTTCTTCCAAGATTTGTTTATTCTTCTGGCAGTACATAGTATGTTCAGTATTCTTCCCCAGCACCACAGTTTGGACACATCAGTTCTTCTTCTGTCTTCCTTTTTCATTGTCCAGCTTTCACGTGCATATGAGGCGATTGAAAAGACTATGGCTTGGGTCAGACACACCTTAGTTATCAAAGTGACATCTTTGCTTTTTAATCTTTAAAGAGATCTTTTGCAGCAGATTTGCCCAGTGCAGTACGTCATTTGATTTTTTGACCGCTGCTTTCATGGACATTGATTGTTGATCCAGGTAGAATGAAATCCTTGACAACTTCAATTTCTTTTCCATTTTCATGGTACTATTTATGTGTTGAATTGTGAGGATTTTTGTTTTCTTTACGTTTTTAATGACATGATCAATTACTGTACACGTGTACCTCACTGAGTGGACTAGACAGAAATAAAATTGACTACATATATGGAAAGAGATGATGGAGAAGCTCAATATCATCAGTCAAGATGGAGCCAAGGACTGACTGCAGGAACAGGACATCAGTTGCTTCTGTGCAAGCTCAAGTTGAAGCTTTAAGAAAATCAAAGCAAGCCCACAAGGGCTAAAGTATAACCTTGCGTACATCCCACCTGAATTTAGAGACCATGTCAAGAACAGATTTGACACATTGAACGCTAACAACCAAAAACCAGCGTTGTAGGAAAATACACCCCCCCCCCCGCCAAAAAAAACCAAACCCATTGCCATCAAGTCAATTCCAACTCATAGCAACCCGATGGGACAGAGTAGAACTACATCCCATACAGTTTCCAAGGAGCCACTGGTAGATTGAAACTGCTGACCTTTTGGTTAGCAGGAGTTCTTAACCACTGTGCCATCAGGACTCCAGGAAAATGTCAAGGACGTTATATATGAAGAAAGGTCTTAGAATGCTTATATTCTGATCTCTTTGTTCCCGTCTTTCATGTTGGTTTCCACCCTCTAAAACTAATCTTTTTTGTTTTTATTGAATGGGCAGTTTTCTAATATGGTTCTCAATTTCTTTGCTGTGATTATTCCATCCCACTAATTCCACCAGCCTATTGCACACTAGTTCCTTTTGGGTTCAGTTTTCTTCTTACTGAAATATATCCTTGAGTAGTTCTTTTAGTGAGGATCTATGAATGGTAATTTTAGTTTTTGTTCAAAAATATTTTTATTTCATTCTTACTCTTCAATTATTTAGTTACATTTGGTTGGTAATTTTTTTTTCTGTAGCACTTTTAAATATATTCTTGTATTCGTGTATCTTACTGATGAAAAGTCTTAATTGCAATAACACCTTTTGTCTCTTTAAAAATAGTCACCTTGGAAAGCTGTACTTTTTTAAAACAATTTTTTAGATTTACTGTGCTAATATACCAAATGAGTTAATCTGATTTGTTTAATAAGAAGTAAGTGATCAAGTGTGAGTCATGTCATATTTAGTCAAAAACAAAACCTCCCAAGTTTTCTACTTGAATATGTATCTACTAGTCAAGTGTTATTTTCTGTGATGTACATAGTGTCATGTATTTGGTTTTTTTTTCCCCCCAAAAGCGCTATTTTGAGTTATATTTTAATTTAGATAGAGTCTTGCAATAGTTCTAGACCTGTGTTGTCCAATAGGACTTTCATGATAATGAAAATGTTCTGTATCTGTGCTGTACAATAAGGTAGCCACTAGCCACATATGGGAGTCCCAATGGTGCAATGGTTAAGAGCTATGGCAAGCTACAGCTGCTAACCAAAAAAGTCGGCGGTGCAAATCCACCAGTCGCTCCTTGGAAACCCTTTGGGGCAGTTCTGCTCTGTTCTGTAGTGTCTTTAGGAGTCAAAATCAACTCGATGGTACCTTACAATAACCACCCCGTATGACTTCTAGGCCCTGAGTGCCTATATAGTCCCTATTTACCTTTAAAAAAAAATTTTTTTTTATTTACCTTTATCTGTTAGCAAATGAGTAGAAGTTTTGAATTAATAACTTGATTAACTTTAGACCAAAACCAAAACAAAACTTTATTAATTTTAGACCAAGTAATTTAAAATAATTCATTTTTATATGCAGAATTTTTTTTCAGAATCTTAAAACTGATTAGGTTTTTGTTTTGTGTAGTTAAGGTTTGACTGTAAAGTATAAAAATTAGAAATAAGTTGTAGAATTATAATAAGATACCTTTTAGCAAAATAACAGATTGACTCATGAAATAAAGCTTATCACCTGTGAGTAATGAGCTCCTTTAAAAAAGCATCTGTAGGAGACCAAATGATCAAAAATTACTCTAAAGCAAAGGTGAGAAGGTAAGGGGCAAGGAAACTAGAGAACTGAAAATGGTACAACCAGAATGGAATGAGTGAGAATGGTGACAACATTGTGAAAAAAATGTAACCAATATCACTCAATAATCTCTATTAAAAAAACCAAAAACCCATTGTTGTCAAGTCGATTCTGACTCATAGTGACCCTATAGGACAGAGTAGAACTGCCCCATAGGGCTTCCAAGGAGCACCTGGTGGATTTGAACTGCTGACCTTTTGGCTAGCAGCCGTAGCTCGTAACCACTGTGCCACCAGGATTTCCGAATGATCACTATAGAGATTGTTAAATGGGAACCTAATTTGCTGTGTAAACTTTTTACCCTAAACACTTTAAAGAGCATTATTTTAAAAAAGAATTCTAATGAGAGATTTGTATATTTAGCTTATGGGACTACTTTCTACATAATAGACACAAATCTCAGTACTGTTTGCGAAGTATTATATTAAGGTTGATACATCTTCTGAGGTTAATTTTTTATATATTGTGTTCTCTATTGAGTAAGAAAAACTATAAGAATAACTCTTCAGATTTTGCTGTACTAAACAAGTGAGTTTGTTAAGAATGTCTTCTGTTTTTCAGATTGCAAATAGAAGAATCTTCTAAGCCTGTAAGACTATCACAACAGCTGGACAAAGTTGTAACAACCAATTACAAACCTGTCGCTAATCATCAATACAACGTAAGTCCTCTGCATGTCTTTCTTCATTCTATTGTATCTTTATTGTTTCTTGTATTATAGACTCATAGGTTCTGGTAGAACCTGAGCCGTCAAGCACCTGCTATCAGGTGCTGGCCTCCCGCACTGGCCAGCCTTTGCCTGAGCATCTTCAGTGCAAAGGAACACAGGACTTTCCAAACTATTAACTTTATTGTTTTTTTAAAGGCGTGTACTGGAGTGTTAAAGTGACTGGAAACTACCCAAATGCACATGGACAGTTGATTAGATAAGTACAGTGTGGCTTAGTCACTTAATGAGGTAACATACAACAACTACACACAGAAGGATGGGTGAATTTCACACACTGAATGCTGGGCAAAAGAAGCTGGACACAAAAGAATACTTGTATGATTTTATTTATTTATGTCAAGGACAAAACAGGCAAGATAAATCCTTGCTGTGACAATTCAGGATTATGTTCGTTGGGGGTTCAGGATGGTTATAACTGGAAGGAAACAAAGGGTTCAGGCGTGCTGGTGATGTTTCCTGATCCCGGTGCTAATTACATGGATGTAGACAGTGTTCAGTTTGATGGTTCATTGAGCCGTGCATTTAAGGTGAACGTACATTTTTCTGCATGCGTTATATGTCCTGGCAGTCCCCTTTTTGCACAGTTCTCATATATTTGAATTTTAGTTACCACAGTTCAGTTAAATAACACCAGTCCCCCAACAACATAGTTCAGAATTTAGTTACCGTGGTATGTTAACTGTGAGTAATTGCATAAAGTACAGGCTTCGCTGCTAGCTCCTCAGTCCACAGATCACTAAGTAAATAACAGATGCACAATGTAATCAGTGACCGATCCCGACACTTCTTGCAGAGTCTGTCGGTGATTGCCCACTGCACATCTGTTAGTCAGCAAAATGTGTAGTTGTGTTGCCTCCTTGTCTCCTGGTGATAAACTCACGTGGCATTTTACAAAAACGTTTACTCAAAAGAGGGAATTGGCCAACAAAGATGAAAGTGCAGCAAAGAAACAAAAAGTGATGTGTTGGAAGTAAAATTAGAGTCGAATGTGAATGATATTGGCATTCTACCACTCAGGAGACTCTAGATATGTAGCCTTAGGAACGTGTGTTGTTGTTAGTTGCCGGCAAGTCGGTAGGAACTTCCTGAAAGCAAACTTACCAGCATAAACATGGAAAGTGTTTGTGATCAAAAGGATACACATACTCCAGAGAAAGAGATGACAGCAGAAATCTTCACAATAAAGGAACTCTCAAAGATATTTCACAACATTGAAAGCAGAAAAGATAAACTGTTGGAAGCTAATCCAGTCTTAGTAGGGAGTCTAACAATTGGCATAGCATAGAAAAAATGCTCACTTTGTATCATATATTTGTTGGAATTGTCACAACAAGCATGTTTTATCTGAATTTACAGTGAGCAGTAAAGTTCTGCTGTTGGGATGAGAAAGGGAGAAAGCTAGGGAAAACTATCAGTACTTAGCCATGTCAATATCCTACCTCAGTTACCTCAGATTTGTCTTCTCTCAATAACAAATGTTTTTTAATGCCTGTATTGTGCCTGAGATACATAACCCTGGTGAACCAAATAGATTTCATTCAATTCTCTGGCCATGCCTTTTCATATCCCCAGTTTGGGGTATAATCTTTCTTTTATTGATAGTAGTGAATACACATTTCTATACTATAACTGTTTTTCTCTACAATGGTCACTCTTGTTATACTGTCGCAGGCCATCATTTCTAAGGCAATAGGCAAGTCTCCGAGGTCCTCAAAAGCTAGTCAAAAATCTGACCTCTGTCTAGTTCATCTTAGTGACATTGACACTCAGCAGATATTGAAGGCAGAGAGATCTCTGTTCTTACATTGTTTTCTTTTTACTACTAAAATAAGTACAGATACATTGTATTCTGAATTTGTTAGAGCATAAAGCTGTAATAGCCTACTGTTTAAAAACTCTAACGTTAAGTGATATTTCAGTCCACGGTACTGAACTTTGTTAAGGTTGTCATAGTATGAATGAGTCATTATGCCATTATAGCAATCACTCACTTTCTTTTGATTAACAGCTTACGTGAAAACAAAGATTGGCTATATATCTATCACATTACACTATTTGAATATCAAGTGATTTTTTTTCATAAGAGTGTATCAGAACAGGTGGGGCCACCTAACGTACGTTTAAAAAGCAAATTCTGTATTATAATACCAAGTATAGAAAGAGTATAAAACGTCTGTTATTTATCGGACAGAATGTTGATTTTTAAAAGGTTGAGAATCATCAGTGTAGTTCAACAGGAATGACTTAGAGATTATGTAATCAAGACTTTGTATAAAAAATATAAACTGAGTATAATGCTGAAATGTTTTCAGACTTTTGCCAGATGGTGCCATGTAAACATGGAGCCCATTATTTCTTCTTAACAATTGAGGTTCATTTAATGCGATTACCAGAATAAAACTCAGAAAAAAAATTTTTGTACCAAAAATGGAAGGAGGGATGGAAAATTGCATATATATATATATATATATCTATATATATGTAAAAGTGTAAGACTCTATCCCTACATTGCATCAGAAAGAAACAACCTTGCATTTACCCCAGAAACTTTTTTACCCCCCCATGACACATAAATATATATGTGTGTGTATATATATATATTATATACATACATATATATATGTAATCATCTCCAAATTTTTGAACTCCCTCTTTTGCACATGGAGCTATTAAATTCAAGTGTGTCTCTTTAGTTCACATACTGTCTGGGATATAGCACCTACCATGTTTGCCATTCATAAAAGCATGTGTTGTGTTGGCCCATAAAAGATTTACGTGAGTAGCGTTATCTCTTAGAGTGCCCCTTCCTTAAAAGCTCAGCCTTGAAAACTCCTTGTACTAGGATATGACCTACCCTAAGTAGCCTTTCATCTGCCTTGAATCTTCATTAAGTTTCTGAAACTTAAACTGGTTCGTGTAGGTCAAAACTTTCCAGAGCGAGTTTTTTAAACACTAATTTGGTGAAAGCCTCCTTGAAAAGAGTTTTAGAAAAAAGGATTCTGTGGTAAAATAACTTTCGTAGGTTCTAATTATATTCCACCCTCTTCAAAATTGACAGTGCATTTTAATATGTTAAAAGGTTGGGAACCCTCAGGAATTTCTATAATCCTGCATTTTGCAAACATTTTACCATCGAGTTCCCCTTGCCCCATTCTTTAAGCTGGTGCAAACATTCTGAAATAATGAGCCGTTAAAGTAGGATGTACAAGAGGTGAGGGAGGAATATTGGAACTTACACTGACGTGTCTGTCTGTCTGTCTATCCTATCTGTCTGTCTGTCTATCCAATCTATCTGGGTTAATATGTAGATAATGAAACATTTGCTGTTTCAACAGTCTCCACATGGACAGTTCAGTGACATTATGTTCATCATGTTGTTCACCTGTCACCATTAACCATTCTCAAATTTTTCCATCATCGTTAGCTTTCAGATACTTATGTTGATGTATCTGTAAATTTGGGAATTTATAGATTATAATAACTTTTTAGCTAAACTCAATCTCAAAAAATGAACTTAAATGTCTTAAAAATATTCTTGCAAAAATGTAGATTAAAGATAATACTAATAAAGCAAACATACGTGAACAAGAAAGTGGAAAAACTGGCACTTCTGCTGCTGCTAAAATGATCTTTTTGTCATTCACTTTATGAGGTGGAAACAGTGATGATGTAAGCAGATCTGACAAGAACTTGGCCAGTTGAAAATGAAATTATCAATATCTTTTAAATATGGCTTTCATATCGGCTCTTTCCTCAGTTAGTATCTGCCAGGGAAACAGAAACAACTGTAGCTCTTTCAAACAGAAAGAGATTTAACATAGGGAATTTATTACAAATTAGTTACAAATACAAAGGAAAGGCTAGAGTTGCAAAAGGTAGAAAGGGGTTACCCAAAGATCATAAACCTACTGTAGCCAAAAGTGCTCCTGCAAGCAGGAAAAAAAAAAAAAAAAAAAAACTCCCTTCCTCCCACCTCCATTCTCCCCTTGGCAGAATCCAGCTAGAAACCAGCTGGCAAGGGAATCTTGGAAATGTAGCTTGCACCCCCTAGCCATTACTACCTCCAAGACATGGAGCTGGTGTCCTGCTAGGGATATAACAGACACAGAGATCCTTGACCTTTGTGTGTTGTGCCTTAAACTGTTCCAGCTATTGTTAGTGTGATGCTGTCACAATTTGCAGTACATTTAAAAACTAAGAGATCCAGAAAATGAGGACAGATCACTGTATTTTAAGAGCAAGAAGTGTTTTATAATTTTGACAAATTAAAACTTACTCTTAAAATAATTTATTTTTATTTCATCTCTTAATTTTTGGTTTTGTGTGTTTTATAATACCCACATTATTAGTACAGTAGTATATTTTTATGATTTACAAATATACATGTAGCTTATGCTCCAGTTTTGTTATGAGAAAGGTGTATAATCAAAGTTTAGAGTCAGCTGATGTGGATGAGCCCTTCCAGCTCCCTCACCTCTGACTGCAAGCAAGGATGCCTCTGTATGTGTGTTGTGGTTGACTTTTATGTACATCCTCATGTAGGCTGTGTAAATTTTACAGCCTTCTTATGTGTACAGTCTCTTGTGACCTTTCTCATAAGGAATTCCTTTTCTCGTAAGGAATTGTGTCCTCCACTGTCTAGATAGTAGTTCTCAACCCTAGCTGTACACTAGAGTCACTTGAGGAGCTTTTAAGAGAACCATACCTCCAGAGATTATGGTTTAATTGATGTAATGTAGAGGCCAGCTATCTTAATTTTATTTAAGGTCCTTGGATGTTCTAGCACAGACATAGTTCCAAATTGATAGGAGCTTTTTAGTTCTGTACACCGTCTTCTGTTACAGGGGAGAAATTGCACCTTGGAGGAGACCAAGAAGCCTCTTTCCACCAAAACCTAGGGGTTTTAAACTAAAACATGATGTCTTTGTTCTCATTTTCTCCCGAGTTTAAAAAAAGGTGTCTACCACCACCACCACCCCCCCCCCCAAACTTCTTTTCCTGGCAAGAGCTCTTAAAAACCTAGAAGAGCTGAACTAGAAAATTAGTTGTGAGAGGGAAGAAAATAATTTTTAATTACATATATAAATTCTGGATTTTGCTGACTAAAACAGATGCCTTTGTGGCTATATCATACAGACTTTTCAGCCACATTTGCCCATTGTAGTTTATAGAAGAAACATACTACATGCTTTGTCCATTTTAATTTGCACACCAATTACTGACCAACTGTAAAAAATTAATTTTCTCCCAAGAGACAGTGACACACTAGGCAGAAATAGAAACACCGGAGGGGGTGGTGATACTTCCTAAGGTTTTAAAATGCAAAACCATGATGAATAGGCTGTCTCGCTCACTTCAAAAGTTAAAATAAAAACCTTCACAAAGACTGGCTTCACAAAGCAATCAAAGCATTTCTGCAAACAAAAATCTAGAAATTTACAGACATCTGTATTATAATATTTTAATTGGTGGTGGGTGGCATTTATAATTTTAGTCAGTGATTAGGGTTTCAGTAATGACAGCGGAACATCTCTTTATCACATCCACAATGGCTTTTCAACATTTGGTTCCATTTCAATCTTGAATAATTTATTTTCTGTTGTGAAAGTAAAATTAATTGTATATGATGGGTTTTCGAATTGTATAAATTTGTAACTGGGGACTAAATTTGAAGTGCTTTACTGAATTGACATTTCTCTGCATTCAGTTATGCAGTGATCTGTGGTCATTGGGGACAGGTATAAGATGGATAATTAAAATTCACATTGTATTAAAGCTGTTTCTACTCTAATACCCACCTTCCCTGATATTTTATAGTCACTCTAATAAGTTAAGAGATCTGAGTGCTTTGAGTGTCATTTTCTTGCAATACTTGTGTGCCAATGAAAAACAAGCTGCCCAAAGGGAAAAAAGCTAGAAAGAGAAGAAATAAAATTATCTCAAAACCACACTCTTAAATAGACTAGTTTATATCATCCGTGTTTTGTTTCTAGAATTTATTTTATTTGTAGTACAAAGCTGTGAGTACAATATTAAGATTACCATTTCTATACTGTTGTCTTAGGCTGGGTTCTCGAGAGAGGCAAAACCAGTGAACCATATATAGAGACAGAGCCAGAGCAATTTATCTCAAGGAAATAGCTCGCACAGTTATAGGGACTGGCCAGTCCCAAGTCTGTAGTCAGGTGTTAGCCTGAAGGCTTCTCCTGACTCATGTAACTGTAGGGGCTGACAAACCCAATATCAACAGGTCAGGTGGCAGGCTGCTGGCTCATGGGCTGTGCGGAGGCTGATGAATCCAAGATCTGTAGGCCTCTGGCTCAAGTCCCAAGAACTGGATCAGATGATGACGAGCCAGATGCAGGATCCAGAGCGAACAAAAGCTAGCAAGCTTGGATAGAACATCCATATATATTGGATGCAGGCCACACACCCAAGGAAACTTTCCTTACAGCTGATTGGCTGATGATTTTTTTTTATCAGATCACATCCTGAAGGTTATTACATTATATCACAAAGTGCAGGATAACCACATCATTACATAAATGCCAAACTGTATCATTACATAACTGCCAAACCACTGAGAATCGTGGCCCAGCCAAGTTAACACATACACAACCTTAAATATCACAACTATTTAGTTTAAGAAAAGTTACCTCAAGGATTTTAGTTTTGTCCTAACTTTAAGGTTAAGTATTAATAACTAAATGAACGTGGAAGTCATTTAAATTCCTTTTTATAGTTCGCATACATTGGGACTACCCTGATACTACAGAGCAGAATTTGGTTCATGAGCCTGTCTTGGACCTTATCAAAAAAGATTTAATTAATTCTACATTACAGAAATTTTGTTTTCAAGCAATCTTTCCTATCAGTTAATTCCATAGTAGGCCCTGAAGACATTAAAGAGATGGCATGCTTTACTTTTTCTTTTTACATAAATGTAGCTTTAAATTTCTAGCACTTACAGTTGCCTGAGGAATAGTTTTCCATTTTTGTCATTGCAGTTATTATTTTATATATCTGGGTTTTCAGATTACAGTTTTTTTGGTGCTTGTATTTTGTTTTTCATAATATTTAATTGTATTATTTACAGTAACATGTAAATGCCATATGTACTTGGCAACAAAAGCAACTTTTTTTCTTGTTGCAATTTTTTAATTGTGTTTTAGATGAAAGTTTATAGTGTAAGTAGTTTCTTATTCAAAAATTTATACACAAATTGTTTTGTGACATTGTTTGTAGTCCCTGCAATGTGTCAGCACTCTCCCTCTTCCCCTTTACACTCTGGGTTACCTGTGTCCATTTGCCCACGTCTCCTGTCCCTTCATGCATTCTCGTCTTTGCTTTTGGGCAGGTGTTGCCGATTTGGTCTCATATACTTGGTAGAACTAAGAAACACGTTTCTTATGTGTTTTATTGTTTGTCTTATAGTCCTGTCTAATCTTTGGCTGAAAGGTGGACTTCCATAGTAGCTTTGGTTCTGAGTTCGCAGGGTGTCCACAAACCATAGGGTTCCTCCAGTTTCTGTGAGACCAGTAAGCCTGGCCTTTTTTTGTTGTTGTTGTCAATTTTAATTTTGTCCTACATTTTTGTCCCGCTCTGTCCGGAACCCTTTCTTGTGATCCCTGTCAGAGCAGTCGGTAGTGGTAGCCAGACACCATCTAGTTCTTGCGGGCTCAGACTGGTGGAAGCTGTAGTTCACGTGGTCCATTAGTCCTTTGTCCTCGTGTATCTGGTTTTCTTCATTCTCCTTTGCTCCGAATACATTACTCCCAATGTGATGGGACCAATAGATGGCTCCTTGCAAGTTTTTAAGACCCCAGGCACCACTCTCCAAAGTAGGATGTGGAAAATTTTCTTTAAGAACTATGTTGTGCCAGTTGACCTAGATGTCCTCTGCGTCCCTGGTCCCCAGCCCTCGGCCCCAGTAACTCAGTCTCTCAGGGTGTTTGGGTGTGTCTAGGAAGCTTTTATGACTTTGCCTTGGTAAAGTTATGCTGACTTCCCAGTATTGTGTGTGGTCTTTCCCTTCATCAAAGTTAATACTTGCCTGCCATCTAGTTCGTGATTTCCCCTTCCCACCTCTCCCTTCCCTGATAACCATCAAAGATTGTTTTTTTCTATGTGTAAACATTTTCTTGGGTTTTTATAATAGTGATCTCATAGAATATTTATCCCTTTGTGATTGACTTATTTCTCTCAGCATAATGTCCTCCAGATTCTTTCATGTTCTGAGATGTTTTGCAGATTTATCATCGTTCTGTATCATTACATAGTATCCCATTGTGTGTATGTACCATAATTCGTTTATTCATTCATTTGTTGATGGGTACTTAGGTTGTTTCCATCTTTTTGTTATTGTGAATAATGCTTAATGAACATGGGTTCATATGTGTCTATTCATGTGACAGCTCTTATTTAGGATATATTCCTAGGAGTGGGATTGCTGAATCGTATGGTATTTCTATTTCTAGCTTTTTAAGCAGGCGCCATATCATTTTCCAAGTGGTTCGGATTACACTTTTAACAATTTTTATTCACTAGTAAAAAGTAAAGTTAGACTGCATTGCCTTCCAGGAATTGAGCCATAGAGAGCCATGATTAACACATTTCTACTCTTTTTCCCACTATTTAAAGTAGGCAAGCACCAACAATAGATTTCAACAATAGTAGAAGGTTCCTGCTTCTTTGCATTGTCTTTTTTGAAGACCAGTAGCTTTTAGCTAGATGAAATCTCACCTCTCACTCAAGCCTGTGGAAGGGAGTAGCTCCCCCCAGCCCTCCTCAGTCTCATCCTTTCTGTATTTAATACATCCCAAGTTAAATTTCTGATATCCCACACTTGACCAGAGTTAAAAGGATTGTAATTCCTCCATACTCTGGGTTCAGACTTTTTTCCGATTTTTCAGCAGCCCTCCTATCTAGACTGCCCATCATAGTCCAAGGAGATTGCAGGATGCAAATTAAGAACAATTGTATATATGGAAAACAAGATATATTTTAGTTATTAGTCAGCAAAATAAGCCTTAATATATTGCTTATTCCCTTCAGGAATTCTTTGATACCATTCCACTTTTTAATCCAAAGACCTTCAGCAACAACTATTGTTGAAGTCTGTCTTTGGGAGAAGGAACTAGGTTTGGCATTTTGACTCCGGTTTCTGAAAATAACCTGAGCAATCAAGAGACCTTTGTTTTCCAAAACAGCCAAGCAAGTAGGTGTACACAGGCCCCACACCTGGCAAACTAACTTATGGAAGGCAGCGAGCCAAATGCAGTCTGCATTCTCATTGATTGGATGGACCTTAACTATGCATGAAGGCCCCGGTAGATCCTATTCATTGAGGTGCCTATTCATTGAGGTCCCAATGGCTAGGAAACCTGGATTCTTGGATTGCCGTCTTTGGGGCTTCCTGGATTGGTGAGAACATCCATGCACAGGAGAGGGAGCAATACGTCCCTGGGGACAGTGGAGGCCTTGTGGCAGAAACTCTGCCAGACTTTGCTGAGTGCATCTCTATGCTTGTCTCCTTCCTGATTTTAATAAATGGATAACTGTAAGTGTACGTAATAGTTTCCATGAGTTCTGTGAGTCTTTCTAGTGAGTTATCGAACCCATCGGGGACGGTGAGAACCAGCAGAGAGACTGCCATTTACCCATTTGGCAGGAGCTAGAAGGACAGAGTCTTAACTTGTGGGGACCCAACTCTGAGTGGTTGGGGTCAGAGAGAGAAAGAGCCATGTGGGTGGCAGCTGTCAGAATGATGAAGTGGGAAAGGGATGAGATGAGTTAATTTCACATTTTGGAAATTAGCTTTATGTTGGCTGTTATTCATATACTGTCATCCAGTAAGTTCTATCTTTTATTCCAAGAGAAAGAAAATTATTTCTTGGATGGCCCCAAGTGCACACCCTTTTGGTCTTAGCTATCTCTGCAGCCTCCTTTCTCACTGCATTGGGACAGAATCTATACTTCTGCCTTATTCTTTAAGTGTATTTTTTGTGTGTGTTTTCCCATCTTTCTTACATTGGGAAGACTTGGGTTTCCTCTTTGGTCATAGGCTTCCCTAGCCTCTCCCTTCTCCACTATTGCTTCTAGCTCTTTTAGTCATCCTTTTCTTCATCCTCTGTGTCTGCCCATAGTTCTCTTTCATGCTGTTCCTGCCCAGAAGGTCTTGAGACTGGCTGGATTTCCTTCCTCCCAAAGAATGCCAGTCTGTACAACTACGTGGTGGCGTTTTTTTTAGCATCATGATCTGGTCTTAGATAGCTCAGTGGTCTACTGTTGCTACATTTAAATGTTCAAAGCCCTCTATATACACTTTAGTGCATATGCCCTAAGAAAGGAATACCTTTTGAAAGAGGAGATTGTTTTATTTGCCCCACATCTTAGTACAGTGTCTAACACGTGGTCAGTGCTTAACCTGCTGTGCTTAACCTGCTGAAGAGGCGAATGAATTTTTAGTTTTACTTCCAAGGTGTACATGTCAAAAAAGTGGTGTTAAGTTAGTCCTTTTGCCTTGTCTACCACTTAGTTTTATTTTATCACTCAGTGTTGTCCAAGTTACCTTTTACTAATAATTTGAAAGTGTCTATTATGTATTAGGAGCAGCCCTGGTGGCACAATGGCTAATGCTTGACTGCTGACCAAAAGGTCGGTAGTTCCAACCCACCAGCAGCTCCACGGGAGAAAAGACCTGCCAGTCTGCTCCTGTGAAGATTTACAGCCTTGGAAACCCTGTGGAACAGCTCTGTTCTGTCATATAGGGTAGCTGTGAGTCGGAATCGACTCGACAGCACACAACAACAGTATTATGTATTAGTTGTTATTTTTAGTTTTAACCTTATAGAAATTAAGTTTTATCTGTTTTATAACAAAACTCATTGTTAAAATATAAAGAATAAGCTCAACTATATGAGGTTGGAAACCCTGCAGTAATTTAGTTGTAAGCTTTGAAATGTACTTCATTATTTTTGAGGCCCGTCACTGACTAGTTGTTCCAGTTGGTCAACAAGAGATTGTTTGCTGGTGGCTTCCACTGAGCCTGCCGATGCTTTATTACCCAGATTGGCAGCTACAGTTTATATTTCCTCTAACAAGTTCCTGATGTTTCATAAAAATGAAGTGTTTCTGAAAATTAAAAATTTAATCAACTGAAATGAGTGAGTGTAAATTGCATGTTTTCAGTTCAGTAAAAAGATAATTTTTTACAAATGAGTAGTCCCAGGACGGTGACAGTAGGGGAGAACATACACATTCTGCTGGTACCACGGCTTCCCAACCTGCATGCACAGGGTATACAGCACATGTTCCCGGAGCATTGCTCTTGTTTGGATGAAGGTGATTTATGTTTGTGTTAAAAATGAAGGTGTAGCATCCGGGCGAATTGGGAGTTCAGGTACATTATTTTCAGGTAAAAATGGAGATTTTAGAAAAATGGTTTGTTTGCACCTCAGTGCTACAGTATATATTTACCTTTTCTATTACTTAACTGATTTCATTTTATAAGCAAAGAAAGAAGCTCAAGAAGGCTAACAGAGTCAGAATGAGAAAAGGCCTCTCGTCACTAACCTTTTTACCGGTGTTTCCCAGACTTTTCATTCCCAAGTGATCTGCCTGTCACTTAACCTAAGCCCTGTCATAGGACCCCCAAGGTTTGAAAATGCATCTGTTAATAAACTATTTTACTATATTTTGATTAATCAAAGTCAAAGGAACTGCAGGTTAGAGTTTCTGATCAAAATTGGCTAATAGTAGCCAAACTGAATTGATAAAACTTTGACAAAGAAGTCTTTTTGGAGGGAAATGGGCACTTTACAAAATGCCTTAGGAAATAAGGAAAATGGCTTGCCCATCAGCATCATTACCATCTCGGGGCTTTGGGGCAGGAGGAGCCCTGGGAGCATTGAGGCCCCTGCACCTCTCCCTGTTCTTTAGCCTGCTGTCTCGAAATTTAATACCTGTGGTTATTGGATGACTATGAAGACCATCCTGTGTTTCAGAGTGAGCATAGTGAATTGATGCCTTTCTTTCGCTTTTTGCACGTAGATTGAATATGAAAGGAAGAAGAAAGAAGACGGAAAGCGAGCTCGAGCTGATAAACAACATGTTTTAGATATGCTGTTTTCAGCTTTTGAGAAGCATCAATATTATAATCTTAAGGACTTGGTGGACATCACAAAACAGCCTGTGGTATGTATACGTTCAAACTGATCCTTTAAGTATGTCCTACTTTACTGAAGAGACGTGAGGAAGTTAACATTCACCCATGCTAATGTCAGATTGCATCTCAACACTCAGAAAAGGATGCCTTAATGCAGCCTGTTTTTTTTATAACATCAGCTTTATTTTAGATTTCAAACAAATTTAATATCAGCTCTTCCATATGAAGAAAAGGTAGAGCTGTCCTCCTTGATTTATCCTGGACATTAAGCCTGTAGTCTCTGTTTATATCATTTCTAGTTATTTTAAGTTATATGGCTCTGTCATGGTGAGAAAATTATCTCCATTTTTGTGGGCTGTTCTCTGGATTTTTTTTTTTTTTTTAAATCAGAATCTACCCGGCACTAGTTGCTTTTAGATAGAGCTATACTGCCCTTTCTAGTTATGCTTGTTGAGATTTGTGGTTGGATTGACCTGTTCTTCATTTTTAAGGTATATTTAATAAGTTAATATTTTAGAAAGTTTATCTTTGTTGCATAAATAGTCTTTTTTTTTTTAATCTGTTGCCCAGACTTTTCTGCCTGTTTGGTAATACTTTCTATTTTCTAATCCATTTAAAAAGCCTATAACGAGTAAGGGATCCAATCCTTTCTCCAACCTCAGAGTCCCATTTCTTTCCATTTAACTTTCTCACACCTAATGTTATCAAAGTGTCAGATTTGGTTATAACTGCATTTACTTATAGGCTAAAAAAATGAAATGGTAACCTTTTTATTTTTATTTTCTGTTCTTTTTTTTTTTTTAATTTTTTTATGGTTTTTTCCACTTCGCCAATATATTCAAGAATGTTAATTCTAGCTGTTCCACTTATTCTGAATACAAAGCAAGATAACCAGTTTTTAAAACCATCTTATCATAACCAAATAACCTGTTTACTGAAAGGTTCAGCATATTTTTTCTGATGTATACAAAGCTTTAGCAAATGATTTATGAAACTTCAGTCTTAATTCTGCAGAGATTTCTTTATTGTTGCACATCAACCTTCCACCGTTTTCATTAAGAAATTAAATTTCAAAAGATATAAATACTTTTTTTAATAAGGAAGGGGAAAGTGCTCATGCTGCAGTATTAGCAATTCATCTTAATGCAGCCTGTTTTTTTATAACAGCAGCTTCATTTTAGATTTCAAACAAATTTAATATCAGCATCAAAGCCTTACACACGGCATTCCAAGCTAGATAAAAAATTTGAAATAGAATAATTCATTAGCTAAGCTGTGTTTCTTCTGGTTTTAATGAAGTTTTTCTTCATATACATACACAACACACACACACATACGTATACACATTAGTCCAGAAACTCTGAAAGCAGGCAAGATAGTCTCATGGAATAACAAATGCAAAAGAAATTAGACATAAGACAATAAGCACTTCAAGAGGGACATGCAGATGGTGCTAGAGAAAACAATGTATTTTCCTTAAACGGGATCACGTTGTTTTTGTAGTTTATTCATTTTGCATCAAAGAAAAGGGATTACTAGTATTTCTCTCAATTTTCATTCTTCAGATAATTTGTATGTGATGGTACCCAGTGAATCTCTTGTAATAGAGCTTCTTAACTCAGTAGATGGGCTTTAGGGGATGCATTAGCCTCCTGAATATGTGTAAAAATATATGGGTTTTTCTGGGGAGCAGGTCCATAGCTTTCATGAGATTCTCATAACGGGCCTGGGGCCTCAAAAGAGCTTAACAGCCACTGATCTGGAAACTAAATTAGCTTACAGTATTTTAGTTTTATTATTTCTGGAGACTAAATTGCTTATAAAGCAGACAATTCTTAAAGGCAGGATTGTTATTATTTTATCTCTAAATGTTTATCCACACAGTAGAAACTCAGCAAATATTTGCTAAATTAGATTGCAAAAGGGGAAATGGTTGATTCTCAGTATCCAAGCACTGCCATACTTTCCTGGGATGGCTTTTTGACAGGCTGTGTATGGGGCAAAGAACCAGATTCAGGAAGAGTGTGGAATGCCTGCACCTGGCTGGAAGTAGGCCACAGCTAGAGTTACCCTCATCTAGTGGAGAGGGCAGGAGGGCAAGAAGTGTTCAGCATGGATTCCAGTCCTGCATTTGACCAGAGTGGGACCTGGGCAAATCATTTCTTCTCTCTCAGTATCCATTTCTAAAATTTTGAGAGTTGGGCAAGATAATCTTTGTGATCTCTTCCAGCTCTAAATCTATGATTCTCTCCCTTTCGTATTTCATCTCCTCCTTTCTACGTCTCTCTCATATTTAAACTGGGTTGGCAAATCCCATTGACCAAGAAAGTAGCTAGAGCTCAGCTCCTCTCTGTTTGTCTCCTTTAAAATGTTCACAGAATATCAGAGACTGTACTAATGGCCATCAGCCACCCTTACTAATTTCATTTTAGTATGAGCAATACCTGAGAGATTGAAGGAGTCCAGTCTAGCATGAAGATCAGAGATACAGGAAAGTAGGCTTCCTCTTATAATGGAACAAACATAGAATTTGGAATAATGGGACCTCAGTTCAAATCCCAGCCCTGCCATTTAACCCAACAGTCCTGTACAAGGTACTTGAATACACTGTAGTTAATATTTAATATGTTGCTGTTGTGTGCTGTCAAGCTACTTCCGACTCATAGCAACTCTATAAAACAGAATAAAACTGCCTCATAGGGTTTCCAAGGCTGTAATCTTTATGGGAGCAGATCACCAGGTCTTTTCTCCTGTGGAGCCAGTGGTGGATTCGAACCACTCAATCTTTTGAATAGCAGCTGAGCACTTAATCATGGCACTACCAGGGTTCCTCCTTTAATGTAGTGTTTACATATTTACTATTTAATTTACTGTTAAGTGGCATTTTTATATTAAAAATATGGCATTTTTAATATAAAATTTACCAATATGTCCAGATTATTATATACTGCATAACTATGTTTAAAATAATGCCTACTTTATAGAAAAGTTGAACTGGCAAAAGTAGTGTGATAGATAAATATTTACAACAACAACAACAAAAAGAAAGAGTAGCTGCTGAGGCCAATTATGTGCAACCAAAAACCTCACGGGATTTGGTTTCTTGGTTTCGAGATTTAGGGTCATGGTTTCATGGGACATCCCAGTTATGTGGCCAAATAACATGTTTAGTGCCTCGGTTTTACCTCTTAGTTCAGTGCGTAGTGCCTGGGGTTTTAAATGCTTGTAAGCAGCCATCCAAGGCACAATAGTTGGTCTCTGTTCACCTGGAACAGCAGAGGAAGGAGAGTCAGGAATAGGAGGAGGAAATAGAACGTGTGGCTCGTTGCCTCTATGAACAACTGCCTCCTTTGCTGGGAGACCAGAAAAACTGGATGGTGCCCAGCTACCATTACTGAACATTTTGATCAGAGATTTCATAGAAGAATCCTGATCAAAAGGGGAAAAATGCAAAACAGAATTTCAAATTCTCATGGACTCCAGACTTCCTAGAGCCATGAAGGTTGGATGCACTCCTGAAAATATTGCCCTGAGAAAATCTTTAAACGTTAAACCAGAAATATCTCCTGAAATCTTAAAACCAAACGATAGTTTAGCTTAACTAGTTAAAAAAAAAAAAAAAAAAGGTCTGCCTTGAGCATTATGCTCTTTTAAGAACCTTCTATATATGATCAAATTGACAACAGCACCTTGAAAGATAGGAACCTTAGGGGGCAGGGAATTTTATGTTAAGGGGGGAGGAGCAGCTCAGAAAAGGAGGGTGAGAATGGCTGCACAACTCAAAGAATGTAATCAGTGTCACTAAATGGTACATGTAGAAACTGTTGAATTGGTGTATGTTTTGTTATGTGTATTCTCAACAACAACATAATAAAAAAAACTTAACTTACAGGATCCTTGCAATGACTAAATTAGTATTTGTGAAAGCTGTTTTATCAATTGCAAAGTATTTTACTAGTATTTATTAGTAGCGTTACTATTAAACAAATTATTGAGCCTTATGTAAAAGGGAAGAAAAGAAATCTCACTCCTGTCAGTCGATTCTGTGGCATTCTCATACGGTAGTCTTTCATTTTCTGACGGCTCCCAGTGCCACTTTTGATAAGTTTCTAACCATGGAACTTTAGAGCAGCACTACTGTATTCTTTAGTTACCATCTGCTTTCTGACCTTTATAATGTCATTTTTGACATTTTCTGAGTGAATCTGAAGTATTCTCTTGTTTTTCCATTTCCTTCCTTTCTATATTAATTCTTCTTCCTGAAGACCTTCACTTCTGCAAGCCATATTATTGATTAGAGAAACTGTCCTTGGGAACAGTCTCTTTCTGTCATTCACCCAAATGTGACTTGCCTAAGAAATCAGAAGAGGTAAAGTCACACATGGTAATCATTTAAAAGGGCATTTTTATGTGGTTCAACTTTGGCTTTTTTTCTTCCTCTAAAATGAAATATCAGAAGAAGTCTGTTATTTCTCCCTTGGCACTCTTTGATCTTTTAACCTCGAATGTGTTATGTCTAGTCTTCATACTTTATTATGTAAAACAGAAGCATATACAGCATTGCCGTAGAAAATACAAACCATTAGAAACTTTACCTGATTGCTCCCTTTGAGACACCTAACTGCCAAGACCACTTTGAGTCCTCGCTTTAATAAGGCTGTTTTTCTCTGGCACAGCACCCCTTTACCACGGTCATTTAAGCGTACGTTTCTGTTAAGAGTATCATTGAAAAGCAGCTCTGATTGTAACTGAACCTCTTGGTTTCCTTGTGCCCTATTCACCCAAGTGTAGGTCAAGATTGGGAAAATCATTGGTGATCTCTGCTAAATCAGTAGTCCCTAATCATGTCAATCCAGTGGACCAGTTTTTTAATTGAGAGCATGCTGTTGAGCAATCTGTATGTTTTTATTAAAGTAGATTTAAATCAACAGAAGAAACGGGGCAAAGATATGCAAGACCTAGATTTGGGAGCAGTTTTGGAGTCCAGCTGTACGTAATGCCCAACAGGCAGTTGCTTATTTGCACCAAGTAGGCTTTTAATCAACAAAACTGTTACACTGGTTTTGGTATCAGCAATAAGGTGATGTTAACCTAATCCTCAGAGTTTTTCACACAGGCCTAAGTAAGTGCTTGAGAAAAGTAATTTAAGCAAAATTTGGAATCAGTAAGATACAAGAAGATTTACTTTTGAAAGGATAAAATGGCTCAAGAATTTGAAAGGCTGGGTATTTCTTCTGTTGAACAGCAAAGTGTATTTATAGGTATATGCTATAGGTCTGTTAGTTGGGTGGGACTCTTTCAGTCTCAAGGACTCAGTTGAAACAAAACTGTAATTTATCAGCTCCTGTAGCTGGGAAATTCAGGAATCGCCTGGCATTACACGTGGCTGGGCCCAGTTACTAAAGCCATTTCATCAGAAGTGCACCTCCCCATCTCTCCCCATCTCCCCATCTCTCTTGTGTATTGTCCTTATTTCTAGGCAGCTTCTTGCCATATGGTGGCCAAATTGATCTCCTGAAGCAGTTCGAGGCCAGCAACTCCTAAGGAAAATAGAGCATATCTGTCCTGATAATTCCAATAAAAACCTCAAGGAAGACTTTAATTGACTGGCGCGGGTCGTGTGCCCATTTTGAACCAAAGTGATGGAGTAAGCTGGCCAGCCGGGGTCCACTGCCCCTCTCACCCTGTGGCAGGGCAGGCGGGGCTCTGAGTGAGTAAATGCAGGCAGTGCAGAGTCTGTTTAGAAGGTCCCTTAACAACCCCCTGCCCCTTTTGTAACACTTAACATACATATGCTGGATGTTTGTTTAGTATCTGAATTGGCAACTAGACCTGATGCCCAGTATGGTAACATATGGCTGTCTAAATTTAAAGTGAAGTTAATTAAAAATTCAGTTCCTCAGACGCACTAGCCACATTCAAACGTTCATAGCCATATGTGGCTAGTGGCAACCATATTAGAGCAGATACAGAATATACGTGGTACAGAAAGTTCTGTTGGACAGTGCTGGTCCTGACGAAATCTCTCTGAGAGCACAAACTTATTTTGTTCCTCACTGTTTCTGACTGTTATAGTATCTGGCACATAATAAGCGCTTAATATTTACTGGACGAATGAATAAATTGTGAAACAAAGCTAGGGTCAGCTACGAGTTTGAAATGGCTTTTTGTGTTTGTATCTAGCACAAAAATTAAAACACATTTTGTGCAGAGAAATTCTAATTCAGTTATTATTTAAGATAGTATATGGAAGTGTAGTACAACCCCAAATGAACACTTTTCTCCCTTTCGTGTCTTTCTGTTGTACCAAAAACCAACCAACCAACCACTGCCATCGAGTCAATTCCGACTCATAGCTATCCTATAGAACAGAGTAGAACTGCCCCATAGGGTTTCCAAGGAGTGCTTGGTGGATTCAAACTGTCGACTTTTCAGGGTTTCCTTCTATTGTGCAGACATGTCTTAATATCTTCCGTCTTTTAAAAGAAAAAGTCTTGAACTTCACATCTCTCTGCAGCTACTGTTCCTTTTCTCTGCTTTTCTTAGAGTTGCCTGTTCCCTTCCTCACTCCCATTTCTAATGAGGTCCTTCCACCGAAACTCCTCATCAGAGTCATTGACAGATCACTCTCTTCTTAAAATACTGTAATCACTTGGCGTGAATAAAGTTACCACTTCTCTAGCTTTCTCCTACTGACTGGCTCTTCTACCTGACTCCTGGTTAACGTGTCAGACGGTCTGTCCCAAGACCTCTTCTCTCTCAGCCAGTCCCCTCGCCTTGAATATCATCGGTGTGCTGGTGGCTTTAGCACGATCTTCCCCCTTAAGCTCCAGGCTCCTGCATCCCAAAGCCTTATCTTCTCCACTCAGAAGCCTAGTAGAATGGCAGCACTGTTTGGAGCTTCTGTAAAAAGGAGAAAATCACCGAACCTGTCCCATAAGATTGTTTGGGTTAACTGAGAAAGTGAACGTGATGCCCTTGGCACAGTGCCTGCTGCAGAATTAGCCCCTGATGAGCATGTTAACCGGTTTTATTATTTCAAGTTTAGTATGTTAGAATACAGTGCTTGATTTCTACCTCCTCACCAAAGCCTCCCCCAGTCTCCCCCATTTCAGTAACATCACCATTCCCCAAATTACTCAGCCAGAAACCTGTTTTCCTGTTCATTCTTCATGATACAAATTATAACGTATATATCTCTGAGTCAGCATCTTAAAAATAGAAGGAATCTTAGAGATTATCTAGTCCAATTTTCTAATTTATAGACCTGGAGAGGGCAGTTGGCCGGCGGGTTTAGTTCTCCTTACTTCAATCTAGGAATATCGTCTACTACATTAGCCAGTTGCTGTCGAGTGACTCCGACTCATGGTGACCCCATGTGTGTCAGGGTAGAACTGTGCTCCACAGGGTTTTCAATGACTGGTTTTTCAGAAATAGGTCACCAGGCCTTTCTTCCAAGGCATCCTTCAGTTAGCAGCCAAGTGCTTTACCATTTGGCACCATTTGTACCACCCAGGGACTCCCTACCACGTTGCCTCCTGTATATTCCGACAGGAGTGTCTGTATATGGATGCACAAGGAAGATACTTCTGGCAAAGGGAACCCCTTTTAATGGGGAAAAAAAAAATAGCCAATTTCTCTCCCAGGCAGGCTGCTTTCTAATTTCTGTATCATTAAGAATCAACGTCATTAATCTAAGCCAGGTATGTAGAAAATTGAATTTAAACTGTATCGTAACTCATTTAGTTCCTTATCCAAAAGTAAATATATTTTTTTAAATGTTTGAAGCTCACTTCACATTTACTACTTAGTAAGTGCTGCTTTATAATGTTTTGTTCTGACATATACTTTCCCTTTCTTAGTTGATTTTTTTCTCTTCCCTTCTCCCTTTTCTCTTTTTAATCTGTATCATCTTTCTGTTTACATATTCCTTCTCAGTTCTCTCTCCACCTTCTCCTGTAATGGAAATTTTCATTTTTAAGTGATACTGTTAAATTAAGCAGAGAACCAGCTTCCTGAGAGAGCATATTAATTAGTGATAGCCCTTTTGAGCCTTCTGTTTTAGAAAATAACTGTTTGCTAACTTAAGAAGTAAAGCCTTAATTAGAAGTTTTAGAATATAAAATGTTATACTAAAATAAATTACTAACTATGTTGAATATAAGTGGGTGAAATTTAAACACATGAAACTTTAATGCTTCAGAAATAGAAGTTTCTGATAACTAATACATTTGTTGTTGTTAGCTGCTGTCGAATCAATTCTGACTTACGGTGACCCCATGTGCACAGAGCAGAGCTGTTCCATAGGGGTTCTGTTTGTTTGTTTTTAATAATGTTATTTTGTGTTTTTGGTGATGGTTTGCATAAGCAGTTTAGGTTCTCATTCAACAATTTCTACGCAAATTGTTCAGTGACATTGGTTACATTCTTCACTTTACCCGTGATGATTTGGTAATAAACAGTGCTCACTATGCACGAGCGTTCTCATTATTTTCATTCTATTTGTTCCATTTCCATTAATCTAGTTTCCCTGCCCCCCTTACCTTCTCATCTTTGTTTTAAAGCAGTTGTTCACCGTTTGGTCACACCTGGATGATTTTTTAAAGGAACACAGTACTCATGGGTGATATTCTTTGTGTGCCAGTCTGTTATTTAGCTAAAAGTTTAAACTCAGGGATGAATATTGGTTCAAGGTTTAAAGAGTATCTCTGAGCAGTAGTCTCCGGGAGTC
Source organism: Loxodonta africana (assembly GCF_030014295.1). Taxonomy (NCBI): domain Eukaryota; kingdom Metazoa; phylum Chordata; class Mammalia; order Proboscidea; family Elephantidae; genus Loxodonta; species Loxodonta africana. The sequence continues at coordinate 64,730,005 of NC_087358.1, forward strand.
CTCCAGTATCAACCAGTTCAACCGGATTTTTTAAGAATTTGAGTTCTGTTCTGTGTTTTTCTCCCCTTCTGTCAGGGTCTGTCTGTTGCAGCCCTGATCAGAACGATCAGTAGTGATGACTGGGCACCATCTAGTTCTTCTGGTCTCGGGGTAGATGAGCCATGGTTCATGCAGACTGTTAGTCCTGTTGACTAGTTTCTTCCTTGAGTCTTTGCTTCCCTTCTTTCTCTTTTGCTCCAGATGAATGAAGACTAATAGTTGTATCTTAGATGGTTACTTGCAAGCTTTTAAGACCCCAGATATTACTCACCAAACTAGGATGGAGAACATAAACTTTATGAACTATATTATGCTAGTTGACTGAATTATTCCACGAGACTATGATCCTAAGCCTTCAAACCAAGAAAACCAATTTGATGAGGTGTTTTGTTGTCTAAGAAGTATCCATAATTCTGCCCCCTATGTGCTTTATTGTAAATATGAATATATATATATATGCATACACACACATATATATACCCATACATACATATGCCTGCATACATACATCTACTACTAAGTTTATTGTGGGATAACCATTTTCCCTTTTAACTGATATGATTTGTTCCAACCTTTTTTTTTTTTTTCTGAATGAGGTAAAATTTGGGATGACCTTAGTAATATAACCAATTGAGTCATGATTTTAAATAAGGTACTATGTATGTAAAAGCAGTATCTGAGACAGGCACCCAGTAAACAGAATTGGACATTTATTTGTATACAAAATTTACACAAAATTTGAAATAAGCAGTAGATCACAAAGTTTATATTTAGTCTGAAAAAAATGCCATTACCAATAAAATTTCCTTCCTTATCCTCATGTCTTTGATTTTCAAGAAGGAAAGGTAAGTTTTTAGGCTTGTTAACTGCCTTCTACTGATTTCTTTATTTAGTCCTTGAACAAGCTAGAAGGACTTGTTTTTAGACTTGCCATCCCTAAGGAAATTGTCTCAAGAAGAAAACCATTTTCTTTGCACTGATCTCTACAGTAGAGAAAACGTTGCCTTGCAGTTGGCAATAAGTGTCCAAAGCCTCCCACCTCTCTGTGTCAGCAGGCGAATTGGGCAAGCCTGTTGGAAGAGGACCTGCTAGTGCCATCGATGGCCTTCTCCAGTCCTGTAGTGCAGCATGATCAAGCCACTCCTTTATAGAATGTTCCAAGACAGCTATTTCAATTCCATTTTCCAGTACATGTGGACTGATATGCAGGGCCAGCCACTGTTTATTGGAAGAGTTACCTTACCCATGATGATTTGGTAATAAACTAATTTGTTGTTACGAGCTGGAAAGGTCTCTTGTTGACTCAAAGTTAATGAAATAAAATCTTATTTTTTCTTTTCCAATTTAAAATTTTTCTTTTCTGTACCTTTTTGGAAACCCTGGTGGCGTAGTGGTTAAGTGCTACGGCTGCTAACCAAAGAGTCGGCAGTTCATATCCTCCAGTCGCTCCTTGGAAACTCTGTGGGGCAGTTCTACTCTGTCCTATAGGGTTGCTATGAGTCGAAATCGACTCGACAGCACTGGGTTTGGGTTTTTGGTTTTGGTACTTTTTTTAAAGTGTACAATTCAGTGGATTTTAGTCTGTTCACAGAGTTGTACAGCCATCACCACAATTTTAGAAAACTTTCATCACTCCAGAATGAAACCATATTCATTAATAGTCACTTCCTATTTCCACTGCCTTTGCCCTGTCCCAGACAACCACAAATCTACTTTCTGTCTCTATAGATTTGTCTAGTCTAGACATTTTACATAAGTGGAATTATATAATAGGTAATCTTTGGTGTCTGACTTCTTTCACTTAAGCATAAGATTTTTGAGCTTCATCAGTATTGTAGCATGTATGAGTAGTTCATTCCTTTTTATTGCCAAATGATATTCTGTTGTATGGCTATACCCAATTTTATTTATCTAGGCATTTGAGTTGTTTCCACTTTTTAGCTTTTATGAATAAATTTGCTGTGAACATTCAAGTTCAAGTTTTTGTGTAAACCTATGTTTTCATTTCACATCAGAGTAAAATTGATGAGTCATATGGTAACTCTAGGTCCCCGGGTGGTGCAAACAGTTTGTGCTCAATTACCAACTAAAAGGTTAGGATTTTGAATCCACCCAGTGGTGCTGTGGAAGAAAGACCTGGTGATCTACTTCCATAAGATTACAGCCATTGAAAACCTGATGGATATAACAATTGGTCTCTATTTGCCTGGAGAAGCAGAGAAAGAAGAGTTAGGAATTGGAGGAGGAATTGGAATGTGTATCTGATTGCCTCCATGAACAACTGCCTCCTTTGCCATAAGACCAGGAGAACTTGATGAGCCCGGCTACCATTACGGAATGTTTTGATCAAAGACTATATAGAAGAACCTTGATGGGGCGGCGGAGGGGGGGAGATGTGGAACAGAATTTAAGATTCTCATAGAATCCAGACTTCCTGGGGCCGTTGATCTGGATGAACCCCCAAAACTATTGCCTAAGTAAGTCTTTAAACTGAAACTATCTCCTGAAGTCATTTTTAAACCAAACAATAACCAATAAAATAAAACAAACCTGTTGTTGCTGAGTCGATTGCGATTCATAGCAGCCCTATAGGACAGAGTAGAACTGCCCCATAGAATTTCCAAGGAGCACCTGGTGGATTCGAACTGCTGTGCTAACCTTTTGGTTAGCGGCGTTCGCACTTACCCACTACACCACCAGGGTTTCTAGGTAATAATAATAATAAATAGTTTAGCTTAATTAGTGTCTTCGTTATCTAGTGCTGCTATAACAGAAATACCACAAGTGGATGGCTTTAACAAAGAGAAGTTTATTCTCTCACAGTCTGAGAGGTTAGAAAGTCCGAATTCAGGGTACCAGCTCCAGGGGAAGGCTTTTTCTGTCTGTCAGTTCTGAGGGAAGGTCATTGTCATCAATCTTCCCCTGGTCTAGGAAGTGCAGAAACCAAAGGACACACTCTGTTCCCAGTGCTGCTTTCTTGATGGTACGAGGTCCCGCTCTCTCTCTGCTTTCTTCTCTCATATTTCAAGAGATTGACTTAAAGTACAACCTAATCTAATAGATTGAGTCCTGCCTTATTAACATAACTGCCTCTAATCTTGCCTCATTAACATCACAGAGGTGGGATTTACAACACATAGGAAAACCATATCAGATAACAAAATGGTAGACAATCACACAATCCTGGAAATCGTGGCCTAGCCAAGTTGACACACATTTTGGGGGGACACAATTCAATCCCTAACAATTAGTAAAGAATATTTGCCTTTAGTATTGTTCTCTTTTAAAGAGCTATCTGTATGGGCTCAAATTGACAACAGCAACTGGAAAGGTTAGACAAGAAGCTTAGGACAGTGAGTTTATTTTAATGGTAATGAAATAATTTGGAAAAAAATATTGAGAAAGGTGGCACAGCTTGAAGAATGTAACCAGTGACACTATATTGTACATGTGAAAATTGTTAAATTGGTGCATGTTTTGTTGTATATATTTTCACACACACACACACATACATATTCAACCTTAAAAAGAAAGAAAGAAAAACCTATGGAGTGCAGTTCACTGAAATACATGGGGCCACCACGAATCAGAATCAAGTCGGTGGCAGTAGGTATAGTAGCTCTGTGTTTAACCTTTGGATGAACTGCCAAACTATCACCAGTTCTTTTTCAACCCTTGGACAGCAAAAACTTTTATCTCCTCTGGCCTAAAATAAAACTTTACCCTCTTCCCAAATATTTTAAGGGTGAATAATGCTTCTTCATTGGAAATGCTAGCTAATTTACTGAAAATTCTCTATTGGTAAAATAAACCTCTACAGAGCCTCCTAGCTTGCCATTTAATTTCCAACAATATTTTCAAGTAGACTAGTAATAACTGTGGCAATTGATATTTTCTGATTTTTTTTTGTAAATTTGAAACTATACTTAAGATCAAATGAACTTGTAAATAGTTGCCATGGTTCTAAATGCAAGAATTCATGTGTAAATTTCAAAAAGAATTTTACTGTTTTCATCTTTGTCTATTAACCAAAAACCCAGTGCCGTTACTAAGTGTTCCAAAATTAACTGTATTTTTTTCCCATTATATCCCAGCCTTAGAATACCTCAAAATATTCCAAAGTTTAATTGTGTCCAGTATACAAATAAATTATTATAGTTTAGAAGGCATGTCTTAAAAAAATAAAAGTTTTGCCCCAAAGGAAGTACAGTTTGATTATCTGAAAAATTCAAACCTGTGAAGCACTTGCCAGTGCCAGACAATTGAAGTGTTAGTGAAGTGAAATAACTTACCAGCCCCCAGATTATTAATGTAATAATAAAGTGCTCTTTCAGAATTTAGATCAAGTGATATTGTAGGGCTTGGGGTAGGCGGGGTGTGCTTTTACCATTTCATTAGCCACCTGTCTGCTTCTTGGCATTTTGTGAAGGGAGGACTGGAGGAATGCAGCCAGTGGGGCCCTGAGAATACAACAGGGGTGGGGTCTAGTGGGGAAGAGGAGATATAACTAGAAGAAAAGAGAAAGAAAATCCCGAGATGGCCCCTGTTCCAGAGAAGTCCCCAGCATCACCTTCTCTCTCTTGTTCGCAGGCTTCTCCATCTAAGGAACAAAAACATTTGTTGGCCTTTGTTCACAGCTTATGCCTAATATGTAGCTCGTTTATTTTTTAATGAAAATGTTGTGCCATTGAGCCTCTAAACATAGTTCTACTGACCTTGCTTTATTGGCCTTGCTTAAAGGAGTCACAGTTGGTCACACAAAAATCACATAAAGATGAAGCGATACTTTGAAATTATCACAGACCCAGTAATGCTGTTCTTGCCCTTGGATCACTTCTATAAAAAGCGTGTAGTACATTTCCCTTTTGTGATTCGCGTTGGTAAATTAGTGCTATCTTTTTTTTTTTTTTGGTATAGATCTGCATATTGCATATTCAGTCTAAATTTTCTGGGAAGATTTTTTTACTAGAAGCCTAAAAAAGGGTCATATTAGCTTACCTAAGACGGCAGTGGGTTTTTCTTTTTTTTTAAGGCATTAATGGAACCCTGGTGGTGCAGTGATTAAGAGCTCAGCTGCTAACCAAAAGGTCGGCAGTTCAAATCCACCAGCCACTCCTTGGAAACCCTACTGTGTCCTATAGGGTTGCCATGAGTTGAAACTAACAGTAACACTAATACAACTAATATAACAACAGCTAATATAACCACAACTAATATAACAACTAACAACAACCACCTAACACCAACAACAAAGCATTAGTACTTGGTGATCAGCTCTCTATCAAAGGTATGTTTTTGATCAGCTAGGAATTCAGATGTGGTTGATTGCATATGCAGTCCTTATCACTGAAATGCCTCTGATGCCTTGCAGGTAAGTCTTGCATTTGGTTGGCAGAGCAGTAGAGGAAAAGAGAACTATGAGAAATGGCAGGGAGGAGAAGGGAGAGAAGGAAGAGGAAAAGAAAGACTAAAATAGTAGGCTACTGTGGTTTGTGACTCTATGTAGGTTTGTCTCAGTCTTTATAGAAAACTAGGAAGTTAATTTATGGATTTTTGTTTTTTGGGCTACCACAACTTTTTCTTGACCCACAGATAAAAAACAACATCCTAAGCACTTGACCCATTTGTTCCAGTATGTTTTTTGCCTTTTCCTCCCAAGGAAGCTATGATGTTCTGTCCATTTTTTCTTTGCATTTAGACTTGCTCTAAATACTCTCCCACACATCCCTTTGGTGAAGACTTGCTGAACCCAAGCCAGTTTATGATTTCAGATCTTGTGCTGCACATGGTCTGCAGTGAGAAATCCTCCAATCCTGTGTGACATAAAGGTGACCTATGCAATCAGGTCTAGAGTTCTTTGTTAAAAATACACGTGGTCAGCCAAAAAAATTTAATTGGAAAGCCACTCAATGTTTACACTAAAAAGAGAACTAGTTTCCCTTGCTCTCTATACAGAATTGGTGTTGAGGTCAAATGATCAAATATACATTCTCAAAGAACCTAACATCTTGACTCAGGCTGGATTAGGCATCCCTTCTCCATTCTCCCGAAATACCCTGTGCATATCCCTTTCTTTCTTTGCTTCTACTTTATTTTATAATTGCTTTTTTCTCTCCCCTCCACACCCTAATCTTAAACTATGAATTCTGAGGATGAAGACTGACTTTAATCTTTTGACCTACTGTGCCTGGCACCCAGTAGGTGCTACAATAAATATTCAAGTGAGTGCATTAATTTTAAAAAGGAAAACAAGATTAGCAATTAATCTTCAATCTTGTTAGAACCTAAGAAATCTACCCCTCAGTTGGCTTTGTCTCCAGCAGCATTTTAGTAATAGTCATTCATAGTGAGGTACTGCAATTTAATCAGTAAAATTTTATCTTTCAAACCTGGGACATTGCCCTGTAAGCTAATCAGAGCCTGAGTTCTAACAAGAACTAGAAAGAATAGACATGGTTTACCCCTGTGAACCTGGTACCTGATCTCCCCTCACACCACCAATCCAGCAGTCCGTAGTTCCTTGTCTTTTCTTTCTGGATGTGTATGTATGCGCACACTCACGTGCGCCTGTGTGGTAAAATACAACCAAAAATTTGCCACTTTAACCATTTTAATGTATAATCCAGTGGCATTAATCTCACTCACAGTGTTGTACAACCATCAGTTACCACTGTTGCCAAAACTTTTTCATCACCTCAAACAGAAACTCTACCCAATAAGCTCTAACTTCCCATATTCTCCTCCCCCGAGTCCATAACCAATAACCTCCTTTCTGCTCTATGCATTTGTCTCTTCTAGATGTTTCACATAATGGGGATCATACAATATGTGGCCTTTTGTGTCAGGCTTATTTCACTTAACATAATGTTTTCAGGTTCATCCATGTTGTAGCATGTGTCAGCACTTCATTCTTTTTTATGGCTGAATAATATTTCATCGTTTGTATATACTACATTTTGTTTATCCATTCCTCTGTTGATGGGCACTTGAGTTGTTTTCCACCTTTCGGCTATTGTGAATAATGCTGCAGTGAACATGAGTGTACAAGTAACTGAGTCCCTGCTTTCAATCAGGTCTTTTGGATATATACCCAAGAGTGGAATTGCTGGGCCATATGGTAGTTCTCTGTTTAACTGAGGAACCACCAAACTGTTTTCCATGGCAGCTGTACCATTTTACATTCCTACCAACTGTGGGTGAGGGTTTAATAGGAAAGATGTTTATCTTATGTAAATTAAAGGATTATAATATAGTGTATTAAGGACAATCTTTGAAGTATGTGCAGTGTGAAATGTAAATCTAAGGGTGGGCTGTTAGGGAAAGCTGCTGTGAGAAAGTGGCATTGAGTCTAATCTTGAAGGACAAGGAGTTCCTATCTGAGGAAGGGGACAGGCGTTACAGGGAAAGGGGACTGCATGTGGAAAGAACCAGAAGCGCTAGCTATGAGTTGGAATCGGCTCAACAGCAATAGTTTTGGTAAGGGACCGTACGAAAAAATGAGGCCCAAGGGAAAAGCAGACCTGGATGGATACCTGTGAAGGAGTTTGAAATTTAACCTCTTGGCCAAAGGGAAAGTTGTTAAAAATTTTTAGGCAGAGGAATATCATGATCTCGCTGTCGTCTGCCTGTGCCTTCTTCAGCAATTTTCTGATCTTGTTTTTCCTTGTTGTTACTACTACTTTCCCTGCTAATGGTTTGGCCTGTTCCCTTGCCAAACTAAATCATTTGGTTAGAGTAATTCATCTTAGGTTACAGTTTGGAACACCATAAAAATCCAGGACATTTGCTTCCTCCACTCCTCCCCCGCCCCCACTCCTCCCAAAAAAAAAAAATTCTGTACCATGGCTAGATCTTGTGACCCTAATTCCATCTTGTTACCTCACAAATTGAGAGGCTGGGAATATCTTCCTCCATTCTTATCACTTTCAGAGGGTGACATCTTCGTATATAGAAAATACCCCATTACTTTATTCTGCCAGAACAGGGACAGAATACACATAAAGCAACTAAATTTGTACACTTAAAACTTTCTAAATATTTTGTGTTTAAGCCTTTTTAGGCTTTCCATTTTGTACCCCTAGACTATAAAATGGGCACACTGGACTTGAAGTTGAGAGAGCTGCTATGGGGCTACCCAGAAGCCACTGGCGATCGCTCTGTTCAAGGTTGGCCCCACTGCCTGCACCCACAACTGTGTGGTGGTTTGTGCACGGGGTCTTAGCCAGTCACACAATAACCCGGGGTTCTTTGGGATTTTACAAAGATGCCATTCTTGGCACTAACACTGACAATTATTTGTGCACAGCCTGTCATTTTCCACCCATGAATCCCATTCAATTAAGAAGGAGTTTATGAAGAGTGTCTCGTTTTCTAAACGTAATTTGAAGGAGCAGATGGCAGAGGTGCATCTTACCTGGCCGCTTCAGGCCTTCATGCTTACTCATTCACACAGGTCCATTAGGGAAGCCAACTGCAGAAGGTATGGGAGACAGGCTGGCTCCTGCGGGACCAGGGCTCCTTTGATTCATTGCTGCCACCTGCTGGGGCCTGGCAGCTGGAATGGGAAAGCTGCTGAGTGAGAGCACCTAGCCACGGCCTCCCAAGGAACCAGCTTGTAGTTCCCAGGCTGATCAGCGATTGTGTTTCTAGGTGAGAACCTACCTATAAGCGAAAGAACCTTATAAACTACAGAGCATTGTAGCAGTGTAAGGTGTTGTAAATTGTGTTGGTAATGCATACATCGAGCAGTGGTGAGAGCTAAGCAATGCACCAAGGACCGAAAGTCACAGTATCTTAGAGCTGGACGAGTCCTTAGAGCACATGGTGTGAAGCATTAGGGTAGTTAAATCAGAATCACTGGGGGCTTGTTAAAAATGTACATTCCTGAGCCTGGCCCCAGAGGTTTTGATTCACTGAGCCTAAGAGGAGGCTTATTGAACAAGCTTCCTGTGAGGTTCTGATGCAGATAGTTCTAGCATCACACTTGAGAAGGGCACTGCCTGAAATATTTTCTAGGCAAGAGCTTCTTGATTTTTTTCCTCATTTCAATAAATATAAAAAATACGATGACTTCATTTAAAGTTTGTGAAATTTCAGTGGCAAAGACTTCAAACAATGTCCACAGCGTGGGCGCACACGTGCACACACACACGCACACTAACACTCTGGAGTTCCAGTACTCCCTGACCTCCGCACGAGGGTCACCGGTGCCGCCCACCCTTTGTTCTGTAGATGATAGAGCTGAGAACTTGTGATCTGTGTGAGGCACACTCCTGCGTCAGTGGGCAGAGCTAGAATTGGAGCTCAGATTTCCACACTGGCTTTTTCCCTGCTCTGCCTCAGCTGTGATATGTGACTCAGCTAATCATTTATTTTTTTTCTGTATTAAGTTTCTCCATATCAGAATAAAACCACACTTTTTAATAAATAACAAAAATTCTGATTTTAAAGAATACTCTACAATTGTTTTATGTGTGGCAGTTTCAGAATGGTGTTAGAGGGCATTGCCAGTGCTGTTCCCTTGATTCGAATCATCATACCTCCCCTTATCCTCTTAACAGCAGACATCAGAAAATCCACAAATGTTTAAAGTGTATGTTTGCACCACAATTTTTAAATAGCCCGTACTAGTCCCTTGCCTGTCCTTCATGATGGCCTTCTCCTGGACCCCTATTTTGAGGAAAAGTAAGTTCTTGACCCGAGTATAGCATTACTCCCACCCTACCTCAGTCAAAAGCTAATAATAAAATCCACATTGTACATACCTCAAACTCAAATAACCTACTGAATTAATATCAAGATATTACTTTTGACTTGCACAAAACTTAAATACTTTTGTTTAGGTTTTCTTACATCCACTGCCTCTTTAGAATTGAGGAGCACATTTTAGATCAATCTTATTAAGAATATTTTGTTCGGGATGAGTCACTCTAATACTGTAACTGGTCTTTGAATTGAAGCACACACACCAAAATTGTTGGATCGGTTTGTTCCGCAGCAAGAAAATCACACCTTAATAATTAACTTTTCTCTCCAAGAAGGAAAGACTATAATTTACATTAGTCAATTTCTAGTGGAATGCTTTTTGGCCTTGCTCATTGGCGAGCAAAGGTGGAGTTTTATATGCCGTAGCCATCATTTCTGTGAATATAGCAATCATTTGGTAAATGTCTTTTGAATTTTCAGGGACCTACAATACCAGAGTACAGAGTTCTACCCCACATCTTAGCTCACCTCATTACCAGTTCTTTCCTCTCATTCTGTCTTGGCAGGCTTGGCCGGCACAAATAATAATTTTCCTTATTACACAGGAAAAATTGTGGCCTTGTAGCAAATTTGAGAAACCACCTTGGAACTGAGAATTCTTTATACCTGTTATTTGCTTGGTTCAGAGAATATATCTTTCAAAAAAATATTTTTCTTTTCTTATATGTGTCTTAGTTTCTTAGTGCTGCTTTAACAGAATACCACAGGTGGGTGGCTTTAACAAGCAGAAATTCATCTTCTCACATTTTAATACAGTAGAAACACAAATTCAGGCTGCCAGCTCTAGGAGAACGCCTTTTCTCTTTTGGCTCTGGGGGAGAAAGATCCTTGTCTCTTCAGCTTCAGCTCCTCATTCTTGGTAATCCTCATATGGCCTGGCATCTTTCTTCTATCTTTGCTTCATTGTTCCTGTGCCTAATCTGATCTTTTTATGTCTCAAAAGTGATTGACTTTAGACACACCCTACACTGATGTGACCTTATTAACATAACAGAAAACCCTGTTTCCCAGTTGAGATTACATCCACAGGTATGCTGTTGCTGTGTGCCATCAAGTGGATTCCCACTCCCAGCAACCCTGTAGGACTGAGTGGAACTGCCCCATAGGGTTTACAAGGGTGTAATCTTTATAGGAGCTGATTGCCAGGTCTTTTTTCCTGCAGAGCCACTGGTGGGTTCAAATTGCCACCCTTTTGGCTAGCAGCCAGATGCTTAACCATTGTGCCAACAGGTATACCCATGCACCTGTTGCTGTCAAGTGGATCCTGACTCATTGCGACCCTATAGAACAGAGTAGAACTGCCCCATAGGGTTTCCAGGGACGCCTGGTGGATTTGAACTGCCATCCTGTTGATTACCAGCCGAACCTCTTAACCACTATGCCACCAGTTTCCATCCACAGGTATAGGGGTTAGGACTTACAGCACATATTTTGGGGGGACACAGTTCAATCCATAACAATATGCTTTTGCTCCTGAAATCGGAATAACCCTATCTGATTGTGAACTGAATCCTTGAATGCCATGCATACCAAGAGCAGAATGTACTTAATATGCTGTATCATATTAATCAACGTTGAGCACCAGTAATTTTCTAGTGTGTTTTCATCTAGACTTTTTTTTTTTAAAGCTCTACAGTTGTTGGCATTCAGGACTTCAACCCCTTTGATGTAGATTATCACATATTTAATCATGTAATGCATGTGTAGAATCAAAAGGCAGCTTACTGAACATGTTTATAGAGAAATCTCCCTGATCTTGCAGGATCGTAATTTTTATCACTCATAAATGTCCTTTAGCATATCATTTTTATTTTAAGTTGTATTTCCTGCCTTCATAATCTCATCTTTTGGGGGTTATGTTTTTTTTTAGGTGTACCTGAAGGAAATCTTAAGAGAAATTGGTATTCAGAATGTAAAAGGGACCCACAAAAACACATGGGAGCTGAAGCCAGAATACAGACATTATCAAGGAGAAGAAAAGAGTGATTGAGAAGACCATGCCAGTACGCCAGTGGAAAAACTAAGGGAATGCTCCTGTACTGGCCTTGAGACGTGAATACTTGAGCACCACCTAGTAATAGGGGTTAAATGACTGCTTCCTTAATTTCTTTAGCTAAATTTTTTAAACAAGGAATTCTTGTAAAGTTTCTTAAGTGTTTTTTGAGAAGAAAGAACAGATTTATTTATAGACTTGTATTAAATCAGATTATTCATGATGGGAATAGAGGTTGTGAAATTAAGAGAGTGTTTCTTTTAAAGTATGAACTTTTAAACTGTAAAATTAGGAAATGTTTTCTAAGCGAGGACTCTTTCCTCACTGTATCTCTGGGGAGCTGAAGTATTACAGATCCAGAGCAAATGCATCATGAAAAAAAAATAGTCAGCTACCGTTAAAAGGAATAAAAAGCCAAAGTTGCTATTTCTGAAGCCGTCAAAGAACAAAGCTGTCTTTATTTTTATGTTTACAGGTAGTCACATTTGGTGACCAAACATACATTATTAAAAGGAGAGCATTTGAGTTTATACTAAGATAGTTTTCATTTAGTTTATTTTACCCTAGTGTCTCAGACTAGGTTCTCTAGAGAAGCAAAACTAGTGGAGCATATATTTATATATAGAGAGAAAAAATTATCTTAAGGAAATGGCTCACATGGTTGTAGAGACTGGCAAGTACCAAATCCTTGGGTCTGGTGTCAGGCTTCTGGCTCACATAGCTGCAGAGGCTGACAAATCCTAAGATCGGCAGACAATACTCAGATCATAGGCTCAAGTCCAGGAACTGGAAGTCAGATGATGATGAGCCAGATGCAGGATCCAGAAGGAGCAAAAGCCAGTTAGCTTTTTCCAGACCATCCATATGTATTGGATACAGGCCTCACCCCCAAGGAAATTCCACTTAAAACTGATTGGCTGATCACATCAGATCACATCTTGAAGGTGATTACATTATTACATAACTGCCAGTTTGACACACAGCCTTAACCATTAACCATCACAGTCCACCACTTCTTGTCAATTTGGCACCTATACATATCTCCTTAAACAAAACACAATCTCTAAATACAATTAGGAAGTCATACTTGGCACCTAACATGATACAACAAACACACATGCAACTGAAAACGCACTAGCCCTGTTTACATTTTATATTGTATAAGTGAAGAAAACAAAAATATTGGATGCACACATACAAGGAAGGAATACTCATAACAATAGTCCTCATTTCTGAACTGGTCACATGGTCGTCACTGGTATTTAGAACTATCTTCTTCCACCACCCATACTGTAATGCCTTTACCCTCAGTAAGTACCTCAGCTGGTCATGGTTCTTTTCCTGATAAGGTGTCTCAAACCTTCATTCCTGAAGAGTCAAGGCCATTAGCAGTCATGTTGGAATTGGGTTGCTGTAGTTTTCCATTGACTTCAATCACAGGGCATGGTAGTACTAAGAGGCACCCTAAGGAATCTCCTGCATACCAGACATACTCTTCTTTACTTCCATTATGTAATATCAATCTGATTTCCTCTTGGTAATCAGGATCATTCACACCAGCCAATATGGTAATGTCCTTCTTTGCCTGTTGATCCAGAGGCATAAGGAGCCCAAAGTGGCCAGGTGGGATTCTTAACCCAGTTCAATGGAATCAGTGATGTGTCCCCAGATGGGAACATTCCTCCTTTTGGAGCTAAGACCTCTAGACCTGCAGAGCATAGGGTTGAGGGGACAGGAAGCAAAAATTTTGTGAGTGGGTCACTAGGGGTAATGGTGAGTGGTACCACTTCCATTTCCACCCACTGATTCCTGGACCCATGAATCCTGGCTTTGGGAGAAACAGCACCATATATTGGATGCTGGATTAGAGCATATACCATCTCCTGGAGAACATTACCCCAACCCTGCAAGATATTGTCATCTCACTGGTGCCATAATTGTGTCTTTAGAAGGCCATTCCATCATTCTGTCAAGCCAGCTGCTTCAGGATAATGGGGAACATGGTAAGACTAGTGAATTCCATGAGCATGGGCCTACTGCGCACTTCATATCCTGCGAGATGAGTACCTTGATCTGAAGCAATGCTGTGCAGGATACCATGACGGTGGATAAGGTGTTCTGAAAGTCCACGGATGGTAGTTTTGGCAGAAGCATCGTGTGCAGGAAAGGCAAATCCATATCCAGAGTGAGTGTCTATTCCAGTAAGAACAAAACACTGCCCTTTCCATAATGGAAGTGGTCCAATGTAATCAACTTGCCACCAGATTGCTGGCAGATCACCTCAAGGGGTGGTGCCATATCAGGGACTCAGTGTTGGTCTCTGCTGCTGGCAGATTGGCTGCTCAGCAGTGGCTGTAGCCAAGTTGGCCTTGGTGAGTGGAAGTCCGTGTTGCTGGGCCCATGCATAACCTCCATCCCTGTCATCATGGCCACTTTGTTCATGAGCCCATTGGGCAGTGACAGGAGTGGCTGAGGAAAGAATGTCTGATATCCACAGAACGCATCCTATCCACTTGATTGTTAAAATCCTCTGCTGAGGTCACCCTTTGATGAGCATTCACATGAGACACAAATATCTTCACTTCTTTGGCCCACTCTGGAGGTCTGTCTACATACCTATTCCCCATACTGCCTTATCTCCAATTTTCCAATCATGTTCCTTCCAAGTCCCTGACCATCCAGCAAAACCATTGGCCCAAGCCCATGAATCACTATACAATTGCACATTGGCCATTTCTTCTTCCAAGCAAAGTGAACAACCAGGCACACTGCTTGAAGTTCTGGCCATTTGGAGGATTTCCCTTCACTACTATCCTTCGGGGAGGTCCCAGAAGGGGCTGTAATGTTGCCGCTGTCCACTTTCAATTGGTGCCTGCATAACATGCAGAACCATCTGTAGTCCACAAGTTTTTCTCAGCTGATCATAAGGAACTCTCTGTGAGGCCATAGGTGCAGACTGGGAGATAGAAGGTAATGTGACAGGAATGGAGACCATGAACATTTGGGCCACTTTCTCATGCAACTTGTGCATTCAGGTCCTGTTTGGGCTCGATCTACCACTTCCATTTAATGATAGGGTGCTGCTGTGTGCAGCCACCGTTATGGCTCTGTGGGTCAGACAACACCCAGTTCATGATGGGCAGCTCAGGCCTCATGGTGACTTGGTGGCCCTTGGTTAAGTGTTCAGTCTCTAGTAAGGCCTGGTAACAAGCCAAAATCTGATTCTTGAGAGTAGTTATTTGCAGAGGATGGCAGGGCTTTGCTCCAAAATCTTAAGGGTCTATGCTATGGTTCATCAATAGGGGCCTGCCAAAGACTCCAAACAGCATCTCTATCTGCCACTGACGCTTAAAGCACCATTGATCAGCTGGATCATGTGGCCCAAGTGGCAGAGTGGCTTGCTCAGCAGCCTGAACCTGTTTCAGATCCTTCTCTTGCCCTGGGCCCCACTCAAAACTAGCAGCTTTGTAGTCACTTGATAAATAGGCCAGAGTAGCACACCCATATGAGGGATATGTTTCCTCCAAAATCCAAAGAGGCCCACTATGTGTGCCTCCTTTTTAGCTGTGGGTGGGGCCAGATGCAATAACTTATCCTTCACTTTAGAAGGAATATATTGATATGTCCCACAGCACTGGACCCCTAGAAATTTCACTGAGATGGGAAGCACCTGAATTTTCATTGGATTAATTTCCCATCCTCTAGCATGCAAATATTTTACCAATAAGTCCAGAGTCATAGACACTTCTTCCTTACCAGGTCCAATCAACATAGTATCATCAGTGTAATAATGAACCAGTGGTATGTCTGTGGAAGAGAAAGGCAATCAAAGTCCTGTGGACTAAATTATGACATAGGGCTGGAATGTTGATATAACCCTGAGGTAGGACACCAAGTGTGTATTTTTGGCCTTGTCATCTGAAGACATACTGCTTCAGGTGGTCCTTTGAAACATGTATGGAGAAAAAGACATTAGCCAGATCAATAGCTGTGTATCAGGTACCAGGAGATGTATTAATTTGCTCAAGCAATGAAACCACATCTGGAACAGCAGCTGCAATTGGAGTCACCAAGTTTTCAATAAACCACTTTAATTCTCCAAGATCCATCTGTTTTTTGCACAGGCTAAATAGGTGAATTGAATGGGGATATGGTGGGACTCACCACCCCTGCATTCTTCAAGTCTTTGGTGGTGGCAGTAATCTATCCAATCCCTCCAGGAATGCAGTATTGCTTTTGGTTTACTATTTTCCTAGGTAGGGGCAGTTCTAATGGCTTCCATTTGGCTTTTCCTACCATGACAGCCCTTACTCCATTTGTCAGGCACCCAATATGGGGTTTTGCCAATTGCTGAGCATCTGTTCCAACTATGCATTCTGGAACTGGGGAAGTCACAACAGGATGGTTTCAGGGACCACTGGACCTACTGTGAGACAGACATGAGCTAATACTCCATAAATAACCTGACCTGCTCATGCTTCCACTCTGATCAGCCACAGTGAAGTTTTGGGTCTGCTGGGATTAGTGTCAGTTCCAAGCCAGTATCCGGTAATCCCCAAACTGATTATTTCCTTTTCCCCAATGACCAGCCACTCTCGTAAAAGGCCGTAAATCCCTTTGGGGAAGGCTGAGAGAAAGATTAACAGTATAAATTTTTAGCAGTGTGGCTAGGTCCTTAAGGGGTCATGGCCTCCTCTTCATTCAAGGGGTTGTGGGTCTTTAAACTCATTCAAGTC
Organism: Loxodonta africana; assembly: GCF_030014295.1. NCBI lineage: Eukaryota > Metazoa > Chordata > Mammalia > Proboscidea > Elephantidae > Loxodonta > Loxodonta africana. Next base: position 64,746,538 of record NC_087358.1, read on the forward strand.
TTGGAATTGATTGAGGAGCTGTGACTCTTCTGGTGATTCGCTTTAGACTGCTGTTCACTTCACTTAGAATCCTTCCACTTGTACAGATCAAGTAAATATTTAGTAGATTTCCTATCTGTTCACTCCTAGGGACACCATGACTAAGTAGCCAATGCCCTAAGTCCATATGAGTCAAACTATTCTGATTACTGCTTTCACTCTGCTGTCTGTTACTGGTAACCATGCCCACCTTATTTTTGTCAATTGAGTGCCACCACTTGGCCCCAACCACCACAGGGTCCAATCAGCCCCATTGTAGTTAGGTGTCTTAATTCAGTTAGGGCAGTTCCCACTGTCAAATCTTACATAAACTAGCAGTCACAGCAGGCTTCAAAGATGCTGGGGCTCCCTTCACAAATTTGTTCCTCACCATTGTGGTAAAAGTTGTGTCCTCTGGGCACTCCGTGTATGGGTCTGTGGGTCTAACCTGGTAAATCCGCTCTAATATACTAATTTCCCTAAGCCTTTTGATACCTTCTTCTACAGCATATCAAGGCAGGTCTGGTACTTCAACTTGATTTAGTGTAGGCCATCACATAATCCATGCTTCAGCAAACCAACCAAATAAACTATTAGATCTTTTCTACAGTGAACTGTGCTTAGTGGGCCCATATCAGTAAACTCAGACTGATCCAATTAATGTTCCTTACACCATAATGTTCTCTGCACATCCTTAAAAGCCATTCCCATACATATTCCCCGGGTTTCTGTACGTATTAGAAAAGGCAAGCAGCTCTTTTGGAGTGTAGCATACCTCCTCCTGGGTTACACTTTGTACTTCACCTTTTGGGGGTCACTGGGACTTAAGTCTAGTTATAGGTTTAGAAGCAAAAGTGGGTGGTGAGAATGTGTTCTGAGACCATTCAGTAATGTCTTGTAAGGGATCTGCCTCTAGAGATGTCCCAGGCAATGACTCAGACACATCCCCGGGTAACGACTCAGAAAAAGGCTCTTCAGACACAGGTGGGTTAATCTCATCAGATGTGGGTGGAGGGGCTAATGGTTTTCCTGGGTAGGGGGGCCTAGCTGACGAAGATGGAGTAACCTCTTCAGAGGGGAGTGAGATGGCTGGCTCTGTTGGCAGGAGTGATTCAAGGAATTTAGGAGTTCACTGTCCCCAACTTCCTGATTATCTGCCCATATGTCCCCATCCCAAGTTTCATGATCCCATTTCTTCCCAATGTCCTCACTTTAACTTCAGACAGCATTCAAGGTTGGGAATTCAATTGGTGGTGTAATTCAGCTCACTTACCATAAGTTTGTGAGTTTGGTTTTTGGTAGTATCAGCTCTAAGAAATAAGGCTTTCAGAGCACAATTGGCAACTCTGAGGTCATCTATGCTGCACTTGAACTGTGACTCTCAAGCCCTGAGCTCATCTCTTTCAGCGCTTTGTCTAGTGAAAGTGAAATAAATAAATAATAAGTAGGACCAACAAATTAGCTAGCTTATACTTCTCATTCTGACAGAATTGTAGAAAAATATCAAACACGCAATCACCCAGAGCCTCACGTCTCACCAATGCTTGGTCTTCTGGTGGTGATGTTTTGCATATTTCTATTGCCATCTCATGCCATGGATTAGCAGCGCCCTCTTTACTGCTGGAAGCAGAGTCATCAATATCTTTAAGACTAACCAGAGCTGTGAACCAATTTAAAAAATTCATTCTTAAAATTTTGTTTCTCTAAAATCACTCTCGGTGATGAATTTCTTAGTCTGGGTTCTCTAGAGAAGCAAAGCCAGTGAAGTATATATATATATACACACACATAGTGTTACCTTAAAGCAATGGCTCATGTGTTTGTAGAGGCTGACACGTCCCAAGTCCTTGGGTCAAGCATCATTCTGGAGGCTTCTGATTGGTGAAGCTGCAGGGGCTGACAAACTCAAGATTGGCAGGTCGGGCAGCTCGCTGCTGGCTCACAAACTGGAGGCTGATGAATCCACAATTGTCAGGCAGTACGGCAAGTCGCTGACTCAAGTCCCAAGAACCAGAGGTCAGATGATGAGCCTGATGCAGGATCCCAAAAGAGCAAAAACCAGTGAGCTTTGCCAGAATGTCCATATATATTGGATGCAGGCCACATCCCTGAGGAAACGCCTCCTACAACAGATTGGTTGATCACATCAGATCACCTCATCTAGTTGATTACATCATTACATAACTGTCAAATTAAATCATTACATAACTGCCAAACTACATCCTTGCATAACTGCCAAACCACAGAATCATGGCCCAGCCAAGTTGACACACAACCTTAACCATCACACCTAGTGATATTGATAAAAGAAAAAAAAAAAAAAAAATCATGGTCAACTAGTGTTTATTTTATTGGCCTTTAAAATAACTAGAAGTTAAATACCTCTCCAAAATGTCAAGACATATCTCTGCAACCAGATTATAAACTCTCAAACACTGACTTTCCTCCCAGAATTCTCCTGTGCACTCAGCAGGCATGTATTGCCTGTCACGACAAATGATGCTAACAAATTGAAGAAGGGCCATGCATTTTATGGAGGAGTGGGAATAAATCCCATACGTATAAACAGAAAAGATGAGTGTCAAAGTTATTGCTGGAGAGTGACAGTGTTTCATTTATCTTTCTTTTTAATTAGTTTTTTAAATAAAAGCAGTGCATGTACATGGTTAGAGTTTTTTATAGCACAAAATAGGATGTATTAGGCAATCCAAAGTCATATGCACAAACAAGACCACAATGAAAAAAAAAAAACACACACAAAAAGAAGAAGCTTTAGGAAACTAACCACAATGAAAGTTGTTTTTTTACTCAAACATTTTGTCAGCTACTTCTAGATGCTTCCAGCCAAGAAGTAGCAAATGCCAAAGCTATAAGAAAATGTTATATATTTAAAACAAAGCAAGGAAATAGGTATCCATTAAGATAAATATTTTTTGGTATTATTTGATTTTCACAACAGAATACCAGAATTCTGAAGTTGAGTACCACTACACCAAATGTTTTTCCCTTGTATTCCCACTGTAAAATGAAATTCTGATGAAGAAGGGTGACCTTATTCCCCAGCCCACCTCCAGTTGTCTTATTTTGTCTTGTTCTGGTGCAGGAGCCAAATGTATCTTCAAAAAAGAAAAAACAAAAACCAGTCACCTTCAAGCCGATCCCTACTCACGTGAGCCCAGGTGTGTCAGAATACAACAGTGCTCCACAGAGTTGTCAGGGGCCGATTATTTAGAAGTAGCTCATCAGAACTTTCTTCTGAGGCACCTCCGGGTGGGTTCAAACCACCAACCTTTCAGTAAACCAGTCAAGTGCCTAACTGCTTGCATCACCCAGGGACTCCTAACCATATCCCCATCACCTTCCGATACCTGGTTACTTGAGGCTCGATGTAAGGAAACAAATGCATAATGGTGTGATAAAAAAAATTCTGTATAGAACTGAAAATTCTGGATACCTGTCATGTGTTTGGTTCATAGCATATATCTTCCCAAAACACTTCTCTTTCTTGATATGTACTACTGCCCTGAAACCCTGATGGCATAGTGGTTAAGAGCTGTGGCTGCTAACCAAAAGGTTGGTGGTTTGAATCCACCAGGCACTCCTTGAAAACCCTATAGGGCAGTTCTACTCTGTCCTGTAGGGTCGCTATGAGTCGGAATCAACTCGAGGACAATGGGTTTGGTTGTTTTACTGCCCTGAAATAGACCTGTGTCTTCTCTACCCACACCTTTTGTTTTTGTGGTGACAGTGCCTGCCAGATGGGACGTAATGGCTGCTGATAGAGTTCCCAGTGCAAAGCTCTGTCTCATTTGAAACTGTGCTTTGGTATTTCTGTAAACCTGGTTTCTTCAGCTTATTTTAGTTACCTTTCACCTCATCACACATGCTTGTATCTGCTTGGGTCCCTTAAACACGTGTAGCCTCTCCTGTAGGATAGTCAATCTAGGTGGATTGGTGTCATTCTTGATTAATTTTTTGAAATTACCTTTTTATTTAATACTAAAATATGGCTGTTGGTTACAGAGGATAGCCTCCTCCAAACAAATCCCTTATTCTTTTATTTCCAGGCTTTTTTGCTCTGATAAATATGCTTTTGACAGCCAAAGATCAGAAAGTAAGAATCCTAAATCCATATAACTGCTGAGAGATTGAGAGCAAGGAAGACTGATGAGGGAGTCTCCCCGACTCTCTGTTAGCCCAAGACTAAAACCATTCCGGAAGCCAACTCTTTAGACAAAGATTAGACTGGACAATAAGACACAAGATGATACTTGTGAGGAGAGTGCTTCTTAGTTCAAGTAGACACATGAGACTAAATGGGCAGCTCCTGTCCAGAGGAGAGATGAGAAGGCAGAAAGGGACAGGAGCTATTGAATGGACACGGGAAATACAGGGTGAAAAGGAGTGTGCTGTCACATTGTAGGGAGAGCAACTAGGGTCACATAACAATATGTGTATAAATTTTTGTATGAGAAACTAACTTGAACTATAAACTTTCACTTAAAGCACAATAATAACAAAAAAAAAGATGACACCTAAGTAGACAGGAAAGCTATATTGAACATATGAGATTGTTAAACTCAACTAACGCACACACATAGGGGATATTTTAGCTGACAAAATGTCATAAGATTACAGCTGCTGGGCATTGGAAAGATTTGAAATTACATGTTGCCACAGTAACTTCTAAAGTGATATATCTTAAAAAAGAAAAATGATTTTGCTCTGTCATATCATGAGCAACTCATGGATTCCAGCAGAGTTGCAGTTATTCCTAATGGTCATGAGCAAATTTTCTTTAAGGCTTATTTTTGTTCATGGTGGTGCTTATCACTGGAATCATAGTAAACGCGTATCAGGCCCTTGTGTACCAGGTGATGAGTTAAACTGCTCTAAATTTACCTTATTTAATTCTTAGAAACAATGCTGAGAGACCGGTAATGTGCATTTTCAAGAACCATTCTTTGCCTAACATTCCATCATGAGTACTGGTCCCTCCTTAGTGGAGTAATACCCATGGGGGGAAATGAGTTTCAGTATACTTTCCCCAAAATCTCCCCTCCCCTCAATCCCACCTCCAAACCAGGATAATGGAGCAGACCGCAAAGTTGTGAAGAAGGGGTGTTTGTCTTTGGCATCCTTACTCAAACCCAGACCCCCAAATCTCCCTTCCCACAGGATGAAGACAGGATAATAATACAGTGTGGTACAGAGGTGAGAACTAAGTGCTGTGATCAATCAGAATATTCGAGTTAATATAGTGTTGCCATTTATGCTGTCAAAGAGTAAGAACACTCACTCTGTTAAAGTAAAAGCAAAGATTCATTGAGGGGAATACCATGAGTGAATTGGGGAAACTCAGGGCAGAGAGGAATCTACCAAGTGCTCCAAAGCATGGAAGGAGAAGTGTGCTTTTATAGTAAAGATGGGGAAGGGGAGTGCATGATGGTCACATGGTCACAAGGTGGGTACATCATCAACAACTTTATTTTCAACTACCCTCTTCCTGGAACATCTTGAGTAAATTAATTCTCCTACAATCCCTTTCCTGACCCCTACCCTTATTTACTTAAGAGTGGCTTGAGGCAAGCCAGTTGCACAAGATAACAGGGGGCAAAGCTCTTTTGGTCCCACCAGCCAGAGGCCCGAGGCCATATGGATATGAATAGGAAGAAGTCAAGGTTACATACATTCTCCTACAGAAGTAAGAACTTGTTACAAAATGGAGTTTTGATTCAGACCACTTGCCAGCCATTTTATTATGCCAAGTGTCTCAGTTTTAGAAGTTCACTAGCAGAATGCTGTACATGGGTTTCAAATTTTTAAAGCATTTGAATGCAGTAAGTTAATTTTAAAACTTCGTTAAATATAATTTAATCATCAGTGATTCTTAAGAAATAAATGGATTTATACAGTGCCTCAGAACCATATTATGAACACATACAGCAGATGTCTATAATACAGTCTTATTAATACAGGGCTGAATTAAAGTGTTTACTGGGCTGGGGCTGGACTTTGCAACATTTAAGCCTTACTTGCAGGTGCCTTTCTATTTCTCTCTTTGAACAAAAGCCCATCAGTCACTATGCCATTTGTTCCTTCAGTGAAAAATCATTGATACCCACTATGTGCCAGGTACGGTTTGTGATAAGGTGCCTTACCTACCACCACACTCCTCTGCCTACCTTACTAAATAAGAGTAAGAGCTCGTGTTTATCAGACCCTTGCTATGTGCCAGGCACTGTGCTAAGCATTTGATGCAGATTTACTCATTTCATCCTCACAGCAACCCTGTGAGTTTTCTTATAACCTTCCTTTTATAGATAAGAAACCTGAGGCATTGAGAGATTAAAGAACCTGCCCAAGGTCATACAGTCATTATGGGCAGAACTGAGATTCACCAAATCCTAGAACAGCATTCAGAATGGAAGCTCTTATTTACTGTTATGTGTTAGGTAATGAGTGCTACGCTGCTGATTGCCCACAGTTGTGATTCTTCTAGCAGTGCTCCTTGTCTTTGACTTCTTGCTAATTAATGGATAGCAAAGTCTCAAGACAGCTTTCCCAAGCCAAAAAAGAGTTGATTCTGGATTCTGCCTGAGTTGTTTTGGTTTTAAAGATTTGGTTTCCAATTTTTCAGGTTGTGGAGTTTCTCATTTTGTGGAATAATGTCCTTATTTGCTCTGCATTTAGATAAGGAGATATTTCTCAAGAATGACTGCAAATGGCCAGTGTACTTGATTTATGTATGTCCTAGGCCACCTAGTGACTCTCCAGTCCCAAGCTCATGAGAAAGCCAGTGACTTGGCTAGTCACACTTGGGGATCAAAGCCTATGACCTAGAGCAACTTGTTTACCTTCTGTGCTTCAGTTTCCTCATCTGCAAAATAGGAATATTAAGAGTATCTACCTCATAGAATTGTGATGAAAATAAATGAGTCAAATATGTAAAACACTTAGAAAACTGCATGACCATAGAAAGTACCACATCATTGTTAGCTATTATCATGCATTAAATATGGAGGTAGTACAGACAATGAAATGATTAATTCTATCTTTGGGGAGTCAAGAAAGACCTCTTAGAGGAGTTGGTATCTGTACTGGGTTTTAAAGAGGTCTAGGGAAACCCTTAATGAGATGGATTGACAAAGCCACAACAATGGACCCAAACACACCAACGATCATAAAGATGGTACAGGATTGAGCAACATTTCAGTCTTTTATGCACAAAGTTATCACAAGTTGGGGCTGACTCAGCAACAACTAACAACAACAAGGAGCTCAACAAGAGTGAGGGAAAGGGAAGTACAGAGAAAACAAGTGCAAAGGCATTAAGGAACAGCCTGCCTTTGTGAGGTGACTGGAGTGAGAACCCACAGACAACCTTCAGTTACTTACAGACACAGTGGGGTAGCAAAAGGCTGTGGCTAGACAAGCTGAGCCCGGTCTGCCAGATGAAAGAACTTGGGTGTTGGGTAACCTCAGCCTGGGACCAGGCAGAATGGATGAAAGGCAGGCAAGGCTAACCTTCAGTTGTGTACATGGTGATGTAAATGACCCGATTACTAACTTATTTGTAGCAGGCTTTAGATTTTTCACTTTGATTCATCCCTGAACATATTTCTTTGATATAGTCCAACTAGAGCAGCAGTCACAACCAACATTTGTGTATTATGTGTTAGAGGTCTCAATCTTCACCCTTACCCATTGCAGGTTCTAATTAATAAAGACAGGTGAGGAGCAGGAGCTAAATGGAGTCAAATGATTAGCTTTACTAATGGAAAAGTTGGAAATGATGGAGAGGTAACAGACTACCAAATGAGTTCTCACTTCAGTCTCTTCCTTAAACCAGCCCAGGCTCCCCTCCAGACTACCAAGGACCCAGCTTAGACATCAGAGAGTGTTCAGTCATGTGTTCAGAAAACATTGTCAAATGTAGACTTCCAAAGAGATATCACTATAGCATGAACTACTGATAACTATCTTCAGAAATAGATAAGCAACGATCTCTCATCAGTGATGTTGAAAGGCAAACTTTAAAAATTATACACAGGACAATATATTTCTAAAACACATAAAAAAGACGTATTCAGATGATATAAAGAACTCTCAAAACTAAATAAAGCAAGTGGGCCAATTTTTAAAATGGACAAAAAAATGTGAACATATACTTCACCAAGGATATATATGGGTGGTCAAATAAGCACATGAAAAGCTGCTCAGCATCACTGGATTCCCACCGCATTAGGGAAATGCAGATTAAAACTACAATAGAACATTAGACATAGAGCATTAGACACCTGCTGTTGCTCTTAGTTATTGTCTCATGTTGACCCCGGGCAGAATGAAATGAAACAGACCTGCACCATCCCCATGATCGGGTTGCTGATCAGACCGTTGTGATCCATGGGGTTTTCAGTGGTTGGTTTTCAGAAGTAGATTGCTAGGCCTTTCTTCCTAGTCTGTCCTAGTCTGGAAGCTCTGCTGAAACCGGTTCAGAACCATAGCAACGTGTAAGCCTCGAATGATAGACTGGTGGTGGCTGCATTTGAAATGCATTGGCTGGGAATCAAACCTTGGTCTCCCCTATGGAAAGTGATAATTCAACCACTGAACCACCAATGTCCCCATAAACATCTGCAAGGATGACTAAAATCTTTAAAATCCTGACAGTACTAAGTGCTGACAAACATGCAGAGCAACTAGAGCTCTCATACAATGCTAGCGGGGATGTGAAATGATGCAGGTACATTAGAAAACTGTTTGGCAGTTTCTTATAAAATTGAACATACACTATACAACCAAGCAATCCTACTAGTAGGTCTTCACCCAGGAGAAAGAAGGTGCATGTTCACCCAAAAACCTGAACACAAATGTTTATAGAGGCTTTAAACATAATTGCCAAAAACTGGAAACCACCCGAATGACCGTCGGCTGGTGACTAGACAAACTAACTGTGGTACACTGTAGTCATACGATGGCAGACTACCCAGCAACGAAAAGGAAGAGCTACTAATACAGCCTCTTGGGTGAATCGTCAATGCATTATGCCAAGGGAAAGGAGCTAGACTCCAAGGGCTACAGACTGTATGCTTCCAGTTATATGACATCTGGAAAAGAAAAAACTGGAGACAAAAGCACAGGTCAGGGTTTGCCTGGGGGTGGGGGTACACAGAGGGGTTGGCGACAAAGAGACACAGAAACTTTGGGGGTGGTGGGAGTGTTCTGTCTCCTGATGGTGATGATGGACTATGTGTTTGTTAAAACTTTATCTGTACACTTTGAAAGGCGAATTTTACCGTATATAACCTGACTTTAAAAACTTAAATAGTTCAAAAGCTGGAAACAAATGTCCATCAATAGGGAAAGGTCATATTGCGGCCCATCGGTATTGTATAACTTTGCAACAGTTGAAAAGAGTGAGGTAGATCAGTGCATGCTGACCTGAGAAGAGCTCTGCATTCTTAAGTATAAAAAGTTTCAAAACAATGTTAATAGTAAAATCCAATTTATCTTAAGAAAAACAAAACAAAATAACACTAACCAAAAAGGTCAGCAGTTCAAACCCACCAGCCGCTCCTTGAAAACCCTATGGAGCAGTTCCACTCTGTCCTATAGGGTCCTCTATGAGTCAGAATCAACACAACTGCAATGGGTTTGGGTTTTTTTGATTTTACATGAATACACAAACACACAGGAAAAGGTTAAGAGACACACCAAACTCTCCTCTGAGAGAAGCATTAAAATAGAAAGACAAGGGGAAATCTCTTTTTTGTGTATATTTTTATAATGAGAATATATTCACGATTTGAGGAATTAAAAATGTTTTATATATATGTATGTATATATGAAAATAAAGCCAAAGAGAAGAGATTGCCTTTTTAAAATTGTGTTTTGGGTGAAAAGTTTACACAGCAATTTAGATTCCTATTCAACAATTCATACACAAATGGTTCCTTGTCATTGGTTACAGTCCCCACAATGTGTCAGCACTCTCCCCGTGTCCACCCCACTGGCCCCCTTTCCATCCGTCCAGTTTCCCTGCCCCTCTTTGCCTTCTCGTCTTCGCTTTTATGTAAATGTTGACAGCATTGGCAAGTGAAGCCTGAACAACAGTGGTCACTTAGCTTCCCTTCTGTTACCACCTACACAAAGATCCATCCTAAACCCCGCCACCTGAGACTGCAAGCAGAAGCAGCGGAAATGAAAACACCGCGGCCTTTACAGACGCCGCTGTAAGTGGATACCAAGCAATTGGCTGAAGGACAGAAAAAAAAAAAATTAAATAACAGCTTAAAAAAAACAAAATATTTTCAATTGGGCTCAACTGGTTGATTTTCTTGTGGGAAAAAAAAAAAAAAATTGCCTATCCAGATACAAGAGCTTAGTTAGGTCTGGGGTTTCACGGTCTCCGTCACATCTAATAGTTGTTTTTGCTGGATGTTATGAGGCAGCTGCTATCCCCAGGAAGCTGGGATGGAGAACCCTGTTGTGATTTAGAAGTGGCTGGGGAGAGGCCGGTAAGCAGAAAAGCTTCTTTTTCCACCAACCAGGTGGGAGGTTGGAAGATGCTTTCTAACGCCCCCGATGGTTATAAGGTGCTGTGATTCTGAGCTGGGGACTGGCCAGGCCTGCCTGTTAGCCTTGCCCACCCTGAGACTGGAGGGGGGTTGCTTCATTGTCGTCACCCAGGCTCTGCACAGGGCGGACAGCCAACTGCGATGACACGCTGAGTTTTACACATTGACACCCGGCAGCGGACAGCCTGGTAGGCACTAGGCAGGCGTGTGTATTCTGGAAACAGTCCCAGAGATTCTACCCTCTGACTGGGAAAAGATCATTCACTGAGTGACTGAGGGGCATAACCTGTCCCCTGCTGCGGGCCCACCTGCTTCTACACACTTTCTCATATGCACCATAAAACGCTTGTCTCTAGCTCCCAATCCTTTCTAGGCTGCATCCTACTCAAGGCTCTTGGAGTTGTAGGAAAAAGAAATCCATTCAAGGTGACTCAGGCAGGAATCACGTGCTCCCAAGGACTGGCCCTCCTTCTCTCTGGGGTCACGTGGTCTGCACCGCTGGCCTCCCTCTTTTCCTGTGCCCTATCCTGCCCTCTGCAGAAGATCTTCCCCGGCTCCACACTGTTCACGTTCTCCCAGAGCTGCAGCACACACTTGTCTAGCCACCGTGCCCGCTCTGGCATTCTACAGGGCTTTTCAGCTCAGCTTCCCACCGCTAACTTTTATTCTGGGTCTCATCTCTGTATTTTCCAGAGGAATCTGATCGGTGCCCACCTTGGGCCAGGTGTCCACACTACCCAGATGGCCCATGGATGAGCACAGAGACGCCCTCCAACAGGGGCTAGAGCTGGGTGGGCATGGGTCGGGAGGCTCCAGGGAAGAGGTAATGTCCAGCTGGACACTCCAGAAAGAGACCACAATGTCCTCCAACTGTGAGGCAGTTAGGGATGCACATGTATTCAGGACTATGAGGACCCTGAGGTCATTGTTCTGTTGTGTTCTGCTGGGTTGAGATTTGGTGCCTAGGCCCGAATTCCACAACTAATGAGGTAGTTAAAGCATTGGGGAAGATTCACCAGCGAATTTCAGGATGATGGTGAAAATTATGTGGAAAAGACCCTTCTGGTCCTAAAATTCCTATGATTCCTATAAAGATAAAAGAACAGAATATTCAACCTGTAGAAGAAAAGTTTTAATACAGGCAGTTCCCGGGGTTGCCAAAAAGAGCCATTCCTAACTGTGTCTTGAAGTCGTTAAGTGGAATATGTAGGTAAGTCAAAACAGGTGCACACAGATCTTATTTAGCCGACTTTAGTGGAAGAAAAGGCTCAAAGCCTTTTCAATGATTTCAACCTGCACCTGCAGCAAGTGAAGGTGATTGCGATGAAGAATTTTTCAGTTCTTTCAAAGTGAGAGCAAATTTATATAACATTAAAGGGCAAGTATAAGTCAGACGTTCATAAGTTGGGGACTGCCTGTAGACAAACTCAACTATATAAGTGACTTACCTGTAAGGTGTGTAATAAAAGAGCCTAAATTGCGGTACGAGCAACAATAATCCACAATTTTACACATACTCTGTTAACAACAAGCTGAAAATATTTGATCCCCAATTCTGACAGGGTTGACGTGAAGCTTGTGCTCACACATCCCTGGTGTGCACTGACAAAGCGCTGTTAGCCTTTCAGAGTTTAACAGCTGCTCTATCACTTCACATCTTCCTCATGAGGCAGTGCTGGGTCGTGGTAGAATTCTCACCTTCCATGTAGGAGGCCCGGGTTCAGCTCCCAGCTAATGTACCGCATAGGCAATCACCACCTGTCTGTCAGTGGAGGCTTGCGTGTTGCTATAATGCAGGTTTCAGCAGAGCTTCTATGAGTTGGAATAGACTTGACGGCAATGGTTTTTTTTTTTTTTCCGTTAGATCCTAAGATGGACTAGGAAGAAAGGCCTGGCCACCTACTTCTAAAAATCAGCCAGTGAAAACCTTATGGATCACAGCATTTCAATCTGCAACAGATCATGGAGATGGTGCAGAACCACTCAGGGTTTTGTTCCATTGTGCATAGGGTTGCCATGAGCCAGAGGCCAACTGGACGGTAGCTAACAACAACAAGCTTTTTCCTCACAATGACTTCCAATGTGCAGTCACGGTAGGCATTTTTATCCCCATTCTACAGATCCAGAAACAAAGGCACAGAAAAGTAAAAATTCACTCACTCCGCCTATTAATGGCAGAACTGAGACCCACATACACTCACTCCCTACACGATGGTCTCTCCTCTAGCCCCGTGATCCTCGAACCCACCTGGTCATCAGAATCAGAGGCATGGAGTTGGGATTAAAATGCAGACTGCTGGGCACCACCTGAGAGCAGCTGGAACATATTCCTGGGGCCCCGTCCCAGTTCTGTGTTTTGATAAATCTCCACACATATTTCTGATGATCAGCCAGGGCTGGAAACAATAGCACTCGTCAAACATTTTCAACCAGAAAACTAATAAAAAGGGTTGTTTTGTTGTTGGATTTCCTGTCCATCAATGACTCATAGGAAAGTTTCATGCTGTCTTGAACGGGTGCAGTGGCATCCCACCCCTTCCACATCACATCCCACACCAAGTTCCCAAGGGTGGCTGGCAGGTCAAGTGAGATGAGTTTGTAAGGTGACTTAGCTCAGTGCCTGCCACATAGAATACGTTCAATAGATGTTTTTTGCTTCTACTGTCACTGAATGATAACGTTAACCTGCATTTCACACCTTTCATTTCTAGCCACTTCACGGGAAGTGGCCAAAAAAGCTATGACTGTTAGTTGCCATAAGAACCTGTTCCCACCCATGGCAACACTATGTACAACAGAACAAAATGTTGCCCAGTCCTGCGCCATGTTCACGATCATCTGTGTGCTTGAGTCCATTGTTGCGGCCACTCTGTATCTTGAATGCCTTCCATTCTAGAGGGCTCATCTTCCAGCACTATGTCAGCCACTGTTCTGTTGTGATCCATAGCGTTCTTATCAGGTAATTTTCAGAAGTAGCTCATCAGGCCTTTCTTCCTAATCTGTCTTATCTGGAAGCTCTGTGGAAACCTCTCCACCGTGGGTGCCCCTGCCGTTTGAAACATTGGTGGCATAGCTTCCAGCATCATAGCAACATGCAAGCCTCCACGGTACCACAAACTCATTGCTGGATGGTGGAAAAAGCTATTAATGGGTGAAAAGCTGAGGACCTTGGCAATCAGGTAGTGAGTAATGCCAGTTGTCTTTATCAATACAGAGTAAACAGTAACTCCAGTTTAGGATAAAACAAAGGTAAATAAATATTGAAAGGCCCTAGAGCTTTCACTAACTAGTTTAGAACCCTGTGAGTTCAGGTGCCCAAAAGCCAGGTCTCCTATGACCCCTCCCCACCCAGGGCCACCAGGAAAGGCAGGCCAGCCCTGGGCCACCACCTCTGGACTGTAAGTGTCCCTCATTAGGTCCCTCCTAATGAGGGACAGAAAATGAAGAGGAGGAGGTACTTGTCACCCCAGAGTGCATACACTTAACCCTCGAAGTACCAATCCAGTCAGTTGGGATTTTAGATCCTCTGGTTCCTTCTTTTACAATGTCCACTTGGATTTCCTTGCTCTTCAAGGTCTGAATTCCAGATCTAAGGAGATCCTGAGAGTGCTCAGAATAGATGGAGGAAATACCTCTTCATGGTCACTCCTCAGAAGGCAGCACTTACAGCTACAACTTTGGGTCCTGTCAGCTTAAAGGTGCATATAGTGAAAAATACCAGGGCATATGATGCTCAGAGTTCTCCTTGCTGGGTTTGTACCTTAGTTGGCACCTGTGACACACAAGGAAACCAAGAGAATAAACTTCTCTTTGTTAAAGCCATCCACTTGTGGTATTTCTGTTACAGCAGCACTAGATAACTAAGACACCCAGTTAGTTATCTCTCACAGTCTAGGAGGCTAGAAGTCCAAGTTCAGAGCGCCAGCTCCTGGGAAAGACTTCTTTCTCTATCAGTTCTGGGGGAAGGTCCTTGTCATTGATCTTCCTCTGGTCTAGGGGCTTCTCAGTACAGGGAGCCTGGGTCCAAAGGATGCACTCCACTCCTGGCACTTCTTTCATGGTGGTACGAGGTCTCCCTCCTCTCTGCTCGATTATACCTTGAAAGAGATTGACTCAAGATACAACCTAATCCTGTAGATTGAGTCCTGCCTCATTAACATAACTGCCTCTAATCCTGCCCCATCAACATCATAGAAGTTAGGATTCACAGCACATAGGATAATCACATCAGATTATTACAAATTAGTGGACAACCACACAATACTGGGAATCATGACCTAGCCAAGTTGACACACATTTTGGGGGGACACGATTCAATCCATAACACTGGGTGAGACTTTCACCTCATTGGATAACAGGGAACCTGGACACATTGTTGTTTTGACGAGCAACAGTTGGATTCTCGTACCTTCAACCAGCTTGATGTGAAAACTTGCTCCAGGCCTTTTTTTTTTAGTGATGAATAAACCTTATTTTGAAAACAGCTATTTGCTGCCTTCCATCCTTAGCTGAAATGAGTGCACAACTCTGTTATTTATCAAAGTAGAGGCTACACCTACACAGGATCTACTTTTGGGCTTGGAGAGGGTGGTTAATGCCACAGCTCATGAAGACTGATTTGCCAAATTCATTTAAATTGGGTTGACTAGCAATTCTAGCAGGCAGGCTAAAAACACTCTGAGTGACCTCAAGCTTAGTGTAAGCAACTTGTCAGTGATCTGAAAGAGGAAGTTCAGAAGCTGTATCAGTCAGACCTGCAAGAGCTTAATCTCGTTGTCCTGGCACCTGACACTGCCACCTCACTTGGCTGCAGGAGACTCAATAATGGATGAAGAAACAGCTCTTTCCTCTAGAGTTGAGAAAAAAAGAAACGGAAGGAGGGAAGAAAAGAATGTATGTACTGGTCTGAGAAGTTAGTGATTATTTTAAGACTTTTGACTACTTGTGTAAAGAGAAGTCTCTGGTCTCACAAAATTGCTATTTAGTTCAGGCTCCACTGTCCAGAGTTTGAAAGGAATTAGAAGGACCCCTTTTTTTTAAAGATATCAGACGCTATGGTTAAGAGCTCAGCTGCTAACCAAAAGGTTGGCAGTTCAAATTCACCAGCAGCTCCTTGGAAACCCTATGGGGCAGTACTACTCTGTCCTATAGGGTTGCTATGAGTGAGAATCATTCAAAACCCTGTGGAGTACAGTTCAACTCTGACACACATGAGGTCACCATGAGTCGTTTTTCTTGCTTAATCCAGTTTAAGTTTCTGTCACTGCAACTGGAAGGGTCCACACTAGTAAACGTAAAAAATAATTAATATTTGCATATACTTTACAGATTACAAAGGAGCATTTTATCCTTGCAATAACAACAAAAGGTAGGTATTTTATTTATACCATTTTTAATAAAGAAGAAACTAGTCGTAATAGTCATAATAAATAGGAAAACCCTGGTGGCATAGTGGTTAAGTGCTACAGCTGCTAACCAAAGGGTTGGCAGTTCGAATCCACCAGGTGCTCCTTGGAAACTCTATGGGGCAGTTCTACTCTGTCCTATAGGGTTGCTATGAGTCGGAATCGACTCAAAGGCACTGGGTTTTTTTTTTTTTTTTTTGGTTTAGTCGTAGTAGACTCAGTGGCAGCTGGTTATAGAAATCAGACTTTGTGGAAATCTGCTCTTCAATGGTGTCTGTAAACATAACTCCTAATCATACTGCTTTGGTTTATCATGTAAATCTGAACCACACCTATTCTCAGAAAAGATTTGAGATCACTTAGAATAAAACTTCCTGTACAGATGAAGGGAGACTTGCAGTGGAAAAAGCGTGCTCAAATGTCAGCTGTCTGGGGATAGCCTCTGAGTTTTTCTTTCTTCTTTATTAAAAATGGTGTAACCAAAATGCCTACCTTTCATTGTTATTGTAAGGATAAAGGATAATCTGTAAGGATAATCCATAAAGTAATATGCAAATGTTAATTACTATCTATTTTTACTAGTGTGGACCCTTTCAGTTGTAGTGACAAAAACTCGAACTGGCTTAAGCATAAAAAAGGAATGTATTATGTCATATAACTGAAAACTTCAGTGGTTGAGTTCCAGTCACAACTGATTCCAGCCCCTCAATATCATCAGAAATCTCTTCATTCCCTTTGCTTTACCATGAATTGGTGTTAAGTTGAATTGTGTCCTCCAAAAAGATATGTTGACATCCTCACTCCCGGTACTTATGAATCTGACCTTATTTAGAAATAGGGACCCTGCAGATGTAACTAGTTAACATGAAGTCACTCTGGAGTACAGTGAGCTCTAGTCCAGTATGACTGGTGTCCTTACAAAAAGAGAAGAGACACAGAGATGGACAGGCATACAGGGAGGACAGCCATGTGTAGACAGATGCAGAGACTGGAGTTATGCTGCCACAAACCAAGGAATGCCTGGAGCTACTAGAAGCTGGGAGAAACAAGAAAGGATCTTACCCTAGGAGGCCCTGCTGACACCCTGATTTTGGTCTTCTGGC
Organism: Loxodonta africana; assembly: GCF_030014295.1. NCBI lineage: Eukaryota > Metazoa > Chordata > Mammalia > Proboscidea > Elephantidae > Loxodonta > Loxodonta africana. The sequence goes on from NC_087358.1 coordinate 64,763,644, forward strand.
CTCCAGAATCTTGAGAGGATAAATTTCTGTTGTTTTAAGTCACTTAGTCTGTGGTAATTTGTTGCAGCAGCCCTAGGAAAGTCATACAGTTAGCTTCATTCTTAAGCAGTATCTTCCCAAGAGGAGGTGGCAAAGATGGCCCCATAGCCATATAAGGTATCCCTGCTGACAGAACACTTATTTCTCCCAATGTCCTCAGCAGAAGTCCTGGTAGAAACCCATGGGACTTAATAGCATCTGACACTCATTTCTGATGCTCATTCCCAAAATGAGCACTGCCAGCCCTCTGCCCCGCTCCAGAGCCACGAGGTGTAGCCACCCCTATCCAATCACATGAACTGAGGGTGGGGCAATTCCCAGGGGAAACATTACCAGAAGGTGGAATGGAGGCTGGGTAGGCAAAACCCACAGATGCCCAGGATAGCATCATTGTTATCAGCAAGACAGTTAAACAGAAGGAAGAAAGATGTAAACAGAAAGGTAAGTAACCTGAAATAAGAGGTTGATTGCTGTTTAAATTTTGCCTTAAGTAGAGCACTGAAGGCAGATCCAAGATGACAGCATAGTCACATACACCATAACATCCCCCTGCACCAAAAACCCAAAACACCAAATGAAACAGAAGCAAATAACAATCCAGGAACTCTGAACATCAAAAAAGAAGGTCTAAGAACTGAACCAAATACCAACTGGAAGGAAAATGTGCATGAATGCTTTGAAAGAGGAGTAACATGGGAGGAGTTACCTAGCCATCCCAGCCCTGATGCAGCCATCTTAGGACAAAGCTAGCAGCAACCCCGGGTGAAGAAAACAGGAAGACAATTTCACAACTTTCCCAAAAGGAACAGAGAAACTCTGTAGATACACACAGAAAAAAGCAGAGTCAGATAGGGAGCCAGGATCCAGAACCAGAGATACTCAGGAGTGGCGGCCCCTGACTTCAGGGATGGGTGACGCACATGAGGCAGTGAACCGCGGAGTGTTAGCAGAAGGTCTCCTGCTCAACCAGGCCCTGGGCAGCCTCCCTCCTCACACTAGAGAGGGGACAGTTCCCATTTCCTGGCTGCAACAGATGCAAAGTGCCCCAACACCCACATATCCTAGCTGGAGGGATATACTCTCTCTCACCCCTTCCTCTTGATCGGAGGTGGCAGAAGGCCCCATCCTCCACCCACCTTGCCTGACCAGAGAACCACAATAGGAGCCTCTCCTCTTCCCCCAACCCCACCCAACCCCTTCCACTCTGCCCCCTTGCCCACCCGAGGAGCAAGACTAGGCATGCCCCCATGTGTGTGCCTGCCCACCAACTATACCTCTTCAAGGGCCCAGTGAGGCACAGGCAGTGAGACAGCAAGAGAGCCCACCCGCCTGTTGCTCTTCCTTCCTCCCACATGGTGAAGGGTGGGGGAGACGTGACTGCATGTGCACCTCTCTGCCACCCTATCCTCCCTCCCTCCCTGTTTGGTGAGAGATAGAGGTGGTGCCACCGTGCACACATTCACCAGCCCTTAACCCAACCAGTGAGGTGTGGAAGAGTCGAAACTGCATGCACATACCCTGGCGGCCCCTTCCTCCATCCCCCCCATCTGGTGTGAGGAGGAGGCAATGCCACTGTGGGTGCATCCACCAGGTGCGACTCCTTCCCTTAAACTGCCAGGGAGGGGTGAAGGAGCCATTACTATGCACACATCCCCCCTGAGGCCCTTTCCTCCCTCCCCTTGCCCAGAATGAGATAGAAGCAGAGTGAGTGCACACACTTTCTCCTGCTGCACCTTCCTCCTCTCCCCATCCACCAACAGGTGGATGTGGTGCAAATGAGTGAGCATCTGCCTGTGATTCCTTCCTCCCTCCTCCTGCCCTGGAGGAGGTGGAGGCAAAGCAACTGTGCATCTGTCCAACACCCCCACCTCTCCCACAACCAGTGAAAGGTGATGAACACACCTGCACATCGTCCACTCTACCTGTAAGGAAAGCACCACTCCCTGCTCCAGTGCCACTAAACTGAAGACAGACAGAGGCCAAAGCCCAACTAATCCACCCGCAGCCGCCCTGCAAGACCAGTAAACAGAGACCTGAGCTCCCACACCTACCCCCAACCCCACTTGCCCGGAGACAGGGAGGGAGGGCTCCAGCATGGCCAGTCCAGTGACCAGAGCACCATGCCAGCCATCCCTGCCAAGAATCATCAAAACAAAACAAAACAAAAAACAGGACCCAGCAAAGAGTTACACAATTAAAAAATAAATACAATGACTCCTTTATGTCCTGGAGACAACAGACAATAGTAAAATACCAAAAGAAACAGGGCAAGATGGCTCCAGCAAGTGAGCAAAATAAAGAACTGGAAAATCTCCCTGAGAAAGAAAAGGTATTGGAGCTTCCTGATAAGGAATTCAAAAGATTTATATATAAGTTTCTAAAAGGAATCAAGGAAAACACAGACAAAACTACAGAAAAAAACAAGGAAAACACAAACAAAACAGAACTCAGAAAAACAATACAAGAACAAAATGACAAAATAAATAGACAATAGGTAACCATACAAAACAGCAACTAGAAATTCAGAAGTTTAACAAAATTTCAGAAATAAACAACTCAATGGAAAGTCATAGGAGACGAATTGAAACAATAGAAGGTAGTCTCAGTGGAATAGAAAACCAATCCCTTGACATGATGCACTATGCTGTTCAAGGAACAACAGCAACAAAAAGGAATGAAGAAAGCCTAAGAGTTATTAGGGACACCATCAAGAGGAGTAACTTATGTGTGATAGGAATGCTAGGAGGAGAGGAGTCAACAAAAAGCACAGAGAGTTTTGTTGAAGATCTACTGACACAAATCTTTCCTAATATCATGAAAGATGAGAAGATGGCCACCCATGAAGCACAACAAATCCCCTACAGGATCTATCCCAAAAGAAGAACACCAAGACATATCATAATCAAACTTTCCAAGATCAAAGACAAAGAAAGAATCCTGAAAGCAACTTGGGAAAAATGAAAGATCACCTACAAAGGGGCATTGATAAGACTAAGCTCCAATTACTTAGCAGAAACCATGCACTCCAGAAGATAATGGAATGAAATACATAAAACCTTGAAAGAAAAAAACTGCCAATCGAGAATTTTACCTCCAGCAAAATTATCCCTCAAGTACAATGGTGAAATTAGGACAATTCCAGATGAACAGAAATTAAGGGAATTTGTAAAAACCAGACCAACTTTACAAGAAATGTTACAGGGAGTCCTTTGGACAGAAACCTAACAATGACAGACAATGACCTGAGATTAAAACACATGATAACATCAGCCAGATATCAACCCAGATAGAGAACTCTCAAAAATAAAATAAAGCTAAAAGCCAGAAAACTGGGAACCAGAGATGTCAATCTGTAATTGACAACCACTTCAAAATACCAAGGGGGAATAAAGCATATAGTTTTAGATCTTCCATGTGGAGACAAAGTCAAGACAATATCAATAAATAAACTACTGCTTTAAATTTAGGAAGATAAAGGTAAATTTCAGGGTAACCACAAAAAAGTATCAAAATGTAAAAGAAGAAAATGTACTTCTCAAAATGTAAAAATGTTTACATATCAAAATGTGAAAGAAGAAAATCGTAAAGACTCAGTGCATAAAAAACCAGCTACAAAGAAGGAAATTAAAAGACAAGCCACAATTAAAAAAAAAAAAGTACAGAAAATTAAGCAGAAGAAACCACCAACACCACACACATATAAAAAGCATAACAAAATAACAGCAATAAACTCATAAATAAAAAAATAGCTATCGATAATCACACTAAATGTAAGTGGTCTAAATGCACCAGTAAAGGAAGAAGTGGCAAGATGGATTAAAAAAAAAAAAAAATGACCCGTTGATATGCTATCTCCCAGAGATATGCTGTTATGAATTGAATTGTGTCACCCAAAAATGTGTGTCAACTTGACTAGGCCATGGTTCCCAGTGTTGTGTGATTGTCCATCATTTTGTCATCTGATGTGATTTTTCTATGTGTTGTAAATCCTACCTCTATGATATTAATGAGGCAGGATTAGAGGCAGTTATTTTAATGAAGCAGGTCTCAATCTGCAAGATTAGGTTGTATCTCGAGTCAGTCTCTTTTGAGATATGAAAGAGTGGCTAGCAGAGAGACAGAATGGCCTCATACCACCAAGAAAGTAGTGCCAGGAGCAGAACATGTCCTTTGGACCCAGGCTTCCCGCACTGAGAAGCTCCTAGACCAGGGAAAGATTGATGGCAAGGACTTTCCTCCAGAGCCAACAGAGAGAGAAAGCCTTCCCCTCATGCTGGCAACCTGAATTCAGATTCTAGTCTATGAGGCTGTGAGAGAATAAATTTCTCTCTCTTAAAGCCATCCACTTGTGGTATTTCTGTTACAGCAGCACTAGATAACTAAGACACATGCCTTAGACACAAAGATATAAATAAACTAAAACTTAAAAGATGGGAAAAGATATATCAAGCAAACAATAACAAAAAAGACCAGGAGTGGCAATTTCAATCTTTGATAAAATAGGCTTTAAGGCAAAATCCATCATAAAAGACAAGGAAGGACATTGTATAATGATTAAAGGGCCAATCCACCAAGAGGACATGATCATAATATGCACACCTAATAACAGAACTCCACCATACATAAAACAAACCATAACAACACTTTTGAAAAGAGAAATAGACACTTCCACAATAACACTAGGAAACTTTAACACACTACCCTCAATGAAGGACAGAAACTTAACAAAGACACAGAAGATCTAAATACCACAATCAACCAACTTGACCTCATAGACAGATCCAAACATTTCACCCAACAGTGGCAAAGTACACACTCTTCTCCAGCGCTCATCGGTCATTCTCCAGATTAGGCCACATTCTAGGCCACAAAGCAAGCCTCAACAAATTTTTTTAAAAAAACATGGAAATAATACAAAGCATCTTTTCTGACCACAAACCCAGTGCTGTCGAGAAACGCTATAAAATTAGATCTCAATAACAGGAAGAGCAAAGAAAAAAAAAAATCTACTACATGGAAACTAAATAATACAATGCTTAAAAACTACTGGGTAATAGAAGAAATCAAAGATGGAATTTAAAAATTCTAGAATCAAATGAGAATGAAAACACACCATACAAAAACTTTGGGACACAGAAAAAGCAGTACCCAGAGATCAATCTATAATGATAAATGCACACATCAAATAAGAAGGGCAAAAATCAAAATATTAACTTACAACTTGAACAATTAGAAAGAGAGCAGCAAAAGAAGCCCAAAGTCACCAGAAGAAAGGAAGTAATAAAAGTTAGAGCAAAAATAAATAAAACAGAGAACAGAAAAACAATAGAAAGAATCAACCAGACTAAAAGCTGTTTTCTTGAAAGGATCAATAAAATCGACAAATCACTGGCCAAATCGACAAAAACTGGAGAAGGTGCAAATAAGAAATGAGGTGGGTGACATTACAACAGAACCAACTGAAATAAAAAGGACCATAAAAGAATACTATGAAAAATTACACTCTAACAAATTTGAAAACCTAGAGGAAAAAGACAAACTTCTAGAAACACACTACCTACCTAAACTAACACAAACTGAGGTAGAAAATTTGAATAGACCCATAACAAAAGAAGAAATTGAAGGGGTCATAAAAAAAAAAACCTGCCCCCCCCCCCACAAAAAGTCCCAGCCTAGACAGCTTCACTGGAGAATTCTACCAAACATTCAGAGAAGAGTTGACACCAATTCTATTCAAACTATTCCAGAACATAGAAAAGGAAGGAATACTCCCAAATTCATCCTATGAAGCCAGCATAACCCTGATACCAAAATGAGGCAAAGATATTAGTAAAAAAGAAAGCTACAGACCAACATCCCTCATGAATATAGATGCAAAAATTCTCAAAAAAATCCTAGCCAATGGAATTCAACAGCATATCAAAAAAAAAATCGTGACCAAGTGGGGTTCATACCAGGCAATGCAAGGATGTTTCAACATTAGAAAATCAATCAACATATTCTACTACATAAATAAAACAAAGGAAAAGGATCACACAATCATCTCAATCGATGCAGAAAAGGCATTTGATGAAGTCCAGCACTGATTCCTGATAAAAACTCTCAGCAAAATAGGAATAGAAGAGAAGTTTCTCAACCTAATAAAGGGAATTTATACAAAACCAACAGCCAACATTATCCTCAACAGAGAGTCTGGAAACATTCCCTTTGAGAACAGGAACCAGACAAAGATGCCCTTTATCACCACTCTTATTCAACACTATATTGGAAGTCCTATCAAGAGCAATAAGTCAAGAAAAGGAAATAAAGAGCATCCATATTGGTAAGGAAGAAGTAAAACTATTCCTGTTTGCAGATGATATGGTCCTATATGTAGAAAATCCTAAAGATTCCACAAGAAAGATACTGGAACTAATAGATTCAGTAAAGTGGCAGGATACAAGATCAACATAAAAAAATCAGTTGGATTCCTCTACATCAACAAAAAGAACTTTGAAAAGGAAATCAGAAAAACAATACGATTTACAATAGCCCCCCAAAAGATAAAATACTTGGAAATAAATCTAATCAGAGACATAAAATTCTTATTCAAAGAAAACTACAAAACACTACTGCAAGAAAGAAAAGACTTACATATATGCAAAAATATACTGTGCTGTTGGATAGGAAGACTCAACATTGTGAAAACATCATTACTACCTGTCTTAGTCATCTAGTGCTGCTATAACAGAAATACCACAAGTGGATGGCTTTAACAAACAGAAGTTTATTCTCTCACAGTCTAGTAGGCTACAAGTCCAAATTCAGGGCATTAGCTCCAGGGAAAGGCTATCTCTGTCGGGTTCTAGAGGAAGGTACTTCTCATCAACCTTCCCCTGGACTAGGAGCTTCTCTGCACAGGAACCCCAGATCCAAAGGATGCGCTCTGCTTCCGGCACTGCTTTCTTGGTCATATGAGGTCCCCACTCTCTGCTCACTGCCTTCCCCTTTTATCTCTTGTAGGATAAAATGTGGTGCAGGCCACGCCCCAGGGAAGCTGCTCTTACATTGGGTCAGGGATTTGACCTGAGCAAGGGTGTTACATCCCACTCTAATCCTCCTTAACGTAATCTAATCTTGTCTCATTAACCACAGGCAGATATTAGGATTTACAATACATAGGAAAATCATATCAGATGACAAAATGGTGGACAATCACACAATACTGGGAATCACGGCCTAGCCATACTGATACACATATTTTTGGGGACACAATTCAATCCATGACACTACCTACAGCGATCTACAGATATAATGCAATCTTGATCCAAATGTGTGGTGCAGTGAATTACTTAATATGGCCCTTCTAGCCATGGTCTTTGTGAGTCACATACAATGACTGAGTGAGACTATGCATATAAGGCATATGGAACCTGTGATTATTGGGGTTATGTGTCAACTTCCCTGGGCCATGATTTCAAGTATTGTACGGTTGTCCTTCATTTAACGTATTGTGGATCCTGACCTCTGCACGTTGATGAGGCAGGATTGGTATAAGGCGTGTCTTGGGTTGGCAGCCTTGTAGGAGGCTGTAACTCAAGCCCCACTCTTTCTAAAGTTATACCCTTCCCTCGGGTGTGGCCTGCATCTAAGCTATATGTGTATGTCCTCGTGAGGCTCTCTCTCTCTGCATCTGGATCCTGCCTCTGGTTCATGATCAATCGACTCTCCCCAGAGGCCTGCTGTCTGACCTGCCAATTCTGGGATTAGCCAGCCTCCACTGTCCCTTGGCCCAACAGCCTATGTGTGACCTGATTAGATAGCTTCCGCAGACTTGTGAGCCAGTAGCCTGTGGTCTGAACTGCCAATTTGGGTTCATCAGCTCCTGAAGCTACATGGGTTGGGAGAAGCCTATGCCTGACCCACGAATTTGGGACTCACCAGGCTCCACAACCACGTGGCCATTTCCAGTTCATGAGTTCTATGAGACATTGCAGCAAATTAGGAAACCAAAAGATGGGAGGGAGAGTGCTGAGGGAAGAGGGGGTAGTTAGAGATGATGGAGTGGTACAGCAGCTTGGAAAAGTTGGACATTTGAGACGTCTTTAACCTCTGCCTCATAGGAACCAGCTTTGTACTGATCCTTATAAAAGAAATTATTCTTTTAAAGTCCCAATGGCATTCTTCAATGAGGTGGAAAAACTAATCACTAGCTTTATATGGAAAGGAAAGATACCCTGAATAAGTAAAGCATTATTAAAGAAGAAGAATAAAGCTGGAGGCCTCATGCTACCTTATCTCAGAACCTACTCCACAGCCACGATAGTCAAAACAGACTGGTACTGTTACAATGGCAGACACATAGACCGATGGTACAGAACTGAGAACCCAGTTGTACATCAATCCACCTATGGACAGCTAATCTTCAACAAAGGACCAAAAAGTCCATTAAATGGGGAAAAGACAGTCTGTTCAACAAATGGTGCTGACATAGCTGGATATGTATCTGCAGAAAAATGAAACAGGACCCATACCTCACACCATACACAAATACTAACTCAAAATGAATCAAAGACCTAAAACTATAAAGATCGTAGAGGAAAAAATTGGGACATTGCTAGAGACCTTAATATATGGCATAATAGAATACCAGATATAACTAAAAATGCACACACAGCAGATGAACTAGATAAATGGAACCCCTTAAAAATTAAACAGTTATGCTCAACAAAAGACTTCTCCAAAAGAGTAAAAACAGAACCTTCAGGTTGGGGAAAAAAAATTGGCTACAACACATATGACAAGGGTCTAAACTCTAAAATTTATAAAAATGTGAACACTTCAACAAAAAAAGACAATCCAATTAAAAAATGGGCAAAGAATATGAACAGACACTTCACCAAAGAAGACATTCCGGCTGATACCAAACATAAGAAGAAATGCTCATGATCATTAGCAATTAGAGAAATGCAAATCAAAACTAAAATAAGATACCATCTCACCCTGACATTACTGGCACTAAAAAAAAAAAAAAAAAAAAAAAACCAGAAAATACAAAATGCTTGAGAGGTTGTGGGGAGATTGGAACTCTTATACAGTGCTGATGGAAATGTAAATGGTGCAACCACTATGCAAAACAGTATGGCACGTCTTCAAAAAGCTAGAAATAGAAATACCGTATGATCCAACAATCCCACACCTAGGTATATGTTGTTGTTGTTATTGTTGTTAGGTGCCCTCAAGTTGGTTCCAACTCATAGCAACCCTATGTACAACAGAACAAAACACTGCCCCGTTGTGTGCCATCCTCACAATCCCTGTTGCAGCCACTGTATCAATCCATCTAGTTAAAGGTCTTCCTCTAGTTAAAGGTCTTCCTCTTTTTCACTGACCCTCTGCTTTACCAAGCATGATGTCCTTCTCCAGGGACTGGTCCCTCCTGATAACATGTCCAAAGCCTGTGAGACAATATCTTGCCATTCTTTCTTCTAAGGAGCATTCTGGTTGTACTTCTTCCAAGACAGATTTGTTTGTTCTTTGACAGTCCATGGTATGTTCAATATTCTTCACCAGCACCACAATTCAAAGGCATCAATTCTTCTTCAGTCTTCCCTATTCATTGTCCAGCTTCCCCATGCATATGAGGTGATTGAAAACATCATGGCTTGGGTCAGGTGCACTTTAGTCTTCAAGGTGACATCTTTGCTTTTCAACACTTTAAAGAGGTCTTTTGCAGCAGACTTGCCCAGTGCAATGCATCATTCGATTTCTTGACTCTTACTTTCATGGGTGCTGATTGTGGATCCAAGTAAAATGAAATTATTGATAACTTCAAACTTTTCTCTGTTTTTCACGATGGGGTTTATTGGTCCAGTCGTGAGGATTTTTGTTTTTTTATGTTGAGGTGTAATCCACACTGAAGGCTGTGGTCTTTGATCTTCATCAGTAAGTGCTGCAAGTCCTTTTCATTTTCAGCAAACAGGGTTGTGTCGTCTGCATAATGCAGGTCGTTCATGAGTCTTCCTCCAATCCTGATGCCTCATTCTTCTTCATATAGTTCAGCTTCTCAAGTTATTTGCTCAGCATACAGACTGAATAGGTATGGGGAAAGGATACAAACCTGACACACCTTTCCTGATTTCAAATCATTCAGTATCCCCTTATTTTTTTGAATGTACATCTTTGTCTATGTATAGGTTCCTCATGAGCACAATTAAGTGTTCTGGAATTCCCATTGTTTGCAATGTTATCCGTAATTTGTTATGATCCACACAGTCAAATGCCTTTGCGTAGTAAATAAAACACAGGTAAACATGTTTCTGGTATTCTCTGCTTTCAGCCAGGGTTCATCCGACATCAGCAATGATATCCCCGGTTCAACACCCTCTTCTGAATCTGGCTTGAATATCTGGCAGTTCTCTGTTGATAAACTGCTGCAGCCACTTTTGAATGATCTTCAGCAAAATTTTACTTGCCTGCGATATTAATGATATTGTTCAATGATTTCTGCATTCATTGGGATCACCTTTCTTGAGAATAGGCATAAATATGAATCTCTTCCAGTTGGTTGGCCAGGTAGCTGTCTTCCAAATTTCCTGGCATAGACGAGTGAGCACTTGAGAGCTGCATGCATTTGTTGAAACATCTCAGTTGGTATTCCCTAAATCTCTGGAGCCTTGCTTTTTGCCAATGCCTTCAGTGCAGCTTGGACTTCTTCCTTCAGTAACATTGCTTCTTGATCATATGTTACTTCCTGAAATGGATGACCTCAATCAATTCTTTTTGATATAGTGACTGAGTGTATTCCTTCCATCTTCTTTTGAAGCTTCTTTCATCTTTCAATATTTTCCCCATAGAATCCTTTCATATTGCAACTCAAGCCTTGAATTTTTTCTTCAGTTCTTTAAGCTTGAAAAATGCTGAGCATGTTCTTCTCTTTGGTTTTCTATCTCCAGGCCTTCGATGTTGTCATTATAATACTTTCTCTTCTTGAGCTACCCTTTGAAATCTTCCGTTCAGCTCTTTAATTCATCATTTCTTCCATTCACTTTAGCTACTCAAAGTTCAAGAGCAAGTTTCAGAGTCTATTCTGACATCCATTTTGGTCTTCTTTTTTTTTTTTAATTTTTATTGTGCTTTAAGTGAGAGTTTACAAATCAAGTCAGTCTCATACACAAACTTATATACACCTTGCTATATACTCCTAGTTGCTCTTCCTCTAATGAGACAGCACACTCCTTCCCTCCACTCTCTATTTTCCATTCGGCCAGCTTCTGCCCCCCTCTGCCCTCTCATCTCTTCTCCAGGCAGGAGTTGCCCACCTAGTCTCACATGTCTACTTGACCCAAAAAGCTCACTCTTCACCAGTATCATTTCCTATCCTATAGTTCAGTCCACTCCCTGTCTGAACAGTTGGCTTTGGGAATGGTTTCTGTCTTGGGCTAAGAGAAGGTCTGGAGACCATGAATTCTGGGGTCCTTCTAGTCTCAGTTGGACCATTAAGTCTGGTCTTTTTACAAGATTTTGGGGTCTGCATTCCACTGCTTTCCTGCTCCTTTAGGGGTTCTCTTTTGTGTTCCCTGTCAGGGCAGTCATCCGTTGTAGCAGGGCACCATCTAGTTCTTCTGGTCTCAGGCTGATGTAGTCTCTGGTTGATGAGGTCCTTTCTGTCCCTTGGGCTCATATTACCTGTGTCTTTGGTGTTCTTCATTCTCCTTTGCTCCAGGTGGGTTGAGGCAAATTGATGCATCTTAGATGACCGCTTACTAGCATTTAAGACCCCAGATGCCACTGTCCAAAGTGGGATGCAGAATGTTTTCTTAATTCTTTCCTGTCTTTTTAATGACTTTTTGCTTTCTTCATGTATGATGTCCTTGATGTCATTCCACTACTTGTCTGGTCTTTGGTCATTAGTGTTCAATGCATCAAATCGATTTTTGAGGTGATCTCTAAGTTCAGGTGGGATGTACTCAAGGTCGTCATTTGGCCCTCATGGACTTGTTCTAATTTTTCGGTTTCAACTTGAACTTGAATATGAGCAATTGATGGTCTTTTCTGCAGTTGGCCCCTGGCCTTGTTCTGACTGATGATATTGAGCTTTTCCATCGTGTCTTTCCACAGATATAGTCGATTTGATTCCTGTGTATTCCATCTGGTTAGGCCCACCTGTATAGTCACCGTTTATGTTGGTGAAAAAAGGTATTTGCGATGAAGAATTCACTGGTCTTGCAAAATTCTATCATGTGATTTCTGGCATCATTTCTACCACCAAGGCCATATTTTCCAACTACTGATCCTTCTTCTTTGTTTCCAGCTTTCACATTCCAATTACTAGTAATTACCAATGCATCCTGATTGCATGTTTGATCAATTTCATACTGCAGAAGTTGGTGAAAATCTTCAATTTCTTCATCTTTGGCCTTAGCGGTTGGTGTGTAAATTTGAATAATAGTCATATTAACTGGTCTTCGTTGTAGGTGTATGGATATTATCCCATCATGGACAGTGTTGTACTTCTGGATAGATCTTGAAATGTTCTTTTTGACGATGAATGCAACAGTTTCTCTTCAAGTTGTCATTCTGGACATAGTATACCATATAATTGTCCAATTCAAAATGGCCAGTACCAGTCCATTTCACCTCACTAATGCCTAGTATATTGATGTTTATGCATTCCATTTCATTTTTGACAATTTCCAATTTTCCAAGACTCAAAAAAAGAAAAAAACTTTTTTTTCATACTTTGTACATTCCATGTTCTGATTATTAATGAATGTTTGCAGCTGTTTCTTCTCATTTTGAGTAGTGCCACATCAGGAAATGAAGGTGTAAGAAGGTGTAAGGGAGCACACCCACTGGAAGATACAGGTTTGGTGGTGCATATTTCTACATATACTACTGTAGGTGCTCCTCGTATGTTAGTATAGACAATAGAACACACACAAGTGGCACAGTCAGGGAAACCTCTTAGACTGACCAAACACCTCACAGAATGAAGTTCCGAGACTTGAAGGCAAAGAACCTTGGACTCTGAGGACATCTATGTCAATTGGTATAACATAATTCATAAAGACAAAGTTCTGCATTCTACTTTGGTGAGCAGCATCTGGGGCCTTGAAGGCTTGTGAATAGCCATCTAAGATATAACTATTGGTCTCTTCCAGTTCAAATGAAAGTGAAAAAAAAGACAAAGACTCAAGGGAGCAAGTAGTCCAAAGGACTAATGGACCACATGAACCACAGCCTACATGACCTGAGAGGAGAAGAACTAGATATGCCTGGTTACCACCACTGATTGCTCTGACTGGTATCATAACAAAGGGTCCTGCACAGAGGAGGACAAAAATGTAGAACAAAAAATCAAATTCATAAAAAAGACCAGACTTACTGCTCTGACAGAAACTGGAGGAATCCCTGAAACTATGGCCCTAAGACACCCTTCTGAACTGGAACTGAACCACCTTCCAGCCAAATAATAGACAAGCCCATAAAATAAACAATAACACCCAAGAGGAACATTCTCATTAGAACAATTATACAAGATCAAAAGGGCAACATTTGCCCAAAAGCAAAGCTGAGAAGGCAGGAAGGCAAGAATTTCAGTCAAAAGAAAATGGAGCACCCAGGGCAGAAATGGGGATAGTGTTGACACATTGTGGGAAATGAAACCAATGCCATGAAGCATTTTATGTACAAACTATTGAATGGGAATCATTTGCTTTGCAAACTTTCACCGAATGGACACTAATTTGTATCATAAATACAAACGTACACATGCAGGTGAACAAGATCTGGCTGGGAATAGAGGAAAAACAAAGCAGTTAATGCGTCAGGATAGTGGATGAACAAATGCTTTTTTAAATGTCCTTTAGTGCTACAAAAGTGTTTATCTAATGCATTATGTTTTATCATGCACATCAAGGCAAAAATAAATATATGAAGTGTTCTGGATATCAGAACAAAAGAAGCACAGAAGGTCATCAAGAAAGGAACTCCTGGGGAACCTCATACCACGAAGAAACAAGAGCCAGGAGAATAACTCATCCTTTGGACCTGGGGTCCCTATGATGAGAAGAGAAAGATTGATGACAAGGGCCTTCCTCCAGAGCCAACAGAGAGAGAAAGACTTCCCCTATAGCTGGCACCTTGAATTTGGACTTTTAGCTTTCTAAATTCATTCAAGTTTTTCTTTACAAAGTAAAAAAAAAAAACACATTGCCATCAAGTTAATGCTGACTCATAGCGACCCTATAGGACAGAGCAGAACAGCCCCATAGGGTTTCCAAGGAGTGGCTCATGGATCCAAACTCCAACCTTTTGGTTTGGTTTTGGTTTCTACAACACCAGAGTGAGTGCTATTACTCTTGGATGGGGTGGACACATCCTTTTTTGTGAGCGGCCACCATTCGACCCACTACAGATGTTTAACCTCAAATTGGCTTACAGCAACGTCAGAATAGTGGTGGCAAGGCTCGAGGAAATGGGACTTTCATCCATTTCTGACAGGATTGCCAATTGGCATCATTGGGAGTACAGTGTGACAGTGTCTAGTACAACTAAAGAGGCATATCCTTTTGAATCAGCCATTCTTCTTCTACCTACCTGGTGGTCTACTTCTGAAAAGAATTAGCCAATGAAAACCTTATGAATAACAGCAGAACACTGTCTGATATAATGCTGGAAGATGAGCCCCTGGAGGTTGGAAGACACTCAAAAGGGCGACTGGGGAAGAGCTGCCTCCTCAAGAGCTGACCTTAATGATGTGGATGGAGCCAAACTTTCAGGACCTTCATTTGCTATGTGGCACTACTCAAAATGAGAAGAAACGGCTGCAAACATCCATCAATAATCAGAACTTGGAATGTACGAAGTATGAGTCTAAGAAAATTGGAAATTGTAAAAAATAAAATGGAATGCATAAACATCGATATACTAGGCATTAGTGAGGTGAAATGGACTCGTATGGGCCATTTTGAATAGGACAATCATATGGCCTACTATGTCCAGAACGACAACTTGAAGAGGAATGGTGTTGCATTCATCACTGAAAAGAACATTTCAAGATCTATCCTGAAGTACAACACTGTCAATAATGGGATAATAGCCATACACCTACAAGAAAGACCAGTTAATATGACTAGTATTCAAATTTACACACCAACCACTAAGGCCAAAGATGAAGAAATTGAAGATTTTCACCAACTTCTGCAGTATGAAATTGATCAAACATGCAATCAGGACGCATTGGTAATTACTGGTGATTGGACTGTGAAAGCTGGAAACAAAGAAGAATGATTAGTAGTTGGAAAATATGGCCTTGGTGATAGAAATGATGCCAGTCAAAAATATGAATAGACACTTCACTAAAGAAGACTTTCAGGTAGCTAACAGATACATGAGGAAATGTTCATGATCATTAGCCATTAAAGAAATGCAGATCAAAACTACAATGAGATTTCATCTCACTCCAACAAGGCTGGCATTAATCCCAAAAACACAAAATAATAAATGTTGGAGAGGTTGTGGAGAGATTGGAACACTTATACACTGCTGGTGGGAATGTCAAATGGTACAACCACTTTGGAAATCGATTTTGTGCTTCCTTAAAAAGCTAGAAATAGAACTACCATACAATCCAGCAATCCCACTCCTTGGAATATATCCTAGAGAAATAAGAGCCTTTATACGAACAGATATATGCACACTCATGTTTGTTGCAACACTGTTTACAATAGCAAAAAGATGGAAGCAACCAAGGTGCCCAACAACGAAGAAATGAATAAATAAATTATGGTATATTCACACAATGGAATACTACGCATCGATAAAGAACAGTGAGGAATCTGTGAAACATTTCATAACATGGAGGAACCTGTAAGGGATTACACTGAGTGAAATTAGTCAGAGGCAAAAGGACAAATATTGTATAAGACCACTATTATAAGAACTTGAGAAATAGTTTAAACTGAGAAGAAAACATTCTTTTGTGGTTACGAGGCAGGGAGCGAGGGAGGGTGGGAGAGGGGCATTCACTAATTAGATAGTAGATAATAACTACTTTAGGTGCAGGGAAAAGACAGCACAAAGTACAGGGGAGGTCAGTACAATTGGACTAAACCAAAAGCAAAGCAGTTTCCTGAATAAATTGAATGCTTCAAAGGCCAGCGTAGCAGGGGCAGGGGTCTGGAGACCATGGTTTCAGGGGACATCTAAGTCAACTGGCATAAAAAAATCTATTAAGAAAACATTCTGCATCACACTTTGAAGAGTGGCATCTAGGGTCTTAAACCCTAGCAAGCAGCCACCTAAGATGCATCAATTGGTCTCAGCCCACCTGGATCAAAGGAGAATGAAGAACACCAAGGACACAAGGTGATTATGAGCCAAGAGACAGAAAGGGCCACATGAACCAGCGACTACATCATCCTGTGACCAGAAGAACTAGATGGTGCCCGGCTATAACCCATGACTGCCCTGACAGGGAACACAACACAGAACCCCTGATGGAGCAGGAAAGCAGTGGGATATAGTGATGCACACCCCAAATTCTCATAAGACCAGACTTAATGGTCTGACTGAGACTAGAAGGACCCCGGTGGTCATGGCCCCCAGACCTGTTGCCCCAGGACAGGAACCATTCCCGAAGCCAGCTCTTCAGACATGGATTGGACTGGACAATGGGTTGGAGAGGGATGCTGGTGAGGAGTGAGCTTCTTGGATCGGGTGGACACTTGAGACTATGTTGGCATCTCCTGCCTGGAGGGGAGATGAGAGGGTGGAGGGGGTTAGAAGCTGGTGAAATGGACACGAAAAGAGAGAGTGGAGGGAGAGAGTGGCCTGTCTCATTAGGGGGAGAGTAATTGGGAGTGTGTAGCAAGGTGTATATGGGTTTTTGTGTGAGAGACTGACTTGATTTGTAAACTTTCACTTAAAGCACAATAAAAGTTATTAAAAAAAAAAAAAAAGTGCTGCCAGAGATAGCATGATAGAATTTTGCAAGACCAGTGACTTCTTCTATTGCAAATGCCTTTTTTCACCAACAGAAATGGCGACTATACAGGTGGACCTAGCCAGATGGAATACACAGGAATCAAATCAACTACATCCGTGGAAAGGGACAATGGAAAAGCTCAATATCATCAGTCAGAACAAGGCCAGAGGCTGACTACGGCACAGACCATCAATTGCTCATATTCAAGTTCAAGCTGAAACTGAAGAAAACTAGAACAAGTCCACAAGAGCCAAATGACATCCTTGAGTATATCCCACCTGAATTTAGAGACCATCTCAAGAATAGATCTGATGCATTGAATACTCACATCAAGGGCATCACACATTGTCATGGATTGAATTGTGCCCCCCAAAATGTGTCAACTTGGTTAGACCATGATTTCCAGTATTTTGAAGTTGTCCTCCATTTTGTAGCTGTTGTAATTTTTCTGTGTTATAAATGCTAATCTTTGCCTGTGATTAATGAGGGCCAGCCAACTGGAAGAGATCCATATTTATGCCTATTCCCAAGAAAGGTGATCCAATCAAATGCAGAAATTATCCAAAAATAACATTAATATCACACACAAGTAAAGTTTTTCTGAAGATCATTCAAAAATGGCTGCAGCAGTGCAGAGACACGGAACTGCCAGAAACTCAAGCCAGATTCAGAAGGGGACGTGGAACCAGGGATATCATTGCTGATGTCAGATGGGTCCTGACTGAAAGCAGAGAATACCAGAAACATGTTTACCTGTGTTTCATTGACTATGCAAACACATTTGACTGTGTGGCTCATAAAAAATTATGGATAACATTGAGAAGAATAGGAATTCCAGAATATTTAATTGTGCTCATGACAAACCTGTACACAGATCGCGCCAACAGAACAAGGAGGTATCGCGTGGTTTAAAGTCAGGAAAGGCATGTGTCAGGGCTGTATCCTTTCACAATACCTATTCAATCTGTATGTTAAGGAAATAATCTGAGAAGCTGGATTCTATGAAGAACGGGACTTTAGGATTGGAGGAAGACTCATTAACAGCCTGAGTTATGCAGATGACACAACCTTGCTTGCTGGAAGTGAAGAGATCTTGAAGCACTTACTGATAAAGATCAAAGATAATAGCCTTCAGTATGGATTACACCTCAACATAAAAAAACAAAAATCCACACAAATGGACCATTAAGCAATATCACCATAAACGGAGAAAAGACTGAAGTTGTCAATGATTTCATTTTACTTGGATCCACAATCAACAGCCATGGAAGCAGCAGTCAAGAAATCAGACGACACATTGCATTGGACAAATCTGCTGCAAAAGACCTCTTTAAAGTGTTAAAAAGCAAAGATTATCACCTTGAAGACTAAGGTGCACCTGACCCAACCCATGGTGTTTTCAATCACCTCATATGCATGTGAATGTTGGACAATGAATAAGGAAGACTGAAGAATTGACGCCTTCGAATTGTGGTGTTGGCAAAGAATATTGAATATACCATGGACTGCCAAAAGAATGAACAAATCTATCTTGGAAGAAGTACAACCAGAATGCTCCTTAGAAGCTAGGATGGTGAGACTAAGTCTCACATACATTGGACATATTTTCAGGAGGGACCAGTCTCTGGAGAAGAATATCGTGCTTGGTAAAGTAGAGGGTCAGTGAAAAAGAGGAAGGCCCTCAATGAGATGGATTGACACAGTGACTGCAACAGTGGGCTCAAGCATCACAAGGATTGTGAGGATGGTGCAGGACCGGACAGTGTTTCTTTCTGTTATACATAGGGTCACCATGAGCCGGAACAAACTTGACAACACCTAACAATAACAACATTCTTCTTCTGGGTATCCCAAATGCCTTGGTTCCTCTCATTCAATTCTTCTCTAGACACATCCCCTGGAGAACTCATCCCCACTTGTATGATTCCAAGAGCTTTGAGTGTGAAGAATTGGAAACGACCTAAATGCTTCCAGAGGGGGATGTGCTAGGAAATTATTTTTATCCAGTAGATTATGTTGATAAACTATGATATTTTGGAAATGTTAGCATGAACTATGTCTATAGCAACATGGGTGAATCTCAAAATTATAGTATTAAGTGAATAAATGATATGCACTTGTGATTATGCTTATGTCTAGAATTTAAAAACACAAAACAATACTAGGTGGTTTATTAATACACCCTTTTGTAGTTAAAGTATGAGATCTAGGATAGGAAGATTTACATCAACTTCAGATTCAAGGTTACCTTTGGGATAGAAGGACAGCAATTACTTGTAGAGAGGGTACTTCTGCTTTCTCTGTAAACATTTCACAAATAAAACTGAAGCAAAGATGGCAAAAAAATTAATATGTATCAAAGTTGCGTAGTGATTAATTGGTTGTCTGATTTATTTTTTGTCTACAGAGCCTCTATATTTGAAATCTTTTATAAAGACAGGTAAAGCAGCCTAAAAGACCAATTCATATCTGTTATAATGTATCCACAGGATGGAACACTGTGCCTACTTTAAAACTCATAACATCAAAGAATAAGGATATGGGGAAAATGACCAAGATGCATTTGATGTGACAGAGAAGATGAGAAAACAGTTTACAGAGGAGACATATTTTCTTTTAAAATGTGTAGATTCCTCCCTTTTCCTAAACCTATCATCTAGAAAAGTGAAGATAAATACCAACTTGTTAACCTTGCTATCTCTGAGTAATGTGACTGTAGGTGACTTGTGTTTTCTTCTCTATACCAATTTTTATAATGAATATATAGTCATTTTTATCAGAAAAATAACCTAAGGAATAATTCGTGCAAATAATGTCAAAATAAAGTGAGGAATCAATTCTTTAAATATAAAAAAAAAAGAAAGACAAACTTCTAATAACATGTAATTCTAAGAATTTGCCCCATGGACCCTAATATAAGGAATAAAAATGTAGAGATGAAGAAGGAGTTGATAGGCCCATTTCTCTAACATTTATTCCACAAAATTCAAGAGCACAATGTAATAATTTAGTGATTTAGCTTATTAGTAAGGAACTAGGCTCATGTTCTCCAGTACATCACATTCTGAGGCTCTGTTGCTATAAGCACTGAGCTTAGAAACCCTGCAGAACTGGTGGTTAGCATGCCCCTTATGTTGTCTTTCTCAGATATTGGCACCCTCTATGCTTTTAGAGGCCTGCCAGCAGCATCACTAGGGTGGTGGGGAGGTGCAGAACGCACAGGGTGACACTGTCAAAAGAGGTGACATCAAAATGACTGTCTATAAAACTTTGGTGCAGTGTTCCAGCAGAAATTTATTATTTAAAAAATATCCCTATAGTTAGTTATAACAACAAAAATGTTCTTCATAAGCCCAGCCTACATGTATCAATATATCTACAAGGCTAAAACTCCATGCTAATTTACTTTTTGAATCTTCTAATGCGCTCCGGTCAGAGCTGTCATTATTACTCAATTACAATGACGCTTTGAATCACGTGGTTTTATCTACACACACTACAAGCACACACTGTTTTCGTTGCTGCCAGTGTTTTTATAGTTGATTTTGTCTGGTAAGAGAGATTTTGTCCAGGAGGAAGTCCATGCGGGGGGTGAGCGTGACACCATGAGTTACCTCACTGGGTCATACCAACCCTAATGAGGACACTAGCCCTGCCCTCTTCCTTGGTGATGTCACCCTGCTAGCAAACATACTCTACAGAAAGGGACTCGTGAGAATTCTTGCTGATATTTTTAAATCTCCATCTTTAAGAAGGAAAGCCTGGTAGCATAGTGGCTAAGAGCTATGGCTGCTAACCAAAAGGTTGGCAGTTTGAATCCACCAGGTGTTCCCTGGAAACCCTAGGGGGCAGTTCTACTCTGTCCTGTGGGGTTGCTATGAGTCAGAATCAACTCAATGGCAATGGTTTGTTTATTTTTTAAATATATTTTTAAGAAATGATGCTAGATTTCTTGTCTAATCCGTACAGGGCAGTGATTTTATGTTAATGGGGGACAAAACTCAGAAAAAGAGGGTAAGAATGATTGCACAACTTGAAGAATGTAGTCAATGTCACTGATGTGTACATGTAGAAACTTGAGTCGGTATGTGTTTTTTTCTGTGTATATCCTCAACAACAAAATAAAATAAGTTATTTAAAAAAAAAGAAATGAGGAAGCAGGGCCAAGACAGTGGAGCAGTCAAACACTTCCACTGATCCCTCCTACAATAAAGACCCAAAAAACAAGTGAATCGATTATATATATGACAAGCTAGGAACCCTGAGCATCAAAGGCAAAGTTAAGGAATCAGACTGAGTGACAGGAGAGGGAGAGATGGTGCAGAAGCAGCCAGGAGTTGCTGAGCACATGGCAGAGCCTCACCCCCAATTCCTGGGAGTGACTGCAGCAGGGCTGAAGGTAGTTTCCTGGGACATGGCAACTTCAGTGAAAGAAGACAAGCAGAGTAACACACCTCTGACCCTGTGGGGTGTCTACAACAGGGCTGGCCACGGCTATTAGGAAGAGGCTGCTTCAGTGAAAGAAAGCAAGCATGGGATGTAGCCCTAATCCCTGGGGTGATCTGAGTGGGGGACCCAGCCAGCACACATAGGCTACACATGCCTCTGGAATTGGAGATAAAACAGCACTCTGGGCACAAGATAAGTGATTTTGTCTAATTTACTGTGCAAGGATCTAATAGCTCCTTCTTTAGAAAAAACGCTCTCCTATCTATCTGATCTCTCCTCCCTTTACCCCAGCCAGCTTCATTAACAGTTGATTTCCCTGGGCCTGAGATAGGATCTGCTGTGCTTTCTGAGCCATTCTCCTGGCCTTGGAGAAGGAAAAAATTAACAAATGGGGAAAAATACTCTGCTGACTCCCCTAATCTAGAAGCTCAGAGAAGAAGCAGCTCCAGTCTAGGCACAAGTGATCCACAGACTTTGTCTTTCACCCCTGCATGGATCCAGGTGGCTATTATATGGCAAGGGCAAATCTGTTTGAGGCCTGACTGTAACTGTTTCAACTGTGCAGTGGAGAGGCAGGTTTTGGAAGTTTGATACCGCTTTGCCTATTAAACAGGGCTTTCACCTACCCACAACAGGGGCCTGAGGACTGGTGGCTCCATCCAGGCCACCTAGCCACCCATGAAACTGGTCCAAGGATAGTGGATCCTACCATACAGGTGTAAGCATTGGGTGCCTAAGGTACAGCTTCAGAGCCCACCCACCAGAGTGCTCTAGAGAACAGAGATGCTCCTTCCTCACCAACACTTGGGGGAAGCCTGTCAGCCCCCTGCCCTCCTCAGAGTGTGACCCCCTGCCACTACCAGAAGCCTGTGCATACACCCGTCACCACTGCTCCTCTAAGATAGTAGGTGAGAGCCTACACCACACAATAGGTGGCTGACTATCAGGACACCTGAGCTGAATCTATACAAGATGACTGAATGGACTCTGAGGCTCATATACCTGGTAATAGCTCTAGCCACCTGGTAACAGGATGTTAGTGCTTCAAAGGCTCCAATAATCAAGGTAGCTCACTCTAGTAGCCTATTTGGGTATATCAAAACAAAACAAAGCAAGAAACTACAACACAGTGAGCAAACATAAAATAAATTAATACAATAACTTATAGGTGGCTAGGAAACAACAGTCAATATCAAATCGCGTAAAGAAGCAGACCGTGATTGCTTCAACAAACTTCCAAAACAAAGAATCAAGGACTTTCCCAGATGAAGATGCATTTGTGGAATTACCGGATGTAGAATACAAAAGATTAATATACAGAACTCTTCGAGACATCAAGAATGAGATCAGGCAACACACAGAAAAAGCCAAGGAACACACAGACAAAACAGTTGAAGAAATTAAAAAGATCATTTAACATAATGAAAGATTTAATAAACTGCAAGAATTCATACGGAGACAGTAATCAGAAATTCAGAAGATTAACAAAAAATTTACAGAATTAGACAATTCAATAGAAAGTCAGAGGAGCAGAATTGAGGAAATGGAATGCAGAATTAGTAAGATTGAAGATAAAACACTTGGCAACAATATATTCGAAGAAAAATCAGATAAGAGAATTTTTAATAAATGAAGAAACCCTAAGAATCATGTGGGATGTTATCAAGAAGAATAACTTGTGAGTGATTGGAATACCAGAATGGAGAGGGATAACAGAAAATACAGAGTGAATTGTTGAAGATTTGTCAGCAGAAAACTTCCCTGATATTGTGAAAGATGAAAGGATATCTATCCAAGATGCTTATCAAACCCCATACAAGGTGGATCCCAAAAGAAAGTCACCAAGACATATTATAATCAAAGTTGCCAAAATCAAAGATAAAATTTTAAGAGTGGCCAGGGATAAGCTAAAATGCACCTACAAAGGAGAATCAATAACAGTAGCTTTGGACTACTCAGCAGAAACCATGCAGGCAAGAAGGCAATGGGATGACACAGGTAAACATTGAAGGAGAAAAATTGCCAGCCAAGAATCAAATACCCAGCAAAACTGTCTCTCAAATATGAAGGTGAAATTAAGACAGTTACAGATAAACAGAAACTTAGGGAATTTGCAAAAACCAAATCAAAACTACAAGAAAGACTAAAGGGAATTCTCTGGTTAGAAAATCAATAATATCATATATCAACCCAACACTAGAACACAGAAGAGAGCTCCAGATATCAATTCAGATAGGGAAATCAAAAAACTAAATCAAGATTAAAAAATGCTCAAAACAGGGAATCAGTGATGTCTTTATGTAAAAGATGACATCAAATCAATAAAGAGGGACTAAATAAAGTAGGCATAGACTTTCCATATGCAGAGGAAATCAAGGCTATGTAGGGAGATAAAAGTTAGGTTTAAACTTAGAAAAATAGGGCAAATATTAAGGTAACCACAAAGAAGACTAGCAATCCTACACTTCAAAATAAAAAACAAGAAAAACATACAGACTCAGCAAACACAAATTCAAATACAATGAAAAAGAGGAACACACAATTTACAAAAAAAAAATTCTCAGCACAAAAAAGTAAGTGGAAAAATGAAACTGTCAACATCACACAAAAAAAGGCATCAAAATGACAGAACTAAACTCATACCTATCTATAATCACGCGGAATGTAAATAGACTAAATGCACCAATAAAGAGACAAAGAGTTACAGAATGGATTAAAAAACACAATCTATCTCTATGCTGTCTACAAGAGACAGTCCTTAAAGGCAAAAACAAACTAAAATTCAAAGGATGGAAAAAAATATATCAAGCAAACAACAATCAAAAACAGCAGGAGTGGCTATGCTAATTTCTGAGAAAACAGACTTCAAACTTAAATCTACCACAAAGGATAAGGAAGGACACTACATAATAATGAAAGGGACAATGTACCAGGAGGATATTACCATATTAAATATGTATACACCCAATGACAGGGCTTTGAGATTCCTAAAACAATCTCTAACAACACCGAACAGTGAGATTAAAAAAAAAAAAAAACTAGTGAGATAAATAGCTCCACAATAATAGTGGGAGACTTCAACACACCACTTTCAGTGAAGGACGGAACATCCAGAAAGAAGCTTAATAAAGACATGGAAGAGATAAATGTCACAATTAACCAACTTGACCTCATAGACATATACAGAACACTCCAGCCAATAGTAGCCAAGTATACTTTCTTTTCTAGTGCACATGGAACAGTCTTTAGAATAGACCACATATTAGGTCATAAAGCAAGCCTTAGCAGAATCCAAAACATTGAAATATTATGAAGGATCTTCTCTGACCATAAAGCCATAAAACTAGAAGTCAATAACAGAAAAATCAGGGAAAAGAAATCAAACACATGGAAACTGAATAACACTTTGCTCAGAAGTGATTGGATTATAGAACAAATTAAGGACAGAATAAAGAAATTCATAGAATCCAATGAGAATGAAAGCACTTCCTATCAGAACCTTTGGGATACAGCAAAAGCAGTGCTCAAAGGTCAATTTATATCAATAAATGCACACATCCAAAAAGAAGGAAGGGCTAAAATCAAAGAATTATCCCTACAACTTGAACAAATAGAAAGAGGGCAACAAAAGAAACCCTCAGTCACCAGAAGAAAGCAAATAATGAAAAGTAGAGCAGAATTAAATGAAATAGAAAACAGAAAAACAATTGAAAGAGTTAACAAGACCAAAAGCTGGTTCGTTGAAAAGATTAATAAAATTGATAAACCATGGGCCAGACTGACAAAATAAAAACAGGGGAGGAAGCAAATAACCCAAATAAGAAATGAGATGGGTGATGTCACAACAGACCCAACTGAAATTAAAAGAATCATAACAGAGTACTATGAAAAACTGTACTCTAACAAATTTGAAAAGCTAGAGGAAATGGACAAATTTCTAGAAACACACTACCTACCTAAACTAACAAAAACAGAGGCAGAACAACTAAATATACCTGTAACAAAAGAAAAGATTGAAAAAGTAATCAAAAAACTCCCAGTAAAGAAAAGCCCTGGCCCTGACGGCTTCACTGGAGAATTCTACCAAATATTCAGAGAAGAGTTAACACCACTACTACTAATGGTATTTTAGAGCATGGAAAAGGATGGAATACTCCCAAACTCATTCTATGAAGCCAGCATATCCCTGATACCAAAACCAGGTAAAGACACACACACAAAAAAGACAATTACAGACCAATATCCCCCATGAACTTAGATGCAAAAATTCTCAACAAAATTCTAGCCCATAGAATTCAACAACATATCAAAAAAATAATTCACCACAACCAAGTGGAATTCATACCAGGTATGCAGGGATGGTTCAACATTAGAAAAACAATTAATGTAATCCATCACATAAATAAAACAAAAGACAAGAACCACACGATCTTATCAATTGAAGCAGAAAAGGCATTTGACAAAGTTCAACACCCATTCATGATTAAAAAAAACTCTCAGCAAAATAGGAATAGAAGGAAAATTCCTAAACATTGTAAAGGGCATTTATACAAAGCCAACAGCTAACATCATCCTAAATGGAGAGAGACTGAAACCATTCCCACTGAGAACAGGAACCAGACAAGGATGCCCTTTATCACCACTCTTATTCAGCATTGTGCTGGAGGTCCTACCCAGAGCTATTAGGCTAGATAAAGAAATGAAGGGCATCCAAATTGGCAAAGCAGAAGTTAAAGTATCTCTGTCTGCAGATGACAAGATCTTATACACAGAAAACCCTAAGAATGCTCAAGAAAACTACTGAAACTAATAGAAGAGTTCAGCAGAGTATCAGGATACAAGAAAAACATACAAAAATCAGTTGGATTCCTCTATACCAACAAAGGGAGCGATGAACAGGGAATCACCAAATCAATACCATTTACAATAGCCCCTAAGAAGATAAAGTACTTAGGAATAAATCTAACCAGAGACATAAAAGACTTATACAGAGAAAACTACAAGACACTACTGCAAGAAACCAAAAGAGACCTACATGGAAAAACATACCTTGCTCCAGGATAGGAAGACTCAACATTGTAAAAATGTCTGTTCTGCCCAAAGTGATCTATAGATACAATGCAATCCTGATCCAAGTACCAGCGACATTTTTTAATGAGATAGAGAAACAAACCACCAACTTCATATGGAAGGGAAAGAGGCCCTGGATAAGTAAAGCATTACTGAAAAACAAAGTGGGAAGCCTCACACCACCTGATTTTACAACATATTATACTGCTATAGTAGTCAAAACAGCCTAGTACTGGTACAACAACAGAAACATAGACCAATGGAACAAAATTGAGAATCCAGACATAAATCCATCCACAGATGAGCAGCTGATATTTGACAAAGGCCAAAAATCTGTTAAATGGGGGAAAAGACAGTTTCTTCAACAAGTGGTGCTGGCATAACTGTGTATCCACCTGTGAAAAAATGAAACAAGACCCATACCTCATGCCATGCACAAAAACCAACTAAAAATGGATGAAAGACCTAAATATAAATGGTAAAGATCATGGAAGAAAAAATAGGGACAATGCTAGGAGCCCTGATACATGGCATAAGCAGTATACAAAACATTACTAGAATTGTACATACAGCAAAAGAGAAATTAGATAACTGGGAGCTCCTAAAAGTCAAACACCTATGCTCAACCAAAGGCTTCACCAAAAGAGTAAAAATGTTACCTACAGGTTGGGGAAAAGTTTTTATCTATGACATTTCTGATCAGCTTCTGATCTCTAAAATCTACATGCTACTGCAAAAACTCAACAACAAAAAGACAAATAACCCAATTACAAAATGGGCAAAGGATATGAACAGGCACTTCACTAAAGAAGACATTCAAGTAGCTAACAGATCCATGAGGAAATGCTCTCGTTCATTAGCCATTAGAGAAATGCAGATCAAAACTACAGTGAGATACCATCTCACCCTAACAAGGCTGGCATTAGTCCAAAAAACACAAAATATTAAATGTTGGAGAGGTTGTGGAGAGACTGGAACACTTATACAGTGCTGGTGGGAATGTAAAATGGTACAACCACTTTGGAAATCGATCTGGCACTTCCACAAAAAGGTAAAAATAGAACTACCATATGATCCGGCAATCCCACTCCTTGGAATATATCCTAGAGAAGTAAGAGCTGTCACACGAACAGATATATGCACACGCATGTTCATTGCAGCACTGTTTACAATAGCAAAAAGATGGAAGCAACCAAGGCGCCCATCAACGGATGAATGGATAAATACATTATGGTATATTCAAACAATGGAATACTATGCATCGATAAAGAACAACAATGAATCAGTGAAATATTTCATAGCATGGAGGGACCTGGAAGGCATTATGCTGAGTGAAATTAGTCAAATGCAAAAGGACAAATATCGCATGAGACCACTATTATAAGAACTCAAAAAATAGTTTAAACAGAGAAGAATATATTCTTTGATGGTTATGAGAGTGGGGAGGGAGGGTGGGAGGGAGACGGGGATTCACTAATTACATAGTACAGAAGAACTAATTTAGGTGAAGGGAAGGACAACACACAATACAGGGAAGTCAGCACAACTGGACTAAACCAAAAGCAAAGAAGTTTCCTGAATAAAGTGAACACTTCGAAGGTCAGCGTAACAGGGGTGGGGGTTTGGGGACCATGGTTTCACGGGACATCTAGGCCAATTGGCATAATAAAATCTATTAAGAAAACATTCTGCATCTCATTTTGGAGAGTGGTGCCTGGGGTCTTAAACAACAGCAAGCAGCCGTCTAAGATGCAACAATTGGTCTCAACCCACATGCACCAAAGGAGAATGAAGAACACCAAAGACAGAAGGTAAGTATGAGCCCAAGAGCCCAAATGGCCACATAAATCAGAGACTACATCATCCTGAGACCAGAAGAGCTAGATGGTGCCCGGCTACAAACTATGACTGCCATGACAGGGAGCACAACAGAGAATCCCCAAAGGAGCAGGAAAGCACTGGGATGCAGACCTCATGTTCTCTCAAAAAGACCAGACTTAATGGTCTGACTGAGACTGGAGGGACACCGGAAGTCATGGTCCCCAGACCTGTTAGTCCAAGACAGGAAACATTCCTGAAGCCAACTCTTCAGACAGGGATTGGACTAGACTATAAGACAGGAAATGATACTGGTGAGGATTGGGCTTCTTGGATCAAGAAGACACATGAGACTATGTGTGCAGCTCCTGTCTGGAGGGGAGATGTGAAGGCCGACGGGGACAGAAGCTGGCTGAATGGACACGGAAATACAGGGTGGAGAGAAGGAGTGTGCTGTCTCATTAGGGGGAGATCAACTACGAGTATATAGCAAGGTGTATATAAGGTTTTATATGGGACGCTGAGTTGATTTGTAAACTTTCACTTAAAACACAATAAAAAGAAATGATGTTAGAGTAACGGGTTACAGCGAGATGTGAGAATTACAAAGTAGCGGCACTGCAGAAACTCATAGAATTTGGGAAGAATCATGCGGAACTGCTCTTGAAGCTCAGATGCCTGGCCTGGCGGGCAGGGGGGTGGGGTGCAGGGGACAGGAGGCCACCTGTGTGTAAGTGTGTGTATGTGTTTGTGTGGTGTTGCTCCCCACTAGACTGTGAGCTCTTCCTTGGTTGGAATTAGTGTTTGTCCCCAGTACCTAGCATGATGCTTGTTGTAGTTATTAGGTGCTGTTGAGTTCGTTCCAACTCATGGCAACTCTATGTACAACAGAACAAAACACTGCCCGGTCATGCGCCATCCTCGCAATTGTTATATTTGAGCCCATTGTTGCAGCCCATTGTGTCAATCCTATTCGTAAATGGTCTTCCTCTTTTTGCTGACCCTCTACCAAGCATGACGTCCTTCTCAAGGGACTGATCCCTCCTGACAACATGTTCAAAGTATGTGAGTTGTAGTCTCGCCATCCTCACTTATAAGGAGCATGTGGCTGTACTTCTTCCAAGACTTTTGTTCACTCTGCTGGCAGTCCATGGTGTGTTCAGTATTCTTCCTCAGCATCATAACTCAAAGGCATTAGCTCTTCTTCAGTCTTCCTTATTCATTGTCCGGCTTTTGCATGCATATGAAGCGATTGAAAGTACCACGGATTGGG
Source organism: Loxodonta africana (assembly GCF_030014295.1). Lineage (NCBI taxonomy): Eukaryota > Metazoa > Chordata > Mammalia > Proboscidea > Elephantidae > Loxodonta > Loxodonta africana. The sequence goes on from NC_087358.1 coordinate 64,793,262, forward strand.
TCAGGAGCACCTTAGTCTTCAAGGTGACATCTTTGCTTTTTAACACTTTAATGAGGTGTTTTGCAGCAGATTTGCCCAGTGTGATACGTTGTTTGATTTCTCGACTGCTGTTTCCATGGGTTTTGATGGTGTATCCAAGTAAAATGAAATCCTCGAAAATTTCAATATTTAGCACAATGCTTGGCACATAAGAAATATTCAACAATTACTTGTTAAATAAACTGGTAAATAAAAAGTGGTGAACTAAGATGGAAATGACCAGACTTAATAATGTATATGTAGGATGAAGGAGAAGACTCAAAATTAAATGATGATGAGGTTTTTCATTTATTTGCGATGGACTGGCATAGGGAAGCATGGACAATTTCCATTTGGATTTGATGAGTTTAAAGGCCAATCAGGATACTAAAGGGGAAGATGTGGGCTGGAGACTGGCGAACTGGGGAGATGGGCTGGGGTAGTAGGATTAGAGGAGTTTGGCAGGAAACAGGAACCATCAAATAAATGACTTGATGGTGGTGATGATGTAACTTAGAGATACAGGGGGCCTGGGCACGGTGGAAATGAAGTGCAAACACTCCCACCCTTCACTCTCTGAGACCACACCCAAATCTCTGCCTGCTTCCTGCCAGCATACAAATGCCCTGCACAGGAGTGACAGGCATTCGTACCCCAACTCAGCCCCCAAGTGCTTCAGGTGGGTTTCTGGGAAAAGCAAACTCTCTTCCTCCTTTAACTGACTTGAGGACTGGGACCTGCTGTGTTTCCTGGGTGAGGAAGTAATGGGAGACTTGAGCAGGTTAAAATTTAAAATCCAGTGCATATCTTGTCACCTAGCCAGAAGGTTAATTGTTCCCCCTCTTGGAGGAAAGGGAACCCTGGTGGCGCAGTGGCTAAGAGCTAACAGAAAGGTCGCCTATTCGAATCCACCAGGCCCTCCTTGGAAACCCTGTGGTGCAGTTCTAGTTGCTATGAGTTGGAATCGACTCAGTGGCAACTGGTTTGGTTTTTGGTTTGGTTGGAGGAAAGAGCCCTGGTGGAGCAGTGGTTAAAGCACTCAGTTGCTATCCAAAAAGTAGGCAGTTCAAACCCACCAGCTGCTCCAAGGGAGAAAGATGGGACCGTCCGTAAAGATTTACAGCCTGGGAAACCCTATGGGGCAGTTTCACTCTGTCCTATAGGGTCACTATAAATAGGAACTAACTGGACAACAAGCGGCTTGGGTGGAGGAAAGAGAGGCCCTCTAGAGGGGAGATGAGTCCTCCCCAGCTGCCTGCTCCTCAGTCTCTGGCCTGAGGGAAGTGAGCCAGCAGCTGATGGGCAGCAGACGTACAGGCCCAGAGCGGTACAGACTTTAGGCAGTGGGACAGAGACCGGAGCTTGGACAAAGGTGGGTGGGCAGCCACCAGCTCCGATCCTACATCAGGCTGGGACCAGGGCTGACCCGAAACCCCTTCCTCTCTCCCCTCTGCTCCCGTCTTGTCTGTGTCTGTGTCCAGCTGCTCAGAGCTTTCTCCTCACTCTCTGTCCCTAACTTCTCTTTTTCACTGGTCCTGCCCCTGCCCCGTGTCCCACCCCAACCTACCACCCTCCCACAGGTCCCTGTATCCCCAGCTCCTCCCCCAGCATCAGCAGACCCAGTTCCCAGCTTTGTGGAGAAACTTCCCACCCAGCATCTCCCCAATTGTAGAAAGACTTCCTAATCTTTATCTTCCAAACCTTCAATTAAGATTTTTTAATTAAGATTTTTTTTATTCACAAGAGCATTTGTTCTTGATGTCTCTATCATTTTCTTTCCTAGCATCATGTTCTTCTTTTACAGATACTCTACCTTCTTGAGTCTCTCTGACAATACTAATCAGAGGTTATTGTTGTTTGTTTGTGTTATTGTACTCTTCTATTCCCTGACTTATCTCTGTTTTCTGTTTTTCTTTTTGTAAATCTTGGTTTTTCTCTTTTGCGCTGAAGGCTTTATTGATGATTCTTGCTTATTTGTTCACATTTTGTAACTGAGGGAATTGGATGTTTGATAAGGAGGTCTGTGTGCAGGGTCGTGACGTTTACCTTCTGGCAGAGCAAGTGAGAGACTGGCCATGATCCTGAGGATTCTGAAGTGCCAGCATATGGAGGACCTCAGTGTGGGATATCACACATTCTCACTTCCCCAGTTCTCACCAGGGAGATTATTCGATTCTTTTAAAGAGAAAAAATATGTCATGAGATGGTATGTTTTATATTGTTTGGCCTGGAGATAAAAACACCTGACTGTAGATTTCCTTTGCTCACCTCCACTGTGCCACATCCACCCATCCCCCTTCGCTAATAGCCAAGAAAACCAAACCCATTGCCACAGAGTCGATTCTGACTCATAGTGACCTATAGGGCAGAGTAGAACGGCCCCACAGATTTTCCAAGGCTATAATCTTTATGGGAGCAGACTGCCACATCTTTCTCCAGCAGAGTGGCTGGTGGGTTCTGTGGTACAATGGATGGCTTTTATATGGCCTTTCTCGCCATGGTCTTGTAACTCACTTGGGTGGGACTATACAAATAAGGTAATTGTGGCCCACCAAGTGGACTGGATAACTTGCTAACAATGCAAATAAAGCTCATGGCACACGTATGGGGGTTCAACCATGCAAATACGGTCTATGAAACCCTAACAAAGGGATTGGTCAGTTTTGTCATCCCTCTAAGCTTAAAATGAGTCATCCCAGAGATGGGAGAGAGGGGATCATACTACCACCGAAAAAGAAGAACCAGGAGCAAAGTATGTCCTTTGGGCCTGGGATCCCTGCACTGAGACCCTCCTAGACCCAGGAGACAGAGCTGTGACACTGAAGACGGTGAGACATTGAGAAGCAGTGGCAGAGAAACAGCGGCAGCAGAGGCAGCAGAACCAGGAGACCAGCAGGCGTGCAGCGGGCTGCCTGGCCCACAGAGCGAGGAAGGTGAGTGCCTTTGGCAGGCAGCTTGCTGGTGGGATAGTGTGCCTCTGGGCACTGGTGGAGCTGGGTTTGCTGACCCAAAAAGCTAGAGCTGAGCACTTTTGGGCCAATGCTTACTGGCAGAGTGGGGGGCCTCTGGGCACTTAATGAGCAGAGTGCAAGAGCTTTGTAACACTGGCCCAAGCAGGGCAGAGGCTGAGGGGCCAGAGAGAGGCATGTCTGCAGGCACTGCTGAGAAGCTCCCCGATAGAAAAACTGTATCCTGAGCATGCTGAACCTGAATTATAACTGGTTACTTCCCTAATAAACCCCATAATCATGAGTATGGTCTGTGGGTTCTTTGTGGCCACTGCCATGAATTATTGAACCCAGCAGAGAAGTAGCGAGTGCAGTGGGAGGGACGGCTGATGGCAGAGAGAGGAAGTGTGTCTGACCTCAGCCTCATAGGAATCAGCCTTGGGCTGTTGATCTTGATTCTCTCTCTCGTGAAGTTAGAGGGGGGTCAGACACCACCTCTACGTTTTTTGTTTTTTGTTTTACAAGCCCTATGGAGATGTCCATGGGGTGAGGAACCGAGGCCTCCTACCCTCAGCATGTGAGTGTACCACATTGGACACAGACCCTCCACCCAGTCAGGCATTCAGCTGATTGCAGGTCCAGTCAACATTTTGACAGCAACCTCGTGAGAGACCCCAAACTAGAACCACCTATGCTGTTCCCGAATTCTTGACCCACAGAAACTGTGATAGAATAAATGTTGATTGTTTTAAGGCACTAAATGTGGGGGTTATTTGTAATATAGTAATAGATAATACAGTAAACAAAGTGAAAGAGGTTCACGTATACGCTTGAAAATAAAAGGGAGTCCCAGTATTTATTCAGAATTTGTAACTTTTAGGACGTATGACATAAAGTTCTTTTGATTAGGTAGGTTTAGTTTCATTGGCCATTCCTCTGTGTGTACACGTCCACACATTAGGCTGTAACTAACTATACCTTTCTATGCTCCTTGGAAGCGAGGATGGTGAAATTTCATCTCACTTACTTTGGACACATTATCAGGAGAAACCAGTCTCTGAAGAAGGACATCATGCTTGGTAAAGTAGGGGGTCAGCAAAAAAAAGGAGACCCTCAATGAGATGGACCGACACAGTGGCTGCAACAATGGGCTCAAACATAGCAATGACTGAGGATGGCACAGGACCAGACGACATTTCATTCTGTTATACTCAGGGTTGCTATGAGTCGGAACCAACTTGATGGCTCCTAACAACAACATACCTTTCTGTGGATTGTCTTCGTTCATCATCTGTAACAGAAACCCCAGGGAAGTGGGCAAGTTGAGAGGGAGAGGAGAAGGACCTTCCTGCTAAACAGCAGCAAACCACAACTGAAAACAAGGTCAAGACTTTTGAATCCAACAGTGAGCATTAGCCCAGCCATCTTCCAGTTTGCACCAGTGGTATTGAGGTTGTTAGTCCTGCATCTCCACGCCGCCTGCCGGCAATGTGACCTTCAGGTGTTAAAACCAGCATGGGCTCAGCATTTTGAGTGTTCAGCGGCAGCCTACCCTGGAGTTCCATAGCAAACAAGCTTGCCCGCCCTCTAGTGGCCTTCTAGTGAACTACACCACCCAAGTGTTACCTAGGCCTTTTTTCAAGGAAACTTTGGTGTCCTAGTGGTTAAGTGCGACGAATCCACTAGGCGCTCTTTGGAAACTCTGTGGGGTAGTTCTACTCTGTCCTATACGGTCGCTATGAGTCCGAATCGACTCGACTGCAACGAGTTTATTTTCGAAGTGGCCGTATATGAGTTAATAATGAATTAATTTAGTGAATTTAATAATATACTGTAGAGACAGCAGCTGGGAGTGTGATTTCCAAAAAGAAAACTATGTGTATACCTGTTTTTTTTTTTTTTTTTGTCACTTTTAGATATTTATCCTTCCTTCCCACATTTATCTATACTTAGTAGTGGTTCAACTAATGGGTTAGGTTTGTCGGCTGTACAAATTTTAATAAAATCATTGCAATCCCACAGCCCAGCCTAATTCTCCTGGGAAGTCTTGGAGAAATGGTTGCAAAGTTTTTAGATTTTGCTTGAGAGCTAAGAATACTAATGACGGACTTGACCCCTCTTCTGTTTTCAAGTTTGCAGATTTCAGAAACCCCTGGGGCAAGGTTTCAGGTGTTAATTCTCGGTTTTTTACCCTCCCCGCTCAGCACCTCACCATTTCATTATCTCGCCTTCCTTTTGCTTTTCTTCAGGATAGGAAAGGGCAGGAATAGAGAGAACAAAGTAGTCACAGATGTATGTATAAAGAACTTCATATAAAAGACAATTCTGTACTGGGGTCAAATTGACAACAGCATTTGAAAAGGGCAGATAGGAAGATTAGGGGGCAGTGAGCTCATGCTAATGGGTGAGGAACAATTCAGAAAACAGGGGAGAGATTGTCTGCACAACTTGAAGAATGTAATCAATGTCACTGAATTGTAGAGGTAACAACAATTAAAAAAAAAAAAAGAATTCCATGAAGAGGCAAAAAAGACAGTCACTGTTATAGATTGAACTGTGTCCCCCCCAAAATACCTGTCAGCTTGGCTAGGCCATGATTCCCAGTATTGTGTGATTGTCTACCATTCTGTTATCAGATGTGATTTCCCTATGTGTTGTGAATCCTATCACTATGACTTAATGAGGTGGATTAGTAGCAGTTATGTTGATGAGATTTACAAGATTAGATAGTGTCTTAAGCCAATCTCTTTTGAGATATAAAGTAGACAGACATGGGGACCTCATGCCACCAAGAAAGCAGTGGTGGGAGCAGAGCACGTCCTTTGGACCTGAGGTTCCTGTGCCGAGATGCTCCCAGATCAAGGGAAAACTGACGACAAGGACTGTTGTCCAGAACTGACAGGCAGAAAGCCTTTCCCTGAAGCCGGCACCCAGAACTTGGATTTCCAGTCTACTAGACTGTGAGAGAATAAATTTCTCTTTGTTAAAGCCATCCACTTCTGGTATTTCTGTTATGGCAGCCCTAGATGACTAGAAGTCACTTTATATGCTCTGCACAATAATTATCTGTTGAAAGAATAAATTAGTAATAAACCCGTGCTAACACACACAAACCACTTTGGTCATCTTAGAATGCCCACACAATAAATTAAGAATAGAATCAGATCAAACTTAATATACCAACAACTCAATTTCCATTTCCAGGGGAATGTTCGGTATCTTTCTGCAAAGACATGTTTGGAGGCACCAGTACCTCTCCCTCCACTTAACCATGAAGCATTTCAATGATGAGATGCAGCAGCATCCATTTACTTTGCACCACCTGCCTCTTAGTTTAAGTTTTCATGTTAATTTTTTTTTTTTTATGAAAACGTTGACTTCACGTTGCTAAGCAACGAGCCAAGTCTGGGCTCTTCTCCATTAGGCTACATAAAAGTGTCTGCTCAGTTCTCCTGGTTCTGAAGGAAACTCGGATGCACCAAAAAGATGTGGGGTTTTGTGTGTGTGTGTGTCTGTGTGTGTGTGCACCTGTTTTCCCCTGGCCTTTTTTCTTTCTCTGTGCTGCGCCTGAAATGGACATATCGACGCTTGGGTACATCTAAAAGCCACATTCGCTCAGCGGGCGGCCCCCTCCCGTTGACATTTCCCATCTGTGAACGCAAGGGAGAGACAAGAGGCCAGTGATTAAACTGTGCTGCAAACCAGATCGTCTTTTAGAAAATAAGTTTTTATTTTCCTAGACGAAAGTGAGCAGCCGTTTGGCTCGTAAAATAGCTGTAACTGCAGTGCCCCCCGCACTGTGATCAGGAAATGAGACTTCTGGTCATAGTGCTCGGATAATACGGTTGATGAGCAGGAGGACATGGATAATGATGCGTTGCCTTTTTTTTTTTTTTTTTTTTTACAAGTTTGAGTACATTCTGCTGGGAGAAGGCAGTGGAGGAGAGGCTAGAAAGATGGAGCTGTCGCCTGAGCAGCATTTGCCTTCCGCTTGGAGCAAGTCTCGTGTACCCCACGGCCCACAGCCAACACCTTGCCCAGGACGCGCTTAGGTCCCAGCCTTGCTGCGCCCAGGTGCCGCCCTGCTTCCCCGGTGCCCCTGCAGGCTGGCTCGCAGCCCCTCGGGGCCCCAAGTGAGGCGAGGCTGGTCCAGAAGGACCCTGATCACGCAGGGAAGATGCTGGTATCTTTGAGTCCTGCTGGGGGTCCTAGGTGGCGCGAGGTGGGGAGCAAGGTGGGCAACGCCCCCGTGTGCAGAGGGAGCACTCTTGACACGGCTCTCTGGCAGCTCGCGGTGCTCCAGCCTCGGGGGAGACAAGGACACAGTTCATGCGGTCAGTGGCCAAGGCACATACGAAGGCGCCCAGCCATCCTGGCAAACAGATATCTCTCCTGGCTCTGTGGGTGTGGTCCTAAAATAGTGATCTGGGAGTTTTCTCCAGGGTTACCTGCAGGTTAGTCCAAACCATAAGTCAGTCTAAAGTGTGTATGAGTTCATTGTATTTTTTCCCTAATTTGACACTACACGGAAGAGCAGACAAGGAAGAGTCTCTAAAATATCACCATAATAATGGTTATTTCCTCACCAGTGGAAACCCCAGGTTCTTGCTGGACATGACACCTATTCACCAATAAAGAAGAGACCAAGGTGGGGGAACAGGAAAGGCACCTTTATTTTGTTGTACAAGGAAAGCAGTCAGTTGGAGCTGCTGCTGCTGCCAAGACTTCTCCCCAAGGGCCATCAGGCAAGTTACTTTTAAGGGGTTTTCAAGCAGGGAATCCTTATAAGTTAGGTCAGCAACATTCTTAATCACACTGTGCAGGGGCAAGGGGTTTACGTAAAAGCAGGATTCAAATGCAAATCTGGGGTGAGGGGAAGCCAAGCAAAGAAGATAGGATCTTTAATATGGCACTGTGGGGGCTGTCTCAATTTTTCCAGACAAATGTCTTGAAATTTGTGCCTCACTATGAGTGGGAATGACTGGATGACAGTGGGTTTTGGGGGCGCAAGGAGCAGTAGGCAGGCAGTGGGCCTTGGGGCCTTTCGCCCCATAGGAAAGTTGGTGTGGATAGGGGGAGGGCAGAGAGAGTCTGGAGACCATCTTGAAATCCACACTTCTGAAGTGTGCATTTTAGGCCTTTTCTAAGCCTTTCCTCTTTTCAGGTAAAGAAAGTTTTGCCTTATGTAATAGTCTTGTTAGATTTTAAGCCCATATTCTTTTCTGATCTGATTTTTTTGTTTTGTACTTTATTCAGCACATATTTATTAAGTGCTTTCTATATTTTTTTATGAAGTACCCAGATCCCTGGTAGCTCAGTGGTTAAGAGATTGGCTGCTCACCAAAAGTTTGGCAGTTTGAATCTACCTGCTCCTCCTTGGAAACCCTATGGGGCAGTTCTACTCTATCCTGTAGGGTCTTTATGAGTTGGAACTGACTCAAGGACAACAGAGTTTGTTTGGATGAAGTACCCATGGGGCCAGTGGTGGCTCAGTGGTAGAATTCTTATCTTCCTCATGGGAGACCTGAGTTTGATTCTCATTTTTAGTAGAGGCTTGCATTTTGCTATTATGCTGAAGAAGTTTCAGTGGAGCTTCCAGACTAAGACAGAACGAGGAAGAAAGGCCTGGGAATCTACTACCAAAAATCAACCAATGAAAACTGAATAGATCAAAACGGCCCAGTCCACAACCAGTCATGGGGATGGCACAGGACCTAGCAGCATCTTGTTCCATTGTGCATGGGGTCACCAAGACTTGGGGCTGCCTGACTTGAGGGCAGCTAACAACGACAACATGAGGTGCCCACCAGATTGTACTCTAGCCACTAAAACAATGTCATTGCTCCTGCTTCCACGGAACTAACATTCTAATTGAGGAGTGGGGGAGGGGATAGGCAGTAACAAGTAAATATATATCATGAGGCAATAACATATCAAGCAGGATAAGGGATGAAGTAACAGCTTGCTTTTTTTTTTTTTTTTCCAGTCATATTCTTTTATTTTGCTAATGCTTTCAGTGCAGCTTGGACCTCTTCCTTCAGTTCCATCAGTTTCTAATAATATGCTACTTCCTGAAATGGCTGAACGCTGACTAGTTCTTTTTGGTATAGTGACTCTTTGTATTCCTTCCATCTTCTTTTGATGCTTCCTGTGTCGCTCCATATTTTCCCCATAGAATTCTTCAATATTGCAACTCGAGGCTTGTATTTTTTCTTCGGTTCTTTCAGATTGAGAAAAACCGAGCATGTTCTTCCCTTTTGGTTTTCTAACTCCAAGACTTTGCACATGTCATTATAATACTTTACTTTGTCTTCTCAAACTGCCCTTTGAAATCTTCTGTTCAACTCTTTTACTTCATCATTTCTTCCATTTGCTTTAGCTACATGACTTTCAGAAGCAAGTTTCAGAGTCTCTTCTGACATCCATCTGGGTCTTTTCTTTCTTTCCTGTCCTTTTAATGACCTCTTGCTTTCTTCATGTATGATGTCCTTGATTCATTCCACAACTCGACTGGTCTTCAGTCATTAGTATTCAACATGTCAAATCTATTCTTGAGGTGGTCTCTAAATTCGGGTGGGATATACTTAAGGTCATCCTTTGGCTCTTGTGGACTTGTTCTAATGTTCTTCAGCTTCAACTTGAACTTGCAAATGAGCAGTTGATGGTCTGTTCTGCAGTTGGCCCCGGCCTTGTTCTGACTGATGATATTGAGCCTTTCCCTTGTCGCTTTCCACAGATGTGGTCAAGCTGATTCCTAGGTCCACGTGCAGAGTCGCCATTTATGTTGTTGAAAAAGGTATTATCAGGAACCCATGGTACTGAAGGAAGAGGTCCAAGCTGCACTGATGGCACTGGTGAAAAACAAGGCTCCAGGAATTGAGGGAATACAAACTGAAATGTTTCAAAAATGGACGCAGCACTAGAAGTGCTCACTCGTCTATGCCAAGAAATTTGTAAGACCGCTACCTGGCCAACCAACTGGCAGAGATCCATATTTATGCCCATTCCAAAGAAAGGTGATCCAACCGAATGCAGAAATTATCAAACAATATTATTAATATCACATGCAAGTAAAATTTTGCTGAAGATCTTTCAAAAGCAGCTGCAGCAGTACATCGACAGGGAACTGCCAGAAATTCAAGCCAGATTCAGAAGAGAACATGAAATAAGGGATATTGTTGATGTCAGATGGATTCCGGCTGAAAGCAGAGAATACCAAAAAGATGTTTGTGTTTCATTGACTATGCAAAGGCATTTGACTGTGTGGATCATAACAAATTATGGATAACGTAGCAAAGAATGGGAATTCCAGAACACTTAATTGTGCTCCTGAGATATCTGTCCATAGATCAAGAGGCAGCCTTTCAAACAGAACAAGGGGATACTTCGTGGTTTCAAGCAAGGAAAGGTGTGTGTCGGGTTTGTATCTTTTCACCAGTCTTATTCAATCTGTATGCTGAGCAAATAATCTGAGAAGCTAGACTCTATGAAGAAGAATGGGGCATCAGGATTGGAGGAAGACTCGTTAACGACATGTGCTATGCAGATGACAAAACCTCGCTTGCTGAAACTGAAGAGGATTTGAAGCACTTAGTGATGAAGATCAAAGACTATAGCCTTCAGTATGGATTACACCTCAACATAAAAAAACCAAAAATCCTCACAACTGGACCAATAAGCAACATCATGATAAACGGAGAAAAGGTTGAAGTTGTCAAGGATTTCATTTTACTCGGACCCACAATCAACACTCATGGAAGCAGCAGTCGAGAAATCATACTACACATTGCATTGGGCAAATCTGCTGCAAAAGACCTTTTTAAAGTGTTAAAAAGCAAAGATGTCACTTTAAGGACTAAGATGTTACTCACCCAAGCCATGGTGTTTTCAATCACCTCATATGTATGCAAAAACTGGGCAATGAATAAGCAAGACCGAAGAAGAACTGATGCCTTTGAATTATGGTGTTGGCAAAGAACTGTGAATATACTATGGATTGCCAAAAGAACAAACAAATCTGCCTTGGAAGAAGTACAGCCAGAATGCTCCTTAGAAACGAGGATAGCAAGACTTCATCTCACATACGTTGGACATGTTATCAGGAGGGATCAGCCCCTGGAGAAGGACATCATACTCCATAAAGTAGGAAAAAAAAAAAAAAACCCACTGCCATCAAGTCGATTACGACCCATAGCGACCCTGTAGTACAAAGCATAACTGCCCCATAGGGTTTCCAAGGAACGCCTGGTGGATTCGAGCTGCCAACATTTTGATTAGCAGCTGTAGCTCTTAACCAATACACCACTAGGGTTTCCATAAAGTAGAGGGTCACCAAAAAAGAGGAAGACCCTCAACAAGATGGACTGACACAGTGGCTGCAACAACCGGCTCAAGCATTACAGTGATTGTGAGGACGGCGCAGGACCGGGCAGTGTTTCGCAATGTGGTGCACAGGGTGGCTATGAACCGGCACCGACTAACGGCACCTAGCAACAACAATAATCCTGTAAATTCACTTGAAAGGAGTTTGCCCTCTAAATGGAAATGCCATTTCAAATTTACTGAAACAACTTTACTAAATTTACCAGACCCATCTCCAATAAGTTAGATGGTGACCCAGAGGATGCCCCTTGTTGTGTTCAAGGTTTACATTTATCTAAATCCCGTCTCCTTCCCCCTTTAATATTATGTACCCCAACAAGCTCTCTACCACTTCTGAGTCTCTATCCATCTACTGATATAGGGCGTCTCCTCTCAACAACTGTGATTGCTGTCATACCCAAACACAAGAAATTAAAGGAAGTGGCTAATAAAGACACTGCCCTCATTCATGACAGCACTAATCCCATTTAACAACATAATGAAAAGGAGGGAATAGTTAATGAGAGAACAGTTATGATACCTGTAAATACAGCACCTGCATAAAAACTCATAAACCTGGTTTGTCAGATTTGTTTCAATGAATATAGGAGAGCCCAGCGATGGGCTAAAAAAGAACAGTGGGAAAAAAACCTAAGAAGTCATCAATAATTAAATTCAATGCCTCAGGCATTAAATTATTAAATCAAACAAAAGCAGTAGGTAAGCTCCTTTTAGATGCCACCCCTAAGGTTTTTCCAAGAAAAATTGATTGGGCAAAAGTTCAAAGCTAAAAAAAAAAACCTGTTTCATCCTCCTACTATAATTCAGGATTTACATTTATGCTTAAATTTAGGAAAAGGTAAAATCGTTCTCTTATTAGAAGAATACTGGTAAAGTAAGGAATTCTTTGAACATAATTTCTCATTGTTCTGACTGTGAAGGAAAGAGGCAAGTAAAGCTTAAGAAGATTAAAAAAAATTACCAAATTGATAGAAAGAACAATAAAGCTGCCTCCCAATTGATTGTTACCCTTATAAAAAACTATAATAGAAACTATTTTGATTTATTCATGAGCAATTATAACCTTACTGAAAAAACTCCAAATAGCCTTAGGAAACACCAGCAAATGGCTCAAATTAATGAGCAGGAAAACGAGAAAAAGGAGAGTTTATATCAAGACCCTGATACAAAATTTTGAACAGGGCCAAATGGCAAATTAATTTTACCTAAATATTGGTATGTACCCATAATTCAATCCCTACATGAGGATTCTCATTTAGGAAAAGATAAGACAATAGAAATTAAAAAAAAATATTGGTGGGGGAGCACTTTTACAAAGCCGCTAAACAAGTGCCTTCTCAATATCCTACCTTCTCCCAATTCAATTTAACAAAGCTTTTAAAGTGCCACCTGAGCGATTTCCTCTGCCAGTGCTTGAATGGCAGATAGATTTCATTCAACTTTCACCCTCAAATAAACATCAGTTTGTAGGCTTTCCTATTAAATTGAGGCCTTTCCCTGCTGCAATGCTACTGCTGCTTTTGTGGCCAAGAAATTCCTTGAAAATGTTATTCCTTCTTGAGGAGCTCATTTTTCTATACCTTTTTTACAATGGGGAATTAAAAAAAAAAAAACAGATAATTGAAGAATTTTATAAGATTTTTTAAAATTTTTCAAAGACTGCATTTGCCCTACGATCCACAGTCTTCTGGCCTAATAGGAAGAACCAGTAACATAATAAGACCGTTTGTAGCAACAGGGTCACTCATTTTACTAGACGGATAATTTTTTTTTTCTTTTGATCAGAAAACATTTTTTATTAATTTTTATTGTGCTTTAAGTGAAAGTTCACAAATCAAGTTAGTCTCTCATACAAAACCTTATATACGCCTTGCTATATACTCCTAGTTGCTCTCCCCCTAATGACACAGCACACCCCTTCTCGCCACCCTGTATTTCCTGTCTCCATTCAGCCAGCTTCTGTCCTCCTCTGCCTTCCTATCTCCCCTCCAGACAGGAGCTGCACACATAGCCTGATGTGTCTGCTTGATCCAAGAAGCTTACTCCTCACCAGTATCATTTTCTGTCTTATAAAAAAATCATTTTCTGTCTTCTAGTCCAGTCCAATTCCTGTCTGAAGAGTTGACTTTGGGAATGGTTAGTGTCTGGGGCTACCAGAAGGCCTGGGGACCATGACCTCTGGGGTCCTTCAAGTCTCATTCAGACCATTAAGTCTGGTCTTTTTACAAGACTTTGAGGTCTGCATCCCACTGCTCTCCTGCTCCTTCAGGGATTCTCTTTTGTGTTTCCTGTCATGGCAGTCATCAGTTGTAGTTGGGCACCACCTAGTTCTGGTCTCAGGCTGATGTAGTCTCTGATTTATGTGGCCCGTTCTGACTCTTGGGCTCATACTTACCTTGTGTCTCTGGTGTTAGACAATTTTTTAAATATGTAAATTTTTTCCAATTTTTCAAAAACTCTGTCCTTACCATCCTCAGTTGTCCGGATTGGTGGAAAAGACAAACAAAAGCATTGAGAACCAGTTTGCTAACCTTTCCTCTTCCTTGAATTTATCCTGGGTCCAAATCCTTCCTCTCATGTTGATAAATACTTGACCTTACTAGTCAGCTCTGGCTGACTTTAATTTGATTCAGACCAGCATAGTGAAGTATTGTCAGCCTTAGTCCAATATTCTAACCAACATGCATCCTTGATAAGGAGCGCCTTCAACTCTCAGAAGTCAAGTAATTCCACATTGCCTTCCATTTCGCCTGGGAATTACATCTATTGGAAAAGACATCAATTAAAAATTCTCATTAATCCTTGTGCCACTAAATTACAAGTGGTTAAAATTTGGATCCACCTCTCCCAGTTAAAGAAAACTGTTCCTTCTGTTTGAACAGTCCGAAGGACTCAAACTGAAATTCAAGCATCTCCAGGACACGAGGAGACCCTGGTGGCGTAGTGGTTAAGTGCTACGGCTGCTAACCAAATGGTGGGCAGTTCAAATCTGCCAGGAGCTCCTAGGAAACTCTATGGGGCAGTTCTACTCTGTCCTATAGAGTCACTATGAGTCGGAATCAACTTGACGGCACTGGGTTTGGTTTGGTTCCAGGACAAGACACAAACAAAATCTGGCGTAGACAACTCCACCCAAGATCCAGAATCAGGCCTGTAAGACCTTTATCCCTAAACATGAAACCAATATTTGCTATACTTTTGTCTTATATACCTTTAAAGCCCATGGACTAGTAACTTTCATTCTGTGAGTAGATGTTATTGAAGTTATTACTTGTGCCTAATCTTCACTGTTTTAAAGAGCTTTGTTCTATCAAGTAAGTTTTATTGTTAGGTGAGACAGATTTGTATAAGTGAACCTTTCCATGTGTTTTGACCTAAAAACTTTGTATTTCTCTTATTATTTTGATAAGCATTATGTTATTCACTGCATCCATCCTGGTATATACCCTTGTTTAAGGGATCCTATTTCATTTTCTGGGTCACTTATAATTGCCCATGCTTATTTCTTCTAAGCAATTTTCCTCCATTATGAAGCCTTTCCTAAGTTCTCTCTTACTATACCTTGCAATAACTACTAAGGCCTGGAAGGATAATCCTAATCCCCATTAACCCTTCATTACCATAATGAAATTGCAGGTGCACTCATTTTTGCTGGTTGTTTTTGGTATTACGCCTTTTTGATATATTTTTGAGCTAATCATGATTCCTGCTATTGTTTTAACCACTTTATTGTTTCCTTTTTTTAATTGCTCAACAAGAAAATGCCTTTATCAGATTAACTCAATCAGCAGCCAGCACTAGCAATTTAATCTAATGCTGGATATGTCACTCTTCCCCTCCATCTGCATAAGATCATACTGATCCTCTCACTGTACCAATCTTAAATTATAAATTCACACCTAATTTTACATTCTATATTTCCGATGACTTCACCATCCTTTTTTAAATATCTTCAGTTGGTTACCTAATAGTTCAAGTTCTTAGTTACAGTATCTGTTGCAAACCAGGTTAATTTTATTAATAATAATAATCTTTATTATTAGAATTATAAAATGTGTTATAAGATGCACATCTACCGTAGGAACTGATAGCCCTGCTTCATCTCATACTCAGAAAATCATGTATATGAACAACGCGTTTGGGATACCAAAACTAGAGAAGCCTCATGACCTTTTTAAAGAAGATCAGGTTGTTCCTCCAATATGGCCATGCCCTATCCATTCCCTATACCAAGATCACTGAAGATGGCTGCTCAGCCATAACATGGTGGACTTACTGGAGCTCCCCAGCAACCAAGGTACTGGTGGTTCCCAACTATGAGGAAAAAAGGGATTAACACTAAAAAACAAGAAAAATATAAACTGCAAAGGTTAAGTTGCCACCTGGGAGCAGCATATTGACAAACCCACGCAGAAGGGAGTTCTTTGAAATCCCTGATCAAGAGGAGGGAATGATATAGGATGTAAAATCAAAGCAGACATCTGACCTAGAAGTAAAATGGCTGAACTAATTCTAAGGCCCAGTCGTAACTTTGCACACAGATTCAAACCCTGTTGCTTAGAAATCAGCCCTATTATTAAGGCTAAGACTGTAAATCTGTAACAGTCTTAGTTATCTAGTGCTGCTATAACAGAAATATCACAAGTGGATGGCTTTAACAAAGAGAAATTTATTCTCTCACAATCTAGGAGGCTAGAAGTCCAAATTCAGGGTACCAGCTCCAGGGAAGAAGGCTTTCTCTCTCTGCTGGCTCTGGGGGAGGTCCTTGTCATCAAACTTCCCCATTTGAGGAGCTTCTCAGTGCAGGAACCCTGAGTCTAAAGGAAGCACTCTGCTCCTGATGCTGCTTTCTTGGTGATATGAGGTCCTGCTGTCTCTCTGCTTGCTTCTCTCTTTTATATCTCAAAAGAGATTGATTTAAAACACAACCTAATCTTGTATATTGAGTTCTGCCTCATTAACATAACTGCCACTAATCCCACCTCATTAACATCACAGAGGTTGGATTTACAATACATAGGAAAATCTCTTCAGGTGACAAAATGGTGGGCAATCACACAGTACTGGGAATCATGGCCTAGCCAAGTTGATACACATTTCTGGGGGACACAATTCAATCCATAACAATAACCAAACCTTATCAAACTCTTTGTGTTAAATCTCCCCGGGAGATCTCATGCTCTAGGCAAGGTAATGTTTAACAATCTGCTCCTGAAAGTATTCATCATGACATCATCATAGCATTGTTTTGTGAGAGCCATGAGACCACCTTCACAATTATAAACATTTGTAATAATGTCTTTTAGCCATTTGATGTATTCTGAGTGTAAATTAATAATTAATTACTGTAGTAGCCAATAATGTTAAAAATCACACTTTGCTTTGTCCAGCCTTTGACTGACTTCAATCGCTATAAACCGATCAAAATATTAAAGCCTCTGTTCTTCGTTTCAGCCCTACAAAAATGTCTTTGTCATTACTGTGCCTCAGACTTCGCAGCTCCATTTTCGTGTGCCACAGAGATCCCTGGTTTAATTCAATTTAGACTATAAGTTTTTTTTTACATTACAACAAACTTCATCAAAATTAAAAAAGCTTTTGTGCATCAAAAGTCCATTCTGACTCATAGTGACACTGTAGGACAAGAGTAGAACTGCTCCATAGGGTTTCAAAAGACATAAAGAAAGTGAAAAACAAACTGCAGAATGGAAGAACATATTTGGAAATCATATATTGGATAAGGATTTAATACTTGGGATATATAAAGAACCCCTACAACTCAACAACAAAAATACAGCAACCCACTTAAAAAATGAGCAAAAGGACTTAAATAGACATTTCTCCGAGGACAATATACAAATTGTCAATCAGCACATGAAAAGATACTCAGCATCAGTAGTCATTAGGGAAATAAAAATAAAAACCACAATGAGATACCACTTCACACCCACTAGGATAGCTAGGTTTTTTTTTTTTTTTTAAATGAAAAATAGCAAGTGTTGGTAAGGATGAGGAGAAATTGGAACACTCCTCCACTGCTGGTGGGAATATAAAATGGTGTAGCTACTGTGGAAAACAATATGGCCATTCTTCAAACAGTTAAACATAGGAGCACTACATGAGTCAGCAATTCTAATCCTAAGTATATATTCAAAAGAATTGAAAGCAGGGACTTAAGCAGATATTTGTACACCAATTTTCATTGCAGCATTATTCACAATAGCCAAAAGCTGGAAACAGCCCAAATGTCCATCAACAGATGAATGGATGAACAAATTGTGGTACATACATACAATGGAGTATTATTCAGCCATAAAGACAAATAAAATTCTGATACATGCTCCAACATGGATGACCTTTGAAAACATTACGCTAAATGAAATAAGGCAGACACAAAAGGACAAATATTGTATTATTACATTTATATGTAGTATGTATATAGAGACAGAAAGTAGATTAGTAGTTATCAGGGGCTGTGGGGAGAGAGGAATGGGGCATTATTGATTAATGGGTGATAAGTTTCTGTTTAGGGTGATGAAAGCGCTTTGGAAATAAATAGCTATGATATTTGCACCAGTAAAAAAAAAAAAAAAAAAAAAAAAGGCCTATTAGAGCCATAGCCTAGAGCAGAAGTTGAGACAAGTGTGTGGGGGAGAAAAGCCCTGGTGGCACAGTGATTAACCGCTCAGCTGCTAATCAAATGTTTGGTGGTTTGAACCCACCAGCTCCATGGGAGAAAAATATGGGCGTTTTGCTTCCATAAAGATTACAGCTTTGGAAACCCTATAGGGCAGTTCTACCCTGTCCTATAAGGTCACTAAGAGTCAATCTGATGGCAATCATGGCCTAACCAAGTTGCCACATATTTTGGGGAACACAATTCAATCCATGACTGGCTCTTTGACTCTGGTTTCTGAAAATAATCCCAGCAATCAAGATATCTTTGTTTTCTAAGATAGTCGGGCAAGTAGGGGCTACAAAAGCGCACACTTGGCAAACTAATTTCAGGAAGGGAGGGGGGCTAATGCAATCATACACATTCACTGATTACATGGATCATAACTATGCACTAAGGCCCAAGTCATGCATATTCGTTAAGGTCCCAAAGACTAGAGGATCCAGGACCTGGGAGCATCCTTTGAAGCCTCATGAATTGATGAGAACATCTATGCGTAGAAGAGGAAGCAGCACATCACTGGGTTAAGTGGGAGCCTCATGGTGCTGGGACCTTTCCCAGGCCTTGCCTGATGCATCTGTACACTTGTATCCTTTCTGGTTATAATAAATGGGTAACTGTAAATACAGGTAATAGTTTCTGTGAGTCATTCTAAAGAATTATCTGACACCACCCCCACCCCACCCACACAGGCTATTTGGCAGAGGCTGAAAGGACAGAGTCCTAACTGGTGGAGACCCATCTCTAGGTACTTAGAGTCAGAGAAAGAAAGTGCCACTTGGGTGGCTGGTGTCAGAATGATGGCATGGAAAAGTGGGGATTTGAGTTATCTTCACATTTTAGGTGTTAACTTTATGTTGGCTATTGTCCATGCAAAGTGTTTAGAAGCTTTTATAGCAAATTGACAGGATAATTTGTTTGTTAAATCTAATAATTTAAAAAAATGGGGACAGTATTTTGTATGTTTTTATATATTTTTTCTAGTTCATTTTTCTAGTTAATTTATTTTCAGTGCATTTTACAAATTTAAATTTAAAACGTAGACCACATGTTGAGTAGCTAAGATATAGTTAATACTGACCTGAACTTTAGCTAGTTCTGAATTCTGAAATCTGGAATTCTGTGAAATCCAATCAGTTCACACCCCTACTGAAGACTTACAGAACTCTTTACTCTGATTTTCAGGATCTCCCACAATACATCCCATACTTACTTTAAAAAGAGTCAACTTTACTGAGGTGTAATTTGCATACAATAAAAGGTATCCATTTAAAGTGTACAATTTGCTAAGTTTTGGTGGTTGTGAGCCCTGTCATACCACCACAATCAAGATACAAAACAGAGTTTTAAAAACCTGACCCTTCACCACAGATAGTTTGGGAAGCACTAAACTCGAGTCAGAACAACAGCAGGCAAGATTTTTCTCTTATAGCTAGTGTAAGTTCAATTGTTGAAGAAAGAGAGAAGGAATGATTTAAAAATTGAACTGTTAAACACAAAACTAATCTTTGATGGTTATGAAGAAGGGGAGGGGTGTGGAGGGAAAAACGCCAACTAGACGATAGATAAGTGGTAACTTTGGTGAAGGGTAAGACAGTACACAATACTGGGGAAGCCAGCACAACTTGTCCAAGGCAAGGTCCTGAAAGCTCCATAGACACATCCAAATTCCCTGAGGAACCGAATTACTGAGCTGAGGGCTGTGGGAACTGTGGTCTCAGGGAACATCCAGCTCAAGTGGCCTAACAGTTTATAAAGAAAATGTTCTACATTCTACTTTGCTAAGTAGTGTCTGGAGTCTTAAAATCTTGTGAGTAGCCATCTAAGGTACACTGCTGGTCTCACCCCATCAGGAGTAAGGGAGAATGAAGAAAACCAAAGACACAAGGGAAAGATTAGATAATGAAGAAAACCAAAGACACAAAGGAAAGACTAATGGACCACAAGCACCGCGGCCTCCACCAGACTGAGTCTAGCACAACTAGATGGTACCCCACTACCACCACTGACTCCCCTGACAAGGATAACAATAGAGGGTCTGGGACAGGGCTGGAGAAAAATGTAGAACAAAATTCTAACTCATGCACACACACAAGAAGACTAGATTACTGATCTGACAGAGAATGGAGAAACTCCAAGAGTATGGCCCCCAAACACCCTTATAGCTCAGTAGAGAAGTCATTCCTGAGGTTCAGCCTTCAGCCAAAGATTAGAAAGGCCCATAAAACAAAATGAGACTAAATGGGCACACCAGCCCATGGGGAAGGACAAGAAGGCAGGAAGGGACAGGAAAGCTGGTGATGGGGAACCTAAGGTCAAGAAGGGGAGAGTGTTGACATGTCGTGGGGTTGGTAACCAATGTCACAAAACAATATGTGTACTAATTGTTTAATGAGAAGCTAGTTTGCTCTGCAAACCTTCATCTAAAAAAAAAAAATAAAAACAAACAAAAAAATTCTAAAAAAAGAAAAAATTAACTGTTAAGGAGCGTGTGGTTTGCCCAAGGAGTGGAAACATGGAAGGAATGTCAGCAGCCAGAGTAAGCAATATTTAAAGTGGCAATTTCATGACAACACTATTGGTTTCAGACTCCTGCAGGGCCCCCAGAACCTTGTACTATATTCAGATTAAAGTGTAGGCTGCTGTTAAATAAATGAAAAACAAAGTAATGGGGTAAAATTGAACCTTTCTGCTTTTTATGCTAAGCTCCTGCTGTAACCTGGAAGAGTAGACACTTCCAGATTTTTTAAAAGAATTATTTATATGTAAGGGAAATGTCATAAAGAAATCTAAGAAAGAAAAAGAAAGACGAATGTTACAAGACACTGCAGGGAATGTCACTGTGTCATAACTCTCATATGGGGCCAGTGACCAGATTTGGGCTTCATGCCAAACAATGCACCGTGTCATTATATAATGTCTCAGAGAGAGAGAGAAAAAAAAAAACTTCCAGTGCAGTCAGTGAGACAGAGGCATAACATGCTGACCATGCTATCTAATTTTAACCTGGATTTCTAGACTAACAGCTGTGTTTTTGAGAGAGACAGGTTTTTTCTTCTGTGATCAGAACCAGGATATGAAATCATATTCCTCAAGGGGTCTTGACCAAGTGACCATCTGCACCCCTCAAAATACATGTACCCAGGAGGAGTGTTGCCTGGGTGCTGTTGCCAGCAAGATAGACAAAGAAAATACATATAAGCATCTTGTGACCGCTATCTAAGCATCCCGTGAAACTCTCTGTAATCTCTAATTATAGCTGCTAATGATTGGTAACCAATCAGTGTTTTGCAGCTATACCCTGTGAACCAATAAGCTAACTTCCCCACCTCACAAGATCCCCCCTCCCACTTTCATAATAGGAGATGCACCAATCAAGAAGAGCCTGTGGCTGATACCTGATTCAGACCCCCTCTTCTGACATGTCTCACCTCAATGAGCTGTGTTCCCAGTTCAAACTGAAATCTCTGCTTGGAATAAACCTCTGTGATTTTATGGTAAACAGGCCTGGTTTTTCTGTACTGCAGTGACATTTTGGTGGCAGTGGCGGGATCCAGAAGCACTACTCAGCCTGTATTGGCCTCTTGTCCAAGGAGTCATAATGCCTGGTGCCAGCAAGAGTCTTTTGTGCCCCCTTCACCTTCTCGGTTCCTGGAGGTTGACAGGTGAGCCTTCTTGGTCCAAACTCCACATTCTTTGGGTTGCAGTTCGCCAAGGCTGTTCCAGGCTCTTATTATTCTCCTTTACTTTTCATTCCACTATCGGACCTTTCTTGTGGAGTGGAACTTGCAGGGCCTTTCTCCAGTCACTGTTGCTCACTTTTGTTTCCCTAAGGATCATTTGAGTCTTAAGAGCACCTTTCGTTGTCTCTTTAGATTTGAGAATTATCTTTCTTCCACACATGGTTGCTATCTTGGTTACTATAGGATGGGTCTGCTCTAAGGAAGAGACTACCTTGCCCTCAGGGACTCTCACTGGGTTTATGTTTAAACATTATAGCCTGGATTCCGATGCTGTCCCTTCCCTTTGATGCCCCCATGGGACCAGAATCTAAACCAGCCTTAGAAATGCCTTTTAAGATTTGATCCTGAAGAAAGTAATAAACTATGGTCCCAGGCCAAGCTTTGTGCTATCATCGAAGACTTCCCAAATCCACTGGAAGACCCCTATAAATTCACCCAAGAATTTCTTATTTTAACCCCAATCAATGAACCAGGGCTGGCTGATATATATAACCTTATTCATGTGTTGTTGGGGCCCAGGGATGCTTCCAGGTGGATGGAAGAAGCTAAACTATAGAGTCCAAGGCCCCTGGAAATACACTTTTGGCTGAAACTAAGGCTGATATGAATTCACTTATTAAGGCTATTCCTAAAGTCTTCCTAAGGTAGATAGATTGGGCCAAAATTCAAGAATGTACTCAAGAAAAATCTGAAAGTGTTTATAGCTACTGTGACCGCCTAACCAAATTATATGATGAACCTTCAGGGCTGAAACTAGAGGATACAGAGGCCAAGGTTGCTTTTAACTCGTTTTTTGTTAAGAGCCTCCAATCTGAGCTCAGAGGTCTGGTCAAACACCACAAACTGGACTGGGAAAACAATGAAACCAGTAGAATGGCAACCTTGGCCTATAAGCTAAGTCAGACTTTATAACGACAGACTAAGGAAGTGGAGAAAAAAATAAGGGACAGACAAAATAAACTACCTGCTTTACAAATGCAGCAACTACAAACTTCCACTAGAGGGCAGCATCGGCCTACCGAGGAAGCTGAGCCACAGCGCAAAAGCCCGGAATACGTTACTGTCCTAAGAAACCAGAGCACTTTAAAAAGGGTTGCATCAGGGCAGACATCTGCCCTCGGCCCCTCCCATGGCCAAGTGACGGGGCTCTGGGGATAAAATAGAGACTTTTCCTATGGTTTCCCTGGACTCACAAGGCGAAACTGTTAAGATTAATGGAGAGCCTTGCAATTTTTTGGTGGACATGGGTGCAACATTACCCTCACTTAACCCCACAAACCTGCAAAAGTCCCTACCCCAGAGTAGTAAAAAAAAAAAAAAAACTTTGAGTAGTAGAACTTCTAAAATTGTGGGAGGTCGCTAACTTGGAATAGATCTTAGTACACTTTCAACCTGTAATTGTGTCTTTAGGACCAGTTGAAGACTCACATGCCTTCTTACTTAGCCCAAACATTCCTGTTAACTTAGTAGGAAGAGACTTACTTTCCAAATGGAAATGCCATTTGCAGTTTACTGAAGAAAAAAAAGGGAGATATTATTAAGTATGCCTAGTACTGTTCCCTCTTCACATGGTTCTGAGAATTATCAGGAAGCGTCCTTGTGCTATGCATATGCTCTTAGTTTCCTGAACTCCAGATTGTAACCCCCTTAGTTGCCCTTCCTACAGACTGCTTCAGGTCAGTGCCTGACTGTGGGCTATTTCATCTATTGATATTGGGAGAGTACTTCAGCTGAACCTATTAATGCGCAAACTAATACCACTAAACCTTTACCCAAGATTCCCCAATATCCGATTAAGCCCGAAGCCCAAGAAGACCTGGCTCCTATAGTTAAAGACTTTTTAGAAAAAGGCTCGTTATTCCCTCTACAAGACCCTGTGATGCTCCTGTGTTCCCAATCCTCAAGCAGAAATTGAGGTTGGAGGTTTGTTCAGGACCTAATGGTCAGCTATAAAATAGTGATTCCTAGCGCACCTGTTATTACCCAATGTTCCAGCAGAGGCCATGTATTTTACAGTAGGGATTTTGTGACTGCGTTCTTCAGCATCCCCACCCATCCTGAGACTCAATATTTATTGGCATTCACCTGGAGTAATCAACAATACACCTGGAACTCCCCACCTATTTTTCACAGGTTTTGCACTCAAACCTGCAATCATTAAAATTTATCTGTGGGTCAGTTCTTCTCCAAAATGCAGATGAGGTGACCTGTCAATTTGCTCTCCCACTGAGGATACCTGTTTGAAAGATAGCAGCACTTTGTTAATACATTTAGCAAATAATGGTCACAAGGTTTTTAAGGAGAAACTTCAGCTTGCTGAACTATCTGTTAAATATGTGGGGCATATACTATCAATCAATGGGGTATCTATTGACACCAAGAGAAAGGATGCTATTCGGGCCTTTCCTATGCCTAAACAAAAAGCAGTCAAGAGAATTACTCAGCCTCTGTGGGTAGTGTTTTACTTGGATACAAAATTTTTCACCTCTGCCTTGCCATGGATTGAATTGTGTCCCCTCAAAATATGTGTCAACTTGGCTAGGCCGTGATTCCCAGTATTGTGTGATTATCCACCATTTTGTCATCTGATGCAATTTTCCTATGTATTGTAAATCCTTCTTCTAGGATGTTAATGAGGCAGGATTAGAGGCAGTTATGGTAATGAGGCAGGACTCAATCTACAAGATTAGGTCGTGTCTTAAGCCAATCTCTTTTGAGATATAAAAGAGAGAAGCAAGCAGAGAGACAGGGAGACCTCATACCACCAAGAAAGCAGGGCTGGGAACACAACGCATCCTTTGGACCTGAGGTTACTTTGCTGAGATGCTCCCAGACCAAGGGAAGACTGATGACAAGGACCTTTCCCCAGAGCCAACAGAGAGAGAAAGCCTTCCCACCTGGAGCTGGTACCCTGAATTTGGACTTCTAGCCTCCTAGATTGTGAGAGAATAAATTTCTCTTTCTTAAAGCCATTCACTTGTGGTATTTCTGTTATAGCAGCACTAGATAACTAGGACATACCTCAACTTATTATCATCATTTTAAAACCTCTGAGCCAGACCCCTTTCAGCTATCAGGAGAGGGAGAAGCAGTCATCTACAATCTAAAAGGCTCCCTCTCTCATACTCCTGCTATTAGAATTTCCCAATTATAGCCTTAGCTCTTCCCTTTCTGTGCATGACGTGAATGCAAATGCTCTGAGGGTACTTACTCAGGGGCACAGAGGACAGCAGAGTTCGGCTGGGTACTGTAGTGTCCAGTTAGACCCATGGCCAGGGGATGCGCACCATGTCTGAGAGCAGTTGCCATCACTGCCCAGTTGGTGGAAACCACTGATGATATAGTGTTGGGAAATTATTTAAATGTGTTTGTCCCTTATGCAGTCTCTGCTATTTTAAACTTGGTTTGACTCAGCACATATCTGCCAGTAGGATGACATCTTATGAGGTTCTTTTATTAGCTGCCCCACTTGCACACTATCTCAGTGCTAAACCTAGCAACTCTAATGCCCTTGCCAGGTGATGAAGAAACCCCATCTCATGATTGTATTGATTACCTGATCATTTATTGACTATCAGAACTGACTTGCAGGAGTCCCCTCTTGATAATACAAATTTTAAGTTATTTGTGAATGGTTCTTATTTAAGATTCCCAGTAACAAAAAAACCAGATTAGCTGGCTATAATTTCCAGGGAGGCTATCCTGTCACCACGTTCACTGAAATTTTTGAAAGCAATAGTCTCCCTGAAGTTGCCTCAACTCACCGGGCTGAGCTGATTGCACTAGCTTGGGCTTGGGCTTGGCCTCAATATTTACAGAGATTGAGATATGTCGTTGGTATTGCACATGATTTCCAGGCACGATGGAAGCACCAGGGGTCCTTACACTTTCAAGGACTCCAATAGCAGGAACCCTTTGGTAGCAGACCTTCTGGAAGACATGCTACTGCAATTACCATCATTAAAATACATTCCTATCAACCAGATAGAGTAAATTAAGGGAAACAATTTGGTTGATCAGAGAGCCAAATCTGCTGCCTCAACTAAATTCCAAGTAATAGCAATATTCACAGAATGCAGAGAATGCTGGGGACCTGACATAAGACATACAGATGGTGACCTTTAAGTTCAGGACGACACCTATAGTGAGCCCATATGACATGGTTTAATGAGCCACCAACAGTTGGCTTCAGATGTGGAAAAAGACCAATGGAAGAAAAAGGGGTGCCATCTTAATTTTATCTCTAGAACCTGGGAAGAACTCAATGGAAAACTTAAATGCTACCATTGGAAGCCAGTCCTTCCCAAGTCTTTACATGTTCCCCTCGCTTGGACTGTCCATGCAACTGGAGAAGAGACAAGTTTGTAGACATCTTATCAAAGGAATGGTGGGTAGGTTTGGGGTAGAGCCAACCCTGTCACCTGACATTTCTCCATATGCTCTCAATTTAATGTTGGTCGAGCCTGAAAACACCCCGTACCTCTTGGGCCAATGCTTGAATGGCAGGTAGACTTTATTCAATTGATGCCCTTCAGCGGATGTAAATTTGTTTTAGTTATGGTTTTTAAATTTTCATATTGGGTTGAGGTTTTCCCTAGCCAGAATACCATGGCATCATTTGTGGTCAAAAAACTTTTAGAGAACATCACCCCTACCTGGGATGCACCAAGAACTGTTTGCAGTTATTGAGGCACCCAATTTACTGGACAAATCATAAAGGATTTACACAAGGTTTTTCCTATTCTTCAGAGGGTGCGTTGCACATACCGTCCACAATCCTCAGGTTTAGTTGAGAAGACAAATGGTATAACTAAAAACCAGTTGGCAAAGCTATCCCATTCTTTAGCACTGTCCTGGGAACAAATGTTACCAATAGTCCTATTAAATCTAAGGTATGAAACCCATTGAAATTCTTGGATTAATTTTCACTCTAATTATTATATTCATTACTCTCATAATTATCCTTCAAACTTTATAAGTGATTCCTTGTGTATTATCCTGTGAGCCTAGACCTTTGTTTTTCAACAGCACCCACTGCTTGTAGCACACCATGAATAACTGACTTCCCTTGGAAGATGAAAAATTACTAGTCATGGCTTTATGTTTAATCTTGGTCAACTTTGATCAAGTTAGTACTGTTCAATTAAGTGATTCATGTCCAGTGCTAATTTTGAAATCTTGTTGTATCTTTTCTCACTAAGTTTTACAGTCATTTGTTTTTTGTTCATGGCCATAATAGCAATACAAACTTTAGTCCCACACACTCATATATTACTTACTGGAGGTTTTATTTCATTATAGCTATTATTTCCATGTTAGTAGCCTTGTGGAAGTCGGAATCGACTCGACGGCACTGGGTTTTTTTTTTTTTTTTTAGCTTTGTGGAAACCCTGGTGGTGTAGTGGTTAAGTGCTACAGCTACTAACCAAACAGTCAGCAGTTTGAATCCGTCAGGCACTCCTTGGAAACTCTATGGGGCAGTTCTACTCTGTCCTATAGGGTCGCTATGAGTTGGAATTGACTCTATGGCACTGGGATTTGGGGTGGGTAGTAGTCTTGTATACCACTTTTGGGCAATTTCCTTACAGTATGAAGCTTACTTCAAGTACTCTATCTCTGTTCATAGTTCAAGTTAATACCTGGCATAAAAATGCCTTTGTTAGATTGCTCCAAGCAGTAGCTACCATTGGTAATCTCACTGGATGTTGGATTTGTCATTCTTCCCTAAATCCAGTCTTGCTAATTCTGATCCTTTAGCATCCACCATATTGAATTATAGTTTCATACCCAGTGCAACCATTAACCCCAACATCATCTTTCAATGAGCTATAAGTGTTAGACTATGACATCCTCCTGGATCATTGGTCCAATCTCAAATATCATGCTTTAATTTAACCCATCTCAATCATGTGAGCCATTTCCTTGATATAAATCCCTCTTTATATATATTTATACACTTTACTGGTTTTGCTTCTCTAGAGAACCCAGCCTAAGACAGATGGAAAATAACTAAAAAGTATTTCAAAAATATTTCCAAGAAATGGATAACATTTTTCTAAATAGAAATGACTGACTGAGTGTCCATCATGGAAAATTTAGAAGGATACATACCAAGGCAGAGCCCTGGTGGCACAGTGGTTAAGAGCTTGCCTGCCAACCAAAAAGTCAGCAGTTCAATCAACCAGCCACTCCTAGTGAATCTGATGGGGCTGTTCCACTCTGTCCCATAGGGTCGCTATGAGTTGGACTCAATGGCAATAAACTTGATGTTTTAATGGGTTTATGTACCAAGGCACAACATCAAGAAATTCCAGAACATTAGAGATAAAGATCACAAAGCTTCCAGAGAGGGGTGAGGGAAAAAAAGCAAGTCATATACAAAGAGTCAACAATTAGAATATTCTCAGACTTCTCTACAGCAAGATTAGAAGTTAGAAGACAATGGAGTAGGCCCTCAAAAATCAGGCAGATAATTATCTCTAATCTAGAATTCTACACTTAGCCAAATTATTAATAAAGCGTGAGGGAAGGATAGCCATTCAAGGAGCAACAACTTGTCTCTATTCACCTAGAGCAACAGAGGGAAAAGGAGAGTCAGGAATAGGAGGAGGAAATGGAATGTGAACAACTGCTTCCTTTGCCATTAGACCAGAAGAAGGGGATGGTACCTAACTACGTTTACTGAATATTTTGATCAAAGATTCTGTAGAAGAATTCTGATCAAAGGGGGGAAAGTGCAGACCAAAAATATCCCCTGATCTCCTTAAACCAAATAATAGCTTAGCTTAACTAGTAAAGAATGTCTTCCTTGAGCATTATGCTCTTTTAAGGTCTATCTATATGGGATCAAATTGACAATAGCAACTTGAAAGATTAGATAGTAACCATAGGGAGCAGTGAGTTTATGTTAATGGGGGAGAAACAATTCAGAAAAGGAAGGCGAGTATGGTTGCATAACTCAAAGACTGTAATCAATGTCACTGAATTGTACATGCAGAAATTGTTGAATTGATGTATGTTCTATTATGTATATTCTCAACAACAAAATAAATATTTTATTTAAAGTATGAGGGGGAGAATTAGAATATTTTATACGAGCAAGATTTTAAAAATATATAATACCCAATAAGTCACTAGAAAATTACTTCATCAACAGGAAAGAGAGGAAATATGGGATTTAGGAACCCATATTGAGTGGTGAAGAGTATGCCCAGGATGAGGGATTGGGAAGTGGCCACTTGACAGGAGGGCAGAAAGTGTGGAGAGCAGCACCCCAGACCAAGAGCGCGACAAAGGAGGTTTCTCATTCCCACAATGTATTGGGAACTTTCATGTCCTTGATACAAAGTGTGCCTTGAAAATATTAAAAAACAATTTCGATTCCACGTACTTTAATGGGAGAAACTGCACATTGTTTTCTCATTCAAAGAATGTATTGAGAACATTCCTGTGCTTGTAACACAAAATGTTTTTGGATAACAAGTAAAACTCTTTTGATTTCATCTACTTGAATGAGAGAAACCGTATATTGGTTTCTCATTCACACAATGTATTGGGAACTTTCCCATCATTGTAACACAAAGTGTTATTTGAAAACATGTAAAACACTTTTGACTTCATGTACGTCAGTGGGAGAAATTGTACATTATTTTCTCATTCAGAGACTGTATTGAGACCATTCCCGTGTTTGTAACACAAAGTATTTTTTAACAGGTAAAACTGTTTTGACTTCATCCACTTGAATGAGAGAAAATATATATTGATTTCTCATTCACACAATGCTTGGAAACTTCCACGTCCTTGTAATACAAAGTGTACTTTGCAAACATTCAAAACTGTTTTGACTTCATGCACTTGAATAGCATAAATTGTACATTTTTTTCACATTGACAGAATGAATTGGGAACTTCCTGGTCCTTGTGACACGAAATGTACTTTGAAAACATGTAAAACTCTTTGACCTTATGTACTTGAATGGGAGAATCTGTACATTGTTTTCACATTCACGGAATGAACTGGGGACTTTCCTGTCCTTGTAACACAAACTGTACTTTGAAAACATGTAAAACTCTTTTGACTTTATATACTTTAGCAGGAGAAACTGGACTTTGTTTTCTCATTCATAGAATGTATTAGGAATATTTCCATGCTTGTATCACAAAGTGTTTTTTCATAACAGGTAAAACTCTTTGACTTCATCTACTTAAATGAGAAAAACAGTACATTGGTTTCTCATTCACACGATATATTGGAAACTTTTGTGTACTTGTAACACAAAGTGAGTTTTGAAAATATGCAAAAATCTTTTGACTTCATGTATTTGATTGGGAGAAACTCTACATCATTTTCTCATTTACAGAATGTACCATGAACTTTTCTTTGTAACACAAAATGTACTTTGAAAACATGTAAAAAACTTTTTTACTTTATGTACTTGAATGGAAGAAACTTCACATTATTTTCTCATTCACAGAATGTCTTGGGAATATACCTGTTCTAACATGAGGTATATTTTGATAACAGGTTAAACTCTTGAATTTATGTACCTGAATGGGAAAAACTGTACACTGCTTTCTCGTCCACAGAATGTATTGGGAACACTCCCATTCTTGTAAAACAAAGTGTTTTTTGATAACAGGTAATGGACTTTTTACATCATCTACTTGAATAAAAGAAACTGTATATTGGTTTCTCATTCACACAATGTTTTGGGAATTTTCCCATCATTGTAACATAACATGTACTTTGAAATCATATGAAACAATTTGACTTCGTGTACTTGATGTACTTGAATGGGAGAAACTGTACATAGTTTTTGCATTTACAAAATGTATTGGGAACATTCCTGTGCTTGTAACACAAGTGTTGTTTGATTACAGGTAAAACAGTTTTGGCTTCATCTACTTGAGTAAGAGAAACTGTATACTGGTTTCTCATTCACACAATGTATTGGGTACTCTCCTGACACTGTAACACATAGTGTACATTGATAACATGTATAGCTCTATTGATTTCATGTATTTGAATGGGAAAAAGTATACATTGTTTTCTTATTCACAGAATGTATTGGGAACCACCCCAAGCTTGTAACACAAAGTGATTTTAGATAACAGGTAAAATTCTTTTGAGTTCATCTATTTGAATGACAGAAACTACATTGGTTTCTCATTCACACAATATCCTGGGAACTTTCCCGTGATTGTAATACATAGTGTGCTTTGAAATCATGTAACACTCTTTGACTTCAAGTATTTGAATGGGAGAAAGTGTACATTGTTTTCTCATTCACAGAATGTATTGGGAACATTCCTGTGCTTCTAACATGAAGTATTTTTTGATAATAGGCAAAACTCTTGACTTCATCTACTTGAATGACAGAAACCGTATATTTGTTTCTCATTCACACAATATACTGGAAACTTTTCCTTCATTGTAACACAGAGTGTACTTTGAAAACATGTAAAACCCTTTTGACTGCATATACTTGAATGGGAGAAACTGCACATTGTTTTCTCATTCTCAGAATGAATTTTATATGTTTTCAAAGTACACTTTATGTTACCATACCTGTAACCATACCTGTAACATAAAGTGTACTTTGAAAACATAAAATTCTTTTGACTTTATGTACTTGAAAGAGAGAAACTGTACATTGTTTTCTCATTCACAGCATGTCTTGGGAACATTCCTATGCTTGTAATACAAAGTGTCTTTTGATAACAAGTAAAAGTCTTTTGTCTTCACCCACTTGAATGAAAGAAACCATATAGTTTTCTCATTTACAGAATATATTGGGAACTTTCCCATCCTTTTAACACACTTGGCAAACATATAAAACTCTGATGACTGCATGTGCTTGATTGGAAGAAACAGCACACTGGTTTTTCATTCACAGGATAAATTAACTTTCCCATACTTACAACAGGAAATGTACTCTAAAAACATGTGAACAAACTCTTTTGACTACATGACTTGAATGGGATAAACTGTACATTGTTTTCTCATTCACAGAATGTATTGAAAACAATTCCAAGCTTGTAACACAATGTGATTTTTGATAACAGGTAAAATTCTTTTGATTTCATCTACCTGAATGACAGAAACTGTATATTGGCTTCTCAGTCACACAATATACTGGGAAGTTTTCCATGGTTGTAACACATAGTGTACTTTGAAAACATGTAAAACTGTTTTGAGTTCAAATATTTCAACGGGAGAAAGTGTACCTTGTTTTCGCTTTCACAGAGTGTATTGGGAACATTCTTGTGCATGTAACAGAAAGCATTTTTTGATAATAGGTAAAACTCTTTTGACTTCATTTACTTGAACGAGAGAAACTTTAAACAGGTTTCTCATTCACACAATGTACTGGGTACTTTCATGTCCTTGTAACACATTGTGTACTTTGATAACATATAAAACTCTGTTGCCTTCATGGTCTTGAATAGGAGGAGCTGTACATTGTTTTCTCATTCACAGAATGAATCAGGACTTTTCCCATACTTGTAACGCAAAGTGTACTGTGAAAACATGTAAAACTTTTTTGACTTCATGTACCTTAATGGAACAAACCGTACATTGTTTTATCATTCACAGAACGTATTAGGAACAATCCTGAGCTTGTAACACCATGTGATTTTTTTTTTTTTTTATTGTACTTGAGTTGAAGGTTTACAGGACAAGCTAGCTTCTCATTAAACAGTTAGTACACATATTGTTCTATGACATTGGTTAACAACCCCACAACATGTCAACACTCTCCCTTCTCGACTTTGCGTTCCCTATTACCAGCTTTCCTGTCCCCTTCTGCCTTCGAGTCCCTGCCCCTGAGCTGGTGTGTCCCTTTAGTCTTGTTTTGTTTTATGGGTCTGTCCAATCTTTGGCTGAAGGGTGAACCTCAGGACTGACTTCATTACCGAGCTAAAAGGGTGTCCGGGGACCATACTCTTGCGGTTTCTCCAGTCTCTGTCAGACACTATCTGATTTTTGATCATGGGTAAAACTCTTTTAACTTCACCTACTTGAATGGTAGAAAGTGCATATTGGTTTCTCAATCACACAATGTACTTTTCCTTCATTGTAACACAGAGTGTACTTTGAAATCATGTAAAATCTGTTGACTTCATGTACTTGAGTGGGAGAAACTGTACCTTAGTTTCTCATTCACAAAATAAATTGGGAACTTTCCCATCCTTGCATGCAAAGTGTACTTTGAAAACATGTAAAACTCTTTTGATATCATGAACTTAAATGGGAAAAACCCTACATTGTTTTTGTATTGACAGAATGTATTGGGAACTTTCCCATCTTTGTAACACAAAATGTACTTCGGAAACATGTAAAATTCTTTTGACTTTCTATACTTGAAGGGGGAAATTGTATATTCTTTCTCATTCACAGAATGTATTGGGAATATTCCTGTGCTTGTAACACAAGTGTTTTTGGATAACAGGTAAAACTCTTTTGACTTCATTGACTCGAATGAAAGAAATTGTGCCTTGTTTTCTCATTCACAGAATGTATTGGGAACATTCACCTGCTTGTAACACAACATGTTTTCTGAAAACAGGTCAAACTCTTTTGATTTCATCTACTTAAGTGAGTGAAAGTGTATATGGTTTTTCATTCACACAACATACTGGGTACTCTCACGTCGTTGTAAGATAAGTGTATACTGGTAAAGTAATATTCTCTTGACTTCATGTACTTGAAGCAAAAAAACTTTACATTGTTTTTTCATTCACAGAATGAATTGGGAACTTTTCCATCCTTGTAACACAAACTGTACTTTGAAAACATATAAAAGTCTTTTCACTTCATGTACTTGAATGAGAGAAACTCTACTTAGTTTTCTCATTCACAGAACGAATTGGGAACGTTCCTGTGCTTGTAACACAAAGTGGTTTTTTTTTTTTTTTTTTGCTAGAAGATAAAACTCTTTTGACTTCACCAACTAGAATGAGAGTAACTGTAGATTGGTTTCTCATTTACAGAAGCATTAGGAACTTTCATGTCCTTGTAACACAAAGTGTACTTTTAAAAAAAGTAAAACTCTTTTGACTTTATGTGCCTAAATGGGAGAAACTTTTCATTGTTTTATTTGCAGAATATCTTTGGAACATTCCCCTGCTTGTAACACAAAATGTTGTTTTGATAATAGGTTGAACTGTTCTGACTTCATCTACTCATATGAGAGAAACTTTATATTGGTTTCTCATTCACGCAATGTACTGGGAACTTTCTCATCATTGTAACACATAGTGTACTTTGATAGCATGTAAACCTCTGTTGACTTCATGCAACTGAATGGGAGAAACTGTACATTGTTTCTCATTCACTGAATAAATTTCCCATCCTTGCACATAAAGCACACTTTGAATACAAGTAAAACTCTTTTGACTTCACATACTTGGATGGGAGAAACTGTATATTGTGTTCTCATTCACAGAACGTATTGGGAACATTTCTGGGCTTGGAACACAACGTGATTGTTTATGACAGGTAAAACTCTTTTGACTTCATCTTCTTGAATGACAGAAGCTGTGTATTGGTTTCTCATTTCCACAATGCACTGGGGACTTTTCCATCCTGGCAAGACAAAGTGTACTTTGAAAGCATGTATAACTCTTTTGACTTCATCTTCTTGAATGACAGAAGCTGTGTATTGGTTTCTCATTCACACAATGTACTGGGAACTTTCCAGTGGTTGTAATACAGAGTATACTTTGAAAACATTTAAAAGTCTTTTGACTTCAAATGCTTGAATGGGAGAATGTGTATATTGTTTTCTCATTCACAGAGTTTATTGGGAACTTCCCTGTGCTTGTAATACCAAGTGCTTTTTGATAATATGTAAAACTCTTTCACCTTCATCTACTTTAATGAGAGAAAGTGTGTATTGGTTTCCCATTCACACAATATACTGGGTACTTTTCTGTGGTTGAACACATAGTGTACTTTGATAACACATACAACTCTTTTGACTTCATGTACTTGAATGGGAGAAACTGCATTTTTTTCTCATTCACAGAATGTATTAGGAACATTTCTGTTTTTGTAACAGAGTGTTTTTTGTTTATTTGTTTTGATAAAAGGTAAAATTCTTTTGACTTCATCAACTAGAATGAGGGGAATTGTATATTTGCCCTTACTGACACAAGTATTGGGAACTTTTGTGTCCTTATAACACAAAGTGTACTTTGAAAACTTGTAAAACTTCTAATATTATGTACTTGAATGGGAGAAACTGTACACTGTTCTCATTCACAGAATGTATTGGGAACATTCCTCTGCTTGTAACACAAAAAGTTTTTTGATATCAGGTCAAACTCTTTTGACTTTACCTACTTGAATGAGAGAAACTTTATATTGGTCTCGTTCACACAAAGTACTGGGAACTTTCTCGTTGTTTTAGCACATAACATACTTTAAAACTCTGTTGACTTCATATAATTGAATAGGAGAAGCTATACATTGTTTTCTTATTCACAGAATGTATTGTGAACGTTCCTGTGCTTTTAACAAAAGGTTTGTTTTTTTTTTTTAATAATAGGTAAAACTCTTTTCACTTCATGTACTTCTATGAGTGAAACTGTATATTGGCTTCTCATCACACAGTATATTGTGAACTTCTGAATTCTTGTAATACAAAGTATACTTTGAAAAACATTCAAAGTCTTTTGACCTACAGGTTTCCTGAAGCACTTCAAGTTTTGAGGAAAAAAATCTACATTTTTGGCAAAGAGCTTAAGAGATGAATTAGTGAGGAGTACATAGAAAAAAACTAAGCAGTATGGGAAAAGTGAGAGCTATTAAGTATAGCACAAAATTAAAATTTAGATAAAAATTGTACTATGTGACTTCAGTCCAGAAAATACATAGAAATATCATGATAATTAATCTAAATTGTGAACTGACTACATGGGAGGATGTGGAAGGGAAGCTACAGGGCTCAGGAGAAAGAAGAGATGGGAGGTAGGCGAAAGAAAAAAGCTAAATCTTCATCTTCCATAGAGGAAATATTTGATACTGAGAAATAAAGAAATAATACTTGAAGCAAGTTATTTAGAAATAAGGAGTTAAAAAAAAAAAAAAAGACAGTAAATGAACAGAAACTGGTGACTTTAGAGAGTAGAAACATCCCAGATAGGGTGGAATGGAACAAGGGACTAATGCCTTTTGCTCTAATCATTAAATCTGACCACTTAAACTATTGCATGAAATATCTTGACTTTTTTAAACAAGCATATTTAAGCCACACTCGGCACAGTATATGTAATAGCTCATCTTCCATTATTCTTTTAATCCTGTAACAAACATGCACTGAGCACTTACCTACTAAGCGCCAAGAGCTGTTCTAAGCACTGAAGATACAACAGTAAACAAAAAGCAGTGAGAAAAAAAAAAACAGAGCAAAGCCAAAGCCCTCTTGAAACTTGCATGGGAGGGAGACAGATGAAAAAACAAGCAAGTAAAATACGTAGTATGCTAGATGATAATAAGTGCCATGGAGAGAAATAAGCAAAGAAGGGGGTTGGGCGTACAGGTGGGTGTGGGCTTAAATGTGGTGGTCAGGGACATCCTCTATGAGATTGACAATGTGACCTTTGAGTAGAGACTTAAAGGTGGTCAGAGTGAGCTATCTGGGAAGAACATCTGGGCAGAGGAAACAGCCAATGGAAGCATGCCTGGGTAGGGCTGCCCGGTAAAATAAATGTTGCTCAGTTAAACTTGAATTTCAGGTAAACTATGAATAATTTTTTGGTATGTTCCAAATATTTCATTGGGAATATTTGGGCATGGGAAGTATGGGAAGAGTGGAGTAAGCAAGAGAGAGGAAGATATGAGACCATCAAGACAGTGAAGGTCCAGACCAAGAAAGGCTTTTAGGACACTGTAAAGACTTGGGCTTATTACTCTGGGAGAGATGGGAAGCCACTGGAGGATTCTGAGCAGAAAAGAGGCAAGATTTGACTTATGTTCTAGAAGGATCACTCTGGCAAAGACATGTTGAGAATAAACTGTGAACAGGCAAGTTTGGAACCAGGAAAATCAGTTAGAAGACTGCTGCTGCAATGATTCCATGAAGAGATGGTAGGGGCTTGGATCAGAGTGGTAGCAATGAAGGTACTGGAAAGTGGGAAGATTCTGGATATATTTTGAAGGTAGAGTCTACAGGATTTGCTAGTAAACTGTGATGTCGAATGTGAGGAAAAGAGAAGTCAAAGATAGGCTCAAAGTTTCTGAGCTGAGTAACGAGGAGGATGGAGTCATTATTCATGATGGGGATGGCTGTAGCTGTGGGAGGAGTACATGTTGGGGTATTATCAAGAGCTTGGTTTTGTACATGGAAATATGGAGGAGGGATTAGATGTACGGGTCTGGAATTTGAGGGAAAAATCTTAGCTCAGATGTAAATTTAGGAGTTATTGTAGTTATAATGATCACAACCATTCCTTTGTCTCCTCCTTTAAAAGTTGAAAAAAAAAACAGTTGCCATCGCTCCAACTCACGGCACCCCATGTGTGTCAGAGTAGAACTGCGCTGCACAGGATTTTCAATGACTTATTTTTTGGCAGTAGATTGCCAGGCCTTTCTTCCGAGGCACCTCTGGATGGACTCAAGCTGCCAACTGCCAACCTTTCAGTTAGCAGCCGAGTACATCAGCAATTTGCACCACTCAGGGACTCTCTTGTGATAGTTACCTATTGCCAAATTAATGCTATGTAACAAACCACCCCAAAACTTGGTGACTTGAAGCAAAAAACATTTATTTAGCTCAAGATTTTGTGGATTAGCAATTTAGGCTGAGTTTAGCTGGGCAGTTCTGCTCATAGGTCATTTGGCCAGGGTTTCTCATGTATCTCAGTGAGCTGGAAGGTCAAGTGACTACTCTGGGATGACCTCTGCTGGAATGATTCATCTGTACTTCGCTTGACCTGTCATCATCCAGCAGGTTAACCCAGGTATGTTCTCTGGATGGAGAGAGGGGCAGATGGGGAAGGGGGAGAGAGAGTGGGAGAGGGCTGGGGGAGAGGGGAAAGGGAGGGAGATGGGGAGAGAGAGAGAGGGAGGGAGGGGGACAGCGAGAGGGGAGAAGGGGGAGAGGGGAGGAGGAAGATGAGGAGAGAGCAGGAGGGGGATAGGAAGGGTGAGAAAGGGAAGGGGCAAGAGGGAAGGGGAGAGGGAGAGGGCGATGAGGAGGGGAGGGAGAGGAGGGAGGAAGGGAGAGCGGGAAGGGGAGGAGGGAGGAAGCGGGAGAGATGGGAAGGGAGGGAAGGATGGGGAGGGAGGGAGAGAGAGAATAAAAGAAGGAGGGGGAAAAAAGAGGGGGAGGGACAAGGGAGAGAGAGGGAGAAGTGGGAAAGGGAGGAAATGAGGGGGGAGGCAGGGAAGAGGAAGAGGGAAAGAAGGGGAAGGGAGGGGGAGAAGGAGAAGAGGAGGAGAGTAAGGAGAGGGAGAAGAGGTGGGAGGGGATAGGGAGGAGGTAGGAAGGGATGTAGGAAGGGAAGGATAGAGAGAAGAAGGAGAGGAAGAGGAGCTTAAGTTCTCTAGAACCCTAGACTTGGAACTCTCACACCCACACTTCTGCCACATTCTAATGGTCATTGGGGTGGGAAATAGATTTTACCTCTTGGTGGGAGGAGCTACAAAGTCACACTGCAAAAAGAAGCGATACAATGAGGTCACTGGGTCCATCAATGCAATTAACTTACCACATGTCCCAACTCTGATGAGACATTTTCAACCCAGCCATATTAAAGTTTGAAGTCATTCTTTAAGGGCTATTAAGAAGCTTCCTGGGTTGGGTATAATGAGTTAGGTGAGCGTGGTTTCAACTAGTGGAACCAGAATCTCAATGAGATGGAGGCAGGATCCAAGAAACATCAGGACAGAGTGAAGGTGAGAAAATAGAATGAGGGTCCAAGCAGAAAGACAAGGAAAACAATAGGGGTATGTCATGACTGTATCATGATGAGGCCACTAGAGAAAGAATAAAGTTAAAAAGCTAAAAGGCCTCATCTTTCATCTCCTGTTTTCATGCAGCCTCTTGCCTTTATGAAGTGATACATGAAAAGCATTCCAGAATAGTATCCATTTTTGCCATATTAATCTTTCCATAAGGAGACCTGGTGGCAAAACGGTTAAACACTTGACTGCTAACTGAAAGGTCGGTGGTTCGAATCTACCAGTGGCCCTGCGGGAGAAAAGACCTAGCGATCTGCTCTGGTAAAGATTACAGCCTAGGAAACGCTATGGGGCAGTTCTACTCTGTCATAGGGTCGCTATGAGTCAGAATTGATTCGACGACACACAACAACAGCAATCATTCCACAGTACCTTGTTAACAAGTCATGTCGGATGCCTGATAGGCCTGGGGATTGTCAGGAAATTCTTCCTTTTTCCATCTTAAATTCCTATTTCTCGGCGTGGATCTTAGTCTCTCTCAGGATGGAGAGGACAACAGTATTTGTTGCCGTGGATGTCTTTAGCACTGTCTTACTACAACAGCACCTATTGAAAGTGGCATCCCCAGGGCCACTACAACAGTGTATATGGGCCTTTCACCTGCCTCGTGAGCACTTCTTCCAGAAACAAGCCAAGAGCAAAAGCACCAGCTTTCAAGACTGGGATCAACTCTGCCATTTCAGTGTTCTATTTTGGAAATAAAAAGAATACAAGCACACAGAGAAAAGATTCACACGGTATAAGAGAGGTGTTAGGCCCATCCATTTTTAAAGTGCCATCTAATAACTACTTGTTAACCCTGAACAAGAATCTAGGAAAGGGGAGTGGCTCAAATGAGTTTTAATAAAGAACCAAAGTCTCTAAAGGCTCAGTAACTATCAATGTATAGAAGATGGAACAGACCTGGAAATTAAACCAGGGGTCCCCAGGTTTAATCATAGCATTTTGGATGAGGGCTCTGTGGCCTGGGGGCCTGGACCAGCACTGGAGCTGGGACTCTGACTCCCCATCCACGGTTTATCTCTGGGGCGTGTTGCCACCCATTTACCAAGCTGCTAAGTGTGTGATGTTGTTGTTGTTGTTGTCGGGTGCCCTTGAGTCGATTCTGATTCATAGCGACCCCATGTGACAGAATGAACTGCCCCACAGGGTTTTGTGGGCAGCAGATCACCAGATCTTTGTCCTGAGGAGCCACTGGGTGGATCTGAACCACCAACCTTTTGGTTAGCAGCCCAGTGCTTTACGTTGCACCACCAGGGCTCCTTCAAGTGTGTGATCAGGAGGGATTTTGGGCAAAGACGTTTGAGAACAGCAACAGGGAGTAGGTTACATAAATGTTACATAGTCTTGAAACATTTCCTCAGGGCATCACAAAAGCCAGAGGATGTGAACAGGTATCCCGAATTTTGTATCAGACTTACAGGAGACCAGTATTCCCACAATTTCTC
This sequence comes from Loxodonta africana, assembly GCF_030014295.1. Classification (NCBI taxonomy): domain Eukaryota; kingdom Metazoa; phylum Chordata; class Mammalia; order Proboscidea; family Elephantidae; genus Loxodonta; species Loxodonta africana. The sequence goes on from NC_087358.1 coordinate 64,833,445, forward strand.
ATGGTCAAGGACTCTTATGACAGCCACCAGGTATTCAATCAGCTGATGAGGTTTTATAGCTGAGGAGACTGAGGCTGACAGAAGTTGTGATTCTGAAGTTCCTACAGTCCCCCTTAGTGTGGGGCTTTTATTAGAACCTAGATTCCAAAACATCCTCATTGTGCTGGACTCATTCTACATGCCTTCTACCAGAAATTGACATAAAATCTTTTTCCTAAAATATTCTACATTCTACTTTGGTGAGTAGCATCTGCGGTCTTAAAAGCCTGGGAGTGGCCATCTAGGATACTCCACTGGTCTCACCCCTTTGGGAGCAAGGGAGAATGAAGAAAACTAAAGATAAAAGGGAAAGATTAGTCCAAAGGACTAATGGGCCACATTTACCATGGCCTGCACCAGACTCAGGCCAGTACAACCAGGTGGTGTCCGGCTACCACCACTGACTCCTCTGACAGGGATCACAATAGAGGGTCCAGGACAGAGCCGAAGAAAAATGCAGAACAAAATTCTAACTTAAAAACAAAGACCAGATTTGCTGGCCTGACAGAGACTGGAAAAACCCTGAGAGTATGCCCCCTGGACACCCTTTCAGCTCAGTAATGAAGTCACAACTGAGGTTCACCCTTCAGCCAAAGGTTGGACAGGCCCATAAAACAAGTGGAGACTAAAGGGGCACAGCAGCCCAGGGGCAAGGACTAGAAGGCAGGAGGGAACAGGAAAGCTGGTAATTGGGAACCCAAGGTTGAGAAGGGAGAGTGTTGATATGTCATGGGGTTGTTAACCAGTGTCACAAAACAATATGTGTACTAACTGTTTAATGACAAACTAGTTTTTTCTGTAAACCTTCATCTAAAAGTACAATAAAATGAAAAGCCTTTTTCCTATAAGGTTGCCAAATGAATGCAAAAAGTATCGTCATCTTTGAATTGTTTTAGCAGATCTAGAATGAAATTTCAAAAAAGAAAAAGATTTAGGAAGGAAAACATCTACAGCACAAATAAAATGCTGAAACATTTGGTGTACAAAGTGAGAAAAAACTTCATAAGTCTTTGTTATGGATTGAATTGTGTCCCCCCCCAAAATAATGTGTCATAAATCCTAATCTCTATGCCTGTGGTTATAATCCTATTTGGGAATGGGTTGTCTTTGTTATGTTAATGAAACAGGATTAGTGTAGGATGTGTTTTGAGTCAATCTCATAAAAGATATAAAAGGAACAGATTAAGAAAGCAGAGATAGGAGAGGATAGATGCCATGCCATGTGAAGATCACGAAAGGACCTTCTCCCAGATTTTTTTCCCAGAGCCAACAGAGAAAGCCTTCCCCTAGAGCCAACGCCCTTAATTTGGACTTATAGCCTCCTACACTGTGAAAAAATAAATTTCTGTTTGTTAAAGCTGCTCTTTTGTGGTATTTCTGTTATAGTAGCAATAGATAACTAAGACAGTCATATTTAAACTAAAGGGTTGAGCTTAATTTAAAGAATGTTCAACATGAGCTTTACACTCTTTTAAAAATTATCTACATGAGATTGGAAACTCTGATGGTGTACTGGTTAAGAGCTACGGCTGCTAACTAAAAGGCCTGGAGTTCAAATCCACCAACCACTCCCTGGAAACCATATAGGGCAGTTCTACTCTGCTCTATAGGGTCGCTATGAGTCGCAACCAACTGGACAGCAATGGGTTTGGTTTTTGGTTTTGGTTATAAGACTATCAACAGTACAGATAGTCCCCAGTCTAAGATGTATTCAAAGCACAATGAACTGAACTTATATGACTGTTTTGTTTTTTTGCTTTGTACATATTATCATTAGTAATCCGCACTACATAAGGTGTTGTAGTGCGTGATTTGCTGATGTCCTCATTCTCAGGTATTGACTCGCAGATGTTCAATGTTATGATTTACTGTTCAAAATACTGCTGTGTAGCAGGCTATGGAAACAAACAAAAAAAGGTATTCGACTTACTTCAAAACCGACTTACGATGGCGTTGTAGGAAGAGAACCACGTCCTAGTGGCCTACCTGTAGTGGCCGCTCAACCCCAGCAGGCCTCAGAATTCCCAGAGGGGTTTTAAAATGCTGGACATTCTTTTTCTTTTTATTTTTTTAAATAGCTTATTTTATGATTATTTGTTGTTGTTAATACACACAGAACATATACCAATTCAACAATTTCTACATGAATAATTCAGTGGAACTGATTACATTCTTCAAGTTGTGTGACCATTCTTACCCTCCTTTTCTGAATTGTTCCTCCCCATTAACATGAACTCACTGCACCCTAAGCTCTATCTACCCTTTCCAGTTACTGTTGTCAATTTGATCCCATATAGATAGTTCTTTAAAAGAGCACAATGCTCGAAGCAGACACTCTTGACTAATTCAGCACAACTATGGTTTGAAGAAGAGTTCAGGGAATATTAAAATGCTAGTCATTCTGATTCAATAGGACTAGTGTGGGGCTCAGTATATTTTTTTTAATTAAATTGATTTTTTGAATAGGCAACACATTCCTGGGGGAGCCCCGGTGGTGCAGTGGTTAAAGCATTCAGCTGCTAACCAAAAGGTTGGCAGTTTGAACCCATCAGCTTCTTCGTGGGGAAAGATGTGGCAGTCTGCTTCGGTAAGATTACAGCCTTTAAAAACCCTATGGGCCATTAGAGAAATGCAAATTAAAACTACCATGAGATTCCATCTCACACCAGCAAGGCTGGCATTAATCCAAAAAACACAAAATAATAAATGTTGGAGAGGCTGCGGAGAGATTGGAACTCTCATACACTGCTGGTGGGAATGTAAAATGGTACAACCACTTTGGAAATCTATCTGGCGTTATCTTAAACAGTTAGAAATAGAACTACCATACAACCCAGAAATCCCACTCCTGGGAATATACCCTAGAGATACAAGAGCCTTCATACAAACAGATATATGCACACCCATGTTTATTGCAGCTCTGTTTACAATAGCAAAAATTTGGAAGCAACCAAGGTGTCCATCAACGGATGAATGGGTAAATAAATTGTGGTATATTCACACAATGGAATACTACGCATCGATAAAGAACAGTGACGAATCTCTGAAACATTTCATAACATGGAGGAACCTGGAAGGCATTATGCTGAGAGAAGTTAGAGGCAAAAGGACAAATATTGTATAAGACCACTATTATAAGATCTTGAGAAATAGTAAACCTGAGAAGAACACATACTTTTGTGGTTATGAGGGGGGGAGGGAGGGAGGGTGGGAGAGGGTTTTTTATTGATTAATCAGTAGATAAGAACTGCTTTAGGTGAAGGGAAAGACAACACTCAATACATGGAAGGTCAGCTCAATTGGACTGGACCAAAAGCAGTTTCCGGGATAAAATGAATGCTTCAAAGGTCAGCGGAGCAAGCGCGGGGGTCTGGGGAACATGGTTTGCCGGGACTTCTAAGTCAATTGGCAAAATAATTCTATTATGAAATCATTCTGCATCCCACTTTGAAATGTGGCGTCTGGGGTCTTAAATGCTAACAAGCGGCCATCTAAGATGCATCAATTGGTCTCAACCCACCTGGAGCAAAGGAAAATGAAGAACACCAAGACCACACGACAACTAAGAGCCCAAGAGACAGAAAGGGCCACATGAACCAGAGACCTACATCATCCTGAGACCAGAAGAACTAGTTGGTGCCCGGCCACAATCGATGACTGCCCTGACAGGGAGCACAGCAGAGGACCCCTGAGGGAGCAGGAGATCAGTGGGATACAGACCCCAAATTCTCATAAAAAGACCATACTTAATGGTCTGACTGAGACTGGAGGAATCCTGGCGGCCATGCTCCCCAGACCTTCTGTTGACACAGGACAGGAACCATCCCCGAAGGCAACTCATCAGAAATGAAACGGACTGGTCGGCGGGTGGGAGAGAGACGCTGATGAAGAGTGAGCTAATTATATCAGGTGGACACTTGAGATTGTGTTGGCAACTCTTGTCTGGAGGGGGGATGGGAGGATAGAGAGAGAGGGAAGCAGGCAAAATTGTCAAGAAAGGAGAGACTGAAAGGGCTGACTCAAGAGGGGGAGAGCAAGTGGGAGTAGGGAGTGAAATGTATGTAAACTTATATGTGACAGACTGATTGGATTTGTAAACGTTCACTTGAAGCTTAACAAAAGTTATAAAAAAAAAAAAAAACCCTATGGGGCAGTTCTACTGTGTCCAATAGGGTCACTACTAGTCGGAATCGACTCGACAGCAGTGGGTTTGGTTTGGTTTTTTGACGTAACCTTCTAGAGACATTCTAAGGAATATACAAGCAAATACACTCTTTTTTAACACGCTGCTCTGCACCTTGCTTTTTTTTTTAGAAAAAAGTCAATTTTACTGTATGATACTTTTTTTTGTTTTTATTACTGTACCTTAGATGAAGGTTTATAGAACAAACTAGCTTCTCATTAAACAATTCGTACACATATTGTTTTGTGACGTTGGTTAACATGTCAACACTCTCCCTCCTTGACCTTGGGTTCCCTATTACCAGCTTTCCTGACTCCTCCAGCCTTCTAGTCCTTGCCCCTGAGCTGTTGTGCCCCTTCAGTATTGTTTTGTTTTATGGGCCTGTCAGGAGTGACTTCATTACTGAGCTAAACAGTGTCCAGGGGCCATACTCTCGGGGTTTCTTATACCTTGCTTTTTTATGTAAAAATAGATTTGGGTAATTACTTCATATCAGTACATAAAGAACTCTTCATGGTGTTCTTGTTGTTTCATGATACTTCTATACACAATACCATAATTTATTCAAATTTTCCTTCATTGATGGACAAAAAAAAACAACACTTATGTATATTCAATCTTTTCCTATCACAAACATGTTTCAAAGGATAACTCTTTACACATATCCATTCATTTGAGGTGATTACAGTTGTAGAGTCAATTCCCAGAAGTGAATGTTTGGCCAACAAACACATGAAAAGATGCTCGCAATCATTAGCCATTACCAAAGCCAAACCCATTGCTGTCGAGTCAATTCTGACTCATAGTGACCCTATAGAACAGAGTGGAACTGCCCCATAGGGTTTTCAAGGAGCAGCTGGTAGATTTGAATGCTGACCTTTTGGTTAGCTGCCATAACACTTAACCACTACACTACTGGGGCTCCATTATGCAAATCAAAACGACAATAAGACACCATTTCTCTGCTGCTAAAATGACACTGATTAAAAAAAAAAGAAAATAACAAATGTTGGCGAGGATGTGGGGAGATTGGAATCCTTATCCACTGCTGGTGGGGTGGTAAAATAATACAACCACTATGGAAATCAGTATGGTGCTTCCCTAAAAAACTATAAATACAACTACCTTATGATCTTTTTTTTTTAATGATCCAGCAATCCCACTCCTATGTATATGCCCTAGAGATCTAATAGAAGAGACAGGAACAGACATATGTATACCTATGTTCATTGCAGCACTATTCACCATAGCAAAAAAGATGAAAACAACTTAAGTGACAGATGAATGGATAAACAAAATGTGGTAGATACATATGATGGAATACTATGTAGCCAAAATGATGAGTCCTCAAAACATCTTATAATGTGGATTAATCTGGAGGACATTATGCTGAGTGAAATAAGTCAGTATCAAAAGGACAAATGTTGTATGATCTCACTTTTACCAAACTACAGGAACAGGTATATGTACAGAAATCAATGTTCATTGGGGGTTACTAGGGATGGATGGGGTGGGAGGAGAGGGAGGATCATTCTCTAAATAGTAGACACTTTTATTTTTGGTGATGGGAAAAGTAACACCAAATGTGGGTGAAGTGCAAGCAGCTTGACCAAGGTAAATACACTTACTCCTCACTTATTGATTTTCTCATTATCCAACATTTCACATTTATGACAATAGTAAAAAATCTACTCTCCAACTATCTTGTGCATTAATGATGTACGTCTGGCAGTAAAGAATGCCAAGATGTAAGGTGAGAATAACGCTGGCTGTAATGGTTAAAGTTATGTGTGAAGTTGACTAGGCCATGATTCTCAGTGGTTTCACAGTTATATAATGATGTATTTTGGCAGTTATATAATGACGTAATTTGACAGTTCAATATGTAGTCATCTTTTATTTTGTTATCTGATGTGGTCGTCCTCCATTTTCACATAACACCGATCTTCATGACTCGGGTCTTTGGAACTTAACCATGTGCTTAAGTGAGGAAAGGGTATAATGTTACTCAAGAATAAAGGATGTTTTTGATAAATGCTATGACATATATAATTTTGCTACAATAACCAAAAAATGTGTGGTTATGTATGTATGTAGGTATGAATATATGTGTATAAGTATGCATATGTATGTATGTGTGGATATATGTATATACATGTATGCATATACATGCATACATATTCATATGCATGAGAAAGCACAGAGAGAGCACAGCTACAGCTATTTCTAAGACATAACCAAACACCTTGCAGGGTTGTTTTACTGGATTTAAAGGCTTCGGACCATAGTCTCTGGGATAATTCAGTCAATTGGCATAATATAGTTCACAAAGGTCACGTTCTGCATCCTAGTGAGGTGAGTAGGGTCTGGGGTCTTAAAAGCTTGTGAGCAGCCATCTAAGATACAACTACTGGTCTCTACTCATCTGGAGCAAAAGAAAGAAGAAAACCAAAAACTCAGAAGAAACTAGCCTACAGGACTAATGCCAAAACCAAACCAAATCTGTTGCTGTTGAGTCGATTCTGACCCATAGCAACCCTATAGGACAGAGTAGAACTGCCCCATAGGTTTTCCAAGGAGCAGCTGGTGGATCTGAACTGCCAACTTTTTGGTTAGCAGCTGTAACACTTAACCACTGCCCTACCAGGGTTCCACAGGACTAATAGCCTACACCTCCTCTGGCCTCATCTACCCTGAGACCAGAAGAACCAGATTGTGCCTGACTGCCAGTACTGACAATTCTGATCAGCGCTGCAACAGATAGATCCTGACAGAACGGGAGAAAAATGTAGAACAGAACCCAAATTCTTAAAAGGTTTGGACTTACTGGACCAGTTGAGACTAGAGGACTCCCTAAGACTATAGCCCCGAGATAGTTTTTAAACTATCCGCCTGAGGTCGCCTTTTAGCTAAATAACGGAGTGTCCTATAAAATAAAGAATATCACCTGTGAGTACCGCATTCCCTTAAAAAATCATCTATATGAGACCAAATGGTCAACAATTACACTAAAGCAAAGATAAGAATGTAAGGGACAGAGAAACTAGATTACTCAAAATGGAACAACCAGAATGGAAATTATGAGAATATTAACACATTGTGAAAAATGTAATCAATGTCACTGAACAATTCGTGTAGAAACTGTTAAACGGGAACCCAATTTGCAGAGTACACTTTCACTGAAAACAGAAAAATATTATTAAAAAAGAAGTGACTGGCTGGGGCAATGGTTACATATTTGTGACTCTGGTAGATATTGCCTCCTTGCCCTCTGTAGAGGTTACACTCTCACACCCACCCGTGGTGTCTGGGGGTGCTTGTTTCCCTGCAGCTTCCTAGAGAAGGGTGAGTAAAACGTCTTATCTTCACCCATTTGATAGGTGAAGGACAGTGTCAGAGGGCAAGTTTAATTTGAACTTCTTGCATTACAAGTGAGGCTGAATATGTTTTCATATGTTTAAAATCCACTTACAGTTCCTTTCCTGTGAACTCTTTCATTATATCCCTTGCCCATTTTTCTATAGGGTTGTTGGTCTTTTCCTTATTGACTTATAGTGTTGGGAGACAATTCTCTTGGATTTTTCACATTCCTACATGGTTCAGGCCTTCTGAGTAAAAGACATATTTGAATAACCAACAGCCTTAGACGCTAGAGATAGAGATGTACCTCGTCACAGACATCCTGGGGTAATAGACTAGAGGCTCCCACCTACTCCTAGAGGACATCTGACTACATTCCAGAAAAAAAAAAGTTTTTTTTTTTTTTACATTCCAGAACAGTGAGTAAATGCCCCTCTCTGGAGGGGAGAATAGCACATGTGCTAGCAGCTCTATAGCTCAGCATCTTAATTTGGGGTTCTGCTCCTACGATGCACCCCACTGCACATGCAGGCAGCAGCTGGCTCTCGTCACATCACCTTGTGGGGGTTGAGGTCTGGGGGATGAATGGAAGATGTTGCTTTGGCTGCTGTTTTTGCTGTAATAAACCATCTATACCTCTGACCCAGAGCTCTTGTGTCCTCTCAGTATATACATAGGAAACTGTGGTAGACTAACTTCTTAGTTTGCATACAGGGTAAAACCTCAGACGCTTTACGGGTTTTGACTTGACATGTAGAAATTCCTCTGTCATGTGAATTGCATCTGCGTTTTAAAAAATCATACCAAGTGATTATGAATCAAGGCCAGAGATGCGAACAAGGGTGCTACATCCTTCAAGATTCAGCAAAATGCCAGATTTCCCACTATGGAGTCACATACTGCATGAAACTTTGGAATCCCAAGTAGGATGAGAAACATTCTATCACGCAATAGCAAATGCAAAGAGCATTACATTTAACTTCAGACACTGAAAGGAAAGGTAAGTGTTTACAGATATTAAGTGCTTTGAAAAATAATCATTTCACAATCAAGGTAGAAGAGAAGAATTTTGCATTACTTTGACAGTTTAACTCCATTAGTGACCAAGAGGACAAATGGCTTGTGTGAGAAGCCCTTCGGCTGTAAGAAATTGCTGCTCTTCAGACCCAAACACTCTTGTCTATGTGATTATCCAGTTTTCCAATTTTAGTGACTGTTTTTTGAAAACAGGAGTGACACAGGAAGAATTATGGCCCAAAGCATTTCAGGAACCCGTGAAAGCTCATTATTTACTCCACTGGCAAGCCCTTACTGACTGCCTCCTATGCAATACACTGGGAAAGCAGGGAGACTGACAAAACCCCATCGTAACTTTCCCTGGGTGGCTCAAACAGCTAAGCACTCGATTACTAACTGAAACGTTGGCAGTTTAAACCCACCCAGAGGCACCTTGGAAAAAAAGCCTGGTGATCCGCTTCCAAAAGGCTGTAAGGTCACAGCCTAGGGTGTTGAGTTTGGGAGTGAGAAGTCTAGTTGAGTATGTTCAATCCTTAAAACCTGCACCCAAACTTTAGCTACGACGTAGAAAAACAAAACGTCTGTTTGGGAGTGAGAAGTATGGCAGAGTGTGCTCATTCCCTAAAACCCATCCCATTCCATCTTAGGGTCCATAGCTATTCCCACATTTCTCCCTTGAAGAAAAGCCAAATTTAAAAACCCGTATGCTCAAAGTTTATATTTGCACTTTTAGTATATATGAGTGGGTTAGATTATACACTGACCAATTTCCTGTTATCTGCCCAAAAGAACTATATTTGCTGCCTAGCTAGTTGCCTCTACTTGACCATCTTACCTTGCTCCACCTGCCATTAATTACTAACCTCTAATGTGGAGTCCCTGGCCCTAACAGTTAATGCACTCCGAAGTCCACAGACAGGCACCTCGGAAGAAAGGCCTGGAGATCTACTTCTGAAAAATCAGCCATTAAAAACCCTATGGCGCACAGTCCTACTGTGACACACGTGGGTCTCCATGAGTTGGAGTCAACTCCAGAGCAACTGGTTTAACAAAATACGTAATCACACACCTCTCACATCTACCTATGCCATGTGGACCAGCCACATACTTTGCAGTGCCCCATGAAAAATGAAAATGTGAGGCTTCTTTATTAAGAATTTCAAGACAGTGACAGCAGGAGCATTAAACCCAACAGATGGCCCTTATAAGCACAGGGCAACTGCACCGTTTGCAGGCCGTGCAGCCAGCCTTGCATGGGCTGCAAACAGGAGGGGAACAAGGTGAGCATGAGTGTTGGGGTGTGTGAAAGAATGAGGCCAAGTGAACCCGGGGCAGGAGATGGAGTAGGAGAGTAAAAAGGGGCCTGGGATACAGACAGAAGAGGAGATTATTCAGCAAAATTACTATAGGGTGTTAAGAGAGGAAGCTAAGCAGTAGTTGGAAGGAGCTTTACATAATACACACACACCCCCAAAACCACAGGGCTTCGGCGAATGCCTTACTAAACACGCCTCCACATTGCTCCTGGGGTGCTAGAAGTTCTGTTGCTTTCACTCCCCCCAAGCCCTCCTCCTCCCTTGCTGTGGAGCAGAGCAGAACAGGTTGTAAGTTACATAACCCATTTTCAAAATCTTAGTCACTTTTACTTTTAATAGATGCCAGCAGTTGGTGTTTACTGCCATGCTCATATGACAGCAGTCAACAAGGGTATGGACACCCAGTCTATGTTCTACTTAAAACCCATCAGTGTGCATGCCTCTCAAGTTAGTACAAAGGGCGAGACATAGGAAGGGCAGAGTGCTAGGAAAGCGATAGAGAAAAATATTAAATCACATTGCAGACTTGAGTTTCACTTAGCTTCTAATTTTGTCCCTGCCATCTGTTGATTTACAGTATTGCACCTCAGGGAGGTACTCAAAAGAGGTATTGATTTTTTTCTTTTAAATTTCCTGTGCAGTAATGTTCCCCCTTTCACTTGCCAGTTTTTCCCGAGTTGAATATTAGTTTGGTTACTTGACCTACATACATGACAAATTGGTAGTTCTGAAGGGAAACTCCCAAATTAATGCACTTGAGGAAAGCGAATGCATCTTGGTCTTTTCTTTCTTTCCTGTCTTTTCAATGACCTCTTCTTTCTTCATGGATGATGTCCTTGGTGTCATTCCATAGTGTTCAATGCATCAAATCTATTTTTCAGATGATTTCTAAATTCAGGTGGGATATAATCAAGGTCATATTTTGGCTCTTGTAGACTTGCTCTGATTTTCTCCAGTTTCAGCTTGAACTTGCATATGAGCAATTGATGGTCTGTTCCACAGTCGGCGCCTGGCCTTGTTCTGACTCATGATATTGAGCTTTTCCATTGTCTCTTTCCACAGATGTAGTCCATTTGATTTCTGTGTGTTCCATCTGGCGAGGTTCAGGTGTATTGTCCCGTTTATGTTGGTGAAAGAAGGTATTTGCAATAAAGAAGTTGTTGGTCTTGCAAAATTCTATCATTCAGTCTCTAGCATTGTTTCTATCACCAAGGCCATATTTTCCAACTACTGATCCTTCTTCTTTGTTTCCAATTTTCGCATTCCAGTCGCCAGTAATTATCAATGCATCTTGATTGCACGTTCGATCAATTTCAGACTGTAGCAGCTGATAAAAATCTTCTATTTCTTCATCTTTGGCCCTAGCGGTTGGTGCGTAAACTTGAATAATAGTCGTATTAACTGTTCTGCCTTGTAGGCATATGGATATTGTCCTATCACTGACAGCATTGTACTTCAGCATAGATCTTGAAACATTCTTTTTGATGATGAATGCAACACCATTCCTCTTCGAGTTGTCATTCCCAGCACAGTAGGCTATATGATTGTCCGATTCAAAATGGCCAATACCAGTCCATTTCAGCTCACTAATGCCTAGGATATTGATGTTTATGCGTTCCATTTCATTTTTGACAATTTCCAATTTTCCTAGATTCATACTTCATACATTCCAGGTTCTGATTATTAAAGGATGTTTGCAGCTGTTTCTTCTCATTTTGGGTAGTGCCACATCAGCAAATGAAGGTACCGAAAGCTTTACTCCATCCACATCATTAAGGTCAACTCGACTTTGAGGAGGCAGCTCTTCCCCAGTCATCTTTTGAGTGCCTTCCAACCTGGGGGGCTCATCTTCCAACACTATATCATACAATGTTCTGCCGCTATTCATAAGGTTTTCACTGGCTAATGCTTTTCAGAAGTAGGCTGCCAGGTCCTTCTTCCTACTCTCTTAATCTGGAAGCTCAGCTGAAACCTGTCCTCCATGGGTGACCCCGCTGGTATCTGAATACCGGTGGCATAGCTTCCAGCATCACAGCCCCCACAGTACGACAAACTGACAGACACGTGGGGGCCATTGAAAAGACAGGGTCACTGAAAAGACAGGAAAGAAAGAAAAGACCAAGGTGGATGTCAGAGGAGACTCTGAAGCTTGCTCTTGAGCGTCGAGCAGCTAAAGCAAAAGGAAGAATTGATGAAGCAAAAGAACTGAACAGAAGATTTCAAAAGGCCTCTAGAGAAAACAGACTAAAGTATTATAATGGCATGTACAAAGAGCTGGAGATGGAAAACCAAAAGGGAGGAACACGTTCGGTGTTTCTCATGCTGAAAGAACTGAAGAAAAAATTCAAGCCTCGAGTTGCAATAGTGAAGGATCTCACAGGGAAAATATTAAAAAACGCAGGAAGCATCAAAAGAAGATGGAAGGAATACACAGAGTCATTATACCAAAAAGAATTAGTCGATATTCAACCATTTCGAGAGGTGGCATATGATCAGGAACCGATGGTACTGAAGGAAGAAGTCCACGCTGCTCTGAAGGCATTGGCAAAAAACAAGGCTCCAGGAGTTGATGGAATATCAACTGAGATGTTTCAACAAACAGATGCAGCGCTGGAGGTGCTCACTCATCTAGGCCAGGAAATATGGAAGACAGCCTCCTGGACAACTGACTGGAAGAGATCCATATTTATGCCTATTCCCAAGAAAGGTGATCCAACTGAATGCGGAAATTATAGAACAATATCATTAATATCACACGCAAGTCAAATTTTGCTGAAGATCATTCAAAAACGGCTGCAGCAGTATATCGACAGGGAGCTGCCAGAAATTCAAGCCGGTTTCAGAAAAGGACGTGGAACCAGGGATGTCATTGCTGATGTCAGATGGATCCTGGCTGAAAGCAGAGAATACCAGAAGGATGTTTACCTGTGTTTTATTGACTATGCAAAGGCATTCGACTGTGTGGATCATAACAAACTATGGATAATACTGCGAAGAATGGGAATTCCAGAACACTTATAATTGTGCTCATGCAGAACCTTTACATAGATCAAGAGGCAGTTGTTCGGACAGAACAAGGGGATACTGATTGGTTTAAAGTCAGGAAAGGTGTGCATCAGGGTTGTATGCTTTCACCATACCTATTTAATCTCTATGCTGAACAAATAATCTGAGAAGCTGGACTATATGAAGAAGAACGGGGCATCAGGATTGGAGGAAGACTCATTAAGAACCTGTGTTATGCAGATGACACAACCTTGCTTGCTGAAAGTGAAGAGGACTTGAAACACTTTACTAATGAAGATCAAAGACCACAGCCTTCAGTACAGATTATACCTCACCATAAAGAAAACAAAAATCCTCACAACTGGACCAATGAGCAATATCATGATAAACGGAGAAAAGATTGAAGTTGTCAAAGATTTCATTTTACTTGGATCCACAATCAGCAGCCATGGAAGCAGCAGTCAAGAAATCAAAAGACGCATTGCATTGGGCAAATCTGCTGCAAAGGACCTCTTCAAAGTGTTGAAGAGAAAGATGTCACCCTGAAGACTAAGGTGCACCTGAACCAGGCCATGGTATTTTCAATGGCATCATATGCATGCAAAAGCTGGACAGTGAATAAGGAGGACCGAAGAAGAGCTGACGCCTTTGAATTGTGGTGTTGGCGAAGAATATTGAATATACAACGGACTGCCAAAAGAACGAACAAATCTGTTTGGAAGAAGTACAACCAGAATGCTCCTTAGAGGCAAGGATGGCGAGACCGCGTCTTACATACTTTGGACATGTTGTCAGGAGGGATCAGTCCCTGGAGAAGGACATCATGCTTGGCAGAGTACAGGGTCAGCAGAAAAGAGGAAGACCCTCAATGAGGTGGATTGACACAGTGGCTATAACAATAAGCTCAAGCTTAACAATTGTAAGGATGGCTCAGGACAGGGCAGTGTTTTGTTCTGTTGTGCATAGGGTTGCTATGAGTCGGAAGCGACTCGACGGCACCTAACAACAACAGGAAAGGGAAATGACTTGTAGAGCTCTGTTTTGAATAGATGTCCAGGAAACACCAACTTCCTCTGTGCCTTGCCAGATTTCCACCAGCTGCTTAGGAAATGGTAGATGATGCGCACAGAAGAATCATTTTATAACCCTGCACTGTAGCTGAGGCCATGAACAAGCTGCATTTTACAAGGACTTGTCTGCTGTCTTGGTTGTTGTTAGTTGCCATCAAGCCAATTCTGACTGGTGATGATCCCCTGTGTGCAGATTAGAACTGCTCCATAAGGTTTTCAAGGCTGTGGCCTTTGGAAAGCAAATCGCCAGACCTGTCTTCCAAGGGCCTCTGGGTGGGTTTGAACTGCCAACCTTTTGGTTAGTAGTCCAGCACTTAAGTGTTGCGCCACCAAGGACTCTTGTCTGCTGTCTTTACACACAAGGAAAATCACCAAGAGCACAATTAGATTTCCAATATCTAAATGTTAGACACTCATGAAAGAATGTCTAGTAGTTACAGACCTTTTATTAAAAATACCGTGTTTTTAACTCTTGACTAACAATTGTCTCAGGGTCCTCTCCCATCGGCCGAGGACACCGAGTCACCTGATGTCTCATTTCTGCTTTCTCTATTTGTGTCAACTGTGACTCACATGCAGAAGCGCTGCATACGGCATCTCCCCGTGTGTCCCTGTGCGCCCTGCTCTATGTCAAAGCTCGCTGATGCATGCGTGTATCAACGAACAGACGTGTCAGGTGGACCCAGGGAGGAGGGAAGTCAGCAGCTGAAGGAAACACTTTAATTCCAGAGGTTTTCATGGCCCAGCAGATGGAGGAACTATAAATGCCAGTTTCCAAGGTCAGGTATACAAAACCATACATAATAGCACAAATCCATAATGTACAGACTAAAAAATATTAGAGTGTTCTCATAGTTAAAAAACATTCCCCACGGTGGTTTAAGTGTGCTTTGGACTACAGACAAACACAGGGGTGAAATACACCATTGTTACATTGACTAGCGGATGGACTCGGAGGACTTCAGAGGAATAGATATAAACTATCGCTATTTTTAAGGAACTCTGGTGGTGCGGTGGTTAAAGCATTCAATGCTAATCAAAAGGTTGGTGGTTTGAACCCACCAGCTATGCCACGGGTGGACAATGTGGCAGTCTGCTTCCTAAAGATTACAGGCATGGAAACCCTATGGGGCAGTCCTACTCTGCCCTATAGGGTTGCTATGAATCAGAATTGACTTGATTGACGGCAATGGCTTTATCATTATTTTTAACTTACCCGAAACTTCAAGTTTAAAGAATCCAAGTCCCAGACAGAGTGGGAGAAAAATGTAGAACAAAATTCAAATTCACAAAAAAAGCAGACTGGTTTGCTAGAGACTGGAGGAACCCCCAAGACTATGGCCCCCAGAGACCCTGCTAACTCAGAACTGAAGCCACTCTTGAAGTCCAATTTTCAAAGATTAGACAGGCCTATAAAACAAACAATAACACACATGAGGAACGTGCTTCTTAATTCAATCAAATATACAAGACCAAATGGACACTTCCTGCCCAAAAGTAAGACGAGGAGGCAGGAAAGACAGGAGCTGGGTGAATGGACATAGGGGACCCAGGGTGGAAAGGGGGAGAGTGCCGTCACATTGCGGGGATTGCAACCAATGTCACAAAACAATTTGTGTATAAATTTTTGAATGAGAAAGTAATTTGCACTGTAAACTTTCACCTAAAGCAAGTTAAATTTTAAAAAAAGTTTAAAGAACCCAGCTAACCTTATCAAAATGGAAAATGTCAAGTACTTTTTCTTTAGTTGCATATGCTAAACACTTTGGTTGAGAATTTTCCTTTAGAATAATGGAATATTAAATATTATCGAGGGCCCTGGTGGCAAAGTGGTTAAGCTCTTGGCCACTAACTGAAATGTCAGCAGTTCCAACCCACCAGCCACTCTATGGGAGAAAGATGTGGCTGTCTACTTCTGTGAAGATTTACATCCTTGGATAGCTTATGGGGCAGTTCTAATCTGTCCTACAGGGTCTCTGTGAGTTGGAATCAACTCACTGGCAGTGGGTTTTTGTTTTAATGGTATTAAAAGAACTGTTTCCTAAGAAGCAGATGACAATTTTACATAAAAATGAGAAAACTGTTTTCCAGTCCACTTGTTTTTTAAAGTATGGTCCATAGCCATAAATCTATCGAAAAACATCAGGTTGCATCCTCAGTTCTTATGGGTAAAGTCTCTCAAAACACTTGTCAAATGCCACAAAGCAGGTCTTTTATACGGATAGGTTTGTGACTCACCAGAGGCTATAACTCTTAAAATAGGATTAAGGGTTGTGTAGTAGTTATATGAATAACATTGCAAAGAATGGGAATACCAGAACACTTAGTAGTGCTCATGAGGAACCTGTACATAGACCATGAGGCAGTCGTTTAAAGAGATCAAGGAGTGGTTTAAAATCAAGAAGGGTGTGCATCAGGGTTACATCCCTTCACTATACATATTCGATCTGTAAACTGAGCAAATCCAAAAAGCTGGACTATAGGAAGAATGTAGCATCAGGACTGGAGGAAGACTTACTAACAACCTGTGATACGCAGATGGCACGACCTTGCTTGCGGAGAGTGCAAAGGACTTGAAGCACTTACTGATGAAGATCAAAGACTACAGCCTTCAGTGTGGATTGTACCTCAACATAAAGAAAACAAAAATCTTCACAACTGGACCAATAAGCAACATCATGATAAATACTTGGATCCACAATCCAAGCCCATGGGAGCAACAGTCAAGAAGTCATCGACATGTTGTATTAGGCAGATGTGCTGCAAAAGACCTCTTTGAAGTATTAAAAAGCAAAGATGCCACTTTGAGGACAAAGGTGCACCTGCCCCAAGCCATGGTATTTTCAATTGCCTAATACGTTTGTGAAAGCTGGACAATGAATAAGGAAGATCGAAGAAGAATTAATGCCTTTGAATTATGGTGTTGGGGAAGAATATTAAATACACCATGGACTGCCAGAAGAATGAACAAATCTGTCTTGGAAGAAGTACAGCCAGAATACTCCTTAGAACTGAGGATGGCAAGAGTTCATCTTACATACTTTGGACATGTTATCAGGAGGGGCCAGTCCCAAGAGGACATCATGCCTGGTAAAGCAGAGGGCCAGAGAAAAAGAGGAAGACTCTCAATGAGATGGATCGTTACAGTGGCTGCAACAATGAGCTCAAACATATCAAGGATTGGGAGGATGGCACAGGACTGGGCAGTGTTTTGTTCTGTTGTATGTAGGGTTGCTATGAGTAGGAACCAACTCAACAGCACCTAACAAGTAGTGATATTGACTCATGGCAACCCTATGCACTACAGAAGGAAATGCTGCCTGATTCTGCACCGTCCCTACAATCGAGAATCCGATGGGTTTTTACTGGCTGATTTTTAGAAGCAGATTGCAGGCCTTTCTTCTAGTCTTAGTCTGCAAGCTCTGCTGAAACCTGTTCAGCATCATAGCAACACACATGCCTTCACCGACATACCGGGTGGTGGCTCTGCATGAGGTGCAGTGGCCAGGAATTGAACCCAGGTCTCCTGCATGGAATGTGAGAATCCTACAATTGAACCACTACTGCCCTCAGTAGTGATCTACGGAGTGTGAATTACGAGTCACTATGGATCACTCTGAGTCAGAATCGACTCGACAGCAGTGGGTTTGGTTTATGGATGTGGTATATAGTGGTTAAGTGCTATGGCTGCTAACCAAGAGGTCAGCAGTTCGAATCTGCCAGGCGCTCCTTGGAAACTCTATGGGGCAGCTCTACTCTGTTCTGTGGGCTCACTATGAGTTGGAATCGACTGGACGGCACTGGGTTAGTGGGCTACGGATGTGGTATCCACTAAAGTCCTCCTGTTTTTAGTTTCATCTTGCTGAGTATTCTGCCAGTCAAGGTCACTCAACTCCATGCACGCAGGCAGATCAACAAAACTTTAGAAGGATGTTTTGTTATCAAGCTGGTTGAAGTTTGTAGTTCTTGCATTTTTACAGTTTAGTTTGTAGTAACTTATTAACCCTGTAGCTTAAACCCCAAAACTAATCCAGTTGCTGTTGAGTCAATTCCAACTCAGGGCAACCCCACGTGTGCAAAGTAGGTCTGTGCTCTACAGCGTTTTCATGGCTGACCTTTTGGAAGCAGATGATCAGGGCTTTCTTCTGAGGAGAGTCTGGGTTGATTTGAACCACCAACCTTTCAGTTAGTAGTCCAGTATTTAACCAATTGTGCTACTTGGGACCCCCTGCCCCCGCAGTTTATAGATTGAATTTACATCAAAACCATTTTTATTACTGACTTAAAGAATGCCTACTGATTCATATTTGAATCATCCACACCTATTGCTTTTGCAGACATTCGTAATACCCAAAAAACATGTACTTACATTGTGATTTCATGGGTGATGTGCTGCCTGTGTCTGCTCTATTCCCTTGAAAAAAAGAGCCCATTTTAATTAGGTTTTTCTCTCTACCACCCAGACCCCCTAAGTCTCAAGTTCACCGTTCTCAGTCTTCATCTTAACCAAATTGCAACAGGTGACCTTGCTGACTGCTTCCTCCCCCCTTGGTTCTCCTATCTCATGGCTGCTCCTTTTTAATCTCCTTTGCTGGCTCATCCCACCCAACCACCTCCATCTATGTTGGAGGGGTGTCTCATTCCCTAGGTGATCTCATCCTCTCCACTCTCCTCCTGACTCCAATACACAACTGCTTACCCAATGTTACTTGAACAATGTGCATTTCAAGTTAAACCTGTCCAAAACCCGTCTTGATTTCCCACCCTCTCCATTTCAGTAAATATTAACTGCATTCTTCCACATACTTGGGCCAAAATCCTTGGCATCATCCTTAAATCCATTTTTCTCACACTCTTTATCCAAGCCATCAGCAAATCCTGTAGTCTCTGCCTTCATTTCCAGACACCTTTTCAACTACCACTCTAAGCCACTGTCATGTCTTGCACTATACACTAAATTGTTCTGCTTTCACCTTGCCAGCCTAGACTTTCCTCCACCTTACACTGCACTTTCAACCCAACAAAGTGATCCTTTTAAAATTTTAGTCAGATCACGTCACTCAAAACCCTCCCATGGCTTTCCTTTGTGATCTGCTCTTCCCTTACCCCACATGCTGATACCTCTCTACCTCAAATCTTTCCTCTTCATTTGGGTCTGGCACACTGGCCACCTTGTTACTGGAACATGTCAAATATTCCCACTTCAAGGTCTGCATTTGCTGTTTTAGAATGTTTCGCCCCCAGATATCCACATCTTATTCCCTCACCTATTCAAATAACTTCACTAGAGACCTTACTAGAGTCCCTGAATGGTGCAAAAGGTTAAGGCACTTAGTGGCTAACACCGAGGTTTTAGTGGCTAACACTGAGGTTTCAGTCCAACCAGAGGTGCCTCAGAAGGCAAAAAAACATCAACCATTGAAAACCCTGCAGAGAAGCCCTGGTGCCGCAGTGGTTAAGTGTTCAGCTGCTAACTGAAAGGTGAGTGGATCGAACCCAACAGCGGCTCCTCAAATGCAGCAGTCTGCTTCTGTAAAGATTACAGCCTTGGAAGCCCTGTGGAGCAGTTCTACTCTGTCCTGTAGTTACTATGAGTTGGAACCAACTCAACGACAACAGGGTGGAAGACCCTGAGCCACAGGCACCCCGAAAGCTAGACCTGGATTCCCGATCTACAGAAACAGATGTTAAACAGAAAACACAACTGTCATGAATTGATCTGTGTCCCCCAAGTGTTGTCAAATTGGCTAGTTCATGATTCCCACCATTTTGTCATCTGTGATTTTCCTGTGTTGTAAATCCTACCTCTGTGATGTTAATGAGGTAGAATTAGAGGCAGTTAATAAAGCAGGACTTAATCTACAGGATTAGGCTGTGTCTTAAATCAACCTCTTTTGGCATAGTGGTTGAGTGCTACAGCTGCTAACCAAGGGGCCGGCAGTTTCAAATCCACCAGGCACTCCTTGGAAACTGTGGGGCAGTTCTACTCTGTCCTGTAGGGTCTATGAGTCGGAATTGACTCGACGGCACTGGATTTTTTTGTTTTTGAGTATGAGACGCGAGCAGCGACAAGAGGGGCCTCCTATACCAAGAAAGCTGAGCTGGGAGTGGTGCACATCCTCTGGAGCCAGAGTTCCACTGCAGAGAGGCTCCTAGACCAAGGGAAGATTGATGACAAGGACCTTCATCTGGAGCAGACAGAGAAAACTCTCCCTTGGAGCTGGTGCCCTAATTTGGACTTGCAGCCTACTAGACTGAGATTTTGTTGAAGCCGTCCACTTGTATTTGTTATAGCAACACTAGATAACCAAAACCCTGTGGACCAGTTATACTGACACACATAGGACCACCTTGAGTTAGAGTCAACTAGATGACAACATATTTTGGTTCTTAGACACTGTAAGCCTTCCCTGTTGGTCCGCTTTGTTCTCCATATGCAGAATGAAGCCCAGTGCCCAAGGGCCACGAGGAACAAGCCTGTATCAAACTTAATGGTACAAAATGACATATACCTCTCTAGACATACCCAACCCCCCAGTGCCATCAGATCGATTCCGACTCATAGCAACCCTATAGGACAGAGTAGAACTGGCCCATAGTTTCCAAGGAGCGCCTGGTGGATTCAAACTGCCGACCCTTTGGTTAGCAGCTGTAGCACTTAACCACTATGCCATAAGGGTTTCCTGAGACATAGCAGGAAGAGCAAATACCTTGTCCAAAATGTCTTAACCTGAATCTGTGGATATAACCAGGAAAAAAATCCAGAATGAATGACTTAAGATATAAGTGGGGACTCTTGGAAATACAGCTCTAAAGAACATTTTCAGGACAACTGAAGAGTTTAAGTATGAACTTGATTTTAACTTTCCTGTAGACTTCGAAATTTTAAGTCAAGGCAAAGGCAGGTTCATCTCCCCCACAGCTTTTGCTATTCCTACTTGCTCTTCTTCCAGACTTCCCATGGCTGGCTTCCTAAACAGACTTTAGCTTGGATAACACCCCTATGTCCATGGCCAGTTTTTCAAAGCACTGGTAGCAGCTACCTGAAAATTCTTGTGGGTACAAATATTTAGGCTTGTTTCCACCTGTCACCAGAGGGCACTACAAACCCATGTGCTTGAAATCTTAGGCCACTGTAAATTCAGAGCCCTGGTGGCACAACTATACACTCAGTGGCTAACCAAATGCCAGCAATTCAAACCCACCAGCCAGCTGCTCCTTGGAAGCCCTGTGGGGCAGCTCTACTGTTCTATAGGGTCCCTGAGTGTTAAACAACTAGGTGGCAATAGGTTTGGGTTTTTTAGACTGTAAAATCAGAGCACTATCCAGCAGCTTTTTGTTGAATACACAGGACTTCCTCCATGTCATGACAAGGTTGAGACAATGTCCCAGTTATCTGTGACATTTTTATTACTGTTGTCTTTACAACCCATGAAATAAGGCAAATGCTTTAAAGTGGTTAAACTGAGATTTGACTCATGTGGATCCTAACCCTGGGTGCCCCTCCCCCACGCTTCCCTACTAGCTGCTTATACCCATGGTGTTATACTTAGTGCCTTTAGTCGCTCTGGAGGAGGACGAGGTGCCCTTCTGGTAGACTGGCTGTAGTTATACACTAAGCATGCTGTTCCGAAAGGTCTAAGATGTACAGTATTTTGCTAATTATCAGACTACAGTTGTCTAGAGAAGGCAACATTTTCTTAATACAAGCTGTCACCACCGATTCTATCACAATCCGCTTGATCAAGCTCCCAGGCTGAATACAGACGGACTTTGAAGCCTAAGGGCGAACTCCAGAATGCCCTCACTGAATTCACCCCAATGGCATAGAACCAAACGGAAGACTTATTGGTTTGCCTGTAATGTTTTAACTTTTAAAATGTAATTAATTAACCAGGAAGCAAGGGTGTTACAGAAATATCTTCCAACACCTCTCATGTAAACTGATAACTTTAAAGATTCCTTTTTTGGGACTGTTTTCTAAACTGTTTACAAGGTTATTTCTGACTTCTCTACCCTTCCCCCTCTTCCAAAATCCCTGTATTCCCCTATTCAATCTTGGCTACCACAAGCAGGCAGGCAGAAAGCGCGAGGAATTTTTTTTCTTGCATCTGTAGCGGAAACCTCAGAAGCAGACAGTAACTGCTCCAGGTCTGTCAAATAGATGCATTTTTCTATTCTCATTGATACCGTCTTCTCAACTGTTTCGCCCACCAGCTATCCCAGCTGCATCTATAATCTCATCTTCTAAGGCAAACCTTTTCTATAAAAGGCCATAGTAATTGTTTTAGGCTTGGAAGGCCCTGAAGCCTCCTGTCCATCCCAACCACTGTTGTAGTATGAAAGCGGCCACAGATAATCCATAAGCAAATGAGCACGGCTGTGTTCCAACAAACTGGCCATTGACATTTTCATTTGTCAAGGCATTTTTGGTTTTTTTTCAACCACTAAAAACCATCTTATTAGCTCATGAGTCACTTAAAAGGTGACAGGTCAGGCCAGTTTGCCCATCCCTGTTTTACCATCCCAACTCCAGAGTTTGACACATTCATTCCAAAAAACTTCTAGATTTTTCTACAACTTGGTTCTACTTCATTTATGATAAATAAACTCAGACAATACTTAGCTTCCAACTGTTTTAGTCTCTTTTTATTCTTTTGGTAATCTCTTCCAGAGTTAGCTACTTCCGTTTGTAGGTGGTGATTATGTAAGGCTCCAGTTCCAGTGCTGGCATCACTATGAGCATGGTCTCTCCCTTTCCTTCGACTCAGAGTTAAGACCTTCGATTCCTGTTTTGATATTTCGGTCCCAGGAGTAGTTTAGCTGTAGCAGTCATCTGAAGACAGTCTTCACGGTAGTGACCTACGACCAGGCTCTAGCTTCTCCATGAACACTACAGGAATGAATTTAGTTTAAATATATTGAACTCAGAGGCATTCTCTCAAGTGAGTTTAAATGTATTTTATTTTTAGACAACCTACAAGACATGTTTTTTTTTTTTCCTTTAAAAAAAAATGCCTCCACTCCAAATAAATCAAGGTCAAAATAAATGAAGAGCTCAAGATGACATCAGTCCCATTTGTCTAAGTCCTGGTGTTGTGTGGATGAAAAGCAGCAGCCAGTCAGGATGACAGAGGATCCAAATAATTACCAAATTTGTTACTGTAAAAACAAGAAGGACTGTATTAACACTTTTCCAATGTGAAAGTAACTCCACTTATCTAGGCTGCAGATGTATTCCCTCATTCAATCTGGGCCGCCACAAAGACAGGCAGAAAGCGCAGGGATTTTTTCTTTCGCATCCTAGTGCAAACCAAAAGAACAACAGCAAATTGTTCAAGGTCTATCAGTGGATGCAGAACTTCTTTACAAGTCAGAGGCAGCATCTTCCTTAGAAGTCTCTTTTGCAGCAAGCTGACTTACATACACTCTGTTCTACCAACAGAAACCTCAGATACAGCCTGAAGAATCCCTTTGGCAAGTCATTTTGTACGGCCACACATGACATTTCTGTCCATTGTTGCCTCTATAACCTTATTCAGCGTACCCTTAATATATATGGAAGCTTCTGTAAACAAGGACAATGAATGCTTTCATTTCTATACCGCCTACGGCAAATACTCAGTGAGTGATTTCACTTTAATAAAGCAATTTGTGCACTAGTTCAGTGGGCAGCTCTAACTGTATTTACCTGACAAGAAGTTTAATGTTGCTAATGCTCAGTAAGCCAAAGTAAAAGGTTTTGAAACTGATACGTATGTGTGGCCAAATTATGAAAAAGAAAGCACTTTGATTTCAACAGGCCACTTCTATTGGGAAGATCAACACAAATGCTTACAGTCGATCTCCAGTTCATTATTCAAACTGCTTTACAATGCCATCTATGGTCAAAGTTTTCTATAGGCTCTAAGCCTTTCTATACTGTAACACGCTTACACATGCCATGCGAAACATAAGCCTTCTTTGACAACCCCAGGTTAAGGGCAACAAAAAAAACTAGATCCATGTGTTAAAAGGAACTGCTGTGGAACCCGTTCTAACTATCCCAGTAGCATGAAACAATCACACCTAAGAGAACTCCATTTTCACATTAGTAATTCTGACTAACTTCCTCATACTTACACATTTCTCCATTTCTAAACCATCCTTAAAGAAAATCATATATGGGGTCACGCCATCCTCACGGTAGTCCAGCAGAGCAACCATACCATCTGGATTCATGTTTTCACCAATAAAGAACTTGGAAAGCAAAACAAATACCCAGAATTAAACCATTATATATAAGTATGTATCACTGTAAGACAAACCCCACCAACTACAATACAACAAATCAAAGGATGATTCAGAACCCCAGAACGGTTTCATCAAGAAAATGTCAGCAACTAAAAGCTCTTACACCTTGGAGAGAAACGGTCACTAAGCAAAGATTTATTCTCCTGATTAAACACTTATGATCAAATAAGAATATAGAACGATCTAAGACACTTCAGAATTTCCGAAAACTGTTTCACTCTCAACCCCACATATGTAATTCCAAACCAAGTCTATTTACATAGTCAAACACAGGGAACATATGTATGCAAAGAACACGAGGCTGACAATGATATAGTGTGCCATATGTGGAAGTTATCTTATGGCAAGGGGCTATCTGAAGGCTAGAAAATATAGGAACCAGGGTTTTTTTTAACTCTGAAAGGTAACGGGAAGCCACTGAAGGTTTCTAAATAGGACTTACGAACTGAATATGTCAGAGCGCTCAGAGACAGCAACGTCAGAATTGTAAAGATAGAGGAAACTGCAAAACCAAATAGAACATTAACAAGCAATTTATGAATGGAAGCATGGATAAATGTCACCTGGGAATTAAGGCATGACATTTTGGAATCAGAATAGACTGGACCTAGAAATATTTGGGAGCAGAGGAGGCTATTTTCAATAGCCTGGGCAACCTGTGAGTCTGTGAAGCTACCTATGTTATCTCATACATATGTATATATATATATATAAAAACTCTCAAAAAAACAACTATGCCAAAAAGATTCATGAAGTAATTTATTTCTCAGTTCAAACTATACATGTCTTTAATCCAAATGTTTAGGTTATTTACCTGGTAGTTTTTGAAATTAGCAAGGATGTGCTTGATTTGTTCTGCAGCCCCTGTCATAAAAGGTTTTACTCTTTCTGGTTTCTGTTCTTCAAGTTTGCCTTTGATTCTAAAACAGTATTTTATTAATAGGTTAAAGTGTTGAATCCTGAGCCAAGTCACTTTTTTTTTTTTTTTTCATTAAGAATGCAAACTACAACAAGCAATTAAAAGATCTAAAAGCAGAACGCATGCTCCAGTATGCTCACAAGTGGTTTACACAAAACCAACCACCCTTGTTTGGGCCCTCAAGAACCTGAGAAGTTAGCCAAACTCTAAATCCTCAACTATAAGAACCCAGAGACATCAGCCGGGCGTTGCCAACATCACTTACGATTTCATGTAATCTTTGATGTACTTCTTGTAGGCTTCTTTTGTAAAACTGGTTTCCTGCAAGTGATGGTTGATGACAATATCAACACCGGTGATTACTGTGCTTTCGGTTCCTTCACCATCGGGGCCTTCAGCTGAGGCATTTCCACCAATGAGCGAGTCGTCAATGTTACCCTCTGTCCTACTGACCATCTGCATTAAGGAAAAGCAGGAGTTTAGTTTGAAAGGACGTCCTTGACAGTAGTATAAACGCATCCAAAAATCCTTCTATACCCTCAGTTCATGCACGTTATCACCCTCCCACCCTACATTCTTGGTTCTTGTTAAGAACTACATTACTTGGAGAATAAATTGACTTCTTGAAACATTTTAACTCACTAAGAACTAATTCTTTCTCTCCGACAACTAGAAGTTGCTTCCAGTTGGGGACTCTGGTCGCTAAGGGGAGATGAGCAAGCACGGATAGGACAAACGTGACGGGCTTCGCACTCCCAAGCCGGAGACATCATGTCCTGGACAGCCGGGAGGATGGGCGCCGCGGCCGCGGACCTATTTCCAGGCACAGCTCCGCCTCCACTTTTCTAGAAAAACCTAAGCCCGGAAAGAGCGTCTCCTCCGCCAGGAGGCGGCGGAAAGGATTGCACAACCTCGGGCAGGGGAGCGGCGGAAACCCGAGCCTGCCCGGCCTTGCCTCCCCCGCGCGACCGCCCGGACGACTCACCTTCCCCTCCACCTCCAGGCACAGCCCGTCCGCGATCTCCCGGATCTTGTAAATGTCGGAGAACATCTCATCATCTGCTCGGGGACACAGACCCGCCCATCACGGGGCGCCCGGCCTCGGAGGCCCGGAGCCGCCATTTCCCCCGCCTGCCGCACGCGGTCCCTGCCCCTCCCCGGGCGCTCACGACCCCGGCGCGTGGCCCAAGCACCGACTCCCGCTCGCCGCCGGCGTCCCTGGGCCCAAGACCGCGGCAGCGGCGGCCCCCGCCTCCCCTTCCCCGCCCCGGAGCCCCTGAGCGCGCCAGGAAATGCAGCGCAGCAAGGACTCACGGCTGATGAGGTCCCGGTAGATAATCATGATGGCGGCTGAGGGGAGACGACGGCGGCGCTAGCTTAGCAGGAGCCCGGAGCCCAGAGCCCAGAGCGAGCGCGGTGCGGCCGGAGCGGCGCTCGGGGGGAGGGGGGAGCGGGCGGAAAAGGCCGACTCAGCCGCTCCCCAACCTCATATAGAGGGCACGTCCCCCTACGTCATCGCCCGCTGCGCCTCCGGAAGCGCCGCAAGCGGTGACGTGGAACTCAGAGCCGCCCGCAAGGCGGGGCCGCGACGCGGGCGCGGGGGAGGGGAGGGGACATCCGGGCACCCTGCGCCGGGACACAGTGCCGCGTTCCCCGGGGCTCGCGGCCGGGGGGAGGGAGGGGAAAACGGGGTGCCCCCGACGCTCTTTAACTCTGCGCTGAGGGGCGGGGCGGAGAGGGGCTTGCTGGGCCCGCCCAGCTTCTCCCTTCCGCGCGGGGCTGCCGGGGAAGCTCAGGGCCTGGGTGGGACTTAGATGAAATCTTTTCAAGGTACCGCCCCAAGCCTTGCCTAGCTCAGTCTCCACCCCTTTTTGTGGGCAGAAGTGTCTGCGGTTATAGGGGGTTTTGGGATTACGGAGGGCCGGGCACGCGGTCCTGGAGGAGAGTGCGAGGCTATACACAGGATAAGGGCAGGAAATTGGTGTTTGGTTTATGGTCCCTGTGGACCTCGGAGAACTTTTCAGCTTTGGCCCCAGGGCTTCCTAGCCTGGAGTTGGGAACGCCTCTGTGGGGCAGAGCCCAGTCCGGGTAGAGGGAGCCAGCTTGGACCGCCCGGCCCCGGAATAATCGTGGTTCGGAGGCTGCACGAGGCTTCTATGGGCGCAGATTCTGTGGGAGAGGGTTTAAGGAGGAGGGAAGGTGTCACGGAAGTCTGCACGGTTTTCCCGTCTTTTTACTTTGGACCTTTATTTGAAGTGTTGCTGTATTTCTGTGGCGGACAGCTAAAGAGCTCTTCCCCTTTGTGTTTTGTACCTGGTCTTGAATTATGTTCGTTTGAAAAAGGACGTGTTGTCACTTTAAGATAAAGTTGAAATTTTATCTCTGGTATTAGAATAATATCAAAATAGAGAGCTTCCCACTTGCCCAAGTGTTATTTGAAGGATTTTAGACCCAGTTGGAGCCCTGGAGGCGCAGCGGGTTAAGAGCTCGGCTCCTAACCAAAACGTCCACAGTTTGAACCCACCAGCCGCTCCTTGGAAATCCTATGGGGCAGTACTACTCTGTTCTTTAGGGTCGCTATGAGTCTGAATCGACTGGACGGCAATGGGTTTGGTTTGGTTCAGACCCCATTACAAGGCACTAAAAAAAAACCTCCCTTTTTAGGCGCTGAAGGCAAAGATGTATGTCACTATGAAACTTGAGAGCTTGTTCCATTCCGCAAGTATTTTTGTGCTTTCCTGTGTCCCTGGCGCTGAGATTTCCACGGAGATCACAACTGTGAACAGGTTAGACCCAGTCCTAGCTTTAATAGACATTTTAATTCTAGTAAATCAAAGAATCAGGCAAGTATAATACATAAACAGTTTTTCATAAAAAATAATGAGAGCAACAGCCATCTAATTAGGTTGGTAGAGAAGTCAGAATGGAAGAGACAGAAAATGAGGTCCTCCCAGGGCTATGCTGGACACTCCAGAGGACACATGGCTGGGAAGAAGCTAGAAAAACAGTATGAAAACAAGCGGACATCTTCTAGTGGATGGTTGCTGAAGAACCTGTCAAACCTCTTAATCACACATTCTGGCATGTGTGAGTGGAACAGATTATTATCTGAGACATATCACGTTTTATTTTTTCCCTCAGCTCTGGTATTTTCAAATTATTCAGAAATATTTCCATTCACTCATATTGTACCGCTAAATATTACTCTCTTGACAGCCTCTCCAGTTTTATGTTTGATTAAAATTTTTTTGAAGTTAATAAAAACAGCAGCTGTGGTGAAAAAGAGAACTAAAGTTGGACTCAAGGCACCTTTATCTTACTAGCACTGTGACCTTGGAGACATCAGCCTCCCTGAGCCTGAGTATAAAATTGAGTTTTTGTGAGTTAAAGTCTTTGTGAATTAAACCAGACAATGAGAAAATGCCTAGCATGCTCAATAGGTAATCAGTAAATATTGGTTAAATTTGAACATATACATCTTCCCAAATTCTATTAATTTTCGAAATATCCCTGAAACTATTCTATTAACTCTGTGTTACTTGGAAGTATTTTCTAATTTAGTTGTTATAACATATGTTGTACTAAAAATGTTTTTCTATTTAATACAGCGCGAATAGTGGGGCCCTGGTAAAGCAGTGGTTAAGTGTCTGGCTGCTAACCAAAAGGTTGGCAGTTCAGATCCACCAGCTGCTCCTTTGACATCATATGGGGCAGTTATACTCTGTCCTATAGGGTCGCTATGAGTCTGAATCGATGGCAACAAACTTGATTTTTTAATGGGTTTACATACCAAGACAATCTGCTTTCCATAGCCTTGGAAAGAAAGCCTATTGGGCAGTTCTACTTTGTCCTCAACAACATACAACAATACTCTAATAGTGGATCACTGAAAGAATTTAACTGTGTTCTTACGAGATTTCTACCTCAGGTTCATATTTGGTTGATCCTAGCAATTCAGTGACTAAAACCAAAAAAAAAAAAAGAACCAAACCCATTGCTGTCCAGTCAATTCCGACTCATAGTGATCTTACAGGATAGAGTAGAACTGCCCTGTTGGGTTTCCAAGGAGTGGCTGGTGGATTCGGACTGTTGACCTTTTGGTTAGCAGCCGAGCTCTTAACCACTGCGCCACCAGGGCTCCTAATTCAGCCACTCAAAAACCCACTGCCGTCCAGTCAATTCCGACTCATAGTGACCCTATAGGACAGAGTAGAACTGCCTTGTGGAGTTTCCAAGGAGCGCCTGGCAGATTCGAACTGCGGACCTCTTGGTTAACAGCCAAAGCACTTAACCACTATGCTGCCAGGGTTTCCAATTCAGCAACTAAAAAAATTCTAAAAACATAATTTCTTACGAAAATCTGATTTGAATTTCAGGATCCTGTGGTCTTGAAAATCTATGCAATATTTTGAAAATGTCTCCTTAAAAGACTTGGAATGTAACCAGTTAGGGGGAAATTAGTAGCTAAATTTTTTTAATTGCTAGCCAGTAGGACCCCTGGTGGTGCAGTGGTTAAGAGTTCATCCTCTAACCAAAATGTCAGCAGCTACTGTGCTAGAGAAGGATGTGGCAGTCTGCTTCTGTAAAGATTTACAGCCTTGGAAACTCTACGGGGCACTTCTGCTCTGTCCTGTGGGGTCGTTGAGTCAGAATTGACCCAACAGCAACGGGTTTTGTTTATTTGCCAGCCACTGACAAAATTGCAAGGATTTGGCCTTTTTCAAAGCTGAGTAGCTTTAATTTTGACACGATCAAAAGTTTTTTTTTAATAACGTTTTATTCTTTACGATGATTTAAGCAGTGATTTCTAACAAAATTTAAGCTTGTCCTAAATTTTATAACTGAATACGGCTTGGTATCTCTTGCAATTAAAGAGATTTCAAAGAGAATGTCTTCTGGCCTCTTCACACAAATCCTCACAGCAGAAAATCACCTTATGATGGCTCACCATTTTATCAAGGATTGACCACTGTCTTAGTTTCTTAGTGCTGCTATATTTACCACAAGCGGATGACTTTAATGAACAGAAATTTAGTTTTTCACAGTTTAGGAGGCTAGAAGTTCGAATTCAGGGCACTGGCTCTAGGGGAAGGCTCCTTCTGTCCACTCTGGGGAAAAAGCTTTGCCTCAGCTTCTGTAGCATTCTTAGTGTTCCGTGGAGATCTTCACGTGGCATCTATCTTACTCCCATTCGTGCTTGTTTGCTTCTGTGCCTGATCTGCCATTTTTATATCTCCAAAGTGGCTATGTTTAAGACACACTTTACACTGATATGGTGTCATTAACATAACAAAGAAAATCCTATTCCCAAATGGAATTAAATCCACAGATATAAACCAAAAAACCCAAACCCCTTGCCGTCAAGTTGATTCCGACTCATAGTTACCCTATAGGACAGAGTAGAACTGCCCCATGGTGGTACCAATTGCCAATCTGACACAAAGGGTCCTTGTCTTTTCCTGAGTAAGAATACACACGAAAGACAGACTTTATCTTCAGCAAGCTTTGTTTTGCTTGAGTCAAGCAAGAGGAGTCAGCGAGGATCTAACCCTCTCCAAAAGACTGACTCGAAAAGGGAAGCAAGGCTAGGGCTTTTATGGGTTCGGTGGAGACAACAGAGTAATGAATATTTAGTGGGCTTCTTTCAAGGGGTGGATACTTCTCAGAATGGTGGTTCATGTTAATTAGCCTGTCCCTACATCTGGAATCCAAGATGGAACTCACTGATATTCAAGATAGACTCCTCTCAACAGCCCTTGGCATCACTTACTACAGGATATAGCGCAAGCACACTGATCTTTGGCACTACATCACCATCTTCGGAGGGCTAAGGAAGGTTAAATAGCAGTCACACTTTGTTCTTCTGTGCATGTGGGAGCCTGTAAAGGGGGAAGGGACTAGAAAAAACACTAAGAAGGAGACAGTAATTCGTGGGTTCTTTCAGCCTTATCTCATGTTGACAGGGTATGGTTCTTGTTTACCCAACTTCTAGATAGTGATCTTTTAACAGCTCTTTTGTTAACCCTATCTGTCTTAATAGGGTTTCCAAAGAGTGGCTGGTGGATTCTAACTGCTAACCTTTCG
The DNA here is from genome assembly GCF_030014295.1 of Loxodonta africana. Taxonomy (NCBI): domain Eukaryota; kingdom Metazoa; phylum Chordata; class Mammalia; order Proboscidea; family Elephantidae; genus Loxodonta; species Loxodonta africana. The sequence goes on from NC_087358.1 coordinate 64,864,732, forward strand.
GTTAGCAGCTGAGCTCTTAACCAGTGTGCCATCAGCATTCCCCCACAGGTACAGGGCTCAGTATTTACAAAAAATATTTTTGAAAAATGCATTCAATCCGTAACAACTACAATGACTTAAGCACATAGGGTTTATTCTCTCATAGTAAATAATTTCAGGAGTATGCAGCCCAGACTGATACCAGTAGCTCCATGGGCAGCAGGTATCCAGGTCTTCCTTTTTTTTTCACCAGCCGTAGGTTCCCTATGGTCTACAATAGATGCTGGCACTCCAGCCGTCACGTCCATCTGGCAGGCAGCAAGAAGAGGGCCCCTTTAAGGAGCTTTTCTATGTTATGCTGAACAAATACATGGATGGACCTAGTTGCAAGAAAGGCACTTGCTCATTGTGACTGGTTCATAGCCACCTTAAATGAAATCAGGGTTCTGTCATTAAGGAAGAAGAAGAATGGATATTGGCAGGCAACCAGCAGTCCCTGCTATAACCACAGTACAAAAGATCTAGTTCTTAGTTTTGAAGAGATAACTTTGCTCATTGGTGATCAGGTTCAGGGAAACCGATTTATATTTACCAAACTCATGAGACTTATTTGCAAACCAGAATACCATTAATTTATGATGAGAAGTTCCTATTTCAACTGGTGAGCTGTAGTGTAGAACGCAGTGACTTAGGAGTTAAAATTGGAGCCGTTTTTCCCTGTTCTTGAGTATAAAGAATGTGACCCAGCTGGAACTGGACTCAGAAGGAGACATCAACTGGGCCCTGAGGTATAAAAACAATAGCTAGAACAATCCTGGAAAATATCTTTTAGGGAACCTTTCACATAAACAAATACTTAGGCAGAGCCAAAAGACCCACGTATTTTGCATTTTTTCTATTAGCATTTACTAAATAGTTTTTTTGACCAATGAAGACCCTCCTGACCATCACTGAAATTTGTACAAATGTTTATTAACAAAGACAATTCAAAATGTAGAATCACAATGATTTAGCAGCTTTTAGCCTATCTGTGAAAAAGTAAAACTTTTAATGATTTTACTCATTTGTAGTGTCAATACAAATGATTCTGTGATTTTTTTTGGACTCAGGCAGACATAGCTTTGGCAGCATGCTTGTCTGTTTCCCACTTTCGCCTCTTGGAACATATGTTGAATAAAATCTTTCTTCTTGTTTTACTATAACTTTGTGGTGATTTTACCCTAGGATAATTAATGGCGTAGTCGGCAGAATATTTCTGAAGCCGTGAATCCAGTCGACCTCGAGGAGACCTGGACTGTGGAACAGAAGCCAGCAAAGAGGTCCTGTTGTCTAGACTCCACACATTTGCACACCACATCCTCTTGGAAAATGAGACTTTGCTGCTATTTTTTGTTCTCTTTCTCTTGTTTCCTTAAGTTTTGTTTGGCGTATTTGTTTGAAGATCAATCGTTTAATTAAGGAGAATCTTTCTTAAATTTTTTGCTTCGTTATTTGGTTAAGAGTGACATCTAGTATCTCTTTTGGTGAACTACAGTTTGGTGTCTGGATTCGGGCATTTGAAACACTAAAGAGATAATTCCATTTTCAAAGAGCTCTGGGGTTGGTATAACAAGGCCTTAAAAATGGACAAATCGTTCCTAATATGCCTGGGAATTAATGAAAATGATTTTGTTCTAACAAAGGTTTTTTATGTTTTTGTTGACTTTAAAAGCAAAATCTTTCTAACTTAAAAGCTAGATATTGTGTGAAACGTTTTATTTAAGGAAAAGGGATCATTTTGTGTTAAAGTAAAACTAGTAGTTCCAGAGTGGGAGAAAGGAGGCATAGGACAAGCCTAGAAGGAAAAAAAAAAAAAAAGAGGGCTAACCAAGAAATAATGGATTCATTTATAAAATTGCTAAAGAGCTTTGGTATTTACTGGATAGATAAAAGGTTGTGATCCAGAGAAAGCAACACTGCTTACAAAGAGAATGGTAAAAGGGAAAGAAATTAGTTATCTTTTGACATTCAAAATGCCTAGGCTGAGTTAAACATACATTTTATATGAATTGGAATGACTCTGAAACTTGCTCTCAAACGTTGAGCAGCTAAAGCAAAAGGAAGAATTGATGAAGTAAAAACTGAACAGAAGATTTCAAAGGGCAGCTTGAGAAGACAAAGTTAAGTATTATAATGACACGCGCAAAGAGCTGGAGATGGAAAACCAAAAGGGAAGAACACGCTCGGCGTTTCTCAAGCTGAAAGAACTGAAGAAAAAATTCAAGCCTCGAGTTGCAATAGTGAAGGATTCTATGGGGAAAATATTAAATGACACAGGAAGCATCAAAAGAAGATGGAAGGAATACACAGAGTCATTATACCAAAAAAAATTAGTCTATGTTCAACTATTTCAAGAGGTAGCATATGATCAGGAACCAATGGTACTGAAGGAAGAAGTCCAAGCTGTTCTGAAGGCATTGGTGAAAAACAAGGCTCCAGGAATTGATGGAATATCAATTGAGATGTTTCAACAAACAGATGCAGCGCTGGAGGTGCTCACTCATCTATGCCAAGAAATATAGAAAACAGCTTCCTGGCCAACTGACTGGAAAAGATCCATATTTATGCCTATTCCCAAGAAAGGTGATCCAACTGAATGCGGAAATTATAGAACAATATCATTAATATGACACGCAAGCCAAATTTTGCTGAAGATCATTCAAAAACGGCTGCAGCAGTATATCAACAGGGAACTGCCAGAAATTCAGGCCGGTTTCAGATGAGAACGTGGAACCAGGGATATCATCGCTGTTGTCAGATGGATCCCAGCTGAAAGCAGAGAATACCAGAAGGATGTTTACCTGTGTTTTATTGACTATACAAAGGCATTCGACTGTGTGGATCATAACAAATTATGGATAACATTGCGAAGAATGGGAATTCCAGAACACTTATAATTGTGCTCATGCGGAACCTTTACATAGATCAAGAGGCAGTTGTTTGGACAGAACAAGGGGATACTGATTGGTTTAAAGTCAGGAAAGGTGTGCATCAGGGCTGTATTCTTTCACTATACTTATTCAATCTGTGCTGAGCAAATAATCCGAGAAGCTGGACTATATGAAGAAGAATGGGGCATCAGGATTGGAGGAAGACTCACTAACAACCTGTGTTATGCAGATGACACAACCTTGCTTGCTGAAGGTGAAGAGGACTTGAAACACTTACTAATGAAGATCAAAGACCACAGCCTTTAGTATGGATTGCACCTCAACATAAAGAAAACAAAAATCCTCACAACTGGACCAATGAACAACATCATGATAAATGGAGTAAAGGTTGAAGTTGTCAAGGATTTGATTTTACTTGGATCCACAATCAACAGCCATGGAAGCAGAAGTCAAGAAATCAAAAGACGCAATGCATTGGGTAAATCTGCTGCAAAGGACCTCTTTAAGGTGTTGAAGAGCAAAGGTACCACCTTGAAGACTAAGGTGCGCCTCACCCAAGCCATGGTATTTTCATCTGCATCATATGCATGTGAAAGCTGGACAATGAATAAGGAAGACCAAAGAAAAATTGATGACTTTGGATTGTGGTGTTGGCGAAGAATATTGAATATACAATAGACTGCGAAAAGAACAAACAAATCTGTCTTAGAAGTACAACAAGAATGCTCCTTAGAGGCAAGGATGGCGAGACTGCATCTTACATACTTTGGACATGTTGTCAGGAGGGATCAGCCTCTGGAGAAGGACATCATGCTTGGCAAAGTACCAGGTCAGTGGAAAAGAGGGAGACCCTCAACAAGGTGGACTGACACAGTGGCAGCAACAATGAGCTCAAGCATAATGACTGTAAGGATGGCACAGGACCAGGCAGTGTTTCATTCTGTTGTGCATAGGATTGCTATGAGTTGGAACCGACTCGATGGCAACAACAACAACAATCTTGTCTTCTACCAGGAATCGAAAGAGGAGGGTAGGGCAAAATCAGGCCTCTGTGGCCTCCAGCCTCTGAGGTCATATAGCTCCAGGGAAGTGTGGAAAAACCTTTTCTAACTAGGTGGAACCTTTCTAGACAAAAGAAAATAAGAAAAATGGCATCTTACTGTAAAAAAGAAGTTACCATCAAGCCTATTCTGACTCATAGCAACCCTATAAGACAGAGTAGAACTAGGGTTTCCAGGCTATAATCTTTATGGAAGCAGATTGCTACATCTTTCTCCCAAAGAGCTACTAGTGGATTCAAAATGCCGACCTTTCAGTTAGCAACCTCGGCAGCCAAGCTCTTAACCACTGCACTACCAGGGCTCCTTGTCTTACTATAAAAAACCAAACCAAACCCATTGCTGTGGAGTTGATTTGGACTCATATGGACCCAATAGGACAGAATAGAACTGCCCCTCAGAATTTCCAAGGAGCGCCTGGTGGATTTGAACTGCCAACCTTTTGGTTAGCAGCTGTAGCACTTAACACTATGCCACCAGGGTTTCCTGTCTTACTATAAAAAAAGAAACTATCAGAAATCTGGTGGATTCCCATCATAAAAGAACTGTAAACAAGTTCTCTACTGTAGAGAAATTCTAAGAAGCCAGAAGATAGAAATCACAATGAGACACACCAGAAGTGTGGCCTGGAGAAATGTTTCCACCCTTCGCCAGAGACTTAAGGTTATATCCACATCAATGAATTGTCTGTTGAGCAGAGACTTTGCAATTTCCAAAGCCAGTTGATAAAATCTTTAAGGGCTAAAAGTAGTTTGGGGAAATATGTGAAATAGTAAAAATTGAATAAAAACAGAATATTTAAACAAACTTTACTTCAACAGCAATTATGTTTTATGGTATACAGGCTTAAAATAATTTCCAAGACCTTTAAGGTAACTAACTGATATTAAATTGAGTTAATATATATGCATCATTTTTTAAGTTTATACTTTTGCTTTTTATGCCACAGAGAAAGAATATATATATTAATTAGGAAATAATATTGGGGTCATTATTCCCTGTCCTTGAGCATAGAGAATGTGACCCAGCTGGAGTTGGGCTCACAAGGAGGCAACTAGGCCCTGAGGTATAAAGACAATAGCTAAGATAATCTTGGAAAATATCTTTTAGGGAACCTTTCACATAAAAAAAAAAAAAAAAAATTTTTTTTTTTTTCATATAAGCCGGAACACAAAAGACTTTCCACTCATCTTTTTCTATTAGCAGTTACAGAACAGAAAGTTTGTTGGACCAATGAAGACCCTCCTGATTGTTGGTTACTGAAACCTGCACCAATGATTGTTAAGAAAGACAATTCAAAATGTAAGATCAGTTTCTAGCCAGTCTGTGAAAAGGTGAAGCTTTCAATGATTTTGCCCATTTTGTAATGTTAATATGTACTGATGACTCTGTAACATTCTTTGGACTTGGGCAGACATGGCTGTGGTGGCATGCTTGTCCACTTCTCAACTTTTGCCTTTTTGAATATACGCCAAATAAAACTTTCTTTTTGCTATACTAAACTTTGTGATGTTTTTACCCTACAATACATATGTATATACACACACACACATCTTTTTTGGCGGGGGGTCTGCTAATTAGTGAGTTCATTTTTGCCACTTAAAGGGATGTACTATAAGAGGTATGCAACAAAGATGATGTTTAAGATGTTTATTAAAAAGAAATTTATTTAATATGGTCAAAGGTTTTATCCATCTGGCCTAAGTTTAATGGTTTAGTTTATGAGATTTTTAGGATTTTTAATGTTAAATAGCATGTAAAACAAATAATTGAGTTTCTTGTTAAAACAACAAAATTTTCTTTGGTTACTAGGTAGAAGGGTTAATTTATTTTTTGTGTAATCTGCCTTGAAGGCAAAAGTTCAGCATCGCATTAGAATAAGATCCCTGAGTTGAAAACCAAGCCACATGGCCAAAAATAAAAAAATAAATAAGTGAAGGTGTTTACCCTTGAGATCTTTGGTTAAATAACTTATATATTGTCCCTCAGTAACCTATAATAAACTCCTGACAACCTTGAAACTTCATGGAAAGCCACAAAAAAAATTTTTTAAAGGAAAAGTGCTAAAAAGGTTTATCTAATATGTTATAAATTACACAGAACATGTCAAAATCGAGAGAAGCTCCTGATTCTCTTTGGGTTAAAATTTATATGTTAGTGTTTACTCCTATTTTTTCCCTAATATTAGACAATAAATGCATAATATTATGCCATAATTTTATCCTTTTTTAATTGATAACTTGGTTGCAACTTAATTTTTTTTTAATTTAGCATCACCAAAGCCAGTGGTCAAACTGGGGAAATTCACATCGTTTACCCATTGTCTTAGTTATCTAGTGCTGCTATAATGGAAATACCACAAATTGATGGCCTTAACAAACAGTTTAGGAGGCTAGAAGTCTGAATTCAGGGTGCCAGCTCCCAGGGAAGGTTTTTTGTCTGTGTTGTCTCTGGGGGGAGGTCCTTGTCTTCAATCTTCCCCTGGTCTAGGAGCTTCTAGTGCAGGGACCCCCAGGTCTAAAGGATGTGCTCCACTCCTGGCTCTTCTTGCTTGGTGGTAATGAGGTCCCTTTCTCTTTGCTTGCTGCTGTCTCCTTTTATCTTTTGTAAGATAAAAAGTGATGCAGGCCACGCCCCAGGGAAACTCTCCTTACATTGGATCACGGCTGTGGCCTAAGGGTGTTACATCCCACCCTAATCCTCTTTAATATAACCTCATTAACCACAGGCTAAGGTTTTTGTTTTTTTTTTTAAGGTTAGAATTTACAACACAAAGAAAAATTACATCAGATCACAAAATGGAGGACAACCACACAATACTGGAAATCATGCCCTAGCCAAGTTGACACACATTTTTGGAGGTCACAATTCAATTCATGACACCCATGAAGTTTTTTAAATTCTATTCAGGTGTTTAGAGACTTGATAAACTTGGTATATTCTTTGTATTTCCTATATGTATTATGTCTTTTTTTATTATGTCTCACGATTATTATGTATTATATCTGAAGCTCTTTGAAAATAAGTTTGTTAGATTTAGAGAGAGTTTCTGTCTAAAGTTTTTTTCTTAACTGACTTTATTTGGCTTTGCATTACTTTTGTAATTAATTCAGGTTTTTCACTTTTAAGAGTATTATTTTTATAAGTTAATCATGTCCATATTCAGTTTTGTCATCTGTAGATAAGTTTTTACTTTCCTAATTTGCTGAAAATGTTTGACCAAAATATCTCAGCAAAAAGACTATATTGGACTTGTGAAAAGGACTGTGATTAGACTGAATCAAGATTTCCAGAACGCTTATGTAAAAGCTAATGGGTTCACAGATTGTGGCTGATCCAAAATCACATGGAATAGAAATTAACTACAATAGTACTGAGTAAACTAAAGGATTCCTATAGGTTTTATGTGGGAATAGTGCTGATATTTTAAGGTCCTCCTTTCTGGATATAAGAAAACATTTTCTTTCTTTCTCCTGAATTATCTAACTAATGAGTTTATATATATTTAACTCTCGAATTAGAAGTTCCTGTTAGTAAGAAGTTCCTTAGCAAAGTTGTAAATATCATAAACAGAAAAGTGTCTGAAGTTCTAGCTATGATTTTACAAAATAGAATAGCATTAGATTTCATGTTAGTCTCCCAAGAACAGTTTGTTCCTTAATGGATAAATGTTGCTATGCTTATATAAATGTACAACCTGAGGTTTTACAGAATGCAGTTACTGCTGAGGCACATGAAAGGAAATTGCTGATGTTGCTTATGTATAAATACCTCATGAATTTGTTTCCTTCAAAGAATTAGGAATCATGGTTTCATTGGTTATTTCAGACTTTGCCTAATATTGTTAGTGTTTCTGTTCAACCTTCTAGCTCACTGTATGGTGCCTGAGACCTTAAAAACAAGATGGTACCCAACTACCATTATTGAATGTTTTTGGTTAAGGATTCTATAGTAGGATCATGATCAAACAGGAGGGAATGATGAAAGAGTTGTAATTCTCCTGGAGTTCAGATTTCTGGCTTTCATGGTAGTTGGGGTAACCCACATAGGCCATTGCCCTTGGATGTTCTTTTGAACTTTGAGCTTTGAGAAAAAAACTCATTTCTGAAACCACTCTTGAGTCAAACAATGGTCCAGATAAACCAGCAAAATCATTTTGCTCTGGTCATTATGCTTTTTTGAAGCATTCAGTCTGTTTTGGGAAACTGACTCCAGAGATCAGACTGGGAGCTATGTTCAGGGTAAATCAGTAATTATTTTAATTAGTCTTCAAGGCAGTGTTGTAATCAAACTGTCACCAACTTGCTATGAAGAAAATTATGTATCTTGAAGAAGCCAGGTTTTCAGAAGAGATCAACTTCACTCCTTAAGTCAGCCTTTTGGGAAACAAAAGGCTGTAGTAGTTCCTCCAATGTGGCCTTGCCCTGAAACTGAGGCACTTGGCCTAACTAAAATGGCTAACACAATGTCTTGCTCAGTCTCCATTTTGTCTTAGGCTTCACATCTGCTTCTGAGAAAGTGATCCATTACTGTTGATGAGTAAACCAAGGAGGGGCAACTTGCCCTCCGAAAGAACACTTAGTATGTTTTAAGTAGATTAACAGAAGACCTCCAACAGGAAGGGACCATCCTGTATTATCTTGATCATCATGTATTCTCTAATGGAAACTTGATTGTCACATGTAAATATTTCTACACCTTTTGTTTCCTCTAGACAAATTTTGTGTGCTCCTACGGATACATTTTTGTGTGTTGGATCCAACTATCCTAGTTTAGATGATACCTTTCCAACTGACAGTGAGTTTATGTGGGCAATATCTTGTTTTAGATTCCTAGAGAATGCATGGGCAATGCACTTTAGAAACTTTAGGGTAACCTTTAAATATTCATAGTAATGATGCTAATAAATATTGGAAAGATAATGCTAAATTGTTACACATTGTAAAGCAAGAGTCAGAAGAAAACCCAGTGGCCCAGCACTCAAGATGGGGCTGGTCATTTCTAAGCACTTTAATTCCTAATGATGGTATAGTTGAACTAGAAAAATCTTTAAGGAATTTATCAATCACTATGGGGCAAATGTGACATAGTGGTTAAAAGCTAAAAGTTTCTCAGTTCAAATCCACCAACTGGTCCTTGGAAATCCCATGGGACAGTTCTACTCATCCTACAGGGTCACTATGAGTCAGAATCAAGTCAATGGCAATGGGTTTTTAACCGGATGGGGCAAATAGCAGACGAAGTTGCTAGTGGTATGGAAAAACAGCAGCAATCTCTGACCTTATTAACAAAGGTGGCATTAGATAACAGAATACCTTTAGATTTTTTATTAGCCCAAGGGAGGTAGAGTCTGTGCTGTAGCAAATACCTCTTGTTGCATTTGAATAAATAACACAGGAGAAAGTAGAACAAGATACACATAGAATTAGACAGCAAGCTACTTGGTTACACACTATAACACCCATACAGACACCAGATTTATTTGGTTAGTTACCATCAGGAATAAGTACATGGGCTAGATCACTATTGCAAGGAATAGTAATATTCTTAGTCTGAATCTTTATAGTATTAGGCATAATAAAACTTATCTTCTATTGTCCTATGCATTTAAAAGGCAAAAGAAAGGCTCAGGTTAAAATGTTGATGTACATTGACTCTGCTCATTTCTGCAATGCGATTGATGGGAATGTCACTCTTAAGATCCTAGTGAAGAACCAGATGGTATCTGGTAGAAAACCAGTACCATGAGTATAAAGAGCCTGCCATGGCCACCATGTAGGAGCCCACCAAAGTCCAGGTTTTGATCACTGATGACCAATCTCCAATCGAAAGAAAGGGAGTGACCTAGAATTAAAATTGGAGCCATTATTACCTGTCCTTGAGTATAAAGATTGTGACTTAGTTGGAACTGGACTCACAAGGACACATAAACTGGGCCTGAAGTACAAAAACAATAGCTAGGACAATCTTGGAAAATATCTTTTAGGGACCCTTTCACATAAACAAATACTTAGAGCACAAAAGACCCATATATTTTCCACTTATATTTTTCTATTGGCATTTAGTAAGTAGTAAGATTTGTTGGACTTATGAAGACCTGCCATTACTGAAATTTGTACTAGTGATTATTAAGAAAGACATTCATAATGTAGAATCATGGTAATTTAGCAATTTTTAACCAATCTGTGAAAAGGTGAAAATTTAAATGATTTTACCCATTTGTAATGTTAGTATATGCTGATGATTCTGTAACGTTCCTTGGACTCTGGCAGACATGGCTCTGACAGCCTGCTTGTCTATTTCCCACTTTTGTCTTTTGGAACCCATGTCAAATAAAATCTGTCTCCTTGCTTTATGGTGGTTTTACCCTAGGACAGTAATCAAGTTACTCAAAATGTGACTTAATTAACAAGAATTTAAGTCAGAGGGAGTTGGAATGCAGTATATGATTGTGACAGAAGGTTTTTAGGAATAAACCAGCCAAGCTCGGCTAGGCCTGGTGTGTGGTCTGAACACCTTCATTTTTGATATGTTAATGAGATGTTAATAAGAATGTATTACTTTTTTTTTTCTAGGCTCTTCCTACTCTGTAAACAAATAATTTTAGTCAAGTTGTAAGGCAAGATTTCTTCCTCTAGAGCAGAAGTGTCTAATAGAACTTTCTGTGATAATGGAAATGTTCTGTATCTGCCCTGTCCAATATGGTAGCCACTAGGCACGTGTCTCTATTGAGCACTTGAAATGTGGCTAGTGTGACTATGGAACTGAATGTTGCCTTTTATTTAATTTTAATTAATTTGAATTTAAATAGTCACCCATGGCTAGTAGCTGTATTGGACAACGAAGTACTAGAATGTAAGCACTATGTCGGGGTTTTGTTTTGTTAATTGCTGTACCTCAGCAAGAGAAAAGGGCCTGACACACAGTAGTCATTCAATAATTATTTTTGAATGAACAAATGAAATGAAGTTTTTTTGGTCATTTTTCTTAATTAGATGAAATCTAATCCTATCTCAATTAATTGGATTTCACATATATCTAAGACCCAGTAAGTATCACAGCGCTTTTCAAAATAAGGGTTAAGTAACAATTTAGCAAATAGCAACCAGTTTAATTTTTTAAAAATGCAATAGAATAGAATAAAAAGAAAATACAGTAAGTCACATACAGTAAAGGTGAATAATGATTCATGAAACTTTTGCTTAGATTTTTCCGTGTGTCTATGCACCAGGTCCTGATGGAAAACATAGTCTTACTGTGTATCTAGGTCAAAAAGGTTTGAAACTCAATAACTTCAGCAAATTTTCTCTTCAAATACTGTCTTGCTTGACCACATCAACTGTTTGGTTTCAGTGGATTCTTTTCTTTGAAATAAGCCGCAAGGTTTGGTGAATACTTATTTTTGACTCTGAAGCCCATGTTCAGACATGATTTTTGTTTGTGTCTTAATTTACCATGGTGACTGAGTGTGGCCTTGCCTGATGCTAATGTTCTGTGAAATTATTTATGCTTAATAGGAAAACACCAAGGGCTAGTGAGTGCCTGGCTAAATCCTGGCATCATCAAGGCCTAGCTGATAGTAAAGGATCTCTTATGTAAGTAGTATAACGTCCATTAGCATTTTTGACAAACATAAAATAATCATTAGAATCTATGGTATTTTCAAGACATTTGAATATTTTAATTTTAAAAAATAAAATTTTTTCCAATTATTGAAACAGTAGTGTACATTATAGAGAATTCCACCACCCATCTGTCAGTTTGTCATACTGTGGTGTTGCGGTCATGCTGGAAGATATATCAGCAATATTTCACATACCAACTGGGTTGCCCATGATGGATAGCTTTTCAGCTTCCAGATTAAAAGACTAGGAAAAAAGACCTGGTGATTGACTTCTGAAAGTTAGCCACTGAGAACCTTATGGATCACAGCAGAAAACCGTTCAACTTGCTTACTTTGGACATGACATGAGGAGGGATCAATCACTGGAGGTGGAAATCATGTTTGGTGAAGTAGAAGGCCAGGAAAGGTGAGAAAGACCTTCAGTGAGATGGGGCGAAACAATGGCTGCTGCAGTGGATTTGAGCATGCTGGTGATTATGAGGATGACTCAGGATTGGGCAACATTTTGTTCTGTTGTATATCAGATTCTCATGAATTGGAATCAACTCAATGGCAGCTATCTATAGAGAGTCAATCCCTAGAAGAAATCAGCAATAACTAGTGTTGACATTATAACATTCTCTCCCAATCTATTTCTATGGGTTAAAAAATGGGATCATACTAATATTAAAGAAACTTCTTCACCAAATGACTATCAGGCATAAGTCACTGTTTTGTTTCAAGCTAGCTATAAGAGAAGAGAGGTCTATGAGCAAGCAATTCAAAATCTTTTCTTGGTTGGGATTATTTTTGGAAAAAAGAGTAGGATAATCATTTTTTATTGAATTTTTAAAAATGTCTGGCAAAATATTATTGGGTTAATCAGTCAGCTTCTTAATCTCACTTAGTTTGATCAGAAAATTGTTAAAGCATTTTTTATTATTTATTATGAATATTTTCCCATGTTATTAACTGTCCTTCTAAAATGTCATTTGAAATTATTATAAAACATTCCAACAGATGAATGTACTATTATTTCCTTTTAAATTATAAATTAAAAAAAAACTGGAAAATACAGAGACAAAAGAATTAAAAACAACAACATTCAGGTACCTGCCAACCACAGTTGATAGCTGCTTACAATTTTCATATTTGCTTCGAGTTTCTTAAAATAATTGAAAAACTGTTACAAATAAAGTTAAAGTCTACTTTATCCCTGTTATCTCCATCAGAAATATATTATCACATCTATAATATTATATGCGAGAGGAGAAAGACCACAGAGCTGAGTTAGAGAAAATGTAATGACCACTTAGTGGTGGTTGAACTTAGCCTCAGTTTCTCCATCTCTTACTCACAGAATTATCATTGGGCTTATAAGTACTTTGTAAACTATATAAATGAATGAACAAATAAAAATACTGGAGATATTTATATACTTATTTTATCTTCCTTCCAGATTATTAACTTTTTGGTGGACTTATTCCTCTTTTCTACATGACCTTTCCATTCCTGGTACATCCTATCCATCTGCCCACCTCTCCCATAATAGCCATGAAATTCAGCTCATAGTAGGAACCCCATACAATTTTATAATATCAAAGAAAATTTAGGATTTTGAAATAAAGTGCCTGGAGATAATAAAATTTCATTATGAGAACAAAGTCAGGTATAGAGCAGCATATATAGTATCTTTATGTAGGGGAAAAAAACTCCATATATCTTCATATGTATAAAAATTTCTCAGAAGTCTCATAATAAATTACTAATAGTGATTGCTAGGGGAACTGCCATAGGGTTAATGAGAATAAAGGGATTAGAGAGATTTTTTTTTTAATTTTATAATCAGTGGTACTCTTTTAACCTGTTTATATATTACTTTACCGAGCCCTGGTGGCACAGTGGTTAGAGCTCTCAGCTGGTAACTGAAAAGTCAGCAGTTTGAACTCACCAGCTACTCATGAGAGAAAGGTGTGGCAGTCTGCTCCTGTAAAGATTAACAGCCTTAGACCTTCTGTTGGCCCAGGACAAGAACCATTCCTGAAGCCAACTCTTCAGACATGGATTGGACTGGACAATGGGTTGGAGAGGGATGCTGGTGAGGAGTGAACTTCTTGGATCAGGTGGACACGTGAGACTATGTTGGCATCTCCTGCCTGGAGGGGAGATGAGAGGGTGGAGGGGGTTAGAAGCTGGCGAAATGGACACGAAAAGAGAGAGTGGAGAGAGAGAGCAGGCTGTCTCATTAGGGGGAGAGTAATTGGGAGTGTGTAGCAAGGTGTATATGAGTTTTTGTGTGAGAGACTGACTTGATTTGTAAACTTTCACTTAAAGCACAATAAAAATTACATATAAAAAAAAACCTATGAGGCTGTTGGAAACCTTGGAAACCCTATGAGGCAGTTCTACTCTGTCGTATAGGGTCGGTATGAGTGGGAATTGACTTGAAGGCAATGGATTTGGGTTTTTGGGGGGGTTGACGTATTACTTTTACAATTAAATTATAGTTCAGTGCTTCCCATACTTTGGGATTTTATGCAGCAATAATATTTCTTAAGAAATTTGGGACCTGATATAAGTTTGACTTTTTTTTTTTTAATCTTGCCAGCAAGCTCATTAAAAATACAACTATTGTCTACCATTACCATTTCATAAGTGAAAGGGTATGATCTCTAACAGGCAATCTTCTAAATTGTATACATTTAACTCTGTGAAAAAGTCATTACATTGTCCGTATTTTTCTCATTTTTGCTTTGAGTTTTTGACAATTTTTTAATAGACTGGTGTTCGGGGGTTGGGTTTCTTCCTTTATTTTATACCTGGCCCAGGTACCAAAAAAAAAAAACCAAACCTGTTGTCACTGAGTCGATTCCGACTCATAGCGACCCTATAGGACAGAGCAGAACTGCCCCATAGAGTTTCCAAGGAGCGCCTGGTCACTTAGAACTGCCAACCTTTTGGTTAGGGTGAGTGATTTGCCCAACGATACCCAGCTAGTGGTAAGGAGGGGAGGGGTTCAGCTTTATGGACTACTGGCTCCCAGTGGGGTGCATTGGGTTGAATAAATGAATAAATGCTTGAATAGAGCTGGATGCTTTTAATTCTTAGTCGGTCTTAAGCCTTTTAGAACAAATTGACCTAATCCATGTATTTAGAATATAGGCAGCAATGAATAAAGAAATGAAAATAAATTACAGTGTATTTTGGAGGCAGTATTTTAATTGGCTCTAATTCATCTTTGAAATTGATCACATAGTTAAATAAACAGGGAAGGAAATGACAGTAGGTCTTTTCATTTCAGCTGATGGGATGGTAACAGCTATTTTTCAAGGCTGCCTTAGCAATATTAACTGTGGAAAAGGAAATTACATATCTTTTTAGATCTCATAAGGCACATTACCAAACCAAACCTGTTGCTGTCAAGTTGATTCTGACTCATAGAGACCCCATGTGTGTCAGAGAAGAGCTGTGCTCCATAGGGTTTTCAATGGTTGTAATCTTATGGAAAGTCCCTGGGTGGCACAAATGCTTTGTGCTTGACTACTACCTAAAGTTCTGCAGTTTGAACCCACCCACCAACTCTGAGGAAGAAAGGCCTGGTGACCTTCTTCCATAAAGATTACAGCGAAGAAAACCTTATGCAACAGTTAGTTCTACTCTATAACACATGGGATTGCTGTGAGTCGGAATTGGCTCAATGACTATGGGTGTTTGGTTAATCTTAGGAAATAGATCACCAGGTAAGGCATATTAAAAAAAGCATATTAGGGCATAATAAATTATAACTGCTTTTAAATAAATGTTTTAGTTTTATTGAAATATCAGATATATAAACACTTGTCAAAAAGCCCAAGAACTAAATTTATAAGGCATATACAAACATGAGTATATAATTTTTTACTGGCCCATTTCTGTTGTACCCTGTATTGTATATCATACATATACAATAGATTGAAATAAAGTTCTGTGTTGACAAAGAAATTTATTTCCAAAGAGTAGTCTTGCTTAACACAAGTCTGTGAAAAATAGTCATTTCACATTAAAAAACCCATCATCATCATTTTTATGTAAAAGCTAAACCAAACCCGTTGCCGTCGAGTCGATTCGGACTCATAGCGACCCCACAGGACAGAGTAGAACTGCCCCGTAGGGTTTCCAAGGAGCACGTGGTGGATTTGAACTGCTGGCTCTTTGGTTAGCAGTTGTAGCTCTTACCCACTACGCCACCAGGGGCCCCTCATTCTTATATACCAAAAAAAAAAAAAAAAACCAAACCCACTGCCCTCGAGTCGATTCTGACTCATAGCGACGCTACACATTTTTTTTTTTTTACATAGTACTTTATAATTCACAAAATACAGAAAAAAAAAAAACTTTACAAATTTACTTCTGTGTACATTACCAACTTTGACTCTGTTCGTAACAGCCACTTGAGGGAGACAGAGCAGTTTATTGTTTTCTTCATTTTGTATGTGAGAGAGTGAGGTACAGAGAGGTTAAGCGACTTCCCAAGGCCACACAGAAAATGAAAGAACTTAGCGCCAGGAACCATTATTGATTCCAGATCAATGAAGACATTTTCCTGGATCACATGATGCCTTCAGGGGAACATAGACATAACATAGACATGTAAACGCAGCTGGAACATAGTGGTTCCCACCTGTGCTGCTCAGAACCCGAGTTTCATACTAGGAAGACCTGGGTTCAAATTCTGGTTCTGCTACTTAGAGCTGTATAACTTTAAACAAGGCACTTACCTTCTCTGAGCCTGGGCTTCTTTATTTACAAAATAACTCCTAACAATACAATTGTGAGTATTAAATAAGAAAATGCTATAATGTATGTGAAAATGATATAAAGGTATTTAGCTACATGTTTTCTTCTTTAGGTATCATTTGTAGTTTAAAATAACTAAGTTATTTGCCTAAATCACACTGTTTGAATGTACTGCCAAGAAAGATGTGAGACCTAATTATCAACTCGACTCTACAGTGCAATGTGCTTGAGGCACATAGTAGCTGCTTAGGAACTTTTTTGGAATGAGTCATCATTTCAGCCAAGCCCTTCCCACACTGAACATTGCCAGGGCAGCTCTCTAGTGTCTTTTAAGGACAACATTAAGGACGCCAACACGTATTTCAAGAAAGATAATATATTAGAAAGCACTTTGCAGAACTGTAAAGCTATGTACAAACTAAGGAATAATGATTAGTATTAGCAGGCTAATAACAATAATCTTAGTTTCTGGCTGAATTGGCCTTCAGTTGGAAATCTGTGGTCATTTATTGCCTATATTATTACCAAGCGCTTCAAGCCCTTAAGGCAGTGATTCTCACCCTGGGGTGCACTTTAGAATCACTTGGGAAAAATTAACAATACTGATGCCCAGGCCACACTCCAGATCAATGAAATCAGAATCTCTGGGGGTTGGGCCCACGCATCCGAATTTTTTAAACTTTCAAAAGTCAAAAAACCAAACCTGTTGCCATCTTAAGTCGATTGCAACTCATGACAACCCCATGTGGGCAGAATAAAATTGCTTCATAGGGTTTTCTTGGCTGTAATCTTTATGGTAGCAGATTGTCAGCCCTTCTTCTATGGCACCAGTGGCTGAGTTAAAACCACCAACCCTTAGGTTAGCAGTCGAGCACAGCCATTTGCACCACCCAGAGGCCTATTTAAATTTTCCAGATAATGCCAACCTGCAGCCAAGGATGAGAATCTCTGCCTTAAAGGATTTTAATGAGAGGATTTTTCAAAATAAGTCAAGAGAAGCAATTTAATACCTTTTAAAACTACAGCACTAGTTGCCATTGAGTCGATTCTAACACATGATGATCCCATGTGCTTCAGAGTAGAATTGTAATCCAGAGGGCTTTCAATGGCTGATTTTTTGGAAACAGATGACCAGGCCTTTCTTCTGACATGTTTATGGGTGGACTCAAACCACCAACCTATTGATTAGTAGCCAAGCACGTTAATCATTTGCACCACCCAGGCACTCCTTTAAGAGTACAAGTGTTTAGTAAAGGAAGCCAAAAAGAGAAAACAGCCAAGTTGTTTGGGGCATGCTGACACCATGCTCATTCTGACTTCCTATTAGAAGGAAAGGAGCCCTGGTGGCGCAATGGTTAAGTGTTTGACTGCTAACCGGAAGGTCAGTGGTTCAAACTCACCAGCCACTCCTCCAGAGAAAGATGTGGCAGTCTGCTTCTGTAAAGATTACAGCCTTGGAAAACCAATGGGGCAGTTCTGCTGATTGAGTCGGAATTGACTTGATGGCAATGGGTTTATTAGAGAGGAATTGCTCAAAAGTCAAGTTTCTCTCCCTCTGAAAGAGAGGCTACCAACTGTCTCTAGAAATAAAAGGTATTCACTTGGCTCAAATGGTCACATTTTCCATAGGCCATCCATGACCACCATGTTTAAAATTGCAATCCCAGAGGAAATGTAATGTGTGGCTAACTGCCTCCATGAACAGCTCCCTCCTTTGCGTGAGACCGTAAGAACTAGATGGTATCCAGCTATCATTACTGGACAATTTGATCAAAGATTCTATAGAATAAGTGGGATTCATATCACGTATACACAGATGGTTCAACATTTGAAAAACAATCAGTGTAATCCATCACATAAATAAAACGAAACATAAGATACACATTATCTTATCAATTGATGCAGAAGAGGCATTTGACAAAGTCCAACATCGATTCATGATAAAAACTCTCAGCAAAATAGGAATAGAAGGGAAATTCCTCAAAATAATAAAGGGCACATATACAAAGCCAACAGCCAATATCATCCTAAATGGCGAAAGTCTGAAAGCATTCCCCTTGAGAATGGGAAACAGACAAGGATGACCTTTATCACGACTCTTATTCAGCATTGTGCTCAAGGTCCTAGCCAGAGCAATAAGACAAGAAAAGTAAATAAAGGACATCCAAGTTGGTAAGGAAGAAGCAAATTATCCCTCTATTTGCAGATGATATGATCTTGTGGAAACCCTGGTGCCATAGCAGTTAAGAGCTATGGCTGCTAACCAAAAGGTCAGCAGTTTGAATCTACCAGGTGCTCCTTGGAAACCCTATGGGGCAGATCTATTCTGTCCTATAGGGTCGCTATGAGTCAGAATCGACTTGATGGCAATGGGTTTGGTTTGGTTTTGGTTTTTTTTATGATCTTATATGTATACACAGAAAATCCCAAAGAATCCACAAGAAAACAGCTGAAACTAACAGATTTCAGCAGAGTATCAGGATACAAGATAAACATACAAAAATCCATTGGATTCCTCTACACCAACAAAGAGAATGTCGAAGAGGAAATCACCAAATCAATACCGTTTGCAATAGCCACCAAGAAGATAAAGTACTTAGGAATAAATCTAACCAGAGGCATAAAACACCTGTATAAAGAACACTACAAGGCACTACTGCAAGAAACCAAAAGAGACCTACATAAGTCGCTCATGGATAGGAAGACTCAACATTGTGAAAATGTCAGTTCCACCCGAAGCAATCTACAGATACAATGCAATCCTGATCCAAATTCCAATGACATTTTTTAACGAGATGGAGAAACAAATCATCAACTTCATATGGAAAGGGAAGAGGGCCCAGATAAGTAAAGGATTACTGAAGAAAAAGTACAAAGTGGGAGGCCTCACACTACCTGATTTTAGCACCCATTATACCACCATGATAGTCAAAACAGCCTGGTAATGGCACAACAACAGACACATAGACCAATGGAACAGAATTGAGAATTCGGATGTAAATTCATCCACCTACGAGCAGCTGATGTTTGACAAAGGCCCGAAGTCTGTTAAATGGGGAAAAGACAGTCTCTTTAACAAATGGTGCTAGCCTAACTGGATATCTGTCTGCAAAAAAATGAAATGAGACCCATTCCTCACACCATGCACAAAAACTAACTCAAAATGGATCAAAAACCTAAACATAAAATCTAAAATGATAAAGATCATGGAAGAAAAAATAGGGACAATGCTGGAAGCCCTAATACATGGTATACAGAATACAAAGCACAACTAAAAATGCACAAACACCAGAAGAGAAACTAGATAACTGTGCACTCTTAAAAATCAAACGCTCATACAAAAACTTCATCAATATAGAGAACCTGAGGTTGAGAAGGGAGAGTGTTGACATGTCGTGGGGTGGTTAACCACTGTCATAAAATAATATGTGTACTAACTGTTTAATGAGAAGGAAAAAAAAAAAACTTCACCCAAAGAGTAAAAAGACAACCTATAGACTGGGAAAAAATTTTTGGCTACAACATATCCGATCAGGGTCTAATCTTTAAAATCTACAAGATACTGCAAAACCTCAATGACAAAAAGACAAATAAGCCAATTATATTCACTAACTAGATAGTAGACAAGAATTATCTTAAGTAAAGGGAAGGACAACACACAATACAGGGAAATTAAACCAAAAGCTAAGAAGTTTCCTAAATACAACCAAACACTTCAAGGGACAGAGTAGCAGGGGTGGGGGTCTGGGGACCATGGTTTTGGGGGACATCTAGGTCAACTGGCAAAACAAAGTTGATTAAGAAAATGTTCTCCATCCCACTTTGATGAGTGGCATCTGGGGTCTTAAAAGCTAGCAAGCAGCCATCTAAGATGCATCAATTGGTCCCAACCCACCTGGAGCAAAGGAGTATGAAGAACACCAAAGACATAAGGAAAATATGATCCCAAGAGACAGAAAGGGCCACATAAACCAGAGACCAGCTTAAGACCAGAAGAACTAGATGGTGCTTGGCTACCACCAATAACCGACGTTAACAGGGAACACATCACAGAGTCCCTGATGGAGCAGGAGAAAAATGGGGTGCAGAACTCAAATTCTAGTAAGAAGACCAGACTTAATGGTCTGACTAAGACTGGAGGGATCCCAGAAGACATGGCCCCAGACTGCTTGTTAGCTGAGAACTAAAACCATTCCCGAAGCCAATTCTTCAGACAAAGATTAGACTGGACTACAAAACATAAAATGATACTGGTGAAGAGTGTGCTTTTGGCTCAAGTAGATACATGAGACTAAATGGGCAGCTCCTGTCCAGACGCAAGATGAAAAGGCAGAAGGGGACAGGAGCTGGTTGAATGGACATGGTAAATACAGGGTGGAGAGGTGGAGTGTGCTATCACATTGTAGGGAGAGCAACTAGGGTCATATAACAATGTGTGTATAAGTTTCTATATGAGAAAGTGACTTGAATTGTAAACTTTCACTTCATGCACCATTAAAAGAAAAATTCTAGGGCAAAATTTGAGAGAAAAAAAAAAGGACAAATAACCCAATTACAAAATGAGCAAAGGGTATGACAGACACTTCACCAAAGAAGACATTCAGGTGGCTAACAGATACATGACGAAATGCTCACGATCATTAGCCATTAGAGAAATGCAAATCAAAACTACAATGAGATTCCATCTCACCCCAATCAGGCCGGCATTAATCCAAAAAACACAAAATAAACGTTGGAGAGATTGTGGAGAGATCAGAACACTTATATACTGCTGGTGGGACTGTAAAATGGTATAACCACTTTGGAAATCAATTTTGGAGCTTCCTTGAGAAACTAGAAATAGAAGTACCACAAGATCCAGCAATCCCACTCCTTGGAATATATCCTGGAATAAGAGCTGTCACACAAATAGATATACGCATACTCATGTTCATTTGCAGCACTGTGCACAATAGCAAAAAGATGGAAACAACCTAGGTGCTCATCAACAGACAAATGGATAAACAAATTATGGTATATACACACAATGGAATACTATGCAATGATAAAGAACAATGAGGAATCCACAAAACATCTTACAACATGGATGAATCTGGAAGGCATTATGCTCAAGAAAATGTTTAAACACAGAAGAAAATATTCTTTGATGGTTATGAGGGTGGGGAGGGAGGGAGAGGGGAATTCACTAACTAGATAAAAAAAAAATTTTTTTTTTTTTTTGATAGTAGACACGAATTATCTTAGGCAAAGGGAAGCAGAACAACTGGACTGAACCAAAAGATAAGTTTCCTGAACACAACCAAACACTTTGAGGGACAGAGTAGCAGGGGCAGGGATCTGGGGACCATGGTTTTGGGGGACATCTAGGCCAACTGGCATAACAAAGCTTAAGAAAATGTTCTGCATCCCACTTTGGTGAGTGGCATCTGGGGTCTTAAAAGCTTGTGAACTGCCATCTAAGATGCATCAATTGGTCCCAACCCACCTAGAGCAAAGGAGAATGAAGAACGCTAAAGACACGAGGAAAATATTAGCCCAAGAGACAAAAGGGCCACATATACCAGAGACACCATCGGCCTGGTGCCCGGCTACCACCAATGACCACCCTGACAGGGAACACAACAGACAGTCCCTCATGGAGCAGAAGGAAAGTGTGGTGCAGAACTCAAATTCTAGTAAAAAGACCAGACCTAATGGTCTGACTGAAACCAGAGGAACCCCAGAAGACATGGCCCCAGGACTTTCTGTTAACCCAGAACTGAAACCATTCCAGAAGCCAAGTCTTCAGACAAAGATTAGACTGGACTATAAAACATAAAGTAATACTCGTGAAGAGTGTGCTCCTTAGTTCAAGTAGATAAAAAAAAAATTAGATACACGAGACTAAATGGGAAGCTCCTGTTAGGCTGGATGAGAAGGCAGAAAGGGACAGGAACTGCTTAGATGGACACGGGAAACCTGGGGTGGAAAGCGGTGTGCTGTCATATTATAGGGATTGCAACTAGGGTCACATAACAATATGTGTATAAATTTTTGCATGAGAAATTAACTTGAGCTGTAAACTTTCACCTAAAAAAAAAAAAACCAAAACAGTGCCGTCGAGTCGATTCCAATTCACAGCGACCCTATAGATGAAAGCAGAACTGCCCCACAGAGTTTCTAAGGAGCGCCTGGCGGATTCAAACTGCCGACCCTTTGGTTAACAGCCACAGCACTTAACTACTATGCCACCAGGGTTTCCAGTCAAAAGGGGGGAAATGTAGAATGGAATTTCAAATTTTCATGAACTCCAGGCTTTCTGGAACCATGGAGACCGGATGAACCCCTGAACTACTGCCCTGAAAACCAAACAACACTTTAGCTTAACTAGTAAAGAATGTTTCCCTTGAGCATTATGCTCTTTTAAGAGCTATCTGTATGGGATCAAACTGGCAAGAGCAACTAGAAAGACTGGATGGGAACCTCGGAGGACAGTGAGTTTATCTTAATGGGGGAGAAACAACTCAGAAAAGGAGGATGAGAATGGTTGCACAACTCAAAGCATGTAATCAGTGTCATCGAATTGTACATGTAGAAATGGTTGAATTGGTGTTTTACTGTGTATCTTCTCAAAAACAACAATATAGTAAATAAACCAACTTGCAATCCCAGGCATCCTCTGGAAATCTCCATTCCTCTTTTCTCCTTAATCTGTCTTTGTAGCATTTAATATCAACCAACATACTATTTCTTCTACTTACTTATTTTATTGTCTGCCTTCCCTCAAAATTGTAAAAGTGCCATGGAGGCAGACTGTCGTTTTGGTCACAGATGTGTCCTTAGTGCCTAAATTGCGCCTAGGAGACAGCCAGCATATAATTAACTGCAGTAATGCTGACGGGATCGTATTTTCTCAATTCATGTATGGCTTGCAACTTAGGTTTTTGCAGAGCTATTAACTGAAAAATGAAGATGGAAGAACAGCAGCTAGTGGCTAGAAGCTGCTGTTTGGATAACTTAGCATGCGAAAGATGTCTTCCCTTGGAGCAGAAAAGTGCTCTAAGACATGTTGTTAAAAGGCAGGTTGTGCAACACGTAACATGTATAGCAAACCACTGATTTACCACAGAGATATGCACAATGACCTACATATGGCTGTAACGTACATGTGCAAACGCATAGACAAGAGTCTAGAAAGATATGGCTAACTCTGGGAGGCAGCTGAGCTGGGGAGGAACAGCCAAGGAGAACTCCAGCACTAATTGTAATGCTGGGGTGTTCACCACAGCAATGTTTTCGCATTTGATTTTTCCAAAGTTCTTTTTCTCGTAGATATCAAACATCGTGATACAAATAAAGTATTAGGAGTAAACCAGTTGCCATCGAATCAAATCCAACTCATGGTGACCCCATGTGTGTTAGAATAGAACTGTACTCACAGGGTTTTCGATGGCTGATTTTTCAGAATTAGATCACCAGACCTATCTTCTGAGGCACCTCTGAATGGACTCGAACCTCCAAACTTTCATTTAGCAGCTGAGTGCATTAACTATTTGTCCCTCTCAGGAACTCCAAATAAAGTACTGGGAAGTATTTGAGTCAGAATCAACTTGACGGCACACAACAACATAGACAATTTGCAAAGAAAATACACTAAAAAAAATCAGAAGCACACATACCTATGAGGAGCTAAGGGAGTTCCATATATAAATTGTGTGGCTGGCAGGTAATGGGTTTTCTGATCACTTAATAAGCGTGCACGTGTGTGTAACTTGCATGATTCTGATCCGAAAAATTGACCCACAAATTATCTTGTTTTAAATGGCAGCAAGTATTTATCAGCAGTGGGTAAGAAGGGATGAGTGGGTGCTTGCCAACACACTGCAGGAGGAAGACAGCTTATCTTCTATTTTCCACTCTTTCTAGTCAAGAGCACACTAGGATGGGAATTAAAGATAACATAACTTGGAGAGTATATTAATTTCTTTACATTTTGCCTTGTTTGAAAAATTACTGGTAGCAGCTTTGAGAGTTATATGCAACACAATCACTTTCAAAAATTAACAAGGCAATTGGCACAAATTGAAAATGAGAATAAGACAGTAAGAGGAAGCCAGGGGTAAGGATGGTATTGAACTGGGTGTCATCAAGTCCTGCACAGTTGTTAGAGGTAGGCTCGAAGCAAACAGGGGAATATAATTAGTTATAAAATTTACCATGATTTTGTGTAAAAATAATTTGTTCTAGGAAGAGCCTTTTGTGTCCGACAATAAGACATGCAAGGCATTTTTTCCATGAGCTTTCGTCGTGTGATTTAGACTCAACAAGACCCCCACAGTAAATTTAGTAATGGGTTTCACTTTTATCACCTCCTTCAATGTAGGCCTAACCTTCAAATTCAATTCAGTCAAAATAATTCTACCAGTAGGCAGAACAAAGATGACTTGGAGTTCTTCATAAAATTGTTTAGACAGGATATTCTTCAAGAAATCTACCACAAATATTGTTTCGGTTGTGACATAGGTATCTGCTGGGGTCTCTGGTCCCCATTAACCCAGATAAGGTTGACGAGTACCCTGCCAGGAAGTTCAAAGCCTCCCCAGGAGCTCCATGAATGTCTAGACAGAGATATAGACAGGCAGCTGCCGTTGAGTCAACTTCTGCTCATGGCAACTTTACGTACAGCAGACTGAAATGTTGGCTCCTGCATCACCCTCACAACCACTAGCGTGTTCGAGTCCATTGTTGCTGCTGTTGTGCCAGTCCATCTCGCCGAAGGTCTCTCTCTCACCTTCTCTGGCCCTCCGCTTTAGCAATTGATCCCTTCTGATGATGTGTCCAAAGAAAGTGAGTGGGACAAAGTTCTGCTGTGATCCATAGGGTTTTCTTTTTCCTAAATTTTATTTAGTTTGTTGTTGTTGTTGAGAATATACACAGCAAAATATACACCAACTCAACAGTTTCTACAAGTCCTATTTAGTGACGCTGATGACATTCTGCAAGTTGTGCAACCGTTCTTGCCCTCCTTTTTGGAGTTATTCCTCCCTCGTTAACATAAACTCACTGCCTCCTAAGGTTCCTATCTAATCTTCCCAGTTGCTGTTGTCAGTTTGATCCCATACAGACAGTTCTTATAAAAGCATACGTTCAAGGTAGACTTTTTTTTTTACTAGTGCCATGGATTGAATTGTGTCCCCCCAAAATACACCAACTTGGCTCGGTCATGATTTCCAGTATTGTATGATTGTCTACCATTTTGTTATCTGATGTGATTTCCCTATGTTTGGTAAATCCTAATGCTATGATGTAATGAGACGGATTATGATTATGAAATCAGGATAGTGATTACTTTGAGGGAAGGAAGGGGTTGAGATGAGATGGGATTAGTTCAGGGCTGCAAAATGATGATGTTCTAATTCTATCCATTCTCTTTTAAAGACATTAATTTTATAAAAGGACACTTTCTCTCATCCATTATTTGGTTATAGAGTGGTACAGTTCATATACGAAGGCAGGATAGATAAATGCTTGCCTCTTTCTCTTTATTTTTTGATTTTCAAGATAATGAATTGGTTTCCTATAATCACTTGTAGGTGATCAACGAGGCTTTTAAAAAACACATGAATTTAAATATATTTTATGAGTTTCAATCAGTTGCAATTATTTTTATTACTGAAGCTCAGGTTATCCCACCTTTGGCCAGTGGGAGCCTCTTCAGGTTGGCTCCAGAGTCCTTTTGATGTGATCCTAATAGTCCTGGATAAATTCCTCAACTTCTTTTCTTCCTTTTTCTTTTGGCTGTTGTTGAGAATATACATAACAAAACACAAAACATACACTAATTCAACAGTTTCTACAGGTAGAATTCAGTGACATTGGTTACACTCTGTTTCCTTGCTTTGATCTTCTTCTTCACTGACTCATATTATCTATATGTTAGATCTTCTTTGCCTATCTTCAGTTTGTCATTTCCTCTCAAGTGTTTGGGTTTTTCTTGCATATTTTATTTTTATTATTAAAATGTTTTCTCCTTTTTTACTTTCTATTTCTCTTAAGGCATTATCTACTGTTTTATTCGTTCTCGGGTTTCTTCTAGTTTAATCTTCATTTCTGAAATGACTCTTGGTTTTTTGTTCTTGCCTGAGTTCTGTCACCTCATTTCTTAGTTTTTCTGATTCCAGTTTATGTTGTTCTTTTATGTCTTGTACCATTTTCTCATGTCTTATTCTGAAATAGAATGTTATAATTCTGCTATGTTCAATGGGCATATTTTTATTACCTGTAGGGATGTTATTCTTCTCATTCAATTTTCTATCTTATAATATCTTTGTATTGGATTTGATCTCATTACTTTGCTATTGTTTGTTTTTGTGTAAGAGTTAGTTTTTCTGCCCTTTTAGAAGGAGGTATGTTCCAGGGTAGCTTTTCTAATGTCACAGTGCTTTCTCTCTCTCTGTTTTTTTTTTTAAATTTATTGAGTCTTTGGTGAATGTTTACACAGTTAAGTTAGGTTCAAATTGTTCATTGACATTAGTTACATTTATCACAATTTTTCAACATTTTCTTTAATTGTATCTATATCCATCCATATGTGCCCACTCATTTTTTACTTTGGTTGTGCTGTGCTCATAACATCCATGTTCGGTGCCACTTTTCCCATTACCAAAAATAACAAGTTTCTATTGTCTAAAGCATACTTCCCTCCCCCTTCTCCCTGGTAACCACCAATGAACATTGGTCTCTCTATATTTATCTGTTCTTGTCTTCTGATAAAAGAGGGATCATACAATATTTGTCCTTATATACTTGGCTTGTTTCATTCATTATTATGCCTTCCAGGTCCATCCACGTTATAATATGTTTCGTGGACTCATCATTATTCTTTATGGTTGTGTAATATTCTATTTTATGTATGTACTGAAGTTTTCTTATCCATTTACCTGCTGATAAGTACTTTGGTTGTTTCCGGTTTTTTGCTATTGTGAACAAAGCTTCAGTGAACATAGGAGTGCATATATCTGTTCATGTCAGTACTTTTAGGTCTCTGGGGTATATCACTAGGAGTGGGATTGCTGGATTGCAGGGTAGTTCTATATCTAGCTTTTTTGAGGACATGCCCTACTATTTTCCACAGTGGTTGTACTATTTTACAGTCCCAACAGCAATAGATCAGGGTTCCAATCTCCCCACATCTTCATCAACATTTGTTGTTACTAATTTTTTAAATCAGTGCCATTTTAGTTGGAGCAAGATAGTACCTCATTGTAGTTTTGATTTGCATCTCTTTAATGGCTAATGACTGTGTGAGCATCTTTTCATGTACTTGTTGGACACTTGTATGTCTTCTTTGGTGAAGAATTTGTTCACGTCCTTAGCCCATTTTATAATTGGGTTGTTCATCTTGTGTTGTTGAGTTATTGAAATTTTCTGTAATTTTGGAGATTAGACCCTTATCTGATATATCATTTCTGAAGGTATTTTTCCCAGTCTGTAGGTTCTCATTTTATGCTCTTGATAATGATTTTTGATGAGCATATGTTTTTAATCTTTATAAGGTTCCATTTATCTATTTTGTCTTCTGTTTGTGCATCTGCTGTTACCTTTGTTATGGCACTGTTTTGTTTTGTTTTTTAGAAGATTAGGTCCCATAATTTTCTCCCTATGTTTTCTTCTAGGAATTTTATGGTTTTAGGTTTAACATTTAGGTTGTTGATCCATTTTGAGTCAGTTTTTGGGTATGGTGTGAGGTATGGGCCCTGTGTCATTTTTCTGGGGGTGGATATCCAGTTTTGCTAGCACCATTTATTGAAGAGACTGTTTCTGCCCCACTGAATGGACTTTGACCCCTTGTTGAAAATCAGTTGTCCATAGATGTTTGCATTTAGTTCTGGGTTCCCAATTCTACTCCACTGGTCTATGTATCTATCATTGAACCAATACCAAGCTGTTTTGATTACAGTGGCTGTATAGCATGTTTTGATATCAGAGAGTGTGAGATCTCCTGCTTTGTTCTTTTTCTTCAATAATACTTTGGCTATTTGGGATTTCTTTTTGTTCCATATGAAGCTGGTCGTTAGTTTTTCCATATTAGTAAAGAATGTTGTTGGATTAGTATCAGGATTGCAGTGTGTCTGTAGATCACTTTAGGTAGTATTGACATTTTCACTAAACAAGTCTTTCAATCCATGAGCACAAGATGTCTTTCCATTTTTGTAGGTCTCTTTTAGTTTCCTGTAGTAGAGTTTTATACTTTTTATTGTATAAGTCTTTTATGTCCCTAGTCAGGTTAATTCCTAGGCATTTTATCAGTTTGGGGGCTATTGGAAATGGTATTGCTTTTTTGATTTCTTTTTTGGAGAAATCTTTGTTAGTGTATAGGAACCCAACAGATTTTTGTGTGTTAATCTTGTACCCTGCAGCATTGCTAAATTCTAGGGTTTTCTATGTACAGGATCATGTCATCTACAAATAAAGACAGTTTTATTTCTTCATTTCCAATCTGGGTACCTTTTATTTCTCTCTCTTGTCTTATTACTCTGGCTAGGACCTCCAGTACAGTGTTGACTAAGACTGGTGATAATGCATATCCTTATCTCACTCCTTCTCCAAGGGAAGGCTCTCAGCCTTTCTCTGTTAAGTATAATTTTGACTGTTGGTTTTCATATACGCTCTTAATTAAGTTGAGAAATTTCTCTTTTATTTCTGTTTTGCTGAGAGTTATTATCAGGGAAGGGTGCTGGATTTTAATGAATGCCTTTTGTGCATCAGTTGATATGATCATATGGTTCTTTTCCTTTGTTTTATTTATGTGACGGATTACCCTGATTGATTTTCTAATGTTGAACCACCGTTATCCCCAGTATGCATCCAATTTGATCGTGGTGTGTGATTTTTTGATATGTTGCTGAAGTCTGTTGGATAGAATTTTGTTGAAAAATTTTGCATCTATGTTCATAAGGGATAAAACCAAACCCATTGCTGTAGCGTCAATTCTGACTCATAGCCACCCTATAGGAGAGAGTAGTATTGCCGCATAGGGTTTTTAAGGAGCAGCTGGTTGACTCAAACTGCCAGCCTTTTCATTAGCAGCCAATCTCTTGACCGCTGTGCCACCAGGGCTCAATTTGGTCTGTAATTTTCTTTTTTTTGTGACATCTTTGTCTGGTTTAGGTATCAGGGTTATGCTGGGTTCATTGAAAGAGTTCAGTAGTGTTCCTTCCTCTTCTATGTTTTTGAGGAGATTGAGTAGGGTTGGTATCAGTTCTACTCTCAATGTTTGGTAGAATTCTCCAGTGCAGCCATCTGGTCCTGGGCTTTTTTTGTTGTTGTTACTGTTTGAATAACTACCTGTTGATCCATACACAAGTTTTTTTTTTTTTTTACTTTTCAAAAATTGTGCTTTAGATGAAGGTTTACAAAGCCAAATTAGTTTCTCGTTAAACAATTAATACACATATTGTTTTGTGACATTGGTTGCAACCCTGTGACATGTCAACACTACCCTTCTCGACCTTGGGTTCCCCATTTCCATTCGTCCCGCTTTCCTAGGAGTTGTCTTTGAATAGCCTCACTCCTGCCTCCATATTCAAGCCTTCAGCAAGCTGTGTCAATTACGCCTCCCACAGGTATCTCAAATCCATCCTCTTCTTTCTACCTCTCCACCACCCTGATTAAAAGCCCCGTTTCTTGCCTGGACCACTGTAATAACCAACTTCTAGTTTCTACATTTGCTCCTTTATAACCTGTTATTGATGTAGAGGTCAGAAGTTTGGTTAGTAAATCAGGTTGTGATAAAGGTCATTACCCTACTCAAATCTTTCTAAGGAGCTTTCTATTGAATTTAGAATAAAATTTAAACTTAAAAAAAAAAATCCTTTTAAGTGGTTTCACTTTACACTTAGAACAAAATCCAGTTTCCTTATGTGGTCCACGAGGTCCCTCATGATCTGATGCCTGTCAACCTCCATGACCTCAATTCTTTCTTTGTCAACGATTTACTTCTCCTCTCCAGAAACTTTTTCTTTTATCTTCAATATTCCTGAATTTACTATGATATGTATGTTGTTGTAGCTGCTGTCAAGTTAGCACCTGACTCATGGCACTGCCCAGCCCTGCACCATTCCAATGATTGGTTGAGGATTGGACCATTGTTATCCATAAGGTTTTCATTGGCTGATTTTTGGCAGTAGATCACCAGGCCTTTCTTCCTAGTCTTTCTTAGTCTGGAAGCTCTGCTGAACTTGTTCAACATAATAGCAACATGCAAGCTTCCACTAACAGACGGGTCGTAGCTGCACTGAAACTGAACACAGGTTTCCCACATGGAAGGCAATAAATTTACTTCTGAACCACCGCTGCTAGACAGGTATGAGATTTTCCTTATCTCCCCTTCCTCAGCCACTCCTCTCTCAGCCTCATTTTCTTCCTTTCTGTTTTCTGAACACATCAAGTTCTTAGGTATTACCCACAGGCCTTTGCACCTGCAGGGACCTCTCTCTGCAGTCCTCTTCCCAGGCTCTTTCTCTTCCTTCAGCTCTCAGTTCAAATGCTCCTATTCAGAGAGGCCCGCCCTGACCACCCCCTCTGAGGTGGCTGCTCCCCGACCCCTGTTAGTGTGGCATGATCTATTTTCTGTGTGTTTATTTCTTCTCAGCCTCCAGAAGGTGAACTCCAGGAGGGCAGAGGTGCTGACCACCTGGTTCTACATTGCATTTCCAGAGCCTGGTAAGGTGTTTGATCAGGAAATCTTTTTCCTAACACTGAATGAAGCAGAAAGCCAGCAACTGAAGGTGCTGTCTGCCTCTCAGGAGCTATGGGAACACTCCTCTTTTTATTTTCCTTCTATGCATCTACTTCACTTTCCATCCTGTTTATTGGCTTACACTAAGATTTTGGGTGTTATGGTACCAGTTGGTTCCATCTCTATAAGACTGAGTTCAGCCCAGGTGGAAGCAGTCAACCATCTTAATCTCTCATGTCCCAGGAGAGGGAAACCACCTTATTGGGGTCAAGTGTCTTGTCCCTGCCCTGGGTGGCAATAGCTGGTAGCGGACCTAAGGTGGGGAGTCAGGAGAAGAAGGCTCTTTTCAAACAGGCCCATCCCCCTATTCCTAAGGAGGTGGCAGTCACCCACAGGCAGATCCTCTAGTGTCCTGACCTGCAAAGCTGAGAACCAGCTCCCAAACCGTGAGAGCCGGTCAATGAGGCCCTTATCTGAGCAGCCAGCTGCCTCTGCCCAAGCCATCTCAGTATCTCACTCCCTAATTTCAAAAGGACGAGCTCTAACCCTTCCCAGGAGGTTGATGTTAAGAC
Organism: Loxodonta africana; assembly: GCF_030014295.1. Taxonomy (NCBI): domain Eukaryota; kingdom Metazoa; phylum Chordata; class Mammalia; order Proboscidea; family Elephantidae; genus Loxodonta; species Loxodonta africana. The sequence goes on from NC_087358.1 coordinate 64,896,369, forward strand.
TGCCGTGCCTGGGTTGTAAGGATGGAGCCCTTTCTCTGCTGCAACCTGCGGGGTGCTCACAGTGCCTATGTGCAGGGATCCCTAGCTGAGGCTCCTCTCCTCTTGTGGGAGGTGCCCTAACAGGCTCATTTGGTGGGCGGTGGCGGAGTGCAGGGCAAGGGTGGCGGAGTAGGGTGGAGAAGGTTCTTTGTCAGTGGTCTCTTTCTCTCTGAAAACTTTAAGGAATTTCTCTTTGATATTCTTAAATTCACTATTATATGCCTAGGTGTGAGTTCTTCCTTACCTATCCCTCTGTGAGCCCTCTCAGTCTGAGGGCTTTCATCTCTCTTTAATTCTGAGATTCATCATCATGAGATCTCGGCTGCTAACCAAAAGGTCAGCAGTTCAAATCCACCAGACACTCCTTGGAAACCCTACGGGGCAGCTCTACTCTGTCCTACAGGGTCGCTATGAGTCAGAATCAACTCCACAGCAATGGTTTTTTTTTTTTTTTTTTTAATTTCTTCACACATCTCCTCCTCTCCATATTCATTGATTTTTTCTAAGTTAACACTGTCCTTCATAATTTCTGTCCTCTAGAATTCTTAACTTTTACATTTTCAATGTCTTTATCCTTTCCTTTCTCCTTCCATGAGAATTTCTCAAGTTGACCTTACATTTTTGCGAATTCTTTTCTTGACTGTATCAATTTTACCATTTATTCCCTTTATTCTATTCTTTATTTATGTTTTCACTTGAACCTATGAGTTTCTCGTTTTTGTGGCAGAGCAGGTGGTGGGAGCTGTGGGCATGGAGGGGGCATGCTTGAGGAGATAAGGGAAGGCGGATACACCCTAGGGTGGAAAGCCCCAGACATCAAAAACTCCTCACCCCAGAAACAAGTTCAGGGCTTTACTGCAATCCTCTTGGGTAGAGTGCTGAAGGCTTTAGGACAGGCAATTCCCAGACTATAACCCTCCAGCCTTGAGGCCTTGAGGGGGTGGGGATGGAGAAGTGGAAGTGAACTCCTGAGTCTGGTCACTCCCGCTGGTTTTCTCAGCTCCTAATCCCCTCAGGGCTCTTGAACCCATTTGAACCTGAGGACCTCTGCTGGACAGGACTCCTCTCCCATTTGATCTTTTCCTGGCCACCCTCTCCGCTCTGGCTACACGCTGTTCCAAACAGCCTCCCACCTCCCTGGAGGCTTCTCAGTTTTTACCCGATCTTGATCTGCTCCATCTGGAGGCACTTGGTGAGGCTGGGGATGGAGCCAGGAGTCCTGAGCTAACCCAGCATGCAGGTAGGAGTGGGAACAGAATCTCCCACTGGAGGAGACAAATCCACAGTTGATATTTGTTATCCTAATTATTTTTAGTTTGTTTGCTAAATGCTTGAGACTCAAAATGTGGCCCAATCTCAGCATCGCCTGGGAGCTTGTTAGAAATACAGAAATACAGAATCTCTGGCCCCACCCCAGACCTACTGAATAAGAAGCTGCATTTTAACAAGATATCCAAGTGATTCATATGCCCATTAAAGGTTGAGAAGCACGATTCTACATAATATACACTCTTATAATAAGGAAAATTATATATATATATATATTTTAGTGGTAGAATTTCCCCCATGAGTCTCTCTTTTCTTTCTTTTTTTACATTTTATTCTAGTTTGGGTGAAAGTTTACAGAGCAAATTAGTTTCCCATTCAACAATTTATACACATTTTGTTCTGTGACATTAGTTTCCATCCTGTCAACGTGACAGCACTCTACCCCCTTTCTCCCTGGGTTCCCCGTTTCCATTCACCCATCTTTCCTGCCCTCTGAGCTTTGTTTTTGGGCAAATGCTGCGCTTTTGGTCTAGTATGGTTATTGTTCTGAGGAGCAGGTTCCTCACAGGTGTTACTGTTCACTTTGTAGAACTGTTTATTATTTGGCTGAAAGGTGATCTCCAGGAGTGGGCTCTGTTCCAGCTTTGAAGGATGTCTAAGGGCCATAGTCTCGGGGGTCCCACCAGTCTATTGTTTTTCTCCCACTCTGTCCCGGAGTTTCTATGATGATCCCGATTAGAGCTGTAGGTAATGATAACCGAGCACCATTTGTTCTTCTGGTCTCTGGCTTGTGAAGGTTGTGGTTTGTGTGGTCCATTAGTCCTTTGGATTATTTCCTTGAGTCTTTGATTTTCTTCGCTCTTCTTTGCTCCAGACAAGAAGAGACCAATAGTTGTTGTATCTTATATGGCCAGTCACAAGCTTTACGACCCTAGATGTTACTCACCAAAGTAGGATGTAGAACATTGTCTTTATGGACTATATTATGCCAATAGACTAGATGTCCCCAAGACTATGGTCTTAAGCCCTCAAGTCCCGTGACCCAGTCCCTCAAGGTGTTTGGTTTTGGCTCAGAAGTTGTCATAACTGTTCCACCTTTGTGCTCTACTATATATGTGAATATATTTGCAGCACATATAAATACACACGTAGAAATATCCTCTGCCAAACCTGTATATGGTTGTGGGCGAACTCCCATACGCCATCCCACACCTGTTCACTTTACATAGCCACCTCTGTATCCACTCGTAAATTATTTTTATTACTGTTATTGCAGGATTGTGTATGTAATAGTATTTACCATTGTTCCTTTTAATCTTTCATTCTTCCCAGTTTCTTCCTTTGCCTTGCTCATGTTGTGCTGACATTCCCCTTATTGTGTATGGCCTTTCCCTTCACCCAAGTTAATACATATCCAATATCCAGTTAGTAATTTCCCCTTCCTCCCCCTCCCATCCCTGGTAACCATCAAAGAATGTTTTATTCCGTGTGTAAACCTTTTCTTGACTTTTTATAATAGTGGTCTCATACAATATTTGTCCTTTTATGATTATTTCACTCAGCATAATGTCCCCCAGGTTCATCCGTGTTGTGAGATGTTTCATGGATTCATTGTAACTCTAACATTGCATAATATTCAATTGTGTGTACGTACCATAGTTATTCCATTCATTCGTTGATGGGCACTTAGGTTATTCCCATCTTTTTGCTATTGTGAATAATGCTGCAATGAACATGGGTGCGCATATGTCTATTTGTTTGACAGCTCTTATTTCTCTAGGCTAGTAGTGGGATTGCTGGATCATAAGGTATCTCTATTTCTAACTTTTTAAGGAAGCGCCATGCCATTTTCCACAGTGGTTGTACCATTTTACATTCCCACCAGCAGTGTATGAGCGCTCCAGCCTTCCCACGCCTCACCAGCATTTGTTGTTTTTTTTTATTGCCATTTTTGCCAGGGCGAGATGACATCTCATTGTTGTTTCGATTTGTGTCTCTCTAATGGCTAATGATCACAAGCATCTCTTCATGTATTTGTTGGCTGCCTGAGTGTCTTCTTTGGTGAAGTGTCTGTTCATGTCCTTTGCCCACTTTTTATTTGGATTGTTTCCCTTTTTTTGTTATTGAGGTGTTGAAGTTTTCCATAAATTTTAGAGATTATTCCCTTGTCAAATACATCATTGCCCAAAAAAATTTCCCAGTCTGTGGGTTCTCTTTTTACTCTTTTGGAGAAGTCTTTTGATGCACATTAAATGTGTAACTTTGAGGAGGTCCTAGTCTTTTAGTTTATCTTCTGCTTTTTGAACATTTTTAGTTATGTTTGATAGTCTATGTATGCCATTTATGTAGATCTCTTTTGGTTTCTTACAGTACTGTTTTGTAGTTCTCTTTGTATAAATCTTTTACATGTCCGGTTAGGTTTATTCCTAAGTATTTTCTGTTGAGGGGGCTATTTTAAGTGGTATCCCAATGACTCAAAAAAAAGTTGTTGAGTTGCCTTTGACTCATGGTGATTCCACATGTATCACGTAGAACTGTGCTCCACAGGGTTTTGAATAGCTGACTTTTTGAAAGTAGATTACCAGGCCTTTCTTTTGAAGCACCCCTGGGTGGACTCAAACCTCCAGCCTTTTAGTTAGTAGCCAATCGCTTAACCATTTGCACCACGCAGGGACTCCCAATGATTCTTAACCATTGCCATTGAGTCGATTCTGACTCATATGAGTTGATGACTCTTAAAAAAAAACCAAAACCAAGCCCAGTGCCGTCAAGTTGATTGACTCATAGCGACCCAATGACTCTTAAAAAAAAAAAAAAAAATGACTCTTAGCTACCTCTATTTCTGGGCCATCAGGCTAGAATCTGGAGGCCATTTTGCCTAGATTATTGGGCATTCAGATGAGAAGTCATCTTTTCTCTCCTCCTACTACAGAGACAAAAACCTCTTAAACATTTATAGCAGTGATTCTCAAGCACTGGAAAGGAATGGGAAAGAGAAAATTTAAACTAGCATGTTAATTGATGATTAAATTATTATCATGGGATTATGGGGGGGAATGATTGGTAAACACATAATGCTCTCTGTGAGAAGAATACAGTAGAAAAACAAGCGGGTGAAATCAGTGGCCGTGACAGGAAGAGATTAAAAAAAAAAAAACCAACCACTGGAAATGACAACAAGAATATGAGTAATAATGTCTTAGCCCCAACTGTTCTTAGAGCGAAATCTCTCTCCCAAATGGTAATAAGGTATCTTCACTGAGCTGACCCACCCTGTCCAGTGGCTGACATCTCCCTGTGAGCCCAACAGGAGACTGAGAAGTAAAGGGGCAAGTGTTAGGACATCTCTTTCTGTTTTGGGGTATGCCTGGTACTTTCTGGTCTCTCGTTGATGCAAACAGTTTGCATTCGGCTGATCACATAAAGGTCGGCTGTTCAAATATATGCAGCGGTGCTACAGAAGAAAGGCCTGGCAATCTGCTTCCATAAAGATTACAGCCAGGAAAACCCTATGGAGCACAGTTCTACTCTGTAACACATGGGATCACCATGAGTGGAAACGGACTTGACAGCAATGGGTTTCATTTTTAACAGGTTTATCTGCAACTTTCTAGTGTAGAGTGACGGATTTAAACCAAGGATATGGGCTCCCCACACTCTATCTTAGACTTAGACACTGGATCATTGAGTCTAGGCCAATCTTCCCCAGAAATGAGGTGTCTCTTTTTCAAAGCACAATATGAGCACAGTCCTAGGCTTTCTTCCTTCCTTATTGGCTCTGCTCAGCTTTTTTTTCTCTCTCCCCCTCTCTCACACACACACCTTTTCTTTCTAGATCCAATCTCCAAATGTTAGAGTTTCTTAGGGACTGGTCCTTGGAACTACTCTCTGTTTACATTATCTCCCTAGGTAGCATCTGCCATTTCTATGACTTAAATAGCACCTATAAGTTTATATGTCTAGTCTAGAAGTCTCCTCTAAATTTCAGGATGAAATTTAAAAAAGGTTCTGTTTCATGTACGTTAAGTTTGAGATGTCTCTGATTTATCCAACAGCTAATCTGATATTTTCACTTATGTGTGTCACAGGCATCTGAAACTCAACTTAATGTGTGCAAAACTGATCTCCACTTACTCTCCTCAGCTTGCTCCCCATCTCAGTCAATGGCCCCACCAGCACCCAGTTTCCTGAGCTTAGGTCTATCCTTGACACCTTTTTTCTTCTATACCTGCACACCTAACCCATCTTGAGTCCTGTCACTTCTGTTTCAAATCCTTCCACTTCTCCTCATCTCCACTGTTACCAGCTAGTTTGAGCCACCACTATCCCTTGCCTGGACAATTGCACTTGCCTTCCATCTTGTCTTGCTTCTACTCTTGCCTCTCTATAATTTATTGCCATTTAGCAGTCAGTGTCATCTTGTTAAAACGTAAGAGATCATGCAGAGCCCTAGCTTAAAAGTTTTCAAAGATGTCTCATTGACTTAGAATGAAATTCATGTTCCTTGTACATTGCCTACAAGGCAGTATAGAGTAATGGACAAATGGATGAATCTTGAGCCTGGGTGCTGAAGATGGACTTGTTAGCTGCGATGGAGTCTCTTCTGCATCACAGCAACACGCAAGTCTCCACTGACAGACGGGTGGTGACTGTGCGTGAAGTGCCTCGGCTGGGAATCGAACCCTGGTCGGCCATGTGGAAGGCAAGAATTCTGCCATTGAACCACCGATGCTACTTACTGTCTACATAAATGGCTAAACTGCTTAATCCCCCTGTGCCTCAGTTTTCTCATTTATAAAATTCAAAGGATGAGACTAGTGTCTACCTCTTAGATCTGCTGATTGTTAACGAGGTCCCTGGCCCTACATCTCTAACCTTATCTCAATCCACACCCCATCTTTCTCGTGACACCCCTGCGATCCTGGCTTCCTTTGAGTGTCTCAAATGAGAACTCCCACCTGGAAGCCCCCCCTGCTTTGCACTGCTCATTCCATCTCAAGTTGCAGATCTTCACTAAGTCAGCTGCAGAGACAGGCTTTTCTTGATCATCCTTTCTAAAACAGGGATCTCAAAACCTAGTTCTTTTTCTTCCTTCATAGTATTTGCCGGCATTTATAAGTACATATTTATTTGTCTTTCTGTTTAATAAATGTCTCCATAGCTAGGTTATAAAGTCCATGAGGGAAGAATTTTTGTCTTGTTCTACTGCTGGAACTGCTTGGCATTGAGCAAGACCAAAAACTAAACCGGTTGATACTGACTCGTGGCAACCCCACGTGTGTCAGAGTAAACTGCTCCATAGGGTCTTCATGGCGGAGACCTTTTGGAAGCAGGTCACCAAGCCTTTCTTCCCAGGCACCCTTGGGTGGGAGCATTCAGTAAATGTTTGTTGAAAGAAAATGAATAAGTAAATGAATAAATCAAGTCTGGGCAACGCTTGGGGAAGCAACTGTCTATCCTGTGGTGTCCAGAGCTACTGAATAAACCATGTATATAACTTCTTCCCGCCCCCCCCCCGCCCCAAAGTGTGTGGTTCCGAATTCGAAACAGCTTTTGAATTCTTTTGTTCATTCATTAGTAGATTTTGGTCATTACACATTATGTCAGTCAAGAGGTAGTTGTACTCACCTCCACATCACGGTGGAGAACCACGTTCAATTTTTTGCTGTTACAAACGAGTTGGGAGCCCCGCTTTAGGCCTCTAATTAATCCGCAGAGGCGGTTGTAGCTGTTTTACCACTTGCCCAGTAGAGGGCGACGTTGAGACACAGCCACTGCGGGGTGCAGGGAAGGGAGAGAACAGGATGACGTTCTAAATGACTGTAGCCATAAGTCTTAGCACAATCCCAGGACTTTCCAATTGCTTGGATGGCTTCATAGTCAACAATAATGCAGTGGTTTCCAAATCCAACGCAGTATCAGATTGGGACCTGGAGAGCTTTTGAAAAATAAGGATTTCTTGGCCCCACCCTCAAGGATTCTGGTTCAGTAAGAATTGGGGTGGGGAGGGGGGAGCTGGACCCATTTTTGAAGATGCTTTCAGCTGATTTTGATGATCAAGAGGTTTTGAAGCTACTGTCAAGGCTTCCCCCGCTCTGCCGCAGCCCACCAAGCCACTGTTTCTAACTGCAGCTTGGCCCCACCATGCTGCAGCCCTAACCATGGTTTGAATTTGCTGCCAGAATCCCACCCATGCAACTCAGAATCTTGGCACATGCCCAGGGCCTGAGGAGCTGTGGTCCTGACCTTGACCCAGGACTTAAACATCAGGGGAAAAAAAAAAAAAAAAAAAGATGAAGATATTTTCCAGCACACTACCACGCCCAAGCCCAAGCCATAGGTCTCTTCCTTTGCAACATGACTCAGCACCTGGATCTCCAAATATGGGCATAGGACGGTGGAGGTTTTGGATTTCAGGCACTAATCCCTGGCCCCTGGGGACTCAAGGACATAAAAGCTCCCAGCTCCCTTGGGATGGGGAATGGTGGTCTTTCAGCTGCTAAACCCTACATTGCTCCTTTTTAGTGCAAATTTCCCTTGCAGCTGATAGTGTGGAGTCTGTCTTATTTCAATCGGTTGATAAGACAGGACAAGAACCTGCCTTTGGCTAGAGTTTGAGATTCATTAGTAGGAATTCCCTAAGGTCAACTTAGTAGCAGAAGGAGTGAGAAGGAGACGAACCTGGTTTCCTACCTGTCATGGATTGAATTGTGTCCCCCCAAAATATGTGTCAACTTAGTTAGGCCATGATTCCCGGTATTGTATGGTTGTCCTCCATTTTGTAATTGTGATTTTCTTACGTGTTGTAAATCCTAATCTCTGCCTGTGGTTAATGAGGCAAGATTAGATTATGTTAAGGAGGATTAGCGTGGAATTGTAACACCTTTACTAAGGTCACATCCCTGATCCAATGTAAAGGGAGTTTCTCTGGTGTGTGGTCTGCACCACCTTTTATTTTATAAGAGATAAAAAGAACGGGAAGCAAGCAGAAAGTTGGGGACCTCGTACCACCAAGAAAGCAGTGCCAGGAGCAGAGTGCATCCTTTGGACCCTGGGTTCCTATGTGGAGAAGCTCCTAGTCCAGGGGAAGATTGATGACAAGGACCTTCCTCCAGAGCCAACAGACAGAAAACCTTTCCCTGGAGGTGACACCCTAAATTTGGACTTCTAGCCTACCAGGCTGTGTGAGAATAAACTTTTGTTTGTTGAAGCCGTCATGCTTGTGGTATTTCTGTTATAGCAGCACTAGATGACTAAGATACCACCCCAACCCTGTTGCTTTTTGACTGTGTGATCTTCCTGAGTTTTATTATTATTATTTATTTTTCATTCTTAAAAGAAAAATGGAGCCCTGATGGTGTAGTGGTTAAGAGCTACGGCTACTACCCAAAAGATCAGCAGTTCGAATCCACCAGCCACTCCTTGGAAACACTATAGGGCAGTTTTTTAGTTGCCATCGAATTGATTCTGACTCATGATGACCCCATGTGTGTCAGAGCAGAACTGTGCTCCATAGGATTTTCAATGGCTGATTTTTTGGAAGCAGATTGGTAGGAGTTTCTTCCGAGGTGCCTCTAGGTTAACTCGAACCTCCAACCTTTCATTTACCAAACCCAAACTCATACCCGTTGCTGTTGAGTGGGTTCCGACTCATAGCGACCCTATAGGACAGGGTGGAACTACCTTACAGTGTTTCAAAAAAAAAGCTGTAATTTTTTAAAGAAGCAGACTGCCACATCTTCTCCCATGGAGCAGCTAGTGGGTTTGAACAGCTGACCTTTCAGTTACCAGCCCAGCAATCGAACCACTGCACCACCAGGGCTTCTGTGAGCAAAGTAAAGACCTTGACATGGAAAGATTATCCAGGTGGGCCCCATGTAACCTCAGGGTTCCTCATCAGTAGGAGATAGAGGGAGATTTTACTACAGAGAGGAGATGGTGATGGTGAAAGCAGACTTGGGAGTGGTGTACTTTGAAGATGAGGGAAGGGGCCTAGGAACAGAGGCAGTCCAGATAAGCCAAAAAAGGCAAGGGAACAGATTCTCCCCTCAGAGCCTCCACAAGGAACCAGCCCTGCTGACACCTTGACTTTAGCCCAGCGAGACTGATTTTGGACTTCTGACCTCCAGAACTGTAAGAGAGTAAGTTTGTGTTGTTTCAAAGCCAGTTGCTGTTGTTTGGTGCCATTGAGTTCCTTCTGACTCATAGCAACCCTATGTGACAGAGTAGAACTTCCCCACAGAGTTTTCTAGACTGTAATCTTTATGGGAGCAGTTGGCCAGGTCTTTTACCCACAGGGCACTGGGTGGGCTCGAACTACTGACCTTTTGGATAGCAGCCAGAGCTTTACCATTTTAAGCCACTAGCTTTGTGGTAATTTGTTACAGCAGCTATAGGAAACTAATACATGTGTCTGCTGGAAATTCTTGGCTTCTAAGAAGTGGGTGCCAGAGCATCTGAATTAGAAATGAGGTTCCCCCCTTGTGACACTGTGCACATTGGCTGCTGCCTTAGCCATTGACCTCTAGAAAGTAGAATCTGAGGCAAAGATTAGGATACTAACACTTTATTTAAGGGTACAAGTCTAGGCCAGTGAGGGTGAAGGAAAAGGAAAAAGCAGGGAAAGATGGAAAGATTCGCTCTGAGGTATGTGACTACCCTGGCCACTGCTTTACCCCAAGCTATTGAGAGACACCGCAGGCTGCTCAGCAGGTACCTTCACTCCTGCAGAGAGTTGAAAAGAGTAACTATACCTCAGAACGGTCTACAGAGGGAAAATGTATCTGTCTGCCCCCCTCCTGTCTCCCATTTCCAATTGACCAAGGCTTACCCCAAGGCGGCTGATGCCCTGGAACTTCTGGTTTGTGCCATCCAGCCCTTCAGTGGCCACCCAGGAAGTCAGATCCCATAACTTAGGTTACGGCACTTCATTCCATCCAAAAATGAAGTTCAAGTTCACACGGCAGCTGGGTAGGGAGCCAAGAGAGTGAGCAGAAGCTACAGGCCTCTTGAGTCCCAGGCTCAGGACTCACCCAAGTAGTTGCAGCACAGTCTGTTGGTAAAAGCGCGTCACAGGTCAGTCCAGATCGAACGGGTGTGGAAAGAGACTCAATCTCTTGGTGAGAGAAGCGGCAGTCACCTTGCCAAAGGGCATGGATACAGGGGAGTAGTTTTTGCAAACGACCTAGGCAAATAGCCATCCAGATCAAAGGAGTGGGAGCAGGCCCCGGGCAGAAAGAACACTGAGCGCGAAGGTTGGGAGACGGAAGCACTGCACATTTGGCAAACTGCTCAAGCTCCACCAGAGCCAAAGCGCAGTGTCTTAGGTACCTAGTGCTGCTGTAACACAAATACCACAAATGGGTATCCTTAAAGAAGCAAAATTTATTTTCTCACGGTCTGGAGGCTAAAAGTCCAAATCAGGATCTCGGCCCTGCCAATACCTTCCTTATCAGCAGGCCTGGCCATTTCTTGGTTCCCTGGCTTGCAGATGTTCCTCACGTGATGTGTGTCTTCCCCAATTTGCCTTCATGTCTTTGGTTCTGTTACTCTTTATATAATTCCGGAGTGATTGAGTTTAGGATCTACACTATATTAGATTGCATTATGGAAAGTGATTACATCACATCACATCCACAGGTATAGGAGTTAGGATTCCAACACATATTTTGCGGGACATAATTCCATTTATAACACACAGCATGCAGTGGTGTGGAGGAAAGAAAGACTGAGGCAAAAGAGAAAGGCAGCTGGATCAAGAAGGGCCATGCTAGAGCATTTGGGAACTATGAAGGGGCGCGAGATGAGCAGATTGTCATTTTTGAGAGACTTTCTGACTAGCATGTGGAGAATGGGCTAGGTAATTGAGGCAGGACCAGAGGCCAGTGGTTGGCTATTACAGCGGTCCAGGTGAGTCACAATGATGGCCTGATCTAGGAAGCGTTGGAGGATGGATGCAGGAGATATTAAGGGGTAACACAGCTAGGACCTGGTGATGGAGATGTCTTAGTTATCTAGTGCTGCTGTAATAGAAATACTGAAAGTGGATGGCTTCAACAAACAGAAATTTATTTTCTCATAGTTTAGGAGGCTAGAAGTTCGAATTCAGGGTGCCGGCCCTAGGGGAAGGCTCTTTCTCTGTTGGCTCTGGAGGAAGGTCCTTGTCCCTTTTCAGCTTCTGTTCCTCAGTTCCTTGGTGATCTTCATGTGATGTGGCATCCATCTTCCCCCATCTCTGCTTGTTTCCTTAATCTGCTTTTTTACATCTCAAAAGAGATTGACTTAAAACACACCCTTTACTAATATTGCTTCATTAACATAACAAACAAAACCTGTTCCTAAGTGAGATTATAACCACAGGTTATAGGGGTAAGGATTTACAACACATATTTTGGGGAGACACAATTCAATCCATAATAGGGGGTGAGGAAGACAATGAGGTTAAAGGTGGCACTTGAGCTTTCAGCTTTGTCTTAGTTACCTAGGACTGCTGTAACACACATACCACAGGTAGGTGGCCTTAAAGAAGAGAAATTTATTTTCTCTCAGTTCTAGAGGCTATAAGTCTAAATCAGGATCTCAACTGTGCCGATTCCTCCTGTGAGCATCCCTCCTACTTTCTGGTGTCTGCTGGCGATCCTTGCCTTTCCTTGCATCTATCTTTCCCATGTGTGTTTTTGTGTCTCTATGTCTATTCTTGTCTTTTTAGAACTCAGAAGTGATTAGATTTAGGATCCACTCTATACTGGTACGGCCTCAACTGATAGATTGATTACATTACATTGGATTCCGTTGTGAAGGGTGATTACATTACATGTGAGGTAATTACATTGCATAAAATCACATTATGGAAGGTAACCTGCTCTACCCAAGGCCACCTGATTTAATCACATTCACAGATGCTAACCAAAAAGTTAGAGGTTCCAGTCCACCCAGAGGCACCTTGTAAGAAAGTCCTTGTGATCCATTTCTGAAAAATCAGCCACTGAAAACTCTATGAAGCATAGTTCTGCTCTGACACGCATAGGGTCACCATGAATTGGAGTCAACTTGATGGCAACTGTTTTTTGTTTTTTTAAGAGCAAGATATTGTTAATTTATGAAAAAATGAAACTTGTATTGATTCACAACAGCATGCAAAAGTCCTATTTCATATATGTATGAGATACAGTGACACTTCAGTTTACAGATGATACTTGTTGCACATGAAGCTCTCCAACACACAGAATGGGAAACAACACTCAAGAGCATTGCTTTCTGAGTCAGAAGAACTGAGTTTTAATTGAATTCAGCCACTGGCAAGCCATGTGACTGTGAATAAGGTAAGTAATTCCTCTAAACCTCATTTATGAGGATGATTTTTGAGGCTTGGACCAGTTAGTATAAACAGGCTCGCTGCAGGATGCAACTGGTTTTTTAACCACCTCATGACAGCAAGTAGACGAGTTAGTGTTTGGCCAAACAGCTGGAAATCATAGCCTAGCCAAACTGACACATAAAATTAGCCACTACAGACTTAGACAACATGAAGAACAGAATTGACAGTAAAATAATGGGTTGAGAAATTGGGTACCACGGTCAGGATTTTAGGAAATACAGAGAAGTAAATTGGCTCCACACTTATTGCAGGCTGATTATTGGGATTTCGTTATCCTGTATCAGAAGGGAAAAAGAATGGGAGTATATAGCGCCATTGGGCAGCCCGCAGAAAAATGTGCTATGCACTTGGTGCCCTCAAACACAGCTCGGCTTCAGTGTGCATATGAATGGTTCTAACAGGCCGATGGCCCTTTGAGTGGAAAGGTTTGGGTGGGTTTAGAGCAGGAGGCCTTGAAGTGGTCATCGCTTCTCACTTTGTAAGGCTTAAAAGCCGGATTGATGTGATCTAGTTCCAGAAACTTCCTCAGATCAGACTCACAGGAGTTTAATATACAAAAATCCAGGATGCCACTTCATTTATATTCAGTGAAAAATATGAGGCAGATGGGGAGCTTGTATTTACTCCTCAGATAATTCTCTCCCCGTAAGCAAAGCTACACCGCAAGTTAAATGATCATTAGGGTACTGGATAACTCCATTTCCCAAGCCTTAATTTCCCTGTCAGGAAAATGGGACAAATAATTCCTACCGCCCATGGGTTGTTATAAGGATTAAATGAAATAATATATTTAACACACATAGCAAATAGACGTTATTATATATTCAACAACCCAGGAGTCAATTGCTAAAGTAAATTTTAAAGTGAGCCTGTATTGTTTTATAATTAGTAATAATATGGTAATCATACATTTTCTGCTAACTGAATCCTTGATAATCAGACCTGCATAGTTCAGAAGTCAGGAAAACTGGGACCCTTACCTAAGCTGCACCCCTGGTGGCACAGTAGTTAAGAGTTTGGCTGCTAACCAAATGGTTGGCAGTTCAAATCCACCAGCCACTCCTTGGAAACCCTATGGGGCAATTCTACTCTGTCATATAGGGTCGCTATGAGTCAGGATCTACTTGACATCAATGAGTTCGGTTTGATTTTTGGTTTTACTTAGGTTAATTGTGAAGTATCTAACAAAAGCAGTACATAAGATTAAAAATAAAACAAATGAACAATCCATGAGTAGATTCTGACTCATGGCAACCCCTCATGTGTCCGAGGAGACATGTGCTCCATAGGGTTTTTAACGGCTGATTTCTAGAAAGTAGATCACCAGGCTTTTCTTCTGAGGAGCCTCTGGGTGGACTTGAACCTACAACCTTTCAGTTAGCAGCTGAGCATGTTTACCGTATGCACTACCCAGGGACTCCTAGCACATAAGATACAGTATGGTAATGCTGTCTATCAAAGCTGTCCTATAAAACCTTCCTCAGGGTAACATTTTGCTTGGTGTAGTGTTCGTATTCTTGGTATCAAAACTTTAAAACTGTATGATCTCACTTTGATTTTTGCTGTAATTCTCTGGGAAATTTTACAAGAATAGTTCCTTTCAGTGAATCACACTGCAGCTTTTGCATTTTACTGACTTTGTCAGCTCTATCTACGTTAAGGTCGCTTCCCAACTAATGGTGTCTCACGATTCAGTTTACACTGCAGAGTAGTTATTTTGCCCCAGGACTTTTTCAGTTTGGTAGACTTTTTCTTGGCATGTTTTCTTCAGTCATCCAGAACGTCTTACTGTGGAATCCTAACTCCATTTAGTTGTCCTTCCTGAGTTTGCTGTTTTCTCCTGACTAATCTAGTTTGTTCTGAAGATGAAAACTTTTACTAGAAGGTACTGTTTCAGATCAGAGGAAAAACAGATACATCTGAAGGGAGTTGAGGGGAAGGAAACCCTTTTGAAAAATTCTAGATTCTTGGTCAAACAAGTATTATTGAGCAGCTATTATGTGCAGCCACCATCCACCTGTCACTTTGTCATATTATGGTGACTTGCATGTTGCTGTGATGCTGGAAGCTAGCCCACTGTTTTCTCAAGTACTAGCAGGGTCACCCAGGATGGACAGGTTTCAGCGGAGCTCCTAGACTAAGAAAGACTAGGGAGAATGGCCTGGCAATCTACTTCCAAAAACCAGCCAATGAAAGTCTTATGGATCACAACAGAATATTGTCTGATTCGCTTGCTTTGGACACATCATCAGGAGGGATCAGTTGCTGGAGGGCATCATGTTTGGTGAAACAGAGGGCCAGCAAGGATAAAAGAGGCTCTTGGTGAGATGGATTGGCACAATGGCTGCAGGGATGGATGTTCCTCACTCAGACATACCTCACTTGAACACGTGAGGATGATGCAGGGCCAGGCAGTGTTTTGCTTTGTTGTAAATAATAAGGTTGCCACGAGTGGGAGTCAACTTGACTGCAGCTAACAAAACAATATTACATGCAGAATATTGTGCTCATTGATGCTGAAGAGAAACATAAAGACATATCAACACTAGATTTGAGAGATGAGATATAAACTTATGAAAGTTAAATAACACAAGAGATGTACCAAGACAGGCTGATTGTTGATGCTATTAATTACTGAAGTAAGAGCATCAGCAAAGCATTTTATGGAGTCGGATTCATTCATTCATGACGTCCTAGGCACTGGGATGTAATGGTGAACGAGCCATTGGGAGAGGATGCAAAGCTTGACTGGGCTTGAATTCTAACCTAAGAGGAGGGGAGAGAGGAGAGATGGTGTGAACAGAAGCACTAAAGCCCAAGATGTATTTATAGGACAGTGAGTAAATCATTTGAATTATTTCTTCCAAAAGATCAGCTGGACTTGGATCCTTTTTTAAAAAAAATTTATAGTAAAAATATATACAACACAGCGTTTGCCAATTCAGCGTCTTTTACATCTAAGATTCAGTGACATCGATTACATTACTCATGTCGTGCAGCCCTCACCAGCATGGACCTGGATACATTAAGTAGTTGAAATGAAAGGAAACTGTGAACAGGCTAATTTTTTTCTTTCTCTCTCTTTTTTTTAAATTTTTATTGTGCTTTAAGTGAAAGTTTACGAATCAAGTCAGTCTCTCACACAAAAACTTATATACACCTTGCTACATACTCCCAATTGAGACAGCCTGCTCCTTCCCTCTACGCTCCCTTTTCATGTCCATTTCGCCAACTTATAACCCCATCCACCCTCTCATCTCCTCTCTAGGGAGGAGATGCTAACATAGTTTCAAGTGTCCACCTGATCCAAGAAGCTCGCTCCTCAACAGCATCCCTCTCCAACCCCTTGTCCTGACCAATCCCTGTCTGAAGAGTTGGCTTTGGGAATGGTTCCTGCCCTGGGCCAACAGAAGGTCTGGGGGCCATGACCACTGGGGTTCTTCTAGTCTCAGTCAGAGCATTAAGTCTGGTTTTTTAATGAGAATTTGGGGTCTGCATCCCACTGCTCTCCTGCTCCCTCAGGGGTTCTGTGTTGTGTTCCCTGTCAGGGCAGTCATTGGTTGCAGCCAGGCACCATCTAGCTCTTCTGGTCTCAGGCTGATGTAGTCTCTGGTTCATGTGGCCCTTTCTGTCTCTTGGGCTTGTAATTACTTTGTGTCCTTGTTGTTCTTCATTCTTCTTTGATCCAGGTGGGTTGAGACCAATTGATGCATCTTAGATGGCTGCTTGCTAGCATTTAAGACACCACTCTTCAAAGTGTGATGCAGAATGTTTTCTTAATAGATTTTATTATGCCAATTGACTTAGATGTTCCCAGAAACCATGGTCCCCAGACCCCTGCCCCTGCAATGCTGGCCTTCGAAGCATTCAGTTTATTCAGGAAACTTCTTGGCTTTTGGTTTAGTCCAGTTGTGCTGACCTCCCCTGTATTGTGTGTTGTCTTTCCCTTCACCTAAAGTAGTTCTTATCTACTATCTAATTAGTGAACACCCCTCTCCCACCCTCACTCCTTCCCCTCTCTTGTAACCATCAAATAATATTTTCTTCTCTGTTTAAACTATTTCTTGAGTTCTTGTAATAGCGGTCTTATACAGTATTTGTCCTTTTGCAACTGACTAATTTCCCTCAGCATTAATGCCCCCCAGATTCCTCCATGTTATGAAATGTTTCACAGATTCATCACTGTTCTTTATCGATGCATAGTATTCCATTGTGTGACTATACCATAATTTATTTATCCATTCATCTGTTGATGGGCACCTTGGTTGCTTCTATCTTTTTGCAATTGTAAACAATGCTGCAACGAACATGGGTGTGCATATATCTGTTTGTGTAAAGGCTCTTATTTCTCTAGGATATATTCCAACGAGTGGGATTGCTGGATCGTACAGTAGTTCTATTTCTAGCTTTTTAAGGAAGTGCCAAATAGACTTCCAAAGTGGTTGTACTATTTTACATTCCCACCAGCAGTGTACAAGTGTTCCAGTCTCTCCACAGCCTCTCCAACATTTACTGTGTTGTGTTTTTTGGATTAATTCCAGCCTTGTTGGAGTGAGATGAAATCTCATTTTAGTTTTGATTTACATTTTTTAATGGCTAATGATCGTGAGCATTTCCTCATGTATCTGTTAGCTACCTGAATGTCTTGTTTAGTGAAGTGTCTGTTCATATCTTTTGCCCATTTTTTAATTGGGTTATTTGTCTTTTTGTAGTTGAGTTTTTGCAGTATCAGGTAGATTTTAGAGATCAGACGCTGATCAGAAATGTCATAGCTAAAAACTTTTTCCCAGTGTGTAGGTAACCTTTCATTCTTTTGGTGAAGTCTTTGGATGAACATAGGTGTTTGATTTTTAGGAGCTCCCATTTATCTAGTTTTTCTTCTGCATTGTTAGTAATGCTTTGTATACTGTTTATGCCATGTATTAGGGCTCCTAACATTGTCCCTATTTTTAATTCCATGAACTTTATTGTTCCAGATTTTATATTTAGGTCTTTGATCCACTTTGAGCTCGTTTTTGTGCATGGAGTGAGGTATGGGTCTTGTTTCCTTTTTTTTGCAGATGGATATCCAGTTATGTCAGCACCATTTGTTAAAAAGACTGTCTTTTCCCCATTCAGCTGTTTTGGGGCCTTTGTCAAATATCAGCTGCTCATATGTGCATGGACTTATGTCTGGATTCTCAATTCTGTTCCATTGGTCTATGTATCTGTTGTTGTACCAGTGCCAGGCTGTTTTGACTACTGTGGCAGTATAATAGGCTCTAAAATCAGGTAGAGTAAGGCCTCCCACTTTGTTCTTCTTTGTCAGTAATGCTTTACTTATCTGGGGCCTCTTTTCCTTCCATATAAAGTTGGTGATTTGTTTCTCCATCTCATTAAAGAATGTCGTTGGAATTTGGACTGGAATTGCTTTAAATCTGTAGATCGTTTTTGGTAGAATAGACATTTTTATAATGTTAAATCTTCCTATCCATGAGTAAGGTATGTTTTTCCACTTATGTAGGTCAACAGGCTTAATTTTTAATAGAACAGCGATAAACTCTCCAAAATAAGGTCAGTTGCTTTCGTTCGGGTCAGAAAAGGCCTCTGTTGTGCTGGAACCTGGCATGAGGTGTGGGATAAAGGTCTGGGACAAGCTTGGGCCACAGTTAGGAAAAGTGGAGAGGGAACAGGGAGTGGTGCACCCCTGTTTGAAGCCACACCCTGGCTTTGCAGACCAGCAGCCATGTGGCCTGCCCCAGCAATGAGTCATACTTCCAAACCTTCGATTCTGACTGCTGGAGCGCCATGGTCCTGCTGAGTTTCGGTGGCTCTTCCAATTATAACCAGAACACCAGGCTTTCCAGGGCTCTTTAGAAGTGGGAGACTCATGTAAAAAGACCTTGTCCCACCCACTGCTCTGTGTGGTATGATTCGGTCCCTGGGGCTCAGGTACACCCATTTAGGGTGACAAGACTAACAAGAGGGTGGGGCTGTGTTGACACCCCAGTCCTAGTGTTACAGTAGTTCTCCAAGGAAGTTCAGTGTCTTAGAGGAGGAAGGAAACTTAGAGGTCACCCAGGCTGACCACTTTGTTAAAAGATGGTTAGATGCCCAACATCACCCAGCTTGTTAGTTACAGAGCTGGCATATATCTCTACCACGCTTCCTCTTCTTTTGTGGAAATGTGATGGTCATCTTCTAACCTAGGGTGCACCATGAAGTGCCCTAGGTAATCTCATCTTCAGTGTGTTTCTGACACTTTGTTGTTAGATGCCATGAATCAGCTCCAACTCATGGTGACCTTATGTATAACACAATGAAGTGTTGCCCAGTCCCGTTCCATCTTCATGATCATTGGTATGTTTGAGTCCATTCTAGCTATTGTGTCAATCCATTTCTTTGAGGGTTTCCCTTGTTTTCGTTGATCCTTTACTTTACCAAACATGATGACGTTTTCTAGCAATTGGTCTTTCCTCATGATGTGTCCAAAGTAAGTGAGTCAAAGTCTCACCATCCTAGAATTTGCCTTTCATTTTCTCTCCAGACTATCCCTTTTTCCACCTTTGGCCTGTCACTCTTTTCTCAGAAGAAAAGGCAAGTTTCCCTTTCCAAAGTTTGTCTTATTTTTCCTTTTGGTATTTGATGTGTTGACCACTCCCTCCTTGGCTTTGGAGGTGTTGTGCTCTCCTGAAGTTAGTCCTTCCTCTCTGGCTTCTCAGGGTCATGTCTGCCATGTTAGCGTCTCCTGAGGTGGGTCCTTACTCATCTGTTCCTTTCACTGCCCCAGGGAGCCTTCATCTAGAGCTGTGGACTCAGCTACATCCTTGTAATTCTACATTTGTTTCTAGTTCACAACTATCCCCTGAGCTGTGCACACACATAGCAAAATGACTTTTAGACATCTCTTAGACACCTTAGCATATCTCAAACAGAACCCCTCATTTCTTTTTTTTTTTTCAATTTATTTATTGTGCTTTAGGTGAAAGTTTATAAATCAAGTCAGTCTCTCATACAAGAAGCCATACACAAACTGCCATGCACGCCCAGCTGCTCTCCCCTTAAAGAGACAGCACATTCCTCCTCTCCACCCTGTATTCCCAGTGTCCATTCAACCAGCTTCTGTCTCCCTCTTCCTTCTCATCTCACCACCGGACAGGAGTCGCCCACATAGTCTCATGTGTCTACTTGAGCCAAGAAATTCACTCCTCACTGGCATCACTGTCTATATTATAGTCCATTTTGTTATGCCAATTAACCTAGATGTCCCCTGAAACCATGGTCCCCATACTCCCATCCCTCCTACTCTAGCCTTCGATGCTTTTGGTTGTATTCAGGAAACTTCTTTGCTGTTGTTTTAGTCCAGTTGTACTGACTATCCTGATGTTATGTGTTGCCCTTTCCTTCACATAAAAAAATTTTTGTCTACTATCTAGTTAGTGAATATCCCTCTCCATCCCTCCCAGCGCTTGTAACCATCAAAGAATATTTTCTTCTGTGTTTAAACTTTATCTAACCAAACCAAAAACCAAGCCCAGTGCCGTCAAGTCGATTCTGGCTCATAGCTACCCTATAGGACAGGGTAGAACTGCCTCATAGAGTTTCCAAGGAGCACCTGGCAGATTCCAACTGCCGACCCTTTGGTTAGCAGCCCTAGCACTTAACCACTACTCCACCAGGGTTTCCGAAACTTTATCTAGAGTTCTTATAATAGTGATCTCATATAATATTTGTCCTTTCGCAATTGGCTAATTTCACTCAACACAATGCCTTCCAGATCCCTCCATGTTTCACAGATTCATCGTTGTTCTTAATCATTGCATAGTATTCCATTGTGTGAATATATCATAATTTATCCATTCATCCATTGATGGGCACCTTGGTTGCTTCCACCTTTTTGCTATTGTAAATACTGCTGCAGTGAACATGGGTGTGCATATATCTATTCATGTGAAGGCTCTTATTTCTTTAGGGTGTATTCCAAGTAGTGGGATTGCTGGACTGTATGGTAGTTCTATTTCTAGTTTTATAAGGAAGCGCCAAATTGATTTCCAAAGTGGTTGAACCATTTTACATTCCCACCAGCAGTGTATAAGTGTTCCAGCTGCTCCACAACCTCTCCAACATTTATTATTTTGTGGGTTTTTTTTTGGATTGATGCCAGCCTTGTTGGGGTGAGATGGAATTTCATTGCAGTTTTGATCTGCATTTCTCTAATAGCAAATGATTGTGAGCATTTCCTCATGTATCTGTTAGCTGCCTGAATGTCTTCTTTGGTAAAGTGCCTGTTGATATCCTTTGCCACTTTCTAATTGGGTCATTTGTCTTTTTGTAGTTGAGTTTTTGCAGTATTATGTAGATTTGAGCAAGCAGACGCTGATCAGAAATTTCATAGCTAAAAATTTTTCCCTATCTGTAGGTAATCTTTTTACACTTTTGGTGGAGTCTTTGGATAAGCATAGGTGTTTTACTTTTAGGAGCTCCCAGTTATCTAATTTTTTTTGTGGTGTTTGTACATTGTTAGTAATGTTTTGTATACTATTTATGCCAGGTATTAGGGCTCCTAGCATTGTCCCTATTTTTTCTTCCATGATCATTATCATTTTAGATTTTATATTTAGGCCTTTGATCCATTTTGAGTTAGTTTTTGTGCATGGTGTGAGGTGTGGGTCTTGTTTCATTTTTTTGCAGATAGATATCCAATTATGCCAGCACTATTTGCTGAAGAGACTGTCTTTTTGGAAACCCTGGTGTTGTAGAGGTTAAGAGCTACGGCTGCAAAGCAAAACACTGGCAGTTCAAATCCACCAGCTACTCCTTGGAAACAGTTCTACTCTGTCCTATAGGGTCGCTATAAGTGGAGGCTTGCGTGTTGGTATGATGCTGAACAGGTTTCAGCAGGGCTTCCAGTCTAGAAAGAAAGGCCTGGTGATCTACTTCTGAAAACCAGCCAGTGAAAACTCTATGGATCACAGTAGTCCAATCCTGCTGTGCATGGGGTTGCCATGAGTACGGGGCCAATGCCATGCTAACAACAACATTTCTTGCTGAATTGTTTGCTCGTATGATTCATTTTGATGTTAAAGGGTGAGAGCAAGTAGGAAAATGTAAACATGTAGTTATTTACCATGGACTAGTCCTAATGGTATTCCATGCTATTTTTACAGGAAATCAAGGGCAGAAAACATTTTTCAGATTAATTTTATAAATTTTCAGATTGGCTTTATTGATAATTATAAGCATGATCTTGCTATATATGACATAGTCACAGCTGGAAAAGCTACCTGACCATCCCATCAAGATTTATGTTTTAGCATAATTGGAAGGAGAACAAGAAACACAGCATACAAAGACCACTTCGTCACATTGTCTTTATTTTTATTTTTCATTGAACTCTGATAATACCAGTACCAGTTGCTGACAAGTCTACTCTAACTCCTGGCGACCTCACATGTATCAGAATAGCACTGTGCTCCACAGGATTTTCAATGGTTGATTTTTTTTGGAAGTAGATCACCAGGCCTTTCTTCTGAGGTGCCTGTAGGTGGAATCAAACCTCCAGCCTTTTAGTTAGCAGCCACGTGCATTAACAGTTTGCTTCATGGCAGGGGGACGGAGAAATGGTTCAGAAGCAGCGAGGAGTTGCCAGCTTGACCCAGTGGGAACTGGCACCCTGCAGGCCAATTCCACCATTGCTGTAAAAGCGGTGAGGAAAGCAGAGGCCTTCGGGACACGTTTTCCATATCAGGAAAGACCAATCAGTGGAGAGTCTGCTCAACCCTCCAGAACAAGCAAGAAGCAGCCCACAATTGGAAAACGGTAAGTACCTACATTTATCCTACCACGATCCAAAAATACCCCATTGGGAAAAACCTGTCACCCACTTACATGCTTCCTTCCTCCTCTGCACTGGGTCCCAGCTGGATGCATCCCCTGGGCCAGAAGAAGGGCCCTACACTCTCCCTGAGCCATTCTCCTGGCCTTGGAGAGGGAACAAATGAACAAATAGGGAAAAAGTAATCTGCCGGTTCCCCTAAGCTGGGAACTCAGGGCAGAAACAGCTCCTTTGCCTAGGCACAGGCATAAGGGGTCCATGACTTTGAATGCCTTTCATCCCTGCACAGACGTGTGTGGGCTCATTTCAAAAGCATAGGCTCTCATTACACAGTATAGCAGGGTATATACCTGAAGTCTAACTTCAACTGTTACAGCTACATGGTGGAGAGGCAAGTTTGTGTCATTTGACAGCGCTCTGCCTATTAAGCTCAGTCCTCACCTACCCACATCAGGGGCCTGAGGACTGCTGGCTCCACCCATGACACTTAGCCACCTGTGCGGGGGGTCCAAGAATTAGTGATGCCTCCCAGTCCTTACAGCCAACAACACTGGGTGCCCATAGTCTGGATGCAAAACCTGAAGTAGTGAAAATGCTTTTTCTTTAGTGTTTTAATATTAGGGAGAATATATTTTCTCATTTGTTTTAATATAGCTGTATAAGCTGTGATTATTCTCTAGTCCTTGGAAAATGGTGCAGGCTCTGTTCAAAATATAGCTGAGTAGCCTGTTCCACTCTTAAACATAACAAACACGCTAATACCTTACAACATATTTTCCCCTATTCGAAATAGGCGATTGAGAGCTTGACGTGACTAACGCCATAATGATGCTCTAAGTAATCTCTAAACATTTTTTTAATTGCCCCAGCTGTATCGGTCTCTTCCAAAGGGATGCGGAGCTATCTCAGCTCCTGTGGCCTTGGTGTCTCTTCTCCTTTCTTTGTTCTCTTGAGAAATGGCCTTCAGCCTGCCAACCAACAAGGTTTTCTTTCTTGCTCCCTATCTCAGCCGCAGTGGACTTGGCAAAAACAGTCCCACTAGCTGAGAGATTCTTATGAGAGTTTTTCAGTCTGTTATAAATATAGTGATTAGAGTCCAAGGTGCCTGACATATTTATCTTTAGTTTAATGAAGAGTTTTTGTAGTTGTTTTGTGACCTATAAGACCATCTGTGGACTATGTGCTCAAAACATTAGGTAACCGTGCTCTTTCCTGTATAAAACCCTCCCATCAACCCTTTAGAGCAGACAGAATTTGGGAGAAATTTAACCCCCTCTGTCTCTTGAATACCAGTATTCAATAAAGCCTTCTTACTGCTTACCTCCTCCTGTCTCAGTATTGGCTTTGCAGCAGGCAGCTCAAACCCACAATTTGTGGTAACAAACCTATCCACCTATGTGCTGTAGGAAACAGGGACACACTCCTCACAGACACGCAGGGGCAGGTGTCAGCTCCCTGCCTTACTCAGTGCATGACCCCCTCCTGCACTCTGATACCTGTGCCTACACCAATCACCCATGCTCATCTAGGACTGTAGGTGAAAGCCTGCACCACACACTTGTTGACTATCTGGACACCTGAGCTAAATCCATATAAGAAAAGTTAACAGATTCCTAGGCTTACATACCTAGTAACAGCTCTAACCAGCTGGTGACAGGACGTTAGAGCTTCAAAGGCACCAACAATCAAATTAGCTCACTCAAGCAGCCTATTTGGGCATATCAAAACAAAAAAAAGAAGCTAGGACACAGTAAGCAAACATAAAATAAATAAATACAATAACTTATTGATGGCTTGGAGACAACAGTCAATATTAAATCACATAAAGAGGCAGGCTACGATGGCTTCAGTAAGCTCCCAAAACAAAGAATCAAGAAATCTTCTGGATGAAGAGAACATCCTGCAATTACCAGAGGTAGAATACAAAAGATTAATATACTGAACTCTTCAAGAGATCAGGCAAAATGCAGAACAAGCCAAGGAACATGCAGACAAAGCGTTAGAGGAATGTAAACAGATTAGACGAGAACATAATGACAAATTTAATAGGCTACAAGAATCCATAGAGAGAAAACAAACAGAAATTCAGAAGATTAACAATAAAATTTCACAGTTAGACAATTTAATAGTGATAAGAGCAGAATTGAAGAAATGGAAGTCAGAATTAGTGAGATTGAAGATAAAGCACTTGGCACCAATATATTTGAGGAAAAATCAAATAAAAGAATTAAAAACAAATGAAGAAACCCTAAGAATTATGTGGGGCTCTAACAAGAGGAATAACCTATGAATGATTGGAGTACTAGAAAATGGGGTAACAGAAAATACAGAAAGAATTGTTGAAGATTTCATGGCAGAAAACTTCCCCAATATCAAGAAATATGAGAAGATAACTATCCAAGATGCTCATCAAACCCCACACAAGGTAGATCCCAAAAGAGAGCCACCAAGACATTATAATCAAACTTGACAAAACCAAAGATAGAGAATTTTAAGAGCAGCTAGGGATAAATGGGAAACCCTTGTGGAGTAGTGGTTAAATGCTATGGCTGCTAACCAAAGGGTCAGCAGTTTGAATCCCCCAGGCGCTCCTTGGAAACTCTATGGGGCAGTTCTACTCTGTCCTATAGGGTCTCTATGAGTCGGAATCGACTCAATGGCACTGTTTTTTTTACTGGGTTAGGGATAAATGAAAAATCACCTACAAAGGAGAGTCAGCACAACCAATAACACACAAGCTCCAGGGAATAAGCTAGGTGACTGGGATCTTATAAAAATTAAACACTTATGCTCATCAAAAGACTCCACCAAAAGAGTAAAAAGAGAACCTACAGGGTGGAAAAAATTTTTTGGCTATTACAAATCAGACGAAGGTTTAATCTCTAAAACCTACGAGAAAATCCAACACCTCTACAACAAAAAGTCAAATAATCCAATTAAAATATGGGTAAAGGAGGAGGCGGGACCAATATGGCTGACTAGGTAGGAAAAAAAAAAGCTTCTGCTTATCCCTCTTGCAACAAAGACTTGAAAAAACAAGTGAATCAATTACATACAGGACAATCTATGAACTCTGACCGTCAAACACAGAACTAAGGAGCTGACCTGAGTGACAGGGGAGTGAAGCAATGACCACTTCCGGAGCCAGTGTGCCACACCGCAGCCTTGAGCCCTCGCAGTTCCCAGGTACCAGAGTGGTGGGGCTGATTGTGGCTTACTGAGACAGGGCAAGCACGGACACAGGCCTAACCCCCGAGACCAACCTCAGAGGGGACCCAGCCAGTGTATGCAGGCTGCACACCGACTCAGCTGACAGGCAAACAAGAAACCAAGGGGAAGCAGTGACTGGTTTTGGAGCCTGGAGTGCACCATGCCAGACAGGGATCCTTGGGGTTGGGCTTTGGACTAAGTGTGGAGGAGCTGATTGCAGCTTCCTGAGACGGCACAAGCATTAGACGCAGCCCTAACCCTTTGGGGCAGTCTTAGTGGGAATCCAGCCAGCGCACACAAGCTACACACCCCTCTGGAATCTCAGAAAAAACAGTCCTCACCAAACAAGATAAGTAAGTTTGTCTATCTTGCCAGGCTACTCTTTCCTATCTATCTGATCCCTCCCCTCCCTGCCCCAGGGGACTTCATTAACATTGGAATTCCCTGGGCCAGAGAGTGAAGTGCACTGATTTTTTTTTTTCTTCTTCTTCTTTCTTTTCTAACCATTCTCCTGGCCTGAGAAAAGTAGCATTTAACAATTGAAGGACAAATCCTTCCTTGACTCCCCTAAACTGGAATAACAATACAGAACCAGCTCCTCCAGGCATAAGAGACCCACAGTCTTTGGTTTTCATCCCTACAGGTAACCAGGTGGCTATTATAATGCAAAGGCAATTCTGATACAGATCTGACTGTAATTGTTTTAGCTGAGCAGTGGAAAGGCAAGTTTTGGAAGTCAGGTACCTGTCTACCTATTAAACAGAGCTGTCACTGATCCACACCAGGGAACTGAGGGCTAAGGCTCTGCCCACACCACCTAGCCACCTGCTAAAAGGGTCTGAGGATAGTGACGCCTACCAATCTATAGAGGTACATGCATTGGGTGCCTAAGGTACAGCTGCAGAGCCCACCCACCAGAGTGCTCTAGAGAATAGAGCCACTCCTACCTCACTGTCACTTGGCAGAGGGCTGTCAGTGTCCTGCCCTCCTCAGAGTGTGACCCTCTGCCACTACTAGAAACTGGCACATACAACCATCACCACTACTCCTCTAAGTTAATAGGTGAGAGCCTACTCCACACGCTAGGTAACCCATTATCAGGACTCCTGAGCTGATTCTATTTAAGAATAGTGAATGGGCTCATAGGCTCATATATATGGTGAGAGCTCAGACCAGCTTGTAACAGGACATAAGTGATTCAAAAGCTACAACAATCAAGACAGCCCAATCAAGTAGCCCATCTTGGTGTATTGTAACAAAACAAAACAAGAAGATAAGACTCAGTGAGAAAATATAAAAGAAAACATTACAATGTCTTATAGATGGCTCAGAGACAGCATTCGATATCAAGTCACATAAAGAAGCCAACCATGATTGCTCCTACAAACCCCCAAATCAAAGAATCAAAATCATTCCCAGATGTAGATACATTCCTGGAATTGCCAGATATAGAATATAAAAAACTAATATACAGAATGCTTCAAGACATCAGAGATGACCTCAGAAATGAAATAAGGCAATCTACAGAAAAAGCCAAGGAATACACAGATAAAGCAGTTGAAGAAATAAAAAAGATTATTCAAGAACATAGTGAAAAATTTAATAAGCTGCAAGAATCCATACAGAGACAGCATTCAGAAATACAAAAGATTAACAAAAATTACAAAATTAGACAACTCAACAGGAAGTCAGAGGAGCAGAATCAAGGAATTGGAATGCAGAGTGGGGGAGATGGAGGATAAGGCAAATGATACCAATATATTTGAAGAAAAATTAGATAAAAGAATTAAAAAAAATAAAGAACCCTAAGAATCACGTGGGACTCTATCAAGAAGAATAACTTGTGTGTGACTGGAGGTCCAGAACAGGGAGGGATAACAGAAAATACAGAGAGAATAGTTGAAGATCTGTTGGCAGAAAACTTCCCTGGCACCGTGAAAGATGAAAGGGTACCTATCCAAGATACTCATTGAACCCAATACAAGATAGATCCCAAAAGAAACTCCCCAGGACATATTATCATCAAAATTGCCAAAACCAAAGATAAAAAGAAAATTTTAAAAGCAGCCAAGGTTTAACGAAAAGTCACCTACAAACGAGAATCAATAAGAATAAGTTCGGACTACTCGGCAGAAACCATGCAGGCAAGAAGGCAATGGGATGACATATAGAGAGCACTGGAAGAGAAAAACTGCCAGCCAAGAGCCATATATCCAGCAAAACTCTCTCAAATATGCAGGTGAAATTAAGACATTGACAGATAAACACAAGCTTAGGGAATTTGCAAAAACCAAACCAAAACTACAAGAATTACTAAAGGAAATTCTTTGGTCAGAAAATCAATAATATCAGATACCAACACAACACAAGGTCACAAAATAAAACAGCCTGACGTCAACTCAGATAGGGAAATCACAAAAACAAAATAAGATTAATTAAAAAAAAATTGCTCAAAACGGGAATCATTGAGGTCATTATGGAAAAGATTACAATAATCAAAAAAGAGGGACTAAATACAGGAGGCCTAGATCTTACATATGGAGAGGAAACCAAGACGATATAAGGCAATACAACTTAGGTTTTTACTTAGTCAAATGGGGTAAACACTAAGTTAACCACAAAGAGGTCTAACAATTCCATACTTGGAAAAAAAAAAAAGATAAACATAACGACTCAGCAAAAATAATTCAACTACTATGAAAAGGAGGAACACAATCTACAAAGAAAAACTCAGCACAAAAAATTTTTAAGTGGAAAAATGAAATTGTCAACCACACACACAAAAAGGCATCAAAACAACAGCACTAAACTCATACTTATCTATAATTATGAATGTAAATGGACTAAGTGCACCAATAAAGAGACAGAGAGTTGCAGACTGGATGAAAAAACATGATCGGTCTATATGCTGCCTACAAGAGACACACCTCAGACTTAGAGACACAAACTAAAACCCAAAGGATGGAAAAAAATATATCAATGAAACAACAATCAAAAAAGAGCAGAAGTGGCAGTATTAATTTCTGACAAAATAGACTTTAAAGTTAAATCCACCACAAAGGATAAAGAAGGACACTATACAATGATTAAAGGGACAATTTACCAGGAAGATATAACCATATTAAATATTTACGCACCCAATGATAGGGCTACAAGATTCATAAAACAAAGTTTAACAGAATTGAAAAGTGAGATAGACACCTCCACAATTATAGTAGGAGATTTCAACACACCACTTTCGGTGAAGGATAGGACATCCAGTAAGAAGCTCAATAGAGACACAGAAGATATAATTGCTACAATCAACCAACTTGACCTCACAGACTTATACAGAATACTCCACCCAACAGCTGCAAAGTATACTTTCTTTTATAGTGCACATGGAACGTTCTCTAGCATAGATCACATATTAGGTCATAAAACACGACTTTGCAGAATCCGAAACATTGAAATATTACAAAGCATCTTCTCAAACCGTAAGGCCAAAAAAGTAGAAATCAATAACAGAAAAACCACAGAAAAGAAATCAAATACTTGGAAATTGAACAATACCCTGTTCAAAAAAGACTGGATTATAGAAGACATTAAGGAGGGAAATTCATAGAATTCAACAAGACTGAAAACACTTCCTATCAAAACCTTTGGGACACAGGGGAAGCAGTGCTCAGAGGTCAATTTATATCAATAAATGCACACATACGTAAAGAAGAAAGAGCCAAAATCAAAGAACCGTCCCTACAACTTGAACAAATAGAAAGAGAGCAACAAAAGAAACCATCAGGCACCAGAAGAAAACAAAAAATAAAATTTACAGCAAATTAAATGAATTAGAGAACAGAAAAACAATTGAAAGAGTTAACAAGGCCAAAAGCTGGTTCTTTGAAAAAATTAACAAAATTGATAAACCATTCGCCAGACTGACTAAAGAAATACAGGAAAAGAAACATATAACCTGAATAAGAAATGAGATGGGCCACATCACAACAGATCCAACTGAAATTAAAAAAATTATATCGGATTACTACAAAAAATTGTACTCTAACAAATCTGAAAACCTAGAAGAAATGGATGAATTCCTAGAAACACACTACCTACCTAAACTAACACAAACAGAAGTAGAACAACTAAATAGACCCAAAACAAAAAAAGAGATTGCAAAGGTAATCAAAAAACTCCCAACAAAAAAAAGCCCTGGCCCGGAAGGCTTCACTGCAGAGCTCTACCAAACTTTCAGAGAACAGTTAACACCACTACTACTGAAGGTATTTCAAAGCATAGAAAAGGATGGAATACTACCTAACTAATTCCATGAAGCCAGCATAAACCTGATACCAAAACCAGCTAAAACCCAAAACAAGACACCACAAAAAAAAGAAAATTATAGACCTATATCCCTCATGAACATAGGTGCAAAAATCCTCAACAAAATTCTAGCCAATAGAATTCAACGACATATCAAAAAAATAATGCACCATGACCAAGTGGGATTTATACCAGGTATGCAAGGATGGTTTAATACTGGAAAAACAATCAATGTAATCCATCACATAATAAAACAAAAGATAAGAATCACATGATTTTATCAACTGATGCAGAAAAAGCATTTGACAAAGTCCAACACACATTCTTGATAAAAACTCTCAGCAAAATAGGAATTGAAGGAAAATTCCTCAACATAATAAAGGGCATTTATACAAAGCCAACAGCGAACATCATCCTAAATGGAGAGCCTGAAAGCATTTCCCTTGAGAACGGGAACCAGACAAGGATGCCCTTTATCACCACTCTTATACAACATTGTACTGGAGGTCCTAGCCAGAGTAATTAGGCTAGACAAAGAAATAAAGGGCATTCAGATTGGCAAGGAAGAAGTAAAATTATTTCTACTTGCAAACGACATGATCTTATACACAGAAAACCCTAAGGAATCCTCCAAAAAACTACTGAAACTAATAGAAGAGCTCAGCAGAGTTTAAGGTTACAAGATAAACATACAAAAATCACTTGGATTCCTCTACATCAAAAAAAAGAACATAGACGAGGAAATCACCAAATCAATACTATTCACAGTAGCCCCCAAGAAGATAAAATACTTAAGAATAAATCTTACCAAAGACGTAAAAGACCTATACAAAGAAAATTACAAGACGTTACTGCAAGAAACCAAAAGGGACCTACATAAGTGGAAAAACATACCTTATTCACGGATAGGAGGACTTAACATTGTAAAAATGTCTATTCTACCAAAAGCCATCTATATATACAATGCACTTCCGATCCAAATTCCAATGACATTTTTTAATGAGGTGGAGAAACAAATCACCAACTTCATATGGAAGGGAAAGAAGCCCTGGATAAGTAAAGCCTTACTAAAAAAGAAGAAAAAGTGAGAGGACTCACTTTACCTGATTTTAGAACCTATTATACCTCTACAGTAGTCAAGACAGCCTGGTGCTGGTACAATAACAGACACATAGACCAATGGAACAGAATTGAGAACCCAGATATAAATCTATCCACATATGAGCAGCTGATATTTGACAAAGGCCCAGCGTCAGTTAACTGGGGAAAAGACAGTCTTTTTAACAAATGGTGCTGGTATAACTGGATATCCATCTGCAAAAAAAAAAAAAAAAAAGAAACGGTAACCATACCTCACACCATACACAAAAACTATAGGGACAACGTTAGGAGCCCTAATACATGGCATAAACAGAATACAAAACATTACTAAAAACACTGAAGAGAAACCAGGTACCTTTCAAACACCTATGCTCAACTAAAGACTTCACCAAAAGAGTAAAAAGACCACCTACAGACTGGGAAAAAATTTTCAGCTACGACATCTCCGACCAGCACCTGATCTCTAAAATCTACATGGCTCTTCTAAAACTCAACCACAAAAAGACAAATAACCCAATTAAAAAGTGGACAAAGGATATGAACAAGCGCTTCACTAAAGAACAGGTTCAGGCAGCTGACAGGCACATGAGGAAATGCTCTCAATCGTTAGCCATTAGAGAAATGCAAATCAAAACTACGATGAGATTCCATCTCACTCCAACGAGGCTGTCACTAATCCAAAAAACACAAAATAATAAATGTTGGAGAGGCTGTGGAGAGATTGGAACACTTAAACACTGCTGGTGGGAATGTAAAATGGTACAACCACTTTGAAAATCAATTTGGTGCTTCATTAAAAAGCTAGAAATAGAACTACCATATGACCCAGAAATCCCACTCCTCAAATTATATCCTAAAGAAATAAGAGCCTTTACACGAACAGATATATGCACACCCATGTTTATTGCAGCACTGTTTACAATAGCAAAAAGATAGAACCAACCAAGGTGCCCATCAATGGATGAGTGGATAAATAAATTATGGTGTATTCACACAATGGAATACTACACATCGATAAAGAAGAGTGATGAATCTGTGAAACATTTCATAACATGGACGGATCTGGAAGGCATTAATGCTGAGTGAAATTAGTCAGTTGCAAAAGGACAAATATTGTATAAGACCACTATTATAAGATCTTGAGAAATAGTTTAAACAGAGAAGAACACACCGTTTTGTGGTTACGAGAGGTTGGAGGGAGGGAGGATGGGAGGGGTATTTACTAAATAGATAGTAGACAAGAACTACTTTAGGTGAAGGGAAGGGCAATACTCAACACAGTAGAGGTCAGCACAACTGGACTAAACCAAAAGCCAAGAAGTTTCCTGAATAAACTGAATGCTTCAAAGGTCAGCGAAGCAGGGGCAGGGTTTGGAGACCATGGTTTCAGGGGACATCTAAGTCAACTGGCATAATAAAATCTATTAAGAAAACATTCTGCATCCCTCTTTGAAGAGTGTCGTCTGGGGTCTTAAATGCTAGCAAGAAGCCATCTAAGATGCATCAATTGGTCTCAACCCACCTGGATCAAAGGAGAATGAAGAACACCAAGAACACAAGATAATAACGAGCCCAAGAGACAGAAAGGGCTACATGAACCAGAGACTACATCATCCTCAGACCAGAAGAACTAGATGGTGCCCGGCCACAACCGATGACTGCCCTGACAGGGAACACAACACAGAATCCCTGATGGAGCAGGAGAACAGTGGGATGCAGACCCCAAATTCTCATAAAAAGACCAGACTTAATGGTCTGACTGAGACTGGAAGGACCCCAGTGGTCATGGCCCCCAGACCTTCTGTTGGCCCAGGGCAGGAACCATTCCCGAAGCCAACTCATCAGACATGGATTGGACTGGATAATCGGTTGGAGAGGGATGCTGGTGAGGCATGAGCTACCTGGTTTAGGTGGACACTTGAGACTATGTTGGCATCTCCTGCCTTGAGGGGAAATGGGAGGGTAGAGGGGCGTAGAAGCTGGCAAAATGGTCATGAAAAGTGAGAGTGTAAGGAGGGAGCAGGATGTCTCATGGGGGGAGAGTAATTGGGAATATCTAGGAAGGTGTATATAAGTTTTTATGTGAGAGACTGACTTGATTTGTAAACTTTCACTTAAAGCACACTAAAAATTATTTTTAAAAAATGGGCAGAGGAAATGAACAGACATTTCAACAAAGAAGACATTCAAGCAGCCAACAGACACATGAGGAAATGCTCACAATCTCTAGTCATCAGAGAAATTCAAATCAAAACCACAATGAGACATTATCTCAAACTGGCATTACTGACATGAATCAATAAAACAGGAAATAACAAATGTTGGAGAGGCTGTGGGGAGATTGGCACTCTTATGCATGGCTGGTGGGAATGCAAAATGATACAACCATTTTGGAAAAAGATATGGTACTTAATTAGAAAGCTAGAGATAGAAATC
This sequence comes from Loxodonta africana, assembly GCF_030014295.1. Lineage (NCBI taxonomy): Eukaryota > Metazoa > Chordata > Mammalia > Proboscidea > Elephantidae > Loxodonta > Loxodonta africana. The sequence continues at coordinate 64,929,917 of NC_087358.1, forward strand.
CATGTGATCCAGCAATCCAACTCCTAGGAATATATCCTAGAGAAATAAGAGTCATCACACAAACAGACATATGCACACCCATGTTTATTGCAGCATTGTTCACCATAGCAAAAAGATGGAAATAACCTAGACACCCATCAAAGATGAATGGATGAACAAACTGTCGTACATATACACAATGGAGTATTATGCTATGATAAAGACCAATGACGAATCTGTGAAGCATCTCATAACATGGAGTAGTCTGGAGGGCATTATGCTGAATGAAATAAGTCAATACAAAAGGGCAAATATGTATGAGACCACTACTGTAAAAACTCGTGAAAAGGTTTACATACAAAATGAAAAAATCTGTGATGGTTATGAGGGAGGGGAGAGGTGGGAATGGAAAAACACTTTTAATAGACAAAAGGTAAGTGGAAACTTTGGTGAAGGGTAAGACAGTACACAATACTGGGGAAGCCAGCACAACCTGTATAAGACAAGGTCACGGTAGCTCCATAGATGCATCTAAACTCCCTGAGGGACTGAATTGATGGCCTGAAGGCTGTGGGGACCATGGTCTAGGGGAACATCTAGCTCAATTGGCATAACATAATTTATAAAGAAAATGTTTACATTCTACTTTGGTAAGTAGTGTCTGGGGTCTTAAAAGCTTGTGTGTGGCCATCTAGGATACTCCACTGGTCTCACCCCTTTGGGAGCAAGGAAGAATGAAGAAAACTAAAGGTGTAAGGGAAAGATTATTCCAAAGGACTAATGGACCACATCTACCATGGCCTCCACCAGACTGAGTCCAGTACAACTAGATGGTGCCCAGCTACTACCACTGACTGCTCTGATAGAGATCACAATAGAGGTTTCTGGACAGAGCTGGAGAAAAATGTAGAACAAAATTCTAACTCAGAAAGAAAGACCAGACTTGCTGGCCTGACAGAGGCTGGAAAAACCCTAGGAGTATGGCCCCTGGACGCCTTTTCATCTCAGTAATGAACTCACTCCTGAGGTTCATCCTTCAGCCAAGTATTGAACAGGCCCATGGAAAAAAATGAAATTAAAGGGGCACACCAGCCCTGGGTCAGGGACTGGAAGGCTGAAGGGAACAGGAAATCTGCTAATAGGGAGCCCAGGGTTGAGAAGGGAGAGTGTTGACATGTCATTGGAGTGTTAAGTGTCATAGAACAAAGTGTTTACAAAACTGTTAGATGAGAAGGTAGTTTGTTCTGTAACCTTCATCTAAAGTACAATAAAAAGAAAAGAAAAGGAGAGTCAATAAGACTAACTTGGACTACTCAGCAGAAACCATGCAGGCAAGAAGGCAATGGGATGACATATATATAAAGCCTTGAAGGAAAAAAATTGCCAGCCAATAATTATATATCCAGCAAAACTGTCTCTCAGATATGATGGCAAAATTAGAACATTTCCAGACAAACGGAAGTTCAGGGAATTTGCAAAAACCAAACCAAAATTACAAGAAATACTAAAGGGAGTCCTCTGGTTAGGAAGTCAGTAACATCAGATAACAATCCAAACTAGAACACAGGTCAGAGCAACCAGATATCAACCCAGATACAGAAATCACAAAAATAAATCAAAGCTAAAACGCTCGAAACAGGGAAACAGTGATGTTACTATGTAAAAGATGACAACATGAAAACAAAAAAAAAGGGACTAAAAAAATGTAGTCATAGATCTTTCATATGGTGAGGAAGTCAAGGCGATATAAAGAAATAAAAGACTTGTTTAAACTTAGAAAAATAGGGGTAATTTTTATTGTAACCACAAAGGAAACTAACAATCCTACGCATCAAAATAAAAAGACAAGAAAAACATAAACACTCAGCAAATACAAAATCAACAACAATGAAAAAGAGAAAAAGAAAATATATGAAGAAAAACGACTCAGCACAGAAAATTAAGTGGAACAAAGAAACTGTCAACAACACATAAAAAAAGACATCAAAATGACAGCACTAAACTCATACCCATCCATAATTAAACCAAACGTAAATGGACTAAATGCACCAATAAAGAGACAGAGAGTGGCAGAATGGATAAAAAACACGATGCATCTATATGCTGCCTACAAGAGACACACCTTAGACTTAAAGAGACAAACTAAAACTCAAAGGATAGAAAAAAATACATCAACGAAACAACAATCAAAAAAGAGCAGGAGTGGCAATATTAATTCCTGACAAAATAGACTATAAATCCACCACATAGAATAAGGAAGGACACTATATAATGATTAAAGTGTCAATACACATAATCAAAAAAATATTTACACAACCAATCACAGGACTCCAAAATATATAAAACAAGCCTTAACAGCATTGAAAAGAGAGATAGACAGAACCACAATAATAGTAGGAGACTTCAACACACCACTTTCAGTGAAGGACAGAACATCCAAAAAGAAGCTCAATAAAGACACAGAAGATCTAAATGCCACAATCAACCAACTTGACCTCAAAGACATATACAGAACATTCACCCAACAGCAGTCAAGTATACTTTCTTTTCCAACACACGTGGAACGTTCTCCAGAACAGACCACATATTAGGCCATAAAGCAAGCCTTAACAGAATCCAAAATACTGAAATATTACAAAGCGTCTTTTTTGACCATAAAGTCATAAAAGTAGAAATCAATAATAGAAAAACCTAGGAAAAAACCATCAGACACATGGAAACTGAACACTTTGCCCAAAAAACTACTGGGTAATAGAAGAAATTAAGGATGGAATAATGAAATTCATAGAATCAAACGAGAATGAAAACACATCCTACCAGAACCTTTGGACACAGCAAAATCAGTGTTCAGAGGTCAATTTATAGCAATAAATGCACACATACAAAAAGAATAAAGGGCCAAAATCAAAGAATTAACCCAAGAACCTGAACAAATAGAAAGAGAACAGCAAAAGAAACCCTCGGGCATGAGAAGAAATCAGATAATAAAAATTTGAGCAGAATTAAATGAAACAGAGACTAGGAAAACAGTCAAAAGAGTTAACAAGACCAAAGTTGGTTCTTTGAAAAGATCAAAAAAATTGATAAACCACTGGCCAAACTGACAAAAGAAATACAGGAGAGGAAGCAAATAACCTGAATAAGAACTGATATGGTCGATATCACAACAGACCCAACTGAAATTAAAAGATTCATAATAGAATATTATGGAAAAATTATACTCTAACAAACTTGAAAACCTAAAAGAAATATACAAATTTCTAGTAACTCAGTACCTACCTAAACTAATGAACCTATAACAAAAGAAGAGATTGAAAAGGTAATAAAAAAAACTCCCAACCAAAAAAAAGCCCTTGCTCTGACAGCCTCACTGGAGAGTTCTACCAAACTTTCAGAGAAGAGTTAACACCAGTACTACTAAAGATATTTCAGAGCATAACCCTGATACCAAAACCAGATAAAGACACACACACAAAAAAGACAATTACAGACCGATGACCCGCATGAACTTAGACACAAAAACCCTCCACAAAATTCTAGCCAACAGAATTCAACAACATATCAAAAAATAATTCACCATGACCAAGTGGGATTCATACCAGGTATGCAGGGATGGTTCAACATTAGAAAAACAATCAATGTAATCCACCACATAAATAAAACAAAAGATAAGAATCACATGATCCTATCAATTGATGCAGAAAAGGCATTTGACAAGGTCGAACACACATTCTTGATAAAAACTCTCAGCAAAATAGGAATGGAGGGAAATTCCTCAACATGATAAAGGGCATTTATACAAAGCCAACAGCCAACATCATCCTCAATGGACAGTCTGAAAGCATTTCTCTTGAGAACGGGAACCAGACAAGGATGCCCTTTATCACTACTCTTATTCAATATTGTGCTAGAGGACCTAGCCAGAGCAATTAGGCTATATAAAGAAATAAAGAGCATCCAAATTGGCAAAGGAGAAGTAAAAATATCTCTATTTGCAGATGACATGATCTTATACACAGAAAACCCTAAATAATCCTCAAGAAAACTACTGAAACTAAGAGTTCAGCAGAGTATCAAGATACAAGATAAACATACATAAATCAGTTGCATTCCTCTACACTAACAAAGAGAACTTCAAAGAGGAAATCACCAAATCAATACCATTTACAATAGCCCCCCAAAAGATAAAATACGTAGGAATATATCTAACCAGAGACATAAAAGACCTACACAAAGAAAACTGCAAGACACTACTGCAAGAAACCAAAAGAGACCTACATAAGTGGAAAAACATACCTTGCTCATGGATAGAAAGACTTAACATTGTAAAAATGTCTATTCTACCAAAAGCCATCTATACATACAATGCAATTCCGGCCCAAATTCCAATGACATTTTTTAATGAGATGGAGAAATAAATCACCAACTTCGTATGGAAGCGAAAGAGGCCCCGGATAAGTAAAGCATTACTGAAAAAGAAGAACAAAGCAGGGGGCCTCGCACTACCTGATTTTAGAACCTATTATACTGCCACAGTAGTCAAAATAGCCTGGTACTGGTACAACAACAGGCACATAGACCAATGGAACAGAATTGAGAACCCAGACATAAATCCATGCACATATGAGCAGCTGAGGTTTGGCAAAGGCCCCAAGTCAGTGAAATGGGGAAAAGACGGCCTTTTTAACAAATGGTGCTGGCATAACTGGATATCTATCTGCAAAACAATGAAACAAGACCCATTCCTCACACCATGCACAAAAACTAACTCAAAATGGATTAAAGACCTAAATATAAAATCTAAAATGATAAAGATCATGGGAGAAAAAACAGGGACAACGCTAGGATCCCTAATACATGGTGTAAACAGTATACAAAACATTACTAACAAAGCACACCACCACAAGACAAACTAGATAACTGCAAGCTCCTAAAAATCAAACACACTCATTCAAAGACTTCACCAAAAGCGTAAAAAGACAACCTACAGATTGTCTTTTTGGCAAAAAAATTTTGGTATGACAAATCCGATCAGCGTCTAATCTCTAACATCTGTAAGATACTGCAAGACCTCAACAACGAAAAGACAATAACCCGATTAAAAATGGACAAAGGATATGAAAAGTCACTTCACCAAAGAAGACATTCAGGCAGCTAACAGATGCATGAGGAAATGCTCACAATCATTAGCCATTAGAGAAATGCAAATCGAAACTACAACGAGATACCATCTCACTCCAACAAGGCTGGCATTGATCCAAAAAATAAAACACAAAATCGTAAATGTTGGAGAGGTTTTGGAGAAACTGGAACACTTATACACTGCTGGTGGGAATGTAAAATGGTACAACCACTTTGGAAATCGATTTGGCACTTCCTTTGAAAGCTAGAAATAGAACTACCATAGGATCCAGCAATCCCACTCTTTGGAATATATCCTAGGGAAATAAGAACCTTCACACAAATAGATATATGCACACCCATGTTCATTGAAGCACTGTTTACAGTAGCAAAAAGATGGAAACAACCAAGGTGCCCATCAACAGATGAGTGGATAAACAAATTATCGTATATTCACACAATGGAATGCAATGATAAAGAACAACGATGAATCAGTGAAACATCTCATAACATGGAAGAATCTGGAAGGCATTATGCTTAGTGAAATTAAACCAAAAAACCAAACCCAGTGCCGTCGAGTCGATTCCGACTCATGAGTGAAATTAAGGACAGTCGCAAAAGGACAAATATTGTACGAGAATATTGTAAGAACTCAGGAAAAGGTTAAAACACAGAAGAATACATTCTTTGATATGAGGGTGGAGAGGGAGAGAGGGAGAAGGGTATTCACTAATTAGTGAATAATTATGGGAGACGAATTATTTCAGGTGAAGGGAAGGATAACACACAATACAGGGGAAGTCAGCACAACTGGACTAAACCAAAAGCTAAGAAGTTTCCTGAATACAAACAAGCACTTTCAGGGACAGAGTAGAAGGGGAAGGGGTCTGGGGACCATGGTTTCAGGGGACATCTGGGTCAACTGGCATAACAAAGTTTATTAAGAAAGTGTTCTGCATCCCACTTTGGTGAGTGGCGTCTTGGGTCTTAAAAGCTAGGGAGCAGCCACCTAAGATGCATCAATTGCTCTCAAACCACATGGAGCAGGGGAGAATGAAGACCACCAAAGACACAAGGAAAATATAAGCCCCAGAGACAGAAAGGGCCACATAAGCCAGAGACTCCATCATCCTGAGACCGAAAGAACTAGATGGTGTCCAGCTACCACCAATGACTGCCCTGACAGGGAACACAACAGAGAATCTCTGGCGGAGCAGGAGAAAAGTGGGATGCAGCACTCAAATTCTGGTAAAAAAGACCAGATTTAATGGTCTGACTGAGTCTGGAGGGATGCCAGAAGTCATGGCCCCCGAACTCTCTGTTAGCCCCACACTAAAACCGTTCCCAAAGCCAACTCTTCAGACAAAGATTAGACTGGACTATAAGACATAAAATGATACTGGGTGGCAGTGTGCTTGTTAGCTCCAGCAGACACATGAGACTATGTGAGCAGCTCCTGTCTGGAGGTGAGATGAGAAGGCAAAGGGAGACAGAAGCTGGTTGAAAGGACCCAGGAAATACAGGGTGGAGAGAAGGAATGTGCTGTCACGTTGTGACTAGGGTCACATAACAATGTGTGTACAAGTTTTTATATGAGAAACTGACTTGTAAATTTTCACTTAAAGCACAGTAAAAAACAAAAAACCAGTTTGCTCCACCCATGGACTCCAAACTCTGATGATAGCTCTATCAAATTAAAGTGAACCTATCTGGGGAAAGGGTCATCCTGTTTATTTATGTAGGACTTTTTTCCAAGGATGGGAACTAGATGTTGTGTCAAAGTGCAGTGAGCATAATCTTGAACTAGATCAACAAACCCTCGCCAAGGTCCAGCTATCCTTTTTAGGTAAGTGGGTGAAAGGGTGATGGTGGTAATGCACTCATAGCTCTGGTTGCAGAACCTTTCCCAGGTTGTTGGAAAATCCAAATGAAGAACAGGAGTTTCAGGTCACATGAAATACTCTCTGGATTCAGAACCCTTCTGTGATATTTGCAGAGTAATTTTGGTGTTTGTTCTCTCCAGGAGGAACACATGTCTGTGTGACTCACACCATAAAGTAAGAGCTAGCCTTGACCTGCTGGGGGAGGACGTGGTGGAGGGAGAAACCTGACACCACATTGTTATCAGCTCCAGCAGGAGCATGGGGTGGGACTGTCCTGTCCCTGTGCAGAGCGGTGTTAGGTACCCAGCATTTTTTTTGTTGTCGTTCTATTTAGAGCTCACGTTATGTGGGCTAGCTAAGTATTCGCTGGTTAGATTATGTCCTTGTAAACATACTGAACGTGGTGGGGGGTGGGGGTGGTGTTTAACTTGTGTTCCTATGTTTGCCTCTAGGAACCATCCTTAAATACCTGCTTGTCACGCTGCACTGACTCTATCTTAGTTCACTTTCACATTTCTTTTTTTTCCAGTTGCCACTGAGACAACGCCAACTCATGGCAACCTCAGGTAAAAAAAGAACTATACTCCATCGATTTTCCCATGGCTGTGACCTTCGGGAAGTAGATCGCCAGGCCTTCTTCTGATTCACCTCTGGGTAGATTCGAACCACCAACCTTTCAATTAGTAGTCTGAGTACTTAACCATTTTGTGCCACCCAGGGACATCAAGCAATTAGAAAATGTGCTTGTCTTAGTTATCTACTGCTGCTATAACAGAAATACCACAAGTGGATGGCTTTAACATACAGAAATTTATTTTTTCACAGTTAGGAGGCTAGAAGTTTGAGTTCAGAGTGCCGGCTCCAGGGGAAGGCTTTTTCTCTCTGTCAGCTCTAGAGGAAGGCCCTTGTTTCTTCAGAGCTTCTGTTTCTGGGCATTCTTCATGTGACTTGGCATCTCTCTTCCTCCATCTCCGCTTCTCTCGCTTGTTTAATCTCTTTTATATCTCAAAAGGGATTGATTCAAGACACACTCTACACTATTCCTGTCTCATTAGTATAACAAAGACAGCCCATTCCCAAATGAGGTCATGACCATAGGCATAGAGGTTAGGGTTTACAATACATGTTTTTTGGGGACACAACTCAATCCATAACAGTGCTGAATTGTATATACGATTCAGGTCTTCATATGCTTACGACATAAAATTACATACATAAAGCAGCTCGCACAGTGTCCGTGCAAGATGAGGCACATTCAAATATGAAATCGTTCCCCTCTGAGGCCCCTCAACAGAGTGTGAGCACTCACATATGCACAAGTGTGTACCCCAGCCTGCCTCTCTTTAACAAAAGCTACAGGGATTTTTAAAATTTGAGATTGTGTGAAGAGTGCTTGGAATAACTGAACCCTTTTTTTTTTTTTTTAACTGTGTAATGAATTCTACGCAATTTGCTAAAAAATGTACATAAGGAAATTATAAATCTCTGATATAGGTGGCACAGTGGTTAAGAGTTCAGCTGCTAATCAAAAGGTTGGCAGTTCGAATCTACCAGCCTCTCCTTGGAAACCCTAAGGGGCAGTTCTACTCTGTCCTACAAGTTTGCTATGAGTTGGAATTGACTAGATGGCAATGGGTTTCATTTTATATATATATCTATATTTTAGTTTTACTTATAGTGTTGTCAGTTAGGAAAGCTACAAGTAACAATACACAGAGTGGTATTTTTCTTATAGAACAGGAAGTCTAGAAGTAGGAAGTTACTAGTGTTGGTTCAGCTGTTCAACAATGCCAATAAGGAACCTGCTTTGCTCTCTTAAAAAACACTGCCATCAAGTCAATTTGAACTCATAGTGACCCTATAGGACAAAGTAGAACTGCCCCGTAGGGTTTCTAAGGCTGTAAATCATCACAGAAGCAGACTTTTATATCTTTCTCCTGTAGAGTGGTTGGTGGGTTCAAGCCACCAACCTTTCAGTTAGCAGCCGAGTGCTTAACCACTGCGCCACCAGGGCTCACTCTTTCTCTCTTTAGTCCTGCCATTCCGAGCGAGTGGGTCTGTGGTAAGCATGCTTGACATTTTGTGATTGTAAAAAGGCTGCCACAGCTCCAGGAACCATGCTTGTATTCAAGGAAGGAGGGTGGTAAAGTGGTAGGGCCAGGACCACTGTACCTATGCACGGCCCGTTTATAGAGAAGTGAAAGCTTTTTCAGAAGGGCAGTGGGGGTTCGGTGGTAGAATTTGTTGTTGTTGTACTTTAGATGAAAGTTTACAGAGCAAATTAGTTTTTCATTAAACAATTAATACACATATTGTTTTGTGACATTGGTTGCCAACCCCATAACAGGTTAACACTCTCCCCATCTCTATCTTGGGTTCCCCATTACCAGCTTTCCTGTTGAAGTAGAGAAAATACATTTTCTTTAGTGTTTCAGTATCAAAATTAGAGAATATATTTTTTTTTGTTTAGCTGTATAACCAATGGAAACCCTGGTGGCATAGTGGTTAAGTGCTACAGCTACTAACCAAGAGGTCAGCAGTTCAAATCCGCCAGGCGCTCCTTGGAAACTCTATGGGGCAGTTCTGCCCCGTCCTATAGGGTCGCTGTGAGTCGGAATCGACTCGATGGCAGTGGGTTTGGTTTGGGTTTTTGTATAACCAAAACCAAAAAACCAATGCCAGTGCCGTCGAGTCGATTCCGACTCATAGTGACCCTATAGGACAGGGTAGAACTGCCCCATAGAGTTTCTAAAGAGTGCCTCGTGGATTCAAACTGCCAACCCTTTGGTTAGCAGCTGTAGCACTTAACCACTATGCCACCAGGGTTTCCTTAGCTGTATAAGCTGTGATTAAATCTTTAGTCTTTGAAAATGTCAATTACTTGCTCTGGAATCTGTCTCATGATTGTTCCTTTGTAGAAAAACAAGGTAATCAAGATTTTCGTTGTTGATTAAACCAGGGGACAAGACAATGAGCAATACCATCAGGACCCGAGATAATTGAGCAAAGTCCAGTCCATCTTGTGACTGAAACTAGGATGGCGAAAAGAGACCTGCTAGACGTCAACGATAGGTCTCTTCGTCAATACGTCCACCTCAAAGAAGAATCAACATTCCTGGAAATCTCTAAACCCTGAACCTCTCCCTGTAAAACCCTCTAGTCAGCCCTTTTGAGGCAGACAGAATTTGGGGGGAAAAATTTTTATTTATTTATTTTTCTGTCTCTTGAACACAGTGTTCAATAAAGTCCTCTTGCTGCTTACCTCCTCCTGTCTCAGTATTGGCTGTTCAGCAGGGGTCTCGAATCTGCAATTTGCGGTAACACTGTCCCCTCCTGCCTTCTTGTCCTTACCTGGTGTGCCCATTTATTCTCCTTTTGTTGTATAGTCCTGTCTAATCTTTGGCTGAAGGGTGAACCTCAGGAATGACTTCATTACTGAGCTAAAAGGGTGTCCAGGGGCCATGCTCTCTGGGGTCTCTCCAGTCTCTGTCAGGCCAGTAAGTCTAGTCTTTTTTTTGTGAGTTAGAATTTTGTTCCACATTTTTCTCCAGTTCTGTCTAGAACCCTCTATTGTGATCCACATCAGAGCAGTCAGTGGTGGTAGCCAGGCACCATCTAGTTGTGCTGGACTAAGTCTGGTAGAGGCCGTGGTAGTTGTGGTCCATTAGTCCTTTGGATTAGTCTTCCCCCGTGTCTTTGGTTTTCTTCATTCTCAATTGTAAAATTCTTGCCTTCTAGGTAGGAGACTTGGGTTCAATTCCTGGCCAATACACCTCATGCACAGCTTCCACCCATCTTGCATTTGAGGCTGGAGTGTTGCTATGATGCTGAACAGGTTTAAGCAAAATTCAGAGACAGGCTAAGGCAAGAGACCTGGAGATATGCTTCCAAAAATCAGCTAATGAAAACCCTATGCACCGCAAGCATGAGTAGAGGCAGCTCACAACAACAAGAAAAGCTTTCTCAGGTCCCTCTCCCCCAGGAGTTCCACTTTTGTCTCATTGACCAGAGCTTGTCAAATGATGGAGCTTAGCATCAAGAAAGGCTGGGAAATACATATTTAGCTTTTTCAGCTTCTGTGGTGGAGGCTGGCCAGGGAGAAGCAGATTGGGAATAAGCTATCCTACCAAAAGTCCAGATGTAACCACTCTGGGGTGCTGGCATCAGCCATCAGTCCTTCATTAGGGAAGCAAGGAGTGCCAAGAACCCTTTTGGTTGCTTCCTTTTGTGGCACTTTTACGTAAATTAGAATCTTCCAGGTTTCAAGGTACCCTCAGGTTACTTCAATGAATGAGGATTAATTACAAGGCTACCTAGGGAAACAAAGGAGGCAGGAAGTTGTCTCAGGGCACATGGTCAGGCTTTTGTGGAAACTAGGATGTGGTTAAGGATGCAGTCACAGCTCCCTTACTCAAATCACAGCTCCGTGACACTGCAACACTTAGTAGGGGGACTCTTCAGAATCGGGCATCCGTGAATATCTGCTCTGGGGCTCCACCATGACAGTGACTCAGATATTTTGCCTCTTCGTCAACTATTCCTGCTTTGACTAACACACTCTCTCCTTAAGTCTTCTATCAAATGTCCCAAGAGATTATCTGGTTGGATAGCCATTCACCATTTATCAGAGGTGTCCCTACCGGGCAGAGCTCTCATTCTGGATCCAGAGTTCCCACCTCAGACCTATAAAGGCAGGCCTATAAATGGGTGCCCTGCTCTATTAGTGTGACCAGGGTGACGGATTATACTACCATTTCTGGTCACTTGCAGAAAGAGCCTTCAGGGTGAGAGAGGCTCCCTGAAGCTCTCCAGAGGAAGTACGGAAAGAACGGCTAGTCCTGGGCCCCGTGGGTCTAGGTTGTATGCTGACCTGAGTCAACTTGGCCATTTTTTTTGTATTTGTGGGGTTTACATTAACTTTGTCTAAAATAGGTTCATCTTTGTCCTTGGTTCCTGAGAGATAATCCTAAACCCTTGGAATTTCCTGAGTAGCTAGGGTGTCTTTGTTATCTGTAGGCCTCTGGACCACACTTAAGAGTTAATGCTAATTAGGTGACTCAGGTGGGGGCTAGCCAGGCCAGAAAGACTACCTCCTGGTATCAGCTGACCTCAGGGGTGGTGAGCTGATTCAATCAATCACAACTAGGTAATGAGGCCCCAGTAAAGGCCCTGGACGCAGAAGCTCCATGGGCTTCCTGGCCAGTGAAAGACATCAATGCACATAGGAGGGTAGCATGTCCCTTTTTGGGACATGGAAACTCTGCTTTGGGAGCCCTCTAGATTTCACCCTACGTGTCTCTACATTTGTATCCTTTTTGCTGTAAAAAAAAATTGTCATCATAAATATAGCACTTTTGATGAGTTCTGTGAGTCATTTTAACAAATTATCAAATCCAAGGGAATAGTGGGAGCCACCAGGTAAGAAGTGAAGAACCTTTGGGGACCCCGGAGCTTACAATTGGTATCCTGAGGAGGGTAGAGCAACCCCTGAATTTGTAACCAGCAGGTCAGAAATGAGGGTGTCGTGGAGATTCCCAAGGTTACACCTGACATCTGAGATCTTGGGCAGTCTTGGCAGTCTAGACGATGGTGCCTTTTAACATGTGAGGTCCAGGTGGTTAGGTTTGGCAGTCTGGAGAACTGTGCCGTTTGACATGTGAGGTCCAGGCAGTCAGGGTCAGAGGAAGAAGTGCTGGTGTCAGAACAGAAGTGGCAGAGAAGTGAAAAGTAGGGATTTTATCTTTTCCATTCAGTATTGCCCATGCTTTACTATTTATAAAAAGTTATCAGTCTGGCTATCTTCATTTGCTCAAAGTTGTTGCTGTTGTGTGCCACTGAGTGGGTTCTGACTCATAGCAACCCTATAGGACAGAGTAGAACTGCCCCATAGGGGTTCCTAGGCTGTAATCTTCACAGGAGCAGATTGCCAGGTCTTTCTTCTGCAGAGTAGCTGGTGGGTTGGAACCATTGACCTTTTGGTTAACAGCTGAGAGCTTAACCATTGCGCCACCAGGGATCCTTGCTCAAAGTTAAAGCCCTAATTCTGCTTTAATTACCCAAAATGCCAGAAAACCAGAACAAATAAATAAAGCAACAGAAAAATCTGCATATTCATTGCTTTGGTAGTATGTATTCCTACATGTTTTTCCAACTCACGACGGCCTCATGTGGGTCAAAGTAGAACTATACTCTGCAGGGTTTTCAATAGTTGATTTTTTTTTTTCTGAAGTAGATCGCCAGGCCTTTCCTCCTGGGTGGACTCGAACCTCCAACCTTTTGGTTAACAGCCGAGTGCGATAAACATTTGCACCACCCAGGGACTCCTGTTTTTGAACAAGTGTGTGTAAATGTTGGTTATGATCTTGTCCTCTGTTTTGAAAAGACCTGCCAATGCTGCCTACCAGATTGACCCCAGAAACTACAGATTTATAGACCTAATCTTCTTTATTGACTTTACATAGGAGAAAGCTCTCTTCCTGACCAAATGTTACGGGGCAACTCTCCCAATTCTCAGAAAACTTGTGCTCTCCCATTCTCTGATGCCCTCTCCTGCAGAAGTTGTGCTTAGAAGCTGTTCGTTTTCTGAGGACTTGCTATTTAACCATTTTGTGGTAGCTTAAATAGCAGTTGAATCCACACGTGAAAACTAACAGATGACCAAGTTAGTGTACAAGGCCGTGAGTACCTGACATGAAAACAGAACCTCTCCTTTGCTCTTAAACCTACTGCTGCTGAGTCGATTCTGACTCATATCGACCCTATAGGACAAGGTAGAGCTGCCCCATAGCGTTTCCAAGGAGTGGCTGGCAGATTCGAACTGCCAACCTGTTGGTTAGCAGCCAAGTACGTAACCACTACGCTACCAGGGCTCCTTGTCTATTCTTAAGGAGTGGAATTTTCCAGGTTAAGGCCTCAAGATGGGTTATTAGAAGGTCAGGCTACTACCATTCAACCTTAACAATAACTTTTCTTGCCAAAATCCTTTACAATTCCTAGGCAGTGTCACAGAATTTGTTCTCGGATCCTCACACAATCCCACGAGGCAGGCAGGGCAGGTGTGATGGTTAAGGTTATGTGTCAACTTGGCTGGGCCATGATTCTCAGTGGTTTGGAAGTTATGTAATGATGTAGTTATCCTCCATTTTGTGATATAATGTAATCACCTCATAATGTGATCTGATGTGATCAGCCAATCAGTTGTAAGGAGAGTTTCCTTGGGGGTGTGGCCTGCATCCAATATATATGGATGTTCTGGTAAAACTCACTAGCTCTTGCTCACTCTGGATCCTACATCCAGCTTGTCATCATCTGACCTCCAGTTCTTGAGAACTTGAGCCAGCTCCCTGTCGTATTGCTTTCCTGTCTTGGGATCTGTTGGCCTCCGTAGCCTGTGAGCCAGCAGCCTGCTATCTTAGCTGCTGATCTTGAATTTGTCAGCCACTGTAGCTACGTGAGTCAGAAGAAGACTCCAGCCTGATGCCTGACCGATGGACTTGGGACTTGCCAACCTCTACAACCACGTGAGCCATTTCTGTGAGATAAATCTCTCTCTCATCCTCTCTCTCTCTTTCTATATATATATATATATATATATACACATACATATACCCCGGTGATACAGTGGCTAAGAGCTCAGGCTGCTAACCAAAAGGTTGGCAATTCAAATCCACCAGCTGCTCCTTGGAAACCCTGTGGGGCAGTTCTACTCTGTCCTATAGGGTCTCTATGAGTCAGAATTGACTTGACGGCAATGGGTTTGTTTGTTTTGTATGTATGTGGTTTCACCTCTGTAGAGAATGCAGCCTAAGACACCAAGTAAGGTAACAACATCTTATAGATAGGTGAGGAGACTGGGCTCTGAGGGCATTGCCCACAGTCAAGCAGTGGCTACATGTGATGGTTAAGGTTGTGTGTCAGCTTGGCTGGGCCATGATTTTCAGTGTTTATACGTGATCACCCCCATGATGGGATCTGCTGTGAGTAGCCAATCTGTTGAAAGGGAGTTTCCCTGGGCGTGTGGCCTGCATCTGAATACAAGTATATGTTCTGGCTTTTGGCTGCTCTGAATCCTGCAGCTGCCTCCGTTCATCTGACCTGTTCTTGGGACTTGAGCTAGCAGATTATCTGCCAATCATGGGATTCATCAATCTTCACAGCCTGTGAGCAAGAGCCCTGCTCTCCAACCTGCTGATCTTGGGTTCACCAACTCCTGCAGCTATGTGAGTCAGGAGAAGCCTTGAGATCTTGCCTGCCCATCTTGGGATTCATTGATCTTCACAGCCTGTGAACAAGAGCCCTGCTCTCCCACCTGCCGATCTTTGGTTTGCCACCCTTGCAGCTATAAGAATCAGGAGAAGCCTCTATCTTGATCCATAGACTTGGGACGTTTCAGCCTCTACAATCATGTAAGCCATTTCCTTGATATAAGTCTATGTATATAGTTATATGCCTCACAGGTTTTGCTTCTCTAGAGAACCCAGCCTAAGACACTACCTTACCACATCTGCTTCTCTTTACCACTCAGTCACCTTCTCTAGGGGACAGTGGTGGTTCAGAGTTAGAATTCTCACCTTTCCATGCAGGAGATCTGGGTTTGATTCCCAACCAATGTACCTTATACACAGCCACCACTCGCCTGTCAGTGTCAGCTGGACTGTTGCTATGATGCTGAATAGTTTCAATGGTGCTTCCAGACTAAGCTGAGCTAAGAAAAAAGGCCTGGTGATCTGTTTGTGAAAATCATCAATCAATGGGATAGAGCAGACCCAGGCAACATTTTGTTCATTTGTGTATGGAGTTGCCATGAGTCTGTGGGCAACTCAATGGCAGCTAACAACAACACCTTCTCTAACTCTACAGAGATGAGAAAAGGGGCCATTTGGGCCCCCAAACTATAGAATAGCTCAGAAGGAGTATGATTTGATTTGATTGACTTCCACAACCAGCATTTTGTAAACTGTAGGTTTTCAATTTAGCAGTCATGAACACTGTGAACAAAAAATGAAATAGACTTGACTAGAATAATAAATATCAGAGTGCACTGTAGTCATGACAGGTATTCTTTCCTGAAACGCTTCCATCAGTGATGTAGGAGTGAGTGAGTGAGTGTGTGTGTGTGTACATATGTGCGTGTACTGACTCATGATATAAAATGTGTTTCTTACCGTGGGTTACAGTTTAACAAGTTTGAAAGCCCAAACACAAACAGCTATAGACCTATCAGCATTACTCAGACTTGTCTTCATTGCCAGCTTTAGGTGCACTGCCCTGACCCTTCAAACATTACTGGATGGCAATGTCATGGGTGTGTTCAGAGTCCTTGTGCTAAGCTCATGAACTCTCTTCACCGGGGACAAAAATTGCGCATGACAGTCTGTGCCTAGAGTGAGTTCCAAGAACTGAGGACACAGCCCTCATAGGGTTGTCCAACTTTTCCAGTTTTCCAATTATAAGAACAGTGTCAGCTCTGGTTTTGCTGACCTTCCCCCGATGCACTCCCCAGTTATTCTGCTAACATACTTGAACATTCCAGGCATTTCTGCAGCCAGAGGCAAGATGTGGACCTCCCAACAAGTCTGAGTCCCAACTGCAGGGCTCTGGCTAAAATTACCTCGTGGAAGCCACCTGTCTTTTTTTTAATAGTTGTGCCTCTCAGCATAGGTGTTACAGATCACTTACAGTTCCCCAAACTCTTTTTCATGGAAGAAGTCATTTATCCCATCTGTTGGAGATTGCAATTTGCCTTTTTAATTTTCTTCCTGAGAAACCTTGGCCTGGTAGTTTTTCTCAAAGGATGCTTATGAGAAGGTGAGAGAGTAAAATATTTAGTCAAATGATTGTCTTAAAAAATAATGTAGACAACTCCAGTGAAGGCTCAGACTGATATTTTTTACCCCCATGACCAGTTTTGTTAGTGTCCCATGTATATTTTAGGCATAACAACAAGTAAGTGGCCATTCTGGTTTCTATTAATACTGGATTTTTGAAACGGTATTGCTTAATAAAAATTAAAAACAATGAGCATACACCTCAGGAACAAACCCTCTGGGTTATAGTAAGGGCTTTTACTTCAGGTTATTTAGCAGGGATGATTTGACCTAAACACTGTGGGCCTTTTGTATATAACCCGAAAGAGACTCTTGGAATGACAATAATGATGAAGACGGCGATATTGATAGTTAACATTGGCAACCTAAAAAACCAAACCTGTTGCCATTCAGTCGATTCCAACTGATAGTGACCCTATAGGACAGAGTAGAGCTGCCTCATAGAGTTTCCAAGGAGCACCTGTTGGATTTGAACTGCAAACCTTTTGGTTAGCAGCTGAGCTCTTAACCACTGCATTACAAGGGCTCCAGTAAAGACAATAGTAACATTTATTACATGCTGGGCACTGTGAATTATTGCATTTATTTTCTTTAATTCTTACAAAATCCTCTGAAGATAGTATGATGATTAATTTTTCTATTAAGGAAACTGAGAATTACAAAGAGGATAAGTCATTTTCTTAAAATTTCTCATTGCTAGGATGCCAGAGTCTCTTGCTATGGAGAGAGAGGATTCAGCCACTTATGAGAAGCTCTTTCAACTGTTTTCACAGAGGGCTTAATACTTTGTCAGTTCCCCCTTGCCTGACTGTTGTGCATGCCCACTCACCAGCTGCAAATAACTGGGGTCAGAGGAGCCACGTTCCTGAGTATTTACAGTGAGATGGGGGAAAGCCAAGGTCAGTGTCATGGATTGAATTATGTCCCCCCCCCAAAAATATGTGTATCAATTGGGCTAGGCCATAAATCCCAGTATTGTGTGATTTTCCTATATGTTGTAAATCCTGCCTCTATGATGTTAATGAGGGAATAATGGGCGGCAATTGTGTTAGTGAGGCAGGACTCAGCCTACAAGAGTGGATTGTGTCTTGACGCAGTCTCATGAGATATAAAAGAGAGAAGCAAGCAGAGAGACGGGGGAACTCAAACCATCAAGAAAGCAGTGCCAGGAGCAGCAGAGTGCATCCTTTGGACTTGGGTCCCTGCACAGAGAAGCTCCTACTCTGGGGCAAGACTGATGAGAAGGCCGACAGAGAGAGAAAGCCAACAGAGAGAGAAAGCCTTTCCCTGGAGCTGACAGCCTGAATTTGGACTTTTAGCCTACTTTACTGTGAGAAAATAAATTTCTCTTTGTTAAAGCCATCCACACGTGGTATTTCTGTTATAGTAGCACTAGATGACTAAGACAGTCAGGTTCACAGAAGCATGCCCCAGAAGGCTCAGGCATGAACCCGCTTGTGATCCATGCCCACAAGGGAAGAAGAACAGAGGGCTTGTTGTAAGAAAGAATAAGATGTGGATGCAACTCACATGGCGGGGTGATGAGCGAGTCAGTGAGTCAGGTAAGGTGTATTAGTTTCCTCTTGCTGCTATAACAAATTATCTCAAGCTTTGGCTTAAAACAACATAAATGTATTAACTTACAGTCTGGAGGTCAGAAGTCTGACACAGGTCTCACTGGATTCACTGGGCTAAAATTAAGACGTAAGCAGAGCTGCTTTCCTTTCTAAAGACTCTAGGGGGAATCTCTTTCCTTCTCTTTTCCAGCTTCAAAAGGCTGCCCAGGAGTCCCTGCATGGTGTAAACGGTTAAGCGCTTATGCACGAACCAAAAGGTTGGAGGTTCAAATTCACTCAGAGGCATCTTGGAAGAAAGGCCTGTTGATCTTCTTCTGAAAGGTCACAGCCATTGAAAACTTCATGGAGCACAGCTCTACTCTGACACACATGGGGTTGTTATGAGTCAGAATCGACTTCAAGGCAACTGGTTAGAGGCTGCCCATATTCCTTGGGTGGTGGTCTCCTTCCATCTTCAAAGCTAGCAATGGCTGGTTGAGTCTCTTTCACGTCAAATCACTTCACCTGACTTTATAGTCACATCTCTTCTCCGACTCTCCTGTCCCCTTCTTCCACTTTTAAGGAACCTTGGACGCACTCAAAGGAGCCCCAGTGGTGCAGTGGTTTAAGCACTTGGCTACTAAATGAAAAGCCGGCTCCATAGGTGAAGATGTGGTAGTCTGCTTCTGTAAAGATTTACAGCCTTGGAAATCCTATGGGGCAGTTCTACTCTGTCATATGGGTCACTATGAATCAGAATCAACTCAATGCAGTAGGTTTTTACAGGCCCCAGTCAGCTAATTCAAGAAAACCCTGCATTTTAAATTCTGCTGATTAATAACCTTAATCCCATCTTCAATCTTAATTTCCTTTTGCCATGTGATGGAACACATTCAGAGATCCTAGAGATTAGAATATAGCCATTTTGGTGGTGGGGGGGGGGTGTCATTATTCTGCTTACCACAGGGGCCCTTTTGAAGAAAGCAACATTTTACCCAAGACAAAAGCGCGAAGTAAATGTCAGGCTGAGGAAAGAGGGAGCAGGAGAGGCAGTATTTCTAGCAGAGGGAACAACTTGTGTAAGACCTCTGAGGTGAAGAAGAACTTGGCACATCTGAGGAACTAAAAGAAAGCCATAGCCAGAGTTCAGAATGTGAAGAAGGGGAAAGAGAAGAGAGGCCAGACCATGTAGGCCTCCTAGGCCATGTTAAGGATTTGAGATTTTGTGCTAAGTATGATGGAAAACTATTGGGGACTTTTAAGCAGCAAGAAGACATTATACAGATCACTCCGACTGCTCTGTGGAGGATGGATGGGGAAGCAAGAGAGGACTTGGGAGACTAGTTATGATTGTATGCCTGCCCTCATGGAACGTGGAACATGCCTCCTCTATATTCCACCCTGTGGTGGGATGGAAAGAGAAAGTCTGTTTTCTCTCCCTGGACATACAGTGAAATCGTATTTCCCAGCATCCTTGAATTTAGATGAGGCCTTATGACTAGTTCTTGCCAATGGATTGTGAGCAGAGGCAATAAAGAGCAAGTGTGCCTTCTCCATGTTCTAGCTCTTCCTTTCAATGGAGACTTTGGAGGCCATGTATGAAGATGGATGTATTACAAGAAGGAAGGGACCTGGGTGTCTGAATGATAAAGCCCCACTTGGATGGTGTGAACAGCTAAGTACTCAGCTACTAGCCAAAAGGTTGGCCATCCGAACCCACTCAGAGGCACTTCAGAAGACAGGCCTGGTGATCTGCTTCTGAAAGGTCACAGCCTTAAAAATTCTATGGAGTAGTTCTACTCAGATAAACATGGGGCCACCATGAGTCAGAATTGACTCAATAGCAGCTAACAACAACTATCCTGATTGGTATGGGTGAGAGGGAGCAATAAACTTCACCCTGTGAGACCACTGAGATTTTGGAGTTGTCTCTTACAATAGATAGCCAATCCTGACTAATATACAGGGAGACAGATGAATAGGAACTCTTCAGGAAATGAACACGTAAGGTGGTGGAGAATAACTAGAAGGGATGCTACTTCAAAAAGGGTGGTCACGAAAGGCACTTCTCATGAAGTGACATTTGATCTGAGACCTGTCAGATGAGGAGAAGCAGCTGTGAGAAGAAAGAAGGAAGAAAATTCTGAGCAAAGGGAGTAATTAGTAAATGTGAAGACCCTGAGCAGGAAAGTGGTTGACACGTTGGTAGGAGGAAAAAGGTGGCCAATGTGGCTGAGACCTGAGCATGGTCACAGATTCCCATTGTGGAAGGATTCATAAAAAGAGGCCTCAGTCTTGGTGAACCTTCTACAAGGGTCAAAGGTCTGGAAGAGAATGTACTCGTAGGAAGCACTGCTTTCTGCTGCTGTCTTCCTAGCTAATGCCACTGGCTTGAGCATAAGAAAGGTAGAGTGGTACAAGGTGAGGTTGGTATTGTGGGTTGAATTTTCACCCCAAAGAGATATGTTGAAGTCCTAATCCCTAGTATCTGTGAATGTGACTGTTATGGATTGAATCGTGTCCCCCCAAAATATGTGTTTTAAACCCTAACCCCTATGCCTGTGGTTATAATCCCATTTGGGAATGGGCTGTGTTTGTTACGTTAATGAGACAGGATTACCGTAGAGTGTGTAGAGAGTCAACCTGTTTTGAAATATGAAAGAGATCAAACAAGCAAGAGAGAGAAGCAGAGATGGGGGAAGAGAGAGGCCAAGATTGCCCAGGAGCAGAAGCTCAGAAAAGACAGGGACCTTCCTCCAGAGCTGAGAGACAGAAATCTTTTCCCTAGAGCCGGTGCCCTGAATTTGGACTTCTAAACTGTGAGAAAATAAATTTCTGTTTGTTAAAGCCACCCACTTGTGGTATTTCTTTTATAGCAGCATTAGATAACTGAGACAGTAAACTTGTTTGGAAACAGGGCATTCAAAGATGTAATTAGTTAACATGAGGTCATACTGGAGTAGAGTAGATCCTAATTCAAAGACATGTACTTATCAAAAGAGGAGAAGAGACAGAGAGGCACACAGAGGAAAGATGGCCATGTGACGACAAAGGCAGAGATTGGAGTGATGCATCTACAAGCCAAGGAATGTCCAGAACCACTAGAAGCTGGAAGAGACAAGGAAGAATCTTCCCATAGAGCCTTCAGAGAGAGCGTGGCCTTGCTGATACCTTGATTTTGGACATGTATCCTCCAGAACTGTGAGACAATAAATTTCTGTTATTTTAAACCAACCAATTTGTGGTACTTTGTTACAGCAGCCTTAGGAAACTAATACACTTAGCAAGAGTGGAAACAGGGAGGCTAGTTATTGTGGGAGTCTAGAAGAGAGGTTCTGGTGTCTTGGACTAGTTTGGTGGCAGTGTTAATGAGAGAAATGACCAGATTTGAGACGCATTTAAATATAGAGACCACAGGGCTTAAAGAATGGAAAAAACTAGAAGGAGCTGAAAAAGTGGGAGAAATATGTAGAACAAAATTCAAATTCACACACACATACACAAAAGACAAGGATTGCTGGTCTAATAGAGAGTGGAGAAGCCTCGAGAGTATGGCCCCCGGACACCCTTTTAACTCAGTATTGAAGTCACTCCTTAGGTTCACCCTTCAGCTAAGGATTATACAGGTCTATAGGGCCAACAATCACATGTGAGGAACGTGCTTTGTAGTTCAATTCATGCATAGGAGGCTAATGGATACACAGCCCAAAAGCAAAGACAAGAAGGCAGAAAGGAACAGGAAAACTGGACAAATTGAAACAGAGAACCCGCGGCAGAGAAGGGAGGGTGTTGACACATCACAGGGTTGGCAACCAATGTCACGAAACAATTTTTGTATTAACTGCTTAATGACAAACTAATTTGCTCTGTAAACTTTCACCTAAAGCACAAAAAAAGAAAAAAGAATGGAAAAATAAAAAATGACTTCTGAGTTTTGGGTTTGAGCTAGAGTAGATGATGGTGACTGTCTTAGGCTGGGTTCTCTAGAGAAGCAAAACCAGTAAAGTGTATAAATATGTATATAGAGAGATTTATGTCAAGAAAATGACTCACATATTTGTAGGGGCTGGAACATCCCAAGTCCATGGATCAGGATAGAGGCTTCTCCTGATTCTTGTAGCTGCAGGGGCTGGCGAACCCAAAATCAGTAAATCGGAGAGCAGGGCTCTTGTTCACAGGCTGTGAAGATCAATGAATCCCAAAATCAGCAGACAAGACCCCAAGGCTTCTCCTGATTCACGTAGCTGCAGGGGCTGGTGAACCCAAGATTGCCTGCTGGCTCACAGGCCCTGAAGCCTGACGAATCCCAAGGTAGCCAAGTAAGCTGCTAGCTCAAGTCCCAAGAACCGGAGGTCAGATAAACTGGAGCCAGCTGCAGGATCCAGAGCAAGCAAGAGCCAACCAGCCTTGCCCAAAAGTCCACCTATATTGAATGCAGGCCACGCCCCCAATAAAACTCCTTTTCAACTGATTGGTTGCTCATAACAGATCTCATCGTGGAGGTGATTACTTTATTACATAGCTACCAAACTACATCATCACTGCCAAACCACTGAGAATCTTGGCCCAGCCAAGTTAACACACAACCTTAACCATCACGAATGGCTATTTACATCAAACAGGAGGAGTGAAAGATGGAGTTGGGTATGTAAGTCTAGTGTAGTGAAGGAAACAGGAGTAGAAATAGAAATTTGTAATCATCAGCCGATATTTAGAGTCATAGGACTAGATGAGACCTTTAGGGAGATGAGACGGTTAGAGAAGGGAAATAGCTCAGGACAGAGTTCTGAAGCCTTCTAATTTTAGAGATCTGATAGAGAGAAAGAAAGAACTCCTGATGGTGCAGTGATTAAGCACTTGGCTCTAACCAAAAGTTGGGATCTAAACTCATCCAGCAGCTCCCCAGAAAAGATCTGATTATCTGCTCTCGTAAAGATTACGGCCAAGAAAGCTCTATGGGGGCAGTTCTACTTTGTCACGTGGGGTCACCGTGAGTCGGAATTGACTGGACAGCACAAAACAACAACTGAGAGAAGGAGCCAATGAAGGAGAACAAAAAGAGTTGGCCAATGAGGATAGAAGAAAACTAGGAGTACATTTCTAACATTTTTTTAATCTTAATTTTTTAAATCAAATTACACATGTTCATGGCTTTAAAAGTCAAATTTTTCTATAGGGTTCTTCACCCTTCCGCTTACTGATCCCTGATTCCCAGAGGCAATTGCTTTCAACTCCTTTAGCTGTTTCTTCTGGTATTTACCTCCATAATTCTAAAATAGCTGTTTTATCTGCTGTTTCTTCCATTTCTTGATTTTGTATCTGTAGACTTCCTTCTACTGAAGACAAAGACATGCTGTTTTATGTCTTCCCACACTTACCTCGCACACCCTTATACTCACACAGACAAGACTTCTTCACTAGCCTCTGAGTATAATTACATTTTAATTTTTAGTTAACTTGATCCGTGGTATTTTCATTCCTCTGAGCTTGTAAATGTTATTCATGGCTGAGCCATCTAGTATACTATGATAATATTTTCTTCCTTAAATAACTTCCAGTTTTCCCTGTAGTTAACAACTGTCCTCATTTTTTAAAATTTGGCTTTGTTTTCTGAGTAGTAATTTTTCTAGATATAAGATTACATCATCTGTGAGTAGAGATAGTTTTACTTCTTCCTTTCCAATTTGGATGCCCTTCATTTCTTTTTGTGGCCTAATTGCTCTGGCTGGGACTTTCAGTATTATGTTGAATAGAAGTGGCAAAAGTGGGCATCCTTGTTTAGTTCTTGATTTTGGAAAAGCTTTTACTCTTTCACTACTGGGTATAATGTTAGCTGTGGGCTTTTAATAAATGCCATTTATCATATTGAGGAATTTCCCTTTTATTCCTAGTTTGCTGAGTATTTTTATCATAGAAGTTTGTTGTCTTTGTCAAATGCCTTTTATGCGTCTATTAAGATGATCGTGTGGTTTTTTTTATTCTTCATTCTATTGATATGGCATATTACTTTGATTGATTTTCTTAGATTGAACCACTCTTGCATTCCTAGACTGATTCCATTCGGTCATGGTTTATAATCTTTTTAATATGTGGCTGAACTCAGTCTGCTAGTATTTTCTTGAAGAATCCTGCATCTGTGTTCATAAGGGATATTGATCTGTACTTTCCTTTTCTTGTTGGTTGGGTACCTAATTTTAATGCACACCAAAGCTCTCCTTTAGCAGTATAAAGTCTTTCATCAGTGATTTCACAAACGTCAGGTAATCTATCAGTTCCATCTTTTTTTTTTTTTTTTTTCTTTCTTGGCAGTATATTTCCAGAACCTCTTTGTTCTCTTCCTCCAATCTGGACTTGTTAGTTTTGGGCTATTACACAGCTGTTTTCCTGAGATTTCTTTTCACTGTTACCCTGGGAATTCCTTTTCCCACCCTCCTGTGTTGGATATCCTATGTTGTGGACCCCTGAGCTTTCCTTTTCTTAGTTTATTCCTTAGTTTTTGAGATGTACATCCTCCACTAGCTTTCCTGAGGGCACATGCATGAGAGGTCAATTCCTTAAGATTTTGCATGTTTTAGCTTTGTTTATTCTCTCGTTGCTAGCTTGATTTTACAATTTGGCAATAATTTTCCCTCAAATTTAAGACATTGCTTCATTGTCTTCTAGCTTCCCATGTAGCTGTTGAGAAGTTTGAAGTGACTATGATTCCAAAAAAAAAAAAAAAAAATTTTTTTTTTTTTTTTTATGATTCCCAGTTCCTTGAGTGAAACTTTTTCTCTTTGGCTTCCACCATTATCAGCTTTCTCCATTCTGCTTAGTCAGTTAAAGTTTCTGTTTGAGTCCCTGGGTGGTGCAAGTGGTTAAGTGCTTGACTATTAGGTGAAAGGCTGATGGTTCAACTCCACCCAGAGGTATCTTGGAAGAGAGGTCTATGGAGCAGTTCTACTCTACAAACATGTGGTTGCCATGAGTTGAATCTAAACTTTTCATTTGTTCTCCAGCTTCCAAAATTTTGTTGCTCTCCTTTAGCATTCTCTTTTTCTTTTGGATTAATGCATTTGTTTTGTTGTTTTTGTTGCTGCTGTTGGTTTTTTAAATCCGTTTACTGTCACTACAGGGAGGCTTTAGGAGAGGGTGCTGATAAGCTCCTGCATTCAATCCCCTGTGTTTAAACAGAAGTGATTCACATTTGATTGGACATGAGTCGTCTACCGGGCCAAATGCCACTGAAAGTTCAATGAGCAGAGGAGTGACCATTGGTTTGGCCAATCAAAGGTAGTAGCTGACTTTTAAAGGAGAAGTTTCTGTGGAGTTGTGAAGAAGAAGCCAGATTGGAGTGGGTTAAAGAGACAATGGAAAGAGAAAGTGAAGGGAGCCAAGTGTAGCCATTTTTTGGAGAAAGTTTGTTGTGAAGGGGAGCAGAAAAGAGATAGTAGCTAAAGGGGAGTATGAAGTCAGCAGAGGAGTTTGGTTTTCATTTTTAAGGTAGAATATATTAAAACATACTTGTGCATTGATAGGAATGAAGGAGAAAGTGGGGAAGAGATTAAAGAGGGAAACGAGACAATTGCAGAAGTGAAGCCCTTGGGGAAGTGACAGGAGATCTAGAGCTCAAGTGTAACGGCCTGTGCAGGAGCAGGGACACCTCTCCCCCGAGGAAGGACTGAAGGCAGAGACAATGGGGACAGAGGCAGCTAGGTTTACAGAGTTAGCAGTGCCGAGACGAGGAAATTCATGCTCAACTCCTTCTATTATCTCAAGACAATGTGAATTGCATCACGAGCTGAGAATAAGGAGATAGGAAATTTTTACAATAAGAGAAGCAATCAAATAGTCATCTCAGAGAGTTGGAAAGCAAACATACCAAGGAAGTATAGTAGAACTTGCAGGAAGTGTTAGGTACAAACCATTTGAGACTTGTAACCATGAATTAAAGTGAAGCCCCTCTGTGTGCGTGTGAATGTGCGTGTGCTTTTAGGTGTACAGATTCAGGCCCCCAAAAAGGTACCTGGATTTAGCCCAGGTTAGGGGGGTTTCAAAGTGAGTATAGTGGAGGGAGATGGAGAAAATGAGTTGAGGGTATTTATAAGGGAATGGGTATAATGATGACCTGTGAAAGATCTGCTCATTAGACGGGAAGTGAAGGTAGAGGTGGGTCTGATGAGGGTGTGTCCATAGCTGCACCAAAAGTCCTCTAAAAGCAGATGTTGTTTGTAGTCTCAGTACTCAGTGCTCTGCATGGTATTAAAAAATGCTCAATAAATGTTAATTATAATGATTTGAGGTTTGATGAATTTTAACACAAATCTCTGTAATTTCAGCAGGACAATTTATCAAGATGATGACAAACCCATCTGGATAAAAGGCAAAATGTTCAGTTATTTACATGAAAATATCATTGAAGAAAGCTGAATACATGCTATTTGGTATTAATGTAATAAATGATAAGAAACTGTATCATTTGTAGCAACTGTATCATGAATTGTAGTATTCCAAGTTGGTGCTCAGTACTAGAAAGAATGAATGAATAAATGAATGAATGAATGAGCTATCATATGTATACACTGTATCTAAAAGGGAGCCCTGGTGGCACAGTGGTTAAGAGCTACAATGAGCTACAGCTGCTAACCAAAATATTGGCAGTTCAAATCCACCAGCCACTCCTTGGAAACTATGGAGCAGTTCTACTTTGTCCTACAGTGTTGCTATGAGTCAGAATTGACTCAATGGCAATGAGTTGAGTTGTCTGGTTGGATCTAAAAGATAAACCACTATTTTATAGCCAAATACAACAGACTTACTGCTATTAAACCTATCATTAAAATGTCACCCAGTAGGTGGGACCAAGATGGCAGAATAGTCAGATGCTTCCTGTTGTGCCTCTTACAACAAAGGCCTGAAAAAAACAAGCGAATCGATTATATATGAAAATTTAGGAGTCCTGATCATCAAAGACAAAGCTGAAGAGTTGGACTGAGCAGCAGGAGGAAGGAGAGACAATTCAAAAGCAGCGGAGAAGTGCTAGCTGTGAGGTTGCTGGCACCCCACTGGCTGGATCGGCTGGCACACATTGGCTGAGGTAAGCAGTAGCATTAGGAACGTGTTTTACCATGTCGGAAGAGGCCTGGTGGCAGCAAGTCTGCACACACCTCCAAAGCCTGGTGGAATCAACGCCAGACATGTGAAAGTTAAGTGTAAGCATCTAACCTACCACAAAGGGGCAAAATTAACCCCCGCCCCGCAGCCAGAGTTTCACAGCAGAGAAGTGCTTCCTTCCTCTCTCCCATTCCCCACCCAGCTCTGCTCCTACACCAGCCCAGCAGTATTCAACAACTGCCATGTCCCTTAAGCATGGAACTCAGGGCAGGTTGGGAGGCCCTGCCCCTTTGTCTAGGCACTGGCATAACAGGTCTACAGACTTGCAGCATCCTTTACCCTGCCTAGACCTACGCAGGCCTATTCAACACTGCATGCTGCCTTAACATAAAATGGCAGGGCATACACCTGAGGCTCATTTTCAACTGCAGAAGCCAATGGGGAGCTGCAGATTTGTGACAGCTGACACCACCCTGTGCCTTAATCAGGGGCCTCACCCACCCACACTAGGAGCTGAGGGCTGGCAGCACCACCCACCTCATCTAGCCACCCACAACAGGGGTCTGAGAATAAGTGATGCTTCCCAGTCCCTCCAGCCAGCAGCACCAGGTACCCAAGGATCAGCTTCAATAACCCCCAATATGTGCTCTAGTAACAATAAACTTTCAGAATTAGACAACTCAATGGAAGGTTATAGGTGCAGAACTGAGGTAAAGAAAGTCAAAGTTAGTGCGAGTGAAGATAAATTCCTTGACACCAATTTATTTGAGGAAAAATCAGGAAAAAAAGAATTTAGAAAAAGTGAAGATATTGTAAGAATTATGTGGGACATTATCAAGAAGAAAAACCTATGAGTGATTGGAGTACCAGAATGGGAGGCAGGGTAACTTAGCAGAAAACACAGAGAATTGTTGAAGATTTGCTGGCAAAAACTTCCCGGATATGAAAGACGAGAAGGTATCTATCCAAGAAGCTCAACATACCCCATACAGGCTATATCCCAAAAGAAAGTCACCAAGACATATCATAATCAAGCTTGCCAAAACCATAGACAAAGACAGAACCCTGAGAGTGGCTAGTGATAAACGAAAAGTCACCTACAAAGGAGAACCAATAAGACTAAGCTCTGACTACTCAGCAGAAACCACACAGGCAAGAAGGCAATGGGATGACATATATAAAGCCTTGAAGGAAAAAAATTGCCAGCCCAGAATTATATATCCAGCAAAACCATCTCTCAAATACCATGGTAAAATTAGGCCATTTCCAGATAAACAGAAGTTAAGTGAATTTGTAAAAACAAAACTAAAATTACAAAAATATTAAAGGGAGTTCTCCAATTAGAGAATTAACAATATTAGACAACAATCCAAGACTAGAACATAGGACAGATCAACCAGTTATTAACGAGATAGGGAAGCTGCAAAACAAGTCAAAATGAAAAGAGTGAAAATAGGGAACCAGAGACGTCAATATGTAAACAATGACAGCATCAAAACAAAAAAGAGGAAATAAACAGCATAGTCATAGAACTTCCATATGGAGAGGAAGTTAAGGCTATATCAAAAAATAAAAGATCACTTAAACTTAAAAAATAACGGTCAATTTTAAGGTAACCACAAAGGAAGCTAACAAATATACCCATCAAAATAAAAAAGAAGAAAAACATAAAGACTCAGCAAACACAAAATCATCAATAACGAAAAAGATGAAAAGAAAATACATAAAAACAATTCAGCGTAGAAAATTAAGTGGAACAAAGAAACTGTCAACATCACACACACACACACACAATACATCAAAATGACAGCACTAAACTCATACCTATCTATAATTACACTGAATGTAGATGGGCTAAATGCAACAATAAAAAGATAAAGAGTGGCCGAATGGATTAAAAAACATGATCTGCCTATATGCTGCCTACAAGAGACACACTATAGACTCAAAGACACGAGTAAACTAAAACTGAAAGGATGGAAAAAAAAATACATCAAGCAAACAATGACCAAAAAGAGTAGGAGTGGCAATATTAATCTCTGACAAAATAGAATTTAAAGCAAAATCCACCATAAAGGATGAGGAAGGACACTATAAAATGACTAAAGGGTCAATACCCCAGGGTCAATAACCATAATAAATATATATACTCCCAATGACAGGGCTCCAAAATACATAAAACAAACTCTAACTGCATTGAAAAAAGAGATAGAGAGCTCCACAATAGTAGTAGACTTCAACACACCACTCTCCATGAAGGACAGAATGTCTAGAAGGAAACTCAATAAAGATATGGAAGATCAAATGCCACAATCAATCAACTTGACCTCATAGACATATACAGAACACTCCACCCAACAGCAGTCAAGTATACTTTCTTTTCCAATGCACACTGAGCATTTTTCAGAATAGAACACATTTTAGGCCACAAAGCAAGCCTTGACAGAATCCAAAACAATGAAATATTACAAAGCATCTTTTCTGACCATAATGCCATAAAAGTAGAAATCAATAACAGAAATGTCAAGGAAAAGAAAAATCAAATACATGGAAACTGAACAACACCTTGCTTAAAAACTACTGGCTTTTAGAAGAAATCAAGGACAGAATAAAGAAACTCATATAAATGAATGAGAATGAAAACAAATCTTACCAGAACCTTTGGGACACAGCAAAGGCAGTGCTTAGAGGTCAATTTATAGCAATAAATGTACAAATCCGAAAAGAAGAAAGGGTCAAAATCAAAATATTAACCCTACAACCTAAACAAAAAGAAAGCAGCAAAAGAAGCCCTCAGGCACCAGAAAAAAGGAAATAATAAAGATTACAGCAGAAATATATGAAATAGGAATAGAAAAACAACTGAATGAGTCAACAAGACCAAAAGTTGGTTCTTTGAAAAGATCAACAAAATCGACAAACCATTGGCCAAACTAATACAAGAAAAACAGGAGAGGAAACAAAAAACCCAAATGAAACAAAAAGTATCATAACAGAATACTATGAAAAACTGTACGATAATAAATTTGAAAACCTAGAGGAAATGGACAAATTTCTAGAAACACACTACCTACCTAATCTAACACAAACCAAGTTAGAAAAATTAAATAAACTGGTAACAAAAGAAGAGATTGAGGAGGTAATTAAAGAAAACTCTCAACAACAACAAAATCTCTGGCCTGGACGGCCTCAGTGTAGAATTCTACCAAGCTTTCAGAGAAGAGTTAACACCAGTACTACTAAAGGTATTTCAGAGCATAGAAAAGGAAGGAATACTCCTGAATTCATTCTATGAAGCCAGCACAACTCTGATACCAAAGCCAGGTAAAGACACCACAAAAAAAGACAATTACAGACTAACGTCCCTTATGAACATAGATGCAAAAATCCTCAACAGAATTCTAGCCAATATAATTTAACAACATATCAAAAATAATTCATCATGACCAAGTGGAATTCATACCAGGTATGCAACGATGGTTCAACATTAGGAAAATAATCAATGTAATCCATCACATAAATAAAATAAAAGATAAGAACCACACGATCTTATCAATTAATGCAGAAAAGGCATTTGACAAAGTTCGAGGTCCATTCATGATAAAAACTCTCAGGAAAATAGGAATAGAAGGAAAATTCCTTGACATAATAAAGGGCATTTATACAAAGCCAACAGCCAACATCATTCTAAATAGAGAGAGACAGAAAGCATTCACCCTGAGAATGGAAACCAGACAAGGCTGTCTTCTATAACCACACTTATTCAACATTGTGCTGGAGGTGCTATCCAGAAAAATAAGGCAAGAAAAAGAAATAAACAGCATCCAAATTGGCAAGGAAAAAGCAAAAGTATCCCTGTTTGCTGATGATATAATCTTATACACAGAAAACCTCAAAGAATCCACAAGAAAACTACTGGAGATAATAGATTTCAGCAAAGAATCAGGATACAAGATAAACATACAAAAATCTGCTGGATTCTTCTACTCTAACAAAAAGAACTTTGAAAAGGAAATCGCCAAATCAATACCATTTACAATACCCCCTTCCCAAGAAGATAAAATACTTAGGAATAAATCTAACCAGAGATACAAAAGACCTATGCAAGAAAAACTACAAAACACTACTGCAAGAAACCAAAAGAGATCTATGTAAGTGGAAAAACATACCATGCTCATAGATAGGAAGACTCAACATTGTGAAAATGTCAATTCAACTCAAAGTGATCTATAGATACAATGCGATCCCGATCCAAATTCCAACAGCATTTTTTAACGAGATGGAGAAACAAATCACCAACTTTATATGGAATGGAAGAGGCCCTGGATAAGTAAAGCATAACGGAAGAAGAAGAACAAAGTGGGAAGCCTCACACTACTTGATTTTAGAACCTATTACACCACCACGGTAGTCAAAACAGCTTTGTACTGGTACAATAACAGACTTGCACTGGTATAACAACATACACATAGACCAATGAAATAGAGTTGAGAACCCAGACATAAATTCATCCACCTATGAGCAGCTGATATTTGACAAAGACTCAAAGTCCATTAAATGGGGAAAAGACAGTCTGTTTAACAAATGGTGCTGGCATAACCGGATATCCACCTGTGAAAAAAATTAAACAGGACCCATATCTACATCATATACAAAAACTAGCTCAAAATGGATCAAAGATCTAAATATAAAATCTAAAACGGTAAAGATCATGGAAGAAAAAATATGAACAACGCTAGGAGCCCTAACACATGGCATAAATAGTATATAAATCATAATTAACAGTGCACAACATCAGAGGAGAAACTAGATAACTGGGAGCTCCTAAAAATCAAACACTGTGCTCATTGAAAGATTTCACCAAAAGAGTAAAAAGTGAACCTACAGACTGGGAAAAAAATTTTTGGCTACGACATATCTGATAAGGGCCTAATGTATAAAATCTACAAGATACTGCAACACCTCAACAACAGAAATACAAATACCCCAATTGAAGAATGGACAAAGGATATGAACAGACACTTCACCAAAGAAGACATTCAGGGGCTAACAGATAGGTATCTCACATTTCCTCAGGTTGGAAATGCTCACACTCATTAGCCATTAGAGAAATGCAAATCAAAACTACAATGAGATATAATCTCACCCTAACAAGGCTAGCACTAATCCAAAAAACACAAAATAACAAATGCTGGAGAGGTTGTGGAGAGATTGGAACTTTTATGTACTGCTGGTGGGAATGTAAAATGGTACAACCACTTTGGAAAACGATTTGACACTTCCTTTAAAAGCTGAAAATGGAAATACCATATGATCCAGCAGTCCCACTCCTAGGAATATACCCGAGAGAAATAAGAGCTGTCACACAACTAGACATATGCACACCCATGTTCATTGCAGCCATTATTCACAATAGGAAAAGTATGGAAACAATCTAAATGCCCATTGACAGATGGATGGATAAACAAATTATAGTACATAGACACAATGGGATACTATGCAACCATAAAGAACAATGATGAGTTCACGAGTCATCTCACAAGGAGTAAGCATCTGGAAGGCATTATGCTGAGTGAAATTAGTCAGTCACAAAAGGACAAATATTGTATGAGACCACTATTGTAAGAGCTCATGAAAAGGTTTAAACACAGAAAAAAGCATTATTGGATGGTTATGAGGGTGGGGGGGGGGCAGAGGGAAAATCATTAAGTAGATAGTAAACAAGGATCAACTTCAGGTGAAGGGAAGGACAAACAGCACAGAGGAAGTCAACACAACTGGACCAAAGCAAAAGCTAAGAAGTTTCCTGGACACATCCAAACACTTAGACGAACAGAGTAGCTGGGGCTGGAGCCTGAGAACCATAGTTTCAGGGGATATTCAGGTCAATGGGCATAACAAAGTTTATTAAGAAAATGTTCTACATCCCACTTTGGTGAGTGGAGTCTGGAGTCTTAAAAGCTTGGAAGTGGGCATCTAAAATATGTCAATTGGTCCCATCCCAGTTGGGGCAAAGGAAAACGAAGATAACCGAAGATACAAGGAAACTATTAGCGCAAAGGACTAAAGGACCACATGAACCAGAGACTCCACCAGCCTGAGACCAGAAGAACTAGATGGTGCCTAGCTACCACCAATGACCGCCGTGACAGGGAACACAACAGAAAATCCTGGACAGAGCAGGAGAAAAATTTAGAACAGAATTCAAATTCATGTAAAAAGACCAGACTTAATAATCTGACAGAAACTGGAGGAACCCCTGAAACTAGACCCTCAGATGCACTGTTAACCCAGAATTGAAACCATTCCTGAAGCCCACTCTTCAAGCAAAGATTAGACATGAGTATAAAACAAAAAATAATACACGTGAGGAATGTGCTTCTTAGTTCAATCAGATGTATGAGACCAAATGGGCAACTCCTGTCCAAAAGCAGGATGAGAAGGCAGGAAGGGACAGGAACTGTTGAATGGACACAGGGAAGCAAGGGGGTGGGGGGGTGTGGGGAAAGAAAGAGGGAACATGCTGTGACATTGTGGGGATTGCAACTAATGTTACAAAACAATACGTGTGTAAATTTTTGTCTGAGAAGTTAACTTGAGCTGTAAACCTTCACCTAAACCACAATTTAAAAAAAAATGTCATCTAGTTATAGCCAAGAGCCGGAGAGAAAAGTATGAAAGGCATGCAGAATATAGCCAAGTGGTAAAGGCATTCGCAGAACCCAGCTGGGGAGCTGCAGGACTCCACCTACGCAGATGAGTCTAAAGAAGTTAAAACAGGACACAAGTTAACTGGGCAAGGGTGCAACTGAGGGAAATGTTCAAGGATGAAAGTGGAGGAACTAAACTCCTGCTGAAAGGCTTAGACGTGAGGTCCTTGTCTTGGTCTCTATAATGTCCTCTATAAAGAAGGGACAGATAGCAGTGTAGCTCCTGGGTCCTGAGTCCCAGTTTCAAATCTTTTGTCTTCAACATTAAACAATCTTATCAATGTCCTTTTTTTTTTTTTTTCATCATCTAAATCCTCAGCTGGCCAGAGCAAGCAAATCTGTCCTTCGTTGGGTACGTGATTATATAATCCCGGAAAGATTTAGGATTAAACAGAGAAACGATGAGCTAAATCAAACTCCTAGTACTAGGAATTTTAGTACTAACCGTTAATTTTAAGACAATCTACACGTGTTTGCTATTTATGTGAAGCATCTGTAATAGTAAAAACAGAAAGTACGCTCTTTCGGGAATTGGACAGATTACCTTATGATTTCAATCTGAAATGTGCAATTTATACTTGTGGTTTTTTAAAAATATTTATTTTTGATTAAAATATACACTGCAGATCATATACCCATTCAACTGTTTGTACATGTACAGTTCAATGGCATTGGTTATATTCTTCACATTGTCACCATTCTGGTTATCTCGCCTTATGTTGTTTCACCACTACTGACTTAGGCCCTGATGACGTAGTGGTTAAGAGCCACGATCACTAACCAAAAGGTCAGCAGTTCGAATTCCCCAGGTGCTCCTTGGAACCCCTATGGGGCAGTTCTACTCTGTTCTATGGGGTTGCTATGTGACTTGACAGCAATGGGTTTATTATCAGTTTGATCTGATATAGATAATTCTTTGAAAGAGTGCAACGCTCAAGGCAAACATTCTTTACTAATTCAGCTAAACTATTGTTTAGTTTGAAAAGACTTCAGGGAGTAGTTTCAGTTCGAGGTTCAAAAACTTTCCCAGGGCAACAGATTCAGGAGTTCCTCCAGCCTCAGTGGGTCCAGTTAGTCTGGATTCTATAAGAAATTTTGAATTCTACTCCACATTTCCCCCTAACCCCCTGTTGATCAGAACTCATCTATTGAGTCCTTGATCAAAACATAATGGCAATGGTAGCCAGGCACCATCCAGTTCTTTTGGTTTCATGGTTGCAGATTGAACCATCATGATCCACAGGGTTTTCACTGGCTGATTTTCAGAAGTAGATTGCCAGGCCTTTCTTCCTAGCCTGTCTTAGTCTGGAAGCTCCACGGAAAACTGTTCAGCATCATAGCAACACACAAGCCTCCACTGACAGACGGGCGGTGGCTGCGCGTGACATGCATTGGCCAGGAATTAAACCCGGCTGTCCTGTAAGAAGCATGAGGATTTTACCACAGAACCACCACTGCCCCATTACAGTGAAAGTACTACCATCTATTTTATAGAGACTTCAATTTTTTTTTAAGATTTAGGTGGTGGTGGTGATAAAGGATCCTCATACTTGAGAGACTGAAAATCTCTGTGTATTACTAAATATTATGTGTGTATCAGCACAGGCCAGTGGCGCTTAGAGTAATGGTGGAGTTTTGACATTTAAAGGATCTATAGGAAAAAGAGGAATCCAGTACCTCTGTGTACAGGTGCCACATAGTCATGAGTCCGGAAACGTCTTGATGAGGTTAGGGTGGGGTAGTGTCTTAGTCATCTAGTGCTACTGTAAAAAAAAGCACCACAAGTAGATGGCTTTAACAAACAGAAAATTATTCTTTCATAGTTTAGGAGGTAGAAGTCTGAAATCATGGTGCCAGCTCTAGGTGAAGGCTTTCTCTATCTGTCTGCTGTGGAGGAGGGTCCCCATCAATCTTCCCCTGGGTCTAGAAGGTTCTCAGCACAGGGATGTGCTCCACTCCTGGCTCTTCTTTCTTAGTGGCAATAGGTTCCCCCCTTTCTGCTCACTTCTCTCTCCTTTTATCTCTTGTAAGATAAAAGGTGCAGGCCACACCCCAGGAAAACCCTGCTTACATCGATCAGGGCTGTGACCTGAGTAATGGTATTGCATCCCATCCTATTCCTCATTACCTAATTCTGCCTCGCTAACATAGTGACAGTTCAGTCCCAAATGGGACAATAACCACAGGCATAGAGACTAGGATTTACAACGTATCATAAAATGGAGAACAACCACACAATACTGGAAATCATGGCCCAGCCAAGTTGACACATATTTCTGGGGGACACAATTTAATCCGTGACAGGTAGGAAAAGTCGTGTCTTTATTTCCTTGCCCTAGAAGGGAGCATTCCAGTTACTTCCTCACAGGCTGGGGATTGGTTTTTATGGCCAAGAGTCAGGTGATAGTTCATACCAGTCTAAACGGCATTTATTTCAAAACAGTGTATTGGCAGGAATCCACGGACTCACCTAGAGTTCCAGGTGGAGAGCAGAAAAGGGATTGAGTAAGCCTAACCTGGGGCTTGAGCTGGAGACAGGAGGAGGGAATGAGAGGGAGATGGCCCTGGTTCTGGCACATTACCTTATTTATAAAATGGACATAACACTGGCTTGAATGAACTAATGAATGTAAAGATTCCTGAAGTAGCACCTAGCATACAGTAGATGCAAGCTTTACGCATAAGCTTTCACCCATTGACCCAGCAATCCCACATCTTGGACTTTACCCTGAAAATGCACCTCCACCGATACAAAACAACAAATGCATGAGTTTATTCATCTGCAGCATTATTTGTCATAGTGAAATTTTGCAAGCAACCCATATTCCACATATATTAGTTTTCTATTGCCTCAAACAACCACAAACTGAGCAGCTTAAAATAACATCCATTTATTAGCTAACAGCTCTGTAGTCAGAAGTCTGGGTTTTCTGCTCAGGGTATCACAAGGCTGAAGTTAAGGTATTAATTAGCTAGGCTTAGTTCTCGCTCATTCTTGTTGTTAGCAGAATTTGGTTCCTTGTAGTTGTAGGACTGATGTTCCTGTTTCCTTGTTGACTGTCAGCTGGGAGTCACTCTCAGCTCCCAGAGGCCACCTACATTCCTTGCCACATGGCCCCCTCCACCTTCAAGCCAGCAGTGGCATGTCAAATCCCTCTTTGGTTTTGAATCTCTGACTTCCCTTTCTGAGATCAGCTAGAGGAAACTCTGTGGTTTTAAAGTACCCATAATTAGGTCAGGCCCATCCGGGTAATCTCCCTATCATAAGGTCAACTGATTTTGGACCTTAATGCTTTCACAGCAGTACCGAGATTAATGTTTGAATAACTGGGAGAAGGTGTGTGTATATTAGGAGCCAGAACTCTTGGGCGGCCATCTTAGAATTCTGCACATAGCACCACAGGAAGATGACTGAATAATGTGAGGTCCGTCCATGCTGTGTAGAGCTATGCTTAAGTAATAAGGAATGAGGAAGGTGTCAGTGAACTGATAAAGAGTGATTTCCGGGGTATATTATATATTGTTAAGTGAAAAAAACAAGGTACAATAACGTGCCCTGGCTTTTATAATGTAAGAAAGGAGCAAGAAAAAAAAGTATATTGTGGTGGGCAGCCTCTAAAATGGCCCCTAAGCATCCGCACCTCCTGGTCTTGTATCATCCCCACCCCCTGAGTGTGAGCTGGACTTACTGATTTGCTTTGGGCAAATAGAATACAGCAGAAGTACTGGGTTGTCGCTACTAGATTAGATTACAGAAAGACCATGGCTTCCACCTTGGAAACTTCCCCTCTCTTTCTCTCTGGGAGAAGGCAGCTGCCATGTTGTGAGCATGCCCATGGAGAGGCCCATGAGGCAAGAGACTGATATCTCTGACTAATAGCCAGCAAGGACCTGGGGCCTGCCAACAGCCGTGTGAGTGTGCTTCAAAGAAGCTCTAATAAGGCTGGCCAGTCACTTTGTGAACTGAGCTTGAAGCAGCTCCTCCCCCAGTCAAAATCTGAGTTGACTGCAGCCCCAACTGACATCTTAATTGCAGTCTTGTGAGAAACCCAGAGCCAGAGGCACACAGCTAGGCTGCTCCTGGATTTCTGATGCACAGACACGGTGAGATAATACACGCTGGATAAGCTCTTAAGTTTTGGGGACTTTGTTATGTGACAGTAATAACTAATACATATAATGGGGGAGGGCAAAATGTAAGAATAAACTGGAAACTAACGACAATGGTTACTTACAGTGGGTGAGTGGGAACGAAGTAGAGGGAACAGCAATGGGAGTGAGATTTCTCCCACTATAACTTTTACGAGAATTGGTTTGGAACCATGTGAGTGTTTTATACACTCAAAAAATGAAAATACATAAAAAAGGATGAGAAAGTAAACCCTAAAATTGATGCAAATAAAGATAACTAGCCAAACAAGTGTATCAAATTGATAACATAACCATCTCGAAAAGCAAATTAATTCAGTAACTCTGAATGGTTACTCTGACACACTATTTAGAAGGATTAAAAAAAAAGATAAAAGCATAAACGACAAAAAGAACTGCAAAGACATCTTGAACTTTGCCTAGAAAGTGTGTTGCTGGTGGTAGTACTGGTGTGTAAGTCTGAAA
This sequence comes from Loxodonta africana, assembly GCF_030014295.1. NCBI lineage: Eukaryota > Metazoa > Chordata > Mammalia > Proboscidea > Elephantidae > Loxodonta > Loxodonta africana. The sequence continues at coordinate 64,968,700 of NC_087358.1, forward strand.
CTATTTTGTGTATATTGTAGTACAGAATAAATGAATATATATGGTGATGCTGATGGGAACCAGGATGTTCACTGATGGAGAAAGAAGATACAAATACGGAAAGAGAAATTTTGTAGTGTTGGATTTTGAACTGAAGCTATCAGTATGGACTCATGATTTAAACAAACATTTTGGCAAAGGGTATCCTGGTCACTTACACATATACTTTGTCCACTGAAGGTCCTAGAAGAAATGAAAACCAGGAGAAATGAGCATACCAAGTGCTCAGATCTAATTTCTTGCCCCTATTTTCTACTAAAAAGTAACTAGATTTTTTCTGCCTAGGACAGAGAGAAAATACAAAGAGAGCTAGTAGGTCTTGTATCAGAAAACAAGGAAGTACTCAAAGGTTGATGAGAGATGTGAAAGGATACAGGTCCTTGGGTGGCACAAATGGTTTGCACTCTCCAACTAACCTAAAGGTTGGTAGTCTGAACCCATCTAGTGGCACTGTGAAAGAAAGGCCTGGTGATCTGCTTCTGTAAACATTACATCCAAAAAAACCCTATGGAGCTCAGTTCTACTCTATAACACCTAGGGTCACCATGAGACGGAATCAACTCCACAGCAATGGCAACAGGTGTGAAAGGACAGGTGAGCCAGTTGAGGGGACTTCACTGGCTAAATATGGGCAATTTGGGCACCAAAAATAATAACGGTATTAGATTATAATAATTGACTATAAAAAGAATCCAGGAGTCCATACTGATACTTGAAAAGAGAGAGGAGGGGTTGAGGAGGGAGGAGAAGGGGAAGGGTGAGGGAGAGGGGAAAAAGGAGAAAAGAAAAATACAAAAGGAAGGGAAAGACGGTGGTTACTTTTCTTTATACGAGAATGCTAGCTAATAAACGTAGAAGGAATGATAAATTAGAAATCACCATTTCATAATCGCTGTGTTAAGTGTTCATCAGTGAAAGATAGCTTGGGGTGGGGCTGGGGGTGGGGCAAAATATTCACCTGGTTTCAGCCTGTCCCTGCAGAGATTAATTATCTGTTGCAGACCCCTTGACCAAGTGATCAAATTTGGCATCAGTCGTAGTAGGGGAAACCCACACTGTGTCTACCAATGTGAACCAGGAAGTGTAAGACATCACGTCACTTTTTTTTTTTTTTACCAAAAAGTTTAACCTAAATTTAAACACGAGAAAACATGTTTGATAAACCCAAGAACATGGTGCATTCTACAAGACGCTTGGCCCGAACTTTTCAAATACAGTATGTCAAAGTCTGGAATACTTGGCGGCGGGGGGAAGTGAGAGTTGTGTTCTACACTGAAGGGGCTTCTACAGAGACAAAACCAAACGCAAATGCAGTGGGTGAATCTTCCCAGAACCAAATACACCGCCCTCTAGTGGATTCGGACTCCTAGCAACCCTGTGAAACAGAACAGAACTGGCCTGTATTTTATATTTTATAGTGTTCCCAAGGCTGTAAATCCTTATCAAAGCAGACGGCCACGTCTTTCTCCTGCGGTGCAGCTAGTGGGTTAAAACCCAGACCTTTCAGTTGGTAGCCAAGCGCTTTAACCACTGCGCCACCAGAGGAGACTCTTCAGTATATCTAAATTGAAAAAAAAAATGTGTGTGTGAGACATTTTGGGACGAAGAAAATTTAAGTGCGGAGAGTAGATATTAAGTATGATGGAAACATTAAATTTCTTGCATGTGATAATGGTTGAGGTTTTTAGGAGTGTTCGCCGTGTGTTTTGTTAACTTTGAAATGGTTCAGAGAAGAGAAACCTATATATAAAGAGATAAGGCAAACGCTGCAAAGTGTTAGTATTCCGTGAATCTGGCCAAAGGGTATAGTTTCCATAATACTACCCTTTTGAACTTTTCGGTCAGTTTGTAAATTTTCTAACTAAAAAGCTATAAAAACTGGCGCAGGCCTTCTTCCTTCAAGACGGTGGGGGTTCACGTCACACAGAAAATCTGCAGGGAGAAACCTCCTTTTCCATGACCCTTTCCGGTTTAGGCCCTGAGCTCTCGTTGCCTTCCCGAAGTTTCTCTGTCACGCTACAGCGGAGACCAGAGGCTGTAGGAGGCGTCACAGAGTCCCCGGAAGCTCCCACCCTTCTCTTGCGTGAAGCCGGAGGGCCAACGCTTCCACCTCCGGCTCCGACGCCGGCTGCCAGGGGCGGAGCTTCGGGGGGCGGGGCCTGGGCGGCGGTGCTGGTGGCTGCCAATGAGCGCCGAGGCGGAGATCAGAGCCTCGCGGGGCGGGGCTTGGGGCGGGGCTCCGTGCCGGCTCCCGGCCGCCCCGCCGCTCCAAGGCCTTTTCTCCACCTCCTACGCGGCCGCAGGCTTGTCCCGGCTGCTGGCCCTCGGGAGGAGGTGGAAGGCCGTCGCGCCGGGTAAGTGCCGCGCTTCACCCTCCTCCGGCCCGCCCCCCTTCCCTCCCTAGCGCCAGAATCCTGGAGCCGGCGCATGCCGGCGGCTTTGCTGCTCTGGGCGGCCTCGACTCGCGGGCTGGAAGTGGTCGTTGGGGTGGCGGTCTCGGAGAGCTTGGTGCCGCTGGGTGTGCTCAGGGGCTGCTCGGGGTTCTCCGGTTCCTGTGCAGGCAGGGCTCAGTGGGGCGCCAGGATCCGGGACTGCTCCCGGCTCGCCGCTCCTTCGGTCAGGCAGGTTTGGTCATTGTTGGTGGTGTGATTGATACCTATGATAATGTCATCAAGATCTAAGCCCATGCTGGCATCTGGGCGTTTGCGCCCTTGCTCCCCCGCGTGTTTTTCCGTCCCCTGAATTCCTTCCACCCAGTGGTTCATTTACAGGGCAGCGGGAGCACCAGCGAACGTCGTGCCCTGGGAAAGGGGACGCGGTATTTTGAATTGCTTTTGGAACATGGCAGGTTAGCTCACGTTTGTAAGGACGGGGAGAATTAATGTGTTCGGAAAGTTAATATGGCTCTGGATTTTAAGGTTTTTCTAGGTCTCAGTAATTTCATGTAAAGTAGTTGCAATTATCAGCATTATCGTTCCTGCGCAAAAATAGCCAATAATGTTCAAACTGCCCGCAGGTTCTAGATTTTTCCTCCTCTAAGAGTTGAAAGGCATGAATTGTGCTCCCAAAGTTGTGACCATAAACCAAAAACCAGATGCTGTGGAGTTGATCCACTCATGGAGACCCCATGTGGGTCACAGTAGAGCTGTGCTCCATAGGGTTTTCAATGGCTGATTTTTCAGAAGCAGACTGCCAGGCCTTTCTCCCGAGGCATCTCTGGGCAGATTCAAACCTCCAACCTTTAGTTCAGCAGCCAAGTAGTTAAAAGTTTGCACTAACCATGGACCATGAAAATATTCATGTGAAATGAGGGGTTGATCTAGATAGGATTTCTAAGATTCCTTTTAAACATTTCATAAGTCTATGATGAGCTTATTTTTGGCTCTGTAAAAAGAACAGGCAAAGTCTGGAAAGGGCAGCCCTGCAGGGAACCAAGATTTATGAGAGCACAGACCTTTAGAGACTGATGGCGAATGACTGCAGACTGAAAGGAGAACACCAAGTAAAATTGAAAGGGCTTACCCAGAATGAATTATATAAGAGAAACTTGGAAAGCTTTGAGAAACTTGGAAGTTCCAGCAGCAGTAGTGTACTTTAATGACCTCTTCTGAGCCTTGGTGGTGTAGTGGTTAAGAGCTTGGCTGCTAACCAAAAGGTTGGCAGGTCAAATCCATTAACTGTTCCTTGGAAACCCTATGAGGCAGTTCTACTCTGTCCTGTAGGGTTGCTCTGAGTTAGAATGGATTCAAGGGCAAAGCGTTTGCTTTTTTTTTTTTTTTCCTGCAGCTGTACAAAAGAAGTAAGGAGAAAATAAGTGCTAAGTAACCATATTAGAAAAAACGTAGGAGAAAGGACATGTTACTTAGCACATACCTTAAGCGTAGGGAGAACCCTTTGAATTTCTTAGTTTGTACAGGCATTTCCACTCTGAAAACACTTAGCTTTTTAATAGACGTATTTTCTCCTGTACAAAAATCTTGTGTTTATTCTGAATATGTAGAATTCCTCACTCTGCCATCCATCAGTATTTTTTTAACAGCCTTTAGAAGATAGTGTTGGCTGTGTAGTGCATAGAGGAAGGTGGTGTGTTCCTTCAGCGATCCCTCAGTTTGAATACTTGGTAGCTGTGTGATGTTGGGAAAGTCACTTTTCCTTTCTGAGGCTGTGCCTCCTTAGTTGTGAAATGACACCAAGTGCATAGGGTTGTGAGCATGAAATGAAATCCCTAATGTGGAAGACGTACGGCAATGGCTGACATATCAGGCATTCAGTAAATGACAGCTGTTGTTCAGATTGTGTTCATAATGCAGCAAAGAGAGCTGGTCAGTGGGTTTTAGCCTGGCTCAAACCATTATGTGCTAGGCTGCTAGCTGAAAGGTTGGCGGTTTGGACCCATTCAGAGGTGCCTCAGAAGAAGGGCCTGGGAGAAGGGCCTGGTGACCTGAGCAGATCCTAGGTGGTGCAAACCGTTAAGTGCTTGACCGTTAACTGAAGGGTTGGCAGTTCAAGCCCACCCAGAGGCCCCTTGGAAGAAGGTCCTGGCATTCACTTCCAAAAGATCACAGCCTTGAAAGCTTTACAGAGTGCAGTTCCTCTCTGCAACATATGGGGTTGCCATGAGTCGGACTCAACGGTTATTTTTTGTTAGAGGGCATGACCTAAAGGAGAGTACAGTGGTCAGTGACCAGGGGCCGCTTCTATGCCACTCACCTCTGGAATTTATGCAGAGTCCTAATCCCTTTCCTAGTCTCAGGCTGAGATGTTACCCAAACACTATTGACTGCTAAGGACACTTCACTCTCCCTGACTCTCTTGCCCTGGGTATGACCAAATACACCTCAGTAGATAGAACTGGGATTTTTCCCAGGAAATGTGGTATGAAGTTAAGGAATGTGGGTCAGGAGAATCCCTCAAAAGAGAGCCCAAATGCAAAGAAATAGTTTAATTTACTGAACAGAGATGTCAGCCTAAAATAACTAAAGCCGAGTTACAGGTTGCTCTGCCCAGCACAGCTTACTGGGTACATGGTCCCCATGCTAGTCTTAGCCAGAACCTTTTCTTGTTTGGCTGTTTGACCAGCTCCTGAGGCCAAACTGTTTTCCTCTTGCTCAACAAATGTAAACTGTGGGAAGGTCCGGTAGTCTTAACTGCTCAGGGATCTAGTTCTAGCATGCAGAAAGAGGAGGAGGAGAGCCCAAAAGTCGTTTTCACCCTCTCAAAATTTGAAGTTGAATAGAAAGTACTTTCTTATAGATTAACCAGGGATACTGATAAGGAGAGGACACTAATTTGTAGAAGACAAATTCACTGTGGCAGGATCTGAATTAGAAGGGAATGGGTGTGTGATTTCAAACCCAAAACCAAAAAAACTACACCCATTGCTATGAAGTCAATTCCGACTCACAAGGACCCGGTAGAACAGAGTAGAGCTGCCCCATAGGGTTTCCAAGGCTGTAAATCTTTACCGAAGCAGACTGCCACATCTTTCTTCTGTGGAATGGCTGTTGGGTTTGAACCATTGACCTTTCCTTTGGGTTAGCAGCCAGGGGCTTAAACATTGCACCACCAGGGCTCCTGATTCCAAACCACCGGGAGGCAGTTCTGCATATTTGAGCTCTAGGTGAGTATTTGCATATGGGTGTGTAACCCAGAGCTTCTGGCCTTTAATTAACTAAAAACCCGATACCAAAATTGATGGGAAAAAGTAGCCAAATCACATGAAAAAGAAACTAACAAAACAAATAAAAGCAGTGACAGGAAGTTAGAATGTTAATCTGTGAATGGTATTAGGTCATATGATAATCTTAAAAAAAAAAACTTAATTCAAAACCATTTAGAACCCCATTTCCCATACATTTTTTTTATTGTCCTCTAAGTGAAAGTTTTTTTTTAAGTGAAAGTTTACAAATAAGTCAGTCTCTCACGTAAAAACTTATATACACCTTGCTACATACTCCTAATTACTCTCCCCCTAATGACACAGCCCGCTCTCTCCCTCCACTCTCTCTTTTCGTGTCCATTTCGCCAGCTTCTAACCCCCTCTACCCTCTCATCTTCTCTCTAGGAAGGAGGTACCAACATAGTCTCAAGTGTCCATCTGATCCAAGAAGCTCACTCCTCACCAGCATCCCTCTCCAACCCATTGTCCAGTCCAATCCATGTCTAATAAGTTGGCTTCGGGAATGGTTCCTGCCCTGGGCCAACAGAAGGTCTGGGGGCCATGACCACTGGGGTCCTTCCAGTCTCAGTCAGACCATTAAGTCTGGTCTTTTTATGAGAATTTGGGGTCTGCATCCTACTGCTCTCCTGCACCCTCAGGGGTTCTGTGTTGTGTTCGCTGTCAGGGCAGTCATTGGTTGTAGCCGGGCACTATCTAGCTCTTCTGGTTTCAGGCTGATGTAGTCTCTGGTTCATGTGGCCCTTTCTGTCTCTTGGGCTCGTAATTACCTTGTGTCCTTGTTGTTCTTCATTCTTCTTTGATCCAGGTGGGTTGAGACCAATTGATGCATCTTAGATGGCTGCTTGCTAGCATTTAAGACCCCAGATGCCACTCTTCAAAGAGGGATGCAGAATGTTTTCTTAATAGATTTTATTATGCCAGTTGGCTTAGATGACCCCTGAAATCATGGTCCCCAAATCCCTGTCCTTGCTACACTGGCCTTTGAAGCAGTTTATTCAGGAAACTTCTTTGCTTTTGGTTTAGTCCGGTTGTGCTGACCTCCCCTGTATTGTGTGTTGCCTTTCCCTTCACCTAAAGTAGTTCTTATCTACCAACTAATTAGTGAATACCCCTCTCCCACTCTCCTACCCTCCCTCCTCTCGTAACCACAAAAGAATGTTTTCTTCTCAGTTTGAACTATTTCTCAAGTTCTTATAATAGTGGTCTTATACAATGTTTGTCCTTTTGCAACTGACTAATTTCACTCAGCATAATGCCTTCCAGGTTCCTCCATGTTATGAAATGTTGCACAGATTCCTCACTGTTCTTTATCAATGCATAGTATTCCATTGTGCGAATATACCATAATTTATCCATTCATCCGTTGATGGGCACCTTGGTTGTTTTCGTGTTTCTGTTATTGTAAACAGTACTGCCATAAACATGGGTGTGCATATATCTGTTTGTGTAAAGGTTCTTATTTCTCTAGAATGTATTCCAAGGAGTGGGATTGTTGGATCGTATGGTAGTTCTATTTCTAGCTTTATAAGGAAGCGCCAAATTGATTTCCAAAGTGATTCTACCATTTTACATTCCCACCAGCAGTATCATGTAGATTTTAGAGATCAGACACTGATCGGAAATGTCATAGCTAAAAACTTTTTCCCAGTCTGTAGGTAGTCTTTTTACTCTTTTGGCGAAGTCTTTGGATGAGCATAGGTCTTTGATTTTTAGGAGCTCCCAGTTATCTAGTTTCTCTTCTGCATTCTTAATAATGTTTTGTATACTGTTTATGCCAGGTATTAGGGCTCCTAACATTGTCCCTATTTTTTCTTCCATGATCTTTATTGTTTTAGATGTTATAGTTAGGTCTTTGATCCATTTTGAGCTCATTTTTGTGCATGGTGTGAGGTATGGTTCCTGTTTCATTTTTTTTGCAGGTTTTGGTTTTATCCAGTTATGCCAGCACCATTTGTTAAAAAGACTGTCTTTCCCCCATTTAACTGTTTTGGGGCCTTTGTCAAGTATCAGCTGCTCATATGTGGATGGATTTATGTCTGGATTCTCAATTCTGTTCCATTGGTCTGTGTATCTGTTGTTGTACAGTACCAGGCTGTTTTGACTACTGTGGTGGTATAATAGGTTCTAAGATCAGATAAAGTAAGGCCTCCCACTTTGTTCTTCTTTTTCAGTAATGCGTTATTTATCTGGGGTCTTTCCCTTCCATATGTCCCATACATCTTTGACTACATTTTGGGAATCTTCATGTTTTTGGGTGTATGGTGTGTGTGTATGTATATTTTACATATATATTCACTGTAGAGAGAAAAATCACTATGAAATAAGATGAATAAAAAGAAGAAACAACTCTAATGTCATCATCCAGAATTATCTACTGAAAACAGGAATCTAAATGACAGCACCCTGTTCCATTGCATGAATCGGCTGTCAGTTATTTAAATAACTGATTTTCAATAACAATGTAGATAATTAGACTGAGTCCCTAAGATCCTCTTACAATAGATGGGGCCCTGGTGTCTGCACTTCAGGAGCTCTGCAGTGAAGATAAGAACTCCTAATAAGGAACCGTGAGTGGTACAACGGTTAACGTGCTCATCTGGTAACTGAAAGATTGGAGGGTCGAGTCCACCCAGAGGCACCTCAGAAGGAAGGCTTGGGGATCTACTTCCTAAAAATCAGCCACTGAAAGCCCTATGGAGTACAGTTCTACTTTGACACACATGGGGTCGCCATGAGTTGGAATTGACTCAGTGGCAACTGGAGGAAAAAAAAAGGGTCCAACATAGATGCCTTGTTGCATGTATGGTATCATACCTAAGAAAATAAGAATCATATAAGCACTACCTTTGTATACTAGGTGTTGTAAAAAAGCAAAAAACAGTGCCATTTAGATTGACCGCCTCCCGTTGAATATTATTTTTTTCTCAAGATTTTTTTTCTTAATTTAAGCCCATTTTTATTGTGTGTAAGATGCATCTTATCTGCAGTACCTTTTGGAAACTGCTTACTGATATTTTCTCCTTAATTAAAATGTAGAGACTCTTAAGTCATTGCAATCTACTTGCAAGTTCTTTATTTTAAAAATCATCGTCACTTCCTTATTGATACTGTATAGTCTCAGGTTGTAGTAGAAAAATCCCTACAGTTGGAGTCAGAACAATTGAGGTTAGAGGCCCAGTTCTCCCATTAGCCGTGTGGGATTGGGTTTCCTAGTCTGTTTATGGGAATGGTACTATCTGTCCTCCTACTCCAAACTTGTTGGAAGGGATCCAGTGAAATTATTTATATAGATCACCTGTAATGGTAAGCTCTAAACAAAAAAAAACTGTTGCCGTCGAGTTTGTTCTGACTCATAGCAAACATACAGGACAGAGTAGAACTGCCCAGTAGGGTTTCCAAGGAGTGGCTGGTGGATTCAAACTACCGATCTTTTGGTTAGCGACTGTTAGCTCTTAACCACTGCACCACCAGGGCTCTAACGGTAAGGTCTAATACCTCCAGATGGCACTATGATGTAGGTTTTGTTTTGTTTTTTAACTTGCAATCAGCACATTGCAAAAATGGGTTGAGGAAGGTAGTAGTAGACAATAAATGAATTACTGGATTTATTATTAATGTGTTCTTATAATCTGTAACTTGTCATGTTAGTCATTATATTAACTATGAATTTAATGAGGCTAAGAATTAGGAGTCCCTGGGTGGTACAAATGTGTAAGCACTTGACTGCTTACGGAAAGGTTGGCAGTTCGAGACTACTCAGAGGTGCCTTGGAAGAAAGGCTGGGCGATCTGCTTCTGAAAGGTTACAGCCTTGAAAACCCTATGGAGTGCAATTCTTAACTGACACACAAGGGGTTGCCGTGAGTTGGAATCAACTCAACAGCAGCTGAGTGTTTTTTGTTGTTTTTTTAAAGAATTAGTTAAGGAGAGGTATTAAATGTTTTTAGGGACAATAGGGAGATGAGAGTTTTTTGTTTTTTGCGGAGGCAGAGAGGGGCTTGTTCTTTAGTACTGAAGTATGTAAGAACATGAGACGATTTTCAAGATCTGTGCTTAGGGAACCTTCTGCCTTATTCATTTGTGACCACTCTGATCTTGGTTAATACCGTTAAATGAGGCATAGCTCTCAGTAGATTTATTCAGCGTCTATGGAGTCCTTGTGACTTCTCTTGAACAACCCTCTTGCCTTGTAGAGAGCAGACATTCTGGGCAATGGTGACGTGATGGACCTCTCCTGGGAATGCAGACTTGTGAAATCCCCAGAAACATGCAAAACAAATACGTGGGGTGTATTGCCTGCCATGGTGACTGTAATAAGGAATCTCCTTTTAAAACAACATAGTTTTAGTTGATAGTGGTATATACATGAAAGTGAATTAATTTGTATATGTTTCCTGTTTCTGGGCATGAGGTCAGATTAACTCCAGTCACATAATTACAGAACATCTAGTGCACGTGGGAAAGCGCCCTGGTGGTGCAGTGGTTAAGAGCTTGGCTGCTAACCAAAAGTTCTGCAGTTCAAACTCAACGGTCACTCTGCCAGAGAAAGTTGTGGTAGTCTGCTTATGTAAAGATGTACAGCCTCGGAAACCCTGTGGGGCAGTTCTACTCTGTTCCTATAGGGTCACGATGCTTTGGAATCAACTTGACAGCAGCGGGTTTAGAACACGTGGAGGTCCTGGGCTGTGGCGTGCGTGTGAGTATATGCCACGGTGCATATGTGCCACAGTGCCTGAGGACCCACTAAGGGAAAGGAAGAAGGAAGGCAACATTTGTGGAGTGCCTTTTTTGTGCTAGGTTTTAAAATATGTGATGTCGAATCCCCACCAAAAATCAAACCCACTGCCATTGAGTCGATTGTGACTCGTAGTGACCCTCCCTATAGGACACAGTAGAGCTGCCCCATGGGGTTTCCAAGGCTGTAAATCTTTACGGAAGCAGACTGCCTGCCCCATCTTGTTCCTGCCTAGCGCTGGTGGGTTTGAACCACTGACCTTTCTTTTGGTTAGCAGCGGAGCACTTAATCGCTGCACCAGCTGGGCTCCTTTTAATCCACACAATAGGCCTAAAAGCTAGGCATTTCGTTGAGCGTAGTGATATGGGCTCTACCCCTAATTGATCGTGTTGGCTGTTGTGATGACAATGATGCCGACGAAGAAAACAGCCTAGATTGAGGTTTAGCAGCAGCTTCCCTAGGAAGGAAGTGGTGTGGCTCTGACCCCAGCTTCTGCCTCCTTCCTTCACACTGTGCTGCCTCCCCACTACTAACGAATTTGAGCAAGAGAAGAGAGCTACTTCATTTATTGAGTGTGAATAAAAGTTTACTGTGCTAATTAGTGGGGAGAAAGTTGAGCCTGTTGACCAACATGGAAGTTTTAGGACTTATTTTTGGATTGCATTTTACCTTATGACACTGTATATTCATTTCCCAGATATGCCATAACAAAATTCCACAAACCGGGTGGCTTACAAGAATAGAAATTTATCGTCTCACAGGTCTGGAGGCTAGTAGTCCAAATCAGTATGTGGGCCAATCAGCGTGTTCCCCAAAGTCTCTCCCAGTTTGTGGTAGCCTCTTGATATCCCTGGGCTTGTCGATGCATCTTTGCATGGCCATCCTTCTGTCTCTCTCTTTCTTCTCCTTTTTTCTAAGAATTCTGCTTGGATTGGATTAGGGCCCACCCTCACAGGTACCAGGGGTTAGCCTTCCATAAATCTTTTTGGGGGAACACAATTCAGTGGTTTGCATCATTTTCCTGCTTTAGTGTACCTGAGGGGTGTGATGCCCCCTGTTGTTAGCTGCTCTGATTTGGTACGATGGAAGGAAACGCTGCCCAGCTGTGCACCATCCCTGTGACTGGTTGTAGATCTGACCATTGTGACCCATAGGGTTTTCATTGGCTGATTTTTGGCCATAGATCACCAGACCTTTCTTCCTAGTCTCTTAGTCTGGAAGCTCCACTGAATCCTGTTCAGCATCATAGCAACATGCAAGCCTCCACTGTCCCCTGTAGGGACTCTTTCCAACAGTGACAAAAGAACAGCAAATATTGACTGGGTGAGGAAGAACCAGATGTAAGATAAAATGGACTACCCGGAAAACGGGCTCCGCTGCACCACACTGAATACATACACACATAGCAAGGTATCGGCATACTGGACTACTTCTTAAGGCATGAATGAAAATAGGGCAGCTGATAAAGTGAGGGCTATAAAAAAAATATATATATATATTTAAATGTATGTATGTGGAAACACTGGTGGTGTAGTGGTTAAGTGCAACAGCTGCTAACCTTTTTTAATATACGTATGTGTTTGTAAATAAATATAAATAAAATGTTTCCTTCTTCCTCTGTGCAGAAGGGACAGCAGCCCCTGCACTATCACCATCACTATGCAAGGAGTTTTTCCTGCGAGATTAGTAATTGCTGATTTGGGGTTTAGGACTTAGAGGTTCTTTGTCTTATCAAGGCAAGGCTCCCCTTGGGGATTGTGGCAGGGATGGAAGGGAGGTTGCAGGGTGTGGAGGGGGGTGTCGTTGCAGGGGGTGTTGTTGCAGGGGGTGGAGGGGGATTGTTACAGGGGATGGAGGTTGCTTGTAGGGTGTAGAAGGGGGCGTGGGGTGTAGAGGGGGGCATTGTTGCAGAGGGTGAAGGGGGCATTGTTCCAGAGGGTGGAGGGGGGTGTTGTTGCAAAGGTAGAGGGAGAATTGTTGCGGGAGGCGGAAGGGGTGTTGCAGCGGGTGGAGGGGGCATCGTTGCAGGGGGTGGAGGGGGATGCAGTTGGGGGAGTGGAGGGGCGTTGTTGCAGGGGGTAGAGGGGGGCGATGTCTCGGGGTGAATGGGCATTGTCATGGGGGTGGAGGGGGCGTTGTAGCAGGGGGTGGAGGGGGGCGTTGTTACAGGGGGTAATGAAGGAATTTAGAGAAGAAACTACCAGTGTGAGAATTTACAGCTTTGCAATATCTTGCTTTTGTGTCCAGGAAAAACGCTGTTGGAGGCTATGTTTCTGTAAATCAGAGAAGGGAGGTCGGTGAGAATGTCGGCCCCCAACTGGAAGCCGTTTGTGTACGGAGGGCTGGCCTCCGTCACAGCCGAGTGCGGTAAGCTGTGTCCACGCTGGAGTCACTTTGCATGTGACGGTGTTTCAAATTTAAGGTCACACTTTGGGATTTGGTGTGCGTGTGGTGCCAGCACAGAATGTGCACTGTGAAACCCTAATCTCAAAATTCCAAATTCTTTCCTTGTTTGGTATATTTTTAAGACAAAAACAGTCATTTTGTCTACTTATTAGCAGTTTAGGGTTTAAAGTTTAGTGGAGAGAAATTTGAGCCTGTGGATCAAACAGAAGTTTGATAATTCATTTTTGGATTGCATCAGTCCCTTTTTGCCTTGTCTTTTTCCTCGTGTGGCCGCAGTTAACACATTTGGCCGTAAGGTTTTAAGGTGCTCAAGGGTCTTCCTTAAGCCAGAGTAGACCGACTGTAATTTTATTCAGTGTTTCTGCTTATGGACATTACCCACGTCCTGTTTGTGACTTCCTCATCCGGTGCGTCGCACACCAGATCCTGGTTGTCTCTTTATTCCCCTCTTGATTCATTCATTCGACAGATACTGATCGAGCAGCTACTGAGTGCCGGGTGCTGGGCTGAACGCCTGATTTGCTCCCAGGGCTCTAGTCACTGCTGTCTGAGGACCGGCCGCCCTGAGGAGGAGTTGAGACATGTTAACCACCCACCTGCTTAGGTTCTCCGCTGGTGGGGTTTCCCACTGATGTCATTCTGAGTATGGGCTTTATATATTTGAGTGAGCTACCTGTTAGGTCCCTAGGTGGTACAAATAATTTGCACTCAGCTGCTAATGTAAAGGTTGGTAGTTTGAACCCGCCCAATGGTACCATGGAAGAAAGGCCTGATGGTCTGTGTCTGTTAAAATTACAGCCAAGACAACCCTATGGAGCAGTTCTTCTCTGTACCACATAGGATAGCCATGAGTTGGAATTGACTCAGTGGCAACAGGTTTAGTTTCTTTTTGGTGTCTTATTAGGTACTGTATTAAATATTTTTAGCTGCATCGTTAATGGTTAAGAGCTTGGCTGCTAACCAAAAAGTTGGCAGTTCAAATCCACCAGCTGCCCCTTGGAAACTGTGTGGGGCAGTTCTACTCTGTTCTGTAGGGTCTCTAAGAGTTGGAATCTACTCAAAGGCAATGGGTGCAAGTATCAGATTTAATTTTAGACTATAAAATCAATCATTCTTAAGTGAGAAATGTGGATCATTTAGAAAGTGAACTTTTTTACTTCATATTGAACCCCCAGTTTTAGCCTTCACATATGTAAAGAATAGTAACTTTTTTTTAATGGACTTTTCCATTTGCATAAATCACTCCATGTATTGGTAATATTGACAGCAATGTAGGCTACTCAGATCCTGTGGGGAATAAGTCAGGGTGTAAATGTTAAAAGTACAGATAGGAAAATGCATGTGTGTGTATTTTTTGAGTTTTGTTCATCTTTTGGTTCCTAAAAATAATTAAAAAAAAAATATATACTGCTAAGTGCTTACCGTTTCTTAATTGTGTTTCTTGGTTTATATTATAGCCTGAGTGTTTTCTCAGTAATATAATACTGTGTATCTTGTATTTTGTGGAACTCCTGTTTGATTAAATGAATTTTTTTCTTTCTTTAAAATTTTAAGGCACATTTCCGATTGATTTAACCAAGACACGTCTCCAGATTCAAGGCCAGACAAACGATGCAAACTTTAAAGAAATTAGGTATCGTGGCATGTTGCATGCATTGGTGAGGATAGGCAGAGAAGAAGGGCTGAAAGCGCTGTATTCAGGGTGAGTAGACCTTTGTGCAGTACAGTTCAGTGTAGACCCTTGCAGATGTATCGACTGAAGACAGACTTCACAGAGAAAAAGTAAACGTTTGAAGTGTATTAGAAAAGGACAGTCAGCATTGTAGATTTTCCACTTTTATTTTCGACTTTATTTTGTAAATATGTATTTTATGTAGGAAGTTTTTGGCGAAACTACGTTCTTAATGATACTTAAGTATGGTCAATAATGCACGAATTACATTTGTTCTAAAATATCCCGTAATTCAATTTTTCACTCTGCAAATAGCCCTGCCCCTTAGCTATTCGGAATTGCTGATGTTTTTGCCATAATGGAAATGCTACAGTGTCCTCCATAGCCGAGAGCTGCAGTGAACTCCTTTTCTTTCCTTCAGCGTTTAATGAAATCGTGTGCTATAGATGCTGGATGGGAAAGGGAATCAGACTCTGCCTATACCAGAGCCTCTCAGGAAACGGTTCCTCAGGTGGTTTAAATGAAGGAACTGTTGAAAGATGCTGAGGCACCTAGAAACTAACAAAGTGAGAAATGTTGTCAACCCTAGGACCAAGGGGCAGGGCAGGGACTTGAGTCACCAGAGCCCACTGAGGGTGGGAGCCTGGCAGGAGAGCCCACGTAGCGCAAACAGGAGTTGTAGAGGAGGCTTTGGTAGAGCCCAGGAAGGAGTGAGCTGGCAAATGAATCCCTACTTCTCTCTCCTCCTTCCTGTCTCCACCCTGTGGAGTCCACCTGGAAGTCAGCTGGCAGGGGAGCCTGGGTGATACAGTGTGTAGGTATAGTCCATAGGCATCAGCCTCTCAGGGCACAGAGCTGGGCAGAGACGGGTGAGAACAGATCTGGGGGATAGATGGAGACTCAGCAGCACACTGTCCTTAAGGAGCTGTAGCTTAGTAGGGGCTGCAGATGTGTGAACAGGGACTTCACACTTTCAGAGTCTAGAGAGGCAGGGCATCAAGCCCAGACTGTGGGGACAGGGGAGGTGGGAGGTTTTCAGCTGCTCTATCCAGGTAAAGTTAGAGGGTACCTGTTTTCATTCAGAGCCAGTAGCACATGTAAGAGAGCATGATACATTTTAGGAACTGCAAGTAATTTAATTCTGCGTAGATATAGTATGGGAGTTGGTGAGGAGCAAGAGATGGAGCTGGAGTGGTGGTAAGGACTCGGGACATGGACAGTCTTGTGCCATGCTAAGCATCTTGATTTTATCCACTACACCAGAGGTTGCAAACTGGTGGCCCAGAGCCTGCTCTCCAACCTCCAGAGGTTTTTGTTTTTCAATTGATCGAATATTTTAAAATGTGTAATTGCATGTGAAAAATCTGGGGTTTCATCTTCTCAAAAAAATTCCACACCAGGTCCACATGCATTCATGTATGACAACAGCGGCTGGAGTTGAGGATACTTCCTCTGTTTACCAAGACCTCTACTACTCACATAGTGTATGTGTAGTTAGACCCAGCCCACTTCACTCACTATGGTGTCTACATGGCTACCTGTAACACTTAAATTTGCTGTGCTTATGGTAGGAGTCCCTGGGTGATGCAAACAATTAATGCACTGCCTGCTAACCAAAAGGTTAGAGGTTCAAGTCCACCCAGAGGTGCCTCAGAAGAAAGGCCTGACAGTCTACTTCCAAAAAAAAACCAGTCATTGAAAACCCTATGGTATATAGTTTACTTTGATACACATGTGGTTGCCATGAGTTGGAGTCAACATGTTGGCAGCTCGTTTTGGTTTGTGTGTGTGTGCTTATTGTGGACATAAGCCACAGAAGGGTTTTAAGTTGGGGGACTGACATGATGAGGTTTCCATCGTTAAAAGATGACTGCCTGCCATATGGAGAAATAATTAAAGATAGATTACACTGGAAGCAGGACTCTCGTGTAGAGAGCCAGGACGAGGATCTGAACTGTGTATTGGTCTTGGGGACAGAGAGGAGGGAGACAAGTTAGGAAGCTGTTTAGAGGGTAGGATCGACAGTACTGAGTAACCTCACATAGTAGGACACAGTGGGGAAGGAGGGGACAAGGCTCGTGTTTAGGTTTCTAGCTTTGGCCAGTGTCTGGATGGTCATTCATTCCCTGGTCTAGGAAACAGAAGAGGGGAAGCTGCTTGCTTGGAGAGGGAAGAAAATGAGTTCAGTTTGGGCCACTTGATCTGGAGGCGTGTGGGGGACGTTTAAATGGAGAAGTCTAGAAGATTTGGGAATACATCCTTGGCTCAGAGACAGATTTAGGAGTCATCTGTCTCTGGGCAGCAGTTGAAGCCCTGGGAGTAGATGAGCCCTCCAGGGAGCGTGTTGAGAAAGGAGAGAAGAAAGTGTGGGATAGAATCTTAGGGACCACCAGAGTTGCTGCAGAGGAAAGCGAAGAAATGAATGAGGGTAATGTTACAATAAGGAGCTGTGGTGGCACACTGGTTAAGCACTCAGCTACCAACTGAAAGGTTGTAATTTGAACCCACCAGCCGCTCTGTGGGAGAAAGATGTAGCAGTCTGCTTCTGTAAAGATCACAGCCTTGGAAACCCTATGGGACAGCAGTGAGGAGGACAGAGGGTAGCCAGTTGTGCATATTTCAAAGAGAATACATAAGATACTAATTGACAGGTGTCATTTAATTTATTGACAAAGATGATTGGTCACTTTGGTGAATGGAGTAGGTAAAGGGAGGCCAGATCACAGTTTGAGGAGGTGGGAAGTGCTGACAGAGAGCTGGGGAGTGTAAATGCCACAGGGCGGTTTTGGGGTGGTCAGGCATCACTGGAGGGACATATGGGATGGAGGCTTGTGTTTGCGGTTATTGGATTTTGAACTTGGTTCAGAATTGCATTGAGGAAGGAACTGGAGAGGAGATAACTGGATTAGGGCCACGCAGGAGGTAGGAGATGAGCTCCAGAGCAACCCTGGAAGAATTAGAGGTGTTTGCAGTATGCTTAGCTGGTGCTGATGCCAGATTTCAGATTTCATGAAGTGCTTTGCGTTCAGAAGAGAAAGCTCTTTCATCTTAACATGAATGGGAGTGTTGAGGGGCCCTGGTGGTGCAGTGGCTGCTAACCAAAAGGTCAGCAGTTCTAATCTACCAGCCACTCCTTGGAAACCCTATGGGGGCAGTTCTGCTCTGTCCTATAGGGTCACTATGAGTCAGAATCAAATCGATTCAACCAACAACAACAGGTTTTTTTTTTGGGGGGGGTGCATATTAAACTCCATATTCATTTACATTTTCACTGAGCATAAATAAGAGGGGCTGATTTTTTACTTAATGAACTAATAATTTGCATACATTTAACTGAACTCTCCTGTGTTTTTGTTGGATTAGCAATTTAAGAGCACTATTTTAGCATAAGGATACCTTGTAGCACAGTAGGTAAAGCTGTTGACTGCTAACCTAAAGGTTGGAGGTTCGAAACCACCCCGAGGTACCACAGGGGAAAGACGTGGCAGTCTGCTTCCGTAGAGATTTACAGCCTTGGGAAAATCCTGTGGGGTCACTATGAGCCGTAATTGACTCGATGGTAGTGGGTGTGGTTTTTTATTTTTTATTTTAGCATAGGAACCCTGTGGCACAGTGGTTAAGAGCTCGGCTGCTAACCAAAAGATCAGCAGTTCGAATTCACCATCTGCTACTTGGAAACCCTGTGAGGCACTCTGTCCTGTAGGGTCGTCATGAGTCAGAATCAACTCGACGGCAATGCGTTTGGGTTTTTGGTAATTTAGCATAAGGAACCCTGGTGGCACGGTGGTTAAAGTGCTTGGCTGCTAACCAAAAGGCCAGCAGTTCGAACCCGCCAGCTACTCTGTAGGAGAAAGATGTGGCAATCTCCTTCCATAAAAGATTACAGCCTTGGAAACCCTTTGGGGTCACTGAGTTGGAACTGACTCGCCCGCAGTGGGTATTTTAGCATAGTTTGATTGTGAAAGGCAGATGCATGATTGTATCTCTGTGTATGGGTTTCCTAGAGGATTTTAAGTGAGTTTTTTTTGTCCCTTTGTACATTGGTTTGACAGAATTGCCCCTGCAATGTTACGCCAGGCTTCTTATGGCACAATCAAGATAGGCACTTACCAGAGCTTGAAGCGGTTGTTTGTTGAACGCCCAGAAGGTGAGTGGGGAATCCTTTTTCCTCTAGTGGACAGGTGGTGGGGTGTTGGCCTTTTTATTCAAGTGGTTTTGGATGAGACTTTCTTCAGCTTATTTGTGACGACCTACTGCTTGAGAACTCTGGGTGTCAGGTCTAAAACGAGCAGTGCTTAAAGCAAGTCAGTCATCAGCTGAATGTAGGGAACCTGGTGGAAGTCACGATTGCAGGGAACAATCTTTATTATAGTTGCCCTCACTTCCAAAATAACTAGACTAGAGGATGTATCTTTATAGTTTTCTCCTACTCAAAAGTTCCTAAAGTCATGTGAATTACTGCCTATTTTCCAGGAAAGCAAGGGGTACATTTCTTAGAATTAACAACTCTGTGTCCTAATACTCTATTGCCGGTTGGTTCTGTGACTCTGTTTTAATCCATAGAATTTTGTTTCTTTTTTACAAGGGAACAGGCACCAGTCACTGTTAAATAAGAATGGTGAGCAGGAGCTAAGATGCTTTGGAAGGACTTCAATAGTGTTCATTTTATTTTGAAATAGATAAGATGTGCTTTAAAACTTCCTGTGCCAAATGATTCTCCCAGTTGCAGAAGCATGTCTTTTTTATTCTCCTAGCAGATGTGTCTCATCTTGGTTAGGATGGTCTGAATTTACACACAAGAATAAAATGATAGATGGTTACTCACTTTGTCTGATGATTCACAATGCTTTTTAGGTATCAAGCAATTTCTCTAAGTAAAATCTCTTTAGTTAGCAAAGTTCCTAATCCTTTTTAAATTACTTGATTCATAAAGTATAAATTTCTTTAATATCTTAAGCTGAACGAGTGGCATGTAAATAAATTACGTATTTGAATGACTTACAGGAAAACTCTGTAAATATTGGGGCAGATAATGACATGTCTTTGTTTACAGATGAAACCCTGTTGATTAACGTTGTGTGTGGAATTCTCTCTGGAGTCATATCCTCAGCCATTGCCAATCCAACTGATGTTTTAAAAGTAAGCAGTGCTGTTTGTATCTTATATAGTTACCTTCCACATTTTTTTATTGAGAACAATATTCAGATAATGAAAATCTGCAGATTTTCTGTGTACTGGGTGGCACAGTTTGCACATGACTACTAAGAGAAAGGTTGGCGGTTTGAACGCACCCAGCAGCACCACAGAAGAAAAGCTTGGTGACCTGTTTCTGTAAAGATTATAGCCAATAAAACCCTTTGGAGCAGTTCTACTCTGTTCTACCCATGGGATCGTCATGAGTTGGAATCAACTCAGTGGCAGCGGGATTGGTTTGGTTCAGGTATATGTGAATCTGTAATATACATGCTGTGAAGACCGTAACTTTTATATACCCACTAGGTGATTTTCCCAGTGATACAGATGAGCTCAAAAGTAGAGCTCAGGTTTCTGGTAATTAAGCAGGAATAAATAGTTTAGATTTAGGCACATTTGAATTTCTTTTTTCACTGAAAAATCTCTTATTTTATTGCTTCACTGAAAACGGATGGGCTGCTATAGCCAGCTGTAACACATCAGGCGACCTTATTGAGACTACAAGGAATACAGCCTCCTTAAATCCTTTTTGGAGTAAGGCAGGGGTATAACTCATTCTATAAAATAAAAATGGGGGAGGAGTTACTTTTTAACCCTCTCAGGGTATTTCTTTACCTCCCCTCTCCCCCGTTATGTAACCTTGTATCATCTGGTGTACTAGGTGCTTGGAATGCAAAGTAAGACAAGGACGCTGCCCTTAGGGAGCCTTTAGTCTAATGGAGGATTTGGAGAAGCCCTGAAATGTTACTCAGCATGTTAAGTACACTGCAGTTATGCGTACACCGCAGTGAAGGTGTAGCCTGTGTTGTGAAGAAGAAACACAGGTACTTTTGCCATAATTTTACCCTATGCTGGTTGGGGTAGGAGAGCAAGAGAAAACTATCCATGCTCCTGTTAATGTCTCCAGCATGTCTCGGGGCTTAGGGAGAGGCAGTTCCCACGTCTTGGTTTATTTTCCAACGTTAGCATGGCAGTAACAGTTCCTTTTAGAAGTCTGAAGAGATCCCTAGGAGGTACAGATGGTTTGCACCTGACTTTAAATCTAAAGGTAGGTGGTTCGAACCCACCCAGTGGCACCGTGGAAGAAAAGCCTAGTGGTGCACTTCAGTGAAGATTGTAGCCAAGAAAACCCTATGGAGCAGTTCTACTCTGTAACACGTGGCATCGCCGTGAACTGGAACCGACTCAGTGACAACGGGTTTGTTTTTTTTTTGGTTTAAAAGTTAGAGGTGATGCATTTGCTCCTTGGATTAGTTTCCTAGGGCTGCTGTAAGAAATTACCACAAAATTGGTGGCTTAAAATAACAGGATTTTATTCTCTAACATTCTGGATGCTTGAAGTCTGAAATCAAAGCATTGGCAGCCTCCTTCTGGAGGCTCTGAGGGGAAAACCATCCCATGCCTTTCTCCTGGCTTCTGGTGGCTGCTGGCAATCCTTGGCCTTCCTTGGTTTGTAGACACACCACCCCAGTCTCTGCCTCCATCTTCTCCAGTTGCTTCTTGTAAGGAGACCATACATTGAGTTTAGATTTCATGTCAAAATCTGCAAAGACTTGATTTCCAAATAAGGTCACATTCGGAGGTTCCAGATGGATGTGAGGTTTTTGGGGGACACTATTCAACTACACGCCCTAAACAAAAATAAGGTACTAATTTTTTGGTGAGAAATCCCTTTTCATTCTGAAAACTGCAAAGAGATACATCAAATGTTATTTTTATGTCAGAATCCAGATCATGTGGAGTCCACTGCCGTTGTGAAGTTCGGTAGTAAGTTCAGGTGTAACGGAGCATAGCAGGCGTCACGTGGCCATCTCGTGGCCGTCTCATCTGCATTCCTTTTGGTTCAGCTGACTGGAAATAGTGGTGACTTAGAGTAACCAATTTAAGAACTACGTTTGCAAATGCTTAGTGCTGCCAAGTACACCGAATGCTGTTATTAATTATATACAATCTTTAGAATTGCCAACATTTTCTCTTTCCTATGTGGTAACCTGTAGGGAAATACACTCTTTTCTTTCCCTCTCAAAGGACTATTTTTTTTTTTTAATCAATTTTTTTTTGACAGTTAATGAACTGCCATATACAGGACTCTGGTCTCTGTGCTAGGTGCTTTTTAAGGACTCCAGAGTTCCTAAGAACCAATCCTTACCTGTTTTTGGTCTGCTGAGGACTTTTATTATTATTATTATACTGTAGATGAAGGTTTACAGAACAAACTGGATTCTCATCAAACAGTACACACATTGGTTAATGACATTGGTTAACAACCCCACGACATGTCAACACTCTTCCTTCTCAACCCTGGGTTCCCTATTACTATCTTTTCTGCCCCCTCCTGTCTTCCAGTCCCTGACCCAGGGCTGGTGCGCCCCATTGGTCTTGTTTTGTTCTATGGGCCTGTTCAATCTTTGGCTGAAGGGCGAACCTCAGGAGTGACATCGTTACTGAGCTGAAAGGGTCTCGGGGGCCATACTGTCAGGGTTTCTCCAGTCTCTGTCAGGCCAGCAAGTCTGGTCTTTCTTTTTGAGTTAGAATTTTGTTCTACGTTTTTCTCCAGCTATCAGGACTCTCTATTGTGATCTCTGTCAGAGCCATCAGTGGTGGTAAGCTGGGCACCATCTCATTGCTCTGGACTCAGTCTGGTGGAGGCCACGGTAGATGTGGTTCATTACTCCTTTGGACTAATCTTTCCCTTGTATCTTCAGTTTTCTTCATTCTTCCTTGCTCCCAAGGGGTGAGACCAGTAGAGTATCTTAGATGGCCACTCACAGGCTTTTAAGACCCCAGACACTACTCACCAAAGTAGAATGTAGAACATATTCTTTATATGTTATGCCAACCGAGCTAGATGTTCCCTGAGATCATGGTCCCACAGCCCTGCTGAGGACATTTTAAGCTAGCATCGTAGTAATACTTAACTTACAATTTTTTCCATTAATCATAATTAAGCACTGATTGAATGGTTTTCAGAGGTGAATACTGGGTTGGGGAACATGCTCATTTCCTTCTCACGCTGGTCTTTAAAACAATCTCTAGATACGAATGCAAGCCCAGAACAGCACCATTCAAGGAGGAATGATAGGCAACTTCATGAACATCTACCAGCAAGAGGGAACGAGAGGACTGTGGAAGGTGAGCAGAGAAAAGGGATCCGACCTACTGATTGCTTCTTACCTTCTTTAATTTATTTTTCCCGGTTCCATCCTTTTATCTTAATCCAATGGCATAACGGAATTAGGGGAGAAGGTGACAGTATGTGCTCTTAAAGATTACGTCTTCCTTGTCTGCAAAATGGAAATACAAGAACTGAGTCGTGATGTCAAGTACCTTTTGAATAATTTGTATATACGAATAGTTGAGTGGTTTTTTAATTTTGTTTGTTTCCTTGCTTTTCCTTTTTTTTAATTCTTATGGGAAAGGTTTCTGGGTTATGGTTCCATGGGATTTTTGATCTCTCTGGTTCCATGGCTCTAAAATGAAGGCTGTGTTAGTAGACAAGCACAGGGATGAAGTGCTGCTACCCAGGATTCTGGTGACTCATCAGTTCATAGAATAGACCCTAAAGGTCATTCAGCACAATCCATCAGTCTGTAAAGGGAAACCGGAGGCTTGAGAGGTGACTTGTCCTGGCCAGGGTCATAGGGTTAGTGCCAGAACCAGAATTAGACTCAGGAGCTTCTGGCCTCTAGCCCAAGTCTTTGCCACTATGTTGCTCTACATAAAAATTGTTCATAGTTCATGAATTTGAAGCTTTGTAAATTCGCAGGGCGTGTTCTGTAGAAAGTACCTAATATCTGAATCATTTTTTCATTAATATTTTCACCCAGGGCGTATCCCTTACTGCTCAGAGGGCTGCCATTGTTGTTGGCGTGGAGCTGCCTATCTATGACATCACCAAAAAGCATCTGATCCTCTCTGGCCTGATGGGAGACACTGTATATACCCACTTCCTGTATGTTTGCAGTTTTTTTTTAATTATTATTTTGTGTGTGAATGAGGTTAAGTGGAAATTTGGTACAAATTTCTAGAAATTTAAAGAAAGTTTATTATAAAAGTATTATGTTCTCATATTTGACAAATCACCATAAAGAAGTATACCAGGAAAAAGGAAAAGTCCTTATCCTTTTACACAGATAACCATTTTTAGCATATGTAAGTATCTTCCAGGTATTTTCTATGCATATACGAATATGTCTGTAAAAGTATATTACATGTACTTTATTACACGAATAGGATCATGCTTTTCATTCTCTCACTTTTTAAAATTTAATACAGTCCAAATACCTTTTCATGTTAGTACATACAGATTTAGTCATTTATTTTTAATAGCTACAGATTATCATGTTGTATGAATATATCATAATTTATTTAACTTATTGTGGGGACAGTTTTGTCCCCCAGGGGACATATAGCAATGTCCAGAGACCGTTTTGATCGTCACAGCTTGGGCGATTTCCTACTGGCATCTAGTGGCCAGGGATGCCACTCAACATCCTTCATACCATATGCAGATCCACCCCTGACAATGAACTCTCTGGTCCAAGATGCCAATAGTACCAAGGTTGAGAAGCCGTGTTTTAAGTTAATTGGCACCAAGTGTGGCCTCTAGTAGTCTTGTGAGACTGAAAGTTTACACCCCTGGTGGGCATTACAGTGAGGAAGTCTTTTTTTTCTGATCTTTGAGAACAATATGCTTAGGATATAGCTAGAATTACTCTGATACCTAAAAGAAGAAAGCAGACCCATCGTTATCAAGTTGATTCCAACTCGTGGCAACCCCATGTATGCAGAGAAGAATGCTTCATAGGGTTTTCTTGGCTGTAAACTTTACAGAAGCACTTTCCCAGGCCTTTCTTCCTCACAGTCTTTGGGTGGGTTTTAAACTGTCAACCTTTAGATTAACAGCTGATCGGAAATTGCTTGTGCCACTCAGGCTCCTGGTGCCTATGATAAATGGAATAGATCATCCTTAGAGGGCATTTCTTCCGTGTTTCCGTAATTCTGTGGCATTCCAGAACCTCAAAAATATTCTTAGTTGTGGCTAAAATTTCTAGCCAGTGTGAAGAGTGCTGGTGTTGAATAAGTTTGTGCAGCTCTCTAGATATGGAGCTTGCTCCTGACTCATTTCGTCTTTCCATGTGGTATTTTAACATAGTTTGGAAGGAGCCTCTTTCTTGCCTTTGGTAGTGGTGGTTGTAGCTTATGTGCCCAATGGTATCATCTTTGTAGCTCAAGTTTCACCTGTGGTCTGGCGGGGGCCTTGGCCTCAAACCCTATTGATGTTGTGAGAACCCGCATGATGAACCAGAGAGTCCTTCGAGACGGTAGATGTTCTGGCCCCACAGGTACCCTGGATTGCTTATTACAGGTAAGGATGAATGTCCTTGCAGGCTCATGGTTCCTTTCATAGCCCATTGGCTTCCGTGTGACCCTCATAATAATTTAAGGACACAGACTTTGGAGTAAGAAAAACCTAAGGATATGTCACTTATAAACTGATTGACTTTGGTCAAGATACTTATTCTCCCTGTCCTTCAGTTTCTTCATAAGTTAAAAATGGGGACAATAATAGCACCTCCATCACAGATTATTGTGAAGAGTGAGATAATGCCTGTAAAGTGGTTAGCATAGCGCCTGGAATGTAGTAAGCCCTCAATAGTTAGTAACTATTATTGATAATAATAAGGGACAGTGTTATGAAATAAGGAAACTTATTTTGTTTGATCTTAAGTGTTCTAGCAGATTGCTTCAATCAATGAGCCCTTCCCCCACAAATAGATAGATTATACCTAAGAGTATCTAAGTTGTGAGAGCTTTTAAAACTAATATGAGTGATGCTGTAAAGCCTTGAGATGGACATACAGTACACGATTCTTGCCACACTGGGGTTCTCTTTTATAACTACAAAATCTCAGTGAATATTTAGAAATGAAAATTTGTTTTCTTTATACCTTTGCTGTGCTCTGAAGAGTAATGAAATTATCACTGTGATCATAGTAAAACTGTGTCTCCTTCCAAAATCCACCTCCTTCCTGTGGAGTCAAATTGGAATGAGTATCCTTCATTCTGATGTCTCTCTCAAAGGGCCTCATGGATCTTACTGGATTTCTCAGCTTAAATAATGGGCTGCGGCTTATGAGTGGGTGAAAGCTTGTGGCTGTCTTCCCATTAGATTGCTAGCAGCCAGTGATTTGGGACCACCTTTGTGGTTCCATTTTCCAGAC
Source organism: Loxodonta africana (assembly GCF_030014295.1). Classification (NCBI taxonomy): domain Eukaryota; kingdom Metazoa; phylum Chordata; class Mammalia; order Proboscidea; family Elephantidae; genus Loxodonta; species Loxodonta africana. The sequence continues at coordinate 64,994,648 of NC_087358.1, forward strand.
TTCAAATATTTGCTTAATGAAGCAAAGATACTTGTTATTTTTATCCATCCAACATCTTATGAAACCTTGGTGCTCTGTATACCTTTATGATCATTGCTTCTTTCAGACCTATTTATGAACCCAAATGGCATGAAAGTTGGAATCAAGCCTAATTTCAACCACTGTTCTACTCTGTGTGGCGTTATTTGGCATGGAGCCTTAGTCTTCAACCTATGCAGAAGCTTTAAAAAACAAAAAAAGAGACAGACCAATTGTTACCTGATTAGGGTCAGTGCCCTGAAGCAGTTGAGCCAATGAAATGTACTCCAAGTCAGATAGAAAGAGAAAGTTTATTTAGGAGGTGACACCAACGAGCAATCTGACAGCAACACAGCCTGTCTCTGTGGAGTCCCAAAAGGCAGTTTTACATTAGAGCTTATATATGATTTTTACTAAGGATGGAAGTGTCTTTATAGCCCACAGATGGCATGGCCATATGAGTTATTCATTACAAGATAGTTACAAGAGACTCTTTATCAGACTAAAGAGATATATGCCAGACATCTCCTTATTGGGCTAAAGATACACATGCCAGACATCTGGGCTCGATTCTTCCTGTGGGGGTCCTAAGTCACAGGTGGCCAGACAGAGCAAAACAAAGTCACTAAAAGTCATCAAAACAAACGTATGCAGAAAGGAGAAGGCAGGCAAAACAGAACTTACGGGTTCATCATGGTGTTAGTTATGTCAAGCTCTGAGTCGCCTGTTTTGAAAAGGAGAAAGCACACAACGATTTCTTAGAGAGTCCTTCCAAACAGGATTTTATTTTCAAGAAGAATAAATCAGTCCAACTGCTATTTTTTAAAAATTGTTATTATTTTAAAAATTATTTTATTGTGGTGACAATATTCATAACAAAATGTAACATCGTGAACGTAACATTGGTTATGTTCATCAGGTTGTGTAGCCGTCACTACTATCTCTTCCTAAATTATTCCACCACCAGTAAGAGAAATTTCAGTGCCTCCTAAGCTAAGATGTCCCTTTTCCCCCTTTCTCCCACCCCTGGAAACCGCTAATAAACTTTGGTCTCTATATACTTGCCTATTCTAGATATTTCACATAAGGGGAATCATTTAATATTTGTCCTTGTCTGACTTATTTTACTCAGCATAATGTTTTCAAGTTTATCCATGTAGCATGTATCAGAACTTCATTTCTTTATGCTGGAGTAATATCCTGTTGTATGTCTGTACCATGGTTTGTTTATCCATTTATTCATTGATGGACATTTGGGTTCTTTTCACCTTTTGGCTGCTGTGAACAGTGCTGCAGTGAACGTTGGTTTACAAATTTACATGCCTGCTTTATTTTGGGTATATACCTAGGATTGGGATTGTTGGGTCATGTGGTAGTTTTATGTTTAGCCCACTAATTATTAATGTATTTGACATAATTTGAAAGTAAAGTTTTATTTTTTCTTCTTAAAACAGACATGGAAGAATGAAGGGTTTTTTGCTCTGTATAAAGGGTTTTGGCCAAATTGGTTGAGACTTGGTCCTTGGAATATCATCGTATCCTTTTCTGTGGTAGTTGGTCTGAAAAGAAAAAATGTAGTTAAAAGAACACTGTCTTTATGAATTTTCACGTTATTAACTATAATTTAGAAGTAGGTTCTTATTGTTTTGAGTTTCTCTGATTGTGAGAAATGTCTATCCAGTTTCTTTTTTTTTTTAGGAAATATAAAGTCTGTGTTAAGCACTGTGAATCTTGTCTCCATGACGGTGCTATTGGAAGGTAATGCTATCATAAAAATAATTTTTAGACTGTTCTAGAAGCTGAGGGTCTAGTCTGTGTGAGTTCAGAGAGAGACCAGGAGTGATTTCCTATCCCCAGCCACCCGTGGGAAGGGTGTGGCTTGGCAGCAGTGTCTGGGATGTCAGAGGATGCCTCAGGATGAACCGGGCTGAGCTCCAGGATTATTTGGCTGATCAGCACTATTGCCCGTGTGCCACTGTGAGAGGTAGGGAAGGAGTAGCAGTTTATCAGACGTGGAAAGGCAGAATTATGAAGTAGGGACTTTTGGTTTTCACCACCCTCATGCTTGTTTTTATCTTCTCCTTCCTGCCAAGGAGCGTCTGCCTAGCAGAAACCCTGGGGGATAGTTTCCCCAGGGCTTGTTAACTCTCTCTCATAATGCTGTCTGTAAATTCTTCCTACCCCAGTGAAGTCACAAAAGCTAATCACTGTGGCTGCCATCTTAGAAGAGGCCATGTCACGGAGCTGATGCTAGGTGATTTTTGTATCTCAGCTCTGACCTGGAAGGCTTATGGGGAGATACTTGGGAGTGGTTGAGCATGAATCCCCTCATACTTAACCTTGATCGTGGCGCGTGGTCTGTTCATACGTACTTGCTAGCAGAAGTGCTATTTGCAGCTTTGTATTTATGTGCTTGAGTTGTTCAGATGGCGTTTTCTTTGTCAGCCTTAACCGATACCTGCAGTTCTTTGTGACATACGAGCAGTTGAAGAAATTGGACTTGTGACAAGCCACAGGCTGCATGAGATACCCTTGGAAAATGCTAACTTCCGAAACAGTACAGCTTCCTGTGGTTCACACGGCTTCTCACTGCTTGGCTCATCATAGATTCCTGGGTGTGAGCAACAGAGGACAACTGGGTTAGCTTAGGTTGCTATGTTGGCATTGGACGTGCCTCATCCAGTGTTTAATGACATAAACTGCAACATCCAAACGCTAGTCTTTACCACTGACGTACCCTTGGACATCAAAGATAACTTTCAAAATACATGTTTCTGCTCAAGAAACTTTGCAAGAAAATCAGGAACTGTGGGCGGTTTTTTCGGGGGAAAGTAGCTCCCAGTGCATCTCAGTGCTTAGCAGAGACTCTTAGACTGCTCTGGAGAAGCTCACCAGAACCATGGGTTGGAGCCTTCAAGAATCTATTTTTGTCCCTGACCATCTGGGGCTTTTGCTTCTAGTCTGCTGAAGAAACATCACATGTGAAGACCTGGACTTCCCAGCCACGGGTATAGGCAGTACAGGAAATCCACCTTTGGAATATTGCACTGTGTTTTAACTTCCTATCTTGGCAGGATCTCTCACTTATAATAAGTGATTTTAAGCCTTTGTAGACTTGACCTTTGTGAGGAATTGTTACACAGTATTAATGTATAAGCTCATGGTGTAATTTGTTGGCTTGGAAGGTGGCACAGGTGTTTTCGAGGAGTGTGGGCTCTGCCTTAGGTAATGTTAGTAATTCACTCTGATTTTAAGCAAAGCTCCTTAGCCTTCCTTGTATCTCTTTCGCTCCGTAGAAAATGAGGATGATGACATATTGGGATAGAGGCCCAAATGAAGAAGACAGGCTGCTGCGCCTCTTTGATGATGTTGATGCAGCCACTTGTCTTGTAGGGTGTGTCCATGTCAGGCTGTCTTCTAGCTATAACCCCCCGTGAACACACTGTATGTACAGAAGAGAGCCATATTATCATGGTTCTCTCACTGTAATTGTGAGGGAAGCCCTTGATGAAAGGCAAGAGTACCGTGTAAGTTAAGGTTTCAGTTTGTTTTGCCAGTCAAAATGTGGCTAGTGAATTGAAGAGTTGATTTTTCCAGCTTTTCAGTCTTTACTTTAGATCATGCCATGTCACGTTAAAATATGTCCTGTTTTGGACTTCCTAGTTAGTTTAGATGGAAAATACATGATTGAAATTTTAAAAGCTCTTTCTTTTAGTACACCTGTTTATCTTGTTTGTAACAGTACATACATCATATTTCTCTTTGTCTTTTAAAGACAGTGAGGATAAGTTGTTCCCCCTCTTTCTTGTCTTCATCCTATTCTTTTCAAACAAAAGGTGACTCTGAGAACCCCTTAGTAGCTGGGTAGTACAGTTAATGCACTCATTGCTAACCAATAGGTTAGTGGTTCAAGTCCACCCAGAGGCACCTTGGAAAAAAGGCCTGGCCGCCTACTTCCATAAACTCAGCCATTGAAAATCCTGTGGAGCACAGGCCTACTCAGACACACATGGGGTCACCATGAGTCAGAGTTGGCTCGATGGCAACTGATTTGGTTTTTAGTTTTGGCCTGAACTTTACACTTGTGGAGGACACCCACAGGAAAGTGAATGTATTAGCTTGGGTCCTTCAGTTCTACCCTGTGAGAATATTTAAATATGCCCTCCCTGGGGCACCCTGGCAGACCACTTCTACAGAATGTGCAGGGCAAAATACTAGCCCTTGGGGTACCTTCTTCCATTGAGGCAGAATAGGAGGAATGCAGACTTTTTAGGGACCAGGCAGTTTTCGTCACAGTCAGTTTCACCTTGCCTTCTTTTTATTAATGTTTCCTTTGAAAGACTTTGTGAAGCAGAATTTTATTTCCAAAAGTAAGAGCTAAGACAAAGTCATTAAAAAGGGGAAGGAAGGAGGAAGAGTGGTGGGGTGGCAGGCGTGTGTTCCATTGCTAAAAGACGAAGGTGAAAAGTCCGGATGTCATCCTGGCCTGCTCTTGATGGCAGTGGAGGGTCATGTGATGCACAAGAGCTGAGCTCATTCAGGCTTCAGCCCTGATAAACTGAACCCGTGTTCAGAGACAGGAGATTGTGTTTCCTTACCAAGCATTCCTTTCCCAGGGTCAAGGCTTTCTATAGCCAGCCGTTCACTTTTGAGTTCATTGAGTTTAAAGAATTGCTTTTCATGAACCACTGTTTTGTTTGTTTTGTTTTGTTTTAATGTAGAAAATATTTTCTTTTTTAAATGTACTTGTAATTTCTGAAAGAGTAGAAATAAGTTCATTTAAAGACCACGTAAAGAGTAACTGTCAGGCCATATTCATTATATCCATTTATTCACATGATGTACATATTGAGACCAAGATGAGAAGAAATTAAAACTTGAGCACATTTTTAAGACAAAAATATAGCAATTCTTCATTTATTAAGCCCCCTATAGAACAGAGTCTTCATCTGCTTTTGTTTTCTCCTTCCCAAAGGAGTTCATACAGTTCTTGAGGCTTCTATCAAAGGGACGGCGGAATTAGGACAATTGGTTGCCTTCTTTTCAGGAGTACCCTTTTTGGATACTGCTTAAATATGGCAAAAGAGTTTCTAGTTTTTATACCCAAGGTGAAGAAAATGTTTTTATTGTTTGCTTATGGGTTTGTATAATCACTGATGCTAAATGTTGCTGATCTGTGGTATAAAAAAGGCTCCTGTTCCCCATATTTATTCATACACTTGAGATAGTATATGTTATATAAAAAGTATATGTTTTTCACAGGCCTTTATATGTAGAACTCTTTATTTAAACAGTGTTGGAATATGTTGTGTACACCTTGTTTCATTTATGTAATAAACTGGAGTAATATATAATAACAAAAAATGTTTGGTGGTTATTTCAGATATATAGAAACATTTAAACAAAGACTAAGCTCAGAGCAGAGTCCAGAGGCCTGTAGTAGCAATGTTTTTGGGTGCCATTGAGTTGATTCCGACTCATAATAACCCCATATGACAAAGTAGAACTGCCCCATAAGGTTTTCTTGGCTATAATCTTTACAGAAGCAGATTTTCAGGTCTTTCTCTTGTGGAGCGGCTGGGTAGATTTGAATTGTCAACCTGCCAGTTAGCAGCTGATCACTTAACCGTTGTGGTACCAGTGCTCCTTGGAGTAGCAGTAGTGTTGGTGAAAGTGGCAACAGGCATTTCTCTGCATAGGGAAGTTGTTGGGGTCATCATCTTTATCACACAGACCTGTGGGACCTCCCATGATAGGAATTGCTCTCCAGCTCAGTGCAGGCGAGGGCACTTGATTCATGGGCTGGCTTGTCAAGGCAGCCTGGGGATTCAGAACACTAATGTGATGACATCACTGCTGTGAACTGCCAAGCTAGGTCACTCAGTCCTAAAGTTTACTGTTGGCTAGAGGCAGATGCTGGGATTCTTGGCCAACTACAGACCAGACAAAGACACCGCTGGTTGGCAGAAAACAACCAATGGACTAAATGCAAACCTAGTTCCTTTAATTTTTCACTTAAAAATGTTTTCTAGGTGCCTGTCTTATTTTTTTTTTTTAATTTTTTTGTCTGAAAATGTATGTATCAAAACACACCTCTCAACAATTTCTACATGTACAATTCAATAACATTGATTACATTCTTCAAGCTCTGCAACCCTTCTCTATTCTTTTTTAAATCATTCCACCACTGTTAACATAAACTCAATGCTCTAATCAAAAACTTCCTCTTTCCCCCTCCCTCCCACCCTGACAACCACTAAGAATCTTTAGTTTCTATATATTTGCTTATATAAATGAGATCACGCAGTAGTTGACCTTTTGTGACTGATTTTGCGCAGCATGATGTTTTCAAAGCTCATGTAGTGGCATGCGTCAGGACTTCATTTCTCTTTACGGCCGAGTAGTATTTCATTGTGTTTATACAGTGACTATCTTCTTAACATTTAAATTAAACACAGTAAAAAATAATTGGGGAGGGAGCCAACGTGGCATTATAGACAAGCACCACACTGTCCCTCCGTAGCAAAGACCCGAAAAACTAAGTAAAACAGACAAGTGTCAATCCAGGAATCCTAAGCGTCAAAAGAAGGGATAAAGAACTCAACCAAGCACCAAATGGAATAAGAAACAGAGAATCGTGAGGACAGCTATGGAGTGGAGGTCCCCTATCAGCTAAAGCGGCACAGATTCACCATCTTGCTCTCCTCAGCCACCAAGAATGGCGGACAGGGAGTACGGGAAGGCAGCTCTCTGGAGCTCCCAGCAGGAGACGGAGCACCCGGTACCCAGGAGTACACACTTTCCCACCCCCACCCTTCCTCCTGCCTGGCCTCTGCAGCTTTCTGGCAGGCTACAGTTGCTTGCTGGGGACATGCTGCTCCTTGCCACTTGGATTTGCCTTGCCCACACCAGCTGGCTCCTTCAGTGCCATTTCTTTTTGTTGCCGTTGTTCCTTTTTTTTTTTGCTTCTATTGGTTTCTTCTCTCTCATCTCCTTCCTTTCCTTTTGAACAACTGGTTCCATGTACCATCTCTGCACCTTCCTGAGAGGTTGTACAGCACTGCTCAGCTGGGGACCTGTTTCCAGTGGGCTCCCCTGGGGCATTTCTTTTCCTGTTTTTCTTCATTTTTTTTCTTGGTTTCTTGTGTCTCTACCTTCCTTTCCTTTCTCCTGACCACCTGGCCACGTGTGCCTTTCTCTTTTTTTTCTTTATCTATAGTTTCTTATCTCTCCCCCTTCCTTTCCTTTCTCCCATCCTTCTAGCTGTGTGTGCCATGTCTGTCCCACTCCAATGGCAGGCTCCCTCGGCACTCTTTTTTTTTTTTTTTGGTTCTGTTTCTCTTTCTCTTCTTTCCCACACCAAATTAGCTTCACACATAACATCTTCCCACCTTCCTCCTGCCTATCCACATCATGTGCTGAGCATTGCACCCCTAAGCAGCACAGGCATGGCCTACAAGAACCTTCCCTGCACTGGCCCCCCCCCGGGCCTCGCCCTATCAGCCCCAGTACATGCCACAAATGACACATCCCAGCCCCTCCACTGGACCTGCCCTGCTGCACCATAGCTGAACAACTGGCCCTGCCCATTGGACAAGGTGGTGAGAAATACAGTGCTGACAGACGAGCAAACAACAACGAATCCACAGCCCGCCTGCTCAGACATAACTAAATAAAACAAAAAAGCAGGATGAAACAAATCCACAATCAATAAATGAAAATAATTACTACATTTTCCAAAGACAGCAGACAATATCAAAGCATATTAAAAATATGACAGGATGGTTCCAGTAGATATCCAAAATAAAACACCAGATGACCTTCCAGTAGGAGAAAAGGCACTGGAACTACATAGGGAATACAAATCTCTAATATTCAGGGCTATCCAAGCGATGAAGGAAAAAGCAGACAAAAATGAGGAAATAATAGACAAAATCCTAGAAAAGACAGACAAAACAATGGAAGAGTTGAGGAAAATAATATAGGAACAAAATGTCAAACTCACAAGTAGAAATCATACAAAAATATCAATTAGAAATCCAAAGGATACAACAAGATTTCAGAAATGATGTCATAGAAGGTTTGAGGAGAAGGTTTGAAACAGTGGAAGACAGGATCAGCGAAAATTGAAGATGAATCTTTGGGTACCACTTTCAGGAAAAATCAGAGAAAAAGAATGAAGAAACCCTGAGAATGATGTGGGATACAATCAAAAGGGAAAATTTGTAAGAGATCAAGTCATTGAAGAATTGCTGGCAGAAAACTTCTCTAATATTGAAAGATGAAAAGCTGACCATCCAAGAAGCTCAATGAACCCCATATAGGATAGACCCCAAAAGAATAGCATACATCTTAGGCCACAAAGCAGCCTTCAACAAAATCTAAAACATTGAGATAATACAAAGTATCTTCTTTGATCACACCATCACAGTAGAAATTAATAACAGGAAGAGCAAGGAAAAAAAAATTGAATACATGGAAACTGAATAACACCCTGCTTAAAAACCAAGTAATAGAAGAAATCAAAGATGGAATAAAAAAATTCCTAGACTCAAACAAGAATGAAAACACATCATACCAAAACCTTTGAGACACAGCAAAGACAGTGTTCAGAGGTCAATTTATAGTAATACATGCACATGTCAAAAAAGAAGAAAGGGACAAAATGAAAACAATAGCTATACAACTGAAATAGACAACAGCAAAAGAAGTCCATAGCCACCAGAAGAAAGGAAATAATAAAGATCACAGCAGAAATAAATAAAACGGAGAATAGAAAAATAATAGAATCAACAAAACCAAAATTTAGTTCTTTGAAAGGATCAACAAAATTGACAAACCATTGGCTAAATTGACAAAAACAGGAGAGGACATGAATAACCCAAATAAGAAATGAAATGGGGGAAATACAGAATGGGTGGTGGAAGAAGGTAATTCTAAATACAGTTATGGCCATGTGACCAGTTGCAGAAATGAGGACTGTAATTATGAGTGTTTTTCCTTTGTATGTGTGCATCAGATATTTTTGTTTTCTTCACTTACATAAGATGTAAATGGGGCTAGTGTGGTTTCGGTTGTCCGTGTGTTAGTATCATGTTAGACAAAAGTATGACTTTATAATTGTCTTTATTCAGAGATTATGTATGGTTTAAGGAGATGTTTATGTGTGCCAAGTTGACAAGGGGTGGACTGTGATGGTTAAGATTGTGTGTCAACTTGGATGGGCCATGATTCTCAGTCTTTATATATGATCACTCCCTCGATGGGATCTGCTGTTAGTAGCCAGTCAGTTGAACTGGAGTTTCCTTGGGGGTGTGGCCTGCATCCAAATATAAACAGGCATTCTGGCTTTTGCTCACTGTGGATCCTGCGGCTGCTTTCTGTTCATCTGACCTCCAGTTCTTGGGACTTGAGCTATCAGCTTATCTGCAGATCTTGGGATTCATCAGTCTTCACAGCCTGTGAGCGGAGCCCTGCTCTCTGACCTGCCGATCTTAGGTTTGCCAGTCCCTGCAGCTACCTGAATCAGGAGAAGCCTTGCAGTCTTGCCTGCCAATCTTGGAATCTGTCAATTTTCACAGCTTGTGAGCAAGAGCCCTGCTTTCTGACCTGCTGATCTTGGTTTTGCCAGGCCCCAAGGCTACATGAGTCGTGAGAAGCCCCTATTCTAATCCATGGATTTGGGACGTTCCAGCCTCTACAATCGTGTGAGCTGCTTCTTTGATATAAATCTCTCTCTCTATATATTTATATGCTTTACTGGTTTTGCTTCCCTACAGAACCCAGCCAAAGACATTTACATTAAAACAGACCCAACTGAAATAAAAAGGTTCATAATAGAGTACTTTTCTTTCTTTCCTGTCTTTTTAATGACCTCTTGCTTTCTTCATGTATGATGTCCTTGATATCATCCCACAACTCATCACGTCTTTGATCATTACTGTTCAACGCATCAAATCTATTCTTGAATGGTCTCTAAATTCAGATGGGATAGGCACAAGGTCATACTTTGGCTCTCATGGACTTGTTCTAATTTTCTTCAGTTTCACTTGAACCTGCGTATGAGCAATTGATGGTCTATTCCACAATAGACCCCTGGCCTTGTTCTGACTGATGATATTGATCTTTTCTATCATCTGTTTCCACAGATGTAGTCAGTTTGATTCCTGCACATTCCATCTGTCGAGGTCCACTTGTATAGTTGCCATTTATGTTAGTGAGAAAAGGTATTTGCAGTGAAGAAGTCATTGGTCATGGAAAATTCTATCATGTGATCTCTGGTGTTGTTTCTATCACCAAGGCCATATTTTCCAACTACCAATCCGTCTTCTTTGCCTCCAGCTTTCACATTCCAATCACCAGTAATTATTGATGCATCCTAATTGCATGTTTGATCAATTTCAGACTACAGAAGTTGATAAAAACCTTCAGTTTCTTCATCTTTGGCCTTAGTGGTTGGTGCATAAATTGGAATAATAGTTGTATTAACTGGTCTTCCTTGTAGGTGTATGGGTATTATCCTATCACTGACAGCATTGTATATCAGGATAGACCTTGAAATGTTTTCTTTTACTATACATAGAAAATGCAAAAGACCCCCATGAGAAAACTACTGGAACTAATAGAATAATTCAGCAGACTAGCAGGATACAAGATAAACATACAAAAATCAGTTGGATTCCTATACACCAATAAAGAGAACTATGAAAAGGAAATCAGGGGAACAATACCATTTATAATAGCCCCTAAAAAAAAAAAAATACAAATAAATCTAACCAGGAATGTAAAAGACCTATAAAAGAAAACTGCAAAACACTACTGCAAGAAACCAAAAGAGAACCGCATAAATGGAAAAACATACTATGCTCATGTGTAGGTAGTCTCAACATTGTGAAAATGTCAATTTTACCCAAAAAGCAATCTACAAATACAATGCAATTCCAATCAAAATGCCAACAGCATTCTTTAAAGAGATGGAAAAACTAATGATTAACTTTATATGGAAAGGGAAGAGGCCCTGGATACGTAAAGTACTATTGAAAAAGAATAAAGTAGGAGGACTTGCACTACCTGACCTCAGAGCCTGCTGTACAGCTATGGTAGTCACAACAGCCAGGTACTGGTACGATGACAGACATTCACCAATGGAGTAGAATTGAGAACCCAGATGCAAATCCATCCACCTGTGGTCACCTGATCTTTGATGGGGGCCCAGAGTCCATTAAATGAGGAAAAGACAGCCTTTTTAACAAATGGGCCTGGCAAAACTAGATGTCCATCTGCAAAAAAAAATGAAATGGGACCCATACCTCATACTACACACAAAAACTAATTCAAAATGGATCAAAGACCTAAATATAAAACCCAAATCAAAAACAATAAAGATCATAGAAGAAAAAATAGGGTAACGTTAGAGGCCCTAGTACACGGCATTAACAGGATACAAACCATAACCAACAACATACAAACTCCAGAAGATAAGCTAGATTACTGGGGTCTTTTAAAAATTAAACACTTACACTCATCAAAAGAGTAAAAAGAGAACCTACAGACTGGGAAAAAAAATTTGGCTATGACAAATCCAACAAAAGTCTAACCTCTAAAATCTACAGGAAAATCCAACACCTCTACAACAAAAAGAAAAATAATCCAATTTAAAAATGGGCAAAGGATATGAACAGATGCTTCATCAAAGAAGACCGTCAGGTGGCTAACAGACTCATGAGGAAATGCTCACATTCGATAGTCATTAGAGAAATACAAATCAAAACCACAATGAGATACCATCTCACCCTGACATTACTGGCACAAAAAAAAAAAAAAAAAAAAACCCAGAAAACAAATGCTGGAGAGGCTGTAGGGAGATTGGAACTCATATGCACAGCTGGTGGGAATGCAAAAAGGTACAACCATTTTGGAAAATGATATGCCGCTTCCTCAAAAAGCTAGAAATAGAAATACCATACCAACAAAACAACAACCAACCCAGTGCCATCTAGTCGATTCCAACTCGTAGGAATACCACATGATCCAGCAATTCCACTCCTAGGAAAATATCCTGGAGAAATAAGAGCCATCACGTGAATAGACATATGCATACCCATGTTCACTGCAGCATTGTTCATAATAGCAAAAAGATGGAAACAACCTCAATGGCCGTCAACAGATGAATGGATAAACAAACTATGGTACATACACACAATGGAACACTACACAATGATAAAGAACAATGATGAATTTGTGAAGCATCTCACTACATGGGTGAATCTGGAGGGCATTATGCTGAGTGAAATAAGTCAATCACAAAAGGACAACTATTGTATGAGACCACTACTATAAAAACTCAAAAGGTTTACACACAAAAAGAAACAATCTTTGATAGTTATGAGGGAGAGGAGGGGTGGGAATGGGAAAACACTTAATGACAATAGACAAGTGGTAACTTTGGTGAAGGACAGGACAGTACACAATACTGGGGAAGCCAGCACAACTTGCCTAAGTCAAGGTCATGGAAGCTCCATAGACAATGCAAACTCCCTGAGGGCCCAAACTACCAGGCTGAGAGCTGTGGGAATGATGGTCTCGGGGAACATCTAGCTCAGTTGGCATGACATATTTTATGAAGAACATATTCTTCATTCTACTTTGGTGAGTAGCGTCTGGGGTCTTAAAAGCTTCTGAGTGGCCATCTAAGATATTCCACTGGTCTCACCCCATCTGGAGCAAGGGAGAATGAAGACAACCAAAGACACAAGGGAAAGATTGGTCCGAAGGACTAATGGACCACAACTACTACAGCCTCCACCAGACTGAGTCCAGCACAACTAGGTGATGCCTGGCTACCACCACCAACTGTTCTGACAGATATCACAATAGAGGGTCCCAGACAGAACTGGAGAAAAATGTAGGACAAGATTCTAACTCACACACAAAAAAAAGACCAAACTTTCTGTTCTGACAGAGACTGGAGAAACCCCGAGGGTATGGCCCCGGACACCCATATAGCTCAGTAACAAAGCCACTCCTGAGGCTCACCCTTCAGCCAAAGATTAGACAGGCCCATAAAATAAAACGAGACTAAAAGGGCACGCCAGCCCAGGGGCAAGAATGAGAGGGCAGAAGGGACAGGAAATCAGGTAACAGGGAACCCAAGCTCAAGAAGGAGACGGTGTTGACATGTGGGGTTAACAACCAATGTCGAAAAACAATATGTGTACTAATTGTTTACTGAGAAGCTAGTTTGTTCTGTAGACGTTCATCTAAAGTACAATAAAAAACAGTTAAACATGTTCGTTTTAAAAAAAAAAAAATGAGGAAAAAGAGGAGGCTTTTTGTCCCAGATCTCCTACCTAAGAGATACAATGACATATATAGGATGTGAAAACCCAAACCAAATCTGTTGCTGTCGAGTTGATTCTGACTCATAGCAACCCTGTAAAGGACAGAGTAGCAGTGCTCCAAAGTGCAGCTGGCAAATTTGAACTGCTGACCTTTTGGTTAGCAGCCGTAGCTCTTAACCATTGCACCACCAGGATATAGTTGGCTTCATGTAAAGGTCTGTGAGAACAGATGGCCCCTGGTGTGGTCTCCAATATTTGTGAATGGTGGAGCTCTCACTTGGATCAGGGTCCCTGTTACACACATTTGGCTTTAAATCTAGGATATTTATATATTCGTATTTATAAACTGGCAGCTGGGAACATGTGACAGGATAAATTACGTTATAGCAGCTTAAACTGAGTCCCTGGGTGGCACATACAGTTAAGTGTTGGCTGCTGACTGAAAGGTTGGAAGTTCATGCCCACCCACAGGAACCTCAGAGGAAAGGCCTGGTGATATACTTAAAAAAATTAGCTCTGGAAAACTTTATGGAGCACAGTTCTACTCTGACACACAAAATAAACTGGAAAACCTATGGAGCACAGTTCTACTCTGATATACATGGGATGCCATGAGTTGGGGTTGACGTGACAGAAACTTTTGTTTTTTTTATAGAGTGTAGTGCGTTATAAGTAGATCCATTCTGTATCACAGCAGAGGAATACAAGACAGGCAGTGTGAAAATCTTTTTTGAAAGCTTGATGGGAGTAATACAGGCAAGAGCACTGTCTTAGTTATCTAGTGCTGCTGTAACAGAAATACCACAAGTGAATGGCTTTAACAAACAGAAATTTATTCTCTCACAGTCTAGGAGGCTAGAAGTCCGAGTTCAGGATGCCAGCTCCAGGGGAAGGCTTTCTCTCTGTGTCAGTTCTGGGAGAAGGTCCTTGTCATCAATGTTCCCTAGTCTAGGAGCTTCTCAGTGCAGGGACCCCAGGTCCAAAGAATGCCCTCCGCTCCCGGTGCTTCTTCTTTCTTGGTGGTATGAGTTCCCTCTCCTCTCTGCTAGGTTCTCTCTTTTTATATCTCAAAAGAAATTGACCCAAGATACAATCTAATCCTGTAGATTGAGTCATGCCTCATTAACATAACTGCCTCTAATCCTGCCTTGTTAACATGATAAAGGTTAGGATTTACAACACATAGGATAATCATATCAGATCACAAAATGATGGACAGCCACACAATACTGGGAGTCACGGCCTAGCCAAGTTGACACACATTTTGGGGGAACACACTTCAATCCATGACAAGCACCAAAAGCAAAACCCTGGAAACAACCTATGCATCTCTCAGTATCCCTTGCTGAAATAAACCATGGTCCATCTCTACAGTGGTTTCTATGTAGCTCATGAGAAGAGTGAGTTAAATCTTGGCCTGCTGACCCAAGAGACAGAAAGGGCCACATAAACCAGAGGCTACATCAGCCTGAGACCAGAGCTAGATGGTGCCCGGCTACAGCCGATGACTGCCCTGACAGGGAACACAACAGAGAACCCCTGAAGGAGCAGGAGAGCAGTGGGATGCAGGCCTCAAATTCTCATAAAAAGACCAGACTTAATGGTCTGACAGACTAGAAGGACCCCGGAGGTCATGGTCCCCAGACCTGTTAGCCCAAGACAGGAACCATTCCTACAGCCAATTCTTCAGACAGGGATTGGACTGGACTATAGGATAGCAAATGATACTGGTGAGGAGTGAGCTTCTTGAATCAAGTAGACACATAAGACTATGTGGGCAGCTCCTGTCTGGAGAGGAGACGAGAAGGCAGAGGGCGTCAGCAGCTGGCTGAATGGACACAAGAATACAGGGTGGAGAGAACCAGTGTGCTGTCTCATTAGGGGGAGAGCAACTAGGAGTATATGGCAAGGTGTACATAAATTTTTGTATGAGATACTGACTTGATTTGTAAACTTTCACTTAAACCACAATAAAAAGAAAGAAAAAAAAAATCTTGGCCTGCTGGCCTGGGAAGGTGTCCCATGGTCTGCTATTAACTAGTAAAAGGATAAGATGCAGATTTCTTTCTGTACCTTGACATTTCTTTGGGGAAAAAAGAATAAATCTTATGTATGTAGGGAATGGGCTAAAAGGGTAGAAGGGATTATTAATATTTACTTTATACATCATTGTTTCAGTTGTTTCAAAAGCTTGTATTTTATAATTTAAAACAGAATCTTAAACTGCCTTGGAATACAGATGTCCAAGTTATGATAAGTAGGGGGGAAAATGAATTGCAATGTATGTAATATTCTTTGTAGTTTTAGGTATATAATATTTCTAAAAATATGCTAAATATCTTTATCAAACTTCAGCTAAAATGAGAAATGGTAAACTTCAGCTGTTTATTTCCAACCATTTTTGCTCTTTGCTTTTCATTCAATGAATTTAATACTTTTTTGGGAGGCATTGGTGGTTCAGTGGTAGAATTCTCACCTTCTATACGGGAGACTTGGTGATGCAGTGGTTAAGAGCTCGGCTGCTAACCAAAAGGTCAGCAGTTCAAATCCACCAACTGCTCCTTGGAAGCCCTATGGGGCAGTTCTTCTCTGTCCTAGGGGGTCACTATGAGTCGGAATCGACTCGATGGCAATGAGTTTGGTTTGGTTTTTAAAATACAGGAAACCCAGCTCCGATTCCTGGCCAATGCACCTCATACCCACCCACCACTCGTCTCTCAGTGCAGGCTTACGTGTTGCAGTGATGGCGAACAGGTTTCAGTGGAGCTTCCACACTAAGAAGACTAGGAAGAAAGGTCTACTTCTGAAAATTGGTCAATTAAAAACCCTGTGGATCACAACTAATACTCAGTTTCATTGCATTATATAAAGAGACTTCTGCATTCTTTTAAGCTTGCCTTCATTAATTGAAATCCTGCAAATATATTTCTGAAACACTCTCAGTTCTTTATAGAAAAAGAAGCTGTCTAAGTATAAGCTATTGCCTAACTCCACTGCATGTATCTGTGAGAGTTCCAGTGATTCTAGACTTAGCAGGAATTCACATCTGACAGAACCAAGGTCACAAACTTCAAAGAACTGCTTAAGACCAATTGGTAACCTCACCTTTAATTGCATCATTAACTCTAATTTGCTGTACGACTTTGTGGCGGTGGTGGTATGGTTTTTAACAAAATACTCTGTATATAGTAGAAACTTAAAAACTTGTTGTGTTAAAATAACCTACTGAGATTTGTTCATTACTTCTGGAATCCTTATGTGGTGTTATCTCAATCTTGTCAGTGGAGAGCCTTTTCTTAGGTGCCGTTGAGTTGGTCCTGACTCATAGCAACCCTATGTATAAGAGAATGAAATACTGCCCAGTCCTAGCCATCCTTACAACCGTTGCTGTGTTTGAACCCATTGTTGCAGCTACTGGAGCCCTGATAGTTCAGTGGTTAACAGCTTGGCTGCTGTCTTAGTCATCTAGTGATGCTGTAACAGAAATACCACAGGTGGACAGCTTTAACAAAGAGAAGTTTATTCTCTCAGTCCCGTAGGCTACAAGTCCTAATTCAAGGTGTCAGCTCCAGGAGAAGGGGAAGACTTCCTTCTCTCTGTCGACTCTGGAGGAAGGTCCTTGTCATCAGTCTTCCATTGGTCTGGGAGCATCTCAGCGCAGGAACCTCAGGTCCAAGGGATGCGCTCTGCTCCCGGTATGGCTTTCTTGGTGGTAGAGGTCCGCATGTCTCTCTGCTTGCTTCTTCTTTTATATCTCAAAAGAGATTGGCTTAAGGCACTAGCTTGTATATCCCATCAATATAACTTGCCACTAATCCATCTCATTTCATCACAGTGATAGGATTTACAACACATACAGAAATCACATAAAATGGTGGACAATCACACAATACTGAGACTCATGGCCCAGCTAAGTTGACAGATATTTTGGGGGGGACGCAATCCAATCCATGACAGCTGCTAACCAAAACGTCAGCTGTTTGAATCCATCAGCTGCTCCCTGGAAACCCTATGGGGCAGTTCTACTCTGTCCTGTAGGGTCGCTGTGAGTCAGAATCAACTCGACGGCACATAACAACTGTGCCAAACCGTCTCATTGAGGCTCTTCCTCTTTTCTGCTGACCCTCTACTTTACCAAGCATGATGTACTTCTCCAGGGACTGGTCCTCCCTGATAACATGTCCAAAGTACATGAGACAAAGTCTCACCATCCTCACTTCTAAGGAGCATTCTGCCTATACTGCTTCCCAGACAGATTTGTTTGTTCCTCTGGCAGTCCAAGACATCAGTTCTTCGGTCTTCCTTATTCATTGTCCAGTTTTCACATGCATAGAAAACAATTGAAAATTCTGTGGCTTGGCTCAGGCACACCTTAGTTCTCAAAGTGACATCTTTGCTTTTAACACCTCGAGGGCGACTTTTGCAGCAGATTTGCCCAATGCAATACATGATATATGATTTCTTGACTGCTGCTTTCATGGGTGTTGATTATGGATCCAAGTAGAATGAAATCCTTGACAACTTCATTCTTTTCTCTGTTTATCATGATGTTACTTGTTGGTCCAGTTGTGAAGATTTTTGTTTCCTTTATGTTGAGGGCGTAATTCATACTGAAGGCTGTGGTCTTTGATCATCATCAGTAAGTGCTTCAAGTCCTCTTCACTTTCAGCAAGCAAGGTTGTGTCATCTGCATAACACAGGTTGTTAATGAGTCTTCCTTCAATCCTGATGCCACATTCTTCTTCATATAATCCAACTCCTTGAAATATTTGCTCAGCATATGGATTAAATAAGCACCAGACACACACCTTTCCTGATCATAGACCACACAGTATCCCCTTGTTCTGTTCAAACAATTGCCTGTTGGTCTATGTACAGGTTCAGCATGAGCATAATTAAGCGTTGTGGAATTCCCGTTCTTCACAATATTATCCATAATTTGTTATGATCCATACAGTTGAGTGCTTTTGCATAGTTGATAAAACACAGGTAAACATCTTTCTGGTATTCTTTGCTTTCAGCCAAGATCCATCTGACGTCAGCAATGATATCCCTCATTCTGCAGCCTCTCCTGAATCCAGCCTGAATTCCTGGCAGTTGCCTGTCGATGTACTACTCCAGCCGTTTTTGAATTATCTTCACAATTTTACTTGTGTGTGATGTTAATGATATTGTCCAAGAATTTCTGCATTCTGTTGGATCACTGTCCTTTGGAATGGGCACAAATATGGATCTCTTCTAGTTGGTTGGCCAGGTAGCTGTCTTCCAAATTTCTTGGCATAGATGAGTGAGCACTTCCTGCACCGCATCTGTTTATCAAAACATGTCAATTGGTAGTCCGTCAATTCCTGGAGCCTTGCTTTTCACCAATGCCTACAGTGCAGCTTGGACTACTTCCTTATATACCATCAGTTCCTAATCATATGGTACCTCCTGAAATGGTTGAACATCGACCAGGTGTTTTTGGTACTTTGTGGTGGTGGTGTTTTTTTTAAGATAATACTTTGCATATAGTAGAAACTTAATAAATACTTGTGTTAAATAATACTTACTGCATTAAGGTAACCTACTGAGATTTTTTTCATTCCTTCTGGAGTCCTTATCTGGTAAATGTTATCTCAATCTTGTTGGTGGAGGACCTTAATGTCCCCAAAAGATAAGTTACTCTTTTAAGGAGTCAGTAAGAATTGGGATAGGTGAGAGTACTACATGTCATATTCCTTACTGATTGTTTTGCTTTATTCACCAGTTTTCTATTTTGATGCTCAAAGATATCGAAACTTCTGTCAGCTGCTCTTAAGTGCAGGGTAAGATGAATGATTTTCAATGGATCTTGGTCTTTAATTTATTTAGCACCACACATTCTTGTTGGAAAAAAATAGCCTTATAGTAAAGCACACATCTGCTCTCAAAGCTTTTGCCCAGGAATGACACGTGTCACTTTTGTTTACATTTCCTTGGCCAAAGTAGGTCACGTGGACGAGACTGAATGGGATGCAGAAGTATGATTCTTCCCCAGGGAAGGAGCCAGAATATTTGGCAAACAGTTGTGCAATCTGGAGCCCTGGTGGTGCAGTGGTTAAGAGCTCAGCTGCTAACCAAAAGGTCAGCAGTTCGAATCTACCAGCTGCTCCTTGGAAACCCTATAGGGCAGTTCTACTCTGTCCTATAGAGTCACTGTGAGTAGGAATCGACTCGATGGTTACGGGTTTCTGGCTTTTAGCACAATTTACCACATAGATCATTTCCTGTTACCTCTTCATTTAACTTGCTTATTTGATCTGGGCAAAAGACAAACAGATCTTAGAGAATGAGACCTGTTTAGAGATTATACCAAAAAGCCCACTGCTGTCGAGTTGATTCCGACTCATAGCGACCCTATAGGACAGAGTAGAACTGCCCCATAGGGCTTCCAAGGCTGTAAACCTTTATGGAAGCAAACTGCCACATTTTTCTCCTGCGGAGTAGCTGGTGGGTTCAAACCGCTGAACTTCCAGTTAGCAGTCAAGTTCTTAACCACTGTCCCACCAGGCTACCTTTTAGAGATTATAGTAAACTTAATTGCTTCTCCTGTTCCAAAGGTATTATCTTTACTAGAGTAAATCAATATGGCCTTAAGCATTTGGTGTGCAGCCACTGATCTAGAAAATGCTTTTTCCCCCTCCTCTGTATCAGTCAGACTTATAGCAACTCATACATGATGAGTCGGAATTGACTCGATGGCGATAAGTTTGGTTTGGTTTTATATTAGTTGGAATTGAGTTGACAGCAATGGTTTTGTTTTTTTTTAATATCAGTTAGCAAGCACCTCTGGAAGCTGTTTGCTTTCATGTAGGAGGGACAGCTGTGGGTCGTCACTACTTTAGTTCTGGGCTATGGCAACTCTACTATTCTGTCATAATCAGAATTTTAAGGGATCTCGGTAGTCTCCACATCCCATAAAACAGAAGTAGTCCACTACATGGATGGCACGTGGAGCATGTGAAGTTTCAAGAAGTTCAGTGGTCTGAGCATGCTAGCTATCCCCACCAAAGTGAGAACAAATTGCAGCCCCATGCCCCTCTTACACTAGGAAAGAGTTTATAACACTTAGTGGGCCTTTATGGGTGACATATAGCGTATCTGAGTGTGCTGCTGTGACCTATTTATGCAGTAACTGGAAAGGCTGCCAGCTTTGAGAGGGTCCCAGAGTAAGACAAGCTCTGCAGCAAGTCCAGGCCATAATGAAAGATGCTCTATCACATGGGCCACGTGCCTACAGTGTCTGTGGCAGATGGGGATGCTCTATGGAGCCTTCAACAAGCTCTGATAGGAGAATCACAGTGCAGAATCCCGGGCTTTGGGAGCAAAGCCATGTTCTCTAATGCAAATAGCTATTTTGCCTTTGAGAAGCAGCTGTTGTCTTGTTGCTGGGCCCTGATAGAAACGGAGCATTTGAGTGTGTGACCTGAGCTGCCTATCATGAACTGGGTGTTACTGGATCTGCCAAGCCATGAAGTTGGGTGTGCATAGCAGCCCTGTGTCAACAAATGGAAGCAGTATAGTATATACAGTATCGAGCCTGAGCAGTTTCTGAAGGCACCTGTTAGTTACATGAGTAGGTGGCTCAGATTCCCGTAGCATGTGGTATGGCTGCATTGCTCCCTTTCCCTTTGACCACGCCTATAGCATCAGGAGGATTTCCCTGTGACCTGTTGGCCTGGGTGGGCAGGAAACTTAAGCCTGTTTTATAGATGGTTCTGAACAATATACCAGCATCAACTAGAAGTGGGCTGCTGCAGTATTATAGCTCCAGTAAGGACTGTCCCTGAAAAATAGTTAGGAAGGAAGATCCAGCAAATACTCGGAACTTCAAACAGTAAGTATGTACTGCCAGGACTGGAAGACTTGAATCCACGATTGCGGGCCAAGTTTTTATTCTCCATTTACCCTCTAGACCCATCACTAGCGCATCTGTGCTTCTGGATGCTAGCTCCTGGGGACAGCATTACCAAGGCTCCCTTACCCTCTGGCTTCCAGGTAGGTTTAGTCAGTGAAAAACATCAGGAAAGATTGGCGGGGAAGAGAAAGCTGGATATTTTTTCATGCTCTCACTTCTTCACTGCTGGGTCCCTGGCTGTAACTATGCCCCTCTAGGATCACAGCTCCTGCCAAATGGACCCCCATCCAGAGTGACAACTTTCACTGGGCCCTGGCAACACTATTTGCTAATCTTGTCTCTTCAGCATATGGAGTAGTAATGGCCTCCCACTGTTGCTAGTTTCCCGATGCCTCAATGTCCTTTGTTGATCTTAACTCTGCCCACACATTTCTGTGACTATTTCCTTCAATAAGGCCTCTTCCTTTGAACCATACCAGATAAATTCTGTTTCTTGATGAGAATCTAGCCACATACGACCTTTTCATTCTATCCTCCATATCTCTTAACCTCTTACATTTTCCATCTTCTTGCCTCATGCTGTATTTGGAGAAATTTCTTTAGATCTATTTTTTTATATAATTTGTTATTTTTCATTGTTGTTGAGAATATACATAGCAGAACATACACCAATTAAACAATTTTTACATGTGCAATTCAGTGACGTTGATTACATTCTTCAAGTTGTACAATCATTCTCACTCTTCCTTTCTGAATTTTTCCTCCTCCATTAACATAAACTCCCTGCCCCCTAAGTTTCTTATCTAATCTTTTGAGTTGCTGTTAATTTGATCCCATATAGGTAGATCTTAAAAGAACACAATGATCGAGGCAGACTTTTTTTTTTACTAGTTAAGTTAAACTATTGTTTGGTTTTGAGAAGACTTCATGGAATATTTTTGGTTTAAGGTTTAAAGATTATCTCAGGAGTTCATCCAGCCCCCATAGATCCAGAAAGTCTGGATTCCGTGAGTATTTGAAATTATGTTCTGTATTTTCCCTCTTTTGATCAGGATCCTTCTGTAAATCTTTGATAAAAATATTCAGTAATGGCAGCTCTTTAGATCTATTTTCCAGTTTACTAATTCTCTCTTCAACTGTTTACTCGTCTGTTTTAATTTCAACAATATTTTTTACTTTTTTAAAGTTTATATTTTAAGAATGTATTTGTATTTTTTTCACTTTTTATGGTAAAATATATATAAAATTTTCTATTGAAAAATTATTTTATTAGCTAAAATATATATAACAAGGTATTTGCCATTTCAACCATATTTATGCATACAATTCACTGACATTAATTACATTCACCATGTTTGGAAACATCACCATTATCTGTTTCCCACATTTTTTCTCACCCTTAACAGAAACTCAGTGACCCTTAAGAAATTTGTCCCTCTTTCCCCTCCTACCCTTCCCTGGTGTCTTAGGATGGGTTCTCTAGAGAAGCAAAACCAGTGAAGCCTATGTATGTACAGAGAGAGAGAGAGATTTATCTCAAGGACATAGCTCATGAGGTTGTAGAGGCTGATAAGTTCCAAGTCCATGGATCAGGTGTCAGGCTGGAGGTTTCTCCTGACTCATGTAGCTGCAGGGGCAGACAAATCCAAGTTGGACAGGTCAGATGGCAGGCTGTGAGGGCTGTTATTGTTGTTGTTGTTGTTAGGTGCCATCAAGTTGATTCCGACTCATAGTGACCGTATGCACAACAGAATGAAACACTGCCCAGGCCTGAGCCATCCTTACAATCGTTGTTATGCTTGAGCTCATTGTTGAAGCCACTGTGTCAATCCACCTTGTTGAGGGGTCTTCCTCTTTTCCGCTGACCCTGTACTCTGCCAAGCACGATGTCCTTCTCCAGGAACTGATCCTTCTTGACAACATGTCCAAAGTATGTAAGATGCAGTCTCGCCATCCTTGTTTATAAGGAGCATTCTGGTTGTACTTCTTCTAAGACAGATTTGTTCGTTCTTTTGGCAGTCCATGGTATATTCAATATTCTTCACCAATACCACAGTTCAAAGGCATCAACTCTTCTTTGGTCTTCCTTATTCATTGTCCAATTTTCACATGCATATGATGCGATTGAAAATACCATGGCTTGGGTCAGGTGCACCTTAGTCTTCAAGGTGACATCTTTGCTCTTCAACACTTTAAAGAGGTCCTTTGCAGCAGATTTACCCAATGCAATGAGTCTTTTGATTTTTTGACTGCTGCTTCCACGGCTGTTGATTGTGGATCCAAGAAAAATGAAATCCTTGATAATTTCAATCTTTTCTCCATTTATCATGATGTTGCTCATTGGCCTTCCTCACAACATCATGAGCTGTACAGACTGACAAATCCAAGATTGGCAGGTAAGACAGCAGGCTGCTGGCTCAGGCTATGGAGGCTGATGAATCTCAGGATCAGCATGCAATATGGCAGGCCTCTGGCTCAAGTTTCAGGAATTGGAGGTCAGATGATGGCAAGCCAGATGTAAGATCCAGTGCAATCAAGCAAGCTTTGCCAGAACGCCCAAATATATATTGGATGCAGACCATACCCCTGAGGAAACTGCCCTTACAACTGACCGGCTGATCACATTAGATCACACCACGGAGATCACTATATCATTACATAACTACGAAATTACATCATTATGTAACTGCCAAAATACAACATTACGTGACTGCCAAACCACTGAGAATTGTGGCCCAGCCAAGATAATATACAACCTTAATTAGCACATCTGGTAACTACTAATAAACTTTTGTGTCTATGCATTTTCCTATTCTAGATATTTCCTACAAGTGGGATCATACAATACTTGTCCTTTGTGTCTTACTTCTTTCATTTAACATAATGTTTTCAAGGTTCATTCATATTGTAGCGTGTATCAGAATTTCATTTCTCTTTTATAGCAGAATAATATTCCATCCTGAATATACCACATTTTTAGGATCCATATGATTTCAGCTTATACCCTCCTTTTTTGTGTATATGATGATGTTGTTGTTGTTAGCTGCCCTTGAATTGGCCCCTGACTCATGGTGTCCCCATGTACAATAGAACAAAATGCTGTCTGGTCCTGTGCCATCCCCGTGATCAGATGTGGCTGAAAATCATTGGCTGATTTTTGGAAGTAGTTTGCCAGGCTTTTCTTCCTATTCCATCTTAGTCTGGAAGCTCCACTGAAACCTCTTCAATATCATAGCAACATGATCCCCTGACAGACTGATGGCTGCACACGCGGTACATTGGCCAGGAATCTAACCCACGTCTCCCACATGGAAGGCAAGAATCTACCACTGAACCACTAATGTCCCCCGTTTGTGTACATAAAAAGCAAACAAAACCAGTTGTCATCAAGTCGATTCCAATTCATGGTGACCCAATTTGCTTCAAAGTAGAACCATGCTCCACGGGGTTTCCAATGGCTGATTTTTCACATGTAGAATGCCAGGCCTTTTTTCTGAGATGCCTCTAGGTGGACTCAAACCACCAACCTTTCGGTTAGTAGCAGAGTTTGTTAACCACTTACACCACCCACGGACTCCTTTTGTGTACACAGATGATTTTAATTAAGTTCCTGAAAAAAAGAACAAGGGCTGGTTAAATATGCAAATGATATGCACAAGCCAATTAAAAGCAAAATGATACTAGGAACATAGTCTGAGTAAAAGTTTCATAGTAATTCAAATATCAGGGGACTTGAGCGTATTGCCACTGTAACATAAGCTCAGTGAAGTCCAAAGCAGCTATGTGGCCGCAGTCAGTACCACCTTCATGTTATCAGAAGCACTTTAATTTTCCAGCAAAACAACATCATCTGTCTTATTCATGTTATTAGTTTGAATGCTATTGCTTTTATACTTTTGTTGGTATGTCACTTATAAATCTATTTTGGTATAATCGTACAAGTATAACATCAAGTTTTATTTTTGTTCATATTTAAACAACACGATACAGTTATTTGCATCAGCGCTGGGGACCTACACTTCTTTTTAAGGTCTTTGTATATCACTCAACTCAGAGAAACACTATGGTGGGGTGAAGAGTCACAGAAGTCAGGATACCTAAATTCTAGTCCCGACTCTGATATTACCCTCCTGCAGGACTTTGGACTGGTCCTCCCACCTCTGTGGGCCTCTATTTTCTCATCTGTACAATGAAGGCATTAGATTACATGAAATTCTCTTTCAGCTCTAAATTCTGTTCCTAAAAGGTCAGGGCCCTCATTTGGGTGCACCACTAGACAGACACTGGTTTGTGCCATTTATGCTCTGAGAATAAAGCCTGAAGTCCTTGTGACACTTGAACCAGAGTTGGCCCAAGTCATCACAGCTGTTTTTAGCTGCCCTGACCACATAGAGGAGAGGAAGAGGCCTTCATAGCTGTTGTTGGCTCAGACGCAAGGCATAAACGTTGGGTTTCTTCTATTTTTTATTATTATTTTTTGATTAGCAGCTGAGCTCTTAACCACTATGCCACCAGGGCTCCTTGGTATATTTTTTAGGAACTTAATTAAAATCATCTAAATACACATATGGAAACCTTGGTGGTGTAGTGGTTAAGAGCTATGGCTGCTAACCAAAAGGTCGGCATTTCAAATCCATCAGGCACTCCTTGGAAATCCTATGGGGCAGTTTACTCTGTCCTATAGGGTCACTGTGAGTCAGAATCAACTCCACGGCAGTGGATTTGGTTTTTTGGTTTATATACACATACAGGCACACATATACACGTGTGTGTGTGCGCGCATATAGATGATTTTAATTAAGTTCCTAAAAAAGAACAAGGGCTGATTTAATATGCAAATGATATGTACAAGCCAATTAATGTCAACAACTTCGTTACATATACATTTACCAAATACATGTGCATATAAATGTATATGTAACAAAACTTTTGACATTTCAACAATCTTCACACGTGCAGTTCAGTGACATTAATTATGTTCATCATGTTGTTCAACCATCGCCCTTATCCATTCCCAAATTATACATCACCCTTAACAGATGAAGCTCTGTGTCCCCTAAGCATTGAGTCCTCCTTTCTCCCTCCATCCCTCAGCAATGATTCTTTATGAGGCACTGACAGGGGAATAATCCGAATCACTGGGCTTCTGAATCCCATGACCCTCAGAGTTTTGGAGCCCTGCCTCTCTTGAGAACCACTGTGAAATAGCCCCCTATTGCTGTTGGGACTAGATCAAATCCCCCTGGGGTGTTGGGGCAGCAAAATGGCTAAAAAGCAATTGAGGACACTGTTCTCAGAAAGTTCTTAATGTATGTTTCTGGAGGATGACCATGGGCAGTTGTACATCAAGGTCCAAGTTCTAGAGGCTTTGGAAGATCAGCCTGGAGAATTTCAGAGTGATTAAAATCTAAACAAGTTGAAAGTTTCTCCTTCTCCTTCTTGCTCCTCTTTTTTCTCCTACTCTTCCTCCTCCTCCTCCTCCTCCTCCTTTACCTCCTTCCTTTTTTCAATAGCTAAAACTGATTGAGCACTTACCATATATGGTTCTAAGGCTTTTACATATATTATCCCTGGTGGCTCACAGTTACGTGCTTGATTGCTAACCAAAAACTTGGCAGTTGGAGCCGACCCGGTGACACGCAGGAGAAAGACCTAGCAATCTCCTCTCTAAAGATTAAAAAAAAAAAAAATTACAGTCAAGAAAATCCTATGGGGAAGTTCTACTCTATAACACATGGGATAGCTATGAGTCAGCATTCACTCCAAGGCAACTAACAACACATCCTACAAGACAAGAGCCTTTATTATATCCTCATTTTCACATCTGGATACTGAGGCGCAGAGGTTTAAAGTTGCTCACATTCACGGTAGAAGAGATCCCAGGTACGCCCTTCAGTGGGGAGCGGAGACCAGCTCTTAAACGCTGCTGCGTGCTTGGTCAGGATACACAAGGACTGGTGAATGCCCTGATCCACCCACTCTGGGGCCTCACAGATGCTAATAGTAGTGCTCAACCAGTAATTGTGGAATGAATAGGTAAATGAATGCCCCTCAGCATTCTCCAGTGGGGAGCTGGGTGGGGCTGCCTCGGTGCTGCCTTCTGTGGCAGGGACAGGAGTGTCCTTGTGCAACCTATTCCAGTGCCCAGGGGGCAGGCTGCACTCCTCACACAGAGATGGGCAGGATTGCTCTGGACTGGAAGCCACAGGGGCTTGCAGCTGTGCCAGGGGAGAGCCTGTGGCTTTTTGGGGCTGCTACAGGAGTCTGATCCAGTGCCCATGGATCTGGAGCCACAGCTGCACCCAAGAGTCAGCCCTCAGCACAACTGTCACCATCTCTGTGCTCAGAACAGACTGACCAAACATGCCAGAGGAGGGGATTGGGAGAGGGCAAGGGAAATAGGGAGGGGGCTGGTGGTCCACACCTCTGCTCACTGCTCAGGGGACTGTATGTGTGACTTTTGTTGTTTTGGAGTTGGTTCCAACTTCTGGTGACTACATGTATAACACATGTATAACATGGTCTTGCACCATCCTCATGATCGCTAGCATGTTTGAGTCCATTGCTGTGGCCATTGTGTCAATCTCTCCTGGCCCTCCACTTTACCACACATGGTGTCCCTCTTCAGTGAGCAGTTCCTCCTGATGATGTGTCCAAAGACAGTGAGTCAAAGTCTCACTGTGATCCATAGGGTTTTTATTGGCTAGTTTTTTAGAAGTACATTGCCAGGCCTTTCTTCCTAATCTCTTAGTTTACAAGCTCTGCTGAAACCTATCTACCACGTGTGACCTTGTGGTATTTGAAATACCGGTGGCATAGCTTCTAGCATCGTAGCAACTCGCAAAACCACCCCAGTATGAGCTAGTTAGCCGAACTGGAATGAAAACTAACTTTGACCCCCTACCTAATATTCATTCTTTAACAATTCTTTTTCAATAAATGATCTTAAAAAATAAAGACCTCGTCTTACTCTTTTTAACCACTTTGCATTCCTACTCCTAGGGGATAACTACTAGTAACAATTTGCTATGTATCTTTTCAGACTTTTTTCTGTGTGTGTGTGTAAATTTTTAACCAAAGATAAGATTATATTATTCACATTGTTCAGCAACTTGTTTTCTTAATTCAAAAATATATAATCAACCTTATCAAAGAAGAAAATCTCATACTCTGTCAGGAGTAAAAGAAAAGGAGTTTTATTGAGGAATAAAACAGCTTGAGCTGGGCAGTGCTAGGTAAAAATACAAAGCACTCCACCATTCAAGTAGAAAGTGGAGTCTATATACACAGAGAACAAAGGAAAGGTAGGAGGTTAAAGATTGATTGTAGGAACAACTTTAAATAAACAACTTTAGACAAAAATATCTCTAAACATAATGATTAACCTTATTTTCAAAGAGCTTCAGATATAACACATCAGCTTCAGCTTGAAGTCCTTTGAAATGTAATGGCTAGGAAGGAGTGAATTACCACCTAGGTGAGAGGTGTCAGCTGGTTCAGTTATACATGATCGTAGTCAGTTATACATGATTATAATCAGTTATACATGATTGTAGTTGTGAACACATTTTTTCTAGGAACAATTTGTTTACATCTTGACATTCTTCCCAAATGGTTTATATCCTGACCTTTGTTTCCTGGGAATGCATCTTGGTCCCATCATTCTTACGTCTGAAACAAATGCCTCTAGTTTGGAACTTTTCTGTTTACATTTTCCCCTTTTGACCAAGCCTCTGCTAGGGAATGCTGATCACCCACAATGGAGTAGCCTTTCTTCTGCAAGGCCTTTGTTTTCTTGAGGAACTTTGGCTAATAAAAATTATTTTCTTCACCTAATAGCCCTCATCTTCAGGGTTAGTAGGTTTCATAGGAAACATCTTAACAGACAAGTGCACATTTGATGAACATTTCTCAGTCAGAACAAAATGATGAAACATACCCAAGGAGACAAAACAGAGGTGATTAAACAACATGATCATTGGTGAAAATCTGTGAAATAAACATGATTTTATAGAAAGGGTCAATTGGTTTTGAAGTACAGCATTTCATGAATAAAATGCATTGAACTGGAGCAAAACAGCATTTTATAATTACAATAATAGAAACAAGAAGGAATAAAAAGGTTCCAAAATAAAGTAGCAATTTTTTCCACCATCTACCCAAGAAGAAAACCAATTACTTGTACTATTTCTTCAATTTTTTGGAAGAAATATTATAATCTAATTTAATAATACCACCCAGAGGTAGGAAATTATTACATTTTCATAAACCTGTCTTTTGCATGCTTTATAGAATCTTTTAGAGAAGTAATTTAGAATAATTTGTCTCTTTTAAGGCCT
The DNA here is from genome assembly GCF_030014295.1 of Loxodonta africana. Lineage (NCBI taxonomy): Eukaryota > Metazoa > Chordata > Mammalia > Proboscidea > Elephantidae > Loxodonta > Loxodonta africana. The sequence goes on from NC_087358.1 coordinate 65,024,224, forward strand.
TGTTATACAATCAAAATAAAAAATCCATCCTTTTCTGCACACCTTTCATATCAAAGTTTCTCAATGTAACTACTGAAAGCCCAACTGATAAGACAGGTGCAAGAAACAGATTTTCTTGGAAGAGAAAAATTAAGACACAAAAGACTGCTTCATGAGCAAAAAAGAAAAACCTAGCAACTGCCAATCATCACTTTCTAAGACAGAAACTTAGACACAAAATGAGACAGAAAAACCATGTAAATTCACCTGTCTATGAGGCTAGCTCAAACCCCAGTCTTGTATTCAACACCACACAAGACAAACATCTGGGGAACCCAGTTTCTTAAAATGTATACAGAATTCTTGGATGAGATCAACTCGTTTTAACAGAGAAACAGGTCCTAGATAAACTCATTAACTTGCCAGAGTCTCAGATGGAGGGATTTTATTCATACCCTTTGACTAGAACTGAGCATTAAACAAAAGTTCTCAAAAACAAAAAACAGACAATGCAAATGGGAATTCACTTCCCCAATGAATTCTAAATTACCTCAAGAATATTCAGCTTATAGTGTTCTTGAACATGAACCCCAAACCAGCATCCTGGTAGGGGGGATATCTAGGCTCATTTGTCAAGGATGTTAAGAATTGTATTCTCTTAGGTTGAAACTCTGGTTTCCCAGAGTCAAATAAATTCCTAGCAGGGAATCTGCCGCAGGGTTTGGTCAGTGTTTTGTTTCATAGTGTGCCTCCATTGCATGAGTGTTTTTTTGTGGTTGGTGGGCAGCCTAGCGCTCTGGCCTATCTCATGTCCCAGTTTATCCTTTCCCAGGTGTCTTTCTCTTGGTGGCATATGCTGTAAGGGTATCTAAGATGCTCAACCCATGGCCACATATTTTTGCAGCTTCAAGACTCTGGGAGTCCTTAGCAATAACCATACAAAACCTGATTTTATTCTTTTTGAACGTAATTCATTCGGCTGGCTAGAGACCTGGTCTCTTATTTTAGACCTTAAATATACTAGTCTCACCGATTGAAAAGTACCCTAAAGTGGCTATTGATTCAACAAGCTGTCATTAGGAAGTTGAAACAAAAATCCAAGTACAAACAAAACCTAGACCCACAGTTCTTGGCCATGGAGCGAGCCAGAGTTCCACTAGGAAATCAGCTGCTTTCTTTAATTCAGCATACCCCATTTTCTAATGACAGCCATAACAAACATTTACTTGTAAGAACCAAAACAAATCCACAATAAAACTCAAAGAGCTATCAATGCAAGGGAGTGGACCTCAGATTAGAGAGGATTTTTGTTTTTTTTTTTTACCATAAACAATTCCTGAGAATTTGCCAAGGCAGAGAGCCCAAAGAGGCTTAGCCAGTACTGTGCCCATGTACTGATGCCTTGGTGATCGTGAAAGGTAATGCACCTTTGAAACCCCACTTCTGGCATCAGAAATGTCAAAGAGGAAAATCTCTGTCAGAGGTAAAAGAAAAGGAGTTTTTCTGAGTAATAAAACAGCTCCAGCTCGGCAGCGCCAGGTAAAAATACAAAGCACTCCACCATTCAAGCTGGGAGAGGGGTCTATATACATATACAACAGAGAAAACGTAGGGGGCTCATGATTGGTTGTAGAAAAGATCAGCTTCAGTTCAAAGTCCTTTGAAATCTAAAAATCAGCCACTTGGCTAGGAAGGATTGAGTTACCACTAGGCATCTGCTGGTTCTGTTATACATGATTACAGTGAGCTATACTTGACTGTAGTCATGAACACATTTTTTCTGGGAACGAATGGTTTACATCTGGACACATTCTTCTCAAAGGGTTTACATCCTGATCTTTTGTTTCCTGGGAATGCATATTGGTCCCATCATTCTTACATGAGTGCCTCCAGTTTGAAACGTTTCTGTTTACAACCGTCTTCCACGAAAATACCTAAAGATCTACCTCATTCTCCTCCTCCTCCCAATTTTACTGAAGTATAATTGAAGTACATCGCATGTACATATGTACACAGTCCCTGGGTTACAAATGTCTGACTTACATACAATCTGTAGTTACAAACCAACCCCCATGACACCTATTATATTAAAAATTCAAGGTACACATGATGGTTTGTAATAACAGATGGACACAACTTTGTGACATGCATCAAAACATTATTATTGCTGTATTATTATGTTAAAGATGTTTTAGTGTATCTGGAAGTGTTTCTTTAATATTTTTTAATGCATAGAAGGGTACACTGTATACCATATATACTAAGACAAACTAACTGACGTTAGATAGAGCCATACCTGTTTTGGCTTACATACGAATTCAACTTAAAGACAGACTTAGGAACAAAACTTGTTTGTAATCCAGGGACCATCTGTACTACACATACTTGAAATGTACGGTTTGTTCAGTTTTGACATAGGTATACACTTGTGAAACCATCACTGCAATCAAGATAACATTTCCATCACTTTTAAAAATTTCCCCATGCCCCCAGGGATCCATGGATTACCTAGAAGCAGAATCAATACAATACTTTGCTCCTCAAAGGAGAATGAAGAATACCAAAGACATAAGGAAAATATGTGCCCAAGAGACAAAAATGGCCACATAAACCAGAGACTCCATCAGCCTGAGACCAGAAGAACTAGATGGTGCCTGGCTACCACCAATGACTGCCCTGACAGGGAACATAACAGAAAATCCCTGATGGAGCAGGAGAAAAGTGAGATGCAGACCTCAAATTCTAGTTAAAAGACCAGACTTTATGGTTTGACTGAGACTGGAGGGACCCCAGAGGTCATGGCCCCCAGACTCTCTGTTAGCCCACAACTGAGACCATCCCCGAAGCCAACTCTTCAGACAAAGATTACACTGGATCATAAGACATAAAATGATACTGGTAAAGACAGTGCTTCTTAGCTCAAGTGGATTCGTGATACTATGTGGGTAGCTCCTGTTTGGAGGCAAGATGAGAAGGCAGAGGGTTACAGGAGGTAGTTGAATGGGCATAGGAAATACAGGGTGGAGATAAGGAGTGTTCTGTCACATTGTAGGGAGAGCAACTAAGGTCACATAACAATATATGTATAAGTTTTTGTATGAGAGACTGGCTTGAATTGTAAACTTCCACATAAAGCACAATAAAAAACAAAACAAAATGTATACTTAGATCTTAGAACCAATGAAAAACATTGCTATTTTAAAGTAATTAATAATCAGAAACTTATTTATACTGTGCCTTTGCTTCAAAAACATTTTTTTACAGCTTATTTGAATACACAGTTGAACTTTCAGGTACTAATTTATCAAAAGAAAATGATTGGTTTTCACAAGTTCATCTACGATCAAATCTCATCAGTCTCCAGCATGGACCTGACACTTCATAAACCCATAGAGTCCACATGAGAAAAGGAAGCCAAAAGGAGGCTCATCCTTCCACAGTAAGGAGCACAGCTCTGCGAGCTGCAGATGGGGCTGACCAACAGTTTCATAGCTTAAAAGTACAGTTCCCACTTTGGAGAGTGGCACCTAGGGTCTTAAATGCTAGCAAGAGGCCATCTAAGATGAATCAGTGGGTCTCAACCCACCTGGAGCAAAGGAGAATGAAGAACACCAAAGACACAACGTAATTATGAGCCCAAGATGCAGAAAGGACCACATAAACCAGAGACTACATCAGCCTGAGACCAGAAGGACTAGATGGTGCTGGGCTACAACCGATGACTGCCCTGACAGGGAACACAAGAGAGAACCCCTGAAGGAGCAGGAGAACAGTGGGATGCAGACCCCAAATTATTGTAAAAAGACCAGACTTAATGGTCTGACTGAGACTAGAAGGACCCTGGTGGTCATGGTCCCCAGACCTTCTGTTAGCCCAAGACAAGAACCATTCCGAAAGCCAACCGTTCAGACAGGGATTGGACTGGACTATGGGATAGAAAATCATACTGGTTAAGAGTGAGCTCCTTGGATCAAGTAGGCACATGAGACTATGTTGGCATCTCCTGTCTGGAGGGGAGATGAGAGAGCAGAGGGGGTCAGAAGCTGGTCGAATGGACACGAAAATAGAGCGTGGAGGCAAGGAGTGTGCTGTCTCATTAGGGGGAGAGCAATTAGGAGTATATAGGAAGATGTATATAAATTTTTGTATGAAAGACTGGATTTGTAAACTTAAAGCACAATAAAAACTAAAAAAAAGAAAAAAGGTAGGGTTCCATGATTTCATTAGAACTCTCTAACAAAGCATTGTGTTCTAGGTATTTCCACTGTAAAAGAGCCCCCAAAATCTCCGTACTTGGCATAAGAGAGACTTCTGCCCACGATGCAGGCTGAACTCCATTTTGTACTGTGCTAACAGACCTGAAAAATAAGAGGCATAGGAGCCAAGCTCCCAGTAATGGGTTAATCTGCACTGATGGGGGGAGGGAGGTAGACGCAGGGAGGCAGAATTGCAGCTTCTCTCAGAAAGTCAAATCACTCTGAGTAAGCAGGGGAAGGAGATAGAAGGATATTCTCAGAAAGAATGTTTTTTCATAAGCTGCCCCTATCCTTGAAAGATAAGTAAAACCATTTTCACAAAATGCTTATGCAGGTTAGCTCCAGGACAGGATGCCTGTAGATTAACTAATGCATGACTTGTAGTTTCTAATGTATGATTAATGGTTACTGTTTCCCTAAACTTCTCCTATGTAAAAGCCCTTCTCATTTTCTATACTTTGGCATAATTTGTAGTTTTACAGATTGTTGCCCAACTGAGGTTACAATATTCCTTCAATAAATCTCTTTACTTTAATTAAAAAGAAACAAAAACTTTGCTCCTTTTAATGGCTGCAAGTTACTGGTTGTAATCTGTGGTAGGTTTAAAATACTGCAAATTCTTTGCTACTCTTCCCATTGGGAAGTGGAGTCAATTCTCCCCTTATCCCCCAACCTGGGCTGCCTGTGGAGACGCAACGGACAGAATGCAGCTGAAGTGACCTTCTGCAGCTTCCGAGGCTAGGTCATACAAAGCCTCTGGAACACTCTTTTCCCACCCCGAGCTATGTAAAGAAGTCTGAATAGCCTGAGGCCTTCATGCCTGAGACACCACTGGAGAGGCCCTGAGATTGCAAGAAGGTATAGAAGTCTTCAGCCAGTTCCCAGATGCTCAGCATCTAGCCATTGAGTCATTCCAGATGTGGCTCCAGACTTTGTGAGCAGACTCAAGTCTCTTCCACTGTGCCCTGTAGACATTCCTGACCCACAAAGTCATGAACGATGTAATAAAATAGCAGTTGTTTTAGGCCAAGATAAAACAACAATATAGTAATGGATAACAGGAACAAAACTATTCCCCTACTGATAAACATTTACATTGTGTCCAGATTTTCTCATTATAAATCATCCTGTACTTGTACTCATTTTTGCATGTGTAAAGATTTCTCTAGGATAGATCTCAGAGATAGAATTGCTAAATCAAAGAGCTAGTTCCTGTGTCTCTACTTCACCAAGACCGACGAATCCCAAGATTGGCAGGATGACAGCAGGTAAATGCTAGCTCAAGTCCCAAGAACCATAGTTCAGATGAACAGAAACCAGTTGCAGGATCCAGAGTGAGTAAAAACCCATGAGCCTTCCCAGAGGGTCCACCTATATACTGGATGTAGGCCACAACCCAAGGAAACTTCCTTTGAACTGATTGGCTATTCACAGCAGATCCCATCATGGAGGTGATCACATTATATCATATTTCGTCATGGAAGTGATCACATCATCATATGACTGCCAAACTACATCAAACTGCCAAATCACATTTTCACCCCTTGATTCCTGAACCCATGAACCTGGCTATTGGAGAAAGAGCATCATATACTGGACACTGGTTTAGAGCATATACAGCCTCCCGGGTAACATTGCCCCAAACTTGAAAAGTATTGCCACCTAGCTGGTACTGTAATTGTGTCTTTAAAAGGCCATTCCATCATTCTATCAAGCCAGCTGCTTCAGGATGATGGGGAATATTGTAAGATCAGTGAATTACATGAGCATGGGGCCGTTGCCACACTTCATTTGCTGTAACATGAGTCCCTTGATCCAAGACAATGCTGTGTGGGATACCGTGATAGTTGGTAAGGCATTAGATAAGTCCACAAATGGTGGTTTTGGCAGAAGGATTGCATGCAGGGAGGGTAAATCCCTATCCAGAGTAAGTGTCTATTCCAGTAAGAAAAAAGCACTGTCCTTTCCACGGTGGAAGCAGTTCAATGTAATCAACCTGCCACCAGGTAGCTGGCTGATCACCAGCTACCAATGGTACCATATTGGGGACTTAGTGTTGGTCTCTACTGCTGGCAGGTTGGGCACTCAGCTGTGACTGTAGCCAAGTCTGCCTTGGTGAGTGGGAGTCCATGTTGCTGAGCCCATACATAACCTCCATCCCTGCCACCATGGTCACTTTGTTCATGAATCTGTTGAGCAATGACGGGGGTGCCTGGGGGAAGAAGATGACTGGTTTCCACAGAATGTGTCATTCTGTCCACTTGTTTGTTAAAACCCTCCTCTGCTGAGGTCACCCTTTGGTGAGCATTCACGTAAGACACAAAAATCTTCACTTCTTTGGCCAGTTCAGAGAGGTCTATCCACATACCTCTTCCCCACACCTCCTTGTCTCCCATTTTCCAACCATGTGCCTTCCAAGTCCTTAACGACCCAGCCAAACCATTGGCTACAGCCAGTGAATCAGTATACAGTCGCACATCTGGCCATTTCTCCTTCAAAGTAAAGTGAACAACCAGGTGCACTGCTCAAAGTTCTGCACATTGGGAAGATTTCCCTTCACAACTGTTTTTCAGGGAGGTCCCAGTAAGGGGCTGTAGTGCTGCCGCTGTCCACTTTGGAGATGTTCCTGCATGTCGTGCAGAACCTTCTGGAAACCAGGCATAAGTTTTCACTTAGTCAACTGATCATAAGATGCTTCCCATGAGTCCATAGGTACAGACTGGGAGATGGAAGGTAATGTGACAGGAGTGGAGACCAGTGGCATCTGAGCCACTTCCTCATGCAACTTACTTGTGACTACAGGTCCTGTTTGGGCCCGATCTAGTATATGCCACTTCCATTTAATGATGGAGTGCCGCTGTGCATGTCCAACTTTATAACTCTGTGGGTTAGATAACACCCAGTTCATGATGGGCAGCTCAAGCTGTATGACGACTTGGTGGCCCATGGTTAAGCATTCAGTCTCTACTAAGGCCCAGTAACAAGCCAAAGGCTGTTTCTCAAAAGGAAAGTAGTTATGTGCAGGAGGTGGCAGGGCTTTGCTCCAAAATCCTGAGGGTCGACACTGTGATTCACCAATAAGTGTCTTCTAAAGGCTCCAAACAGCGTCTCTATCTGCCACTGACACTCTAGCACCATTGGATCAGCCAGATCACATGCCCCAAGTGGCAGAGCCACTTGCATGGCAGCCTGAATCTGTTGCAGAGCCCTTTCTTGTTCTTGGCCTCACTCAAAACTAGCAGCTTTTTGAGTCACTTGATAAATAGGCCTCAGTAGCACATCCAAATGAGGGATATGTTGCCTTCAAAATCCAAAGAGGCCCACTAGGCCTACCTCCTTTTTGGTTGTGTGAGTGGCCAGATGCAATAACTTATCATTCACTTTAGAGGGAATATTTTTAAATGCCCCACACCACTGGACCCCTAGACATTTCACTGAGGTGGAAGGTGCCTGAGATTTTGTTGGATTAATTTCCCACCCTAGAAAGCAAATGCTTTTCCAGTAAGTCCAGAGTCATTGATACCTTCCTTACTAGGTTCAATCAGCATATTGTCATCAATGTAATAGACCAGTGTAACATCTTGTGGAAAAGAAAGGTAATGAAGTTCCCTGCAGACTAAATTATGACAGAGGGCTGGAGAGTTGATATAGCCCTGAGGTAGAGCACTGAAGGTGTATTCTTGGCCTTGCCGACTGAAGGCAAACTGCTTCTGGTGCTCCTTTGAAACAGGCGTGGAGAAAAAGGCATTAGCCAGATCAACAGCTACATACCAGGTACCAGGAAATGTATTAATTTGCTCAAACAATGAAACTACATCTAGAACAGCATCTGCAATTGGAGTCACCACCTGGTTAAGCTTTTGGTAAGCCACTGTCATTCTCCTAGAGCTATCTGTTTTTTGCATAGGCCACATAGGTGAGTTGAATGGGAATGTGGTGGCAATCACCACCCCTGCATCCTTCAAGACCTTGATGGTGGCAGTAATCTCTGCAATCCTGCCAGCAATGCGGTATTGCTTTAGGTTTACTGTTTTCCTAGGTAGAGGCGGTTCTAATGGCTTCCACTTAGCTTTTCCTACCGTAATAGCCCTTACTACATTTGTCAGTGATCCAATGTAGGGTTCTGACAGTTGCTGAGTATATCTATTCCAATTATGCTTTCTGGAACTGGGGAAATCATTACAGGATGGTCTTGGGGACCCACTGGACCTACTGTGAGACAGATACGAGCCGAAAGTCCATTAATAACCTGACTTCCATAGGCCTGGACTCTGACTGTGGGCCACAGTGATGTTTTGGGTCTCCTGGAATTGGTGTCATTTCAGAGCCAGTATCCAGTAACCCCTCAAAAGTCTGATTATTTCCTTTTCCCCAGTGAACAGTCACTCTCGCAAAAGTCCCTAGATCCCTTTGGGAAAGGCTGAAAGGTTAACAGTATAGATTTTTGGCAGTGTAGTGAGGTTCTTCCTCAGGGGGACCTGGCCTGCCCTTCATTCAAGGGGTTTGGGTCTTTAAACTGGCTCAAGGCTGGGAATTGATTGAGGGCCCATGACTTTCTATTCTGATCATTCGAGTTAAGACTGCTGTTCACTTGACCTTGAATTCATCCACTTGTACATATCAAGTAAATATTTAGTGGATTTCCTATTTACTTCACTCGTAGGGACACTGTGACTAAGTAGCCAACACCATAAGTCCATACAAGTCAGACTATTGTGATTACTCTTTGACTCTGTTGTCCATTATGGTCACCATACCCACCTCGTCCTGTCAATTGAGTGTCACCACTCGGCCTTTACCACCATGGAGTCCAATCAGCCTCATTGTAGCTAGATGTCTTCATTCAGTTAGGGCAGTTCCCACTGTCAAATCTGACTCATATAAAATAGCAATCACAGCAGCCTTCAAGGATGCTGCAGCGCCCTTCACAAATTTGTTCCCCACCATTGTGGTAAAGATGTGTCTTCTGGGCACTCCATATGTGGGTCTGTGGGTCTAACCTGATAAATCTACTCTAGGATGCCAATTTCTGTGAGCCTTTGGATACCTTCTACAGTATACCAAGGCAGGTCTGGTACTTCAACTTGATTTGGTGTAGGCCACCTTGTAATCCATGCTTCAGCAACCCAACCAAATAAACTATTAGGTCCTTTCCTAACTTCTCAAGCTGAAACATTGAATGGAGAATCTGTGCTTAGTGGACCCATATCAATAAACTCAGACTGATCCATCTTTTTGTTCCTTGCACCATTATCCCACACCCCTAATGGCCATTCCCACACATATTCCCCAGGTTTCTGTTTGTACATATTAAAAAAGTCAAGCAGTTCTTTTGGAGTGTAGTGTACTTCCTTCTGAGTCACACTTTGTACTTCACTTTTTGGGGCTTGCTGGAACTTAAGTCTAGCTATAGGTCTAGAAACCAAAATTGGTGGTGGGGATGTGTTTTGAGAACATTCAGCATTGCCTTGTAAGGCATCTGCTTTAGGCGATGCCCTAGGCAATGGCTGAGACAAAGGCTCTTTAGACACAGCTGGGTTAATCTCCTTAGATATGGGTGGAGGAGCTAATGGTTTTACTGGGGAGGGTGACTTAGCAGACAAAGATGGAGTATTCTCTTCAGATGGGAGTGAGAGGGCCTGGTTCTGTGGCAGTGGTGATTCAATGGAATTTAGGGGCTCAGTGTCCCCTTCTTGATTATCTGCCCGTATGTCCCCATCCCAAGTTTCAGGATCCTATTTCTTCCCAATCAATGGCCTAACTTTAACTTCAGACATCATTTGAGGTTGGGAATTGTGTTGGTGTTGTAATTTAGCCACTCTTACGATAAGACTCTGGGTTTGGTTTTCCTCAATATCAGCTCTGTTACTATAAGAAATGAGGCTCTCTTTCAAGGCATAAGTGGAAACTTTAAGGTCGTTTACATGGTGCTTGAGCTTTAACTCTGGAGCCCTGAGCTCATCTCTTTCACCACTTTGCCTAGCTAAAGTAGGACCAACCAACCAACTTCCTTATACTTCTCATTATGACAAAATCGTAGAAAGGTATCACATATGTGTCCACCCAGAGCCTCACCTTTCACCAATACCTTATCTATTGGTGGTGATATTTTGTGTATTTCTATTGTCACCTCACGCCATGGATTAGCAGCGCCCTCTTTACTACTGGAAGCAGAGTCATCAACAGCTTTAAGACTAACCAGACTTGAGAACCAATTTAGAAAACTCATCCTTACAATTTTGTTTCTTTAGAACCACTCTTGGTACCAAATGTCTTAGGCTGGGTTCTCTAAAGAAGCAAAACCAGTACAGTGTATAAATATATATACAGAGAGATTTATATAAAGGAAATGGCTCATGTGGTTGTATAGGCTGGAATGTCCCAAATCCGTGGGTCAGGCTGGAGGCTTCTCCTGATTCACTTTGCCACAGGGCTGGCGAAACTAAGTTCAGCATGTCAGACAGCAGGGCTCTTGCTCACAGGCTGTGAAGACTGACAAATCCCAAGATTGTCAGGCAAGATGGCAGGTAAGCTGCTAGCTCAAGTCCCAAGAACCAAAGTTCAGATGAACAGGAACCAGCTGAAGAATCCAGAATAAGCAAAAGCCCACGAGCCTTGCCTGAGAGTCCACCTATATTGGATGCAGGCTGCACTCCAAGGAAACTCCCTTTCAACTGATCCCATCTTTGAGGTGATCACACTATATCAGATCTCATCACAGAAGTGATCACATCATCATACGACTTCCAAACTACATTATAACTGCTAAACCACTGGGAATCACGGTCCAGCCGAGTTGCCACACAACCTTAAGGATCACGATCCAAAACCAAACCAGACCCACTGCCATCAAGTCGATTCCAACTCATAGCGACCCTATAGGACAGAGTAGAACTGCCCTGTAGAGTTTCCAAGGAGTGCCTGGCGGATTCGAACTGCCGACCTTTTGATTAGCAGCCATAGCACTTAACCACTACGCCACCAGGGTTTCCCAAGATCACAATAGGTGTTGGCAAATTTCTCTCTAGATGGAGGGCATCAACACCCACCAACAATGGATAAAGTGGTCTTTTTCCTTCATCCTCCCCATTGCCTCCACTTCGCTTTGTCCGCCTATGTTTCATTTGCTTATCTCTAAAGGGAAAATAATAATCCCTTCTCTGCTTTACACACAAGCTTGTGGTTCAGAGATCAAAAATGAAACCCGAGTAACTTCTTACCAAAAAAATGCCATCATCTGTGATATGGAGACCTTTATCATTTGGGGATGAGACCTCTCTGACCACAACTTTGTCCTGATTCCCTAGATAGCCCATGCTGGGTGGTGCAAATGTTTAACATGTTTGGCTGCCATCTGAATGTTTGGAGGTTCCAGTCCACCCAGAGGCACCTTGGAAGAGAGGCCTCATGATCTACTTCTGAAAAATCAGCCAATGAAAACTCTGTGAGGCACAGTTCTACTCTGACACACGTGCGGTTGCCAGGAGTCAGAGTCGACTTGATGGCAACTGGTTTTATCCTGTATTCTCCTTCTCTCTTTCCCTGACACACACACACACACAGTATAAATATACCTTGTATGTGCACATGTACAGATACATGCAATAAGAGTATTTACAGTATTAATTTGAATGATTTTATGGGAAAAATTGCCAATACTTTAATCACATAAATATAAGAATAGTAGTAGAAAATTATAAACTGCAATTGTATTTGTTATGTTGGCTAACACTCCTAGGTATAAGCTGGAAAAAGGAAAAAAGGAAAAAATCTGCCTCGTAGTACACAGTATAAAAGTGGATACATTAGAGGAAATTTGTACTTTTTTGGAGGGACTAGACAGTATTTGGAAACCCTGGTGGCATAGTAGTTAAGAGCTATGGATGCTAACCAAAAGATCAGCTGTTCGAATCTACCATGCGTTCCTTGGGAACCCTATAGGGCAGTTCTACTCTGTCTTTAGGGTGCTATGAGTTGGAATCGACTTGGCAGCAACAGGCTTTTTTGGTTAGATGGTTTTTGTCCATAATAGAAAAGAGCCCTAGGCTGATCAGTCTGAAGCAGAAGCATTGTGTACCACACTTTCCACTACATTTGAGCAACAACCCCGTTGCTTAAATGCGTACACTTCTATGTTGGTGTTCTGCCAAATTAAAATGCTCCATTGAAACTACCGTTACTCTGTTTTATTGGCGCTTGTCCCTACCTGCTAAAGTAGGTCCCCAATGCCTCTGAAGTCTCCTCAATTTACTGGCAGTTGCTTCGTTGAAGTTCCGTGTTCATGAACAAGCTTCATAGCTATTTCTGTTGTGTCCTGTGACACTTACCAGATATCTCACTCCCCTACCACCCCCCCGCCACCTCTTATCACAGAGCCAGTTGGTGATTAATGGATGATTCAGAACAGATCAGCTGTCATTGTGTTGAGTATCTACCTTGCTCTGCCCCACATCTGAGCTCACAGCAGTTGATTAGACATCCAGCCTTGGCCCAAATCTTCTTCATGAGTACCGTGATCTCCATTGCATTGCTTCAGCATCATGAATCACGACTTGGTGAAAATATTTTAAAAGAATTAAGAATAATAAATATTTTCTATTACATGATCATTTTAATGCTTTATTTTGAAATAATTTTAGACTTCAGAAATGTTGCAAAAGGAGTTCCTGTCCTTCACCCAGCTTCCCCTAATGTTATCATCTTACATAACCATATACAGTAATCAAAACTGGGATATTTGCATTAGGTAATTGCTATTACCTAAACTTCAAAAAAATCTGAAGTCCTTACTTGAATTTCTGTATTTTATTGTATAGTTTCCCCCCTCATGTCCTTTTTCTGTTCCAGGATTCAACCCAGGATCCCACAGTGTGTTTAATCATCTCACCTCTCCTTAGTCTCCTCCAATCTGTGAAAGTTCCTGCATCTTTCCTTGTCTTTTAAGACCTTGACTCTTTTGAACATAATGGTCAGTTGTTTTGCAGCATGTCTCTCAGTTTGAATTTGTCCAATGTTTTCTCATGATTAGGTTATGCATTTTTGGCTAGAATACTACGGAAGTGCAATTGTGCCCTTCTCAACCTATCATTTCAGGGGATTTGTGATCACGATGCTGACTTTGATCACTTGGTTAAGGCACTGCCAGGTTTCTCCACTGGAAAGTTACCATTCCCCACTGGGTTTTGTTATTAGTAAATATCTTTGGGAGATAATTTAAGACTGCAAATTTTTGTTTCGCCTCAAACTTTGGCTCACAAATTTAGCATTCACCCTTAGATCTTGCCTGCAACAATTATTACTGTTGTAATGGTGATTTTCTATTTACTCATTCTTTCCATGTTTATTAACTGAAATTCTTCTGGAAGGTAGAGTTATCCCTTCTCCCCATTTATCTATTTATTCATTTATTTATATCAGTATGGACTCATGAGTAGTTATTCTATAGACTATGATTCCATACAATAATTATCTGGCTGCTCAAATCTGCAACATGATTTGAATGACAGAATAGTGTTCCAATTGCATGTCTGTGCTATGAATTTTTATTGACCCAGTTCTTCAATGTTGGACATTTAGGCTGTTTCCAGTTCTTTGATATTATGTATTTTCATACTTATTTTTTTTTTTTTTTACCAGGGTAATTATTGGATGTTGGACAAGTTTATGCTCGTGGTTTTGATCTAGGCGGCGAAACTGTCAACGTGAAAATCACACACTCCACCTGGACTACCCACCTGCGAGCAGAGAGGGGGTGGATCCCGGCGCTCAAGAAGGATCCAACCTATTGGGTTGCTTAGAGCAGTTGTCAACAATTTGAACAACGCGTAACAATAAAGTTATTGATGTTGACGAAGAGACTTCCGGTAGGGGCATTTCTACTTCCGCCCAGGCCTGTGTTCTTTGCCCTCTTCACTTACATCCCAACCGGAAATATTTTTACCCCATTTAAAGCCACGTCTGTCGTGGCCTCGGTGCCGCCCATAAACTGTGAAAGTACTTCCGGGGTCACATTACTCCGGCCCGCCCCGCCCCGCCGCCGGTGCCCTGCTGGAAGCCCTCACTCTCCGGAAGTGGCCCGGGCCTCCCGGTCGGGGCCTCTCCACCCGGCTCCTGCTGAGGGCCGGGGTGCGGTGGTGATGGCGGAGGCGGCGCTGCTACTGCTGCCGGAGGCGGCGGCGGATCGGGACGCTCGGGAGAGGCTGGCTCTCTGGGATCGGCGGCCGGACACGACGGCGCCGCTCACCGACAGGCAGACGGACTCAGTACTGGAGCTGAAGGCGGCGGCGGAGAACTTGCCCGTGCCGACCGAGGTGAGGGGACGGGCGGGAACGGGGCTGGAGCGGGGGTAGGCGGGGCTGAGATGCACTTCGGGCCGGTTGGCCGCAGCTTGGCCTCTTTCTGTTCGCCGACCCTCTTTAGGGTCTCTCTTTTCCCTCTTCCCCGGCCCCGGTGGCGGCTTCGGTGGCAGAAGTCTCTTACCTGCTGGGCTGTCAGGCCTGGCATTGCCGGCGACCGCCGATCCTCCCCTCTCCTTTCGCCGGGTGACTGCTGCGGGGGTGTCCAGTGGCTAGTGCCCGCTGGCTAACAACCCAACCCTGCAACGTGGGACGGTTGGTCGGGAGCCTTGCCTCGGGCGTCCCTGGTGTCATCCGAGGGGTAATCCTGCTGCCCACCTTCTGAATCGGAGGTGCTTTGCTGCAGGACAGGCTCCTGTGGATGTTCGTTTACCACCTTAATGAATCACCGAGCTTCTTTTTTCCATGGGGGACTTAGACCAAAAGTTGATCCTTATGGATGGTTTCATTGATCATAGATTGAACAGTGAGCATGTTCTCAATCAAGTGCAGCTTATGAGAGATCAGATTGATTTGGCTTATGTCAAAGCAATATAAATGCATTTAGTTTGAAAGCTGGGTCAGTACACTATTAGATATTAGATAATTACAGTGCTCGTTATTGATTTTAATGCCAACGTTTGAGATCCCAGTGACCAGTGGGCATATTTTTGCTGCTTGTGTGATTGAATTCATTAGCTGTCATAGCAGGAAGTATGTTTTACAAATTGTCAGATGCTTGACAAACTTTTTCTAGTTTTGAGGGCCACATTTAGAAGATTATAAGAGGTGATGGTTACTTTTCATTTTGAAAGCATTCTTCTGACACTCTTTGGAATGCTCCTAAAGCGGATTGAATTTAGAGACTGACCTTTTTTTCTGACCTCAAACTTTAGAGGTTAAGAAGTTTGATTGCAGAGTTCTCTCCACTTTCACTGTTGCCTCCTCTGCCCTAAAATACAGGTGTTCTTGCTTGAGTTTCTCTGTCCACCTCTAGGATGCTGTGCCGGAAGTGGGTCTGGAATAAATGAGGAAGCAGGTGGAAAATTATTTGGCTTACTGTCAAGATCTTTCACGCCCTGGGTAAAAGTTAGAAGTTGTTTGCTCTATAAATTTTCCAGTCTGTTTATAATTGATTTAGCCTGTTATGGGGCAGTTCTCTTCTGTCCTATAGGGTCACTATGAGTCGGAATCGACTCGACGGCACTGGGTTTTGTTACCGAGGCAAGGTGCTTCCTTGGACCTGGTGCCTGGGAGAATCTAGCCTTCAAGAGAAGTAATCCAATTTGTTTTTATTGTCGTGGGTTATAAACTATTATTCTTTATTCTCTTTTAGCATGAAAGAGAGGATTTGGAGTGAAGTCAATGGAGTCTATTCATTTTCAACCCATTCTTCCATATTTATGCAATACAGTATCTACTATTAGATTCATGCAGTCATTTAACATATATTATGTTCTTAGTCTGGGCTAGGAGTGGGCCTAGAAAGGTGAATAAGAAAGACAACATCCCTGGTCTTTTTGATGAATTGTGGTGATCAAGACCGTGTAAAAAAAGGTCAAAGAAGGTAAGTTTGGATAGTGATGCATGATATAAGGAAAAAAAAATCAGAATGGAGTGACAGAAAGGGATGGGGAATGCCCTTTTAGATAAGAAGGGAAGGCCTTTCTAAGAAAGTGACTTAGGTGAGAAGACCTGAATGATGGGAAACAAGAAGCAGCCTTGCAAAGACTAGGTAGAGAAAGAACATTGTAGCTGGAGGAAAAAGCAGTGTAAAAGTCATGGGTAGGGAACAAGTTTGACAAGTTCAGGGATTCAGTGAGGGTCTTCTGGGTCAGTGAAAAAGAGGAAGACCCTCAAGGAGGTGGCTTGCAACAATGGGCTCAAACAGCAACAATTGCGAAGATGGCCCAGGACCAGGCAGTGTTTTGTTCTGTTGTACATAGGGTCACCATGCATCGGAACTGCTCGTTGGCACCTAACAACAACAACAATTTCTGGTTCATGCAGCCTTGGTGCTGATTCCTGTGAGAGTGAAATTGACAGCCTGATATTTATTTGTCCTGGAATCTCTCAGGGAAAACTTCTCACTGCTCTTCAGCTCCCAGCAGCCCTCATTTCCCATTAGTAAATGTTTATATATCTGTGTGAAGTCTTTGGAATTGAATTTTTATCCCTGTTATTATTTTAACATGGGGGCTGAAAAAAGATGCTTCAATTTTTATTTTGCCTAACCGATGTATCTCTAAAGGATTTTCTATAATGTTTCACAATTGTTACAAGATAATTTACTCTCTGAACTACTGGAACTAGGCAGATTAGTTAAATAGCAAGAGGCCAGCTAACTCAGTAAATACTATAAAGCTGATAACGCTTTGAGAAAAGAGCATTCTTTGTTATGACGAGCTACTCGGGTTTGTTTTGGTTTTTTTTTTTTTTACTCTTATCTTGGAAAGGAGTTATAGCTTCCTTGTTTTTTGAGTTATACCTTTTTATTTGGCATTAGATAAAACAGTTTGCAGTAGAATATTGGGTGGACTTGTTTCCTGGGCCCTGGGCAAGTTTTTAGTAGTTAGGACCTTTTTCTTTCACTGAACTCTTGATGAAAGTCTAAAATAATTTATCCTGAACAGGAGTTGTTTTCTTAACTTCTCCGAGCCTCAATTTTATTCGTTTTTTTTTTTTAAGTTGTTATTCATATTTGCACTTTTATTACATAATGTTGAGAAATGTTTAAAAAAAAAAAAAGCAAGTTTATTGCCCACACATATTTTTTCTTTTTTGAATTGCTTGTTGGAATATATTTCTGTTTGAATATTTGTTGTTAATATGCCAGAGTTTATTATATTCAAGATATTAATTCATTGATATTTATGGGTCAGGAGAAGAAATTAGGAACCGTGAGTCCTGGAACCTTGCTCTGGCCATAGGAGAAAAAATGTTCTACTGGCCTCTTTTACTTATAGAGAGGAAGGAATTTACCCAAGCATTTGATCTGGCTTGAGTTCAAAGAAAACTTTAATTTCAAGGCTTTTGCCAGTTCTTTATGTTGCAAGAATGGAGACTGGGATCCATTTCTTTCTTTTTTTTTTTTATTCAGTTATTTTCTTGTGTGTTATTATTTTTTTTTAATTGTACTTTAAATGAAGGTTTACAGTACACATATTGTTTTATGATATTGGTTAACAACCCTAACCATAACTGTTGCTATCGAGTCCTACAACATGTCAACACTCTCCCTTCTCAAACTTGGGTTCGTTGTCACCAGCTTTCCTGTCCCCTCCTGCGTTCTAGTCCTTGCCCCTGGGCTGGTGTGCCCCTTTAGTCTCATCTTGTTTTATGGGCCTGTCTGAAACCCTGGTGGTATAATGGTTAAGAGCTACGGCTGCTAACCAAAAGGTCAGCAGTTTAAATCCACCGGGCATTCCTTGGAAACTCTGTTGGGCATTCTGCTCTATCCTATAGGGTCGCTATGAGTTGGAATTGACCCGATGGCAGTGGGTTGGTTTGGGTAATCTTTGGCTAAAGGGTGAATGAACCTCAGGAGTGACTTCATTACTGAGGTAAAAGGGTGACCGGGAGCCATACTCTCAGGGTTTCTCCAGTCTCTGTCAGGCCAGTAAGTTTGGTCTTTTTTCGTGAGCTCTGAAGAAGATTCTGAGTCTCCATATATACTTTTTCAATGATTTGCTCCAAACATCAAGTTTCACTTAGGAAACGAATTGATTAGATTGATATTAAAAATTATTTTCTCCAACCCAGAACTGTGGAAGAAGTAAAGCCTGGGAGAGAAAGGTGTGTTTGATTGTTCCTGGCCCTGCACAACTGGGCAGGCAAAGCTTGATAGCTTATTGTAATTGTCTTTTAATATGTTAGTGTCTCCATTTGAATAGAGCTGTACAGTAACCCTTTAGGTCTGCAAACCGGGAACCTAGATTTGGGCTCTTCTCTCTCTAGTGGTATCTGTCTGTGCCATCCGGGAGCCAGGGCAATGCTAGTGGGTGGGAGGCAGGCAGTCTCATCAGAAGTGAATGAGAGGTCCGAGTAGGAAAGTGTGTGACACCACCACCGCCCTTCTTGATTGGCTGTTTTATTCCAGATACTTTGAGAAAAGAAGAAGCTGGGCAGATGACCTGAGGGAGGTACTATTTTCTCATATGCTGTTAAAAAGGAACATGTTTTTGCTGCTAAAATACATTTCTTTGAAATGGTTGCAGTGTAGCTTCTTTCCTGCTTGTTCTGGGGGAAAATGACTGTGTTAGTGAGAACTAGGGAACTGGAAGCTGCCTTCTGCTTGGTATTTAAAAGTTCTTATGACTGAAAAGCAGTTAGTATTGGTACTTAAAGCAGGCATATAGAATGTCCTCTTCAAATTCAAATTATCGTTATATTTACTCACAATGCCTAGATTACAGAATATATCTAGAATAGCTCTAGCAGCTTCTCAGGTGTCCAGTTTTCATATGATTTTATTTTCTAAATTAAATTAGAAAATAAACATTTCTTGGTTCGAGATGACAGATCGAGCACACATACATGGCAGCATTGGATCTCTTTGAAATGACAGTAACAAGTATGTGGTACACTAAAACCAAGGAAGGTATCAGAAGACTTAGAATTTTGCCATATTTCCTGGATGCCAGGAAGGGTATGTATAATTTAAAAAAATCAGCCTGAAGACTTAATCACAGAACAATCTAAATCTAAAAAGAGATGCTATAGGTGACAGAATTTAAGAGTGCATGTGTACAGTAAGTATGTGTGATAAGATAGATTGTTTTTATATGGCCTTTCTAGCCATGGTCTTGTAACTTCCACCAAATGATTGGGTGGGACTATGCATATAAGGTACTTGTGGTCCACCAAGGGGACAGGACCGCTTGCTAATAAAGCAAATAAGGTGCATGATACCTTTGTGGGGATAAAAAAAAATGGGACCATGCAAATAAGGTGTCTGGAACCCTAATGAGGGTATTGGTCAGTTTTGCCATCCTGCTTAGCTTAAAATGAGCCATCCTACAGGTGGAAAGGGGGGACCTCACTACAACCAAGAAGAAGAGACAGGAGCAGAGTGCATCCTTTGGATCCAGGCTCCCTGCGCTGAAAACCTCCTAGACACCAGGAGACAGAGAAAGAGAACTATAACACAGGAGATCGCATAAGATGGTGAGAAGCGGTGGCAGCAGAACCAAAAGATTGGTGTGAGATGGCACAGTGAGCTTCCTGGCCCATGGGATGAGATGGTTATAGTGGGTGTGCCAACCCCCAGGGTGAGAGAGCTGAGTGCTGTTGGACAGGAGGCTTCCTGACAGAGTGGGGTGCCTCCGAACACTTGGCAGAGCTAGATTTGCCAGCTACTCATGGAGCAAGAGAGCTGAGAGCCTTGGGGCTGAGGTTGCTGACAGAGTGGGTACTCCCGGGCACTTTTTGGTGGAGCTAAACAGCTTTGTAACACTTGCACGAGCAGGGGAAAAGCTGGGCCAAAGGGCTGAGAGGCTGAGGGCCAGAGAGAGACCTGCATGCGGCCACGGCAGAGAAGACACTGTCCTTATTAAGAACTGTATCCTGGGTCATCCCTGATCCTGAATTGTAACATGTTACTTCCCTAATAAACTCCGTAACCAAGTATGGTCTGTGAGTTCTGTGTGACCTTTGCAATGAATTATCGAACCCAGCAGAGAAGTAGAGAGTGCCGTGGAGGGATGGATGGTGTCAGAATTGGTAAAAAGGCTGGAAGGTAGAGGTATATCCGACCTCTGCCTCACAGGAACCAGCTTTGGGCTGTTGATGCTGATAATGATTTTCTCGCCTTCCCTTTGTGAAGTTAGACAAGGAGGTCAGGCACCTCTGCCACGCCATTTTTACAAAATGGAAGAAAGTAGAGGGGTAATAGTTTCTTCATTTTACATGGTGGGGAATCAATAAATATGACCCAAAATTGGTGAATTCAAACATAAAGCTGTAAATCTGGTTTTTAGAATTGTGAATTCCATATTTTTATGCAAATAATGCATGCCTTCTACGTTTATTTGCCAACCTGGTCTTTCCCCCTTGAGGTATTTTCGTAAGCATGCTCTGCTGATTTTTTTACAGCAACATGTTAAAAAAAATTGGCATAGCAGTGCTTATGAAAATACCTCGCAGGGGAGGGTGCAGTTGGCAGACATGGAGAAGGCACACATTATTTGTGTAAAAATATGGTAATCATCAAAAATATTGAAAACAGTTAAACTGGTTGAAAGTGGCAGGTGGGGTAGATTTTACTTTTCATTTTAAACTGTTCTGATGATTTGGAGTTTTAAAAAATTATATTTCTATATATTCCTTTTTTTGAATAATTTTATAAAAAAATTGATAAAAATTGGAAACTTTTTTTTTCCTTCTACTTTTAAAGTTCCTCCTCCTACTCTCAGATTCCCTAGGAATATACCTCAAGTTATAAAGATTGGTATTGCTTAGAGAGTAAGAATTGAAATGGCAGGAAGAGGGGAAGAAGGGAGACTTGCTTTTCACTTAAACATCACTTTGTACTCTGGACTTTTAAAATAAGAGCCCATCATAGTTTAATGGCAACTAAATGTATATGAATTTAAAGAGTAAATCTTTTCCTTATACTCTGTTGAAGAAACAGTTTGAAAACACTGCATATTAAAAAAAAAAAATCAGGGTATATATAAACTGCTATTTACTATGTAAAAAGGTACACTTCCTTGTAGATGCACGACTATTTCAGGAAGAAAATGTCGGAAACTAGTTACATTGAAAACCTCTGAGGAGGGAAATGAGCCCACAAAGGAGACTTTTTACTGAATATCCTTGGAATTTTGTGTCACATGAATTTATTACCTGTGATGGTTAAGGTTGTGTGTCAGCTTGGCTGGGCCATGATTCTTAGTGGTTTGGCAGTTACATCATGATGTAGCTTGGCAGTTATGTAATGATGCAGTTGTCCTCCATAATATAATCTGATATGATCAGCCAGTTCTAAGGGGAGTTTTATTGGGGGTGTGGCCTACATCCTATATATATGTGTGTATGTGTATATATATATGTGTGTGTGTGTATATATATATATATATATATGGATGTTCTGGCAAAGTTTGCTCACTTTCTTTGGATCCTACATCAGCTTGTCATCTGACTTCCAGTTCTTGGGACATGAGCCAGTGGCTTGCCATGTTACCTGCCAGTCTTGGGATTTTTTTGGCCTCTGTAGCCTGTGAGCCAACAGCTGGCTGTTTGACCTGCCCATATTGGGTTTATCAGCCCCTGCAACTACGTGAGTCAGGAGAAGCCTCCAGCCTGATGCCTGACCCATGGACTTGGGACTTGCCAAACTCTGCAGCGGTGTGAGCCATTTCCTTGAGATAAACCTCTCTCTCTCTTTTTTTCCTCTCTCTCTGTATATACATCCTTCGCTGGTTTTGCTTCTCTAGAGAACTTAGCACAAGTAAGACATTACCTATTCAAATAAGTTTGAATGGATCACTATGTATATTACATGATTCTAGAACAAGAAAAATTTTACTTTGTAGCTGGAATTTGTTATGTATTGTGAGGTAATACAGAAATTAGTGGTGAGAATGTGATTGTTACATTATCTCTTTTTAACTGAAATTTTTATTGAGGCAATTATAAATTGACATGCAGTTGTAAAAAATAATACAGAGAAGTCTCCTGTACACTTTACCAAGTTTCCCTCACTCATCTATGCCAAAAAATTTGGAAGATGGCTACCTGGCCAGCTGAGTGGATGAGACTCATATTTGTGCCCATTCCAAAGAAAGGTGATTCAGCAGAATGCAGAAATTATCAAATAGTATCCTAAATATCACATGCAAGTAAAATTTTGTTGAAGTTAATTTAAAAACGGTTGCGGCAGTACACTGACAGGGAACTGCCAAAAATTCAAGCTGGATTCAAAAGGGGATGTGTAAAATAAGGGAATATCATTGCTGATGTCAGATGGATCTTGGCTGAATGCAGAGAATACCAGAAAGATGTTTACCTCTGTTTTATTGACTATGTAAAGGCATTCGGCTGTATGGATTATAACAGATTATGGATGACATTATGAAGAATGAGAATTCCAGAACGCTTAATTGTGTTCATGTGCAACCTGTACGTAGAACAAGAGGCAGTTGTTCAAACAGAATGGGGGCTACCGCGTGGTTTAAAATCAGTAAAGATGTGTGCCAGGGTTGTGTCCTTTCATCATATGTATTCAGTCTGTGTGCTGAGCACATAACCCGGGAAGCTGGACTATATGAAGAAGAACAGGACATCAGAATTGGAGGAAGACTCATTAACAACCTGTGATATGCAGATGATGCAACCTTGCTTGCTGAAAGCAAAGAGGACTTGAAGTACTTATGAAGATTAAAGACTACAGCCTTCAGTATAGGTTACACCTCAATAAAAGCAAACAAAAATCCTCACAACTGAATCAGTAAGCAACATCATGATAAATGGAAAAAGTATTGAAGTTGTCAAGGATTTCATTTTACTTGGATCCATAGTCTGCGCCCATGGAAGCCGCAGTCTAGAAATCAAAGGACGTATTGCATTGGACAAATGAGCTGCAAAAGATCTCTTTAAAGTGTTTGGAAGCAAAGATGTCACTTTCAGGACTAAGGTGATCCTGACCCAAGGCATGCTATTTTCATTCACTTCATATGCATATGAAAGCTGGACAATGAATAAGGATGATACCGAAGAAAAATTGAATTATGATGTTAGTGAAGAATATCGAATATTCCATGGACTGCCAGAAGAACAAACAAATCTGTTTTTGAAGAAGTACAGCTAGAATGCTTCTTAGAAGGGAGGATGGTGAGGCTTCATCTTACATACTTTAGACATGTTATCAGGAGGGACCAGTCCCTGGAGAAGGCTGTCATGCTTGCTAAAGGAGAGGATCACTGAAAAAAGGGAGACCCTCAACAAGATGGATTGACACAATGACTGCAACTTTGGGCTCAAATATAGCAGTGATAATGAGGATGGCATAGGACAGGGCAGTGTTTTGTCCTGTTGTACATAAGGTAGCTATGAGTTGGAACTGACTTGACGGCACCTGACAACAACCCCAGTGGTAACATTTTGCAAAACTATAGTGTATGGATGGTACCACAACCATGACATTGACATTACTCTGCATTACTTTTCAAGATATGTGTATAACCTTTTTTTTCTCAAAGGAAATTGAATTAGGGATGGATGTTGGTCTAAGTAGTATTGGACTGATTTTTGTTAGGGCCCCTGTATTTTCAGTTTTTCTTAGTGGTTGCCCTAGGATTTACAATGTACTTCTTTAATTAATCACTGTCTGTCTTTAAATATTATACTGTTTCATGTATAGTATAAAACCTTTCAACAGTATGCTCCCAGTTCTCCCATCTCATCTTTCGTGCTGTTGTTGTCATACATTTCACTTTTACATATGCTATAAATTCATAACACATTGCTACTATTTTTGCTTTTGACAGTCAGTTATCTTCATTTTTTTGTAGATCCAGGTTTGTGTCTGCCTGAAGAACTTTTTAAAATAATTTCTTGTAGTCCACTGCTGGTAATGAATTCTCTCAGCTTTTGTTTGTTTAAATAATCTTTGTTGTTGTTGTTAGGTACCATTGAGTTGGCTTGGACTCAGTGACCCTATGTACAACAGAATGAAACACTGCCCGGTCCTACACTCCTCACAGTCATTGTTATGCTTGAGCCCATCATTGCAGCCGGTGTGTAACTCTGTCTTGTTGAGGGTCTTCCTCTTTTTCACTGTCCCTCTACTTTACCAAGCATGATGTCCTTCTCCAGGGACTGATCCCTCCTGAAAATGTGCAAAGTGTGTGAGATATAGTCTCACCATCCTTGCTTCTAAGGAGCGTTCTGGTTGTACTTCTTCCAAGACAAATTTGTTCGTTCTTTTGGCAGTCCATGGTGTTAACAGTATTCTTCTCCAATACCACAATTGAAAGACGTCAGTTCTTCGGTCTTCCTTATTCATGGTCCAACTTTTGCATGCATATGAGATGATTGTAAACAACATGGCTTGGGTCAGGCCTTTCTTAGTCTTCAAGGTGACATCTTTGCTTTTCAACACGTTAAAGAGGGCTTTTGCAGCAAATTTGCCCAAGGCAGTGCGTCTTTTGATTTCTTGACTGCTGTTTCCGTGACTGTATATTGTGGATCCAAGTAAAATGAATCCTTGACAACTTTAGTCTTTTCTCTGTTTATCATGATGTTGCTCATTGGTCCAGTTGTAAAGTTTTTTGTTTTCTTTATGTTAAGGTGTAATCCATACTGAAGGCTGTGGTCTTTGATCTTCATCAATAAGTGCTTCAATTCCTCTTCACTTTCAGCAAGCAAGGTTGTGTCGTCTGCATATTGAAGGTTGTTAATGAGTCTTCCTCCAATCTTGATGCCCTGTTCTGCATATAGTACAACTTCTCAGATTATGTGTTCAGCATACAGTTGGAGTAAGTATGGTGAAAAGATACAACCCTGATGTACACCAATCCTGACTTTAAACCACATAGTATCCCCTTATTCTGTTTGAACGACTGCCTCTTGATCCATGTACAGATTTCTCATGAGCACAGTTAAGTGTTCTGGAATTCCCATTCTCCTCAGTGTTTTCCATAATTTATTATGATCCACACAGTTGAATGCCTTTGCATAGTCAATAAAACACAGGTAAATATCTTTCTGGTATTTTCTGTTTTCAGCCAGGATCCATCTGACATCAGCTATGATATCCCTCGTTCCACGTTCTCTTCAGAATCTGGCCTGAATTTCTGGCAGTTCCCTGTCGATATACTGCTGCAGCTGCTTTTGAATGATCTTCAGCAAAATTTTACTTGCGTGTGATATTGATGATATTGTTCGATAATTTCTGCATTTGGTTGGATCACCTTTCTTGGGAATATGTATAAATATGGATGTAAGCCATGATTCATGGCTTAGCCAAATTGACACACATTATATGGGGACAGAATTCAATCCATAACAAGTTTAGAGTCCTGGGTTGACTTTTTTTTTTTTTCCTTTCAACACTTTAAAGATAATCACTCCTCTGTTTTCTAATTTGAATAATTTCTGATGAGAAGTCTGTTGTAAATGTTATTTTCATTTTTCTGCATATAATGTATCTTTTTTTCCCTTTGACTGCCTTCAAGATTTTGTCTTTTGTTTTTAGGAGTTCGAACATGATGTCTTTAGGGGTTTGCGTGTGTGCATGTTGATGTATATTCTGTTCGTGGCTTTTTGTGCTTCTTGGAGCTATAGTTTGATGTCTTTCATCATTTTTGGAATACTGTCAGTTACTGTCTTTTCAGATATCTTTTATCCTGTTGTCAAT
This sequence comes from Loxodonta africana, assembly GCF_030014295.1. Classification (NCBI taxonomy): domain Eukaryota; kingdom Metazoa; phylum Chordata; class Mammalia; order Proboscidea; family Elephantidae; genus Loxodonta; species Loxodonta africana. The sequence continues at coordinate 65,050,152 of NC_087358.1, forward strand.
CTTTTTCTTCAAGGGTTCCAATTACACATACATTAGATTGTTCAGTACCATCCCATAGTTCTTGGATACTCTGTTCAGTTTTTATCCCCAGTCTGTTTTCTCTTTATGTTTCATTTTGGGTGATTTTCTTCGACCCTCTTCAAGTTCACTTATTCTTTCCTTAACCATGTTGAGTGTATTGCTGAGCTCATTGCAGGTGTTCTTCATTTCTGTTACCATGGTTTTTATTTCTAGCATTTATATTTCAGTCTTATAGTTTTCATTTTTCTGCTTAAATTTTTTATATTTGCTTGTGCATTTTAACATACCAATCACAGTTATTTAATATTCCTTGTCTTATAGTTACAATGGAAACCCTGGTGGCTTAGTGGTTAAGAGTTTGGCTCCTAACCAAAAGGTTGGCAGTTTGAATCCACCAGGTGTTTCTTGGAAACCCTATGGGGCAGTTCTCCTCTGTTCTCTAGGGCTCCTAGGAGTCAGAATTGACTCGATGGTAACTGGTTTTCTTTTGATTTTGGTATAGTTAAAATAATCATATCACTTCTGAGTCTGGCTCTCTTGATTGTGTCTTGGCAGTGAGTTGTTTTTTTCCTTGTCTTTTAATGTAGTTTTTGTTTTAATATTGGATGTTGTGTATAGGACAGTAGAGAATGAGAGAAATGGTTTTTATACCTGGAAATGGGTAAACCTTTTTTTGTGCTATATTATTTGTGTTGAGGCTTGAGTCAGTATAGTTAGGAGTTAAGCTTGGTTTAGGTTTTGTTGTTGCTCTGGCTATCTTTATCACTGGCTTCAAATTTCCCTAGCCTTTTGTTTATTGTAGGACTGGACTGCTGTAGGGTTTTCTTAATATTCTTCCTCTACCCTCAGCTTTTTGTGTGCTGTGCACCTGTTCCTTAGAGGGTATCCCTTTCTGTGATTTTGTCCCTCTCTAAGCAGTAGACTGTTGGTGCTTTATAGCCTAATAGTGGTAGGTGGGAGTTTTCTGTCCACCTGGTCCAGCCTCAGTCTTAGGCAGGTCCTTTATTCGTGGGTTTTGTGGGTGGGGCGTTCTCACTGATTTTGCCCCTCCTGTGGTGTGGTAGTAACAGACTTTTAATGGTGTGGGCCCTGGGGGTTTTCTTGCCTTTTCCCCAGGGCTGGAGGTTTTTTTCGTTTCCCTTTCCCCAGCTATAGTGGTTCTTCCTCTTTCCCTAGGGTTGACTGGGTTTACTGCCCTTATTTCTGTAGCCCAAGCCTTTTGTTCTGTTGGGGACAAGGGTCCTGGTGGGGCTTTGTGTCTCCCTCTCCCACACAACAGCAGCCACTGCCCTCTTCCAGACCTGCACCTCCTTGTCCCCATTCTTTTTTACGACCCCTGGTTGGTATCTTTGGAGAAGACCAAGTGAGTGGGTGCAAACTCCCCTTCTGTCTGTGGCTTCCGGGCATTCTATACTTATACTCCAGCCTTTAGCACTTCGTAAGAAGTTTTAGCCGAATTCTTCTTAAGCACTTGTATGGCGCTTGGCATCTCTTTTCCGCATGGTCTGCCATAGGTCAGCTAGTGCTGGCATCCTGTCTCTCCCTGGGAGGTGCCTGGCTCCCGTAGATTTTTGAGTCCTTGATTATCCTATGACCTCAGCTCTCTGATGGATTCAAGGATAGTTATGATTTTGTAGATTATTTGGTACTTTGTTATTGTTAGTATGTGAGCAGTGCTCTTTCTAGTTTTCTGCATCCTAGTCTAGCCTCCATGTGTTTTCTGGTATATTTGCCAAATCTGAGCCTTGCTACCCCTACCTTCCCACCCTCTTAGGTATCTTGTAAGCTGTGCTGGTAGAACTTTGTGAATGAATTTGTCGTCACATGTTCACATAGGGTGAAATTTTATTACTAATAAAATACAGTTTTTAAAACATCATTTACTGATTATTCTCTGTTCTCAAGGAGCAGGATGGGATTCAGATTTATAAATTCACTTAGTCTGCTGTTATTAATAAATAGGAATAAAAATAATATGATAAATAGTAATAAAAAAAATAGCTAAGATTTATTGAGTGTTTATCCTTTGGTGGAAACCCTGCTGGTGTAGTGGTTGAGTTAACCAAAGGGTCGCCAGTTTGAGTCCGCCAGGCGCTCCTTGGAAACTCTGTGGGGCAGTTCTACTCTGTCCTATAGGATCACTATGAGTCGGAATTGACTTGACGCGCTGGGTTTGGTTTGGTTTGGTTTTTATCCTTTGGCAGGTATTATGCGAAGCGCTTTGCATGCATCATTGTTCCTGGTGGATTACCTTTTGACTGAAAAAGATGTACCTTCCCTTCCCCAAGGAGACAGATTGTTGTTGACAATTAGGGTGGTTCCACAGAGCAGGCACCAAAAACAAACAAACAAACAAACAAAAAAACCAAACCCACTGCCATCAAGTCAGTTCCGACTCATAAAGACCCTATAGGACAGAGTAGAACTGCCCCATAGAGTTTCCAAGGAGCATCTGGTGGATTCAAACTGTCGACCTTTTGGTTAGCAGCCATAGCTCTTAACCACTATGCCGCCAGGGTTTCCAGAGCAGGCACAGATGCAGCTTATCTCAGCGTAGCTTCCTCTGGCCTCCAGAGCCCCTAATGTGGCCCACAGTTGCTGGTGACACTGTAGGCTCAAGATAGGTTCTCACTCGGTCTCAGCAACTCAGTTCTTGCTGTGGCACAGCTCTTGCATACCCAGGATTATGTCACCATTCAGAAGGAGTTCACGTGAACAACTGATGTCCTTAATAAAACATATTTACATGCATCCTGGACCATCCTGGTTCTTGAGTCAGACTCATTGTTGTGGAGAAATCCGAATGAGGACTTTTCTGTACACTTCTGGTCTACAGCTGTACAGCATTCCAAGAAGCCTATTTTCCCCCACCCGTGTTCTCTCCCTTACTCTTCTTTGTAATACAGATTCTGTAATTCCTATTTTACAGAGAAGAAATTGAGGGTTAGAAGCATTAAGTAATTTGCCCAGTGTCACATAGCTTGTAAGTTAGTAGAAGTGTGATTCGAACCAGTAACACATACTTTACTGTGCCAAAAGATATATCCCCATTTGAATTCATATTTGTAAAACTCCACTCTTAAAAGGTTGTATTCAGGAAGATTTCTTGAAATTAGTGATGATGCGTTTTGCATCTAGCTTAATTTGGCTTTGGAGAGAAATATACTGTCTTCAGAAGAAATTTCTATGTCCAGATAAATTTCTACATCCAGATAAATAGGTGGGGAATCCATTTTCTAAGACTTTGGATCGTGTCATATATCGGTGGACCTTAAGTGTCATGAATTAAGGGCTGAAAACTAGAATTGAACCTAAAGGATTAAAGCTTTTACCTTCCCCAGCATCCACTTCTCCTTTCTTTTAGGTCTAAAAAGAGCTTTCCTGTATGGCTACAGGTGAAGTAACCCTTGGCCTATCTTGGCCTATCTTTTTAGTAGTGAAGGACTAGAAAGTACTGCAGGTCTGCTTTCGAAGGTGTCAAAGTGAGGCCTGGTTGGTGGGGCACCTCTGAAACTGATGGCAAACTCTGTACTTGTTTCTATTTAGTTGTAATTTCTCAAAAGTTGTCAGCGGGAAGGTGTGGATGAGATAGCCAGTGGGAGGAAATGATAGAAGGAGGTAATGCTATGGGTAGTTAATTCTTGATGTGATTTGTTAATCCTGTTGGTTGGAGTTCATTAGATCTGGCTTTTGTGTTAGGTACTGGGGAGGGCAAGTTACTTTGAGCAGCACACAGGCTTTTCTTTTGTCTGGTGGTAGTTCACAAGAGGATCAAGTGAGAAAATGTGTATGGGTTAGCCCAGATCCATCACCATTATTAGAAAGCTAACTCAAGAACCACACCTTACTGATGTTGGGACTTCTATGTCATGTTTGCATTTTGAGACTAGCATTTAATATCCAGAGTCTAGTTATAAAGCTCAAGTATTGTATGCCATTTATTAATATCAAATGATTTAATAGAAAACATTTCTCTCTTTTTAGATGGAAACCCAATCTTGAGTTAGGTTCAGAGACTTTTCATGTTATTTAAATATCTTTGTGGTTCTTTTTTTAAAGCTTCCCCTTGAAGACTTCAGCAGTTTAACGTCCCAATCACTGCCCATTTCGCTGACTTCCATAGTGCCAGAATCTACAGAAGACATTCTGATGAAGGGCTTCACTTCCTTAGAGATGGGAGAAGAAAGAATTGAAACTGCCCAGCAGGTGAATGGCAGTGTCTTTTCTAAGAGTATTTGATATATTTGAGGTGTCTAATAAAAACAGGGCTAATAAAAAAGGTCCTAGTTAAAAGCTCTGAACATTTGAAATTATAGTTAACATCAAGTTTTTCTAGAACATTCTTGATTTTGTGTTAGTGTGATTCTCAAGCATTTTAAATCTACCTTTTATCTAGTTATATTTACAATACAGATAAAAATATGATATTCCAACTTTGGATGCTGATTATGTTTATTGAAGTTTCAATATTTTATGGACTGTTGACTACCCCCAGTGGTTTTCTTTATTAACCTGTCCCTTCAACACTTATACACACACACACCTCTCTGCTTTTTGCTAGGCAATCCCTTTTTTGAGATGAACACTTACAGTAATTTTTTCAGTAATTCAGCTTCTCTTGGTTTATTCCTAATTATAATCCTAAATGTGTAATAGTTTCTTCTGGTGCCTTTTTTGTCTCCTCTTTTTGTCCTGTTAAGAATCAAAGCTGAGGCATTTACCAAGTAAAACAGAAAGCAAACTTCATGAATTGTACAGACAGTAAGTTGAGAGAGGCAGTGTCGCAGAATGGTTAAGGGCACCAACTCTTGAGTTAGGCAGCCCTGGATCTGAAAGTCAGCTCCATCACATACCGTCGTTGTCAGTTTAGGCAAATTACGTACCCTCTCAGGCCTTAGGTTTCCTAATCTATAAAACAAGGATAATTATAATACCTATCTCATAGGATTTTTGTGTCAATTAAATCAGATAATGCATGTAAATGTAGTGTGTAGCAGGCACACAATAAATGTTTAGTAAGTGATAGCCAAGGTACTTGGTGAGCCTTGTATCTTGAGAGAATAAAGCATACCTTGATGTAGAATCCTGCTTGAGAATCGTAGAAGGTAATCTTGTACCATGTCTTTGAACTTATTTGGACTTTTGAAAAAAAAAAATCTTCTGGATTGAATTTGTATATGTATATCTAAAATTTTTTTTTAATTGAATCTATTGAGTTATAATTTACATACAGTAAAATTATTCATTTTAAGTGTACAGTTTAATAAGTTTTGACAAATGTATATACCTGTGTAATCACTACTACAATCAAGGTATAAAACATTTCCATCACCCTAGGAAGTTCCCTCATGCCGTTTAAGATCAACCCCCAGATACTTTCCATGACATTGGTGGTAGTAGGGCCAGAATTCAAACCCAGGTTTAGCTGATGGCAAAGTTCATGTTCTTAAACCATTATTTATATTATTTCATAGTTTATCTTCTCACAGTTCTCATTAGATAACATTAATATTGTTATTACCCAAAGCACTATGATAAATATTCAAGTTTGGCAAGTGAACACATAGGTATTAGCCTCTTTGGAAGAAATACTTATTTCTTACATATTGTTTCCCTAATGCTCTTCCTTATTTGACCCTGAATATGGTCAGTGTTTTTAATATCCTCTGCTTTTTCTAGTATGTGGATATTGAGTGCATAATTAAATTACCTCCTCCTGGCTTATAACTAATTAATGTCTGAGCTCTGAACAGTAAAACTGAAGTAGTATTTACCCTTTTGACTTGCTGTTTAGTATGTAGCCATGTTTCATGCTGCCTGTTTTGGTTCTGTTGTCAATTAATACTCCTATTTTCCCAGTTTTTCTCATGGTTTGCAAAGCTCCAAACTCAGATGGATCAGGATGAAGGAACTAAATACAGGTATGTGGCTCTTGTATTTGTGGACTGTTCTGATTTTTAGATCATAGACAGCAGAAACAGAATCTGTGTCTTTAAACAAAATTAAGATACAAAGAAAATGCCAACAGCAAGATTTTCTTTATGAATGGCGAAGGAGCGGTTACGGGTCATTACAGCTGGTATTGGAAGTTGTGCAGTTACAAAACAAGAGTGTTAGATCCTACTTAATACATTAGGAAAGACAGACATTGGTTTGTATAACTTGAGCAGGAATTGGGTTTAAGTGGCAATTTTATTGGAATGTTAAAAGGTGTTTGGTGCCTTTCTTTAGAAGGGGTGGTCCTAGAGACTTTAGAGATGGCTTTCTTTTTATGGGGGCCACTGAGATAGGTTGCACCTATGTCCTGTTTGTGTGTGTTGATAGCATGCGAAACATTATGGGATGCAGTTTCTAGTTGATTTGGGGAATGTGGGTTGAAGATTTGCATTGAGTTGTTTATTGAGTGACTATTATTACTAGTGGTGTAGTGGTTAAGAGCTATGGTGCTAACTGAAAGTTTGACAGTTCGAATCCACCAGGCGCTCCTTGGAAACATCATGGGACAGTTCTACTGTGTCCTATAGGGTCACTATAAGTTGGAACAGACTCCACGGCAGCGAGTTTTATTATTACTAGGCATTGTGTTAGGCGTTTTGATGTATGATCCCATTTAATCCTCATAGTTGCTCTGTGAGGAGAGGTATTATTATTTCTGTTTTACCAGTGAGCTCACAGTCCCAGTGTCACAGAGACTTGGGCAGAGCTGGGACTTGGACCTGGGTCTTCTGAGTCCGGTATTCTATCACATCACACCATTCCTCAAAGGTAGAAGTGATCTGAAAAATTTACCTTAACTGATGCCTCAGGATGGTTTTGGTGTCCCAGTCTTTGAAAGTTGAGCCATGATTTATTGTCTTACATGTGAACAACCAGTTTATAGCCTCATGACTGATGGCTTTTGTTACTTGTAGTATCAGTGATTTGCCATCTTAAATACTGACAGTTGATGAGATAACTTTTGGTACATATCTGAATATAATCAACTTTGAGTAGGTTAGACTTTACTCCTGAAATTCAAACGTTTTGGGAAAAACAAGACTTTGTTGTTTATTGACTGTTTATTGGGGGAAAATATTATTGTCAATCCCCTTTTGGTTCTGTTTTCTAGACAGATGAGGGATTACTTGTCTGGGTTTCAGGAGCAGTGTGACGCCATACTGAATGATGTAAACAGTGCTCTTCAGCACCTGGAGTCATTGCAGAAACAGTACCTTTTTGTGTCCAATAAGACTGGAACCCTACACGAAGCCTGTGAACAGCTCCTCAAAGAACAGGTAATTAATCTGGAGCTGGAGAAGAGGGTCGGTGATTATATCTAATGTTGTATTTTGAAATAGATGAGTACAGTTTAATTTTAATGTTATGGATTTCTCCAAGTATGTATTGAACACTGCTGTGTATGAGGCCCTTTGCTAAGCATGCAGGTTATCACATTGACAGCCTACTTTTACTCTGAATAAACTTACGGTAACAGGGCAAAGGTCAGCTTTTCTGTGTTCTGAGCTGTTGGGTCTCAGCACAGCTTCGCAGTGCAGAGGGTGTACCGTGTCATTTGCTCTGTCTACTCTTTATTATTGATACTTTTCAGAAAAGGTTGGTGATTGCAGTAATGGTACAGATCAGCTGATCTAGGCTGCATTTAAACGTGTGATTTAGAATATTTAACTTCCTATGTTTATCTCAGCGTTTTCTCTGTGTATTTTTGAGTTTTTTAAAAGGTGATTATTTTATAAAAAGATTAGATGAAATTTACTGGAATGAACATTGTACAGTAAATTAATATTTAGTTCATGATTACAGAAATATTTCAGCCTTTGCCTGAAATTTTGTGTCTGATGTAAACCTACGTGTGTGAGAGAGTGTCATTTTTGATGCAGCAGTGTTGGTGATTCTCATATTCTTATAATAATTATCTTTCTCTTTAAAAAATTCAGTCGGAACTTGTTGATCTGGCTGAAAATATTCAACAAAAGCTTTCCTATTTTAATGAATTGGAAACTATTAACACAGTAAGTATTGTTTTTTACTTTTTGTAATTTTGGTAGTATTTATTTTGTATTTCTCTGAGTATAATCGTTAAACTTGTAATTGACTAGAGTGATATTCCAATTTAATGGTTTGCTTGCTTAAAGATACTCCTGTTTGTAGCCAATTTAGTGCCAGCTCAGATGTTTCCAGATAGGATTTAGCTAGTATTCTAAAATTGCATTATTGTTATTAAAAGCTCTTGTTGGTTATTTCTTATAGAAACTTATTCTTAAGATTATAAGAAGAAATATTCAATTTTAAATCATGCCGTGGCTGTGTTGTTACTATAATAATAATCAAAACATTTTTAAAAAGAACTGATCTCCTGTTTAGTTACAAGAAAAGTATAGTCCTCGTAAGGCATACTTGTATCCCAAAGTAGTGGTCCCAATAAAGATTGCTGTGTAAATTATATTTCTGGCTCATAAAGTAATCATACTTATGACTTAACCACTACGCCACCGGGGTTTCCAATAATAATAAAGCTTATTAAATTTAATAATTATTAAAATTTAATAATTATCAATCTAATAATAAATTATTAAATTTATTGCAATTATTATACTTTACTACAGAGATACAGGTAAAACTAGGAACTAATTAAGAAAGGCATGCAATGGGAAATAGTTCATTGCTTTGTCACCAAGCTATTTTTGTATTAAGATAAAAGCTAATTGGCTGGTAATATTTTACTTTAATAGTGTGACTGCCAAACATTTGTTAATTCTTTAATCTTGAAAAAAATTGCTGATGTTTGAAAGTGGAAAAATCATTTTTATTGTAAAATATTAGAAAATGGGATATCTGGGTATTTGGTGTATTATTTTAATAACATTGTACAACGAACTACTATAAAATCTCTGCTAATCCACCAAGAGCCCTGTTAAGGCTCATTAGGAATAAACTAATGAATCAGTATTTTTTTCTGTTTGTCCTTTATTTATTGTTATACATGGATTGCATTTGAGCATATTTTGGTGACTCTTAAAATGTAAAGATGTAGCTGTGTTATATCTTAAAGGGAAATAGACTAATTCTAATATATAATTTTAAACGTCTGCCTATGTCTTCTTTTGTAAATTAAGATTGTTTTCAATTTGTTTCCCTTAAAGAAATTGAATTCCCCTACATTGTCTGTGAATAGTGAAGGATTTATACCTATGCTGGCCAAATTAGATGATTGTATAACGTACATCTCATCTCATGTAAGTCTTATTATTTCTGCATATTTTAAAGAAAGCTTAACTTTCCTGGGTATCGCTTCCCCTGCTATAAAGTAATTATTTCTTCTAAGTGGAAAAACTGTAGTAAATTCTTAGTGGATATCAGCACTTTCGGCTCCTTATGCAGCTGTTGGAGTAAGAGGTCCTGGCTACCTCAACTTCATCCCACCTAAAAGTCTGAACCATTTTTAGATTGTTGTTCCCTTGACATGATAGATATCTTTTTGGAAACAAAGTGTTATGTGGGAGGAGTGGGGAGTGGGGGAGGGTGGTGGGAATACAGGAACGAGCCCCTTCATTTAATTAACCAAGGATTTACAGTGGTATTTACTTCACCTAACTCATATTCTTTTCCTAGTTGGGCCTTATGTATTAGCCCTGAAATCCTTAGGGTATTAAATATATATAGGTGTTTACTAATAACTGCAAATATTTATTGAACCCCTGTTATGTGCCCCTCAACGAGATGGATTGACACGGTGGCTGCAACAATGGGATATCAAGCATAACAACGATCATGAGGGTGGTGCAGGACCGGGCAGCATTTCATTCTGTTGTACATAGGGTCACAATGAGTTGGAACCGACTCAGCAGCACCTAACAACAACATTATGTGCCAGGCACGGGGCATTTGGCTTTGAGCAAGGAATTCACAGTATTTGTCTTTGTGGATCTTATGATCTGTATAAGACTTTCTTAGGTGTAGGAAACCATATACAAAAAAACCCGAAAAAGAAAACAACCCCTTTGCTGTTGACTCGATTCTCACTCATAGCGACCTTGTAGGACAGAGTAGAACTGCCACATAGGGTTTCCAAGGAGTGGCTGGTGGATTTGCACTGCTGACCTTTTGTTGACCAGTGCAGCTATTAACCACTATACCACCAGGGCTCCATATATAAAAAAAATAACTTTACACAAAGGGTATCTTGGTTTTCATTGAAAGTTTGTTTTGCCAGTGTTTGTTTCCTCTATGTAAATCATTCTCTCTCCTTTTCAGCCTAATTTTAAAGATTATCCTGTATATTTACTGAAGTTTAAGCAGTGTCTTTCTAAAGCTTTGCACCTCATGAAGTCATACATTGTGAACATACTACAGAACCTCACAAATCAGTTATTAAAAAGGGTGAGTTGACTGGTTTCAGTCACAGGCTTTAAAAAAATTTTTTTGATTCATTTACCTTCCATAATTTTAGTCTGAGATTAGTACTTTCATAACTTTAAAAAATTTTACCTTTTGCCAAATAAAAATACATATTATACTTTTATTTGTAATAGGGAAAAGTAGCCACATGTCCATTACAGTCTTATTTTCAAAGAATATTAAAAAATGTTAAGTATCCAGTACTGTATAATAGTAAAATAAGATACAGTCTATTTGTAACTTAAAACAATTTCTTTCCTGTCTTTTTCTTGAAATTACTGGGAGGAAATAAACCAAAATTATAAAAGTGGTTCTGTCTGAGTGATGGGATTATGTATGATGAATAATTAAAATTTTCTTCTTGACATTTTTGTGTATTTTTTCATGATTTTCTACATTAACAAATTAAATGTATTTTTCTATAGCACCTATTCAGTGGCTGGCAGTGAACTAGGAACTGTACAGTAGCAAAAAGGAGCTAGCAACGTCCTTGCCTTTGTAGAGCTTACATTGAGAAGAAATAACCACTAGAGGAAAAGCCCAATCAATTATTTACAGGTTATAGTAGATGCTAGGTAGGAAATCAACAGGGTATTAGGTTAGAAGACAAGAAGGGCTAACTAGGGTAGTCTTGGAGCACATTTTTCCCCTAAGAAAATAAAACCAAAAAGATTATTTTTTTGATTTTACTTCCTAAAGACTATGGGGCGGCATCTTTTAAACAAACATTTTTTTTTTATTGTGTAAAGTATATACAACATAAAATTTGTCATTTTAAGTGTACGATTCAGTGGCATTAGTTATATTCACGGTATTGGCAATCATTACCACCATCTATTTCCAAAATTTTTTCATCACTGAAATGGGTAGCATCTTGAGATGTTTCAGTTGAAAGCCACTGATTTTTGGTTTGGTTTTGCAAACTAAAAACATTTTACTCTTTACATTGCTCTTTGTTAATGTAACAGCCAGACTGTGTGGTTTTTCTGTTTCGCAAAATTTTCAGTAAGTTTAGGAAACTAGTATCTAGTGCTTACTGTTTGCTAGGTGGTTTGCTCTCGACCTGCACAAAGCCTCTCTGAGGCATGTGTTACCATCGTTTAAGGAATGCGCTGAATCCCAGCAAAGTTAAATGATTTGGCCAACATCACAAACTTCGTAGGTGACAAAGTATGAATCTGAATTTAGGTCTATTTATCTACAAAATTCATGTTACATAAGGTAAAATTGAACCCTATAAAGAAGAGAGATGACAGTTCTATATAATTAAATTATTTCTTTAAAGCAGTAGTAATATTTAATCTCTTTTTGACATTTTTCTCTTGAGCTTTTAGTTGGTATATAGACCAACTGGTAGCCTTACAAAACGGTAGTATCATATTTTCTAAATAATTATTTGATTGCTAATTATCTTCACCTTTTTCTACCCTTTGTTTAGGATCCTTCATCTGTACCTAATGCAGACAATGCTTTCACGCTATTTTATGTGAAGTTTCGCGCCGCTGCCCCCAAAGTCAGAGTAAGTCTGTTGATATAAGCAGGGTGTTGCTATGAAATTTACTTAGCCAGCTTTCTGAAGTTCTGTTGAATGTCATGCCCTGTGCTAATCCACGGACATGAACATGAATAGAAAGCAGTCAGTGTCCTTCCACTTTACAGCAGCGTATCTTAGAGGCATGGGCAGCGTGCTTTAAGACCGCAGAGCAGGAAACATCTAGCTTCCACAGATGCTCAGGGAGGATTTCGAGATGAAGGTGATAAATGTGAGTTTAAAAAGAGTTCACTAGGTAGACTTGAAGGGAGTGATAAGGGTACTTCATACAGAGAGAACAGCGTGTGAAAGAGGGGTGTAGAGACATTAAAAGGTCTGCCTTTTGGGAGAACTTATATGTCGTTTGTTATAACTGGAACACAGTACGTTAGCGGGGTGTGATGGGAAGGAAGACAGGAAAGATGCAAAGACCATCTTACAGGGGTTGTTACAGATCACACTAACTCTGGAAAAGTGGCTAACCAGTGAAATTTGAAACAGGAGAGTGATATAGCCAGATTTGCCATTTCAGAAGATAAGTTACAGTGTAAAGACTGCATTATGGTGAAGAGAAATTTGAGATAGGGAGACCTCTTTAACAAGAGGATTTTGCATTGATCTAAGTGAGAAATAGGGAATGAATTAAGGCCCTGGTGGTATAGCCCGTGAGGCTGGGAGCATGTGCCTTATTTCTACACCACAGTGTCTGGTACATAGAGGAATGCAAAAAGCATTTGTCTTGATTAAATGATTGGAAATAGGGGCACGACTGATGTATTTCCAAGATACGGTTGACTGGAGCTGGTATGTGTCTTTTTTTCCTACGCATAGTGAAGTTACTAAGAAGAATTGTCTACTTTTGCTGACTCTGACCTCACTTCCTTCTTTGTTTCCTTCTTGAGAGTCAGTTGTAATGAGTTGTATTTTTGTTTTTTGTGTTTGAAATGGAGGAAATTTGGTCTTGTTTATAGCAAGTAGAGGAAAAAAGTGGATAATTGGTGGTGTGATACACACGTTGTGTCTGGTTGATTGCTTGTACTTATTAGCCACATAACCACTGATTAAAAAATGATGAGAAAAGAAATGGTATAGTTAACAGGGCTCAGTGTGGTGGGTGAATACTAAATGAGTATATAATTATCAGTGGCTTTCCTATATACCATGGAAACCCTGGTGGCATAGTGGTTAAGTGCTACAGCTGTTAACCAAGAGGTTGGCAGTTTGAATCCGCCAGGCGCTCCTTGGAAACTCTACAGGGCAGTTCTACTCTGTCCTATAGGGTCGCTATGAGTCGGAATCGACTCGACGGCAGTGGGTTTGGTTTTTGGTTTTCCTATATACCATTAGTCATTAATTAGTATATGTGATGGGTTCCCATTTATATCAGTAAAGAAAGCAAAAATACTTAAGTACAAATAACCTTAACGGAAATAGATGGATGAAGAAAATGTCAAAACTAATCAGAAAGTTATAAAAAGATTGAATAATGGTAAGCCTGTCTGTTTCTGGTTGGAAAGATTAAACATTTTAAAAATATCAGTTCCTCCCATTGGAATTTATTGGTGACAGTGTAATCCTAGCAAAAATTCCAGTGAGATCTCTTTTGGATGATCCTAAATAATCCTAAAATTCATCTGATAGAGTAAATAGGCAAAGACTAAATAAGAAAACCTTGAAAAATACAGTGATACTGATCAAAGAATTCACTGACAGATTATTGGAGCAGAAAATTCTAGAACTTAGTATATAAGGAAATATCCCAAATCAAAGAGAAAGGGCTGGAGTTTTCTACATATTTATTGTATGGGGAAGATTTGCTAAGTAGTTGAAAGAAAGTTAAACGCTTTACTTCATAACATTACCAAAATATATTTTAAGTCATCTAAAGAGTTAAATGCAAAAATGATAAAGCAGACTGTTAAAAATTAGAAGAAACTATTGAAAAAAATTAGAGAAAAAAATTTAAGGATATAAAAATGAAATTTTCTGAATTTTAAACAGCCAAAGATAGAAACTATACAGGATATTTACAAGTCAAAAGGTTAATAGTTTTGATATATTGAGTGCTTTACAAATCAGTAAGAAAGATGATTACTTAATACAAAAAGGACCAGATTACTCAGAGAAAATGCACACAGTTAATAAATATGAAAGCAAGTTGAAAATATATACTACTTACGGTTAGGTGTCAGAAATTGGCAAATGGAATATAATAGTGCTTTTGAGGATTTGGTAAGACAGGCAACACTGCTGATTGGGGTGTAAATTGATTCTTTTCAGAAAAACTTTTTAGGAGAATGGATCAAAAGCCCCTCTCACATTCCCAGTCTCTGTCTCTGTGTGTGTGTGCGTGTATGTATATATATATATACATATATGTATATATATATATATATATACACATATATATATATATATATATATATATATATATGTATGTATCTTTAGACCCAGTGTGTAGGGGATCCCCAAGACCACCCCCAGGTTTGATGAATTGCTAGGATGACTTATAAGAAGACTTGGCATATAGTAACACTCATGGTGCTGATTTATTACAGCGAAGGGGACAAAGCAGAGTCAGCAAGAGGGAAAGAGCACGTAGGACAATGTCTGGAGGAAACCAGGCACAAGGTTCCAAAGTTTTCTCCCAGTGTGGTCACACAGGACACACTTAATTCCTTTAGCAATGAATTGTGGCACCATATGTGAAATGTTGTCTGCCAGGGAAGCTTATTAGACACTCAGTGCCCAGGGTTTTCATTAATTACCAAGGCTCCATGTGCCTTGCACTTGCCGAAACTCCAGACTTCAGGCAGAAAGCAAGTGGTCAGCATAAACCATATTGTTTGCATAGACATTTTAGGCACAGTGAGCCATTCTTACCAGCAAATGGTGGGGACCCTTCTGAAATCCAAGTTCCCAGGTGCCAGCCTGGTAAGCAAGCCTTTCAAAGGATAACAGTTTCAGGTTTCCTGTCATAACTCTTTTTTTGCACACCCAGGAGTTCAGTGTAATGTCACCTGTCTTAGCTATCTTGTAGTATTGTAACAGAAAGTACTACAAGCGAGTGGCTTTAAAAAACAGGAATTTACTGTCTTATAGTTTTGGAGGCTACGACACCAAATTTTCTGTGGGCTCTAGAGGAAGATCCTTGTCTCTTTCTGCTTCTGTAGCCCCAGGAGTTTCTTGACATTCCTTGGCTGCTTGTACACATACATGGTGTTTGTCTTCGCCACCCTGTGTGTCTGTGTCTGTTTTGTTCTATATTTTATAAGACACCACTCAGAAGGGATTAGGTTTTGGACTTAGCCTACTCTGGTGTGACCTCATTAATATGGTAAATAAAAATCCTGTTTCCAAACAGGATCATATTTACAGGTTATGGGCATTAGGACTTGAACATAACTTTTGGGGGGACATGATTCAATCTGTAACAACACCTATTAATAAGAAATTATCTCAGATAATTATCTGAGATAGCAGCAAATACGGTTTGAGTGCTTACTAGGTGCCAGGCACTGTGCTTCACACATTACATACATGATATCGTTGAATCTTTACAGTGGTTCAGGGAGGATTTTATTATACCAGTTTTACATTGCAGGAAGTGAAATCTCAGAGAAGTAAACCAACTTACCTGGGTTCCAACAGCTACCTAAGGCGTGATGGAACTGTATTTGAACCTGGCAGTTTCAGTCCAGAGCCAGAGCTCTCAACCAACCACTGGGCTGTTATTCTTAGGAACAGCCTACGTGTCTTAACAGAAGAATGGCTGAGTTACGGTGCTTCTACCCAGTGGATATTATGTAGCTATTTAAAGTGATATTTTAAATAGTACTTACAATGACGATTCATTGAGTGTCTACTAGGTGCCAGGCGCTGTGCTAAAGCTTTCTATACATTTTCATATAAAATTTCATCTAATACTGAAAATTGTTTAATGATAGGAAAATGTTTATGAAATATTGTTAACCAAGAAAAGCAGATTATAAAGCTGAATATATAGTATAATTCCATTAAAAAAAATGTAGTAAAAGCTGAAAGAAAATATATTGGGCATATTAACTTGGGTTATTTTTTGGCATTTTAGGTGATATTTATGATCATTTTACTTTTATATACTTAAGTTGAGTGTATGATACTATTGTAATCAGAAAAGATTGTAATTAAAATTTTTAAGTGAAACACGTAATTTTTATTTATTTTTCTTTATTCTGCAGACACTTATTGAACAAATAGAACAACGATCTGAAAAAATACCTGAGTGAGTATGCAGAAGTCCATCAATTTTCACCTTCCTCTTGAAGTTCTTTGTCCAAATCTAGTTTTGTCCCTGATATTTTCTGAGCAGTTCCCTTGCATACTATGCAGGCCTTTTCTTGTAGCACACATTTATTTATTTTTGTGCTATTTTTTTTTTTTTAATTTTTATTGTGTTTTAAGTGAAAGTTTACAAATCAAGTCAGTCTCTCATACAAAAATTTATATACACTTTGCTGTATGCTCCTCGTTGCTCTCTCCCTAATGAGACAGCACACTCTTTCTCTCCATCCTCTATGTCCATGTCCATTCAGCCAGTTTCTGTCCCTCTCTGTCTTCTCATCTCCCCTCCAGACAGGAGCTGCCCACATAGTCTCATGTGTCTACTTGATCCAAGAAGCTCCCTCCTCACCAGTATCATTTTCTGTCCTACAGTCCAGTCCAGTCCAGTCCCTGTCTGAAGAGTTGGCTTTGGGAATGGTTCCTGTCTGGGGCGAACAGAAGGTCTGGGGACCATGACCTCTGGGGTCCTTCTAGTCTCAGTTAGACTATTAAGTCAGTTCTTTTTACTAGAATTTGGGCTCTGCATCCCACTGCTGTCCTGCTCCCTCATGAGTTCTCCGTTGTGTTCCCTGTCAGGGCAGTTATCGGTTGTAGCCAGGCACCATCTAGTTCTTCTGGTCTTGGGCTGATGTAGTCTCTGGTTTTTGTGACCCTTTCTGTCTCTTGGGCTCATAATTACCTTGTGTCTTTGGTGTTCTTCATTCTCCTTTGCTCCAGGTAGGTTGAAACCAATTGATGCATCTTAGATGGCCGCTTGTTAGCATTTAAGACCCTAGACACCACTGTCCAAAGTGGGATGCAGAATGTTTTCTTAATAGATTTTATTATGCCAGTTGACCTAGATGTCCCCTGAAACCATTGTCTCCAAACCCCCGCCCTGCTACTCTGGCCTTCGAAGCATTTGGTTTATTCAGGAAACATCTTTGCTTTTGGTTTAGTCGGTTGTACAGACCTCTCCTGTATTTGTGTTGTCCGTCCCTTCACCTAAAATAGTTCTTGTCTACTATCTAATTAGTAAATACCCCTCTCTCTCCGACCCTCTCTACTCTTGTAACCATCAAAGAATATTTTCTTCTCTGTTTAAACTATTTTTCCAGTTATTATAATAGTGGTCTTGTACAATATTTGTCCTTTTGCAACTGACTAATTTCACTCAGCATAATGCCTTCCAGGTTCCTCCATGATATGAAATGTTTCATGGATTCATCATTGTTCTTTATCAATGCGTAGTATTCCATTGTGTGAATATACTGTAATTTATTTATCCATTCATCCATCGATGGGCACCTTGGTTGCTTCCATCTTTTTGCTATTGTAAACAGTGCTGCAGTGAACATGGATGTGCATATACCTGTTCATGTAAAGGCTCTTATTTCCCTAGGATATATTCCTAGGAGTGGGATTGCTGGATCGTGTGGTAGTTCTATTTCTAGCTTTTTAAAAAAGCACCAAATTGATTTCCAAAGTGGCTGTGCCATTTTACGTTCCCACCAGCAGTGTGTAAGTGTTCCAGTCTCTCTACAACCTCTCCATTTATTATTTTGTAGCACACATTTATTTTGAGGAGCAAAGTCATAGACCTGACTTAGTGAGTTTGCATGGTGACTTTTTCACAGAGCAGGATTTCTTTCTCTTTTGGGTTAATGTAAAGTCCCTGCTCTTAGAAGATGAATCCTTCTGTAAAAGATAAAGATTCATTATGGTTTTTTCTTTCTATGTTTAAATATTTCTAGTATTTAATATGGGCAAATGAGAGGTGATCATATAACTTTAGAGATTTGGCAACCTATTCTGGGATTTTAGGATCAGATTTTATTTGTATCTCTGAAATCAGAAGTTTATACTCCAATCTCATTTGCTTCCCATCAGATACCAACAACTCCTAAATGATATCCACCAGTGTTACCTTGATCAGCGGGAACTCCTTTTGGGCCCTAGTATTACTTGTACTGTAACAGAGCTAACCAGCCAGAATAACAGAGATCATTGTGCCTTGGTAAGTTTCTGCTTGTTTTGGTTTAATGTTAAACCTTCTTTTGAGCAGTTTTGATACCCTAGAAGTTATACCTGGGTAAATAAGTTTCGAATCCTGTTTTAGCTTCCTAGGGCTGTTACAAGAAATTACTAAAAATTGGGTGGCTTAAAACAACAGAAACTTACTGTCTCACAGTTTTAGAGGCTAGAAGTCCAAACTCAGGGTGTTGGCAGGGCCATGCTCTCTCTGAAGGCTCTAGTGGGAGATCTGGCCTGGCCTCTTCCAGCTTCTGGTATCCATGGCTTGTGGCAGCATCACCTCAGTCTGTGTCTTGGTCATCACGTGGGGGGAGTTCTTCCCTATGTGTTTATTCTCATCTTATAAGGACACCCTAGTGACCTCAGCTTAACTAATTACATCTGCAACAACCCTATTTCCAAATGAGGTCACATTCCTAGGTATGGGGATTAGAACTTCATCCTGTCTTTCTGAGGGACACAGTTTAACCCATAACACGTCCCATATCAATAAACTTAAAGAATTTTTCTTTCAGTTATGACAAATCTAGTTTCCTTACTCAACTTGGCAAAGTACCCTCATCCTGACAAATTTTTTGAGCTATGAAGATTCACAAATCGGTATTGTTCATTGAAAGACAAGTTTTCAGAGTTTGGATGTTTATATTGACAGCTTAATTTTAGCTTAGGTTTTGTTGCAAAAGTGCTGTTTCATTTTGTGTGATTTTACTTCACAGAAAAATGCATAAAGCCTCTTTTTTTAAATACTCCCTTTTCAACTAGAAAAGTAATTTATGTTTTCATTGTCAAAAGCTTAGAAAATAATGTATAAAGAAGAAAATAGAAATCACCTGTATACCCTTTATGCCGTAAAGCATTGAAAATCAGCTATTACTTGTTCTTCAGTATGTTGTTTTAAGAATACCTATGCTTAATCTCTTTGCAAATACAGTGTAGGCTTTCTTTCATGAACACTGGACATTCTGTGTCTTTGACAGTCCGTGGTGTTTGTTTACTGCAGGTTCGCAGTGGCTGTGCCTTTATGGTCCATGTTTGCCAGGATGAACACCAACTTTACAATGAATTTTTCACAAAACCAACATCAAAACTAGAGTAGGTGGTACATGGACTCTAACTCTTTGTTATTAAGGTTTGATTTGTTAATAACCATAATGGATTATTATAGGAGTCTTATCAACTGCAGTGTTTTAACTTCTTTGTGTGTGTGTGTGTGTGTGTGTGTATACAAAATATTGTTGGATAGGACAGTGGTTATTTTCTTAAATGTATAATTTAAAGGCCCAGTATGCCTTCATATTGCTTGTAATATGATCATGGACACTGTGTGATGTGATGGTAAGAACCCAGTACAGGGAACTGAGTCTTGGGAATCTAGATCCCCTTATCTCCACTAAGGACAATAATTCCTTCCAGTTAACAAAGTCTATGATTCTGACTAATGAAAGGCACTTCAAAATATAGACACAGTTTAACATCCTTTTCTTTTTTCTCTCAAAGTGTCTTTCAGATCCACTGGCACCCCTTTTGAGTTCTTCATATTGGCTGTTTTACTGACTTCTCTAATAGGGAAGAAATCAGTGTATTTAATGGTTTATTGGGATGGTCACTTTCAGTGAAATGCTTTATATAGAAGAGTGCCATTGACAATATGAAGAATGTAGACAACTTAATCTTTTCCTTTTAAATGTTTAAAATTTCTCAAAATACTTGGGGTATCTTTCAAGTACTTTGAGTTTTGGCTGTCTAAAGCTATAAGTATTTATGAATTTTGAACCTGTCTTTTCTAGGGAAAGTGATCTCACCTGATTAACACTGAAATAGAATATAAGAGAATAGTTAAATCTACTGAGTATTTTTATTGCTTCAGAAAGAAAATATACAAAGTTATTGCCGAAATAAATTAAAATTATTAAAGGTGACTTATCTTTTGGTTGGGGGCAGCTGATTAGAATTGACTGCTAAGGATTGCTTATTGATGCTGAGCTTTAAAAGAAAAAACAGTTTGCAGAATTACTTTCAGCCTTTTAGTTTTCATTCAGTAATGTTCTCAGAAATTATTTTCCAAGAGATATTTATTATTTCTATTGGCTAGAAGAAATCGATAAGCTCACTTATACTATTAGAGAATCCTGAAAAGATTACTTTTCTTAATCATGTTTTTTTCTTTCATTTTAGTGAGCTTCTGGAGAAACTGTGTGTATCATTGTATGATGTCTTCAGGCCACTCATCATTCATGTTATTCACTTAGAGACTCTATCAGAACTTTGTGGGATCCTTAAAAATGAGGTGCTTGAGGATCATGTACAGAACAATGGTAAATGATAAACAGAAATGGTATCGTAAAGGTCTTTTTAATTATATCCATGGCCAAATGAACTAGAAAAAGATTAGATTCTCCCTCCTAAAAAATAATTCATATTTTTGAAGCCTGGGTTGAATGCCCTGCCCCTTTTTAAATCAAGGTGCACTTTATTCTGTGACTGAAGGCACAAATTAAGTGGGAAGAGGCTTTTAAAATCTGGGCAAAATTAGTAATAAAATTATAGTCACTTCTCTTTCTGGCATTTGAATGTCCAAAGACCGTCTGTTTTGGGTTAGGCAAAAACCCTGGTGGCGAAGTGGTTAAGTACTATAGCTGCTAACCAAGAGGTCGGCAGTTCAAATCCACCAGGTGCTCCTTGGAAACCCTATGGGGCAGTTCTACTCTGTCCTATAGGATTGCTATGAGTTGGAATCGACTCGACGGCAGTGGGTTTGGTTTTGGTGGATTTATTACCAGAATAAGTAGCCCTGGTGGGGCAACAGTTAAGGGCTTGGCTGCTAACCGAAAGATTGGCTTTTCGAAGTCACCCAGCGGGTCTGTGGGAGAAAGACTTGGTGATCTGCTTCCCTAAAGATCAAAGCCAAGAAAACCCGATGGGGCAGTTCTGCCCTGTCACACAGGGTCACTATGAGTCAGAGTGGACTTGATGACACCCAACATTACCAGAATACATAAAGTAATTAACTATAATGTCTACTCTTGATTAAAAAGTAGGAATTATTTTGACATACATATACAGTAGCGGTTTATCTTTTTCTAAATTACAAAGAAAAAGAAAAGTAATTATCTGGAACAGCTCTGCTTTTTCCTTCTAATGATACTTTTAAGCAGTACTCTGTAGGTAATCATTTTACTGGTAGAAATGATTGTCTTTCCTTAGGTTACGCTATGGGCTTATTAACTTTTCCAAAGTTTCTTACTCCGCTGCATTCAGTTAGTTCTAAGATGTACATTTTCCCATATTTTAATAATTCTGAATTTAAGATAATTTTTTTTAATTAATGTGAATGGTTTTATGTGATTGTGTAGTATCTCCAATCCCCTAAATTTTGGAAAGCTCTTACTGCATTACTGATGTGTTTTAACATTGAAGGCATCTTAAAACCAACCAAAACCAAACCCAGTGCCGTTGAGTTGATTCTGACTCATAGCGACCCTATTAGAGATGAAGAAATACTGTATAAACTCAAATCCAATGTTATTTTTACTTATCTTTCTTTGTGAAAATATTAACACATCATTAACATCTGTGGGACTCAATTATTTGTAAAATAGGGATAATAACCCAGTTAATAACCTGCCTTAGCTGTCTCTCAGGGTTGGTTTGAAGCTAGCTACATGGGCTCATACAAATCACTTTTAAAAAGCACAAATCTCTCTTAAAATTCAGATTTTAATATTCATATTAATAATAAAAGTATTTTCTGAGGCCCAGCAAGGAGGTGAATGGGAAAAATTTTTTCTCAATTTTAAAATTGAGGAAATTGAAAGACATTTGCTAAATTACTTTTTCCAAGGCCGTTTGAGTCCTACTGAAATAGAACCAAAGTCTCTGCAGCAAAAGTGGTTCATGTTATTTCTGAACGATTCAGTAACGTTTTTACTTGTTTAATAGAAAGTAATTTTCTGAATCTAAAGGATGACTGTATTTTATTGTTATCAGCTGAACAGCTGGGGGCATTTGCAGCTGGTGTGAAGCAGATGTTGGAAGATGTACAAGAGCGGCTCGTCTACCGAACTCACATCTATATTCATACTGACATCACTGGCTACAAGCCAGCTCCTGGCGATCTGGCGTATCCTGACAAGCTAGTCATGATGGAGGCAAGCAAGCTTCCCTACTCAGTCCCCGCTTCCCCATGTCTTTTTACTGGTTTAATTATCACTCACAAAGTAGAGGAAACCCTTGTGGTGTAGTGGCTAAGAGCTACAGCTGCCAACCAAAAGGTCGGCAGCTTGAATCCACCAGAGGCTCCTTGGAAACCGTATGGGGTTTGAATGTAGAGTGTAGAATCAAGATAAACTTGCCATAAAATCATAGGAAATAAAATTCAGAAAATCTCAACCTATTTCACAGAATAAATTGAACAGCAATACTTTGTTAGGTTGTTTTTCTTTCAAGTTTTATAAACATTTTATCAGTTGTCCTCTCTTTTTCAGGAACTGTGCCTTCTGAATTTTAAATTGAATTAGTCCTCCCTTTGATTTCGCACTGTTTTTTTTCATAATTGGCACAGAGAAGGGTTCATGACGTGGGAGCCACCGTATTTGACTGTGATGTAGTGACTGTGCGTCGTGCTCTCTCATAAAAACCCTCCTCAAAATTATACAATATGGCTGTCTGACTTATGGTTTGGAGACCTGGCTTTATCTCACTGATCTTTTGATTACATCTGTATCTTTGTTTCTGAGTGCTGGCCAGACTTCAAATAATAGCTGTGATGTTAGTGCTAAACAGAATTTGAACCTAGAACTTTTTTAATGGAAAATTTAAAATATAAGCCAAGGTAGAGAGAATATAATATGATGAACTTTTGTGTACCATCACCCTAGCTTCATCAGTAATCAATGCATGACCACTCTTGCTTCATGTACAGCTTTCTTTGCTGCTTCCCCAGTAAATTATACATCAGTAAATACTGTAGTATGTAAATCTAAAAGCTAAGGGCTTTTATTTTTAACACAACCATAATGCAGTTGTCACACTTAAAAACATTAATTATAGTTCCTTAATATCATCAAATAGCCAGTTGAATCTAGAATTTTTTTCAGACTCAATTGTTAATATTTTGCCACATTTATTTATTTATGTGTATGTGTGCATGTATTTTGTTTGCTGAACCATTTGGAAGTATGTTGCAGACATCATGATATTTCACTCCTAAGTACTTCAGTTCTTATTCTAAGAATAAGGTCATTCTGCACATAACCACAATACCGTTTGTACATCTGAGAAAATTCACAGTTATTCAGTAATACTGTTTATATATGGATGGTGCAGACGGTTAAGTGCTTGGCTGCTAATTGAAAGGCTGGAAGTTTGAGTTCATTCAGAGGTGCCTTGGAAGGAAGACCTGGCGATGTACTTCTGAAAATCAGCCATTGAAAACCCTGTGGAGGACAGTTCCACTCTGACACACGTAGGGTTGCCATGAGTTGGGATCAACTTGACTACAGCTAGTTGTTTTTTTTCTTAAATATATAGTTCATATTTATATTTCCGCAGCTGTTCTCCCAGTGTCTTTTATGACTAGATCAAAAACAAAAACAAAAAAAGGATCCAGTCAAGATTCCTGTGTTGCATTTGGTTTTTAATGTCTCTTCAGTCTCTAAATCAGTCCAGACTCCTTCTCCCCCCTCATCCACCTTTTTTCCACATTCTGGATTTGTCTGATTATTTCCTTTGATTAGATTCAGGTTAAATCCTCCCACCCCCTCCCACCCCCCCAAGAATACTATATAGCTGATATTGTATGCTTTGTACTTTATCACATCAGAGGCACATAATGTCGGATTGTTCCAGTGTTGGTGACCGCCAGCTCTCCCCATCATAAAGGTACATTTCTCTTTTTGTGATTAGTAAGCAGATGATACTGTGAGACTAGCTGAGCTCTCCAACAACTTTTCATCCAATGGCTTTAGCATCTATTGATGATTTTTGCCTGAACTAGTTATTACATTAAAAAAACCCACTGCCGTCGAGTTGGAGGTTATAAATGGTGATCTTCCCATCGGTCATTTTTTCTACCTTTATTGGCTGGCATTCTGTTGTAAAGGCTTTCCTTTCTCCTTTACTTCCTTTCTCTTCACACTACCTTCTCCCCACCTCTGTGTCACTGTAGACTAATGGATTTTTTAAAAAAACATTCAGCATAATTTATTGCCATAATTATTCTTTTTGTTGCTCAAATTTGGCCAGTGGGCACCTCTTCAGGCTGACTCCTCTGTTCCTTAGACGTGTCCCCATTGTCTTTGAGTACTCTCTTGCCTTCTTGCACAAGATGTCCCAGGCCCTCATCTTAAACACTTGTTTTCCCAGACCTAGAATCAGCTATCTCAAGAAGACTTGCCCCCTTAAAAAAAAAAAAATTTTAGGGGAGTAAAAAAAACAAAAAACCAAACCCAGTGCCGTCGAGTCGATTCCGACTCATAGCCTACAGGACAGAGTAGAACTGCCCCCATAAAGTTTCCAAGGAACACCTGGCGGATTCAAACTGCCAGCCCTTTGGTTAGGAGCCGTAGCACTTAACCAGTACACCACCAGGGTTTCCCTTAGGGGAGTAGGAGGGTGTTAATTAGAAGTGAATATCTGAGTGTTAAGTGTGCTCATTGCTAGGGGTTTCATTATTTTTAAAGGCCTTTTAAAAGCCAGAGTTAGAATATACGGTGAAATCTGTGAGAGCCAGAACTCGAAGAGACTGCCTTGATTTTCCAGGTCTTGAAAATGTTCTGCTTTTGACAGGTTGTTATCAGAGAATAGCCTCGGTTCTTGTCTTCGGTGTAAGGAAGAATTCAAACACTGAGACAAAGAGTGCCGCGCAAGCAAGGGTTTCATTAGTTAGCAGAGGGTTAATAGCAAAAGTACACTTGACCAGAGAGCATCAAGCAGGCTGCTCAGAGGGAGAGTCTGAGAGCCCCGATAGTCGTTTTCTTAGGGTTTTATACCCTTTTTCTCTTCTCTTTCCCTGTTAACATTTAACAGTCAAGTCAGGGACCCCTGTAGATATTATTTCTTTGGCTTATGGTTTAATTACCAAGTTAGGGACCCCTATAGGGACCATTTCCTTGGCTTAACGTTTAACTACATAGGGACCATCTTATTGAGGAATGTCACTACCCCCCGTCTCTTCCTCCTCCCGAGTATAAGTTCTCCTCCTCCCCCTTATAGTCTTAACATTTTTCTGTTGCTCCTTTTAGTGGAAGATGTTTGAGTTTTCCTTCTCTGACAGGCTTCTGACTTACACAGCGTTCTGACTTTCGCAGATTTTACTATATGTGTGTTATATATATGTTGTTAGCTGTTGAGTATATATATATATGTATATATATATATAAAAAATGCGTGTATGTATGTGTGTGCGTATATATTGAATTCCATAGGGTTTTTCTTCATTTTCTCCCGTTCCATATTTTTATCTGTTCCCTGACATAAGAAACCTTGGTTCTCAACACCTTTCAGAATTGTAACACCAATACCAAACCAAGAGCAAACCTACCAGTTTCAAGATTTTTGTGCTTCTTTTTGCTCTTAGAATATATCCTGCGAAGACATACAGTTGGATTACTCTCAAACTTAAACCCTTGATTCTAAAAATAGATCTGCAGATTTCAAAGTAAGGGCTGGCTGTCTTTAGACTGGGGATTTTGCCCATGTGAGGTTGTTATTTGCATATAGAGTAAGACAGATCTGGATTCCAACCCTGCCTCTGTCATTTAGTAGCAGTTACTTGGCTTCTATGAGTCTGCTTAATCATTGTAAAACAGGCATAACAGTACTGACTGAAGGGTTATGAGAGCAGAGATAATGACCGGAAAGCCCCTAAGCTGGTAGGCATACGGTAGACAGTGGCCGTTGTCATTGTTTGACCTTTGCAGTATTTTAAAAGCGTGATGTTTGACTGTTTTTAAAACCACCAGTTGCTGTTGAGTTGGTTCTGACTCATGGCAGCCCCATTCATTTCATATGTTATGAGTAGAATATCCAACCCATTGGGATTTTTTTTTTTTTTCCTTTAAATAAGAAATTTGGGTTGTCAGTAAAGGTAAGTTTTTATGTGTCTGTTTTTCATCATTCTGTATTAAAATTTAATGTAAAGAGAGTTGTCCTTTAAAGTTTCTTGATTAAGACAAAAATTACTTGAGCTAGTTTGTTGGGAAAAAATACTTAAAATAAAAATGCACTTTTAAAAGTAGTAGGGTAAAAATTGTCAGTAGCCTGGTAATTTGTTTTGAAAAATTTCAAAATTTTGGTGCTGGTAAACTTGAAAATGCCCCCTGATATAATTTTGTTTCTATTAACACGTTTCTAATATATTTTTAAAAATGTAATCTAATTCTTGCCAGGAGTGTAAACTATTCTTGCTGATTATCATTGTTTACAGTAGGAGTAGTGATAGACTCACTCTCGGCCTATTAAACATAGGTACAAGTCCGTTTATTCCTAAGTGTGTCAGCGCACCATTTGTCACCAAGGGGCAGCCTCTATTGTTAGGGTGTGACTCAGATGTTACTCTTTTTCTGTTTAGACCGCTTCTACTGAATTTCACACAGCTTGATTTCCTTTTTTAAATAGGTTTTTAGAACAATCTTAGATTTACAGGGAAATTGAGAAGGTTGTACAGAGAGTTCCCATATATCGCACAGTGTTTCTTCTATTAACATCTTACATTAGTGTGGTGTATTTGCTGCAATTAGTGAGTCAGTATTGGTACATTATTATTACGTAAAGTTCGTAGTCTATTTTGATTTCCTTGGTTTGTACCTTGTATCTTTTCTGTTCCTGTGTGTAATCCATGATACCCTGTTATATTTAGTTTTCATGTCTCCTTAGACTCCTCTTGGCTGTGACAGTTTCTCAGACTTCGTGTTTGATGACTTTAACAGTTTTGAGGAAGCCTGGTTAAGTATTTTATAGGATGTCCCTCTGTTGGGATTTGATGTTTTCCTCATGATTAGGCTAGGGTTCTGGGTTCTGGGAAGGAAGAGCGCAGAGGTGAAGTGCCCCTTTCATCATCATATCAAGGGTACATAGTATCAGCATGGTTTGTCATGATTCACTTTGACCTTGATCTCACCTGACAAAGGTAGTGTTTGTCAGGTTTCTCCACTGTGAAGTTCTCCTTTTTTCCCCCATTTTCATACTCACTCTGGAAGGAAGTCACAATATGCAGCCCCCACTTAAGGAGTGGGATATACGGTCCCCCTCCTTGAGGGTGGAGTATCTACATAAATTATTTGGAATATTTCTGCAAGAGAGATTTATCTTTTCTCCCCAATTTATTTATTCAGTCATTTTTTTACGATAGTATGGACTTATGGATATCTATTATATAGTTTGGGTTATAATCCAATACTACTGTATTTGTTTTGTTGCCCAAATTGTTCTGGCTTTGGCCATTGGGGGCTCTTTCATTTGGCTTCTGTGTCCCTGTGACATACCCCACAATTGTAGATGTTTGTTTTGTTTTAAAGCACTTTCTTTTTCCTGGTACTACAGGATGTTCATCTTGTATATTTCCTGTCCCAGTCCTACAATCATCCATTTCCCCCAGGGAGCCCAGGTTCCTTTTATGGTAGAATGGTATTAGAAACCAAGATCTTGGTGCTAGGTGTGCTGCCAAGATGTACTTGCTTTGAAGCCTTCTCACCTGACAAAACAAGAAATGTAGGTGTGTATACTAACCCATACCTGTTGTTTCACATCCTTGCCAGCATTTTAACTTATTTTAGTGCCTAGATTGATAAGTGTGTAGCAATAGGTGTGTTTGTTTTAAAGCTAGCAGCCTCAAAATATGCCAGCCTATTTAGTCTAATGCCCTTACCTATTGGTTAAGAATCTTTTCCTAAGCTTTCTTCCCTTCCCCCAACTTGTATTGCTTAAAATTGTATTTTAGGTGGTTTTATTAGGGGTCCTTGTGTGGTGCTTGGCTGCTAACTGAAAGTTTGGTGGTTTGAATCCACCCAGTAGCACTGGGGGGAAAAGACCTGGCAACCTGCTTCTGTAAAGATTAAACCAAAAATCAAACCAAACCTGTTCTTTTCGAGTTGACTCCGACTCATAGTGACCCTATAGGACAGATCATAACTGTCCCATATGGTTACCCAGGTTGTAATCTTTACGGAAACAGACTTTCTTCTACACAGTGGCTGGAGGGTTTAAAACGCTGATTTTTCAGTTAGCAGCTGAGCACTGAAGCACTACACCACCAGGGCTCCATGTTCTGTAAAGATTACAGCCATTGAAAATGCTATGGAGCGCAGTTCTACTCTGACACATGTGGGCTCTCCATGAATCAAAGTCAGCTCACTGGCAATGGATTTTTTAAAATTAACTTTATACTTTTTAGTTTTTTATAATACATAAAAATAACCTTGCAGGGATCAGATGCTGTGGTAGGTAGCCCATGTAGTATTAGGCAGTTTGTGTTTTGTCCAGCCTTTATTATTTTGCATGCTCATACTAAGGAATTATTTTTTTGTGTCTGGGTTTCGTAATAACTGTAGCGAGCAGATGGTCGATGCCACCTTGACTCTGAAGTGATAGCAGCGGGGTCTGTTTCTCAGCCTGATGTAGAGAATTGTGCTTTCTTCCTCCTCCCCCCTGCTGGCTTGTCATTATGAATATCAGTTTTTATAATATAGATGGAATGCCTGATTTAATAGTTTTCTGGTAGAATCTCAGGTGATAAAGTTTACTATGTACCCCCTCCCCTCAGCATAATTTAGTGATATATTTGGTATATTTATTTAGTCATTACATGGCCAATTTCCTGGTGCTTCCTTGTGTAGACTTCTTGGTTTAAGGCTATTGCTTCCAGTAAACCTACTTGCTTTGTCTTTCTTTGGTGAGGGGTTGGGTATAAGGGCAATATGGCCGTGACATCTGTGTGCCAGTTAGGGATTGGCTGTACTTTTGGTTTCTGCATGCAGAATGAGAGGGCCAGCCTGGGTGATATGGAGTCTGTCTCCCAGTCAGTTCTCTGGTTGTTCTTTTCAGCCATAGCTAGATATTGGTGAGGTCCTCATTTGTGTGCATTCCTGCCTTTATAAAAAAAAAAAAAAAAAAAAAAATTTTTTTTTTTTTATAGCCAGTGTAAATTAGTGGGGTCTTCATTACTAACTTTGTAGTTAGTTACTGCGTATATTGGATGATATTCTTTAGGCAGTGAAGAACACATTAAATAGTTAATTGCAGTTTTGATGACTGTAAGTTAATTTTTTGAAAATCTGTTTCAAAAATATCGTACTATAGGTCTTCTCATTTAAAGAGAAAGCCTGTTATTAGATTGACCAGGTACTTGAATAAAAGCATTTCTGACATTCAGAATGTGTCCAGTCTTACATTTTAATACTTGGTTTGAGAACTTGAAGTTGGAAAGTCTGCTTCTTATGTGAGTCTTTTTTATTTGACCTCTCAGCAGATACCTTGTATTAGTTTTGAAATTAGGTGACAAGGCTGTGTGTGTGTGTGCTTACAAGAAGAAACACTGCACCCCATACTAATTTAACTTTTCATTTCCACGTGTTTTGGTTTTGGCATAGTTCTCTTAATTAGTTCATTTCATTTATTAATTAGTACTTTCTTTACTTTGTAGAAAGAACATGATCATATTGCCAAACACTGCTGAAAACTCCACTTTAATGTTTCTTCTGATTTTTGTTTCTACCAGGAAATTGCACAGAGTTTAAAAGAGGAACAGAAAAAGGCACCTTCAGAAACTTCGTTCTCAGACGTTCAGTTAGAAGAAGCAGAGTCTAATAGTCTGACAGAGTCTGGTATGTTATGATGCCTTATCTTTCGACATTTATTCATTCATTTAAGAAACCTTTATTGGGGACTTGTTGGGTCGCAGGCATAAAAAACAGCTTGTGATTTTGAGGAGCCCGCAGTCAGGTGGTGAGGGGAACAAAGAAGAGAGTCTGATGACTTTATGCTTCCAGGGTATGTTGGAAATGAGAGAATGAGAAGCTTCTGAAAAAAAAGGCTTTAAATGGTGTAATGTTAATGTATTAGAACTAGGTGTCAGGGCAAATTGGTGGTAGGACTGTTGTATGAAGAGATTGACAAGGCACAGGTGTAATTCAGAGGTGACATGCTGAAGGTATGCACAGGGCACTCTTGGACCATGGAAGAAGGGCATCAAAATTATGAAGGGAGATGAAGTTTGAGTGCAGAGAGGTGGGTTCAGTGAGCGGTGTGGTATCTGGAAGCTGCAGCCATTATACAGGTGAGTATGAGAAAGCCAGGTGAAGTAGGATTGTTTAAGATAGATAGAACACCATATAGGAAGGTATGGAGGAATGGAAGAACATGTAAAGGAATTGAATGACTGAGACTGGGGTAAAATATTACTGACAGAAATGTATGGGATAGCTTGGACAAGGGTGCAGGTTATGCAAGGAGCAAAATTGTCCAAGAATCACTCTGCGGGGCGGGGAGGAGCCCATGAGTTACCTAGGCAACAAGCTAGATAGAGCAACCCGGCCCCGCCTCTCAGCTGTAAGGGCAATGCTAGAGCTCATAGTAACATTCCATGGGCTTTAAAGGATCCCCAAGAGCTCCAGGCTGGTATTCTGAGTGAATTCTGTAAACAGTTGGTACCTCAAATCCAGCTGCCAAGATTTCCCTATGTGACAAAGCCATTTTATCACTTGCCTATAGAAAGGGAGACCCACAAGGGGCTGAAATTTCCTCCTCTGAAATAGAGCCCATGCTGTATCCAGCAGCCCTTGTCTCTAGTGCACCTCTTCAGGAGTTCACGAGAGACTAGAGTACATCTCTTTCTTGCTGAACCTGGCCTTGGGTGTTTTCCTCTTCCCAGTAAAGTCTATTCTTTTACCCATGGCTGGCATTAGAGTAAGGTATTGCTGACAGAACCGTTGGGACTGGATCAGAGTTGTTGTGTTCTTCCATTTGAAAAATAAAGGTGGCTTGAACCATGATGTTGACATGGGGCTGGAGGAAAGTCTATAGATGAGGGATGGTGTTAGGAATTGGAATCAGTAGAATTTGATGACCCACTGGATTTGGAGGCTAAGGGAACATTGATCAAGGCCCAGATGGAACAACGGAGAAAAGCTGCTCTGTGGCTAGAGCTACCATGTGTGTCAGAGTGCAGCTGTGCTCATAGGGTTTTCAGTGGTTGATTTTTTGGAAGTAGATTTCCAGGACTTTCTTCTGCAGTGCCTCAGCACCACTGAACGTGAAATGTGATGGGAAAGGGTAAAAGACACACTAGATTTCAAAGACTTAGTATAAAAAAAAAAGGAAAGTATCTTATTAGTAATACTTTATATTGATTACATATTAAAATGATTTTTGGATATATTGGATTAATTAAATAAAACAATTATTAAAAATAATTCCACTTGTACAAAACATATTTTTTTCCCAGTGAACTTTATTATTGTTGAAAATATACAGCAGAACATAATACCAGTTCAATTTCTACGTGTACAATTCAGTCATGCAACCATTCTCGCCCTCCTTCTCAGAATTATTTCTCTCCCGTTAACATGAATTTACTGCCCCCTAAATCTTTTGAGTTGGTGTTGTCAGTTTGATCTGATATAGATAGATCTTCAAAAGAGCACAGTGTTCAAGGCATCTACTAAATAAGCCAACCTAAAAAGAAAAAAAAAAAGCTTTTTTTTTTTTATTGTTTGGTTTAAAGAAGACTTCAGGGGATAATTTTGGTTTAAGGAGAAACACATTTATTTGTTTTTTATTGTACGTTAGGTGAAAGTTACAGAGCAAATTAGTTTCCCATTTGATAGCTCGTACAAAAAATTTTTAGGACCTTGATTTCATTCCTCACAGTGTGTCAGCACTCTCCCCATTTCTGTCCTAGGTTCCCCATTTCCTTTGGTCCTGATTTTCTACCTCTTTCTGCTTTCTTATCTTTGCTTTTGGGCAGATACTGCTCTTTTGATCTATAATTAATTGTTCTGAGGAGTATGTTCCTCTAGGGTGTAATTGTTTATCTTATGGGCTTCCGTTGTTTGTCTGGATGGTAGTCTCCAAGAATGGCATCAGTTCCAAGTTAGAAGGGTGATTTGGGGCCATAATCTTGGGGTTCCTCCAATCTCTGTCAGACCAGTAAGTCTGGTCTTTTTTGTGAATTTGACTTTTTGTTCTGCAGTTTTTCTCCTGCTCTGTCTGGTACCTTCTGTTGTCATCCCAGTCAGAGTGGTCAGTAGTGGTAGCTGGGCACCATCTAGTTCTTCTGGTTGTGTAGACTGTGTGGTTCATGTGGTCCATTAGTCCTTTGGATTAAATGCTCCCTTGGGTCTTTGGTTTTCTTAATTCTTTTTTAGTCGGGGTGGTAAGAGACCAGTAGTTGTGTCTTAGATGGCCGCTTGCAAGCTTTTAAGACCCTAGATGTTACTCACCAAAGTAGGATGCAGAACATTGTCTTTATGAACTATATTGTGTCCATTGATGTAGATGAACCCTGAGTCTGTGGTCCTTTGTCTTTTACCCTAGGAGCTTTTTCCCGCAGGGTGTTTGATTATGTCTAAGAGGTTTCCCTGACTGTACCTGTTGTGTGCTCTGTGAGCTGCAGCTACAGTCATTTATGTAGAAATATCTACCACCAAACCTGTATCTGCAGGTGGGTGTATTCCCTTACACCCTCCCATACCTCTTGGTGTATCAATCTACCTGTTTTTCCATTGATTAATTATTGTTTGTTAATAGTGTTTTTGCAGGATTGTCTTACGCTATAGTAGGTACCGTAGTTGCCCTTTATTCTTGTGTTCCTTTCGGTGTCTTCTCTTGCCTTGGTCATGTTGTGCTGACTTTCCAGATGTTATGTATTGTCTTTCTCTTCACACCACTGTTAACATCTGTGTTCTATCTAATTGGTAATTTTCCTTCTCTCTCCCTCCCATCCCTGGTAACCATCAAAGAATGTTTTTTTCTTTTTTTTCAAACACATTTTTTAACGCATCACATTTATTTTATGGCTCACAATGAATTTCTACTGGACAGCACTGTTCTAGAGCTGTCAAGGGGAGGACTGGTTTAGAGATAAAGATTGAGGAGTAGTCGGTGCTTGGGGCCTGTATTAGATCACCTCAGGACAGAAAGTAGTGTGATAGTAGCAGAATCTGAGGAGAAAACCTTAGCAAATGCAGACAACAAGGAGGAAATAGAGGTAGAGGAGTATGCTGAGCAGACTGAGAAAGGGCAGCTGGAGAGGTCAGAAGCAAACAAGGTGGCGTGATGTGGTTGAAGCCGAAGGAGGAATGGTTGGCAGTGTGGTTTGAGTAAACAGAGAAAAATGCAGAATCACGAGGATGTTATGGTTAGAGAGTTGGAGACTAAATTTTAATAACTCAGTTAAGAGGTGAAATAGTTTGGAGTAGTAAGAAAGCCTGGGGTCTGTCTATGGGGCCGGGGATAAAAGGTTAGAAGTGAGCGTCTTTGGAGTTGAGAAGGTTAAGGATCTTTAAACACGGTATCAAATGGATTGTCCATATGGTTATTGATGCTACTCAGAATGATGTTAGAATTTGGGGTGGAAAGCAAGACTCTGAGTCATGTGGCATGGGGAGCAAAAAAAGAGTCTGATTACTTTTTAAGGTCCCAAGGTATGCGGGAAGTGAAAGAATGAGAAGCTCCAAAAGAGAGGTCTTTGAATGGCTGGCTGTTCACGTGCTAGAACTAGGCGTCAGGGCAGCTTGGCGGAGGACTGTTCTGTGAAGAGACTGATTATCAGCACCTTCAAAAAGCACAGACTTTATTCTCTGTGTACAGCAAGTGAGGAGGAGAGGGGAGGCTCCCGGAGGGTGTTGGGGGAGACACCCAGGGGGCCCACGGAGAAGCCACGCTGGGGGATCTTGCTGCGCGCGCTCTTCAGGAAAGGCAGCCAGCACGCACTCGCCTTCTGCTGACGTGCTGTGTAAGTAAACTTCTCCCTGGTCAGCTGTTAAACGGGAACATGTAAACTTCTCCCTGGTCAGCTGTTAAACGGGAACATGTAAACTTCTCCCTGGTCAGCCGTTAAACGGGAACATGCATAAATCAAGAGCCAAGCTGACTTCTGGCTGTAGAATACTGACACATTTGTTTCACTAAATTTTTTAGGGGGCAGTACTTTCTTAACTCTGTGTTTTGAAGGAGGGATCCTCAGGTAGCATAATCTTTAGCAAAACTCTGTAGATCCTTAATCTCCTAAATATTCAATGATATAATTTGTCTAGTTTTTATCTTTAAGAAACTTCATGTAAAATAGGTATCTTAGTTTGAAGTAAAGGTACATGGAAGAGCTTTTAAAAATTATACAAATATTGCATGATTTCATGAAAAAAAAAAAAAAAAGCCTACAGAACTATGAAGTCAAAGCACTAATCCTGAGCATTCCTTCTCTGCTTTCTCTCATAAACCCACTTTACAACCTCCACGCCTTCTTCTAAGCATAAGCTGATCTAGCTCTTAAAAAAATTGTTTTGCATATTGCTCTGTATCTTGCTTTTTTTTGCTAAAAATTTCAAATAGAAAAGTAGAAAGCATGATGACCACCCATGTCTACCACCTGAATTTAAGACGTTTACCACTATATGTATGTGTGTGGGTATATATATAAAATTTTACTTTGTTGTATTTTTTTTGCTAATCAGTCACACTTTATACCTGTCCAAAAAATAAGGACATTTCTTACATAACTATATCACACTAACAAAATCTTTGAAATTTCCTAATATCCTGTAATTCCCAGTTCATATTTAAATATCCTCTCTTGTCCCCAAAAGGTATATTATGCCAACTGCACTTGCATGACTCATTTGAAACCTGGTCCCTTTGACCCCAAAGTGATTATGCTTGGCTTACAAAGGTTTGTGTCTGCTCAGCTGCCCCCTTCCCTAGTCCTCTTCATGCTTGCCTGAAGCTGTGGGGGGAGCCAACTTTGGTCACGTGGGAATTGGATGTACTAACTGGGCCTGTAAGTAATATGACCCAGAGCACGAGGGGAAGCGTGTCAGGCAAACCAGCTTTGATTAATCTTCCTGTTTGTTGTTGCTTTGTTTTCTCGTCATTCCCTCACTTCCACTGACTTCAACTCACTTGCACCTGACCACATATAGACCTGCCTCCTTTTTAATGGCTGCGTGGTATTCCATTGGAGCCCTGGTGGTACAGAGGTTAAGAGCTTCGTTGCTAACCAAAAGGTTGTCAGTTCGAATCCACCAGCCGCTCCTTGGAAACCCTGTGGGTCAGTTCTGCTCTGTCTTGTAGGGTTGCTATGAGTCAGAAACAACTCAGTGGCAGTGGGTTTGGTTTTTTGGTATGGTACTCCATAATATGAGTATAGTCTTTGTTCATTTCACAAAGCTTTATTGATCACAGGTAGGGAAAGGCAATTTAAGTTGCACATGTATGTGAGGCTGGATTGCGTATAAGTTACAATTGTTCTCACTTATTTGTTAAATCTCGCTTGTCACTGATTTAGACGCTTAGGGTGCCCTTGGTTAAAGGTGGGGCTAGAAGAAATTGAGCCCTCCAGTTGTCGATAGCTAATGAGAGCAGTTCATCGATGCCGTGCAATTTTTTTAAAGACAAACATCCATGTGTATGAAAGGTATCTTCTCCGTTTGGGTTTTAGGTTCCACAGAATCCCTCAATGCTAGACCACTGGCTACAATTTCTCCAGCAGATCTTCACGGAATGTGGTACCCTACAGTTCGAAGAACTCTCGTCTGTCTCTCCAAATTATACAGATGCATAGATGTACGTGTGTAAATTCTTGTACCTTTACTTTAAATTGCTTGATCTTTCAGTTGAAATCTTTTTTTTTTTTTTTTTTAATTTTGCTTTAAGGTCTTTGTATAGTATTTTGTTTGGTATTCTTAGAATGGTGTGATTCTAGATAGAAGGGTAAGTTTAGGATCAATCTAATTTAGAAATTCTTAACCTGAGCAGTCTGTAGACTCTTAGAATCCACTGATGGGCTTTGGTTAGTCTGTGAACACTTCGAAATTGTGGGTAAAATTTTGTGTGTGTGTTTGTGTTTGTATGTTTTTGAGGAGGGCTGTAGCTTTCTTTGATTCTCGGAGGGGCCCACGACCACAGATAAGTGTGAAACTACTGATTAATTCATCTGCCTTAGTTAACAGATGAGGAAAAACAGCTGCAGAGTAGGCTGAGCGGTGAGTCCAATGTCACGTAGGTATCATGTACGTTTAGTATTAAATGCAGCTACTTTAGTTTTATACAGAATCTGAATCAGCATCCTTAACAAATAGTATTAAGACTACGTATGTTTCAAACCATTGAAATAAGAATTGGTAGTACTTTTTTGTAAAGCGCTAACTTAGATTGTGCGTTGATTTCAGGTAACAGTTACTTTAAGCAGTCCAGTTAATAATAGGCTTATCGTTCCCTGCGAGATGAGGTTTGTCTAAACTTACTGGTTGTGGTATGTTGCTGAACCAAAAGAGTTTATAAAATTCAGTGGTTCTAATTTTTTTATATTTATTAACTTGATTGTCACAACCCCAGCTATATATAAAGAAAAGTGATTAAATACAGTAGAACAAAACAGAACAAACCTGCTGCCATTGAGTCAATTCTGACTCATAGCAGCCCTAAAGGACAGAGTAGAACTGCCCCACAGGGTTTCCAAGTAGCGCCTGGTGGATTAGAACTGCTGACCTCTTAGTTAGCAGTCGTAGCTCTTAACCACTATGCTGCCAGGGTTTCCTTAAATGCAATAGTCATTAATTAATTGTCCAGATGTCACTGTTTCTTAAGAATCTGGCCCCCAAGGGGCATGTATATAATCTCTCACACTGGAGATATCCTGTACCTAGAGACTGGACACGGCGCACAGTTGTTGCATTGGATCAGTAGAGTGCACACTGTTCTCCATCTGTCTTAAACTGTACAGTTGCTGGGTTTTGTGCTTGGGGATTTTGACTCAACTGGAAGTGCCCCTTGCCTAGTTTTGGACTTCTAGGGGTGAAGCCAGACCACCTCTACAGATTTAGGTGTCTCAACCTTTCTGCTCATCTGTTGAGATCTCTTCCGGAGGGACATTTGGACATTTGGCATCTCTTCTTTCCCAGGCTCCTCATTTGGTGTATTGAATGATGGTAGTAGGCTGAGATTCAGAAACTTCTATGGTGGAACC
This sequence comes from Loxodonta africana, assembly GCF_030014295.1. Taxonomy (NCBI): domain Eukaryota; kingdom Metazoa; phylum Chordata; class Mammalia; order Proboscidea; family Elephantidae; genus Loxodonta; species Loxodonta africana. The sequence continues at coordinate 65,087,612 of NC_087358.1, forward strand.
AGGATCCTAAGGGAAATATTCAGGGGCCTATTCCACATAGAACCCATTGTCATCATGGACCCTAGTGCAGCCTCTTAGTGTGCTTAACAGGGATTTTAGGCAAAGAATAGGTAGACCTAAGCAGGTTACTCTGCCTGTTTTTGTTGTATGCCTTAGGCCTGCCTATTCTTGTTCTTTTTCCTTACCTAGCTCACATCCAAGTCTTATCCCTCTCTGTCTTACTACTCGAAGGCAAGAAAGACAAACCCAAATGAAAAACACTTTAAGGCTGAGCAGGGGAAAGAGGGTCTTGGGCTAAGGTGCCCATCTTTAGCCTTCTTTAGGCAGGGCCATTGTTCCAGTAGGGGGCAGCCCTGATCTTTCTTACTACAGTGGCCTCATGGGAAATGGAAAAACAATACAAAAATAGAATAACATCAAGTGTGAGGCCAGGGCACAGGACTGTGACCTAATAATATGCTGTTTGGGCCCATCCATCTCAGTTCCATCTTGGGTGGAATGGAGGCAAGGAGGAAAGTAAGGGTCCTGGCAGGAGTCCCTGCCCAGACCAACATGCCAAACCTCTGGGAAAATAGAGCAATGGCAGAACTGAGTTAAGAATCATACTTTATATACCTTTTGTAACCTTAATTGTATTTTATAAGAATTTCTCCTCATTCTTCAACATTCTTTGATTTCATGTTCACTAACTGCACAGTTTTCTGTAATTCAGGTTGACCAGTATTTTATTGGAAACCTGGTGGCATAGTGGTTAAGAGTTATGGCTGCTAACCAAAAGGTCGGCAGTTTGAATCCACCAGGCATTCCTTGGAAACTCTATGGAGCAGTTCTTCTCTGTCCTGCAGGGTCACTATGAGTCGGAATTGACTCAATGGCTGCAGGGTTGTTTTTTTCTTTTTTTAGTATTTTATTTGTCAGCCTCCCATAATTGGACATTTATTTACAGTTTTTTTCTGCTTTAAATAATAACTGTCAGGAAGAATTGTGTATGAATCATGGAATACTTAGAAAACATTTTTAGAAACGGATTTACTGAGGCATTGTTTTAAAGTTGGTTTTGGAGATCTGAACAACAGTCCCACAACCTGAGATCATGTTGCAGCGAGGGTGCCACGAGGTCAGGGCCATGCCTGCCTTGTTCACCACTGTGTTTCTTAGCACCTAGTACAGTGCCTGGCGTGAAACAGATGCTCAGTAAATATTTGTTAAAGGGTCACCTGAGGGCTTCAAGAGATGAGTGCATGGGAATAGAAAACTCCAGGAGTATTACTGGCAATAAATTCTTCCCATAGGTAAGAGCAAACAAGCATTTTTTACTGTATTCCCAGTAGGCACAGTGGTTAAGCGTTTGGCTGTTAATCAAAAGACTGGCAGTTGGAATCTACCATCTGCTCCTTGGAAACCCTATGGAGCAGTTCTGCTCTGTCCTATAGGGTCGCTATCGTCATGATCAACTCGATGGCATTGGGGTTACTTTCCCCAGAGATTTTCCATTTTTGTTTGAAGTGCTATAGGCTGATGTTTCTCTTTTATTCCACCAGAGGGCAGTGTTCCAAGGATTATCACAGGAAGCATTGTCTGCGTGCATTCAGTCCTTGCTGGGAGCATCAGAGTCTATCAGCAAAAACAAGGTTTGATGAAGTGTTAGGTGAAGTCTTACTACTTATAATAATATTGTGGAATATAGCACTTACCTATAGACACAGAAGTTTAAAGCCATTTTGGCAGTAGGTTTAGTTTGTACCATGTGATTTAATTTTGAGGCCTTTTGAGAGAAGCCAGTGTTTCATTATAGTGCTGAATAAAGACTGCACTGTATAGAGAGTGCCAGCTTTGCCGAAGTACTGAGAATGGTACTTACATTCTACGTTCTGTAGGATAAAGGCTTACGGCTATAGCCTTAGCAGCTGAGGAAGTGGTGGGCTGCTGTTTCCCTGGAATACGAAAAAGCATTTTCAAGGAAAAGCAGCAATTTATAATTGGTCCTACAAGAATGTTTGAAATAGTAGGAATGGCTTCACTTGGAGGAAATTAGTCAGTTTTGCGGCAACTGTGGCCCTTGGGTCGTGTGACTACAAGGTATTGCCAGTGTTTACAAGTGTTTAATCAAGAAGGGATTTGGAGCTAAAGGCTGCTGGCCTATGCTTTCTCCCCAGTGGCCCCTGAGGTTTTCTTTTCAAGACATAGAGCATGGTTGAAAGTGCCACTCTGCACACTCTGCACTTCAAATGCCTGTTGTCGATGGGAAGGAAGCTGATGTGGCTGTTTCCAGCCAAATTTTCATTGCTACTTAGAGTGTTCCTGGACTTCCAGATCTACAAACTTGATTTCTAACATCAAGGCTTTAGATTAAAAAAACAAAAAAACACCTCTCCCCACAAAACAATTTAAAAATACTTTTTGGTATTCCAGGATCCTGTAACTAGCAGAGCTCTCCCTTTGTTTATGACTGCTCCATCCTCCTGTTCACGGGATGGAGAGTGGACATGAAATCTCGAGATGTGCACTAGAAAAGGACGGAAAGTTGTTATAGGCAGGCAGATTAAGTTTAAAAAAAGTATTTGCAAGCCTGAGCTAAGTAGCCTTAAAATCAGCTCTCACATTTTTTTAATAGGTGAAATTAGGAAACACCTGTGTGTCTAATATTAGGAAAATAAATGAGTAAATTGTGGCACATATGGTGCCATACTACACAGCCAGTAAATTAAAAAAAAAAAATAGAATAAAATATGACTTAAACATGTTAAGGTAAAAAGAAAAAGCAGGATACAAACCAGACATCCAGTATGACCTTAATTGTATGGTAGAAAAAATGCATTGAAGAAAAATAAGTACAGTGAAAGCTTTTGGGTGACTGTCAATTGTTTTTTCCCCAGTTCCCAAAAGTTTTCTTTATTTTACAGATTTTCTCCAGTAAGCAAGCATTTGTTAATAACCAGGAGGAAATTATGACCTACTTAAAAAAAAAAAAGTTCATATATTATGCCCCCTGGTACCACTGTCATCTCTTTAAGAGAGAAATGAAAAGTCTCTTGATCATTCAGCCTTTTGCCCTACTTACCTCTAGGCTGTCCTCTTTGTGCTGATTCTGTTTCCTCCATACTGTAAGGGATTTAAGGATATGTGAGGAAGCTTTCACTTGGTAAGCATTAACTGTTTGACTTTCATGGCTGAGTTTATGTACTTCTGTCTGTTAGCTTTTAAAAAGTGGTCAGTGACAGTGATTTAATGTCTTAGAGACTTTTTCTAGTTTTTAAAGTAAGGAACTGTTCTTATAAACTTAACAGATGAGCACACAGTATGTGCCAGGCACTGTGTTATGTCCTACTATTAATTTTATCAAAAAATAATTTCAGTAAAGTTAACATGATTCTATTCACTGGATTATAACAGCTTTAGTAAAGTGAATGAAACCTATTTTACACTGTTTTTACCCAGCAGAGTTGTTCCGTTAAAAACAGAGAAGTAATTAAAATATGTAGCATTTCCTTTATTAGATGCTGTGTTCCAGAGTGCAGAGTGAGTTTCCACCGTATCAGTCATACTTATATTGATTGCAAATTGGAAAAAAAAAATTAATTATGTTAAGGTAAAAAGAAAAAATAAGATACAAATCAGATATACAGTATGAATTTAATTATGCAGTGAAAAAAATTGTGATTATGTGTTTATTTAGAAGGTGGGGAGACAGTGAAAGACACGCACGCACACGCACACATCCACCCACCCTTCCACCCCATGGAGGAATCACTTCGTTTACTAACCCGTGTAAAGTTTATATTGGTTACAGAAGGACAGCTATATTCTTTTCCTGATGTAGTGTAATTTCATGAGAAATATTTTCAAAATAAGATTCTCTCTTCAGTAGCAGTAACACAGTCTTGCTGTGGCTAATACCCAGACTCTTTCCTGAAATAAAAGCCATGATGATTCACTAATTTGGAATTGGGTCAGAGCATTGAGAATTATGCTTCAGTCGCGAGACCCTTATGGCTGGGCCTTGAGAGGGCAAAAGGGAATGCAGTGACTCTGGGAGTGGAGGTGGTCGGTTCTCTGTTTGTGGCAAGACAGTCCAAAATAGTAACTCCAAAGCATTGTACCTTTGGAGGCTGCTTTTGTACTTTGTATAAACATGAGGAATTTTGATGTTCTGGATTTTGAAGGCACTTTAGGCCGAATAATGAAAGCCGTATTACTGACGAGAAACTAGAAAGCAGTAAGGGGTCGGAAGCCTGCTCCTGCTGGGCTTTTCCTTACTTTTTTTTCCATGCTGCTGCTTGGCTGCATTGTCTCTTCTGCACCACCTTAAAATAGATTTGGCTTCCCTTTCTAAATGTGTTGTTTTATAGCCTTTTGTCTGACTTGCTTTCTTGGATTTACTAAGTAGAGCAGGTGACAGTGTTAGTAAGAGTTTGAAGCAAGATTAATCTAGATGATTCCTAACCTGGGGAATGTGGGGAGAGTGCATTGTACCACAAAGGAGTGGTAGGATCACAAAGTTAGGGTTAGGGCCTTAAACCTGGGTAGATTAATGTTGATTAATGACATATATGTGGTACATGCTTGTGTTTTTATTTAATCTGTGATAATATCCTTTTTTTTTTTTTTCTGTCTTACTATTTAGACTCAGGTTGATGGACAACTTTTCTTAATTAAGCACCTTTTGATTCTTCGTGAGCAAATTGCTCCGTTTCACACTGAATTCACCATTAAGGAAATTTCCCTGGACCTCAAGAAAACTAGAGGTACTTCAGTGTCCTGGCTGGCACATGTGGGTGTATTTGCCTGTCCAGATGTGTCAGCACAGGTTATAGGTTTATTTTATGTTCATCTGCAATTTTTTTTTTGCATGCTTTGCTTGCTAACAAGCATGTTAGTTGTTCATACTAAGCTAAGCTGTCACCATCCTAATGGCTTCTCATTTGCTGTGTTTTCTTTATGAAGGAAGCTATATTTGAGCATTTCAGTTTATAACACAGCATTACCTCTCTTAGACTCTGTTTACATCTGATAATAACCAGTTAAAAATTACTTACAATGTCAGCTAATTGGAATGATTTTAAACATTGAGTTGACCAGTTTGTCAGCTTGTGAAAATTTAGGAAGCCAGCTGGGTAAAATGAGAAGAATACTTAGAGTAAGAGTTTGAAAGAGTTGGGTTCTATTATGGGTCCATCATTTCTAGACTCTCATGTGATCTTGGATGGGTCTTTTAGCTTCTTTACCCCAGCTTCCTCATAGGTAAGACGAACGTGATAAATTTACCCTGGTCCCCCACCAGGTTATCAAGATCATTAAGAATGAAAATGTATGTTAAAATGCTTTTTTGTTAGCTGCAGGTGCTTAAATGAACTTAAATGGCATTGTCACTGTTAATTCAGCTGGTTTTTAAGTAATCACGTAGCTGTGGTCTGTGGGTTGGTAATGGACATTTAGTTATCCCGGAAAAGACGATCTGTCCACCCTAACAGTTTGTCCCTGACTGGAATAACAAGAGAGGATTTGTAAAAGATCAAAGTAGTTACCTTCTAAGATGTTAAGGCTATTCCATAAATATCCCTCATTGCCCTTAATTACTGACAAGTTTTTCTACACTTCGTCTTTTCTTAACCATTTCCAAGAGGGAATTAAGCCCTAATGCTTTAAGCCATCCATTTATGTCATGAATTAACTTTTTTTCTCCGTACTGGGAGAAATGAGAAAATAGTCAGTCAGATTATTTTCTGTGTTCTGTGGTTCAGAAGAAAGCCTCTAGAATTTCTAAGACTAGCAAGTGTGCAGTTCCCTGGTTACTATGCTTGCTCAGTAGTGGACTTGATTTCAGTCACCTGGGAGCAAGGTGGTATAATGAGGAGCCATGTTAGAACAGGTTTGCTCCTTTTCTTTTCCTGATGCTCTTTCCTCTCTTCCGTGAAGAATGCCTTTAGTTCTCCACTGCAGGCATTTGGGTAGCAAGCCTATGTTTTATTCATATACTTATGTTTTTTTTTAAATAAAGCACCAGTCAGATTTCCTGGCTTTTGCCTTTGCAGAATGAAGATACATATATCTTATTTATAATTTTTATATGTATTTTACTTATATTTTTATTATGTATTTACATAAATATATAAACATATAAATGATACATTTTTTATAAATCATCATGCTGCCGCTTGGCTGCATTGTCTCTTCTGCACCACCTTGAAATAGATTTGGCTTCCCTTTCCAAATGTGTTGTTTTATAGCCTTTTGTCTGACTTGCTTTCTTGGATTTACTAACTAAAGCAGGTGACAGTGTTGGTAAGAGTTTGAAGCAAGATTAATCTAGATGATTCCTAACCTGGGGAATATGGGAAGAGTGCATTGTGTACCACAAAGGAGTGGTGGGATCACAAAGTTAGGGTAAGGGCCTTAAACCTGGGTAAAAAAAAAAAAAAAAATTTTTTTTTTACCAAATTTATAACAATATACCATATATATGTATATAAAATTTATGAAAACATACCAATTTTTAAAGCATATTCTCATCAGAGGCTTCCATCTCCCAACCCCTCTGGTGGGTTTCCTTCTCCCCTTTCAGCGTGAGATGTGGAAGTGGCGCTCTTTCCTTGAAGAATACCAGGCTGTGCATAGTCCTCACCTTCTATAAGTGATGGGCTAGAGATGGGTGGATCTACTTTCAGTTTTTCCTAATAAACATAACTTGTTGCTGCTTGATTCTAGCGTAGATCTACTGAGGTGTGAGAAAACAAAATATGGTTAAATTTTGGCAAAACTTGAAGTGTGTTTTTCTGAGAATGTTATAAAAGCTTATATGACCCTACCGTATGGTGATGATTCCGTTTATTGCAGACAGAATCTTTCAGGTAGCTTGTAAAAAAGACAGTAGAAGCAGAGCCATTTACCAAAGCTTTTCTCTGAATACAGAATCTAATAGAAGGTCTTTTTTATTACGACCAGGGTCAAAGGCAGTTAAGTGCTACTGCGTGTGCTTGTAAAACCAGGGCTGGAAGAACTGAAGCTTTGCTTTCCCCGTCTGCCAAAGCAAAGCAAAGAAACGGTCTTTTCTTGCTCTCACATAATAATACTTGCTCTCTTTACTTTTTTAGCCTCTAACCTCTTGCAACTAATTGTTGTATCTTATTGCATTTGAACATCAATGAGACCTCAGTTAGTACTTTGCAGAAATTCTAGTTAGTCTGGAGGCTAAGGGGTAAATATGTCCTTATGGTGTTTTCTTTCTGGCTGACAAATTAGTTTATTCACTGTGCTTCAAATGAATAAATTTCTTTGCCAGCCAAAACCTTAACAAAGAAGCTGGGTAAGTACATGGATACTTCTTAAAAGCCCATTTAAGCCCCTAAAAGCAAAGCAGGGAAATTTGAAGATGTCTATAAAAAAAAAATCATCTATCATTTTTCTGTGGAAATGAATAATGGAGCTGAATGGTCCTCTTGCAGTTCTGACTTTAGAAAAGTGAGTACATGTGTGTTCTATAGCTGTCACTGGCCCCTGTCTCCCTCATCCACTCACAAAGTTAGTGGAAACGACACTGCTTTTGCTTTGTGGTGGTGGAGACCGAGTGTATGTTACAGACTGAAACAGTAAGTAGGCTTTTCTGTTGACGTGCTACATGTTCACTGGACGAGTCGTTTTGTTTCACAGATGCAGCATTTAAAATCCTGAATCCCATGACTGTTCCAAGATTTTTTAGGCTGAATAGCAACAATGCCTTGATAGAGTTCTTGTTGGAGGTGAGAAAGTGTCTGTTTCATTGGTGGTGGGGGATAAACTACGTTCATTACCTGTGTGGTCATTTCCAGGCACATAAAAATGGGAGGAAATTGTCATCTTCTTTTTAAGGGCACTCCTGAGATAAGAGAGTATTATCTTGACTCTAAAAAAGATGTAGACCGTCATCTGAAGTCGGCCTGTGAGCAGTTTATTCAGCAGCAGACCAAGCTGTTTGTGGAGCAGCTGGAGGAGTTCCTGACCAAGGTATAGGCCTTGCTGCGTATTTGTTAGAGTCGTTGTGAATTCTTCCCGAGATTTCCTTTTGAATTACCCTCTGATGCAAACTGGTAGAGAAGTAATGATTTGGTCTGGGAAATCTCTGTTTCCTAGTGCGGAAGCTTTTTGGTTTGAGGACATTTAGATATGTTTGTAGAGGTTTCATTTTTTAAGCTGAAGCGTGCAAATAATGCAAAGCTAGCTATAGCTGACCCCGGGTTGGCGATGTTCTATTTATGCCCATTGTAGGTTATCTGCTTGTGGTCTCCAACTCAGTTTCTCCTGGATTGGATCCAGCCTGGCAGTGACCACAGGCCTGTGAATCATGGCTTTCTGTCACTTAAAATGGGTGATTTATTTTCCTCCTTGTTTTACATGCTGTTGCTCCCTTCCATTTTGCATGTTAATCGCCAGATAGATGGATTTATAATAAGTGGTCTATTTTTTTGTAGTCTAGCTAAAATTCAGAAACCCTTGTGGTGTAGTGGTTAAGTGCTATAGCTGCTAACCAAAAGGTCGGCAGTTCGAATCTACCAGGCGCTGCTTGGAAACTCCATGGAGCAGTTCTACTCTGTCCTATAGGGTCACTATGAGTCGGAATCGACCTGATGGCAGTGGGTTTGGGTTTTTATTTATATATTTATTTTAGCTAAAATTCATTAGCTGACTACACTGTGTAATGCCAGCAGTGAAAAAATCAGATCGTAACTATTTTGAAACTCGTTTCATCCTAATCTTTATCTAAGTCTCTTTGTTAAGGACTTTCTTACATTATGAAGATGTTTAAAAAGTCTTAAGATTAACTCTCATTTATTAAACTGCAGTTTGTGTTAGCAAAACAAAAACCCATTGCCGTTGAATCGATTCCAACTCATAGTGACCCTATAGGACAGAGTAGAACTGCCCCATTGAGTTTCCAAGGAGTGCCTGGCGGATTTGAACTGCTGACCTCTTGATTAACAGTAGTAGCACTTAACCACTATGCCACCAGGGTTTCCGTTTGTGTTAGAGGACATCATAAAAAGGAAAAACAAAAAAGAATAAAAATACATGGCCCTTTCCCTCAAATTTACTTTACTAGTCTTAACTGGGGAGCCAAGATTTATCCATGAAACAGCTGAGAGACAGGGAAACAGGTAGTCCGCTAAGTAATCCGTTGCCCACCTACACTAACATGCCTGCAGCCTATGGTAAAGACGGAAGATATTAGTTTTAAATAATAATAATAAATACGTAAAAGCAAATATTAACCCATTGCTGTCAAGCCGATTCTGATCCTCAGAAATGTTGAAGTAGCCTAACTCCCCTTTTGTTTATCATCAGCGGTTGGACTTGCCTAGCGGACTTTAGCCCTCTCATATGCATCAAGTACCTGGCAGGGGGGTGTATGTATATTTTTTCCACCCCACGCATATTTAAAAGGATGTGGAAATGTTTCTGTTAGGGTCTTGATTAAAAAAATAGTGCAAATATTGATACTTTGTAATTTACAGATAAGTTATAGTTTTTACAGAAATTATCCTCATGGAAAACCAGCTTGTAGATTGCAATCTATATTCATGGGAAAACATTCAATTAATATTAGCTGAAGTACGTTGATGAATATCTTACAGTAACAAAGCAGCATATGAATCTTCTGAAATAAGTAAATGGTTATAATGAAATCTAGGACTAAAGGGTCCCTGCCTCGTTTTCTGGAGCCCTGGTGGCACAGTGGTTAAGAATTCAGCTGCTGACTAAAAGGTCGGGAATTTAAATCCACCAGCTACTCATTGAAAATCCTATGGGGCAGTTCTATTCTGTCCTATAAGGTTGCTGTAAGTCAGAATCGATTCGATAGCAGTGGGTGCTGAGTTCTCTAGAAATCAAGGGAATAAAAATTCACTGATATGGTTGTCCTAAGTATAAGTTTGGTAAATCAGGTACAACTCTGCCATTGTGTGTTGTGGAAGAGCTATACACTATGAACCTTTTAAAAGGAATTAGAGGTTTATGTAGAATATATTTATTCAAGTCTAAATTCTGTAATAGTTCTCTGTAGACCATGGCACACATCTAGCGTGGGTACCTCTGTAGAGTGTTCTGGACCTCTTTTTACACTGCCTTCACTATAGGATTGGGAAGGGGGAAGGCCTTGCCTCTCACCGTCATTGCAAGGTCAGCCTTATCCTACCCTGATCAGTCTTGTGTCGTCCTTTCTCAGGTCACTCACAGTGGCCTCACTTTTTCTCTTTCAGCCCTGGTCCCTTACTGCTCCTCACTGAGTTTTTAAACCAAATATTTTGTGGATACTACAGCTTAGAGGATTGGGCAACCCTTTATGTTGTCTTATTCTAAATTCAAGTCCCCTCTCGAATCTGCCAGGCGCTCCTCGGAAACTCTATGGGGCAGTTCTATTCTGTCCTATAGGGTCGCTATGAGTCGGAATCGACTTGACGGCACTGGGTGTTTGTGGTCTCCTGTCCTCTTGGCATAGAGGGAGTCAGAGACAGAGAGATACCGACACACACACACACACACACACACACACAAAATATAAGCACTAGAGTTCACACAAATATATGTGATCATTTAAAACATCATTACTTAGAAAATTTATGAACCAAACATTTTTCAGTTTTTACTTTGGGAGCATTAATTAGTGTTCTGAATAGCAGGAAAAAGAGTAAAAGATTTTAAAACTTGACAATGATTTTCTTCACATGTGAACCTCAGCGTTACTATCTGCAAGTGCAGAACCTTTGGCGTTATTATCTGCAAGTGCCTCCTGTTGTAGCTGGCATTTTATAAGGCAACTAGTGCTTGTAAGGAAAACAACACCCTTAGGTGCAGAAAGGAAACAGAATTCATCTTCCATTTGGTTGTATGTTTGAAGGTCTCAGTGTTCACTAGTTGGACTTCGGCCTTATCAATAAAATATCGTCAGCCTGTTTCCAAGTTTGGGCTGATTTTTCACATATATGGGTTGACTTAATAAAATAAACCATGTTAGTGCATAGAGAACATTTTTGGATTGTCAGAAGACGTGTTTTTGAGCCCGAGGACTAGACGTGGTTCTGATTCCCTTTACCTGCTATAAATTGGGCTTTTTGTTTATGAGCCTTCTTTAGGCTCTTCTTTTTGAGATACTTTGTTGTCATTATTTCTTACTACATCCTGCTACCTAGAGTAGGTAAAGCATTTGTTTTACAGATTGAGAACCTGAAGTTTTGCGGAGTGACCCAGAAGAACTGTGATAAACATTTCTTCAATGCCTTAAACTTTCTCGTATAAACATCCCCCCAGATTTTTGATGTAACAAATGGTCTTTCTCGAGAAAAATAAAGAACTGGAAGAACATGTGTGTGTGCTGTTGCCCTGGAAAAATAACCTTCTTTATAGCTATTTGTACGGCCCTTGGGAATATAATTGTGGAGAGAGGGGGCTACATATGAAAACATTTGGGTCAGATTATTTTCTGTCAGACTTCAAAAACCACTGACCCTTTTTTTATTGTTACAGAATTTCATTCTACTGAATATTGCTGGAAACAAACTCTTCAGTAGGACTGGAAAGATAGTGGGGTGTAGTAGAAAAAGCATAGAATTTTGAGTCAAGAAAGTTGTGTGCCTTTCTGTCACCTCCTAACTAAAGTTGTAGGCAAGTTGCTTAAATTCTCCAAGCCTTGGTATCTTAGTTCGCTAGTGCTGCCATAACAAAAATACCACAAGTGGGTGGCTTTAAAGAACAGGAATTTACTTTCTCACAGTTTTGGAGGCTAGGAGTCCTAATTCAGGATGTTGGCAGGGCTAGTCTCCCTCTCTCTCTCTCTCTGTTTTGGTCCAGGGGGAAGATCCTTGTCTCTTTCAGCTTCTGTAGCCCTTGGCATTTCTTGACTGCATTTAGACATATCTTCACATGACATCTGTCTTTCTCTTGTGTGTGTTTCCATGTTTTCCGTTTTTCTAAGAGACCTCAGACAAGGTTAGGTTTAGGACCCACCCTACTCTGGTGTGGCTTCATTAATATAACACAGGAAAAGCTCTATTTCCATACAGGTTACATATGCAGGTACAGGGGTTGGGGCTTCAACATATCTTCTGGGGGGACACAGTTCAGTCCATAACACTAGGTTCTCTACTCTCTACAAACCCTGGTGGCATAGTAGTTAAGAGCTACTGCTGGTAATCAAAGGTTGGCAGTTTGAATCCACCAGGCACTCCTTGAAAACATTTTGTGGCAGTTGTACTCTGCCATTGTAAGGTCACTATGAGTCAAAATTGATTCGATGGCAACGGGTTTGGTTTTGGAAACCCTGGTGGCAGAGTGGTTAAGCGTTGGGCTGGTAACCAAAAGTTTGGCAGTTTGAATCCACCAGATGCTCCTTGGAAATCTATGGGGAAGTTCTTTTCTGCCTTATAGGGTCGCTATGAGTCAGAATCAACTCGACAGCAGCGGGTTTTAGTTTTTTTTGGTATAGCATCCATCCTCACTACTTACGGTTATTATGAGGGCCAAAATAAGATCATAAATGTAAATACGAAGTGCTGCAGAAAGTTATTTTATGGTAAAGTATGACAAAATTAAGGGGAAAAATCTGAATTAAAACATTTAAAAGGTAGTATTGTAAGTGCTTGGCTACTGACTGAAAGGTTGGCCATTGAAGTCCACCCAGAGGTGCCTCAGAAAAAAGGCCTACCAATCTGCTTCCAAAAGACCACGGTCATCAAAAACCCCGTGGAGCACAATTCTCAGTTGCCATGAGTCAAAACCAACTAGACAAATTTTTTTTTAGCTAAGCCGAAAGTGTTTGCTCTCGGTGGGCCCAGTTTGTTAAACTTAAATTTGTATCTGGCAATATTAATTTTCTTTCAAGCAGTTTGCGAAAGTATTGCAAGTTTGTTCTTAATATTTCCTTTGCAGGGTTATTAATTTCCTCAGCAACATTATAAATTTAAATTTTTTATTGATGTAGCACTTGTGATAGAATTTGGCCTATAAATTTAATGTGTGCTTTCAAGGAGTTATGACCTAATGAGAAATCGCGATAGAAAAATATATAAACATTAAGATATATACAACAATGTGAATTTTGCATACATTATCCAGATAATCACAGGAACACTTTGTGAGAAAATGAGTCTGTTTTCATCCTGTAGAATTTAAAAAAGAACGATGGGTATAATTAGGGAAAACTTTTGAAGAAAATCCTGTTTAAAGTTTGAATTAAAGGTAACTAAATTATCTGGATAGTAAATAAAGGTGAATGTGCAAGGTTGTATTTTTTTTTTAATATAAAGAATTTGTAAACAGCTTAAGTATATATCGTTATGAGATTGGTTGCGTTCTGGAATGATAGGCAGCTATTGCTGTCGAAACATAACTGGTATACATGGAAAATGTCCCAAATAAAGGTTTGCTGGAGGAGGGGGCAAAAAGTTTACAGAACAGTGTGTTCCCAGTTTTATAAATTTATACATATTAGTATATTTATATATTTATAGTAGAAAATATATGGGATATTATGCACTAAAGTTGAGCATTGGTTTTCTACTAAAGTTGAGCATTGGTTTTCTTCTAGCCTTGTCTAATTAATCTCTAGTTATGTGTGTGATTTGCTTTTAAAAGCTGAATCTCACAGTAAAAATAAAGACTAGGAAAGGAATCGAGGACAGGAGGAAAGCGGTGATTTTAAATACATGGGGCAGCAAGAGCAAAGGCCTGGCGTGATCCAAGAGTACAAACTTGGTAGAAATAGCGTGAGAGCTGGGAAGATCTGAGCCTGTCCTCTAAGATACGTTGTGGCCTTCTTTGTGAAAAGTTGGAAGACTGGTGCTCAGGTTTTTTTTAATGAGACTTTGAAGTGAGACTGAGGGCATAGCCTGGACTTTTTGCATATCACAATTTGTTTTTAAAACATGCTGTGTGCTGTTTCTGGCCCCCCTCACCCAGCTAGTCCTTACTCTCATCATCATTTGCCACCTCAAGTACAGTGTTGCCCAAGCAGCTAAATGCCGCGTTTTGAGTTGGAGTGATGCCAAGGAATTAAGACAAACGACTAGGTGTGAACGGTTCAGACCACTAGAAGGTGGGCCTCCAGGCCTAGATCCACAGCACTGGTTGGTCAAGTGTCCCTTGGGATTTTTTGATGCTTTTCCAAAATCTGATATGTCTGTTTTAATGACATTTTGTCTATGACGTAGTAAGAAATTGGACTTTCTAGATGTTTAAAGTAGATTTCGTCCTGCTGGGTGATATTTTTGTAGTACACGTGATAATAATTTAATATCAATACAACAGTTCACTTTAAGAGAGACCTGTTTTAGGTTGACAGTTCTCTAGAGCTTCATTTTTATCTTCTTACTCTCACATGTTTCAGGTAGAGTGTTTCAGGACATTGGTATGGTAGTTTTAAAGGGCAGGATATGCCAATATATATATACTCTTGAAAAATTCTGTGAGTAATCACAAAGGAGGTTTTGCTAAAAAGTTTTATTGGCTGTAAGAGATTGTGACATATCATTTTTTTTTTTTAAACACATTTTACACATTTGATTATTGTGATGTTTAATGGGTTCAAATGATGTCGTACAGCCTTTGATAGCAGTACTGGTTTAGTTTTTCATTGGTGAAATGGAATTTTTTTTTTTGTCTCCTCTACCAGGTTTCAGCATTAAAAACAATGGCCAGTCAGGGAGGTCCCAAGTATTCTCTGTCACAGCAGCCTTGGGCACAACCAGGTATTCAGGTTTTACTGTTTTGGCTTTCATTTTTAGGATGTTGGTTAATTTGCATTTACATAGTCCTTGCTCTGAATACTTGGAGTTGGTTTCCCATTCACTTTGGGGTACTAAGGTCTGGATTAATGCATGATTCAGTTTGGAGCTGACATGTCTTAACTGGCCAACACTACTTGTATTTCAGCAAGCATTCTAAGGAAGGAATTAAAAAAAAATTACCTAGTTAAAAATAAAACGTGGCACAACTAGAACGGAATGAATGAGAATAATGATGATACATTGTGAAAAATGTACCCAATATCCCTGAATAATTTGTATAGAAATTATTAAATGGGAACCTAGTTTGCTGTGTAAACTTTCACCTTAAACGCAATATAATATCATTTAAAAAATAAAACTTTGAAAGAAAATACAGCTTAGACAGAAACAGTTGGAGTCTGTTGGTTTCTATGCACCCACTTTTCATTGTGTTTGAGCTTTGATAAAAATACTGTATTTGATAGGGTGAAATTATGGAGTGCTGTTATTTTCAAGTGTTAGTGGAATAAAGGTTGGGCCATTATTTTGTTCCACATTTTATGCAAGTTGCTGCCTCTGTTTATTAGCGTTTTAGAGTGTTTGAAAAAAAATTCTAAGAATTAAGGTGTCAGTTGGGAATTGGCAGGCATTATTATTGTCTGAGTGCTGATTGGCAGATAGCTTGATAGAGATCAAAGATTGATTCTGGCTTAAAAAAGACAAAAAAAAACCAACCAAACAAGTTGCCTTCGAGTCGATTCCAACTCGTAGAAGTTATCTACAGGCACCTAATCTGGAATCTGCAGGCACCTAATCTGGAATCTGCTTTTTAATGCTATTGGTTGTCCATGTCTGTGTTACTGTGTACTATGTCTGTCAGTGTTCATTTTCCTTGGGAAAAAGCATTGATGCCATTCCAAGGCTCTGCAAAATTTTGTCGTTATTAATACTTTAGATTAATTTGAAGATAAACTAAGAATTTGAAAGAGTAACCATGTATCTGTTAGGAAGATTTGTAAATGTAACAGAATTACCAATTGTATTTAAAAGGAAGATAAGATTTCATTTCAAAGATTCGTCTTCTGAACTTTGATGATGTTGGTACAAGTTTGTATTGATTTGTTTTATCGCAGGTAAATTTTGTGATGTGCACTAGACCTTCTGTTTACTGTGATGGAGATAGTGAATGTTATACTGTCTTTATTATTTTAAACATTCATATTGGCGTATGAGCTGAGGAGCCGGAGTGGCACAAGCAGTTTGCAGTCGGCTGCTAACCAAAAGGTTGGCAGTTCACACCCACACAGCAGTTCCATGGAATAAAGTCCTGGTGGCTTGCTTCCATAGAGGTTACAGCCAAGAAAACCCTATGGTGCTGTTCTACTTTGTAACACATGG
The DNA here is from genome assembly GCF_030014295.1 of Loxodonta africana. NCBI lineage: Eukaryota > Metazoa > Chordata > Mammalia > Proboscidea > Elephantidae > Loxodonta > Loxodonta africana. Next base: position 65,103,739 of record NC_087358.1, read on the forward strand.
GGTCACCTTGAGTCAGAATCAACTCAACGGTAATGGATTTGGTTTGGTTTTTATGAGATTAAAATTTCAACTACATCTTCCTAAAAGACAGTGAGTGCACTTGATGCGGTGCATCCTGTCAGAAGACGGAAAACTAGATGCTTGTTCTGAGAATACTGGAGATTCTAGTCAGGGTCTGCCATAGTGCTAACGGCCAATTCGACTGTTCTCACAGTCAAGAGGCAGATTTTTCAGCCATAACTCAGCATGGTTCTTGAAGGGTGATGACATTTGGATTAATATGATCGTTTTGGCTCAAAGTTTCAGTCACTTGTAAGGCTTACGTAGAAATTGGAGCTGATTTTTATTTTGTACGTTTATGTAAATGAAACTCTTGGATGCGATAAATCTTTCTTAAAATAGGCAGAAGCCAGCAAATAGGCAGAGACATATTTAGTATAGCTAAGCCCAGGGGCTGGATGCGTAATGAGTGTATTGCTCTTTCCCCTTTTCTGTCAAAATAGGGACTACCGTTTTCTCAAGTGGAGTCCTGATAGAGCTCTCAGTATTAGGTGCATGGTGTCCTTAAGCGTTATGAGAATTGTCATGAGGAAAGCAGGAGGAGATAGAAGCAAACTGACGAAAGGACTTGACCTGCAGAACGAAATAGGGCCATGTGTTTAGTCATCAAACCATTCCATTTCCTTCTGGGAGATCTTGGTGAATGTAGCAGGGGCAGCTTAGTTTACCTAGTGTTGTGTCGTCTGGCCCATTTAACCACAGTGGAGGTGGAGCTGGTTTTTCTAGATCTGCGATACATGAAATCCATACTTAACGTCAAAGAGAGTTTTATTGGCCTCTCGGGTTGGAAGCATCGAGGACAGTCTAGGGACTGTCTTTGGCCTTTCTGTTCTAGAAACCCAGTGCTCCTGGTGCATGCAGACTTCATGAGTTTCTCAGGGATCATCTCATCATTAACTCAAAGGAGAGTGAGTTACAAGTTAGGATGCCAATTAGTAATGACTCAGGAGAATCTACCTTCGCAGGAGTCCGAGGACTTGTTCACTAGCTTGCACACTCCCTTTCCGGTTTCCAGGGGGCCTAAAAACTGAGTAACCCTGGAAGTGTGTTTAGTGATGCTATAGTGACTAGAGCCCATGGAATTGAAGTGTCTCGGAGGAGCTTTCATTTGTTTTATGGAAGATAAGCAATTCTTAGATCGCTGTACAAGCAATTCCTGGATTCTCTTGATAGCATTGGCACTTTCTTACCCTGCTCTACCACAGCACTCTTCATTCAAAACAAAACAAAACATTTGCCTGGTGTAAGATAGGAACTGTGGAAAGGTGTAAAATGAAACATAAATTCTACTTTCCACCTCCAAGTTAGCTCTTTTCTCAAAGGTAATAATAACAGCTTCTTTCCCAAAATTGTTTGTGCATATACTAGCATAAAATCAAACCAGACCCACTGCCATTGAGTCAATTCTGACTCACAGCGGACCCTGTAGGACAGAGTAGCTCTGCCCCATAGGATTTCCAAGGCTGTAATCTTTACAGAAGGAGACTGCCACAGCTTTCTCCCATGGAGCGGCTGTTGGGTTTGAACTGCAGACCTTTCAGTTAGCAGCTAAGTGCTTAACCACTGTGCCACCAGGGCTCCTTATGTTCTAGCATATATGGACTTAAAAAAAAATGGTACACAGAAGAGATTGTACTATATACCTTGCTTTTTTCACCTATGTATCATACACCTCTTTATGTATTAGCATGTCTAGCTCTACCATTGTATTTAACAGAGGCATAGAATTGGATCACTATATCATATCTTTAATAATTCTCTGGTTAGTGGATATTTAAATTATTCTCAGTTTTTGTTTTTCTATATACTCTGCACATATATCTTGGTATTTTGTGAGTAGGGTATATTTCTAGTGGTGGAAATGTTAAGTGTGAGAAGAATTGTGTATTTAAAATATTGCTGGATATTGCCTAATATTCCACCCAAAAGGGTGAACCAGTTACGCTTCCATCAGCAGCAGGTGAGGGCGCCCGTTTCCCCACACTCTTGCCAAGCATGGTGTAAAATTGGCGTGGTGGAGGCACCTGACCTCCTCTAACTTCAGAAGAGGGAAAGAGAATCAAGATCAATAGCCTAAGGCTGATGCTTACTAGGCGGAAGTCAGACAAGCCTTCTTTGTCCCACCTTTTAGCAATTCTGACATCAGCCGTCCCTCCCACGGGACCCTCTGCTTCTCTGCTGGGTTCCATAATTCACTGCAGTAGCCACACAGGACTCACAAACACTCACGATTATGGGGTTTATTAGGGAAGTAACAGGTTATAATTAAGGATTAGGAACAACTCAGGATACAGTTCTTCTGTCAGTACGGCCCCTTCTCAGCCATGTCTCTCTGGCCTTCGGCCCCTTGGCCCGGCCTCTTCCCTGCTCAGGCAAGTATTATAAAGTTCTTTAGCTCCGCCAGTAAGTACCCAGAGGCACCCCACTCCACCAGCAAGCCTCCTGGCTGAAGGGACTCAGCCCTCTTGCTCTGTGGACCGGGAAGCCCACCACACTTGTTCCGGTCGCCTGACTCTGCTGCCCTGCTGCTGCTGTTTCTCTGCCACTGCTTGCTGTTTCCGGTGTTAAAGCTCTCTCTCTCTGTGTCTCCTGCTTCTAGGGAGGTTCTCAGTGTAGGGGTCCTGGGTCCAAAGGACACACTGCACTCACATTTCTTCTTTCTTGGTGGTAGTGAGGTCCCCCCTCTCTGCTGGCTTCCCTTTCCTTTCATCTCTTGTAAGATAAAAGGTGTGACTCAAGTAAGGATGTGACCCCAGCAAGGCAGTGACTTGGGTAAGAGTGGTGATTAGGGTAAGGGTGGTGACTTGAGTCACACCCTCTAGTAAGGCAGTGACTCAGGATACATCCCACCCTAATCCTGCCTCATTAATATAATGGACAACTCACTCCCAAATGGGACCATAACCACAGGCATAGAGGCTAGGAGGAGCCCTGATGGCATAGTGGTTAAGAGCTACAGCTGGTAACCAAAAGGTCAGCAGTTCAAATCTACCAGCTGCTCCTTGGAAACTCTATGGGGTAGTTCTACCCTGTCCTGTAGGGCTGCTGTGAGTCAGAATTGACTCGATGGCAATGGATCTAGAGGCTAGGATTTATAATACATCACAAAATAGAGGATAATTACATCAGATCACAAAAGGATTTATAATACATCACAAAATAGAGGATAATTATATCAGATCACAAAATGGAGGGCAGTCACACAATACTGGGAGTCATGGCTTAGCCAAGTTACTTACCCGTCATAGGTTCTGTACACCTTATTTGTATTAGCAGTAAGCTGTCCAATCCCCTTGGGCCACAAGCACCTTATTTGCATGTCCCACCCAGTCATTGTGTGAGAGTCACAAAGACCATGGCTAGTAGGGCCATATTAAGTAATTCACTGCACCACATGTGGATATCTTAAATCTTGGTAGTTTTTACCAATCTCAAAGTGTCTCATTGTTAATTTGCATCTCTTTATGAATGAGGTTGAGCATCTTTGAATATATTAATCAGCCTTTCGTTTTAAATACTTCATACTGATTTATTTTCTAACTAGCTTCTTCAGACACTACGTATTACATAGTTTACTTGTTAAAAATTTCTGGAATTCTATTCTTGTTGTGGTAAGACAGTATAAGAAAGTAACGGATATTTAGATTCCCCCCAGCTGTGTGTGAGTATTTTCTGAATGATCTCAGCAAGCATCTTAGCATCTCTTTGTGTGTGGAGGTTGGTTCTGCAATGAATAAGCTCATTTATTATGAAGTAATTCTTACTAGTATTTCTCTGAAAATCACTTAAAAAAAAATACCAACACATTATTTCTGATCTTCAAATTCCAAAGACCCCATGTAACAGCCCCTAGGAATGTGTTGAGACATGCTGAGGGAGTTGTTCAGCAGCTGTAGCCCTTAGGGTTAGAATTTTATACATAGTGGACATGCAATGACTGCTTATAGGGCTTGTGATTACACTTGGTAAATAAACGAGAAAAATGAACGAAATTCTTCAGGGAAGTAAAGACTGCTTCTTTTGCTATTTTCCTCTCCCCTCTGAATTAAAATAGAAATGGTTCTCCCCTTCTTCTGTGTGATACTAACAAGTTTAATTTCTTTCCAGCAAAGGTCAGTGACCTTGTGTCAGGTGCCTATAAGATAATAAAAGCAAAGCTGCCTTTGACATTGAGGAGTATGTCACTGTACCTGTCCAATAAAGACACTGAATTCATCTTGTTTAAGCCTGTTAGGGTGAGTATCATGATAATTTATTTGAATGTTGACCAGTCTGTTCAGATATTCTTGTCACATATCCATACCATTTTCTTCTTCCTATAGACGTTTAAAAATGTTGGTATACTATTCAAGTGAAATTGATTAATAATCATTGTGATTGTTGAAAGGTTACAACACCTGCATCGGCGTGATTTTATATGTATAAAATTAGAGGAAATGATTGAGGGAGAAGGAGAAACTTGGGAAAGCCAGAGCGTGAAGGCATTGCCTTGTTTTTCCGGGTTTTGCAAATTTTCTGCCTTTGACAGGGTGCAGTCTTACCACTTTTCTCTTGCTTGTTTTAGTGAAAAATATTTGAGTTTTTTCTCTAACAGATTCCTGCCGTCAAGTCGATTCTGACCCATAGCAACCCTATAGAACAGAGTAGAACTGCCCCATAGGGTTTCCAGGGAGCGGCTGGTGGATTGTTTGAACTGCTGACATTTTGGCTAGCAGTCGAGCTCTTAACCACTGCACCACCAGGGCTCCATCTATATATGTGTGTGTATATATTTTTAGCCACCTTCCCTTTGTCAGTTGACTCAATGGCAATGAGTCACTTTGTCTTAAGTTTTCAATATGTTGCCTTTCAAAGCAGAAATTACCAAATAAACAAAAAATCTGACCCTCACGTTGGATTTGGCCCAACACTAGAGCGAGCAGCATTTCAGGAGTTGTGCTCCACATTACTGGTGAGTCATGGAAATAAATGGCATGCAGTGGCCACCAAGGGATTAAATGTCACAGCAGATTTAGGACTCATAACTTCCAATTCTGTGTTGAGCTCACATTTTTAGTCAGGGATTTGGTTGATTTTTAAACTACATGTTATGTGTCTAGGAACTTAATTATCTTTTTGTGTAAGAAATTGCTGATAAAGGCTCTTACTATTCTCTGGAGGGATAGGACTTACTAGAGTTTAGTTTTTTTAAGATCTTAGTCAAGTTTTGCTGGCATCTGAAATATTGAGTGCAGATCAGGTGTCTTTAGTAATCCCATGAGAGATACATTTTCTGTAATTGTTTTGGCAAATTTCATTACGATTTCACGTTCTTAGTGCTTCTTGTTTAAGACAACTGTTTATGCTTTCAGCTATTCATTAATATGATTTCTTATTCTTCCTAAGAACAATATTCAGCAAGTCTTCCAGAAGATCCATACTTTGTTAAAAGAAGAGTTTAGCCCTGAAGATACCCAGATCATAGCTTGTCCTTCCATGGAACAGGTAATCCATAGACAGAAAACCCTGGTTACTTTTTTCCCTACCTTGGTTGTTTTACTTGAGTAGGTAATACTTTGAGTAACCATGTTTTTATTTTTAATTTTAAAATTGTGCATTATTTTATTCTGATGGGCAAGAATTCAAACTTTGAGTTTCTGTAAAAATGGTGCAGTGGTGTCAGAGTTCCTCTCGTTTCACGAGGTGGGAGAATCATCAGCGTCAGCCGAAGGCTGATTCCTTTGAGGTGAAGGTCAAACGTATCTCCACCCTCCAACCTTTTTACCATTTCTGACACTAGCTGTCCCGCCCACAGCACTCTCTACTTCTCAGCTGGGTTCAGTAATTTGCTGCAGTGGCCACACAGAACTCACAGACCACACTTATAGTTATGGGATTTATTAGGGAAATAATGGGTTACAATTCAGGATCAGGAATGACTCAGGATACAGTTCTTTAGCCAGGACAGATTCTTAGCACCTTGGCCCCACGGCCTGGCCTCTGCATTGCTTAGCAAGTATTACAAAGCTCTTTAGCTCTACTTGTAAGTGACCACAGGCACCCCACTCCATCAGTAAGCTTTGGCTCAAAGGCATGTAGCTCTCCCGCCCCGTGGGTTGGCACACCTACTGTAACCACCTTGCGCTGTGCACTGGGAAGGCCACCATGCCATCTTGTGCTCGTCTCCGCATTCTCCTGCCACTATTTCTCTGCCACCGCTTCTTGTTGTCTCATGCTTTCTCCAGTGTTATAGCTCTCTCTCTCTCTGTCTCCTGGGTCTAGGAGATTCTAAGTGCAGGAATCCCAGCTCCTCTTTCTTGGTGGTAGTGAGGGCCCCGCTTCCTGCCTCTGGGATGGTGAAACTGACCAGTTTCTTTGTTGGGGTTATGTACACCTTATTTGCATGGTCCCACCTCCACAAGGGTGCCATGCACCTTATTTGCATTATTAGCAGTGCTGTCCAATCCCTTTGCTGGGTCATAAGCACCTTATTTGCATAGTTCCACCCAGTCATTTTGCAGGAGTCACAAGACTGTGGTGAGAAGGGCCATATAAAAGCGATTCATCATAGCACAGTTGCTCTCTCTAACTTTTGGGGGATTGCTTTATAATTTTCATTTTTTTAATCCCTTCTATAGCTGAAACGACTCGAGGGCACTGGGTTTTTTTGGGCTGGGTTATAGCTGATATTGAAAATTGCTGTGTTTCAGATAAATGAACTGTTTGTGTAAAATTCAGTGGTATTTAGGTAGCTGAGTCTTTTTGGATTTTTTTTCTTTAAAAAATTTTTTTTTAATTTTTATTGTGCTTTAAGTGAAAGTTTACAAATCAAGTCAGTCTGTCACACATAAGCCTATATAAACCTTACTACATACTCCCATTTACTCTCCCCCTAATGAGTCAGCCCACTCCCTCCCTCCAGTCTCTCCTTTTGTGACCGTTTTGCCAGTTTCTAACCCTCTCTACCCTCCCATCTCCCCTCCAGACAGGAGATGCCAACACAGTCTCAAGTGTCCACCTGGTACAAGTAGCTCACTCTTCATCAGCATCTCTCTCCAGCCCATTGTCCAGTCCCTTCCATGTCTGATGAGTTGTCTTCGGGAATGGTTCCTGTCCTGGGCCAACAGAAGGTTTAGGGACCATGACCGCCGGGATTCTTCTAGTCTCAGTCAGACCATTAAGTCTGGTCTTCTTATGAGAATTTGGGGTCTGCATCCCACTGTTCACTTGCTCCCTCAGGGGTTCTCTGTTGTGCTCCCTGTCAGGGCAGTCATCGGTTGTGGCCGGGGACCATCTAGTTCTTCTGGTCTCGGGATGATGTAAGTCTCTAGCTCATGTGGCCCTTTCTATCTCTTGGGCTCATAGTTATCATGTGACCTTGGTGTTCTTCATTCTCCTTTGACCCAGGTGGGTTGAGACCAATTGATGCATCTTAGACGGCCGCTTGTTAGCATTTAAGACCCCAGACGCCACACTTCAAAGTGGGATGCAGAATGTTTTCATAATAGAATTTATTTTGCCAATTGACTTAGAAGTCCCCTTAAGCCATAGTCCCCAAACCCCCGCCCTTGCTCCGCTGACCTTCAAACCATTCAGTTTATCCCGGAAATTTCTTTGCTTTTGGTCCAGTCTATTTCTAGGTTTTTAAGGAAGCGCCAAATTGATTTCCAAAGTGGTTGTACCATTTTACATTCCCACCAGCAGTGTATAAGTGTTCCAGTCTCTCACAACCTCTCCAAAATTTATTATTTTGTGTTTTTTGGATTAATGCCAGCCTTGTTGGAGTGAGATGGAATCTCATTGTAGTTTTGATCTGCATTTCTCTAATGGCTAATGATCGTGAGCATTAGCTACCTCGGTGTGTGCTTTAGTGAAGTGCCTGTTCATATCCTTTGCCCATTTCTTAAGTGGGTCATTTGTCTTTTTGTTGTTGAGTTTTTGCAGTATCATGTAGATTTTAGATATCAGACGCTAATCAGAAATGTCATAGCTAAAAACTTTTTCCCGGTCTGTAGGTAATCTTTTTAGTCTTTTGGTGAAGTCTTTGGATGAGCTTAGGTGTTTAATTTTTAGGAGCTCCCAGGCATCTACTTTCTCTTCTGATGTTTATGCGTTGTTAGTAATGTTTTGTACACTGTTTATGCCATGTGTATTAGGGCTCCTAGCATCCCTATCTTTTCTTCCATGATCTTTATTGTTTCAGATTGTATATTTAGGTCTTTGATCCATTTTGAGTTAGTTTTTGTGCATGGCGTGAGGTATGGGTGTTGTTTCTGTTTTTTGCAGATGGATATCCAGTTATGCCAGCACCATTTGTTAAACAGACTGTCTCTTCCCCATTTAACTGACTTTGGGCTTTTGTCAAGTATCAGCTGCTCATATGTGGATGGATTTATGCCTGGATTCTCAATTCTGTTCTGTTGGTCTTTGTTGTTGTACCAGTTACCAGGCTGTTTTGACTACTGTAGTAGTATAATAGGTTCTAAAATCAGGTAGTGTGAGGCCCCTCGCTTTGTTCTTCTTTTTCAGTAATGCTTTACTTATCCGGGGCCTCTTTCCCTTCCATATGAAGTTCGTGCTTTGTTTCTCCATCTCATTAAAAAATGTCATTGGGATTTGGATCGGAATTGCATTGTATCTATATTTGGCTTTTGGTAGAATAGACGTTTTTACAATGTTAAGTCTTTCTGTGCATGAACAAGGTGTGTTTTTCCACTTACGTAGGTCTCTCTTGGTTTCTTGCAGAAGTGTTTTGTAGTTTTCTTTGTATAAGTCTTTTACATCTCTGATAAGATTTATTCCTAAGTGTTTTATCTTCTTGGGGTTTACTGTAAATAGTATTGATTTCGTGATTTCCTCTTTGGTGTTCTTTTTGTTGGTGTAGAGGAATCCAACTGATTTTTGTATTTTTTTAAATCAATTTTTATTGTGCTTTAAGTGAAAGTTTATAGATCAGGTCAGTTTCTCATACAAATATTTACACACACCTTGCCGTATACTCCTAATTGCTCTCCCTCCAGTGAGACAGCACAGTTCATCCCTCCACTCTGTCTCCTCGTGTCCATTCTGGCAGCTTCTGGCCCCCTCTGGCCTCTCATCCCCACTGCAGACAGGAGATGCCAACATAGCCTCATGTGTCGACTTGATCCAAGAAGCTCATTCTTCACCAGTATCGTTTTCCATCCCCTATTCCAGTCCAATCCCTGTCTGAAGGGTTAACTTTGGGAATGGTTCCTGTCTTGGGCTAACAGAGGGTCTAGGGACCATGGCCTCCGGCGTCCCTCCAGTCCCAGTTAGACCATTAAGTCTGGTCTTTTTGCGAGAATTTGAGGTCTGCATCCCACTGCTCTCCTGCTTTGCTCCCTCAGGGTTTCTCTGTTGAGTACCCTGTCAGGGCAGTCATCAGTTGTGGCCGGGCACCATCGAGCTCTTCTGGTCTCAGGCTTATGTGGTTTCTGGTTTATGTGGTCCTTTCTGTCTCTTAGGCTCATAATTACCTTGTGTCTTTGGCGTTCTTCATTTTTCCTTGCTCCAGATGGGTTGAGACCAATTGAAGCATCTTAGGTGGCTGCTTGCTAGCATTTAAGACCCCAGATGCCCCTCTCCAAAGTAGTATGCAGAATGTTTTCTTAATAGATTTTATTATGCCAGTTGACTTAGATGTCCTCTGAAACCATGGTCCTCAAACCACTGCCCCTGCTATGCTGGCCTTTGAAGGATTCAGTTTTTTCAGGAAACTTCTTTGCTTTTGGTTTAGTCCATTTGTGTTGACCTCTTTTGTATTGCGTATTGTCTTTCCCTTCACCTAAGATAAAACTTATTTACTATCTAATTAGTGAATACCTCTCTCCCTCCCTGCAGCCCTCCTCCCTCTCGTAACCATCAAAGAATATTTTCTTCTCTGTTTAAACTGTTTTTCCAGTTCTTATAATAGTGGTCTTATATAATATTTGTACTTTTGGAATTGACTAATTTCACTCAGCATAATGTCTTTCAGATTTTTCCATGTTAGGAAGTGTTTCATGGATTCAACATTGTTCTTTATCGATGTGTAGTATTCCATAATTTGTTCATTCATCTGTTGATGGGCAGTTTGGTTGCTTCCAACTTTTTGCTACTGTAAACAGTGCTGCAGTAAACATGGGTGTGCATATATCTGTTTGTGTAAAGGCTCTTATTTCTCTAGGATACATTCCATGTAGTGGGATTGCTGGATCGCATGGTAGTTCTATTTCTAGCTTTTTAAGGAAGCACCAAATCGATTTCCAAAGTGTTTGTATCATTTTACCCTCCCACCAGCAGCGTGTAAGTGTTCCAGTCTCTCCACAACCTCTCCAACATTTATTATTATGTGTTTTTTGGATTAATGCAAGCCTTGTTGGAGTGAGACAGAATCTCATTGTAGTTTTGATTTGCATTTCTGTAATGGCTAATGATCGTGAACATTTCCTCATGTATCTGTTAGTGGCCTGAATGTGTTCTTCAGCGAAGTGCTTGTTCATATCCTTTGCCCATTTTTTAACTGGGTTATTTGTCTTTTTGTGGGTGAGTTTTAGCAGAATCATACAGATTTTAGAGATTAGGTGCTGATCGGAAATATCATAGCTAAAAACTTTTTCCCAGTCTGTAGGTAGCCTTTTTAGTCTTTTGGCGAAGTCTGTGGATGAGCATAGGTGTTTGGTTTTTAGGAGCTCCCAGTTATCTGGTTTCTCTTTGGCATTTTTAGGAATGTTCTGTATTCTGTTCATGCCATGTATTAGGGCTCCTAACATTGTCCCTATTTTTTCTTCCATGATCTTTATTGTTTGAGACTTTATGTTTAGGTCTTTGATCCATTTTGTGTTAGTTTTTGTGCATGGTGTGAGGTGTGGGTCCTGTGTCATTTTTTTACAGATGGATATCCAGTTATGCCAGCACCATTTGCTAAAAAGACTGTCTTTTCCCCAATCAACTGATTTTGGGCCTTTGTCAAGTATCAAAAAAAAAAAAAATTTTTTTTTTTTCCCCGTATGTGGTTAGACTCATGTGTGGATTCTCAATTTTGTTCCATTGGTGTACGTGTCTGTTGTTGTACCAGTACTAGGCTGTTTTGAGTACTGTGGCCATATAATGGGTTCTAAATCAGGTAGAGTGAGGCCTCCCACTTTGTTCTTCTTTTTTAGTAATGCTTTACTTATCCGGGGCGTCTTTCCCTTCCATATGAAGTTGTTGCTTTGTTTCTCCATCTCGTTAAAAAATGCATTAGAATTTGGATCGGAATTGCATTGTAGCTATATTTGGCTTTTGGCAGAATAGGCATTTTTACAATGTTAAGTGTTCCTATGCATGAGCAAGGTATGTTTTTCCACTTATGTAGGTCTCTTTTGGCTTCTTGCAGTAGTGCCTTGTAGTTTTCTTTGTATCGGTCTTTTACATGTCTGATAAGATTTGTTCCTAAGTATTTTATCTTCTTGGGGTCTACTGTAAATGGTATTGATTTCGTGATTTCCTCTTTGGTGTTCTTTTTGTTGGTGTAGAGGAATCCAACTGATTTTTTTATGTTTATCTTGTATCCTGATACTCTGCTGAACTCTTCAATTAGTTTCAGTAGTTTTTTTCCAGATTCTTTAGGGTTTTCTGTGTATAAGATCATGCCATCTGTAAATAGATATACTTTTACTTCTTCCTTACCAATTTTAATGCCCTTTATTTCTTTATCTAGCCTAATTGCTCTGGCTATCCAGCACTATGTTGAATAAGAATGGTGATAAGGGGCATCCGTGTCCGGTTCCCATTCTCAAGGGGAGCGCTTTCAGAGTCTCTCCATTTAGGATGATGTTGGCTGTTGGCTTTGTATAAATGCCCTTAATTATGTTGAATTTTCCTTCTGTTCTTATTTTGGTGAGAGTTTTTATCATGAATGGATGTTGGAGTTTGTCAAATGCCTTTTCTGCATCAATCGATAAGATCATTTGCTTCTTGTCTTTTGTTTTATTTATGTGATGGATTACATTGATTGTTTTTCTAATGTTGCACCATCCCTGCATACCTGGAATGAATCCCACTAGGTCATGGTGAATTAGTTTTTTGGTATGTTGTTGAATTCTGTTGGCTAGAATTTTGTTGAGGATTTTTTTATCTAAGTTCATGAGGGATATAGGTGTGTAATGTTCTCTTTTTATGGTGTCTTTACCTGGTTTTCGTATCATGGATGTGCTTTCTTCATAGAATGAGGTAGGGAGCATTCCATCGTTTTCTACGCTCTGAAATACCTTTAGTAGTACTGGTGTCAACTCTTCTCTGAACATTTGGTAGAACTCTTCAGTGAAGCCGTCCGGGCCAGAACTTTGTTTTGTTGGGAGTTTTTAAATTGCCTTTTCAATCTCTTCTTTTGTTATGGGCTCATTTAGTTTTCCTACCTCTGTGTTAGTTCAGGTATGTAGCGTGTTTCTAGAAATTTATCTGTTTCTTCTAGGTTTTCAAATTTGTTAGAGTACAGGTTTTCGTAGAAATCCGATACGATTCTTTTCATTTCAGTCGGGTCTGTTGTTACATCGCCCATCTCATTTTTTTACCTGTCGTATTTTTCTTTTGTCGGTTTGGCCAATGGCTTATTAATTTTTTCAGAGAATCAGCTTTTGGTGTTGTTAACTCTTTCAATTGTTTTTCTGTTCTGTATTTCATTTATTTCTGATCTAATTTTTATTATTTGATTTATTTTGGTGCCTGAGGGTTTCTTTTGTTGCTCTCTTTCTGTTTATTCAAGTTGTAAGTATGATTCTTTGATTTTGGCCCTTTCTGCTTTTTGTACGTGTGCATTTATTGATATAAATTGACATCTGAACACTGCTTTAGCTGTGTCCCAAAGGTTCTGATGGGAAGTATTTTCATTCTTATTGGATTCTGTGAACTTATTTATTCCATCCTTCATGTATGTCTTTTATAACCCAGTTGTTTTTGAGCAGGGTGTTGTTCAGTTTCAAAGTGTTTGATTTCTTTTCCCTGCCTTGTGTGTTGCTAATTTCTACTTTTATGGCCTTATATAAGGTTAGAGAAGATGCTTTGTAATATTTTGGTTTTTTGGATTCTGTTAAGGCTTGCTTTATGACCTAATATGTGGTCTATTGTAGAGAATGTTCAATGTGTGCTGGAAAAGAAACTATGTTTGGCTGCTGCTGGGTGGAGTGTTCTGTGTATGTCTGCGAGGTCAAGTTAGTTGATTGTGGCATTTACATCTTCCCTGTCTTTACTGAGCTTCTTTCTGAATGTTCTATCCTTCACTGAAAGTGGCGTGTTGAAGTCTCATACTATTATTGTGGAGCCGTCTGTCTCACTTTTCAATGCTGTTAGGGTTTGTTTTATGTATCTTGCAGCCCTGTCATTGGGTGCATAAATATTTAATATGGTAATATCTTTCTGTATATTGTCCCTTTAAACATTATATAGTGTCTTTCCTTATTGTTCGTGGTGGATTTAATTTTAAAGTCTATTTTGTCAGAAATTAATATTGCCACTCCTGCTCTTGTTTGATTGTTGTTTGCTGGATATATTTTTTTCCCATCCTTTGAGTTTTAGTTTGTGTCTCTAAGTCTAAGGTGTGTCTCTTGTAGGCAGCATATAGACGGATCGTGTTTTTTAATGCGTTCTACCACTCTGTCTCTTTATGGCTGCATTTAGTCCATTTACATTCAGCTTAATAATGGATAGGTATGAGTTTAGTGCTGTCATTTTGATGTCTCTTTTTGTGTGTTCTTGACAATTTCTTTTTTGCGTTTAATTTTTTGTGCTGAGTAGTTTATTGTCTTTTCCTCTTATGTGTCATTGTTGATTTTGTTCTTGCTGAGTCTTTTTTTTTTTCTTGTATTTTATTTTGATGAGTAGGATTGTTAGTCTCGTTTGTGGTTAACTTAATATTTACCTCTATTTTTCTGAGTTTAAACCTAAATTTATTTCTTTATATCGCCTTGACTTCCTCTCCATATGAAAGATGTATGTTTTACATTTCTTAGTCCATCTTTATTGTTTCAGTGTCTTTTATGACATCACTGTTTCCCTGTTTTGAGCGTTTTTTATCTTGATTTATTTTTGTGATTTCCCTACCTGGGTGACATCTGGTCACTCTGTCCTGTGTTTTAGTCTTGGGTTTATATCTGATATGATTGATTTTCTCACTGGGGAACTCCCTTTCGTATTTCTTGTAGTTTTGCTTTGGTTTTTACGAATTTGCTACTTTTGTTTATCTGGAAATGTCCTAATTTCGCCTTCATATTTGAGAGACAGTTTGGGTGGATATATTATTCTTGGCTAGCAACTTTTTTCCTCAGTGCTTTATATTAGTCATCCCATTGCCTTTTTGCTTGCATGGTTTCTGCTGAGTAGTCTGAATTTATTCTTATTGACTTCCTTTGTAGGTGACTTTCTGATTATCCCTAGCCACTCTCAAAATTCTCTCTTTATCTTTGGTTTTGGCAAGTTTGATTATAATATGTCTTGGTGACTTTTTAAAAAAATCTCCCTTTTGTGGAGTTCGATGAGCATCTTGGATAGGTATCTTCTCATCTTTCATGGTATTAGGGAAGTTTTCTGCCAACAAATGTTCAACAATTCTCTGTGTATTTTCTGTTATCCCTCTGTGTTCTGGTACTCCAGTCACTCGTAGGTTATTTTTCTTGATAGTGTCCTACATGATTCTTAGGGTTTCTTCATCTTTTTAAATTCTTTTATCTGATTTTTCCTCAAATATATTGATTCTAAGTGTGGCCTGCACTTCTTCAGTTCTCCTCCTCTGACTTTCTTTTGAGTTGTTTAATTCTGTAATTTTATTGTTAATCTTCTGAATTTCTGATTGCTGTCTCTTTATGGATTCTTGCAGCTTATTACATTTTTTGTTATATTCCTGAATAACCTTTTTAATTTCTTGAACTGCTTTATCTGTGTGTTCCTTGGCTTGTTTCGCATTTTGCCTGATCTCTTTCCTCATGTCTTGAAGAGTTCCGTATATTAATGTTTTGTATTCTGCATCTGGTAATTCCAGGAATACACCTTCATCTGGAAGATTCCTTGATTCTTTGTTTTGAGAGCTTGTTGAAGCGATTATGGCCTGCTTCTTTATGTGATTTGATATTGACTCTTGTCTCCGAGCCATCTATAAGTTATTTTATTAGTTTATTTTATGTTTGCTTAGTGCATCCTAGCTTCTACTTTGTTTTGTTTTGATATGCCCAAATGGGCTGCATGAGTGAGCAAGCTTGATTATTTTCACCTTCGGAGCTCTAATGTCCTGTCACCAGATGGCTAGAGATGCTACCAGGCATATGAGCCTAGGAGTCCATTCACTTTTCTTGTATGGATTCAGCTCAGGTGTCCAGGTAGTTGGTCATCAAGTGTGTGGTACAGGCTCTGTCCTACAGTCTTAGAAGGGCAGGGGTGATTGGTGTAGGTACCGGTATCTTGTTCCAGTAGGGGAACATGCTCTGAGCAAGGCAGGGGGCTGATAACTGTCCCCTGAGTATCGATGAGGAGAGCATGTCCCTCTTCCCTAGAGTGCACATGTGGGTGGGTTCTGCAGACGGACCATGGGCACCTAGTGCTTTTGGTTGTAAGGACTGGGAGGTCCAAGTTATCCTTGGACCCTGTCTCGGGTAGCTAGGTGACATGGGTGGAGCCACCAGTCCTTAGCCCCCTGTTGTGGGTAGGTGAGGACCCTGTTTAATAGGCAAAGCAGTATCCAATATCAAACATCCACATCTCCACTGCACAGCTGAAAGAGTTTCAGTCTGCCAACAAGGGCCTATTCTCCTGAAATGGGCCCACACAGGTCCCTGCATTGGTGAACAAAGTCCGTGGACTGTTTGTCCCTGGACAGGAGCCGCTTCTTTCCTGAGCTCCCCAGTTTAGTGGAGCTGGCAGATTATCTTTTCCCCCAGTTGTGAATTTATTCCTTCTCAAAGGCTGGGAGAATGGCTCAGGGTGTGCAGCAGGTCCAGGGAAATCGACAGCCACCGAAGCTGGCTTGGGGGCTGAGGGCACGGTAAAATAAACACAAGTAGTTAGCTTTTAGCGAGAGTGCCATTCTTCTCTGGTTCCGGAGGTGTGAGTAGGTTGTGCGGCTGGCTGTCTGTCCCTGAGGAAACTGCTCCTAGAACGCTACCGCCAGCCTCCACCATGGTTGCTGTAGAGGTTGCTGCCTGAGGCTTCCCGGTGATTCAGGTCCAGCATTTCCTCATCACATCTGAACAGTCTCTCCCTCCTTCTGCTGCTTAGTCAGTCTGCTAGCCTTGCCCTTGGTGTTCAGGGCTTCTAGCTTGTCATATGTATAATCATTTCACTTGTTTTTTCGGGTTTTTGTTGTAAGAGGGATCACTGGGACTACTTTACCATCTTGGCCCCACTTCTGGAAATCCTCAATATTTTTGTTTTAAATATGCATAATGAAAGGACCAAATTTCAGATGGAAGAGGTGAGTTAGGGATTATAAGAGATATCAGAACTGTTTATTTCTTCATCTTAAATTTAAAAAAAGACTGAATATAGAGCTCAGATTTTGTTTACTATCATTCATTTGTTCAATTCAGCCAGCAAATTTTTATTAATCACATACTATGTATTAAGGGAGCGCTGGTGGTACAGTGGTTAAGCATTGGGCTGTTAACCAGTTGTTGGCAGTTGGAATCCACCAGCTGCTCCTTGGAAACCCCATGGGGCAGTTCTGCTCTGCCTGATAGGGTCACTATGAGTTGGAATTGACTTGACAGCAACAGGTTTAGTTTTTTTTTCAGTTTTAGGAGGAAGGAGCCCTGATGGCATAGGGGGTAAAGCACTTGGGTGCTAACTGAGAGGTTATAGTTCAAACCTACTAGCTGCTTCACAGGAGAAAGAGATGGCAGTCTGCTTCCTTAAAGATTGCAGCCTTGTAAACCATGTCCTCTAGGGTTGCTGTGAGTTGAAATTGACTCAATGCAATGGGTTTGTTTTTTGGGCTTTGTATTAAGAAGAGTCCTGGGGTTGTGAAAATGGTTAAGTGTCTGCTGCTAACTGAAAGGTTGGGGCTTTGAGTCCACCCAGAGGCACCTTGAAGGAAAGTTCTGGCAGTGTACTTCCGAACAGTTAGCCACTGAAAACCCAATGGAGAACAGTTCTGTTCTGAAACACATGGGGTCTCCATGAGTTGGAGTTGGCTTGATGGCAACTCTTTCCTCCCCACCCTGCCCCTATATGTATATTAGGAGTAGCATGCTGTGGAGGATATTTTATTTGTGATCTTTAGTTCAGTATTTCAGCAGTTGAGTTATGGTAAGTGATATAAGTTCTCCACTGTAATACAAGGTGGAATGTAATAGGCATCCTAAGAGAGGACAAACAGAATGCTTTATGGATGAGGGAGACTGGGGAAGATTTTCAAAGGAATAGGTAGTGACTAAATTAGATCTTAAGAATGAATGTGATTTTTAGCAGTTCAAAAGGTGTTTCAGCTAGGGATAGGCTGAGTGAAGCTCAGAGATGGGAGAATGAGGGGCTTGTTCAGTTGGGCAAGAACATAAACCTGGGGTTGTAGGTTGGGTTTTCCAGAGCAAACATTGAGATAGATTTTCTAGGATATTTATTAAAGATCAATGCATGTGAAAGAAGGGGGAGGAAACAGGATTGGGCAGAGGAAGAAGCTGAACTGGGGTGTAGGCTGAAGAAAGCACCAGCCAATCTGTTAGCGAGCTCTGGTGTGCATATGGCCTGTTAGAGCAGCCTGTGCCATGCCGAGGGAGCCGGGTATTTGTCCCCTGCTTTGTCAGCCATGGACCTAGTTACCCTCTCGGAAGGCAGCTCTTTGCAGCTGAAGCAGACCTTACAGGAGCCGATGGCTGGAGCTGTCTGCTGACCACACTGCCTACAGCTGAGTGGCAAGTCCTCTCTTGAAGGGCCCTCTGGGTCATCTGTGTCTACCCCACCTGATTCGTGTGCTTGACTGCAGCGAGGCATCACCATCATCTTCTTATCCCTCGGTAACCTCTGATGTAGGTCTTGGTTTTTAAAAATCTTTTCTAATCCACGTAAGAAGTATGTTTTACATTGGAACTGATTATACACACGTGCATTGATTCATTCATTCACACTTTTTTTCAAGTACCTACTGTGCGCCACTGTTCTGGATGCCGTAAGGCTTTGACTTTTGCCCTGAGTGAGATGAAACATTGTTGGAGGGTTTGAGCGGAGAAGTGATTGATGATAATGGACTTCTGATAACATCACCCTGATTTCTGGGTTGCGGGTAGACCAGAGGAATAAGCGTGGAAGCACGGAAACCAGTTAGGAGGCTGTCGCAATGGTCCAGGAGAGGGGTTGCGGTTCTTAGACCAGGCTAGCAGTGGACTTCTGTGTGGTCTGATTTGGTGCAGAATTGACTGATAAATTGGTGTATGGTGTGAGAGAGGAATCAAAGATGGACTGCAGAGATTTGGGACTGAAAGTGAAGGAATGATGCCATTTCCAGAGGTGAGAAAACCTCAGGAGTGAGTTTGGGAGGTGGGGGCGTAACCGGGAGTTCAGTTTTGGCTGTATTAAGTTTGACATGTCTTTTAGATGTCCAAGTGGACATTTTGAGAAGATATTTGGATAGATGAGATAGGTGATCAGGGAGCTAGCTGGGCTGAAGCGGTACAGGGTAAGTTGTGAGCATTTGGTGGTATTTAAAGCCATGAGGCTGGGGGAGATTACCAAGGGAGTGAACATAGACAAAGGTCAGAAGACTGACGACTGAGACCTGGGGTACTCCAACTGTAAGGAGTCAGATGAGGAGAAACCTGCAAAAGACACTGAGAAGGTGAATATCAAGATGTGGTTGTATCATGGAAACCAGGAGAAGGATGTGCTTTAAAGAGGAGTGATCAACTCCTCAGATGCGGCTGATAGAACAAGTGTGGTGGGGTTGACCGGCTGGGAGGTCTGTGGTGACTCTGAGTAGAGAACTTTGGAGAGAGTGGTAGGTTGCTGAAAGCCTGTTTGGGGTAACTAGGGAATTGGAAGAGAAGAACTGGAGACAGTGAAGGTAAGCCTTCTGAGGAGTTTTACCGTAATGGGGTGGAGAACAATGGGTGGCATCTGAGGGGGGAGGATTAGGATCACTTATTTTTCCCAGATATAATTCATATACCATGAACTCACCCTTTTAAAATATACAATTCAGTGCTTTTTTAGTATATTCCCAAAGCTGTGCAACCATCACCACTATCTAATTCCAGAACATTTTCATTAATCCAAAAAGGAACTTCCTATCTATTAGCCAATTCCCACTCCCCTCTCCCAGCAGCCCCTGGCAACCATTTAATCAGCCTTTTGCCTCTATGGATTTGCCGATTCTGGACATTTCATATAAATGGATTAGATGATATATGATCCTTTGTGTCTGATTTCTTTCATTTACCATGTTTTCAAGGTTCATCCATGATGTAGCGTGTATCAGTACTTCATTGTTTTTTATGTGGATAAGTGAGTCAATTTTTTTTTTTAAAAAAAAGACTGCTGCAGTTCTAGGGTTGTACAGGCAAGATACTTTATTATAAAGTCATTTGAAATAATTATTTTCTGTGTGGTTATACCTCTAACTTGATATGAAGTTAGGTTTTTTATCAACATTTAGAGATTTTTTTCCCATTTTCATTTAATTTTGTTTTTGAATTATGTAAAGTATTTACATGGTTCCCAAATCAGAATTCTAGAAGAAAATAAATTTGAGAAAGTCTTGCTTCCATTTCCAGTTCCCTCCACCAGCCTTTTTTTCTCTCCCCTCCTGTAGGTAACTGTTTTTATTAGTTATTGGGCTATCCCCCCTCCCGTTTTTTTTTTAAAGATGGGAGAAAATACATGTTTGTATATTCATGAGGAAGATCCAAAGAAGGGGAAAATTGATGATGCTGAAAAGAGGTCCATGAGCAGAGAGAGGAGATGGAATTTCAGGAGCAGATGGAGGGGTGGAGCCTTCGCTAGGCACACGGGAGCTCAGTCCTGGGAAGAGGAGAGAAGGCCAAGTGCAGGAAGGCAGGTGGTGAATTGCTGGGACCTCATAGAGCTCCCAGCAGATGGCTTCAGCTCCTGAGTGAAGTTAAGAACCAGGGCGTCACTGAGAGTCAGGACGGGAGCAGCAGTAGAGATTGAAGGAAAAAGGCTCAGTTGAATTTAATGGTTATGAATTCAGGAGGGGCCATTCAGTTTAGCGTCTGATTTTTTCCCTCCAGTCACAGTTGCAGGACGCAGATGTGGTGCCAACGGAGAGCTGTGTTTCTTTGGGGGTGGTTTTGCCAGGATGGTACAAGGGAGAGCAGGTGTAAGGGAGTGTTCACAATGATTGGCTCAGGCTTCAGGCAGGTGGGGAGGAGCAGGCTGACGAGAGAGCTGAGGAGAGTGAGGGTAGGACCCTTGGATTGTAAGTCCTGGAGGAGGCAGAAGATTGTTGGAGTTCCATATGCAAAGGGTGAGCTGGAAAGCTAAGTGGTGGTGATTGGGTGAGGGCTTGGAAATGAGATTATGGGGGGTTGCAGGCTGCAGTTGTGGGTAATGTTAAGGTCTAGGCTATGCCCATGGGTGTGAGTGCCTGAGGTAGGGTGAAACATGGCATTATTGACAGAAAGGCTCCATAGAGAGGCCCAGGTGGGAAGGGTTATCTGTCTGGATGCTGAAATCATCAAGAATTGCTGCAGGAGGAGTGTTGGAAGAGTGAGTGAGGTCGTGTGCTCTGAGCTCTTCAAGAAGTGCAGGCTGGGGTGATGGCCACACGATTGGATTCAGGTTTTGTATTTTTGGCAGGAAAAACACAGAGGTGATTTTGAGTCCCTCTCACTGGCAATTGTGACGTATAA
The DNA here is from genome assembly GCF_030014295.1 of Loxodonta africana. Lineage (NCBI taxonomy): Eukaryota > Metazoa > Chordata > Mammalia > Proboscidea > Elephantidae > Loxodonta > Loxodonta africana. The sequence continues at coordinate 65,124,603 of NC_087358.1, forward strand.
AAGAAATTTTGAGGGAGTTATTTTGATTACCAAAACAGTTTGTCTTTATAGAAGGGTCACTGCCAGGTTCACTTGGCTGCCAGTCTCCAGGGCCTGGTGGCAGATGTGAAGTGCAGGCTGCCATTCCCTCCATCTCATGTCGAATTTTTGGAGGTCCCTGCAGCCGGGCTTTGGTACTACGGGCCCCCTTTGCAGAGTGGCCAGGCTGCTGCTGCCACTCGGTTAGAGTTAGTGTGTGAGGCGAAATCCATTTGTCATGTCTGTTCTTGTGCATTTTAAAACATCACGTGAGAACTTTATCTTACACGCTACTCTTTCCCAAACACACTGTGCATAGAAAAAGGTGGAATTTGTTATTCAGCTATATTTCGGTCACTGGTCAGGGTTTGTGTGCATTTTTTTCTGTCATCCTCCTTGGGTTGAAATGACCGAGGGTGCAGAGATGGTGACTGGGAGTGTCACTCTGCAGGGCCTCCACAGTGCTCAGTACCCATGGCTGCTTCAGAAGCAGCCCCACATTGCTGGGTACAGTTTGTGCTTTACAGCCATGTTTAAAAACCAAAAACGAAACCAGTTGCCGTCGAGTCAGCTCTAACTCATAGTGACGCCATGCTCCATAGGGTTTTCATGGCTGTGATCTTTTAGAAGTCGATTGCCAGGCCTTTCTTCCAGGGTGCCTCAGGGTGGATTCAGACTAGCCAACCTTTTGGGTAGTAGCTGAGTGCTTAACTATTTATATCACCCAGGGAATCCACAGCCATGTTTACTGGTCCCTTAATGACCTTAGACTTTTTCTGTCATTCTGTTTTTGAGGTCAAAACAACTTTCTTGGTTATGGTATTCCAAAGCAGACCCAACGTAACCTTTCACTTTGCCTTTCAGGTGAACCTGCTGCTGTCGGGTTCTAAATAACCAGGCCAGTTGGCTGCATGTGTAAACGGTGTGTCCAGTAGGAGTGGCTGAGAAGTCTTGCCGCCTGCAGGACATTGAGGAATTGTATGTGGAAGTGTCCCTGAGAGCCACGCAAGTCTGCTGCTCAGTGCTGACTGCAGAGTGTTAAGAAGATTTATGTTTCCCCTTTAAAAACATCAAAATGCCAAAGACTAACTTCTGGGTGGTGGTAACTGCCTCATGTCAATGTTGACCAGAAATGGAAGTGTTTAGGAGGCAGTGACAGTGGGCTTGCAGGGAGATGGCTCTCACCAAAGGTGTGCAGTGAAAGCTGTTACAATAAGTAGTATTGTAATTCAAGCAGAAATGGACTTTACAGAAACACAGCTCGTTAGACAGCTTCTAAGGGTTGCTAAAGTGTGGAATATTGCAATACTTTTCACCACTAAGCATTCCACAGTGACTGTGTCTTTTTACTTCCAAACTGTTATTTCTACACTGTACTTAATGTAGTGTTTCTCCTATCATTTTGAATTTAGTTCAGATGCTTCTAAGAACACATTCTGCTTTCCTGGGAATTCAGGGTGTTATCTTCTGTATGTGAGGTAGTTTAAAGACCCAAGGGCCTTGTAGAAGGTCCCGGAATCTTTACTCCTTGAATTGCTTAGGTGCAGAATGTTCAACAGGAGGGAGCTGCAGCCTCTTCTTCATAAAGAGAAATGTCCAGTATCTTTAATGAGAATCTCCATGGTACAATAGCCAGTGTTTGGGAGTGGAAAGTACCAATTAAGGTGTCTTAGACATGGCACAGAGAGAGAGGGGAGCTGGTGAATAGTGGATCTCATGAATGAAGGTGAGGGTTACCAGGTCCTGTGCACTGCCTTTGGCTTTAGCGCTTCTTTGACAAGGGAACGCTTTCACGTCCGGTGTCTTCAGCTGGCTGTGCTGCGTCCCAGCATTTTGAATTTCCAGTCCTGTTAGAGCGGAATACATTTTCCTAACAAAGATAAGGATGATGAGAGCCAAATGCCTATACTGTCAGGGATCATAACATAAATTATGCACATCTGTGACTTCCTACAAATACCCGTTTCCTGTTGGGGTTGGTTTTGCCTCCAGTGTTACAGTAAATGTAGCCTGCTTTTTGGTTCAAAAAGAAGTGTGAGTTGCCTCAACACTAGCCTCGCAGTGGGGCACTGCCGGGGGCTCAGGGTTGGGGCGGCGGGCCCAGTGGTGCGGTCAGTGCCTGTCACTTGCTCCACAGTGATGGGAGCAGCATGGTTCACACCCTCCAAAGGACTCTTTCCTGATGTGTAGATAGGTTACATGTCCGGTGTCTGTCATCCCTAACTGGTCACTTGCGCCTCAGGTCAGTTTCAGTTGGTGATGGATGTTACTTGATAGAGCTTATTACTACTCTCTATTTTGGGAAGCTAGAAGGTAAAAAGGGTCCATTTTCATTTTCTGAAATGAAATGAATAAATTACTTCTACTTACTGCTTTGAGTACATGTTTAATGACAGACTGAAGTACCCAGTTTTGTGTATTATATGTACATTTGATTTTTAAATAGCCTTTCCAAAGAAACGAGGGCATGATTATTGTACAGTACTGTGACTGATTTAATCCGATGTACAGAGCAGAGAGTGTTCCTAAGGGCAGAAATATTTAATGGCACTTGTTCCTGTGTTTTGAACTCTTATTCCTGAGACACTCAAACACTTTACACAGTGCTAATAACTAAGTAGGAGATAGTGATCCAATTGTTTGCTAAATGATTATTTGTTTAAATCTGTACAGTTTCAAGCATTTACTTATACAAAGAGTGTACATACTTTAAAAAATTAATTTAAAATGCTTTATATTATTTGGCTAGAAATTGCTGTTTTCATAAATGAATTTTTTTAAAAAATAAAGATTTTTGCTTCCTAATTTGTCCTTATGGTCTGTTCTCTGTGCAGATCCTTTTTTTTTTTTTTAATTGAAATTTTTACAGAGAAATTGTAGATTGATGTGCAATTGTAAGAAATACAGAGAGGTCACGTTTCCCCCAACGGTTACATTTTGCAAAATGGTAGTTTAATATCACAAGCTGGATATTGACATTGATACAATCCACCGTCTTACTCAGATTTTCCCACTTTTGCCTGTACTCTGTGAGTTCTTTTGTACAAGATGACTGTTGTGGAAAGACATTTTTGAAGCATCTTGATGCTTTATAATTTAAAAGACAATTTAAGTTTGGCTTTGTTTGCAAAACAGCCTATTTCCTGAAGTGACTGTATTGACGTTTAGTCTTGTAGTAGCAATACAAACAAATTTATATTTCCCCTCCAGGTGTAACAACCCCTGTGTCATTACATTCTCTTCTGCTATCATCTTACAAGCAAGAAAGAATAGTGCAGTTTTTCAAAAGTGGCCATTTGTGGAGACTGGCAAGTCCCAAATCCATGAGTTACATGTCAAACTGGAGGGATCTCCTGACTTACGTGGTTGCAGGGGCTGATGAACTCCAAATCAGCCAGTCAGGTGGCAGACTGCTGGCTCATGGGGCTACAGGAACTGGTGAATCTCAAAATCTGCAGGTCAGGTGGCAGGCTGCTGGCTCACGTCCTAAAATCTGGAGGTCAGATGATGAGTTGGATGCAGGATCCAGAGTGAGAGTGAGCCTTGCCGGAATATCCATTTATATACTGGAGGCACACCACTCCCCCAAGGAAACTCCCTTTTCAACTGCTTGGCTGTTCATAGCAGATCTCACCATGGAAGTGTTTACATTATAGCAGATGTCATCATGGAGGTGATTACATTATGGAAGAGCAGTCAGTCCAGTGTCTGCCAAACCACTGGGAATCATAGCCTCGCCAAGTTGACACATACCATTAACCATCACACCTCCTCTGCATTGCCAATGCCACTGCCCTGGGTAAGGCCCTCATTGTTTTCTCCTGGAATATTGAAATATTTACAACAGGATGCCAGTCTTATTAAGAACTCTCCCCTACCCCTGATCCTAGAATATGGAAATTTCAACTTTTGATGGCACCCAGGGATGTCTCAAATAGGCCGCTGCCTGTCTGTACAGGCTCATCTTCCACTGCTTTTCCTCTCTGTTAGGGTTCTTGAGTGCAAGTAACAGAACACTGTCTAACTTGAATAGGAAAGGACTTTGTTGAAAGGGTATGGGGAACTCATGGGACAATCCAGAGGCTGGAGAACCAGAGTTAAGAGCAGGTGCATTTTTCTTCAAAGCAGAAAGAGCGGTCCAGTCTGCCGCCGTGCTGTGTCAGGGTCCTGGGCTGCCATCACCGCAACCGCTTTCTCCTTCGCTGGCCTTGCTTCCCATGGGGTGGGGCCAGAGGGAGTGCTTGACTGCATTTCCACTGAGTGCTGGAGCGAGGAAGAGAAGGATCATTTCCTGTCCCAGTTATCAGTGTATTCCCTCTCAGCTCCAAATCTGCACTTATTTTGCCCAGCTTTGTGATTTTGTAGCTAGACCCTGGAAACATTTCTCCTTAGCAAAAAAAAAAAAACCCTTGCCATCGAGTCGATTCTGATCCATAGGGACCATGTAGGACAGAGTAGAACTGCCCCATAGGATTTCCAGGGGGCTGCTGGTGTATTCGAACTTTCAACCTTTGGGTTAGCAGCCAAAAGCTTAGCCGCTGCACCTTAGCCAGCTGGTGTAATGGCGGACTTTGCTGATAGAGGGTGCCAGAGGCACATTGCAAGGCATAGTGGAAGGGTGAGAGGTCTCTTTCTGGTCTCTTCTACATTGTTGCTGTCAGCAGAGCATGGGAGCTCTTGTGGCACTCATTCTCCAGCAAGTTTTTCTAGCATCAAGTAAGTAGCTTCTTGTGAGCCACTTCTGCTACTACAATAGTCGTTGATGCCAGCTTATTGCCCTGCAGCAAAGTAACTGCTGTGTTCTACCTGATCCCACCAACAACCAACAAAGGTGGGAGAATCGATGAAAGTGATGTGGTGACAGCCTGCCTCAGCCAGTCCCACTGCTCCCATCTCACCTCAGGTGCTCAGTTGTCAGGGTTCAGGGTGATGCTGAGACATTCAATGAAGATGGTAGCAGGCAGTGCGTGACCAGCAGAGGAGAAGGGCCACTGAGTGGTATACAGTGGCCCTGGGCACAATAGGAATGACTGAACCAGAGGGAGAGAGTCTTCTTTACTGGTCCTGGAGTCCTTGGGTGTTGCAAATGGTCAGTGTGTTCAGCTGCTAAGCAAAAGGTTGGAGATTTGGGTCCACCCAGAGGTGCCTCAGAAGCAAGGCCTAGAGATCTGAAAAGTTAGCCATTGAAAATCCTACGGAGCACACAGTTCTACTCTGATACACATAGGGTTGCCATGAGTTGCAGTTGACTGGACGGTAACTGGCTTTGGTCTTTATACTGGTCTTGGTTTTGGCTGGAGTTGAGGTGGTCCTGGGAATTTTGTGAGTGTCTCAAAGATGTGTAAAAGTCACATGGTAGGGGTCTGCCCAACTGCTAAATCCCCCATTTCTGGAAGCCCCCTTCCCCTTGCTCAGATGTCAGCTGGGAGCCATGTTTACAAGACATGGTCCCAATGTCCCTCACCTCACTCGACTGGACCGAGGGTGGTCTCCTGACTGAAGATGAGCCCAGCAGATACCACTGGGATATTTGAAATTGAGAGAGAGAGATCAGGGACAGTTTGCTCATTTGGGAGTGTCTTTTGCTGGCTATGTGAATTGAGATGCATAGAAAAATAGGTCTTCAGAAAAAGACGAGTGTAGCAGAGATGAGAAATTGAAAGTTGATCTGAGTGCTGGAGGCCTTCTGGGTTCCAGGCCTTCCTGAGACACCCACATTCTTCCGTGGGATTGATTACCATTTCCCAATTTGCTTTAGCAGAGTTGGTGACTTACCAGTGACCAAAACGGTCTCAGCTGTTGGAGGGAGTAGTGTGGGTCCCATGGGCTCCCATCCCCTGCTCTCAGGATTTGGTGCTGGCTGGGCTGGTTTGCCCTGTGGATTTCCCTCTGCCTTGTCAGGGGTGGGAAAGGGGGTGTTTGGGGTTAGGTCAGGGTTTATGAGAAACTCCCAGGGTGGTGCAGAAAGTATGGGTAACCTGGGACCTGAGACACTTCTTCTCTCCCAGTCTTAGGATGAGGCCCCTGGAGAGAGGTCCCCTGGGGGTGTCACTCCGGAGGGGCCCGGACTCCCAGAGGTTGGTATGTGATTTCCGCTGAGTCAGCAGCTTGGCCTTCAGCTCTCCATGGAGCGGGGGGTGGTGCAACAGTGGAATCAAGAGAACATTTGCAGAAGCCTTGAGCCTTTGGGTTGCCCTAGGGTGGGGAGTCAAACCCACCTGGAGGTGCCTTGGAAGACAGGGCTGGCAATCTGTTTCCTTCTGAAAAGTAACAGCCTTGAAAGCCCTGTGGAACGGTTCTACTCTGTAGCTACGAGTCAGAATCGACTTGATGGCAACTAACAACAACAGAGTGGGGAGTCATGAAAAAAAGACAGGCATTGTCACCAGAGTGATGTCATTTCGTAGTTAACTAATTCCAGTCTTCATCACCACTTACCAGTGTGTTATCCTAGGTAAGTCCTTAATGTCTCTGGGGCTCAGTGCCAGGACTAACAGAGAGAAAATACCGTCTATGTCTATGTCCTAGAGCCAAATGAGATGGAACTTATATGATGTTTAGCACAGGGCCTGCCTGGTTCACAGTAGCTGTTATCATGAAGAGAAGGGGCTTAAGAAACTGAGGGGGCTGTGTCTCTATAAGCCAAGGGAAGTGCAGACACACCCTTAACTAAGAGATTTCACGTTTGAAAAACACTTCCCTGGGGAGCCGTGTGGGCCATGTCCAAAATGAAAAATCAACTCTCAAAAGACATAAACAGGTCTTGGGGTTTTCCTTGGGTCTCTTGAGGACTCCCCCTTCCTGAGACATTCAGTAAATGCTGGGGAAGCTCTGAGGCAATTTGGTGACAGTCCTAATGTTGGAATTGAAATGTCTTCTTTGGAAAATTTTCCACTAGAAAAGTCATGGCAGACTCCACGAAGTTCTCCAAATCAGGGATGGTCAGCAAATTCAGGAGCTTACTCATTTTTCCCAGAAGGATCTGGATTTTCTGAGCTGTGGAACCGAATTCCACTTCCTGGATACTTTTCTTCTTCATTTCATTCAGCGCCTCCGGAGTTATGTACTGCAGAAATTCATGGAAGACTGGGTGAGGATAAGCGCTGCCCTAGCGCCTCGATATCCCTCGCACACCCCCGTGATAAAGTCCTCTGAGGCTATGGCCCAGTCTTCCCTGGAACCTTCACCCTTGGGTCAAATCTGTGCTCCCAGTCTTGGCACTGGTGGCTTTTCTGCTGCTTCCCCAAATGTACTCCCTTGGCCTATGCCTGTGGCCATATGGACTATGCTCATACGGGCTGAGGCCGCCCCTCATCCTGACCTCAAAGCAGAAGGGTCGGCAGATACGGGTACACAGGGTTCATTGCAGCCTCAACCACAATAGCCAAAAGGTGGAAACAACTCAAATGTCCACTAACAGATGAGCAGATAACCAAAATGTGGCACATACATGTGATACAATATTAGTCATCAGAGAAGTGATGTCCTGATTCATGCTGCAACGTGGATGAACTTTGACAACACTGGAGTGAAATAGGTCAGACATAAAATGACAAACATCATATGATCCCACATATATAAAATATCTAGAATAGGCAACTGCATAGAGACCCAAGTTTATTAATGGTTATCAGAGGCTGGGAGTTATTGCTGAATGAGCACTGAGTTTCCGTTTGGGGTGAGGAAAAATTTTTAGAAATGGGTAGCAGTGATGGTTGTACAACATGGTGAATATAATTAATGTCACTGAGCTCTATACATAAAATGGTTAAAATGGCAAACTTTTTGTTACATATATTTTATCACAATAAAATAAAAACAAAACAAAAACAGAAGGGTAACCAGCTCTTGTGCCCTGGTGCACCTGCCTTAGAAAGGCTGTCCTTTTCTGAGAGTCTGATTTTTGGCCCATGGATTTCCTAACATGGGTGACATGAAGGCCTGTCAGAGCCTGGAGCCTGGAGCCTGGAGCCTGTTGCAGTGTGGCTAACAAGTCCTCACTGAAAACCCTATGAAGCACAAGTCTACTTGGACACACATGGGGTCCCCATAAGTCATAGTCAACTCCACGGTGACTGGTTTGTTGTTGAGTGGGTTGGAGAGAGATGGAGCTTGGCTTAGGGGCCTGGGGTATGGACTGATCCCAGCCAGCAGGAGCCTGACTGTAGGCGGGCATTGACCCCTTACCTTGTATCTGGTGCCCAGGTTTAAACGGATCTTCTTCTTCTTGTTGACGAAGTAGAAGAAGATATTATCCTGGCTCCTTATTTGTACGTTGATGCACCGGTTGATTGTCAAGGAGATGGGCTGGACAGGGGGCGCGTGGATGTGGAGGCTTAGGTTCCACCAGTTCCAGGCTTTTTGGCCTCCGCCTTCCGTGAAGTAGTAGCCCAGATTGTGGCTCAGGCTCAACCTAGACCAAGAAGCCATGTCAGGCAGTCAGCACACAGCTCTGGGGGGTGGGGGCCACCCACAGCCTCTCATGTGGCAAAGCCGAGCCCGGGCCCTTCCCTCCCCACCCCCTTTTCCTCTCTTAGCCCACGGAAAGGTCCACAAGGTCTCAGCAAGTGGGAGAAATTACAAGGAAGGGAAGCTGGAGACTTTGCATTGGCATTCAGCGCTGGCCCCTAGAGTCTGCTCAGCCTCATAACGTGGCCTCTCTCTCTCCCTGTCACCCTCTCCATTCAGTTCCCGGGTCACCCCTGCTCTTTACTCCCTCAGGAAATTTGCCATGCTGTTCCCTTTGTCTGGAAGGGCCTTCCCACCCTTCTTGGCATGGCTGTCTCCTGCTTATTCTGAAGGTCTCAGCTTAATGTCACCTCCTCAGAGAGGCCCTTCCCAACCAGCCCATCTAGCTCCCTGTTATGGATTGAATTGTGTCCCCCAAAATATGTGTTGAGTGCTGTCTTAGTCATCTAGTGCTGCCATAACAGAAATACCACAAGTAGATGGCTTTAACAAAGAGAAATTTATTCTCTCACAGACTAGTAGGTTAAGGTCCAAACTCAGGGGAAGGCTTTCTCTCTCTGTTAGCTCTGGAGGAAAGGTCCTTGTCCTCAATCTTCCCCTGATCAAAGAGCTTCTCAGGCACAGGGACCCAGTGTCCAAAGGACTGGCTCTGCCCCTGGTTGCTGCTTTCTTAGTGGTATGAGGTCCCCAACTCTCTGTTTGCTTCTGTGTACAGGCCACACCCCACGGAAACTCCCTTTACACTGGATCAGGGAGGTGACTTGAGTAAGGGTGATGTTACAATCCCACCCTAATCCTCTTAACATAAAATTACAATCACAAAATGGAGGACAACCACACAATACTGGGAATCATGGCCTAACCAAGTTGACACATTTTTGGGGGGACACAATTCAATCCATGACAGGTGCTAACTCCTATACCTGTGGATATGACCTGTTTGGAAATAGGGTTCTCTTTATTATGTTAATTAGATCACACTCAAGTAGGGTGGTGTCTTAGTTATCTAGTGTTTCTGTAACAGAAATACTATAAGTGGATGGCTTTAACAAGCAGAAATTTATTCTCTCACAGTCTAGAAGGCTAGAAGTCTGAATTCAGGATACCAGCTCCAGGGGAAGGCTTTCTCTCTCTGTTGGCTCTGGAGGAAGGGCCTTGTCATCAATCTTTCCTTGGATCTAGGAGTTTCTTAGTTCAGGGATGCCAAGTCCAAAGGATGTGCTCTGCACCTGGCTCTTCTTTCTTATTGGTGTGAACTCCTTCTGTTTGCTCAATTCTCTCTCTTGCATCTCAAAAGAGATTGACTCAAGATACAACCTAATGCTATAGATTGGGTCCTGTCTCATGAACATAATTGCCTCTAATCCAGCCTCCTTAACATCATAGAAGTTAGGATTTACAACACATAGGATAGTTATATCAGATCATAAAATGTAGGACAACCACAATACTAGGAATCATGGCCTAGTAAAGTTGACACACATATCTGGGGGACACAATTCAATCCATAACATTCCACCCTTTGGCCCCCCCAAATTCTTGTCCTTGCCACATGTACAACACATTCACCCCATCACACCATTCCAAAAGCCTTAAATCAACTCCAAGTCCAAATTCCATCCAAGGCAAAATTCTTCTTCGTCTGTGAAATCTAGAATACAAGTTACGTGCTTCCAAAATGCAATGGTGGAACAGGAACAAGGTAGACATTTCCATTAATAATGGAAGAAATTGGAGGGAAAAAAAGGAATAAAGGGCACTAAACAAGTTAAAAACCCAGCAGAACAATTTACATTAGCTCTCAAGTATTGAAAATAATCCTCTGTTTTCTGAGATCACCTAGGCAACAGCCTGGCCTTTCAGATTCTGGGTGCTAGCTACACTCTGGAATCTGGGAGGAGGTCCTTTAGTCCTGGGCTTTAGCTCCACCTTCCAGGTCCACTGGGATGGTGACTGTGCTCCTTGTCTTAGGGCAGCCCCATTCTCCTAGTCCAACTGAGTGGTGACCTCATTCCCTTGACTCCAGTAGGCCCCATTCTTTTGCCTTTGGCATGGCAGCCCCACCCCCTCAGCTTTGGGCAGTGGATCTGGCCCCATCCCCCTGGCACCTGTAAATGGCAGCCCCACACTCCAGAACCAGGTGGTGAAGATTTGACTCTTTGAAACCTAGGAAGCCATGACCCCACCCTTTAAGATCCAGGAGTTTGTGGCTCCACCCTTTGAGACTCCAGAGGTTGTGGCCCTGCCCTTTGAGATTGAGGCAGCTCTGCTTCCTGTCCTTGTCTCTTCAGCTTCTGTTTCCTGGTTACTTGGGCTCTTGGGCCCTTAGCCCCTTGGGCCTCTTGGGCTGGCCTGGCCTCCACCCTGCTTAGGCAAGTTTTACAAAGCTCTTTAGCTCTACTGGTAAGTGCATAGAGGCACCTCACTCCACCAGTAAGTTTTAGTCCAAAGGCGCTCAGTTCCCTAGCTCCACCAACAAGTGCCCAGAGGCACCTGACTCCACCATGAAGCCTCCTGCATGAGAAGGCACTCAGCTCTGTCACTCTGTGGGTCAGCTCCTGTGCCATCTTGCACCAAACTCCTGGTTCTGCTGCTGTGGTTTCTCTGCTGCTGCTTCTCACCATCTGCACCATTTCCAGTGTTACAGCTCTCCTTTCTTTCTACTGAGCCCTCACTAGAATTGTCTTCGATGTCCATAATTCCATCAACAGCTTCTTTAAAGCAGTCTAGGCTTTTACTGTTAGGTACTTCAAGCTCTTACAGCCTCTACCCATTTCTCAATTCCAAAACCACTTCTACATTGTAGGTACCTGTTAGAGCAACACCCTAATCCTGGTACCAAATTCCCATCTTAGTTATCCAGTGCTGCTATAACAGAAATACCACAAGTGGGTAGCTTTAACAAACAGAAATTTGTTCTCTCACAGTTTAGGAAGTGAGCAGTCCAAATTCAGGGTGCCAGCTCTAGAGGAAGGCTTTCTCTCTCTGTCAGCTCTGGGGAAGGTCCCAGGGTCTAGGATTTTCTTAGCATGGGTACCCCAACTCCAAAGGACACACTGTGCTACTGGCTCTGCTTTCTTGATGGTAGGTCCCTCTCCTCTCTGCTCACTTCTCTCTTTTATATCTCAAAAGAGATTGACTCAAGATACATCCTAATCCTTTAAATTGTGTCCTGCCTCATTTACATAACTGTCTCTAATCCTGCCTCCTTAACATCTTGTTCTTGTAGGTGCTGTTGAATTAGTTATGACTCACAGCGACCCTACGTACAACAGAATGAAAAACTGCCCAGTCCTGTGCCATCCTCAAAATCATTGTTATGAATGAGCCCGTTGTTACAGATATTGTGTCAGTCATCTCATTGAGGGTCTTCCTCTTTTTTGCTGACCCTTTTTTTCTCTACTTTACCAACCATGATGTGGTTCTCCAGGGACTGATCCTTCCTGATTACATGTTCAAAGTACGTGAGACATAGTCTTGCCATTCTTGCTTCTGAGGAGCATCCTGGTTGTACTTCTTCCAAGACAGATTTGTTCTTTCTATTGGCAGTCCAAGGTATATTCAATATTCTTCACTGTCACCACAATTTAAAGGCATCAGTTCTTTTTCAGTCTTCCTTAACAGTCATGGATTGAATTGTGTCCCCCCAAAATATCTGTCAACTTGGCTGGGTCATGATTCCCAGTATTGTGTGATTGTCTACCATTTTGTCATCTGATGTGATTTCCCTCTGTGTTGTAAATCCTAACACTATGATGTAATGAGATGGATCAGTGGCAGTTATATTGATGAGATCTTCAAGATTAGATAGTGTCTTAAGCCAATCTCTTTTGAGATATAAAAGAGAGAAGGGAGCAGAGAGACATGGGGACCTCATACCACCAAGAAAGCAGCGCCAGGAACACAGCGTGTCCTTTGGGCCTGTGGTTCCTATGCAGAGAAGCTCCTAGGCCAAGGGAAGATTGATGACACTGACCTTTCTCCAGAGCTGACAGAGGGAGAAAGCCTTCCCCTGGAGCTGACACCCTGAATTTGGACTTGCAGCCTACTAGACTGTGAGAGAATAAATTTCTCTTTGTTAAAGCCATCCACTTGTGGTATTTCTGTCACGGCAGTGCTAGATGACGAAGACATTATTCATCATCCAGCATTCTCAGGCATATGAGGTGATTGAAAACTCCATTGCGTGAGTCAGGCGTGCCTTAGTCTTCAAGGTGACGACTTTGCTTTTTAACACTTTAAAGAGGCCTTTTGCAGCAGATTTGCCCAATGCAATGTGTCATTTGATTTCTTGACTGCTGTTTCCATGGGTGTTAATTGTGGATCCAAGTAAAATGAAATCCTTGACAACTTCAATCTTTTCTCTGTTTATCATGATGTTGCTTATTGGTCCAGCTGTAAGGATTTTTGTTTTCTTTGTTGAGGTGTAATCCATACTGAAGGCTGTGGTCTTTGATCTTCATCAGTAAGCGCTTCAAGTGCTCTTCACTTTCAGCAAGAAAGGCTGTGTCATCTCCATAACGCAGGTTGTTAATGAGTTTTCCTCCAATTCTGATGCCCCTGTTCTTCTTCATACAGTCCAGCTTCTCAGATTATTTGTTCAGCATAGAGATAAAATAAGTATTGTGAGAGGACACAACCCTGACACACACCTTTTTTTGACTTTAAACCAAACAGTATTCCCTTGTTCTGTTGGAATGACTGCCTCTTGATCTATGTACAGGTTCCTCATCAGCACAATTAAGTGTTCTGGAATTCCCATTCTTCACAATGTTATCCATAATTTGTTATGATCCACACAGTCGAATGCCTTTGCATAGTCGATAAAACACAGGTAAATATCTTTCTGGTATTCTCTATTTTCAGACAGGATCCATCTGACACCAGCAATGATATCCCAGGTTCTGTGTCCTCTTCTAAATCCAGCTTGCATTTCTGGCAGTTCCCTGTTGATACACAGCTGCAGCTCCTTTTGAATGATCTTGAGCAAAATTTTACTTGCATATGATATTAATGATATTGCTCTGTAATTCCCACATTTGGTTGGATCACCTTTCTTTGGAATAGGCATGAATATGACTCTCTTCCAGTCGGTTGGCCAGGTAGCTGTCCTCCAAATTTCTTGGCATAGATGAGTAAGCATTTCCAGTACTGCATCCATTTGTTGAAACATCTCAATTGGTATTCTGTCAATTCCTGGAGCCTTGTTTTTTGCCAGTGTCTTCAGGGCAGCTTGGACCTTGTCATGCACTGAATTATGTCCCCCCCCCCAAATGTATGTATCAGTTTGGCTGGGCCATGATTTCCAGTATTGTGTGGTTGTCCTTGATTTTGTGATTGTAATTTTATGTTAAAGAGGATTAGGGTGGGATAGTGACATCCTTACTAAAGTCACATCCCTGATCCAGTGTAAAGGGAGTTTCCCTGGGGTGTGGCCTACACCAGCTTTTATCTTACAAAAGATAAAAGGAAAGAGAAGCAAGCAGAGAGTTGGGGACCTCATACCACTAAAAAAGCAATGCCAGGAGCAGAGCATGTCCTTTGGACCTGAGGTTCCTGCAATCGAATACTTCCAGACCAAGAGAAGACTGATGACAAGGACTTTCCTCCAGAGCTGAAAGAGAGAGAAATCCTTCCCCTGGACCCAGCACCCTGGACTGTCCGTGAGAGAATAAAGTTCTCTTTGCTAAAGCCACCCACTTGTGGTATTTCTGTTATAGCAATACTAATACAGACCTCTTCCTTCAGTAGCATCGGTTCCTGATCATATGCTACCTCCTGAAATGATTGAATATCGACCAATTTTTTTTTTTTTTGGTATAGTGACTCTGTGTATTCCTTTCATTTTCTTTTGTTGGAAATCCTAGTGGCGTAGTGGTTAAGAGCTACATCTGTTAACCAAAAGTTCAGCAGTTGGAATCTACCAGGTGTTCCTTGGAAACTCTATGGCGCAGTTCTACTCTGTCCTGTAGGGTCATTATGAGTCAGCATCGACTCAACGGCAATGGGTTTTTTTTAATTCTTTTGGTGCTTCTGCATCATTTAATATTTTCCCCACAGAATCCTTCAACATGGCAATTCAAGGCTTGAGTTTTTTCTTCAGTTCTTTCAGCCTGAGAAATGCTGAGTGCATTCTTCCCTTTTGGTTTTCTAACTCCAGGTCTTTGCACATGTCATTGTAATACTTTACTTTTTCTTCTCAAGCAGCCCTTTGAAGTCTTTTCTTCAGCTCTTTTACTTCTTCATTTCTTCCTTTTGCTTTAGCTACTTGACGTTCAAGAGCAAGTTTCAGAGTCTCTTCTGACATCCACTTTGGTCTTTTCTTTCTTTCCCGTCTTTTTAATGACCTCTCTCTTTCTTCATGTATGATGTCCTTACACAACTTGTCTGGTCTTCGGTCTTAGTGTTCCATACGTCAAATCTATTCTTGAGATGGTCTCTAACTTCAGGTGGGATATGCTTAAGGTCGTACTTTGGCTCTCCTGAACTTGTTCTAGTTTTTTTTTCAACTTCAGTTTGAACTTGCATATGAGCAATTGATGGTCGGTTTCACAGTTGGCCCCTGGCCTTGTTCTGACTGATGACATTGAACTTTTCTATTGTCCCTTTCCACAGATGTAGTCAATTTGATTCCTGCGTATTCCATCTGGGGAGGTCCACATGTATACTTGTCGTTTATTTTGTTGAAAAAAGGTATTTGCAATGAAGAAGTCATTGGTCTTGTGAAGTTCTATCATGTGATCTCTGGCATCATGTCTATCACCAAGGCCATATTTTCCAATTACCCATCCTTCTTTGTTTCCGCCTTTCACATTCCAATCACCAGTAATTATCAATGCATCCTGATTGCATGTTCAATCAATTGCAGGCTGAACAAGCTGGTAAAGATCTTTAGTTTCTTCATCTTTGACCTTAGCAGTTGGTGAGTAAATCTGAATAATAGTCATATTCACTGGTCTTCCTTGCAGGCATGTGGATATTATCCTATCACTGACAGCGCTGAATTTCAGTATGGATCTTGAAATGTTCTTTTTTACAGTGAAGGCAATACCATTCCTCTTCGAGCTGTTGTTCCCAGCATAGTAAACCATATGATGGTCTGATTTAAAATGGCCAATACCAGTCCATTTCAGCTCACTAATGCCTAGGATATCAATATTTATGCATTCCATTTCATTTTTGATGACTTCCAATTTTCCTAGATTAATACTTCGTACATTCCACGTTTTGATTGTTAGTGGATGTTTGCAGCTATTTGTTCTCATTTTGAGTCATGCCACATCAGCAGAGGAAGGTCCCAAAAGCTTGACTCCATCCACGTCATTAAGGTTAACTCTGGTTTGAGGAGGCAGCTCTTCCCCAGTCATCTTTTGAGTGCCTTCCAACCTGAGGGGCTCGTTTTCCCGCCCTATATCAGTGTTCCACTGCTATCCATAAGGTTTTCACTCGTTAATTCTTTTCAGAAGTAGGCTGCCAGTTCCTTCTTCTTAGTCTGACTTAGTGTGGAAGCTCAGTTGAAACTTGTCCACTATGGGTGACCCTGCTGGTATTTGAATAGTGGTGGCATAGTTTCCAGCATCACAGCAACACACAAGCCCCCATGGTACAACAAACTGTCAGTCACCTGAGGGCCTTAAGATCTTAGAGGTTAGGGTTTACAACACACAGAATAATTATATTAGATCACAAAACATATGACAACCACACAATATTGGGAATCATAGCCTAGCCAAGTTGATGCACATTTTTGGGGGACACAATTCAATCCATAACAGGTAGTTTCTAAATCTAATCACATATGAGTTATAAAAAAGAGCAGAATGGACACAGTGATACACACACACACACACACACGGGGAAGGCAGGCACCATGTGAACATTGTCTACAAGATGAGGAACCAAGGAACTCCCAGTACTACCTACAAGGAAGGAATTAACATGGCCAAGACCTTGATTTGGGCATTTATCCTTCAGAACTGTGAGAAGATAATTTCCATTTTTTAAAGCGACTCACTTGTATTTGTGTTTCTGCAGCACTAGGAAACTAAGGCACTCCCTATGATCGTCCATCCCCATCCCTTGTTATTTTTCTTTGCATCATTTACTGTAATATACAGTCAGTCTTCATTTCTTGTGGGTGTCATATTCGTGAGTTTGCCTAAAATGTATTTGTAGCCCTCAAATCAATACTTGCAGCACTATCGAAGTCATTCATGGACATACACAAAGTAGCGGAAAATTTGAGTTGCCCTGTGCACGGGGCTGGTTCGGTATTTGCTAATTCAGTGTTCACAGGTACTTTATAGAGCATAACTACTGTGAATAATGAGAACTGACTACATATCATCTGTTCTCCTCCACTAAAATGAAATCTCCACAAGGGCAGAGACTGTGTCTGTCTTGTTCCCTGCAGAATTTCTGCTGCCAGCCCCATGCCGGTCCCCGCATAAATATGTGTCAGATGATGGAATGGATGAAGGGCTTCTCCCTTGCCTCTCCCAGGTCCTGCTCTCTAGAGGCTCGCCAGTTGAGCAGTCTTTTCTTGGCCTTCCAAACCCATCATATACCTCCGGCCCTGACTTCTGCCTTTTGAATCCCACCAGAGCTGTGGTCAGGGGCAGCAATATCTCTCAGGTTGTTTTAGTTTCTTAGTGCTGTCATAAAAATCTACCACAAGTGGGTGACTTTAAAGAACAAGATTTGTTGTCTCAGTATTGGAAGTTAGGAATCTGAATTCAGGGTGTCAGGAGGGCCACACTGTCTCTGTAGGCTCTAGGAGAAGGTTCTTCCTTGCCTCTTCCAACTTCTGGCAGCCCTGGGTGTTTCTTGGCGTCCTTTGGCTTGTAGAGAATTCTCACATGATGTCTTCTCCCTATGTGTGTCTCTCTGTGTCTGTTTTCTTTTTTTATATGACACTACTCAGAAAGAATTAGGTTTAGGACCCAACCTACTCCAGCATGACCTCATTAACATAACAAAAGGAAACCCCTGTTTCCAAACTGGGTCACTTTCACGGGTACAGGGGGTAGGACTTCAACATATCTTTTGGGGGACACAATTCAACGCATAACACGCATGAAGAAGGGAAGTGATGCTGAGGCCTGGGTTAGTCAGGAGAAGATAGGGCTTGGGGAAGCCTGGTTTACTCAATCTGCCAGTTTTTGTTGGGGCTGTTTAGAGGCCTCTTACATGGGTGAGAACGTGGGCACAGAGGTCTGTTAAGGACAGCCTTATTCACCTCCAACAAGGAGAATTTCTTCTACCTACTCCCCTATTCCAAATTCTCCTGTTGAACAAAGTGAAAATTTGTAGTCCCTTCACCACTGGGCCCTAGCCTGTCCAACCTCATTCCTCTTCACCTGGATAAGAGCCTGCATGCACAGTGATGCTTTAAAAACCTGGGCTCTGGAGCCAGACTCTAGGTTCAAAGGCTGGCTCTGCCACTTGCAAGCTGTGTAGCTTTGGCCAGCTACTTAACTTCTCTATGCCTTAGTTTTTTTTTCAACTGCTAAATGGAGATAATAATAGTACCTTACTCAAAGAGTTGTTGGAAGGATTAAATGCCTGTCCATAGCAATAACTCGGCAAATATTAGAATTTCCTTGTTACTATTGATGGAGGGAGGACAGAGAGGAGAATCTTCCTACTTCACTCCCCAGCCACCTTAAATCTCCCCATCAGCATTCGTGCATTAGGCCATCTCCCACTCCTAGGGTTAGAGGTCTGCCCCTGGCTGGGAGTGCCTGACTTAGGATTAAGGTGCCCTCAGGAAAACGGGATCTAGAACACCCAGCAACGGTCTGAATTTGGAGGCTCCTTTTCAGGGGGTATGTTATGTTTTGATTTGTGCCCTCCAAAAAAAATATGTTAAGGTTTTAACCCCTGGTATCTGTGAGTGTGACCTTATTTGGGAATAGTATCTTTGCAGATGTGATTAGTTAACATGAGGTCATACTGGAGTAAGATGGGTCCTAATTCCATCTGAGTGATGGTCCTATGAAAGAGAAGAGACACAGAGATACAAGGAAGACAGCTGTGTGAAGACAGAATTAGGCTGCTGCCGTAAACCAAGGAACACCTTAGGCTACCAGAAGCTGGGAGAGACAAGGAGACAGCACGACCCTGCTGACACCCTGAATTCAGACCCCTAACTTCCAGAACTGTGAGACAATAAAGTTCTGTTGTTTTAAGGCACCCAATTTATGGCAGCCTTAGGAGACAAATAAACAACAGCAAACACCATTTGTGGTTGAGTCCATTTTGACTCATAACAACCCCATGTGAGTCACAGTAGAACTGTATTCCACAGGATTTTCAATAGCTGATTTTTTGGAAGTAGATCACTCAGGCTTTCTTCCAAGGTACCTCTGGATGGACTGGAATCTCAGCTTTCCAGTTAATGGTTGAACGCGCTAACCATTTGCAGTACTCAGGGTCTCCAGGAGTCTCATATAAAGACCTGAAGTGTGAAGTGGGTAGAACCCGCTCAGCAGGGACCTGCGTATAGGCAGGTTTGAGGCTCCTTGTTGTGTGGGCCCCCAAGCCTGGTTGGAAGCCTAGTCCGAGATTCCTCAAGTCCCGGGACTGGGGGTGGGGTCGTGCTGTGGCATAGTTTCCACACACCCAGCAAATTACAACCACAGATGAATCCTTCTACTTTGCCTGAGGAAAATAGAGAAAGAAAAAAAGACCCAAGAAATGTTCAGTCCTGAAACAGCTTGGCTTTGAGTACTTCCTGGGTGGCCAGGCACCACAGAGGAGCTGTTGGTTAGTGCTGAGGGTGCAGAGATGGAGCTAGCACCGGAGACGCAGATAGGGAAATTTCTAGCAGTGATCAGCATCGGGCAGCCCTGACCAAGCAGCTTTGTGTTCCCAGATGACTCCAAAGCATCTTTTTCTGCCAAATCTTTCTCCCAGTGAAATGGGGCTGCAATTCTGGTGATGAGCTACCTCAGGGACCAAATTCTTCTGTCATGGAATCACATTTTCCCTGGATGAGGGGGTGCCGCTCTGCTGCTGGGGTGCTTGGGGAAGGAACCAGCTTGGAACTGGGGGAGCCACTCAGGGCAGAGGGTCTGGTCCTGAGGTGATGGGTGTGGTGGTGTCCTCCTGGACAGTCCTCTCTTATCCAGGTCTCTGATGCCTGAAATGCCATCATTAGTGCTGGTTTCCTTTGGTTTCAGCCAGACTAGGGCAGGACCCAGGACACGAGGCAATTGCCCTTGGGAGAGGCAGTACAGAAGGTTTGCAGGGAGTGGCTGGGCAGCTGACACGGGGAGGGTATGCGGGCAGCGCGGGCTCTGTGCAGAGGGCCAGGCCCTGCTGAGGGGGACTGAAAGGTGGGAGCACTTCCCTCCCTGACTCAGATCACTCAACAGTTTGTACAGCATCAGGGAAGGAAGAAGAAAGAGCCTCAATGGTGCAGTGGTTAAGGGTCAGTAGTTCAAACCCATCAGCCGCTCTTCGGGAGGAAGATATAGCAGTCTGCTGCCATAAGGATTACAGCCTTGGGTTTGGGGTCTTAAAAGCTTGTGAGTGGCCATCTAAGATACTCCACTGGTCCTACCCCATCTGGAACAAGACGGAATGAAGAAAACCAAAGACGCAAAGGAAAGATTAGTCCAAAGGGCTAATGGACCACAACTACTACCACAGCCTCCACCAGACTGAGTCCAGCACAAGTAGATGGTGCCTGGCTACCACCACTGACTGCTCTGACAGGGATCACAGTAGAGGGCCCCAGACACAGTGAGAGAAGAATATAGAACAAAATTCAAACTAACAAAACAAAACAAAAAAAGACTTAATACCGGTCTGACAGAGACTGGAGAAACCCTGAGAGTACGGCCCCCAGACACCCTTTTAACTCAGTACTGAAGCCACGTCTGAGGTTCACCCTTTAGCCAAAGATTGGACAGGCCCATAAAGAAAACAATAATATACATAGCCCAACCATGTATACGAGACTAAATGGGCACACTAGCCCAGGGGCAAGGACAAGAAGGCAGGAGGGGAGAGGAAAGCTGAATGAATAGAAATGGGGAACCCAAGGTTGAAAAAGAGAGAGAGTTGAGAACTCATGGGGCTGGCAACCAATGTGAAAGAACAATTTGTGTACTTACTGTTTAATGAGAAACTAATTTGCCCTGTAAACGTTATCTAAAGCACACACAAAAAAAGATTACAGCCTTGGAAACCCTATGGGGCAGTTCTACTCTGTCCGATAGGGCCACCATGAGTTGGATTTGACTCGATGGCAATGAGTTTAAGGAAGGAAGGGCATCCGTGAGTGGTGCAAATGGTTGGTTAACATGCTCATCTACAAAGGTATCAGTTCGAGTCTACCTAGAGGTGCCTCAGAAGAAAGGCCTGGCAATCTGCTTTTGAAATATCAGCTCTTGAGAACCCTATGGCATTTAGTTCTATTCTGACACACATGAAATCATCTCAGTGGCAGCTGGTAACTGGTGAGGAAGGAAGGACAAGGAAAAAGCCAAACCCACTGTCAACGCTTCTCCTGCCACGGGAGTGGGAGGGAGCAAGAAAGCAAAGGCTGAGAGGCCAGCAGGCAGAGGGGCCAGGCAGGGCATGGGCACTTGCAAGGATCCTTGTGCATGTCTTAGGTCTGGCCTATGGAAGGGAGGTTGCAGGGGCCCTTTGCTGTGATTTGTGAGCCCCGCCCCGTCTCAGCTCAAACAATTAGCTTTAAATACTGGCATGCCTCCATTCTAACCTCTAGCTGTGGAGGAACTCAGGGTTAGAAGCAAAAGCCATGGATATTTTGCCCAACTCCATGAAGTGGTTAGCAGGCTTTTGGAAGAGCTTCCAAGGGCAAAAAGGCAGCAGGTCCCAATGAAAGAGATACCAAAGCCAAACCCTCTGCCGTTGAGTTGACTCTGACAAGGGTGAAACTGCCCCATAGGGTATCCAAGGAGCAGCTGGTGGATTCGAACTGGTGACTTTTTGGTTAGCAGCTGAGCTCTTAACCGCTGTGCCACCAGGGCTCCAGAAAGAAAGAGATAGGAGGATAGAAATAATGGGTTCCAGATCCCGAACTGAAGCAAAGCTGTTCTGGGGAAGAGAACCGTAAACTGCTGCGAGGCTGCCACCCCCCGAGAAACCTGGGCCCATTTCCTTATAAAATCGAAGCTTTTCCACAGTCCCACAGAGAGTCTGGGATGTCAGAACAAACAACCATCCACTCCTCAGCTGAAGGTAGAATGAGGGCTGCTTTCCTGCAATTTTCAGGAGGGGACAGGTGACTTTCCTCAGAGTCCTCTGTCTTTATCTTAAACAGCCTCCAGTGGAAGACGCAGCCTGGGGAGTCAAGGGTGGGCTGGGCAGTTGCTGCCAGCTTTTGAGCACCTGCCACTTTCCACATCCTTAAAGTCTCAGGAGAGGACATGCTGCCCGGGCTCCCACACCAGGCTGACCCGTGGAGTCACTGGGAAGCTTCGAAGGAGTGAAGATCCCCAGGCCCCTTCCCAGACCCACAGGATGGGAGTCAGCTTGCACCCCAGCTCTGAGAGCCATCATCCTTCAGTATCGATGGACTGAGGTGCAGAGATAAGGGGAGATGTCTCTTGTGTACCTTATCTAATAATATTTTTAAAAACGATTTTTTTTTTTTAAAGATAGAGTCAAAATGTCACAAAACTTCTTGGCCATAATTAACGTATGCCTCAGGGCAAGTGAGTCGTCTCTGGATCTCAGCTTCCTCGTCAATAAAATGAGAATGGTTCCTACTGTCTTGGAGGAATTCTCAAAGGTCTCCCTGGCCCTAAAATTCAAGATCACTGGGGAGAAGAGGCCCTACTGTGCATAGCTAGATAATATTTGAGAAAATTAACTGAGTTTCCTGCCCTTATTTCCTTTGTGCTTCTTGTTCTCAGTACCCTTCCTCCACCACTCACACAGGATTTTCTATATAAACGGCCCTCAAGGGACAGCAGATACGGCCCCCCTCCCCAAACAAAGATATCACCTTGAACATGGTGTTGAAAAACTCACAGCAGAGAAAATAGTCTTAAAAATAGTCCTAAAGCCCAATGTTTGGAGAGTGAAAAAATATATATATATTTTTGGAATTAAAAAAAATGTTTGTCATTGACTATCACATTAAGAAGAAGGTAAGCATAAAGTTGATCCAAGACAATATGCATTTCCCACTCCACTCCCACTTCCCACTTAGAAAGGAAAACCCAAACCAAACCAGGTGCCCTTGAGTCAATTCTGACTCCTGGCAACCCCATGTTTTTGCAGAGTAGAACTAAGCTCCACAGGTCTTTCAAGGCCAAGACCTTTTGAAAGCACATCACCAAGCCCCTCTTCTGAGGTGCCTTTGGGTGGGTTCGAACCTCCAACTCTTCAGTTAGTTGTCTAAAAGGAGGGGGGAAATCCTGAAATGACAGAGAACTTACCCAAAAGAGCTGGAGAAAATTCTTGAAGTGATTGGGTGATGCTGAATTGGTAAGTTGAATATTTTCCACCACCACCAGAAGCGGGAACTTAAAAACTAAGGTCATTTATAATGAACTACTTTGAAGTTGCATTTTTGACTCCTGTATTGGTGACCGTGAAATCTGTACACAATACAAGCGTCTCCAAAGCCTTTGCCATGCCCTCTTCTCTGAGGCCCCCGGAACTAGGAGGGATGGGTTCTTTCTAAGGCAATTCTCACAAGAGGTGATTGGAGGATGAAGCCAATAGAATGGACTGTTAGGAGCCTATGATTCCTACTTTATTCTTGAGAAGCAATGGCGTACAAGGACAGCATGAATTCTTTAAGGAAAGGGGCCTGTCCTACCAGTAGTCCATCATTATATCCACCTCCCCATTTCCAACGTGTGTTAGTTGAATGAATAAATTAGGTGATAGAGACTGACTTAACTAGTGAGGGAGGAAGGTAGAGCAGACTGGGAATCAAACTTCAACCTTTCTGCCCCTCTATCAGCCGGCAGTGTTTGGGACACATGGCCCAAGCTTAGGAGTCCCTGGGTGGTACATATGATTAATGCATTTGGCTGTTAACCAAAGGCTGTTGGTTGGAGTCCACCCAGAGGCACCTCAGAAGAAAGACCTGGCAATCTAATTCTGAAAAATCAGACATTGAAAACCCTACGGAGCACAGTTCTACTCTGACATACATGGGTTCGCCATGAGTTAATTGACTCAAGGATAATTGGTTTGGTTTTTGGTGGCTCAAGCTTACCAGATATCTCTGTTTTCATTGTAGAAGGTGGCATGGCCAGAGTTGTTGATAAGGGCCCTTATCCACGTTTCTTCACTGTCTTCCAGAATGATGTATGTGAAATGTTTGGCATTCGTACTGAGGATGAGCATAGCCAGGTTTCCTGATGGATAACTGGGAGATGGTTAAGGCACAACCGGACCGTTGAGATCCCCTGGAAAAGGCAGAGCCTTACAGAGGACACCAGCCCTAGTGAGCATACCAGGCCCAGCCCAAATCACTGCATCCTTCTGCTCCAGTAGATACTGTATCTGGCCTGTTCCATCAGGAAAGAGAACTTGGAAGAGAGTCCCACTGGGGTAGAGAATTATTTTTCCATCACCTTGATGCACCTGGGAAGAAAAGACAAGTCCATGAAAAGTGCGAGAGTTGACAGTCCCCGCTCAGAGTATAGCATTGTTGCTGGAGTGCTTTGTACTTCCTCTGCTTGCTCTCTGAATGTCCTTAGGCTGTCCGAATGCCTATCACCACCCTGAACTTGTTGGGAGCTCTGGACAGGAAACCTCTCAGGGCCTCAGTATTCTTTTCTAGATATTGAGGAGGTGAAATTGGACCAGTGTGTGTGTGTGTGTGTGTGTATGCATGTGTATGTGGCATGTGGATTTCAAACTAGTATTTCAGTCACAAATAGTTATTGGTATAGTCAGATTTTTTGTTCCTTTTTGGATCAGTTTTAGTGAATTGCCTTTTTTTTTTTTTTTTAGGAAATTGATCATTTTATGTAAACTTTTAAATTTATCGTCATAACACTAATTCATATAATGTTTTAAAACGTCTGCACAGTATCTGTAGTTTTGGCACTGTCTTTACTCTTTGTATTGCTTATATACTTTCTTTTTCTCTCTTTTTTTAAATCTTTTTTGTCTATCTTGCCAAAAGGTTTGCTAGCTAGTCTTTTCAAAGAACCAGCCTTTGGTTTGTTGACTCTGTTATTTTCTTGTTTTCTACTGTATCAGTGTCTGCTTTTATCATTGTTGTTTCTGTCCTGTTTTCTGTGGGCTTTCTATGTGATTTCTGTTATCTTCCTAATTCCTTAATTGGAATGCTGAGTTCACCGTTTTTCATTTTTCTTCTTCATATTGTGGCAGTGGCTGCCGAGGTTGCTGTTCCTGCTTTTTCTTCTTGTCTTCCTCCTCCTTCTTTGATATAAGCATTGAAAGCTCTACATTTTCCCTCAGAATACACTGAGTTGTTTCCAATGAGTGGGGATGGTTATCTTTCATCTTCATTCATTTTTAAATATTTTCAAATTTCCAGTATTATTTGTTGACACACTAATTATTTAGAAGTGTGTTTTTAAACTTGCAAAAGGTATGAAGCGTGTTTGGTTATATGATTATAATTACTAATTAAATGGCATAAGGGGAAGAGACATAGTCTGCAGGGGATCAACTCTTTCATGTCTGCTGAGATTTGCTTGGTGGCCTAGTGTGGGATCAATTATTGTAATGCTTTATGTGCATTTGAAAAAGGACGGATATGCTCCAGTTGCGTCCCCATACTAGTGCTAAAACCCAAGCCCCCAAATAGGGAGTTGTTGCTTTAATGGGTATTGAGTTTCTGTCTGGGATGCTGACAAAGTTTTGGAAAGAGATAGTGGTGATAGTTGCAACAAAACAAAGCAAAGCAAAACAAAACAAAAGAAATTCGAGCCCCTAGTTTATCAAGATGCATCATTCTCCTGTGGCCTACCTGTCCCCCCAGTACACACCCCACCAGGAGCCACAGCAGCAGCTCCACCTCCCCATGTTCTGATTTTGAGTCTTCTCTATTCCTGGCATTGGTTGTACCCCTTTCTTTCTTCCACACTCCACTCTACATTTAGAAGAATGCTTCTTAAATTTTATCTTAGTTTTCCAGGTGTTTGTAACAGGAAGGTTTTTGCACGTTATCTAGTATCCCATATGACTCCAGCTAGAAGTTAGACCAGTGATTTTCAAACTATTATATTTAACAACTGAACAAGGAAAGCTTACAGCAGAATGCCAACATCCACAAAGATCAGAGAAAGAGATGCAGCTCTGTTTGAGAAGCTGCTGCTTGTGGGGGTCCCCAGGGCACTGCCTTTAAATGTTCAGGAACGTGGGCATGAGAATGAAAACTGCTACACCAGGTGGTGGTACTGGACTAGCCAACATGTAACCAGCTTTTTCCCCCCACCCAGTGCTGTACTGAACACTTTGATTCTTACAACACAATGAACCTTTAAAGTAGGTATTATTCTTATCCCCATTTGTTGTAGTTGTTAGTTGCCATGAGTGGGCTTTAACTCACGGCAACCTTATGTATAACAATGAAATTTTTGCCCGGTCCTGAACCATCTTCATGATCATTACTGTGCTTGAGTCCATCGTTGCTGCCATTGTGTCAATCCATCTCATTGAGGGTTTCACTGACCCTCTACTTTACCAAACGTAAAGTCCATTTCTAGGGATTGGTCTTTCCTGATGAAGTGTCCAAGGTAAGTGAGCCTAAGTCTCATCATCCTCTTGTCTAAGGAGCATTCTGGTTGTATTTCTGCTAAGACTGATTTGTTCATTCTTCTGGCAAGCCACGGTATATTCAATATTCTTTGCCAACACTGCAGTTTGAACGCATCAATTCTCCTTCTGAGTTCCTTTTTCAGTATCCAACTTTGCACGCATATCAGGCAATCGAAAAGACCTGGGTCAGGCACATTTTAGTCATCAAAGTGTTATCTTCGCATTTTAGAACTTTTTAAAAGAGGTCTTTCGCAGCAGATTTTCCCAATACATTGTTTAATTTTTTGACTGCTGCTTCCAAAAACATTGATTGTTGATCCAAGTAGAATGAAATCATCGACACTTCCAGTGGAAAAACCTTATCCCCCCTTAAAAAGAGAGGCTAAATCACTTGCACAAAGTTACCCACTCGAGGTGGAGCTGGACTCAGACAATATGAGCTCCATGCCTGCAGTCTTACCATGGACCTCTGATCACAAGCCTCCTCTTACCTTTAGTCTACAGATCACTGCTTTTCTTTAGCCTAAAATAGTGCTTTATCAGGACACACATGTTTTCTCAGGCTCTTCCCAATGGCTTTGTAGGTATTTCTCATGGGAGAACGATTGCATTTTTGGTCTTCCCCCCCCTCCAAAAGCCACCCCAAAACCAGAATTTTTGAAATACTTTCTCCTTGTCAAATTCACTTGTCATGTAATGACATTCTCCTAATGATAAGGAGGAAACCCTGGTGGCATAGCAGTTAAGAGCTATGGCTGCTAACCAAAAGGTTGGCAGTTCAAATCTACCAGATGTCCCTTGGAAACCATATGAGGCACTTCTACTCTGTCCTTTAGGGTTGCTATGGATTGGAATCGACTTGACAGCAACAATCTCTGCCCCCAGAGGTGGCACCAGCACATTTTCTCTTACTAGGAAACATACATGAATGACATATCTAAAAGCATAGAAGTCATCACCACGTGCTTTGGGGACAGAGTATGAGGCTAAGAGCTGAAAGCTAAGAGAGAAGAAACCACATTATCTCTGGCCTCTCTTCATTACTGCCAGAGAGAAAACGATACCTGTATAGGCAGCCAGAAATGGTTAAGCACTTGAATACTAACTGAAAGCTTGGAGATTTGAACCCACCTAGAGGTGTCTCGGAAACTCTGGTGAAGTAGTGGTTAAGTGCTAACCAAAAGGTCAGTAGTTCGAATCCGCCAGGCACTCCTTGGGAACTCTATGGGGCAGTTCCGCTCTGTCCTATAGGGTTGCTGTGAGTCAGAATCGACTCGACGGCAGTGGGTTTTGGTTTGGTTTAGAGGTGTCTTGGAAGAAAGGCCTGGCGATCCACTTCCAAAAGTTCACAGTCTTGAAAACCCTATGGAGCACAGTTCTGCTCAGCACACACATGGGGTTGCCATGAATTGGGAACCGACTCGATGACTACTGGTTACTGGCTTAGGAAGCCAGAGAAAGCTGCTACCTCAGATCTCACCCTGGCTGCTGGGGAGCTGCTGGGTCCTGGGCTGGATGGATTCTACCTGAGCACCAGCACATATTTGAAAATAGTGTTACTTGACTCAACAAACTACTTGGAATTTTTGTTGCTGGTTTGTTAAAAAATCCATGCATGTCTCCCTCTCTGTCATACTTCTCAGGCCCTTTGTGCAGTCTGGCATGAATGGTAGCTTAGGAAGAGACCCTCTGCTTAGTGATCTTGGTGAGGGCCTTCCTCTAGGGTGCAGAGAAGACATGCAGACTGGCTGGGGGAAGATCCTGCAGGAGCCAAGACTTCGAGGCAGGACTGGGCATGGTGTATGGGACGAACATGGGTTGGGCAGCCTCATTGGAGAAAGAAATCAAGTAAGTTTTCTTTAATTTGTTGGAGGTGAGGCCAGGGAGATGAGAAAGCTGAAGGCCTTTATACGAGAGCTTCCAACACCCTTTCCATTGTCTGTCACAACAACTCCTCTTCCCATAGCAGTTCTCAGTGGTCCCACTGACTCCCCTTTTACATGCAGATCTGAGAGATGATGACACACTGAACTTCTTATTTCTTCCCTGGAAGTTTGAAGGGTCCATACTTTGTTGACAGTGTAGATTTCCTGTTTTCTTCCACTTTTGCCACCAGTAAGACCACCCTCATAACTTTACGATGGCTAATTGCTTTTTGTCTTAGTCCAAAGAGTTTTCATTTTCCTCTGAGCACACAGGATAGGGATACTTCCCAGCCCACTGTCATTAAGGTGGGACCATGTGACTCATTCTAGTCAATGGCTTTTAGACCTGGCCCCTGGCCCCACTTCCTGCCCATGCAACTGGACATGAAGAACTCAAAGATAGTGAAGACCAATGGAGACCCATGAAGAAAGAGCCCAGATCTCTGAGACTCCTCAGCTTGGAGGAGAGCCACCCTAGAGAGCTACGAGGCTCAAATCAGATGTGACATGAGTAAGAAATACGCTTCTGTTTATTAAACTACTTAGCCTTGGGGATTGTTTGTTTCAGCAGCTAATGAGCATTGTCCTGACTAATATAGTCATTTTAAATTTTCTGGGTCTCATTTTCTTCAGTGCATTGTAAAGTGAGGATAGTAATAACACATTTACTGCACATGGTTGTCACAAATGTTACATTACATGTGTTGTTGTTAGCTGCCAAGGAGTCAACTACAACTCATGGCAACCCCGTGCAGAACAGAAGGAAATGTTGCCTGGTCCTGTGCCGTCTTCATTTTCACGATGCTCATCTTCTAGCACTATATTGAACAATTTTCTGTTATGATCCATAAAATTTTCATTGGTTAATTTTCAGAAGTAGATTACCAGGCCTTTCTTCCTAGTCTGTCTTAGTTTGTAAGCTCTGGTGAAACCTGTCCGCCATGGGTGAACCCTCTGGTATTTGAAATACCAGTGGCGTAGCTTCCAGTATCACAGCAACACACAAGCCACCAGAATATGACAAACTGACAGGTGGTGGACACTATGTATAAAACCAAAATTACCTGTACAGTATCACATAACTAAATTGGCGATTCTCATTAGTCTCCTTGTCTTCTCCAATTTAGTAAGTGGTAATTTTTTTTTTTAACAACATTTACTCAGCTCCTCAGGCCAAAATTCTTAGATTCATTCTTTAGTCTTTCTCTCACACCCTGCATCCAATTCAACAGGAAGTTCTCTTGTTTGTTTCTTGCTTCAAAAAAATCCCAAATCAGACCACTTCTCACCACCTCTACTACCACCATCTAATACAGATGCCCATAATATTTGGCCTGAATTGCTGCAATGGCTCTTAACTGGACTTCCTGCTTTCATTCTTTCCCTTTTAGAGTCTATTCTCCACACAGCAGCCAGAAAGATTCTTACAGGACATGAGTCTGATGATGTTTCTCTCCTGCTCCCAACCCTCCAATGGCTTCACATCATCTTAGGGGTAAAATCCAAAGTCTCACTATGATGCACAACGCACTGCCTGACCTAGCCACACAAACTCGTTTCCTGTCCCCCTCTCCCTTGTTCACAACTGTCCTTGCAGCCTCAGGGTCTCTGCACTTGTTTGCTCTGCCTAGAATGCCTTTCCTTCAGGGATCTACATGGCTCACTCTCTCATTTCATGCAAATCTTGACTCAAATGTCACTTGACCAATTGGCCTTCATGGATTGACATCTAGGCATTCAACTCAAGAGCCCCTTATGCTGCATTTTTCTCATGTCACCTACCAATACCTCCCTAGCATCAAAAATTATTTTGGCATATTGGCTGTCTGCCCAGTTCAGAGCATGGGCTTTGTTTGTTTCACGCCTGTCTCTCCAATCCCTACAATAGTGCCCGGGGGATAGAAGGTTATCAATAAATATTTATTGATTGCATAAAGTTGATTGTATCACGTCTTTCTATATTCCATGTCAGCATTTTTTTTTTTTCCCCTTAAGCCTCCTTTGAGCTTCAGACTTGATTTTTAGCTCACTCTGCATGGCTCTAACATTATGAGCCTAGTTTTCAATTATGAGAAGCTCCTGAGTGGTGCAAGCGGTTAACGTGCCTGGCTGCTAACCAAAACGTTGGAGGTTTGAGCTCACCCAGAGGTGTCATGGAAGAAAGCCCTGGTGATCTACTTCATAATAATTAGTCACTGAAAGCCCTGTGGGGCACAGTTCTTCTCTGACATGCATGGGGCCACCATGAATCAGAATCAACTTGATGGCAAGCAGTTTTTCAGTTATGACTTTATATTAGTCTTTTAAAACGTACTATGTGATTCTTTTTTTTTTTATTGTGATGAAAACATACACACCCAGACATTCCCACACCAAAACATACAATGACTTCCACATTTACAATTCAGTGGCGTTGATTACATTTTTCACATTATGCCATCATTATAGTTATTCTTTCTATCTCAGGCCAGGTTCTCTAGAGAAGCAAAACCAATAAAGTGTGTAAATACATGTATATAGAGAGATTTAGATCAAGGAAATGGCTCACGCAATTGTAGAGGCTGGAATGGCCCAAGTCCATGGGTCAGGATAGAGGCTTCTCCTGATTGACGTAGTCGAAGGGGCTGGCTGTGTGATTGGCAGGTCAGAGAGCAAGGCTCCCACTCACAGGCTGTGAAGACTGATGAATCCCCAGATTGGCAGGCAAGACTGCAGGTAAACTGGTAGCTTAAGTCCCAAGAACTGGAGGTCAGATGAACAGGAGCCAGCTGCAAGATCCAGCACAAGCAAACAGCCCAGAGCCTTGGGAGAACGTCTGCCCATATTCAATGCAGGCTGCACACTCAAGGAAACTCGCTTTGAACTGATTGGCTACTCACAGCATATCCCATCATGGGGTGATCACATATCAAATCTCAACAGGGAAGCGAATCACAACATTATACGACTACCAAAACACTGAGAATAATGGCCCAGCCAAGTTGACACACAATCTTAACCATCACACTTTCCCAAAATATTTCACCACCGTTAAGATAAACTCAATGCCCCCCAAACGAAAGTTCCCCATTTTCTTCTCCCTCACACCCCTGGTAACCATTAATAATTTTTGGTTTCTATATTTGCTTATTTCATGTAAGTGAGATCATACAGTATTTGTCCCATTGCAACTGACTTATTTCGCTCAGCATGTGGCATACATCAAAAGTTCATTTCTCCTTATGGTTGTGTAATATTCCATTGTATGTATATACCACATTTTGTTTATCCATTCATCTATTGATGGACATTTCAATTGTTTCCACATTTTTGCTATCGTGAAAAGTGCTGCAACGAACATTGGTGTACAGTTTCTGTTTACATTCCTGCCATCGTTTCTTCTGGGTATTGGGATTCCTGGGTCATATGGTAGTTCTATGTTCAACTTTTTGAGGAACCACCAAACTTTTTTCCATAGTGGCTGTACCGTTTCATGTGATCCATTTTTGATATGAATTTTATTTATGGTAAGGAACATGTTTTTATTGATATATTTCCTTTCTTTCAACTCTATCCTAATCTATTTGCCAACTACAGAGCCTCGTAAGCAGAAATCTCAATAAATCTTAGTAAAAATCACTCTGCCAATAACCCAGACCCTCTCTATATACATATACATATACATATACATATACATATACATATACATATACATATACATATACATATACATATACATATACATATACATATACATATACATATACATATACATATACATATACATATACATATACATATACATATACATATACATATACATATACATATACATACACATATACATACACATATACATATACATATACATATACATATACATATACATATACATATACATATACATATACATATACATATACGTATATAAAACACCTCTATATATTGGAGACTGTTTCTTGTTTGTGTTCACATTGTGTATTGGACTTGATGCTCCCTGATAGTGTACGTCTCACCTGAGCCAAAAAAAAAACTTGTGTGAAGTAAAAACTCCAACCCACCACCATACTTACCTTTGTCTTCTTCATCATCCATTCTGTATCTAGTTCTACTTTCTTCTTATGACGAACAGTATGACGAGCTTTTTTGATTTTTCCTTCTTCTGGCTCCTCAATTTCAGGTGATTTCTGGTACAATAAGCGAAACGTGAAGGTACCCAACTCTGCAAAACGATTGGCTGCGTCAGGCTTTGGTGGAAACTTAGATCTCTCTCTCTCAAGGCACCAAAAGGACCTTGAGAGTTGGGGAGGTCAGTCTTTTTCTCTAAAATAAGGAAGGCTGCCAGAAGTGGAAGAAAGAGCAGGGCTTTTGAATCCAGAAACTCAGGGGTTGAAATCCAAGATCTCTTAAATTTTTCATTTATTCACTCATCAGATATTTATCAAGGGCTAATGTGTGCCAGCCCAGTGCTAGATGCCGGGGATTCAATGGTGAAGAAGACCCAGGCTGAGGGTGAAGGTGTGAAATGGTGATACACCAGCCATTGACTGTGTGTTATGGATTGAACTGTGCACCCCGCCAAAGATATGTTGATGTGCTAACCTTTGTACCTGTGAATGTGACCCTGTTCAAAAATAGGATTTTTGAAGATGTTATCAGTTAACATGAGGTCATACTGGAGTAGGGCGGGTCCTAATCCAATATGAAACAGGAGAAAAGACAGAGAGAGACAGAGGGAAGGTGGCCATGTGAGGGCAGAGGCTTGTGTATACAAGCCAAGGAATGCCAAGGATAGTCAATCGTCTTCAGAAGGTAGGAGAGAGCCTTCCAAAGGAACCAACGTGACTAACACATTGATTTCAGATGTCCAGTCTCCAGAACTGTGAGACAATGAATTTCTGCTCTTACAGTCACCCAGTTTGTGGCATTTTGTTAAGGCAGCCATAGGAAACTGATACACAATGTAGTAAGTCGAGCTCTCAACAACACAAAGTGGGACTGGTAAGTCTGTTAATCAAAAAATGTAGGTCAAAGTGAGGAGTCCTTAAAAGAGCCATCTTACCATGAACACATCATCTTAAAACACAAATGTATGTTAATGTATCATTTTAAAATGTAAGGCAGGGTCTTTCCTTTGAGTGTGGGTCTGATGATGGGGCTCTGTGACTATTTTGCCTAAATCCACCCATAATTTGCTATTTATAATGTTCAGTTTTGTCAGCTTCTAAATAGTCTGAGTACAGAATCATAGATTTTAATTTTTTTGTTTCTACACATCACCCAATCTTTTATGTATGTTTGGCTCACACCTAATTCAAAGCAATTAAAAAAAAAAAGCCATTTCCTTATCAAGTCTTTCTAAAGCCTCCAATTTAGTTTTCATAGAAACAACAATTTTTTTTCATATTCATTTTTGTGCATTTTTGCAACAATTGAATTTTGGAACTAAACTAGCAAGGACAACCGAGGAACAATCGTGCTGTCAGTGACTCTTAGTAACTCGGCCAGTGGAGCTGGGCTGGCTGAGCAGTGGGGAGAAGCTTCCAGTTGGGGCATCAGCCAGGATGCTCTCTCTCAATGAGGAAGAAGAGCATCAGTTCACTCAGCCAACAGGCTCGTGCGGGGCAGTCAGGAGAGTTCCAATGGTCCCACCATTGGCCTCAGCACAGGTACCCTGAGAACTGCCTGGAAGGGAATTCAACCAGGCTTCAGAAGTTAAGGCTCTAATATGCAATGGGGAATTCTTTGCATTTAAGTACTACATGGTTGAAGTCTAGATGGGGAAGGGTAAGTGGTGACGGGTGAGTCAGGGGAGGCAGGCAGGGCTACAGCGTTCATCTACTTACTCAATAAATGTCTACTGTGTACCTATGGTGTGCAAAGAACTGCCCTGGGCATCAGAAATGCTATAGTTCCTGCTGTTTATTCTAGTATTGGAGACTACTAAACCAAAAAAACCAAACCCATTGCTGTCAAGTTCATGCCAACTCATAGCGACCCTACAGGACAGAGTAGAACTGCCTCCGTAGGGTTTCCAAGGAGTGGCTGGTGGATTCGAACCACCAACCTTTTGGTTAGCAGCCATAGCTCTCAACCACTGTGTCACCAGGGCTCCATGAAGACTACTACCTCATGCTAATAGTAGCATCAGTTTTATTGATGCTGAACAAGTAAACAGATAAAAACATAATATGTCAGATGGTAATGAGTGTTCTGAAGAAAAATTAAGCAGGGTAAGAAGGAAAGAAAGTGATGTGAGTGTGTACATTTGTGTGTGTGTGCATTGTGAATTGAATTGTGCCCCTCTGAAATATGTATTGAAATCCTAACCCCAGTACCTGTAAATAAGACTGTTTGGAAATAGAGTTTTCTTTTGTTACGCTAATGAGGTCATACGAGAGTGGGGTGGGTCCTAAACCTAATCACTTCTGAGTTATAAAAAAGACAGAATAGACACAGAGGCACACACAGGGGGAAGAGGAAGACAGATGATGGAGACACATGGATGAATCTACAAGTCCAGGAGCACCAACAATTGCTGGCAGTAACAGAAGAACTGCCAGTGCTCCTGGTGGCTCTGAAATAGTCAAGGAAGAACCTCCCCTAGAAGCACACCCTGAATTCTCACTTCTAGTCTCCTGAACTGTGAGACAATAAATTTCTGTTCCTTAAAGCCACCCACTTGTGGTATTTCTGTTATGGAAGCCCTAGGAAACTAAGACTGTGTATGTGTGTGTGTGTGTATGTGTATGCACTGCTTTATAACGGGTAGCTAAGGAAAGTATTTCTGAGAAAAAAACATTTAAGCAGAGACCAGAATGAAGTAAGGGAGCAAGCCACAGGCATATCTGAGTGATGAGTGTTCTAGGCAGATGCGCAGCCAGTACAAAGGCTCTGAGGCAGTGGATGCTTGGCCCATTTGATGGACAACAAAAGGGCCAATGTGTCTGAAGAGGAATATGTGAGAGCCTTGTAAACCACATAAGAATGCTGACATTTTTTGTAAAGGCAACGGAGGGCCAATGAAAAGTTTTAAAAAGATTATGCTGGAAACAATGTGGAAAAAGGACCAAGAGATGAGATGATGGGGGTTCAGGGAGATTAGAATTTCATGGAGAGATGAAGTTGTCTGAGGTAGTATCGATGGGTGGAGAGATGTGGGTGGACAGGAGAGCTCTCAGGAAGGGTGGAATGGGAGGAAGGAGAGTCAAGGAACGTGGTGCAGCTGAGGAACAAAAGAGGCCACTGACTGAATCTCTTCCTCAGGATAACATGGAGAGAGAGAGGTAGACAGGGGCTACATCGCCAAGGTTCTTGTAGACCATTGTCGGGAGTTTGGAAACAGGTCACAGTCTCACATTAAGGAGCACCTTCTCCAGCGTTTATTTACAGAACAATACTGATCTATCAGAGGGAGAAACAAAAAGCTGAAGTGAGCCAAGCTACTGTTTCTGAGGTATCAACTAGAAATTAATAGAAAGGATTTCTGTAATTGTAATGATAAAACAGGACATTTCTGTGTTCATTTTTCTCAATTTTTATTTTATCTCTCAGAAAGCTACAGTCATGGACATGCCAGTTTTTGCTATATACCTGGATATGTCCTTAGTAGGTGAGGCTTTAGGCCACCTTTCTAAGCCTCAGTTTCCTTAAAATAGGATAATGTTGTCTACAGTTACCTATGGGGTAACTGTGAAGTAATATATGCATAGTGCCTGGCACTTAGTAGAAACTCAATGTATCTCGGTGCCCTTCTCACAAAGAGCTTTGCATTTTAATGGTTCGCGACACAAGTTGTGCAGTGTGGTCCTGTTTTTTTTTTTTTGCAAGTCCAGATGGTTCTAAACAGGAATGATTACGTACTTTGCTGAACCTAGTGCAAAGCAAAAATGCAGAGCCCTAGTTAGAAAATTATTAAGAATTTCAAAGCAACCATAGTGGAGCATTAAACCAAGGACCTTTTAAGTTCGACATCTTGTGTGACTGCACAGGTCACACACCCATGAAGCCAGTTTTTGCTTGGAAATCGGAGTGCTCAGAGACATGGGGCTGTGTACCTGTAGTACGAAATACTAGGCTAGATATTGGAAGTAAATGAGTAATCATCTCAAAAGAGCCTGGGAGATTTCTTTGGAACTGGCTGCAGTAGGAACATGGAACAATGTCTCTTGTCAATTAGAAATATTGCTTTTCTGTATAAAAAACTTAAACCCTCTAGGCTTCAGTTGTCCAGAGAAGCAGGGAGTGGGCAGGGGTGTGAGTGGTGCACTAGAGGAATCTGGCCATTTGTATTGTATCTAATTTCATTCTCTAACTGGAAGTCTTACCTTGGCCTTAGAGGGTAAGGAGTCAAAAAAAAAAAAAAAAAAGGAGCAAAAAATCATGCATGTGTGCATGCAGGCATGCATCCATCCACTCAAGAAATGCTTATTGAGCACCTACTGTGTGTCTTGCTAAGGTGCCAAGGAATGAAAGAACAGATGTCTAACACCCAGGGGAAGTAGTAGACAAGTGTTACATTATATGTGTAATAGATATTTGTTGTTGTGTTTTTTGGATGCTGAGCATCTGAACCTTTTTTCTTGTTTTTGGGTACCCCACTGGGTGAGTCTTGGTGAAAGGCAGGGCCCTCACCACTACAAAAACTGAATGAGGTGATTCCTCTTTCTCCCTATGCCCTAGCCCATGTGAGGACTTAGGACCTAGGTATAGAAGATCTCTACTTTTTCCTGTCCAGACACATGGCCTTTGTTGTTCATTGAACATGGCAGGGGGATGAGCACTGAGCTTAGCTTAAGAGTTCTTGGGCATGAGTGTGGCTTTTCCATTTAATGGCGGCTGGGTCATCTTAGGCAAGCCACTTAGCCTCTCTGAGCCTTAATTTCTTTATCTTACTTCACGTATATTGTTACAGAGATTAATTTGAATCAGATGGTATATGTGAAGGTACCTAGCACACACAATTACTCTGCAAGAGTGAGGTCAGGTCATAAATTGGTCCTGGAGACTGGAGTACTTACTGTCTTGAGAGGGGTTTTGAAGCTGTGTCCTAACTCACCAAGAGAAAGTGCCATGACTGATCAGCTAGGTCTACCATGGGCCTTGTTGCCATTCTACATTAGTTGTATCCAGTAGTTGGAGAGATATTTCATATTGTGGTTTTGAGTCTTTGAGCTAAGTAAATAGCCTGATAGCTTGGCCTCTTGATTCAAACTTTCCATGATGAGACCCAAAAAACTGGCAAGTTCCATGATAAGCAAATCTTAACAGGTGAACTCTACAGGCCTTTGGTCTTCTGTTAAAGGGGTTATTTCTTTCCCAAACTTTGCATTAATATTGGCCTCCTGGAGTCCTCCATATCTGGCTTAGATCCCCTCCTGTGTAGTTTTATAGCATCCCTTCCCATTATAATAGCACTTAATCATCCAAAAGGCAATTCCCTACTTTCTTCTCCAGCCTCCTTCCCCTCCCCCACACTAAGGGATAAGCCCACTGAGGTTCCAGATTGTGTCTATCTTGCTCAGTGTTTTACCCCTGGCAGCTAGGGCTTGCCTAGCACCCAGTCGGTACTCAAGGGCATGAACGAGCATTTCTGCCTTCCTTAGAGCACTCTGCAGAGGGGGAGAGGCAGTGAGGCTCAGTCACAGGACGGGAAAGGGAAGGGCAGGGCAGTGCTTACTTTCACGTTTTCTCATAATCCACAGGATTGCTTCCTTGTATTTTTCAAAATTTTTCTTCAACCTGAAAGGAACATGAATCATCTTTAAAAGCTGAGACTAAATTCAGGTTATTTGGCATGATACAGAGTGTAGAGAGTGCTAGAGCCTGCTGAGTCTGTTACATAGGGGGAAAGGTGGGTCATCAGCTCTGCATTCTACCCAGCTTTTCTTTCAGTCAATGCTCAGGCAATAAAGGTGCGATGTGCTGCTTCCCTCCTGGCCTTTAAGTGGCCCTCCACCTGGCACATGGGTTGACCTCAAAACCCTTCAAAATGAAGCCAGTGAGAGTCATCTTGGGGCATAGGACAAGGCAAGGAGTTTTCAAATGCAAGTGTGGCTCTATGCATTAAGCTCATGCAGCTTGTTTTACATGTCTTGTACATACCCCAGGAAGGCTTACATTTGGAAATGGCTTAGAAAACAACATTGTCTTTGAACTGGACAAAACCCAAAACCTGCTGCCGTCAAGTCGATTCCAACTCATAGTGACCCTATTGGACAGAGTAGAACTGCCTCAGAGGGTTTCCAAGGAGCAGCTGGTGGATTCAAACTGCTAATCTTTTGGTTAACAGACAAGCTTTTAACCCCTGTGCCACCAGGACTCCTTGAACTGGACAGGCCACATGAAACTTCTTCGCATTTAGCAGGAATTTTTCAAATAAACTCACTCAAAATGACTTATCATGAAAGTCTCAGAAGGCTGTCACAGCCTTTCAAAATGATCAAGCCCCTGGCTCCTTCTCATGTCAATATACAAAGCAAGTCATGCTGGCATTTCAACGGCTTGGCTTGTTTTACTTCCAAGTAAGTGTGGTCTCCAGGGGCAGCTGTTTCTTGCTTCTCAGATCAGAGCCCCTTTGAAAGGAAATGTGCTGGAAAGAGTGAGCTTCCCAGGCTTAATTAGATCTGAAGAGCAGGCTTTTCACAGGACAGGTTTTAAGACCTCAGTTCAGATTCCTTGAAGAGGGCATGATGATTTAACCCCAAGCCACACCAGGATGTGAAGGACCTGTTCTGGAAAGTGCCTACAATATTCTACCTGGCAGAGAGCTGTTGTTGTTAGTTGCCATCGAGTTGATTCCAACTCATGGCGACTGCATGTGTGCAGAGTAGAACTACTCCATAAGGTTTTCTTGTCTGTAATCTTTACAAGAAATAGATTGCCAACCCTGTCTTCTGAGGTGCTTCTGGGTAGGCTAGAGGGGCCAACGTTTTGGCTAATTTGCGCCACCCAAGGACTCCACTGACAGAAAGCACTGGAGTACTTTAGAAGTAATAGGGGAAATGGAGAATGAGCTCTTTATGGCCCTTTTGTACTAAACATACGTTTTACTTGCAAGCATTTTGAATGGACCTGAAGCTGCTACCTAGCCTACCAGCACCTGTGAAAGGATAAAGAGTAAGGAGTCGGGTGGGGCTGGGGGGCTGTCCTGCAGGCTGACACCAGAATGTCAACAGTAGACGAGAGGTAAGCCCCTTTCCTAGAGAGGAGTCCCTAGGTAGCACCAAAAGTTAACTTGCTAGACTACAAACTGAAAGATTAGAGGCTTGAGTCCACCCAGAAGTGCCTCAGAAGAAAGGCTTAGTGATTTATTTCTGAAAAAATCAGCCATTGAATACCCTATGGAGGGCCATTCTACTTTGACACACATAGGGTCATCATGAGTTGGACTCAGTGGCAACTGGTTTTTCTCCTAGAGAAACCTCAGGGATCTCTTGCCCCAGGACTCTACTGAGCCAAAAGCAGAAGATGCTGGCAGTCAACCTCTATTTCTACCTTTTATGAAAGAAAGCCTTCACTTGCTAAGATGATTATGGAGGGCTTGCCGTCCATGGCCTGTTCCCTGGTGCCACTGGTGGAGACTCTGTCATAGATCCAAGGGAGGCCCAAGCACACATCTTGCTCTCTAAATTTTCTGACTGGTGGGTTAGTAGACACCCAGGCTTCCACACAAAGAGCACGTGCTATGCCACAGACTGAAAACATAAATGGGTTTGGGGACATTTTGTGACCTGAGGTCATGCCAGTTAGAAAGACCTGGTGCTCCCAACAGGTCTGCAATAGCTTCCTCATTTCCCAGTCCAAATAGGGGCTCCTGCCATGACCCCCAGGTCAGTGAAGCTCAAGGCTAAGATCTCGCTCTTCCAAGAGCATGAAAAAGTATCTGCTACCTAGGGCGAGGAGTTCCTGGGTGGCGAAATGGTTAACACGCTCGGCTGCTAAATGAAAGGTTGGTGGTTCAAGTACACTCAGAGGTGCCTTGGGAGAAAGGTCTGTGATCCACTTCTGAAAAATCAGCCATTGAAAAATCTATGGAGAACAGTTCTTCTCTGACACACATGAGGTCACTATGAGTCAGAGCTGACTGAACGGCAACTGTTGAGCCTAGGGTGAAGCTGGACAATTTCTTGTGCAGATGCCCAGGATCTTGATCCTTCACTGCCTCTTCTTTTCAAAGGCCCAGGGACCTGAGCCTTCCTCCCTAGACTATTGTACAAGCTCATTCTATACAATGTCAAGACTTTTCCTGTCCTGGATTTTCAACCTCTGCCACTGTCCGCCTCTGATCCTACTGGGTGCCTCCCATGCTTGTAGATTTCTTTGCTCTTGAGTTTTGCTCATGGTCTGGCAGCTGGGTCCTTCTGTCCACCTGACCCCTGGCTCTTGCCTTGGTCCTTGTGCTTGATCTGTCCCCATTCTTTGTCTTAAGAGACCTGCCTAGCCCTGGCCCTTGCTCTTTTTCCCTGGCTACTCAATTTACATTTTCTCTGCTGCTGTCTGTGGCTCAGCCAAACCTACTAACCACTACCACAACTTCTCCACTACTTACAGAATCCCCAGTTTCCTTCTGGTTTCACTCTCCAGATGCTCAGTCATGGGGATGTCAATATCCTCTTCCAGCTCACTGCGAGCAGCCATTTCTTTGAGCATCGCCCTAAACACTGTCTGGTAGGTGGTATTGTTTAAAAACTACAAAAGAATCACGGAATGAAAATATCCAAAAATGAGAATTACTGATTTACTAGTTAATTACTATTCTGACTCCCAAGTGAACCAAGTGACATTTCAACACATTATTAAATAAACACAAAGAGTGGGAAGAGTAAGGTGGCTAGCAAGAATTCTTTTAAAGACTATTTCTATTATCGTCACACCCTCTCCTTACTCCCCAATTCCCAAAGGAAAAAAATTTTAAACATCCTTATACAAATACATTTTTTGAGAACATAAAATTATTTTCTTTTTCTAAAAGGTAGAGCGGCTAAAACAAAACAAAACAAAACCTTATCTGTTGCTGTTGAGTTATTTCTACTCATAGCAGCCCTACAGGACAAAGTAGAACTGACCCATGCAGTTTCTAAGGAGTGGCTGGTGGATTCAAACTGCTGACCTTTTGGTTAGCTACTGTAGCTTTTAACCACTACACCACTGGGGCTCCAAAGAGCTGAGAATAAGGGGATAGGAAATTTTTATGGTAAGAGAAGGAATCAAATAGTCATCTCAGAGAGAAGGAAAGCAAACATACCGAGGAAGTACAGTAGGACTTGCAGGAAGTGTTAGGCACAAACCATTTGAGACTTGTGATCATGAATTCAAAGTGAAACCCCTCTGAGTATATGTGTGTGT
Organism: Loxodonta africana; assembly: GCF_030014295.1. NCBI lineage: Eukaryota > Metazoa > Chordata > Mammalia > Proboscidea > Elephantidae > Loxodonta > Loxodonta africana. The sequence goes on from NC_087358.1 coordinate 65,166,074, forward strand.
TTACACAGTTGCTTGGACAAGTGCTCTTTGCCAAGCTCCATTGCTCCCTTGCCTGGAATGCCAGTATATTCCTAAGCTTCCAATCCTTGGGAGACAGAGTGGTACAGAAAGCAGGGAAAGTCTCCCCCAACTCTGCCATATTTGGTTACCTGGACCCTAGAAAAGCACTGTTTGCATCCAGAAATTTACAATGTGTGTCTTGAATAGGTTTCACAAGTGACTGGCTTTTATACCTCCACTCACATGGCCTAAGCCAAGTCTATGGCAACTAGAAAAAAAAACCAGAAAAAAAAAAAAAAAACCTAGAAAAAAAAATGGCAACTAGATGAGACAAAAGACACCAAGTCATCCCCTCCAGGCATTTTGTCCGGCCTCCATCCCTCACCCACTGAAAACCCATTTCTTCACTAACTGCAAACCAACTCATACTTTTGTGTGTTTGCAGAAAGGGTATTGTCTACCTACAGTAGTCAGACAAAAATGCCTGATGATCTCATCCATTTCCAAGTCCTCAGTTATATGCTGAAGATTCCATATTAAAATCTTCAGCCAATAACTTTCTCTCAGGATCCATATATTTTCAGTTTTCTCTTAGACTTCATCTGGATGTCTTACAGACACTTTAAACTTAATGTATTCCCAACCAAACTTTCTGCCTTACCCCATAAATGAACTGTTCGTCTCCTTCTTAGCTTCCCAGCCTGTACAGTAGAAATATCCTTTATGTCGTAGCAGGTATACTGACCATTTCCCTAAGCAATTGGGCATTTATCATTTGTTCATTAGGCTATTGTCTTCCTACCTCTATCTCCCCCCACTCCACTCCATTATCCACAAGGCCCCCAGAGTGACTTTTAAGAATGCAAATTTGATCATCTCAGTGGTGAAATAACTCAGTTGATGTTGTTAGGGATTTTGGCTAGATCCCTATGCCATATTGTTATCTCAAAATAAATTCCAAAGTACCCTTTCAAAAAATTCATTAGAGAACTAGAAGAAAACATGAATGGATTATAAAATTTTTTTTGGGAATGCAAAAGACCTTTCTAGACATGAAACAATACTCAGAAGTCATTAGAAAAAATATTGATAAGTGGGACTACATAAAAATTAAAAACTACTATGCTGTGAAATAAACCAAGAGGAAGATCAAAATACAAACTGGGAAAAAATTTACAACATGCATGTCATAGAAAGGACTAAGTTCTTTAATATATAAAAAAGCCCTTAAAAATCTATAAAGAAAAGGAAATAAGCAACATAATGGAAAATTGGACAAAGGACACACACTGGCAATTCACAGAAAGAGAAATACACGTGACCAGTAAACATGTGCAAAATGCCCAATACCTTTCAAAATGAAGGGAACAAAGAACAAAGCAATGAGATATTTAGACCCTATCAGACGGGGTAAAGTTAAATTTTCTGTGGCCCTTGGTGGGTGAAGATGTGAAGAAAGAGGCACTCACATACACCGTTGGTGAAAGTGTACTAAAGTGCAACTTTTTTGTCAATACCTTCTGAGTTAAAAATAGGATATTCTTAAACCCAGCATTCAATTGCTAGGATTTTTTTTCTTTTTTCTTTAGATATATGCACATACTTGTATTAGTATTTTTTTTTTAAGTGTAAAAAGACAGGAAAGAAAGACAAGACCAAAATGAGTGTCAGAAGAGACTCTGAAACTTGCTCTTGAGCACAGAAGCAAAAGCAAACAGAAGAAATGAAGTAAAAAAGCTGAACAGAAGATTTCAAAGTGTGGCTCAAGAAGACAAGGTAAGGTATTAACGAAATGTGCAAAGACCTGGAGCTAGAAAATTAAAAGAGATGAATATGCTCAGCATTTCTTAAGGTGAAAGAACTGAAGAAAAATTCAAGCCTCAAGTTAAAATAATTGAAAAACTCTATGGGCAAAAAATAGAACAATGCAGGAAGCATTGAAAGAAGGTGGAAGGAATACAGAGAGTCATGGTACCGAAAGAATTGATCGATGTTCAATCATTTCAGGAGGTAGCATTTGATCAAAAACTGATGGTACTGAAGGAAAACATCCAAGCTGCACAGAAGGCAACTTTCTGGGACCTTCCTGAAGGATAGTAGCGAAGGAAAATCCTCCCGATGGGCAGAACCTCGAGCAGTGCACTTGGTTGTTCACTTTGCTTGGAAGGAGAAATGGCCGGATGTGCAACTGTATACTGATTCGTGGGCTGTAGCCAATGGTTTGGCTGGATGGTCAGGGACTTGGAAGGAACATGATTGGAAAACTGGTGACAAGGAGGTATGGGGAAGAGGCACGTGGATATATCTCTCTGAATGGGCCAAAGATGTGACAATATTTGTGTCTCATGTAAATGCTCAACAAATGCTCTGCTGAGGAAGATTTTAACAATCAAGTGGATAGAAAGATGTGTTCTGTGGAATCCCTTCATCCTCTTTTCCCAGCCACTCCTGTTATTGCCCAAAGAGCTCATGAACAAAGTGGCCATGGTGGCTGGGATAGAGGCTACGCATAGGCTCAGCAACATGGACTTCCACTCACTAAAGCCAACTAGGCTGCAGCCTCTGCAGAGTGCCCAATGTGCCAGGAGCAGAGACCAACACTGAGTTCTTGGATCCCAGTGGTAGGTTGATTATACTGGACCGCTTTCACATGGAAAGGGCAGGGTTTTGCTTTAATTGGGATAGACAATTACTCTGGATATAGATTTGACTTCTCTGCATGCAGTGCTTCTGCGAAAACTACCATCCATGGATTTACAGAATGTCTTATCCATCATCATGTTATCCCACACAGTATTGCCTGGGATCAAGGAACTTCACAACAAATGAAGTGCAGCAATGGGCCTGTGCTCATGAAATTCACTGGTTTTACCATGTTCTCCATCATCCTGAAGCAGCTGGGTTGATAGAAAAATGAAATGGCCTTTTAAAGACACAATTATGATTGCAGCTAGGTGGTAATACTAGAGGTAGTAAAAAAAGAAAAAAAAAGAGGTAGTATATGCTCTAAATCAGCATCCAATATATGGCGCTGTTTCTCCCATAGCCAGGATCCATGAGTCCAGGAATCACGGGGTGGAAATGGGAATGACACCACTTACTATTACCTCTAGTGATCCACTCACAAAAATTTTACTTCCTATTCCCTCGACCCTATGCTCTGTGGTCTAGAGGTCTTAGTTCCAAGGGGAGGAATGCTCCCACCAGGAGACACCACACTGATTCTATTGAAGTTAAGAATGCCACCTGGCCACTTTGAGCTCCTCATTTTTCTGGATCAACAGACAAAGAAGGCATTGGCAAAAAACAAATTGACAGAACAGCAACTGAGATGCTTCAACAAACAGATGCAACTCTGGAAGTGCTCACTTGTCTATGCCAAGAAATTTGAAAGTCAGCTACCTGGCCACCAACTGGAAGAGATCTATACTCGTGCTCATTCCAAAGAAAAGTGATTTAATGGAATGTGGAAATTATTGAACAATATCATTAATATCACATGAAAGCAAAATTTTGCAGAAGATAATTCAAAAATGGGTACAGCCATACATCAACTGGGAAGTGCCAGAAATTCAAGATGGATTCAGAAGAGAACATAGAATGACATATCATTGCTGATGTCAGATGAATTGTGGCTGAAAACAGAGAATACCAGAAAGATGTTTAAAGAAAGATGTTTACCTGTGTTTTATTGATTTTGCAAATAACAAGTTATGGATAACATCGTGAAGAACGGAAATTAGGGAAGACTTCATTGTGCTCATGCATAACTTGTACATAGATCAAGAATAGAACAAGGGGATACTGTGGGGTTAAAAATCAGAAAAGGTGTGCAGCAAGGTTGTGCCTTTTTACCATATTTATTCAATCTGTATGTTGAGCAAATAATCTGAGAAACTAGACTATATGAAGAAGAACATGGCGTCAGGATTGGAGGAAGACTCATTAAAACCCTGCAATATGCAGATGACACAATCTTCCTTGCTGAAAGTGAAGAGGACTTGGAGCACTTACTGATAAAGATCAAAGACTATAGCCTTCAGTATGGATTGCACCTCAATATAAGGAAGATGAAAATTCTTACAACTGGACCAATGAACAGCATCATGATAAATGATGGACAAACTGAAGTTGTCAAGAATTTCATTTTACCTGGCTTCACAATCAACGTTCATGGAAGCAGCGGTCAAGAAATCAAACGACATATTGCATTAGGCAAATCTACTGCAAAAGACCTCTTTAAAGTGTTGAAAAGCAAAGAGGTCACCTTTAATAACTAAGGTGCGCTTGACCCAAGCCTTGATGTTTTCAATTGCCTCAAATGCATATGAAAGCTGGACTGTGAAAAAGAAAGATCGAGGAAGAAGTGACGCACTTGAATTATGGTGTTGGTGAAGAATATTGAATATATAGGGACTGCCAGAAGAAAAGGGATAAATCTATCTCGGAGAAAGTACAGCCAGAATGCTCCTTAGAAGAGAGGATGGCGAGACTTTGTGTTGATTACTGTAGACATGTTATCAGGAGGGATCAGTCCCTGGAGAAGGACATCATGTTTGGTAAAGTGGAGGGTCAGCAAAAAAGAGGATGAAATGGATTGGCACATGGCTGCAAATATAAGCTCAGACATAGCAGTAATTGTGAGGATCTCAAAGGACTGGGCAATGTTTTGTTCTATTATACATAGGGTCACTATGAGTTGAAGCTGACTGGACGATACCTAACAACAGCAATACATATAGTTTATATATATATGTATATATATACACACACAAATATATATACAGTTAAAATTGAGGCATTGTTTATAGCAGCAAAAATATCTGGAAACAACTTAAGCTTCCACTGGTAGGATATTAATTATATTATGATACACTATATAATTGAGACAGAACCCTATTGCGCCCACTTAGTATGATTAAGAATGTTCTGACGTAACTTCTGTGCACTCTCTACTTGTAAACCCCTTTTAAAGTAACCTGCCTGCCCACCCTTAGTGAGCAGTCTTGGCAGCAGTAAGCACCGATTGACTCCTTTTCCTTGTACAGTGAAGTAAAGGTGCTTTTTGTTCTCCCACCTTGGTCTCTCATTTATTGGCCAATACGAGTCGTGCAGAGTAAGAACCTGGGGTTTCCGCTCAGTAACATAACTGGAAGATGAAAGGTCTCTTAAATACGTTATTAAAGGAAAAACAAGAGCTAGAACAGAATATATATTATGACCCCATCTATGGATATCTGTGTGTTTTTAAAGATATGTATGTTTTTGATGCATTAATTTTTCTAGAAGAATATATGAAAAACAGTATGTAGTAGTTATTTCTGGTAGGTAAGGATGTGGAGACTTTTTTTTTTTTTTAATTGTGCTTTTTTTTTTTTTTTAGGTGAAGTTTGTAGCTCAAGTTAATTTCTCACTCAAAAATTGATACGCATATTGTTTTGTGACATTGGTTGCAATCCCCATAATGTAACAGCAAACTCCCTCTTTCCACCCTGGGTTCCCGGAGTCCGGTGACCAGTTCCCTGTGTCCCACTGACCAGTTCCCGTCCCTTCCTGCCTTCTCATCCTGCTTTTGGAGAGGGGCTGCCCATTTGGTCTCATGTATCTGATTGAACAAAGAAGCATGTTCCTCACCTGTATTATTTTTTGTTTTATAGTCCTGTCTAATCTTTGAAGAGTGGGCTTCAGGAATGGTTTCAGTTCTGGATTAACAAAGCATCTGGCGGCCATAGTTTTGGGGGTCCCTCCAGTCTCTGTCAGACCATTAAGTATGGTCTTTTTATGTAAATTTGAATTCTGTTCTACATTTTTCTCCTGCTCTGTCCGGGGCTCTCTGTCGTGCTCCCTGTCAGGGTGGGCATTGGTGGTAGCCAGGCACTATCTTGTTCTTCTGGACTCAGGCTGGTGGAGTCTCTGGTTCATTTGGTCCTTTAGTCCTTTGGGCTGGTATTTTCCTTGTGTCTTTGGTTTTCTTCAACCTCCTTTGATCCGAGTGGGATGGGATGGATAGATACATCTTAGATGGCTGCTTGCAAGCTTTTAAGACCCCAGGCACTACTTACCAAAGTAGGATGTAGAACATTTTCTTTATAAATTATGTTATGCTAACTGACTTAGATGTCCCCCAAAATTATGGTTCCCAGGCTCAGCCCCAGCTACTCTGTCCCTCACAGTGTTTGGAAGTGTCCAGGAAACTGGTCTGCTTTTGCTCCAGTTGTGCTGACTTCCCCTGTATTGTGTGTTGTCCTTCCCTTTGGTGAAGTTGACTCTTATCTACTATCTAGTGATTTCCCCTCTCCCTCCCTTCCCACCCTCATAACCATCAAAGAATGCTTTTTTCTGTGTTTAAACCTTTTCTTGAGTTCTTATGATAGTGGTCTCATACAATATTTATCCTTTAGCAACTGACTTAATTCACTCAGCATAATGCTGTCCAAATTCAGGATGCAGAAACTTTTTAACATTTGTTTCCTAGTCTTTTTTCACTATTTGAAAATCACATGCATGTAGTAGCTTCACAATTCAAAAGCTAGTTTGACTCTTGTAAGAGTCATCACACAAATAGACATATGCACACTCATGTTCACTGAGCATTGTTCACAATAGCAAAAAGATGGAAACAACCTAGATGCCCACCAACAGATGAATGGATAAACAAACTATGGTACATACACACAATGGGGTACTACGCAACAATAAAGAACAATGATGAATCTGCAAAGCATCTCACAACATGAATGAATCTGGAGGGCATTATGCTGACCGAAGTAAGTCAATCACCAAATGACAAATATTGTATGAGACTACTACTATAAAAATTCATCAAAAGGTTTACACACAAAAAGAATCAATCTTTGATAGTTACGGGGGTGGGTGGGGATGGAAAAACACTAAATAGATATTAGATAAGTGGTAACTTTGGGGAAGGGTACGACAGTACATAATATTGGGGAAGCCAGTACAACTTGTACAAGGCAAGGTCATGGAAGCTCCACAGGCACATCCAAACTCCCTGAAGGACCAAATTACTGGGCTGAGGGCTATGGAGATGATGGTCTTGGGGAACATCTAGCTCAAGTGGCATAACATACTTTGTAAAGAAAATGTTCTACACCCTACTTTGATGAGTAGTGTCTGGGGTCTTAAAAGCCTGTGAGCAGCCACCTAAGACACTCACCCTTACGGGAACAAGGGAGAACGAAGAAAACTAAAGATATAGGGGAAAGATTAATCCAAAGAACTAATGGACTTATGGACCACAACTACCACAGCATCTACCAGACTGAGGCCAGCACAACTAGATGGTGCCCAGCTACCATCACTGAGTATTCTGACAGGGATCACAATAGAGGGTCCCAGACAGAGTTGGAGAAAAATGTAGAATAAAATTCTAACTCACAAAAAAAGACCAGATTGGAGAAATCCTGAGAGTACGGCCCTTGGACACCCTTTTAGCTCAGTAATGAGGTCACTCCTGAGGTTCACCCTTCAGCCAAAGATTAGATAGGCCCCTAAAACAAAACAAGACAAAAGGGGCACACCAGCCCAGGGGCAAGGATGAGAAGGCAGAAGGGGACAGGAAACCTGGTAATAGGGAGCCCAAAGTCAAGAAGGGAGACTGTTGACATGTCATGGGGTTGGTAACCAATGTCATAAAATAGTATGTGTACTGTTTAATGAGAAGTTAGTTTGTTTTGTAAACCTTCATTTAAAATACCAAAACAAACAAACAAAAAAAAAACACCAAAAAAATGAGTTTGAATAAAAATACTTAAACCAAAAAAGCAAATCTGATTGTGTTAAAAAAAAAAAAAAATTAGCAGGAAAGCCCTTGGGATGGGAAGGCAAGGTGCTTAAGACCGCAAGCTTCCACTCAGCCCACCTGCCACACAAAACACTCTGCATGTGTCTCGCTCACGCAGAACCTCACAGACCTCCGAGGCAGAGGTGTCACGCTTGCCGGGGATTGCAGCTCGGTCTGACTCGGCAAAATCTCAACTTACAGCAGTGTTGAAGGTTGCTGAATAATCTAGGTTTCTAATGAAAACAATTCCTTTAGTTTCAACTGTAGTTGAAAAATCTTTCTAAAATGCATGAGTTCACTTTCTTGTCTTAGTAAATCCAGTGGGTTGAATATAATCTAAAATAATATTTTTTTTCTCCCTTCAAGGTGATATTTCAGTGTTTGAAAAATAATTCTTAATAATACAGTGCCGTATAGAAGAACCAGCTCAACAGCAGCATGTTTGGTTTGGGTTTGTTATAGAAGCAATTATGGAAAATTTCCCAATTACAAAAAAAATAATAATAATAATAAAAAATTAATACCTAGTTTGTGCCTTTTTTGGGAGTAGTTTAAAGAAATATGTCTGCTTAATTTTGGGTCTGAGGGACACAAGATTTCACTTGGCCACTGTTAGTCCCTACAATCCGCAGGAAATTTCTTAGTGGTGGTGGCAAGGGTAGGTTATAATGCTTCTACCTACATCAACATCGTGTTATAAATCTCCGCGGTAAACAGACACAGAGAATTAGAGCTACCAGGCTTCTGGGCGGGCAAAAAATCCACGTGGCATGTTTATAGAATGAAACAATTTTGTTTTAAAGATGGTACACAATATACTGTACATGTAAGGCATATCCAAAATATTATGACTTCCCATCTCATCTCTGGTTATTGGGTTCAGCCAGGGAGAGGACACCTGTTGAATTTCTTGTACTGGTTCCGTATCCTCCTGAGGGATAGTGGTGGTCACGGAAAGACTCCAAGTTTGGGAGAGGTGCACCATTTCTATTCTCTGTGGTGTCTGGCTGAAGTAGAGAGGTTATTGTTGAGTAGCTTTTGGCCTTGCTAGCTTGCCCCTCCTTGGTTCTTTTACTAGAAATAATAGACTTTGGTTTTTTTTTTCGTTTGTGTCTACTGGCCTTTTGGGGTTGCCAGCTTCTGCAGAGCCTAGTCTGGGATGTATGAGGCAAAAAAGAAAACTCAGGGAACTCACCAGCATGCTGTTCCTTGAGTTTCAAGGTCCCTAGCCAGTCTGCTTTCTTCTCTCCACCTTCCAGAGTCTTCTTATCTTTTATACATAAGGCCTAGAGTTTTTAGCTGCACTTAGCGGAAAGAATATGGAAAAGTGTATCTACTCCATCTTTCTGGAAGCGAAGTTTATTTTTACATAAGATTTCTACAAAGGACGATTTGCCTTGCTACCTAGATAGCCTACATATTTTATTTTCTGTATTTCTGTCTTAAAAAGCAATTTTGGGGGGGTATTTGTGTGCATTACCAGCAGAACACTCAGAAAGTAGGGGTGTGGAGCTCCCCATTTGGCTTTCCACTGACCCTCTTTGATTTCACACGTGTTATTTAAACATAATTCCGTTTTGCTGCACAGCTCACTTGGGCGGTGCTAACCACAGAGAGAAGCTGGGGATCCCAGGGCTCAAGAGGCCAGTACCAGCTGGCCCTTAGGCCACCCTGCTCCCACATTCAATGAAAGATGGTCCCAAAGTTTTACCCAACTTACATTCTCATCCAAGTCCTCAACTTCCAGTGCTTCACGAGGCTCTTCTATTAAATCTTCCAAATAGTCCGTTTTAGAAACGGACTCCATGACTTTCGGTTTTGGAAAGCACATCAAAAGGAAAGGCATTTGGAAAGAGAGTCAAAGAAGAAAAAAGCAAATAGATTTTGACATTAACCTTTGTACTTTTTCCTATCAAAAAGACTTTAAATAAATTCATCAAATTACCTTAACTTCAACCATAAAATAGGACTGTGGTTAGCTGCCTTCGAGTCCGCCCCCCACTCATGGCAACCCTATGAGTTACAGAGTAGAACTGAGCTCCAGTCTGTACAGAAGCAAATTGCCAGGCCTTTCTTTCACAGAGCCCCTTGGTGCGTTTGAACCACCAGCCTTTCGGTTAGCAGCCAATCCAAGCTGCTCGAGCTACCCAGCCTCCAGAAATAGGACTGAAAGAGTCAATTTCAGTGAGCGCCTTAAGAGTGTGAGTGTATATTCCTGGTGGCTGGTGAAGGTCTGTCCGACCAAATGGCATTTGAATGAAAAAAGAGAGTGAGCAGGCAGACAGCTGGGGAAGGGCATTCCTGGCAGAGGGACTAGGAGACGCAATGGTCCTGAGGTGGGAGTGCTGTTTGCCTTATTTGACAGTCTGTAATGGCATAATGGGCACAGCCTGACCTGAGAGGAGAGTGTGAAGGGCAGCAGAAGGGGAGGTCAGGGAGGAGGCCAGGAGCCAGGGGCCAGCTCATGAAGGATCTTACATTTTATTCTGAGGGAGATTTATTTTGAGAGTAATTTTCTCTTGGAAATCCTGAGAAATGTTCCTATCTTCCACCGGTTTTGCAAAAAAGCACCAATTTCTAGAATCGTGTGTTGCCCATAAACGCTAATCTAAGCACAAGAGATGAATCCAGAAGCAACGGAGCTAAAGAAAGCCTACTCGAGAGAGTGAATGCATTTGTTCCTCAAGGTCAGCCACGGCCTCCTGACTCTCTGGGCCAGGGAGGGACTTAAAGCCTCCAGTGGCAATGGGGTGCAAATTTAATTGTGGAATTGATAATTACAACAAGGGCTTTGCTTCCTTACTCTTGGGAAGGTGTGAGCTGTGAGGAAGTGGTTCTCACAAGATAATTGAGCCCTCAGGGAAATTTCGGAGGCCCGTTGTCTCGGCTTCAAGATGACACCAGTCCCTTCAAACTGGGATATCCAGAGAGCCTTGAACATCCACCAGGTTAGGCACAGGGCTGACGTATTGAGTGTCCCTATTATACCTTTAGGAGTTCCTGGGTGGTGCAGTCAACTTGCTCAGCTGCTGACTGAAATGCTGGCAGTTCAAATCCACCCAGAGGTGCCTAGGAAGAAAGGCCTGGTGATCTACTTCCAAAAAAGAACCCACTGAAAGTGCTGTGGAGCGTGGCTTGTCTCTGACACACATGAGGTTGCAGTCTCTAGCGACCAATTTTTTTTCCTGGTTTTTATTATGCCTTTCGGAGAGGAAAGGAGACACTCTTTGTGATCTCAACACACGTTAGCTAGTTTTGCACTTCTTCCCAGTTTTGGTTCTACAGTAAAAGCTTTGACTACTTGGGCTCCTGATAGGATGGAGAACAGCGCTAAGATGGATCTGCCTTTATTGACACAAGGCCCAGGGCCCTTTCCGCCTGTGGCCCTCCTATGCCGGTCTTGTATTTTCCCCAGCAGAAACCTTCTGCGTCTGACTTGGGCTGTGAGCTGCGAGCATTCTCCGTGCAGCGTCTTACACCAGTTCCCACAGGCACACACCCGCTCTCGGCAGTGGACCTCCAACATGGCAAAGGCAAGGCGTCCTTTACGCTTGTGCCCAATAACCCTCTGCTTTCCCGCACTGTCTGCTATGGAAACGACTGAGAGAAGTTCTGAAAAGCAGTTCAGGAAAAGCCAACAAGAGTCCACAATAATTTGAGCCAGCATTCAGGAAGGTCCTTTTGGGTGGCACCAGGGAGGAGAAATGGGTTGGTAGAATTCTTTCTCGAGACCGAGGAGCAGAGCCTCAAGGAAAAGGTAGCCTCAAGGTAGGCTACCTTCCATGTTCCTGTCCTTAAAGATTGAGAATGAGAGCCTGGCTGCGGCCTTGATAACTCAGCCAATTCCCATCATTTGTGATTGCCGTATTTTACGATATTACAAAATGTTACAATTTTGAATAATACGCATTCTGGAAATGAAAAAGGTAGGTGTTGATCCAGGGAAGAAGGTGAACTTGGCAGCTCTGAACGTTGAACAGCAGTTTTAGGAGAGTTCATTTCAACATAATAATTAATCTTATTAACATCAGCCGGCACTGTCTGCATGACAAGCCCCCCACAATGAATAAGCTGCAACACAGCTATAACTGTGGCTGAATCCGGAAGTAAAAGCTTTACTTCTAATTAACTTTCCCTTGGGGATTTCTGTCAACCTCTTCTTCTGTTCAAGTGAGATAATTATGTCCTCCTGGGGTCGCTCCCAGGGAGAAAGCTTAGGGTGGGGGAAGGGTCGGCCAGGGCTGAGTGGTGGCCCTTCATTCAGGGCCTGGGCAACCTGCAGCAGTCACTGAGCCCCTTTGCACCCCAGTTCCCTCGTCCGTGTGATGGGAAAATAGACTCATGGTGAGGGCGCTCAGAGCATCAGTGCTAACACAGGCAAACGCCTGGCCCTGTGTGTTCTACAAGTGGAGCAAGTCTCCCTGCTCTGATTAAGACACATTTTTTATAGGGTGGCTAAGAGTCAGAATCGACTTGATGGCAACAGGTGGCTAAGAGTCGGAATTGACTCGATGGCAACAGGTTTGGTTTTTGGTTTTTTAATTCTTCCTCATCCAAATGCCTCTCCTCCAATGGTTTTCTAGACAGACCAGCAGTTCCTGAAGTTGGGATAGATGTGTGGACTGTGCATATTTGCCATGCTGGGTAGAGAGGGTAATCCCCAGAGTACAGATGAGAAAAGAGAGGAGGAAGCAGTGTGTGATGAGCCCATGGGCTCATGGCCTGGCTCTGCGGATAAACCAGCACAGAGATGGAACTCCCCTCTTCACTCCCTCGGCCCTTTCTCAGGGTGAGCATCCTGGGCAGGGAGGGCCCGGGGATGGTAGGCCTGGTGGTTGCCACGGGCGCCACTCTATACACTGTTCTAAAACCTTGCTACTCACTGCTAACCAAAAGGTCAGTGGTTCAAACCCACCAGCTGCTCAGCAGGAGAAAGGCCTGGAGATCTGCTCCTGCAAAGACTAGTCTATGCCCGGACAGGGAACACAACAGTGAATCCATGATGGAGCAGGAGAACAGTGGGATGCAGATCTTAAATTCTTGTAAAAAGACCAGGCTTAATGGTTTGACTGAGACTGGAGGGACAGTGACAGTCATGGTCCCTGAACCATTTGATAGCCCAAGTTTGGAACCATTCTCAAAACCAACTCCACAGACAGGGGTTGGCCTGGACTGTAAGATAGACAACGATGCTGGTGACGAGTGAACTTCGTGGTTCAAGTAGACACATGAGGCTATGCGAACGACCCCTGTCTGGTGGTGAGATGAGAAGGAAGAGAGGGACAGGAGCTGATTGAATGGACACGGGGAATATAGGGCGGCGAGGAGGAATGTGCTGTCTCATTAGGGGGAGAGCAGCTAGGAGTGCACAGCGGGGTGTGTATGGGTTTTTGTGTGAGAGACTGACTTGATTCATAAACCTTCACCTAAAGCACAATAAATAAATTAAAAAAAAAAGACTAGGAAACCCAAAGGGGCAGTTCTACTTTGTCACACGGGGTCGTTGTGAGTCAGGATTGACTTGACAGAACACAACAACAACAGTGACCTTCTGGGGGAGAGGTGTGCTCTTGAGTTTGAAAGATTTCTTTGATAAGCCCTGGGGGGGGTAGTGGTGGGAGGGGCAGGGTTGAGGGGGCACTTTGGGGTGTGCGTATATGTGTAAGACCTGATTCCCATCTCTGCTCTGCCAGCTTCAGTAACAACAGACCCTAGTCCCTGAACTGCTTTCCAACGAGGATGAGTCTGTTTCAGCGGAGGGCTTTTGCTTAGCGGAGTGCTGTGTACAAATTAGGACTCTGCTGCCATAAGGATTTTCCTCTGTCCTTCCCCAGCAGAGGACTCAACTAATCTTTGTCGTGGAGTAAACTCTGATTTATGGCGACCCCATGTGTGTCAGAGAAGAACTGTGCTCCCTAGGGTTTTCAGTGGAAGATTTTCCAGAGGTAGATCACCAGGCCTTTCTCCTGAGGCACCTCTAGATGGCCTCGAACCTCCAACTTTTCAGTTAGGAGCCGAGTGCATTAACCATTTGTACCACACAGGGACTCTAGGATTCAACTAACCCCTCTTCAGGAAATACTTAGTACATATTTAAGAGTAGCTTACAGTGTGTGTGTGTTTGTAGGGGCTCCAATTTATTAGCTACTGAGGTGCTCTCTGGGGTCTATCTGGGGTACCCATGCATCCCAGTCAAGCCCTGCTTCCCTGACCTCAGGGAGCCCAGCAACTCACTGGACTTCCTTTAAATTGGGAGTCCCTGGTAGCCCAGAGTAGAGGTGTGGACTTCTGGTCCTGTCCCAGGTCATTGTGTTTCCCTTCCAGAGAACCTCTTTCTCTCTGTTCTTGTTTTACCCCCCTTCGTCAGGAAAGATTGAGGAAACACACAGGTGTGGGGCTGTGTGCTGAATGTATCCCCAGCTTGGCCTCTCTAGGACCAGCCAGGGACCCACCCACTGCAGCACCTTCCACAGCCCTGGACACTCTGCGGGGAGTAGTGATCTTTGAATACATTATCTTATACTCTCACCGTTTTCTTCCTCTTTCCCCACTTCAGCTAAAATGTAATCTGAAAAAGAATAAGAAAACTATTAATAGGCTGTGGTAAGGTGAAGTAGGGCTGGCCCTTAATCCGTGAGGGAATCAATTTATAAACCACTTCCTAAAGATGGGGGAGACACAGGGTAGAGATCAAGTAACTCAGGGTGAGAGACTTCTTTAATCTGCAACAGATGCTCAACAAATATTGACCTTCCTCCCTTTGTTCGTATTTCATCTTGCCCACTAGAGTTTAAATTCTGAGATGGTGTGATGGGTTTTGTTCATCTTTATATCTTGCCCAGCATACAGTAGGTGTACAATAAGTGTCACTGGATGAGCTGAGTGTAGGTAACCCTTTATCTTCCCTCCTAGTGCAGTGATAAATACTGTTTCCTCCCTTTTCCGAATACTGAGTATTTTAGCCTCTGGCTCAGTTTCTTATGAGGCCTTGAGTCTTGACACCGACTACCAGAAATACGGTATTGGCCAGTGACCTCCATTAAGGCTGCCCTAGTCTACAATGACCACAAGAGGGCTTCCTTGGCTGGGGGCCTGCAAATTCTGTGCTTCTTACCTACTGTAAGTAATTTAAACCATCATAAATGATACCTTCCAAACCTGACATCTTGTCCATTAGCTTCACCTTTGAGTCCTCTTGCTCTCCTTTTTGTTTTGATTTTAAAAGAATTGCTGTTAAGAGACAGAGCAGGGTGGCCATTAATAATTTTAACCTCATAGTTCCCATCAAGGCTCTGATTCCTGAGTCTGAGCTTGTTCAAGTCCACTACGAAATTTTTGGGGGTCTGAGGTTCTTTTTTTTTTCCTTCTAAATTTTATTTTTTTCCTTTCAAATTTTGTTGTTGTTGAGAATATACACAGCAAAACATACACCAATTCAATAGTTTCTACGTGTACCATTTAGTGACACTGACTACATTCTTCGAGTTGTGCAACCGTTCTCACCCTCCTTTTCTGAGTTGCTCCTCCCCCACTAGCATAAACTCATTGCCCCCTAAGGTTCCTGCCTAATCTTCGGAGTTGCTGTTGTCAATTTGATACCATATAGATAGTTCCTAGAAGAGTGTAATGCTCAAGGCAGAACTTTTTTACTAGTTAAGCTAAACAATTTTTTGGTGTTAAGATGGCTTTAGGGATATTTTTGATTTAAAGATAACTGAAGGCAATCCTGCTCAAAAACAACTGGATTATACACGACATCAAGGATGGAATAAAGAAATTCATAGAATCCAATGAGAATGAAAACACTTCCTATCAGAACCTTTGGGACACAGTGAAAGCAGTGCTCAGAGGTCAATTTATATCAGTAAATACACACATACAAAAAGAAGAAAGGGCCAAAATCAAAGAATTATCCCTACAACTTGAACAAATAGAAAGAGAGCGACAAAAGAAACCCTCAGACATCAGAAGAAAGCAAATAACAAAAATTAGAGTAGAATTAAATGAAATAAAAAATAGAGAACAGAAAAACAATTGAGTTAACAAGACCAAAAGCTGCTTCTTTGAAAAAATTAACAAAATTGATAAACCACTGGCCAAACTGACAAAAGAAAAACAGGAAAGGAAGCAAATAACCCCAGTAAGAAATGAGATGGGCAATGTTAAAACTGAAATTAAAAGAATCATATAGGATTACTGCAAAAAATTGCACTCGAAAGAATTTGAAAACCTGGAAGGAATGGATGAATTTCAAGAAACACACTACCTACCTAAACTGACACAAACGGAGGTAGAACAACTACATAATCCCATAACAACAGAAGAGATTGAAAAGGTAATTTAAAAACTCCCAACAAAGAAAAGCCCTGGCGGCTTTACTGCAGAGTTCTATCAAACTTTCAGAGAAGAGTTAACACCGCTACTACTAAAGGTATTTCAGAGCATAGAAAAGGGCAGAATACTCCCAAACTCATTCTATGAAGCCAGCATATCCCTGATACCAAAACCAGGTAAAGATACCACACAAAAAAGAAAATTACAGACCTGTATCCCTCACGAACTTAGATTCAAAAATCTTTAACAAAATTCTAGCCAATAGAATTCAACAACATATCAACAAACTAATTCACCATGACCAAGTGGGATTCATACCAGGCATGTAGGGATGGTTCAACATTAGAAAAACAAATAATGTCATCCATCATACAAATAAAACAAAAGACAAGAACCACATGATCTTATCAATTGATGGAGAAAAGGCATTTGACAATGTTCAACACCCATTCATGATAAAAACTCTCAGCAAAATAGAATAGAAGGAAAATTCCTCAGCGTAATAAAGGGCATTTATACAAAGCCAACAGACAACATCATCCTAAATGGAGAGAGTCCGAAAGCATTCCCCTTGAGATCGGGAACCAGACAAGGATGCCCTTTATCACCACTCTTATTCAACATTGTGCTGGAGCAATTAGCCAGAGCAATTAGGCTACATAAAGAAATAAAGGGCATCCAGATTGGTAACGAAGAAGTAAAAGTGTCTCTATTTGCAGATGACATGATCTTATACACAGAAAACCCTAAAGAATCCTCAAGAAAACTACAGAAACTAACAGAAGCGTTCAGCAGAGTATCAGGATACAAGATAAACATACAAAAATCAGTTGGCTTCCTCTACACCAACAAAAAGAACATCAAAGCGGAAATCACCAAACCAATACCATTTACAGTAGCCCCCAAGAAGATAAAATACTTAGGAATAAATCTTACCAGAGACGTAAAAGACCTATGCAAAGAAAACTACAAGACACTACTGCAAGAAACCAAAAGAGACCTACGTAAGTGGAAAAACATACCTTGCTCATGGGTAGGAAGACTTAACATTACAAAAATGTCTATTCTACCAAAAGCAATTTATAGATACAATGCAATTCCGATCTAAATTCCAATGACATTTTTTAATGAGATGGAGAAACAAATCACCAACTTCATATGGAAGGGAAAGAGGTTCACCAGCCCCTGAGGCTTCATGAATTGGGAGAAGCCTCCAGTCTGACCTATAGCCTGACGCTACAACTGAGTTAGCCTTTTCCGTGGTATAAATCTCTTTATATAGATATTTATATGCTTTACTGGTTTTGTTTCTCCAGAGAACCCAGCTTAAGATGGGGAAAATCGCAGACAAATTTCAAATTCTCGTGGACTCTAGACTTTCTGGAGCCATGGAGGCTGGATGAAACCCTAACACTATTGTCCTCATATAATCTTTTTTTTTTTTAATTTTATTGTGCTTTAAGAGAAAGTTTACAAACCAAGTCAGTCTCTCATACAAAAGCTTATATACACCTTGCTATATACTCCTAGTTGTTCTCCCTCTAATGAGACAGCACACTCCTTCTCTCCACCCTGTATTTTCGTGTCCATTCAGCCAGCTTCTGACCCCCTCTGCCCTCTCATCTCCTTCCCAGACAGGAGCTGCCCACGCAGTCTCATGTATCTACTTGATCCAAGAAGCTCACTGTTCACCAGTATCATTTTCTATCCCATAAAAAAAAAAAAAAAATTATAGTCCAGTCCAATCCCTGACTGAAGAGTTGACTTTGGAAATGGTTCCTGTCTAGGGCTAACAGAAGGTCTGGGGACCATGACCTCTGGGGCCCTCCTAGTCTCAGTGAGACCATTAAGTCTGGTCTTTTTATGAATATTTGAGGTCTGCATCCCACTGCT
This sequence comes from Loxodonta africana, assembly GCF_030014295.1. Taxonomy (NCBI): domain Eukaryota; kingdom Metazoa; phylum Chordata; class Mammalia; order Proboscidea; family Elephantidae; genus Loxodonta; species Loxodonta africana. The sequence continues at coordinate 65,184,105 of NC_087358.1, forward strand.
CTCCTGGCTACTCACAGCAGATCCCATCATGGAGGTGACCACATTATATCAATTCTCATCATGGAAGTGATCACATCATCATACAACTGCCAAACTACATCATAACTGCCAAACCACTGAGAATCATGGCCCAGCCACGTTGACACACAACCTTATCATACCCTCTTTTGATCAGAATTCTTCTATGAACTCTTTGATCAAAATGTTCAGTAATGGTAGCTGGGCACCATCCAGTTCTTCTGGTCTTATGGTAAAAAAGGCAGTTGTTCGTGGAGGTAGTTAGCCACATATTCCATATCCTCCTTCTATTCCTGACTCTCCTTCTTCCTTTGTTGCTCCAGGTGAATAGAGGCCAGTTGTGTCCTGAATGGCCGCTTACAAGCTTTTAAGACCCCAGGCACTAGGCAAGGAATTAGGAGATACACTGGAAGCTAATTAACTGGGATGTTCCGTGAAACCATGACCCTAAACCTCCAAGGAATCAAATCACGGGAGGTGTTTGGTTATACATAAGCAGCTTCAGCAACTAGTCTTTTTTTTTTTTTTTATCATTGTTATAAATGTATGGATCACACAATTTGTGCCAATTCAACTTGTTACAGGTGTACAGTTTATTGACAGCAATTACAACAATCAGCTGTGCAACCCTACCCTTAATCAATGCAATTTTTCTATCACCATTAACCACTTCCCTTCCCCTTCCCTTCCACCCCTGGTAACCACTAATAAACTTTAGTCTCTATACATTTGTCCTTCCTTATCTTTATATATAAGTGAGGCCATGCAATATTCGTCCTTTTGTGATCGGCTTATTTTGCTCAGCTCAATGTCTTCAAGCTTCATCCATAATGTAGCATGTATCAATACTTCATTTCTCCTACTGGCTGAACAGTATTCCTTTATGGGTATGTACCACATTTTGTTTATCCATTCATCTGCTGATGGGCATCTAGATTGTTTCCACCTCTTGGCTATTGTGAATAGTGCTGCAATGAGCATTGGAGTACATATCTCTTTTTGAGTCTCTGCTTTCAAGTCTTTTGGTTATATACCTAGGAGTAGAATTGCTGAGTCATGGGGTACTTCTACTTTTAGTTTTTTGAGGAACCACCACACTGTTTTCCACAACACTGTACCATTTTGCCTCCCCACCAGCAATGGATACGGTTCAAATTTTTCCACATCCTTGCCAACATTTATTTTCTGTCTTTTTTTTTTTTAATCTCAGCCATCCTTCCACCCACTGTCGTTGAGTTGATTCCGACTCATAGCAACCCTACAGGACAGAGTAGAACTGCCCCATAGAGTTTCCAAGGAGCGCCTGGTGGATTTGAAATGCTGACCTTTTGGTTATGAGTCGTAGTGAAATGGTATCTCATTGTGGTTTTGATTTGCATCTCTCTGATGGCTAATGATACTAAGCATCTTTTCATGTGTTTGGTGGCCATTTGAATGTCCTCTTTGGTGAAATAGACATTTGGTGATCGGATTATTTGACTTTTTGTTGTTAAGGTGTTGAAGATTTATATATATTTTAGTTTTTAGATTTTTGTTGAATATATGATTTCCAAAGATATTCTCCCAGTCAGTACCTTGTCTTTTCACTTTTTTGGTAAAATGTTTTGATAAACAAAAGTTTTTAATTTTTATGAGGTCCCATTTATTTATTTTGTCTTTTAATGTTTGTGCTTTTGTTATTAGATAATCCATTGTTGAAAGCTAGGCCTGAGAGCATTGCCCCTACTTATTCTTCTAAGAGATTTATGATTTTAGTTTATACATTTAGGGCCTTAATCCATTTTGAATTTCTTTTTGGTGTGAGGCACGGATTCTCTTTCATTTTTCTGCAATTCTGAAATCCAATTTTTCTGGCACCATGTATTGAAGGGGAAACCTGGTGGTGTAGTGGTTAAGCACATTGGCGGCTAACCAAAAGACCAGCAATTCAAATCCACCAGGTGCTCCTTGGAAACCATGTGTGGCAGTTCTACTCTTTCCTGTAGGGTTGCTATGAGTCGAAATTGACTTGATGGCAACAGGTTTGGTTTTTATTTATTAAGAGACTCTTCTTTCCCCATTGAATGGACTTAGCACCCTTGTTGAAAATCAGTTGACCATGGATGTGTGGGTTCTGAGGTTCTTTCTTAACACCCAAGACTAATCAAGCCAGTTGCCATGGAGTCAGCTCTGACTCCTGGTGACTCCACGTGTGTCAGAATAGAACTGCGCTCCATAGGGTTTCCAATAGCTGATTTTTCAGCAACAGCCAAGCTTTTCTTCCAAGGTGCCTCTGGGGGGTGGGGGGGGGTGGGCTTGAACTGTTAATGAGCTAAGAATGAGTTAATCATGGACACCACCCAGGGACTCCCAAGAGTAATCAACGGAAGAAATCTGGCGTTGGAAGGCACTGCTGGCACATTTTGGATGCCGCCTTCACCCCTTCTCTTCTTCTTCAGCTTTGATAACTTACTCCAGGACTGCAGTGAATGAGCGGTCAGAAATTGCAGCCCCTCTGGCCTTCTCCACTGGTCACCATGGGGACTGCTTGGGTCCCCAGGATAGCTAGGATGGCTGGAAGGTAGAGATCTCAGAGATATTCCTCCTGCTGATTCTTGAACCACCTCCATGGCCATGTAGACACAGAACGGAGTACGCTTGTTACTGTAGGAAGAGGGCATCTCTGGTGTTTTGTTGCCAAGATCTCCCCCAAAGGTGCATAACAGGGCTGGTTGGGAAACAGAGCAGCTGTATACAGCAATTCATAATGGGAGGCTATTATATTTTTTGAGAAAGTTTAACAGTTCTTGGTTACCCTTGTTCTATGTCTTCCGGAATCTCATAATCCCTGCTGCTTTTTACCCCATTACTTCTTCCCTTTCTTACCTCCAAACACATGCATGAGCATGCGCACGCACACACACACACACACACACACACACACACACAGGGCACACGCACTCTACATTCCATTCTTAATAGCAGAGAGGAGCAGGCCCATAAAGAAAAAGCATAAACAAACTGCTCCATCTACTTATGGGACTGTCAACATTTGAGTCTGCTCTGTGGTGAGGGCTTGAGAGGCTTCCTGGATTCTTGACCATACTTTGCAGAATCAGTATCTAGTAGTTCCTCAGCCTGGGATTGAACACCTCTACAGACAAGGAGTTCTCCAACTTTTAGGAAAACTCCTTCCACCAAGGGATAGCACTGACTGCTAGGAATTATTTCCTTTTCTTAAACTATCTCCCAGAAACTTCCGTGGTGGTCCTGTTTTAGTCCTTCAGTCCATATGGAAACAGTCAATCTCGTTTTTATGTGATGGATCATCAAATATTTGAAGACAGTTATTATATCTCTCAGAGTCAACTGCTTTCCAGACTTGCCATCCCTAACTGCTTCAACGGTTGGGTGTATGACATAGTACCCAAAAAAAAAAAAAAAGTACCCAGGTCTGTCTAAAACCAACCCCTCCTTCTGAGTCCCAGCCAGGCTACTTCTATCCCTCAGACAGCATGGTATCCCCCAAACTGAACATGCCATTCCAGGGATAGCTCCCCAGTGCAGGGTAGAGCAGGATTAACCCTCCTTTTTTTAAAAAAAAAACCCTTTAGCTATATTTAATTTCATAATTGATTTTTCCTGCAGTCACTTCATTTACACTATTGCTTTACTGAGCCTGTGGTTGGTAAATCTACTAATGATAGGTCTTCCCCATCTGTGCTTCTCCATCCTTTTGTTTTTGTGGCTCTAAGAGGAGCATCTAAAATAAGTTGCCATTATATATAGTCTAGCTGGTTCTGGTCCAATGTTTCAGCCTGTCAAGGTCTTTTAGAATCTGATTGTGCTATCTCATCAGTCAATCGCTTCAGATGAACTACAAATATAAATACTCCTTCTACATCATGTCTATGATAAACGTGTATTGGACAGACCCTGTGGCTCCCCACTGGAAACGGGGTTTTCTCTGGTCTGTAATCGGTATCTTCAGGTGGTTGTTTAATCAGCTCCCTCTCTCTCTCTCCATCATCTTAAAATAACATCCACCAGATATTTCTACATCTTGCCCCCAAAAACATCAAAGAAGGCTTTGAAAATGAAATGCCTTGTGGAATTTGGGCCTACTGGTTGCCACGAGAGGTCCCTGCACGACACAAAAGGTTTATTCTCAGTTATTAACTGAAAGGTTGGCAGTTTGAACCCAAGCCAGTGGTGCCATAAAAGAAAGACCTGGGTATCTGCTTCCATAGAGATTACAGTCAAGAAAACTCCGTGAAGCTCAGTTCTCCTCTGTAACACTTGGGGTCAGCACGAGTCAAAACTGACTTAACGTCAACGGATTCGGTTTTTTGGCTTTTGGTTGCCACATTTCCTTGGTCTATTAACCTTGTCAAAAAGTGAACTACAGCCAGTCTTACATGATTTGTTCTTATCGACCCTGTGCTGGTTTCTTGTGGTCATTTTGATCTCAGAATTTGCTCTCCATTGGCCACAGGCTTGTGTTCCCAATTGCCCACAATTCTTCAGAACCCATCTGCATGACTAAGCTATTCTCCCCCTCTCTCTCTATATTCCAGGGTGTGCTTTATCTAGGTCAGGAGGAGAGAGCAGTTTCTATTCCTTTCTGATCTTTTCACCCATCTTTGGTTTCTGTTATTTCTTGCCTAATTTTTTTTTTCAATCTAAAAATCACTCTCCTTCACAGTAAAGTCAAAATTAAAAAGCAGCTGAAGAACTCGACTTTCTCTGAATCATTTATCAACATTGCATTCAAAGGTAGCTCTTCCTGCCTTGACCTTCCTTTTGCTCTAAACATATTTTGAAAGCGCTGCTTTCTTCTGTTGCCGTCTGCAATATTACTATCATTACTCTGATTATGTTTATGCTGATGATTATTATTGGTAAGTTCATTCTGCACTACAGCTTTTTAAATTCTACTCTTATAGTTGACAGCCATTTTCCTACATTCACCAGAGGGCACATACTCATCTTTTTACCCTCTGTATGTGATCTTTTTTTTTTTTTTTTTTATGTGATCTTTCAAAATCTGAGTCTACTGAAGAGAAATCTGTGCAAACCTGCTAGTTTGTACTTTGGGGAGCATTCCAACCGTCTTCCCCATCTGGCCAGGTGGTGTGAAGTAAAGCACACACTGATACCATTTCCCTCCTCCGTTGATCCCTACCTACGTTTATGTACATACAGAATACGTGTGTATAAACACATGTGTTCAGCCCCCTTCCTACCTAGACTGCTTCTTTGAAGTTGTTGCTAGTTGCTGTTGAGTTGGCTCTGACTCAGGGTGACCTGTGTAAACAGAATGAAACATTGCCTGGTCCTGCATCATCTTCACGGTTGCTGGTATACTTGAATTCATCATTGCAGCCACTGTGTATTTTGAGTGCCTTCCAACCTAGGGGGCTCATCTTCCAGAACTATACGGGAGAATATTCTGTTGTGATCCATAAGGTTTTCACTGTCTAATTTTTGGAAGTAGAAGCAGATCTCCAGGCCTTTCTTCCTAGCCCATCTTAGTTTGGAAGCTCTGATGACACCTGTCCATTTTGGCTGATCCTGCTGATACTTGAAATACTAGTGGTGTGGCTTCCAGCATCACAGTACGACATCGTGGTATGAAAAACTGACAAATGGGAGTAGGATACTCTTTCCTCATGATAATTTGACCTTGAATCTGACTAGCATTCAACACCAATTTCACAAGTATTGGACAAATATTTATGGGTGCTTACTAAAAAAAAAAAAAAAAAAATTTTTTTTTTTTTTTTTACTATGTGTCAGGCATGAAGTCTTGTGGATTTCTACAAGCATGTGTAATGCTCAATGTTAGAATTTCTGGTGTACTTTATGACCCTGCTCAGTGCCTGGATAGATAGACATTTGACATTTGAAGCCATAAACAGTCTTCTGGTCCTTCTGAACACTTCCTCGCATGAGTCACTGGGCATTTCCTGTGTCTTTGGGATTCTTTACCAGTCAGACCTGCTGCCCTCTGTAATAACGGGTTTCGAGGATTTATTGGGGTATTTATTTTCTGCAGTCAGTTCAAAGTCCTATTTGTCAAGAGGGGCCTTGCCATGTAAAATGCAGTTTTTGGCCCTCTGGAGTTGAACACTCCCATAATACAGAATTGTTTTAGAAATAGGAGTCTAGCACCCACAAAATCCATCCTAAACCAGAGGCTCTCTGGGTCTCTAATATTTGTATGCCTAGGAATCATATGGGGATATTGCTAAAAATGCAGATCTCAGGCCTTGTTACAGGGATTCTGGTTATGGAGGGCCGGGAATCTGTATCTTTGTAAGCACCTGGGCGATGGTGATGCCCAGCTCTGGGCCCTCAGGAGCAGCAGTCCCGTGCCTGGTCTCATTCTGCTCACTCCTGTCGGCCCTTTGCCCCTTGCTACCAGCCTTTGGATTGTTTCTGCCTTAATTGCTTGTGTTTCTCCAAACAAGTAAATGTGTGGCTTCTTTTCTGGACCCAGTAGTTTGGCTAAATAGTAGTTTGGCTAAATAGTAGTTTGGCTAAGCAAGTTGCTGTTTTGTAATGTAACGTAATCACATTCCATAATGTAATTTAATATAATCAATCAACCAATTGAAAGAGGAGTTTCATTAGGGTGTGGTCTGCCGCCAGATTATAAATAGATATTTTGGCACAACTCTCTCTCTCCACTCTGCACTCTCCCCATGGCCTGACCCACGAACTTTGGGATGAGGTCCTGTGGAAGTCTCCAGACTGTTCCCTAACCTATAGCTTTTAAACTTGTCGGCCCCTAGAGTCACATGAGTCAATGTCTCTCTCTATATATATACATAAACATATATCTCACTGGTTTCATTTCTCTAGAGAACCCTGACTAAGACAGGAGTCCTTACTATTCAGTCTTCCAACTCCATAAGGCCTTTCCTTCATGTAAAGGCCTCATACCCCTTATACCAGTAACAAGTTGCCATCAAGTTAACCCTGACTCATGGTGACCCTAAGTGTATATGAGTAGAACTGTGTTCCATAGGGTTTTCAATGGCTAATTTTTCAGAAGCAGATTGCCAGGCCTTTCATCCAAGGTGCCTCTGGGTGGTTAGCAGCCGAGCACGTTAACCATTTGCACTACCCAGAAACTCCATACCCCACAGGGATTGCTTCTCCATGTGGCTTTCCTTTATCTCCCCTTGACCCAGAATTGAGCTCTTCTACCTTACTAGAACTCCAGACTTCCTGATTTCCTGTCTCCCTCCTTTCTTTCCTCTTACATCTCTTCATTCTCAGAGAGAAGGCTGATGTCTTTTCCCCTGCTCTTCAAGTATGCGGGCTGCCTGTGCTTAACCCCAAGAGTGAGAAGACACCCTGGGGACTCCCTGAGGACTTTGACTGGCTTGGCGCCTTCTCTTGCTCCTAGCCTGGACAACAAGACCTTGGTTTCTCGGCCTCCTAGAAGGAAGCCATTCAAAGTGGAATAATCATTTTCCAGGCTTTCTTGGCTGTCTAGCCACAAACATACTTCTGGGCTTTGACAGAGACCCAGGCCCCACAAGCTGCTAAGTCTCCCCATTCTTTAGCACTCTGCCATAGTTGCTCCATGCCATTGGCGAGACATAGTCATTTACCTATTCCCAGCAAGTTATCCCCAGTTATTACCACTGCTCTTAAGTCTGAAAGACAGATTGTCAACCATAGGCGGAAGGGGAAAGAAAACCTCCTCCAGGAATTTTAGGGAATTGCTTGCTTCTCCCTGCATTTTAATCTCTGCTATAACCATCCTCTCACATAGCTGCCCCTCCATTCTGATCCGGGGACCAGCTAAGTGAAGCAGTTCATATTCTCAGGCAGGAATCTGGGAGATGCTGAAGATGTTGGCTTAGAAGCTCCAACAGAGTTCACACCTTTACCCAGGTCACCAACATCACAGTATCTGATTATAGACATTTACTGTGGGTGGCCAAACTTTTATGAAACACTAAACGTATGAGTCCCTGGGTGGTGCAAACAGTTTGTGCTCAGCTGCTAACTAAAAGGCTGGTGGTTTAAACCCACCTAGTGGCACCGCAGACAAAAGGCCTGGCAATGTACTTCTGAAAAATCAGTCATTGAAAACCTTTTGAAGCGTGGTTCTACTCTGACATACATGGGGTCACCTTGAGTTGGAATCAACTCCGTGACAATTTTTTAAAAATATGTTTTAGATACATCAGTATCTAAAATACACACATACTCATACAGACCAAATATACAGCGTGCTTGAAAACTAAATTAGATACAGACATGACTCTGACCTCACAAATTAAGCTTAAAGACCACAGGATCGTAGATGAGCAGGGCATAAAGCTATGATTGCACCAGGGTCTCTCTCTGGGGGTAGGTCCCCAGTGGTGCGAATAGGCCCTGGTTGCTCCCTCCCTCAGCCTCTCCTCTCTCCCACATCCTTTCCAGCTTCGCATTGGTACTTCTCAGGCGATTACCCAGTAAATGGCTTTCAGAATCCTGCTTCTGAATATCTGGACAAATGCTCAGATTTTTCCAAGCTGTCATGCTTACTGACTTTGAAATGGCTCCCGTTCTTGGGGCTCTGTCAGGGCCCACATGCTGACTAAAGTCCCAAGTGAACCAATTTAGCCTGTAAAATGCTCCTCAAGGTGGCGCCTGCACCCGGTGCTCCTGGCTTGTATAGGCCTGCCCTCTGCCTCTCTGTTTTTTTCTTACAGGCTTCTGGCTCCTAATTTCATTTAATCATATCTGAACTGCAAAACTTAGCGGGCCAGGTGGGGGCAGGGTGGTGAGGGGATGGGGGAATCTAATTTACTGCTGCTATGACTACAAATGTGAAATAAATGTCTGAACTGATGATGGATCGATCACACTGAGGCTGGATTTAAATTATTACTAATGGTGAGAAATTCTGACCAGTATTCCATCACCAGGACCCTAGAGCCAGGCGCCTGTGGGTTTAATTGGGTAGAGGATTAAGATCCTCAGTGCAATCTTGCTGAACTCTCTCCCCTGTGTCTCCCCGTTGTGGCCACAGAAGTTCACCACAAAGAGACAGAGGGCCAGGGTGGACCTCAGCTCCATTTGCCACTCTGCATTTGATTATCTGGGTATTGCCTATCCCTCCAGGGAGCTGGTCTGTAATCCATGGAGGAAATGGCCTGTGTCCCGGGTGGGGGTGGGGGGGTGGGGTGGTGGGGGGGTGGGGAGGGTAGTCCCTTCATTCATGTGGACCATGAATAGGAAGACTAATGAAGGCGCAGGGGAGGGGAAATGGAAAGACTGAAGAAGGTATTTGTTTCAGCACTTTGCTTCTGCTCTTTCTCTGTGGGGGTGTGCAATATAATTTTCTTAAAATGCTGTCTTGACCCAGTTTGAGGGCCCGGCTGGAGGCTGCTCCTGGCTGTAGACTGGTCCATTCCCTTTCTCAAGCAGCGGATTAAGTCCATTCTCCATCACTCCCCTTTATCAGGGTCTCACACTCTGGGACATGATGCGCCCATACAAATTGCCCCAGGCCAAGTACCCAACAACTAGAGACACCCTTATGTCCCCTGAGCTTGCAGAATTATTCAACATGCCCAATCCCTAGGAAGCCCGGGAGACCTAGCTAATCTTGCCCTGCTTGCCATATATAAGCTGTCTACTTCAGTTCCCACCTGTATGGTTACCTTGTCCCCAGGTTCAACCCCCTATGTGGCCTGCATCATGGCGTGCCTCTGGGAATCATGAGTCTAATAAACCCAGTTACTTTTCATCGCCTCCCTGACCTGTCTGTCCTGCATTTGTACCTGCCTGACTGTCATCCCACGAATCCCTTAGATTAGAGCAGAGTGGGAAGGGTGGAAGGGGGGGCATGGCCAGTAGAGGAGCTTAATGTCTTACCCAAATAGGACTTCAAGACACTCCACTCCACAGGAAGCAGTACAGTACCATTAGCATGATAGACATGCTCAGCCACAATAGTTAACCTACAGGAACTGCCACAAAACCTCCACTGCCCTCCAGCCGCCAGGAGAGCCCTGCTGTGAGCTGGCCGGCACTGTGCAGTTCCCTTACCCGTCTTGCTCTCGTAGGTCCATTCTGTCTGAGTGGCCCGGTCCGTCAGGGCCAGCAAAGTTCCACTGCTGTTGAAGCAGAACTTAGGAAACATCAAGCAAAGGGAGGGACACTGGTTGGCAGTTTTCGAAACAGGAATTTGGCAAAAGGGGGAGGATTTAGGGCTTCCACTGTCTGGGGACCTGTCGGAGGAAGCAGAAGGGTCGATTAACTCCCAAAGCAGAGACCAGGCTAAGAACTCCAGTTCTATGGTATGCTGGGAAGTCAGGGTGGGAGTGGCTGCTCCCCGGCTCCTGCAGACTTCTGCCAACCCAGATGGCGGCTGTCACAAGTTACAAGGAGCCAGCTTGTGGATCATGGAAAACAGGTCCCTATGTCCTCCTGGCAGCTGAGCTACACATTGCCAAAGGCTGCTTGACTACACATGAAAGGATCTGTGGGTGCCTTCAAAGGCCACTTGGCCAGGATGCCACGACTCACAGTCTAATGTGCCAGAACATTCTCCATCCTTCCGGACTCACAGTGCTGCTCATTCAGTGGCCCTTCCTGCCTCAGTTACCTCAGGCAGAGTTGAAAAAATACTGATGTAGATGTCTCAGCAGTTTCAAATCAAACACTGAGGTCTGTCTCCCATAGCCTGCCTGCTATAAACACCACTATCATTGAGAACGGTTTCCGGTTTCTGGAGGGCCTGAAGAGAGAGCGCTTGGTGTAAGGGTCAGGCCCTGCTATCTAATGTCTAGGGACAACCCCAACCCACTGATCCACACCAGGAAAGCTTAATGCATGTCTTTCTCAGGAATATCTGAGTAAAAAGCTGTAATTCAAAGAAATGAGAGAGGTATTTGAGATATTTTGGCTCCATAGTCAATTCATGTAAATTGGCCCAACTGGGAGAAACAGGAACAAGGGAAAATATCTAACATATAAATGGGTGGTGACTATGGATTGGAAACCTTGGTGGCGTAGTGGTTAAGTGCTATGGCTACTAACCAAAAGGTTGGCTGTTCAACTCCACCAGGCGCTCCTTGGGAACTCTATGGGGGAGTTCTACTCTGTCCTATAGGTTTGCTATGAGTTGGAATCGACTCAATAGCAATGGGTTTGGTTTATTATTATTTTTTTTGACTACGGTTGGTAGAAAAAACACAGACTTTGGTATCAGAAGACTTTGGTATCAGAAATCTTGGCTTTCACTATAGCTAAGTAATTTTGTGCAATGGATTGTTATGGATTGAATTGTGTCCCCTCCAGATGTGTGTCAACTTGGTTAGGCCATAATGCCCAGTATTGTGTGATCGTCCTCCATTTTGTGATAAACATAATTTTCCTATGTGTTGTAAATCCTAATCCTTGCCTGTGGTTAATGAGGTAAGATTAGATTATGTTAAAGAGGATTGGGGTGGGATGTAACACCCTTACTCAGGTCACATCCCTGATCTAATGTAAAGGGAGTTTTCCTGGGGTGTGGCCTGCACCACCTTTTATCTTACAAGAGATAAAAGGAAAGGGAAGCCCACAGAGACAGGGGGATTTCATACTACCCAGAAAGCAGTGCTGGGAGCAGAGCGTGTAATTTGGACCCAGGGTCCCTGCACTGAGAAGCTCCTCAGCCAGGGGAAGACTGATGACTAGGGCCTCACCCCAGAGCTGACAGAGAGAGAAAGCTTTCCTCTGGAGCTGGTGCCCTGAATTTGGACTTGTAGCCTACTAGACTGTGAGAGAATAAACTTCTGTTTGTTGAAGCCATCCAGTTGTGGTATTTCTGTTATAGCAGCGCTAGATAACTAAGACAGGTAAGTTAAGTTCTTTGTGCCTCAGTTTCTGCACTAGTTGATAATCATACTTCCTCCCTGGTGAGGACAAAATACCATTGGGTGAGGACAGTGTTTGTTGTTGTCATCCCTATAACCAGTAACCAGTTGGTGTCGAGCCAACTCCAACTCATGGTGATCCCATGTGTGTCAGAGTAGGACTGTGCTCTGTAGGGTTTTCAATGGCTGACTTTTTGAAAGTAGATTGCCAGGTCTTTCTTCTGAGGATCCCCTGGGTGGACTTGAACAGCTGACATTTCAGTTAGCAGCTGAGCATATTAACTGTTCGCAGCAACTCTCATTCAAATAGGGGATGTAAGAGGTTCAGCAGCCCCTCAGGATACAGGCCTGTTTCCTGTCTGGGACAGGGAGTGGGGTGAAGGGCTGAATTCTGAGGCTCGAGATAGGTGGTTGAGGGAGAGAGGAGGAGCCTGTTCTAGATGGTTCTAGCAGGTAGGCACTGTGAGAAAGCTGTTTTCTCTTCAGTGTCTGTAGGAGTTACAGAGAGATCTTGCATGTTTTTTCTGAGGGGCCAGCAGGTGGGTGGGGGAATGCATCTGGGTGGGCCTTGAGAGCTGGGGCAGAGCCACTCTTCTCAAGGTGTGCCATTGGAAGGGGATCCCAGGTCAAGTGGCAAGGGAGATACCTGGCTCCTAGGTCCAGCTGAGCCCAGAGATCAGGAACAAGTGGATACAGGTGAGCTCTTTAGACCAGCTCAGGAGACCCTCCCCTGGGCCTCAGTTTACTTGTCCTTCTATTAGGATGATGTCTGTTCTGCTCCACTCACTGGGTGCCCACTGGGACCCAAAGAGATACCACAAGTCACCAAGAAAGGACTTTGAAAAGGCAAAGATGCCAAGCAAACACAAGGGTTGTACTTCATGTAATGGTGGACCCCTCTGGCCATTACCATCTTCATTACATTTACCCAGGTCCCTCTCTGCCATGCCTGCCCTGGGCTGGGACATCACAGGGCCTCTGGGGCACGTGTCCAGGCCCCACTGAAGCCTCAGTACCCAGGCTGCAGGACAGGGGTGCTGCCTACCTGGCAGCTGGAGTGGACGGGATCTATGAGGAGCGGCCATATCCCAGGGCCCGGGAGATGTGATGGTTTGAGGCCTGCTTCTGGAGCCACTTTGAAGTGGGATGGGCCTGGTGCGTGCCAGAGGGACCTTCAGGGAAGGTGGGAGGAAGTGAGAGAGGAAGATGCTCTAGGCCAGGGTGGCTGATAGCTTTCCTGTGTATAAGAGACCTGTGAAAAGCCTGACTTACATCTGCTCTCCAGGGCTTCGAACCAGTTCATTCTGGTTGAAACCCCTGTGGAGACTTTGCATTTCTCACAAGTTCCCTGCTGAGAATTTGCATTTCCTCTCCAGATATACTGAATCAGAATCTACCTTTTAACAAGATTTGTGGGTGATTCTTATGTATAACTTCCTGGGAACTTGTTAGAAACACAAAATTGCTTAATTGCCACATTGCTTAATTCCCTTTGAGTGTCAGTAACTGAAGTGAAAAAGAGTCCTGGTGGAGCACTGCTGGCGCAGTGGTTAAGTGCTCAGATGCTAACTGAAAGGTTGAGAGTTTGAACACACCAGCTGGTCTGCAGGAGAAAGACCTGGCAATCTGCTCCTGTAAAGATTATAGCCTAGAAAACCCTATGGGGCAGTTCTACTCTGTCACATGGGGTCACTATGAATTAAAATCTACTCGATGGCACCTGACGATAACAACAGAGGTAAAAGGGACCACAGAAATGCTCCTCCCTTTTGAGCACTGTCTTCATTGGGATAATTACCTGTCAGACCCGTGGAGCTGGGATTCTGGAAACATGAAGCATGGATGGAGGGGCCGTCGGGGGCTGGCTGTGTGAGGTCCTGGGTACCGCTGCGTGGGAGCCCAGGGACTTCAAGTAATAACCTGTGAATTCTCTACTCAGGAGAACTGGGATTTCCCTCCTGCTTCTTGCCATAATCAAAAGGTCCTGTGCATCCTTTGTATCTATGACCACTCACTTTACTAGTGGAAACAAATACGGTAAAAAAAAAAAAAAAAAAAAAAGTCCTTTGGGGAGGGATTGCAGGGTATGAAGCATGAGGATAGGGACTGTGAATCAAAAGTCTCTTGAGCCCTCATATGGGTTTCTGCAGAGCTGTGAAAATGAGCCAGGCTGGTATAACTACCCTTCAGGAGTCAATGGTAGAGGAATAATACTATGTATCATTGTCATCTTCATCATCACCGCTAACACCTACACCAGTAAAAAACTAGTTGCCATGGAGTTGATTCCAAATCATGGCAACCCTGTGTGTGTCAGAGTAGGATTGCACTCATAGAGGTTTTCATGGCTGAGTTTTTGGAAGTAGATCACCAGGCCTTTCTTCCAAGGTACCTCTGAGTGGACTCAGACCTCCAACCTTATGGTTAGCAGCCAAGTGCATGAAACATTTGTGCCACCCAGGGCCTCCAGATAATACTTACGAAGGCTTCAAATGCCATGTGCCCTGTCTAGCTCATAATGCTTACATAGAAGGCATTTAGTCATGTATTCCGTAGAGATTTTATTGACTGTCTAGCATGTGCCAAGCCTGCAGCAGGAGCATAATATGACTTGAAAATATGTCTGAGCTTATTCTATTTCTGGGTAAAAAGCAACTTCCTTTCAGCATCCATTCATTCATTTATTCACCCAGGAGCACTGCCCACAGTTCAGACCTTCTCTCCTACCTGTTCTGAGGTGCCTGGACTTCAGATTGTCCACCCTTTCCTCCCTTCTAGTTCTGCATGCCTGGAACTCTGATCCCTGGACGTCACTCATGCTGGGAATAACTGAGTGGCAGATGTGAGGAGTGTTGACAGGTCCTTGTGTGTAACTCCAGGAGATCACCCACTCAGTCCCCCATCCTCAAGGGTCTGCTCCCCAAACCACCCCACTTGTTTTTAGACCCCCAAAGACCCCTCAAGCATCGTCCCCAAGTGTGTTTCCATCCGATTTACCTGAAAAGAGAACTATTACCTTGCACCGAATATAGGTGTGGTTTGCACTGAGTGAGCCTCCTTGCACGCTAGTGGAAAAAAGAACAGAAAGAGAATATTGAAAGAAAAAAAGGCCATCTTTCTATTTAAAAACATCTTGAATCTTGTTAAGTACATGATTCTGGAATTGTGGTAGAGAGGGCATTAATTATTGCAAATTTGTTTTTACTTTTCCATAATATTGTCTCTCTAATGACTTCCTTTGAAAATTCTTAGCTTGAAATTTTATAAAATTAAAGAGAACCCAAAAAGATAATCTTCAAAATTATCTTGAAATTGTGGATTCTGGAAATCTGAAATTGCTTTGTTAATTTTTTTAGTCATCACAGAGGCCTCTCCGCCACAGGATGGAGAGGTCGCTGAGGTTCAGACGATATCAATATTAACAAAATAATTAATTTCTAAAAAGCACATTTGTGTCATTTGATCACTTGACTGTTCACCTTGAAAGATATGACCTTAGGAGTTTCATATACTAATGGAACAAAGTGTGCCATGAATTCTAGCAACTGAGAATAGCACGACGGCAGCAGTAAAGACATGAGAATCCGAAAATATAAATTTGAAAATTGTTCAAAACTTCCATCTATGCATAGTTTACCTGTGTGACACAATATTATTCAACTATTAAAATGATATCTACAAAAATGAAGCAGCGCAGGCAAATGCTGAGGTCCTAATACCCAAACCCACTGCTGCCGAGTCAATTCGGACTCAAAGCGACCCTACAGGACAAAGTAGAACTGCCCATAGGGTATCCAAGGCTGTAATCTTTACAGAAGCGGACTGCCACATCTTTCTTCCATGGAGCGGCTGGTGGGTTCGAACCATTAACCTTTTGGTTAGCAGCCAAGCTCTTTAACTATTGTACCGCTAGGGCTCTTAAAATGCTAATACTAAGTTGTATAATTTTTTTGTCAAGAAATTTGAAAACAGCTTCCTGGCCAGCCTACTGGGAGAGGTCCGTATTTGTGCCCATTCCAAAGAAAGGTGATTGAACAGAATACAGAAATTATCGAACAATATCATTAATATCACTTGCAAGTAAAATTTCGCTAAAGATCATTCAAAAGCGGTTGCAGCAGTACCTCAACTGGAAACTGCTGGAAGTTCAAGCTGGATTCAGAAGAGGACACGGAACGAGGGATCTCATTGCTGATGTCAGATGGATCTTGGCAGAAACCAGAGGATACCAGAAAGTCGTTTACCTGTGTTTTATTGACTCTGCAAAGGCATTTGACTGTGTGGATCATAGCAAATTATAGGTAACATTTTGAAGAATGAGAATTCCAGAACACTTAATTGTGCTCATGAGGAACCTGTACATAGATTTATTCAATCTGCATGCTGAGCAAATAAACCAAGAAGGCGGACTATATGAAGAATGGAGCATCAGGACTGGAGGAAGACTCATTGACAACCTGTGTGATCTGCAGATGACACAACCTTGCTGGCAGAAAGTGAAGAGAACTTGAAGCACTTACTGATGAAGATTAAAGACCGCAGCCTTCAATATAGATTACACCTCAACATAAAAAAAGCAAAAATTCTCACAACTGGACCAGTAAGTAACATCACGATAAATGGAGAAAAGATTGAAGTTGTCGAAGATTTCATTTTACTTGGATGCACAATTAACATCCATGGAAGTGGCAGTCAAGAAATCAAAAGATGCATCCCATTGGGCAAATCTCTACAAAAGACCTCTTTAAAGTGTTTAAAAAGCAAAGATGTCACTTTAAGGACTAAGGTGTGCCTGACCCAAACCATGGTGTTTTCAATTGCCTCACATACATGCAAAAGCTGGGCAATGAGTAAAGAAGACTAAAGAATAACTGAAGTCTTTGAATTACGGTGTTGGAGAAGAATATTGAATATGCCATAGACTGCTAAAAGAACAAACAAATCTGCCTTGGAAGAAATATAGGCAGAATGCTCCTTAGAAGCAAGGATGGTGTGACTACGTCTCACATACTTTGGACATATTATCAGGAGGGAGCAGTCCCTGGAGAAGGACATCATGCATGGTAAAGTAGACGGTCAGCAAAAAAGAGGAAGACGCTCAGTGAGATGGAATGAAACAGTGGCTGCAACAATGGGCTCAAGCATAACAACAACTGTGAGGATGGCGCAGGACTGGGCAGTGTTTTGTTTGGTTGTATACAGGGTCACTATGAGTTGATCGCACCTAACAACAGCTATGGTTATTCTATATACAGCATGTTTAAAACTGTAAAAACAAAACAAAACAAGGAAAAAATAAGGGCAGGGGGATGGAAGAAAAAAATCACTAAAGTGTGAACTAGGTTTATTTATACTTAGGTATTAGTAGCTGGGTGATGTTTTTCTAGTTTTCACTCTTCAAGTTTTTCATTTTCTTAAATGAACAAGAAGAGCCTTTGTTTCTTTCTATGTCTCTGTTCCCAAATTCAAATACGCACATGATTTATTAAAAAAACAGAAACAAAGAATGAAAGGAGGAGGGAAGGGAGGAAAAAAGAGAAGTGACTAGAAGAGAGAGAAGAGAAAGTTTGGGATCCTGTCCTGGCTCTTCTGTTTCCGTATAACCTTTCACTAGTCTTATAACCGTTCTAAATGAGAGGAAATAATTGTTGGAGAATTAAAGGAGATTAAGATTGTGAAATATAACGCAAACAAACCATTTGCCGCTGAGTCGACTCTGACTCATGGCAACCCTGTGTGAGTCAGAGTAGAACTGAGCTTCACAGGATTTTTAGTGGCTGATTTTTTTGGCAGTAGATTGCCAGGCCTTTCTTCCAAGGTGCCTCTGGGTACACTCAAACCACCAATCTTTTGGTTAGCAGCAGAGTGCATTAACCATTTGTACCAAATGCCTGTTATCCCTTACCCTATGCCACTGGATTGGGCTCTCCAGCCTTCTTCAGGGCAAGACAATTGCAGAAAAGGATGATCTTTGTCCAGAAGCACAGTGCAAGCTGAAGGCCACTCGCCCTGGGCTCAGCATCTCTGTATACCAGTTGCCCACTCGAGGAACATTGGTTGGGAAGCTCTGCTACCAACTGTGAACCTTCCTGCGTGAAAAGTTGGCTGGTTCTATCATCCCTGCCTTATCAGTATTTCTTTTACCTTTCTCCTTAAACGTTAGACATCAACTCTCAATTGGAAATGGCTACCAAATGATAGCATTTAGGCCAAGTAGAACTTGGCACAGTGGTTAAGCATTTGACTGCTAACCAAAAGGTTGACAGTTCAAATCCACCAGCTGCTCCTTGGAAACCCTATGGGGCAGTTCTACGCTGTCCTATAGGGTCGCTATGAGTTGGAATTGACTTGACAGCAATGGGTTTGGTGTTTTGGTTTAGCACGTTGTATAAAAGAGCCCTGGTGGCTGCTGATCAACAGATTGGCAGTTGGAACCCACCCATTGAGAAAAGACCTGGCAATCTGTTTCCATAAAGATTACATCCAAGGAAACCCTATGGGGCATTTCTACTCTGTCACATAGGGTCGCTATGAGTCAGAACCAACTCAACAGCACCTAACAACAATATAACAGCATTTGGTGCTGAAGGAGAACGATCAAGAATAACAAACATCAAATCCAGCAGGTTATGTGTATTAAAATGCTATGAGGCAAAAACACTATGAAACAAATCACTGTACTGTGATGTCTCCATAGCACTATTTGCTACTGAGCAGAATTCTTCACCAGGAAGGTCTTGTGCTGTGAAGAAATAAAAGGGGCCTCATTGCAAGGTGGGTTCACTCTATAGCGTGTTCTGTGATGCTAGGTAGTAACATAGGTTGTACTCCTTCCTTCTTGTGAGATCAAAAGAGAATTTTTAGAGCTTACAATTGCAGGGTATGGGAGAGCTTTCAAAGAATTTTCAGATACGTTATTTCATTTCATTATCAAGACCACATTGTGAAGGAAGTTGTTTTTAAGGGGAAACCGAAACTTAGAGTGGGTAAGAGACATGGCCAGGGTCATGGGCCCACCATGTGCCGGATCTTCTGACTGATGCCACAGTGGTTTATGCCCACCCAGTGGTGCCATGGAAAAAAGGCCTGGTGATCTACTTCTGTAAAAAATTACAGCCAAGAAAACCCTATGGAGCAGTTCAATTTTGTAACACTTGGGGTCATTATGAGTCAGAATCAACTTGATGGCAATGTGTTTGGTTTTTGATTTTCTTGTTATCCTTAATTTACACTTAAGACCAAGGTACAGAGAGGTTAAATGACTTGCCTAAACTCATGCAACTAGTAAGTGGGGGAGCTGGCACTGAAACCCAAGCAGTCAAGCTCCTGAGAAAGAAAAAAGTGCTCTTGGTGATAGACGCCTATCTGCCACACAAGAGCCAAATGAATGGCACTCACTCTGTTCCTTCCGTTCCTTATCCCTTGGCAGACATTGCTAAGTGACCGTAGCACTCTCTCATGCTGAGCCCCACCAAGGCCTCAGAATCCTGCTCAACAAAGTGCTCCACCACTAACCTCTAGCAATTAAACTATTGGCAAGAGAGATGGAAGCCCATTTGTCATCTCTTAGTGTTCCTTTTATAGGCGTCAATTAATTCATGAAGTTGTTTTAAAAAATAAGTGCGCGTGTGTGCCTGTGTCTTAGAAAATGCAATGTGATCTCTTGATTCAGTGTGTACTTAAGAGCATCTGCTGGGGTCAGGAAGGCGCTCTTGTTAGGCATTGAGGTTCTGTAAAAATGGCGGGGCAGCAGCCTCCGGCCTCCTCTTCTAACTTGACAAGGGAGGGGGAGAAACAGCATCAACAGCCCCAGGCTGATTCCTGTGAGGCGGAGGTCAGACATACCTCCTCTCTCCAAACTTTTTACCAATTCTGACACTAGCCTTCCCTCCCACAGCACTCTCTACTTCCCTGTTGGGTTGGATGATTCACTACAGTGGTCACACAGAACTCACAGACCATACTTACAGCTATGGGGTTTATTAGGGAAGTAACAAGGTACAACTCAGGATCGTAAACAACTCAGGATACAGTTCTTCGATCAGGAGAGCTTCGCAGCCAGGGCCATAGACCTCTTGGCCTCACGGCCTCACCTCTGCACTGCTCGGGCAAGTGTTACAAAGCCACTAGCTTCATGGGTGGGTGAGCCCTTCCACAGCCGTACTGAGCTGCTGTTGCTCTTGCAGCTGCTGTGCCACTGCCTCTTGCTGTCTTCTGTGTGACAGCTCCCTATCTGTCTCCTGGATTGAGGAGGTTCTCAGCACAGGCACCCTGGGTTCAAAGGACATTCTTTGCTCCTGTCTCTTCTTCTTGGTAGTAAGACTCACCTCCTGCCCCTTTGCTCTGGGAATGGCTCTCTTTTAAGCCTAGTGGGATGGCAAAACTGACCAATCCCCTTGTTAGAGTTCCTTATACCCTATTTGCATGTTCCCACCCTCGCAGGTTTCCATGTACCTTATTCGCTTTAGCAGTAAGCTGTCCAATCCCCTTGGTGGGCCACAAGTGCCTCATTTACGTAGTCCCACTCAATTGATGTGTGTGTCACAAAGACTATGGCTGGAAGGGCCATAGTAAGTAATTCACTGCACTGCAGGCCACCCCCTGGCTCTTCTAGCTGTTGGCCCTTTCATACTTGAAGGATTAACTTCCCCCTTCCAATCATTTTACCTGTCCAAAACAGTCATTAACAATTAGTCTTCAGTAGGGCAAAGAGTCCTCAGGGTGAGGTTACTCCAGTGCCAGCCATTCAAGACTGCTGCAGGTATCCATCTGATCTGGTCAGGTTCTCCAAAAGTCACCTCATCTTCACCCTTCCTGGCCTCTGATAAAATTTTACTGAGAGATTATTCTCTTGCTCTGATTCTCACAAGGTATCAACATAGCAAAACTGTTAAGGGACTTCAGGTTCGGCCATGGTACTTGAGTCCAGCAGTGCCTCCCCCCTAGTCCACTCTTTCACGTCTATAGCTTCTACAGTTAGTTTTTTCAATCACAACTAACCCTGTTAACAGTCAACACTCACAACTGAATCACATAATCCTATCAGTATCTTCCTCTATCCTCTCTTCCCCAGACCCATCAGGAAAAAAGGAATCTATTCAGTGGAAATCCTCCCTTGTCCCCCTCATTTTGAGTCTAAGAACAGCCAAGAAAACATGTAAACCAGTCAGTTCATGCCTTTGTCTCCACCCATTATAAATAGCCAATGTTTAAACCGCCTGTCCCTATCAGACCAGTATTCTGAGGAGACAAGCATGTTCCTTGGTTTGAAGAATCTTCTCTTGTAGTTGGAACTTTAAGCGTCTGCATCCATATGCAACATCCAGTCCAGAGCAAGCCAACAGATTGCAGCAATCCACACCAGGTCACGGTGTCAGACATCTTTCTCTTCATTCAGTTGGCTCTGGTCAGCTCATCCCTAGCCATTCACGCTAGATCAATGGGTACCAGCTGTAGTCTCAGGAGTCCACACATCTCCCTGCCTTTCAGACCAGCCAGCCCTTTCTCTCTCCCTCTCATCCCTAGGTCAGGTCAATAGGTGCCAATGGAACATGCTCAAACTCAGCCTGTCTCTTCATTGCTGTACTTGCCCCACTTCTACTCATCTCTCAGCTCCAGGTGGTCACTTCAAATGAGCATATCAGACTGTCTACTCACTGGCTCTGTCTTAGTTATCTAGTGCTGCTATAAGAGAAATACTACAAGTGGATGGCTTTAACAAACAGAAGTTTATTCTCTGCAGTCTAGTAGGCTAGAAGTCCGAATTCAGGGCATCAGCTCTAAGGGAAGGCTTTCTCTGTTTGTCAGTTCTGGGGGGAGGTCCTTGTCATCAATCTTCCCCAGTCAAGGAGCTTCTCAGCACAGGGATCCTGGGTCCAAAGGGTGCACTATTCTCCTGGCTCTTGTTTCTCGGTGGTAGGAGGTCCCCTTGTCTTTCTATTTGCTCCTTTTATATCTCAAAAGAGATTGACTTAAAACACAATCTAATCTTGTAGATTGGACCCTGCTGCATTAACGTAACTGCCTCCAATCCTGCCTCATTATGGAGGTAGGATTTACAACACACAGGAAAATCACATAAGATGACAAAATGGTAGACGAGCACACAACACTGGGAATCACGGCCTAGCCAAGTTGACACATATTTTGGGGAGACACAATTCAACCTGTGACAGGCTTCCTTTGACTTCCAGCCCTGAAAGGGAGTTACTCTGATGGGCGCTGACTTTTCTTACCTTGATGCATCCAATGGCAAAGCTGCAGGTCCTTCCTTCAAATGCAAATTTCCTGCTCTCCCAGCAGTTCTGAGTGGGTCTGCACGTCTTTTCAAATGCAATCTTCCTGGCTCCGAAGGTTCTGGGTGGGGCTCATATTTTCGACCTGAACCCCCAATACTCTATACACAGGGCTACTGCATTTAAACCAAGAGCCTATGTGTCTTTTGGGAAAATCCTAGTTTCCCTTTTAGCATATCCACTCAAATATTGACTAAGGCGGAGTTACATGCTATCTGTAATGTATAATACACGATATTCATTTACATCATACATGTAGGTCTGCTTTACAACACCAGGTAGGAGAAACATTCAATATCCATAGTACATTCAAATAAACACATAACCCTTTTTAAAAAACATCCCAATTTCATCTTCACCCCTTGACTATCTTCCCATTCAAATGCATATGGTCTTGGGCCTCTAGCTATGTGGAACCAGAAGACCTTGGCCCCCTATCAATCATCTTGTTTAACCAGCCTGGTTTTTGCCCCAAGCCACTCCAAATGCGGCTTTTCTTTCCTTAGCTGCAGAATAACATCTCTTACTTTCCTTTCAGGCATTAAAGACAACGACAATCAAAGTAACCGTCTAAGAATCAAAAATTTCACTTCTCTCTCCCCTCCATTCTTTCTCTTACTTGCTTCTATAAGCCTGGAGTCATTGCAACGAATCCTGCTTCTGATGCCAACTGTAAAAATGGCATGGTATGGCAGCATCAGACCTCCTTGGCTAACTTCTCAAGAGGGAAGGAGAATCATTATCAGCACCAACGGCCCCAGGCTGATTCCTATGAGGGGGAGAGCAGACATACCTTGTCCCTCCAACCTTTTTACCAATTCTGACACCAGCTGTCTTAGTCATCTAGTGCTGCCATAACAGAAATACCACAAGTGGGTGACTGTAACAAAGAGAACTTTATTCTCTCACAGTCTAGTAGGTTAAAGTTCAAATTCAGGGCGTCAGCTCTAGGGGAAGGCTTTCTCACTCTGTCAGCTCTGGAGGAAGGTCCTTGTCCTCAATCCTCCCCTGGTTGAAGAGCTTCTGAAGTACAGGGATCTCGTGTCCAAAGGACATGCTCTGCTCCTGGTGCTGCTTTCTTGGTGGTATGAGGTCCCCAACTCCCTGCTTGCTTCCCTTTCCTTTTATCTCTCGAGAGATAAAAGGTGGTGCAGGCCACACCCGAGGGAAACTCCCTTTTGGATCAGAGAGGTGGCCTGAGTAATCCTTTTAACCACAGGCAGAGATTACGATTTATAACACATAAGAAAATCACAAAATGGAGGGCAACTACACATGGCCTAACCAAGTTGACACATATTTTGGGGGACATAATTCAATCCATTACATCAGCTGTCCCTTCCACAGCACTCTCTACTTCTCTGTTGGGTTTGATAATTTGTTGTAACGGCCACACAGAACTCAGAACATACGCATAGTTATGGGATTTATTAGGGAAGTAACAGGGTACAATTCAGGATCATAAACAACTCAGGATACAGGTCTTCCATCAGAACAGCTTCTCCTCAGCTGTGCCTGCAGACAAGCCTCTCTCCAATCTCTTGGCATTGCCTCTGCCCTGCTCTGGCAAGTGTTACAAAGCTTCTCACTCTGTGAGTTGGCAAGCCCCACCACAGCCATGTTGTGCTGGTATTGCTCTTGCTACTGATAACGTCACCATCTCTCACTGTCTTCCACGTTACAGTTCCCTCTCTCTGTCTTCTGGATCTAGGGGGTTTCAGCACAGAGCCCCCAGGTCCAAAGGATGCACTCCACTCCTGTCTCTTCTTCTTCGTAGTGAAGTTCCCCCCTGTTCTGGGGTTGGCCCTCTTTTAAGCCCAGTGGCAAAACTGACCAATCCCCTTTTTCCCCACACCCCACTGCCGTCAAGTCGATTCCGACTCATAGCGACCCTATAGGACAGTGTAGAACTGCCCCATAGAGTTTCCAAGGAGCACCTGGCGGATTCAAACTCCTGACCTCTTGGTTAGCAGCCGCAGCACTTAACCACTACACCACCAGGGTTTCCATCCCCTTGTTAGGGTTCCATATACCTTATTTGCATGGTCCCACCCCCACAGTGTTTCATGGACCTTATTTGCATTAACAGCAAGCTGTCCAACCCACTTGGTGGGCCAGGAGTACGTTATTTGCATAGTCCCACCCAATCATTATGTGGGAGTTGCAAAGACTACTGCTAAAAGGGCCATATTAAATAATTCACTGCACCACAGGTTCAAAACATGGGGTAGACAAAATTTTATCTGAAAGGTTTTGGAAGGATACCCTACATAAAAAATCTTGTTGTGAATTCTTATGAAAAGGTAAGAATACTCTTGCAAACCCCTTCTTAGTCTTGTTTAGTACAGCCTGGCTCGGTACCCTAGGTTTTTATAGAACACGACATGTTTCTATGTACCTTTTAATGGCATTTTAGCATTCCCCTCCAGTTTTTTCAGTGCCTCTCCTACCAGGGCATTTATTTTCAAAGCTTTTGCTTTATACACAATTCCAGACAGCATTGTATTTGTTCTGCTCTAGTGGGGAATATATTTACGAAGATCCAGTGCATAGTGAGGACATGTTAAGAATGCTTGATTCATACTGTGCAAGAGAAAAGCTGGAATGCTATTTTTCAGGATTAGAATTACACTTGTTACATGAACAGAAGGGATGTTAGGATTCCGAAGCAGCTTAATCACAGAGGCCCACAGAAAAGAGAATGTCCAAGCAATAGAGGAACGATTTCTCAAATGCAATCACTAACCCTCTATGAGGGTAGTAGGAACCTAGGATGATACATTTGATTTGATGGAGATGGATGTAAAAATAAAACAAGCTTTTGGGATGTAGCTTGTGTGTAATCAGATTGGGGTTTAAAAACTCAAACTGCCTGGGTTGCTTGCAGTTGGTGGCAGAACCAGACCCAGAAAAATAGTTTAGCTCAATTTCCAGGTCAACATTAAGATGATGCAGATGAGCTGGATTTTTAGATTTTTGTGCATAATTGCATATGGCTGTGGGGTCATGATATCAAGGGAAGATATCACATGAATTTATGAGTGAAGGTGTATCATCTGCTTTTGGCAAACAGTACAAGGACGCGGCACCAAATAATAAGACCCACCTTTAGGAAATGTTGCCAGCTGGAAAAATGTCTACCTTCGGAGGAGAGAAAGCATTCCAAAGTCAAATACTCACAAGAGGAATCAGATGAGTCCTTCCAGGGGGCTGAGTGGACACCACGGGGAGGCACTAGTGTCTGTTGACCTAGCGACAGATTATAGGGATGTATTCTAGGAAATGGAGTCCCTAGGTGGTGCAAATGGTCAAGTGTGCTCGGCTACTAACTGAAAGGTTGGTGGTTTGAGTCCACCCAGAGGCACTTTGGAAGAAAGCCCTGGCGATCTACTTCTGAAAGATCAGCCATTAAAAACGCTGTGGAGCACAATTCTACTCTGATGCACTTGGGGTCACCATAAGTTGAAATGAACTCGGTGACAATTTTTTTTCTTATTAGTATTCTAAGAAATAGAGATCAGAGATAAAACTTAACTCTAAGTATGTTCATCAAAGGGCTGTTTAAAAAGTAACAAAATAAGAAGCAATAAATGACAACAATATGAGATCCATGAAAAAATTTTGAAATATCAATACAATGCATTAATACCGTGCAGCCATTAAGTGAATTTGTAGAAAATGTAATGATACGAAATGATACTCGTTTAAGTTCATCATATTTATATATACTTAAAGTATATAAAAGGCAACCTGGTGGTACAATGGTTAAGAGCTCAGCTACTAACAAAAGGTCAGCAGTTTGAACCCACCCAACAGCTTCACAGAAGAAAGACCTTGTGATCTGCTCCTGTGAAGATTACAGCCTTGAAAACCCTGTGGGGCAGTTCTACTCTGTCACACAGGGTCTCTATGAGTTGGAATCAACTTGACGGCAGCCAACAACAACAACACAAAATATATAAGTAAATGTACCCTAAAAAGCAGCTCACAACACAGTATGTAAAGTATGACTCTTTCACAAAAGATATATGTAAAGTCTGGGGAGGCGTGGTGAATTAATTACTTTTGTGTGCGGCCTTTATAGCCATGGTCTTGTAACTCCCACCCAGGTGATTGTGTGATAGGGTAATTGTGGCCTACCAAGGGGACTGGTCAGTTTTTGCCCTAAAAGACAGCCAATTCCAGAGCAAAGAGGAGAGCCCACCACCACCAAAAAAGGAGAGACCCACAGCAGAGACATGTAGGAGATAGCGCAGTGGGCTTCCTAGCCCACAGAGTGAGAAAGCTGAGTGCCTCTGGGCAGAGACTGAAGGCCAGGGAGAAGTCTACATCTGACCCATAAATTTGGGACTTGACAGCCTCCAGCACCTCATGAGCCATTTCTTTTATATGGTCCGTGAGTTCTGTGAGACGTTGCAAGAAATTAGGGAACCCAAAGACAGAGGAAGAGTACTGAGCTGAGAGGGAGAAGTTGATGTTAGAGATGATGGAGTGGGACAGCAGCTTGGAAAAGTTAGTCATTTGGGACGTCTTTAACCTCGCCTCATAGGAACCAGCTTTGTGCTGATTCTTATAAAAGAAATTATTGGTTTAGGAGGATATAACCAAAGTGTGGGAAGTGGTGATCATCTCTGTGTGATGATGATTTCTGCTTTCTTCTTTTTGTTTACATATAGTTTCTAAAATATACACAATGAACATACATTACTTGTGTAATAAGAAAATGAAAAGACAAAAATGATGGGGTATTTTTTGTTTTGTCTTTTCAAACAGGAGCTTTGTGTTCGTTAAGTCTCCCTGTCTGCTCTGTTGGCAGAGTTCTTTACGGCATGGTTATTGCAGCTGTGAGTAGGACTGGGTTAGCAATGATTCATGCTACCTCTCGCCTCCATGGGTAGGATTGGCAATTTGATTCCAGGTTTCTTGTTTTTTTCCTGGGCATTGTGGTCAACTAGAGCTAC
Source organism: Loxodonta africana (assembly GCF_030014295.1). Classification (NCBI taxonomy): domain Eukaryota; kingdom Metazoa; phylum Chordata; class Mammalia; order Proboscidea; family Elephantidae; genus Loxodonta; species Loxodonta africana. Next base: position 65,211,234 of record NC_087358.1, read on the forward strand.
AATCCTGTGGGAGGTCTTCCTCCAGATACTCACCATCTTCCAGATACTCTTCTTTACCTAGATACCCAGTCCCTTCCAGATATTTTTCCTCCTCGAGATTCTCTCCCTCCTCATTCAGAAATTGTTCATACACATAGGAATCTGCTGCTTTCTCTTCTAGGTGCTGTCTCTCTGGCAGATACACTATTTCGTATGCATACTCGTTTCCTTTCAGATACTTTTCCTCCTCCAGATACATTTCCTCTTCCAGGTACTCTTCCTCTTCAGGAAATTCTTCTTGCAAAGATTCTTCCTGAAAACCCTCCTCATCTAGTTTTATTTCATCGTCATCTCCGTCTGAAAAGAAGGTCTGCGTGGAATTTTGGGAGGTTGCGGGTAGGTGAGTAGATGATGTTTCTAACCGCTTCTTTTCAGCAGACATGTTGACGAAGCAGTAAGCAGGTGAAACCCTTCAGCAGCAGGAAAAGTCACTTCATCATCCTGGTAACCAAGAAAGAAAGGAATAAAATTACATTAGTCAGTCACAGCCCACTGCCTACATATCCATTTTTGCTTATTCTAATTCTTTGTTCACTCATTTTGTTCAGCAGCCTTCAGAGGGCCCTTTGAATGTGCATATCAGTACTTGGTGGCCCATGAAAAGGCATAAAAAAGAGGGCACAGAGGCATTACCTCAAGGAAGTAGCTGGGGAGACCACACCTGAAGGCAATGCCTTTGAAATCACCAAATGTGATGAAGTAACTGAGAAGGGCTAGAAAGTGAAGGAATGCTTACTGGGGGCGATTATTAGAGGAGACTTCATTTCATTCATGAAGAAATATTTATCACCATAATAAACAAGACAGAGGCACTGTCATCTAAGAACTTGAAATTTGGGGAGAAAAAGTGATGCAAACAGATTTCTAAATACAAAGTGCTAAGCACAATGGAACAGGTGTATGCAGGGTGTTATGGACATGGTGGCTGAGGCTCACGGTCAATTACAGCCCTTGTAGTTGGAGGGTAATACACTGTGGACTGTCAGAAGAACAAACAAATCAGTCTTAGAAGAAACACAACCAGGATGCTCTTTAGAAGTGAGGATGACAAGACTTTGGCTTACTTACTTTGGACATTTCAATAGGAAAAACCAGTTGCCAGAAGTGGACGTCATGGCTGGTAAGATAGAGGGTCAGCAAAAACAAGGGAAACCCTCCATGAGATGGATTGATATAATAGCCACAACGATGGACACAAATATACCAATAATTATGAAGATGGTGCAGAACAGGACAATGTTTCGTTCTATTACACATAGGTTGTCGTGAGTCGGAGCCTACTTGATGGCAACTACCAACAACAAAGGTGGAGATCTGCCAGGCACATTCTCATGGCAGCCACACACACGCTGCCACCTCCCCAGAGGCATGACTCACTGTTAGCTCACATGACAAAATCTTATTCATATTTTAATCCTCAGCTTCAACACTATGGTGAGTATCCTTGATTCCTCCATGAACTCCTCCATGCTCCATCCTATGCTCTATCTGTACATTTCTACATATTTTTAAAGTAACGATTTTCTGTATGTGATGGTTAAGATTGTGTGTCAACTTGGCTGGGCCATGATTTTCAGTGGTTTGGCAGTTATGATGCAGTTTGATAGCTATTTATAATATAATCACCTCCATAATGAGATCTGATATAATATGATCACCTCCATGATGAGAGCTGTTGTGAGCAGCCAACCAGTTGAAAGAGCGTTTACTTGGGGGGTGTGGCCTGCATCCGGTATAGGTAGACTTTCTGGCAAGGCTCCCTGGCTTTTGCTCACTCTAGATCCTGCAGCTGGTTCGTGTTCATCAACATCCCGTTCTTGGGACTTGAGCTAGCAGCTTACTTGCCGTCCTACCTGCTGATCTTGGGATTTGTCAGCCTCCACAGCTTGTGAGCCAGAGGCCAGCTTTCTGACCTTTTGATCTTGGATTCACCAGCTCCTGTGACTACACGAATCAGGAGAAGCCTCCACCCTGATGCATGAACTTGGGACTTTCCAGCCTCTACAACTGTGTGAGCTATTTCCTTGATTTAATTCTCTTATATATATTTCTATGCTACACTGGTTTGGCTTCTCTAGAGAATCCAGTCTAAGATATTCGGTACTGAGATTGGTTCTAGAGAAACAAAATTCTAAGGATGAGTTTTCCAAATTGGTACTCATGTTTGGTTAGTCTTAAAGATGTCAATGACTCTGCTTCCAGTAGTAAAGAGGGCACTGCTAATCCATGGCATGAGGTGGCAATAAAATTATGAAAAATATCACCACCAATAGATCAGATATTGTTGAATGGCAAGGCTCCAAGTGATCACATGTTTGACACCTTTCTACGATTTTGTCAGAATGAGAAGTATGAGAACGCTGGTTGGTTGGTCCTACTTTTGCTAGACCAAGTTGGGAAAGAAAGAGATGAGCTCAGGCCTTTCAGAGTCACAGCTCAAGCACCACATAAACGACCTCAAAGTTTCTACTTTTGCCTTGAAAGAAAGCTTTATTTCTTGTAGCAAGAGAGCTGATGTTGCGGAAAACCAAATCAACCCCAGAGTCTTTTTTTTTTTTTAATTTCTATTGTGTTTTAAGTGAAAGTTTACAAATCAAGTCAGTCTCTCATACAAAAATTTATATACACCTTGCTATATACTCCTAATTGCTCTCCCCCTAATGAGACAGCACACTCCTTCCTTCCATTCTCTTTTCGCGTCCATTCCACCAGCTTTTTACCCACTCTGCCCTCTCATCCCTCCTCCAGACAGGAGATGCCAACATAGTCCCATGTGTCTACTTGATCCAAGAAGCTCATTCTTCACCAGCATCATTTTCGATCCCATTGCCAGTCCAGTCCCTGTCTGAAGAGTTGGCTTTGGGAATGGTTCCTGTTTGGGGCTAACAGAAGGTCTGGGGACCATGATCACCAGGGTCCTTATAGTCTCAGTCAGACCATTAAGTCTGGTCTTTTTACGAGGATTTGGGGTCTGCATCCCACTGCTCTCCTGCTCCCTCAGGGGTTCTCTGTTGTGTTCCCTGTCAGGGCAGTCATCCATTGTAGCCAGGCACCATCTAGTTCTTCTGGTTTCAGACTGATGTAGTCTCTGGTTTATGTGGCCCTGTCTGTCTCTTGGGCTCATAATTACCTTGTGTCTTTGTTATTCTTCAGTCTCCTTTGCTACAGGTGGGTTGAGACTAATTGATGCATCTTAGATGGCTGCTTGCTAGCATTAGGACCCCAGATGCCACTCTCCAAAGTGGGATGCAGAATGTTTTCTTAATAGATTTTATTATGGCAATTGACTTAGATGTCCCCTGCGACCATGGTCCCCAAACTCCCACCCCTGCTACGCTGGCCTTCAAAGTGTTCAGTTTATTCAGGAAACCTCTTTGCTTTTGGTTTAGTCCAGTTGTGCTGACCTCCCCTGTATTGTGTGTTGTCTTTCCCATCACCTAAAATAGTTCTTATCTACTATCTAATTAGTGAATACCCCTCCCCTTTCCCCCTCCCTCCCCACCTCATACCCATCAAAGAATATATTCTTCTCGGTTTAAACTATTTCTCCAGTTCTTATAATAGTGGTATTATACAATATTTGTCCTTTTGCAACTGACTAATTTCACTCAGCATAATGCCTTCCAGGTTCCTCATTGTTATGAAATGTTTCACAGATTCATCACTGTTCTTTATCCATGGGTAGTATTCCATTGTGTGAATGTACCATAATTTATTTATGCATTCATCTGTTGACTGGCACTTTAGTTGCTTCCATCTTTTTGCTATCATAAACAGTGCTGCAATGAACATGGGTGCGCATATATCTGTTCGTGTAAAGGCTCTTATTTCTCTAGGATATATTCCAAGGGGTAGGATTGCTGGATTGTATAGTAGTTCTATTTCTAGCTTTTTAAGGAAGCACCAAATTGATTTCCAAAGTGGTTGTACCATTTTACATTCCCACCAGTAGTGTATAAGTGTTCCAGTCACTCCACAACCTCTCCAGCATTTACTATTTTGTGTTTTTTGGACTAATGCCAGCCTTGTTGGAGTAAGATGGAATCTTATTGTAGTTTTGATTTGCATTTCTCTAATGGCTAATGATTGTGAGCATTTCCTCATGTATCTGTTAGCTACCTGAATGTCTCTTTAGTGAAGTGTCCATATCTTTTGCCCATTTTTTAATTGGGTTATCTGTCTTTTTGTAGTTGAGTTTTTGCAGTATCATGTAGATTTTAGAGATCAGGTGCTGATGGGAAATGTCGTAGCTAAAAACTCTTTCCCAGTCTGTAGGTAACCTTTTTACTCTTTTGGTGAAGTCTTTGGATGAGCATAGGTGTTTGATTTTTAGGAGCTCCCAGTTGTCTAGTTTCTCTTCTGTATTTTTAGTAATGTTTCGTATGCTGTTTATGCCATGTATTAGGGCTCCTAGCATTGTCCCTATTTTTTCTTGCAAAGTCTTTATCATTTTAGATTTTATATTTAGGTCTTTGATCCATTTTGAGTTCATTTTTGTGTATGGCGTGAGGTATGGGTCTTGTTTATTTTTTTTTGCAGATGGATATCCAGTTATGCCAGCACCATTTGTCAAAAAGACTGTCTTTTCTCCATTTAACTGACTTTGGGCCTTCGTCAAGTACCAACTGCTCATATGTGTATGGATTTATGTCTGGATTCTCACATCTGTTCCATTGGCCTATGTATCTGCTGTTGTATCAGTACCAGGCTGTTTTGACTACTGTGGCAGTATAATAGGTTCTAAAATCATGTCGAGTGAGGCCTCCCACTTTGTTCTTCATTTTTAGTAATGCTTTACTTATCCGGTACCTCTTTCCCTTCCATATGAAGTTGGTGATTTGTTTCTCCATCTCATTAAAAAGTGTTATTGGAATTTGGATTGGGATTGCATCGTAGCTATAGATGACTTTTGGTAGAATAGGGATTTTTACAATGTTAAGTCTTCCTATCCATGAGCAAGGTATGTTTTTCCACTGATGTAGGTCTCTTTTGGTTTCTTGCAGAAGTGTTTTGTAGTTTTCTTTGTATAAGTCTTTTATGTCTCTGGTAAGATTTATTCCTAAGTATTTTATCTCCTTGGGGGCTACTGTAAATGGTATGGTTTGGTGATTTCCTCTTTGGTGTTGTTTTTGTTGGTGTAGAGGAAGCCAACTGATTTTTGTATGTTTATCTTGTATCCTGATACTCTGCCGAACACTTCTATTAGTTTCAGTAGTTTTCTTGAGGATTCCTTAGGGTTTTCTGTGTATAAGATCATGTCATCTGGAAATAGAGATACTTTAACCTCTTCCTTACCAACCTGGATGGCCTTTATTTCTTTATCTAGCCTAATTGCTCTGGCTAGGACCTCCAGCACAATGTTGAATGAGAGTGGTGATAAACGGCATCCTTGTTTAGTTCCCAATCTCAACAGGAATGCTTTCAGACTCTGCATTTAGGGTGATGTTGTCTGTTGGCTTTGTATAAATGCCTTTTATTATGTTGAGGAATTTTCCTTCTATTCTATTTTGCTGAGAGTTTTTATCATGAATGGGTGTTGAACTTTGTCAAATGCCTTTTCTGCATCAATTGATAAAATCATGTGATTCTTGTCTTTTGTTTTATTTATATGATGGGTTACATTGATTGTTTTCTAATGTTGAACCATCTCTGCATACCTGGTATGAATCCCACTAGGTCATGCCAACCCCAGAGTCTTGTTGTTAGAGTGGCTAAATTACAATGCCTTTTGAATTACCAGCCTTGAATGGTGCCTGAAGTTAAAGTGAGGGTATTGGTTGGAAAGAAATGGGATCCTGAATCTTGGGATAGGGACAAAAGGGGCAGATAATTAGGAAGCTGGGGACCCTGAGACTCTAAATTCCTTTGAATCACTTTTGCCAGCAGAATCAGCCCTTTCACTTTCATCAGAAGAGATTTCTCCATCTTTGTCTGCTAAGCCATCTTCTCCATCTGATGAGATTAACCCAGCTGTGTCTGAAGAGCTTTTGTCTGAGTCATTCCCTGGGGAGGTGTCTGAGTCATTTCCTGGGGCATCACCTGAGACAGATCTCTTACAAGATGTTGCTGAATGTTCTCAGAACACAACTCCACCACCCATTTTTGCTTCTAGACCAATACCTAGACTTAAGTCCCAGAGAGCCCCAAAAGGTAAAGTGCAAAGCATGACTCAGGAGGAGGTACACTACACTCCAAAACAACTGCTTTAGTTTTCTAATATGTACAAACAGAAACCTGGGAAATATGTGTGGGAATGGCTATTAAGTGTGTGGGATATTGGTGCAAAAAACGTAAAGTTGAATCAAGCACAGATCTTTCATTCAATGTTTCAGCTTGAGAGGTTAGGAAATTAACTAGTAGTTTATTTGGTTGGTTTGCTGAAGCATGGATGGTAATCAAGTTGAAGTGCCAGACCTAACTTAGTCTACAGTAGAAGAAGGAATTTGAAAACTTAGGGAAATTGGCACGCTACAGTGGATTTATCAGGTTAGACTCACAGATGCACATATGGAGTGCCAGAGGACACACGTTTTACCACAACAGTGGGGAACAAATTTGTGAAGGGAGTCCTAGCATCCTTGAAGACTGGTGTGATTTTTATTTTTTGTAAGTCAGATTTGACAGTGGGAACTGCTCTAACTGGATTAATACACCTAACTACAATTGGGCTGATCATACCCCATGGTGGTAGGGGTAAAGTGGTGACACTCAATTAACAAAGACAAGGTGGGCATGGTTACCGTAAATGGACAATGGAGTCAAAGCAGTAATCAGAATAGTCTGATTGGTGTGGATTTATTGCTTGACTACTCAGACATGGTGTACCTAGGAGTGAAATAGATGGGAAACCTACTAAATATTTACTTGATCCATACAAGTGGAAGAATTCTAGGTCAAGTGAATGGCAGTCTAACTCAAATTGCCAGAATAGAGAGTCATGGCCTTTAATCAAATCCCAGATATGAGTCAGTTTACAGACCTACAAACCCTTGAATGAAGGGGAGCCTGGGTCCCCTTGAGGAAGGACCCCACTGCACTGCCCAAAATTTATACTGCTAATCTTTCTCCCAGCCTTCCCTAAAGGGATCTACAACATTTTATGAGAGTGACTGTTCATTGGAGGAAAGGAAATAATCAGATTTGGGGGGGGGGTGTAGTGGATACTGGCTCTGAACTGACACTAATTCCAGGAGATACAAAACATCACTGTGGCCCATCAGAGTAGGGGCATGTGGAGGTCAGGTTATTAATTGAGCCTTAGCTCAGTTTCGGCACCTAGTGGGTCCGGTGCGTCCCCAAACTCATCCTGTAGTGATTTCCCTGTTCCAGAATGTGTAATTGGGATAGACTCAGCTATTGGCAGAGCCCCCACATTTGATCTCTGACAAGTGAGACGAGGGCTATTATGGTAGGAAAAGCCAAGTGGAAGCCATTAGAATTGCCCCGCCTAGGAAAATAGAAAACTAAAAGCAATGCTGCATTCCTGGAGGGATTGCAGAGATTAGTGCCACAATCAAGGACTTGAAGGATGCAGGGGTGATGATTCTACCACATTCTCATTCAGCTTGCCTATATGGCCTGTGCAAAAAACAGATGGATCTTGGAGAATGACAATGGATTGTCAAACTTAACCAGGTGAAGATTCCAATTGCAGCTGCTGTTCCAGATGTGGTTTCATTGCTTGAGCAAATTAATATATCTCCTGGTACCTGGTATGCAGCGAATGATCTGGCTAATGCCTTTTTCTCCAGACCTGTTTCAAAGGACCTCTAGAAAGAGTTTGTCTTCACCTAGCAATGTCAGCAATACACATTTATTGTCCTATCTCAGGAGTATATCAAGTCTCCAGTTCTATGTCATAGCTTAGTCCGCAGGGACCTTGACCACCTTTCCCTTCCACAAGACATTACACTGGTCCATTACATTGATAACACTATTCTGACTGGACCTATTAAGGAAGAAGTGTCCATGACTCTGGACTTATTGGTAAAACATCTGTGTGCTAGAGGGTGGAAAATTAATCTGATAAAAATTCAGACATCTCTACATCAGTGAAATTTCTAGGGGTCCAGTGGTGTGGGGTATGTGAGATATCCCTTCTAAAGTGAAGGATAAGTTATTGCATCTGGCCCCTCCTGTAACTAAAAAGGAGGCACAGCACCTAACGGGCCTCTTTGGATTTGGGAGGCAATATATCCCTCATTTGTGTGTGCTACTCTAGCCTATTTATCAAGTAACTAGAAAAGCTGCTAGTTTTGAGTGAGGACCAAACCAAGAGAAGGCTCTGGAACAGGTTCAGGTTGCCATGCAAGCTGCTCTGCCACTTGGGCCATATTATCCAGCTGATCCAATGGTGCTTTAAGTGTCATTGGCAGATAGAGATGCTCTTGGGAGCTTTCAGCAGGCCCCTATTGGTAAATCACAGCACAGACCCTTAGAATTTTGGAGCAAAACCCTGCCATCCTCTACAGATAACTACTCTCCTTTTGAGAAACAGCTTTTAGCTTGTTACTGGACCTTAGTAGAGACTGAATGCTTATGGGCCACCAAGTCACCATGCAGCCTGAGCTGCCCATCATGAACTGGGTGTTATCTAACCCAAAGAGTCATAAAATCAGATGTACACAGCAGCACTCAGTCATTAAATGGAAATGGTACATATGAGATCAGGCCTGAGCAGGACCTGAAGGCACAAGTAAGTTGCATGAGGAAGTGGCCCAAATGCCCATGGTCTCCACTCCTGTCACTTTATCTGCCTTCTCCCTGTCTACACCTATGGCCTCAGGGGAGCTCCTTGTGATCAGTTGACTGAGGAAGAGAAAACTCGTGCCTGGTTCTGTGCAGGCACAGATATGCAGGCACCACTTGAAAATGGACAGTGGCAGCACTATAGCCTCTTGCTGGGAACTTCCTGAAGGATAGTGGTGAAGGGAAATCTTCCCGATGGGCAGAACTTCGCACAGTGCACCTAGTTGTTCACTTTGCTTGGAAGGAGAAATGGCCAGATTGCAATTGTATACTGATTCATGGGCTACAGCCAATGGTTGGCTGGATAGTCAGGGAATGGAAAGGATGTGATTAGAAAATCGGAGACAAGGAGGTATGGGGAAGACGTATGTGCATAGATCTCTCTGGATGGGCCAAAGAAGTGAAGATATTTGTCTCATGTGAATGCTCGCCAAAGGGTGACCTTGGCAGCAGAGGATTTTAACAATCAAGTTATAATGATGTGTTCTGTGGAAAGTAGTCATCCTCTTTCCCCAGCCACTCCTGTCATTGCACAATGGACTCATGAACAAAGTGACCATGGTGGCACTTATGGAGGTTATGCACGGGCTCAGAAACATGGGCTTCCACTCACCAAGGCCAACTTGGCTACAGCCTCTGCAGAGTGCCCCTTCTGGCAGCAGCAGAGACCAACACTGAATCCCTGTTATGACACCATTCCTGGAGATGATCAGCTAGCAATCTGGTGGCCAGCTGATTACATTGGATTGCTTCCATCGTAGAAAAGGCAGTGTTTTTTTCTTACTGGCGTAGATACTTACTCTGGATACGATTTGCCTTCCCTGAATGCAATACTTCTTCCAAAACTGCCATTCGTGGACTTACAGAATGCCCTATCTACCATCATGGTATCCCACACAGCATTGCCTTGGATCAAAGGACTCACTTCACAGCAGATGAAGTGTGGCAATGGGCCCATGCTCATGAAATTTCCTGGTCTTACCATGGTCCCCAAACAGCTGGCTTGATAAAATGATGGAATGGCCTTCTAAAGACACAATTATGGTGCCAGCTATGTGGCAATACCTTGCAGGGTTGAGGCAATATTCTCTAAGAGGCTGTGTATGCTCTAAACCAGAGTCCAATATACGTTGCTGTTTCTCCCATAGCCAGGATTCATGGGTCCAGGAATCAAGGGGTGGAAATGGGAATGACACCACTCACTATTTCTCCTTGTGACCCACTTGGAAAATTCTTACCTCTTGTCCCTGTGACCCTGTGCTCTGTGGATCTAGAGGTCTTAGCTCCAAAGTGAGGAATGCTTCCACCAGAAGACACAAAACTGATTCCATTGAAATGGAAGAATGTCACCTGGCCACTTTAGGCTCCTCAAGCTTCTGGATCAACATGCAAAGAAGGGAGTTACTGTATGGGCTGGTGTTATTGTTCCTGACCACCAAGAAAACGTCAGATTGATATTACATTATGGATGTAAACAAGGGTATATCTGGAGTACAGGAGATCCCTTAGGACATCTACCATGCCCTATGATTAAAGTCAACAGAAATCTACAGCAACTCAACTCCAACATAACTACTAATGGTTCAAGTCCTTCAGGAATGAAAGTTTGGGTCACCTACCAGGCAAAGAACCAAGAGCAGCTGAGATGCTTGCTGAAGATAAAGGGAATACGAAATGCATTGTGGAAGAAGGTAGTTCTAAATACCAACTACGATCACATGACCAGTTGCAGAAATAAGGACTGTAATTAGTATTTCTTCCTTGTATGTGTGCATCAACTATTTCTTTCTTCACTTATATAAGATGTAAACAGGGATGGTACATTTTTGTTTGTACTTGTGTTACTTATATAATGTTAGATGCAAGTATGACTTTATATTGTTTTTATTTAGAGATGCGTAGGGGCACCAAATTGGCAAGGGGTGGACCGTGATGGTTAAGGTTGTGCATCTAGGTTGTGTGGTTTGGCAGTTATGATGTAGTTTAGCAGCTATTTAATGATGTAATTACCTCCATAATGAGATATGATATAATGTGGTCACCTCTGTGATGAGATCTGTTATGAGCAGCCAATCAGTTGAAAGAGAGTTTACTTAGGGGTGTGGCCTGCATCCAATATAGGTGGACTTTCTGGCAAGGTTCTCTGACTTTTGCTCACTGTGGATCCTACAGCTGGCTCCTGTTCATCTGATCTTTTTTTCTTCAGACTTGACTAGCAGTTTACCTGCTGTCTTACTTGCTGATCTTGGGATTCGTCGGCCTCCACAGTCTGTGAGCCAGAGGTCTGCTGTCTGACCTTCTGGTCTTGGATTTCCCAGCCCCTGCAGCTACGTGAGTCAGGAGAAGCCCCCAGCTTGACCCACAGACTTGGGACTTTCCAGCCTCTACAACTGCATGTGCCGTTTTCTTGATATAAATCCCTCTCTGTATTTACAGGAGTCCTGGTGGTGTAGTGGTTGAGAGGTCAGCTGTTAAGCAAAAGGTCAGCAGTTTGGATCCACCAGCTGCTCTCTGCAGACTCTATGGGGGCAGTTCTACTTCATCCTACAGGGTCGCTGTGAGTTGGAATCAACTTGATGTAAACAGGTTTGGTATATATATATATATACACATACATACATACACATATATACTGCGCTGGCTTTGTTTCTCTAGAAAACCCAGCCTAACACGCTATATTAAAATAGTTCGTTTGCGTATATGTCTTTCTCATAGACTATGAACTCCTTGAGGGTAGGGAGGGTTGATCATTTAAAAAAAATAGGTTTCAAATCTTTCCACTTCTCTCCATCTTGACTGCTGCTGCCCTGGGGTAAACCACCGTCATATCTAGCCTGGATTATTGCAACACACTCTTAGTTGGTCTTCCTACGACTACTGCTCCACTCTGCTAGTAGTTCTCCATGAAACCACCATATTATGCTTGTAAAAATCTAGATCAGATCATGACATTCCTTGGTTAAGAATCCCCCAGTGGCTTTCCATTGTGCTTAGAGTAAAATATAAACTCCATGCCATGCCTTCCATGCCTGACATTCTCTCTTACCACTTCCCCACCCCACATAGCCTCCTTTAGCTCCTCCAACCCTGGTCTATCCACCTGATCTAAAGTAGATCTATAGCACATGTCACATTTCTAATTACGTATCTACTTGTGTTTACTTGTTCAATCTGCCTCTTCCACTAGGCCTTAAGTGCCTTAACAACTGTAACCTTGTTGGCCTGTTCCCCACTCTGTCTCCAGTGGTTAGCCTGGTGCCTGGTGCATAATACCAGTTGCAATCCAGTTGATTTGGGCTAATGGAGACTTGATGTGTGCAGAGCAGAAGTGCACTCCATAGGGTTTTGGTGGCTGCGACCTTTCAGAAGCGGATTGTCAGGCCTTTCTTCTGAGGTGCCTCTTGATGGGTTTAAAGTGCTAATGTTTTGGTTAGCAGTCAAGGGCTTAATCATTTTTGCCACCTAGGGACTCCTGGTGCATAATAGATGTTCAATAAATAGTTGTTCAGTGGATGAATGAAGGGCCAATAGTAGGTAGCTCTAGAGTAGTGGTTCTCAAGATTTTAAAATGAGAATATTCGCCCTGCACAGTGGGTTAAATTGAAGAGGCTACTCATTGTGGAGGCAGCTGGCCCAGAATCCTCCCATTGGCTCTGAGGTCTCAGGAGATAAATCTCTCGGTCTCATTGACATTTTCTCTGGCTCTCTGATCAAGAAGCTCTGTTCCAGGGTAGCAGCCAGCGTATACGACTAGGATCACCTTCTGGCTTATGTGTAACACGACGGCAGAAGATGAGGACATTCGTAATAGGCGAATGGGCACATTTGTCTACCCATAGGGTTGCTGGAGCCCTTGGGTTATTGGGTTCCAACAAGATTAGTTTGGGGCAGTGTGGTGAACCTAGAGATGCACTTTCCAGGCTCCTTTTCAAGGAAGGACTTGCTGCCTAGCTGCAGGGAGTGTGGTTAGCAGACAGCTCCAGCTGTCAGCTCCTGCAGGGTCTGTCTCAGCTGCAGAGAGCTGCCTCCCAGAAGTCATGCCCTTCTTGGGCTGCCCACATGCAAGGTGGGGGTATAAAAGCCCAGCCACATAGGCTCCAGATGGGATGCCGCTGAGAGGCAATATTTGCTCCAGCATTCTCCGCCAGGCTGGCCAAAGTTTGTCAGCCTATTTCACAGTAACATCTCCCTCTGCCCGGTGCCGCTTCCGCCCCCTTCCTTTCACAGGTGTTGATTATTAATAAATCTTTTGCATCTCAATAGCTTGTATCTTAGGGTCTATTTCCAGAGAACCCATCCTACCACAGGCAGCTTCACAAGATGTAGATCTGGGAAAGAACTGATTGCAAGGTTTGATGAAGAGGAGAAGGGTTATGGGGTAGCCTGATGGTTTAGAAGAGTGGTGGTGGTGTGTGTGTGTGTACTTGTATGTGTGTGTAAACACACCTGTCTGGGACAGGGAAAACTGGTCCAGCAGAGAGGTGACAAGGACAGTGAAGTAAAGGTGGGCAGCTGGTGGAGAGTTACAAGCCCACTGTTAGGTATTCTGAGTTGGGTGGAGACTGGGGAAGTGATGATTAGAGAAACTCTGGCACAAGAGGATTCTTGTTGCCACGTGCCAGTCACTTAGAAATAGTACAGGCTAAGAGATTTGCCGCAGCTAACTTGCTCTCTTATCCATTATTTTATGGCTCTGTTGTACACAAATACCTTTTAATGGAGGCTGCCTCAAATGCTCTTTGGAGGAGGCGAATTATAAATAATACATGAGATGCGAGTGGAAGTTACTGCCCTTGGGGCAAAGGATGAGTTATGGGATGCTTTGGGACTATCTGTATCTAAGTCCCACCATCCTATCTACATCTATGTCTAAGTTGTTTGCCGTACAGTGGTGGCTTGCCTGTTGCTTTGATGCTGGAAGCTATGCCACTGGGATTTCAAATACCAGCAGCATCATCCATGGTGGACAGGTTTCAGCAAAGCTTCCAGACTAAGAATGGCCTGGTGATCTACTTCTGAAAATTAGCCAGTGAAAACTCTATGGATGACAACAGAATATTGTCCGATATAGTGCTGGAAGATGAGTTCCTAGGTTGAAAGGCACTCAAAAAACACAATGACTGCAACAATGGTCTCAAGCACGCCAATGATCTTGAAGATGACACAGGACTGGGCATCATCTTGTTCTATTGTACATGGGATCGCCATGAGTTGTAGTCAACTTTATGGCGACTAACAACAGCAACATATCTAAGTCTACGAAAGCCCTTTTTGTGCTAAAGGCAACCCCTCCAGCTTTATTCTGACACTAAGCTTAAACACACTGCCTACTATTGCTATCTACTTCTAACTTGCACTTGGCTCCTGCTGCATTTCCCATAATGCAGAGGAAGAACAGAGGGGCCAGGGATGGCAAGGGCTGGTGAAGAGTGGTCCTTCCAGCCTGCACCAGACGCTGGAGGAACACAGGTAGGCCCCACCCACTCCATCAAAGGCTTGTTTACACTTCAGGAATCTCCTGCCTATCATATTTTTTAGCTGCTAAAGATAAAAAAAAAAAAAATTTTTTTTTTTTTTAAAGATAAAAGATTAAATTCAGTTGATCCTTTGGATGGAACAGAAAGCAGTTATCAACAGCATGCTGTCATTCAGGGTTAAGAGTGTTTTCTTTCCATTTTCTCATCAGTCTTTGCAAAAACAGTCCCCTCAGCTGCATTCTTGTTTCAAAGATTAGGACAAAAACTGCACTCTAGACACCCTCCCTTTAATTCTCCCAGACGTTTGGGAGAAAACCTACCATTGGAAATAGTAATGGCAGCTGGGTGTCTGAGGCAAACTTGAGGCAAACATACTGGCTTCGATTTGAGATTTTGATGTTGACTCATTTGGATGGTGGTTTCTGACCGATCGCACGTTAATTTCTGCAGTCACAACAGGAAATGTCAGCTTTATTATAGTTGATTGAAACCACCTGATTATAGCTCATTAATTCCTAGACTAGGCTCACAAAAAGGTTGCCTCAAGTCAAATCAGGTTGGTAGATATTTTACGCAGCTTAAGTAATGTTTTTCTTTTTCTTTAAAAAAAAATACGGCAAATATTTAAAATGGGCAGAATTCATATACAATTCAAGGGTCTGGCTTCTTTTCGAAATAGGAATCCTGGACTGTGGCAGGCTGGCTTTCTCACATGGAACAGTGGCCCTGAGGAGAGGCTGTCTTCTTCAAATGGGATGTGCGTTCTCCGTTCTGCATCTGTCCCCACCACTGCCTGTGGCTGCTCCATTCTTAGGCAGACTTATCATCTCGCTTGTCCAGCTTTTCTTTTAAGAGAGCAATAGTTCTCTGAACCTACAGCTCTTATCAAAAATGGGAAAACAAAAGAGATGCACTAAGAGGTCTGATTTTTATCCAACCTTGCTGACTCGTGCATTGGTTTTCTGTTTCTCGTTCCTGTAGAGACATGGGCGGTCTTTGCTTGAGGCTATTTTTTTGGTGGGGCAGGCCCTGGGCACAGTTCACCACTGAATACCTACCCACACCTGCCATGGTGTTTGGAGTCTGTGCATGGTGCAAACCGTTAATGAGCTCAGCTGCTAACTGAAAGGTTGGAGGTTCGAGTCCACTCAGAATAAGAAAGACCCAGCTATCTGCTTCCAAAAACTCAGCCATTGAAAGCCTTACCCTATGGAGCACTGTTCTGCTCTCACACACCTGGGGTTGCCATAAGTTGGAATCGACTAATAGGCAACTGATGCTGCAGCATAGTGCTTGGCACCTACTATGCAGTCAACAATATCTGTTGAATGAATAAATGAATGAGGAAAGTATTAACAATGTGCTGTGTGATGAGCCAAGTGTATTTACTGATTCTGTGCATATACTTTGTGAAAAGAGTACAATTTTATGTTAGAAGCCAACTTACACCAACTGCCCTGACAGGGATCACAATAGAGGGCCTGGGACAGAGCTGGAGAAAAATGTAGAACAACATTCTAATGCACAAAAAAAGACCAGACTTACTGGCCTGAGAGACACTGGAGGAACTCTGAGGGTATGGCCCCCAGACACCCTTTTAGCTCAGTAATGAAGTCACTCCTGAAGTTCACCCTTCAGCCAAAGATTAGACAGGCCCATAAAACAATAATACACGTAGCTCAACCATGTATAGGAGACTAAGTGGGCACACCAGGCCAGGGGCAAGGACAAGAAGGCAGGAGGGGACAGGAAAGCTGGTAATGGGGAACCCAAGGTTGAGAAAGGAAGAGTGTTGACATGTCATGGGGTTGGCAACCAATGTCGCAGAAACAATATGTGTATCAATTGTTTAATGAGAAACTTGTTTGCTCTGTAAACCTTCCCCTAAAGTACAAGAAAAAATGAAAATAAATAAGAAGTCAACTTCCTACCATGTTGCACTGTGAGTGAGAGGCTGGCTGATTTCCTGGTCATGAGATTTTCATGGATCCCATTTGTTGTTTTGAGGTGTTAAGGCCAGGATCCCTGAAATATTTTTAGTTGAAATAAATGAAGAAGCCACAAGTAACTTGAAAAACCTCCCCAAATGCTCTGTATATTATGGATGACCTAATGACTAGACTGAAAAGAAAAATAACTACTCTGATTTTCTAGACGAATAATCTAAAGAAGGATGGGGTCTGCTGCCTTCCCCTTTTCCCCCATGACTCCCCCTCTTTTATAAGAACACCTTTTATTGGATTAGGACCTACACAGTTCCAGTATGACCTCAAGTTAAAAACGAGTTGCTGTAGAGTAGATTCCTACTCGTGGTGACCTCACGTGTGTCAGAGTAGGAATGAGCTCCACAGAGTTTTCAATGACTAATTTTTTGGAAGTAGATTGCCAGGTCTTTTTTCCTAAGGCCTCTGGGTAGACTTGAACCTCCAACCTTCCAGTTAGTACCAAGCACATTAGCCATTTGTACCACCCAGGGACTCCAACCTTACGTTAACCTAACTGATAACATCTTCAAAGACCCTGTTTTGAAACAAGACTCCAACCTTACGTTAACCTAACTGATAACATCTTCAAAGACCCTGTTTTGAAACAAGATCACCTTCACAGGGCTATCAGGGGTTAGGACTTTAACATATCTTTTGAGGAGGGACACAATTCAATCCACAACAGCCACATTCATGCATCAGTGTTATTTGGGATCAGCAGCTAGAATTGGCAGGGCAGCCAGGGCTAGGATAGCACCATCTGTTGGAACCTCCCAGGAGAAAAGTTCCCCTTTTGTTGCACATTAAGTCATTAAAACAGCAAAACAGGACCAGGGACATCCATTTCCCCACCATAAGCAGGCAATATTTGAACGCAAATGTTCCAAAGGAAATGGGCCGAGCCTTCCGCTGACGGGCTACAGTGAGGCGTGGGAGGGTTGCCTGCCACCTGAGCGAGCGTTTTCCCTGCAGGGAGTGCTTTAGAACCTGGGCTGGGTCTGCTCAGCCTTGTGCTCTGGGTCTTTTTGCTTTCTAGGACAAAAAGCCTGGGTTAGAGCCCAGGACAAGACTGAGATCTCCAACTGATGCTTAAATCATTGTCCCAGACCCCTTTTGAGGCCACGGTCACATGCTCCTTGGCCACGGAAGCTAGGGATGCCCCCACCAGCTGTCTAGCCTGAAGTTCAGCTGCCCAATACTGACCAGCATCAGCCTCCATTGGTCGTCGCTGGAGAACAGGTTTTGAATTGGGTAGACCTGGATTTGAAAACCTGCTCCAATCACTTAAAGGACTCCATGAATTTGATCCAGAGGCTTGGCAGCTCTGGGCCTCAGTGTCCTCATTTGTGCAATGAAGCAGGAACATGTGATTCCTGCTGTTGTAATCTTTCCAGGGAAGAGAGATCTGGGAAATTCACATTCGCGTTTAAATCCACCACCCATCTGTCAATCTGCGGTACTGGGGTGGCTTGTGTGTTGCTGTGATGCTGGAAGTTATGCTACCAGTATTTTAAATGTCAGCAAGTTCATCCATGGTGGACAGGCTTTAGTGGAACTTCCAGGCTGACAGACTAGGAAGAAAGGCCTGGTGATCTATATCCAAAAATTAGCCAATGAAAACCCTATAGATCACAACAGAACATCATCCAGCTCACTTGCTTTGGACATGTCATCAGGAGGGATCAACCGCTGGAGGAGTACATCGTGTTTGGTGAAGCAGAGGGCCAGCGAGGGCTAGGGCACCCTTGGTGAGTTGGACTATCACAATAGCCACGGTGATGGACTTGATTGTGAGGATGACACAGGAGCCGGCAACATTTTGTTCTGTTATACATATGGTTGCTATGAATCAGAGTGGACTCAACAGTAGCTAACTAACTGGCTTTTAAAATGCTTCCACATGGAAGAGCATGTGTCCCTTCTGCTCACTTTTTGTTGATGAAGGCAAATGACACTTCCCTGCTGTTACGGATTGAATTGTGTCCCCAAAAATATGTGTTGTAAATCCTAAACCCTATACCTGTGGTTATAATTCCATTTAGGAATAGAGTTTTCTTTGTTACGTTAATGAGACAGTATTAGTGTAGGGTGTGTCTTGAGTCAATCTCTTTTGAGATCTAAAAAAGCAGATTAAGCAAGGAAGAGAACAAGCAGAGATGGGGGAAGATAGATACCATGAAGATCACCAAGGAACTGATAGATAGCTGAAAAGACCCAAGGACCTTCCGCCAGAGCTGACAGAGAGAGAAAGCCTTCCCCTAGAGCCGGTGCCCTACGTTCGGACTTCTAGCCTCCTAAAGTGTAGGAAAATACATTTCTGTTGGTTAAAGCCAAAAATAAAAATAATAAAGAAGGGTGGGGCCTGCAGGCCCCATGGTCTTCTGACTGTGGGTTTTTTTAGCTAATGAAACTAATAGGGTAACAGGGTCTCTTCTCTAGTTTGCATCATGTGAGGACGGTGTTGCTCTTAGGATGTTCTTTGTACCTCCCACTGGGGTCATGGAGGCACTCACTTGCAGAAAGGCTTGTTGTTGTTAGCTCCTGTGGAGTTGGCCCCTGACTCATGGATGCTACCCACATGACCTGTTGTGGATTGGACCACTGTGTTCCATGGGGTTTTCATTGGCAGGTTTTTGTAAGTAGATCACCAGGCATTGGTGGGAAATTAAACCCGGGTCTCTGGCATGGAAGATGAGAATTCTATCACTGAACCAGCACCAACTTCTACTGAAAGTTTTGTTGTTGAGTGATTCCAACTAGTAGTGCCATTGAGTGATTCCAACTAGTAGTCATGAGAAGAACTGCCCCATAGAGTTTTCTAGGCTTTAACTTTTATGGGAGAAGATCACCAGGTCTTCCTTCTGAGTGACACTAGATGGGTTTGAACTGCTAAGTTTGCAGTTAGCAGCCAAGCACTGAACTGTTGTACCACCAAGGCTCCTTGGACTGAAAGCCTTGGTGCTTTGGAAATCAAATGAATGGGAAGGAACTGAAGCAACTGGGTAGGAACAAAGCTTAGGTCCTTGGGGTGAGGGAAACAGGCAAGAAAACAACCTGCTTTATAAGGATGAGCAGGTTTGCTCTGCACAGCTCATGTGGCCCTATGTGATGGTCCTGGCCTGTGAAGGGGAGAGAAGGATGAGGACCTGATTTGCCAGCCTGGCGGCACAGCCAGGGTGCTCCTGATTCTGACTCATAGCCACCCTATAGGATGGAGTAGAACTGCTCTAAAGGGTTTCCAAGTCTGCAAATCTTTATGGAAGCAGACTGCCACATCTTTCTCCTGTGGAGCAGCTGGTGTGTTCCAACTGGCCAATCTTTTGGTTAGTAGCCTAGTAGGTCTGTCTAATGCCAAAGTTTAACTATGCTGGCAAAGTGAAGACGAGAAAGTCTTTAGAACTCAAGTTCTTAGAGATTCCTTCGATTAGCAAGAGGCTTTAATGGTGAATTCTTTTAAAAAGAACAAAGAAATAATAGTTGAAGTTCCTACTTGCTAAAAGGAAATTCATTCAGATGAAAAGATATCACCAGTTAAAAGTTTACAGGATGAAATTTCAAGAGTCTTTCAATTAATCTCCCTCAGATTTTCAAAACTATCAGAAAGAAGGCAGAGTTGTTGGAAATGGTTACAAAAGATGCTTCCTCACAGGCCTATTCATTGCCAATTATTTTTTTTCTTTTCATTTATTTTATTGAGAACCATGAACTATCTTCCATGATTTCTTCACCCCCTTCCTTTTTTTTTTTTTTTTTACTTTGGTAGAAAAATATATAACAAAACATTCACTTTCAGGTATCTCAACTCATGACGTCAGTATAAATGTAGCTTTGGCCGTGCCCTGTTTGGTTGTTCTCAAGGCCAATAAGCATGTATAGGCCACCTTGCAGGGCTCGTGGGCAGGGTGGCAGGTGAAATAACCCTGTCTTGGCTGAGCTCCAAACTAATCATGTGATTTTGAACATGTTCCCTGCTCCTCCACCCATGTCTCTAGGCTTCTTCTCTAATTTATAACATTAATGGATTGACCTGGAAGATCTCCAGGTTCCCTCCTGAGCTATGTTTCCGGGACTAGCACTTATTCAAAACCCTCAGGGCCAGACGCGTGGTGGAATTTTTCTGATTTAGACTGGCCTAATGGTGGACATATTGTAGATATATAACAACCCTCAAGCGGTCTGGGGCAGAACGTTACAGTGAGTCTTATTAATTCTTTGGCAGCAAAGCATGCAAATTCCTATAATAAATCAGATAAAGAAAAACTTAAAATAGTCCCATGTCAGTTTAGGTTGGGTTTTGTTTCCAACTGAATCCACTCAGGCCAGGTTTTCCACTCAGATGAGTTTGCCGCAGGGATTTCTTGGGTGGCAGGAACTGTTAAGTGCTTGATTAATAACTGAAAGTTTGGGGTTTTGAACCTACCTAGGGATGCCTCAAAAGACAGGCCTGTTTATCTGCTTTCGAAAGGTCCACCAGAGTTTCCTTCAAAAGATCACAACCTTGAAAACCCTACAGAGCACAGATCTACTCTGACACACATAGCAATTGACTAGATGGCTTTGGTTTTGTTTTTGTTTTTGAATTTGCCACAAACTTATCAAGAAGACTTCCAGTTTTCAGAACGCTCTGAATTTCAGAATTTGCAGATAAAAGGTTTTAGTTCTGTATTTACCTTTCTTTTGATACCCCATTAGGGGTCATGTCTAGAATATATCTAATGTTGTGATTTTTTTTTCTTAACTATTTTCTATTGTGGTGACATATATATGACTTCCATCTCATTGAGGGTTTTCCTCTTTTTGCTGACCCTCTACTTTACCGCGCATGATGTCTTTTAAGATCCAGGGAGATAGACTGATAAAGTGTCTGCAACAATAGGCTCAAGCATAGCAACAATCATGAGGACGGCCCAGGACTGGGCAGTATTTCGTTCTGTTGTATGTAGGGTTGCTGTGAGTTGGAATCAACTCGATGGCACCTAACAACAACAACAGCAACACATACGACATAAAATCTGCCATCTAACCATTTTCAAGTGTATAATTCAGTGGCATTAATCATGCTCACAGTATTGTGTAACCATCACCGCTATTTGTTTCCAAAACATTTTCATCTCCCCAGATGGAAGGAAACTCCCAATTACCCCCACCACCCAGCTCCTGGTAACCACTAATCTACTTTCTGTCCCTATGCATTTACCTATTATAGATATTTCATATAAATGGGATCATGCACTATTTGTCCTTTTGTGTCTGGTTTATTTCACTCAGCATAATGCTTTCAAGGTTGATCCATGTCAAAGCATGCACCAAAAGTTAATTTCTCTAATGCTGTGGTCTTGATTAGAAATGCAATGCATTTAAAAAATGTTTCTAAAGGAAGACAAAATGTACTTCATGGAGAGCCACTTCTACATTGCTGTTTCTGGGTGCACAGTGTGGCTAACAAGAAGCTAATAATACTGCTGACTTCAAGACCTGGAATAAGGCAGGAGCTACATCCAGTTATACTCACTGCTTAGTACTTACAATGTCAGGGAGTGAACAATGTCCAATCCAAGAGATTTTTCAACAATATATCTGAAAAAAGCAAAACAAAACAAAACACACACAGAAAAAACATTTTCTGGTTAGTTCTTAGTTCCTCAGAAAATTAGCTAGAGAACACTTTCATTCCCTAAGAATACTGGATAAAGGATATTTTTTCCATACTAATATTGGATAGCCTCCACCTGTCTGTCAGTTTGTTTTGCTGTGGTGACTTACATATTGCTATGATGCTGGAAGTTATGCCACCAGTATTTCAAATATTGGCATGGTCACCCATAGTGGGCAAGTTTCAGCGGAGCTTCCAGACTAAGGCTAGGAAGAAAAGTCTGGAAATCTACTTTTGAAAATTAGCCAGTGAAAACCCTATAGATCACGATAGAATATTGTCCCATGTAGTGCTCGAAGATGAGCCTCCTGGGGGAAAAGGAAGTATTATTTATGGAGCACTGAATTTCTCTGTACAGTGATAGAAAAATCGCATTGATTCTGGGTAGGGTTGCACAGCTGAATAACGTAATTGTTGTCCCCCCCAAAATGTGTTGTAAATCTTAACCCCTATGCCTGTGGTTATAATCCCATTTGGGAGTGGATTTTCTTTGTTATATTAATGAGACAGTATTAGTGCAGGGCGTGTCTTAAGTCAATCTCTTTTGAGATCTAAAAGAGATTAAACAAGCAATGGAGCAAAAAGAGATGGAGGAAGATAGATGTCATGCCACATGAAGATCACCAAGGAGCTAAGGAATAGAAGCTGAAGAGACAAGGACCTTCTCCCAGAGCCGACAGACAGAAAGCCTTCCCCTAGAGCCAGCACCCTGATTTTGGACTTCTAGCCTCCTGTGAGAAAATAAATTTCTGTTTGTTAAGGCCACCCACTTGTGGTGCTTCTGTTATAGCAGCACTAGATAACCAAGACATTGTCAATAAGTTGAACACCTGTAAAAAGATGAATTGGCAAAAGTTGTATGATAGATATATTTATAATAATGACCAAAAAAAAAAAAAAAGTTGCTGAGGCTGCTTATGTATAACCAAATACCTCATGGGATTTGGTTCCTTGGTTTAGAGGTTTAGGGTCATGGTCTCATGGGACACCCCAGTTAATTGGCCTAATAATGTGTTTAATGCATCTGTTCTACCTCTTAGTTCATTGTATAGTGTCTGGTGTCTTAAAAGCTTGCAATCGGCCAGTCAAGGCACAACAATTGGTTTCTATTTGTCTGGAGCAAGAGAGGTAGAAGGAGAGTCAAGAATAGGAGGAGGATATGGAATGTGTGACTAATTGCCTCCCTGAACAACTGTTTCCTTTGCCATGAGACCAGAAAGACTGAATGGTGCCTGACTACCATTACCAAACATTTTGATTAAGCATTCTATAAAAGAATCTTGTCAAAAGGGGGAAAATGCAAAACAGAATTGAAATTCTCATGTAATTCAGATTTATGGAACCATGGAGGCTGAAGGAACTGCTGAAACTATTGCCCTGAGATAATCTTAAACCTTAAACCAAAAATATCCCCTAAAGCCTTCTTAAAACTAAACAATAGTTTAGCTTAACTGATAAAGAATACCTGCATTGTGCTCTTTTAACATCTATCTATATGGGATTTTTAATATAGGATCTATTTGACAACAGCAACTCAAAAGATCAGATAGGAATCTAAGAGGCAATGAGTTTATGCTGATGGGAGAGCAACAACTCAAAAAAAGAGGGTAAGAATGGTTGCACAACTTGAAGAATTCCAGTGTGGTGGATTGCTTTTATATGACCTTTTTAGCCATGGTCTTGTAACTCCCACTAAAAGACTGGGTGGGACTATGCAAATAAGGTATGTGTGGCCCACAGAGGGGATTGGATAGCTTACTAATGATGTAAATAAGGTGAATGGCACCTTTGTGGGAGTGGGGCCATGCAAATAAGGTGTATGGAACACTAATGAGGGGACTGGTCAGTTTTGCCATTTCACTAGGCTTAAAAGAGAGCCAATTCCAGAGCAGAGAGGGGAATCTCATGGCCAAAAAGAAAGAAGAGCTGGGAGTGGAGTGTATCCTTCGGCCCTGGGATCCATGCACTGGGAACCTCCTAGACCCAGGAGACAGAGAGAGAAAGAGAGCTGTGACACGAGAGATGATGAGAAGTGGTGGTAGCAGAACCAAGAGAACAGAAGGAGACAGTGCCGTCAGTGTGCCAACCCACAGAGTGAGAAAGCTGAGTGCCTTTAGGCAGGAGCTAGGCTTGCCGACCCACTCCACAGAGTGAGAGATCTGAGCATCTTTGGGCCAAGGCTTCCTGGCAGAGTGGAGTGCCTCTGGGCACTTATCAACAGAGCTAAAAGAAATTTGTTAACACTTGCCAGAGCAGGGCAGAGCCTAAGCCAGCCCAAGGGGCCCAAGGGGCCAAGGGCCCAAGGGCAAGAGAGAGGTCTGCCTGTGGGGCAGCTGAGAAGAGGCTGTCCTGATTGAAGAACTCTATTCTGAGTGTTCCTGAACCTGAATTGCAACCTGTTACTTGCCTAATGAACCCTATAACTTTAAGTATGGTCTGTGAGTTCTATGTGACCATTACAACAAATTATTGAATGCAGCAGAGGAGTAGAGAGTGCCATGGGAAGGATGGTTGATGTCAGAATTGGTAAAAAAGTGTGGAAAGAGGAGGTATGTCTGACTTTCACCTCACAGGAATCAGCCTTGGGCTGTTGATGTTGGTCTTGATTCTCTTCCCCCTTGTGAAGTTAGAGGGGGTCAGACACCACCATTGCATACCATTTTTACAAGAATGTAATCAATATTACTGAATTGTATGTGTAGAAACTTGAATTGGTGTATTTTTGCTGTGTATATTCTCAACAAAAATAAAAATAAATTATTAAAAAAAATGATGAGGAGGCAGGGCCAAGATGGCACAATAGTCTGATGATTCCTGTTGTCCCTAACAAAGACCTGAAAAAAACAAGTGAATCAATTACGTGTGATAATCTAGGAGCCCTGATCATCAAAGACAAAGCTGAAGAGTCAGACTGAGCTGCAGGGGGAGGAAAGATAATTCAAAAGCAGCAGAGAAGTACCAGTGGCGTGGTTGTCGGCACCCCACTGACTGGGTCGGCCAGTGCACATGGGCTGAGGTAAGCAGTAGTGTTTGGGATGTGTCTTATTACGCCAAGTTAGGCCAGGTGGCGGCAAGTCTGCATATGCCTCCAGAGCCAGATGGAAGCAGAGCAGGACTTGTGGAAGTTAAGTGCAAGCGTCTAACTTCCCACACAGGGGTGAAATAACCCCTTCCCCCAGAGTTTCACAGCAGAAGAGTGTTTCCTTTCCCTCACTGACCCCCCACCCCACTCCACTCCTACACCAGTGTGGTAGTATTCAATAACTGCCAAGTCCGCTAAGCTGGAAACTCAGGGCTATCTGGACACACACCAGTCTCATTGCTTTAAAAAATACCATGCCCCCAAAACTAGGAACTCAGGGTAGGTTGGGAGGTCTTGCCCCTTTGCCCAGACACTGGCATAAGGGGTCCACTGACTTGCAGTGCCCTTCATCCCTGCCTAGACCTGTGTAGGCCGATTCAACACTACATGTCTTTATTGGCATAAAAAATCAGGGCATACACTGAAGCTTATTTTCAACTGCAGCAGCCAAGGGGGAGCTGCAGATTTGTAACACTTGACACCACCCTGCCCCTTAAGGAGGGGCATCATTGACCCACACCAGGGGCCTGAGGGCTGGCAGTACCACTCACTTCATCTAGCCATCCATGGCAGAGATCTGAGAATAAATGGTGCCTCCCAGTCCCTCCAGCCAACAGCACTAGGTACTCAAGGACCAGCTGCAACACCCCACCACCACATGATCTAGAGGACAGGGATACACTCTCCACCCAGGCACCTGGGAGCAGCCATCAGCCTTCTGCCTTGCTCCACACAGAGCCCTCTAGGGAACCCAGATATCTGTGCCTGTTCCACACACCCCTACACAGTGCTGCCCTTCTAGGACTGAGAGTCCGCACCACACACTTGGTGGCCGATGACCTAGAAACCTGTGCCACACTTGCACAAGAAAAGTGAACAGACTCTGGGGCTCACATACCTAGTAGCTGCTCTAACTACCTGGAGACAGGACATGAGAGCTTCAAAGATGTCAATAACCAAAGTAGTTCACATGCCTGGGCTGCTTGGGCATGTCAAAACAAAACAAAAATTTAAGACACAGTAAACAAATATACAATAAATAAATACAACAACTTATCGATGGCTCAGAGAGAACAGTCAATATCAAATCACATAAAGAGGCAGGTCAAGATGGCTCCAGCAAGCAACCAAAATAAAGAACCAGGACACCTTCCAGAGGAAGATAAGGCAATGGAACTACCTGAGATACAATTCAAAAGACTAATATACAGAGCTCTCCAAGAGATCAGGAAGGAGATCAAGCAAAACTCAGACCAAGCCAAGGAACACACAGACAAAGCAATAGACGAATTCAGGAAAACAATACAAGAACAAAATGACAAAATTAACTAGGCTGATAGAATCCACACAGAGGCAGCAACTAAAATCCAAAAGATTAACAGTAAAATTTCAGAATTAGATGACTCAGTAGAAGGTCATAGGAGCAGAACTGAGGCAGTGGAAGTCAGAATAAGTGAGATCGAAGATAAATACCTTGACACCAGTTTATTATTTGAGGAAAAAGCAGAAAAAAGAACTTAAAAAAATGAAGAAAGCCTAAAAATTATGTAGGACACTATCAAGAAGAAAAACCTATGAGTGACTGGAGTACCAAAACAGGGGGTGGATAGCAGAAAACACAGAGAGAATTACTGAAGATTTGCTAGCAGCGAGCTTCCCTGATATCATGAAAAATGAGAAGGTATCTATCCAAGAAGCTCGACAAACCCCATTCAAGGTAAATCCCAAAAGAAAGTCACCAAGACATATCATAATCAAACCTGGCAAAACCAAGGACAAAGATAAAATCTTGAGAGTGGCTAACAATAAATGAAAAATCACCTACAAAGGAGAACCAATAAGACTAAGCTCTGACTACTCAGTAGAAACCATGCAGGAAAGAAGGCAACTGGGATAACATATATAAAGGCTTGAAGGAAAAAATTGCCAGCCAAGAGTTATATATCCAGCAAAACTGTGTCTTAGAAATAATGACAGAATTAGGTCAATTCCAGATAAACAGAATTTAAGGGAATTTGTAAAAACCAAACCAAAATTACAAGAAATATTAAAGGGAGTCCTCTGGTTAGAGAACCAACAATATCAGACAACAACCCAAGACTAACACAGGACAGATCAACCAGTTATCAAACTAGTTAGGGAAGTCACAAAAACAAGTCAAAGCCAAAAGACTGAAAATAGGGAACCAGAGACATCAATATGTAAATGACCACAACATCAAAACAAAAAAAGAGGGAATAAGCAGCGTACTCATAGAACTTCCAAATGAAGAGGCAGTTAAGACAATATCAAGAAATAAAAGATTGATTTAAACATAGAAAAATAATGGTAAATTTTAAGGTCACAGCAAAGGAGGCTAACAAACCTATCCATCAAAATAAAAAAGAAGAAAAACACGAAGATTCAGCAAACGCGAAGTCATCAATAATGAAAAAGATGAAAAGAAAATGCATAAAGAAAATCGACTCAGCACAGAGAGTTAAGTGGAAAAAAGAAACTGTCAACACCACACACACACAAAAATCAAAATGACAGTGGTAAACTCATACCTATCAACAGTTACACAGAATGTAAATGGACTAAATGCACCAATAAAAAGACAGAGAGTGGCAGAATGGATTAAAAAAAAATCATCTGTCTATGTGCTGCCTACAAGAGACACACCTAAGACTCAAAGACAGAAACAAACAAAAACTCAAAGAATAGAAAAAGTATATACCAAACAAACAACAACCAAAAAAGACCAGAAGTGGCAATGTTAATCTCTGACAAAATAGACTTTAAAGCAAAATCCACCAAAAAGGATAAGGAAGGACACTGTATAATGATTAAAGTGTCAATACACCAAGAGGACATAACCATAATAAATATACATGCACCCAGTGGCAGGACTCCAAAATACATAAAACAAACTCCAACAGCATTGAAAAGAGAGATAGACAGCTCCATAATAATAGTAGAAGACTTCAACACACCACTTAATGTGAAGGACAGAACATCCAGAAAGAACCTCAATAAAGACACAGAAGATCTAAATGCCACAATCAATCAACCTGACCTCATGGATATATAGAACACTCCACCCAACAGCAGCCAAGAATACATTCTTTTCCAGCACACATGGAACATTGTCTGGAAGTGACCACACATTAGGCTTCAAAGCCTAATAAATTAGGCTTCAAAGCCAGCCAAAACATCAAAATATTATAAAGCATCTTTTTCTGACCATAAAGCCATAAAAGTAGGAATCCATAACAGAAATAGCAAGAAAAAAAAATGTAGAAACTGAACAACACCTTGCTCAAAAACTACTGGTTTATAGAATGAATCAAGGACAGAATAAAGAAATTCATAGAATCAAATGAGAATGAAAACACATCTTACCAGAACCTTTGGGACACAGCAAAAGCAGTGCTTAGAGATCAATTTATAGCACTAAATGCACACATCCAAAAAGAAGAAAGGGCCAAAATCAAAACATTAACCCTACAACTCAAACAAATAGAGAACAGCAAAAGAAGCCTTCAGGCACCAGAAGAAAGGAAATAATAAAGGTTAGAACAGAAATATATGAAATAGAGAATAGAAAAATGACTGACTCAACAAGACCAAAAATTGGTTCTTTGAAAAGATCAACAAAAGCGACAAGCCACTGGCCAAACTGACAAAAGAAAAACAGGAGAGGAAGCAAATAACCCAAATAAGAAATGAAATGGGGATATCACAACAGACCCAACTGAAAAAAAAAAAAGGATTGTAGCAGAATACTTTGAAAAATTGTACTCTGACAAATTTGAAAACCTAGAAGAAATGGACAAATTTCTAGAAACACACTACCTACCTAAACTAACACAAACAGAGGTAGAAATACTAAATAAACCCATAACAAAAGAAGAGATTGAAGAGGAATTAAAAAAAAACTTCCAACAAAGAAAAAGCCCTGGCCAAGGAGGCTTCAGTACAGAATTCTACAAAACTTTCAGAGAAGAATTAACACCAGTACTACTAAAGGTATTTCAGAGCATTGAAAAAGAAGGAATACTCTTGAACTCATTCTATGAAGCCAGCATAACCTCGATATCAAAACCAGGTAAAGATACCACAAAGAAGAAAGTTACAGACCAATATCCCTCATGAACAAAGATGCAAAAATCCTCAACAAAATTCTAGCCAATAGAATTCAACAGCATATCAAAAAAATAATTCATTGTGACCAAGTGGACTTCATACCAGGTATGCAGGAATGGTTCAACATTAGAAAATCAATTAATATAACCCATCACATAAATAAAACAAAAGATAAGAACCACACGATCTTATCAATTGATGCAGAAAAGGCATTTGACAAAGCCCAACACCCATCCCTGATAAAAATTCTCAGCAAAATAGGAATAAAAAGGAAATTCCTTGACATAATAAAGGGCATTTAAACAAAGCCAACAGCCAACATCATGTAAACAGAGACAGACTGAAAGCATTCCCTGTGAAAACAGGAACCAGACAAGGATGCCCTTTATCACCACTCTTATTCAACTTTGTGCTGAAGGTCCTAGCCAGAGCAATTAGGCAAGAAAAAGAAATAAAGGGCATCCAAATTGGTAAGGAAGCAGTGAAAGTATCCCTATTTGCAGATGGTATGATCTTATACACAGAAAACCTCAAAAGAATCCACAAGAAAACTACTGCAACTAATAGAAAATTTCAGCAAAGTATCATGATACAAGATAAACATACATAAATCAGTTGGATTTCTCTACACCAACAAAGAGAACTTCGAAAAGGAAATCACCAAATCAATTCCATTTAAAATAGCCCCCGAGAACATGAAGTACTTGGGAATAAATCTAACCAGAGACATAACAGACCTACACAAAGAAAACTATAAAACACTACTGCAAGAAACCAAAAGAGATCTACATAAGTGGAAAAACATACTGTGCTCATGGATAGGAAGACTCAGCATTGTGAAAATGTCTATTCTACCCAAAGCGATCTACAGATACAATGCAATCCTGATCCAAATTCCAACAACATTTTTTAATGAGAATGGAGAAACAAATCACCAACTTCATATGGAATGGAAGAGGCCCAAAATAAGTAAAGCATTACTGAAAAAGAAGAACAAAGTGGGAGGCCTCACACTACCTGATTTTAGAACCTATTATACTGCCAGGATAATCAAAACAGCCTGGTACTAGTACAACAATAGATACATAGACCAATGGAACAGAATTGAGAATCCAGACATAAATCCATCCACATATGAACAGCGATATTTGACAAAGGCCCAAAGTCAGTTAAATGGGGAAGAGACTGTCTCTTTAACAACCTGGATATCCATCTGCAAAACGATGAAACAAGACCCACACCTTACACCATGCACAAAAACTAACTCAAAATGGACCAAAGATCTAAATATAAAATCTAAAATGATAAAGATCATGGAAGAAAAAATAGGGACAACACTAGGAGCCCTAATACATAGTATAAACAGAATACGAAGCATTACTAACAATGCACAAACACCAGAAAAGAATCTAGATAACTGGGAGCTCCTAAAAATCAAATACTTATGCTCATCAAAAGACTTCACCAAAAGAATAAAAAGAGAACCTACAGACCGAGAAAAAAATTTTTGGCTACGACATATCCTGTAAGGGTTTAATATCTAAAATCTACAAGATACTGCAACACCTCAACAACAAAAAGGCAAATAAATCAATTAAAAAATCAGCAAAGGATATGAAGAGACACTTCACCAAAGAAGACATTCAAGTGGCTAACAGGCACATGAGAAAATGCTCACAATCATTAGCCATTAGAGAAATGCAAATCAAAACTACAATGAGATATCATCTCACCCTGACAAGGCTGTCACTAATCCAAAAAACACAAAATAACAAATGTTGGAGAGGTTGTACAGAGATTGGAACTCTTATGCACCATTGGTGGGAATGTGAAATGGTACAACCACTTTGAAAATGATTTGGTGCTTCCTTAAAAAAGCTAGAAATAGAAATGCCATATGATCTAGTAATCCCACTCCTTGGAATATACCTGAGAGAAATAAGAGCCGTCACAGGAATAGACGTATGCACACCCATGTTCACTGCAGCACTACTCACAACAGCAAAAAGATGGAAACAACCTAAATGCCCATCAGCAGATGAATGGATAAACAAATTATGGGATACTATGCAACGGTAAAGAACAACGACGAATCTGGGAAACATTTCACAACATGGATCAATCTGGAGAGCATCATGCTGAGTGAAATTGGTCAGTCACAAAAGCACAAATATTGTGTGAGACCACTTTTATAAGAACACAAGAAAAGGTTTAGACACAGAAGAAAGCATTCTTTGATGGTTAGGAGGGTGAGGAGGGAGGGAAGGGGGATTTACTAACTAGATAGTAGGGAAGGACCATCTTCGGTGAAGAGCAGGACAACACACAATACAGGGGAAGTCAGCACAACTGGACCAAAGCAAAAGCTAAGAAGTTTCCTGAACACATCCATATGCTTTGAGGGACAGAGTAGCTGGGGCTGGGGTCTGGGGACCATAGTTTCAGGGGGCATCTAGGTCAATTGGCATAACAAAGTTTATTAAAAAAAATGTTTTGCATCCCACTTTGGTAAGTGGTGTCTGGGGCCTTAAAAGCTTTGGAACTGCCATCTAAGATGCATCAATTGGTCCTATCCCACTTGGAGCAAAGGAGAATGAAGAAAACCAATGATATACGGAAAATATTAGCCCAAGGGACTAAAGGACCACAAAAACCAGAGACTCCACGAGCTTGAGACCAGAACTAGATAGTGCCTGGCTACTGCCAATGACCGCTCTGACAGGGAACACAACATAGAGTCTCCTAATCCAGAACTGAAATTGTTCCCGAAGTCCACTCTTCAGACAAAGATTAGACAGGACTATAAGACAAAAAACAGTACGTTTGAGGAGTATGCTTCTTAGTTCAGTCAGATACCCGTGACCAAATAGGCGGCTCCTGTCTGGAGGCAGGATAAGAAGGCAGGAAGGGACAGGAACTGGTTGAATGGACACAGGGAACCTGCGGTGGAAAGGGGGAGTGTGCTGTCACATTGTGGGGATTGCAACCAATGACACAAAACAATATATAGATAAATTTTTGTATGAGAAATTAATTTGGCTGTAAACTAAAAAAAAAAAAGATGAGTACCCTGAGTTGGAACCCACCCAACCCACTCAAAATACACAGTGGCCAAAACAATGGACTTGCTCATACCAACTACTGTGAAGATGGTTCAGGACTGGGGCACATTTATTTAGCTGTGCATGGGATTGCCATGAATCAGAGCTGACTAACAATAATACTGGGTAGTACGTGTTAGTACATGTTTCTTCTCTAACTTGTCTTGGTCAGTAGCTCTCTTTGAATGTCCAACAGGTAAATCAAGCCTAACCAGCCTTCACCTACAGTACCTCCTGTGCAACCCTACTTACTCCCCAGTCACTAACTGGTATAACCCCGTGGCTCCCAAACTGTGTACTAGGACTTCCCAGGGTACCACAGAGTACTCTCGGGAATGCCACACTATATTTTAAATTTTTGAGGGAAACAGAGATACTTGACATCTGTTGGACATTGTGTAAACTACTTTCAGATCATACTACATTCCTTTCAATGATGTTATCATATCTTTCAAAAGCTGGGCAGTTATTGAGATAAAAATCAGGTACTTCAAAAAAATCAGTGTGGAACAGCAAATGAGGGTGGTAGTGTCCAATTGGATTCCAAGATTGGAGAAGCTGTGCAGTGCCCAATGGGCACACCCATTCCATTGGTAAGTAATTGTGGCTATTAATACTGAAATAATAGCATTTTTCTTTCAATTTGCTTGTATTAAGTTGTGCCATAAAGATGTGAGACAAAAACTAAGTTTTGGGGATATAATTATTTAGTAAATGGAGCTTTTAGGGATTTCTTCTGGCCTAAGAGCACCAGGAAAAATTCACGGAGATGAATAGAGAATAGAGAAAGCTTGGGAGCCTCTGGTATAATTCACCCAGTTGCTTACTGAAGAAACTTGGAGTCATCCTTGATTCTTTTCTCCTTTATCTTCTCAAACCCACTAATCAATCAGTAAGTTCTCTTGGTGCCATCTTCCAGATAACATCCTAAATCCATTCTTCTCTCCATCGCCACTATGGTCACCTTTGTCTAATCCACCACCTTCTACAACAGCCTCCTTGCCTCCTCTTGTGGATATATACGTATATACCAGTTGTGTTGAGTACACTCTGACTCATGGTGATCCCATGTGTGTTAGAGTAGAACTGTGTTCCATAGAGTTCTCAGTGGCTGACTTTTTCAGTAGTAGATTGCCAGGCCTTTCTTCTGAGACATCAACAGGTGAACATGAACCTCCAACCTTTCGGTTAGCAGCCAAGTGCTAATTGAAGGTTCTGCACCACCCAGGTTCTCTCTCTCTCTCTATGTATTACAAACTAGGTACTTTAATCAAGGACAAGGGTTTCCTATATTTTTTGAAAAGAGACAACAGATAGTTACCTTATATGAACACTACTTTTCTTCGCGATACTGACGGTTTATCATAAGTACTTATATTGAGTTGGATAATTAATGAAGCAACTTCATTATTTCAGTTGTTATTCTTCATAACAGCAAGCCCCCTCTTCTTTTTCCTTTCCTTTAGCCAATTAAGAGATGGAGATATTGATTTATAAAGGAACATTACCACAACTGCATCATTAATCCAAAAGTGGGAATCCATCGTTTAGTCTACACTTTCTGCTGTGTTTTCTTGGGCAACACTATCCAGGAAGGCCACACAATAGGGCGGTGGTAGGAACAAGTGTGGAATGATTCATAACCTCGGGCAGCAGCAGTGGGGATTAAACAGCGCTTTCTTTAATATGATTAATTCTGAGGGGTTTGACATATCCCCTAAAGATACAAAACCGTTTGTATATATTGGAGATTAAAGGAGATTTCGCACAGAGCAATTTTATTTCTCCACATCAGAGAGATGCTTGGGAGGGAATACTTGAAGGAGGTACATGCAACAATTGCAGGGAGGGCAAAAGCTGCTTTATACAGAAGACAGTGTGTTCAGCCAGGGATTTACAGCTGTGGATTTCACTACCCGGGACAGACGAGGCATTGTTCTTAGAATCATAGGGTTATGGAGAATGGGAGGCTAGGGGTTAGAATGGGGCTGACTAAGAGCCCAGCCAGGCAGTTACTCGGTGATAACCTGGGATTTCCAGGGATGGGAGCTCAGAGCTCCTGAGGGCTGCTGTCAGTCGGTTCTAATACGTGAGAAATGATGATGATGATGCTGGTGATAACGGTAACAGCAAAGATCCTAGCCTCCGTTTGTAGGTGCCAGGTGCTCTGCTTAACACTGTACAATTTACACGGGCCTCTGGTACCAAGTCTGCCTCTTCTGAGCTTTCGAGCAGCCAGCCCAGGTCTGCTGTGTGTATCTACCCACAATGCGCTTGTTCTATGCTTGCATATGTTCGAAGATAGCTTTTAGGTTATTTCCTTGTTTTCTGTACTAAAGCTTCAGAGTCCCCGGGAAGACAGGCCTGGAGATCTGCTCCTGAAAGGTCACAGCCTTGAAAACCCTAGGAAGCAGATCTGCTCTGCGCACAGGAAGTTGCCGTGAGTCAGAATCCACTCCACGGCAACCAACAACAAGAACAACAAAATCAAGTTTATTTTTTGAAGCTGCTACGGATATTTCCGTGTCTCGGTATTCCATTCCGTCTTGTCGGTTTTGCCTCACCTTGCCAGGCTGCCCAGATGTTTTTGAATCCTGATTCTATCATTCAGGGTATTAACAACACCTCATAAAATGCGCCACCTAAAATCGTAAGGGAGTCTCAAGTCTCCTTCCTATTCTTTCTCCCTTTCTTCTTTCCCTTCACAAATATTTATCAAACACCTTTTATGTGCCAGGCGTCACGTTAGTGGGGATGCCAAGTTGCATAAGCGTGGCTATAAATCTCACGAAAGTTTCTTGTTTAGGAAGGGAGACAGAGATAAATTACAGTATAGAGTCAGAATCGACTCCAGGGTAACTAACGCCAGTATTTTAGGGGCGGGGTTTACGTGAGCTGGAAGAGTATCTGTAAGGGGTGGTATGGAGCTAGGGGAACGGCCACACTACCTCGGGGTCCTGGAGTGTGGGGACTGCGAGGACCCGGGCAACCAAGCGACCGACCGACCAAACGACCGGCGACCGACCGACCGACCAGTTGCCGTCAAGATGGAGTCATCTGACTCACCACGACCCCATGAGTGTCAGAGTAGAACTGTGCTCCACAGGGTTTTCAGTGGATGATTTTTCAGAAGTAGATCATCATGCCTTTCTTCCAAGGCACCTCTGGGTGGACCCAACCTTTCATTTAGCAGCTGGGCTTGTTGACCATTTGCGCCATCCAGGTACTCTGGGACATGGACAGTACCCAGGTAATTAAAAGGCATCCATGGGATGTTCCTAGGCTGGGGCAGAGGCAGGCTGTAGCCACGATACAGAAATGGGAAGAAAATTCTGTGCAGAAATTGAGGTGAGACGAGCTTGTAATGGAGGAGCTAAGCTATTACTCCCCCTGGGACCTCCCTAAAGAAGGAAGTGCGGCTGCCTTGGCTAGAGGGTCTAAGTTTTCACAAGGTGGACTGGAGAAGCAGGGAGCATTCTAGATTTCAGTTAGAGATCAGGGAGGGACAGAATCAGAGAGGCCAGTTAGTTGTTGGGAAGGCTGGGAAGACCCAGAGCAATGTATTTTGTGGTTATGAGTGCTTGTGGGTTTCTTCCGGGCTTAATTTTCCAGGTGACTTAGAGGTTGTCCTCACTGTGAAGACTCGAGTCCTCAGGAATCCAGGCAGAATATGATGCTGGGCTTTGTGAACTGGGGCCACTTCCCTACTACCGGTCTTAGAAAAATCTTGACAACATTCAGGGCTTAGGAACCTCAGGATTGGGGCCTAAGCTTAGGAAAGGCCAAATGAGCAGAGGGAGAACTGAGGGAAGAGGAGCTGAGCAAGGGCTTTTTGCCCACGTCGAAGGGCCCAGGATGGTGGTGGAGCCTGCACGTTTCTAGGCATCAGGAACTCTGCAGGACAGGAAAGAAATTGATTGACCTTGGCAGACCAGTATCCCATGTTGGGCCCATGTCCTTGTTCGAAGATGGACACCCCTGTGGCAGTGAGCCCCACCTAAGGAAAGAAGCCCTTCGGCTGAGAGATTACAGAGTCCTGGGAATTAGCGGGTCCTGGGAGGGGTGCCAACTGCCACCTGGGAGCTGTCCCTGAATCTCTCCTCAGTGCCTCCTGTTGCTATTGGCTACTGTGGAGCCTGAACTTGACTCAGGGTGACCTCATGCACAATGAAACAAAACACCGCGTGGTCCTGCGCCATCCCCATGATTGGTGGCAGATTAGACCATTGCGATCCATAGGGTTTTCACTGGCTGATTTTTGGAAGTAGATCTCCAGGCCTTTCTTCCTAGTCTGCCTTAGTCTAGAAGCTCCTCTGAAACCTGTTCAGTATCATAGCAACACACAAACCTCCAGTGACAGATGGGTGGTGGCTGCACATGAGGTACCTTGGCTGGGAAGTGAGCCCAGGTCTCCTGCGTGGAAGACAAGAATTCTAGCACTGAACCACCGCTGCCCCTCCAGTCACGGATGAATTCTAGTCATATGGGCACTGCAGGCCTCTCTCAGAGCTAAGACCGAGGGCTCAGTCTACCAAGCAATCCTCCTGCCTGTGTATCCCCTGGCCGTGTTTCCCAGTTTCCTCTGGGCACACTGGCCCTCTTGATTTTCTACTCCAACACATTCACAGTTCTGCTTTATCTTCTGGAGCATGCAATATGTGTTTCTACCAACTCTTCCAGACTGAGTAGGATTTCTTTTGGGGTCCTAGCCTGGCTTTTGAACCTCCTAATTACTTTAAGAGGAGTCCTGGTGTCGCAAATGGTTAAACATTCAACTGCTAACTAAAAGGTTGGCAGTTCAAACCCACCCAGTGGCTCTGTGGGAGAAAGACCTGGCAAACTGCTTCCATAAAGATTACAACCAAGAAAATCCTATGGGTCAGTTCTACTCTGTCACATGGGGTCACTATGAGTCAAAATCAACTTGATGGCCGCTAACAACAACAATCATTTTAAAGCCATTCTTTAAATGTTCAGTCTTTAAACCCCAGCTCAAAAGTCACCTCGTCGGTGAAGTTACGCAGCTTTTCCAGAGGGACTCCACCCTCTTTTCCCCACAGCGCTCGCCACGCTTCTCTACCTGCACTCTTCTCCTTTATTTTCATGTGTGCCTCACCCATCAGACATAGGGGAGCATAACATCTGGTGTGCTGCAGAATTTCAGCAGAAGCTTGTTGACTGAATGAATGACTCCACAGAAAGAAAAGGCATGTGGAATTGACTGCAAAATCAAGTTTCTGGTTTGAACTTTTCAGGCTCTCGTCAACTTAACTTTCCCTCATGCACTGAGAAAAATACCAAGAGAGGAATCGTGGGTGGATCTAGACGGCAACGAGGCAGCTGGGGAAGAGAATGAAGAGAGCCATGAGTCCCTCGGTGTAACTGGGATTCTGCCAAAAGCGGCTTGGAAACCCCATTTGGAACAAGTTGAGAAGTCTCATTTCTGTGGACAATCCTGGGGTGTTCGAAGTTGTTGTCATTTGCCATTGAGTCAATTCTGACTCATAGTGATCCCGTGTGTGCAGAGTAGAACTACACTCCTTAGGGTTTTCAAGTCTGTGACCTTTTGGGAGCAGATCACCAGGTCTTACTTCCAAGGCACCTCTGGGTGGACTTAAACTGCCGACCTTTTGGCTAGTAGTCGAGTGCTTAACCGTTTGCACTACCCAGGGAGTCCTGGGTGTTCTTTAAAAAAAAAAAACCAAACCTATTGCCGTCAAGTAGATTGCAGCTCATAGCAACTCTATAGGACAGAGTAGAAGCCCCATGGGGTTTCCAAGGAGTGGCTGGTGGATTCGAACTGAGAATCTTTTGGTTAGCAGCCGAGCTCTTAACCACTGCTCTGCAAACACAAGGCATCCTAGTTGCTGTTATCTTCAGTAACTGTTTGTGACATCTGTAATTGTCACCAGAAAGGTTCTTGGCTTGAAGGCAGCTGCTTTCGTTGCTAGGAGGCACAGCTGATACCTACTTCACAGCATGTATTGGTGCCAAGCCTGGGCTGACCTGGATCCACTTTAAAAAATGCCAGGGGCAAACACAGAAGCCAGAAAGTTTTGCTGAACCCCCATAGACCAATCACTGCTGTTTTTAGCAGTATAAACACAAAGTGCACTGCTCACACAAAATTTCCTAAGGCTTTTTCTTTTTTGATAGAATTTTAAATGTATTCAGATTTGAACTTTCAAGAAGGGTGACTTGGAGCTGTCATTAGCACAGAACACCTGTAAGGCATCAACCACGGGTCCCTTCTCTCCATCCCCTGGAAGGCTCCCTGGGACTGATGTTTCCCTCCCATTTTAGACGGCAGAAAAGGGAATGTGAGGAGACTGAGGAATTTGCCTTGGGCCACAGGAGCTGGCTTGTGGCAAGGCTGGAACTAGATTTGGGGAATTTTTTCTGGTTGACTGGGCTAGGCAAGCTGTCAAGGAAAAAGTAATACTACCCACACCCAAAGTTTTTCCTTTAAATTCAGAGCCAGGGACTATCTGGAGTGGAAGGGACCCCACCAGGTGCCACAGAGTCCACTCCCAGTTGTGGTGTCCCCATGTGTGTCAGAGCAGAACTGTGCTCCACAGGGTTTTCAGTAGCCGGTTTTTTGGGAAGTAGATCACCAGGCCTTTATTCTGAGGTGTCTCTGGGTGGACTCAAACTTCCAACCCTCCGGTTAGCAGCTGAACATCTTAACTGCACCACCCAGGGACTCCGGATGGGACTCAGTCCCCTTGTTTCGTAAAAGTGCCACAACCGAACACAACCCTTCACAAGGGGCGGCCAAAGCCGGCAACAGAAAGGCCCAGGGAGCGAAGGGGCTGAGACAGAAGAAGCAAAGGTCGGTGGGCTTGAGGCTTCTTGGTTCCCTAGGCTCCCGCGGCTCTCTCTACCCTCCCGCGTGACCCAGGAGGAGCACAAGCGGCTCCTGTCCGCAACCCTTACCGGAGCCAGGGCCCGAAGCACCGTGCCAAGTCCCGCCGGGCAAGCCGCGTCAGGGTCACCTTTGCTGGTCACCACGCCAGCGCGGGTCGACAGAATCTCCTCGACCTCTGCGTTTGTTTCAGCTTTTGGTTGCCATGGCAACGATGCCCCTCAGC
Organism: Loxodonta africana; assembly: GCF_030014295.1. Taxonomy (NCBI): domain Eukaryota; kingdom Metazoa; phylum Chordata; class Mammalia; order Proboscidea; family Elephantidae; genus Loxodonta; species Loxodonta africana. Next base: position 65,250,538 of record NC_087358.1, read on the forward strand.
TTCCCCCGCCCACTGGTCCTTTGTGGGGTGAGAGTTCTAAGCCCCTGGACCTGTCTCAGTCCCGGCTAGGGGAAAGTTTGGGGCAAATGTCAGTGGCTGGCCGGAAAGCTTTCTTCATTATTTGGGTTATGGCCACCTGCTGGGACATTGTAGCTTAATCATGTTTACCTAAAGGGGCATGGGAGACCTCGGAGGACTGCCAGTACCAGGTGACATCTGCCACCAGCCAGGCCCGGCCTGCCAGCACCTACTGGGCTATGCTGGGCAGGGGAAAGGCGGAAAGACTTTGGCTGAAGTTTTATTATATTAAAAAAATGCATAGTTACATAGCCTTGTTTTTCTAATTACAAAATCACACAGCGTCAGTTTTCCCGAATTCTGGGGCCTATGGCTAAACTCATGGATACCTGCTAAGATGGAGAGCTGGGCCTGCAGCACACACACCCTTTAACTCCTCAGGGAGAGGGCTGGGTGTTCTGGCTGGGGTGGTATTTACATGAGGTGCCCTCGGTGGGCTTATTTGGGCTGGTCCCCAGGATGAAGATCCCTAAGCGGCCTGGAGTGGCAACCCCTTTACCTTGGTGTACTGTTCCAGAGTGGCACAAATGGTTAAGTGCTGGACTACCAGCCAAGAGGTTGGTGGTTTCAACATGCCCAGAGGTGCCTTGGAAGACAGGCCTGGTGATCTGCTTTAGTTAAGATTACAGCCTTGAAAACCCTATGGAGCAGTTCTACTTTGTACATTGAGTTGCCTGAGTTGGAATTGATTCATCGGCGACTAGCAACACTACCACTGCTGCCCCCCCCCCCACCAACTGTTCCAGGGGTGCAAGGAGCCTCCCGCCATTTCACAGATCCTCAGCCTCTCTCCAGCACTCATTTGAGCATTGTTCACTTCACATCTTCATTCTTTCGCTGCTTGTGTTGTGTATACCCTTTGTTTCTGTGAAAAAAAATGGCTCCTAAAAAGCAATTAAGTGGTCAAAGCAATCCCTCCAAGGCCAAGCGTGAGGGGGTTGAGGAGAGCAAGGGAAAGGAATGCACGCTAGCAAGGGATGGCTGGCTAGCTATATAAAGCGCTACAGCCTCAAGAACTTCCAGATCACGGGAGAACCGGCACTGGCTGATGCCGAGGCAGAGTCAGTGTTCCCAGAAGAGCTCCAGAAACTCCCAGAAGAGAAAGGCTACTGTCTCAAGCTGGGCTCTCTACAGAAGCAAAACCAGTGTAGTGTGTGGATACAGATATATATAAAGGAACTATCTCACATGGTTGTAGCAACTGTAAAGTCCCAAGTTTACGGGTCAGACTGACTCACATAGCTGCAGAGGCTGGAGAATCCAAGATCAGAAGGTCAGATAGCAGAGTTCTGGCTCACAGGCTGCGGAGGCCTATGAATTCCAAGATTGGCGGCTAAGATGGCAGGTAAGCTACTAGCTCAAGTCCCAAGAACCAGAGGTCAGATGAATGGGAGCCAGCTGCAGGATCCAAAGCAAGCAAAAGCCAGTAAGCCTTGCCAGAAAGTCCACCTATAAATGGATGCAGGCTGTACCCCAAAGGAAATTCCCTTTCAACTGATTTGCTGCTCACAACAAATCTCAACATGAAGGTGATCACATTATATCAGATCTCATCGTGGAGGTGATTACATCATTGAAAAGCTGCCAAACTACATCATAACTGCCAAACCACTGAGGATCATGGCCTAGCCAAGCTGACACAGAACCTTAACCGTCACAGCCACCTTCCAGAGCAAGTCTTCAATTGTGATGAAACAACTACTAACATAGCCTTTACATTGTGTTAGGTATTATACGTAATCTAGAGATGATTTAAAGTATATGAGAGGATGTGCATAGACTGTATGCAAATACTAAGCCATTTTATATGCGATTTGAACATCTGCTGCTTTTAGTATCTGCAGCGGGTCTTGGAACCAATCGCCCTGGAGTACCAAAGGAAACTGTATTTCTGAATCTTGGAGAGCTTGACTCATATGATGAAAATGCTGCAATATATTATTCCACATAAAGAACATAGCCAACATAAATATATACTTTCGTGTTTGCATTTTGTTGTCAACATTTTCGGCTTCTCTTTGGTGTCACCTTTTAGTGTCTGGTCTTCAGCAATATATTCTAAGGCATCTAGAGTCTGAGTGTATGATTCTACTATTGTACTCATTGCTACAGCGTGCACTTCCCAAACTGTATTAGAAAGGCATTTTAACACTTGATCATTGCTAAATATGTTTTAAGAACTGCTCAACAGTGAGTAGAGGCAGTAAAAACATTAGAGTAACAGAACAGTAGGAAAAAAATCCGCAGCTTCTGGACAACAATCTACTGTGCTACATCTTACAAGATTAAGTGAATGCACAGCCCATGGTATGAAAATGGCATATTCATTACATTGTGAAGTTTTCTGTTACATGCCTTTATAATGCCCTGACATAGTGACAGCATTGTCACAGGACTGGCCTTTGCAGGTAGAAAATTAATTTCGCAAACTTCACGTAAATAGTGAAGTACTTGCTCTGACAGGGATCATAATAGAGGGTCTCGGACAGAGCTGGAGAAAAATGTAGAACAAAATTCTAACTCACACATAAAAAAAGACCAGACTTACTGACCTGACAGGGACTGGAGAAACCCCAAGAGTATGGTCCCTGGACACCCAATGTCATAAAACAATATGTGTACTAACTGTTTAATGAGAAGCTAGTTTGTTCCGTAAACCTTCATCTAAAGTACAATATAAGAAAAGAAAAAAATCCAGAAATGGACATAGATGTAGGGTTAATTGCTTTTAGAAAAATGTGCCAAGATGCTTCAATGAGGAAAGGATAGTCTTTTCAAGAAATGGTATTATAGCTACTAGATACTGGATATTGGATATCTATTCAGGAAAAAATGAACCTCGATCCTTACCTTACACCATATGAAAAATTAACTCAAAATGAATCATAGATCTAAACATAAAATCTAAAACTACAAAGCCTCTAGATTAAAACATAGGAGAAAGTTTTTGCAACCTTGGGTAGGCAAAGATTTTCTGAATAGGACACAAAGAGCATGAATCATGAAAGAGAAAAATGAATGATTTGAACTTCATCAAAATTAAAAATACCTGGAGGCGGAGCCAAGATGGCGGAACAGACAGACGCTTCTGGCAAGCCCTCTTTACAACAAAGACCCGAAAAAACAAGTGAAACGAGTATATTTGTGACAAGCTGCCAGCCCTGAGCTTCAAAGGCAACATTAGACAATGAACTGAGGGTCAGGGGGAGGACGAGACCGTTCAGAAGCAGAGAGGAGTTACTGGACCTGAATCGCAGGGAGCCCTCAGGCACCATTCCTGGAGCAGCAGCGGCGGCAGCGGGCTGGTACTAGCGTTCAGCCGCAGTTTTCTCAGGAAGAAGCAGCCAGCCACACAGCCCACTCACACCTCCGGAACCTGAGGAGAATGGCACTCTCGACAAAACCTAAATACTTGTGTATGTTTTAACGTGCCCCCCCACCTGCAAACCGGCTTCAGCAGCTGAGTTCCCTGGGTCTGAGATAGGCACTGTGAGCAACTAGAGCCATCCTCCCAGCCTTTGGGAAGGAAAAAATTTGCATTTAGGGGAAAAGATAATTTGCTAGCTCCACTAACCGGAAGAGCTCAGGACAGAAGCGGCTCCTGTCCAGGCATAAACTGTTTGTGGACTTTGAGCACCTTTCCCTTCTGCATGGACCTGTGTGGGCCTATTTTGGGAGAATAGGCCCTTGTTGGCAGACTCCAACCATTTCAGCTGTGCGGTGGAGAGGTGGGTGTTTGAGGTTTCACATTGCTTCGTCTATTAAACAAGGTCCTTGCCTACCCACATCAGGGACCTAAAGACTGGTAGCTCCACTCAGGTCACCCAGCCACCTGTGACAGGGGTCCAAAGATAACTGGTACCTCCCAGTCCTTACAACCCAAAACTTTGGGTGCCTGTGGTCCCTCTGCAGACCCCACCCACCTGCGCACTCTAGGGAACAGGGATGCGCTTTCCTCAGAGACACTCAGGGGTCGGTTCTCAGCCCCCTGCCTTGTTCAGAGCATGACCCCCTGCTGGATTCAGAAACCGGTATATACGCCAATCACCCCTGCCCCTCTAAGACTGTAGGACAGAACCTGTACCACACACTTGATGATCAACTACCTGGAAACCTGAGCTGAATTCATACAAGAAAACTGAATGGACTCCTAGATTGATATGCCTGAAAACAGCTCTAGCCATCTGGGGACAGGACGTCAGAGCTCCAAAGGCAAAAATAATCAAGCTAGCTCACTCAAGCAACCCATAGGGGTACACCAAAACAAAACAAAGCAAGCAGGTATAACACAGTAAGGAAGCATAAACTAATACAATAATTTATAGATGGCTCAGAGATAACAGTCAATATCAAGCCACATAAAGAAACAGACCATGATCACCTCGACAGGCTCTCCAAACAAAGAATCCAGGGATCTTCTAGATGAACGTGCATTCCTGGCATTACCAGACACGGAATACAAAAGTTTATATACAGAACCCTTCCAGACATCAGGAAGGAAATGAGACAATATGCAGAACAAGCCAAGGAACACACAGATAAAGCAATTGAAGAAATTAGAAAGATTATTCAGGAACATAATGAAAAGTTTAATAAGCTGAAAAAATCCATAGACAGACAGCAGTCAGAAATTCCAAAGGTTAACGACAAAATTACAGAATAGGTAACTCAATAGAAAGTCAGAGGAGCAGAATTGAGCAAGTAGAAGCTAGAATTTCTGAACTTGAAGATAAATCACTTGGCACTAATATATTTAAAGAAAAATCAGATAAAAGAATTAAAAAAAATGAAGAAACCTTAGGAATCATGTGGGACTCTATCAAGAGAAATAACCTACAAGTGATTGGAGTACCAGAACGGGGAGGGATAACAGAAAATACAGAGAGAATTGTTGAAGATTTGTTGACAGAATACTTCCTTGGTATTGCAAAAGATCAGAAGATATCTATCCATGATGCCCATCGAACTCCACATAAGGTGGGTGTTAAAAGAAAGTCACCAAGATATATTATAATCAAACTTGCCAAAGCCAAAGATAAAGAGAGAATTATAAGACCAGTGAGGGGTAAATGAAAAGTCACCTACAAAGGAGAGCCAATACGAATAAGCTCAGACTACTTGGCAGAAACTATGCAGGCAAAAAGGCAATGGGATGATACATTTAAAATATTTAAGGAAAAAAATTGCATGCCAAGATTCATATATCCAGCAAAACTGTCTCTTAAATATGAAGGTGAAATTAAGACATTTCCAGATAAACACAAGTTTAGGGAATTCGTAAAAATCAAACCCAAACTACAAGAAATCCTAAAGGGAGTTTTTTGGTTAGAAAATCAATATTATCAGGAATCAACCCAAGACTAGAACACTGGGCAGAGCAACCAGAAGTCAACCCAGACAGGGAAATCCAAAAAAACAAAGCAAGATTATAAAAAAAAGCTCAAAACAGTGTAACGGCGATGTTATTATATGAAAGAAGACAACATTAAAATAATAAAGAGGGACTAAGAAATGTAATCATATACCTTCCATATGGAGAGGATGGTAAGGCGATACAAAGAAATAAAAGTTAGGTTTAATTTTAGAAAATTTAGTAAATAATTAGGTAACCACAAAGGAGACAAACTATCCTACTTATCAACATAAAATACAAGAAAAAAATAGAGGCTCTGCAGAAACAAAAGCAACAACAACAAATACGAGGAAAGGACAATATATAAAGACAATCTACTCAGCACATAAGATTAAGTGGGAAAAAGGAACTGTCAGCAACACACAAAAAAAGATGTCAAAATGACAGCACTAAATTCATAAACCAAAAAAAAAAAAAAAAGCTGGCGAAATGGACAGGAAAAGAGAAAGTGGAGGGAGAGAGCAGGCTGTCTCATTAGGGGGAGAGTAATTGGGAGTATGTAGCAAGGTGTATATAAGTTTTTATGTGAGAGACTGACTGATGACTAATGATATTGAGCATCTTTTCACGTGTTTATTGGCAATTGATATATCTTCTTTTGTGAAGTGTCCAAATATATTTCCTATTTGTAAATGGATTGCTTTATTTTCTTATCATTGAGTTTTAGGAGTTCTTTATAAATTGTCGATACCAGTCTTTTTGGCAAATACATATACTGCAAATATTTTCTTGATTTTAGTGTGCATATTCATCTTAACGGTTGTCTCAAAGAGCAGGTATTTTTAATTTTTAAAAATAATTTTTATTGTGCTTTAAGTGAAAGTTTACAAAGCAAGTCAGTCTCTCACACAAAAACTTAATGTACGCCTTGCTATATACTCCCAGTTACTCTTCCCCAATGATGCAACCCGCTCCCTCCCTCCACTCTTTTTCTTATCCATTTCCCCAGCTTCTAACCCCCTCTACTCTTTCAACTCCCCTCCAGGCAGGAGATACCAACATAGTGTCAAGTCTCCACCTGATCCAAGAAGCTCGCTCCTCAACAGCAACCCTCTCCAACCCATTGTCCAGTCCAATCCATGTCTGAAGAGTTGGCTTCAGGAATGTTTCCTGTCCTGGGCCAACAGAACGTTTGGGGGCCATGACCACCAGTGTCCTTCTAGTCTCAATCAGGCCATTAAGTCTGGCCTTTTTATGAGAATTTGGGGTCTGCATCCCACTGCTCTCCTGCTCCCTCATGGGTTCTCTGTTGTGTTCCCTGTCAGAGCAGTCATTGGTTGTAGCCAGGCACCGTCTAGTTCTTCTGGTCTCAGGATAATGTAGTCTCTGGTTCATGTGGCCCTTTCTGTCTCTTGGGCTAGTAATTACCTTGTGTCCTTGGTGTTCATTCCCCTTTGATCCAGGTGGGTTGAGACCAATTGATGCATCTTAGATGGCTGCTTGCTAGCGTTTAAGACCCCAGACACCACTCTTCAAAGTGGGATGCGGAATGTTTTCTTAATAGATTTTATTATGCCAATTGACTTAGATGTCCCCTGAAATTATGGTCCCCAAACACCTGCCCTTGCTACACTGATCTTCGAAGCATTCCGTTTATTCAGGAAACTTCTTTGTTTTTGGTTTAGTCCAGTTGTGCTGACCTCGCCTGTATTGTGTGCTGTCTTTCCCTTCACCTAAAGTAGTTCTTATCTACTACGTAATTAGTGAATGCCCCTCTCCCACCCTCCCTCCTTCCCCCCTCTCGTAACCACAAAAGAATGTTTTCTTCTCAGTTTAAACTATTTCTCGAGTTCTTATAATAGTGGTATTATACAATATTTGTCCTTTTGCAACTGACTAATTTCACTTAGCATAATACCTTCCAAGTTCCTCCATGTTATGAAATGTTTCACAGATTCCTCACTGTTCTTTATCGATGCATAGTATTCCATTGTGTGAATATACCATAATTTATCTATCCATTCATCCGTTGATAGGCACCTTGGTTGCTTCCATCTTTTTGCTATTGTAAACAGAGCTGCAATAAACATGGGTGTGCATATATCTGTTCGTGTAAAGGCTCTTTTTTCTCTAGGATATATTCCAAGGAGTGGGATTGCTGGATTGTATGGTAGTTCTATTCCTAGCTTTTTAAGGAAGCACCAAATAGATTTCCAAAGTGGTTGTACGATTTGACATTCCCACCAGCAGTGTAGAAGTGTTTCAATCTCTCCACAGCCTCTCCAACATCTATTATTTTGTGTTTTTTGGATTAATGCCAGCCTTCTTGGAGTGAGATGAAATCTCATTGTACTTTTGATCTGCATTTCTGTAATGGCTAATGATCGTGAATGTTTCCTCATGTATCTGTTAGCTGTCTGAATGTCTTCTTTAGTGAAGTGTCTATTCATATCTTCTGCCCATTTTTTAATAGGGTTATTTGTCTTTCTGTAGTTGAGTTTTTGCAGTATCATGCAGATTTTAGAGATCAGGCATTGATCAGAAATGTCACAGCTAAAAACTTTTTCCTAGTCTGCTGGTAGTCTTTTTACTCTTTTGGTGAAGTCTTTGGATGAGCATAGGTGTTTGATTTTTAGGAGCTCCAAGTTACCTAGTTTTTCTTCTGCATTCTTAGTAATGTTTTGTACACCGTTTATGCCATGTATTAGGGCTGCTAACATTGTCCCTGTTTTTTCTTCCATGATCTTTATCGTTTTAGATTTTATATTTAGGTCTTTGATCCATTTTGAGCCGTTTTTGTGCATGGAGTGAGGTATGGGTCTTGCTGCTTTTTTTTTTTGCAGATGGATATCCAGTTATGCCAGCACCATTTGTTAAAAAGACTGTCTTTCTCCATTTAACTGTTTTGGGGCCTTTGTCAAATATCAGTTGTTCATATGTGGATGGATTTATGTCTGGATTCTCAATTCTGTTCCATCGGTCTATGTATCTGTTGTCGTACAGTACCAGGCTGTTTTGACTAGTGTGGCGGTATAATAGGTTCTAAAATCAGGTAATGTAAGGCCTCCCACTTTGTTCTTCTTTTTCAGTAATGCCTTACTTATCCAGGACCTCTTTCCCTTCCATATGAAGTTGGTGATTTGTTTCTCCATCTCATTAAAGAATGTCTTTGGGATTTGGATCGGAATTGCATTAAATGTATAGATCGCTTTTGGTAGAATAGACATTTTCATATTGTTAAGTCTTCCCATCCATGAGGAAGGTATGTTTTTCCACTTACGTAAGTCTCTCTTGGTTTCTTGCAGAAGTGTACTGTAGATTTCTTTGTATAAGTCTTTTACATCTCTGGTAAGATTTATTCCTAAGTATTTTCTCTTCTTGGGGGCTACTATAAATGGCATTGATTTGGTGATTTCCTCTTCGATGTTCTTTCTGTTGGTGTAGAGGAATCCAACTGATTTTTGTATGTTATCTTGTGTCCTGATACTCTGCTGAACTCTTGTATTAGTTTCAGTAGTTTTCTGGAGGATTCCTTAGGGTTTTCTGTGTATAAGATCATGTCATCTGCAAACAGAGATACTTTTACTTCTTGCTTGCCCATCTGGATGCCCTTTATTTCTTTATCTAGCCTAATTGCTCTGGCTAGGACCTCCAACACAATGTCGAATAAGAGTGATGATAAAGGGAATCCTTGTCTCGTTCCCGATCTCAATGGGAATGCTTTCAGGCTCTCTCCATTTAGGATGATGTTGGCTGTTGGCTTTGTGTAAATGCCCTTTATTACGCTGAGGAATTTCCCTTCTACTCCTATTTTGCTGAGAGTTTTTATCATGAATGGGTGAACTTCGTCAAATGTCTTTTCTGCATCAATTGATAAAATCATGTGATTTCTGTCTTTTGTTTTATTTACGTGGTGAATTATATTAATTGTTTTTCTAATGCTGAATCATCCCTGCATACCTGGTATGAATCCCACTTGGTCATGGTGAATTATTTTTTTGATATGTTGTTGAATTCTATTGGCTAGAATTTTGTTGATGATTTTTGCATCTACGTTCATGAGGGATATAAGTCCATAATTTTCTTTTCTTGTGGTGTCTTTAACTGGTTTTGGTATCAGGGATATGGTGGCTTCATAGAATGAGTTTGGGAATATTCCACCCTTTTCTATGCTCTGAAATACCTTTAGTAGTAGTGGTGTTAACTCTTCCTGAAAGTTTGGTAGAACTCTGCAGTGAAGCCATCTGGACCAGGGCTTTTTTGTTGTTGTTGTTGGGAGTTTTTTGATTACCTTTTCAATCCCTTCTTTTGTTATGGGTCTATTTAGTTGTTCTACTTCTGTTTGTGTTTAGGTAGGTAGTGTGTTTCTAGTAATTCATCTGTGTCTTCTAGGTTTTCAAATTTGCTAGGGCAAAATTTTTCATAGTGCTCTCTGATATGATTCTTTTAATTTCAGTTGGGTCTGTTGTAATACTGCCCATTTCATTTCTTAATCGGATTATTTGCTTCCTCACCTGTTACTCTTTTTGTCATTTTGGCCAGTGGTTTATCAATTTTGTTGATTTTTTCAAAAAACCAGCTTTTGGTCTTGTTAATTCCCTCAATTGTTTTTCTCTTTTCTATTTCATTTCGTTCAGCTCTAATTTTTATTATTCGTTTTCTTCCGGTGACTGTGAGTTTCTTCTGTTGATCTCTTTCTATTTGTTCAAGTTGTAGGGATAATTCTTTGATTTGGGCCCTTTCTTCTTTTTGGATGTGTGCATTTATTGATATAAATTGGCCTCTGAGCACCGCTTTTGCTGTGTCCCAAAGGTTCTGATAGGAAGTGTTTTCATTCTCATTGGATTCTATGAATTTCTTTATTCCATCCTAATGTCTTCTATAATCCAGTCTTTTTTGAGCAGGGTATTGTTCAGTTTCCAAGTGTTTGATTTCTTTTCCCTGCTTTTCCTGTTATTGATTTCCACTTTTATGGCCTTATGGTCAGAGAAGATGCTTTGTAATATTTCAATGTTTTGGATTCTGTAAGGCTTGCTTTCTGACCTAATATGTGGTCTATTCTAGAGAATGTTCCATGTCACTAGAAAAGAAAGTATACTTGGCTGCCGTTGGGTGGAGTGTTCTGTATATGTCTATGAGGTCAAGTTGGTTGATTGTGGCATTTAAATCTTCCGTGTCTTTATTGAGCTTCTTTCTGGATGTCCTGTCCTTCACCGAAAGTGGTCTATTGAAGTCTCCTACTATTATTGTGGAGCTGTCTATATCACTTTTCAATGCGGATACAGTTTTTTTTATGTATCTTGCAGCCCTGTCATTGGGTGCAAAAATATTTAATATGGTCATATCTTCTTGGTATATTGTCCCTTTAATCATTATATAGTGTCCTTCTTTATCCTTTATGATGGATTTAACTTTAAAGTCTATTCTGTCTGAAGTTAATATTGCCACTCCTCCTCTTTTTTGATTGTTGTTTGCTTGATATATTTTTTTCCATCCTTTGAGTTTTAGTTTGTTTGTGTCTCTAAGTCTAAGGTTTGTCTCTTGCAGGCAGCATATAGATGGATCTTGTTTTTTAATCCATTCTGCCACTCTCTGCCTCTTTATTGGTGCATTTAGTCCATTTACATTCAGGGTAATTATGGATAGGTATGAATTTAGTGCTGTAATTTTGATGTCTTTTTTTGTGTGTTGTTGACAGTTTCTTGTTCCCACTTAATGTTATGTGCTGAGTAGATTATCTTTATATATTGTCCTTTCCTCATATTTGTTGTTGCTGATTTTGTTTCTGCTGAGTCTCTATTTTTTTCTAGTATTTTATGTTGATGAGTAGGATAGTTTGTCTCCTTTGTGGTTACCTTATTATTTACCCCTAGTTTTCTAAATTTAAACCCAACTTTTATTTCTTTGTATCTCCGTATCTTCCTCTCCATATGTGTAGAGGAATCCAACTGATTTTTGTATGTTATCTTGTGTCCTGATACATTTCCTAGTCCCTCTTTATTATTTTAATGCTCTCTTCTTTTATGTAATAACATTGCCGTTACCTTGTTTTGAGCTTTTTTTTATAATCTTGCTTTGTTTTTTTGGATTTCCCTGTCTGGGTTGACTTCTGGTTGCTCTGCCCAGTGTTCTAGTCTTGGGTTGATACCTGATATTATTGATTTTCTAACCAAAGAACTCCCTTTAGGATTTCTTGTAGTTTGGGTTTGGTTTTTACGAATTCCCTAAACTTGTGTTTATCTGGAAATGTCTTAATTTCACCTTCATATTTAAGAGACAGTTTTGCTGGATATATGAATCTTGGCATGCAATTTTTTTCCTTAAATATTTTGAATGTATCATCCCATTGCCTTTTTGCCTGCATAGTTTCTGCCAAGTAGTCTGAGCTTATTCTTATTGGCTCTCCTTTGTAGATGACTTTTCATTTATCCCTCGCTGGTCTTATAATTCTCTCTTTATCTTTGGTTTTGGCAAGTTTGATTATGATATGTCTTGGTGACTTTCTTTTAAGATCTACCTTATGTGGAGTTCAATGAGCATCGTGGGTAGATATCTTCGCATCTTTCACGATATCAGGGAAGTATTCTGCCAACAAATCTTCAACAATTCTCTCTGTATTTTCTGTTATCCCTCCCTGTTCTGGTACTCCAATCACTTGTAGGTTATTTCTCTTGATAGAGTCTCACATGATTCTTAAGTTTTCTTCATTTTTTAAAATTCTTTTATCTAATTTTTCTTCAAATATATTAGTGCCAGGTGATTTATCTTTGAGTTTGGAAATTCTGGCTTCTCCTTGCTCGATTCTGCTCCTCTGACTTTCTATTGAGTTGTCTACTTCTGTAATTTTATTGTTAATCTTCTGAATTTCTGATTGCTGTCTGTCTATGGATTTTTCTAGCTTATTAAACTTTTCATTATGTTCCTGAATAATCTTTCTAATTTCTTCAATTGCTTTATCTTCGTGTTCCTTGGCTTGTTCTGTGTATTGCCTAATTTCCTTACTGATGTTTGTATTCTGGCTCCGGTAATTCCAGGAATGCACTTTCATCTAGAAGATCCCTGGGTTCTTTGTTTTGAGAGCTTGTTGAGGTGATCGTGGTCTGTTTCTTTACGTGACTTGGTATTGACTATTGTCTCCGAGCTAACTATAAATTATTGTATTAGTTTATGCTTGCTTACTGTGTCATAGCTTCTTGCCTTGGTTTGTTTTGATATACTCAAATGGGTTGCTTGAGTGAGCTAGCTTGATTATTTTTGCCTTTGGAGCTCTGATGTCCTGTCCCCAGATGGCTAGAGCTGTTTTCAGGCATATCAGTCTAGGAGTCCATTCAGTTTTCTTGTATGAATTCAGCTCAGGTTTCCAAGTAGCTGATCATCAAGTGTGTGGTACAGGCTCTGTCCTACAGTCTTAGAGGGGCAGGGGTGATTGGCATATATACCATTATTTGATTGCAGCAGGGGGTCATGCTCTGAACCAGCCAGGGAGCTGAGAACTGACCCTAAGTGTCTCTGAAGAAAGAATGTCCCTGTTTTCTAGAGTGTACAGGTGGGTGGGTTCTGCAGATGGACCATGGGTACCCAAAGTTTTTGGTTGTAAGGACTGGGAGGTATCAGTTATCCTTGGACCCCTGTCACAGGTGGCTGGGTGACCTGAGTGGAGCTACCAGTCCTTAGGTCCCTGATGTGGGTAGGCAAGGACCTTGTTTAATAGGCGAAGCAATGTGAAACATCAAACACCCACCTCTCCACCACACAGCTGAAATGATTGGAGTCTGCATACAAGGGCCTATTCTCCTGAAATAGGCCCACACAGGTGGATGCAGAAGGGAAAGGTACTCAAAGTCCATGGACCGTTTATACCTGGACAGGAGCTGCTTCTGTCCTGAGCTCCCCTGGTTAGTGGAGCTAGGAAATTATCTTTTCCCCCACTTGCCAATTTTTTCCTTCTCTGATGCCGGGAGGATGGCTCAAGGTGCTCAACAGTGCTTATTTCAGGCCCAGGGAATTCAGCCGCTGCAGCTGGCTTGGGGTTGGGGGGGTGGTGGTAAAATATACGCAAGTAGTTAGCTTTTGCTGAGAGTGCTGTTATTCTCTGGTTCCAGAGGTGTGAGTAGGCTGTGTGGCTGGCTGCTTCTCCCTGAGAAAGCTGTGGCCGATTGCTAGTACCAGCCTACTGCTGCCGCTCCAGGAGTGGTGCCTGAGGGCTCCCTGCGATTCAGGTCTGGTAACCCCTCTCCACTTCTGAACGGTCTCTTCATCCCCCGACCCTAAGTTCGTTTTCTAAGCTTGCCTTTGATGCTCAGGGCTTCTTGCTTGTGATAAATATACTCGTTTCACTTGTGTTTTTTTTGGTCTTTGTTGTAAAGAGGATTCACCGGAAACGTCTGTCTCTTCTACCATCTTGGCTCTGCCCCACAAGATCAACAGTTTTAATCCACGAGCCAATCCATGAGGAAAAAGAAGTGGCGGTCTGCTTCCATAAAGATTTACAGCCTTGAAAACTCTATGAGGCAGTTCTTCTTTGTCCTTTATGGTTACTATGAGCCGGAATCAGCTGGATGGCAATGGGTTTGGTTTGGTTTATGTGTCATTGCCTTAGCTCCACCTTTTCTCAGGGAAAACATCAGATCTTAACTTGAATAATTCTAAATGGTTGCTATGTGCCAGCTTAGCATTTTTGGGGTGTCAGGTTGGGACCTATTTCCATTTGAGTATATTCACAGCTCCTTTTAGAAACAAATTCTGTGAGATCTTTCAGGTATGTCAGTGACCTGCCTCCAGGTGTGTGTCAGATGGGCCTTGATCTCAGGGAGAAGGTCTCAGGCTCTTTTGCTTTTCATAGCAAAATAGTGGCCCTGCCACTTGACCATCTCCCCAGAGAACAACAACAATCATAGAGGTCACTCTTGCCAAAGGCAAACTTGAAAACACAATCGAGAGGAAAGTGCCCCTTCCTCCAGCTTCAGCAAGCTCCCTCCTTGTACTACGTTAGATTTCTGAAGGCAACAGCTTTTAAGACATTTACTGCATTAACTTGGCTGCCTCCCAAAATGTCTTCACTTAGCCATGACTGAAGATTTTTATTGCAGGCTGATACAAAAATGACCGTAAAACAAATGTTTCTGTACTTTTGGCCAAAGTAACTGTTAAAGACGTCCATTTTACCATTCCTAGTCCTTCATGTAAGGATTCCCGAGGAGCCCAGAGTCATCATAGCTAACTAACCACTTGACTTGACATTTCTACTTGGATGCCCATTGTTCTTGTTGTTAGCTGACGTCGAGTAAGCCCAGACCCCACAGACAACAGAACAAAATGCTGCCCTGGCCCACGCAGTGGCATGGTGGGTTGCAGATCTGACTGCTGTGATGCACAGGGTTTTCACTGACTGACTTTTGGGATTAGATTGCCAGGCCTTTCTTCCTAGACTGTCTTGGGAACTGAGGAAGCGCCACTGAAACTTGCATCATAGCGACACTCAAACCCCCAGTGACAGACAGGTGGTAGCTGTGCATGAGGTGCATCAGCTGGAAATTGAACCAGGGTCTCGCCCACACGGAAGGCGAGAATTTTACCACTGAACTACCACTGCCCCCGAATGCCCAACAAATTTAACATGTCCAAACATGTCCAAAACCTAACTGCTGCTTTTTTCCCCACAGTCTGCTCCTCCCTCAGTCTTCCCCATCTCGGTAAATGACAGCTTTACTGCTCAGCCCAAGAAACTCAGAACCATTTTTGGTATCTTTCTTACTCTCACACTTCACACGGAATGGTTCATCAAATCCTGTCGGCTCTGCCTTCAGCACACATCCAGAATCTGGTTGTTCCTCACCGCCTTCTCTTGCCTGGAGAGTTTCACAAGCTTACTTACTGGTCTCTCAACTTCTCCCTTTGTTCCCTTCCACCTGTTCTTGACATTGCAGCCAGAATAGTCCTTTAAAATGTGGGTCGCTTTTAACCTTGGAAGCCTTCTTTGAACCAAAAAATAGCTATCTAAATTAGTAAAGTATGTCAGCTTTGAGCATTGCAACCTTTTAAAGAACTATCTACTGAGATTAAATTGACAACAGCAGCTCAAAAAGTTGGACAGGAAGCGTAGGGGGCCGTAAGTTGAAGATAACGGTGGTAGAATCATTTGGAAATGGAGAATGATAACGGCAGCACAACTTGAAAAATGTAATCAATGTCACTGAGTTGTATATGTAGATATTGTTGAAACGGTGTATCTTTGGCTGTGTATACTTTCACCAAAATAAAAGATTTTAAAAAAGCTTGATTAAAAAACATAAATCAGATACTCAAAGTCTTCCCACAACTTTCCATCTTATTGGGAGAAAAAACCATGATCTCCACATCCTCCCCCCCAACCCTCCATCTCTGATTTGATCTCCTTGGAATCTGAGCTTCTTTCTGGTCACTGTTTCTCTACATGCCATCATTCTCCCTTCACAGGGCCTGTGCACTTGCTGGAAGCAGACTTCCCCAGATGTCCACCTGACCCACTCCCTTGCCTCCTTCAGGTCTCACCCTATTAAGATCTCAGGCCCCTCTCTGAGCTCTCTCCATTCTCTATTCCAACTTTGTTTTTCCATCGTCCTTATCGCCATCTCACACACTCTGCATTTTCTCTATTCTCAGTCTCACCTCACTGGAATGTGAGCACCTGAGGGCAGCAGTTTGCCTGTTTTTTTTTGTTTACTTCTCTATCCAGCCCCTAGAACAGTGCCTGGAACACAGTTAAAAAAAACAAAAAACAAAACAAAACAAAAAAACACCCTTGCCATTGAGTATATTCTGACACATGGAGATCCTACAGGACAGAGTAGAACTGTCCCATACTGTCTTCCAGGAGCACCTGGTGGATTCGAACTGCCAACCTTGCGGCTGTCAGCTGTAGTACTTAACTGCTATGCTATACACACACAGTGAGTACTCAATAAATATTTATTGAACACACAACTGTGTTCTTTTTTTTATATATAACTTATTTTGTTGTTGTTTTTGAGAATGTATATGGCAGAACATACACCAAGTCAACAGCTCCTACATGTACAGTTCAGTGACACTGGCTACATTCTTTGAGTTGTATAACTGTTTTTGCCTGGCTTTTCCAAGTTGTTCCTCTGCCATTAACATGAACTCCCGGCCACCTAAATGCACAATTGCATTCTTATGAAGTTTACTGTGAGGGGGAAAAGTGTCATTTGTGTCAAGGTTGTTTCCTTTGGTCAGGTAATATAATCGATGTTATACATCATAATTTACTTTTTGGTTTTACTACCAGGTGGTGCTCCTCTAACTTCCTCCTCTGCATGGTTTGTCATTGCCTTCACCTTCAACTTTTAAATAGCGCTGTGCATAGGCATATCCTCAGGTAGGATTTGTGGAACTTTTGGCTTCCAGTAAATATTTGTCAAGTGAATGTACTACTGTGTGCTATTTTAATCCCTCTGGGAGGTAAGTGGCATATGACTAATACATTATTAATAGTCTAGATCAGAGCCCTAGTGACGTAGCAAAGAGCTCGGCTGCTAAACAAAAGGTCAGTGGTTCGAATCCACCAGCCACTCCTTGGAAACCCTATGGGGCAGTTCTCCTCTGTCCTATAGGGTCATTATGAGCAAGAGTCAGCAACAGGTTTGGTTTTTGGTTTTATGGTATGATTGAAAATAGTGGGCTAGGAAGGAACAGGTGGTTATTAGGAGAGGCTGGTGGGAAAGTGGCACTTAACATGTTCCGTGGCTGGAGTGACCGTGCGATTATTCATCAGCCTGGGACCCCACGTCAGAGCAAGGGGAGATATGAATGGTTTTTCTGGGACAAAAGGCATCAACTGGGACCATTCCAGGAAAACTGGGACGAACAGTCACTTTATCAAAGGCTAATATTGCTCAGTAATAGTAAAAATGCATTCTCACTTTGACCATAGTCAGGAGTGAATTTCACCTTGCTAATTAACACACCTTATTCAGGGTTTTTAGCATATCAGAATGGAATTTAGAAATTCATCAGACTCAAGTTCAGAAAAGTTGTTGTTAGTACCGTGGAGTCAATTCCAACTCATAGTGACCCCATGTGACAGAACAGAACTGCCCGCAGGGTTTTCTAGGCTGAAATCTTTATGGGAACAGATTGCCAGGCCTTTCTTCTGAGGCACCTCTGGGTGAACTTGAACCTCCAACATTTCGGATAGCAGCTGCAGCCCCTCCCAAATTCCCGGGCTGTCTCAGCAGCTGGATCTGCAGTTACACCTTGCCCTGAAGTAGAACAGAAGTCAACTGGCATCAAGTCCCCTCTGATTCCTTTTGCTTCCCTATCTGTACACACAGCCTGGTGGGGAGAGTCCTGCCTTCTGTTCCCTCCATTCCCAAAGCCAGGCTTTCTGTTCTCTCCAGCCTCACGCTCCCAAAATCATTCATTCAAAGGGCAATTCCTTAGCTTGCTGGTGGCAGTAAGAGAGTCCAGAGCCTAACTGAAGTTTCTGGAAATAACATCTATTGCTCTCTAAAATCTGTCACTTGACCACGCAGCCAAATGAGGTTAGGCTGATGTCTTAGTCATCGAGTGCTGCTATAACAGAAGTACCACAAGTGGATGGCTCTAACAAAGAGAAATTTATTCTCTCACAATCTAGTAGGCTAGAAGTCCAAATTCAGGGTGTCACCTCCAGGGGAAGGCTTTCTCTCTCTGTTGGCTCTGGAGGAAGGACCTTGTGGTCAATCTTTGCCTGGACTAGAAGCTTCTCTGTGCAGGAACCCCAGGTCCAAAGGATGCACTCTGTTCCCAGCACTGCTTTCTTGGTAGTATGAGGTCCCCAACTCTCTGCTTGCTTCCCTTTCCTTTTATTCCTTGTAAGATAAAAGGTGGTACAGGCCACACCCCAGGGACATGACCTTAGTAAGGATGTTACAATCCCACCCTAACCCTCTTTAACATAAAATTACAATCACAAAATGGAGGACAACCACACAATACTGGGAATCATGGCCCAGCCAAATTGATACACATATTTTTGGGGGGGACAGAATTCAACCCATGACAGCTGATAACAATTTGTTTTTCACGAAACCATGCTGGTGGCTCCACCTTAACTCACATTGTTCCAGGTGACTGCAAATCGACTCACAGAGGGTCTATTTTAACATCTTTCCAGGTTTTATGGTCAAGGGAACACCCTAATTGCCAGGGGCACCTTTTCTCTTTGTAAAGCCTGGCACTACCTTTATCCTCTTTTAGAATCCAAGGGCTGGGGGCCTTGCTTTAACCTTCACCGGTGTCTCACTCCTACTTCATTTAGTTCATAAGGCCCTGTCTCGTAATAGGTAATAAACCAGTATAACCAGTTGCTGTTGAGTGGGCTCCGACTCTTGGGGACCCCATATACGTCTGAGTAGAACTGTGCTCCATAGGGTTTTCAATGACCGATTTTTTGAAAGCAGATCACCAGGCCTTTCTTCTGAGGCATTTCTGGGTGGACTCGAACCTCCAGCCTTGCAGTTAGCATCTGTGTGCCTTACCCATTTGCACCACCTAGGGAGGGACTCCACAGCAGAATTAGACTTGCTATTTAACCAAATACATGCTACAGTGAAAGACTGACTCTAATGGTGTTTGAGTTCTTTCTTTCTTTTTTTTTTTATAACTATTCTTCAGCAATTCTTTCTTAACTGTGCTTAAGGGCTCTGTATGGTATAGTCGAGCTGGCAAATTTGTTCATTCTTCCTACATTTCTGGGCCTGTAGAACTCCTGTCCTCCTGTTACCCTGGGGTACAGTTCCTTAAGACTGGATGGGGCTAAGAGCTAGAAGATGCATAAGAAAGCTATTCAGCTCGGAAGATGTGTAAAAGATTGCCAGAAAGCCCTTCTTCAAAGGGCCAGAGGAGACATCATGCTAGGGGAGGAAAAACTGTTGTCAGTATATGAAAAGGCAGGGTTTTCAAAATGTTTTTCATCCCTGTTGTCCTTTTGAAAAAAATTCCCTGAGTTTTGATTGCCAGAGCCAGCTACGGTTGGAATGGGAAGGCAAAAACCCAAATGGGAATAAGAACTGCAAAGTATTCTCTGTCACTGGAATCCCTGGGTGGTGTAAATTGTTAACACATTTGGCTGCTAACCAAAAGGTTGGAGGTTCGAGCCTACCCACAGGTGCCTTGGAAGAAAGGCCTGGTGATCTACTTTGAAAAAATCAGCCATGGAAAACCCTCCAGAGCATAGTTCTGCTGTGGCACACATGGGGTCACCACGAGCCAGAATCCACTTGATGGCAAGTGGTACTGGCACTGGGAACTCAGCTGTACAGAGGGAGCCACGTGGAGGATTTTTCTTCTTCTTGTGTTATAGCCTGCCTGGGAAAATTTAAGCCTTGTAATAAGCTAAAGAGTAAAAAACATGCTTTAAGGCCCTTTCCCTTCTTCTTAGCAGGGTGACCAGCCTGCATTTATGACACTCACGAGTTATGTGAGCCTTTGCAGGGGGTCAGCAGCGTGGATTGCTTGTAACTGTGGCAAACAGTGTTGGGACTTCCAGCAAACACCCCACTGTGGGGGCCATTGACATGAGCCCCTTGCACAGGATGGACAGATGTCTACTCCAAGATCACTGCTTCTCTGGAGAAAGACTCCTGGGATTCCTGGTCTGAAGCAACCTTGGCCATCGTCCTGGCCTAACAGCCCCTATGCCAGCCTGGATGGACCAAGCGCCTTCGAAGGCACAGATGATGCTGTGGTTGTCCAGGAATGGCTGAGTTACCCCATTGCCCAGTTAGTAGCAAACCTTCCTCACAGCTCTTCCTAGATCCCTTTGGACAATCTCCCTGAAACTGCGGAAACAAGACTCCTCTCGCTGCACCTGCTTGCTGCAGGGTTTCGGATTCTCTGCTGCCGGGTTTCTGATTCTCTCCCTGCTGCAGGGTTTCCGACTCTCTGCCGCAGGGTTCCGGGCTCTCTGCTGCAGGGTTTCTGACTCTCTGCACGAACAGAGGTTTGAAGCCGGGAGTGGACATCGCATCATCAGCATGATGGGCACAACCGGTTTAGCCACATTCAGGGACTGGGAGTTTTTCAAAGAGTTCCTTCCCTGGGAAAACTGAGAAAACAAAATATTACCTTTTAGGAATCAGGAAGTGTTTGCACCTCAAGGCAAAGCTTTGCTGCAATGAAAGGACAACAGGGCTTCCTGGTGGCTCGCGCTGTCCTTGGATGTAAGGTCTGTTGAGAAGACAGCAGGGCTTTGTTAAAACGAGGACGGGTCCATTGGAGGTGCGAGCAGAGATCTGAGGGTGGTCTTCTGGAGACAGGGACAAATGCAAGGCTCTCTGGAACCGGTCCGTTCCATTTATCTTTGTGCACTTGTTTCACCTGGGCGGACAACAAACCCCGGTTTAAAATAAAAAGCCTTGAGTTATTATCTCACAATGTGAACAATTTTTATAACCTGTTATAGGGGATGATGAAGTCATTAAGTGAAGAGAGACGCTGGGCTTTGAGAAAGCTGAGCTCTGATTGGGCGCCCCTGTCCCAGTGATTTATAGTCCCTTTTTAATGCAGTTGGGATTGGGAGCGAAGGTCAGAGTGGGTACTTTAGTAGATGTATGAGAGTGGATTTTCGATATAAATTATGCAACACTTGAAGTTCAACACAGATACAAATTGAGTAGCTCTTTCATGGTGTTTGGAGGGTTATGACTGATTTGTGGTCTGTCTGTGTATGAATGGGCACCGGTCAGCCTTCAGCTATGAAAGTATTTTTCACATTAGGATACCCATAATTAATTAGGGGTTCATGTGGTAGGGTCATGAATGGGAAAGCTTGGCATTTTGACCCCCCTAAATCTGTGTTCCTGCCCACAAAGCCTCTGTGATGGATTTCTTTTGTGGTTCACACAGGAAGGACTCCATCTCGTCTCTGAGCCCAACAGGAAACACTATCACAGTGCCATTAAAATCAGAGCTTGTTCAGGTGGCAGCTGGGAAGCCAAATTTTCCTAAGACAAATCAAATGCTGTATTTTGTTTCAATCCAAGGTCTAACTTTGAGCCTCCTGGATGATGATTTTGTTTTCTAAGCGTTTTGGAGAGCAGTTGGTTTACTTTTCCATTAGGGAGTAAGGACAATATGAAGCAGCTCAGCCTTCAGGCAGCTGAGCTGACCACAGGAAGGAAAACTGGGAGATGTGTTGCTGTTGCTGTCAGCTGCCATTGAGTCAGCTCAGACTCATTTGTGGTTCCATGTACAACAGACAAAATGTTGCTTGGTCCTCTTCACAATCACTGGTACGCTCGAGCCCATGGTTTTGGCCACTGTGTATTTTGAGTGCCTTCTAACCTAGGGGGTTCATCTTCCAGCAATATATAAGATGATATTCTATTGTGATCCACAGAGTTTTCATTGGCTAATTCTCTGAAGCAGATCACCAGGCCTTTCTTCCTAGTCTATCCTAATCTGGAAGTTCCTCTGAAACCTGCCCACGATGGCTGACCCTGCTTGTATTTGAAATACTGCGGCATAGCTTCCAGCATCACACCAAAAACCAAACCAAACCCACTGCCGTCAAGTCAATTCTGGCTCATAGCGACCTTCTAGGACAGAGTAGGACTGCTCCATAGGGTTTCCAAGGAGCACCTGGTGGAGTCAAACGCCAACCTTTTGGTTAGCAGCCATAGCTCTTAACCATTATGCCCCCAGGCTTTCCTCCAGCATCACAGCAGCACGCAAATCACCGCAGTATGACACACTGACAGCTGATGGAGCTGTATAGCAGTCAGGAATAATCACCCTCCCGATTTACTAATCTGCAGCCCTTTTTGATGGTAACGCGGATGCCTGAAGTATTTTCTGAAACAGCCAAGGAAGTCCCAGGAGCCAAAGTCATTATTTTTGCATGAGGTATTTAATACCAAACATAAATATTGAGAAGGCTGGGCTCCTGGGCAAGCCAAGATTTTATTTTGAAGCCCCAGAGGCTGTCTCCCCACATCCAATTAGAAAGAAGGCAGTTTAAACAAATGAAGGACTGGCTGAAATCACTGCAGAGGACTCAGAATCAAGACTTGCTTTTTGTTCCAAGCCATGTTAGGATCTGGGACTCTCTCACCTTCGACAGCCTTTATTTCCAGGTCTCTGAGTGGCAGTGCCTACCGGTTAGGTTCATTTGTTTTGAGATGTTGTGAGATTTAGTATTTGAGTGTCCAGAGCGGGCTGAATGTACATCAGGGCACAAGTATCCACCAACATGGTGGACTTTGGTGATTTCCAGAGTTGGCTATTGAACTTTTCAGGTTCAATATGATCTAAAGTTTTTAAATCAAAATCATGTATTCCATGTGCTGCCAGGGACTGCTGCAGGATTTTTTCTTCCCCACCATCTGGGGAATTATCTATTTCTTCTTTACATAGCCCACTCCTCAACACCTGCTTCTATCCTTTTCCTGTCCTCTTGCTCTCTTTCACCAGCTTCCTAATCTTTCTAGTACTTTATTCTCTGCTGGCACAATGGTTAAGTGCTTGGCTGCTAATTGAAAAGCTGACGGAACCCACCAGCAGCTCTGCAAGAGAAAAGACCTGGTGATCTGTTCCCATAAGAATTAAAAAAAAAAAAAAAAACCCAAATCCATTGCTGTCCAGTCAAGCCCAGGTCATAGCGACCCTATGGGGCAGAGTAGAACTGCCGCACAGGGTTTCCAAGGAATGCCTGGTGGATTCGAACTGCCGACCTTTTTGTTAGCAGCTGTACTCAGCCTATGGGGCTGTTCTACTCTGTCACAGGGTTGTTATGAGTCAGAACTGACTTGATGGCAACAACAACAGGGAAGAATGGAAAGAGGTTAATTAGGTGCTTGGCACTGTAATAAGTGCTTTAAATATACTTTGTTACTAATATTTGGTGAGTAGGGTGAACCGCCAGTCTTGCATCCAGCAGGGAACCCAGAAGCATTTGAGGGCAACACACTGGAACGTGAGTGGACTGG
The DNA here is from genome assembly GCF_030014295.1 of Loxodonta africana. Taxonomy (NCBI): domain Eukaryota; kingdom Metazoa; phylum Chordata; class Mammalia; order Proboscidea; family Elephantidae; genus Loxodonta; species Loxodonta africana. Next base: position 65,273,938 of record NC_087358.1, read on the forward strand.
TTTAAGCATGACCAAGTACTGCATCGGCATCCTCTGCTGTCCAGCCAGATCGTGCCACAGCGCCCCCTAGCTTACACTAGAATATTTTGAGCAGTGGGGAAGGAAGGCACATTTATCAAGGGCCTCTTCTGTGCCTGGTTCTGGGTGGGATGTTTTCCCTGATCTGTTCTTGTTTAACAGTCACAGGACTTTCAAGATAAGTAATACATTTTCAGTTTAATTGATGAGAAATCTGAAACTAAGGCTAGGTAAATAGTCCATGGGCTCTGATGCCACGGTATGAAAAATTCTGGCCAGTCCTCATTCCAAATGAACCCCCTGAGAGGATAGGGTTGTGTTTTTGCTGGTCTTATGTGAATTTCTGCTTTGGGGAGGTGGAGAGCATTTGTACCAAGAAGAGGTACATATCTCCGTACCCAGTGGCAGAGAATTGTTAAAATACAGAACTATTTTTTGTGGTTTGTGATAATGGTGCTAACAGAGACGTTCCAATGGCGTGAACAAACAGAATGGTATGTGTAGGCTGACCACTTCTTTATTCCAGTTAGTTTTTTTTTTTTTTCTTCCATAACCAACGTAAAACAAAATTGCTGAGGACTTTCAAGGAAGGGAGGTGGTGACTGGACTGCCTCCCCGCCCGGCTTCCATTCCCAACTTAAGTTCTTTTAGCTCTTCTGATGAGGCAGGTCTGCAGTTGTGTGAGTGAAGTCTCAGGGGCTGAAGAGATTTCACAGCCCCTGTCTGACTGGGCCAGCATCTCAAAACAAGCCATTTAATGACCTTTGGATGAAAAAATACGAGCCCTGGGGCCTGTTCTGTGAAGATCTTTTGTTGACATCTTTTGAAAAAGCCAGCATCAAAATTTGCCAAAAGGGAGTTAGCAGCTTGCATGAAAATCCTACAGGTAATAATGGAACACTCTTTCAAGAATTCTCTGGACAGTGCAGAAGATGACATTGTGTGGGAAAACAAGGATGCTACAATTCTGAATTGGTGAGTGTGGACTCTGTATGTGAAGAATCTTTAGGCATGACTTACTCCATTATATTGTGTTCATATTTTATTTTTTTATTAATGCTTGTCTTAGCCTGAGTTCTCTAGAGAAGCAAAATCAGTACAGTGTATGAATATATATATATATACAGAGAGATTTATATTAAGGAAATGGCTCACATGGTTGTAGAGGCTGAAATGTCCCGAGTCCATGGGTCAAGCTGGAGGCTTCTCCTGACTCACATAGCTGCAGAGGCTGGCAGACCAAAGATCGGCAAGTCAGACAGCAGGGCTCTGGGTCACAGGCTGCAAAGACCAATGAATGCCAAGATTGGCAGGTAAGTCAGCAGGTAAGCTGCTAGCTCAAGTCCAAAGAACCAGGTCAGATGGACAGGAGCCAGCTGCAGAGTCTAATGCAAGCAACAGCCCACGAGCTTCGTGTGAAAGTCCACCTATATTGGATGCAGTCCACCTCCCCCCCCCCCCCCCCCCCCGCCAATGAAACTCCCTTTCAACTGACTGGCTACTCACAGAAGTTTCCATCATACAGTTGATCACATTAAATCAAATCTCATCATGGAGGTCATCACATCATATGACTGCCAAATTACCTCATAACTGCCAAACCGCTGATAATTATGGCACAGCCAAGTTGGCACACAGCCTTAATGATCACAATGCTCAAGAGTAAAATATGATTAAAAAAATCTATGTATAACTAATTCTGACAGAGTTCTTTCAGTAAGTATAAAATAAAATTCCAAATGATAAGGAAGCATTGTGTCATACTTTGTTGTTGTTGTTTTTATTGTGCTTTAGGTGAAAGTTTACAGCTTGAGTTAATTTCACATACAAAAATTTATACAGATATTGTTATGTGACATTAGTTGCTATCCTGACAATGTGACAGCACACTCCACCTTTCCACTCTGGGATTCGTGTGTCCATTCAACCAGTTCTTGTTCTTTCTTGCCTTCTCATCCTGCCTCCAGACAGAAGCCACCCATTTGGTGTGTCATAATTTAATTGGAAGTGTTTTTCCTTTCTTAATGTACATATAATAACAGATTTTACAGTAGAGGAAATCTTGGATCTAAGGAAATATGGTACCTATCCTATGATGGAAACCCTGATGATGTAGTGGTTAAGTGCTACGGCTGCTAACCAAAAGGTTGGCAGTTTAAATCTGTCAGGCATTCCTTGGAAACTCTATGGGGCAGTTCTACTTTGTCCCATAGGCTCCCTATGAGTTTTTTATCCTGTGATGGTTAATGTTATATATCACCCTGGTGAGGCTGTGATTCTTAGTGGTTGCAGCAAACATTGGAATGGTTACTTTTCCTTAATGTAATATAATATAATCACATTCCATGATGTGATCTGATATGATCAGCCAATCAGTTGAAAGGGTGTTTCCTTGGGGCTGTGGCCTGCCTCCTGTATATAAATGGATGTTCTGGCAAAAACCTCCCTCTTGACCCTGCACTCTTTTCATCAACTGACCTCCTGTTCTTGGGATGTAAGCCTGCAAGGAGTCTCTGGCTTGCTACCTGACCTGAAGATTCTGGATTCACCAGAACTGCAATCCTGTGAGCCAGTAGAGGTCTTCAGCCTGCCACCTGACCCATGGATTTGAGACTTGTCAGCCCCCACAACTGCATGAGCCTTTTCCTCACAATTGTGTGAGGCATTTCCTTAAAGTAAATATCTCTCCATATATTATGTATACCTTTGACTGGTTTTGCTTCTCTAGAAGGAAACTTATATACAAAGTATTCAAATGTGCATTAATTCAGAGAATATGTAACCCACATGTGAAGAGAATGTTTGAAAAACAAACATCAAATATCAGAATAGAGACCTCAAGATGGAATATAATGAGAAGAGAAAAAAACTGGTTAGCAGTGCACCCTTCATTATGGAGTTAGGAAATGCTGCCTGTTGTAACATATAAACACTGAAATCTCAGCAGCTTATCCTAATGGAGGATTATTTCTTGCTCTCCTCAAGCCCAGTTACTTTGGTGGTGGTTGTGGCGGTCAGACATTCTGCTCCACTCAGGTCCCGTGCTGTGGAGGCTCTGCCATCTTCAACCTCACCCCAACTGTCTTAGGCTGGTTCTCTAGAGAAGCAAAACCAGTAAAGCATGCAAAGATATATAGAGAGATTTATATCAAGGAAATGGCCCACATGGTTGTAGAAGCTGGAATGTCCCAAGTCTGTGGGTCACACTGGAGGCTCCTCCTGATTCACGTAGCCACAGGGGCTGGTGAACCCAAGATCAGCAGGTCAGATGGTAGGGCTCTTGCTCACAGGCTGTGAAGACTGATGAATCCCAAGACTGGCAGGCAAGACAGCAGGTAAGCTGGTAGCTCAAGTCCCAAGAACTGGAGGTCAGACAAAAAGGAGTCAGCTGCAGGATCCAGAGCAAATAAAAGCCCGAAAGTCTTGCCAGAAAGCCTACCTATATAGGATGCAGGCCACACCTCCAAGGAAACTCCCTTTCAACTGATTGGCTACTCACAGCAGATCCCATCATGGAGGTGATCACATTATATCAAAGTTCATCATGGAAGCAATCAAATCGTCATGTTGTTGTTGTTAGGTGCCATGGAGTCCATCCTGACTCATAGCAACACTACATAAATCAGAAGGAAACACTGCCTGGTCCTGCACCATCCTCATGATCGTTTTATGCTTGAGCCCATTGTTGCAGCCACTGAGTCAATCCTTCTCAATCCATCTCGTTAAGGGTCTTCCTCTTTTTTGCTGACCTTCTACTCTACCAAGCATGATGTTCTTCTCCAGAGACTGACCTCTCCTGATAACATGTCCAAAGTATGTGAGACATAGTCTTGCCATCCTTGCTTCTGAGGAGCATTCTGGTTGTATCCAATATCCAATATTCTTTGCCAATGCCACAATTCAAAGGTGTCATTCTTCTGCAGTCTGCCTCATTCATCTTCCAGCTTTTGTATATGTATGAGGTGATTGAAAACATCATGTCTTGGGTCAGGCACACCTTAGTCTTCAAGGTGACATCTTTGCTTTTTTGATTTTTATTGTGCTTTAAGTGAAAGTTTACAAATCAAGTAAGTCTCTCATACAAAAATTTATATACACCTTGCTATGTACTCCTAGTTGCTCTCCCCCTAATGAGACAGCACACTCCTCTCCACCCTGTATTTCCCATGTCCTTTCAGCCAGTCTCTGTCCCCCTCTGCCTTCTCATATTGCCTCCAGACAGGAGCTTCCCACATAGTCTCATGTGTCTACTTGAGCCAAGAAACTCACTCTTCACCAGTATCATTTTCTTTCTTATAGCCCAGTCCAATCCCTGTCTGAAGAGTTGGCTTTAGGAATGGTACCAGTCTTGGGCTAACAGAAGGTCTGGAGATCATGGCCTCTAGGGTCCGTCAAGTCTCAGTCAGACCATTAAGTCTGGTCTTTTTATGAGAGTTTGAGGTCTGCATCCCACTGCTCCCCTGCTCCATCAGGGATTCTCTGTTGTGTTCCCTGACAACTTTGCTTTTTAACATTTTGAAGAGGCCTTTTGCAGCAGATTTGTCCAATGCAAAGCATCCCCTGATTTCTCGACTGCTGCTTCCATGGTGTTGATTGTGGATCCAAGTAAAATGAAATCCTTGAAAACATCAATCTTCTCTCTGTTTATCATGATGGTGCTTATTGGTTCAGTCTTGAGGATTTTCGTTTTCTTTGTGTTGAGGTGCAATCCATAATGAAGGCTGTGATCTTTGATTTTCATGAGTAAGTGCTTCAAGTCATCTTCCGTTTCAGCAAGCAAGGCTGTGTCATCTGCATACCACAGGTCGTTAATGAGTCTTCCTCCAATCCTGATGCTGCTTTCTTCTTCATGTAGTCCAGCTTCTTGGATTATTTGCTCTGCATACAGATTGAATAGGTATGGTGAGAGGATACAACCCTGACTCACACCTTTCCTGACTTTAAACCACATAGTATCCCCTTGTTCTGTTCAAATGACTGCCTCTTGGTCAATGTACAGGTTCCTCATGAGAAAAATTAAGTGTTCTGAAATTCTCATTATTTGTAATGTTACGCATAATTTGTTATGGTCCACACAGTTAAATGTCTTTGCATAGTCAATGAAACACAGGTGAATATGTTTTTGGTATTCTCTGCTTTTAGCTGGGATCCACCTGACATCAGCAATGATATCCCTGGTTCCATATCCTCTTCTGAATCTGGCTTGAGTTTCTGGCAGTTCCCTGTCAATATGCTGCTGCAGCCACTTTTGAATGATTTTCAGCAAAATTTGACTTGTGTGTGTTATTAACGATATTGTTCGATAATTTTCACATTTGGTTGGATCACCTTTCTTGGGAACAGGCATAAATATGAATCTCTTCCAGTCGGTTGACCCGGTAGTTGTCTTCCAAATTTCTTGGCATAGGTAAGTGAGCACTTCCAGGGTTGCATCCATTTGTTGAAACATCTCAATTGATATTCTATCAATTCCTGGAGGCTTGTTTTTCACCAATACTTTCAGTGCATCTTAGACTTCTTCCTTCTGTACCATTGGTTCCCAATCATATGCTACCTCCTGAAATGGCTGAATGTTGGTCAATTTTTTTTGGCATAGTGCCTCTGTATTCCTTCCATCTTCTTTTGATGCTTCCTGTGTCATTCAATATTTTCCCTGTAGGATCCTTCAGTATTGCAACTCAAGGGTTGAATTTTTTTCTTCAGTTCTTTCAACTTGAGAAATGCTGGGCATGTTCATCCCTTTTGGCTTTCTATCTCCAGGTCTTTGCACATGCCATTTATTAATACTTTGTTTTCTCGAGCTGCCCTTGGAAATCTTCTGTTCAGCTCTTTTACTTCATCGTTTTTTCTTTTCACTTTAGCTACTCTACATTCAAGAGCAAGTTTCAGAGTCTCTTCTGACATCATTTTGGCTTTTTCTTTCCTGTCTTTTTAATCACCTCTTGCTTTCTTCATGTATGATGTCCTTGATGTCATTTCACAACTCGTCTGGTCTTTGGTCATTAGTGTTCAACATGTCAAATCTACTCTTGAGCTGGTCTCTAAATTCAGGTGGGATATGCTCAAGGTTGTACTTTGGCCCTCCTGGATTTGTTCTAATTTTCTTCAGTTTCAACTTGAACTTGCATATAAGCAATCTATATTCTGTTCCACAGTTGGCCCTTGGCCTTGTTCTGACTGATGATATTGAGCTTTTTCATTGTCTCTTTCCACATATATAGTCAATTTGATTCCTGTGTATTCCATCTGGGGAGGTCCACATGTATAGTTGCCATTTATGTTGGTGAAAAAGGTATTTGCAATGAAGATGTCATTGATCTTGCAAAATTCTATCATGCAATCTCAAGCATCGTTTCTATCACTGAGGCCATATTTTCCAACTACTGATCCTTCTTCTTTGTTTCCAACTTTCACTTTCTAATCACCAGTAATTATCAATGCATCCTCACTGCAAGTTCAATCAATTTCAGACTGCAGAAGCTGGTAAAAACCTTCAATTTCTTCATGTTTGGCCTTACTGGTTGGTGTGTAAATTTGAATAATAGTCATGTTGACTGGTCTCCCTCGTAGGCATGTGGTTATTATCCTATCATTGACAGCATTGTACTTCAGGATAGATCTTGAAATGTTCTTTTTGATGACGAACATGACTCTATTGCTCTTCAATTTGTCATTCCCAACATAGTTTTTTTAACATAGTAGGCCATATTCAAAATTACCAATACCAGTCCATTTCAGCTCACTAATGCCTAGGATATTGATCTTTATGCATTCCATTTTGTTTTTGACGATTCCCAATTTTCCTAGATTCATACTTCATACATTCAAAGTTCCTATTATTAATGGATGTTTGCAGCTGTTTCTTCTTATTTCATGTCTTGCCACATCAGCAAATGAAGGTCTCAAGAGCTTGACTCCAACCACATCATTAAGGTTGACTCTACTTTGAGGAGGCAGCCCTTCCCCAGCTGTCTTTTGGGTGCCTTCCAACCTGAAGGGCTCGTCTTCTGGCACTATATCAGACAATGTTCTGCTGCTATTCATAAAGTTTTCACTGGCTAATTCTTTTCTCAAGTAGAACACTGGATTTTTATTCCTTAGTCTGGAAGCTCAGCTGAAACCTGTCCACCATAGGTGACCCTGCTGGTATTTGAAAACCGGTGGGGTGGCATAACTTCCAGCATCACAGCAACATGCTGGCCCCCAGGTCTGCTCTGCCCCCACATGCTGGCTTCCCTTTTTTCATCTTTTTTTTCTTTCTCTCTCTTTTCTTTTCTTTTTTCCTCCCACCTAAACCTGTATGCCACCCCCTTTCCTGCCAGGTCTCACCACATTATCACAGCTAGAGTGCCCAGGCTAAGGTCTGCCACTGCAGCTGGTCTGCACTGCTCCTACCCTACCACCACTCAACCAGCCACCAACCAGAGGAAAGCAAACCCATACCACTCCCTGTCTGACACCCCGCCTATCTGGCAAGGGGCTGTGAACACTCCCACACAGCTGGACCAACATCAGAAGGCAGCACCCACCCAATCCATCCTCAGCCACCTCAACAAACCAGTGTACAGCAAAGTGGGCTCGTCCTGCCTGTTGCAGGCCTATCTACGTAGAAAAGTTTGTGAGAGCTATCATGCCCACAGATGAGCAAGCAGTAAAGCACACCTGGCCAGACCACTCTGACATATCAAAGCAAAACAAAGAAGCAGGATGAAACAAATGAACATACAATCAATAAATAAAGAAAATAATACCTTAATGTCTTGAAGACAGCAGAAAATATGATAACATATTTTTAAAAAAGTAGAAAAAGATGGCTCCAGCAAGTGACCAAAATCAATCAGATGACCTTTCAGTGGAAGAAAAGGCAGTAGAACTCCCTGATATGGAATTCAGAAGACTAATATTTAAGGCTTTCCAAAAGATTAGGAAAGAGATCAAGGAAAACACAGACAGACAAAATCAAGGAAAAAATAGGCAAAATTATGGAAAATACAGAGAAAACCAAAGAAAACATAGCCAAAATCAAGGAAAACACAAAGTGATAGAAGAATTCAGGAAAATAATACAAGAATAAAATGTCAAAATAAATAAAAAATTAGAAATCATACACAAATAGCAACTAGAAAGCCAAAAGTTAAACAACAAAATTTCAGAAATGGACACTCAATAGAAGATTTTAGGAGCAAAATTGAAACAACAGAGGACAGAATCAGCAAGATAGAAGACAAATCCATGGATACCACTTTAAGGAAAAATCAGAGAAAAGAATTAAAACATGAGAATTTTGTAGGACACAGTCAAGAGCAAAAACTGCTATGTCATCACAGTTCCAGAACAAGGGGAAAAAATGGAGAAAAAAAGAAGATTGCTGAAGATTTGCTGGCAGAAAATTTCCCAAGTATTATGAAAGATGAAAAACTGACCATTCAAGAAATTCAATGAACTCTTATGTGATAGACCTCAAAAGAAAGTCATCAAGACATATTGTAATCACACTTGCCAAAAATAAGGACAAAAAAAGAATCCTGAAAGCAGCTTGAGAAAAATGAGAAGTTTCTTATACAAGGGAAACACTAACACTAAGCTCTGATTACTCAGCAAAAACTGTGCAGGCAAGAAAGCAATGGAATGACATATATAAAGCCTTGAATAAAACTGCTAAACAAGAATAACATATCCTGTAAAACTCTCTCAACTACGATGATGAAATTAGGACATTGCCAGATAAACAGAAATTAAGGGAATTCATAAAAACCAAACCAAACTTAAAAGAATATTAAAGGCAGTCCTTTGGTTAGGGAACCAACAACATCACACAAGAACTGGAGTCTAGGACATAGGACAGCATCAGCAGATACAACCCTAGGTAAAGAACTGTCAATAATAAAACAAAGCTAAATGACTTAAAACAGGGAAACAGAGATGTCAATCTGTAAGTGATGACAAGGTCAAAACAATAAAAACCAAGCAAGCAGAGGTTTATTAGCAAACAGAGGGTTAGTAGTAAAAGTACACTTGACTAGGAAGCATCAAGCAGGCTACTCAGATATAGAGAGAATCTGAGAGCCCCAATAGTCATTTTCTTAGGGTTTTATCCTCCTTTATTCTCTTGATCTGTCTCTATTAACATTTAAAAGCCAGGAAAAGATCCCGCTACAAAGACTATTTCCTTGGCTTAAGGCTTAATTACCAAGTTAGAGATCTTATCAAGTTAGGAACTTTATCAATTAAGGATTTTATCAAATCAAAGACCCTTGTAAAGATCATTTCCTTGGCTTAAAGTTTAACTATGTAGGGACCATCTTATTGAGGAATGTCACCACCCCCTGCCCCTCCCTTTGTAGAGATTGTCTAATTGATGAATGTCACCACCCCCCGCCTCTTCCTCTTCCTGAGTGCATGCTGTCCCCCTCTCCCTTACATATATATAGAACTTTCCAGTGGAGAAGAAGTCAAGGTGATATCAAATAATAAAAGACTGGTTCAAACTTAGGAAGATAAGGGTAAATTCGAAGGTAACCACAAAGAAAACTAATAAAACTACTCATCAGAATAAAAAAGAAAAACATAAAGTCTCAGTAAACACAAAATCTATAATAATGAAAGAAAAGAAAATTCACGAACAAAAGGAACTTAGCACAGGAAAGTAAGAGGAACAAAGAAAGTGCCAGCACCACCAAAAATAAATAAAGCACAACAATATGACAGCAATAAACTTATACCTACATACACTGAACGTAAATGGCTTACATGCACCTGTGAAGAGACAGAGAGTGACAGAATGGTTTAAAAAGCATGACCCATCAATATACCATCTATGAGAGACATACTGTAGACACAAAGACATAAATATATTAAAAATCAAAGGATGGAGAAAAATATATCAAGCAAACAGCAACCAAAAAAGGACAGGAGTGGCAATACTACAATACCAATCTCAGACAAAATAGATTTTAAGAAAAAAACAACTATAAAAGACAAGGAAGGACATTATATAATGATTATATATTGTCACTTAATATATATATGTGCACTCAATGACGGGGCTCCAAAATACATAAAACAAACTTAAATAACACTGAAAAGATAAGTAGATAGTTCCACCATAATAGTAGGATTCTTGAACACACAACTCTTGATAAAGGACAGAACATCCAGAAAGAAACTCAACAAAGATACAGAACATCTAAAGGCCAAAATCAACCGACTTGACCTGATAGACATATACAGAACACTTTGCCCAAGAGCAGCAAAAAAAAAAAAAAAAAAAAAAAAACTAAACTCACCATCAAGTTGATTCTGACTCATAGCAACCCTAGAGGACAGAGTAGAACTGCCCCATAGAGTTTCCAAGGAGTGCCTGGTGAATTTGGACTGCTGACCTTTTGGTTAGCAGCGGTAGCACTAAACCACTATGTCACCAGACTTTCTAACAACAGCAAAGTATACATTGTTTTCCAAAGCACATGGAACGTTCTACAGAATAGACCACGTTTTAGGCCACAAAGCAACCATTAATAAAATCCAAAACATCGAAATAATACAAAGCATTCTCTCTGATCACAAAGCCATAAAAGTAGAAATCAATAACAGGAAAAGCAAGGAAAAGAAATCAAATACATGGAAACTGAATAACACCTTGATTAAAAACAACTGGGTGTAGAAGCAATCAAAGAGAAAAAAAAAATTCCTGGAATCAAGTAAGAATGAAAACACATCATATCAAAATCTTTGGGACATAACAAAGGCAGTGCTCAGAGATAGAAATAGAAAAAGAACAGCAAAAGAAGCCTACAGTCACCTGAAGAAAGGAAATAATAAAGATTAAAGCAGAAATAAATGAAATTGAGAAAAGAAAAACAACAGACAGAATCAACAAGACCAAAAGTTCATTCTTTGAAAAGATCAACACAATTGATAAACCACTGGCCAAACTGACAAAAGAAAAACATGAGAGGAAGCAAAGAGCGCACATGAGAAATGAGGCAGTGGACATTACAACCGACTCAAATAACAAAGAAAGGATCATAACAGAATACTATGAAAAATTGTACCCAACAAACGAGAGAACCTGGAGAAAATGGACAATTATCTAGAAACTCACCACCTGCCTAAACTAACACAAACTGAGACAAGAAATCTGAACAGACCCATAACAAGAGAAGAGACTGAAGAGGTAAAAACAAAAACAAACAAACACCCCCCCCCCCCCACTAAATCTCTGGCCCAATAGCTTCCCTGGAAAATTCTATCAAACATTCGTAGAAGAGTTCACACCAGTACTTCACAAACTTTTTCAGAGCATAGAAAAGGAAGGAATACTTCCAAATTCATTCTATGAAGGCGGCATAACCCTGATACTAAAGCCAGGCAAAGACACCACAAAAAAGAAAATTCAAGACCAATGTCTCTCATGAATATAGATGCAAAAATTCTCAACAAAATTCTAGCCAATAGAATTCAGCAACATATATAAAAAAAAAAAAAAAAAACAGAAACACCATGACCAAGTGGGATTCATACCAGGTGTCCAAAAATAGTTCAGCACTAGAAAATCAATAAAAATAATCTATCACATAAATAGAACAAAAGAAAAGACTCACATGATCATCTCAACCAACCTAGAAAAGGCATTTGATAAAGTCCAACATCATTCCTCATAAAAACTCCCAATAAAATAGGAATAGAAGGGAAATTCCTCAATATAAGAAAGAGCATCAATACAACCCAACAGCCAACATCATTTTCAATGGAGACAGGCTGAAAGCATTCACCCTGAGAATGGGGCCAAGACAAGGATGTGCTTTATCACCACTCCTATTTAACATTGTGCTGGAAGTCCTAGTTAGAGCAATAAGGCAAGAAAAACAAATAACGAGCATCCAAATAGGAAAAAAAAAAAAAAAAAAGAAAGGAAGAAGTAAATCTATTCCTATTCACAGATGATATGACCCTATATACAGAGAACCCCAAAGATTCCACAAGAAAAGTACTGGAACTAATAGACAGGTTCAGCAGACCAATAAGAGATAAGATAATCATACAAAATCAGTTGAATCCTTATACATCAACAAAGCGAGCTTCAAAAAGAAAATCAGGAAAATAATACCATTTATAGTAGCCCCTGGAAACCCTGGTGGCGTAGTGGTTAAGTGCTACAGCTGCTAACCAAAGGGTTGGCAGCTTGAATCCTTGGAAACTCTATGGGGCAGTTCTACTCTGTCCTATAGGGTCACTATGAGTCGGAATTTTTTTTTTTTATAGTAGCCCCTAAAAAGGTAAAATACTTAGGAATAAACCTAACCAGGGACGTAAAAGACCTATACAAAAAAAACTACAAAACACTATTACAAGAAACTCAAAAGAGACCTACAGAAATGGAAAAACATATCATGCTCATGAATAGGAAAACTCAGCACTGTGAAAATATCAATCCTACCCAAAGCAACCTACAGATATAAAGTAATCCTGATCCAAATACCAACAGCATTGTTTAACAAGATAGAAGAACTGATCGCCAACTTTATATGGAAGGGAAAGAGGCCCTGGATAAACAAAGCATTATTGAAGAAAAAGAACAAAATAAGAGGCCTCACACTACCTGATCTCAGAACATACTACAGAGCCACAGTAGTTAAAACAGCCTGGTACTGGTACAATGACAGACAAATAGACCAATAGGACTGAATCTAGAACTCAGATGTAAATCCATCCACCTATGGTCAGCTGATCTTTGACAAAGGACCAAAGTCCATCAAATCGGGAAGAAACAGTCTTTTTAACAAATGGTCATGGCAACCCCCTCCACGTGTCTGTCAGTTGGTAGTACTGTAGGGGCTTGTGTGTTGCTGTGATGCTGGAAGCTATGCCACCGGTATTCAGATACCAGCAGGGTCACCCATGGAGGACAGGTTTCAGCTGAGCTTCCAGCCTAAGACAGACTAGGAAGAAGAACCCAGCAGACTACTTCTGAAAAGCATTAGCCAGTGAAAATCTTATGAATAACAGTGGAACATTGTCTGATATAGTGCTGGAAGGTGAGCCCCCCAGGTTGGAAGGCACTCAAAAGATAACTGGGGAAGAGCTGCCTCCTCAAAGTAGAGGCGACCTTAATGAGGTGGATGGAGTCAAGCTTTCCGGACCTTCATTTGCTGATGATGTGGCATGACTCAAAATGAGAAGAAACAGCTGCAAACATCCATTAATAATCAGAACCTGGAATGTATGAAGTATGAATCTAGGAAAATTGGAAATCATCAAAAATGAAATGGAACGCATAAACATCGATATCCTAGGCATTAGTGAGCTGAAATGGGCTGGTATTGGCCATTTTGAATCAGACAATCCTATAGCCTACTATGCTGGGAATGACAGCTCGAAGAGGAATGGTGCTGCATTCATCGTCGAAAAGAACATTTCAAGATCTATCCTGAAGTACAACGCTGTCAGTGATAGGATAATATCTATACACCTACAAGGAAGACCAGTTAATACGACTGTTATTCAAATTTACACACCAACCACTAGTGCCAAAGATGAAGAAATAGAAGATTTTTATCAGCTGCTGCAGTCTGAAGTTGATCGAACATGCAATCAAGTTGCATTGATAATTACTGGCGATTGGGAATGGGAAAGTCGGAAACAAAGAAGGACCAGTAGTTGGAAAATATAGCCTTGGTGATAGAAACAATGCTGGAGATTGAATGATAGAATTTTGCAAGACCAACGACTTCTTCATTGCAAATACCTTCTTTCACCAACATAAGCGGCGACTACATACATTTTTTTTTTTTTTATACACATGGACCTCACCAGATGGAACACACAGAAATCAAATGGACTACATCTGTGGAAAGAGACGATGGAAAAGCTTAATATCATCAGTCAGAACAAGGCCAGGGGCCAACTGTGGAACACATCATCAATTGCTCATATGCAAGTTCAAGCTGAAACTGAAGAAAATCAAAGCAAGTCCACGAGAGCCAAAATATGACCTTGACTATATCCCACCTGAATTTAGAGACTGTCTCAAGAGTAGATCTGACGCATTGAACACTAGTGACTGCAGACCAGACGAGTTGTGGAATGACATCAAGGACATCATCCATGAAGAAAGCAAGAGATCACTGAAAAGACAGGAAAGAAAGAGAAGACCAAGATGGATGTCAGAGGAGCTCTGAAACTTGCTCTTGAGCGTTGAGCAGCTAAAGCAAAAGGAAGAATTGATGAAGTAAAACAACTGAACAGAAGATTTCAAAGGGCCTCTCGAGAAGACAAAATAAAGTATTATAATGACATGTGCAAAGAGCTGGAGATGGAAAACCAAAAGGGAAGAACACGCTCGGCGTTTCTCAAGCTGAAAGAACTGAAGAAAAAATTCAAGCCTCAAGTTGCAATAGTGAAGGATTCCATGGGGAAAATATTAAATGATGCAGGAAGCATCAAAAGAAGATGGAAGGAATACACAGAGTCATTATACCAAAAAGAATTAGTCGATATTCAACCATTTCAAGAGGTGACATATGATCAGGAACCGATGGTACTGAAGGAAGAAGTCCAAGCTGCTCTGAAGGCATTGGCAAAAAACAAGTCTCCAGGAATTGATGGAATATCAATTGAGATGTTTCAAAAAATGGATGCAGCGCTGGAGCTGCTCACTCATCTCTGCCAAGAAATATGGAAGACAGCTTCCTGGCCAACTGACTGGAAGAGATCCATATTTATGCCTATTCCCAAGAAAGGTGATCCAACCGAATGTGGAAATTATAGAACAATATCATTAATATCACACACAAGCAAAATTCTGCTGAAGATCATTCAAAAACGGCTGCAGCAGTATATCGACAGGGAACTGCCAGAAATTCAGTCTGGTTTCAGAAGAGGACGTGGAACCAGGGATATCATTGCTGATGTCAGATGGATCCTGGCTGAAAGCAGAGAATACCAGAAGGATGTTTACCTGTGTTTTATTGACTATGCAAAGGCATTTGACTGTGTGGATCATAACAAACTATGGATAACACTGCGAAGAATTCCAGAACACTTAATTGTGCTCTTGAGGAACCTTTACATAGATCAAGAGGCAGTTGTTCCAACAGAACAAGGGGATACTGATTGGTTTAAAGTCAGGAAAGGTGTGCTTCAGGGTTGTATTCTTTCACCACACCTATTTAATCTGTATGCTGAGCAAATAATCCGAGAAGCTGGACTATATGAAGAAGAATGGGGCATCAGGATTGGAGGAAGACTCATTAACAACCTGCATTATGCAGATGACACAACCTTGCTTGCTGAAAGTGAAGAGGACTTGAAACACTTACTAATGAAGATCAAAGACCGCAGCCTTCAGTATGGATTACACTTGAACATAAAGAAAACAAAAATCCTCACAACTGGACCAATGAGCAACATCATAATAAACGGAGAAAAGATTGAAGTTGTCAAGGATTTCATTTTACTTGGATCCACAATCAATAGCCATGGAAGCAGCAGTCAAGAAATCAAAAGATGCATCGCATTGGGCAAATCTGTTGCAAAGGAACTTTTCAAAGTGTTGAAGAGCAAAGATGTCACCCTGAAGACTAAGGTGGGCCTGACCCAAGCCATGGTATTTTCTATTGCATCATATGCATGTGAAAGCTGGACAATGAATAAGGAAGAAAGAAGAAGAGTTGATGTCTTTGAATTGTGGTGCTGGCGAAGAATATTGAATATACCATGGACTGCCAAAAGAACGAACAAATCTGTCTTAGAAGAAGTACAACCAGAATGCTCCTTAGAAGCAAGGATGGCAAGACTGGGTCTTACATACTTTGGACATGTTGTCAGGAGGGATCAGTCCATGGAGAAGTACATCATGCTTGGCGGAAAAGAGGAAGACCCTCAACGAGGTGGATTGACACAGTGGCTGCAACAATGAGCTCAAGCATAACAACGATTGTAAGGATGGCGCAGGATCGGGCAGTGTTTCGTTCTGTTGTGCATAGGGTCGCTATGAGTCAGAACCGACTCGACGGCACCTAACAACAACAACAACAATGGCAAAACTGAATGACCATCTGTTAAAAAAATGAAAAAAGTCCCATAACTCACACCATGCACAAAAACTAACTCAAAAGGCCTAAATATAAAATGTAAAATGATAAAGAGCATGGAAGAAAAAATACATGGCTTAAAGAGAATACAAACCATAACTAAAACCAAAGGCATTGCTGTTGAGTCGATTCTGACTCATAGCAAACCGTAACTAACAATACACAAATACCACAAGATAAACTGGATAACTGGGAGCTTCTAAAAATTAATCACTTACACTCCTCAAAAGACCTCGCCAAAAGGGTAAAAAGAAAATCTACAGACTGGGAAAATTTTTTTGGCTATGACATATCCAACAAAGTTCTAATCTCTAAAATCTATAGAATACTTCAACACTTCAACAGCAAAAAGTCAAATAAAAAATAGGCAAATGAAATGAACAGACACTTCACCAAATAAGACATTCAGGTGCCTGACACACAAGGAAATGCTCATGATCGTTATCCATTAGAGAAATGCAAGTCAAAACCACAATGAGATACCGTCTCACCCAAACATTACTGGCATGAATCAAAAAAACAGAAAATAACAATGTTGGAAAGGCTGTGGGGAGATTGAAACTCTCAAGCACTCTTGGTGGGAAGGTAAAAAGGTACAACCATTACGAAAAATGATATGGCGCTTCCTTAAAAAGCTATAAATAGAAATACCATATGATCCAGCAGTCCTACTCCTAGGAATATATTCTAGAGAAATAAGAGCCATCATGTGAATAGACACATGCACACCCATGTTAAATGCAGCATTATTCACAATAGCCAAAATATGGAAACAACCTCAGTACCTGTCAACAGATGAAGGGATAAACAAATTATGATACATACACACAATAGAATATTTTGCAAAGATAAAGAACAATGATGAATCTTTGAAACATCTCACAACATGGATGAATCTGTAGGGCATTATGCTGAGTGAAATAAGTTAATAGCAAAAGGACAAATGTTGTATGAGACACTAGTACAAAAACTCAAGAAAAGGTTTACACACAGAAAAAAAAAGACATTCTTTGATGGTTATGAGAAAAGGGGGTGGGAGGAAAAAATCACTAGATAGTAGAGAAGCGTTAACTTTGGTGAAAAGGAAGACAACACACAAAATAGGGGAAGTCAACACAACTTGACCAAGACAAAGTCATAGAAGCTTCCTATGCACATCCAAATACCTTAGGGACAAAGTTACTGGGGCTGAGGGCTGGGGACCATGGTCTCGGGGGACATCTAGGCCAATTGGCATAATATAGTTTATAAAGAAAATGTTCTACCTCCTACTTTAGTGAGTACCATCTGGGGTCTTAAAAGCTTATGAATGACCTTCTAAGATATATCTATTGGTCCCATCATGTTTGGAGCAAAGGATCATGAAGAAAACCAAAGAGAAAAGGAAAATATCAGTCCAAAGGACTAATGGACTGCATGAACCACAGCCTCCACAGCCAGAGCCCAGAAGAAATAGATGGTGCCCAGCTACCACGACTGACCACTCTGACAGGTATCACAATAGACGGTTCCGGACACAGCGGAAGAAAAATGTAGAACAAAATTCAAATTAACAACAACAACAAAAAAAACAGACTTACTGGTCTGACAGAGACTGGAGGAACCCCAAGACTTTGGCCCTCGGACACTCTGCTAACTTAGAACTGAAGCCACTCCTGAAGTCCACCTTTCAGCCAAAACTTAGACAGGCCTATAAAACAAACAATAGCACAGGTGAGGAACATGCTTCTTAGTTCAATCAAGTATACAAGACCAAAGGAGCAACACCTGCCCGAAAGCAAAGATGAGAAGGCAAGAACGGACAGGAAAACTGGTGAATGAATATGGAAAGCCCAGGGTGGAAAGGGAAAGTGGGAGAGTGCTGACACATTGCAGAGACTGTAACTAATGTAACAAAAAAATTGAGTATAATTTTTTTTAATGAAAAACTGACTAGTGCTGTAAAAAAAAAAAAATCAATTGTACTTATATACACCTGCAATAAACAATCCAAAGTTGGAAAAAAAAAATTACTCTTGGGGTGAGGGGGGACAAAGAGATATTTTGAGTACTGAAGAAAGCAAGATGCAAAGAAGTGTGTGCAAAATGATTTTACCAACCCCACCCCTTCCCCAGACATGTGTGTGTGTGTGTGTTTGAGGTGTGGTTAGTGTGGTGAAAATAAGAAGCACAAGAGGAGGGAGGAGACAAACTAAATGAAAAAAAAAAATGAAAGAAATTAAAGACCATACAGTATTATATTTAACCCCCCCCACAAATCTCAGCATATATAATATGATCCTATTGAAGTAAAACTGTGTGTGTATGTGTGTGTATAATTTCATGAACATGAAGAAAAGTATGGATGAATCCACACTAGGTTTTTAACACGTTACCTATGTATGTGCGCTGGAAGGTGATGTGTAGGGAAGAGAAAGGAAGAGACAAGCAAAGAGAGAAAAAATACTGTCCTAAAAACCCAAGCATGTATGTAATCCCATTCATGTAAAATTTTATATTTATGTGCACATATAATGTGATTGAAGAAATTAGAATAAAAACGGTGATTGGATCTACACCTAAGGACTTTATCTACATCTACTGACTTGGAGGGTGTTATAGATTGACACAGTAGTGGCCCCCAATGAGTCAGGCCTCTTTGTGCCCTTATGTAATCCCCTCTCACCTTGACTCCGGGTGTTGTCATGTGAAACAAACAGCATACAAGCAGAACCTTGAAAAGCTCTTGTATGTTGGGTTTGTCCTCTTGGAAGGCTACCACCATGTGAAGAAATTGACTGGAGACATGTTGCCAGGCTGACAGCCAGCACCAACTACCAACATATGAATGAAGCCATCTTGGGCTATTTGGCTGCCAAATGACTGTGTTAACATGAGTGGCCCTAGGTGAGACCAGTGGAAGAACCATCCAGCTAAGCCCAGCCCAATTTGCTAACCTACAGAATTGCTAAGAAATAAATGATTGTTGCTCTAAGGCAGGAGTTGGCAATTATTTTCTTATAGGACCAGATAGTGAACATTTTAGACTTGTGGGTCATATGGTCTCTGCTACAACTACTTAACTTTGACATTGTAAGACGAAAATAGCCATAGACAATATGTAAATGAATGAGCATGGCTGTGTTCCAATAAAATTTTTATTTACAAAGACAGGTGGCTGGCCTGCAGGCTGTAGTTTGCCAAACCCACACTAAATTGGCCAGTTATGCACAAAGTTGCCGGTTATATAGCAACCACTACTGATACAGAGGGAGGCCCATGATATTGTCAAGTGAAAAAGGTAAGTTGCAGAATAATGTACAGAGTGTGATTTTATTTTGGTAAAACAAACAAACCAGAACCCAGAGAACCTCCTGTATATATAAATGTCTGCATGAGTATGTCTTTGTGCAAAGAAAAATGTGATGAAAGATACACACCAGCCTCTTAACTCTAGATTCCTCAGAGGGGTGGATTATAAGGTATAGGCACGGTGGAGGAGGGGTATGTCGAGATGAATAACTATTTCTTCATACAGCTTTGTATTGTTTTATGTATTACAATGAGCACATATGACTTCTGAACATTGAAGAAAGGAAGGAAAAATTTAAAATAAATGCCTTGAAATATCTATATGGTACCACCGAAGACCACACAAAGCTAAAGATGCTCTTTAGGGAAGGCATCGAAAGTGCTCCTCTGGCAACAGAGGAAAAAGGAGCATCAGGAATAGAAAGAGCCTATGGAAGGTGTTGGAAGTTGCCTCCGTGAACAACTGCTTCCTTTGCCATGAGACCAGAAGAACAATGGTCCCTGGCTACCATTACTAAACATTTCGATAAAAGATTCTACAGAAAAATCCTGATCAACAAGGGGAAAATGTAGAACAGACCTTCAAATTCTCATGGACTCCAGACCTCCTGGAGCCATGAAAGTTGAATGAACCCCTGAAACTATTGCCCTGAGATAATCTTTAAACCTTAAACCAAAATTATCCCCTAAAATCCTCTTTAAACCAAAAAATAGTTTACCTTAACTAGTAAAAAAATGCCTGCCTTGAGCATTATGCTCTTTTAAGAACTATCCATATGGGATTAAAGTGACAGTATCAACTCTAAAGATTAGATAGGAACCTCAGGGGGCAGCGAGTCTATGTTAACGAGGAAGGAACAACTCAGAGAAGGTTGCACAACTTGAAGAACGTAAACAATGTTACTTAACGGTACTGTAGAAACTGTTGAATTGGTGTATGTTTGGTGTGTATGCACTCAACAACAATAAAATAAGTTTTTTAAAAAAGTGCTCCTCTGCCTCTGTCTGCCCTGATTCCTAGAGGGTCCTGGGCATTTGCCCAATGGCAGGAGTGAGAGGTTTGGTATAAGTAGGAAGAGTGTGCATGCTAAGGAAGGGGGCTTAATTTTCTGTTTGAATCCTTTTTTCTAAGCTTGGATTTCTGAGGGTGGAACAGTAGTCTGAAATTCGTGGTTATTGCCTGTGGCCTGGGCACTATGTAAGAATTTGTGAAGCTATCAACATTTACTCTCCTGGCTAAGCCTCTTTGGGCTGAGTCCCTGCTCTTGACCCACCATTGTCTTTAGGACATTGCTCAGAACACCCTACTCTAGCATTTGGGCCTTTTGAGGAACTGTTGTAATCGTTGTCCCTAGCCTGTGGGAACCTGTGCTGCAATTATGAGAGCCTGTTCTCATTGGAATGTGAAATTCCTTCTTTTCTCTGCAGAAAACCTCTTTTGATTGATCACTTCAGTTGTTGTGAGAAGAGAAAGGGACTCATTTACAAGAAGGGTCACTGAATAGCACAGCAGTTTAAAAAAAAAAACAGTGCCTAATAGCCTGCACCAGAAATACCCTGCCAAGTCAGAGTGTGGGACAAGCCTAGCTGGAATGTTCTGGTGAGCCCTCTGGCCCTTTGATACTCCACCATCCCCTGAAATTGCTATCAGACTCAGACCACTGAGAATTTAAATAATACTGAAAACACGACCAATACAAACGGATGGGGGATTTTTTGTGTGTGTGGGGGCGGGGGAGGGTTTAAGAGAATCTCTTTGACCAGTTCTGATAACACCTTACCTAAATATATTGTTGTCGTTAGTTGCCATTGAGTTGATTCTGGCTGCTGGCGACCTTGTATATGCAGAGTAGAACTGCTCCATAGGGTTTTCAAGGCAGCGACTTTTTGGAAGCAGATCACCAGGTGTTACTTCTGCGGTGCCTCTGGGTGGGTTTGAATTGTCAGCTTTCTGGTTAGTAGTTGAGTACTTAACTGCTCATGCCACCCAGGGACTCCCATCTAAATAAACAGTACGCATCTTTCTCATATATATGCATATATAGGAGTCTTTCGAACCGAACAAGGGGATACCGCATGGTTTAAAGTCAGGAAAGGTGTGCGCCAGGGTTGTATTCTTTCACCATACCTATTTAATCTGTATGCTGAGCAAATAATCTGAGAAGCTAGACTACATGAAGAAGAACAGAGAATTGGGATTGGAGGAAGATTCATTAACAACCTGCGTTATGTAGATGACACAACCTTGCTTGCTGAAAGTAAAGAGGACTTGAAGCACTTACTGATGAAGATCAAAGACCACAGCCTTCAGTAAGGATTACACCTCAACATAAAGGAAACAAAAATCCTCACAACTGGACCAATAACCAACATCATGATGAATGGGGAAAAAATTGAAGTTGTCAAGGATTTCATTTTACTTGAATCCACAGTCAACACCCATGGAAGTAGCAATCAAAATATCAAAAGATGCATTGCATTGGGCAAATCTGCTGCAAAATCTAAAAAGTAAAAATCTCACCTTGAAGACTAAGGTATGACTGACCCAAGCCATCGTGTTTTCAGTCGCCTCATATGCATGCAAAAGCTGGACGATTGATAATGAAGACCGAAGAAGAATTGACGCCTTTGAATTGTGGTGTTGGCGAAGAATATTGAATATACCATGGCCTGCCAAAAGAACAAACAAATCTGTCTTAGAAGAAGTACAACCAGAGTGCTCCTTAGCAGCAAGGATGGTGAGACTGTGTCTCATATACTTTGGACATGTTATCAGTAGGAATGGGTCCCTGGAGAAGGACATCATCTTAGTAAAGTAGAGGGTCAGTGAAAAAGAGGAAGACCCTGAATGAGATGAATTGACACAGTGACTGCAACAATGGGTTCAAGCATAACAACAACAAATGTGAGGATGGCACAGGACCCGGCGATGTTTTGTTCTGTTTTACGTAGGGTCGCTGTGAGTTGGAACTGCCTCTATGGCACCTAACAACAACATACATACATATACATACATAAATATAATGTATAATATATATCTCATGTCACACACACATCAGACAGAGGTCCCCAGGATGCGAAAAATTCCACTGCCTCAAGCAGTTTGCTTGGCATTTTCTGTAGCTTTACATTAGAATCCTGGTTCCTTTGCTTGGCATGCCCTGTACCTTTACGTTAAAATCTGGTTCCTTTACTTAACATGCCCTGTAGCTTTACATTAAAATCCTCATTCCCCTGTCCTTAACTGCTGCCCCCAAACTGGAGGAAATTGATGGAAGCTGGTTTAGGTGCCATGTTGACATTCTGAAAAACATTTTAGCTGATTAAAGTGCTTCGTACATAGTAACTTCCCTGCCTCTGGGAGGAATTTAACCACCATTTGCAGAACACGTGATGCATGAAGTTAAATGTAAACCCCATTGGACCTGGGTAGTATGGTTAAGAATGTTGCTGATGTAACTTGTATGCACTTCCTACTTGTAAACCCCTTAAAAGTAATCTTTCCCGTCACCCTTGCTGAGCAGTCTTGGTGGCAGCAGCCTCGATTGTTTCCTTACGCAACAAAATACAGGTGCCTTTTCACTCTCCCACCTTGGTCTCTCATTTATTGTCTGAGATGAGTTGTGCTGAGTAAAACCTGGGATTTCCACTTGGCAATATTTCTGGCAAGCCAGCCATGAGTCATCCATTCAGTTGCAGAGGCAGATTGGACAACAGACGGGCGCTGACGTTTGGCACCAACAGGAGATTTCTCCCGGAGACCTTGGAGCAGCCCTGGAAGCTGATCAGCCTTGAACTCAATGGTGACTCCGTGGGAGACACAAAATGTGCCTGGTTTATTTGGTAAGTACCTAGGTAAGGCCTTAGAAGGGTCCCAAGAAGCAGGAGGAATTGACTGTTAAGGGTATTAAAGTCTGTAGGTATCTGGGGCTATCTGGTAAATAACAGAGTAATTCTAGGTAAGGCTTTAGAAGAGACTGAAGAAGCGGGAGGAATTGACTGTTAAGGGCATAAATGTGCTCTTTTATTAGGTTGGTGTTCTGAATTAGGTTGCGTGAGCGTGTAAATGTGTGTGTCTGTTGGATGGGGAATGTTCAAATGATCCCAGAATGCAGCCTACTAGGTTGCATCCTTAAGAACTGGGAATATTTCAGGTCAGACCCTATAAAAAAGAAAAAGATGGTTTTCTTTTATAACACCACATGGCCTCAATATGAATTGGCAGTTGGGAAAAAGTGGCTAGTAAATGGGTCTCTAAATTTTAATGCTATCCTCCAACTTGATCTTTTCTGTACTTTCAAGGGCAAATGAGATGAAAAGTATAATGCGGGAACCTATATGACTTTGTATCAGAACAAGGGATTGCAGAAGAAATGTAAAATTCTAGTCCAGAAAGGGGGCCAGCAGATTGCAACTGCTGGTTCCCCTCTCTGGCCCTGAGGAAGAATTCTTGTTGCCTTGCCTGCCAATTCACTGCCCACTTATGCCTCCATTCTTGGAGAAGCTTCTGGGCTGGCAATGATTCCCACTACTAAACTCTGTCCCTATATTCACCCCTCCGTAGCCCTTTCCCCCGGTGTTGGGCTTGCTACCCTATAAGCAAACTGGAACAGTGTTTGGGCACCTCGAATCAGTGACTAGTAAGAGAAACGTGACCGATTCTTGGGAGAGCCATAGCACAGCCAAGCCCAGGGACATGCACCTCCCCAGACAAGTCCTGGCAGGAGACACTGGCATGGCCTGAGTCCACCAACATTTCTCAACAAGTGATCTTTATAACTGGAAAAACCATTGCCCCAGGCCCTAAGAGAAGGCAGGATCTTTTTGCCTCCATCCTCTTCACTCATAACCCTCATCAGGCAGATTATCAGGCACTGCTAGATGTGCTCCTGACCCCAAAAGAAAGGCATATGGTCCTAAAAAAAGCTAGGGTTGAGGCTGAGAGATGCCACAAAGTACAGGCAGTAAATCAACTGGAGGGCAGAGATTTTCCCCATGGGGGACCCTGGCTGGGAAGAGAATACGGTCGAGGGACAGATCCACCTTGCTTATCACAGGGATTGCCTTTTAGAAGGGTTGAAGAAAGGGGTGCTTAAGCAAAAACAAAACAAAATAAAAATAAAAACATTAGCAAAATATGTGGGATCAAACAAGAACAAACCGAAGATCCTTCTAAGTTTCTGTAAAAATCTATGAGGCTTTTAGATAGCTTGCAGACATGGATCCTGAGAGTCCTGAAAATGCCCTGGACATATAGAAAAAAAAGACTCCAAAAACTTGAGGAAGGTGTAGAGTTGGGGATCTCACAGTTTGTTGAGGTTACCTACCAGGCATGTTCCAACTGGGACTGGGAACAAGAAAAAAGCTAAATCAGTGATCACAAGAGACAAGCCTCATTCCTGGCCACCACCTTGCAGGGAAATGATCTGTCTCACAGAGGCCCAAGAAGAGGAGGGCCTCTGAGAAGAGATGGAGGTGAGAGGTCCCACCCTCTGTTAAGCTGAGACCAGTACACCTGGTACAAAGAGAGAGGACACTGGAAGAGAGAGTGCCCTAAATTCCTACCCAGAGGTAAGAAAGAGCCTGGGGCTGCCCAGTGCCCCATGATGCCAATAGGGGAAGACTTGGATAGAGGAGGACCAGAGGCGAGTCTCCTACCTGAGCCTCTGGTTATAATGAAGGTAGGGGTGGGGGGCCTGTATGTTTTCTAGTGTGTACTGGAGCAACCCACTCTGTTCTGACCTAGAAAAAGACAGCCCTGATGAAACAAACCCTGTTGGTTGAGGGAATCTTGAGTAAGAGGGAAAGCCCTCCCTTCCTCCAGCCTCTAATCTGCTCCATAAAAGGGAAGCCATTAACACATCCTTTTCTCTACATGCCTGATTGTCCCATTGCCTGGCTGTTAAGAGACTTGTGCAAACTGCAAGCACAAATCTCTTTTGATAAAGAGACACGCAGATACAAGTACCACCGGAGAATTGATGGTGACTGCAGATGGCTCTTCCTGCTGAATCACCCACCAATTATAGCACAGAAGGACACTACCAGGGATCAGTAGGGCCAGACGTCAGAAACACAGTGGTTCCATGGGTATGAGCCAACAAGGTGCCAGGATGCACCAGAAACGTTCCTCTGGCATGGATCCCCCCTGACTTAAGCATTCCCCATCCGGGCAGAGACCTGACAGGCAGTGGGAAAAATCACCAAGTACCTGAAACACGGACTGCTCAGACCATGTCAGTCACAATTCAACACCCCCATCCTGCCCGTGAAGAAAAATGGAGAATATTGGTTTGTTCAGGATCTGTGAGCTGTGAACAAGATAACAGCCATGGTTCACCCTGTAGCTCCCAACCCGTATATCCTGCTAATGACCTTGTTGCCCAGTTTTTTTCCAGAGTCACTGTACTGGATCTGAAGGATGCATACTTCTGCATTCGAGTGGAAAAAAATAAGCTAGGAAAACTTTGCCTTCTAGTGGGAGGACCCAGACAATGGACAAAAGCAACAACTCTGTTGGTAGGTGTTTCCCTAGGGGTTTAAAACAGCCTCACTCTTTTCAGGTCCTCCCTAACATAAGAACTGTGACAACTGACCCTGGCCAGTGGTGTACTCCTCCAGTATGTGAAAGATTTACTCATAACTAACTGCAGTGAGTATGAGTGCCTCCAGATTACCATAGAGGTTTTGAACTTTCTAGGAAATGCAGATCAGGTCTCAGAAGAAAAAGCTCAGGTTAACCAAAAGGAAGTGATTTACCTGGGTTATCAAATCAGACAGGGAGAGTGAGAATTCCTCCTGCCTGCCCACCCCCCCCCCCCCGCAAAAGACACTATCTGCAGATTCGTGGCCTCTATCAATTGGAGATAACACTGAGGTTTTTTGAGAATGGCTGGTTTTTGTCACATCTGGATCCAAAATTTTGGACTTATTGCCAAGCCTTTACACTGAGTCCTGGAAGGAAAAGTCACAGACCTCATAATATGATTGGTTTAAGAAACATTTAATTGAACCAAAGGTCCACGTCACTATTTCAGCAGTGGTAAAGAGCTGCCCCACCTGTGTGAAAAATAATCCCAAGAACATTGCTAAAGTGCCCCCAGGGGTTCAGTGAACGGGGGCAATGCCTGGAGATGACTGGCAGGTGGATTTCACTGAGATGCCTGAAGCTCCCGGGAATTACAGATATCTGCTAGTCTTTATTGACATCTTCACTAACTGGGTTGAACCTTTTATTTGCAGGTTTTGAAAAGGCTACCAAGTTGTGAAACACCTCCTGAGTGAAATTATTTCTCGATTTGGGCTTCCAATCTCCAATGACAGTGACAACGAGCCCCATTTTGTGACTTTGTTGGTGCAATTGGTAGCATCAGCCCTGGACGCTAATTAGAACTTACACCCAGCCTGGAGACCACAGTCTAGTGGTAAAGTACAGTGGGCTAAGCAGACTTTGAAGAGACACCTAGCAAAGCTATGCCAAGAGACTAAGTTGGTACGGACAAAGGCACTGCCTATGGCCCTCGTGAGAATTTGGTCCGCCCCAACAGGCAAACTAAAACTTAGTCCATTTGAGCTATTATACAGGCACCCTTTATTAGAGACCCCAATGTAGCTTGCCTTAATAATGATCAACCTCCCTCCCTCCACAAGGTTGGAGATGTTCAAGTTACTAAATATTTGCAGTCTCTTTGGGCAACTCTGTACTCTCCCCACAGATACGCTCACCCGCGGAGACTGCTTGAGCCATAGGTGCCCCTCCATCCATTCCAGCCTGGTGATCGGGTCCTTCTCAAGGCGTGGAAAGTCAACTATCTTTATCAGAAGTGGACTGGCCCCTTTGAAGTCCTCTTGGCTAAACTGACGGTTATCTAACTCAACGGGCTCAAAGCTTGAATCCGCCATACTGCAGCAAAGAAAACCATCCCAATGGGAGCCGAGAGACAAACTTGTCAGAACTGTGAGAACTGGACATGTGAGCCAGTCGAGGACCTCAAGTACTTGTTTCCCCAACAGACTCCTGCGTGAGTGAGATCCCCCAAAGACTCTTAAAACTGCTGATAACCTTGGTGTTAGTATTCTCTCTCCTACACCTGTATACTCAAACAGGTTAGATTGCTGTAGGCCTTTGAGTGAGGAAAATCAATCATGAACAGGGTGATGTGGTTATTCCTAGTCGCCCTATGTGTAAATCCTGGACGGGATTTCAATGTTCTTAATAGGTTGCCCCAGGCAGTTGTAAACCATACTGCATGGGCTAACAATTATTGGGTTTGCTCACATTCCCATCATAAGGAAACCCTGGTGCTATAGTTGTTAAGAACTACGGCTGCTAACCAAAAGATTGGCAGTTCAAATCTACCAGGCGCTCCTTGGAAACCCTATGGGGCAGCTCTACTCTGTCCTATAGGATCTCTATGAGTTGGAATTGACTTGACAGCAAAGGGTTTGTTTTTTCTTTTTTCCACATGTAGGGCAAGGGTTATGCATAATCCCTGTACCTCTCCATCCAACTTACTGGCTGGGGGGGTGCAGTTAAATAAAAAACAAAACCCCAGGCAGCGTCCAATACACCACTGTGAAGTCTGCCTACCCGTAATACCTCAACTGTAGATCAATGGCCACCATTAAAGACTAACTGTTCAAGTCCATGTCCAACATTTGTCCATTACTCAAGAACATGACAAACAATTTTGAGCTGGGCTATAGTTCAGAATGGGAACTGGTCCTGAATGACCAATGTCCAAAAAGAAAAGGAAAGAATAGGACATAGGTCCCGAGGCTGCAGAAAATTCCACTGCCTCAAGCAGCTTACTTGGCACACCCCGCAGCTTTACATTAGAATCCTGGTTCCTTTGCTTGGCGCACCCCATAGCTTTACACCCAAATCCTGGTTCCTTTGCTTGACATACTCCATAAAAAATAGCTTTACATTAAAATCCTGTTCCCCTCTCCTTAACTTCTGCCCCCAAACTAGAGGAAATTGACTGAAACTGGTTGAGGTGGCATTTTGACATTCAGGATAACCTCTTAGCTCATTAAAGTACCTCATGCATAGTAACTTCCTCACTTCTGGTGGAGTTTAACTGCCATTTTCTGAACACACAATGCATGACGTTGTATGTAAACCTCATTTCATCTTTGTGGTATGATTAAGGATGTTGCTTGTGTAATTTGTATGAATTTCCTTTCTTGTAAACCCCTTAAAAGTAAGCTTCCCCCTCAATCTCGCTGAGCAGTCTTGGCAGCAGCAGCCTCAACTGTTTCTTTTCCTTGTGCAGTGTAATAAAGGCACCTTCCCACTTGCACACCTAAGTCTCTAGTTTATTGGCTGAGATGAGCTGAGCCAAGCAGAACCTGGAGTTTCCACCTGGCAAAACACATGCCACCCCACACAAACCTGCACGATGTTTTTGCTTTTTCAAAGCACTTCGATATCTATTATTTCATTTGAATCAGCATATAGTGTTATTGATATCTACTTAAGTCGGTCATTGGTTTAGTTTTAATTTCATTAGTCGATAACTTCATGCTGATGTGACAATAAATTTTGAAGTTAATTTCGTCTCAAACTTTAACCTGATTCCTATAGATTAAACAAACAGAGTCAGAAGTTCAGGTGCAGCAAAAATGCTAGTTTTGCAAATTCTGGCACGGTAGCCACGGTGGTGGGGAGGGGTGGCGCAGACCTCTTTTCTTCTGCCTTCTGTGAACTGAAGGTAAGAATCAGGAATAAAATACACGGAAAGAGTTAGAATCACTAAATCTAGCCACATTTTAAAGACATGGGGTAGTAACCTCTAAGATTTTTTTTAACCATTTCTTTTTAAAGATCAAGAAGATAGTATCACTACAACCAAATAGGATTTGACGTAGCAAAACGAATTTGCAAGAATTGGTTTGAAAAAAGGTTTTCCCACCAGGTGGCAGAGGTTTGGAATAAATGGCCTTGAGGCTGCTCACAGCCCTGTTTCCAAGGTCCCCTGACTGTGGTTTCCACGACCACCACATCAACAGGGCACAGTGCACCTGGTGCCAAACAAGCGCCAAAGTCTCCTGTGCAGAATGGCCTCTGTTTCAAGTCTCAGCCTAGCAGACAGGTTTCCGCACTTCCTTGGTAATCCTAGAGGTACTTCAGTTCTGGGAATTCTGAGATGGAAGAGAATCTAGAACTTATTGTCCCACTTGCATTAGAGTGCAATCCCCTTCTCAATGCTTAGCTGGGATGAGTGACAAAAACAATAATCAAAATTGGAGAATTGTGGTCCTTCGGTGTGGGGGCAATGTGCAGAGATGACTGCTTTGGACGTGGTTGTACAGGGTGCTGGGAATGGAAGGAGAAATTTGCCCCTTTGGGACAAGAAGATGGGTTGGGGGTCAGGGGCTTTCGAGGACACTTGGTGTTGTCCTTTGGAGTTTGCTCCCTTTACTGGCATTGTCTGAAGAGGGAGGGCCTGAGAGAGGGCAGAGGGGAGGTGTTCATGAGCTTACAAAGCTTCAAGTTGCATTTATCTCCTGTAGAATCTCACTTTAGCCATCTCCCTTGATATTGCTGGCTGCAGGGAGTGGTTCTAGAAGGGGAGACCTTTGTCCACCTTTGTCCACGGGCAGCAGTAGCACAGTGCAAAAGTTAAGCACTAGGAGCCTGGAGTCAGACTGCCACTTACCAGCCGGGTGACCTGGGTAAGTAACTTAACATGGCCCGTTTCCTCACCCATAATGTGAGGATAGCAATAGCCTCGGGGGATTATAGTGATGATCAGATTGGATTTTCATATGAAAATATAGTAACATAAAACATAAGCATGTAATAAATTATTTATTAAATCATTTCATACATTTATTGTTTTTCACCAAACATTTATTGATGTCCTTCTGAGCATATTAAAATAACAACAACAACAACAACAAAAAGCAGTTGCCATGGACTCAGTTCCAATCATGGCTGCCCCATGTGTGTCAGAGTAGAACTGTGTTCCATAGCGTTTTCAGTGGCTGATTTTTCAGAAGTAGATTGCCAGGCCTTTCTTCTGAGGTGCCTCTGGGTAGACTCGAACTGCCAATCTTTCAGGTAGCAGCTGAGCCCCTTGACCACTTGCACCACCCAGGATTCCTCTGGGTATATAGAATAAGATAAGCACTAACTCCTACTCCTAAGGGGTTCATAGACTGGTGTGCTTTCAGCTTTTTTCTTGAAATATGTGGGAGATGGCTGTTCATTGGAGCAGTGCTCCCAACTTAAGTGATTGGCTGAATGGAAATAAACCCAATCACCTGAGAAGACAAGAAGGCAGTCACTGAGGACTGGCCAAGGAGATGGAAGCACCTAAGAGCAACATCTTGTTTTCTGAATACTGTGCTTCAGGGGATTTAATCAAGAAGTCTAATCTCTTTGTTAGCGAGACTTGTACTTTCCACAGGAAGGTGCTGCTCATCCATAACATTTATTCCACCATTATCCAGTCACATAGCGCAGATGACAGTCCTTCATTAGTCCCCTGAGAGGTCTTTTATATGGCTTTAACCGTGTCTCAGAGAAGAGGAACCGAGCTGCTGATTGGGGAGGGCAGGCACAGAATCACTCAGCTTGTATTAGCGCAGACTGTGGAAAGTGACAAGCCTGCAGTTCATGTTCTTATAATATGATGAGGCGTCTCAAACTAGCAATTTGGCTAAAAAAGAGTCTGTAAGACTCCAAGTGAATTTGTCTCTTTAGGTTCCCCTCCTTTTTCCTAAGTGTTAATGCAAGTTTGCAGCTGAATTTCAAATACTCTGAAATCACATTTCCTGGCATTCATTGACACTACATTGGAAGCAGAATGCTAAGTACAGTAGATTTTTCTTTTGCATCCAAATGAATCTTGGAACTATCCGTACCTATGTTTTCTTTTCAATTATTCTTTTTGCTTTAGCTCCACAGTTTGCAGGCCCAGAAACCATCTTGTTTCGTTTATTCCTTGAAGTTTTATTTAGCCATTACCACTATACCAACTTTACTACATGAATTCACCCAGATTTTTAAAATAATAGGCAAATTTAGTTTTTCTGGAGCCAAGTGAATGATTTCTGATTTCAGGCTTAGTCCTGGCATTCTTTAGGGATAGACTGGCTTTGGAAGAAAATATTCCAGTTAGAGGGCCTTGAGAAGGAATCAAAAGATATGATATGATATGACCACAGAAAACAACAAACGTTGGTGAGGATGTGGAGACACTGGAATGCTCATCCACTGGTGGGAATGTAAAATGGTGCGGCCAGGTAGAGAAGAGTTTGTCAGTTCTTCAACAAGTTAAACAGAGAATTACCATATGACCCAGCAATTCCACTTGTAGGTATATATACACCCAAAAGACTTGAAAGCAGGGACTGAAACAGATACTTGTACACTAAAGTTCATTGCAGCACTGATCACAACAGCCAAGAGGTGGAAACAGCTTGTGTGTCCATCCACAGATGGATGGATTAACAAAATGTGGTATGTGTCTATATAGGTATATACCAAAAAAGACTAAATCCATTGCTTTTGAGTTAACTCTGACTCATAACGACCCTATAGGACTCAGCAGAACTGTCCCATAGGATTTGCAAGGAGTGGCTAGTGGATTCAAACTGCTGACGTTTTGGTTAACAGTCATAGCTCTTAACCATTATGCCACCAGGGCTCCATATATGTATATATGGAATATTATTCAGGCCTGAAGTTCTGACTTGTTGCGACATGGATGGACCTTGAAAACACCACACTGAATGAAATACGTCAGACACAAAAGGACAAGCGCTGTAAGATTCCACTTACATGACATATCCAGAATAGACAAATGCCTGGAGACTAAAGTTTTTTAGTGGTTATTAGGGGTGGGTGGGAGGAGGAAGGGTTGAGTTATTGCTTAAGAGGTACTGAGTTCCTGTTGAAACCAAAAAACAAAACCTGTTGCCGTCGAGTCTTTTTTGACTTCTAGGACCCTATTGGATAGAGTAGAATTGCCCCATAGAGTTTCCAAGGAGCTCCTGGTGAATTTGAACTGCCGACCTTTTGGTTAGCAGCTGTACCTCTTAATCACTACATCACCAGGGTTTCCAAGAGTTCCTGTTAAGGATGATAAAAATGTTTGGGAACGGACGGTAATGATGGCTGCCAACACAGTGAACATAATTAATGTCACCGAATTGTGCATGTAAAAGTGGTTGCAACGGCAGATGTAACATACCACAATTTTTAAAAATTCCATTGGCTGCCAAGGGCAATATTTACGATCAGGGGAGGAAGCACACAGTTGCCCAAAGGAGGAATGGCCTGTGGCAGGAATTCTGACCATGCCGAAGTGAGGCAGAGCATCAGCAGTCAGATAAGAGAGAGTTGTCACAGTCAGGAGGCAGGGTGACAAAATTATGGACTCAGGCCCCTGCGTCTCCTTGAGATAATACAGGCTTCTAGTACAAGTAGCCTTAAAAGGGTCATAAAAAGTCTCGGCAGCTTGATGGATGCGAACATTAGGCTTTTTTCCCCCCCCAGCGTAAAGAATGAGATTCTGTAAAAGGATTTCCTAACTAGGAAAGGATTCTCTAGGTGTAGACAAACTGCACGGATCTGGGCCTTGTGCCACCTGCGGCCTGACAACATGCACTGTTGGGTGTCTGCAGCCTTCCTTCAATGGCAGTGGTGATGCTGCTTTGTTTTCAGCCTTCCTTAAACCTTTCTGTGTCTGAAACATTGGAGTCTCAGACATTTATTTGCTGGAGCTAGTGATAAGTATGGAGTCTCTGGGTGATGCAAACAGTTGACACACTTGGCTGCTAACCAGAAGGTTGGAGGTTCAAGTAACCCAGAGGCACCTTGGATGAAAAGGCCTGGCGATCTATTTCAAAAAAACCAACCGTTAAAAACGTTATGGAGCGCAGGTCTATTCTGGCACAGATGAGGTCACCATGAGTCAGAATCGACTGGACAGCAACTGTATATTATTTTCTTTGTTGTTTTTAGTAGTAAGCATGCTCCCCCCGCCCCAACCCAGGAGCTCTGGTGGCACAGTGGTTAAGAAATACGGCTGCTAAGCAAAAGGTCAGCAGTTTAGATCCACCAGCTGCTCCTCGGAAACCCTGTGGGGCAGTTCTACTCTGTCCTATAGGGTCACTATGAGTTGGAATTGACTTGACGACAACTTTTTTTTTTTTTTCCTTTAACGCCCCCACCCTTGGTGGTGCAATAGTTAAGCACTTGGCTGCTCACTGAAAGGTCGGTGGTTTGAATCCACCAGTGGCCTCAGAGAAGACCTGGCTCCATAGAGATTTCAGCCTAGGAAACTCTATGGGGCAGTTCTACTCTGTCCTATAGGGTTGCCATGAGTCGGAATCAACTCCATGGCAACAAGTTTGGTTTGGTTTGGGTACTAACCTAAAGGTTGGAAGTTCAAACCCACCCAACGGCACTGCAAACGAAAGTCCTAGTGATCTGCTTCTGTAAAGACTATGGCCAAGAAAACTCTATGGAGCAGTTCAACTCTATAGCACATGGAGTCGCCATGAATCAGAATCACCTTGATGGCAACGGATTTTGTTGTTGTCGTTGTTTTGGTTTGATGCCCCTAGTAGAAGGAAAACTCAGGCTGTGCCTGCTCCCATCAGCTGTTGCGCTCAAAGGCCGGGCAGCAGCTTTGCTGAGCTGTGGCAGGCCCAGAGGATGCCGAGGAAATCTTTGCTGGAAAGCCTGCCCAGTTCCTTGCCGCTGTCAATAATAGTGATTATAGTTATAGAGCACTGACACCCGAGGAGCTCAAAGCGCTTTATAGATGCTGTCACATTGATCCTCTTAACAGGAATGTAAGAGAGAGAAGCTGCTAGCACTGTCATCATTTTATAGACTGGGACACTCCACCTCGGGAGGTGGAAATGCCTGTAGTTCATGTGGAGCAGGTTGTGGTGCAGGGGTTTTTTGAATCGCGATGTGCCATGTAGCCATGTAATCACCTCACTAACGCTCACCACCCCAGAGCAGTGTTTCTCGTAAGGATGTCAACATAGCAGAATCTCGAAGACTTCTGCTGCTCCACAACGGGAAAGAATTTAAAGAGAGTTTAGTTCCTTTTCTTTTATATTTCCACCAAAAGAAGATATAAAATAGCTTACTGTCAAAGCTATGTCCAAGTTGGGATAAAAGAATAAAGGCCGTGCGCTGTGCAATGGGTTTGGGGTGAGGGCGGTGGTGGGGCAGGACTGTGGAAGATGGGGCTAAAGCTAGTCACTGCAACGGAGCAGGCATCTTGCTAAGGCTAAAAGGACATGGTGACTTATGAACTCTCAATTTCATAAGATGAGATACGCTTTGATGCAAGAGGAGTTAAGGTGTTTGAGCTCGTGTAGAGCTCAAATTAGCCCAGGAAAAAAGGTTTAATTTTGTAGCTTCTAAAGGAACATCCTGAAGCTGAATCACAAAGAGTGACTGTCCCCCTCTTCCCCTCACCTCAAAACACATACCACACACGTCACAAATGCACTCACACCACATGCATCACACACACACACACCACACAAACCCCCCACACACCACACATACCACACTCACCCATACACCACGCATATCACACATACACCGCATACCACACCCATACCCACACCACACCCTCCAACACACAGCACACACATACACACCACAGACCACACCCACACCACACACATCTCACACACACTATGCCCCCACATACACACCACACACCCACATACCATACCACATACCATACACATTACTCACACACCATACATCACACACTACATACACACCCACACACTACACACCCATACCACATACCACGCTCACACCAGACATATCACACATGTATCACACACACACCACACACATCATACACATACCACACCCCCCACACCATACCCCCCACAAACATATCACAAACACAAACACCACATACCACACACATATCGCACACACAAACTCCACATACCACACACATATCACACACACAAACACCATATACCACACACACACCCAAACCCACGCACCACACACCCATACCACATACATACCACACACACAAACCCTACCACACACACACCCCACACCCCTTCCCACATATACCCCTCATACCACCAGCCACACACACACACAGCACATACACCCCACTACCATGTACACACCACCCCACACACATGCTACACACACCCCAATCCCATGTCCTCACTTTCCTATACTTAAAAGTTGAAGGTGGTAAAATGTGATTAAAATTAACGTCAAGAGCAGCCTTGAAAGGGAAAATGGGAACAGAAAGCATGAAGTGGCCACCTGGACTGACAGGTGGAAGGCAGCGGAGGGAACATTTTTGCTAGATATCGGCATCCATTTTTCTATAATATTGTATGATGAACTGTAGATTGTCCTCAGATGCTGTGTTTCTCCCCTTGTCCCTGACTTGCAGCATTGCTTGGATGTCTAGAATCCTCTATAAATGACCTTCTATAAATCCTCTATAAACGCCATCACCTCAACATGTACCCCAGGGGCCAGCTCTGATCTTCAAATGAATACCAAATTCCAGAAAGGGCTCTTGGCTCACTGTTGGTGCAAAATATCCAGGTCTCCAAAAAAAGGTCTCCAAGCTCCCTGCAAATTGGAGCTCTTTAAGCAGCGTTGCAAAGAGAGGCTGCCTGGCAGCTCTGTCTTCTGGCTTATGCTCTTTCCCTCGACTATCAGAGGATAACATTTCTGACAAGTTAGAGGCTTAGCATTTTCCAATCCTAGAAAATGGATGAGGATGTCACCAACTTTCCTAAACTGAAAAAAAAACTGAAGCACTCCCCAAAAGAAAATTTCGACGTTCCAAAAATGACCACAGTTCTTGAACACTCGATCAAACACCATATTTATGAGCAATGTCCATTTCAGCTAAATCCTACCCAAGTATGTTTGCCTCCCTGGTATGTTTATTGATAGCTAGAAATGAGGCCGAAAAGGAAAAGGTTAGTAAATTTGCCCCAGGTAATAGCACTTTTCAAACCACCGGCGGCCTCTTTAACCAGAGGTAAAAGGCAACTTGGTTTTGGTACCTCTTGATATTATTTCTGGCTCCTAAAGATCTCT
The DNA here is from genome assembly GCF_030014295.1 of Loxodonta africana. NCBI lineage: Eukaryota > Metazoa > Chordata > Mammalia > Proboscidea > Elephantidae > Loxodonta > Loxodonta africana. The sequence continues at coordinate 65,310,424 of NC_087358.1, forward strand.
GAAATGAAAACTGAGCTTTAAAAGCTTTGCAGTTAATTGCTGCTGAGTTAAGTGTTTTTTTTTTTAAACACCTTCATGCTGACACATAACTTAGAAAATCAATCAGGGAGATGAGGAATAAAAACCTGGGACTTAAATACTCCTGGCTAATTACAGAAAAAAAAAAAAAAAAAAAACACGGTAGTAAAGTCTGAGTGCACACAGAATGCCATGGAGAGGGGCCAGGCTAGCCTCTAGGACCGCTGGGCTGCTGGAGGCACACAGCCCCAGGCAGGCAGGCACAGAGGGGCGGGAGCTTGGTCTGTTTTGATAAAGGTGTCGCTGTCAAAACAAGTCCTGGCACACACACACACACACACACACACACTACATGTACACATCCCACATACACATCTCACAAACTTACTACACACACACTACATACACACCCACACACATCCCACACACGCTATACACACACATCACATACACATACTACATGCACACATCCTACACACACATTACACATATGCTACACACACATCCCCCACACACACCACACATATAGTACACATGCACACATGCCACACACACTATACATACACATATTACACACACGCTACACACACTTCCCACACACACACATTGCACACACACATTCCACGCATATATCCTACACACACCACACATACACTACACACACATCCCACACACACCATACATACATTACACGCACACCTCCCTCCCCACACGCACTGTGCGTATACCACACACACATCCCCCCCGACACACCACATTTCCTTTAAAGACTGGTCCTGTCAAATTGTGGGGAAAAGTAGTAGTTCTAGAAATTGTAGGTGCTATTTACGCCCTTATTAAACAAATGGACGCTGTGTCAGTAAATAAGACCTAGCTTCAAGTCTGGTTCTCGATAATATTTTGAAGAATGTAAACTTGGTCTTGGGTGTCCCTGCTTCCTCTCTGTACCCTTTTTCTCCTAATAGGTTCCCTTTTGTAGGCTCCCAGTTCCCTCCACCAACACAGGACATGCCTGGATATCAAATATATACTACTTCATAGACGGAGTGATGGAAAATGTCTAAAAATGCTCGTTACTGGTACCAACCAGTTGCCAAGGGGTACGTTCTGACTCATAGTGACCCCATGTGTGTCAGGGTAGAACTATGCTTCATAGTTTTCAGTGGCTGATTTTTCAGGAGTAGATTTCCAGGCCTTTCTTCCGAGGCTTAAAGCTCTATCCTTTCAGTTAGCAACAAAACACATTAGCCATTTGCACCATCAAGAACTCCTTTGCGAGGAGTGCAATAATGAAAAAGAATTTGAGAAACACTTCCATAGATTGAAAGGCTTTGGCCCAAGTTAAAAAGAAGTGGTCATTTCCCAGACAGTTGAGTCTTTGGCAGGACTCCTTGCTGGTCGCTCTTTTGGGAGAAGGAGGCTGAAGAAACTAATTGTACACCAGTGACTTGTCTCAGTAACGCATGAGTTGGGGACAGGGTTAAAATTAAATTCATAGTGCAGTGAGTCATTCCAGCCCCGTTGCCATCTAGTTGGTTCCGACTCATAAGGACCCTAAAAGACAGAGTAGCACTGCCTCATAGAGTTTCCAAGGAGTGCCTGGTGGATTCGAACTGCTGACCTTTTGGTTAGCAGCCGTAGCTCTTAACCACTACACCACCGGGTTTCCTCATTCTGGCCCAGGAAATGAAAATTCTCAGAGTCATGCAAGAGGCATTGGTGGGGCGGCGGGGGGGGGGGGGGGGGGGGAGTGGGGGAAGGGCGGAGGGAAGCTGTGGCGTGCTGGCATGTGCTGTCCTGTGAGGGTCATTTATCCCTGTCTTGGCTTTCGTTTGTAGAACACATTTGACTCATAACGTTTTGCAATAAACTGGAACACTGCCTTGGGACCCGAATTACGGGAGGCAAATGCTTTGTGTGGTCTCCTTGCAGGAGTTTGATCCCTCCCCACCGACTGAGCCTAGCTCTGTGATCCTTCAGAGAACAGTGCAAAGCTTCCTTTCCTGGCTTTGGTATTCCCTCTCTACCAAAACCCACATCCGTTGCTGTTAGTCGATTCCGACTCAAAGGGACCCTACAGGACAGAGTAGAACTGCCTCATAGAATTTTCAAAGGAGTCGCTGGTGGATTCAAACTGCCGACCTTTCGTTTAGCAGCTGAGCTCTTAAACGAAACAGAGCCGTCGGGGCTCCATACTGTCTCTAGTTGGGTCTTTATTCTTAGTCTTTGCTTTTGGCTGAACAAGCTTTTGATGCCCAATCTTGTATCTGACGTTAGTCAGGGACATGCTGGAAATGAGTTTTGAGAAGTCTCACAGCTAAATAACTAGCCCTCTAATCACCATCAAGGAGCCCTGGTGGTGCAGTGGTTAAAGCACTCAGCTGCTAACCAAAAGGTTGGCTGTTCAAACCCACTAGCTGCCCTGTGGGAGAAAGCTGTGGCAGCCTGCTTCTGTAATCCATATTACATGGAAACCCTATTTGGCAGTTGGAAACCCTGGTGGTGTAGTGGTTAAGTGTTACGGCTGCTAACCAAAGGGTCGGCAGTTGGAATCTGCCAGGTGCTCCTTGGAAACTCTATGGGGCAGTTCTGCTCTGTCCTATAGGGTTGCTATGAGTCGGAATTGACTTAACGGCAACAGCTTTTTTTTTTTTTTTAAACCACCATCAGCACATCCAAGCAACATAGTGTTCTTGGTGGTGGTGGTGATTGCCGACGAGCCGATTCCAACTCATGGTGACCTGAGATAGTGTTCTTTCCAGGATGAAATTAGCATCAAACTTTCAGAAGTGAAGAAGTACACAGGATATTACCAACCCATAACTCTAATTCACTACCTGCTAAATTGCTGAAACAATCGATAGCACAGACAGTCTAGAAGCCCCTGGGGAAGCTTAGGTGATAAATGCGTTTGGGTCCCATAATGGAAGGGATGGGGTCTGCAAATGGAGGCCCCTCCTCAAGGAGGTTGCTGGGGGACTGCCATGGCAACCTGGGCACGTGCTCTTGTCTCTTGCAAGTAGGCCCAGGATGTATTGGGCCAATTTGCAGGAACAAGGAAAGGGAAGGGTCCACTGAGGGGTTGCCTGAGGTTTTTCAGTAGTGAGTCAGATGACGAGAAATCCATGTGTGTTCAGGCCACATAAATTTTTCATTGATCACAATAGGGAGTTGGGAGAGTCCTGCTGGCAAATGAGTTATCAGGCTTGCTTCAAACATGGACAGGAGCCTTTAAGGCCTTATTCATATCTACATCTTGGTCATTAACTCATTATAGTGCTCCGGAGTTTATGGCATGCTTTTGGTGGTCTTGGACATAAAGGACTCATGTTTGCATGATTAATCACATTGAATTTGATTTATACTAACTAATTAATCCAAGCCAGCAGGCTTGACACCCGGCAATGGTCAGTTTTACAAGGATAATAGTGGACAGATGGTCAGATCCTGTGGCCTATGCATTCATGTGCATCAAACCATTTGGAGAAAAGAGTTTTTTGCTCAGAATCTCAAGTAGGCTGCCCCTTAGAGACAGGTGGGTTGCAAGCGGTCATCCTCATATCTTGTGTTGGCTGCTTGGGTGTTCAATAGTGACAGCTGGGGATCCCTTCAGGCAACTTGTCCAGGAGACAAAGTTGTGGAACAGTGCTACCATCTCTGTATTCGAAGCCAGAAAACCCGGCTTCAAATCTCAATGCTGCCTGCCCCATTCTACTGGAATGACCTTGGACAAGTCACTCCCACCTCTTTGACCCTGAGTCTCTACCTCTTTTAAAATGGAAATGATTTACTTCTCTTACAAATGAGATATTGTGTTTGTATGTGAAAGATCTTGGCATGTGGTAGGCATCCAATGCTTATTTTGTTTTTTAGAGAGGCGTGTGCCCCATGCTGGCTAGGTACTCAGCTGTGTTAGTTTTCCACCGAGATATATGATGTTAAAAAACTCACAGAAGAGGTCCACGTCTGTTTCCTGAGCTGACTTAAGGAGCCTCTCTGCTGAATGCTGTATTGTGTTCCTTGTCCTTCTAGTGACCATGCAAGAGATCTTAAGGAGGACAGTGAGGTGAAGGGAGAAACGTGCCACCTAATGTTAAAATGCAGAATTCTTCATGCTCTTTCATTTTATTTCATTTATATCTGGGAAATTGTGGTAAGGTACACACAACATAAAATCTGCCATTTTAACTATTTTGAAATATACAGTCCAGTGTCATTAATCACACTCACAATCTTGTGCAACCATAAACACTGTTTCCAAAAGGTTTTCATTGCCCCAAACAGAAGTTCTGCATCCCTTAAGCAATAACTCCCCATTTCCCACTCCCCCAGCCCTGTCCCTATGAATTTACCTACTATAGATATTTGATATAAATGTGGTCATACTATGTTTGCCCTTTTGTGTCTGGTTTACTTCACTCAGCATAATGTTTTCAAGGTGCATCCATGTTGTGGCATGCATTAGAATGTCATTTCTCTTTATGGCTGAGTAATGCTCCATTGTATGGATTATACCACATTTTATTTATCCATTCATCTGTTGATGGAGGCTTGGGTTGTGTCCACCTTTTGACTATTGTGAATAAAGCTGCAATGCACACTAGTATACAAGTATCAATCTGTTTGGGTTCCTTTTTGGGTATCCACTCAGGAATGGGATTAATGGGTCATATTGTAATCTTAGTGGTGTAACTCAATAAAATTTTATTTTTCTCTCATTCAAAATCTGGAAACCCTGGTGGTGTAGTGGTTAAGTGCTACAGCTGCTAAGTAAAGGGTTGGCAGTTGGAATCCACCAGGCATTCCTTGGAAACTCCATGGGGCAGTTCTACTCTGGTCTATAGGGTCACTATGAGTCGGAATTGACTCAACGGCACTGGGTTCTCATCCAAAATCTAATGCGAATGTTTTTGTTTGCAGGACTCTCCTTGGAGGTTCTTTTCCAAGTGGTGACTCAGGGATCCAGGGTCCTTCCATTTTGTGAGGTTGTCAGTCTTCATTGTGTGGCCTCCAAAGTTGCTGCAGAAGGGGGAGAGTGAATGAAGGATTTTGTGGGGAAGATTTTCATGGGCTAGGTCTAGAAGTAGCATTTATCATTTCCACTCACATTCCTTTGGTCAGAATTCAGTCACATGGCCTCAAATTAGATCTGGGAAATGCAAGGGGCTGGGCAGCCAATTTCGAGCAGCATCTTCACTCTGCACAGGGGCAGACCCACATGTCTTTGGTGGTCAACAAGCTGTCTTTGCCATAAGTAATGCGTTAGTTTCCTAGGGCTGCCACCACAAAATACCTCAATCTGGGTGGCTAGTAGGAACAGAAATGTATTGTCTCACAGTTCTGGAGACTCAGAGTTTGAATTCAGGGTGTCAGGAGGGCCACGTGCCCCCCCTAAAGGCTCTAGGGGAAGATCTTCTCTTGTCTTTCCCAGCTTTGGGTAGCCCCAAGCATTCCTTGGCTGGTAGTTGCAGCATAATCCTGTGGTCACATGACTGTTTTTCCTCTATCTGCCTCTCTGAGTTGCTTCTTCTCTTTTATAAGGACACCACCCAGATTGGGTTAGGGTTCCCTCTACTCTAGTATGACCTCATGTTAAGTTAGCTGTTATCATTGTCAGAGGCTGTTTCAAACATTCACAGGTACCAGGGATTAGGAATTCAACATGAATATTGGGGGTACAAAATTCAATGCAATAAAAAAAAAAAAAAACCCATTGTGGTCAAGTCGATTCTGACTCACAGTGACCCTATAGGACAGAGTAGAACTGCCCCATAGAGTTTCCAAGAAGTGGCTGGTGGATTTGAACTGCTGACCTTTTGGTTAGCAGCTGAGCTCTTAACCACTACGCCACCAGGGCTCCAAATTCAATCCATAACACAAAAACAAAAACAATCCATAGCAAGTAGTAAATGCAGAAGTTCCTAGCATATGGAAGAGAAAGGTCATGGGAAAATGAGAACTAAAGGGAAAGGAAAAAACATTGGTTAACCTTTCCAAATATTTTCTTGCTACAGTAAGAAAACAGAACTGTCTGTTTCTAGCACCTGACCTCTTATCCACTCTCATAACAAGTGCTTTTAGACAGTCAACTCTCTGAGGGTATTTAAAACATCACTTGACAACCATTTGATTTCTCATTCATATGTAAGTATTTCATTGCAACTTAGGGATGTATCTACTGGATGCAATGGGACATATCTGTAGAAAAAGAAGTTTTGACCCTGATAATATTTGTAAGCTAGGCATAGTTCTATTCCTATTTGTTATGTCGGAAATTTGACAGAAGGAAACATTTAGGAGCCTTGGTTCAAGGTTACATGGCAGATTAACGGCCTGTCAGAGAACAGAACCCAAGGGTCCAGCAATCCGAATTATGGCCCTTGGGGCCCATTTACTACATGGATAAACCTAAGCCACTCTTCCCACCTCCAACTTCTTCAACCAAATGATATGTTTTAGTTCCTGAGGCCACATAAGTAAATAAAGATTCGATTTCCAGCCAATGGCGCTCGTGCACAGCCACCACCCTTCTGTTGGTGGATGCTTGTGTGTTGCTATGGTGCTCAGCAGGTTCCAGTGGAGCTTCCAGACGAAGATGAGCTGGAAGAAAGGCCTGATGATCTACTTCCAAAAATCAGCCAGTGAAAAACCTATGGATCAGAACGGTTCAATCCTATTGTGCATGAGGTTGCTATGAATCAGGGGCAACTTGACGGCCGCTAACACTATTTACCACAAAACGACTTCATGAGAAACTACTTGCTATTTAACTGTGACATGTGATTAAAGATGATATTTCCTTCATTTGATTCTCTAGGAAAATGAGCAGTTGCAAGGCCCAAAATCTGCAGTAACAGGTAAATACCAGGTGTGCGTAAAGTCCCCATCTCGTGTTTCTCCTTCCTCAGGTCCCAGCAGTCATCATATTCTGTATTCCTGTATTCATGCCTTCCCTATCAGGAGTTGAGTTAAAACAGAGTTTTCCTTAATGATGGTAGGTAAAAGCAGTTTCACAGAATCGATTTCCATTTTAAGAGCACCTTGAGGATTACGGGAGTTTGTAAGTTTTATTGTATTGAATTAATAGACATTTCTGAAGCCAAGATTCTAGAGCTCAGATCATTATTATTTTTTTTCTCCCTTTTTTTGGCTTCACTTCAGTGATTATAATGGAATGAGTGATCTTTAAGTGAAAGTTGTGAACGACATGGTTTGCCAACGAACGGTCCTTGTGGAAATGCATTTCCCTTTAGACGTTGGAGCCTGCCACAGTTTAAAGTTGAGGGTCTGGCTTCATATGAAGATCCTTCCAGGAATCAGGGCTTTCTTTTGGAGTTATTACTTGTATTTTCTACTCAGAAGGTAAAGGGACAGTAATGCTCTAGTATAAAAATCTTATCCTTTGGCTCAGCTGTCCAAAGGATTAGGACTTAAGGATAGCCAGTGTTAAGTGCTGGCCCAGAGAGAACACGGTAACAGTACAAATGCGATCTCTTTGTAGAAGACTGCTAATAAGGTGCTCGATCCTGGCGGGCTTGGACTTGTGATGAGAAGGGCTTGGGTGACCTGCTTTGAGATTTACAAAATCTTCAAGGTCATTTGTATGTCTTAAGAAGTCAGGGATTCCAAATTTGGCTGTGCACAGGAATCGTTTAAGAAAATTTTAAATCAAGACATAGATTGCTTAGGCTTTACCCCTGAAATATAAACTCAGAACTTGAGGGGGTGGGTGGCTCTGGGGAGTTTGTGTATTTTTCAGAAACGTGCCTCAAGTTGATTCTGATACAGTATATTCTGTCTGGGAAATGTGCCGTTCCCTCCTCTTGGCTCCAGTATGCTGACTGCTTCCAGGAGCGCTCTTCCTCTCTGGCTTCTGATTGGATGTGGTCAATGGCAGGAGATAAGAGGGTAGGGAGATAGTGAGTTCAAGGTATCCATTCTCCTGACTCCCACCCTGTGGCATCTCCTTGGGCTGTGTCCTCACCCAAAGATGCGGAGTTTCTTCCTTACGCCCTTCTTTTCTTCTAGGTCTGATAGCTATTCCATTCTGCAAAACTCTTTATTAAAAAGAGAGGTGAAGCGAAGATCTAGAAGGGAAAATGGAGATTTGCCCCAGATTTATTAAAAAGCCACCTAAGTCCCTTTCAACACTTGTTCAGTATTACACAGCTAAGTGAGTAGCTGAGCCAGACCAAACCTGTGCTTGGCTACCCACTCTCTCCAAAGTTGGAGCCTGTTACTTTACTTGTTAAGCCAGCCAGGAAGAAAGTACCCCCTCACTGCACTCCCCGAAGCCCCCCCCCCACCAAGGTCTGAGAAGGTGGCAGGAAGATCAGGAAATCTGATACTACTGGTGGCAGTACCATGGGAGGGGGAGGCATGAAGCCAATCACTTCTTAACAGGAAATTCCAGGTGCTTCCTGTCATGGATTGAATTGTGTCCCCCCAAAAATGTGTGTATCAACTTGGTTAGGCCATGATTCCCAGTATTCTGTGGTGGTCCTCCATTTTGTGATTGTTGTATTATGTTAAAAGGATTAGGGTGGGATTGTAACACCCTTACCAGCAGGTTACGTCCCTGACCCAACGTAAAGGGAGTTTCCCCGGGGTGTGACCTGCACCACCTTTTATCTCTCAAGAGATAAAAGGAGAGGGAAGCAAGCAGAGTTGGGGACCTCATACCACCAAGAAAGCAGCACCAGGAGTAGAGTGTGTCCTTTGGACCTTGGGTCCCTGTGCCTGAGAAGCTTCTCGACCAGGGGAAGACTGAGGACAAGGACCTTCCTCCAGAGCTGACAGAGAGAGAAAACCTTCCCTTGGAGCTGATGCCTTGAATTTGGACTTTTAGCCTACTTTACTGTGAGGAAATAAATTTCTCTTTTTCAAAGCCATCCACTTGCGGTATTTCTATTATAGCAGCACTAGATGACCAAAACACTTCCTTTACCCGCTGGGAAACTCATCTAAAAGAATTGGGTCCTTCCTTCTTGAAAAATATTCAGCTCCTTCTGTCTCCCTTTCATAAACACTGCACTTGGGTTTGTTGTAGGTTCTCCCATAATTGCATGTGGCCTTAGCAGTAAGCAGCTTTTTCTATACAGTGTTGTGCTTAGTGCTAAACCTGTTACCGCAAATCACGAGTTCGAGTCGCCTGCTGCAAAGCCAATACTGAGACAGGAGGAGGTAAGCAGTAAGAGGGCTTTCCTGAATACAAGTATTCAAGAGACAGAGGGGGTTAAATTTCTCCCAAATTCTGTCTAATTTCAAAGAGCTAGCGGGACAGCTTTATAGGGAGAAGATCAGGGGCACCTAATGTTTGGAGCACATAGTCCACAGATGGTCTTATATGTCACAAAACAACTACAAGAAACTCTTTATTAAACTAAAGATATGCCTGTCAGACATCTGGACTCTAATCAGTATGTTTGCAACAGGATGAAAAAACTCACATAAGAACCTCTCTGCTAGTGGAATTGTTCTGACAAGTCCACTCTGGCTGAGATAGGGAGCAAGAAAGAAAGTTGTAGATTAAAAATGTCAGGAGGCTTTTCTAGCTGCCGTCTTATAGGCCGAAGGCCATTTCTCAAAAGAACAAAGAAGAGGAGAGAGACCAAGCCACAGGAGCTGAGAAGCTCCGCACCCCTTTGGAAGAGACAGGTGCAGCTGGTGCAATAAAAAAATGTTTTTAGAGATTACTTAGAGCGTCATTATGGCGTTAGTTATGTCAAGCTCTCAATCACCCATTGTGAATAGGAGAAAACATGTTGTAAGGTATTAGGGTGTTTGTTAAGAGTGGAACAGGCTGCTCAGCCGTATCTTGAACAGAACCCGTGCCATTTTCTAAAGACTAGAGATTAATCACAGCTTAATTTGACTATACAGCTATACTAAAACAAACAAGGAAATACATCCTCTCTAATATTTAAACACTGGAGAAAATGTATTTTCTCTACTTCAAGCCTCCCACCCTTTTCCCAGGGAATAGTCTCGTAAACAGACATGTGTGACCAGTATTAGTTTGGTGTGAGTGGTGGGTAATGCATTTTAAATGATTGAGCACTAGCTGCTTCATTTGACAACAGCATGAAAGAACCCTTCACAGACTGACTGTTTAATGTGATCTCAGGTTTGGGTTGCTGTGAACTGAAAGAGATACCCAGAAAATGTGGGCCTGTATTTAGGGTCCTGTTTGTCGGTTTGTGCTTGACTTATCTAAAAGTTGGTGGTTCAAACCCACCCGGAGGTGCTATGGAAGAAAGGCCTGGTGATCTATTTTCATAAAGATTACAGCCTAGGAAACCCTATGGACAGTTCTGCTCTGTAACACATAGAGAATCGAGTCAACAGCAATGGGTTGTTTTTTTTTTCCTGTGTTGATTAGTGTAAAATAATTTGGAACCAGATAGTTTAGGAGGGTCGTTCTTATTCTCACCACCTCCCCATCTCAGTCTTATTGTACAAAAGTCTTTTGTTGTTTTATTCTCTAGCGACTCCTTAGTTTCCTCTGAGGAGGGAACATTGATTATTTTGTTTGAGCAAAACTCAGAGTTTGCAGTTTCAGATAGTGTGTACGATGCAGTTCATTTACAACATACATTTAGTCGTAAAACTTTCTTAAGAAAAGAAATTCAGGTTTTTAATCCAATTTGAATAACCAGTGTTAGTAACAAAGCCACAAAGACGTGCAAAAATAAATTTTTTCAGTTTTTTTTGTGGTAAAAATATATATAGCAAACATTTGCCATGCAACATTGTTTACATGTACAATTCAGTGACACTGATTACATTCCCCATATGGCTCAACCATCACCACGATCCAGTTCCATGTTTTTCCATCACCCTTAACAGAAACTCCGAGCAATGACTAAGCGGTGACTCCCCTTTTAGTTAGGTTTTGACCAGTCTGCAAAAACAGCTTCATGCCAACTCCTTCAGGGAAGTAAATGAGCGAGCACACTGTTAATTTTTTAATAGTCTATTGGAATGACTTCAGAATTTAACAAGTGCTCCTTTGACTTTTTTACTGTTTTCTTTTTTTAACTTGGGAACTTAGCTCCATCTTTGTTTTGTGTCAGTGGCACAATATCAGTGAGCAATAACTGACGTGCTAATGAAAGTTCTGTTTGCTCAGAGGCAGGGCCACTCTTCACTCTGGACCTCATTCTGGACTCTGTAGCAACGTCATTTGTCACCTTCTTTGACAGGAAAATAGACTAAATCAAAGCAGAATATGAGTACTGCAAAGGACACACAAGATGATCCCCTGGGTACGGGAAGACAATATTCCAATTTCTACTTATGGTTATTTTTCCTAAAATATTAGAAGAACAATAAGCTTTACTGGTAATAATGCATCCCTGGGTGGTACAAATTGTTAGCGTACTTGGCGGGTAACTGAAAGGTGGAGGTTCGAGTTGATCCAGAGGCACCTTGAAAGGCCTAATGATCTCCTTCCAAAAAAAAAAAAAAAAATCAGCCATTGAAAGCCTTACAGAGCACAGTTCTACTGACACACATGGGGTCACCATGAGCAGGAGTCAAGTCAGTGGCAACAGTTAATATACAATGCATGGGCCAACACTGGTGCCTTCACATGGTCTGAGCGGGGTCACATTTCCTGTTCTGTAAGGGAAATATCGTGAGGGAAAACTGAAGTTCCCCAACCCTCAAAGGGCTAATGGAAACACCTGTCCTTTTTTTTTGTATCACAGTGACGGATGGCAGCTCTCATGTGCCAGGTAAAGTGGATTTATGGATGACGTTATCTTGTTTTAACTAAACTACTCATCACCAAGTGGACAAGTGGCTTAAGAAGATACATGCAAAGAGACAGTGGATAGAATATAAGGAAAAGGCAAGCCTGAAGCAGACAAGAAGAAAAGGCAGCACTGACAAGTCTACTTCCAGAACTTTGTCTTTTTCTGCCAAGTTCGAAGTAGTTGAAAAAATGCAAATTTGCACCCACTGTCACTAGTCATACCCTCACCTAACTATCTTGTGTCTTGTAATGTTAGCTAATAAGAGCATGAAAACATCGTGATTTGAGAAACAAAAAGAAGTCTACGTTTTTTTCCATTGCTGTTTTAAATCATGTACAATGCAATATTTTATAAAATTTTAATAAATGTAATAGACAATGCTTAAAAGCTTTTTTTTTTTTAAACTTTTCTTACTTAATAGTGAAAAAAACCCAGTTGCATATTATTGGGGGAATAGTTGTTCTTTCTACTGCAATAAATACAGCTGAAATAATACACAGAAAAAAACATGGTGACAAGGCTTTTAAAGCCACTTATACACGGACGAGTCCCAAATTTATGTTTCCAATCCTAATGTCTCCCCCATAACTACTGACCCTTATGAGTGACTGGTTAGGAGACGCCTTCACTTGGATACCTATTGATCTCCATCCCTTCCCCTGCTTAGTTTTCCCCATGGCTGTAAATGGCTATTGTATCTTCCAGACATGAGGCAGTGGTGCTTCAGTGGTTGAATTCTCACCTTCAATGCGGGAGACCGGGGTTTGATTCCTGGCCAATGCACCTAAAGTGCAACCACCACCTGTCTGTCGGTGGAGGCTCATGTGTTGCTGGGATGCTGAACATGCTTAAGAGGAGCTCACAGATTAAGACAGACTAGGAAGTAAGGCCTGGGGATCTACTTCTGAAAACAAGTCAACAAAAAGTTTTTGGTCATGGGGATGACACAGGACTTGACCCCATTTCATTGTGTTGTGCGTGGGGTTGCTATGAGTTAGGGGCCAACTTGACGGCAGTTAACAGCAACAGTCTTCCAAGTGCTTGAACTCAGAATCACGTAGCACCCCATCTTCTTTCTCTCTTACCCTGTATCCAAGTCCATCAGCAAATCCAATTGGCTCTACACCAAAATATATTTCTCACCTTCTTACAACTACCGTTTTAGTTCAAGCCATCATGATCTCTTGTCTGGACAACTGAAGCTGGTCCCTTGTTCTTGTCTTGTTACACCATAGCCTGTTCTCCACAGTGTGGCCAAAGGAATCTTTTTCAACCTATGGCAGTTACGGTACACTCTGCTGAGGACCTTCCTGTGGCCTCCCATCTCATTCAGAATGGAATCTAAATCCCTCACCCTAGCCTTCAAGCCCTACATGATCTTGTTTGACCACCCTCTGGCTTCTGGCCCTGTCACACCCAAACCCTCACTCTGACTTCTGGCACACACAGGTCCTGCCTGAAGGCCTTCGCCCCTGCTGCTTCCTCTGCTGACACACTCTTCTTCCAGATGTTCTGTGGCTTATACCCTCATCACGGTCAGGCCTTTGCCCAAATGTCACCTCCTCAGAGAGACTGACACTGTCACCTGAAATAGCCCACCCTATGGCAAGTGGTTAAACAGTTTGGCTGCTAACTGAAAAGTCAGCAGTTCGAATCCACCAGCCGCTCCTTGGAAACCCTGTGGGGCAGTTCTACTCTGTCCTATAGGGTCGCTAGGAGTCAGAATCAACTTGATGGCAAAGGGTTTGGTTTTCAGGATTTTATCCCTCTCTATCCGATTATCCTGGTGAACTTTTATTTAGGGCACTCACCCAGAACAGATACTTGGTTTTTTATAATTTACTTATCATCTGTCTTCCATCATGGGTATACAGCTCTGCGGGAACTTATTTGTGTTCATTACGTCCTCAGCACTTAGAACAGTGACTAGCTCACAACAATAAATCATTTTAAAATGATTGACTGAAACTACGATCCATCCCTTAGCCAGCACATACTGCTGGCAGATGCAGAGAAAACTTTGAAGAAATGAGTACTGTTATGGGTTGAATGGTGTCACCCCAAAATTCGTGTTGAAGTCCTAATCCCCAGTACCAGTGAGTTTAATGTTGTTTGGAGGTAGGGTGTTTGCAGATGTTATCAGTTAACATGAGGTCATGCCAGAGTGAGGTGGGTCCTAACCCTCCACCAACAGACAGGTGGTAGCTGCACTTTAGGTGCATTGGCCAGGAATCAAACTCAAGTCTCCTGCATTGAAGGTGAGAATTCTACCATTGAACCACCACTGCCCCACGTTTGGAAGATACAATAGCCGTTTACAGGCATGGGGAAAACCAGGTGGGGGAAGGGATGGAGATCAAGAATTCCTTTCGGACACGTTAAAGCTTTTGAAGTTGTCCTGTAGGAGAGGAGAAGAGACACACAGAGAAACAGAAACAGATACAAAGAGAGACAGAGGGAAAGCAGCCATATGACGACAGAATTATGCTGCAGCGGAAAGCCAAGGAATGCCTGGGGTTACCAGAAGCCAGGAGAGACAGGAAAGGATCCTCCCTTAGAGTCTTCATGTAGAGCACAACACTGCCTTCACCCCGGACCTAGACTTCTAGCCTTCAGAACTATGAGACAATAAATTTCTGTCCTTATAAGTTCCTTAGTTTTCTAGTGCAGCTATAATAGAAATACCACAAGTGAGTGGCTTTAACAGAAATTTATTTTCTCACAATTTAGGAGCCTAGAAGTCCGAATTCAGGGCTCTGGTTGTAGGAGAAGGCTTTCTCTCTCTGTAGGCTCTGGAGGAAGTCCTTGCCTCTTTTGAGTTTCTGCTTCTGTGGTCTAGCATCTGTCTTCCCTCGTCTCTGCTTATCTAATCTGCTCTTTTTATATCTTGTAAGAGATTGACTCCTGACACATGCCACGCTAATCCCATCTCATTAACATATCAAAGACCACCCATCCCCAAATGGGATTATAACCACAGGCATAAAAACAAACCAAACCCACTGCCACCGAGTCTATTCCAACTCATAGTAAGCCTATTGGAAAGAGTAGAACTGCCCTATAGGGTTTCCAAGGCGATAAATCTTTACAGAAGCAGACTGTCACATCTTTCTCCCATGGAGCAGATGGTGGGTTCAAATTGCCAGTCTTTCGGTTAGCAGTCAAGCCCTTTAACCCCTGCACCACCAAGGCTCCTTACAAACCACAGGCATAAAGGTTAGGATTTAAATACATACTTTTGATTATAATATGTCTTGGTGACTTTCTTTTAAGATCTACCTTATGTGGAGTTCGATAAGCATTTTGAATAGATATCTTCTCATCTTTCACAATATAGGGGAAGTTTTCTGCCAACAAATCTTCAACAATTCCCTCTATATTTTCTGTTATCCCTCCCTGTTCTGGTACTCCAATCACTCATAGGTTATTTCTCTTGAGAGAGTCCCACATGATTTTTAGGGTTTCTTCATTTTTTAAAAAATTCTTTTATCTCATTTTTCATCAAATATATTGGTGCCCAATGTTTTATCTTCAAGCTCACTAATTCTGGCTTCCACTTCCACAGTGCTGCTCCTTTGACTTTCTATTGAGTTGTCTAATTCTGTAATTTTGTTGTTAATCTGCTGAATTTCTGATTGCTGTCTCTCTATGGATTCTTGAAGTTTATTAAATTTTTCATTATGTTCTTGAATAACCTTTTTAATTTCTTCGGCTGTATTATCTGTGTGTTCCTTGGCTTGTTCTGCATTTTGCCTGATCTCCTCTCTGATGTCATTCCTGATATCTTGAAGAGTTCTGTATATTAATCTTTTGTATTCTGCATCTGGTAATTCCAGAAAAGCACCTTCATCCAGAAGATCCCTTTGTTCTATGAGAGCTTATTGAAGCAATCATGGTCTGCTTCTTTATGTGATTTGATATGGACCATTATCTCTGAGCCATCTATAAGTTATTGTTTTAGTTTATTTTATGTTCGCTTACTGTATCCTAGCTTCTTGCTTTGTTTTGTTTTGATATGACCAAATAGGTTGCTTGAGTGAGCTAGCTTGATTATTTTTGCCTTTGAAGCTCTAACATCCTGTACCCAGATGACTAGAGCTGTTATCAGGTATATCAGCCTAGGAGTCCATTCA
Organism: Loxodonta africana; assembly: GCF_030014295.1. Taxonomy (NCBI): domain Eukaryota; kingdom Metazoa; phylum Chordata; class Mammalia; order Proboscidea; family Elephantidae; genus Loxodonta; species Loxodonta africana. The sequence goes on from NC_087358.1 coordinate 65,326,334, forward strand.
CTTTTCTTATATGGATTCAGCTCAGGTGTCCAGGACGTTGGTCATCAAGTGTGTGGCGCAGGCTCTGTCCTATAGTCTTAGAGGGGCAGGGGTGGTTGGTGTAGGGACAGGTATCTCATTGCAGCAGGGGATCATGCTCTGAACAAGGCAGGGGGCTGACAACCATCCCCCGAGTGTCTGTGAAGAAAGCGCATCCCTGTTCCCTAGAGCACACAGGTGGGTGGGTTCTGAAGATGGACCATGGGCACCCAAAGTTTTTAGTTGTAAGGACTGGGAGGTATCACTTATCCTTGGACCCCTGCTGTGGGTGGCTGGGGTGACCTGAGTGGAGCCACCAGTCCTTAGGCCCCTGATGTGAGTAGGTGAGGACCCTGCTTAATAGGCAAAGCAGTGTCAAACATCAAACACCCACCTCTCCACTGCACAGTTGAAACAGTTACGTCTGCCAAAAAGGACCTATTCTCCTGAAATAGACCCACACAGGTCCATGCAGGGGGGAAATGTATTCAAAGTCCATGGAGTGTTTATGCCTGGACAGGAGCCACTTCTGTCCTGAGCTCCCCAGGTTGGTAGAGCTGGCACATTATCTTTTTCCCCAGTTGTGAATTTATTCCTTCTCCAAGGCTAGGAGAATGGCTCAGAGTGCTCAGCAGGACCTAACTCAGGCCCAGAGAAATCAACAGCCACTGAAGCCAGCTTGGGAGCTGGGGCCATGGTAAAATATATGCAAATACTTAGCTTTTGCCAAGAGCACCATTATTCTCTGGTTCTGGAGGTGTGAGTAGGCTGTGCAGCTGGCTGTTTCTCCCTGAGGAAACTGCAGCTGAACCCTACCACCAGCCTGCTGCAGTCGCTCCTGGGAATGGCACCTGAGGGTTCCCGGCTATTCAGGTCCAGCAACTCCTCTTCACTTCTGAACCAGCTCTCCCTCCCCCTGCTGCTCAGTTCGTTTTCTAACTTTACCTTTGATGTTCAGGGCTCCTAGCCTGTCATAAATATATCATTTCACTTGTTTTTCTGGTCTTTGTCGTAAGAGGAATCACCAGAAGCATCTGACTACTCTGCTATCTTGGCCCCGCTTCCTATAATACATACTTTTGAGGGTCAGAATTCAACCTGTACCAGTATGCCACCCAGCTTGCAGTATTTTGTCACGGCAGTCCTGGGAAATGAACACAAGTATGGGAACAAATCAAGTAGTGTAAGAGGGTTGCTATACAGCTAGATGAAGGGCAGATGGAGCCTCTGTTTCAATAATAACACATACTCAGTTCTATTCTTTGGTGAACCAATTATAGAAAAACATGCCAGAAAAGATGTGTACTCAACTGTAAATAACTTCTTTACTAGAAACAATGCTCTTATAGAACAATTATTCAAAATAACATTTGATGGAGTGGCTGCCTTGATTGGAATAAGAAAAAGATGCTGGGGCGAGGCTGCAGAGACTGCATCGCTCGTGAGGTGTGTTCACCACGTGAGGTGTATTCATAGTCAAAAGAGAAGTGAGCAGCATGCTGGAGGATATCATCGATGCTATGAATCTGATCAGAAAAAGTGAGAGTGATTTATAAAATGGCAGAATCTGTGCTGTACTTGGGAACGAGATGGAGAATGACCACAAAAATCTCTTGTGCCATGGGGAGTTTTGCAGTTATCTCAAGAGGGGGACTTATGAAAATTTGTCGAACTTAAATATGAGTTACATAATTTTGTTTTACAGAAGACAAGTGTTCCAAATTTGCTGACCTTCTTATGTGGTGATAAGTCACTGTTACCCCCACCTGTCTGTCAGTCTGTTGTACCATGTTGCCGACCCCCTGGGTTACAGAGTGGAACTGCTCCATAGGGTTTTCTTGGCTGTAATCTTTACAGAAGCAGATTGCCAGGTCTTTCTTCTGCAGCAGTGCTGGGTGGGCTCAAACCATCAACCATTTGCACCACCCAGGAACCTCCTGTCTCATGTTAATCAATTTATTTAGCACTATTCAGAGATCACATGCTGTTTGGTAAGCATTCCATTACCATTAAGGAGTAATTAATGGACAATTAATTTAAGGAATTACATGCTTAACTAGCTTGATGATTCTTAATTTTGGCTAGATTAAATTGCACAGAATCACATAAATCACCATTAGAGTTGCCCTAATAAACGAAGCTTTCACTTTTGCCCCTGTCCGTCTGAAGTAGAGCACAGGCTCGCCTGCCTCTTGATTTGTAGGTGCACACGCCCGTGGTTTCCTGTCCTCCCTGAGGCTGCACAGCCAATTATCACCTCAGGAGGAGAATACTTCCGAGACCTCCCCAGTCACCTCATTTGACTTTTTCCGAAATAAAAGGATGTTTCTTAGTGACTGAATGTGTTTTCCATTGAATATCTTTTGATAGCACCTCGCTGTTGGCTCAAGTCAATAGATTAACTAATATTAGGAAAAACTCAGTACTTTGGGGGTATTTCTAGTGGCTCCTGGATTCAGAAGGAAGGTTTCTAAGGATCACACACAGATCTTGTTTTCTTTAGCTGCTGTTGAGTTGGTCCCTGATTCATGGTGGCCCCATGCACAATGGAATAAAACACTGTCTGGTGCTGTGCCATCCCCATGATCAGGTGTGGATTGGAACATTGTGATTCCTAGGGTTTTCACTGATTGATTTGCAAAAGTAGATCACCAGGCCTCTTCCTAGTCTTAGTCTGGAAGCTCTGCTGAAGCCTGCTCAGCATTAGAGCACCACGCAAGCCTCCCCTGACAGATGGGTGGTGGCTGCCCATGTGGCGCATTGATTGGGAATCCAACCCACATCTCCCCCATGGAAGGCAAGAATTCTACCACTGAACCGCAATGCCACATTGCACACAGATCTAGAGACTCCCCAGATCCAGTTTGGATGTTACTTATGGGGACCAGTCCTGTATATGGCCTCTTTTCTGACTTCACCAAGCGGAAGTTATTATCCTAGTTATCTCTGCAGCTTGGTAGTGCCAACTACCCTACTTTTCAGTATCTTCTGCCTCTGGTGTTTCCTTCAATATCCCTGCAAATGTGAGTGGTTCACCTATCTCAAAACAACCATTTACCTCCCCCCAGCTGCCTCTGATAGCCACCATTCTATTTTTCTATTTCCTTCCACTCCCAGACTTTTCCAATAGTTGATCTTCATTTGTTGCCAGATAGACTCATCGGCAGTCTCTCCTGAGCTTCTGACTGCTGCCTTTGCTCCATTAGGAGGTGAGAGCTGCTAGCCTGTCCTGCCAACGGCTTGGCCTCAGGCCTCCCTGTCCTGGGGCTGCTCCTCTGGTCCCACAGTAGATCTATCCCTCTGCCCTATCCATTGCCGTGGGTCGATTCTGACTCACAGTGACCCTATAGGCCAGAGTAGAACTATCTCGCAGGGTTTCCAAGGCTGTAAATCTTTATAGGAGCAGGCTGCCACAGCTTTCTCCTGCAGGGTGACTGGTGGGTTCTAACTGCTGACCTTGTGGTCCACAGCTGAGTGCTTTAACCACTGAACCACCAGGGCTCCTCCATCTGTCAGTGGACACTTTCATGTTGCTCTGAGGCTGAGCAGGTTTCAGCACACTTTCCAGACTACGGCTAGGAAGAGAGGCCTGGTGATCCATTTTTCAAGGCCAATCACTGAAAACCCTGTGGATAATAATGGTCCGATCCACAACTGATCATGGGGATGGAGCAGGACTGGGCAGCATTTCACTCCGTTGTGCATGAGGTCGCCATGAATCAGGGACCAACTCGACAGCAGCTAAACGTAACAAGATCTGTGTGCGATCCTTACAAACCTTCCTTCTGAATCCAGGAGCCACTAGAAATATCCCCCAAAGTTCTGAGTTTTCCGTCTGCCCTATGAAGCAAAAATAACAAATGTCCCCTATGGCATCATGCAATTTGAAGGTGACAGGCACCATGATTATCCCCTATCTTCCCAGCCCCTTCCACAAATGAAGAGAGAAAGGTCTGAACATGGCGTCCATGCCCACCTCTGGCTTCTGGACCAAGAGCTGCAGTTCCTGCGGCTCTCAGGGGCAGGGCAGGGGGCCCTACGCTCTCTCGCGGACCCTTCTGCTTGCTGGATTTTGCTACGTGATTCATCATCAGACAGTGGCAGCGAGGGAGCCAGCCCGAGAGTCCCGGATGCCTGCCCGCCCTTTCCTTTATCTCGTCTCGACCTGTCTGTTTAGATTAGAAACCCACGAGGCATGTCTTCCTCTGCGCTCTGCGCGGCGCCCACCGATTGTGGATGCTCACGGAACGTGGATGATTGATGATGGTGTGATCTGAGTAGTAACAGGCATTTTGGGGACGAGCTGAAGGAAGCTCCTGAGCACTGGGCTATGGAGGCTGGTGTCCTGCAGAGGGGAGGGGACCCCTTGGATGGGCATCTGGAGACACAGGGACCAGAATGGCCCAGCTCCACATGCTCTTCCTTTTAAAAACAAAAAGCAAATTGATCAAACAAGTCTTCATACAAGCTGCAGTATTGTGACTTAAAAAAAAAAAAAACTATTGTAGTGAATATATATAACAAGAAAAAGCAATTTCAACATTTGGTATCATGCCTTTTTAACAGCTGCAGTAATTACGTGTCAGCTGTCGAAAATTTTGAGCCAAAGGGAGCAAGACAATGAGGGCACCAAAACAATGATTGTTAATTGAGCGCTTAGGAGGTGTCAACCCCTTTATGTATGTTATCTCAAAAAAAAAAAAAAAAAAAAAAAAAAAACTCAATTGGCCTGAGTAGAACTGCTCCGTAGGGTTTCCAAGGATCAACTTGTGGATTTGAACTGCCCACGTTTTGGTTAGCAACCCTGATCTTAACCACTGTGCCACCAGGGCTCCGTGTTAACCTCACGTTAGGTATAATTTGCCCGATTCGAGGACAAGGAAACTTAACTTCTGAGAGGGTGCGTGACTTGTCCACTCCACACAGTGACTACTTCTTGGACCCCAGACTTGCACGCTGGTCTGCTGACACCCATGCACAGGGCCTTTCCACCTGCAGCCTCATTTGTTTTTATCAATGTCTTTCTCTGGATTCAGTGAAGGAAGTTCCTCTCATGCTGTAGTGGGTGGACTGGTACCCCTCCTCCAAACCTCTCCTCCCACAAAAAAAAGTATGCCAGGAACCGAGAATGTGACCTTATTTGGAAAAAGAATCTTTGCAGGTATATTTAAAGATTCAAAATCATTCTGGATTAGGGTGGGCGGTAAATCCCATGACAAGTGTCTTTACAAGAGCAGAAAAGGGGAGAAAACACAGAGAATGTCACATGAAGACCAAGGCAGAGATGGCAGTGAAGTATCTACCAGCCAAGGATTGCTGGCAGCCACCACAGTGGCTCAGTGGTTAAGTGCTCAGCTGCTAAACAAAAGGTTGGCAGTTCACATCCACCAGCAGCTCTGAGGAAGGAAGACCTGGTGATTTGCTCAGGTAAAGATTCCAGCCTAGGAATCCCTATGGGGCAGTTCTACTCTGTCGTATAGGGTAGCTATGAGAGTGGCTATGAGTCTGAGTTGACTTGATGGCGCACAAAAACAACTAGAAGCTAGGAGAAGCATGATATCGATTTTCCCTTAGAGCCTCAGAAGGAACCAACCCTGCAGACACCTTGAGTTCGAACTTTTAAGGTCCAGAACTGTGAGAAAGTAAATGTGCTGTTTTCAGCCGCCCAGTTTGTGGTAACTTGTTGAGGCTGTGCTACGAAACCAGTACACGTGCTAACGTAGCAAGATAGTTAGTGTGTTCCTCCCCTTCCTTCCTTCCTTCAGTATTCCTCATGGGTCTTAGAAAAGACTGGGTCACGGGTCAAAATTGTGCCATCACTTTTTGTTGTTGCTGGGGGCCGTCAAGTCAATTCTGACTGATAGCAACCCTATAGTAGTAATTAAAAACACATCGGCGGATACTAGCAGATGCCTTTGTCCATGTGGCACCTTTGTAGGAGCAGAGCTTGTGTTCCTTGGCACTGTAGATCTCTTTGTGGGAGGACAAGGCTCAAATGAATTTGCTGGAATGGACCAGGATGCTGGGCTTGAGGAGCCCAAGGTGGGACTACATCCCCAGGGTGGTAGAACGTGCATCTATGCTGGTGACTTCGACATAGGTGAAATGACATACGTAGAGCGTCTTGCACAGTGCCAGAACTTACTGGGTGTTCAGTAATGTTAGCTTCCTTCTTCTCTCTAATTAGTCTTCTTAGCTCAGCCCCAACCATCGCAGCCCATTGATGGCACAGCCCCTTCCAGGTCTCTAGACCATGGCGACGTCCCCATTCCCGTGTTTGGTGCAGATCTTCTCGCTATAACTCACCGGATATACAGGTGCTTCCGTGAGGTATGCACAAGTGAAACCTCAGTAGTGTTTTCAGACAATATGGGCGTTAGTCACTTAAAGGAATCCTGAGACAAGCTCCCTTATAAAAAATGAAGAATTCTTTGAAAATGCAATTAATGGCCTTCTTGATTTTTGAGTAGCTATATTTTCCAATTTTTGTACATCGGGTTTCTTAAAGCAGGGTGTAACTTGTAACTTGGGCGTGGGAGACTCTGAATGGCAGTTAAGGTGTCCCTGGACCTGCTGACCCTGGCCCGCCATTTCCTTTCCTGCATATGGCATACTAATAGGGAATTGGGGCTCTCTGGTTAATCAGAGGCTTAAGTTACATCAATAACCAGAACGAATGTCCCCATGAGCAGCCTCTGATAGAATTAAGACCAAATTCTCATGGTAACCACAGAGAAAGTAAATAAAAAATTATATACAGAATAAAACCAAACCCAAACCCATTGCTTCTGAGTCAATAAATGGCTCAGCACATACACACCAAAAATCTATATACAAAATAAGTCAGCACTGGAGGGAAAGGGGAACAAAAAAAAACCAAACCCAAACCCATTGCTTCTGAGTCAATAAATGGCTCAGCACATACACACCAAAAATCTATATACAAAATAAGTCAGCACTGGAGGGAAAGGGGAACAAAGATGGGCTAAATCATACAGAAAACTAGTAACAAAATGGCAGAAGTTAAGTCCTCCTTTATCTATAATTACTGTGAATGTAAATGGATTAAACACGTGAGTCAAGAGGCTGAGAGTGGCAGATTGGGTTAAAAAAAAAAGACTCATCTATATGGTGTTGGCAAAGAATATTGAATATACCATGGACTGCCAAAAGAATGAACAAATCTGTCTTGGAAGAAGTACAGCCACAATGCTCCTTAGAAGCGAGAATAGCAAGACTTCACCTCACATGCTTTAGACATGTTATTGGGAGGGGACCAGTCCCTGGAGAAGGACATCATGTGTAGTAAAGTAGAGGGTCAGCGAAAAAGAGGAAGACACAGTGGCTGCAAAAATGGGCTCAAGCATAAGAATTGTGAGGATGGCGCAGGACGGGGCAGTGTTTCATTCTGTTGTACATAGGGCTGTTGTGAGTCAGAACTGACTCGGCAGTACCTAATAACAACAAGAACAACATATGCTGTCTACAAGAGACATGTCTTAGGCACAAAGGCACAAAAAGGTGAAGGCGAATTGGAAAATTTTGTCGAGAGGGGCTGGGCTGCTCCCCTCACAAAGCGCAGATGTCAGCCTTGTGATCTTGATACAGTTTCTACATTTCCTCCTTTGGCCTGGGCAGAGTTCAGTTTGGGTTCCTTCCTTCTTCAGTGGTCCAACTCCAAGCAGAAGATGCCATGTCTAGAGAGAGGGAAGCAGTCTCAGCCCAGCCTTGCAGTGGGGATGTGAATGGCAGCTGGGATGACCAAACAGGGGCTGCTGTTTGGGCTATTGTGTGTCACACTGACCTGGCCAGGTATGTGGACACAGCCAGGGGCAAGCTCTTCCTGGCCTTCTGATGCCTTATTACCTCCTGCAATGCTCAGAGAGAAACCATGAGCCCTGAAGAACACCATATGGTTTTGTGATGTCACCTCTGGAATGTTCTGAGTGTTTGGATGACCAACTTCTGCAGCAGACCTATACCTGGCACCTCACACTGGTATGCCTTTTTTACCTGAGATAGAAATAATAATCTTAGACAAGGATGTAGGTATGACTGTCTCTGCTTCAAAGACACCCAGAAGGCTTTCACATCAGCTAAAACATCTGTCTTAATTTCTGTTCAGAGACTGATGAACATCTTACCAGATATCATCCACACATTCTTTTAGACTTGGGTTTTCATAATGTCCATGATGGCCCAGAGGGGAATAAAGAAGTAGGAAGTGTTGTTTTTCCAGTGCCCAACTGAGGCCCAGAGAATGAGCTGGGAAGCAGAAATCTTATTTTCTCTTTTCCACAGAACTCCTGGCCAAATTTTACAAGGAACAGAGATACCAGATCTGAAAACGTAGAAATTCCAATCAGTGTGGTTCTACTTCAGGTAGGGATTGTGACAGAAGGGTGTAACCGCCACATTAGTCAGACTAATCCTCCTCTTTCCAAACTCTAGCATGACGTCTCGGAACAAGTAGAGGAGGCAGGGCCTCAGATTCCAGTTCCGGGTTGGTTGCCGACCAGCTATATGTCTGGGAGAGGCAACTTTGCTACTCTGGGACTTGGATTTCTCTTCCCTCACTTGAAGGGGTTGGGCTAGATCATTCCCTAAGACTTTCCAGTTCTAACATATCAAGTTTCTACAATTCTCTGAAACGACCCGACCTTCTCAAAACGAGATCTTTTGGCACTAGCCGTTGTGCAACCAGTCTGGATTTCTGGGGGCAGAAATAGGACTAGGTCTTGGAATCAAAAGTATGCAAGCAAATCCATTAGAAGGCCTAGTATACAGACCAAGGGATACAAGACTATTTGGAGGTGTCAAGAGAATTAAGCCCAAAGAAGTAAAAAAAATAATAAAAAATTTTTACTTCTTTTTATGTATCAAAGAAGGAGCTCTGGTGGTACGATGGTTAAGTGCTTGGCTGCTAACAGGAAGGTCAGTGGTCTAAACCCACCAGCAGTTCCACAGGAGAAAAGATCTGGTATCTGCTCCTGTAAAGATTACAGCCTAGTGAACCAGATGGGGCTGTTCTACCGTGTCCTAGAGGGTCACTATCAATCAGTTGATTTGACAGCACATAGCAACACCAATGTATCAAAGAGGAGTCCCTGGGTGGTGAAAATGGTTAAGTGCTCGGCTGTTAACTGCAAAGTTGAACGTTCGAATGCATACAGAGGCACCTTAGAAGAAAAGTCTGGCCATCTACTTCCAAAAAATCAGCCACTGGAAACACCATGGAGCATGTTTCTACTCTGACACACGTAGGGTCTGCATGAGTTGGAATCAACTCAACGGCAACTGGTTTTTATGTACCAAAGACAGAGGGCTTAGGAGAGATTGGCATGCTTTTATGATAGGGATTCAGGCAGAGGTCAATGAATTGGTAAAGTCCTGACAGGCTTGGAATACCCAGATTTCCTCCTGCTGTTTCCTTGGTGGGGTCCTGATTGGATTCCTACTGCTGCTATGTCACAAAGGGGCAGACTTACTTCTCCAGAGTCACTTAAGGCCCTGTTTGAAGACTATGGACGGGCAGCCAGAGGGGCTGAAATGTAGGGTGGAGGAGTCAAATGCAGAGGTAACGATCTGAAAGCTCTGTCCAGGGATGTGTACGAGGAGGCTCGATTGCCAGTGGGCATTCCATATTATTTTTATTTTCCTAAAGTTTTTTCTTAAGAATTTTCAGGAGAAGTACATGATTAGAAAGAAAACCTTTAGCATTCTTTGGGGTCGACTCTGACTCATGGTGACCCTATGTGTGTCAGAATAGAACTGTGCTCGATAAAGTTTTCAGTGGCTGATTTTTGGGAATTAGATTGCCAGGTCTTTCTTCCAAGGTGGCTCTGGGTAGACTTGAACTGCCGACGTTTTGGTGAGTAGTTGAGCTTATTACTTGTTTGGAGCACTCTGGGACTCCCATTCTTCCTATAAACCAAAGAACCAATCTCATTGCCATCACATTACAGCGTAGAGCTGAGGTCCACAGGATTTTGTTGGCTGTTATCTTTACGGAAGTAGATCTCCAGGCCTTTCTTCTGTGATGCCTCTGGGTGGGTTCAAACTGCCAACCTTTGGGTTAGTAGTTGAGTGTAAACGATTTGCACCACCCAGGGACCACCTCCATTCTTTATAAGTTGTTGTTGTTTGTACATGGCGGAGGTTATTTTTACAATCTAGGCAATATGTTCAGCAAGAGGGAAAAATACAGGACAAGAAAACATTCTGGATATTTTTTTTTTTTTATTAACTTTTATTGAGCTTCAAGTGAACGTTTACAAATCAAGTCAGTCTGTCACATATAGGTTAATATACATCTTACTCCTTACTCCCACTTGCTCTCCCCCTAATGAGTCAGCCCTTCCAGTCTCTCCTTTCGTGAAAACTTTGCCAGCCTCCAACTCTCTCTGTCCTCCCATCCCCACTCCAGACAGGAGATGCCAACACAGTCTCAAGTGTCCACCTGATATAATTAGCTCACTCTTCATCAGCATCTCTCTCCCACCCACTGTCCAGTTCCTTTCATGTCTGATGAATTGTCTTCGGGGATGGTTCCCGTCCTTTGCCAACAGAAGGTTTGGGGACCATGACCGCCGGGATTCCTCTAGTCACATCCAGACCATTAAGTATGGTCTTTTTATGAGAATTTGGGGTCTGCATCCCACTGATCTCCTGCTCCCTCAGGGGTTCTCTATTGTGCTCCCTGTGAGGGCAGTCATCGATTGTGGCCGGGCACCAACTAGTACTTCTGGTCTCAGGATGATGTAGGTCTCTGGTTCATGTGGCCCGTTCTGTCTCTTGGGCTCTTAGTTGTCGTGTGACCTTGATGTTCTTCATTCTCCTTTGCTCCACGTGGGTTGAGACCAATTGATGCATCTTAGATGGCCGCTTGTTAGCATTTAAGACCACATTTCAAAGTGGGATGCAGAATGTTTTCATAATAGAATTATTTTGCCAATTGACTTAGAAGTCCCATTAAACCATGGTTCCCAAACCCCCGCCCTTGCTCCGCTGACCTTTGAAGTATTCAGTTTATCCTGGAAACTTCTTTGCTTTTGGTCCAGTCCTGTCCAGTTGAGCTGACCTTCCATGTATTGAGTGTTGTCCTTCCCTTCACCTAAAGCAGTTCGTATCTACTAATTAATCAGTAAAAAACCCTCTCCCTCCCTCCCCTCCTCGTAACCACAAAAGTATGTGTTCTTCTCAGTTTATACTATTTCTCAAGATCTTATAATAGTGGTCTTAAACAATATTTGTCCTTTTGCCTCTGACTGATTTCGCTCAGTATAATGACTTCCAGGTTCCTCCATGTTATGAAATGTTTCACAGATTCGTCACTGTTCTTTATTGATGCGTAGTATTCCATTGCGTGAATATACCACAATTTATTTACCCATTCATCTGTTGATGGACACCTTGGTTGCTTCCAGCTTTTTGCTATTGTAAACAGAGCTGCAATAAACATGGGTGTGCATATATCTGTTTGTGTGAAGGCTCTTGTTTTTCTAGGGTATATTCCGAAGAGTGGGATTTCTGGCTTGTATGGTAGATCTATTTCTAACTGTTTAAGATAACGCCAGATAGATTTCCAAAGTGGTTGTACCATTTTACATTCCCACCAGCAGTGTATGAGTTCCAGGCTCTCCGCAGCCTCTCCAACATTTATTATTTTGTGTTTTTTGGATTAATGCCAGCCTTGTTGGAGTGAGATGGAATCTCATCGTAGTTCTAATCTGCATTTCTCTAATGGCTAATGACGGAGAGCATTTTCTCATGTATCTGTTAGCTGCCTGAATATCTTCTTTAGTGAAATGTGTGTTCATATCCTTTGCCCACTTCTTGATTGGGTTGTTTGGCTTTTTGTGGTTGAGTTTTGACAGAATCATATAGATTTTAGAGATCAGGCGCTGGTCGGAGATGTCATAGCTGAAAATTCTTTCCCAGTCTGTAGGTGGTCTTTTTACTCTTTTGGTGAAGTCTTTAGATGAGCATAGGTGTTTGATTTTTAGGAGCTCCCAGTTATCTGGTTTCTCTTCGTCATTTTTGGTAATGTTTTGTATCCTGTTTATGCCTTGTATTAGGGCTCCTAGGGTTGTCCCTATTTTTTCTTCCATGATCTTTATCGTTTTAGTCTTTATGTTTAGGTCTTTGATACACTTGGAGTTAGTTTTTGTGCATGGTGTGAGATATGGGTCCTGTTTCATTCCTTTGCAAATGGATATCCAGCTATGCCAGCACCATTTGTTAAAAAGACTATCTTTTCCCCAATTAACTGACACTGGGCCTTTGTCAAATATCAGCTGCTCATACGTGGATGGATTTATATCTGGGTTCTCAATTCTGTTCCACTGGTCTATGTGCCTGTTGTTGTACCAGTACCAGGCTCTTTTGACTACTGTGGCTGTATAGTAGCTTCTGAAATCAGGTAGAGTGAGGCCTCCCACTTTCTTCTTCTTTTTCAGTAATGCTTTACTTATCCGAGGCTTCTTTCCCTTCCATATGAAATTGGTGATTTGTTTCTCTATCACCTTAAAAAATGGCATTGGAATTTGGATCAGAAGTGCATTGTATGTATAGATGGCTTTTGGTAGAATAGACATTTTTACTATGTTAAGTCTTCCTATCCATGAGCAAGGTATGTTTTTCCACTTAAGTAGGTCCTTCTGAATTTCTTGTAGTAGAGCTTTGTAGTTTTCTTTGTATAGGTGTTTTACATCCTTGGTAAGATTTATTCCTAAGTATTTTATCTTCTTGGGGGCTACTGTGAATGGTATTGATTTGGTGATTTCCTCTTCGATGTTCTTTTTGTTGATGTAGAGGAATCCAAGTGATTTTTGTGTGTTTATGTTATAACCTGAGACTCTGCCAAACTCTTCTTTTAGTTTCAGTAGTTTTCTGGAGGATTCCTTAGGGTTTTCTGTGTATAAGATCATGTCACCTGCAAATAGAGATAATTTTACTTCCTCCTTGCCAATCCGGATGCCCTTTATTTCTTTGTCTAGCCTAATTGCCCTGGCTAGGACTTCCAGCACGATGTTGAATAAGAGGGGTGATAAAGGGCATCCTTGTCTGGTTCCCGTTCTCAAGGGAAATGCTTTCAGGCTCTCTCCATTTGGAGTGATGTTGGCTGTTGGCTTTGCATAGATGCCCTTTATTATGTTGAGGAATTTTCCTTCAATTCCTATTTTGGTGAGAGTTTCTATCATGAATGGGTGTTGGACTTTGTCAAATGCCTTTTCTGCATCAATTGATAAGATCATGTGGTTTTTGTCTTTTGTTTTATTTATATGGTGGATTACATTAATGGTTTTTCTGATATTAAACCAGCCTAGCATACCTGGTATAAATCCCACTTGATCATGGTGAATTATTTTTTTGATATGTTGTTGAATTCTATTGGCTAGAATTTTGTTGAGGATTTTTGCATCCACGTTCATGAGGGATATAGGTCTGTAATTTTCTTTTTTTTGTAATGTCTTTACATGGTTTTGGTATCAGGGAGATGGTGGCTTCATAGAATGAGTTGGGTAGTATTCCGTCATTTTCTATGCTTTGAAATACCTTTAGTAGTAGTGGTGTTAACTCTTCTCTGAAAGTTTGGTAGAACTCTGCAGTGAAGCCATCCGGGCCAGGGCTTTTTTTTGTTGGGAGTTTTTTGATTACCGTTTCAATCTCTTTTGTTGTTATGGGTCTATTTAGTTGTTCTACTTCTGAATGTGTTAGTTTAGGTAGGTAGTGTTTTTCCAGGAATTCATCCATTTCTTCTAGGTTTGCAAATTTGTTAGAGTACAATTTTTCGTAATAATCTGATATGATTCTTTTAATTTCAGTTGGGTCTGTTGTGATGTGGCCCTTCTCGTTTCTTATTCAGGTTATTTGTTTCCTTTCCTGTATTTCTTTAGTCAGTCTAGCCAATGGTTTATCAATTTTGTTAATTTTTTCAAAGAACCAGCTTTTGGCTTTGTTAATTCTTTCAATTGTTTTTCTGTTCTCTATTTCATTTAGTTCAGCTCTAATTTTTATTATTTGTTTTCTTCTGGTGCCTGATGGATTCTTTTGTTGCTCACTTTCTATTTGTTCAAGTTGTAGGGACAGTTCTCTGATTTTGGCTCTTTCTTCTGTTTGTATGTGTGCATTTATCGATATAAATTGGCCTCTGAGCACTGCTTTTGCTGTGTCCCAGAGGTTTTGATAGGAAGTATTTTCATTCTCGTTGCATTCTATGAATTTCCTTATTCTCTCCTTGATGTCTTCTATAACCCAGTCTTTTTTCATGAGGGTATTGTTCAGTTTCCAAGTATTTGATTTCTTTTCCCTAGTTTTTCTGTTATTGATTTCTACTTTTATGGCCTTGTGGTCTGAGAAGATGCTTTGTAATATTTTGATGTTTTGGATTCTGCAAAGGTTTGTTTTATGACCTAATATGTGGTCTATTCTAGAGAATGTTCCATGTGCGCTAGGAAAAAAAGTATACTTTGCAGCAGTTGGGTGGAGAGTTCTGTATAAGTCAATGAGGTCAAGTTGGTTGATTGTTGTAATTAGGTCTTCCGTGTCTCTATTGAGCTTCTTACTGGATGCCCTGTCCTACTCCGAAAGTGGTGTGTTGAAGTCTCCTACTATAATTGTGGAGGTGTTTATCTCACTTTTCAGTTCTGTTAAAATTTGATTTATGTATCTTGCAGCCCTGTCATTGGGTGCATAAATATTTAATATGGTTATGTCTTCCTGATCAATTATCCCTTTTATCATTATGTAGTGTCCTTCTTTATCCTTTGTGGTGGATTTAAGTCTAAAGTCTATTTTGTCAGAAATTAATATTACTACCTCTCTTCTTTTTTGCTTATTGTTTGCTTGATATATTTTTTTCCATCCTTTGAGTTTTAGTTTGTTTGTGTCTCTAAGTCTAAGGTGTGTCTCTTATAGGCAGCATATAGACGGATCGTGTTTCTTTATCCAGTCGGAGACTCTCTGTCTCTTTATTCGTGCATTTAGTCCATTTACATTCAGCATAATTATAGATAAATAAGTGTTTCGCGTTGTCATTTTGATGCCTTTTTATGTGTGTTGTTGACAATTTCATTTTTCCACATACTTTTTTGTGCTGAGACGTTTTTCTTTGTAAATTGTGAGATCCTCATTTTCGTAGTGTTTGACTTTATATTTGTTGAGTCGTTAACGTTTTTCTTGGCTTTTATCTTGAGTTATGGAGTTGTTATACCTCTTTGTGGTTACCTTAGTATTTACCCCTATTTTTCTAAGTAAAAACCTAACTTGTATTGTTCTATATGGCCTTGTATCACTGTCCATATGGCAGTTCTATGCCACCTCTATTTAGTCCCTCGTTTTGATTGTTGTGATCTTTTACGTATTGACTTCAGTGGTTCCCTGTTATGAGCATTTTTTTTTAATTAATCTTAATTTGTTTTTGTGATTTCCCTATTTGAGTTGATATCAGGATGTTCTGTTTTGTGACCTTGTGTTGTGCTGGTATCTGATATTATGGTTTTCTGACCGAACAATATCCTTTAGCATTTCTTGTAGCTTTGGTTTGGTTTTTGCAAATTCTCTAAACTTGTGTTTATCTGTAAATATCTCAATTTCGCCTTCATATTTGAGAGAGAGTTTTGCTGGATATATGATCCTTGGCTGGCAGTTTTTCTCCTTCAGTGCTCTGTATATGTTGTCCCATTCCCTTCTTGCCTGCATGGTTTCTGCTGAGTAGTCTGAACTTATTCTTATTGATTCTCCCTTGAAGGAAACCTTTCTTTTTTCCCTGGCTGCTTTTAAAATTTTCTGTTTATCTTTGGTTTTGACAAGTTTGATGATAATATGTCTTGGTGTTTTTCTTTTTGGATCAATCTTAAATGGGGTTCGATGAGCATCTTGGATAGATATCCTTTCGTCTTTCATGATGTCAGGGAAGTTTTCTGTCAGGAGATCTTCAACTATTTTCTCTATGTTTTTGTCCTCCCTCCCTGTTCTGGGACTCCAATCACATGCAAGTTATCCTTCTTGATAGAGTCCCACATGATTCTTAGGGTTTCTTCATTTTTTTTAATTCTTTTATCTGATTTTTTTTCAGCTATGTTGGTGTTAATTCCCTGGTCCTCCAGATGTCCCAGTCTGGATTCTAATTGCTCGAGTCTGCTCCTCTGACTACCTATTGTGTTGTCTAATTCTGTAATTTTATTGTTAATCTTTTGGATTTCTACATGCTGTCTCTCTATGGATTCTTGCAACTTATTAATTTTTCCACTATGTTCTTGAATAATCTTTTTGAGTTCTTCAACTGTTTTATCAGTGTGTTCCTTGGCTTTTTCTGCAGTTTGCCTTATTTCGTTTCTGATGTCTTGAAGCATTCTGTAAATTAGTTTTTTATATTCTGTATCTGGCAATTCCAGGATTGTATCTTCATTTGGGAAAGATTTTGATTCTTTTGTTTGGGGGGTTGGAGAAGCTGTCATGGTCTGCTTCTTTATGTGGTTTGATATGGACTGCTGTCTCCGAGCCATCACTGGGAAACTAGTTTTTCCAGAAAATCCGCTAAAAAAAAAAATGCAGTCAGATCCCTATCAGAACTGCCTTTGGATTATAACCGCCACCTTGTTCCCTGTAAGGATGAAAGTCTGAGATTTGGATCATATATGCTTGGCTGTAGCTGGTTCTGTGTTTTTAGTCCAATTAGGGATGGATTTTTGGTCCCTGGGTTTTTTGTGGTTCCTTCTCTCAGGCCGAAAGAGTGGGTTAGGAAAAGGAAAAAAAAAAAGGGGCGGGGGAAGCAAAGCCGCCGCGGAGCTGTTCTCCCTCTGGCTCAGGAAATTCCAATGTTAATGAAGCCGCCTGGGGAGGGTGGGGGAGGGATCAGAGAGATAGGAGAGTAGCACCTCGGAATATAGCCAGAGTTGCTTGTCTTGCTTGGAATGACTATTTTATCTGAGATTCCCGACGGGCGTGTCGCCTACGTGTGCTGGCTGTGTGGAGATTGCCCCCGGGGATCTGGCCTGCTGAAGCCGTGGTCAGATCCTCCACTGCCAGTCCAACGCCCAGCGTCAAGGTTCCCCTGCTGGGCCGGTGCACTCCCGACTGCAAAATCAGTCGCTGCCTCCCAGGGACTTTTTGTCCCACCAGCCGGGTCGCCGCACCGCCCTCGCGGACCGTCTGGGCCCCCTCCCGGGGTTAGTTCAGGGGAATGGAGCTGCTCCCCCATGCTTGCGCCATGAGAGCGCCCAGTCAAAAGCCCCGTGGCAAGATTCCCCGGCTGGGACGCTGCTCTCCCAGCTCCAAGACCAGTCACTGCGTCCCGGGGACTTTTCCCACCGGCTGAGTTGCCACGCCGCCTGTGCAAACCGGCTGGGCCGCCTCCCGGGGTGAGTTCAGGGGGGTAGGGCTGCGCCCCTTGTTTGCGCCGTCAGCTCCCCTGGGCCCTGACCTAAACCGGGCGCCAAGGTTACCTGACTGGGACGCCGGCTCCAGGCTCCAAAAACAATTGCTGCTTCCCCGTATTTGTTCGTTTTCCATCTCTAAATCTGTGTTTGTTGTTCAGGGTTCGTAGATTGTTATGTATGTGATCGATTCACTTTTTTTTCCGAGTCTTTGTTGCAAGAGGGATCCGAGGTAGTGTCTACCTAGTCCGCCATCTTGGCCCCGCCTCCTGGATATTTGTTTTTATATTATCCTTATAACTTTCTGGAGGAGCCCTGGTGGTGCAATGGTTAAGTGCTCAGCTGCTAACCAAAGGGTTGGTGATTTGAACCCACCAGCTGCTCCCTGGGAGAAAGATGTGGCAGTTTGCTTTGTAAAGATTTACAGCCTTGCAAACCCTATAGGGCAATTCTGCTCTGTCCTATAGGGTCGCTATGAGTCGAAATCGACTCGACAGCAACCAGTCTGTTTTTTTGGTGTTGGTATCACTTTGTAATGAACAGCCACTTCTCTATTTCAGCTCATGAAGCCTAGCCAGAATATAACCTTCTCCTGGTCCTCAGATGGGATGACTTGCCAAGGGGTTTCTACAGCTCAGGAACCCTGTGTTAAGTCTGATTCCACTTGAAATATGCACGTTGTTCATTTGGCCACTTTACCTCCAATGGGGGGCGCATTGTTCCTTTGGTCCCTTCACAGCTCACATAAATCAATCTTTGCACTGTTAAGACACAGGCAGAAGATTCCAGCCTGGGGGTGGGAATAAGGATTGGTCATGGGGTAGATGGGGGATTGGAAAGAGAGATTCTTCCCATCTACGCTTAGCTTGATGCCCCTTCCCCAGCTCCCAGAAACAGGCCCAGCAGTGGGAGGAGAGAAGGAGAACGTGAGTGGAGAGTGGCTAAGAAGGCTCGGGCTTGTTCTGGAGCTGCTCACTTCCTTTGCTGCATGACCTGGGGGTACTGCTGGGTCTGGGGTGGAAGGCACATGGAGGGAAAGGATGCCTGCTGTCTGGGTACATGTGCCCTAGATGGACAGGTAGCGGCCTCGTGGGTATACGTGACAAGAGGGCATAAACCATACTCTATGTTCAGACACCTTTTGGAAATGCTGTAGGTGGGAGCTATGGGGGAGGGGTTTGAGCATCTATAACTGTAGATAAACTGAACCTTGGTGGCGCAGTGGTTAAGAGCTGGGCTGCTAACCAAACGTTGGCCGTTCAGATCCACCAGATGCTCCTTGGAAGCCCTATGGGGCAGTTCTACTCTGTCCTGTAGCATCACTACGAGTCAGAATTGACTCAACAGTGCATGACAACAATCTTTACAGAAGCAGATAGCCAGGACTTTCTTCTGTGACACCGCTGAGGGTTCGAACCACCAAGCTTTAGGTTAGCAGTGGAGGGCAAGCTGTTTGAGCCACCCAGGAACCTCAGTGTGGTGGCTATACCTCCCCAAAGTACTCTGAGCGTCTGTTCCAGAAAATGAGACAGCGCAAGGTTTAGGGGAGAGGACGATCTGGTAAACAAGAGGAGGTGGAAATATTGACTGAAGACTGATCATCAGATCATGTACCTGGCATGGGCCATGCAGGTGTGAAGTCGATGTCTTATAGGTATGGAAACTGGAAATCCCAGTAACCCCAGTAGTAATGGCAGAGCTGGAGTTAGGGGCTGGCACCCAGCTCAATGCCCATGGGCTGTGCTGTGCTGTGAGGCACTGAGGCAGGCCACAGGCAAAAGGATAATCCCAAGGTGTAGCAAGGTTCAGTTTATCTACAGCTGTAGATGCCCAAACCCCCTCCTCCGGCTCCTACCTAGAGCATCTCCAACAGGTGCTCAAAGCTGTGATCTACTTCCAGGAGACAACACCTCCTCTACCCGCACCTTAACTCTCATTCCTGAGCTTTCTGCAGGTATTTGCACAGGCTGCTTTATTCTAGAAAGGAAATGCTACAGCAGTTCCCAAAGTGCCTCTGGCCTCTCCGGCTCCCAACCACACGGGGTGTGTAAGCCTCCCCATTACACTGTAAATCTTCCAATTCACTGTTTGGATCACTCTTAGGTCTTTTCAAGTCTAATTGATTTCCAGTTTTTCTTCCTCACATTAAATACTAGTGTTGCTGATCTATTTCCCTCCGGCACATTAACTTGCAAGCCATTGCTTATTTCCTGCCCGAGCTAGCTGACCTCCTGGTTCCTTTCGTAGAAGATTCTGTTGTAATAGGCATTTTCCACATTGCCTTAATGAGAGCTATGTGTGAATTTCAGGAAGGCACTGTCTGTTCTTAGATCTTTGATGAAGGATCTGCACCAGGTCAGAACGAGCAGGGACAGGCCAGCCAGTGGCCCCTTCACCCCTGGGGTTGCCTTTCCTTCACGGTCCCCTTTGTCTGGCTTGTTCTTCAGAAGCTTTGGAATTCTGCTGACAGAGCTGTTTCTTTGCCAGTTTGAGTAACTGTTCGGAGGAAGATTTCAGGAGATGCTGTGTTAAATATTTAGCGAAAACTACCACATGTGATGTCTTCTTTATCCTCTTTGCTGCTAATATTTTAATTTTATCAAAATCAATCACATTTACCTTGGAATTATCCATTTGCTTGTTAGAATTTATTAAAACAAACATCGACTTTATCGTAATACTTGGGAGCTGAGTTAATTTTAAAATATAATAACGAAAGTCAGCCTTGTAATCTCGTCTGAAAGCTGATGGCATATTTGGCTTTTCCTCCCAGGATCCTGGGACTCTCGCTTCATGTGTCTTAAAGGCCCCTCGGATGGCTGAATGTTATCTGGTCTTGTTGTTGTTGTTGTTAGCTGCCATCTAGTTGGCCCCCAACTCATAGCAACCCCCAACTCATGGGGACCCCATGTACAAAACAACAACCCTGCCCAGTTCTGCACTATCACTGTAACGGGTTGGGGATTGGACCATTGTGATTCATAAGGTTTCATTGGCATATTTTCAGAAGTAGATTGCCAGGCCTGTCTTCCTAGTCTTAGTCTGGAAGCTCTACTGAAACCTGTTCGCCATCACAGCAACATGCAAGCCTCCAGTTGAGTGGTAACTGCACTTGAGGTGCATTGGCCGGGACTCAAACCTGAATCTACCACGTGCAAGGCGAGAAATCTACCACTGAACTATCAGTGCAACCCTCAATAATGTTGGCAAAATAGGTGTTTAAAAACCTTGGTCAATAGGATTGGACTTTCCTGGGTGCATTTGGCTATCTCTGGGCTATGGCAGCCACACTCGTCCAGGAGTAGAGAAAATTCAGTGCCTGTCAGCTAAGCCTGGCCTGTCACTGTCAGTCCCATCCACAAACTCTTTAGATGAGAGGCCACCAACCCCACAAAACTGCTCTCCAAAAGGTCCCACACAGAGAGATCTGTTACTTAGAAACCCTTTGGCACCAGAAAGTGACGTTTGTCTTATCACGTCCCCTTTACACTTTGACTCATCTCTTTCAACTGGCTTCTTCCCCCATGCTCTCCACTTAGAGACCAGCAACCTGACAGGGATGTACTGTCGTTGGTGACTATGAACATTTCCCTTCCAGGACACTCACATTTGATAAAAAGATGACAAGGAGGGGCCCTGCCTAATGCTAAGGAAGGGTTCAATCCAGAAGCTTTTGGCTGCTAACCAAAAGATCGGCAGTTCAATCTATTTCAATTGGCATAACATAGTTTACAAAGAAAATGTTCTACATTCTACTTTGGTGAGTAGCGTCTGGGATCTTAAAAGCCTGTGAGCGGCCACCTAGGGTACTCCACTGGTCTCAGCCCTTTGGGAGCAAAGGATGGTGAAGAAAACTAAAGATATAAGGGAAAGATTAGTCCAAAGAACTAATGGACCACATCTACCACGGCCTCCACAAGACTGAGTCCAGTACAACTAGATGGTGCCCGGCTACCATCACTGACTGCTCTGACAGGGATCACAATAGAGGGTCCTGGACAGAGCTGGAGAAAAATGTAAAACAAAACTCTAACTCAAAGAGAAAGACCAGACTTGCTGGCCTGACAGAGACTGGAGAAACCCTGAGAGTATGGCCCCCAGACACCATTTCACCTCAGTAATAAAGTCACTCCGGAAGTTCACTCTTCAGCCAAAGATTGGACAAGCCCATAAAACAAAACAAGACTAAAGGGGCACACCAGCCCAGGGCCAGGGACTAGAAGGCAGGAGGGAGCAGGAAAGCTGGTAATAGGGAGCTCAAGGTTGAGAAGGGAGAGTGTTGACATGTTGTGGGGTTGCTAACCAATGTCATAAAACAATACATGTACTGACTGTTTAATGAGAAACTAGTTCATCTAAAGTAAAATAAAAATTTTTTAAAAAAGATCGGCAGTTCAAACCCACCAGTCATCCTTGGAAACCTGTGGGGCAGTTCTACTCTGTCCTATGCAGTTGCTATAGTCAGAATTGACTCAGTGGCAATGGGTTTGGCTGTTTTTGGGGGTTGATGAGGGAGATGTCTGTGCCCAGGGCCCCTTGTGGGTCCCCAGCACTAATGCATCACTCTGTCACAATGTGAGCACATTGCTCCTTGAGGACAGAGTCTCTCAGTGACCTTTCTATGTTCCTTGATGGGACGCTGTTATGACCAGCTGCTGTTGAGTTGACTCCAACTCATGGCACCCCCACATTTGTCAGAGTAGAGCTGTGCTCCATAGGGTTTTCAGTGGTTGATTTCTTTGCAATAGATCGCCAGGCCTTTCTTCTGAGGCATCTCTGAGTGGATTCAAACTGCTGTTAACCATTTGCACTACCCAGGAACTCCTATGCGTCCCCTGGTCATTCATATCCCACTCCTGCATACCCTCACATTCCGTTCTTCCACAAAGAAGCCAATCTTCTTCTTTCCCACCTACTGGGTATTGTGCCCATATGCGAAGGCATTTCACAGAGACCAGGAAAGAGACAATCCTTTCCTTCATGGGTAACTTGGACCATGCTGGCATGTGCTCTGCCTCCCAGGTTGCTGGATCACTCAACAAGCTAGAAGTAGGGTTCCAGAAGCTTTCTGGAGTGTTCCGGAGGCTTTTTACTGGCCTAGACCTCGTGTCAGGGCTTGAGGACACCAAGGGAAGATTAGCTCAGCCTATGAAACCAACCCAGTGATACCACTGACTGAGAGACCAGTGAGGAGGAGCTGGCTTTAAACATGCCTAAGGAAGCTTGGGATCTTGTGTACGCATATGTTTTCTTAAGCTAGACACTCGCTTTTTGGAAAACCCTTTCAGAAAGAAATACATCTAGGAATCGCTGTAGCACTTTAGCCAGGAATGTTTAAACCCTAACAGTAAAGCCAACCATCTGTTTGGTCTTTATGACGGCTTACCCAGCATTTTCCTGTCCTCCCACAACAACCCCGTGAAGTAGGCAGA
Source organism: Loxodonta africana (assembly GCF_030014295.1). Classification (NCBI taxonomy): domain Eukaryota; kingdom Metazoa; phylum Chordata; class Mammalia; order Proboscidea; family Elephantidae; genus Loxodonta; species Loxodonta africana. Next base: position 65,349,162 of record NC_087358.1, read on the forward strand.
GCAGGTTATGTTGAGGCTCATTTTAGAGGTGACTTCCGAGATCTGCACACCCATTTGACGTGGCTCTGAATCGTCTTAGGTTGGAGGTTCAAGTCCTCTCAGAGGCACCTTGGAAGAAAGGCCTGGTGATCTACTTCTGAAAATTCAGCCACCGAAAGCCCTATGGAGCACACCGTTCTACTCTGACACACATGGGGCACCATGAGTCAGAACTGACTCAGTGGCACCTGGCACAGGTATCCTCAGTGGATTACAAGTGCAAGACAATGAACTGGATAACTCGCATGCTGTGTGCAGGGAGGCAGTTTCTTTTCAAAGAGTAGACAGACGAAGCTGGGGTTTGTGGAATTCACAGGGGGAAAACCCCGCTGTTATAGATCATGCATCGCAGCTCTGCACTGTAACTACTATTTCAAAGCTTTAAACATGAATTTAATTTGGCATAGCTTTACCAAATATGTTAAATATATTAAGACAAATGAAATTGCCAGTTTTGTAGGCCCCAACTGGTAGGGTATTAACGGTTTCGTCTAGGTCAGCCTCACAGGTCCTTCTCACCTTGCAGTACATTTTGGTTGATTAATTCATTGGCAAGAACTCTTTAAACCTCCACTGTATATGAAGTGTGTTGTTCTAATTCCCAGGGCTAGGAATGCCAAATAAATAAAAGACAGGTCACTGTCCTGAGAGAACAGCAAAGTATTCGGGGGGGGGGAAGAGAGAACAGAACATAAGAGAGCCATTGATATGTAATGATATCAACATGCAAAATAAAATATCTGGGAGTTGTGAAGTGCTAGAATTCACAGTGAGTGTGGAGTCAGATATCCTGGTTTTAAACCGTGACTCTGTCTCATTGCTGGCTATGTGATCTTGGACAGAGCCATGCCTTTTTCATGCTAGCTCTTTTTGGTAAGAATTATATATGAATACGTAAAGCAATTAGTGCATCATCTGGCACATAGTAGTTGCTCAGTAAATGCTATTTCCTTTTTCTTGTTTTAAACTGTCTTCCTCTAAGGAAACGTTAAGCAATGTTTTCTGAATGCAGAGTAATAACTCTTGCATGTCTGTAGCTCTTTATAGATAAACAAAGTGAATGTCACATATTTTATTTTTGAACTTTACAACCCTCTGAAGTAAGTAGGACAGATGTTCACAAGACTGTTGTGTACGGTTGCACAGGTGGTGCACTGCAATAATAGTTGTGAATGGCACCCTCTAGTGGTGAGCAGCATACAACCTGCACAACCATATGGGGTGGCTCTTTGAATCATGTTAGCAACCACATTTTCCAGATATGGAAACTGAGGCATAGAAATTCAGTGCTTTGTGCAGGGCACACAATCACACATGCAGAGTCAGGACTCCCTTCAGGTTTTACGATGCCCAGTCCTGTTCTCTGCACCACACCTGCATTAATGCTTGTTGTACTTTGACCTGCCTCATTTGCAACAAGAAATAATAGATGCCATTCACTGATTTTTCAGATTGATGGGAAGTTCCATGAGGGCAGGGTCAGAGCCCGTGGGACACAGCAGATGCCAAATTAGTCAGTCAATTCACTGACATAAATGTGGAGTAAGAATCAGCGAAAGAACCTTCAGAGTGGGAGTACAACGAGGGTGAGGTGTTTTCAGAAGGCCAAAAAGTTCTTTCCTTTGAGGACCAGGTCCAGTTAAGCCTGATCAGAATCAGTGAAATGCCACAAGAAAGAATTTGTCTTGGTTCAACATTTGCCCAGAGTTCAATCATGATTCTTGCTCTATCTGAAAATGCCTGTACTACTTAATTTTTCTTTTAAATCTTCTCGCTTTCAAAAGTGGAAAAGGTGCCCTTATTTTAGTCACATCTGAAGAATATCTGCAGGATTATAAAACCAGTTGCCGCCAAGTTAACTCCGACCCATGGCAACTCCACGTGTGTCAGCGTAGAGCTGCGATCCACAGGTTTTCAATGTGTGATTTTTCAGAAGTAGATCAACAGGCCTGTCTTCTAAAGCACCTGTGGGTGGATTCGAACCCCCAGTCTTTCAGTTAACAGCTAAGCGCATTAACTGTTTGTATCGCCTAGGGTGCATAACCATATAGAATTATGTACCGTAGAATTATGGCTTCTATAAAATAGGCATATTTTTCTAATACCCATTAAAATATATACAAGACTATTAAAAATTATCTAATTGTCCTAAGAAACAAAGTAATGAGGCAATACCGAATTCGGCCATCATTTTGGTTCTGTTTGTGAATAAGAGGAAAGACAGCAGGGCTTAGTAATAAGACTATTTGGCTTCCTGGTTAAGGAAGTAAAGGGGACCTATTAGTCCATCAACAGTTCCTGGATTAGGTGCTATGGGCACAAAGCAGAGAAGGCACAGGGTCTGCTTGGGGCACACTGGCCATTTAAGAATAGGAACAAGATGTCAACTAGGTGGCAAAAGAAGGTGCTGGCTGCCAAGGCTAGGGCCTCGGCGGTGCTAATTCACAAACGTGACTCCATTGGATCAGAGCAAGTTAGAACAAGAGGGCACTTAGAGATAAAGCCTCCAACCTTCACGTTACAGAAGCAGAAACCGAGGCCAGAGTAAGAGGATGTGACCAAGGTCACCTTCATAAGGAGTACAAGGACAAGGGCTCAAATGCCCAGACTGTCCACAGTGAGGGATCAGCCTACGGGGTAGGGTTTTATTTTAGTGCATTTCTGTTGAGGGGCCTCTGCTCAGGATGTGGATACAGGATAAAGGTAGCTGAATGGGATGACTGAAAGGTCATTTCAGCATAAATTGTTAGTGATTCCTCTTTGAGCACTTGGTTGGATCAAAAACAAAAGCTCTCTGAATCAAAGTAATAGTGAAAACCTTATGAGACCACTGGGGAAATCTGAACACTGACTCAGTATTTGGCAAATCTTACAAGGGTGCTAACAGGCTAAGCACTTGGCTCCTAACCAAAAGGTCAGCAGTTCAAACTCACCCAGTGGCTCCGAGGAAAAAAAGACCTGGTAATCTGCTCCTGTAAAGATTACAGTTTGGAAAACTCTATGGGGCTGTTCTACTCCGTCATACAGGGTAGCTTTGAGTCAGAAGAGGAGTCCTGGTGGCACAGTGGTTAGGTGCTCAGTTGCTAACCCAAAGATCAGAGATTCGAACCCACAAGCTGCTCCTAGGGAGAAAGGTGTGGCAGTCTGTTCCCATAAAGATTCCAAACCGAAAACCAAACACGCTGCCGTCGAGTCAATTCCAACTCATAGCAACCCTATAGGACAGAGTAGAACTGCTCCATAGAGTTTCCAAGGAGCGACTGGTAGATTCAAACTGCTGACCTTTTGGTTAGCAGCTATAGCATTTAACCACCTCGCCAGCAAGGTTTCCTCTACAAAGATCACAGCCTTGGAAACCCTATGGGGCAGTTCTACTCTGTCCTGTAGTGTCACTGTGGGTCAGAATCAACTCGGTATACCTAACAACAACAGTGGTAGTGGCTGTGTAAAAAAGATACACACTATTTATGGAGAAAATGACACCATGTCTGTGATTTGCTTTAAATATAATCCAGTGATGGGGGTGCAGTTGTGGGCTTGGGTGGTGGGTGAATGAAACAAGTTTGGCCTTGACTTGCTAATTGCTGAAGCTGGGTGATGGGTACATGGAATTTATCAGACTATTTGTTCTCCTTTTGTATGTTTAAAAAAATGTTTGGAATTTTCTATAATAAAAAGTTAAGAAAAAATATCTTGATCTCCAAGGTGCATTCAGTCCTTTGATAGTGCCGTGGTGATTTCCCCATGTGACAAGTTCAGGGAACCAGGCCAGGGCTTGTGTCTTAGTGAGTGACCTAGTGCTGGTTATTCAACTTGTCTGAGTTTCCGTTTCTCCATCTATAAAATGAGAATAATAACACATTTGAAGTCAGAGCTGTGAGGATGAAATGAACTGAGTAGGTGAAACGCTCAGCACAGCACCAGGGCTCGCTATTTTTTCCTCCCTTGCCTTTTCTGGGTTCGGGGCACTCTGTTGATTAAAACCACATTTTCCCACGATAATACTTTCTGGGGGGACAGTGGTTGTTTGGTGGTAGAATTCTCGTCTTCCATGCAGGAGACCCGGGTTCGATTCCCAGCCAATGTACCTCATGCACAGTCACTACCCATCTGTCAGTGGGGGCTTCCGTGTTGCTATGATGTTGAACAAGTTTCAGTGGAGCTTCCAGACTAAGACAGACTAGGAAGAAAGGCTTGATGATCTACTTCTGACAAACAGCCAATAAAAACTCCATGGGTCACAAAAGTCTGATCCTAAACCAGTCAAGGTGCTGGCGTGGGACTGGGGCAGCATTTCATTCCATTGTGCATGGGATCATCACCAGCCAGGGCTGACTAGATGACAGCTAATAATGACATTTTCTAGGGCCAGATCCTGCTGAGACAGAGCCCTGCACAGGTACCAGGGCAAACATGGACCTCTAAAGATTCACTCTTTATTCACTGGGCTAATCCTTCCCAGAAACTAGCATGAAGGGGCCTGAAACTTACAAGGAAAATGCTTGTCTGGACTATCAACTCTGATATGTGTTCATTCTGATCACAGACTCAGCCACAAGAGTCCATGTGCTTCCCCAATTCAGAAATGGAAAAACCAGGGAGGCTGAATTTATTTAAAGTAAATAAGGAGCTGATTGCAGAATGCCCTCCCGCCTTTGCTATCTGGAACGTTAAGCATATCCTTACAAAGCTAACGACACGCGCTTATTGCGAAGTTAATGGCTTATAACTGTGCCTTCTATTTATCTAACTCTTTTTTGGGCCTTAAAGAATCCTAACCAACTTTATACACCGTGTAATTCACGTATCTGTATACACACACACACATATATATAGATAATGCAGATAACTAACTTATTTCCCATCCTCTCTATCTGCAAAATTGGGAAATAACCTGAGAAATGAAGAATTGATATTTGGGGAGTATTTCAAATGTACTTGGATGGAATGCATTCGGTGTATTTAGAAGTAGCTATCATGATTAAAAAAAAATTTTTTTTATCATGATCTTATTTTTATTTAAATTCATTGCTCCAATTACCCCTCTTCTCCAGCGTACTTCCCACCTGTTTGCCACTTTTTGAATACATCTCAAAATTCTTCCATTAGTGAAATCTACTTTTCTTGATAACAGTATCTTACACTTCTACACCACTTGGCAGTTTTAAAAACACTTTTGCATTCCTTATCTCATTCAATCCTCACAACTGTGTTGTGAACTAAGCAGGGCATGTATATTATTACTTCCATTCTGCAGGCACATTTCACTGATTTTTAATGTTGGAGGGTGCCTTTGAGATCATGGTGTCTAACTTCCTCTCTTTTGCCGTTGTTAGTTGCAGTTGAGTTTTGACTCATAGTGACCCTCTGTGTGCTGAGCAAAACAGCTCCATAGGGTTTTCTAGGCTGTGACCTTTCTGAAGCAGATCGCCAGTCCTTTCTTCCGAGGTACCTCTGCATGGGGCAAGGAAGAATGGGGCAAAGGAGAAGGCTGCGCTGCCCAAAAGCACCGCCGTTTAGGACACAGCAATTAGGGTGCCATATGTGTGATTACACTACCCCTCAATTCATGTTGGGTTAGGATGCACACCAGGGGCTGGGGCAGCTTGAGGGCCAGTTTGTTCTTCTTTTGGATGACAGAAGTGTGCCAGAGCCGTGCTTAGTGCTTTCATGCACTGCCTCTTCTAATGCTAAAACTGTCTCTGTGAGCCAGGAGAGGAAGGTACAATTATCCCATTTTGCAAATGTGGACCCTGAAGCCCAGTGAGATCAAATATAACTTGTCTAAGTTCTGATCGGAGCCCCTGGGTGGTGAAAACAGCACAGCTGACTCCTAATCAAAAGGTTGGAGGTTTGAGTCCACTCGTGGTACCTTGGAAGAAGAGTCTGGTGACCTACTTCCAAAAAATCAGCCTTTGAAAACGTATGGAGAACAGTTCTACTCTGACACACAGGGGGTCACCATGAGTCTGTATCAACTCAACTGCAACTAGTTTGGTTAAGTTCTTCTAACTGGTAAGTGATGAGGCTCGGCCTCAAAATATTTGATTGGCTTTAAAGTCAGTGCCTTTGGGGTGCATCTCACTGTGATATACTTGTGTGTGAGGACCCCAGGAGGCCAAGTACAAGAGTGCCCACAGAGGCCAGGCCAAAACCAAATCAGTTGCCATCTAGTTGACTCCAAATCATGGCGACCCCATGTGTGTCAGAGTAGAACTGTGCTCCACAGGGTTTTCAATGGCTGTGATCTTCCAGAAGTATATCACGAGGCCTTTCTTCCAAGGCACCTTTGGGTGTATCCCAACCTCCAATCTTTCAGTTAGCAACTGAGTGCTTTGTTGAGCCACCCAGGCACTGCTGCCATTGTCACCTCTAGGAAGCATTCCACCTGCTCCCACTTTCTGGAAGCATCCCAGACTGGGCTACTTTGGTGTGTCAGCCAGCACTGGGCCTGTCAGTTCCTTCTTTAACGCTGGGCTTGTTCTCTCCCACAGAGGGGCACAGCCGAGCCGTTCCTGAGGCTCCACAACTTGTACACCACCCCGAGGTGCGCGCGACAGGCCGCCCTGCCCAGGGTGAGCCGCAGGGTCGTCAGCCAGCACTCGTACCCGCTGAACCGCTTCTCCTCCGTGCCCTTGGACGCCATGGAGCGCCCCACCTCCCAAGCCGACCTCGAGCTGGATTACAACCCTCCCCGCGTTCAGCTCAGCGACGAGATGTTCGTCTTTCAGGACGGCCGGTGGGTGAACGAGAACTGCCGCCTGCAGTCTCCTTACTTCTCGCCCTCCTCCTCCTTCCACCACAAGCTGCACCACAAGCGGCTGGCCAAGGAGTACCTGCTGCTGGAGGAGAACAAGTCCCTGCGCGAGGAGAACAAGGCGCTGAGGGAAGAGAACAAGACCATCCGCAAGGAGAACAAGATCCTGCAGGCCTTCTGGGAGGAGCACAAGGCCTCGCTGGGCCGCCAGGACAGCAGGACCTCCCCGCCGCCGCTGCACAAGGACAGCGCGGCCCCCGAGCCGGCGAAGAAGGACAACACGGCCCTGCAGGCGCTCCGCAGCCAGGAGAGCAGCACCCTGCAGCTCCTCCGCGAGGAGAACCGGGCCCTGCAGCAGCTGCTGGAGCAGAGAAAGGCCTACTGGGCCCAGACGGAGGACAAGGCAGTCCCTGCGGAGGACAGCAAGCCGGTGGCCTCGCCCCACGAGGAGCCCCACAGTGCCGGCCTGCTGCCCGACCAGGCCACGGGCCTCTCCTCCCCCTTCGAGGAGCCCAAAGGGCCCCCGAGTACGCAGGACGACTCCAAGACCCTCCGCGCCCTGCGCGAAATGGTCAACAAGCTGGTGAGCGCTTCCAGGGAGGAGGAGGCGAGCAAGGGCGGCGTGGGTCTGCAGGAGGCCGGCCAGTCCCTGCAGCTGCTGCGGGAGATGAACCAGGCGCTGCAGGCCCTGCGCGAGGAGAACCAGGCGCTGCAGGTCCTCCGCGAGGAGAACCGGCTGCTGCAGGAGGAGAACCGGGCGCTGCACGCGCTGCGCGAGGAGCACAGGCTCTGCCAGGAGGAGAACAAGGCCCTGTGGGAGAACAACAAGCTGAAGCTGCAGCAGAAGCTGGTCATCGACACGGTGACCGAGGTCACCGCGCGGATGGAGATGCTTATCGAGGAGCTGTACGCCTTCATGCCGGCCAAGAACAAGGACCTTAAGAAGCCCAGCCGCGTCTGAAGCCGCCAAGGCGCGCTGAGGCACCCAGCTTGGGGCAGGGAACGCTCCCAGAAAGACAATCTCCCGCCTTCCTTTCTTCTCCTCGCCCTTTCCCGCGAGTTCGCGCCTGTTGAAGAGCAGAATTAGTGGCTTCCCTAATCTCAGAGAAGTAATAAAGGCGTGAGGAGGCTGGGGCCAGCCAATGTCCCTGTACTTTGCATTTTTCCCCTCCCTCTTTTTTTTTTTTTTTTTTTATCTCCCTCATCTCTTCTTCCTCCTGCCTGCATTATTGTCTGTTTTCTCTTCCCCTTTCTCTGTCCTTTATCTTTTCCTCCTTCCCTCTTTCTCCTCCTAGCTTCCTTCCCTCTCATCATTTTCAGTTTCTGAGGCTGTGGGGTAGGAGTGGGCCTTTGCGAGAAGTCACTCCAGTCTCTCCAGGGTTTTTTAACTGTCGCTATTAACATTTTTTTATTACCATTTTAGGAGCCGCGGTGGCGAAGTGGTTAAGAGCTCAGCCGCTGCCTGGAAACCCTATGGGGCAGTTCTACTCTGTCCTGTAGGGTCACTATGGGTCGCAATCAACTCAGAGCATCTTTTTTTTTTTTTCTTCCTTATATTGACATTTTGGGCTGGGTAATTCTTTGTTGTGGGGGGGGGGCTGTCTTGTGCATTGTAGGCTAGTCAGCAGCATCCTTGGCCTCTACCCACTAGATAACATTAACAGCCACCCCAGTGCCAGCTGTGACACTCAAAATGTCTCCAGACATTGTCAAATGAGCCCCCTCCCCCGGGGGGTGCCAAATATCCTCCATCCCCATTGAGAAGCACTGTTCGAGGTTTCTCCTAGCATATTCCGTGAACTAGTCCTTGAAATGCTTTGAGAAAAACAAAGGCTTCCGTGGTTAAATAAACTGGAAAAATGCTGCCACAACCCCCTCTGCAGATTCACAGTCATTCCAACTTAAAAGGACTGAGAAACCTACAGTGAAGAAACCTGCTGATCTTTGATTACCCCATAATTGCCCAAATTTATTTGCTCTTGAAATCCCTTTTTATTTCACCCTTATGGAGTCCCTAGAAGTCCCTGGGTGGGGCAAGTGATTAAGCACTTCGCTGCTAACTGGAGGTTTCAATCCACCCAGAGGCACCTCAGAAGAAAGGCCTGGCCATCTACTTTCAAAAAATCAGCCATTGAAAACCTTATGGAGCAGAGTTCTACTCTGACACACGTGGTGGTACCATGAGTTGGAACTGATTCTACAGCAGCTGGTATTGACCATCCAGTTTGGGAAGGGCCGTTCTGCACTCTCCTGGACCCCAGGCTCACCTACCTACCCCAGGGTTCCCTCTGCCTCCTCTTGGTTTACACTTCCCAGTTGTATGCAGGGATTGGGAGTGGGGACTGCCAGGCTGAAAAACTGGAGGAAGATGGAGAAGCTCATGCTTTTGCGTCCTCAGCTTCAGTTCCGTTTTAAAGTTGGATATACTTTAGACTAAGAAGTTGAAAGGTGGCCTCAAGTGACTGTAGAGTTGGGTAGTGGTTCCCAAGCTTTGCTGCACAGTGGAACATTCGAGGGTCTTTGAAAGACAATGGAGCCTGGACCTCACCCCAGATGCCTGCATTCTGATTCAATTGGTATTGGGTGCAATTTGGGCACTGGAATGTTTCAAAACTCCCCAGGTCATTCTATTATGCAGCAAAGTGAGGGAAGCCTACTGATTGTCAGTAAAATGTTCCATCCCCTAGTAATGGGTAGCAGTGGATAGGCAGATGTGAGGGGAAGCAGTGTCTTCATCTTGCTGATGGGCGAACTGTTGTGTTGTGACAGATGTGAGTTTGAGACTGGGATATCCTCGCTTCTAATCTATTGTTTGGAAACCCTGGTGGCGTAGTGGGTAAGTGCTATGACTGCTAACCAAAAGGTCAGCAGTTTGAATCCATCAGGCACTCCTTGGAAACTCTATGGGGCAACAGGTTTAGTTTTTAGTTTTATTGTTGAAGGAGCCCTGATGGTGCAATGGTTAAGTGCTCGACTGCTAACCAAAAGGTTGGTGGTTCAAACCTACCAACCACTCCAAGGGAGAAAGATGTGGCAGTCTGCTCCCATAAAGATTACAGCCTTGGAAACCCTATGGGGCAGCTCTACTCTGTCCTGTAGGGTTGCCGTAGTTGGAATCAGTTGACAGCAGTGGGAATCTATTGTTCATGCTGGCTAAATTCTTGAGACTTGAGCAAGTTCTGGAAGGCGAGCCAACAGGCAGTAACCCACGCCCCCGAGCTCTTTGCCCATCTCTTTTACTTGACATGACCCCTTTTGATCCTCATAACCTGTGAGGCGGGTGTTATTATTTCTTCTACAGCTGCGGAAACTGGAACTCCCAGTGAGCTTGCCAGAGGTTAGCCAGCTAGTAAGAGCCCGAGTGGGACTTCAGCGCAGACCAAATGACCCCAGATCTCAAACTCTATTAGATCACATTGCCAAGTAAACTTGGCCTTCAAAAACTGCATTAAAAAGAAAAAAAGTTCTGGTGACTGATTTCCAGATTTAGGGACTTGGCAAGTTTTATCCAAAATAGCACCAGATATTCCAAATGAGGGAGAATACAATGATAAGAGTGTTTTCCCTCCCCAGTAGGTGGCTCATGAAGAAAAAGCTCCCCACACATCTGATCTGCACACCAGAGTGGGAGGGGACGGATGTGAACGCAGACACTGAGCAATTCTTTCCCCCGTTGCCACCAAAATCTGAAAAATGGGAAGTTGTCGCTAATGGGTCTCTGGCCCCTGGCAGCCTTCTCCTTCTGAATTTGGTCAATATATCATTCAGGGCATCATGAAATACCACACTCTCGTTTAAGTCAATTAAAAACCTCGGGAGGTAGATTTTTGGTTGTTGTTTCCTTTTTTTTTTTTTCTCCAAGTAGGTCCTTTTTTTTAAAATTGTGCTTTAGGTGAAAGTTCACATAATAAGTTAAATTTCCATTTAACAATTTTCATACAACTTGGTCCATAACATTGGTTACATTTTTCATAATGCATCAACATTCTCATTATTTCTGTTCCTTTTGTTTCCATTAGCTTAGCTTCCTTGCCTCTCCTTAGCTTCTCATTTTTGTTTTGTTTTGGCCTCATGTGGTTGGTTAATTTATGAGAGTACAGTATTCACGGATGATATTGTTTATTTTATAAGCCAATCTCTTTGATTAAAGGTGGCCGCTGGGAGTGGCTTCAGTTCCAAGTTCCAAGGGTATCTTAGGGCAATAGCCTCAGGTGTTCCTCAAGTCTCTTATCTGTACAGTAAGCCTGGCTTAAAAAAAAATTTTTTTTATTTTAGGAATTTGAGTTTTGTTTTACATTTTTCTCCCATTCTAACGGAGACCTATTGTGTCCTTGGTCAGAACCATTGGTAGTGGTAGCTGGGCACCATGTAATTCTTCTGTTCTCAAGCCAGAAGAAGCTGTGCTTCTCATGGGCCGTTAGTCCTGTGGACTTATTTTTTCCTTGAGTCTTTGGTTTCCTCTATTATCCTTTGCTCCAAATGGGAAAAGATCCATACTTATATCTTGGATGGCCGCTTGTAAGCTTTTAAGTCCTCAGATGCTACTCACCAACCTAGGATGTAGAACATTGTCTTCATAAGCTATATTATGCCAATTGACCTAGATGTCCCCTGATACTATGGTCCTGAGCCATCAACCTGGTAACTCAGTCTCATGAGGTGTTTGGATATGTCTAAGAAGTTTCCTTAACTGTGGCCCCTATGTGCTCTATTATATATATGAATAATATTTGCAGTGCATGTAAACTTGTACATACATGTGCCTGCAGATACGCCTGTATAGGTATGCTTATGTGCTCACATGTGTGTTCTTATACCTGTATATGCATACATGTCTGCCTGTGTAACCACTTATATATTTTATTGGTTGTTGCAAAATTGTCTGCTGTAATTTTTACTGAATTTGTCCCTTGTTCTTACATACTTCTTAGTGTTTTCATTTACCTTGGACAAATTGTGCAGACTTCACCGATACTGGGTATTGCCTTTCCCATCACCAAAAATAACGTGTGTGCAAATAAACCAAAAAAAATCCCAAACCTGTTGCCTTCAAGTTGATTCCGACTCATAGCGACCCCATAGGACAGAGTAGAAACCCCACAGGATTTCCAAGGAGCACCTGGTGATTTGAGCTGCTGACCTTTTGGTTAGCAGCTATAGCTCTTAAGCACTATGCCACCAGGGTTCCCACCCTATTATAGTGGGTTCCAAACTTTGCTGCATATTAGAATGACCTGGGGAGATTTGAAACATCCCAGCGCCCAGGTAAGCACCCAATACCAACTGAATCAGGATTCGGGCATCTGGAGGGAGGTCCAGGCATCCGTGTGTTGCAAAGACCCTAGAATGTTCTACTATGCAACACAGTTTGGGAACCACTACCCAACTCTGTAGTCACCCGAGGCCACATTTCAACTTCTCGGGCTAAAGTATATCCAGCGAGGTAAAGTCTTTTGATGAGCACAGACATTTAATTTTTAAGAGGGCCCAGTTATCTGTCTTTTTTCATTCGTGCGTTTTTTCTTTTGTTTGCTACTCTGTTTTCTATTTATGCTGAAGATTAGGTCCCCTAGTTTTGACCCTGTGATTTCTTCTGGGAACTTGATAGTTCTAGCTTTAACGTTTAGGTCTTTGAACCATTTTGAGTTAGTTTTTGTGCAGATCCTGATTCCTTTTTCTCCATATGGCTATCCTGTTTTGTCAGCACCATTTGTTGAAGAGACTGCTTCTTCCCCATTAAATGAATTTTGACCCTTCGTTAAAGACCAGCCGCCCATAGATGGATGGATTTACTTCTGGGTTCTCAATTCCGTTCCATTGGTCTATATGTCTGTCGTTGCACCCGTACCAGGCTGTTTTGATTACCATGGCTGTATTGTAAATTTCGAGATTAGGAATTGAGAGGCCTCCTACTTTGTTCTTTTTCAATTGCTTTAGCTATTCGGGGCCTCCTTTCTTTCCACATAAAATCAGAAATTATTTTTTCCATATCATTAAAGAATGTTGTTGGAATCTGGGTTGAAATTGTATTATATCTATAGATTGCTTCTGGTATTATTGACATTTTCTCAATGTTAAGCCTTCCAATCCATGAACATGGAATATTTTTCCATTTATGTAGATCTCTTAGTCTCTTGCTGTAGTGTTTTATAGTTTTCCTTGTATAAATCTTTTATGTCCCTGGTAAGGTTTATTCCTAGATACTTTATCCTTTTGGGGGCTATTGTAAATGGCAGTGATTTCTTGATTTCCTTTTCAGTCTTCTTTGCTAATGTAGTGAAACCCAGCTTATTTTTGTGTGTTCACCTTGTATCCTCCCACTTTGCTGAATCCTTCCACTCGTTCCAGCAGTTATCTTATGGAGTCTCTGGGATTTTGTATGTATAGAATCATGTCATCTGCAAATAAGGATAGGTTTACTTCTTCCTTTCCGATTTGGAAACTGTTTATATTCCTTTCTTGCCTTATTGCTGTAGCTAGAACTTCCAGTACAATATTGAATAGGAGTGGTGATAAAGGGCATTTTTGTCTCATTCCCATTCTCAAGGGGAATGCTCTCAATCATTCTCTGTGGAGAGTAGCACTGGCTGTTAATTTGGCATGTATGCACTTAATTATGTTGAGAATTTTCCCTCCTATTCCTATTTTGCTGAGAGTTTTTGTCAGGAAAGAGTGTTAGAGTTTATCAAATGCCTTTTCTGCATTGATTGAAATGATCATGTGATTCTTATGTTTGTTTTATTTATGTAGTGAATTATATTGATTGATTTTTCTAAGTTTGAACTATTCTTGCATCCCTGGTATGAATTCCACTTGATTATTACGTATTATTTTCTTTCATATGCTGCTGGATTCTGTTGGCTAGAATTGTGTTGAGAATTTTTTGCATTTGTGAGAGATATTGATCTGTAATTTTCATTTTTTAGTGGTATCTTTGCCTGGCTTTGGTAGCAGGGTCATGCTGGTTTTATAGAATAAATTAGGGAATATTCCTTCCTTTTCTATGTTCTGGAATAGCTTGAGTATAATTGGTGTCAGCTCTTCTCTGAATTTTGGTAGAATTCTCCAGTGAATCTGCCTGGACGGGGGCTTTTTATGGTTGGAAGTTTTTTTAATGACATCTTCAATTTCTTCTTTTGTTATGGGTCTGTTCAAATTTTCTACCTCTATTTGTGTTAGTTTAGGTAGGTAGTGTGTTTCTAGAAATTTGTCCATTTTGTAGGTTTTCAAATTTGTTGGAGTATAATTTTTCATAGTATTCTCTTATCCTTTTATCTCGGTTGGTTCTGTTGTAATGTCACCCATCTCATTTCTTATTTTGGTTGTTTGTATCATCTCATTTTTTCCTTTGTCAGTTTGGCCAGTGGTTTGTTAATTTTATCGATCCTTTCAAAGAACCAACTTTTAGTCTTGTTAAAACTGTCCATTGTTTTTTTCTGTTTTCTATTTCATTTATCTCTGCTCTGGTTGTTATTATTTCCTTTCTTCTGGTGACTGTGGACTTTGCTGCTCCTTTTCTATTTGTTCAAATTGTAGGGATAAGCTATTGATTTTGGCCATTTCTTCTTTTTTGATGTGTGCGTTTATTGCTGTAAATTCCCTGAGCACTGCTTTTGCTGTGTCCCAAAGGTTTTGGTAGGTTGTGTTTTCATTCTCATTTGATTCTAAGAATATTTTATTTCATTTTTAATTTCTTCTGTTACCCAGTAGTTTTTAAGTAAGGCGTTACTTAGTTTCCACATATTTAATTTTTTTCCCTGATTCTTTCTTTTATTAATTTCTAGTTTTATAGTGTTATGATCAGAGATAATGCTTTGTAGTATTTCACTGCTTTTGAATCTATTGAGGCTTGCTTTGTGGCCTAATACGTGGTCTATTCTGGAGAATGATCCATGTACATTGGAGAAGAATGTGTACTGTGCAGCTCTTGGGTGGTGTGTTCTGTGTATGTCTATGAGGTCGAGTTGGTTGATTATGTTATTTAGACATCTGTATCTTTGCTGAGTTTCTTTCTAGTTATTTTGTCCATTGTCAAAAGTGATGTGTTAAAGTCTCCTACTGTTATTGTAGAATTGTCTATTTCTCTTTTCGATTCTGTTAGAGTTTGTTTTATGTATGTTGTAGCTCTGTAATTGGGTGCATAAATATTTACCATGGTTATGTCCTCTTGGTGGATAGATCCTTTAATCATTATATATTGCCCTTCCTTGTCTTTAATAATGGATTTTGACTTCAAGTCTATCAGAGATTATTATTGCTGCTCCTGCTCCCTTTTGGTTGCTGTTGGCATTATGTATTTTTTCTATCCTTTGATCTTTAACCTTTTTATGTCTTTGTGTCTGAGGTGTGCCTCTCATAGGCAACTGTTTTAGTCATCTAGTGCTGCTATAACAGAAATACCACAAGTGGATAGCTTTAACAAAGATAAATTTATTCTCTCACAGTTTAGGAGGCTAAAAGTCTGAATTCAGGGTACTAGCTCTAGGGGAAGGCTTTCTCTCTCTGTCAGCTCTGGGGGAAGGTCCTTGTCATCAGTATTCCCCTGGTCTAGGAGCTTTTCAGCGCAGGGGCCCTGGGTCCAAAAGATGCTCCTGGCTTTTCCTGCTTGGTGGTAATGAGGTCCCCCTGTCTCTCTGCTTGCTTCTCTCTTTTCTATCTCAAAAAAGATTGACTTAAGACACAACCTAATCTTGTAGATTGAGTTCTGCTTCATTAATATAACTGCCTCTAATCTTTCCTTATTAACATCATAGAGGTAGGATGTACAACATGTAGGAAAATCACATCAGATGACAAAATAGTAGACTATCACACAATACTGGGAACCATGGCTTGGCCAAGTTGACAGATATTTTGGGGGGACACAGTTCAATCCATGACAGCAACATATTGGTGGGTCATGGTTTTTTTTATCCTTTCTGCCACTCTCTGTCTCTTGACTGGTGCATTTAAAACATTTATATTTGGTGTGATTATCACTAGGTATGAATTTACTGCTGCCATTTTGTGTGCTTTTTATTATGATCTTAATGGTTTCTTTGTTCTTAATTTTCTGTGCTGAAAGTTCTTTTTGTGTATGGCTTTTCTTTTCATTTCCTTCATTGTTGTTGAGTTTATATTTGGTGAGACTTTTTGATTTTCTTCTCTTTTTTGGTGAGTAAGTTTATTTATTTTCCTTGTGGTTACACTAGAATTTACTTTTGTCTTCCTAAGTTTAAAACAGTCTTTTATATCTTGATATTGCCTTTACTTCCTCTCCATATGGAAATTCTACAATTACACCATTTATTCCCTCTTTTTATTTTGAAGTTGTCATTTCCAGATTGGTAACTCTGTTTTTCGTTTTTGAGTTTTATTTCACATTTGAGAAATGGCCGTGTTGGTATCTGGGTGATGCTGTTATGTCTTAATCTCAGGTTGTTGTCTGATATCATTAGTTCTCTGTCCAAAGGACTCCCTTTAATACTTCTTGTAAGGTTGGCCTTAATTTTTGTTTATCTAGAGATGTCCTAGGTTTGCCATCATATTTGAAAGACAGTTTTGCTGGCTATATGATTCTTGGTTGGCAATTCTTTTATTTCGGGGTTTTATGTATATCATTCCACTGCTTTCTTGCCTACGTGATTTCTGCTGAGAAATCAGCATTTAGTCTTATTGGTGCCTCTTTTTAGGTAATATTACGTTTTTCACGAGCTGCTTTCAAATTTCTTGCTTTGTCTTTAGTTTTGGATAGTTGATTATGATAGTCTTGGTGACTTTCTTTTGGAATCCGTCCTGTAGGGGATTCGTTGAGCTTTTTGGATGGAAACCTTCTTGTCTTTCACAATATTAGGGAAGTTTTCTGTCAGGAAATCTTCAGAAGTTCTCTCTGTGCTTTTTTTCTCCTCCTCTTGTGGAATTCCAATTACATGTCAATTCTTCCTCTTGATAGTATCCCACATAACTCTTAGGCTTTTTTCATTTTTCTTCATTCTTTTTTTCTGATTGTTCATCAAGGGATTTG
Source organism: Loxodonta africana (assembly GCF_030014295.1). Taxonomy (NCBI): domain Eukaryota; kingdom Metazoa; phylum Chordata; class Mammalia; order Proboscidea; family Elephantidae; genus Loxodonta; species Loxodonta africana. Next base: position 65,365,961 of record NC_087358.1, read on the forward strand.
TTCTCTATTTTGCTGATTCTTCTATTGCTTCAATTCTACTTCTATGTCCTATTGAGTTATCCATTTTTGGTATTTTATTGTTAATCTGCTGAATTTCTAATTGTTGTTTTGTGTGGTTTCTAATTTCTTATTCATTTTGTCAATTTGTTCTTGTATTGTTTTCCTGGATTATTCTAGGGTTTTGTCTGTGTTTTCCTTGATCTTTTTGAGGATCCTGTATATAAGCCTTTTGAATTCCTTACCATTTCTTCTTCAGGAAGGTTTTCTGCCCCTTTATTTTGGTTATTTATTCGAGCCAACTTGTCCTGTTTCTTCATATGATTTGTTATTGTTTGTTGTCTCTGAGGCATTAAGGTGTTAATTTTATTTATTGCTTGATTGTATATTTGTTTCACTCTGATTTTTTGTTCTGTTTGTTTTGATGTATCAGGGCAGGTGGGTAAGGTGTGCTTTGCTGATCACTTGTCTGGCACCACAGCCGCACTCACCACCTGTCTCCAGGTGGGTGGGGCAGTGGCAGGCAGGCGGGCCCACATTGCTTTTCAGTGAGTGTGTGAGATGGCTGAAGGTGAGCTGGATGAGCACTGGTGGCTGCCTGTTGTTGGTTCAGCAGTGTGGGGGTGCTCAGTCACTTGCCTGGTGTGCAGGGTGGCAGCCAGGGGGTGTGGCAGACTGCCAGGAGTGCTGGAGTGCTCTCCCACTTATCAACAGATTGGTGGTGGTGGGGGTGGCAGCTGGGTGACTGGGTCTACTGGAGTACTCTCACACTGCTTGGTTGGTTGGTGGGTCAGTGGGGGAGGTGGTGGATGGGAGGCCAGGCTTACGGAAGTGCTCTCATGCCATGTCAGGGTGTCAGCGGGGGGGAGGTGGTGGCTGGGTGAGTGGGTGCAACAGAGTGCTCTTGCCCTGCTTGGTGGGTCAGCTGGGTGGGGGGGAGGTTAATGGACTGGCAGCCGGGTGTGTCCAAGTGCTCTCATGCCACTTGGTGGGTTGGGCCGTGGTGGCTGGGCATGCTGGAGCACTATAGTGCCACTTGGCAGTTTGGCAGGGGGCAGTGGGTGGGGCTGTGTAGAGGGAAAATGAGGGGATTCATACTGTGGTCCTGGTGATCGGGGGTTGAGGGATGGGGGGATTCATGCTGCTAATCACCAGGAGGGTGGGGGATGGGGAGCATGCACCTCTGGTTACCAGGCAAGGGTGCCTGGGCACTTTTGTTTGGTGCAGCCAGCAACTAGGACCTGGCCCTGGCCAAGTGGGGCAAGGGGGGCTTCCCACAGTCTGGTTGGGTGAGGGGTCTCCTACTGACACTTTACAGATCTTTTACTCTGTGTGCACTGCCCACCCCAATTGACGAGGACCACTGCTGGTGAGCAGCCCTGTCTCTGGGCCCTAACTCCATCCCTGCTCTCTGGGCGTCGGGATCCTTGGGCTTCTCACCCTCCTTCCTGTGCTTTCTCTCCCTTCCTCTGGTTCATGTCCTGCTCACCTTGTTTCACTCCAGGTATGTTGGGAATTCCATGAAGTTGCTTTCCAGTACTCCTTACCTGGGATTGCCACTGGCTTTATCTCAAGATGGCCATGCTGTGTTGAGCTGGCTGGCAGGCACCTCCACTCTGTGTCTCTCCTTGTTTGCTCTTTTCAATCAGTTTCTTCTTCTTCCAATTAGTGTTTGGTCTAATTCCTTATCCTTTCATTTGGTGCTCAGGGTTCCAAAGACTGTCATCTGTATCTGTTTTACTTGATTTGTCAGGATGGCGTGGTATGTCTGACTAAGCTGCCATCTTGGGTCCTCCTGTTGTTGTTTCTTGATGAAACCAAGTTGATTTCTGTGACTCTAGACAACTGGGCTGACAGAAAGCCCACTCTCTTCACGTTTGTGCTATAATACTTAACTTGGATTAATCTACATTAGAGCTGTAAAATGCTTTCTTAGCAAACAGGAGCAACTCAGAGGACTTAATACTATTTAACAATGTCAACTTTCTCTGTCAGGCAGAATATAAATGAGTGAAAGATTAGCAAGATGAAACATAAAATGTCGTTTTTATGGAGTGGGTAGATTTACATCAAAACAATGTTTCATTGTACAGTGCAATCTGTCATAGATTAGCTACCATTTGAGTGAGCTCTTACCTCCTTGGAACAATGAGCTTTCATTCTTCACAGAGAGGCTCCTTTAAGCGCTGCTGCTCCTTTTTGAGCTTTTTCTGTGTCTTGCCTTGTTGTTCAACCTTATGTGTCTCTCTAACAGCCAACACTATTTTCTCTGTGCAGGGCAGGTCTTGGTCGGTGTAAAATTTTACCTGAACCTGTGATCTTGGAAAACATACATGGTTAAAGAACCTCCCCACCTTGTGTTCAGGAAAACAGTTTACCGCAAAGAGCCCCCCTTCTCCATATGACTTAGATAAGACTCACGGATGCCCCCTTGCTTACTTGTGATGAAGCCAGACACAGACCCCCCCAAATTCCCATTCCTTGCCTCAGAAATGAGTAACTAAACAGCTGTCTCTGCTTATCAATCAGAAACAAAGTGGTTGTTAATCCAACTGTGGTTGAGCTTATCTCCTTCCTCCAGGTCCCTGAACGCTGGCCCTTCCTCAGCCTGAGCCAATCCCTCAAGGGCTTGTCTTGGAGAATAGGCTGGCATCCGTGTAAAACATTCAATGATTTGAGAGGCTTGCTGATCTTACAGTTGGAGTGTTCTCCCTATTGTAATAGTCTCCCTCCTCCACTACTGTCTTTTTCTCTTTCCTCCTGTCATGCATTGAATTGTGTCCCCTCAAAATATCTGTCAGATTGGCTAGGCCATGGTTCCCATGATTCCCATGTGTGATTGTCCACCATTTTGTCATCTGATATGATTTTCCTACGTGTTGTAAATTCTGTCTCTATGATGTTGATGAGATGGGATTAGCAAAAGTTATGTTAATGAGGCAGGACTCAATTTACAAGATTGGATTGTGTCTTTTTATTTATTTATTTTATTGTGCTTTAAGTGAAAGTTTACAGATCAAGTTAATTTGTCATATAAAAATTTATACACATATTGTTACGTGACCCTAGTTGCTCTCCCTATAATGTGACAGCACACTCCTCCTTTCCACCCTGTATTTCCTGTGTGCATTCAACCAGCTCCTATCCCTTTCTGTCTTCTCATCTCACCTCTGGGCAGGAGCTGCTCATTTAGTCTCATGTATCTATTTGAGCTAAGAAGCACACTCTTCACAAGTATCATTTAATGTTTTATAGTCCAATCTAATCTTTGTCTGAAGAGTTGGCTTTGGGAATGGTTTTAGTTTTGGGCTAACACAGAATCTGGAGGTCATGCCTTTTGGGGTCCCTCCAGTTTCAGTCAGACCATTAAGTCTGGCCTTTTTACTAGAATTTGAGTTCTGCATTCCACTTTTCTCCTGCTCCATCAGGGACTCTCTGTTGTGTTCCCTGTCAGGGCAGTCGTTGGTGGTAGCCAGGCACCATCTAGTTCTTCTGGTATCAGGCTGATGAAGCCTCTGGTTTATGTGGCCCTTTCTGTCTCTTGGGCTTGTATTTTCCTTGTGTCTTTGGTGTTCTTCATTGTCCTTTGCTCCAGGTAAGTTGGGACCAATTGATGCATCTTAGATGGCTGCTTGCCAGATTTTAAGACCCCAGACGCCATTCACCAAAGTGAGATGCAGAACATTTTCTTAATGGATTGTGTCTTGAGCCAATCTTTTTTGAGATATAAAAGAGAGAAGCAAGCAGAGAGACGTGGGACCTCATACCACTAAGAAACAAGAGCCAGGGGAATAGTGCGTCCTTTGGACTCAGGATCCCTGCACTGAGAATCTCCTCAACCAGGAAAGATTAATGACAAGGACCTTCCTCCAAAGCAGAGAGAGAGAGAAAGCCTTACCCTGGAGCTGGCACCCTGATTTGGGACTTCTAGCCTACTAGACTCAGAGAGAATAAACGTCTGTTTGTTAAAGCCACCCCTATATGATATTTCTGTTATAGCAGCACTAGATAACTAAGACACCCCTCTTGCAATAGTCTTTTTGAATAAAGCCTCTACCTATCTAAGTCTGAAGTCCTTGGGTGGTACACACAATTAATGCACTTGGCTGCTAACTTAAAAGCAGGAGATTCGAGTCTACCCAGAGGCACCGCAGAAGAAAGGCTTGGCAGTTGTCCTAGTCATCTAGTGCTGCTATAACAGAAATACCACAAGTGAATGGCTTTAACAAAGAGAAATTTATTTTCTCACAGTCTAGTAGGCTAGGAGTCCAAATTCAGGTGGTGTGCTTTCTTAGTGGTATGAGGTCCCTAACTCTCTGCTTGCTTCCCTTTATCTGTTTAGCGATAAAAGGTGGTACAGACCACACCCCAGGGAAACTCCCTTTACATTGGATCAGGGGTGTCACCTGAGCAAGGGTGTTACATCCCACCCTAATCCTCTTTAACCACAGGCAGAGATTTTTATTTACAAGACGTAGGAAAATCACAAGATAAAGGACAACCACACAATACTGAGAATCACAGCCTAACCAAGTTGTCTTAGTTATGTAGTGCTGCTATAATAGAAATACCACAAGTGGATGGCTTTAACAGAGAAATTTATTCTCTAACAGTCTAGGAATTTACAAGGCCAAATTCAGGTGTCAGCTCCAGGGGATGGCCGCCTCTCTCTGTTGGCTCTGGAGGAAGATTTCTTGTCATCAGTATTCCCAGGTAGAGGAGCTTCTCAGGTGCAGGGTCCAAAGGAGGCGTTCTGCTCTTGGTGCTGCTTTCTTGGTGGCATGAGATCCCCAACTCTCTGCTTGCTTCCCTTTTATCTCTTGTGAGAGAAAAGGTAGTGCAGGCCACACCCCAGGGAAACTCCCTTTACATCGGATCAGGGATGTGACCTGGGTAAGGGTAGTGTTAAAATTCCACCCTCATCCTCTTTAACATAAAATTACAATCACAAAATGGAGGACAACCACACAATACAGGGAATCATCACCCAGCCAGATGATACACACATTTTTGGGGGGACATAATTCAGTCCATGACATCCCACCCTTTGACCCCCCCCAAATCACATCCTTGCAACATGCAAAACGTACTCACCGCATCATATCCTAGCAGTAGTTTTAACACCAAGTCCAAAATCCAAAAATTCCTCTTCGTCTGTGAAATCAAGAATACAAGTTATCTGCTTCCAAAGTACAATGACAGAACAGGGACAAGCTAGATATTTCCATTACAGATGGAGAAACTGGAGGAAAAGAGGGGATTACAGGCACCAAGCAAGTCAACAGAACGTATAACATTAGCCCTCAAGGCTTTGAAAATAATCCCCTTTCTCTGAGACAATTTACACAGTGGCCCTGCCCTCCAGACTCTGGGTATTGGCCACACTCTCCAGATTCTGAGTGGAGGTCCCCCCACCCTGGGCTTCAGCTCTGCTTTCCAGGCCCACTGGGACAGCAACTCTGCTCCCTCAGCTTTAGGTGCACCATTTTCCTCTTCCATTTGAGTGGCAACTCCACCCTTAGAAACACTAGAGGCCATGGCTCTACCCTTTGAAACCCCTGAGGTCATGGCCATACATTTTGAGACTGAGGCAGCTCAACTTCTTGTATTCCTTGTCTCTTCAGCTTCTGTTTCCTGATTTCTTGGCCTCTCAGCTCCTGGGCAACTCTGGCCTCACACCCACATCTGCTCTGCTGGGGCAAGTGTTCCAAAGCTCAGTAGCTCCACTGATAAGTGCCTGGAGGCACCCCACTCCACCAGGAAGCCTTTTGCACACAGGCACTCAGCCCTCTGGCTCTGTGGGTCCTCTCCAGCACCGTATTGCACTGGTCTCCTGCCTTAGCTGCTTGCCAGTTCTCTGCTGCTGCAGCTTCTCTGCCACTGCCTTTCCTCTATCCATTCAGTTTCAAAACCACTTCCGTATTTTAGGTATGTGTTAGAGCAGCACCCCACTCTCTCAGTACCAAATTTGTCTTAGTCATCTAGTGCTGCTTTAACAAATACTACAAGTGGATGGCCTTAACAATGAGAAATTTATTCTCTCACAGGCTAGTAGGCTAGAAGTCCAAATTCAGGGAGTCAGCTCCAAGAGAAGGCTTTTCCTCCCTGTCTGCCCTGGAGGAAAGTCCTTGTCATCAATCTTCCACTGGACTAGGAGCTTCTTGGCACAGGAACCCCAGGTCCAAAGGACTGGCTCTGCTCCTGGCATTGCTTTCTTGGTGATATGAGTTCCCCCTGTCTTTCCACTCCACTCCTCTCTTTTACATCTCAAAAGAGATTGGGCCAAGACAATCCAATGTTGTAGATTGAGCCCTGCCTCATCAACATAACTACTGCCTATCCCACCTCATTAGCATCATAGAGGTAGGCTTTACAACCCATAGGAAAATCATATCAATCATAAAATAGAGGACAACCACACAATACTGAGAATCATGGGCTAACCAAGTTGACACATATTTTTGGAGGACACAATTCAATCCATTACAATACCAAATATAAAGTAAATGTTATGTAAATAATTGTTGTATTGATTAGGGAATAATGACAAGAAAAAAAGTCTTATTTCCCCCTGAATATTTTTGATCCACAGCTGGTTGAATTCACGGATGCAGAACCCATGGTTACGGAGGGCTGACCATGTATCTGGAAAATCAGCCACTGAAAACCCTGTCCAGCACAGTTCTACTCTGACACACGTGGTGCCACTGTGAGTCAGAGTCAACTTGATGGTAACTAGCTTTTCTATCTAAGTCTGGATTTGTTTTGTATTTGATAGCTCTAAGCCTCTAAGGTTTGCCTTTAGAGTGCTGAGTGTTCCAACTTTCTTATCCTCTCCAACTTGGCCCTGGACTTGGCTGGCACTCTGGGTTCCTAGAAGCAATTACAACCTTCCCTACTGAATCTTCCGAATCTTGACCGTAGGCCTATCTAGTGCCCGTAAGTTGAAGGTCAGATCAAATAGAGAACATTCACAACCTAAAACAGCTTGTTAGAACCTGGAGATCCCAGAAATGGTTCAGGCAGGGTATTCCCAGAGGAAAACCATCTTCGCAAAGACAGGCATCCTGAGTTTAGCTGAGAATGCCAACAGTAGGAACCAGAATCAAAACCACTCTGGGGAAAATCCTGTAGGTTTTCATACGCCTTAGATTCCATTCTTCAGTGCTTCCATTTTTTAAGGAATTATGTAATGACAGTGACCTCTATCCATATGTAGCGAATGCCTGCTGGAATCCAGTGCTCTGCTGGGCAGCCTGTGAAGCAGCCGAGAGGAAGGGACACTGGGACAGGAAAGAGCCATTCTTGAGTCTGATGGAGGCAATCAGAGACCCCCAAATCCTCCTCAGTCACCATCAGCTTATTGTCCTCAGAGCTGAGTTTCTGATTTATCTCATCAGATGGGAAATGGCGTCTAGAGAAGTCAGGTCATGTTCAGGTTGAATGTCCCAACTACTTGCAGCAGACAGAATGTTTGTGGTTGGAATTGCCCTCCCCCTTTCTCATTCACATGCAAGTCTTCTCCCATCTGAGCTCTTATCAATTTCTCTGGGTAAACAGTTCTCTCCAGATCCCTTACTTTCTTTGTTCACTCAGACAATGGCCTTTGTATCCAAGAACAAAGAGAAGCAGGCGACAGATTATTTTTAATGTTGTCAAGACAAGCGGCTGTTTAATTTATGGCATTTTCTCTCTTTAAGCTGGCTTTTATTCCTTGCAGATACGGTGTTTGGGAGCTCTCCTTCTGAAATACTTGCTCTGTGGAAACATCACATCCAAACCTCTTTCAGGCACTGGCCAATTGTCACTCATCTGAGGGGCGTGGTATGGTTTCTTGGGTTGTCAATTCCTGTGGACCTATAGTCAAATTGTCCTCAGCTTTTTCCTCTTCGCTCACTCAGTCAATCACCAAGTCCTTTTGAATCTACTTACCAAATAACTCTTGAACCTTTCCCGTCTCTCTATTCCCACGGCCATGATTTCGGTCCTGCCGACTGTCTTCTGGGTGAATGCTACAATTCTGAATTGCTCTCCATGTCTCCAGTGTTACTTCTAGACCATACTCCATGTTGAAACCAGGGTGATTTTCCTAATCTGAGAATGCAATCACATGATTTCCTTTCTTAAAACTCATCAATAGATTTCCATTGGTTTTGGGGATACAATAAAACTCTGATCCCTGGGCGGTACAAATGGTTAACATGCTCAGCTGCTAACTGAAAGTTTGGAGGTTTGAGTCCACCCAGAGGTGCCTTGGAAGAAAGGCCTGGTGATCTACCTCCAAAAGATCACAGCCTCTTAAGTCCAATGAGGTGTAGTTCCGCTCTACATACGTGGGATCATGGTGAGTAGGCGTGAACTCTACAGCAACTGGAGGTGGTGGGGGCTGGGTCTCTGGCTTAGTGCGGGTGCTGCTTCATAGCCTCCTGACCTTCTGAGTTCAGTTCTCACATCACTGTTTCTCAGTGTCCCCACTGGGTGCCTTCAGAATTCAACATAATTTAACCAAATGCCATCCCTGTCTCTTGGAGATGACATCCAGAGAGGACAGCAGATTCCTCCCTCTGGAAAGGGTATTCTGTCTGCCTGAATGCTCACATCTGGGGAAGATGTACTTGGGGTAGTGAGGAAGGATGGTGACACCTGTCTCGCCAGGTGGTTGTAATGAACCCACTCTGGACATGATTGGGTGTTGGGGGCAAAGCCCAATAACTCCCTGTCCTGTTCCTTTTCTTCAAGGAAGATCACTGACTCTGAACAAGTTTACACCAGCAGAGTTAACCTTGGGGTCAGACTGCTGGTGGAATATGTCTTAGTTCCACCATTGTGAGCTCTTGGTCGGTCACTTAACGTTTTTGTGCATTGCTTCCTCATCTATAAAATGGAGGAAACAACGATACCCACTTATATCAGTTAGCTATTGTATCAGACACTCATTCCAAAATTTAGCTCACGAGTCTGCAGCTTGGCACATTAGTTTGGACTTTGTTGGGCAACACTGGTCTTGGCTGGGCTCACTCATTACCTGTGGCCAGTTGACAGATCACTACTAGGTGACTGTGTTTCTTGTGGTTGACTGACTGTCAGAGCCCCTTGGTTCTCCTCCACGTGGTCTCTCAACCTCCAGCAATTTACCGCAGGCTATTCTCATGGCAGAGGCAAGGGTCCAAAAGATAATGCAGCAATTTGCAAGGCCTTTTGACCTAGGCTTAGAAGTGGCCCATCCTCACTACCATTGATCACATTCTACCAGTGAAAGCAAGTCACAAGTTGTAATGGCTAATTTTATATGTCAATGTGGCTAGACTATGGTGCCCAGTTGTTTGGTAAAACACTAGTCTTCTATAAAGTAGTTTAAAAATATATGATTAAATCAGTTGGCTTCAAGCAAAGCAGATTACCTTCTGTAACGTGGGTGGGCCTCAATCAATCAATTGAAGGTCTTAAGAGCAAAAAGGGAGTTTCCTTAGGGTGTGTTCTACATCCAGATTATAAATAGACATTTTGCTGGAACACTCTTCAATCTTCCTATTGCTCGACCTACAGATTTTGCCAGCGCCTACCATCAGGCCAATTCTTGTTACCTGCCATCAAAGGAGTCCTGGTGTCATAATGGTTAAGTGCTCACTTACTGACCAAAAAGTCAGGTGTTTGAACCCACCAGCTGCTCCAGGGAGAAAAGACCTGGCAATCTGTTCCCATAAAGATTACAACCTAGGAAACCCTATGGGGCAGTTCTACTCTGTCCTATAGGCTCGCTATAAGTTGGAATTGACTTGATCGCACTCAACAGCTACAACTCATGGCGACCCCATGTGTGCAGAGTAGAACTACTCCATAAGATTTTCAAGGCTGTGATATTTCAGAAGCAGATTACCAGGCCTGTCTTCCAAGGCACCTCTGGGTGGATTCAAACTACCAATTTTTTAGCTAGTAGTCGAGCGCTTAACCGTTTTTGCCACCTAGAAATGCATATATATATATATATATGTATATGTATATGTATATGTATATGTATATGTATATGTATATGTATATGTATATGTATATGTATATGTATATGTATATATATCACTAGTTCTGTTTCTTTAAAGAACCTTGACCAATACACAAGGCTAGACCAGATTTAAGGGGTGTGAAATACATTCCAACTCTTGATGACAGGAGCTGCAAAGGACGTGGATACAGGGAAGCCAGTGATTGGGGCTGTCAATGCAATCAGCCTACCATATTACCTTATAGGTTGTTGTGAGTATTAGGTGAGAGAATTCATGGAAAATTCTTAGAGTCTAGTACACTATAAGTATTCAATCAGTGTTAGCCATTATTATCATCATACTCATTATTATGTTTTTCTATGTGTCTTTAAGAATATAGAAATTACAGCAATTCATAGAAAACTAAAGACTTCTGAGGATTTTCTAGCTTGTTTAACTAGAAAAACATTTTTGTGGTCCTGGAAAAACTGCCTAAACTCTGCGTCTGCGTCCTCTTTATGCTCTTTGAGACAGATTTATTGTGAGGACTAAATAAACTAATGCATGCAAAATGATTAGCTCGGTGCCTAGAATATAGTAAACACTAAATAATGGTACCTAAAACCAAAAAAAAACTAACTTGTTGTCACGGAGCTGATTCCGACTCACAACGACCCTATAAGACAGAGTAGAACTGCCCCATGGGGTTCCCAAGGCTGCAGTCTTTACAGAAGCAGACTGCCACGTCTTCCTCCCACAGAGCAGCAGTTGGGTTTGAACCGCCAACCTGTCTGTTAGCAGCTGAGCCCTTAACCACTGTGTGGCCAAGGCTCCTTCTAAATAATTGTAGCTAGATTATTATGTTACTGCAACAGGGTCAGCGATTTGAAAAAGTACAAATCTTTTACACAGCACCAATTTATTCCTAAAACTAGTGCAGACTGGCTAAACATGATGTTGAGAACATAGATCTAGCAGGTGATGTTAATGTATGAAGTAGAAGTAGAACAAAGCTTTATTATGAAAACTTTCTCACATACACATACAGAGAAGAAGTAGTCTAATAAGTTCCTACGCCGTCTTCATGCAACTCCCACAGATCAACCCACAGCCAATCTTGCTCCATTTATTCCCCCAAACTTTTTTTTTTTTTTTGCTAGAGTTTTTCTTAAAACAAATCCAGGTGTCAACTATAAATACTTCATAATATATCACTGTATTACATTTTTAAAAAATGTATCACATTAAATTTTTTAAAAATATAACCATCATGTTATTATCCTACCTATTCAAATTAACCATAATTCTTTAATATCATCTAAGACCCAGTCTGGAGACCTGGTGGTGCAGTGGTTAAGAGCTCGGCTGCTAACCAAAAGGTTGGCAGTTTGAATCTACTAGGTGCTCCTTGGAAACCCTATGGGACAGTTCTATTCTGTCCTATAGGGTCAGTATGAGTCAGAATCAACTCAACGACAACAGGTTTGGTTTTCGTTTTTTAATACCCAGTCCGTAATAAAATTTTTCCCACTGACCGATGCAAGGAAGATCCATCCAGTGCGGTGGTTGCTATGCTTCTTAAGTCTGTTTTATACAAGTAGAATTTTAGGGCGCTTCCTGGGGCACCCAGAATGTTATTAAAGTTCAGCCCTGCCCGTGACAGAAAACACTTCAGTTAGGCCTGAGGCATTCAGTGTAGATGTACCAACGTGGTTTTCGGAACTTTTTCTGCGCCTTCCGGTAAATGCTGATGGTACCACTGGGCATATCTAAAGCCGCATTCACTTAGAACTATTTTCAGGAAGGTGATCCCTAGAGCTATGATGGGATATAACCAGTCTTGTCCAGGTGGCTAACTTCATTAACCTCAAGGTCATTTGAAAGAATTGAGACCCACCTGTTATCGTGAGACCTGAAGTCTTAGAAAGAGTAGCAGCCAAGGATCTGCTGGTTCTGGGGCCGGCTTCTTGCAGCACAATAAGACCCCACAGATGGCAAGGTGACCCCAAACTAAGGAGAGTCTGCCAGACTGGCACACAGAAAATCAGGTTTTTTTTTTTCTTTCCTTTTTTATTTAAATAGTACCTCTTCAAGGGTGTTGGCTCTAGCTGTCAGATAGGACTTTGGGAAAGGAGAGAGAATGCCAAAAGCCTTCAGAGCTTTCTTTACTTGTTTGAAGTAGGAAATCTTAAAAAAAAAAAAAAAAAACTCTCATTCTGTGTGTGTGGTATGATAAGTGGGAAAAGATCTTAATCTTTTGGACAAAGTAGATTTATGTATTTATTCATTCATTACAATACCTAACCCAGAAACCAAAGAGATGTCCTGGACTCTGTTTTCTCCCATATTTCCGAAGTGGAATAAATCACCAAGTTTGGCCAGTTTTACTTCCTCAATGTTTCTTGAACTTGTCCCTTTCTCTGTCTATACGAACACGGACTCAGTTCAGGCCCTCGTTAGCCCTTGCCTAAACTATTGTGGCGAATTCCTAAGTAAATCCAATTTCCTGCATGAGTGAGCAATTTAAAATACAACTCTGTGTTGTAACCCTCCCTTAAATCTTTGAACAGCTCCTGTTTCCTTTTAGGAGTCCTTAATTCACTCAGCTGCTACCTGAAAGGGTAGAGGTTCAAGTCTACCCAGAGGTGCTTTGGAAGAAAGGCCTGGTGACCTACTTCCAAAAAATCAGCCATTGAAAACCCTATGGAATACAGTTACTATGAGTAAGAATCGAATCAATGGCAACTGGTGGGTATTTCCTTTAATGGACCTTCCCAGCCAGTGTGCTGGGCTGCATTAGTGGGTGTGCAGAAATACTGAACCCTTTAGGGCAGCCAGACTGAGAGCAGCTGTATTCCATGCAGGTATCATTGACTACTTGCACTATGATGTGGAAAAGGCTGTTCAGTAAAATCCGAGCTGCTCAGACCACTCTTTTCTCCCCAGCCCTATCTCCGGCTGCTCCCTGCCTTGTACAGTTGTAATACGGAACTGCCTTTAGGTCTCTCGACAGCATTCCTTGCCCATGCAGTTCTCTGTATCCAGACCCATCTTCAAACCCTTTTGTGTCTTGCAACTCCTGTTCATCCTTCAAGACTCAATTCAGGAATCATCTCTTTCAGGAAGTCTTCCTGGAAACTCAAGGTTAGGCCAAGGGTCACTCGTTTGTGCTCCCCACCCCCCTGTGAACCTGATCACTCAGTGTATTATCAGGAAGGAATTTGTTTATGTATCTGTCTCTCCTCACAGTCTGGGAGTTCCTCGAGGATGAAGTTCATCATCTCGGAGCCCCTAGTGCTCAGTACTGTGCCCATTGCTAGTGAGGCCTGATTGAAATTGTCCACCGGCACTGGATTATGAGGAGTTAAATCCAAAATTCTTACTGCTAAAATCAATATCATCAAGAATAGATGTAGTTGAACACACTTCTCTAACTCTCAGTTGTCTTTATTGTTTTCAACAGCAGCAGATGAGAAGAAAAATGTCACGCCAAGCAGAGAGAGAGAAGTGAGAATTGTGTGCCGGGGAGGACACGCTTAGATGCTGAGATGCACTGTGGTTTCTGCTGCCACTCCTACAGCCTTGAGATTTAGTGTTATTTTAGTCATTAGAGTGTGTAGACTATTGGTTGGTAGAAAATGACCATTTCCAAGATTACATAGGTGTAAAGAGATACAGAGTCAAGATTAGAGAGTGACGTTACCAGCTGTAAAACCCAAGGGTTTGCTTGTGAAAATCTCGCTTCTTAATCTGGAAAACACGCACACAGACTTGAATTAGGAGGACCTGCTCCTCTTAGATTGTGCCAGGGCAGGGCTGTTTGTTGGGGCCTCGCAGCTGCAGGAAATCCCTGGGTAGTAAACAGTTAAGTGCTCAACTACCAGCAAAAAGTTTGGCAGTTCGAATCCACCCTAAGGTGCCTCGGAAGACAGGCCTGGCAATCTGCTTCAGAAAGGTCACAGCCTTGAAACCCTATGAACCAGTTCTACTCTGCACACATGGTATGGTCACGAGTCAGAATCGATTTGACGGCAACTAATAACAAGGGGAAGAACATGCTCTGTATTTCTTAAGCTGAAAGAACTGAAGAGAAAATTCAAGCCTTGAGTTGCAATATTGAAGGATTCTACTGGGAAAATATTAAACAATGCAGGAAGCATCAAAAGAAGGTGGAACGAATACACGGAGACACTGTACCAAAAAGGATTGTTTGACATTCAACCGTTTCAGGAGGTAGCATATGATCAAGAACTGATGGTACTGAAGGAAAAAGTCCAAGCTGCACTGAAGGCATTGGTGAAAAACAAGGCTCCAGGAATCAACAGAATTCCAGTTGAGATGTTTCAACAAATGCAGCACTGGAGGTACTCACTCTTCTATGCCAAGAAATTTGGTAGTCAGGTGCCTGGCCAACTGACTGGAAAAGATCCATGTTTGTGCCCATTCTAAAGAAAGGAGATCCAACAGAATGCAAAAATTATTGAACAACATCATTAATATCACACACAAGTAAAATTTTGCTGAAGATAATTCAAAAGCAGTTGCTGCAGTACATCAGCAGGGAACTGCCAGAAATTCAAGCCAGATTCAGAAGAGGAGCTCCTGACCCAAGCCATGGTGTTTTCAATCGCCTCATATGCGTTCGAAAGCTGAAGGATAAGTAAGGAAGACCAAAGAAGAATTGACGCCTTTGAATTATGGTGTTGGCAAAGAATATTGAATACCATGGACTAATAAATCTGTCCTGGAAGAAGCACAGCCAGAATGCTCCTTAGAAGCAAGGACGATGACACTTTGTCTCACATATTTTGCACAGGTTGTCAGGAAGGACCAGTCCCTGGAGAAGGACATCACTTTTAATAAAGTAGAAGGTCAGTGAAAAAGAGGAAGACCCTCAATGAGGTGGATTGACACAGTGACTGCAACAGTGGGCTCAAGCATAACAGTGATTTTGAGGATGGAGCAGGACCGGGCAGTATTTCATGCTGTTATACACAGGGTCGCTATGGGTCGGAAGCGACTTGACAGCACTTAACAACAACAATAACAACAACAATAGCTTCAGAAGTTTTAACCCCAAGCTCTGTATTCAAAGACCTTCAGAGATGTCCTCCATAGTCGTCCTTAGAGGCCATCACCTTTATGTCACAATGGCTGCTTTACCTCATTGATCATCTTTGATGGAACAAAGGTGTGGGGGGAGGGGGCCCACGGTGCTTCCAGATATCTGAGTAAGAATGAGGACAGAGAAGTGACAGCAGTGACTTTTGATAATGGGGCCCCCTTGATAGGGAGGAATTAACTGGTGCTTGACGTGTGTAGTGCACTACGGGAAGGAGTAATCAGCATGTCTGTGCACCATCTGCTAGGAACAATAGAGCCTTCCAGAGTGAGCAAGGGGAGATGTGAGCATCGCAGCCTAAACAATTCGTCTGAATTCAGGGGCTCCAGAGGTTTGCTAATGTTGAAACTACTAGTCAATCTCCAACATTAACTAATTTTATTATCTAAGGACTGGCAAACTAGTGGGGAAAAAAAAATTGTCTTAAATAGAGCAAGTGGAATGTGGTGCTATGGATACTGGGGGGAAAATGGCCCTAACCAACCCTAAATCTTACCCAAAAAAAAAAAAAAAAAAATCTTACCCCAAGCTACCAGAATTCTGCTATCTCCATGACTGTCTACCTGATAGAGACTGCCCAATGACCATGGCTGAGATCTCTCCGGGTGGAGTACACACACACACACACACATACACTTGCATATAAAAAAATAGATATATATAAATTTTTTCAAGAAAAATGAAAAGTGTCTTAGTTTCCTAGGGCTTTAAAGTGAGTGGCTTTAAAGAACAGGAATTTATTGTCTCAGTCCTGGAGGCTGGAAATCCAAATCCGGCTCTCAGCCATCTGGGTTCCTTCTGAGGGCTCCGAGAAAGGAAGTGCTCTAGGCCTCACTCCTAGCTTCTTGTGGCTGCCGGCAGTCCTTGGCGCACTTTTGCTGCTCACCTGGTGGCTTCCCCCCAGGTGTGTGTCTCCATGTCTGTTCTCCCCTTTTATAAGACGCCACTTGGAAGGGATTGGGACCCACTGTATTGCAATATGGCTTTGTTCAGCTGATAACGTCTGCAAAGAAAAACTTTGTTTCCCCAAACACATTCACAGGTACAGAGGTTAGGATTTCCACACACCTACTGGGAGGCATGATTCAATCCATAACAAAAAAGTAATATCTTAATAAGACCCAAAACAGAGAAGAGGACCTAATCAAAACACTGCTGTGAGCAGGGTATGCTGACGAGCCATATACTAATGGGCTTGCATTTATTCAGTTATTCAAAAATTTATCAAATATTTACTAAACACCCAACCATGTTCCGGGGTCTGTTATAGGTAGATACTGGGGACTGGTCGAGGAACAAGGCAGACAGAGAATTTATGTTCTAACAGGGGAAACAGACAATAAACAAGTAATCACATAAGCCAGATGATCATGCCCCTGGCTCATGGTGACCCCACACGCAATGGAAGAAACGCTGCCGGGTTCTGCGGCATCCCCATGACTGATTGTGAATTAGACCTCTGTGATCCATAGGGTTCCCACTGGCTGATTTTTGGAATTAGATCTCCAGGCCTTTCTTCCTAGTCTGTCCTAGTCTGGAAGCTCCACTGAAACCTGTTCAAGCAACACACAAGCCACCACTGACAGATGGGCGGTGGCTGTGCATGAGGTGTCTTGGCTGGGAATGGAACCCAGGTCTCCCACGTGGAATGTGGGAGCTCTACTGTTGAACCACCAACGCAAGAAAGTAATGGGAAATGTTTCGCTCTGCTAGACTGGAGGGAGCGTATGTATGCTAATTTTTGACAGGATGCCAGCAAAAACCTCATTGAGACATCTGAGCTGAGATCTGAATGGAGAGAAGGGGCTGCCATGAAGAACAGAGAAGAGTTTCGCAGGCAGAGGGAATGGCACCATCTGGCAGGGAGACCAGTGTGGCTGGAGCAGGGTGGTGAGGCAGCGGGTGAGAGAAGGCAGGGCTCAAGAGAGGCAGAGGCTAGATCACAGAGGGCCACTGTAGAAAGGCTGGAAAGCTTTGCGTTTTAAATGGGAGCATTTATTCACCTGGCAGAGACAAGCAAAGAAGATGAAATGGCATGTTCCTGGTTAGTTCTACACTATTACAGTGATAGAAAGGTTACAGTAGAAATTCCCCGGATGTTATTTCCTTTTTGTGTCTGTCTCCTGTCACATTACTGTCACAGAGGATCTGAACAAGCCGAATTGAAGATGACACTTGCTGATGGTGATTGCCCATTCGGGTAAAGGGGCTTGTGCAAAGCCTGGGTAAAGTCTAATTCCTGAGGAAGGAGAAGCAGGTTCTCTGGCAAAGCCTGACCTGGGAGGGAGACTCTGGAATGTGAGTGCTGGGGGGATTCAGACCTTCTCCACCTGCCTCCTGTCTTGCAGAGGAGCACCCTGTAGCCAGAGAAGGGTGGTTGGGTGACCCTGCAAGGATGGGCTCATGTAAGCAACCATATTGTGGCCCTCAGAATGGTCAGCCCTGTTGTGCGCACGTGGCGAACTGAGGGAATGGGGGTAGTCCAGGGCAATGGAGCCCTCCCACCAACCCCACCTGCATGCAGCCTCTAGGAGCCAAGTGGAGAGGAGCGCTGGCCTCCAGAAGTCGGAACTTGATGTCTGCTGAAATCTTCTTGATGGAATTTGGATTGTCTGCACAGGAGGATGGAAACCCTGGTAGCATAGTGGTTAAGTGCTACAGCTGCTAAGCAAAAGGTCGGCAGTTCAAGTCCACCAGGCTCTCCTTGGAAACTCTATAGAGCAGTTCTACTCTGTCCTATAGGGTCTCTATGAGTTGGAATCGACTCGACCTCAATGCGTTTGGGTTTTTTTTTGACACAGATTGCGTTCCTAATCTCGACTCAGCATCCTGAAGAAAGTTTAATGCATTCTCAAACTCTGTTTCTATACAGAAAAAGAAGTAGACAATTAAGCAGAGGGGCCCCCACGTGTCTGTCAGTTTGTCGTACTGTGGGGGCTTGTGTGTTGCTATGATGCTGGAAGCTATGCCACCAGTATTCAGATACCAGCAGGGTCACCCATGGAGGACAGGTTTCAGCTGAGCTTCCAGACTAAGACAACCTGGCAACCTACTTCTGAAAAGCATTAGCCAGTGAAAACCTTATGAATAGCAGCAGAACATTGATACAGTGCTGGAAGATGAGCCCTTCCCCCCAGGTTGGAAGGCACTCAAAAGATGACCGGGGAAGAGCTGCCTCCTCAAAGTTGAGTCAATCTTAATGACATGGATGGAGTAAAGCTTTCGGGACCTTCATTTGCTGATGTGGCAGGACTCAAAATGAGAAGAAACAGCTGCAAACATCCATTAATAATCAGAACCTGGAATGTACGAAGTATGAATCTAGGAAAATTGGAAATTGTCAAAAATGAAATGGAACACATAAACATAGATATCCTAGGCATTAGTGAGCTGAAATGGACTGGTATTGGCCATTTTGAATCGGACAATCATATAGCCTACTATACTGGGAATGACAACTCAAAGAGGAATGGTGTTGCATTCTTCATCAAAAAGAACGTTTCAAGATCTATCCTGAAGTACAACGCTGTCATTGATAGAATAATATCCATACACCTAGAAGGAAGACCAGTTAATATGACTGTTATTCAAATTTATGCACCAACCACTAGGGCCAAAGGTGAAGAAATAGAAGATTTTTATCAGCTGCTGCAGTCTGAAATTGATCAAACATGTAAGAAGGACCAGTAGTTGGAAAATATGGCCTTGGTGATAGAAACAATGTCGGAGATCGAATGATAGAATTTTGCAAGACCAACGACTTCTTCATTGCAAATACCTTCCTTCACCAACATAAACGGCAACTATACACATGGACCTTGCCAGATGGAACACACAGAAATCAAATTGACTGCATGTGTGGAAAGAGATGATGGAAAAGCTCAATATCATCTGTCAGAACAAGGCCAGGGGCTGACTGTGTAACAGACCATTAATTGCTCATATGCAAGTTCAAGCTGCAACTGAAGAAAATCAGAGCAAGTCCACGAGAGCCAAAATATGACCTTGAGTATATCTCACCTGAATTTAGAGACCATCTGAAGAATAGATATGACGCATTGAACACCAGACGAGTTGTGGAATGACATCGAGGACATCATCCATGAAGAAAGCAAGAGGTCACTGAAAAGACAGGAAAGAAAGAAAAGACCAAGATGGATGTCAGAGGAGACTGAAACTTGCTCTTGAGCGTTGAGCAGCTAAAACAAAAGGAAGAATTGATAAAGTAAAAGAACTGAACAGAAGATTTCAAAGGGCCTCTCGAGAAGACAAAGTATTATAATGACATGTGCAAAGAGCTGGAGATGGAAAACCAAAAGGGAAGAACACGCTCGGCATTTCTCAAGCTGAAAGAACTGAAGAAAAAATTCAAGCCTTGAGTTGCAATAGTGAAGGATTCCATGGGGAAAATATTAAACAATGCAGGAAGCATCAAAAGAAGATGGAAGGAATACACAGAGTCATTACCAAAAAGAATTAGTTGATATTCAACCATTTCAAGAGGTGGCATATGATCAGGAACCGATGGTACTGAAGGAAGAAGTCCAAGCTGCTCTGAAGGCATTGGCGAAAAACAAGGTTCCAGGAATTGATGGGATATCAATTGAGGTGTTTCAACAAACAGATGCAGCGCTGGAGGTGCTCATTCGTCTATGCCAAGAGATACGGAAGACAGCTTCCTGGCCAACTGACCAGAAGAGATCCATATTTATGCTTATTCCCAAGAAAGGTGATCCAACCGAATGTGGAAATTATAGAACAATATTATTAATATGACACACATGCAAAATTTTGCTGAAGATCATTCAAAAATGGCTGCAGCAGTATATTGACAGGGAACTGCCAGAAATTCAGGCCGGTTTCAGAAGAGGACGTGGGGTATTGTTGGGATATTGTTGCTGATGTCAGATGGATCCTGGCTGAAAGCAGAGAATACCAGAAGGATGTTTACCTGTGTTTTATTGACTATGCAAAGGCATTTGACTGTGTGGATCATAACAAACTATGGATAACATTGTGAAGAATGGGAATTCCAGAACACTTAATTGTGCTCATGAGGAACCTTTACATAGATCAAGAGGCAGTTTTTTGGAGAGAACAAGGGGAAACTGATTGGTTTAAAGTCAGGAAAGGTGTGCATTAGGGTTGTATTCTTTCACCATACCTATTTAATCTGTATGCTGAACAAATAATCCGAGAAGCTGGACTATATGGAGAAGAACGGGGCATCAGGACTGGAGGAAGACTCATTAACAACCTGCGTTATGCAGATGACACAACCTCGCTTGCTGCAAGTGAAGAGGACTTGAAGCACTTACTAATGAAGATCAAAGACCACAGCCTTCAGTATGGATTACACCTCAACATAAAGAAAACAAAAATCCTCACAACTGGACCAATGAGCAACATCATGATAAACGGACAAAAGATTGAAGTTGTCAAGGATTTCGTTTTACTTGGATCCACAATCAACAGCCGTGGAAGCAGCAGTCAAGAAATCAAAGGACGCAATGCATTGGGTAAATCTGCTGCAAAGGACCTCTTCAAAGTGTTGAAGAGCAAAAATGTCACCCTGAAGACTAAGCTGCGCCTGACCCAAGCCATGGTATTTTCAATCACATCATAAGTATGTGAAAGCTGGACAATGAATAAGGAAGACTGAAGAAGAGTTGACGCCTTTGAATTGTGGTGTTGGCGAAGAATATTGAATATACCATGAACTGCCAAAAGAGCAAACAAATCTGTCTTGGAAGAAGTGTGGCCAGAATGCTCATTAGAGGCAAGGATGGCAAGACTGCGTCTTACATGCTATGGACATGTTGTCAGGAGGGATGAGTCCCTGGAGAAGGACATCATGCTTGGCAGAGTACAGGGTCAGCGGAAAAGAGGAAGACCCTCAACGAGGTGGATTGACGCAGTGGCTGCAACAATGAGTTCAAGCATAACAACGATCGTAAGGATGGTGCAGGACCGGGCAGTGTTTCGTTCTGTTGTGCATAGGGTCGCTATGAGTCGGAACCGACTCGACGGCACCTAACAACAACAACAAGATAAATTAGATGAGGCATTGGTGGGTCAGTGGTAGAACTCTCACCTTCTGTGCCCGAGACCCGGGTTCAACTGCTGACCAATGTACCTCACGCACAGCCGCTATCACTCTGTTCGCGGAGGCTTGCAGGTTGCTATGATTCTGAACCGGCTTCAGTGGAGCTTCCAGACTAAGACAGGCTAGGAAGAAAGGCCTGGCAATCTACCCCCAAAGCTCAGTGAAAACATTCTGGAACACAGTGATCTGATCCAGAACCAAGCAGGGGGATGGCAGAGGACCGGAAAGCATTTCATTCTATTGTGCATGGGGTCACTATGAGTCTGGGGTGGATTGATGGCAGCTAACAACAACTGAAGATAAATTAGATCCACACAAAGATCAAATGCATGTTTTTTCAGATGAGAGAACTATTTTACCCAAAACAGTAGTCCCCACCCCCCAAGAATTATTTGAATAATGGCCTGGGTGTTGCATTTTACTTCTCCTGTGTGTATTCTGTGAACTGATTTAGCTTTAAATGCTCTGAGTGACAAGTCTTCCATCATCTACCTATAGAAGTCATCCCATAGTCTAATTTCAGTTCTTGCAGTCACGTATTCATCTAAGCATTTCTTTTCTCCTTTTACTTCCATTGTTTGTTTATTCTGTTATGCCCCTTTGTTAAGTTGCCTTCCTCCAATATTTTAGGAAATTGTGGAGTTCCCTCTCAAGCATGTTCTGGTGCTGTGGATTATGTTCCTTTGAGTTTTCCTCCTGATCCGCTCTCCCAGTCTGGGGCCGTGGGAAGGCTGGCCTTGCTCTCCACTTTCTTTAATTGAGGCACCTGGGGCTGGTGATGGCGGGGGGTGGGGGGCTATGTACCAGTAGCAACGGGCTGTAACTGGGGAGACAGACAGCTCTCGAGAGCTCAATAAAATCCAATCTTCATTGGTTCATAAGGTCACTTGTCCCTCTTCTGAGAAACCCTCTGGGGGGACCAGCTCAGACTGCTTCTCCACCTTGGTGTGTGGGGTAGAAGGCTTTTCTCCCCAAAGTGGTTGTCTTAGTTTCCTGGGACTTCCATAACCTGTTACCACACTGGGTGGCTTAAAACAGCAGTTTTATTCTCTCACAATTCTGGAGGACAGAAGTCCGAAATGGAGGTGGTGGCAGAGCCATGCTCCATTCTTCTAGAAGAGAATCCTTCCGGGCCTCGTTCAGCTTCTGCTGGCTCCAGGCATTCCTTGGCTTGCGGCCGTCTCACTCTGATCTCTGCCTCTGTCTTCACATGCCTTCATTTCTGTGTGTCTGTGTCTTCTCCTCTTCTGTCTCTGAGAAGGACACTTGTCATTGGATTTAGGTCATGCCTGGATAATCCAGAATTGTATCATCTCAAGACCCTTAACCTAATTGTACCTGCAAAAGCCCTTTTCCAAATAAGGTTTCACTCACAGGTCCTGGGGGTTAGGACCCGCTACAGTGGTCAACTCTCCCCCAGCTTGCTGCCTTGGCCTGAAATTGCCATCATTCAGAAACGCACCCAAAATTTAAGCTTGTGCTTTTCTTGTTATGTGCCGTGGAGTCGATTCTGACTCAGTGACCCTGTAAGACAGAGATTACAGCCTAGAAAACCCTGCCCCTGAGGGTTTCCTAGGCTGGAATCTTTATGGGAGCCGATTGCCATGCCTTTTCTCCCACAGAGCCGCTGGTTAGTTCGAACCACTGACCTTTCAGTTAGCAGCTGAATGCCGTCAGGACTCCTCACTGTAGCTCTAGAAGGTCCCTATTAAAAAGTAAAATATCTTTGAGAGAAGTCATTTGAACATCAGTGTCCGTTAGCTCAAGGCATTGGTGGCTCAGCGGTAGAATTCTTGTCTTCCATGCAGGAGACTCAGCTTCCGTTCCTGATCAATGTACCTCGTGTGCAGCCACCGTGCAGCCATCTGTCAGTGGAGGCTTACATGTTGCTATGATGCTGAACAGGTTTCAGCGGAGCTTCCAGACTAAGAGACTAGGAAGAAAGGCTTGATGATCTACTTCTGAACATCAGCCAATGAGAACCTATGGATCACAACAATCCAATCAGCAACCAATCATGGGGATGGCACAGGACCACTGTACGTGGGTCACCATGAGTTGGGGCTGACTTAAAGTCAGTTAACAACAACAGCAAGTATAAGGCAGAGAGCAGGATCCTGGGGGGGGGGGGGTGGGGGGGACCTGTAGAAGACCACTTTTAGCAAAGCAGTAAGAGGCAGAAATGGTCTAGTACCTGAGGCACCATAGGATAAAGGACTGGACTGTGTTCATTTGGAGACATTGGGCCCCCAGAGGACTGAACCCATGAGAGGGCTCCTTCCAAGTGAGAAGTCAGGAAGGCAGAGATAGAGCTTGCCCGTTCCTAAGAGTGCCTCATATTTATGCTGGGGCTCCCCTTCCTGGGCTCTATGGGGAAAATGAATCGCCTTCTTGTCCTCATCTATTTTTTCCTGGATTGTCCCAGAACAAAGTGGGAGTCTGTGATGGAATTGAGGTGGGCTTGTAAATATGCACAGCCCGTCAATAGCCATTTATCCCATCATGAAACATAGGTCCTTGGGCTGAGTGTGGCATGCCTAATGAGTGCTGGGGCCCATTGACCCCTAACTCAGTTCGATGTTTCTTGGATTACATTTAGTTGCCTCTAGTTTTTTTTTTTTTTTTTAGTGATATCAGTAAAGGAAACTTGGTGGCACAGAGATTAAATGCTCAATTGCTAAATGAAATGTTGGTGGTTTGAACCCAGCCAGCAGCTCTGCAGAAGAAAGATGTGATGATCTGTTCCTATAGCCTAGGAAATCCTAGGACAGTTCTACTCTGTCAAATGGGGTCACTATGAGTTGGAATCAGCTTGATGGCACCCAACAACAACAACAGTGATCTGTGGAGTCACCGGGGGGTGCAACTGGCTATTGCACTTGGCTGCTGAGAGGTTGGTTGGAGGTTGGAGTCCACCCAGAGGCACCTTGGAAGAAAGGCCTGGCAATCTACTTCTGAAAAAACAGCCATTGAAAACTCAATGAAGTGTAGACACACATGCGTTCACCATGAGTCAGAGCTGACCTGATTACATCTGGTTTTAATGATCTCAGAGGATTTTAGAAATATGTTTTGTGTGTACAAACCACTCTGTTAAGGCTAGAGTCTATTTAGACAAGCAGCTGTGGTCACAAAATCCCAAATTTGCAGAGATCCCCATTGTGTACATGGTTCGCTCCCTAAGGAGTAGGGGTTTTACCTCAATTATATCTTAAACGTAGCTGACTTTGAAACAAGCTATTTTGTAATGAATAAATGAATGAAAGGATGCGTGAATAATTTAAGTCAGCCTTCCCTTTAAGGATTCTGTGTGTTCACAGGTGTAAGAGCCAAGATGGGCAAATACAGCTCTGAGGAATGGAAGTCTCATTTAAGAATCCTCTTTCTTATATTAATAAATGGCAACCTCAGGTCTACGAATAGAACTGCTTGTGCGGTTTGCCCTGTGAGACTACATATAGCATAATGGGTGAGCATGTGTGTTCTGGAGTTAGACATACAGGGTTCAAATCCTGGTTATTCCATCTAATTAGCTGGGGGACTTTGGACTAATTCCTTAAGGTCTCTAGGACTCAGTTTTAACATCTGTGAAAGGGTGGGATGATAACAGTTGTTATTTCTTAAGGCCGTTTGTTGTTGTTGTTAGCTGCGTTTGACTCACCTTTGACTTATGGTGACCCCAATGGTTCAGGGGTAAAAATCTCACCTTCCATATGGGAGACCTGGGAGACCTGGATTCGAGTCCCAACCCATACACCTTAGGGATGTAGGGAGGATTAAACAAGGCAAACTTAAAGAGCTTGGATTTTCAGGAAGTGTTTGCTGTTACAACATCTCTCAGCAGCAGTGCTATTACCACCAAGCTGGTGGCGATCAGATGGGATGAAGTAAAAACTATTTGTTCAGTGCGCTTCTGGGGTAAGGAAGTAAACACACACACACACACCAAAAAACAGTTGCCATTTACTTGATCCCAGCTTGGCAGCCCCATGTATGTCAGAGGAGAACTATGATGCCTGATTTTCCAGAAATATATCTCCAGGCCTTTCTTCCTTGGCGACTCTGGGTGACCTCGAAACTCCAACCTTTTGGTTAGCAGCCAAGTGCATTAATGGTTTGTACCACCCAGGGGTAAGCAGTCCTTTATTAAGGACCCAGTGTTGCTAACCTTGTCCCCTCCCCCTCCAAGGCTCTGACCCTGTGTCCTGTTTGACCTGCTCTCCCTGGAGATCAGCCCCGCTGTGCCCAAACATGACAATTAAGTTCATCATTAGAAAGATTATCTCCAGGCTCACCAAGAACGTGGAGTGTCACACTGAAAATGATGTGTGTTATTTGCAGTCTGAGAAATTATGAAAATAGAAACGCCACAGATTTTACGGACACAAGGGCGGGCTTGGAAATTACCCATGACTGAGACAGTTTCCAAACGTAAATTGAACATCTTTCTTTTGATCCCAAACTATGGCGAGACTCTTACATGAATCTTTGATCCTATGCCAGCGTCTAGAGAAATTTTGAGGTCCCCAGGATGGGATGATAGATTCTTATCAAGACTCCGAGCTTTAGGAAATTGTTTAATCTCCATTCGCAGCGGCTGCTGCTTTGAGGCGGCTTCGCCTGCAAGGCCCCAAGTGCTATTGAAAACAGCTCATCGGCTCAGAACAAAGCTGATTATGTAAATTGTGCATTAAGATGCAGCTCCAATTTAATTTCATTCTGTAAATAAATATCCCATTAACTTCCATCTGTTGAAAGTCAGGTAAGACATTCTCTAAGACTACACGGCTAAGGCCCCAGTGAACGTTCCATAACTATGGACAGGGAAACAGGACACCCCGATCCACTATGCAGAACTTTATTTTTTCTTTAAATGGCAAGTCAGCTATAAAATCAATTTAGAGCAAGAAGAAGCCAGGATTGGCTGAGAAAGACACTGAATTTATTTCTGGCCCTGGTCTTTGGAGGGCACACGAAAGCTTTCTCTGATTGCTGTCACAGAGATCAATAATAATTATAGTTCACAAATTCCCTCCAAAAATAAAAACGTTTCAGCTGATGAGAAGTGAACTCTAAATTAGCACTGGCTCTTTTTTGTTTCAGGGCAATTTACCCAGCTACAAATGCCACTTGGGAGAGTTGTCTTTGCTGAACAGGCTCAGCCTCCCTCCACAGAGCTAGGAGGGGTGGAAAACCCCACCAGGCCTTGGGAGCAAGCAGTGGGATTGCAGGGAGCCAGACAGCCTTGCTGCCCCAAGACAGCTGCCCTTTCTGTTTCAGGACCAGAAATTCAGATGGCTCTCAAGCCCCAGGAAAAGCCTTTTGATACTTCCATAAAATGAAACCAGTTCCTGCCCAGTCAGCTCAGACTCATGGTGACCCCATGTGTATCAGAGTAGAACTGTGCTCCACAGAGTTTTCAATGGGTGATTTTTCTTTCTTTCTTTTTTAAATTGTACTTTAGACGAAGGTTTACAGAACAAACTAGCTTCTCGTTAAACCGTTAGTACACATACTGTTTTATGACATTGGTTAACAACTCCATGACATGTCAACACTCTCCCTTTTCAATCTTGGGTTCCCTATTACCAGCTTTCCTGTCCCCTCCTGCCTTCTAGTCCTTGCCCTTGGGCTGGTGTGCCCCTTTAGTTTTATGGGCCTTCCTAATTCAAAGATTAAAAGAGTAAACCTCAGGAGTGGCTTCATTACTGAGCTATAAGGGTGCCCCGGAGTCATACTCTTGGGGTTTCTCTAGTCTCTGCCAGACCAGAAAGTCTGAGTTTTTGTTTTTGTTTTTCGTGAGTTAGAATTTTGTTCTACATTTTTCTCCAGCTCTGTGTGGGTCCCTGTATTGTGATCCTTGTCAGAAGAGTCGGTGGTGGTAGCCGGGTACCATCTAGTTGTACTGGATCTGGTGGAGGCTGTAGTACTTGTGGTCCATTAGTCCTTTGGACTAATGTTTCCCTTGTGTTTTTGGTTTTCTTCATTCTCCCTTACTCCCAACAGGGTGAGACCAGTGGAGTATCTTAGACGGCTGCTCACGGCTGTTAAGACCCCAGACACTACTCATCAAAGTAGAACGTAGAATATTTTCTTTATAAACTATGTTATGCCAACTGAGTTAAATGTTCCTTGAGATCATGGTCTCCATAGCCCTCAGCCCAGCAATTTGGTCCCTCAGGGAGTTTGGATGTGTCTGTGGAGCTTCCATGACCTTGCCTTGTACAAGTTGTGCTGGCTTCCCCAGTATTCCAGTATTGTGTATTGTCTTACCCTTTACCAAAGGTACCACTTATCTATTGTCTATTTAGTGTTTTTCCATCCCCACCCCTCCTCTCCCTTGTAACTATCAAAGGTTGTTTCTTTTTGTGTGTAAACCTTCTCATGAATTTTTATAATAGTGATTTCATACAATGTTTGTCCTTTCGTGCTTGACTTATTTCACTCAGCATAATGCTGTCCAGATTCATCCATGTTGTGAGATGCTCCACAGATTCATCATTGTTCTTCATTGTTCTGTAGTACTCCTCAATAGCTGATTTTTGTTCTGAGGTGCCTCTGGGTGAACTTGAACCTCCAATCTTTCAGTTAGTAGTGAGCACCTTAACTGTTTGCACCACCCAGGGACTCTGACAATTCCATGTTGTTAGTGCCGTTAGGTGCCATCGAGTTAATCCCAACTCATAGCAACCTCATATGATAAGAGTAGAGCTGCCCCATAGGGTTTTCTAGGCTGTAATCTTTACTGGAGCAGATGGCCAGACCTTTCTTCCATGGAGCTGCTGGGTGGGTTTGAACCATTAAACTTTCAGGCGGCAACTGAGTGCTTAAACATTGCACCACTAGAGCAGCTTGATACTTCCATAAAAAACAAACAAAACAAACCTATTGCCCTACAGTTGATTCTGACCCATAGCGACCCTATAGAACAGAGTAGAACTGCTCCGTAGGGTTTCCAAGGCTATAAATCTTTATGGAAGCAGGCTGCCACATCTTTCTCCAGTAGAGTGGCTGGTGGGTTCGAACTACCGACCTTCTAGTTAGCAGCCAAGGGCTTAACCACTGTACCAACAGGGCTCCTTTGATAATTCCATAGCGGCCTATTACAGTGGTATCACTATGGGGATGCAGGGGGTGTGGACCACAATGGTGACACCAAAATGACTGTCTATAAAATTTTTGTTCAGTGCTTCAGCAGAAATTTATTATTTTTAATAAAAATATCACTGTAGTTAGTTATAACAACAAAAAAGACATTTTTTGTAAGCCAAGCTCACATGTATAATATACCTACAAGGCCAAAACTCTATGTTAATTTACTCTCTGAACTTTCTAATGCACTCTGGTCAGAGCTGTCATTATCACCAATTACAATGATGCTTCGAATCATGTGTTTTCGTCTGTACATGCTACAAGCATGTGCCGTTGTTTTCATTGCTGTCAGTGTCCTTATAGTCCCTGATTTTGTCAAATTTTCTGCTATTTTAGCTACAGTATTGTGGTAACTAGTATTTGTGAACCTATATCAACAATTTTTTTTGAGAATGAAGTGGTAATTAAAGGAAAAGGAAAAAAATAAAAAAAAGCTTCTGTACAGTTACTAATAATGTTGTGTTGTAATTCAATGTAGAAAGATTTAAAAATGTAGAACAAAATTCTAACTCACACACACACAAAAAAAGAGACCAGATTTACTGGTCTGATAGAGACTGGAGAAACCTCAAGCGTATGGCCTCCAGACACCTTTTTAGCTCAGTACTGAAGTCACTCCTGAAGTTCTGGCCTCCAGACACCTTTTTAGCTCAGTACTGAAGTCACTCCTGAAGTTCACCCTCAGCCAAAGACTGCTGTTGTTGTGTGCCGTCAATTCAACTCTGGCTCGTCGCAGCCCTACAGGACAGAGTAGAACTGCCCCATAGGGATTCCAAAGTACAGCCGGTGGATTTGAACTGCCGATCTTTTAGTTAGCAGCCTGAGCTCTTACCCACTATGCCACCAGGGCTCCCAGACAGGCTCATAAAAGGAAACGAGACTAAAAGGGCAGCCCAGAAGCAAGGAAGAGAAGGCAGGAGGGGACAGAAAAGCTGCTAATGGGGAACCCAAGATCGAGAAGGGAAGAGTGTTGACGTGTCGTGGTGCTGGCATCCAATGTCACCAAACAATACGTGTATTAATTATTTAATGAGGAACTAATTTGCTCTGTAAATCTTCATCTAAAGTAAAATTAAAAAAAAGATTTTACGAAACAATTTTGTTTTTGGAAGAGCTGCATCTGCTAACCAAAAGGTCAGCAGTTTGAATCCACCCGATGCTCCTTGGACACTCTATGGGGCAGTTCTACTCTGTCCTATAGGGTCACTATGAGTCGGAATTGACTCAACAGCTACGGGTTTGGTGGTTTTTTTGGTTATTCATGTAATCTAAGAAATACTACATTTAAGCAATTTACAACTATATTTATCACATATTTTTCTGTGATTAAATTTGATTACAAACATTCTAAGGATTGTGTATGCTCTGATATGGGAGGAGGTCCATGGATGGGAAGGGGAGCACCAAGAGTTACTGCACTGGATGACACCAGCCCTAGTGGCACCACTGGTCTATCAATGGCAGTTGCTCCCTGGAGCAGGATACTATGTCATCATGTGCTAAGATATTGGTGGGGATGAATTGTCAATGAGCTGCCAGGAAGACAGTAAGGACCTGCTGTGTTTTTTGGATGGTGCTGCTGGTGGTGGTGATGGAACGGGGAAGAGATGAGGAGTGGGATGAGCAGGGCCCTGGGGAGTGATGGGGGACCCCACTCTAAACTTACTTAATGCACTGTTTTCCAAACTGCTGCTCATTTTTCCTGATAAAAGTGTCCTTTAAAAAATTGCATTGATTAAGGATATGGTTAAACCCTGGTGGCATAGCAGTTAAGAGCTACCTACGGCTGCTAAACAAAAGGTCGACAGTTCGAATTCACCAGGCACTCTTTGGAAACTCTATGCGGTAGTTCTACTCTGTCAAGTAGGGTCGCTATGAGTTGGAATCAACTTAAAGGCAATGAGTTGGTTTGGTTGCACAGAGGGTTACTGTACTTGCTGTCAACACGATCTGTAAAAATTTGAATTGGCAAAAGTCGTGTAATAGATATATTTATTAAAAAAGGCAGCTGCTGAGGCTGCTTATGTACAACCAAATACCTCAAGGGATTTGGTTCCTTGGTTTGGAAGTTCAGGGTCATGGTTTCATGGGACATCCCAGTTATTTGGCCTAATAACACGTTTAGTGCTTCTGTTCTACCTCCTAGTTTGTTGCACAGTGCTTGGTGTCTTAAAAACTTTCAAGTGGCCATCTGAGGCACAACAGTTGAACTCTATTCATATGGAGTAACAGAGAAAAGGAGAGTCAGGAATAGAAGGAGGATGTGGAATGTGTGGCTAATTGCCCCCATGAACAACTGCCTCCTTTGCCATGAGACAAGAACTGGATGGTGCCCAGCTGCCATTATTGAACTTGATGATCAGAGAGTCCACAGAATAATCCTGATCAAAAGGGGGAAAATGCAGAATGGAATTTCAAATTCTCATGGAATACAGGCTTTCTGGAGCCAGGGAGGGTGGATAAGCCCCTGAAATTATTGCCCTGAGATAATCTTTCAACCTTAAATCAAAAATATCCCCTGAAGTCATCTTAAAACCAATCAGTAGTTTAGCTTAACTAGTAAAAAATGCCTGCCTTGAGCATTATGGTCTTTTAAGAAGTATCTATATGGGATCAAATTGACAACAGCAACTCAAAAGATTAGACAGGAAACTTAGCGGGCAGTGAATTTATGTTAATGAGGGAGGAACAACTAGAAAATGAGGGTAATAATGGTAGTACAACTTGAAGAATGTAATCAACGTCACTAAATAGTACATGTAGAAACTGTTGAATTGGTGTATGTTTTGTTAGATATACTCCCAACAACAAAATAAATAAAATTTAAAAGGATAAAAGTGTCCTTTACAGCTGGATAGGGGCGTTCCTGGAAGAATGTGAAGCAGAAGCTCTTCAGCCAAGGCTACCAGGTTCAATGCCACTGGCAGAAACAGTGCTTGTGTGTATATTGCAAAAAGGAGACCCTCTGGGCATGCCCCATCTTCCCAGCTGATAAAACCCTGAGTCAAGATCCACGGATTGGATTCAGGAGAAATGTAAGGAGCATCTCCCTCATGCCCCTCCCCCCAGAGTAGGCCCCTTCCCCAAGTGTGAGGCCCAGGGCACTTGCCCCACTTTTTCTACCGTAGGGTTCAGCCTGAAAATAGTTTCTCCCCTTTCCCTCTTTTTCTTGTCCTGAATGTGAATGCAATGCCTGGAGCTAAAGCAGCCATCTTACAACCATGAGGCAACATGTCAACCTGCTTAGCAGGGTAGATGGAAAGATGGGCGAGGCCCGGGTCCTTAATGACACTGTTGAATTGCTATACTAGCCCCGCACTAACTACCCTTGAACTTCTTTTTAGGTGAGAATAATAAATTCCTATCTAAACCACTGTTAATTATTTCATTATTTACTATAAAGAAAGAAAAATTCTCTAATTGAAACAGGGAACAAGGGAAGTGGCTGAGTCACGAAGAGTCTGGATTTCTGATTCTTGGCAAGCCTTTCCTCAGAAACACCCCTCGCACTTCCTTTACCATTGGACTTTATTATCCCCTTGTCCCAATGTTTATTAAAGACCAAATGGCTAAGTCTGCCCCTGTGTTGTGCCCTTTTTGCAGAATTCCCTTCAGTTGTTCATTTCCGGGATTATTTTTCTCTACACTAACACCAGGAGTCCTGAATGAATCAAGGATGCAGACTGAATAAATTATCATGGTGGCTGTCAGCCCTAAAGTAAAATAGCTGAAGTGGCTCCATGGGCAGGAATCGGGTGAAAACACATCAGCCTGAGTTGCTAGCTGCTGTCGAGTTGACGCTGACTCATGACGACCTCAAGTACAACAGAACAAAACGTTCTCCAGTCCTGCATCATCCTCACAATCAGAGGCGTGTTCAAGGCCATCCCTGTGGCTATTGTGCCAATCTATCAAACATGATGTCTTCCTCTAGCAATTGATCCCTCTTGATGGTATGTCAAAAGCAAACTAGTTGGATAATATTCTGTTGTGATCCCTAAGGCTTTCACTGGCTAATTTTTAGGAAGCAGATCTTTCTACTCTGTCTTAGTCTGAAAGCTTCACTGAAACCTGTCTACCATGGGTGACCCTGCTGGTATTTGAAATACTGCTGGCATAGCTTCCAGCATCACAGCAACATTCAAGCCACACAGGATGACAAACTGACAGACAGGTGGTGGGAGTGGGGGTTGTAAGCTAAGCTAAAAGCTCCAGCATCTAGTGTCTGTGCAAGTCAAGTGCTTCATGAGCTCTGTGGGGCCTGAAGTGTCACTGGAGGAAGAAGAGAATTTTATGTCTTGGTTCCTTCTCCATCTGAAACAAATAGATGTGTGTGTATGTGTGTGTGTATGTGTCTATACACATGTGCACACAGGAATGATCATTGGCAAAATAATGCCACAGGTAATACTTACACCTCTGGGTCCCTTTTCTACTGTATGTGTTGCCCCATCTTCACCCAGACTGGCTTCTAGTGGCTTCCTCCTTCTTGCATCAGAATACACTGGGTTGTGCTGCGGTAATGACCAAACCTCAACTCTCAGCTGCATAGACTTATAAAAGGCTTATCTCTTGCTGCATGTCCTTTGAGGGTAGCTGCGGGGCTCTCTCCATCTCATTGTCACCCTCACCCCAGGACCCCAGCCATCAGAACTGACCTTACCTGGCAAATTCCCAGTCCGTAGCAGAGGGAGAAAAGCTTTAGGGCAGCGCTGTCCAATAGAAATACAATGTGAGGCACATACACAAGTTTAAATTTTCTAGTAGCCACATTTAAAAAGTAACATGAAACAGGTACAATCAATTTTAATCATGTATTTAATTTAACTCAATATCACAATTTCAACATGTAATCAATATAAAAATATTAATGAGCTATATATACTTTTTTTTTTTGGTTCCAAGTCTTCGAGATCCAGTGTGTATTTTATACTTATAGCTCATCTCAGTTTGGGCTAACCACTGTTCGAGTGCTCAGTAGCCACCTGTGGCTGCCATATTGGGCAGCACAGCTTTAGGGTCTTGCTCCTACAATGAAATACTGAGCCTAGGAGCTATTGACACTTACAACTCATTGGCCAAAACTGGTCATGTGGCTCCACTAACCACAGGGAGCCAGCAATGACACACCTACCACATGCTTCAAAGTAGATAGGAGGGAATATTTGGAAGCAGCAAATACTAACCACCAAGCCCTCATCAGCCAACACTGCCCTTAAGCAGGGTATCCCACTGGGTGGTCCCTCCTCCATTATGAATGTCTTCTAGGCCAGCATTCTGCTTTGGCTTGGCTTTGTTCCTCTCTTGGCCATGAGGACTGGGTGATAAATATGCCCAACCTTGCTGTAGATGACACGGAAAACACTAGTGCTATGTTCTTTTCTAAAACCTAAAAAATTTTGGAAGTGGGAGGTAAATGCTAACAAATTGAGGTAACTGGGTAGGCCAAAGACTTAGAGGTTCAAGAAGTGAGAGGAGGTATTCATGGAACAGAGGGATTTTTCATTCATTCTTTACATTTGCTAAACCTTTAGCTTCTTTTATGATTGACTTTATGTTGGAGTTCTCATTCCCATTCCCCAGTACTCCCCAGTACTCATGACACCATAGGTAGGAGGGCAGGAACACAATGACTCTGTAAACTAGAAGGTGATGTGCGAGTATTATTATTTTTATATTGGATGCTCTTGAAGGGCTGGGTCATGAGTTAGTCTTCCTTGAATTCCTCATAACCCAATTCTGACTCATCGTGACCCTATAGGACAGAGTAGAACTGCCCCCAGAGTTTCCAAGGCTGTAATCTTTTACAGAAGCAAACTGCCGCATCTTTGTCCCATGGAGTGGCTGGTGGGTTCAAATTGCCAGCTTTTGGATTAGAAGCCAAGCGTTTGGCCACTGTGCCACCAGAGTTCGTTTGAATCCCTCATACTACCTGGTGTGTATATAAAAACCAAACCCACTGCCGTTGAGTTGATTCCAACTGGTAGCGACCCTATAGGAGAGAGTAGAACTGCCCCATATAGTTTCCAAGGAGCGCCTGGTGGATTCAAACTGCTGACCTCTTGGTTAGCAGCAGTAGCACTTAACCACTACACCACCAGGGTTTCCAGTAGCCTTGTGGTGCACCATGACTGTATAGTGGTTAGTACTCTGTGCTGTGGCCACAGTGACCTCGGTTCAAATCCAAGTCACAGCAGCATCAGGCCTTTGCTTTGGCAAGATTCAATTTTTTGGTATGTATATTTTTTCATATAGTAGATGCTCAATAAACATTTGAAGGAATGAATTTTACGTTAACTTTCACAGAACTATTTCCTAAACTGTTCTTTTATGTCTCTCTTTTTTAATGACACTGTCACTTAGAGTCTGAATTGGCCTGTGTTAGGAAAGAGCATCTAGGTCGTCATTTACATGCTTCCTGGTGGGAGCCCTTCACCTGGTTGGTTGGACTTGTGCTTTGTAAAATGTCCATTGCATCTAGATGTGTATAAATGACTCTGCTGGGTTGAAAGGTGCCAGTGGAGTCTCTCAGAATCTAGTAGAACACTGGGACTTACACGCTCCCTATTTGTAAGTGTTCAACAGTAGTTTTGTGGTCCTAAGAGGATTCCCTGTCAACTCCTAAAGGACCCTTGAAGTAAAATTTTTGAATCTTTGGAACAAAAACAATAGCTGTGGTGGTATGCAACTATGAACTTTGAAGAAGCTTAGAGAGCTGTGCATCTTAAAAAAGGTGAGTGTTACTGTGTATATATGTCCTCGATAAACCTGACTTAAAAAATAAATCAACGGAGCTGTCTTAAACTTTCCAGGGATGAAATAATGGTGAATTAATTTTCTCCCTTTTTTACTTTAACCCTTAGAGCAGACTCACATTTGGACGAAAGACAAAATCTCGGGGAGCTGAGTGAGACCAAGGATGCAGGGTTGATTGCTTGCCCAAACTTCTTAGCACGGATTAGGTCAGACTGCCAGGGCTCCGTGCTTTCAGTGCAATGGGGTGGGGTCCCTAGCACCTTGGAGAGCACGTTGGAGTCAAGGTGTTTGTGGACACTGGTTAGCTCTGGGAGTTCTTCCCGAGTATAAAAGATGCTTTGGAGACAAATGTTTTAAAAGACCAGTGGGATCAAGCGTTACTTGAAAAATATCAATGCCCCATTTGGTTGTCCCGTGAACTTCCCTACAACTCTTTTTTTTCAGTTATTTTATTTTTGTTGTTGTTGAAAATGTACACAGCAAAACACACACCAATTCAATAATTTCTACATGTACAATTAAGGGACCCTGATTTACATTCTTCATGTTGTGCAATCATTCTCACCGTCCTTTCTTTTTTTTTTAATTTTTACTGTGCATAAGTGAAAGTTTACAAATCAAGTCAGTGTCTCACACAAAAACTTATATACACCTTGCTACATACTCCCAATTGCTCTCTCCCTAATGAGACAGCCTGCTCCCTCCCTCCACTCTCTCTTTTTGTATACATTTCGCCAGCTTCTAACCCCCTCTATCTTCTCATCTCCCCTCCAGACAGGAGATGCCAACATAGTCTCAAGTGTCCACCTGATCCAAGAAGCTCACTCCTCACCAGCATCCCTCTCCATCCCATTGTCCAGTCCAATCCCCGTCTGAAGAGCTGGCTTTGGGAATGGTTCCTGTCCTGGGCCAACAGAAGGCCTGGGGCCCATGACCACCAGGGTCCTTCTAGTCTCAGTCAGACCATTAAGTCTGGTCTTTTTATGAGAATTTGGGGTCTGCATCCCATTGCTCTCCTGCTCCCTCAGGGGTTCTCTGTTGTGTTCCCTGTCAGGGCGGTCATTGGTTGTAGCTGGGCACCATCTAGCTCTTCTGGTCTCAGGATGATGTAGTCTCTGGTTTATGTGGCCCTTTCTGTCTCTTGGGCTCACCCTCCTTTCTGAATTATTCCTCTACCATTAATATGAACTCGCTGCCCCCTGAGTTTCTTCCCTAACTTTTCCCATTGCTGTTGTTAATTTGATCACGTACAGATAGTTCTTCAAAAGAGCGCAATGCTCAAGGCAGACATTCTTTACTAATTCAGCTATTCTTTACTAATTACTTTACTATTCTTTACTAATTAAACTATTGTTTCTCTACAAGTCCATGGGCCATTCAACAAAGTGGAGCGCCAAGTCCAATTAGAAGCTAAAAATTCAGTCTCTGCCTCAAAAGGTTTGGACATCTAAATATGTTCTACAGGGTTGGGTGCCTTTTAAAATGATGGTGTCAAAAGCCAAGAATAACACTTTATTGGCTTCCTGAACCATAAAGCACTACAGTCTGCTGTATGCATGCTGCTGGTGGCAGCATGTGCCTTACAGTGAGGCTCTGCCAAGGCATTGTCACCTGAATGATCGCAACATAATGCCCATCAAATTTTCAGGACTATAAAAATATATTTAAAATCATTTTTACTTAAAAGTAACAGATGAATAATCCTTATTTCACTCAAAAATATTTTTTCCAATCAGTGAAAATCCTTCATATGGGACTGTGTACTCAGATTTATCTTTCTAATGAAAAAAAAATTCACTGATGAATGGAAAAAAATAGACTAATGATTACATTAACATTAACAATATTACTAACTGATGCTTATACAGGGCTTAAGAAGACCTGGTGGGGCAATCGTTAAGCGCTCGGCTGCTAACCAAAAGGTTGGCGATTCGAACCCACCCCGCAGCTGTGTAGAAGAAAGATCTGGTGACCTGTTCCTGTAAAGATTACAGCCCAGGAAAGCCTATGGGGCAGTTCTACTCTGTCACACGGGGTTGCTACGAGTCGGAATAGACTTGATGGCACCCAACAACAGCAACATGTAGTGCTTACTATGTGCCAGGCATGAGTCCGAACCCTTTAATTGTACTGATTCACATATTCCTTACAACAACCCTGTGAGATAGGTGTTATTATTATTCCCTCCTCACACATGAAAACACTAAGGGAGCTTCAGTAATGTGCCAACAGTTCATGAAGCAAGTAAATGATGAAGTTGGGATTCTAGCTCGAGTCCATGCTCTTAATCACAACACCAAGCTAAGGAAGCGGGCACAGTTAAAAGGCCAGCACTATCTATGTCCCAGCTAGTTGCACTCAGTCCTCATTATTCGCCCATCCTGTATTTGTGAATTCGCCTACTGATTGAATGTACTTGTAATTCCAAAGTCACCACTCGCGATGCTCCCACAGTTATTAGAGAACAGAGTGCCAAAAAATTTGGGTCACCAGACTCACATGTTTCCAGCTGCCTTCTTGTTTCAGCTCTCACACTGTAAACAAGCGTCCTTTCTGCAGCCTATTTAGTGCCCCATTTTTTGCAGTTTTGTGCTTTTTTTTTTTTTGGTGATTTTGCTGTTTAAAATGAATCCTAAGTGTAGTGCTGAAATGCTGTCTGGTGTTCCCAAGCTCAAGAAGTCTGTGATGTGCCTTATGGAGAAAGCACGTGTGTTAGCTGAGCTTCCTCCAGACTTGAGTTACCGTGCTGTTGGCTGTGAGTTCAATGTTAATCATTCAACAATACGGTACATCCAGAAAAAGGAAAAGGAAATTTGCCCATCTGTACATGAAGCCCTTCTAGAAAGTGCTAAAGTAACATTTGTAGTTCATGATAAATGTATGGAAAAGTGGCTAAATTTATGAGTTCAGAAGATGGCAGCCTATAAAAAAAAGCACAGTGAATAGCATTGTTGTGAGGTTGACTACCAAAGTACCAAGGGTCAGGAAAATGCTGAAAATGTTAAATCCTTCTTGGTTAGTGCTTTATATAAAAAAAATTCTGCATATAATTCATTATTTGTAAGAAATATATATTAATCAAGGTGTCTTTAAACAGAAACACACATAAAACGTAGTTATGTATTGATTGGTT
Organism: Loxodonta africana; assembly: GCF_030014295.1. NCBI lineage: Eukaryota > Metazoa > Chordata > Mammalia > Proboscidea > Elephantidae > Loxodonta > Loxodonta africana. The sequence goes on from NC_087358.1 coordinate 65,404,204, forward strand.
GATGAAAATATTGTGACCAGAGGCTCGCAGGAACCTAATGGTGTTTCCTTTAGGAACATTTTGCTAGTTTAGTGTTTGTGGTGACCTTATAGGATATCACTATCACAAATAACAAGAATCAACTGTACTTACTTTCCAGCCTGTAATGATATCCGTTGAGTATCTCTACAGGAAGTCGTAGCATAACCATGTGCAAAAGTCATATCCTCAGAAGCATGAAGGGACTCTTCAACTCTAAAGGGCTTTGTGATTTTCGTATTGCAGCTTCCCAGAAATAGAGGTTCTCATGGAACACCAGGCATCTCAGGTATCCCTAATTTCCCAAAGGTGATGCTGGCAAAGGCTTCCTGAATACTCAGAACACCCAGTTTCCTTGTTTGTTCCTGGTTCAAAAGCGTGATTGCTGAATCAATCAGGACAGGCTAGATTATGTTGCAGTAGCAAAAAATTCCATCTCGGTGGCTTAAAACAATCAAAGTTTATTTTTCATGCATGTTACATGCCTATCCTAGGTTGCCAAGGGGGCTCTCCTCATAGCAATCACTTAAGGGCCCAGAATTACAGGGTGGGTACCATCTTGTAGTTGGTAGCTTCCACGCCAAAGCGAGAGAATTCTCTGGAAGTTCTTCCAAGTGTAATTAAAATTTCTTCTTGGAAGTGACGTATAACAAATTGACCAAAACTGGTCATGTGGCCCCACCAGACTGCAGGGGACCAGCCATACAATCCTAACATGTGCCCAGAAGGGGGCAAGAACAAGCATAGCTGGTAAACAGCATCAGTGGCTCAGTCCGAACAACTATGAGAAAGAGGATTTCAGCAAGTGCCCAATACAGTAATCAGAAGCTGCTGAGATCTTCGCAGCACAGTGAACAGGGATCAGTGCCGTGCTTTACTGAGTCTGCCTTAAATGCATTAGAGTAGAAATCACTCGATTGAGCTGGTTGTTTTCCTGATGTCAGTGTCTGCTCCGTGCATTTTTCTCTGTGCCCCTCCTTCCTTCATGCCCATCCATCTGCCCAGTATTGTAATAGTGATGCTGTTAAGTTGGCATGTGGGTAAGTCTTCAGGGCAGCTTTATTCATGGTGATTTAAAGGCTTGAATGAAACCATGATTACAAAGAATGAGGGACAAGAGTATATTTGCAAACATTTATGTACCATCAGCTGATTATGTGTTAATAAAACAGAGCTCCGTGGGACTCCTGGCCTCCTCCTCAGGCCATAGAATCACTTAGTTCTGTCTGTACTCTTTTAAGATGCAGCTCTTCATCAAACAGGGGCTTTTCATCAAATTTAATTCCGAATTGATCTGGAGCAGAGGAGGTAAGAGACCTGTCACTGCTCCTCAGCCTGACTGATTCTGGGAAAATGGTGAACTGAAAAATGTGGTTGATCTTGGTGCGTTCTCCACAAGGAGAAAGAGGAAAGAGAATTGATCTTGGAGTCATACAGACCTGGGTTCAAAATCTGTCAGCACCACTTTTTAGCCTGTGATCTTGGGCAGGTCTGTCTCTTCATCCTTTATAAACTAAAAAGCTCAGTATCAGCAACTGCTCAAGAAGCTGTTCTCCTTTAACCAGACGGAAATAAGGAAAGTACTAGGAGTCCCTAGATGGTACGAATGACTAATGCCCTCAGCTACTAACTGAAAGGCTGGAGGTTCAAGTCCACCCAGAGGCTCCTCAGAACAGCCTGGTGATCTACTTAAAAAAAAATCAGCCACTGGAAATCCTGTAGAACGCAGTTCTACTCTGACACATGTGGGGTTGCCATGAGGTTGGAGTCGACTTGATGGCAACTGGTGGTGGTGAAGGAAAGCACTAGTCTGTCATCAACTTTCCTTGGTTCTGCCCTTTTAGGAACTGTAGTAGGATTATTTTGATAATGAAACTGTAGGACTTTGGTTAGGTCCAATATGGAGAGCCCAAGACACACATGTTTACATGAATTAAATCACCCCTCTCAAAGAATCATAATATAAAATATGTCAACATGTAGTTCATGTTCAGGGGATCAATAAATGAATAGAGACCCTATAGGACAGAGTAGATCTGCCTAGGAAACCCTATGGGGCAAAGCACCCTGTCATACAGGGTATCTATGAGTCACCATCAACTCTACAGCATACCACAACAAGAACTACCTGGGTATAGTCTTAGTTATGTAATGCTGAATGACAGAAATACCACAAATGGATAGCTTTAACAAACAGATATTTGTTTTCTTGCAGTGTAGGAGGCTAAAAGTCCAAATTTAGGGTGCTGGCTCTGGGGGATGGCTTTCTCTCTGTGTTGGCTCTGGAGGAAGGTCTTTGACTCTTTAATCTTCTGCTCCTGGCTGATCTTCATGTGGCTTGGCATCTCTCTTCCTCTGTCTCTGCTTGCTGGTTTGCATTTAATCTCTTTCATATCTCAAAAGAGATACACCCTGCACTAATCCTGCCTCATGAGCAAAATAAAGACAACCTGTTCCCAAATGGGATTATAACCACTGGCATAGAGGTTAGGATTTACAACACATATTTTTAGGAGGCACAGCTCAATCCATTACAGGTCTGACCTAATTAATATAGGAAAGAAAATCCTGTTCCAAAGAGAATTGCATTCACAGGAATAGGGGTTAGGATTCCAACATATATTTTGGGGGGACACAATTCAATTCATAACACGGTCCCGGGATCACCTGACTAAAAGTCACCTAATGACTCAGAATCCCCCGGGGGAATGTGGCTTATGACTCTGAAAGAAATTTTACAAGTTTCCAAAACACTCATGTTTGGAAACCACTGACTTATCCACACATGAAATGACTCCTAAACTCCGTTATCAGCAAAGAACAGCATTACATCTTGAAGAGCTTGTGAAAACTGGAGGTGACTCAATATGATTAATGTAATTGATGGCACTAAATTGTACACCTGACAAATGTTTAATTGGCAAATATATATACAGTAAAAACTGTGAAAGCCAGAACCTGTGTAAGGTGGAAACCTGTCAGAGAAGGAAAACTCAAATATTTTCCATGAAAGTGAGCAATAGAAAATGAGCACCCTGTCAAAAGTGGACAACTTGCAAGATCTGGAAAAATAAGGCAGTCTTGTTGAGTTCCAGCTCTCGTAGGCTTAGGTGTATATTTTTACAACAATTAAAAAAAAAAAAAAAAAACTGGAATTGACTGCTTCCTGAGCAGGGTGGTGGGCAGGGATCTTCCTCAATCCAAACAGCACCCCATTCCCCCATCTGATGCTCAAATCCCTCTGAAGTAATCATTTGTTGTTCTACAGGGTCTCTATGAGTCAGAATCAATTCGATGGCAGGGGGTTTGGTTTGTTGAGTTTTGCTACTTTTATCTTATTGACTTTCTTATGACTTTTTCATGGATTTCTCCTGGAACTTTCAGTCTTATGTCTTTCCCCTCCAACTACAGAGTAAGTCTTTTGAAGGCAGAGGTTGTGTCTTGGCACATCTTTGTGTTTCCTCTAGTGCTCAGCACATAGTGGGTACTCTATGGATATCTGGGTGTTCATTGATTTGAATACAGCTTGAGTGCTCGTGCAGCTGGGGGCTTTAAAGATGTCTTGAAGGTGTCTGAGTTCTCTGCTCTACCCCATGTGCCTAGAACAGTTATGTCCCATGGTAGGTGACCAAAAAATGCATTTTGATGGACTGATTAATCTTAGACTCTTATTTTGATGAATCCTTAGAGAAAGCCACTCCTGCTGGCTGTAACCTGTGAACATCCAAGCATTATTCCAGAAATGGCTACTTCTTAGATGGTTTCCCCAAAAATGTCAACACATCTGACTACCTACTTGACATGTCCACTTGGATACCTAGTGGATATCTCTAACTCAACACACCCGAACTCAACTCCTCATCTTATCTTCTCAATTCTGCTCTGCCCACAACTCCATGCTTTTGGATGCTAAGGTCCAAAACTTTGGAGCCATCTTCTTTGTAACTCTTTCTCATGCACCCCATATCCAATTTGCAGTAAGCTCTGTTCATTGCATGTTCAAAACATTTCCAGAGTCTGACCACATCTCTGCACCTGTACTGATGCCACCTGGGCCTTGTCCATCATCCTCATCTCTCTTCTGCATTATTGCAATAGCCTCATAAGTGGCCCCCTTGATTCCACCCTTGTCCTTCTGTAGTTCATTCTCAATTTAGCAGCCACATAATCCTTTGGAAACTTAGATTACGACACTCCTCTGCTAAAAACTCTACAATTCCCATTCCCACAATTTCTCCCAAAGTAAAAGCCCAAATCCGTAATTGGGCCCATCCATACTTCTGTGACCTCATCAACTACTCTTCTTGCTCAATTTGCCCCCAGTGACATTGGCCTCCTTGCTGTTCCACAGTCTTGCCAGGGATCCCCAGCTCCCTACACCACACTTCAACTCAGGTGGCTGTTCTCTCAGCCTGGGTTGCTTTTTTATTAAATAGTCACATGGATAACTTCCTTGCTCTTTCATTTCTTTGCTCAAACACCTTCTCAGTGATGCCCTGCCTCACCTTTCGATTTGAAGCTGGAACATCCCACCAGCACTTCTGATCCTCTTAAACAAGTTGCCATTGAGTCAAATCCGACTCATGGTGACTCCGTGTGTGTCAATGTGGAATTGTTCTCCACAGGGTTTTCAGTGGCTGATTTTTCAAAAGTAGGTTGCCAGATCTTTCTTCCAAGTTGCCTCTGCATGGACTTGAACCTCCAACCTTTTGGTTAACAGCCGAGTGCATTAACCATTTTCCTCACCCAGGGAATCCCTGGTCATCATACCCAGCTCTGTTTTTCTTACAGCATTTAACACATTTTGATATATTATGTAATTTGCCTGTTTATTATGCTTATTGGTCAGAACCTGTCTTTTCTCAGCCAGTATGAAAGTTGGGCAGTGATTATAGACTGTTTTGCTCACTGATGTTTCCCTGGTACCTAGACTATAAAGTAAATACTGTGGAAGGCAGAAATAAATAAGGAAAGATCCTGTTTTGTTGGAAGCCCTAGATATTAGAACCAAGGTTCCTAAGCCAAAAAGCACAAATCCACACTGAGTGGGAGGAAGAGCATCAAATTTTTAAGAATGAGCAGAGGAGGCATTGCTCACCGCTGATTGCCTCTGACTGAGCTTTATATGAGTGGTCTGTAGCCCCTGCTCAGATTGATTAAACGGCTTCCTGCCTAGTCAACTCTATATCAGTTATTACCTATGTCTTCATCTGTCAGCCATATTGAATGTGAATGGCTGCCTCTGGTTCTTGTCAGGCTTTAAAAGCTATGTGGTTTGTGACATGAAGTTCCAGTGAGGGTGGAAGGACACCTAACCTAACCTAAATACAAGAGTGAGTTCCTTTATTGGAGGCCAAGAGTTCCCACTAAAATAGTGCCCTGGAAACCATGGCCTTCTTGGGAGTACTTTTTGTGTATCCTGATCTAGGAGCAGCTGTTACCTGTGGTGAGGAGGTGAGTCCAAGGAAGGTGTGGATAGGTGGGAAGCTGTTTCTGTTCCTTGATGATATCCTCCTCATTAACATATGGCAACAATGGGTGTTGGTAGAGAAGAATCTGGTGTCAGAGCCATTGTAGACTCCATCCTCAGAGCTACCACAGGGATGGATATGAGGTGAGGTCACCATAGAGAGATCTTCCAGTTGCTCAGTAACTCACCCTGTTGGATGGGGTACTGTTTTATGTCATTATGGGCTGAGGTATTAAAAGGTTTCTGTGTGATTCCAAGAGGTAAAGGCTGTTACCAAATCCTAGAAGGTAGGTGCTTGTCCGATGCGCTCAAACTTTCCAATTATCTAGATGCTGGTCTTTGAGAAATAGAAAGTAACTTTATTGCAATGTACAGAGCAAGGAACTGGGAGGAAGTTCCTCAGATCCGACTCACTGAGCTGTGGGGAAGCAGGGCTTATATGTGATTTGGGCAGCAAGATGGTGGCCACAAAGGTGTACTGGGGAAGGAAAATTCTAGAAGGCGGCCAGGAAACAGGGGGTGACATGGTTCTGTCAGACCTCTTGCTTCAGAATAGGGTCTGAGTGATGATTTTCCTTCTGGTTCATGCCTCCTGTTGCTGTGTCCTCTGTTCAGGTCAATTAGCAGTCATTGCTGGCCCTTCTGTGCATAAGGGATGGGCCATATCTGACTTGCCTAGTTTAAGAACTAATGGAAATCTACTGGCATTAGTAGTGTCAGGTTACAAGGCTACATATGAGGGTGTTACTCTGGGTGAAAGTGATTGTAGTGGTTTTAAGATGTGGTCATAATTTCTTTGGCACATCTCCCACTGAGAAGCGAGGATATATAGTAAGGCTGTGGACAAATAGAGTGAGTCATACTATGTAACGTCCAATGTTAGGTCATTAAATGTCATGAAGTTTCCACCTTGTTTGTGGGAACACTCACTCTTGGAGTTCTGAGCCACCATGTAAGTTGGCTATCCAGAGACTGGAGGGGCCACATGTAGGTACTCCAGTAACAGTCTCAGCTGAATATGCCCTTAAGCCTTTCCAATCAGGCACCAGACCTATGAGTGAAGAAGCCACCTTCGAAGTGAATCCTCCATCCTCCACTATTCAAGCCTCACCCAGCCAATGGAGTCATCCCAGCTGAGACCCCAGACACCGTGGAGGAGAGAACCTTCCCCACTGTGCTCTGATCCATAAAATCCTAATAAAATGATTGGTTTTATATCACTAAGTTTTAGGGTAGTGTTATGGATTGAATTGTGTTCCCCAAAAAGATATGTTGAAGTCCTAACCTCTTCTATCTGCAAATGTGACCTTGTTAGGAAATAGGGTCTTTGAAGAAGTTATCAGTTAAGTTAGCATGAGGTCTTATTGGAGTAGGGTGCTCCCTAATCCAACATGAGTTGTGTCCTTATAAAAGAGGAGAAAAGATACAGCGAGATAGACGCAGAGGAAAGACAGCTGTGTAGAGGTACAGATTATGATGCAACCACGAGCCAAGGAATGGCTAAGGCTACCAGAAGCTGAAAAAGACAAGACAGAATCTTCCCCTAAAGCCTTCAGAGGGAACGTGGCTCTGCTACACTTTGTATTTGGACTTCTGGCCTCCAGAACCATGAGACAATACATTTGTGTTGTTTTAAGCCACCCACTTTGTGGTACTTTGTTACAGCAGCCCTAGGAAACCAATACATCAATAGATAACTGGAGCAATGATGGATGGAAAATACCAGGTTTGGAGTCAGGCATGAGTTCAAATTCCAACTCCTACTTAGCCAGCTCTGTAACCTTGGACAGAATCTGATACAACTTTAAAGCGGGGAAAATCTTACCCATATTTCAGGTTATTGTGAGGGTTAAATGAGGTTATACACGTACAAGGCCTAACATGTAGTAGGCATTTGAAAAAAATCTTGGATTTCCTTTTTCTTCCCTTCCCTTCCACCTCAGGAAGAAGAAAAAAACAGCCTGACTATGTCTGTGTTGGAACCATGAGTATATCCCATGCCTATCATAATCCCGGGGTGTGTCACCTGCATTACAGCTGTTGGTTTTCTCGTCTTCCTCTTCCCTGCCTGCCTGCTCCAGACCATGAGTGCCTTTAGGCTGGAACTGCTGTCTACCAGCTTAGGGCTTAGAACAGAGCCTGGCTCAAAGTAATTGCTTGATAAATATCATTAAATAAATGAAATGCCTACAATCAGAAAACCAAGCCTATATGTGTGGCTTCATAGGGAAGTACAAGAATTGTAAGGGTTAAACCTGATTTTTTAAAGTCAGCTATCAAAGAGATCCAGCCTTTGGCACCAGCTGCCTGGAGTCAAATCCTGGCTCTATTCCTTATTGACTACTTGGTGTGGAATCACCTTACTAAAAAAGCTTTTGATCCTGTTCTACCCAATAACTAACCTTTATCTGCACTGGCTGGGGAGCCCTGCCCAGTAACTGACCTTTACACTAGTGTAAAAATATATGATCTAATGGAAAATCAAGAGGTCATATTTTAAAAAGAAGAAAAACTATCATAGCAGGGAAATCGCTGAGATATAAAAAAGTAATCTAAAGAATTGTGGATAATCTAAATAAGAACTGAATATTTAAAACACTATTATTAAAAACAGGTAGTTGGCTGGGGTGCTCCACTCAGTGTGACCTTTAGGCAAATTGGCTGGGGCCGAATCTTTACCTGTGTAGGCTGCACATCCCCCCAGTTGACCTTTTCGTGGATTGGCTGGGATCCCTGCCTAGTGACTGATAAAAAAAACCTCTAGAACAAGTGGTCTTTTAATCAATGAGAGCCAGGAGAGGAGGACATCCTTCGGACATGGGGCCTTGTGCTGAGACCCTCCTAGATGAGGTAGACCTGTAATGGCAACTGGCAATGGAGGCAGCTATACCAGAAGAGGCAGAGACAATGAGGTACCTGAAGAGATGGAGACAAGGAGCAGACCAGGATGGTGGCAGCAGAGTATAGAGTCTGAACCCTGGCTGAGAACCGTAACACTCTGAGAGCTGGGGCACCCTGGAGTAGGGGGCCACCCACAGAGCAGGGACAATTAGAGAGCTGGCCAGGAGGAGACCAGAGCCAGATGAGAGGAGCGGCCAACAGTGGAGCTGACTGAGTGACGTCATTGAGTTTCATGTTTGAAAGTTCTCTGATTGGTGAGAACGAACACCAGTTTTCAGGAAGGATAAGCTGGTTCCCTTGACAGATTGAGGCCTCATGCTGGGACCCTGCTCAAACCTCACTCTATGCATATTTTGTTTCTGTTTATAGGCTTTGTTTATATCCTTCTCTGTTGTTAAAGTTGTTGCTGCGGTTGTGGTGTTTTTGTGAGTTCTCTGTGACCATTCAAATGAATTATCAAACATAATAGAGAAAGAATGTTGTGGGGGGAGCAGCTAGTGTCAGAAAGGATGAAGTTGGAGAAGGGAGGTATATTTAACCTCTACATCATCGGAATTAGCTTGGTGCTGATTTTTATGGTCAGGGTTATCATTTCAGTTAGTGTCCAACAAAGTTCTCCTATTTCGTTGACTCCGTACCTTAGGCAAGATACATAACCTCCCTGTGCTTACGTTTCTCTGTAAAATAGAAAAAAATAATTGTGCCTACCTAAGAGGTTTTTTTTAAGAGGTTTGTAGTGATGAGTAAACCATAAATATACATAAATCCCATGCTTCTGTCAGTCTGTTATACTGTGGTTACCTGGAGTTACAAAACCAAAAGAGAAGAACACACATGGCATTTCTAAAGCTGAAAGAACTGAAGAAAAAATTCAAGCCTCGAGTTGTGATATTGAAGGATTGTAGGGAGAAAATATTGAACGATGCAGGAAGCAAAAAAGAAGATGGAAGGAGTCACTGTACCATAAAGAATTGGTCAATATTCAACCATTTCATGAGGTAGCATGTGATCAAGATCCGATATTACTGAAAGAAGAAGTCCAAACTGCCCTGAAGACATTGGTGAAAAACAAGGCTCTAGGAATTGATGGAATGTCAATTGAGATGTTTTAACAAATGGATGCAGCGCTGGAGGTGCTCACTCATCTATGTCAAGAAATTTGGAAGCCAGCTACCTGGCCAAGAGATTGGAAGGGATCCATATTTGTGCCCATTCCAAAGAAAGGTGATCCAACAGAACGTGGAAATTATTGAACAAGATCATTAATATCACACACAAGTAAAATTTTGAGAAGGCCACTCAAAAGCAATTACAGCAGTATATCAACAGGGAACTGCCAGAAGTTCAAGCCAGGTTCAGAAGAGGACGTGGAACCAAGGACATCATTGCTGATGTCAGATGGATCTTGGCTGAAGGCAGAGAATACCAGAAAGATCTTTACCTGTGTTTTACTGACTATGCAAAGGCATTTGACTATGTGGATCATAACAAATTACGGATAACATTGCAAAGAATGGGAATTCCAAAACACTTAATTGTGCTCATGAGGAACCTATACATAGATCAAGAGGCAGTCATTGGAACAGAACAAGGAGATACTGCGTGGTTTAAAGCCAGGAAAGGTGTGTGTCAGGGCTGTATCTTTTCACCATACTTATTCAATCTGTGTGCTAAGCAAGTAATCTGAGAAGCTGGACTATATGAAGACGAACGGGGCATCAGGATTGGAGCAGGACTCATTCACGAGCTGCAATATACAGATGCCACAACCTTGCTGAAAGTGAAGAGGACTTGAAGCACGTACTGATGAGGATCAAAGACGATAGCCTCCAGTATAGATTATACCTTAACATAAAGAAAACGAAAATCCTCACAAATGCACCAATGAGCAACATCATAATAAATGGAGAAAAGGTTTAAGTTGTCAAGGATTTCAGTTTGCTTGGATCCACACTCAAACCCATGGAAGCAGCAGTCAAGAAATCAAAGGACATATTGCACTGGGCAAATTTGCTGCAAAAGACCTCTTTAAAGTATGAAAAAGCAAAGATATCGCTTTGAGAACCAACGTGCACCTGACCCAAGCCATGGTATTTTCAATTTCTTCATATGCATGTGAAAGCAGAGCAATGACTAAGGAAGACCAAAGAATTGAGGCCTTTGAATTATGGTGTTGGCGAAGAATACTGAATATTCCATGGACTGCCAGAAGAAGGAACAAATCTGTCTCAGGAGATGTACAGTCAGAATGTTCCTTAGAAGCAAGGATGGTGAGACCTTGTCTTATGTGCTTTGGACGTGTTATCAGGAGGGATCAGTCCCTGGAGAAGGACATCATTTTTAGTAGAGGGTCATCAAAAAAGAGGAAGACCCTCAATGAGATGGATTGACATAGTGGCTGCAACAATGGGCTCAAATATAGCAACGATTGTGAGGATGGCACAGGACCAGGCAGTGTTTCATTCTGTTGTACATGGGGTCGCTATGAATTGGAACCAACTCGACAACACCTAACAACAACCTAAGAGGTTTGCTGTGATGGGTAAACAAAAAATACGTATAAAGCACCTGTAACAGAGCCTGACACAGAGTAACACCATGTAACTTTGTTCCTCAAAGCACGGTCCATGGAGCAGCAGCATCAGAATCCCCTAGGAGCTTGTTACAAATGCGGGAGTCTCAGGTCCTAGCCCAGACCTGCCAACTCAGCACCTGCATTTTAACATGAACTGCACGTGATTTGTATTCTATTAAGACTTGAGAAACTGCTCTAATGAGCCTTAGCTATTGTTATGGCAGGTCCCTGGGTGGTGTAAATGGTTTGTTCTCGACTACTAACCTAATGCATGACAGTTTGAACTCAACAGTAGCACCATGGAAGAAAGGCCTGGCAATCTGCTTCCATAAAGATTACCATATTTTCATGCAAATAACGTGCACACTATACTTTTTTTTGCCAATTGTGTCCTCTCCCAAGGAGGTTATTTTTGTAAGTGTGCTATGCCCAACCTGAGAAAATACCTCTCTAGGGGAAGGCACAGTTGGCAAAAAGTGTAATGCACAGGTTATCTGTGTAAAAACATGGTACAGCCAAGAAAACGTTGTGAGAAAGTCTACTCTGCAACACATAGGGTTGTCATGAGTTGGAATCAAGGTGAACAGGTTTGTTTTGGTCTTGGATTGTTATGGTGTGGGAAAGAATTGTCAAACGTTTGGAAAAACATATTCCTAAAAATTCTATACAGCCCCATAAAATTTTACAGGATGGGATGGCATTGGGAATTAGGGCAAACGAAGGACAGTGGCCAAGACCGCCATACACATCCAGCATCCTCCTCCTCCTCCCCCCGTCCTCCACCCTTTAGCATCTCCTCTTTCTCTGGTTTGGAGGCCAACTCACAACTTGCCAAGTGGCTCCGGGCTTGTTCCTAAGGCCTGAACTCTCTCTGCAGCTCAAGTGTTGTTCTTTGCCCCGTACTTATTCCAGGTAAAGGGAAATGGTGTCAACTGCAGTATCCTGTGCCGTGGAAAGTTGCTTTGCAGTTGTCAGATGCATCTTCCTTTGCAACACCTGTAAGTGCACCTGTAAGTTTATCCCAAACTAGAAACCTGTTTTTAAAAATGCATTTGTGTGTGTGTAGAGCCTTAGACGGCTCTGTCCGTTAACAACTCTGCCACTCGTATGGAAAAATTACCATCATAGCCTACGTGGACTGTTTTCTTAGTAATAAATGCCTCTGCTAACTGTGTCTGTCACTGTGGTGGCAAAGTTATTCAAACGGTTTTTGGAATGAAGATAATCATTATACTTACAAAATTACTGAAAGCTGACTTCTCGTTAAAAATTCAATAATGCCTTTCCTGAGTGTGTTAAATCTGATACCTCTGAAAGCGTATCGCAGCATTAATTTCCATTAGTGTCCACTATTTTAATAGCTCCAGAATGTTCTAACACCTTTGTGCAATTAAGGAAAGAAAAAGGCGTGCAGTATGACTGAACTAAAGTAAACATCCCGACATGGTATTTTGCATGTCCCTCTCCTGTTCCCATGCCTCACTAAGTCTACAGAAATCAGCACTAAAAGAAGAGACATAGAGGAAATTCCTGGGAGACATTCCTTTGGAAGTCAATGGATTCTGCATTAGGGTTCCTTGGGTCCCCCATGGTGCATGCTGTCATTTGACCAATTAGGACAACTTCTTGTTAGTTACCTTGGAGTTGGGATGGACTTATGGTGACCCCATATGCAACTGAATGAAGTGCTCCACGGTTCTGTGCCATCATCAGGATTGGTTGTAATTCATAGGGTTTTTGCTGGCTGATTTTCAGAAGTAGATTGCCAGGTCTTTCTTCCTAGTCCATCTCAGTCTGGAGGCTCTGCTGAAACCTGTTCAGCATCATAGCAACACACAAGCCTCCAGTGACAGACAGGTGGTGGCTGTGCCTGAGGGGTGCATTGGCTGGGAATCGAACCTGGGGCTCCCACTGGAAGGTGAGAATTTTACCGCTGAACCACCAACTAGGGTTGGGAACATACTGCATCTCTTTCCTTTTTGCAGTTTCTTCAGTGACGTGGTGTTGGGTGGCTGGGCTCTTCCCCAGGTGCAGCAGACAGGCTACAGCATCAGGGCTGTCTGGACCTCGTGACCAGGTTGGGCACCCAGGAGGTACTTCCTAAGGCAGTGACGGAGCTGGGCTCCACACCTTCTCCTCCCTGGCCACTTCAACACTTCCCTCCATGGATCCCTTCTTACCTCCTCTGCTTCACAGCAATTGCCTCCTAAGACACTGAAGATGCCAGATGTGAAACCATTTGGAACAAAAAGGAGGAAGAGGTGACAGCCTCACCAAGGCACCTGTGTTCATGCTGCTTCCTCCTGCTGTGGCTTAATGATTCAATTGTGGGCAAAGAAAGCTGGATGCCTTTATGGCCCTGAAGGGAGGTGTTTAAATCTGCAGGGCCTCCATCCCAGCCCACAGGAGCCCAAAGGTTTCCTAGACTGAATGATTTCCCCCAACGCAGATACTACAGTTTTAATATTATAAAAAATGCAGTGACATCAAAGGCTTAAAATAGCCCCCATCATTCATGCCTTCGAGACCTGCAAGTGTTAGTAAACAAACAGAGTAATCAGGGAGCGCAAAGCGGGCTGCTCTGTTATTCCGGTTATTACGGAATCAGCAATGTTGACTTTCTTATTACAGTTTTCCAATTTGTGAGAGAGCAATAGCAATAACCTAGCGTGGGGTCCCCAGGGAGATGCCTGAAATTTTACATGCTACTTAAAGAGATAGAAGGAGTTTTCAAGGCTGGGACTTCTGCTGATCTTCCTTTGTCACTGAGTGGAACAGTCATGGATTTGTGGTTTTAATCAGAGAAGCTGCTAGAACTGTCATCACGACCTCTGAATTATGCCCGTGGCTCCTTCCATCCCCTGATGGAGTGGTCACCAGCTCCTTCTCATGCAGGATCATCAGGGCTTTCTGGAAGAAACAGTGGTGTGGTCAGCTGTTTGCTGCTGTCAGCACAGTAAAGCTTTGCTCTGCTCCTGTCCCTCAGCCTCGAGTGTGGGAGAAGACACCCTGCTTAACCGAGCAGGAGGTGGAGGTTGCAAGACTTAGAAGCCTCCTCCCAGGCGTGGATGACTTACTTCTAGACCTGGTACCTCCCTCTGTTCCAGCCATCCTGGGGGTCACCCCACCTGCCCTCGATCCTGGCCTCTGCCTGTGCCCATCGACTTCCCTGGAATGTTCTCCTCACCTCCCTTGTTGGCTACTGCACCTGGCCAGCTCTTCTACTCCTGATGGCCACATTCTACAAATACCCAGTCCCCAGAGTGTGAGTGGTCTGTAAATAGGCATTTGCTTCCTAAAAAAAAAAAAAAGCATGTTAAGATATAAGAGCGATTCATTTTAGAAAATGTTAGTAAAACAGTTTAATATAAACCACCCTAATCCTGCTGCCCCCAAACGTAATCATTTTTAGCTCTTTAGCAATGGTTTTCTTACCTTTTCGCTTACTTTCTTCACTTGAAAATGTGCCATGAGCCTTTTCTCATGTCATTAGCAATTTTTCTACAGCATAGTTTTAAATGGCAAAATAGATACTTTGTTATTGTTTTAAAACCAATTCCTTGTTTTCAGCCATTTAAATGGCTTCTAACTGCACAGTGATGAATGTCTTTAAACATATCTATTATTATTTTCTTAAGATAAATTCCTAGGAATGCTGAGTTAAAGAGAATGCATATTTTGAAAAGTGTTTTTTTTTTTTCCTAAATAATTATTCTTTAATTTTATGGTTTTTTTCTATTGTGATAAAACTGTTGTTGTTGTTAGGTGCCTTCAAGTTGGTTCCAACTCATAACAACCCTATGCACAACAGAATGAAACACTGCCTGTCCCGCACCATCCTCACAGTCGTTGTAATGCTTGAGCTCATTGTTGCAGCCACTGTGTCAATCCACCTCGTTGAGGGTCTGCCTCTTTTCTGCTGACCTTGTACCTTGCCAAGCATGATGTCCCTCTCCAAGGACTGATCCCTCCTGACAACATGTCCAAAGTATGTAAGATGCAGTCTTGCCATCTTTGCTTCTATGAAGCATTCTGGTTGTACTTCTTCCAAGATAGATTTGTTTGTTCTTTTGGCAGTCCATGGTATATTCAATATTCTTTGCCAACAACACAATTCAAAGCTGTCAATTCTTCTTCAGTCTTCCTTATTCGTTGTCCAGCTTTCACATGCTTATGATGCGATTGAAAATACCATGGCTTGGGTCAGGTGCACCTAGTCTTCAAGGTGACATCTTTACTTTTCAATTCTTTAAAGAGGTCTTTTGCAGCAGATTTACCCAATACAATGCATCGTTTGATTTCCTGACTGCTGCTTCCATGGCTGTTGATTGTGGATCCAAGTACATTGAAATCCTTGACAACTTCAGTCTTTTCTCAGCTTATCATGATGTTGCTCATTGAACCAGTTGTAAGGATTTTTATTTTCTTTATGTTGAGGTGCAATCCGTACTGAAGGCTGCAGTCTTTGATCTTCCTCAGTAAGTGCTTCAAGTCCTTTTCACTTTCAGCAATCAATGTTGTGTCATCTGTATAATACAGGTTGTTAATGAGTCTTCCTCCAATCCTGATGCCCTGTTCTTCTTCATATAGTCCAGCTTCTCGGATTATTTGCTCAGCATACAGATTGAATATGTATGGTGGAAGAAGGACCCAGCAGTCTACTTCTGAAAAGAATTAGCCAGTGAAAACCTTATGAATAGCAGCGGAACACTGTGATAAAACTACGTATCACAAAACATTTGTCAGTTCAACAACTTTTACATGTATAATTCAGTGACATTGATCGCATTCATTGTGTTGTGCAGCCATTACTACTATCCTTTTCCAAAATTATTCCACACTGTGAACAGAAACTAGGTGCCCTCTAAGCAATGACTCCCGGTTCCCCCTCCTCCCACCCCTGGTATATTTTGAAAGGTTTTGGACGGTAATACCATTTAGCCCTCCACAAATATTGCTCCAACTTCCTTTGTCCCAGCAAGCCATTGCATTCTTACAACCCTGCTCTAACTTCAGTAGGATGAACCCTCAAGTTCCTGAAGTACAGGGACCACACCTCCTCTCTCTGTCTTTATATGTAGTAGCAGGGATTAAGTTGCTTGTCGATGCCCAGCTAATCAGGGCTGGGACTAGGGCAAGGAGAGCGAGGAACTCACTCTCAGGGTTGTGCAAGTGCAGGGTTCTAGTGATCATAAACCACCACACCGGGCCTGGATTGCTGATGTCTACACGAGAGACAAACTTCTATCTTGTTTGAACCACTGTATTTAGGATTTTTCTCACTCACAGCTGAGTCTAATGATAATGGTTACCCTTAGTTATATTGACCTTTCTGTCCCAAATAATGTGAATAATCCCAAGATTTAGAGCTATGGACTGATCCGAGGGCATTCAACACACCACTTTAGGCCTCAAGTACCAGAAACTCCAACCTGGCCCTTTTTCTGCCTTTCACCACTGGCCTGGCAAAGAAAGCATTTTCCAAGCTCTTCTGAAATGTTACCTAGCTTTTCTAGTTAGGTGCCTCAGAGAGAAGGCAGCCAGAGGAGTGTGAGTGCGTTAGTGTGTGTGCGTGCGAGTGTAAGTGTGTGAGTATAAGTGTACATGTGTGAGTGTGTGAGTATGAGAGTGTGTGTGTGTGTGTGTGTTGCCGTGGCGTTATTTTCCACTATCCAAGCAACTGTCATAACGCCATAGTGCTTTTTTATTTTATTTTTTTATTGTGCTTTAGGAGAAAGTTTACAGATCAAATTAGTTTCTCACTAAACAATTAATACACATATTGTTTTGTAACTTTGATTGTCAACCCCGCATCGTGTTAACACTCTCTCTTTCTCCACACTGGGTTTCCTGTTTCCATTCACCCAGCTTTCTCGTCCTTGTCCCTGGGCTAGTGTGCCAATGGATTCTCTTATAATGATGTGTTTTATTTGTTGTATGGGCCCGTCTAATCTTTGGTTGAAGGATAAACCTCAGGAGTGACTTTGGCACTGAGTTAAAAGGGTGTCCTGGTTTTTATTTTTCTTCCTATCTAGACAAAATAATATCTCCTCCATCTTGGGGCTGGGATTTCTCTTTTCTGGGTTCTACACAATCCTTTTTAGGCCTGGCTAGTAACCAGAAAAATTTAACATGATTTTCCTGAAACACAGAGACACTACAAAGAGTAGGTTCTTCTTTATTCCTAAAGATACCAGAGCAGTCAATTTCAACTCCTCTCCTGTAGCTGGCTGCATGTTGGGAGGAAACTGCTCTTGGAAAATGGCAGTTGGCCCGATACCAAATGCTGTTGTAAACTGTGATTCCAGAAATCTGTTCACTCTATCATATTTTGCAATTGCTAGTGATTTCCATGTATACAATGGATAGCATGGCTACTGATGGATTAAAAAAAAAATCTACAGTCAATTAAGGTGAAAATAATATAAAACCATAATTCTAAATAAATTTCCTTGTCAGTGTGGCCGACCTAGTTCCAACCCTTCAGAGAACCAGAGGCTCAATCTTGGTGTCAAAGTGGCCTGACCAGACCATTTTCTGTCAAGTCGATTCTGACTGATGCACCCATGTGTTGCAGAGCAGAGCTGCGCTCCATAGGGTTTTCCAGGCTTATCTTGTTCTTTGTTACACAGTGTGTGGTCTGTGGCCCAACAGCATAGGTGTCACCTGGAAGCATGTTGGCATGTTAGAAATTCGGACTCCACCTAGCCCTACTAAATCAGAACATACATCAACAAGACCCCCAGATGATTCCTGGGAACCCTAAAACTTGACAAGCCTCATCTAGTCTAAGTTCTTCCTCTACCTCCTCCCGAGCTCACCACCTCTTCTATTGCACCCTGCCTCCTTGGAGTGTTAACAGCATGCATTCTTTCTCCCTGATACCCTGTCCCACCTATAGGGGCAGAAGAATAGGGCAACTTGACACCACGCATTTAAAAAGGTGCTTGCCCTCAAATCTAAGTTTTCAAAATGCTCCCGCCTTTTGGATGTGCGCAGTGTACCAGGCTCGACTCTGCCTTGTGCATGGATGGTGTAAAATGGGACTAGTAGTGGTAATAGTAGTAGTGTCAAACCCTGTCGAACTTCAGGGAAATAATGACTGGGATCAGCCCAAAGCCAACTTTCATGAGGTGGAGGTCAGGCATATCTTCACCCTCCAACACTTTTTACCACTTCTCACACCAGCTGTCCCTCCCACCACACTCTCTACTTCTCTTCTGGGTTTGATAATCCATTGCAATGGCCACACAGAATTCACAGACCATACTTGCAGTTAAGTGGTTTATTAAGGAGGTAACAGGGTACAACTTGGGTTCAGGATCAACAGTCCACAACTCAGGATCAGGAAGCATGTAAGCAAAGTCTCCCTTCTTCAGTGCAGGGCGGCTCTGCTCCTCTTGACTGTGCAGGCTTCCTCTCAGTCCACGGAGGGAGGACGGGCTCCTCTTGGCTCTGCTGTCTGTCCCTGCTGGTTCTGCTGCTGGGCCTTTTCTGAGCCTCTCGCTGTCTTCAGTGTTACACCTGTAACTGTGTTGACAGCTCTTTTAGGAGGTTGCTTGCCTCCTCTCTCTCTCTCTCTGCTTCTCTCTTTTTATTTCTCTCTGCTTCTTCCTGCTGCTTCTCTCCTTGTTTCTTTCTGTCTGTAAAACCTCTGTGGGGCTGGCTGCTTAAATACACAACTCCCTGTCAATTTCAAGGCATGGCCCTTCCACCAGGGCCAGAACTGACCAACCCCTCTTGGTAGGCCACAGGCACTTAATTTGCATTCTAGGCATGGTTGGGCTACAACTCACCTTATTTGCAAAATCTATTGACCAATTCCTTCAAGATGCATATCAGTCACAGGGCAGGCTGAGGCCCAGGACCAGACAAAAAGTATCAAAACCAAGTTGTTTGGAACTTACCCAGGAAATGTCAATCAACCTGGTAAAATAACAGACTCTCTGGGGTAGAAAACTAGGGCAAAGGTAACTCCTCAGGGCTTAGGGGAAAAATCTCTCAAGCTGTTTTTCCAAAGAACCAAGGCATAAGGCCACATAAAGGAACTCATTTTACAAAAGATGGGGACAACTTGTGTGCAACCATCTTTGCCAGTGTCTGCAGTGGCTGCAGCATTTCCAAACCTGCAAGTATAGGAGCCATGTCCTTGGTAAGCCTCAGATGAGGTGACTCTCCTCATAGGTGATACGTTGGGGGTTATGCTCAGAGACAGGCACAGTGAACCACAGAGCAAGGGTAGCTGAGTGACAACAGGATGGGACCTGGAGCCAATGCCCCACCACCCCAACCTAAAGTTCACTAACGGGGACCCAGTGGATACTCTGAGAAAGGCTAAGAGGTGAATCATGTGGAATTATATTTTCAAAGTTTGCAGAAGTCAAGTTACTCCTCACGCTACTTCTCTGTATTTAACCTTTTGCACACTGGTTTGAAGATTCAGCTTTATCAAAAGTAGCAAATATTGAGTTCCTGCTATATGGCTACCACCACCCATATGTCAGTTTGTCACCCTACGGTGGCTTGCTTGTTGCTATAATGCTGGAAGCTATATTACCAGCATTTCAAATACTAGCAGGATCACCCATAGTTGACAGGTTTCAGTGGAGCTTCCAGACTGTCTTAGTCATCTAGTGCTGCTATAACAGAAATACCACAAGTAGATGGCTTTAACAAAGAGAAGTTTATTATCTCACAGTCCAGTAGCTAGAAGTCCAAATTCAGAGCACTGGCTCCAGGGGAAGACTTCCTCTCTCTGTTGGTTCTGGAGGAAGGTCCTTGTCATCAGTCTTCCTTTGGTCTGGAAGCATCTCAGCGTGGGAACCTCAGGTCCAAAGGATGCGTTCTGCTCCCACCACAGCTTTCTTGGTGGTATAAGGTCCCCCTGCCTCTCTGCTCACTTCTTTCTTTTATGTCTCAAAGAGTTTGGTTTAAGACATTATCTAATTTTGTATATCTTATCAATATAACTGCCACTAATCCATCTCATTTCATCATAGTGATAGAGTTTACATCACATAGGGAAACCACATAAAATGGTGGACAATCACACAATAATGGGACTCATGGCCCAGCTAAGTTGACACATTTTTTGGGGGAGACACAATTCAATCCATGACACAGACTAAGGCAGGCTAGGTACAAAGGCCTGGTGATCTACTTTTGAAAATTAGCCAGTGAAAATCCTATGGATCATAACAGAATGTTGTTTGATATATTGCTAGAGGATAAGCCCCCTGGATTGGAAGCCACTCAAAATGCACAGTGGCCACAACAATGGACTTGAACATACCAACGATCACGAAGATGGCATAGGACCAGGCAATGTTTCATTCTGTTGTACATAGGATTGCCATGAGCAGGAGCTGACTAGACAGCAGCTAACAACAGCTATATGCTGGGCTGTGTGCTGGAGTTGAGTGGGATACAGGGTAGAAGAAGTGATGATACCGGCCTTCCCTGCTCAAATGGAGGTGGGGACATTTGCTAATAACTGGAATTGAAGGGGACACAAGATGGAGCTGTGATGCAGAGACAGCGGTCACAGGAAAGCTGGATCCGGCATGGGAGGAGGTGGCAGACGCTCTGCTGTCAACCCAAAGCCTGTTTGTTGGTCTTGCTTCTTCCTTGCTAGTATAAGCCTAATTTTGTTTAGGTGTAGTGTGATCATGGCCTTCAAGGGAGCTGGATCTTCTGTAACTTTGGCAATCTGAGCAGGTGAATGAAGAAAGTGAGGGTTTCATCTTTTTCAAAAACAATTGTTGGAAGGGATTACATTCCTTTTCCATCTGTTAATTTCTTTTTCTACCACCCATCTGTCAGTTTGCAGTACTGTGGTGGCTCATGTGTTGTTATGATGCTGGAAGCCATGCCACTGGTATTTCAAATACCAACAGGGTCACCCGTGCTGGACAGGTTTCAGTGGAGCTTCCAGACTCAGACAGACTAGGAAGAAAGACCTGGTGATCTACTTCTGAAGGTCAGCCAATGAAAGCCTTATGGATAGCAACAGGACATTGTCCAACTCCTTTACTTTGGACACGTCATGAGGAGGGACGAGCACTGGAGAAGTACATCAAGTTTGGTAAAGTGGAGCCTTCCCGAAGGTGAGGGAAATCCTAGTGAGATGGATTGACACAATGGCAACATCAATGAACTCAAACACACCAAAGATTGTGAAGACGGCACAGGGTCAGGGGTGGCCATGAGTAGGAGCTGATTCGACGGCCACTAACAGCAAAAACAGCAACGTCTTTTTTCCACCCATCTTCTCTCACTGGAATGACAGCCCCTGCACAACAGGGATTCAGCCTGTCTGGTTCAGAGTTGCTTCCTCAACAATTCTGGAACCATGCCTGGCACATGGTAGACGTTCACATGAAATATGCAGACACTGAACCAGGCAACTCATTTCAATTAAGCAAATAGTTATTGATTTTCTGTTGTGTGCCAGACCCCGTGTGGGGCCCTGGGAATACTACGGCAAGTAGAAACAGATCCGGGAAGCCAAACACATAACAAGCCATTACAGGGGTGACGAGTGTTACGAGGGTGACAGGATACAGGGAGCACACAGCAGAGGGGCTTAACTTAGTGAAAGCTGAGACCTGAGGGAAGAGCAGGAATTATTCAGATAGTGGAGGTGGGTGGGGGGTGGGCAGGAAGAAGAAAATCCCCAACATAAGAAACAGCAGGAGTGAAGACCCCACAGGCAGAGGGCACAGGGCAAGTCAGAGAAGCAGAGATAGAGGGCGAGGGGGTGTGGGTGAAATGAGGGTGTCGGAGGAAGTGGGAGTGAGTGGACGGAGCTGAAAAAAGGGAAAGTGGGTGGGATGTGCACTAGAGAGCATTTGATCGGGGTCAGGTGATCAGGGGCTGCACAAAGGGACAAGTGGCAGTCTGAGCGCTGGACACTGCAGATGCTGGGGCATTATTATTGGTTAGACCCAATGTGGGAGTGTTTCCTCCATGGGTGCCCTGGGGCCAGAGCCACCCCCTAATATGTAGTGCAGGTCCCACTCTTAGGTGGAAGAATGTAGGCGGTAGAGTTGCCCTGACTTCAACTGTGTCACAGGGAAGGCCTTCCAGGGAAGAGATTAGGGGTGCTATGGGTTTGAAAGGAGCCCTGGTGACACAATGGTTAAAGTGCTCAGCTGCTAACGGAAAGGTTAGAGGTTCCAACCCACCAGCTGCTCCACAGGAGAAAAGACCTAGCAATCTGCTCCCATAAAGATCAAAAAAAACCAAACCTGTTGCTGTTGAGTCAATTTCAACACATAGTGACCCTATAGGACAGAATGGAACTGCCCCATAGGGTTTCCAAAGCAGTAATCTTTACAGAAAGAGATTGCCACATCTTTCTCCTGCAGAGCGGCTGGTGGGTTTGAACTTCCAACCTTTCAGTTAGCAGCTGAGCACCTAACCACTGTGCTGCCAGGGCTCCTTCTGTAAAGATTACATTCTAGGAAACCTTATGGGGCAATTCTACTCTGTCCTACAGGATCGCTGTAGGGTTGATGTAGGGTTGCTATAAGTCAGAATAGACTCAATGGCTCATAACAACAACAACATGTGTTGGAATCCACCCAGTGGCTCTGCAAGAGAAAGACCTGGCAATCTACTCCGGTAAAGATTACAGCCTCGGAGACCCTATGGGGCAGTCCTACTTTGTCACATGAGATCACTATGAGTTGGAAATCGACACTGTGGTACCTAACAACAACATAGATTGAATTGTATACCTCCAAAATATACTTTGAGGTCCTAACCTCGGTACTTGTAAATATGATCTTATTTGGGAATTGGGTTTTCTTTTGTTATGTTAATGAGAGCTTCTAGATGAAGACAGATGAGGAACAAAGACCTGGCCCTGTACTTGTAAATATGACCCTACTGGAAAAAGGATTTTCTCTTGTTATGTTACCTTGCCAGAGTAGCGTGGGTCCTAAACCTAATCACTGTTAAGAAGTGTCTTATAAAAAGAGCAGAGCAGACACAGAGACACACACAGGGGAAGACAGGCAACATGTGAGGATCTTCTAGCAGCAAAGGAATGTCAAGGATTGCCGCGGACACCAGAAATCAGGAGAGAGGCCCACAGAAGGAGTCAACGCAGCCCAGACTCTGATGGGGACCTTCAGTTGCCAGAACTGTGAAGCAATAAATTTCTGTTCTTTAAAGCCACTCCCTCTGTGATGTTTTTTGTTGTTATAGCTGCACTAAGTGACTAAGACAGGACGTGAAGGTGGGAAGTTTGCTATGGAAGAGGCCTGGACATTTGGCCTTGCAGTATGGCTTTTTAAGAAAGTGTTGCATTTATTTCTCATTGTTTTATTGATGTGCTCTTTTAATTTCAATTAAAATAATAGGGTGGAAATGTCTGAGGCCTTTCCTGTGGGAGCGCTAAGCCCTGAATTTAGCTCGCTAATAGGGCTGTGGAGACAGCAGCTCTGTCTTCCCTGCCCTGTCTTGCCCTACCAATCCTTCTCCAGAATTATTTCGAGCTTTAGCAGCATTTACTATTTCAAGCCAACTCAATAAGCATTTCTTTTTATTATTGTACTTTAGCAGGAGGTTTACAGAATAAACTAGCTTCTCATTAAACAGTACAAGTACTGTTTTGTGACATTGGTTACCAACCCCCGACATGTCAACTCTCTCCCTTCTCAACCTTGGGTTCCCTGTTACCAGCTTTCTTGTCCCCTCCTGCCTTCTCATCCTTGCCTCAGGGCTAGTGTGCCCCTTTAGTCTTGTTTTGTTTTATGGAACTGTCTAATCTTTGGCTGAAGGGTGAACCTTAGGAGTGACTTCATTACTGAGCTAAAAGGGTCTCTGGCGGCCATATACTGGGATTTTTCCAGGCTCTGTCATACCAGTAAGTCTGGTCTTTTTTTGTGAGTCAGAATTTTGTTCTACATTTTTCTCCAGCTCTGTCTGGCACCCTCCATTGTGATTCCTGTCAGAGCAGTCAGTGGTGGTAGCTGGGCACCATCTAGTTGTGCTGGACTCAGTCTGGTGGAGGCTGTAGTAGTTGTAGTTCATTAGGCCTTTCGACTAATCTTTCCCTTGCGTCTTTGGTTTTCTTCATTCTCCCTTGCTCCCAAGGGGGTAAGACCAGTGGATTATCTTAGATGGCCACTCATAAGCTTATAAGATCCCAGATGCCACTACCAAAGTAGAATGTACATTTTCTTTATAAACTATGTTATGCCAGTTGAGCCAGATGTTCCCTGGGACCATGGTCCCCACAGCCCTCAGCCCAGTAATTCTGTCGCTCAGCAAGTTTAGAAGTGTCTATGGATCTTCCATGACCTTGTCTTGCAGAAGTTGTGCTGGCTTCCCCAGTATTTGTGTATTGTCTTACCCTTCACCAAAGTTACCACTTATCTATTGTCTACTGAACGTTTCTCCATCCCCACCCCTTCCCTCCCTCATAACCATCAAAGATTGTTTCTGTTTATGTATAAACCTTTTAATGAGTTTTTACAGTAGTGATTTCATACAATATTTGTCCTTTTGTGCTTGACTTATTTCACTGAGCATAATGCCCTCCAGATGCATCCATGCTGTGAGATGCTTCACAGATTCATCATTTTTCTTTATCGTTGCGTAGTACTCCATTGTGTGTATGTACCATAGCTTATTTACCTGTTCATCTGTTGATGGGCATCTAGGTTGTTTCCATCTTTTTGCTATTGTGAACAATGCTGCAGTGAACATGGGTGTGCATATGTCTCTTCCTGTGATGGCTCTTATTTGTCTAGGATGTATTCCTAGGAGTGGGATTGCTGGATCATACGGTATTTCTAACTTTCTAAGGAAGCACCATATCGTTTTCCAGAATGGTTGTACCATTTTGCACTCCCACCAGCAGTGCATAAGAGTTCCAATCTCCCTTCAGCCTCTTCAACATTTCTTATTTTCTGGGTTTTTTGTTTGTTTCTTGCTAGTAATGTTGGAGTGAGATGGTATCCCATTGTGGTTTTGATTTGCATTTCTTCAATGGCTAGTGATCGGAAGCATTTCCTCATGTGTGTCTGTTAGCCACTTGAATGTCTTCTTTGGCGAGTGTCTGTTTATTTCCTTTGCCCATTTTTAAATGGGATTATTTGTTTTTTTATTGTAGAGGTATTGCATTTTCCCGTAGATTTTAGAGATTAGACCTTTGTCTGAATCGTAATAGCCAAAATTTTTTTCCAATCTGTAGATTCACTTTTTACTCTTTCAGTGAAGTCTTTTGATAAGCATAAGTGTTTAAGTTTTAGAAGACACCAGTTATCTAGTTTATCTTCTGGAGTTTATGTGTTGTTGGTTATGGTTTGTATCTTATTAATGTTATGTATTAAGGTCTCTAGTGTTGATCCTATTTTTTTTCTATGATCTTTATAGTTTTTGGTTTTATATTTAGGTCTTTGATCCAGTTTAAATTAGTTTTTGTGTATGATGTGAGGTATGAGTCCTGTTTCATTTTTTTTGCAGATGGACATCCTTTTTTGCCAGCACCATTTGTTAAAAGGACAGTCCTTTCCCCATTCGATGGACTTTGGGCCCCTGTTGAAGATCAGGTGACCATAGGTGGATGGATTTACATCTGGGTTCTCAATTCTGTTCCATTGGTCAATGTATCTGTCGTTGTACACACAGCGGGCTGTTTAGACTACTGTAAGTGTATAGTAGGTTCTGAGGTGAGGTAGTGTGAGTCTTCCTACTTTATTCGTCTCTCTCAATAGTACTTTATTTATCCAGAGCTTCTTTCCTTTCCATATAAAGTTAATGATTAGTTTTTCCATCTCTTTAAAGAATACTGTTGGTATTTGGATCAGGATTGCGCTGTATTTGTAGATTGCTTTGAGTAGAGTTGACATTTTCACGATGTTGAGCTACTTATCCATGATCATGGTATGTTTTTCCATTTATGTAGATCTCTTTTTGTTTCTTGCAGTAGTGTTTTGAAGTTTTCTTTGTATAGGTCTTTTATATCCTTGGTTAGATTTATTCCTAAGGTTTTGTTTTGTTTTTTAGGGGCTGTTATAAATAGCATTGTTTTCCTGATTTCCTTTTCATCATTCTCTTTATTGCTGTATAGGAGTCCAACTGATTTTTGTATGTTTATCTTGTATCCTGGTAGTCTGCTGAATCATTCTATTAGTTCCAGTAGTTTTCTCGTGGGGGTCTTTTGAGTTTTTTATGTATAGTATGATATCATCTGCAAATAGGGACAGTTTTACTTCTTCATTACCAATTTAGATGCCCTTTATTTCTTTTTCTTGCCTTGTGGCTCTAACTAGGACTTCTAGCACAATGTTAAATAGGAGTGGTGATAAAGGGCACCCTTGTCTTGTTCCTGTCCTCAAGGGGAATGTTTCCAGCCTTTCTCCATTGAGAATAACTTTCCCTGTTGGTTTTGTGTAGATGCCCTTTATTATGTTTAGGAATTTCCCTTCTATACCCATTTTCTTGAGAGTTTTTATCAGGAATGGCTGTTGGACTTTGTCGAATGCCTTTTCTGCATCAATTGAGATGATCATATGATCCTTTTATTTATGTGCTGGATTATGTTGATTGATTTTCTATTGTTGAACCCGGTATGAATTCCACTTGTTTGTGCTGTGTTATTTTTATATATATATATATGATGCTGAAATTCTATTGGCTAGGATTTGGTTGAGAATTTTTCGTCTATACTCATGAGAGATATTTGTCTATAATTTTCTTTTTTTGTGGTGTCTTTACTTGATTTTGGTATCAGGGTTTTGCTGGATTCATAAAATGAATTTGGAAGTATCTCTTCCTTTCCTATGTTCTGAAATAGTTTGAGTAGTACTGGTGTCAACTCCTCTGAATATTTGGTAGAATTCTCCAGTGAAATCATCTGGGCCAGGGCTTTGTTGTTGTTGTTGTTGTTTTTTAATTATTATTATTATTACCTTTTCAATCTCTTCTCTTGTTATGGGTCTGTTAAGATTTTCAATACCATTTTGTTAGAATGTGTAGACAGTGTGTTTCTAGAAATTTGTCCATTTCCTCTAGGTTTTCAAATTTGTTGGAGTATAGTTTTTCATAATACTCTGTTATGATCCTTTTTATTTCAGTTGAGTCTGTTGTAATGTCACCCATTTCATTTCTTATTTGGGTTATTTGTGTCCTGTCCTGTTTTTCTTTTGTCAGTTTGGCGAGTGGTTTGTCAATTTTGTTTTTTCCTTTCAAAGAACCAACTTTTGGTTTTATTGATTCTTTCTATTGTTTTTACAGTCTCTGTTTCATTTATTTCTGCTTTGATCTTCATTATTTCCTTTCTTCTGGTGGCTGTGGGCTTCTTTCTATTTGTTTGAGTTGCATAGCTAATGTTTTGATTTTGTCCCTTCTTTTTTTGATGTGTGCATCTCTGGCTATAAACTGACCTCTGAGCACTGCCTTTGTTGCCTCCCAAAGGTTTTGGT
The DNA here is from genome assembly GCF_030014295.1 of Loxodonta africana. NCBI lineage: Eukaryota > Metazoa > Chordata > Mammalia > Proboscidea > Elephantidae > Loxodonta > Loxodonta africana. The sequence goes on from NC_087358.1 coordinate 65,431,607, forward strand.
ATGATGTTTTCATTCTTGTTGATTCTAGGAATTTTTTTAATTCCATCTTTGATTTCTTCTAAGTTCTTCTTCTTTATTTTGATGAGTATGGTTGTTAATTTTCTTTGTGGTTTCTAAGCAGAGTGTTATTCAGTTTCCATGTAATTGATTTTTTTTTTCCTTGCTCTTCCTGTTATTAATTTCTACTTTGATGGTGTTGTGACTAGAGAAGATACCTTCTACTGTCTCAATGTTCTGGATTTTATTGATGGTTGCTTTGTGGCCTAAGATGTGGTCTAATCTGAAGAGTGTTCCATGTGCTTTGGAAAAGAATGTGTACTTTGCAGCTGTTGGATGGAGTGTTCTATATATGTCTATGAGGTCAAGTTGGTTGATTGTGCCCTTTAGCTCTTCTGTTGAGTTTCTTTCTAGATGTTCTGTCCTTTACTGAGAGTGGTGTGTTGAAGTCTCCTACTGTTATCGTGGAACTGTCAATTTCTCTTTTCAGTGCTGTTAGACTTTGTTTTATGTATTTTGGAGTTCTGTCATTGGGTGTATAGATATTTTTTATGGTTATGTCTTCATGATGGATCATCTCTTTAATCATTATATAATGCCCTTCTTTGTCTTTTATGGAGGATTTTGTTTTAAAGTCTGTTTTATCTGAGATTAGTATTGCCACTCCTGCTCTTTTTTGGTAGCTGTTTGCTTGACATATTTTTTTCCATCCTTTGATTTTTAATAAGTTTATGTCTTTGCTTCTAAGGTTGTTTCTTGTAGACAGCATGTTGATGGATCTTGTTTTTTAATCCATTCTGTCACTCTCTGTCTCTTTATGGGTGCATTTAGGCCACTTATTTTGAGTATAATTTTTGATAGGTATGAGTTTATTGCTGTCATTTTGTAGTGCTTTTTTTGTGGTGCTTTTTTGTTGTTGTTCCTCTTACTCTCCTGTGCTGAATTCCTTCTGTTTGTGGATCTCTTTTTTTCATTTCTTTTGTTTTTGCAGATTTTGTGTTTATTGAGACTTCATGTTCTTCTTTATTTCAATGAGTATGTTTGTTAATTTTCTCTGTGGTTACCTTGAAATTTACCCTTATCTTCCTAAGTTTGAACCAGTCTTTTTTTACTTGGTATCTTCTTGCCTTCCTGTCCATTTGAAAGTTCTATATCTACACCATTTATTCCCTCTTTTATTGTTCTAATGTTATTGTCATTTACAGATTAACCTCTCTGGTTCCCTGTTGTAAATCTTTTAGTTTTGATTAATCCTTGAGAGTTCATTACCTAGGTTGGAATCTGGCTGATGCAGTCTTGCATTCTAGATTCAGGCTGTCATCTGATTTTGTTTGTTCTCAAACCAAAGTACTGCTTTTAATAATTCTTGTAAGTTTGGTTTGGCTTTTACATATTCTCTTAATTTCTATTTATCTGGAATGTCCTAATATCACCATCATATTTGAATGACAGTTTTGCAGGATATTTTATTCTTGCCTGGCAATTTTTTTCTTTCAAGGTTTTATATATGTCATCCCATTGCCTTCTTGCCTGCATGGTTTCTGCCAAGTAAACAGAACTTAGTCTTATTGTTTCCCCTCTGTATGTGACTTTTTGTTTTTCTCAAGCTGCTCTTGGGATTATTTCTTTGTCTTTGGTTTTAGCGAGTATGATTATAATAAGCCTTGGTGATTTTCTTTTGGGGTCTATCGTATATGGGGTTCATTGAATTTCTTGGGTGGTCAGCTTTTCATCCTTCATGATATTAGGGAAGTTTACTGTCAGCAATTCTTCAGTCATCCTTTCTGTGTCTCCCATGTTCTCCCCCTGTTCTGGAACTTCCATCACTCTCAAATTTTTGCTTTTGATTGTATCCCATATAATTCTCAGGGTTTCTTCATTTTTCTTCTTTCTTTTCTCTGGTTTTTCCTCAAATGAAGTGGTATCCAAGTATTTGTCTTCAATTTCCCTGATCATGTCTTCCATTGCTTCAAACCTGCTTCTCAGATCTATGATACTGTCCATTTCTGAAATATTGTTGTTTATGTTTTGAATTTCTAATTGCTGTTTTTGTATGATTTCTAGTTATGAATTTATTTTGACATTTTTTTCCTGTATTATTTTCCCGAATTCTTCTGTTTTTTTTGTCTGTCATTTCCATGATTTTGTCTATTTTTTCCTCAGTTTTGTCTGCTTTTTACTTTAGCTCTGACTATTAGAGATTTGAATTCCCTATCAGGTAGTTTCAGTGACTTTTCCTCTGCTGGAAGGTCATATGTTGTTTTATTTTGGACTCCTACTAGAATCATCACGTCCTTTATTTATTTATTTTTAATGTTTTTACATTGCCTGTTGTCTTCAGGACATTCAGTAGTTATTTTCTTTGTTTATTGATTGTGGATTTGTTTGTTTCATCCTGCTGTGATGCACCAGGGCAGATCCAGTGGAAGGGGAGGGGAAAGGCTGGGATAGATTGTTTGTTGCATGTAGTGGGGCCGACGGGGGCGGGGGCTGTGAGTCAGTGCAGGTTCTGGTAGACCATGGCTGTGCTGCTTGGGGGTGTGATGTTCAATGCATGGTGCAGATAGGCAGGAGGGAGGGGAGAGGTTGTGGTGTGTGGAGGGCTGGCCAGTGTGGCTGGAGCAAATGCAAACAACATAGAGCCAGTGCCTTCCCAGCACAGTGATTACAGCCTGCCAGTAAGTGGTGGATGCTAAGCAGGGGGAATAAGGGCGGAGGGGTGGGAAAGCATGTATCACTGGTTACCGGGTGCTCTGTCTCCTGATGAGAGCTTTGTGAAGCTGCCTTCCCTTACTTTCTGCCCACCAATTCAGTTCCCGAGGAGTCCAAGATGGCAAATCTGAGCCACCTTAGCTGATAGGGAACTTCCACTCAGTACCTCTTCTTGCAGTCTGTTCTCTGTCAGTTTCTTATTCCTTTCGGAGCTTGGTTGAGTTCTTTATCTCTTCGTTTGACACTTAGGGTTCCAGGATTGACATTTGTCTCTGTTTTACTTAGCTTTTTGGGTCTTTGCTATGGAGGGACGGTGTGGTACTTCTCTCTGTAGTGCCATGTTGGCTCTGCCTCCTTAAGCATTTCTTAAGCACACATTGTGTCAAAGTGCTAGGTACCCAGGCAGGTACAAAAGTAAATGAGATAGTCCTGTCTCAGGGAACTTGCACCTTAGTAAGGAAGACATCCCTGGGTGGCACAAATAGTTAACATGCTTGGCGGTTAACCAAAAGGTTGGTGGTTGACAGAAAACCCTAAGGAATCCTCAAGAAAACTACTGAAACTAATAGAAGAGTTCAGCAGGGTATCAGGATACAAGGTAAACACACAAAAATCAGTTGGGTTCCTCTACACCAGCAAAAAAAAAATCGAAAAGGAAATCACCAAATCAATATCATTTACAGTAGCCCCCAAGAAGATAAAATACTTAGGAATAAATCTTACCAGAGATGTAAAAGACTTATACAAAGAAAACTACAAAACGCTTCTGCAAGAAACCAAAAGAGACCTATGTAACTGGAAAAAACATAACTTGCTCATGGATAGGAAGGCTTAACATTGTAAAAATGTCTATTCCACCAAAAGCGATCTATAGATTTAATGCAATTCTGATTCAAATTCCAACGACATTCTTTAATGAGGTGGAGAAACAAATCACCAACTTCATACGGAGGGCAAGAGGCCCCAGATAAGTAAAGCATTACTGAAAAAGAAGAATGAAGTGGGAGGCCTCACTCTACCTGATTTTAGAAACTATTCTATTGCCACAGTAGTCAAAACTGCCTGGTACTGGTACAACAGCAGATATATAGACCAATGGAAGAATTGAGAATCCAGCAGATGATATTTGACAAAGGCCCCAAATCAGTTAAATGGGGGAAAAGACAGTCTTTTTAACAAATGGTGCTGGTATAACTAGATATCTATTGGCAAAAAAAGGAAACAAGACCCACACCTCACACCATGCACAAAAATGAACTCAAAATGGATCAAAGACCTAAATATAAAATCTAAAGCAATAAAGATCATGGAAGAAAAAATAGGGACAATGTTAGGAGCCCTAATACATGGCATAAAGAGTATACAAAACATTACTAAAAATGCAGAAGAAAAACTATATAACCGGGAACTCCTAAAAATCAAACACTTATGCTCATCCAAAGACTTCACCAAAAGAGTAAAAAGATTACCTATAGACTGGGAAAAAGTTTTTAGCTATGACATTTCTGATTAGTGCCTGATCTCTAAAATCTCCCAAACCAAACCCACTGCCATCGAGTCAATTCCAACTCATAATCTACATGCTACTGCAAAAACTCAACTACAAAAAGACAAATAACCCAATTAAGAAATGGGCAAAAGATGTGAACAGACACTTCACTAAAGAAGACATTCAGGTAGCTAATAGATACATGAGGAAATGTTCAAGATCATTAGCCATTAGAGAAATGCAGATCAAAACTACAATGAGATTCCATCTCATTCCAACAAGGCTGGCATTAATCCAAAAGCTCAAAGTAATGTTGGAGAGGTTGTGGAGAGACTGGAACACTTACGCACTGCTGATGGGAATGTAAAATGGTACAACCACTTTGGAAATCGATTTGGTGCTTCCTTAAAAAGCTAGAACTAGAACTACCATATGATCCAGCAATCCCACTCCTTGGAATATATCCTAGAGAAATAAGAACCTTTACATGAACAGATACATGCACACCCATGTTCATTGCAGCACTGTTTACAATAGCAAAAAGGTGGAAGCAACCAAGGTGCCCATCAATGGATGAATGGATAAATAAATTATGGTATATTCACACAATGGAATAGTACACATCAATAAAGAACAGCGATGAATCTGTGAAACATTTCATAACATGGAGGAATCTGGAAGGCATTATGCTGAGTGAAATTAGTCTGCTGCAAAAGGACAAATATTATATAAGACCACTATTACAAGAACTAGAGAAATAGTTTAAATAGGTGAAGGGAATGACAACACGCAATACATGAGCAGTCAGCACAACTAGATTAAACCAAAAGCAAAGAAGTTTCCTGAATAAACTGAATGTTTCAAAGGCCAGGGTAGCAGGGGCGGGGGTTTGGGGACCATGGTTCAGGGGACATCTAAGTCAGCTGGCATAATAAAATCTATTAAGAAAACATTCTGCATCCCACTTTGGAGAGTGGAGTCTGGGGTCTTAAATGCTAGCAAGCAGCCATCTAAGGTGCATCAATTGGTCTCAACCCACCTGGAGCAAAGGAGAATGAAGAACACCAAGAACACAAGGTAATTATGAGCCCAAGAGACAGAAAGGGCCACATAAACCAGAGACTACATCAGCCTGAGACCAGAAGAACTAGATGGTACCCAGCTACAACCAATGACTGCCCTTACAGGGAACACAACAGAGAACCCTTGAGGGAGCAGGAGAGCAGTGGGATGCAGACCCCAAATTCTTGTAAAAAGACCAGCCTTAATGGTTTGAATGAGACTAGAAGGACCATGGTGGTCATGGCTCCCAGACCCTCGTTAGCCCAAGTCAGAAGCCATTCCCAAAGCCAACTCTTCAGACAGGGATTCGACTGAACAATGGGATAGAAAAAGATGCTGGTGAAGAATGAGCTTCTTGGATCAAGTAGATACCTGAGACTATGTTGGCATCTCCTATCTGGAGGGGAGATGAGAGAGCACATGGAATGATTGTGCTTGAAAGGTAGCTGGGACTCCATTGCGGTGGCTTTACATTACCATGCTCAAGTTAGAATTGCCTCATGAGGCAGTGGGGAGCCACTGAAGTCTTTGAGGAGGGGAGCGACATGATCTGATGTGTGCTATATAATGATCATATATCTGGCAGTCCAAAGAGTGGACAGACAAGAAGCTAGAGATACAGGTGCAAAAAGAAACCAGACCCATTACCACTGAGTTGATTCCAACTCATAGTGACTCATAGTGAATTGAACTACCCCATTGTTTTTCCAAGGAGCAGCTGGTGGATTCAAACTGTTGACATTTCGGTTAGCAGCCATAGCTCGCCGTAGCTCTTAACTGGTTTGCCACCAGGGCTTCCAGGGGGGATAATTATAGTGTCTAGGTAAGATTTTGGAAAGTCATGGACCTAAAGGAAAGATTAAATATAAGCTACTATGCAGTTGCTATGAATTGGAATTGACCCCATGGCAACAGGTTTATAAGAGAGAGTATTTTTCAATCACATCTGAAATGAACCTTATACCTACTCTCATAATTTCAGAAATTAAGCCTTGAAAACCCTAATGAGCACAGTTCTACTCTGACATACAGCAACTTACAACAATAATAATGTACTATAATACAGCGTAATACAGTGGCAAAACACGGAAAAAGTAATTTACGATAAAATAATATGTACTTCAGTATGAAGTAGCCAGATATTTTCACTTGTGCTAAAGTTATTATAGGGGCCCTGGCAGCACAATAGTTAAGCATTCAGCTGCTGATGGAAAAGTTGGCTGTTAGAACCCACCAGCTGTTCCACGGGAGAAAAGGCCTGGTGATCTGCTCCCGTAAAAATTAGAGCCTAGAAAACCATATGGGGACAGTTCTACTCTGTCAAACTGGTAGCTATGAGTCGGCATTGACTAGATGGCACACAACGATAACAACTAAAAAAAGTGGCAACTGCAGATACCAAATGATGTAATGTGGGGTATTTGATGTGGCAATTCAAATACCTTGAGTGAAGCTGCCATTTGTAAGTTGATTTTCTGAAATTCAGGACAAGTCTTTGAGAACCAGTGGTGTAGAGGAAGAATCAAGAGGGTACAGAAGTGACTGGAAAAGTGAAGAGAGAAGGGAAGGGTTTAAGGTGCCTCCGGTGTAAATAGTCCAGGTGACTGAGAGAAGAGTGGTGCCTTACGGAGGCAAGGGACTCAAAAGGAACGGAAGGTTCGGTGGGGTTCCCTGACACAGGTTAATGCTGACTTGGGGTAAGTTGACTTTGAGGTGCTTATTGGATCTCTGGGGACATTGGTGGTTCAGTGGTAGAATTCTCGCTTTTAATGTGGGAGACCTGGGTTTGATTCCAGCCAATGCACCTCAAGTGCAGCCACTACATATCTGTCAGTAGAGGCTTGTGTGTTGCTATGACACTGAACAGATTTTAGCAGAGCTCCCAGACTAAAATGGACTTGGAAGAAAGGCCTGGCAATCCACTTCTGAAAATCAGCCAATGGGAACCCTACGGATTCATTGCAAGACTCTAATTCCCTACCCATTACAGGGGTGGCACAGGACTGGGCAGCATTTCCTTCCTTTGTGCATGGAGTTGCCATGAGTTGGGGGCCAACTGGAATTCTATGGGAGTCACCTGGAATTCTATGATTGTGCACAACAACTAATGCGACAGAGAGTTCAAGTAAATTTGGCAAAAAGGCAGTAGCTTGTGATTTGGGGAGAGCTGTGGCAGTAGAAAAAACCCTGGTGGTGTAGTGGTTAAGTGCTACAGCTGCGAACCAAAGGGTCGGCAGTTCAAATCCACCAGGTGCTCCTTGGAAACTCTATGGAGCAGTTCTACTCTGTCCTATAGGGTCGCTATGAGTCGGAATCGACTATGAGTCGGAATCGACTCGACAGCACTGGGTTTGGTATTTTTTTCTTTTTTGGTGGTAGTAGAGTTGTGAGGGATGAAGCTGTTACACAGGAAAGGAAGACATTAGAGGATCAAGAAGTAGAAGTAGCAGGTTTTAAGAGTCTGGGTTTTTGCCAGGAGTGGGAAGTGGGGCAGACATGTGGATACAGTGTGTATGTACGCGTGTGCATGTGTGTGTACACATGTGTACGTAAAGGTGGGATAGGGAAATAGAAGTAGTGTTGGGTGAAGGTGAGTCGCAATTCATCTGACATGAGTTCTACTTAGAACTTCAAGAATTCTACCCTACCTAACGTTTTTTAAACTTTATTGAATGAATAATAATAATCCAAGTTTAAAAAGCCCCTAGCCCAGTGTTTCTGGAACACATCATTAGCACCTTATTACCGTCAGTTGAATTTAGGCCTTGATTGGCCTCCAGTAGAATGGGAGGTAACCTCGTTAAAGAATGCGTTGGCAATTGATTATTGTTTCCTAACGATCACACTCCATTCCATGATGGAAACCCTGGTGGTGTCGTGGTTAAGTGCTACGGCTGTTAAAGAAGAGGTTGGCAGTTCAAATCCTCCAGGCGCTCCTTGGGGGCTATGGGGCAGTTCTACTCTGTCCTATAGGGTCGCTATGAGTCAGAATCGACTCAACAACTGTGGGTTTGATGACCAGACTGAATGCTCCTGTGGTGTGGGCACCGGGCAGGAGGCAGAGACTTCTGTCGGGCTAAGGTTCCTTGAGGAGGTAATCAACAGGAGCTTACAAACACCATTTCTCCACTTGGATGGGGAAAAAACAAATTGTGATTTTTATAAAGAAAGGTCACCCTCATGGCATCAGGATAGGAATCCATGTAGGTTTTCATCAGGAGATTAGAATACTTAGAGACTGACCTTTAGCGCTCGTCAAAGGCAACACAGACCCTCACCCCTCCCTCCCAGCCTTCAATAATAGAATCATCTAATTCCACCCTAAGTCTCTGACCTGCTGTGCTTATTATGTTGCCTTTCTTCCATTCACCCAATTGTTTAGCACAACTGAATCAAGCTGACATTTTGATAATAAACTCTAGGACAAACTGAGTTTTTGAATTTGGTGTCTTTTTCCCTAATATGATTATCATTGATTTCGAGAGTTATTAGAACAGCAACAGCTCTTTGACAATTCCCAGGCAGGAACTCTGACATTTTTGTGAGTGCTTGTGTGTGAAAACATTCTCTCTTCGTGTACAAAGACGGCTTAGATTTCTTCACAGTTTCCTCTCCTGCAACAGCAAAGGGAGCATAAATGGATTGGGGGATGGGGAGTGTGGCGTATGGAAGTGCTATGTAATTCCAAAGCAGACAAACAAAACAGGTCCTTCAGAATGTGGCTACAGAGTCGTGGGCACCAGATCTCTCCTTCCTTAACCTGTGTCTGAAGCCTCGCGTTACCTCGTCACTGGCAGAAAATAAGATTTCTTGCCTACAGATGGGGAAGAGAGAAGAGGCTACTAGCCTGAACATTAGGTAGAAATTACTTGTCAAGTTTGATCAATTCAGAGAAAATCCAAATCCCCTTTGAAAAGGCACAGTTGATATTGGAAGACTAGAGATCCGTTGTTTGCCGAAATTGTCTGCATATGCGGCGTGTTTGCTAAATGAATGACACATTTGCATCTAAATGGTCCATAAATAATTTGATTCTGCTCCACACAGTGCAATAAACAAGCACCCTCCCCCTTTTGGACTTAGAGACCTGAGTGTAGACTCCTCCCATTGCTTTGGTGGTGCTATTATTTGACAAGGCACCAGGGAAGGCGTACATGAATCTATTAACAACAATCAATCTCCACTATGAGCTGAGATTGGAGGGAGCAGGCAGAGAAATCTTTCATAATGTGCAGCTTTTGGCGTCGATCTCTCTAGGCAAAAATATAAAAAACAATAACAATAATAAATAAAAAAATAAGAGCGAGAGCTTGGACAGAAAGGCCAGCACTCAGATCCTTGCTGTTACTGCTGTAGCTGCCCTGCCTTGCAGGTTGGGGATGGTGTGAGGCGTTAATTACCATCTTCGTGCTATTTTTTATGAGAGCATTAAACACGATTCCTCCCATCCAGCACCTTGGTGAGTATTTATAGCATACATGTGGAGGTGGGGACCGTGATCTAAGTTCAAGATGATATTTCAAGGACCTTTGCTAGGAAGCGTCCACAGGCAGGCCAGTATTAGGACCACACAGGTCTCCCCTTCCATGTCCAAGGGGATGGCTCCCAGCTCGTCCTTGGGGAGGTAGAGAATTTAACAATGACTTTGACAGTTACCAGTTTCCATTTGTCATTATGTCATGCCTATTATGTCAAAACTGTGCCTTTTTAGTGCCCCCTTTAATTAGGTTTGTGATGTTCGGTTCTTTTAGAAGGCTCCAGGGGATGGTATACTTTGATTTAAAAAAGCACCATCTATTAAATCCAGTTTTACATAAAAGAAATATAGAAAGATGGTTAGTCACTTGATAAAGGATTCACAAAGGAATTCTTTCTGTCATAAATATTATATGCGGCACTTATCTCGTGATTTTGTTCACCGTTTCAGGAATATGCTTATGGGCAATATGCTGTCTACTTAAAGGATTTTGGTCCCTGGGTGGCTCAGTTAAGCACTCGACTACTAGCCAAAAGATTGGTGGTTCAAACCCACCCGAAGTCACCTCAGAAGACTGTCCTGGAAATCTGCTTCTGAAAAGTCACAGCCTTGAAAACTCTATGGAGCAATTTTACTCTGCATACATGGGGCCACGTTCTTGACTGTGGCAGATAATGGAAGGTGACTGACTTAGCATTAATTCCAGTCCTCTTGTAGTTTGCCTTCCGGAACTATAGGGGTTAAATAGTTAAGATCCTGTTTCCCAGATTCCATTGCATTTAGGGCTCCTCCTGTGATTTAGGGATGTGAGCTTCTAGCAGGCGTGATGGTGGGGACATATGGCTTTCTGGGGCAGCTGTGGCAGAGTTTCTGACATCCAGTCTCTCCTGTCACAGGAGCTAAGGAGCAGAAGGCAGCAGCAGTGACATTTCTGCCAGAAGAGTTTTGTCTTAGAGCTGGCAATTTTCTCTGGCTGCTCTGTCCCTGGCCGTGTGGCTTTCTGGCCTTCCTGTGAACTGCCTAATATACTTTCTGCTTAAGCTAGCTAAATTAGATTGTGTTGTCTGCACCTGAAAACTTCTCTTTGCTGTACACCCTGAGTGGCTCATGCTCAGGGCTACTGTGCACAGCTGTGCAGATTGTACACTGTACAGCTCCAGGGGGCACCATTCAGATAGACTGAACGACTTTTCCTTAACAATTGCTACCCTCCTAAAGATTGCTGTCAGTCTCTAAGCTCGGCTGCTCCTACTGCTTCAGCTTGGGCCTCCTTCCACAGCCTGCGCCCTGTTGCCACTCAGGTGTGAAGGGAGAATTTTCTCCAAAGATTATAATGCTTTCAGCCCACGTGGTGTGTCTCCAAGAGATTGAAACTCTTTTATGCTACAGTTTTCTACGTCTAAAAACTTAACAATAAAATTTTCCAGCAGCTGGGCAGGAAAGTATTTGAGCAGCATCATCCAGTACCATACTCTGATGTTTTCCTTTCTTATTATTAACTGGGTTTCCAAGACAGAGCCTTTACGTTCTGACTGTCTCCTGCCTCAGAGTAAGTTACTTGCAGGTCTTCGTGTCAATGAGCTCCCCCTCATTATTATAAAGAAGCCTTGATCCTGGTGTTAAGGACTGGTCGTTGACCATCAGAGTCAAAGTCTCCTTCATCATTTATTTCAGGGAGCCTAAGAGCTACCAGCAGAACCCTGGTGGTGCAGCGGTTAAGAGCTTGGCTGCAACCAAAAGGTCGGCAGTTCAAATCCACCAGCTGCCCTTGGAAACCCTATGGGACAGCTCTACTCTGTCCTACAGGGTTGCTATGAGTCAGAATGGACTTGATGGCAATGGTTTTTTTTAGCAGCTATCAGTGGAGCCCTGGTGGTGCAGTGGTTAAAAGCTTAGCTGCTAACAAAAGATCGGCACTTCCAATCCACCAGCTATGTTTTTAAACCCTATGGCGCAGTTGTATTCTGCCTTATGGGGTCGTTATGAGTTGGAATCAACTCCTCCATAGGAGTAAGACTCTCTATGGTCAGTTCAAATATTCTAGTGTTTTGGAGGGGAATATATAATTTAATCTAGATATGTAGATTAACTTTCCAGCAGAACTCTGACTTCATTCTTATATTTGGGAGAAATCTAGAAAAGCTTGTGTAGTTTCTAGCTACTCTACCAAGTTCCTACACAATTATGGAATTTCAGAGTGATAAAGGACCCTAGGAATCACCTAGTCCAGCCCCTCATGTATTTAGTCAAAGCCCAAAGAAATCAAACGAGTTGCTCAAAGCCACCCAACTTGTTTAGGGGGAAGAGTTGGAACTAGAATCCAGGTATTTTCCCATTCTATTACTCTTTTCATTACTTGGTGCTTGTCCATTCAACACTCTTCACCTTGAATAATTTCCTTCTACTATCTCCAACAATCTCCAACAATTGCTTATCCTGTTACATCTGTTTGAATGTTAATTGTTGTATGTTCTAGTGCAGGAGCTGACGAACTATATAGCTCATGGGACAACTCTGATCCTCTGCCTGTTTTCATAAATAAAGTTTTATTGGAGCACTGCCCATTCATTTACATATTGTCTGTAGTTACTTTCATACTATGTTATGGATTGAACTGTGTCCCTCCCAAATATGTGTTGTATTCCTGGCCCTTGTACTTTTGAATGTGATCCTGTTTGGAAATAGGATTTCTCTTTTGTTATGATTATTTGGTCATACCAGTGTAAGGTGGATGCTAAACCTAATCACTTCTGAGTTATAACAAGCACAGAATAGACACAGAGACACACCCAGGGGAAGAAGATACCAAGGAAAGCCAAGGAAGGCCAAGGTTGCTGGCAGACACCAGAAACTAGATAAAAGAGAGGCCCGCAGAAGAAACTGACATGGTTGAGACTCTGATTTGGACTTTTGTCCTCCAGAACTATGAGAAAATAAATTTCTGTTATTCAAAGCCATCCACTTGTGATATTTCTGTTACTGCAGCACTGCGGAACTAAGACACAATAAAAACCAGAAAAACAAACCCATTGCCATTGAGTTCGCTGCCACTCATAGCGACCTTATAGACACACTACAGTGACAGAATTGGGTCATTGCGATGGAGGCCATATGGTCTGCAAAACCCGAGATATTTATTATCTGGCCCTTTACAGAAAAAGTTTGCTGATGCCTGGTGTAGTGGATGAAGTAGGCTGATAGTCATAGACATTATCAGTTGTCCAGGGACAACCTCAAATTCTTTTTCTATGAAGCAGTCTTCATGATAGCTGCCACCAAGCTCCTCCTCAAACCATACCGGGTAAAGCCTTAATCATTCCATTAATACTTCATTATTTAAGACTACATGTTGCTGTTGGGAGACAATTCTGCAAGAATGTATCATGTTTCTATACACCTAGGCACGAAGAGCCAGTTTGCTCCAGGACTATCTTTTCGTGAATGTTTATATAAGCCTGGGGACAGTGACTCCTTCTGGAGCAAATTAATTTGCATTTTTGGATAGTAAAGAAAGAGACATTCCCGTCCTCAGAGAGACGTGCTTACATTCCAGAGAAATAAAAATAAATAATATACCTCTCTAGACAGGACGGGCAAGTTTGCTAGCAGCCCCATAGAAGATCAGAGTCTCCCAATCTCGGGCCGTCTCCTGTAACGTGGGCGGGCAACACCAAGGCATCATCGAGTTGTCCTATGTGGATTTGGATACAGGAACTTGCACCAAGATATTGTGCTGCTGTAAATAGTAACCTGTCTAATTCCCTGGGGATCATGGTCTCCTTGCTGGCAGAATCTATGGAAGTGCGGCAAGCCAACCAATCGCTGCCACCAGATTGCTGTTTAGGAACTGCTTGACCACTTGCCAGATGCTTGATGTTAGTTTAGGTGGATTTGTTTTGTCTCCTCAAGTACATCAAAAGGTTCCTTGAAGGTGGAGGCCAGTTCTTGTCTTCCCTTTGCACCCTCCAGCATGCCCAATACACAGTAGGCGTTAAATAGTGTTTTGTTTCTCAAGCTAAAGACACCCATATATTCTGTCTTGAAATGCCCTTTTCCTATTTTATTTTATTTTATTTTATTTTATTTTATTTTGTTGTTGTTGAGAATATACACAGCAAAACATACAAGAATTCAATAGTTTCTACAGGTACCATTTAGTGACACTGATTACATCTTTAACGTTGTGTAGCAACTCTTACCCTCCTTTTCTGAGTTGTTGCTCCCCCATTAACATAAATCACTGCCCCTTAAGATTCCTATCTAATTTTTCTAGTTGCTGATTCAATTTGATTCTACATAGACAGTTATTAAAAGAGCATAATGCTCAAGGCAGACATTTTTTACTAGTTAAACTAAACTATTGTTTGGTTTTAAGAAGACTTCAGGAGGTGATTTTGGTTTGAGGTTTAAAGATTATTTCAGGGCAATAGTTTCAGGGGCTTAGCCACCCTCCCTGGCTCCAGGAAGCCTGGAGTCCATGAAAATTTGAAATTCTGTTCTGCATTTTTCCCCTTTTGATCAGGATTCTTCTATAGAATCTTTGATCAAACTGTTCAGTAATGGTAGCCGAGTATCATCTAGTTCTTCTGGTCTCAAGGCAAAGGAGGCAGTTGTTCGTGGAGGCAATTAGCCACACATTCCGTATCCTCCTCTATTCCTGACTCTCCTTCTTCCTCTGTTGTTCCAGGCAAATAGGGACCAATTGCTGTGTCTTGAACGGCCACTTGCAAGCTTTTAAAAACCTGAGCACCATGCATAGATCTGGGAGGTAGCACAGACAGAGGTGTAGACAGAATAGGGTGGAGGGACCACTGCTCCTGGGTGTGAGTCCAGGGGGGCGCCAGATGAAGGGCAGAATGATATTCTGAGGCTCCACAAATATGAAAGGGGTCTGACTAAGGCAGCTGGACAGAGAGGGGAAGGCTTTTCTGCTGAGGCATTGTAGCTATCAATGTCTATTCATCTTGAAATTGGTGGTGTGGAGTGGGGCGCAACTTAGAGATTGCCCCTGGGAAGTCTTTACCCTCCCTATGCCTCTGAGAACAGAAGCACTAAACATGCTATTAGGCCAATTTACTGGGATGTCCCATGAAATCATAACCTTAAACCTCCAAACAAAGAACTCCAATTCCATGAGAGTTTTGGTTTTACATAAGCAGCCTCAGTAGCTACTCTTTTTTTTTTTTTGTCACTGTTGTAAATGTATCTATCACACGACTTTCGCCAATTCAGCTTTTTACAGGCGTACAACCTGTTGTCAGCAATTACAATAATCAGCTGTGCAACCCTACCCTCAATCATCTTGATATTTCCATCACCGTTAACCACCCCCCTTTTCCCCTCCCTCCCACCCTTGGTAACCGACAATAAACTTTGTTCTTCGTTAATTTGCCTTTTCTTGTCTTTTTATATAAGTGAGGTCCTACAGTATTTGTCCTTTTGTGATTGGCTTATTTGGTTCAGCATACTGTCCTCAAGCTCCATCCATACTGTAGCATGCATCAAGACTTCGTTTCTCCTGCTGGCTGAGTAACATTCCGTTGGAAGTGTGTGCCATGAAATGCTCTTCTTAATGGCACACAAAGACTTGGGACTGCTTTCTAAATTGCCATGGCTTCCCTTTTTCAGTGGCAGAGTTTTTGCCTTCTATACCAGAGACCTGAGTTTGATTCCTGGCCAATACACCTCAGGTACAGCTACCAGCCGTCTGTCAGTGGAGGCGTACATGTTGCTATGATGCTGAACAGGTTTCACTGGCCCCCCTCAGACTAAGATGGACTAGGAAGAAAGGCCTGGAAATCTACTTCTGAATATCAGCCAGTGAAAACCCTATGGATCACAGTGGTCTGATCCATGACTATCAGGAGGATGGCACAGGACTAAGCAGCATTTTATTCCATTGTACGTGGGTCACCATGAATCTGACTCAACAGCAGCTGACATAACAGCCCTCTGCCCAAGTACACATGTTATCTGAGATTGGGCTCTAAAGCCACCCTGGTCTCCTTAAGAAGCAGAGACAAGTTCCACCCATTCGTGTCCACCCAGAAAACAGATCCACCACGTGTGCTGTGGTGGGTCCAGGGAAAGTCACTTCAGCGCCCTGTGATGGGAGAGAATCGGCCACACATTTGGCTGTCCTGAGTAGGGGCATGGTTAGCAAGGTGGACCCTCCCTCCTGAGTGCACATGGTGGAAAGCAACCTGCACCCCCAAAAAACAAATGTGCTTTATGACCTCTTCCCTGGTAGATTTGTCAGATTTATAAAAATATAGAACACCACTTAAATTTGAATTTCAGTCAGACAATGAATATTCTTTTAGTATAAGTATGTCCCAAATATTGCACAGGGTGTACTTATACTAAGAATCCTTTTGTCGTGTATCTGAAATTGAATTTAACTGGACGTCCTGTACTTTATTAGACAAGTCTTTCCCAGGCTTCTCCCCTCCCCAGCACACCCCACACTGAGCCTCAACCCCAAGGTGTAGCCTTTTCTCTCAACTACACCCAGGGAGGTCTTTGGTGGCAGTTTGCACTCACTTGCTAACGTAAAAGTTGGTGGTTAGAACCCTCCCAACAGCTCTATGGAAGAAAGGCCTGGTGATCTGCTTCCACAAAAGTTACAGCCAAGAAAACCCTACGGGGCAGTACTACTCTGTAACACATGTGGTAGCCATGAGTTTCCAATAGACTGAACGGTGATTTTCTTTCTTTTTGTTTTTTTAAACTCCCAGGGAGAATGGGTTTTGTATTCTCCTTTTCTATAGAGCACCTTTCCTGGGCCAATGAAGATGCAGAGATGGACTTTTTGGGAGTGGACATAGCCATTCAGGAGAACTTCCTTGAGTTTTGCTGATTGGCCTAGACCTTTGGTCATTGTTTGCAGGAAGCAGGACCATGAGGTGGGGAGTGCACCCACCTTTTCAGGATCTAGAAGCCTTTCAGTGTGTCCAGGTGCTTGATTTTCTGTTTGCTCGATTGTGTTTTACTTTTTAAAATCAGAATTGTCTGTAACATTGGATCTAAAATCAAGAAATGCCCATCTCCTGTGTATTAAGGAAAGTTGAATTGGAACCCAGGAAGTGACAGATTCAATTACCTCTTAGGTGGATGGTTATCAAAGCCCTCCACCTTGATATTTAATAGATGCTTTTTCCATCAGCGCCTTGCAGAGGGTGTGTGGGGTATATCTCATCTACCTCTAGGCTGAGAAGGAATGAGATCAGTGATTTCCTTCTCTCTCACCCCACAGCTTACGTGGGGCTTAGCTCTGAGCTGCCAGGGAAAGTGGCCTGATAATTCACATCTGCCATAGAGGGCCCTGAGATAGTGACCCCGGTGCAGGCAGCCAGGGGAGATTTGCAGGATGAGGAAATGCCTCCCCGGGGATTTGCTAGGTAACTCCCTGTCAGGACTGGGGACAGAGATTTAAATATGAATTACCATCCAGACTAGGCAGGGGTTTACAGGAGGAGCCCCTTGTGTGCTCACTGGGAAGATTTACAGTTGCTTCATCGGCCCCAGGCTGCGGGGATTGCCACTAAGTGACCTCAGCACTGGGGACCCGTCCACGCGGTCAGCCCAGAACATCTGTCATGACGGACAAGCTCCCCAGCTGGATCTGCCTGTCCAGCAGCCTTCTTTCGCTTCTCTGCCCCCTCCAAGCATGTCAGAACATTAGGGTTCCCTCTAAACGCTAGCTTCCGGGGATCTCCTACCTAATGCCCCTCTGCTATACTTTTTGGAAAGGAGCCCTGGTGGTGCAGTGGTTAAGTGCTCAGCTGCTAACCTAAAGGTCAGAGGCTTAAACCTATCAGGTATTTCACAGGAGAAAGATCTGGGTATCTGCTCCCGTAAAGATTACAGCCTAGGAAACACTAGGGGGCAGTTCTACCCTGGCCTAAAGGGTCACTATGAGTTGGAGTTAACTTGATGGCAATGGGTATACTTTTGGAAGGAGCCCTGGTGGTACAATGGTTAAGTGCTTGGCTGCTAACCAAAAGGCTGATGATTGGAACCCACCAGCTGTTGTGTTGCAGAAGGCCTGGCAATCTGCTCCCCTAAAGATTACAGCCTAGGAAACCCTATGGGGCAGATTTAGTCTGTCGTATATGGTTGCTGTGAGTTGGAATTGACTGGACGGCAAGCAACAATATACTTTTTGGACTCTAAGTTTTTCTTGTTTCTCCCTCAGAACGTAACTGCGATGGTTCGTATCACTCCCTTTCCTGGCTTCCTCCCTCTTTCAGAAGCACTAGCTCTCTTCTTCAGGTGACTTTGTTGTTCGTTGCTGTTGAATCAGGCCTCAACTCCTGATGACTGCATACACAATGGGATCGGACCATTGTGATCTATGGGGTTTTTATTGGCTGATTTTCAGAAGGAGATTGCCAGGCCTTTCTTCCTAGTCCATTTTAATCTGGATGCTCCACCTAAACCTGTTCAGCATCATAGCAATACCTAAGCCTTCACTGAAAGCTGGGTGGTGACTGTACATGAGGCGCGTTGGTCAGGAGTTGAGCCCTGGTTTCCTGCACAGAAGATGAGAATTCTACCACTGAACCACCACTGCCCCCTCAGGTAACTTTACCTGCTCCTTTCCTGGGGCCTCTTTCTCACCAGGCTCCTAAAGTGCTTGGCTCTGGATTTGAAAACCTGACAATCAGTCAACTATCCGAAACCAGCTGAATCCATGGGAGGGAATGTTTAATAACCAGAACCCTGGGCTCCACTCCTGTCCCTCTGAATCACAATGTCTGCTTCTGAGGTCCAGAAATCAAGTTCTCCAGGTAATTCTTAAACATGTTAAAATTTGAGAACCCAAATTCTAGATCCCAGGATGGGGTTGGAGCTGGGCTCCCTTCCCTGGCCTGAATTGGGTGGGTGATTTCTCCCTCTTTCAGTGCGCCCCCTCGCCAGCACTGAGCAACCTTACTGCTGGTCTTTGAGAGTCTATTAAGGGAAAGGTTGATCATCTGGGACATTGTGGGGTACAGAATCCCAAGATGGGAAATGGCCTGAAGAGTCACCTTGTTCATGAATATTCATGCTGGCCGTGCGGTCAGTTTTGATCACTCAGATCAATTCAAGGGGTTTTCTATAAGCCTTTGTGAGAGCAGGAAACAGTTCTGGGAATAAAGAGTAGGGAAGAAGATTGAGGTTAAAATGAATTGACAGGCAATAGGATTAGAACTCTTGCTCAATCCTGATCTTGCCAGTAACTAACAATGGCCTGGAATTAAAGAATTAAACCATGAAGTTTCTTGACAACTGATCTGATAGGCCCAGAAGTAAATTTCAGGGACACTGCCGTCAGGCAGGGGCAGGGGAGAGCTAAAACAAGGAGGAACACAGGGCGTTGGGGGAGGAGAGGCGTTCACTGTCCCTTTCTTGGCAATCCACGGAGAGCAACTTCCTTCCCTCTTCTTGGGGCAGCACCCTATGCTGAAAAAGTACTGGGGGCAAATTAGATGCTACACTTTTTATTCACCTCCAGTATCACTTTCTTCCTTACATCCAATTATGACTTTAAAATGGAGGCAAAAACGAAAAGGAAAGGAAGATAATGAAACATAAGCCAAATGTGGCAGCTGGTGAATTTCTGGTAATTGTACTTTCCCTTGTAGCATTTCATTTCTATTCCCCCTTGTTGCACAGTAGCCCGGGGGGGGGGGGGGGACAGCAACAAAAAAGAGCTCCAAAGGGTTCAAGAAAAGAATATCAAAGGCAGTTTAATGACATTTTCCACGGGAGACAGAGTAGAGGGATGAAGTAGCATTCTAAGCTCCTCTTTTCTTTACCTTTAAACATCATAGGAAAGCTTAGAAAATTATATATACACCACTCAAAGTAAAATGCCTCCCAATTTTCTTTTTCTTTCTTATCTAAATACCCCAAAGCAAGGTTAAAAAAGGGAAGGAAGTATTTATAGCATAGTACTCAAGGTGAAATATTTTTTATACAATGTTGGAGGAGAGAAACTCTAACCCACATAGGTAACTCATGTGATAACTTGATTTGGGGGAAACTCAAGACTGACCTACAACAAATTTCTTTCAGTGAAGTTTCTCTGAGCTGGCCATTCTCCAGGCTAACACAATGGAGTGTTCTCCAACTCTTGAAGGAAATGTGTAGAAAAAATAATCTGAAGATCCAACAATCTGACTGGAGTTCCTGGGTGGTGCAAATGCTTGACACGCTTGGCTGCTAACCAAAAGATTAGAGGTTCAAGTCTACCCAGAGGCACTTTGGAAGAAAGTCCTAGTGATTTACTTCCAAAAAATCAGCCACTGAAAACTCAATTTCACTCTGACACACACGGGGTCGCAAAGAGTTGGAACTGGCTTGACAGCGACTGGTTATTGGTAACGATCTGACTAGGAGACTCCACTCTTGATGCAGTTTGTAATTGAACTTTAATCAAATCATTTCCATGAGTCCTTCCCATTCCACCAGGGACTGGATCAAGGAGAAGCTTCAGCAAGCCTCACTCTTCCATTCCTGTTCTATCCCCTGCCACTAGGTTCCAAATAACGGCTTCGCCATTGGCCTTGGAAATTCTGCCGGCTTCAAGGAACTCAGCTTGGAGTTTCTCCTGATGTTTACCTCACGGGAACGCTGCCCTTGATGTAGAAAGAGGGAAAGCTTAGGTCCGGGTAGGCCACTTTGTGATCGTGAACAGGATCGCTGTTTGGCTGCCTGAAGTAGCCTGAGCAGGAAGTGGATGCTCTGGGCTCAGTTCTTTCTGTGACTAGCCTGCACGCCTTATCTTTCCTGCCTCGCAGCATCCTGCTCTGAAAGGTCCCACTTCTGTGCTATTGTTGAAGCTACTGCTCAGATGTTGGATATTTCCGATCTCTGCTTTCAAAGTCAAACAAACTCATCATATTAGATGTTGGCCTACATGTGGAGGTAAGAACGAGGCAGGGAGGGTGACGCTTATAAGAACAAGTAACAGAAGGTCTCAGTTTTGTACAGCTTGGTTATGCTTTTGGGGTTGGGGTTACCAACAGGCTGGCTCTGTGGAACCATGATATTTCCTCAAAAGCCATCTGATGGAATTTTCCACCACAACGGAGAGTTGAGTGGGGAGGGCGAAGGTGCCCTTCGGCAGGGAGTGCCCTTGAAGCTGCTTAGGAACCTCAGAGTGCCTTCTCCATGACAGTTTGTGCTTTCGTAATAATTTGGCTATTTGGCTGGCCTGCCTCTCATCTGTACCCCATCAGTGTGTTCCTCAGGGTCTTGCTTCTCCTTCCAAAGTCTCATTTCTCTCCCTGCTGTGTGTTTCAGCCAACTGCAGGCGGTGGTGTGCCGATTAATGCTTAAGAACTGACTCCTTTTGGGGGGAAAAAAAAAGCCATGGCTTGAAGCATTTGCCAATTCCCATGGTGTAAATATTCCCACCATGGTTGATTTCGCTATCACTGATGTCACTAAACGTGGAATTGGGAGAGGTGCTATAGCGCGCACACCATCATACAGTGTGTTCCCAGATATGATAGGTGTAAATAACTCAAAAGCATCAAAAATAAGAAAAGTAGTAAAATAATTAGGAAACAATGAATTTTGAGTACTTATTCCTTTTGTTTTTAATATAATTTAATAATTATAATATAATTAAATATAAGTTTATATAATTTAAACTCAAATTTAGTTGTATAAAATTTATTTAATTTAAATTTTAATAGTGGCTGTGTTTAACGATCAGTTTACCAAATTCCTAAACGTTTAACAACTGGCATACAAGTCAGCTCCAGCACACCACTGTGCTTGGGCTTGAAAAAGAGGGAGAAATAAGAAAAATGAAAGGGCAAAAGATAGGCCCCCACAATTGGTACTAAAAGGCCTTTATGCCATTCAGACTGTATGACTGGGTCCTTTTGAGACTTGGGTCTATAAATTCATAGCGATGACATAGCTGATAGCCAGGTATGCTGGGTTCTAAGGCCAGTTCGGCCACTGGCTAGCTCTGTGATTTTAAGAGAGTCATCTAGTCTCTTTTAGCCTAAATTTCTCATCTGCGGCAAAGGTACAATAATAGTACCTTCTTCATTAGGTCGTTATGGGAATTAGATGAGATAAAACATTCAAACAATTTAGCCCACTGGGTCACACAGTAAACCATTCATAAGTGGTAACTATGAGTACTATTATTAGTGGTATCCTCATCCATTTCTAAAATGTGTACAGCAGCCACAGGTAGTGATGGGGCATATCCCTGGTACAAGTTCATGCAGAGTCAGACTGTTAAAGACAATCTTCTTGTGTGGCCTGATCTCCATTTCAGCATCAGCCACTTCTAGAAGCTCAATTTCAAGGGGGCTGAAAAAATCTTTCTCATGGAGGCCAGAAGTTTAAATACTGGCAACTCATTTCTTGTTGTTAAGTACTGCTGGCTGTCCAGGACTTCTTTTAAAATATAAATACTTCTTAGAAGGGGTGTCATTAAGTCTAGCACCTTGGCATGAATGAGGCAACAAGGTCTCAGGGCCTCGGGGCTCTGAAGAAACCTGGGACTGGGTGAGAGAATAGCATAGCAGAGGACCGTCAGGGCACTGAAGACTCCAGGTGCCTACTGCCACTCCCTCTGAGGCCTAGCCTGCTTCCAGGTTGACCAGTTTTTCAAGCAGAGACGCCTCTAAAAACAAATCCATCTATTTCAGTGTCTCTGCATCCCCAACTATTCCAGGACCAAGAGTTAGTGGATTCTCAGGCCCTCAGTCTACTGGTGAGACGAAAACTTCGCTCAATATTTGGAATTTTGGATCGCCCTTCTTCCTATGGAGCCCTGGTTGTGCAGTAGTTAAGAGCTTGGCTGCCAACCAAAAGATTGGCAGTTCGAATCCACCAGCCACTCCTTGGAAACCCTATGGAGCAGTTCTGCCCTGTCCTATAGGGTCTGTATGAGTCAGAATTGACAGCAATGGGTTTGGGTTTTTTTGAGTTTTATTCTTCCTACGAGTAGCCCTGTTGGCACCGTGGTTAAGTGTTTGGCTGCTAACTAAAAGGTCAGCGGTCTGCTTCTGTAAAGAGTACAGCCTTGGAAACGCTATGGGCAGTTCTACTCTGTCCTATAGGGCCGCTATGAGTCAGAATTGACTCAAGGCAGTAGGTGTTTTTTGTTTTAGTTTCTTCTTATGAAGTTTGACAGATCAAACCTACCAAGTGGCTCCATGGGAGAAAAGACCTGGTGATCTGCTTCTGTAAAGATTCCAATCTAGGAAACCCTGTGGGGCAGTTCTACTCCATCCTATGAAGTTGCTGTGGGCCAGAATCGACTTGACAGCACCCAACAACATCTTCCTATTTCAAGAACACCAAGTGTGCAGTCAGTCACCCAGGTTCTAGGACTAGTCCCAACCATTCGATGCGTGACCTTGGAAAAGTCATTGAGGGTCTCTGAACATCTATTTTTTATTATATTGAGGAAGCAATGAGGATTAACCTGAGACTCAAATATGAGAGCCTTTGTGAACTATGGAGTCCCTGGGTGGTGTAAACAGCTAACACACTTGGCTGCTAACCAGAAGATTGGCAGTTTAAGTCCACCTAGAGGCACCTTGGAAGGAAGTCCTGGCTATCTACTTCCAAAAAATCAGCCATTTAAACCCTTACGAAGCACAATTCTACTGTAACACACCTGGGGTCACCAGGAGTTGGAATTGACTTGGTAGCAACTGATATTGGTTGTGAACTACGAAGCTAAATGCAGCACACTTCATTGTCATTATCATTTTCTATTCCCTGTTCATTGTTTCTGGTTCACTTCTTTCTCTTCAAATCTTCACATGTAGATACAGAGTGAAAGGCCTTTTTGGGAGCACCAGAGGTAGAAGAAAATAACCCATTTCCTATCCTCTAAAACCTCTTTTGCTTTGAGGAACGAAAAATGCAAGTTCCTATCTGGAATCACTTATTCATAATACAGTCCTGCGTGCAGTAACAATAACCTGAAGTTATTTTAGGCTCAGGATAAGAAGACAAAGGGGAGGGCTGTAGGACCCCTAAGGCCCTGTGAGAGTTAGTTAATTATACTCTTCTTGAGGTTTTGTTTGTTTATCTGGGGCACCTGTGATAATACATAAATCTTCTCCAAGTGGTTGAGCATCAGAAATTACCAAAGGAACTGGGGCTTTCAGAGGTATTAGACTTAGAGTCCAGAAGGTCTTAGGCTCTGGGAAAGGGCCTGGGGATAAAGTCAGGAGTCAAGCCAGCCTCTGTCAGAGTTAGCCATCCAGCCTCAGGCTGTTCTTGAGCCATCCGTGTGGTTTGAAGGGGATAGTTGGTACCCTGGTAGGGTGCTTGGGTGGCTCTAAGAGCAAGCAGTCTACAACCCTTTCCTTGGGACTTCTGAGTCTGACTTTAGCCTGCATCTGTTGCACAATGTTTATCTAGACACTCAGGGCTTTAGCAGAACAAAGCCTCTGTCCCAGGGTCTCTGGCTTACTATGTGATTAAAAGGGCTTGCGTTAGTAAATCGTCTATCATCTGGCACAGAGTCCCTGGGTGGTGCAGACAGTTAATGTGCTTAGCTGCTACCTGCAAGGTTGGAGGTTTAAGTCCACCCAGGGTACCTTGGAAGAAAAGCCTGGTGATCTAATTTTGAAAAATCAGCCATTGACAATCCTCTGGCGCACAGTCCTACCCTGACACACATTGGTTGGAGTTGACTCAATGGCAACTATGCTTTATTTTTGTTTTTGACCAGCTGTCACAGGCCTTCTGGTGCTGGGGTATGGGTTGGCAGTAAAGGTGGCTGGAGAATTATCCAGTTCTTGGGGGAGGGGTGTTCCAGGATCAATTCTTTTTGGTGGAGGAAAGATTGCTGATGACCAGCCAGGGCAGTCTGCCTGAAATTAAGTACTCACTTGGTGGCCTGCCAGGACCCAGCGGCAAGGGCTGCGGGGAGTGAATGGGGTACAGAGAGCAATGTCTAGTTGGCGACAGGCCCTTTCAGTTCTAATGGCTCAGGTGCCGTGCTTCCACAGTGTCTGGAGAGCAGCCAGAGTGGAGGGACAAAAATGACCAAGCGGAGTGATAAGGGATCCTCCTAGGAAGGCCTGAGGTTATTCAACAGAGAAAAGACAGAGTCGGCAAAACACGCTTACTTCCCTCAAACTTACAAGAGATTTTTACAGAGAAGGTGCTGGCAATTGTTTTGACAATCAAACAAGAAAAATCAGCCCAAGTAGAAGCAGTGAGAACTGTTGTTGCCTTTTCACTCAAGCTGCAACAGCGTGCTGAGTACACACTTGACCAATGATAACCTTTATGTGCTGAGTGGGGCCCTCAGAGCCTTCTAGAAAGTAAATAAGGGAAAGGAGGCCCTCCCAGGTATACGAGTAACCTGCACGTCAGAGGTTTGGGGTGAGGCCTTCTGAGTTCATTGCGTTTCCTGCCAAGTTGTGGTGCTGGTTTAGGAAGGATTAGGAACAAATTGGGTTTTTCGCATGATATAAAAGTGCTCCACCCCAGTGAAAAGACTGATGGATTTTAATAACTTCATCATAAAACTCTCTGAGGAGAGAATGCCCTCTCAGGGGTAGATTAATTTTATGCTTTCATTTTTCGCT
The DNA here is from genome assembly GCF_030014295.1 of Loxodonta africana. Lineage (NCBI taxonomy): Eukaryota > Metazoa > Chordata > Mammalia > Proboscidea > Elephantidae > Loxodonta > Loxodonta africana. The sequence goes on from NC_087358.1 coordinate 65,456,919, forward strand.
GCTTCTCCCCCACATCTTGCCCATCTCTTTCTGCTGCTTGTTCACCACAGGGCAAAGGGGTTTTCAAGAAAGCACAACAAATGGAGGGCTTTGATTCTGGAGCAAGGGAAAGATGGCACTGGCTGGAACAACCCCATGCGGGCCGCCAGAAGGAGCGTCAGCATCTGACCACTTCCGGGGCCCTGGGATCCACACGAAGGCCTGGCCGCATGGTGGCTCCTCCAGTCCAGCTCCTGCCCTGGCCAGGAGACTCGTCTTCTCATTTCTGTGCAGCTCAGCTTTGACCCTGAGGTTCCTGGGAAGTTGTCAGAGCTGTGTCTGTTGGTCTGAAATCTGATACTTCTTTGAGCTGGCCAGGCCCCCTTCCCAAACCCCATCTTTACACATTGCAGATCTGGCTCACTCTGAAACACGGCAGAAAAGAGGAGGAAGCTGGTTTGCACACATGTCTCCTTTGGACCCTAACGGTGCTTCCTGGTCTTGGTGGCTTTTGCTTATTTGGGAAGCAGTGGGCAAAGGGAACGAATCCCCGGGTGCCGCAAATGGTTAAGTGCTGGGCTACTAACCAAAAGGTTGGTGGTTCGAACCCACCCAGAGGTCCCTTGGAAGAAAGGCCTGGTGATCTGCTTCCAAAAGGCCACATCTTTGAAAGCCCTATGGAGCACAGTTCTACTCTGACACACACAGGGTCTCCATGAGTCAGAATCAACTCGATCACAACTGGTTTGGTTTTTGGTTTTTCAGAAGGGAATTGGTGGGGACAGGAAAGAACTATTCTGATCGAATTCTCAAAGAGTTCTGTAAAACTGTATCAACAAAACAGGACAAACATCGCATCAAGATCTTGAACCACAGGATGTTTACATAGTATACTGCCCACGGCAGACAAAACTAAATACCACCTAATACCTGAGACAAAAAGAAAGAGAGAAAGAAAGGAAGGAAAAGAAGACAATAAAAAGGAGTCTGGAGTCCTGGCTTGGAAGCTCCAAGGAGCACAGGCCAAGCATCTTGAGTTGGGGTGGTTGTGTTTCATATCTCGATTTCGGTGGCGTGGACCTTGGTCGCGGTGATGGCGATCCCAATGGCGAGGCTGCCGTTGTCAGAGAAGAGCTGGGCCAGCGAGGTGTTCAGGACCAGGCAGTCCCCGTCGGTGATCACAGAGTCCACGCACTCCAGGACCGAGCGGGGTGTGGCCTCCCACTTGAGCCTCCGATGGTTTCTGTTGAGTTCCAGGCGATAGGTGAAGCAGTCGGCCTGCGTGGGGGTCCCGATCAGCATCATGGTGGCAAAAAACTGCGGGTGCCCTTCATGCCTCTCCTGTTTCCGGAGCACCAGCAGAAAGTGGTGGCCCAGGCAGGAGTGCACGATGATCCAGTCGGCCGGCGCCGGCAGGTGCATGTCCGTGGCCAGGAAGACAATCTCTGCTCCCTGGAGGATGTCGACCCTGTGGGTCTGCCTCAGGTGGGGCACCACCACCTCCAGGTGGCCTTCCCACTGGCAGGAGAACAAGGGGCACGTGCAGGGCGTCACCTGGGCACCGTGCAGGCCTGCCTCCTGGTGGTGGAGGCGGTGGGGGTGGGCGTGGTGGCGCAGGTGGCGGTGATGGCGGTGGTGGCGGTGGTGATGGCTGAGGTGATGAGGATGGAAGCTGGCTTGCTCGGGCGTGCTCTGAGCCACGGCTCGGCGGTTGGATACATACTGCAAGGGAAAGAGGAGAACGTCAGTGGGATCTGAGGTGCTCTGGCCTCCTTGGCGGGGATGCCCTGGTGTTGGAAGTGGCAACAGGAGGCTCTCCAGGGCAGGGAGAGGACGTTTTCCTAAGAAATGAGGGACATGTTGGGCGGCTTGGGGAGTTAAGATTCCAGTCCAAGAAAATGCAGTATCTATGCCTTTCTGATTTTTTAATAAGATACGCAAGCAAATGGGCAATTTCCCCCTCAAATAGCGTGCATTATGATGGTCATCACTCATTGGGAACAAAAATCCTTTTTTTTTTTTTTTTTTGGTATTCATGATTTTGGGGGCAGACAATAGAGGCCGGGGGGGGGGGTGTCTTTCTATTTTATCATTATTATTACTATTATTTCGTGAATAAAATTTCAGGCAGCGCCTATGTGTCCTTCCAGTGCTGCCCGGGGTTGTGTTGTCTCAGGTGCCCATGTCCTGGGTCCTAAGGCACCTGGTGGACAGGGAGGTGATTAGGTGCAGTCAGACCACATCCCCCGGGAGGAAGCCTCCCCTGTGCCCCCTGAGGCCTTGCCCACCAGCTCCTTTGCACCCTGCTTCAGGCTCTCAGCTCTGCAGGCGCTTCCCAGTCTCGCCACCAGGTGGCCTCCACAGTGGGGATCCTCCACCGTTTTGTTCCTCATGGCCGCGTGCCCATACATAACCCCAAGAATACCAGGTGCTGTGATGGGCGCTCCTGTGGGTTGAGCTCTTTGCCCCCAAAATATGTGCTTGAGTTCTGTCCCTTATACCTATGCATACAATCCTGTTTGGAAGTAAGGTTTTCTTTGTTATATTGTCCCTGGGTGTGCAAACGTTTGCTCTTGGCTGGTAGCCTAAAGGTTGGAGGTTCAAACCCACCCAGTGGTGCCCTGGAAGAAAATGATGGTGATCTGCTTCTGCAAAGATTACAGCCTAGAAAACCCTAAGGGGCAGTTCTGCTCTGTCACATGGGGTCGCCATGACTTGATGGCAAAAGAGTTTTTGTTATGTTAATGAGGCCAAATCAGTGTAGCGGGTGTCCTAAATTTAACCACTTCAGAGTTATAAAAAGAGCCGATTAGGCACCTACAGGGAGAAGACAGATGCTAGCTAAAGACAATGGAGACATGAGTCTACAAGCCCAGGAATGCCAAGGATTGCTTGCTACTAGAAGCTGAAATAGACAAAGAAAGGTCTCCCCCTAGAGCTACCTATGGAATCTGGACTTCTGGCCTCCCGAACTGTGAGAAAACAAACTTCTCTTCTTTAAAGCCACCCACTTGTGGTATATTTCTGTTATGGCAGCACTAGCAAACTGAGGCAGGCACCTTCTGATCAGGTATCAATAAGCAGTCACTGATTACGAGCCACCGCCAGGCATTATAGGTGCTTGGGGTGCACACGCAGTTCTTGGTGTGGGTGGTACAGACACCAATACACATACAATTAACTACAGCTTTGACAAGGGTCCTCCCTGTGACGAGATGTCTATTATTCACATTTCTCAGGTGAGGAAACAGGCCTCAGTAGTAACTCGCTGGAGGTTACAAAGCCGATAAGTGAACCATCAAGGTTTGTTTTCAAGCTTCCTGACTCTAAACACAGTGGTTCTCCCTCAGCCCTCCCCCTGCCCCGCCCCCCACAGTTATCTGTCTTCAGCTCCCTCCCCATTGCCCCAAGTTCTCCTTTTCTGTAATTAGCGCATGTCATCGAAGCCATGCTGTGGAGGTGGCAACTCTGCCTGGTGCTCTGGGCATGAAGCCCTCACCAGGTGGTCATCTTCTGGGCTTCCCTCAGGTAGACAGGTACCGGTTCTGCCTGGGATCTCCAAACACCCAAACAAAACCAAGCCGTTGCCATCAAGTTGGTTCTAACTCATGGCAACCCCATGTGTGTCAGAGTGGAACTGTGCTCAATAGGGTTTTCTTGGCTGTGACATTTCAGAAGCAGATCACCAGGCCTTTCTTCCATGTCCCTGCTGGGTAGGTTCGAACCCCCAACCTTTAGGTTACCAGCTGATCGCAAACTACTTGAGCCATTCAGGGAAACCCTTCTGTATTCCAGGTGCCTTTGGGCACCTCGTCCTCACCTTCCTTCAGTTCCTTTCCACAGTGTAGATGGGGAGGAAGGTCTGTGTCTTCCCTTTCTCACACATACACACACATACACCCCTCACATACACACTTCTCACACACACACACATCCCTCTCACACACACGCCTCACACATACACACACACACCACACGTACATATACATACACACACCTCACACAGTGTGCACCACCGGTGCTGGAGGGAACCTGGGAGTCTGGTGGGGGCCAGGCCGGCTCTTCTCTGAGGGCTGTTGGGCACAGCTGCCTGTTTATGCATCCCCCTCCCCACCCTCACCCCAGTGTGGTAGACAGGGACCCTCCCAGTAGCTCCTGCCCTGCCCCTCAATGGCAGCTACTGCTGGGCAGCCTGCTGTGCCCTGTCCTGCACCCCCTCAGGCCCACCTGCCCCAAAGGAGACTGGCTGTCTTCTGCTCTGGAGGAAAGTGCTGCGTTCCAGAATCTTTCCAGAGACAAGTCTGACTTGTCCTTTAATGTTCAATACGGGCGAGGGAAGTAGATCCACCCAGTGTTAGACACTGTGGGAAGCAGACGTTTTTCACATAATTATCTCATAATTTTTCACACAAAAGATCAATTTCCTTACTGTTAAAAAATCAAATTCAATCGGCTTCGACCCACACCTGCCTGCTGATGGCATATACAATTTAGTTACTGTGTAAGGGGGGAGGTCTTCCCAGGGCTCACTTGCTGCATCAGCCGGGTCCAAGGACCCCTCCGATGGTTCTTCTAGTGGTCAGCCTCATGTGCTGTACTCTAGAGGGCCTGGTCTTGGCCTCTTATGGAAAGCTCCAAGTGCTGTCCCTTCTTCCCATCTCTAAGGAGCCCCTTCTCTCTCACTGAGTCTTTACAACACCCATGAGTAGAACATGTTATGCTTGTCTTATAGATGAAGGAACTGAACCACAGAGAGGTTGAGTCACTTGTCCAAGGTCACACAGTTCACAAGGATTGCAGCTGGGACAGGTGCCCAGACCAGTTCCAAGGTGACACGGATCATAGACTGGGAAGATCACAGCCTGGATGCCACCAGACGCTGGTCTGTTTCATCGTTTACTTGTCCAGCAGCCTTGATTAAATCAGGTTCCTCATTGGCAAAATATTTATCTCAAAGGGTTGCTAGGGGATCGAATGAAATGACCCTGAACAATGGCTTTAATAACTGCATGAAGTGTTATAACAATATGGCATTTCCATTAAGATGTGGTTTAGGTTGAAGAGTTCTGACAGCCTCCCTGTCTGTCCCTGGTCAACTGACCTTCACACACAGGCAACATTCTGACTGAGCTCAGCCACCATGAAAGCCTGGAGACCTCAACGCTGCACTTGGCCTGGGGCCTCCTGTCTCAACACTGGATCTTGGCATTAGAACATCCTGAAATTCCTATCTTAGAAATAGGCTCTGAGCTACTCTACGCATGGATCCATTTTCCATCTTTTCCACCCTGCTTTGTGAAGCTAATGTCAGAGATGGGAAGCCAAAGTAGTGAAGGAGCAGGGAGGAAGGGAAGGAGCAGGGAGGAAGGGAAGGAGCAGGGAAGAAGGGAAGGAGCAGGGAAGAAGGGAAGGAGCAGGAAGAAGCACCTTGACCTGTCTTTCCTCCCTCCATCCAGTCTGCTGCCAGCACCTCCCATGGGCTGCACCCAACCAGAGCCCTGCCAGCCAGGGAGCCAGGAGATACTGTCAAATGGTACTGGGTGAGGAGGACAGATGAAGACAGAATGTCCATACTGTGGATCGAATTATGTCCCCCCAAAGATATATTAGAAATCCTAATCCTTGTACCTGCAAATGTGACCTTGTTCTGGGAAACAGAATTTTTCTTTTGTTGTCAGTTGGGTCAAATGACGTCACATTGGAGTAGGGTGAGTCTTAGTCATAATTCCTTCTGAGTGGTGTATTTCTTAGTCCTGATTTCCCTGAGTGACACCCAGAAGGAGGAGAGTGCCATGAGACAATGGAGGCAGATGCAGCCGTAAGCAGCAAATGAATGCCAAGGGCTGCCAGCCGCCACCAGAGACTAGGACAGAACCATAGAACACTTCCTCTCTCAAAGCCCATAGAAGGAGTTAACAGGGCCGATACCCTGATTTGGACCTTTAACCTCCAGAACTGGGAGAAAATAAATTTCTGTTCCTTAAAGCCACCCACTTGTGGTATTTTGTTTTGGCAGCCCTAGAAAACTAAGACAGTCCACCTATAGGCAAATATCTCATTTCTCTCCTGTGTGATGTCTGTTCTCTGAATAGACTGGGCATCCCAGGCTGAGTTTTGATGGGGCTGAGGGGAGGAGGGAAAGAAGAGAAGGAACTGGCAGCCTAGATCTATTCCAGGGCCCCCGCTCATTAAACCATTAGATAAAAAATGTATACACTGCCTAACATGTGCAAGGAGCTGGCAATACAGAATAGAATAAGGCTCTTGCCAAAAAAAAAAAAAAAAAGACCAGACTTACTGGCCTAACAGAGACTGAAGAAACCATGAGAGTATGGCCACCGGACACCCTTTTAGCTCAGTAATGAAGTCACTCCTGAGGTTCACCCTTCAGCCAAAGATTAGACAGGTTCATAAAACAAAACGAGACTAAGGGGGCACACCGGCCCGGGGCAAGGACTAGAAGGCGGGTGGAACAGAAAAGCTGGTAATGGAGAACTCAGGGTTGAGAAGGGAGAGTGCTGACATGTTGTGGGGTTGTTAACCAATGTTATAAAACAACATGTGGACTGTTTAATGAGAAGCTAGTTTGTTCTGTAAACCTTCATCTAAAGTACAAAAAAAAGATTTACAGCCTTGGAAACCCTAATACGCAGTTCTACCCTGTCCTATAGGGTCGCCATGAGTCGGAATCAACTAGATTGCAATGGGCTTGGTTCTTTTGGGTTTGATATACCTGCATAAAAAAAGAAAAGAAAAGGATCTTGGTCCTGCCTCAGTGACTCAGTATAATCACATATAATTTTATAACACAAAGTACTAGGGGCTCTGAGAGTCCAAAGTAGGGGAGGTAGCTATTCTAGTCAGCAAGAAGTGACATTTGCTCCGGGTAGAGCATGGAGAAGGAGCCTGGTTGGCAGTTTGTGACTGACTGCTAACCTAAAAGTTGCTGGCTTGAATCCACCCCACAGCTCCACAGAAGAATGTCCTGGTGATCTGCTTCCTTAGCCAAAAAAAAAAAAAAAAAAAACCTAGGGAGCTTCCTCTGTGTATAGCACGTGGGGTCGCCAAGAGTCGGAGCATGAAGGGTGAATTTTCTAGGTTAACAAAACAGGCAAAGGGCTTGCCCAGGGAGAGCTCAAGGCTCAAAAGAACTGGGTGTGAAAGAACACGGGATGTTCAAGAAATGACAAAGTCCCAAGTGGCTGGTAGACAGAGAAACTGGCGGGGGGGGGGTGGCAGTGGGATGGGGTCGTCATCGGCCCATGCTGTGAAGGTCCTGTAAGTCAGGCGGCGGCGTTGCAATAGTACACAGTGCTCAGTGAACATTATCAAGACTTTTTAAGCAAGGACCAAGAAACTCAGCCTCAATGTCTTCACCTTTGGCATTCGTGATCTGTGTGTAAATTTGAATCAAGGTTTAGTCACTTTGATGACTAAGGTACACCTGACTCAAGTCATGATCTTTTCAATCGCCTCATGTGCGTGCAAAAACTGGACAATGATAAGGGAAGACAGAAGAATTGATGCATTTAAACTGTGTTGTTGGCAAAGAACGCTGAATATACCATGGATTGCCAGAAGAACAAACCAGTTTCAGAATACAACCAGAATGCTCCTTAGAAGCAAGGATGGAGAGACTCTGGCTTGTTAACTTCGAACACATCATCAGGAAATAGCAATCGCTAGAAAAGGAGGCCATGTTTGGAAAAACAGAGAGCCAGTGAAAGTTAGGGAAACCTTCAACAAGATGGATTGACACAACAGTTGTAACAATGGACTCAAACACACAAATGACCGTGAAGATGGCGCAGACCCAGGCAACATTTCATTCCGTTACAAACCAGGGGCGGATTAACCAAAGGTCCCCAGGGGCCTAACAGGGTTTACTGCCTAATCTGTGGTGCACAATTCCACATGGCTTTCACCACGTCTTTGATTTGGCACTACAGACTAGTAAGCAGTCGCAGTCAACCCGTAAGTACCTTGCCGACTGGGCGGGTACTCCATCCCCGGTTACACAGCAGGTTGTCATGTGTCAGAGGCGACTCACGGCAACTAACAACAACAGCCTCAGCTTCAAGTCTTGGTGAGTTCCGTGGGCAGCAGGATGCCTCACAGCTCCCTGGCAGTCTGTCCTAAGCTGGCACATAGGACAGGGTGAGCAGCCAGCCCAACGCTTGTCAAACCATGAGACCTAAGCAATGTTCATTTCACCTAGACTCTCCTGCTGTTTCCTTGTGGCTGCATCTTCCACTGGCCATTTTGCTTTTTAATTGCTGCTGGGTAACAAAGCGGCCAGGGGTATAATCCAAAGAGACAGAAGTGAATGGCTATGCAAATAGAGCGGGACGTGATAAACTCATCAAGACCTGTACACGATATGCCCTGAGAAGGAGCTAAGAATAAACACAGCCTTAATTCTTCATTTCTTCCAGCTTCTTCTTCTCATGCAAAATATGTTTCATTTAAAGGATCCTGGGGTGAGTGAGGTCACAGGGCTGCTGGCAGAGAGAAAGGGTTTTTTTAATTGACAAAATGCTAATCGTTTTGGAAAATGAATTCTAATCTTCCCATCTAATACAGTGGATGTGGGAGTAATTACTTTCCTTCACTAAATTGTTAATGCAACATTAGCGATTACACTAATTAAAACTAATGAACTCTTACAGACTGATAAACCTTCCCGTCAGTCAGCGGATGCCTTTCTTCCATTGGCTGTATTTCACTTCCCATTTGGAAGAGAGATCTTGAATTAACCTCTAGAATAAAGCGCAAAATTGGGTTTAGAAATGTAAGGCTTTATAGACTGGGTATAATTCTTTCCCCAAGCCATTTCCACGGAGGGTTAATTGAATTTAAAAGCGCATTCCTTAATTTGATCAGCCACACTCCCGTGGTTGGTAATAGCTATACCCTCCAAATCCTGGCCTCCGAAGGGGAAACCTACCCCTGGAAGTATCACAGGACCCCTTCTCCAGTAACTGCTCCCTCTGGTCAGCAAGGTCACTTGGAGGGTTGCTTTTCCTTTCCGCTGGCTTCCAGGAACATTACCAGGCCAACACCCTTCAACCGAAGGAGGAGTTTGCACCCAATTCTAAATCCCGAGCATTTGCTTTGAGTTGGCTCATGGCTTCCTTTGTGAATATTAACTGACTGAGGTTTTCAGTACCAGGTGAAGGGGAAGAAAAGGCAGAGATGCTATCAAAGCATTTTTCACAAAGGAGAAGGAGCAGGTGGAGGTTGGGGGCGTTAGCATCTCAGGGCAGCTATCAGGGTATCATTGGAGCCCTGGTGGCGCAGTGGTTAAGAGCTATGGCTGCTAACCAAAAGGCCGGCAGTTGGGAATCCACCAGCTGCTCCTTGGAAACCCTATGGGCAGTTCTACTCTGTCCTATAGGGTCGCTATGAGTCAGAATCGACTCAAAGGCAGCACACAACAACAACATCAGGGTATTGGGGCCTTGGAGGTTCAATGGGAGATTGATATTGGTGGTCCAGTGGTAGAATTCTAGACTTTCATGCTGGTGGACCTGGGTTCAGTTCCTGGCTAATGCACTGAGTGTGAAGCCACAACCTACCTGTCATTGGAGGCTTGCATCTTGCTATGATGCTGAGTGGGTTTCTGCAGGGCTTCCAGGCTTAGGCTAGGAAGAAAGGCCTGGCAATCTGCTCCAAAAATCAGCCAGTGAAAACCCTATGGATCACAATGGTCTGATCCGAAACTGATCACACGGATGACACAGGACAGTATAGCATTTCATTCTGTTCTGAATGGGGTCGTGGTGGCAGCTAACAATAACAACATCAGGGTATTGGGACAAAGTCAAGGCTTGAAGCAAGTTGGGAAACAAGCCTGCTAAGAAGGGAGAATGATTACAGCTGCTGTCATATCCAGTCTGCAGTGTTTAACAATTCTGTCTTGTTTTTGGAAGAGACAGTCAAGGCTGAAGGCTAACTCTTCTCCATGCTGTTTTCCCGGGATGGCTTGGCTCTCTATTTTCTTTCTCAAAACCTTGGAATGACAATATACATGAACACAAAACTCAGGACTCTGGCATGCTTCCAGACAGTTAAGAAATAAGTCAAACTGAGATGGAAATCAATAATGAGGCTTCTATCACCTGGGATAGAACGGGTAATTAGAACAGGTATCTCATGATCCTTCCCCTCACCCCCACCAGATTCAGTACTTAGCTATACTTGGTACATGGATGGATAAGAGCTTCATGTAGCCAGCATGATAATGTCTGCAATTTTCTTTAAAATACTTTAATACAGCCACTGTGATAGAAGCCTATATGATATTTATAAACTATGCTCAAGGGGCTATCAGTTCTCTAATCAGGAATGCATACTTCACGGTAATCACCTAATGTTTTATCAGAAAGGCTTCACTCCAGAGAGAATGACTACGATTGCCTCAATTATTATCTGTATTCCTGATCCACATCAGATATTGCCAATTAACATTTCCACATGGGTATTCATTGGTGAAATTAGTGGCTTAATAATCAGCATCGTAGACATTAGAAATGAACTTTCATTGACGACGTTAGTGGTTTTCAAGATAAGAAAATTGGTTAAGATATTTCAGAGAGATTCCTAACTTTAAGTTTGGCTCCTGAAGCTTGTTCCCTAAATATTTTTGTATCCCGCCACCGAGTCAAGGGCTTCTAGTCGTCTGATGCCATCTGTAAGCGTCATGAAATCTTGCCTCTGAAATATCATTGCATAGGACCTGAGGAAATCCTTCATACAAGATGATTTCAGAGCACCTGAAAGGACAAAAAGCTGGGACTTTATCGGACTTATGGAATGGTTTATGCTTAAGCAATGCCTGTAAGTCTGGCAGAATTGGGTAGGGATGTTGTGGGGGTATTATGGATTGAATCGTGTTCCCAAAAAATATGTGTCAACTTCGCTAGGCCATGATTCCCAGTATTGTGTGGTTGTCCACTATTTTGTGATCTGATGATTACCCTTTGTGTTGTAAATCCCACCTCTGTGATGTTAATGAGGCAGGATTAGAGGCAGTTATGTTAATGAGGCAGGACTCAATCTAAAAGATTAGGTTGTATCTCAAATCGATCCCTTTTGGGGTATAAAAGAAGCGAGCAGAGCGACAGGTGGACCTACTACCACCAAGAAAGCAACACTGGGAGCAGAGCGAGTCCTTTGGACCAGGGTCCCTGTGCTGAGAAGCTCCTAGACCAGGGGAAGATTGATGACAAGGACCTTCCCCCAGAGCTGACAAAGAGAGAAAGCCTTCCCCTGGAGCTGGCACCCTAAATTTGGACTTCTAGCCTTCTAGACTATGAGAGAATAAATTTCTGCTTGTTAAAGCCATTCACTTATGGTATTTCTGTTATAGCACTAAGGGGGAAGGTAATCCTTACTTATCTCAAACATTTTGTGGGCTACCATTATTTACCAATGCTCCTGGGTGGTACAAATAGTTAAGTGCTGGGCTATTAACCAAATGGTTAAGGGTTCGAACCTACCCAGAGGCTCTATAGGAGAAAGACCTGGTGACCTGCTTCCATAAAGATTACAGTCAAGAAAACCCTATGGGGTGGTTCTGCTCTGTCACATGGTGTTGCTATGAGTTGAAATAGACTCAATGACACCTAACAACAACAACAAGGGATGACTTGGAAAAACAGTATTTTAGGAGTCCCTTTTTTTTTTTTTAATGGCGTAGTCTCCCATGTGTCTGTCAGTTTGTCGTACTATGGGGGCTTATGTGTTGCTGTGATGCTGGAAGCTATGCCACCGGTATTCACATACCAGCAGGGTCACCCATGGAGGAAAGATTTCAGATGAGCTTCCAGACTAAGACAGACTAGGAAGAAGGACCCCGCAGTCTACTTCTGAAAAGCATTAGCCAGTGAAAACCTTATGAATAGCAGCGGAACACTGTCTGATATAGTGCTGGAAGATGAGCTTCCGAGGTTGGAAGGCACTCAAAGGATGACTGGGAAAGAGCTGCCTCCTCAAAGTAGAGTCCACCTTAATGACGTGGATGGAGTCAAGCTTTCGGGACCTTCATTTGCTGATGTGGCATGACTCAAAATAAGAAGAAACAGCTGCAAACACCCATTAATAATCAGAACCTGAAATGTATGAAGTATGAATCTAGGAAAATTGGAAATTGTCAAAAATGAAAGGGAATGCATAAACATCCATATCCTGGGCATTAGTGAGCTGAAATGGACTGGTATTGGCCATTTTGAATTGGACAATCATATAGTCTGCTATGCTGGGAATGACAACTCAGAGAGGAATGGTGTTGCATTCATTCATTAAAAAGAACATTTCAAGATCTATCCTGAAGTACAACGCTGTCAGTGATAGGATAATATCCATATGCCAAAAAGGAAGACCAGTTAGTAATGACTATTATTCAAATTTACGCACCAACCACTAGGGCCAAAGATGAAGAAATAGAAGATTTTTATCAGCTGCTACAGTCTGAAATTGATCGAACATGCAATCAAGATGCATTGATAATTATTGGCGATTGGAATGCGAAAGTTAGAAATGAAGAGGGATTGGTTGTTGGAAAATATGGCCTTGGTGATAGAAACAATGCCGGAGATTGAATGATAGAATTTTGCAAGACCAATGACTTCTTCATTGCAAATACCTTCTTTCACCAACATAAATGGCGACTATACACATGGACCTCGCCAGATGGAACACACAGAAATCAAATTGACTACATCTGTGGAAAGAGACGATGGAAAAGCTCAATATCATCAGTCAGAATAAGGCCAGGGGCCGACTGTGGAACAGACCATCCATTGCTCATATGCAAGTTCAAGCTGAAGCTGAAGAAAATCAGAGCAAGTCCACGAGAGCCAAAATATGACCTTGAGTATATCCCACCTGAATTTAGAGACCATCTGAAGAATAGATTTGACGCATTGAACACTAGCAACCGAAGGCCAGATGAGTTGTGGAATGACATCAAGGACATCATACATAAAGAAAGCAAGAGGTCATTGAGAAGACAGGAAAGAAAGAAGAGACCAAGATGGATGTCAGAGGAGACTCTGAAACTTGCTCTTGAGTGTCGAGCAGCTAAAGCAAAAGGAATAATTGATGAAGTAAAAGAACTGAACAGAAGATTTCAAAGGGCCTCTCGAGAAGACAAAGTAAAGTATCATAATGACATGTGCAAAGAGCTGGAGATGGAAAACCAAAAGGGAAGAACACGCTCGGCATTTCTCAAGCTGAAAGAACTGAAGAAAAACTTCAAGCCTTGAGTTGCAATAGTGAAGAATTCCATGGGGAAAAGATTAAACGGCACAGGAAACATCAAAAGAAGATGGAAGGAATACACGGATTTATTATACCAGAAAGGATTAGTGGATGTTCAACCATTTCAAGAAGTGGCATATGATCAGGAACTGATGGTATTGAAGGAAGAAGTCCAAGCTGCTCTGAAGGCATTGGCGAAAAATAAGGCTCCAGGGATTGAAGGAATATCAATTGAGATGTTTCAACAAACAGATGCAGTGCTGGAGGTGCTCATTCATCTATGCCAAGAAATATGGAAGACAGCTTCCTGGCCAACTGACTGGAAGAGATCCATATTTATGCCTATTCCCAAGAAAGGTGATCCAACCGAATGTGGAAATTATAGAACAATATCATTAATATCACACGCAAGCAAAATTTTGCTGAAGATCATTCAAAAGTGGCTGCAGCAGTATATCGACAGGGAACTGCCAGAAATTCAGGCTGGTTTCAGAAGAGGATGTGGAACCAGGGATATCATTGCTGATGTCAGATGGATCCTGGCTGAAAGCAGAGAATACAAGAAGGATGTTTACCTGTGTTTTATTGACTATGCAAAGGCATTTGACTGTGTGGATCATAACCAATTATGGATAACATTGTGAAGAACAGGAATTCCAGAACACTTAATTGTGCTCATGAAGAAACTTTACATAGATCAAGAGGCAGTTGTTCAGACAGAACAAGAGGATACTGATTGGTTTAAAGCCAGGAAAGTTGTGCATCAGGGTTGTATTCTTTCACCATACCTATTTAATCTGTATGCTGAGCAAATAATCCGAGAAGCTGGGCTATATGAAGGAGAATGGGGCATCAGGATTGGAGGAAGACTCGTTAAAAACCTGCGTTATGCAGATGACACGACCTTGCTTGTTGAAAGTGAAGAGGACTTGAAGTACTTACTAATGAAGATTAAAGACCACAGCCTTCAGTATGGATTGCACTTCAACATAAAAAAAAAAAAAAAATCCTCACAACTGGACCAGTGAGCAACACCATGATAAAAGGAGAAAAGATTGAAGTTGTCAAGGACCTCGTTTTACTTGGATCCACAATCAACAGCCGTGGAAGCAGCAGTCAAGAAATCAAAAGACGCATTGCACTGGGTAAATCTGCTGCAAAGGCCCTCTTTAAAGTATTGAAGAGCAAAGACGTCACCTTGAAGACTAAGGTGCACTTGACCCAAGCCATGGTATTTTCAATCGCATCATATGCATGTGAAAGCTGGACAATGAATAAGGAAGACTGAAGAAGAATTGACGCCTTCGAATTGTGGTGTTGGCGAAGAATATTGAATATACCATGGACTGCCAAAAGAACAAACAAATCTGTCTTAGAAGAAGTACAACCAGAATGCTCCTTAGAGGCAAGGATGGCGAGGCTGTGTCTTATATACTTTGGACATGTTGTCGGGAGGGATCAGTCCCCGGAGAAGGACATCATGCTTGGCAGAGTACAGGGTCAGTGGAAGAGAGGAAGACCCTCAACAAGTTGGATTGACACAGTGTCTGCAACAATGAGCTCAACCATAACAACAATTGTAAGGATGGCTCAGGACAGGGCAGTGTTTTGTTCTGTTGTGCATAGGATTGCTATGAGTCGGAACTGACTCGACGGCACCTAACATCAACAACAAGGGTGTAGTGGTTAAGCGCTATGGCTGCTAACTAAAGGGTCGGCAGTTTGAATCCACCAGGCACTCCTTGGAAACTCTATGGGGCAGTTCTACTCTGTCCTATAGGGTCACTATGAGTAGGAATTGACTCAATGGCACTGGGTTTGGTTTTTGGTTTTGTTTAATGGTGCAAATGACAACACACTCAGCTGGAAACCAAAAGGTTGGAGGTTCAAGTCTACCCAGAGGTGCCTTGGAAGGAAGGCTTAGCCACTGAAAACTGAGCCACTGGAAATCCTATGGAGCACAGTTCTACTCTGATACACATGGGGCTGACACGAGTTGGAGCTGAGTCACCAGAAGCTGGATTTACTCTAAGACCAGCCCTGTGCTTAGCATTCTATGCTCTCTCATAATCACTCCGTGAGGTAAGTTATTATTATTTATAAATTTTAAACATATAATTCTACATAAATAATGATCATTATCATTTTACCAATATGGAAACTGAGGCTAGGAGAGATAGTAAGAGGGGAGCTGCAGTGCGAACCCCAGTAGTATGGCTCCAGAGCCCCTGTTCTTAGCTACTTTCACAAGGGATTCCTGGCAGAATTATCGATAGCGCTCCATGCACTCTCAAAGGTGTCCCTGTCTGTATGATTAAGTGTATAGTTAACCTAGTTATAGTCTGCTACTGTTGTTATAGCTGCTGTCCAGTTGGCTCCCGGCTCTTGGCAACCCCATGTACAAGGGCACGAAACAGTACCTGGCCCTGTGGCATCCTCATGATTGGTCACAGACTGGACTATTTTGATCCATAGGCTTTTCAGTGGTTGATTTTTGGAAATAGATTCCCAGGCCTTTTCTTCCTAGTCAGTCTTAGTCTAAAAACTCCGCTGAAACCTGTTCAGCATCATAGCAGCATGCGAACCTCCACCGAAAACAGGCGGTGGCCGTGCGTGAGGTAGATTGGCTGAAGGTCGAGCTGGGTCTCCCTCATGGAAGATGAGAATTCTACCACTCGACCACCAACATCCTCAGTTACAGCCTGAGTGCAAATTATTACCGAAATCGCATCTTTGAGCAAAACACTTTGAGTTTTCTGAGACTCAGTTTTGTTATAACCAAAGTAGGAAAAAGCATACCCACTCGAGAGGAACAAATGAGAGAGCATGCGAGAGAACACACTGGAGACTGATGTAGGAGATAACAGCAGTTGTTATTTGATATACAGGCAGTCCTCAGGTTACGAACGAGATCCGGTCTTAACTTGTTTTTAAGCTGAATTTGTGGTTCTTATTTAGCCTGAAAAAAAAATTTTTTTTTTCTTTTCTTTATTTAGCCTGACTTTTTTTTTTTTTAGTGCAAGAAAAGGCATAACGCCTTTTCAACGATTTAAAAGCTGCACCTGCAGCTAGTGAGAGCAAGCGTGATGAAGAATCTGTTGCAAGTAAGGGTTGGTTCAGTTGTTTCAGAGGGTGGGCAAATTTACATGATATTAAAAGGCAAGTATGAGTTGTCCCTAAAGTGGACATTTGTAACCCAAGGACTAGCTGCACTTGAAAGAGCACTGGATTCAGGCCAGGTGATCTGAGCTTTGGTTCACATCTGCTGCTAGTCGTCTCCGTATCACCTCAGATCCTCTCTCCTCAGCTATGAAGTGAGGAGGTCAAGCTAGGTGATCTCTAAGGTTCTGTCTAAATTTGACTTTCTACAATCCCTTTGACCCTGTGATTTTATCTTGCGCCAAAGGAGGTTTTAACCTGGCAAATTAAAATTAGTAGGAACAAGTCAGAAGTTTTATTAGGGGCTTTGAAAACACTTGAAGTAATTCTTGACAAAGGTCTGTTTTTGAGGGGTACGGACATACCTACCTTATTGTTTCTGTTTTGAGATTTAAGTGGAGACAACTACATCCAAGTTGTTCAGTGGGGTGCTAGAGATGACTCACACAAGCTGACCGTGCCCACTTCTTCCCGCTCTGTCTTCACTGACATCATGTTGGAAGCTTGAAATCCGCCACGTTGGGAGTATTTACACGTAGAGACTGGCAAGCACTGCAAATCAGGGCATTTCCCCTGGAGACGTGCTCGTTAAATATTTATCAGCACATCATTGGCCATTCTCTACCCTGAAGGTTAGTTTGCTGACAAAGGTCCCGCTTTTCAAAAGGATGACAAGGTCTCATGTTTTGGTTGCTGAAGTCATCCCCATTGGTGGTTTTGTATTGTCTGTGAGGAAGAGGGTAGTCCCTGGGTGGTGCAAACAGTTAAAGTGCTTGGCTATTAACTGGGGTTGGAGGTCAAGTCCACCCAGGAGTGCCTCAGAAGAAAGGCCTGGTGATCTACTTCTGAAAAATCAGCCATTGAAAATACTATGGAGCACAGTTCTAATCTGACATGCAGGGGGTCACCATGAATCGGACTCAACTTGAGAGCAATTGTTTTGTTTTGTGTTTGGTGGGTAAGGGGAGGGGAAGGCTGTAGTAGATGATGCAATACCTCCAGCCGAAGGAAGGAGCTGGTGATGGGACATTTGGGATTGGGCAGATTCCTTGGAGATAGGCTACAGGGGATGGGAAATAAAGGAAGAGGGCAGGTACCCAGGAGGGCAGGAATTGGTAGGGAAATTTTTAAATCCAATGAGTGGTGGCACAGAGGGGCTTCACTAATGACCACTTACACATACAAACCCCCTTGTTCCCCTCTGTCCTGCACATTACTTTATTCACTGATGTCAGGGGAGGTTAGCTTAGTTAGTTAGAAATGTTGCTGAGGAGGCCAAAATTGGAAAGTAATTCCTACATAGGTCGGCTATTTATTCTCTGTTCTAGTCGTTCCCAACTTAAATATTCCCAGTATTTAAAAAAAAAAAATGGAAATCATACATTCACCCACAACAGCTGATACACTAGGTTCCGGAATGTGACCTTTATTGGTGATCAAAATTATACAAATTCACCATGGAGGCACTGGTTAGCACACACATCACAGAAGCCTTGAGTCTTGGGATGGATATATAATTCATTGATTAACTGATTAATTAGAAAAGAGGCAAATGAGTTATTATTTTGAATAGAGGAAAATGACAACTTTGGTGGACAAAACTTTCTAAAAGCAAGGTCCGTGGGTACAAAATAACAAAAGGAGTCCATACAGATGTCTGTACAGACATCCATCCTGTGGTCTCAAAGCCTCCTGACAAGCTGTCCTCTCATAAATACAGTCCTTGGGCATGTGAAGGGCTTGGAGGGAAGATGTGGATGACACTGTGAAAACAAAAAATACATCTCTGAGTCCACAGGCTCGAGTCCCAGGGCCCTTCTTTAGTACCAGGTCCTAAACCTTGCCTACAGCGTTAGAGGTGATTGATACATGAATGTATCTGCCTATTGAAGACTGCAGGACAGGGACTCATCCTTCATATGTCCTCACTGCCAAGGACAGTGCCCGACATGCAATGGGTGCCCAATCCATAGTTGTAGCATTAATTATTATTTAGTAATAAATTAATTGATGTATTAGTGTTATGGATTAAATTGTGTTCCCCCACATTATGTGTGAAATCCTAACCCCAGTACCCGTAAATATCATCCTTTTAGGAAATAGGGTTTTCCTTTTTTAAAATAATATTTTATTGTGTTTTGGGTGAAGGTTTACACTGCAGTTTAGGTTCCCATTCGACAATTTCTATACAAGTTGTTCAGTGACCTTGGTTACGTTCTTCACAAGGCATGAACATTCTCATTATTTCCATTATGGTTGTTCTGTTTAGGGTTTTCCTTTTGTTATACTGATGAGGTCACATCAGCATAGGGTGGGTCCTAAACCTAATTACTTCTGGGTTGATAAAAGACCAGAATGACAAAAAGGCACACACAGAGGGACGGGGGGGAAAACAGATGCTATGTGAGGTGACTCGGATGCTATGTGAGGTGACTCGGACACTATGTGAGGTGACTCCTGGCAGAGCTGAACTCAAGCTCAGCTCACCTGACCTGAATCCAGTGCTCTGGCAAGTACATCACATTAACAATAGCCACACGGCCGACACCAGTCTTCAGTGTCCTCTCTGGCACTCTCATTTGCGTCTCTCAAGTGGATATGATTTTTCCTACTTTAGTGATGACAAAACTGAGTCTCAGAAAACTCAACTGTTTTGCCCAAGGGTGTGATTTTAGTAATAACCTATACTCAGGCTGTAACTGTGAACGTTAGTGGTTCAGTGGTAAGATATTCACCTTTCACGTGAAGACTTGGGTTTGATTCCCAGCAGGCTGTCAGTGGAGGCTTGTGTGTTGCTATGATGCTGGAGAGTTCAGCGGTGCTTCCAGACCAAGACAGGCTAGGAAGAAAGCCTGTTACATGGGCAGCGTTGTCAGCTGTGAATAAGGGTGGAGGTGATTCACTGGCAGCTAACAACAACACCTTAACGACACCTTTTCTAACTCTACAGAGTTGAGAAGGAGGGCCATTTGGGCCTCCCAAATTAGAGAATAGCTCAGAAAGAGTATGATTTGATTTGATTTGACTTCTATATTCAGTATTTTTCAAACTCTGGGTTTTCAGTTTAGCAGGTCCTGGAATTCTTTACCCAAATAGCTCTGAGTGTGCTTCCAGGGCCTGCACAGGCTATTTCCAGGATCTGCTTTCCAGAAATGGGGACAGTGGTGGTTCAGTGGTAGAATTCTCAACTTCCATGTGGGAGACCCAGGTTCAATGCCTGGCCAGTGCACCTCATGTGCAGCCACCACCCGTCAGTGGAGGCTTGCGTGTTGCTATCATGCTGAACAGGTTTCAGAGGAGCTTCCAGACTAAGATGGACTAGGAAGAAAGGCATGAGGATCTACTTCCAAAAATTAGCCAATGAAAACCATATGGTCACAAGGGCCAAATCTTCCACGGATCATAGGAATGGCTCAGGACCGGGTAGCATTTGTCCATGGATGGGGTAGCCAGGAGTCAGGGGCCGATTCAATAGCAAGTACAGCAGCAACAACTTTCCAGAAGGCGGACCACTAAAGTGTGGCCAAAGAGTGACTTTTTAAAATAGTTTTTATTGTGCTTTAAGTGAAAGTTTACAAATCAAGTCAGTCTCTCACACAAAAACTCATATACACCTTACTACACACTCCCAATTTTTTTTTTTTTTTAACACACTCCCAATTACTCTGCCCTTAATGAGACAGCCCGCTCTCTCCCTCCACTCTCTGTTTTGTGTCCATTTCACCAGCTTCTAACCCCCACTACCCTCTCATCTCCCATCCAGGCAGGAGATGCCAACATAGTCTCAAGTGTCCACCTGATCCAAGAAGCTCACTCCTCACCAGCATCCCTCTCCATCCCATTGTCCAGTCTAATCCATGTCTGAAGCGTTGGCTTCGGGAATGGTTCCTGTCCTGGGCCAACAGAAGGTCTGGGGGCCATGACCACTGAGGTCCTTCTAGTCTCAGTCAGACCATTAAGTCTGGTCTTATGAGAATTTAGAGTCTGCATCCCACTGCTCTCCTGCTCCCTCAGGGGTTTTCTGTTGTGTTCCCTGTAAGGGCAGTCATCAGTTGTAGCCGGGCACCATCTAGTTCTTCTGGTCTCAGGATGATGTAGTCTCTGGTTCATGTGGCCCTTTCTGTCTCTTGGGCTCGTAATTACCTTGTGTCCTTGGTGTTCTTCATCCTTCTTTGATCCAGGTGGGTTGAGACCAATTGACGCATCTTAGATGGCTGCTTGCTAGCATTTAAGACCCCAGACACCACTCTTCAAAGTGGGATGCAGAATGTTTTCTTAATAGATTTTATTATGCCAATTGACTTAGATGTCCCCTGAAACCATGGTCCCCAGACCCCTGCCCCTGCTATACTGGCCTTCGAAGCATTCAGTTTATTCAGGAAACTTCTTTGCTTTTGGTTTAGTCCAGTTGTGCTGACTTTGCCTGTATTGTGTGTTGTCTTTCCCTTCACCTAAAGTAGTTCTTATCTACTATCTAATTAGTGAATGCCCTTCTCCCACCCTCGCTCCCTCCCCTCTCTCGTAACCACAAAAGAATGTTTTCTTCTCAGTTTAAACTGTTTCTCAAGCTCTTATAATAGTGGTCTTATACAATATTTGTCCTTTTGCAACTGACTAATTTCACTCAGCATGATGCCTTCCAGGTTCCTCCACGTTACAAAATGTTTCACGGATTCCTCACTGTTCTTTATCAAGGCGTAGTATTCCATTGGGTGAATATACCATAATTTATTTATCCATTCATCTGTTGATGGGCACCTTGGTTGCTTCCATGTTTTTGCTATTGTAAACAGTGCTGCAATAAACATGGGTGTGCATATATCTGTTCGTGTAAAGGCTCTTATGTCTCTAGGATATATTCCAAGGAGTGGGATTGCTGGATCGTATGGTAGTTCTAGTTCTAGCTTTTTAAGGAAGTGCCAAATTGATTTCCAAAGTGGTTGTACCATTTGACATCCCCACCAGCAGTGTATAAGTGTTCCAATCTCTCCACAGCCTCTGCTACATTTATTATTTTGTGTTTTTTGGATTAATGCCAGTCTTGTTGGAGTGAGATGAAATCTCATTGTAGTTTTGATCTGCATTTCTCTAATGGCTAATGATCGTGAACATTTCCTCATGTATCTGTTAGCTTCCTGAATGTCTTCTTTAGTGAAGTGTGTATTCATATCTTTTGCCCATTTTTTAATTGGGTTATCTGTCTTTTTGTCGTTCAGTTTTTGCAGTATCATGCAGATTTTAGAGATTAAGTGCTGATCAGAAATGTCATAGCTAAAAATTTTTTCCCAGTCTGTACGTAGCCTTTTTACTCTTTTGGTGAAGTCTTTGGATGAGCATAGGTGTTTGATTTTTAGGAGCTCCCAGTTATCTAGTTTTTCTCCTGCATTCTTAATAATATTTTTTATACTGTTTATGCCAGGTGTTATGGCTTCTAATATCCCTATTTTTTCTTCCATGATCTTTATTGTTTTAGATTTTATATTTAGGTCTTTGATCCATTTTGAGTTAGTTTTTGTGCATGGTGTCAGATATGGGTCTTGTTTCATTTTTTTGCTGGTGGATATCCAGTTATGCCAGCACTGTTTGTTAAAAAGACTGTCTTTTCCCCATTTAACTGTTTGGGGCCTTTGTCAAATATCTGCTGCTCTTAGGTGGATGGATTTATGTCTGGATTCTCAATTCTGTTCCATTGGCCTATGTATCTGTCGTTGTACCAGTATCAGGCTGTTTTGACTACTGTGGCCGTATAATAGGCTCTAAAATCAGGTAAAGTAAGGCCTCCCACTTTGTTCTTTTTCAGGAATGCCTTACTTATCCAGGGCCTCTTTCCCTTCCATATGAAGTTGGTGATTTGTTTCTCCATCTCCTTAAAGAATGTTGTTGGGATTTGGATTGGAATTGCATTAAATGTATAGATGCCTTATGGTAGAATAGACATTTTTATAATGTCAAGTCTTCCTATCCACGAGCAAGGTATGTTTTTCCACTTATGTAAGTCTCTTTTGGTTTCTTGCAGAAGTGTACTGTAGTTTTCTTTATATAAGTCTTTTACTTCTCTGGTAAGATTTATTCCTGAGTATTTTATCTTCTTGGGGGCTACTGTAAATGGCATTCATTTGGTGATTTCCTCTTCAATGTTCTTTTTGTTGGTGTAGAGGAATCCAACTGATTTTTTTATGTCTATCTTGTATCCCGATACTCTGCTGAACTCTTCTATGAGTTTCAGTAGTGTTCTTGAGGATTCCTTAGACTTTTCTGTGTATAAGATTATGCCTTCTGCAAATAGAGATACTTTTACTTCTTCCTTGCCAATCTGGATGCCCTTTATTTCTTTATCTAGCCTAATTGCTCTGGCTAGGACCTCCAACACAATGTTGAACAAGAGCGGTGATAAAGGGCATCCTTGTAGGGTGACTATTTTTGAGGGGTTTGGGCAGAGCTTGGATGCGTGGGCTAGGGCACCCACTTATCTTTGTATGGCACCCAACAAATGCAGGATGCAGGCAGGTTAGGAAGAAAGTGAGACAGGTCACACCTGGGAGCTGTGGCCATCCAGGTCCTTAGGAAGGTATAATTATTAAGGCAGGAGGAGAGAATGTATTTTAAGAGTCTTTACCTTGACTTATACTTGTAAGTATTTAGACACATAGTGTGTGAGCCGCCCTTTGTACTTCTGCCTTGAGCCTCATCAATGTTGGGGGCTGGCCTACAGGTAAACCACATAGCAGAGAAATGCAGCTCCATCTCCATTTACTCTTGGGTTCTACTTTTCATCTGCGAGGTTCTGAGCATGCTAATGAATTTGAGGAATCTTATAGCTGAATGACTTGTTTAAAGCAATGTTTTGTGTAGTTGCTTTTAGATCTGCAACTGGCAAGAGAAACCCGGGACCTAGGTGAGCAGTTTAAAGTTTAAATCCTAATAACCTGAAACCCCATTAAATATGAGCATCTCTGCAGGATGACTTAAGGACTGCAGCGGTGATTCGGTTGGCAGTGGTGCTGAGCATGCTGGGAGGCCAACCCCAAGCCAGTTTGGACAATCTCAAAATGTGGGCAACAGTGCTCACGTTCATACAACAGAGGCCAGTAGGGCAGAAGGAACATCGATGGTGCAAGTGTTTTGCCATCAGCTGCTAACCTAAAGATTGGCTGTTCAGACCCACCCAGCAGCTCCTCTGAAGAAAGGCCTGGTAATCTGCTTCTGTAAAAATTACAGCCAAGAAAACTCTATGGGGAAGTTGGACTCTGTCCCATGAGTCACCATGAGTGGAAATTGGCTCAAAAAGAATGAGTTTGGCTTTTTTGTTTCTTGTTTCTCTTGGGGGCATTGGTGGTTCAGTGGTAGAATTCTTGTCTTTCCTGCAGAAGACCTAGGTTTGATTCCTGGCCAACACATGTCATGCACAGTCACCACCCGTCTGTCAGTAAAGGCCTTTCTGCTGCAGTGATGCTGAACAGGTTTCAGTGTCACTTCCAGACTAAGTCAGACACGGAAGAAAGGCCTGGCAGTCTACATTCAAACATCAGCCTATGAAAACCCTATGGATCACAATGAAACATTATCCAAACCACACCAATTACGGGGATGGTGCAGAACTAGGCAGTGTTTTGTTCCCTTGTGCATGGGGTCACCATGAGTTGCGGGCTGACTGGAAGGCAGCTAACAACACCAGTCTCTTTCTCCAACATGGTTTTCCTCACCCAAATTTAAGGGACAGCACAGCCATAAAAAGCTGCTGACACCTCCAAGTAAATCTCCATAAGCGAGGTGGGGGCAGGTGTTTTATTGCCTCTAAATCTTTGCCAGTAGCCAGGTGCATATTTAATAAATCCTTAGGCTTGCGGGGAAGACAAGGGAAGGTTGAAGGGAGAATTGCTCCCTCCTGGGCTTGGGAGGTTAGAGGTCTGGCCAGTTCCTAATAACTCATTCGTCCAATATTCATTTCTGAGTTATTACAGTCACCAAGGAATACGTTTATTAGTGCACCCCAAGATAATTAGCCAAATCCACTTCAAGGGAATTCAGATTGTCCCCATAACTGTCCTTTCTGGAATTCACCATGACTATATTTCAGCATTTGTCCTATTTTGTCACATTCTCCCTTTGGAGGCTGATCACTTTCTGCAAGAGCTCAGACTGGCCCAGAGGAAGGAGAGTAAGTCCCCAGACTCTAGCTCAGCCATCTCCAGGCTAGGGTTTCTCCAGCCCGCAGGATTCCTAAAGCTTAGGTCATCTCTGGATCCTCCTGGGGACTGGGCTTGCTTCTTTTTCCTCTGTCACTTCCATGCTCTGTTGTTGTTAGTTGCCATCAAGCCAGCTCCGACTCGTGGAGACCTTATGTAAAATAGAAGGAAGCGTTGTCGGGTCCTACACTGTCTTCGTGATCATTGCCCATTCTCGTGCCTATCCACATGCTCTAGGGGGATGTAGTTGAAGGCATGGCACACACAAAGCTTCGGCTGATCCAAAGCTCTGATGTTATGCCCTGCACTTCTATAAATCTCTCATAACTTCCTTTGCAGTTTCACAAGCTCTCCTTTCAT
The DNA here is from genome assembly GCF_030014295.1 of Loxodonta africana. NCBI lineage: Eukaryota > Metazoa > Chordata > Mammalia > Proboscidea > Elephantidae > Loxodonta > Loxodonta africana. The sequence goes on from NC_087358.1 coordinate 65,481,866, forward strand.
TACTCCGCTGAGAGGGGACTAGGCCAGCATTCCTCAAACACTGTACTGTGCGCACAAATCTCCTGGGCATCTTGTTAATATGCAGATTCTGATTCAGCTGGCCTGGGCTGGGGCTGAAATTCCAACCAGCTCCCCAGGGATCCCAAAGCTGCTGGGTCACAGACCACACTTTGAGCAGAGAGGGAGTAGACCAGCTCTTCCTTGCCCACTTGCATACATCATGGTGGGCATCCCTTTCCCCTTCTCAAAAGCCCTAAAATTCCTTTAGGAATCAAATAGAAGGCTCTTAATGACCTCAGAGAGTCCCTGGGTGGTACAAATGGTTAACATGCTCAGCTGCTAACTGAAAGGTTGGTGGTTCGAATCTACCTAGAGGCACTTCCCAAGAAAGGCCTGGCAATCTACTTCTGAAAAATTGGTCATTGAAAACCCTATGGAGTTCTATTCTGACACACATGGTGTCGCCATAAGTCAGAGCCAACTTATTGGCAACTGGGAAAAAAATGACCTCTGACTCTGTAACAACTTAAAAATCTTTGCAGTGTCCATGGTCACCTTTGAAATGGTGGCAATAGGCTCTCATATTCTGCAGAATCAACTACTTGGTTCATCTCTCATACAATCCCTGTGCTGAGGCAGAGAGCTTGGCAACATTGAACATCTTCACAGAGGGCTAGGGGGAAGCAGAGCTCGGAAGGAATTTTTAAGCAGAAAATGGGAAGTTGGTTTATCTTCTTTCTTTTCACAGTACTTAAATTCATTATTTTTAGGAAGAAGTTTAGCTTTAATTAATAAATTCTCCATTTTTATGGCTGCCCGTAATTTCCTTCTATTTAGCCTAATTGGGTTTTCATGCTCAGAATTTAGAAGCAGCTTCCTCCTTTGAGTTTTACATAAAAAAAAAAACATAGTAATACACAAATATCACGCTGTTCTGCAGCATCCATTGATTTCAATACCATTCTGCTGTTGCATAGCGAATTCATTCATTCATTCCACAAATATGTACTGAGCATCTACTATGTGCTAGGAAATGTGGGAGGAGATTAGGGATTAAATGGCGAACAAAGCAAACATGGTCCCTGTCCTCAATGAGCTTATTTTTCTAGAAGAGGGAGAAAACGCTCTCAGGCATTTGTAGGAGAATGGTCAGGGTGGTATGCCGTCCAGTTTCTCACGGAAGTCTGAGGGCAAATTGCTCCATCTTTTCTGTTTTCTCCTCACTTAAGATCAAATCCGGAGAGGAAAGTAAAATGGGGAAGGGAGGGTGGAACTTGGACCAGTTGCCTTGGGTGGCAAATGAGGAAAAAAGAAAAAAAAAATTTTTTTTTTTTGAGCCAGAATTTCCTCTAAGTAGTCCTGACAGTGTTGAGGCGCTGGTGGTTCAGCGGTAGACTTACTGCCTTCTATGTGGGAGACCCAGGTTCGTTTCCTGGTCAACGCACGTCGTGCACAGCCACCAGCCATCTGTCAGTGGGGGCTTACGTGTTGCTATGATGCTAACCAGGCTTCAGCAGAACTTCTAGACTAAGATGGACTAGGAAGAAAGGCCTGGTGATCTACTTCTGAAAATCAGCCAACGAAAACCCTACGGGTCACAACAATCCCCCTCGCACAGAAAGGAAGATAAGCTGATGTCACTAAATCCCTCCTCCACAAAACACGGAATGACAAGTCCTCTACCCCAGCCCTGCTAATGTACCAGCCTCACAGCAAGGAGTCAAAATGGGCCAGAGGCTCTTCAGTTTCTCTCTGTTTCTAGAACTCTGTATTTCCATAGAACTTGATCTTGGCAAGGGAGTCCCTGGATGGTGCAAATGGCTACGGCACTCGGCTGTTAACTGAAAGGTTGGAGGTTTGAGTCCACTCAGAGGTGCCTTGGAAGAAAGGCTTGGTGATCTACTTCTAAAAAATCAGCCATCGAAAACCCTACAGAGCACAGTTCCATCTGACACACATGGTATTGCCAGGAGTTGGAATTGACCCGACGACAACTGGTTTTCATTGAACTTGGCAAAGCACTTAACGGTGATTCCCTGATTAATTTTTAAGAGTCTTTATGGATAGGCTCCAGGATAAGCCTTAAATTTTCTTGTGTTGGCTAAGAAAGGAAACGGAGGCAGAGAGCACTGAACCCAACAGTATCTGGTAGGTGGAGGACAGAGACACATGGTAATGAAGACTCATGGAGAACTGAGATGTGACCCCCATTCTTCCACTTTTGTATAACCAAGTACAACTTCTTTTCCTATTTCAGGCCGAAGTTTCCCTGATTGTACAACGAGGCTGATGATACCTGCCTCCCTTTAGGATGGTATGAAACTAACCGAAACCAAATCAAACCCATCGCAGTCTAGTCAATTCCAACTCATTGCAGCCTCATGTATTACAGATTATGGCTGTGATCTTTATGGAAGCAGATCACCAGGCCTTTGTTCCATGGCACTACTAGGTGGGCTCAAACTGCCAACCTTTAGGGTAGCAGCCAATCGTAAACCACCTGCACCACCCAGGAACCTTAGATGATATGAAGGGTTTGTTAAAATGTGCTTTAAATGATGAGCTCCATTTGGAAGAAAATATTATATGAATATAAATCGCGGAAGGGCACACCTGAAACACATACTTGTCCTGGATGACTCCTCCTGAGTGCCCAGCCCTGTCCTGACCATTCTAAGCCTGTCACATGCATTTAATCCACAAGTCATCCCTAGGAGGTGGGAACATTATCACCAGCAGTTTGCAGACAGGCAACCACAGCCCCAAGATGATAATGGCTTGGTCAAGACCTCAGGGTTCAGGGTCGTTGGGCTGAGATTTGCACCTGGGGAATCTGGCTGCAGAGCACGCATGCAGCCTGAGTGCACCCTGCCCTCTCTGCGCAGCCAAAGACCAGTGAGCCAGGAGTGGATGGCCTGCAGCAAATGTTTCATTCCAGGCTGGCTTTGCCTGCTGTACAGCTTAGCTCATTAGCTGGTAGGGGAACTCAGGGAATTAGGACTAATCCTAATATTAAGTAAAGAGCAAAGCATAATTAGGAAGATAAATCTTCTGGGGGGAAAAATGTATGTAACATATCCCAAAGTCAAGCATGGGTGATTTTTCTCATCTTCTAGATCATCTACACTACTGTTCTCTATTCCTGGTACAGATGACTACGGGCTGATGATGGATATTTCTTTCCAAATCCTTAGTTGTTTTTTTTTTTTTTTTTTCTGATTAGAAGATAATATATTTTCATGACAAATTCCGCCTAGTATAAAAAGAGAATAGAAAACATTGGGAATGCCACCATCTAAATAGTAATACTGTTAACATTTTGGTGTGTAGTTTTTTAATTCGTTTTATGTAATGCCTAAATATTTTATGTATAGTCTTGTAAGCTGTCTTTTCTACTTAATATCTTGTGGAACAATATGTGTCAAAAAAATACAGACTAACGTCATCATTTTTATTCGCTCCGTCGGTCTTGGAGAACTCAAGGAGAACTTACACAGGTGTGGCATAACTGGTTTCATTCAACATCTGGTTAGGAGAGACACGATTGCTGCATGCAGCCAATCATTCATTCATCCATACATTCATCCAGCAAGTGTTACGAATTGAAATGTGTTGGCCAAAAAGATACATTGACATTCTAACCCCTGGAAACTGTGAACGTGACCTTGTTTGGGAATAGGGTTCTATGAAGATGTTATCAATTAAGTCAGCATGAGGTCATACTGGAGTAGGGTGGGTTCTAAACCAGACTGAGTGGTGTCCTTATAAAAGGAGAAGAGACAGAGAGACAGAGGTGGGATGGTCATGTGGCAACGGAAGCTATGCTGCAGCTGCAAGCCAAGGAGCACCTGGGCTACCAGAAACTGAGCCAGGAAAGGATCTTCCCCTAGAGCCTTCAAAGGGAGCATAACACCCGGAATCCAGACTACTAGCCTCCAGAGCTGTGAGACAGTATTCTGTTGTTTAAATCTACCCACTTTGTGGAACTTTGTTACTGCAAACCTATGACTCTAATACAGCAGGACTGCCAGATATTGGGAATAAAAAGAAAAATAAGATTTAGTTCTTAGTCTCAAGGAGTTCACTATCTTTTCTGGAAGACTCTGTGTCTGTTTATTCTTTGGCCTGATCTCATTTTCCTGTTCATCAGCCCCCTTTTCTACGTGGTCCAAGAAGTAGCTTGCTTTGTTGCTGGGCGCAGTCCAGGCCTCATTCACTGGCCCTCCCCCACGTCCAGTCCCTTCCTTTCTTGCCTCTGGGTTTAGCAGTAGCATAAAACTAATTTATAGCTCTTGCCAGGAAGAGGACAAATTTTCATCTCAGCCCGTCATGCAAGAAGCACTAGTACAAATGAATAATTGTTGACCCCTGCTACCTATTAGAGATTGTGCTGGGGTCACCTCGTCTGTTGTTTTAACACAAGAAATTAAAGGCCCTGCAAGGGCTTCCACGGGACGGAATTGGCAATAAGACCGAGCATCATCTTGGTGGGTGACCTCTCTTGGGGCCGCGTGTGGGGAGAGAGGGCGGAGGCTGCAGCTCCACGGCCATCCCACGAGAGGCCAGGGCTCTGCCTACGTTCGCTTTTGACTGTGGGCTCAGGACCATTCTTCCGCCAGGTCTTTATCAATCAGCCTCTGCCTGTAAGGCAGTGAGAATGTGCTGGACACTGTGCTGAGTGCTGAGGGGCACTTGGTCACCGATGTTGCTATTTTGGCCACCAGGCAGCTCCCAGCCTAAGTTAGGAAGCACCTGATGTACGTGAAGCCATATGTTTCTGCAATGTAAGAACGCATCGACATGGATGCACCTTGAAAATGTTACGCTGGGGGAAACGAGCCAAGCACAAAAAGACAAATGCTTTATGGTCTCACGTCTATGAAATATCCAGATTAGGCAAATGCATAGAGGAAGGAGGTAGATTGGTGACCATGTGCTGTAGGGAGGCGGGAATGGGGGGCAATGCTAAAGGGGTGCTGGGTTTCCATTTGGGGGAGATGAAAATGTTTTGGAAACAAATAGTGGCGATGGTTGCATGACATTGAGAATATAATAAATGCCACTGAATTGTACACTTAAAACGGTTAAAACGGCAAGTTTTATTATATATACTTTGCCACAATAAAAAAGAAAACTGAATTGCGAAAAAAAAAAAGAAATAGAGTGCTTCAAAGGGTGCAGGCTCCCTTCAGTATCAAGTGGCCTGAGGCTTGCGCTGGCAGAGACACAAGAAAGGGGCCAGGAACAATGAATGAGATCTGGGAGGTGGGGGACAGAAGAGGAGCACTCCAGGAGGGTCCAGGAACAATGAATGAGATCTGGGAGGTGGGGGACAGATGGGGAGCACTCCAGGAGGGGCCAGGAACAATGAGTGAGATCTGGGAGGTGGGGGACAGAAGAGGAGCACTCCAGGAGGGTCCAGGAACAATGAGTGAGATCTGGGAGGTGGGGGACAGAAGAGGAGCACTCCAGGAGGGGCCAGGAACAATGAATGAGATCTGGGAGGTAGGAGACAGAAGGGGAGCAGTCCAGGAGGGGCCAGGTACATCTTGAGTGCAGGCAAGAGGGGGTCATCTCATGGACTACTGAGTCCTCTGCGGAGCAACAAGAAATAAGGCTGGGTAGGAATGGTACAAGCAGGTTACTAAGAGCCTTGAAACAAGATAAGGCTGGGAGGGGTGGAAGGGCATTTTAAAACACGTTTGGCCGTTCTCTTTCCTGGATATATGGCTATGGAGGCAGTGTTGTTATTAGGTGCCTTTGCAGCAGTTTCTGTTCAACAGAATGAAACGTTGCCTGGTCCTGCACCATCTTCACTGTCCTTGGAATGCTTGAGTCCATTGTGGCGGCCACTGTGCATCTTGAGCACCTTTCAACCCAGGGTGCTCATCTTCCAGCATTATATCTGTGATGGATTGCATTATATCCCCCAAAAGTATGTGTTGTAAATCCTAATCTCTGTACCTTTGGTTATAATCTCATTTGGGAATGTGTTATTTTTGTTATGTGGTATGGTTAAAAGCTCGTCAGCTGACCAAAAAAAAAGGTCAGCAGTTTGAATCCACCAGCTACTCCCTGGAAACCCTGTGGGGCAGTTCTACTATCCTATAGGGTCACTATGAATCAGACTCTACTCAGTGGCAACGGGTTTTGTTATGTTAATGAGGTAAGATTTTGTTATGTTAATGAGGTGTAGTGTAGAGTGTGTCTTGAGTAAACTCTTGAGATTTAGAAAAAGGAGGAGATTAAACAAGCAGAGATAGGGAAAGATAGGTGCTAAGCCACTTGAAGATCACCAAGGAATCAAAGAAAAAGGACCTTCTCCCAGAGCTAACAGAGAGAGAAAGCCTTCCCCTAGAGCCGGTGCCCTGAATTCGTACTTTAGACTCCTAACTGTGAGAAAATAAATTTTTGTTTTTTAAAGCCACCTGCTTGTAGTATTTCTGTCACAGCAGCACTAGATAACTAAGACAATATCAGACAAGGTTCTGTTGTGCTCCGTAGGGTTTTCACTGGCTAATTTTTAGCAGTAGATTGCCGGGCCTTTTTTCCTAGTCTGTGTTAGTCTGGAAACTCCACTGAAACTTGTCCACCACGGGCAACCCTGCTGGTATTTGAAATACTGGTGGCATAGCTTCCAGCATCACAGCAACACACAAGCCACCACAGTAGGACAAACTGACAGATGGGTGGTGGATGAGCCCTAGTGAAGATGACATGCCCTGCAACGTTAGTGACTAAAATCTACAGGACAATGTGTGTACATAGAACCTTTCACACAGCAGGGGCTTGACAGATATGTAATAACGTGTTACATTATTCATTCTTATGCCATCTCTCTAGTCAAGAACTATTAGCTTGAACGATCACTTTAGGATTTTTTTAAGTGATTTCATACCCAGTATCTCAAGTAATCATGAATACAGGTAAGGTAGAGTGCATTTGTTACCCGTCAATAACATCTCCTGACTAACATTCTCTACATTCCAGGCATTGGTCTAGGGCAACAGATGGAGGATGGGAATTCCGCCTGTTGGTGCTGAGTCACGAAAGTAGCAGGAAGGAGACAGCATTATGCAAGAGAATCAAACCGAAAATCATTACAAAGAAAATCCAGTAAAACGGCTGGTTGAAAGGAGTCCATTTTTTTCCAGCCACTGGGCCCTTTTCTAATGACGGAGTGGTAAGCTATGAAGTGAGGTAGGGTGAGACAGGGAAGGAACGATTGAATTAGCTCTTATTTCAGGTCTTGGGGTACAGTCCTGGGCAGAAAGGAGAGCCAGGAAAGCTTCCAGATTATTAGGATAATTCTCAGCAAAGGTATTCTTTGCACTAGCCTGGGAGCTACCTTTGCTGTCACTGAGAGCCACCACTTCCCTTGGGGTGTTATGGGTTGAATCGCGTCCCCCAAAAGAAATGTGGAAGTCCTAACTCCTGCACCTGTAAATATGACCCTGTTTGGAAACAGGGGTTTTCTTTTGTTATGTTAATGAGGACATACCAGAGTGGGTGGGTTCTAAACCTAATCACTTCTGAGTGGTGTTTTATAAAAAAGAGCAGAGTAGACACAGGGACAGACACACACAGGGGGAAGACAGACATTATGTCATGATGGAGACAGATCAATCTACAAGCCCAGGAACATCAAGGATTGCCTGCAGGTAACTGAAAAAAAAAAAAAAAAAAAACTAGAGCTGTTAAAAAGCAAAGATGTCACTTTGAGGACTAGGGTACACCTGACCCAAGCCATGATATTTTCAGTTGCCTTATATGCATGTGAAAGCTAGACAATGAATAAGGAAGACTGAAGCAGAATTGATGTCTTTGAATTATGGTGCTGGCACAGAATATTGAATATATCATGGACTGCCAGAAGAAAGATCAGATCTGTCTTAGAAGAAGTATAGTCAGAATGCTCCTTAGAAGCAAAGATGGCAAGACTTCATCTCACATACTTTGGAGATGTTATAAGAAGGGACCAGTCTCTACAGAAGGACACCATGCTTGGTATAGTAGAGGGTCAGCAAAAAAGAGGAAGACCCTCAACAAGATGGATTGACACAGTGGCTATCATAATGGGCTCAAGCATAACAATGATTATGAGGATGGTGCAGGACCAGGTAGTGTTTTGTTCTGTTGTACATGGGGTCGCTATGAGTCAAAACCAACTCACTGGCATCTAACAACAACAACAACAACAACAACAACTAGAAGCTGAATGAGATAAGGATCTTCCCCTAAGGCCGAGAGAGAGAGAAAAAGAAAGAGAGAAAGAGGCCAGGCCTACCAACACCCCGAATTCAGACACCTAGCCTCCAAAACTGTGAGACAGTAAAATCCTGTTCTTCAAAGCCACTCACCACTTGTGGTATTTAGTGGCAGCACTAGGAAATTATGACATGGGGATATGCTGAGGTAATTGAATATTCTAGAACAGAGATCAGAGGTTCTGGGAGCCTCACGAAAGCATCCAGCTGGCTCCAGATCAACATTCAGCAGGTTGCCATACCAAATTAAGATGCTTTAAGCAAGCTAAAAAAGGCAAAACAAGGAGTTTTCAATTGAAGCAGACACGGACCATAAAGCCAGCTCAGTAGAGCGTGGGCAGGAGTGACTTAATCTTCTAAATAGTCTGAAAGTGGGGCTGCATTTTATAAGGCTTTTTGTCTCTCTCAGAGAACTCAGATCACTGGTAGGTACATGGCAAATGATCAAGTAGTATCTGTTGATATGCCTAAAACTAGGCTGTACAAACTTCTTTCATTCATTCATTCATCAAACTTTGTCAAACATCTTCCATGTGCCAGAAACTGTGATAGATGCTGGCAAAATAATAATAAATAAGACTCAATCCCTGCCCCCTAAAGCAGGTGTAGTCCAATTGTGGGGGAGGGGAGGAGAGATTGATAACAACATGTGCGGTAAGTGATATGATAGAAATAAGTGTGGGGTTTTGTGGGAGCAGGAGGCCCTGAGTGGCGCCAGTGGTGCCAATGGTTAGGTGCACAGCTACTAATCCAAAGGTTGATGGTTCAAACCCTCCCACAGGCACCTAGGAAGACAGGCCAGGCAATCTGCTTCTAAAAGGTCACAGCTATGAAAACCCTGTGGAGCACAGTTCTACTCCGCACACATGGGGTCACTATGAGTCGGAATTGACTTAATAGCAATTTTTTTTTTCTTTTTTGCTCTGGGAGCACAGAGGAGGGGAGACAACAAAAGAAACTCAGCCAGAGGAAGTCTCATGGAGGAGGTGACGGTTAAGCTGAGCCCTGAAGGATGAGTGGGGATTACCCAGCAAAGCACAGGTGTGGGGCAAGAGAAGGGGCACACAGGTAGCTTAAGGGAGCAGCATGCTTAAAAACAAGGAGATGTGAGGTCACCAGCATTGAAAGCTACAAATAGTTCAGCAACCCTGGGAGGTAGAGGTGGGTGGGAATGATGAGAAATGACACAGAAGAGGCCACTGGGATACAGATGCCTGTTAAAACCTTTCAAGACCCAATTATTTGCTCCTTTGAATTTTTTGTTGATACCAAGCGTTTTCACTAACGAAAGCATGCTGATTAAAGGACCAATTTAGAATTTTTATTATGAGTTATGGATTCTGATGCCCATTATCAGGGATCCCATATGTCCCAGTGGTCTCTGGATGACATAAATCCTCAATGATAAAATCAGGTTTTATTTTATTTCTTGAAAAATTGGAAAACATGAGGTAAAACATGAAGGTACCTGGAAATGACTGCACGTACATTTTATTCTAGTCTCCTTCTTCTTAACCTTTTTACTATTTTTCATGAAACTTTTCAGAATGTGGCATGATGCATTCTTCCTTACTGCAAAAGCAGTACTTACAGCCCAAATAAAGCCAAGGGATTTTTTTATCTCCAGAAAATTACCACTACAATGCTTTCTTCATTACTGTAAAAGCAGTACTTAAAGGCAAAACAAATAAAATTAAAGGAATTTGAGTCTCAGGAAAATTACCACTACTATGTATTCTTCATTGTAACAAAAGCAGTACTAACAGCTAAGAAGCAGAAACAGCTGCCCTGGAGTACTGCAGAACTGCTCACAGGGGTGCATTCTGCCTGCTACACGTGGAAGCAGTGATTGGGTCCTAAGATTGAATGCAGGGTAAGAATAACTTATAGGAGTTCCAATCTCTCGAAAAGTACCATTGCAATGCATTATTCCTTATTGGAAAGGCGTTATTTACTCTTTTGAAGCTAGGAAAGAAGAGAGCCAGTAACACCTGGGAACAATGAATGGCATAAAGGAGAAAACAGCCACTGTGACCGCATGAAGACTGGCAATAGCTTATTCTCATGATAAGTACATCCTCACAAGAACATAGTAACTGGGAAACATAGTGAGGAGGCTTATCTCACAGAAATAAAGGCAAACCTGTCAAAAGTTTGGAAAATACACACATCCAAGAGGCATCACCTAAGGAAACGCTCAATCTACACAAAATGAGGCTCCAACTCAGAATTTTTGAGTTTCACACATTTCAAAAGGCTCCCACCTTGAGCTAAATGTGTTAAAATTGGGCTACCCCTTTTCCAAAGAACTCCAGAGGCATAAAAAGTAGGTGGGATATGGTAGGTCCTGGAGGTCTTGAAAGGGTTAGGTCTTGACCTAAAGGTATTGGTGGGCCACTAAAAGATTTTAAGGGGTCAGGGATTGACATGAAAAATTTTCCTATAAAAAATTGTCAGGTAGGTGGGTTGGAATGTGAAAAAGGATTATGTTGTTGTTGGCGGTGTTGTGTGCTGTCAAGCTGATTCCAACTCATAGTGACCCTATAGAAAAGAGTAGAACTGCCCCATAGGGTTTCCTAGGCTGTAATCTTTACGGGAGCAGATCTCCAGGTCTTTTCTACCATGGAGTGGCTGGTGGGTTCAAACTGCCGACCTTTCAGGAAGCAGCTGGGTGCAACCTTGAAAAGGAATCTAAGGTTATATGGTTAGTAAAAAAAATAATAATAAAACAGTTGCTATCAAGTCAATTCTGACACATGGTGACCCTATGTATGTCAGAGTAGAACTGTGCTCCCTAGAGTTTTTTTTTTTCATTGTGCTTTAAGTGAAAGTTTGCAAATCATACAAAAATTTATATACACTTCATTATATACTCCTAATTGCTCTCCCCCTAACGAGATAGCATACTCCTTGCCTCCACTTTCTCTTTTCGTGTCCATTTGGGCACCTTCTGACCCCCTCTACCCTTTCATCTCCCCTCCAGACAGGAGATGCCATCATAGTCTCATGTGTTTACTTGATCAAAGAAGCTCATTCTTCACCAGTATCATTTTCTATCCCATTGTCCAGTCCAATCCCTGTCTGAAGAGTTGGCTTTGGGAATGGTTCCTGTCTTGGGCTAACAGAAGGTCTGGGGACCATGACCACTGGGGTCCTTCTAGTCTCAGCCAGACCATTAAGTCTGGTCTTTTTACGAGAATTTGGGGTCTGCATCCCACTGCTTTCCTGCTCCCTCAGGGGTTCTCTCTTGTGTTCCCTGTCAGGGCAGTCATTGGTTGTAGCAGGGCACCATCTAGTTCTTCTGGTCTCAGGCCGATGTAGTCTCTGGTTTATGTGGTCTTTTCTGTCTCTTGGGCTTATAATTACCTTGTGTCTTTGGTGTCCCATAGAGTTTTTAATGGCTGATTTTTCAAAAGCGGATCACCAGGCCTTTCTTCTAAGGTGCCTCTAGGTGGACTCAAACCTCCAACCTTTCGGTTAGTATGCAAACCATTTGCACCTTTAGTAGCAGTTACAAAATACATGTTTAGACCACTTTGTAGAGATGTAAAATGGATTGATTCCTAAAAAGTAAATTGTGGTTGAAACTTCTACAAATAGAATGATTTTCATGTTTCATTTTAAAAATAGAATGACTTCATTTTTATTCAGGTGAATTTGCTATTGCAACTAATATTAATACAATTAATATGTACTAATATTGCTGTGAATAAATATTAAAAAAGTTTCTATTTTAAAAAGCAAAAAAATTCTTTTACATTGCAAATACTCTCTTAAGCTATTTAGTTTTACATTCAAGCTGTATAGTATACATATACTAGGTATTCTTTAAACTATTTTTTTTTTAACTAATTTTAGGCTTACAAAAGCATTGTAAAAATAGTACAGAGATTTTCTGCGTACCCTTAATCCAGCCTCCCCTAACGTTAACATCTTGTATAACCACGGTGCAATTATCAAAATCAGGAAACTGATATTGGTACAATTTATTGCTATTGTTGTTAGGTGCCGTTGAGTCAGTTCTGACCCATAGCAACTCTGTGTACAACAGAGAAACTGCCTGGTCCTGTGCCATCTTCGCAATCTTGTACTGTTTGAGCCCATTGTTGCACCACTGTGCCAATCCATCTCGTTGAGGGTCTTCCTCTTTTTTGCTGACCCTCTACTTTACCAAGCATGATGTCCTTCTCCAAGGACTGGTTCCTCCTGACAACATGTCCTAAGTATGTGAAACAAAGTCTCACCATCCTCACTTCTAATGAACTTTCTGGCTGTACTTCTTCCAAGACAGATTTGTTCGTTCTTCTGGCAGTCCATGGTATATTAAATATTCTTCATCAACACCATAATTCAAAGGCATCGATTCTTCTTCAGTCCTCTTTACTCATTGCCCAGCTTTCACATTCATATGAGGCGATTGAAAACACCATGGCTTGAGTCAGGTGCAAATTAGTCCTTAACGTGACATCTTTGCTTTTTAACATTTTAAAGAGATCCTTTGCACAGATTTGTTCAGGGCAATGAATCATTTGATTTCTTAATGGTATCTGCTGCTTCCATGGGCATTGATTGTGGATCCAAGTAAAAGGAAATCCTTGACAACTTCAATATTTTCTCCATTTATCATGATGTTGCTTATTCGTCCCATTGTGAGGATTTTTGTTTTCTATATGTTGAAGTGTAGTTCATACTGAAGGCTGCGGTCTTTGATCTTCATCAGTAAGTGCTTCAAGTCCTCTTCACTTTCAGCAAGCAAGGTTGTGTCATCTGCATGACAGAGGTTGTTAATGAGTCTTGCTCCATTCCTGGTGCCGTGTTCTTCTTCATATAGTCCAGCTTCTCAGATTATTTGCTCAGCATACAGATTGAATAAGTATGCTAAAATGATACAACCCTGATGCACAGCTTTCCTGACTTTAAACCACGTAATATCCCCTTCCCCCACATACCTGTCAGTTTGTCATACTGTGGGGGCTTGCATGTTGCTGTGATACTGGAACCTATGCCACTGGTGTTCAGATACCAGCAGGGTCACCCATGGAGGACAGGTTTCAGCTGAGCTTTCAGATTAAGACAGACTAGGAAGAAGGACCTGGCAGTCGACTTCTGAAAAGCATTAGCCAGTGAAAACCTTATGAATAGCAGAACACTGTCTGATATAGTGCTGGAAGATGAGCCCCCCCTCCCCCAGGTAGGGAGGCACTCAAAAGATGACTGGGAAAGAGCTGCCTCCTCAAGTAGAGTCGATCTTAATGACATGGATGGAGTGAAGTTTTCAGGACCTTCATTTGCTGATGTGGCACAACTCAAAATGAGAAGAAACAGCTGCAAACATCCATTAATAATCAGAACCTGGAATGTACGAAGTATGAATCAAGGAAAATTGGAAATCATCAAAAATGAAATGGCACACATAAACATCGATATCCTAGGCATTACTGAGCTGAAATGGACTGGTATTAGCCCGTTTGAATCGGACAATCATATAGCCTACTATGCTGGGAATGACAACTCGAAGAGAAATGGTGTTGCGTTCATCATCAAAAAGAACGTTTCGAGATCTATACTAAAGTACAACGCTGTCAGTGATAGGATAATATCCATACGCCTACAAGGAAGACCAGCTAACACGACTATTATTCAAATTTACACACCAAAGATGAAGAAATAGAAGATTTTTATCAGCTGCTACAGTCTGAAATTGATTAAACATCCAATCAAGGTGCATTGATAATTACTTGCGATTGGAACGTGAAAGTTGAAAACAAAGAAGGATCGGTAGTTGGAAAATATGGCCTTGGTGATAGAAACAATGCCGGAGAACGAATGATAGAATTTTGCAAGACCAACGACTTCTTCGTTGCAAATATCTTCTTTCACCAACATAAATGGTGACCATACACATGAACCTCATCAGATAAAGCTCACAGAAATCAAATTGAATACATCTGTGGAAAGAGACGATGGAAAAGCTCAATATCAACAGTCAGAACAAGGCCAGGGGCCGACTGTTGAACAGACCATCAATTGCTCATATGCAAGTTCAAGCTGAAGCTGAAGAAAATCAGGGCAAGTCCACAAGAGCCAAAATATGACCTTGAGTATATCCCACCTGAATTTAGAGACCATCTGAAGAATAGATTTGACGCATTGAACACTAGTGATCAAAGACCAGACGAGCTGTGGAACGGTAAGGACATCATACGTGAAGAAAGCAAGAGGTCCTTGAAAACAGAGGGAAGAAAGAAAAGACCAAGATGGATGTCAGAGGAGACCCTGAAACTTGCTCTCGAACGTCGAGCAGCTAAAACAAAAGGAAGAATTGATGAAGTAAGAGAACTGAACAGAAGATTCAAAGGGCATCTCGAGAAGACAAAGTATTATAATGACATGTGCAAAGGGCTGGAGATGGAAAACCAAAAGGGAAAAACACGCTCAGCATTTCTCAAGCTGAAAGAACTGAAGAAAAAATTCAAGCCTCGAGTTGCAATAGTGAAGGATTCCATGGGGAAAATATTAAACGACACAGGAAGCATCAAAAGAACATGGAAGGAATACACAGAGTCATTATACCAAAAAGAATTAGTTGATGTTCAACCATTTCAAGAGATGGCGTATGTTCAGGAACCAATGGTACTGAAGGAAGAAGTCCAAGCTGCTCTGAAGGCATTGGCGAAAAACAAGGCTCCAGGAATTGATGGAATACCAATTGAGATGTTCCAACAAAGAGACACAGCGCTGGAGGTGCTCACTTGTCTATGCCAAGAAATATGGAAGACAGCTTCCTGGCCAACTGACCAGAAGAGATCCATATTTATGCCTATTCCCAAGAAAAGATGATCCAACCGAATGTAGAAATTATAGAAAAATATCATGCACAAGCAAAATTTTGCTGAAGATCATTCAAAAACGGCTACAGCAGTATATTGACAAGGAACTGCCAGAAATTCAGGCTGGTTTCAGAAGAGGACGTGGAACCAGGGATAACATTGCTGATGTCAGGTGGATCCTGGCTGAAACCAGAGAACACCAGAAGGATGTTTACCTGTTTTATTGACTATGAAAAGGCATTTGACTGTGTGGATCATAACAAATTATGGATAATATTGTGAAAAATGGGAATTCCAGAACACTTAATTGTGCTCATGAGGAACATTTACATAGATCAAGAGGCAGTTCATTGGACAAAAACAAGGGGATACTGATTGGTTTAAAGTTAGGAAAGGTGTGCGTCAGAGTTGTATTCTTTCACCACACCTATTCAATTTATATGTTGAGCAAAAAATCCGAGAAGCTGGACTATATGAAGAAGAATGGAGCATCAGGATTGGAGCAAGATTCATTAACAACCTGCATTATGCAGATGACACAGCCTTGCTTGCTGAAAGTGAAGAGGACTTGAAGTACTTACTAACGAAGATCAAAGACCACAGCCTTCAGTATGGATTGCACCTCAACATAAAAAAAAAAAAAATCCTCACAACTGGACCAATGAGCAACATCATGATAAACGGAGAAAAGATTGAAGTTGTCAAGGATTTCATTTTACTTGGATCCACAATCAACAGCCGTGGAAGCAGCAGTCAAGAAATCAAAAGACGCGTTGCACTGGGTAAATCTCCTGCAACGGACCTCTTTATAGTATTGAAGAGTAAAGATGTCACCTTGAAGACTAAGGTGCGCCTGACCCAAGCCATGGTATTTTCAATCACATCATGTTCATGTGAAAGCTGGACAACGAATAAGGAAGACCGAAGAAGAATTGACGCCTTTGAATTGTGGTATTGGTGAAGAATATTGACTATACCATGGACTGCCAGAAGAACGAACAAATCTGTCTTAGAAGAAGTACAACCAGAATGCTCCTTAGAGGCAAGGATGGCGAGACTGCATCTTACATACTTTGGACATGTTGTCAGGAGGGATCAGTCCCTGGAGAAGGACATCATGCTTGGCAGAGTACAGGGTCAGTGGAAGAGATGAAGACCCTCAACGAGGTGGATTGACACAGTGGCTGCAACAATGAGCTCAAGTATAACAAGGATTGTAAGGATGGCGCAAGACCGGGGAGTGTTTCGTTCTGCTGTGTATAAGGTCACTATGAGTCAGAACCGACTCAACGGCACCTAATAACAACAACAACAGTTCTGTTTGAATGATTGCTTCTTGGTCTAAGTACAGTTTCCTAATGAGCACAACTAAGTGTTCTGAAATTCCCATTCTTCACAATGTTATCCCTAATTTGTTATGATGCACACAGTAGAATGTCTTTGCATAGTCAGTAAAACACAGGTACACATCTTTCTGGTATTCTCTGCTTTCAGCCAGAATCCATCTGACATCAGCAATAATATCCCTGGTTCCACATCCTCTTCTGAATCCGGCTTGAACTTTTGGTAGTTCCCTGTGGATGTACCACTTTTGAATGATCTTCAGCAAAATTTTACTTGTGTGTGGTATTAATGATATTGTTTGATAATTTCCACTTTCTGTAGGATCTCCTTTCTTTGGAATGGGTACAAAAATAGATCTCTTCCAGTCACTTGGCCAAGTAGCTGTCTTCCAAATTTCTTAGCATAGACGAGTGAGTGCTCCCAGTGCCACATTTGTTTGTTGAAACATCTCAATTGATATTCTATCAATTCCTGGAACCTTGTTTTTCACCAATGTCTTCAGTGCACCTTGGACCTCTTCCTTCAGCACCACCGGTTCTTGAGCATATGCTACCTCTCAATATGGTTGAATATCGACCAATTCTTTCTGGTACAGTGACTCTGTGTATTCTTTCCATCATCTTTTGATGATTCCTGTGTTGTTTAAGATTTTCCCCATAGAATCCTTTAGTATTTCAGCTCAAGACTTGAATTTTCTCTTCAGTTCTTTCAGCTTGAGAAATAACGAGTGCGTTCTTCCCACTTGGTTTTCTATCTCCAGGTCTTTGCGTATTTCATTATAATACTTTACTTTGTCTTCTCAAGCCTCCCTTTGAAATCTTCTGTTCAGCTCTTTTACTTCATTATTTCTTCCTTTTGCTTTAGCTACTCTATGTTCAAGAGCAAGTTTCAGAGTCACTTCTGACACCCGTTTTGGTCTTTTCTTTCTTTCCTTTTTAATGGCCTCTTTTGTTTCTTCATGTATGATGACCTTGATGTCATTCCACAATTCATCTTGTCTTCAATCATTTGAGTTCAGTGCAGCAAATCAATTCTTGAGATGGTCTGCAAATTCAGATGGGATATACTCATGGTCGTACTTTGACCCTCATGTACTTACTCGAATTTTCTTCAGCTTCAACCTGAACTTACATATGAGCAATTGGTGGTCCGTTTCATGGTTGGCCCCTGGCCTTGTTCTGACTGATGTTATTGAGCTTCTCCATTGTCTCTTTCCGCAGATGTAGTCAATTTTATTCCTGGGCTTTCCATCTGGTGAGGTCCACATGTGTAGTCACTGTTCATATTGTTGAAAAAATGTATTTGCAATGAGGAAGTTGTTGGTCTTGCAAAAATTCTGTCATGCAATCTCCAGCATCATTTCTATCACCAAGGCCATATTTTCTAACTATGACTCCTTCTTCTTTGTTTCCAACTTTCACATTCCAGTTGCCAGTGATTAATTTTCAATGCATCTTGATTGTATTTTTGATCCATTTCATACTGCAGAAGCTGGTAAAAATCTTCAGTTGCTTTATCTTTGGCCTTAGTGGTTGGTGTGTAAATTTGAATAATAGTCGTATTAACTGGTCTTCCTTATATGCATATGGATATTATCCTATCACTGACAGTGTTGTACTTCAGGATAGATCTTGAAATGTTCTGTTTTGATAATGAATGCAACACCATTTCTCTTAAACTTGTCATTCTCAGCATAGTAGGCCATATGATTGTCTGATTCACAATGGTCAATACCAGTCCATTTCAGCTCACTAATGCCTAGGATATCAATGTTTATGTGTTCCATTTCATTTTTGACAACTTCCAATATTCCTAGATTCATACTTTGTATAGTCCATGTTCTAATTATTAATGGATGTTTGTAGCTATTTCTCCTTATTTTGAGTTATGCATCTCAGCAAATGAAGGTCCTGAAAGCTTTATTCCATCCACGTCATTAAGATGGACTCAACTTTGAGCAGGCAGCAATTTCCCAGTTGTATTTTAAGTGCCTTCCAACCTGAGGGGCTCATCTTTCAGCACTATATCAGACAATGGTCTGCTGCTACTTGTAAGGTTTTTTCAGAAGTAGACTGCCAGGTCCTTCTTCCTAGTCTTTCTTATCCTGGCAGCTCGGCGGAAACCTGTCCTTCATGGGTGAGCCTGCTGGTATTTGAAATACCAGTGGCAAATCTTCCAGTATCACAGCAAAGGGCAATCGCCACCGTACGACAAATTGACAGACACATGGTGGAACTGGTACAATACTTTTAGCTAATTAGAGACTTTTTTCAGTAACTTACCAATTCTTGATTACTGTATGTTTGTTAGGGAATCTTTCAAAGGCAATGTGAGAAAAACAACAGGAACAATGGCTATTGATTAGGTTAGCAGTCAAGCATAAACCATTTGTGCCACACCCAGTGACCTTACAAATATTAACATAAAATTCTAAATAAAATGGCATCAAACAGAGTACAACAGCAGCAGCAACATATTGAAAGGATGATATTCCTTGGCTAGGAAACATTTAGGCCCCTGGCTGGGGCAGACAGTTAAGCATTTGACTACAAACTGAAAGGCTGGCAGTTCGAACCCACCCAGGAGCACCTCAGAAGACAAGTCTGGCAATCTGCTTCCAAAAGATCACAGCCATGAAACCCTTTGGAGCAGTTCTACTCTGCACATATGGAGTCATCATGAGTCAGGATCAACTGATGGCAACTGAAAATAACAGGAAGCATTTCAGTGTCCTTTGGCTACCTCATGCTCCTGGGTGATCAGGCTTATCTCCTTTCAGCCAGTCACTGAATTTGGGAACACTCTTCCAATAACGTCCATCTCCCAGATATCTGGTGACAAAACTAAGACTACTGGTTGTTAAGCACTTTAGGGATTAGGAGTCAATGCTTGTCTGGCTCCATCGGCCCAGAAGAATCCCTGGGTGGTGCAAATAGTTAAAGCACTTGACTGCTGACCAAAGGCTGGAGGTTTGAGTCCACCCAGAGGCACCTCAAAAGAAAGGCCCGGCAACCTGATTCTGAAAAATGAGCCATTAAAAACCCTATGGAGCACAATTCTACTCTGACACACATGGAATTGCCCAAAGTCAAAACTGACCCAATAGCAAATGGTAGGAAATATTTATATCAGGAATGCAAGGATGATTCAGTATTTTGAAAGCTGTTAATATGATTTACCATTTAAATAGATGAAAATAAAAAAGAATTACATAATTGTCTTTCTTGATATTGAAAAGACATTTAATAAAATTTGACATAATTATTAAGAAAATAAGACTAAATACTGCTTGAAAGGAAACCATCAAGAAAGTGAAAAGACAAGCCACAGAATGGGAAAAAAAATATTTGCAAGTAATGTGCCCAATAAAGGACTTATATCTAGAATATATGAACTCTTAAAATTCAACAACAAAAAAAAAACAAACAGCCCAATGAAAAAAATGGGCAAAGGATTTGAGTATACACTTCTCCAGAAAAGATATACAATTGGCCACTAAGCAAATGAAAAGATGCTCAACATAATTTGTCATTAAACCAAAAACCAAACCCAGTGCCGTCGAGTCGATTTGGACTCATAGCAACCCTATAGGACAGAGTAATTTGTCATTAGAGAAATGCAAATCACAGCCACAATGAGACACCACTTCACACTGTAGAATGGCTACAATCAAAAAGACAACAAAAGCAAGTGCTGGAGAGGATGTGGAGAAAATGGAATCCTCATATACTTCCGGGGAGAATGTAAAATGTTGCAGCTGCTTTGTAAGACAGCCTGGCAGTTTCTCAAAAGGTAAACATAGAGTCATCATATGTTATGGATTGAATTGTGTCTCCCAAAAATATGTGTCAACTTGGCTAGGCCTTGATTCCCAGTATTGAGTGGTTGTCCTCCATTCTGTGACCTTATATAATTTTCCTGTGTTGTAAATCCTAATCTCTGCCTGTGGTTAATGAAGCAAGATTAGGTTATGTTAAAAAAGGTTAGGGTGGGATGCAGCACCCTTACTCAGGTCAAATCTTTGATGCAATGTAGGGGGAGTTTTCCTGGGCTGTGGCCTGCATCACCTCTTATCTTACTAGGGATAAAAGGAGGGTGAAGCAAGCAGAGAGTTGGGGGGAACTCCTGCCACCAAGAAAGAGAGCTGGAAGCAGAGTATGTGCTTTGAACCTGGGGTCCCTGCACTGAGAAGCTCCTAGACCAGGGGAAGATTGATGACCAGGTCCTTCCCCCAGAGCTAACAGAGAAAGCCTTCCACTGGAGCTGGCACCCTGAATTTGGACTTCTAGCCTCTTAGACTGTGAGAGAACAAATCTCTGTTTGTTAAAGCCAGCCACTTGTGGTATTTCTGGTTACCATGCCCTTTGCTGTCGAGTTCATTCCAACTCATAGTGACCCTATAAGACAGAGTAGAACTGCTTTATAGGGTTTCGAAGGAGTGCCTTGGTGGATTCCAACTGCTGACTTTTTGGTTAGCAGCCAAACTCTTAACCATTATGCCACCAGGCTTTCCACTAGATAACTAAGATACCATATATGCCAGCAATTCCATTCCTAGGTATCTACCCAAGAGAAATGAAAACTTACGTCCACACAAAAATTTGTACATGGCTGTATTATTCATAATAGCCAAAAAGTGGAAACAACTCAAATGTCCATCAACCGATAAATGGATCAACAAATTGTGGTAAATCTGTACAATGGAATATTATTTGACAATTAAAAGGAATGAAATACTACAGATGAACTGAAAAGATTATGCTAAGTGAAAGAATCTAGTTATAAAAGTCCACATGTTGTATGATTCCATTTATCTGAAATGTCCAGAAGAGGTAAACCCCTTGAGACAAAAAGTAGATTGGTGGTTGCCAGAGGCTTGGGGCGGGGGTGGGGGGGGTGGAGGAAAATGGGCACTGATAAAGGGTTTCTTTTTGGGGTGATGAAAATGCTCTACAGTTAATTGTGGTGATGGTTGCACAACTCTGCAAATGTACTAAAACCACAAAATAACACACTTTTAGAGGGTAAATTTTATGGTATGTGAATTATACCTCAATAAAGGTGTTATAAAAATAGGACTTAGAGGGACATTTTCTTAACAAATAGGCTGGCATCATTTTTAATGGGCAAATTCTGGCAGCATTACCAAAATCTGGAACAAATCAAGAGAGTTTACTATTACTATTCCAGGACTCCTATCAGCATTCCAAGGAACAAGCCAATGCAATCCAGTAGGAGAAAGAAATAAAAGGCATAAAAATTTGGAAAGAAGAGAATCAACTGAAAAATATTAAAATAATTCAGTAGAGCATAAATTTAATAAACAAAGATCACCAGTTTTCATATATTTAGACAAGAGCTAGTTACACCCACTAAAATAAGTAAAATATCTGGGAATAAACTTTACAGAAACATTTAAAAGCCCTAGGAAAAAAGATTAAAATGCTATGGAGGGACACAAAGAAGGCAATGGATAAATAAAAAGTATAATCTATTCATGGTAGGATGGCTCAATATTTTAAATGTTTCAGCATTCTCTAAATTTAACAGGATCATAAATATATTAATAAATTTTTAAACTTAAATGTTTATGTGAAATAACAAATGTACTGAATAAGAAGGGTAGTAAAGGAGACTAGCCTATCAAACTGTAAGACACAGAATAAAGCTGCAGTATTTAAGTCACTGTGATTTTGGTCCGTAAAATGCAGGCAGATCAATGAACAGCACAGGAAGTCCAAAAATAGACCCAAATACACATGG
This sequence comes from Loxodonta africana, assembly GCF_030014295.1. Classification (NCBI taxonomy): domain Eukaryota; kingdom Metazoa; phylum Chordata; class Mammalia; order Proboscidea; family Elephantidae; genus Loxodonta; species Loxodonta africana. The sequence continues at coordinate 65,504,070 of NC_087358.1, forward strand.
AAATTTAGTAGAGGAGAAAGTTCACATTGCAAATCAGTAAAGAAAAGAATTATTTTAACAAATTGAATTGGGATAACTGAGCAGCTGTCTTGGAAAAAGAAAACCAAATGAAGCAGACTCCTGAACTTATTTCTCATATCAGAGTAAACGCCAGATGGATCAGTCGTTTAAATGTTAAAAATGGAAACATGAAATTACTAGAAGCAAACATGGAAGAAATTTTTATAATCCCTAAATGGAGAAGGCTTTTGAGATTATGGCATAAAACTCAGAAAATATAAAAGAAGAGATTTATACATTTGACTACATAGAAATACAAATATTTTCTTTCATGAAAAAATACTCATAAATAAAGTCAAGAGACATATGACAAAAAATTTTACCCCACATTTCACGATGAGCTTAAAATCACATGAAAAATATCATCCTAACAGTAAAATAGGCAAAGGACAAATACAGACAATTCCCAGAGAAGAAAGTTCAGATGAGTTTCAAACAAATGAAAAATGAAATCCTCACCCTTGCATAAAAATAGCAAAGCAAATTAAAATTATAACAATAAAAACTTTTCGTTAAATGTGGTGAATTGAATATATGCCTTATCTTTGTCCCTTCCCAAGCCTCAACAAGATGATCCTTAAGTAATGAATACGTATAAACCTAAAAAGATGAAAGGACTAGGAAAAAAAAAAAAAAAAACCTTTGCTGTTGAGTTGATTCAGACTCACAGTGACCCTACAGGACATAGTAGAACTGCTTCATTGAGTTTCCTGGTGGATTTGAACTGCTGAACTTTTGGTTAACAGCCATAGCGCTTAACCACTATTCCACCAGGGTTTCTGAAAGGACTAAAAGAGAAGACAATAATGGATAGAGACTTTTCTAAGATGAGAAACAGAAAGCAGATGAATGGGGAGAGGTGGTTCACAAAAGATAGAAATGTTAGCCAAACAACATATGTTCATACTTTATTCCCTTTCCAAGTATCTATATAAGGCATTTGTAAAGTTTTCCTATTTTAATAGGCCAGATAGTAAATATTTAGTCTTTGTGGGCCATATGTTCTCCATAGAAACTACTTAACTGCTGTGTTAGGATGAGAACAACCATAGATAGACCATATATATGAATAGGTGTGACAATGTTCCATAAAACTTTCTTTACAAAAATACACAACAGGCCAGATTCGGCCCTTGGGGCACACTTTGCCGATCTATGATCTATATGATTGTATGTACACAGAAAAAGATCTTGGAGGTTAAGTTTCAGGTTGCCTAACTGAACATCTTCAATCACCTCTTGTTCCTTTCTAACTAAAATCCTTTAAAAAAAAAAAAAAATACACGAACATAAAGAATGAGGGGAAAAAAGCCATCAAAATGACAGCACTAAACTCAAACCTATCCACAATTATGCTGAATGTAAATGAACTAAATGCACCAATAAAGAGCTAGAGTGCCAGAATAGTTAAAAAAAAAAAAAAAAAAAACCTGTCTATATGCTGCCTATAAGAGACACATCTTAGATTGAGAGGCACAAACAACCTAGAACTCAAAGGATGGAAAAAAATATATCAAGCAAACAACAATCAAAAAAGATCAGGAGTAGCAATATTAATTTCTGACAAAATAGACTTTAAAGTTAAATCTACCACAAAAGATAAGGAAGGAAACTATAAAATGATTAAATGGACAATACACCGGGAGGATGTAACCATATTAAATATTTATGCACCCAATGACAGGTCTGCAAGATACATAAAACAAACTTTAACAGCATTGAAAAGTGAGATAGACAGCTCCACAATAATAGTAGGAGGCTTCAATATACCACTTTCGCTGAAGGACAGAACATCCAGAAAGAAGCTCAATAAAGACATGGGAGATCTAAATGCCACAATCAATCAACTTGACCTTATAGACATATGCAGAACACTCCATCCAACAGCACCCAAGTATACTTTCTTTTCCAATGCACATGGAACATTCTCTAGAATACACCACATATTAGGTCATAAAGCAAGCCTTAACAGAATCCAAAATATTGAAATATTACAAAGCATCTTCTCTGACCATAAGGCTATAAAAGTAGAAATCAATAACAGAAAAAGCAGGGAAAAGAAATCAAACACTTGGAAACTGAACAATACCCTGCTCAAAAATGACTGGGTTATAGAAGACATTAATGATGGAATAAAGAAATTCATAGGATCCAATTAAAATGAAAACATTTCCTATCAGAACCTTTAGGACACAGCTAAAGCAGTGCTCAGAGGCCAACTTATATCAATAAATGCACACACACACACACACACACACAAAAGAAAGGGCCAAAATCAAAGAATTATCCCTACAACTTGAACAAATAGAAAGAAAGCAACAAAAGAAACCCTCAGGCACCAGAAGAAAACAAATAATAAAAATTAGAGCGGAATTAAATGAATTAGAGAACAGAAAAACAACTGAAAGAGTTAACAAGACCAGAAGCTGGTTCCTTGAAAAAATTAACAAAATTGATAAACCACTGGCCAAAGTGACGAAAGAAAAACAGGAGAGGAAGCAAATAACCAGAATAAGAAATGAGATGGGTGATATCACAACAGATCCAACTGAAATTAAAATAATCATATCAGATTACAGCAAAAAATTGTACTCTAACAAATTTGAAAACCTAGAAGATATGGATGAATTTTTAGAAACACACTACCTACCTAAACTAACACAAACAGAGGTAGAATAACTAAATATACCCATAACAAAAGAAGAGATTGAAAAGGTAATTAAAAAACACCCAACGAAAACAATTCCCGGACCAGACAGCTACACTGGAGAGTTCTACCAAACTTTCAGAGAAGAGTTAACACCACTACCACTAAATGTATTTCAGAGCATAGAAAAGGAAGGAATACTCCCAAACTTATTCTATGAAGCCAGCATATCCCTGATACCAAAACCAGGTAAAGATACCACAAAAAAAGAAAATTACAGACCTATATCCCACGTGAACTTAGATGCAAAAATCCTCAACAAAATTCTAGCCAATAGAATTCAATAACATATCAAAAAAATAATTCACCATGACCAAGTGGGATTCATACCAGGTATGCAGGGATGGTTCAACATTAGAAAAATAATTAGTGTAATCCATTATATAAATAAAACAAAGGGCAAGAACCACATGATCTTATCCATTGATGCAGAAAAGGCATTTGACAAATTCCAAAACCCATTCATGATAAAAACTCTAAGGTAAATAGGAATAGAAGGAAAATTCCTCAACATAAAAAGGGCGTTTATACAAAGGCAACAGCCAACATCATCCTAAATGGAGAGGGTCTAAAAGTGTTCCCCTTGAGAACAGGAACCAGACAAGGATGCCTTTTATCATCACTCTTATTCAACATTGTGCTGGAGGTCCTAGCCAGAGCAATTAGGCTACATAAAGAAATAAAGGGCATCTAGATTAAAAAAAAAAAAAAAAATTTTTTTTTTTTTAGATTGGCAAGGAAGAAGTAAAAGTATCTCTATTTGCAGATGACATGATCTTATACACAGAAAACCCGAAAGAATCCTCAAGAAAACTACTGAAAATAATAGAAGAATGCAGCACAGTATCAGGATACATGAGAAACATACAAAAATCAGTTGCATTCCTCTACACCAACAAAAAGAACATCGAAGAGAAAATCACCAAATTACTACCATTTGCAGTAGCCCCCAAGAAGATAAAATACTTAGGAATAAATCTAACCAGAGACGTAAAAGACCTATACAAAGAAAACTACAAGACACTACTACAAGAAACCAAAAGAGATCTACATAAATGAAAAAACATACCTTGCTCATGGAATAGGAAGACTCAACATTATAAAAATATCTATTCCACCAAAAGCAACCTATAGACACAATGCAATTCTGATCCAAATTCCAATGACATTTTTTAATGAGATGGAGAAACAAATCACCAATCTCATATGGAAGGGAAAGAGGCTGCAGATGAGTAAAGCATTACTGAAAAAGAACAACAAAGTGGAAGGCCTCACACTACCTGATTTTAGAACCAATTATACCGCCACAGTAGTCAAAACAGCCTGATGCTGGTACAACGACAGATACATAGGCCAGTGGAACAGGATTGAGAATCCAGACATAAATCTGTCACATACGAGCAGCTGATATTTGACAAAGGCCCACAGTCAGTTACAAGGGGGAAAAGGCAGTCTCTTTAACAAATGGTGCTGGCATAACTGGATACCCATCCGCAAAAAAGTGAAAGAAGACCCATTCCTCACACCCTGCACAAAAACAAACTCAAAATGGATCAAAGACCTAAATATAAAATCTAAAATGATAAAAATCATGGAAGAAAAATAGGGACAACACCAGAAGCCCTAGTACATGGCATAAACAGTACACAAAACATTACTAAGAATGCACAGACACCAGAAAAGAAACTAGGTAACTGGGAGCTCCTAGAAATCAAACACCTTTGCTCATCCAAAGACTTCACCAAAAGAGTAAAAAGGTAACCTACAGGCTGGGCAAAAGTTTTTAGCTATGACATTTTCCATCAGTGTCTGATCTCTAAAATCTACAGGATGCTGCAAAAACTCAACAACAACAAGACAAATAACCCAATTAAAAAATGGACAAAGGATATGAACAGGCACTTCACTGAAGAAGACATTCAGGTAGCTAACAGATAACATGATGAAATGCTCACATTAGAGAAATGCAAATCAGAACTACAATGAGATTCCATCTCACCCCAACAAGGCTGGCATTAATCCAGAAAACACAAAATAATAAATGCTGGAGAGGTTGTGGAGAGACTGGAACAGTTATACACTGCTGGTGGGAAAGTAAAATGGTACAACCACTGTGGAAATCTATTTGGCACTTCCTTAAAAAGCTAGAAATAGGACTACCATATGATCCAGCAATCCCACTCCTTGGAACATATCCTAAAGAAATATCCTTCACCAACGCCACAATTCAAAGGCGTCAATTCTTCTTCAGTCTTCCTTATTCGTTGTCCAGCTTTCACATGCATATGATGCGATTGAAAATACCATGGCTTGGGTCAGGCGCACCTCAGTCTTCAAGGTGACATCTTTCCTTTTGTACACTTTAAAGAGGCCCTTTGCTGCATATTCACTCAATGCAATGCGTCGTTTGATTTTTTGACTGCTGCTTCCATGGCTGTTGATTATGGATCCAAATAAAATGAAATCCTTGAAAATTTCAATTTTTTCTCCATTATCATGATGTTGCTGTGAGGATTTTTGTTTTCTTTATGTTGAGGTGCAATCCATACTGAAGGCTGTGGTCTCTGATCTTCATTACTAAGTGCTTCAAAGTCCTCTTCACTTTCAGCAAGCGAGGTTGTGTCATCTGTGTAACATGGGTTGTTAATGAGTCTTCCTCCAATCCTGATGCCCGGTTCTTCTTCATATAGTCCAGCTTCTCAGATTATTAGCTCAGCATATAGATTGAATAGGTATGGTGAAAGAATACAACTCTGACACACACCTTTCCTGACTTTAAACCAATCAGTATCCCCTTGTTCTGTCCAAACGATTGCCTCTTAATCTATGTAAAGTTTCCTCATGAGCACAATTAAGTGTTCTGGAGTCCCCATTCTTCACAATGTTATGCATAATTTGTTATGATCCACGGAGTCGAATGCCTTTGCGAAGTTGATAAAACACAAGTAAACATCCTTCTGGTATTCTCTGCTTTCAGCCAGGATCTATCTGACATCAGCAATGATATCCCTGGTTCCACATCCTCTTCTGAAACCAGCCTGAATTTCTGGCAGTTCCCTGTCGATGTACTGCTGCAGCCATTTTTGAATGATCTTCAGCAAAGTTTTGTTTGTGTGTGATATTAATGGTATTGTTCTATATTTTCCACATTCGGTTGGGTCATCTTTCTTGAGAATAGGCATATTCTGTCAGTTTGCTGTACTGTGGGGGCATGTGTGTTGCTGTGATGCTGGAACCTATGTCACTGGTATTCAGATACCAGCAGGGTCACCCATGAAGGACAGGTTTCAGCTGAGCTTCCAGATTAAGAGAGACTAGGAAGAAAGAGCAGTCTACTTCTGAAAAGCAATAGCCAGTGAAAACCTTATGAATAGCAGCAGAACACAGTCTGATATAGTGCCGGAAGCTGAGCCCCCCAGGTTGTAAGGCACTCAAAAGATGACTGGGGAAGAGTTGCCTCCTCAAAGTAGAGTCAACCTTAATGACATGGATGGAGTAAAGCTTTCAGGACCTTCATTTGCTGATGTGGCACAACTCAAAATGAGAAGAAACAGCTGCAAACATCCATTAATAATCAGAACCTGGAACGTTCGAAGTATGAATCTAGGAAAACTGGAAATCATCAAAAATGAAATAGAATGCATAAACATCGATATCCTAGGCATTAGTGAGCTGAAATGGACTGGTATTGGCCATTTTGAATCAGACTATCATATAGTCTACTATGCTGGGAATGACAACTCAAAGAGGAATGGTGTCGCATTCATCGTCAAAAAGAACGTTTCAAGATCTATGCTGAAGTACAACACTATCAGTGATAGGATAATATCCATATGCCTACAAGGAAGACCAGTTAATACGACTATTATTCAAATTTACACACCAACCACTAAGGCCAAAGACGAATAAATAGAAGATTTTAATCAGCTGCTGCAGTCTGAAATTGATCGAACATGCAATCAGGATGCATTGATAATTACTGGTAATTGGAATGCAATAGTTGGAAACAAAGAAGGATCAGTAGTTGGAAAATATGGCCTTGGTGACAGGAACAATGCCAGATATCAAATGATAGAATTTTACAAGACCAATGACTTCTTCATTGCAAATACCTTCTTTCACCAACATAAACAGCGACTATACATATGGACCTCACCAAACAGAACACACAGGAATCAAATTGACTACATCTGTGGAAAGAGATGATGGAAAAGCTCAGTATCACCAGTCAGAACAAGGCCAGGGGCCAACTGTGGAACAGACCATCAATTATTTATATGCAAGTTCAAGCTGAAACTGAAGAAAATCAGAGCAAGTCCATGAGAGCCAAAATATGACCTTGAGCATAGCCCACCTGAATTTAGAGACCATCTCAAGAATACATTTGACACATTGAACATTAGTGAGCAGAAAGATAGTAGCAGCTAAAATTCACAGAGCTAAGGTGCTGGGTAACATTCTAAGAGTTTCACATGCACTGACCCATCGAAACCGTTCAGCAACCCTCTGTTATTACCCTTGTTTTAGAAATGAAGTAACTTGGGCAAGGGAGATTAAGTTATTTAACCAAGGTTTACACAGCTTGTTAGCTGCAAAGCCAGGCTTCAAACCCAGGTAGACTGGCTTCAAAGCCCATGAGCCCATCACGATGCTGTATTACTTCTTAAGAAAATTTTGGAAGATGGAAAGGAGATGTCTGAGTTGTAAAAGATAGAGGAAAAGGAAAAGCTGGAACTACCTGCAACGGCTTGGTGGGATGGAGGTACCGCAACAAGAAGCCAGTTGATTCACATTGTACAGCCCAGATGAGGCTCAAGAATTAGAGGCACCAGGTACCACTAAAGGCAGTGATACAGGTGTCTAAAAATAAAAGGACTGGCTGAAAACCTGTTTAACCAGATTTATTCTCTGGAAATTCTGTTCCAGATTTTTTCCTTGGGAAGGCTATGAAGTCAGGCACAGATTAACCCACCCAGATTAGAAAACAGGGGAATTAACCAAGTTATGGCTATGAGACCCTTCAATCTTTTTTCTCTTCTCGGCCACTGGAAATTTGATACCAAACCTTTGATCCCCAAGTACAATATCAGTAGATTTCCCTAAAATAAAGGACCCACAGTTATGTGATATTTCAGGGTCCTCCAACATGCTGGTTGGGTCTCCACCCTATCTTCCTAGGGGGAGGCTCAATGCACACAAAGCTTCCACACACTTGTTATTGCTTTACTCCTGAATACAAGTAAAGGATCAGCACACATTTGATTAAATCTCTAGCATAAAAGGCAGAGCCCAAAGGAAAAACCCAAGTAGGATAAAGGAACTCAGTAGGAACAAGAAGAAAGAAGGAAGCAGAATAAAATTTTTAAAAAACTGTAATTAATATCCTCACAGAGAAATGATAATATGCTGTATCCATGAACTAAGAGTTGTTGTTCTTAGGTGCTGTCAGCTCTGACTCATAGTGAGTCTGTGTACAACAGAACAAAACACTGCCCAGTCTTGTATCATCCTCACAATCATTGCTATATTTGAGCCCACTGTTGCAGCCAGTGTGTCAATCCACCTCACTGAGGGACTTCCCATTTTTTGCTGACCCTCTACTTTTCCAAGCATGACGTCCTTCTCCAGTAACTGGTCCCACCTGATAATATGTCCAATGTATGTGAGGCAAATTCTCGCCATCCTTGCTTCTAATGAGCATTCTGGCTGTGCTTCTTCCAAGATAGATTTCTTCATTCTTCTGACATTCCATGGTATATTCAATATTCTCCACCAACACCATAATTTAAATGCATCAATTCTTCAGCCTTCCACATTCTTTGTGCAGCTTTTGCGTGCTTACGAGGTGATTAAAAATACCACGGCTTGACTCAGGAGCACCTTAGTCCTCAAGGTGATATCTTTACTTTTTAACACTTTAAAGTTGTCTTTTGCACAGATTTGTCCAGTGCAATACATGGTTTGATTTCTAGCCTGCTGCTTCCATGGGCATTGATTGTGGATCCAAGTAAAATGAAATCCTTGACAGCTTCAACATTTTCTCCATTTTTCATGGTGTTGCTTGTTGGTCCAGTTGAGAGAATATTTGTTTTCTTTATGTTGAGGTGTAATCCATACTGCAAGTTGTAGCCTTTGATCTTCATCGGTAAGTGTTTCAAACCTCTTCACTTTCAGCAAGCAAGGCTGTGTCATTTGCATATCGCAGGTTGTTAATGAGTCTTCCTCCAATGCCGATGCTGTGTACTTCTTCACATAATCCAGCTTCTTGGATTATTTGCTCAGCATACAGATTGAATAAGTATGGTGAAAGGACACAATCCTGATGCACATATTTCCTGATTTTGAACCACGCAGTGTCCTCTTGTTCTGTTCAAACAACTGCCTCTTAGTCTATTGTACAGGTTCCACGTGGGCACAATTAAGTGTCCTGGAATTCCCATTCTTTGCAATGTTATCCGTGATTTATGATCCACACATTCGGTAAGATAGATGAGGAAAGATAGATGCCAAGACACATGGAGATCTCCAAGGAACCAAGAAGCAAGCTGAACAAACAAAGAACTTCCCCCAGAGCCAACAGAAAAAAGAAAGCTTTCCCCTGGAGCTGGCACCCTAAATTAGTACTCTAGCCTCCTAAACTGTGAGAAAATAAACTTGTTTGTTAAAGCCACTCACTGGTGGTATTTCTGTTACAGCAGCACTAGATAAGTAAAACTGAATTTGGTACCAGAAAAGTGGGGTGCTATTCAAATAGATACCTAAAACATGGAAGCAGTTTTGGAATTGGGCAATGTCTTAGTCATCTAGTGCTGCTATAACAGAAATACCACAAGTGGATGGCTTTAACAAAGAGTTTATTTTCTCATAGTAAAGTAGGCTAAAAGTTCAAATTCAGGATGTCAGCCCCAGGGAAAGGCTTTCTCTGTCAGCTCTGGAGGAAGGTCTTTCTTGTCAGTCTCCCATGGACTAGGAGCTTCTCTTCGCAGGAACCCTGGGTCTAAAGGATGCGTTCTGCTCTTGGTGCTTCTTTCTCAGTGTATGAGGTCCCCATGTGTCCCTGCTCACTTCTATCTTTTGTATCTCAAGAGTTTGCCTCAAGACACAATCCAATTTTGTAGGTTGAGTCCTGCCTCACTAACACACCTGCTGCCCATCCTCCCTCATTAACATCATAGAGGGAGGATTTACAACATAGAAGAAAATCACACAATACCAGGAATCATGGCCCAAGCCAATTGATACACACATTTTTGGGGGGACATAATTCAATCCATGACAGGTAATGAGTAGAGGCTGGAAGAGTTTTAGGGTGCCTTAAAAAAAAATTTTTTTTTTTTTTAATAGTAAAACCCTAGATTGCTGGTAGAATAATGGGCATCAAATGCAATTCTGATGAGGGCTCAGAAGGAAGTGAGGAAAGCTATAGGGAAAGTCTCTACTGACTTAGAGAATACATATGGTGTACACAACAGAATTTTGCTAGAAATGGGGATGTTAAATGTGCTTCTGGTAAGGCTTTAAAAGAAAATGACGAATATGTGACTGGACAATGAGGAAGGGTGATGCTTTTTATGCATTGGCAAAGAACTTAACGGAATTGTGTTCAAATGTTTGGCGGAAAGTAGAACTTATAATTGATGAACTTGGATATCTGGCTGAGAAGATTTCTAAGCATTATCTTAAAGCAACTATGTGGTTTCTCCTTGCTGCACTTAGTAAAATGTGAGAGGAAAGAGATGGACTTAAAATTAGCTGTGCAAAATGGAAACATTACTTAAAGATTTGGAAAATTCTGTTGTACAAACTAAGGACATGTGTCCTAGTAAGAGTAATAGTAAGGAGCTACAAAAATTAAATATCTAGGAGATAAGAAAGAGCCCAGGGAACTTAAAAATATGATTTAAAAAAAAAAAAGCCAAACCCATTGTCTTTGAGTCAATTCTGACTCATAGTGATTCTACTGGACAGAGTAGAACTGAAGCATAGGGTTTCCAAGGAATAGCTGGTGGATTCAAACTGCCAACCTTCTAGTTAACAGCCAAGCTCTTTAACCACTGCACTGCAAGCTTTAAAATCCCATAGCAGGGTTGGGAGATAAAATTTGGGAAATAGCTCCCAAACTAGAACAACATAACAGAGATGAAAAAAACAGGAAAGATAAAATCTTTTTTTAGAATTAGTTCAGGAGATCTAACATCAAACTAACAGACATTTTAAGAGGAGAGCATAGAAAAAATGGAAAGAGAAATTTTGAAAGAATTAATTCAAGAGAATTCTTCAGACTGAAGAACATTACTTTCCAGACTGTAAGAGTCCATCAAGTGCCCAGCACCAGAGATGAAACAGACCCACAGCAAAGCCAAACATCATGAAATGTCGTAACAGTGGGAGAAGGAGAAGATCCTGAATGTTTTCAAAGAGGAAAATCAGGCTACATACAAAAGGTTAAGAAGAGCAACAACTTTTGGTATAAAAGTTTCTGCCCAGGGAGGAGAAGCAGGCGTAAGGGAACTGGCTTTATTTGGAACACAGCATAGGGAAATTCATACCTAAAGATGTTGAAAACAACCGCGATCTTGGCAGTGAGCAATTAAGAGGAGTGTGGTAACTCCATAATACAGCAAAAAGCAAAACAGTCAACCAGCTCAAAGTTTAACAGAAGGAATCAGAGCTAAGAAGAGTACTCTGTTGCTAAAGTAGCCTCAAATACTTGTGACATCCTGCTCATGCAAAGGAGTCCTACTTTAATTGAATTAAAACTGTGGACCAATTTGTGCCCCATGGCTTTGTCAAAAACAATGGAGTAATGAAATGGCAATAAGTGGAGGCCAATAGTTGGGTGTGATACCAATGGAGGCAGACCAGTGCAGATGCTCAGGGTGTCTGTGCACATGCCAAGTCTGCATTCTCTAAGGAACAACATCAGAGCCAACACACTGTGAAAGAAGCAGACTTCAATGAACTACTTAAGTCAAGTCACTAAACAAATGAACAGGCAAAAAACAGTAGGCCCTGGAGAAGGGGGAAAAAAAAACCATTGCTGTCGAGTCCATTCTGACTCTTAGCGACCCTATAGGACAGAGTAGAACTTCCCCATAGGGTTACCAAGGACTGCCTGGTGAAGCAGGAGGTAATCAGTCTCCAGAGTTGCTACAATGTATTATCCAAAATGCTAGTTTTCAAGAAAAAATTACAAGACATTAAAAAAAAATCAGGAAAACATGACTCATACACAGGGAAAAAAGGGAAGCAATAGAAACTGCCTGTGAGATGGTCCAAATGTCAGAGTTGGCAAACAAAGACTTCAAAGCAGCTATTATTAATATATTCAAAGAATGAAAGGTAATCGTATTTAAATAATTAAGGAAGGTGTTGTAGCAATGCATTATCAACTAGAGAAAATCAAGACACATATAAATTATAAAAATGAAAGAAATAGAAATTCTGGAGTTGAAAAATACAATAATTGAAATGAAAAATTCACTAGAGGGGCTCAACAGTAGATTTGAGCTGGCAGAAGAAAAAAATTGGAAAACTTGAAGCCAAACTGATAAAGATTATGGGATCTGAAGAACAAAGAAAAATTAACAGAGCCTTAGAGGAAATGTGGAGCACCATTAAGCACACCAACATATAAATAATGGGAGTAACATCAGAAGAGGAGAAGGGAGTAGAAAAATTATTATAAGAAATAATGGCGGAAAATTTCCAAATCTCATGAAAAATGTTAACATACACATTCAAAGGGCTCAACAAACTCCAGGTAGGATAAATACAAAGCAATTCACACCCAGACACATCATAGTCAATATGTTGAAGGCCAAAGACAAACAGAAAATCTTGAAAGCAGCAAGAGAAAAACTACTCATCACATGCAAAGGAACTCTGACAAGATTAACAGCTGACTTGTCATCATAAACAACAGAGGCCAGAGGCAGTGGGATGGTATATTCAAAGTGGTGAAAGAAAATACAAACAAAAAAAAGCTGTCGACCAAGAATCTCTACCTCTGTCTTTGAGTGGCACAGTGGTTAAGAGCTATGGCTGCTACCAAAATGTCAGTGGTTCAAATCCACTAGGTGCTCCTTGGAAACTCTATGGGGCAGTTATACTCTCTCCTATAGGGTTTCTATGAGTTAGAATTGACTCAAGGGGAATTTTTTTTTTTTTCTTGATCTCTGGGTAAAACCAGGGAGAAGCAGAGGAGGTGCTATGATGAGGGTTCTTCATGACTAGCATGATGGGATGGGCAGTTGGGTAAGATATATATACATATATATAGATATACAAGTACCTTTGAGGCCTGTCTAGGCAGAGAGGGCCTGAGTTAGCCCCATAAGAGTTTAGTATTTCCCGGCAGGTCAAGAGGCAGCAGAATGGTTGCATTTAACCAGAGGTGCATAGAAATTAGCTGAGACAGAACTTAGGGACCTGGTGACACTTAATGTGTGTGAAAAATTCAGGGCACAACAGTAATCTACTTGGACTAATGATCACAGACCAGATGGAAGCAAGGACTCTCAATAGATGTCATATGGATGGATAGATAGATAGATAAAACTGGATAGAAAGAATGTCCACTGAATCCAACCATTGATAATACATAGGCCTAGTGGTGTATCAGCTCATGAGAGCTAATTGTTAAATTTACAGAAATTTTTTGAGCCAGTGGTTATTAGTAAAATTGAATTATATAAACTTACAGTTAAATAAATTATATGAAACACAAAGTTAATAAATACTCAAATCTCATCACTTCTAATTATTTTTCTCCATTTTACTGTTAAGTATGCTCTTCAGGTTATTTGCATTTATTGTATCTACATGGTGGAAATACTAAATAATGGTAAGCGTCTCTTCCTAACTCTATGTACAGTAATGTTACTTTGGTAGCTTGAAATTAGCCATGGTGGGAGTATTTACACCACAGAAATTGGCAAATGCTACAAATCAGGGCTTGATTTCCTATCTCGTTGGTTGTCTAGAGTAGACTGAAAGAAGTGATAGAGAAATTGATAATAAGACAAATAAAGCTTAAAAGTGTACCATGTTACTTTGAGCTAAATAACATCAAAAAATTGAGGAAATATTTTTCCAGTATTCTAAAACTATTATCTGATACAGCAAAGAAATCACTCATGTCATTGATGATCGAGTGATGTTCTGACATTCATCTTTATTGTTTTACTTTTATCTCATTAACATAAAAGAAAATATCAACAAATGTTCATATTGAAATTCCACACATTCATCAATGACATGATGACTTTGCTCATTGAATAGTCACGGTAATCTGATTTGGTTAAATTGTGGTTAAATTGCAACCACAGTTTGCCAAATAAGAGTTCAATAAAACCAATGTTAGCAATCTGTGTGACTACATGAAATTTAAAATAAATAATTTTTAATATTTTAATATTACTTTTAAATTATGTGTTACACATTCTTTATACCAGTAAAATTTATAATTTTATAAAATTTATAATAAACTTATGTATATATATATACATATGTTGTTGTTGTGTACTGTCAAGTTAATTCCGATTTATAGTGACCATATAGGACAGAATAGAACTTCTCCATGGGGTTTCCTAGGCTATAATCTTTACAGGAGCAGATCATCAGGTCTTTTTTTCCATCGAGTGGCTGGTGGAGTCGAACCTCTGACCTTTCAGTTAGCAACTGAGCACTTAACCATTGCTCCACCAGGGCTACTTTATATACACACGTGCACACATATATATACATATATATATAAGCTTTCCCCTTGAGATCCAATTGTTAAACATCTACCAGAACATCACTTTATAGGCCGCTGAAAACTTGAACTCAACTCTAGGCAAGGTACAGAAGCTCCAAGATGGCTAAGATTAAGTTTTCCACCACTTGATGGAATGGGAACTCGAAACAGAAGTTAAATTCAGTTATGGAGAAAAAAGGAATCCCTGGGTGGTGCAGATGGTTAATGTGCTTGGCTGCAAACCCAGAGGTGCCTCAGAAGAAAGGCCTGGCAATCTACTTTCAAAAAATCAGTCATCAGAAACCCTACAGAGCACCGTTCTACTCTGACACACATGAGGGCCACTGTGAGTCTGAACTGACTTGATGGCAACTGGAGGTTTGGTATGGAGAAAAGAACATGACACTTATTCCAAATATAAAATAGTGAATATGCTTAAGATTTGTACCCATTTTGCATCTGAAAGAGCCTAACTGAGTTAGAAGCCTCTAAGCCCAGCATGCCTTTTATGTGTTTAGTGGCATACGTCCCACATGGTGAAGGAGCAGCTTTCACACCCTGTTGTAACAATATTGATGATCCTTGCCTGTCCTGATTCATAAAAGAGGTCGATATGGGTCAATGAGTCTTGAAGTGGACATAAATCCTGAGGCCGCCCTGCATGACCTTTTACTTTTTAGCCCTCAGGTAATTGGCTGAGCCGCTAGGTGTCAGGGTGGGGGAGAATGGGGATGTTAGGGACTCCATAGAACCGAGACCTTTAAATGGACTCCATTTTTATAATTTTCATTCTACACTTAAGGCTACACTGGAAATTTATAGACTATAGTTTGGAAATCATTACAAGTACTAGACATGTTTTTTGTGCCTACAGACCCACAGAATCAGAATTGTTGGGCATTGTATCACATGTACCAGATAATTCATATATGCCCACTAGGGACTGGCTGACTGTGCCCCATGGAGAAATAACCAGGCAGGGCCCTGGTGATGGGCAGTCATCTGCTTCTTCACTGCAAGGGGAGCTCCAGCCAAGAGTACCAATAATTAGGAAGCTTCTTCCCCTGGCCTGGCTGAGACTCAGATCAGGGAACCCTGGGTTGGAAAGTCCTCAGACCGCTTATCCAAGAAGGAACTACCTTCTTACTGATCTTGTAAAATCTTTGCAGTGTATTCCTTAAAAAAAAAAAATTTTTAAAGCAAAGTAAAATGGCATATGCATAATACTATTTAATACCATTCTTATTAAAAATACAATCAAACATACTGCATTAAGGAAAAATATTGGAAGCACAAACATCAGAATGTTAATGGCAGTTATCTCTGGGTGGGATCACAGGTCATTTTTGTCTTGGTGCTTTTCTATATTTTAGGAGTCTCTGGGTGGTACGAATGGCTAAGTGCTCAGCTACTAACCAAAAAGTTGATGGTTCAAACCTTCCCCACAAGAGGCGCCTTGGAAGAAAGCCTCGACAATCTACTTCCTAAAGGTCACAGCCATTGAAAACCCTATGGAGCACAGCTCTACTCTGGAACACACGAAGTTGCTGTGAGTTGGAATCAAGTCAACAACAACTGGTTTGTTTTTTGTTTGTTTGTTTGTTTTTAGTTTCTATATTTTGCAAGTGTTCGGTACGAAGTGTATACACTTTTATAATTAGAAAAATAAGTGTTATTTTTAAAATAATGTAGCTGAAGGAGGGACAAAACACACACAAACCAGTCAAAGCAGAAATGAAAAACGCTCCCACTTAGAACTTCTATCAGCAGCCCAGGCCCAGGACTGTGATTTTTTGCCCCTATTTGAGCTCGGCCTGACCCACAGTCCCCAAAGCTCCTAAACCAGCCCAGAGTCCTGGGCAGCAGGCTGAAGGCACAGTCCAACAAGGGTGGTTGAAAAGCCTTCAGCTTAGACTGCAGCAGCCTTGTAGACAACACTGCAGACCCTCTGGTGAACTTCAATCTCGGTCTACCCCAAGAGATGCCAGCGTCCTCAGGTTACTCAACTCACCTCCCTCTTCCAATGGAGGTGAGAGATGAGTGGGCCCCGTCCTCATGCATTGGGGACGTGCCATGATGGCTAGTCACCTGAATGGATGGATGAACTCCTGCTTAGCACCAGAGTCAGCTTTCACACCGAGTCTCAGTGAGGAATAGCTAGAACCAGGTGCTCACATATATCTTGATTCTTGCTGGTGTTGTCTGGCTGATTTAGTGCTTCTGCAAACCACTCTGGATACTTAAAATCCAGGAGGCATTTTTCAAAATGTGCTGCAAGCAGCTGGTGTTTGGTGGCTTCGACATGGAGGTATCGATGAGTCCTAGAGTCAAGAGCTAATCATCCTTTGGAAATGGAAAAATTCTGCAGCTGGAGCCGAGGCAGGTCTGGATTTTTAGCACAGTGCATTTGCCTGGGGCTAGTTGGGTCCTCCACTTGTGGGCTTGGAGTCATGGGCAAACCCTAAGAGAAACAATAGGCTGCTGCCGCAGTGTGACTGGCATGCGTTTAGGATTGATATTTTACGAGAATGATTATTTCGAACAAATTCTATCGCTAAAATGAGCCTGTGCATTCCCAGTGCTGATTCAGTTACAGGAAGTTCTGGCGATCTAAAGCAGCAAACCTCCCCGGGCCCTTGGCTCACTGTCTTCACAGGCCTTTTAGTGAGAGTGAGGGTGTGTAAGCACAGTGTCCAAAAGGGCCTGGGATGGACTTTCTAGAATTCAGGCACAGGGTCAAAAAGAAGAAGAATGCACAGCTCATGTATCCATATCCTACTGGTTGGCTTCCACGGGGATAATGCTTGAGGAGCTGTTCTGATATGCAAAATAGGGACAAGGGTAAGAGCACGAGCTTGAGAGATAGAGAGACCTAGGTTTGAGTGTTAGTTCAGCCACTTAGCTCTGTGACCTGCAGAAAGTTACTTAACCTCTCTGAGTTTAATCTGTAATATTAAGCAATAATAGAATTTATGTCACAGGATGATTTCAAGAATTAAAAGAGAGAATTCATATAAAACCTTAGTACATTGTCTGCCATATTCCAGTTGCCATCAAGTTGACTCCGACTCATGGTGACCCCATGTGTGTGAAGTATAACTGTGCGCCATAGGGTTTTCAGTGGCTGATATTTTGGAAGTAGATCACTGGAACATACCTCCGGGTAGATCAGAACCACCAACGTTTAGGTTAGCATCCAAGCATGCGTTAACTGTTTGCACCACAGTAGTTGTGAATTGGTGATGGTGTTGGTGATGACAATGGTGGTTCTTCCCGGACTTAGGCAGGACTAGCTGGTGAGGCTGAGGGTGAGTGGGGGTGAGAAGGCTGGGGTGGTGGTGGGTACTTTGGCCAAATGGATGTTTTCAGTCTTATTAGATTTTGAAAATTCTCTAACTAGGCTTTGTTGATAGGTAACACAATGTTCTGGAAAAATACCTTTAATGCCCTCTAAATGAAACTTTATCTGTGACATTTTCTTTGCCCGTCCTCTCAGGATACCACTTCAGGATCCAAGTGCCACGAAGCTATCAGATGGAATGACAGAAGACTGCTCTCGTTGCCGTTCTGCAATTTCTCTTCTAAAGTGTTCCTCGGTCCTCTCCTGGAGTTTGCTGATCTCAGGTTTAACGTCTTCTCGTGTGCATGAAATTCTACAGATCTAGAGATCAGAGGTCATTTGGGAGAAAGCGTCTTCCAAAAGAAAGGTGATCCTATCTCCAGGGATCCAGGGAACCTTTAACGTGGTTCTGTTATGAAACGGGCCCAGGACCTGAGCGTGGCCCTGAAGTTGGACTCCTGGTGGGAAGGCTCCATCAGGACTTTCTGAGATTGCTCAGCTATTGATTGGGGAGGGACATAAGACTTACGCATGGGTACTGAGGACTCATTCAGTAAACAGATCGCATGGGTACTGAGGACTCATTCAGTAAACAGAAGCCAGACTCTCACCAAAGCACTCCTCTTAGCCCAAAAGGATGGGGATGGAGAAGACACAAGTGAGACATTTTTGGATCTGGACACAGGTTATTCTGAGGAAGAACCTCCAGGGGTCTCCAAGCTTTTTGATGCAGAAATTTGGCCTGAAGCTTGATAACACAGGGCCAAGGTTGGCAACATGTCCCGAGCTTTCTAGTTTTCATAGTGCTTTCACGTACATGGTCTCATTTCATCCTCACGCAAACCCCAAGAGAAGGGACCGACAAGTCCTATGAGCACATTCTTTGGATGAGAAAATGGAGTCAGAGAGGTTACATTACTGGCCCAAGGTCCCTGGCTGGGAGAGGGCAGAGCAGTGACCATGATCCAGTCTGCACCCTAGTTTAGCCTCTTGTGTTTCTCACCTGAAAGAAGTTACAAATACTATAGTGCCTGCTAAAGAGCTTTCCCCCAACGAGTCAAAGCCCTGTATTACCAGCATCCCATCAACCCCCACATTCATTCCAGAGCAGCAGGTGGCTAATGTTACAATCACCATCATCGTGACACAGACTCACTAGAGTCTGCAGAAGAGCTTTGTTAATACCATGCTTTTATGTGACGCATACGAGGGTGAATAGATACATACAGTTGCCATGGAGTTGATTTCAACTCCCAGTGACCTCATGTGTGTCAGGGTAGAACAGTGCTTCAAGGGTTTTTAGTGATGGATTTTTTGGATGTAGATTGCCAGGTCTTTCTTCTGAGACACCTCTGGGTGGACTCAACCTGCCAGCCTTTCTGTTAGTAGCCAGGAGCATTAACTGTGTTCACAACTCAGGGATATGCACACACACACACAAACACACACACACACAGGGACACCAAATAGCAACCAGGTGAAGAAGCTCATGCTGAGTGTTGAGAACAAGGTGCTTGGATGAGTCAGCAGGAGTTTCCTAGGATATTCTGATGTACTGACCCATTCGGACCCATTGCCATTGAGTCGATTTCAACTCATAACGACCCTATAGGACAGAGTGGACCTGCCTCATAGGGTTTCTGAGGAGTGGCTGGTGGATTTGAACTGCCGACCTTTTGGTTAGCAGTCAAGCTCTTAACCACTGCACCACCAGGCCTCCTCTGATGCACTAGGGGCACACAACCCTTTACAGATGCTACAGGGAGAGGGTCAATGTGATTAGAGAAAGCTCTGGGGTCTTCACGGCTCATGTGCAGGCAGCTAATACAGGCGCAGAGCTCCTCCTGGGCAACAAAGGTGAGGGCAGGAAGCCGGCATATTGAAGCCCACTCAGGCTTCCGGTCTTCCACCAGGGTTGCTGGGAGGTGAGCAGGTGCCTTTTTGGTCTGCACTGTCCACACAGAAACAAGATTGGCTGAGCCCAGGGTGAGCACGGCGAGCCTGCTGCAGAGCTGAGTCCCCATCCTGGCAGCCTGCTGGCCCTCAGGTCTTCCACCCTGGGATGCTCTCATGCAACTGACATGGGGATGGGAAGGGAGTGAAAGAAGCTGTCTGGCTTCCATGGCATGGGGAGCAAGAGGAAAAGCTTACGGCTTAGTTCTGGGGAACCTAAAGAACATCGTTCCTGGGGTCTTGCCCCTGAAGCCCCCTTGGCCAGCTTGACGACAAGCCTTCTGCCTAGCCTTATAGGGTTGTTTATTCTTTCATTCATTCATCTATCCATTCAAGAAGTATTTTTGGTGCATGATTCCCCAGGAGCTGATGGTTTAGTAGGAGAAACAGGCAGTCACATTACATGGAAGAAGCATATGACACAGGACGGGCACTGGGTCCCAGGGAGTTCTCAACAGGAATACCAGCACCATCTCGGGGTACCAGAGAAGGCTTCCCAGAAGTGACCTCTGGGAGGATGAGCAAAGGGCAACAAGTGGGGTGGGCTCCCCCGCATCGGAGAGAAGCACAAGCAAAGGGGATGCTGCAGCCTGCAGGCTCCATTCCATCACCAGCCCTGAGTCTCAGCCTCTCTGCAGCCCCACAGTGCTCAGCTCCCTCCTGGCTACCAGGCAAGGCATGGGCTTACCTGCCCCCAAAGATCCAGCCAAGATAGAGACCAACAATCCCACGTGCTTGCTGGGGCAGTACTCAGGCATTTCATCTTCTGGAGAAAGCCAGGCACCTTTAGGCTGCCTGGTGCATTTAAGAGAGTTACATCTTCTCCACCAGGTGAGATGGTGCTTTCTGGCTTTTCCTGAGTATTAGAGGTGGTCACACTGTGATCCAAGAGGCCTTGATAGGAAAAAAAACCCCTAGCTTCATCCTTGCCCCAGCCTGCAATGAGACTCTAGAGTCTACACAAATTGACTCACTTCCTAGGACTTGGTTTCTTCATCTGTCACACAACTGACAAAGGCTGTTAAGGCAACGTGACAGTGTGGGGGAGCCTTATAATAAAAAGGACAGCAGATACTATTTATGGGACGCTCTGCAGGAGCCAGGCTCCGCATTAAGCACTGATATGCATTATCTTCCACCACCCATCTGTCAGTTTGTCATATTGTGGTGGCTTGTGTGTTGCTGTAATGCTGGAAGCTGTACCACCGGTATTTTAAATACCAGCAGGGTTGCCGGTGCTGGACAGGTTTCAGTAGTGCTTCCAGACTAAAACAGACTAAGAAGAAAGGCCTGGCCATCTGCTGCCAAAAACTGACCAATGAAAACCTTGTGGATCACAACAGAACATTGTCCAATATAGTGCTAGAAGATAAGCCTAAACATACCAATGATCACAAAAATGGCACAGGACCGGGCAACATTTCGTTCTCTTACACACATAAGGTCAACTGGACGGTGACTAACAACAACATGCGTTATCTCATGTAATTCTCACAGCAAAACTGGGAGTTAGGGATTATCATCAACCCAGTTCTAGAGATGAGGAAACGGAGGCACAGAGAAACTGAGCTGCATTTCCCAGATGTATACAGGTGGCAGAAGGAGCCCTAGTGGCACAATGCCTAAGTTATAGAATCCTTGACGAACGGCATTCCTGTGAATGCAAATTTCAGTATGGCCTCACAAAAGCAGCACTGATTCGGGGCGGCCTGGCATCCTGCTTCCTCTAGGGAGAGCCGGAAGAGAGTGTATCACTCACAGTCACCTGCTGCTAGCGGGGTAGGGGGGTGGATGCTAGCTGGGGGCTCCTCTGGGAGGGCATCTCATGCCTTTGGCATGTGGCTCTCTTCACTTTGGGCTGCTTACCAAAGCGCTGCTATGGGACAGCCTACCCAGTGTGGCTCCAGAAGATAGCTCAGGATACGATGACCATGGGGAGAAAGTGTTTACTACACCTGCCTACGGGTAACAGCACACCAAAAAAACCCAAGCCAGTTGCTGTCAAGTTGATTCTGACTCATGGCAACCCCATGTATTATAGAATAGAACTGTGCTCCATAGGATTTTTTTGGCTGTAATCTTCACAAAGGCAGATCACCAGGCCTTTCTTTTCTGGTACAAAACAGCAGTTAACAATAATGAGAACAACAATAATAATAGGGCGAGTACTTAGTACCAATGAAGAAATTAGATATATTATTTCATTGAAAACAGGAGGTAAGAGCAATGGTTAGAAATTTGCACTAGGCAACCTGAAACCTGAGTCCACCTCTGTTACTTACTAGCTAGTTATTCATTTCCTCATGGGTAAGACAGAAATAATAATACCATCTGCTTTTTTTTTTTTTTTTTTTAGTATGGCTGAAGGTTACATGAGTTGATGTATTAAAAGCACTGAAAATAGTGTCTGAATTATTGTAATCATTTATGTATATATATATATACATACACACACACACACACACCCATTGCCATCGAGTTGATTCCAACTCATACCGACCCTATAGAACAGAGTAGAACTGTCCCATAGGGTTTCCAAGGAGCACCTGGTGGATTTGAACTGCAGCTGTAGCTCTTAACCACTATGCCACCAGGGCTACACACACACACACACATATAAATATATGTATGTACATATATATATTCTGTCACTTTGTCCTACTGTTGGGGCTTGCATGTTGCTGTGATGCTGGAAGCTATGCCACCGGTATTCACATACCAGCAGGGTCACCCATGGAGGAAAGATTTCAGATGAGCTTCCAGACTAAGACAGAATAGGAAGAAGGACCCCGCAGTCTACTTCTGAAAAGCATTAGCCAGTGAAAACCTTATGAATAGCAGCGGAACACTGTCTGATATAGTGCTGGAAGATGAGCACCCCAGGTTGGAAGGCACTCAAAACATGACTGGGAAAGAGCTGCCTCCTCAAAGTAGAGTCGACCTTAATGACGTGGATGGAGTACAGCTTTCAGGACCTTCATTTGCTGATGTGGCACAACTCAAAATGAGAAGAAACAGCTGCAAACACTCATTGATAATCGGAACCTGGAATGTACGAAGTATGAATCTAGGAAAATTGGAAATAATCAAAAATGAAGTGGAACGCACAAACATTGATATCCTAGGCATTAGTGAGCTGAAATGGATAGTATTGACCATTTTGAATCTGACAATCATATAGTCTACTATGCTGGGAATGACAACTTGAAGAGGAATGGTGCTGCAATCATCGTCAAAAAGAATGTTTCAAGATCTATCCTGAATACCACGCTGTCAGTGATAGGATAATATCCATACGCCTACAAGGAAGATCAGTTAATACGACTATTATTCAAATTTACCCACCAATCACATGGGCCAAAGATGAAGAAATAGAAAATTTTTATCAGCTGCTACAGTCTGAAATTGATGGAACATGCAATCAAGATGCATTGATAATTACTGGCGATTGGAATGCGAAAGTTGGAAACAAAGAAGAAGGATCTATAGTTAGAAAATATGGCCTTGGTGATAGAAACAATGCCGGAGAACAAATGATAGAATTTTGCAAGACCAACGACTTCTTCATTGCAAATACCTTCTTTCACCAACATAAACGGCGACCATACACATGGACCACGCCAGATGGAACATAGAAATCAAATGAATTACATCTGTGGAAAGAGACGATGGAAAAGCTCAATATCATCAGTCAGAATAAGGCCAGGGGCTAACTGTAGAACAGACCATCAATTGCTCATATGCAAGTTCAAGCTGAAACTGAAGAAAATCAGAGCAAGTCCACGAGAGCCAAAATATGACCTTCAGTATATCCCACCTGAATTCAGAGACCATCTGAAGAATAGATTTGATGCATTGAACACTAGTGACTGCAGACCAGATGAGTTGTGGAATGACATCAAGGACATCATACGTGAAGAAAGCAAGAGGTCACTGAAAGGACAGGAAAGAAAGAAAAGACCAAGATGGATGTCAGAGGACTCTCTGAAATTTGCTCTTCAGCATCGAGCAGCTAAAAAAAAATGAAGAATTGATGAAGTAAAAGAACTGAACTGAATATTTCTAACAGCCTCTCGAGAAGACAAAGTATTATAATGACATGTGCAAAGAGCTGGAGATGGAAAACCAAAAGGGAAGAACACACTCGGCATTTCTCAAGCTGAAAGAACTGAAGAAAAACTTCAAGCCTTGAGTTGCAATAGTGAAGGATTCTATGGGGAAAATATTAAACGATCCAGGAAGCATCAAAAGAAGTTGGAAGAAATACACAGAGTCATTAAGCCAAAAAGAATTAGTCAATATTCAACCATTTCAAGAGGTGGCATATGATCAGGAACCGATGGTACTGAAGGAAGAAGTCCAAGCTGCTCTGAAGGCATTGGTGAAAAACAAGGCTCCAGGAATTGATGGAATATCAACTGAGATGTTTCAACAAACAGATGCAGCGCTGGAGGTGCTCATTCGTCTATGCCAAGAAATATGGAAGACAGCTTCCTGGCCAACTGACTGGAAGAGATCCATATTTATGCCTATTCCCAAGAAAGGTGATCCAACCGAATGTGGAAATTACAGAACAATATCATTAATATCACGCACAAGCAAAATTTTGCTGAAGATCATTCAAAAGCGGCAGCAGCAGTACATCAACAGGGAACTGCCAGAAATTCTGGGCAGTTTCAGAAGAGGACGTGGAACCAGGGATATCATTGCTGATGGCAGATGGATCCTGGCTGAAAGCAGAGAATACCAGAAGGATGTTTACCTGTGTTTTATTGACTATGCAAAGGCATTCGACTGTGTGGATCATAACAAACTATGGATAACACTGCAAAGAATGGGAATTCCAGAACACTTAATTGTGCTCATGAGGAACCTTTACATAGATCAAGAGGCAGTCGTTCGGACAGAACAAGGGGATACTGACTGGTTTAAAGCCAGGAAAGGTGTGCATCAGGGTTGTATTCTTTCATCATACCTATTTAATCCGTATACTGAACAAATAATCCGAGAAGCTGGACTATATGAAGAAGAATGGGGCATCCGGATTGGAGGAAGACTCATTAGCAACCTGCGTTATGCAGATAACACAACCTTGCTTGCAGAAAGTGAAGAGGACTTGAAGCACTTACTAATGAAGATCAAAGACCACAGCCTTCAGTATGGATTGCACCTCAACATAAAGAAAACAAAAATCCTCACAACTGGACCAATGAGCAACATCATGATACACGGAGAAAAGATTGAAGTTGTCAAGGATTTCATTTTACTCGGATCCACAATCAACAGCTGTGGAAGCAGCAGTCAAGAAATCAAAAGATGCATTGCATTGGGTAAATCTGCTGCAAAGGATCTCTTCAAAGTGTTGAAGAGCAAAGATGTCACCCTGAAGACTAAGGTGCACCTGACCCAAGCCTTGGTATTTTCAATCACATCATATGCATGTAAAGCTGGACAATGAATAAGGAAGACCGAAGAAGAGTTGACGCCTTTGAATTGTGGTGTCGGCAAAGAATATTGAATATACCGTGGACTGCCAAAAGAACAAAAAAATCTGCCTTAGAGGAAGTACAACCAGAATGCTCCGTAGAAGCAAGGATGGCGAGACTGCGTCTTACATACTTTGGACATGTTGTCAGGAGGGATCAGTCCCTGGAGAAGGACATCATGCTTGGCGGAGTACAGGGTCAGCAGAAAAGAGGAAGATCCTCAACAAGGTGGACTGACACACTGGCAGCAACAATGAGCTCAAGCATAACAACGATTGTAAGGATGGCTCAGGATTGGCAATGTTTTGTTCTGTTGCTCACGGGGTCGCTATGAGTCGGAACCGACTCGACGGCACCTAACAACAACAACATGATTGCATGTAGGTAGGTTAAATAATGACTTTTAAGAGGTAAATAAATGTATTCATCTCCTAGGGCTGCTATAACAAATTACCACAAACTTGGTGGCTTAAAATGACAGAAATTTATTCTCTCTTAGAAGCCAGAAGTCTGAAAGTAGTACTACTGGGACAAAATCAAGGTGTCAGTAGGGCCACGCTCCCTCTGAAGGCTCCACAGGACATTCAATTCCCTGCCTCTTCCAGATTTTAGTGGCTGCTGGCATTTCTTGGCTTATGGCTGCATCACTCCAATCTCCAAGGCCACCATATTCAATTATTTGAGCCCATGCCCCTCTAGACCTCACTCCAGGGACCTGGTTGGTACCTACCCCATAAGCCAAAAACCACCTCCAGGACTGGATGGGCCTCTGTCCTCCCAAGGATGGCTCATGTCACCAGTGTGCACACCTGTAAGCCAGAGGGGGGTCAGGAGGTGCTGTTTGCTGGAGGATAGAGGAAGCTTGGATGTGTGGGCTGAGGTATCCTGTAGTGTAGGACAGAGTGAGGAGTAGGGTGAGAAGGGGCTGGCTCTCCCCACCCTACACCTTCTGGTGAAGAGCTCCTTGGAATCCAAGAATCATGAATTTACACTTGGCCTTCCAGGTGGTTATAATGCTGTGTATATAAAGGTAGAAGAACAGAACATATTTTGTTCAGGAATTTGTTAGCTTGATTTATAACTTTGAAGTGCGTGGTTATATGGTATGGGGACCTGCATTTGCCTGGGGTCTCACATATATTAGGGATGGGCCTGGTCCAGGGCTGGTGCCAGGCACCCTTTCCACCACACCTTTCCTACTTCTCCAACACTTCTCTTTCCCCTCCTCATCCAGGACCTGGGGGCCCTCGAAGCAGCCATACCAGGGAACAGGTTAGCTTCTAGGTCTTTCTCCTGTTGTGTTCCTGCTGTCCCCATTTTCTAGGAGGCTGATCCCCTCCCTCTGGGCCTTTGCTCCTCTTCCTAGAATGCCCCTTCCTCTTGTCCACTCCAAACTCTCCCACCAGGGTCTGTTTCCTCCTCTGTGTCTTCCCTGCTGACCTATCGACTGCTTAAGGACTTGGACCACAGTTGCCCGACACACAGTTGCTGTTGTTGTTGTTGCTGTTAGTTGCCATAGAGCCAACTCCAACTCATGGTGCCCTTATGTATAACAGGCCAAATGTTGCCAGGTCCTACGCCACCTTCACGATCGTTGGTATGCTCTAGGTCATTGTTGCCGCAATTGCGGCTATCTTGTAGAGGGTTCCTCTCATTTTCGTTGGCTTTCCATTTTACCAACCATGATGTTCTTTTCTAGCCATTGGTCTTTCCTGATGATGTGTCCAAATTGAGATTTCTTCTAAGGAACATGCTGGTTGTATTTCTTCACAAACTGATTTATTTGTTCTCTTGGCAGTCCACAGTATATTCAACACAAAACCCAGTGCCGTCCAGTCTATTCCGACTCATAGCGACCCTATAGGACAGAGTAGAAATGCCCTGTGGAGTTTCGAAGGAGCACCTGGAGGATTCGAACTGCGGACCCTTTGGTTAGTAGCCGTAACACTTAACACACAGTAGGTTGTCAGAAAATGTTAGTGCCATAAGAATAATTAGACTTCAAAGTGGAGAACTGCTGGAGGGAATTTTAACAGTTGTCCTAATTAGCTGTAACAAAGATGCAAATTACAAGCAAGTGTTATGCAAATAACCCTGTGGCCCTCTTAATTATATCATCACCTAGATATGGCTCCCAGGAAATAGCTGTTCTCAGTTATTGGGTTGATAATCAGTGAGAGTGGGGCAGAAAGGCAGTCAAGAGAGGATTTGTTGCTAGCAAGTTGGTGAGGGAGAGAGGACAAGAATGAATGTGTTAAATGCCTGGAGGTTCTTTTGCGCATGCTGATTTGATTTCTGGTTCCTATCTGGTTCTTATCTCTCAGCACCCCCTTTGTGGAGCCTGGGTAAGAGCCAGCATGATTTATGAGGGCCATCAGCGGTGGTTACAAGGAATTCATCTTACTTGTGTGTTCCTCTCTCAGACTATATGCCTTTGCTCTTATGGCATGTATTGCCTGGTGCAGGTGACACCTGGGGACCCAGCGGGTCTCAGAGAAACCTGGCCCCTGGAGCTACTGGTCCAAGCTCCCTAGCACTAGCCCTGAGACCAGCTCAATGGCTATGATATGACACTTTCATGCTTTCCTGAAGACACTGGGTATCTCAACTCAGACCTGTATAATACCCTGTTCCCACAGCCAGAGAAAACCAGCAGAAAAATTGCTATCTTTCTGAAATGTAATTTGGAGACTTGTTCTTCAGCTTTGATGTGATTTTCTTAGAGGGGAATGCATTTCTCCAATGATCATTCATTATTTTTTCAAAATATAGTAGGCAGCACATGTATCATTTGAAAACAGACTGAGCTAAATGGTATATATATATATATATATATATATATGGGTAACTAAATAACCTGCATCTGAATTTGAGGCTTTTCTGGACTAAGTCTCAGCTCTGAATTCTTTCTCAAGAGTGATCAATGCCATGAGACAGTGAGCTAAAGCTTTCACTATATAACTCCACTCTCACTTACTGACATGATTAGGTTCCTAAGACCAGGTCATTATACAAAAATCGGCATCATGTAAAAATGAAGGATGACCACATCAGATCACAAAATTGAAGATGACTACATCATTATATAACTGCCAAAATATGCCATTAAATAACTGCCAAATTACATCATTACATAACTGCCAAACCACTGAGAATCATGGCCCAGCCAAGTAGACACACTGTCTTAACCACCGAAGCCAGCGTTATTCTTGCCTTACAACTTGGCTTTCGTTACTGCCAGACATACCTCGTTAATATGCAAAACAGATAGTAGTTTTACTATTGTCATAAATTTGAAATGTTGGATAACAAGATAATCGACAAGTGACCACTAGGTGTATCCATAAAAAAAGTCTAGGAAAAAGGGCAAAAATAATGTTAATAATGATTGTCTCTGGGTGGTAGGAATATGGGTGATTTTAATTTTCTGTATTTTTAATTTCCAGTTTTTTAAATGAACATGTATTATTTATATAACCAGAAAAATGTTATTTTTAAAAATGTCCATATCCTCAACACGATGACAAATGTCTATAGCATGGGAGACAGGTGTGCAGTGAGGCCTGGGAGGTGGAAACTCCTCGTTCTGAAAGAGGAGTCGGTTTTAAAGCTGTTGTGTTTGGCACCCATCACCTACCTCCATGACCTCCAGCCCCAGCCTTAAATGTTACCTCCATGAGGTTCTATTTATTTCCTTTATTAAAGAGAAATGAGCAGACTCCCAAAGACCAGAGGCCTGCTGTGGAGTTGGCCCCCAAGTCATTACCTGGCCCTAAGCCACCCCTATGATTGGTTGGGGATCTGACTATTGTGATCCATAGGGTTTTCATTGGCTACTTTGCAGAAGTAGATCACCAGGCCTTTCTTCCTAGTCTGTCTTAATCTGTGAGCTCTGCTTAAACTTGCTTAGCATCACAGAAGCATGCAAGCCCCCCATTACAGATGGGTGGTGGCTGTGCCTGAGGGGCAGTCTGGTCTCCTGCATGGAAGGTGAAAATTCTACCACTGAACCACCAGTGCCTCATGGAGGCCACTTAGTCCTTCACAAAGGTCTATGTGTGGGTCACCCTTGAGGGAGCCCACTCTGTAGGGGCTCCTTTAAGCCCCCCTCCCAGACAGAAACCCCGTTCTTGGGTTTAACGACTCACTTCTGCTGTAAAGCTCTTAAAACTTATTTAAACCTTTTTAGAAGGCAGTCCTGGGTCCATTTGAATAACAAAATTACAATTTGTATTTGCAGAATGCTGTAGAGTGGTGGTCTCACAACTCTAACTTGCACATTTAAACTGCCTGGGAGGTTTTTTACAAAACAGGGCTCCCGGCCCCGCCCTCAGAGTGCTGATGTGACCCATCCGGGATGAGAGCCCCCACATCTAACAATTTGTAAAAGTTCCCCAGGTGATGTTAATATGTAGCCAGGGCTGCACACTGCTGCCTTTGTGTTTTTAAAGCATTTTCCTCTCCCGTTACTTCAGCTGATTCTCCCGACCACCAGAGGCAAGGAGAGTCTGCCCTATTTTCCATGGCAGGTCTTTTTATAGCCACTATTTTAGAAGCCTTAAGTATCAGTCTACTTCTGGAGTTTTTCCAATTTTCTTTTCTTTCGTGAAACCTACAATTGGTACGCCTTCCAGCTTTAATGTTCTCCAATTTCCTGAGTGTAAACTCTGGGCGCTGGAGAGCTTAGTCTATTCCATGAGTCTCCAAGACTCCAAGAAAACACTAGAAAGCCTGTCCTGGTCCGCTCCACCCAGCTTTGTCCTCTCCTCCCTCTAAGGCACGGGTCAAACTCAAAAATGTCTGCAGGGCCAATGTCTTACTCTGGTGGTTTCATCCTGCAGGCCTTACAGTCCAGGGAAAAGTGCTGATTGCACCAAAAGAAGTGTGCCTGTTCCACCCCAGGGCCTTGGCTGCGGGACCTGTGACTTCAGCCAAATTGCTTGCTGGCTCTGAGCCTCAGTTCTCTTCTCTGCAGTATCACTGGAACAATTCTTTACAGCCCACACCGTAGGGTCTACAAAGCTCAACTATGCACATGGATCCATTGGATTTTCACAACAACCCTATAAAGTAGGGCAGTTATTAAAAATCAGTTGTCCCTGAGGGAACTGACTCATGATGACCTCATGCGTGTCAGAGTAGAACTGTGTTCCATAGGGTTGCCTCTGGGTGGACTCGAACCTTCGATTTTTTGGTTAGGAGCTGAGCAGGTCAACCGTTTGTACCACCCAGGGACTCTGGACAATTATTACAACCCTATTTTACAAAATAGGAGCCTGTGACTTAAAAAAGTTTAAGTAATATGGTTTGAATTGTGTCCCTCCTAAAAAAATATATGTTAACTTGGGTAGGCCACGATTCCCAGTATTGTGTGGTTGTCCTCCATTTTGTGATTTTCCTGTGTGTTATAAATCGTAATTCCTGCCTGTGGTTAAAGAAGATTAGGATGGGATTTAACACCCTTGTTCAGGTCATATCCCTGATCCAATGTAAAGGGAGTTTCCCTGGGGTGTGGCCTGCACCACCTTTTATCTTACAAGAGATAAAAGGGAAGAAAAGCAAGCAGAGAGTTGGGGACCTTGTACCACCAAGAAAACAGCATGGGGAGCAGAGTACATCCTTTGGATCCCCGGGAATCCTGCATGGAGAAGCTCCTAGTCCACGGAAAGATTGACAGCAAGGACCTTCCTCCAGAGCTGACAGAGAGAAAGCCTTCCCTGGAGCTGATGCCCTGAACTTGGAGTTCTAGCCTACTAGGCTGTAAGGGAATAAATTTCTCTTTGTTAAAGCCATCACCTGTGGTATTTCTGTTATAGCAGCACTAGATGACTAAGACAGGTAACTTGTTCAAAATCACACAAATGGAAACTAGCAGAACTTGGTTTTGAATTCCTTTTGGTTCCAAATCCTGTATTTGTCCCACTATGCCATATTACCTCCCCTAAAAGTGTCAATAATGTCACCCACCTGAGGATTGTTAGTAGGATTAAATGTGATAAGGCTGGCAGGTGGCCCAGGAAATGCCTGTTGTTGTTATAAATAAAAATAATTGCTATTAATTATTTAATGATGAGTCAACATTAATGAAAGTAATAACAAATACTGTAATAATTATGACCCTCTGTAATACTACCCATTTGTCACTTGCCGTATTCTTCACTCTGCCATACCTTATAAACTCAAAGGGTCTAGGCCCCCCAGAAACCAAAACCAAACCCAGTGCTACGGAGTTGATTCTGACTTATGGTGACCCCATGTGTTACAGAGCAGAACTGCTCCATAGGGCTTTCCTGGCTGTAATCTTTATGGAAGCAGATCACCAAGCTTTTCTTCAGCAGCACTGCTGAGTGGGCGTTTGAACTGCTAACTTTTAGGTTAGTAGTCAGGTGCAAAGTATTTGTGCCACCTAGGGTCTGGGCCCAACCTCATCTAATTCAAGCAGAATCTCGGGGGGTAGGACCCAGGTTTCAGTATTTTTTTCTTAAAGCTTCCTTGTTGTTGTTGTTGTTGTGTACCATCGAGTCTATTCTAACTCACAACTATCCTATAGGACAGAGTAGAACTGCCCACAGGGTTTCCTAAGTTGTACTCTATGGCAGCAGATTGCCAGGCCTTTCTCCCATGGAGCCACTGGGTGGGTTCGAACCTCAAAATGTCTAAAGTGCTGGCAGAGTTGAGAACCACTTTTAAAAAAAGGACCAGGTGCTACATTTCTTTGGGGCCCTCAGACCACATGCCATAGAAGACGGTGTGATGTCCTGGTAAAAACAGTGGACCTGGAATAAGGAAACCCAGGTTGAAATCCTGGCTCTTCCACTTATTGGAGAAGCCACTTCTTCTCTCTGGGTATTAGAGTCCTCACTTATCAAAAAGAAAGGAAAGCAAACAGAAGCAGGTCATCCTCCAGGGTCTCCCAGGGTTGTGCTGAGAAGGGAGGAAACCCATGTGTGCACTAATGTATTAACATCCCTGAATCCAGACACACTGTACAAAGGTAAGGTAGCATGATAGTATCCTAGGTGTTCAATAAATATTTATTGATTTTCATGAGATCTTACCTACCCATCTTTCTTTACCCTTAAATATGAAGCGGGGGAAATAAATAAGAAATATAATTGCACCTCACATTTTAGGGCTCCCTCAGCATCTCGCATTAATAGGTCTCTTCAGCTTTCCTCTAAGTGCTAATAATTTCTGGGCATTTTGATGGCAGAGCTTTCTCCCAAAGATGAATTGACCCCAGCTAAGAGCCTAGCTCCTTCCCAAATCTCATTACCATCAGCCTCGATGGCAGGCAGGCTTTGAAATGTAACAAAATTGGAGCTTTTAAATCATTATCTCAACTCTGGGAGCATAGCATTAATAAATGGGGATGTAGATGATAAAGAAAAGGCAAGGGAGGGCTTGCTTCTTGCCACACTCCTCACCATAAAAAAATAGGAGGGAAATTGATTTCATGAAAGCCAGGGGCATAGCCCCCTGACACATCTGGGAGAAGGGCTCGGTGTCACATGGTGGAGGGCCTTAAATTTTAATTTACCTTTGCACATCTTTGTAAATTAGCCCTCCAGGTTACCCACTTCTCCCAGCTCACAGTCCCACCGAAGATAATGATAGAGGCTGGGACTATAGGCTCCCCAAAACATGTAGACTAAAACCTAGGTCCCTCATTATGGCTTACTAGGCCCCGCCTGCTCAGATCACTGCCCTCTCCCTCTGGCCCTCACACCCAGAGACAGATTACCCAATAAGCAATGTACACACGGGCTTACTTCTGCTTACTGATCTGTAGTGCACAATTTCACACGGGTTTCACCACAAAAGATGTGGTAAAAAATAGGTGAAATTGTGCACTACGGATTAGTTAGTAAACACAAATAAGCCCATGCATTCATACCCTGCTTACTGATTAATCTGCCCCTGCTCACACCCCAGCCCATGTCTTTTTTTCTTTATACACCAAGAGCACTTTCTCCTAAGCTTCTGCCCGGAAGGAACATGCCCCTGAATCTTGCCTGGCTGATCCTGGGAGTGCTCTTTTCATTCAGATCTGGGCTCACCTGCCACTTATTTAGAAAAGGTTATTTGGATGACCCAATCCACAGAAGCTTGTTTTAACTCTCTGTAAAGCACTTAACATTATCTGATATATTTGTGTAAGAATGGCATGGGGGTGGTGTCTGACCTTCTCTCACTTCATGCGGGGAAAGGAGAATCAAGATCAACAGCCCAAGGCTGATTCCTAGGAAGCAGAGGTCAGACATGCCTCCTCTCTCCACCATCTTTACCAGCTCTGACACCCAACTGTCCCTCCCACGGCACTCTCTACTTCTCTCCTGGGTTCAGTAATTCATTGCAATGGCCACACAAAACTCACAGACAATAGTCACGATTATGGGGTTTATTAGGGAAGTAACAGGTTCAGGTTCCGAAACACTCAGGATATAGTTCTTCGCATCAGGACAGCCTCTTCTCAGCTGTGTTCACAGACACTTCTCTCTCTGGCCCTCTGCCTCTGCCCAAAGGCATTTAGCTTTATTGTTCTGTGGGCCGAAGAGCTCACTGCACATTCTCCTGCTGGTCTCTCCTGCCACCGCTTCTTGCCGTCTTCAGGGTTACAGCTCTCTCTGTCTCTGTCTCCTGGTTCCAGGAGCTTCTCAGCATGGGGATCCCAGGTTCAAAGGACTCATTGTCTGCTCCTGTCTATTCTTCCTTGGTGGTGGTAGGATCATCTCTTTCTCACCTTCTGAGGTGGTTTATTTCAAAACTGACCAATCCCTTTGGTGGCCTGCAATTACCCTATCACACAGTGCCACCCCAAATCGCTTGGGTGGGACTTTCAAAACCATAGCTAGAAAGGCCACACAAAAGTGATCCACTGCACCACAATGTGTTTATTTACTTATTGTTTGTTTGTCTTTCTCCCTGGACTAGATTTTAAACTCCATGAGACCAGAGACTTTGTTTGTCTTTTTCACTGCAACATCCTTAGAGCCTAGGACATATACAATATAACCTAACCTAACCTAATCTAACCTAACCTGACATGACATGACATAACATAACATAATATAGCAACATAACAACATAACGTGCTATTGTTGATATTAGCTGCCATCGAGTCAGCTCCCAACTCACAGTGACTCTACGCACAACAGAACAGAACACTTCCCAGTCCTGCACCATCCCCATTACCAGTTACAAATTAGACTGATGGATAATGTTATGTGTTAACTTGGCTAGGCCACAATTCTCAGTGGTTTGGCAGATATTATGTAATCATCCTCCTTTTTGTAATCGGATGTGAGCAGCCAATCACTTGGAAGTGGAGTTTCTTTGGGGGTGTAACCTGCATCCAATATATATGGATGTTCTAGCAAAGCTCGCACACTCTCTCTTGATCCTGCACTCGCCTTGTGGTCTAACCTCTAGTTCTTAGAGAAGCCTGCAGTGAGCCATTGACTTCAGATTTTGAATTCCTCAGCTCCTGCAACCCCTTGAGCCAGCAGCCTGCCACCTGACCTATAGATTTGAGTTTGTCAGCCCCTGAAGCCACGTGAATCAGGAGAAACATTCAGCCTGCCGCCAGACCCCCAGATTTGGGAATTGCAAGCCCCCACAACTGTGTGAACTGTTTTGTTGAAATAAATCTCTCTCTATATATTTATATCTATGCTCCACTGGTTTTGTTCCTCTAGAGAACCCAGCCAAAAACAGACTGTTGTGCTCCATAGTGTTTCCAATGGCTAGTTTTTGGAAGTAGAGCACCAAGCTTTTCTTTCTAGTCTATCCCAGTTTGGAAGCTCTGTCAAAACCTGTTCAGCATCACACCAACACACAAGCCTTCACTGACAGATGGGTAACGGCATACATGAGGTGCCTTGGCTAGGAATCAAACCTGGTGTCTTGCCTAGAAGGTGAGAGTTCTACCACTGAACCACCAAAGCCTCATTAACATAATATAAAACCAAAGCCAAATCTATTGCCATCGAATCCATTCTGTCTCATGGTGATCCCACAACATTGTTTCTGTTGTTAGGTGCTGTCTAGTCATTTCCAACTCACAGTGACCCTGTAGGGCAGAGTAGAACTACCCCATAGGTTTTCCTAGGCTGTAATCTTTATGGGAGCAGATTGCCAGATCTTCTTCCTGTGGAGCCACTGGGTGGGTTCAAGCTGCCAACCTCTCAGTTAGCAGCAGGAGTGCTTAACTGTTGAGCCACCAGGACTCCTCTTAACATACCAAAAAAACAAACCGTGTTGAAGTCCAGCTGATTCTTATAGCGAGCGAGCATATAGGACAGAGTATAACTGCACCATAGGGTTTCCAAGGCTGTAAATCCTTATGGAAGCAGACTGCCACGTCTTTCTCTCACGGAGTGGCAGGTGGGTTCAAACAACCAATCTTTCACTTAGCAGCCAAGTGCTTAACCACTGTGCCACAAAGGCTCCTTTTATAATGTAGCGTAACCCCTTGCCATCGAGTCGATTCCAACTCATAGTGACCCTATAGGACACAGTAGAACTGCCCCAAATAGGGTTTAGTGGGTGTTAAATAAATATTTGTACCAGTCAATCAATCAATAGCTTCTCTGTAAGCTCTCCTTGACTCTCCAAGCTGTATTATTACAAACACTCTATGCTTTCTCTTGCCACTCTCCTCATGTCTGTGTTGAAGCCTTACCACAAGTTGATGGGGTGTAGCACAATGACTGCCTCTAGCATAGTAGACATAATTAAACACATTTCTTCAAATTGAGACATGGATTCGCCCTCCAGGAGTTTACTGTTCAGCAGGAGAGGTAAGACATGTTCAGAAAGACCTACGCCCTCTGTGTGAATTGTAAGCACCCTGAACGGAAGGCAGGAAGCAACATGTAGTCTCCTCTGGACTGAATCCTGGTTGTACTGTAAAGCCTGACGGTGAAGGCAAAACCTGCTTACCATGCAGAAAACTCAGCTTCTAGACCCAAGCACAGTTCAAAAGAAATGAGTCAGTGAACACAGGCAGTATTGACAGGTGGTTAGACAAAAGGAGAGTTTTGGACAGAACTAATTCATTTTTTTTTTTCACATTTAGAAAAACTGCACCTTAAAAAAAATTTTTTTTTTCAAAATCTCAAAGCATTTTAATTAGCAATCACATAGTTAATTTAATAGTAGAGAGCAGTACCATGGAAGACTAGGCTTGGCGATCTGCTTCCGTCAAGATTACAGCTCAGAAAACCCTATGGGGCAGTTCTCTGTGACACATGGTGTCACCATGAGTCGGAGTAGACTTGACCATGACTAATAGCAATATAGTTAATGGGAGGCACTGGTGGTTCAGTAGTGGAATTGTTGCCTTCCATGAAGGAGACCTGGATTTGATTCTCAGTCCATATACCTCATGTCCAGCCGTGACACATCTGTCAGTAGAGCCCTGTGTGTTGCTATGATGCTAAACAGGCTTCAGTGGAGCTTCCAGACTAAGATAGACTAGGAAGAAAGGCCTGGGAATCTACTTCTGAAAATCAGCCAGTGAAAACCCTATGGATCACAACAGTCCAATCCACAACAGAGCATGGGGATGGTGCAGGACTAGACAGCATTTTGTTCTGTTGTGCAGGGGGACACCATGAGTCGAAGTCAACTGGACAGCAGCCATCTATCCAATGTAGTTAATACAATAAAGAACCACCACTGATTGAGCACTAACTCGTTTAATCTTTACCACAGTGCTATGAGGTAGGTGTTTTGATCTTACCCACTTTGCAGTTGGGTGAACTGAGGTTTAGATAGGCAAAGCAATTTGCTCGAGACATACAGCTGGCAAGCCCAAGGTGACTAACTCCAAAACTTGCTTGCGTGTGAAGCACATTAAGCTCAAGTGTGCAGCTTAGTGAATTCTAACATAAGCCTGACCCAGGAGCCACCACCTCGATCAATTATAGAGCACTTCCATACCCCAGAAGGTTCTCTCATGCCCCTTCCCAGACAGAGCCCCTCCCCCAGATGTAATCACTCCTCTGACATCTATCTTCATCAATTAGTTTGAGGCTAAACAGTCTTGCTTTTTTCTCTTCCTGCATTTTTTTGCCTCAGAGGCATTCAAGAGGAGTTTCCCTCTCAGGCCTGCTAATAGATTTCTGTTATATATATATATGTATGTTGCATATATATATATATATATATGTACATATACATATATGTACGTATATATCCCAATTTAGGGTAGCAATTAGGGATTAGCAATTATCTTGTATTTTTAGAGGTGTTTGCTTTCAAGGACATGAGAGTAATACCCTACAATCCTCTGGCCATGGCCGTAAAGCTTCCCTGCCTGGCTGAGGTAAGGAATGCCCCTAACATTTGTGACAACAGGGGCAAGCATCAAATGGAGGCCCAGTGACCATTCATCTAAATGCTTCGAGTTATATACAGTACCAACAGGCTGTTAACTAAAATTCATTTTTCTTTCTTTCCTTGATAAATAAACATTTTGAATTTAAAGTTCCCAAGCTCCTCATAGTTCTACAACATGGTGACTGAGAGGGAGCCAGCCATGGCTCCCAGAGGGCAGCCCAGCTACCTTTTTCCCATCTCGGGCTCCATCCGCTACCTGAGAGGATTCACATGTGTACACGGCTACCCTAGCCTGCATATCTAAGTTCCGTCTGCAGTCTCCACTAAAAAAAAACCTTGACTCCTGTTGTGGGTTGAATTGTGTCCTCCCAAAAAGTGTGTTGAACTCTTAAGCCCCGGTACATGTGATGTGACCTTGTTTGGAAATGGGGTCTTTTCAGCTATAATCAAGTTCAGATTAGGTTGACAGGGTGGTCCTTCTTCCAGCATGACTGGTGTACTTATAAGAAGGGGGAAAGAGACATGGACACATGCAGAAGGAAAATGCCATGTGAAGCAGAAGGAAGACACCGTATGAAGCCTCAGTGGTGCTGCCACAAACCAAGAAACACCTGGGGCCACCAGAAGCTGGACAGACAAGAAAGAGCCCTCCTATAGAGCCTAACAAGAGAGGATGGTCCTGCCCACACCCTGAATTTGAACTTCTAGCTCCTGGGACCACAAATTTCCACTGTTTTAAGCCATCCAATTTGCAGTACTTCATTACAACAGCCCTAGCAAAAGAATGCGACCCTTTTAGGCCAAAGACAATCTCCAGGACTCAGAATAATCTAGAAGGGGAAGTGTAAGCTCCATGTAAGATCATTCACTTGCTGATGCAGATTCCTCAGGGTGAGCACAGCTCAAGGGTGGCCAGAGTGGGCCCTACAGAACGTGGGGCATAGGGTAAGAAGCCCCATTGCCTGGTCTAAGTCTACAGAGCTGAGGGCATGTTTCTGAATCAAACGGCAATTTTCTTCATTCCCCAATTCACTCTGATGACCTCACTGAGTACTCACCACATGCCAGGCAATGAGCCATCTACTGAGATGAATGAAACTTGTTCCCAGCTCTGCAGAGCCTTGTCTAGTGGGAGGGCCCGGCCAGCTCACAGAGTGTATCATGAAAGATACATACATAGGAGGCTTAGGTACAGGGTCCTATAAGAAGATGACATCAGAGTAGCACCAAAGGATGAGAAAGTAATAACCAGACAAAGAAGCAGGGAGACACAACAGTATGAGTTAAGAATGGCCTATGGATAGGTGATGGGAAAGACAACACACAATACAGGAGAGGTCAGCACAACTGGACTAAACCAAAAGCAAAGAAGTTTTCTGAATACAACCGAATGGTTTGAAGGCCAGTGTAGCAGTGGCAGGGGTCTGGCACCAAGGTTTCAGGGGATATCTAGGTCAATTGGCAAAACAAAATGTACTAAGAAAACATTCTGCATCCCACTTAGGAGAGTGGCGTCTGGGGTCTTAAATGCTAACAAGCAACCATCTAAGATGCATCAATGGGTCTCAAACCACCTGGAGTAAAAGAGAATGAAGAACACAAAGAAACAAGGTAATTATGAGCCCAAGAGACAGAAAGGGCCACACAAATCAGAGACTACATCAGCCTGAGACAAGAAGACCTAGATGGTGCCCGGATATGATCAATGACTACCCTGACAGGGAACACAACAGAGAGCCCCTAAGGGAGTAGAACAGTGGGATGCAGGCCTCAAATTCTCATAAATAATGGTCTGACTAAGACTAAGGACTCCAGAGGTCAAGGTCCCCAGACATTCTGTTAGCCCAAGAAAGGAACCATTCCCAAAGCCAACTCTTCACACAGGGATTGGACTGGACTATAAGATGGAAAATGATACTGGTGAGGAGTGAGCCTCTTGGCTCAAGTAGATACATGAGACTATGTGGGCAGCTCCTGTCTGGAGGAGAGATGAGAAGGGAGAGCGGGACAGGAGCTGGCTGAATGGATGTGGGGAATACAGAGTAGAAAGGAGGAATGTGCTGTCTCATTGTGAGGGAGCAACTAGGAATACATAGAAAGATGTATATAAATTTTTGTATGAGAGACTGACTTGATCTGTAAACTTTCACTTAAAGCACAATAAAAAATAAATAAATAAAAGATTGCTCCAACAAATAACACCAAAAAAAAAAAAAAAAAAAGACTGCTCTGTGGAGTGAACCCAGAGCACCCCAGCAGGGAGAGCGTATGGATGGTGTTGGGAGGGCCCAGCGTGTGCTCCAGTTGCAATATGGGCCTTACTTACCTCTTGGCAGTGGGGGAGGCACTGAAGGCTTAAAGCAGAAGGAAGAAATGGGTAAATTCACATTTTTAGATGTATTATTCTGGCACTGATTTAAAAAAATGGGGGGCGGGGGCAAGATGGAGGAGTAGTCAGATGCTTCTGGTGATCCATCTTACAACAAAGACCCAAAAAAACAAGTGAAACAATTATGTATATGACAAGCTAGGAGCCCTGAACATCAAAAACAAAGTTAGGAAATGGACTTAGCGGCAGGGAAGGAGAAATAGTTCACAAGCGTCAAGGAACTGCGAAAGCCAAATCTCCAGGAACCCTCGGGCACCATTCCCTGGAGCAACCCTGGCAGAGCTGGCAGTAGCATTCCAGCCGTGGTTTCCTCAGGGAGAGACAACTAGCCGCACAGCCTACTCACACCTCCAGAACCAGAGAATAATGACGCTCTCAGCAAAAGCTAACTACTTGCATTTATTTTACTGTGCCCCCAGCCACCAAGCTGGCTTCAGTGGCTGTCGATTTCCCTGGGCCTGAGATAGGTCCTGCTGCATGCTCTGAGCCATTCTCCTGGCCTTGGAGAAGGAATAAATTAACAACTGGGAGAAAAAATTATCTGCAAGCTCCAGTAATCTGGGGAGCTCAGGACAGAAGCGGCTCCTGTCCAGGCACAACAGTCCATGGACTCAGAATACCTTTTCCCCCTGCATGGACCTGTGTAGGCCTATTTCAGAATAGGCCCTTGTGAGCAGGCTGCAAGTGTTTCAGCTGTGCAGTGGAGAGGTGGGTGTTTGATATTTGACACCACCTTGCCTATTAAACAGGGTCCTCACCTACCCACGTTAGGGGCCTAAGGACTGGTGGCTCCACTCACGTCACCCAGCCACTCACAACAGGGGTCCAAGGATAACTGGTACCTCCCAGTCCTTACAACCAAAAGCATTGGGTGCCCACGGTCTGACTTTAGAGCCCAGGCACCTGTGTGCTCTAGGGAACAGGGATGCACTTTCCTCACAGACTCTCAGGGAATGGTAGTCAGCCCCCTGCCTTGTTCAGCGTGTGACCTCCTGCTACAACCAAATACCTGTACCTACACCAATCACCCCTGCCCCTCTAATACTGTAGGACAGAGCCTGTACCACACACTTGATGACCAACTATGTAGACACCTGAGCTGAATCCATACAAGAAAAGTGAATGGACTCCTAGGCTCATATACCTGGTAACAGCTTTAGCCACCTGGTGACAGGACATGAGAGCTTCAAAGGTGAAAATGATCAAGCTAGCTCACTCAAGCAGCCTATCTGGACATATCAACACAAAACAAAGCAAGAAGCTAGGATACAGTAAGCAAACATAAAATAAACTAATACAATAACTTACAGACGGCTCAGAGACAAGTCAATATCAAATCATATAAAGCAGCAGACCATGATCGCTTAAACAAGCTCTCGAAACAAAGAATCAAAGAATCTTCCAGAAGAAGGTGTATTCCTGGAATTACCAGATGCAGAATACAAAAGTAATATACAGAACTCTTTAGGACATCAGGAACGAAATCAGGCAAAATGCAGAACAAGCCAAGGAACACGCAGGAAAAAGCAGTTGAAGAAATTAAAATGGTTATTCAAGAACATATTGAAAAATTTAATAGCCTTCAAGAATCCACCAAGAGACAGCAACCAGAAACTCAAAAGGTTAACAACAAGAATACAAATTAGACAAATCAACACAAAGTCAGAGGAGCAGAATTGAGGAAGTGGAAGGCAGAATTAGTGAGACTGAAGATAAAACACTTGGCACCAATATATTTGAAGAAAAATCAGATAAAAGAATTTTTAAAAAATGAAGAAACCCTAAGAATCATGTGGGGCTCTATCAAGAGAAATAACCTTCAAGTGATTGGAGTACCAGAACAGGGAGGGACAACAGAAAATACAAAGAGAATTGCTAAGATTTGCTGGCAGAAAATTTCCCTGATATCATGAAAGATGAGAAGATATCTACCCAAGATGCTCATCGAACTCCATATAAGGTAAATCTCCAAAGAAAGTCACCAAGACATATTATAATCAAACTTGCCAAAACCAAAGATAAAAAGAGAGTTTTAAGAGCAGCTAGGGATAAACGAAAAGTCACCTACAAAGGAGAGTCACTAAGCGCAGACTACTTGGCAGAAACCATGCAGGCAAGAAGGCAATGGGATGACTTATATAAAAAATTGAAGGAAAAAAATTGCCAGCCAAGAACCACATATCTAGCAAAACACTCTCTCAAATATGAAGGTGAAATTAGGACATTCCCAGATAAACAGAAGTTTAGGGAATTCATAAAAAAACAAATCAAAACTAGAAGAAATACTAAAGGGAGTTCTTTGGTTACGAAATCAATAATATCAGATATCAACCCAAGGCTACAACACTGGACAGAGCAATCAGATGTCAACCCAGATAGGGAAATCACAAAAATAAATCGAGATTTAAAAAAAAAACTTAAAACAGGGAATTGGCAATGTCATTATGTAAAAAAAGACAACATCAAAAAAATAAAGAGGGACTAGGAAATGTAGTCATGGATCTTTCATATGGAATGGAAGTCAAGGCAATATAAACAAATAAAAATTAGGTTTAAACTTAGAAAAACAGGGGTAAATATTAAGGTATCCGTAAAGGAGGATAACAATCCTATTCATCAAAATAAAATACAAGAAAAAAATAGAGACTCAGCAGAAACAAAATCAACAACAATGAATAAGAGGAAAAGACAACATATAAAGATAAACTACTCAGCACAAAAAAGTGGGAAAAAGAAACTGTCAACAACACACACACAAAAACACCAAAATGACAGCACTAAACTCATGCCTATCCATAATTACACTGAATGTAAACGAAATAAATGCACCAATAACGAGACAGAGAGTGGCAGAATGAATTAAAAAAAATGATCCATCTATGTGCTGTCTACAAGAGACACATCTTAGACTGACAGACAAAAACAAACTAAAATACAAAGGATGGAAAAAATATATCAAGCAGACAACAGTCAAAAAAGAGCAGGAGTGGCAATATTAATTTCTGACAAAATAGACCTTAAAGTTAAATCTACCATAAAGGATAAAGGAGGACACTATATAATAACTAAGGGGACAATATACCAGGAGGATATAACCATATTAGATATATATGCACCCAATGACAGGGCTGCAAGATACATAAAACAAACTCTATCGGCATTGAAAAGTGAGATAGACAGCTCCACAGTAACTGTACGAGACTGCAACACAACACTTTTGGTGAAAGACAGAACATCCAGAAAGAAGCTCAGTAAAGACATGGAAGATCTAAATGCCACAATCAACCAACCTGACCTCATAGACATAAACAGAACCCTCCACCCAACAGCAGCCAAGTATACTTTCTTTTCCAGTGCACATGGAACATTCTCTAGAACAGACCACGTATTAGGTCATAAAGCAAGGCTTAGCAGAACC
The DNA here is from genome assembly GCF_030014295.1 of Loxodonta africana. Lineage (NCBI taxonomy): Eukaryota > Metazoa > Chordata > Mammalia > Proboscidea > Elephantidae > Loxodonta > Loxodonta africana. The sequence continues at coordinate 65,547,508 of NC_087358.1, forward strand.
CAAAACATCGAAAAATTACAAAGCATCTTCTCTGACCATAGGACCATAGAAGTAGAAATCAATAACAGAAAAAGCAGGGCAAAGAAATCAAACACTTGCAAACTGAACAATAAAGGAAAAAAAAAAAACCTGGTGCCGTCAAGTCAATTCCAACTCATAGTGACCCTATAGGACCGAGTAGACCTGCCCCATAGAGTTTCCAATGAGCGCCTGGTGGATTTGAACTGCCAACCTTTTGGTTAGCAGCGGTAGTATTTAACCACTACATCACCAGGGTTTCCAGCTGAACAATACCCTTCCCCAAAATGACTGGGTTATACAAGATATTAAGGATGGAATAAAGAAATTCATAGAATCCAATGAGAATGAAAATACTTTGGGACACAGCTAAAGCATTGCTCAGAGGTCAATATACAGCAATAAATGCCACATAAAAAATGAAGAAAGGGCCAAAATCAAAGAATTATCCCTACAACATGAACAAATAGCAGCAAAAGAAACCCTCAGGCACCAGAAGAAGGCAAATAATAAAAATTGGAGCAGAGGTAAATGAAACAGAGCACGGAAAAACAACTGAAAGAATTAACAAGACCAAAAGCTGGTTCTTTGAAAAAAGCAACAAAATTAAGAAACCACTGGCCAAACTGACAAAAGAAAAACAGGAGAGGAAGCAAATAACCTGAATAAGAAATGAGATGGGAGGTATCACGACAGACTCAACTAAAATTAAAAGAATCATATCACATTACTATGAAAAAGTGTACTCTAACAAGTTTGAAAACCTGGAAGAAATGGATGAATTTCTACAAACACACCATCTACTTAAACTAACACAGAGGCAGAACAACTAAAAAAGCCCATAACAAAAGAGGACATTGAAAAGGTAATTAAAAAACTCCCAACAACAACAACAAAAAAAGCCCTGGCCCTGACGGCTTCACTGCAGAGTTCTACCAAACTTTCAGAGTAGAGTTAATACCACTACTACTAAAGGTATTTCAGAGCATAGAAAAAGATGGGATGCTACCAAACCCATTCTGTGAAGCCAGCATATCCCTGAAGGCAAAACTAGGTAAAGACACCACACCAAAAAAGCAAATTACAGATGTATATCCTTCAAGAACTTAGATGCAAAAATCCTCAACTAAATTCTAGCCAATAGAATTCAACAACCTATCAAAAAAATAATTTACCTTGACCAAGTGGGATTCTTACCAGGTATGGAGGGATGGTTCAACATTAGAAAAGCAATTATGTAATTCATCATATAAATAAAAAAAAAAAGACAAGAATCAAATGATCTTATCAATTGATGCAGCAAAGGCATCTGATAAAGTTCAACACCCATTCATGATAAAAACTCTCAGCAAAATAGGAATAGAAGGAAAACTCCTCGGCATAATAAAGGGCATTTAAACAAAGCCAACAGCCAACATCATCCTAAATGGAGATAGTCTGAAAGCATTCCCCTTGAGAATGGGAACCAGACAAGGATGTCCTTTATCACCACTCTTATTCAACATTGTGGTGGAGGTCCTAGCCAGAGCAATTATGCTAGATAAAGAAATAAAGGGCATCCAGATTGGTAAGGAAGAAGTAAAAGTATCTCTGTTTGCAGATGACAAGATCTTATACCAGAAAACCCTAAAGAATCCTCAAGAAAACTACTGAAACTAATAGAAGAGTTCAGCAGAGTATCAGGATACAAGATAAACATACAAAAATCAGTTGCATTCCTCTACACCAATAAAAAGAACATCAAAGAGGAAATCACCAAATCATTACCATTTACAGTAGCCCCCAAGAAGATAAAATACTTAGGAAAAAATCTAACCAGGGACATAAAAGACCTATACAAAGAAAACTACAAGACACTACTGCAAGAAACCAAAAGAGACCTACATAAGTGGAAAAAAATACCTTGCTCATGGATAGGAAGACGTAACATTGTAAAAATGTCTGTTCTACCAAAAGCCATCTATAGATAGAATGCAATTCCGATCCAAATTCCAATGACATTTTTTAATGAGATGGAGAAATAAATCATCAAATTCATATGGAAGGGAAAGAGGCCCCGGATAAGTAAAGCATTACTAAAAAAAAAAAAAAAGAGCGAAGTGGGAGGCCTCGCACTACCTGATTTTAGAATCTATTATACTGCCCCAGTAGTCAAAACAGCCTGGTACTGGTACAACAGATACATAGACCAGTGGAACAGAATTGAGAATCCAAACATAAATCCATCCACATATGAGCAGCTGATGTTTGACAAAGGCCCAAAAACAGTTAAATGAGGAAAAGACAGTCTCTTTTAACAAATGGTGCTGGCATAATTGGATATCCATCTGCAAAAAAATGAAACTAGACCCATGCCTCACGCCATGCAAAAAAACAAACTCAAAATGGGTTATAGACCTAAATATGAAATCTAAAATGATAAAGATCATGGAAGAAAGAATAGGGACAACACCAGGAGCCCTAATACATGGCATAAACCATATACGAAAACATTGCTAACAATGCACAAACACCAGAAGAGAAACTAGATAACTGGGAGCTCCTAAAAATCAAACACCTATGCTCATCCAAAGACTTCAACAGAAGTGTAAAAAGTTTACCTACAGACTGGGAAAAAGTTTTTAGCTGTGACATTTCTGATCAGTGTCTGATCTCTAAAATCTACATGATACTGCAAAAACTCAACTGCAAAAAGACAAATAACCAAATTGAAAAATGGGCAAAGGATATGAACAGGCACTTCACTAAAGAAGACATTCAGGTAGCTAACAGATACTTGAGGAAATGCTCACGATCATTAGCATTAGAGAAATGCAAATCAAAACTACAATGAGATTCCATCTTACTTCAACGAGGCTGGCATTAATCTAAAAAACACAAAATGATAAACGTTGGAGAGGTTGTGGAGAGACATACATTTATACATTCCTAGTGGGAATGTAAAATGGTACAACCACTTTGCAAATTGATTTGGCACTTTCTTAAAAAGCTAGAAATAGAACTACCATACTATCCAGCAATCCTGCTCTTTGAAATATGTCCTAGAGAAATAAGAGCCTTTACACAAACAGATATATGCATACCTATGTTCATTGCAGCTCTGTTTGCAATAGCAAAAAGATGGAAACAACCAAGGTGCCCATCAATGGATGAATGGATAAATAAATTATGGTATAGTTACACAATGGAATACTATGCATCGATAAAGAACAACAATGAATCCATGAAACATTTCATAACATGGAGGAATCTGGAAGGCATTATGCTGAGTGAAATTAGTCTGCTGCAAAAGGACAAATATTGTATGAGACCACTATTATCAGAACTGAAGAAATAGTTTAAACAGAGAAGAAAATATTCTTTGATGGTTATGAGAGTGGGGAGGGAGAGAGAGGGGTATTCACTAATTAGTAGATAAGAACTACTTTAGGTGAAGGGAAAGACAGCACACAATACAGGGGAGGTCACCACAATTGGACTAAAGCAAAAGCAAAGAAGTTTCCTGAATAAACTGAATGCTTCGAAGGCCAGCGTTGCAGGGGCGGGGTTTGGGGACCATGGTTTCAGGGGACACCTAGGTCAACTGTCATAATAAAATCTAGTAAGAAATCATTCTGAATTCCACTTTGGAGAGTGGCATCTGGAGTCTTAAATGCCAGCAAGCGGCCATCTAAGATGCATCAATGGGTCTCAACTCACCTGGAGCAAAGGCGAATGAAGAACTCCAAAGGCACAAGGTAATTATGAGCCCAAGAGACAGGAAGGGCCACATAAATCAGAGGCTACATCAGCCTGAGACGAGAAGAACTAGATGGTGCCCAGCTACAACTGATGGCTGCCCTGACAGGGAACACAACAGGAAACCCCTGAAGGACCAGGAGAGCAGTGGGATGCAGACCTCAAACTCTCGTAAAAAGACTAGACTTAATGGTCTAACTGAGACTAGAAGGACCCAGAGGTCATGGTCCCCAGACCTTCTGCTAGCCGATAGGAGTCTTTCCCAAAGCCGACTCTTCAGACAGTGATTGGACTGGACTATAATATAGAAAATGATACTGGTGAGGAGTGAGCTTCTTGGATCAAGCAGACACATGAGACCATGTGGGCAGCTCCTGTCTGGAGGGAGATGAGAGGGCAGAGGGGGACAGAGCTGGCTGAAGGGACATGGGGGTAGAGGGTGGGGAGGAGTATGCTATCTCACCAGGGGGAGAGCAACTAGGAGTATACAGCAAGGTGTATATAAATTTTTGTATGACAGGTTGACTTAATTTGTAAACTTTCACTTAAAGCACAATAAATATTAAAAAAAAAAAACCCACGTGCGGTGCAGTCAGCTCTGACTCTTGGCAGCCTCACCCGTGTCAGAGCAGATCTATGCTCCCTACGGACTTCAACGGCTGATTTTTCAGAAGCAGATCACCAGGTCTTTCTTCTGAGGCATCTCTGAGTAGACTCAAACCTTCAAGCTTTCAATTAATAGTTGAGAATTTAACTGTTTGCACCCCCCAGGGACCCCTGAAGATAATCCAGGCAAGGGTTAATGAAGGTCTGTTTATTCTGTGACTCAGTAAATGTTTCTTGAGCTCCTACAAAATGCTAGGCACCATTCTGCACTGGGGCTGTAGTGCACAAGACAGAAATAGTCCCTGCTCTCAAGGGGCAGATACTCTCATGAGAAGGCAGGCAAATCATAAATACATAAATACTAAAACCCCAGTGCCGTCGAGTCGATTCCGACTCACAGCAACCCTACAGGACAGAGTAGAACTGCCCCATAGAGTTTCCAAGGAGCGCCTGGCGGATTCAAACTGCCGATCCTTTGGTTAGCAGCCATAGTACTTAACCACTATGCCACCAGGGTTTCCAAATACATAGTGGGTTAAATAAATGTGTTAAATTTCTTCAGATAGTTGCGAGTGCTGTGAATAATGGATAATGGGGTAAGGCGATGGAGGAAGATGAGGAAAAGGAGATGGAGTAGTTCATGCATTCATCAGCATGTTTGTCTATTGACGGCCCAATATGCGCAAAAAAAACCCTAGCTGTTATCGAGTGGATTCCCAGACTCATGGTGACCCGTGTGTGTCAGAGTGGAACTATGCTCCACAGGGTTTTCAATGGCTGTGATCTTTCAGATGTATATCACCAGTCCTTTCTTCCCAGGTGCCTCCTCTGGGTGCATTTGAACCACTAACCTTTTGATTAGTAGCTGAGTGTTTGACCATTTGAGCCACCCAGGATAACCTGTAATGGTGTTCTCACCGCAACTCTGTCTCATGGGGGAGTCAGGCATCATTCAAATATCACCCTATTGAGATGCATACTCTGAAGAAAAGGAGCTCAGGTCTTTGAGAGCGTATAACCAAGGTGTCTGACCTAGACTGGGTGACCGGGAAATGTTTGGTTTGGGTTGGGTGGGGGAGCATTCCAAACGCCCAGGGGAGAAAAGAGCAAGGTGAATCCAAGGGCTGGAAGCACCTGGAGTGGCCGGAGCATGGAGTGTCAGGGAAGAGGCGTGGGGTGAGGCCACCCAGATGAGCAAGGAAAGAGCTGTGTCCAGCCTTGTAGCCCCGCTCAAGGATTTTGCTTAATCCTAAGGCAAAAACAAACCCAAACCCACTGCCGTTGAGTCAATTCCAACTTATAGCGACCCTATAGGACAGAGTAGAACTGCCTGGTAGAGTTTCCAAGGAGTGCCTGGTGGATTCGAACTGCTGACCTTTTGGTTAGCAGCCATAGCACTTAACCACTACACCACGAGGGTTTGGTCTAAATCCTCTCTCGGAATGAACCCTGACCACCAAAGCCTGGCAGGCAATTTGGAGCATCATCTCTTGGTGGGACTTTAACGATGTTGTCATTGTTGGATGTCATCAAGTCAATTTCGACTCATAGCAACCCCACGCGACCTTCCAGCTGATGGAAAGAATTCCAGGGAATCCAGTTCATCATCTCTATTATCAATGTCAGCTAAAAACAAGAGTGAATATGGGACGAAATGGGGTAAGAATTGGGAAACTAGAGAAGAATTTGGAACCCTTTCATGAGGTGCAGTTGTCTCTGGATAATGCAAACAGGGTAGCTGCTAACCAAAATTTGGGAGTTCAAGTCCACCCAGAGGCACCTCGAAAGAAAGGCCTGATGATCTACTTCCAAAAAATCAACCACTGAAAACCCTGTGGAGCACAGTTCTACTCTGACACACACCAGGTTGCCATGAGTTGGAGTGATTCGACAGCAAGCAGTCAGTCCATGAGGTGCGCATTAAGTGGGCATCTTTCAAGGGCCCTTTTAATCTCTCCGTTACAGCACCACTGCCCATAGCAGGCCCTCAATAAATAAATACATGCTGGAGGAATAAATGCATGAACAAATGAGCTACTCCATCTTCTTTTCCCCACCTTCCTTGCATTATCCATTATCCAAGGCACTGATGGCTACCTGATGGTTTGGCAAGGGCACAGCTGGAGGTTAGACATTCCAGAACACTTTTGGCTCCCTCGGGCTCCCTTAGAATGTCAGCTCCCTTCCCGGGGCCATCCAGCTATTGTCCACCTGGCTGCAGCAAACCATTGAGGGTCTTTTCTGGTATTGAACCACTAGTTGTCATGACAGCTACTCCCTACGTGGCTCATAGTGTTGCAAGAAATTCGGAAAAAATAGGAAAATTGCCTTAAGTCTTTGTTAGAACAAGGCGGGGCCAAGCAAGCAAGCAAACAAAAAAGGATGAGAAAGGGGATAGAGTCATCCCTCAGTATTACAGGAAGCACCCCCCCATACCAAATCCTCAAGTCCCTTATATAAAATGGTGTATAATTTGCATACTACCAATGAACATCCTCCCGTATACTTTAAGTCATCTTTAGATTACTTAATACAATGTGAGTGCTCTGTAAATAGCTGTTAACGCTTACACTCAACATAATGCTTTCTCAGTCTTCACAAGCTTTCTGGAACTTTCTCTTTTTTCGAGTACTTTCGATCCGAGGTTGGTTGAATCCGCGGATACGGAGGATTGACTGTAATTTATCCAAATAATTCCCTCCATCCACATTGTAATTTAAAGATATTGGAGTACTTTGCCAGATATTTTCTCATCGAATCTTCACGGTGAGCTATTGAGGCTGGCAGATTAAGTGTAACTATCCACACGCGTTTTGCAGGAGGGGCAGTCTCAGAAAGCGGAAGTGACCTACTGAAGGTCAGAGCTAGCCAGTGGCAGGAACAGGTCTGACTCCACGCCCAGAGCGGGTGCAGTCTCTCCCTGCCTGGGGATGATGCACCCTCGCCCCACTGGCCCCCTAACCTGCTCAGGGACTCTAAGGAGAGCCCAGTCACGATTTTAACAATTCAGAGTTTTCCTGAGGCCTCTGCTCAGACTTTTGACTAGTCGTCTCAGAAGCTGTTCTTAGAAAATGCTTTCTTATTTTTCACCCAACCAATACTTAGGCCAAAAGAAAAGAGAGAGAGAGAGAAAAGCCCTTCCATTCTTCTTTTTCTGTTCCAGCCAGTTTGGCAAAGCCTACTTCATTTCAGAAAATTGAAATTGGAAACTGCCTTCTGTTCTCATTAGTTTGGATTGTAGCAGTCATTACATTCTAAACAATTAATCCCCAAATGCCAGTTTCTTACTAGAATTACCCTGGACTCAACAACTGGTTTTCATAGCAGCAAGGCTGAAGTAATTATTTCTGGCTTTTGTAACTAAACATGCTGTGCTTGGCACTTCACAATGTTTTCATCATCATTGAGTTATCAACATTTATCTCTGTCAGGGGAAGGCAAAGGCTGTTCATTGTGTCCCGCAATCGCGCACAAAGACCGGTTTACTGACATTCACAGGGCTCCCTGGGGCTTCCTCTGCTTTCCTGGAGACGAGGAAGAAGCCCCCTGAGTCCCACACCCCAATGAAAATCAGACCTTAGCATGTTCCAAGACTAGGTCTGAAAGGTAATGGAACAGCAATGGGAAGATGCCACGGAGGGAGGACTCCCTCATGGTGCGCTTCTGGTGGCTGTTCCCTTGGGTTCTCAGCGTGGAGTCTGTGAGTTATGAAATCTCTCTTCCAAAGCTGGTAACCTGGAGATACCCCAGGGAATCTGATGGGCTCTGTGGGATCCCCCTTCCCTTCCAGCAGGGAGGCAGGGCTGCTCTGGGTGGGAGACCATCTTGGGCTGCAAGAGGTCTGCTTACCTCTTGCCCATTTACCCAAAATTAGCCTTCTGGAGAGGTGGCATAGTAGGAGCCATAGTAGGGATGCTGGGGCCAGGCTCCTGGGTTCACCATCCTGACTCCACCACCTGCTGCTGTGTGACCTTGGACATATTGCTTAACCTCTCTGTGCCTCAGATTCCCCATCTGCAAAGTAGCGATCAGAACAGCTCTATTTCGCAGAGTTATTTTGAGGACTAAGTGAGCTAATATTTATAATTAGAACAGTGTGCCTTCCAGCATCAGTTGCCGTTGAGTTGATTCCGACTCAGGGCACCCCCATGTGTGTCAGAGTAGAACTGGGTTCCAAAGGGTTTTCAGTGGCCGATTTTTTGGTAGTAGACAACCAGGGCTTTCTTCCAAGGCACCTCTGGGTGGACAGAAACCTCCAACCTTTTGATTAGCAGCTGAGCATGTTAACCATTTGCACCACCCAGGAACTCTGTCTGGCACATAGTAAGTGCTTTATGAGTTTCTGTTTAAAAACAAATAAGTAGGAACTTGAACAATGAAGGCCCCTTCTAATGTTCTTTGGGCCCCGTTAGGTCTGAGAGCCCACAGAATAGACACTAAAGGTAGAAAGAGAAAGATGGGCACTCCCTTTCCCTGTCCCCTAAACTACAAAAAAACTACAAGGACCCCCTAATTCGTATGAATATGGCAGCAAACAAATCCCAAACCCATGTTCTTTTAAAGTCAACCCTTGACATCACTGTGATTGTGACCTGTCACCAAGCCCGCAAAAACTGGACTTTAAATCATTTCTCAACAGCACATAGACACCTAGTCTTCAGATTATCACTCCTAACCAGGTAAAGAGCAGCTACAGTACAGTGGGGGAGGCCAGTACTACTAAGTTCTTCTTTCTCCTTTCCCCACGTCACTGTAAGGACCTAGGTTAGCCCTCTAGTAATCATAATAATAACACAAATAGCAATGGTACAGCATTTACTCTGTGCCTAGCACTGTTTCTAGTGGTTTATTATGTTAGCTCATCCTCACAATAAACACAGGGGGCCAGATCCTACTATTATTCCCATTTCACAGATAAGAAAATTGAGGCACAAGAAAAGTTCAATCACAAGTCCAGAAGTCACATGACTAATAGCTTCAGAGGCAGTAGTTGAACTCAGGTAGTCTAGCTCTAGAGTCCAACACATTGCAGTTTCTCATACCAGACCCAGCCGGAACTCAGAAGTTCAACACCACCCTCAGGCAGGAGGGATGTGGGGGGATGGGACGAGGTCTCGCAGCTCCTCTGGCTCTGGCCTTGTATCCTGACTGTCCTCCTCATGCCACGCTACTACCTTAGCCCATGGTGTGGGAGACAGGCTCCCATCTCTTTCCCTGTGTCAATAACCTACCCAGTTCTCCCATGACCTTTAGGACAAGGGCCTATGCCTTTCATTTATTAATTCTGTCTACATTTACTAGGCACCTACCACGTGCCAGTCATGGGTGCTAGGCCTGAGGATACAGAGCCTTGAGTTGCTCACAGTCTAACATGGGCACCGACATGCAAATGGCTGCTCAATGGTGACAGACTGCTCATAGACAGCAGGAAAGAACCATCACTAGTAAAGGACATCATGTTGGTAAAGGGTCAGAGGAAACTCTCAATGAGATAGAATGACACAACAGCCGCAACAATGGTCTCAAACAGACTAATGATCGTGAAGATGGCACAGGATTGGACAATGTTTCCTTCTGCTGTACATCAAGTCACCGTGAGTCAGAGCTGATTCAACAGCACCTAACAATAACAGCAACAGTCACAGAGAAGGAAGGCTGTGAGAAAAGTCAGTACAGGTACAGGGGCCGCTGGGGCAGAAAGGAGGCAAGTCTGACTTTCCCTGGGGAGAGGGCCATCAAGAGGCTTCATAGAGGAGGAGACATGGGCTGGGTCTGGAAAAGTCATGAGTAACCTGTGAACACAGCCATGCTTCCTGTTGCCAAATGTCCCTGATGTCAACTGGTTACCTGGAATAGTCCCTGGTTGTCACCTCCCAGGCAGCACATCCTGCCTGCCTGGACACTTCAGAGAGTAAAGGAGAATTGCATTTATCATGTCCATTTTCTCACCAGCCAGTAGTAACCGTGCAGACACCTGCTGCTCCAGGCGGGGGACGGAAGCTTCCAGATTCCAGCACTTTCTGGACTGCCCAACCCTCCTGCTGTTAATTACCCAGCTGCACTTGTATGTGGAGTTGCGCTCCCAGGCTCGTCCTAACCGTGGCCCAGCCCTGCATCTTATCAGCTCCATGCTGTCAGTATTCCCTTTTCTATTCCCAGTTCTCTTTGGGAGTTTCTGGGGTATGTGAGGGAACCGATCTTAGTAATTCCACACACAGATAACGAAGACGCAGCTCACAGAATTGAATAGAATTTAAAAGACTCATCAAGTGACTTTTTTAAGTCACTCCTTATGCTGAAAATGTGTCCCTTCCTTGCATGACAAGACTCTCTGATTTTCATAATTCCAAACTTTCTCATTCCCAGAGATTACTCTCTAACTCATCAATAAAATAATGGGAGGCGTGCTTCCTGGAGACTTCCTTATGTAACATCAAAAAAAGAAAAAGAAGGAAGGATAAAAGGGAGCAAAGAAGGGAAAGGCAGAGAGAGAAAGAAGGAAAGAAGGGAGAAAACAATGGAAAGAGAGGAAAAAAGAAAGGAAGAAAGCAAAGAAAAAGAGAAAGAAAGGCTGAAGGGAGAAAAGGAAGGAGGGAGGGAGGGAGAGAGAGAAAAAGAAAGCAATATTTATGACGGCACTGCCATGCACCAGGCACTGGCCTAGGTGCTTTCACATATATTTATCTCATTTAATTCTTCATTAACTTTACATTCCCGTTCCATAGGCAAGGAAAATGAAGTTCAGGGTGGTTAATAACTTGCCAGGGGTCTCACATTTATGAATATTAGAACTCAATTTGAAGGCACATCTGAATCCAAACTCCATAATCTTTGCAGCATACTTCCCACTTGCCATCGAGTCAACTCCAACTCATGGTGACCCCATGTGTGTCAGAGTAGAGCTGTGCTCCATAGGATTTTCAATGGCTGATTTTTCAGAAGTAAATTTGCCAGGCCTTTCTTCCAAGGCACCTCTGGGTGGATTGGTTAGCAGCCGAACACGTTAACTGTTTGTGCCACTCAGGGACTCTTCAGTAAATTTAGAGGTATTCAAAATGCATCCGTGGAATTTGACTTTTCTACTAAATTTCTGTCATCCTCAATGACTGGGTAAGCCCTTACAATTAACCTGTTTTCATTTCCCATTTTATTTCCATTTTCTTTTTCTTACCACGCCATCATTTGTTGTAAATCGCCCTCAACTCTCTTTTGAAAAGAGGCCGCATGTAAATAAGTCAATGGTAAAAACCCATCCCTGCACACAAGGTCACCTTGGAGGGACGTGGGAGCAAGTGTTACTTTCCCATTGGACAGATGTAGAAGCCAAAGGTAAATGACATAAGAATCAAGCCAGAACTGCGAACGAAAGCTTAGCCTGTCCGTTCTGAGTAAGCCTTCCTGACCAAGTATTTTGAAGGCGTGGATGGCAAGTGCCTGGGAGCGCGCCTTCCGGTTTCTAATTTCTCCCCTGTTCTTGGAGAGCGTGGCGTTTATGGCACTTGCTTCACTAAGCACGCTGAGAATGGTCCAACTGGCATTTATTTAATTACCGTAAACAGATGTATCACTTTGGCTCCAAGGACGCAGTTTCCCCGTGTGCTCATCAGCCCTCCCGCCGGCACGGGGGCGGAAGAGGGCAGTGGGGTCCCTGTGATGCCGAGTTGCTGGCACGCCATCACCCTGGGGGATGCTGTGACAGGCAGGTGTCATGGGGGGAAGGGCCGAGAATGGTAGCGACGGCATAGCACTCATGTCTGAGGCTCTTACCTCACAGAGCTTCTCTTTTAAAAAAACTTTAAAAATTGTTTTATTGTGGTAAAATTTATATAACAAAATATTTGCCATCTTTAAGCATACGATTCAGTGACATTAATTACGTTCACCATGTTTTAGAACCATCACCACTATCCATTTCCAAATGTTTTTCATCCCCTTAAGCAGAAGCTCTTGAGGGCGTTGGTGGGTCAGGGGTAGAATTCTCATCTCCCCTGTGGTAGATCCCGTTTGATTCCCGGTCAGTGTACCTCACGCGCAGCCACCGCCTGTCAGTGGAGGCTTTCACATTGCTATGACGCTAAACAGATTTCAGCAGAGCTTCTGGACTAAGACAAACTAGGAAGAAAGGCCTGGCGGTCTACTTCTGGAAATCAGCCAGTGAAAACCTATGGATGACAAAGGACCAATCCTCAAACCATCGTGGGGATGGCTCAGGACCAGGCGGTGTTTGGTACAGATGTGCACGGGTCACCGGGGATGACCCCGCAGCAGGTACCACGAACAGCAAACAGAAACTCGGTGCCACTTAAGCAGTAGCTCTTCATCCTCCTCCCCGCCCCCCCCCCCCAGCCCCTGGTAACCGCTGATAAACGTTTGCCTTTACACGTCCTTTGCCTGCTCTAGATATTTCATGCAGATGGGATCCTACCATATTTGTGCCTGGACTTACTTCACCAGCGTAATGTGCTCAGGGCTTATCCAGGTCGGTGCATGTATCAGGACTTCCTTTCTCTTTATGGCTGAACAGTATTCCGTGGTACGGGTATATCACATTTCTTTTCTCCATTCATCTCTCACAGATTTCCTTTTAATTCCTGTCACTTTGGTCCCCGCTTGAGCCTCCCACCGTCCTTTGTGAGTTTTCCCAGGTGTCAGGGTGTTTGGGTCATTGCCTGATTTGGGTGATTTCCCGCCACGACTCCAAGCTGAACGTTTTCCTACCACCCTCTGACCTAACATCAGCATAAACGCCACCCTCATTTCTCCAGTTTCCACAGTAGTAGAGACACAGCTCCCAAACATCACTGCACTTCCCTCAGAGAATCTCACCTCCCACCTGACACCTCCCTCTTCCGTTCTTCCCGCAGCTGGTTTGGAAAGGGAAAACCTTTGAAGCTGTTGTTGAGTGCCATTGAGTCAATTCGGACTCCTAGCAACCTCATTTGACAGGGAAGAACTGCCATATAGGGCTTTCTTGGCGATAACCTTCACGGAATCAAATCGCCAGGTCTTTCTCCAATGGAGTCGCTGGGTGGGTTTGAACTGCCAACCTTTCAGTTAACAGCTGAGCACTTAACCCTTCTGCCACCACGGCTCCTTCTGAAGGGTGTTGGGAACAGATTTACCATAAATCAAGGTAAAGGACAAGTTAAATTAGGTAGCAGCTGAGTTAAATTACGTAGAAAATGGTCATTAAAATTTTGTTCCTCTTTGATTTTAGAAAAAAATGAATTTAGTGCTATAGTAAGGCTAGCAGTTCAAATCTGCCAGGTGCTCCTTGGAAAATCTATGGGGCAGTTCTACTCTGTCCTGTAGGGTCGCTATGAGTTGGAATCAACTCGACGGCAGTGGGTTAGTAAGGCTACTAATGAGACAGGAAATGTCAAAGGCCTGTAGATCTCTTAAAGAATAGATGTTCCATAGTAAAAGCCACATTCTCTGGAAGGACATTTTGCTTCTGTATAAGAAGATTTCTTTCTTTTTTCCAGAGAAAAAGCGGCCTATTGAATGCTATCCTATTACTTAGTGTTTTGCATTTCTGATGTGGTCAACTAGCTTCCATTGTCTCTGAGAAGAAAATCAGATATTGACAAGAAAATCATATGTCCCAGATTTGGGGGTCAGCCCTAGTTTCAGACATTCTGTATACCTGTCAAACCAGGTAAACTTTTTTTTTTTTTCAATGGTCATCATGTACCAACTGCCTTTTCTGCAGGATAATTTTGAGTTGAGCCTTTAGGTAAAATTGTTACATATATTCCCCTGAAGTATTTCATGCAGATCATAATTTTTACTGAGCCTGAATTTAGAGGGCTGGCCTCTTTGGAGAAGTTTCCAGATAACCAATTCTGTGATCAGGATGGACAGACTGCCTAATATAGAGGCTAAAAGGATGGGCTAATAAGCTCTATCACTCACAAGAGGTGCCCTTGAATAAGTTACTTAATCTTTCTGTGCCTCAGCTTTCTTATTTGTAAGCAGGGCATTGTTTTGAGGATTTAAAAAATAATAATAATTTGCCTAAATCACCATTGTAGGCTGAGTTCTCTAGAGAAGCAAAACCAGTGACGTGTGGAGAGAGAGAGAGAGATTTGTATTAAGGAAATGGCTCATGTGGTTGTAGAGGCTGGAAAGTCCCAAGTCTGCAGGTCAGGCATCAGTCTGGAGGCTTCACCTGACTCATGTAGGTAGCTGCAGGGGCTGACAAACTCTAGGTCAGCAAGCTGTTGGCTTAAGTGCCAAGAACTGGAGGTCAGATGATAATGAGCCAGATGCAGGATTCAGAGAGAGCAAAAGCCAGCAAGCTTTGCCAGAAAGTCCATATTTATTGGATATAGGCCACATCCCCAAGGAAACTCCCTTTCAATTGATTGGCTGCTTACAGCAAATCTCATCATGGAGGTGATTACATTGTAGCAGATCTCATCATGGAGGTGATTACATTGTATCAGATCTCATCATGGAGCTGATTACATTGTATCAGATCTCATCATGGAGGTGATTATATCATTACATAACTGCCAAACTACATCATAACTGCCAAACCACTGATAATCATGGCCCAGCCAAGGTGACACACAACCTTAACCATCACAATCACTTAGCACAGTGCTTGACACTTAGCAAGTGCTCAGTGACGGATAGATGCTGTCAAGTTGGCTCTTACTTATAGCAACCTTATGTACAATAGAACAAAATGTTGTCCAGTCCTGTATCAGCTTCAGGATCTCCAGTATGTTTGAGTCTATCACTGCTGCTATCGTGCCAATTTACGTCACCGATGGTCTCCCACACCCTTGCTGGCCCTCTACTTCACCAAACATAATGTCCTCCTCCAGTGACAGATCCCTCCTGATGACACTTCCAAAGTAAGCCTGTTAGACAATATCTTGTTGTGATTACTAGGGTTTTCACTGGCTGACTTTTGGAAGTAGATCACCAGGCCTTTTTTCCTAGTCTGTCTTAGTCTGGAAGCTCCACTGAAACCTGTCTACCACGGGTGACCCTGCTGGTATTTGAAATACTGGTGGCAAAACTTCCAGCATCAAAAACAACATGCAAGTCACCATAGTAGGACAAACTGGGAGACAGGTGGTAGAAGTGCTCAATAAATGCTGTTGTTAGGTGCCATCAAGTCAATTCTGACTCATAGAGACTGCATGTGGCACGGTAGAACTTCCCCATAGGGTTTTCTAGGCTGTAATCTTTCTGGGAACAGATCACCAGGTCTTACTCCCTTGGAGCTACTGTGTGGGTTCAAACCTCCAACCTTTTGGTTAGCAGCCACGCGCTTAACCATTGTGCCACCACAGCGTCTTCAAAAAATGTTTGCTAATAAAAAATTATACCCACACATATAGCCTTAATTTGGATTCCCCAAAAGCAGGGCCTGAGATAAGAGATTGGATGCAGTCGTTTATTTGGGAAGTGATAACAGGAAGTAGGAAGAAGCAAGCAAAGCTACAGCTGTAGGTCATGGGGGCTCAGTTCCACCAGGAAGCATAGAGAATGCCTCCCAGGACGGACCACCATGAGCTGGAGCACTCACGTGCGCCTCTGATGGATATACACACAAGGACAAATGAGACAGGATCCCAGCTCAGTATTTTTAAATGAAATAGAATATGCTCAGTATCAGTCCTATGGCCGAGCAAGCTGGCTCAATTGTTGTGAAAAGAGAATACTAAGGAAAACATACCAAAAAGGCTTACCAGCACAGAATTTTTTTTTAATTTTATTTTAAAGGGGTCTGCACAAAGAACTGTGTGACTTCGAGCAAGCTCATTCACCTCTTTCAGCTTTAGTATTCTGTGTAGTGGAGAATAATACACTACTTCCTGTGGGAATTAAAGACATAAGCATTTAACGCAGATCCTGGACAGAGCGTGCCTCCCGTAAACGCTAGCTGTTTGTGGTTGTTATTACCATTTTTGTTATTGCCGTCTGCATAACTGACACAGTAGAAAATTATTGTCTGAGGGTTTCAGGACATGTAGCTAGCTTGGCCTCGTACAATGCCACAATATACCCCAATTCAAAGTAGTCCAGTCACCGTGGAGACCATTCCGACTCATGGCGACCCCCATGAGTGTCAGAGTAGAACTGTGATCCAGAGGGTTTTCACTGGCTGATTTTTTCAGAAGTAGATTGCCAGGACTTCTTCCTGAGGTGCTTCTGGGTGGACTTGAACCACCAAACTTGCAGGTAGCAGGTGAACAGATTAACTGTTTACACCACCCAGGGACTCCACCTCCAAATTACAGAACGTAAACCCCAGGTTCCAAGTGGCTGCTTGCCTCAGACTTCTCAGCAAATCCTTAGCCAAGTCTTGGGAGTTAGCTCTGAGGTGCCATGGTGTCTGGTTACAAAGCCGGGCAAGTGGGCGAGTCTTGCTGGTTGGTCTTTTATAAAATCGGTGTTATTGATCTAAATTTGGTTCCATCCACCAAGCAAACCCTAATCTTCCCTCTCCAAGCACCATCTGCGATGGACCTTCTCGGCCATAGAAGACAAAGTCCTGTTTCCTTCTAGGGGGCTCAGCTCTGAGCAGAGGCCAGCCTTGCCCCTTCCACTCTGTCCTTGTTGGAGTCCCCGGCACCTTGGCTGGAAGCAGCCCTGCAGCACTAGGCTCTCTGCTAATCACAGGCTCGTGATTAAAAATACATTAAAAGACCGAGAAATTATTAAGAGATACAGCATCTTGCAAGTAAAACTGACATTTCCAGTTAGACCACAATTCTAAATTATCCACAAGGACCCTGTTCTCTGGCTAATAACAGCAGTTTCAGATCTATTTTCTGATGGTGCTTTCATCCTGGGCCCATGGTCAAGATGCAAACGTAGCCTTTTGTAGCAGAACTTGATCCGTCCTGCTATTTGGAAGTCTGGGATGATGGCTACTTGAAAGTCTGGGGTTTGGTGACTTCATTTTGAGCCTATTTCCTGTCCTTTGCTAAAGACACAAGGAATATTTGCCTTTTAACGTCCTGCTGTTGCCCAGCTGATTTACACCCTGGCAAGATCCTGAGGACAAAGTCTCCCAGAAAGGTGTCCAGCACTGCAGTGTGGACAGGGTAAAGAGGCCTTGTCCTTAATCAGGGAGTCCCTGGGTGCTGCAAAAGGTTATCGTGTTCGGCTGCTAACCAAAAGGTTGGAGGTTCAAGTCCACCCAGA
Source organism: Loxodonta africana (assembly GCF_030014295.1). Taxonomy (NCBI): domain Eukaryota; kingdom Metazoa; phylum Chordata; class Mammalia; order Proboscidea; family Elephantidae; genus Loxodonta; species Loxodonta africana. The sequence continues at coordinate 65,565,040 of NC_087358.1, forward strand.
GGCACCTCAGAAGAAAGGTTGGTGATCTACTTCCAAAAAATCAGCCATTGGGAACCCTATAGAGCACAGTTCTACTCTGACACACATGGGGTCACCACAAATCAGAGTTGACCCCACCACAACTGGTTTCTGGTCCTTAACCAAAGCTCCTGCCCCTGGCAGTGTGTGCACGGATAGGGCGGTAAGAGCCCTGCATACTAAACCCAACACTGTTCTTCATCAGCTGTGACCTTGGGCAAGACGCTTCATACCTTTGGGCCTCATCTGTTAGACCAGAGCCTTGAACTAGAATATCCCTCTGTTTCTCTTACCTTGAACACAATGGTTCATAATCTTGGTAACCCAACAGAGAGATCCTTTTACATCTTTACCTTCCCTCTTGCCCCCAACATCCAGTTTGAGCAGGAGCAGTTTCGTCACCCGTACAAGTTGAACAAAAGTGGGTCAGTTCTTGTGCATCAGATAACACCCTAAGGGCTCCATAATAAAGATAACAGCTACCATTCCTGGGGTGCCGAGATTCCCTGAGTGATGCAGACAGCTAACACACACAACTGCTAACTGAAAAGTTAGAGGTTCGAGTCTACCCAGAGGTGTCTCAGAAAACAGTCCTAGAGACCTACTTCCAAAATACCAGGCACTGAAAATCCTGTGGAGCACAGTTCTACTCTGACGCGCGTGGCGTTGCCATGAGCCAGGACCGACTCGCAGGCATCTAGTTAGGAAGTAGTTACCTGTGCCAGGTCCTACGCTAAGCACTTGGCATACATCATATGGCTTAATTTTCAGACACCCATTTTACTGGTGAAGAAATGAAGGCTCAGGGAGGTCAAAGATACTGGCCAAGGAAACTGATCACATTGGATTCAAACCCAGATCTGCCTCTGTCTAAGGCCTCAACTGTAACGTTACTCCTTTCTTTCCCAACACTGCTTTCTCCCCTCTCTGCTTTCCTGAGACTGGGATGGTCAGTCACACATGGGGTGGGGCAGGAGGGTCTTGCTAGTCTCCATTCCTCCTCCACAGTGCGGGGGCCACCAGGTTTCACCATGCACAGGGTGTTGCATCCTGTGACCTTGCACTGCTATCCAGAGACCACTCAGGGTTCAAGCAGTTTGGCATCTCGGCGTACTGTCATTTGTGTGTGTATTGTGTGCAGACGCTCAGGCTGGGTGCAGGGGACCTAAGCCTAGGTCTAGCTCAATACTTTTTTGATCCTCTGATGATAGTGGTTGTTGTTAGTTACCATCGAGTCCACTCCGACTCGTGGCGACCCCCATGTACAACAGAACAAAACATTGCCTAGCCTTGCACCATCTTCACCATCATTGCTATGCTTGAGTCCATCGTTGTAGCCATTATGTATTTTGAGTGCCTTCCAACCTGGGGCGCTCATCTTCCAGCACTCCATTGGATAATATTTTGTCATGATCCATAAGGCCTTCACTGGCTAATTTTTGGAAGTAGATCTCCAGGCCTTTCTTCCTAGCCTGTCTTAGTTTGGAAGCTCTGCTCAAACCTGTCCACCATGGGTGACCCTGCCGGTATTTGAAATCACAGTGGCATAGCTTCCACACCGAAGCAATATGCAAGGCACCACAGTGCAACAAACTGACAGGTGGTGACTGATGACAGTAAAAGAATTCTTTCTAGGCACGGGAAGGTCAGAGCCTTGGGGTCCTGCCTTCCCTTGATTCCAGAGGCCGCAGCCCCTACTGAGCATCAACTCCATCCTCCTCCCTGCATCCCTCAGAGGGAAGCTACATGGTACAGTGAACTGAAGGGCAGAAAGAAAATGTAAAATCTCACAGGTCTGTGCAGCTTCCGCCTTCCTATCTCGACCCCCCCGACAAACCTCTCAGCAGTGCCGCTGAGCCTCCAGATACTGCCCTGTGAATGAGATGCGCCTCACAGAGCCACTTACCCACGTGCTTGCTGGAGCCGCTGCTAATAAAAAGACCTCATGCATGAGGCATGAGGGGCACGTTTTCAGGTTGGGTGGAGAAGGGGGCTTATCTGCATAGCTCCTGGTGGGCTTCCATGTCCTCCTGTGTCCTCTGAGACCCAGCCCCTCTCTCACTGGACTTCTGGGCTCAGAACCCAAGCAGCACTCAGTGCCTCTTTTGAGCTAAGCATCAAGGATAAATCCAACTTTCACATAAGGCAAGAAGTCATTCGGTTCAGAAATCTCTTCAAAGCCAAGGGAAATTCACTAATACCCAGAAACAGCAAGCACCAGGCATGCAGAGAGGGAGGAAAGGCCAGGAGAGAAAGACCCTGCCCAGGGATGGATTACTCAGTAAGCAAGGTCCACACAGGCTTGCTCGTGCTTACTTACTAATCTGTAGTGCACAATTTCACTCGCTTTTTTGTGCACTACGGATTAGTAAGTAAACACAAGTAAGCCCGTGCATACCTTGCTCACTATAAGCCTGTGTGGGCCTTACTTACTGTAAGCTGGTACATACCTTGCTTATTGGTTAATCCGCCCCTGCCCACAGCCAGGTGGGGAGCGTGGGGAGCTGAAACCGGCTTCTGTGAAGCCGCTTCGTTACCGTAAACTTGTTAACAGTAACTGCTGCTAGTTATTGACGCAACTCCATGGCAGACACTTTGCCTGCGTGAGCACATTTCATTCTCGTGACCACCTCAGAAGGCGGAAAAGGTAACTCACTTTGCTGCTAACCGAAAGGTTGGTGGTTCAAACCCATCAGCTGCAGAGAAAGATGCAGTTGTCTGGTCCCATAAAGATTACAGCCTGGAAAACCCTATGGGGCAGGTCTACTCTGTCCTATAGGGTCACTACGAGTTGGAATCAACTCGATGGCACCCAGCAACAACATAGATGGGGAAATGAAGCCTCAAAGAGGTTCAGTGAATCACTTGTTCTTGGTCAACATAAGTGGCACAAACTAGATTTGAACTCAGGCCTGACTCCCGTGCTTTGCCCCTACGCCCTGTTGCTTCTCCCCAAGTCGATCTCATAGTTATAAAATATGCACCCAGGGCAACATATAAAGCTCTACACTTTTAGCTACGGACATTTTTATCATATTAACTGTGTTATTTTTTAAAGAACCTTAAAAAGAAAACAACATGCATGGAGGGTGGAGAGAGCAAGGGAAGAGGGTGATTTAGAGGCTCCGATCTGCCGGCACGATGTGGCTCTGGTGAGGGGGGTGATGGTAGGGTGTTTGTGCAGTCACACTGCTGGCGGGGGGCAGGGGTGAGGGGTGCAAGAAGGGCAGGCTTTGCAGCTTTCTGCTCCTACAGCGAGCACCCGAGCAAGGGACATTTAAATCAAAAAAACCAACTATGGTGAGCCCATGTGTGTCAGAGTAGAATTGTTCTCCACAGGTTTTCAGTGGCTGATTTTTCAGAGGTGGATGGCCAGGCCTTTATTCTGAGGTACCTCTGCTGGACTCAAACCTCCAACTTTCTGTCAGCACCAAGTACATTAACGATAGGCACCACCAGTTTGCATTACCAGGTACTCCGAGGGCTATTTGGCTTGCGTAGCTTGGGCTAACTGGAAAGCAGCCTGGGCAGTGGAGGGGACACAGGGCTGGGCAGACCTACCGTCTGCTCCCAATCCTGTCCCTGGATAAGGTGACTTTGGAAAACTCCCTCCCCCTCTCATTTTCCACATCTGTAAAATAAGAAGGTTTACCCTCCAGTTTTGACCTTCCCCCCATCAATCCTTGAGGCCCCCCCAGGAGAACCAATCTCCATTCTCTGGGTTGACACCTTCCATGTGAAATTTAATGTCTAAACAGGTCACCGTTCCCCTTTGGAGACCAGAGCTGGTCGTGTTAAGATGACTTTGCAAGGATAAAGTACCTTCACAGACAGTTAATTTTTTTTCTTATTGTTAATTACCAAAAAAAAAAAAAAAAGTCTGTCTTACCCCAGGGAACCTAGCCAAATAACTCTGACCTCTCTACAGATAATAAAGAAAGCTTTCAGTGTCTGTTTTCTAATATTTCCCCAAACAGCCCCTGCAGCTTGAGGGATCCTGGTTAAGGGAATTCCACAAAATTTGCTTTGGGGCTGCTGGGTGCATGCGGTACAGAGGTAATCGGCTCACTTCCTCCCAGCCTCCAGCTTTAGCCTCCTCTCCAGCTCAATCACTAGCACGCCCGCTAACCAAATTGCTGCTCAGGGTACTGGGCCTCACAGTTATGTGACTCCGGAGCCTCATTTGCAATCACCATTAACCAGAAAAGCGACACAACTGCTCTGTGCCTGTACAGGTGAGTGTCGGGCAGGCTTCAGGAAAACCGAAGGGCTGGAAGAGCCTTTCAGTAAAGCTCGCAGTGGGAGCATCACCAGCCTCGGGCCCCCTCCCTTATGGCTTCCCCAGCACGTCTAAGGTGCTAATGGGCAATAAAATGGCTCTGGACTGGGCAGAGGAAGGAAGATGGTGAAAATTCCAGGGACTGGGAATGGAAACAGCAGTGTAACTCAGAGATGGCTGTGTCCGTAGCTGAGTGAGCCACACGGTGGCTTTTAATAATCTTGTCAGAAGCCTTTAACTGCTTCACAATAGGTATTCATGCCGAACGCTCCAAAGGCCTTCTCTAAATCTCTAAAAACAAGGCTCAGGTCTTTAGCCCTCGCTTAGCTACTGCTGTGTCGTGTCCAGCTCGGTTAGGGCAGGAGAGCTGTGTAAGCCCGAGGGCAGCACGGGATAGCCAGAGGTTTGCCCAGAAACGTGGAGATGACGTCTGACTTTGCCACCCATCTTTCCTCTTTTCTTCTACTTTGATGATCCCACCCTCACTTGCAGACAGCTCCCCCTCTTGCCAAGTCTCTCAACACACATTTAACCACACAGATTGGTTGTAGAAGGAATGGCGTGTGGCTGCTTCAGTAATGAATGGTATGGAAATGCCCCAGTTTTAGATTCAGCATCTGTCAGGCACTTAAACAGAAGCCATCATTGGCCCAACTGCCCTCCCATCCCACATGTGAGTGTGTGTGTGTGTGATTCTGTCTGTAACCCCAAGGAAAATGGGTTGCAATAGAGACTGCTCGATGGACCATGGGACCGGCTAGATGGAGGCACTAATAGCCTCCCCCGGAAAGGTGGGCCTTACCCCTGAGGCCCGGATGTACAGAGGGGCACGGGGGTCCAGGGCTGGCACTGGTACCAGATGGGACATCAGTGAAGGCCTTCCGGAAGTTTGCAGAAAGAGTGTGCTAGTCCCTTTCAGGAACTTGTTTATGGAGGATTGTGGTTAAGAGGAGAAGCCAGTCCACCCACCTCACCTCAGCTACCCCTGTCTGGGAGTGCTGACACCTGACCTTGAGTGGAGGGGGAGCTGCAGACCCTTCCCTTGAGAGGCCTGGGCACAGGGGCTGGCCAGGCCTAGGGGCTAATCCACTCCTCAAAGGCCTCTATACACTGGGCCGAAGAAGGCAAGCCCGCCCAGTACAGGGCATTATAGAAGCAGCTGGTGCCACTTGGAAAGGAACCAGGAGAGAAAGGTTTTCTTGGTTTGGAAACAAGCAAAGGACTCAGGAGACAGGAGTGCTGAATCAGGCCAGGAGCCTGCACAGGGCCAGCCTGAAGGCTGCTGGCCCTGTTTCAGTAACCTCCGTGACTGCAGAAGTGGAGAGCTGGCTCCTGGGTGGCATACTGTCTGGGTGGGAAGGAGTGGCCAGACATCATTCAGAACCTACAACTGTGCAATGGAGGCATCCCGGCAGGCACAGACAGGCAGACAGACAGACACAGGGAAATGCAGTCTCATTTACGTTCCACGCAGAGGGCTCAGGTAGGGATTTTTGCCGTGCCCAGTGCTGCCTTAAAGCTGAGGCACTGCATGCAGGAGCCCTCTACTCTGCACCCCTTTTAACAAGGGATGGGCTTAAAGAGTGGAGTGGCTTTAACCTGAGAGTGTGAGATCCGGGAAGGCTTTCTCCTTTCACTTAGAAAAAAAGGCGTCTGCTTGCTTGAAGGAATCCCAGGTTACTGAGTAATCACCGTAATAAGATTGAGAATGAAGGTGACCTATAGAAGCATAGTAAATACATGATTTTCTCTGCTCAGTAAGTGAATTTGGATGATAACTCAGCACTTGTCTCAGATCCTGAAATGCTATTGGGATTTTCAGGAATGCCCTGGTAAGGACAAAGTGCAAAAAAGGTTTCCACAAAAAAAAGAAAGAAAGAAAGAAAGACAGGCTTTCCAGCCCCTCCTTATAGCTACTTGCAACCCAGGAAATTGAACTCAAGTTTGCCTTCTCTCTTGGTCACCATTTCGTGTACCAGCCTGTCATACAAAGTGTGGGAAAGGACCACAGATCAATACCTATTCCGGGTTAATACTTTCATGGTTTTTTTTTTCTTTACAAAAAAGAAGGACCCACCCCCACCCCCCACATGGTTGCAGCTTGTTTCACCCAAGACATTTTTCCATAGTCTGTTTATGGAAATAAATGTTGAGCAGGACGGCTCCTTTTTTTTTTTTTTTTTTTAACATTTTGGGCACCTTTTCTTTTTTTTTAATATAAAGGACCAGGCAGTGAAACTCGTATAGAATTGTTGCTTCTAATCCTCTGCAAATGGCTGTTAACTCGCAGCTTTGAGAAGCAGGTAAAACTTACCTGATGGGCCAGCTTGACCCCAGGTGAGCACCCAGTGCCTGCAGAAACCCCCACAGAGGTGGCCCGGGGTGCAGGGCTTCTCCCTGCCCAGCAGAGCCCTCTGTGAACCTCTGCGTGCCGGTCTGCACGCCCTGGGAGCATCAGCAGCTCTTAGCTTGCTTTGTTTACCTGCAGTGATGGTTGTCTGAGCAAAATCCCTAAGCAGTTTTTTTTTTTTTTTTTTATTGGAAATGAAAAGCCAAATGAGAGTGTATGTGAAAAAGTGAGCCATGGAAAATAGCCTCTCAAAGCATATGTCACCTATTTTTACGTGACTGCTTCTATCATGGCTAAGTCGCTGCAGGCTTTAAGTGGCAATTTTTGAAGTTCCTAATGGAACTTTAAGGCAGGCAGTGGTGGCTCCGTGGTAGAATTCTCGCCCTGCACGCGGGAGACGCAGGTTCAATCCCCGGGTTCAATTCTCAGCCAGTGCACTTCAGGGACAGCTACCACCTGTCTGACAGTAGAGGCTTGCATGTTGCTACGATGCTGAACAGGTTTCAGGGAGCTTCCAGAATAAGATGGACTAGGAAGAAAGGCCTGGAGATCTACTTCCAAAAAATCAGTCAATGAAAACCCTATAGATCAAAACAGTCCAATCTGCAACTGACCACGTGGATGGCACAGGACTGGGCAACAGTTTGTTCCCTCATGCATGGGGTAGCCATGAGTCAGGGACCACCTCGACAGCAGCTAACAGCAATGGAACTCTGAAAAACATTGCAATAACATACTTTCTTTTTTTTTTTTGGAGGTGAGTGTAATAAACCACATCCACCTCACATACATCTTCCAGCCTCACAAAGCCATGGAGGAGGCAGGACAGATATTCTTATGCCTATTTTGCAGGTGTGGGAGGAAAGACTGACAGAGTTGCTCGAAGTCACCCAGCTGGGCACACTCTGGACAACCCCAACTCTAGACTCCTGGGTCAGGACAGCAGGACTACACGTCAAGGTCCAGTGAATCATCACCAAAAATATACACAGACTATTTCCCTTGATCCCCCAGCGCCTTACCTCACTTAGCTCCCCGCTTCATCAGCTCCGTCAGTGAACAGTACAGATCCAAACTTCAGAAATAAACAATGCTTAAAGGTATTAAAATGCAAAACAGGGGTACACAGAATTTCTTGCCACAGGGAATGAACTAATATAAAGTGACAAAATAATGAAAGTTTGCATGTGGTCTCCAAAGCGGCCATAAACTGAAATTCAGAATCACATATTGATAAGTATACCATACACTTGCTTTGCCAAGAATGACTGGGGGTGAATTCTCATTTATAAAACTAAACCGTGAAGTAGAAAAGAAATAGTAGAATGAGGGAGATGAGAGAGAGAATGAGATCTGGTGCTGGAACGACAGGGGTTAGTCACAAGCTGAGCATCACAGAAAGCTGGCTCCCAGGTTGGGTGCACCATGGTGGTCCCAGCCAGAGCAGTCCACAGCCCCTCCACTGAGGACTGGCCTTGGGATATGGCCTCAGGGACTTCCAGGAAACCTTGTCGGGAGGGCCCGCATCAGCGCTGCCCTGGGCTTCCGCTAATGAGAGGCTGACTAGTAGGAGTTTATAAAGTGATGAGCACATGCCACACACTCCCTGGGCCCGGGAGTCCTGGTGAAAAGGACAGATTTAGCTTCACAGAGACTGTTCCGGAGCTGCAGACGTGGCCCTTCCCCCATCACTCAGCCTTCCGGTGAAGTTAAGGCCTGGAGAGCAACTCCCAATGAGTCTATCTTTTATTACAGGGCAGATCCAAGGTGCCTCGAAATTCCCCGGTTGGGGAGTTCAGCTGTGCCCTCTGTCTGCCCCCTCCAGCCCCACAGCCCTCCTGTCCTTCCCACCGCCCCGGAGCAGTGCTTCTCCACTTGGTTGCCCATCAGTCTGGGCTGGGCGGTGCAGCGGTCCTCCCAGATCCCATATTTTGGGTGTTCCCTTAAAGGGTATTGACCCGAAGGTGCAAAAGCAGAGGTGGCACCAGACGTTCAGCTCAGCATCCCCAGGCTACACCCCGCACAGCAGCCGCCTCTGGTGAGTCAGGCAACAGCAGCTCCGAGATGGTTTCATTATTATACAACTGAAGCCAACCCCTCCTCCTCCTCCCTCAGTGGAAGGGGCACAGCTAGGAAGCAGGAGGGAGACAGCCTGAACTCCGACACACACACACACCAGACACACTTGCCCAGTCTGAGGACAAGGACAAACACTTTGCAGAACGAGGACCTTGCCAACTCCCGGGTCCCTGATCCCTGCCTCAGGTCTTCCTCAGCTCCGAAGCGACTTCGGCAGCCGCCAGAAGGGGCTTCCAAAATTCATGTGCTTTAGTGGCTTGCCAAACACAGGGAACAGGCTGCAATGTCGTTAACTTCTCAAATTGTGGCTCCGGAGAACTTGCCCACACGTATTTGGGAGATCCGTGGGGGTGCACCCCTGCTCTCTTAGGTTGCAAGCTTAAGAAAAAGAAACTAGACTATCACTCCAGTTTCTTGCCAGGCAGCGAAACAAAACACTATCACTAATGACACCACCAAGCCACCGAGAGGACAAGAAGGAGCGAGGCAAACCTCTCCAAGTGCCCCACACTGTGCCAGCACCAACGAATGAATGAATGCGCGTTTGCAAGGAGCTGCATGCACACGCGGGGGAGGGGGTCGCAGACACCTCGGGAGAAAGTGCTTGACCCTGAGCGGCATGAATATCAAATCAAAGAGCGAGCAACTCACCTTTAGGTTGTGCGTGGGGTTGACAACGCAGACAAGTTGCCCGGCAGCGGAGAAAACCCTTTTAGCCTTGTAGTGCTGGAACCGGAGGTGGATGAGATCTAACACAGCCCCAAAGCACTGGGTGAAGAAAAGCATCACAACTTTTGGGGGGGTAGTTAGCACAGGGAAGCCGCGGAGGAAGCTGCGAATCCGGGGGCGGTGGAAGGAGCGCAGCCTGTGAGACACTCCTCTCCAGCCCGGCTTAGCGCGCCTTCATATTCATCATCAAAATAAGACCGTTAGAATCTTGCAGCAGTGAGACGGCCAATCAAAAGGACAGAAATGTTATCCTTGAGGTGCAGAGACAGCCAATAACAAATACCTCCCCTACCGAAACTCCCTGATGAATTGAGCCTGGCGGAGAATGTATTATTGAACATTACCATAGATCAGCACATTGCATTTATCTTGTGATTACAGCCAGCCATACATAATGCTGGGAGATAGGCTGACAAAATTGATTGCTTAATGTGTCTCCATTTATTAATTGAGTTAATTTAACACGAGAGCCTTTCTTAATGCCCTGGCAAAAACGCGAAGCGTTTACACCGCCAAATCGTAAGGCCCCCGGCTCCAAAGTAGGCAGATGGATAAACGTGGATCGGGGCTCGGCTCACCAGAGCTGCTTGGGAGAAAATCAAATATTACAAGACTCCCCCTGTTCCAGGGAAGAATTTGGCAACAGCGGAAATGTGTATCTTTCAATCCTGCGCGCTGACTCTCTCTGCTGTTTGGATTTCAGCCCCTTGATAAATCTTACTCTCTACTCTTTACAAAAGAAAAGAATCCCTGATAAATGCATTTGGAGTACAGGGAAGAAAATGCATGTAAATCTCCAAAGGACTCTAATTACTGAAGCCTGAAAGTATCAAAGCATAAAAATGCGCAGAGCATGCTTCTAAAAATAATGAAATCCCTGATGCATGAACGCACACACACACAGAGAAAAATCTACACAGAGGAAAGTGGCTTGTAAATCGGCAAAACAATTACAGATGCAGAGGGCCATTGCTTGTCACTCATTTGCGTATTGGTGGGCAGCAAATGGCTAATTAACCACTAGATTGTTGGAGACATTAAAATAGAGATTAAGAGCGCACATACCACATCCTTTGTCGCTGCTTGGGCTAGCAGCACGTTCCTGTGCCCGGACAGGCAGAGAGCGTCGCGGTCTCAGACTATCGGCATCCTCCCTGGGACACCGTTGGTTGGGTGCTGAGACCACTGACCAGTTCTTGAGGAAAGGCTCCTGAGCGCCTACGTGGAGGGTCCTAAGGGTTTCTGGGGACACACTGTGATGGTTTTACTCGGTTTTCGTGACTAAAGCAGGAGAGTTTGGGTGTGTTGTACCTCACTTCTTTTTTGGCTGTTTCTCTATTGTGAAGTCAGCCCCAATCCAAGGCCTTCTGGGTCAGGGTCAGCCCGTGTGCCCTGCCAGAGCCTGCTGAGTGTGACCCTATTGCTCCTTCCTGAATGGCTCTTGTTTAGCTCAGGCTGTGTGGTGCTTGGGTTGTAACCTGTGCAAGGAATACATGCACTGGGACACTTAAGTCTGTGACTCAGTCAGGCAATGAAACCAAATGAGGGATTAAGGCAGAAAAAAATGCACAATTTTACTAAAACCAGAAGAGAATTTAAAACCAAACAGTGTTTTAAGGGACAAATAACCCAAACACCGGTTAAAATAGAAACTCTCTACTTTCTAAATTAATTGCACTGGCCCCAAACTAGAACATGACAACAATTAAACTGGTTAGACCCTCATCAGTGTGGTAATTTTGTAGGCGAGGAGTCCCTGGACACACTCATTACATGGTTCATAAATAAGGATTGCTGGCCCAGAATACTAGAATTCTCTCTTAAGTTTTCACTCTCTAGAATAAGTTTTCAGCAGTTCAGTGGGAAAGCATCCAATGTTCTTCTTCTTCTTTTTTTTAATTAAAGTATGCATATACCCTTGTAGATTTCTTAAAGACACAATTCATAATTCAAAAAGGTCCAGACCTTCCCTTTCTATATGCTTTGTTAGAATGGAACTACTGTGTCATTTTTTCTTCCTTTGTGTAACCTCAGACAAGTTTCTTAGCCTTGCTGAGGCTCAACGTCCACGCCTATAACATAGGGGTGATATAAATGTTTATTATTGTGAAGATAAACATGATATATGTGGAGGTACCTAGCCCAACACCTGACAAAACAGCATCTTAATACTTAATTCTACCAAGTATCTTTAGTGGAATGGTGATTATTTGGCTTTATGTTTTTTCTTCCTGCTTCATGAAATAATTTTTCAGTCTGTCATCTAGGACCAAGCAAGCAGAAGGTGGACTGGCTCCTGGCTATGCTCCTAAAAGAGTTGTTACCTGAATGTCAAGTCCGCTCTGACTCATGGCGACCTTACGTACAACAGAAGGAAACATTGGCTGGCCCTGAGTCATCCTCATGACTGCCAACACGGTTGAGTCCGTTGTTACTGCTATTGTGCCAGTCCATTTCACCAAGGGTTTCCCACGCCCTTGTTGGCCCACTACTTCACCAAACTCGATGTCCTCCACCAGCAATTGACCCCTCCCGATGATGTGTGTCCAAAGCAAGCGAGTCAGACAGTGTTCTATTGTGATTCTTAAGGTTTTCATAGATTAATTTTCAGAAGTAGATGACCAGGCCTTTCTTCCTAGTCTGTCTCGGTCTGGAGCCTCTGCTGAAATGTGTCCAACATAGATGACCTTGCTAATATTTGAAATACCAGTGGCATAGCTTCCAGCATCACAGCAACACACAAGCCACCACAGTATGACGAACTGACAGATGTGTGGTAGTTTAAAAGAGTAGATGTCCCCGATATTACCTAGGGACCAGGCTGGGATGGCAAGAGCTGAGGGGCTATTGGGTCCTGATCCACATCAGTTGTGAGAAGAAGAGCACAGATCTGTGGCTACAGATGCTTTTTCCCTGGCCCAGACTTGACTCGTGGCACTAACTCTCTACCCCAAAACTGTTGTATGTCACTCTCCTTAAACACAGGGCATACCCATCTGGCATCAGAGCCAGCCCTCAAAAAAATCACCCACTGGGCAATGTTTGGAACTGACCTTAATAACAGGTTCATGCTCAATGTCCCAAAATAGCACGTCACAAACTAGCCTTTAGGTAGGGATTTAGAGCTGTGTTCACCTCTTACCACTAGGTTGGCCCCTCGTAGTCAATACAAAAAATAAAACCCATTGCCATCAAGTTGATTTCGACTCATAGTGACCCTATAAGGCAGAGTAGAACTGCCCTCATAGAGTTTCCAAGGAACACCTGGCAGATTCAAACTGCCGAGTCTTTGGTTAGGAGCTGCAGCGCCTAACCACTATGCAACCAGGGTTTCCCCCCTTGCAGTAGCCACATGAATTCCTTCATGCTATAAAATACAACATAGTGGCTGGGGCTTTCCCTTCACCTCCAGAGCAACAAGACTTGCAGCTTACCTCCACTAGAAAGTATCTGGGATTAGTAATAAGGCAGATCTGGGTTGAAACCCTACACCACTACTTAACTGGTATTTTGGACAGATTCCTTAACCTCACTGGTGCTTTAGCTTTGTCATCTGTAAATTGAAGATAATAACCCTCTTGAAATGTCATTTAAGGATAAAATGAGGTAATGTAGGTAAAATGACCAACCCAGTGCCAGGTTATTATAACTGCAGCAAAGTGAGGTTTTTATTATCATGCTCTCATCAAAGATTACCTTCTAAGACACTATGAAGTGCTGGTTAAAAAGTGGAGCAAACAAAACTCTCAGATACTCATGGGAACCACTTTAGAAAACCGGAGCATCGCCTAAAGCTAAACCATACCCTAAAACCCATTGCCATGGAGTCAATTCCAACTCATAGCAACCCCATGTGTTACAGAGTAGAACTGCTCCATAGGGTTTTCTTGGCTATAATCTTTATGGAAGCAGATTCCCATGGAGCTGCTGGGTGGGTTTGAACTGTCAACCTTTAGGTTAGCGGCTATCGCAAACCACTTGCACAACTCAGGCTCCTAAATCATAAGCTATGATCCAATGATCCCACTCCCGTGTACCCAACAGAAACGCAAGCATATACTTACCAAAAGATATGTACTGGGATGTTCATAGAAGCATATTCATAATACCCAAAAATGGGAAACAACTTAAATGTCTTTTAACAGTAATAAAATGGATCATTTATACCCTCCTTTTGCTGAATATTATATAGTGATAAAAAAAGAATGAACTGTTGCTATAGGCAACAATGCAGCAACGTGGTTGAATCTTCCAGATACAATTTTGAGATAGAGTAGCCAGACACTAAAGAATGCATATTACATAACCTCTTTTACATGAAGTTCAAGAGCATAGAAAAGCTAATCTATGGTTTGGAGATCAGGAGAGAGGTAACTTTGCAAGGGGTTATGACGGAAGGGGACTCAATAATAAGTATTGTTGTGTTTTTTAATCTATGCTCTAGTTTCATGAGTTTGTCCATTTCATAAAAATGCATCAAGCTGTGAACTTACGGTCTGTGCACTTTTCTGTATGTCAGATATATGCCCCCAAGTAACACTAAAATAACATGTAAATGAACCCAAAATTAAAGAACATCATAAAGATAGGAAAAAAAAAAAAAAACATTAAAGTATTGAGAGAAGAAAATAGTTGATTACATAAAATGTTAAACCTCGACATGTCAACGTAATATCCAACATAAAAGAAATTAAAAATCAACCAGAATATTGGGAAAATATTTGCAGCAACTATGACAAAAGACTAATATTCCTAATGAACAACTCTTGTATATAAATTAAAAATAAAATAAAATAAAAATAAAAAATAAGCAAAGGCTATAGAGTACATAGGAAGAAAAAGATTCATAAATAAATGAAAAATGTTTCATAGAAGAAACACAAATTAAAACAAGATAGCATACTTTACTTGTCAAATTGCCATTTTTTAAATAGTAACATTCAGTGCTGGTGACTATACTGTGAGACAGGTGCTCTCCTCTGCTGCTGATAAGAAAAATAATAACAAACATTTATTCAATGCTTGCTATATGGCAGGCACTATGCTTAGTATTTGGAGTCACTGGATGATGTAAATGGTTAATGCTTTCAGCTGCTCAATGAAAGGTGAGAGGTTAGAGTCTGCCCAGAGGCACCTTGGAAGAAAGGCCTGGTGAACTACTTCCAGCAACTCAGCCACTGAGAACCCTATGGAGCACAGTTCTGCTCTGTCGCACATGTAGTTGCCATGAATCAGAACTGACTCCACGGCAAGTTGTTATACTTGTGTATGTACTCAAGTGTATATGTAATCAAGTATCTTATTTGTCCCTTTACAACAACCTTATGAGATAAATGTTATTTTTCCCATTTCCAGGCAAGGAAGCTGTGACTGAAGAAGATGAAGTAACTTGCCCAGGGTCACTCAGTAAGTAAGTGGTAAAGATAAGATTTGAACAAAGCCCACTGCTGAGATTTATTGCCCCTGCGAGTGTAAACTTGTTGTATCCTTTCTTTGAAAACATTTTGACAATATTTACTAACAGTCTAAAAAGGGTCACAGTCTTTGAGCTAATAGCTCGATTTCTAGGAACCTGTCCCTAAAATATAACCAGAAGTGTCAACAAAGATTTAAGTATAAGGGTGTTTATTGTTGTATCATTTATCTTAGTGGAAAAATTAGAAAGAATCTACGAGACCAGAATAAAACCAAAAACCAAACCAAACCCATTGCTGTCGAGTCGATTCCAACTCAGAGAGACCCTAAAGGACAAAGTAGAACTGCTCCATAGGGTTTCCAAGGAGCACCTGGTAGATTTGAACTGCCAACCTTTTGGTTAGCAGCTGTAGCTCTTAACCACTATGCCACCGTGGTTTCCTCTGGAACAAAAGAAGACTTAAATAATTTAAGGTACATCTATCCATAACATAGAATAAATTATATCTATAAAAAATGTTTCTGGAAAAAAAAGTAGAAAAACATATGCATTAAGCTGTTAATTGAAGCACTGTTTGTAACAGCAAAAGACTAGAAATTACCAGATTATCCCTCAGTAGGAAACTGGTTGAATAAACTATATACATCCTGAGGATTATTAGTCATAAAAGAAATGACAATTATTTCCAAATACTACTATGGAATGAATTCAATTTATTTTACTGTAATTTCATAAGTAACTGTCTACCAGAACCACCCAGCTGAACTGCTCTCAAATTCCTAACCTACAGAAATTGTGAAAGAATAAATTTATAGCATTATTTTAAGTCATTAAGCTTTCGGGAAATTTGTCATGCAACAATAGATTACTAATACAGAGTTTGGTACCAGGAGTAGGGTGCTACCATAACAGAAATCCAAAATTTAGGAGTGGCTTTGGAACTGGGCACTGGAAAGACCTTGAAAAATGAGTAGCCTATCACCCAGATGGTGATTTCTAAATAAATTTTCCCACTATTAAAAAAAAAAAGATCTCTCTGAAGAATTGACTAGTTCTAGGTCTGGGGCAGAAAATGTATAAGATGAGCCTGAAACATCTCATTACAGCAGAAAGCAAGGAAGCAAAAAAAAAAAAAAAACCTGAGAAAAAATGCTAGGTTTTTCTTAAGACTCAGGAGCCACCTTGAAGAGACTCTCACTGGCCAAAATGGGACAGTTGGAGGATCATTAAGAGTAATGCCTGCAATTGATTAAAACACGTAAAATACGTTTAAATTCAAGAGTTCATAATACTAGTTAAAAACAACAACAATGAATTAATTCCCTTGGGATCATGCTAGGCACTTAATTCATTATTTTGAAAGCAGGCAAACAAAGAGAATGAACTCAGTATTTGTCCTGCTTTTCTTATATGAACTGTACTTCAGTATAATCAAGTAATTGATGAAGAGAAGTTTCTCTTTATAGAAGAATTCCAGTTAATGCATGCTGAAATAACAGTAAATTAGAATATCACCTTTCTAAATTTCCTAATGAAATACAGATATAGACAATGATAATCAATGGCTGCAGACATCACAGAAAGAGAGACCACCAGGCATATGTATCTCCTAGGAAGGCTACAGCACCTCTTATGAGTGCTCTGGTCAAAAGCACAAATGTAAATCTGATGAAGGTTCTAGATATAACCACCATTTTGTAGAAAATACAGAGGAACATGGTAAATGACAACGTGGGATCCTAAATAAACAAAATCCAGATCATAGGAAATTCTGCAAGAAGAATGACTGGGTTTCTTAAATAAATAATAAATACATTGCAAATAAATAGAGGGATGGGGCAGGGGGTAGGGGAGAGAGAGAAAGAAATCATGTTTCAAAGAACATTTATAATGTGCAAATATGCCCACCATAGACTATATAAAACAGAAAATTAAGTATATAAAATTCTATTTTAAGCAAATTCCAGCTTATTATTTTTAAAAGAAATATACAGTAAAAAAGAAAAAATTATGGAAATAACACTGATTATCTCTGGGTAGCAGGATTATCGTAATTTTTAAATACTGTTTTGTATTTTCCAAACGTGTTTTGTTTTAAGGAGCCGTTATCCTCCTTGGAATAAATGGGATAAGGAGCGAACAGATAAGGGGAAATCAGTAAAATCAGTAAAGCTTTATCTACAGTCAGGAAAAAGGCATATTATTTTTTAATGCTGTTGTTTTTTGGGGAGGAGTTGGCCCTTTGCTTCAGCCCTTTGCACTCTTTCTACAAGAAAATGGATTAACCCCTTGGATTGTAGCTTTTGATGAGTCCTGTCTCCCTAGTAACACACAGATTATTTTACCAGGGGCCTTAGGGGTGAGACCTAAATCCAGAGGAACGCCCGGGCTGCCTTCCAGCTCTGAGGTGGGTGTGAGAAGTTGTTAGCCCTCACCTAACTGGGAGGGAAGGTCAGCGCCTGAACTATGAGAATCTCACTTTTGGTGGATGACAAACAGGAAAAGGAAACAAACAGCCACAACGCGTAGCCCAGGTTGGCTACAGATGGTCCAAAAGCAACAAGTTTATTCTGTCACGTTGCCAAGGCAACAGCCGCTTCTGGTGTTACTGAGGTGGGGGAGGGGAAACCGATACAAATAAAGAGGCAGAATGAATTCATCCAGGCCTCCTAGGAAAATAGGAATGAGTGTTTTAAAATATGAGACATATTCAGGGTGAACATACCTTCATAGCACTTGAAGGGTCATCCATAAAAAAGGTAAATTGTGTTTTTCGTATTATAATCGGCCCAATAGGAAATAGGAGCTCAGTGCCTCTTGTCATATTGTCATTTTCCCAGCACTAATTCCAACAGCAGTGGACAAGGCTTTCTGGAGCTTTATCCCCTAGAGTGTTAAAACATATTGATGTTTTGTGTGACAGTCGGCATAGCATCTATTCACATGGTTGAAAGATGCTTATTACACTTTTACTTTGTCTGGTCTGGAGAGGGCAGAAGGGAGAGAAGGCATAGGGTTGGTCCTCCCCCTCATCTCCCCTTGCCTCCCGGCCCCAAATCCTCTACCTGCCAAGGAAGAGGCTGATGGGAAGAGAATGCGGCCAGAGAGCAGGGAAAGAGAACTATGGTTTGGAGAGCGTGCTAAAGATGTTTTTACCCAGTGGTGAGAGGCAGCCTGGAAAGAGGTACTGGGAAGCCAGGAAGGGCTGAGTCCCAGGCTATGTGAGCAGGGCCAAAGCCCAGCTCTGTGTGTAACGGGCCATAGAGCAAGATCAAAGCTGCAGATGAAGACAGAGCTATCGTTCAATCTGTGCGGAGATGTTGAGCATCCCAGTTATTTGCAAACTGGAGAAACTGAGAGCTCTGAGAGGCTGGATCAGGGCAAGACCCTTTCCCCATCAAACTTCATTTAGTGTGTTCAGAACTTGCAACAACAGTCTTTGGGTGGCTTTCACCTGCTCAAAGTAGAATTTAGAGCTCTCCTCATGAGAACTTATCACCCCCTTGCTCACGCCCAGTTGAAATGGTTTTTCAAATCCCATCTCACCTTTAAAACGAGGCAGAGAGGTTAAAAGCTTTGGAGTCAGGCACATCGGGCCAACCTGAATCTGATCTTCAAGCTTAAAGTCACTTGCTCTGTTGAGTTAGGAGTCCCTGGCTGATGCAAAGGGCTACTAATCAAAAGGTTGGGAGTTCTTGATCCACCCAGAGGCACCACAGGGGAAAGGCGTGGGAGATCTGCTTCTAAAAAACCAGCCATTGATAACCCTATGAAGCACAGTTATTCTGACACACATGGGGTTACCATGAGTTGAAATCAACATGATGGCAACTGGTCACTGTTTAGTTGGAGTCACTTTACAAGGCCAGAGGCAGGTTGCCGAGCATCCCTGCCCTTAGCTTCCTCATCTGTAAACGGGGATTCATGCTAATCTCCTAGTGATGGGTTGTGAATTTGACACCCATTGCCATCCAATCAATTCCAGCTCATACTGACCCTAAAGGACACGGTAGAACTGCCGCATAAGATATAAATCTTTACGAAGCAGAATGCCACATTTTTCTCCCATGGAGCCACTGGTAGGTTCAAACTGCCAACCTTTCGGTTAGTAGCCAAGCACTTAACCACTGTGCCACCAGGGCTCCTCACTGAATTTGCCCAGCATCTCTGCCATTAGCTTCCTCATCTGTAAACAGGGAACTCATACCAAACTCCTAGTGTTGAGTTGTGAATTTGACGCCCATTGCCATCGAGTCGATTCCGACTCACAGCAACCCTACAGGACAGAGTAAAGCTGCCCCAAATGGTTTCCAAGGAGTACCTGGTGGATTCCAACTGCTGACTTTTTGGTTAGCAGCCAAGCTCTTAACCACTGCACCACCAGGGCTCCATAAAAAAAAAAAAAATTTTTTTTTCCATAGCCCCTGGAAAATCATAATTATTATTCTCATTTGCATATGTCTTCTGAGAACTGGGGAAAAATGGAGCTCACCTATGCTTACTTCTTGGATTTGAAAGTGAGACTGGATAAGGTAGAAACCATCATCAAAAAGCTGTGTTATAAATTGGCCAGTGAGCCCCTTCTATTGCTGTCCAAACAATGGTCACTCTTAGGCTACGAACTGCTGACAAGTCAGGTGACCATGATTCCAAAGAGTAGCTCAAGCAATCAATCCAAACCAAAAAACAAACCTTTGCCATCGATTCATAGTGACCTTATAAGACAGAGCTGAACTGCCCCATAGGGTTTCCACGGAGCAGCTGTTGGATTCAAACTGCTGACCTTTAGTTAGCAGCCAGGCTCTTAACCACTGTGCCACCAGGGCTGCATGCAATTAATAGGGTTCTATTAATGCTGTCAATGGCATGGCAGTCACAGAATTAGCATGGCCCAGCCATTCTAGTCCTAGATAAATCAGAAGAATTGAAAGCAGGAACTCAAACAGGCAGCTGTACACCAGAGTTCATTGCCGTATTATTCACAAGAGTCGAGAGGTGGAAACAACCTAAGTGCCCATCAACAGATGAATGGATAAACAAAGTGAGGTCTACCCATACGATGGAATATTATTCACTCATAAAAAGAAATGAAGTTGTGATGCATGCTGTGACATGGATGAACCTTGAAAACATTATACTGAGTGAAATAAGTCAGCCACGAAGGGTCAAATATTGTATGGTCCCACTATAAGAAATACCTAAAATACGCAAATGCATAGGGACCAAAGTTTATTAGTGTTATCGGGTGCTGGGGAGGCCGGGGGGAGAAAGGGAGTTACTATGTAAAGGGCACTGAGTTTCTATTTGGGGTGATGAAAAACCTTTGGAAACAGATCGTGGTGATGATAGCACAACATGGGGAATGTAATTAATGTTGCTAAATTGTACACTGAAAACGGCTAAATGGCAAATGTTTTATTTTATATATATACATTTTTTTTAACCATAAAAAAAATTTTTAAACAGTCTAAACTGTGCACTAGGTCCTGGGTGGGGTTGGGAAACACTGAATATCATCTATACTTCAACCTGGAAAAGGCTTGCAGTGATTTCACTTTTTTAGAAGAAAGATGCTGTATAAACACAAGGTGTTGCTGCTTTTATCCCAAGGAATGGCAGGAAGAAGAGAACTGAGCTGCGTATCTCTGGGGACGGCACCTTGCTCTTTTCTCTCTCTCTCTCTCTCTCATGCAAAATTTCATTATTTCCTAACGGGCCACCTTGGTTATTCTTCCAGTTATGGCTGCCTGCCCATCTTTCTTTCTTCGGTGCACAGGCTTGTAACCTGCCACCAAGAGAGGAGTGTCCTGGTTAGGAGTTCAAGGGCAAAGATGATGATACACGGGATTTTAAAAAGTGCTTCTCATGAGTCTGAAGAAATAGACTTCCTTAGACACTGTTGCTAAAAGCGTAGATCAGTACAATATTCCTGAAGTAGTTTGGAATTCTGCAGCAAATGCCTCAAAAATGTGTATGCACTTCGGTCTAGCAATTTTACCCTAAAGAATTTATCCTAAAAAACAACCAGACAGGTATGTAAAATGTATGTACAAGGGTGCTCATTAGGGCAGTGTTTTAAAAGTAAAAAGTTGCAAGCAGCCAAAATGTCCAAAAAACATACAGGACTGAATACAGTCTACCTTAAAAATAGAATATTATGTAACCGCTAAAAACAATAAAATGGTAATGTGCATGTGTGCATATAAAATGAATATATTATATATACATAGACAAATTCATGTTATATTACCAGGAAAAGAAGGCCACAGAACATTATATATGGCATTAGTTCCATTTTTGTCAAACAAACAAAAAAACATACATACACACACACACATACACACAAGGTCTTGATGGGTGTGCACCAAAATATTTACAGCGATTTTCTCTGGGTAGTAGAATTCTGATTGGTTGTATTTTGACTTGGAAACCCTGGTGGCATAGTGGTTAAGTGCTATGGCTGCTAACCAAAGGGTTGGAAGTTAGAATCCGCTAGGCGCTCCTTGGAAACTCTATGGGATGGTTCTGCTCTGTCCTATAGCGTAGCTATGAGTCGGAATCGGCTCAACGGCACTGCGTTTGGTTTTTTTTTTTTTTATTTATTTTGACTTACCCATATTTTCTTTTTTTTTCTATACTGAGTCTATGATTACTAGCATAATTAAAAACATAAGGGGGAAAGTGCCTCTATAGATATTCTTTGCTCTGTTACCTGCCCACCACAGGATAGAAGGGTGGATGCTGTGTGTTCTTGAGGCCCATGAGGACATTTGAAGAAGAAAATTGTTCTCAGCATTATTTCTGTCACTGGCATTCTAGCATCAGTGTTGATGGTAACCTCTGATCTCTCTCTCTGTCCTATAAAACAAAACACAACGCCCTAGCAGACACAAATACCTGACAGCTCTTTCTAAAGAGCCTAGATCACACAGTACAGTTAGCTAATAAAACCAAACCAAACCCGCTCCTGTCGAGTGGATTCAGATTCGTAGCGATGCTATAGGACAGAGGGTTTCCAAGGAGCTGCTGGTGAATTTGAATTGCTAGTCTTTTGCTTAGCAGCCTGTCATGGATTGAGTTGTATCTCCCAAAAATATGTGTCAACTTGGCTGGGCCTTGATTTCCAGTGTTGTGTGATTGCCTACCATTTTGTCATCTAATATGATTTTTCTATGTGTTGTAAATCCTAACTCCATGAGGTTAATAAGATGGGATTAGAAGCAGTTATGTTAATGAGGCTGGACTCAACCTACAAGATTAGATAGTGTCTCAAATCAATCTCTTTTGTGATATAAAAGAGAGAAATGAGCAGAAAGACATGGGGACCTCATACCACCAAGAAACAAGAGCCAGGAGAATAGTGGGTCCTTTGGACCTGGAGTCCCTGCACTGAGAAGCTCCTTGACCAGGGGAAGGTTGTTGACAAGGACCTTCCCCCAGAGATGACAGAAACAGAAAGCTTTCCCCTGGAGCTGGCACCCTGGAATCCGGTGAGAGAATAAATTTCCCTTTGACTGTGAGAGAATAGATTTCTCTTTGTTAAAGCCATCCTAGACTGTGAGAGAATAAATTTCTCTTTCTTGAAGACATCCACTTGTGATATTTCTGCTATAGCAGCACTAGATAACTAAGACATAGCTTAAGCTCTTAACCGCTGTGCCACCAAGGCTCCTTAGTTAGCTAATAGCAGCCGTTTAATCCCATAAATGTCCTGGCACCCATGAAGACAATATTACTTTGAGACTTCATTAACCTGAATTCATCAGGAAGCCGCTGGTGGTTATGGTGAAAAAAACAAAGGTGGGAATATAAACAAAGGTAGCAGGAGAAGCCTTGATGTGCCCTCGGGTGTGTGTGTGTGTGTGTGTGTGTGTGTGTTGCAGTGAAGAGAGTTCACTTTTCTCTTCCTCTTTGCCCATCATGAGATCGGATGTTTTTAGTGTATGTAATGACAGGGCTTGAAATGATGCTATTTCTTGATAATGCTGGGATATTTCACCCTGGCTGCTCCTAGCGTACATAACCTAGGAAACAGCCAGCGCTTCTTCAGACTGGGCACTGCAAAATGTCAGCATACAATCTCATTGCCCTGCTTTCTTCTTGGACTGCGGATTTGTAATCAGATTCAGTCTATCAACTGCACAAATGTTAAGGCTACTTGAAGTAGTCTCAGACATCTGGATCCTGAGACACAAAGTGGAAGGCCAAAAGTCACCCTGTTCCTTAAAGCAGCAAATAATGACTCAAGATGGAGGCGAGGGGGTCGAGGGTAGGAAGGTCGACATATCTTCCCCCTACCTGCAACAGTGGATTGGGTGCCTGAACCTGGCAAATCAGCATTCTGATGGTCTCTTTCCCCTCCCCTGTTCCCATGCAACAATGTAGATAGCAGATTCTTCTCTTGTCTCATGTCTACCATCGCAGGTGCCTGTTAACGTTTATTTGCATCTTTCCCTGTGCCTTTACCTTCTCCTGATTTGTGTTGTAGTAATATGTTGTTGTTGTGGTTGTTGTTAGGTGCCATCAGTTCGGCTCTAACTCATGGTGACGCCATGTACAACAGAATGAAATGTTGCCCAGTCCTGCACCATCTTCACAATCGTTAGTATGCTCAAGTTCCTTGTGGCCACTGTGTATTTTGAGCGCCTTCCAACCTAGGGCGTTTATCTCCCAGCACTCCTATATAAGAATATTTTGTTGTGATCCATAGGGTTTTCACTGACTAATTTTCAAAAGTTGGTTGCCAGGCCTTTTGTCCTAGTCTATCTTAGTTTGGAAGCCCCATTGAAACCCATCTACCATGGATGACCCCACTGGTATTTGAAATGCTGGTGGCATAGCTTCCAGCATCAGATCAAAACAAAAACCACCGCAGGACAGCAAAGTGACAGACAGGTGGTGAGTAGTAATACATGAGTACTTCTTATACACTTACTAGATTGCAAGCTCCTTGACCGTCCCTAAATTTAGGCTGTTTCTAAATTGACTTGGCATTGACTCTGTAGCAAATATCCAATAAAAAGAAATCATTTAGTAAATGAACAGTAGGCGCTCAAGATTTACTCACTTCAACTGACAGAGACAATAAGTAGTTGTAGCTCTTTAAGAAAACCAAACGTAAAATTTCAAGCTCCTTATAGTTCAATAGGTTAGGTCACTGGGAGTTGGAATCAATTGGTTTTAATGGTTCAAGGGATGCATGTAATCCTCCCTTTTCAAGAAAGGAGCTGGCTCTGACATCCCAGACATCACCACTTTGATGCTTTCTTACTTCTCACACCCTGCAGTAGAAAAGGTAGGCTTAGCAATGAATCCAAGGGCCTGTTCTCCACCTGGGGTTGTGATTGTTGTTGTTAGTTGCCATCGACTCAATTCCAACTCATGGTGACCTCGTGTGTGTGGAATAGAACTGCTCCATAGAGTTTTCAAGGCTGTGACCAGAAGCTTTTGGAAGCAGATTGCCAGGCCTGTCTTCCAAGGCACCTCTGGGTGGGTTTGAACTGCCAGCCTTTAAGCTAGTAGTTGAGTGCTTGACCGTTTGCACCACCCAGGGGCTCCTAAATTCCCAGTGTTGCTGGTGTAGGAGGTTCACCATCTGAAATCATGCCTAATCAATTTCTCTTTGCACTCTGTCATTAAGAAACTGTCTGATGGTGGAGCAGGCTTAATCTTTCCACTTACAGTCTATTAAATTGATTCGTGAAATCAGCAAATATTATTCAACCATTATGTGCACAACACTGAGACTTATGATACTCTTATTTATACAATTTTTGGACTAAACAGGAATGTAAAGTGATTTTTAGTAGATTACAAGGAATAGGATAGATCTTTTAATCCAGCTCTTTTACAGAGGACATGACATTATATTAATTCCTCTAACCCAATAACCTGGTTCCCTCCCCCTACCATGCCTACCTCTTTTTTTTCTTGGCAAAGAAGCTGATTGTTGCTAAAGTCAGACTCCTCCAATTTTGTGACGGTCTAAGTACTCAAGGCAATTGCCCTGCAGCTGCCAGGGGCTGTCTTAGCACACACAAGAACAACCCCGGTGTCAGCAGGCTCGTGCTGGGCTGCGCGAGGTCGGGAGTGTGTGCTACGTGTGCATCGAAGAGTCTGTTTGTTTGCAGCTGCATGTCCTGCACTAGTGCCAAGATCAGGAAATCTATAGAGGGTTATGCTAATATATCCTCTTTCACCTGTCTGCGCCTGCCTTGGTGCGGCGCTGCGGAGTGCTGCAGCGGCCGGCTGGCACTGCTTGTTCACGCTGTCTGTCCTGACTCAGTGCTTATTTATTATGCAGTTATTACAGTCGTTGGACGTTCTCGTGGCTTATTACCCTCTGGGTGCATTTACACATGGGGCAAGAAAAGTCCTCAGCATCTTAACTTCTGATTTTACTTAGACGTGTGCATCTATTATGAAACATTGTTTAATAACAGAACTTTTATGGAGTACTCATTTTCCCAAACCTTGATTTTCTAACCCTGGTGATGTAGAGGTTAAGACCTACAGCTGCTAACCAAAAGGTCCGCAGTTCAAATCCACCAGGTGCTGCTGGGGCAGGCTCTATGGGGCACTTCTACTCTGTCTTATAGGGTCGCTATGAGTCGGAATCAACTCCACCGCAATGGGTTTGGTTTTTTTGGGTTAAAAAATATGAGTCCCTGGGTGGTGCAAAGAGTTAAGCTCTCAGCTTCTAACCAAAAGTTTGGTGGTTTGAATCTATCCAGAGGCACCTCAGAAGAAGGGCCTGGTGATCTACTTCTGAAAAATCAACCACTGAAAACCCTATGGAACACAGTTCTACTCAAACCCACATGGGCTCGCCGTGAGTCAGAATCAATTCAACAGCAACGGGTTTGTTTTTTAAATATCTATATATCCATACACATATATGTAAAAGAAGCTCTGGTGGCACAGTGGTTAAAATGCTCGGCTGCTAACCAAAAGGTCAATGGTTTCAACCCACCAGCTGCTCCGTGAGAGAAAGATGTGGCAGTCTGCTTCCATAAAAGATGACAGCCTTGGAAACCCTATGAGCAATTCTACTCTGTCCTATAGGGTCGCTGTGAGTTGTGTGGACTCAACAGCAGCAGTTTTGGGTTTTGGTGTATATATATATGTGTGTGTGTGTGTACGTATATATACACACACACATAATATATATGTATGTATGTATAAAGTAGATTGGAAGCGGGTTTTGCTGATTAAGAGATTGGGTTAATAGCCAAGAGCCACAGCAGTTGGGGAGGGGGCCTATGAGTTAAAACTCAGCCCATACAAGGAGTTACCTGCCTCCTAATTACACCAGCGTTGGCCAGAGGCAGAGTATCCAACGGGCAAGGTAAGCACGATGCTTCCCTTGCTTACCAGGTCATCTGTAGTAAACAATTTCATATATTTTCACCACATCAAAGATTTCTGCTTCTAGGTACAGCTGGCATCTGTCTCTTTGCCAACCCCACAGCACCTTCGTACAGAATCAAAGCTACTTTTCAATTTACAATCCCTGACAGGGAGTGATGACCCAGCAAACAAGATAAGCACAAAACATGTGAAATTGTTCACTACAAATTGGTAAGTAAGGTCAAGCAAGACTGTGCTTACCTTGCTTACTGGATAATCCACCCCTGGGTTTAGCAGACTACGTCTCCTTGCATTTCTGGTCTTTCTCTGAAGCTTGTTCTCTCTCTTCAATTTGTGAAAAAACATATGCATGCTTGTGTGTGCGCGCACACACACACATACTCGGAGGCAATATTGCAGCATTGTCCCCATCACACAAGCAAAGACACATTAACGTTTTTGGGGGTAAAGAGGATGCGTTTCTTGACATCTTAGCAGACTCTTCCTCATGGACACTTTTGGGGGTCAGAAGGTTCCTGGTTTTCTGCATTGTTATATGCCCTGATGCAAAAGGAAGCCCCGGTGTGTGTACTGACCAGCTGCACCCAGGCTGCTCTTCTTTGCAAATACGATGACAAGGGATTCGGGGAATACCAATAACGCTACAGGACATTTCTCCTCCCAGTTTAGGAGCAGGAATACGGTGATGAAAGGGACCTAGAAACGTAAGTAAGTGTTGTTACCTTGGCTAAAAATTTCCAGGGATTGGCAAGAAAGTAGGAGAGACAGAGTTCTATCGTTCTCCTTTCTCAGTTTTTCTCCTTCCTGCCCTTGTCTTACCACACCCTACCCCCAGAATTAGGATGAACTGGGGTTACCCATGAGTCAGAACTGACTCAACAGCAAAGGGTCAGGGATACCAAAGAAGTCCCTGGGTGTGCAAACTGTTAAAACACATGGCTGCTAACCAAAATGTTGGAGGTTTGAGCCACCCAGCTGTGCCTCAGAAGAAAGGCCTGGTGATCTACTTCCAAAAAATCAGCCATTGAAAACTCTATGGAGCATAGTTCTACTCTGACATTCACGGGGTTGCCCTCAGTGAAAGTCGACTCAACAACAACAGATTAGAACTACGCAGACATCACTACAGAGACAGCCTGGAGCACAGTGACGTCCCAGTCCCTGGCAGCTCACACCAACAGCACTGGCCCTATATGCTAGCCAGGTAGCTATATTTGCTCTACCTTCCTGTGGCTCTGTGCAGGAACTAGGCAGCAGTAACCCTGAAGGGATATCTGGGTGCTCCATCCACTTACCTCTTCACGGCTTGAACAGAGCATGTCCCAAAGTTCTTACAAACAGCCACAGCCTACCCTCCTCCCACTGCTTTCTGGAGAAGAGCCTGAGACTGGCCCAAGGCAGTTGCTGTCACCTGCTATCTAGTCAGCCTCTGGCTCGTGGTCCAACTTGACCATTGTAATCCACAGAGTTTTCATTGACTGATTTTTGAAAGTAGATTGCCAGGCCTTTCTTCCTAGTCCATGTTAGTCTGGAAGCTCTGCTGAAACCTGTTCAGCATCGTAGCAACACGCATGCCTCCACTGACAGATGAGTGGTGACTGCACACGAGGTGCATTGGCCCAGGATCGAACCAAGCCTTCTGCATGGAAGGCAAAAATTCTACCGCTAGACCACCACTGCCTCAGCCCAGGGCAGAGACCATCTGAAATTGCCAGATGGGTGGGGGTCCCTAGGAATAGCATCCCCTTGGCCCCCACTCTGGCCTCTGCATTCCAGAGCCTGTGTGGGAGTCTCTATCTAATGAACTTGGGCTTCTCTGGGAAAGCTGAGAGGGGTGGTGAGCGTCTCCCTCCAGGGGCCCTACAAGGCATGAGGACGTCCAAGCGGATCCCTGGCCTTCTTTCAGCAAAAGTGGGATTCACATGGATTTTAGTTGTAGATGTTGGCTTGTTCTGCCCTCGGTCATGCTCAGCCCTAAAAGCAATGCTAAAAATGAAGCATTAGAGAACATTCTGAGTCATTTAGGTACCAGAGGAGTGCTTGCTGATGCTATCGATCGTTCTCATTGCTGCTCTGTTATCTGACCAGCAAGCGACTCTTTCATCTGCAAGCTGCCCCCTCCATGTAATTTGCCAACTGCAACAGGACAGTCTCTGAGCAAAGTGCTCATTCTTGGAATGCTCCATGGTGGTGCTATTTTCACCTCCACATTCCTCACCCTTCCGAGGCGCCCACTGCAATCTCACTCCCCGCTGCATTTATAAATAGTTTCCTTTGTGTATTTCCTCATAATACACTCGAGTTTGTCACTTAGAAATACCATTATTCCACCCCAGAAGCACAGCCCCCAAACTGTTGCATCTGGCTTTTTCCCCCCTCAGCTGTTTGAATCAAACAATGAGGGTGCCTGATTCTGCAGTACAATAACCAGCAATCACGTATCGGACAGGCTTCCCAGAGGAAAAGCTCTGCAGCTGAGATGCAAAGGGCTGATCAAAAGAGGTAAATCCCTTCCAAGAACAAAGGCTGGTTTTGCCACGCTGAGCTTTGCCAAATAGTTCCAATAGCCTTTCTGATCTGTACAAGGTGTAACGGTGTTATTTATCCCTAGTCTAAAGAAGTGTTCTTAAACTATAGGTGGTGATCCAGGGCAGGTTGGGAAATCAGTTTAGGAGTTCACAGCTAGCATTAAAAAAAAAAAAAAAAGAATGAAACTGACTAGAATAGAATAAAAATATAATAGTGCACTTTATGTAATAAAGGTAGGTTTCTTTGTGAAATTTTTGTTTTCCTGTGTGTACACACACACACACACACATGAATGTGTGTACTGCATTAGGATGCAAAACATATTTCTGTTTATTATTTAACATTTGTTTTTATTGTGAAATGTATCAAGCTCCCAGAAGCATATATGGCTGTTGTCAGTTGCCTCCAGCCGGCTCCATCTCATGGTGGCCTATGTATAAGAGAACGAAATGTTGCCCGGGTTTACACTATATATGTACAGTACTTTAGATGAAGGTTTACAGAGCAAATTTGTTTCTCATTAAACAGTTAATACATACATTGTTTTGTGACATTGGTTGCCAACCCCACGTCAACATTCTTCCCTTCTCGACCTTGGATTCTGAGCCATATGTTTTAAAGAATAATAAAGCAAAAACCTGAATTCCCCCGCCACTGTTGAGAACTAGAACATGGCTGGTCCCTTGGGAGGCATCTGTGTGCCACTTCTTCCTGCCTTTCTCTCCCTCCTCCCACAGACAGCCATCATCCTGACTTTTATGATAATAATCCCCTTACTTTTATTCCTTACAATTTCACCACCCACGTATAAAACATCCTGAAAAACGGAGTTTAGTTCCGCCTGTCTTAGCACTCTGTGTAAGTGTATTCCTCCAAGTTTGCTTCTTCCGCTCAGTGTCGTGTTTGAGAGTTGAATTCCTTTTGGTGTGTGCAACGGTGTTCATTCGTTCTCACTGCTGTGTGCCATTTCTTCCTACGATTGTGTCACCATTTGTGTATGGCTCCATGGTTGGCAGACACTGGGTAGTTTCCAGTTTGGGCGGCCACAAACAGTGCTATTAAGAGCGTTGTCCTTCATTGCCTTGGGCACACCTGCGGGGGCTCTTTGGATACAGCAGGGAGGAATGCCTGGGTCTGTGGTCCCCCATGTGCAACTTGATGACAGAGAGCCCAAGGTTTGCAACCATTTTCTCCCACCAGCCAACACATGGTTTTGTTAAAATGTATTTGTTACTGTGGCTTGTGGTCAGAAAGTTGGAAAAACACTAATCTGAAGACTCTTAGGAGTCCCTGGGTGGTACAAATGGTTAATGGACTCTGCTGCTAACCAAAAGGTTGGTGGTTCAAGTCCAACCAGAGGCACCTTGGAAGAAAGGTCTGGCAATCGACGTTAAAAAAAAACTCAGCCAAGAGACAGAAGGGGCCACATAAACCGGAGACTACATCAGTCTGAGACCAGAAGAACTAGATGGTGCCCGGCTATAACCAATGACTGCCCGATGAACCCCCGAGGGAGCAGGAGAGCAGTGGGATGCAGGCTCCAAATTCTTGTAAAAAGACCAGACTTAATGGTCTGACTGAGACTAGAAGGACCCCAGTGGTCATGGTCCCCAGGCCTTCTGTTAGCCCAAGACAGGAATCATTCCCAAAGCCAATTCATCAGACAGGGATTGGACTGGACTATGAGATAGAAAATGATACTGGTGAAGAGTGAGCTCCTTGGATCAAGTAGACACCTGAGGCTATGTGGGCAGCTCCTGTCTCGAGGGGAGATGAGAGGGCAGAGGGGAACAGAAGCTGGTTGAATGGACACAAAAATAGAGAGTGGAGAGAAGGAGTGTGCTGTCTCGTTAGGGGGAGAGCAACTAAGAGTATACAACAAGGTGTATAAAAATTTTTCTAAGAGAGACTGACTTGATTTGTAAACTTTCACTTAAAGCACAAAAAAAAAAAAAAAAAAACTCAGCCATTGGAAATCCTATGGCGTACAGTTCTACTCTGACACACGTGAGGTCACCATGAGTCAGAATCCACTTGACGGCAACTGGTTTGGTTTTTGATTTAAGGACTTTTAAGATGAGAGTGGAAACACTGGTGGCGTAGTGGTTAAGTGCTACGGCTGCTAACCAAAAGGTTGGTAGTTCAAATGCACCAGATGCTCATTGGAAACTCTATGGGGCAGTTCTACTCTGACCTATAGGGTTGCTATGAGTTGGAATCAACCCGATGGCAACGGGTTTTGTTTCGTTTTTTTTAAGGTGAGAGTGGTACTTTTGTAAAACTGAGCATTTTCTCATTGCCCATTTGTCTGTGTGTGTGTGTACATGTATGTCTGCTTGGTTGGGTGTCTTAGTTTCCTAGGGCTTCCATAACAAAATACCATATAGTGGGTGGCTTTTAAAGAACAGAAATTCATTTTCTCACAGTTCTAGAGGCTCAAAGTCCAAATTGGGGTCTCGGCAGTGTCGATTCCTTCTGTGGGTCTCTCTCCTGGTATCTGGTGGCTGCTGGCAATCTTTGGGGCTCCTTTGCTGCTTATAGACACATCTGCCTCTTTCCCCCCATGTGCCATGCTTTTTATAAGACACACTTAGAAAGAATTGGGACTGGGACCCACTTACTCCAGTATGACCTCATTTGACCCAATCAATACCAAGAACAACTAAAACGTATTTCCTCAAATAAAGTCACATTCACAGGTGCAATGGTTAGGACTCCAACATACCTTTTTAGAAGTCACAATGCAATCCATAACTGTGAGTAAGAAAGGAGCTGGAGCAGGAGACAGGATACAGGGATGATCACAATTTAACGAGCCCTTGTTACCTGCCGTACACTAAACTCAGTGCTTTACATGTCTAGTCTCCTGAATCTTCACTTCAGTCTTATGAGGTGCAGCTAATCCTCCTTTATAGGAGATGAAACTGGGCCTTAGAGAAAATAAAGACCCTGCCCAAGATCACATAAGAAGGAAAGCACTAGAACTGGAATTTGAACCCAAGCCTGTCTGTCTCCAAAGCCTGGCCAATTTTTCCTGCTTTAGCTGCTCTTCTTAGTGCTCCCACATCCCCAGGCTGTGCTCCTCGGCCTCATTGGCACATGGCCTTGGCCTCGAGCTGCCCCTGACATCACTCTGACGGGCACATTCATTCCAGGACCTTCTGGGTAGTATCCTATACCTCCCTCCTGGTAAATTCTTGCCTTTGATCCAAGCAGTAGCCCACAACTCCCCTCCAGGTGCTTAGAACTTCACTGCAGCTAGCCAGCCACCTCACTCACACTTTCCCACACTGTACTAAGCTTAAAAAAACAAAACAGTTGCCGTCTAGTCAATTCTGACTCATGGTCACCCTATGCATGTCAGAGTAGAGCTGTGCTCCATAGAATTTTTTTTTTTTTGAATGTTGTTGTTAGGTGTCATCAAGTCGGTTCTGACTCACAGCGACCCTATGCACACAAGAAGGAAACACTGCCCAGTCCTGAGCCATCCTTACAATCATTGTTATACTTGAGCTCATTGTTGCAGCCACTGTGTCAATCTACCTCATTGAAGGTCTTCTTCTTTTCTGCTGACCCTGTACTCTGCCAAGCATGATGTCCTTCTCCAGGGACTGATCCCTCCTGACAACATGTCCAAAGTATGTAAGATGCAGTCTCGCCATCCTTGCTTCTATGGAGCATTCTGGTTGTACTTCTTCTAAGACAGATTTGTTCATTCTTTTGGCATTCCATGGTAGTATATGCAATATTCTTTGCCAACACCACAATCCAAAGGCATCAATTCTTCTTCGGTCTTCCTTATTCATTGTCCAGCTTTCACATGCATATGATGTGATTGAAAATACCATGGCTTGGGTCAGGCGCACCTTAGTCTTCAAGGTGACATCTTTGCTCTTCAGCACTTTAAAGAGGTCCTTTGCAGCAGATTTACCCAGTGCAACGCGTCTTTTGATTTCCTGACTGCTGCTTCCACGGCTGTTGATTGTGGATCCAAGTAAAATGAAATCCTTGACAACTTCAATCTTTTCTCCGTGTATCATGATGTTGCTCACTGGTCCAGTTGTGAGGATTTTTGTTTTCTTTATGTGGAGTTGCAATCCATACTGAAGGTTGTGGTCTTTGACCTTCATTAGTAAGTGCTTCAAGTCCTCTTTACTTTCAGCAAGCAAGGTTGTGTCATCTGCTTAATGCAGGCTGTTAACGAGTCTCCTTTCAATCCTGATGCCCCGATCTTCTTCACATGGTCCAGTTTCTCAGATTATCTGCTCAGCATACAGATTGAATAGGTATGGTGAAAGAATACAATACTGACACACACCTTTCCTGACTTTAAACCAATCAGTATCCCCTTGTTCTGTTGGAACAACTGCCTCTTGATCTATGTAAAGGTGAAATGGACTGGTATTGGCCATTTTGAATTGGACAATCATACAGCCTACTCTGCTGGGAATGACAACTTGAAGAGGAATGGTGTTGCATTCATCATCAAAAAGAACATTTCAAGATCTATCCTGAAGTACAACGCAGTCAGTGATGGGATAATATCCATACACCTACAAGGAAGACCAGTTAATATGACTATTATTCAAATTTATGCACCAAACACTAGGGCCAAACATGAAGAAATAGAAGATTTTTACCTGCTGCTGCACTCTGAAATTGATCGAACATGCAATCAAGATGCATTCATAATTACTGGTGTTTGGAATGCAAAAGTTGGAAACAGAGAAGAAGGGTCAGTAGTTGGAAAATATGGCCTTGTTGTCAGAAACAATGCCGGAGATAGAATGATAGAATTTTACAAGACCAATGACTTCTTCATTGCAAATACCTTCTTTCACCAACATAAACGGCGACTATACACATGGACCTTTTTTTGTACACATGTACCACGCCAGATGGAACACAGAAATCAAATTGACTACATCTGTGGAAAGAGACGATTGAAAAGCTCATTATCATCAGTCGCAACAAGGCCAGGGGCCAACTGTGGAACAGAGCATCATTTGCTCATAGGCAAGTTCAAGCTGAAACTGAAGAAAATCAGAGCAAGTCCACAAGAGCCAAAATATGACCTTGAGTATATCCACCTGAATTTAGAGACCATCTGAAGAATAGATTCGATACATTGAACACTAGTGACTGAAGACTAGAAGAGTTGTGGAATGACAGCAAGGACATCATACGTGAAGAAAGCAAGAGGTCATCGAAAAGACAGGAAAGAAAGAAAAGACCAAGATGGATGTCAGAGGACACTCTGAAACTTTCTCTCGAATGTCGAGCAACTAAAGCGAAAGGAAGACTTGATGAAGTAAAAGAACTGAACAGAAGATTTCAAAGTGCCTCTCGAGAAAACAAAGTAAAGTATTATAATGACATGTGCAAAGAGCTGGAGATGGAAAACCGAAAGGGAAGAACACACTCGGCGTTTCTCAACCCAAAAGAACTGAAGAAAAAATTCAAGCCTCGAGTTGCAATAGTGAAGGATTCCATGGGGAAAATATTAAATCATGCAAGAAGCATCAAAAGAAGATGGAAGGAATACACAGAGTCATTATACTAAAAAGAATTAGTTGATGTTCAACCATTTCAGGAGGTGGCATATGATCAGGAACTGATGGTACTGAAAGAAGAAGTCCAAGCTGCTCTGAAGGCATTGGTGAAAAACAAGGCTCCAGGAATTGATGGAATATCAATTGAGATGTTTCAACAAATGGATGCAGCGCTGGAGGTGCTCACTTGTCTATGCCAAGAAATGTGGAAGACAGCTTCCTGGCCAACTGACTGGAAGAGATCCATATTTATGCCTGTTCCCAAGAAAAGTGATCCAACTGAATGTGGAAATTATAGAACAATATCATTAATATCACACACAAGCAAAATTTTGCTGAAGATCATTCAAAAATGGCTGCAGCAGCATATCGACAGGCAACTGCCAGAAATTCAGGCCGGTTTCAGAAGAGGACGTGGAACCAGGGATATCGTTGCTGATGTCAGATGGATCCTGGCTGAAAACAGAGAATACCAGAAGGATGTTTACCTGTGTTCTATTGACCATGCAAAGACATTCGACTGTGTGGATCATAACAAATTATAGATAACATTGGGAAGAATGGGAATTCCAGAACACTTAATTGTGTTCATGAGGAACCTTACATAGATTTTTTTAAATAATACGTTTTATTTAACTAGAATATCCAAAAGGTTGCCATTTCAACATTTAATGAATATAAAAAATTACTGAGATTTTTACATTCTTTTTTTCATACTTAAGAGAACACCACTGTGATGGGAAAGACAACGCACAATACAGGCGAGGTCAGCACAACTGGACTAAACCAAAAGCAAAGAAGTTTCCTGAATAAACTGAATGCTTCAAAGGCCAGTGTAGCAGGGGCAGAGGTTTGGGGACCACGGTTTCAGGGGACATCTAAGTCAATTGGCATAATAAAATCTATTAAGAAAACATTCTGCATCCCACTTTGGAGGGTGGCATCTGGGGTCTTATAGGCTTGCAAGCGGCCATCTGAGATGCATCAATTGGTCTCAACCCACCTGGATCAAAGGAGAATGAAGAACACCAAGGACACAAGGTAATTATGAGCCCAGGAGACAGAAAGAGCCACATAAACCAGAGACTACATCAGCCTGAGACCAGAAGAACTAGATGGTGCCTGGCTACAACTGATGACTGCCCTGACAGGGAACACAGCAGAGAACCCCTGAGGGAGAAGGAGAGCAATGGGATGCAGATCCCAAATTCTCATGAAAAGACCAGACTTAATGGTCTGACTGAGACTGGAAGGACCCCGGTGATCATGGACCCCAGACCTTCCGTTGGCTCAGAACAGCAATCATTCCCAAAGCCAACTCTTCAGACAGGGGTTGGGCTGGACAATGGGTTGGAGAGGGATGCTGGTGAGGAGTGAGCTTCTTAGATCACGTGGACACTTGAGAATATGTTGGCATTTCCTGCTCGGAGGGGAGATGAGAGGGTAGAGGGGCTTAAAACCTGGCGAAATGGACATGAAAAGAGAGAGTGGAGGGAGGGAGCGGGCTGTCTCATAAGGGGGAGAGCAATTGGAGTATGCAGCAAGGTGTATATAAGTTTTTGTGTGAGAGACTGACTTGATTTGTAAACTTTCACTTAAAGCACAATAAAAATTAAAAACAAAAAAACCCACTAAACCAGTTCCCATTGAGTTGATTCCAACTCATGGCAACTCCATGTGTGCAGAGTAGAACTGTTCTCCATCTATAGGGTTTTCAGTGGCTATTTTTCAGTAGTAGATCACCAGGCCTTTCTTCCAAGGTGTCTCTGGGTGAACTTGAACCACAGCCTTTTGGTTAGCTGCTGTACCAGCCAGGGACACCATACAATGCTTGGGCATCTCTTTCAATTCAATTACTTCTCGCAGAATCTCTTTCTCTTCTCTCTCTCTTTTAGATGGCTATTCTCCCATTGGAGGAGATCTGATCAACGTATTCCCTCTAATAGTTTAGTGTTTCGGCTCACACAATGCATTGAATATTAAAAGAGGTCACCGTATAACCCCCAACACTGATCTCTAATGGTGAAATTTCAGCCACCTGAACTGGCTGATCAGAGAGATATGTTTACAAAGAAGGATCTGTTGACCTCAGAAGCCATGATCAGATCTTGGTCACATATTGACGGAATAGGGCAGGGCTGGGATAATCCAATGGCAAAATCAGTGTCTGTAATGAGACTTAAGCCACTAGCCTCTACTTTGCCAGGAGCTCTTTTGTATCTTAACTATTCCCCTGGACTTCTCTGACAAGATCTAAGGTGGTTACTTATAGCTAAGGAACTATTTTTCCTCCATTCAGAGCAAAAGCCAATACAGAAGGGAGACCAGAAAAAGCCGTTCATCTACTCTCTCATCAAACACTTACTGAGCACCCTTGGGAATTGTGGCAGACTGCTAGGCCTTGGGGCTACAAAGGGAGCAATACACAACCCGTTGCCTTAAGGAGCTTGTGATATGCTATGATGTTGTCTTTGCTGTTAGGTGCCATCAAGTCAATTCCGACTCATAGCAACCCCTTGTGACAGAGTAGAACTGCCCCATAGGATTTCCTAAGCTGTAATCATTAAGGGAGCAGATTGTCAGGTCATATTCCCTTGGAGCAGCTGGTTGGGTTGAATGGCCAACCTTTCGGTTAGCAGCCTAGAGCTTAACCATTGCACCACTAGGGCTCCTGAGGGAAAGATATATAAATACCTAATCATAATACAGTGTGGTGGTAGTTATTAGTGTTGCACACAGAATATTCCCAGCTCTCTGGAACTACTTACAGCTCTCTGCATTCGGAGCACATGGCAAGATTTTCTTTCCTGGCCTCTGTGATCGGCAGTGGTCATGTAATTAACTGTGACCAATGAGCTGTGAGTAGGTGGGCTGTGCTTTACTGTGGGGCTGAGCAGCTAATTGCCTGAGTGACCCCAGAATGCTCTTCTCCCCCTGCTACAGCAATGAGAAACTCACAGATGAAAGCCGTTTGGTCAGCCTGGGCCCCAGTGTTACGATGATGCAGGACGCAGCCACTGGTGACTCATGGTACGCAGCAGGAGCAAGACAGAAACTTCGTTACCTTAAGCTTCTGAAGTTTGGGGAGCTGTTACTGTGGTCTAACCAGGGCAGTCTATACAAATAGGACAAACACGGCCATTCATTCAAATGATTTTTGATTGCTTATTTTGATGTGTCAACACAGAAGGGAGGTTTCTGCTGGGTATGAGGCATTTTCCTGACTCTGAAGGGGAGATGTTTCATTACCACGGTTTCTTAGAATGTTGTAAAAGCTCTAATGGTTCCTGCAATAGTTAATATATTCATACAGATGAGTCGCTTACTGACAAAACCCTCGATTTCCATAACACTGCTACACGGAGAAAACTCAAGGCATTTAACAGACTAATCAGTACCTTGAGTCACAAGTGAGACTATTTACAAGGTCAATGGACAAGATAAAGTGGCAGGAGGCACTGATCAGGAAAGACTGAGAAAATGTGTTATCATGCAGGGAAAGAAAAGGAACAAGTTTCCATTTAATCAAATGAGGCTCAGGTTAAAAGGGCCAGGCCCTATTGACTGTGGCTGTTGTTGTTAGGTGCGCTGGAGTAGATTCCCATTCATAGCAGTCTCATGTGACAGAGTAGAACTGCCCCTTAGGGTTTCCTTGGCTGTAATCTTTACAGGAGCAGATGGCCGGGTCTTTCTCCCACAGGTGAGCTACACTGGTGGACCAGCATTCCCACGCATCCTCTTTAATCCACCTCCACTCTGGAGAGCATGTCCTGACTCCTCAGATCCAGAGCCTCCAGTTGCTGAGCCACATGGCCCCACACAGCCCTGATTAAGGGATCAAAAGGTGGGTGGGCAAGGCTCTGCCACTCTCTGGCTTTGCAATCCGGGAAAATCACTTAGGTTTGCAGAATCTGTTTCTTCATCTGGAAGTGTTGTTGTTAGTTGCCATGAAGTAGGCTCTGATTCATTGCGACCTCATGTGTAATAAAACAAAATGGTCCTGTGCCATCTTCATGATCGTTGATAAGTTTGAGCCCACTGTTGCAGTCATTGTGCCCATCTATCTCATTAAGGGTTTCCCTCACCGTCACTGGCCCATCACTTTACCAAACGTGATGTCTTTCTCCAGTGATGACGTGTCCAAAGTAAGCAAGTCAAAGTCTCAGACACTATTCTATGATCCAGAGTGTTTTCTTTTTATACATATATTTTTTATTGTGCTTTAAGTGAAAGTTTAAAAATCAAGTCAGTCTCTCACATAAAAACTTATATACACCTTGCTACATATTCCCAGTTACTCTCCCCCTAATGACAAAGCCCATTCTCTCCCTCCTCTCTCTCTTTTCGTGACCATTTTGCCAGCTTCTAACCTCCTCCACCCTGTCATCTCCCATCCAGGCAGGAGATGCCAACATAGTCTCAAGTGTCCACCTGATCCAAGAAGCTTGCTCCTCACCAGCATCCCTCTCCAACCCATTGTCCAGTCCAATCCATGTCTGAAGAGTTGGCTTCAGAAATGGTTCTTGTCTTGGGCCAACAGAAGGTCTGGGGGCCATTACCACTGGGATCCTTCCAATCTCAGTCAGACCATTAAGTCTGGTCTTTTCATGAGAATTTGGGGTCTGCATCCCATTGCTCTCCTGCTCCCTCAGGGGTTCTCTGCTGTGTTCCCTGTCAGGGCAGTCATTGCTTGTAGCCAGGCACCATTTAGTTCTTCTGGTCTCAGGATGATGTAGTCTCTGGTTCATGTGGCCCTTTCTGTCTCTTGGGCTAGTAATTACCTTGTGTCCTTGGTGTTCTTCATTCTCCTTTGATCCAGGTGGGTTGAGACCAATTGGCACATCTTAGATGGCTGCCTGCTAGCGTTTAAGACCCGAGACACCACTCTTCAAAGTGGGATGCAGAATGTTTTCTTAATAGATTTTATTGTGCCAATTGCCTTAGGTGTCCCCTGAAATCAGGGTCCCCAAACCCCTGCCCTTGCTACACTGGCCTTTGAAGCATTCAGTTTATTCAGGAATCTTCTTTGCTTTTGGTTTAGTCCAGTTGTGCTGACCTCCCCTGTATTGTGTGTTGTCTTTCCCTTCACCTAAAGTAGTTCTTATCCACCAACTAATTAGTGAATACCCCTCTCCCACCCTCCCACGCTCCCTCCTCTTGTAACCACAAAAGAATGTTTTCTTCTCAGTTTAAACCATTTCTCAAGTTCTTATAATAGTGGTCTTATACAATACTTGTCCTTTCGTAACTGACTAATTTCATTCAGCATAATGCCTTCCAGATACCTCCATGTTATGAAATGTTTCACAGATTCCTCACTGTTCTTTATCGATGCAAGTATTCCATTGTGTGAACATACCATAAATTATTTATCCATTTATCCATTGATGGGCACCTTGGTTGCTTTCATCTTTTTGCTATTGTAAACAGTACTGCAATAAACATGGGTGTGCATATATCTGTTCGTGTAAACGCTCTTATTTCTCTAGGATATATTCCAAGAAGTGGGATTACTGGGTCCTATGGTAGTTCTATTTCTAGCTTTTTAAGGAAGCGCCAAATCGATTTCCAAAGTGGTTGTACCATTTGACATTCCCACCAGCAGTGTAGAAGTATTCCAATCTCTCCACAGCCTCTCCAACATTTATTATTTTGTGTTTTTTGGATTAATGCCAGTCTTGTTGGAGTGAGATGAAATCTCATTGTACTTCTGATCTGCATTTCTCTAATGGCTAATGATCATGAACATTTCCTCATGTATCTGCTAGCTACCTGAATGTCTTCTTTAGTGAAGTGCCTATTCATGTTTTGCCCATTTTTTAATTGGGTTTTTTGTCTTTTTGTAGTTGAGTTTTTGCAGTATCATGCAGATTTTAGAGATCAGGCGCTGATCAGAAATGTCATAGCTAAAAACTTTTTCCCAGTCTGTAGGTAGTCTTTTTACTCTTTTGGTGAAGTCTTTGGATGAGCATAAAACCAAACCAAACCCATTGCCATCGAGTCAATTCTGACTCATAGAGACCCTATGTGACCGAGTAGAACTGCCCCGAAGAGTTTCCAAGGAGTGCCTGGCAGATTCGAACTGCTGACCCTTTGGTTAGCAGCCGTAGCACTTAGCCACTACACCACCCGGGTTTCCTGGATGAGCATAGGTGTTTGATTTTTAGGAGCTCCCAGTTATCTAGTTTTTCTTCTGCATTCTTAATAATGTTTTGTATACTGTTTATGCCATGTATTAGGGCTCCTAATGTTGTCCCTATTTTTTCTTCCATGATCTTTATCATTTTAGATTTTGTATTTAGGTCTTTGATCCATTTTGAGCTCGTTTTTGTGCATGGAGTGAGGTATGGGTCTTGTTTCATTTTTTTGCAGATAGATAACTAGTTACGCCAGCACCATTTGTTAAAAAGACTCTATTTCCCACATTTAACTGCTTTGGGGCCTTTGTCAAATATCAACTGCTCATATGTGGATGGATTTGTGTCTAGATACTCAGTTCTGTTCCATTGGTCTATGTATCTGTTGTTGTACAGTACCAGGCTCTTATGACTACTGTGGCGGTATAATAGGCTCTAAAATCAGGTAAAGTAAGGCCTCCCACTTTGTTCTTTTTCGGTAATGCCTTATTTATCCGGTGCCTCTTTCCCTTCCGTATGAAGTTGGTGATTTGTTTCTCCATCTCATTAAAGAATGTTGTTGGGATTTGGATTGGAATTGCATTAAATGTATAGATGGCTTTTGGTAGAATAGACATTTTTATAATGTTAAGTC
Organism: Loxodonta africana; assembly: GCF_030014295.1. Classification (NCBI taxonomy): domain Eukaryota; kingdom Metazoa; phylum Chordata; class Mammalia; order Proboscidea; family Elephantidae; genus Loxodonta; species Loxodonta africana. Next base: position 65,606,133 of record NC_087358.1, read on the forward strand.
TTCCCATCCATGAGCAAGGTATGTTTTTCCACTTATGTAAGTCTCTCTTGGTTTCTTGCAGAAGTGTTTTGTAGTTTTCTTTGTATAAGTCTTTTACATCTCTGGTAAGATTTATTCCTAAGTTTTTATCTTCTTGGGGGCTACTGTAAATGGCATTCATTTTGGTGATTTCCTCTTCAATGTTCTTTTTATTGATGGAGAGGAAGCCAACCGATTTTTGTATGTTTATCTTATATCCCGATACTCTGCTGAACTCTTCTATTAGTTTCAGTAGTTTTCTGGAGGATTCCTTAGGGTTTTCTGTGTATAAAATTGTGTCATCTGCATATAGAGATACTTTTACTTCTTCCTTACCAATCTAAAAATGCGCTTTATTTCTTTATCTAGCCTAATTGCTCTGGCTAGGACCTCCAACACAATGTTGAATAAGAGCGGTGATAAAGGGCGTCCATGTCTGGTTCCCGATCTCATTGGGGATGCTTTCAGGCTCTCTCCATTCAGGGTGATGTTGGCTGTTGGCTTTGTATAAACGCCCTTTATTATGTTAAAGAATTTTCCTTCTATTTTGCTGAGAGTTTTTATCATGAATGAGTGTTGAACTTTGTCAAATGCCTTTTCTGCATCAGTTGATAAAATCATGTGATTCTTATCTTTTGTTTTATTTATGTGGTAGATTACATTAATTGTTTTTCTAATGTTGAGCCATCCCTGCATACCTCGTATGAATCTCACTTGGTCATGGTGAATTATTTTTTTGGTATGTTGTTGAATTATATTGGCTAGAATTTTGTTGAGGATTTTTGCATCTACGTTCTTGAGGGATATAGGTCTACAATTTTCTTTTCTTGTGGTGTCTTTACCTGGTTTTGGTATCAGGGGTATGGTGGCTTCGCTGAATGAGTTTGGGAGTACTCTGTCCTTTTCTATGCTCTGAAATACCTTCAGCAGTAGTGGTGTTAATTCTTCTCTGAAAGTTTGGTAGAACTCTGCAGTGAAGCTATCTGGAACAGGGCTTTTTTTGTTGGGAGTTTTTTGATTACCTTTTAAATCTCTTTTTTTGTTATGGGTCTATTTAGTTGTTCTACTTCTGATTGTGTTAGTTTAGGTAGGTATTGTGTTTCTAGGAATTCATCCATTTCTTCTAGGTTTTCAAATTTGTTAAGGTAAAATTTTTCATAGTAATCTGATATGATTCTTTTAATTTCATTTGGGTCTGTTGTAATATCGCCCATCTCATTTCTAATTTGGGTTATTTGCTTCCTCTCCTGTTTTTCTTTTGTCAGTTTGGACAATGGTTTATCAATTTTCTTGAGTTTTTCAAAAAACCAGCTTTTTGTCTTGTGAATTCTTTCATTTGTTTTTCTGTTTTCTATTTCATTTAGCTCAGCTCTAATTTTTATTATTTGTTTTCTTCTGGTGCCTGTGGGTTTCTTTTGTTGCTCTCTTTCTATTTTTTCAAGTTGTAGGGATAATTCTTTGATTTTGGGCCTTCCTTTTTTTTGGATGTGTGCATTTATTGATATAAATTGGCCTCCGAGCACCACTTTTGCTATGTCCCAAAGGTTCTGATAGTAAGTGTTTTCATTCTCACTGGACTCTCTGAATTTCTTTATTCCATCCTTTATGTCTCCTCTAATCCAGTCTTTTTTGAGCAGGGTATTGTTCAGTTTCCAAGTGGTTGGTTTCTTTTTCCTGCTTTTCCTGTTATTGATTTCCACTGTTAAGGCCTTATGGTCAGAGAAGATGTTCTGTAATATTTCAATGTTTTGGATTCTGCTAAGTCTTGCTTTATTACTTAATATGTGATCTATTCTAGAGAATGTTCCATGTGCACTAGGAAAGAAAGTATAGTTGGTTGCTCTTGGGTGGAGTGTTCTGTACATGTCTATGAGGTCAAGTTGGTTGATTGTGCAATTTAGATCTTCCGTGTCTTTATTGAGCTTCTTTCTGGATGTCCTGTCCTTCACCGAAAGTGGCGTGTTGAGGTCTCCTACTATTATTGTGGAGCTGTCTATCTCACTTTTCAATGCTGATAGAGTTTTTTTTATGTATCTTGCAGCCCTGTCATTGGGTGCATAGATATTTAATATGGTTATATCTTCTTGGTGTATTGTCCCTTTAATCATTATATAGTGTCCTTCCTTATCCTTTCTGATGGATTTACCTTTAAAGTCTATTTTGTCAGAAATTAATATTGCCACTCCTGCCCTTTTTTGATTGTTTTTTGCTGGATATATTTTTTTCCATCCTTTGAGTTTTAGTTTGTTTGTGTCTCTAAGTCTAAGATGTGTCTCTTGTAGGCAGCATATAGATGGATCTTGTTTTTTAATCCATTCTGCCACTCTCTGTCTCTTTATTGGTACATTTAGTCCATTTATATTCAGGATATTATGGATAGGTATGAATTTAGTGCTGTCATTTTGATGTCTTTTTTTGTGTGTTGTTGACAGTTTCTTTCTCCCACTTGATTTTATGTGCTGAGTAGATTACCTTTATATATTGTCTTTTCCTCATATTTGTTGTTGTTGTTTTTTTTCTGCTGAGTCTCTACGTTTTTCTTGTATTTTTTTTCTGGTATTTTATTTTGATGAGTAGTATAGTTTGTCTCCTTTGTGGTTACCTTATTCTTTACCCCTATTTTTCTAAATTTAAACCTAAATTTTATTTCTTGTATCTCCATATCTTCCTGTCCATATGGGCACCCAAATTTTTGGTTCTAAGGACTGGGAGGTACCAGTTATCTTTGGACCCCTGTCTTGAGTAGCTGGGTGACCTGAGTGGAGCTACTAGTCCTTAGGTCCCTGATGTGGGTAGGTGGGGACCTTGTGTATGATTGCATTTCTTAGTCCATCTTTATTATTCTAATGTTGTCTTCTTTTATATAATAACATCACTGTTACCCTGTTTTGAGCTTTTTTTTTTTTTGTTTGGTTTTTTATAATCTTTCTCTTTTTTTTTTTTTGGATTTCTCTGTCTGGGTTGACTTCTGGTTGCTCTGCCCAGTGTTCCAGTCTTGGGGTGATACCTGATATTATTGATTTTCTAACCAAAAACTCCATTTAGTATTTCTTGCAGTTTTGGTTTGGTTTTTACAAATTCCCTAAACTTGTGTTTATCTGGAAATGTCTTAATTTCACCTTCATATTTAAGAGACAGTTTTGATGGATATGTGATTCTTCACAGGCAATTTTTTTCTGTCAATTTTTTAAATATGTCATCCTATTGCCTTCTTGCCTGCATGGTGTCTGCCAAGTAGTCCAAGCTTATTCTTATTGGTTCTCCTTTGTAGGTGACTTTTCGTTTATCCCTCGCTGCTCTTATAAATCTCCCTTTATCTTTGGTTTTGGCAAGGTTGATTATAATATGTCTTGGTGACTTTCTTTAAACATCTACCTTATGTGGAGTTCGATGAGCATCTTGGATAGATATCTTCTCATCTTTTACGATATCAAGGAAGTATTCTGCCAACAAATCTTCAACAATTCTCTCTGTATTTTCTGTTATCCCTCCCTGTTCTGGTACTCCAATCGCTCGTAAGTTATTTCTCTTGATAGAGTCCCACATGATTCTTAAGGTTTCTTCATTTTTTTAAATTCTTTTATCTGATTTTTCTTTAAATATATTAGTACCAAATGATTTATCTTCAAGTTCAGAAACTCTGGCTTCTACTTGCTCAGTTCTGCTCCTCTGACTTTCTATCAAGTTTTCTAATTCTGTAATTTTATTGTTGATCTTCTGAATTTCTGATTGCTGCCTATCTATGGATTTAAAAAAAATTTTTTTTTTTTTTTTTAGTTATTAAATTTTTCATTATGTTCCTGAGTAATCTTTCTAATTTCTTCAATTGCTTTATCTGTGTGTTCCTTGGCTTGTTCTGCATATTGTCTCATTTCCTTCCTGATGTCTTGAAGGGTTCTGTATATTAAACTTCTGTATTCTGCATCTGGTAATTGCAGGAATGCACTTTCATCTAGAAGATCCCTGGATTCTTTGTTTTGAGAGCCTGTTGAGGTGATCATGGTCTGTTTCTTTATGTGACTTGATATTGACTGTTGTTCCTGAGCCAACTACGTTATTGTATTAGTTTATGCTTGCTCACTGTGTCATAGCTTCTTGCTTTGTTTTGTTTTGGTATACCCCTATGGGTTGCTTGAGTGAGCTAGCTGGATTATTTTCACCTTTGGAGCTCTGACGTCCTGTCCCCAGGTGGCTAGAGCTGTTTTCAGGTATATCTGTCTAGGAGTCCATTCGGTTTTCTTGTATGAATTCAGCTCAGGTTTCCAGATAGCTGATCATCAAGTGTGTGGTACAGGCTCCATCCTGCAGTCTTTTAGGGGCAGGGGTGATTGGCGTATATACCGATTTCTGAATCCAGCAGGAGGTCACGCTCTGAACAAGGCAGGGGGCTGAGAACCGACCTCCGAGTGTCTCTGAGGAAAGCATGTACCTGTTCCCTAGAGCGTGCAGGTGGGTGGGTTCTGCAGACGGACCATGGGCACCCAAAGTTTTTGGTCCTAAGGACTGGGAGGTACCAGTTATCTTTGGACCTCTGTCACGGGTTGCTGGGTGACCTGAGTGGAGCTACCAGTCCTTAAGTCCCTGATGTGGTAGGTGGGGCCCTTGTTTAATAGGCAAAGCGGTGTCAAACATCAAACAACCACCTCTCCACCACACAGCTTAAGTGGTTGGAGTCCGCCAACAAGGGCCTATTCTCCTGAAATAGGCCCACACAGGTCCATGCAGAAGGGAAAGGTGCTCAAAGTCCATGGGCGGTTTATGCCTGGACAGGAGTTGCTTCTGTCTTGAGCTCCCCCAATTAGTGGAGCTAGCAAATTTTCTTTTCCATCCAATGCAAATTTTTTCATTCTCCAAGGCCGGGAGGATGGCTCTAGGTGCTCAACAGGGCCTAGGAGGCCCAGGGAATTCAGACGCTGCAGCCGGTTTTTGGGGGAGGGGGAGTTAAAATATATGCAAGTACTTAGCTTTCGGCGAGAGAGCCGTTATCCTCAGGTTCCGGAGGTGTGAGTGGGCTGTGTGGCGGGTGCTTCTCCCTGAGGAAACTGCAGCTGAACGCTAGTACCAGCCCGCCGTCGCCGCCACCGCCATTGCTCCAGGAATGGTGCCTGAGGGCTCCCTGCGATTCAGGTCTGGTAACTCCTCTCCGCTTTTGAACCATCTCTTCCTCCCCCTGCCCCTCAGTTCATTTTTTAAGCTTACCTTTGAAGCTCAGGGCTCGCAGCTTGTCACAAATACACTCGTTTCACTTATTTTTTCGGGTCTTTGTTGTAAAGAGGGCTCGGCGGAAGCCTCTGTCTATTCCACCATCTTGGCTCTGCCTCCTCCATAGTGTTTTCATTGGCTGATTTTTAGAAGTAGATCACCAGGCTTTTCTTCCTAGCCTTAGTCTGGAAACTCTGCTGAAACCTGTCCATCATGGGTAACCTTGCTGGTATTTGAAATACCATTGACATAGCTTCCAGTGCCACAGCAACATTCAAGCCACCACAGTAGACAAACTAATGGGCGATGGTGGCATCTACAAATAAGGGGAAATAAATTTGCCCCTCCTTCCCTCACAGGGAAAACCCTGGTGGTATAGTGGTTAAGAGCTATGGCTGCTAACCAAAAGGTCTGCCATTCGAATCCACCAGGTGCTCCTTGGAAGCCCTATGGAGCAGTTCTACTCTGTCCTATAGGGTCGCTATGAGTCGGAATCAACTCTGGTGGGTTTGTTTTTTGGTTTTTGGTCCCTCACGGGGTTCTTTACAAGGAAACTGTGATAATTGCCCATACAGAGCAAAGACCTATACAAGTACAAATGCACAACCCCTTATCCATAAATCCAAACAGCAAACATATTTTTATAACTCATTTGGTGGCAAAACTCAGGCAAAAGTGATGGAGGCTAGTTGTAGACTTCATTTATCTCATGTGTATGAAGACTCACATTTCACTGCTAAAATGTGTTTGATGATGAGGGGGTGGGAAGACTGCCCCAGACCACCATATTATTCTTCTAAAAAAAAAAAAAAAGAAAGCCTGAATCCAAAACACTTTTGGGCTTCATTTAGGTGCTGTAAATCTGTCCAGCAGCGGAAGCCCTAAGTACTTGTCCTGATGCAGTTCTGCCTTTGGCATCCGCTCCTGTTTACCTTGCCTAGGCAGTGGGCCTGGCTCTGTCCTATAGGCAGACCTTGAAACAGGGCAAGATTAAGGAAGCCACATTGTTTAAAATACGGGAAAGGCAAGCAAATAACAGGAAAGACTAGCATCTTGATCTCAAATAGTATGATTAAAATTAGGCCACGTTAGTGGGAAATTCAAGTCATTGCTTTCCCGTAGCCCTGAGCGTGCTATTTGGGAAGAGCGAGTTGCTCTTGATCCAGCCCTGGACCCTCAGAGTTAGGTCTACTTGCCTGATCATAGATGATGAGTGATGTCCCACCAAGAGTCCTGGCTTTAGCTGAGGCAACAATGGACTAGCCCTTAAAACAAGCCTTTCCTCTACCACCAATGACTGCCCTGACAGGGAGCACAAAAGAGAGTCCCTGATGGAGCAGGAGAAAAGTGGGGTGCAGAGCCCAAATTCTAGTAAAAAGACCAGACTTAATGGTCTGACTCAGAGTGGAGGAACCCCAGAAGACACAGCCCCCAGAATCTCCGTTAGAAGAACCAAAACCATTCCGGAAGTCAACTCTTCAGGTGAAGAAATAGACTAGACTATAAGACAAAAAAATGATGGCCATGAGGAGTGTGCTTCCTAGTTCAAGTAGATACATGAGGCTAAATGGGCAGCTCCTGTCAGGAGGCGAGATGAGAAGGCAGAAAGGGACAGGAGCTGGCTGAATGGAGATGGGAAATCCAGGGTGGAAAGGAGGAGAGTGCTGTCACATTATAGGGAGAACCATAACAACGTGTGTGTAAATTTTTGTATGAGAAACTAACTTGAGCTGTAAACTTTCGCTTAAAGCACAATAAAAAAATTAAATAAAATCAAAAAATATACATATGCCTTTCCTGCCTCCTTATGCCATTATTCTCCATTCCTTCCAGATTCAAGGACTTGTTACTAGAATCTTCTAAGATGCAAACACCCGTAGGAAATACCATGCCTTGTCCCTTATAAAGCAAGAGTTAGTGGGATTCCTTGGCAGTCAGGTGAGGGCAAGATCTTAAAAGAAATGAGATACAAAATATTCACAGCAACAAAACCAAACCCGTTGCCGTTGTGTCAATTCCAACTCATAGCGACCCTATAGGACAGAGTAGAACCGCCCCATAGGGTTTCCACAGCTGTAATCTTTACAGAACCAAACTGCCACAGCTTTGTGCTGTGGAGCAGCTGGTACGTTTGAACTGCCACCCTTTCGGTTATCAGCTGAGTGGTTAACCACTGTGCCACCAGGGCTTCTTAATAATGATAATAATGGCTGTCATTTATGGACATATAACACTCTGCCAAGGGTTAAATTACTTTTTTACTCATTTATTTTTCACAGGAACTCTATCAGGTGCAAATTATGCTCATTTTATAAAAGAGGAAATTAAGCTCAGAGACAGAAAGTAACTTGCCCTAGAACACAGTTACTAAGGGCAAAGCTTGTTAGAGCTGGTGGCCACCTCGCTGAGCTGCCTTCTCCCATGAGGGGATGCCTGTAGAAAGGGAGAAAGTCAAACCACTCAGGAAACAGAGCCCAAACCCTGAATGCTGCATCACCACCAAACCATAGACGATCTCTCAAAGCCCTTCCAATTCGGTTTGTCCCTCAGATGGCTGCTAGAGGAAATTTCTCCAAGATCTGGCATTGGTGCTGCCTTCCTCACAGATCCTCAGTGGCTCCCCATGAATTATTCAACACACACAACAAGCCTCCTCCTAGCACTCAAGGCACCCCAGGATTTAGCCTCAGCTTTTTTTTTCTAAGCAGCATTATCTCTCATTGACGGTTCTGTGGTAGAATTCTCATCTTCTATGTGGGAAACCTGGGTTCGATTCCCAACGTACCTCAAGCACAGCCGCTACCTGTCAGTAGAGGCTTGGGTGTTGCTGTGATGCTGAATGGGCATCAGTGGGGCTTCCAAGCTAGGACAGACTAGGAAGAAAGACCTGGTGATCCACTTCCAAAATATTAGCCACTGAAAACCCTATGGAGCACAGTTCTCTGACACACATGGAGTGGCCATGAGTTGCAGTCCACTCAATGCCAGCTGGGTTTCATGTAGCAGTGAGCCGGGGGCACCTGGCAGGGTCAGTGTTATGGTGTCCTTCTGCTCAATGAGGGCTGCACAGCTCTGACACACTGCGCCCACACTCCTAGAACAGCAGAAGCCACCTCCTAACTGCCAGCGTCTCTCCCCGGTGATGCTCACGCCTCGGATCAGAGCTGCCCAGGAAGGCTCTTCCTCCTTCCAGCTGCCCAGTTACGTGACTGGTATTCTTTTTTGAGCAGGTAGAGTGGGTAATGAAACTCCACAGGCTTAAAAAAAATTGAGCAGAGTCTCATGAAATTACTTTTTTTTTTTTTTTCTAATTTGAAGAAAACAAAAGCCCAAACTCTGCCATGGAACATTCATTAAATAATTTACAGCAGTTGCCATTTTAAGTGGTAATTTAATACAACCATCCTTAAAGCTACTCTAGCAATAAAAATTTTCCCCCAGAGCATCACTGCAGCCCATCCCACAGGCACAGGTGAGAAGAAGGCTGGGAGCCCTGGACTGTGGGCAGCCTGGGTAGTAGCAAAATCAAATCATCCACCGAGAAGCCCTGAAAAGTGTTCCAGCCCTGGCAAGAATGAGTGTCATCCGAGAGAGATACCGTGGTCTTAACGACTTTGCAATTCCAGGGAGATTAATTTACATTCAGTAGTAAAATATGGGGACATGCAGAAAGAAAAGCACATGACAGCATTGACAAGGAGCCTGAAGACTCCCCAGCATCGTTTGTGCATAAGATCCGAGATGAAGGAGATTTAGGAAAAGGTTTGTGGTCTGTGCTGCGACTATGTATTCGCTTGCTTACTTTTCAAAATTGCAGCACCTTTTTATTTTTGCAATGCTTATCCAGGGTTAGGCTGTCATTGTTGTTATTAACCGAAAGCCTAAATGAACTTATTTCCTAGTTCAATGCGTTTTCTTTTTTTTTCATTTGGAATAAAATTCTCAGGAGATCATTTGTTACACTTTGCACTTCCGTCGGTCCATAGCTCCCAGCAGTCTGGACTCACTAGTTATGGTCATAGCAAGATGCGATTGCAGCCACTAACAGTTTGTTGACTACTTATTATTTCTGCCCTTTCTCATTCAACTCTCTTGGGATAGTGTGCCATTAGGACAGTTAAAAAAAAAAAAAAAAAAAAACAGTTGCCATGGAGTCCGTTCTGACTTACGGCGACCCCACGCATGTCAGAGTCGAATTGTGTTCCATAGGGTTCTCAATGGCTGATTTTTCGGAAGTAGATCACGAGGCCTTTCTTCCTAGGCCCTTCTGGGTGGACTCAGACCTCCAGCCTTTCTGTTAGCAGCCAAGGACTTTAACCCAGGGACTCCTCATTTGAGCAGTACCTACTATCAAATTCTTCCACTTTAGCCAATCACTTACAGAACTGTAAGGATGGCATATTTATCTCTAATTTATAGTCACTCCTCTTTACACTGAGACTGCAAAGAAAAAGAAAAATAACAAAAGGAGAAGGAACCAACACTTATTGGATAGCACTGTGCTCCTTTGGAAACCCTGGCAGCTGAGTAGTTAACTGCTATGGCTGCTAACCAAAAGGTTGGCGGTTCAAATCTACCAGGCACTCCTTGGAAACTCTACTGGGCAGTTCTACTCTGTCCTATAGGGTCGCTATGAGTCAGAATCGACTCAGTGGCAATGGGTTTGGTTTTTTGGCTTTGTGCTCCTTTTGGTGCCCTGATGGCACAAATGGTTAAGAGCTCAGCTGTTAACTAAGAGGTTGGTGGTTCGAATTCACCAGTTTCTCCTTGGAAACTCTATGGGGCAGTGCTACTCTGTCCAACAGGATCACTATGAGTAGAAATTGACTCGATGGATTTGGGTTTGGGTGCTCTTTTTTCACTAAGCAATTTGCAATGGCACCTCATTTGCCATTCACAAGTACCCTCCGCTGTGGGGGACATTATCTCCATTTAACAGATAAGGAAAATGAGTCCCAGAAAGGTTAAATAACAAGGTCAAACAGCTGAGATTAAACTCCATGTCTAAATAAATCCAAAATCTTGTATGGTACACCACCTAAGAGAAAAAGAACCTGGAGAGACAGGAAGATTCTAGAGAGATGGGGAGAGTGAGTGAGTGAGTAAGAGAGCAAAAGAAAGAGCAGGCTGGTCTCCCTTTCTAGGATGAATCGACATCATTGACTTCTGCTCTTATTATCACTTACAGGGTCTTTAGTTAGCTGGGCCTCTTTCTCAAGGAGAGACTTCCCAAAGGGAGCTTCTGGGCCCGCTCTCCCTGCTGGGAGTCTGATTACAGACATCACTAACAACTCTGATTGCTGATGTTAACCTGCTCAAAGGGTCACTATGAGCTGCAGGCAGAGTTTCTGACTCTGCCTGAAATTAAAACGCCAACTATTTGTCAAGACAAATTTTCTTAACCAACCATCTCCTTGTGTTGGAATGTCTCTGTCTAGTTGAAAACACCCTGCAGGGAGTTACCATGGCAACCTCTATCAGCAGAATGGCAGGATCAAATCCTTAAAAGAGACTTCCAAATTGGTGTGGCCACTTTCAGCCACAGGCCCACGCTGGGTTTTGCTCTATGATGACTCTGGCCTAGGGGATGAAAGTCCAGGAGGACAACCCAGAGGTCCCAAAGACAGACGGAGAGGCAGCCCAGCCTCGTGAGTGGATTTACAGTGCCTGTCAGGATGGGCTTATTTTCCTACTGCCTTCCTTCATCTTCAGGCTCAAGGTCAAACACTTAAAAGCAGGCTTATTATTTTTTCTGCAGAAAATGGCTGACATCAAGCTAGTGAAGAGATACCTGGCTCAATAGAGGTGGATAAAAGAAGATTGAAAAATAAGAAGATTTGAAAGCTGAAATTCAGTTTTGATGAAGGATTAAGATAATTTTCACAAGAGCTCAATGATCGTGGATTTTTTTTTTTTTACTTCTTCCAGAAATAGAAAAGAAATGTAAATATCCAGATTTGCCATAAGCAAGCTTTAAATTTATACAGACGCACTCAAGTCAACACTTTTGCCAGTACTTGTTTAGTGTGTGATCCACCTAACGAAAAACAATATGCTTTAGCATTTACAAGACTTACAAGCTCAGTTACGTGTAAATGTAGCGTTCTGTAGATGTGTGTAGAAAAGATTTTCAAATGTTACAGGAATATCAGACATTTCCAGTCCTGTCTGTTCATAAGATCTGATCACTTCATGGTTTTCATTGGTTGCAACCACCCCTGGGCGGGGGAATTCAGAAGAGTCCATTCGTCTACTTCTTCCATCCTCTCTCTTCGACCTCTCCCATCATCACAGGCTGACCCCAGAGCAGGAAAGATGTGGACCCTGCAGGACCCAGGAAGCACATGGTCAAAGAGTTCTAGATTCTCAGAAAATTCAGAAGAGTGAAACATTCGCTTTTGTCATGAGTCTTGTTCTTCCAGAACCAGATCCAAAGACAAGGAACTGAGTGTAAGTAGTTTATTTGAGAAGTGATCCCAGGAAGCACTGGTGAGTAAATGGGGAATGAGAAAGGGAAGGGAAGGAAGCCAATACAGAGTACATTAGTGAACAAGATACCATTGAAGGCAGTCGGTGCTAAATCCTTAAGGGCCTCCAGGAGATGGTGTAGAATACATCTCAGAGTTGTCCCACCTGAGGAAGTTGGGTATGTATTCTCCAATTCTCAGTCTGTCATTGGTTTACGGTGGCTGGGTATTAACCGCCAGCACTCCCAGCGTGCTCACGGGCAGAGTCATCAGTGTCTGCTGCAGGAAATCACTGAGGGCAGGAATAGTAAGTGCCAAGGGTGCATGACCAACTATGTCTGCTACAACTACAGGTTAATCTGACTTCCTTTTACAGGGGTAATAAAGAATTTTTATTGTAAATCACCTCAAATCCTTGTTGAAATTTGGCAGGCAACCATCTTTCAATAAATTATGAGTAGAAGAGATATCTTTAACTCTAAAAAGTTGTCAAGGATTTCATTTTACTAGGATCCACAATCAACAGCCATGGAAGCAGCAGTCAAGAAATCAAAAGACTCATTGCACTGGGCAAATCTGCTGCAAAGGACCTCTTTAAAGTGGTGAAGAGCAAAGATGTCACCTTGAAGACTAAGGTGCGCCTGACCCAAGCCATGGTAATTTCAATTGCATCATATGCATGTGAAAGCTGGACAATGAGTAAGGAAGACCAAAGAAGAGTTGATGCCTTTGAATTGTGGTGTTGGCGAAGAATATTGAATATACCATGAACTGCCAAAAGAAGGAACAAATCTGTCTTGGAAGAAGTAAAACAAGAATGCTCCTTAGAGGCAAGGATGGCGAGACTGTGTCTTACATACTCTGGACATGTTGTCAGGATGGATCAGTCCCTGGAGAAGGACATCACGCTTGGCAGAATACAGGGTCAGCGGAAAAGAGGAAGACCCTCAACAAGGTGGATTGACACAGTGGCTGCAACAATGAGCTCAAGCATAACAACGATTGTAAGGATGGCTCAGGACCCCGGCAGTGTTTCTCTCTGTTGTGCAGAGCATCACTATGAGTCAGAACTAACTCGACGGCACCCAGCAACAACAAAATCTCTATCTTCAAATATTGCCCAATTATAGATAATATCAAATATTTCCAAATTTCCAAATTGTATTATCTGATGTTTTTAAACTAATCTTGTCTCTATATCTTTGCATCTTTCTCAAAGTTTGATTTTCTATCCTTTGCTCACATTAGTCCCTCTGCCAACAATGCCTTCCCTCCCCAGTCCATGCCCATTCTGGCAAATTCCTACTTGGTTCCTGTTATGGATTGAATTGTATGTCCCCTAAAAATGTGTGTTAACTTGGCTAGGCCATGATTCCCAGTATTGTGTGATTGTCCACCATTTTGTCATCTGATGTGATTTTCCTATGTGTTGTAAATCCTACCTCCATGATATTAATGAGGAAGGTTTAGAGGCAGTTATGTTAATGAGGCAAAACTCAATCTACAAGATTAGGTTGTGCCTTGAGTCATTCTCTTTTGAGATATAAAAGAGAGAAGCAAACAGAGAGGCAGGAGGACTCCTACCACCAAGAATGAAGAACCAGGAGGAAAGCATGTCCTTTGGACCTGGGGCCCCTGTGATGAGAAGCTCCTTGACCAGGGGAAGACTGATGACAAGGACCTTCCCCCAGAGCTGACAGAGACAGAAAGCCTTCCCCTGGAGCTTGCTCCCTGAATTTGGACTTCTAGCCTCCTAGACTGAGAGAATAAATTTCTCTTTGTTAAAGACATCCACTTGTGGTATTTCTGTTATAGCAGCACTAGATAACTAAGAGAATTCCCAAGACCAACTCACATGTCACCTTTATTTCTTGACTACCCTAAGTAGAAGCACACTTCTTTTTGCTGTGCCCCAGGGCACTCTGTTCTTACCTCCATCACAGAAAGCATCGCCGAGTAGGTGCGTCCCTCCTCCTACTTGGCCTTGATCTCCTCTTAGTTCTCCTGGTCTCCTGAGCACTATGCCATGCATGTGGTAGTTACCAATAAATGTTTGATGAATGAATGAATATGGGATTGCTGGTGACTTTTGGGATCACAAACTCCTTCATATAACCCAACTCAAAAGTGTCACTCTGACAATCAAAAAAAAAAACTAAATCTATTGTTGTCGAGTTGATTCCAACTCCTAGGGACCCTACAGGGCAGAGTAGAGCTGCCCCATATGATTTCCAAGGAGTGCCTGATGGATTCCAACTGCCGACCTCTTAGTTAGCACCTGTAGCTCTTAACCACAATGCCACCAGGGTTTCCACTCTGACAACAGAGCTGTCCAATTCATTATACCTCAAAATGTGTCCTCAGCCAGGGCTTACTTCGCATTCACACAAACACCTTGAAAATAGTTACTGACAATTTGTTCAGGTGTCACTGAAAAGGCCAAGGTATGACCGATTTTTCTTCCTACAATATGATTGTTCTTTGATATGCAACCGCAGTGCTCTTTTTCCAAGGCTTGTCAGAATTCCATTCACACTTTCTTAGACTCCAGGTCCACTGGCTGCCTTCCCTCAAAGAGAACCAGCCTGAGAGCCATTATCTAGCTGTAGGCCTGTCCTGTTCTTACTCCAGCTTCACAACATATCCCATCATGCCTCAGCAAGTCCCAGAATGCTCCAACATGTCCCAATATGTCCCACCATGCCCCCAGCATGTCCCACCATTCCCCAACATGTCCCGGGTTGCATGCCCCAGCTGCACTCCAATGGTGAGTTACCAGTGTTCTGAGTGAGCCTTCTACCCTCAGTGCAGGAGTACAGTGAACATGAAGTTCTTTTTTAACCTTGGATCTCCTCTTTTCTTTTTCTAGGTTTCTACAGAGCTGAAGAACATCTAAAACACAGGACATTTGATTTTAAATTACCCAATCTTGCCGTGATAAATTCATCTATGATTCTACGAGGCCCAACGTTACTACCAGACCCAGTTGTAGAACGAAGCTAACATCATCCTTTTCTTCTCCAATAGTATTGCCTGTATTATCACCACTGTCAGCACTCATCACAATACCAAACAGTATTGAGACAGGCAAGAGATCAGGCTGGATGAATTAAATAGCCTCTAACTCAGTATTCTTGGAATCTAAACCTAAGTGCAGGTCACCATATAACTTTTGCTGCTGACCCCTGAGAACTACTTGTGATTAACAAACTAGGTGCTTAGACAAGGTGAGGGGCTACATTTCAAGGCTCTGTGTGCTTGACCAGCTATAAATTACTGATAATCCTCTTGAGTTGTTTTTCAGGACCTCACCAGGTACAGAGTGTGCACAGTAAAGATCAACATGACCTGTGAATGACCTTCCACATAAGACAAACATGAGCAGGGATCCCTCACTGGGACTTAAACCAAGGTCCAGAGGCATCACGCATGCACACTTCCCAGAATAAGTCCTGTTCGACATCCCGGGAGCCTTTGTGACAGACTCCATCTTAGTTCCAGCAACCTCTGCAAGGAAACCCACCTTGAATTCTAACTGCGTACGCATTTGATTTTCATAATACCTCCCCTTCTCCTGGAAATCTCCATTCATCTAATGAATAAAGATAATGCCTTTTTCCCCACCTAAAACTTTTTATAAACCCTCGGAAATCTTTTGTTCAGAGAGAGACTGGAGGCTAGCATAGGTGGAAACCCCTCTCCATCTCTCCCTCTCGAGCCTTTATTCTCTTTCTGTCACTAGTAAACCTTTGTTCGTGTGGAACCTCTGAGCCTCTCCTGGTCATTCTTGGTCCTTAGAAGGTAAGAACCTAGGCAGGGCTTAGTCCCGAGCTGGGAAGCCATACCCTGTAACAGTATGAGCTGTTTTCCTCAGAGTGAGAGATGAGGTAAGAGGACCTTTTAAGCTTAGAGCTTAAAATCTATTACATTGGCCCTGTTTTTCCACAAGCATTTATTGAACACTCATCCAAATATTTAACAGGTACATATTGGGGGCCTCATGTATAGTGGGTACTGGGAATACAATAGTGAAGGAGACCCAGTTCCTGCGTGAATGTTCATAGCAGCATTATTCACAATAGCTAAAAGGAAGAAACAACCCAAAAGTCCATCAGTGAATAAACAAATGGAGAAACAAAATGTGGTATATACTTTCAATGGAATATTACACAGCCATATAAAGGAATGGAGTACTGTTACACGCTGGAATGCAGCTGAACCCCAAAAGTATTGTGCTAAGTGAATGAAGCCAGACACAAAAGTTATAAATTGCATGATTTGTTTTATGTGAAATATCCAGCATGGGTAAACCCATGGAGACAGAAAACAGATTGGAGTTTGCCAAGGGCAGAGTGGGAAGGGGGGCTGGGGAATAGGGAATGGCTGCTTAATGGGTTCAGGGTTTTCTTTCAGGGAGGATGAAAAGAAATTGGAACTATACAGAGGTGGTGTTTGTACAATATGAACAAACTCGATGCCTCTGAGCCTTGCACTGTAAAATAGTTTATGTTATGTGAATTTTACCTCAATACATTTTTTTTTTAAAGAAGACCCAGTTCCTATTCCCAACAATCAATTATTTCCAAAGCTTCACATCTGATGTCGTACAGGAGCCCCCAAAGAATCTATAATGTAACAGAGCAGACACAGCAATCTAGTGGTAGAGGCAATAATTGATACCATTAAGAACTTTAAATTGGAAAGGGATGTGAAAACTATTAATGGACCAAAGCTAGAATAGGAATAAGAGAGAGCTTAGACACTATGGTATTAATGTTTCATGGCTCCAGTCTTTAATTAGCAGAGATACTTTTTTTTTTTTTTAGCCCTACTACTTGGCAGCCACCATACAAGTTGGTGAAGGAAGAGAGAGATATAAAGATGAATGAGATGCAAAGTCTCCCCATCCTCCAAACCTTGCCCACCAGCTTACAATCTAATGGGGTAAAGAGACCTGTCTGAAGACAACTGAAAAATGGGTATAAAAATAAATGTTGCAGGGGGTGGGGGGTGGGGAGAGGTTCATATAAAGCTCTGAGCAAGTCAAGAAGGAGGAAGGGAAATAATCACCATCTAAGAGAAGGAATCACTGTCTACCCCACAGGGCCAATGGCTCTAGAGGATCCCTTGTGAGAAACTCTGTCCTGAGATCATGTTGGTCCCCATATTAGTGAAGGAGGCCAGTTAGGCATGTGGCAAACTTTTTCCCAGATAGATCAACAACCTGCTGATTTAGGAGATTAAAATTGGAGCCATTATTCCCTATCCTTGAGTATAAAGACTGTGACCCAGTTGGAGCTGAACTCACAAAGATTCATAAGGACACATCAGTTGGGTCCTGAGGTATAAAAACGATAGCTAGGACATCCTGGAAGACATCTTTTAGGGAAAGCTTAACATAAAGAAATCATGAACAGAGCACAAAAGACCCACATATCTTCCACCGATCTTTTTCTATCAGCATTTAGTAAATAGTAAGATTTGTTGGACCAATGAAGACCCTCCTGACTGTCGTTACTGAAACCTGTACCAATGATTATTAAGAAAGACAATTTGAAATATAGATTCACAGTGATTTAGCAGTTTTTAGCCATTCTGTGAAAAGGTGAAGTTCCAATGATTTCACCAATTCATAATGTTAATATATACTGATGATTCTGTAACTCCGACAACATGGCTCTGGCAGCATGCCTGTCCGTTTCCCACTTTTGCCTCTTTGAACATATGCCAAAGAAAATCTTACTTTTTGCTTTGCTATAACTTTGTGGTGATTTTACCCTAGGACACTGCTAAGAATTAAGGATGTGCTCGGAGTGCTGTCCGGTTCTGGTCTCCTTCTTATGTTTGTCCCCTCAGGAGAAGTCTGGCTCCCTACGCCCCTGGGGTTATCCATTGGGGGCAAGGGCATTGAAGGGAAGAGAATGCTTTTTCTGGGGTTTTGCTCTGTATCAGAGGGCACAGTGCCTTACCTACTGCATCTCTCACAATCATCCTTTGAAGTAGGGATTAGGACTAGTATGGGTTTAATTGTGTCCTCCCAAAAGATATGTCGACGTTCTCACGCCTGGTACATATGAACATGACCTTGTTTGGAAATAGGGTCTTTAAAAATAGAGTAGGGTGAGTCCTAATCCCATCCGAGAGAGAGCTTAAAAAGAGAACAGACGAGGAGAGTTAGACAGAGGAAGGATGGCCAGTGACAATGGAGGCAGATCGATCTACAAGCCAAGAATCACCAAGCGCTGCCAGGAGCCATCAGGAGCTAGGAGAACAGCTTGCCTTTCAGAGCCTCAGAAGGAATCAACACAGCAGACACCCTGGTTTCAGACTCCTAGCCTCCAGAACCGTGAGCCAATAAATTTCTGCTCTTTAGAGTCTCTTACTTTGTGGTATTTTGTTACGACGGCCCTGGAGACTAAGACAATGACCATCCCTCTTTTGCAGATAAGGCCCAGAAAGGTTAAGTGATTTACCCAAATCACACAGCCAATAAGCGATAGAATCAGGATTTGAGGTAACAGGACATTTTCACAGGCATTTATTGCACATCCAGGCAGTTATTTAACAAACTTTTGTGGCAAGCCTAGTGTGTCTGAACAGAGGCTCTGCCCCATGTACCTCACCACACAGCCTCTGTATTTGGGTAAGAGTTAGTGGTGTCAGGTATATAGCTTATTTAGGACAAGCCCTCAAACTGGAAACAGAAAAGGAAAAATTAGTGTAAAGCTGAACATTTTAAGAACCAGTGGTTTAAAATTTCATGCACAGCATAGACACTGCCCTCCCCTGGGTGACTAAGGCCTACTTCCTTGAGACCTCAGCCATCTAGCAATATGGCTCAACGACTAAAACTTGAGGTCCCTGGGTGGTGCAAATGGTTTGTGCTCGACTACTAACCATAAGTTGGCGATTCGAGCCCACCCAGTGGCACTGTAGAAGAAAGTTCTGGCAATCTGCTTCTGTAAAGGTTGCCAAGAAGACCTCGCAGAGCCAAGTTCTACACTGAAGCACATGGGGTCACCATGCATCGGAATTGACTGGAAGACAAGTTTTGTTTTGTTTTACTGAAACTCAGCGTTACCACAAAGTTGTGGTAGATCAGAAGCCAATTGGCAGGGGTCAGGGAGGAGGACAAACTCAGGCTGCAGATATGTTATGTTTGGCCCTCACCGTGTTTTTTTGGTTTTGTTTTTTTAATTTTTAAATTTTGGCCAATTTTTGAAAAATTTGAATATGAAGACAATATTTAAAACTCAGAGGGTTTCACATAAAAATACAATTTCTACCTTCTCTTGAGAAGCCACTCTGGACCTACATCCTTGAACACTCCCCTGGAGCTGGGCAGCAGCCACTTCCCGTGGACGGAGCTTGCCTGTCCCCTTTGCTGTTGCCCTACCTGGTGGCTCCGTCACCCCCAGCAGCTGCCTGGCTCCCCTGAGCATGGGTGGCTTTGCGCCCTGCTCCAGGTTCTGCCCTTAGCCCAGAGCTGAGACTCGCAGTATGTCTGATGAAAAAGGAGCAAATTGTATGCGGGCTCTGTCATAGTGAAAAGGCCAGGATTGGTATTTTAAAAATTCATAGTCTTCTAATAATACAACTCTGTATTTACAGAGAGCCGTGCTTCCACGAGCATCAGGCTTTGTGCAAACATCACTTTGGGGATGCTCATGCCAGATGCTCAGGGAAGTGGGAAGGTGACTCTGACTGGCGTCTCCACAGCTAAAGAAACAGGCATCAAGAACAGCAGCCTGCTCAAGGTTGGGAAGATAGTGGCCAAAGAGATAGGATGTGAATTCAACAAACATGTGTTTACTGCTAGGCACACGGGCTAGACAGTCTTCGCCCTGGGGAGCATTGACTTCCTGGGTGTCTGTGCTTAAGTCCTTATTCCTTGACCACAAAAGAGATGGGGGTAGCGGTAACCAGTCTTCCGAGAGCCAGAAGGATGATGTCATCTTGGTCACTTCCTCATCCTGTGTTCAGGCTCTTGCAGCTCTGAGCCTGGCCACATCTTAGTCCCTCTGCAGCTTGTCCACTAGGCAGACTCACTTGCCCTGCTAGGTAGAGACTGCCTCCTCTGTGAAGCAATTGTCCTGTCGTCTTCTAGTTCTCTGTCTGAGAGGAGGGAGCCACTTGGTTGTTGGCCATCTCTATCTCCCTGTCCTCTATTTCTCTATCAATTAACAAAACAAGGAGCTCAGAATAATCACATTATTTCTGTCATCTTCATGCTCAAGCAGGATTCACTCCCAAACCTGTATCTTCCAGGCCACGAAAGAGATTTGTCTTTCCCCTGTCATTATATTTTCATTTCCAAGGTGGTGGGGAGGGACCTCAGCCAGAACAACATTCCTGGCCCTTCCCCACACCCTCACTCATTCCTCCTTTGCAGACATCCAGTCCAGTCTAGTTGCCGACCAGCTGATTCCAACTCATGGTGACCCCATGTGCATCAGAGAAGAACTGTGCTCCATAAGGCTTTCAACAGCTGATTTTTCGGAAGTAGGTCTCCAGGCTTTTCTTCTGAGGTACCTCTGGGTGGACTTGAATCTCCCACCTAAAACTGAGCACATTAACTATTTGCAGCACCGAGAGAACTGGTTTATCTAACCAATGAGCTTGGCAGAAGGACATGGGTCTGCTGGGCTCTGCCCTGACTCTCTGGCTCAGATCTGCTGCCCACTGGGTAGCCAGGGTCTGCTGTCTGCCCTCAGCCACGTGTCAAGCCCCCTGGGCAGGCTCTGCCTTTTCAGGGGAGGCTGCAGTTGTCCAGCTCTCTACTAATGGGCTGGGGCAGGTTTAGAAAGTAAAAAGGGGCTGCACACCTGAGCCACGTCTTCCAGTTTACCTGTTATCAGTAATACAGCTATTTCAATTGCCATCTGTCACACTCCTGAATCTATCCCCCAATTGGTTTTAAACTCATAAGAGGTAGGGGGAGTATGATTTATTTCTCCCCTACAGTCCTAATGGAGTCCCTAGTTGGTGCAAAGAGTTAAAGCATTCTGCTGCTAACTGAAAGGTTGGAGGTTCGAGTTCACCCAGAGGCACATCAGAAGAATGGCCTGACGATCTCTTTGCAAAAAAAAAAAAAAAAAATCAGTCATCGCAAACCCTATGGAACACAGTTCTACTCTGACACACGTGGAGCCACCATGAGTCAGAGTTGACTCAATGGCAACTGGTTTGGTTTTTGTTGTTGTTATCTTTTGTATCCCTGTGCCTAGAATACCACCTGGCCCATAATAGGCGCTCACTCCCTACCTGCAGAATAATGCATTAGAGATTCTGCCATGGGAAGCCACTGTTTTTCTTCCCCATTACAGGAAACTGCAAAGCACACCCGCCCTCACAGGCCACTAAGTAAATTCTGTGCTTCCAGGAGGAAGCAGGATGGGAAGGGGCAAGTGAAGCCCCCAAATTTGATTGGCTGAGGGTATCCTATCTTGGATAAGGTTACATATGAAATGGGATTAGCCCCAGCTTGAAATGCCCAGGACAGGGACCTCCTAAGCATCTTTCTAATGGAAGAATAAAAACGATGTGAATCTGATAAACTTTAATTTTTTTTTTTCAGGAATGCTAATAACTGGAATAGAAAGTCCAAAAAAAATTTTTTTTTTTTTTAACCACTCTGCTGTCTAACTAAAAGGCAGCAGATACTTAACTTACCCTAGCTCCACAAACTGGGTTATGATCAGACTTCAAAAATTAAGGCACGTCACTTTTGTCTCCCGAATTGGAAAAAGAAGAGGAAAACTGTTCCCAGCCCCTGCTATAAGGAGATGAGAAGCTGCAGGCAGCTGCCAGGTGAGGGTTGGAGCGCAGGTGTGAATTTTAATGCTGCCCACATAGAGGTGATAATTGAGGCTGTAGGACTTAATACAAGCCCCAGGGAACAACACAGTGAAAAAATGGTTTTTAAAAAAGCACAAAAGTGAAAATAATACATTGACCTGATAGAGATCTCAAAGACATCCGCCCACAGGAAGAAGGAGCACAATGTGGAAACTTTCCCCAAGAAAATGCATAGAAAATCACAAGAACTTAAAAATCAGAAATTGACAGAATAAGGACCTCACAATGTAATAATCAGATATTTCTGTTGTCAGGTGGTAGCAGGAGTAACTCCTAAATCTACATCTTCCAGACCACACACAAGATATTATTCCCCTGTAATTTATTTTCTGTGTTGCGTGGGGTGATGGTGGCGAACAAGAAACCAAGGCTCTGAGGGTGTAAGAGGGACCCCTGGGAGGGAGGGAAAGCTGAACTTCACTGTTAGTGAAGGGGCCGGGAGCCGGAGGCAGCAGGCCCTGCTTGTTGTATAGATATGTAGATGGATGGATGGATGAATACATGGATGGATGAATGGGTGGGTGGATGGATGGATGGATGATAGAGAGAGAGAGAGAGCTGCCATTCCAACTCATAGAGACCCTATTATGTACAACAGAATGAAGCACTGCCCAGTCCTATGTCATCCTCATGATCACCAGCACGTTTGAGTCCTTTGTTGCAGCAATTATGCCAATCTATCTCACCAAGAGTCTCCCTTGCCCTCACTGGCCTTCTGCTTCACCTAACATGATGTCCTCCTCTAGCAGCTGATTGCTCCTAACGACATTTCCAAACCAAGTGAGTCAGACAAGGTTCTGTTGTGATCCATAGGGTTTTCATTGGATGATTTTTGGAAATAGATCATGAGGCCTTTCTTCCTAGTCTTAGCCTGGAAGGTCTTCTGAAACCTGTCCACCATGGGTGACCCTGCTGATAGCATAGCTTCTAGCATCATGGCAACATGTAAGCCACCACAGTACAACAAACTGACATTTGGGTAGTGGTATTTAATGGAACCCCCCTAAAAAAGACAGGGTGCATGATTAAACACAAGTACCTGTAGGGCACAAGTACCTCATCACTCTCTGCTCCTTTCATTGAAACTCATTGTACTGAGAGGCAGGGTAGTTACTGGCGCAGTGCCCAGGCTTGAATGTTGACTTTCTCACTTTCCCAATTTTGATGTTGAGCAAATGGAATAATCTCTGTGCCTGTTTTCCCATTGTAAACTAAGGATGGTAGCAGTACCTATCTAGGAAGCTGTTGTGCAGGTTAAGTGAATTAATACTATGTACTATTTTTTTTTTTTTTTACTATATGAGTCGGAATCGACTTGGCGGCACTGGGTTTGGTTTTTTTTTTGGTACTACCACCTAAGAGCATCTTATCAACTTGTTGTGGAACCTGGAATTCTACCCTGAGAAAGATTCCCTCTTGTCAAAGAGGTGCACAACTTTTGGAAAGGAAAATTCAGGAAGCTCTTATCAACCAAGACAATAGCAAAGATGACTTCTCCGTACTATCACTCTGCTAGGAAGTCAGGCCCTTCTGAGAAGGGGAAGATAGCACTGGGATGGAGAATGATGACAACAACGATAGTGACACTTATACTTATTTCCGTTAATTGAGCTGTCCCATCTATTCCAGGCATTAGTTAATCCTCTAAATAATCATATGAGGTAGGTACTGTTATTATCCTTATTTCACATGAGGAAACTGAGGCATAGGTTATGTAACTTGCTTCATGTCACATACCTAGTAGGTTTTGCCACTTCTGCCCTGCCAGCCCTGTGTCCCAGCCTGTACCTCTCTGTACCTTCCTTCTTCCTCACTTCCTACTCCATTCCCCCACCACCCATCTGTCAGTTTGTTGTATTGTGGTGGCTTGTATGTTGCTATGATGCTGGAAGCTATTGTCGCCAATATTTCAAATACCAGCAAGGTCACTTGGTAGACAAGTTTCAGTAGAGCTTCCAGATTAAGGAAAACCCCGATGGCGTAGTGGTTAAGTGCTACGGCTGCTAACCAAAGGGTTGGCAGTTCAAATCCGCCAAGGCGCTCCTTGGAAACTCTATGGGGCAGTTCTACTCTGTCCTATAGGGTCACTATGAGTTGGAATCAACTCGATGGCACTGGGTTTGGTTTTTTTTTTTTTTCCAGATTAAGATAGACTAGAAAGAAAGGCCTGGTGATCTATTTCTGAATATCAGCCACTGAAAACTGTATGGATCACAGAATATTGTTTGAGACTTTGACTCACTTACTCGTTACCAAGAGGGACTGATCACTGGGGGAAGACATCATGTCTGGTAACGTGGAGAGCCAGCAAGGGCAAGGGAAACCCTCAATGAGATGGACTGACACAGTGGCCACAACAAAGGACTCAAACACACCAACAGTCATGAAGATAGCAGAGGACCAGGCAACATTTCATTCTGTTGTTGCCGTGAGTTGGAATCGACGCCACAGCAACTGACTACGACACTCCATTCCCAGCCAGAGAGAGAAGGAGAGGATGGAGAGACCCAACAGAGCTCAGGGGAGACACCGGGCCACTGTGGAGTTGGGCTGCCTGGGTCGCACCTTGGCTCTACCTCCTTCTGGGGCTGTGGCCTTCTCAGGTAACTGCTCTCTGCTTAACAAGATCCTCTTTAAAACAGAGATACCCATGATTCCCTTCAGTAGGCTTTCAGGAGGATTAAATGAGGTCATTGTGGAATATGCTTAGAATGGTGGCTGGCATGTATTAAGCATTCAATAAATGTTGGCTATTACAATCATTATTGGATTCTTCCTCTCAACCAGAGCATTCCAGAAGGGAGGCAGAGGGAAAGAAGCCACGGGGAGAGGCAGGGGGAGGGCAACAGACCACCCATGATCATAAGCATCCTGTAATCATATCTTAACAGGCTCTTTCCTCAGAGATATATGAGGGCAATTGCTTGAATCTGCTAAAAAAAAATAATTATAATAACTAGAGCTTGTGGTCACCAGATTGCACAGCTAATCATGACTCACCACCTGTGACTATAAGTAGGAGTGAGGCCAAGAACGGAGAGCTTGTTGGGTAAGAACTCAGGATGCACTAGCCACTTCTGGTGTCAAACCTTGCAACGAACATCAGAAACCGCTCTGCATCAAGCACTGATCAGGCAAAGTCTTATGATGTTTCTTTTCTTTTTCAATATCCAAAGCCAAACCTCAAATGTCTTTAAAAAAAAAAAAAAAAACAAGGGCCTAAGGTAGAATATAAATCTAAAATACGGTAGGGCAAAATGAACTGTACTGAAGACGAGTTTAATAAGGCGTTGACTCAGAAGACTGCCCTCTGGCTTCTGCTGCTAATTATGTTGTTGAAAACACTTTCTCCTCTCTCTCCCCTGTGTATGTTTTTAGTTCTTATTTTCAAAAAAAATCTAGGATCATTTGTAGTTATTTTTTGGTTTTTTGCCCTCAGCTCTCATCTGTAGTATGGCAGCCTGGATGTCTGGGTGAGCTAGCTCAGCATCTTTGGATCACCAGGGCTTCTATTGCTGCTTCCACTGGGTAGCCAAGCAACTTTCCTCCTATCCTCCCCAAGCTGCAAGGTCAGGGCGAGGGCAGGTATTAATACTCCACCTGTCAGCTGTGGTGCCTGCCAGACCAACACCTTCCACTGCACAAACACCCTGCTCCCCTGGCCTCTGCTGATTGGACCCAAGGGCCATAGTCATGTCACTTACAAAGATGGGCTGGACTAATCAAATTCCTTTGCTCAGAAATTCAAACTAAGAAAGATGAGACAATTCAGTTGTCACCAGAAGCTGTAGCTAGGACTCTGGTGGCTCAGTGGTAGAATTATCACCCTCCTTGTGGGAGACCCAGTTTGATTCCTGACCAATGCACCTCATGCATGGCCACCACCTGTCTGTCAAGGGCCAGTAAAGGCTTATGTGTTGCTATGAACAGGTTTCAGCGGAGCTTCCAGAGTAGGAAGAAAGGCCTATCCACAACTGATCATAAAGATGGGCAGGACAGGGTAGCTTTTCATTCTCTTGTTCATAGAGTCCCAGGAGCCTAGTCTACAGCAGCTAACGACAACAACCAACAGCTGTCAAAATGTCATGAGGTGGAGTCGGGGCTGGAGAGACCCTGCGTAGGTGGGGGAAGACTACTGGTGGCCTGATGGAAAGAAAGGAAGTAAGGAGTGGGGCAGAGTCCTACCAAGGCAGAGTGCCAGAAGGGAGATTCAAATCTCACCGCACAGTCCCCAGATCTAGACCTTGGGTGAATCCCCATGAGCTGATGATGGCTCCAAGTAGATTCTCAGGATGAACTCTCCTTTAGTAGCGCTGGGTTGAGTAGATCCTCTTCTTTGCAACCAAATGAGCCCAAGTAAAATATCTTTGCCACAGAACAGGTCTTGGGTGGGGTATGTGAGTAGACGTGGTTCTGGGAACTGCCCCTTTTTAAGAACTTATGCACTTAAGGACTATTTCTAGGTAAGTTGCAAACACTTTGATATCTGAAATTTCTTATTGGGGTCAGCATATACACAACTATTCAACAGATACATACTGAGTCCCTCTGATATGTGAGTCACTGTGCTTGGTACTGAGAATGATTCAAAGATGAAACGTTTGGGCAACCACTGCTCTGAAGCAGTAATTGGCGGGAAGGGTGTGATGGTTAAGGTTGTGTGTCAACTTGGCTGGGCCATGATTCCCAGTGTTTATATGTGATCACTCCCATGATCAAATCTGCTGTGAGTGGCCAATCAGTTGAAAGGGAGTTACCTTGCGGGTGTGACCTGCATCCAGATATAAGGAGACATCCTGGCTTTTTTGCTCACCCTGGGTCCTGTGGCTATCTCCTGCTCATCTGACCTCTAGTTCTTGGGTCTTAAGCTATCAGCTTATCTGTCAACCTTGGGATTCGCCGATATTCACAGCCCATGAGCAGAAGCCCTGCTCTCCGACCTGCCTTTCTTGGGTTCACCAGCCCCTGAGGCTACGTGAATCAAGAGAAGCCTCTATCCTGATCCACAGACTCAGGACATTCCAGCCTTTACAATCGCATGAGCTGTTTCCTTGATATAAATCTCTCTCTCTCTATATATATATATACACACTTCACTGATTTTGCTTGTCTAGAGAACCCAGCCTAAGACATTTGGTTTCGAGAGTGGTTCTACAGAAACAAAATTGTAAGGATGAGTTTTCTAAATTTGTTCTTAAGTCTGGTTAGTCTTAAAGATGTTCATGACTCTGCTTCCAGCAGTAAAGAGGGCACTGCTAATCCATGACATGAAGTGCTGATACAAATATGCAAAATATCACCATCAGTAGATCAGGTGTTGATGAAAGGCAAGGCTCTGGGTGAATACACGTGTGACTTCTTTCTACAGTTTTGTCAAAATTAGAAGTATTAGGAAGGCTGGTGACAAACTGGTGAAAGAAAGAGATGTGTTCAGGGTTTCAAAGTCACAGCTCAAGTACCACATAAATGACCCACTCACAAGATTTTTGCTTCCTGTCCCCTCGACCTTATGCTCTGCAATTCAAGAGGTCTTAGTTCCAAAGGAGGAATGCTCCCACCTGGAGACACATCACTGATTCCACTGAACTAGAAGCTAAGAATGCCACCTGACCACTTTGGGCTTATGCCTCTATATCAACAGGCAAAGAAGGGAGTTACCATACTAGCTGGTGTGATTAATCCTGATTACCAAGAGGAAATTGGGTTGATATTACATAATGGAGGTAAAGAAGAGTATGTCTCGGATGCAGGAGATCCCTTAGGGTGTCTCTTAGTACTACCATGTCCTGTGATTAAAGTCAATGGAAAACTACAGCAACCCAATCCCAACATGACTAGGAATGAACCAGACCCTTCAGGAATGAAGGTTTGTGTCACCCCACCAGGCAATGAACCACGTCCAGCTGAGGTGCTTGCTGAAGCCAAAGGGAATACAGAATGGGTGATGGAAGAAGGTAGTTCTAAATACCAGTTACAGCCACGTGACGAGTTGCAGAAATGAGGACTGTAATTGCTATTAGCATTTCTGCTTTGTATGTGTGCATCAAATACTTTTGTTTTCTTCACTTATAAAATATAAGATGTAAACAGGGCTAGAGTGCTTTTGGTTGTACGCATGTTAGTTGCACCATGTTAGGCGCAAGTACAACTTTATAATTGTTTTTATTCAGAGATTATGTAAGGCTTAAGGAGATGTGTACAAGTGCCAAGTTGACAAGGGGTGGACTGTGGTGGTTAAGACTGTGTGTCAACTTGCCTGGGCCATGCTTCTCTGTTTATATATGATCACGCCCATGATCGAATCTGCTGTGAGTAGCCAACAAGTTGAAAGGAAACTCCCATTTCCTTGGGGGTGTGGCCTGTATCGAATATAAGCAGAGGTTCTGGTTTTTTTGCTCACTCTGGGCCCTGCCGCTGTCTCCTGTTCATCTGACCTCTGGCTCCCTGGCTCCTGGGACTTGAGCTATCAGCATATATGCCAATCTTGGGATTCATCGGTCTTCACAGCCTGTGAGCAGAAAGCCCTGCTCTCTGACCTACCAGTCTTGGGTTCCCCAACCACTGTGGCTACGTGAATCAAGAGAAGCTACTATCCTGATCCATGGACTTGGGACATTCCAACCTCTACAATTGTATGAGCCATTTCCTTGATATAAATATATATATATATACATATTTGTATGATTTACTGGTTTTTCTTCTCCAGAGAACCCAGCCTAAGACAGAGGAGGTAGCATGTACTCTAGAAATAAAGTGATAATTGGCAAAAAGATGTATGAACAAAATGCCATAGGAGTTCAGAGCAGTAACCAACCACTTCCTTCTAGAAGGATTAAGTGAAATTTTGAGACAGAGACAACATTTTGTCTGGGTCTTGAAGATAGGGTAGAGTTTAGATGTACGACCAGGAGTAGAGGCAGGTGAATAGAAGGTGTGTGCAGGCCAGGATTAGTAATGTGAAAATCGTCTTAAAAATAGAGGGTGCTGAGAGACCAAAAAAAGAAGCGGGCAGCTCCAGTGTGGTGGTGAAGGAGTTTTATTAGGGAGACTTACATATGAAATCTATCTTGAATGGCTGCAGGACCAAAGCAAATCTCCTCACCCCACAGTCGGAGGGCAAAGTTTTTATAGCCGTGGTGGACAATAGTGGTTATATGCCAGGGGCTTACGTAAGAATGCAAAGTGTAGTGCACTAGCAGACCACGTGTGGGCACCCATGTTCAGCCTCACAATGCCTGTTTCCCCTTCAGTTCACTTCTCTAGGCCAGCTCTTCCAATCTGGCACATTTTCTCTCTTGTGCTACTCCCCCTGTTGTGCTGTAGTATGAGAGACCCCATTCCCTCCCCACCAGGAACAGACATTGAAGTGGAGTTGGCCAGGTGCCACGTGGTGCCCATGCAGGTGCAAGACACAGAGAAAGTTACTGTGCACTCAGAACAGGGGGAAGGCTTCTTGATAAGGAGAAGCAACTGGGAGAGAGAAGGCAAGCCAATTCCCAGCATCCTTATCAGAGAATGCTTGGCCCCAAGGCCTTTACTTAGGCAAGCTGGATGGGAGGCATAGAGGCAGACCATTCTCCCTGCAGTCCAGCCCCCCTGCTCCCATCAGAGTGCCAGAAAAAAAGCAAAGCAGCACCAAGTCTTGGTATGCCCATCACCCATTTTGGATTTTGAGCTTCATATCTGTGGTTTGGTGAATATTCTATCTGTGCATCAT
The DNA here is from genome assembly GCF_030014295.1 of Loxodonta africana. NCBI lineage: Eukaryota > Metazoa > Chordata > Mammalia > Proboscidea > Elephantidae > Loxodonta > Loxodonta africana. The sequence goes on from NC_087358.1 coordinate 65,635,395, forward strand.
TTAAGACAGCATTTAATGAGGCTTATTAATAAGACTGTCCCCAGCACGTTGATCGGGCCTGCTTGGAGGAGAGATCCGAAGCAGCCATCCCAGACATGGCTTAAACTAAGCCAACTGAATAGATCAAAGGGCTGCATTTGTCCAATCTTATGTATGTATAACATGTCCTGACTCATTTATGTAAAAATCACATCTTTCTCTTAACATGGCGCATTATATGAACAGTACACATTTCAGGACAATTGAACAATGTATTACCATTGCCAGACCAGGCTAATTCAAACTTGGTGTAATCAGTCAGTATACACTGGATCACCTGATCATACTCTGCAAGTTCTCTATGTCCAGAGTAACGTCAAACTCAGCCTTAAAATTACCATTCTCAGAGTCAAACCGTCCAGTCCTGAGCTGTTTACATTTTTAACACACAGAGGGAATTTTCCTTCTAAAGTTGGAGCACTCCCCATAGGCAGCTTTCATACTTCAAAAGATGTTTTCCTAGCTTGTCATATATATAATTGATTCACTTGTTTTTTTAGGTCTTTGTTGTAAGCGGGATCACCAGAAGCATCTGACTACTCTGTCATCTTGGCCCCGCCTCTTCAAAAGATGTTTTCCAAGAGTAATGGGGTTGACTGTAGTCATTTACCACATGATCTCCTCAGTACACCGGGTTAAACATTCAGTTGGTCCTCAGAGTGCCCTCCTTGTTGACAAATCAGCCAGAATACTGTGAGAAGATGACCCTTCATCTAGGTTCACATGTTGACAGAGCCAACAGTTGTTCTGACTGGAAGCTCTAGCAAAAGCCTGTATCACTGGGGCTCATGGATGAGGGGCCTGTCCATCATTGTGAGATAATCTGGGAAGAAAAAGAGACAACATTAACAATCCCTCTGTCCCCCACCCCCCATCCTCAGTGGGCCTTGAGGTGGCGGTTGCCCAGGTACAGCCACCCAGGCTGTCCGTCCACATCTTGAGGCAGTGACTTCTATGGGAATCCAGATCTTTTTTCAGGAAGAAAAGAAACACGTTTTATAGAATAGACAGTTTGATCAAACATATGGAGCAAAGGAGAAATGCCCTCACAGGGAACTGCTGCATTGAGAAGCCAGGCTGCTTGCTTGAGATGTACAGTTTAGGCTGGGGTTGTCTTGTCCCCTCCTATCAGCCTTTTATGCCTGTCCATTGATGTGCTCAATTGCCCTTATGGGCGATATAAAGCATGAAGAGTTCATTCGAGATCCAAGGGAAGCCTCTGTATAGGGTAAAAGGCCCAGATAGGAATGATTTACCTGCTGAGAACACCCTGGTCTGTTGGCTCGGGAATCTGTCCCTGGGCAGGTTTTAGCCTTGGCCAGGGTCTAGCAGGCAGGTCAGCTTTTCTATGCTTTCTAGCATTTTCTGGTGACAGTGGCAGTCCATGCGTGTAAGCCCAGTCTAGGATGATGTGTGAATCTCCATGGGCCATCCACTCTTAAATCCAGGAGGTGGTCAGTTGCACATCTCTCTGCTTTGGAGCACAGGATGCTTCAACCTCTGCAGTCAGTTGGCGGGAGCAGTCTGCTCACCGGTTGTTTTCCTCTGTTAGCATAGGGGCTTTCTGGTGACCATCCTCACAAGTAACAAAAGCTTATCAGTAGCAGAACTGATTTTTTTTTTTTTGGTCCAGGTGTCTCATCCCCATAGGGGCTTGCTTTTTATGTTGGTCTGAGTGTTGTCAGTGGTCAGATTGAATGACTAGGCTCTTAGCTATAGCCAATGTCACAGTTTCCATGTGCCCCACTAAAGATGGTCCTAATGGCAGCAATTCCCATTAGGGCTTGGAGGCAAACCCTTACAGAAGTGTATATTAATACATCAACATCATCAATACATACAATAGGGGTTTGTAGGGGCCCTGAGGGGACTTACTACTAGTCAAGCTTGGGCAAGGGTCTTAATGATCGTGACCTTAGACTCAAAAGTTTTCTCACTGAACTTTAATTTAACATAAGGCCTTTTGTTCTCCTGATAACAGAGGAAGCCCTGGTAGCGTAGTGGTTAGGAGGTACACCTGCTAACCAAAATGTTGGCCTTTCAAATCCACCAGGTGCTCCTTGGAAATGCTATGGGGCAGTTCTACTCTGTCCTATAGGGTCGCTATGAATTGGAATCAACTTGACGGCAGTGGGTTTGGTTTTCATGTTTTTGATTTTTGGTGACAGAGGGACTAGGCTTAATTCTCAGTCTTAAATATTTCTGAAACTTGGAAGATCTGGGCAAAGTTGACAGAGGCCTTGTTAATTTGCAGAGCCACACCTCCACCATACCAAGTGCAAGCCTGGGTTCAGCCCAGTAGCCTGGTAACCCGGAGGCAGGTCCTCTTATTTTAGTTTTTCGCTTTTATTGAAGCTGCAACTATGTTGCTGCTTGGTTATCTTGGTAGGGTCAGTTATCAGAGAATTCCAGAGAGGGCCTCTAAGGTCACTCAACACAGCTATCGTGAAGGGTTTTTTACTTTTTTTTTTTTTCTCCTGCTATTTTAACTCTTGCTTTGCGCTGGGTGTTACAGAGTGTTCTCAGATCCAGGAATCTGCTTAGCCCCTCCAACTCTCTCTGATCCCATTGTTGGAGGGCTTTGAGCTAGGCGATTTTTCCCCTAGCCCCTGAGTGTCCCATCTTTACAAACCTGCAGGCGAGTGTTTCTAGCTGTTCACCCTCTTCACGGATGCAGCTGTTTAGTGTGTCAGCCATGGCCACACACAACTGCTGCACATCCCTTTTCAATTGTAACTCTTTCTGCAAAGTTCTTATGCACGCTTCAGCAGCTAACTGGGTCTCAGTGGCCAGCTGAACAGCCCAGAGCAGTAGCCCTCCCACAGCCACTACTGCTCTCCTAGCTTCTTTCCCATATTTATGAAGGCATGCATCTTCCCACAACCAGGCTATGCCACTTGTTATTTTCAGAGCATTCTCATACTCTGGCCAACCCAGGATTTCCCCTGAAGAGAAGCATACTGGCCAGACCTCCCCACATGGAAGTCGCTGGCCAACCCGGATATCCCCCGCAGATCTCTCACTCACACTCATTTCTTTGGTCTCCTGGCTGGCTTGCCTACTGTCCAGGTATGGACCAATAATGTGAAATTTGTCTCCAAAAATGGAGGGTGCTGAGAGACCAAAGAAGGAGGCAGCCAACTTCAATGTGGCATCAAAGGAGTTTTATTAGGGACACTTACATGTGGAAACCCTGGTGGTGTAGGAGTTAAGAGCTACATCTGCTAACCAAAAGGTCAACAATTCGAATCCACCAGGTGCTCCCTGGAAATGCTATGAGGCAGTTATACTCTGTCCTACAGGGTTGCTATGAATTGGAATCCACTCGATGGCAACGGGTTTGGTTTGGTTTGGTTTGGTTTGGTTTGGTTTGGTTTGGTTTTATACACGAAATCAAGTCCTGGGCAACTGCAGAGCCAAAGCAGATCTCCACATCCTACAGTGAGAAGGCAGAGGTTTTATAGTGGCGGTGGACAATAGTGGCTCTATGCCAAGGGCTTATACAGGAATGCAAACTGTAGTGAACTAGTTGACCACATGTGGGCGCCCATGTTCAGCCTCACAAAGCCTGTTTTCCCTTCAAGGTGTCAGTAGGAAGTAGTTCATATTAAGCTGGAGAGTAAAAGGCATGAAAGGGAAAGGATCTAAACCAAATTGTAAGGGCAGACTGAGGGCAGATCCTAAAACCAAAAAAAAAAAAAAAACTAGCTACCGTCAAGTTGATTCTGACTTGTGTTGTCCCTATGTGTGCAGAGTAGAACTGTTCCATAGGATTTTCAAGGCTGTGTGACCTTTCTCAGAAGAGACCACCAGGGTTTTCTTGCTAGGTGCCTCTGGGTGGGTTTGAGCCACGATGGCTCTTAATTGCACCACCCAGGGACTCCTGGGCAGCTCTTAGATGACCACAAATATCACAGTGTAGAATGCGGGCTTTATTTTGAAGCCAATGTGATGTCATTGAAGGTTTTCAAACAGAACAATGGTAAGCAGAGCTGGGCTTTAGAAAAATTACCACAGATTGTAGGAGGGAGGGACGCCCTAGTCAGACATAAGGAAAGTTCCACACCTCACCAGTGGGAGGGGAGGACTCAGGTGCATCTTTACCTTTACCTGTGTTCCCTGTACTGGGGTCTAAGCAGCTCGACCACGTGACTTCTCCTTTGTGGGCAAATTCCTTCACTCTTCCTGATGCAGCCTGCCTCCCTCTACTATATAACGTTGCCAACTGGATTTAACTCAAATTCTATGTAATAAAACATAAAGTAAGGCAAAATAAATGGGAATGCTTTAAGTAACGTGCTCTGGCGTCTCATAAAACCCTCTTAAATTGATTACATAGACTGCATGTGTAGACACCAGAAGAAAGAGGGTTTTATGGGAATTCTGGCTGAGTCCCAAAATGGAATCGTACTGTGGTTGCTGTGATCATAACTCTTCCTCATATCATCCACACTCTGTGCTTAAAGAGCCCAAGTTTTTCATCCAAGCCAGAGCATATGTTTAAAAACAAAAACCTAAACCCACAGTCATTAGCAATTTCAGACAGCTCTGACCAGGCTCGTTATTCTGGGCATCTTGGCTACTAAAATCCTGAGGTCGTTTTCCAATGACTGAGAAAACCTGTAATGTGGAGGCACTGTGCTAGTAGTTGCTGGGGAGTGGAGGAGGGGGAAGGGACAAAAACCTGTTTTCCATGAGTCTTTTCAATCCCGAGAGGTTGACATTTCATCAAGCTTCCAGTTGCTAGAGAGTTGATTCTGACTCATGATGATCCCATGTGTGTCAGAGTAGAACTCTGCTCCACAGGGCTTTCAATGGCTGATTTTTTCAGAAGTAGATTGCCAGGCCTCTCTTCTGAGGTGCCTGAGAGAACTCGAACTTCCAACCTTTCAGTTGGCAGATGAGCATGTTAACCATTTGCACCACCCAGGGACTTGGCATGGAGCTTACTTAGCCCCAATCCTGGTATTCAGTACAGAGGAAAATGATGGCATTACTCCTGCTGCGGTAAAACTCCTTGAGATGTGGGAAAGATTTCTTTCCGATCCCACTTTAGACTCTTCTGTGTCTGCCCAGTCCTTTCCTAATAGATGCCGTCCATTTGCAGACCCTTGACATCAGCGCAAACAGCCTGGCAGTGGCCCTGGGCATTGGATGGAGCTGACCAGCGAAACCACGAGGCTGATCTGCAGCATGTGCTCTCCAGAGCCGTGCAAGAACTAACTAGTTGCCAAACGTTTAGTCTGAGAATGGGAATAGTTGGTTAAGGCTAGGATCATTTGTAGTTTGGCAAAGTGGAAGATCTTTTAAGCTGTATGTCAGACAACCAGAGAAAGTAACATTAAAAAAAAAAATTACACATTATGCAAACCAAATTAAAGAATTGATCAGTTTTCCAGGTTGATTCAGATTATTGTTGTTGTTAGGTGCTGTCAGTTCCAACTCATGGCGACCCTGTGTGTGCAGAGTAGAACTGCTCCACAGGGTTTTCAAGGCTGTGACCTTTTGGAAGCAGGCCACCAGGCCTATCTTCCCAGGCACTGCCAAACTTTCAGCTACTAATTGAGCACTTAACCATTTGCACAGCCCAGGGACTCCTTCATTCAGATTGGTGCTTACAAAATAACTAGGAGACCAGGAGTGACTCCACGGTTTGGCCATGCCCATAAACTCACCTGATAACCGGTATGCCTTTCTCAGTACATCTGTCTTCTGCTCATATCTTCCTGGGAGGTAGATCTGGTCCTATAGCAAACCAGGGAGGTTTTTTTTCTTTTTCAAAAAATTCCCTGTATTGATTTGCAGCTTTTCTCCACAGAGGATAAGAGTTTTCCAATAAGACTAGAACTTCCCTGCTTTTTTCTTTCTCCTTCCTTCCTTTTCTTCTTTTATTTATTAATTTTTTTAATGATTTTTTATTGTGCTTTCAGTGAAAGTTTACAAATTAAGTCAGTCTCTCACACAAAAACCCATATACACCTTGCTACACACTCCCAATTACTCTCCCCCTAATGAGACAGCCTGCTCTCTCACTCCACTCACTCTTTTCTTGTCCTTATCGCCAGCTTCTAACCCCCTCCACCTTCTCATCTCCCCTCCAGGCAGGAGATGCCAACATAGTCTCAAGTGTCCACCTGATCCAAGAAGCTCACTCCTCACCAGCATCCCTCTCCAACCCATTGTCCAGTCCAATCCATGTCTGAAAAGTTGGCTTCAGGAAAGGGTCCTGTCCTGGGGCAAAGGAAGGTCTGGGGCCATGACCACCGGGGTCCTTCCAGTCTCAGTCAGACCATGAAGTCTGGTCTTATGAGAATTTGGGGTCTCCATCCCACTGCTCTCCTCCTCCCTCAGGGGTTCTCTGTTGTGATCCCTGTAAGGGCAGTCACCGGTTGTAGCTGGGCACCAACTGGTTCTTCTGGTCTCAGGATGATGTAGTCGCTGATTCATGTGGCCCTTTCTGTCTCTTGAGCTCCTAACCACCTTGTGTCCTTGGTATTCTTCATTCTCCTTTGATCCAGGTGGGTTGAGACCAATTGATGCATCTTGGATGGCTGCTTGCTAGCGTTTAAGACCCCAGACGCCACTCTTCAAAATGGGATGCAGAGTGTTTTCTTAATAGATTTTACTAGGCCAGATGTCCCCTGAAACCATGGTCCCCAAACCCCTGCCCCTGCTACACTGGCCTTCGAAGCATTCAGTTTATTCAGGAAACGTCTTTGCTTTTGGTTTAGTTCAATTGTGCTGACCTCCCCTGTATTGTGTGTTCTCTTTCCCTTCACCTAAAGTAGTTCTTATCTACTATCTAATTAGTGAATACCCATCTCCCACCCTCCCCTCTCCCATGCCCCCTCCCACCCCACTGTCGTAACCACAAAAGAATGTTTTCTTCTCAGTTTAAACTATTTCTCCAGTTCTTATAATAGTGGTCTTATACAATATTTGTCCTTTTGTAACCGACTAATTTCACTCCTCCATGTTATGAAATGTTTCACAGATTCCTCACTGTTCTTTATCGATGTGTAGCATTCCATTGTGTGAATATACCATAATTTATTTATCCATTCATCTGCCAATGAGCACCTTGGTTGCTTCCTTCTTATCACTATTGTGAACGGTGCTGCAATAAACATGGGTGTGCATATATCTGTTCGTGGAAAGGCTCTTATGTCTCTGGGATATATTCCAAGGAGTGGGATTGCTGGATCTTATGGTAGTTCTATTTCTAACTTTTTAAGGAAGCGCCAAATCGATTTCCAAAGTGGTTGTACCATTTGACATTCCCTTCGGCAGTGTGGAAGTGTTCCAATCTCTCCACAGCCTCTCTAACATTTATTATTTTGTGTTTTTTGGATTAATGCCAGTCTTGTTGGAGTGAGATGAAATCTCATTGTAGTTTTGATCTGCATTTCTCTAATGGCTAATGATCGCGAATATTTCCTCATATATCTGTTAGCTCCCTGAATGTCTTCTTTAGTGACATCTTTTGCCCATTTTTTAATTGGGTTATTTGTCTTTTTGTAGTTGAGTTTTTGCAGTATTATGTAGATTTTAGAGATCAGGCACTAATCAGAAATGTCATAGCTAAAAACTTTTTCCCAGTCTGTAGCTAGTCTTTTTACTCTTTTGGTGAAGTCTTTGGATGAGCATAAGTGTTTAATTTTTAGGAGCTCCCAGTTATCTAGTTTTTCTTCTACGTACTTTATAATGTTTTCTATACTGTTTATGCCATATTTTAGGTTTCCTAACGTTGTCCCTATTTTTTCTTCCATGATCTTTATCAGTTTAGATTTTATATTTAGGTCTTTGATCCATTTTGAGTTAGCTTTTATGCATGGAGTGAGGTATGGGTCTTGTTTCATTTTTTTGCAGATGGATATCCACTTACGCCAGCACCATTTGTTAAAAAGACTGTCTTTTCCCCGTTTAACTGTTTTGGGGCCTTTGTCAAATATCAACTGCTCATATGTGGATGGATTTATGTCTGGATTCTCCATTCTGTTCCATTGGTCCATGCATCTGTCGTTGTACCAGTACCAGGCTGTTTTGACTACTGTGGTGGTATAATAGGTTCTAAAATCAGGTAAAGTAAGGCCTCCCACTTTGTTCTTCTTTTTCAGTAATGCCCTATTGGTCTGGGGCCTCTTTCCCTTCCATATGAAATTGGTGATTTGTTTCTCCATCTCATTAAAGAATGTCCTTGGGATCTGGATTGGAATTGCATTAAATGTATAGATCGTTTTTGGTAGAATAGACATTTTTATGATGTTAAGTCTTCCTATCCATGAGCAAGGTATGTTCTTCCACTTATGTAAGTCTCTTTTGGTTTCTTGCAGAAGTGTACTGTAGTTTTCTTTGTATAAATCTCTTACATCTCTGGTAAGATTTATTCCTAAGTATTTTATCTTCTTGGGGGCTACTGTAATGGCATTGATTCTGTGATTTCCTCTTCGATGTTCTTTTTGTTGATGTAGAGGAATCTAGCTCATTTTTGTATGTTTATCTTGTATCCCGATACGCTCCTGAACTCTTCTATTAGTTTCAGTAGTTTTCTGGAGGATTCCTTAGGGTTTTCTGTGTATAAGATCATGTCATCTGCAAATAGAGATACTTTTACTTCTTCCTAGCCAATCTGGATGCCCTTTCTTTCTTTCTATTCTTCTTCCAGCACAACGTTGAATAAGAGTGGCGATAAAGGGCATCCTTGTCTGGTTCCCAATCTCAATGGGAATGTTTTCAGGCTCTCTCCAGTTAGAGTGATGTTGGCTGTTGGCTTTGTATAAATGCCCTTTATTATGTTGAGGAATTTTCCTTCAATTCCTATTTTGCTGAGAGTTTTTATCACGAATGAGTGTTGAACTTTTTCAAATGCCTTTTCTGCTTCAATTGATAAAATCATGTGATTCTTATCGTTTGTTTTATTTATGTGGTGGATTACATTAATTGTTTTTCTAATGTGGAGCCATCCCTGCATAAAAAAAAAAAAATGCTTGGTATGAATTCCACTTGGTCATGGTGAATTATTTTTTTGATATGTTGTTGAATTCTATTGGCTGGAATTTTGTTGATGATTTTTGCATCTACATTCAAAAGGGATATAGGTCTATAATTTTTTTTTCTTGCGGTGTCTTTACCTGGTTTTGGTATCAGGGATATGGTGGCTTCATAGAATGAGTTTGGCTCCGAAATACCTTTAGTAGTAGTGGTGTTAACTCTTCTCTGAAAGTTTGGTAGAACTCTGCAGTGAAGCCCTCCAGACCAAGGCTTTTTTTTTTGTTGGGAATTTTTTGATTACCTTTTCAATCTCTTCTTTTGTTATGGGTCTATTTAGCTGTTCTACCTCTGTTTGTGTTAGTTTAGGTAGGTAGTGTGTTTCTAGGAATTCATCCATTTCTTATAGGTTTTCAAATTTGAGTATAGTTTTTCATAGTAATCTGATATGATTCTTTTAATTTCGGTTGGGTTTGTTGTAATATCGCCCATCTCATTTCTAATTTGGGTTATTTACTTCCTCTCCTGTTTTTCTTTTGTCAGTTTGGCCAATGGTTTATCAATTTTGTTGAGTTTTTTAAAAAAACAGCTTTTGGTCTTGTGAATTCTTTCAATTGTTTTTCTGTTTCTATTTCATTTAGTTGAGCTCTAATTTTTATTATTTGTTTTCTTCTGGTGCCTGTGGGTTTCTTTTGTTGCTCTCTTTCTATTTGTTCAAGTTGTAGGGATAATTCTTTGATTTTGGCCCTTTCTTCTTTTTGGATGTGTGCATTTATTGATATAAATTGGCCTCTGAGCACCACTTTTGCTGTGTCCCAAAGATTCTGATAGGAAGTGTTTTGGTTCTCATTGGATTCTCTGAATTTCTTTATTCCATCTTTAATGTCTTCTATAACCCAGTCTTTTTTGAGCAGGGTATTGTTCGGTTTCCAAGTGGTTGGTTTCTTTTCCCTGCTTTTACTGTTATTGATTTCCACTGTTAAGGCCTTACGGTCAGAGACAATGTTTTGTAATATTTCAATGTTTTGGATTCTGCTAAGGCTTGCTTTAAGACCTAATATGTGATCTATTCTAGAGAATGTTCCATGTGCACTAGAAAAAATAGTAGAGTTGGTTGCTGTTGGGTGGAGTGTTCTGTACATGTCTATGAGGTCAAGTTGGTTGATTGTGCAATTTAGATCTTCCGTGTCTTTATTGAGCTTCTTTCTGGATGTCCTGTCCTTCACCGGAAGTGGCGTGTTGAAGTCTCCTACTATTATTGTGGAGCTGTCTATCTCACTTTTCAATGCTGATAGAGTTTTTTTAAATGTGTCTTGCAGCCCTGTCATTGGGTGCATAAATATTTAATATGGTTATATCTTCTTGGTGTATCGTCCCTTTAATCATTATATAGTGTCCTTCCTTATCCTTTCTGATGGATTTAACTTTAAAGTCTATTTTGTCAGAAATTAATATTGCCACTCTTGCTCTTTTTTGATTGCTGTTTGCTTGATTTTTTTTTTATCCTTTGAGTTTTAGTTTGTTTGTGTCTCTAAGTCTAAGGTGTGTCTCTTGTAGGCAGCATATAGATGGATCTTGTTTTCTAATCCATTCTGCAACTCTCTGTCTCTTTAGTGTTGCATTTAGTCCATTTACATTCAGGGTAATTATGGATAGGTATGAATTTAGTGCTATCATTTCGTTGTCTTTTTGTGTGTGTGACAGCTTCTTTTTCCCACTTGATTTTATGTGCTGAGTAGGTTTTCTTTATATATTGTCCTTTCCTCATATTTGTTGTTGCTGATTTTGTTTCTGCTGAGTCTCTATTTTTTTCTTGTATTTTATTTTGATGAGTAGGATAGTTTGTCTCCTTTGTGGTTACCTTATTATTTACCTCTATTTTTCTAAATTTAAACCTAACTTTTATTTCTTTGTATCGCCGTATCTTCCTCTCCATATGGAAGGTGTATGATTACATTTCTTAGTCCCTCTTTATTATTTTAAAGTTATCTTCTTTTGTATAATAACATTGCCGTCACCCTGTGTTGCGCTTTTTTTTTTAATCTCGCCTTGTGTTTTTTTTTTTTTTTATTTCCCTGTCCGGGTTGACTTCTGGTTGCTCTGCCCAGTGTTCTTGTCTTGGGTTGATACCTGATATTATTGATTTTCTAACCAAAGAACTCCCTTTAGTATTTCTTGTAGTTTTGGTTTGGTTTTTACGAATCCCTCATCTGGAAATGTCTTAATTTCACCTTCATATTTAAGAGACAGTTTTGATGGATATATGATTCTTGGCAGGCAATTTTTTTCCTTCAATTTTTAAAATATGTCATCTCGTTGCCTTCTTGCCTGCATGGTTTCTGCCAAGTAGTCTGAGCTTACTCTTAATGACTCTCCCTTGTAGGTGACTTTTCTTTTATCCCTTGCTGCTCTTATAATTGTCTCTTTATCTTTAGTTTTGGCAATCTTGATTATAATATGTCTTGGTGACTTTCTTTTAAGATCTACCTTATGTAGAGTTCGATGAGCATCTTGGATAGACATCTTCTCATCTTTCACAATATCAGGGAAGTTTTCTGCCAACAAATCCTCAACAATTTTCTCTGCATTTTCTGTTATCCCTCCTTGTTCTGGTACTCCAATCACTCGTAGGTTATTTCTCTTGATAGAGTCCCACATGATTCTTAAGGTTTCTTCATTTTTTAAAAAATTCTTTTACCTGATTTTTCTTCAAATTTATTAGTGCCAAGTGATTTTTCTTTGAGTTCAGAAATTCTAGCTTCTACTTGCTCAATTCTGCTCCTCTGACTTTCTACCGAGTTATCTAATTCTGTAATTTTATTGTTAATCTTCTGAATTTCTGATTGCTCTCTATGGATTTTTCCAGCTTATTAAACTTTTCATTATGTTCCTGAATAATGTTTCTGATTTCTTCAGTTGCTTTATCTGTGTGTTCCTTCGTTTGTTCTGTGTATTGACACATTTCCTTCCTGATGTCTTCAAGGGTTCTGTATATTAAACTTTTGTATTCTGCATCTGGTAATTCCAGGAATGTACTTTCATCTAGAAGATCCCTGCATTCTTTGTTTTGAGAGCCTGTTGAGGTGATTATGGTCTGTTTCTTTATGTGACTTGATATTGACTGTTGTCTCTGAGCCATCTATAAGTTATTGTATTAATTTATGCTTGCTTACTGTGTCGTAGCTGCTTGCTTTGTTTTGTTTTGGTATACCCCCATGGGTTGCTTGAGTGAGCTAGCTTGATTATTTTCACCTTTGGAGCTCTGGTGTCCTGTCCCCAGCTGGCTAGAGCTGTTTTCAGGTATATCAGTCTAGGAGTCCATTCAGTTTTCTTGTATGAATTCAGCTCAGGTTTCCAGGTAGCCGATATCAAGTGTGTGTTACAGGCTCTGTCCTACAGTCTTAGAGGGGCAGGGGTGATTGGCGTATATACCGGTATCTGATTTCAGTAGGGGGTCACACTCTGAACAAGGCAGGGGGCTGAGAACCGACCCCCAAGTGTCTCTGAGAAAAACACGTCTCTGTTCCCTAGAGTGTGCTGGTGGGTGGGCTCTGCAGAGGGACCATGGGCACCCAAAGTTTTTGTTCTAAGGCTGGGAGGTACCAGTTATCCCTGGACCCCTGTTGTGGGTGGCTGGGCAACCCAAGTGGAGCCACCTGTCCTTAGGTCCCTGTTGTGGGTAGGTGAGGACCTTGTTTAATAGGCAAAGCAATGTCAAACGTCAAACACCCGCCTCTCCACTGCATGCTGAAATGGTTGGAGTTTGCCAACGAGGGCCTATTCTCCCAAAATAGGCCCACACAGGTCCATGCAGAAGGGAAAGGTGCTCAAGGTCCATGGACAGTTTATGCCTGGACAGGGGCCACTTCTCTCCTGAGCTCCCTCAGTTAATGGAGCTAGCAAATTATCTTTTCCCCCCAGTTGCAAATTTTTTCCTTCCCCAAGGCCCGGAGGACGGCTCCAGGTGCTCACCAGGGTCTATCTCAGCCCTAGGGATTTAGCCACTGAAGCTGGCTTGGGGGTTGGCAGGGGGCACGGTAAAATATCTGCAAGTACTTAGCTTTTGCCGAGAGCACCTTTCTCCTCAGGTTCCGGAGGTGTGAGTGGGCTGTGTGGTTGGCTGCTTCTTCCTGAGGAAACTGCGGCCCAACGCTAGGACCAGCCCGCTGCCGTCGCCGCTGCCGCCGCCGCCACCGCCGCTGCCACTCAGGGAATGGTGCCTGAGGGCTCTCCACGATTCAGGTCCCGCAACTCCTCTTCGCTTCTGAACGGCCTCTTCCTTCCCCTGACCCTCAGTTCATTGTCTAAGCTTGCCTTTGATGCTCAGGGCTCCCAGCTTGTCACAAATATACTCGTTTCACTTGTTTTTTCGGGTCTTTGTTGTAAAGGGGGCTAGATGGAAGCATCTGTCTATTCCGCCATCTTGCCTCCGCCTCATTTTTTTTTCTTCTTTTATTTTTAATTTCCTTGATTTTCCTTTCTCTCCGTCTTTTTTCCTTCCTTTCTTCTTCCTTTTCTTCTTTCTTCCCTTTCTCTTCCTTGTTTCCTTCTTTCTCTTCCTTTCTTTCTCCCTTTCTTTCTGTCTTTCATTCCACATCTGATGAGAGTCCACTAAGTGCCAGGCACTTTGCTCAGGGCAGGGGGTCAAAGATGAAAAAGGTCCAGCCTCAGTCTGCAGAAGCTCATGGCTCATTACAATGGTCCTCAACCAGGTGTCCACATCAGACTCATCTGGGAAAATTTTTTACAAAAAGATTCCTTGACTCCACCTCAGATCTATTAAATCAGGATTTTCAAGGGTGCAGCCTAGGAATAAGTATTTTGGAAAAAATGTTCCCATGTGAATTTGTTATGTAACCAAGGAAAGAAATATTAGCCTACTGGAGAAAAAGAAAAAAAGTTACAACACCATGTGACACTTCTAGAAATAGGGCTGTGTTACCAAGGTCAGACCATTCAGTTGTTTGGAAGGGGCTGATGTCAGGGATGACTTTACAGAGGTAACGCTTGAACTGGATATTGAAGGATGAATAGGAGTTTGCTAGAGGTTACGAGGTCAGTGAAGGTGGGTTGGGGTAGATGAGGTCCTTTAGACAAAGGGAACTGTATATGCAAAGACATACACATGAAAATAAAAAATAGCCTGGCTCCATGCAGCTCTGATTGGCTGGAATAGAATGTGCCCAAGTAGGAATGTTTTGAAGCATGGAGAGAGGGGTGGTCAGTGGCCAGATGATGCTGGCTTTAAGGTCTTGCCAACTCATTTGCATTTTTCCCCTGCAAAACATAGTAAAACTTTAAAGGGGTTTAGCGTGGACATAATAGAATCACACTTATCTTTGAGAAAGTAAACTCGGGGCAGTGTTATGAGACTGAAAGCTGGTGAGATCAGCTAGGGGGTTCTTGAATTAATCCAAAAGGCTGACCCAGTATCTCTCTCTCTTTTTTTTTTTTTTAATAATTTTTATTGAGCTTTAAGTGAACGTTTACAAATCAAGTCAGTCTGTCACATATAAGCTTATATACACCTTACTCCATACTCCCACTTACTCTCCCCCTAACGAGTCAGCCCTTCCAGTCTCTCCTTTTGTGACAATTTTGCCAGTTTCTAACCCTCTCTACCCTCCTATCTCCTCTCCAGAAAGGAGATGCCAACACAGTCTCAAGTATCCACCTGATACAAGTAGCTCAGTCTTCATCAGCATCTCTCTCCTACCCATTGTCCAGTCCCTCCCATGTCTGATGAGTTGTCTTCAGGAATGGTTCCTGTCCTGGGCCAACAGAAGGTTTGGGGACCATGACAGCCAGGATTCCTCTAGTCTCAGTCAGACCATAAGTCTGGTCTTTTTATGAGAATTTGGGGTCTGCATCCCACTGATCTCCTGCTCCCTCAGGGGTTCTCTGTTGTGCTCCCTGTCAGGGCAGTCATCGGTTGTGGCTGGGCACCATCCAGTTCTTCTGGTCTCAGGATGATGTAAGTCTCTGGTTCATGTGGCCCTTTCTGTCTCTTGGGCTCATAGTTATCGTGTGACCTTGGTGTTCTTCGTTCTCCTCTGATCCAGGTGGGTTGAGAGCAATTGATGCATCTTAGATGGCCTCTTGTTAGCTTTTAAGACCCCAGAAGCCACATTTCAAAGTGGGATGCAGAATGTTTTCATAATAGAATTATTTTGCCAATTGATTTAGTAGTCCCCTTAAACCATGGTCCCCAAACCCCCGCCCTTGCTCCACTGACCTTTGAAGCATTCAGTTTATCCTGGAAACTGCTTTTGGTCCAGTCCAGTTGAGCTGACCTTCCATGTATTGAGTATTGTCCTTCCCTTCACCTAAAGTAGCTCTTATCTACTAACTAATCAGTAAATAACCCTCTCCCACCCTCCCTCCCTCCCCCTCTCGTAACCACAAAAGTATGTGTTCTTCTCAGTTTATACTATTTCTCAAGATCTTATAATAGTGGTCTTATACAATATTTGTCCTTTTGCCTCTGACTAATTTCGCTCAGCATAATGCCTTCCAGGTTCCTCCATGTCATGAAATGTTTCAAAGATTCGTCACTGTTCTTTATCAACGCGTAGTATTCCATTGTGTGAATATACCACAATTTATTTACCCATTCATCCGTTGATGGACACCTCGGTTGCTTCCAGCTTTTTTCTATTGTAATTTTTTTTTTTTTTTAAACAGAGCTGCAATAAACATGGGTGTGCATACATCTGTTCGTGTGAAGGCTCTTATTTCTCTAGGGTATATTCCGAGGAGTGGGATTTCTGGGTTGTATGGTAGTTCTATTTCTAACTGTTTAGGATAACGCCAGATAGATTTCCAAAGTGGTTGTACCATTTTACATTCCCACCAGCAGTGTATAAGAGTTCCAATCTCTCCACAGCCTCTCCAACATTTATTATTTTGTGTTTTTTGATTAATGCCAGCCTTGTTGGAGTGAGATGGAATCTCATTGTAGTTTTAATTTGCATTTCTCTAATGCCTACTGATCGAGAGCATTTTCTCATGTATCTGTTAGCTGCCTGAATACCTTCTTTAGCGAAGTGTGTGTTCCTATCCTTTGCCCACTTCTTGATTGGGTTGTTTGTCTTTTTGTGGTTGAGTTTTAACAGAATCATATAGATTTTAGAGATCAGGCACTGGTCGGAGATGTCATAGCTGAAAATTCTTTCCCAGTCTGTAGGTGGTCTTTTTACTCCTTAGATGAAGTCTGTAGATGAGCATAGGTGTTTGATTTCTAGAAGCTCCTAGTTATCTGGTTTCTCTTCGTCATTTTTGGTAATGTTTTGTATTCTGTTTATGCCTTGTATAAGGGCTCCTAACATTGTCCCTATTTTTTCTTCCATGATCTTTATCCTTTTAGTCTTTATGTTTAGGTCTTTGATCCACTGGGAGTTAGTTTTTGTGCATGGTGTGAGGAATGGGCCCTGTTTCATTTTTTTGCAAATGAATATCCAGTTATGCCAGCACCACTTGTTAAAAAGACTATCTTTTCCCCAATTAACTGACACTGGGCCTTTGTCAAATATCAGCTGCTCATACGTGGATGGATTTATATCTGGGTTCTCAATTCTGTTCCACTGGTCTATGTGCCTCTTGTATCAGTACCAGGCTCTTTTGACTACTGTGGCTGTATAATAGGTTCTTAAATCAGGTAGAGTGAGGCTTCCCACTTTCTTCTTCTTTTTCAGTAATGCTTTACTTATCCGAGGCTTCTTTCCCTTCCATATGAAGTTGGTGATTTGTTTCTCCATCGCATTAAAAAATGACATTGGAATTTGGATCGGAAGTGCATTGTATGTATACATGGCTTTTGGTAGAATAGACATTTTTACTATGTTAAGTCTTCCTATCCATGAGAAAGGTATGTTTTTCCACTTACGTAGGTCCTTTTTAGTTTCTTGTAGTAGTACTTTATAGTTTTCTTTGTGTAGGTCTTTTACATCTTTGGTAAGATTTATTCCTAAGTATTTTATCTTCTTGGGGGCTACTGTGAATGGTATTGATTTGGTGATTTGCTCTTCGATGTTCTTTTTGTTGATGTAGAGGAATCCAAGTGATTTTTGTATGTTTATCTTATAACTTGAGACTCTGCCAAACTCTTCTATTAGTTTCAGTAGTTTTCTGGAGGATTCCTTAGGGTTTTCTGTGTATAAGATCATGTCACCTGCAAATAGAGATAATTTTACTTCCTCCTTGCCAATCCAGATGCCCTTTATTTCTTTGTCTAGCCTAATTGCTCTGGCTAGGACCTCTAGCACAATGTTGAATAAGAGCGTTGATAAAGGGCATCCTTGTCTGGTTCCCGTTCTCAAGGGAAATGCTTTCAGGCTCTCTCCATTTGGAGTGATGTTGGCTGTTGGCTTTGCATAGATGCCCTTTATTATGTTGAGGAATTTTCCTTCAATTCCTATTTTTCTTAGAGTATTTTTTTTTTATTTATTTATCATGAATGGGTGTTGGACTTTGTCAAATGCCTTTTCTGCATCAATTGATAAGATTATGTGGTTTTTGTCTTTTGTTTTATTTATATGGTGGATTACATTAATGGTTTTTCTACTATTAAACCAGCCTTGCATACCTGGTATAAATCCCACTTGGTCGTGGTGAATTATTTTTTTGATATGTTGTTGAATTCTATTGGCTAGAATTTTGTTGAGGATTTTTGCATCTATGTTCATGAGGGATATAGGTCTGTAATTTTCTTTTTTTGTAATGTCTTTACCTGGTTTTGGTATCAGGGAGATGGTGGCTTCATAGAATGAGTTGGGTAGTATTCCATCATTTTCTATGCTTTGAAATACCTTTAGTAGTAGTGGTGTTAACTCTTCTCTGAAAGTTTGGTAGAACTCTGCAGTGAAGCCGTCCGGGCCAGGGCTTTTTTTGTTGGGAGTTTTTTGATTACCGTTTCAATCTCTTTTTTTGTTATGGGTCTATTTAGTTGTTCTACTTCTGAATGTGTTAGTTTAGGTAGGTAGTGTTTTTCTAGGAATTCATCCATTTCTTCTAGGTTTGCAAATTTGTTAGAGTACAATTTTTCGTAATAATCTGATATGATTCTTTTAATTTCAGTTGGGTCTGTTGTGATGTGGTCCTTCTCGTTTCTTATTCGGGTTATTTGTTTCCTTTCCTGTATTTCTTTAGTGAGTCTAGCCAATGGTTTATCAATTTTGTTAATTTTTTCAAAGAACTAGCTTTTGGCTTTGTTAATTCTTTCAATTGTTTTTCTGTTCTCTAATTCATTTAGTTCAGCTCTAATTTTTATTATTTGTTTTCTTCTGGTGCCTGATGGATTCTTTTGTTGCTCACTTTCTATTTGTTCAAGTTGTAGGGACAGTTCTCTGATTTTGGCTCTTTCTTCTGTTTGTATGTGTGTATTTATCGATATAAATTGGCCTCTGAGCACTGCTTTTGCTGTGTCCCAGAGGTTTTGATAGGAATTATTTTCATTCTCGTTGCTTTCTATGAATTTCCTTATTCCCTCCTTGATGTCTTCTATAACCCAGTCTTTTTTCAGGAGGGTATTGTTCATTTTCCAAGTATTTGATTTCTTTTCCCTAGTTTTTCTGTTATTGATTTCTAGTTTTATGGCCTTGTGGTCTGAGAAGATGCTTTGTAATATTTCGATGTTTTGGATTCTGCAAAGGTTTGTTTTATGACCTAATATGTGGTCTATTCTAGAGAATGTTCCATGTGTGGTAGAAAAAAAAGTATACTTTGCAGCAGTTGGGTGGAGAGTTCTGTATAAGTCAATGAGGTCAAGTTGGTTGATTGTAGCAATTAGGTCTTCCGTGTCTCTATTGAGCTTCTTACTAGATGTCCTGTCCTTCTCCGAAAGTGGTGTGTTGAAGTTTCCTACTATAATTGTGGAGGTGTCTATCTCACTTTTCAGTTCTGTTAAAGTTTGTTTTATGTATCTTGTAGCCCTGTCATTGGGTGCATAAATATTTAATATTCTTATATCTTCCTGGTCAATTGTCCCTTTTATCATTATGTAGTGTCCTTCTTTATCCTTTCTGGTGGATTTAACTTTAAAGTCTATTTTGTCAGAAATTAATATTGCTACTCCTGCTCTTTTTTGCTTATTGTTTGCTTGATATATTTTTTTCCATCCTTTGAGTTTTAGTTTGTGTCTCTAAGTCTAAGGCGTGTCTCTTGTAGGCAGCATATAGATGGATCGTGTTTCTTTATCCAGTCGGAGACTCTCTGTCTCTTTATTGGTGCGTTTAGTCCATTTACATTCAGCGTAATTATAGATAAGTATGTGTTTAGTGCTGTGATTTTGATGCTTTTTTGTGTGTGTTGTTGACAATTTCATTTTTCCACTTACTTTTTTGTGCTGAGATGTTTTTCTTTGTGAATTGTGTGTTCCTCATTTTCATAGCATTTGACTTTATGTTTGCTGAGTCGTTACGTTTTTCTTGGTTTTTATTTTGAGTTATGGAGTTGTTATACCTCTTTGCGGTTACCTTAATATTTACCCCTATTTTTCTAAGTAAAAACCTAACTTGTAATGTCCTATATCGCCTTGTATCCCTCTCCATATAGCAGTTCTATGCCACCTGTATTTAGTCCCTCTTTTTGATTATTGTGATCTTTTACATATTGACTTCAATGATTCCCTGTTTTGAGCATTTTTTTTTTAATTAATCTTAATTTGTTTTTGTGATTTCCCTATTTGAGTTGATATCAGGATGTTCTGTGACCTTGTGTTGTGCTTGTATCTGATATTATTGGTTTTCTGACCAAACAATTTCCTTTAGTATTTCTTGTAGCTTTCGTTTGGTTTTTGCAAATTCTCTAAGCTTGTGTTTGTCTGTAAATGTCTTAATTTCGCCTTCATATTTCAGAGAGAGTTTTGCTGGATATGTGATCCTTGGCTGTCAGTTTTTCTCCTTCAGTGCTCTATATATGTTGTCCCATTCCCTTCTTGCCTGCATGGTTTCTGCTGAGTAGTCTGAACTTATTGATTCTCCTTTGTAGGAGACCTTTCTTTTATCCCTGGCTGCTTTTAAAATTTTCTCTTTATCTCTGGTTTTGGCAAGTTTGATGATAATATGTCTTGGTGATTTTCTTTTTGGATCAATCTTAAGTGGGGTTCGATGAGCATCTTGAATAAATATCCTTTCGTCTTTCATGATGTCAGGGAAGTTTTCTGCCAACAGATCTTCAGCTATTCTCTCTGTGTTTTCTGTTATCCCTCCCTGTTCTGGGACTCCAATCACACGCAAGATATTCTTGATAGAGTCCCATATGATTCTTAGGGTTTCTTCATTTTTTTTAATTCCTTTATCTGATTTTTTTTCAGCTATATTGGTGTCAATTCCTTGGTCCTCCAGATACCTCATTCTGCATTCTAATTGCTTGAGTCTGCTCCTCTGACTTCCTATTGAGTTGTCTAATTCTGTAATTTTATTGTTAATCTTTTGGATTTCTGAATGCTGTCTCTCTATGCATTCTTGCAACTTATTGATTTTTCCACTATGTTCTTGAATAATCTTTTTGAGTTCTTCAACTGCTTTATCAGTGTGTTCCTTGGCTTTTTCTGTAGATTGCCTTATTTCATTTCTGAGGTCATCCCTGATGTCTTGAAGCATTCTATAAATTAGTTTTTTATATTCTATATCTGGCAATTCCAGGATTGTATCTTCATTTGGGAAAGATTTTGATTCTTTTGTTTGGGGAGTTGTAGAAGCAATCATGGTCTGCTTCTTTATGTTGTTTGATATCGACTGCTGTCTCCGAGCCATCACTAAGATATTGTAGTGATTTATTCTATATTTGCTCACTGAGTCTTATCTTGTTTTGTTTTCTTTCAATATACGTAGAAGGGCTACTAGATTGTGCTGTCTTGATTGTTGTAGTCCTTGACTCACTTATGTCCTATTACCAGCTGGTCTGGGCTGTTACCAGATATATAAGCCTAAGAGTCCATTCACTCTTCTTGAGTAGAATCTGATTTTGGGTCATGAAGTGTGTGGTGCAGACTGTCACCTATCCACCTAGAGAAGTAGTGGTGATAGTTGTGTGCACTAGATTCTAGTAGCAGCAGGGGGCACACTCCGGGGGGGGGCAGGATGCTGCTAGGATTCCCCCAAGTGTTGGTGAGGTAGGTGTGTCTCTGTTCCTAAAGCACCTTGGTGGGTGGGCTCTGCAGCTGTACCTTAAGCCCCCAATGCAAGTACCTCTACAGATTGGTAGGTGTCACACCCTCCTTAGACCCCTAAGGCAGGAGGCTAGGTGGTCTGGGGGGAGCTTCAGCCCTCACTTCCCTGTTGTATGTCAGTGAGGGCTTTGTTGAATATGCAGAGATATCAGACCTGGGAAACTTTTCTTTCCAGTAATCTGCTAAAACAATTACAGGCAGATCCCTCTCAGAAATGCCTTTGCATTATAATAGCCACCTTGTTCCCTGTAGGGATGAAAGCCCAAGACTGTGGATCACATATGCTTGGCTGGAGCTGGTTCTGTGTTTTTAGTCCAATTAGGGAAGGATTTTTCGTCCCTGGGTTTTTTGTAGCTGCTTCTTTCAGGCCAGGAGAATGGGTTAGGAAAAGACCAAAAAAAAGAGGGAAAAAGAAAGAAAGAAAGAAAACCTGCAGTGCAGTTCACTTTCTGGCTCAGGAAATTCCAATGTTAATGATGCCACCTGGGAAGGGGAGGGGAAGGTTCAGATAAATAGGAGAGAGTAGCACCCCGAAATATAGACAAAGTTACTTATCTTGCTTGGGATGACTGTTTTATGTGAGATTCCTGAGGGGCGTGTTGACTGTGTGCACTGGCTGGGTAGAGATTGCCCCTGAGGGTCAGGCTCGCGTCCCCTGCTTGCGCTGTCTCAGAAGTTGAGGTTAGTTCCTCTGCACCCAGTCCAAAGCCCAGCGCCAAGGTTCCCCGACTGGGACGCTGCACTCCTGGCTCCAAAACCAGTCACTGCCTCCCGGCGACTTCTCCTCCCACCAGCCACGTCGCCGCGCCACCTACACTGACCGGCTGGGCCCCCTCCTGAGGTCAGTTCAGGGGGCTAGAGCTGCGCCCCGTGTTTGCGCCGTCTCAGGATGCCGTGCTCAGCTCCCCTGTGCCCAGTCCAAAGCCCAGCACCAAGGTTTCCTAACTGGGACGCTGGCTCCAGGCTCCGAAAACAGTCACTGCTTCCCTGTGGTTGTTCTTTCTCAGTCTCTGTCACTCAGGTCAACTCTTTAGATTTGTGTTTGATGGTCAGGGTTCGTAGATTGTCATATATGTGATTGATTTGCTTGTTTTTCCAGGTCTTTGTTGCAAGAGGGATCCGAGGTAGCTTCTACCTAGTCAGCCATCTCGGCCCCCTCTGACCCAGTATCTCTTAAGCCCCAGTACCACTAAGAACAAGAATGGCATTATCAGACCCACAGGTAGAGCTCTCAGACACTTTACAGATGTGTCTAAGTTCTGCAATTTCCATTTATTCCTGTGGAAATTTACTACAATTTTTTTTTTCCCTATCACCCCCATCACTGCACCAACTACACACACTTGGTATCAGAGATGGACATATAAGCCTCAACCAATACACTCACTCATTGCTTTTCAACCCAGAGTCCTCAGAATTACAGTAGGGATGGAGGTTCGATCCCTGAGCCAGTCTACATTTATTTCCTGATCTGTTTTTTTTAATATACTTTATTTTGTAGAGAAGTTTTAGATTTACAGAAAAATCGCACAGAAGCCACAGAGCGCTCCCATATATCCCTTCTATACCCTGTATGGTTTCCCCTGTTATTAACACTTTGCCTTCCCGTGGTGCATTTGTTACAACTGATGAACCAATACTGATACATTATTAACTAAAGTCCATAGCTTACATTAGGGTTCACTCTGTGTTGTACACCTACTCAGTTCTTGCTATTTTTGATCAATTTTGGCAGGTAATAGTGATAGAAATAATCAATGCCTTCACTTCCTGCAAAGGATGTTTTCAAGAAAGCACAAGTTTTCATTTCATGGTCAAATCAAGAACAGCTTGTTAAAAGTTATTATCTTGTGAAAGTATTCCCTACTTTCTGTTCTTTGTTTTCCCAAAACATACAGCACTGATGAAGACAACAGAAGCAAATGAAAAACTCAGAAGAGTTTCCCCTAGAATAGAGTTAGTAAACAGTCCAAAGATAAATTTTCAAACAAATGCTTATCTAGAGCCAAGAAACCTGTGGTGAGCCTCCTTCAAAAAGCTTTGTGACCTAAAAACGGAAACAAAACAGAGCAAGTCCAAAACTTCAAGTAAATGAGATTAAAACCATCTCCAAGAAAAGGATTCTAAATGGAAAAGGAAATTTGCTTAAGAATCACATACAGAATGAGACAACAAAATAAACTGCCTTGCACAACCTGAGTGAATGTTACAAATGAATACTTTGAAGTATAGCAATCTATAAAGCAGTGCTTATAATATAGTTAGGTTTCCAAATTGGTATCTTCGTTCTTTTGTATTCAGGTTGCTTGTAAAATGACTTTTTCTTTCTTCAAGAACATCAGAAAGCAGCAAAAATTGACTAGAAAATGCCTAGAGAATTACATTAGGCTCATAAGCCTAAATTGTGATATTTTAATATGCCTAAACAACGATGACATCATCAGAGGTCAGAGCAAGCCACAAAGCCCTAGAGAAGCTCTTAACAATTTAGCATTTTCCAATCATGTGGAAATTTTAATTCCATTTTCCAAAGAGATGTGCAGATATGGTATACAAGATGATTAAGACCTGTAACTGTAAAAATGTGAAATTTATAGGATCATAAAAATGGTTTGAATAAAATGCAAATATCGCAGCTGGGTGTGTTGGCCAAAGAGGTCTCAGATGGGTTCCCACCTGAGCTTATTACCTTGCAGAGTCCAGCACAGCCCTCGGTTTTTTCAAAAGGCAGCATGCTACTCTTAAGTAGCTCCTTTGATTATCTTCTGAGCATTGTGATGGCCTCTTCAAATAGTGAACAGCTGTGCTAGGCAAACATGCAAAAAGTATGTTAATTTGGGGGGTAAATAGGGCATTTTCATATGTCTGTGTAACTGTAAAATAGTACATTGGAGTTTTAGTAAATTAATTTTGTGTTATCTCGTATGCAAGAGGAGCAAGGCCCACTAAGAGCAAATGCTTATGGACATGAAAGGTTGGAGGAGGCACAGAACTGAAATATGAGGAAAAGTGGGAAGAGAGAAAATAAAAGGTGAGGTTGGCATTCAAAGTAGAAAGGGAGGGAAAACAGACGATGAAATTTTGTAGCGGCTGATTCAAAAATGACGGCAGGTTGTACACCAATGTTTGTTACAGCACCATCAGCGAAATGTGGAAACAACCCAAATGTCCATCAGCTGGCGAATGGATAAATGAAATGTGGCATATCCATACAGTGAAATATTGTTCAGCCATAAAACAAAATGATGCTCTGATACATGCTGTAACGGGAATCAATCTCGAAAACATTTGCTGAGTGAATTAAGTGAGAATCAAAAGGACTAATATTGTATGATCCCACTCATATGAAATATCTAAAACAGGCAAATGCATAGAGTCAGAAAGCAGATTCGAGGCTACCATGGGCTTGAGGGTCCTGGGAATGGGAAGTTATTGCTTAACAGGTACAGAGTTTCTATTTGGAGAGATGAAAATGTTTTGGAAACAAATATTGGTGATTGCTGCACAACACTGTGAGTGTGATTAATGCCACTGATTGTACACTTAGAAATGGTTAAAATGGCAAATTTTACACTGTACATATTTTATCACTATTTAAAAAAAAAGCATGGCAGGAGATGGAGCACTGCAACTGGGGCCTCCTGAGCAAATGTCAGTATTATCCCTGAGAACTTCCATTGGCCCCGCCATTTAATCAGTTGACAATACATATATATAGATGCTTACCGAATGCTAGATACACAGGAGTGAGGAGAGAATGAATAGGCAAGTACTGGGGGTACCTGCCCAGTCACAGTTCCCTCTGCGAATTACCTCTGCCCTTAGCTCCTGTGTATCGTGTGATCACTCACACTTCTAGTCATGGCTGACTGAACCAGGGTCCAATTTAATGGCTGCAAGATGACCCGATCTGTTTCTCTCTCAAGAATTAAAACTAAGAGACACTGAAAGGACAGAAGTGGACATTGTTGCTGTTTCAGCCCTGACTCACGGGGACCCTAAGCACAACAGAACAAAATGCTGCCTGGTCCTTCAACATTCCTGAGATGAGTTGCAGATGGGACTGTTGTGACCCATAGGATTTTCACTGGCTGAGTTTCAGAAGTGGGTCACCAGGCCTTTCTTCCTAGTCTCTTTCAGTCTGGAAGCTCTGCTGAAACCTGTCCACCATGGGTGACCCTGCTAGTATTTGAAATGTTAATGACATAGCCTCCAGCATCACAGCAGCATACAAGCTACCACAGTGGGACAAACTGACAGGTGGTGGATATAATATGCTAGAAGATGATAAATGCCATGGATTAAAAATAGTAATAATAAAAGAGGAGGGTAAAGGTGATTGTGAGTGTGGTGGGATGGGAGAGTCAGTTTGTGGCAGCAAACACAGTGATCAAGGCAGACCTTAGTGAGAATGTTTTATATCATGAAGGCATTATCTCCTTTGACTATAGAGCCACGTTTGCCTGTATACTGCTTCTCATGCGTGCTTCTCAAATTTTAGTGGGCACAGAATCACTTGGGAATTTGGTAAAATGGAGATTCTGACTCAGGAGCCCTGGGGTGGGGCCTGGGATTCTGCAGTTCTAACAGACGCCTGGGTGCTGCTGGCACTTCTGGTTCAGATCACGCTTTGAGCAGCACCAATCCGAAGGGCAGGGACCACACTGCCATTTCTGTTGCGTTTCTCTAACCATCTCGCCCCCTGCATTGCTTTACAGGTGCCCCATCAACTCTTGTTGAATAAATGAACTGCACTCATAGCGACTCCATGTGACAGAGTCAAACTGCCCCATAGGGTTTTCTTGGCTGTGGTCTTTACAGTAGCAGATCACCAAATCTTTTTCCCGCGGAGCCGGCGAGTGGGTTCGAACTACTGACCTTTTGATTAGCAGCTGTGATTGTTGGGGTTGTGTGGCAACTTGACTGGGCCATGATTCTCAGTGGTTAGGCAGTTGTAACGTAGTTTGGTAATCGTATAAATGAAGTGATCACCTCCATGATGAAATATGATATAATGTGATCACCTCCATGATGGGATCTGCTGTGAGTGGCCAATCAGTTGAAAGGGACTTTCCCTGGGGACATGACCTGCATCCAGTATATTTGGACTTTCTGGCAAGGCTGGCTGGCTTTTGCTCTGCTCCAGATCCTGCACTTGGCTCTTCAGCATCTGACCTACAGTTCTTGGGACTTGGGCCAGCAGCCTGATGTCATACCTGCTGATGGTAAATTTATCAGCCTTCACAGCTGTGAGCCAGCAGCTGCTGACTTGTGGATCTTAGGTTCGTCAGCCCCTGCAGCTGCGTGAGCCAGGAGAAGCCTCCAGCCTGAAGCCTGATGCCTGACCCACGGACTTGGGACTTGGTAGCCTTTACAACCACTTAAGCCATTTCCTTGACATAATCTCTCTCTCTATATATATACATAAATTGCACGGCGAGGGCTCCTTAATGTCTTGTTAAGTTACCAATAAAAAGAGAGTTGTAGTTTTTATTTAAAAACAACAAAATTCTTATTGAATAAATGAACTGAGAAAAGCGATGACGTAACATAGAAGATGTCAAGGAGTATTAAGCATGGCTATGCAATGATGACTGACTCTCCTAATGGGTTCCTTTTCAGAAGGAGGGCCTAATCAAAATTGCATTTGATTACACTTCACCCTAATAACATTTAAACCATACGGGATTAATTTAGTTTTAAATGGGGATGTCATCAGTGCTCCTGAAAGATGTCTTATCCTGGAATGTTTAATAAATTCATCGTAAATTTACAATTCTTCTATCTACAGCCTCAAGGCTGGCCCCGTGCTCAGAAAATGACCTATCTAGTATAATTTGATCGGTTTTGGAATGGGCCATCTGCTCAAAAACATTTCCTGCCCTGAACCCAGAAAATCCACCATCAGAGTTCCAGTTAATAAATCAACAAATAATCTGATTGATAATCAATAGATATTAACAAAATACCTACAACTTTCCCAGAACTGTTGTTAGCCGCCATCAAGTCAGCTCCCAACTCATGGTGACCCCATACACAAAGAAACAAACTATCCCTATGATTGGTTGGAGATCGGACCTTTGTGATCCATAGGGTTTTCATTGGCTGATTTTCAGAAGTAGGTCACCAGGCCTTTCTTCCTAGTCTTAGTCTGGAAGCTCTGCTGAAACCTGCTGAGCATCATAGCAACACACAAGCTTCCTCTATCTCTATCTCTCTGCCTGTCTCTCTTCTCTCTCCTCTCTGTCTGGATCTCTCTGTCTCGCTCGCTCTGTATGTCTGTCTCTTCTCTCTCTCTCTCTATCTCTATTTCCCTTTGTCTCTCTGGAAGCCACCAGCCACTCCATGGGAGAAAGATGTGGCAGTCTGCTTCCATAAAAATTTGCAGCCTTGGACACTGTATGGGGCAATTGTACCGTGTCCTATAGGTTGACTATGACTTGGAATCAACTCAATGGCAGTGGATTTGGGGTCTGTCTCTTTCTCTCTTTGTCTCCTCTGTCTCTTTCTCTCTGCCTGTGTAGTGTTCAGTTGCCTCATCTTCCCCTTGAACCCCTCTTCTTCCTTAGCTTCTTTGACTGCACTGTTCTGACCCCCTCCACAACCTCTCTGTTTTTCTCTCTCTTCGGCTTCTCTTGCTCCGCCCACTCCTACTGAGCTGAACACATGAATGGCTTATGAAGGTGCAGAGGAGGCAGATGCTGCCCTTATCCAAGTCAGCTCATCATAATTAAACATGCAGGCTTTTAACAACCTGAGAGGAGAGGTCGGTAGATGGTAACTTCAGTCAGGTAGAGAAGAGTCTACTAGGAGGAGAAGGAGGGCACTTTGGAGGGAGGAAGGTGGCTTGGTGTGGAGGAGTAGGGAGCAGGATGACAGAACCAGACTGAGAAGGGGACTCAGTGTTCCTCCCCAGCCCACCAGGCCTAGCACCCAGGAGGAACCTGATCCTGCTGTCTGACTCCCTCTGTGCTGGGTCCCTGGAGCCTGCCATATTTCCTCCAATCCCGCCATCACCACAGGGAACGTGACCAGCTTAGCCCCGCTAAAGAGCAAGAGTTTGGCCACAGCGGAGCCACAGCAACTCAGGTGCAGGACAGGTCAATGCAGGCATGTTATGTGTGGGCTGTGGAGACAGCAAGCAGGAAGCCAGAGGTGCTCCAAGCGCTCAGTCGGAAATTCCCAGTTCAAGGACATTTGTATCAGGGATGGATTAGCCAATAGGCAAACACTGCTTACCTTGCCCACTGTGAGATTGTTCACTACAGATAGTAAGTAAGCACAATTCAGCTTACCTTGCTTGCTGGGTCATCCTCCCCTGTCAGGGATTATAAATTTGAAGAAGCTTTGATTCTGTAGAAAAGTTTTGTTGGGTTGGGGAGAGACAGAGGCCAACTATACCTAGAAGCAGAATCTTTGATGTAGTGAAAAAATGTGAAATTGTTCACTACAAATGATCCAGTAAGCAAGGTAAGCGCTGTGCTTACCTTGCTTATCAGATAATCTACCCCTGCGTGGACTTGAAGTTCTGCACACGTCCGGTGGTCTTGCCTCCAGCCCACCCGGTCAGCTTTAATTCTCCCTCAGGACAAATTCTCACCTTGCTCTGTTCAGTTTCAATCAGTAGAAATAAAAATAGTTAAAACCACCACCTACCATTCCTGGAAATTCTGCCGTGGTTCACGGTGTTCCCATTAAAACAGCAGGAGCCAGAGCAGCAACATCGATTGAACATACAGACTAAGCGAGAGGCCAGGTCCCTCTTTTTTCCTTTCTTCCCATTACCTACAGCAGTTTTACACGAGGAGAGACCATTATTTCGAAAACCATTACTGTCAGCCTTTGAACGGCCAAAATGCTGCAACATCTTAAGGGAAAGAAAATTATGGGTGTGATTATAATCAAAGATCTTGACTTCCTGATGGAATGTTAACCCTTCTGCACCCATCCCAGGCCTGAAGGGGCCACAAGGCTCTGCCCCCACGGAGTCAACAGCTGAGCTTTAGATCTGTTGCAAGAATGAATTGAAGCTGATAAGCTACAGTCAGTCTTGCAGCAAACGTCTCCGTGTGGCTTCATCTTTGTTTTTTTAAACTGGTTGTTCACTTTATGGGGAAAATTATATGCTTGGGAGAATTGTGAAGGTCTCAGAGTATTTCCCTTGCAATATAAGAACTACATATACATTTTAATAAGCTACTTAGTATTTTATTCATTTATTCAAAAATATTTGTGTCTACAGTGTTCCGGGCACAGCTCTAGATGTTGGGCATGCCGCCATGATGATGACAGACAGGGTACCTGCTCCCACTTAAATCTGCCTGGGGAGACAGAGAATAAGTGAGGGGACAAATGAGTAAGATAAGTCCGGACTATAATGTGCAGAAAATAAAACAAGGCTAGCAAGTGATGTAGGAGCCCTCGTGGCCCAGTGGTTAAGCACTCAGCTGCTTACTGAAAGGTTGGTGGTTCAAAGTCACCAGCTGCTGCAAGGGAGAAAAAAACTGGCAACCTGCTTCCATAAAGATTGTTGTTGTTGCTGATGTTAGGTGCCATTGAATCAGTTCTGATTCATAATGACATCATAGTCTGTTGTACAACAGAACAAAGCCCTGTCCTGCGTCCTCCTCACAGCCATTGCTATGCTTGAGCCCATCATTACAGCCATTGTGTCAATCCATCTCATTGAGGATCTTCCTCTCTTTCCATGACCCTTTACTTTACCAAGACTGATGTCCTTCTCCAGGGACTGGTTCCTCCTGATAACATGTCCGAAGTATGTGAGACAAAGTCTCACTACCCTCACTTCTAAGGAGCATTCTGGCTGTACTTCTTCCAACACAGATTTGTTCCAAGACATAAACCTATCAGGCTGTTCTACTGTCACATGGGGTAACTATGAGTCAGAATCAACTCTACAGGCAAACAACAGAGAATGATGGGGGGTGGCTTTAAATGGGGTCAGGGCCTCTGAGGAGGTGACATTTGGGATGAGCCTTGGGGAACAAGTAGCTAGGTAAAGCTGTGCAGCGCCCTCACTTCTTTTCATCACAACTTCCTTGTTACGGGTTGAATTGTGTCCCCCAAAGGTATTGTGAACTCCTAACCCCTGGTACTTGTGAATGTGACTTGTTAGGAAATAGGATCTTTGAAGATGTTATCGGTTGGGTCGACATGAGGTCATACTGGAGTAGGGTGGGCCCTGGCAGAGGGGTAACTACAGTGTGGCAAGTATCGCACTGGCCCTGGGCACATGGCACCACTGAGCAGTCTCTATTAACCTGATATGGCCAGAGGTGCATCTACAGAAAATGGCCCTATGGCAAGCACTGAAATTGCGCCCCTGTCCAAACATCTGATGCCCCTCTTTCAGATAACTTTACCATAATATCAGCTCAAAAATACAAGTCAAGCTTGTTAATCTTTTAATTAACAAATTACCGTACTTGAAGAAGGACACTGGGCAGTACTGCTGCAATACCCTAGATATGCTACCCGGTGGTCCTAATCCAATCTGAGTAGTGTCTTTATAAAAGAGGAGAAGAGACACAGAGACACACA
Organism: Loxodonta africana; assembly: GCF_030014295.1. Lineage (NCBI taxonomy): Eukaryota > Metazoa > Chordata > Mammalia > Proboscidea > Elephantidae > Loxodonta > Loxodonta africana. The sequence continues at coordinate 65,666,152 of NC_087358.1, forward strand.
CAGAGGGAAGGCACCCATGTGAAGACGGAGGCAGAGATGGTGTGACGCAGCCACAAACCAAAGAACTCTTGAGGCTACCTACCAGAAGTTGGGAGAGAGAAGAAAGGATCTTCCCCTAGAGCCTTCAGAGAGAATATGACCCTGCTGATATCATGGATTCAGAATTCTAGCCTCCAGAACTGTGAGACACAAAATTTCTGTTGTTTAAAGCCACCCTTTTGAGGTAACTTGTTATAGCAGACCTAGGAGACTAATACATTCCTCAGACAGTAGGCTGAGTGCCTTGGGTAGGAGGCCTGATGAAGTGTCTTCTAATGGTAGGTCTTCACATATATAAATAAGGAGCTTAGTTAAGCCTCTCCCAACACAGCCCTCAAAGCCTTCAGTCAGCCTCTCAGCAGAGTCTTGCCTCAAATCCCCTTTGGAGGACACAGGTGAAGTTTCCAGGTGCGTCTCATTCTTATCCCTGTTCTTGAAGCCCTTGGAGATCCCTGTTCCGTTGAACAATTCTGAGGTAGAGGATTAGATTCAAAGTCAGTGGGAGGCTGAGAAGGGAATAGGGAAAGATCAGGCAGTGGCAACCTCACTCTTCAATGTTAACCAAGGAGCTCTTTAAAATACAGCAGTCCCCCCTTATCCGCAGGGGTACGTACCAAGGGACCCGTGGATGCCCGAAATTGCAGATAGTACCAAACCCTATCCCACTACCGTCGAATCGATTACGACTCATAGCAACCCTATAGGACAGAGTAGAACTGCTCCATAGAGTTTCCAAGGAGTGCCTGGCGGATTTGAACTGCTAACCTTTTGGCTAGCAGCCGTAGCACTTAACCACTAGGTTACCAGGGTTTCCCCAAACCCTATATATACTGTTTTTTCCTATCGACTGGACAGCACTGGTGGGTTTTTGGATCTATAATAAGGCTTAATTTATAAATTAGGCACAGTAAAAGATTAATAACAGTAACTAATAACAAAATAGAACAATTATAACAACAGACTGTAATAAAAGTTATGTGAATGTGGTCTCTCCGTCTCTCAAAATATCTCATTAAGTTGACAACTTTCACCTTTTCACTTAAAGGGAGCACTTAATATGACTACTGTCTGGCATATCCGAATTGCCAGCATCACTACTCTTGAGCTTTGAGGCCATAAAATAAGGGTTACTTGAACACAAGCACTGTGATACAGCAACAGTCAATCTGACAACTGAGACAGCTACTAAGCGACTAACAGGCGGGTAGCATAAACGAAGGTAAGTCAAAAAGGCCACAACCGATGACTGCCCTGACAGGGAGCACAACAGAGAACCCCTGAGGGAGCAGGAGATCAGTGGGATGCTGACCCCAAATTCTCATAAAAAGACCAGACTTAATGGTCTGACTGAGACTAGAGGAATCCTGGCGGTCATGGTCCCCAAACCTTCTGTTGGCACAGGACAGGAACCATTCCCGAAGACAACACATCAAACATAGAAGGGACTGGACAATGGGTAGGAGAGAGATGCTGATGAAGACTGAGCTACTTGTATCAGGTGGACACTTGAGACTGTGTTGGCATCTCCTGTCTGGAGGGAGGATGGGAGGGTAGAGAGGGTTGGAAGCTGGCAAAATTGTCACAAAAGGAGAGACTGGAAGGGCTGACTCATTAGGGGGAGAGCAAGTGTGAGTATGGAGTAAGGTGTATATAAACTTATATGTGACAGACTGACTTGATTTGTAAATGTTCACTTAAAGCTCAATAAAAATTAAATAAAAAAAGGATTGCCATAGGGTTCCAGTTCATACATGCACGAGTTTATTCCAAATGGAATGCATTTAAACATGTATCTGCAAAAATCAGTGGATGGTTGCAGGTAAGTTCTCTCAGTAATACACTTGCTTTAGTCTCATTAATGTGCCTTCAAAAAAAGGATACTTTGCCATGGAAAAAATGATTTTGAGGTCAAGGCTAATACCAAATTCTTAATAAAATTCAAGTGAACATCCTCCCAAGTCACTGAAGCTTTGGAACAAGTTTATGGGGATGCTGCCCCACATAAAGCAACAGTTTTCAGATGAATCAAGCATTTTAAGGAAGGTCAGGAAGACCTCAAAGATGGGCCAAGAAAGGGAAGAGCACTCAGAAGGTTATGGCAACTAGTTTTGGGGATTCCAAAAGGGTAATCTTGATATATTTTTCTCAAAGGACACAGGATGATCGTGGAGGCTTGTTAGGAAGAAGTTTTAAGAAAATCGAGCATTGTACTGGTGAGAAAAGGGCCAGGAAAGTTGAGCTGAGGAATTTTTTTTTCCATCCTGACAATGCAGCTGCTCATTCTTTGAGGGTAGCAAAGGCTGTCCTACAAGAATTTCTTTGGGAAACCTTACCCCATGTACCATACAAAACCTGATCTTGCCCCTTCAGACTTCTTTTTGTTCCCAAAGCTCAAAGAACATTTAAAAGGAACACAATGTCTGTCCCTCGAGGATGCCAAAACTGCCATTTTGATGTGGCGTTAACTGAAGAGAACAGAATTCTTCCGGGGAAGGATTTAGAGAGATAGAGCCACCACCGTCAGGGGTGTATAGACCTAGGGAGAGGATATGTTGGGAATCAATAGCTTCACATTTTGACATTTTTGTTTAATAAAGGTTTCCATGATTTTGTAGCCATGTTTTTTTGACTTACCCTCGTACAGTGTGGATACACTGAACAAAAGGATGGTTCATTGCCCAGGAAAGGCTGAATGGGATGGCACGAGATTTCATCACCATACTCAGAATGGCACACAATTTAAAATTTACGAATTGTTTAGTTCTGGAATTTTCCATTTAATATTTTTGGACTGAAGTAATTGAAACCATGTATAGTGGAATCTCAGACAATTGGTGACTACTGTAGACTGGCTGGAGTGCAGAGGCAGAGAGAAAAGAAGCCACACCAGTTCTCTGCAGGCACCTGCCATCCTCTTCAGTAACCTTGGAATTCTATTAACCTGAATGTCACCACCAGGAAGGACCTGGTGGCCCCCACCGGAGTAGAAAAAGGCTGGAACTCTTGACTTGGGCAGGGACTCAGGGAGGCAGCTAATACTTGGGCCAAGTCCCCCCACCATCAGCTGTGCCTGACCCTGGTTCCATTCTTGTCCAGGGTTGCATGGCACCCCCAGTACTCTTGTAATGAGTTCCCCTTTATGCATAAAAAAGTACGAGTTCAGTTTCTGCCATTAGCCCTAAAGAGCCCAGACTAAAACAACTCCCCATTGGCGAATGAGGCTCCCCCATCACTCAGTAGAGTTTGACCTGCTCGGCCACAATTTTCCTCTAGCTGGAGGAAACATAGGAAGAGGGACCCAGAAAATAGGGCCTGAGTGTTAAGGAGAGTGGCCTCAGGGCTATGGGTGATGGAAGCCAGTCAGATTCTGTGGGGATTCAGGACATAAGATACCATCCCCTACTAATACATCAAGTTACCTCACCTACAAAATAGAAACATTCAGCCAAACTTGCTTTGTTGTTGTTTGTTGCTGTCGAATTGACTCCAACTTACGGCAACTTTATGTACAACAGAATGAAACGTTACCCGCTTCTGTGCCATCTTCATGATTATTGGTAGTTTGAGTCCATTGTTGAGGCTAGAGTCAACCCATCTCATTGAGGGTTTCCCTTATTTTCACTGACCCTTTACTCTACCATGATGTCGTTTTCTAACAGTTGGTCTTTCCTGGTGACGTGTCCAAAGTAAGCAAGTCGAAGTCTCTCCATCTTTACTTCTAAGGAACATTATAATCGTATTTCTTCTAAGACTGATTTGTTCATTCTTCTGGTAGTCCATGGTATATTCAATATTCTTTGCCAACACCACAGTTCAAACCAAAACTACAATTCAAATGTGTCAGTTATTTTTGTCTTCCTTTTTCATTGTCTAGCCCAACTTGCTACTTCCTGTTTCTAGTTACACTATAGGCTCTATGCTGACTTTGCCAGTATTGCTCAGATGATAACCCTCTTTTAGCTGAGTTGTTTGTACATAGGCAGAATCACGTATATACCCAACTTGTCCTTCAAAGAATTCAGTATGAATTTTCATTTATTTTTGTTATTTCACATACTGAGAGCTATGAAAATCAAGCACCAAGTTAGGCTCAGTATATATACTATACTATATATACTCAGTGTATATATACAAAAGACATGTTTTGTACCCTGATGGAGCATATAGCTGAACAAAGGCGTCAGACTCTAAACAATAAATCACACAAATGATGTATTAGTTATCATGGTGATAACTGTAAAAAATCTCATATTCCAGGATATCTTAGTTATCTAGTGATGCTATAACAGAATACCATAAGAGGATGGTTTCAACAAACAGAAGTTTATTCTCTCATAGTCTAGTAGGCTAGAAGTTCAAATTCAGGGCACCAGCTCTACGGAACAGCTTTCTCTCTCTGTCAGCTCTAGAGGAAAGTCCTTATCATCAATCGTCCCTTGATCTAGGAGCTTCTCCATGCAGGAACCCCAGGTCCAAAGGACACACTCTGCTCTTGGAGCTGCTATCTTGGTGGTATGAGGTCCCCCTGTCTCTCTGCTCACTTCTCTCTTTTATATCTCAAAAGAGATTGGTTTAAGGCATAATCTAATCTTGTGGGTTGAGTCTTGCCTCGTTAAGATAACTGCCTCTAATCTTGCCTCACTAACATCATAGAGGTAGGATTTACAACACATAGGAAAATCACATCAGATGACAAAATGGTGAACAATCACACAATACTGGAAATCATGGCCTAGCCAAGTTGATACATATTTTATGGGGACACAATTCAATCCCTGACACAGGGATATAAGATTATACAATGGGAAAATCTAGCCATCCTGGGTTTTCTCCTTCTGCTTTTCTCCAAATGCCAAAAACACTTCCTTATCTTCCCTGTGCTGGTTCTACCAACTGCCCCACCAACTACTGTTTCAGGAAATAAATAGTTTCGTCCACTCCATATAAAGTGACATCTCCTGAGGCCCCCGGAGTCAGGATTTTATTTACCCGAGACCTGTGCTGTCCAATGCTAACCATATGTGGCTGTTGAACACTGACTTACATATAGCTCATTCAACTGAGGATCTACATCTCAATTTAATTTAATAAAGTTATATATATTCAAATTTAAAAACTGAAGTAGTCTGAAACATTTTCCAGTAACGCAACTTTGTTTTGTTAGCACTTTAACCATTTAAAGTTTAGCATCTCAACTGAGATGTACTGTAAGAGTAAAGGCAAAGGCACACAAGATTTTGGAGAACTGATACAAAAAAAAAATAATACTGTAAAATAACTCATTAATAATTTTTATATTGATTACCTATTGATGTGGTAATCTGGGTTGGATATATTATTAAAATTACGTTCATCTCTTTCTGACCTTTTCTAATATGCCTTCTAACCAGTTGCCATCCAGTTGACCCTGACTCATGGTGACCCTATGTGTGTCAGATTAGGACTGTGCTCCACAGCGTTTTCAATCGTTGATTTTTTTAACAGCCTGCTAGGCCTTTATTCCAAGATGCCTCTGGGCGGACTTGAACCTCCAGCCTTTTGGTTAGCAGCTGAGCAGGTTAACCATTTGCACCACCCGGGGACTCCAATATGGCTACTAGAAAATGTAACATTACAACTGTGGATCCCATTATGTCTGTATTGGACAGGTCTGCCCTACTGTCTGTTGAGTGGTGGGTCTGTGGTAGAGGGTAACCAAGATCCTGCACAATCTTCCAGGATCCTCATTGCTATGGAAAGCTGAGGTTTTCATGCCTTGCTTAGCTTTCTTTCCTATGTCTCACACACCTTGTTCACAGACCTTTGGGATGGTGTTGCACTCTCGCCAAGTGGAAGATATGGACAACAAACGTGAAGGGCACTCACTGCTGTTATCACCATGTGGTTGCACATCACCTTCATGCTAAAGAAAGAGTTCCCTCGCTCCCACTGAGGGGAACTCAGGTTCTGTGGGCCCCTCTGCTCCCTTATCCTTCCTGCAAAGGATATGCATGACGTCCCTTAAAATCCCAACCTGGACTCCTGCCACAGTGTCTTGGTGGTGGGGCAGTCACCTCAATACATTAAGCTACTTTAGTCCTATCTTTACGTGAAAACTGCAGACAGATTGTGTCAACGGAGATATCCTGACAGACTGAAGAACTTCGTGAAATCCTGGCTTGCTGGGGAAGAGGTGACTACTGTTCATGGGTCTGCACTTTGTAAAGTGAGCTGGGTCTGAGATAAAAGCAGGAGAGGTGTGACTGATGGAAGACTCGGGGTCAGTAGTGAATCTAAGCTTTATGAGGCCCAAAGCTTATAATAACAATTTTAAGAATTCACCTTATGAAAATAATATCCAAATGCCATGCTTTTCTTAAAATTTTTACAAAAATATATGATCCTATGAACATATTTTTAGGACCCCTCCAGGGCCTTGGAAGAAGTTCGTGCAAGGGAAGGGCTCATTAGTGTCACAATATTACCAATTGCCAATCTGACACAAAGGGTCCTTGTCTTTTCCCAAGTAAGAATACACGCAAAAGACAAACTTTATCTTCAGCAAGCTTTATTTTGCTTGAGTCAAGCAAAAGGAATCAGGGGGGATCTAAGCCTCTCCAAAAGACTGACTCGAAAAGGAAAACAAGGCTAGGGCTTATATGGGTTCAGTGGAGACAAGAGTAAAGAATATTGAGTGGGGTTCTTTCAAGGGGCGAGTACTACTCAGAATGGCGGTGTATGTTAATTAGGTTGCGTGCACACTCGCATCTGGAATCTAAGATGGAACCCGCTGATATTCAAGATGGAGTCCTCTCCGGCAGCCCTTGGCATCGCTTATTATGGGATATAGCGCAGGCGCACTTGATCTTCGGCACTACATTGCCATCTTCGGAGGGCTAAGGAAGGTCAAACAGCAGTCACACTCTGCTCCTCTGCACATACAGAGCCTGCAAAGGAGGAGAGAACTAGAAAGGCACTAAGAAAAAAAAATCAATTCACAGGCTGCCCCAATCCTATCTCATGTTGACAGGGTGGGTTCCTGTTTACCCAACTTTTAGATGGTAAATTTTTTTAAAGCTCTTTTGTTCCACCAGCACAGTTAACCCTATCTGTCTCACGATAGGGTGTGGTTCCTGTTTACCCAACTTCTAGAGGATAATCTTTTAAAAGCTCTTCTGTTCAGCCACCAGCACAGTTAACCCTATCTGTCTCAACAATGCAGCATCATGGTCCCCAGACCAGCAGCATCAGTACCATCAGAGAACATCCTAGAAATGCACATTCTTGGGCCCCACTGCAGACCTACTGAATCAGAAACTCTGGAGGTGGGGCCCAGCAATCTGTGTGTTACCAGGCCCTCCAGGTGATTCTAATGACCCCTCGAGTTTGAGAACCCCTGACAAAGTGGTTAAAAGCATGGACTCTGGAGTAAGGCTACCAGAGTTAGAAGCCCAGTTTTGCTGGGTGACTGTCATGGATTGAATTGTGTCCCCCCAAAAAGTGTCAACTTGGTTAGGCCATGACTCCCAGTATTCCGTGGCTGTCCTCCATTTTGTGATTGTAATTTTATGTTAAGAGGATTAGGGTGGAATTGTAACACCACCCTTACTCAGGTCACCTCCCTGATCCAAGGTAAAGGGCATTTCCCTGGGATGTGGCCTGCACCAGCTTTTATCTCTCAAGAGATAAAAGGCAAGGGAAGCAAGCAGAGCATGGGGGACTTCATACCACTAAGAAAGCAGCACCAGGAGCAGAGTGCGTCCTTTGGACATGGGGTCCCCGAGCCTGAGAAGCACCTCGACCAGGGGAAGATTGAGAACAAGGACCTTCCTCCAGAGCCAACAGAGAGAGAAAGCCTTCCCCTAAAGGCAACGCCCTGAATTTGGACTTGTAACCTAGGCTTTAAGAAAATTAATTTCTCTTTGTTAAAGCTGTCCACTTGTGGTGTTTCTGTTATGGCAGCAGTAGATGACTGAGACAGTGACCTTGGCAAGTTACTTAATCACGCTGTGCCTCATCTGTAAAATGGGGCAGTAATAGAATGTCATGCTGTGACAGCTGGCATGTTGCTGTGATGCTGGAAGCTATGTCACCAAAGTTTCAGATACCAGCAGAGTCACCCACAGTGGACAGGTTGCAAAGAAGCTTTCAGATCACGATAGGCCTGGCGATCTACTTCTGAAAATTAGCCAATCAAAACCCTATGAATCACAACAGAAGATTGTACAATATAGTGCTAGCGGCCCCTTAGTTGGAAGGCACTCACAATATACGATGACCACAATGATGGACTTGAGCATACCAACAATCTTGAAGATGACCCAGAACTAGGCAACATTTCAGTCTGTTGTACATGGGGTCTCTATGAGTCAGAGTTGACTCAATGGCAACAATAGAACTGAGCTCAAAAGGTTGTTTTCTGGATTAATGCAGGTGGGGCTAAACAGAGCCCTGTCACTTTGTATGTGCTTAGTATAATTCTGCCTTCAGCACATGTGTAGCCTTGTTGGAGGAAGGAGGAGGAGGAGGTGTGACATAGAGGTAAGACATCATCGTTAGACGGAATCACAAAGTAGTTCAAATGTGGCTTTGGCCCCTTTCCCCAGGATCTGCCGTGGGGACCTCCAGACTGGCTTGCCCTTCCTGGCAGCAGGGGCTAGAATAACTTCCTCCCAGCTTGCCTGGCTATTGCTCCTCTTTTGGAGACGTGGGCCTACCATCTGAATTGCTTAAATTAATACAGAAAATTTAAAGGGTCTTCCTCTTCAGGTAGTCACAGAACTTCTTGAAGATAAAATGAGAGTTAGGGAGCTCTCCCTGGGAAAGTGCATAGAACCCACACACCAAACTGACAAGTAATGCCATGGACCCACTGAAGCCCGTACTGGGGCCTGAAGTTAGGAAACCCTGAGGTAAGCCAGGGTGTCACTCAGCGATACCTGAGAAAGGAGAAATAAAGGGTGAGATGGAGGGAGGGCTGGGTGCCAATTGCTCAACCTGCTACCATTTCTGGGTAATGTCATTGTTTTTTAGCAGATGTCTTCTGAACTCAGTGTCATATCCCAAATAAGGATCTTTACTGTGGGAATTTTAGGCACTGTGGCAAGGAATAAGGTCCTCTAGAGAAAGAGAACCAGTAAGAGATATAGAGTTAGAGATATAGATATACAGATATACATACACACACACATATACATATATAGATTGGTTTATTGTGAAGAATTGGCTCACTCAATAGGTTAGGTGACAGGAAAGAGATTCTGTCAGTCTTGTGTCCCAAAATCCACAGGTCAGTTGGCAGGAAGAGTGACAAGTGTTCTGGCAAAATGTCCATTTATAGCCTGGAGGCAGAGTACTCCCTTGGGAAAACCTTTTTGCTCTTAAAGCCTTCAACTGATTGATTGAGCCTCTCTACAATAATGTGGCAGCTAATCTGCTTTATTTAAGCCACTTGATGGCACCGGGTGCTTGGGTAATTTAATTGCATGCAATTACTCTACACCAGCAACTAGACTAGTGTTTGACCAAACAACTGGGCCCCATAGCCTAGTCAAGGTGACACATAAAGTTAACCGTAATATCAGGGACCAAAAAAAAAAAAAAAAAACCTGTGGGCGTCAAGTCAATTTTGATTTATACCAACCCTATAAGGCAGAATAAAAGTTCTCCATAAGATTCCAAGGCTGTAATCTTTATAGAAGCAGACTGCCACATCTTTCTTCTGTGGGTTCAAACCACTGACCTTTCAGTTAGAAGCTGAGCACTTAACCATTGTGCCACCAGGGCTCCCTAACATCAGGGAAGTGCCTTCAAGCTCTTCTTGTATGTAAGGAGAGTTCTGCATGGAAACATTCATTTTAGACACATTTTACTACCTCAAAAGGACCATTCAGGGGCTGTAGATTATCTAGTGCTGATAAAAGCATGAATGTGGTTAAATCAGAAAAAAGACTGACAAGCTGGAGATGTGCATATGACATATTAATTTTTCAGTCTGTTACTGTCATTCTCACTGAGCTCATGAGGCTTGTGACATGTTTGTGTTGTATTTAGCTGTCAGCTAGCTGCAATTTACAATGTTGCCTGAAATCACACTTCAGGTTGACTGGGGCAGAAAGAGATTCACGATGACAGCCTTTGTGGCTTTGGACATTCCAAGTCCCTCGGATGCTGTTACTTGGTTTGCAATCAGATTGGAAAGAAAACAGGAACCAAAGAACATCGCCACTCCCTGGACAGAAATGTGGAAAACCAGCACATGCAGGGCAGGGTGTGCCTGTCCCCACATTCTGACTACCTGACTGCACCCCATGGGTGTGCCAAGTGGATGAGGGGCACAGGAGCACCCTGGGAGTAGAGGGCTCAGGCCTGTCTGACCTCCATCTTTGGGCATGGGAGCTGCCCTGGGGCCAGTACATGGGAGAGGAGATCAAAGGCCCGGTGGTCATCGGTATGACCAATGCCAAGACAGTGAGAGAAAAACTGAAGAGAGAAAGGAAGCTCGGTGTTAGATTGCAGAGAAGTGAAGGCTGAGAGGAGAAGGAGGAGGGCTTGGCAGAGAAGAAAGGCATGTGTCTTAGTTTCTTAGACTTGCCATAACAGAAATACCACAAGTGGGTGGTTTTAAGAAACAAAAAAATTATTTTCTCAGTTAGGAGGCTAGAAGTGGGAATTCAGGGTGCCAGCTCTAGCGGAAAGCTTTTTCTCTCTGTCCACTCTGGGGGAAGGTCCTTGCCTTTTCAGCTTCTATTCCTTGGCTCCTTGGCAATCTTCATGTGGTGTGGTATCTATCTTCCCCCATCTCTGCCTGCTCACTTGCTTATTTAATCTCTTTTATATCTCAATATCACTGATAAAAAAAAAAAACAGATAATAACAAATGTTGATGAGGATACGGGGAGTTTAGAACCCTTATCCATTGCAGGTAGGACTGTCAAACAGTACAATCACTATAGAAAACAGAATGGAGCTTTCTCAGAAAACTAGAAATAGAACTACCCTATGATCCAGCAATCCCACTACTAGGTATATACCCTGTTGTTATTGTTGTTGTTAGGTGTTGTGGAGCTGATTTCAACTCATAGTGACCCTATGTACAACAGAAAAGAACACTACCCAGTCCTATGCCATCTTCACAATCATTGCTATGTTTGAGCCCATTGTTGCAACCACTGTGTCAATCCATCTCATTGAGGGTCTTCCTCTTTTTCACCAACTCTCTACTTTACCAAGCATGATATATCTCTCTAGGGACTGGTCCTTCCTTATAACATGTCCAAAGTAAGTGGGATGAAGTCTTGCTATCCTTGCTTCTAAGGAGGATGCTTCTGGCTGTACTTCTTCCAAGACAGGTTTGTTCATTCTTCTAGCAATCCATGGTATAGTCAATATTCTTTGACAATACCGTAATTCAAAGTTGTCAGTTCATCTTTGGTCTTCCTTATTCATTGTCCAGCTTTCCTATGCATATGAGGCAATTGAAAATACCACAGCTTTGGTCAGGCACACCTTAGTCCTCAAAGTGACATATTTGCTTTTTAACACTTTAAAGAGGTCTTTTGCAGCAGATTTGCCCAATGCAATATGTTGTTTGATTTCTTGACTGCTGCTTCCATGGGCATTGATTATGGATTCAAGTAAAATGAAATCCTTGACAGCTTCATATTTTCTCCATTTATCATGGTGTTGCTTATTGGTCCAGTTGTGAGGATTTTTACTTTCTTTATGTTGAGTAATCCATACTGAAGACTGTAGTCTTTGATCTTCATCAGTAAGTACTTCAAGTCCTCTACGACCTAAAAATAAGGACATGAACAGACATATGCACACCTATGTGCATTGCTGCTTTATTCACAATAGAAAAATAAATGGAAACAACATAAGTGCCCATCAACAGAGGAATGGGTAAGCAAACCGTAATACATACAACAGAATACTACGCATCATAAAGAACAATGATGAGTCTGCAAAAAAAATAATATGAATGGACTTGGAGGGCATAATGCTTAGTGAAATAAGTCAAGCATATAAGGACAAATATTGGATGATCCCTCTTTTATAAGAAGAACAGATGAATACAGAGAGACCAGTGTTCATTGGTGGTTATCAGGGAGAAGAGGGGGGTGGGGAAAATATGCTTGATACCATAGAGACTAGTGATGAGAAAAGTGGAACCAAATGTGGATATGGTGAGACAGCACAACCAAAGCAAAAACCAGTGTTTGAGCACACATGGATGGTTATAGGTAAATTGGTATACGGGTAGGTACAGGTAAGTACGTAGAGGAGAAGAGATAGAAGTATCTATGAAAGGTGCGGTGCATAGGTACATGCAAATATAATTATGTGGGTGCAGGCACATATATTCATTGAAGACACAAATATGGATACTCTTCAGACATAACCAAATACCCTCCAACATTAGTTTTCTGGGTTTGAAAGCTTAGGACCATAGTCTCATGGAACAACTCAATCAATTGGTATAACATAGTTCACAAAAATCACGATCGGCAACCTAGTGGAGTGAGTAGCATGTGAGCGGCCATCTAAGACACAACTGTGGGTCTCTACTTGTCAAGAGCAAAACAGTAAGAAGGTAAACAAAAGCACAGAGAAGAAACAAGTCTACACAAGCCACGACCTCAACTACCCTGAGACCAGAAGAACTAGATGGTACCCGGCAGCCACCACTGACTGTTCTGACCAGGGTCACAATAAATGGTCCCAGATAGAATGAGAGGAAAATATAGAAATGAAGTCAAATTCCTATTTAAAAAAAAAAAAAGCTAGACTAAGTGGAACTGTAGAAAACCAAAGACTCCCTGAGACTGTTGCCCTGAGATACACTTTAAACCTAGAACCAAGCCTATCCCCTGAGATCGTCTTTTAGTGAAACAGCAGGGCGGCACACAACATAAAGGATATGACTCACAAGAACAGTGCCCTACTTAAAAGCCATCAGTATGAGATCAAAAGGTCAACAATTACTCAAAAGCAAAGATGAGAAGATAAGGCGGTGGGGGAAACTAGAGTATTAGAAAGGGAACAAACTGAACATAAAGAGAATGTTGACACATTGTGATAAATGTAACCAGTATCACCGAACAACTTGTGTGGAAATTGTCAAATGGGAACCTAACTCGCTGTGTAAACGTTCACTAAAAACTCAATAAAATATTATTTAGAAAAAACAGAGAGAGATTGACTTTAAGACATACCCTGCACTAATACTGTCTCCTTAACATAACAAATAAAACCCATTCCCAAATGGGATTGTAATCACAGGGGTTAGGATTTACAATACACCTGGGGAGGACACAATTCAAGCCGTAACAGCATAGAGCAAGAAGCTTCCGGATTCTATCCTTATCCATCGTTGCTGGGATTTTAAAATGGTGCAGACGCTGTGGAAAACAATATGCCAGTTTCTCAAAAAGTTAAACATAGAATCACCATGTTGTTGTTGGGTGCCGTGGAGTTGATTCCAACTCATAGGGACCCCGTGTTACAGAGTAGAACCGCCACCATAGGATTTTCTACGCTGTAATCTTTATGGAAACAGATCACCCAGCCTTGTCTCCCATGGAGTCATGGAGCCACAAGATGGGTTTAAACTGTCGAGCGTTTAATCATTGCACCACGGGGGCTCCAGAATTACTATATGACCAAGCAGTTCCACTCTGAGGTATATACCCAAAAGAATTGAAAGCAGCAACTCAGACAGATACTTACACGCCAGAGTTCTTCACTGCACGCTGTTCACAATACCCAAAAGTAGAAGCAACCCAAATGTCCATAAACGGATGAATAGATAAACAAAATGTGGTATTATACATACATGGAATATTACCCACTGATAAAGAGAAATTTATCTGGTACACTTTATGACATGAATGAATCTTGAAAATATTATGATAAATGAAGTAAGTCAGCTCCAAAGACAAATATTGAACGATCCCATCTATATGAACGATCTAGAACAGGCACATGTATAGAAATCAAGGTTTATTAGTAGTTACCGGGGCAGATGGGAGGGAGGAAAGAGGAGTTATTGCTTAATGGGGACCGAGTTTTCGTTTGGGGTGATGAAAATATTTGAAGTGGCAAATATTTTGTTATGTATTTTTTTTTACCACAATATAAATAAGAAGGTCCTAGATTCTGCTACCACCTCCCAACCCCAGACACTCCCTTTTTACAGGGCAGGTTTCCATGGCCAGAGGGAAGCCAGGGGACATTAAAGCACTGAATAGGAAGGAATCACTCTTGCTGCCTGAACCCCACAGCTAACTGTCCCAAGCTGTCCTAGCATAAGGAAGAGCCTCAGTACTGCACTCGGGTGTTTGTGAGCACCCTCAGACTAGCCCTCCGGTGTGCGTGAGTGCCCTCAGGCACGTGAGCGCCTGCTGACTAGCCCTCAGGTGTGTGGGTGTCCTCAGGCTAGGCCTCAGGTGTGTGTGAACAGCCTCAGGTTAGCACTTGTATGTATGTGAGCACCCCCAGGTTAGCCCTCAGGTATGTGTGTGTGTGAGCACCCTCAGGTTACCCCTCGGGGGTGTGTGTGTGTGTATGTGTAAGCACCCTAGGTTAGCCCTTGGGTATGTGTGAGCACCTTCAGGTGAGCCCATTAGTGTGTGTGAGTGCCCTCGGGTGTATGTGAGCACCCTCAGGTGTGTGAGCGACCTCAGGTTAGCCCTATCACCCTGTCCTATGTTAAGCCCTTTGTGAGCTAAGACCTATGACTCCAGGCAAGCTCAGTGTTCTTCCTCCCTGCCTTCAAATGAGGAGGGGAAGAGGCAACAGCTTACTTACTGTGTCCTAGGGACTGTGTTCTATGTGTATTATTAACTGGTTTAATCACCATGAAAATGCTATTTTACAGAGGATGGAATAGGTGCAAAGAGCTTGAGTAACTTGCTCACAGAGGGGCAGAACAGAATTCACATTGAGTAGTCTGGCTCCGAATACTGTTACTAAAATCACTACTCTATAGTCCAGCAGAAGTCCCTGGGTGGGACAAACAGTTAAGTACTCAGCTACTCACCAAAAAGTTGGCCGTTTGAATCCACTCTGAGGCACCTTCGAAAAAGGCCTGATGATCCACTTCCGAAAAATCAGTCATTGAAAACTCTGTGGGCTACAGTTCTACTCTGACACACGTGGAGTCGCCACGAGTCAGGGTCAACCTGACAGCAACTGGTTTGTTTGTTCATTGGTTCTACAGCCCAGCAGTTTTCAAAGTGTGGTGTCTGGACCAGCAGTATGGACCACTTGGGAAGTTGTTAGAAGCGTAGATTCTCAGGCCCCACCCCAGACCTACAGACTGCAACTCTAGGGTGGAGCCCAGCAACCTGTGAATTATCAAGGCCCCCAGGTGATTCTGAGGCACACTAAGGTCTGAGAACCACTGCTCTAGCGTCCTCCAGGAAGCCCATGTTTAATTTCCTTCAAGTCTGCATGAAATTGGTTACCACTGATAACATCTTGTTTTCCAGAGTATTGGAAGGAAATTGACAGAAAATATTGAAGTGGAGATAAAGCATGGGGCTGGCTGAGAAAGCACGGGCAGTCCTCCAGGTGAAGGCTGAGAGGAGAGAGGAGGAACCTAGGCGCCAGGATGAAGCCTGGCTCTCGACTCAGTGTCTTTTCTGCTCCTAGCCTTTGACCTGATCCTGCAAAATGACTTCATTCAACCTCCAGAAAAGTGCCACCGCCCAGGCCAGGCCTGGCCATTAACAATGCAGGTCAGCACAAAGAGCCTGGAGGCGTGCATTTCATTTTTATTCTTACCCACAAAGACATGCACATACCGAAAAACAAAAACCATTGCCATTGAGTCAATTCCGACTCATAGCGACCACATACATACTCTTATTAAGCTTAACTCAATTTAATATTTCCAGAATCCATTTCTGAAAGCTTTTGAGACAAGTTGTTGCTTATCAGAGCTGCTCTGCACGGTGCACAGGCTGAATCATTCACAGGGGTGACGACCACAGGCAACTTCCTTCCCTTCCTCTCTCCTGGCTGGCCTCACCCACTCCCCCAGGCCTTTTTACCCTTCTGTCTTAGCCAGGATTCTTAGAGAAACAGAACCAGTGATCTCCCTCTAGATGATAGATAGATGGAGAGAGAGAAAAAATTTTAAAGATTTGGATCACATGATTGTGGGGGCTGGCAAGTCCAAAATCCATAGGTCAGGTGACAGGTTTGAAATTCCTACAGTCTGTGTCTCAAAATCCATAGGTGAGGTGATAAGAAGAGTAAAGAATTCTGGTAACATGTCTATTTATAGTCCAGAGTTGGAATACTGCAGTGGAAAACTTTGCTTTTTGTTCTTAAAGCTTTCAACTGATTGGATGAGTCCCACCCACATTATGGAGGGTAATCTGCAGGCCAACTGATTTAATCACATGTAACTACGTCATAACAGCAACTAGACTAGTGTTTGACAAAACAACTGGGTGCCACAGCCTAACCAAGCTGACATATAACATTAGCTATCGCCTCTTTAAGGTTCTCCTTCAAATTCTTCCCCCAGGACCAAGGGCTGCCTCCCACCACTGGGTCCCTTGGTCTACACAAAATGGTGGACACTGGGATAAAACTTCCCTCCTTGGAGCTCCACAGACACCTGATTTCCTAGATCAAGAGCAAAGTTCCCAGTGGGCTCTTCCATCCCGTCCTTGTCTATTCTCAGAGCCATTCTCAATTCCCAGGGCCTTTGGGAAGAGTGAGGCTGCACCTGATGAAGCCACAATGAGATGGTGTCTGGCTTAGTAAGTGATCAGTTCTTTCCAGAGACAAAAGCCTCCATGTCTTTGCCTTATACACATGAATCAACACAAGAAAAGCCCATGAGAAGCATCTCTAGGTTTAATCTCCATAAATATAAAATCTATCCATTTTATAGATGATGAAATAGGTGCAAAGAACTTAAATAACTTGCTCCAGGAGACAGAGGAAGTAAGGAAAACCAGGATTCAAACTCAGGCAGTGTGGCTCCAAAGTCTATTTTATTAAACTTGTATTTCAAGTAAGAAGTTCCTGGGAGGTACAAATAGTTAATGCATTTGGCTGTCAAGTAAGAGGTTGGTGGCTCAAGTCCACCCAGAAGTGCCTTGGGAGAAAGGTCTGATGATCTACTTCCAAGAAATCAGTCACTGAAAATCTTTTGGAGCACAGCTCTACTCTGACACACATGGGGTCACCATGGGTTGAAATTGACTCCACGGCAACGGTTACTGATATTTTAAGTAAACAGTAATGCTCACTGTTTTTATAGCATGAACTTGAGAGTGGACTTGAAGCCCAGGGTAAAAGCAGTACATGTCTGGGCACCAAATGATCTGAATTTTGTTACCAGTTATTTACAGTCATGACTGAGAAAGTCAGCTGCTCCTCGTCTAGAGACCTTTGGGAAGTTGGGTCTGCACTTCCTACAGGGGAAAAATGTGCAGGGAAATGATGGCTGTGAACATGGTTTCCTTTACCACTGGAATTCTTTATGCAGTTGCGGGAGGAAGGCTGGAGGGTAGAATCTTATACGAGTGCCTTAGTCATCTAGTGCTGGTACAACAGAAATACCACAAGTGGATGGCTTCAACGAAGAGAAATCTATTCTCTCACTGTCCAGTAGGCTACAAGTCCAAACACAGGGTGTCAGCTCCAGGGGAGGGCTCTCTTTCTCTGTCAGCTCTGGAGGAAGGTCCCCATCATCAGTCTTCCCCTGGTCCTGGAAAACCTCAGCGCAGGAACCTCAGGTCCAAAGGACACTCCCTGCTCCCAGCACTGCTCTCTTGGTGGTATGAGGTCCCCATGTCTCTCTGCTCACTTCTCTCTTTTATATCTCAAAAGAGATTGGCTTAAGACACTAGATCTAATCAATAACCCACCTTATTACATCATAGTGATAGGATTTACAACACACAGGGAAATCACATCAGATGATAAAATGATAGACAATCATACAATCATACAAGGGAATCATAACCTAACCAATGTGACAGATACTTTTGGGGAACACAGTTCAATCCATGACAATGAGGAAAGCCACCCCTAGAAGCCTGTTTGCCTGACTACACCTCATGGCTGCCTCCCCCACCTCCAACTTTTTCACGTTTATTTCTTACATACCTAGGCGTTATAAGAGTTCTGTTTGCTTTTTGAATTCAAAGATACAAAGTAAATAAAATATCAACGCTAAATATTACAGAGCCTTTTGGTTCGCATTTTTAAGTCAGAAGCCTCATGCTCAGGGCTGATTCTCTAGTCTCACAGGCTGAGAGGTGCCGCCTGTCTGCCATGTTTGGGAGAGAAGGAACTTGCTTCCAATTGTTTCTCTAAGACAAGGTCACTGAGGCTAAAAGGCATGCTTTGTGTGCGTGTGTGTGTGTGTGTGTGTGGTAAATATACAGATAACACATTTGCCATTTCTACAATCTTCACAAGTACAGGTCAGTGACATTAAATCGTGTTGTTCAACCATCACCATTAACTGTTCCCAGATTTTTCCATCACCCTTAGCAGAAGCTTATTGTCCCCTAAGTGTTGTGTCTTCCTTTCCCCTGCCTTCCCACCCATCCCTGGTAACCACTAATAAACTTCAATCTCTATACACTTGCCTGTTCTAGATATTTCATATAAGTGGGATCATACAATATTTGTCCTTTTGTGACTGACTTGCCTCACTCTGTATAATGTTTTCAAGGTTCATTTAAAGGGCATTCTTAAAGACTCCCTCAATTCTGCCAGCTCTTCCCTGTTTCCCTCTCCTAAATATAAATTTTTAAGTGGGAGAAAAAGCATTTGACTTTCACTTTGGCTCTGCCAACCAGTTCTGTGTCCTTAAGACACCTAAGATCTGAGCCACTTTATCTTATCCTTCCCCCCGCCCCCCCGCCCCATCCGTAACATGGGAATAATGACAATAATAGCATTTGCCTCATGGGGCTATTTGGAGCAGGATCAGCAAATGTTTTCTGTAAAGGGGCACATGGTAGGTAGTTTAAGTTTTACAGGCTATCACAGTCTCTGTAGCAACTACTGAACTGCACCATTTTGGGGGAAGCAGCCATGGACAAGTGTGTAAAAGAATGGGCATGAGTGTGTTCCAATTACAAAACCAGGCAGTGAGCAGGATGTGGCCCACTGGTGGCAGCTGGCCAACTCTAATTTAGCAGGTAAAGCAAGAAATACATATGAAGATAAAATGTAAAGTGCTGTCTAAAAGTAAGTGACAAGAGTAAAGAGGCCACACAACAGGCTCAGCTGAACACCAGGAGACTTTGCTGGAACTAATGGCAGGAGGGTCAGCAGTTGTCCAGTCCTCGCTCTCTGGGACAGGTGCTTGGGCCCAGGTGAGATGGACATGCTGTTCCACAGAGGGGCCCCCACCCCCCTAATGTTCACCCTTTTCGTGGAATGAGCATGAGAGTGAACTTGAAGCTCAGGGCAAAAACAGTGTATGTTTGGGCACCAAATGATCTAAAATTTGGCACCAGATGTTTATAGCTGTGTGTGGAAAAGTCCGGAACTTCTCAACTATAGACTTTGGGAGAGGTTGGATCTGCGAGCCTCTAGTACCAACAGAAAAGAAACCCCAGGCCATTTCCAGGCAATCCTGCTTGTTTCCACAGAAGATGACAATGGGAATTTCACTGCTCCTAAAGGAGGCAGCCACCACCTGACTGTCAGCTTGTCGAATTGTGGTAGCTCGCGTGTTGCTGTGATGCTGGAAGCTATGCCACCAATATTTCTTATACCAGCAGGGTCACCCATGGTGGAGAGGTTTCAGTGGAGCTTCCAAACAAAGACAGACTAGGAAGAAAGGCCTGGTGATCTACTGCCAAAATTCCAAAAATTAGCCGATGAAGACTTTTTGGATCACAATAGAACATTGTCCAACTCACTTGCTTTAGACACATCATCAGGAGGGATCAATCACCAGAGAAGGGCATCATGTTTGGTGAAGTGAAGGGCCAGTAAGGGCAAGGGAGACCCTCGATAAAACTGATTGGCCAAGTAGCCACAGTGATGGCCTTGAATATGCCTGTGATTGTGAGGATGATGAGGAACTGATCACCATGAGTTGTAGTCAACTGAAGGAGTCCAAGTCAACTAGGCAGCTGTCTATCTCTCCCCGTCTCTCTCTCTCTCTCTCTCTCTCTCTCCTTAAGGAAGGTAGTGTGGAGTCACAGGGCTATGGTGCCAGCACACCTGGAGTCAAGTCCCAATCCCACTATGCATAGAGATATGACCTGTGGTGCAACTCAATCAGAAGTTAAGTAACTTCTCTGAAACTTTGCATTTGTAAAATGTAAAGAATAATACTCATGTCTGTTTGAATT
This sequence comes from Loxodonta africana, assembly GCF_030014295.1. Lineage (NCBI taxonomy): Eukaryota > Metazoa > Chordata > Mammalia > Proboscidea > Elephantidae > Loxodonta > Loxodonta africana. The sequence goes on from NC_087358.1 coordinate 65,686,518, forward strand.
ATTAATTTAGATAATATACTTATAGTATGTAGCACACAGTTAACTTTCAACAAACTGCAGTCCCTTTCTCTTTGGTACAATGTGTTTGTCAGATGGGTTTCCTCAAGGTAGAAGGAGTGGTGATCTGGGATGCACAAAGGAAAACTTGTCCTACTCTGTGTGAGGTGATGCTGGTTATAATACTGGGGAGAGGTGATAAGCTGTACACTCTTTCCCGCTGAGGATTATACAAGATTTCATGGGCTTATATTTCAGCATGAGGAATTCAAGGCTTCATATCAGAACTAAGAATTAAGGACTTGTGGTTGAAGGAAAAATTATAAAATTGAGTATCAGTGAGGAAGTGGCATTTTCTTACTATAGATATGAGTCCTCTGATCAGAGGCAGCACCGCCATCCATTTTGCCAGCAAATGTTATTAGCTGTGCTCCACTCTGGTGATCTAGAGATAAAAGACTCTGGCCCTAGTCCTCAAGGAACTCACAGTTTGGTGAGGACACAGTGACATAAATCAAATGTTTTCATACAATGAATTAAGTACAATGATAGAGGGAACAGGGACTCCTACCAAGGCTGGAGTGGGGGGTAGTCAGGGAGGGTCTCCCAGCAGAAGTGACTGCTGGGTAAATCTTGAGGGAGCAGCCAAGTGAAGAAGAAATTAGTTCTATGGAGAGGTAGGGGAAGTATTCTAGACAGAGGGACAGCATGGGTCTGACAGCGTATGTCTCAGTCTTGAGGTCCAAGCAGGAAAGAGATGAACACTCAGAGGGGGAACCTGAAAACAAGTTAATGAAGTAAATATACTTAAGTGTGGGAAGAGTTCGGAGGAACCAGCAAATGAAGGGGAAGCACTGTAGGACAAGCAGGGAAGGCCTTACTACCCCTACACTAATGCAGTACGGTTACCAGAACTCAAAGAGAGCTCTGGCTATCTGGACAGGACCCCATGACCTTTGGTATGAACACAGCCACTGCCAAACCAAACCTCCCTGACAGGGAAGGAGCAAGAGAATAAATACCCTGAACTCTCTCTCCTCCCCACCTCTAATCTTTGCTGGTGCCTCTCAATGACCAAACACAATGGGAAGCCAGAGGACGAGGGAGCTCTGTAAATATAGAACAATCTTGATACAATAAGGGAGGGACTACACAACAGCATGAATATCAGGAGATAGCAATAATTGAAGCATCTTAGAAGCTGGCTACCAAAGTCCACTTTCTGGCCCACAATGATTCATACCCTCTCATATGAAAAATGTCCTCATCTTCTCAAAAGTGCGCATATTTCTTACCAACTACAATGCTAATTCGAAGTCCAGAATCTCATCATCTAAATCAGGCCCAGGTGTGAATGAGGCTCTTTGAGTTTTGCTCCTTAAGAACCGCTCCTCAAGTACAGTTCCTCTCAATCTGAAAACCTTGAACTTAAAAGCTGTTTGGCCCCCACAAACCCAACATAGCATGATGCAACAAGCATAAGATAACAACTGTAAACACTCTAGTTCATCAAAGGGAAAACAGGAGGTATACAGGGGTACATACCAATGGTGAAACCCATCTGGGCAAAAGTTGGCATCTCCTTGATAGGACTCAAGGCCTGGAGCTAATTCTTTATGGCTCTTGGATTTACCCTGTTAGTCATCCTTCCTTTTCCATCAAGGTTATCCTATGTTTGTAGTTGGGTAGTTTCCTGTCTCTGCTTCTTGTCTATAGATATTTGGAATTCCAAAGATCTCTTTTTATTTTTCATTCTGTGTGTGCATGCGTGTGTATTTTTCAACTGTTATGGTTTCTGTCCATATAATTCTTTTAAAAGCTTTGTTGGTCTCCTTTAAACATTATTTGTATTCATATCATTTGGCAAAAGTCATACCTATATATCTCTTTAAAATAATCCTTTTCTTACCTTGAGCTTAACTGAGAATTTAGAAGCCCTGCCCCCGCCCTTTTTTTTAACTGAATGGTCTTCTGAGGAGACTGTCTTGGATGTTTCTGACACCGTAACAAAGGATTTTATAGCCACTTCCTCAGCTTCATCCCTATACCATTTTTCCTGTCAGTACCCTGGATTTGATCTTTGCTCAAAAGTCATTTTTGAATTTTAGCATTGTTTGCCAACTGGAGTGACTGAGAATCTTTGAAACCAGAAACTCTTGCCTTCTTTTGCTTACCTCTCACCTTTAACATTTTTCTATAATTGGAAAGAAGAAACCAGATAGCACCTTCAACTCTTGGCCCTGAAATATCTTAGCTATATCATCCTGGTCATTGGGTACATTTTCTATTTTCCATATGTTACCACAGGTGACAATACTGTTAAATTTTCTGTCAAAACATAACAAGAATCTTATACACAGAAAACCTTAAAGAATCCTCAAGAACACTACTGAAACTAATAGAGAGTTCAGCAGAGTATAAGGACAAAAGACAAACATACAAAAATCAGTTGGATTCCTCTACACCAACAAAAAGAACATCAAAGAGAAAATCACCAAATTCCTACCATTTACAGTAGCCCCCAAGAAGAAAAATACTTAGGAATAAATCTTACCAGAGATATAAAAGACCTATACAAAGAAAACTACAGAACACTACTACAAGAAACCAAAAAAGACTTACATAAGTGGAAAAACATACCTTGCTCATGGATAGGAAGACTTAACATTGTAAAAATATCTATTCTACCAAAAGCGATCTATAGATACAATGCAATTCTGATCCAAATTACGACATTCTTTAATGAGATGGAGAAACAAATCACCAACTTCATATGGAAGGGAAAGAGGCTGCAGATAAGTAAAGCATTACTGAAAAAGAAAAACAAAGTAGGAGGCCTCACTCTACCCGATTTTAGAACCTGTTATACTGCCTGGTACTGGTACAACAACAGATACGTAGACGAATGGAACAGAATTGAGAATCCAGACATAAATCCATCCACATATGAGCAGTTAATATTTAACAAAGGCCGCAAAACAGTTAAATGGGGAAAAAACAGTCTTTTTAACAAATGATGCTGGCATAACTGGATATCCATCTGCAAAAAAATGAAACAAGACCCATATCTCACTCCATGCACAAAAACGAGCTCAAAATGGATCAAAGACCTAAATATAAAATCTAAAACAATAAAAGATCGTGGAAGAAAAAATAGGAAAGTTAGGAGCCCTAACACATGGCATAAACAGTATACAAAACATTACTAATGATGCAGAAGAAAAACTAGATAAATGGGAGCTCCTAAAAATCAAACACCTATGCTCTTCCAAAGAATTCACCAAAAGAGTAAAAAGACTACCTACAGACTGGGAAAAAGTTTTTAGCTATGACATTTCTGATCAGCGCATGATCTTCTAAAATCTACATGATATTGCAAAAACTCAACTGCAAAAACACAAATAACCCAATTAAAAAATGGGCAAAGGATATGAGTAGATACTTCACTAAAGAAGAGATTCAGGGAGCTAACAGATACATGAGGAAACATTCACGATCATTACCCATTAGAGAAATGCAGATCGAAACTACAATGAGATTCCATCTCACCCCAACAAGGCTGGCATTAATCCAAACAACACAAAATAATAAGAGTTGAAGAGGCTGTGGAGAGATTGGAACACTGATATGCTGCTGGTGGGAATGTCAAATGGTACAACCACTTTGGAAATCGATTTAGCGCTTCCTTAAAAAGCTAGAAATAGAACTACCAGACGATCCAGCAATCCCACTCCTTGGAATATATCCTACAGAAATAAGAACCTTTACATGAACAGATACAGGCACACCCATGTTCACTGCAGCATTGTTTGCAATAGCAAAAAGATGGAAGCAAGCAAGGTGTCCATCAATGGATAAATGGATAAATAAATTATGGTATATTTACCCAATGGAATACTATGCATCTATAAAGAACAGTGAGGAATCTGTGAAACATTTCATAACATGGAGGAATCTGGAAGGCATTATTGCTGAGTGAAATTAGTCATTTGCAAAAGGACAAATATTGTGCAAGACCACTATTATAAGAACTCAAGAAACAGTTTAAACAGAGAAGAAAATATTCTTTGATGGTTATGAGAGGGGGGAGGGAAGGAAGGAGGGAGAGGAATATTCACCTATTAGATAGTAGATAAGAACTATTTTAGGTGAAGGGAAAGACAACACACAATACAGGAGAGGTCAGCACAACTGGACTAAACCCAAAGGAAAAAAGTTTCCTGAATAAATTGAATGCTTTAAAGGCCAGGGTAACAGGGGCAGGGGTTTGGGGACCATGGTTTCGGGAGACATATAAGTCAATTGGCATAATACAATCTATTAAGAAAACATTCTGCATCCCACTTTGAAGAGTGGGATGGATCAATTGGTCTCAACCTACCTGGATCAAAGGAGAGTGAAGAACACCAAGGAGGCAAGGTAATTATGAGCCCAAGAGACAGAAAGGGCCACATAAACCAGAGACTTCATCAGCCTGAGACCAGAAGAACTAGATGGTGCCCAGCTACAACTGATGACTGCCCTGACAGGGAACACAACAGAGAACCCCTGAGGGAGCAGGAGAGCAGTGGGATGCAGACCCCAAATTCTCATAAAAAGACCAGGCTTAATGGTCTGACTGAAACTAGAAGGACCCTGGTGGTTATGGTCCCCAGACCTTCTGTTAGCCCAAGACAGGAACCATTCCCAAAGCCAACTCTTCAGACAGGGATTGGACTGGACTATGGGATAGAAAATGATACTGGTGAAGAATGAGCTTCTTGGATCAAGTAGACACATGAGACCTCCTATCTGAAGGGGAGATGAGAGGGGAGAGGGAGTCAGAATCTGGCCAAATGGATACGAGAAGAGAGAGTAGAGGGAAGGAGTGTGCTGTCTCATTAGGGGGAGAACAATAGGAGTATATAAAAATAGCAAGGTGTATATAAATTTTTGTACGAGAGACTGACTTGATTTGTAAACTTTTATATAAAGCACAATAGAAATAAAAACTAAGACCGTAACAAGAATCCCCTTTACTTACATTCCTCCAAGCCCTCACCTCCTGGCTCCTCAATGGCCATAGGTCTTCTACTGACAGTTACTTCAAAGCTCTTCAGGCTTTCACTTACTTGGTCCTCAAAGTCCTTCTGGCTTTTGTGGAAATGTCTAGTTCCACAGCCACTATCATTTGTAGATATTTCTTATGACAGCACTTCTGGATATCAAAATCGGCATTATTAATTGCTGCCTAACAAATTACCTCAAAACTTACTGGCTTGAAGAATAAATATGTATTATCTCAGTCTCTGTAGATCAGGAATTCAGGAGGAGTTTAGCTGGGTAATTCTGGCTCAAGGTGCCATAAGGTTACAGTCAAGACATCATCTGGGGCTGCAGCGTTCTGAGGCCTGAGTGGGACTGGGGGAGTTGCTTCCAAAATAGCTCATTCACGTGGTTGTTGGCAGGAGGCCTCAGTTCTTTACTACATGGCCATATCTATAGGACTGCCTGAGCAATTTCATGATATGGTATCTGGCTTCCCCCAGAGTAAATGCTCCCAGAAAGAGAGAGAAGGAGCAAAGAAGAAACCATGGTGCTCTCAGAAGTCACATACCATCTCTTCTGCATTATTCTACTGGTCATATACACCAACCTTGATACAATGTGGGAGGAGATTATACAAGGACATGAATATTAGGAGGCATGCATAATTGGAGGCCAGGTATAACATGTTCCGTACAAATCAGGCTCCTGGAACACATAGCAGGGCAGAGAAGAAAGGACAGTAGATGTGGAGGGACAAAGGAAGACTAGGCAGCAGAGGATAAAGTAAGTCACATACAGACCAGATTCTCCATTTATTGTTCTTTCTTCTTCAAGCTCTCACCATCTTGGACCCCATTGCTTCTTGTTTAACGTTTTTCCAGTATTCAGCAGACTGTACAAGTTAAGTTTTACAGCTTATGTTTTACATCACATCTCATGGGACAGTCAAAACAACTCTGTGAACAGGTATTTTAGTCCCATTTTTACAGATTGAGAAACAAAGACTAAAAATGGTTGTGATCGTTAAGGTTATGTGTCAACTTGGCTGGGCCACGATTCTTAGTGATTTGGCAGTTATGATGTAGTTTGGAAGTTGTATGATGATGTGATCACTTCCATAATGAGATTTGATATAATGTGATCATCTCCATGATTGGATCTGCTGCGAGTAGCCAATCAGTTGAAATGCAGTTTCCTTGGGGGTGTGGCCTGCATCGAATATGTAAGTGAACTTTCTGGCAAGACTTGTGGGCTTTTGCTTGTTCTGGATCCTGCAGCTGGCTCCTGTTCCTCTGATCTCTGGTTCTTGCAACGAGCTAGTAGCTTGCCTGCCATCTTGCCTGCCAATCTTGGGATTCTTCAGTCTTCGAAGCCTATGAGCAAGCGACCTGCTATCCGACCTGCTGATCTTGGGTTCGCCAGCCCCTACAGCTACATGAATCAGGAGAAGCCTCTACCCTGACCCATGAACTTGGGACATTCCAGCCTCTGCAATTTCCTTGACATAAATTTCTCTCTATACATATATTTATATGGTTTACTGGTTTTGCTTCTCTACAGAACCCAACCTAAAACAGTGTTTAAACAACGTCTAACTCCAGCAGTAAAATGCTGGAGTGTAGGTATAAATCCAGGTGCTCTGAGTCTAAGCTCAGAGTCCTCCCATGCCATACATGAACACACCTGCTACTGAAGGAGAACTCATTGGTCTCCCATGTAGAGTATAGAGATCCAGACATGCTGCCCATGCACTCTGCAGAACTTTGCAGAAAAGCAGCTTAGAGAGAGGGAGGGTGTCTTAGTTATCCAGTACTGCTATAACAGAAATACCGCAAGTGGGTGGCTTTACCAAACAGAAATTTATTTTCTCACAATTAGCAGGCTAGAAGTACGAATTCAGGGTGCCATCTCTAGGGGAAGGCTTTCTCTCTGTCAGCTGTGGAGGACGGTCCTTGTCTCTTTTGAGCTTCTGCTCCTGCATGATCTTCACGTGGCTTGGCATCTGTCTTCCCCCATCTCTGCTTGCTCGCTTGCTTAATTTCTTTTACATCTCAAAAGAGACTGATTTAAGACACACTCAACACTAATACTTCCTCACTAACATATAACAAAGACAACCCATTCCCAAAAGGGATTATAACCACAGGTATAGGGGTTAGGATTTATAACATATATTTTGGGGGGACACAATTCAATCCATAACAGAAGGTAAAGGAAGCATGTGCCCGTGGAGACTCTTCCAGCTGCCTTTTGCCCATATCACCCACCCTGAGGATGGGTTCTTCATTCTAGACCTCCTGTCAGGGTAATCCTAACCTGTACCTCCAAATATTGCTGCACGTTGGTGGCTGTTGAATCAAGAGAGGGCATGAATGTGTGAAGGCTACAGGCGGTGGTTACTGACAGTGGGACAATCAGGGCCTCTGCTAGAAACACACCAGCCTCTATCAAAGAATTTTAATAGCAACAACAGCAGCTAACATTTGTTGAGCTCTTATTATTTGTCAGACACCAAGAACATACTTTCCAAGCATATCTCATTTAATTCCCAACACAAATGAAACCAAGCCAAAACCAAACCCACTGCCGTCGAGTCAATTCCGACTCATAGCGACCCTATAGGACAGAGTAGAACTGCCCCATAGAGTTTCTGAGGAGCACCTGGCGGTTTCGAACTGCCGACCTCTTGGTTAGCAGCTGTAGCACAATGAGGAAGGTACTATTATTACCCTGAGAGATCAATGAGTTTTCCTAAGACCACTGAGTTAGTCAATGGCAGAACTAGGACTCATGCCCAAATGTGCCTCACTGCAAAGGGCTTTATTCTACACCACCATGGGCTACCTGTTCTACCAAAGTTCAAGGCATTGGGCTCCCTTGGAGCTGTCCACCTCATCTCCCCTGCTGCTGGCTCACAGTCTCATTCACTCTTACTGATCTCCAGATCCTAACTCCGCCTCATCTCCTTTAATTCATTCCTTTACTCATGCAGTCACTAAGTGTTTATTGAGCATGTACTAGTGTGCTGGGCACTGGGTGTAGTGTGATGAGCCAGTTGTACATATCTCTTACCTTCCTGGAGGCCACAGTCCAGCGAGGGAGATGATAATTGTACAGACAATTACAATTAATGTGATGGAAGTCATGATGGGTAAGTACCTCCCGCGTCAAACATGAACACACCTGCTACTAAAGGAGAACTCATTGGTCTCCTATGTAGAGTATAGAGATCCAAAGCAGGGACATCTATGCTATTAGGAGTGAGGGCCACTACAGCTGATTCCAAAAAAGTGAGAAGGTGTCATGGATTGGATTTGGTCCCCCCAAAATATGTGTCAAATTGATTAGGCTATGATTCTCAGTAATGTATGGTTGTCCTCCATTTTGTGATTGTAATTTTTTTTTTTAATTTTTATTGTGCTTTAAGTGAAAATTTACAAATCAAGTCAGTCTTTCACACAAAAACTTATATACACCTTGCTACATACTGCCAATTGCTCTCCCCCTAATGAGACAACCTACTCCCTCCCTCCACTCTCTCTTTTCACGTCCATTTCATCAGCTTCTAACCCCCTCTGCCCTCTCATCTCCCCTCCAGGCAGAAGATGCCAACATAGTCTCAAGTATCCACCTGATCCCAGAAGCTCATTCCTCACCAGCATCCCTCTCCAACCCATTGTCCAGTCCAATCCCTGTCTGAAGAGTTGGCTTTGGGAATGGTTCCTGTCCTGGGCCAACAGAAGGTCTGGGGGCCATGACCACCAGGGTCCTTCCAGCCTCAGTCAGACCATTATGTCTGGTCTTTTTACAAGAATTTAGGGTCTGCATCCCACTGCTCTCCTCCTCCCTCAGGGGTTCTCCATTGTGTTCCCCGTCAGGGAAGTCATCGGATGTAGCCGGGCACCATCTAGTTCTTCTGGTCTCAGGCTGATGGAGCCTCTGATTTATGTGGCCCTTTCTGTCTCTTGGGCTCATAATTACTTTGTGTCCTTGGTGTTCTTCATTCTCCTTTGATCCAGGTGGGTTGAGACCAATTGATGCATCTTAGATGGCTGCTTGCCAGCATTTAAAACCTCAGACACCACTCTCCAAAGTGGGATACACAATGTTTTCTTAATAGATTTTATTACGCCAATTGACTTAGATGTCCCCTGAAACCATGGTCCCCAAAGTGCCCCCCTACTACGCTCGACTTCAAAGCATTCAGTTTATTCAGGAAACTTCTTTGCTTTTGGTTTAGTCCAATTGTGCCGACCTCTCCTGTATTGTGTGTTGTCTTTCCCATTATCTAAAGTAGTTCTTATCTACTATCTAATTAGTGAATACCCCTCCCTCTCTCCTTCCCGCATCTCGTAACCATCAAAAATATTTTCTTCTCTGTTTAAACTATTTCTCGAATTCTTATAATAGTGGTCTTATACAATATTTGTCCTTTTGCAACTGACTCATTTCACTCAGCATAATGCCTTCCAGATTCCTCCACGTTATGAAATGTTTCACAGATTCACTGTAATTGTAATTTTATGTTGAAGAGAATTAGGGTGGGATTGTAACACCCTTACTAAGGTCACATCCCTGATCCAATGTAAAGGGAGTTTCCTGGGGGCGTGGGCTGCACCACATTTTATCTTACAAGAGATAAAAAGAAAAAGAAGCTAGCAGAGAGGGGGGACCTGATACCACCAAGAAAGCAGTGCCTTGAGCACAGCGCGTCCTTTGGACCTGAAGTTCCTGCATGGAGAAACTCCAAGACCAAGGCAAGATTGATGACGGGGAACTTTCTCCAGAGCCAATGGACAGATGGAGAAGGGCTTCCCCTGGAGCTTCCCCTGATGTGCTGAATTTGAACTTGTAACCTATTAGACTGTGAGAGAATAATTTTCTCTTTGTTAAAGCCATCCACGTATGGTATTTCTGTTATAGCAAGAGTAGATAACTAAGACAGAAGGCATTTAGTGGGCAAAATAAAGGTGGCTCTTGAGTCAAGAGAGGGCATGAATGTGTGATAGTTTGTAATCCTATCAGATGTAACATGCCCTTTTCTGTAAAAATACTTCGTAAGATGCTTTTGAGCTAATAAATATAATTTACCTACACACGAATAATTTAATAAAAAAAAAACCTAAAGATATAACTGTAACATAAAGGAGAAACAAAAGGAAAGTAGTGTAAATAATACACGTTTTCATACACTAAAGCTCAAGCACTGTTACACTGGAAGATTCAGGGAAGAAGGCAAAAGATTGCACCTCTAGGGAGAATTACTGTGGGTGTGACAGTTGCCATGTTGTGTTGGCAACTCAGACACCATGAGCAACGCTGCCAACAGTGCTGTGAATTTCTAAAATGATGGACAACTCTTGGTAATGTTCCAAATAAAACTAAGTGTAATTTTTTCTTGATTTACACATTAGCTGCAGCTCTGGGAATTTTAGCTCATGCAAAAAAAAAAAAAAAAACTTTGTGTTTATAAGTAAAATATACTTCAGTCTAGGCATTATGTAATTATAATTCTTTTTTCACCTATCTGACGTCTATTGAGGATGTCCTTCTGTGGTACAATCGGATAAGTGTTCAATACTAACTGAAAAGTTGGTGGTTTAAACCCCACCCAGAGACTCCTCAGAAGACAGGTCTGGCGATCCTCTTTCAAAAGGTCACAACCTTGAAAACCCTATGGAATGGTTGTACTCTGCACACATGGGTCACTGTGTACAGCTGTTTTTTTTTTTTTTAATGTCTTTTGGGACATTCAAAGTGATGTAGGATAATTGCTTTGTTGTGTGTTGCTTCTCTGGTAATGTTGGGACTTCCCACATTCCTCGTACCTAACCCACTATATGTCAGTAGCAACAGCTTCAATCAGTGTGACACCAAAGAGTACCCTACAATTTGCAAAAGACCATCTGGACGTGTTACTGCCCCCGTAGAGAAACACCAACCTAAAGAAACTCTTGAAGAATGCTGTTCTGTAGAAATATGTGAGCCACATATGTAATTTAAAATTTTCTAGTTGTTAGATGCCGTCGAGTTGGTTCCAACTCATAGTGACCGTATGTACAACAGAACAAAACACTGCCCAGTCCAGCGCCATACTCTCAAATGTTTGAGCCCATTACTGCAACCTATATCAATCCATCTCATTGACGGCCTTCCTCTTTTTCACTGACCCCATACTTTACCAGTCGTGGTATCCTTCTCCAGGGATTGATCCCTTCTGATAACATGTCCAAAACATTTGAGACGAAGTCTCACCATCCTTGCTTCTAAGAGCATTCTGGCCGCACTTTTTCTAAGACAGATTTTTTCATTCTCCTGGCAGTCCATGGTATATTCAATATTCTTCACCAACACCATAATCCAAAGGTGTCAATTCTTCTTCAGCCTTCCTTATTCATTGCCCAGCTTTCACATGCATATGAGGTGATTGAAAACATCTCTAGCCACATTAAAAAATAATAAAATAAAATGAAGTAATTTAAATTAACATTAATAATATATCCTTTTAAACCCGATATATCCCAAATATTATCATTTCAACAACATAACCAATATATAATATTATTAATGAGATATCTTACTTTTTTTTCTTTTTTTACTAAGTCTTTGAAATCCAGTGTGTATTTCACACTTACAGCCCATTTCAATTGAGACTCACCACATTTCAGGTGCCCAATAGCAACACATGGTTAGTGACAGCCATACTGAAAAGAAAATATTAAGTCCTCTTCTTTGGCACAAGAACTTCTTTGCATCTTGAAGAACTCTGTTTCCCAGACATGATGGTTAATTTTATGTGTCAACTAGGCTGGGTTATGGCACCCAGTTTTTCCATCAAACTCTAGATGTATTTTCATGTGATTAGCATTTAAATCACTGGGCCTTATGTAAAGCAGATTACCCTCCATAATGTGGGTGGGCCTCATCCTATCGGTTGAAGGCCTTAGGAGCAAAACTAGAGGTTTCATGGGACAGTTCTGCCTCCAGACTAAAAATAGACATCATTCCAGAATGGCTCTCTCTCCCCCAATGCCTGATCTAGTGATGTGGGACACAAGATTGCCAGGATTACCAACCTGTCACCTGACCTACGGATTTTGGACTTCCCAGCCCTCCATAATCACGAGCCAATTACTCTATACATATAGAGAGAAAAAGAGAGACAGGGAGCAAGCCCTGATGACACAACAGTTAAGTACTCGGCTACTAACAGAAAGATTGGTAGTTCCACCCCACCCAGCAGCTCTTCCAAAGAAAGATCTGGCCATCTGCTTCTGTAAGATTACAGCCAAGAAAACCCTATAGGGCAGTTCTACTCTGTCATATGGGGTCTCTATGAGTTGGAATAGACTTGACTGCACCCAACAACAGCAACGTGTTTGGTAAAGTAGAGGGTCAGTGTAAAAGAGGAAGACTCTCAACAAGATGGACTGACCCAGTGGCTGCAAGGTTGCAACAGTGGGCTCAAACACAACAATGATTGTGATGGCAACAGAGGACCAGGCAGCAGTTCGTTCTGTGTACATAGGTGGCTATGAGTCAGAACTAACTCAATGGCATCTAACAACAATTATATATATACATATATATAGTTTGTTTTTTTATATGCAGAGCCCTGGTGGCGCAGTGGTTAAGAGCTCCTGCTACTAAGCAAAAGGTTGGGAGTTCAAATCTACCAATTGCTCCGTGGAAACCCTATGGGGCAGTTCTACTCTGTCCTATAGGGTCGGTATGAGTCGGAATCAACTCAATGGCAATGAGTTTTGTTCAGTTTTTATGCACATATACATTTTTTAAAATTGCTTCCGTTTTCTGGGAAATCCCGTGACGCTTGGTGAAATACAAACTCAGTTTTCCAGACAGACAGATAGAAATCCATTGTGAGTCACAGCCCTGCGCCCCAGTGGGAACGTTGCTCAGAAGGAACCTCGAAGCACATGAGAGCATCTCCATGTCCGGCTCCCCCCACCCAGCTTCCAGGCACAGAGATTTATGAAGTCACCATTAACTGCTGATAACCACACGGCTGAGTGCTGGCTGCAAATTGAAGGCCCCCTTGAAAATGTTGGAAACAGATGTTCTGAAGACTCTGACCTCTCATCATTCATTTTAGAATTTAAATGCCTGCTAATTTCCTGCTTTTATTGCTGAGCTCCACACAGCAACATGCTCAATGTCAACACGAATATCCTTTGGGGACATTCGATATATGAAATCTGAAGGTCACAAGGAATGTGGACTCTTAGAGGCAGGAGAGAGGGAGTGGGCACCTGGGGCACAGAGCCAGGTGGAAAAGGGGCTTTGGCTGGAAAGGAGACCTGGGCACAAGAGCTGAGCACGTTATGCTGGCTGCCTGCCTATGCCGGATCACAGAGAGAAAATAAGGGCTTTGTGGAGGCAACATAACCAAAAAATAAAAACCCATTGCCATCAAGTCAATTCTGACTCATAGCAACCCTATAGACAGAGTAGAACTGCCCCATAGGGTTTCCAAGGAGCGGCTGGTAGATTCAAACTACTGACCTCTTGGTTAGTAGCCGAGCTCTTAACCACCATGCCACTATGGCTTCAACATGTATGAGAGTATGGAGAAATAGAAAGTAGTGGTTCAAGGAAAGAGCATAAGGTACAATATCTGGCCTGACACACTCCGTTGTCTGACACATTCCTTCCCCATCTATCTCAGTTCCCTAGGGCTGCTGTAACACAAATACCTCAAGGGAGTGGCTTTAAAGAACAGAAGTTTATTTTCTTGTAGTTCTGGAGGCTGAAAGTCCAAGTCATCGTCTTATGTTGATTCTTTCTTTGTCAGTAGCCCTGGGTGTTCCTTGGCTTGTAGGTGATCCTGACATGGTGTCTGTCTTCCCCTGTGTGTATCTCTGTGTCCATTCTGCTCTTTTTATCACTCAGAAGTGATCAGGTTTAGAACCCACCCCACTCAGATATGATTTAATTAATACAACAAAGAAAACCCTATTTCCAAAAAGGATCATATTTATAGGGCCAGGATTTCAATTCATATTTGGGGCATGGGGAGACACAATTTAATTCCTAACACCATCTCATGACCTAAAAGTGGCTTCCAGGGAGCTATCACCCAGCAGAGAAAATAACACAGACTCTAAGGCCAGGCAGACCCAGGTTCAGGTTCTGTTTCCCTTACTCTCTAACCATGAGATCTTGGACACTGAGCCCCCATCTGCTCAGGTAGGAAATGGGGATAATAGCACCTACCTTGAAGTTTTATAAGAATACCACAGAATAACAGATATGGCATCTATTACAGTGCTTCGCACCTAGTAGGAACTTAATGGAGTCCCTGCATGGTGCAAACAGTTGATGTGCTTTGCTGCTAACTGAAAGGTTGGTGGTTCAAGCCCCCCAAAGAAGCCTCAGAAGAAAGGCCTGGCAATGACTTCTGAAAAATCAGCCATGAATACCCTGTGGAGCACAGTTCTACTCTGACACACACGTGGGGTCGCCAGCAGTTGGAGTTGACTCAGTGGCAATTGGTAGAGACTTGTTGTCGTAGCTAGGTGCCGTCAAGTCAGTTCCGACTCATAGCAACACTACGTATAACGGAACAAAACCATGCCCAGTTCTGCACCAGCTTCACAATTGTTATGTCCGAGCCCGTTGTTGCAACCTATGACAATCCATCTCATTGAGGTTCTTCCTCTTTTTCGCTGACCCTCTACTTTACTAAGCATGATGTCCTTCTCCAGGGACAGTTCCCTCCTGATAACATGCCCAAAGTAATTGAGACAAAGTCTCACAATCTTCGCTTCTAATGAGCATTCTGGCTATACTTCTTCTAAGATAGATTTGTTCCTTCTCCTGGCGGTCCATGGTATACTCAATATTCTTTGCCAACACCATCAATGGCATCACTAGGGGGATACAGGGGGTGCAGAAAGCACTGGGTGACACTGCCAGAGGGGATGACACCAAAATGACCGTCTATAGAATTTTTGTGCATTGTTGCAGCAGAAATTTATGATTTTTTATAAAAATATTCCTGTAGTTAGGTATAGCAACAAAACCTTTTTTCCTAAGCTCGGCTTTCACGTATTGCTATACCTAAACCCAAAAACCAAACCCTTTGCTGTCGAGTCAATTCCAACTTATAGTCACCCTGTAGGACAGAGCAGAACTGCCCCCATAGGGTTTCCAAGGAGCAGCTGGTGGATTTGAACTGCCAACCTTTTGGTTAGCTGCTGAGCTCTTAACCACTGAGCCAGCAGGGCTCCATCAATATACCTATGAGGCTAAAACTCTATGCTAATTTACTTTCTGAACCATCTTGGTTCTTTGGGTTTACTGCACTCCAGTCAGAGTTGTCATTATTACCTAGGAACAATGGGCGCTTCCAATCAGGTGGATTCATCTGCACACACTACACAGACTTGCCGTTGTTTTCGTTGCTGCCTGTATTTTTATAGTTGCTGATTTTATCAAATTTTCTGGTATTTTAGCTACAAAATTGTGGTAATTATCATGGAGGGATGTGACACCATGAGTTACTGCACTGGGTGACACCAACCCTAGTGATGCCATTAAACCATGATTCAAAGGCATCAATTCTTCTTCAGTCTACCTTATTCATTGTCCAGCTTTCATATGCATATGAGGCAATTGAAAGTACCATGACTTGGATCAGGTGCACCTTACTCCTCACAGTGACATCTTTGCTCTTTAACAAATGCACATTCCTTTCCCTTTTATCTCCTCAGAGCCTTGTCTGACGGGGCTGATGGAATACACAGCAGCTGGTGATGATGGCTTCAGAGAGGCTAAATTTTGACCAGGAAACAGAGGATGTTTTCAGCTCAGAATGTCCAAGGCAAGAATGTCCAGGGCAAGAATCAAGGTGGCTTCCTACTTAGGCTAGAAGCCCTGGAGAACTGCTGTGGCTGAGAGAAGCAGTATGTCCTAACGGTAAGCTGCCAGGCTTCACCACTTGCTTCCTGGGAGGATGAGGGGAAGGAAGCGGATCCTAAGCAGAGGACAGACAGAGCCCCCTCATTATTGCCAACAATGAGAGGAGGCTCTGCTAGGGATGCCTTCAGGCCCCTTGTTCTAAC
Source organism: Loxodonta africana (assembly GCF_030014295.1). Taxonomy (NCBI): domain Eukaryota; kingdom Metazoa; phylum Chordata; class Mammalia; order Proboscidea; family Elephantidae; genus Loxodonta; species Loxodonta africana. Next base: position 65,702,627 of record NC_087358.1, read on the forward strand.
TGCCTAACCTCACCTGTTCAGGAGACAGACACGCCAGCTGGCTGTGACAGCCCTGTGGGGAGACAGTGACCTTGACATTGACCTTGCAGTCCATCCCAGACCCCAGCCACAAGCTCACCCCTTCCCACCACTAAATCACTTGAAGGACTCTTGGGTTTTCTTTTCTTTAAACAATTCACTGAAATGTTCTAGTTAGAGGTTGAGATTTTGGCCAGCTTTTGTGAAGAAAAATGATTACACTTTGTCAGTACTTTTGGAGAAAATAGAGTTTCCTTCACAAAAGGAACTCCTCTAGGGCTTTAACTTTCCTTATATAAGAAAGGAGGAGAAAAGCCCTCAAGAGCCTACGGGGTTTCAGGCAAAGCCCCGGAGAGTGCCCCAGCTTTTGCATTGTTGCCGCCCTTGTAATCTGGCCCGCTACCTGGGAGAATGGGAGGAAGGCACATGCCAACACAGAGACCTTGACTCTGAATCACCAGTGGCCCTGGTATGGGTTGAAATGTGTCCCCCAAAAAGATACATTGAAGTCCTAACCCCTGGTACCTGTGAATGTGACTGTTTGGAAATAGAGTCTTTGCAGTTGTCATCAAGTTACGATGAGGTCACACTGGAGTAGGGGGCCCCTAACCCAATAGGACTGGTGTCCTTGTGGGAGGAGGAGGAGAGACACAGACATGCTCAGGGAGAATGCCAGGTTACCACAGATGCAGAGACTGGAGTGAGACATCTACAAGCCAAAGGACACCAGGGATTGCTGGGAACCACCAGAAGCTGGAAGGGGTGAGGAAGGATTCTCCCTTAGGGCCTCTAGAGGGAGTGCAGGTCTGCCAACACCTTGATTTCGGACTTCTGGCCTCCAGAACTGTGAGAGAATAAATCTCTGTTGTTTTAAGCCACTCCTGTAGTGGTACTTTATTACAGCAGCCCTAGAACTACTACAGGTCCTGAGAATTCCTCCGTCTCAGTGGCCATTACACCCTCCGGGTTCAGGGCTGTGGGTGAGGTGGACTGACCAGTTGGGCCTTAAGCCCAAAATCAATGAGGTCACTTTCCTCTCCTGAATTGGGGCCTGAGTAAAAGCAGTTATTACTACCCATTGCCTTCAAGTCAGTTTTGACTTACAGCAGACCCCATGTGTGTCAGAGTAAAACAGCACTGGCCAGGATGGGAGGGAGGATTCCAGATTATATATAACTTATAAGAAGTTCAAGGTTGCTAGAGCTTATGGGAATGGGGGTGGGAGGGAGAGGAGGAGGAGAACGCTGTAGCTGGAGAAATAAACAGGCATCAGACTCAGAGAAAACCTCATGAATTGGATGAAGACCACCACTTTGGAGATAATTTTTAAACAGCCAGGTGATAGGTAATTAGGCCTAACGGAGGCTGGAAGCAGTGGAATTGAGAGGTAGGGTCAGATGCCAGACAGGGCAGAGATTCAGGCTCCATGATCGGCATCTGACCGAATTTGGAAGATGAGGAAGGAGTCCAAAAACCCTCTCAAGTTTCAAGTTCAGGTCACAGTGAGGGTGATGATGCCATAAGCAGAAATAAGGAAACAAAAGCAGAACATGGTTTTAAACACTTGGAGCTTAAGAAGCTGACGGGATGCTCATGTGAATAATTTCGGGAGATGATTAAATGACTTCAATGGCTGAATATGAGCCTGGGGTTTCTGAAAACATCTCTCCTCCAACATGGAGAAGGCTTGTAATCAGAACAAACACAGAGACAAGGAAGACCCACAACTGGCAGGAGTTGGGGTTGGGAAGAGAGAAAACCAGGATGGCTTAGCCTGAGCTGCTTGATCCAGCCATGCCTGAACCTTCCAAGTTATATAAACAGAGCCGCCTGACACTTCCTCAAGCCAGCATCCCTCCAGCCTTTGTGGTAAACTCACTTAGAACACCTCCTGCTTTTAGAAGAGCACAAGGATCCCTTACAGTCTGGACGATCTTGCCCTTTAATCTCCCAAAGTGAAAGTGAACCCTGATGTAGTCCCCATCCCCCTGGTGCTCCTGAGGAACATCGTTCCTGTCCCCTTCACATGGACACATACCCAGAGGAGGACACGGCAGCTGTCATGAGCTCCTCACACACTGCCAAGATCCCTGCTTCTGACTGATCACAAATGTGTATCTTCAGCCAACTCACGGGCCCTCCACACTTCATTGCCCATCCTCACACATTTAAGCCAAATATGCAGAAAGTGACAGATGCTCCAACAGCATAGGAAAGTGGCATCTAAGAAACTGGGCAAGGTAGTGATCCCAGAAGGCTTCTTGGAGGCTGTGTGTTTTGAAAAATAAGTGTTATCTAAATAGAGTACACAGCCCTGGTGGTGCAGTGGTTAAGCACTTGGCTGTGAATGGAAAGGTCAGATTCCCTGGGGTACAAACAGTTAACAAGCTCAGGTGCTAACCCAACGGATGAAGGTTTAAGTCCCCCCAGAGACACCTCAGGAGAAAGGCCTGGCACTCTACTTCTGGAAAATCAGCCACTGAAAACCCTATGGGGCATAGTTCTACTCTAACACACATGACATTTCCGTAACTGGGAGTCAACTGGACTCAATGGCAACCAGCTTAATTGTAAACTTCTACCTTATCATGCTCCCAGCTGATATTTTTGTGTTGTTTTGGCAAAGTCTTGGGTAAAAGAGCCCTCCTGGCACTGCCAGAGGTGGATATGTCTGCACTGTGTCCCTCCCACAAAGTTACTATTACATTTCATACATTAAATTACAATTTTAAGGTAAATAGACATAAACTTACATTCATTAGTGGTTGCCAGGGTGTGAGGGGTAGAGGGGGAGTTCGCTCTCTAGACAGTAAAAAACCCATTGCCATAGAGTTGAATCTGGCTCACAGTGACCCTGCTGCCCCATAGGGTTTCCAGGGAGCAGCTGGTAGATTCGAACTGCCAACCTTTTAGTTAGCAGCCGAATGCTTAAGCACAGTACCACCGGGGCTTTCTAGATAGTAGACACTTGTTACTTTTCGTGATGGGAAAGTAACACTGAATGAGGGTGAAGCGTGCACAGCCTGATAAAAGTAAATGATGTCACTAAGATGTACACAGGAAAAAAGGACCCTCTGGAAGTTGCTATGGCAAATATAATTTTGCAACAACAGAAAACTGTACATGCAGATATTTATCTATGTATGTAGGCACACATGTGTATAGGTATGTATATGTGGATATGTGTGTGTATACAGGTGTGTGTTCCGCTGCTATTCATAACGTTTTCACCGGCTAATGCTCTTCAGAAGTAGACTGCCGGGTCCTTCTTCCTAGTCTTTCTTAGTCTGGAAGCTCAGCTGAAACCTGTCCTCCACGGGAGGCCCTGCTGATATCTGAATACTGGTGGCATAGCTTCCAGCATCACAGCAACACGCAAGCCCCCACGGTACAACAAACTGACAGACACAAGACGCATTGATAATTACTGGTGATTTTAATGTGAAAGTTTGAAACAAAGAAGAAGGATCAGTAGTTGGAAAATGTGGCCTTAGTGACAGAAACAATGCCGGAGATCGAATGATAGAATTTTGCAAGACCGACTTCTTCATTGCAAATACCTTCTTTCACCAACATAAACAGCAACCATACACATGGGCCTGGCCAGATGGGACACACAGAAATCAAATTGACTACATCTGTGGAAAGAGATGATGGAAAAGCTCAATATCATCAGTCAGAACAAGGCCAGGGGCCGACTGTGGAACAAACCATCAATTGCTCATATGCAAGTTCAAGCTGAAGCTGAAGAAAATCAGAGCAAGTCCACGAGAGCCAAAATATGACCTTGAGTATACCCCACCTGAATTTAGAGACCATCTGAAGAATAGATTTGATGCATTGAACACTGGTGACCGAAGACCGGACGAGTTGTGGAATCATCAAGGACATCATACATGAAGAAAGGAAGAGGTCATTGAAAAGACAGGAAAGAAAGAAAAGACCAAGATGGATGTCAGAGGAGACTCTGAAACTTGCTTTCGAACGTCTAGCAGCTAAAGCAAAAGAATTGATGAAGTAAAAGAACTGAACAGAAAATTTCAAAGAGCAGCTTGAGAAGACAAAGTAAAGTATTATAATGACATGTGCAAAGAGCTGGAGACGGAAAACCAAAAGGGAAGGACACGCTTGGTGTTTCTCAAGCTGAAAGAACTGAAGAAAAAATTCAAGCCTCGAGTTGCAATAGTGAAGGATTCTATGGGGAAAATATTAAATGACACAGGAAGCATCAAAAGAAGATGGAAGGAATACACAGAGTCATTATACCAAAAAGAATTAGTTGATATTCATCCATTTCAAGAGGTAGCATATGGTCAGGAGCCAATGGTACTGAAGGAAGAAGTCCAAGCTGCTCTGAAGGCATTGGTGAAAAACAAGGCTCCAGGAATTGATGGAATATCAATTGAGATGTTTCAACAAACATATGCGCCGCTGGAGGTGCTCACTCATCTCTGCCAAGAAATATGGAAGACAGCTTCCTGGCCAACTGACTGGAAGAGATCCATATTTATGCCTATTCCGAAGAAAGGTGATCCAACCAAATGTGGAAATTATAGAACAATATCATTATATCACACCCAAGCAAAATTCTGCTGAAGATCATTCAAAAACGGCTGCAGGAGTGTATTGACAGGGAACTACCAAAAATTCAGGCTGGTTTCAGAAGAGGACGTGGAACCAGGGATATCATTGCTGATATCAGATGGATCCTGGCTGAAAGCAGAGAATAGCAGAAGGTTGTTTACCTGTTTTATTGATTATGCAAAGGCATTTGACTGTGTGGATCATAACAAATTATGGATAACACTGCACAGAATGGGAATTCCAGAACACTTAATTGTGCTCATGAGAAACCTTTGCATAGATCAAGAGGCAGTTGTTCAGACAGAACAAGGGGATACTGCTTGGTTTAAAGTCAGGAAAGGTGTGCGTCTGGGTTGTATTCTTTCACCATACTTATTCAATCTGTATGCTGAGCAAATAATCTGAGAAGCTGGACTATATGAAGCAGAACGGGGTGTCAGCATTGGAGGAAGACTCATTAACAACCTGTGCTGTGCACAGGACACAGCCTTGCTTGCTGAAAGTGAAGAGGACTTGAAGCACTTACTAATGAAGATCAAAGACCACAGCCTTCAGTATGGATTGCACCTCAACATAAAGAAAACAACAATCCTCACAACTGGACCAATGAGCAACATCATGATAAATGGAGAAAAGATTGAAGCTGTCAAGGATTTCATTTTACTTGGATCCACAATCAACAGCCATGGAAGCAGCAGTCAAGAAATCAAAAGACGCACTGCACTGGGCACATCTGCTGCAAAGGACCTCTTTAAAGTGCTGAAGAACAAAGATGTCACCCTGAAGACTAAGGTGCGCCTGACCCAAGCCATATTTTCAATCGCATCATATGCATGTGAAAGCTGGAGAATGAATAAGGAAGACCGAAGAAGAATTGACCCCTTTGAATTGTGGTGTTTGTGAAGAATATTGAATATACAATGGACTGCCAGAAGAAGGAATAAATCTGTCTTGGAAGAAGTACAACCAGAATGCTCCTTAGAAGGAAGAATGGCGAGACTGTGTCTTACATACTCTGGACATGTTGTCAGGAGGGATCAGTCTCTGGAGAAGGACATCATGCTTGGCAAAGTACAGGGTCAGTGGAAAAGAGGAAGACCCTCAATGAGGTGGATTGACACAGTGGCTGCAACAATGGGGTCAAGCATAGCAATGATTGTAAGGATGGCGCAGGACCGGGCAGTGTTTCATTCTGTTGTGCATGGGGTCGCTGTGAGTCAGAACCAACTCGATGGCACCTAACAACAACAACAGGTGTGTGTGTGTATAGGTATATATGTATATGCATGTACTTGTGTTCATGCATATATATTCATATATATAATAAAATACATAGGGGTCACAGTTATGGATACTTCTTAGATATGACCAAATGCTTCACAGGACTAGTTTTCTGGGTTTCAAGGCTGAGGACCACAGTCTTGTGGAACAACTCGGTCAATTGGCATAACACAGCTCATAGTGTATATTCCGCATCTCAATATGGTGAGTAGTGTCTAGGGTCTTAGAAGCTTGGGAACAGCCATCTAAGATACAACTATTGGTCTCTGTTTGTCCAGAACAAAAGAGAAAGAAGGGAGCTGAAGCTCAAAGAAGAAACTAGTCTATAGAACTAGTAGTCTACATGAACCACGGCCTCCTCTATCTTGAAACCAGGAGAACTAGAGGGTGCCCACCTACAACCACCAACTGCTGTGATCAGGGCCATAATAGATGGATCCTGACAGAATGGGAGAAAAATGTGGAACAGAACCTCAAATTCTTAAAAACAAAAATCCAGACCTCCTGTGCTGGTTGAGACTGGAGGACTCCCTGAGACTATTGACCTGAGCTACTCTTTAAACCTTGGGCCAAAACAAGTCAGCCCCTGAGGTCACCATTTAGCTAAATAACAGATTGCCTCACAAAATAAAGAATACCACCCGTGAGCACTGTGCTCCTTTAAAAATCATCTATACAAGACCAAACGATCAATAGTTACTTCAAAACAAAGATGAGAAGGTAAGAGGACAGGGACACTAAATTAATGGGAACAGAATAACCAGAACAGAAATAATATGTTCACACATTGTGAAGAATGTAACCAATGTCACTGAATAATTTGTGTAGAAATTGTTAAATGGGAACCTAAGCTGCTGTGTAAATCTTCACCGAAAACACAATAAAGTATTATTTTAAAGAATTACAGTTTTAGTTCTGGAAAAGGCAAAACCTTCGAGACAGTAAAGAGATCAGTGGTTGCCAGGGGCCAGGGCAGAGAAGGGATGGAGGAATGACTAGGTGGAGCACAGGGAAGGCATTTTAGGGGCAGTGAAACTCTTCTGCATGAGACTGTAATGGTGGATACAGGGCACCGTGCATGTCAGAACCACAGGGCTGTATGACACAGAGTGAACCCTAATGTGAACTATGGATTCTAGTTACTCATAATGTATCGATATTGGTTCATTAGTTGTAACAAATGTACCACCGGCATGCAAGATGTTAATAACGGGAGAAATTGTGTGCAATGGGGAGAGGGGTACATGGGAATTGTATACTTTCTTTGCAATTTTTCTGTAAATCTAAAACTGCTCTAAAAATAAAGTACATTAAAAATGATAAATTTAGCTCATTTTGTACCCTAAAATGGAATTAAGGTAGCCTTGCTGAATTGAACCGGTCAGCTGGCATTGCTTTCCAATCAGTCCCTTGTTCTCCCAGCAGTTCCTCCTCCCCCATCCCCCTCACAGGGCATCCTCTCATCACCCTCTTCCTCAGGCTTAAATCTTTGTTATTTTGATTTCCCGCACCTCCTGTCCAACAGCCTCAGTTTCTTCCAGTTTCTTCTTCCCTTCCCAGTTCCCCCACACTGGAAAAAAAAAGCCAAACCCATTGCAGTCAACTCCAACCTATGACAACCTTATAGGACGGAGTAGAACTGCCCCTGTAGGGTTTCCAAGAGTGTCACCTTTACAGAAGCAGATTGCCACATCTTTCTCCCAAGGAGCAGCTGGTGGGTTCAAACAGGGGGTGGGGGGTGGGGCTTTTGCTTAGCAGCTGAGTGTTTAACCACTGTTCCACTCACCGGCCTCCTTCCAGTCCCCCCACTCCCAACAAAAACTACTGCCCACTCCACTTCTCTCAGTTTTCACTTAAAAAAGATGGAAGTCACACAGGCAGGATTTTCACGTGTGTGTCTCCTCTCTGCCCTCACCAAGAGAAACTTACAAAAGAAATAAAAAAAAACAAAGACCAGCTCGCTTATTCTGGAGGTGCTGTCTGGAGGCAGGGGGAGTTGGGGAGAAGGGTTGGTCCTGGTAAGTTGGAGGACACCAGTTGTCCCTTGTCTGCAGCCCAGACCTCCCACAACCCACCTTCTCCACCCTCCACCCTCACCTTGGTCAAGAGCAGGCTTTCCATTTCCTTCACATCGATAGTGTTTAGGAATGGCACAAATACCACACAGTCCCTGCTGTGATAACTGATAACAGAGAATTCCACAAAGAATTAGGCCAAAGCTGGAGAGGAGGGGAAGAGCCAAAACCACCATTCTTGGCCTTTCAGGAAGTGAAGGAACAGGGAGTCTACCCAGGGCAAGTGAGAGACCCCACGGTAGCGAATCCCACTCACAACCGAGGAATCCTTTGATGTGATCCCTGGGTGTCAGAAGTTCCACATGACAAGCAAAGAAAACACAGAGCATTGCTGTAACCTTTAGAGGTGCGTATAAAACACAGGGCAGTGGGCATTTGAGGAAGTGCAGGAAACCCACAGCATTTGTCTTCTGTGGCTGCCGTAGCAAACGACCACTAACTAGGTGGCTTCAAACAACACAGATTTATTCTTTCACAGTTGTGGAGGCTAGAAGTTCAAAATCAAGGTGTTGGCAGGGCCATGCTCCCTCTGAAGGCTCTGGGGAAAAGATCTTTCTTCTTACAGCTTCAGGTGGTTGCTGATAATCCCTGGCATTCACATGTCCTCTGTCACATGTCCTCTGTCTTCACATGACCTTCTTCTGTGTGTGTGTGTATGTGTGGGTCCACATCTCCCTCTCCTTGTAAGGACACCAGTCAATGGATTTGGGGCCCCCTCTAACCCAGTGTGACCTAGCCTTAACTTGATTATATCTGCAAAGATCCTATGTCCAAAAACAGTCACATTCATAGGTCCCAGGGGTTAGGACTTGAACATATCTTTTGAGCGGACACCATTCAACCCACTACATCCAGTGTTGTTCTTTGGATAAGAAAAGAAAAGGAGCATGGAAGGGTTTCTTCCATCAAAACCAGATTCATCTCCACAGGCGCTCACGTATAGTCAGGAGCTGCTCTGTGGATTCTTTTACGGCCACAGGAATAAATAACAATGCAATTGGCACAGTATATCTGCCACCCACATGCCAACTCAGTGTCCTGCTTGTACCAAAGACTAGCCCCAGTGAGACTTTTAAAAGGTCATCTGGAGAGAGAAAGGAAAATGGACCGGAAGAGGGACTGCCAACATCCGTCATGGATTAAGCATTTTCTCTCCCTTTGCCACCCTTGGACTTAAAAAAAAAAAAAGCCAAAAAGTATTACTCAGATGATTTCATTCAGAAGCTTGGAACTGTGTTGGCCGTCAGTGCATACTCTCAGTTCCTGGATGGTTTGCCTCTTTCTCATTTCGCCAAAAACACATCTTGAGATCATCCTTGTTCTGATTGATGGAAATGCATCCACAGGGAGCATCCAGCAGGGTGTTTTACTGATTGGAAACTTAGATAAGGGGTAAGAAATAATGGGAGAGAGAGATAATCTAGCAAACAAATTTCTTGTGGATGTTGGACTACACTTCACACTAACAGGGTATCTTCATTAGTTAATGGGTCTGTCCAAAGGACTGATAAAGCTGGTTAAATATTGATCATTTGAGCAGCATTATTTAAAGAACTCAAGGGACTGGGCTAATTGAAATGTTTTTTCTCAGTGCAGAGAAGGACAAGAATTGAAAGCAGTAATACAAAAAAAAAAAATCCTAGAAGAAGGGACTATTTTAGTTTGCTAGCGTTACTCTAACAGAAATACAAGTGGGTGTTTTTAAAGAACAGACATTCATTTTTTTCCTAGTTCTGGAGGCTACAAGTCCAAATCAGGGGCTCAGCCTCATCGATTCCTTCCTTGTCGGTAACCCCTGCCATTCCTTGGTCCTTGGCAATCCTCACGTGGCGTCTCCCTTCCCTAGTACATGTTTGCCTCACTGTCTGTTATTATTGTTACTAAAAATTAGTTACTGGGTGTCGTCAGGTTGGTTTTCGACTCAGAGCGTCCCATGTGGCACAGTAGAGCTGTCCCATAGGGTTTCCTAGGCTGAAATCTTTATGAGAGCAGATCAGCAGGTCTTTCTCCTGCAGAGCCACTGGGTGGGTTCAAACTGCCAATCTTTGGGTTAGCAGCTGAGTGCTTAACCATTGTGCCACCAGGGCTTCTTCCTCTGTCTGACTTAGGAGTGAGTAGGATACCTCCTACACTGATATGTCCTCACTAACCTAACAAAGAAAACGCTATTTCTCAACAAATTACATCTACAGTATAGAAGTTAGGATTCCAAAGCATATTGTGGGGGGATACAATCCGATCCATAACAGGGACTATGAAAAAACAAGATTTGCCATTTTTCTTCAATATTAAACTAGACGCTTTTTTGAAGTTGCTTCCAGTCTCAAAAACATTTTATATTACTGAAAAGGTGGGTGTTTTTGTTGATGGCCATTTGTCTGTAGCTTCAGCCTTAACTTTTCCCTGTGTGCAGAAAAAGAAGTCCTATTCAAAAGAAGCGTATTATTACAGCTGGCTTCTCTAGAAAGCCTGGGGTTCTCTGTAAGCATTACCTACTCCAACCCTCACAATAACCTTGTCTGAATTGTTGTCCCCATTTAACAGCTGAATCATAAAGAGGTTGCATAATTTAGCTGAGGCCACACAGCTCTAATAGAGGAAAAAAAAATTTTTTTTTTTTTTTAGGATTCAATTCCAGTCTCTCGGGTTCGCCAAAGCAAGTGTTATTTTCAAAATTATGTACTGACCAGGGGCGGACAACCAAGTCACTTTTAAAGAAAAGAATGTAAGATTGATATCAGACTTCTGAACTGCAACGCCTTATGCCAGAAAATAAAAACCAAAAAAACCCAGTCCTGGTGGATTATGATGGCCCTCCCCTTCCCCAAGAAGACAGATTGTTGTTGACAATTGAGTGGTTCTATAGAGCAGGCATCAAAAAAAAAAACAAAAAAAAAACCCACTGCCATGGAGTCGATTTCGACTTGTAGCAACACTACAGGACAGAGTAGGACTCCCCCATAGGGTTTCCAAAGAACACCTGGTGGATTCGAACTGCCAACCTTTTGGTTAGCAGCCATAGCTCTTAACCACTATGCTACCAGGGTTTCCACCAGAAGATAAGGAGGACCAAAGTTAAAACACTCAAGAAAAGGTGAGCCGAAGATTATATACTGACCCAAACTGACCTTCAAGTATAAAGTTCACAAGTCATTATGAGCATGTGCCATTTCAGGGAATATTGTTCCCACGAGGAACCTGCTAGAGAACAAACTTCAACCAACCAAAATGATTGGTGAGACACTGGCATAAGGGCAGATGGTGAGCATAAATATCTATAGAACTAAGAGTAAATAATGGAAATATGTGAGGCAGTATAGTAATAACTACATGCTCTGATGATGTACATATATCTCAACCACCAAAACATGGAGAGACAACAACAAAAACACAATCAAAATAAAAAATGGGCCAAGAGCTTAAAAAGACATATCTCCAAAGAAGATATACAAATGATCAATAAACACATGCAAAGATGCTCAACATCATTAGTCATTAGAGAAATGCAAATCAAAACCATAATGAGATACCATTTCAAAACCGCTAGTTTGGGTTTCATCCAAAAAATGGAAATTAACAAGTGTTTGTGATAATGTGGAAAAATTGGAACTCTCATGCATTGCTGGTAAGAATGTAAACTGTGCAGCCGCTATGGAAAACAGTTTGGCAGTTCCTCAAAAAGTTAACCATACACTCTCGAGGGTCATCCTTCAGCCAAAGATTAGACAAACCCATAAAACAAAAACAGACTAAAGGGGCACAGCATCCCAGGCACAAGCATGAGAAGACAGGGGGGAACAGGAAAGCTGGTAATAGGGAACCCAAGGTAGAGAAGGGAGAGAGTTGACATGTCGTGGGGTTGTTAACCAATGTCATAAAACAATATGTGTACTGTTCAATGAGAAACTAATTTGTTCTGTAAACCTTCATCTAAAGTATAAATTAAAAAATGTTAAAAATTAATGAATCTGGGAAAAGGATATGTGAGAGTACCTTATATTATTCTTGCAACTTTTCTGTACGCTTGAAATCATTTCAAAATTAAAAAAAAAATGAGGTGGGGCCAAGAAGGCTGAATAGACAGCACTTCTGGCAAGTCCTCTTATAGCAAAGACCTGAAAAAACAACTGAAACAAGTATATTTATGAAAAGCTAGGAGCCCTGAACTTCGAAGGCAAAGTCAGAAAACGAACTGAGCCGCAGGGGGAAGAAGAGACAGTTCAAAAGCGAAGAAGAGTTAACGGACCTGAATCGCCGGGAGCCCTCATGCATCATTCCTGGGAGCAGCTGTGGTGTTCTGCCGCAGTTTCCTCAGGGAGAAGCAGTCAGCCACACAGCCTACTCACACCTCCAGAACCAGAGAAGACTGGAGCTCTCAAGCAAAAGCTAAGTACTTGCCTAGGTTTTACTGTGCCCCATGCCCCCATGCCAGCTTCAGGGGCTGTTGATTTCCCTGGGGGTGAGATAGGCTCTGCTGAGCACCTACAGCCATCCTCCCAGCCTTGGAAAAGGAATAAATTCACAACTGGGGGTAAAGATAATTTGCCAGCTCCACTAACGTGGGAAGCTCAGGACAGAAGTGGCTCCCGTCCAGACATAAACAGTCTGTGGACTTTGAGTACTTTTCTCCCCTACATGGACCTGTGTGGGCCTATTTCAGGAGAGTAGGCCCTTGCTGGCAGACTACAAATGTTTCAGCTGTGTGATGGAAAGGTGGGTATTGATGTTTGACACTGCTTTGCCTATTAAACAGGGTCCTCACCTACCCACATCAGGGAGCTAAGTGCTGGTGGCTCCACTCAGGTCACCCAGCCACCCTCAACAGAGGTCCAAGGATAACTGGTACCTCCCAGTCCTTACAGACAAAAACATTGGGTGCTCATGATCCATCTGCAGAACCCACCCACCTGTGTGCTCTAGGAACAGGGACACGCTTTCCTCAGAGACACATGGAGGATGATTCTCAGCCCCCTGCCTTGTTCAGAGTGTGGCCTCCTGGTGCAGATACCGGTACCTACATCAATCACACCTGCCCCTCTAAGACTGTAGGACGGAGCCTGTACCACACATTTGATGATCAGCTACCTGGACACCTGAGCTGAATTCATACAAGAAAACGGAATGGACTGATATACATGATAACAGCTGTACCCATCTAGGGACAGCACACCACAGCTCCAAAGGAGAAAATAATCAAGCTAGCTCACTCAAGCAACCCATCTGGGCATATCAAAACAAAACAAAGCAAGAAGCTAGGATACAGGAAAATAAATTAATACAATAACTTATGGATGGCTCAGAGACAACAGTCAATATCAAGTCACATAAAGAAACAGACCATGATCACCTCAACAAGCTTTCAAAACAAAGAATCCAGGGACCTTCTAGATGAAAGTGCATTCCTGGAATTACCAGATATATAATACAAAAGATTAATATACAGAACCTTTCAAGACATCAGGAAGGAAATGAGGCAATATATAGAACAAGCCAAGGAACACACAGATGAAGCAGTTGAAGAAATTAAAGAGATTATTCAGGAACATTATGAAAAATTTAATAAGCTGGAAGGATCCACAGACAGACAGCAAGCAGAAATTCAGAAGATTAACAATGAAATTACAGAATTAGATAACTCAATAGAAAGTCAGAGAAGCAGAATTGAGCATACGGAAGGCCGAATTTATGAACTTGAATCACGTGGCACTAATATATTTGAAGAAAAATCAGATAAAAGAATTTTAAAAAATGAAGAAAACCTAAGAATCATGTGGGACTCCATAAAAAGAAATAACCTATGAGTGATTGGAGTACCAGAACAGGAAGGGATAACAGAAAACACAGAGAGAATTCTTGAAGATTTGTAGGCAGAAAAATTTCCCTGATATTGTGAAAGATGAGAAGATATCTATTCAAGATGCACATTGAACTCCACATAAGGTAGATTTTTAAAAGAGTCATGAAGACATATAATCAAACTTGCCAAAACCAAAGATAAAGAGAGAATTTTAAGAGCAGCTAGGGATAAACGAAAAGTCACCTACAGAGGACAGTCAATAAGAGTAAGCTCATACTACTTGGCAGAAACCATGCAGGCAAGAAGGCAATGGGATCACTTATATAAAGCACTGATGGAAAAAAATTGCCAGCCAAGAATCATATACTCAGCAAAATTGTCTCTCAAATATGAAGGTGAAATTAGGACATTTCGAGATAAACAGAAGTTTAGGGAATTCATAAAAACCCAACCAAAACTACAAGAAATACTAAAAGGAGTTCTTTCGTTAGAAAATCAATAATATCAGGTATCAGCCCAAGACTAGAGCACTGGCCGGACAAATCAGATGTCAACCCAGACAGGGAAATCACAAAAATAAATCAAGATAAAAAAATGCTCAAAACAGGGAAACAGCAATGTTATTATGTACAAGAATACAACATTAAAACAACAAAGAGCGACTAAGAAATGTAGTCATAGATCTTCCACATGGAGAGGAAGACAAGACGATACAAAGAAATAAAAATTAGGTTTAAATTTTGAAAAATAGGGGTAAATATGAAGGTAACCACAAAGGGGAAAAACTATCCTACTCATCAAAATAAAATACAAGAAAAAAATAGAGACACAGCAGAAACAAAATCAACAACAACAAATGTAAGGAAAAGGCAATATAGAAAGAAAAACTACTCAGCATATAAAATTAAGTGGGAAAAAGAAACTGTCAACGACACACAAAAAAAGACACCAAAATGATAGCACTAAATTCTTAAAAAAAAAAAAAATTCATACCTATCCATAATTATGCTGAATGTAAATGGACTAAATGCACCAATAAAGAGACAGAGAGTGGCAAAATGGATTAAAAAACAAGATCCATCTATACGCTGCCTACAAGAGACACACCTTAGACTTAGAGACATGAACAAAATAGAGGTCAAGGGTGGATAAAAATATATCAAGAAAACAACAATCAAAAAAGAGCAGGAGAGGCAATATAAATTTCTGACAAAATAGACTTTACAGTTATATCCATCATAAAGGATAAGGAAGGTACTATATAATGATTAAAGGCACAATGTACCAGGAGGATACAAGCATATTAAATATTTATGCACCCAATCACAGGGCTGTAAGATACATAAAACAAACTGCATCAGCATTGAAAAGTGAGATACACAGCTCCACAATAATAGTAGAAAACTTCAACACACCACTTTTGGTGAAGGACAGGACATCCAGAAAGAAGTTCAATAAAGACATAGAAGATCTAAATGCCACAATCAACCAACTTGACCTCATAGACTTATACAGAACACTCCACCCAACAGCAGCCAGGTGTACTTTCTTTTCTAGTGCACATGGAACATTCTCTAGAATAGACCACATATTAGGTCATAAAGCAAGCCTTAGCAGAATCCAAAACATTGAAATATTACAACGCATCTTCTCTGACCATAAGGCCATAAAAGTAGAAATCAGTAACAGAAAAAGCAGGGAAGAGAAATCAAACACTTGGAAACTAAATAATACCCTGCTCAAAAAAAAAAAAACTGGATTATCGAACACATTAAGTATGGAATAAAGAAATTCGTGGAATCAAATGAGAATGAAAAGACTTCCTATCAGAACCTTTGGGACACAGCGAAAGCAGTGCTCAGAGGTCAATTTATACCAATAAATGCACACATACAAAAAGAAGACAGGGCCAAAATCAAAGAATTATCCCTACAACTTGAACAAATAGAGAGCAAAAAGAGAAACCCTCAGGCACCAGAAGAAAGCAAATAATAAAAATAAGAGCAGAATTAAATGAAATAGAAAACAGAAAAACAATTGAAAGAATTAACAGACCGAAAGCTGGTTCTTTGAAAAAATTAACAAAATTGATAAACCATTGGCCAAGCTGACAAAAGAAAAATAGAAGAAGCAAATAACCTGAATAAGAAATGAGATAGGGGATATTACAACAGACACAACTGAAATTAAAAGAATCATATCAGAGTACTATGAAAAATTGTACTCCTACGAATTTGAAAACCTAGAAGAAATGGATGATTTCCTAGAAACACACTACCTACCTAAACTAACACGAACAGAAGTAGAACAACTAAATAGACCCATAACAAAAGAAGCAATAGAAAAGGTAATCGAAAAATTCCCAACAAAAAAAAAACCCTGGCTCAGATGGCTTCACTGCAGAGTTCTACCAAACTTTCAAAGAAGAGTTAAAGCCACTAATACTAAAAGTATTTCAGAGCATAGAAAATGATGGAATACCCCCAAACTCATTCTATGAAGCCACCATATCCCTGATGACAAAAGCAGGTAAAAGCAAAAAAAAAAAAACAAACCCACTGCCGACGAGTCAATTCTGACTCATAGCGACCCTACAGGACAGAGTAGAACTGCCCCCATAGAGCTTCCAAGGAGCGCCTGGTGGATTTGAACTGCCGATCTTTTGGTTAGCAGGCATAGCACTTAACCACTACAAAACCACCACTACGCCACCAGAAAAAAGGAAAATTACAGACCTATATCCCTCATGAACTTAGATGCAAAAACCCTCAACAAAACTTTAGCCAGTAGAATTCAATGACATATCAAAAAATAATTCACCATGACCAAGTGGGATGTATACCAGGTATGCAGGGATGGTTCAACATTAGAAAAACAATTAATGTAAACCGTCATATAAATAAAACAAAAGAATCACATGGTTTTATCAATTGATGCAGAAAAGGCATTGGACAAAGTTCAACATACATTCATGATAAAAACTCTCAGCAATACAGGAATAGTAGGAAAATTCCTCAGCATAATAAAGGGCATTTACACAAAGCCAGTAGCCAACATCATTCTAAATGGAGAGAGTCTGGAAGCATTCCCCTTGAGATTGGGAGCCAGACAAGAATGCCCGTTCTCACCACTCTCATTCAACATTGTGCTAGAGGTCCTAGCCAGAGCAATTAGGCTAGATAAAGAAATAAAGGACATCCAGATTGGCAAGAAAGATGTAAAAGTATCTCTATTTGCAGATGACATGATCTTATACACAGAAAACCCTAAGGAATCCTCTAGAAAACTACTGAAACTAAAAGAAGTGTTCAGCAGAGTATCAGTATACAAGGTAAACATACAAAAATCAGTTGCATTCCTCTATACCAACAAAAAGAACATTGAAGAGGAAATCACCAAATCAATACCATTTACAGTAGTTTTTTTTCCCCAAGAAGATAAAATACATAGGAATAAATCTTACCAGAGATGTAAAAGTCTTATACAAAGAAAACTACAAAACACTTCTGCAAGAAACCAAAAGAGACCTACATAAGTGAAAAAACATACCCTGCTCATGGATAAGAAGACTTAACATTACAAAAATGTCTATTCTACCAAAAATGATCTATAGACTTAATGCAATTCCAATCCAAATTCCAAGGGCTTTCTCTAATGACATGGAGAAAAAAATCACCAACTTCATATGGAAGGGAAAGAGGCCCTGGATAAGTAAAGCATTTGTAAAGCATTACAAAGTGGGAGGCCTCACTCTACCTGATTTTAGAAACTATTATACCACCATAGTAGTCAAAACAGCCTGGTACTGGTACAACAACAGATACATAGACCAATGGAACAGAATTGAGAATCCAGACATAAATCCATCCACATATGAGCAGATGATATTTGACAAAGGTCCCAAAACAGTTAAACGGGGAAAAGACAATCTTTTTAACAAATAGTGCTGGCATAACTGGATATCCATCTGCAAAAAAATGAAACAAGACCCATATACCTCACACCATTCACAAAAACGAGCTCAAAATGGATCAAAGACCTAAACATAAAATCTAAAATGATAAAGATCATGGAAGAAAAAATAGGGACAATGTTAGGAGCCCTAACACATGGCATAAACAGTATACAAAATATTACTAACAATGCAGAAGAAAAACTAGATAACTGGAAGCTCCTAAAAATCAAACATCTATGCTCCTCCAAAGAATTCATCAAAAGAGTAAAAAGACTACCTACAGACTGGGAAAAAGTTTTTAGCTATGACATTTCCGACCAGTGTCTGATCTCTAAAATCTACATGATACTGCAAAAGCTCAGCTACAAAAAGACAGATAACCCAATTAAAAAATGGGCAAAAGATATGAACAAACACTTCACTAAAGACATTCAGGTAGCTAACAGATACATGAGGAAATGTTCACGATTGTTAGCCATTAGAGAAAGGCAAATCAAAACTACAATGAGATTCCCTCTCATTTCAACAAGGCTGGCATTAATCCAAAAAAATCAATGTTGGAGAGGCTGAGGAGAGATTGGAACACTTACACACTGCTGGTGGAAATGTGAAATGCTACAACCACTTTGGAAATCGATTTGGGGCTTCCTTAAAAAGCTAGAAATAGAACTACCATACAATCCAGCAACCCCACTCCTTGGAATATATCCTAGAGAAATAAGAGCCTTTACACAAACATATATCCACACTCATGTTCACTGCAGCATTGTTTACAATAGCAAAAAGATGGAAGCAACCAAGGTGCCCATCAACAGATGAATGAATAAATAAATTATGGTATATTCACATAATGGAATACTACACATTGATAAAGGACAGTGATGAATCTGTGAAACATTTCATAACATGGAGGAATCTGGAAGGCATTATGCTGAGTGAAACTAATCAGTTGCAAAAGGACAAATATTGTGTAAGACCACTATTATAAGAACTTGAGAAATAGTTTAAGTAGAGAAGAAAATATTCTTTGATGGTTATGAGGGGGGGAGGAAGGAGGGGAGGGAGAGGGGTATTCACTAATTAGTTGGTAGATAAGAACTACTTTAGGTGAAGGGAAAGACAGCACACAATACAGGTGACGTCAGCACTACTGTACAAAACCAAAAGCAAAGAAATTTCCTGAATAAACTGAATGCTTTGAAGGCCAGCGAAGCAGGAGTGGGGGTTTGGGGACCATGGTTTCAGGGGACATCTAAGTCAATTGGTGTGATGAAATCTATTAAGAAAACATTCTGCATCCCACTTTGGAGAGTGACATCTGAGGTCTTAAACACTAGCAAGCAGCCATCTAAGATCCATCAGTTGGTCTCAACCCACCTGGAGCAAAGGAGAATGAAAAACACCAAAGGCACAAGGTAATAATGAGCCCAAGAGACAGAAAGGGCCACATAAACCAGAGACTACAACAGCCTGAGACCAGAAGAACTAGATGGTGCCTGGCTACAACCAATGACTGCCCTGACAGGGAGCACAACAGAGAACCCCTGAAGGAGCAGGAGAACTGTGGGTTGCAGACCCCAAATTCTCATTAAAAGACCAGACTTAATGGTCTGACTGAGACTAGAAGGACCCTGGTGGTCATGACCCCCAGACCTTCTGTTAGCCCAAGACAGGAACCATTCCGAAGGCCAACTCTTCAGACAGAGGTTGGACTGGACAATGTGATAGAAAAAGATGCTGGTGAAGAATGAGCTTCTTGGATCAACTAGACACTTGAGACTATGTTGGCATCTTCTATCTGGAGGGTAGAGGGGGTCAGAAGCTGTGGGAGGGACACGAAAAGAGAGAGTGGAGGAAAGGAGCGGGCTATCAATTAGGAGTATATAGCAAGGTGTATATAGTTTTCGTATGAGAGACTGACTTTATTTGTAAACTTTCACTTAAAGCACAACAAAAATTAAAAAGAAAAAAAATTTTTTTTTAATTTTTTTAAAGAAAAAAAGTTAATCATAGAATTACCATACTATTCAGCAATTCCACCCCTACGTATATACCAAAGACTTAAAAGCAGGGACTCAGACAGATATATGTACATCAATGTTCACTACAGCATTACTCACAATAAGGAAAAGGTGGAAATAACCGAAGTGTCCATCAACAGAAGACCGGATAACAGAATGTGGTATATACGGATAAGAAATATTATTCGGTAATGAAGATAAATGAAGTTCTGAGACATGCTACAATATGGATGAACCTTGAAAACATTATGCTGAGTGTAATAAGTCAGACACAAAAAGTCAAATATTGTGTGATCCCTCTTAACATGAAATATCTACCCTAGAAAAATGCATCAAGAGAAAAGATAAGTGATTACCAGGGGCTGGCAAGAGAGAGGAATGGAGAGTTATTGCTTAAAGGTACAGAGTTTCTATCTGGAGTGAAGAAAAGTTTTGGAAATAAATAGTGGTGGTTGCACAACATTTTGGATGTAATTAATATCACTGAATTGTACACTTAAAACAGTAAAATTTATGTTATATGTATTTTATCACAATAAATTTTTTTAAAAAGAAGCATAACAAAGAATGCAAGCACTATGATTCCATTCACATGAAGTTTTTACAAAGGCAAAACAAATGATATTATGCAGAGATTCATATTTAAGAGGTAAAAACAAGAAGAAAAGGAAGGAAGTGATCATAAAAATCAAGATGGTGGATACTGTCTTGGATAGTAGAGAAGAAAGGAGATTGTGATCAGGGAGAGGATGTTTTGGGTGTTCTAGCCTGTTCTATTTGTTGATCTGGGCTGTAGTGATATGAGAATTTACTTTTTAATGATGTTTTAAACCCCTTGCAGTATGTATGCGATCTAAATATTTCTGAAAATAAAAATAATAAAGTAGCCTGCAATATATATATATATATTTATGTATGTATGTATACAAAAACAAAACAAAACCCACTGCTGTCGAGTTAATTCACACTCATAGTGACATGGTGCTTCCAAGGCTGTAAATCTCTACAGAAGCAGACTGCCACATCTTTCTCCTGTGGAGCCGCTGGTGGTTTTGAACCACTGTCCTTTTGGTTAGCAGTTGATCTCTTTAACCACTGTGCCACCAGGGCTCCTTTATATATATGTGTGTGTGTGTGTGTGTGTATATATATATATATATGTATATGTATATAAAGGGAGAGGAGGAAAATTATATGAAAAGTAGAAAAAGTAATTGATGGTTTTATAATATTAACTGTGAGTAAAAGAATCGGACAAAAAGGGGAGGAGAAAGAAGAGGTTACTTGCTCCTATCAAGATTGCTTAAAACAGGGAACTGATAAACAGTGTCCAAAAAAGAGGGACTAAGGACATTAAGGCAAAGTGTTTATATAAAGGTAAATTTTGGACACAAAATACAAATCTTCCTAAATACAGCTATATGTCAGACAGAACAAATAAAACAGATTACATAGTAAAAGAATATGAGATGAAATATACCAATCATGTCAGTAAAAGTAAATGGGCTTAGCTCACCAATAAAAATAAAAATATCTTCAGATCGGCTAACAGAGTGAAAAAAAAAAAAGTTGTATTCAAGAACAAAGAGATTCAGATAGGTAAAAAAAAAAAAAAAAGGCTGCTTGTGACCAAAATATCTCAACAAAAAGATGGACTATATTGGACTCGTGTAAAGGACTGTGACATTTTGAAGCTGGATACTATTAGACTGAATCAAGGTTTCCGGAACGCTTATATAGAAGCTCATGGGTTCACATACCGCAGCTGATCCAGAGTCACATGGAACAGAAATTACATAGTACTGAGTGGACTAAAGAATTAAAAAAGAATTACCATGGGTTTTATGTGGGAATATTGCTGATGTTTTAAGGTCCTACTTTCTGGATATAAGAAGGCATTTTCCTTCTTTCCCCTAAATTATCTAAATGGCTTCAGATATTGCAGCTTTCAAATTAAAAGTTCCTGCTGGTAAACTTAGCAAAGTTGTAAATATAACCAGAGAAGTGTCTAAAGTTTGAACTGTGATTTTACAAAATAGAATGGCATTAGATTTCCTGTTAGCCCCCCAAGAAACATTTTGTGCCTTAATAAATAAATGTTGCTGCGTTTATACAAATATGTAATCTGAGGTTTTGCAGAATGTAGTTGCTACTGAGGCAAGTAAAAACAATTACTTTTGCTGCTTGTATGTATAAACAAATACCTCATGAGATTTGTTTCCTTGGTTCAAAGATATTAGGATCCTGGTTTCACTGGTGATTTCAGACTATTGGTCTAATATTATTGTTAGTGTTTGTCTTCTACCTCCTAGTTCACTGTGTCATACTTGGGATCTTAAAAACCAGATGGTCTCAACTACCGTTATGAACATTTTTGATCAAAGATTCTATAGCAAGTTTATGATCAAAAGGAGGGAATGACGAAAGAGTTATAATTCTCTTGGAATCCAGATTTCTGGCTTTCATGGAGGTTGCGTTAACCCACACAGACCATTGCCCTTGGGTGTCCTTTTGAACCTTGAACTTGAGAAAAAACTGGTTTCTAAAGCCACTTTTGAGTCAAACAATGGTCTGGATAAACTGGTAAGACCATTTTGCTCTGGGCATTGTGCTTTTTTGAAGAATTCAGTCTGTTTCAGGAAACAGACTCCAAATATCAGAACAAAAGCTATGCAAAAAGAAAGACCAGACTTGCTGGCTTGATAGAGACTGGGAAACCCTGAAAATATGGACCCCAGACACCCTTTCACCTTTATAATGAGGTCACTGCTGAGGTTCACCCTTCAGCCAAAGACTGAACAGGCCTATGGAACAAAACAAGACTAAAGGGGCACACAGCCCTGGGCCAGGGACTGGAAGGCAGGAGGAAACAGGAAAGCTGGTAGTAGGGAATCCAGGGTTGAGAAACGAGGGTATTGACATGTTGTGGGGTTGTTAACCAATGCCTAGAACAATGTATGCACTGTTTGACGAGAAACTAGTTTGTTCTGTAAACCTTCATCTAAAGTAAAATAAAAAGAATAAGAGCTATGTTTAGGGTAAATCAGTAATTATTTTAATTGGTCTTCAAGACAATGTTGTAAAAAATGCCTGTCTAATGCTTGTAATCAAACCCCACATGCTGTGCAGAAAATTATATATCTTGAAGAATCCAGGTTCTCAGAGAACCTGGTTCTCAGAGATCAACCCCATGCCTTGAGTCAATCTTTAGGGAAATCAAATACTTCCTCCAATGTGGCCTTGCCCTGCACTTACCCGAATTTAAAATCACAGAAGCAGAGTGTCTGATCAGAAGAAGATACACTTATAATGGTGATCAAAGAATTTATATGAAAATTCATGATTGGCCTAACTAAAATGGCAGACACAAGATCTGACTCTGACTCCATTTTGTCTTAGTCTCCCCTTCTGCTACTGAGAATGTGATCCGTTACTGTTGGTTGGTAAACCAGGGAGGGGCAGCTTACCTTCAGGAAGAAAATTTAGTATGTTTTAGATAGATTAATCAAATGCCTACAACAGGAAGTGTCCATCTTGTATTATCTTGCTAATCATGTATCTTTTGCAACCCTTAATTGAGTATTTTTCTTCTGCTTTTGGTCATTCAGGAGGTCTCATGCCTTAGGCCACCTGGACTTTAAGATCATCTTGCAAAATCTTTAACCCAATATCATAAAAAAATACTTTTCACAGATGAGAGAGGTCTTTGACAAACAGAAACTAGACTGTCCAGGCCTGCCTGATTTCACCCCAAAATTTTATGTATATTGATGTATATTGACGGAGACATCAGTTAAAGGACTCATTAGAACCCCACTGGAATGGACTGAACCTCACCCTTGTCACCAATCCATATGCAGCTGAACTGTGGAAAGTGATAAACCTTAGATATGTTTGTCACAGCTGAAAGGAACTAAAGCACTCTTTTGGACTTGCCAATCATCTGGAAACTTAAAATTGAAACTGAAACGCCCTGGTGGGCCAAAGCAGATGACTGCACCTGAAGCGGACAGCTTTCTCAAGATCACAGAACAAAACCTCTCACCCATTCTGATGAATATAAGCCCCTGAGGTCATTGGACTTTGTTTAAATCCGAATTGCTTTTGAGGTTGCTTTGTGTTGGCAACAGAAACCCTGGTGGCACAGTGGTTGAGAGCTACAGCTGTTACCCAAAAGGTCGGCAGTTCAGATCCATAGGTGCTCCTTGGAAACCCTATGAGGCAGTTCTCCTGTGTCCTATAGGGTCGTTATGAGTCAGAACTGACCCGACAACAAGGGGCTTGTTTTCGGGTTTTTTATGTTGGCACCTTGGATTTATTGACTGGTAGGAATTTTCCATATAGGCTATCAATATATTTGCTATCTGTTTTCATATTCATCGCTATCCTTATGCTGGTTGCTGTCTTATAGAGTGTTTGTGTTATTCCCTATTCTCATACTATTCCTTTTCCACACAAATAAGAGTAATACTTACGGTCAGTTTAATCCTTTTCTGGATCATGGATTTAATGCATATTATTTACTGGTCTACTAATCAAATATTGTCAAATGTTGTCTGATTACTCAGGGGGGAAAAAAATCCATTGCTGTCAAGTTGATTCCAATTCTTGGCGACCTTATAGGACAAAGTAGAACTGTCCCATAGGGTTTCCAAGGATCACCTGGTGGATCTGAACTGCTGACATTTGGTTAGAAGCTGAACTCTTAACCACTATGCCACCAGGGTTTCCAATTACTCAGAACACCAATTTAATACCTATAAAGAGAATTATGTACTCATATTTCAGACAGACTTGGGCTCACTTCTTGAACCATCCCCTTTAAAGTTAGCTATTCCTTAACATGACCTGCTGTACATGTCATTCCAAGGTTAACACTGCAGAAGTAGAGACTCCAGCTACTGCATGTTGAAGATTTTAGATGGTGCCTGGCTACTTATAAATAGCATCTGGGGTCTTAAAGTCTTACTAGAATAAGTGGCCGTCTACAAAAACTTCTGAAAGGCAGCAAAAAATAATAATAACAATAAAATAAAATAAAGTTCTCCTTCTTCAAACATATTCTAAAAAATGCTTTCCTACTGGAAATATAAATCCATGTTCATGCAGAAGAATGCACCCTTCCCAAAATGGCAGTTGATAATGTAATCAAATGATTTCCTCAGAAATTCTTGATCAAAAGGAGAGAATGAATAAGAGCTTCAGAACAGAGGTGCCTGGCATATTTAGGCTAGCTGGCCTAGGAGCAGGTCTGACTCCATTTTGTTACAAGCTTCTGCTTCTATATTCCTGAGAGTGTAACTTTGACTTCTCCCCATTCATATGCATATGGCCTTGGGCCTCTGGCTGGGTGGAACCAACAG
Source organism: Loxodonta africana (assembly GCF_030014295.1). Taxonomy (NCBI): domain Eukaryota; kingdom Metazoa; phylum Chordata; class Mammalia; order Proboscidea; family Elephantidae; genus Loxodonta; species Loxodonta africana. The sequence goes on from NC_087358.1 coordinate 65,727,721, forward strand.
ACAATGTGCTATACCTAGGCAAGCCAGAGCAAGCCTGGGTAAGTCTGGGAAAGTCCAGGGAGGGTCAACCCATCAGAATCTTACTGGAAGTTTCCTGGTTCCACCGTATATCTATCCTTGTGAAACAGCTGCTCCTTGGATTTGTTGGTCTTCACTCTGTGGACTAATGTCTCCCCATTCAAATGTTTTTTATGCTTTCAATAAATCTCTTTGTTTTACTTTTAAAAAATAAATAAAGTCTGGGTATAGGCAAGCCAAACTCATGCTGTTGAGTTGATTCCAACTCACGGTGACCTATAGGGTTTCCAAGGCTATAAATCTCTACAGAAGCAGACTGCCACGTCTTTCTCCTGCAGAACTACTGGTGGTTTCAAACTGCTGACCTTTCAGTTAACAGTCAAACATTTTAACCAGTGTACCATCAGGGCTCCTGATAGGCATACTGGGTAAATACAAATAAAAATAAAGCAAGGATTACATTTTTTTGACACAGAATAAGACAGAATTCAGATAAAAAAGCATTAAAAGAGAAGGAATAATATGTTTTAATGCTAAAGGTTACAATTCACAATGAAGATATAGTTATTAATTATTTATATAACAAAAATACAGCAATAACTCTCAGAAAGCAAACACGAAAGGAAAATAGTCAGAGATACACTAAAAATAGGAAATTTTAATACTCGTCTCTCATCCAAGACAAATCAAACAGACAAAAAAACCAGTAAGGATATAGAAGACCTATAAAACACAATCAGTAAAGTAGGTCCTGAGTCTGTGTGTGTGTGTGTGCGCACGTAACTCTGAATCTTGATAATAGAAAATACACCTTCTTTACAAATGTCTATGGGGCATTCGAAAAAACTGATCATATCTTAAAGAGAACCTCAAAACATTTCAAGGAAAAAAAAATAATACAAAGAGCATTCTCTGACTTCAATGCCATGAAATAGAAATGTATAACAAAAACAATCAGTAAAGGCCCTTTTACCAAGAAATTTAAAAACATGTTAATTTGGGGATAAAAAAGAAATATCAACCCAAATTTCAGAATTATTAAAAATTATGACATTGCAAACACAAATTTTATAGAATTCAATAGATATGTGAATAAAAATCAAAACAAAGCCAACTCAAAATTTCAGAAAACAACAATAAATTAATAAAGCAGGAGTAAGGAATAAAAAACGATGAAAGCAGAATTTACCTACCTTATGACGTAAATTCCACCCTTAGGTATTTACCCAAGATGAATGAACCATTTGTCCACAAAAAGACTTGTACACAACTGTCCATAGCAGCTTCACTCATAATAAGCCCAAACCGGTAACATCCCAGGTGTTCATCAACAGGAAAATGGCTAGCCAAATTGTGATACACTCAGTAATAAAAAGGGAAAAACTACTGATCTGCAACAATGTGGATGAATCTCAAAATATTATGCTAAGTGAAGAAGCCTTATACAAAAGACTTCATTCTGTATGATTCCATTTATATGAAGTTCTAGAACAGGCAAAACTATAATGACAAATATCATAATAGGGGTTACTCTTAGAGGGATGGAGATGGGGATTGCCTGGGATGGGGGAGGAGGGGATTTCTTTGGGTGTGATTTAGAAAATAATATTAGAATTATTGTTCCCTGTCATTGAGCATAGAGAATGTGACCCAGCTGGAGCTGGGCTCACAAGGACTCGCAAGGACTCATCAACTGGACCCTGAGGTAAAGACAATAGATGGGACAATCTTAGAAATTATCTCTTAGGGAAGAAAAATATTTTTTAGGGAACTTTTCACATAAAGCCATTCAAACAGAACACAAAAGACTTTCCGCTCATCTCTTTTTCTATTAACATTTAGTGAATAGAAATTGTTGAACCAACGAAGACCCTCCTGACTATCAGTTACTGAAACCTGTACCAATGATTGTTAAGAAAGGCAATTCAAAATCTAAGATCACAGTTTCTAGCCAATTTGTGAAAAGATGAAGATTTCAATGATTCTACCCATTTTTGTGGTAGTATATACTGATGATTCTTCATTAGATTCGGGCAGACATTAGCTCTGGCAGCTTGCTTGTCCACTTCCAACTTGTCTTTTTGAATATACACCAAATAAAACTTTCTTTTTGCTTTACTAAATTTTGTGACTTTTTTCCCCTACTACAAGAAAAAAAAAAAGGTGACAGTAATGTTCTCTATCTTGATAGCCGTTTGGTTTACACAGCGCATGCTTTGTCAGAACTCAATGAACGGTACACTTTAGATTTGACTGTTTCAATGCATGTAAACTTTGCCTCAGAATAAAATAACTATAAACAAATATTAACTATAGTTAATGCTGAATACTGGTTAAATGTACTGATGTCTTAAACTTACCTTGAAATATATCAAAAGATATATTGATGGATAGATATACAGTTATAATGATGAATAGATACGTGATAAAGTAAACAGAGTAAAATATTAATTGTAGAATCCAGGTGGTGGGTATATAGGTTTTCACTACACAATTCTTTCATCTTTCCTGCATGTTTGAAATATTTCATAAAAATGTTGAGATTAAGTTATAGGAATTGCTTTGAAACACTCTATGAAAAGATCTCAAAAATTTGTATACAATGGATAAATTTCCAGAAAAAGACAACTTACCACATTGACTCCAGTAGTATCAGAAAGTCCAAAACATTCAATTATCATAGAAGAAATAGAGAAAGTGTAAAAGACCTGCCTCCCAGCCCACAAAAAAACAAAAACAAAAAAAACAGACTCGCAGGGAAATTCTTCTAAAACTTTAAAAAGATTTGATAATTTCAAACCCACTTAAACTATTCCAGCACATGAAAAAGAAAGAAAAAAATCCAAATTTATTATCATGAATTGACTATGTGTTTGAGCTCAAATCTTAACAAAGATTGCACTAAAAAATAAAACCAATCTCACTTAGGAATATCATGACTACATTATTAGCAAACACAATACCATAGTATATTTTTAAAAGTAATATATTATTTAAATGAGGTATATTTCAGTGACTTCAAAGTATTCATTATAATCGTCCAATTAATAGAGCTGAGCAGAAAATAAGATCACCTCCATAGATGCCAAAAAGTCATTTGGCAAAACTTTATACCCATTAATGTTAAAAAATTCAGTAAAATATGAATTGATGAATACTATGTTAACATGATCTTATACACCCAGACACCCACACACACACATAGACCCACATACTGGAAAGGGCTGAGATTTTGCCCTTCTTGCACACTAACAAGTTAGTCGGCCACAGTTTCATAGATGCTGGTAGGAAACACAAGAGTCCTGAGTAAGAGAGGGGACAGTTTATTACACACAGCATTACAAGTAGCCAGAGAATCCACATTATTGCCTGGGTTTCCTGAGCCCAAATTCCCACAGGTAGTGTGAAGAAGGCTAGGTGCTACCTGCACACACGGTGGGTTGCATCACAGGAGAGAATCCTGAGCTTAAGGGGCCCAAATCTTCTATAATGGGCAGTAAGCCCACCTGCCCTTTGTTCTAGAGGGAGGCACTATATCTTCCAAAGCTGTTGGCTCTATAAACATGCTTGAAAAGATAGTCTAGAGAAACAAGATGTGGAAAAATGCTAGTCTCAACACCTCACCCCCAAAACCAGCAACTTACTTAATGAGACATCAGGATTGGACGAAGACGCATTAACGGCCTGTGTTATACAGATGATAAAATAATGAACTTTCATCTGTGTTGTCTTTTCCTGTTTGGGAAGCTTTGCTTGATGCTCAGGTTTTGTCCAAAGGTCTAATATTCTAATATTTTATACCCATTCATGTTAAAAAATTCAGTAATTTTGAACCACTCCCCACCCCAACCTCCAGTCTCGCTAGCCAAGAATTGATGGATTCGTTTACAAAATTGCTGAAGAGGCTTGGTATTTATTTACTGGGTAATCTTTCAAAACGCCTGGATCAATTTAAACATGTGTTAAAAAATTCAGAGCCTGCATCTGAGGCTCTGGCAAGTTAATAAGCTTTATCTAGAAGCTGTTTTTTCTGTTTAATTGAGTCAATCTTACCAAAATTTGCTATATACACCAAGAAACTAGAATTGTTTGGTGAGTTTATGAGGTCTTTCTGTCTCCTTTTGTTCTGAGAGCTTGCTTCTGGTATGGAGCATTGTGTCTAAGTTTCTGCCTTGTGTCAGGCTGGAGGCTATGGCTGAGAATTGCTGTTTTTTGTAATGCTGTCTTAGAACCTCAATTCTTTCCTCATCCAAGAAAAACTGTCTTGTGTCTGTCTTAGGATTTAGATTTTTAGTAGCAACATTGAAAAACTTTATGTTTAAGTCAGTCATAAAAACAAAGCCTTTCTAAGTGACATAAGCTAGAGATTTTATGAAATGTGTTTTATTTAAAGAAAAAGGATAATTTTGTCTTAAAGTAAAACTACCAGTTCCAGAGTAGGAAAATGGAGGCAAGCCTAGAAAATATTGCTAAAGGGCTTTGGTATTTACTGGGAAGATAAAAGGTTGTGATAAAGAGAAAGCAAAACTGCTTTCCAAGAGAATAATTAAAGGGAAAGAAATTAGTTATCTTCTGTCTTTCAAAATGTCTAGATCAATTTAAACATATGTAAATTATTGGAATGAACCACCCCCCACCCCAACCTCCAAGAATTGATGGATTCATTTACAAAATTGCTGAAGAGCTTTGGTATTTATTTACTGGGTAGATAATCTTTCAAAATGCCTGGATCAATTTAAACATATGTAAATGGATTAGAATGGCCTATATCCTGTGTTCTACCATGAGTAAAAAAAAAATAGAGAGAGTAAGACAATATCAGGGTTCCCCAGCCCCCAGTCTCCCATATCAAATGGAAATCACAGTAAACACACCTGGAAAGGCCTGGGAAAATGTTTCCAGCTCTAGCCAGACACTTAAGGCTATATCCATATCAATGAATTGGTCAGTTGAGCAAAGTCTTTGTTATTTCCAAAGCCAGTTTATAAAGTCTTTAAGGGCTACAACTAGATTGGGAAAATATGAGAAATAGTAAAATTTGAATGAAAACTTAGAATGTTTGAACAGACTTTCTTTCAAGATCATTTATGTTCTATAGTATAAATTTTTTTATACAGGCTTAAAATAATTAGGTAGCTTTGATATTAAATTGAGGAGTTAATAATTTGTCATAATTTAAGCTTGTATACTTTTGCTTTTTATGCCACAAGAGATAGGATAAAACCTACGTATATGTATATTAAAGGGATGCAACATAAGCGGTATGCAACAAAGACAACGTTTAAGAGATTTATTAAAAATAAATTTATTTGATATGGTCAAAAGTTTTATCTGACTTAAGTCTAATGGTTTAATTTATGAGATTTTTAGGAGATTTAACATTAAATAAAATATAAAACAGAAGAATTGGGCTTCTTGCTGTTAAAATAACAAAATTTTCTTGGATTTCTGAGTTGAAGGGTTAATTTATTCTTTGTGTAATCTGCCTTGAAGGCAGAGGTTAAGCCTCTCATTAGAATAAGATTCCTAAACTGAAAACCAAGCCTTTTAGGAAAAAAAAAAACAAAACACAAAAAGCCAAGGTTTTTACTTTAAAATCTTTGGTTAAATAACTTAAGTATTGTTTCACGATGACCTATAATAAACTCCTGACAACTCTGAAATTTCATGGAAAGCCACAAAAAAATGTTCATAAAGGAAAAGTGCTAAAAAGTTTTATTTAATAAATTACATGGAACGTGTGGTCAAAATCAAGAAAAATGCCTGATTCTCTTTGGGTTAAGATTTATACGTTAGTATTCCCTGTTGGTTTTTGCCTAACATTAGTTGTTGGTTTTTGCCTAACATAGGCAGCAAATGCATAATATTATAAATAATTTTAAAATTATAAATAATTTTATTATTATTTCTTAATTGCTACCTTGGTCGCAACTTTATCAAAGCCAATGGTTTGATTAAGAATTCACATCATTTACCTATGAAGTTTTCTTTTATTACTATTCAGATATTTAAAGATCTGATAATCTTGGTATAGTCTTGGTAATCCTGTTATTATGTCTCAAGATTATTATGTATTATATCTGAAAAAAACTCTTTAAAAATACAGTTAACAGTTATATTTAGAGATTATTTTTAACTGATTTTATTTGGCCTTTATGGTATGCTTGTAATTAATTTCTATCAGGTCTTTCACTGTAAGAGTATTACTTTTATAAGTTAATTGTGGCCATATTAAGTTTTATCATCTGCAGATAAATGTTTACGTTGCTGACTTGCTGAGAACGGTTGACGAAAAAATCTCGGTGAAAAGATGGACTATATCGGACTTGAGAAAAGGACTGTGACTAGACTGAATAAAATTTCCAGAATGTCTTTGCTGAAACTGACTGTGGCTGATCCAGAATCATGTGGAACAGACATTAACTACGTAAGACTGAGTAAACAAAAGGAAAGTATGGGTTTTATGTGGGAATCTTACTGATGTTTTGAGGCCCTACTTTCTGGATATAAGAAACCATTTTTTTCTCCTAATTATTTAACTAATGGGTTTAGATATCGTAACTCTTAAATTAGAAGTTTTTCTCTCATAAAAACAGTTTTGTGGCACTACTGCTTCTGAGAAAGTGACCCACGACTGTTAATAGGTAGACCAAGGAGGGACAGCTTGCTCTCGAGAAGAACACTTAGTATGTTTTAAACAGATTAACTGAAGACTTCCGACAGGAGAGGTCTATCCTATATTATCTTGTTAATCATATATTCTCTAATGAAAATCTGGTTGTCACATGTGAATTTTTCTTTATCTTCTGTTTCCTCTAGATAAACTTCGTGTGTGGTGGATCCAACTATACTGTTTTAAACGATCCCTTTCCAACTGACAGTGAGTTAACATGAGCAATCTCTTGTCTAGATTCCTGGTGAATGCATGGGCCACGCACTTTGAGAATTCTGAAATTACCTTTAGATATTCATAGTAATGATACTAGTAAATATTGAAAAGGTAATGTTAAATTGTTACACACCAGAAAACAAGAGTCAAAAAGAAACCCATTGGTCCAACACGCAGGATATGGTTGGTAGCTTTAATTCCAAGTTATGGTACAGTTGAATTGGAGAAATCTTTTAAAAATTTATCAATCATTATGGGACAAATAACAAAGTTGCTAATGAGATAAAAACACAACAGTAATCTCTGACCTCATTAGCTAAGGTGACATAACAAAACAGCTGTAAGATTTTTTTTTTTTTAGCCCAAGAAAGTATAGTCTGTGCTGTAGCAAATACCTCCTGTAGCATATGGATAAATAATACAGGAGAAGTAAAACAGGATATACATAGAATTAGACAGCAAGCTACTTGGTTACACACTGTAACACCCTTACAAACACCGGATTTATTTGGTTGGTTACCATCAGGAATAAGTACATGGGCTAGATCACTACTGCAAGGGATGGTAATATTCTTAGTCTGCATCCTGATAGTGTTAGGCATAATAAAATTTATCTTCTATTGTCTTACACACCTAAAAGGGCAAAAAAGAGGGTCTCAGGCTAAAACGTTAATATGCACTTAGTCTGCTCACTACAGCAATGCGATCGAGAGCATTGCTCTTACTCAATCAACATCCTGGTGAAGAACCAAATGGGGAATCCGGTGGAAAACCAGCACCATGAGTTTAAAGAGCCTGCAATAAATGGCTGCCCTTTACGAGCTCAACTAAGTCTAGGTATTGACCATAGATGAGCTATGTCTAATTTCCAATTAACAGGAGGGAACGATTTAGAAAATAATATTGGAATCATTATTCCCTGTTCTTGAACATGGAGAATGTGACCCAGCTGCAGCTGGGCTTACAAAGACTCATAAAGACACATCATCTGGGTCCTGAGGTATGAAGACAATAACTAAGACAATCTGGAGGAAAAAAAAGAAGAGAATCTTTTAGGGAGACATTCACATAAACAGGGCATAAAAGCCACTCTTTTTCTTTTAATATTTAGTAAATAGTTATAAACCAACAAAAGGTTTGTAGCCACAATGAAAGGCCTAGGTCCAATATTTGCCCCTCCCCAAAAACAGGGCAAACAATTCTGAGCCAGGCTACAGTTCGAAATGGATACTTGTCTTGAATGACCAATGTCCAAAAAGAAATGAAGGGAATGAGGCAAAGCCCCCACATTGCTGTATTCTTTACCTGGCTTCCTCCCCTACAGTGTTGCACTGAAAAATCATTTCCTTTGCTGCCCCCACCCCCCAGCTTTGCATTTGAATCCTGCTTTTGTTTGGAGGTTATATGTAAACCCCACTGTGCCTGGGGACTACATTAAGAATGTTGCTGACTTAACTTATATGAAACCCCTACTTATAAACCCCTTTAAAAGTAACCTGCCTGCCCACCCTTGGCGAGTAGTCTTGCCAGCAGTAAACTCCAACTGACTCCATTTCCTTGTACAACAAAATAAAGGTGCCTTTTTTGTTCTCCTGCCTCGGTCTCTCATTTATTGGCCAATACGAGTCATGCTGAGTAAGAACCTAGGGTTTCTACCCAGTAACAAAAGGTGTATGCCAGGGTTGTATCATTTCACCATACCTATTCAATCCGTATGCTGAGCAATAATCAGAGAAGCTGGTCTACATGAAGAAGAATGGGTCATAAGGACTGGAGAAGACTCATTAACAACCTGCGTTATGCAGATAACACAGCCCTACTTGCTGAAGGGCTTACCCGTGAAGACTTGAAGCACTTACCCGTGAAGATTGAACACCACAGCCTTCAGCATGTATTACACCTCAACATAAAGAAAACAAAAATCCTCACACCTGGACTGATAAGCAACATCATGATAAACAGAGAAAAGATTGAAGTTGTCAAGGATTTCATTTTATTTGGATTCACAATCAACACCCATGGAAGCAGCAGTCAAATCAAACGATGCACTGCATTGGGCAAATCTGCTGCAAAAGACCTCTTTAATGTCTTAAAAAGCAAAAATGTCACCTTGTAGATTAAGGTGCTTCTGACCCAAGCCACGGTGTTTTCAATTGCTTCATGTGCATGTGAAAGCTGGACGATGAATAAGGAAGCCCAAAGAAGAATTGACAACTTTGAATTGTGGTGCTGGCGAAGAATATTGAATATACCATGGACTGCCAAGAGAACAAACAAACCTGTCTTGGAAGAAGTACAACCAGAATACTTCTTAGAAACAAGGATGGTGTGACTACATCTCATATACATTGGACATGTTATCAGAAGGGATCAGCCCCTAGAGAAGGACGTCATTCTCGGTAAATTAGAGGGTCAGTGAAAAAGAGGAAGACCTTCAGCAAGATGGGTTGACCCAGTGGCTGCAAATATGGGCTCAAGCATAACGATTGTGAGCATGGCACAGGACTGGGGAGTGTTTGGTTCTGTTGGACATAGGGTCACTATGAGTCAGAACCAACGCTACGGCACCTAACAACAACATTGCAATAGGGCGAATGCTGGGACAGAAAGATCTGCCAGCATCTCCAAGGTCAGGCAGAAAAGGGCTTTTCTTTTATAGGGAGCAGTAAACAAGGTTAGTAAGAACCGGATATGGGGAAGTGAGATGAATGGGTGGTGTGATTAGACAGTTGATGAAGAAATGTTTTTTCTGGAGATCAGTCATTTCTCTGGGTGGGCCCTTAAGGAGGGGCTGTTTCAAATTCCTTAATATTAAGGGACCCATGGGGAGGGGAAGAGCCTGACTAAAGTTTGGTCAAGTTAGCAGGTATTTTGTCCAGATTGGTCAACGGGGACAAATAGTTCAGCTAGTCATTCATGAGACGAAGAATGAAAACTTGTAGGGTCTGTGTCTGGCCTTTTCATAGGTAAAACAAGGGTGGGGGAATCTTCGAATCTAATCTAAGTCATATGGGGAAGAGTGGTTATTTGCTGTAAGACATTCTCAGAACACAAAAGGGTGGGGCTCAGATAAAAGTTCAACATTCTCTGTTGCGTGATAGATATATTTATAACAACAACAAAAAGAGTAGCTGCTGAGGCCGCTTATGTACAAACACCTCATGGTATTTGATTCCTTGGTTTGGAGGTTTAGGGAGATGGTATCACGGGACACCTCAGTTAATTGGCCTAATACCAGGTTTAGTGCTTCTGTCCTACCTTCTAGTTCATTTTGTAGTGCCTGGGGTCTTAAAAGTTTGCAAGCAGCCATCCAAGGCTTGACAATTGGTCTCTATTCACCTGGAACAACAGAAGAAGAAGGAAAGTCGGGAATAGGAGGAGGATATGGAATGTGCTGGTAATTGCCTCTGTGAACAATTGCCTCCTTTGCCATGAGACTAGAAGAACTGGATGGTGCCTGGCTACTAGTATTGAACATTTTGATCAAAGATTCTATAGAAGAATCCTTATCAAAAGAGGAGAACTGCAAAACAGAATTTCAGATTCTCATGGCCTTCAGACTTTCTGGAGGCATGGAGGGTGGATAAACCCCTGAAACTATTGCCCTGAGATAATCTTTAAAACTTAAATCAAAAATATCCCCTGAAGTCTTTTGTAAACCAAACAATAGTTCAGCTTAATAATTAAAAAATGTCTACCTTGAGCATTGTGCTCTTTTAAGGATATCTATAAGGGATCGAACTGACAACAGCAACTTGAAAGATCAGATAGGAAATCTTGGGGCAGCAAACTTATGTTAATGAGGGAGGAACAATTCAAAAAAGGAGGATGGGGAATGGTTGCACAACTCGAAGAATGTAATCCATGTCACTGAATTGCACTCGTAGAAACTGTTGAATTGGTGAATGTTCTGCTGTATATATTCTCAATGACAACAAAAAATAAAATAAATGATAAAAAAAGTTCAATATTCTCAACATAATACCTGGAATTATGTAAAATGACTAAAATATTAGGAATATGAGAATGACCATCCCTACCTAGCAAATGAACACTAGCAGTTAACTTTTATTTCTATTTTTATATATCATTGTGCTAAGTATTAGGGTATGTATCTAAGACAAAATGTACCAGGCATACAACAGTAAATCTGAGCTATGAAAAAACTAATGAATTATGTTTGGTATAATACTTATGAATATTTATTCACAAAAATTTTGAAGGACATAAAACCCTTGGTATTTGGGATTTTCATTCAAATAAAAATATAATTTCAGCCTACTTGTTGATAAGATTAGGTTGAGGTCTTTTTGAATCAATATAGATTTTTTTTTTAGTTCACAATTTTCAATGTTTAAAAATTGTTTCCAGCTGAGTAAGTCTTAAAACAGCTCATCTACCATGTACTTATGTGTGTAGATTTTAGAGAGTTCATTATTTAAACTTGCATTTTAATGTGTTTTATGAACTCATTGTTAAAGTCATTAAAGTCAGTTATTACTTATGCTCAGCAGGTCCATCTCAGTTCTCAGTATTTAAGCTGTTCTCACAGTTAAAATACCAAAAAGGCTTACTCAACATTATGCACCAACAGCAGGAAAAAGCATTTTTGTAATTGAAGTAACTTTCAACTTACAGATACAGCACTCTTTCAAACTCATGGAAATGCCTCCTACTCATCCTATGTATCATAAACAGGGGAATTTTCTCTTCCCACACAGAGAGAGAAAGAAATTGCCACACAGATGGCTTTTGGAGTGTGGGTGGAGAGACAGGAGAATGCTGTTCATGGCCAACAATTACCAGTCCCTCCAAAAATAGTGATTTCTCCCTTACCTGTGCATACACAATGAGAGGAAGCTGACAGTTTCTTAAAGAGCAGAAAATCCACTGCTCATTTTTATGGAATGAGAAACAGTTTTAATTCTCCTGGAATCCAGATTTCTGGGGTCCATGGAATAGGGGCGACCCACCCAAGCCATTGCCCTGAGATCTTCTTTTGAAGAAGCCTTGAGCTACCTTGTTCCTAAAGTCACCTTTGAGTAAAACAATAGCCTAGTAAGCAGCTTAGTGAAGCCTGTTTTATCTTGGGCATTGGGCTGTTTTGAAGAACTATCTATGTGCAGTCAGTTCTGAGAAACAAATTCCAGGGTCAGACTGGAAGCTGTGTTTTAGGGTAAGTTGTTATTTACCCTTTTCCATGGTAGTGTTGCAATGATGGGGTATAAGAGTCTCTGGAGGTTTTCTCATCTTCAGAACATATTTGACTCCCTAGACAAAATGTTACCCCAATTTGCAAATCGTATATTAAACAAACTTCCATCAATTTCTTTTACTGGCTTCATATGATTTTTGTTTTAACACAAACAACTTATAAAGTCTCCTTCACACACACCTTGGGTGTGTCCCCATCTGAGCAGCAGTCTTTTGTGTTTCTGCAAAGATTTGGTCTATTTCACATTTCACCAGAGAACGGAAGACAGCACAGGGGCACTGGGACCCAGAAGAAGACGGTTTGTAATTACTAGTTACCAGTACCATGGAGTTCCAGTACAAACCATTATGGACTAAGATCTGAGGTCATGGTGTCTCCAGGTCACAGACAAACCTCACATAACAGCTGAATGTGAAGTGAGCAGGACTGCCCCCATTTAAAAAACCTGTCCAATACGATCATCTGGTTTAATTAATACATACAATCTTTGATGGGCTATATATACTTAAAACATAATGGGGTCTTGAATGGACCATGTTACTACTGGCAAACACTAGTTCCCATCCCCACCAAAGTCTGCTTGTTAAAGATAAGTGCAGGGAGTTTAATTTATGCCGCACCCTGAGGAGACAATTGAAAATAAAAGCCAGCATTCACTTAAGAACTGTAATATGAGATTCTTTTCTGAAGGAACAGTCACAGAGCTTCAGAAGAGATGGTAATAACATCTCACATGCAGCCACTAGAAATGTCATCAAGTTACAAATTTATCTACTAGCCTTTTTAACTTCAAAATAACTAAAAGGGTTTCTTGGTTAGGCGGGCGAACTTTAATAGGAAACCTGTCGACATTTGCCCTTTAGGGAATTCACATTTTCTATGAACAATTAAATTCAAGGATGAACCCATATAAGATCCTCATTAGCACAATACAAAGATTAATTAAGCAATAATCTCTTTAAGGGCTGCTCATGGGTGGTTGATAACAGGTTTGTTAGATAACTTCCTGAGGCAGACTCCATGGTGGTGAAGGTTCCAGGCAGCTGGTTAACCATAGTAACGGTTTTGACAAAGCTTATTGCTGCCTTAAATTGCCCTTGATGATTTGTAACAGTTGTAATGAATTCGGAAATGTTGGGCAGAGGACAGCAGTACAGATGGGAAGAATCCGCACTTATCCACGGGGGGCCTGAGCCAGAGCGAGAATGAAGATAATAATGAGATGTGATTGCCGCCACAAGTGTAAAAACTGTACTAATGTTTTGATTTTAAAATAATTTTACTGCTATTATTTTCAATCTTTTTGTCCATTTTAATTGACATAGAAATAATAATGGAGAGAAGTCTGAAATGAAGAGTAAAAATTAACAAGGCCTAAGAAATCTCTGGATCCCCTGGGTGGTACAAAGAGTTAATGGACTCAGCTACTAACCCAAAGGTTGGTAGTTTGAGTCCACTCAGAGGTGCCTCAGAAGAAAGGCCTGGTGATCTACTTCTGAAAAATCAGCCATCAAAAATCCTACGGAACACAGCTCTACCTTAACACACACAGGGTCTCCACAGTGAGACAGAGCCCCCGCAGTGTTGCATTTAGAAATCCTATCTTCTTTGCTTGGCTTCCTCTCCCACAGTTGCATTAAAAACCGTTTCCTTTGCTGGTCTTCCACCCTGCCAGTTTTGGATTTGAATTCTGCTTTTGCTTGGAGGTTAAATGTGAGCCCCACTGCACCTGTGAGGTGTGATGAAGAATGTTGCTGATGTAAACTGTACGAACTCCCTACTTGTAAATCCATTAAAAGTAACTTGTCTGCTAGCCCTTGAGGAGCAGTCTTGGTGGCGGCAGCTCCGACTGCCTCCTTTTGCTTGTACAATGAAGTAAACGTCCCTTTCCTGTTCTCCCACCTCGGTCTCTCGTTTATTGGCCAATAGGAGTCACTCCAAGCAAAAGCCTGGGATTTCCAGCCGGTAACATCCATGAGTCAGAATTGACTATGGGCAATGGTTTTAAGAAATCTTTAAGACCTATATTTACATTTTAATATGGAGGAAAAAGCTACACTATAAGGACAAATTTCTAAATGGACTCAACTAGAATATGATCAGTTACAGTGATTCTGTCATAAACTTCTGTTATTCACTTAAATTAGTAAAAACAAACCAAAAAAAGTGCCACAAGTTGTATGACAAATTAGACCAATCTTACTCCAAACTTGATTCAATAAGTGTCTCAGTGTTCAAGTCACTGTGCTGGGAATGGGGTGGAAATGGGAATTCAAAAGATCGATTAAAAAATGGTCTCTGAAAAACAACCCAAGTATTCATCAACAGATGAATGGATATAGAAAGTGTGGTATATGCATACAATGGAATATTATTTAGCCATGAAGAGAGATGAAGTTCTGATACATGCTATGACATGTTTGAATCCTGAAAACATTATGCTGAGGGAAGTAAGTCAGACACAAACGGACAAATATTGTATGATTCCACTTATATGAAATATTTAGAATAGGAAAATGCACAGAGAAAACTTTATTAGTGGATACCAGGGACTGGGGGAGGGAGAAATGGGGAGTTAAGTAAGGGACACTGAGCTTCTGTTTAGAGGGATGGAAGACATTTGAAAATGGATAATGTTGGTGGCACAACATGGTGAATGTAAGTAATGTCACTGAATTATACACTTAAAAATGGTTCAAATGGCAAATGTTTTATTATATATATTTTAGCACAATAGAAGTTGGACTCTGAATTCATACTGTTCACAATCTGGAAATTAAGCTGGACACATATACACCCAACTACAATCTAAATATACAAGTGATAGAGACCATGATGTAATGTACAGTAGGGACATCCTGCAGTGGTAGAATTCTTGACTTCCACGCAGGAGAACCAGGTTTGATTCTTGGCCAATTCATCTTATGCATAACCCCCAACCGTCTGTCAGTGGAGGCTTGAGGGTTGCTATGATGCTTAATGGAAACTCTGGTGGTGTAGTGCTTAAGCGCTACAGCTGCTAACCAAAAGCTCAGCAGTTCGAATCCAGCAGGTGCTCCTTGGAAACCCTAATGGGGCGGCTCTACTCTGTCCCATAGGTTTGCTATGAGTTGGAATCGACAGCAACAGGTAACGATGCTTAACAGGTTTCAGTGGAGCTTCCAGACTAAGGTGGACTAGGAAGAAAGGCCTAGTGGTCCCCTTCCAAAAATCAGCCAATGAAAACCATATGGATCACAATGACCTAATCTACAGCTAATCATGGGGATGGAACAAGACCGGGTGGTGTCTTGCTCCATTGCGCATGGAGTTGCCATGAGTCGGAGACCAACTCAATGGCAGCTAACAACATAATACAAATTACGTTTTGTATGTTTTGTGGAGACAAAAACAAAAGGCCCAAAAAACAGAGAGGAGGGAACAATTAATTTGGAACAGGAGCAGAAGTAGCATTGGAACTGTAACTGAAGAGCAAGTACAAATTTAACAGGTAAAGGGGGTCACTGGAGTGAGTGGCAAGCAGATAGGTGGTACTTAAAGCAGAGGAAGCCCCATCCATCTCTTGAACCATCCTACATTTATTAAGAAACTACCATGTGGCAAAAGACTGAGAGCTTTCCCACTGAAATCAGAATGTGGCAAGGGTGCCCATGCTCATCACTTTCATTCAACAACCTATTAGAAGTCTTAGCCAGAGCAATAAGACAAGAAAAAAAATTTAAAGGTATACAGACTGGAAAACAAGTAAAATTACCTCTATTTGTGGATATGATCCTGTAAAAAACCTGTTGCCATTGAGTCGATTTTGACTCATAGCGACCTTATAAGACAGAGTAGAACTGCCCCATAGGGTTTCCAAGGAGCAGCTGGTGGATTTGAACTGTTAGCTTTTGGGTAGCAGCCAAACTCTTAACCACTACATCCCCAGGGCTCTGGTATGATCTTATATATAGAAAATCCCAAAGAATCCACAAGAAAACTTCTAGAGCTAATAGAGGAATTCAGCGAAGTTGCAGAGTACAAGGTTGACACACAAAAATCAGTTGGGTTTCTATACACCAGCAATGAGAAATCTGAAAGGGAAATTAGGGAAACAATTCTATTTACAATAGCATCTAAGAGGAAAAAATACCTAGAAATAACTCTAAACAGGAACGTGAAGGGCTTATACGATGAAATTATAGAACACTGCTGAAAGGGATTCAAGAAAACTTAAATAAATGGAAAGATGTTCCATGTTCATGCATTGGAAGACTTAATATTGTTAAGATGTCAATACTACGCAAAATAACGTATAGATTCAACACAATCCTGATAAAAATTCCAATAGCCTTCTTTACAGAAATAGAAAAACCAATCCTCAACTTCATATGGAACGGCAAGAGGCACGAAATAGCTAAAGCAATGTTGAAAGAGAAGAACAAAGTAGGAGGATTCACACTTCCTGATTTTAAACTATACTATACAGCTACAACAAGCAAAACAGCCTGTTACTTGTACAGCAGTAGACACATAGACCAATGGAACAGAATTGAGTCCAGAAAAAAAATCCGCACATCTATGGTCAACTGATTTTTGACAAGGATGCTAAGTCCAATCGATGGAGAAAGAAAATTCTTACTGGGAAAATGGGATTTCAACACGCAGAAAAATGAAACAGAATCTGTGCTTCACACCATACATGTAAACAAATTAAAAATGGTTTAAGAACTGAAATATGCAAACCAAAACCATAAAATTCTTAGAAGAACAAGAAGGGACAATGCTGTCAGGCCTAGCTTTCAACAATGGGCATCTAATACAATCACAAAAGCACAAACAGCAAAAGACAAAATAAATAGATGAGACCTCATAAAAATTAAAAACTTTTGTTCTTCAAAAGACTGTACCAAAAAAGCGAAAAGACAAGCTACCTACTGGGAGAATACCTTCAGAAGCCATATATCTGACAAGAAGGCAAGAATCTAATAACCAAAATATATATAAAACTTTGACAGCTTAACAACAAGAAGACAAATAACCTGATCATAATATGGGCAAAGAGCTTGAGTAGACATTTCATCAGAAGACATTCAACTGGCTACCAAACACATGGTAATACGCTCAGTGTCTTTACCATTACCCGTTATCTGTTGCTGTTGAGTAGACTCTGACTCATAGCAACCTGAGATGCAAATCAAAACCACAATGAGATAGCATTTCACTCCAACAAGGATGATTAAGATAAAAACACAAAAACAGAAAATGACAAATGTTGGCAAGGATGTGGGGAAATTGCTGGTGGGAATGTAAAATACTGCAGTTGTTGTGGAAATAGTGTGGCAGTTTCTTAAAAAACTTAAAATAGAACTACCATGTGACTCCTAGGTATATATCCAAAAGATCTGAAAGCAGAGACTCAAAAAGAGACCTGCACACCAATGTTCATTGTAGCACTATTCACAACAGCCAAAAGGTGGGAACAACCTAAATGCCGATCAACAGATGAATGGATAAACAAAATGTGGTACATATATACAATGGAACACTACTCAGCCAGCAGGAGAAATGAAGTCTTGATACATGCTATGGTATAGATGGAACTTGAAGACATTGTGCTGAGCAAAATATGCCAATCACAAAAGGACAAATATTATATGACTTCACTTACATAAAAAGAGAAGAAAAGGCAAAAGAATAGAAACCAAAGTTTATTAGTGGTTACCAGGGGTGGAAGGGTAATATATACCCCATATATCTATATGGGATCAAATGGTTAGTGGTGATGGAAAAATCACATTAAGTGTATGGTTGCATAGCCAATTATTTTAATTGCTGTCAATAAGTTGTATACCTGTAAAAAGTTGAATTGGCAAAAGTTGTGTGACAGGTGTATTTACAACAGTGAAAAAAAAAAAGAGTAGCTGTTGAAGCTGCTTATGTACAACCAAACACCTCATGAAATTCGGTTCTTTGGTTTGGAGACTGATGGTCATGGTTTCATGGGACAGCCCAGGTAATTGGCCTAATGACGTGTTTAGTTGTTGTGTAGTGCCTGCAGTCTTAAAAGCTTGCAAGTGGCCATCTAAGGCACAACAATTAGTCCCTATTCACAGAGGAAGAAGGAGGGTCAGAAACAGAAGAAGGACATGGAATGTGTGGCTCATTGCCTCCATGAACAACTGCATCCTTTGCCAAGAGACCAGAAAAACTGGACGGTGTCCAGCTACCATTACTTAACATTTTGATCAAAGGTTCCATAGAAGGATCCTGATCAAAAGGGGGAAAATGCAGAACAGAATTTCAAATTCTCACAGACTCTAGACTTTCTGGAGCCATGGAAGGTGTATGAACTCCTGAAACTATTCCCCTGAGATAATCTTTGAAACTTAAACCAAAATATCACCTGAAGGCATCTTAAAACAGAACATTAGTTTCAAAAAGGCCTGCCTTGAGCATTATACTCTTTTTTAAGAACTATATATATAGGATCAAATTGACAACAGCAACTCGAAAGATCAGACAGGAACCTTAGGGGTCAGCGACTTTACGTTAATGAGGGACACACAACCCCAAAAAGGAGGGTGAGCATGGTTGCACAACTCGAGGAATGTAATCAACATCACTAAGTTGTACACGTACAAACTGTTGAATTGCTGTATGTTTTGCCGTGTATATTCTCAACAACAGTAACATATGAAATTTAGGGGGAAAAAAACTACCACATGGTAGGTACTGTGGCCTACACTGGACACACAAAGATGGGTAAGACAATACTCAAGATGTTCAGTCAACTAGGAAAGCTTAGAGTCTCAAAGGTGAACGAGGACACAGAGCAACAAAGGTCTGCTGTGTGTAGAACAAAGACAAGTTGTGATGGGACACAGAGAGAGCTGGCAAGAAGGTAGACTGCGTGAGATTCACAGATCAGGTGATGCATATGGACTTTGTTCCAAGGAAAACATGAAGCATTCAGAAATTTAAGCATATTAGTGACAGAAAAAGTCCTGAAAACTTAAAACAAGCAGCAACCCAATCCTCTCACTTCACAGGTTGAGAAACTGACACTCAGAGAGGATAAATGTCATGCTATCTTGTTACATTTATGTAACTTGGCAGTGGCAGGACCACAGCTAGAAACAAGGTTGGTTTCAACTGTATTTTAGGATGATTTAGAAAGACTATTCTGGGGCAGTGTGAAGAATTAGGAAAATGGGGTGAGAGGATGATGTAAGAGAAGCATCAGCAGCCAGGCGGCCTGTTGAATGGTCGCTTTTTGCATAAACACCTGATGTCTGGAACCTAACCGTGTCCATAAGGGAGGAGTGAGTGTTTGTGTATATATCTATATACTGCACATACAGATATATACACATACGTACATACATATGCACACACGTATGTGTATAATCTACATTAATATCAAGAGGAAATCCTGACCCAGAAGTCCTGCCCTGTATTAAACTTTGTGATGGAAGAGGAAGATCAAGCATTAAAGGATTTCCTTAGTCAGAATCTTGCCCTATTTCTTCCTCTCACTACACTTTTTCCTATTCTGTACTCCAAAAGCTGCTCTCGGCTTCTAACAAGTAAACTGACACAGCTCTGACAAGTCTCTGAGCTCCTGCACAAAATCCTATCATCCTCTACCACCTGTTACCTGACAGATGGAGGCCAAGGTACAGTGGTTTGCGCAAGGCCGCACCGCCAGCTTGTGGCAGAAGTGGGATTAGAATCCAGGTCTCTGGACAATTAGTCAGTTTCAAGAGATTACTATCAACAAGCCTGAACAAGTACCAGGGTTTCTGTTTACTACTGAAATTGTGGAAGACACTATTGATTGGCAAACTCAACACATATATCCAATCCTCATCCCCTGGTCATTTCTAATAAAGAGGCTAAACCAAAAAAACCCAAACCCAGTGCCATCGAGTTGATTTCGACTCATAGAGACCCTATAGAGGCTAGTGAAGTCACTCAATTTCCCAGTCTCCTTTACTTTTTTTTTTAATGTGACACAGTCAGAATTGTGGCAAAGAGCATGTAAACAGAGTATGACTCCTGCCTATCAGGATGACATCAAACAGATGCACTAACCTTTTGCTTATTTGATCTATATTGATATAACCCCAAGTGTTAATTCATTATGGGTGAAAGTTCATCTAAGACAGAATGCATCCTGATGGAACTATACAAGCCAAGAGCTAAAGTAACCATTGGATTAAATTTCAGTTTGGAGAGGACTCCAATAGGAACATGGCTGCCTAAATCAATATTCTCCACTCTATCTATAAATTGTACACAAGCAACAGAGACTAAAAAATTCCATAAATTTTATTTCCAGTGAAACTAGGAGACAATCTTCAGATGTCGAAATAGAAGTACTGCCAAAAGAGCTGAAATTTAGCAGAAGTAATGCGGGGTTTCAGAAAGTGAGGAGAAGTGCAGAGAGTAAGGAGGGACCCACAGTGGCAGATGTCATGAAGTCCAGCAAAGAACACTCTTTTTGAGTGGGAGGGGTTCCCCCCAACATGTAAAAGCTGATTGTTTCTAAAAACCAATGAGGGAACTAGGGAGCACACAACTGGCTACAGAAGCCCTCCTGGACCTGTTTTGATTCAGAGAGGCAGCAGGGCTACACAAGGCATCAAAGGAAGGAGCTACATTTACATGAGGCAGCTTGCCTCTGGCATCAGCAGAATACGAACGACTATGAAGCCTGGAAGGCTACCATATCCTTTCCTGTCCCTGACCCCAATCCTGTATTTCCTGTACACAAGTGGTACTCCAAATCATTCAATACTAAATAATCAAGGAAAAGGGACTGTCACAAGATTGATGAAAAGACACTGTATAAGAAAAAATCAGCAAAATGTAAATGATATTTACCCCCTGAAAAATTTTGCAATACAACAGATGAAAATATTCCACCATAAATATCAAAATTTAATGACTCCATGAAACAAAATGCAAGAAGTCAGGGAAAAGATGATGAGGTAACAGCAGGAAAAAAACCCGTAAGCTCAGGAAAGAAGTACTTAAACACTGTGGGAAACCAGGAAAGAGACATAGGGAATAAAATGGAGAAATATAATGAAATGGAAATAAAGAAAAAGACTTAAACTTACTCTTTTGTGAACAGGAGACTAGGTGATTCAGACCAATCCTCACACTGAGAACTAGAGAAGTTGCACAAAATACTTTTTTTTTTTTTTTTTAATGTCTGCTTGAACATTGGAGAGCAGATTGACATGGCAAGATTCAGGAGGAGATGGAAATGCAGAGGTGAACCTGGCATCTGGGGCCAATTTTACCCGGGGCACATGACAATCTGTAACGGAGGCTGAAATGTCCTCTTGGGGAAGGTGGAAAACATTGGAGTACGGGTACACCAAAAGTGGAGGCTCTTGTAGAGCTTGCACTTTGGGTCTAGACTCCAAGGGCTGAACCACGGTAAGGATGGTGACCTGGAAGTGCCCATACATAAACTGCTGCCCAGACTCAGGTAATTTGGATGGCCCAGATCTCAGTTCCTAAAACTGTATTTAGGTGTCCTCGGTTTGACAGTGACCCCAGGAACTTACAAGAAGCAAACAAAACTTGGCCTGCCCTAAATTAATCTAGTAATTTGCATTTATTCTAAAAAGGAAATGTTATATTAGCACAGTAAATCAACAATCAGCACCACTTGCCATACACAGAAAGTAACTATAACATTAAATATAAAACAATTAAAACAAAAAAGGCTCCCCCTGTGTACCACTTTGGCAAACACCTCCCAAATACCCCATAAGGTTTTGCTAAGGTCTAGACCTGCACTGTTCAAAACGGTAGCCACTAGGCACACAGTTACTTTAATTAGTGTTAAACAAAATTTTAAAAACTCAGTCCCTTAGTTGCGCTAACCACATTCACGTGCTCAAAAGCCCTTCGCAGCTATGGCTATTTTATTGGACAGAACAGATATAAAACATGTCCATCACCAAAAACAGTTGTTAGACAGTGCTGTTCTAGACTCCCTCTCTAGCATTCCCATCCTCCCCCCGCCCCCAATGCTGAAGCCACACCAGTCCTTCAGTTTTTGGAATGCGCTCTTTTCCTAGTTCAAGCTTTTGCATGTTCCAGTTCCTCTAAAATGCTCTTCCTCACTCTTTGCCCTGCTAGTTACTTTTCATTTTTTAGATCTCATCATATACACAAGACCTTCCCTGACCATCAATCTAAAACAGCACCCCACTACCAACCTGCACTCTACTATTCTTCATCTCAGCCCTCTGGCTTTTTCTTTCATTGCAATTATTACAATTTACAAGTATTTTATTCATGTGTGTGTTTATTTCCCATCTTTGCAGAGCTACTTCAACTGTGTTTGTCACAACCAAAAGAGCTTTAGTTTGGAAAAGAATGTGACTAAGTTATTCAAAACGACAAGGCCCACAAAGATGCACACCAAGGCAACACAGAACTATTATACTACATAAATATAGAATCAGCTTCCCTTGCCCATTAGTTTCGCCATTTTCAAAATACTTTAAGTGGAAAGATCAACAAAACTAATGAAAAAAGGAAGTTTATATAGTTTAATGGTAATAAAGTCCAAGTACAATTTAAATAACAGCATTTAGCTATGAAAAATACATAAAACAGAATACTCCTTCAAAGCAGGTGAAATAAAGTTGAATTAGATCTTTTTAAATAACAAGCTGAGGCTCAGCCAGCAACTCTTCCGAGGTTTACAAGCACCATGAACAATTCAGATACTCTATACCTTAATCTTTACAAACCTGGACAGTCAGGAATAATGCTGAACATGCTTCTGATGCCACAAATGTTCAAGTTAATACGGATGTCATAAAACCTGTGTGTTGCAGTGATGGGCTAGGATGGGGAAGACCACCTTTATTGACTGATCAAAGTAAAGGGAAGTGACAAGACTGACTTTTTCAATATATTAAGTTACTACTTGGGTATACTTAACAAATCTTAAGGAAACCTACAAATCCAGCTCTTCTAAGTTAGTACAACACTTCTTTACTAAATAGTAAGGAGAGCTGCCAAAAAAAGAAAAAATCAAAACAGCTGAATCAATTATCTAATTATAATGGTTAACTCTCATGTTTTTGGATTGCAGACATTTTCTTGCCCCTTCCCTATTCCAACAACTCCATATTACCAGTCGCTGGAGTACAGCTGTGCAATTATGGCAAATGGACAAACCTGATCCACCAGCTAGGAGAAAGAAGAGCTGTAACTACTAGCAAATAAGTTATGGACTGGAAGAAGATGTTTTCAGGAACACTGGTTTAGTTGAGACTTTAATTATCGTCCAAGAGTTTTTATGAAAAATTTGGTAGAAAGATTTGCTTTAGAAGAACTGTATAGTTAAGTGGTAATACTGAGAATGGTTGAATAAAAAAAAAAAAAATTATGAGACTTAACAGTACATTCTCACTGGGAACACAAAGCCCTGCATACTGTGACCAAGCAAGGAGTAGTTGTAAAAATTTCTTTCAAAATATAACAAAAAGATATTCAAAACTAAAAAGACATCGGAGTTAACTACAGGCAGAATGAACTCCAAAATTTTCATTCCATAACTAACTTGTGAAATTTTCCTAGTTTATGGGCAAAAAAGGAAGGTCACATTCTACAATTCTGGGAACCAGGATTACAAGTTTTAGGACTTTAAATCTTTATGCTACAGCGAGCAATATTATCCACTAGAATCAGGAAGCAGTTTCCTAAGAGGTCATTAAAGAATTTTGTCTTTTATTTTTTCTTCATTCAAAACATTTAGTAAAGGTAAACCAGGAAACGGACATCAGGAAAATTTGATTCCTTTTTTTTTGTTGTTTGCTCTTTCGGCAATTTTCGTACACATGCTTTCAAAGTCATTCTAAAATAAGACCACTTCCTTTGCTGGTTAAGTATCTTGCACAAATTAACTGTACCGTGAATGTCTGTTGAAATGAACAGAAACTTTATACCAGTGACATTACGCCTACCCGTAGAAAAAAGTAAACAAGGCTACTGAGACAAATAACATAAGACTACGGTTTTAACAAAAACCTGTGAGAGGTACTGATCAAATTATAATTCTGATTGGTTTCCTTTATTTTTATTATTATTGCCTGCCCACAAAATCTGTAGTGTGGAGTAAATTTCAAACCCTTGTTAAGAGTCCATTTCATGAGTTAAATATGTACATATAGATGAAAGCTGGGATACTGCAATTTTTAAAAAGCAAATCTGTTTTACATATTACAGGCTGGAAGCAGTTTAATGTAATCAAACATTTTTATGGTGAAGAAGATTAAAATAGGCTTTTACATATTTAACAGCTTTTTTTTTTTTTATGATATAATACACTTCATATCAAAGACTATAGCTCTGAAAAATGATGGGATTTTAAAGCTCAGATTAAATAGGAAAGTCCAGTACAAATTTAAATACAATACTTAGAGCTATATAATTTTAACTAGGAAAATGTGTTTGTTTCAAGTATTACCGAACTACAGCTGAAGCACATCCTCACTCCCACCACGTTATTTACAGCGGTCCAGAGTGACAGAGCAGTAAGACATTTAAAGCATGAAATGTACTGCTGACGACAAATGTTTCAGAACATCAGGAATAGGGTTATTGAAGAGCCAGTAAATCTAGAACAAGGAAAGGGAAGGTGCATTTATTAAAAAAAAAAAAAAAAGTAGACAGTCTCTGATACAAAAAAATTATAATCCAAATACACCCAATATACACTGTAACGATACACATTAAAATAAAAAAAGACGCATTAAGTAATTTTTTATAACCTTTCAAAGGGACAAAAAGCATTTTGGTTCCCTCCCTGCTGCTGGACATGGCCCACAGCACCTGCTAGGCCAGCATTCCATGTCCTGCACACTGCGTGCGGTCCGGCACAGAGCGTGCGTGCGGCCGCTTCTGTACGGGCGATTCAGAACATCAATCAGTGGCTCCATTTCACAGAGAATACTTGTAGGCTGGAAGAGCAGTGACAACCATTTTCAAAATCTTCTGTTTTAACAAGAGGTGCAGAACTACTAAATCTAGGTGCTTTCACATTATTTTGTATGAGTATCAAGTACTTGTAAAAATTAATGTAAAATCTTAAGTTAGCCCAAACTAGTTCTTCTCCACTTTTTAGCATGGCTGATAAATCTCTTCTGCCTTTGTCACTAATGATGCTTGTCAAACCAAAGAGCTCTGAAACAGAATATGCACTGCGGAAGGAAGACAGTACCAAAATGTCATACTAAGTTTCCGTCTTAAGACACACACACTTCCTGTTGGATACTGGACTGTGAAAGTTTATTATCTTCAGTCTTTTCATGCCCTGGGCCATGGCAAGTAGTCTTCCGTTTAAATAGCCTCAGACTCAATCGTAATAATTCATTGTCTACCACTGGAGCATTTGTGTAAGCTTGTTTCATAGTGCCCTATTTGGAGAAAACAAACAGAAGATGTACATTTATCAGTCCACAGTGGGAAAGACAGGCAGGTTAATCTCTAACAAAAATATTGTGTTATACCAGTGACATTAAGCCACCTTTAGAGAAAAGGAAACAAGGCTACCAAGACAAGTAACGTAAGATTACAGTTTTAACAAAAACCTGTGACAAGAAATGATCAAATCATAATTTGATTGGTTTCCTTTATTTTTATTATTGTCTACTCACAAATTCATGGAGTTAGAATACTTAATTTTGGAAATGGATATTAAATTAGCTTTACCAGGTTTAAAACCAAAATAATCTCAGAAAAGAAAGCTTTCGAGGACACTTATTCTAACTGCTTTCATGAAAAAGGAATCCTCTAAACAAGCCCTGATGGATAACCCCTCAGTTTTTACTTCATCATTTTTAATGACAAAACAAACACACCGCATATTCTACTGTTGAATGGTACTATTTCTTCATGTGTTGAAATAAAATCTCTTTTCTGGAGCTACACTCTAATTCAATCTTTTCTTTTACATTACAACCTTTCAATTCTCTAAAGAGAAACCCCAAGACGTCCTTCCTCATAGTTTTTTCTTTTGTAAGCTAAACATTCCAAAATACAGACTCTAGAAGTGAACAAATATTCTAGAAGACAGCTGATCAATGCAGTATACTAAGGAACTACTTCCTCCTTTGTACTAAAAATTGTCGCTCTATTATTGTAGCTTAAAGCTACATTAGTGTTTTTTGGCAGTTCTTGTCATAAAATTTTGTTAAATGTTTTCCAGCAATGTGCATAATGAAATAAGGGTAATGTATTAATACTCCAACATTCTATTTGTCTTATTTTCCAGGATTCTCAAAAATAAATGATCCATGATCACATCTGCATTCTTAATAAAAAATATTCTACTTTCCTATGTACAGATTCATCCAACCCCCACCACAATCAGGATAGAGCAGTTTCACGTACCTCCCCCCACCCAAGCCACCCCACAAAAAGAAAAACTCTCTCTGCTGCCCCTTTGCACCCACACCTTCTCCTGAACTCTAATTTGTGGCAACCACTGACATATTCTCTGTTGCTACAGTTCTGCCTTTTCCAGAATGTCTTATTAATGGAATTATATGTATATACAACCTTAAGACAAGCTTTTCACTTAGCACAATGCCTCTGAGGCTCATCCACAGTGAGTGTACAGATGTGTTACTTTTACCGATAATTAGTAATCTGTTGTAGGGATGTGCCAGTTTGTGAAAAACATGGGGGCTGTTTCCAGTTTTTGGAGATTATGAACAGAATTGCTATGAGCATTTGTGTATAGGCTGTCATATGAATGTCACTTTCCTAAGGTAAATATTTAGGGATGGAATTGCTAGGTCATAAACTATACATTTAACTTTGTAAGAAACGACCAAACTGTTTTTCAAAGTGGCTCTACTATTTTGCATCCTCACCAGTAACAAACGACAGTTCTAGCTGCTCTGCATCCTCATCAACACTTGATATTGTCAATTCTTTTCATTGTTTGTGTCTTAGCTATTGTAATAAAAAAAAAATTTTTTTTTTTTGCAGTTAGGTAAAAATACCTCATTGTGGTTTTAATTTGCATTTCCCTAATGGCTAATCATGTTAAAAATCTTTTCACATGTGTATTAACAGTCCATACGTCTCTTGGTTAAAATGTCTCTCGAAGTCTTTTGCTTGTTTCCTTTTGATAAGTTTTGAGAGTTCATCACTTCATTCCAAGTGTTGAAGCTCAATTACCTCAAAGTAAAAACTTTAACTTAAAAAACAAACAAACTTTCACCACCACTCCCAAAACAGTCAAATTTGTGTGGGTCTATTTCTGGACACTATTCTGTCCACTGATCTAAATATGTATTCCTTTACCAATGCCATGCTATCTTGAAACTGTAGCTTTATATAAGTTTTAAAATCGAGTAGTTGTGTCCTCCAACTTCATTCTTTTTAAAAATTGTTTTTGCTATTCTAATTCCTTTGACTTTCCAGGTAAATTTTGGAATTAGGTTTTTTTATATCTACATAGGAAACCCTGGTGGCGTAGTGCTTAAGAGCTACAGCTGTTAACCAAAAGGGCAGCAGTTTGAATCCACCAAGCGCTCCTTGGGAACCCTATGGGTAGTTCTACTCTGTCCTATAGGGTCGCTATGATATCTACATTAATTACTGTTGGGATCTATTACAGATAGAATTACATTATAAGTGTAGATCAATATGGAAAGAATTATAGTCTTAACTGTATTGGGTCTTCAATCCCATGAACACAGTATGCCTCTCAATTTATTCAGGTCTTTTTTTTTTTTCATTTTTTTCATCAGTATTTTGTAGTTTTTGACATACAGATCCTGCACATGTTTTGTCAGATTTATACCGAAGTGTCTTCACATTTTTAAAGCTACTGTAAAGGGTATTTCATAATTGTTTTATAAATTGTGGTTCCCAGATTTCATTGCTAGTATATATAAATGCAAGTAATTTTTGTATGTTAACCCTGTGGCATTGCTAAACTCACTTATTAGTTCCAGGAGCTTTGGTGTATGTTTTTTGTCAACTCCTTGAAATTTTTAGACAATCAAGTTGTCTGCAAATAAAGACAGTTTTATTTCTTTCTTTCCAATCTTTTATTTCTATTTCTTGCCTTATTGAACTGGCTAGAATTTCCAGTATGATGCTGAATAGGGGTAGCGTGCATGGACATCCTTGCTTTGTTTCTGATCTCAGGGGGAAAGCATTCAAACTTTCACCGTTATGTACAATGTTAGCTGTAGGGAGTTTTGCAGATGCCCTTTATAAATAATTCTAGTTTGAAAATTATTACTACAAAGGAATGTTGTATCACATCTATTGATATCATCACGTGTTTTTTCTTCTTTGGTCTGTTAATACAGCAAATTACATCATTTAGTTTTCAAATATCGAACCAGCCTTTTTTTTCAATCCTAGGATAAACCACACTTCATTGTGCTGTATTATTCTTTTTATTCATTACTGGATTTGATTTCCTGATATTTTGTTGAGGATTTTTAAGGCCATGTTCAGGAGAATTGGTCTGCAGTGTTCTTTTCTTGTGATGTCTTTGCCTGGTTTTGGCAACAGAGTAATGCTAGTCTCATAAAATGAGTTCGGAAAGTATTCCTTCCTCTCAGATTTTCTAGAAGAAATTGTGTAAAACTGTTGCCATTTCTTCTTTAAATGTTTGGTAGATATTGCCAGTGAAACTATTTGAGACTGGAAATTTCTTTTTCAGAAGGTTTTAAACTACAAATTCAATTTTTAAAAAATAGATATATGAGTCTATTTGGGTTTTACCTATTAGTTCTTGAGTAAGTTTTGGTAGTTTGGGGCTTTATAGAAATTATCTATTTCATCTTGATTGTCCTATCAATATGAATAAAGTTGTTCATAGTATTCCCTTATTATTTTTTTAGGGTCTGTGGTATCTGTAGTGGTCTGATATTCTCTTTCATTCCAATATTGGTTAAGTTGTGTTTTATTTTTTTTGTTTCTCAGTTTAGCTAATAGTGTATCAATTTTATTCACCTTTTAAAGAGCCAATTTTCAGTTTCATTGACTTTCTCTAATATTTTTCTACTTCCAATTTCACTGATTTCTGCTACTATTTCCTTCTTTCTGTTTGCTAAGGGTTTTGTAGATTCTTTTAATGTCATAATACTAAAATGAGATTTAAACTCATTTAAAGCAGCTAAGTAGTCTCTCTTAGTAACCTTCACTTATCTTGCCTTATGGAGCCCTGGTGGTGGAGTGGTTAAGCACTTGGCTGCTAACCAAGAGGTCTGCAGTTTAAATCCACCAGCTGCTCTTTGGAAACCCTATGGGGCAGTTCTACTCTGTTCTATCTGGTCACTATGATTCGGAATCCACTCAATGGCAATGGGTTTTATCTTGCTTTATAATAAGTACTGTATTTTTATGCAAATAATACCCACTTCCTACATTTGTTTGCCAACAGTTCCCTCCCTCTGTGAGGTAAGCATGCTATCTAATTTGTATTTTGCAGCAACATGAAAAAAAATGGCATAATGGGACTTATAAAAATACCTCGTAAGGGGAGGGAGCAGTTGTCAAACAAATGTAGAAGGTGTGCATTATTTGTGTAAACATACAGTAGTATAATTTATATACTTTAAAAATCATTCTCCTAAAGACAGAAGGTAATGCCAGTATAGGTGTTCAGTGGTTTTCTACTTTCTGTCATCTGATGCGTCTGCCACTTGTTCCAATGAATGGTCCTCTTTTCTTTTATAGTCATATATAATTTCAAGGATTTTGGGTTTCTTTTAGCATTTTTAATGAGGCTTTCTAGCATATGAAATTAATTTTCTTTAGTTGTGTCTCCTTCCTTTCAGTTTTTGTGTTATTTTTAACATGAGTAATCAGAAAGCTCACAATGTTTTCTTTAAACAGTTCATTTATTAAAGATATTTACAATGTGCCAGGTGCTGTGTTAGTGGTCTATGCTCTGTACTGAAGGATTACATAGTTCTAAACAATAGTTCTCAATGGGGAATTTGCAGGGCTGTTTTTGGCTGTCATAATTTTTGAGAGGGCTCTACAGCATACTGAAGGCAGGAACCATGGAACATTACAGAATAATGTTTTATGAAAAAAAAAAAAAGGGCAGGATTCTGATGAGATTGCAAATAATACAATATTTCTCAACTGGGGTTCTTACCTGAACCACAGAACTCAGAAAATGATTTGAGTGGCTATTTTTCAATTTAATACCAAGGATGGTAGTAATTAATACCATTCTAAACTCACAGAAGAGAAGTTAATTCATTACCTACAATGGATGGTTATGGCATTAGGGTTTCATTCTCTGAAAGATACTTCCAGTTGAGAAAGGTTGGAGAAGATATGGGCACCTAAGCAACAGAATAGAGAGAAGCATATACTGAAATGGGAGAAGCCCTGGTGGTGCAATAGTTAAGTGCTCAGACGCTAACTGAAAGGTCGGCATTTTGTACCCACCCAGAGGCTCCGTGGGAGAAGAGACCTGGTGGCTTGCTGCCATAAACATTACAGCCTAGGAAACCCTATGGGGCAGTTCTACTCTGTCATATGGGTCGCTATGAGTCAGGATCAATTCAACAGCACACAACAACAACAACAGCATATACTGAAACAGGAGTGCAAAGGAGAAAACTGTCAGAATTAATTTTGAGCCAGGCTTTCGTGCAGGAAAAATGTGGTGATTATACAGTTAAGACATGATTTTTTAAAAGTCTCCTGTTCCTTCTAACAGTTTCCATTTAATTCTCTGGAGATTAGTTCATCCGTTTCTTTTTCAGAAATTTAATTTTCTCCCTAAATCTAAACATGTTTCTTTAACGAAGTATCCTTTTCTTTAGCAATGCTATAAATGCAAAAATAGTCCCAGGTTTTCCAAATAAAAAGCTAATAAAAATGAAAACATCATCAAATTGTCAAATAAAGATGGCCCTGGGACACAAATTAAAACAAAGTAAAATAAGAAACAATTTTTAAAATTATTTTAAAGTAATATTCAAAGAGGAATCAATATGTATCATTTATTCAGTCAATATCCCTCTAGCTTTTTGGGACCAACTCTTTCCTGTCACACTGCCCACACCCCCTCCTCCCCGTCCCCAAATGAAAATCTCAGCTGCTCCACTTAAAAAGGCCTCAGAAGTTTTCAATTTCTCATTATCAGATCTTTCAATTCTAGATGCATTTCTATTTCTCTTACTTTTCAATTACCTTTATTCTTCTCAAGTAAATGTTAACATTACCACCACTATATTCATTTATTTTCCTCTCCTCCAACTTCACATTTTCTCAGAAACACTACTCCTATAAACATCCTCCTCCTCTGTCTGGTAAATTTCTTCTTGATTTTCAATTTAACAGAATTTACAACATGCTTTCTTACCTAAACAAGCTTTTCACACATATTTCAGAGAAATAGGGTATTTTGAATTTTACACATCAAGTTTTGAATAACCAATAATTTTTCAAAACAAATATTCATTAATACTATTGAAGTAAAATGACAAGTATAATAAAAATCTTAACACTTCTTTCTTTTATATATATAAAAGACTAGAAAACCAAACTCATAAAAACAGATAATAATATCTTAGTCTCACTTTAAAGCAATTAAATGAAAAATAAACCATTCATACCACTGAATAAACATTTTATATTTCTTCCAAGGAAAAACAGTACCTTTTCATTTTTAACAAGTTGCTTACGAATTGCAGAATCCCGTCTGAAGCATAATGCTTTACAACATGGTCCAAGATTACTGAGAAGACTTGCTCTTTCTTCTTTCCGTAGTAATGCAGCCATGTTGAGAGCTCCCAATTCATTTTCAAAAAGGCTGTCTGCATCTTTCAATAAAAATGAATATGAATTAAGTTTTCCTAAGATAGGAAGCAAAGCATTACCAACTGCTTAGTTGAACATTCTACAAAGTCTATATTAAAGTTAGCAATATCGGAAGGCACCAAATTACCTGGGAAGGACCTTCAACATATAGTTGTTAGTATCAAATGAAATAAATATTCTGAGAGGCACTTTACATTTGTCAAAGATAGAAAAAAAGACTTGGAACAGAGAATTAGACAGTGATTACTGACTATGAGAAGAAAAGTTCGAGTTAAGAATGGGTGATATAAAATTCAGTATACTGCTTACTACCAATTCCTTCTTAAAGCTCTAGATTTTAGGACTTTATTGTATAGCAGGAATCAAATGTAATAATATTCAAAACTGTGACCTCTAAAAAATTCACTTAAGTCAGAAATATGATTAGATGTTCATAAGACAATCTGCACATTCTCTCCCAGCTGGGACAATGCATGGAATTAAACTCAGACTTAAGTTACAACATGCAAGGTAGACAGCAAACACTTAAACTTTATAAAAATTAAGATATTTGATAAAAATAAAGATATTGGGTTAAGAACAGAGAAAAAGGAAGTAAAAACAGAACAGATCCAGTCAGTAGTCCAAATAAGTAACAGAAAGAGGAGTGACTTCAAAGTTAGCATTTTAAGAGTTAGCAGAGTATCAAAGGTACCAGGCACTGCATCTACTCAAACATGTTCAAAGAGGTCCTGTTAAAGCCCACAAAGGAAAGCAGTAAAAAACACTCAGGCAAAAACAAAGCAGATGCATCTGATTGAGAAATGAACAGAACTGGATTACATCATTTCAATTTTCTGAACTGCAAGGCACAACTAGTGAGATTAGATAATTAACAAGAAACTAATCTCGTGTCATATACCTAGTCATCTGGTGTATGATGTAAGAAAAGTATACGCATATGTAAAGAAAAAC
Organism: Loxodonta africana; assembly: GCF_030014295.1. Lineage (NCBI taxonomy): Eukaryota > Metazoa > Chordata > Mammalia > Proboscidea > Elephantidae > Loxodonta > Loxodonta africana. Next base: position 65,760,633 of record NC_087358.1, read on the forward strand.
TCAAAACAAAATCTTAAAGTAATCAAGCTGATGTAAAGTATAAATCTTTTTACTATAAACTACTTTGTACACACAGCAGCTATGAGGCATGAAAGGAGCCCTGGTGGTGCAATATAAACTTAAACATATGGGTAACTATGAGTTGGAATTGCCTAGATGGCAACAGGTTTAGTATTTTAGATTTTAAGCACAAGTAAAGCAAACACACAAAGATAACTACAAAAGTGTTATTCAAAAGAACTTAAACACACCACAATCAGAAAACCTAAACAAAAGCCATAAACCACCACCCATCTGTCAGTTTGTCATACTGTGGTGGCTTACATGTTGCTATGATGCTGGAAGCTATGCCACTGGTATTTCAAATACCTGCAGGGTCACCCATGGTGGACAGGTTTCAGCTGACCTTCCAAAACAGAATGACTAGGAAAAGGACATGGAGGTATGTATATTTCTTTAAAAAATGGCCAGTAAAAACCTTATGGAGTAGCTGTGGAACACTGAGATAGTACAAGAAGATGAGCTCCTTAGGTCCAGAGACACCCAAAGTACGACTGGGGAAAAGCTGCCTCCTCAAAGTAGGGTTGGCTTTAATGACAATGGGCGGACTCAAGCTTTCAGGACCTTCATGTGCTGAGATGGCATGATTCGAGAACAAACAACTGCAAACATCCATTAATAATCGGAACACGGAATGTACGAAGTATGAATCCAGGAAAACTGGAAGTTGTCAAAAATGAAATGGAATGCATAAAGACCGATATCCTAGGCATTAATGAGCTGCAATGGATTGGTATTGGTCATTCTGAATCGGACAATCATATGGTCTACTATGCCAAGAACAATAACTTGAAGAAGAATGGGGTTGCATTCATCTTAAAAACGAACATTTCAGTACAATGCTGTCAGTGAAAGGATAACATCCATAAGTGTAACAGGAAGACAAGTTAATACGGCTATTATTCAAATTTATACACCAACCACTAATGCCAAAGATGAGGAAATTCAAGATTTTTAGCAACTTTTGCTGTCTGAAATTGATCAAACATGCAATCAAGATGCATATAATCACTGCTGATTGGACTGTGAAAGTTGGAAACAAAAAAAGAAGATCTGTAGTTGGAAAATATGGCCTTGGTGATAGAAATGACACAGGAGATTGCAAGATAGAATTCTGCAGGACCAACGACTTCTTTTTTGCAAATACCTTTTCAACAATATGAATGGCGACTATTTGTGTAGACCTCACCACATGGAAAACACAGGAAACAAACTGACTACATCTGTGGAAAGAGATGATGGAGAAGTTCAATATTATCAGTCAGAATAAGGCCAGGGGCAGAATGTGGAAGAGGCCACCAACTGCTCATACGCAGGGTTAAGCTGAAGCTGAAGAAAGTTAAAACAAAACCACAAGAACAAAAATATGACGCTGAGTGTATCTCACTTGAATTTGTAGACCATCTCAAGAATAGATTTGATCACTGAACACTAAAGAGTGATGACCGGATGACTTGTAGAATGACATCCAGGACATCATACATGAAGAAAGCAAAAGTCATTAAAAGGTAGGAAAGAAAAGACCAAGATGGATGTCAGAAGAGACTCTGAAACTTGCTCTTGAACGTAGGGTAGCAAAAGCTAAGGAAAGAAATGATGAAGTAAGACAGCTGAACAGAAGATTTCAAAGGGCAGCTCAAGAAGACAAAGTATTACAATGAAATGTACAAAGACCTGGAGTTAAAAAACCAAAATGGAAGAACATGCATGGCATTTCTCAAGCTGAAATAAATGAAAAAAAAATTAAACCCTTGAGTTGCAATTTTGAAGGATTCTATGAGCAAAATATTGACACAGGAAGCATGAAAAGAAGGTGGAAGGGATACACAGAGTCACTGTACCAAAAAGAACTGTTTGACATTCAGCCATTTCAAGAACCAATGGTATGGAAGGAAGAAGTCCAAGCTGCACGGAAGGCACTGGTGAAAAACAAGGCTCCAGGAACTGAGAGAATACCAATTGAGGTGTTTCAACAAACAGATGCAGTGCTGGAAGTGCTTGCTTGTCTATGCCAAGAAATTTGGAAGATAGCTACCTGGTGAAGTGACTGGAAAAGATCCCTATTTTTGCCTATTCCCAAGAAAGGTGAACCAACACAATGAGGAAATTATCGAAGAATATCATTAGTATCACACACAAGTAAAATTTTGCTGAAGATCATTCAAAAGCAGCTGCGGCAGTACATCAGCAGCGAACTGCCAGAAATTCAAGCCAGATTCAGAAGAGGACGTCAAACAAGGGATATCAATGATGATGTCAGATGGATCCTGACTGAAAGCAGAGAATATCAGAAAAATGTTTATCTGTGTTTTATTGACTATGCAAAGGCATTCGACTATATGGATCATAACAAATTATGGAAAACAATGTGAAGAACAGGAATTCCAGATCACTTAATTGTGTTCATGAGGAACCTGAACATAGACCAAGCAGCAGTCATTCGAACAGAACAAGGCGATACTGCGTGGTTTAAGGTCAGGAAAAGTATTTGTCAGGGTTGTATTCGTTTGCCATGCTTATTCAATCTGTGTGGGAGCAAATATCCTGAGAACCTGAACTACATGAAGAAGAAAGTGGCATTAGGATTGGTGGATATGCTGACGACACAACCTTGCTTGCTGAAAGCAAAGAGGACTTGAAGCACTTACTGATGAAGATCAAAGACTACAGCCTTCAGTATGGATTACACTTCAACACAAAGAAAACAAAAATCCTCACAACTGGACCAAGATTGAAGTTGTCAAGGATTTCATTCTGCTTTGAACCACACTAACGCCCATGGAAGCAGCAATCAAGAAATCAAACAACAGAAAGAGGCCCCAGATAAGTAAAGCATTACTGAAAAAGAACAAAGTGGGAGGCCTCACTCTACCTGATTTTAGAACCTATCATACTGCCACAGTAGTCAAAACAGCCTGATTCCGGTACAACAGATACACAGAACAATGGAACAGAATTGAGAATCCAGCCATAAATCCAACCACATATGGGCAGCTGATATTTGACAAAGGACTAAAGTCAGTTAAATGGGGAAAGGACGTCTCTTTAACAAATGGTGCTAGTGTAACTGGATATCCATCTGCAAAAAAATGAAACAAGACCCATAACCTCACACCATGTACAAAAACTAACACAAAATGGATCAAAGATCTACATATAAAATCTAAGACAATTAAGATCATGGAAGAAAAAACAGGCACAACGCTAGGAGCCCTAATACATGCCATGAACAGTATACAAAACATTACTAAGAATGCACAAACACCAGAAGAAGAGAAACTAGGTACCTGGGAGCTCCTAAAGATCAAGCACCCAAAGACTTCACCAAAAGAATAAAAAGATTACCTACAGACTGGGAGAAAGTTTTTAGCTATGACATTTCCAATCAGCATCTGATCTCTAAAGTCTACATGATATTGTGAAAACCTAAACTACAAAAAGACAAATAACCCAATTAAAAATGGGCAAAGGGCATGAACAGGCACTTCACTAAAGAAGACATTCAGGTAGCTAACAGATACATGAGGAAGTGCTCATGATCATTGGCCATTAGAGAAATACAAATCAAAACTATAATGAGATTCCATCTCATGGCAACAAGGCTGGCATTAATCCAAAAAACACAAAATAATAAATGTTGGAGAGGTCGCGGAGAGTCTGGAACGCTTAGTGGGAATGTAAAATGGTACAACCACTTTGGAAATTGATTTGGCACTTCCTTAAAAAGCTAGAAATAGAACTATCATATGATCCAGCAATCCCACTCCCTGGAATATATCCCAGAGAAACAGGAGCCTTTATAGGAACAGACATATGCATAGCCATGTTCACTGCAGCACTGTTTACAATAGCAAAAAGATGGAAGCAGCCAAGGGCCCCTCAACGGATGAATACATGAAAAAATTATTGTATATTCATACAAGGGAATACTACGCATTGATAAAGAACAATGATGAATCCGTGAAACATTTCATAACATCGAGGAATCTGGAAGGCATTATGCTGAGTGAAATTAGTCAGCTGCAAAGTGACAAATATTGTATGAGACCACTATTACAAGAACTCGAGAAACAGTTCAAACAGAGAAGAAAATATTCTTTGATGGTTACAAGAGGGGGGAGGGAGGGAAAGGGGTATCCACTAATTAGATAGTAGGAAGAACTATTTTAGGCAAAGGGAAAGACACACAATACAGGAGAGGCCAGCACAACTGGACTACACCAAAAGCAAAGAAGTTTTCTGAATAAACTGAACACTTCAAAGGTAAGCGTAGCAGGGGCAGAGGACCATGGTTTCAGGGGACATCTAGGTCAACTGGCATAATAAAATCTATTAAGAAAACATTCTGCCTCCCACTTTGGAGAGTGGCGTGTGGGGTTTTAAACGCTAGCAAGCAGCCATCTAAGATGTATAAATTGGTCTCAACCTACCTGGAGCAAAAGAGAATGAAGAACACCAAAGATACAAGGTAATTATGAGCCCAAGAGACAGAAAGGGCCACATAAACTAGAGACTTCATCAGTCTGAGGCCAGAAGAAATAGACGGTGCCTAACTACAACGAATGACTGCCCTGAGAAGGAACGCAACAGAGAACCCCTGAGGCAGCAGGAGAGCAGTGGGATGCAGACCTCAAATTCTTGTAAAAAGACCAGACTTAAAGGTCTGACTGATACTAGAAGGACCCCAGAGGTCATCGTCCCCAGACCTTCTGCTAGCCCAAGACAGAAGCCATTCCCAAAACCAACTCTTCAGACAGGGATTGGACTGGGCTATAAGATAGAAAATGATTGTGGTGAAGAGTGAGCTTCTTGGATCAAGCAGACACATGACACTATGTGGGCAGCTCCTGTCTGGATGGGAGATGAGAGGGCAGAGGGGGTCAGAAGCTGGCTGAATGGACACGAAAACATAGGGTGGAAAGAAGGAGTGTGTTGTCTCATTAGGGGGAGAGCAACTAGGAACATACAGCAAGGTCTATATAAATCTTTGGATGACAGACTGACTTAAAAATTAAAAAAAAAGAAAACAACATATTGCACTGAGCAAATATGCTGCAAAAGGCCTTTTTAAAGTGCTGAAAAGCAAAGATGTCACTTTGACGCCTAAGGTATATCTGACCCAAGCCATGGTGTCGTCAACTGTCTCCTATGCATGTGAAAGCTGGACAATGAATAAGGGAGATCGAAGAAGAATTGATGTCTCTGAATTATGGTGATGATGAAGGATACTGAATATACCATGGACTGCCAGAAAAACGACCAAGCTGTCTTGGAAGAAGTACAGCCAGAGTGTCCCCTGGAAACAAGGATGGCAAGACTTTATCTCATGTACTCTGGACACGTTATCAGGAGGGACAAATCTCTGGAGAAGGACGTCATGCTTGGTAAGGCAGTCAGTCAGTAAAAGAGAGGAAGATCCTTGACAAGATGGGATTGACACAGTGGCTGCAACAATGGGCTCAAACACAGCAACAATTGTGAGGATAAAGCAGAACTGGGTAGTGTTCTGTTGTACACAGGGTTGCTGAGTTGGAATCGACTCGACAGCATCATCTAATGACAACATATACCTCAGTTTTCTATTTTAAGCCTTTGTTGCTTTTGTTTTCTTTTTTAATTATATACAAGGTGGGGGTAGGGATAATCTCTCCAGTGCTGGGGCAACTGGAACAGACCAAATGGAACAGAAACACCAGTATCAAAATTACTTCAGAGATTAGTTATTGAATATCTACTGTGTATCAGGCACTGTTCTAGACAATAGCATAATTAGTAAGAATAGATAATTAGATAGCAGATATAGCCATAATCAAAATAAAATCCTATTCCTTAGGAAAGTTAACATTCAGCATTATATATTGGTTTTTTAACAAAACTATGACACTAGCAAAAAACTGGAGAGGACTGACTGATAAATAACAATCAAACCCTTTTACAGATGCATATTTTCTTTAGGTAAGTCATCAATGAGTCAAGGCCAAACTGCATTTCATATTTAGTAAAATAAAGCTAGATTTTAACTCAAAATGCTATTAACAAAAGCTACAGGGGCAAACAGCTTTAGAAGTCAACAAGACCTTAGAGGTTTTCCTCTAATATTTTATAAAAGAAATCGAGATCCACTGGAATTCCTTGCTGAAGGCCACAGAACCAACCAAACAAGGCAGAAAGAACAAGGGCAAGAATCCAAATCTTTGGTCATTTTTTAGGTTTACACACATTCATAATTATCATTTATACATGCTTCATACACACACACACTATGCTTATTGGGTCATATTAAAATCAAGGGTTTTGCTGCTTGTGCTAACACATGAGAGGAAGGACATAGTTTCACAAAAAAAAAAAATTTTTTTTTTTTGCAATTTCATATTAGTAAAAAATTTAATTCTTTTAACCAAACTTTTTTTTTTTTTTTAACTCTCAGGGAAATGACATAAAATTGTGAAATAATGCTGTTACTTTCACCTTTTACCTCTTTTTCCTTCTTTTCACCACCCATTACTTCAGGCCCTTCTCCACTAACAAAAGTTTTAATAAGCTGCCTTATTACAAAGTAAGGCAGGCACCAGGAAAAGAGCTGGGTGGTGGGGGCTGGGGGGTAGGATGCTGGAGAGAGAATCTATGAGATAGTAAGTAGGTGGTGTGCCCCATTGGAATCCAGACTGTCTGGCCTGAGAGACCCAGCTCTTAACTACTTTGTTAAAAACTCAACCTACATATCTGCATTTGGGTATAATACCCCATTTCCCAGGGGAAGAGCTGCTAAGACACACACTTCGCTGAGATATGAAAAATACCCAGTCCAGTTTTCCAAGCTCTGTGTCACTTAGTTTTGGGTAAAGCATTATCTAAGCACTTTAATGTCTGAACTTACAATCTGTTAAAAAGTAGTTTTGATACAAAAGCTCACTGTACTATTGCAACTTTCCTGTGAGTTTAAATTTTTTCTTCTAAATAAGTTTAAAAAACTAATTTTGAAGGATTAAATAATGAATAGAAATGAGTCTTCAATAAAAAAAAAAAAATTCCTATATTCTAAATGGTACAGAAGAACACAGTACAGTCCTTTCCAAAGTTATCTTAATAGTTACGGCACACATTATACAAAGTGAAGGAGAATTACCTTTGGGTTTTTCTAACACTCTCTGACAAGTTTCTTTGACTTTGGTAAAAAGTTCAGAACCTGCTAACTTTTTAGAAATCCCAACTCGCAGCATAACAGCTCCAGGTGTGAATTTTAAGAGTGCAGCCCCAGGCTCTCGTGGTTCTTTCGGGTGCTTTGGCATAAGACCAGACCAATCCACGTCTATCACATCTAAAGGATCTGTAAAAAGTGAAAGGACAGAATTTTTTTACACCATGAAATGGCATTTTTATTATCTATAACCAAAAAAAAAAAACCAAGCCACTGCCGTCGAGTCAATTCTGACTCATAGCGACCCTACAGGACACGGTAGAACTGTCCCTAGAGTTTCCAAGGAGTGCCTGGTGGATTTGAAGTGCCGACCTTTAAGTTAGCAGCCGTAGCACTTAATCACTCTGCCACCAGGGTTTCCTTATTATCTACACCAAAAAACCAAACCCAGTGCCGTCGAGTCGACTCCGACTCCTAGCGGCCCTATAGGACAGAGCAGAACTGCCCCACAGAGTTTCCAAGGAGCGCCTGGCGGATTTGAACTGCTGACCCTTTGGTTAGCAGCTGTAGCACTTAACCACTATGCCACCAGGGTTTCCTTATTACCTATAATAAATCAAGACAAAATACAGAAAGCATTAAATAACAAGTACTTTAAACCCAAATATCATCATCTTAAATTGAAAGCTTTTCCATAAACACTAACATTCCGAATTTAAGGACCCTTACAAATAAAAAACAACCTCCCCACCAAAATAAAACAGACAAGTAAACAAAAAATCCACCCTACAAATAATTCATTTAAATTGCATGAGAGCTGTCACGAGAAAAAACATTATTTCAGTAAGATTTGATGTGACGTTTTGAAACTCGTCACCAGAATTCTTTGAAGGGTTAAATTTAGGAGTATATTAAGTTTGCAAGTGGGCACAAGCACACACTTGTTTTACTTTGTAAAAACATATAATTCATTATCAAATTTTTATTAATATTGAGAGCAGATAACCCATCCATTGAGAAGGAACTGAAGAAATCAAAAAAACGTTCTATTTAGGAATAGCTAATATCAGGTAATCATAAAGATAACAATCAGATATATCTTCTGCATGAGTAGAAAAATTGTGGACTCTGAGTGCTAACTGAATCAAAATAAAAAGTTAATATTTTATATACTCAGGCAAAGCAAAGACCCTTACTAACGATAAATAAAAACCTGTTAGTAACAATTAGACTAACTGGGATGATTCAGCAGGACCGCTGAGGGGTGCTGCTTCATGGGGTAGTCACTAGAGTGAGCTCTCTGGCAATGCATAAAGCACTGTAAATCAAAACAGTAATTACTGAATTTAGAAAACTGACAGAAAGGGGTACATAAACAGTGTTCAAACATTTCAACTACTGTAAATTTGTAACTACTGTAAATTAAATGGTCATTTAAAAAGTTGTTTGCAGCACAAGGGTTGTGAAGCTCTGTACCATACACCTCCCATCTACAGCACTGCTTGGCAATCAATATTTGGTCAGATTTCACGTCAGATAACATGAATCTTAAATTCTGCAAAGTGCATCTTGAGATTTCACTATTATAAATGAGGTCCCCTCTAATTCATAGGCAATGTTTGCTTTCTCTCAGTGAGTTGAAAATGGGAAGTATATACGGACTGTAATTTTCCTTTTATTGGACTTGCAACCTTAATTAAAATATAACGAGGAGAATTCTACCTGGCTTCCATCAATTCTTACAGAGAAAACCTTAATATCATGAATCAAATAATCTTTACGTTCAACCACCTCTGCAAATGATTACCTGGCATCTTCTCCTCATCCTGTTGATCCTCCCTCTTTTCAGCATCCCCTGCCAGAATTTCATCTAGCTCATCATCACTGATTGGCTCGTATCCTTCTCCAGCCCCAGATCCCAGTGAATTCGCATCATCTAACTTGGATTCGTCATCTCCTGCTGAACAGAGAAATTCATTTCACGTTAAAGAGAGCCTCCGAGGGAAGGGGTGCTTAGTCAAGCCAATGACATAGAGGCTGTGCACACTGGAAAGCCTGAAAAGCATTTTTTCATTAGAAAACTATTTTTCTTTATTATTGAAACATTTAATAATTCAAAAAGAAAACTGAGAAGATAAAATTTAATTTATTAAACTTGGTTTTAAAGCAAAAATATATGGACAGCAATAGCAGAATAGGCTGTAAGATTATAATTAAAATATGAGAAATAAAAGCTACCACTAACATTAATGTTGACTATGTATGTTGTGTTACTTTGTGCTAATAAAGCTTTAAATAACTCCAGACGAATCCACTAATTTTAAAAGGTGACAGTAACTTCTTAGCTTAAATAAACTCATTAATTAAAAAATGTTATGAACTTACTAATAAAATTTATTTTAAGTTTAAATCTTAGGTCATAACATTTAGCTTACGATATGAAGAACAATGAGATAAAAATGTAGAAGTGCCCTTAAATCTTCCTCTACCTCCCAGCTCCTCTTCTTTATCCCAGTATTTTCCTTTAAATATCAAACATAATTTTCAGAAGAATGTTGTGATACAACTTAAGATATCTTTGTTAGTTCCACTAGTGTATGTTCTATTTCTTTACCAAATTTTCTCAATCACCTAGGCTAAGCTTGTCTCCTGGTGAGTTTAAATAATCCCAAAAACACAAAATATGCTTAGTATTTCTAATCATGAAACCCAAAACAAACCTACTGCCGTCGAGTCGATTCTGACTCACAGCGACCCTACAGGACAGAGCAGAACTGCCCCATACAGTTTCCAAGGAGCGCCTGGTGAACTCAAACTGCCCACCTCTTGGTTAGCAGTCATAGCACTTAACCAGTACGCCACCAGGGTTTCCTTCTAATCACTAGTTATTCATAAACTTTACTGAGTCCATAAAACTAGTTTCCAAAATGCAAAGTATGCTTTATGGGTATAATTTTGTTGTTGTTAAGTGCCACTGTGTCAGTTCTGACTCAGAGCAACTCTGTGCACAACAGAACAAAACACTGCCTGGTTCTGTGCCACCCTCACATTTGTTGCTATGTTTGAACCCATTGTTGTAGCCACCGTGTCAATCAATCTCATTGAGGGTCTTCCTCTTTTTTGCTAAGGTTCTACTTTAGCAACCACGATATTCTCCAGGGACTGGTCCCTCCTGATAACATGTCCAAAGTCCATGACATGAAGTCTCACCATTCTTACTTCTAAGCATCCTGTCTGTACTTCTTCCAAGACAGATTTGTTCTTCGTTCAGTTTGCTGTACTGTGGTGGCCTGTATGTTGCTGTGATGCCAAAAGCTATGGCAATGATATTTCAAATATTAGCAGGGTAACCCACGGTGGACAGGGTTCAGCAGAGCTTTCAGACTAAGTCAGACGAGGAAGAAAGATGTGGCAATCTACTTGCAAAAAGTACTGGCCAGTGAAAATCTTATGGATAGTAGCAGGTATAAATTTACAGCAAATAAAATATAAGAAACTATGAAATTTTTTCAGCCACTCTAATTTTTCTATTCTATTAAATTGCATAATAATCTGCCGATACCATCTGAGTGGTATAAACAGGTAAATACTTGACTACGAGCCAAAAGGTTGGCTTTGTGAACCCACCCAGAGGGGCTTTGACAGACAGAACCGGCGATCTACTTCTGAAAGGTCATGATCTTAAAAACCTTAGAGCCATCCTACTCTGCACACGTGGGGTCACCATAAGTGAGAATTGATTCTAGGGCACCTAATGAAAACAACAACATACCATTACCAATCCCCCTCCAAGATAACCAACTTTAATAACATCCTCATACAGATATACACATAAACAGAAATACATATACTGGGATTTTTAATTTTTCACATTCACTAACTCATTTTCCTACTTTAAGTGAATAAAATCTTTCCATCACATAAATTTCTATGCTATATTATCTGTGGTCACAACTAGCAAACGGTATATTTTAGGGATGAGGGAGACTGACTCCAATCACAAGACAGCTATTATAATAATTAGTTCAATTATATTCAATTCTACACCAAGGCTATACCTCCATTAATGCCATGTGGCTCATGATCTGATGCTATTTATACTTAAAATTGATATGAAAATATAACTGAAGAAAGCTGAAGTAAAAATATTTTGTCTAATCAAGGGTGGAGAGATATCAGAGCGGCATACTGGAATATCTAATTTGACAGTCAACAGATTTAAGAATGTTTTAAAAGAATATGAATTTTACTCTGAAAAGGAATGGAGCAGTGTAACAGACAAAAGGAAGTGGCACTCACCTTCCACACTCTCAGTTCTCTCAGCTTTATTTATATCTTCAAATCCCTGCACAGATCCCAGATCCTTATCCGTTCTTTCTTTTTCAAAAGCTGTAGAGTCTCGAGAAGTGCCTTCTAGGTCTCTTTCATGCTCACCTTCCAGCTTTGCTTCACTGCGTTTTACACAGTCTATCTGGAAAGAATTCTCAAAAGTTCTGTCTCTGTCCCTATCCCTTTCAACAGAATCTGGAATAATTCTCTCTCTTTCTCTGTCCAATTCTCTCCTTTTGTCTCGTTCTCTCTCTCGTTCCCGCAATCTATCTCGGTCCCTGTTCCGTGTCCAATCTTTATCAGCATCTCGGTCCCACTCTCTCTGCCTTGTATCTCTTCTCTCTCTCTCCCGGTCTCTATCATGTTCATATCTGTCACGTTCTTGAAGTCTATCTCTGCTATCAAATGACCCCGATCTTGAGTGGACCTGTCGGTCTGACTCAGGAGAGCTTCTTCTTGAACTATGACTTCTCGAATCCTGGCGATCTGAAATAAATATATCATATACAAAGAGTTAATACCTGTTAAAACAGAAATAAAATGTTTCCTATTTAGGGTCTTTTAAAATTTACAATTTCTCTTTTTCTGAATTTATTCCCAGCTATCCAAATAACTCATTTCAAGAAAAATTTCTCTCAAAGTGCTAATTAAAATATGTCAAAACCATATTTTTTGGGCCTATTTCCACACTATAATCACAAAATTACTTCAAAGAAATAAGTACAAAAAGTGGTTACTGATCACATTATTATCTGTTCTCTCCCTCTCCCCCTACCTTTCTGTGGTCAAAAGAGACAGCACTAATTCAATGTAATTCCCTTAGAAATTCCAATAGCCTTCTTTTCAGAAATTGAAAAGCCATTCCAAAAGATTACATGGAATAGCAAGGGGCCTCGAACAGCCAAAGCAATCCTGAAAAAGAACAAAGTAGGAGGACTCAACACTTCCTGATTTCAAAACATTAAAAAAAAAAAATTTCCATCAAGTCAATTCCAACCCATGGCAAGCCCATGTGTTACAGACTAGAACTGCTCCAGAGGGTTTGTTGGTTATAGTCATTACAAAGCTGATGACCAGATCTTAATTCTGTGGTATGGCTGGGTGGGTTAGAACTGCCAACCTTTAGATTAGTAGTAGAATGCAAACCATTTGCACCACCCAGGGACCTTAAACATACTATGAAACTACAGTAATCAAAACAGCCTGGTGCTAGTATAATGACAAATGTAGAAACCAATGGGATAGAACTGAGAGTCCAAAAATAAATCCATGTACCCATCGTCAATTCATTTTTGACAAGGCTGTATTAAGTCCATTCAACAGGGGAAAGAAAAGTCTCTTTAATAAACAGTGCTGAGAAAACTGGATTTTGACATGAAAAAGAATAAAGCTGGATCCATACCTCATACCATATACAAAAACTAATTCAAAATGGATCAAGGACCTACATGTGAGAACTGAAACCATAAAACTCTTAGAAGAAAACACAGAGGTAATGCTTTGGGACATGTGTAGTACTTTTTACTAATGGATTCTTAGATATAACATCAAAAGCATGAGCAGCAAAAGACAAAAGAGATACATAGGACCTTACAAAAATCAAAAACATTTGTTCATCAACAGACTATCAATAAAGTGAAGAGGCAGCATAAAGATTGGGAGAACTTTTTTGGAAGCTATATATCTGATATGGGTTTAATAAACAGAACATAAAAGAACTCCTACAGCTTAACAACAAAAAAGACAGACAACCCAGTTGAAAAATGGGCAAAGGACTTGAACAGGCATTTCAACAAAGGGGATATACAAATGACCAAAAGTACATGAAAAGGTATGTTGTCATTTCAATGTCATTAGTTATTAAAAACAAACAAACCAAACCCGTTGCCGTCGAGGTGATTCTGACTCACAGCGATCCTATAGGACAGAAGAGAACTACCCCATAAGGTTTCCAAGGAGCAACTGGTAGATTCAAACTGCTGATCTTCTGGTCGAGCTCTCAACCACTGCACCACCAGGGTTCCCATTAGTTATTAGGGAGATCCTAATCAAAACCATCATTAGATAACCACCTCACTTCCACTGGAGCCCTGGTGGCCCAGTGGCTAAGAACTATGGCAGCTAACCAAAAGGCGGGCAGTTCGAATCCACCAGCTACTCCTTGGAAACCCTATGGGGCAGTTCTACTCTGCCCTAAAGGGTTGCTATGAGTCAGAATTGATGATAATGGGTTTGGTTTTGGTTTCACCCCCACTAAAATGGCTATGATAAAAAAAAAAAAAACAAAACAAGAAAATAACAGGTGTCGGTGAAGATGCGGAGAAATTGGAACCTTTATTAATTGCTGGTAGGAATGTAAAATGGTACAGCTGCTGTGGAAAAGTCTGGCAGTTCCTCAAAAAGTTAAACATAGAACTACCATATGATCTAGCAATCCCAATCTTAGATATACACCCAGAAGAATTGAACGCTGGAATGAAAATAGAAACCTGTACACCAATGTTCATTACAACCCTATTCACAGGAGTCAAAAGGTAAAACAACTTAAACGTCCATCGACAGATGAATGGATAAACAAAATGTGGTATACCATGGAATATTACTCAGCCATAAAGAGAAATGAAGTCCTGATACATGCTATGACATGGAAACATTGAAAACATTATACTGAGTAAAATAAGTCAGTCACAAAAGAACAGATACTGTATGATTTCACTTACATGAAATAAGCCAACGTGTACAGACCAAAGCTTATTAATAGTTACCATGGGTGGGAGGGCAGAAGTGCTTAAGCGGCACTGAGTTTCTGTTAATGGTGGTGAAATAATACGGTTACACAATATGATGAACGTAACCAATGTCTCTGAATTATACATGTAAAATACATGGCAATGTTTTGTTATATATATATTTCACCACAAAAAAAAAAAAAAAAGAGAGAGCATTGGCTGCAGAAGGAATAGTAGGAAGATAAAATTTTAGGCTTCAATAAAGGACTGGAATACATAAGTTCTTCATCAACATTTACTAAGATCTTGATATAAAAACTGATTAATGTACCTCTGTTATACAGCTGGAAACCCTGGTGGTGTAGTGGTTAAGAGTCTGGCTGCTACCCAAAAGGTCGGCAGTTCAAATCCACCAGGTGCTCCTTGGAAACCCTATAAGGCAAGTTCTACTCTGTCATATAGGGTCGCTATGAGTTGCAATTGACTTGATGGCAATAACTTTGGTTTTTCAGTTTATTACAATATTAAGGAGGTCCGGTGGTGCAGTGGTTAAAGCAATCAGCTGCTAGCCAGAAGGTCAGCAGTTCCAATCCACCAGATGCTCCACAGGAGAAAGATGGAGTAGTCTGCTTCCATAAAGATGCCCTGGAAACCCTATGGGGCAGATCTACTTGCTAAGAGTTGGAATCTACTTGATAACAATGGTTTTTTTTTTTTTTTTTAAGTTACTATAATGTTGAATGTTCCTCTATTATAATGTCAGTATTAGTGTGATAACAGGTAATACAGTCAATCCTTATTATTTGTGGATTCCATATCTGGGAAGTCACCTACTTGATAAAATTTATTTCTAACCCCAAAATCAACAGTCATGGTGCTTTCATGATCATTAGTAGACATACTTTAAGCAGTGAAAAATCTGAGTCACCCAGTGCACGTGTTCCCAGCTGAGGTCAAACAAGTCAAAGCTCTACATTCTCACACTGTGAACAAGTGTCCTTTTTGCAGTCTAGTTAGTGCCATGTTTTTCACAAATCTGTGTATTCTGTTGGTGATGCTGCTATTTAAAATGGGTCCCAAGCATAGTGCTGAAGCACCGTCTAGTGTTGCTATGTGCAAAAAGGCTGTGATGTACCTTAGGGAGAAAACGTGTGTTAGGTAATTTTGTTGCAGCATGAGTTATAGAGCTGTTGGCTGTAAGTTTAACGTGAATGAATCAACAATATGGTACATCTGAAAAAGGAAGAGGAAATTCACCAATCTGTACATGAGGCTGCTCTGAAAAGTGCTTGTTATGGATTGAATTGTGTCCCTAAAAATGTGTATCCACTTTGGGGCCGTCAAAATCAGGCCAACTTGACCTCACATATATGGAACACTTCACCCAAGAGCTGCAAAGTACACATTCTTTTCCAAAGTACATGGAATGTTCTCCAGAATAGACCACATCTTAGGCCACAAAGCAATCCTCAGCAAAATACTGAGATAATACAAAGTATCTTCTCTGATCACAATGCCATCAAAGTAGAAATTAATAACAGGAAGAGCAAGGAAAAAAAAAAAAATCAATTACATGGGAACTGAATAACACCCTGTCTAAAAACCACAGGGTAATAGAAGAAATCAAAGATGAAATAAAAAAATTCCTAAAATCAAATGAAAATGAAAACTCATCATACCAAAACCTTTGGGACACAGCAAAGGCTGTGCTCAGAGATCAATTATAGCAATAGATGCACACATCAAAAAAGACGAAAGGGACAAAATCAAAACATTAGCTATACAACTATAACAGCAAAAGAAGCCCACAGCCACTGAAGAAATGAAATAATCAAGATCACGGCAGAAACAAATGAAATAGAGAATAGAAAAATAACAGAATCAACAAAACCAAAAGATTGTCCTTTGAAAGGATCAACAAAATTGACAAACCACTGGCCAAACTGACAAAAGAAAAACAGGAGAGGATGCAAACAACCCAAATAAGAATGAAATGGAGGACATTGCAACAGACCCAACTGAAATAAAAAGGATCATAACAGAGTACTACGAAAAACTATACTCCAACAAACTTGAAAATCTAGAAGAAACAGACAAATTTCTAGAAATACACTATCTACCCAAACTAACACAAAATGATGTTGAAAATCTGAACAGACCCATAAACAAGATATTGGAAAGGTAATAAAACTCCCAACAAAAAAAAACCCGGGCCCAAATGGCTTCACTGGAGAGTCCAACCAAACATTCAGAGAAGAGCTTACGTCAGGACTACTCAAACTATTTCACAACACAGAAAAGGAATGGTACCTCTCCAGAGTCATTCTATGAAGCCAGCATAACCCTGATACCATAACCACGCAAAAAAAAAAAAAAAAACCAATCAAACCTGTTGCCACTGAGTCAATTCTGATTCATAGCAACCCTATAGAACTGCTCTACAGAGTTTCCAAGGAGCGCCTGGTGGATTTGAACAGCGAACCTTTTGGTTAGCAGCTGTAGCTCTTAACCACTAGGGCACCAGGGATTGCATAGCCAGGCAAAGGCACCACAAAAAAAGAAAATTACAGACGAGTAACTCTCATGAATATAGATGCAAAAATTCTAGCCAATAGAATTCAGCATCATATCAAAAGAATAATATACCACAATCAAGTAAGATTCATACCAGGTATGCAAGGATGGTTCAACATTAGAAAATCAATCAATGCAATGCACCACACAAAAGAAACACATGATCATCTCAATCAATGCAGAAAAGGCATTTGACAAAGTCCAACACCCATTCCTGATAAAACTCAACAAGAGAAATTCCTCAACATAATAAAGGGCATCTATACAAAACCAACAGCCAACATCATTCTTAATGGAGAGGCTGAAAACATTCCCTCTGACAATGGGAACAAGATAAGGATGCCTTATAACGCTAGGACTATTTAACGTTGTGCTGGAAGTCCTAGCTAGAGCAATAAGACAATAAAAAGAAATAAAGAGCATCCAAATTAGCAATGAAGAAGTAAAACTGTCCCTATCATATCTATGATACTATACATAAAAACCAAAAACCCAGTGCTGACGAGTCGATTCTGACTCATAGCGACCCTATAGGACAGAGTAGAACTGCCCCACAGAGTTTCCAAGGAGCGGCTGGTGGATCTGAACTGCCAACCTTTTGGTTAGCAGCCACAGCACTTAACCACTACGCCACCAGGGTTTCCGATACTATACACAGAAAACCTGAAAGACTCTACAAGAATACTACTGGAACTAATAGAAAGATTCAGCAGAGTGGAAGGATACAAGATAAACATACAAAAATTAGTTGGAATCCTATTTACCAATAAAGAAAAAAACAAAAAGGAAATCAGGAAAACAATACCATTTATAATAGACCTTAAAAAAAAAAAATTTAGGAATAAATCTAACCAGGGATGTGCAAGACCAATACAAAGGAAACTATAAAACACTACTGCAAGAAACCAAAAGAGATCTACATAAATGGAAAAACATACCATGCTCATGGAGAGGTAGACTCAACATTATCAAAATGTCAATTCTACGCAAGGCAATCTAAAATACAATGCAATCTCGATCCAAATACCAAAAGCATTCTTTAAAGAGATGGAAAAACTAATCATTAACTTTATATGGAAAGGGAAGAGGCTCTGGATAAGTAAAGCATTACTGAAGACGAATAAAGTAGCAGGACTCACACCACCTGACCTCAGAACCTACTATACAGCTATGGTAGTCAGAATAGCCTGGTACTGGTATAATGACAGATAACTTGACCAATGGAACAGAATCGAGAACTCAGATGTAAATTCATCCACCTACAGTCACCAGATTTTTGACAAGGGCCCAAAGTCCATCAAATGGGAAAGGACAGTCTTTTTAACAAATGGTGCTGGCACAACTGGATGCCCATCTGCAAAAAAATGAAGGGACATTGCCTGCCTGGCTCTGAGCCCCTGTCAGGCATCCCTGTCCGTCTCCCTCCCAGTGGCCTTTTACTCCTGGACCCCCGGCAGACTCCCTACTCTTGGCTGAGTGTGGAGATAGGGTTTCATACTTCACACCCTACACAAAAACTAAGTCATAATGGATTGAAGACCTAAATCTAAAGCCAGAAAATATAAAGATCATAGAAGAAAAAATACAATCAAGGCTGGAAGCCCTAATACACGGCATTAACAGGATACAAGCTATAACAACACAGAAACTCTAGAAGATAAGCTAGATGACTGGGATCTTCTAAAAATTAAACACTTATGCCCATCAAAAGACTTCACCAAAAGAGTAAAAAGAGAATCTATAGACTGGGAAAAAATTTTTGGCTATTACAAACCCGACAAAGGTCTAAACTCTAAAATCTAGAGGAAAATCCAACGCCTCTATGACAAAAAGACAAACAGTCTAATTAAAAAATGGGGAAAGGAAATGAACAGACACTTCCCCAAAGGAGATATTCAAGTGGCTAACAGACACATGAGGAAATGCTCACGATCACTAGCCATTTAATGCAAATCAAAACCACAATAAGATACCATCTTACCCCAGCATTACTGGTATGAATCAAAAAAATGCAAAATAACAAATGTTCAAGAGGCTGCGGGGAGGCTGGGACTCTTATGCACTGCTGGTGGGAATACAAAACGGTACAACCATTCTGGAAAATGATATGGTGCTTCCTTAGAAAGCTAGAAATAGAAATACCGTATGATCCAGCAATCCCACTCCTGGGAATATATTTTAGAAAAATAAGAGTCATCACATGAATAGACATATGCACACCCATGTTCACTGCAGCACTGTTCACAATAGCAAGAAGATGGAAACAGCCTAGATGCCCATAAACAGATGAATGGATAACAAACTATGGTACATACACACAATGGAGTACTAGGCAACGATAAAGAACAATGATCAATCTGCGAAGCATCTCAACATGGATGAATCTGGAGGGCATTATGCTGAGTGAAATAAGTCAATCACAAAAGGATAAATATTATACGCAACTACTACTAAAAAAACTCACGAAAAGGTTTACACATAATGGTTATGAGAGAAGGGGTCAGGGGAATGAAAAAAAGCTAAATAGACAAGTGATACCTTTGGTGAAGTGTAAGACAGTACACAATACTACAGAAGCCAGCAAAAACAAACAAACAAACAACTTGGCTAGGCTGTGATTCCCAGTATTACTTGGTTGTCCACCATTTTGTCATGTGATGTGATTATCCTATGTGTTGTAAATCCTAATCTCTATCCTGTTAATGAGGTAGGATTAGAGGAAATTATGTTAACAAGGCAGGACTCGATCTACAGGATTAGGCTGTATTTTGAGTCTATCTCTTTTGGGATTATAAAAGAGAGAATCGAGCAGAGAGGAGAAGGACTTCCTACTACCAAGAAACAAGAGCCAAGAGTGAAGCGTGTCCTTTGGACCTGAGGTCCCTGCGCTGAGAAGTTCCTAGACCAAGGGAAGATTGACGATAAGGACCTTCCCCCAGAGCTGACAGAGACAGAAAGCCTTCCCCCGGAGCTGGCACCCTGAATTTGGTCTTCTAGACTGTGAGAGAATAAATTTCTGTTTGTTAAAGTCATTCACTTGTGGTATTTTTGTTATAGCAGCACTAGATAACTAAGACAGTGCTGAAGTAACATCTATAGTGCATGATAAAGCTATGGAAAAGATGAAAAAGTGGATAAATTTGTGGATTCATGAGATGAAAACTGATTAAAAAAAAAACCACAGCAGAGTGGACAGCATGTTGTGAGGGTGAGAGCTAAGAAATTTATGGACACATTACTCAGGATCAGGAAAATGTTAAATCCTCCTTGGCTTAGTGTTTTATTATAAAGAAATATAATAAAGGAGGTATCTTTAAACAGAAACACACATAAAACAAGGTTATGTACTGATTGACTGGCAAAAATGTTGTGACTTTACTGGGTTAGAGGCTCAAAGGAACCTAACCTTGTATTTCCTCTAGGAGCAATGTCTTACTATTCATTAATTCAGTGTTTGAGGCAACTTCATGGAACATAACTATCGCAAATAAGGAGACACTGTATTTTGATGGGACAGCTAAGTTTTTTGGTAAGTTCCATAAAATTTAAGGCAGCATATAAAGTAACCAATTTAGAATTAGTTTAGAAATAAAATTTGTATAAAATATACTACCATATGAAACACTGGTTATATCAAAATTCAATTTTATTACCTGAAGAAGTGCTTCGACTAGGTTCTCCACGCTTTAACTGATCAATCCTAGATTTCCTCTCTCCTGTGATTTCCAGGCTTTTGGTTTTTTCTCTGTCTCTTGAGCTACTATGCAGCACTCTCTTTCGACCACTTTGGTCATCTCCACTTCGATGGGCAGAGTCATTGGATGGGGAACGGAGACGACCAGATGTATGACTACGATTACTCCGATTGCTCCCGAGGCTGCTACTCCTCTTTTGATCCACTGGCTTGCGATGTGGTGCATCTTCTATAGTAACATGAGGTGCCTCTATTTTCTCCACTCGTGCTCTGTGACACTTTCTATGCAATTCTTCATTGGTAAAAGTAGCGGAAACGGTTGAGGCGGAAATGGTGGCGGCAGATGCGGTAAAGGTGGTGGCAGCAGTAGTACTATGAGTAGAGGCAAAAGTAGCAGTGGCAGTAGCCACAGGAGGAGGAGGAGGAAGAAGAGAGGACAGAGGAGGAGGAGTCCTCGTAGGAGTAGCAGCGTTGGCAGTGTGCTCTGGTTCTGTGGCCTCTGTGCGGTCAGGCACATCCTCATCAGACCAGTCACTGAATGCTGTATCCTCTTTTTTCTGAGGATCTTCTATAGTGCTGTCCTTATCACGGGAAATTTCAACCAATTCCTCTTTAGTTATTATAGGCGGAGTCCGTGGGCCTTTCTTCTTTTTACTTTGCTGAGCTGCCTCTTCATCAGAAATATCAGAATCACCTTTCGATCTTTTACGCTTTTTTTCAACACTTTTCTTCTTCTGTCCTTTTTTGGGTGAAAACACTTGACCATCTTCAGATACTGCCTCTGCATGACCCCTCTCTATTCCAACATCATCCTCTTTCTTTTTCTTAATTGGCTTCTTTTGAATTTTTGCTTTTTTCTTGTTTTCTTCATGAGCTCGATCAGATATATCTCGATCTTCACACTGGTGGTGTCCTAGAATGTCTTGTGTGCGTGATCTTGAGCTTTCCATGATTTCTATCAGTTCTCTCTGCTTATCTACAGAAGAAATTTTCTCTTTGAGTTCTTGCTCTTCATAACGCCGTGAACTCTCTTTTCTTTCCGGTTTACGATCCTCCTCTTTCCAGCGACCCTGCCTGTCTTCTGTAAGGTGCGAGGGGCTGAGAGAACGAGATTCTTGAGGTCGAACAACTTGGCTCAAGAGTCTGTGTTTCTCATCTATACAAAAAGATAAAACTAATCATGCCTTCACCAAGTTAACAAACATTGCACAATATATATAAATAGCAATAAGCCAATCTCATTTTTCATTTTTTAAGTGGCAGTAATTATAAATGCACCAATTTTAGTAAAAATTAAAAAAATACAGCTTTACACAAATAGTAGGAAATGACAGTGTCATTATGATAAAATGATTCTGTGTATTTCTAACACAGATACTTGAGTGACATAAGATATTCAAAGGCAGCAGAGCAAGATTAAACATTTTCATTCATAAGTTTGTACTAAGATCAAAGAAATGTCTCATGGTTACAAAGGAATCCGAATATAGAAACACAGAAAATAAACTGTGCTTACTCTTATCATCTCCACTGTTGTAGGCATCACTATCAGGAGAATGTTCACGTCGGCGCTTAGGTGACTGACGAGGGCTAGGACTCCCTTCATTTCTATAGCGCTTCCTAAAAATTGGACAAATAAATGCAGTTTAAAAAACTCTAGGTGCAAAAAAGAGATTTCTTTCTACATTTTTTTTTTTTATTAACTTTTATTAAGCTTCAAGTGAATGTTTACAAATCCAATCAGTCTGTCACATATAAGTTTACATACATCTCACTCCCTACTCCCTCTTTCTACATTTTTTACTAGTATTTCTTTTCTATAACTAGAACACATAATTGCAGGATAGCAATATTGTCAGAGCTATACCATGCAAAAGGTATTCAGTTCTTTACCAAATTCCTCACTTCATTTGCAAAAGACAATAATACGTGGCAACATTTTTTCTTTTCCTCATTATACACGTAGAATCACTTCAAGTGAAAACTGCCAGGTTTAAATATTCGAAGATGGTGACATGCAACAGAGGAGTAAATATATTAATGTACCCTCTAATATAAACATTTGTCAATTTTAATATTTTAATGATCTAAAAATGCCTTATGCTGGGAAACAGAATGGGAAAAACCAGTATGGCTGTGTTGTCAGACAGGCATGTGCTCAACTTTAGCCATGCAACCTTAGGTAAGTTCCTTGAGCAAACTCAACTGTAGCATTCTCATCTGAAAATGAGGGAAAAACTGCAATGAGGAATAAATCAATTACGTCAGAAACCAGGTGCCAGGCACGCTGTGGGCACACTATAAAACTTAGTTTCCTTTTTCCTTCTTTGAACTAAATCACTTGCTTGATGACAAATTAATTCATATTTTCATTTTACTTCTTGTTCCTTAGTTAAATTTTAAATCAGTAGCGATTTATTGTATCTCTTGGGTACTTAAATTATTTTATTGCTTTCCCACTTCTTCTCTTACATTGTGACCACCTGACCACCTTTTTTTTTTTTCTACTAACATCGTTTGTTTATAAACACTACGGTAAAAGGTTGAGAAACACACTGCAGCACATGCATCTCCTTGACAGTGCCTTTATATAGACGAGGAACTCTGTGAAGGAGGCCCTGGATGCAGTAAGACAACTCAGAGGCTCAAGTGTGTACAGCTGGGTATCCAGCCATACAGTGGTTGCAGAGACTCCTTTAAATCTAAGCCATATGACTGCTTCCGGTGGCCTGGTGGTGATGACTCCATACTGACAAGTATGCAAAACTCAGGAAGCATTATCAGGAATGGCATAGGTAGTATCTCTTGGTGACTAATCAACTCCATTAACTAGTTATAAAGGGGCTGTGATGGGATACAAGTTTGTTGATTCTATCACTTTTACATTGAACCCCTATTGGGAAAAATGTCTGTGGCAGTTGAATAAGCCAATGTGCTACCAAAAATGGCACCGTAAATGAGAATGATTAATTACATCCCTTGGATACAGAATAGTAGAATGGAAAAATTATCTTTTTTAGACAACTCAAGTCTTTAAACACCATACATGTAAAATAAAATTGAAATACAGGAAAACGTACAGAGAAAATGAAAAAAGAATTAACAGAAAATTAAGAGAAGCGCTGTAAAGCACTAAATGAAACTTTTTTCAATGTCTGATTACAATATAACTTTTATAAAAACAAATTCGTAATCATTCTCACTTTGATTTTCTCTCATCATGCCCATCTCTTGGATTCCTTTCTTCTCGGATATCTTCTCGCTTTTCTCTGCGGTCCTCTCGTCCTTTGTCTTTGTCTTCCCATTCTCTTTGACGTTCTCGTTCTTTATCCCTTTCTCTTGCTCTTTCTCGTTCCCGTTCTCGTTCTCTTTCCCTCTCTCGTTCTCTCTCTCTCTCCCTCTCCCTTTCTTCTCTCTCTCGCTCCCGTTCTTTTTCCCTATCTCGCTCCCTCTCTCTTTCTCTCTCCCGTTCGTGGTCACGGTCTCTGTCTCTTTCACGGTCTCTTTCTTTTTCTCTCTCTCTCTCCCTTTCCCTAGCACGCTCTCTTTCTAATTCTCTTTCTTTCTCTCGTTCCCGCTCCCGTTCACGTTCCCTCTCTCTCTCCCGCTCCCTGTCTCGTTCTCGTTCCCGATCTCTCTCTCTAGCCCTTTCATCTCTTCTTTCGTCCACTCTGTCTACTCTTCGTTCCTCTCTTCTTTCATCACGCTCAAGCTCGTCATTCCTCCCCTGATGTCGAATTGGTGAGCTTGGTCTTTGATCTACAATGAAAATCAAGTTTTGTCAGTGATTAATTTGACAGATAGCCTGTTGGTAAGACAGCATAGCAAATCTTAAATTTTGTCTGTGTATAGGGTCACACTGGCAATGAATTATAAACTAGACACTATGTTTACTTTTAATTATCCAAGCAACAATCACTCCTAAACCTTCAAAATATTTTTTCTTAAAGATAATTTTTATTTGTCCTCTAACGACCATATTTTCTGCTCCCCATCAACCCCCCTCCATCTTCCCCTGATCCACCTCTGATCTTTCTCTTCATGGTCCCTACCCTTCCTCCAGCCCACTGCTCCAACCCCACTTTCTGCCATCTCTACCCTTCACCTCTGATCTTCTCTGTCCCCCCAGCAGGACCTGAGAACACTGGTGGCAAAGGATAGGGGCAGCAGGAGGTGTAGAACATAGGAGCTGAAGGAAAAAAAAAATTTCCCTCGTAAGTCACACCTCTAATTTCAGGGCAAAATATACACACATCAAAATGAAGCTATTACGTGAGGAAAATATAGCAGAACAAAACATCTGTCAATATATGTTGCTGCAATATCAATTTCTTACCACAAACTAGAATATTAAGGGTGCTGGTGCTTAACAATCTTGAAATTAGCAAATATAAAAAGTGACTATCTTAGTGATATATATTTATAATAACTAACTTCTAATAAATTAAGTTTTACTTAATTATACAACTGATCACTCAGATGAAGAGCAATTTTCTTAAAATGTTAACGGATAATCTCATCACATTTTATATTTTTTCCAATCAGTGCATGGATCATACAAAAACACAACTTTTCTTTACATCATATTTAGTTTTTTCTCTTCATCTTTTTTTTTTCTTTAAATATTTGAGAAATGAATGCATGATGCCCAAATACCCAAATGAACAGGAAAGTAGTCTGGGATCAAAAAATGTGTAAGAGGATGATACGAGTTTTTCCACAGATGGCCATTTTTCAGTTATTCATTGTAATAGGATCTGGCTACTGCGGTCTATTTTCATACTTCATGCCTGTTCATTAGTCAATAAAGGCTACAACAGACCAAGAGGCTTGTATTTTAAGTGCAGCATCTGGTATCAATTTATTAAGCAGAATAATTTTAGAATATTTCAAGGGAAGGATGCAATACAGGAATTTCAATGTCTTTTCTTACCACTGATGAAAAAGACAAGAATTATCCATCTTTTACTCTTTAGACAGTTATAGGTCCAAAGCACAAAAGTTTACAGAGTTTTAAAGCTAAAATGAAATGAAACCCTGTCCAACTTCCCTCCTTTCTCCAGAAGTTAACGTGCCAAAGTCATAGAGATGGCAGAAGCGTTGGGATATCAGGAGTAGAAGTCAGTTCTCTTACATCCTTTTACTTTTGTTGGAACCAACTTAAATTTAGAACAGTTCTAATATACCACATTTTGGATTCCCAGAATGCTATATACCCACTTCTTATACGGTCTGAACTCCTGATTTGGGGACCATCCCAATGTCACAAAAACTACAAAATAACCTGAAAGAAATGCAACTTACAGCAATTCACACTTGGAGTTTCTGATTGTAACAATGTAAGGGCATAGACTACTTTATGCAGGCACTCTTTTTGGCAGATAAAAACTTTATTCTTTCAACTAAATGACAATGATCAAAGGATAATGTAAAGAATACAAGAACACCACATTAATATGTCTACATCATCTTCCCTATCTTGCCCCCAAATGTATTTTTCTCTTCATATACAGTAAAACCTGTGAAAGTCAAAACCTGTGTAAGGTGGAAAACTATCAGAGAAGGAAAATGTAAATATTTTCCATTAAAACAAGTGGTAGAAAAGTGGTAAGACTATTCCTTTTAAGAGGTGGAAAATCTGAGAGACCTGGAAAAACAAGGCAGTTCGGCAAGTTCCAGCTCTCACAGTCTCAAAGTTTTTCAAAGAAGCTGGAAATCTCCAACTAATAATTCACATCCAAGTCCCATCAATTCCATCTAAAATATTTCCTTATTGTCTTTCCTCTCCTTATTCCTACAGCTAACACATTAACTCAGACCCTGGTCAGCTCTTCTTAGACTACTACATCACCAACAGCCTAACTGGCTGGTATCCTTGTCTTCAGTCTTTCCACAGGCTCTCTTATACTTCATTTAAATAAAAATTCTATTTCTTCCAGCTGCTTAAAAGTAGTTATCTTGTAGATAGTCAAAAGGTAATTTAAAAATTTTAGCTTGACTTGGCCTGCGGTCTCTCATTGATCTTTTCCTTCAGCTTCTTTCCTTCCCCACCAATATAGCATGTCAACCTCCTAACATAATCCTTCTCCACCAATACAGCATGCCTCTACGCCAATCTCCTGACGTAATTCTTTGCTACTCTGAAGCACAAGCTTCTTTTAGTCCTGTGTGCCTGCATGTGCTGCTTCCTCTCCTGTAAAGTGCTTCCTCCATCATTCCTTCTAGCAAACTCTTATTTATCCTTCAGGTCCCAACTCAGATGTCACCTCTTTAAGAAGTGTTCTTGGATTTCCCCAGAATCGTGTTTGCCTTTGTCTCTTCACAGAACTTTATATAGTAATAGCATTTATCACAGTTCAACTGTCTATCTGTACCCTGATTAGACTGAAAAACTAAAAGGAAGGTTTAATTCCTCACATGGAGAACAAGGTCCTTGGGCACACCCCTACTCTCAACCTCTATCACTCTCCCTGTTGCTCACCACACGCTAGCCGTCTGGGCCTTCAGTTCGTACATCATATTAGGCTATTTCCTATCTCGGGGAAATTGTACTCTTCCCTCTGCATTGAAGGTGTTCACCCTCAATCTCTGCAAAGGTAGCCTCTTCCCTTTCCATTCACATCTCTGCATAAACGTCATCTCCTCGAATTTCTCATAACTACTGTATCTAAAGTCAGTCTCTCAATCTTTAGATCTAACTGGCCCCCTTGTCTGCTTCCTTTATAATACTCATTAACTAGCTTTCGGAGGGGAGGGTGTTCTTTCCTCCCTATTAAGTTCTACAAGGACAGGAATCATTGTATTTCAAGTACCTAGCAAAGTGACCGGCATGAGTGCTTAAGAAATATTTGCAGAATATGTCATTAACCTCTAAAATAAACTTTTATTCAATCATACAACTGATATTTATTGAAGTACTTATAGGAAGTAAAATGGAAAGAGATCTGGCAGTGCAGTCAGAAAATCTGGGTCTAAATTCCACCTCTGGAATTTCTTCATTTTAATACTGGAAAAATCCCTTTCCTTCTCTTAGCCCGAATTGTGAAACACGGGTTCTTGTATCTCACCTACACTCACAGGGATATCGTAAAGATTATGTCAGAGAATATACGTAAAGTACCATTCTCTTGGCACCTAGTAGAAACTCAGTACATGTGTGGCTGAACTAAATATAAGACTGAAACCAAATGTTACTACTGAATTCAGGCATGATGTAAGAAAAACCTGAGCTAGGATATGAAAATAGATAAAAAAGAAAAAAAATGAGATATTTTAAAAAGCACTAACTATCAAGACATGGTGGTAGATTAGAGAAAGGAGGTAAAAACAGGTGAATCAAAGTGCTAGAGAAGAAGTAATTCCAGGTACCAACACATAACATTTAAATCCAGCCTAAACTGTAGGTAAGGAAATCATATACATCTTTTAACCTAAATGCACTAAGTTTACCGTAACAAACTCAACTGAACCAACTCTCCTGCCTCTGATCTCACCTGTGCTCCCAAAAGTACATGGTGGTCTTAAGAGAATTTGTACTCCTTCCATCACTACCCATATTAAGGTACATAATTACCGCCTTCTTAACTCAACTGAACCAACTCTCCTGCCTCTGATCTCACCTATGCTCCCAAAAGTACATGGTGGTCTTAGAGAATTTGTACTCCTTCCATCACTATCCACATTAAGGTACATAATTACCGCTTGATTCAGCCCACAGGGAAGCATCAATATTTCATCCCCCGGTCCATCAAGTTTCAAACTGTATTAATCTCAGCACATAGTGAACCTTATTCTAGTAACTAGCCAAGAAGGTCAGGAAAACCTTCACGAGATTTTAAATGTTTAAAGGCCCTAATATGAACAGACAATACAAGTTTACTGAAATAAGTGCTTATAACCCTTCTTAAATGCCTCCTAGTAATTTCAGTTAAAAATTTATTTAAGAGATCATCTACTAAATTAACAGGAAAGTATTAGCTTAAAACATACCAGAATATAAAATTAGCTAAAGTAAATATTATAAATAATATATTTTCTCAGGAAGAAATACGAATAAAGTGTTTCCCCCAATAATCCCCAACCTATCATCATTTACTCTTGCTCCTCTCTGGCAGTCCTTACACAGCTATTTATCACAGTGAATGAGTGAGTAGCCAGGATACTCAGATGAGAAGGTCTAGATATCTCCTGAATCAGAACTGCCTGGGATGGCACTCAAATTTACAGCCTTTCGACTTGAGCTTTTCCACTAAGGTGAAAGACAGCCAGCAGGGCACCCTAGTTCATGCACTCTTGTCAGTAGGTACTGGAAGCTAGCTATTTACATAATCCCTCCTGAGCCACATAAGAGGAAAACGAAGAGGAAGGCTATATATGAGTAAATAGTTTCAGATGTGTTACTAAGCAAAGACCTAAAAAATATTTTACATTAAAAAGTAAGTTAATAACTATTTAAAATCCAATCCCCCCAACTGGTGCTGATCACTATTTAATAACATTTCATTTGACAAACCTCTTTCTCTGTTGTCACGACGATCTCTCTCTCCATGTCTTCTCTCGAATGAAGAATCCCTTGCTTGATCTCTGTTGTCTCTTTCAGGATATCTGTCTCTTTCAGGATAACTACTTCGAGTTTCCCAGCTTTCATGATAGTTGCTACTACTACTGTGACTATCAATTTGAGAGCCTCTTGTGCCTCGACTTCCTAAACAAAGGATATTAACACAAATGTTTAACATGTATACTTTATTCAACAAATTTCACCAGTCACAACCTTCCCCCCAAAACAATATATATGAAAGGTTTTTTCTTTTTTTTTTTGTAAATTATATTCCAAAGTGTGGTAATCACTCACTGTTGAGAAGAATATTAAATGTTGGATCAGAATGCCCAAGTTATCTACTGATTAATTTAGGTAAGCTAAGTCCCAGTTTTCCCCATGTACAAAAAAGTCATATAAAGGGAGCACAAAGCAAAAAGACTCATTTTAGTTAACTCAAAAACAACAAAAGTAAAAACCACTGGCTTATAGGTAATTCACAGAAATAGCAAGAAAATAATGATAAATATGGATATAATTGTTACAAATTTATAGTGAAAACATTCCAATATAGAACCAAGGTACTTGGAATAAGACACTAAGTAATATCTGAAATTTTTCAAAAAAACGTGGGAGATGAATGTTCGTTGCAGCTTTATTCATAATAGTAAAAACTGGAAACATATATCAAAGAAATACCAACCAAAAGAAAGCTGCCAACTGGAAAATATCTTTCAACAGGTGAACTGCTAAACAAACTGGTACATCCATACCATGGAATACTACTCAGCAATAAACAGGAATGAACTATTGAAATATGCAACCACTTGGATGATCCACAAGAAAATTATGCTTAATGAAAAATAGCCAGTCTCAACAGGATACATATAGCATGATTCTACTTAGGTTATATTTCTGAAATAACATAAAAATAGAGGGCATATTAGTGGTTGCCAAGAATCACCGATGTGGGGAGGAGATGAGTATGGCTATAAAAGGGTAACACAAGGGACTCTTGTGGTGATGGTACAGTTGGGTACCTTGATTGCGGCAATGGTAACACAAGGTTACATTTATGATAAAACTGCACAGAGTTATACATGCATGCATGCACGTAAGTGTGAAAACACGTAAGTGTACGTATAACTGGTGAAATCTGAATAAGCTCTATGGATTGTACCAATCTCTATTTCTTGGTTTGGATGCTGCTAAACAATGGGAGAGACTAGGGCAAGAGTGAGTGGGACCTACCTGTACATTCCCTTGTAACCGCCTGTGACTCTATAATTATTATTTTAAGTATAAATTTTATGTGGATTACGGGGAAAGCAAGAGAAGCAGTACTGGGGCTATGATAATGTAGGAATGCCTGGCAAAAACTATGGACGGCACTGCTCTCAACCTCACAGAATTACTACATGGGCTAATGATGAAGAGGCATTCATATCAAATCTAAAGAACACGTCAGAAACCAACCCACCTGAAGCCAGGAAAAAGAAGGCACTTCTCCAAGACTCTCTCTCTCTCTACATATATGCACACACACAACTCACACACAATAAAATTTGAACTCTAAAAGAATTACAGCCTAATTCTAAATACTATGATGGGGTCGCTATGAATTGGAGTCAATTTGATGGCACTGGGTTTTTATAACAGGGTATCTTAACAATTAAAATATCTGCAAAGAATATTTTAGTAATTAAAAATATGAAATAAGAAGTCTAAAACATTTTTAAAGACTACCAAAAAGGCTACATATATCCAGTGAAATTATTCTTCAAGATGAGGGTAAAATTAAAACATTTCCAGACAAACAGAACCAGAGAGAGTTCATATCCACCAGGCCAGCCCTATGAGAAAATAGTAATTGGAGTTCTGTAGATGGAAGGGAAAAGATGTAAGAAAGTAATTCAAAGCTATACATAAAGAGAAACATCCTTAATAAAAGGAAATGCACGGACAAGTATAAGGGCTAGTAATAAGGTATTCATGCTTGATAATTCTAAACCTTTTGTCCTTCATGCTTTTTAATAATAGATAAAAGGGAAGGATAAAATTATGTTACAGGACACATGAAATATAAAGACGTAATTAGCCATAACAACAAAAGGGGAGGGGGAGGAAGAGGAATGGTACAAAGAATTTTTTGTATGTTACTCAAGTTGGTACCAACTTACCTTAAAATGTTAGCAATACAAGCTCTTAAATGTAATATTCATGGTAACCACTGAGGAAATACATAAAAAACATACAGGAATGGAGAAGGGAACCAAAAAGGCTCACTACTATAAACCAACAAACCACAAAAGCAAACAGTACTTAGGACAGAGATAAAGGAGGCTTAAGACATATAAAAAACAAGTAACAAAATGGCAAAAGTAAGTCACTTCTTACCAGTAATTACGGTAATTGTAAATAGACTAAATGCTCCAGTCAGAAGGCAGGGATGGATTAAAAAAATAATAATAAAAAAAAAAAGATCCAACTATATGCAGTTTACAAGAGACACACCTTAAACCCAAGGGCACAAATAGGTTGAGAGTGAAAGAACTGGAAAAAATATTCCAGCAAATAATAACCACAAAAAAGCTGGGATGGCAATCTTAGAATCAGACAAAGTAGCCTTTAAGATAGAATTTGCCAGAAGAGATAAAGATGGACATAATATAGTGAATAAAGGGGTCAATTAATCAATAAGATTTAACAATCATAAATATATATGTACCCAACATCAGGACACCTAAACATATAAGGCAAACACTGATAAAACTGAATGGAGAAACAGACAGTACTAAAATAATAGCTGGAGATTTCAATACGCCATTTTCAAAACTGGACAGAACATCTAGAAAGAAGATCAACAAGAAAACAGAAGACATGAATGACACTATAAACCAACTAGACTTAACAGACATACACAGAACACCCCACCCAAAACCAGCACATTATACATTCTACTTCAGTGCATATGATCATTCTCTAGGATATACCACATTTTAGGTCACAAAACAAGTTGTGATTAATTTAAAAAGAATGAAATCATACAAAATATTTTCTCTGACCACAACAGAGTGAAGCTAGAAATCAACAGAAAAAAAAAAAAAAAACCTAGAAAATACACAAACTCTGGTGGCACAGTGGTTAAGTGCTATGGCTGCTAACCAAAGAGTCAGCAGTTTGAATCCACCAGGTGCTCCTTGGAAACTCTATGGGGCAGCTCTACTCTGTCCTATAGGGTCGCTATGAGTCGGAATCAACTTGACAGCACTGGGTTTGGTTTTTTTTTTTTTTTTGGTTTATGGTACTTAAACACACTATTAAAATATTGATGAGTCAAGGGTGAAATCAAGAGAGATATCACAAATTTCTTAGAGTCAAATGAAAATGAAAGCACAACATATACCAAAACTGTATTCAGAGGAAAACTTATAGCCACAAATGTCTACCAAAAAAAAGAAAATCTCAAATTAACTACCTAATTTGACAACTCCAGAAACTACAAAGAATAAACTAAGTCTAAACCTACCAGAAGAAAGAAAATAACAAAGATCAGAGATAAATAAAACTAACAAAGAAAAGATGGAAATAACCAAAACAAAAAATGAAAGAGTGGACATTACAACTGACCCAATAAAAATAAAGAGAATTATGAAAGAATATTATGAACAACGGTATGGCAACAAATTGGGATAACCTAGATGAAATTCTTAAAAGCACACAACTTATCCAATCTGACTCAAGAGGAAATAAAAGTCTCAACAAACCTATAACAAGTAAACAGATCGAATCAGTGATCAAAAACCTCCCAACAAAAAAAAGTCCAGGACCAGATGGCTTCACTGGGGGATTCTACCAAACATTTAGAGAAGAATTGACACCGATACTGTTTAAACTCTTACAAATGACAGAGAAGGAAGGAATACTCCCTAATTCATCCTATGAAGCCAATATTACCCTGATATCCAAACTAGACAAAGACACCACAAGAGATGAAAACTACGGGATAATTATCTCTTATGAACACAGATGCAAAAATCCTCAACAAAATACTAATGAAAAGAATGCCGGGCTGGTTCAACATTAGAAAGTCTATCAACATAATACACTACATAGATAAAGTAAAGGAATCACCTGATCATCTCTACAAATGCAGAAAGTGTTCAAAAAAATCCAACACCCTTTCTTAATGAACAAATCCTAAAGAAGATTGGATTAGAAGGGAAATTCCTCAATATGATTCAGGGCATATATGAAAAGCCAACAGCCAACGTTATAATTAACGGCCAAAGACTGAAAGCTTTCCTCTTGAAATCAGGAACAAGACAAGGGTAACTTGCTCTCAATACTTCAATTGTTTCTACTCACAGATGTTACGATCCTATATACAGAAAATCCCAAAGAGTCCACAAAAAACTTCTAGAGCTAAAAGGAGAATTTAGCAAAGTTGCAGGGTACAAGGTCAACAAATGTCAGCTGGGTTTCTATATACCAGCAACGAGAAATATGAAAGGGAAATCAGGGAGACGATTCTATTTAAAATAGCATCTAAGACAATAAAATACCTAGGAATAACTCTGAACAGAAATGTGAAGGACTTGTATAACGAAAACTATAAAACACTGCTGAAAGAGATTAAAGAAGACTGAAATAAATGGAAAGATGTTCCATGTTCATGGATTAGAAGATTTAATACTGGTCTGATGTCAATACTACCCAAAGCCATCTACGGATTCAATGCAATCCCAATCAAAATTCTAACAGCTTTCTTTACGGAAATAGAAAAACCAACTCTCAACTTTATATGGAATGACAAGAGGCACCAAATAGCTACAACAATGTTGAAAGAGAAGAACAAAACAGGAGGACTCACACTTCCTGATTTTAAAACATACTATTAAAAAAAAAATCTGTTGCCATCAAGCAGATTCCAACTCACAGCAACCCTATAGGACAGAGCAGGACTGCCCCATAGGGTTTCCAAGGAGCAGCTGGTAGATTCAAACTGCTGACCTTTTGGTTAGCAACCAAGCTTTTAACTACTGTGCCACCAGGGCCTCAAACATACTATACAGCTACAGTCATCAAAACAGCCTGGTACTGGTATAACAATAGACACAGGGACCAATGAAACAGAATTGAGAGTCCAGGAAAAAAAAAAAAAAAAAAAAAACCGCCACACACCTATGGTCAACTGATTTTTGACAAGGGTGCTTAGTCCATTCGATGGGGGAAAGAAGAGTCTCTTTAATAAATGGTGCTGGGAAAACTGGATTTCCATATGCACGAAAAAAATGAAACAGGATCTATGCCTCACAAAAACAAATTGAAAATGGATTAAGGACCTAAATATGTAAACTAAAACCATAAAATTTTTAGAAGAACAAGCAGGGACAACACTGTCAGGCCTAGGTTTCAACAATGGATTATCTAACATAATAACAAAAACAGAAACAGCAAAAAACAAACTAAATAAATGGGACCTCATAAAAACTAACTTTTTTTTCAACAAAATATTTTACCAAAAAAGTGAAAAGACAAGCGGCTGACTGGGAGACTGTCTGCGGAAACCACATATCCGACAAAACCCCAATAACCAAGATATATATAAAACTTTGACAACAACAAAATGACAAATAACCCAATCATAAAATGGGCAAAGTACTTGAAAAGACATTTTACCAAAGAGGACATTCATATGGCCACCAACCAAATGGAAAAAAGTTCAGCGTCATTAGCTATCAGAGAGATGCAAATCAAACCACAATGAGATATCATTTCACTCCCACTGGGATGGCTAATCCACTTGATGGCACTGGGTTTACTGGGAGAATGGCTAAGAGTTTAAAAAAATAAAAAATGTTGGCTAGGATGTGGGGAAATTGGAACTCTTATCCATTGCTGGTGGGAATGCAAAATGGTACAGCCATGTGGAAAACAGTATGATGGTTCCTCAAAAAACTAAAAAGAGAACTACAATTTGACCCAGCAATTCCACTCATAGGTATATATCCAAAAGACTTGAAAGCAGAGACTCAAAAAGACACACGTATACCAATGTTCATTACAACACTATTCATGATACCTAAGAGATGAAACAACCTCAAGGTCCATCAACAGATGAATGGATAAATAAAATGTGGTACGTACATACTATGGGATATTACTCAGCCAGTAGGAAAAATGAAGTCTTGATACATGCTACAGTACAGACAGAGCTTGAAGTCACTATGCTGAGTGAAATAAGCCAATTACAAGAGGACAAATATCGTGTGACCTCACTTACATGAAAAGGCAAATGTATAGAGGTCGAAGTTTATTAATGCTTATCAGGGGTCCAGGGGGAAGGAAAAAGGGGGTTAACAGTGATGAAAAAATTGCACTGATTAAGGGTAGGGTTACACGGCCCATTATTTTAATTGCTGTCAATAAGTTGTACACCTGTAAAAAGCTGCGTTGGCAAAGCTGTGTGATAGACATATTTACAACAATGACCAAAAAAACCCCAAAACAACACAGTAGCTGCTGAGGCAGCTTATGTACAGCCGAACACTTCATGGCATTTGGTTCCCTGGTTTGGAAGTTTAGGGTCATGGTTTCATAGAATATCCAGTTAATCGGCCTAATAACGTATTCAGTGCTTCTGTTCTGCCTCCTAGTTTGCTGCGCAGTGCCAGGGGTCTTAAACGCTTGTAATCGGCCATCAAAGGCACAACGACCAGTCTCTATTCAAGTGGAGCAACAGAGGAAGAAGAGTCAGGAACAGGATGATGATGGGGAATGTGTGGCCTTAAACAACTAACTGCCTCTTTTGTCTAGGAGACTATTGAACATTTTGATCAAAGAATCCTGAACAAAAGGGGGAAAATATAGAACAGAATTTCCAATTCTCATTGACTCTATACTTTCTAGAGCCATGGAGGGTGGATGAATCCCTGAAACTACTGCTCTGAGATAGTCTTTAAACCTTAAACCAAATATATCCCCTGAAGTCATCTTAAAACCAAACAACGTTTTAGCTTACCTAGTAAAAAAGGTCTGCTTTGAGCATTATACTCTTTTAAGAACTATCTATATGGGACCAAACTGATAATATCAACTCCAAAGATTAAACAGGAAACTTGGGAGGCAGTTAGTTTATGTTAATGAGGGAAGAACAACTCAGAAAAGGAGGGTGAGAATGGTTGCACAACTCAAAGAATGTAACTGATGTTATCTGAATCGTATGTGTAGAAACTGTTTAATTGCTGTATGTTTTGTTGCATGTATCCTCAACAAAAAATCAAAATAAAATTTAGGGAAAACAAGGCTACATATAATATCTAGGAATGAATATGTTAAACATCACGTTAGATGTAGCTAAGAGAAAATTAGTAAATCTGAGGAAACTACCCAGGAAGCAGAACAGAGAGATGAAGAGATAAAAAATTCAAAAGGAGAGTTAAGTATCAAGAATGACACTATGAGAAGATTCAACGTATGTCTAATAACTATACGCTGTCTAAAGTCACATTTAAAACAAAAGAATACAGAAAGGCTGGAAGGGGTGACCAAAGATACATAAAAGCAAATACTTAATAGTGAAATGCCAGGACAATCATTTAAAATCTCAATCATGACAAAGGAGCCCATTATCTTGCTCATATTCAATAGTGTCCTGAAGGTACTGCTTAGCTAAAAAAGAAGCAGATTACTAAAATTAAGTATATAATAATCAGAAAGGAAGAGACAAATACGTCTCTTCCCAGACATGTGTTTTAAAAGAATCTACCAACTATTACAGCTATTAAGAAAACACAGCAACCTCACTTAAAAATGTAAGATTAATATACAAATATCAATTACCATTGCCATGTATCACCAACAAGCCTTAGAAAATGTAAAACCTTAAAAAAAAATTAGTGGCACACACACAGTTATTAACTAAAGCACTGTTCAAAAGAGAAAAAGATTAGAAAACCTAGATATCCATCTGTGCAACACTTGTTAACTTTGCTGTATATCCTACCACGAACACCATGAATCAAAAGGAGGAGGAAGCTGTTTACCAAGTTTACTGATCTGAAACATCTCTAACATATTTTGTAAAATGAAAACAGCAGGGTATAGAACACTATGTAACTTTTCCTAATAAAATTAAAAAAAAGATTTTTTTTATATAATCAGAGGGGAAAACAATTGGATATACATATTTGTATGGAATATTACTGGAAGTCTATATTCAAAACTGGCAAAAACGGGTATCTCTGGAAAGAGGAAACCAGGGAAGGGGCAAAAGGGAAGTTTTTCAGTGTGTATCTTTTTGCACCTTTGAAATTCTGAACCATTAGAATACATTATTCAAATAAATAAAGAGAAATTTTTAAAGTATCATTTACAAAAACCGAAACCAAACCCAGTGCCGTTGAGTTGATTCCGACTCATAGCAACCCCATAGGACAGACTAGAACTGCCCCATAGAGTTTCCAAGGAGCGCCTGGCGGATTCGAACTGCAGACCCTTTGGTTAGCAGCCGTAGCACTTAACCACTATGCCACCAGGGTTTCCATCATTTACAAAGGCAATAAAAATACAAGAAACAATACTCAGAAACAAAATACATACAAAACTTTAATGGAAAAAGCCACAGTATTTCAGAGCATAGAAAAGGATGGAATACTCCCAAACTCATTCTATGAAGCCAGCATAACCCTGATACCAAAGCTCAGTAAAGACACCACAAAAAAAGAAAATTACACACCAATATCCCTCACGAACTTAGACATAAAAATCCTCAACAAAATTCTGGCCAAGGGAATTCGACAACATATCAAAAAAATAATTCACCATAACC
Organism: Loxodonta africana; assembly: GCF_030014295.1. Classification (NCBI taxonomy): domain Eukaryota; kingdom Metazoa; phylum Chordata; class Mammalia; order Proboscidea; family Elephantidae; genus Loxodonta; species Loxodonta africana. The sequence goes on from NC_087358.1 coordinate 65,798,529, forward strand.
AAGTGGGATTCATACCAGGTATGCAGGGATGGTTTAACATTAGAAAAGCAATTGATGTAATCCATCACGTAAGTAAAACAAAGGACAAGAACCACATGATCTTATCAATTGATGCAGAAAAGGCCTTTGACAAAGTCCAACATCCACTCATGATAAAAACTTTCAGCAAAATAGTAATAAGTGGGAAATTCTTCAACATAATAAAGGGCATTTATACAAATCCAACAGCCAACATCATCCTAAATGGAGAGAGCCTGAATGCATTCCCCTTGAGAACCAGGACCAAACAAGGATGCCCTTTATCACCACTCTTATTTAACACTGTACTGGAGGCCCCAGCCAGAGCAATTAGGCTAGAATAAGAAATAAAGGTCATCTAAATTGGTAAGGAAGAAGTAAAAGTATCTCTATTTGCTGATGATATGATCTTATACACGGAATACCCTAAAGAATCCATAAGAAAACTGCTGGAACTAAAAGAAGAGTTCAGCAAAGTATCAGGGTACAAGATAAACGTACAAAAATCAGCTGGATTTCTTTACACTAACAAAGAGAACGTCGAAGATGAAATCACCAAATCAATAGCATTAACAGTAGTCCCAAGAAGATAAAATACTTATGAATAAATCTTACCAGGGACGTAAAAGACCTATACAAGGAAAACGGCAAGACCTTGCTCATGGATAGGAAGACTCAACATTGTAAAAATGTGTTTTCTACCCAAAGCTATCTATGGACACAACACAATCCTGATCCAAACTCCAATGGCATTTTTTGAGATGAAGAAACAAATCACCAACTTCATATGCAAAGGGAAGAGGCCCCGGGGAAGTAAAGCATTACTGAAAAAGAAGAACAAAGTGGGAGGCCTCACACTACCTTATTTTAGAACCTATTATACCACCACAGCAGTCAAAACAGCCTGCTACTGGTATAATAACAGATACATAGACCAATGGAACAGGATTGAGAATTCAAACATAAATTCATCCACCTATGAGTAACTGATATTTGACAAAGGCCCAAAGTCCATTAAATGGCGAAAAGATAGTCTCCTTAACAAATGGTGCTGGCATAACTGAATATCCATCGGTAAAAAAAATGAAACAGGGCCCATACCTCACATCATGCACAAAAACTAACTTAAAATGGATCAAACGCCTAAATATAACACCTAAAATGATAAAGATTATGGAAGAAAAAATAGGAACAATGCTAGGAGCCCTAATACATAGCATAAACAGTATACAAAACATTACTAACAATGCACAAACACCAGAAGAGAAACTAGATAACTGGGAGCTCCTAAAAACCAAACACCTATTCTCATCCAAACACTTCACCAAAAGAGTAAAAAGACAACCTATAGATTGGGAAAGAAACTGGGGGTATGACAAATCTGATCAGTGTCTAATCTCTAAAATCTGCAAAACCTAAGACACTGTAAAACCTCAACAACAAAAAGACAAATAACCCAATTAAAAAATAGGCAAAGAATATGAACACACACTTCACCAAAGAAGAATTCAAGAGACTAACAGATACATAAGGAAATGCTCACGATCATTAGCCATTAGAGAAATGCAAATCAAAACTACAATGAGATACCATCTCACCCAAACAAGACTGGCATTAATCAAAAACACACACACACAAAAATATGTTGGAGAGGTTGCGGAGAGACTGGAACACTTATATACTCCAGGTGGAAATGTAAAATGGTACAACCACTTTGGAAATTGATTTGGTGCTTCAAACTACCATATGATCTAAGCAATCGTTGGAATATATCCTAGAGAAATAGGAGCCCTCACACAAATAGATATGCACACCCATGTTCATTTCTCACTGTTTACAATAGTAAAAAGATGGAAACAACCAAGGTGCCCACCAACAGATGAATGGATAAACAAACTATGGTACAGTCACACAATAGAATATTATGCAACAATAAAAAATGAGTGAATCCATGAAACATAAGATGGAGGAATCTGGAAGGTATTATGCGAGTGAAATTAGTCAATTGCAAAAGGACAAATATTGTATGAGACCACTATTGTAAGAACTCAAGAAAAGGTTTAAACACAGAAGAAAACATTCTTTGACGGTTACTAGGGTGGGGAGGGAGGGAGAGGGGTATTCACTACCTAGATAGTAGGCAAGAATTATTTTAGGTGATGGGAAGGACAACACACAATACAGGGCAAGTCAGCACAACTGGACTAAACCAAAAGCTAAGAAGTTTCCTGAACACAACCAAACACTTCAAGGGACAGAGCAGCTGGGGTGGGGGTCTGAGGACCATGGTTTCAGAGGACATCTAGGTCAACTGGGATAGCAAAGTATATAAAGACAGTGTTCTGCATCCCACTTTGGTGAGTGGCGTCTGGGGTCTTAAAAGCTAGCAAGTGGCCACCTAAGACGCATCAATTGGTCTCAACCCGCCTGGAGCAAAGGAGAATGAAGAGCACCAAAGATACAAGAAAAGTATGAGCCCAAGAAACAGAAAGGGCCACATAAACCAGAGACTCCATCAGCCTGAGACCAGAAGAACTAGATAGTGCCTGGCTACCACCAATGACTGCCCTGACAGGGAACACAACAGAGAATCCTTGATGGAGCAGGAGAAAAGTGGGATGCAGAACTCAAATTCTAGTAAAAAGACCAGACTTAATGGTCTGACTGAGACTGCAGGGATCCCAGAGGTCATAGCCCCCAGACTCTCTGTTAGCCCAAAACTGAAGCCATTCCCAAAGCCAACTCTTCAGACAAAGATTAGACTGGACTATAAGACATATAATGATACTGGTGAGGAGTGTCCTTCTTAGCTCAAGTAGACACATGAGACTATGTGGCCAGCTCCCATCTGGAGGTGAGATGAGAAGGCAGAAGGGGAAAGGAGCTGGCTGAATGGACACGGGAAATACAGGGTGGAGAGAAGGAGTGTGTTGTTACATTGTAGGGATAGCAACTAGGGTCACATGATAATGTGCGTATTGTTTTTTGTATGGGAAACTAACTTGAAATATAAACTATCACTTGAAGCACAAGAAAAAAAAGTCATAAATCAATAAATTTAGGGCATTCGAAATAAAAACTGAAGCCTCACCCCCCATGAAATTTCTAAAATCTATATGAAAAAGTGAGGGGTTGAGAAAAGCCAAGGCAACTATGAAGGAGAAGGTGAGGCACCCTCGACACTTAATGTGAAGCTGTAATACTGACCAGGGATAAACCAAAGACCAACAAAAAGACTAAGAGGATCCAGAATTCTGCAGCAGTGTGCGTGTGTTGTGTGTCAGTGTGTGTGCACGCATGCGTGCACTTATGCACGTGGGGGTGGGGGTGTCAAAATTAATTAAGCCCCAGCAGTTTGGAGACAGTCATAAATACATTTCAAGTAGGCTGTCATTGGGGTAGCAAATGCTTTTTACAGGATAAGAAAAATGGCTCAAGATCCCGATAATGTAATGGTTTGAGGCGAGTACAGACACTGAAGAAAACACAAATCGGTCATTTCTGATGCCATCATTTTTGAAAGCCCACCATTTCAATCCCACTTTGCTTTAGTGGTAGGCATGACTGGATATAATACTAGGGGGTCTAAGCCGGGCCCCATTTAGTTTCTGCTGTTTTATTGAGCTAATAATTCCTATTCGGAATGTACAACAAAGATCACAAATTCAATTAATTGAAAACTACTTTGATGAAATGACAATGAATGTAAGAAATAATATATTTAGAAAAGAAATCTTAGGAAATTTATGAATAATTGCTATTAAACACATTAACACAGCAGTTCACTGAAGTGACAGAAACCTTACCCTTTTCAGGCAACTCTGGACCTCTCCCCCTACTTCTGCCCATCCGGTCATTCCTAATTTCACTTCGAGACTCACTTCTGGAATCGTTCCTCATTTCAGTACGAGAACTTTCTTCTCTCAAATGGTTTCTGCCGTAACTCCGAGATTCTTCCTGATATGTTTCCTCCTTTCGATGGGTGTCTCGGCTCTCACGGTCCCTGTAGTCATGTGCATCTCGAGTGGAACGAGAATCTCTGGGGTCACGGCTGTCCTTGCTATCACGGCTGTAATCCCTCATGTCCCTGGAGTCCCGCATATCTCTGGAGTCTCTTAGTTCCCTTCGGTCTCTAGCATCTCTGGTATCTCTCCGATCCCGACCATCTCGAGGCTCTCTGTCATCTCTGTGGTCTCTAGAAGAGCTCTGATCCTGTTCATACTCTCGTTCTTCTCTCGTGTCCTTTTCTCTATCCCTTTTGCCTCTAGTCTCTGTAATGCAATTTTGGAAATCAGCTGTTAACTCCTTTTACAAAGTTTCAGGGAAGTAGACAATGTACTTAATGCACAGGTTTTAAAATACAGGCAAATAAGAAACTTAAAACTATCTATAAGCCGAAATCCCAAGGATAATTTTATTAACATGTGGAGAATTATGTTCTTGATTGGATTTGAACACAATTTTCCCTGCTGCCCTCTTACCCACACTTATAGATCCTAAACAATCAAAACAAGGAAGTTGAGTTCATTAAAGGTTTACTTTTTAAGGACCACTTTTAGCCTCAGAGGGTCAAAATAACTTTAATCACTTCTACCAAGTATTCAGACTAGACTAGAGCACAAATCATCACCTCAGAAGGACTCGAGTATCTGACAGTAGCCCACAGTTAAGCATCTGAGAATAGCCTACAATTAGGAAGCTATCTGGCAGAGAGATACTGCTTCACCCTCCCTTTTCCTGAGCTGTTCCTGTGTATACCAGTCTCCAATGCTTTCCTACACACAGTATTTCCTAACATTTCAGAGAAACACAGGAAATAATTTTTTAAAAGTTGAAACGAACCTCACTCATTAGCTAATCCAACCCTGTCATTTTACAAATGAAGAAATAGAGACCCAAAGTTTAAACGGTTTCGTCAACCCCATAAAAAAAGGAAAAAAAAAAACAAAAAACCCTTTGCCACTGAGTGGATGCTGACTCACTGCAACCCTGTAGGACAAAGCAGGACTGCTTCATAGGGATTCTGAGGGTGTAAATCTTCACAAAAGCAGACTGCCGTATCTTTCTCCCGTGGAGCAGCTGGTGATTTGGAACTGACCTTTCTGTTAGCAGAGTGCTTAAGTCAACCCCATACCTCATAGGAATTTGCAAGGATGAGAAATTACTCTTCAGATGTGCCTAAAATAGGCATAACTTGATACAGCATAAATCTTATTTGAATTAACAAAAGAACCTCAAAGAACAAATTCTGCCCTTTTTATCAGACTCTGGTAGCTCTTACATCCTCTAATCACCCCAAGATCTGAGGCTGTTTTAGCGACTGCAGCAGCCTTGTGCCTACAACACTATAAATTTACCTCTTTGCCCCAGTGGCTAGGTCCACAGACTTTCTCAAGGACCCAAATATGCAGTACCCACAAGGCTGCTAGATAATCACATCCAGTAACCCATGTCCCTCAGCAATTACTGTATCAGTGTGTCCAGACGCACAGACACTGTTTGGGTGTAGAAGCGCCAGACAAAGACCTGGCAGATCCCTGTTCCTTTCTGCACACATCTACGACTCCTACTCCTCCAGCACCAGCTGTGCCTAAAAAATTGGCTTACTTAGTTCCAGATCCTTTTCTCATGATCCCCCCACCTGTCTTTATAAACATGTTCTTTACATGCCTCCCCATCCTTCCACTGAAATTATCCTTATTTCAGAAAATGACATCTACATAGACAGGAATAAACATCTGCCTCATTTCTTGCATGTAAGGTTAAAGAAAAAAACCCTCCTTAAAAAGAACCTGATACATATGATTTGTTATTAAAAGAATTCTTCCTATAACATAAGCCCGTTTTTACCACAAAGCATTCCTACAAGGCTCAACTACATATTGTCTTCCCTTCTATTGTATGTTTAAAAACTATGTTTTGTAATAATAAAGGAAAGAGTTTTCCTTCAGTTAAGTATTCATTAAATGTATACTATATCCCTAGTCAACTGTAGTTGTTAAAATATCTTACTAGAATTAACAGAAAGGTATAAGAGAATTTTCCCATCTTACCAACGCTCCATAAATACTGTTGTGCTGATCTGGCTCCCAAGTCAGGTACACAAGGATTAATTCTATAAAATAGGTGCTCTCTCCCGGTCCCTACCTATGCATCCATCATTTTCTTGAATAAAAGAACTTGATTAATTATTGCTTGCACTGTTGATAGGAAGAGAATAACTATGTTCAACATGTTTCATAGGAGACTACCGTACTGTACTCACAGAGAGGCTTTTAAAATGTATATTAAACAGAAAAGTTACAAGTAAGCATTTCCTGAGTACTTACTATGTTCAAAAACTAACTCAGGAGAAGTTAGGAAAAAGACTTGTTAAGTTAAATAAACAAGGACAAGAAGCTTAGAGAAGAAGTAAGGAAAGAGATGAGAGGTATGAGACTGCTATGGCAGGTAATACGAGTTTCTCAGCTTACCAGAGCGGTATCAAATCCAAATTAACTTAATTCTCAGGGATCTAGAAGGGAGAACTGCTTTGTTTACTTCCTTAATATAAGTCACACCTAGAAATTTGTTTACTTGGTTTACACTAACCTTCTGAAAGTCCTCCCAGTCCTTACCCCTTTATGGAAGAACTTTCAGTGCTTTTAAACTCTGATCCCTGATTTCCTTCTTTTCTTTCTTTTGCTTCCTTCTTTTTTATTGAAATTAACGAAGCAGTTGAGAAGGATGCTCTAAGAATCAGATAACCAAAAGTTTCTAAGAACTTAAGAGTACTCACTAAAACATCTTGACTAAAGAAAGCAACTTACCAAACCAACCAAAATCCGCTGCTGTTGAGTCGACTCCGACTTATAGCAACCCTATATAGCACAGAGTAGAACCGCCCCATAGAGTTTCCAAGGAGTGCCTGGTGGATTTGAACTGCTGACCTTCTGGTTAGTAGCCATAGCTCTTAACCACTACACCACCAGGGTTTCCAAAGAAAGCAACTTAGTATACCTATAAATGCCCACCTGAATATACTTAATAGCTTACACTAACGTGTCATTAGCATTTCCTATCAAGAGCTCTGGTCTTTGCAATAAAGACTTAAAATAGCACACCCCCCCCATCTTTTATTATAATGACAAATCTGAATGTCCAGTTTTTTAATAAGGAAAATATTTTTAAAAAGAACTTTTAAAAAATCAGATGAAGAACAATGCACACCTTCCCTCCTCTCATGACGCCGATCGTGAGACTGTGAAGTTCGCTCATGATCATGCCTCCCTTTCTCTCGCGCTGGAGAACGATGTCTTGGAGGACTCTGCTTTCTCTGAGGGGAAGACAAAGAATGTGAAGGATAAGGAGAAGCAGAGCGTCGTAAAGGTGGAGTGACTGTCCGTGGGTAAGATGGTGAAGGAGTTCTTTTTCGGCGAGGAGAAGGAGAGTGTCTCTGAACAGATGATCCTGATTGTGAGGAAGATGAGTGATGTCTAGAAGATATGGGAGAATGATGCTGACCTGCTGGGGAAGTAGACCTGTCAGGAAAAGCAACAACAACAAAGAATATGGTCAACAGCCTTCATTTCTAGCCCAAGGAAAATCCTGAAATATAAAAAATTGGATGTAAAAAAGTTAAAAGTGTGGATAATAATGCCAGGATAAATTTTAATTCACAATGCTGTAAAATTATTAATAATTTGACATTTACAGATTTCAGTGATTTTTAAGCCAGCCTGAGTAACAGCTCTAGAGGAGATATGCACTGCCTTTCTCCCAAGCCTGGACTCCAATGCACACTACCTTTACCAGGGAACATTTTCCACTGATCAGAGACCATCTCCCCTAACTCAATGTATGGGATTCACTCTAGTCAGAAATCATCTCTAACAGTGTGACGAGAGGCACCTGGAGGGGAAACCCACAAATAGGTAAAGAGAAAACAAACTAATGAGATCTAGGGAGAAAGTGGCAATGAGAATGCTTGAAATTCAAGGCTGTCAGAAAAGCCAAACTTAGTTTATTCTGCCTGTGTTGGCATTTGGGGTGGGGAAAGAGTGACAGGGCGAAGGACAATAAAGTAAAAATTGTCTTTATCTTAAATAACCTGGCTCCACTCTCGGGCAGCACAAAATGAGATCTGGCACATAATTCTTGGCTTACCTAAGGCCTCCTCTAGTCCCTTCAAATTGCCTTCTTTCACTGCTTCTAGAGAAACCACTTATAACCCAAGAAGCACATGTGAATTACTACTAGAGCCTGTCATGTCCTGGGCCCTCGATACGCTGAATATGCATTAGTGAGTGTGTGTGCATGTATAAAAGGGAACAGAATTAATGTTTAAAAAATAACATTCCAGGTATCACATACTCCACTGAATATCAAATTCCTCAAAGCAATTATTTTAGGACTAGATGCTTAGTTTTAAAAAACTCTGAAATTCTAGGCCAGATATTTTGGAATTACTTTCAGTGACTATAATAAATATTTTTTAATATCTACAATGGTGGCAAAATCATTAACCCCAAACCAGGGTTTCTCAGCCTTGGCACTGTTGGAATTTTGAACTGATTAGTTCTTTGTTGTCAAGGGCTGTCCTGTGCATTATGGGATGTTTAGCAGCATCCCTGGTTTCTGCCCACTGGATGCCAACAGCACACTCCCTGAAAGTTGTAACAATAAAAATTACTCCAAACACTGTCAAATGTCTCCTGGGAAGCAAAACTGTCCCCTGGTTGTGAATCACTGCTCTAAACTATATTGTTTATAAATGATGCCTTAGTAAATATCTTACCAAAAAAAGGGTCAAATCTATAAAATATCTGTGACTAAGTCAGGAAAGTGATCTAATATATCTAAAAGATTTTTTGCAGAACATACATTTAAGCAAATAAGCAAAAACATCTTTTGGATAATGCTGTTGTTCTTGTTAAGTGTCGATGAGTCAATTTTTGACTCAGAGAGACCCAATGTGACAGAGCAGAACTGCACCATAGGGTTTTTGTAATCTTCATGGTTTCTCCTGCAGAGGTGGTGGGTGGGTTTGAACCATCAACTTTCGGTTAGCACCCAAGCACTTAACCGTTGGGCCACTAGGGCTCTTTTTTGGACAATAGTTGACTTAAAAAGTCAGCTAACCAGAATACTACATTTGTCTGAACATCTAGTTATCTATGATTCTTCTGAAACTTTATGCTTTTAATAAAAAATTTTTATTACTTTGTCATATTAAAATATTTACACAACCAAGACAATATAACTTAACTGATTGTAAACAGAAATTTATTTACTTACACATACAAGTGGAAATGCCCAATGGGCCTCACCCAAATTTAGAAAACATTTATGATCAATGGGCATTCAAATGTATCCTACTGAACAGAAAAATCAATTCAAGATTGAGAATTAGAATCACTGACTTTTGGTACTTTTCAATTTTGTCAGGTTCTAGTTTCAGTCTAATAACAGTAAAGGTGACATAATCTATCTAAATTGATAAAATAAAAAATGCAGCTCTCCATTGAACTGGCATTTTAGTTAGGTTTATTTCTAAGGTATACTCAAAATTGTTTCTAGAATGTGTACAATAGCTCTCGGTGATTAATCCACAAAACTTAAAAAATATGCACATGCTTTTAAAAGCCACATTACTGCCCAATCATGTTTCTATTCAATTCTGGTGAATGATATGGAATAGAAAGACTTCAGTGCAAGCTTAGGAAAAGTAAGCTATGATAGAAGGCCAGGGCACCCAGGTGTGACCAAGTCATGCCTTTTAATCACATGCTTTTTCTTCTTACCCATCCTGCAGAGGAAAAAAAAAAAGTTTAAGAAAATTGCTGATTTAATTTAGGCATCTTTATGTTTTCCCCTGTTACCACTCTTTTTAGAGTCTGATAAATGAAGAACAGCAAAAAGAGAGGACCTAATTATCAAAATAAGATGAGTCAGATTATGTATGTGTACCTAATTGGATTTATGTCCATTCTGCATATATAAAAAGTGTGACTAAATAATAAAACTGTCTTGAAATCTGACCAAATTTATTAGTACTTTGACTATAGACTCCAGCAAAGATATATTAAAATATATTTCAATTTAAAATAGCAGTAATTTCAGATTATCTAGTCTTATCCTCTAGTATTGCTGGTTTTTTATCTGGGGGAAAAGAGGTGACATCTGGAATTCAAGTAAAGGATTTACTGCACGTTGAGAAGCTCAATACCTTCAAACACAAATCTATATACCATCAGCAAGAGCACTGTGATTTATACCACACAGGGAAAGATGATATTTAGTCTGAATAGATTCCAATAAAAATTTTTAGTGCTCCTATAATTAATGCATGATGTGGTGTGTCAGGAAACCCTGGTGGTGCAGTGGTTAAGAGCTACAGCTGCTAACCAAAAGGTCGGCAGCTTGAATCCACCAGGCATTCTGTGGAAACCCCATGGAGCAGTTCTACTCTGTCCTATAAGGTTGCTATGAATCAGAATCAACTTGATGGCAACAGGCTTGATGGATATGCAGGATATATTCCATTTTTGGAAAAAATGTGAAAAGCTAAGAAATTTAAAAAGAAAAACTCCTCACATTCATGACACAAATAACTTGGCCTGCAAACCAATATATTATTTCCAGACTTTCTTAAAAAACAGCAATACCAATTTTTCTCAGTAAGTTGTTTCTATTTTAAAAATATGAAAATATGCTTATGTAATGTAGCTGACATTCATACTTCAATTTTTAAAATCTCCATGTAAAGAGTATACTCCCCCCTATAAAACAAATGGCCTATGGGCAGTAACATAATCAACTCTATCTTCAGTGGGAAAATACAACGTGATATACATTTCAAACATAGAAATACTTACAAAGAAATTTCTTACTAAAACAATAAGCCATTTTAATTCACTTGACAAATATTAAATCACCTACCATGCCTAAAGCATTATTTTTTGTACTGAGGATACAGAAGTGAAGAAGACAGATAAAAAGACTAACATAATAATAACATGATACTAAAAACAACAGCAGCTAACACATATATGGTATTGTTATTTGCGTGACAGCGTTTTAAGTGCTTTACATATATTATCTCATTTAACCTTTGTAATAACCCTACAAATACACTGAAACAGAGGCTTCACAGCTAATAAGTGGTAACACTAGGATTGAAAAGCCGTCTGTCTAGCTATATAGTCTATGTCTAAAGACAACAACAAAGCAAGGTGATTGCAATTAATGCAACAAATTAATGCAACAAAGTCCATAAAACGAGGTAAAAAAATAAAAACTGTTAGGTCCAAAAGACAAAGAAAACAGTATGTCAGGGGGACTACTTAAAGTGGCTTGGTAAGTACGGTGTAATGAATTAATATGGCCCTTCTTGCCATGGTCTTTGTGATCACACACGATGACTGAGTAGGACTATGCAAATAAGGTACATGGAACCTGTGATGGTTGGGGTTTTGTGTCAGCTTGGCTGGGCCACGATTCCCGATATTGTATGGTCGTCATCCATTTTATGTGTTGTGGATCCTGACCTCCGTATGTAGATAAGGCAGGATTGGTGTAGGGTGAGTCTTGGGTCACAGCCTTGCAAGAGGATGTGACTCAAGTCCTACCCTTACTCAAGTTACACCCTTCCCTAGGGTGTGGCCTGCATCTAAGGTATTCATGTGGATGACCTGGCAGGGACCTCTCTCTCTGCATCTGGATCCTGAGTTTGGTTCATGATCAATTTACCTCTGATTCTTGAGACTTGAGCCAGAGTTCTGCTGTCTGACCTGCCGATTCTGGGATTCACCAGCCTCCACAGCCCCATGGCCGGCAGCCGATCGTCTGACCCGATTTGCCAGCTTCCGCAGGGCCATTTCTTTTATATAGTTCATGAGTTCTGTGAGACATTGTGCCGAATTACAGAACCCAAAGACAGGAGGGACAGTACTGAGAGGAGAGGTTATGGTTGATGTTAGAGATGACTGAGTGGTATGGCGGTTTGGAAAAGCTGGACATTTGGGACATCTTTAACCTTTGTCTCATAGGAACCAGCTTTGTGCTGATCTTTATGACAGAAATAACTCATTAAGGAAAGAGCCTCTACTGAGGAAATGGTATTTGAACTGAGACCTGAAAGATCTGAGGGTAGAGTTTTCCATGCAGAGGGTTCAGTAAGTATAAAGGAGGCAGGAAAAATCATGACATGTGAAAAGAAAGGAAAGAAAACAAGTATAGCTACAATTTATGAGCAGGCAGAAGAGTCTTACAAGACAGGGTCAGAGAGAAGGCAAGGGCCAGATGATAATGGGGTCATGGTACAAGTCTGGATTCTATTCTTAGCATGATGGAAATCACTGGAGAGTTTCAGGCAGGGAAGTGTCATTAAAACGAGCAAGATGTTACTCACCTAAATAGATCAATAAGATAATGTTTCTGTACGATTATTTGTTTTAGACCTAGTACCTTGTTGTCCCTTTGTAGCTGTTGTTGTGTGCTTTCGAGCTGATGCCCACTCTTAGCAATGTAACACAGTGTAGAGCTGCCCTATGGGTTCTGTAGGCTGTAATCTTTACAGGAGCAGACCACCTGGTCCTTCCTCCTATGGAGTGGCTGGTAGATTCAAAGCGATCTTTCAGTTAGCAGCCGAGCACTTAACCACTGTGCCATCAAGGCTCATTTCGCCTCTGCCAAAACCAAACCAAGCCCACTGCCCTATAGCGACCCTATAGGACAGAGTAGAACTGCCCGATATAGTTTCCAAGGCTGTCATCTTTACAGATGACAACTTTATGGAGCAGCTGGTGGGCTCAAACCACTGACCTTTCAGTTAGCAGCCAAGCGCTTTAACCACTGCACCACCAGGGCTCCTTTCCCCCTTTGCAGTGCGGGGTAAATATTCCCTGGAAGAGGAACAACTTCTAAGGTACATGGAGCCTGTGATGGTTGGGGTTTTGCGTCAACTTGGCTGGGCCACAATTCCCGATATTGTATGGTTGTCATCCACTTTAGGTGTTGTGTGGATCCTGACCTCCATATGTGGACAAGGCAGGACTGGTGTAGGGTGAGTCTACAGAACAATCTACAGAACCGGGAGGACATTTCTCTCTATGGGGATCTTTTGAGAGATCTCTCCTTCATAAATACATAATAGTACTTATAAAACAGATTTTATTTGAACTAAGGAGAAGAAGTTCTAGATAATACAAATAAATCTAAATAAAAGGAATAATAATTTTGGTCAGATTTCGTTTTTGTATTTATGTAGAAATGAAATTTCAAAAGTCTCAATTTAAGAATGAAGAATGTTAAGATAATCCTTAAATCAACACATTCTGTAATGCTATTTAAATCCAGAATAATTTGCCATCTAAATAATGAAATTTTTACGAATCTGGTTCAAGATAGCGGCCTTACATACACTCACCTAACAGAAGACTCGGTAAACTAAAAACTGTACCCACCGATGTGATCAAGGTTCAGAATAAGATAAGTAGCTTGTATCCCGGGCACACATAAGGAGATTGTTTTTAAACTTTAGGAGTAAGAGAATCTGTATGGTTTTTAAACTCTAGAAACAAGGGAATCAGTATTCCAAATACAATAAAGCCTGGAAACAATACACACAGCCATAACATGTATTAAGATGGCGGGCTCCCATTCTCTACATGGCAGAGGAGCAAGTTAAAGTTCTTATTTTCTGCTGGCATAAGGTGGGGTAGTGAAGATATGAAGGAGAGGACCAGACCATGCCAAGAAATACCAGGCAATCCAGTCTTGGGAGAAAGGGAGGTGAAGAATGGTTCTTAAGTCCCCAGTCTACATTCCCCAGATCATGTCAACAAAATGGGTGCCAAACAAGGGAGACTGTTGAAATCCTGCCACTACCCCAGAAATCCCATCAAGTTACAGGGCCCAGAATCATTCCTGTGGTCATGTAACCGCCGGTCAGGAAACTGCCACCAGGTGGCACCAAATTGGGATGGCTTTACATACAGCTGCCTGCTGGGAATACCACATTTACCTCAGTTATTTGACTCACCTCGTTATAATATTCAGCCCTAAATTTTACCCAGCTGAATTTTTGGACTCCATCCACCACATTACGCATCTCTGATTGAGCCAATTACTGAAACAAGGCTAAACTTCCCAACCACTTATTCCTGCTGAAAATCTCTCTAAAGCAATGCTCTTCTCAAGTCTTCGATTCCACAAAGGCTAAGCGTTGTTGTTGTTAGGTGCTGTTCGGCCCATTCTGCCTCATAGTGACCCTATGTACAACAGAACGAAACACTAGTTTTGGGCTGCAAAACAAGTTCCCTCCTGAGCTCAACAAATTTTCCCAATATCACACTTAAAATGAGAATCCAAACCCAATCAACCAGACTAATGAAAGGCTTGTTTTCTGTTGTTGCTGATGTTTGTTTTTGGTTCAGCTGAGTTATTTTGATATTTACAAAACTATTTCATCTTTAACTTGTCTATCATAAGTTTGAAGAAGCCCTGGTGGCCGCCAACTGAAAGGTCAGTGGTTCAAACCCACCAGTAGTTCTGTAGTAGAAATATGTGACGGTCTGCTCCAGTAAAGATTACGGCCTTGGAAACTCTATGGGGCAGTTCTACTCTGTCCTATAGGGTCGCTATGAGTCAGAATTGACTCGACGGCAATGGGTGGGATATATCATAAGTTTAAGTAGGCCTGGTGGCACAGTTAAGTGCTTGACTGCTAATCCAAAGGTTGGCAGTTCAAACCCACTCAGCAGTTCCACAGGAGAAAGACCTGGTGCTCTGCTTCCACAAAGATTATAGCCTAGGAAACCCTATGGGGCAGTTCTACTCTGCCACACAGGGTTGCTGTGGGTCAAAATCAACTCGACAGCACCCAACAACATCATAAGCGTACTGTGTTACATAATTATGCTCATTCTATACCAAATCTAAGTGGTTTAATTTCCTAACCCCAGACTAAAACTGTATGCACATATGAGCATCTTTTAGGTCCATAAACTGGGTTTATTAATTAAATGCAGAAAACAAGACAACGCCTCAGACAAATAATTCCCCACTTGAGCACCCAACCAAACCAACCCCACTGCCATCAACTCGATTCCAAAGCACCTGGCAGGATGAGTTATAGCCAATCGTTCACTGACTTCCAAAAAGTACTTGTGGTTACGTAGGCCCTTATTCTTAAAATACCGCCAAGGTACTGGTTCACTTTTTGGATTTAGCAATGGGATATATGCAAAATATAGATTTAATTGATGAAAAGAAGATATTACACTTCCACTGAAACGTCATCATAAATAATCCTGTTTAGGATTATCTAGATGTAATAGGTTAGGAGTAGCAATACCAACAGAGCACTCCCTTCACAAGTGATGACAGAATACCTAACTTGAACTTCATGTTCCTGTGAGCTTCAACTCTTCTAAAACAATTTACAGGAAAAAAGAAAAGGTTTAGTTAGTTGGGTTCCAGGTAATCAAGATTTTACTATTCTCTGTACAGAGCAGATCATGGAGAATTTATGTAAGAAAATATTACAGAAAAATGCTATATTTTCTAAAAGGCATGACTGAATAAATATTCTTCTGAACAAACAGGTGCATTCATGCTTTAATCAATACTGCATAAATAAATCAAAACTGAGTAGTCTACTGATCAAATTAGAAGACAATGGTAGTAACATTCTTCTCAAGAATGTGGTCTCCAAATTATTCAATTCAAAAATAACAGACAGAATTTAGTGTTACTCAAATTAACAAATACTTTGGGTACAGAGTATATTTTAACAAAGCTGACATAGTCAATGGAAGCTTTGGGAGGAAAGTACTCAAATCCTCGATGCTAGATCAGGGGCAGAGGCCTCAAGAATGACAAATGATTCTTAAATTTTTTTTGGAAGTGGGGAAATGAACTTTTCTGGGAAGCTCTGGGCACTCTCCCCATCACCAAAACACACATGCACACACACATATACAGGCAAAGTTTTACACACAAATGAAGAAATTTGCAGATTCCTAAAATCCACCAGTGAACTTCTGGTTAGAAGCTCCTGATCTAGAAGATGGACCTACTGATACGCAGGGAACAGAGAGAAGAATTTAAAGTCAAAGGATTGTGTGTCTTTGTTGTATCACTTATGCCATTCCTATGTACCACCTTTTGGTAACTCAAAAGGTAATCATTCTTTAAGATATGTAAGTAACCCCCTATATCTACCAGCCCTTGCTTGGAAGGAGACAAAAAAAAAAAAAAAAAAAAATCCATATTCTGAAATACTGTTTTACACACATACACATGTAATTACTGTATTACTTCTACATGTGGAAACAAAGCTTCTGACAACAGTCACTGAAATGCAGTTTTTGTTTACTGCTGCATCACCAGCTTTTAGAACTGAGCCTCCCACACACCAGGTACTCAAACAACTTGGGTGAATAAATGAAACAGCATACTTTTACTTAAGCACAACATATCGCAGTAACCAAAATATTCTTAATAAGCCCACAGTAACATTTTTATAACATTTTTAAAAAACCAGGGCAATTTTCTAAAACAGAGTTAGATACTAATCTTTAACTACCCGACCGGTATAAAAGCAGTGACAAAGATTCTTAACACAATGTTTGGTTTTAAATTAATAAATTCCTTATTCACAGTAATGGGATAAATCAAAATAACAGACTCACCTAAAAACCTTAGAAATTATATTAGTTACTTTATAAAATGCCCTTTTTCAATTTCATCAGGTAGGGTTGTAGAGCTCCAGCGCAACTCAGGTACCTACACAGTCATTCAGTATTCCTAGCTGTACTACTACATTTCTTTAGGCAAAAGAAATAAACCAAGTTCAAATTTTTCTATATAACGAGTAACAGGTAAGTCACAGGCATATCTTGTTTCTCCTGGTGGAGAAAGCCAGAGAGAAAAACTGAAAAAGGAAGATTCAACTTATGTAACACTAAATTCTTCATAATACAAAATACATTATCATTTAAACAGTGAACTGTCCAAGGGCATATGTTAAGAATCACCTCTCAGAGATTTCAGGTCAAAATACGAAAATAAGATAGCCAAGAACCACTAGAGAAAAATAAAGACTCCTTTGATACAATATAAACCAACAAGAACACTTAATATGATTTATAAAATCTGATCTACACATAATTTTCACAAACCTACCAGACTGAGTAAAACGGAGATCATTTTAGGAAAACGAGTTCGAGAGCTGTAATGCTCCAGTTAACCATTCTCTTATTGCCCAATAAGGCACAATGCAGGGCGACTACAAAGCTTCCCAGATCCTAGCATCAGCCAGCACAATCATTCCGACTCATCTAAGTCACCACACGGAAAGAGGGAAAAATCTAATTCATCTAAATAAGTTACACAATGTGATCTCTTCTCAAGATAAAGAAGGGCTAGGCTTATCACCGAAATCTACTTTTCGGAAAAGACTAGGTTTTGTGGAATTTATAAAGCTATATTAACTGCTTCCTGTGTCAGGAATTTATCTTGAATGGAATTACAAATATCAGTTAACAAAGCTTTCCAGATAAAGTGACAGATAACACTGCTTTTACTCTAAAAATCTAGTTAATCACTTAATAACATGAATAGAAATGGTATCTACCAAGTGTAGCAGAAACTGTAACACCCTACCCAACATGAACTTTCTCCATTCTCGTTAGTAACCCCAATATTATCTGGTTCAAGTATATGTCCACTACAAGGGCACATTTCCAAGCCTCCCTTGTAGCTACGTATAACCATGTGGCTAAATTCTGGCCAATGAAATATCAGGGGAAATAGTGTGTAACACTTCCAGAAAAATTAAGCTTTCTTCCCATCCTATTTCAGCTGCCTGGATTATGCATATAAAGGCTAAAGCTTGAGCAGTCATATTCAATCACTAGGTGACCTTGAAAAAGAACGCACACATAAGGAGACAGACAATATCTGTATTCCCAGTGATTTTGTGGAACACTGAACCAGATTTCAAGTGCTTCCCCCGAGGACCTTAAAATGAGAGAATAAACCCTTTTATCAGTGGTTCCCAAACTTTGCTGAGCGTTAGAATTACCCAGCTAATGGTCTGACTGAAGCTAGTGGAACCCCAGAAGACATGGACCCCAGACTCCCTGTTAACCCAAAACTACAACCAGAGGCAGAGCCAAGATGGTGGAATAGACAGACGCTTCTGGCAAGCCCTCTTTACAACAAAGACCAGAAAAAACAAGTGAAACAAGTATATTTGTGACAAGCTGGGAGCCCTGAACATCAAAGGAAAGCTTAGACAACAAACAGAGGGGCAGGGGGAGGAAGAGCCCATTCAGAAGTGGAGAGGAGTTACCGAACCTGAATCGCAGGGAGCCCTCAGGCATCATTCCCAGAGCAACGGCGGCAGCGGGCTGGTACTAGCATTCGGCTGCAGTTTCCTCAGGGAGAAGCAGCCAGACGCACAGCCTACTCACACCTCTGGAACCTGAGAAGAATGGTGCTCTCAGCAAAAGCTAAGTACTGGCGTATATTTTACCACCGCCCCCCTCCCCGCAGCCCCCAAGCTGGCTTCAGTGGCTGAATCCCTGGGCCTGAGATAGGCCCTGTTGAGCACCTACAGCCATCCTCCTGGCCTTAGGAAGGAAAAAATTTGCAACTGGGGGGAAAAGATAATTTGCTACCTCCATTAACCAGGGGAGCTCAGGACAGAAGCAGCTCCTGTCCAGGCATAAACCGTCTGTGGACCTTGAGCACCTTTCCCTTCTGCATGGACCTGTGTGGGCCTATTTCAGGAGAATAGGCCCTTCTTGGCAAACTCCAACCATTTCAGCTGTGCGGTGGAGAGATGGGAGTTTGATGTTTGACATTGCTTTCCCTATTAAACAAGGCCCTCACCTACCCACATCAGGGACCTAAGGACTGGTAGCTCCACTCAGGTCACCCAGCCACCCGCGAAAGGGGTCCAAAGATAACTGGTACCTCCTAGTCCTTACAACCAAAAACTTTGGGTGCCCATGGTCCATCTGCAGAACCCACCCACCTGAACGCTCTGGGGAACAGGGACGCGCTTTCCTCAGAGACACTCGAGGGTTAGTTTTCAGCCCCCTTCCTTGTTCAGAGCGTGACCCCCTGCTGCAATCACATACTGGTATATATGCCAATCACCCCTGCTCCTCTAAGACTGTAGGACAGAGCCTGTAACACACACTTGATGATCAGCTACCTGGAAACCTGAGCTGAATTCATACAAGAAAATTGAATGGACTCCTAGACTGATAGACCTGGTAACAGCTCTAGCCAGCTGGGGACAGGACACCAGAGCTCCAAAGGTGAAAATAATCAAGCTAGCTCACTCAAGAAACCCATAGGGATATACCAAAACAAAACAAAGCAAGCAGCTACGACACAGTAAGCAAGCATAAATTAATACAATAACTTACAGATGGCTCAGAGACAACAGTCAATATCAAGTCACATAAAGAAACAGACCATGATCACCTCAACAGGCTCTCAAAACAAAGAATCCAGGGATCTTCCAGATCAAAGTGCATTCCTGGAATTACCAGAGTCAGAATATAAAAGTTTAATATACAGAACGATTTAAGACATCAGGAAGGAAATGAGGCAATACACAGAATACGTCAAGGAACACACAGATAAAGCAACTGAAGAAATTAGAAAGATTATTTAGGAGCATAGTAAAAAGTTTAATAGGCTGGAAAAATCCATAGACAGAAAGCAATCAGAAATTCAGAAGATTAACAATAAAATTACAGAATTAGACAATTCAACAGAAAGTCAGACGAGCAGAATTCAGCAAGTAGAAGCCAGAATTTCTGAACTCGAATATAAGTCACTTGGCACTAATATATTTGAAGAAAAATCAGATTAAAGAATTCAAAAAAAAAGAAGAAACCTTAAGAATAGTGTGGGACTCTATCAAGAGAATAGCCTACGAGTGATTGGAGTACCAGATCAGGGAGGGGTAACAGAAAATACAGAGAGAATTGTTGAATATGTGTTGGCAGAAAACTTCCCTAATATTGTGAAAGAGGAGCATATCTATCCAAGATGCTCATCGAACTCCACATAAGGTAGATTTGAAAAGAAAGTCACCGAGGCATATTATAATCAAACTTGCCAAAACCAAAGATAAGGAGAGAATTGTACGAGCAGCGAGGGGTAAACAAAAAGTCACCGACAAAAGACAGCCAATAAGAATAAGCTCAGGCTACTCAGCAGAAACCATGCAAGAAGGCAATGGGATAACATATTCAAAAACTGAAGGAAAAAAACTGCCTGCCAAGAATCATATATCTATCAAAGCTGTCTCTTAAATATGAAGGTGAAATTAAGACATTTCCAGATAAATACAAGTTGAGGGAATTTGTAAAAACCAAACCAAAACTGCAAGAAATACTAAAGAGAGCTCTTTGGTTAGAAAATCAATACCAGTTATCAACCCAAGATTAGAACACTGGGCAAAGCAGCCAGAAGTCAACCCAGACAGGGAAATCCAAAAAAACAAAGCAATATTATAAAGAAAAAAAAGAAAGCCCAAAGCAGGGTAACAGCGATGTTATTATATAAAAGAAAAGAAGACAACATTAAAATAATAAAGAGGGACTGAGAAGTGTAATCATACACCTTGCATATGGAGTGAAAGATACGGCAACAGAAAGAAATAAAAGTTAGTTTTAAATTTAGAAAAACAGGGATAAATAATAAGGTAACCACAAAGGAGACAAACTATCCTACTCATCAACATAAAATACAAGGGAAAAATACAGACTCAGCAGAAACAAAATCAACAACAACAAATACAAGGAAAGGACAATATATAAAGAAAATCTACTATGCACATAAAATTAAGTGGGAAAAAGAAACTGTCAACAACACACACAAAAAGACATCAAAATGATAGCACTAAATTAAAAAAAAAAAAAATTCATACCCATCTATAATTACCCTGGACTAAATGCACCAATAAAGAGATACAGAGTGGCAGAATAGATTAAAAAACAAGATCCATCTACATGCTCCCTAGAAGAGACACAAGTTAGACTTAGAGACAAAAGCAAACTAAAACTCAAAGGATGGAAAAAAATATATCAAGCAAACAACAATCAAAAAAGAGCAGGAGTGGCAATATTAATTTCTGACAAAATAGACTTTAAAAAAATCTATCATAAAGGATAAGGAAGGACACTACATAATGATTAAAGAGACAATACACCAAGAAGATATAACCATATTAAATATTTATGCACCCAATGACAGGGCTGCAAGATACATAAAACAAACTCTATCAGCACTGAAAAGTGAGATAGACAGCTTCACAATAATAGCAGACTTCAACACAGCACTTTCGGTGAAGGACAGGACATCCAGAAAGCAGCTCAGTAAAAACAGAGAAGATCTAAATTGCACAATCAACCAACTTGACCTCGCAGACATATACAGAACATTCCACCCAACAGCAACCAAGCATAATTTCTTTTCTAGTGCACATGGAACATTCTCTAGAATAGATCACATATTAGGTCATAAAGTAAGCCTTAGCAGAATCCAAAACATTGAAATATCACAAAGCATCTTCTCTAACCAGGAGGCCATAAAAGTGGAAATTAATAACAGGGAAAAGAAATCAAACACCTGGAAACTGAACAATACCCTGTTCAAAAAAGACTGGATTAGAGAAGACATTAAGGATGGAATAAAGAAATTCAGAGAATCCAATGAGGATGAAAACACTTCCTATCAGAACCTTTGGGACACAGCAAAAGCAGTGCTCAGAGGCCAATTTATATCCATAAATGCACACATCCAAAAAGAAGGGCCCAAATCGAAGAATTATCCCTACAATTTGAACAAACATAAATAGAGCAACAAAAGAAACCCACAGGCACCAGAAGAAAACAAATAATAAAAATTAGAGCTCAACTAAATGAAGTAGAAAACAGAAAAACAACTGAAAGAATTAACAAGACCAAAAGCTGGTTTTTTAAAAAAATCAACAAAATTGATAAACCACTGGCCAAACTGACAAAAGAAAAACAGGAGAGGAAGCAAATAACCCGAATAAGATGGGCGATATTACAACAGACCCAACTGAAATTAAAAGAATCATATCAGATTACTATGAAAAACTGTACTCCAACAAATTTGAAAACCTAGAAGAAACGGATGAATTCCTAGAAACACATTACCTACCTAAACTAACACAAACAGAGGTAGAACAACTAAATAGACCCATAACAAGGGAAGAGATTGAAAAGGTAATCAAAAACCTCCCAACAACAAAAAAGCCCTGGTCCGGACAGCTTCACTGCAGAGTTCTACCAAACTTTCAGAGAAGAGTTAACACCACTACTACTAAAGGTATTTCAGAGCATAGAAAAGGATGGAATACTACCAAACTCATTCTGTGAAGCCACCATTTCACTGATACCAAAACCAGGTAAGGACACCACAAGAAAAGAAAATTATAGACCTATATCCCTCATGAATGTAGATGCAAAAATCCTCAACAAAATTCCAACCAACAGAATTCAACAACATATCAAAAAAATCATTCACCATGACCAAGTGGGATTCATACCAGGTATGCAAGGATGGTTCAACATTAGAAAAACAATTAATATAATCCACCACACAAATAAAACAAAAGAATCACATGATTTTATCAATCGATGCAGAAAAGGCATTTGACAAAGTTCAACTCCCATTCATGATAAAAACTCTCAGCAAAATAGGAATACAAGGAAAATTCCTCAACATAATAAAGGGCATTTATACAAAGCCAACAGCCAACATCACTCTAAATGGAGAGAGTCTGAAAGCATTTCCCTTGAGAACTGGAACCAGACAAGGATGCCCTTTATCAACGCTCTTATTCAGCATTGTGCTAGAGGTCCTAGCCAGAGCAATTAGGCTAGACAAAGAAATAAAGGGCATCCTGATTGGCAAGGAGGAAGTAAAATTATCTCTATTTGCAGATGACATGATCTTAGACACAGAAAACCCTAAGGAATCCTCCAGAAAACTACTGAAACTAATAGAAGAGTTCGGCAGAGTACTGGGATACAAGACAAACATACAAAAATCAGTTGGATTCCGCAAACCAACAAAAAGAACATCAAAGAGGAAATCACCAAATCAATGCCATTTACAGTAGCCCCCAAGAAGAAAAATACTTAGGAATAAATCTTACCAGAAATATAAAAGGCTTGTACAAATAAAACTACAGGACACTTCTGCAAGAAACCAAAAGAGACTTACATAAGTAGAAAAACATACCTTGCTCGTGGATAGGAAGACTGAACATTATAAAAATGTGTATTCTACCAAAAGCCATCTATACATTTAATGCAATTCCGATCCAGATCCCAACGACATTGTTTAATGAGATGGAGAAACAAATCACCAACTTCATATGGGAGGGAAAGAGGCCCCGGATAAATAAGGCATTACTGAAAAAGAAGAACAAATTGGGAGGCTTTACTTGACCTGATTTTATTACCTATTATACCGCCACAGTAGTCAAAACAGCCTGGTACTGGTACAACAACAGATACATAGACCAGTGGAACACAATTGAGAATCCAGACATAAATTCATCCACATATGAGCAGATGATATTTGACAAAGGCCCCAAAACAGTTAGATGGGGAAAAGACAGTCTTTTTAACAAATGGTGCTGCCATAACTGGATATCCATCTGCAGAGAAATGAAACAAGACCCACACCTTACTCCATGCACAAAAACTACCTCGAAGTGGATCAAAGACCTAAATATAAAATCTAAAATGATAAAGACCATGGAAGAAAAAATAGGGACAATGTTAGGAGCCCTAATACATGGCATAAACAGTATACAAAACATTATTAACACTGCAGAAGAAAAGCTAGGTATCTGGAAGCTCCTAAAAATCAAACACCTATGCTCATCCAAAGACTTCACCAAAAGAGTAAAAAGACTACCTGCAGACTGGGAAAAAGTTTTTAGCTATGACATCTCCGATCAGCGCCTGATCTCTAAAATCTACATGATACTGCAAAAACTCAACTATAAAAAGACAAATAACCCAATTAAAAAATGGGCAAAAGATGAATAGACACTTCACTAAAGAAGACATTCAGGTAGCTAACAGATATGTGAGGAAATGTTCACTATCATTAGCCATTAGAGAAATGCAGATCAAAACTACAATGAGATTTCATCTTACTCCAACAAGGCTGGCATTAACCCCAAAAACACAAAATAATAAATGTTGGAGAGGCTGTGGAGAGATTAGAACACTTAGACACTGCTGGTCAGAATGTCAAATGGTTCAACCACTTTGGAAATTGATTTGGCACTTCCTCAAAAAGCTAGAAATAGAACTACCATATGATCCAGCAATCCCATTCCTCAGAATATATCCTAGAGAAATAAGAGCCTTTTCACAAACAGATATATGCACATCCATGTTTACTGCAGCACTGTTTACAATAGCAAAAAGATGGAAGCAACCAAGGTGCCCATCAACGTATGAATGGATAAATGAATTATGGTATATTCACACAATGGAATACCACACATTGATAAAGAACGGTGATGAATCTGTGAAACATTTCATAACATGGAGGAATCTGGAAGGCATTATGCTAAGTGAAATTAGTCAGTTGCAAGAGGACAAATATTCTATAAGACCACTATTATAAGAACTTGAGAAATACTTTAAATTGAGAAGAAAACATTCCTTTGTGGTTATGGGGCGGGGGGAGCGATGGTGGGAGAGGCGCACTCACTAATTAGACAGTACATAAGAACTACTTTAGGTGAAGGGAAAGATAGCACATAATATAGGGGAGGTTTTCAGCACAACTGGATTAAACCAAAAACAAAGACGTTTCCTGAATAAACTGAATGCTTCGAAGGCCAGCATAGCAGGGGCAGGGGTCTGGAGACCATGGTTTCAGGAGACATCTAACTCAATTGGCATAATAAAATCTATTAAGAAAACATTCTGCGTCCCACTTTGAAGAGTGGCGTCTGGGGTCTTAAATGCTAGCAAGCAGCCATCTAATATGCATCAATTGGTCTCAACCCACCTGGATCAAAGGAGAACGAAGAACACCAAGGATACAAGGCGATTACGAACCCAAGAGACAGAAAGGGCCACATGAACCAGAGACTACATCATTCTGAGACCAGGAAAACCAGATGGTGCCTGGCTACGACGGATGACTGCCCTGACAGGGAACACAACAGAGAACCCTTGAGGGAGCAAAAGAGCAGTGGGATGCAGACCCCAAATTCTCATGAAAAGACCAGACTTAATGGTCTGACTGAGACTGGAAGGATCCTGGTGGTCATGGCCCCCAGACCTTTTGTTGGGCCAGGACAGGAACCATTCCCAAGCCGATTCTTTAGACATGGATTGGACTGGACAATGGGTTGGAGAAGGACGCTGGTGAGGAGTGAGCTTCTTGGATCAGGTGGACACTTGAGACTATGTTGGCATCTCCTGCTTGAAGGGGAGATGAGAGGGTGGAGGGGGTTAGAAGCTGGTGAAATGGACACGAAAAGAGACCGTGGAGGGAGACAGTGGGTTGTCTCTTTAGGGGGAGAGTAACTGGGAGTGTGTTGCAAGGTATATATGGGTTTTTGTGTGAGAGACTGATCTGATTTGTAAACTTTCACTTAAAGTACAATAAAAATCATTAAAAAAAAAAAAAAAAAACTACAACCATTCCCAAAGCCAACTCTTCAGAGAAAGATTAGACTTTACTAAAAACGTAAAATAATACTCGTTTGAAGAGTGTGCTTCTTAGTTCGAGCAGAGACATAAGACTAAATGGGTGGCTCCTGCTGGATGCAGGATGAGAAGGCAGGAAAGGAGAGGAGCTGGCTGGATGGGCACGGGAAACCCAGAGTGGAAAGGGAGAGTGGGCTGTCACATTACAGGGACTGCAACTAACAATATGTGTATAAATTTCTGTATGAGAAATTAACTTGAGCTGTAAGCTTTCACCTAAAGCTCCCCCCTGCCCACCCCCCCGCCAAATCACCCAGGAAGCTTTTAAAAATTTGTCCAGGAGTTTCTTAGAAAACTAAATATAGACTTAACATTTGATTCAGTAGTCACACTCCTAGGTTATTTACCCCAACGAGATAAAAACATCTGTCCACATAAAAACTTGGACATCAATGTTTATAGCAGCTTTATTCACAATTGCCCCAAATTGGAAACAGCCAAGATGCCTTTCAATAGGTGAATGGATAAACAAACTGTGGTAGATCCACAAAAACCAAACCAAACCCACTGCTGTCAACTCAATTCCGATTCATACCAACTCTAGAAGTCAGAGTAGAGCTGCCTCATAGGGTTTCCAAGGCTGTAAATCTGTACTGAAGCAGACTGTCATGTCTTTGTACTCTGGAGCAGCTGGTGGGTTTGAACCACCAACCTTCTGGTTAGTAGCCAAGTGCTTTAACCACTGCACCCCCAGGGCTCCTGGTGGATCCATACAATGGCGTATTATTCAGCAATAACAAGAAATGGGCTATTAAGCCACGAAAAGACATGGAGGGAACTTAAATACATACTGCTAAACAAAGAAATCAGTCCAAAAAAGCTACATAGTGCATGATTCTAACTACAAAACATTCAAGAAAAGGCAAAACTATTAAAAACAAAACACCAAACCTGTTGCTGTCGAATCAATTCTGACTCATAGCGACCCTAACGGACAGAGTAGAACTGCCCCATACGGTTTTCCAAGGAGCGCCTGGTAGATTCGAAGTGCCAACTGTAGCTCTTAACCGCTACGCCACCAGGGTTTCCAAAAACGACAGACAGCAAAAAGATCGGCGGGGGGGGGGGGGGGGGAGATAAACAGATGGCACAGATGAGATTTTTAGGGCAGTGGAACTATCCTGTATGATACTGTAATGGTAGACATTATTGACACTATTGAAAACCAAAACCATAGGACTATATAAGGAAACCCTGGTGGTATAGTGGTTAAGAGCTATGGCTGTTAACCAAAAGTTCAGCAGTTTGAATCCATCAGGTGCTCCCTGGGAACTCTATGATGCAGTTCTACTCTGTCCTATAGGGTCACTATAAGTCGGAATCGACTTGTCGACAGTGGTTTACACAACTTAAAGAGTGAATCCTTATGTGCTTAAGCCAGCCTTATTGGGTCCCTATTACTAGAAGCTGATTCAGATTCTCATATTGCTTAAGTAATCAATTAGAAAAAAGCAGAAAAGTTAGGAAAAAAATCTAAATATCTTTATGGCTATACTCCATTGACCATGTAGTTTAGGTGAAAACACACAAATGGGAAGGTATTTTTAAATGTTTCTACACTTTAGTTTATTATTAAAATTGGATGATGAAGAGTATATTTATTGAGTAGTTTATATTTTAAGCATTCTCTCTATTTAATTTTATCTCACCTCTAACAGGCAGTATCATACACATTTTATAGTTGAAGAAATAGAGGCTCACAGAAAACAAGTAACTTGTTCAGGGTCTTACATCAAGCATCATGATTCGAGTTACTATTTGCAGAACATCAAAACTTGTGCATTTTCCATTACACCATAACTCAAGGAAAAAAGAGACAGAGATCTAGCTCAGGAATTAAATTCTTCTGGAGGAAACCATAACTTTGTGAAAGAATAAATTTGAAAACGAATAAAAAATGAACAAGGGAAATGCAGCCCTATCAAATTTGTAAGCTTTTCATAAGTCATGTGAAATGGAAAAATATTACCTCTAAGTTGAGTCTTAGAAAAATATCTGTTCGAGGTAACATCAAATAAATGAATTTAAAAAATTAAGAGTTCATTTGTCATTCTGAAAATAAATCTTTTAGAAGTACTATCTTTAGAGTAGAGAACAACTGGTTTATGAGACAGAATCTGTTAAAACACAAGGAATCTAAATTGGTCAATGCAGTGACTCAAAGTCTGAATTTTGAAATAATCATTAAATTTCAACATAAACAGATTTTTCAGAAGGGTCCCAGCTCTTCACTGCCCAGCTTTTTGAATTCCACTTATATCAAAAAGTTAATGCTCAGAGTTATCTGTGACTCAACATGAGAATAAACACTCATAGACAGTTAAAAATAAAAACAAAATTATATTAAAGCCTAAAAGCTTCTGAAAGGTAAATATTCTAGATTATACAAAAGTAAGACTGTGAAAACCATACATTCCTACTTACCTTGGCTTGTCTCTTTTTTCTCTTTGCCTTTCAAAATCTCTTCCTCTGTCCTTTCCATCTCTTGGTTTTTCTTCTATCCTGTCTTTTACTTTATACTTTTCTTTATACTTTTTCCCCAGAGCAGTATCTTCCTGTATAGGAGGGGGTGGACTAGGAGTACGAGGTCCTTTCTTTTTGCTTTGGTTGCTTTTTGAAGTCCTGAAGGCAACACAAAGCCATCATTAGAGGTCCAAACACTTTTGGAAGGTCATGCGGGTATATACATTTTTTTCACTTTAACCAAGTCCTTTTTTAAAAAGGCAATAATTCTATCAATTGGTCCCTTTACTATTTTATACACTAGCAACCAATACCCAGAAAAAAACACACACACACAGAAATGAGCAAAGAATCAGCTTACTTGCTTCATATTTTGCTACTCCCCCTATTATAAAATTTTAAAGGATAGTTTTTTGAGAAAAGATAGGGGTGGAGTGGAAGAAGACTTTCAAACAAGGGAACGATATAAAAGTAAACAACTGCATTTTTTTAATAGTAAAAAGTACTATTTTATTAGCATATAAATATGCTCACTGTAAACAAAAGAAAAATAAAACCAGTGATAATACAGAAAAGTAGATGAAGAAAGTAAATATAACTTATAATTCCACTACCTTGGAAACCCTGGTGGCACAGTGGTTAAGTGCTACGGCTGCTAACTAAGAGGTCAGCAGTTGGAATCCACCAGGTGCTCCTTAGAAACTCTATCGGGCAGTTCTGCTTTGTCCTGTAGGGTCACTATGAGTCGGAATCGACTTGATGGCAGTGGGTTTGGTTTTGGGTTTTTTAATTCTACTACCCAAGGATAGCTATTGCTAACACCTTGGCTATACCTTCAGACTTTTCCCATATCTGTCTGTCTTTCTGTCTCTCTCTCTCGCACAGAATATCCTATCATAATGTTTTGTGCATGTTTTTTGTACTAAATACAGTGTAAGCATCCTCCTACAACAAAAAGTAGACTTACATCTCCTTAAATACATGCTCCATAACTCCTATAAACAATCTCATACTGATAAGTTTTGCTTCCAAGTTTTCATCATTATAAAAAATGTAAAATTATATCATCTGCAAATGAAATCTGTTAGAAAACACTCATTTAAACCTTTGAGTCTTCTCTAAGACATTTTTCCTAACTCTGAGATAACAAAGGTGATCTCCTAAAATGTTGGAATCTTGGCTTTCACATCTAAGCCTTTAATCTACCTGGAACTGATTCTTGGATATAGACCATTCTCCTTCATTTGATACTTTAAGTAATTCCATATAAGTGATATAACTTTAAGTCCTTACACATCCAGGACTGCCTGTCTTTGCCTCCTATCTGAACAATCTTTGACTGGATATAGCATTTAGAGGTCACAAACCTTTTCCCTCAGAGCTCTGTAAATATCATTACAATATCTTGTAGCATTTAGTACCACACATGAGAAGTCTAAAGATGGTCAATTTTTTTTCCTGTGTTGGTTGTTTTTTCTCTTGGGATACCTATAAAACATTATTCCTTGGAAATAAAAAAATTACCAAGTTCAGGTATGTTTAAAAAACTTTTCCAACACTCAGTGAGCCATTTTAAACTGAAACCTCAAATCTTTTATTCAAATTCTTCTATTTTTATTTCATCATTTCTCCATATACCCAGT
This sequence comes from Loxodonta africana, assembly GCF_030014295.1. NCBI lineage: Eukaryota > Metazoa > Chordata > Mammalia > Proboscidea > Elephantidae > Loxodonta > Loxodonta africana. Next base: position 65,828,443 of record NC_087358.1, read on the forward strand.
CTCTCTGGTTCTCATTAATACATAGTTACTGAATTCCTGGATGTCTCCCATGCCTCAATTTCCTGTCATTTCCATCTCTCCTTTTGCTTTTTGATATCTCAAGTTTGTCTTCAAATTCAGTGATTTTTTCTTTAAGTAGTACCCACTCTACTACTTCTAAATTTGGCCACCTCATTATTCTATTTTCAGCATGAATGTCTTTTTCTTCCAGAAAGTCCTTGTACACATGCTGCTTTTCTTCCAAGACCAACTGCTGTCACCATGTCAGTGCAACATCCTCTCAAACTGTACTGAGAACGTAAAGTTAGAGTTTAAGTTTGTTACTGTTTCCACACCAGCCGTTTCTGTGTAGGCTATCTACACTGACTTTTTAGTCTGGTACTCTGTTTTTAAGTGGCCGTTTTTTTTCATACATCTGATGAATTTTTACTGTATTTGTTTCACTCTCTGTGGATATTTATAAACGAGGACTTAAGCTCAAATCTGGGAGCTGACTTCCAGTGACTCTGAGTTCTCTAGTCACTATATTCCTTAGCTCTAAAAAGGTAGTGGATAGTCCCTTCCCCAAAGCTGCTGACAAGATTACAAAAAGATAAAAGTATAAAATCACCTGACTCCTGGTAGACACGCTGAAAATCTAGCTTAGTTCTTATCCCTATTTCTCATTATCACAGGTAGAATTATCACTTAAGCAAATAAGAAATTAGTAAAATATGGCAAAATCTATTTTTTTCATCCTTGTCTTCTGCCAAGAATACATATGTCATTGCATATTTATGAAGATTTAAACTTCTTACGCACGAAACGTAAGTGATAAATGTCTGCACTTTTAAGTATTTCTTCCATTTAAAAGGTAAACGTAATAGTTGGCATCTGCATAAAAAATTTTTAGAAGATACGTTCTAGAGATACATTTTCAAGATAAAACGATGGAGGAATTCTTGACATAAAGTGTATTTTCATGTTATTGCCTATGACAGCTACCCGTTTACCAAACACTTGCAGGCTTGACTCACGAAAATCTCTCACACTCCCAGGAATGTAAACTAGATAACTAAATAATTGTACTGCTCAATTTTTTTTCTTTGTTCATTCCATTCTTTGGTGTCCTTGAAAGTCCAAGAAAGCGGACCCAAGGTCAGAAGGAGCCTGGGTAACCAAATCTCCATGTATAGGAGAGCCCCTATTAATCAGAAATAGCCATTCTGACTTAAGTGATAAATTTGTTTTGTTAAACCACTGACATCATGGGATTTACCTATTATAACAACAGGATCACCCTAATACACTTTTTAAAGTGCAGAGTTTCTTCACATTACCTCTAAAGTTGTATTTGTTTGGAAAATACAATGATGTTACAAATTTAGGATTTTGAAGGGCTCTCCAACTGAAAGGGGCCAAAATTGGTTTTGAGCATTCTGAAGTCAACAAGATCTTTCACCATTTTTTAAGTCATCTGATTAGTGGCACAGAGCCCACACCCTGCTTTTGGCAGAGTCCTCTTGTCTATGCCCATCATTTTTAGGTCCTTTCTCTCCTCAAAATTATTTCTTTCGAACAGCTTTTGACATACTTCACACTTCTTTGTACAAAGTAAAACAGAAATTTACCAAATAAAACTAAGAATAAATAACAAAGCAGATGAACTGACTAGATACTGTATTTGCTGATTCTAAGACACACTGCCTCCCACAAATCAGGATAAATCTTACTACCAGACTGTATTTCATGACACAATGCCCCTACTCTCGAAAAAAATGTCAGCTTTTGGGGAGAATCGCAAGTTTTAATTTGTCAGTATTTATCTTTGCCCATTCAATGTGATAACCAAGTAAGACCAAGGTGTGTTTGTGTGATAGTCACTTGAGTTGACTTTCTGGCATTGGTTATGCTACTCGATTGAATTATAAATGAAATTCTAATCCTTACTTATTGCTTAAAATGTCTCCAGAAAGTTTACAGTATGGTCCAGCAATGAAACTAAAGTTGATTGCCTGACCCACTTTAGGCAATGTAAACTGCATGGCTAAATAGCTGTCATATTCAATCCAATGTTTTCTTTGTATTTTTTATGTATTTTTCCCGGGCCCTTGTGTTCCTACTATTAAATCAACCGTGCATCTTAAAGTGAACATCTTAGAATCATCTTAGTATTCTAAGTCAACATCTTAGAAGACATGAAATATGGCAGTTAAATGAATGTGAGTTATTACTCATGCAACATATTCACTGAAGGGTAAATGAATTACTAATTAAGTAGTAAAAGACTAATGAATTAGTGCATGGTGAAACTAACCATTTAAACAGTTATCAAAACTTTCTACAAAGAGATTAAATTTCAAAGATTTTATGAATAGAAAGGACAAGAAAATTAAGAAAGAATGGTATGCAGTTTATTTGGGAAATTAATGGAATTCAGGAAGGGTTATATAACTGATTAGCCAAAAGGATAAAGAGGAATCAAAGTAATTACATCACTCTACGGCTCAAATTCTTCCATCCTTCTCTGCAATATTTACTGAATCCGGGGCACTAAGGAGAAGATTCAGTCAACTTTACTGAATGCCTTATTACGATGCAAAGATCTATGCAAAAGAGGCACTGTGGGGAGCTAGAACAATGAACCATCAAGATCCCAGTCTTCAAGGAGCTTAAATTTAATATAGGTTGTAAAACTTGTATGCTACAGCTAAAATATAATGCAAAAGGCAATGAATATTGAGAGAGGTATAAACAAAATCTGATAAGTTCACAAAGGGAACAGAGATTATGTTCAGTAAAAAGAAATGGGAAAACCAAATGAAAAAGGTAGAATTTGAGCTAGCCGTTAGAGGACTGGAGATCGAAGGGGACAGGGGAACACTTAGACAAAAACATGGACAAAGACAGAAAAGATCAAAGCATAAATGCCATTCTAAAGAATCAGAATTTCTAGAGTGGAAAACCACTGAGTTTTTCAATGGCATAATAAATTAACCTAGAATTGTACTTTTAAGATTTCTCTGACAGCATCTGTAAAAAGGATGGGTTTGGGTAACTGAATTGACAGTTTGTGTGTGCGGGGTAGATACCAAGGTAAATACAGTTAGTAGGATAATAATCTAGTCAAAAAGTAACTTGGGTCTGAAATAGGGTTGGAGACTCTAAAAACTAGAAGAGTTTTTATTATGGGTTCAGATAGAGCTTGCCAACTGGTTAAATGTTGAAGAGTTTTTTGTTTTGGTTTTTAATAAAACTAGAATAAAACCCATTGCCAGAGAGTTGATTCTGACTCCCAGCGACCTTAGAGGACAGAGTAGAACTGCCCCATAGGGTTTCCAAGGCTGTAATCTTTATGGAAGCAGACTGCCACATCTTTCTCCCGTGGAGTGGCTGGTGGATTCAAGAAATTTAAATAGTACAGAATAACATTAAAAAGTAAAAGCCTCCTGTCTCATTCTCAGCCTCTTAATGTAATCATTTTTAATCAATTTTTTTTCAATATACCTATACTGTTAAATATATACTAGAAAGAATTTCTTGATCATGTACACAAGGAGACAAAAAGAATGTTCATTACTGCATAATTTATAATAGCTAAATATTGGAAACAACCTAAACATTCAACAAGAAAATAGGTAATAGCATAAACACTAAAATGAATGAACTAAGGCTACATATATCAATATAGATAAATGTAAAAAAATGTTAAGTGAAAAAGCAAGTTGGAGAAGAAAAATTATAAAATATCAGTATTAAGATTAAACAGATGAAGACAATACTATATCTTGCAAAACGAGATATATTAATTAAAGTATAAATGCACATGCACAAGAATCACAAACACTAAATTCAAGAGGAAGGACAGGAAATGTATCTGCTATGTTTTATTTCTTTAAAAATAAGATCAGAAGCATATGTGGATGTGACAAAAATGTTTTATTCTTTATAACTTTTTTAATTGAAATATTAGATGAAAAAAGCTTATATTAAATACGAAACACATTAGAAGTACCCTTGTATAATCTACTAAGTAATTCTTTTAAATATCAGTTTGTGAAAAGCTATTTTGTTATGGCATTATTTATCACCGTACTGACCTCTGCTGGTCCAAAAGGGGAGAAGATACTGCAGGTGTCTTCCTGTCTTTCTTGCTGGCTGAAGATGACTTGGGGCTTGACTTTCGCTTTGGAGATTTGCTAGACTTTCTAAGAGAAGGTGATGGAGACAATTTTGATCTAATCATTTCTGGTGAAACCTTTGAAAAAAAATTCAGCAAGTCAATTCAGAAACTCCTCCAATCATGCCTGTTATAGTTAGACAAAGAAGCATATATTTCCAACTCACACTACACTTCAGATTAAGAGCCCTGGTGGCGCAGTGGTTAAGAGCTCGGCTGCGAACCAAAACGTCGACAGTTCAAATCTACCAGCTGCTCCTTGAAAACTCTGTGGGGCAGTCCTACTCTGTCCTATAGGGTCGCTATGAGTCGGAATCAACTCAAAGGCAATGGGTTTGGTGTTTTGGTTGTTATAGCCACCATCTAGTGATGTTATTCTGGCTCCAGAACCCAAGCTTTTAACCAACATGCAACTTAACTGCCCTAACATAACATTAACACCAGAAAAGCAAACTAAACTTATGAAATTTCACCATCTCCTCTGAAAAAAATCACAGATTATTTTCAAATGAATTTATATCTCTACTCTTTAGAAAAGAAACAAGATATTCTAGAAAGAGCATGGGCCTGAATCAGATAGAGATTCAATTCAAATTCTATATTATACTAGCTAGTTTTAGTGACACTAGGCCACAAAGCCTCAGTTTTGTTCACCTGTTCAATAACAAAACTGTTTCCTATCTATCCAACAGATTGATATAAGACTAAATGATACATGAAGTTGCTGATATATAGTAAGTTAATCAATGCATCAATATCCTAATACAACCTAAAAATATACCCAGCAGTTAATGGGTTTTCTTTTCAATATATACCTATACTGATATCAATCACTAACATATATTTTAATAAACAGCATACCTCCTTTTTAATTATAATTTCTTCTCTCTTCTCCATGTTTTCTTGTTCAAGCTTCATTAATTCTCTCTGTATCTTCTGACGCTTCATTTCCAATGACAATTCATGAACGTAATCATAATTAATATCTCCATTGTCAGAATCTTTAAAATAAAATTTTCATTACTTGTCAGAAACTACCATAATAATTTACAACCCAAAATAAGGAAAGTTTATTGAACTAATTTTTAAAACAAATTTCAACTGTGGGTTCTTTCATTAGAATAACAAACTTATAAAAGACAGAAGAAATACATAATGTTTCTATAAAGAACTAAAATCACCATGGCTGGTTTCTGTATAAAAAAATCAAACAATTCTAAAGTTTCTGGAACTGTTTTTTTCTGGAAGTAATATTGGGTTGCCTGGAAGTTGGGTTTTTTGTTAGGAGATGGGAATTAAAAAGATATAATTAATTCACTCAGTTGTATCATCTAAGCATTAAAGATACCAAAGCTTTCAACAGTTCACGCTGCAAGGATATGATTCACTGTCTCCTGATTTTCTGAAAGATTCGTAAGTATTAAAGAAACTCTGCTGCTATGGTTTTGTTCTTTTTTCTATTAGTGAGAAAACTAATTTGTATCTAAAGTTAACTGATTTTAATATTAACATATAAAAAAAAACATACACCTGAGCTAATTTTTTTCTTTAGATGAAGGCTCACAAAGCAGATTAGTTTTGCATTAAACAATACACATCTCGTTTTTTGACACTGGTTGCCAACCCCACAACATGTCGACACTCTCCCCCTCACCTGAGCTAATTTTTGAACGATCTGTAACTTTTTCATCACTAGTGATTTTTATCGGTTCCTTAGATTCGAACTGTCCAACTGATTCAATGGATCAGATGCCACATTTTTAATTCCACTCATCTTTTTCAGTGAAAAGAATATGAAAGGCGGTTAAAGAAAAAAAAGGGAGGAGTGACGTGCACAGCTATTTCAGTACAATATGGAGAAGTTTATTGATGGCTACTGGAACTGCCACCCAACCCCCTACAACCTGTAAATGCTAAGAAGCCTTGAGAAGGAGATTCTACTGACTTTTAATACATGACCATGTGAGGCTCGACTGATCACAAACAGAGGTACCTTCTCAAACTGCACTTTCGGCACTTTACACCATCATTTCTTAACCTGGGGTTAGGAAATAAAATTGAAAACTTAAAAAAAAAATTTAAATAAGCAGCCTTGACTACTTAAAGCACAAGAAAAAGGACATCATTTTCAAGTATGGTTCAAATGTCTTAGAATGCCAACTATCCATTTTATACTTGGGGGTTGAGAGGGTAGCTATGGATGTCATCCATGTGACTGAGCCTGATTAGTCATCTTACGGTGGAGTATGATGACAATTTCCCAGTGAATATAAAACAGACTAAATCATGCTTTTCAGTAAGAAAGCAATTTAATGAATAAGAGCATACAGCTTTTACTAGATAAAATAACTGGAAATGCTGAATTTAATCAAACCAATAATGGCTCTCTCATTTTGGAGTCCACTGAGGTACTTTACATCAGTGAATAATAAGGCTGTGATCTGGTCAGAAGAAGTTCTTAAATTAAAAATGGATAAATGAAATTCCATAACCAAATACCAAGGGTAGAATAAAGAAGAGTAATTAACAGAAAAGAATGATTTACAGTGCTTTTGAAGGTATTATCAATAATGCCTTGCTCATCTAAAAACTGCTATTTGGAAATAACACCAATATAGAACACAGACAAGAAATGAGAAGCTGGTTTTCAGTCCTCAATCACCAAGCACCCAACCAAAGGGGAAACCCTGAGCAGTTAAAATATATGTCAAAGTCAACGTATTACAGCTAATATATTTTGCTCAGAGAAGTTCTCAAGCCTTTACTCAGAAACTACTTATGGCACAGTGGTTAAGAGCTCAGCTGCTAGCCAAAAGGTCAGTAGTTCAAATCCACCAGCAGCTCCTTGGAAACACTATGGGGCACTTCTGTATTGTCCTAGAGGGTTGCTATGAGTTGGAATCAACTTGAAGGCAATGCGTTTGGTTTGGTTTCGTTTATTATAATAAAAACTAAGCTAGGCTTTCCTAGCATATAAGAGATGGGCTACAAGGTAGGCACACTGTAACTGATAGCATCTTGACAAAAAAGGGAAAAACAGAAAGCACAAAACATAAGATGCAGCTCAAAGACAAGAATCTGGAGCTATTTAATAAATTTATTTAATAAATTTTGAAAATGTCTCATATCTTACAGCCTGGGATTATCACTACAATTGCCTTATAAAAATGGATTCATATCGATTATTCTAAGTCATCAGGAAAATTTTTCATCATAATTAGAACAGCTTATTTAATGAGAGAGATTTTTCCTATATAACAGAAAAATATATGCAATATACAAGAAAAAGCTATAAAGAATTCTTACAAGTTAACAGAATAGGTAAAGGACATGAATATGCAATTCACAAAGAAAAGAAATGCAAATGATATATAAACCTGCCCTTTTCATTTATTAAAGGCCAATTTTTTTCTGATTTTAATATTAAGTGTTGGCAAAGATACAGATAAGGAGCATGTCCCCTTTCTGGTGGTAGCAACGTAAACTAGTACATCTATCCTGGAAGGTAATCTGGCAATATAGGTAAAAGCCTTAAAAACATTCACACCCAGATTTACTTCTAGAAATTTATTCAATGAAAATCATACATATATAAAAGGTTTCTAAGTAACAATAAAAGACTAGAAATATTTCAGCCCTTTATTTATACATTCTCACTGTTAAAATACTGAACGATTCTTAAGTACAGAGAGTAAAATATAAGATTCCTCTTATATTTCCCCACTGCCATCCTCACTCCAATGGTAACACTGCTAATTAGTTTAGTGTTACATGCTTAAAAAGAAAGCTTTACATTTTTCTCTTTTAACTAATGGGGCCAAAACTACATATATCACCCTACAAACAAAAAAGATTTTTCCATGTCATACAAAGAGGTCAACCACCTTCATGTAAATGTCTGCCGAGTGTTTCATAATACAAACATACCATAACCTAGTTTCCTTTCGAAAGACATTTGGCTTGTTTTCAATATTTTGCTGTTACATAAACAAGACTGCAATGGACTTTTTTCATATTAACCTTGGTTCACAAGTGCAAGTATTCCTTTAGTACAGATTTCTCAAACTAGATTTGTTGGATCAAAGGATAAGTATAATTTTTATTTTTAATATTGTCAAGTTGCTTTCCAAAATCACTTTACGAATGTATGCCCCCATTTGATAACATTAGTGTTTTTCATTTCTGGCCATCAGATGGTAAAAAATGCTGTCTTTTTATTTTCATCAGCATTTCCCTGCACTAAGGCTGAACATTTCTATTTCATAATACTACTTTATTGGCCAGTTTATACATTTTCTCATGAATGTACAGTAGATTTTTCCATAAGTCCCATGACATGTAATATTAACGGACTGAATACAGAAAACCAAACCCCACCGCCATTGTGTCGATAGAGAGCAAGGCAAGACTATACCAAGTAATAACAGACTGGTTCAAACCTAGGAAAATAAGGGCAAATTTCAAGATAACCACAAAGAAAGTTAACAAACCTACTCATCAAAATAAAGAAGAAAAACATAAAGTCTCAATGAAGACAAAAGAAATCCATAAACAAAAGGAACTGAGCACAGAAAAGTTAAGAGGAGCAAAGAAAATGTCAGCACCACAAAAAAAGCACTAAAAGATGACAGCAATAAACTTAAGCCTACCAATAATTACACTGAATGTAAATGGCCTAAATGTACCCATAAAGAGGCACAGAGTGACAGAATGGATTAAAAAACAGGATCCATCAACATGCTGTCTACAAGAGACACACCTTAGAAACAAACACATAAATTTATTAAAAATCAAAGGATGGAAAATAATATATCAAGTAAATAACTACCAAAAAAGAGCAGGAGTAGCAATACTAATCTCAGGTAAAATCGACTTTAAAACAAAATCCACCAGAAAAGGCAAAGAAGGGCACTATATAATGTTTAAAGGGACGATCCTTCATGAAGACTTAACCATAATAAACATGATAAACCTCTACTGGAGAAACCTGTCTACTGGAGAAACCTGTAGAGTATGGCCCCCAGACACCCTTTTCGCTCAGTAATAAGGTCACTCCTGAGGTTCACCCTTTAGCCAACGAATGAACGGCCCCACAGAACAAATCAAGACTAAAGGGGCGCACCAGCCCTGGGGCAGGAACTGGAAGGCAGGACGAACAGAAAAGCTGTTAACAGGAAACCCAGGGCTGGGAACGGAGAGTGCTGACACAATGTGGGGCTGTTAACCAACGTCATAAAACAATGTGAGTACTGTTTGATGAGAAACTAGTTTGTTTTATAAACCTTCATCTAAAGTACAAAAAAAAAAAAAAATTTATAAAGGGCAGAGAAACAGGGTGGTAGCTAACAGGGACTATGGTGATAAGAGAAAATGTATCTAGATGGATAATAAACACACAGAGGACAACGGGTAACGAATGAACAAGACGGCTGAGGAAACGGGAAGTCATCAGATCCACATGCTGTGGTTAGTTGCTGTCGAGTCTACTCAGACTCATGCCAACTCCCTACATGCAGAGTAGAGCTGCTCCACAGGGTTTTCAGGGCTATGACCTGTCAGAAGCAGATCACCTGTCCTGTCCTCTGAAGAGCCTCTGAGTCGGTTTGAACTACCAATCTTTCTGCTAATAGTCAAGTGCTTAACCTTGTGCCAACCAGGGACTGTGAAGCAGACAGCAAGAAGAAATGAAGGGCTAGGAGACTTAAGGAGAAGGTTTAAAATAACTACAATGGATACAAGGAGAACTGACCTATGCTTTTCTGAACTTTTTAAATCTTAAACAACATACATTCTTGTAACAGGAATGGGGAAACTTTTATTTTTAAAGGCAAGAAGTATCCATTTCACAATGGCTTTACCATTAAAAACAAAAAGACTGTTCAGTGTTTGAAAAGTTAATCCCCTCAGCTTTTAAGATACCTATCTAATCTTAAAACAGTCATGGTTTTGTCATATTTTACTTCATTATATTAATTAATCAGCTACAATGGGATATTATAGCTGCCTTTACTTCTATTTTATAGAAATTAGGTTGACTTATGAAATCGCAAGGGATATATATGTGTCACTACAAGTGGTATATCTATATCCACTTTTAGTGACAAAAGAAGTTTCCTATTCATTCTGAGAAGCAACTTTTTAACAGACAGGACCATCCAAAGATGAAATGGATTTCTTGAAAAGCAGTGATGTTTCAGTTACTGGAAAGTCATTTAGGGTATTTTCTAAGTCTTATTCTATAATTCTTAACAGACCTTTCTTAAATATAGTAAATATTTTAGACTTGCAGGCTCTCAGATCTGTCACAAATATTCAACTTAGCCACAATAGCTCAAATGCTGCACAGACAATATGTAAACAAATGGACACGGCAGTGTTCCAATAAAACTTTATTTGCAGAAACAGGTGGCTGGCCCACAGAATGCAATTTGCTGATTCCTGGTCTAGGATTTCAGCTTACTGCTGAGGAAGTTTCTTAAATTCTTTGGTTTAGTTTTGTCACCTGTAAATAGAGTAAAGAAGTCCCTAAGTGGTGCAAACGATGTGTCTGGCTGCTAACTAAAAGACTGAAGGTTCAAGTTTATCAGAGGTACCCTGGAAGAAAGAGGCCTGGCAGTCTACTTCCAAAAAATCATCCAAGGAAAACTCTATGGAGCACACTTCTACTGTGACACACTGGTAGTTGTAGTAAATATAAGAGCTATTTAATTACTTACATAAATTATATTAAAACATCTACTACACTCAATGCATTCAATAAACATTGAGTTTCTTTTCTCTGTATTTGGTACTAGAAGGCTACAGTACTAACTTTTCAGAAGGTCACAGAGATGAAGAAGAGAGAAAGTAAATGTGGAAAGTAAATGTTTATTTGTTAAGACAATGATTTTGCTAATTTTTCATGAATAAATCCAGCATCTCAATTACCATCTGACTTCAATTTCATCTGAAAGATGGAAGTCAATAATTTCTTGGAAATAATTTTCCCAGGTTAAGATTTAAAAATTTCATTTTTAATGCCTATGTAATATAACAAGCACAAATTTTAGATTCAATTTTTTAAACTCATGATATTGAGAAATTTAAAAAGTTTACCAATATAATAAAATCTCAAAGGATTGTGATACTTCAGAATAAAGTCTAAAAAAAAAAGAAGGATAGAGAAGTTGAAAACACAGTACAAACAGCTTTCTCTACCTCTGTACTGTTACTGTACGCCAGTTTCTACCTGGTAACCCAGGAAGGCAGAAACAAGTCAGTAAGGTGGTCCTGAAACAACAGGGACACGACAATGGAAAGGTATTTGAAGCCCACGAAAAGTACACAAAGTTAATAATCAAGAATTGACTATATAAACAAAAGATTTTTCAAACTTACCATCTCTATTAGTTTCCCATTCTACATTCTCTTCTTCACTTTCTGGAGTTCTCTCCTTAGTGATTTTTATATCTTCCTTTTCCCTATGTCTCCCTCTTGAAGATTCTTTCTAAAAAGTATACACATACATACTGATTACTATATTTTAAAACTTTATGAGGCAGTTACTAAATACAGAACATTTTTAACTTCATTCATCTCCATTTCATCAAAACTCAGGTTTCCAAATGGTCATTTATCCCCTAAGCAGAGGAAATGACATGTTCTATCACAGCATCACAGTGAAACCTACATCTATTTCAGTAGTGGACAACAACTTGGTAAAATGTAAGCAGTAGTTAAAATTTAAAAACATACAATGCAAATCTAATGTTTTAATAAGTTGAGATTCTACTACATCAAAAGTTCCTGTGGGAAGATGACTGGGGAAAAGAGTTTAAAAACGGATAAAGTATAATGAAAAGATTTTAAGTGACCATATTAAAAAATGACTATAAAAGTAGTAAACTATTCACAGTAGACTCAAAAACAATTGTTGATCTAAGACAGTTTATAACCTAAAATAACAGCATTTACTTACATACATAAGGATAAATCCAAACTCATTTAAGAAACTTATTAATGCTTTAAAAAGAGATTTCCCTTATATGGATGAAAACAAAATGGTAGGTACACTAGTTAGTAAATTAGTCCTTAATATCACAGCTTAAAAACCAGAAGGTTTTACATTGCCAACCGAAAGGTCAGCAGTTCAAATGCACCAGCCACTCCATGGAAGAAAGATGTGCCATCCAGCTTTCTTAAAGATTAACAATAAATAATAATAGCAACAACAACAAAAAAAAACACTGCCTTCATTCCAACCACAGCGACCATATAGGACAGAGCAGAATTGCCTCATAGGGTTTCCAAGGCTATACTCTTTACGAAAGCAAGACTGCCACATCTTTCTCCTGTAACGTGGCTGGTGGCTTCAACCCGCTGACCTTTTGGTTAGCAGCCAAGCACTTTAAGCATCAACCACTAATGCCAAAGATGAAGAAACTGAAGATTTTTAGCAACTTCTACTGTACGACATTGATCAAACATGCAATCAAGATGCACTGATAATCACTAATGATTGAAATGCAAAAGCTGGAGACAAAAATGATCAGTAGTTGGAAAATACGGCTTTGGTGACAGAAACCATGCTGGAGATTACATGATAGAATTTTGCAAGACCAAAGACGCTCACTGCAAAAACCTTTTTTAAACAACATAACTACTGACTATACATGTGGACATCGCTAATGGAATACACAGGAATCAAATCAACTACATCTGTGGAAAGACACAACGATGTGGCACGGTGATACCATCAATCAGAACCAGGCCAGGGCTGACTGTGGAACAGACCATCAATTGCTCATATGCAAGGTAAAGATAATTAAAACAGGTTCACAAGAGCCAAAGTACAACCCTGAGAATATCCCAGCTAAATTTAGAGACCATCTGAATAGATTTGATGCAATGAACACTAATGAACAAAGACCAGACAAGCTGTTGGATGACATCAAGGACATCATACACGAAGAAAGCAGAAGGTCATTAAAAAGACAGGAAAGAAAGAAAAAACCAAAATGGATGTCAGAAAAGACTCTGAAACTTGCTCTTGAATACACAGTAACTAAAGCAAAAGGAAGAAATGATGAAGTACAAGAGCTGAAGATAATATTTTGAAGAGAAGCCCAGGAAGACAAAGTATTACAATGAAATGTGCAAAGAACTGGAGTGAGAAAACTGAAAGGGAAAAATATGCTCAGTATTTCACAAGCTGAAAGAACTAGAGAAAAAACTCAAGCCTTGAGTTGCAATTTTGAAGGATTCTATGGGCAAAAAATTGAATGACATAGGAAGCAACAAAAGATGGAAGGAATACACAAACTCGCTATGCCAAAAAGAATTGGTCGACGTTCAGCTATTTCAGGAGGTAGCATACAATTGAGAACTGATAGTACTGAAGGAAGAAGTCCAAACTGCACCGAAAACTGCACCAAACTGCACTGCTGAAAAACAAGGTTCCAGGAATTGACGAATACCTACTGAGATGTATCAACAAATGGATACAGTGCTGCAGGTACTCACTCATCCATGCCAAGGCATTTGGAAGAGAGCTCCCTGGCCTATTGACTGGAAGAGATCCACATTCATGCCCATTCCAAAGAAAGGCACTCCAATAGAACGCAGAAATTATCGAAAATTACCATTAATATCACACGCAAGTTAAAATTTTGCTAAAGATTATTCAAAATGGTTGCAGTAGTACAGGGAACTAACGGAAATTCAAACTGGATTCAAAAAGAGGACACAGAACGAGGGGTATCACTGCTGATGTCAGATGGATCTTGGCTGAAAGCAGGGAATACCAGAAAGATGTTTACCTGTATTTTATTGACTATACAAAAGCATTCAACTGTGTGGATCATAACAAATTATGGAAAACATTGCAAAGAATGGGAATTCCAGAACACTTAACTGTATTCATGTGGAACCTACACATAAACCAACAGTTTTTCAAACAGAACAAGGTGATACTGCATGGTTTAAGTCAGAAAAGGCATGTGTGAGAGTTGTATCCTTTCACCATACGCATTCAATCTGTATGCTAAGCAAATAATCTGAGAAGCTGGAATATATGAAGAAGAATGGGGCATCAGCATTGGAGGAAGACTCAATAACAACCTGCAATATGCAGATGACACGACCTTGCTTACTGAAAGTGAAGAGGACCTGAAGCACTTACTGATGAAGATCAAAGACAATAGCTTTCACTATGGACTGCACTTCAACATATAGAGAACAAAAATCCTTACAACTGGACCAATAAGCAACATCATGATAAACAGAGAAAAGATTGAAGTTGTCAAGGATTTCATTTTACTTGGATCCACAATCAATGCCCATGGAAGCAGGAGTCAAGAAATCAAACGACATACTGCATTGTGCAAACCCACTGCAAAAGACTTCTTTAAAGTGTTAAAAAGCAAATATACTACCTTGAGGACTAAGGTGCACCTGGCCCAAGCCATGATGTTTTCAATCGACTCATGTGCATGCAAAAGATGGACAATGAATAAGGAAGGCTGAAGAATTTATGCATTTGAATTATGATGTTGGCAAAGAATAACGACTATACCATGGACTACCAGAAGTATGAACAAATCTGTCTTGGAAGAAGTACAGCCAGAATGCTCCTTAGTGAGGATGGCGAGACTTTGTCCCATGTACTTTTGACATGTTATCAGGAGGAAACAGTCCATCATGCTTGGTGGAGGGTCAGTGAAAAAGAGGAAGGCCCTCAACAAGAGGGACTGATACAGCAGCTGCAACAATGGGCTTAAACACAGAAACGACTGTGCGGATGTTGCAGGACCAGGCAGTGTTTCCTTTGTTGTACACAGGGTTGCTATACTCGGAATTGATTCAAAAGCACCTAAAAACAACAGTATGTAATTTCCCCTAAATTCTACATCTTTAGGTATGAAGTCATGTTTTAAGTATTACTTGTTAAATGACATATATGGTTGATAGTAAAACACGGGCTGAGAAAAATCATTCAAAAAAATTATACAAGAGTAGAACCTGCCATTATAAAATGGTAAAGAAAGGTCCGGAAAAAAATGGGCTCTGACCTTTACAGAAGACAGAAAGAAAAAAACAGAATACAATCATCTTTATTCTTAAAATATATACTGTGGAACATCACTGATATCATACACATTTGACTGTTCAGTGCACTAAACTATAAATATACTTACTACATAACCGTACCAAGAAATTCTTATAGGAAGTAATGGGGAAGAAAAAAAAAAAAAAGGTTATTTAGAGGCCCATTATAGAGAGAGAATAAGTGGAATAAAGAGATCATCTCCAAATTACTGCATAATCTGTACTCTGTGCTTTCAGCCTACTGAACACACACATACCCACTCCATCGATTCCAACTCATAGTGACCCTACAGCAACCCTATAGGACAGAATAGATCTGCCCCACAGAGTTTCCAAGGAGTGCCTGGTGGCTTCAAACTGCCGACCTTCTGGTTAGCAGCCGTAGCACTTAGCCACTACAACACCAGGGTTTCCTGCCAACTTCAAGTATTATATAATTTCCAACTACAAATTTATTTGAAAAGGGTTTCAGAGCAGTAGTGCTGAAAAACACAATAATCTGCAAATATGTAACATGGTAATTATTTTTTAACAGATTTAAAACCAACAATATGATAATCTCAATAAATTTCACTAAAAGTAAGCATTGTTAATATTACATAAATATTTCATATCTACCTTACGTATTTTTCAGTTGTCTACTGCTTTTCACTGTTACTGTGATATGCCAAGAAACATAACTTCCACTATCAAACAGTAGAGACCGAATGCATGTTTCTGCACATGAGGAAAATTCCCAGCCAGGATATTTTCTCTAACACTTTCTTACCATCCCATCCCAAATGATAATCTGTTGTTGTTGGGTGCTGATCAGTCATTTCTAACTCACAGTGACTCTGTGTGCAACAGAGCAAAACACTGCCCAGTCCTGTGTCATTCTCACAATTGCTGCTATGTTTGAGCCCATAGCTCTGTCAATCCATTTCACTGAGGGTCTTCCTCTTTTTCACTGATCCTGTACTTTTCCAAGCATCATGTCCTTCTCCAGGGCTGGTTCCTCCTGATAACATGTCCAATGTACGTAAGACAAGGTCTTGCCATCCTTGCTTCTAAGGAGCATCCTGGCTGTACTTTTTCCAAGATTTGTTTGTGCTTCTGTGGTATGCTCAACAGTCTGCGTCAACACCATAATTCAAACACATTACGTCTTCTTTGGTCTTCCTTATTCACTGTTCATCTTTCGCATACATATGAGGCAACTGAAAATACCATGGCTTCATAATACAGGAAATTATTTTAACAACTATTACAAAGAAGGTCCAGCTGATTTAAAAGAATATCTCCTTATTTTCTTCACTTAACAGCTGATCATTTGTTTATGCATGTCATCCTTTGTCAATTAAAGGTATTTCCCCCTTTCTCTTCTCATAATCAAATAAATAACCATGGTGATTCCACGTGTGCTAGAGTACAACTGCGCTCCATAGGGTTTTTCAATGGTTGGATTTTTTTGGAATTAGGCTGCCAGGACTTTCTTCCAAGGCACCTCTGGATGGACTTGAACCTCCAATCTTTCTGTTAGCAGCCTAGTGGGTTAACCATTTGTACCACCCAGAGACTCCCTTAAAAAAAAAAGTCTGGACTTATCCTATGCAGTGTAGCATGGTCTGACTTTTAACTTTCCTGTATTTTTTGTACACAATAACTTCTTAACTTACTCCTCTTAAACCCAAATACGTTTATTAGAAGTACAATCATTTGATTATTATTTCTTCCAATGTAGTCATCCTTGAACATCTACATGTTAAAATACTTGTTATAGAACCACAACAGTTCCGCCAAAATTCTTGAAGCCAGATATTTTAGGAATTCAGATTTTTGTGGATTTCAAAGTATATTAAGTAACACTGCCAGCAAGGTCTCAGTCTCAGCAACTTGTGATCAAACATATTAATATTTCTTCAGCAAAAGCTGTTAATTCGCCAAATGGATGAAGACGCCAGTCATGTCAAATCAGATCAAGTTTTGTTGCCAAACAAGTCTGTGCCTAAGGAAAAACGTTTAATTTTCAAAGTTTCTTGGGTTTCAGAAATGTAGTAATTACGGATTTTTATTTTAAACTACTTTCACTTCCACTTTATATTACATTCATATTTGATTCTAAAGGATTATACGTATCAGTATCAAACCACCAAACCCACTGATATCAATTCGATTCCAACTCATAGCGACCCTATCGGACAAAGTGAATTGATATGTATGGGTAGAGCATATTAACTATAAATTTTATTTTTAGATACTAAGCAGGCATTTCAAAGAATTTTATATAAAAAAGAACTGTTGAGGCTAATAGGTTTAAGAGCCAATATTTTAATAAACTGATTGGTAATCAGAATCATAAAATGTTAGGAGTCTTTGTAAGTAGTATTATCCAATTTGTTGCCTGATGCAGAAAAAAAATTTCTATAGTATTTGTACAGTTATGGTTCTTCTGTTATAAGAATTAAAAAAAAAAAAAATTTAGCTCACACTGTAATGGTCCTTCTCCACCATCCTATCCTTTCACCCTCATTTTCAGACAGTTCTAATTATTGGAAAACTCCCTCTTCTACTGATCACATCTTTCTTATCTCTCTCTAGAATTTCTACTGACTGGGACTAGTTCTGACCTTTAGAATCGTGTAAATCAAATATAATAGTTCTTCCACATGATAGCGTATTGAATATTTGAACGCTGCTACTAAATCTCTTCAACATTTTCTTATACAAGGTCAAAGGCATATTTATCATACCTTCATTTTCAAGATTTTCACAGCCTTCACCACTCTGTCTTCTTCTCGGGGCACACTACATGCCAAAGTGCTTCAAGAAAACATGGTATCCAGGATTAATCTAACCCTGCCAGAGCGGCTTCTACCTTCCCTGGTATAAAAGTAAAATCAGTATTAACTCTAACTTCTTTTTTAGTGGGGAAGGGTTGTTGGTGGAGCTTAAACAATAAGCTAAAATCTTATAAATTATATAAACTGTAATCTCACATCAAATGAGGTCTAGAAGTAAGGCAAACTCCAGAGCTGGGGGATTTAGTAACACATTGAAACATTTCTTGTTTTGTTTGTTTTTTTCCGTTTCTCACAATTCCTAATATTGACTTCGCCTTAAGGCTAGTTTCTTTAAACTTAAGAAGCAATATGGGTTCCCTCAATGTGCCTCTACCTCAATTACAAATAAAGAATTCTTCCCTTCATTCTGACTAAGCCACCTTCAGTCACAAGTTACTATCAGGGTAATAGTTATGGTCTAAGTGGCTTAGATTAGCTTCTTGAAATCAACTGAACTGTAAAAGGAAGTAACACTATGAATGGATTAGACTAATCGGTGCCCTCTCCAGAATCTGAGTCAATTTCCCAAACCACAACGTGCTACAAAATGAAAAAGCGGTGGAATGGATTCTGTCAAGTCCAAAGCAGTTTACACTACACTTAGTTAAGAACTACATTTCACCTGCTCACAGTGAAACGCTACACTTCTGGTAACGTCACAGGATATAACAGAACTTATTTTCCAACCTGCTAAACATTTGCTTTGTTCACTTTCACTACAGGAATTTCGGACTCTCCTTTGAGGGTCATTTTTCATCTTCCTGATGTGTATCTTTTAATATCCTCAATTTTGACTGAATGTTTTTATTTTATTCTCATTTTTGGAAAACAGTTTTGCTCCATATATAATTTTTGGTTGACATTTTTATCTCAGCACTCTGAAAATATTATATCACTGTCTACCTGCTTTCACAGTATTGTGGCCAAGATGTTGTTATTCTGATGCTCCTTTGTTGGAGAATTTGTTTTGTTCCTCTGGCTGTTTTATCTACATCTACGGGGTTTCCAGTTTCATTACAACATGTATAAGTGAGGTGGTTTTTCTTTATTCTACTTGATTTGTACTGTGCTTTCTGTATTTGCAGATTTATGTCCCGTCAAGTACGGACAATTCTCAGCCACTACTTCTTCAAACATTACCTCATTCGGATTCTATTTTTTTTCTAGGGTTCCGATCAGATGCACACTAGATTTTCTAAGCATTTCCCCCACATTTTTAAACCTCTCCAGTATTTGCCATGACCTTGACTTTACATGATAGATTCTGGATAAATCCTTCAGCTCTATCTTCCAGCTCACGAATTCTCTCTTCATAGATGGGCCCAGGACTTAGTTTCTGACTAGTTCTAGTACCTGGAAAACCCTCAAGTCCACCATCAGCTTTTATGTTTGCTACTTAAGCGACCCTTGGTTTCAGCTGTCTTTTTTTTTTTTATTTTGTCTGTTTCTGTTACTGTTCTGCTTTCTGAAGAAAGCAACAATGCATTAAAACTGCATTTGCTGTCACTTACCCAGTGTCTAGTTTTCTTACAACAGGAGGATCCTTAGAGTATACAATAATGCTGAAAGGGAAAGTTAAAACTAACAATTGTTTTAGCAATCGCATCAACTTTGCCTGTTGCTGAAAACATACTCAACTAGTTCCCCTTGAACTTACCTACAACTCCTGTCAGTATAAGCCACCTATTAGTGCAACTGACTTTTTGGGCCTACAACCAAGTCTATGTTTATCCCTTATACAAGTTTCTGCTTGGTTAATAACTGGGGTTATTATGTACTGGATGTAGTGGGCTAATATGTACTGGACACAGTCATCGAGACCAAGAAGATGAGAGGGGAAAAAATTTTACTTCCAAGTACTTCTCCCACTTATCTTAGATAATCTCACCTCCTATATCAGGTTTCCAAACAACTTTCCAAGTTGCTTGAAGAAACTTCTTTTGCAGTTAATAAATCTAAGTTTTCCCAGAACATTTATAGTCCAAGAATGATTCAATTATTTGCATATCATCAGCAAAGTTCTCACCTTTGACTAATATCTATTTTAAAATATCCATTTATTACAAATTTATCTATTACAAGCCTAGAGCAGTTACCTTTCAGAGTTATAATTCTATTTATTATATTGAAGAATATGAAAACTTTTTAAGAATAAATGTTCTATAACAGGAATTTTTGTTCCTCCTACCCCCCTGCTTTTGTTTTTAAAGAGTTATGCTTCCAAATCATACTGTTCTAAAAATATACTAGCTCAGGTTTAAAAAATACTAACATTGTCAATTAATTCATGAATGTTCTTTCAGCAGCTCTAGACTCAAAGTTAATATTAATCCAATTTTTTCTTCACTGTCATTTATTATATCAAGGCCATTATCAATTGAAGAAAGCTATTATTAACTGAAAAATAGTACCATTACAACCTTTATGTTTTCAAACCTTATCAACGGGACACTTATGATTAAGACTAAAAAAATTTAAATAATGATCTAATAAAATGGTTCATTTTTTTTTTTTTTTGGTCTGAACACTAGCCTAAAAGCTCAGTATACTATACAGATTTTAAAACAGATTTAATCTAACATCTTCAAACAGTTCAATGATATGCAACTTCAGATCCTTTCAATTTTATAGAAATGCAAACAGTAGAAAAATTGAGGTCTACAATCACAGAACAGCAATTTATTCCATTTATACTATAAAAAAAAATTTTTTTTTTTTTAATACTATACTGAAGAAAAATTCCCAAATATGACCATCGGAGATTTCTTTTATAAACTGATCACAAAGAATTATACTTTATTAGCCTGTCTCAGAATAACCAGGGTCACAAATAAACAAGACTACAAACTAAAAAAGCAATTCAGATACCCAAAATCAAGTCATTTCTAAACAGCGCATTAAAAAAATTACAATAAAGAGAACAGTTATTAATATCATGTATCTATGTACCCAAGAGCATAAAAGCAAGGGCAGAAACTATAAGAAATAGAGAGAGAGAAAAAAAAAAAAAAACGAAAAAAGACTATTAAAAAGATACTTTAATATACGATTCTCTGTCCAGGATAGATCAACTGAACAAAGACGTTAGAATATGGAAGACCTAAACAACAGATGTTTCAGATACACTTAACGAACCTGATAATGAAAAATGCAAAATACACCTTTTTTTTGAGTACATATGGAAAATTCATAAAAACTGACCGTATCTTAGGCCGTAAGGAGTATCTCAACAAATTAAAAAAAAAAAGGAGATAATCAGCAATAGAATGTTATGTGCCACTGAGTCAATGCCAACTCATGGTGACCTTATGTATAACACAACAAAATGATGCCCAGTCCTGTACCATCTTGGGTTGTTCAAGTCCACTGCTGCAGGTATGTTTCAATCCATCTCATTTCCTCTGGCCCTCTAGTTTACCAACCTTGATGTCCTTTTCTAGCTATTGGTCTTTCCTGATGGCATGTCCAAAGTAAGTGAGTCAAGATCTCTCCATCCTTGCTTCAAATGAACCCTCTGATTGTACTTCTTCTAAGACCGATTTGTCTGTGCTTTTAGCAGTCTGTAGTATACTCACTCAGTATACTCAGTATTTTTCGCCAACACCAGAGTTCGAAAGAATCAATTTTTCTTCTGTCTTTCTTTCTCATTATCCAACTTCAGGACGCATATGAGGCGACAGAAAAACCATGGCTTGGGTCAGACACACCTTAGTCGTCAAAGTGACTTTTCTGCTTTCGAAAATTTAAAGGTCTTTTGCAAAAGATTTGTCCAAATCAATGTCATTTGATTTCATGACTGCTGCTCCCATGTATCTTGATCCTTACCCAAGTAGTAGGACATCAATGACAACACCAATGTCTTCACTATTTATCATGATGTTGTTAATCGGTCCAGCTGTGAGGGTTTTTTCTTCACATCAGATGTAATTCATATTGAAGGCTGTAGTCTGTGACCTTCATATAAGTAAGTGCTTCTCTAAGTCTTCATTTCAGCAAGAAAGGATGCCTCATCTGCATATCACAGGTTGTTAATGAGTCTTCCTCCAACCCCGATGCCCTGTTCTGCTTCATATAGTCCAGCATACACATTAAATACGGTGAGAGGATACACCCCTGTCACATGCCTTTTCCAATACTGAATCATGCAGTATCCTCTTGTTCTGTTCAAACAATTGCCTTTTGATCCATGTACAGGTTCTGCATGAGCATAACTAAGTTTTCTGAAACTGCCATTGTTCGAAACGTTATCTACAATTGGTTATGACCCACACTCGAATGTCTATGTGTTGTCAGTAAAACACAGGTAAGTACCTTTCTAGTATTCTCTGCTTTTGCTAAGACCCATCTGAAATCAGCAATGATATTCCTCATTTCACATCCTCTTCTGAATCTGGCTTGAACTTCTGGTACCTCCCTGTCGATGCAGGTGCAGACATTTTTGATTTATCAAAAACAAAGTAGTAACAAGGAAGTTATTTAAAAATAAACAAAAAGCCCTTCAACCTGGAAAACTTTAAGCATACTATTAAACAATTGTTGGCTCATAAGAGATTTTCATTAAAATGATAAAGAAAACATGACATATGAGGTCCATGGGAATCAACAACGCAGCTACCGGAGGGAAATTTATAGCATTAAATACTGATATAAATAAAAATGAGAATAAATGCCCAATCAAGTCAAGAAAAAGTACATAATAAAACAAAGGAATTAATAAAGAAAAAACAGAAATAAGTTTGTTAGAAAACAGAAAGAAAAAACCAGTATATAAATCCAAAAGCTGATTTCTTTGGGGAAAAAAAAAAAGAAAAACTACTGGCTAAGCTAATCAAAAAGGCATGGGGAGAAAGCAAAAGCATAGATATTCAAAATTAGAAATGACAAACTGAAAATAGCCCTTAGAACACAGGGAAAAAAGGAAGAAAACAAGAGATTTCTTTACACGATGCAAACAAGTTGAAAACCTACATGAAACAATTTTCAAGACAAAATCTGGCAAACTGCCTTCAACGGAGTCAAACATCTACAGGTTAATTTCCATAGAAAATATCTAAGGAATTCCCTCATAAAATAGTGCCAGGCATAGTTTGTTTCACAGGGAAATTTAATTAAACCTTGAAAGATCAGAAAATCACAATATTACTTAAAATATTCCACAACAAATAAAACGGAAATTTCCAAATTCCTTCAACGAAGCTTATTTTTTATATTTATTCCAAAATCTGACAAAAATTATACCATTTAAAAAAGACATACAAATCTCACTTATGAATCCTGATGAAAAAACATCAAATGATGCAAACAATCCACGTTTATTTAAAAAAGCAAATGTCAGGCAAAGGATTAAAATTAAAAGGATTAAAAAATTAAAAATAGAACCACCACGTTGTTGTTGTGTGCCACTGAGTCAATTCCAACTCACAGCAACCCTTTGTGACAGTCTAAAACTGCCCCATAGGGTTTCCTAGGCTATAATCTTCACAGGAGCAGATCACCAGGCCTTTTCTCCTGAGGAGTGGCTAGTGGGTTCCAAATGCCAAACTTTCGGATGGCAGCCAAGCACTTAACCACTGCACCACGAAGGCTCCTAGAACTACCATCCAAACAAAGCTCACTGCAACATAGAGTCAATTTTGACTCACAGTGATTCTACAGGACAGAGTAGAGCTATTCCACAGGATTTCCAAGGCTGTCATCTTTACAGAAGCAGACTGACACATCTTCTTTCCACAGAGTGGCTAGTGGGTTCGAATCACCAATCTTTCTGTTAGCTGTCGAGCACTTTAACCACTGCGCCACCAGAGCTCCTTAGAAATACCATATGACCCTCCAATTCCACTTAGGTATATGCCCAAGGGACCTGAGGTCTGCAACACGAACAGACATGTACACCAATGTTCATTACAGTACTACCCACAATAGCTAAAAGGTGGAAACAACCTAAAATGTTCATTAACGAATGAATGGATAAACGAAATGTGGTACAGGTGGGTAGTCCTCGACTTACAACGGAGTTCCATCCCGATGACTCTATCATAAGTTGGTTCTGACTTAAGTCCAATACCTTTTTTTTTTTTTTTTAAGTTTTCATTATTACTGCCCTTTATTATCAGTATCTTTATAAACCTGATCTTTGGGAGCTGGAAACATTATATATAAACTTACAGATGTATTTTAATACATACATACATAAGAAAACACACAAATCATAAAAATTTACTCCGATGACAAAGAAAAGTTAGACAACCTTGGCATTTTGTTGGTTACAGTAATAACCCCACTGCAGAAGGTTCTAGATCATCTGGATTATCCCTGGGAATGCAGACAGCATTTCTAGTCAGAAAATTGCTGAGAGTTGTCTGTATGGTCCTTTTCTTACTTATTTCCCTTTATGTATTTCGCAGTAATGTCTCACTGCTTCCCAAATCTGCTTATTGACTTTAGTAAGCCCATCAGTGTTTGGGTCCATGTTTTCAAGCAACTGAAGCCCCTAATTTAGTTTAGAAAAACTTCAGCTAAAGCTCTCAATGTAAAATTTTTTGACACCTTCTTTCCTTCCTCTTCCTCATTATTTCTTTCTTCTTTAGCATTTCTTTCCTTTGAACATCCATTAAGTCCTAATCTGTTAGTTCCTCTTCCTGACCTATGAGCTGTTCTGCATCGGCAATACCAAGTTCTAAATTTAGTGTACTTGCCTTATGAACAATTTCCCCACCCATCTCTCATCATATTACCGTGAACAAATGCTTGGAGTTTGTTCACATAACTCAGCAGTTTTTTCTGAATCCTCTGCATGCATTTTCCCATGACTTTCTCCCAGGAAGATGCAGTATTTCAGATACACTGAAAAATATAAGTCTTCCAGAAATCACGTAATGTTATCGTACCTCCATCTGTCGCCTGAGCAAGCACAGTCCGCAGGCAGTGTGCCTTGAAAGTGACGAATGCACCCTGACCCACAGGCTGACTCACACCTATTGACTGGGAGGTACATACACCACCTTCTCATCTTGATTTCGATCATCTACAGGAAGAGGATGCCCAGGGGCATTATCAAGTAGCAGTAAAATCTTGGAAGCCATGCTCTTTTCAAGGCAGCAGGCACACACTTCTGTAATAAAACAATTTAAAACCAGTCTTTGAATAATACAATCGTCATCCAGGCCTCAGAGTTACTTCTGTAGTTGATGGGTAACTTCTTTTTGTCAATGTTTTTGAATGCTCCGGGGTTATCAGAATGGTAAACAAGAAAAGGTTTTAATTAAAATTCAGCAGCACTCCCTCCAAGCAGCAGTGTGATTGTGTCTTTAAATGCCGTGAAACCAGGCAATGGCTTCATCTCTTTCTGAATATAGGTCTGCTCCAGCATCCTTTTACAAAACAACCCTGTTTCGTCCACACTGAAAATCTGCTCTGATAGATATTCTTCATCTTGCATTATCCTGTCCAGGCCATCCTTGAGCTTTTCGGCAGCTTCAACACTGGCACTCCCAGCTTCTCCACTTACGTACACATTATGTAAGCCAAATCTGCATCTGAAGCCATGAAACCGGCCCTTGGTGGTGTTAAGGTGCTCACGGTAATCTTCTTCCTGCTGTTCCTTCAGGTTTTCAAAGAGGCTGCATGCTTTCATTTCAATCGTCAATAAACTCACAGGGAATCCTCTTGTGCATCTGGTCTTCTATCCAAATCATCAATAGCTTCTCCATCTTGTGGACTGCCCCTTGACTCTTCTTTGTTAAAACTGTCAATTTTATGCCAATCGCTCCTCTAACTGCCTCCAAAATCCTATTCTTATCCTTAGTGATTGTCATAATGGTCAAATGAGACAGTCCCTCCCTTACGAAATGGTATTTTGCTGACTTTCCATTAAAATAGGTCTTAACGATCTTCCTCTTCATATCCATGTCTAGGGCCGTCTTCACCTTCTGTTTTGGATTATAATTTATAGTGGCATGACTTCTTTTGCTAGACATATTATTGGGGTTTTTATGCAGTGCAGGTGTTACAGCGTGAGAAACTTGAACAACTCCGCTTCAAATTAACAATTAACAAAATGCTTCTGATGGTATCAAACACTGAGTAGGATCATGCTATAGGCCTGGTCTACAATGAAGTGGGTGTCAGTGTCATAACAATGAAGTTGGAGTCAAAATGGCTATCAGGGGTACGCACAGTTCAATTGTCATATTTCGTTAGAGTTGAACACTGCCCAACTTTCTCTCCGTTATGACTCCTGACACTGACTTTATTGAAGACCAGGCCACAGCCCGCTATATAGCAGTATTTTGAACAGTAACTCGTAATACTGAACATCTGTGAGTGAACATCTGTTTGAGAATTATAACATCAGCAAATTACATGCTGCAAAACTGGATGTAGTACATATTACTAACAAGAAAATGTACCATAACAAACAAAAAAAGCACACTGTCATTAAGTGCGGTTTTTCGTTAACTCAAATATAAGTTGGGGACTACCTGTATATAACGGAATGCTACTCAACCATAAGAGAAATGAAGCTCTGATACATGCAACAACATGGGTGAACCTCAAAGACATTACGCTAAGTAAAATAAGTGAATCACGAAAGAGACAAATACTGTATTATTTCATTTATATAAACTGGTAAAAGAGACCAAAGTCTACTAGTAGTTGCCAGGCGCAGGAGGGAGGAGGAGGAAGGGAGCCATTGTTGGGAAGTAATAAATCTGTCTATGGTAAAAGGAAATCTGGCATCAATTAGGGGTGACGGCTGTACAATATAACTAAGGTAATTGATATCACTAAGCTATAAACCTGAAAAAGGTTGCAACGGCAAAAAGTGGTATATGCATATTTCCACAAAAAACAAAAAGCAGCTGATACTGTCTATGTACAACCAAGTACCTCATGGGATTTGTTTACTCAGTTTGCAAGCTTAAGGAAATAGTTTCACGCGACATTCTAGTTAATTAGCCAAATATTGATTTTGGTTCTGTTCTGAGAGGAAAAATTACTAACTAGATAGAAGACACGTTTTAATACTGGTAAAGGACAGACAACGTACAATACGGGGGAAGTCATCACTACATGACCAAGGCAAAGGAAGACGCTGAAAGGAACACAAAAATAAAGGACAAGTATGATAATTACTGTAACAGAGACAGTCACACAACTACAGTATTAACAAACAGTAATTTACTAACAAATACACAGATAGGTGTTAAAGAAGTGTGGAAGGGTGTAAGGGATCACGCTCACTTGCAGATATACGTTTAACTGTGGATATTTCTACATACATAATTGCAAGTGCTGCGTGCGTATTAATACAAGCCACAGGGCACACACGGGACACAGTCACGGAAACTTCTTATCCATAACCAAACACCTCACAGAACGAAATCCCTGGGCTTGAAGGCAAAGTACCAATAGATCTGGGGGGACAGGTACATCAACTGGCCCAACACAGTTCGTAAAGAAAATGTTTTGCATCCTACTTTGTTGAGTAGCATCTGGGGTCTTAAAAGCTTCCGAACAGCCATCTAAGATGTATCTGTTGGTCTCTTTCTGTCTGGGGCAAAGAAGAGCGAAGAAAACCAAAGACTTAAGGGAGCAATTAGTCTGAACGACTAATGGACCACATGAATCGCAGCCTACGTGACCCCAAACCAGAAGAACTAGATGATGCCAGGCTACTACCACTGACCGCTCTGAATGGGATCGCAACAGAAAGTCCCAGATACAGCAGGAGAAAAACGTATCACAAAAGATTAAACTGACAAAAGTGACTAGACTTACTGGGATGCCAGAGACTGGAGGAACCCCTGAGACTATGGCCCTAAGACCCTTCTGACCTAGAACTGAAGCCATTCCTGGAGACCACCTTTCAGCCAAACAGTAGTAGTTGTTAGGTGCCGTCAACTTGGTTCAGATTCATAATGACTCTATGTACAACAGAATAAAACACTGCCTGGTCCTGTGCCATCCTCACAATCATTCTTATGCTTGAGCCCACTGCTGCAGCCACTGTGTCAATCCATCTCATTGAAGGTCTTCCTCTTTTTCGTCAAATTTCACTTTACCAATCATCATGTCCTTCTCTAGGGACTGGTCTCTCCTGATAACATGTCCAAAGTATGTGAGATGAAGACAAGCCCATAAAATAAACAAAAACAGCCAAGAGGAACATGTTTCTTAGAATAACCAATTATATGAGATCAAAAGGACAATATTTGCTCAAAAGAAAAGACAAAAATGTAGGTAACGGTATAAAATCCGAACAAAAGAAAACAGGGAACCGAGGATAGAAATGGGGAAAGTGCTGACACGCTGTGGGGAACGCAGCCAATACCATGGAACGCTTTATGTACAAGCTATCGAATGGGAAGCTAATTTGCTCTGTAAAAAACCACCTAAAGCACTATTAAAAAAAAAAAAAAAACAAGTACACAAAGCTACTCACTGCAGCTCTATTTGTAGCAGCAAGACTGAAATAAACTAAATGTCCACCAACAGAAGACTGGTTGGATGCTGCAGTGTATATCCACACAATGAAGTATTATCCAACTATAAAAGGGCATAAAAAGTACCTCTGTATATTGCCATGGAGTGATCTCCTGGATACAGTGTTAGGTGAAGAAAAGTTGATAAAGTATGCCATTTTTTTCCCAAGAAAAAGAAGGAATACCACTTACATATTTGCCTATGTGTGTGTGTGTGTTTTGAAAGTGGCAGGATAATCCAAAAATAAGTAAAAATGGTTGCCTATAGGGAACAGGATAAGGGATCAAGGGATGGAAGCTAGATTTTCTGAACGTAACTTTGGACATGTTTTGTAGATTTAACTTTGAAACCATATAGGTGTTTTACATAACACATAAACAAAAAAATCAGTCAAGAAGAAAAACACAATCACTAAAATTAAAATGAAGTAAATTAACCCAACTACGTACCACTTTGGTGGTTTAACCATATAGAGCACTGCTGCAAGTGACTTAAAATACGGTCATTTCGCTATGTACCCATAAGAGACAGAGTTCACAGAAAGAGTAAGAGCTGCAAAGAAACCTTAAACTGTTCTCAATAATATTATTAGTAATAATACTGTTTATTGTCATTCTGGAAGTCCTAAATGTATTGCAAAATAAAGCAAATGAATAATGCCAACAGGAACCCAAATTTTCTGCTTAAAAGTGATACAAATATAAAATAAAAGAATTAAAAGCCCTGAATTATTTCAACTTATGTTTGTTTTTAAAAAGACGGGACATTATCTTCTATGTACGCTCATAGAAAAGCCCTACAAATGATGACAAAACTAGGGACAATAAGCACTCAAATAACAACAACAAAAAAAAAACCCAAAGCCATTACCACTCAGTGAATTCCAACTTGTGGTGACCCCACGTGCTACAGAGTGAAACTGCTCCACAGGGTTTTTACAGAAGCAGATTGCCTGGCCTTTCTTCCATGGTGCCACTGGACGGGTCCAAACCTCCAACCTTTAGGTTAGTAGTTGAGTACAAACTGTTTGCACCTCCCAGGGA
The DNA here is from genome assembly GCF_030014295.1 of Loxodonta africana. NCBI lineage: Eukaryota > Metazoa > Chordata > Mammalia > Proboscidea > Elephantidae > Loxodonta > Loxodonta africana. The sequence goes on from NC_087358.1 coordinate 65,858,037, forward strand.
TTTAAGAGCTCAAATAGTGGTCCTGAAACATCATCTCACAATAAAAGGAACCAGGACTTCAGAAAAAAAGTGGCTGATTCCAGGTTTAAGGCATACAATGGGCAAAATGAGCAGAGAACATTTTAACAGAAACAAACTATTAAGGACCACTGAAGTTGTGTCAAAACAACAAGATATAATTGGACTTCATCAAAAAAAGGACATTTTGGAAAGACACCATGAAGAAAATGAAAAGGCAAGCCACACACTGGGAAAACATGTTTACTATATACTTATCTTTCACAGGAGTGGTACCCAGAACACTTAAGAACGCCTATAAATCTAAAATATGAGCAAAATATAAAAGCAAACATATCACAGAAGATACAGAAATGGCTAATAAGCAACACTGGTTATCAGGAAATACAAATTAAAACCACTACAATTCCCACTAGAAAGGTAAAATTAAAAAGACCAACCATTGCCAAGTGTTAGCAAAACTGTACAGCAACTCTAGTTTGTTTGTATTACAGGCGGCCATCCAAGGCAAAACAACTGGTGTCTATTCACCTGGAGCAACAAAGGAAGGGGAGTCAGAACCGGAGGAGGAAATGTAATGTGTGGCTAATGGCCTCCGTGAACAGCTGCCTCTCTTGTTGTAGACCAGAAGACCAAATGGTGCCAACTACCATTACTGAACATTTTGATCGAAGATTCCATAGAAGAATCCTGATCAAAAGGAGGAAAATACAGAAGGAAACTTCTCAAATTCTCACGGACTCCAGATTTCCCAGAGCCAGAGAGGCTGGATGAATGCCTGAAACTATTGCTCTCTGAGACAATCTTTAAACCTTAAACCAAAAACATCCCCTGAAGTCTTCCTAAAACCAAACAATAGTTTAGCTTCCCTAGTAAAAAACATCTGCCTAGAGCATTATGCTCTTTTAAGAGCTATCTATATGAGACCAAACTGACGAAAGCAACTAGAAAAATTAGATAGGAATCTTAGGGGGCAGTAAGTTTATGACAATGGGGGAGGAACAATTTGGAAAAGGAAGGTGAGAATGATGGTACAGCTTGAACACTGTGAACAACGTCAATGAATCGTACATGTAGAAATTGTTGAATTGGTGTGTTTTACTGTGTATATTCTGAACAAAAAATAAAATAAATTATAAAGCAAATAAGGTATCTTTTATATTTATACTATAAAATATATCATCAGAATTAAAAATTTTGAAACCTCATACATCTACCTAGAAAGTGCTCATGACTTTAAATGTATACAACCTAAGAGACAGACATGGCTTGTTACAGTAACATATTGAAGTTGGCAAGAGCCATAGCCTGTGTATGCATAATATGCTTAAATGACTTTCCTGGTGAAGGAAAACAAAACCTTAGAGTTCACAATGATTCTTTCAAATATTTGTCAATGCAACTAATGACAGATTACACCAAATGTAATTATAATGCATATATACTAAGGAAAATAAATAAATGCAATTCTAGAACAGGCAAATACTATGTCTAGTGACAACACACAAGAGGTCGTTGGGAGCCTACAAAAAGGCATATGGATAAGTATCGGGTTGATGGAGCATCATCTTGCCCTAAAGTAAGGAAGTTCTCAAAACAAACGAGCCGAAAAATCTAAAGAAAACAAAAAACACAGTGTTGTGGCACAGTTAAAGGGGCCTAAGGAGTCAACTGAAATAGCTCTCAATGACCAAAGCTGGAACAGTATGAACAACAAAAGGGTATCGTATTATAATCTAAAATGTAAGATAAATATGCATTAACCTATACAGATACAAATAAATTAATAAATGAGAAGCAGCAAATCTCCCACGCAGAAATTCCAAATAAATTATGTAGCTACTACACCTCCAAGAGACAGAGCATAATGTATTTCCCAAGAGTACAGGACGGAAAAGGGACAAAAAGAATAGTTTGCGGTGGAGAAACCTGACAAACACTACTTCAAATGATTAAGATTAACATCAAGTCATAAATCATGTTGATAGTATGTATCCTGGATATGGTGATGAAAATGACATTTTACCTCTTAGATCTTCTTCCTAAAAGCCAATAGTTCCAGTCTAATTATGAGAAAGACATCAGAAAAATTCCAATAGAGGGGTATCTTACAATATACCTGACCAGTACTACTCAAAACTGTCAAAGTCATAAAAAATAAGGGAGGTCTGAGAAACTGTCATAGCCAAGAGGAGTCTAGGGAGACATGACAACAAAATGAATGTTGTATCCTGGTGACTTTCTACTATTCCTATTTTGAATATACACTGTGTTTTATTTTTACCAAAGAATTTTCACATGTACTTGTTCACTTGATCCTCATCATAACTTGTGACATACTGGGGTAATTACATTAATTTTACAGATTAAAAGGCAAGGTCAAGAGGAGACAGGACAAGATGGTGAAGTGAGTGGACACTAAGAAACAAGCACAGGCTGAAATCTCAGAACTCTGGACAGCAGCTAAGGTATTGGAGAGTTGTGGTGAGTCCAGAAGTTGGGGAGGGGAGAAAAGGGTAGGCTCAGAGGCCAAGAGATGCTACCCACTAACATCAGAAGGGCTTGTTCATCACAACCATTTTGGGATGGGGCTGGCTAACACCCCAAACACAGAACACAGAAAAGGAGCTAATCTAAGCTCTACCCAATTGTTTCTAAGGTGGCATAAAATTGGCTGAGGGAATTCGTGGGTTGTGCTGTTGGGACGGGGCAAAGAGAGACCATGGCATTGAGTGAGAGTGCTGTTGAATCTTGCTGAGGCCCCAGAAAGACAGGCACTAGGAGCGCAAGAAACTGTAAAGACAGTAGGCCAAGTGGAATACTTCAGGCTGACAGGAACAAAGGAAACAGCCCACAGTGGGGCACCATGGAAGTGTCTGTGCATGGGCACCAGTGAGAGAAAGACAGAGAAACCCACATGGTCACCACAACAAAGTCGAGCCCCACTGCTTACAGCAGAGTCTCTGAACAACTAAACACCCTGCTTCCACAAATGTTTACTGAATTCCAGAAACCAGCATACAGCCAGCACTGAAAAAAACTTAAGGATAAGAGTGCCATCTAATGGCTCTCGGGAAAAGATACGAAGCTCACTGCTGCTGGGGTATTTTGACTTGTAATGAGTTTGTGAAACTGAGGAAAGCTGGAGTGTGGGGTTCCCACAGCTGTGAGTCTCTGTGGAGGCACTCTGCCACATTACTCACCCATGTAGTGGCTTATGGATGTGGGCCCAGGCTTCTGGTTGGCAGCTGGGCACTTGGCACTGTGCCAACTGGGTGTCCAATCAGAAAATTTATCCATAATGATTAAAAAAAAACCCAAACCCAATGCCATCAAGTTGATTCTGACTCATAGTGACCCTACAGAACAGAGTAGAACTGCCCCATATGGTTTCCAAGAAGCAGCTGGTAGATTTGAACTGCCGACATTCTTGGTTAGCAACCATAGCCCTTAACTACTATACCACCAAGGTTCCTTACCCACAATAAGCAGATAAAAAATTTGAAGCAAAAAATTTTTAAAAAGATAAGATGGCCCAACTTCAGCAATAGTAAAACACTATGTTACAAGAGAAGATGGATCAATCAAAAGCAAAACATGAAGACGAAGAAATCTCTCCTATGGAAGCCAGAATAATGTGAAGAATTGACAATTTTCCAACTATGGTGCTAAAAATGTTGAAAGCAAAAAGCACACGGAAAACAAACTAGGGGGGCTCAGGAAACAAATGGAGGAATAAAATGAGAACCTTAACAAAGAAACTGAAAACACCCCGCCCCCACAAAAAAATAGGGAACTAACGGAATAGAAAAATAAAACACCTGAATTAGAAAAAGCAAGAGAACACTCAATAGTCAAACAGACAGAAGACAGAATAAATAACATAGAAGACAAAAATAACTGAACTTATCAAGTCTCAAGAGAAAAGAACAAAGAAAAGCAAACAAATCCAAAAGGAAATGGGGGCTTCAATTAAGAAAGCTAACATTAGAATCTCAGAGCACCATGACAATAAAGCCACATAAAAAATTTTTCAAGAGAGAATTTCCCAGACCTGAACAGGAAGCTACAGGAACCCCGATCAGAAGAGACACAAAAAAGATCAACTCCACAGCATAAACTAATAAAAGTCTTAAAAATCAACACAAGGAGAAAATTCTCAAAACCGCAAGAGAAAAATGCAATATAACATATCAAGGGCCTTCGATAAGAATTAGTAAGGATGGATTTCTCCCCATCATGGATTTATAGAGATCGGAAACAATGCAGCAACACCCATAAGATACTGAACCAAAACAACTGCCACCCAAGAATTCTTTACCCAGCAAAGCTGTCATACAAAAATGAAGGGAAACCAAGACATTCCCAAGCAGAAGCTCTGAGAATTTACCATTACCAGACCAGTTTTCCAGGTATTACTCAAAGGAGTACTCCAATTGAAAGGCAAGAACGTTAAGAAATACAAAGTAAATTTACTGACTATAAGCTGTATATCGACATTAATGGAGACACATCAACAGAAAAGGTGAGAGAAGAGCATATTAGGAATAGATTTATTATGTTAAGGCTGTATGTTAACTGTGTTCATATGTTAAAACACTGTAACTGTAAGTTGTATAAAGTAAAATATGTGGTAAACAATAAGAAATCACCAAGACGAAACATTCAGAAGAAGGAAGATAATAAAAAGGCTCATCATAAGAAAGCACCCAAATACACATAAAAACAGAGAAAAAAAAAAAAGAAGATAGGAATCACTCAAAAAACAAATAGCAAAATGTGTGAGGTAGACACTTTGTTTTCAGTAATAAGCTTAAATGTTAATGGTCCCATGAAAAAGGCAGAGAGTGGCAGAATGGAGAAAAAAAAACATGATCCATTCTTTTGCTATTTATAAGAAACACATCTTAGATGTGAGGATACAGACAGACTAAAAATAAATGGAGGAAAATATCCCATGCATCCAGTAAAAAGAAAAGCAGGAGTGCCACACTAATAATCAGATAAAACAGACTTTAAATAAAAATCTATTACAAGAGATAAAGAAGGACATTACATAAAAATAAAAGGGTTAATCCACCAAGAATACATAACAATTATAAGTATATATGCACCTAACAGCAATGCACCAAATCACACAAAAAAAATACAACCAATAATAAAGCAGAAATAGACAATTCCACAATAATAGTAGGGACTTCAACAAACAAATTGCATTTATAGACAGAACATCTAAAAAAGATCGCTAAGGACATTGAGAACTTAAATAAAACCATAATGAACCTAATGGACACATACAGAACACTCCACCTAACATCAGAACAATATATATTCTTCTCCAGCACACACAGATCATTTTCCAGAATAGATCATATGCTGGGGCAGAAAACAAGTCTCAACAAATTAAAGAAGATCTAAAATATACAAAGTATCTTATTTGATCATAACAGTATGAAGCTAGAAATTAACAACAGGATAAATAAGGAAAAAAGAAAAAACACATGGAAACTAAATTAATACACTACTAAAAAACTACTGGGTCATAGAAGAAATCAGAACTGAAATTAAAAAATTCCTAGAACCAAACAAAAATGAAAACACAACATATCAAAACCTTTGGGACTTAATAAAAGCAGTATTCAGAGGGAAATTTATAGCAATAATTGTCTACATTAAAAAAGAAGGTCTAAAATCTTTTATGTAAAATCTTAACTTAATCCAACTTGAGCACACAGAAAAAGAAGAGCAAAAGAAGCCAAAAGCTACCAGAAACAAATGATAAAGATCAGGGCAGAAATAAATGAAACTGAAAACAGAAAAACAACTGAAAGAATTAACAAAACCAGAAGTTGGTTCTTTGAAAGGATCAATAAAATAGACAAATCACTGGCTAGACTGACAAAAGGAAAAAACCAGAAGAGGCAAATAACTAAATTAAGAAATAAAACCGGTGACATTACAACCAATCCAACAGATATAAAAAAGGTCATAACTGAACACTATGAAAAATTATACTCCAATAAATTTGAAAACCTAAATGAAATGGAAAAATTCCTAGAAACATACTACCTACCCAAAGTATTTACCCAAAGTAACACAAACAGAGGAAGAAAATTTAAACAGACCCATTACAAAAGAAGAGAGAGAAGGTGTCATCAAAAACGGCCAACATAAAACAAAAAAGCCCAAGACGAGATAGCGGAGAATTCTACCAAACATTCAGAGAAGAGCTGACACCAACCCTACACAATCTCTCCAAATACACAGAAAAGGAAGGAAAGCAATCGAACTCTTTTTATGAGGCAGCATAACCCTAATACCTAAATCATGAAAAGATATGACAAAAAAAGAAAATTACATACCAATATTTTTTCTTCCTTACGAACACAGATGCAAAAATTTTCAATCAAGTTCTAGGCAACAGACTTCAGCAACATATAAAAAAAAAATCAAGTAGGATTCATACCAGGTCTACAAGGGTGGTTCAACATCAGAAAATCAATCAATATAATCCACCACATAAACAGAAGAAAAAAACCATATGATTGTATCAATTGATGTAGAAAAGACATTCAATAAAATTCAACATCCTTTCCTGATAAGAACTCTCGGGAAAATAGGAATAGAAGGGAAATTTCTCAACATAACTGAGGGCACATAAGAAAAACCAATAGCCAACATTATACTCAACAAAGAAAGGCTGACAGTGTTCCCTTTTGAGAAGCGGAACAAGACAAGGATATCCATTATCACCACTCTTACTCAACACTGTTCGGAAGTCCCAGCCAGAGCAATAAAACAAGAATGAGAAATAAAAGGTATCCAAAGCAAAAAGGAAGAGGTAAAACCATCTCTATTTGCAGATGACATGATCCTATACATAAAACACCCTAAACATTCCACAAGAAAGCTGCTAAAACTAAAAGAAGAATCTGGCAATGCTGTAGGGTATAAGATTAACACACAAAAATCAGTTGAGTTTCTCTACACTAACAAAGACTACTCCAATAAAGAAATCAAGAAAATACCAATTACAGTAGCCACCAAATCAATCAAATACCTAGGAAATAACCTAACCAGAGACATAAAAGACTTACACAATGAAAACTACAGAACACTGTGCAAAGAAGCTAAAAGACAAAAATGGAAAGCCATCTTATGCTTGTGGACTGGAAGACTTAATAGAGTGAAAATGTCAATCTTACCTAAAGTGATCTACAGATTCAATGCCATCCCGATACAAATCCCAACAAGACTGTTTACTGAAATGGAAAAACTACTGACCAGCTTCACATGGAAAGGAAAGAAATCCCAAATGGCTAAATCAATATTTAAGAAGAAGAATGATGCAGGAGGTCTCACACTCCCTGATATCAAAACACACTATACAGCCACTGTAACCAAAATACCCTGATACTGGTTCAACAACACACACAGACCAGGGAAAAGAATTAAGAACCCAGAAATAAACCCAGCCAGCCATGGAAATCCTGGTGGCATAGTGGTTGAGAGTTACGCCCGCTAACCAAAAGGTCAGTAGTTAGACTCCATCAGGCACTCCTTGGAAACTCGACGTCCTATCGGGTCACAACGAGTCAGAATCGACTTGACAGCAACGGGTTTGGTTTTTTCACTGTTTGTTTTAACCATGGACAACCGATTTTATACAAGGGGTCAAAGTCCACTCAGTGTGGCAGAAAGGGTCTCTCTGATAAACGGTACTGACAAAACTGGATAACCACTTGCAGAAAAATTTAACAGAACCCATACTTCACACCATACACAAAAACTAACTGCAAATGAATCAAAAGCCTACATGTTAAACCTAAAACTGTAAAATTCCTGGAAGGCAACATAGGAGGAAAACTATGGGACCTAATCTTTTGTAAAAATACAATAACCATTACAATAAATACACAAATAGGAGAAGACAAAACAGATAAATAGGACTGTGTAACAACTAAAAACTTATGCTCATCAAGATACGAAAATAGTAAACAGATGACCTACAAACTAGGGGAAAAATCTTGAAAAATAATTTGTCCAGTAAGAGCCTAATCTCTAAAATGTATACAAACTGTAAAAATTCAACAACAGAAAGACAAACAACCCAATCATGAAATGGGCAAAGGACATGAACAGAACCTTCAACAAAGAGGATATCCAAGCAGCCAGCAAACATAGGAAAAGATGTTCACGATCATTAGCCTTTATAGAGATGCAAATCGAGACTACAAAGAGATACCATCTTACCCCAGCTAAAAAAGCACTGATTTAACAACAACAACAAAAAAAAAAAACAGTAACTACAAATGTTGACAAGGGTTTGGGAGACTGAAACCCTTATCCATTGCTGGTGGGACTGTAAAATGCTACAACCACTACAGAAAATGGTATGGCACTTTCTTAAAAAGACTACAAAGAGAATTACTCTATGAGGAAGCAATTCCACTCCTAGGTATAGATTCTAGAAAAATTTCCTGAAAAATCTTAATTCTAGGAAAGATAGCCATTTCTCACAAACATGTGTTTTCTTCTATTCAATGAACTATGTTATAAATTTTCTCCTCTGACTTGTCAAGAGATTCACACCAAAATTTTGTGTCACGTTTTTATTTTAACCTAAGTTTTCTACCTTAGTTTTTGTCACCACTGTGACCTGCTTTCCTTGTTTTAGTCTATTAGTAAGTGTTCAACTGTAAGCCACCTCAAATCTTTCTTGGAAGCAGGAAGGATATGATGTTTGGCTGAATTTTGAAAATTTAAGAATACACTGAGTTTCGCATGATCCCCATCAAGGCACAGAAACCCTATGAAGTTCAGCCTGAGCTCTGCAAACCAATCCTTTTATCTTAACTACCACAAACTGCAGAAACATCAAGAGAATTACGAGTTTTTCCAGAAGACTTTTTTCCCCTAAGTTACATTAACCATATAGATTACAATGCCGTACTGCACATTTACCATACATTCAGCATACCAAATAATTTTTAAAATGTAACATACACAATAAAGCACTACTGAAATTTAACTGTGAGAAAATATCCTCCTACCCTAACAGGTGAGGATGATTCCTCTGTATTTCGCTTCTGGGACTCAGCGTCCACATCTTGGCGCTTGTTCTTCATTCTTTCTCTAAGATCCCCTGTAGGTCTTTCTGGTGACCTTTGAGCCAAAAAACAAAAACAAAACTAAAATCTACATTTATGTAACATTTTATAGAAAAATATTTATAGAAACAACCTCATAAACCTCAATATAGTTTAAGGAACTGTTCATGGCTCTTAAAATTCAGGAAAATAATTTATTTCAGCTTAAATATTAATATATAAAAAACATAAATAATACTTGTAAGTTTTCTCCTCACATCGATCAAAATGTATACATTTAATATTCTACGGGGTAGCAGGTGCCAGTGAAATGAATAAGAAATTACATGTAAATTGAGAAAAAGGTATTTGTAATTAACAGCCTGGCATATTTTCCTATTAATCGCTAGATATATTAGTTATATTTGAAAGTAAAACATAGGAAGATACATCAAGCTTGAATCTGAAAATTCCAACAGCATTATAATCTACACGTGTACGTGGCTGGACACATTAACAACTGAAAAAATATCTCATGCATCTTAAGGATCAAAGCAAATACAGGAGTTTCTGTAGTAGTCAAAACTTTTCTTAAATTTGAAATTATTTCAGAATAAAAAACAGTTTAAGGGTTCAAAGCAAGATTTTAGAACAATTATTTTATATTCTTCTGTGGAATTTGTTAAATTGAAGGAAAAACACACATTTGTATTCAACAATGGTAAGGCTTCATAATTTATACTGGGAATTATATAGGACATGACTGTTCAATTAGTTTATTTTCGTATCATTATTACAAGGAATCATGCTAGTGCAGTGGTTAAGAGCTTGGCTGCTAACTGCAAGGTCAGCGGTCTGAACCCACCAGAAACTCTGTAGGAGAAAGGTGTGGCCGTCTGCATCTGTAAAGACTGCAGCCTTGGAAACCCTTGGGGTAGTTCTACTCTGCCCTACAGGGTCCCTATAAGTAACAAAGGTAAACCTTCTTAATCTATACTGGGAATTACATAGTATACAGCTAGTCAATTAGTTTATTTTCATGTAAGTAGAAAAATGAAAATAAACTGAAAATAAAAAATGAAGGACAGATGAAAAATAAAATGTCTGTTAAAAAATACTCCTAGAGAAAAATGAATCCTCAACTTGATATGGAAATGGCAAGAGGCCCAGAATAGCCAAAGCAATGTTGAAAGAGAACAAAGCAGAAAGACTCACGCTTCCTGATTTCAAAACATACTATACAGCCATAGTAATCAAAACAGCCTGGAAGTGTTATAACAACAGATACATAGACCAATGGAATAGAACTGAAAGTCCAGAGATAAGCCTACACATTTATGGTCAACTGACTTTTGACAAGGGTGCTAAGTCCATCTGATGGGGAAAGATGGGCCTTGTTAATAAATGGTGCTGGGAAAATTAGATTTCCACATATAGAAAAATGAAACAGGATCCATGCCTCACACCATATACAAAAACAAATTCAAAACATATTGAAGACCCAAGGGTGCAAATTAAAACCACAAAATTCGTAGGAGAACAAGCGAAGACATCTAGAACATCTTAAAAAGCTAAAATCATAACCTATTTAAATGTTAACATATTAGGTCTTCAAAACAGTCTCTCCTCAATAAAAATAAATTCCCATAAAATGATATCGCAGACAGCATGGAATTCTGCTGTCTTAAGCATTAACTTTTATAACATTATTATAAAAAGCAACCTATATACCCAAAAACCCAGTGCCGCCAAGTCGATAACCTATACACATTCTCTAAAAAGACCTATTGTCAAAACAAGTAAATACTGGCTTAATAACTTGGTTTTAAAGCAAATATTTTATTAACTGTGAAATTAATAACTAAAAAGATCTTGTCAATCTCTATTGATAAGATTCTCTTCAAAGTAGAAAATCTGATCAAATATATGGCTGTATTTCTGATTTTAGATAAATTACAAAAGTGATCTTCTAACAGTATGTAAACAATTCAAAGTCAAAGTTCACGATTACCTTCTATAATTGCTGCTGTAGCCTTTACCACGGGGTGAAGGACCATGTACGAATCTGCACGTGTTTCCATAGAGGCAGTTGCCAGTCTTCAGCCAATTACGACACTGTGTCTAAGAAAGACATTACTATTTAAATTTCATTTTTATTTCTTTAAAAAAAAAAAAAAAAATGCTAATGGGACAAAATTAAAACAAATGCTATAAAACTTCCAGTTAACCTGAAATACATTACAAATAAAACAACCGAAGGAAATGTGAAAACCCCATAAACCCTTTCACTCCTTTTTACAAAACTTTTTTAATTTTCTGATCAATAACCCTACAATAAAGCAACTTATTCACTTTTTTTTTTTTAATTCACTTTTATGATCCAAATCAGTATTTTCATGATCATACTCCAAGAGTACTCCTGGGGCTGCACTAGTGACAACTCACCTCTGCTGTACTGCCAGTGCTGGGTCCAAGCCTTTCAAATACACTGGGTCTTCGGGATGTGCTATCAGATATGGTCTTGGTATTTTCCACTGTGACCTTCCTTCTAATTTTTGACATTTTGGACTACTTTAACCAAAACAGAGAGAGACAAATAAGTAAAATTATTCAGTTTTGAATAACTAAGCCCTTAATTTACAAAAAAAAAAAAAAAACCGTTGCCGTGGAGTCAACTCTGACTCATAGTGACCCTACAGGACAGGGTAGAACTGCCCCATGGAGTTTCCGAAGAGCACCTGGCGGATTCAAACTGCTGACTTTTTGCTTAGCAGCTGTAGCACCTAACCACTATGCCACCAGGGCTTCCCCATACCTTACAAGTAGATAAAATTATTATACCATAAAGTTACAAAGTATTTTCCTCGAGAAAAAAGGACATAGGAGATGTCACAGATAAACAGAAGGATATTTTATGACATGTTTTATAAATGCACCTATAACAACTTGAAATCTGCAGGGTGAACAAGATTCCACTTATACAGTAAAGTTTTCATTCTACATTCAACCTCAGACAATACACTATAAGATGTTTAGAAGTTGTTTATAAAAGTCTTTCAAAATTTATTAACTCTATTCTTAAGTAAAAGTTAGCCTATCAATCTCCATTAACCAGTTAACTAGAAAAGAGTGCTATGTCAAAGAAAATGGGAAAATGAAATCAGGTGGGAATTTTACTGATGGCCGAAATGATGACTTACGCAATTTAAGTGACAACATTAATAACTGAAAAATCAGCTTGGGAGAAAATGAGTGCTATTTAAACATTTTCTTTGTCTTACAGAGGTCACAAAGAAATGCAATTTAATCAAGGTGTTTATTTTCCAGTAATAGGAAAAAAATCACTCTCAATGTTGATAAAATGATTTCCTTTCAAAATAAGACAGACTGTGGGACTAGAAAATGTCAAGGCGTTTCTACAGTGTGTGCAACAGTGACATAAAAGTCAAAGGTGCTAATAAACGGTATTTTAGCATATTAATGACAAGAAAACAGTATAAATATCAAAAGAGTAAATAAAATACACCAAAAACCAAAATTACAATAGACCAAGATATAAACTAGAGAGTACACTACAGTGGGATATGGGTAGGAACTGCCTAAGAGAAAGAGAAAAGACCTAATTATATAACACTACATACAATCTGAAATCTTAGTTCAAGACTAATTAGTAGCAAAAAATTAACAGAATGAACCATGGCAGCTGAGGAACTAAAACCTCCATTTTATACAGAACAGTCTCTATAAAGATCACAAATGCTATTTTATATGATTTCAAGGCTAAGGTATAACACTGAAAAAAAATTAAATCATAGTTTATAAAACAAAATTTGAAAAAACAGTTATAAACAATGCTTACACGTCTTTTATAAAGGATCTAAAGAATAAAGATATTTGAAACATCAACAAAGATGATAAACCAAAAAGAAGAAAATATGAAATGATACAATATGGTTGCACCAGCAAACTTTATATTCTTTTTATATTTTAATAGAAAATATAATTATTATTTTAATGCAACAATAATTTTTAATGATTCAAATAAGTTAGAAAATTACTTTAATTACAATGAAAAAAAATAGTGTAGAGTGTCCTATAAATGAACGAGAGTTGCTATAACATAAGATCACTACTCTCCAAGCATGGAGCTATACAGCCAACCCCGTGATGGCAGCGTTGGAGGCTAACGTTTGGGTTAACATGTCTGAGCCTCGTTCTCAGCCTGAACATGCACTGACAGCAGAAGAGGTGCTACAGTGTCACGTGTCCATTAGATTTTTGAACAGAAAGAACTGAAAGCCAAGATCTTCCACAAAATGTACAACTCTGGTTAATTTGTATTTGAGCAGGATTCAATAACCAGAAATACATGTGTCACAAAGTACGTAGGAAAAGTTAGAAAAACAAAATTTTAATGTTTCATTTTAAATCTCTACAAATTTTAGATATTGCGGATATACATTGTAATTCTAGCCATTAATTCAATTCTAAAAACATTTATTAATAAATTAAAAATTGAACAGGTTTCAAAAGTTTCTTATTAACCCCAAATTCTCGTAAAAAGACCAGACTTAACAGTCTGACTGAGACTAGAAGCACCCTGGTGGTCATGGTCCCCAGACCTTCTGTTAGCCCAATATAGGAACCATTCTCAGAGCCAACTCTTCAGACACAGACTGGCCTGGACAGTGGGAGAGAAAATGATACCGGTGAAGAATGAGCTTCTTGGATCAAGTACACACATAAGACTATGTTGGCATCTCCTGTCTGGAGGGGAGATGAGAGAGCATAAGGGCTCAAAAGCTGACCGAATGGACACAAAAAGAGAGAGTGCAGCGAAGGAGTGTGCTGTCTCATTAGGAGGAGAGCAATAAGGAGTATATAGCAGGGTGTATACAAATTTTTGTATGAGAGTCTGACTTGATTTGTACACTTCACTTAAAGCACAATAAAAAAAAAAAAGTTTCTTATTAGCTAGTTATCTGAAACTTGGAAAACAGGCACACCATCCACCACATTGCCTCAAAGAGACTAATGCTAACCTTACATCTTTCCCTCCACTACCAATGGAAATAGTTAGTTCTGCGCCCCCACAGCCCTACTCCCGACACACCTTTACTCCCAACACACATACCTCCAAAAAAAATCAAGGGTGGTGGTTTCTCCAGTCAGAGTAACAGTTATTTGTCTTTGTACTTAAAACACTGGTCATCTATCATCTTCTCGCTTGCTTTTCTGAGGGCCTCAGGTATTAACCCCACTGCTTCTCTGCCCGTTCTGTCACCTGTTGCTCCGATCAGCACCCCTCCCCTGATCTACTGCTGGAAAGCACGGTCTCATAGTCTGGCTCCAATCTTAGATCCCTGATGTAAGCTTGGAAGATTTCAAAGCAATCTGACTGCTATGTCAAAGGCAATCAAGTGAGGACTGACAATCCAAGACCACACCTCTCCACCTACATTTGACATCAATAAAGATACTTGCCACAGAAACAAAGCTACTCTTATAGGTGACATCAAGAACTACCCAAGATTCACCTACAAAGTGATTATCCCAGGAATTTTATTTCCAGCTACTGCTGAGTCTTCCAAGTTAGGGAAGAACTGCAACGAACTAAAGACGTACTCTCCTTTTTTTCTGCGTTCAACAGTGTCAGACCATGCCCTGAAATGGCACTGCATCCAGGTACCAGCTCTAAGTTAGAGAGAGGTCCTAGTTACGGAGGGGAAAAAAAAAGAATCTGAGGCAAAGAGGTAAACGGAAAAATTGACATTTTCTAACTAAAAAGGAGTTAGATGAGTTCTGATCATCCATCTAGGAAATTCTATCTCTACTGACAATTCAGCAATAAAAAGTTAACAAAAATATTACTACAGAAACATAATATTCACAATTTTGGATAAGTAAAATGGTTTTTGTGTGAAAGAAAACAATACGTAACTTTTTCAAACTCCCATTTATGTAAATGTACACAATCTACAATACACTAAAGAAACTTTCTCTTACATATATTAATTTAAAATTACACTGCCATCTCATGTGACTTAACTAGAACTTTAAATTCTACTTAAAAATTTAGGTTCACAATGGAAGATAAATATCAGAAAAGAATAAAAAGTAAATGTGACTGGGGAAAAAATTTTTTTGATTAATATCTGAACAGCCTTCAATAAGTAAATGTTTCAAACTATATGGGAAAAGTTAAAAACAATACAACAAAAAAAAAATTAATGCCAAAGTCTTTTCTATCACACAGATTATAAATTTAGGTTACACCAAAAACGTACTAATTTAGTTAACTCTTCTTTAAAGCTGTTCTCCATTTTTGTTTTCAAATTCATCGCTCTGTCCGATATTCTCTGGTTTAAGTTACCCTTACACTATCACATCATCATTTCTTTCCCAAACAGCAGCACTACTACAGCCAGAGTAACACTGGTGAAAGTCCATTTAGTCATTTTTCTATTTTTTCCCTTGCAGATATATAAATATCTGAAGTTTTCCTTATCGCTTTTAAATTAAAGAATAACTGTGGGAATAAAGCTTAAATCTACTAAAGACGCAGGAAAAGGGAATCTTAATAATTGGGAAATTATATTATCACAATCTACTCAAAGCTGCACACTATAAATATTGCTGAAAAAGTTGAAAAATACAGGGGCCTCTTCTCTGAGTAATTAATTAAACCTGAAGCCTAATGACTAAAATCTTGTCAGTAAAATATGTATCAGTTCTAGTATCTTCACTGGATCCTTCTGAGGTCTCTCATCTTCTGTAGCGTAAATGAAAGCATAACCCTCTTTAATCTGATCTTCTATTACTTATACGGTAGCAGCGTAATACCAGGGAACTGTCAAATAATTACATAATTAGAACTATATAAATGTATTAATTAGTAGAATAAATCCCTACCCACTGAATTTCTAAGATTTAAAGGCTTATATTAAAAAATAAAACTTTCCCCACATTCATATTTCATGTTTTAAAAGAAAAAATAGCTGTTTATTTGATGCATACTTTTGAAGAATTTATTAAAAAGAACTTTCTAAAACACCCTTCCAGGTTGCTTACCTGTAGACAGAGTAAATCTATTCTTAACTGATCGTGCAACAGAACTGGCACAACTAAGCTGACTACACAGGTATGAGCAAGGCAATACTGCAGCACTGTGCAGAAAATAACTTGTTAAAAAGATTGTGTGTGCACAAAGAACACCCCATCCTGGGAACCACTATGAAGTGACGTAAACAGAACCGCAACACACAGAGCTACAAGAGGAGAAGAGAAGACAGGGTTACATGAACACCAGTTAATACCTCAGCCACTACAAAGTACCTGCTAAAATGCCTCCAACTCTGTATGAGCTGTGGGTTGGGAGTGGGGAATACGGGAAAGACTAACGTCCACTGAAAACTAATTCTCCAAATGGAAGTTAAACAATTTTGCTTTCCCTGTGTAAACACCAATACATATTATAATATAAACTAATACAGATGATTCATTAAAATTTTAATAATTTGGTATAAAAAAGTTAACATAGCATCCACTTGCTGTCTCTTAATATTTTTAATCTGTACTACAGATATGAAAATAAGATGTGCACACATCCTAAAATGTACAATGTGCAATTAGAATTACCAGTAACTAGGACTTCAGTAAAAACAAAAAAACCAAACCACTTGTCATGGAGTCGATTCGGACTCACAGCGACCCTGTCAGAGGCATATACTTGACAAAACTGTATCCTACCAGACGGACACAGTGAAATTTTTAGTTTCATGATGCAACTATTTTTACACACACAAACTGACATTACCTCCATCAATCTTCTTAGTATCTCTCTGAAACTGTCATCTATTATAATCTAAGTATTTCATTAATAACTTCAAAATCAACAGCTCTCCAAAACATTATTGTTTGGACAGTAAAGCCCATGACATCAAGTATCACAGAACTAAAAACACCCAGAAACTGGACCATGCTAACTGGCACCATGCACACAGGGATGGCGCTGCATAAGCATCGGGATTTGCCGCAACAGTATCACGAACTCTGAAAACGCGAGGCGTGAAGACCTCTTCCAAACTTTCTAAATTCCCTCTTTACAAATGCAAAAACCTTAAGAGACTCTCGCCCATAATTTTCAAAGTAGTTCAAATTACCTGGAAGCCTTCTAATATAACCGAATAGATTAAGACACTACCTTCCACACGCAAAATCCTACCAACATCATTCAAGTAATAGCAACTCTGAATAATTTGTCAGCCATAAAAATTATATTAACCTATTTAAAAAGAGCGGGGCACTGGTGGCGCAGTGGTTAAGCGTTCGGCTGCTAAGCGAAAGGTCGGCAGTTCCAATCCACCAGCCCCTCCCTGGAAACCCTATGGGGAGTTCTACTCTGTCATACAGGGTCTCTGTGAGTCGGAATCGACTCAAAGGTAACAGGTTTGTTTGCGTTTGTATTTAAAAAGAGGTAATGCTAAACATAAGGTCCCGTCCTTTCATTCTACCTCTCTTTCAATTTGTTTCCCCCGCATATAACTGCCAAGACTAGCACTCCTCAACTCCCAGGCCCTAACTCGGTTTATCACTGCCAGTAAATACAGAACACCAAAAATAACCAAAAGATCCCTTTACCGATTACAGGTCTGGAATGCCCAAAGAAAAAAACCCGAAATCTAAGACCTTATTCCGGCACCCCTCCATTGCATACAAACGCGAATTCTGCTCAAGGGTTCCCGTGCCCACCTCAAATGTCAGTCACAGTCTTTTGCCTGAGTCGACCTGTCCCCTAGACAGACTCGCCACAATCAGAGCGAGGGAGACATACGAGGCCTGAGCACAGGGAGTGACTGAAGATTCAGGGGCAGGATGCTCAAGGGGAGCACGAAATACCAGTGTGACCCAAGTGGGCATGGTGGGCGACTCCGGGCCTCCCCAGCTCGCCCAACGCCTTTCCTCAAATACCCACACGAAGTCACAGAACCCTTACCTCCACCCCCAGCTCTCCTCGCAAACGCAGACCCGAGGCACCCACACTGCCGCTGCTCGCAGGAGCGGGGAAGGAGACCTTCCGCCCCGCGCCTTGGCCCCGGGAGGACCACAAAGAGGAGGTGCGCGCGCGGCTCCCGGAAACCGCTCCTCGGAGGCTCAGGGGGCCCCGGGGAGACTGAGAAACAGAACCCGCCTGCCGCTTCGCCAGGGTCCGGCGAGAACGGGGCGTGGGAAGAAAAAGAAGGAAGAGAAAATGGACAGCTCCAAAAAAAAACTACCAGGCCGCTAGGGCGATCGACTCAAAAAGCCGCCGGAAGTCAGGAGACCGTCCTGTTCCTCTGTAAACGAGCCAGCTTCCGGCCGCCAGGTTAGTCGTCAGAGCGCAGACCCCGCCCCTTTCCTCGTACGTTGCGTCGACGCTGAGGAGCGAGAGTATTAGCGAGAGGTGAACTCCTGAATATGTTCTTTGTGGAAGGAAACTTGGACTCGCGGGGGACTTTTTTGATTCCCAATTAAAAGTGAACTTAAGAGAATTTCCCCATTCATTACATAATTTCTTACAATAAACAACTATTTTAGGTGTGCAAAATGCTACGTGTATTGAAAGTAACTACAGCCATTCATTTGTTCAAGAATGCTTATTGAGACTCTGAGCTGGACCAGACCTGGCGAATGTCCTGTTTTTGAACCCGTCTCCTTTGTAGCCCATCGCCTATTACTGTGGAGCAAACGGATGCAGGGTTATGTTTTTAAAGGCGCAAACAAGTTTACTGAAAATGTGAAACAAAAATCTTTCATTTACTCCCGACGGTCTTTCCTTTTGTTGCTTAGGGTCTCAAAGCTTTAACCAATGATTTGTATGATACAATTTATTAAAATTGTTTGGTTAGTGAAACATCCTGAATCAAAGTAAAAAAAAAATAAAATCAGGACGTAGCCCCTTTAAAAAAAAAAAAGTGAAAAGAAACGTGAACTCTTAATTTCAAGGTAGCATTTTATTCTTTAACAAAATCAAGAAATGGGAAAACCTGGTAACAAAACACTCGATAAAACTTAAAAAGAAGGTGGCACAATTACTTGGTCATGCCGGAATCAATAAATTAAAATATGGGAGCAGAATAATAAAATCAAGGGCATTAAACATTCCTGATGACATGCCAGACTATTTTAGAGACAGCCGCAAGAGCTTCTTTGCAAGTTGGCTTGATGAAACGTTCAGGCAGCAAGAATCCGTATCTTCCTGTATCTCGAAGTTCAATTGTAAATGAGTATTTGATGCCCAAGTCATAAATCCAGTCTTGCGAAACTCCAGGAGCTTGATCTACAAGAAGAAAATGCTTTTTAGAAACAAATACTTTAAAATGATTAACAAAATTTGTTTTCCTATTTCTGATAAAAGCTTTACTTGTCTTTGATTATTAAGTAACCTAAGTTACTTGTAGAAAATGGAGATTGAGGGGAAAAACGTTAAGGAATAAGGTAAAAACCACATATTACCAAACCAAACCCATAAGGACCCTAAAGGACAGAGTAGAACTTCCCCATAGGGTTTCTAAAGCTAAAATCTCTAGGGAAGCTGACTGCCACATCTTCTACCCTAAGAGTAGCTGCTGGGTTCCAACTGCCAACCTTTGAATTAGCAGCCTAATGCTTAAACACTGTACCGCCAAGGCTCCTTATAACCCTGCCAAGGAGTGATTAAGAAGGAAAAAAAAAAAAAAAAAACACATTGCCATGGAGTCAATTCTGAAGCATGGCAACCCCATGTGTTAACAGAGTAGAATTTTTCCAAGGGCGTATTCTTGGCTGCAATCTCTGGGGAAGCAAATGGCCAGGACTTTCTTTCATGACCCTGTTGGATGGGTTCCAACGCCTGACCTTCAGGTCAGTAGCTGATTTCAAACTACTCAGGCCACTCAGCAACTTCCAAGGAATGATAATCACCATTAATGTTACAGCACGTTATCTTTCATTTTTTAGTTCAGGCATTCACGTATTTAAATTTTCCCTACATAAATGGATCACACTATGCAAGCTGCCTTGTAACATTTCTAAATATAACCTATCATGACCATCTTTATGTAGTAATGAGTTCAAATCTGAATTATTATTTTTAATGATTGCATAACATGGCATGATAAAACTGGATATAATTGATTTAAATAATTATTAATTTATTTAAGGGCATTTTGATTTTTTCCAATTTTTAACTAACACAAAGAGCTTTACAATTAATACCCTAATTCATACATGGTTGGTTCTTTATTTCTTTAGAATATTCTTCCCTAGAAATACAATTCCTAGTCTAAGGATATATATATACTTTTTACAATTATGATGCGTATCTCCAAAAAGACTTAAAAGAATTGAACAAATTTATACCTCCATAGGCAGGTCTGAACAGGCTCACGTCCCCTCCCACATCATCCGTGAGAATTATGAATTTCTGGCAATTTGATGGGTGAAAAATATTATCAAATTCTCTTAATTTCTGTTTCTTTCATTACCAGTGAGCTGAATATTTTTAGATTGGAGGAAGGCTTATTAACAACCTGCATTATGCAGATGACACAACCTTACTTGCTGAAAGTGAAGAGGACTTGAAGCACTAACAGATGAAGATCAAAGACTACAGCTTTCAGTATGGATTACACCTCAACATAAAGAAAATAAAACTCCTCACAACTGGACCAATAAGTAACATCCTGATACATGGAAAAAGACTGAAGTCGTCAAGGATTTCATTACACGTGGATCCACAATCAACGCCCATGGAAACAGCAATCAAGAAATGAAAGGACATATGGCCGAATCTACTGCAAAAGACCTCTTTAAAAGTGTTAAAAAGCAAAGATATCACTTTTAGGACTAAGGTGCACCTCACCCAAGCCATTGTATTTTCAATTGCCTTATATGCATGTGAAAGCTGGACAATGAATAAGGAAGACTGTAGAATTAATCCCTTTGAATTATGGTGTTGGCAAAGAATACTAAATATACCAAGGACTGCCAGAACAATGAACAAATCTGTCTTGGAAAAAGCTTAGCCAGAATGTTAGTTGTTAGTTGCCCTTCCGTTGATTCTGACCCATGGTGACATCACATGTGCAGAGCAGAACTGCTCCATAGGGTTTCCAAGGCTGTGACTTTTCAGAAGCACATCACCAGGCCTGTCTTCCAAAGAGCCTGTGAGTGGGTTTTAACTGCCAGTCTTTGGGCAGTGGTCGAACACTTAACTGTTTGTACCACCTAGGGACTCCCTCAATAAATATCTTCCAGCAGAAATTAATTTAAAATATTTGTTGAGTTTTCCACATACCTAGGTCCTGTCAGTGTGATATATGCACAACATTCAAATATAGTGTTATGAGCTATGCTCTTATACAGGCTCTCACGAAAAAGTATCTAATGTAAATGCTACTCCCTAGATTTGTATAGTGTACAACCTGGGAAACCTTACATAATGGCCTTGGGCACCTTACACATTCTTTTCACGCTTACGACCTTTTCTATTTCACTCAACATGCATGATGCCAATTCCCATAATCGCTACAGAGGAAGCATAATTTCTTAAATATCATTTCAACTTTTTTAGTATATTAACTGTATTCAGCACTGTCCTATTACGCTTCTGTTTCTAATGTTTATAACCAGTCATTTTACATGTGACTTTGTTAGAAAGATTCCATTTTGAAGAGCTAAATCCATACAGAAAAAGTAAACACATAGATTTCTTTAATACTTCACAATTCTCCAAGAATTTAAAAAGCAATACTTACATAAACTTTCTGAGCCACTGCCATGCATATACTTGATATTTTTATTAATACTCTCAATAGCACGGACAGCTTCACTGGCCACTTGAGACTGGAAGCAATAGAACATGAGATTTCAGTTAATGTTAAGCTTTGAAACAGGACAGAAGTTTCTACAAGACAATCATGCATTAATTGAATCAAACAATTTATGTGAAAAAACTGTATTTATCCAAAAGGTAAATTAAAAAAAAAATTTAACCAAAACAATTGCTTTTGCTTCCTGGAAATCATAATTGGGTGCCTAAAATTTTTACTTAGTTTACAGGAAAAAAAAAATCTCACACACGAATTTTCAGGAATTCATTTATTACATAAATTGAAGTATAACTACGATTCAAAGGCAAACAATTTAGAGTTCTTATGATACTAGACAAAATTATCACCAAAGTTTAAATCCAGCTTCTCTAATGAATACATATCTACACATGTCTGATTCTCTTCTCATCCTTCCTACAAACTCTATTTTATTTTTGTATAAAATACCTAATAACTTTCAAAGACGCTTCATCTAAAAATGATATGTCCTACGCTTCCCTCCTTTGGAGCAGAGTAATAACCCAGGCCCCTACTCAACTACATTTGGCTATAGATGACCCAGATCTTTCCTGAAGTTGGAACTAGCTTCACGATATTCAGTGTTGTCCTCTAAAAAACCCAGAGAAGCAGCAGTGGATATTATTTCCTGTCTTCCCATTGTTTAAAGAAAAAAAAAATGTTTTCATAGAAACCCACTGTCTACAGAATAAAATACAAATTGATTCTGGTATTCAAACCCCTTTACAACCTAGATTCATCTACTCCCTCCTCTGGGGAACGCCAGCTTCTCAGCTTAGAACGTCCTCCCTTTCCATAAGCCAATAGAAATCCTATCTTTTCCAATTCCAATCCCTAACGGAAATTGTATCTGTTCTCTGAAGTCATTAAAACAAAAAATCAAACCCATTGCTGTCAAGTGACCTTACAGGACAAGGCAGAAATGTCCCATAGGGTTTCCAAGGAACAGCTAGAGGATTTGAACTGCTGATCTTTTGGTTAGCAGACAAGCTCTCAACCACTGTGCCACCAGGGCTCATTGAAGTCAATAAACCAAAATAATAAACCCGTTGACATCAAGTCAGTTCCGACTCATGGCGACTGTACAGGACAGATTAGAATTGCCCCATAGGGTTTCCAAGGAGCACCTGATGGATTTGAACTGCCAACCGTTTGTTAATAATAGACTGTAAGTTCCACAAGGAGAGGGACTACATTATTCCCTCCTTTATCTCGGTGTTTCCTCCTCAGTTGATGAGGAAAACCCCTCCTATTCCAGTCTTAAATGAGTTTACTGTCTGTACTACTTATTTAGTAGCTACTAAATGGCAGTATAAAGTCCCGGGTGATGCAAATGGCTTGCGATTGAATGGCAACCGGAAGGTTGGCAGTTTGAACTCACCCAGAGGCACCACAGAAGAAAAGACCCAGTGACCTGCTTCTGTAAAGATTAAGCCAAGAAAACCCTATGGAGCAGTTCTGCTCTGTAACACATGGGGTTACCATGAGTTACAATCAACTTGATGGCTTAAGACAACAGCAATGTCTTATGGTGTCTTTGGAGTCCTTGAGTGGTACAAAAGATTATCTCATGCAGCTGCTAAACAAAGGTTGGAGGTTTGAGTCACCCCAGAGGGGCCTTGAAAGAATGATCGGGTGACCTACTTCTAAAAAAATAGCCATTCTAAACCTACAGAGCACAGTGTTGCCTTAACATACATGCGGTCACCATGAGTTGGAATCCACTCAACTGAAAGCTCCTGTTTTGTTTTGTTTTTTTTTTAATATTGCATCTTAGGGTACAGTTGTTTGCAACATTTGTTAATGGCTGATCTCCATAACTACATCATATTCTCTTAAAGGGCAGGGTCGTTACCTAATGCTTCTCTGAATGTCTACTGAGCACAGTATTTTACACATAATAACTCTCAGCAAATACTGGTGATAACATTAATCCAAAGTAAGGTAAAATAAGACTATATTTCCAAATATTGATAAATATGCTTTCATTTCTTCAAAGATACTACCAATAAAGGAACTTTTCTTAAAAGTTTTCCTTTGAAAAGGAAAAAGAATTGCACGTATCATGTATGCTAACATTCCAAATGGGTTATTTTCAGAGAATGAAAGTAACGTTCTACTTATCATCAACCACTGCCAACCCCCCGACCCCCCCCGCCCACCGTAGCTGCATTTTATTCTGCTACAAGAGCCAGGATGAAATGAGTCAGTAAGAAGCAAGCTACTACGTAAAGATCAGACCTTGGTCAAGAATTGGGCTGTTCCTATAACACTTCCTGTTGTCTGCAAAGCCTCTGGGATGAAGTCTTTGCTAAACCCAGTTGTAATCCATCAAGAATCCTTGCATGGAAGCACCCTGTGCCATCAATCCAAACACAGAGCATCTGGGGCCAACAATCGATGAGGGGGAATAGACTGCACGGGTCCTCTTTGAGCTTCCTGCATTGACCACTACACTCCAAAAAACAGGCTCTTGCATCACTGCTGAAATTGGAGGTGCTTTAATAGGACCAGGAGTCCTGGATGGTGCAGGCACTTAAGCTCTTGACTACTAACTGAAACACTGGTGGTTCAAACACACCCAGAGGCACCTCGGAAGAAAGGCCCGGTGATCTGCTCCCAAAAGGTCACAGCCTTGGAAACCTTACGGAGCCCAGTTCTACTCTGTAACACATGGGGTCTCCGTGAGTCAGGACGGACTCCATGGCAAGTGGATTGGATTTTGGTTTGGTGAATAAAACCTAACTCCTAGCGGTTAGGGAGATCAGTTAATCAACTATTCCTGCTGCTAATACAAAATTGATGGTCTATAAGGACAAACAAAATGAAAACAGAAGGTTTTAATTTTCTCTTTTGAAAATGGGGGAAATGGCTCCTCTCCTCCCCTGTTCTATCAAAATTTATGTTAGATAACTTGTAATTGTAAATTCTTTCTCTGGCTCTCTGAAAAATAAATCTAAGGTGTTAACTGGACCTGCTAGCCACCTCTTTGAAGAGTAACTTCAACTTATACTCCCTAACCTTCCTGTTTCCTGGAAGGAGATTAGCATACCTCAGATGACCCAAGCCCCAAATTGCAAACCTACCTCTGGCCAGAAAGATACTTGAAAATTAGCAGTTTTATCCTGAAAACATGAAGGTAACCGGTGGTATGTGCTCAGTTGTATAAAGGGTAACATTTCTTCCTGTCCTTGCTATCTCTTTAGTGGACTGCCTATGATGCATCAGGTTCTGGTTTAATGTTTATTAGAGAATAAAACTTCTATTTTCTCTGCAGGGAGTTTCTGGGTTAGGAGTAGATTTTGTTGTTAATTATATTTCCGAACAGGTGCTACAAGCACCTCTGAGGGAGTAAGATGTGGCAGCCTGCTTCTGTAAACCCTATGGGGGCAGATTTACTCTGTCCTATAGGCTCACTATGAGTGGAAAGGGACTGGTGGCAATGGGTTTGGCGTTTGGTTCCCCAGCCCCAGTTCTTTCAGAATTTCCTTCAGATAAACTCTAATTGCAAATTCTTTCTCTGTGTCTTCGAAAAGTATGTAAATCAAGGATGTTTTCTCAAGGACCTGGGAGACAAGTCTTCTGAAACATAACCTTTAAGGAAGATCACACCCAGTTTCCTTGCAAGAGGCTTAGCATAACTTCAGGTACCCAGCTACAAAGATACTAGAAAATGACCAATTTTATCTTAAACATGAACGTAATGAGTTGTATCCACTCAGCTATGCAACAGGTCAGATTCCTTTCCATCTTTGCGATCTCTTTAGTGCACTGCCTGCGATGCTTCACACTCTGGTTTAATGCTCCTTCAATAATAAACTTTTTCTTTCTCTGTAATTTTTGTGGTCAGGTTTCCTGGGTTAGGAGGAGATTTTGCTTTTAGTAACTTCCCCTCCAACAAATGCCAGTGGGAAAAAGAACTAAGCACCACTTACCAGCTCCTTGTGGTCTTTGCTTTTGCTTCTACTGTAGGAATAAGGAAACACTATGTGTTGAGAGTATGAATGCATGCTGATGTAAGCTTTAATGTGGTTGATATTTTTTCTCAAGAAATCAGCCACTGCCTTCACTTCTGGCTCCGATTCAGGGTAGGGCCCGCAGTAGGTTTCCGAGCACGAGAAACTTGATGCGCCTTTCTCTGTGGAGGAATCGATACAATGGAATTATGAGGTGAGGCACACACTGTTGTAATTTATGATTTCCCTGACAATGTATCCTCCTAATGTCTATGGTGCAACATTTTTAGATAAATGGATCAGGTAAGGCTCTGTATGTAACATATTTCTGATATCCACTACATGTTGTGTATGCTTCTTTTCAAGTAAAATTTTTACATGCCCACATAGCACACACTTCAACGGTCAGTCACAACCTGTCTCCCTTGCTACCTGGGTGCAGCCATCTTGCAAACTTGAGAAGGTGGCCAAGAGAATCTCAGAAATGCCAGCCCTGTCTTCAAACTGCTAGTTATGTGAGAAAAATCTGTTATAAATATTACTTTCCGATACTGGCAGTTTAAAAATTACTGATCAGTACAGCCCATAAAAGAAAAGTTTCAGTCTGGAACTCAGAATATGCAAGTTATACCTTCAGTGCAGGGCCCTGGGCAGCACAAACACTTAAGCGTTTGAGTACTTAACCAAAAGGATGGTGGTTCGAACCCACCCACAGGTGGCTTGGAAGAAAGGTCTGGAGATCTACTTCTGAAAAATCAGCCACTGAAAACTCCATGGAGCACAGTTTTACTCTGACACACCGGGGGTCACCATGACTTGAACTGACTAAAAAACACTTTTTTTTTTTTTTTAACTTTTAGTGCTACTTTTAACTTGCAAAACTGGTTTAGTAAATAAAATTAGATGGTGATATTTGGTGCTAGAGAAATGCTTATTCACTACTTCAGAGATTATGTTCAACATCACTTCAGATGGTAGCCTGTCTTCCAGCATTTCCCCTTTCTGCCCCCAAATACCAGGGATGGAATCCCATGAAAGCACCGAAGGGATCATTTCCCCTTGGAAAAACTGATCACCCAGAATTGGGTTCTCAACTTATGTTCTGCCAATCAGAATCCTTCCACTGATAATCTGAAATCAAGATTAAGATTCTGGTTTCAGTCCAACCGCTCTGTGGAACAAAGGCAATACCACCACCAGCTAACACCCCAAAGAACACATGCTACATGTTGGAAACTCTGCTGAGTGATTTACAGGAAGTATCTCACTGAATCCTCACAACAACCCTGTGAAATAAGCACTGTTGTTTTAGGAGATGCAAACTGCATGCTATGGATGCTAACCGTCCTTCACAAGAAGACATGCCATATTGTTAGGTTAAAAAAAAAAAAAAATTATTTTATTTTATTTTATTTTTTTAGGTACTTAACCTTTTTTTTTTTTTTTAACCTTTATTTCTAATCTTGACTTTGCCATTTAGTAACTATATGGCCTTGGGCAAATATTTTTAAACCTATCTATACCTCAATTTCCTTATCTGCAAAACGGAATAATTAATACATTTGATGGGGATTTACTGAGGATTAAAGGAGACAATCCACATAAGCTGCTTTGCATAGTACCAGGCATCTAGTAAGTGTTCAGTAACTTTGTTGTTGTTGTTTATCGTCATCATCATCATCGACATGTGGATTGGGATCAAAGTCAGAGTTCACGACAGAGTTGAGGAGAGAAAAGATGCCCTCACAGTACAGGCCCAGTTCCAGTCTATTTCTGAGGCCAACTGATCCCTGAACTTGGGTGCCATGGGCTACTCCGTTATTCTTACAAAGCCTGGCTTTCTGAAGTTTGCTTTGGTTTCTTCCTATTATAACTAAACACTAATGTTCGTTTCTTTTTCCCACAAAGTAATGTGTGCAACATCCAAAGCCTTTCCAAGTATTTTATTTATTTTTATTTTTAATCAATACTGTGAATTGACCGATTGTTTTTGATACTTTGGTCACCTTTGAATACTCCTGCCATTTTTCCTGGTACACACAAATTTAAGAGATTACAGATGATATACTAAGGATACGAGTGGGAGACGACACGAGTTGGAGAGAGGGGTGGTGCATCAATATGAACTCTGAAACCAGTTCTGTTCAACAGGAGTATCAGGCAGGCCACATTTGTATTTAAAATTTTCAAGTAGCCACTTCAAAAAAAGCAAAAAAAACTGGCAAAATTAGTTTTAATGAGATAGCTTATTTAAACCTATATGTATAAAATATTATCATTTCAAACGTAATCAATATAAAAATAATTCATGAGATATTTTATGTTACAAATATTCGAAATTGGTATACATTTCACACTTACAGCATATCTCAATTCAGACTAGCTACATGTCAAGAGCTCGATAGCTACATGTGGCCAGTGACTACTGTACTGGACAGCGCAGCCTCAGAGACTCATTCTGTGACTGTCATTCTAGACATTTCAAACATTTAAATGGAAAGGGCCCTGAATTTGAGATTCTGCTTTGCCATTAAGTGGTCATGTTGATTTGGGCAGCCAATTCTTCTCTCTGGGTCTCCTTATCTGATTTCTTATCTGTGGTATGAGTGGCTTGGCCTACCAGGTCCTTTAAAATTCAAGCATTCTTTGAGCTCTAGTCATGGGTTCAAGAACACTATGATCTCATGGTTGCCCCTGGGTGGCGCAAATGGTTAACGCACTGGGCTGCTGACTGAAAGGCTGAAGGTGTTAACTCACATGTGCCTCAGAGGAAATGCCTGGTGATCTATTTCCAGAAAAGCATCCCTTGAGAATCCTATGGAACAGAGTGCTACTCTGACACGCCTGAGGTCACCGTGAATCAGAACAAACTTGACAGTAACTGGTAATATGGTCTCATAGGAAAAAATACAATTTTCCAGTGCATGCTGGCTGCAAGAACTGTGTAGTTTAATGTAAAATTTTAGAAAATGAGTGAAGCTGTCTTAGAAAGTTTGAAACCAGAGTTTGTCACTAACTGTTCTCTCCCCCAACCCTCAATGACACCCCCAATGTACAGATACACAATTTTAATACAGGAGAAGGATAAAATAAAAATAAAAATTAACAAGTCAATTTGATATTTCACTTCCCATTAAAAAGTGAGGTACCCTTTTAGGTCCTTTACGTAAAGGATCATAAAGGCACATTCTGCTTGTCTGGATGCGGAAGAGTTAAGATTCAGTTCTTTCTTCTCGCTGTCTTGCTTACACAGTACTGAAGAGAGGCAGGGGCTCTTGGGAAAAAAGGATTCCTTACATTTCCTTTTTTGTTTTATGCAGGACTCTCCTGCCTATATTTGCTGTTTCTGTTTCTAAAACTCTCATGAAGTGTAATAACACAGCACCATGCCAAAGAGGGAACTGAAATGTTTCTTAGTAACAATAAAAAAATAAAAAATTAAACCCGTTGCCTGTGGAGTCAATTGCAACTCACAGCAACCCCAGATGTTACAAAGTGAAACTGCTTCATAGGGTTTTCTCGGCTGTAAACTTTATGTAAGCAGATCACCAGGCCTTTCTTCTGTGGCACCACTGGGTGGGTTTGAATCACTGATCTTCAGCTTAGTAGTCAACTGCAAACTGCTTGCACTACTCAGGGACCTCTTGATGGACATAACGTGAATGTACTGAATAAAACTGAACACAGAGAAAGCTTGAAGATAAAATAAAAAGTTCCAAAAGTGAACTCACATCTGAAGAGTGATTGTTAAAATCCCTATCTATTCATCTACAGACAGCTAATTTTCCACAAGGGGTCAAAGTCCATCCGGTGGAGGAAGAAACAGTCTCTTTAACCAGGCAAAACTGGTTATCCACCTGCAGAAAAATGAAACAGGGTCCATACTTCATACCATAAACAAAAACTAACTCAAAATGGATCAAAGACCTAAATATTAATGCTAAAACTATAAAGTTCCTGGAAGATAATATAAAGAAAAAACTATGGGACTTAATTTTCTTTAGAAATAGATTATCAAACACACCTATAAATACATGAACAGAAAAATTAGATAACTAGGACCTCCTAAAAATTAAATGCCTATGTCATCAAAATTAAAAAAAAAAAAAAGACATGCAGACAGACACTTCACCAGAGGACATTCCTGCCATCAACAAACACATGAAAAGATATTCACGATCATTGGCCATTGAAGACATGCAAATCAAAACAACCGTGAGACACCATCTCATCCCAGAAAAAAGGGCACTGAGCAAGAAACAGAAAACAACAAATGCTGGCAAGGCTTGGGGAGACTGAAACTCTGCTCACTGCTGGCGGGACTGTACGAGGGTAAGTCAAAAAGTATTGCTACTAGGGTTCCAGTTCACCGTTCATTCCAAACAAAACATGTTTAAACATCTCTGTGATCAGTGGATGGCTGCAGATAGGTTCTCTCAGTAATACACTTGTCTAAATTTCTTTAGGGTGCCTTCAAAAAAGGATACTTTTCGTCCCATCAAAAAAAAAGATTTTGCGATCAGGGCTAATACCAAATTTTTAACAAAACTCAAGTGGACAACTTCCCAAATCATTGAAGCTTTGCAGCCAGTTTATGGGAACGCTGCCTCACATAAAACAACAGTTTTTAGATGGATCGACCATTTTAAGGGAGGTCAGAATAAGACAGGGAACAAAGGTCCTGAGATCGGAGGGTGTCTGTTTGAGAAATAGCGAAGAGGCTGCTGTGGTTAGAGGAGAAGTAAAAGAGAAATAGACTATATTAACAGGGAGGTAATGGGGGGGGGGAACCTAGAGACTTAGTAAGACAAGGAACAGATGGGCCCCCAAATCTGCCAACAAAGTAACAAGAAATGGTTCCAGGGAGCAGAAACAAAGCCATCCCCAGAACAATGGGGCAGGGTATCTAAAAATAGCCTGCAAACTTCTTTAAAGTTGCCTTTCAGAAGCAGTTGGAGAAGACCAGGCCCAGGGACATGACCAGAACATCTACCTGTGACCACTGTGTGACCCTCTACCAGGGGCAGCGAGGGGCTACAGCCCCAGCTGGGGAATCAGACCTGGGGAGCGAGAGACTGCGAAGGCATGACACCCCATAATAAGTCCTGCTACGAATCCCACAGGCCTCCAGGACAGAAGCCATCTTGGAAAGCTGCTGCAGGGGTACCTTAGTTAACACATCCCCACCTGTGTCTATGAATAAACATGAATCTTTTCCCACCCAAGAACTCTGAAAAACTCGGATCTTTATTTTGCTCTGTAAGATGAGGGTAAGCATTGCTCTAGGCCCTCCTCATCGCCGTCTCTGCTTGCAAGCCTCTTCAATAAAGCTTTGTTACTGTGGAAAACTACATGCCTTACCTGCTCACTCTTGACCAGTGAGAGACAAGAACCTTATTCGGGTAACAGGAAGACCTCAAAGGTGAGCCAAGAGAGGAAAAACCACTCAGAAGGCTGTGGCGGCTGCTTTTTGGAATTCCAAAGAGGTAGTCTTGACAGATTTTCTTGAAGGACACAGGACAATCACAGGGGCTTATTATGAAGAAGTGTTAAGAAAACTAAAAACTGCATTGATGAGAAAAAGGCCAGGAAAGTTCTGCTGAGGAAATTTTTTCCATCACGGCAATGTACCTACTCATTTTTTCCAGGGTAGCAAGGGCACTCTGATGAGAATTTCATTGGGAAACCTTACTCCATCTACCCTACAGCCCTGATCTTGCCCCTTCAGACTTCTTTCTGTTCCCAAAATTCGAAGAATATTTAAAAAGGAACACAATTTGAGTCCTTCGAGGACGCGAAAGCTGCCGTATTGATGCGGTGTTAATCAAAGAGCACAGAATTCTTTGGGGAAGGGTTAGAGAGATGGAAACACCACCGCCTTCAGGAGTGTAGAGACCTAGATAGAAGATATGCCAAGAAACAATAGGTTCACATTTTGATATTTTTGTTTAGTAAAGATTTCTCTGATTCTGTAGAAATACTTTTTGACTTTCTCTTGTAAATCAGTTTAATCACTATGGAAAATGGTATGGTGCCTCCTAAAAAAGCTAGAAATAGAATTACCCTATGATCCAGCAATTCCACTCCTAGGCACATACCCTAGAGATCTAACAGCAGTGACATGAACAGACACATGCACACCTATGTTCACTGCTGCATTATTCACGATAGCAAAAAGATGGAAACCATCTGAGTGCCCATCCACACATGAATGGATAAACAAATTGTGGTACACACACACAATGGAAAATGATGCAGCCATAAGGAATAATGATAAGTTCTCAAAATATACTGTAATGTGGATGAATCTGGAGGGCGCTATACTGATTGAAACAAGTTAATCACAAAAGGACATACATCATATGATTTCACTCTTATAAAAAGACAGGAAGAGGTATACATATAGAAAGCAACGTTCTTTGGTGGTTACCAGGGATGAGAGGGAGACTGAGGGGGAATCACTTTGTAGACAGCAGATACTTGCTAGTTTGGGTGATGGAAAAGGCAATAGGGTAAAGTCAGCACTTGAGGAAGGTAAATGATTACACGAAGAAGTACACAAAACTAAGGGATGATTTTCTAAATGATACATACAATTTTGTAACAACAATAACAACTGAAAATATGTGTGTGGTTACACAGATACATATGCACATACATGTACAGGAATGCATGTATGAATACACCAATGTGCATTTACAGGAGGAGTACCTGCAGGCATATGTATACAGGTAGTCCCTGACTTGTGACCAGGTTTCATCCCAACAACTCTGTTGTAAGTTGGTTCTGACGAAAACTGAATATCTCTTTTTGTTTGTTTCTTTTCATTAGTATCGCCTTTTATTATCAGTATCTTTGTAAATACGATCTTTGAACATCTGTGAGTGAACATCTGAGAATGAAAACATCAGCAAATTACACATTGCAACATTTTATGTAGTACATATTATTAACGATAAGATGTACCCCAAAACAGATGGCTGTGTAGTTTCTCGTAACTTGAATATGTCATAATTCAGGGACTACCTGTAGACATGTTTATGTGTGCTATATATGTATTCATATGTATTCATACATAAAATAAAGCATGTATGGGGCAGTTATGGATGCTTACTAAACATACCGAAACACCTCACAGGATTTGGTTACTGGGTTTGAGGGCTTAGGACTGTAATCTTGTGGGGTAACTTGGTCAATTGGCACACTACAGTTCACAAAGATATTGTTCAACATCCTAGTTTGTTGAGTAGCATCTGAGGTCCTAAAAGCATTTGAGAAAAAAAAAAAAAAAATCTTTTGAGCAGCCGTCTATGATACAACTATTGTATTGGTTTCTAATCATCCAGAGCAAAAGACGAATAAGGAAACCAAAGACTCAAAAAAGAAACAAGTCTATAGGACTAATAATACACACGAACTATGGCCTCACCTACCTTGAGACCAGAAGTGCTATGTGGTGCCTGGCTACCACTACCTACGGTTCCAATCAGGGACACAATAGATGTTCCCAGACAGAAAGGGAGAAAAATGTAGAACAAAACTCAAATTCCTGTTTAAAAAAGGCCAGGCTTGCTGGAGCAGTAAAGCCTAGAGGAACTCTCGAGACTACTGCCCAGGGGGTGCTGTAAAAATGGTATGGCAGGGGTGCCTGACCTCTTCTAACTTCACAAGGGGAAAGAAGAGTCAAGATCAACAGCCCAAGGCTTATTCCTATGAGGCGGAGGTCACATATGCCTCCATCCTCCAAACTTCTTACGGATTCTGACATCGACCTTCCTTTCCATGGCACTCTCTATTCTCTGATGGATTCGCTAATTTGTTGCAATGGCCACAGGTAACTCATAGACAATACACACAATTACACTGTTTATTAGGGAAGGAACAGGTTACAATTCAGTTTCAGGTATGCTCAGGATACAGTTCTTTGATCAGGACAGCCTCTGCTAAGCTGTGTCCACAGACACGCCTTTCTCTGGCCCTCAGCCTCTGGGTCCCACAGCCTCTCAGCTCATCCTCTGCCCTGCATGGGCAAGTGGTACAAAGGTCTTTTAGCTTTGCTGTTAAGTGCCCAGAGACACCTTACTCCACGAGCAAGCCTCAGCCTGAAGGCACTCAGCTCTCGCTCTGTGGGTTAGGAAGCCCATTGCTGTTTCCTGCTGGTCTGCTGAAATCTCCCATGTCTGCTGCCACTGTTTCTCTGTCATTGCTTCTCCCTGTCTCCCATGTTACAACTCTCTCTCTCTCTGTCTCCTGGGACTAGGAGCTCTTAGAGCAGTGATCCCAGGTCCAACGAATGCACTCTACTCCTAGCACTTGTTTTCTGGTGGTAGTAGGTCCCCCTCTGCTCTCAGATTGACTGCTCTTTTAAGCCTAGCAGGATTGCAAAACTGACCAATCCCCTAGTTATCGTTCCATACAACTTATTTGCATAGGCCCACCCCAACAAGGGTGCCATTCACCTGATTTACATTATTAGCAAGCTATTCAATCTCATTGGTAGGCCATAAGCACCTTATTTGCTTAGTTCTACCCAGTCATTTGGTGGGAATTACAAAGCCTATGGCTAGAAGAGTTATATTAACTAATTCACTGCACCAGAGATAGGCTTTAAACTTGGAACTCGAACCACTCCTGGAGTTCACCCTTCAGCCAAATGACAGACTGACTCATAAAATAAATACTATCACCCCTGAGTACTGTGCTCCTCTAAATAATACCACATAGTCAACATTTACCCTAGGCCAAAGAGGTGGAGGCAAGGAGGACTGGGAACTTAGATTAATGGAAACAGAACAACCAGAATGGAAACAATGGGAATGCTGACACACTGTGAAAAATGTCACCAATGTCACTGAACAGTATGTATACAAATTGTTAAACGGGAAGCTAATTTCTGTGTAAACTTTCACCAAAAACACAAAATATGTTTTTTTAAAAAACACAGGAGATTTTCAATAAATTTGGAGTCAGTCAGTCTGAGTTTACACGCCAGCTCTGCCATTTACGAGTTATGTGCCCTTGAGCAAGTGACTTAACCTTTTAAGTCTCTGTTTCCCCACCTATAAAATGTAGAAATGAAACCTAGCAGGTGAAATACGCAGATGGCCTAGCACTAAATAACTGTTAGCTGTATTAATTCAGGTCTTTTCTTACATGGGTGCTGCTTCTCTGACTCCCTGTCTGGTTTTCACTGGCTACAGCAGCCTTTGGCCTTGGGTGAGCACTTTTATGCACCAATTTAAGGAAGGCTTTTATGGGGGGTATAGTGGTGATGAGTTCCTGCACTGGGTGACACTAACCCCTAGTGACTGGTGGGTAAAGGGGGGGTGACAAGCTACCGCACTGGGTGACAGGTGACAACAACCCTAGTGAGCTGCTGCCTTCGCAGTCCCTCCCCCAGTGCCATTGATGCCGCTGCCGTGGACCCTAGGGTCATTTAGGTGTCGCCCCCTCTGACAGTGTCAAGGGGTGCAGTCCACACCACCCATACCCCCCTAGTGATGCCACTGCTTGTTAAGAAAGTGAATCGTTGTTATTCTTAGGTGTCATGGAGTCATTTCAACTCACAGCAATTCCATGGAACAGAGAAGAACTGCCCCATATAGGATTATCTAGGCTGTAGTCTTTATGGAAGCAGCCCTAGTAGTACTGTGGCTAAGAGCTTGGCTGATAACCAAGAGTTCAGTGGCTCAAATTCACCAGCCACTTTGTGGAGGAAAGATGTGGCAATCTGCTTCCATACAGATTACAGCCTTGGAAACCACATGGGCAGTTCTAATAGGGTCAAGATAAGTCAGAATCCACTCGATGCCAACAAGTCTGGTTTATTGGAATCTTTAAGGGAGCAGATCA
Source organism: Loxodonta africana (assembly GCF_030014295.1). Classification (NCBI taxonomy): domain Eukaryota; kingdom Metazoa; phylum Chordata; class Mammalia; order Proboscidea; family Elephantidae; genus Loxodonta; species Loxodonta africana. The sequence goes on from NC_087358.1 coordinate 65,893,821, forward strand.
CCAGGTCTTTTTCCCCACAGTGAGCTGCTGGATGGGTTTGAACTGACAAACTTTTGGTTAGCAGTGCAGCACTTAACCATGATACATACCACCAGTGAAAACAAAAGGCAAATGTTTTCAAACACTATGGAAACAAACATTTATATATGTAACTGAAAATGAAAGGTACCTACCAAACCCTTGTCTTTGATATCCTAATGATGTATGTTATTTGTTCATTAAAGTAGGCTCCTTAACAGTCATTTCCTTATTAGTCTAGAATCACAGAAATTTAAAGCTAGAAGCGAACTCAAATAATTATAGTCTCCCTTACTTTACAGATGGGAGCCCTGGTGGCACCGTGCTTAAGAGCTTGCCTGCTAACCAAGAGCTCAGCAGTTCGAATTCACCAGGCACTCCTTGGAAACCCTAGGAGGCAGTTCTACTCTGTCCTATACAGTCAGTATGAGTCGGAATCGACTCCACGGCAATGGGTTTTCTCCTATTTTAAAGATGAAGAAACAGCTGTCAGGAGAGGTTAAAGTGATTTTCTGACTCTAGCCAACACTCATCTCATTACACTGACCTAAAAAGTTTGTTATTTAAATTATTCCCTGATTCAGATATAACCACTACCACCATTTCCTACTGAGTTGACTCCAGCTCATGGCGGCCTCCATGTGTGTCAGTGTACAACTGTGCTCCATGGGGTTTTCAGTGGCTGAAACTGTGCTCCATGGGGTTTTCAGTGGCTGATTTTTCAGAAATAGATCACCAGGCCTTTCTTTCCAGGTGCCTCTGGGTGGACACAACCCTCCAACCGTTCAGTTAGCAGCTGAGGGCGTTAATCATTTGCCCTACCCAGGAAATCCTAATTCAGACAGGCCTCCCCTTAATTAGTTTGAATTAACAGGCCGTTCTTTAAGAATGTTTTAATAACAAGACATGGCTAGAAACAAAGCACACAACATACCACACCAGTGTTTAGAAGCAAAGTTCCTGTTCAGATCTGTTCCGATGCACTTATTGTCCTCATGAAAAGATCGGTTCTTTCTCCACATTCGATTCTAAATAAACAAGATGGTGATGTTAAATAGATGCCTTTTAAAAGACAAGCAGCCTGGCTGGGTTTATCTCCTTCAGCCTGATCCCGTCCCTCACTTGATTCTGTCGCTTTCTTCAGTGTTCCTTTCCCACAGCCCCTATTTCTACTCAAGTCTCAATCATGCTCAAACTGTCTTAGTGTTGAGCTTTTCCTGAGTTCTGTGATCCTGAAAAACAGCGAGGGTTAAGGAAATCCACTCAACTTTCTGTGTGCCAAGGAGCCCTGGTGGTGCAGTGGTTTAGCGCTCGGCTGCTCACTGAAAAGTCAGCAGTTCGAACCCACCAGCTGCTCTGTGAAAGAATAATGTGACAGTCTGCTTCTGTAAGGTTACAGCCTTGGAAACCCTATGGGACAGTTCTATTCCGTCCTATAGAGTCACTCTGAGTTGGAATCGACTTGACGGCAATGTGTTTGGGTTTTTGTGTGTGTGTTCCAGAAAACAGCTGACTCAGATGGCCTTAATGTTTCCCTCAGCTTGACTAAATATTAGGTAGGCTTCTTCCTGACTCTAGGCCTCTGACCGCTCTCTCATCCTGGCTTTACAGAATCCAGATAAAACATATTCCACCTGCCTTCAACAATAAACTCAGGAGATAACTCCATGTAATCAACACAGCTCACTGTCTAACCTTCCCATAATGTCCTTCATTACTTTTCCACTAGCTCACTTCAGTCTAAAACCATCCCGAACTCTGCTTCCGCAGAGTTAGAGCTCAGACTTAGGTCTGGACTTATTTCCCTACTGCAAAAGCCCTGAATGAAGTCCTATGTTGCCTGTTTAACATTGTCTGGTAAAATTTTCTGTGACAGCGTGAACGAAATAAAATTATAATATTAACTCAACTTGGACCTATAAAGTAATAATTTGATTTGGCTCAACTAAGCTGTTTGTTATGAACTGAACTGTGTCCCCCCAAAACATGGGTTGTAAATTCTAACCTCTATGCCTGTGGTGATAATCCCAGTGGGTTTTCTTTGTTATGTTAATGAGGCAGTATTATTGTATGCTTTGAGTCATTCTCTTTACCCAGAAAAAACCCAGTGCATTCGAGTGGATTCCCACTCATAGCGACCCTATAGGACAGAGCAGAACTGCCCTATAGAGTTTCCAAGGAGTGCCTGGCGGATTCGAACTGCCAACCTTTTGATTAGCAGCCGTAGCACTTAACCACTATGCCACCAGGGTTTCCTCATTCTCTTTAGAGATATAAAAGGAGCAGATTAAGAAGCACCAGGCAAGCAAGCAGAGATGGGAGAAGATGCCACACCACATAAAAATTGCCAACGGGTCAAGGAGTAGAGGCTGAAGAGACAAGGACCTTCTCCAGAGCCAAAGAGAGAAAAGGCCTACCTTAGAGCCAGTTCCCTGATTTCAGACTTCTGGCTTCCTAAACTGTGAGAAAATAAATTTCTTTTTCTTAAAGCCACCCACTTGTGATATTTTTGCTATAGAGGCACTAGATAACTCAGACACTGCTCATTGACCTTATTTATTTAGCCTTGTTCCCTTTAAATTAATGTGCACAGCATCACTTCAAGCTCCTAAGAAAAGCAAAGTGATTTTAATTATGTCTCAACTCAAATTAAAACCATTAGTCCTGAGTTCCAATATTCACTTCGAATTGAATTCTACTCACTCATTTAAAAGCTACAGGAGGTAGAGATGTGAAGATACCTCTAGCCAGACTGCTCCTTTCATGGTACTGATTGACTCTGGTCTTTAAACATCAGGCACAGTCCCCATTTGGGTTCTTGGGGGAAACTAAGAAGTTTGATAATGTAAACGGCTGCACAGACTTAAAGTTGTGGGGTGGGGCGATGGGCATCCTCACATCTCATGCCGTTTGGTAGTAACAGTTGCCCTGGGGAGATCAGGTTCTCGAACTGCAGGGATCAATTGCCAGAGTCACATGCAAAGCACAGTTGGGGAGTAGGACCATGTAAAACCAAAAACCAAACCCATTACCATCCAGTCGATTCCGATTCACAGTGACCTTTTAGGACAGAGTAGAACTGCCCCACAGGTTTCCAAGGAGCGGCTAGTGGATTCCAACTGCCAACCTTTTGGTTAGCAGCCAAACTCTAAACCACTGCGCCACCAGGGCTCTGGAACATGAATTCCACTGACTCAGGCAAAATCATACATTCATTGTGTTAAAACGAAAATAATTTTAAGCCAATAGTAGAAATTGAAGTTTATTTAATGTACAATTTTCAAATCTGGGCAATACTTTTGACTAGAGAGTCAAAAATGTTCCAAAGAAGAAAAATCTGTCACAGATTCTTATACCCCAGCTTATAATCTGCAATTATACATTGCCATGGACTCAAGGGCCCGAATAGTGTTCACATAATAACTTGTGGACATGCAACATTTTCCTGAAGAACAACTGAGATAATTACCAATTTACCTTTAAATACAGCTTCTAGTGTGACCTTTGGAGTTTCTGTTGTCAAAAGTGATTGCACATGGATCATCCTTTAAAAGAGTACAATGCCCAAGGCACACATTTGACAAAATTGTTTTGATTCTCCGGGGCCATCCAACCTTAGGTGTCCTTTGGGATCATGAAGGAACTGGTCCCCTGGAGTCACCTTCAGGTCAAACAATAGCTTAGTAAGCAGCTTAGTGGAGATGTTTGGACTTAGATAACAGGCTCTTTTGGAGAATTATCTATGCGCACCCAGCTTGGAGAAGCAGGAACTCCAGGGTCTGACTAGAGGCTGGGTTAGGGTGTATGGCATGTCCTCGGTGAAGGTTTCTGTAACCTGCCCTGTGCTTTGATGCCATCTCTTGAGAAATTAACATAATAATGACCTGTATAACCTGTTTTCACTATCCCTTCATTGGAGTGTCTTCCTCATATGTTCAGGTGACACTGCCCGATTCCTATTGTATCTACTCACCATCAATTTATTCTGTTACACTAATTTTTTGGTGCTTCTCTGTGAAGTTGGGTTTTTGACACATTCTTTACTAATTAGGCTAGATTACCGTTTGACTTACGGATGACCTTCAGAAAACCACGTTTTTCAGCTCAGTGTTTAATGATTCAAAGATTATCTTAAGGAGAAGGTTTGGGTGGATCATTTTTAATCTCCATAGCTCCAGAAATTTGGATTCCCTAAGAATTAAAAATGCCGCTCCTCAACTGTAATATCAGTGTATAAACGTGACCATTTATTGAATGCCAACTGTGTGCTAGGCACTATGCTACATATTTCTCATTTACTCGCATCTACGAACTTTTATTCACAGTATTCATCTCACGTACTTGATTTTTTCACCAACCTCCTTCACCACTTCCCTCTGTTCTGCATAAATTACCTCCTCAAAACCAAAACCAAACTCACTCCCCTGGAGTTGATTCCGAGTCATAGCGACCCTATAGGACAGAGAAGAACTGCCCCACAGAGTTTCCAAGGAGCGCCTGGCAGATTCAAACTGCTGACCTCTTGGTTAATAGCTGTAGCACTTAACCACTATGCCACCAGGGTTTCCAAATTACCTCCTACATGAAATAATTCCTATATTGTTTCATGTCTAATTACTCCAATTATTCTCATTTCCTTTTGTGAAAACCTACTCAGGTAGGTTTTTCAAAACATATATATATGCTCAGTTATGTTTTTATGCATCCCTCATTAAATTATAAATGACTGTATTTCATATTTAGTAATTTTATATGAATTGTGATGTTGATGGACTAGATATAATAATGGTTTTCAATATATATGAACTTGACCATGATACTCATACTTGTGCTCGTGATTGAGTTAGAGGCTACCGAGCTTCAAATTCACATATTTCTCAGAATGCAATTCTATTAAGATGCAAATTAAGTTACATTGCTGTTCTAACTCTTGCAATGCATGATTTTGCAAATCAAAATGCTATTCACAATATTCTTAGTAAGATTAAATGTATCCCCGCATTGTGCATCAATGGCAGCTAACATCACAAAAAGAAAGACAACCAGACATTACATCCATTCTGACAGGAGAACACATTATCAAAATGAAGTAGTCTTGTCCAAAAAAAAAAAACACAAACCTGAATCTGATTAAGCCTGTAGAATCCAAGTATCAATTTTTAGGAAATACAGAAGACAGAGGAATACATTAAACTACAACATGGCAATGCAATTAGCAAAACCCAGCCTTGCAAAACTCTTTTCTTCAACAAATACATGGCAAGGGAGAAAAAAAGTGCCAAGAGATGGAGGGAGAGGTTATACATGAAAATAGACCTAAAAGACACATTAACTAATCATGCTTAACACATGAAGATTATTTGAATCTTGATTCAAAGAAATAAATGATTTAAAAAGTAGTGAGACATTTGGAAATTTGAATACTGACTAGATACTTGATATTAAGTAATGGTATTCAAATTTTAGGTACAGTACAATTGTATTGTAGTCATTTTTTTTTTAAGAGCCTTTTTCTTCTAAGGAGCCCTGGTGGTCCAGTGTTTAAGAACTTGGCTGCTGAGCAACAGGTCAGCAGTTTGAATCCACTATGGGATTTGATTTGTGTGGAAACACTGTGGGATAGTTCTACTCTGTCCTATAGGGTCAGGATGAGTCAAAATCGACTCGACGCAATGGGTTTTGTTTCGCTTTCTATTAGAGATACATACTGAAATATTTATTGATGAAATGATATGATATAGAGGATCCACTTTACAATAATAATCTAGGGTAGAAGTGGATGGGGAAAGAGAGGAAAGACTGGCTATGAGTTGATCACTGCTGAAGCTGCATAAGTATGCAGATTATTTTACAATTACTCTCACTTTTCTAGACATATGCAATTTTCCCCAAGAAAAAATAAAATTTATATTTTCATAATGCAACCATTGTGCCAAGGACCCAGGGTTCTATTATAATTCAGCCTGGATATCTTGTGTCCCTAAAGGGGGCATCTTTTGTATTCTTTGCCTTCACCTACCTTTTTCCAGGTGTAGTCATAACCATCCACGTTTACCAGTGGCATAACAAAGAAGTCCATGTGTCTCAGAAGATTAGTGTACACCGTTTCTTTCCCATAGAATTGAGTTACCTACAAATTAAAAATCACATCTATTTAAGTCCACAAGGCACTCCTTGGAAACCCTATGGGGCAATTCTACTCTGTCCTATAGGATTCCTATGAGTGGGAATCAACTCGATGGCAATGGATAAACTTAGTCTGTTTCTTTCATGTGCCTTCTCCCCCTGCCCCCCCCCACCCCCGTCAAAGTCATTTGACATGGTTAATTTGCAGATTTAACTTTCAGGAAGACTATCAATTCCTCAAAAGGACTGAATTTAGGGTACTCTGCTACCAAGTGATTGTAAATGCCTTGAACACAGGACACAGAGTCTTCCTATTTAATAGTGGCAAAAAATAGAATCATAAATTTTCTAAAATTTCCTTCTAAAAGTAATTCTTTATGACAACCATAAAATAATAAAGCCCACTATATTCAAAGATTTAAGGGAATAAAAATCTAGATATACATCAGTTTCCTCTTCAGTAATTCATCACAATCACAGAGCTTAAATGAACTTTTGTCTTATGCCCAGATATGATTAGAAGCTTTTTAAAAGAAAACAGTATTTTATCGTGTTTTTGGTGAAAGTTTACACAGCAAGTTAGGTTCTCATTTGACAATTTCCACACAAATTGATCAATGACATTAATTTCATTTTTTACAATGTGTCAACATTCTCTTTAATTGTGTTCTGTTGTTCCATTTCCAGTATTCTAGTTTCCCTGCTCCTTTATCTTCTCATCTTTGCTTTAGATTAAATGTTGACTTCTTAGACTCATACAGATGGTTTTTTGGAGAGAGGCAGGAGGATCATAAAGACACATTTTAGTCGGTTAAATCACTTCACCTAGTGCTAAGTTTGATTTAAAATCTTAATTTGTGGCAGTATTACAACATTTTAATTTTTGGATTAGTTTGAAATTCTTGTTCCAACCTTCGCCCAAGGATTCTTTTAAGATTTTTTTTTCATTATTGACAAGACCAAAGAAGTCTTTTGAATCCTACATGTCCTATACTTAACACTTTATCATGTTCCCTTTAAATATTTAAAACAATATATCCATATTTTTCTCTAAAATGATCACAAGCACCATATTAAAATCCTTTGCAATAGGTAACCACTTATGAAATATGGGAAAAGAGTAAGAAAAAAAGCAAGGTTTTTTGTTTGTTTTGCTTTAACTTACCATAGGTCAAAAACAGAAGCTTAATGAAAAGGAAGCATAATGTATAGACTGAGAGAAGCAATCCCTTAAGTAGTAAACAGTAGTTAAATACTTTTTTTATGCTACAAATTTGTAAATTTGGGTCAGAGACATTTTTCAGTAATAACTTGGCATTCGATATCAGAAAAAGATTGTTGTTGTGTGCCGATGAGTTGATTCTGACTCACAGTGGTCCTGTATGACAGAGCAGAGCTGCTCCGTAGGGTTTCCTAGGTTGGAATCTTTACGGGAGCAGATTGCCAGGTCTTTACTCCCACAGAGCAGCTGGTGGGTTTGAACCGGCAATTTTTAGTTACCAGTCGAGCACTTAACTGTTATGCCATCTGGGCTCCACTGGGGCAACAGAAGGAATTTAAATTTGCTCATGTCCTGAGAGAAAATGAGTGAGAAGCACAGAGGAGTGACGGGCCTTAAGCTTCCTGAGGAAGAGAGTCCTGGTGATCTACTTCCAAAATATCAGCCAGTGAAAACCCTACGGATCACAATGGTCCAGTCTGCAATGGAGCTTCTAAAATGCCCGTTTTTTAAAAAGGCTTGTTGATTATGTAGGCTTGGGCTACAAAGCCAGGTTCACATTGTTGGGGAAAAATATTAGGCTACAAGGTCCTCGGGCTTTATCTTGTTCCTCATTTTGTCTCCAGGGTCTGGAACCTTGCAAGCAATGCCAAGGTATTTGTGGATTAAACAATTTAACCTTACATTCAGTAAAGTGGTGGCACAAACAGTAGGTTGGTTAATAAAAGGGAAGAGGTGGTGGGTTGGAAAGGGTAGTGATTAGGGACAGCTTCACCAACATGGATTAGAGTCAATATGAATCGAATTTTCTTCCCGGCCCTTTTCAGGTTCAGTGATGGAATGAAAAGGAATTGTTTTTTTGTTTGTTCTTTGTTTCATTTTCTGCCCTGCTCCATTCATGACCTAAAACAAGTAGAATACCCAACTTGAGGAAGGTTCTAGGTCATCAAAACAACTGGGCTGGTCAGCTGGAACCAACTACATTGGTCAAGGGAGTGTCAACATTGGCTGGGAACTGTTCTGTTCACAGAAGGCTGTGAAGGTAGGTAGGGACGCTGCATTTGTCAAGACTTAGCACAGGCACTTATGTTTCTACCTTTTACCTTTGAAATTTACATTTACCTTTGAAATATCTCATTTGTTAACGCAGATCTATCTACACAGCAAACCTTTAATTTCTTAACTCATCTCTTTTGTATTACCACGCACCTGTGAATATGACGACAACAATAACCACTATGGGAAGGACACATGTTTTATTTTTCCAGTGGCAATGGCTCTTTGTATAAATCAGGATAGAGGACATGTATGCCCACTTTATAAGATCTGAGGGATAATTCTTACTGTTTTCATTTATTGTAGAGGTTTGTAGTCATTACATTTTTTACGTTCAAGACACACTATTTGTCTTATATATATATAGTTTCCTTGATGCCAAGCCTTTCTTCAGGGACAAAATCCCCAATTATGACGTTGGGAAAATATGATCTGCACCGTAATGTTGTACTTTATGTTTAGTTTCTGGAGGCAGAAAATGGCAAAAGATGTCTGGAGAGTTCCAACCAAAATGAAAAAGAAATAATTGCAATCCCGCTTAGATAACTGTTTCACTTCTTTCTTCTACTTAGGAAACATATTAAAAACCTACCCCATTGCTGTCAAGTTGATTCTGACTCATAGCAACCCTACAGGACACAGTAGACCTGCCCCATCCACAGGGTTTCTAAGGCCATGGTGGTGTAGTGGTTAAGTGTTTCATTGCTAATCAAAAGGGTGGCAGTTCAAATCCACCAGCCGCTCCTTGGAAATCCTATGGGGCAGTTCTATTCTGTCCTGTATGGTTGCTATGGGTTGGACTCCACGGCAACGGGTTTTTTTTTTAATCTCTATGAAGCAGACTGCCACATCTTTATCCCGCGGAGCAGATGGTGCGTTCGAGCTGCCAGCCTTTCAGTTAGCAGCTGAGTACTTTAACCGCTGTGCCACCAGGGCTCCTTAGTAAACATATTACAACCAGCATATTATTTCTTAATTATTCTCCAGTGTTCACCCCAGATAGAAATGCAGGAAGGAAAAGATTAACAACCTTTGTGCTGTTGTGTGCCGTCAAGTGGTTTTTGACTCATAGTGGCCCCGTATGACAGGGCAGAACTATCCCATAGGGTTTCCAAGGATGTCATCTTTACAGGAGCAGATGGCCAGGTCTTTTTTCTGTGCTGCCACTGGGTAGGTTTGAACCACCAGCCTTTCAGCTAACAGCCAAGTGCTTAACCCCTTGCATCACAAGGGCTCCTTCAATAATCTTTAGGGTGATTTAAATGCTTGAGATCATGGTTTTCAAACTTAATTTGCGTAACTAAGCCTCACCCAAACCTCACCTCCAGAGGTTTTGAATCAAGAAGTCTATGACTTCACCTGGGATAATGCTTTAAAATAAAGAGCCCATCAGGGGGGAAGGGGGTGACCGTGGAGAAGATAAAAAATTAAATAAATAAATAAGTACACTGCTCAGTTTATTCAGCTACAGGTGGTCTCAGGCCATATACTTAAAAGAACATGAATACTTACATAGCCTACGAACCACAAGCAGAAAGCAGGAGAAATCCATTCCCTGGCGTGGATTCCACAGTCAATCCATACGGCATTTTTAGCTGTTTGCTGTTTTTTGGAAAGCTGCTCAAAGAAAATCAAAAAGTAACAAAAACAATAACTCTCAGGATAATATCTTCCATTTATATAGTGCTTGTATTTAATTCGTTCAACAAATCTATGCAATACACATTGCTCTCTCCATTCCTTTGACAATTTGAAGAAAAATTAACTGGTATGAGTGGGCACTAAGGTTTGTCACCAGGCTTCTTGATTTTGAGCATTTTCCCCCCCACAATTGCAGAAGTAGAGACCAGACTGAGCTTTGGGCCATACCTTCACTTCAGAGGCAAATGCGTATGCCTTGGGTGAGCGGCGTTCCCTAGGAGGCATGTAGACACATCAAGAACAGAGAAAGGCTTGGCAAAGAAAAGTCACTGGTGCCAGAGGTAAACTTGGACTCCCTCACCATTTTCACCAGGGTGCACAATTTCTATTTCCCCATTCCACACAAAAGAATCACACATCTAACGTCACACAAACTGATCACAGATCCCAAGACTGAGGCCTTATTCTGATTCACAGTATATTGGCCTGGCCCAAGCTGCCAACTTTCTGTAGTAAGCATGCTCAACCTTTCCTCAATGATACCCTATGGTGTCTTCAGAAGAATTCCCCCTAAAACATCTCCAAAGAAAATACATCATAATACATTAAAAAATTAGTTACACCACAATTTTAGGGAATGAAAAAAAAGGGAGAAGACTGTTGTGAGACCAAACGAATACAAGGAGTTGAAATTCCAATACGAGGAGTGTTTTTTTTTTTGTTTACCTAGAGCTCTGGTAATCTGTTGCCATCAAGTTGATTGTGACTCATAGAGATCCCGCAGGACAGAGTAGAACTATCCCATAGGTTTCCAAGGCTGTAATCTTTACAGAAGCAGACTGTCACATCTTTCTCCATCGGAGCGGCTAGTGGGTTCAAACTGCAAACCTTTGAGTTAGCAGCTAAATGCATTAACCAATGTGCCACCAAGATTAAAGCCCTTGGCTGCTAACCAAAAAGTCAGCAATCCAAACCCACTAGCTACTGTGTGGGAAAAAGATGTTGACAGTCTGCTTCCGTAACGATTATGGTCTTTGAAACCCTATAGAGACAGTTCTACCCTGTCCAACAGGGTTGCTATGAGTTGGAACTGACTCAATGGCACCGAGTTTGGTTTTGGTTTTAGAGCCCTGGCGGTGTAACACTTAAGCACTCAGTTGCTAACCAAAGGTTGGTGGTTTGAAACCACACAGTGGCTCTATGAGAGAAAGACCTCAAAATCAGCTTCCATAAAGATTACAGCCTAGAAAACCCTATGGAGCAGCTCCACTCTGTCACTGGGGTGGCTATGAGTTGGAATCAACTGGACAGCACCAAACAACAACAGAACTAGCAATAATCGGAATAGAGGGCCAGTAAGAAAGTCAAATGACACTGGCCACCAAGGGTCAAATTGTACAAAGAAGAGCAGCAACTGCTGGCTGCGTTAGCCAACTCAGTTTAAAAGCAAATTCTGAATTGCCTTACTCGACCTTCTGCTGAACCGGGCTGAGCAAGCTCTGTTGACGCCAGTACTGAGAGAACACAGAGGACTCCGAGAGACCCACATTACGTGGACGTTCTTGGGCAAACAAGAGTGGGCTTCAAACATCCAGGAAGCGTGACTCCCCAGAAGGTACCTCTATGTCCCAGAAACAAGTTCTAACGACTACATGCAACATGGTTGAAAGCAAATGTCATGTGTGGCTATGTCATGATTACATGCGTCCAATGTGATTCACCAGCTTCGCTGCCAAGAGCATCCAAAGCTTCATGTCTGCTTTTAGTCTCCCAGCAAGTTCTTATCTGAGACAGATTAAAACCCAGAAATGCTCAAAGTTCTGTTTTGGGATAACCGAAGAGGCACACCTGCTACAATTTAGCTAATGTTGGGAAACTATGTATAAGTTATATGTTACTAAATCAAATACATGTTCTAACAAGTAATTTTTTTCCACAGCTTCTTAAAAAAAAATTTTTTTTAAGAGGAGAGAGTGGTAAATAACAGACCCACAGAATTAGAAGCTGTTATTATTGTTGTTACTTGCTTTTGAGTTGGCCCTGATTCATGGTGACCATGTGTATAAAAAAAGAAATGCTGCCCAGTAACGGCAGGAATTAATATAGTTTATAGCTCCTAAAAATTCTTCCAGTGGCTATGTTCACTGATCCTTTCCAAGACTAATTCATCTAAGAGAGGAGAAACCTGAACCAAAGTAGGAAAATCAGATTCGCTCCCTTAAGGTTTCACAATTGAAGCTAGATAATCACATGGATGGTGACTGGAACAGAAGCTGTCGTATGAACCACGGTCCCCAGCATACCCTGGTTCCTATCCCCTCCCTAGGCCTCAATGTTTAGCCTTTCCTTTGGTTCCAAAAGCTGCAACCATGTCTTTTCAATAAGAGACTCCTCTCTTTCTTTTTTCTTCTTCTTCTTTTTTTTTTTTTACGTGTGTGTGTCCAAGTAAGCTAGTCTAAGGCGGTGGTGACAGATTAAAAAACAAGGAATTTGAGGAATAATCCAGAGAAGTTCCCTCGTTTTATGAATCTAAGTGTTGAGCCTAGAAAAGTTAAATGGCATGTCTAATGTCACATAAACTGGAGCAGAGCTGATTCTAGAACTGAGGTTCCAACCCTTGAACTAATAATACCCACTGCTGCCAAGTAAATTCTGACTCATAGCAGCCCTAAAGGACAGAGCAGAACTGCCACACGGGGTTTCCAAGGTGGAAATCTTTATGGAAGCAGGCTGCCACATCTTTCTCCCACAGAGTCGTTGATGGGTTCGAACCACCGACCTTTCGCTTGGCAGCCGAGCACTTAACCACTGCACCACCAATGCTCCTCTTGAACTAATGCTGCATTATAAAAAGAATTTATGTTAAAGGTAATTAATACAAACAAACACACAAAAAACAAGCCCACTGCTGTCAGGTTGGTTGCAACTCATGGCAACCCCATGTGTTACAGAGCAGAACTGCCCCATAGAGTATTCTTGGCTGCGATCTTTACAGAAGCGCATCACCAGGCCTTTCTTCTGTGGTGTCTCTGGGTGGGTTCAAACACAGGACTTTTGCACCACCCAGGGGCCTGTAAAGCTAATAACAAACTCCTAAATAGTTGAATATTAAAGTTGAGAAACACCTGTAATAGAAATATGTCAAGAACTCAAAGAAAAAAACAATCCAAGTTATAACAAGCACCACTAGAGAATTAAGCTCTCCACAAAGCTGGAAGATCAATGACTCTCTCCACAACGTACCTTTAAAACGTAAAGAGGGTACTTCTCGTATGAGAAACCGATGTGGATTTTTTCAATCATATCAGGATACCACTCAGTTATAACTTCCATCCAAGAATAGATCTATCAAAACAGAAACCATCAATCAGCCCAAGACCAAACTGGAACCACTTCACTGGCCAAAGGGAACAGACAATGTCTTTAAGGGAAGTAGATTATTCTAAAACATTGTATATGGAAGGAATGATGAACTAAAAAAAATTTTTTTTTCTGCTATCTAGGAAAATCAATGAAATTAAAGTTTTGAAAAGAATCACATTTTAGAGAAAAAGTAGAAAAGTGCTAAGAAACTTATGACAAAGTAGGAAAAGTTGATATTTAAAGTGTGGCTCCTGCAGGTGATTTTGAAAGGTTTATCACATTGAATCCCTGCCTCTGTATATAAAATTGTGTTTACCATTCATTAGAGTTCTCTTTCGCAGGAAACATTTTCTTTTTTTTTTTAAGTATTCACTTTTCAAGACTCTCCTAGGGCACAGCCTTTGCACAGAACCCACTGCCGTCAAGTTAACTCTGACCCTTGGTGACCCTACAGGGCAGAGCGGGACTGCTTCGCAGGGCTTCTGCGGAACATCTGGTGGATTCAAACTGCTGACCTTTCCGGTTAGCGGCCGTAGCCCTTAACCACTATGCCACCAGGGTTTCCTGCCTTTGCATGAGATAAACAAATACCATATTTGCTGCTCCAGGGTTCCGTAAGCACAAAGGGATGTGTGGAACCAGGAGAGGTAAAGGAATCTGGAAAAAAGAAACATTCTTTTCTATCCTGAGAAATAATTTGATTGTGACCCAAACTACTGGGTGGAGGACCAATGGTAGCTGAGGTTGGATAGTGGAAGGAAAAACCGAAAATAAGTTCTGCGACTGACTTGAGACTTCTGTCCACTTCAAAGCAGGCACTGAAGTCTCAATTGGTTCTGGGATTCCTATGATTGAACTCAGTCATATTTTAATGCAAACCAACTCCCCAAAGGCCACATTTATTATTTATTATTGTTGTTTTCTGTTTTAGATGAAGGTTTAAAAATTAATTTCTCATTAAACAATACACATATTGTTTTGTGACACTGATTGCCAACCCTGTGATGTGTGAACACGCTCCCCGTCTCGACCTTGGGTTCCGATTTCCATTCATCTAGCTTTCCTGTCCCCTCTTACCTTCTCTTCCTTGCCCCTTGCAGGTGTGTCCATTTAGTCTCGTATACATGGTTGAGCCTGGAGTATTATTTGTTTTTATGGGCCTGTCTAATCCTTGGCTGAAGGGTAAACCTCAGGAGTGATTTTTGTACTAAGTTAAAAGTGTGTCTCAGGGCCATACTCTTGGGGTTTCTCCAGTCTCTGTCACACCAGTAAGTGTGATCCTTACTTGTGGGTTTATATTTTCTTCTACATTTTTCTCCAGCTCTGATCGGAGCCTTCTCTTGTGACATCAAGGGTCACATTTAAACTCACATACCCTTTAAAATGGGAACAACTAACTCTTGGCCTTATCTCTGAGAACTTTTCTAGAGGTTCTGTTCTTCCAATAGCAATCCTGGCTGATGGGAATTAGAGTACCGTATGCCCTTGGATACTCTTAGAGTAGCACACCTAGGGGGTGTGGTATGTCTAAGTGGTTGTCCCCAGGCTGGAAAATTAAAGGGATTCTGGAAGGCCCACCTGCCACCTACCCTCTCAGTGTTTGTGGTATGTGAAATTTTACCATCAGGGATTTCTTCACTGGGACTCTGGTTCTGCTGAGACATGAATACATCTGAGAGAACTACTATATTTGGAAGTCCTTGGGTGGTTCAAAGGGTTAATGGACTCAGCTGCTAACCAAAAGTTTAGAGTCCACCCAGTAGAGCTCTGGAAGAAAGGTCTGGTGACCTATTTCCAAAAAAATCGGCCATTGAAAACTCTATGGAGCAAAGCTCTACTCTGACACACATGGGGTCACCATGAGTCAGAATGGACTCAATGGCAACTGGACTTTTTCTGGTTTTGTTTTTTTTTTTCATATGTTACACCACTGATGGTTCAGTAGATTTCCTCCACCCAGGGAGACTGTGTTATAGGCAACTTTATACACTTGACTCATTTCACACTCCTTTCTTTTGTAATATACTCAATTTGTTATAAGAAGCATTCTAGGGACATTTGTTTCTTTCTCCCTACCGTGGATACTTAAAACTCCATGCCCTGGTCTAAGACAATGACAAAATCAATCTTCCAGCCCACCAGGTGATCATGTGGTCAAAGCTGATGGAGAAATCTCTGGGAGATGTTGGCAGATGTGTTAAAAGAGAAGGAAGGGCTTAATTGAATTTCTTGAGAGCAGGATTGTCGTGATGCCCGTGAACCTTTGCCAAACATGCCTACCCAGCCTCTCAACACTCAGTATCAAACTTGTTTATTTCAGTGCTGGTGATGGATGTGGGAGGTGATCTAGTGGAATAGATGGAGGTGGGAGAGATACAGTGGGGAAGGTGATTTTAAAAGAACCACATCATTCAGCCAGGCACATGGATTCTAGAAGCAGGATGGGTTCTGGTTTAGCTAACAGGAAAGGAACACATATTCCTGAAGATTAAATAGAAAATTTATCTTTGTTAATTAAGTCTTACCAAAACACGAAATCCACTGCCGTCGACCCTGTAGGACAGAGCAGAACTGCACCATAGGGTTTCCAAGGAGTGGCTACTAGATTCAAACTACTGGCCTTTTTGGTTAGCAGCCAAGTTCTTAGCCACTACACTACCTGGGCTCCAGATGTCTTAAAAGTACAGCTATGGCTCCAAACAGCTTCTGGGCATCTAGTCAAATAGGATAAAAATTAGTTGTACTAGGCAATATAGGAACATTCTCATATGAGGAAAAAAAGGCATCAAGACGATTTATTCCTTGGGGTATTCTAGATAAAAGATAAAGCCCTCCAGAGATGTAACCTTTTCAACTAACAAATACAAGGGAAATGGCTTTTATTGTATTATAGGGAAGCTTCCTGAGACCTATTAAACAGGAACCTGTAAGTACTAATTGGGAAAAAAAAAAAATGCAATTTCTTAAAGATTAAAATATAGGTATTATTATTATTTCAAATAGATTCCTCATGGGTAAAATAAAATGCATTCATTCATACTGTATTAACTGTAAGTGAATAAACTCCTTTAATTCAGTGAGGTAACAGCAATTATTCAATGAGAGCTTAAAAAAAAAAGATCTAAAGAGGCATGATCAACTGAATTGTTAATTTCTTGTGAGCATTTCAATTAAAAGGTCCTATTCTTTATTCCCTATGGGCAGTTCTACTCGGTTCTACAGGGTCGCTATGAGTTGGAATCAACTCGACGGCACTGGATTTGGTTTTTATTTTTAGTATTCTTTATTCCTATTCCTCCTTTGACATGCAGTGCTACTCTTAGCAGCTATAGACACTCTTAGCTTTGGAAAAACAACTTCCTTACAGGCAGTTTACCAAGTATGATGCAGTCTTTCTAGGGAAGGTTATCTGCAAAAGAATGTCTTACCACCCCACAATGCCTATGTAATTTTTTTTTTAAGCCTCTTCTACCAATTCTGATTCTTTAGTAATTTCCTATGGTTAAAACAGCAATGTTGGTTAAAAGGAACTAGTCATTTTGGAGAAAAGTGTTACGGCTTACTTCATTTAGTGAGCGATACCGCTCATAGTACGATGAGGAGGCCCGAGGGCTGACTGTGTCGTTGGAAGTCTGCTGCAGAATGAGATCTTCAACATCTCCTATCAGGACCCTGGGAAAGAAATAGAGGGTGAGCTCGTGTCCAGGCAGGACTCTCACCTTGCCACAGGGCCCAGTGCCGACACAACAGGTGGCCATGGGGGAAAAAAATCCCAAGGAATCGAATAAACAAAAGTTCATTGGGGTACAAACAACAATAAACATTGTCATAAGCTGAAAGTCAAACTTTTTCAGTAGCTCCTGCATGGGCGCTGGAGAGAAGGTAGCTCCTATGTAGTATGTTTCAGAGCCTCCCAAACCTCACTTTTCCCCACTATTATCCACATTTCTCCAATGTGAGCCTTCAGTGCCTTTAATACGAACCTACTATGAACATACAGGTTCTATAAATGGACACTTTCGCCAATTCAGGGTAACGCTGTATTGTTCTGCTACTCAAAGTGAAGCAGAAATCTTTTTCTTTTTCATAATGACAGTCTATGCCAGCTGTCACAGCCAAACATCATCACATCACTAGAGAAACAGAAGTACAGGAAAAGAGAAGGCATCTCATTAAATTCCTCTTGAGAAGGGCCACAACTATAACTAGGCAAACATGTCAACTGCATTAAGGCATTCTATCAAGTGGATGGACAATTTAAGCTCCTTATCAGTAACAAAGGTTTCTTTACTTTTGTTTAGGCCAATGGATGAGAGCCAAGCCTTCGACATCAGAAAGATCTGAGTTTGACTCCTAGTTCTGCCATTTTCTAGCTGGTTGACCTTGAGAAATTTCTTTCTTTCTTTTTGAGAAATTTCTATAAAGTATTCATTTTTCATCTGCATAATGGGGGTAATACCTACTTCACAGGGTAAAACAAGGACTCAGCCGAGTGGCTGGGACACAGTAAACACGTATACTATTAATACTTACTGTAGCATATTATCCAAATGTTGTCCACTGGCACTCAGAGGAGAGCACAGTCTCCAGGAAGATGCCAGGGCAACAGGGGGACACTGGGAAGTTGGGCAGTACGTAAAGAAGGAGATTTTGGCTGGAGAAACCAAAAGGAGGAGGGCATGGGCTATGAACAGAAATCACACCTGATACACTTTTTAGTTTAGGACCACATATTCAGGAATGTTCACCGACCTTGTGAAGGAAAGAAGAATTAGAAAAGCAAAATCTTCTTCAGCAGCTGCTTTTTCAGGAGTTACCACAAAGTCTACCATGGTGAATGTTAATTTTATACCCTGAGTCTAGGTACTGAACTAGTTGTAGGAGATGGGACTATAAGCGGCTCTATAGATGTAACCCTCATTTTCAGATCAGGGGGCCAACTCATGAAAGACTAAACAATTTCCCTAAGGTCACACAGCTGGCCACTTGGGTTTACCACTCTGTCCATTTCAGACATTACCATATTGGTTTGTTTAATGTAAATAATTTATTTTTCCAGGAAACAATTACATTATCACTTAGCACAATTAAAACAAAAACAAAAAAAAAAAACAGTTGACCTCAAGTCATTTCCAACTCACAGTGACCCCGCGAGTATCAGAGTAGGACTATCCTCCAAAGGGTTTTCAATGGCTGATTTTTCGGAAGTAGATTGCCAGGCTTTTCTTCCAAGATGCCTCTGGGGGGACTCAAAACACTAGCCTTTCAGTTAACAGCCAAGTGCTTAGCCATTTGTACCACCCAGGAAATCCTTAAATGTAGGATAAACAAGAACCAAACTGGCTGCTCCCAACTCATAGTGACCCTATAGGACTGGACAAAACTTCCCCATAGGGTTTCCAAGGAGTGGCTGGTGGATTCCAATGGCTGATCTTTTGGATAGCAGCCAAGCTCTTAAAAACAGTGCCACCAGAGCTCCCAAACGCATAACAGATGCTTATAATAGCTACTCAATAAATATGGAATGAGGCCTACCAGAATGGAATTCTGCTCACACTTAAATGGGCTTTCACCATGCTTACATCTGAGTCATTCACAAAAAAATGAACTTCTTTCTTCTTCGCAATAAATTCTGCCATTACTGGTTGCCAGAGAACAATCTGCAGTTTCAAGGGGAAAAAAATGACAAAACAAAAATCAAGTTGTTCATATCATCCTCACCTATAGCTAGAGTCATAAGAGTGTGTTTACAAGGGACATAAGAGAGACCCTTTCTGGCCATAGTTCTCATCTACAAACGGGGTAGCAGAAACATTTATATTGCAGGGAGCTTGTTTTCTTCTTCACTGCAATCCCAATGGCTAAAAGGGCCTGGGATATGCTACATACTCAAGAACAATTTGGTGAGAAAATGAATGATGAATGAATGAATATATTTACAACTCAAATGAAAAACTAGATTTGTATGTCAGGTATTTAAAAGATAAATGAAATTTTAGTCTAGAAAGAAAGCTAGTTAAACATTGACTTTCTTTATTAACAATTTCATGTCCTTGATATTATTATCATGTCAGTGTTCCTTTTCTTTGTCCCTGGGTGGTACAAATGTTTAACTCACTTGGCAGCTAACTAAACATTGGAGGTTTGAGTCCATCCAGCAGTGCCTTGGAAGAAAGGCCTGGCAGTCTACTTCTGAGAAATCATTCATTGAAAACTCTTTGGAGTGCATTTCTACTCTGACACACATGGAGTTGCCTTGAGTTGGAACTGACTCAATGGTGACTAGTGGTACTGAGTCCTGTTCTTTAATCTAATTATGGCATTTGGGCAATGCCTTCCAACTATATTTCACATTTTTCTACTTTACTGCACTTTTTTCAAAACTCTTTCACACTTATCTAATTTGATCAAAACAATTATATCATGCTATAGGCTGGGCAGGTGTTATTCTTTTCATTCTTCAGATGAAACTAAGGCTCATGGCTGACTTGTCTAAAATCATACACCTAGGAAGTGGCAGAACAAGAACGAAGATTCTAAATCTCTTTTGCTTCCTGCGGTGGTATTTTCTTTAAACGATAGTGCAACCAGTTGCCACTGCGTCAATTTCTACTCCTGATCACCCCGTGTGTCAGAGTAGAACTGTGCTTCACAGAGTTTTCAAGGCTGATTTTTCAGTAAACTGGCAGGCCTTTTTTCCCAGGTGCCTCTGACTGGACTCGAACCACCAGCTGTTAAGTTAGCAGATGAATACATTAACAGTTTGTACCACATATGACTCCACACCATACTGTGGTGGCCATAAAAACGCACCACTCAGCTCTTCTGCTCTGAGGAGCATAACTGACCGGCAGGGCCGTGCGCTGTCAAGGCTGCTGCCAACCAGTGATTGAGCACAAAGGGTATATTAATGTAGATCCATTCCTGTGCCCTGTGGTATTCCTTTAACACATGTTTTTAGTTCAAAGACCCTTTACTGACCTTCACTAGAACTGTACGACTGTCTGAGACTTTTTATGCAGTCTTCCTTCCCTCTCTCCTTCACAGGTGGCATACCTGTGCTGTGGTCTGAAAGTGCTCACTGCCATCTCCAGAGCCCTCCTCTTTATGCTTCACAAGCATTCCCTCCATTAAATGTCTCACACCTCTAATCTGATCTTGGTGTCTGCTTCTCAGCAAACATGTAACCATCAATTTTCTATTATTTATAATACTTGCCAATTTTCTATGCCTTAGGCCTTATGGGGAAATGAATCTCAGGCATACAACTTGTAATATATTTTCCCATGTGTTTCTAATGCTTAGTCTTTGTACACGGTTGAATAGTGTCCTCCCAAAATTCATGTCAACCCAGAAACCTCAGAATATGACCTTACTTGGAGATAGGGTTTTTGTAGATGTAATTAGGCAAGAAGAGATCATATCAGATTAGGTTGGGCCCCAATCTAATATGATGACTGTTCTTGTGAGAAGAGACACTGAGACAGAGACATACAGGAAGAACGCCACATGACGCAGAGGTAGAGACTGGAGTGACGCATCTACAAGACAAGGAACTCCACAGATTGCTGGCAACACCAGAAGCTAAGAGAAAGGCATGGAACAGATTTTTCCCTAGAGCCTCCAGAGACAGTGTGGCCCTGCCAATACCTGGATTTTGGACTTCTAGCTTTCAGAACTGTAAGAAAAGAAATTTCTGTTGTTTTAAGCCACCCTGTTTGTGGTAACTTCTTACTGAATACCTAGGAAATTAATATACCCCTTGATTAAGAACTGTGCCATAGTCCTATCCCTGCACAAATGAACAAGGTTTCATTTGGGGAACCAGCAAAATCATGGAAGAATGGGGAGGGAAGAATGCTGTAAGAGGGGCTTGTATCAGGTAAATAAAAGTCAGACAAATGTAGGCAGGAACATGTCCCGCAACGCTCACACAAATGAAACCAACGGAAAGATAAACCAGGGAGAAATTACCTCGTATGTTGTTGTAAGATTTTGCAGAATTTCAGCTTGCCTAGAGGTTCGAGGAAGAGCAGATAAAACCAGGCCACTAGGAAAAAAAAAAGGATTTTGACATTAAAACAGAATGAGATCAATTATATTGGGAGGGGCTACTAACTGTTGTAAAATGAAGCAACATTTAAAATGTTAAAAGTGGATCTCACTTGAGACTAAGTGTCAAAGAGAACTTTTCGCAGGGATCGACTATGCCAATTCTTTCCTACGTCAAGTTTCCATACAGTTTGGCAGAGACAAGGCTGGTTCATCACACCATCTCCTCTGCCCAGCTTTGTGGTTGAGCTGAAAAGATAATCTTGAATTTTGCAGGTGGGAATATGAGTAGGAGTGATATGAGGCAACTAAAAGCAGGTGTGCACGCTCTCTCATCCTTGAAGCTGGAAGCAAAGACTCTTGAGATGGTGGAGTTGTGAAATGAAGGCAGCCCAGATCTTCAGGTTGGAGGAAAGCACCAGGGAGAGGCCTGGCCCTTCATTAACCAGTGATATGAGTGAAAAGTAACTTTATTTTTCAGGGTTGTATTGTAAGGCCTAAAGTTTTAAGTGCTGCCTTGGCATCTCACAGGGCCCCAAAGTCCTAACATTTGTTCCCCTGTTCTGCCATATATACCCCTCATCCAGTGGAAAAAGCTCTCCACACAGCTAGCCTCCCTATCAGCCAGACCAGCTGCACTCTCCCTGGTCCTCGGCCTAACATGTCTCACTTCCCTGACAGCCCACTGAATTACAGTTGTGTGTCGCTTCATGTCCACGCCATGTTCTGTAAACTAGGATGTTGTGTGAACTGGATGTTGTCTGATCATGGTATTATATATAGCCAGTACCCGGGTTATGAACGTCTCACTTACATACATAGCCCATAGTTATAAACCAACCCCCATAAAGCCTTTTATAGTAAAACCTCAAGGGAGCCCCCTTCTGCCTGTCCTTGTCACTGCTGCTGCTGCTGTGCTTCTGGAGCTGCTGGTGGAGACTGAGAAATGGGCAGTGGTGGTGGTAGCGGTGGCAACAGCAGTGGCAGCTAAGAGGGTGGTGGCGGGAGCAGGGCAAGAGGAAGTGAGAAAGGAGGAAGTGGTGTGTGCCCAGCCCCACCAGCTGTTTCACTTGCCTGAGCAGCAGTGCCACTGCCCCCCTCCACCCACCGGCCCACAGACAAAGCCAGAGAACCCACTCCCAGAGCCATATCCTCCGCATCACTTGCCTGTATTTCACCGTGCAAGAGTGTGGGTTTGAGGTCTTTAAAACCATCAGGGGGGAAATAAGAAACAAAAGGAAGGCTGCTTTGACACATATGAGGTTAACATTCCAGTTGCCACCGCTGTGCCAGATATGGTATCTTTGCTGGGCAGGTTAATAAGCCTCTAATACATGCTTTTCAGCCATTGAGCTGGCTATCACTTTCAGAAAAAAATCACTACTGCCAGTTCACATCTTCTTGTGCAGGCACCAGTATACGTATACAGTCTGGCTTCAGGTAAACTTTCCCACAGTCTGTCCTAATATAATCCAAAAAGAACTGGCTTGTATGGATATCCTGGTCAATGACATCATGTTTATCTAAATCTGGATAAGAAAGAAGTGACAAGTACGCTGGGGGTCTGGGTAAGACACATGTACTCCAGAGGGTAGTAGATAAATCGTACACAGATTAAGAGGCCTGCCACATCAGTGATGTTTTAGGAGTCTATTGGTCTTGGGCATTCTGGGACATCTCCTTCAAAATAAAGGACAAATTATTGCTTCTCATATCACCTATGAAAAACAAGGTAGTTCTCTTGGATTTTG
The DNA here is from genome assembly GCF_030014295.1 of Loxodonta africana. Classification (NCBI taxonomy): domain Eukaryota; kingdom Metazoa; phylum Chordata; class Mammalia; order Proboscidea; family Elephantidae; genus Loxodonta; species Loxodonta africana. The sequence goes on from NC_087358.1 coordinate 65,917,047, forward strand.
GCAGCAACATATGCCTCACTTAGAAATACTGCTTCATCCCACATATTGGGTGACATGAAAGGCTGCCAACTTCACTAGGGACCCAGAGCAGTCCTGTCACTTGGGTCACATGGCCTGGCTGACCATATAGCATTAGAAGCATTTGTGGTGGAAAAAGGTGCCATTTGGAGATAATGGCCAGTTCTAATGGGAGAATCAAAATGTAGACACCTAGGTTCCAGAACAAGGTGATGGCATCTGCTGCAGAGAGTTATGTACCTTCCAAAAAGCAGTAAAGGTAAAAAATATGTTACCAAAATGGGCTTCCTTTCTGAAGGAGAAAATACAAAAAATAAATTAGGAAATGTTGGGGAGTAAAATTATGAGGGTACAACTGCCCATAAAATGTAGTAACAAGTCCACATTCAAATTGTGGTTTTCTGTATTCTCTCTGTATCAATATTGACCAAAGTACCAACACAATAGAATCAGGAAACTAGATCAGCCAGATCACTACAAAAAGAATTTATCATTTCTGAAAATGAATTTCACAACTCTGTGTCCACTTACTTAGTCAGAGAGAGGCTATAAAAAGGGATTTGAGTATAGAGAGGAGTGCCTGGGTGGTAGAAATGACTAATGTTCCTGGCAGCTCACCCAAAGATTGGAGGTTTGAGTCCACCCAGAAGCACCTCAGAAAAAGAGTCTGGTGATCTACTTCCAAAATATCAGTCATTGCAAACTCCATGGTGCAGTTCTACTCTGATACACATGGAATTGCCATGAGTCAGAGTGGACTCAGTCAACGGTAACTGATTATGTAGCGTGGAGAGAGGGAGAAGGTTTGTAAAGATATTTCTTTGGAGCAAGCTGTTGCAGTTCTGTGTGTCCCAACGCTCCCAAAGGGGGAGGGAGTTGTGGGGTACTACTCCATTCTGAAACCCTGAGACATGTCTCTTCTGTCAGTTTGTCATACTGTGGTGGCTTACATTTTTCTATGATACTGAAAGCTTTGCCATCAGTATTTCAAATACCAGCGGGGTCACCCTTGGTGGACAGGTTTCAGTGGAGCTTCCAGGCTAACACATACTAGGATGAAGGACCTGGCAGTCTACTTCTGAAAAAATTGGCCAGTGAAAACCTGATGAGTAGCAGCGGAACACTGTCTGATATAATACCAGAAGATGAGTCCCTCAGGTTGGAATGCACTCGAAATATGACCATCTAAAAGTAGAGTCAACCGTAATCACATGAATGGAGTCAAGCTTTCAGGACTTCCATGTGCTGATGTGACATGACTCAAAATGAGAAGGAACAGCTGCAAACATCCATCAGTAATTGGAACGTGGAAAGTACGAAGTAAGAATCTAGGAAAATTGGAAGTCATCAAAAATGAAATGAAATGCATAAAGATGAATATCCTAGGCATTAATGAGCGGAAATGGACTGGTATTGGCCATTTTGAATCAGACAATCATACGTTCTACTATGCCGGGAATGACAAATTGAAGAGGAATGGCTTCGCATTCATCATCGAAAAGAAAATTTCAAGATCTGTCCTGATGTATAACGCAGTAAGTGATAGCATAATATCCAAACGCCTGCAAGGAAGACCACTTAATGCAACTATTATTCAAATTAACTCACCAACAGCTAAGGCAAAGATGAACAAATTGAAGACTTTTACTAACTTCTGCAGTCTGAAATTGATCAAACATACAATCAAGACACATGGATAATTACTAGAGATTGGAATGTAAAAGTTGGAAAAAAGAAGTATGATTAGTAGATGGAAAATATGGCCTTGGTAATAGAAACGATGTCACAAGTAGCTTGACATAATTTTGCAAAACCAACACCTTCTTCATTGCAAATACATTTTTTCACACCAACATAAACAGTGACTATACCCGAGGACTTCACCAGATGGAATAAACAGCAATTGAATCGACTACATCTGTGAAAAGGGACGACAGAAAGGCCCAATATCATTAGCTAGAACAAGGACAGGGGCTGATTTTGGAACAGACCATCAATTGTTCATATGCAAGTTCGTGCTGAACCTGAAGAAAATTAGAAAAAGTCCCCAAGAGCCAAGATGTGACCTTGCGCATAGCCCAACCTGATTTTAGAGGCCATCTGAAACACAGATTTGACACACTGTACACTAACGATCGAAGGCCAGACGAGTTGTGGAGTGACACCAAGGACATCATCTATGAAGAAACCAAGAGGTCATTAAAAGACAGGAAAGAAAGTAACGACCAAAATGGATGTCAGAAAAGACTCTGAAAGTTGCTCTTGAATGTAGAGTTCCTAAAGTGAAAGGAAAAAACGATGAAGTAAAAGAGCTGAATAGATTTCAAACGCTGTCTCGAGAAGACAAAGTAAAATATTATAATAAAATATGCAAAGGCCTGGGGACAGAAAACCAAAAGGGAAGAACACGTTCAGCACTTCTCAAGATGAAAGAAATGAAGAAAAAATTCAAGTCTCAAGTTGTAATACTGAAGGATTCTATGGTTAAAAGAAAATGGAAGGAATACACATAGTCACTACACCAAAAAAAGCTGGTCAACAGTCAACCATTTCAGGCGGTCGCATATGATCAGGAACTGACGGTACTGAAGAAAGAAGTCCAAGCTACACTGAAGGTATTGGTGAAAAACAAAACTCCAGGAACTGATGGAATGCCAATTGAGATGTTTCAACAAATGGATGCAGCACTGAAAGTCCTCACTTGTCTATGTCAAGAAATTTGGAAGACAGCCACCTGGCCAACCAATTGGAAGAGACTGATATTTGTGCTCATTCCAAAGAAAGGTGATCCAACAGAATGCTGAAACTTTACAACTGTATATTAATATCACATGCAAGTAAAATTTTGCTGAAGATCATTCAGAAGTGGCTGCAGCAGTATATCGACAGGAAATGGCCAGAAGTTCGTTAGGGTTCAGGAGAAAATGTGGAACAAGGGATATCCTTGCTCATGTCAGGTGATCTTGGCTAAAAGCAGAGAATACCTAAAAGATGTTTCCCTGCGATTTATTGACTACACAAAGGCATTTGACTGTGTGATCATAACAAATTATGAATAACATTGTGAAGAATGGGAATTCCGGAACACTTAATTGTACTCATGTGGAACCTGTCCATAGATCAAGAGGCAGTCTTTTGAATAGAACAAGGGGATACTGCATGGTTTAAAGGCAGGAAAGGTGTTTGTCAGGGTTGTATCTTTTCACCATACTTATTCAATCTATATGCTGAGTAAATAATTCAAAAAACTGGAGTACATGAAGAAGAATATGACATCAGGATTGGAGGATGACTCATTACCAACCTCGATATGTACATGACACAACTTTTCTAGTTGCAAGCAAAGTGGACTTGAAGCATTTACCAATGAAGATCAAAGACTAGAAGACTAGAGATCTTTGATTTTGTTTCCACTTGGGTTGAGGAAGTTGTCTTAAGCTAGGTAAAACTTGGATATTTCTGTGCCAGAACATCCAAGCCTCTGGAAATGCTTTTGTTACTAAATTCTAACTTCCACAGTTTATTCAAGCTGGGAAGTCAGGCCAGTGAATTTAGTTCCACATGAGCCATACTCAGAGACTCTAGTTCTCAAAAAGTATCATTCAGACCCTCAGTTTCTCCATTGACACACTGGTAATTATCGAGGGCTAACTCTGTCACCTCCTCTGGGGTTTTGTTCCTCAACTCCAGGTTAATCTTCAAAAATCTCAAAAATTTGAAAAATCCTGACTAATTGTGAGATCACAAACCTCGAAAATTATAAAGTATTTTTGAACTGCTGCATCAAGTTATATACTGAGACAGATTTCATTCAGAGGATAATGAACCACCTGAAACATCTGAAGAGGAGGAGGATGAGGACGAAGACGAAGATGAAGCTAGTCCACCTGAGGGACACGAGAAAGGGGGAGGAAGAAACGGAGGATGAGGGTGAGAACAATGAAGCAGACTTGGATTTGAAAGACGGAGGAGAGCGGGCATCTCATATTTAATGACAGAAGAAATACAGTGTGAAGAAGATGATGACTATGTTGAAGGAGAGGAAGAGGAAGAAAAGGAAAAAGAAGGTCTTCAAGGGGAAAATTAAACAAGATGCTGAAGATGATAGAGAAGAAGATGACTGAATCATTCTAAGACAAGATTTCTTAATATTCTAGGGTTTGCAATAGACTGCGTCTTCTTTGTTTCTTCATGTACTACAACTATCCTTACAGAAAATAACATGTAAACTTTTATAAGAAAAGTGTGATTTTATTACTTTTGCCTTTTCTCATTCCAAATAAGATTTATTAGTCTGTTAATAACCACATTGTATGTAGAGAAAATTTTTCACTGACACCCCCCTCTGTTGTGGAACTCTCTAGAAATGTATTTGGAATCTTAATTTTTCTAATTCAAGCTCACTGCACTAGTCATTTTTAGTCCATAATTAAAACATGATAGCTTTTCCACAGGTATGGTATAATGCATTTCATTAATACGGTTTTAATGTTATTTACAAACTAACTGAAATCACAATCCGCTGTAATATGAAATGACAATATTCTCTTGAATAAGTTAGTCATTTTTTTAAAGGTGAGCCAGAGATCTTTAGTTTGAAAGCAGTAACTTTTTTTGGCTGTGGATTTGTCACAAGAGTTCCTTGGAAAAGAGAAGCAGAATAATAAAGGCTCTATCCAGCAAGAGAGTTCACAGATTTTGTGGAGGCTTCTGAAACCTCTTTTAAGCCAGATGACTGGCAAGAGTTTATTTTTGAAAGAAAAATTGCTTATACTAAGTTCAGAAACACGCAGGGCAACACTTTCTTCTTTAGGGTGTAGATCATGACATGCCAGGGGTCGTTTGTTTTTAGGTATGTGTTCTTTTTCCTCTCAGCAATTCTTTTATGATCCCCTTCCTTTCTTGTTTCACTCCCCTCCCTCTGTCTCAGAAAAAAAAGTTGGGAAATTGTGACTATCCAGGAAAAACTTTAGTCTTGTATCTCAACCACCTTTTCAGACCTGAGCTGGTTTTAAATAAGCTAAGTGAGAGAAATCATGTATTTTCTCAGTTACAGATGTTATTATCCGTATAGTTTTATGCAACAGAGGCTTTGCTTACTATAAATCTCTCTTGACCGACAACACGTACAGACAGTATCAGTAGATGAAGAAAGAAAAGAAGCAAGGGAGGCTTTGAGAAGCAGCATCAGTGTTCTTCAAAACTCTGAACAACTGCCTGTTGATAATCAATTAGACACTCACCTCAATATTTTTAAGTTGGCTTCCTCAATGATTTGGGTACTGCCCTACAAGATATTTTATAGTTTTCCTGAGTAGAATCTTTATTCTTCCTGGAGCTATAAAGGATTATCACATATTAGAGCATTTAATCGGGATATACTAGGCAGTTGGCAAAATATTTGGGACTTAATATTACAACTGATGGCCATTAGACATAGGAAAATATTTAGGATAGGTGTGAGTGTGCCTGTATGCATTTCCTTGCATGGCTATTAAAAAATACAATGAGTAGACAAGTACATCTACCTCTCTGTCATGGGCATTCCTGCTTCTTTAATCTTGGCAATCTAATTTTTTTTTTGTTTTGAATATTTGTAAAAAATTTTTTATTACTTTTTTATTGTACTTTAGATGAAGATTTACAGAAGAAACTAGTTTCTCATTAAACAGTTAGTACACATATTGTTTTATGACATTGGTTAAGAGCCCCAGGACATGTCAACACTCACTGTAAAATTTTTTAAAGTTAATGCCAACAAATTAATTGAAGTTGCACTTCTATACTGGGACACATTTCAATTATTAAGTATAATATTTCTTTAGTTTAAAATGTAGAAGTTTTGAGTTTTAAAGTAAAAATTATGAAGTTCTTTGTAGAGAAACTAAAAAGTTGTACAACCGACTGAAACGAAATTCTCGGGATCATTTTAAATTGGGGATGTGTAGTTCCCAAAAGACTAATATTTTACCTCTTTTCAACAACTGAAATGCCCTGTTTTAGTCCCTAAGAGTTCTTATCACATGCTATGCTAGATATAAAATAGTTACTTTTAAAATTAAATCTATATCTGGACTTTCTTATCAATCACTGTATTGTGCAATCAAAAATAGAATTCTTTGTTTTGAAAACAACACACCCTCCAAATAACTTTTAAAACTTATGTAGTTATTTAGCTTTCTGGGTGGTATTTTCATGCAAATCACTAAAGGTGTGTTTCATATTTTGTGGAGGTTGGTTTTTGGTGGTATTTTAACGCTCTTTGTAAACAGCGTGTTAATGTGTACAGTGTGCTAATGGATATACGTGTAAAGTTCCTCATGAATCTCTCCTTAAAAACCTCTGAAGTTAATACTTCTGTGCAACTGTATTTTGAATAAAACCATGACAAAGTTAAAAAAATATTAAACAAAAAAATACAGTACTCTCGATTATTCTTCTATTGTTTCTAACTGTTCCTACTTTGTGATTACTGTAACTTAAGTTTTAAAACTAAATTGCTTCAAATACATTAAAAATTTATTACAAGGAAAAATATAATAAAACAGAAGCTCTTCATCCTCACCATTCCCTCAAACTCCAATTCCTTTCTTCTTTTCTTCCTACTGTTTCCCTCTTCCTCTTTCCAAATAAAAAGCCTCAGTTGAGAGACTGCACTTAGGTAATCATTGCAAAATGAAAATTCATGACTGTTTACAAGATTCTTGCCAGTATTTTATTTTTACCCTTCATGATGTTTAACCTTTCAAAGCAAGTGAATACTGAAACGTGCTGTTTTTGGCTGTCTTTATCTTTGGTATATGGTAATTATGCTTTTAAAACTTTTTTTTTATTGTTGTTCCAGGGCATTTAACTAGCGTGATTTATCAAAATACACCTACAAATCAGCCACAAAGAGACCGCCTGGAAACAAACTGTTCTTAGCAAGATGATCATGTCAAGAAAACCATAACAAAGAATGACTTTAGGAAAAAGCCAGACTGTTAGATCTTTTAAGAAAGGTTTATATTTTCAACCCCTGAAGTAATTCATCAAAGTCCGTCGACCTGAATGAAATTAGATTTCCCTTTGCACTTCAGTAACAGACCATTCCTGGAAAAGCAGCAGGCAGAAACATTTGGTTAAAGAACAACGCATTTTTACTCACAGAAAGACAAGTCTGCAATTTCATTTCTAGTGGGAGGATTGGAACCAAGAATCAGAAATGCATTTGCCCCCCGAGCTGCCGCCCTCAAACTCCCTACCCCAACATACACAGGAACCATCTCTATATATGTGAGGTATTAAATATTTTCAATAGCGTCTTCAGTGGTTAAACTATCCTGTTCTCATTACTCTCTTCAGCATGGGAATCCGTCAGATCTTAGAGTACGCGCTGAAGTAAAAGACACCAAGAAAAGTCACGCATGTGGGAACTGCCTCATTCATTTCTTCACTATTTTTTTCTGTGTCTTTTTCCTTCATTTACATTACCTTCAGTCCCACTAAACTGCTATGTGCTTACTCATTTTAAAGAGACAGGGTAAAGATGCAGAATTTTAGAGCTGGCAAGGACTTTACAAACCACAGCCATCAGATGTATTGATAAAATTGAAGTCACAAATTATTCTATTTTGACTCCATGTCAGTTCAGTAACAACCATTATCTGGTGATGGAATTTGTTCCTTAACACTCAACAGTCGTACCGAACACTAAAGAGTCAACCAGCTAGGGTCAGTTCAGCGATGATGTACCAACACATTTTCAACCTCATGAGTCGAGCTCTGTTTTCCAAACCACTGTCCTGTAGCTATTTGTGAATTAGAAAAGGTGTTTTTTGGTAGAGCTTCCTCCTTCCTGCGCAAGTTCATTTGCTCTATGCCCTTCTCTCTTTGCCAATCACTAAAACAGAGAGAGTGACTAGTTTCAGACTGATTATAGAAAGGAAGGATCATGGAAGCAAAAGAAGGGGGGGGGGAATCAATTCCAAACGAAACAATATCAATTAAAAACAGCTTACAAATTGACAAGTTAATAAATCATAATATTGCAGAGAGCCTGGAACTATTCATTCCAGGTATTATCTAAGCTAGAGCTTGCATTCATTTGTGTTCTCTACGTGATCTGCAGTAGAAAAGGTTGATGGCAGAGCATTCACTCTAGAAATCACTGCACTAAACAATGAGGAATTAGATACGTTCATCGATGTGTTCTTTGTAACAAAACTCTGCTTCCTTTGCATTTAACACTGAATACCCATGTATGATCCAAACCTCCTATTTCACACCTTTGCCCTCTCCCCCTCCTATGTTCCATGAATAAAAGGAAAATAAAATCTACTATATTTTATATAGTAGAAGATGAATCTAAATTACGTGATATCTAGGATGTAAACAATTACTTTTATAAAAGATTCTATTTCTTTCATCTCCATAGTCACTGAACATACATATTATACAGACTTCTCCCAGAATCAGGATTACAGCCAGAAAAGAGAAAAGGCAGATCATAAATCTAGGAAGATCCATATTGCACAGAAATCTATTCGTTTGTCAGGGCAACAAGGCAAGTTTCTGAAAGAGTTGGCCTTCAGACCTTAACTTTTTGCTGCCCAGGCCAGTGCACTGACTTGACTCAACATGGAGCAAGTAAGGAGGAAAATGGCCCACCGTGGTCCAGGGTTCCAGTGAATTACCTCTGAAATGCGGAGACATGCTGGTCACAGAAGATGATGACAGCTAAAAGGACGCCAAGGTTATAAAGCTTCATCTCAACAGTGGTTCGCTCTAACGCAAAACTCTGTCAAGAGAAGAGCCTAGATAACTGATTGCGTAAGAGCCTTCTTTACACACTGGTTAAACCATAACGGTGTGTTCCCTCTCGTGTTTGTGGATCAATCAACTTGGCTTCATTTCCACTCCCAAAAAGGGAAATACACATTTATTTAGATAGGTTGTTGTTTGATAACTGAATCGCCAAAAAGAAAGTATGAGGATAGTCGTTCTTCTTAGTTGGGACTATAACACATTTAACTCCTTGAGGAAGATGAGGCCAAGAATAAAAGGATTGTAACATAGCAGGAACTTGTCTGGTTTGTTGAAGAACCATAGCCATAAAATACTGACGAATGTGGCTGACAGTCCACACTGGGGGAGATTCCAGAGGAGTACTAACTTCTGTCTTGTTCAACATTTTCAACTTAGATGAAGACACAGAAGATGAATTTCCCATATTTCTGGATGATACAAAGTTCAGCTGTATGGAGGATTACACAAGGCGCATTCAAAGGATTCTGACCTGACCATATGGAATGGTTGGTCTATTTGGAAGAGAACAGGAATAACACTTAGTGGGGAGCTCTTTAGAGCAGTAAAGGCACCCATTTACTCTGAAATGCCCTTTATTAGGGAAGGCCACTGTGATAGCGGAACCCTGCTGGTAGAGAGATTAAGAGCTCAGGCTGCTAACCAAAAAGTAGGCAGTTTGAACCCACCAGCTGGTCCTTGGAAACCCTATGGGGAAGCTCTACTCTGTACTACAGGCTCACTATGATTTGGAACTGACTCGTGGCAACAGGTTTGGTTTTGTTTTTTTTTACTGTACTAGCATCATCTAAATCAAGGCCCACCACCCATCGTTCTGGAGACAGCAGTATGTGACACTGTGTCTAGTGCAAAGGTACATCCATCTGTACTCTGTAAGTGGATGGAGAGACATGGCACTCCTCCCTGGCAAATGCATTTGAATGTTCTTGGGGACAGGATAGGCAAATGTGCAGAAGAAATCAACTCCCCGCAAGGGACTTCTGAGAAGTGTTGAGATTTTCAGTAAAGGAGAAGAATACAGACATGTGGGATGAGAGGGAGAGAGAGAGGGAGAGAGGGCGCTATAGACTAGGGGACACTGAGCCTCCGTTAAAGCAATGGAGAAATTTGGAAATGGAAAGTAGTGATGGTTACACAACACGAAGGACATAATTAATGTCAATGAATTGCACATGTAAAAAAATGTTTAAAGTGTTCAAAAGCAAAAATACCACTTTGAGGACTAAGGTGCACCTGACCCAAGCCGTGGTATTTTCAATCGCCTCATATGCATCCGAAAGCTAGACAATGAAGAAGGAAGACCGAAGAACTGAGGCTTTGGAATTATGGTGTTAGTGAACAACACTGAATGTATCATGGACTGGGGGGATAAGAAGAGGGTAAAAAAGATGGAGGATAAAAACAGAGTAGAAAGAGATGAAAGGAGGGACACTCCTTTAATTATACCTTTTTGAATAGCTCAGAATTTTAGAACCATGTTAAAATTTTCTACATACTTAAATAAAATGGATACAAACATAAACAAATGAACCTAACTGTGTTTCAAATGAATGGCATAACCAAACTGATGGGGAGACAGTGACAATTATCTGTTATTAAAGAAGTAACTTAGAAAGACTATAGTTAACAAAATTCACTGATAAATTCTATCAATTTTTGTGCTCTCTATTTTGTTTTCTTGTATCCTGTATCTGTTCTCTGGGTTACCATTTCTCTTTGCTGAAGCTATCTTTTAGAACATCTTTTAGTGAAGATCTGTTGGTGGTAAATTCTATTACACCTGTCTATCTAACAGTAACTTTCTTCTGCTCACTTTCAAATACAGGCTTAGCTGAATTTGACAGGTCTTCCGTGGTCTTCTGGCATCTTCTATTGTAAGGCAGGAATCTGCTGTCAGGTTGGCTGTAGTTCCCTTGCAGGTTAGCGGTACTTTGTACTTGGTGACTTCTGACGCATTACTTTTATCCTTGATCCTCCTCAGATCTATTACTCCGATACAGCTGTGGATTTATTTTTTATTATCTTGCTCAGTACACAGAATAGACTTTTGATCTGAGGATTTATAGATTTCTTCAATTTTGGTAAATCATGTTATTATTTCCTCAACTATTATATCGCTGCTAGTCCATTGTAGAAGCCTCGATGGTGCAGTGGTAAGAGCTTAGCTGTTAGCAGAAACGTTGGCAGTTTGAATCTACCAGCCACTCCTTAGAAACCCTATGGAGCAGTCCTACTCTCTCCTATAGGGTCGCTATGACTGAGAATTGACTTCACGAGAATGGTTTCAACTTTTTTTTGTCCCAGGTAGGGGGCCTCATTGGAGTGCCTTGATCTACCCAGTCTCTCTTAACTGACTTTCGTGTTAAAAAGAAAAAAATCATAATCTTGTCTCTGTATGCTGTATTCTGCTGAGTTTCTCAGCACTGTCTTCAAATTCACTAATTCTCCTTGTGCCTCGTTAGACTACATAGTCAATTGAGATTTTTTCCCCCACGATATACATCTTCTCCAACTTTTAATAATGGTTATTTTTCATATTTCCCAACACTTGTTTTGTATCAGCTTATTTTATTTTTTATAATTTATTGTTCCTTTTTTAAAGGTATGGTTCCTTCAGATCTGTCTTTGAGAATCCTCAGAATATTTATTTCAAAGTCTGTGTCAGACTGTGAGATAAGGTTAATTACGTTTGGGATGACTTCATGTTCAGACTGTGGATTTTGTTAGATAACTTTCTTAGCATTTGATTTCTTCTCTGACCAGAAGCTTGGTTTGTAGGCTCATGTCGAATAGGAAGACTTTTGTGATCTTAAACATAACAACCATGAAGATGGCACACAACTGAGCAACGTTTCATTCTGTTATACATAAGGCCCCCTTGAGTCGGAGCTGAGCCTATGGCAACTAACAAAAATAAGTCTTTCTCTTACCCTATACTTGCTTCTTGTTTTGCACATGCCTCCAAGCAGACCCCTGGGCTTGCAATCCAGAACCTTGTCTTATACTGATTTCTTGGAGTTTCTGTACCATGTTAATATAAGCAGTCCCCAGATTACAAACCAGTTCCGCTCCTAAATGTGCCTTTAAGTTGAATTCGTACATAAGTTGAAACATATGTAAGTTACATACGGTTCATATCTAATGCTAGTTAGTCAAATGTTTGTCTTTAGTATATAGTGTACCTTTCTATTCACAAAAAAACATTAAAGAAACACTTCCAGATACACTAAAAGATTTTGAACATAATAATGCAGTAATAATAAAAAAGTTTGGATGCACGTGGCAAAGTAGCACCCATCCCTTATTATTAACCATTGTACGTACCTAGAATTTTTAATCTAACAGGTTTTATGGGGGTTGGTTCATAACTATCGGTTGTACTTAAATCAGACATTCGTAACCTGGCAGCTGCCTGTATTGCGGATTTCAAAGATCCAGTCCCGTGTCACAAATGGTTTGATTTAGTTACTGGGTCAGTTACTACTGATTTATTTACTTTCTGTCTCCTGCAGGCCAGCAGCTCCTTATAAACCAGTCCTGGGTAGTGGTTTTAAAAAACTAAGGTACATACAGTGTAATGCACAGATCTTATATGTACAGTTAGATTAGTTTTGAAAAATACCTGTAATCGAGTAACCCACATGCCTATCAAGGTACAGAAAATTTCTCTGCCCCCATCTTCCCGTGGCTGGCTTCCCTGTATCTTCTCTGTGTGTCTGTATCCAAATCTCCCACTCCTTTCTTTTATACAGACACCAGTCATTGAATTTTTGGTAAACCCTAATATGACCTCATCTTAACTTGATTACATCTATGAGTCTAGTAATAGGGTCCATTCTCAAGTACTGGGGTGACTACTTGAACATATTTTTTGCGGAAGGCAATTTAACCCACTATAAAAACTATACGTACCTTTTTTAAAGCGGCCATATAGGGTTGCTATGAGTCAGAATCGACTTGACAGCAACAGGTTTGGTTTTTTGGTATACCATTTTACACTCCCACCAGCAATTTCAGTTGTCCACATCCTTGCCTTTATTTTTGATGCAGCCAGTCTTTTTTCATTTTAGTCATTCTAGTAGTAATGGTTTCAATTTATATTTTCCTAGTGACTAATGATAGTGAAAACCTTTTCTGTCCTTATTGGCTATATGTAAGAAGAGATTTATTTTCAGGAATTTTCTCACATGATTTTGGGGGCTATGAAGTCCAGAATTTGTAGGAAAGGCTGGAAACTCAGACAAGAGTGTATAAATTTGTTTATTCAGGCAGGAATTTGTATATACATATACACAAATACACATGTATGTATACATACATATATATACACTTTTTTTATATATATACACACACACAAACTGGAGCCCTGGTGGCATGGTGGATAAGAGCTTGGCTGCTACCCAAAAGATCAGTAGTTTAAATCCACTAGCTGCTCCTTGAATTTCCAAGGCTGTTAATCTTTATGGAAGCAGACTGCCACATCTTTCTCCTTCAGAGCTGCCGGTGAGTTCAAACTGCTAACCTTTTGGTTAGCAGCTAAATGCTTTAGCCACTGCTCCACCAGGGCTCCTCATATATATCTGCAAGTGCGTGTGTGTATATGTATGTATGTATGTGTATATATATATATACACACACACACACACACATATATATCTCAGATGGTTTGTCCTATTACTGATCAATCCTTCATCAGGTGTCTGCATATAAATGTATGTTTGTGTGTGTGTCTGTCTGTCTGTCTGTATATATATGTATATATGGAGCCCTGGTGGCACAGTGGTTAAAGCACTTGGCTGCTAACCAAAAGGTTGGCAGTTCAAACCCACCGGCCACTCTGAAGGAGAAGGATATGGCAGTCTGTTTGAGTAAAGAGTTACAGTCTTAGAAACCCTATGGGACAGTTCTACCCTGTCCTATGGGATTGCTATGGACAAGAATCAGCTCAATGGAAGTGGGTTTCGTTTGTATACTGAATATATTCTCTCTTGGTAAAAACTTGTATGTATTGTAAATATATTTTTCTGCAGGCAGTGCCTATTAAAACCTTTTCACCATTTTGAAAAATTTGGCTTTTGTCTTTTTTATCATTAATTATATATTCTGGACATTTTTTGCAAAAATTTTATGTCACTTTGTGGTTTGCCTAATTTTTTTTAGCTCTATTTATTTTCTGTTGTTGTCTTATAAAGCACCGAAGATTTTTATTTTGCTGAGTTCAATTTATCATTTCTTTTTTAACGGTTAATGCATTCTGGATGTTGTTGAAGCAGTTTTAGACATGAAAATATATTCTTCTTGAAGTTTATGGTTTTTTACTCTTAAGATCCACTGGAATTCATTTTTGTGCATAGTATGAGGTAGTGGTTGGGGTTCTTGAATTTTTCAGGCGGATATCCAATCATTCCAGCAACATTTGCTGAAAAGACTTTCCTTTCCCCATTGAATTGCTTTGTCAACTCTGTGAAAACAATTCACTGAAGCGTAAGTCTATTTCTGGACAAGCTAGTCTGTTTCATTGATCAATGTGTCTATCCTTATACCAATAATAGATAGACAGGTAGATAGACACACAGACAGACAGATTAGATAGATAGGTTAGATAGATTAGATACACAGAGACAGACAGACAGATAGATAGACAGCTGTCACTGAGTCAGCTCTGACCCATTTTGACCTTATGTACAACAGAAAAAAATGCTGCCCGGTCCTGTAATTCCTCATAATAGTCGGCATGATCAAGACCATCATATGCCAATACTATGATGTCTAAATTACTCGTAGGTTTATAGTTAAGAACTTAAAATTAAGTTCTTCAATTTTTTAGAAGACTGTTTTGGCTACTGTAAGCCCTTTGCATTACTACATAAATTCTAGAATCAAGTGAAATAAAAATATTTTCCAATAGATAAAAGCTGAAAGAACTTTTCTCCAGAAGACCTGCACCACAGAAATGCCAAAAGAAGTTCTTTAGGCTGAAGGGAAATGATACCAGATGGAAACATGCAAAGGAATAAAGAACACCAGGGTAACAGTGTCAAGAAAGATAAAACAAAAACAACAACAACAAAATCTCTCTCTCTCAATCTGGTCACTATGGACAATTTAACGTAAAAATAAGAACAATGCCATATTCCATTTGTAGCATATATAGAACCAAAGTATATTATAAAACAAGAGGGCAAAGGTGGGAGGGTGGTACTTTGGTGTACTGCTTTTTAAGTATACATTATTCATGAAGTCGTAGAACCTTTTTATACTTTTTAAATTTTGAAACAGTCTCAAATTTACAGAAAAGTTACGGTGGGATGGGGCCAAGATGGCGGAACAGCCAGACACTTCCAACGATCCTTCTTACAACGAAGACCTGAAAAAACAAGTGAAACGATTGTATTTATAACAAGCTAGGGGCCCTGAACATCAAAGGCCAGGTTAGAAAATGGACTGAGCAGCAGGGGAGAGAGAGACGGTTCAGTCAGAAGTAGAGACGAGCTGCCCAACCTGAATCGCCAGGATCCCTCAGACACCACTCCTGGAAGCGGCTGTGGCAGCCGGGTACTAGCATTTGGCTGCAGTTTCCTCAGGGAGAAACAGCAAGCTGCACAGCCTACTCATGCCCCCCACCCCCAAGCCAGCTTCAGTGGCTGTTATTTCCCTGGGCCTGAGACTGGCCCTGTTGAGCACCTTGAGCCATTCTCCCAGCCTTGGAGAAGGAATAAATTCACAACTGGGGGGAAAGAAAATTTGCCAGCCCCGCTACCTGAAGAGCTCAGGACAAAAGCAGCTCCTGTCCAGGCATAAACAGTCCATGGACTTTGAATACCCTTCCTCCCTGCATGGCCTGTGTGGGCCTATTTTGGCAGGCTCTTGATAGCAGACTGCAACTGTTTCAGCTGTGCAGTGGAGAGGTGCATGTTTGATGTTTCACTCCACGATACCTATTAAACAGGGTCTTTACCTACCCACATCAGGGGCATAAGGACACGTGGCTTCACTCAGATTACCCAGCCACCCACGACAGGAGTCCAAGTATAAGTGGCGTATCCCAGTCCTTACAACCAAAAGCAATGGGTTCCCGTGGTCTGTCTGCAGAACCCACCTATCTGTATGCTCTAGGGAACAGGACGCACCTTCCTCACAGACACTCAGGGGACGGTTGTCACTCTCCTGCCTCGTTCAGAGCATGACCCCCTGCTGCAACCAGATACTGGTACCTACACCAATCACCCCTGCCCTTCTAAGACTGTAGGACAGAGCCTGTACCACACACTTGATGACCAGCTACATGGACACCTGAGATGAATCCATATAAGAAAAGTGAATGGACTCCTAGACTGATATACCCAATAACAGCTCTTGCCACCTGGTGAGAGGACGTGAGAGCTTCAAAGGTGAAAATAATCAAGCTAGCTCACTCAAGCAACCCATTTGGGCACATCAAAACAAAACAAGGCAAGAAGCTAAGATACAGTAAGCAAACATAAAATAAACTAATAAAATAACTTAGATGGCTCGGAGACAACAGCCAATATCAAATCATATCAAGAATCAGACCATGATCACTTTAACAAGCTCTCAAAAGAAAGAATCAAGGGATTTTCTGGATGAAGGTGCATCCCTAGAATTACCAGATGCAGAACACAAAAGATTAATAAACAGAACCCTTCAAGACATCAGGAAGGAGATCAGGCAATATGCAGAACAAGCCAAGGAACATGCAGATAAACCAGTCAAAGAAATTAAAAAGCTTATTCAAGAACATAATAAAAAAAATTAATAAGCTGCAAGAATCCATGGACAGACAGTAATCAGAAATTCAGAAGATTAACAATAAAATTACAGAATTAGACAACTCAACAGAAAGTGAGAGGAGCAGAATGGAGCAAGTGGAAAGTAGAATTCGTAAGCCTGAAGATAAAGTACTTGGCACTAATACATTTCAAGAAAAATCAGATAAAAGAATTTTAAAAAATAAAGAAATCTTAAGAATCACGTGGGACTCTATCAAGAAAAATAACCTACAAGTGATTGGAGTACCAGAACAGGGAGGGATAACAGAAAATACAGAGAACTGTTGAAGATTTGTTGGCAAAAAACTTCCCTGATATCGTGAAAGATGATATCTATCCAAGATGCTCATCGAACTCCACATAAGGTAGATTTTAAAAAAAAGTCACCAAGACATATTATAATCAAACTTGCCAAAACCAAAGATAGAGAATTTTAAGAGCAGCTGGGGATAAACAAAAAGTCACCTACAAAGGAGAGTCACTAAGACTAGCTGCGTACTACTCGGCAGAAACCATGCAGGCAAGAAGGCAATGGGATGACTTATATAAAAAAATTGAAGGAAAAAAACTGCCAGCCAAGAACCATATATCCAGCAAAACTGTCTCTCAAATATGAATGTGAAATTAGGACATCTCCAGATAAACAGAAGTTTAGGGAATTCGTAAAAACCAAAACAAAACTACAAGAAATGCTAAAGGGAGCCCTTTGGTTAGAAAATCAATAATATCAGATATCAACCCAAGACTAGAACACTGGACAAAGCAATAAGATGTCAACCCAGATAGGGAAATCAAAAAAATAAATCAAGATTAAAAAAAAAAAAAAAGACACTTGAAACAGGGAAACAGCCACATCGTTACGTAAAAGAAGACAACATTAAAACAATAAAGAGGGACTAAGAAATCTAGTCACAGATTTTTCATATGGAGAGGCAGACAAGGCGATATAAAGAAACAGAAGTTAGGTTTAAACTCAGAAAAATCGGGGTAAATATTAAGGAAACCACAAAGTAGACTAACAATCCTATTCGTCAAAATAAAATACAAGAAAAAAATAGAGACTCAAGAGAAACAAAACCAACAACAATGAGTAAGAGGAAAAGACAATATAAACAACTCAGCACAAAATATTAAACGGGAAAAAGAAACCGTCAACAACACACAAAACAAGACATTAAAATGACAGCACTAAGCTCGTACCTATCCATAATTACGCTGACTATAAATGGACTAAATGAAGCAATAAGGAGACAAAGAGAGACAGAATCGATTAAAAAACTATCCATCTATATGCTGCCTACATAGACACACCTTAGACTTAAGAGACATAAACAAACAAAAACTCAAAGGATGGAAAAAAATATATCAAGTAAACAACAACCAAAAAAGAGCAGGAGTGGCAATGTTAATTTCTGACAAAAGAGACTTTAAAGTTAAATCCACCATAAAGGATAAAGGACACTATATATTAAAGGAACAATATACCAGGAGGATATAAACATATTAAATATTTATCCACCCAATGGCAGGGCTGCAAGATACATAAAACAAACTCTAACAGCATTGAAAAGTGAGGTAGACAGCTCCACAATTGCAATAGGAGACTTCAGAAAAGCTACAAAAACAGTACAAAGCCATCTGAGACTAAGCTGATAACATTACCTCCAAACTTTAGCATATGAAAAACTAAACCAGTTGCTGTCTGGTAAATTCAGGCTCACAGTGACCCCACTCCTACAAAGCAAGGACCTTCTCCTATATAACCACAGTCTAACCACCAAAGTCAGGAAAATAACATTGATATAAGCAGAGGAGAGCCATCTTGGTCCCTGCCTCCAGGCTTTCTGGCGCCCTCACCTGAATTCTCCGTCCTCAGGATCCACCCTTCTGGCCACCACTGTCTTTCAATCCTTCGTATTTCTTTTCCAACTCTTGTATTCCAGCCTGTCGATGATTTGTGTCTTTCTTGGGCTTATCTTTTCATATGTATTTCTGTCATTTCTGTGATTGGAGAAGGCTCTGGGGGAATGTCATTAAACTTTGACCTCTTTGAGTCATCTAGATCGGAAATCTCTCTGCCTGGATTTGTCTACGGGTCTCTTTGTTACAGTGAATGTTTTATTTCTCTTAATCTAGCTTTCTCCATTTCTGCATTTTGTTTGTTTCTTTTTCTCTGTATCTTTCTTCAATTGTCTTTCTTAGATTCTTTGTATTTCTCCTTTTTCTTCCCTTTTTAATTTCTACCTTTACCTCCATTAATTAATCTTTATAGGAAAATAAATATATGTTTAGTATGTAGTGTATGTGTGCAATGTATATCTGCATATGTAATAATGTACACAAGATAATATATGTAATACATATGTAACATACATAATACAGTAAAACTTGCAAAGGCCAGAACGTGTACAAGGCAGAAACCTACCAGGGAAGGAAAATTCAAGTATTTTCCACTAACAGAGAGCAACAGAAAACTGGTAAGACTGCAACCTGTCAAAGAAACAAAACTTGGGAGATGTGGAACATAAGGCAATTCCATCAAGTTCCAGCTCTCACAGTTTTCACTCTATCACACAAAGTAAAACTAGTCTGATACTAAAATATTTATATTGCATTATTCTCTCTATATGATATCGTATAAAAGACAAAACTATAGGGACAGAAAACAGATGAGTTGTTGCCAAGGACTGGGCCTGAGGGGAGGGATTAATGATAAAGGGATAAAAGAGAATTTTGAGGGGCAAGGGAAATTTTTATATTTTGATTGTGCTGGTAGTTACACAATTGTATCCTGTCAAAATTACTCAAACTTGATACTTGAAAGTTGAATTTTTATTTGATGTAAAAAAAAAGAAAAAGAAAGGAATGGAGACCAGTTTATTTCCTTCCTCCTCATCTCTCCTTGCGATTCCCCTCTGTGATCCTGGGACCTCCTGGGGGGTGTGAAAAGAACACAGAAGTTGGGTCAGATGAACTCCAACCTTAGCTGTGTTGTTGCTGTTAGTTTCTATCAAGTTAATTCCGACTCTTGGTGATCCCATGGGTGCAGAGTAGAACTCTCTATAGGGTTTTCAAGGTTGTTACTTTTTGGAAGCAGATCAACAGGCTGGTCTTCCAGGGGCATGTAGGTGGGTTTGAGCCATCAAACGTTCAGCCGATAGTCGAGTACTTAAATGTTTGCAGCTGTGTGTTGTTGCTGTGTGCCATGGAGTAGGTTCCGACTCATAACAGGCAAATCTCTTAGCCTCTCTGAGGTTCATTTTCTTCTTCTGAAAAATGAAGTTAGTAATAACTACCCCAGAGGACTGCTGTGAGGATTCAATGAGGTAACATTTAAAAGTAACTGGCACAACAGTCATTTAATGTGTCTCATTCATATAAAAATGATAAACCAGAAAGGGGGTGGGCAGGGACCAGTGTATTCTCTGCCCCAGCCATATCCAGGTCTTCATGACCTCGAGGAAGGCTTTTCCTCTCCCTCTGCTGCTTCCTGATGAAGTAGGTGATGAGTTATCACCCCAGGAGCTAATCTAGTCCTAGCAGGTCTACCTGACTGAGGCATTCCCCTGGAACCTAGCTCATTTGTGCATTTGTTCTCCAGCCAATTTGGACTACTAGGTGGCAAAAATAACATGGCAAGTATCTACCGTCCTGTGAAGGTAACCTTCCCCAAGTGACAAATGGTCTGTCTTGCCTGAGAATAAGGGCAAACCTCCTTGTGATCTTGGTTACTGCAACTGGGATACACAGTACAGCAGCATTGTTAGGTAGGTGCTGAGACAGTCAATTAACTTAATGGCTTTTCATTATGAGTTCAGGTGAAGCACAATTGACACGTTTTCCTTTCAAAATCATTCAGCCATTGAAGCAGCATAACATGGGGAGGGGTTTGAAGACACATACTTGATAGACGGTTCTTCCCTTCACACTCTCTCTCATCTTTATTCACGGAAAATGAAGCAGTCTTATAATCTGCACAAAGGCTTTGTGTATCTGGCGCCCTGTCAGGTCATCTCAGAAGCCATTAAAGAGGGAGGGTTAAGGCTTCAACGCAGAACACTCTATTCCAGGTTCTGATTCCCTTGCTTTGGAGCGTAGGACTGAGCTGACATGAACTAGTAGCACCCAGGGGATTACTGCCACCCAACAGGCACTGAGCAAATACTTGTTGACTAGATGGTTAAACTGTAAAGAAAGCAAAGTTTACCTTTGGAACATTTCCATCCCTTCATCCCCTCTTTTGGTGTTGCCACTTCCCTACCCACCAGGCCTCCTGTTAAGATGCCCCACGCAGGCCTGCCTTTTGGAATAGAATCCCCACACTATTTAAAAAAAAAAAAAAAAAAATCAAGCCAAACCAATCGCTATAGAGGCGATTTTGACTCATGGCGACCCCATATGTGTCAGAGTATAACTGCACTCCAGAGAGTTTCAATGGCTGATTTTTCAGAAGGAGACTGACAGCCTTTCTTCCAAGGTGCCTCTGGGTGGACCCAAATCACCAAATTTGTTAATCTTTTGCACCACCCAAGGTCTCCAGCTTTAGATCAGTGGTCCTCAAACTTGACTGTGTAGTAGAGTCATCTGGGGACCAGCTACATGCCAGATCTATTCTATCAGAATCTTGGGGGTGGGGGGTAGGCATCAGCATTTTTTAACACCCCTAAGGCGATTCCAGTGTGCAGCCAAGCTTGAGAATGGCTGGTCTGGATGACTGCTCCTCCAAGTCTGGTCTGTGTGTCTGACAGTGTTTGTGGGAAATGTAGAGTCCTAAGCCCACCAGCCCTATAGGCCCCTAATATCAGGGTGAGGTCTGGGAAATGTGTGTTTAACAAGCTCCCTGGGTGATTCTGAAGCACACTGAAGTCTGCAAACCACTGCTAACCGTCCATCTGTTTCCCACGATGTGGCATTTCTTTCTCCCCATCTGCCACACTGGTCTTGTTGTTCCTCAAAGATATCAAGCTTCCATCTCAGGACCTTTGTATACTGTAGTGCTTCTATGAGAAGACACTTTCCTTTCTCTTTGCCATCAGGAATTTGGCAGAGATAACAGCGATGAGGCTATATCCCCAGGAATTTTGGGGGAAGAAAAGCATAGGCACTGGAGGGATCCTGATCCCCTCCCCTTGGGATGTTTTGGTGAACTGTACCAGGCTGTTGGCTGGAAGTCACAGAGCGACTGCCCTGAGACAATGGGAGAAAAGTCAAGTAGATCCAATGTAAGTAGGGGAGGGGCAGGAAGGAAGACTTGGGTAAGGTGGCATTGATCATGTGGCATCCCTGTAAGTGGCTTCCCTGGGCAGCTGGCATTGCAAGGTTATGCCAGGAGACACCTTAAATGTGCCCAGCAGGACCAGGGAGATGCTGCTCTTGGGACACGTGACAGGGAGTGGGGGCCACAGGGAAGAAAAAGACCCACGGGGAGGCGACACCAAAGGGCAAAGCTGGGTGGTGGGAGATGCACCCAGATGGAGGAGAGAGCCACCCTGGAGGCCTCAAATGAATACTGGTGATGTGAAAATGTTAGTAGGAAGCCATTTTAATCTCTCAAATCCAGTATAACCGGGAAAGTGTAATTTAAAGTTGGTTGATTTCATCTTTCTATGTATCTTTTTTCCTTATTGTTATAAAAATACAGATTACGCATCTGCCAATTCAGCAACATCTTTAACGTGTACAATTTACTGACACTAATTACACAATTACAGTGTGCAACCATCACCAAAATCTGTTGCCAAATTTACCACCATCATAAACAGAAACTCAAATGCCTATAAATCCCCCTTTCCACCTTCCTCCTGTTCCTGGTAACCACTATTAAACTTTGATCTCTATACATTTGTCTATTCCAGGTATTTCATATAAGTGAGATTATTTAATTTTTGTCCTTTTGTGACTGACTTATTTCATTCAGCATAATGTTTTAAGAAACCCTGGTGGTGCGGTGGTTAAGAGCTTGCCTAACAACCAAAAGGTCAGCAGTTTGAATCCATGTTGGGACACACATCAGAACTTCTTTCCTCTTTATGGTGAGTAGTATTCTATGGTATGTACGTACCACATTTTGTTTATCCATGCACCTGTTGATGGATATTTGGGTTCTTTACACCCTTTGGCTGTTGTGAACAGTGCTGCAATGAACACTGGTGTACGTGTGTCTGTTTCGTTGCTGTTTTCAAGTCTCTTGGGTATATGCCTAACAGTGAAATTGCCCGGTCATACGGTAGCTCTATGTCTAACTTTTTGAAGAACCAATTTTTTTCCATACTAGCTGAACCATTTTGCATTACAACAGCAATGGATGAGAGTTCCGATATTCCAATTTCTCCACATCCTCACCAATATTTGCTATTTTCCTTTTTTATCTTAGCTGTTCTAGCAGGGGTAAAGAGCTATCTCATTGTGGCTCTGATTTGCATTTCCCTGTTGGCTAATGACACTGAGCATCTTTTCACATGCTTGTTTTGGCCATTCAAGTATTCTCTTATGATGAAATGTCAAGTCTTTGGGCCAGTTTTCAATTGGATTGTTTGTCTTTTCGTTTTGTGTTAACTTGTAAGAGTTCTTTATATATATTCTGAATACTGAACCCTTATCTATGGTTTCCAGAAATTTTCTCTCAGTCTGTAGGTTGTCTCTTCACTTTCTATAGATCTCTTAATAAGACCTCTATTCTTCCAGGAAAAGGAGTCCTGGTGGCACAACAGCTAAGCGCTCCACTAACTGAACAGTTGACAGTTTGAACCCCCCCAGAAGCTCTGCAGGATAAAGGCCTGGTTATCTGCTTCCGTAAAGATTACAGCCATGAAAACCCTATGGGGCAGTTCCACTCTGTCATATGAGGTCTCCATGAGTTGGAATCGACTTGATGGCATCCAACAGCAACAATTATTTTAGAACTTGTTGCCGTTGAGTCGATTCTGACTCACAGTGACCCTATCATGATTTTATCATTTACTCACCATTTATCATGATGCTATTTAGCAGTCCAGTTAGAAGGGTCTTCTTTTTCATCACATCAGATGTAATCCATATTGAAGACTGTAGTCTTCAGTAAGTGCTTCTCGAAGTCTTCATTTTCAGCAAGAAAGGTTGTCTCATCTGCCTATCACAGGTTGTTAATAAGTCTTCCTCGAACCCTGATGCTGTGTTCTTCTTCATATAGTCCAGCATACAGATTAAATAAGGTGAGAGGATACAACCCTGTCACATACCTTTTCCAATACTGAATCATGCAGTATCCTTTTGTTCTGTTAAAACGATTGCTTTTTGATCCACGTAGAGGTTCTGCATGAGCACAACTAAGGTTTCTAAAATTCCCATTCTTCAAAATGTTATCTCTAATTTGTTATAACCCACACAGTCAAGTGTCTTTGTGTTGTCAATAAAACACAGGTAAGTATCTCTGTGATATTTTCTGCTTTAGCCAAGAGCCATCTGAAATCAGCAATGATATTCCTCATTTCACGGCCTCTTCTGAATCTGGCTTGAACTTCTGGCACTTCCCTGTCGATGTAGGTGCAGACATTTTTGAATTATCCAAAACAAAGCAGTAACATGGAAGCTATTTAAAAACAGAAAGCCCTTCAACTTGGAAAATTTTAAACGTACTATTTAACGATTGTTAGCTCATAAGAGATTTTCATAAAAATAATGATAAAGAAAACATGACATATTAGGTCTGTGGGATTCAGCAACACAGTTACTAGAGGGTAATTTATAGCATTAAATACTGACGTAAATAAACACGAAAATAAATAAATGCCCAACCAAGTCAAGAAAAAGGACACAGTAAAACAAAGGAATTATTAAAGAAAAAAACAGAAATAAGTTTGCTAGAAAACAGAATAAACTAGTATATAAATCCAAAAGCTTACGTCTTTGTAAACAAAACAAACTACTGGCTAAGCTTATCAAAAAGGCAGAGGGAAAGCAAAAACACAGATGTGCAAAATTGGAAATGACAATGTGAAAGCAGCCCTTAGAACAGAAAAAGGAAAATGGAGAAAAATATGAGATTTCTTTACACAACTCTATGCAAACAAGTTGAAAACCTACATGATACAATTTTCAAGAAAAATTAAAGCTGGCAAATTGCCTTCAAAAGAATCAAACATCTACAGACAAATTTCCATAGGAAATATTTAAAGAATTCCCTCATAAAATAGTACCAGGCATAGTTTGTTTCGCAGAGAAATTTTATCAAACCTTTAAAGATCAGAAAATCACAACACTACTTAAAATATTCCACAGCAAAAAAAAAAAAAAACAGAAAATTCCAAATTCCTTCAATGAAGCTAATTTTTTAATATTTATTTCAAAACCTGACAAAAATTATATCATTAAAAGACATACAAATCTCACTTATGAATCCTGATTTAAAAAAAAGTCAAATAATGCAAAAAATCCACGTTTATTTTAAAAAATCAAGTATCAGGCAAAGGATTAAAATTAACAGGATTAAAAACAGAACTACCATGTTGTTGTTGTGCGCCATTGAGTCAATTCCAACTAATGGCAGCCCTATGCGACAGACGAGAACTGCTCCATAGGGTTTCCTAGGCTGTAATCTTTACAGGATCACGTCACCAGGCCTTTTCTCCTGAGGAGTGGCTAGTGGGTTCCAACTGCTGAACTTTCAGTTGGCATCCAAGCACTTAACCACTGTACCACCAGGGCTCCTAAAACTACCATCCAAACAAAGCTCATTGCCACTGAGCCGATTCTGGCTCATGGTGATTCTACAGGACAGAGTAGAGCTGCTCCACAGGATTTCTAAGGCCGTCACCTTTACAGAAGCATGCTGCCACACCTCTTTCCCACAGAGTGGCTAGTAGGTTCAAACCACCAATCTTTCTGTTAGCTGCTGAGCACTTTAACCACTGCACCACCAGAGCTCCTCAGAAGTACCATATGACCCTGAAATTCCATTTAGGTATACAGCGAAGGACCTGAGGTGAGCAACATGAACAGATATACGTACACCAATGTTCATTAAAGTACCACCACAAAAGCTAAAAGGTGGAAGCAACCAACCTAAATGTCCATTAACAAACGAATAGATAAACAAAATGTGGTACAGGTAGGTCCTCGACTTACAACAGCGTTCTGTTTCGATGACCCCATTATATGTTGGTTCTGACTTAAGTCCAGTATCTCTTTCTTTTTTTTTTTTTTTAGTTTTCATTATTATTTATTATCAGTATCTTTATAAACCTGATCTTTGTCTTTGGGGATTGGAAACATTATGTAAAACTTACAGATATATTTTAATACATACAAACATATACACTCCAAAAAAAAACACAAATCATAAAAATTTACTCTGATGATGAAGAAGAGCTGGACAACCTTGGCGTTTTGTCGGTTACAGCAATAATTCCACTTTTGGAAGGTTCTAGATCATCTGGATTATCCCTGGAAATGAGGGCAGCATTTCTAGTCACAAAATTAGTGAAAGCTGTCTGTATGGTCCTTTTCTTACTTTATATATTTTGCAGTAACATCTCACTGCTTCTCAAATCTGCCTATCGACTTTAGCAAAGTGATCAAACTTTGGATCCATGTTTTCAAGCAACTGAAGTCCCTGATTTAGTTTAGAAAAACTTCAACTAATACTATCACTGTAAAATTTTTTGACACCTTCTCTCCTTCCTCTTCTTTATTATTTCTTTTTTCTTCAGCATTTCTTTCCTTTGAACATCCATTAAGTCCTAATCTCTTAGTTCCTCTTCCTGACCTATGAGCTGTTCCGCATCGGCAATACCAAGTTCTAAATTCAGCGTACTTGCCATATGGATAATTTCCCCACCCATCTCTCATCATATTACCATGAACAAATGCTTGGAGCTTGTTCACATTACTTAGCAATTTTTTCTGAATCCTCTGCATGACTTTCTCCCAGGAAGATGCAGTATTTCAGATACACTGAAAAATATTATAAGTTTTCCAGAAATCACGTAATGTTATCGTACCTCCATCTGTCGCCTGAGCAAGCACAGTCCGCAGGCAGTGTGCCTTGAAAGTGACGAATGCACCCTGACCCACAGGCTGACTCACACCTATTGACTGGGAGGTACATACACCACCTTCTCATCTTGATTTCGATCATCTACAGGAAGAGGATGCCCAGGGGCATTATCAAGTAGCAGTAAAATCTTGGAAGCCATGCTCTTTTCAAGGCAGCAGGCACACACTTCTGTAATAAAACAATTTAAAACCAGTCTTTGAATAATACAATCGTCATCCAGGCCTCAGAGTTACTTCTGTAGTTGATGGGTAACTTCTTTTTGTCAATGTTTTTGAATGCTCAGGGGTTATCAGAATGGTAAACAAGAAAAGGTTTTAATTAAAATTCAGCAGCACTCCCTCCAAGCAGCAGTGTGATTGTGTCTTTAAAAAATTTTTTCTTTAAATGCCGTGAAACCAGGCAATGGCTTCATCTCTTTCTGAATATAGGTCTGCTCCAGCATCCTTTTACAAAACAACCCTGTTTCGTCCACACTGAAAATCTGCTCTGATAGATATTCTTCATCTTGCATTATCCTGTCCAGGCCATCCTTGAGCTTTTCGGCAGCTTCAACACTGGCACTCCCAGCTTCTCCACTTACGTACACATTATGTAAGCCAAATCTGCATCTGAAGCCATGAAACCGGCCCTTGGTGGTGTTAAGGTGCTCACGGTAATCTTCTTCCTGCTGTTCCTTCAGGTTTTCAAAAAGGCTGCATGCTTTCATTTCAATCGTCAATAAACTCACAGGGAATCCTCTTGTGCATCTGGTCTTCTATCCAAATCATCAATAGCTTCTCCATCTTGTGGACTGCCCCTTGACTCTTCTTTGTTAAAACTGTCAATTTTATGCCAATCGCTCCTTTAACTGCCTCTAAAATCCTATTCTTATCCTTAGTGATTGTCATAATGGTCGAATGAGACAGTCCCTCCCTTACGAAATGGTATTTTGCTGACTTTCTTTCCATTAAAATAGGTCTTAATGATCTTCCTCTTCATATCCATGTCTAGGGCCATCTTCACCTTCTGTTTTGGATTAGAACTTATAGTGGCATGACTTCTTTTGCTAGATATATTATTGGGGGTGTACGCAGTGCAGGTGTTACAGCGTGAGAAACTTGAACAACTCCGCTTCAAATTAAGAATTAACAAAATGCTTCTGATGGTATGAAACACTGAGTAAGATCATGCTATAGGCCTGGTCCACAATGAAGTGGGTGTCAACGTCATAACAATGAAGATGGAATCAAAATGGCTGTCGGGGGCATGCACAGTTCAACTGTTGTATGTCGCTGGAGTTGAACACTGCCCAACTTTCTCTCCGTTATGACTCCTGACACTGACTTCATTGAAGACCAGGCCACAGCCTGCTATATCGCAGTATTTTGAACAGTAAATCATAACACTGAACATCTGCAAGTGAACATTTGAGAATTGTAATATCAGCAAATTACGTGCTGCAAATATTACTAAGGATAAAACGTACCCAAAAAAAAAAAAAAAAAAAACCAGACCATCATACGTACGGTTTGTCATAACTCAAATATATTATAAGCTGAGGACTATCTGTTTATAATAGAATGCTACTCAACCAACCATAACAGAAATGAAGTTCTGATACATACAACAACATGGGTGAGCTTTGAAGACATAATGCTAAGGAAAATAAGTCAATCACAAACAGACAAATATTGTGTGATGTCACTTACATAAACTCATAAGACTAGGTAACTATATAGAGGCCAAAGTCTACCAGTGGCTACCAGGTGCAGGAGAGAAAAGGAGGAAGGGAGCCATTGCTTGAAAAGTAGTAAATCTCTGTCTGTGGTATAAGGAAATCTGGCATCAATTAGGGGTGAGGACTGCACAACAAGGTAACGGATACCACTAAGCTACATACCTGAAAAAGTCTGAAATGGCAAAAAGTGATGTGTATATATACACATAAATATATCTCTACAAAACAAAAAACCTGCTGCTGACACTATGTACAACCAAGCACCTCCTGGGATTTTTTTTTCCCTCAGTTTTCAGGCTTAGGAAATGGTTTCACAGGACATTCTAGTTAATTAGGCTAATATTGATTTTGGTGCTTCTGTTCTACCTCCTAATTTGTTGTATTGTGCCTGGGGTTCTTAAAAGCTTGCAAGTGGCCACGCAAGGTACAACAAATGGTCTCTACTTGCTGGGAGCACCAGAGGAAAAAGGAGGGTCAGGAATTGATGAAGGAAATAGAATACATGTCCAACTGCCTCCATGAACAACTTTCTCCTTTGCATGAGACCAGAGGAACTGGATGGTGTCCAGCTACCATTACTGGTCATTTAGAACATGGATTCTATAGAAGAATCCTGATCAAAAGGGAGAAAATGAGGAAGAGAATTTCAAATCTCATGGAATCCAGATTTTCTGGAACCACTGAGGCAGGATAAGCTCCCAAAACGATTACCCTGAGGAAATCTTTAAACCTTGAACCAAAACTATCTCCTGAAGTTATCTTTGAACAAAATAACAGTTTAGCCTAATAGAAAAGAATGTCTGCATTAAGCATTATACTCTTTTAAAGAATTATCTGTATGTGGTCAAATTGACAACAACAACTCGAAGGCCTTGGGGGGCAGTGAGTTTGTGTTAATGATGGTAAAATTGGAAAAGGTTGTCGAGAAAGGTGGCACAATTTGAGGAATGTAACCAATGTCACAGAATTGTACATACAGAAATTCTCAAAGTGGTATAAGTTTTGTGTGATTTTTCACCAAAATGAAAAATAAAAATCATATATTGTGAGCAAGAGGGGTTATTCTAGGAATGCAAACAACAGATAGCAGTTTAGTTTTAGGAAATCCATTAAAATAAAAAAATGGGTTTAAAACAATTTAGATTTAAAAACCCATTAAAATTAAAATAACCTGTCACATTAATATAGAGAAAAATAAGATGAACAATCCCATTCATAAACAAAAGGCTTAACTAGTCAAAACTCAATACCTAATTGATGTTTTAAAAGTCCAATTAATTAGGAATTGATGGATACTTTCTTAAGCTGAATAAACGAAAACTCTTCAATGATATAAAAATAGACTTGAGCAAATGAAAAGACATGTTACTGGATAGAAAGACACCATCATAAAGAGGCCAATTTCTTACTAACTTTATTTATTAATGCAATGTGGTCCCAATAAAACAACCATCAGGCTTTTCTGGAGTTAGACAAGGTGATTATAATATTCACTAGGCAAAGTAAATAGCCAAGAATCGGCAGAAAACAAACAGGAGGGAGAGAATCCTGGCCCTACCAGAGAGTAAAACATAGTTTAAAGGCTTTGTTATAGATTGAATTGTGTTCTCCACAAAGAAGTGTGGAAGTCCTAATTCCCGTACCTGTGAATAGGACCCCGCTTAGGAACAGAGTTTCTTTTGTAATGTTAATGACGTGATACCAAGGTATGGTGAGCCCCAAACCTAATCACTTCGAAACGGTGTCTTATAAAAGAGACACAGATACACACACAGGGAAAGACAGATACCACATGAGGACCTGTATACAAGTAAAGCAATACTAAGGATTGCCAGCAGTCACCAGACACTAGGACAGAGGCCCAGGTAAGGAAGCAACACAGTAAAGACCCTGATTTGGACTTTTACCTCCAGAACTGTGAGAAAAGTAATTTCTGCTCTTTTAAAGCCACTCATTTGTATTTTTTCTTACGGCACCAGTAGTTAACAAAGACAGGTTTTGTAATTAAAACAGTGTAGTATTAACATACACAAAAATAAACAAATCAATGGAAGAGTAGAAAATCCAGAAATAGACCCAAATACATATGGAAATTTAGTATATGACTTAAAAAAAAAAATCTAAAAGTAAGTGGCATTGAGACTAATAAATATCAAAATTAAAAAAATAATTATTCTACCTATTTCTCTCACCATACATCAGGATCAATTCAAAGTATGTAGATTAGAGATCTAAGTGTAAAAAATAAAACTATACAAGTACGAAAAGAAAACATGAATTAACTGTTCTAAAACCTAGGAGTGAGAAAAAGTTTCAAACTATGAAGCAAAAACTTGAAGTATTAAGAGAAAAGATGGGTAAATTTGACTACATTTAAGAAAAGTTTTGGGCAAGGAAAAAATACTGTAGTAAAGTTAAATAGGCAAGTAACAAATTGGGGGAAATATCTGCATTTGACATCATTTAAAAAAAGCTACTCTCTTTAAAATACAAAGATTCTGCAAATAAGGACAAAAAAAGAACAAAAAGTGAAGAAGAGTAGAAAATATGGGCAGAGTTCACAGAAAACCCTTCTTACATATGTGAAGGTATGTATCCAGCCTCACTCGTAAGAGAAACATAAAATTATACTGAGACACCTTTTTCCTCCAATCAAATTGGCAAGAATCCAAAAGTCTGACAACATACTCTGCCAAAGCAGAGGGGAGATAGGCATTGGCACACACTGCTGACGGCAATGCAAAATGATATGACTCTTAATAGTAATTTGTCATTATTTAGCAAAACTACAGACATTCACCCTTTCACACAGCAATCCCATCTCCAGAGATTTATGTATCCCTAAAATACACTAATACACTGATTTAAAAAAAAAGAATACAAAGAGGGTGATTCAAGATGGTGGCACAGTCAGACGCCTCATAACACCCCTCTTAAAACAAAGACTCAAGAAAATAAGTGAATCACATATAGATGACAACTTTGGAAATCTGAGCATCAAAGGCAAGGCTGAAGAACTGGACTGAGTGCCAAGTAGAAAGAGGCTGGCCAGACAGAACATGACCTCACCAGTAACGCCAGCTACATCCTCAGCTGCCCTGCAAGACCAACTAACAGAGACCTGTGCTCAAAAACCCACCCAGAGACAGCTGGTGTGAGCTCCACTGCAGCCACACTAGCAATGAGAGTAGCATGCATGTCCACCTACTTGGATATAGCAAAACAAAACAAAACATCAGGATGCAGAAAACAAACATACAGTAAGTAAATATAATAACCCCTTAATACCTAGGAAACAGCGGACAATACAAAATCACATAAAGAAGCAGGGCAAGATGACTCAAGCAAGTGACCAAACTAAAGAAACAGAAAACCTTACCGAAGAAATGGTAATGGAACAGCCTGACAGGGAATTCAAAAGACTAATACATAGAGTTCTCCAAGAGATCAAGGAAAACACAGACAAAGCAACAAAAGAATTCAAGAAAGTAACAGAACAAAATAGACAATTAGAAAACATACAAAACAGCAACTAGAAATACAAAAGATTAACGATAAAATTTCTGAAATAGACAACTTCACAGAAGGACACAGGAGCAGAACTGAATCAATGCAACACAGGATCGGCGAAATAGAGGACAAATTCCTTGACATCAATTTGTTTGAGGAAAACTCAGAAAAAAAGAATGAAAAAAATTAAGAAAGCAGTCCTGGTGGCACAATGGTTAACCATTCAGCTACTAAACAAAAGGTTAGCAGTTTGAATCCACCAGCCGCTCCCTGGAAACCCCATGGGGCAGTTTCACTCTGTCCTACAGGGTCGCTATGAGTCAGAATCGACTCAATGGCAATGGTTTTGGTTTTTGAAGAATTATGTGGGACACCATCAAGAGGGAAAATTCATGTGCAATCGAAATTCCAGAACAGGAGGAGAACAAAAAAAAGCACTGAGAGAATCGCTGAAGAGTTGCTGGAAGAAAACTTCCCTAATATCATCAAAGGTGAGAAGATATCCATCCAAGAAGCTCAAAAAGCCCCATAGAGGATACCCCATAGAGGACAGACCCCAAAAGAAAGTCATCAAGACATATCATAATCAAACTTTCCAAAACCAAAGATAAGAATTCTGAGAGCAGCTGGGGAAAAACGAAAAGTCATCTACAATAAGACTAAGCTCTGACTGCTCAGCAGAAACCATGCAAGCAAGAAGGCGATGAGATGACACATATTAAACCTTGAAAGAAAAAAACTGCCAACCAAAAATTACACACCTACCAAAACTGTCTCTCAAATACGATGGTAAAATTAGGACATTTTCAGATAAAAAGAAATCAAGGGAATTTGTAAAAACCAGACCAATATTAAAAGAATTATAAAAGGGAGTCCTTTGAAAAAAAAAAAACAACAACATCAGACAAAATAACCTGAGATATGGACACAGGACAGCATCATCCAAATACCAATCCAGATAAAAAATTCCCAAAAACAAAATAAAGCTAGAAGACTGAAAATACAGAACAACTGACATTAATCAGTAAATGACAATGACGTCAAAACAAAAAGGGGAAATAAATGGCACAGTTATAGAACTTTCATGGGGAGACCAAGTCAAGGAATATCGAGAAATAAAAGACTACCGTAAACTTAGGAAGGTAAAGGTAAATTTTAAGGTAACCACAAAGAAAGTTGACATACTCAACAAAATAAAAAAGACAAACATAAAGATTCAGTAAACACAAAATGAACAATGAAAGAAATGAAAAGAAAATCCACAAAAAGAACTCAGCACAGAAAATTAAGCAGAACAAAGAAACCGTTAATACCACAAAAAAACCCACAACCAAATAACAGCAGTAAACTCATACCTAATGATAATCACACTGCCTGTAAATGGCTAAAATACGCCAGAGTAAGTAAGGCAAGAGTGACAGAATGGATTAAAAAACAAGACCCATCAATATGCTGTCTACAAGAAACTCACCTTAGACCAAAAGACATAAATAAAACCAAAAGGATGGAAAAAATATATCAAGCAAACAATAACCACACAAGAGCAGGAGTAGCAATATTAATCTCTGATAAAACAGACTTTAAGGCAAAATTCACCATAAAAGGAAGGGCATTATATAATGAATAAAGGGACAAACTACCAAGTGGATACAATCATAATAAATATAAATGCACCCAATGACAGGGTTCCAAAATGCAAAAAACAAATTCTAAAAAGCCCTGTAAAGAGAAACAGACAGTTCCCCAATAATAGCAGATTTCAACACACCTATTTTGGTGAAGGAACAGAACAGCTAGAAAGAAAATCAACAAAGATACAGGACATTTAAATGCCACAATCAACCAACTTAACCTCATAAGCATATACAGAACACTCTAGAAAACAGCAGCAAAGTATGCATTATTTTCCAGTGTACATGGATTATTCTCCAGAACAAACCACACTTTAAATCACAAAGCAGGCTCAATAAAAACCAAAACATCAAAATAATACAAAACATTCTCTGTGATCAGAATGCTATAAAAGTAAAATTCAGTAATAGGAAAAGAAGGTTAAAAAAAAAATACATGGAAACTCAATAACATGCTTAAAAATCACTGGGTAACAGAAGAAATCAAGGATGAAATTATGCAGGACACCATCAAGAGGAAAAATTTACGTTTGAGATCGGAATGCCAGAACAGGAGGAGGAAAAAAAATTCCTAGAATCAAAAAAGAATAAAAACACATCATGCCAAAACCTTTGGGACACATCAAAAGCAGTGTTCAGAGGTCAATTTATAGCAATAAACACACACTAAAAAAGAATAAAGGGCCAAAGTCAAAACATTAATCCAGCAACTCAAACAAACAGAGAACAGCAAAAGAATACAACAGGCGGAGGCAAGGCCAACATAGCAGAGTAGTCAGACGCTTCTGGAAGTCCCCCTTGTATCAAAGACCCAAAAAAAAAAACAAGTGAATCAATTATATATGACAATCTAGAAGCCCTGAAAATCAAAGGCAAAGTTGAGGAATCGGACTGAGTGGCAGGGGGAGGAATAGATGGTTCAGAAGCAGCAACGAGTTGCCAAACCTGACCCAGCAGGAACTGGCACCCTGCAGGCTGGATCAGCTGACGAGCGGGGTGAGGCAAGCAGTGACCTTCAGGACACGTTTTCCACATCAGGACAGACGGAGCAGCGGAGGGTCTGCTCAACCCTCCAGAACCAGTAAGAAATAGCCGTCAATCAACAAAAGATCTGTACATGTGTCTAACCTACCATTTAAATCACAAAACACCCCATTTGGGAAGAACCTCTTTCCCATTTACCTGCTCCCTCCCTACTCTGCTCTGGGTCCCAGGTAGGCTTCAGTGACTGCCGATTCTCCTGGGCCAGAATTAGGGCCCATCATGCACCCTGAGCCATTCTCCTGGCCTGGGAGAGAAACAAATTAACAAACAAGAGAAACTAATTTCCCAGCTAAGCTAGGAACTCAGGGCAGATACAGATCCTTTGCCTAGGCACAGGTACAAGGGATGCACAGGCTCTGAATGCCTTTCACCCCTGCATAGTCCTGTGTGGGCCCATTTCAATATCGTACACCCTAATTAGCACAGTACAACAGGGTATATACCTGAAGCCTAACTTCACTGTATCAGCTTTATGGTGGAGTGGCAGGTTTATAACATTTGATAACACTCTGCCCATTAAGCAGGGTCCTCACCTACCCCACCTGCAACAGGGGTCCAAGAATAAGTGGTGTCTCACGGTCCTTACAACCAACAGCACTGGTTGCCCATAGTCCGGATGCAAAACCCATCCACCAAAACACTCTAGGAAACAGGGGTATGCTTAACTCTCAGATACTCAGGTACAGCTGTCAGGCCACTGCCTTGTTCAGCGCATGACCCCCTACTGCAGCCAGATACCTGTGCCTACTCCAATCACCCCTGCCCGGCCAGCACTATTGGTAAGAGCCTTCACCACACACTTGGTGACGTGCTATCCAGTCACCTGAGCTGAACCCACACAGGGAAATTTAATGGACTCCTGGGCTCACATACCTAGTAACAAATCTAACCACCCAGTAACAGGATGTTAGAGCTTCAAAGGCACCAATAATCAAGCTAGCTCACATGAGCAGCCTATTCAGGCATATCAAAACAAGAGCCTAGGACTCAGTAAGCACACCTAAAATGAATAAATATAATAACTTATTGCTGGCTCAGAGATAACAGTCAGTATCAAATCACATAAAGTGGGAGACAATGATGGCTTCAGCAAGCTCCCCCACCGCCAAAAAAAAAGAATTAAGAAATCTTCCAGAAGAAGAGACCTTCTTGGAATTATAGGAGGTAGAATACAAAAGATTAGCATACAGAACTCTTCAGGAGATCAGGCAAAATACAGAACAAGCCAATAAGGACACAGACAAAGCAGCAGAACTTAAAAAGATTACAGAAGAGCATACTAACAAATTTAATAGGCTGCAAGAATCCATAGAGAGACAGCAAACAGAAATCTAGAAGATTAACAATAAAATTTCAGGATTAGACAACTCAATAGAAAGTCAGAGGAGCAGAACTGAGGCAATGGAAGTCAGAATTATTGAGACTGAAGATAAAGCACCTGAAACTACTTATTTGAGGAAAAATCAGATAAAAGAATTTTAAAAAATGAAGAAAACCTAAAAATTATGTGAGACTCTATCAA
This sequence comes from Loxodonta africana, assembly GCF_030014295.1. Lineage (NCBI taxonomy): Eukaryota > Metazoa > Chordata > Mammalia > Proboscidea > Elephantidae > Loxodonta > Loxodonta africana. The sequence goes on from NC_087358.1 coordinate 65,953,117, forward strand.
GAGGAATAATCTACCAGTGATTTGAGTACCAGAACAGGGAGGATGGGGGATAACAGAAAATACAGAGAGAACTGCTGAAGATGTGCTGGAAGAAAACTTCCCTGATACTGTGAAACATGAGAAGATATCTACCCAAGATGCTCATCAAACTCCACACAAAAGAAAGTCGCCAAGACATATCAACTTGCCAAAACTAAAGATAAAGAGAATTTTAAGAATGGCTAGGGATAAATGAAAAGTCAACTACATGAAGAGTCAATGAGACTAAGCTCAGACTATTCAGCAGAAACCATGCAGACAAAAAGGCAACGGGATGACATATATGTAAAGCCTTGAAGAAAAAACATTGCCAACCAAGAATCGTATATCCAACAAAACTGTTTCTTAAATATGATAGCGAAAATAGGGTATTTCTAGATAAACAGAAGTTTAGGGAATTTGCAAAAATCAAACCGAAATTAAAAGAAATACCTTATTTTCTTTGGTTAGAAAATCAGTAACATCAGATAACAACCCAAGACTAGAACACAGGACATAGCAACCAGATATAAACCCAGATAGGGAAGTCACAAAAATAAAGCTAAAACGCTGAAAAGAGGTAAAAAGATACATCAATATGTAAAAGATGACAACATTAAGGAAAAAAAGGGACTAAAAAATGTAGTCATAGATCTTTTATATGGAGAGGAAGTTAAGGCGACATAAGGAAGTAAAAGATTGGTTTAAACTTAGAAAAATAGGGGTAAGTATTAAGGGAACCACAAAGGAAACTAACAATCCTGCACATCAAAATAAAAAACAAGAAAAAAACACAAAGACTCAGCAAACACAAAAGCAACAACAATGAAAAAGAAGGAAAAGAAAATACATAAAAAAAAAAGATTCAACACAGAAAAGTGTAACAAAGAAACTGAAAATACACACACACACACACACAAAGACATCAAAATAACAGCACTAAACTACTCTCAATTATTCTGAATGTAAATGGACTAAATGCACCAATAAAGAGAAAGAGAGTGGCAGAACAAATTAAAAAAACATCATCTGTCTACATGTTGCCTATAAGAGACATGCCTTTAAGATGCAAACAAAAACTCAAAGGATAGAAAAAAACTTGCCAAGCAAACAGCAATCAAAAAAGAGCAGAAGTGCCAATATGGTTCTCTTGCAAAATAGACTTTACATTAAAATCTACCACAAAGGATAAGGAAGGACACCACATAATGATTAAAGAGTCAATATACCAGGAGGATATAACCATAATAAATATTTATGCACCCAATGACAGGGCTCCAAAGTACATAAAACAAACTCTAACAGCAAAAAAAGCAAGACAGAGGGGGGACAAGATGGCTGACTAGGTAGACGCTACCTCGGATCCCTCTTGCAACAAAGACTCGGAAAAACAAGTGAATCGATCACATACATGACAATCTACGAACGTGAACAACAAACACAGATTTAAAAAGTTGACCTGAGTGACAGAGACGGAGAACGGACAACTACGGGGACACAGAGACCGTTTTCGGAGCCTGGAGCCAGCGTCCCGCTCAGGTAACCTTGGCGCTGTGCTTAGGACTGGGCGCAGAGGAGGTGAACACAACATCCTGTGAAGGTGCAAACACGGGGAGCAGCCTTACTCCCCCGAACTGACCCCGGGAGAGGGCCCAACCAGTCCGCGCAGGCGGCGCGGCAACGCGGCTGGCGGGAGGAGAAGTCCCCGGGATGCAGCGACAGGTTTTGGAGCCGGGAGTGCAGTGTTCCAGCCGGGGAACCTTGAGGTTGGGCTTTGAACTGGCAGCGGAGGAAATGACCTTGGCTTCTGCCGGCCTGACCCTCGGGGGCAATCTCTACCCAGCCAGCACACATAGGTGACATGCCCCTCCGGAATCTCAGATAAAATAATCATCTCAAGCAAGATAAGTAACTTTGTCTATATTCCGGGGTGCTACTCTCCCCTGTTTTTCTGAACCCTCCCCTCCCCTTCCCAGGCGGCTTCACTAACATTGGAATTTCCTGAGCCAGAGGGAGAACTCCTCTGCGGCTTTTCTTTTCCCTTTTTTTTTTGGTCTTTTCCTAACCCATTCTTCCGGCCTGAGAGAAGCATCCACAAAAAACCCAAAGACCAAAAATCCTTCCCTAATTGGACTAAAAACACAGAACCAGCTCCAGCCAAGCATAAGTGATCCACAGTCTCCCATTTTCATCCCTACAGGGAACAAGGTGGCTATTATAATGCAAAGGCAATTCTGACAGGGATCTGACCTCATTTTTTTTAGCGGATTTAATGGAAAAACAAGTTTCCCAGGTCTCATATCTCTGCTTATTCAACAGAGCCCTCACAGACCCACAACAGGGAACTGAGGGCTGAAGCTCCCCCCAGGCCACCTAGGCTACTGCCTTAGCGGTCTAAGGAGGGTGACACCTACCAATCTGTAGAGGTACCTGCATTGGGGGCCTAAGGTACAGCTGCAGAGCCCACCCCCCAAGGTGCTTTAGGAATAGAGACACACCTACCTCACTGACACTTGGGGGAAGCCTGTCAGCATCCTGCCCCCCCTGGAGTGTGAACCCCAGCTGCTAGTAGAATCTGTTGCATACAACTATCACCACTACATCTCAAGGTGGATAGGGGATAGGGTACATCACACACTTGATGACCCAAAATCAGATTCTCCTCCAGAATACTGAATGGACTCAGGCATATATATCTGGTAACAGCCCAAACCAGTGGGTAATAGGTCATAAGTGAGTCAAGGGCTACAACAATCAAGACAGCACAATCTAGTAGCCCATCCACGTATATCGAAAGAAAACAAAACAAGATAAGACTCAGTGAGCAAATATACAATAAATCACTACAATATCTTAGTGATGGCTCGGAGACAGCAGTCAATATCAAACCCCATAAAGAAGCAGACCATGACTGCTTCTACAACCCCCCAAACAAAAGAATCAAAATCTTTCCCAAATGAAGATACGATCCTGGAATTCTCAGATACAGAATATAAAAAACTAATTTACAGAATGCTTCAAGACATTAGGGATGACCTCAGAAATGAAATAAGGCAAACTGCAGAAAAAGCCAAGGAACACACTGATAAAACAGTTGAAGAACTCAAAAAGATTATTCAAGAACATAGTGGAAAAATTAGTAAGTTGCAAGAATCCACAGAGAGACAGCATTCAGAAATCTAAAATATTAACAACAAAAATTACAGAATTAGACAACGCAATAGGAAGTCAGAAGAGCAGACTCGAGCAATTAGAATGCAGAGTGGGAGATCTGGAGGACCAGCGAATTAACACCAACATAGCTGAAAAAAAATCAGATAAAAGAATTTAAAAAAATGAAGAAACCCTAAGAATCATGTGGGACTCTATCAAGAAGGATAACTTGCATGTGACTGGAGTCCCAGAACAGGGAGGGAGGACAGAAAACAAAGAGAAAATAGTTGAACATCTGCTGACAGAAAACTTCCCTGACACCATGAAAGACGAAAGGATATCTATCCAAGATGCTCATCGAACCCCATTTAAGATTAGTACAAAAAGAAAAACACCAAGACATATTATCATCAAACTTGCCAAAACCAAAGATAAAGAGAAAATTTTAAAAGCAGCCAGGGATAAAAGAAAGGTCTCCTACAAAGGAGAATCAATAAGAATAAGTTCAGACTACTCAGCAGAAACCATGCAGGCAAGAAGGCAATGGGATGACATATACAGAGCACTGAAGGAGAAAAACTGCCAGCCAAGGATCATATATCCAGCAAAACTCTCTCTGAAGTATGAAGGCGAAATTAAGATATTTACAGATAAACACAAGCTTAGAGAATTTGCAAAAACCAAACCAAAGCTACAAGAAATACTAAAGGAAATTGGTCAGAAAACGAGTAATATCAGATACCAGCACAACACAAGGTCACAGAACAGAACATCCTGATATCAACTCAAATAGGGAAATCACAAAAACAAATTAAGATTAATTAAAAAAAAAATGCTCAAAACAGGGAATCATTGAAGTCAATATGTACAAGATTACAATAATCAAAAAGAGGGACAAAATACAGGTGGCATAGAACTGCCATATGGAGAGGGATACAAGGCGATATAGGACAATACAAGTTAGGTTTTTACTTGGAAAAATAGGGGTAAATATTAAGGTAACCACAAAGAGCGGTAAAAACTCCGTAACTCAAAATCAAAACCAAGAAAAATGTTAACGACTCAGCAAACATAAAGTCAAATACTATGAAAATGAGGAACACACAATTTACAAAGAAAAATGTCTCAGCACAAAAAAATAAGTGGAAAAAAGAAATTGTCAACAACACACATAAAAAGGCATCAAAATGACAACACTAAACACATACTTATCTATAATTACGCTGAATGTAAACGGACTAAATGCACCAATAAAGGGACAGAGAGTCCCAGATCGGATAAAGAAACACGATCCGTCTATATGCTGCCTACAAGAGACACACCTTAGACTTAGAGACACAAACAAACTAAAACTCAAAGGATGGAAAAAAATATATCAAGCAAACAATAAGCAAAAAACAGCAGGAGTAGCAATATTAATTTCTGACAAAATAGACTTTAAACTTAAATCCACCACAAAGGATAAAGAAGGACACTACATAATGATAAAAGGGACAATTGATCAGGAAGATATAACCATATTAAATATTTATGCACTCAATGACAGGGCTGCAAGATACATAAATCAAATTTTAACAGAACTGAAAAGTGAGATAGACACCTCCACAATTATAGTAGGAGACTTCAACACACCACTTTCGGAGAAGAACGGGACATCCAGTAAGAAGTTCAACAGAGACATGGAAGACCTACTTACAACAATCAACCAACTTGACCTCATTGACTTATACAGAACTCTCCACCCAACTGCTGCAAAAGTATACTTTTTTTTCTAGTGCACATGGAACATTCTCTAGAATGGACCACATATTAGGTCATAAAACAAACCTTTGCAGAATCTAAAACAACGAAATATTACAAAGCATCTTCTCTGACCACAAGGCCATAAAAGTGGAAATCAATAACAGAAAAATTAGGGAAAAGAAATCAAACACTTGGAAACTGAATAATACCCTCCTGAAAAAAGACTGGTTATACAAGCCATTAAGGAGGGAATAAGGAAATTCATAGAATGCAACGAGAATGAAAATACTTCCTATCAAAACCTCTGGGACACAGCAAAAGCAGTGCTCAGAGGCCAATTTATATCGATAAATGCACACATACAAAAAGAAGAAAGAGCCAAAATCAGAGAACTGTCCCTACAACTTCAACAAGTAGAAAGTGAACAACAGAAGAATCTATCAGGCACCAGAAGAAGACAAATAATAAAAATTAGAGCTGAACTAAATGAATTAAAAAAATTAGAGAACAGAAAAACAATTGAAAGAATTAACAAAGACAAAAAGCTGGTTCTTTGAAAAAATTAACAAAATTGATAAACCATTGGCTAGACTGACTAAAGAAATACAGGAAAGCAAACAAATAACCCAAAGAAGAAACAAGATGGGCCACATCACAACAGACCCAACTGAAATTAAAAGAACCATATCAGATTATTACGAAAAATTGTACTCTAAAAAATTTGCAACCTAGAAAAAATGGATGAATTCCTGGAAAAACACTACCTACCTAAACTAACACAATCAGAAGTAGAAAACTAAATAGACCCATAACAAAAAAAGAGATTGAAACGGTAATCAAAAAACAAAAAAATCAAAAAACTCCCAACAAAAAAAAAGCCCTGGCCCGGATGGCTTTACTGGAAAGTTCTACCAAACTTTCAGAGAATAGTTAACACTACTACTACTACAGGTATTTCAAAGCATAGAAAACGACAGAATACTACCTAACTCATTCTATGAAGCCACCATTTCCCTGATACCTAAACCAGGTAAAGACATCACAAAAAAAGAAAACTACAGACCTATATCCCTCATGAACATGGATGCAAAAATCCTCAACAAAATTCTAGCCAATAGAATTCAACAACATATCAAAAAATTAACCCACCACAACCACGTGGGATTTATACCAGGTATGCAAGGCTGGTTTAATATTAGAAAAACCATTAATGTAATCCACCATATAAATAAAACAAAAGACAAAAACCACATGATCTTATCAATTGATGCAGAAAAGGCATTTGACAAAGTCCAACACCCATTTATGATAAAAACTCTCACCAAAATAGGAATTGAAGGAAAATTCCTCAACATAACAAAGGACAAAGCCAACAGCCAACATCACTCTAAATGGAGAGAGCCTGAAAGCATTTCCCTTGAGAACGCGAACCAGACAAGGATGCCCTTTATCACCGCTCTTATTCAACACTGTGCTAGAGGTCCTAGCCAGAGCAATTAGGCTAGACAAAGAAATAAAGGGCATCCAGACTGGCAAGGAGGAAGTAAAATTACCTCTATTTGCAGATGACATGATCTTATACACAGAAAACCCTAAGGAATCCTCCAGAAAACTACTGAAACTAATAGAAGAGTTTGGCAGAGTCTCAGGTTATAAGATAAACATACAAAAATCACTTGGATTCCTCTACATCAACAAAAAGAACATTGAAGAGGAAATCACCAAATCAATACCATTCACAGTAGCCCCCAAGAAGATAAAATACTTAGGAATAAATCTTACCAAGGATGTAAAAGACCTATACAAAGAAAACCACGAAGTACTACTACAAGAAACTAAAAACGACCTACTTAAGTGGAAAAACATACCTTGCTCATGGATAGGAAGACTTGACATAGTAAAAATGTCTATTCTACCAAAAGCCATCTATACATACAATGCACTTCCGATCCAAATTCCAATGACATTTTTTAATGCGATGGAGAAACAAATCACCAACTTCATATGGAAGGGAAAGAAGCCTCGGATGAGCAAAGCATTACTGAAAAAGAAGAAGAAAGTGGGAGCCTCACTCTACCTGATTTCAGAACCTATTATACAGCCACAGTAGTCAAAACAGCCTGGTAGTGGTACAACAACAGACACATAAACCAATGGAACAGAATTGAGAACCCAGATATAAATCCATCCACATATGAGCAGCTGATATTTGACAAAGGCCCACTGTCAGTTAATTGGGGAAAAGATAGTCTTTAAATGGTGCTGGCATAACTGGACATCCATTTGCAAAAAAAATGAAACAGGACCCATACCTCACACCATGCACAAAAACTAACTCCAAGTGGATCAAAGACCTAAACATAAAGACTAAAACAATAAAGATCATGGAAAAAAAATAGGGACCTTAGGAGCCCTAATACAAGGCATAAACAGAATACAAAACATTACCAAAAATGACAAAGAGAAACCAGATAACTGGGAGCTCCTAAAAATCAAACACCTATGCTCATCTGAAGACTTCACCAAAAGAGTAAAAAGACCACCTAAAGACTGGGAAAGAATTTTCAGCTATGACATCTCCGACCAGCGCCTGATCTCTAAAATCTGTATGATTCTGGCAAAACTCAATCACAAAAACACAAAACAACCCAATCAAGAAGTGGGCAAAGGATATGAACACACACTTCACTAAAGAAGAGATTCAGGCAGCTAACAGATACATGAGAAAATGCTCTCAATCAGTAGCCATTAGAGAAATGCAAATTAGAACTACGATGAGATTCCATCTCACTCCAACAAGGCTGGCATTAATCTAAAAAACACAAAATAATAAATGTTGGAGAGGCTGCGGAGAGACTGGAACTCTTATACACTGCTGGTGGGAATGTAAAATGGTACAACCACTTTGGAAATCTATCTGGCGTTATCTTAAACAGTTAGAAATAGAACTACCATACAATCCAGAAATCCCACTCCTCGGAATATACCCTAGAGAAATAAGAGCCTTCACACGAACAGATATATGCACACCCATGTTTAGTGCAGCTCTGTTTACAATAGCAAAAAGCTGGAAGCAACCAAGGTGTCTATCAACGGATGAATGGTTAAATAAATTGTGGTATATTCACACAATGGAATACTACGCATCGATAAAAAACAGTGACGAATCTGTGAAACATTTCATAACATGGAGGAACCTGGAAGGCATTATGCTGAGCAAAATTAGTCAGAGGCAAAAGGACAAATATTGTATAAGACCACTATTATAAGATCTTGAGAAATAGTAGAAACTGAGAAGAACACATACTTTTGTGGTTACGAGGGGGGGGGAGGGAGGGAGGGTGGGAGAGGGTTTTTACTGATTAGTTAGTAGATAAGAACTGCTTTAGGTGAAGGGAAGGACAATACTCAATACATGGAAGGTCAGCTCAAGTGGACTGGACCAAAAGCAAAGAAGTTTCCGGGATAAACTGAATGCTTCAAAGGTCAGCGGAGCAAGGGCGGGGGTTTGGGGACCATGGTTTAAGGGGACTTCTAAGTCAATTGGCAAAATAATTGTATTATGAAAACATTCTGCATCCCACTTTGAAATGTGGTGTCTGGGGTCTTAAAAGCTAACAAGCGGCCATCTAAGATGCATCAATTGCTCTCAACCCACCTGGAGCAAGGGAGAATGAAGAACAACAAGGTCACACGACAACTAAGAGCCCAAGAGACAGAAAGGGCCACATGAACCAGAGACCTACATCATCCTGAGACCAGAAGAACTAGTTGGTGCCTGGCCACAATCGATGACTGCGCTGACAGGGAGCACAATAGAGAACCCCTGAGGGAGCAGGAGATCAGTGGGATGCAGACCCCAAATTCTCATACAAGGACCAGACTTAAAGGTCTGACCTAGACTAGAGGAATCCCAGCGGTCATGGTCCCCAAACCTTGTGTTGGCACAGGACAGGAACCATCCCCGTAGACAACTTATCAGACATGAAAGGGACTGGATAGTAGGTGGGAGAGAGATGCTGATGAAGAGTGAGCTAATTATATCAGGTGGACACTTGAGACTGTGTTGGCATCTCCTGTCTGGAGGGGGGATGGGAGGATAGAGAGAGTTGGAAGGTGGCAAAATTGTCAAGAAAGGAGAGACTGGAAGCGCTGACTCATTAGGGGGAGAGTAAGTGGGAGTATGGAGTAAGATGTATATAAACTTATATGTGACAGACTGACTTGAGTTGTAAACGTTCACTTGAGGCTCAATAAAAGTTAATTTAAAAAGAAAAAAAAAAGACCATACTTAATAGTCTGACTGAGACTAGAGGAATCCCGGCGGTCATGGTCCCCAAGCTTTCTGTCGGCCCAGGACAGGAACCATTCCCGAAGACAACTCATCAGACAAGAAAGGGACTGGACAGTGGGTAGGAGAGAGATGCTGATGAAGAGTGAGCTATTTGTATCAGGTGGACACTTGGGACTGTGTTGGCATCTCCTGTCTGCAGGGAGGATGGGAGGATAGAGAGAGATGGAAGCTGGCAAAATTGTCAGGAGAGACTGGAAGGGCTGACTCATTAGGGGGAGAGCAAGTGGGAGTACGGAGTAAAGTGTATATAAACCTATATGTGACAGTTTGACTTGACTTGTAAACGTTCACTTGAAGGTCAATAAAAGTTAATACAAAAAAAAAAAAAAACCAAGACAGACGGCTCCACAGTAATATTAGGAGACTTAAACCACTTTCGGCAAAGGGCAGGACATCCAGAAAGAAGATCAAGAAAGACACGGAAGATCTAAATGCCACAATCAACCAACTTGACCTCACATGCATATACAGAACACTCCACCCAACAGAAGCCAAGTATACTTTCTTTTCCAAGGTACATGGAACATTCTCCAAAATAGACCACATATTATGCCATAAAGGAAGCCTTAACAGAATCCAAAGCATCGAAATATTAGTGTCTTTTCTGACCATAAAGCCATAGAAGTACAAATAACAAAAAGAGCAGGGGAAAAGATCAAACACATAGAAACTGAACAACCCCTTGCTCAAATAGTATTGGGTTACAGAAAAAATGAAGGATGGAATAAAGAAATTCGCAGAATCAAATGAGAATGAAAACACATCCTACCAGAACCTCTGGGACACAGCAAAAGCAGTACTCAGAGGTCAATTTATAGCAATAAAATGCACACATACAAAAAGGGCCAAACTCAAAACATTTACCCTACAACTTGAACAAATACGGAGAGAGCCATGAAAGAAGCCCTCAACCACCAGAAGAAAGCAAGTGATAAAAATTAGAGCAGAATTAAATGAAATAGAGAACAGAAAAACAATTCAAAGCTTTAACAAGGACAAAAACTGGGTCTTTGAAAAGATTAACAAAATCAATAAACCACTGGCCAAACGGACAAAAGAAAGACAGGAGAGGCCACAAACAACCCAAATAAAAAATGAGATGGGCGACATATCACAACAGGCAAAACTGTAATTAAAGGAACCCTAACAGAATACTATGAAAAATTGTACTCTAACAAATTTGAAATCCTAGAGGAAACAGACAAATTTCCAGAAAAATAGTACCTACCTACACTAACACCGAGATAGAACAATTAAATAAACCTATAACAAAAGGAATTGAAAAGGTAATTAAAAAGCTCCCAACAAAAAAAAAAAAAAACCCTGGCCCTGATGGTTTCACTGGAGAATTCCATCAAACTTTCAGAGTTAACACCACTACTACTAAAAGCATTTCAGAGCATAGAAAAGGATGGGATACTCCCAAATTCACTCTAGGAAGCTAGTATAGACCTGATACAAAAACCAGGTAAAGACACACACACAAAAAAATTAGAAACCAATATCCCTCATGAACTTAGATGCAAAATCCTCAACAAAATTCTAGCCAACAGAATTCAACAACGTATCAAAAAAATAATTCATCGTGACCAAGTGGGATTCATACCAGGTATGCAAGGATGATTCAACATTAGAAAAACAATCAATGTAATCCATCACATAAATAAAACAAAAGAACCACATGATCTTATCAATTGATGCAGAAAAGGCATTTGACAAAGTTCAACAGGAGTTCGTGACAAAAAACTCTTGGCAAAATAGGAATAGAAGGGAAATTCCTGAAAACAATAAAAGGCATTTATACAAAGCCATCAGCCAGCAACATCCTAAATGGAGAGAGCCTGAAAGCATTCCCCGTGACAACGGAAACCAGACAAGGATGCCCTTTATCATCACTCTTACACAACACTGTGCTAGAGGTCCTAGCCAGAGCAATTAGGCAAGAAAAAGAAATAAAGGGCATCCAAACTGGTAAAGAAGACGTAAAAGTAGCTCTTTTTGCTGATGATATGATATTATACACAGAAAACCCTAAAGAATCCATAAGAAAACTACTGGAATTAATAGAAGAGTTCAGCAGAGTACCAGGATACAAGATAAACATACAAATATCAGTTGGATTCCTCTACACCAACAAAGAAAACCTCAAAGCGGAAATCAGCAAATCAATACAATAGCCCCGAAGAAGATAAAATACTTAGGAATAAATCTTACCAGGGACGTAAGAGACCTATACAAAGAAAACGGCAAGAAACCAAGAGATCTACATAAGTGGAAAAACATACCTTGCTCATAGATAGGAAGACTGAACATTGTGAAAATGTCTTTTCTACCCAAAGCGATCTACCGATATAATGCAATCGCAATCTAAATTCCAATGGCATTTTTTAACGAGATGGAGAAACAAATCACCAACTTCATATGGAAGGGGGAGAGGCCTCAGAAAAGTAAAGCATTACTGATGATTAACAAAGTGGGAGGCCTCACACTGCCTGATTTTAGAACCTATTATACCTCCACGGTAGTCAAACAGCCTGGTACTGGTACGACAACAGATACATAGACCAATGGAACAAAATTGAGAATCCAGTTGTAAATTCATCCACCTATGAGTAGCTGATATTTGACAAAGGCCCAGGTTCCATTAAATGGGGGAAAGATAGTCTCTTTAACAAATGGTGCTGGCGTAACTGGATAACCCACTCACTGCTGTCGAGTCGATTTCGACTCATAGCAACCCTATAACTGGATATACATCTGCAAAAAAATGAAACAACACCCATACCTCACACCATGTACAAAAACGAACTCAAAATGGATCAAAGACCTAAATATAAAATCTAAAACAATATGGATCATGCAAGAAAAAAACAGGGACAATGCTAGGAGCCCTAACACATGGCATAAACAGAATATAAACCATTACTAACAATGTACAAACACCAGAAGAGAAACTAGACAACTGGGAACTCCCAAAAATCAAAAACTTACGCTCATCTAAAGACTTCATCAAAACAGTAAGAAGACAACCTACAAACTGGAAAAAAAATTTTGGCTGCAACAAATCCAATCAGCATCTACTCTCTAAAATCTACAAGATACTGTAAAACCTCAACAACAAAAAGACAAATAACCCAGTTAAAAAATGGGCAAAGAATATGAACTGACACTTCACCAAAGAAGACATTCAGGTGGCTAACAGATACATGAGGAAATGCTCAGAATCATTAGCCATTAGAGAAACACAAATTAAAACTACAACGAGATACCACCTCACACCAACAATCCTAGCATTAATCCAAAAAGCAAAAAACAATAAATGTTGGAGACACTGTGGAGAGACTGGAACACTTATACACTGCTGGTGAGAATGTAAAATGGTACAACCACTTTGGAAATCGATTTCACGCTTCCTTAAAAAGCGAGAACTACCATACGATCCAGTAATCCCACTCCTTGGAATATACCCTAGAAAAATAAGAGCCCTCACGCAAATAGATATATGTACACCCATATTCACTGCAGTACTGTTCAGAATAGCAAACAGATGTAAAAAATCAAGGTGCTCATCAACGGATGAATATTGGATAAACAAATTACAGTATATTCACACAATGGAACGCTACACAGTGATAAAGAATGATGAATCCGCAAAACATCTCATAACATGGATGAATCTGGAAGGCATTATGCTGAGTGAAATTAGTCAGTTGCGAAAGAACAAATATTGCACGAGACCACTATAATAAGAAACAAAGAAATGTTTTAAACACAGAAGAAAACATGTAAGGGAAAGACAATGTACAACATGGGGGAAGTCAGCACAACGTGACCAAGGCCAAGGAAGACACTGAGAGGAACACGAAAATAAAGGGCAATTACAGTAATTAATGTAACAAAAACAGTCCTGCAACCATAGTATTAACAAACAATAATTTACAAATAGATATGTATGGAGATAGGTATGCTAAAGAGCTGTGGCAGGGCGAAAGGGAACACACTCACCTGCAGATATAGGTTTAATTATGGGTATTTCTACATACATAATTGTAGATGCTGCACATATATTATAGACAATAGACAATACAGCACACATGGAAATTTCTTATACATAACCAAATACCTCATAGAACAAAATTCCTGGCTTCAAAGGCAAAGGACCATAGATCCAGGTGGACAGCTACATTAATTGGCACAACACAGTTCATAATGACAGTGTTTTGCATCCTACTTTGTAGAGCAGCATCTGGGGTCTTAAGAGCTTGAAAACGGCCATCTAAGATACAACTACTGGTCTCTTCCTGTCTGGAGCAAAGGAGAGTGAAGAATACCAAGGACTCAAGGGAACAATTTATCCAAAAGACTAACAGACCATATGAATCACAGCCTACACGACCGCAAACCAGAAGAACTAGATGGTATCAGGCTACTACTACCGACCGCTCTGACTGGGATCACAACAGAGGCTCCCGGATACAGCAGGAGAAAACTGTACCACAAAAAATTAAATTGACAAAAATGACCAGACTTACTGGCATGTCAGAGACTGGAGGAACCCCTAAGACTATGACCCTAAGACACCCTTCTGACCTGGAACTGAAGCCATTCCCAGAGACCACCTCTCAGCCAAGCAACAGTTGTTTGTTGTCAGATGCCATCAACTCAGTTTTTTCATAGTCACTCTATGTACAACAGAAGAAAACACTGCCCAGACCTGTGCCATCCTCACAATCGTTGTTATGTGTGAGCCCATTGTTGCAGCCACCGTGTCAATCCATCTCATTGAGAGTCTTCCTCTTTTTTGCCAACCGTCTACTTTACCAAGCCTAATGTCCTTCTCTAGGGACTGGTCTCTCCTGATAACATGTCCAAAGTACGTGAGATGAAGACAGGCCCATAAAATAAATAACAACACCCAAGAACGAACATGTTCCTTAGAACAACCAATCATACGAGATCAAAATGACAATATTTGCCCAAAAGCAAAGATGAAAACACAGGAAAGGGTAGAAAATCCAGACAGAAGGAAAAGGGGAACCGAGGATAGAAATGGGGAGAGTGCTGACACACTGTGGGGAGTGTAACCAATGTCATGGAACGCTTTATGTACGACATATCAAATGGGAAACTAACTTGCTCTATGAACTTCCACCTAAAAAAAAGCACAAGTGCACAAAGCTACTCACTGAGCTCTATTTGTAGTAACAAGGCTGAAATAAACTAACTGTCCACCAATAGAAGACGGTTGGATATTGTAGCATACATCCACACGGTGAAGAACTATCTAACTATAGTAAGGTATAAGAAATATCTCTATATATTGCCATGGAGTGATATCCTGAATATAGCATTAAGCAAAAAAAGAAAGGTGAAGAAAAGTAGATAAAGAATGCCATTTTTTACCTAAGAAAAAGAAGAAACACCACTTACATATTTGATTATGTGCATGTGTAAGTGTTTTTGAAGTGGCAGGATAATCCAAAAAGAAGTAAAAACGGCTGCCTGTAGGGAACAGAATAGAGGATCAAGGGATGGAAGCTAGATTTTCTGAACTTAACTTTGGACATGTTTTATAGATTTAACTTTGAAACTATGTAGATGTTTTATGTAATAAATAAACAAAAATAAATAAATCAAGAAGAAAAACACAATCACTAAAGTTAAAATAAATTAACCCAACTATGTATCCCTTTGCTGGTTTAACCACATACAGAACTGTCGCAAGTGACTTTAGAATAATTTGACTACATACCCTAAGTCATCTAGTGCTGCCATAACAGAAATACCACAAGTGGATGGCTTTAACAAAGAGAAATTAATTTTCTCACAGTCTAGTACGTTACAAATCCAAATTCGGAGTGTTGGCTTCAGGGGAAGGCTTTCTCTCTGTGTCAGCTCTTCAGGAAGGTCCTTGTCCTCAATCTTCCCCTGGTTGAGGAGCTTTTCAGGTGCAGGGACCCCATGTCCAAAGGACGCACTCTACTCCTGGTGCTAATTTCTTGATGGTATGGGGTCCCCAACTCTCTGCTTGCTTCCCTTTCATCTCTTGAGAGATAAAAGTGGTGTAGGCCACACCCCAGGGAAACTCCCTTTACCTTGGATCAGGGAGATGACCTGAGTAAGGGTGGTGTTACGATCCCACCCTAATTCTCTCAACATAAAATTACAATCACAAAATGAAGGACAACCACACAACACTGAGAATCATGGCCTAACCAAGCTGACGCATATTTTTGGGGAGACCAATTCAATCCATGACATACCCCTAAGAGACAGAGTTCACAGAAACAGTAAGAGCTGCAAAGAAACCTTAAACTGTTCTCAATAATCATATTATTCGTAATAATACAGTTATTGTTATCCTGGAAGTCTTAAATGTAAGATAAAGCAAATGAATAATGCCAACAGGGGCCAAAATTTTCAGCTTAAAAGTGATACAAATATAAAATAAAAGCATTAAAAGTCCCAAATTATTTGAACTCATGTTTGTTTTTAAAAAGAAGATACATTATTTTCTATGCATGCTCATTGAAAAGCCCTACAAACAATGACAAAACTGGGGACAATAAGCACTCAAATAACAAAAAAATCAGACCTGTTACCATGGCTCAACTCTAATTTCTGGTGACCCTATGTGCTACAGAGTAGAACTGCTTCACAGGATTTTCTTGGCTGTAATCTTTACAGAAGTCAGGCCTTTCTTCCATGGTGTCCCTGGATAGGTTTGAACCTCCAACCTTTAGATTAGTACATGCATACAAACTGTTTGTGGCATCCAGGGATTTTAGAACTCAAATAGTGGTCTTGAAATATCTCCCAATAAAAGGAACCAGCACTCCAGAAAAAAACGGCTGATTCCAGATTTAAGGCATAAAAAAAAAAAAAAAAAAAATGAGCAGAGAACATTTTAACAGAAACAAACTATAAAGGACCACTGAGGTTGTGTCAAAACAACTAGATATAATTGGACTTCATCAAAAACAGGACATTTTGGAAAGACACCATGAAGAAAATGAAAAGGCAAGCCACACACTGCGAAAACATGTTTGCGATACATTTATCTTTCACAGGACTGGTAGACAGAATACTTAAGAATTCATATAAATCTAAAATATGAGCAAAACATAAAAGCAAATCTATCACAACAGGTATACAAATGGCTAATAAGCATCGCTAGTCATCTGGAAATGCAAACTAAAACCACTACAATTCCCACTGGAAAGGTAAAAATTAAAAAGACCAACAATTGCCAAGTGTTAGCAAGACTGTACAGCAACTCTAGTTTGTTTGTATTACAGGTGGCCATCCAAGGCAAAACAACTGGTCTCTATTCACCTGGAGCAAAAGAGGAAGAAGGAGAGTCAGGAATAGGAGAAGGAAATGGAATACGTGGTTAATTGCCTCCATGAATAGCTGCCTCTTTTGCCATAAGACCAGAAGACCAAACGGTACCGACTACCACTACTGAACACTTCTTTTTTTTTTTTATTAACTTTTATTGAGCTTCAAGTGAACATTTACAAATCAAGTCAGACTGTCACATATAAGTTTATATACACCTAACTCCGTACTCCCACTTGCTCTCCCCCTAATGAGTCAGCCCTTCCAGTCTCTCCTTTCGTGACAATTTCGCCACTTTCCAACTCTCTCTATCCTCCCATCCTCCCTGCAGACAGGAGATGCCAACACAGTCTCAAGTGTCCACCTGATATAATTAGCTCACTCTTCATCAGCATCTCTCTCCTACCCTCTGTCCAGTCCCTTTCATGTCTGATGAGTTGTCTTCAGGAATGGTTCCTGTCCTGGGCCGACAGAAGGTTTGGGGACCATGACCGCCGGGATTCCTCTAGTCTCAGTCAGACCATTAAGTATGGTCTTTTTGTGAGAATTTGGGGTCTGCATCCCACTGATCTCCTGCTCCCTCTGTTGTGCTCCCTGTCAGGGCAGTCATCGATTTTATCACTGAACATTTTGATCGAAGATTCCACAGAAGAATCCTGATCAAAAGGAGGAAAACACAGCAGAAAATTACAAATTTTCACAGACTCCAGACTTTCTGGAGCCACGGAGGCTGGATGGATGCCTGCGACTATTGCTCTGAGATAATCTTTAAACCTTAAACCAAAAACATTCCCTGAAGTCTTCTTAAAACCAAATAATAGTTTAGCTTAACTAGTAAAAAAATGTCTGCCTAGAGCATTACGCTCTTTTAAGAACTACCTGGACGAGATCAAACTGACAAAAAAAGCAACTAGAAAAATTAGATAGGAGCCTTAGGGGGCAGTGAGTTTACAGTAATGGGGGGGAGGAACAATCTGGAAAATGAGGGGGAGAATGACTGTACAACTTGAAGAATATAAACAATGTCACTGAATTGTGCATGTAGAAATTGTTGAATTGGTGTGTTTTGCTGTGTATATTCTCAACAACAACAAAAAAATTACAAAATGTATACATAACTATGAGGTAACATCCCATTTGTTTTATCATTCATTAAAAGCAAATCAGGTGTCTTTTATGTATATGCTATGAAATAACGATATCCTCAGAATTAAAATTTTCCAAACCTCATATATTTACCTATAAAGTGTTGGTTTCTAATTTTAAATTTATACAACCTAAGAGACAGACATGGCTTGTTACAGTAACATCCTGAAGTTGGCTACAGCCACAGCCTGTGTATGCATAATATGCTTAAATGACTTCCTTGGCGAAGGAAAATAAAACCTTAGAGTCCACAATGATTCAGTCTTTCAAGTATTTGTCAATGTACCCAATAATATATTAGACTATACCAAACATAATTATAATGCAAATGTACTAAGAAAAAAAATTAATAAATGCAGTTCTAGAACAGGCAAATAATCTAGTGACAACATACCAGAGGTCGTCTGGAACCTACAAAATGGCATATGGATATGTATTGAGTTGACGGAACATCATCTTGCCAGAAAGTAAGGAAGTTCTCAAAAGAAACAAAAAATCCAAAGAATAAAACAAAAAACACAGTGTTGGGGTTGTGTTACAGGGGCCAAGCTGGAACAATCTGAACAACAAAATAAAGGTGTATCATATTATAATCTAAAGTATAAAATAAATATGCACCACTCTATCCAAGTATAATAAATCAATAATAAATGAGGGAGAAGCAGCACATCTCCCACACAGAAATTCCAAATAAATTATGTAGCTACCACACTTCCAAGAGACAGAGCACAATGTGTTTTCAAAGAGTAAAGGGTCAAAAAAGAATTTACACAGGAGAAACCTGACAAACACTACTTCAAATGATTAACACCAAGTCATAAATCATGCTGACAGTATATATCCTGGATATGGCGATGAAAAGGAAACCCTGGTGGCATAGTGGTTAAGTGCTACGACTGCTAATCATAAGGTCGGCAGTTCAAATCCACCAGGCACCCCTTGGAAACTCTACGGGGCAGTTCTACTCTGTCCTATAGGGTCGCTATGAGTCGGAATTCACTCGACGGCAGTGGGTTTGGTTTTGGTGATGAAAATGACATTTTACCTCTTAGATCTTCTTCCTAAATACCAATAGTCCCAGTCTAATTATGAGAAATGCATCAGAAAAATTCCAATAAAGGGGCATCCTACAATATATCTGACCAGTACTACTCAAAACTGTCAAAGTCATAAAAAATAAGTGACGTATGAGAAACAGTCACAGCCAAGAGGAGTCTAAGGAGACATGACAACAAAATGAAATGTATGCTGGTGACTTTCTACTACACCTATCTTGAATTTACACTGTGTTCTATTTTTACCAAAGAATTTTCACGTGCAGTTCTTCACTTGATTCTCACCGTAACTTGTGACATACTGGGGCAATTACATTAATTTTACAGACTAAAAAGCAAGGTCAAGGGGAGACAGGGAAGATGGCGAAGTGAGCGGACATTCCTATTTACTCCTCCAGCAACTAACTCACTGAACAATGAATAAAAACATGCACAGACTGAAATCTGAGAACTCTGGACAAAAGGTAAGGCAATGGGGAGTCATGGTGAGTCCAGAAGTAGGGGAGAGGAGAAAAGGGCAGGCTCAGAAGCCAAGAGATGCTACCTGCTAGCATCGGAAGCTCTTACTCATCACAGCCATTTTGGGATGGGGCTGGCTAATGTTGCAAACACAGAACACAGAAAAGGAGTTAATCTAAGGAAGCTCTAGACCAGTTTTTTTTTTAAAGGTGGCACAAATTGACTGAGGGCATTCACAGGTCATGTTATTAGGAGGGGGTGAAGGGAGACCATGGTGTTGCATGAGAGTACTGCTGAATTTCATTGAGGCCCCAGAGAGACAGGCGCTAGGAACAGTAGGAAATGCAAGGGCAGAAGGGCAAGTGGAATACTTTAGACTGACAGGAACAAAGGAAACGGCCCACAGCGGGGCACCGTTGGAGTGTCTGTACATGGGCATCTGTAAGGGAAAGACACAGAGAGCCCCACATGGTCACCACAGGAAAGTCAAGCCCCACTGCTTACAGCAGAGTCTCTGAACAACTAAACCCCTCGAGCTCCCACACATGCGTACTGAATTGCAGAAACCAGCATACAGAACTCCTAAACTAGCATTGGAAAAAACCTAAGGAGAAGAGTGCCATCTAATGGTTCTCAGGAGAAGATACAAAGCTCACTGCTGCTGGGTCATTTTGACTCATAGCCACCCTGCGAGACTGAGGAAAGCTGGCACATGGGGTTCCCACAGCTATGAGTCTTTGTGGAGGTAGTCTGCTACATTATTCTCCCATGAAGTGGCTGATGGATGTGGGCCCAGACTTTTGGGTGGAAGCCAGGTACTTACTTGGCACTGTGTCACCTGCGTGTTCAATCAAGAAATTTATCCATAATAAACCAAAAAAAAAAATAAAAATACCTGTTGCTATCAAGTCAATTCTGACTCATAGTGACCCTACAGGACAGAGTAGAACTGCCCCATATGGCTTCCAAGGAGCAGTGGGTGGATTTGAACTGCCAACATTTTAGGTTAGCAGCCATAGCACTTAACCACTACACCACCAGGGCTCCTTATCCACAATAAATAGATAAAAAATTTGAAGCAAAATTAAAAGACAACAAAACGGCCCAACTTCAGCAAAAGTTAGTAAAACATTATTATCACAATAGAAGAAGGATCAATCAAAAGCAAAACATGAAGAAATCTCTCCTATGGAAGCCAGAATAATGCAAAGAACTGACAATTTTCCGACTGGTGTTACATATGTTGAAAAAAAGCAAAAAGCACACAGAAAACAAATTAGCGGGGCTCAGGAAACTGATGGAAGAACAAAATGAGAACATTAACAAAGAAACTGAAAACATTCCAAAAAACAAAGAGAACTTACGGAACTGAAAAATAAAACACCTGAATTAGAAAAAGCAAGAGAAACAATAGTCAAACAGACAGAAGACAGAAAAAAGGAAATAGAAGACAAAATAACTGAACTTAACAAGTCTCAAGAGAAACAAGAGAAAAGAATAAAGTGAACAAACCCAAAAGGAAACACAGGATTTAATTAAGAAATCTAACATTAGAATTATTAGAATCCTAGAGCACCATGACAATAACAAAGTCACATAAAAAATTTTGCAACAGAGAATTTCCCAGGCCTCAACAAAGAACCAAGCCTACAAATACAGGAAGCTACACAAACTCCAATCAGAAGAGACACAAAGAGATCAACTCCATGACAAAATCAAACACAAGGAGAGAATTCTAAAAACGGCAAGGGAAAAATATAATACCAGGGGCCTTCCATAAGAATCAGTACAAACGGATTTCTCTCCAGAAACTCTAGAGGTCAGAAACAATGGAGCGGCATGCAAAAGATACTGAACCAGAACAACTGCCAACCAAGAATTCTTTACCCAGCAAAGCTGTTGTACAAAAATGAAGAGGAAATCAAGACATTCCCAAACACACAGAAGCTCTGGGAATTTACCACTACCAGACCAGCTTTCTAAGTATTACCCAAAGGAGTACTCCACATGGAATGGCAAGAACATTACAAAGTAAGTACAAAGTAAACTTACCGAATATAGGTTGTATACTGATATCAATGGAGACACATCGACTGAAAAGGCAAAGGAGGAGCATATCTAGATTTATTATTCTAAGGTTGTAGGTTAACTGTGTTCATATGTTAAACAATGTAACTGTGAATTGTGTAATGTAAAATATGTAGTTAACAATAAGGAATCACCAAAAAGAAACATTTGGAAGACAAGAAGGAAGATAACAAAAAGACTCATCACAAGAAAGAACCCAAATACAAATACAAACAGAAAAATAAGAATTAAAAAAAAAAAAAAAGCTATGAATCACTCAAAAAACAAACAGCAAAATGTGTGAGGTAGACACTTCGTTTTCAGTAATAAGCTTAAATGTTAATGGTCTAAACTCCCCATCAAGAGGCAGAGAGTGGCAGAATGGAAAAAAAAAAAATGATTCATACTTTTGCTATTTACAAGAAACATACCTTAGACATAAGGACACAAAGGATGGAGAAAAATATTCCACGCATTCAGCAAACAAAGAAGAGCAGGGTGACCATACTGATAATCAGATAAAACAAACTTTAAATCAAAATCTATTACAAGAGGTATAGAAGGACATTATATAAAAATAAAAGGGTCAATCCACCAAGAAGATGTAACAATTATAAATATGCACCTAACAGCAATGCACCAAATTACATGCAATAAATACAACCAATAAGAAAGCAGAAATGGACAATTCCACAATAATAGCAGGGACTTCTACACATAAATTACATTTATAGAGAGAACATCTAAAAAGAAGATCACAAAGGGCACTGGGAACTTCAGTAAAACCGTTAAGTCAGTTGGACCTAATGGACATATACAGAACACTCCACTCAACATTAGAACAAAACACATTCTTCTCTAGCACAAACAGATGATTTCCAGAATAGACCATACGCTGGGGCAGAAAACAGGTCTCAACAAATTTAAAAAGACCTAAATTATACAAAGCATTTTCTTTGATCACAGCAGTATGAAGCTAGAAATCAACAACAGGATAAACAAGGAAAAAAGAATAAATACATGGAAACTAATACACTACTGAAAAACTGAGTCACAGAAGAAATCAAAACTGAAGTTAAAAAATTCCTAGAATCAAACAAAAATGAACGCACAACATACCAAAACCTTTGGACTTAATAAAAGCAGTAACTGAGAGGTAAATTTATAGTAATAAATGTCTACACTAAAAAAGTAGGTCCATAATCATTAACTTAAACCAATACCTTGAACAAACAGAAAAAGAAGCCAAAAGTTACCAGAAACAAGAAATGATAAAGATCAGGGCAGAAATAAATGAAACTGAAAACAGAAAAACAAATGAAAAGAATTAACGAAACAGAAGTTGGCTCTTTGAAAGGGATCAATAAAATGGACAAATCACTGGCTAGACCAACAAAAGAAAAAAAACAGACCCGGGTCCAAAGGACACGCTCTGCCCCTGGTGCTGCTTTCTTGGTGGTATAAGGTCCCCAACTCTCTGCTTGCTTCCCTTTCCTTTTACCCCTTAAGAGATAAAAGGTGGTGCAGGCCACACCGCAGGGGCAAATAACAAAATTAAGAAATGAAACTGGTGGCATTACTACCAATCCAGAGATAAAGATCATACCTGAATACTATGAAAAATTATACTCCAATAAATTTGAAAACCTAGATGAAATGGAAAAATTCCTACAAATGCACTACCTACCAAACTAACACAGAGGAAGAAAATTTAAACAGACCCATTACAAAAGAGACAGGAGATGTCATCAAAAAATGCCAGTATAAAGCAAAAAAAGCCCAAGATCAAATGGTAGAAAATTCCACCTAACATTCAAAGAAGAGGTGACACCAATCCTACACAATCTCTCCAAAAACACAGAAGAGGAAGGAAAAATACTGAAGTCCTCTTATGAAGTAGCATAACCCCGATACCTAAATCATGAAAAGATATAACAAAAGAAGAAAATTACAGAACAATATTCCTTATGAACACAGACGCAAAAACTGTCAAAAAAATTCTAGCCAACAGACTTCAGCAACATATCAAGAAAATCATACCCCATGATCAAGTGGGATTCATACCAGGTCTACAAGGGTGGTTCAACATCAGAAAATCAATCAATATAATCTACCACATAAATAAACAAAAGAAAAACACCACATGATTATATCAATCGAGGCAGAAAAGGCATCCAATAAAAATTCAACAGTCTTTCCTGATAAAAACTCTCAGCAAAATAGGAATAGAAGGGAAATATCTCAACGTAATTAAGGGCGTATATGAAAAACCAATAGCTAACATTATACTTAACAAGAAAAGGCTGAGAGCCTTCCCTTTGAGAAGGGGAATGAGACAAGGATGTCTATTACCACCACTCTTACTCAACACTGTTCTAGAAGTCCCAGCCAGAGCAATAAGACAAGAATGAGAAGTAAAAGGTATCCAAATCAGAAAGGAAGAGGTAAAACCATCTCTATTTGCAGAAGACATGATCCTATACGTAGAACACCCTAAACGTTCCACAAGAAAGCTGCTGAAACTAATAGAAGAATTTGGCCATGTTGTAGGGTGCAAGATTAACACACCAAAATCTGTTGGGTTCTTTTACACTGACAAAGACTACTCCGAAAAAGAAATCAAAAAAACAATACCAATTACAGTAGCCACCAAATCAATTAAATATCTAGGAATTAACCTACCCAGGGATATGAAAGACACAATGAAAATTATAAAACACTGCTGCAAGAAGCTAAAAGACAAAAATGGAAAGGCATCTTATGCTTGTGGATTGGAAGACTTAATAACACTGAAAATGTCGATCCTACTTAAAGTGATCTACAGATTTAACGCAATCCCGATACAAATCCCAGTAAGACTCTTTACTGGAGTGGAAAAACTATCTACCAACTTCACACAGAAAGGAAAGAAACCTCAAATAGCCAAAGCAAAACTGAAGAAAAAGAATGAAGCAGGAGGTCTCACACTCCCCATTATCAAAACACAATGTACAGCGACTATAATTAAAATAGCCTGGTGTTGGTTCAACAATACATAGACCAGTAGAATAGTTGAGAACCCAGAATTAAACCCAGCCAGCCATGGAAACGCTGGCGGCATAGTAGTTAAAAGCTACCGCTGCTAATCAAAGGTCGGTAGTTCAAATCCATCAGGCACTCCTTTGAAACTCTATGGAGCAGTTCTACCCTGTCTTATAAGGTCACTATGAGTCGGAATCCACACGACAGCAACGGATTTGGTTTTAGCCACTGTCTTAGTCATTTAGTGCCGCCATAAGAGAAATCCTATGAGTGGGTAGCTATAACAAAGAGAAGTTTATTCTCTCACAGTCTAGTAGGTTACAAGACCAAATTCAGGTTGTCAGCTCCAGGGGAAGGCTTTCTCTCTCTGTCAGCTCTGGAGGAAGGTCTTTCTCGTCCATCTTCCCCTCATCGAGGAGTTTCTCAGGATCGGGGACCCTGAGTCAAAAGGACACACTCTGCCCCTGGTGCTGCTTTCTTGATGGTATGAGGTCCCCAACTCTCTGCTTGCTTCCCTTTCCCACACCCCAGAGAAAATTCTTTTACTTTGGATCAGGGAGGTCACCTGAGTAAGGGTGGTATTATAATCCCACCCTAATGCTCTTAACATAAAATTACAATCATAAAATGGAGGACAACCACACATTACTGAGAATCCTGGCCTAACCAAGTTGACACATATTTTTGGGGGGACACAATTAAATCAATGACAGCCATGGACAACTCAATTTGACAACGGGTCAAGGTCCACTCAGTGGGGCAGAAACAGTCTTTAATAAATGGCGCTGACAAAACTGGATAACCACCTGCAAAAAAATTTAACAGAACCCATACCTCACACCATACACAAAAACTAACTCCAAATGAATCAAAAACCTAAATGTTAAATCTAAAACCATAAAATTGCTGGAAGGCAACACAGGAAGAAAACGATGGGACCTAATCTTCTGTAAAAACAGGATAATAAACATCACAACAAATGCACAAACAGAAGAAGAAAAAACAGACAAACAGGACCTCATAAGAATTAAAACTTCTGTCCATCAAGACATTAAAAGAGTACATAGACAACTTACAAACTGGAGAAAAATCTTCAAAAATAATTTATCCGATAAGGATCTAATCTCTAAAGTCTATACAAAGCTGTAACAACTCAACAATAAAATAATAAACCAATCATGAAATGGGCAAAGGACGTGAACAGAACCTTCACCAAAGAGGACATCCAAGCAGCCACCAAACATACATAAAGGTGTTCACGATCGTTGGACTTTACAAAGATGCAGATCAAGACTACAATGAGACATCTTAAGCCACCTAAAACGACAGATTAAAAAGAACAGGTAATGACATATGTTGGCAAGGGTGTTGGAAACCGAAAACCATCATCCATTGCTGGTGGGCCTGTAAAATGGTACAACCACTATGGAAAATGATATGGTACTTTCTCAAAAAACTACCCTTTAAGGAAGCAATCCCACTCCTAGGTATACACTCTAGAAAGATTTCCTGGAAAAACTCTAGAAAAATTTCCTGAGAAAACATAGTTCTAGGAAACATAGCCATTCCTGACGAACATCTATGTTTTCTTTTGTTCAGCGAACTATGTCATGAATAATGTTCTCTTCCGACTTGTCAGGAGATTCACACCTAAATTTTGTGTCACTTTTTTTTTTTTTTAACCTAAGTTTTCTACCTCAGTTTTTGTCACCACTGTGATCTGCTTTCACTGTTTTGGTCTATAAGTAAGTGTTCAACTGCAAGCCACCTCAAATCTTTCTTAGAAGCAGGAAGGATATGATGTTTGGCTGAATTTTGAAAACTTAAGAATACATTGCGTTTCGCATGATCCCCATCAAGGCACAGAAACCCTATGAAGTTCAGCCTGAGCTCTGCAAACCAATCCCTTTTATCTTAACTACCACAAACTGCAGAAACATCAAGAGAATTACGAGTTTTTCCAGAAGACTTTTTTCCCCTAAGTTACATTAACCATATAGATTACAATGCCACACTGCACATTTACCATACATTCAGCATTCCAAATAATTTTTAAAATGTAACATACACAATAAAGCACTATTGAAATTTAACTGTGAGAAAATATCCTCCTACCCTAAAAGGTGAGGATGATTCCTCTGTATTTCGCTTCTGGGACTCAGCGTCCACATCTTGGCACTTGTTCTTCATTCTTTCTCTAAGATCCCCTGTAGGTAGGTCTTTCTGGTGACCTTTGAGCCAAAAAACAAAACAACAAAAATCTATATTTATGTAACATTTTACAGGAAAATATTTACAGAAACAACCTCATAAACCTCAACATAGTTCTTGGAACTGTTCATGGCTCTTAAAATTCAAGAAAATTAATTGTTTCAGGGTAAATATTAACATATAAAAAACATAAGTAATACTTCTAAGTTTTCTCCTCACATTGATCAAAATGCATACACTTAATATTCTATGTGGTAGCAGGTACCGGTGAAATGAATAAGAAATTATATGTGAATTGAGAAAAAGGTATTTGTAATTAACAGCCTGACATGTTTTCCTATTAACCACTAGATTTATTAGTTATATTTGGAAGTAAAACGTAGGAAGATACATCAAGCTTGAATCTAAGAATTCCAACAGCATTATAATCTACACATGTATGTGGCTGGACACATTAACAACTGAAAAAATAACTCATGCATCTTAAGGATCAAAGCAAATACAGGAGTTTCTGCACTAGTCATAACTCTTCTTAAATTTGAAATTATTTCAGAATAAAAAACAGTTTAAGGGTTCAAAGCAAGATTTTATAACAATTATTTTATATTCTGTGGAATTTGTTAAATTGAAGTAAAAACACACATTTGTATTCAACAATGGTAAGGCTTCATAATTTGTACCAGGAATTATATAGTACGTGGCTGTTCAATTAGTTTATTTTCATATCATTATTACAAGAAGCCATGCTACGGCAGTGGTTAAGAGCTTGGCTGCTAACCGCAAGGTCAGCGGTCCGAACTCACAAGAAACTCTGCAGGAGAAAGGTGTGGCAATCTGCTTCTGTAAAGACTGCAGCCTTGGAAATCCTATGGGGTAGTTGTACTCTGTCCTAGAGGGTCGCTATAAGTAACAAATATTAGTCTCCATAGCTTATACCGGGTATTATATAGTATTTAGTTTTTCAATTAGTTTAATTTCATGTCATTATTAATTAGAAAAAACAAAGGAGAGATGAAAATAAAATGCCTTTAAAGAATATTCCTAGAGAAAAACCAATCTTCTACTTTACATGGAATGTGAAGAAGCCCAGAATAGCTAAAGTGATGTTGAAAGAGAAAAACAAAGTAGGAAGACTCATACTTCCTGATTTTAAAACATATTGTATAGCTACAGTAATCAAAACAGTCTGGTACTGGTATAACAACAGATACACAGACCAATGGAACAGAACTGAGAGTCCAGAAATAAGCCTACACATTTATGGTCAACTGACTTCTGACAAGGGTGCTAAGTCCATCTGATGGGGAAAGATGGGCCTTGTTAATAAACGGTGCTAGGAAAATTAGATTTCCACATACAGAAAAATGAAACAGGATCCATGTCTCACACGATACACAAAAACAAATTCAAATTGGATTGAAGACCTAAGGGTGCAAACTAAAACCATAAAATTCTTAGAACAAGCCAGCACACCTAGAACATCTTAAAAAGCTAAAATTATACCCTATTTAAATGTTAATATATTAGGACTTCAAAATAGTTTCTCCTCAATAAAAATAAATTCCCATATAATGATACCAGACACCATGGAATTCTGCTGCCTTAAGCATTAACTTAATACCTTATTATAAAAAGCAACCTATATACATTTTCTAAAAAGATCTATTGTCAAAACAAGTAAATACTGGCTAAATAACTTGATTTTAAAGCAAATATTTTATTAAATGTGAAATTAATAACTAAAAAGATCTTGTCAATCTCTATTGATAAGATTCTCTTCAAAGTAGAAAATCCGATCAAATATATGGTTGTATTTCAGATTTTAGATAAATTACGAAAGTGATCTTCTAACAGTATGTAAACAATTCAAAGTTCTTAATTACCTTCTATAATTGCTGCTGTAGCCTTTACCGCAGGGTGAAGGACCACGTACAAATCTGCACATGTTTCCATAGGGGCAGCTGCCAGTCTTCAGCCAATTACAACACTGTCTAAGAAACAGATATTACTATGTAAATTTCAAGTTTATTTCTAAAAAAAAAAAAGCTAACGGGACAAAATTAAAACAGATGCTATAAAAATTCCAGCTAACCTGAAATACATTACAAATAATGAAAACATCAGAAGGAAATGCGAAAACCCCATAAACCCTTTCACTCCTTTTTATAAAACTTTTTTTTTTTTTAATTTTCTGATCAATAACCCTACAATAAAGCAACTTATTCACTTTTATGATCCAAATCAGTATTTCCATGATCATACTCCAAGAGTACTCCTGGGGCTGCACTAGTGACAACTCACCTCTGCTGTACTGCCAGTGCTGGGTCCAAGCCTTTCAAATACACTGGGTCTTGGGGATCTGTTATCAGATATGGTATTGGTATTTTCCACTGTGACCTTCCTTCCAATTTTTGACATTTTGGACTACTTTAGACAAAAGAGAGAGACAGATATGTAAAATTCTTTAGTTTTGAATAACTGAGCCCATAACTTAACAAAGAAAACCAAACCCATTGTTGTCAAGTCGATTCTGACTCATAGCGACCCTACAGGACAGGGCAGAACTGCCCCACAGAATTTCCAAGGAGCGCCTGGCAGATTCAAACTGCTGACTTTTTGGTTAGCAGCCGTAGCCCTTAACCACTGTGCCACCAGGGTTTGCCCATAACTTACAAGTAGATAAAATTATTGTACCATAAAATTACAAGGTATTTTCCTTGTGAGAAAAAGACATAGGAGACGTCACAGATAAACAGAAGCACATTTTATGGAATTCTTTATTAATGAATCTATAAAACTTTGAAATCTGCAGTGAACAAATAAGATTCCACTTGCACAGTAAAGTCTTCACTGTACATTGAACCTCAGAAAATACACTATAAAACATTTAGAAGTTATTTATAAAAAGTTCTTTCAAAATTTATTAACTCAATTCTTAAGTACAAGTTATGCTATCATTCTCCATTAACCAGTTAACCAGAAAAGAGTGCTATGTCAAAGAAAATGGGAAAATGAAATCAGGTGGGAATTGTACTGATGGCAGAAATGATGGCTTAATGCAAGTTAACTGACAACATTAATAACTGAAAAATCAGCCTGGGAGAAAATGAGTGCTATTTAAATATTTTCTTTGTCTTACAGAGGACAAAGAAATGCAATTTAATTAAGGTGTTTGTTTTCCAGTAACAGGAAAACAATTACTCTCTATGTTGACAAAATGATTTCCTTTCAAAATAAGACAGGCTATAGGACTAGAAAATGTCAAGGCCTTTCTATAGTCCGTGCTACAGTGACATAAAAGTCAAAGGTGCTAATGAACAGGCTATTTTACCATATTAATGGCAAGAAAACAAAGACAAAAAGTATAAATATCAAAAGAGTAAATAAAATACACCAAAAACCAAAACTACAATAGACCAAGATATAATCTAGAGAGTACACTAGGTAGGAACTGCCTAAGGGAAAGAGAAAAGAACTAACTATGTAACACTACATACAACCTAAAAATACTAGCTTAAGACTTATAGTAGTCAAAAGTTAATTAGTAGTCAAAAGTAAACCATGGTAGCTAAAGAACTAAAAGCTCCATTTTACACAGAACAGTCTCTATAAAGATCACAAATGCTATTTTATATGATTTCAAGGCTAAGGTATATAAAAGGTATACTACTTGAAAAAAAATTAAATCATAGTTTATAAAACAAAATTAAAAAAGTAATTATAAACAATGCTTATACTTCTTTTCAAGTTACATTTTTAAAGGATCTAAAGAATAAAGACAACATTTGACACATGAACAAAGATGATAAACCAAAAAGAAGAAAATATGAAATGATACAATACGGTAGTTTTAAGCCAACAAACTTTATATTCTTTTTATTCTTTAATAGAAAATATAATCATTATTTTAACGCAATAATTAATTTTTAACGATTCAAATAAGTTAGAAAATAACTTTAAAGTAATTAAAATAAAAAAAAAATTAGTGCAGAGTGTCACATAAATGAATAAAAGTTGCTGTAACATAAAATCACTATGTATCAACTATTCTCCAAGTAAGGAGCTATACAGCCAACCCTACAGAGTAACATTAGCATTGTAAGTTAACTTTTGGTTTAACATTTAGGGGCCTCGTTCTCAGCCCAAACGTGCACTTACAGCATTAGAGTTCGTAGTGTCATGTGACTATCAGATTTATTGGACAGAAAGAACTGAAAGCCAAGAGAAGAGCTAAGATCTTCCACAAAACGTACAACTTTGGTTAGTTTCCTTCTGAGCAGGATTCAATAATAAGAAATACATGTGTCACGAAGTACATAGGAAAAATTAGAAAAACAAAATTTTAAAGTTTCATTTTAAGTAACTACAATTTTTAGTATTACGGATATACACTGTAATCCTAGCAATGAGTTCAATTCTGAAAACATTTACCAATAAACTTAAAACTGAATAGGTTTCAAAAGTTTCTTATTAGCTAGTTATTGAGAACTTGGAAAACAAGCACACCATCCACCACAGTGCCTCAAAGAGACTACTAATGCTAACCTTACATCTTTCCCTCCACTACCAATGGAAATGAGTTAGTTCTCTCCCCCCACAGCCCTACTCCTAACACACCTTCACTCTCAACACACACACCTCCAAAGAAATCAGGGGGGTGGTTTCTACAATTAGATTAACAGTTATTTATCATTGTACTTAAAACACTGGTCATCTATCATGTTTGTGCTTGCTTTTCTGAAGGCCTCAGGTATTAACCCCGCTGCTTCTCTCCCTGTTCTGTCACCTGTTGCTCCCATCAGCACTCCTCCACTGATCTACTGCTGGAAAGCACAGTCTCACAGACTTGCTCCAATCTTAGATCCCTGATGTAAGCTTGTAAGATTTCAAAGCAATCTGACTGCTATGCCAAAGACAATCAAGTAAGGACTGACTATCCAAGCCTACACTGCTCTTTGTATACTTGACATCAATAAAGTTGCTTCCCACAGAAACAAAGCCTCTCTTATAGGTGACATCAAGAACTACTCAAGATTCACCTACATAGTGAATATCCCAGGAATTTTACTTCCAATTACTCTTGAGTCTTCCAAGTTAGGGAAGAACTGCAACGAAGTAAAGTTGTACTCTCCTTTTTTTCCAAGTCCAACAGTGTCAGACCCTGCCCTGAAACAGCACTGCATCCAGGTACCACGTCTAGGTTAGAGGTCCTAGATACAGAAGAGAAAAAAAAAGAATCTGGGGCAAAGAGGTAAAAAGGAAAAATTGACACTTTCTAACTAAAAAGGAGTTAGATGAGTTCTGATCACCCATCTAGGAAATTCTATCTCTGCTGACAATTCAACAACAAAAAGTTAATTAAAATATTATTACTGAAACATAATGTTCATGACTTTGAATAAATAAAACGGTTTTTGTGTGCAAAGAACACAATACGTGACTTTTTCAAAATCCCATTTATGTAAATATACACAATCTACAATACACCAAAGAAATTTTCTCTTACATATAATATTTAAAACTATGTTGCCATCAATTGTGACTTAACTAGAACTTTAAATTCTACTTAAAAATTTAGGTTCACAAAGGGCAGAGCTGAGATGGCAGAATAGACAGACGCTTCCGGCAAGCCCTCTTTACAACAAAGACCCAACAAAACAAGTGAAACAAGTATATTTGTGACAAGCTGGGAGCCCTGAGTTTCAAAGGCAAGCTTAGAAAACGAACTAAGGGGCAGGAGAAGGAAGAGACCGTTCAGAAGCGGGGAGGAGCTACCGGATCTGAACTGCGAGGAGCCCTCAGGCACCATTCCAGGAGCCGTGGCGGCTGCCGGTTGGTATGAGGATTCAGGAACAGTTTCCTCAGGGAGAAGCAGCCAGCCACACAGCCTACTCACACCTCTGGAACCTGAGAATAATGGCGCTTTCAGCAAAAGCTAAGTACTTGCATACATTTTACCACCCCCCCCCCCCCCCAACACGCACAAGCCAGCTTCAGCGGCTAAATTCCCCGGGCCTGCGACAGACACTGTTGACCACCTAGAGCCATTCCCCCGGCCTTGGGGAAGGAAAAAATTTGCAATTGGGGGAAAAGATAATTTGCTAGCTCCACTACCTGGGGAAGCTTAGGACAGAAGCAGCTCCTGTCCAGGCATAAACCGTCTGTGGACTTTAAGCACCTTTTCCTTCTACATGGACCTGTGTGGGCCTATTTCGGGAGAATAGGCCCTTGCTGGCAAACTCTAACCATTTTAGGTGTGCAGTGGAGAGGTGGGTGTTTGATGTTTGACATTGCTTTCCCTATTAAACAAGGTCCTCACCTACCCACATCAGGGACCTAAAGACTGGTAGCTCCACTCAGGTCACCCAGCCACCCACAACAGGGGTTCAAAGATAACTGGTACCTCCCAATCCTTACAACGAAAAACTTTGGGTGCCCATGGTCTGTCTGCAGAACCCACCCACCTGCATGCTCTAGGGAACACAGGCACACTTTCCTCAGAGACACTTGGAGGTTGGTTCTCAGCCCCCTGCCTTGTTCAGAGCGTGGCCCCCTGCTGCAATCAGATACCAGTATATAAGCCAATCACCCCTGCCCCTCTAAGACTGTAGGATAGAGCCTGTACCACACACTTGATGATCAGCTACCTGGAAACCTGAGCTGAATTCATACAAGAAAACTAATGGACTCCTAGACTGACAGACCTGAAAACAGCTCTAGCCAGCTGGGGACAGGACCTCAGAGCTCCAAAGATGAAAATAATCAAGCTAGCTCACTCAAGCAACCCATAGGGGTATACCAAAACAAAACAAAGCAAGAAGCTATGACACAATAAGCAAGCATGAACTAATACAATAACTTATAGATGGCTTGGAGACAACAGTCAATATGAAGTCACATCAAGAAACAGACCATGACCTCCTCATCAGGCTCTCACAACAAAAAATCCAGGGATCTTCTACATGAAAGTGCATTCCTGGAATTACCAGAGCCAGAATACAAAAGTTTAATATACACAACCCTTCAAGACATCAGGAAGGAAACGAGGTAATACGCAGAACAAGCCAAAGAACACACAGATAAAGCAACTGAAGAAATTAGAAATATTATTCAGGAACATAATGAGAAGTTTAATAACCTGGAAAAACCCATAGACAGACAGAAATCAGAAATTCAGAAGATTAACAATAAAATTACAGAAGTAGACAACTCAATAGAAAGTCAGAGGACCAGAACTGAGCAACGAGAAGCTAGAATTACCGAACACGACGACAAATCACTTCGCACTAATATATTTGAAGAAAAATCAGATAAAGAATTTTAAAAAACAAAGACACCCTCAGAAACATGTGGGACTTTATCAAGAGAAATAACCTACAAGTGATTGGAGTACCAGGATAACAGAAAATAGAGAATTGCTGAAGATTTGTTGGCAGAAAACTTCCCTCATATTGTGAAAGATGAGAAGATATCTATCCAAGATGCTCATTTAACTCCACATAGATGTTAAAAGAAAGTCACCAAGACATATTATAATCAAACTTGCCAAAACCAAAAATAAATAGAGAATTATAAGACCAGCAAGGGATAAACAAAAAGTCACCTATAAAGGAGAGCCAATAAAAATAAACTAAGACTACTCAGCAGAAACCATGCAGGCAAGAAGGCAATTGGATGATGTATTTAAAAAACTGAAGGAAAAAAACTGCCTGCCACGAATCATATACCCAGCAAAACTGTCTCTTAAATATGAAGGTGAAATTAAGACATTTCCAGATAAACACAAGTTTAGGGAATTTGTAAAAACCAAACCAAAACTACAAAAAATACTAAAGGGAGTTATTTGCTTAGAAAATCAATAATATCAGTATCAACCCAAGACTAGAACACTGGGCAGAGCAACCAGAAGTCAACCCAAACAGGGAAATCCAAAAAAACAAAGCAAGATTATAAAAAAGAGCTCAAGACAGGGTAACAGCGCTGTTATATAAAACAAGACAACATTAAAATAATAAAGAGGGACTAAGAAATGTAAAAAAAAAATTTTTTTTTTTTTTTTAAGAAATGTAATCATACACCTGCCATATGGAGAGGAAGATACAGTGATACAAACAAATAAAAATTGGGTTTAAATTTAGAAAAATGGGGTAAATAATAAGGTAACCACAAAGGAGACAAACTATCCTACTCATCAAAATAAAATATAAGAAAAAAATAGACTCAGTAGAAACAAAATCAACAACAACAAATATGAGGAAAGGACAACATATCATCTACTCAGGACATAAAATTAAGTGAGAAAAAAAAACTGTCAATGACACACAAAAAAAGACACCAAAATGAGAGCACTAAATTCATACCTATCCATAATTACCCTGAATGTAAATGGGCTAAATGCACCAATAAAGAGACAGAGAGTGGCAGAATGGATTAAAAAACAAGATCCATCTATATGCTGCCTACAAGAGACACACCTCAAGACTGAGAGACACAAACAAACTAAAACTCAAAGGATGGAAAAAATATATCAAGCAAACAACAGTCAAAAAAGAACAGAAGTGGCAATACTAATTTCTGACAAAATACACTTTAAAGTTAAATCCATCAGAAAGGACGAGGAAGGACACTATATAATGATTAAAGGGACAATACACCAAAAGATATAACTATATTAAATATTTATGCACCCAATGACAGGGCTGCAAGATACATAAAACAAACTCTATCCGCATTGAAAAGTGAGATAGACAGCTCCACAGTAATAGTAGGAGACTTCAACATACCACTTTTGGTGAAAGACAGGACATCCAGAAAAAAGCTCAATAAAGACACGGAAGATCTAAATTGCACAATCAACCAACTTGACCTCGCAGACATATACAGAACACTCCACTTTCTTTTCCAGTGCACATGGAACATTCTCTAGAATAGACCACATACTAGGTCATAAAGCAAGCCTTTGCAGAATCTGAAATGATGAAATATCACAAAGCATCTTCTCTATCAGGCCATAATAGTGGAAATTAATAGCAGGGAAAAGAAATCAAGCACTTGGAAACTGAGCAAAATCCAGCTAAAAAAAGACTGGATTAGAGAAAGTATTAAGGATGGAATAAAGAAATTCAGAGAACCCACTGAGAATGAAAGCACTTCCTATCAGAACCTTCGGGACACAGCAAAAGCAGTGCTCAGAGGCCAATTTATATATAAAAAAAATTTATATCAATAAATGCACTCATAGAAAAAGAAGAAAGGGCCAAAATCAAAGAATTATCCCTACAACTTGAACAAATAGAAAGAGAGCAACAGAAGAAACCCACAGGCACCAGAAGAAAACAAATAATAAAAATTAGAGCTCAACTAAATGAAATAAAAAACAATTGAAAGAATTAACAAGACCAAAAGGTAGTTTTTGGCAAAAAATCAACAATATTGATAAACCACTGGCCACACTGACAAAAGAAAAACAGGAGAGGAAGCAAATAACCCGAATAAGAAATGAGATGGGCGACATTACAACAGACCCAACTGAAATTAGTAAAATCATATCAGATTATACGAAAAATCGTACTCTAACAAATTTGAAAACCTAGAAGAAATGGATGAATTCCTAGAAACACACTACCTACCTAAACTAACACAAACAAAGGAAGAACTAAATAGTCCCATAACAAAAGACATTGAAGAGGTAATCAAAAACCTCCCAAAAAAAAAAAGCCCTGGTCCAGAAGGCTTCACTGCAGAGTTCTACCAAACTTTCAGAGAAGAGTTAACACCACTACTACTAAAGGTATTTCAGAGCACAGAAAACAATGGAACACTACCAAACTCATTCAATGAAGCCACCATATCTCTGATACCAAAACCAGGTAAAGAAACCACAAGAAAAGAAAATTATAGACCTACATCCCTCATGAATGTAGATGCAAAAATCCTCAACAAAATTCTAGCCAATAGAATTCAACAACATATCAAAAAAATAATTCACCATGACCAAGTGGGATTCATACCAGGTATGCAAGGATGGTTCAACATTAGAAAAACAATTAACGCAACCCAAAACATAAATAAAACAAAAGAGTAGAATCACATGATTTTATCAATTGATGCAGAAAAGGCATTTGACAGAGTTCAACACTCATTTATGATAAAAACTCTCAGCAAAATAGGAATAGAAGGAACATTCCTCAACATAATAAAGGGCATTTATACAAAGCCAACAGCCAACATCACCCTATGGAGAGAGCCTGAAAGCATTCCCACTGAGATCGGGAACCAGACAAGGATGCCCTTTATCACCACTCTTATTCAACATTGTGTTGGAGGTGCTAGCCAGAGCAATTAGGCTAGATAAAGAAATAAAGGGCATCCAGATCGGCAAGAAAGAAGTAAAAGTATCTTTATTTTCCGATGACATGATCTTATACACAGAAAACCCTAAGGAATCCTCCAGAAAACTACTGAAACTAATAGAAGAGTTCAGCAGAGTATTGGTATACAAGATAAACATACAAAAATCAGTTGGATTCCTCTACACCAACAAAAAGAACACAGAAGAGGAAATCACCAAATCAATGCCGTTTACAATAGCCCCCAAGAAGATAAAATACTTACGAATAAATCTCACCAGAGATGTAAAAGACTTATACAAAGAAAGCTACAGTACACTTCCGCAAGAAACCAAAAGAGACTTACATAAGTGGAAAAGCATACTTGCTCGTGGATAGAAGATTTAATATTATAAAAATGTCTATTCTACCAAAACCGATCTATCCGTTTAACGAAATTCCAATCCAAATCCCAACGACATTCTTTAACGAGACGGAGAAACAAATCACCAACTTCATATGGAAGGGAAAGACGCCCCAGATAAATAAGGCATTACAGAAAAAGAAGAACAAAGTGGGAAGCCTTGCCTTACCTGATTTTTAGAACCTATTATATCACCACAGTAGTCAAAACAGCCTGGTACTGGTAACAGATACACAGACATATGGAACAGAACTGAGAATCCAGACATAAATCCATCCACACATGAACAGCTGA
This sequence comes from Loxodonta africana, assembly GCF_030014295.1. NCBI lineage: Eukaryota > Metazoa > Chordata > Mammalia > Proboscidea > Elephantidae > Loxodonta > Loxodonta africana. The sequence continues at coordinate 65,990,731 of NC_087358.1, forward strand.
TATTTGACAAAGGCCCCAAAACAGTTAAATGGGGAAAAGACAGTCTTTTTAACAAATGGTGATGGCATAACTGGTTATCCATCTGCAAAAAAATGAACCAAGACCCATACCTCACTCCATGCACAAAAACAAGCTCAAAAATGGATCAAAGACCTAAATATAAAATCTAAAACCATAAAAGATCATGGAAGAAAAAATAGGGACAATGTTAGGAGCCCTAATACATGGCATAAACAGTTTACAAAACATTACTAACAATGCAGAAGAAAAACTAGATAACTGGGAGCTCCTAAAAGTCAAACACCTATGCTCATTCAAAGTCTTCACCAAAAGAGTAAAAAGACTACCTACAGACTGGGAAAAAGGTTTTAGCTATGACATTTCTGATCAGAGCCCGATCTCTAAAATCTACATGATACTGCAAAAACTCAACTGCAAAAACACAAATAACCCAATTAAAAAATGGGCAAAAGATATGAACAGATGCTGCACTAAAGAAGACATTCAGGTAGGTAACAGATACATGGGGAAACATTCAGGATCATTACCCTTTAGAGAAATGCAGATCAGAACTACAATGAGATTTCATCTCACTCCAACAAGGCTGGTATTAATTCAAAAAACACAAAATAATAAATGTTGGAGAGGCTGTGGAGAGACTGGAACACTTAAACACTGCTGGTGGGAATGTCAAATGGTACAACCACTTTGGAAATCGATTTGGTGTTTCCTTCAAAAGCTAGAAATAGAACTACCATATGTTTCAGCAATCCCACTCCTTGGAATATATCCGAGAGAAATAAGAGCCATTACACGAACAGATATATGCACACCCATGTTTACTGCAGCACTGATTACAACAGCAAAAAGATAGAAGCAACCAAGGTGCCCATCAACAGATGAATGGATAAATAAATTATGTTATATTCACACAATGGAATACTACACATCAATAAAGAACGTGAGGAATCTGTGAAACATTTCATAACATGGAGGAACCTGGAAGGTATTATGCTGAGTGAAATTAGTCAGCTGCAAAAGGACAAATACTGTATAAGACCACTATTTTAAGAAGTAGAAAAATAGTTTAAACTGAGAAGAAAACTTTTTTTGTGGTTATGAGAGGGGGGAGGGAGGAAGGGAGGGTGGGAGAGGAGTATTCACTAATTAGATAATAGATAAGAACTACTTCAGGTGAAGGGAAAGACAACACACAATACAGGAGAGGTCAGCACAACTGGACTAAACCAAAAGCAAAGAAGTTTCCAGAATAAACTGAATGCTTCGAAGGCCAGTGTAGCAGGGGCAGGGGTTTGGGGACCATGGGTTCAGAGGACAACTAAGTCAATTGGCATAATAAAATCTATTAAGAAAACATTCTGCATCCCACTTTGAGGAGTGGCGTCTGGGATCTTAAACACTAGCAAGCAGCCATCTAAGATGCATCAATGGGTCTCAACTCACCTGGATCAAAGGAGAATGAAGAACAACAAGGACACAAGGCAATTACGAGCCCAAGAGACAGAAAGGGCCACATGAACCAGAGACTACATCTTCCTGAGACCAGAAGAGCTAGATAGTGCCCGGCTACAATGGATGACCGCCCTGACAGGGTACACAACAGAGAACCCCTAAGGGAACAGGAGAGCAGTGGGATCCAGACCCCAAACTCACATAAAAAGACCAGGCTAATGGTCTGACTACGACAAGAAGGACCCCAGTGGTCATGGCCCCCAGACCTTCTGTTGGCCCAGGACAGGAACCATTCCCAAAGCCAACTCTTCCGACATGGATTGGACTGGACAGTGGGTTGGAGAGGGATGCTAATGAGGAGTGAGCTTCTTGGATCAGGTGGATGCTTGAGACTGTGTTAGCAACTCCTGCCTGGAGGGGAGATAAAAGGGTAGAGGGGGTCAGAAGCTGGCAAAACGGACACGAAAAGAGAGAGTGGATGGAGAGAGCGGGATGTCCCATTAGGGGGAGAGTGGAGAGTAATTGGGAGTATGTAGCAAGGTGTATATAAGTTTTTGTGTGAGAGACTGACTTGGTTCGTAAACTTTCACTTAAAGCACAATAAAAGTTATGAAAAAAAATTTAGGTTCATAAAGGAAGATAACTATCACAAAAGAATAAAAAGTAAATGGGACTGAGGAAAAAAATTTTTTAATTAATATCTGAACAGCCTTTGATAAGTAAATATTTCAAAGTATATGGGAAAAGTTAAAAACAATACAACAAAGTAAAAAAAATTAATGCTGAAGTCTTCCCTATCACACAGATTATAAATTAAGGTTACAACAAAAATTTACTAATTTAGTTAACTCTTCTTTAATGTTGTTCTCCATTTTTCTTTTCAAATAAATTGCTCTGCCCGTTGTTCTTTTGTTTAAGTTACCCTTACACTATCACATCTTCATTTCTTTCCCAAACAGCAGCACTGTAAGAGCCAGAATAAGACTGGTGAAAGTCCATTTAGTCATTTTTCTATTTTTCCTTGCAGATATATAAATATCTGAAATTTTCCTTATCGCTTTTAAATTTAAAAAGAAAAAGAATAACTGGAAATAAAGCTTGAATCTCCTGAAGGCACAGGAAAAGGGAGTCTTAATAAATGGGAAATTACATTATCACAATCTATTCAAAGCTGCACACTATAAATATGGCTGAAAAAGTTGAAAAATACAGGGTCCTCTTCTCTGAATACTTAATTAAACCTGAAGCCTAATGACTAAAATCTTGTCAGTAAAATATGTATCAGTTCTAGTATCTTCACTGGATCCTTCTGAGGTCTCATCTTCTGTAGTGTAAATGAAAGCATAACTCTTTTTAATCTGGATGATCTTCTATTACTTATACAGCAGCAGCGTAATACCAGGAAACTGTCAAATAATTACATAACTAAAACTATATAAATGTATTAATTAGTAGAATAAATCCCTACCCATTGAATTTCTAAGATTTAAAGGGTTATATTAAAAAATAAAACTTTCCCCACATTCATACTTCATGTTTTAAAAGAAAAAATAGCTGTTTATTTGATGCATACTTTTGAAGAATTTATTAAAAAGAACTTTCTAAAACACCCTTCCAGGTTGCTTACCTGTAGACAGAGTAAATCTATTTCTAACTGATCGTGCCACAGAACTGGCACAACTAAGCTGACTACACAGGTATGAGCAAGGCAATACTGCAGCACTGTGCAGAAAATAACTTGTTAAAAAGATTGTGTGTGCACAAAGAACACCCCATCCTGGGAACCACTATGAAGTGACGTAAACAGAACCGCAACACACAGAGCTACAAGAGGAGAAGAGAAGACAGGGTTACACGAACACCAGTTAATACCTCAGCCACTACAAAGTACCTGCTAAAATGCCTCCAACTCTGTATGAGCTGTGGGTTGGGAGTGGGGAATACGGGAAAGACTAACGTCCACTGAAAACCAATTCTCCAAATGGAAGTTAAACAATTTTGCTTTTCCTATGTAAACACCAATACATATTATAAACTAATACGGATGATTCATTAAAATTTTAAAAATTTGGTATAAAAAAGTTAACATAGCATCCACTTGCTGTCTCTTAATATTTTTAATCTGTACTACAGATATGAAAATAAGATGTGCACACATCCTAAAATGTACAATGTGCAATTAGAATTACCAGTAACTAGGACTTCAGTAAAACCAAAAAAACCAAACCACTTGTCATGGAGTCGATTCAGACTCACAGCGACCCTGTCAGAGGCATATACTTGACAAAACTGTATCCTACCAGACGGACACAGTGAAATTTTTAGTTTCATGATGCAACTATTTTTACACACACAAACTGACATTACCTCCATCAATCTTCTTAGTATCTCTCTGAAACTGTCATCTATTATAATCTAAGTATTTCATTAATAACTTCAAAATCAATAGCTCTCCAAAACATTATTGTTTGGACAGTAAAGCCCATGACATCAAGTATTACAGAACTAAAAACACCCAGAAACTGGACCATGCTAACTGGCACCATGCACACAGGGATGGCGCTGCATAAGCATCGGGATTTGCCGCAACAGTATCACGAACTCTGAAAACGCGAGGCGTGAAGACCTCTTCCAAACTTTCTAAATTCCCTCTTTACAAATGCAAAAACCTTAAGAGACTCTCGCCCATAATTTTCAACGTAGTTCAAATTACCTGGAAGCCTTCTAATATAACCGAATAGATTAAGACACTACCTTCCACACGCAAAATCCTACCAACATCATTCAAGTAATAGCAACTCCGAATTTGTCAGCCATTTAAATTATATTAACCTATTTAAAAAGAGCGGGGCACTGGTGGCGCAGTGGTTAAGCGTTCGGCTGCTAAGCGAAAGGTCGGCAGTTCCAATCCACCAGCCCCTCCCTGGAAACCCTATGGGGAGTTCTACTCTGTCATACAGGGTCTCTGTGAGTCGGAATCGACTCAAAGGTAACAGGTTTGTTTGCGTTTGTATTTAGAAAGAGGTAATGCTAAACATAAGGTCCCGTCCTTTCATTCTACCTCTCTTTCAATTTGTTTCCCCCGCATATAACTGCCAAGACTAGCACTCCTCAACTCCCAGGCCCTAACTCGGTTTATCACTGCCAGTAAATACAGAACACCAAAAATAACCAAAAGATCCCTTTACCGATTACAGGTCTGGAATGCCCAAAGAAAAAACCCCGAAATCTAAGACCTTATTCCGGCACCCCTCCATTGCATACAAACGCGAATTCTGCTCAAGGGTTCCCATACCCACCTCAAATGTCAGTCACAGTCTTTTGCCTGAGTCGACCTGTCCCCTAGACAGACTCGCCACAATCAGAGCGAGGGAGACATACGAGGCCTGAGCACAGGGAGTGACTGAAGATTCAGGGGCAGGATGCTCAAGGGGAGCACGAAATACCAGTGTGACCCAAGTGGGCATGGTGGGCGACTCCGGGCCTCCCCAGCTCGCCCAACGCCTTTCCTCAAATACCCACACGAAGTCACAGAACCCTTACCTCCACCCCCAGCTCTCCTCGCAAACGCAGACCCGAGGCACCCACACTGCCGCTGCTCGCAGGAGCGGGGAAGGAGACCTTCCGCCCCGCGCCTTGGCCCCGGGAGGACCACAAAGAGGAGGTGTGCGCGCGGCTCCCGGAAACCGCTCCTCGGAGGCTCAGGGGGCCCCGGGGAGACTGAGAAACAGAACCCGCCTGCCGCTTCGCCAGGGTCCGGCGAGAACGGGGCGTGGGAAGAAAAAGAAGGAAGAGAAAATGGACAGCTCCAAAAAAAACTACCAGGCCGCTAGGGCGATCGACTCAAAAAGCCGCCGGAAGTCAGGAGACCGTCCTGTTCCTCTGTAAACGAGCCAGCTTCCGGCCGCCAGGTTAGTCGTCAGAGCGCAGACCCCGCCCCTTTCCTCGTACGTTGCGTCGACGCTGAGGAGCGAGAGTATTAGCGAGAGGTGAACTCCTGAATATGTTCTTTGTGGAAGGAAACTTGGACTCGCGGGGGACTTTTTTGATTCCCAATTAAAAGTGAACTTAAGAGAATTTCCCCATTCATTACATAATTTCTTACAATAAACAACTATTTTAGGTGTGCAAAATGCTACGTGTATTGAAAGTAACTACAGCCATTCATTTGTTCAAGAATGCTTATTGAGACTCTGAGCTGGACCAGACCTGGCGAATGTCCTGTTTTTGAACCCGTCTCCTTTGTAGCCCATCGCCTATTATTGTGGAGCAAACGGAATGCAGGGTTATGTTTTTAAAGGCGCAAACAAGTTTACTGAAAATGTGAAACAAAAATCTTTCATATACTCCCGACGGTCTTTCCTTTTGTTGCTTAGGGTCTCAAAGCTTTAACCAATGATTTGTATGATACAATTTATTAAAATTGTTTGGTTAGTGAAACATCCTGAATCAAAGTAAAAAAAAAAAAATTAAAATCAGTACCTTTGAATTGTGTTGGCGAAGAATATTGAATATACCAAATCTGTCTTGGAAGAAGTGCAGCCAGAATGCTCCTTAGAGGCAAAGATAGCGAGACTGCGTCTTACACACTTTGGACGTGTTGTCAGGAGGGATCAGTCCCTGGAGAAGGCCATCATGCTTGGCAAAGTACAGGGTCAGAGGAAAAGAGGAAGACCCTCAACAAGGTTGATTGACACAGTGGCTGCAACAATGAGCTCAAGCATAACAATGATTGTAAGGATGGCTTAGGACAGGGCAGTGCTTCGTTCTGTTGTGCACAGGATAGCTGTGAGTTGGAAGTGACTCAATGGCACCTAACAACAACAACAACACCTAGCCCCTTACAATTAAAAAAAAAAAAAGTGAAAAGAAGTGTGAACTCTTGTCTTATTTGCAAGGTGGCATTTATTTTATTCTTTGACAAAGCCAAGAAATGGGAAAATCTCGTAACAAAACTGTTGATAAAACTTAAAAAGAAGCTGGGACAATTATTTGGTCTTGCTGGAATCAATAAATTAAAATGTGGGAGCAGAGTGATAAAATCAAGGGCATTAAACGTTCCTGATGACATGCCAGACTATTTTAGAGACAGCCGCGAGAGCCTCTTTACAAGTTGGCTTGATGAGACGTTCAGGCAGCAAGAATCCAAATTCGCCTTTATCTCGAAGTTCAATTGTAAACGAGTATTTGGTGCCCAAGTCATAAATCCAGTCATCTGAACCTCCAGGAGCTAAATCTACAAGAAGAAATTGCTTTTTAAAAACAGATATTTTAAGTTAGTTAACAAAATTTGTTTTCCTAAAACTGGAAAAAGCTTTACTTGTGTTCGATTATTAAGTAACCTATGTTACTTGTAGGAAATGGAGATTGAAGGGGAAAAAAGGTTAAGGAAGAAAGTAAAAATCACCCATTATATTACCAAACCAAACCCATAAGGACCCTAAAGGACAGAGTATAATTGCCCCGTGGGGTTTCCAAAGCTGAAATCTTTAGGGAAGCTGACTGCCACATCTTTCACCCTAAGAGCAGCTGGTGGGTTCTAATTGCCTACCTTTCACTTAGCAGCCTAATGCTTAAGCACTGCACCAACAAGGCTCCTTATAACCCTACCAAGGAGCGACTAAGAAGGAGAAAGGAAAAAAAAAAAAAAAAAACACATTGCCGTGGAGTCAATTCTGAAGCATGGCAACCCCATGAGTAGAACTGTTCCACGGCGTATTCTTGGCTATAGTCTCTAGGGAAGCAAATGCACAAGACTTTCTTCCATGACCCTGTTGCATGGGTTCCAACCCCCAAACTTCAGGGCGGTAGCTGATTGCAAACTGGCTGGGCCACCCAGCAACTTCTAAGGAATGATAATCACCATCAATGTTTTAGCACGTTATCTTTAATTTTTTAGTGCAGACATTCACATGTTTATTTTTTTCCATACATAAATGGATCACACCATGTATGCTGCCTTGTAACATTTCTAAATATAACCTATCATGACCAGCTTTACATATTAATTAGTTCAAATCTGTATTATTATTTTTAATGATTGCATAACATTGCATGATAAAACTGGATATAATTGATTTAAATAATTATTAATTTATTTGAGGGCATTTGGATTTTTTCCAATTATTAATTACCACAAAGAGTTTTATAATTAATACCCTTATTCATACATAATTTCTTCTTTATTTCTTTACAATATTCTTCTCTAGAAATACAATTACTAGTCTAAGGATATACACTTTTTATAATTATTATGCATATCTTCAAATAGCCTTAAAAGAATTGAACAAATTTATACCCCCACTAGCCTGGTCTGAATAGGCTCACTTCCCCTCCCACATCATCCATGAGAATTATGAATTTCTGGCAATTTGATGGGTGAAAAATATCAAATTCTCTTAGTTTCTGTTTCTTTCATTACCAGTGAGCTGAATATTTTAGATTGGAGGAAGACTAGAAACCTGCATTATGCAGATGACACAACCTTACTTGCTGAAAGTGAAGAGGACTTGAAGCACTGACTGATGAAGATCAAAGACTACAGCTTTCAGTATGGATTACACCTCAACATGAAGAAAATAAAAATGCTCACAACTGGAGCAATAAGCAACATCATGATACATGGAAAAAGACTGAATTCGTCAAGGATTTCATTATACTTGGATCCACAGCCAACATCCATGGACATAGCCATCAAGAAATGAAAGGACATATGGCCAAATCTACTGCAAAAAATAATAATAGTAATAATTTTTTTTTTTTTTTTTTTTTACTGCAAAAGACCTCTTTAAAAGTGTTAAAAAGCAAAGATATCACTTTTAGGACTAAGGTGCACCTCACCCAAGCCATTGTGTTTTCAATTGCCTTATATGCATGTGAAAGTTGGATGATGAATAAGGAAGACTAAAGAATTAATCCCTTTGAATTATGGTGTTGGCAAAGAATACTGAATATACCAAGGACTGCCAGAAGAATGAACAAATCTGTCTTAGAAAATGTATAGCCAGGATGCTCCCTTAGAAGTGATGGTGAGACTTCGTCTCATGTACTTTGGACATGTTACTGGGAAGAACCGGTCCCTGGAGAAGGACATCATGCTTGGTAAAGTACAAGGTCAGTGAAAAAGTGAAAAACCCTGAAGAAGATGGATTGACACAGTGGCTGCAATGATGGGCTCAAGCACAGCAACAATTGTGAGGATGGTGCAGGACCAGACAGTATTTTGTTTTGTTGTACATAGGGCTGCTATGAGTTGGAACCAACTCAACGGCACCTAACAACAACATAGATTTTGTGTGTGTGTGTGTGTGCGTGTGTGTGTGTGTATGCACACATATACATTTAACAATGAATCCATATGTATACACATATATGTGTGTATAGAAAACCCTGGTGGCATAGGTCTTAATCACTGTGGCTGCTAACCAAAACGTCAGCGTTTCAAATCCACTAGGTGCTCCTTGGAAACCTCGTGGGGCAGTTCTACTCTGTCCTATAAGATTGCTATGAGTCAGAATCAACTCAACGGCAGTGGGTTTGGGTTTTTTGGGGGGTGTGTATATACACGTATATATGTGTGTGTACATATATGAATGCATATATATGTATTTACCTATATGTATTTTTTTTTATGTTTATATATGTATACGTATAAAGGAGACCTGCTGGTGCAGTGCTTAAGAGCTTGTCTGCTAGCAAAACGCCTGTAGTTCGAATCTACCAGCCACTCCTTGGAAACCCTATGGGGCAGTTCTATTCTGTCCTGTAGGGTCACTATGAGTCAGTATCGAATGGATGGCAATGGGTTAAATGTATAAAACCAACAAAACCAAGCCTGTTGCTGTGGAGTCAATTCAGAGTCACAGCGACCCCATAGGACAGAGTAGAACTGCACCATAGGTTTTCCAAAGGAACAGCTGGTGGCTTTGGACTGCCAGCCTTAACTTAACTTTCTCTCTCAATTGGCTCTGAAGGAAGGTCTTTTGCCATCAATCCTCCCTTGGATCTAGGAGTTTCTCAGCCCAGGGACCCCAGGTCCAAAGAACGTGCTCTTCTCCTGGTTTTTTTTTTTTTCCTTGATGAAATGAGGTCCCTCTCCTCTTTGTCTGATTCTCTTTTATGTCTCAAAAGAGAATGACTCGATTTTCCATTTGTCTAGCTCTCCTGTCCCCTCCTGCCTTTTCATCCCTGCCCCTGGGCAGGTGTGCCCATTTAGTCTTGTATACAAGGTGGAACTACAGGTATTACTGTTTGTTTTATGGGCCTGTCTAATCTTTGGCTGAAGGGTGAACCTCAGGAGTGACTTTTAAAAACTCAAACCTAGGTGGGGGGGCCAAGACGGCTGCCTAGGTAGACGCTATCTCGGATCCCTCTTGCAACAAAGACTCTGAAAAACAAGTGAATCGATCACATACATGACAATATACGAACCCTGAACAACAAACACAGATTTAAAGAGTTGACCTGAGTGACAGAGACGGAGAACGAACAACTACGGGGAAGCAGAGACCGTTTTCGGAGCCTGGAGCCAGCGTCCCAGTCAGGTAACCTTGGCGCCGGGCTTAGGACTGGGCGCAGGGGAGCTGAACACAACATCTTATGACGGCGCAAACACGGGGCGCAGCCCTAGCCCCCTGAACTGACCCCAGGAAGGGGCCCAGCTGGTCCACGTGTGCGGCGTGGGGACGCGGCTGGTGGGAGAAGTCCCTGGGAGGCAGTGACTGGTTTTGGAGCCAGGAGTGCAACATCCCAGCCAGGGAACCTTGGCGCCGGACGTTGGACAGGGACCAGGGGAGCTGCGCACAGCATCTGGTCAAGGCACAAACATGGGGTGCAGCCCTACTCCCCTGAACTAACCCTGGGAGGGGGCCCAGCCGGTCCGCCGGGGCGGCGCGGCGAAACGGCTGGCGGGACGAGAAGTCCCCGGGAGCCAGCGACTGATTTTGGAGCCGGGAGTGCAGTGTCCCAGCAGGGGAACCTTGACGCTGGGCTTTGGACTGGCAGTAGAGGATCTGACCGCGGCTTCAGCAGGCCAGACCCTCGGGGGCAATCTCCACACAGCCAGCACACATAGGTGACACGCCCCTTGGGAATCTCACATAAAATAGTCATCCCAAGCAAGATAAGCAACTTTGGCTATATTCCGGGGTGCTACTCTCTCCTGTTTTTCTGACCCTCCCCTCCCCTTCCCAGATGGCTTCATTAACATTGGAACTTCCTGAGCCAGAGGGAGAACGGCTCCGGCTCTGCGGCTTTGCTTTTCCCTTTTTTTTTTTTTTGGTCTTTCCTAACCCATTCTTCTGGCCTGAGAGAAGCAACCACAAAAAACCCAGGGACCAAAAATCCTTCCCTAATTGGACTAAAAACACAGAACCAGCTCCAGCCAAGCATATAAGATCCATATCTCGGGCTTTCATCCCTACAGGCAACAAGGTGGCTATTATAATGCAAAGGCAGTTCTGATAGGGATCTGACGGCATTTTTTTTTAGCGGATTTAATGGAAAAACAAGTTTCCCAGGTCTGATATCTCTGCTTATTCAACAGAGCACTAACTGACACACAACAGGGAACTGAGGGTGGAAGCTCCCCCCAGACCACCTAGCCTCTTGCCTTAGGGGTCTAAGGAGGGTGACACCTGCCAATCTGTAGAGGTACTTGCATTGGGGGCTTAAGGTACAGCTGCAGAGCCCTCCCACCAAGGTGCTCTAGGAATAGAGACACACCTACCTCACTGACACTTGGGGGAAGCCTGTCAGCATCCTGCCCCCCCTGGAGTGTGAACCCCAGCTGCTAGTAGAATCTGGTGCACACAACTAACACCACTACTTCTCGAGGTGGATAGGTGTTAGGGTGCAGCACACACTTGATGACCCAAAATCAGATTCTACTCAAGAATAGTGAATACACTCAGGCATAAATATCTGGCAACAGCCCAAACCAGGTGGTAATAGCTCATAAGTAAGTCAAGGGCTACAACAAAAAAGAGAGCACAATCTAGTAGCCCATCCGCGTATATTGAAAGAAAACAAAACAAGATAAGACTCAGTGAGTAAATATACAATAAATCACTACAATATCTTAGTGATGGCACGGAGACAGCAGTCAATATCGAACCACAAAAAGAAGCGGACCATGACTGCTTCTACAACCCCCCAAACAAAAGAATCAAAATCTTTCCCAAATGAAGATACAATCCTGGAATTCTCAGATACAGAATATAAAAAACTAATTTACAGAATGCTTCAAGACATTAGGGATGACCTCAGAAATAAAATAAGGCAAACTGCAGAAAAAGCCAAGGAACACACTGATAAAACAGTTGAAGAACTCAAAAAGATTATTCAAGAACATAGTGGAAAAATTAATAAGTTGCAAGAATCCATAGAGAGACAGCATGCAGAAATCCAAAAGATTAACAATAAAATTACAGAATTAGACAACGCAACAGGAAGTCAGAGGAGCAGACTCGAGCAATTAGAATGCAGACTTGCAAATCTGGAGGACCAGGGAATTAACACCAACATAGCTGAAAAAAAATCAGATAAAAGAATTAAAAAAAATGAAGAAACCCTAAGAATCATGTGGGACTCTATCAAGAAGGATAACTTGAGTGTGATTGGAGTCCCAGAACAGGGAGGGAGGACAGAAAACACAGAGAAAATAGTTGAAGATCTGCTGACAGAAAACATCCCTGACATCATGAAAAGCAAAAGGGTATCTATCCAAGATGCTCATCGAACCCCATTTAAGATTAGTACAAAAAGAAAAACACCAAGACATATTATCATCAAACTTGCCAAAACCAAAGATAAAGAGAAAATTTCAAAAGCAGCCAGGGATAAAAGAAAGGTCTCCTTCAAGGGAGAATCAATAAGAATAAGTTCAGACTACTCAGCAGAAACCATGCAGGCAAGAAGGCAATGGGATGACATATACAGAGCACTGAAGGAGAAAAACTGCCAGCCAAGGATCATATATCCAGCAAAACTCTCTCTGAAATATGAAGGCGAAAATAAGATATTTATAGATAAACACAAGCTTAGAGAATTTGCAAAAACCAAACCAAAGCTACAAGAAATACTAAAGGAAATTGTTTGGTCATAAAACCAATAATATCAGATACCAGCACAACACAAGGTCACAGAACAGAACATCCTGATATCAACTCGAATAGGGGAATCACAAAAACAAATTAAGATTAATTAAAAAAAAAAATGCTCAAAACAGGGAATCATTGAAGTCAATATGTACAAGATTACAATAATCAAAAAGAGGGACAAAATACAGGTGGCATAGAACTGCCATATGGAGAGGGATACAAGGCAATATAGGACAATACAAGTTAGGATTTTACTTGGAAAAATAGGGGTAAATATTAAGGTAACCACAAAGAGGTACAGCAACTCCATAACTCAAAATAAAAGCCAAGAAAAACGTAACGAATCAACAAACATAAAGTAAAATACTATGAAAATGAGGATCTCACAATTGACAAAGAAAAACGTCTCAGCACAAAAAAGTAAGTGGAAAAATGAAATTATCAACAACACATAAAAAAGCATCAAAATGACAACACTAAACACTTATCTATAATTACGCTGAATGTAAATGGACTAAATGCATCAATAAAGGGACAGAGAGTCTTGGACTGGATAAAGAAACACGATCCGTCTATATATGCTGCCTACAAGAGACACACCTTAGACTTAGAGACACAAACAAACTAAAACTCAAAGGATGGAAAAAAATATATCAAGCAAACAATAAGCAAAAAAGAAGAGGACTAGCAATATTAATTTCTGACAAAATAGACTTTAAACTTAAATCCACCACAAAGGACAAAGAAGGACACTACATAATGATAAAAGGGACAATTGATCAGGAATATATAACCATATTAAATATTTATGCTCTCAGTGACAGGGCTGCAAGATACATAAATCAAATTTTAACAGAACTGAAAAGTGAGATAGACACCTCCACAATTATAGAAGGGGACTTCAACACACCACTTTCGGAGAAGGACAGGACATCCAGTAAGAAGCTCAATAGAGACACGGAAGACCTAATTACAGCAATCACCCAACTTGACCTCATTGACTTATACAGAACTCTCCACCCAACTGCTGCAAAGTATACTTTTTTTTCTAGCGCACATGGAACATTCTCTAGAATAGACCACATATTAGGTCATAAAACAAACCTTTGCAGAATCCAAAACGTAGAAATATTACAAAGCATCTTCTCAGACCACAAGGCCATAAAAGTAGAAATCAATAACAGAAAAACTAGGAAAAAGAAATCAAATACTTGGAAACTGAACAATACCCTCCTGACAAAAGACTGGGTTATAGAAGACATTAAGGAGGGAATAAGGAAATTCATAGAATGCAACGAGAATGAAAATACTTCCTATCAAAACCTCTGGGACACAGCAAAAGCAGTGCTCAGAGGCCAATTTATATTGATAAATGCACACATACAAAAAGAAGAAAGAGCCAAAATCAGAGAACTGTCCCTACAACTTGAACAAATAGAAAGTGAGCAACAAAAGAATCCATCAGGCACCAGAAGAAAACAAATAATAAAAATTAGAGCTGAACTAAATGAATTAGAGAACAGAAAAACAATGGAAAGAATTAACAAAGCCAAAAGCTGGTTCTTTGAAAAAATTAACAAAACTGATAAACCATTGGCCCATTGGCCAGACTGACTAAAGAAATACATGAAAGGAAACAAATAACCCGAATAAGAAATGAGATGGGCCACATCACAACAGACCCAACTGAAATTACAAGAATCATATCAGGTTATTATGAAAAATTGTACTCTAACAAATTTGCAAACCTAGAAGAAATGGATGAATTCCTGGAAAAACACTACCTACCTAAACTAATACAATCAGAAGTAGAACAACTAAATAGACCCATAACAAAAAAAGGGATTGAAATGGTAATCAAAAAACTCCCAACAAAAAAAAGCCCTTGCCCGGATGGCTATACTGCAGAGTTCTACCAAATTTTCAGAGAAGAGCTAACACCACTACTACTAAAGGTATTTCAAAGCATAGAAAATGACAGAATTCTGCTTAACTCATTCTATGAAGCCACCATACCCCTGATACCAAAACCAGGTAAAGACATCACAAAAAAAGAAAATTACAGACCTATATCCCTCACGAACATAGATGCAAAAATCCTCAACAAAATTCTAGCCAATAGAATTCAACAATATATCAAAAAAATAATTCACCGCGATCAAGTGGGATTTATACCAGGTATGCAAGGCTGGTTTAATATTAGAAAAACCATTAATGTAATCCACACTATAAATAAAACAAAAGACAAAAACCACATGATCTTATCAATTGATGCAGAAAAGGCATTTGACAAAGTCCAACACCCATTTGTGATAAAAACTCTCAGCAAAATAGGAATTGAAGGAAAATTCCTCAACATAATAAAAAGCCAACAGCCAACATCACTCTAAATGGAGAGAGCCTGAAAGCATTTCCCTTGAGAACGGGAACCAGACAAGGATGCCCTTTATCACCGCTCTTATTCAACATTGTGCTAGAAGTCCTAGCCAGAGCAGTTAGGCTAGACAAAGAAATAAAGCGCATCCGGATTGGCAAAGAGGAAGTAAAATTACCTCTATTTGCAGATGACATGATCTTATACACAGAAAACCCTAAGGAATCCTCCAGAAAACTACTGAAACTAATAGAAGAGTTTGGCAGAGTCTCAGGTTATAAGATAAACATACAAAAATCACTTGGATTCCTCTACATCAACAAAAAGAACATCGAAGAGGAAATCACCAAATCAATACCATTCACAGTAGCCCCCAAGAAGATAAAATACTTAGGAATAAATCTTACCAAGGATGTAAAAGACCTATACAGAGAAAACTACAAAGCTCTACTACAAGAAATTAAAAAGGACATACTTAAGTGGAAAAACATACCTTGCTCATGGATAGGAAGACTTAACATAGTAAAAATGTCTATTCTACCAAAAGCCATCTATACATACAACGCACTTCTGATCCAAATTCCAATGACATTTTTTAATGTCATAGAGAAACAAATCACCAACTTCATATGGAAGGGAAAGAAGGCTCGGATAAGCAAAACATTACTGAAAAAGAAGAAGGAAGTGGGAGACCTCACTCTACCTGATTTCAGAACCTATTATACAGCCACAGTAGTCAAAATAGCCTGGTACTGGTACAACAACAGACACATAGACCAGTGGAACAGAATTGAGAACCCAGATATAAATCCATCCACATATGAAAACATATGAGCAGCTGATATTTGACAAAGGCCCACTGTCAGTTAATTGGGGAAAAGATAGTCTTTTTAACAAATGGTGCTGGCATAACTGGATATCCATTTGCAAAAAAATGAAACAAGACCCATACCTCACACCATGCACAAAAACTAACTCCAAGTGGATCAAAGACCTAAACATAAAGACTAAAAGGATAAAGATCATGGAAGAAAAAATAGGGACAACATTAAGAGCCCTAATACAAGGCATAAACAGAACACAAAACATTACCAAAAATGACAAAGAGAAACCAGATAACTGGGAGCTCCTAAAAATCAAACACCTATGCTCATCTAAAGACTTCACCAAAAGAGTAAAAAGACCACCTACAGACTGGGAAAGAATTTTCAACTATGACATCTCCGACCAGTGCCTGATCTCTAAAATCTATATGATTCTGTCAAAACTCAATCACAAAAACACAAACAACCCAATCAAGAAGTAGGCAAAGGATATGAACACACACTTCACTAAAGAAGATGTTCAGGCAGCTAACAGATACATGAGAAAATGCTCTCGATCATTAGCCATTAGAGAAATGCAAATTAAAACTACGATGAGATTCCATCTCACTCCATCAAGGCTGGCATTGATCCAAAAAACACAAAATAATAAATGTTGGAGAGGCTGCGGAGTGATTGGAACTCTTATACACTGCCGGTGGGAATGTAAAACTCTTATACACTGCTGGTGGGAATGTAGAATTTCCACTTTGGAAATCTATCTGGCGTTTTCTTAAACAGTTAGAAATAGAACTACCATACAACCCAGAAATCCCACTCATCGGAATACACCCTAGAGAAATAAGAGCCTTCACACGAACAGATATATGCACACCCATGTTTATTGCAGCTCTGTTTACAACAGCAAAAAGCTGGAAGCAACCAAGGTGTCCATCAACGGATGAATGGTTAAATAAATAGTGGTATATCCATACAATGGAATACTAAAAAAAAAATGGAATACTACGCATCGTTAAAGAACAGTGACGAATCTGTGAAACATTTCATAACATGGAGGAACCTGGAAGGCATTATGCTGAGCGAAATTAGTCAGAGGCAAAAGGACAAATATTGTATAAGACCACTATTATAAGATCTTGAGAAATAGTAGAAACTGAGAAGAACACATACTTTTGTGGTTACGAGGGGGGGAGGGAGGGAGGGAGGGAGGGAGGGAGAGGGTTTTTTACTGATTAATTAGTAGATAAGAACTGCTTTAGGTGAAGAGAAGGACAATACTCAATACACGGAAGGTCAGCTCAACTGGACTGGACCAAAAGCAAAGAAGCTTCCAGGATAAACTGAATGCTTCAAAGGTCAGCGGAGCAAGGGCGGGGGTTTGGGGACCATGGTTTAAGGGGACTTCCAAGTCAATTGGCAAAATAATTCTATTATGAAAACATTCTGCATCCCACTTTGAAATGTGGTGTCTGGGGTCTTAAATGCTAACAAGCGGCCATCTAAGATGCATCAATTGGTCTCAACTCACCTGGATCAAAGGAGAATGAAGAACACCAAGGTCACACGGTAACTAAGAGCCCAAGAGACAGAAAGGGCCACATGAACCAGAGACCTACATCATCCTGAGACCAGAAGAACTAGTTGGTGCCCGGCCACAACCAATGACTGCCCTGACAGGGAGCACAACAGAGAACCCCTGAGGGAGCAGGAGATCAGTGGGATGCAGACCCCAAATTCTCACAAAAAGACCATACTTAATGGTCTGACTGAGACTAGAGGAATCCCGGCGTTCATGGTCCCCAAACCTTCTGTTGGCCCAGGACAGGAACCATTCCCGAAGACAACTCATCAGATATGAAAGGGACTGGACAGGGGGTAGGAGAGAGATGCTGATGAAGAGTGAGCTAATTATACCAGGTGGACGCTTGAGACTGTGTTGGCATCTCCTGTCTGCAGGGGGGATGGGAGGATAGAGAGAGTTGGAAGGTGGCAAAATTGTCACGAAAGGAGAGACTGGAAGGGCTGACTCATTAGGGGGAGAGCAAGTGGGAGTAAGGTGTATATAAACTTATACGTGACAGTCTGACTTGATTTGTAAACGTTCACTTGAAGCTCAATAAAAGTTAATAAAAAAAAAAAGAGAGTGACTCAAGATACAACCAAATTCTGTAGATTGAGTTCTGCCTCCTTTACATAACTGCCCCTAATCCTGCTTCATTAACATCATAGAGGCAGGATTTGCAACACTTAGACGAATCACATTAGATCACAAAATGGTATACAACCACACAATGCTGAGAATCATGGACTAGCCAAGTTGACACACATTTGGGGACATAATTCAATCTATAACATTCTCCCAGAATGTCCTACAGTGAGAGGCCCCCCAAGACTGCTTTAGTTATGTAGCGTCGCTCTCCTGCAGTCATCCTCAAACACATCAGCCCATTTTTTTCTTCAAAGCACTTACCAATAGAATTACACTACATGTTATGATTTAATTGTTTACATCTGGAGTTGGCAAACTTTTTTTTGTAAAGGACCAGATGGTACATGTTTTAGGCTTTGTGAGCCATGTCGTCTTTATCACACCTACTCAACTCTGCTGTCGTGACACAAAAGCAAACATAGACAATATCTAAGTGAATAAGCACAGCTGTGTTCCAATAAAACTTTATTTATTCACAACAAAATTTAAATATTATCTAACTTTCACATATCCCATATTATTTTTCTTTTAATTTTTTTCCCAAACATTAAAATTGTAAAAACCATGCTTAGCTCTTAGATTGTACACAATTAGACAGGGGCTTGGATTTAGCCTGCCAGCCATAGTTTGCTGATTCCTGATTAAATGTTTATTTTCTGTTCCCCTTTTCTCATTCCCCTCCAGCTCTAAAAGGGTCGAACCTTTGTCTGGCATCCTACTATGGGTACATAGTTGTTGTTAGTTGCCCTTGCATTGATTCAGACTCATGGTGACATCATGCGTGTACAGCAGAACTGCTCCATAGGGTTCCCAAGGCTGCGACTTTTCAGAAACAGATCGCCAGGCCTGTTTTCTGACGTACCTTTGGGTGGGTTTTAACTGCTAACCTTTGGGCAGTGGTTGAGCACTTAACCATTTGTACCACCCAGGGACTCCCTCAATAAATATCTTCCAGCAGAAATTAATTTAAAATATTTGTTGAGTTTTTCACATATCTAGCTCCTGTCAGTGTGATATATGCACAACAGACATTCAAATACAGTGTGTTATGATTAATAGTCTTGTACAGGCTTTCACTAAAAAGCGTCTAATATAAATGGTACTCCTTAGATTTGTATAGTGTACAACCTGGGCAACCTTACATGGTGGTCCTGGGCATCTTATACATTCTTTTCACTGTTTATGACCTTTTCTATTTCACTCAACATGCATGATGCCCATTCCATAATCTCCATAGAGGTAAGCATAATTTCTTAAATATCATTTTAACTTTTTTTAGTATATTCATTTATTAAGATAGCTGTGTTCAGCACTCTCCTAGCTATTATGCTTCTGTTTCTAATGTTTATAACCAGTCATTTCACATGTGACTTTGTTTTTTTGTTAAAAAGATTCGATTTTGAAGAACTAAATCCGTACAGAAAAACTGAACACACAGATTTCTTTAATACCTCACAATTCTCTAAGAATTTAAAAAGCAATACTTACATAAACTTTCTGAGCCACTGCCATGCACATACTTGATATTTTTATTAACACTCTCAATAGCACGGACAGCTTCACTGGCCACTTGAGACTGGAAGCAATAGGACATGAGATTTCAGTTAAGGTAAAGCTTTGAAACAGGACAGGAGAAGTTTCTACAAGACAATCATGCATTAATTGAATCCAACAGTATATGTGAAAAAACTGGATTTATCCAAAAGGTAAATTCAGAAAAAAAATTAACAAAAACAATTGTTTTGGCTTCGTAGAAGTCATAACTGGGTATCTTAAACTAAGCTCTTCCAATGCACTGAAATTTTTATTTAGTTTGCAGAAAAACAATAATCTCACACATGCCTTTTCAGGGATTCATGTATTATATAAATTGCAGTATAACTATGCTTCGAAGGCAAACAATTTGGAGTTCTTTTGATCATAGACAGAATTATTACCAAAGTTGAAATACAACTTCTCTAATTAATGCATAACGTATCTACCTTATAAATGTCTGATTCACTTCTCATTCTTCTTACAAACTCTTATTTTATTCTTGCGTAAAATACCTAATAACTTTCAAAGATGCTTCATCTGAAAAAGCCTATGACCCCACTTCCCTCCTTTGGAGCAGAATAATGACCCAGGCCCCTACTCAACTACCTTTGGCTCTAGGTGACCCAGATCTTTCCTCAAGTTGGAACTAACATCATGATATTCACTGTCACCCTCTAAAAAACCCAGAGGAGCAGCAGTGGATATTATGTCATGTCTTCCCATTGTTTAAAAAAAAAACAAATGAAAAAAAAAAGTTTTCATGGAAACCCATTGTCTACAGAATAAAATACAAATTGATTCTGGTATTCAAACTCCTTTACAACCTGGCTTCATCTTCTTTCTCCTCTGGGGAACGCCATCTTCTCAGCTTAGAATGTCCTCCCTTCGCGTAAGCCGACAGAAATTCTATTTTTTCCAATTCAAATCCCTGATGGAAATTGTATCTATTCTTTGAAGTCAGTAAACCAAAAAGCAAACCTGTTGCTGTCCACTGACCCTATAGGAGAGGGTTAAAATGCCCATAGGGTTTCCAAGGAGCAGCTGATGGATTTGAACTGCCCGACCTTTTGGTTAGCAGCCAAGCTCTTAGCCTCTGTGCCACCAGGGCTCCTTGAAGTCAATAGTGCTTTCTTATTTTTGTTTCCTTACACTTCTGTCACTCCGTAATAGACTGTAAGTTCCTCAAGGAGAGGGACTACATTATCATCTCCCTTATCTCAGTGTTTCTTCCTCAGTTAACGAGGCAATTCTTTCCTATTCCAGCCTTAAATGAGTTTACTGTCTGTACTACTTATTTAGTAGCTACTAAATGGCACTGTAAAGTCCCAGGTGATGCAAATGGCTTGTGATTGAATGGCAACCGGAAGGTTGGCAGTTTGAACCCACCCAGAGGCACCACAGAAGAAAAGACCCGGTGACCTGGTTCTGTAAAGATTAAGCCAAGAAAACCCTATGGAGCAGTTCTGCTCTGCAACACATGGGATTACCACGAGTTGGAATCAACTTGATGGCTTAAGACAACAGCAATGTCTTATGGTGTCTTTGGAGTCCCTGGGTGGTACAAAAGGTTATCTCACGCAGCTGCTAAACAAAGATTGAAGGTTTGAGCCTCCCCAGAGGTGCCTTGGAAGAATGATCTGGTGACCAGCCATTGAAAACCTATGGAGCACAATTTTACTTTGACACTCATGGGGTCACCACAAGTTGGAATCCACTCGACTGAAAGCACTTATTTGTTTTTAATATGACATCTTAGGGTACAGTTATTTGCAACATTTGTTAATGACTGATCTCCATAACTATATTGTAGTCTCTTAAAAGGCAGGGTCCTTACCTAATGCTTCTCTGAATGATTATTGAGCACAGTGTTTTACACATAATTACTCTCAGCAAACACCGGTAATAAAATTAATTCAAAAATAAGGCAAAAAAGACTACACTTCCAAAAAATGACAAATATGCTTTCACTCCTTTAAAGATAATACCAATAAATGAATTTTCCTTAAAAATTTTCCCTTGAGAAGGAAAAAGAATTGCAGGTATCATGTATACTTACGTTCTAAATGGGTTATTTTCAGAGAACATAAAGTAGCCTTCTATTTATCATCAACCACCGCCAAGCCCCCCAATGTCGCTGAGTTTTATTCTGCTACAAGAGCCAGGATGAAACGAGTAAGAAGCAAGTGACTACATAAAGATCAGACCTTAGCCAAGAATCGGGCTGTTGCTATAACACCTCCTGTTGTCTAGAAAGCCTCTGGGATGAAGTCTTTGCTAAATCTAGTTGTAACCCATCAAGAATCCTTGCATGGAAGCACCCTATGCCATCAATCCAAACACAGAGCATCTGGGACCAATAATTGATGAGGGGGGACAGACTGTGTGGGTCCTCTTTGAACTTCCTGCATTGCGCACTACATGCCCAAAAACATCCTTTTGCCTCAGTGCTGAAACTGGAGGTGTTTACTAGGACCAGGAGTCCTGGATGGTGCAAACAGTTAAGCTCTTGACTACTAACCGAAACATCGGTGGTTCAAACACACCCCGAGGTGTCTCGGAAGAAAGGCCCGGTGATCTGCTCCCGAAAGGTCACAGCCTTGGAAACCTTATGGAGCCCAGTTCTACTCTGTAACACATGGGGTCTCCGTGAGTTAGAATTGGCTCCAGGGCAAGTGGTTTGGGTTTTGGTTTGTTTTTATTCAAAAACAAACTCATGGAGTTAAGGAGATTAGTACATAAACTGTTCCTGCTGCTAATACAAAACTGATGGTCTATAAGGACAAATAGAAATTAAAAACAAAAGGTTTTAATTTTCCTTCTTGAAAATGGGGAAAGGGCTCCTTTCCTCCCCTGTTTATCAGAATTTATGTTAGATAACTTGGAATTATAAATTCTTTCTCTGAAAAATAAATCTAAGGTGTTAACTGGACCTGCTAGCCACCTCTTTGAAGAGTAACTTCAACTTATACTCCCTAACCTTTCCTGGAAGGAGATTAGCATACCTCAGGTGACCCAAGCCCCAAATTGCAGACCTACCTCTGGCCAGAAAGATACTTGAAAATTAGCAGTTTTATCCTGAAAACATGAAGGTAACTGGTGGTATGTGCTCAGTTGTATAAAGGGTAACATTTCTTCCTGTCCTTGCTATCTCTTTAGTGGACTGCCTATGATGCATCAGGTTCTGGTTTAATGTTTATTAGAGAATAAAACTTCTGTTTTCTCTGCAGGGAGTTTCTGGGTTAGGAGTAGATTTTGTTGTTAATTATATTTCCGAACAGGTGCTACAAGCACCTCTGAGGGAGTAAGATGTGGCAGCCTGCTTCTGTAAACCCTATGGGGGCAGTTTTACTCTGTCCTATAGGGTCACTATGAGTGGAAAGGGACTGGTGGCAATGGGTTTGGCGTTTGGTTCCCCAGCCCCAGTTCTTTCAGAATTTCCTTCAGATAAACTCTAATTGCAAATCCTTTCTCTGTGTCTTTGAAAAGTATGTAAATCAAGGATGTTTTCTCAAGGACCTGGGAGACAAGTCTTCTGAAACATAACCTTTAAGGAAGAACACACCCCCACCTCCCAGTTTCCTTGGAAGAGGCTTAGCATAACTTCAGGTACCCAGCTACAAAGATACTAGAAAATGACCAATTTTATCTTAAACATGAACGTAATGAGTTGTATCCACTCAGCTATGCAACAGGTCAGATTCCTTTCCATCTTTGCGATCTCTTTAGTGCACTGCCTGCGATGCTTCACACTCTGGTTTAATGCTCCTTCAATAATAAACTTTTTCTTTCTCTGTAATTTTTGTGGTCAGGTTTCCTGGGTTGGGAGGATATTTTGCTTTTAGTAACTTCCCCTCCAACAAATGCCAGTGGGAAAAAGAACTAAGCACCACTTACCAGCTCCTTGTGGTCTTTGCTTTTGCTTCTACTGTAGGAATAAGGAAACACTATGTGTTGAGAGTATGAATGCATGCTGATGTAAGCTTTAATGTGGTTGATATTTTTTCTCAAGAAATCAGCCACTGCCTTCACTTCTGGCTCCGATTCAGGGTAGGGCCCGCAGTAGGTTTCCGAGCACGAGAAACTTGATGCGCCTTCCTCTGTGGAGGAATCGATACAATGGAATTAAGAGGTGAGGCACACACTGTTGTAATTTACAGTTTAGCTTACGATGTATTGTGTCGTCTATGGTACAACATTTTTAAGTAAATGGATCAGGTAAGGCTCTGTATATAACATGTTTCTGGTATCCACTACATGTCGTGTACGCTTCTTTCGAAGTAAAATTTTTATATGCCCACATAGCAGATACTCCAACAGTCAGTCACAACCTGTCTCCCTTGCTGCCTGGGGTCAGCCATCTTGCAAACTTAAGACAGTGGCCAAGAGAATCTTAGAGATGCCAGCCCTGTCTTCAAACTTCTGGTTGTGTGAGAAAAAGAAACCCCATTTTTTTGAATCTACTCTAAATTTGACTTCCTGATATTTGTAGTTTAAAAATTACTGGTCAGTACACCCCATAAAAGAGAAGTTTCACTCTGGAACTCAGAATATACAAGTTAAAGTGCAGGGCCCTGGGTGGCACAAACAGTTAAGCATTAGCGTGCTAACCAAAAGGGTGGTGGTTCAAGCCCACCCAGAGGTACCTTGGAATAAAGGTCTGGAGATCTACTTCTGAAAAACCAGCCATTAAAAACCGCATGGAGGGGGGCGGGGCCAAGATGGCTGACTAGGTAGAAGCTACCTCGGATCCCTCTTGCAACAAAGACTTGGAAAAACAAGTGAATCGATCACATACATGACAGTCTACGAACCCTGACCATCAAACACAGATCTAAAGAGTTGACCTGAGTGACAGAGACTGAGAACGAACAACCACGGGGAAGCAGCGACTGTTTTCGAAGCCTGGAGCCAGCGTCTCAGTCAGGAAACCTTGGTGCCGGGCTTTGGACTGAGACCAGGGGAGCTGAGCATGGCATCCTGAGACGGCGCAAACATGGGGCGCAGCCCTACCCCCCTGAACTGACCTTGGGGGAAGCCCAGCCAGTGCACACAGGCAGCACAGTGACGCGGCTGACGGGAGGAGAAATCACCGGGAGGCAGTGACTGCTTTTGGAGCAGGGAGTACAGTGTCCCAGCTGGGGAACCTTGGCGCTGGGCTTTGGACTGGGAGCGGAGGAACTAACCGTGGCTTCTGAGACAGCGCAAGACGGGACTTGGGCCTGATCCTCGGGGGCAATCTCTACCCAGCCTGCGCACACAGGTGACGCGCCCCTTGGGAATCTCAGATAAAACCGTCATTCCAAGCAAGATAAGTAACTTTGTCTATATTCCGGGGTGCTACTCTCTCCTATTTATCTGAACCCTCTCCCCTCCCCTTCCCAGGTGGCTTCATTAACATTGGAATTTCCTGAGCCAGAAAGTGAACTGCACGGCTGTTTTTCTTTCTTCTTTTTTTTTTTATTTGGTCTTTTCCTAACCATTCTCCTGGCCTGAAAGAAGCAGCTACAAAAAACCCAGGGACGAAAAATCCTTCCCTAATTGGACTAAAAACACAGAACCAGCTCCAGCCAAGCATATGTGATCCACAGTCTTGGGCTTTCATCCCTACAGGGAACAAGGTGGCTATTAAAATGCAAAGGCAGTTCTGATAGGGATCTGACTATAATTGTTTTAGCGGATTACTGGAAAGACAAGTTTGCCAGGTCTGATATCTCTGTGTATTCAACAGAGCCCTCACTGACCCACAACAGGGAACTGAGGGCTGAAGCTCCCCCCAGACCACCTAGCCTCTTGCCTTAGGGGTCTAAGGAGGGTGACACCTACCAATCTGTAGAGGTACTTGTATTCCGGGCTTAAGGTACAGCTGCAAAGCCCACCCACCAAGGTGCTTTAGGAATAGAGACACACCTACCTCACTGACACATGGGGGAAGCCTGTCAGCATCCTGCCCCCCCTGGAGTGTGAACCCCAGCTGCTAGTAGAATCTGGTGCACACAACTATCACCACTACTTCTCTAGGTGGATAGGTGACAGTCTGCACCACACACTTGATGACCCAAAATCAGATTCTACTCAAGAATAGTGAATGGACTCTTAGGCTTATATATCTGGTAACAGTCCAAACCAGCTGGTAATAGGACATAAGTGATTCAAGGGCTACAACAATCAAGACAGCGCAATCTAGTAGCCCATCTACGTATATTGAAAGAAAACAAAACAAGATAAGACTCAGTGAGCAAATATAGAATAAATCACTACAATATCTTAGAGATGGCTCGGAGACAGCAGTCGATATCAAACCACATAAAGAAGCAGACCATGATTGCTTCTACAACTCCCCAAACTAAAGAATCAAAATCTTTCCCAAATGAAGATACAATCCTGGAATTGCCAGATACAGAATATAAAAAGCTAATTTACAGAATGCTTCAAGACATCAAGGATGACCTCAGAAATGAAATAAGGCAATCTACAGAAAAAGCCAAGGAACACACTGATAAAGCAGTTGAAGAACTCAAAAAGATTATTCAAGAACATAGTGGAAAAATTAATAAGTTACAAGAATCCATAGAGAGACAGCATGCAGAAATCCAAAAGATTAACAATAAAATTACAGAATTAGACAACGCAAAGGAAGTCAGAGGAGTAGGCTCGAGCAATTAGAATGCAGAGTGGGAGATCTGGAGGACCAGGGAATTGACACCAATATAGCTGAAAAAAAAAATCAGATAAAGGAATTAAAAAAAATGAAGAAACCCTAAGAATCATGTGGGACTCTATCAAGAAGGATAACTTGCGTGTGATTGGAGTCCCAGAACAGGGAGGGATAACAGAAAACACAGAGAGAATAGTTGAAGATCTGTTGGCAGAAAACTTTCCTGACACCATGAAAGACGAAAGGATATCCATCCAAGATGCTCATCGAACCCCATTTAAGACTGATCCAAAAAGAAAATCACCAAGACATATTATCATCAAACTTGCCAAAACCAAAGATAAAGAGAAAATTTCAAAAGCAGCCAGGGATAAAAGAAAGGTCTCCTTCAAGGGAGAATCAATAAGAATAAGTTCAGACTACTCAGCAGAAAACATGCAGGCAAGAAGGCGATGGGATGACATATACAGAGCACTGAAGGAGAAAAACTGCCAGCCAAGGATCATATATCCAGCAAAACTCTCTCTGAAATATGAAGGCGAAAATAAGATATTTATAGATAAACACAAGCTTAGAGAATTTGCAAAAACCAAACCAAAGCTACAAGAAATACTAAAGGAAATTGTTTGCTCAGAAAACCAATAATATCAGATACCAGCACAACACAAGGTCACAGAATAGAGCATTCTGATATCAACTCAAATAGGGAAATCACAAAAACAAATTAAGATTAATTAAAAAAAAATGCTCAAAACAGGGAATCATTGAAGTCAATATGTACAAGATCACAATAATCAAAAAGAGGGACTAAATACAGGTGGCATAGAACTGCCATATGGAGAGGGATACAAGGCGATATAGGACAATGCAAGTTAGGTTTTTACTTAGAAAAATAGGGGCAAATATTAAGGTAACCACAAGAGGTATAACAACTCCATAACTCAAAATAAAAACCAAGAAAAACGTAACAACTCAGCAAACACAAAGTCAAAAACTATGAAAATGAGGAACACACAATTTACAAAGAAAAACATCTCGGCACAAAAAAAAAAGTGGAAAAATGAAATTGTCAACAACACACATAAAAAGGCATCAAAATGACGGCAGTAAACACATACTTATTTATAATTATGCTGAAGGTAAATGGACTAAACGCACCAATAAAGAGACAGAGAGTCTCGGACTGGATAAAGAAACACGATCCATCTATATGCTGTCTACAAGAGACACACCTTAGACTTGGAGACACAAACAAAGTAAAACTCAAAGGATGGAAAAAAACATATCAAGCAAACAATAAGCAAAAAAGAAGAGGAGTAGCAATATTAATTTCTGACAAAATAGACTTTAAACTTAAATCCACCACAAAGGATAAAGAAGGACACTACATAATGATAAAAGGGACAATGGAACAGGAAGATATAAACATATTAAATATTTATGCACCCAATGACAGGGCTGCAAGATACATAAAAGAAACTTTAACAGAACTAAAAGGTGAGATACACACCTCCACAATTATAGTAGGAGACTTCAACACACCACTTTCGGAGAAGGATGGGACATCCAGTAAGAAGCTCAATAGAGACACGGAAGACCTAATTGCAACAATCAACCAACTTGACCTCACTGACTTATACAGAACACACCACCCAACTGCTGCAAAGTATACTTTTTTTCTAGCGCATATGGAACATCCTCTAGAATAGACCACATATTAGGCCATAAAACAAACCTTTGCAGAATCCAAAACATCGAAATATTACAAAGCATCTTCTCAGACCACAAGGCCATAAAAGTGGAAATCAATAACAGAAAAATTAGGGAAAAGAAATCAAATACTTGGAAAATGAACAATACCCTCCTGAAAAAAGACTGGGTTATAGACGACATTAAGGAGGGAATAAAGAAATTCATAGAATGCAACAAGAATGAAAATACTTCCTATCAAAACCTCTGGGACACAGCAAAAGCAGTGCTCAGAGGCCAATTTATATCGATAAATGCACACATACAAAAAGAAGAAAGAGCCAAAATCAGAGAACTGTCCCTACAACTTGAACAAATAGAAAGTGAGCAACAAAAGAATCCATCAGGCACCAGAAGAAAACAAATAATAAAAATTAGAGCTGAACTAAATGAATTAGAGAACAGAAAAACAATGGAAAGAATTAACAAAGCCAAAAGCTGGTTCTTTGAAAAAATTAACAAAACTGATAAACCATTGGCCCATTGGCCAGACTGACTAAAGAAATACATGAAAGGAAACAAATAACCCGAATAAGAAATGAGATGGGCCACATCACAACAGACCCAACTGAAATTACAAGAATCATATCAGGTTATTATGAAAAATTGTACTCTAACAAATTTGCAAACCTAGAAGAAATGGATGAATTCCTGGAAAAACACTACCTACCTAAACTAACACAATCAGAAGTAGAACAACTAAATAGACCCATAACAAAAAAGACATTGAAATGGTAATCAAAAAACTCCCAACAAAAAAAGCCCTGGCCCGGATGGCTTTACTGCAGAGTTCTACCAAACTTTCAGAGAAGAGTTAACACCACTACTACTAAAGGTATTTCAAAGCATAGAAAACGATGGAATTCTGCCTAACTCATTCTATGAAGCCACCATACCCCTGATACCAAAACCAGGTAAAGACATCACAAAAAAAGAAAATTACAGATTTATGCCTCATGAACATGGATGCAAAAATCCTCAACAAAATTCTAGCCCATAGAATTCAACAATATATCAAAAAAATAATCCACCACGACCAAGTGGGATTTATACCAGGTATAAAAAAAAAAAAAAGGTTTTTTTTTTTCACTTTATGCAAGGCTGGTTTAATATTAGAAAAACCATTAATGTAATCCACCATATAAATAAAACAAAAGACGAAAACCACATGATCTTATCAATTGATGCAGAAAAGGCATTTGACAAAGTCCAACACCCATTTATGATAAAAACTTTCACCAAAATAGGAACTGAAGGAAAATTCCTCAACATAAAAAAGGGCATCTATGCAAAGCCAACAGCCAACATCACTCTAAATGAAGAGAGCCTGAAAGCATTTCCCTTGAGAACGGGAACCAGACAAGAATGCCCTTTATCAACGCTCTTATTCAACATTGTGCTAGAGGTCCTAGCCAGAGCAATTAGGCTAGACAAAGAAATAAAGCGCATCTGGATTGGCAAAGAGGTAGTAAAATTATCTCTATTTGCAGATGACATGATCTTATACACAGAAAACCCTAAGGAATCCTCCAGAAAACTACTGAAACTAATAGAAGAGTTTGGCAGAGTCTCAGGTTATAAGATAAACATACAAAAATCACTTGGATTCCTCTACATCAACAAAAAGAACATCGAAGAGGAAATCACCAAATCAATACCATTCACAGTAGCCCTCAAGAAGATAAAATACTTAGGAATAAATCTTACCAAAGAGGTAAAAGACCTATGTAAAGAAAACTACAAAGTACTACTATAAGAAACCAAAAAGGACCTGCTTAAGTGGAAAAACATACCTTGCTCATGGATAGGAAGACTTAACATAGTAAAAATGTCTATTCTACCAAAAGCCATCCATACATATAGTGCACTTCCGATCCAACTTCCAATGACATTTTTTAACGTGATGGAGAAACAAATCGCCAACTTCATATGGAAGGGGAAGAAGCCTCGGATGAGTAAAGCATTACTGAAAA
This sequence comes from Loxodonta africana, assembly GCF_030014295.1. NCBI lineage: Eukaryota > Metazoa > Chordata > Mammalia > Proboscidea > Elephantidae > Loxodonta > Loxodonta africana. The sequence continues at coordinate 66,020,623 of NC_087358.1, forward strand.
AGAAGAAGAAAGTGGGAGGCCTCACTCTACCTGATTTCAGAACCTATTATACAGCCACGGTAGTCAAAACAGCCTGGTACTGGTACAACAACAGGCACATAGACCAATGGAACAGAATTGAGAACCCAGATATAAATCCATCCACATATGAGCAGCTGATATTTGACAAAGGCCCACTGTCAGTTAATTGGGGAAAAGATAGTCTTTTTAACAAATGGTGCTGGCATAACTGGATATCCATTTGCAAAAAAATGAAACAGGACCCATACCTCACACCATGCACAAAAACTAACTCCAAGTGGATCAAAGACCTAAACATAAAGACTAAAATAATAAAGATCGTGGAAGAAAAAATAGGGACAAGGTTAGGAGCCCTAATACAAGGCATAAACAGAATACAAAACATTACCAAAAATGACAAAGAGAAACCAGATAACTGGGAGCTCCTAAAAATCAAACACCTATGCTCATCTGAAGACTTCACCAAAAGAGTAAAAAGACCACCTAAAGATTGGGAAAGAATTTTCAGCTATGACATCTCTGACCAGCGCCTGATCTCTAAAATCTGTATGATTCTGTTAAAACTCAACCACAAAAAGACAAACAACCCAATCAAGAAGTGGGCAAAGGATATGAACAGGCGCTTCACTAAAGAAGATATTCAGGCAGCTAATAGATACATGAGAAAATGCTCTCGATCATTAGCCATTAGAGAAATGCAAATTAGAACTACGATGAGATTCCATCTCACTCCAACAAGGCTGGCATTAACCAAAGAACACAGAATAATAAATGTTGAAGAGGCTGCGGAGAGATTGGAACTCTTATACACTGCTGGTGGGAATGTAAAATGGTACAACCACTTTGGAAATCTATCTGGCGTTTTCTTAAAAAGTTAGAAATAGATCTACCATACAATCCAGAAATCCCACTCCTCGGAATATACCCTAGAGAAATAAGAGCCTTCACACGAACAGATATATGCACACCCATGTTTATTGCAGCTCTGTTTACAACAGCAAAAAGCTGGAAGCAACCAAGGTGTCCATCAATGGATGAATGGTTAAATAAACTGTGGTATATTCACACAATGGAATACTATGCATCGATAAAGAACAGTGACGAATCTGTGAAACATTTCATAACATGGAGGAACCTGGAAGGCATTATGCTGAGCGAAATTAGTCAGAGGCAAAAGGACAAATATTGTATAAGACCACTGTTATAAGATCTTGAGAAATAGTAGAAACTGAGAAGAACACATACTTTTGTGGTTACAAGGTGGGGAGGGAGGGAGGGTGGGAGAGGGTTATTTACTGATTAGTTAGTAGGTAAGAACTATTTTAGGTGAAGGGAAGGACAATACTCAATACACGGAAGGTCAGCTCAAGTGGACTGGACCAAAAGCAAAGAAGTTTCCGGGATAAACTGAATGCTTCAAAGGTCAGCGGAGCAAGGGCGGGGGTTTGGGGACCATGGTTTAAGGGGACTTCTAAGTCAATTGGCAAAATAATTCTATTATGAAAACATTCTGCATCCCACTTTGAAATGTGGCATCTGGGGTCTTAAATGCTAACAAGTGGCCATCTAAGATGCATCAATTGGTCTCAACCCACCCGGATCAAAGGAGAATGAAGAACACCAAGGTCACACGATAACTATGAGCCCAAGAGACAGAAAGGGCCACATGAACCAGAGACTTACATCATCCTGAGACCAGAAGAACTGGATGGTGCCCAGCCACAACCGATGACTGCCCTGACAGGGAGCACAACAGAGAACCCCTGAGGGAGCAGGAGATCAGTGGGATGCAGACCCCAAATTCTCATAAAAAGACCAGACTTAATGATCTGACTGAGACTAGAGGAATCCCAGCGGTCATGGTCCCCAAACCTTCTGTTGGCCCAGGACAGGAACCATTCCCGAAGACAACTCATCAGACATGGAAGGGACTGGACAACGGGTAGGAGAGAGATGCTGATGAAGAGTGAGCTACTTGTATCAGGTGGACACTCGAGACTGTGTTGGCAACTCCTGTCTGGAGGGGAGATAGGAGGGTAGAGAGGGTTAGAAACTGGCAAAATTGTCACGAAAGGAGAGACTGGAAGGGCTGACTCATTAGGGGGACAGTAAGTGGGAGTATGGAGTAAGGTGTATATAAGCTTATATGTGACAGACTGACTTGATTCATAAACGTTCACTTAAAGCTCAATAAAAATTATTGAAAAAAAAAGAAAACTCCATAGACCCCTGACACATCTGGGTTCACCATGAGTTGAACTCAACTCGAAGACTTTTTTTTTTTTTTTTTTACACCTTTAAGTGCTACTTTTAACTTGCTAAATTTTGATGGTGATATTTGGTGCTAGAATAATGCTTATTCCCTACTTTGAGAGATTATATTCAACATCACTTCAGACGGTAGCTTGTCTTCCAACATTTCCCCTTTCTGGTCCCAGTTCCCAGGGATGGAGTCCCAGGAAGCCACCCAAGGGATTATTCCTTCTTGGAAAAATTGATCAGCCCAGAATTGCATTCTCAGCTTGTGTTCTGCCAATCAGAATCCTTCCACTGATAATCTGAAACTCAGATTAGGATTCTGGTCTCAGTTCGACTGCTCTGTTGAACGAAGGCAATACCACCACCAGCTAACACCCCAAAGAACACATGCTACATGTTGGAAACTCTGCTGAGTGATTTACAAGAAGTATCTCACTGAATCCTCACAACAACCCTGTGAAATAAGTACTGTTGTTTTAGGAGATGCAAACTGAATGCTATGGATGCTAACCCTTCTTCCAAGAAGACATGCCATATTGTTGGGTACTTAACCTTTATTTCTAATCTTGACTTTGCCATTTAATAATTAAATGGTCATGGGCAAATATTTTTAAACCTATCTGTACCTCAATTTCCTTGTCTACAAAATGGAATAATTATGCATTAAATGGGGATTTAATGAGGATTGAAATAGACAATACATATAAAGTGCTTTGCACAGTACCAGGCATCTAGTAAGTGTTCAGTAACTTTGTTGTTGTTGTTTATCGTCATCATCATCATCGACATGTGGATTGGGATGAAAGTCAGAGTTCATCACAGAGTTGAGAGGAGAGAAAGGACTCATTGACATCCCATCATGGTGCAGGCTCAGTTCCAGTCTATTTCTGAGGACAACTGCATCCTTGAACTTGGGTTCCATGGGCTACTCCATTATCCTTACAAAGCCTGGCTGTCTTAAGCTTGCTTTACTTTCTTCCTATCATTTGCAACTAAAAACTAATGTTTGTTAAACATTCTTTTCCCCACAAAGTAACGTGCGGAACATCCAAGGCCTTTCCAAGTATTTTATTTGTTTTTATTTTTAACCAATAATGTGAATCGACCAACTGTTTTCGATACTTTGGTCACCTTTGAATACTCCTGCCATTTTTTCTTGGTATATACAAATTCAAGAGATTAGAGATTATATATTGAGGATAGAGGCAGGCGAGGACATGAAAGATTTGAAGACAGAGGCGGTGCATTAATAATCGAATCCTGAAACCGGTTCTGTTCAACAGAAATATAATGCAAACCACATATGTATTTAAAATTTTCAAGTAGCCATTTCAAAAAAAGTAAAAAAAAAAAAAAACTGGTGAAAATTAATTTTAATAAGATAGCTTATTTAAACCTTTATGTATGAAATACTATCATTTCCAATGTAATCAATATAAAAATAATTCATGAGATATTTTATGTTACAAATATTCAAAATTGGTATACATTTCACACTTACAGCATATCTCAATTCAGACTAGCCACATGTCAAGAGCTCGATAGCTACATGTGGTCAGTGACTTCTGTACTGGACAGCGCAGCCTCAGAGACTCATTCTGTGACTGTCATTCTAGAGATTTCAAGCATTTAAATGGAAAGGGCCCTGAAGGGTCAGGGAACTTGAATTTGAGATTCTGCTTTGCCCTTAAGCAGTCATGTTAATTTGGGCAGCAACTTCATCTCTCTGGGCCTCCTTATCTGATTCTTTATCTGGACCATGAGTGGCTTGCCCTACCAGGTCTTTGTAACTCAATTGTTCTTTGACCTATAGTTATGGATTCAAGAACACTATGGTCTCAGAGTTGCCCTGGGTGGTGCAAATGGTTAACGCACTCGGCTGCTACGTGAAAGCTTGGGGGGTTGAGTTGACCCACGTGTGCCTTAGAAGAAGGCCCTGTTGGTCTACTTCCAAAAAAGCAGCCTTTGAGAACCCTGTGGAGCACAACTCTACACCCAGCTCACCTTGAATCAGAATGAACTTGACAGTAACTGCTAATATAGTCTCATAGGAAAAAATACAATCTATTTTTCAGTGCATCCTGGCTGCAAAAACTTCGTAGTTTGACTTAATATTTTAGAAGATAAGTGACACTGTTTTAGAAAGCTTGAGACCAGAGGTTGTCACATAGTCTGTCCCCCAACTCTCACTCTCATACCCAACATACAGACACACAATTTTCATGTAGGAGAAGGATAAAATGAACATAAAAATTAACAAGTAAATTTGATATGTCACTTCCCATTAAAAAGTGAGGCGCCCTTTTAGGTCCTTTACATAAAGGATCATAAAGGCACATTCTGCTTGTCTGGATGAGGAAGCGTTACGATTCAGTTCTTTCTTCTCGCTGTCTTGCTTACATAGTACTGAAGAGAGGCAGGGGCTCTTGGGAAAAAAGGGTTCCTTACAATTACTTTTTTGTTTTATGTAGGATTCTCCTGCCTATATTTGCTGCTTCTATTTCTTCTTATAACACTCTCGTGAAGTGTAATAATACAGCACTATGCCAAACAGGGAACTGAGATGTTTCTTAATAACAATAAGAAAATAAAAATAAAACCTGTTCCCCATGGAGACAATTCCGACTCATGCCAACCCCAGATGTTACAAAGTGAAACTGCTCCATAGGGTTCTCTTGGCTGTAATCTTTACATAAGCAAATCACCGGGCCTTTCTTCTGTGGCGCCACTGGGTGGGTTTTAACTGCTGATTCTCAGGTTAGTACTCGAGTACAAACCGCTTCCACCACCAAGGGACCTCTTGATGGCCATAAAGTGAATAAAATGGAGCACTGAAAAAGCTTGAAGATAAAATAAGAAGTTCCAAAAGTGAACTCACATCTGAAGAGTGATTGTCAAAATCCCTATCTATTCATCTACAGACAGCTAATTTTCCACAAGGGGTCAAAGTCCATCCGGTGGAGAAAGAAACAGTCTCTTTAAAAAACAGTGTGGGCAAAACTGGTTATCCACCTGCAGAAAAATGAAACAGGATCCATACCTCACACCATAAACAAAAACTAACTCAAAATGGATCAAAGACCTAAATATTAATGCTAAAACTATAAAGTTCCTGGAAGATAATATAAAGAAAAAACTATGGAACAGAATTTTTTTTTAGAAATAGATTATCAAACACACCTACAAATACAAGAACAAAAGACAAATTTAGATATCTAGGACCTCCTAAAAATTAAATACTTATGTTCATCAAAATTAAAAAATGAGCAAAAGACATGAACAGACACTTCACCAAAGAGGACATTCCAGCCTTCAACAAACACATGAAAGGGTATTCGCATTCATTAGCCACTAAAGAGATGCAAATCAAAACAACAGTGAGACACCATCTCACTCCTGCAAAAGAACCGGCACTGATCAAAGAAACAAAACAAAGGTTGGCAAGGTTTTGGGGAGACTGGAGCCCTGCCCACTGCTGGTGGGACTGTATGAGGGTAAGTCAAAAAGTATTGCTACTAGGGTTCCAGTTCATACATGCACCGGTTTATTCCAAACAAAACATGTTTAAATGTCTCTGTGATCAGTGTGTGATCCACTGTGATCAGTGGGTAGCTGCAGACGGGTTCTCTCAGTAATACATTTCTCTAAATTTCTTTAGGATGCTTTCAAAAAAGGATACTTTTTGTGCCATGGAAAAAAAGATTTTGCCATCAGGGCTAATACCAAATTTTTAACAAAACTCAAGTGGACATCTTCCCAAATCACTGAAGCTTTGCAACCTGTTTACGGGACTGCTGCCTCACGTAAAACAACAGTTTTTAGATGGATCAAGCGCTTTAAGGAAGATTGGGAAGACCTTAAAGATGAGCCGAGAGAGGGAAAACCATTCAGAAGGTTACCGCGACTGCTTTTTGGAATTCCAAACTAGTAATCTTGATTTGTTTTTTTTTTAATCTTGATAGATTTTCTTGAAGGACACAAGACAATCACGGGGCTTATTATGAAGAATTTTTAAGAAAATTGAAAACTGCATTGGTGAGAAAAAGCCCAGGAACGTCGTGCCAAGGAATTTTTTTTTTCCATCACGACAATATACTTGCTCGTTCTTCGACAGTAGCAAGGGTGTCCTACAAGAATTTCATTGGGAAACCTTGCCCCATCCATCTGCAGCCCTGATCTTGCCCTTTCAGACTTCTTTTTGTTCCCAAAACTCAAAGAACATTTAAAAGGAACACAATTTGTGTCCCTCAAGGATGTCAAACCTGCCGTATTGATGTTGTGTAAATCGACGAGCGCAGAATTCTTTGGGGAAGGGTTAGAGAGAGGGAAACTTTGCCTTCAGAAGTGTAGAGACCTAGACAGAGGATATGTCAAGAAACAATATCTTCACATTTTGACATTTTCATTTAGTAAAGTTTTCTTTGATTTTGTAGCAATACTTTTTGACTTACCCTCATAAATTGGTTCAACCACTACGGAAAGTGGTATGGCACCTCCTGAAAAAGCTCTAAATAGAATTACCCTATGATCCAGCAATCCTACTCCTAGACATATACCCTAGAGATCTAATAACATGGACATGAATAGACATATGCACACCTATGTTCACTGCAGCATTATTCATAATAGCAAAAAGATGGAAACCATCTAAGTGCCCATCAACAGGTGAATGGATAAACAAATTGTGGTACGTACACACTATGGAATACTACACAGCCATAAGGAATAATGGTGAGCTCTCAAAATACACTGTAACAGGGCTGAATCTGGAGGGTACTATGCTAAGTGAAATAAGTCAGTCACAAAGGACAAATATGATCTCACTATTATAAAAAGACAAGAATAGGTATACATACAGAATGCAACATTCTTTGGTGGTCACCAGGAATGAGAGGGAGGGGGAATCACTTTCTAGACAGCAGACACTTGCTAGTTTTGGTGATGGGAAAGGCAACAGGTTTAAGTCAGCACAGCTTGAGGAAGGTAAATGATTACACCAAGAACTACACAAGACTAAGAGACGACTTTGTAAATGATATATACAATTTTGGAACAACAATAACAACTAAAAATATGTGTATGGTGACATAGATATACATGCATATATACGTATAGGAAAGCACATATGACTATACAAATGCGCATGTGTAGGAGTCTCTGTAGGCTTGTGTGCACAGGTAGTTCCTGACTTAGGATCATGTTTCATTCCAACAACTCTGTCGTAAGTTGGTTCTGACATAAACCAAATACCTCTTTTTGTTTCTTTCTTTCTTTCTTTTCATTATTATTGCCTTTTATTATCAGTATCTTTGTAAATACAATCTTTGTCCTTAAACATCTGCGAGTGAATATTTGAGAATGATAACATCAGCAAATTACACGTTGCAACATTTTATGCAGTACATCTATTAATGATAAGATGTACCCCAAAGCAGACGGTTGTAAGTGCAGTTTGTCATAATTTGAATATGTCATAATTCAGGGACTACCTATATGCATGTTCATGTGTGCTGCATATATATTCACACAAAAAATAAAGCACGTAGGGGCACAGTTATGGATACTTTCCAGATATAACCAAACACCTTGCAGGATTGGGTTACTGGGTTTGAGAGCTTAGGACCATAATCTGCTGGAGTAACTTGGTCAATTGGCACACTACAGTTCACAAAGATATTGTTCAACATCCTAGTTTGTCGAGTAGCATCTGGGGTCTTAAATGCTTGTAAGTGGCCACCTAAGATACAACTATTATTTTGGTCTCTAATCATCCAGAGCAAAAGACAAAGAAGGAAACCAAGGACTCAAAAAAGAAACAAGTCTACAGGATGAATAGTCTAGATGAACCGTGGCCTCGCTTACCTTGAGACCAGAAGAGCTAGATGGTGCCTGGCTACCACTACCTACGGTTCCAACCAGGGACACGATAGATGTTCCCAGACAGAAAGGGAGAAAAATGTAGAACAAAATTCAAATTCCTAAAAAAAAAAAAAAAAAAGCCAGTCTTACTGGGCCAGTAAAGACTAGAGGAACCCTTGAGGTTATTGTCCGGGGATACTGTAAAAATGGTGTGGCAGGGGTGTCTGACCTCTTCTAACTTCACAAGGAGGAAGAAGATTTAAGATCAACAGTCCACGGCTGATTTCTATGAGGTGGAGGTCACACATGCCTCCATCCCCAAACTTTTTACCAATTCTGACATCGACCTTCCTTTCCGTGGCACCCTTTACATCTCTGCTGGGTTCGCTAATTTGTTGCAATGGCCACACATAACTCATAGACAATACTCACAATTACAGTGTTTATTAGGGAAGTAACACGTTACGATTCAGATTCAGAAACACTCAGGATTTGGTTCTTTGATCAGGACAGCCTCTTCTTAGCTGTACCTGCAGGCATGCTTCTCTCTGGCTCTCAGCCTCTTGGGCCCACAGCCTCTCATCTCGGCCTCTGCCCTGCATGGGCAAGTGTTGCAAAGCTCTTTGAGCTTTGCCATTAAGTGCCCAGAGGCACCTCCTCCGCCAGCAAGCCTCAGACTGAAGGTGCTCAGCTCTCTTGCTCTTTGGGCCGGGAAGCCCACTGCTCTGTCTCCTGCTGGTCTCCTGATTCTGCTGCTGCTGCTGTTTTTCTCTGTTGCTGCTTCTCTCTGTCTCTGGTGTTAACAGCTCTCTCTCACTCTCTGTCTCCTGGGTCTAAAAGGTCTCAGCACAGGGATCCCAGATCCAATGGACACACTCCACTCCTAGCTGTTCTTTCTTGGTGGTAGTGGGTCCCCCTCTGCTCTGGGATTGACTGCTCTTTTAAGCCTAGCAGGATTGCAAAACTGACCAATCCCCTAGTTATCATTCCATATAACTTAATTACGTAGTCCCACCCCAACAAGGGTGCCATGCACCTTATTTACATTATTAGCAAGCTATTCAATCTCATTGGTAGGCCACAAGCACCTTATTTGCTTAGTCCCACCCAGTCATTTGGTGGGAGTTACAAAGACTATGCCTAGAAGAGTCATATTAACTAATTCACTGCACCACAGGTACCCTTGAAACTTGGAACTCAAACCACTCCTGGAGTTCACCCTTCAGCCAAATGACAGACTGACTCATAAAATAAATACTATCACCCATGAGTACTGTGCACCTCTAAATAATCATCTAAATAAAACCAAATGGTCAACTTTTACCCTAGACCAAAGGTGAGAAGGTAAGGACAGGCAACTTAGATTAATGGGAACAGAACAACCAGAATGGAAACAATGAGAATGCTGACACACTGTGAAAAATGTCACCAATGTCACTGAACAGTATGTATACAAATTGTTAAACGGGAAGCTAATTTCTGTGTAAACTTTCACCAAAAACACACCAAAATATGTTTTTTAAAAAACACATGAGATTTTCAAGAAATTTGGAGTCAGTCAGCCTGAGTTTACACGCCAGCTCTGCCATTTACGAGTTATGTGCGCTTGAGCAAGTGACTTAACCTTTTAAGTCTCTGCTTCCCCACCTATAAAGTGTAGAAATGAAACCTAGCAGATGAAATATGCAGGCTGCCTGGCACTTAGTAACTGTTAGCTATACTTATTCAGGTCTTTTTCACATGGGTGCTGCTTCTCTGACTCCCTGTTTGGTTTTCACTGGCTACAGCAGCCTTTGGCCTCGGGTGGGCGCTTTTATGCAACAATTTAAGGAAGGCTTTTATGGGGGGTGTGGTGGTGATGAGTTCCTGCACTGGGTGATACCAACCCTAGTGACTGGTGGGTCAGTGGGGGGGGGGGGTGCGTGACAAGCTACTGCACTGGGCGATGGGCAATGGGTGACACCAACCCTAGTGACTGCTGGGTGAATGGGGGGATGACAAGGTACTGCACTGGGTGATGGGTGACACCAACCCTAGTGACCCCCTGCCTTGACAGTCCTTTCCCTGGTGCCACTGCTACCACTGCCATGGACCCTAAGGTCTTTTTGGTGTCACCCCCTCTGACAGTGTCAGGGGGTGCAGTCCGCACCACCCACAGCCCCCCTAGTGATGCCACTGCATGTTAAGAAAGTGAATTGTTGTTATTGTTAGGTGCCATGGAGTCGATTTCAACTCATAGCAACTCCACGGAACACAGAAGAACTGCCCCATAGGGTTATCTAGGCTATAATCTTTACGGAAGGAGCCCTGGTAGCACAGTGGCTAAGAGCATGGCTGATAACCAAGAGAGTTCGGTGGTTCAAACCCACCAGCCACTCTGTGGGAGAAAGATGTGGCAGTCTGCTGCCGTAAAGATTATAGCCTTGGAAACCATATGGGCAGTTCTACTCTGTCCTATAGGGTTGCTATAAGTCAGAATCCACTAGACGGCAACCAGTTTGGTTTCTTGGAATCTCTTAGGGAGCAGATCACCAAGTCTTTCTCCCAGGGAGCTGCTTGATGGGTTTGAACTGACAAACTTTTGGTTAGCAGCCCAGCACTTAACCATGATACCACCAGTGAAAACAAAAGGCAAATGTTTTCAAACACTATGGAAGCAAACATTTACATATGAAATTGAAAATGAAAGGAACCCATCAAACCGTTGTCTTTGATATCCTAAGGATGTATGTTATTTGTTCGTTAAAGTAGTCTCCTTAACAGTCACTTCCTTATTATTCTAGAATCATAGAATTTTGAAGCTAGAAGCAACCTTAAATAACTGGTCTCCCTTATTTTAAAGATGGGAGCCCTGGTGGCACAGTGCTTAAGAGCTTGCCTGCTAACCAAGAGCTCAGCAGTTCGAATTCACCAGGCACTCCTTGGAAACCCTAGGAGGCAGTTCTACTCTGTCCTATACAGTCAGTATGAGTCGGAATCGACTCCACGGCAATGGGTTTTCTGCTATTTTAAAGATGAAGAAACAGCTGTCAGGAGAGGTTAAAGTGATTTTCTGACTCTAGCCAACACTCATCTCATTACACTGACCTAAAAAGTTTATTATTTAAATTATTCCCTGATTCAGATACAACCACTACCACCATTTTCTACTGAGTTGACTCCAGCTCATGGCGGCCTCCATGTGTGTCAGTGTACAACTGTGCTCCATGGGGTTTTCAGTGGCTGAAACTGTGCTCCATGGGGTTTTCAGTGGCTGATTTTTCAGAAACAGATCACCGGGCCTTTCTTTCCAGGTGCCTCTGGGTGGACACAACCCTCCAACCGTTCAGTTAGCAGCTGAGGGCATTAATCATTTGCATTACCCAGGGACTCCTGATTCGGATAGGCCTCCCCTTAATTAGTTTGAACTAATGGGCTTTTCTTAAGAACGTTTTAATAACAAGACATGCTAGAAACAAAGCACACAACATACCACACCAGTGTTTGGAAGCAAAGTTCCTGTTCAGATCTGTTCCGATGCACTTATTGTCCTCATGAAAAGATCGGTTCTTTCTCCACATTCGATCCTAAATAAACAATACGGTCATGTTAAATAGATGCCTTTTAAAAGACAAGCAGCCTGGCTGGGTTTATCTCCTTCAGGCCTATCCCTTCCCTCACTTCGTTCTGCCACTTTCTTCACAATGTTCCTTTCCCACAGCCCCTATTTCTGCTCAAGTCTCAGTCATGCTCAAACTGTCTTAGTTTTGACAGTGTTGAGCTTTTCCTGAGTCCTGTGATCCTGAAAAACAGCAAGGGATAAAGAAATTCACCCACCTTTTTGTGTGCCAAGGAGCCTTAATGGTGCAGTGGCTTAGTGCTCAGCTGCTAACTGAAAAGTCAGCCATTCAACCCACCAGCTGCTCCGTGGAAGAATGATGTGACAGTCTGCTTCTGTAAGGATTACAGCTTTGGAAACCCTATGGGGCAGTTCTACTCTGTCCTGTGAGGTGGCTTTGAGTCAGAATTGGCTTGACGGCAGTGGGTTTGGGTTTTTGTGTGTGTGTGTTTCAGAAAAGGGCTGACTTAGATGGCCTTAATGTTCCCCTCAGCTTGACTAAACATTAGGTAGGCTTCTTCCTGACTCTAGGCCCCTGACCCTTCTGTCACCCTGACCTTACAGAATCCAGATAAAACATGTTCCATCTACCCTTAGCAGCAAACTCAGGCGATAACTCCGTGTAATCAACACAGCCTCCTGTCTAACCTCTCCATAACGTCCTTCAGTACTTTTCCACTAGCTCACTTCAGTCTAAAACCCATCCTGACTTCTGCTTCAGTGGAGTTGGAGCTCAGACTTAGGTCTGGTCTCATTCCTCTGTTGCAATAGCCCTGAATGAAGTCTGTTGCCGCCTGTTTAACATTGTCTGGTAAAATTTTCTGTGACAGGTTAAACAAAATAAAATTGTAATATTAGCTCAATTTTGACCTATAAAAGTAAAATTTGATTTGCCTCAACTAAGCTGCTTGTTATGAACTGAATTGTGTCCCCCCAAAATATGGGCTGTAAATCCTAACCTCTGTGCCTGTAGTGATAATCCCAATGAGTTTTCTTTGTTATGTTAATGAAGCAGTATTGGTATAGGGTTTGTCTTGAGTCATTCGCTTTAGAGATATAAAAGGAGCAGATTAAGACGTGAGAGGCAAGCGGGGATGGTGAAGGGTCCTCTGAGACATCGTCCCCACCCCCTGCCACTGTTCCCTGCCCCCCTCACAGCCCGCCAGGCCACAGCTTCTAACTGGTTTGGCCCGACTACGCTGCGGCCATAACCACAGTTTCAATTTGGTGCCAGAATCCTGCGCACCAAGATTTTGGCCCATGTGCAGGGCTTGAGGAGCTGTGTCCTCTATCTGTCCTTGGACCTGAACAACACCTACATGACTCAACAGCCAGACCTCCAAATGTGGACATGGGAGGGCTAAGGGCAGAGAGTTCCAGGCACTAAACCCAACCCCCTGATGCCATTGGAAATAAAAACTCCCCAACCCCCTCAATGAGCACGTGGCCTTATGGTCTCTTGACCCTGCATTGCTCCTTGTCTGCGCAGGCAATAAATTTCTACCCTCTGTTTCCCTTGCAACTGGTGGTGTGGCATCTGTCTTATTTCTATCAGCTAATAGGACAAGGACCCTCTTACGGTTACAAGGGGAGAAGATGCCGCACCACATGAATATTGCCAAGGGGCCAAGGAATAGAAGCTGAAGAGACAAGGACCTTCCCCCCAGAGCCAACAGACAGAAAAAGCCTTCCCTAGAGCCTGTTTCCTGATTTCAGACTTCCAGCTCCCTAAACTGTGAAAAAATATATTTCTGTTTCTTAAAGCCACCCACTAGTGGTATTTCTGCTGTAGAGGCACTAGATAACTCAGTGCCTGCTCTTTGACCTTATTTAGCCTCGTTCCCTTTAAATTAATGTTGTGCACAGTATCACTTCAAGCTCCTAAGACAAGTAAAGTAATTTTAATTACTTCTCAGCTCAAATTAAAACCATTAGTCCTGAGTTCCAATACTCGCTTTGAATTGAATTCCAGTTATTCATTTAAAAGCTGCAGGAGGTGGAGATGTGAAGGTACCTCTAGCCAGACTGCTCCTTTCATGGTACTGATTGCCTCTGGTTTTTAAACATCAGGCACAGTCCCCATTTGGATTCTTGGGGTAAGTTGGGAAGTTTGATAATGTAAATGGCCACACAGACTTTAAGTTGTGGGGTGGGTGATGGGCAACTCACATCACATGCAGTTTGGTGGTAACAGTGGCCCTGGGGAGATCAGGTTCTCGAACTGCGGGGATCAATTGCCAGAGTCGCAGGCAAAGCACAGCTGGGGAGTAGGAACATGTGGAAACCAAAAACTCAACCCATTGCCGTCCAGGCAGTTCCAGCTCATAGTGACCTTTTAGGGCAGAGTAGAACTGCCCCATAAGTTTCCAAGGAGCAGCTGGTGGATTTGAACTGCCAACCTTTTGGTTAGCAGCCAAACTCTAAACCACTGAGCCACCAGGGCTCTGGAACATGAATTCCACTGATTCAGGCAAAGTCATACATTCATTGTGTTAAAACAAAAATAATTTTAAGCCAATAATAGCAATTGATTGAAGTTTATTTAGCATGCAATTTTCAAATCGAGGCGAAATTTTTAACTGGAGAGTCAAAAATGTTCCAAAGAAGAAAAATCTGTCACAGATTCTTATACCTCAGCTTATAATCTGCAATTATACATTGTCATGGACTCAAGGGCCAGAATAGTATTTAAATAATAACTTGTGGACATGCAACATTTTCCTGAAAAACAATTGAGATAATTACCGATTTACCTTTAAATATAGCTTCTAGTCTGAATTTTGGAGTTTCTATTGTTGAAACTGACTGCACATGGATAATTCTTTAAAAGAGTACAATGCCCAAGGCACACATTTGACAAAATCATCTTGATTCTCCTGGAATCCAGATTTCTAGGTCCATGGAGTTGGGGTGACCCACTCAGGCCATTCGCCCCTAAATGCCCTTTGGAAGGAACTGGTCCCCTGGAGTCACCTTCAGGTCAAACAATAGCTTAGTAAGCAGCTTAGTGGCGATGTTTGGCCTTGGGTATTGGATTCTTTTGGAAAATTATGTGCACCCAGCTTGGAGAAGCAGGAACTCCAGGGTCTGACTAGAGGCTGGATTAGGATGTATGGCATGTCCTTGGTAACTGTTTCTGTAACCTGCCCTGTGCTTTGATGCTATCTCTTGATAAATTAACATAATAATGACCTGTATAACCTGTTTTCACTATCCCTTCATTGGAGTGTCTTCCTCATATGTTCAGGTGACACTGCCCGATTCCTATTGTATCTACTCACCATCAATTTATTCTGTTACACTAATTTTTTGGTGCTTCTCTGTGAATTTGGGTTTTTGACACATTCTTTACTAATTAAGCTAGACTACTGCTTGACTAACGGACAGCTTTCAGAAAACAAGTTTTTTCAGCTCAATGTTTAACGATTCAAAGATTATCTTAGGGAGAGAGTTTGGGTGGATTGTTTTTACCTCCGTGGCTCTAGGTATTTGGATGCCACGAGAATTAAAAACTCCACTCCTCAATTGTAATATCAGTATATAAACGTGACCATTTATTGAATGCCAACTGTGTGTTAGGCACTATGCTAGGTACTTCTCATTTACTCGCACCTACAAACATTTTTTCACCATACTCCTCTCACCTATTTGATTTTTTCACCAAACTCCTTCACCACTCCCTTTGTTCTGCATAAATTACCTCCTACACGAAATAATTCCTGTATTGTTTCATGTCTAATTACTCCAATTATTCTCATTCCCTTTTGCGAAAACCTACTCAAGTAGGTTTTTCAAAACATATATATATAAACGCTCAGTTATGTTTTTATGCATCCCTTGTTAAATTATAAATGACTGTAGTTCATATTCAGTGAGTAATTTTACATGAATTTTTATGTTGTTGGACTAGAAATTATAATGGCATATGAACTTGATCATGATACTTACACTTGTGCTCAGGACTGAGTTAGGTTAGAGAGTACCACCAAGGTTTAAATTTACATATTGGTCAGAATGCAATTCCATTAAGATGCAAATTAAGTTAGAATGCTGTTCTAACTCTTGTATTTCATGATTTTGCAAATCAAAATGCTATCACATTGTTCTTAGTAAGATTTAATGGATCCTGCATTGTGCATCAATGACAGCTAACATCACAAAAATTCGACCAGACATTACATCTATTCTGATAAAAAGAACACGTTTTCAAAATGAAGTAGTGTCGTCAAAAAAGAAAAAATGAAACCTGAATCTGATTAAGCCTCTAGAATCCAAGTATCAATTCTTACGAAATACAGAGGACAGAGGAATATATTAAACTACAACATGGCAACACAATTAGCAAAACCCAGCCTTGCAAAACTCTTTTCTTCCACAAACAAATTGCAAGTGAGAAAAAAGCGGAAGAGATGGAGAGGTTATACACAAAAATAGGCCTAAGAGACACATTAACTAATCATGCTTAACATGTGAAGATTATTTGAATCCTGAATCAAAGAAATAAATGGCTTAAAAAGTAGCAAGACATTTGGGAATTTGAATACTGACTAGATACTTGATAGTGTTAAGTAATTATTATTAAATTTTAGGTACTGTACAATTGTATTCTGGTCATTCTTTTTTGGCGCAGTGGTTAAGAGCTTAGCTGCTAACCAAAAGGTCAGCAGTTTGAATCCACCAGCCACTCCTTGGATACCCTATGGGATAGTTCCACTCTGTCCTATAGGGTCTCTATGAGTCAGAATTGGCTCAAGGGCAACGGGTTTGGTTTGGGCTTCTTTTAGGGACATATGCTGAAATATTTATTGATGAAATGATAAGATATAGAGGATCCACTTCACAATAACAGTCTAGGGTAGGGTAGATGGGGACAGAGAAGAAAGATTGGCCATGAGTTAATCACTGTTGAAGCTGCATGACAAGTACATAGTTTATTTTATGATTACTCTCACTTTTCTAGACATTTGACATTTTCCATAATAAAAACTAAAATTTACATTTTCATAATGCAACTACTGTGTCAAGGACCAAGATTCTATGAATAATTCAGCCTGGATATCTTGTGTCCCTAAAGGGGGCGTGTTTTGTATTCTTTGCCTTCACCTACCTTTTTCCAGGTGTAGTCATAACCATCCACGTTAACCACTGGCATGACATAGAAGTCCATGTGTCTCAAAAGGTTAGTGTACATCGTTTCTTTCCCATAGAATTGAGTTACCTACAAATTAAAAATCACTTCTATTTAAGTCTGGAAACCCTGTGGGTTTGATTTTTCTTCAGTTTACTTAAGTCTGCCAGGCACTCCTTGGAAACCCTATGGGACAGTTCTATTCTTTCCTATATGGTTGCTATGAGTGGAGATCAACTCGATGGCAATGGGTAAACTTAGTCTGTTTCTTTCATGTGCGTTTTTTTTTTCCCCCCTAAAGTCATTTAATGTGGTTGGGTTTAACTTTCAGGAAGACTGCTAACTCCTCAAAAGGAATGAATTTAGGGTACTGTGCTACCAAGTGATGGTAAGTGCCTCGGACATAGGATACATAGTCTTCCTATTTAATAGAGGCGGGAAATAGAATCGTAAATTTTCTAAAATTTCCTTCTAAAAGTAATTCTTTATGAAAGCCATAAAATAATACACTACATTCAAAGATTTAAGGAAACAAAAATTTAGATATACTTCAGCTCCCTCTTCAGTAATCCATGTCAATCAGAGCTTAAACAAACTTTGTCTTACGCCCAGATATGATTAGATGCTTTTCTTTTTTTTAAATAATATTTTATTGTGTTTTTGGTGAAAATTTACACAGCAAGTTAGGGTCCCATTTGACAATTTCCACACAGATTGATCAATGACATTGGTTATATTTTTTCATAATGTGTCAACATTCTCTTTAATTGTGTTCTATAGCTCCATTTCCAGTACTCTATTAGTTTCCCTGCTCTCTTATTCTCTCATCTTTGCTTTAGATAGACCTTTTGGATTCATATAGATGGTTTTTTAGTAGAGCACCAACAGATGCTATTTTCTAAATTGTGCCTAGAACTTCTCATGGAGCTAAATTCTTGCTAGAAATGAACGCATCTCTCAAACATCAGGTCATTTGGCTTTAGAATCAGCAGAAGCTTTTCTTAGGTGCTAGCTATGACTTTCCTAATAGGTATCATCTGACAACCGTTCTTGTCTGCTCTAGGACTCATACCCAGCTTAGGGTCACATATTCCCACATAATATAAGGGACCTTCTGATGACAGAGACATTCACCCAAAATGACCAAGAGAGAGGCAGGAGAACCATAAAGAAACATTTCGGTCGGTTAAATCGCTTCCTCTAGTGCTAAGTTTGATCTAAACTCTTCATTTGTGGTGGCATTACTACATTTTAATTTTTGGATTAGTTTGAAATTGTTTGTTGTTTCAATCTTTATTCAAAGATTTTGTTAAGAATTTTTTTTAATTATTTTCAAAAGCAAAAGAAGTCTTTTGAATTCTACTTGTACTATACCTAACACTTTATCATTTTCCCTTTAAGTATTTAAAATACCATGTTCATTTTTTTCTCTAAAGTGATCACAAGAACCATCTAAAATCCTTAGCAATAAGTAACCACTTATGAAATATGGGAAAGAGTAAGAAAAAGGCAAGTTTTGTTTTGTTTTAATCTACCATAGGTCAAAAATAGAAGATTAATGAAAAGGAAGCAAAATGTATAGGCTGAGAGAAGTAATCCCTTAAGTAGTAAACAGTAGTTAAATACATTTTTTATGCTACAAATTTGTAAATTTGGGTTGGAGATGTTTTTCAGTAATAACTTAGCATTCAATATCAGAAAAAGATTGTTGTTTTGTGCCATTGAGTTAATTCTGACTCACAGTGACCCTGTATGACAGAGCAGAGCTGCTCCATAGCGTTTCCTAGGTTGGAATCTTTATGGGAGCAGGTTGGCAGGTGTTTTCTTCCATGGAGCAGCCGGTAAGTTTGAACCACCAACTTTTGGTTAGCAGCCAAGCACTTAACTGTTATGCCACCAGGGCTAATTTGTGGCAACAGAAGGAATCTAAATTTTCTCAGGTCCTGAAAGAATGAATGAGACTCATAGAGAGAAGTGACTGGCTTTAAGCTTCCTGAGGAAGAGAGTCCTGGTGATTTACTTCCAAAAAATCAGCCAATGAAAACGCTATGGATCACAATGGTCCAATCCACAATGGAGCCTCTAAAATGCCCATTTTTAAAAAGGCTTATTGATTATGTAGGCTTGGGCTACAAAGCCAGGTTCACATTGTTGGGGACAAATACTAGAGTATAAGGTCCTTGGGCTATATTTTGTTCCACATTGTGTCTCCGGGGTCTGGAACCTTGCAAGCAATGTATAGACATTTGTGGGACTAAATAATTTAACCTTACAAAGATTCAGTAAGCTGGTGGGGTGAAGGGTGGGTTGGTTAATAACAAGGAAGAGGAAGAGGTATTGGGCTAGAAAGGGTAGTGATTAGGGACAGCTTCACCAACATGGATTAGAGTCAATATGAATCGAATTTTCTTTCTGGCTTTTTTCAGGTTCAGTGATGGAATGAAAAAGAAGTTTTTTTGTTTGTTTGTTTTGTTTTGTGCCCTGCTCCATTCATGACCTAAAGGAGTAAAACTACTCAACTTGAGGAAGGTTCTAGGTCATCAAAATGACTGTGCTAGTCAGCTGGAACCATCTACATTGGTCAAGGGAGTGTCAACATTGGCTGGGAAATTTTCAGTGGGCTTGGGGCTGCTACAGCTCCGCCAGTGGGGAGGGGAGAGTGGGCAGGCCATGAAAGTAGCTAGGGTTGCTGCGTTTGTCAAGACTTAGCACAGGCAGGTATGTTCCTACCTTTTACTTTTGAAATTTACATTTACATTTGAAATATCTCATTTATTAAGGCAGATCTACCTACACAGCAAACCCTCGATTTCCTAACTCATCTCTTTTGTATTACTGTACATCTGGGAGTATGATGACAACAATAACCACTATGGGAAGGACACACGTTTTATTTTTCCAGTGGCAATGGCTCTTTGTATAAATCAGGATAGAGGACATGTATGCCCACTTTATAGAATTTGAAGGATAATTTTTACTGTTTTCCTTTATTGTAGAGGTTTGTAGTCATTATATTTTTTACTTTCATAACACATTATTTGTCTTATATATGGTTTCCTTGATGCCAAACCTTTCTTCAAGGACAAAATCCCCAATTATGACATGTGGGAAAACATGATCTGCTCTGTAATGCTGTACTTTATGTTTAATTTCCAGAGGCAAAAAATGGCAAAAGATGCCTGGATAGTTCAAGCCAAGAAGAAAAAGAATTAATTGGGATCCACCGAATTAAAAACCCACCCCATTGCTGTCAAGTTGATTCCGACTCAAAGCAACCCTATAGGACAGAGTAGAACTGCCCCATAGGGTTTCTAAGGCCATGGTGGTTTGGTGGTTAAGTGTTTGTATTTTCTGTTATCTCTCCCTGTTCTAGTACTCCAATCACTCGTAGTCTATTTCTCTTGATAGAGTGCCATATGATTTTTAGGGTTTCTTCATTTTTTTTTTTAATTTTTTTATTTGATTTTTCTTTGAATATATTGGTGCCAAGTGTTTTATCTTCAGTCTCACTAATTCTGCCTTCTAGTTCCTCAATTCTGCTCCTCTGACTTTCTTTTGAGTTGTCTAATTCTGTAATTTTATTGTTAATCTTCTGAATTTCTGATTGCTGTCTCTCTATGGATTCTTGCAGCTTATTAAATTTTTCATTACGTTCTTGAATAACCTTTTTAATTTCTTCAACTGCTTTATCTGTGTGTTCCTTGGCTTGTTCTCCATTTTGCCTGATCTCATTCCTGATGTCTTGAAGAGTTCTGTACATTAATCTTTTGGATTCTACCTCTGGTAATTACAGGAATATGCCTTCATCCAGAAGATCCCTTGATTCTTTGTTTTGAGAGTTTGTTGAAGTGATCGTGGTCTGCTTCTTTAACTGATTTGATATTGACTGTTGTCTCTGAGCCATCTATGAGTTATTGTATTAATTTATTTCATGTTTGCTTACAGTATCTTAGCTTCTTGCTTTGTTTTGTTTTGATATGGCCAAATAGGCTGCTTGAGCGAGCTAGCTTGATTATTTTTGTCTTTGAAGCTCTAACGTCCTGTCACTAGGTGGCTGGAGCTGTTACCAGGTATATGAGCCTAGGAATCCATTCACTTTTCTTGTATGGGTTCAGCTCAGATATCCAGGTAGTTGGTCATCAAGTGTATGGTACAGGCTCTGTCCTAAAGTCTTAGAGGGGCAGGGGTGTTTGGTGTAGGTACAGGTATCTGGTTGCAGCAGGGGGTCACACTCTGCACAAGGCAGGGAACTGACAAGCATCCCCCCCGAGTGTCTGTGAGGAAAGCACATCCCTCTTCCGTAAGCAGACAGGCGGGGGGATTCTGTAGCTGGACCATGGGCACCCAATGCTTTTGGTTGTAAGGACTGGGAGGTACCACTTGTCCTTGGAGTCCTGCCAGGGGTGGCTAGGTGATGTGGGTGGAGCCACCAATCCTTAGGCCCCTGATGTAAGTAAGTGAGGACCCTCACCAGAAGTAGGTGAGGCAAAGTGGTGTCAAACATCAAAAACTCACCTCTTCACTGCACAGCTGAAACAGTTGCAGTCTGCCAACAAGGGCCTATTCTCCTGAAATGGCCCCAAACAGGTCCATTCAGGGGTGAAAGGTGTTCAACATCCATGTAGCATTTGTGCCTAGACAAGAGCCGTTTCTGTCCTGAGCTTCCCAGTTTAGTGGAGCCGGCAGATTGTCTTTTCCCCATATTGTTAATTTATTCCTTCTCCAAGGCTGGGAGAATGGCTCAGAGCATGCAGCAGGACCTATCTCAGGCCCAGTGAAATTGACAGCCACTGAAGCTGGCTTGAGGGCTGGGGGTGCAGTAAAATAAATGCAAGTACTTAACTTTTGCCGAGAGTGCCATTCTTCTGTGGTTCTGGAGGTGTGAGTAGGCTGTGCGGCTCGCTGTTTCTCCCTGAGGAAACAGCATCCAGAACGCTACCTCCGGCCACTCCACAGTTGCTCCAGGGGATCATGCCTGAGAGTTCCTGCCACTTCTGGACTGTCTCTCCCTCACCCTGCTGCTCAGTCCATTTTTTAACTTTGAAGTTCAAGGCTCCTAGCTTATCATATATATAATCATTTCACTTGTTTTTTTCAGGTCTTTATTGTAACAGGGATCACCAGAAGCATCTGACTACTCCGCCATCTTGGCCCCACCTCTCCAGTGGTTAAGTGTTTGGCTGCTAACCAAAAGTTTGGCAGTTCAAATCCACCAGCCACTCTTTGGAAATCCTATGGGGCAGTTCTATTCTATCCTATGTTGTTGCTATGAGTTGGACTCCACAGCAATGGGATTTTTTTTTTTTTTAATCTCTGTGGAAGCAGACTGCCACATCTTTCTCCTGCAGAGCAGATGGTAGACCTTTCAGTTAGCAGCTGAGCACTTTAGCCACTGTGCCACCAGGGCTCCTTAGTAAAGATATTACAACCAGCATATAATTTCTTAACTATTCTCCAGTGTTCACCCCAGATACAAATGCAGGAAGGAAAAGGTTAACAATCTTTGTGTTGTTGTTGTGTGCCATCGAATGGTTTTTGACTCATAGCGGCCCTGTATAGCAGAGTAAGACTGCCCCATAGTGTTTCCAAGGCTGTAATCTTTACAGGAGCAGATGGCCAGGTCTTTTTTTCTGTGCTACCACTGCGTGGGTTTGAACCACCAGCCTTTCGGCTAACAGATGAGTGCTTAACTCTTTGTACCACAAAGCCTCCTTCAATAATCTTTAGGGTGATTTAAATGCTTCAGATCATGCTTTCAAACTTAATTGGTGTAATTGAGCCTCACCCAAACCTCCAGAGGTTTTGAATCAAGAAGTCTATGACCTCACCTGGGATAATGCCTTAAAATAAACAGCCCATCAAAGGGTGGGGGGAGAACAGTGGAGAAGATCAATAAATAGGTACACTGCTCAGTTTATTCAGCTACAGGTAGTCTCATGCCATATACTTAAAAGAACGTGAATACTTACATAGCCTATGAACCACAGGCAGAAAGCAGGAGAAATCCATTCTCTGGCGTGGATTCCACAGTCAATCCATATGGCATTTTTAGCTATTTGTTGTTTTTTGGAAACCTGCTCAAAGAAAATCAAAAAGTAACAAAAACAATAACATTTAGGATAATATCTTCCATTTATATGGTGCTTTTTTTTTTATGTTTAATTCTGTCAACAAGTCTATACAGTACACATTGTTCTCTCCATTCCTTTCACAATTCAAAGGAAAATTAAGAAGCTAGTAAGATTAGAGGATACCAGCTAAGGTCATATAACTGGTTTGAGTGGGCACTAAGGTTTGTCACCAGGATTCCTGATTTTGAGCTCTTTTCCCCCCACAATTAACTAGTCGTGTCAGAACTGCACATAGAAATGGAGAAATAGAGACCAGACAGTTAGGGCTTTAGGCCGCTCCTTTGCTTTAGAGGCAAATGAGCGTGTGTTTGGTGAGCGGCCTTCCCTAGAAGGCACGGAGACACATCAACAACAGAGAAAGGCTTGGCAAAGGAAAGTCAGTGGTGCCAGAGGTAAACTTGGACTCCCTCACGATTTTCCCCAGGACGCACAATTTCTATTTCCCCATTTCACACAAAAAGAATCACACATCTAACTTCACACAAACTGATCACAGATCCCAGGACTGAGGCCTTGTTCTGATTCACAGTATGTCGGCCTGGCCCAAGCTGCCAACTCTCTGTAGTAAGAATGCTCAACTTTCCCTCAATGATAGCCTTTGGTGTCTTTAGAAGAATTCCCTAAAAATATCTCCAACAAAATAAATCATAATACATTAACTTTAAAAAACCAGTTACACCACAATTTTAGGGAATAGAAAAAAAGAAGAGTGTTGTGAGACCAAACAAATATGAGGAGTTGAAATTCCAAAACAAGGAGTTTTTTTTTTTTTTTCTTACCTGGAGCCCTGGTAACTCATTGCCATCAAGTCAATTCTGACTCATTGCAACTCCATAGGACAGAGTAGAACTGTCCCATAGGGTTTCCAAGGCTGTAATCTTTATGGAGGCAGAATGTCACATCTTTCTCTGGTGGAGTGGCTACCGGGTTCGAACTGCCAACCTTTCAGTTAGCACCTGAACACTTTAAACACTGTGCCATCATGATTAAAGCACTGGGCTGCTAACCAAAACGTCAGTAGTTCAAACCCACTAGCTGATTCCAACTCATAACCTTCCCAGTGATGGAGTAGAACTGCTCCATAGGGTTTTCTAGGCTGTAATCTTTATGGAAGCAGATTGCCAGGTCTTTCTCTCATAGAGCTGCTGTGTAGTTTCAAACCACCAACCTTTTGGTTAGCAGCTGAGTACTTAACTGTTACACCACAGGGCTCTAAAACCCAAACCAAACCCGCTGTCATGTGTGGCTATGTCATGACTACATGTGTCCAATGTGATTGACCAATTTGGCTGCCAAGAGCGTCCAAAGCTTCATTTCTGCCTCGAGTTTGCCCTGCAAGTTCTTATCTGAGACAGATTAAAACCCAGAAATGCTGACTCAAAGTCCTGTTTTTGGGTGACCAAAGAGGTTCATCTGTTACAATTTAGCTAATGTTGGGAAACTATGTATAAATTACATGTTACTAAATCGAATATAGTTTCTAATGATTAACTTTTTTCCATAGCTTCTTTAAATTTTTTTTTAAGAGGAAACAGTGGTAAATAACAGACCCACAGAATTAGAAACTGCTATTATTGTTGTTGTTGTTTGCTTTTGAGTCGGCCCTGATTCATGGTGACCTTATGTATAACAGAACGAAATGCTGCCCAGTGATGGCAGGAATAATATGGTTTATGGCTCCTAAAAATTCTTCCAGTGGCTATGTTCACTGATCCTTTCCAAGGCCAATTTATCTAAGACAGGATCCAAGGTAGGTAAATCAGATTTGCTCCCATGAGGTTCCACAACTGAAAATAGATAATCGGATGGTGATTGGAACAGAAGCTGTTGTATACGCCAAGGTCCCCAGCGTACCCTGGTTCCTATCCCTCCCTGGGCCACAACCTTCAGCCTTTTCTTTGGTTCTAAAAGCTGCAACAGTGTTTTTCCAATAAGAGACTCCTCTCTTGCTTTCTTTCTTCTTCTTCTTTTGTGTGTGTGTGTGTGTGTGTGTGTGTGTGTCTAAGTAAGCCAGTCTGACTGAGGTCTTGATGATAGATAAAATACAAATGAAACCTGAGAAATAATCCAGAGAAGTTCCCTCATTTTATGACTGTTAAGTGTTGAGCCTAGAAAAGTTAAATGGCGTGTCTAATGTCACATGAACTGGAGCAGAGTTGATTCTAGAACTGAGGTTTCAACTCTTGAACTAATACCCATTGCCATCAAGTCAATTCTGACTCATGGTGGCCCTAAAGGACAGAGCAGAAATGCCACACGGGGTTTCCAAGGTGGAAATCTTTATGGAAGCAGACTGCCACATCTTTCTCCCACAGAGTGGTTGATGGGTTCGAACCATGGGCCTTTCAGTTAGCAGCCGAGCACTTAACCACTGCACCACCAGTGCTCCTCTTGAACTAATGCTGCATTATAAAGGGAATTTATTTTAAAGGTAATTATACAAACAAACAAACAAAAAACAAGGCCACTGCTCCAGGTTGGTTCCAACTCATGGCAACCCCATGTGTTACAAAGCAGAATTGCCCCATAGATTTTTCTTGGCTGCGATCTTTACAGAAGCTCATCACCAGGCCTCTCTTCTGTGGTGTCTCTGGGTGGGTTCAAACAGTGAACTTTTAGGTTAGTAGTTGGGCGCAAACCATTTGCACCACCCAGAGACCTGTAAAGGTAACAATAAACTCCTAAATAGTTGAATGGAAACCCTGGTGGCTTAGTGGTTAAGTGCTATGGCTGCTAACCAAAGGGTCAGCAGTATGAATTCGCCAGGCTCTCCTTGGAAACTCTGTGGGGCAGTTCTACTCTGTCCTATGAGTTGGAATCCACTCAACGGCACTGGGTTTTGGTTTTAAATAGTTGAATATCAAAGTTGAGGAACATCTGTAATACAAATATTTCCAAAACTCAAAAAAAAAAAAAAATCCAAGTTATAACAAGCACCACTAGAGAATTAAGCTCTCCACAAAGGTGGAAGATCAATGGCTCTCTCTACAACTTACCTTTAAAACGTAAAGAGGGTACTTCTCATATGAAGATCCGATGTGGATTTTTTCAACCATATCAGGATACCGCTCAGTCATAACATCTATCCAAGAATAGATCTATCAAAACAGAAACCATCAATTAGCCCAAGAGCAAATTCGAACCATTTAATTGACCAAAGGGAACAGACAATGTCTTTAAGGGAAGGAGATTATTCTAAAACTTTGTATGTGGAAGGAATGATGAGCTAAAATACTTGTTCGTTTGCTTTTTTTCCCTGCTATTTATTTTATTTAGGAAAATCAATGAAATTAAAGTTTTGAAAAGAATCACGTTTTAGGGAAAAAGAGGAAAAGTGCTGAGAAACTTATGACACAGTAGGAAAAGTTGATTTTTAAAGTGTGGCTCCTGCAAGTTATTTTAAAAGGCTTATCACACTGAATCCCTGCCTCTGTATACAAAATTCTGATTACCATTCATTAGAGTTCTTTTTCTTAGGAAACATTTTCTTTTCTTTCGTTCTTTCTTTTTTTTTAAGTATTCACTTTTCAAAACTCTCCTGGAGCACTGCCTTTGCACAAAACACATGGCTATCAAGTCAATTCTAACTCATAGTGACCCTATAGGACAATGTACAACTGCCACAGAGAGTTTCCAAGGAGCACCTGGTGGACTCGAACTGCCAATCTCTTGGTTAGTAGCCATAGCCCTTAACCAATGTGCCACCAGGGTATCCTGTCATTGCATGAGATAAACAGAAATACCATTATTTCCTGCTCCAGAGTTCTGTAAGCACAATGGGATGTGTGGAACCAGGAAAGGTAAAGGAATCTGGAAAAAAGAAACATCCTTTTCTATCCTGAGAAGTAGTTTGATTCCAACTCAAACTATTGGGTGCAGGACCAACGGTAGCTGAGGTTATATAGTGGAAGGAAAAACCAAAAGTAAGTTCTGCGACTGACTTGAGGCTTACGTTCATATCAAGCAAGCATTGAAGTCTCATTTGGTTTGGGATTGCTTTGATTGAACTCAGTCATATTTTAATGCAAACCAACCTCCCAAGAGCCACATTTTATTTATTTATTTTTTGTGCTTTAGATGAAGGTTTACAGAGCAAATTAATTTCTCATTAAACAATTAATACACATATTATTTTGTAACATTGGTTGCCAGCCCTGTGATATGTCAAAGCTCTTCCCTGCTCTACTTTGGGTTCCCGATTTCCATTTATCCAGCTTTCCTGTCCCCTCCTGCCTCTCTCTTCCTTGTCCCTGGGCTGGTGTGTCCATTTAGTCTTGTATACATGGTTGAGCTGCATGTATTGCTTGTTTTTTGGGCCTGTCTAATCTTTGGCTGAAGGGTGAACCTCAGGAGTGACTTCAGTACTGAGTTAAAAGGGTGTCTGGAGGCTATACTCTTGGGTTTCTCCAGTCTCTGTCAGACCAGTAAGTCTTTTTTTTGTGAGTTTGAATTTTGTTCTACATTTTTCTCCAGCTCTGTCCAGGACCCTCTACTGTGACATTAAGGGCCACATTGAAACTCACATACCTTTTGAGGTGGGAACGACCAACTCTTGGCCTTATCTCTGAGAACTTTTCTAGAGGCCCTGTCCTTCAAATAGCAATCCTGGCTGATGGGAATTGGAGTGCCATTGCCCTTGGATTCTCTTAGAGTATCATGTCCAGGTGTTTATCCCCATGCTGGGAAATTAAAGGGCTTCTAGAAGGACCACTTGCCACCTACCCTCTCAGTGTCTCTGTGGTATCTGAATTTTAACCATCAAGGATTTCTTGATTGTGACTCTGTTTCTTCTGAGGTATGACTAGGTCTGAGGTAACTACTATATTTAGGAGTCCTTGGGTGGTTGAAAGGGTTAATGGGCTTGGCTGCTAAACAAAAGTTTGCAGTCCACCCAGAAGAGCCTTGGAAGAAAGGCCTGGTGACCTATTTCCAAAAAATCAGCCTTCGAAAACCCTATGGAGCGCAGTTCTACTCTGATACACATGGGGTCACCATGAGTCAGAATCAACTCAATGGCAACTGGTAGTGGTTTTTTTTTTTTTTGGTATGTTACACCACTGATGGTTCAGTAGATTTCCTCCACCCAGGGAGACTGTGTTATAGGCAGCTTTATACACTCCTTTCTTTAGTAGTATACTCCATTTGTTACAAGAAGTATTCTACGGCCAATTGTTTCTTTCTCCCTACTCCATTCCCCCGGTCTGAGACAATGACAAAAGCAACCCTCTAGCCCACCAGGTGATCATGTGGTCAGGGCTGATGGAGAGATCTCCTGGAGATGTTGGCAGAATCAACGCAGTGTTAAAAGAGAAGGAAGGACTTAACTGAATTTCTTGAGAGCAAGATTATCATGATTCCCATGAACCTCTTAGAAAGGATTGGGGGTGAGGGGAGAGGGAAGAAATGTCATGTACTTGCTTGTGTTTGTTTTCACCCTCTCATATCATGTCCTTCCTGGACATACAGTAAGAAAACTTTTTTTTATGTATATTAATTGTTTAATGAGAAACCAATTTGCTCTGTAAACCTTCATCTAAAGTACAAAAAAAAAAAAAAAAAAACCAGAGTAAGCTAGCCAAAGTCTTGCCATCCTAACTTCTAAGGAGCATTCCATTTTTTTTCCTTCTAAGTCTGATTTGTTCGTTTTTCTGGTAGTTCACAACCAAAAAACCAAACCCGTTCAGGCTGAGTCGATTCCAACTCATAGCGACCTTATACAACAGAGTAGAACTGCCCCATAGGGTTCCTAAAGAGTGGCTGGTGGATTCAGACTGCCAACCTGATAATGATAGTCCCCAGGATATTCAGTATTCTTCACCAACACCACAATTTGAGTACATCAATTCTTCTTGTGTCTCCCTTTTTCATTGTCCAGTTTTTGCATGCATATGAGGTGATTGAAAAGACCATGGCTTGGGTCAGGCACACCTTAGATGTCAAAGTGACACCTTTGCATTTTAAAACCTTAAGAAGGTCTTTGATGTAGTTTTGTACAATACAGTATGTTCCTTGATTTCTTTTTTTTTTAATTTTTATTGTGCTTTAAGTGAAAGTTTACAAATCAAGCCAGTCTCTCATACAAAAACTTATATACACCTTGCTATATACTCCTAGTTGTTCTGCCCCTAAGGAGACAGCATACTCCTTCTCTCCACCCTGTATTTCCATGTCCATTCAGCGAGCTTCCGACCCCCTCTGCCTTCTCATCTCCCCTCCAGACAGGAGCTGCATAGTCTCATGTGTCTACTTGATCCAAGAAGCTCACTCCTCACCAGTATCATTTTCTATCTTACAGTCCAATCCAGCCCCTGTTTGAAGAGCTGGCTTTGGGAATGGTTCCTATCTGGGCTAACAGAAGGTCTGGGGACCATGACCTCTGCGGTTCTTCTAGTCTCAGTCAGACCATTAAGTCTGGTCTTTTTAGTAGAATTCGAGGTCTGCATCCCACTGCTCTCCTGCTCCCTCAGGGGTTTTCTGCTGTGTTCCCTGTCAGGGCAGTCATCT
Organism: Loxodonta africana; assembly: GCF_030014295.1. Taxonomy (NCBI): domain Eukaryota; kingdom Metazoa; phylum Chordata; class Mammalia; order Proboscidea; family Elephantidae; genus Loxodonta; species Loxodonta africana. Next base: position 66,050,123 of record NC_087358.1, read on the forward strand.
ATTGTAGTGGGCAAAACTCAACTTTTTTTTTAACACAATAATTTTTAAATTAAATTAAAGAATTTAAATACTTCCATTTGAGGCATTCGTTTCTCCCTGCCAAACTCAACATTTCAGCGACATAGCCACCTTCTCCACTTTGCCAAACATGCCTACCCAGCCTCTCAACTTTCGGTATTAGACTTGCTTATTGCAGTGCTGGTGATGGATGTGGGAGGTGGTCTAGTGGAGGAGATGGAGGCAGGAGAGATAAAGTGGGGGAGGCGATTTTAAAAGAACCACATCATTCAGCCAGGCACATGGATTCTAGAAGCAGAATGGGTTCTGGTTTAGCTAACTGGAAAGGAACAGATGTTCCTGAAGATTAAATAGAAAATTTATCTCTGTTAATTAAGTCTTACCAAAACACCCAACCCATTACCATCAACCCTGTAGGACAGAGTAGAACTGCCCCATAGGGTTTCCAAGGAGCAGCTAGTGGATTCAAACTACCGGCCTTTTTGGTTAGCAGCTAAGCTCTTAACCACCATACTACCTGGGCTCCAAATGTCTTAAAAGTACAGCTATGGCTCCAAACAGCTTCTGGGCATCTAGTCAGACATGGTAAAAATTACTTATATTAGGCAATATAGCAACATTCTTAGATGAGGAAAAAAAAGCATCAAGAGGATTTATTCCTTGGGGTATTCTAGATAAAAGATAAAGTCCTCCGGAGATATACCCTTTTCAACTAACAAATACAAGGGAAATGGCTTTTAGTGTATTATAGGGAAGCTTCCTGAGACTGATTAAACTGGAACGTGTAAGTACTGATCAAAAAAAAAAAAAAATCCAGTTTCTTGAAGACTAAAATATAGGTATTATTATTCTTCTTGCAAATAGATTCCTCATGGGTAGAATAAAATGCATTCATTCATAGTGTATTAACTGTAAGTGAATAAACTCCTTTAATTCAGTGAGGTAACCTAGCAATTATTCAAAGAGAGCTTTAAAAAAAAATCCAAAGAGACTTGATCAATTGGACTGTTAATTTCTTGTGGACGTTTCAATTAAAAGATCCTATTCTTTATTTCTGTTCTTCGTTTGACGTGCAATTCTACTCCTAGCAGCTATAGACACTCTTAGCTTTGGAAAAACAACTTCCTTAGAGGCAGTTTACCAAGTATGATGCAGTCTTTCTAGGGAAGATAGCTGCAGAAGAATGTCTTACCACCCCACAATGTCGATGTGATTTTTTTTTAAGCCTCTTCTACCAATTCTGATTCTTTAGTAATTTCCTATGGTTGAAACAGCAATGTTGGTTAAAAGGAACTAGTCATTTTGGAGAAAAGTGTTACGGCTTACTTCATTTAGTGAGTGATACTGCTCATAGTACGATGAAGAGGCCCGAGGGCTGACTGTGTCGTTGGAAGTCTGCTGCAGAATGAGATTTCCAACATCTCCTATCAGGACCCTGGGAAAGAAACAGAGGGTGAGCTCGTGTCCAGACAGGACTCTCACTTTGCCACAGGGCCCAGTGCCGACACAACAGGTGGCCATGGGGGAAAAAAATCCCAAGGAATCGAATAAACAAAAGTTCATTGGGGTACAAACAACAATGAACATTGTCATAAGCTGAAAGTCAAACTTTTCCAGTTTGGGCGCTGGAGAGAAGGTAGCTACCATGTAGTATGTTTTAGAGCCTCCGAAAACTCACTTTTCCCCACTATTATCCACATTTCTCCATCGTGAGCCTTCAGTGCCTTTACTATGAATGTACAGGCTCTATAAATAGACACTTTCGCCAATTCAGGGTAACGCTGTATTGTTCTGCTACTCAAAGTGAAGCAGAAAGCTTTTTCTTTTTCATAATGACAGTCTATGCCAGCTGTTCACAGCCAAAGATCATCACATCACTAGAGAAACAGAAGTACAGGAAAAGAGAAGGCATCTCATTAAATTCCTCTTGAGAAGGGCCACAACTATAACTAGGCAAACATGTCAACTGCATTAAGGCATTCTATCAAGTGGATGGACAATTTAAGCTCCTTATCAGTAACAAAGGTTTCTTTACTTTTGTTTAGGCCAATGGATGAAAGCCAAGCCTTCGACATCAGAAAGATCTGAGTTTGACTCCTAGTTCTGCCATTTTCTAGCTGGTTGACCTTGAGAAATTTCTTTCTTTCTTTTTGAGAAATTTCTATAAAGTATTCATTTTTCATCTGCATAATGGGGGTAATATCTACTTCACAGGGTAAAACGAGGACTCAGCCGAGTGGCTGGGACACAGTAAACACCTATATTATTAATACTTACTGTAGCATATTATCCAAACGTTGTCCATTGGCACTCAGAGGAAAGCACAGTCTCCAGGAAGGTGCCAGGGCAACAGGGGGACACTGGGAAGTTGGGCAGTACGTAAAGAAGGAGATTTTGGCTGGAGAAACCAAAAGGAGGAGGGCATGGGCTATGAACAGAAATCACACCTGATACACTTTTTAGTTTAGGACCACATATTCAGGAATGTTCACCGACCTTGTGAAGGAAAGAAGAATTAGAAAAGCAAAATCTTCTTCAGCAGCTGCTTTTTCAGGAGTTACCACAAAGTCTACCATGGTGAATGTTAATTTTATACCCTGAGTCTGGGTACTGAACTAGTTGTAGGAGATGGGACTATAAGCGGCTCTATAGATGTAACCCTCATTTTCAGATCAGGGGGCCAAGTCATGAAAGGTTAAACAATGTCCCTAAGGTCATACAGCTGGCCACTTGGGTTTATCACTCTGTCCATTTCAAACATTACCACATTGGTTTGTTTAATATAAATAATTTATTTTTCCAGGAAACAATTATATTAACACTTAGCACAATTAAAAAACAAAAACAGTTGCCCTCAAGTCATTTCCAACTCACAGTGACCCTATGTGTGTCAGACTAGGACTATCCTCCAAAGGGTTTTCAATGTCTGATTTTTTGGAAGGAGATCACCAGGCCTTTCTTCCAAGATGCCTCTGGATGGACTTGAAATGCTAGCCTTTCAGTTAGCAGCCAAGTGCTTAGCCATTTATATCACCCAGGAAATCCTAAAATGCATAATAAACCAAAACCAAACTGGTTGCTGCCGAGTCATAGTGACCCTATAGGACTGGGTAGAACTGCCCCATAGGGTTTCCAAGGAGTGACTGGTGGATTCCAATGGCTGACCTTTTGGATAGCAGCCGAGCTCTTAACCAGTGTGCCACCAGGGCTCCAAAATGCATAATAGGTGCTTATAATAGCTACTCAATAAATACGGAATGATGCCTACCTGAATGGAATTCCGCTCACATTTAAATGGGCTTTCACAATGCTTACATCTGTGTCATTCACAAAAAAATGAGCTTCTTTGTTCTTCGCAATAAATTCTGCCATTACTGGTTGCCAGAGAACAATCTGCAGTTTCAAGGGGAAAAAGTGACAAAACAAAAACCAAGTTGTTCACGTCATCCTTACTTGTAGCTAGAGTCATAAGAGTGTGTTTACAAGGGACATGAGAGGGACCCTTCCTGGCCGTAGTTCTCATCTACACGCGGGGACATTTATATTGCAGGAGTCTTGTTTCTTCTTCACTGCAATCCCAGGTGCTAAAAGGGGCTGGGATATGCTACATACTCAAGAACTATTTGGTGAGAAAATGAATGATGAATGAAAGAATATATTTACAACTCAAATGAAAAACTAGATTTGTATGTCAGGTATTTAAAAGAGAAATGAGATTTTAGTCTAGAAGGAAAGTTGGTTAAACGCTGATTTTCTTTATTAACAATTTCATGTCCTTGCTATTATTATCATGTCAGTGTTCCTTTTCTTTGTTCCTGGGTGGTGCAAGTGTTTAACTTACTTGGCAGCTAACTAAACGTTGGAGGTTTGAGTCCATCCAGCAGTGCCTTGGAAGAAAGGCCTGGCAGTCTACTTCTGAGAAATCATTCATTGAAAACTCTATGGAGCGCATTTCTACTCTGACACACATGGAGTTGCCTTGAGTTGGAACTGACTCAATGGCGACTAGTGGTACTGAGTCCTGTTCTTTAATCTAATTATGGCCTTTGGGCAATGCCTTCCAATTATATTTTACATTTTTCTACTTTACTGCACCTTTTTCAAAACACTTTCACACTTATCTGATTTGATCATCATAATCATACCTTGCTATACACTAAAAAAAAAACCGGGCAGGTGTTATTCTTTTCAATGTTCAGATGAAACAAAATTTCATGGCTAACTTGACTAAAATCGTACGCGTAGAAGGTGGCAGAGCAAGAACTGGGATTCTAAACCTCTTTTGCTTCCTGTGGTGGCATTCTCTCTATACCATGGTGCACCCAGTTGCAGTTGAGTCAATTTCTAGTCCTGATGACCCCATGTGTCTCAGAGTAGAGCTGTGCTCCATTGAGTTTTCAGTGGCTGATGTTTCAGAAATAGATTGACAGGTCTTTTTTCCAAGGTGCCTCTGAGTGGACTTGAACTACCAAACTTTTGGGTAGCAGTCGAATGTGTTAACAGTTTGCATCACATATGACTCCACACCATAATGTGGTGACCATAAAAATGCCCCACTTAGCTCTTCTGTTGTGAGGAGCGTAACTGACTGGCAGCCCCGTGCTCCCTCAGGGCTGTGGCCAACCAGTGATTGAGCACAATGGGTACATTAATGTAGATCCATTCCTGCGCCCTGTGGTATTATTCCTTCAACACATGACTTCAGCTCAAGGACTACCTATCGACCTTCACTAGAACTGCATAGCTGTCTGAGATTTTTCATGCAGTCTTCCTTCCTTCCCTCTCTCCTTCACAGGTGGCATACCTGCATCATGGTCTGAAGGTGCTCACTGGCATCTCCGGCTCTCCTCCTCTTTATCCTTCACAAGAATTCCCTCCATTAAATCTCTTGCACCTCTAATCTGGCCTTGGCGTCTGCTTCTTAGAGAACCCTAACTAACAAACATGAAACCATCAGTTTCCTACCATTTATAACACTTGCTGATATTTTATGCCTTAGGCATTCTGGGGAGATGAGTTTCAAGCATAAAATTTTAATAAATTTTCCTGTGTGTTTCTGATGCTTACTCATGTCAACCCGGAAATCTCAGAATATGACCTTATTTGGAGATAGGGTTTTTGCCGTTGTAATTAGGCAAGATGAGATCTTGTCAGATTAGGTTGGGCCCCAATCTAATATGATGGGTGTTCTTGTGAGAAGAGACACAGAGACAGAGACATACAGGAAGAACACCACGTGACACAGAGGTAGAGACTGGAGTGACGCATCTACAAGACAAGGAACTCCAAGGATTGCTGACAACACCAGAAGCTAAGAGAAAGGCATGGAACAGATTCTTCCCTAGAGCCTCCAGAGACAGTATGGCCCTGCCAACACCTGGATTTTGGACTTCTAACTTCCAGAGCTGTAAGAAAATTAATTTCTCTTGTTTTAAGCCACCCTGTTTGTGTTAACTTCCTACCGAATACCTAGGAAACTAATATACCCCTTGATTAAGAACCCCTGTTTTATGGGCATAATTCTATTGAACTGTGTCATAGTCATATCTCTGTAAGTACACAGATTCGATCCCAAAGTACAGCTGTGAGATTGGCCGAAAAGGCGATGCACAAATGAACCAGGTTTCATTTGGGGAACGAACAAAATCATGGAAGAATAGGGAGGGAAGAATGCTGTGAGAGGGGTTGTATCAGGTAAATAAAAGTCAAACAAATATAGGCGGGAACATGTCCCACAGTGCTTACACAAATGACACCCAATGAAAGATAAACCAGGGAGAAATTACCTCGTACGTTGTTGTAAGATTTTGCAGAATTTCAGCTTGCCTAGAGGTTCGAGGAAGAGCAGATAAAACCTGGCCACTAGGGGAAAAAAAAAGCATTTTGACATTAAATAAAAACAGAATGAGATCAATTATACTGGGAGAGGCTTCTAACTGCTATAAGATGAAGCAACATTTAAAATGTTAAAAGGAAAGTGGATCTCACTTGAGACTAAGTGTAAAAGAGAACTTACGCTCCCTCATTCTTTCTGCTTCCAAGCAATTGCGCAATCAACAGCAATCTGGAGTGGGTGTCAGTTTATATTTACTTTTTCTTCTCCATTGTGTGTGTGTGTGTGTGTGTGTTGTTGTTGTTAGGTACTGTATGAATTTTAAAAGTTAAATACTTGATGTTTATGCTAATTTTATGCAAATATAATCTTTTACATAATAAAACGAACTTCTGTGAATCCTTTCCCCCACTTAAGAAATCAATTTGACTGGATATTCTTTAAAGTTCCCCGTGTGTTTCTCCCCACCCAACTCTCCTGCCACACCCCAGATGTATCCACTACCCTAAATTGTCATTTTTGTCCATTTCTTTGCTTTTCTTTTTTGGTAATAGCACACATCTATGGCTTCTTAAACAATAAGCCTAGCTTTGCTTGATTAAGCTCTTTAAAAGTTGTATACTATAGGTATTCATTGGTATCTTGTTTTTTCACTTAATATTTTATTTTCAAGATTATCCCTTGTATTGAAGTTTCTCGTTATAGTTCACAAGTACAAGAATTTCTCTATGAGCGAAATTGCTATTTCATGGGGTAGGCCTATTCATCTCACAGGGTAGGGTCAAATTATTTCCCAAATGTTTTCTGTCAACTTATAGTTTCACCAGTTGTGGAAGAGATTTTTTTATTGATCCTTAACACCTGATGCTCTGACTTTTTAACTTTTTCCATCTAATGGCTGTGAAATGAAATCTTGTTTTGATTTAAATCTGAATTATCTGACTTACTAATGAAGTAGTTTTTTTAATGAAGTAGAGTTATTTTTTTCAATTATTGGTAATTCATATTTTCTTTCATATGATAATGTTTGTTCATGTCATTTGCCTAAGTTTTCTCTTAGGTTGCTTGTATTTCTGTAAAAACTGATTAGTAGAAGTTCTTGCTATATTTTAGATGTTAATCCTTTGTCAGTTATATGTACTACAAATAAACATATCAGCTTGTAGTCTGTATTTTCTTTTTCTTTACGGCGTATTATTTATCCATCATTTCCTTTTGTGCTTTCTTTGTGTGTTAAGAACTCTTTTCTAATGCCTGGGTCATAAGGATATTCTTTTATATTTCCTTTGCCTTTCTCTTTACATTTTTTTTTTTTTAATAATTTTATTAAGCTTCAAGTGAACGTTTACAAATCCAATCAGTCTGTCACATATAAGTTTACATACATCTCACTCCCTACTCCCACTTGCTCTCCCCCTCTTGAGTCAGCCCTTTCAGTCTCTCCTTTCTTGACAATTTTGCCTGCTTCCCTCTCTCTCTATCCTCCCATCCCCCCTCCAGACAAGAGTTGCCAACACAATCTCAAGTGTCCACCTGATATAATTAGCTCACTCTTCATCAGCATCTCTCTCCCACCCGCTGACCAGTCCCTTTCATGTCTGATGAGTTGTCTTCGGGGATGGTTCCTGTCCTGTGCCAACAGAAGGTCTGGAGAGCATGGCCGCCGGGATTCCTCTAGTCTCAGTCAGACCATTAAGTTTGGTCTTTTTATGAGAATTTGGGGTCTGCATCCCACTGATCTCCTGCTCCCTCAGGGGTCCTCTGCTGTGCTCCCTGTCAGGGCAGTCATCGATTGTGGCCGGGCACCAACTAGTTCTTCTGGTCTCAGGATGATGTAGGTCTCTGGTTCATGTGGCCCTTTCTGTCTCTTGGGCTCTTAGTTGTCGTGTGGCCTTGGTGTTCTTCATTTTCCTTTGCTCCAGGTGGGTTGAGACCAATTGATGCATCTTAGATGGCCGCTTGTTAGCATTTAAGACCCCAGACGCCACATTTCAAAGTGGGATGCAGAATGATTTCATAATAGAATTATTTTGCCAATTGACTTAGAAGTCCCGGCAAACCATGTTCCCCAGACCCCCACGCTTGCTATGCTGACCTTTGAAGCATTCATTTTATCCCGGAAACTTCTTTGCTTTTGGTCCAGTCCAATTGAGCTGACCTTCCATGTATTGAGTATTGTCTTTCCCTTCACCTAAAGCAGTTCTTATCTACTGATTAATCAATAAAAAAAACCCTCTCCCACCCTCCCTCCCTCCCCCCCTCGTAACCACAAAAGTATGTGTTCTTCTCAGGTTTACTATTTCTCAAGATCTTATAATAGTGGTCTTATACAATATTTGTCCTTTTGCCTCTGACTAATTTCGCTCAGCATACTGCCTTCCAGGTTTCTCCATGTTATGAAATGTTTCAGAGATTCGTCACTGTTCTTTATCGATGCGTAGTATTCCATTGTGTGAATATACCACAATTTATTTACCCATTCATCCGTTGATGGACACCTTGGTTGCTTCCAACTTTTTGCTATTGTAAACAGAGCTGCAATAAACATGGGTGTGCATATATCTGTTTGTATGAAGGCTCTTGTATCTCTAGGGTATATTCCGAGGAGTGGGATTTCTGGGTTGTATGGTAGTTCTATTTCTAACTGTTTAAGATAACGCCAGATAGATTTCCAAAGTGGTTGTACCATTTTACATTCCCACCAGCAGGGTATGAGAGTTCCAATCTCTCCGCAGCCTCTCCAACATTTATTATTTTGTGTTTTTTGGATTAATGCCAGCCTTGCTGGTGTGAGATGGAATCTCATCGTAGTTTTAATTTGCATTTCTGTAATGGCTAAAGATCAACAGCATTTTCTCATGTATCTGTTGGCTGCCTGAATATCTTCTTTAGTGAAATGTGTGTTCATATCCTTTGCCCACTTCTTGATTGGGTTGTTTGTCTTTTTGTGGTTGAGTTTTGACAGAATCATGTAGATTTTAGAGATCAGGCGCTGGTCGGAGATGTCATAGCTGAAAATTCTTTCCCAATCTGTAGGTGGTCTTTTTACTCTTTTGGTGAAGTCTTTAGATGAGCATAGGTGTTTGATTTTTAGGAGCTCCCAGTTATCGGGTTTCTCTTCATCATTTTTGGTAATGTTTTGTATTCTGTTTATACCTTGTATTAGGGCTCCTAGGGTTGTCCCAATTTTTTCTTCCATGATCTTTATCGTTTTAGTCTTTATGTTTAGGTCTTTGATCCACTTGGAGTTAGTTTTTGTGCATGGTGTGAGGTATGGGTCCTGTTTCATTTTTTTTGCAAATGGATATCCAGTTATGCCAGCACCATTTGTTAAAAAGGCTATCTTTTCCCCAGTTAATTGACACTGGTCCTTTGTCAAATATCAGCTGCTCATACGTGGATGGATCTATGTCTGGGTTCTCAATTCTGTTCCATTGGTCTATGTGTCTGTTGTTGTACCAATACCAGGCTGTTTTGACTACTGTGGCTGTATAATAGGTTCTGAAGTCAGGTAAGGTGAGGCCTCCCACTTTCTTCTTCTTTTTCAGTAGTGCTTTGCTTATCCGGGGCTTCTTTCCCTTCCATATGAAATTGGTGATTTGTTTCTCTATCCCCTTAAAATATGACATTGGAATTTGGATCGGAAGTGCGTTAAATGTATAGATGGCTTTTGGTAGAACAGACATTTTTACTATGTTAAGTCTTCCTATCCATGAGCAAGGTATGTTTTTCCACTTAAGTATGTCCTTTTGAATTTCTTGTAGTAGAGCTTTGTAGTTTTCTTTGTATAGGTCTTTTACATCCTTGGTAAGATTTATTCCTAAGTATCTTATCTTCTTGGGGGCTACTGTGAATGGTATTGATTTGGTTATTTCCTGTTCGATGTTCTCTTTGTTGATGTAGAGGAATCCAAGTGATTTTTGTATGTTTATTTTATAACCTGAGACTCTGCCAAACTCTTCTATTAGTTTCAGTAGTTTTCTGGAGGATTCCTTAGGGTTTTCTGTGTATATAATCATGTCATCTGCAAATAGTGATAACTTTACTTCTTCCTTGCCAATCCGGATACCTTTTATTTCTTTGTCTAGCCTAATTGCCCTGGCTAGGACTTCTAGCACGATGTTGAATAAGAGTGGTGATAAAGGGCATCCTTGTCTGGTTCCCGTTCTCAAGGGAAATGCTTTCAGGTTCTCTCCATTTAGAGTGATATTGGCTGTTGGCTTTGCATAGATGCCCTTTATTATGTTGAGGAATTTTCCTTCAATTCCTATTTTGGCAAGAGTTTTTATCATAAATGGGTGTTGGACTTTGTCAAATGCCTTTTCTGCATCAATTGATAAGATCATATGGTTTTTGTCTTTTGTTTTATTTATGTGATGGATTACATTAATGGTTTTTCTGATATTAAACCAGCCTTGCATACCTGGTATAAATCCCACTTGATCAGGGTGAATTATTTTTTTGATGTGTTGTTGGATTCTATTGGCTAGAATTTTGTTGAGGATTTTTGCGTCAATGTTCATGAGGGATATAGGTCTATAATTTTCTTTTTTTGTAATGTCTTTACCTGGTTTTGGTATCAGGGAGATGGTGGCTTCATAGAATGTGTTGGGTAGTATTCCGTCATTTTCTATGCTTTGGAATACCTTCAGAAGTAGTGGTGTTAACTCTTCTCTGAAAGTTTTGTAGAACTCTGCCGTGAAGCCGTCCGGGCCAGGGCTTTTTTTTGTTGGGAGTTTTTTGATTACCATTTCAATCTCTTTTTTTGTTATAGGTCTATTTAGTTGCTCTACTTCTGAATGTGTTAGTTTAGGTAGATAGTGTTTTTCCAGGAATTCATCCATTTCTTCTAGGTTTGCAAATTTGTTAGAGTACAATTTTTCATAATAATCTGAAATGATTCTTTTAATTTCATTTGGTTCTGTAGTGATGTGGTCCTTCTCGTTTCTTATTCAGGTTATTTTTTTCCTTTCCTGTATTTCTTTAGTCAGTCTAGCCAATGGTTTATCAATTTTGTTAATTTTTTCAAAGAACCAGCTTTTGGCTTTGTTAATTCTTGCCATTGTTTTTCTGTTCTCTAATTCATTTAGTTCAGCTCTAATTTTTATTATTTGTTTTCTTCTGGTGCCTGATGGATTCTTTTGTTGCTCACTTTCTATTTGTTCAAGTTGTAGGGACAGTTCTCTGATTTTGGCTCTTTCTTCTTTTTGTGTGTGTGCATTTATCGATATAAATTGGCCTCTGAGTACTGCTTTTGCTGTGTCCCAGAGGTTTTGATAGGAAGTATTTTCATTCTCGTTGCATTCTATGAATTTCCTTATTCCCTCCTTGATGTCTTCTATAACCCAGTCTTTTTTCAGGAGGGTATTGTTCATTTTCCAAGTATTTGATTTCTTTTCCCTAGTTTTTCTGTTATTGATTTCTAGTTTTATTGCCTTGTGGTCTGAGAAGATGCTTTGTAATATTTCGATGTTTTGGACTCTGCAAAGGTTTGTTTTATGACCTAATATGTGGTCTATTCTAGAGAATGTTCCATGTGCGTTAGAAAAAAAAGTATATTTTGCAGCAGTTGGGTGAAGAGTTCTGTATAAGTCAATGAGGTCAAGTTGGTTGATTGTTGTAATTAGGTCTTCCGTGTCTCTATTGAGCTTCTTACTGGATGTCCTGTCCTTCTCCGAAAGTGGTGTGTTGAAGTCTCCTACTACAATTGTGGAGGTATCTATCTCACTTTTCAATTCTGTTAAAATTTAATTTATGTATCTTGTAGCCCTGTCATTGGGTGCATAAATATTTAATATGGTTATGTCTTCCTGATCAATTGTCCCTCTTATCATTATACAGTGTCCTTCTTTATCCTTTGTGGTGGATTTAAGTCTAAAGTCTATTTTGTCAGAAATTAATATTGCTACTCCTCTTCTTTTTTCCTTATTATTTGCTTGATATACTTTTTTCCATCCTTTGAGTTTTAGTTTGTTTGTGTCTCTAAGTCTAAGGTGTGTCTCTTGTAGGCAGCATATAGATGGATCGTGTTTCTTTATCCAGTCTGTGACTCTCTGTCTCTGTATTGGTGCATTTAGTCCATTTACATTCAGGGTAATTATAGATAAATAAGTTTTTAATGCTGTCATTTTGATGCCTTTTTATGTGTGTTGTTGACAATTTCATTTTTCCGCATACTTTTTTGTGCTGAGGCATTTTTCTTAGTAAATTGTGAGATCCTCATTTTCATAGTGTTTGACTTTATGTTAGTTGAGTCGTTACGTTTTTCTTGGCTCTTATCTTGAGTTATAGAGTTGTTATACCTTTTTGTGGTTACCTTATTATTTACCCCTATTTTTCTAAGTAAAAACCTAACTTGTATTGTTCTATAGTGCCTTGTATCACTCTCCATATGGCAGTTCAATGCCTCCTGTATTTAGTCCCTCTTTTTGATTATTGTGATCTTTTGCCTATTGACTTCCATGACTCCCTGTTATGTGTATTTTTTTTTTTAATTAATCTTAATTTGTTTGTTTTTGTGATTTCCCTATTTGAGTTGATATCAGGACGTTCTGTTTTGTGACCTTGTGTTGTGCTGATATCTGATATTATTGGTTCTCAGACCAAACAATATCCTTTAGTATTTCTTGTAGCTTTGGTTTGGTTTTTGCAAATTCTCTAAACTTGTGTTTGTCTGTAAATATCTTAATTTCCCCTTCATATTTCAGAGAGAGTTTTGCTGGATATATGATCCTTGGCTGGCAGTTTTTCTCCTTCAGTGTTCTGTATATGTCGTCCCATTCCCTTCTTGCCTGCATGGTTTCAGCTGAGTAGTCTGAACTTATTCTTATTGATTCTCTCTTGAAGGAAACCTTTCTTTTCTCCCCGGCTGCTTTTAAAATTTTCTGTTTATCTTTGGTTTTGGTGAGTTTGATGATAATATGTCTTGGTGTTTTTCTTTTTGGATCAATCTTAAATGGGGTTTGATGAGCATCTTGGATAGATATCCTTTCGTCTTTCATGATGTCAGGGAAGTTTTGTGTCAGGAGTTCTTCAACTATTTTCTCTGTGTTTTCTGTCCCCCTTCCCTGTTCTGGGACTCCAATCATCCGCAGGTTATCCTTCTTGATAGAGTCCCACATAATTCTTAGGGTTTCTTCTTTTTTTTAAATTCTTTTATCTGATTTTTTTTTCAGCTATGTTGGTGTTGATTCCCTGGTCCTCCAGATGTCCCAATTCTAATTGCTCGAGTCTGCTCCTCTGACTTCCTATTGCGTTGTCTAATTCTGTAATTTTATTGTTAATCTTTTGGATTTCTACATGTTGTCTCTCTATGGATTCTTGCAATTTATTAATTTTTCCACTATGTTCTTGAATAATCTTTTTGAGTTCTTCAGCAGTTTTATCGGTGTGTTCCTTGGCTTTTTCTGCAGTTCTCCTAATTTCATTTGTGATATCTTTAAGCATTCTGTAAATTAGTTTTTTATATTCTGTATCTGATAATTCCAGGACTGTATATTCATTTGGGAAAGATTTTGATTCTTTTGTTTGGGGGGTTGGAGAAGCTGTCATGGTCTGCTTCTTTAAGTGGTTTGATATGGATTGTTGTCTCCGAGCCATCACTGGGAAACTAGTTTTTCCAGAAAATCCGCTGCGTCCAATCCAAATCCCAGTGAGACGGTTCCCCGGCTGGGACGCTGCTCTTCCTGCTCCAAGACCAGTCACTGCCTCCCGGGGACTTCTCCTACCGGCTGCGTCCCACACCGCCCGCGGAACCGGCTGGTCTCCCTCCCGGGGTTAGTTCAAGGGGGTGGAGCAGCTCTCTGTGCTTGTGCCGTACCTGACTTGTACGCTGGCTCCAGGCTCTGGAAACAATCGCTGCTTCCCCGTATTAGTTCGTTTTCCATCTCTAAATCTGTGTTTGTTGTTCAGGGTTCGTAGATTGTTATGTATGTGATCGATTCACTTGTTTTTCCGTGTCTTTGTTGTAAGAGGGATCCGAGGTAGCATCTGCCTAGTCCGCCATCTTGGCTCCGCCAGCTCTCTACATTTTTAACCCATTTGGAAATTGTGTCCAATGTGAAGAAGAAATATAGTTTCTTTTTTTCTCCTTAGCATCATTTACTGGATCTTTGATACTTTTTGCAGGGATCGGCTATGCCTATTCTTTTATACGGCAAGTTTCCATACAGTTTGGCAGAGACGAGGCTGGTTCATCACAACACTTCCTCTTCCTGGCCACACAGCCTACCTCGTGGTTGAAAAGATAAATTTGAATTCTTGCCAGTGGGAATGTGAGTGGGAGTGATATGAGGCAATTACAAGCAGGTGTGCACTCTCTCTCATCCTCGTAGCTGGAAGCAAAGACCCTTGAGATGGTGGAGTTGCGAAATGAAGGCAGCCCAGATCTTCAGGTTGGAGGAGAGCACCAGGGAGAGACCCGTGACCTTCCTTAACCAGTGATATGAGTGAAAAGTAAAACTTTATTTTTCAGGGTTGTATTGTAAGGCCTAAAATTTCAAGTGCTGCCTTGGTATCTCACAGAGCCCCAAAGACCTAACATTTGTTCCCTTGTTCTCGCCATATGTAGATAGCCCCCCACCCAGTGGAAAAGGCTGTCCATCGGCTAGCCTCCCTATCAGCCAGACCAGTTGCACTCTACCTGGTCCTCAGCCTAACACATCGCACTTCCCTGTCAGCCCAATGAGTTATAGTCTTGTGTCGCTTAATGTCCATGATACATTCTGTGAAAATAGGGTGTTATGTGGTTTGGATGTTGTGTGAACACCACATTGTATACAGCCAGTACCCAGGTTAGGAATGTCTGACTTACACACAGCCCATAGTTGTGAACTAACCCCCGTAAAGCCTATTATATTAAAATCTTAGGGGAGCCCGCCACTGGTTGTCCTCCTCACTGTTGCTTCTGGAGCTGCCGGTGGAGGCTGAGAAATGGGCAGTGGTGATGGTGGCAGTGGCAGCGGCAGCCGAGAGGGAGGTGGCAGGAGCGGGGTGAGAGGAAATGAGAAAGGAGGAAGTGGAGCATGCCCAGGCCCACCAGCTCTTTCACTTGCCGGAGGAGAGGTGCCACTGTCCCCACCCCCCCACCCCTGCCACCTACCCAACAGGCAAAGCCTGAGAACCCACTCCCACAGCCATATCCTCTGCCTCACCTGTCTATATCCCACCCGTGATGCACTGCTGCAAGAGTCTGGGTTTGAGGTCTTTAAAACTATTAGGGAGAAATAATAAACAAAAGGATGGCTGCTTTGACATACATGAAGTCGGACATATATGCAGTTGGACCGTTGCCCCAATGGTGTTAAGTGGTGTGTGGCTGTATTCAAACAAGCCTGTCACATCCTCCAGCGGGAACTAGGGGGACCTCACCCTATTGTTACTACAAAGTCTGCCTCCCACAGCCCTTGCTGGGTCACTCTATTCCCAAGCACATACTCCGTGTGGCCCTGCATGGTGTGCAGTGTCCTCCTCTCTTAGGTTGTGAGTATATGTGACTAATAAGCTGCTGCCAATCTCATCTGTCCAATGTCATGTGTTCAGCCATCTTATACTATTCAGGATGGAGGAATGCTCCATCAAAGGAAGTACTCAGAATAAGGGTTTATTTGTTGTAGCATAATCAAGAATTACCCCGACTAACACCATGTGGTCTGTTTCTGGGCACTCTATTAGGATCCAAGGGTTTATCTGTCTATCCTTACATCAATACCACTCCTCTTAACTATTGTACCTTTGTATTAAATCGTAACATCCTTTAGGACAAGCTCCTGCTCCCCTCACTCCAGCCCAGTTCTTTTTGCAGAGACTCTCAGCTTCGTCCTTTGCTTTTTCTCGTGTAAAGAAAAATCAGCTTGTAGTATTCCGTAAAATACCTCTCAGTTGCATAAAATATGGATATTAAGTAGAACTGTATTGAATTTATAAATTAATAATTGGGGGGTACTGACATCCTTGATTCTGTGTCTCCTTACCTGCAAATTCAGTATTTCTATTTTTAAAACCTTCTTGAATAGCCTTCAAAAAAGTTTTATAATTTTATCCATAAAAATGTTGCACAAAAATATTGCACATTTTATTATATTTATTCTAACAATTTTATTTTTTCTTTTATAAACGGTAACTTTTAGTATTCTGTTTCTTAGTTCTTTGTTACAAATGAAATAGATTTTTGGATGCTGAATTTCCATCGCAGCTACCTTGGTAATTTTCATAATTTTTATGTAGATGTTTTTGTCTTTTCTTGCAAGCAATTATAACATCTGCACATATTAAGAATTTTGTTTCTTTCATTTTAATGCTTATAGAACTTTTTATTCCCCCTGTCTTATTAGGTTGGCTAGGACCTCCAGTACAATGTTGAATAGAAGTGCAGATAAAAGGCATGATTCATAATTTTTAAGGAAATATTTCACCATTAGGATATTTGGTGTAGGTTTTTTTTATGAGGTTAAAGAATTTTCCTTCTCTTTGCTAATGATTTTTATCATGAATCGGTGTAGCTTAATCATATGTTTCCAATGAGATGAGCGTATGAGTTTTCGGCTTTAACCTCTTAATGTGGTAAGTTACATTAATAGGGTTTTCAAAGCTGACACTTGGTACAATTTATTTTCTTCCCTGTACCTTGTCATGTTTCTTTCTGCCTTGACATGGTTGTTGGGGCTATGAGGAATTCTTTGTGAATCTCACACAGCCGAAGCAATAGGTTAGTTTGAATTGTCAGTATGGATCTGCTTTCCTTTCACATACCATTCAAGCAGCAAGGGAAGAATTTCTTAGTAACTTTTCTCATACCTGCCACTCTCCATCCACTTCTGAAGTGGGAAGATTTGGGATACGGCGAAATAAGAAGCAGTGGGGTGAGAGACTGCAGATACACACTCTGTGGCATGGCATTGTCGGCATTCCAATATCTCTGAGTAACTGTGCAAGACTATTTTTAATTAAAATTGAACTATATTGGGGGCATTTGCCAGAGGGAAATGGAAAGAAGTTTTTCTTTTATTTTTGGGCAAATGCTGCCCTTGAAATACAAGGACAAATATCTTTAAAATAAAAAAATAAATATTTTGCCATGGGTTTATTTTAAACTAATTTTAGACTTTTGGTTCCAGTTAAGATAGAGAAAAAGGAACCAGATTTACCTGCCACCTGAGACAACTAAAAACAAACAGACAGACAGACAAAATATATGAAACAATGAAAGTCAAGACATTGGACGTCAGGCAACATGATGACTACATGTGACGTGGTATTCTGGACTGGATACAGGAACAGAAAAAGGACGTTAGTGGGAAAACCAGTGAATCCCAAATGAAGTCTGGAGTTTGGCTAATAGTAATGTACCAATGCTGATTTCTGAGTTTGGACTAACATACCTTGGTAACATAAGATGTTAACATCAGGGAAACCTGGCTAAGAGGGTACAGAAACGCTCTGTATTATCTTGAAACTTTTCTGTAAATCTAAAACTATTCCAAATAAAAATAAAAAAAAAAACATGCCAAGACCTATGGAAGCACAAGAGGTCAAGATAACTTCTGCTCGTCAGTATTAACAGCAGTGTTAATCAAGTAGGAGCCCTCGTGGTTAAGAGCTATGGCCGCAAACCAAAAGGTCAGCAGTTTGAATCTACCAGCCACTCCCTGGAAACCCTATGGGGTGGTTCTACTCTGTCCTATAGGTCGCCGTGAGTTGGAATGGACTCTACAGCAACGGGTTATCAAGTGAGTGAGTATGTATAAAGGCACAATGGTGAGAGAAGAGCTTGGGAACTGGTAAGCTATTCATCATTGCCAAGTATAAGACATAGCTGTTCAGGGCAAGAGAAGACTTGTGGCTAGACAGAAATCAGATTCGAAAGTTATATCAGTCTCCCTCCAGAGAATGTTTTGAATGTATCCTGAGAAGTGTGTCATCCCATTGCCTTCATGACTGCATGGTTTCTGCTGAGTAGTCTGAACTTATTCATATTGATTCTCCTTTGTAGGAGACCTTTCTTTTATCCCTGGCTGCTTTTAAAATTTTCTCTTTATCTTTGGTTTTGGCAAGTTTGATGATAATATGTCTTGGTGATTTTCTTTTTGGATCAATCTTAAATGGGGTTCGATGAGCATCTTAGATAGATATCCTTTCGTCTTTCATGATGTCAGGGAAGTTTTCTGCCAACAGATCTTCAACTATTCTTTCTGTATTTTCTGTTATCCCTCGCTGTTCTGGGACTCCAATCACATGCAAGTTATTCTTCTTGATAGAGTCCCACATGATTCTTAGGGTTTCTTCATTTTTTTTTAATTCTTTTGTCTGATTTTTTTTTCAGCTATATTGGTGTCAATTCCCTTATTCTCCAGATCCCCCACCCTGCATTCCAATTGCTTGAGTCTGCTCCTCTGACTTCCTATTGAGTTGTCTAATTCCGTAATTTTACTGTTAATCTTTTGAATTTCTGAATGCTGTCTTTCTATGGATTCTTGCAGCTTATTAATTTTTCCACTATGTTCTTGAATAATCTTTTTGATTTCTTCAACTGCTTTATCAGTGTGTTCCTTGGCTTTTTCTGTAGATTGCCTTATTTCATTTCTGAGGTCATCCTTGATGTCTTGAAGCATTCTATAAATTAGCTTTTTATATTCTGTATCTGGCAATTCCAGGATTGTATCTTCATTTGGGAAAGATTTTGATTCTTTAGTTTGGGGAGTTGTAGAAGCAATCATGGTCTGCTTCTTTATGTGGTTTGATATCGACTGCTGTCTCCGAGCCATCTCTAAGATATTGTAGTCATTTATTCTATATTTGCTCACTGAGTCTTATCTTGTTTTTTTTTTTTTTCAGTATATGTAGATGGGCTACTAGATTGCGCTGTCTTGATTGTTGTAGCCCTTGAATCACTTATGTCCTATTACCAGCTGGTCTGGACTGTTACCAGATATATAAGCCTAAGAGTCCATTCAGTATTCTTGAGTAGAATCTGATTTTGGGTCATCAAGTGTGTGGTGCAGACTGTCACCTATCCACCTAGAGAAGTAGTGGTGATAGTTGTGTGCACCAGATTCTAGTAGCAGCAGGGGTTCACACTCCAGGGGGGTGCAGGATGCTGACAGGCTTCCCCCAAGTGCCAGTGAGGTAGGTGTGTCTCTATTCCTAAAGCACCTTGGTGGGTGGGCTCTGCAGCTGTACCTTAGGCCCCCAATGCAAGTACCTCTACAGATTGGTAGGTGTCACCCTCCTTAGACCCCTAAGGTAGGAGACCAGGTGGTCTGAGGGGAGCTTCAGCCCTCAGTTCCCTGTTGTGGGTCAGTGAGAGCTCTGTTGAATATGCAGAGATATCAGACCTGGAAACTTGTCTTTCCAGTAATCCACTAAAACAATTACAGTCAGATCCCTATTAGAATTGCCTTTGCATTATAATAGCCACCATGTTCCCTGTAGGGATGAAAGCCCAAGACTGTGGATCACATATGCTTGGCTGGAGCTGGTTCTGTATTTTTAGTCCAATTAGGGAAGAATTTTTGGTCCCTGGGTTTTTTGTAGCTTCTTCTCTCAGGCCAGGAGAATGGGTTAGGAAAAGACCAAAAAAAAAAAAAAAAAAAAAAAGAAGAAAGAAAGAAAAAGAAAACCTGCAGTGCAGTTCACTCTCTGGCTCACGAAATTTCAATGTTAATGAAGCTGCCTGGGAAGGGGAGGGGAGAGGGTTCAGATAAATAGGAGAGAGTAGCAACCCGGAATACAGACAAAGTTACTTATCTTGTTTGTTGATGACTGTTTTATCTGGGATTCCCAAGGGGTGTGTAGCCTGTGTGCGTTTTCTGGGTCAAGATTTCCCCCGAAGGTCAGGCCCGCGTTCCGTACTCGTGCTGTCTCAGAAGCCGTGGTCAGTTCCTCCGCTCCCAGTCCAAAGCCCAGCGCCAAGGTTCCCCAGCTGGGACGCCACACTCCAGGCTCCAAAACCAGTCGCTGCCTCCCGGTGACTTCTCCTCCTGTCAGCGGCGTCACTGCACTGCCTGCGTGCACTGGCTGGGCTTCCCCCAAGGTCACTTCTGGGGGCTAGGGCTGCGTCCAGTGTTTGCGCCGTCTCAGGATGCCGTGCTCAGCTCCCCTGAGCCCAGTCCAAAGCCCAGCGCCAAGGTTTCCTGACTGGGATGCTGGCTCCAGGCTCCGAAAGCAGTCATTGCTTCCTCATGGTTGTTTGTTTTCAGTCTCTGTCACTCAGGTCAACTCTTTAGATCTGTGTTTGATGGTCAGGGTTCGTAGATTGTCATGTATGTGATCAATTCACTTGTTTTTCTGAGTCTTTGTTGCAAGAGGGATCCGAGGTAGCTTCTACCTAGTCAGCCATCTTGGCCCTGCCTCTGTATCCTGAGAAATTTGAACTTTAGTTTGTAGGCAATTAGGAGTTAAGGGAGTGATATCATTTGACTTGTGATTTATAAAAATAACTTTGACAGGGCAGTGGATGATAGTGTTTTATTTTGGGAAGCCTGGTTTGAAAGGTTCTAAATTCTGGAAATAAGGCTCTTGATTATCAGAAGAAGGAAAGAGTAGCTCACAGAAACCACAGACTGGGAAGTGTTATGTCTCTCCCTGGTGATCCAAATGAATGTGGAAATTATAGAACAATATCATTAATATGCCACCCAAGCAAAATTCTACTGAAAATCATTCAAAAACGGCTGCAGCAGTATATCGACAGGGAACTGCCAGAAATTCAGGCCGGTTTCAGAAGAGGACGTGGAACCAGGGATATCATTGCTGATGTCAGATTGATCCTGGCTAAAAACAGGAATACCAGAAGGATGTTTACCTGGTTTCATTGACTACGCAAAGACATTCGACTGTGTGGATCATAACGAACTATGGATAACCCTGGGAAGAATGGGAATTCCAGAACACTTAATTGTGCTCATGAGGAACCTTTACATAGATCAAGAGGCCGTTGTTTGGACAGAACAAGGGGATACTGATTGGTTTAAAGTCAGGAAAGGTGTGTGTCAGGGTTGTATTCTTTCACCACACCTATTTAATCTGTATGCTGAACAGATAATCCGAGAAGCTGGACTATATGAAGAAGAACGGGGCATCAGGATTGGAGGAAGACCCATTAACAACCTGCATTATGCAGATGACACAAGCTTGCTTGCTGAAAGTGAAGAGGACTTGAAGCACTTACTAATGAAGATCAAAGACCACAGCCTTCAGTATGGATTACACCTCAACATAAAGAAAACAAAAATCCTCGTAAGTGGACCAATGAACAACATCATGATAAACAGAGAAAAGATTAAAGTTGTCCAAGGATTCATTTTACTTGGATCCACAATCAACAGCCATGGAAGCAGCAGTCAAGAAATCAAACGATGCATTGCATTGGGTAAACCTGCTGCAAAGGACCTCTTCAAAATGTTGAAGAGCAAAGATGTCACCCTGAAGACTAAGGTGCGCCTGACCCAAGCCATGGTATTTTCAATCACATCATATGCATGTGAAAGCTGGGCAATGAATAAGGAAGACCAAAGACGAGTTGATGCCTTTGAATTGTGGTGTTGGTGAAGAATATTGAATATACCATATACTGCCAAAAGAACGAACAAATCTGTCTTAGAAGTACAACCAGAATGCTCCTTAGAAGCAAGTGTGGTGAGACTGCGTCTTATATACTTTGGACATGTTGTCAGGAGGGATGAGTCCCTGGAGAAGGACATCATGCTTGGCAGAGTACAGGGTCAGCGGAAAAGGGGAAGACCCTCAATGAGGTAGATTGACACAGTGGCTGCAACAAAGGTCTCAAGCATAACAACGATTGTTAGGATGGCGCAGGACTGGGCAGTGTTTCGTTCTGTTGTGCAGAGGGTCGCAATGAGTCGGAACCGACTTGACAGTACCTTACAACAGCAACATCCCTGGTACAACTTTAAGCAGCCCTGGTGATGCAGTGGTTTGGTGCCCAGCTGCGAACTGAAAGGCTGGTGGTTCGAACCTATTCAGCAGCTCTGTGGGAGAAAGATCTGATCATCTGCTCCTGTAAAGATTGCAGCCTAGCAAACTCGTCACAAGGGGTTGCTATGAGTCAAACATCGACCAGACGGCACCTATCTACAACAACATTCAACCAGTACTTAAGGCTATGTGTTCAAGGATATTTATTGCAACATTATTCATAGTGACGATAATTGAAAACAAAGTAATGCTTATCGGCAGCAGAATGGTTGAAGACTGGTGGTCTGCACATTCTGGAATGTTTTACAGCCAATGTAAAAAATGAGTTAGATTTATATTAGTTAACTTGGAGGGATCGATATGTTCTATTAAGGAAGAGAGACAAGCTGTGGAGAACTGTATGAAACATGATGCTATTTTTGTGAAAAAAAATTAGAAAAAGAACACTTGTGTTTTTGTGTTAAAAGCAGGAGAAAGTTGTGAATAAATGAGAACCACATTGTTACCATTGGTTGGAAGGTGGGGACTGGCAAGTGAAGGATTAGCTGGGTGAAGGGAGGGGGGAGCAAATAAGATTGTTTTTAATAAAAAGAATGGTCTCCATAATAATGATAAGAGATGTGATATCACACAAGAGTATATGCAAATGCCTAAGGAGCCCTGGTGGCACTGGGGTTAAGCACCTGGCTGCTAACTGAAAGGTTGGCTATTCAAAACCCACTAGTCCCTCAAAGGGAGAAAAATGTGGCAGTCAGCTTCCCCAAAGATTGCAGCCTTGGAAACTCTATGGGACAGTTCTACTCTGTCCTATAGGGTCCAATGGGTATATACAAATGCACAGAGAAATGCAGGGAAGGATTACCATCAAAATGTGAATGTTGCTTTTCAAGGTGATGAAATTGCAGTGGCTTTCCTCCTTGATTTTATACTTTTTCAATATAATTTTCTTTCTTTTTTTTTTTTTGCTAAAAGAACTCTCATTCTTTTATTTAATTGGAGGAGGAAAGCCTATTAAAATATTACTGTCTGTGAAAAAGCCATTTCCATGCTTCTCAGAGCTGCTGGTGGCCCTCTCACCAGCACCTTCTTTATTGTTTTAATAAACAGAGTATCCTTTGGGTTTACCAGCGAAGCCTAGTCACTTAGGGGGTTTTCTGGCCTTACATGGTATTTTCATTCATTTTTTTTTTAACTGTGATAAAAATGTACATACCAAAACATGTGCCAACACAAACTGCCACATTTACAACTCAATGACATTCATTACATCACTATTGCTATCCTTTATCCAAAATTACTTTCATTCTTATATACCTCATTCTATAAATCTTTTGATCCCTTCTTGCACCATCTACCATATTAGTTCTGACATTTTTAGTTCACTTAGTGCAGGCCATTGCTCTTTCCAAGCTTCCCAAAATCATCATTGCTGTTGCTGTTGTTTGCTGTCATAGCAGCACGTTATCATCTTTTCCCAAGGATCTACCTAGAATGTTAAACCCTGTATGTGATTTATGCCAAACGCATCTATAAGGTTGCTGTCAGTTGGAATCTACTCCACAGCAGTGGGTTTGGTTTCTGGTTTTGCAGCTCCTTAAAAGGAGCCCTGGTGGTGCAAATGATTAACTACTTGGCTGTAACAGAAACGTTGGTGGTTCAAACTCATCCAGCCGCTTTGCAGAAGAAAGGTCTAGTGATTTGTTCCTTTAAAGTTAAAGTGTAGGAAAACCTGTGGGGCAGTTCTAGTCTGTCACATGGGGATACTACCAGCCAGAATAGACTTGACAAGTAACAACAACAATAAAGCACTTCCTTAGGTGTCATGGATTTAATTATGTCCCCCCAAAAATGTGTGTGTCAACTTTGCTAGGCCTTGATTCCCAGAATTCTGTGGTTGTCTTCCATTTTGTGATTGTAATTTTTTGTTAACGGAGATTAGGGTGGGATTGTAACACCCTTACCAGGTCACATCCCTGACCCAATGTAAAGGGAGTTTCCCTGGGGTGTGGCCTGCACCACCTTTTATCTCTCAAGAGATCAAAGAAAAGGGAAGTAAGCAGAGAGTTAGGGACCTCATACTACCAAGAAAGCGGCACCAGGAGCAAAGTACATCCTTTGGTCACAGGGTCCCTGTGCCTGAGAAGCTCCTTGACCAGGGGAAGATTGAGGACAAGAACCTTCCTCCAGAGCTGACAGAGAGAGAAAGGCTTCCTCTGGAGCTGATGTCCTTAATCTGGACTTTTAGCCTACTAGACTATGAGAAAATAAATTTCTCTTTTTTAAAGCCATCCACTTATGGTATTTCTGTTATACAAAAAAAAAAAAAAAAAAAAAAACTATTTCTGTTATAGCAGGACTAAAAAACCCAGTGCCGTCGAGTTGATTCCGACTCATAGCGACCCTATAGGACAGAGTAGAACTGCTCCGTAGAGTTTCCAAGGAGTGTCTGGCGGATTTGAACTGCCGACCCTTGGGTTAACAGCTGTAGCACTTAGCCACTACACCACCAGGGTTTCCAATAGCAGCACTAGGTGACTTAAACATTAGGGATATAGCCACTTCCTTTATTAACATACACAACACTTCCACAGCCAGATCATGTTGTGATTTAATTCTGGTTATTCATTTGTGGAGGCCAGGAGGGGATGTGAAATCTGAGGACATACAGTAGGAGATGCCATTTCAGAACTAGGACCCCTGATAACAATGGGGACCACGGGATCTCTCTATAATAGAAACCAGGTGGCAGTGCTTAATCACGAAGTTGGGCACAATTGTTATAATGAGCAATGATGCCAGAGGGACAACCATGACATGACTCACAGAATGCCATGGACGTAGTTACTATCACACAGTGTTCTTAGAAGCAAGATAGATGGGCAGCCAAGAGTATTGCTCAATCTATACAATCAAAAGAAGTCAAGGGTAGACAATGAAAGAGACTGAGAACAACTATCCGAATAAGAGGTCACAATCTCTTACCTAGTGTTTGAACCACGCCAGTTCTTAGACCCAGAACCTATTGCCTGAGGAAAGGCCAGATTCCCAGGAGGAAAGACCTTGCCATAACATATTGTTGTTGTTAAGCGCCATTGAGTCATTTCCCATTCATCACAACACTGTATAACAGAACAAAACACAGAAAGGGTATATGATCATGACTCCTTCACTCTTTCCCCAGAGGGGCCAATGGTCAAGTACTGAGGTAACTGCACACTGGGTAGATGGAAATACCCAAACATTTTAAGGTCTGTTGGACACAGGGTCCAAGCTGACATTGACACTTGGGGACATAATGTCCTAGCTTAGGTTCAGCTCACGGTGGGGGCACAAGGTCCATGGTTTCATCCATGGGCCATTTCCCTGGTCCCAAAATGCATACTTGAAATGGACATACATAGTTGGTAGAACTCCCACATTGGTTCCTTACCTGTCCAATAAGAGCTATCATAGTGGGGAAAGCCAAGAGGTTACCTCTGAAACTGCCCACCAGTTGCCAAGATAGTAAATTAGAAATCTCATCCTGGAGGGAAATGGCAGATATTAGTACAATCATTAAAGACTTAAAGAATGCAGGGATACTGGTTCCCATCACACTCATGTTTAATTCACCAATCTGGCTCCTACAAAATCCAGATGGACCCTGGAAGAGGACAGGAGACACCCACAGGCTTAACCAAGTACTGGCTCCAATTGCTACCACTGTGCTAGGTATGGTATCTTTGCTGGGTAGGTTAACAACCCTCTGGCACACGCTATTCAGCCATTGAGCTGGCCATCTCTATCAGAAAAAAATCATCACAAGCAGTTCACTTCCTCTAGTGACAGCCATCAGCATATATTTACAGTCTGGCTTCAGTTTAAATAAACTTTCCAACTCTCTGTCATAATATAATTTAAAAGGAACTGCCTTGTATGGGTATCCTGATCCACCATATCATGACATCATAATAGTCTAAACCTGGATGAGTAAGAAATGACAAGTATGCTGGGGGTCTTGGTAAGACACATGTACTCCGGAGGGTATGAGATAAATCCTACACAGACTAAGAAGCCTGCCACATCAGTGAAGTTTTAGGAGTCTGTTGGTCTTGGACATTCTGGGACATCTTCTCCAAAATACAGGACAAATTATCGCTTCTCATATCGCCTGTGAAAAAGAAGGTAGTTCTCTTGGATTTCGGCAGCAACATATGCCTCACTTAGAAATACTGTTTTATCCCATATATTGGGTGACACAAAAGACTGCCAACTTCATTAGGGACCCAGAGCAGTCCTGTCACTTGGGTCACATGGCCAGGCTGACCATATAGCATTAGAGGCATCTGTGGTGGGAAAAGGTGTCATTTGGAGATAATGGCCAGTTCCAATGAGAGAATCAAAATGTAGACACCTAGCTAGGTTCCAGAACAAGGCGATGGCATCTGCTGCAGAGAGTTATGTACCTTCCAAAAAGTGGTAAAGGTAAAAAATATGTTATCAAAATGGACTTCCTTTCTGAAGGAGGAAAAATGGAGGAAATACAAAAAATAAATCAGGAAATGTTGGAGAGTAAAATTATGAGGGTACAATTGGCCATAAAATATAGTAATATATTCAAGTTCAAATTGTGGTTTTCTGTATTTTTCTGTATCAATTTTGACCAAAGTGCCAACAAAATAGAATCAGGAAACTGGTTGAGGGTCAGCCAGATCACCGTATGAAGAATTTATAATTTTTGAAAATGGATTTCACAACTCTGTGTCCTCTTACTTAGTCAGATAGAGGCTATAAAAAGGGGTTTGAGTATAGAGAGGAGTGCCTGGGTGGTGCAAATGGTTAACGTTCTTGGCAGCTAATCCAAAGATTGGAGGTTTGAGTCCACCCAGAAGCACCTCAGAAAAAGAGTCTGGTGATCTACTTCCAAAAAATCAGTCATTGCAAACTCTATGGTGCAGTTCTACTTTGATGCACATGGAATAGCCATGAGTCAGAGTGGGCTCAGTCAATGGTAACTGATTTTGTAGTGTGGAGGGAGGGAGAGGATTTGTGAAGATATTTCTTAGGAGCAAGGTGTTGCAGCTCTGTAAGTCCCAACCCTCCCAAAGGGGGATGGAGTTGTGGGGTACTACTCCATTTTGAAACCCTGAGACATGTCTCTTCTGTCAGTTTGTCATCCTGTGGTGGCTTACATTTTTCTGTGATACTGAAAGCTTTGCCATCGGTATTTCAAATACCAGCGGGGTCACCCTTGGTGGACAGGTTTCAGTGGAGCTTCCAGGCTAACACATACTAGGATGAAGAACCTGGCAGTCTACTTCTGAAAAAATTGGCCAGTGAAAACCTGATGAGTAGCAGCAGAACATTGTCTGATATAATGCCAGAAGATGAGCCCCTCAGGTTGGAATGCACTCCAAATACAACTGTGGAAGAGCTACCTTCTCAAAGTAGGGTCAACCTTAATCACATGAATGGAGTCAAGCTTTTGGTACCTCCATTTGCTGATGTGACACGACTCAAGATGAGAGGAAACAGCTGCAAATATTCATCAGTAATTGGAATGTGGAAAGTACAACGTACGACTCTAGGAAAATTTGAAGCCATCAAAAGTGAAATGGAATGCATAAAGATGAATATCCTAGACATTAGTGAGCTGAAATGGACTGGTATTGGCCATTCTGAATCAGACAATCATATGGTCTACTATGCTGGGAATGACAAATTTAAAAGGAATGGCTTCACTTATTAATATTAAAGCACAGATAAAATGGAAAAAAAAATAAAAGGAATGGCTTCACATTCATCATCAGAAAGAACATTTCAAGATCTGTCCTAAAGTACAACACTGTCAGTGATAGGATAATATCCATACACCTACAAGGAAGACCTGTTAATGTAATTATTATTCAAATTTACCCACAAACTGCTAAGGCCAAAGATGAATTAACTGAAGACTTTTACTAACTTCTGCAGTCTGAAGTTGATCAACCATACAATCAAGACACATGGATAATTATTGGCGATTGGAATGTAAAAGTTAGAAACAAAGAAGAATGATTAGTAGTTTGAAAATATGGCCTCTGTGATAGAAATGATGATGGAAGTAGCATGATACAATTTCGCAAGACCAACGACTTCTTCATTGCAAATACATTTTTTCACCAACATAAACAATGACTACACATGGACCTCACCAGATGGAATACACAAGAATCAAATCGACCATATCCGTGGAAAGAGATGATGGAAAGGGTCAGTATCATTAGTCTGAACAAGGCAAGAGGCTAATTGTGGAAGAGACCATCAATTACTCATATGCAAGTTCATGTCGAAGCTGAAGAAAATTAGAACAAGTCCATAAGAGCCAAGGTGTGACCTTGAGTATATCCAAACTTGAATTTAGAGGCCATCTGAAAAATAGATTTGACAGCTTGTACACTAATGGTCGAAGACCAGATGAGTTGTGGAATGACACCAAGGACATCATACATGAAGAAAGCAAAGGGTCATTAAAAAGGCAGGAGAGAAAGAAAAGACCAAACAGAATGTCAGAAGAGACTCTGAAAATTGCTCTTGAATGTAGAATACCTAAAATGAAAGGAAAAAACGATGAAGTAAAAGAACTAAACAGAGAATTTCAAATGGTGCCTCAAAAAGACAAATTAAAGTATTATAATGAAATATGAGAAACACTGAGAGTGTTCTTCCCTTTTGGTTTTCCATCTCCAGCCCTTTGCACATGTCATTACAATACTTTACTTTGTCTTCTTGAGACACCCTTTGAAATCTTCTGTTCAGTTCTTTTACTTCATCAATTCTTCCTTTTGCTTTAGCTGCTCGATGCTCAAGAGCAAGTTTCAGAGTCTCCTCTGACATCCATCTTGGTCTTTTCTTTCTTTCCTGTCTTTTCAGTGACCTCTTGCTTTCTTCATGGATGATGTCCTTGATGTCATTCCACAACTCATCTGGTCTTCAGTCACTAGTGTTCAATGCATCAAATCTATTCTTCACATGGTCTCTAAATTCAGGTGGGATATACTCAAGGTCAGATTTTGGCTCTCGTGGACTTGCTCTGATTTTCTTCAGTTTCAGCTTGAACTTGCATATGAGCAATTGATAGTCTGTTCCACAGTCAGCCCCCGGCCTTGTTCTGACTGATGATATCGAGCTTTTCCATTGTCTCTTTCCACAGATGTAGTCCATTTGATTTCTGTGTGTTCCATCTGGTGAGATCCATGTGTATAGTCGCCGTTTATGTTAGTGAAAGAAGGTATTTGCAATGAAGAAGTTGTTGGTCTTGCAAAATTCTATCATTCGATCTCCGGCATTGTTTCAAGCCTTGAGTTGTAAATTCAAGCCTAGAGTTGCAATAGTGAGGGATTCTATGGGGAAAATATTAAACAACACAGAAAGCATCAAAAGAAGATGGAAGGAATACACAGAGTCATTATACCAAAAAGAATTAGTCCATATTCAACCATTTCAAGAGATGGCGTATGATCAGGAACCGATGCTACTGAAGGAAGAAGTGCAAGCTGCTCTGAAGGCATTGGTGAAAAACAAGGCTCCAGGAATTGATGGAATATCAATTGAGATGTTTCAACAAACAGATGCAGTGCTGGAGGTGCTCACTCATCTATGCCAGGAAATATGGAAGACAGCTTCCTGGCCAACTGACTGGAAGAGATCCATATTTATGCCTATTCCCAAGAAAGGTGATCCAACTGAATGTGGAAATTATAGAACAATATCATTAATATCACACCCAAGCAAAATTCTACTGAAAATCATTCAAAAACGGCTGCAGCAGTATATCGACAGGGAACTGCCAGAAATTCAGGCCGGTTTCAGAAGAGGACATGGAACCAGGGATATCATTGCTGATGTCAGATTGATCCTGGCTAAAAACAGAGAATACCAGAAGGATGTTTACCTGTGTTTTATTGACTACACAAAGGCATTCGACTGTGTGGATCATAACAAACTATGGATAACCCTGGGAAGAATGGGAATTCCAGAACTCTTAATTGTGCTCATGAGGAGCCTTTACATAGATCAAGAGGCCGTTGTTTGGACAGAACAAGGGGACACTGATTGGTTTAAAGTCAGAAAAGGTGTGTGTCAGGGTTGTATTCTTTCGCCATACCTATTTAATCTGTATGCTGAACAAATAATCCAAGAAGCTGGACTATATGAAGAAGAATGGGGCATCAGGATTGGAGGAAGACTCATTAACAACCTGTGTTATGCAGATGACACAACCTTGCTTGCTGAAAGTGAAGAGGATTTGAAGCACTTACTAATGAAGATCAAAGACCACAGCCTTCAGTATGGATTACACCTCAACATAAAGAAAACAAAAATCCTCACAAGTGGACCAATGAGCAACATCATGATAAACAGAGAAAAGATTGAAGTTGTCCAGGGTTTCATTTTACTTGGATCCACAATCAACAGCCATGGAAGCAGCAGTCAAGAAATCAAACGATGCATTGCATTGGGTAAACCTGCTGCAAAGGACCTCTTCAAAATGTTGAAGAGCAAAGATGTCACCCTGAAGACTAAGGTGCGCCTGACCCAAGCCACGGTATTTTCAATCACATCATATGCATGTGAAAGCTGGGCAATGAATAAGGAAAACCGAAGAAGAGTTGATGCCATTGAATTGTGGTGTTAGCAAAGAATATTGAGTATACCATGGACTACCAAAAGAACAAACAAATCTGTCTTGGAAGAAGTGAAGCCAGAATGCTCCTTAGACTTTGGATATGTTGTCAGGAGGGATCAGTCCCTGGAGAAGGACATCATGCTTGGCAGAGTACAGGGTCAGTGGAAAAGAGGAAGACCTTCAATGAGGTGGATTGACACAGTGGCTGCAACAATGAGCTCAAGCATAACAACGATCGTAAGGATGGCGCAGGACCCGGCAATGTTTCGTTCTGTTGTGAATAGGGGCCCTATGAGTCAGAACCAACTCGACAGCACCTAACAACAACAGCAACAATGAAATATGCAAAGACCTGGAGATAGAAAACCAAAAGGGAAGAGCACGTTCGACACTTCTCAAGCTGAAAAAACTGAAAAAAAAATTCAAGTCTCAAGTGGCAATATGGTTAAAGAAGATGGAAGGAATACACAGAATCACTATAGAAAAAGAACTGGTAGACTTCAACCATTTCAGGAGGTCGCATATGATCAGGAACTGATGGTACTGAAAGAAGTCCAAGGTAAACCAAAGGCATTGGTGAAAAACAAAGCTCCAGGAACTGATGAAATACCAATTGAGATGTTTCAACAAATGGATGCAGCACTGAAAATGCTCACTTCTCTATGCTAAGAAGTTTGGAAGACAGCCACCTGGCCAAATGACTGGAAGAAATCCATATTTGTGCTCATTCCAAAGAAAGGTGGCCCAACAGAATGCCGAAATTTTCCAACAGTATCGTTACTATCGCATGTAAGTAAAATTTTGCTGAAGATCATTCAAAAGTGGCTGCAGCAGTATATTGACAGGGAAGTGCCAGAAATTCAAGTGGGTTCACAAGAGAATGTGGAACAAGGGATATCCTTGCTCATGTCAGATGGATCTTGGCTGAAAGCGGAGAATACCTGAAAGATGTTTCTCTGTGTTTTAAAGACTATGCAAAGGCATTTGACCATGTGATCATAACAAGCTATGAATAACATTGTGAAGAATTGTTAATTGTGTTCTTTCAGAACCTGTACATAGATCAAGAGGCAGTGTTTCAAATAGAACAAGCGGATACTGCATGGTTTAAAGTCAGGAAAGGTGTGTGTCAGAGTTGTATCTTTTCACCATATTTATATAATCTGTATGCCGAGGAAATAATCAAAGAAACTGGAGTATATGAAGAAGAATTTGACATCAGGGTTGGAGGAAGACTCATTACCAACCTTGACATGCAGGTGACATAACTTTTCTTGCTGAAAGTAAAGTGGACTTGAAGCACTTGCCAATGAAGATCAAAGACTAGAGCCTTCAGTATGTATTATACCTCGACATAAAGAAAAAAATCCTTGCAGCTGGATTAATAAGCAACATCATCATGATAAATGGAGAAAATGTTGAAGTTGTCAAGGATTTTGTTTTCTTTGGATCTGTAATCAATGCCCATGGAAGCTGCAGTCAAGAAATCAAACAACTCTCCCAAAAATTAAATATTATGCTCATCAGAAGACTTCACCAAGACAGCAAAAAGAGAACCTACAGATTGGGAAAAAATTTTGGGTGATGACAAATTTGACAAAGTTCTAATCTTTAAAATCTAGAGAAAATCCACCATTTCTACAAAAGAAACAAACAAACAAATAATCCTCCTAAAAAATGGGCAAATGAAATGAACAAACACTTCACCAAAGAAGACATTCAGGCAGGTAACAGACATATGAAGAAATCCTTGTGATTACTAGCCACTGGAGAAACACAAATCTAAACTACAATGAGATAGCATCTCACCCGGATGTTACTGGCACAAATTAAAAAAACAGAAAATAACAAATTTTGGAGAGGCTGTTGGGAGATTAGAACTCTTATGCACTGCTGGTGGGAATGCAAAATGGTACAACTACTATGGAAAATGTTATGGTACATCCTTAAAAAGCTAGAAATAGAAATATCGTATGATCCACCTATCTCACTCCTAGGAATATATCCTAGAGAAATAAAAGCCCTCACCAGAAGAGACATATGCATACCTATATTCACTGCTGCATTCTTGACAACAGCAAAAAGATGGAAGCAGCCTAAGTGCCCATCAACAGATGAATAGATAAACAAACTACGGTACATACACACAGTGGAATACTACACAACAATAAAGAACAGTGGTGAATCTGAGAAACATCTCATGACATGGATGAATCTGGAGGGCATTATGCTGAGTGAAATAAGTCAATCACAGAAGGACAAATATCGTATGAGACCACTGTGATAAAAACTCATGAAATGGTTTTCACACAGAAAGAAATGATCTTTGATGGCTATGAGGGAGGGGAGGAAAAAACACTAACTAGACAGTAGATAAGGGATAAATTTGGTGAAGGGTAAGACGGTACACAGTACTGGGGAAGTCAGCACAACTTGACTAGGCAAAGTCATAAAATCTTCATAGACACAGCCAAATGCCCTGCAAGACCAAGCTACTGTGCTGAGGGCTGGGGACCATGGTCTCAGGGGACATCTAGCTCTATATCTGACTGTGGGTGAGTAGCAAATGGCATCTTAAAAGCCTGCGAGCAGCCATCTAAGATACATCTATTCATCCCATCCTGGCTAGAGCAATGTAGAATGAAGAAGACCAAAGATACAAGGGAAAGATTAATCTAAGGGATACCACAACTACCACAACCTCCACCAGACAGAGCTGGTGGTACCCTGTTACCATCACCAACTACTCTGTCAGGGATCACGATAGTGGGTCCCAGACAGAGTGGGAGAAAAATGTAGAACAAAATTCAAATTCACAGAAACAAAACAAAACTAAACTAAAAGACCAGGCTTGCTGATTAGAGACTGGAGAAATCCCAAGATTATGTGGTGCCCAGACACCCTTTTAACTCAGTCCTGAAGTCACTCCTGAAGTTCACCTTCAGCCAAGGATTAAACAGGTCTATAGGACCAACAAAAACACACGTGAGAGATCAAAAACACACGTGAGAGATGTACTTCATAGTTCAATCATGTATATGACACTAGTGGGCACAACAGCCCAAAAGCAAAGACTAGAATGCAGGAAGGGACAGAAAACTGGACAAATGGAAACAGGGAAACTTGGATGGGGAAGGGGAGCATGTTGACATCTCAGGTTATGCAACCAATGTCACAAAACAATTTGTATATTAACTGTTTAGTGAGAAACTAATTTCCTCTGTAGATTTTTCACCTAAATAGCAATTTAAAAAAAAAAGGAAAATAATCAAAGGATGCATTGTGTTGGGTGAATCTGCTGCAAAAGACCTCTTTAAAGCATTGAAAACAAAGATGTCACTTTGAGGACTAAGGTGCACCTGACCCAAGCCATGGTATTTTCAAGCACTTCATATGCATGTGAAAGCTGGATGATAAATAAGGAAGCCTGAAGAAGAATTGATGCCTTTGAATTACCTGTTAGCAAAGAAATATTGAATATACCATGGACTGTCGGAAGAATGAACAGGTCTATCTTGGAGGAATTAAGTTCACTGGCCTGACTTCCCAGCTTAAATAAACTTTGAAAGTTTGAATTTAGTAACAAAAGCATTTCCAGAGGCTTGGAAGTCCTGGCAGAGAAATGTCCAAATCTTACCTAGCCTAAGACATCTACCTCAGCACAGTAGAAGCTCTGCAAAATCCTAAAACTTTGTTATGTCTTGACTTGTTCAACCGTGAGATAGCAAACCTTAAGGATTATAGAGGAAGTACTTTTGAACTGCTGCAGACAGTTACACACTTAGATGAATTTGATTAAGAGGATAATGAAGCACCTGAAACACTTCAAGAGGGCGATGATGAGAATGGAGCTGAAGACGAAGAGGATGAAGAAGATGAAGCTAGTCCACCTGAAGGATATGAGGAAGGGGAAGGAAGTAGAGGAGGATGAGGGTGGCGATGACAATGAAGCAGGCTCAGATTTCAGAGAGGGAGCAGAGGAAGTGGGCCTCTCATATTTAATGAAAGAAGAAATTCAGTGTGAAGAAGATGATGGTGACTGTGACGAAGAAGGGGAGGAAGAGGAAGAAAAAGAAGAAGAAGGTCTTCAAGGGGAGAATGAAACGAGATGCTGAAAATGATGGAGAAGAAGGTGACTAGATCATTCTAAGATGAGATTTCCTAATATTCTTGGGTTTGCAATAAACTGATTGTGTCTGCTTTGTTTCTTCACGTACTATAACTATCCTTACAGAAAATAACGTGTATTTTATATAGGAAAAGTGTGATTTTACCGTAAAGAATATTTTTCATTGACCTCCCCCCCTCCATTGTGGAACTCCCTAGAAATGTATTTGGAATATTAATTTTTCTAATTCAAGCTCACTGCACTAGTCATTTTTAGCCCGTAATTCAAACATGATAGCTTTTACACAGGTATGGTATAATGTATTTCATTAATAAGGTTTTAATGTTATTTATAAACTAACTGAAATCACAGCTGCAATATGAAATGACAATAGTCTCTCCAATGATAAGTTGGTTATTTTTTTAGAGGTGAGCCAGAGATCTTTAGTTTGAAAGCAGTAACTTTTTGGCTGTGGATTTTTGGATGCTTCTTTGTCACAAAAGTTCCTTGGAAAAGAGAAGCAGAATAATAAAGGCTCTATCCAGCAAGAGAGTTCACAGATTTTGTGGAGGCTTCTGAAACCTCTTTTAAGCCAGACGACTGGCAAGAGTTTATTTTTGAAAGAAAAATTGCTTATACTAAGTTCAGAAACACGCAGGGCAACACTTTCTTCTTTAGGGTGTAGATCGTGACATGCCAGGGGTCGTTTGTTTTTAGGTATGTGTTCTTTTTCCTCTCAGCAATTCCTTTATGATCCCCTTCGTTTCTTGTTTCACTCCCCTCCCTCTGTCTCAGAAAAAAAGTTGGGAAATTGTGACTATGCAGGAAAAACTTTAGTCTTGTATCTCAACCACCTTTTCAGACCTGAGCTGGTTTTAAATAAGCTAAGTGAGAGAAATCAAGTATTTTCTCAGTTACAAATGTTATTATCCATATAGTTTTATGCAACAGAGGCTTTGCTTACTATAAATCTCTCTTGACCGACAAGACGTACAGACAGTACTAGTAGATGAAGAAAGAAAAGAAGCAAGGGAGGCTTTGAGAAGCAGCATCAGTGTTCTTCAAAACTCTGAACAACTGCCTGTTGATAATCAATTAGACACTCACCTCAATATTTTTAAGTTGGCTTCCTCAATGATTTGGGTACTGCCCTACAAGATATTTTATAGTTTTCCTGAGTAGAATCTTTATTCTTCCTGGAGCTATAAAGGATTATCACATATTAGAGCATTTAATCGGGATATATTAGGCAGTTGGCAAAATATTTGGGACTTAATATTAAAATTATAGGAAAATATTTAGGATAGGTGTGAGTGTGCCTGTATGTGTTTCCTTGCATGGCTATTAAAAAATACAATGAGTAGACAAGTACATCTACCTCTCTGTCATGGGTGCTCTTGCTTCTTTAATGTTGGCTATCTAATTTTTTTTGTTTTAATATTTGTAAAAATTTTTTTTTTACTTTTTTTATTGTACTTTAGATGAACATTTACAGAACAAACTAGTTTCTCATTAAACAGTTAGTACACATATTGTTTTATGACATTGGTTAAGAACCCCAGGACATGTCAACACTCACTGTAAAATTTTTTAAAGTTAATGCCAACAAATTAGCTGAAGTTGCACTCCTATGCTGGGGCACATTTCAATTATGGAGTATAATACTTCTTTGGTTTAAAATGTGTGAGTTTTTAGTTTTACAGTAAAAATTATGAAGTTATTTGTACAGAAACTAAAAAGTTGCACAACTGACTGAAATGAAATTCTCGGGATCAATTTAATGGTGAGCTTGGAGTCTCCAAAAGACTAACATATCACCTTTTTAACAATCGAAACGCCCTGTTTTAGTCCCTAAGAATTCTCATCACATACTATGTTAGATATAAAATACTTGTTTTTAAATTAAATCTATATATTGACCTCCTCATCAATCATCATATTGTGCAAGCAGAAATAGAATTCTTTGCTTTCAAAACAACACTTAGAGCCTCCAGATAACTTTTTAAACGTATTTAGCTTTGTGGGTGGTATTTTCACACGAATCATTAAAGGTACGTGTTACATTTTGCAGAGGTTGGGTTCTGGTCCTATTTTAATGCTCTTTGTATACAGTGTGTTAATGTATACGGTGTGTTAATGTATATAGTGTGCTAATGTATATATGTGTTAAGTTCCTCCAGAATCTCTCCTTAAAAAACTCTGAAGTCACTACTTTTGTGCAACTGTGTTTTGAATAAAGCCATGACGGTGCTGGAAAACAAACAAACAAAGGCAGTACTCCCAATTATTCTATGGTTCTGTTCCCTATTTTTTTCTGTGGCTGCTGTAACTTAAAGTTTTTATAACTAAATTGCTTTAAATATGTTGGAGATTTGTTACAAGAAAAAAAAAAAATCAGAAGCCCTTCATCCTCGACCTTCTCCTTTCTCTAATTCCTTTCCTTCTTTTCTTCCTGCTTTTTCTGTCTTCCTTTTTCCAAATAAAAAGCCTCAGCTGACAGACTGCACTCAGGTAATCATTGCACAGTGCAAGTTAATGACCATTTACAAGATTCTTGCCAATATTTTATTTTTGCCCTTCATGATGTTTAACCTTTTAAAGCAAGTGAATACTGAAATGTGCTGTTTTGGCTGTCTTTATCTTTGGTATACGGTATTTATGCTTCTAAAACTTTTTTTATTGTTGTTCCAGGGCATTTAACTACCATGATTTATCAAAAATACACCTACAAATCAGCCACAAAGAGACCGCCTGGGAACAAACTGTTCTTAGCAAAATGATCATATCAAGAAAACCATAACAAAGAACGGCTTTAGGAAAAAGCCAGACTGTTAGCTCTTTTAAGAAAGGTTTATATTTTTAACCCCTGAAGTAATTCATCAAAGTCCGTTGCCCTGAATGAAATTGATTTCCCTTTGCACTTCAGTAACAGACCATTCCTGGAAAAGCAGCAGGCAGAAACATTTGGTTAAAGAACAAGGCATTTTTACTCACAGAAAGACAAGTTTGCAATTTCATTTCTAGTGGGAGGATTGGAACCAAGAATCAGAAATGCATCTGCCCCCCAAGCTGCCGCCCTCAAACTCCCTACCCCAGCATACACAGGAACCATCTCTATATATGTGAGATATTAAATATTTTCAATAGCGTCTTCAGTGGTTAAACTATCCTGTTCTCATTACTCTCTTCAGCATGGGAATCCGTCAGATCTTAGAGTACGCGCTGAAGTAAAAGACACCAAGAAAAGTCACGCATGTGGGAACTGCCTCACTCATTTCTTCACTATTTTTTTCTGTGTCTTTTTCCTTCATTTACATTACCTTCAGTCCCACTAAACTGCTATGTGCTTACTCATTTTAAAGAGACAGGGTAAAGATGCAGAATTTTAGAGCTGGCAAGGACTTTACAAACCACAGCCATCAGATGTATTGATAAAATTGAAGTCACAAATTATTCTATTTTGACTCCATGTCAGTTCAGTAACAACCATTATCTGGTGATGGAATTTGTTCCTTAACACTCAACAGTCGTACTGAACACTAAAGAGTCAACCAGCTAGGGTCAGTTCAGCGATGATGTACCAACACATTTTCAACCTCATGAGTCGAGCTCTGTTTTCCAAACCACTGTCCTGTAGCTATTTGTGAATTAGAAAAGGTGTTTTTTGGTAGAGCTTCCTCCTTCCTGGGCAAGTTCATTTGCTCTATGCCCTTCTCTCTTTGCCAATCACTAAAACAGAGAGAGCGACTAGTTTCAGACTGATTATAGAAAGGAAGGATCATGGAAGCAAAAGAAAGGGGGAAAATCAATTCCAAAAGAAACAATATCAATTAAAAACAGCTTACAAATTGACAAGTTAATAAGTCATAATATTGCAGAGAGCCTGGAACTATTCACTCCAGGTATTATCTAAGCTAGAGCTTGCATTCATTTGTGTTCTCTACGTGATCTGCAGTAGAAAAGGTTGATGGCAGAGCATTCCCTCTAGAAATCACTGCACTAAACAATGAGGAATTAGATACGTTCATCGATGTGTTCTTTATAACAAAATTCTGCTTCCTTTGCATTTAACACTGAATACCCATGTATGATCCAAACCTCTTATTTGACACCTTTGCCCTCTCCCCCTCCTATGTTCCATGAATAAAAGGAAAACAAATTATCCACCTCTAATATATTTTGGTTTTGGTTAATATATTTTATATAGGAGAACAAGATGAATCTTGTTCTATGATATGCTAGGTGTAAATAATGCTAGGGTGTAAATAACTACTTTTATAAAAGGTTCTATTTCTTTCATCTCCATAGTCACTGAACATACATATTATACAGACTTCTCCCAGAATCAGGATTACAGCCAGAAAAGAGAAAAGGCAGATCATAAATCTAGGAAGATCCATATTGCACGGAAATCTATTCGTTTGTCAGGGCAACAAGGCAAGTTTCTGAAAGAGTTGGCCTTCAGACCTTAACTTTTTGCTGCCCAGGCCAGTGCACTGACTTGATTCAACATGGAGCAAGTAAGTGAGGAAAATGGCCCTCCATGGTCCAGGGTTCCAGTGAATTACCTCTGAAATGCGGAGACATGCTGCTCACAGAAGAAGATGACGGCTAAAAGGACGCCGAGGCTATAAAGCTTCATCTCAACAGTGGTTCGCTCTAACGCAAAACTCTGTCAAGAGAAGAGCCTAGATAACTGATTGCACAAGAGCCTTCTTTAAACACTGGTTAAACTATAAT
This sequence comes from Loxodonta africana, assembly GCF_030014295.1. Taxonomy (NCBI): domain Eukaryota; kingdom Metazoa; phylum Chordata; class Mammalia; order Proboscidea; family Elephantidae; genus Loxodonta; species Loxodonta africana. The sequence continues at coordinate 66,089,402 of NC_087358.1, forward strand.
GGTGTGTTCCCTCTCGTGTTTGTGGATCAATCAACTTGGCTTCATTTCCACTCCCAAAAAGGGAAATACACATTTATTTTGTTAGGTTGTTTTTTGAAACCTGAATCGTCAAAAAGAAAGTATGAGGATAGTCGCTTTTCTTAGTTGAGACTACAAAACATTTAACTCCTTGAGAAAGATGAGGCCAAGAATAAAAGGATAGTAACATAGCAGGAACTTGTCTGGTTTGTTGAAGAACCATAGCCATAAAATACTGACTAATGTGGCTGACAGTCCACAATGGGGGAGATCCCAGTGGAGTACTAACTTCTGTCTTGTTTAATATGTTTAGATGAAGACATAGAAGGTGAATTTCCCGTATTTCTGGATGATACAAAGTTCAGCTGTAGGAGGATTACACAAGGCACATTCAAAGGATTCTGACTTGACCATATGGAATGTTCGGTCTATTTGGAAGAGAACAGGAATAACATGTAGTGGAGAGCTCTTTAGAGCAATAAAGACACTCATTTACTTTGAATCACCTTTACTTAGGGAAGGTCACTGTAATAGCAGAGCCCTGGTGATACAGTGGTTAGGAGCTAAGGGTGCTAACCAAAAGGTAGGCAGTTCTATTCCACCAGCCACTCCTTGGAAACCCTATGGGGAAGTTCTACTCTGTCCTACAGGGTCACTATGAGTTGGCATTGACTCAACGGCAGTGGGTTTGGTTTTGGGTTAATCAAGGCCCACCACCCATCGTTCTGGAGATAGCACTGTGAGACAATGTGTCTAGTGCATGGCACTCCTCCCTGGCAAATGCACTTGAATGTTCTTGGGGACAGGATAGGCAAATGTGCAGAAGAAATCAACTCCAACAAGGAACTTCTGAGAAATGTTGAGATTTTAAACCTTCTTTTCTGAGGTTCAAAGCTCCTGAAACACATTTAATGTACTGAAGTGACTTCCAGTCAAGCTACCTTTTGTGTAACAAGGAGAAGTAAGAGTACAGACATGTGGGGTGAGAGGGAGAGGGAGAGAGGGAGCTATGGCCTAGGGGACACTGAGCCTCCATTACAGGCGATGGAGAAATTTGGAAATAAAAAGTAGTGATGGTTACACAACATAACGAATGTAATTAATGTCACTGAATTGCATGTGTAAAAAATGTTCAAAGTGTTAAAAAGCAAAGATGTCACTTTGAGGACTAAGGTGCACCTGACCCAACCCATGCTATTTTCAGTTGCCTCATATGCATCTGAAAGCTAGACAACGAATAAGGAAGACCAAAGAAGAACTGATGCTTTGGATTTATGGTGTTGGTGAAGAGCATTGACTATACTGCCATAAGTACAAACAGATCTGTCTTAGAAAAAGCACAGCCAGAATGCTTTTTAGAAGGGAGGATGGTGATACTTCATCTCACATACTTCCAACATGTTACCAGGAGAGGCCTGTCCCTGGAGGAGGATATCATGGCTTAGTAAAGTAGAGCGTTAGCAAAAAAGACTCTCAATGAGATGGATTGACACAGTGGCTACAACAATGGGCTCAAGCATAGCAAAGGTTGTGAGGATGGTGCAGGACCAGGCAGTGTTGCATTCTGTTATACATAGGGTCGCTATGAGTTGGAACTTACTCAATGGCACCTAACGACAACAACAACGTAATACAATTGCTACACACACACACACATAAATCACTATCACATGTATCTGCTATAAGTGGAAAAGAAACACAGGAAGGATAAACCAGAAATCAGTGAGATTGTTTACCCACAGTAGGAGGTGGAAGAGGGTGAAAAGATGGAGGATAAGAACATGGTAGAAAGAAATGAGAGGCGGGACACTCCTTTGATTATACCTTTACGAATAGTTCAGAATTTCAGAACCATGTTAATTTTTTTACATACTTAAAAACAAACAAACAAATAAAAGGAATACAAACATAAACAAATGAACCTAACTGTGTTTCAAATGAATAGCATAACCACAGTGATGGGGAGAGAAACACAACTGTTTTTAAACAGAAGAAGTAGCTTAGTGAGACTGTGGATAGTTTACAAAATTTATTGACAGATTGTTTGTGCGCTCTATTTTTCTCCTTGTATCCTATATTTGTTCTCTGGGTTAACGTTTCTTTTTGCTGAAGTTATCTTTTAAAACGTCTTTTAGTGAAGATCTGTTGGTGGTAAGTTCTATTACATGTGTTTATCTAACAGTAACGTTTTTCTGCCCTCGCTTTCACATACAGGCTTAGCTGAATTTGACAGGTCCTCTGTGGTCTTCTGACATCTCCTGTTGTGAGGTAGGAATCTGCTGTTGGCTTGCAGGCTTGTGGTACTTTGTACGTGTTGATTTTTGAGGGATTATCTTTATCCTTGATCCTCCTCAGATCTATTATCCTGACCTAGCTATGGATTTAATTTTCATTATCTTGCCCACTACACAGAATAGACTTTTGGTCTCAGGATTTATATATTTCTTCAATTTTGGAAAATCATTTTATTATTTCTTCAACTATTATATCGCTGCTAGTCCCTTGTAGGAGCCCTGGTGGTGCTGTGGTAAGAGCTCAGCTGTTAACCAAAAGGTCAGCAGTTCGAATATACCAGCTGCTCCTTGGAAACCCTGTGGAGCAGTTATCCTCTGTCCTATAGGGTCACCATGAGTCAGAATTAACTCCACGGCAATGGGCTTGGCATTTTTTTTTTTAGTCCCATGTAGGGGTTCTCATTGGAGTGCCTTGATCTACTCCTGTGTCTCTTAACTGTTTTTCATGTTTTAAAAAATCTTAATCTTTGTCTCTGTATGCTGTATTCTGGTGAGTTTCTCAGCACTGTCTTCAAATTCACTAATTCTCTTTGTGCCTAGTTTAGTCTACATAACCGATTCAGGCTTTTCCTATGATGATATAAATCTTTCCCAACTTTTAGTAAAGGTTATTTTTCATATTTTCCCAACACTTGTTTTGTATCAGTTTATTTTATTTTTTATAATTTATTGTTCCTTTTTTAAAGGTATGGTTCCTTCAGATCTGTCTTTGAGAACCCTCAGAATATTTATTTCAAAGTCTGTGTCAGACTGTGAGATAAGGTTAATTACGTTTGGGATGACTTCATGTTCAGACTGTTTTGTTAGCTAACTTTCTTAGCATTTGATTTCTTCTCTGACTGGAAGCTTGGTTTGCAGGCTCTTGTTGAATAGGAAGACTTTTGTGATCTTAAACATAACATCCACGAAGATGGCACACAACTGAGCAACGTTTCATTCTGTTACACATAAGGCCCTCTTGAGTCGGAGCTGAGGCTACGGCAACTAACAACAACAAGTCTTTCTCTCCCTCTATGCTTGCTTCTGTTTCGCACATGCTTCCAATCCAGAACCTTGTCTTACACTGATTTCTTGGAGTTTCTGCACCATGTTAATATGAGCAGTCCCCGGATTACAAACCAGTTCCGTTCCTAAATGTGCCTTTAAGTTGAATTTGTACATAAGTTGGAACGTAAGTAAGTTTGGTATGGTTCATATCTAATGCCAGTTAGTCAAATGTTTGTCTGTAGTATATAGTATACAGTGTACCTTTCTATTTGTAAAAAACATTAAAGGAACACTTCCAGACACACTAAAACATTTTAAACATAATAATACAGTAATAATAATAATGTTTTGAGGTACATGGCAAAGCAGCATCCATTTGTTATTATGAACCATTGTATGTACCTGGAATTTTTAATATAAAAGGCTTTATGGGGGTTGGTTCGTAACTATGGGTTGTACTTAAATCAGACATTCGTAACCCGGGGGCTGCCTATATTGTGGATTTCAAAGATCCAGTCACCTGACACAAATGGCTTCATTTAGTTACTGGGTTAATTACTCCTGATTTGGTTACTGTTCTGTCTGCCGCAAGGGTAGTTCTACTCTGTCCTATAGGGTTGCTATAAGTCGAAATCGACTCGACTGTCCTGGGTTCTGTCTTCTGCAGACCAGCAGCTCCTTATAAGCCAGTCCTGGGCAGCAGTTTAAAAAAATTGAGGTACATATAGTGAAACGCACAGACCTTAAATGTACAGCTAGATCAGTTTTGAAAAATACCTGTAATTGAGTAACCCACGTGCTTATCAAGGTATAGAAAATTTCTCTGCCCCCATCTTCCCATGGCCAGCTTCCCTGTGTCTTCTCTGTGTCCCTGTATCCAAGTCTCCCACTCCTTTATCTTACGTAGACACCAGTCATTGGATTTTGGGTCCACCCTAATATGGCCTCATCTTAACTTGATTACATCTATGAGTCTAGTAAATAGGGTCCATTCACAAGTTCTGGGGGTTAGTACTTGAACACACCTTTTGTGGAAGGCAATTTTACCCACTACATGTACCTTTTTTTAAGGTGGCCACATAGGGTTGCTATGAGTTGGAATTGACTCGACAGCAATGTTTTTGGTTTTTCGATATACCATTTTACACTCCTACCACCAATTACAGTTGTCCACATCCTTGCCATTATTTTTGATGCAGCCAATCTTTTTTCATCTTAGTCATTCTCGTAAGTGTGTTTAATTTTGGTCTCAATTTATATTTCCTAGTGACTAATAATGATAGTGGTTTTTTTTTTAATGACAGTGAAAAAATTTATGTGCTTATTGGCTATATATACGAAGAGATTTATTTTCAGGAATTTTCTCACATGATTTTGGGGGCTGTCAAGTCCAAAATTTGTAGGGAAGGCTGGAAACTCAGGCAAGAGTGTATATACTTATTTATTCAGGCAGGAATTTGTGTACATATGTATACACACACACATATACGTGTATGTGCATATATGTATATATATGTGTATGTGTGTGTATATATGTATATCTACACATACATACATACATATAACCTGGAGCCCTGGTGATATAGTTGTTAAGAACTTGGGTGTCAACCAAAAGATCAGCAGTTTGAATCTACCAACCGCTCCTTGAATTTCCAAGGCTGTAAATCTTTATGGAAGCAGCCAGCCACATCTTTCTCCTGCAGAGCTGCTGGTGAGTTCAAACTGCTGAACTTCTTGTCAAGTGCTTTATCCACTATTCCACCAGGGTTCCATGTATATATATCTCAGATGGTTCGTCCTATTACCGATCAATCCTTCAGCAGGTATATATACATATATATGGAGCCCTGGTGACACAGTGGTTAAAGCACTTGGCTGCTAACCAGAAAGTTGGCAGTTCAAACCCACCGGCCACTCCAAAGGAGAAAGATACAGCAGTCTGCTTGAGTAAAGAGTTACAGTATTAGAAACCCTATGGGGCAGTTCTACCCTGTCCTATGGGGTTGCTATGAACAAGAATCAGCTCAATGGAAGTGGGTTTGGTTTGTGTACTGAATATATTCTCTTTTGGTAAGAACATATATGTATTGTAAATACATTTTTCTGCAGGCAGTGCCTACTAAAGCCTTTTCACTGTTTTGAAAAATTTGGCTGTTTGTCTTTTTATTATCAATTATATATTCCGGACATATTTTGTAAATATTTTATGTCACTTTGTGGTTTGCCTAATTTTTTTTAGCCCTATTTATTTTTTGTTAGTGTCTTAGGAAGCACAGAAGATTTTTATTTTGCTGAGTTCAATTTATCGTTTCTTCTTTAATGGTTAGTGCTTTCTGGGTCTTGTCGAAGGAATTTTAGACATGAAAACACATTCTTCTTGAAGCTTTTTACTCTTACAGTCCAGCTGGAATTCATTTTTGTGAGTAGTATGAGGAAGAGGTTGAGGTTCTCGAATTTTTCAGGTGGATGGATATCCAATTGTTCCAGCATCATTTGCTGAAAAGAGTTTCCTTTCCCCATTGAATTGCTTTGTCAACTTTGTGAAAAACAATTGACTTAAGTGTAAGTCTATTTCTGGACAAGCTAGTCTGTTTCATTGATCAATATTTCTATCCTTATACCAATAATAGATAGATAGGTAGATAGGTAGATGATAGATAGATAGATAGATGGATGGATGGATGGATGGATGGATGGATGGATGGATGGATGGATGGATGGATAGATAGATAGATAGATAGGTAGGTAGATAGGTAGGTAGGTAGGTAGGTAGGTAGAGAGAGAGATAATAGATAGATAGATAGATAGATAAATGATAGATAGATAGAGATAGATAGATGATAGATAGATAGATGATAGATAGATAGATAAATGATAGATAGATAGATAGATAGCTTTCATTGAGTCGACCTTATATACAACAGAACAAAATACTGCCCGGTCATATAACGCCTCACAATAGTTGGCATTATCAAGACCATCATATGCCAATACTACACTTCTAAATTACTAGTAGCTTTATAGTTAAAAACTTGAAATTAAGTTCTTCAATTTTTTAAAGCTTTGGCTACTGTAGGCCCTTTGCATTACTACATAAATTTTAGAATTAGGTGAAATAAAAATATTTCCCAATAGATAAAAGCTGAATGAACTTCTCTCCAGAAGACCTGCACCACAGAAATGCCAAAAGAAGTTCCTTAGGCTGAAGGAAAATGATACCAGATTGAAACACACAAAAGAATAAAGAACACCAAAATGGGTAACAATGTCAACAAAGATAAAACAAACAAACAAAAACAGCATCAAAGAAAACTCTCTCAATCTGGCCACTGTGGACCATTTAAAGTAAAAATAAGAACGATGTGATGTGGCATTTGTAGCATATGTAGAACTAAAGTATATTACAAAACAAGAAGGCAAAGTGGTAGAGTGGTAGTTTGGCATATACTTTTTAAACTATGTGTTATTCATGAAAAAAAGAATAATATATACTTTAAAAAAGTATAAATATATATAAATATAAATAAATATAATATCTAAAGTATGTATTATTCTTGCCCCCACGTCTGTCAGTTTGTTGTACTGTGGGGGCTTGCGTGTTGTTCTGATGCTGGAAGCTATGCCACCGATATTCAGATACCGGCAGGGTCACCCATGGAGGACAGGTTTGAGCTGAGCTTCCAGACTAAGATGGACTAGGAAGAAGGACCTCGCAGTCTACTTCTGAAAAGCATTAGCCAGTGAAAACCTTATGAATAGCAGCGGAACACTGTCTGATATAGGCTGGAAGATGAGCCCCCCAGGTTGGAAGGCACTCAAAAGATACCTGGGGAAGAGCTGCCTCCTCAAAGTAGAGTCGACCTTAATGACGTGGATGGAGTAAAGCTTTCGGAACCTTCATTTGCTGATGTGGCACCACTCAAAATGAGAAGAAAGCACTGCAAACATCCATTAATAATCGGAACCTGGAATGTACGAAGTATGAATCTAGGAAAATTGGAAATTGTCCAAAATGAAATGGAACGCATAAACATCGATATCCCAGGCATTAGTGAGCTGAAATGGACTGGTATTGGACATTTTGAATTGGACAATCATATAGTCTACTATGCTGGGAATGACAACTCAAAGAGGAATGGTGTTGCACTCATCATCAAAAAGAACGTTTCAAGATCTATGCCGAAGTACAATGCTGTCAGTGATAGGATAATATCCATACGCCTACAAGGAAGACCAGTTAATATGACGATTATTCAAATTTATTCACCAACCACCAGGGCTGAAGATGAAGAAACAGAAGATTTTTATCAGCTGCTGCAGTCTGAAATTGATCGAACATGCAATCAAGATGCATTGATAATTACTGGCGATTGGAATGCAAAAGTTGGAAACAAAGAAGAAGGATCAGTAGTTGGAAAATATGGCCTTGGTGATAGAAACAATGCTGGAGATCGAATGATAGAATTTTGCAAGACCAACGACTTCTTCATTGCAAATACCTTTTTTCACCAACGTAAATGGTGACTATACACACAGACCTCACCAGATAGAACACACAGAAATCAAATGAACTACATCTGTGGAAAGAGATGATGGAAAAGCTCAATATCATCAGTCAGAACAAGGCCAGGGGCCGACTGTGGAACAGACCATCAATTGCTCATATGCAAGTTCAAGCTAAAACTGAAGAAAATCAGGGCAAGTCCACGAGAGCCAAAATATGACCTTGAGTATACCTCACCTGAATTTAGAGACCATGTGAAGAATAGATTTGATGCATTGAACACTAGTGACTGAAGACCAGATGAGTTGTGGAATGACATCAAGGACATCATCCATGAAGAAAGCAAGAGGTCATTGAAAAGACAGGAAAGAAAGAAAAGACCAAGATGGATGTCAGAGGAGACTCTGAAACTTGCTCTTGAGCGTTGAGCAGCTAAAGCAAAAGGAAGAATTGATGAAGTAAAAGAACTGAACAGAAGATTTCAAAGGGTGTCTCAAGAAGACAAAGTAAAGTATTGTAATGACATGTGCAAAGAGCTGGAGATGGAAAACCAAAACAGAAGAATGCACTCGGTGTTTCTCAAGCTGAAAGAACTGAAGAAAAAATTCAAGCCTCAAGTTGCAATAGTGAAGGATTCCATGGGGAAAATATTAAACAATGCAGGAAGCATCAAAAGAAGATAGAAGGAATACACAGAGTCATTATATCAAGAAGAATTAGTCCATATTCAACCATTTCAAGAGATGGCGTATGATCAGGAACCAATGATACTGAAGGAAGAAGTCCAAGCTGCTCTGAAGGCATTGGTGAAAAACAAGGCTTCAGGAATTGATGGAATATCAATTGAGATATTTCAACAAACAGATGCAGCGCTGGAGGTGCTAACTCATCTATGCCAAGAAATATGGAAGACAGCTTCCTGGCCAACTGACTGGAAGAGATCCATATTTATGCGTATTCCCAAGAAAGGTGATCCAACTGAATGTGGAAATTATAGAACAATATCATTAATATTGCACGAAAGCAAAATTCTGCTGAAGATCATTCAAAAACGGCTGCAGCAGTATATCAACAGGGAACTGCCAGAAATTCAGGCCAGTTTCAGAAGAGGACGTGGAACCAGGGATATCATTGCTGATGTCAGATTGATCCTGGCTGAAAGCAGAGAATACCAGAAGGATGTTTACCTGTGTTTTATTGATTATGCAAAGACATTCGTCTGTGTGGATCATAACAAATTATGGATAACATTGCGAAGAATGGGAATTCCAGAACACTTAATTGTGCTCATGAGGAACCTTTACATAGATCAAAAGGAAGTCATTCGGACAGAACAAGGGGATACTGATTGGTTTAAAATCAGGAAAGGTGTACGTCAGGGTTGTATTCTTTCACCATACCTATTCAATCTGTATGCTGAGCAAATAATCCAGAAGCTGAACTATATGAAGAAGAACAGGGCTTCAGGGTTGGAGGAAGACTCATTAACAACCTGTGTTATGCAGATGACACAACCTTGCTTGATGAAAGTGAAGAGGACTTGAAGCACTTACTAATGAAGATCGAACACCACAGCCTTCAGTATGGATTACACCTCGACATAAAGAAAACAAAAATCCTCACAAGTGGACCAATGAGCAACATCATGATAAACAGAGAAAAGATTGAAGTTGTCAAGGATTTCATTTTACTTGGATCCACAATCAACAGCCATGGAAGCAGCAGTCAAGAAATCAAACACCGCATTGCATTGGGTAAATCTGCTGCAAAGGACCTCTTTAAAGTGGTGAAGAGCAAAGATGTCAACTCGAAGACGAAGGTGAACCTGACCCAGGCCATGGTATTTTCAATCACATCATATGCATGTGAAAGCTGGACAACGAGTAAGGAAGACCGAAGAATTGATGTCTTTGAATTGTGGTGTTTGTGAAGAATATTGAATATACCTTGGACTGCCAGAAGAAGGAATAAATCTGTCCTGGAAGAAGTACAACCACAATGTTCCTTAGAAGCAAGGATGGCGAGAATGCGTCTTACATACTTTGGACATGTTGTCAGGAGGGATCAGTCCCTGGAGAAGGACATCATGCTTGGCGGAGTACAGGGTCAGCGGAAAAGAGGAAGACCCTCAATGAGGTGCATTGACACAGTGGCTTCAGCAATGAGCTCAAGCATAACAACGATTGCGAGGACGGGGCAGGACCGGGCGGTGTTTCGTTCTGTTGTGCGTAGGGTTGCTATGAGTCGGAACCAACTCGACGGCACCTAACAACAACAACAACAACGATATCCTATAAAAGACAAAACTATAGGGACAGAAAACAGATGAGTTGTTGCCAGGGACTGGGCCTGAGGGGAGGGATTGATGATAAAGGGATACAGGAGAATTTTGAGGGGCGAGGGAAATCTTTATATTTTGATTGTAGTGGTAGTTACACGATTGTATCCCATCAAAATTCCTCAGACTTGATACTTGAAAGTTGAATTTTATTTGATGTAAAAAAAAAAGAAAAGAAAGAAAGGAATGGAGACTAGTTTATTTCCTTCCTCTTCGTCTCTCTTTGAGATTCCCCTCTGTGATTCTGGGACCTTTTTGGGAGGTGTGAAAAGAACATAGAAGTTGGGTCAGACAAACTCCACCCCAGCTGTGTTATTGCTGTTACTTCTTGTCAAGTTAATCCCGACTCATGGCGATCCCATGGGTGCAGAGTAGAACTGCTCTATAGAGTTTTCAAGGTTGTTACTTTTTGGAAGCAGATCACCAGGCTGGACTTCCAAGGGCCTGTAGGTGGGTTTGAGCCATCAAACTTTCAGCCAACAGTAGAGTACTTAAATGTTTGCAGCTGTGTGTTGTTGCTGTGTGCCATGGAGTAGGTTCCGACTCATAACAGGCAAATCTCTTAGCCTCTCTGAGGTTCATTTTCTTCTTCTGAAAAATGAAGTTAGTAATAACTACCCCAGAGGACTGCTGTGAGGATTCAGGGAGATAACATTTAAAAGTAACTGGCACAACAGTTGTTTAATATGTCTCATTCATATAAAAATGACAAACCAGAAAGGGAGCAGGCAGGGACCAGTGTGTTCTCTGCCCCAGCCTTATCCAGGTCTTCATGACCTTGAGGAAGGCTTGTCCTCTTCCTCTGCTGCTTCCTGAAGAGGTAGGTGATGAGTTACCACCCCAGGAGCTAATCTAGTCCGATCAGGTCTATCAGACTGAGGCATTCGCCTGGAACCTAGCTCGTCTGTGCATTTATTTGTTCTCCAGCCAATCTGGAACATTAGGTGGCAAAAATAACATGGCAAGTATCTCTTCAAGAACCCTGACCCTCTATCTTCATGAAGAGTGTTCTGTGAAGATAACCTTCCCCAAGTGACAAATGGTCTGTCTTGCCTGAGAATAAGGGCAAACCCCATTGCAATTTTGGTTAGTGCAACTGGGATACACAGTACAGCAGCATTTTTAGGTAGGTGCTGAGACAGTCAATTAACTTAATGGCTTTTCATTATGAGTTCAGGTGAAGCACAATTGACACGTTTTCCTTTCAAAATCATTCAGCCATTGAAGCAGCATAACATGAGGAGAGGTTTGAAGATGCATAATTGATAGACGGTTCTTCCCTTCACACTCTCTCTCATCTTTATTCACGGAAAATGAAGCAGTCTTATAATCTGCACAAAGGCTTTGTGTATCTGGCGCCCTGTCAGGCCATCTCAGAAGCCATTAAAGAGGGAGGGTTAAGGCTTCAACGCAGAACACTCTATTCCAGGTTCTGATTCCCTTGCTTTGGAGCGTAGGACTGAGCTGACATGGACTAGTAGCACCCAGAGGATTACTGCCACCCAACAGGCACTGAGCAAATACTTGTTGACTAGATGGTTAAACTGTAAAGAAAGCAAAGTTTACCTTTGGAACATTTCCATCCCTTCATCCCCTCTTTTGGTGTTGCCACTTCCCTACCCACCAGGCCTCCTGTTAAGATGCCCCACGCAGGCCTGCCTTTTGGAATAGAATCCCCACACTATTAAAAAAAAAAAAAAATCAAGCCAAACCAATCGCTATAGAGGCGATTTTGACTCATGGCGACCTCATATGTGTCAGAGTATAACTGCGCTCCAGAGAGTTTCAATGGCTGATTTTTCAGGAGACTGACAGCCTTTCTTCCAAGGTGCCTCTGGGTGGACCCAAATCACCAAATTTGTTAATCTTTTGCACCACCCAAGGTCTCCAGCTTTAGATCAGTGGTCCTCAAACTTGACTGTGTAGTAGAGTCATCTGGGGACCTATGATGCCAGATCTATTCTGTCAGAATCTTGGGGGTGGGGGGTAGGCATCAGCATTTTTTAAAGCCCCTAAGGCGATTCCAGTGTGCAGCCAAGCTTGAGAATGGCTGGTCTGGATGACTGCTCCTCCAAGTCTGGTCTGTGTGTCTGACAGCGTTTGTGGGAAATGTAGAGTCCTAAGCCCACCAGCCCTATAGGCCCCTAATATCAAGGTGAGGTCTGCGAAATGTGTGTTTAACAAGCTCCCTGGGTGATTCTGAAGCACACTGAAGTCTGAAAACTACTGCCAAGGTGTGGTATTTCTGTCTCCCCATCCACCATACTGGTCTTATTCCTCAAAGATATGAAGCTTCCATCTCAAGACCTTTGTATGGTAGTACTTCTACTAAAAAGACACTTTCCTTTCTCTCTTTGCCATCAGGAATTTGGCAGAGATAACAGTGAGGAATTTGGGGGGAAGAAAAGCATAGGCACTGGAGGGATCGTGATCCCCTCCCCTTGGGACATTTTGGTGAACTGTACCAGGCTGTTGGCTGGAAGTCATAGAGACATTGCCCTGAGACAATGGGAGAAAAGTCGAGTAGGTCCAATGTAAGTGGGGGAGGGGCAGGAAGGAAGACTTTTAAGGTGGCATTGATCAGGTGGGATCCCTACAAGTGGCTTCCCTGGGCAGCTGGCACAGAAGAGTGTCTTAGTCATCTAGAGCTGCTGTAACAGAAATACCGCAAGTGGATGGCTTTAACAAAGAAAAATTTATTTCTCCACAGTAAAGTAGGCTAAAAGTCCAAATTCAGTGTGTCAGCTCCAGGGAGGGCTTTCTCCCTCTGGCGATGCTGGCTCTCTCATCTATCTTTCCCCCGACTAGGAGTTTCTCTGCACAGGAACCCAGGTGCAAAGAATGCGCTCTGCTCCTGGCACTGCTTTCTTGGTGGTATGAGATCCCCCTGTATCTCTGCTTGCTTCTTTCTTTTATATCTCAAGAGATTGTCTCAAGACACAATCCAATCATGTAGGCTGAGTCCTGCCTCACTAACACAACTGCTGCTCATCCTCCCTCATTAACATCATAGAGGCAGGATTTTCAACATATAGGAAAATCACACAATACCGGGAATAATGGCCCAGCCAAATCGTTACACACATTTTGTGGGGGGGCCATAATTCAATCCCTGACAGAGAGGTTGTGCCAGGAGACACCACAAATGTGCCCAGCAGGGCCAGGGAGACACTGCTCTTGGGGCATGTGCCTGGGAGTGGGGGCCACAGGGAAGAGAAAGACCCAGGGAGAGGGGACACCAAAGGGCAATGCTGGGTGGTGGGAGATGCACACAAATGGAGGACAGAGCCACCTTGGAGACCTCAAATGAATACTAGTGATGTGAAAATGTTAGTAGGAACCCATTGTAATCTCTCAAATCCCATATAACCAGGAAAGTGTAATTTAAAGTTCGTTGATTTAATCTTTCTATATATCTTTTTTCTTTATTGTTGTAAAAATACAGATAAGACATCTGCCAATTCAGCAACATCTTTAATGTGTACAATTTAGTGACACTAATTACTCGATTATGGTGTGCAACCATCACTAAAATCTGTTGCCAAATTTTCCATCATCATAAACAGAAACTCAAATGCCAATAAATTCCCCTTTCCACCTTCCTCCTGCTCCTGTTAATCACTATTAAACTTTGATCTCTATACATTTGTTTATTCTAGGTATTCCATATACCCCGTTGAAACCCGTTGCCATCGAGTCAATTCCAACCCATAGCGACCCTGCAGGACAGAGTAGAACTGCCCCATCGAGTTTCCAAGGAGCACCTAGTGGATTTGAACTGCCGGCCTTTTGGCTAGAATCCGTAGCATTTAACCACTACGCCACCAGGGTTTCCAGGTATTTCATATAAGTGAGATTATTTAATTTTTGTCCTTTTGTAACTGACTTATTTCACTCAGCATAATGTTTTAAGAAACCCTGGTGGTGCGGTGGTTAAGAGCTTGCCTAACAACCAAAAGGTCAGCAGTTTGAATCCATGCTGGGACACACATCAGAACTTCTTTCCTCTTTAGGGCTGGGTAGTATTCTATGGTATGTACGTACCACATTTTGTTTATCCATGCATCTGTTGATGGATATCTGGGTTGTTTACACGCTTTGGCTGTTGGGAATAGTGCTGCAATGAACACTGGTGTACATGTGTCTGTTTTCAAGTCTCTTGGTTATATGCCTAACAGTGAAATTGCCTGGTCAAATGGTAGCTCTATGTCTAACTTTTTGAAGAACCAGTTTTTTTCCGTAGTTAGCTGAACCATTTTGCATTCCCACCAGCAATGGATGGGAGTTCCAATATTCCAATTTCTCCACATCCTCACCAATATTTGTTATTTTCCTTTTTTATCTTAGCCATCCTAGCGGGAGTAAAGTGCTATCTCATCGTGGCTTTGATTTGCATTCCCCTAATGGCTAATGTCGTTAAACATCTTTTCATGTGCTTCTTGGCCTTTCAAATATCCTCTTTGATGAAATGTCTATTCAAGTCTTTGGGCCATTTTTCAGTTGGATTGTTTGTCTTTTTGTTTTGTTTTGTTAAGTTGTAAGAGTTCTTTATATATTCTGGATATTGAACTCTTATCTGATATATGGTTTCTAAAAATTTTCTCCCAGTCTGTAGGTTGTCTCTTCACTTTCTATAGATCTTTAAATGAGACCTCTATTCCTCTAGGAAAAGGAGTGCTGGTGGCGCAACAGCTAAGCGCTCCACTGCTAACTGAATGGTTGACAGTTTGAACCCACCCAGAAGCTCTCCAGGATGAAGACCTGGTGATCTGCTTCCTTAACACTTGCAGCCAAGAAAACCCTATGGGGCAGTTCTACTCTGTCATATGAGGTCTCCGTGAGTTGGAATCGACTTGATAGCATCCAACGGCAACAATTATTTTAGGGCTTATTCCCGTTGAGCCGATTCTGACTCATAGTGACCGTATAGGAGAGAGTAGAACCTACCCATAGGGTTTCCAAGGAGCGGAAGGTGGATTTGGTTAGCAGCTGAGCTCTTAACCACTGCACTGCCAGGACTCCTCTATTTTAGGACTGTACTTCTTAAACTTTAATGTGCATACTGGGGATCTTATTAAAATGTAGACTGTGATTGGTAGGTCTGAAGTGGAGCTGAGATTCTGCATCTCTAGCCAGCTCCCAGGTGTCCCTGGTTTGAAGAGTTGGGGCTCACGATGGTAGACTCGTGGTATAGTTGAGTCCAGAAATGCCTACGGAGTCATCACTTGTTACATTAGATCCCACATAGCTTTAGAATTAAAAGTTTGCTTGCATTCTAATTTTCTAAAAGTTGCTATTTCAAAAATTATATAACTATTAACCAAAATACTTGTTAAAATAGAACTCCTATTTTTGATACCATATAAATCATTGCCATTGTACCTGACCCTATGAATGCCAGTAAATTTCCATTAGTCTTTAGCCCAAGTCAGATTTGGCCCACCCCGCATATGCAGAAGGACCAGCTATGACTGCTAATTGATCTCAACAGAGAATGCAGCAACAGGGGGAATGAATCAGAAGGAAAATCATCACCTAGACCCTATTCTGATGCGAGAGGTCCAACACGAAGCACAACACCTCCTGTTTCTTGGCTGCCTTCTAGCATTTTCCCTCCCCAGTACACCTGCGTGGCCTCCATCTTGCTGCCCAAATCACATATAAGCCCTGCTTCCCCATAGCTTGGGTGCCAGATCTGAAGAACTTTTTCCTGGCTCTTTGCTCTGTGCGTTGCAATAAAGTTACTTTCTCTTTCTCAAAGACCAGAGTTCAGATAATTGGCAAGTCTGAGCACGCAGGACAAGGAACCTCCTTCCTGGATGTGGTAACACCATTTTGTTAACCCATCCCTGAATTGTTAATTTTGAAGTAGTGGGCATTGACTAGATCATCTACGTTTTTGCGCCTGATGTAAGATGGATTATTAAGTGTTTATAGACTTTAGACATGAAAAAAGGAGCCCTGGTGGTGCCGTGGTTAAGCACTTAGCTGCTAACCAAAAGGGAAGCAGCTTGAACTCGCCAGCTGCTCCACGGGAGAAAGATGTGGCAGTCGGCTTCCATAAAGATTACAGCCTTGGAAACCCTATGGGCAGTTCTATCCTGTCCTATAGTGTCGCTGTGAGTTGGAATCCAATGAATTTGATTTGGTTTTAGACATGAAAAAACATACAATTTTCTTTTTGTCACACATTGAATTGGTAAATTCTGTCTTTGAGAAATAGGAGTGAAACGACCCAGGGTAAAAAGCAGTCTTTGGCAGTCCAGAGTTTAATTTCCAGAATTTTATTAAGAAACTGTCAACGTGTCTAGATTTCACAAGGTGATCAGGCAATATTGCTAAGTTGTTCTGAACTACAGCTCTCCTTTCCAGATCATAAGCTTGGAAGAGAAGGGCTGGGCAAAACAATGTCAAGTTCACCCAGAGTGCAATGCAGGCATTTAATCTGAGCCTGTTGGCATGTCTGGGTCGGACAAAGAACAAAGGTCTATGATACCTCAGCAGCTGCTGTCTGACAACAGGTACAGTAACTGTAAGAAAGCTGGGCTTGCGGGGAGGTGCTGTTTACAGGGTACTAGTCCCCACTAAGGATGGCGTCTTAGTCTCCTGGTGCTGCTGTAACAGAAATACCACAGTGAGTGGCTTTAAAGAGAGGAATTTATTTCCTCACAGTTCAAGAGGCTGGAAATCCAAACTCAGAGCAGTGGCTATAGGGAAAGAAGCTCTTTGTCTCTGTTTCTTTCAGCTTCTGTTCTTCACTTTTTTTTTTTTTTTTGGTGATCCTCACATGGCATCTGTCATCCCCCTGTTTGTACTTACTTGTCTCTGTGTCTAGGCTGCTTCTTATAACTCAGAACTGATTAGGTTTAGGACATACCCTACACTGATATGGCCCCATTAGCATAACAGAACAAATCCACTGCCCTAGAGTCCATTCTGACTCATAGCAACCCTATAGGACGGAGTAGAACTGCCCCATAGGGCTTCCAAGGCTGTAAATCTTTATGGAAGCAGGCTGCCACCTGTTTCTCCTGCAGAGCGGCTGGTGGATTCGAACCACTAACCTTTTGATTAGCAGCTTAGCGGTTAACCAGTGTACCACCAGGGCGCCTAACATAATAAGGAAAACCCTATTCCCAAACAGGATTACATTCACCCATACAGGGGTTAAGATTCCAAGAGATATTTTAAACCCATTGCCACAGAGTGGATTCAGACTCATAGCAACCCTATAGGATAGAGTAGAACCGCCCCATAGGGTTTCTAAGGCTGTAATCTTTACGGAAGCAGGCTGCCGCATCTTTCTCCCGTGGAGCTGCTTGTGGGTTCAAACTGCCAGACCTTCTGGTTGGCAGATGAGTACTTTAACTACTGTGCCACTGGGACTGCATAACAGATAATTTAGGGGGACACAATTCAGTCCATATTAGGTGATGAAAACATTTGAAATAGCACAGTGGTGATGGCTGCATAACATGATGAATGTAATTAATGCCACTGAATTGTACATGTAAAAATGGTTGAAATGGCACATGTTTTGCTATATTTATTTCAGAACAAATACATAAAAATAAAAGAAGGGTGGGCTCAAGAGCCATGCCAGGGACACAGGGAAGCACGTGGAAATGCTTCTCATACATTAAGCATCTGCCTGAGATAGGCTGGTCCAAGTTGGACTAAGAGTTTACAGTCTTTGTAATTAAGAGGCCACAACTGTGCTCCAAAGGAGAGGCTAGGTGTGTGGGTGCGAGTGTGTGTGTGTTTGTGAGTGTCCCAGTGGATGAGCTCACTAGGCTGGCTGAGACTTTGAGGCCATCTAACCTAGTCTAACTAGTCGAACACATCATTACATCAGACAGGCTCTAAAACAAAACAAAAAAACCCATTGCCATCAAGTCGATTCTGACTCATAGTGACCCTATTGGACAGAGTAGAAACTGCCCCATAGAGTTGCCAAGGAGCACCTGGTGGGTTCAAACTGCTGACCTTTTGGTTAGCAGTCGTAGCACTTAACCACTATGCCACCAGGGTTTCCAGACAGGTTCTAAAGTGTCCTAATTTCCAGACAGATGGGAATCCATTTTATTCCAAAAACTCTGCAAGTAAGAAAACTTTACAATTTTTCTCATAACGACATCTATTTAACACTCCTACTCAGTCAGGAAACTGTTGTCTAATGTAAATTAATTTTTTTAAGTTACTGACCCTTATTAAAAATCTAGAAATGCGCTCTACTCTTTGGACGTGTGTCTGTAAGGTATGGCTCACGGAGATGGCGGAGGGCTGGGCGATGTTCTGTTGTATATAAGGTTGCCATGAGCCAGCATCAACTCGATGGCAACTAACAATCGTGCCTGCTGCTCACTTCTCATTTGTCAGATCTCAGCTCTTCTGCAAAGCTTAACAGATCCTTTATTCAGAACTCATTTCCCCCCAAGCTCCCAAAATACTTTGTTTACAAATTCCTTAGAGCATTTATCACATTTTGCTTTTTATTGCATATTGTGTGTGCGTGAGTGTGTGCACACTATCTCCCTGCTGTGTTGCCTGCTTCATCGGCCATAACACAAAGGTTGGAATAGATAGGCGCAGGGGTCCGTCCTGGCTTAGTGATTCTTTGCAAAATAACTTGGAGCAGCTTAAGAGAAGGATCATGTTTTATTCCTCAATGATCAATACCTTTGCTAGAACAGAAACTAAGTAAGTACCTGTGGAATTAAAATTAATCTTCCTTGCAAAGTAGGTATAGGATTATTCATTGTGGCCTTATTTGCTGTGGCAAAGACTGAAACATCTAAATATCCATGTATAGGCCACTGGCACATCCATACAACAGAATGTGTCCTCGAGCGGTGCAAACGGTTAATGCTTTTGGCTGCTAATCAAAAGGCTGGAGGTTCAAGTCCACCCAGAGGTGCCTTGGAAGAAAGGCCTGGTGATGTACTTCTGAAAAATCAGCCATTGAAAACCCTGTGGAGCACAGTTCTACTCTGACACACATGGAGTCACCACGGGTTGGAATCGATTTGATGGCAACTGGAACTACCGCGCACCTATACGGAAGATTGAGGCAGATTTACTTGTACAAACATAGAGCAATCTCCAAGATAGGGTATTAAGTGAAAAAGGAGAGATGCAGAATGATGTATGTGGTATGCTAATATGTTGTAAAAAAGGGATGTGTGTGTGTGTGTGTATAAATATTTCTGGAGGGACACACATGTCATTGGTAATGTGGCTGCTGCCCAGGAGGGGACCTGAAGGCCTGGCACAGAGGCAATGGTGGGATGGAAAATTAGTGCTCCGAGAGAAAAAAAAGCCCTGATTTTTAGGGTTTGATCATTCCTGTGGTGTAAATACCCCCACCATGGCCAATGAATGAATTAATGGCTTATAGTACACTCTTATTAAATCTTCAAAAGGAAACATCTACAGACACCCAAAATACAGCAACATTTTATTTGGAGAGATCTCAAGCATTATTTTATCTTCATTTTCCACTAAGGCAGTAACAGTCTTCCTCCCCGGAAGCAGATGGGGAAGAATCATCTGAGACTACATTAAATTCAGACGAAGACAAAGCCAACCACTTTGCATTCAGGTACAGAAGAAATACAGGTCATGGGCCCAGATAAGCCACATATCGGCTTCTGGAGCCCACTGCCAAGGAAGAGACCCAGGGTGGTATATTTCAATGGCTTAGGAAGATGGCTAGGTCCCATTCCATTCCCTCCCTACAGAAGAAGCCTCATCGATGAGCCCTTTCGCCCTGAGAGGGGGGTCTGGTGTTGGTTCACAAAGCTGTGCTGCTTTTTTGCTTTCAGTTGGTTTGGTGGAAATTGCTTAATCTACTAGGGCTGCTAAGTTTACACTGTTCTGGTTTTGTTTTGGAATTGCTTAAAAGTCCAGTAAAAAGCTCTTTGTAAAGCAAGTCAGCCAGGTCGCATCCAGCTGATACTCATTTTACCCTTGACATCTGGCTAGATGTGTGTGTGTGTGTGTTCATTGGCACAAGTAGTCCCCTGAGGTGTGGGGGGTGGCAAAAGGCTTCTGTACTACCAAAAAAGTAAACACTGAAAATATGGCATGGCAGTAATCAGATACTCTACAATCTGTGAGAAAATAAAGGCAGAATAGGATTGCTTCCAAATGTCACCAGATATTTATTTAGACATCCACAATAACTAGGTCTAATAAAAAAAAAAAAAAAAGGTCTAATAGGCAGGGTTAAACATATGGAGAGGCAGCACCCTAAAGCACAGATCTTAGTTATGGCTCCACGCTGTCGCCTAGTGGTTTTCTGTTCCATTACACCTTCCTTGGATTCAACCTTTGGCCAATAGCTAAGACTCTACCTGCTAGCACAGGTATTCAAGATGTGTTAACTCTGGTCCAAGCCTAGATCCTATAGTTAAAAACAGAGAGCTTCTTCCTGGCTGAAAAAAAAAAATTGATGACATTTGGGACCCCAGTTCTGGGGAAAGGTTCTGGTGATCAGGCTTACTTTTGCAGGCCACCCAAATCTTGTGGGACTAAAACAGGCTGACTGGCTTGTCAGATGCTCCAAACGGCCCAGAGCCAAGGATGGCCAGCAGAGATGGGCCACAGAGGGGCGTCGTTCTGGGAGGGTGGAGAGCAACGTCACGGGGAGACAGAGTGTGGAAGGGGGAAAGAGGAGAGGCTTGTAACAGATCCCCAGGCTTCCTGGGAGGGTTCTGGGCCAAGCAGCTGGAGGGGTATGTGGGGGGGTGGTGCTGGCCCCATCCCACCCACTGGGCTTCACACCCTCTTCATTCCTTTCCCCATGAGGCAGGCGAACACTGTCATGACCATTTTGGGATTGACTTCAACCAGGTCTTCTGGAAGGGCATACACCCGTGCTCCAATTTTCCGGGCCATGGAGATGGCATATCTGAAAGGGAGAAAAGAAGAAAAGATGAGGAGAGTTGAACCCCAAAGGAGGCAGGGGACCCCCAGGATCCTGGTTACTGTTGATCAACTTTCAGAAGAGAATTCACTCCTGGTATGTCTGGAGCCAGCCACTGGCTTCCTCCCTTTTTTCTGGGCTTCTCTTGGCTGGACAAAGTTCCTGACTCCATCAGACTTGCTGTCTAGCCTCGTGATGATTACATATTTATTATTTGTCCTTGGAGACTTCCTAGTCCTCACTTCCTTCGATGCCTGGAACCATGAGTATTCTCTTGGGCTATACAGCATACGGAGTCCCCGAGTGTGCAAGTGGTTAATGAGCTTGGTTACTAACCGAAAGGTTGGAGGTGTGTCTTGGGACACAGGCCTGTGACCTACTTCTGAAAAATCATTCATTAAAAACCCTATGTGGCACAGTTCTACTCTGACACACACAGGGTTGCCGTGAGAATTGACTCGATGCGACTGGTTTGGTTATGCAGCGTAATGCCATAGAACTGAACAAGAATTTGTGCTATGAAAAGTTTGCAGACTATATTTTAACTACAGAAACATTTCTACAAGGAAGAAAAGAGGAAAAATGAACCTATAATACCTAAACTTTACACATCAATTCTTTTTTCCTGGTTGCATTCTCATCCTTGCTCACATACACGTGTATTTATTTCTGTTAGTATGAGAATAGCCAGAGTCTTATACATTTTCACATAAGATTATCGTAGCTGTATCAGAACATTTTTGCTCTATTTATAGTTATATAAGGATAACTTTTACTAGTTGTAATTTATTTCCCAATGAACCCACACTACTCCCTGGCAGTTCTTTTATTCACCTCATTTATAATCTGGTAGCCTCACACAAATGGCTACTGCAGTCCCTCTACTTTACCCAAGGCCCTATCCTCCCTTCTGCTCTCCTAAATAACTTTAACTCTTACTTTATTGATCAAATTAAATTAAGAGCATCAGGCAGGAGTAGTCCCATCCTTTTTCTTCTGTCTTAATTATTAAGGAGCCCTGGTGGTGGAAACAGTTAAGCACTCAACTGCTAACCAAAAGCTTGGTGATTTGAACCCACCCAGTAGCTCCACAGGAGAAAGACCTGGCGATCTGCTCCTGTAAAGATTATAGCTAAGAAAACCCTGTGGGGCAGCTTTACTCCGTCCTGTGGGATCGCCAAGAATCAAAATCTACTCAACAGCACACAACAAGGACATCTTAATTGTTAATTCTTTTTAAGTAACTTTTTTTTTTTTACAGTAAAATCTAGAGAAAAATGCTTAAAAGTT
This sequence comes from Loxodonta africana, assembly GCF_030014295.1. Taxonomy (NCBI): domain Eukaryota; kingdom Metazoa; phylum Chordata; class Mammalia; order Proboscidea; family Elephantidae; genus Loxodonta; species Loxodonta africana. The sequence goes on from NC_087358.1 coordinate 66,111,760, forward strand.
AGAAAAGAAGCTTTAAAAAAATTCATGCAGAATCTTGTCACTGTGGCATGACCATTCTTAGCATTTTATGAGTTCCTTTGTCTGTTTTTCTAAGTAACTTTGTATCTCACCCCTACAGGACTGCCTAGGAATCTGAAGTCAGACTTTGAATCTCAGCTGCACCATTTAATAATTGTGTGACCCTGAGCAAGTTTCTTAAATCTAATTCAATCCCCCTTGAACATCTGGACTCGAGGCTTTCTTTTTTTTTTTTTTTTTAAATCTCTGAGTCTTCATATGTGTTTTTCCCTCTGCCTGGGATATTCTTCCTGTCTCCTTCACCTGAACACATCCTTCTTACTCATCCTTTCCATCTCATCTTAAAGGTTATTTTCTCTGCAGAGCCTTCCAAGGCCTTCTGATGGGTTCAGTCCCTTTCCTGGGCCCTTCTGTATACTCCATAGCACCCATCACACCCCGTCATAACTGCTGGTTGATCATTGATCTTGACTCCATTAGACTGTGCTTACTAAATGCATGCCAGGACGCAGGTCCCCACTTTCCCACACAGGGGACAGGGGGAAGGGCACTGATGGGTTAGAAGGCAGGTCTGCTGGGTATGAGTCTATTGTGAGGTTTATTCCTGCTCTGAGCAAGGTGCATCTCTAGAGCAGGGGTTAGCCAATGCTTCTGTAAAGACCAGACAGTAAGGATTTTAAGCTTTGTGGGCTTTGTTGCAACTACTCAACTCTGCCTGTAGTAGGGAAGCAGCCACAGAAAGCAAGTGAACAGGCGTGGCTGTGTTCTAATAAATCTGTATCTATAAAGACAGACAACAGGCCAGGTTTGGCTCATAGACTGTAGTTTGCCAACCCTGGGCCCTGTAGTAATCATTTGGCAGGTGGACTGATTGTAAAACAAATGGCAGCTGCTCCCCATGTGGTAAAGACTCTGGCTTTGAACCCCACCACTGCCCATGCATATCCATGGATATTGACAAATGGGGTGATTGCATTTGGGGCCAGCCATACACAAACGTTAGTTAGGAAGTCTTCTGTAGAGTGTGGTTAGGAAAAATTGGTTTTATGAAACTAAACGTGGTCCCTGATTCACGACATACTCAGTTACGACGAACCACACTTACGGCCATCGGTTTTTTGTTTGGGACGTCTTATTGTTAGTGACATGGACTATGTACAATGTTGCAGCTCATAACTTGCTGATGTTATCATTCCCAGACGTTCAGTTTTATGATTCACTGTTCAAAACACTGCCGTGGAGAGTCAGTTTTCTACACTAAATCAGGGCCTTCAGTGGCTTGAAAACATGGACCCAAATGCTGATCACTTTGCTCAAGTCAACAGGCAGATTCAGGAAGCCGTGAGATGTCACCACGAAATATACAAATAAAAAAAGAAAAGGAGCATACAGGCAACTCTCACTAATTTTCTGACTAGAAACACCGCTCCCATTCCCAGGGATATTCCAGATGATCCAGAACCTTCCACAAATGGAGTTATTACCACAGCTGACAAAATCCAATGCCATCCAACTCTTCTTCATTGTCAGAGTAAATTTTTATGATTTGTGTATTCTTTTATGTACATATGTATTAAAATATATCTATAAGTTTGTATGTAATGTTTCTAACTCCCAAAGACAAATGAAGATTGGCTTTATAAAGATACTGATAATAAAAGGCAATAATAATGAAAACTAAAAAAAGAAAAATGAGGTCCTTGACTTACATCAGCGACTTGCGAGAGAGTTGTTGGGACAGAACCCTGTCATAAATTGGGGACTACCTGTACAGGCTTGCTTATCAGTTGCAAGACTACTCTTGCTTTTTTCTTGTTCCCATTCTAATACAGAAGCCTTAAACTGCTATCGTACCACATCTAAAATGATGACGAGACTACAATGAATAATGAAAAGGAAAAAAAAGCATCGGTACTAAAAACAAACGAAGGCACTAGCAATAGGCTTTCCAGCTATTTCATTGCCAGTCTGGTCCTTTGCTCCAGATCTCAGGTTCATTTACGTACTTTGCATTGTTGAGCTTCTCCTCATCATCCAGGTTCTCAGTCTTCAGAAGGTCATAGTTAATGGAACCCGGTTGAATGGCATCAATGAGATCCAGAACAGGCAGGCTTGTGCTAATCTTCGGGTCCTGCACAGAGAGAAAGGGAGGATTTTTCAACATGTCCAAAAGTTACATCAATTTGACTCAAGGGAAATAGATGTTTCTTTCCTCTTTGACATAAAATTTACACAACCTGGTATGGAAAATGCCACAGTATTCTACACAGTGTTTCAAATCAACTGTAGTTTCTTTAGGAGGATCAGTAAGTTCCTGGTGGTTTACTAAGCAGAGAAACCCACTGTCTGCCAACCAGAAGCCAGCTGTGGTCAGGTCAATCCCAACACATGGCAACCTCATGTGTTGCAGAGTACAACTGCACTCCATATGGTTTTCAGGGCTGTGGGCTTTCGGAAGCAGGTCGCCAGGCCATTGTTTTCACGTGTCTCTGGATGGAGTTGAACCTCCAAACTCTTGGTTGGCAGCTGAGTGCGTTAGTGGTTTGCACCATTCAGGGACTCCTGTCTGCCAACAGGGATGAACTTATCCTCAAATAGTGAACTGAAGAGCGTTAGTACAACTAGAGGAAAGCACGTTGCTGTTGTTAGGTGCTGTCAGGTCAATTCCAACTCATAGCAATCCCATGTGACGGAGTAGAACTAGGCTGGGTTTCCTAGGCTGTATACTTAGTGGAAGCAGATTGCTAGGTCTTTTCTCTCACTGAGCTGCTGGTGTGTTCCAACTGCCAACCTTTTGGTTAGCAGCTTAACCACTGTGCCACTGGTGCTCCCAAGAAAAGAGCAGAGGTTAAAATATAATTCTAACTTAACTATGGGCAATGTAGTGACAGAAGGAGAGAAGGAATGCTTGAAAAAGAAACCACAAGAAAGGAGAGGCTATAGGTGTCTAGAGAAACTTTTGCTTCATTTTGAGAGGACATCCCCGAGGGGACTGGCAGGGAGAGTGACGAGGGTGCAGAAGGACATAAGCTTCAGTGACTGCTCCTTTCTTGGAGACCTCAGGAAAAGAGAACAGTCCGTGGGCCCATGGAGACAGTGAGGACAATTTTGTGATTAACTGCAATCACCAAACCGTTGCCGTCAAGTCAATTCTGACTCCTAGCACCCTATAGGACAGAGTAGAACTGCCGCACGGGGGCTTCCAAGGCTGTAAACCTTTACGGAAGCAGACTGTCACATCTTTCTTCCATGGAATGGCTGGTGGGTTTGAACTGCCAACTTTTCGTTTAGCAGCCAAACACTTTAACCACTGTGCGACCATGGCTCCCAGCACTTTCTCATAGGTTGTCTCACTTGATTATCACCAGGTGCCCCAGGTGTAGGGCTACTCTTAATTTACAGAGTTTCTGATGTCAAGTGAGTTGCTGATAAGCGGTGGAGCTGGGATTTGGACCTAGGCATTCTGACATAGGAGATGCTGGTTAACGTGCTTGGCTGCTAACTGAAAGGTTGGAGGTTTAAGTCCACCCAGAGGCACCTTGGAAGAAAGGCCTGGCAATCTACTTCCAAAAAATCAGCCTTGGAAAACCCTATGGAGCACAGTTCTACTCTGACACACATAAGGTCACCATGAGTCGGAGATGACTTGATGGCAACTAGTTTTTTTTTTATTCTGACATGAAACCCTGGGCTCCTTCTTCGGCATTTGTAAACAGTTTGATGTTCACATGCAGAGTTGTGATGGCTCCTAAGGTGTGAATGTGCAAATCTCTGCAGCATCTGCTACTCCCACCCGACTCTCTCTCCTCTTCCACCAGGAAACCTCAGTCCTGGGGAACCATGCGATGCAGACAGGAGGTCCAACTGCAAGCCACTGTCCAAGCACAGTGAAGTCCAAGGACTCTGGTACTTTGAGGGCTCACATCAGAACAGATTCTAAGGAAGAGATAGGACCCAGGACGCTTGCAAGATGCTAGGTCTGTAGTATCAGTCTGCTACTTAGGAATGATATATTTAATATATTTAATGGGTCCTTTTTTATTTATTCCTGGTTAATAAAATGGCTATCATGAAATTAAACTCAGTAATCATAATCTAGCTTTTCGCCAATAGCTTTAGCTTCTGCCCTCACAGAAATATTTGGTGAAGAAGCACAGAGGAAGCAAAATGGGAAGATTTGTGCTTCATCTTTATCCTAACTTTCCGTCCACAGTCCTGTGAAGGTGTTGACAGGCAGAGAAATGGGACAGCAACTGATGGCAGAAGTAGCTGAGGAGGGAACCAGGATTGTTTCCAAAGCGGTTAATCAAGGGTAGGCTATGTTCATTGCTGTTAAGAGTTTTGTGCACCTAAAAGAAGTGTGCTAGCTAATGCGACATTTTCCTTTGGTACACGGTGTGGCCCTTTTTATTGACCTAATTCTGTAATGTCTTACTGGAAAGACAGAGGAGAGTTACCCCAGAGTATCACAAGGAACAAAAGAATTGTCACACATTCCCAAGAGTGAACCCCAGCAGAGCTTGCCAAACCTCCTCCCCAGACACCCCGGGAGCCACGGGCAATGTAATGGGCTGGAGCTTGGCTGCTAACTGAATAATAGGAATAGAAGCTTCTTGGGCTATTTCACTAGTCACTTCGTTCTGTTGTTATTTGTCATTGAGTCAGGTCCAACTCATGGTGACCCCATCCCCATGATTGGTTGGGAATCAAACTCTGTTCCATTGTGATTTTTTGGAATTAGATCCCCAGGCTTTCTTCCTAGTCTGTCTTAGTTTGCAAGCTCTGCTGAAACCTGTTCAACATCACAGCAACACACAAGCCTCTGCTGACAGACAGCTGGTGGCTGTGCGTGAGGTGTGTGGGCCAGGAACTGAACCTGAGTCTCCTCATGGGAGGCAAGAATTCTACCACTGAACCACCAATGTGTCAGTCACTTCCTAAGGAGCGGTTAAATGACCTATGATACACTCTGCTCTACAACCTCATCCCACTTATGGACCATCACTAGCAATTACTAGCCGGGACCTCAGGAAATGAGCTTTGATTTCCTCACCTATGGAATGAGGAAGACATAAAGCTTCCTTCCCAATGTCTGTGGGGATGAAATGAGAGAACATGAACAAGGAGTACTTGGCACTCAGTGTGCACTCAGTATTGGGAGTGCCCTTTGCCCTTCTCCGCTGCCTTTCCAAATCTTTCTGGAAGAATTGGCTCACTTCTGTCACTCGACACCATAGTGCCATTTCTGTTCCCACACTTGCTCAGCTCTCCAGACTGAACAGTCAGCTGGAGGTACGGCTAAGGTGACCCTTATCTGTGGTGGCTTACAAGGAGTGGCACTCCTGGTATAGCCCTGCCCAGAGACATCGTCTGCCCTTAAAAAAAAAACAAAGCCAGTTGCTGTCAAGTCTCTGACTCATGCTGACCCTATGTGTACAGAGTAGAACTGTGTTCCGTAGGGTTTTCAAGACTGTGACTTTTCAGAAGCCGATCACCAGGCCTTTCTTGCAAGGCACCTCTGGGTAGGTTTGAGCTGACAACCTTTTCGGTTAGTAGTTGAGTGCTTAATCTTTTGTGCAAGGGACTCCCTTTGTCTGCCCTTACTGGTGGGGAGAGATGTGATTTTGAAGCCGGGGATGAATATCACGAGGAGTTACATCGCTAACCGTGGTAATATGCCTCCGAAGGCGTTTTCCCCTCCCCGAGAGCCTGGCCTTTGAGCTGGGAAAGCGTAGTTAAGGCCGCACACGCATTATGGTATGAATCACGTGTGTTTACGGCAGACTCTGTGAGTAACGTAAGACAGCCGAGTTAAGAAACTGAATAAATATAATGTGGTTATTAATAAAAATAAGGTTTGGATACAGTTATACAACAGGTTTTTCCTCAAAAAGCACCATGTGGGAGAACATTAAACATTAAACATTTCACCGTTATAATGTTAAATGTTAAAATCATTACAATGTTAAAAAATAGAATCATGGAACTGTGCACATTTAAATAAGACTATCATATTTTACGTTACTCGGAAAGAACAATGCCTTCAATGGGGTATTAAAAACGATGGCTTGATTATTATTGATTTTTATGGCAGAAAGTGAAATACAAGAAATCTGTCAGTGAAATGGCCTATAAACATCAAAACAATAATGAGTGATCCGAGGAAAATCAACATGGGAGGGGAGGCCTCAAGTAGCCAACACTGAAGGCCACTTTAAAATGCAGTGCAGACCATAAAGGCAAGCATAGAGTCAGGTGGCCCTTGCAGCAGACTAGGGATTTTACCTTGAAACTGGAGATAGATGAACTTTTCCCTGCTTCCTTCAATGTTTCATTCACCCAGTTGACAATAGTGTCATCATTGACCTTCTGCCCACCGCCAATATCTTCGAGGATATTCAGCGTGTACCTGGACAAAATCATGAATGATATCTGGAACAAAGTTGCTAAAGAATTCAACGTAACAGGAAGTAACTACGGTCAGAGTTGTCTTTTCTTTCTAGGCACACCACAGAAGATAGTGTAGACACCACTACATCCGAGGAAAAAAAGAATATATCACAGCATTAGTTTCAAACAATAACTTAAAAGGTAACTTTATGGTTGTTACAAGGAAATGTACAGGAAACACCTCTTAGTACTGTCACTGCTCTGTGTAGGAGGAGAGAACAGAAGAGAAGGAAAGGAAAAGGAAGCAAAGAATTTGAACCAGTGACATTTTTCTTAAAGGAACCCATAAAAATCAAAGAACAATTCAACGTTAAGAAACCGCAAGTAGCCAAAAAGAACACAGGGAAAATCTGAAAGAGTTTCTTCTTTATGTCAATTTTAAGCAGAAATGTTAGGCAAAGACGGAGAAAAGGTAACCTCTGGTCTGAAGGTAGGAATCACCTTAGATCCGTAGTATGATGAGGATTGAAGTTTGGGGGGAAACACTTATTAAGAAGATGCTTCGAGACCCTAAAATTCCATGGAACAGAGAAGAAGCAACACTCCCCCAGAGCTACTGCGTTCTGAAAAGGGAAAGCCAAGCCACTGGACAACAAGAGGTGTGTTGACTTCATGGTTCAGTTTGCCAGAGGGGTCAAATGACACAAGAAAGACCTGCAAGGCTTGGATTGCAGTGTGAGTTTCTCAAACTGAAACTCAAGTGTCCTGCGATTAAATCTCTCCTGCAAGGGCCGACCTAAATGAGGTCACTCTCTACTTGGGTGCCCCAGGATGTTGCTCACATAATCCCTTGGGTACCTTCCTCCAGTTAATACTTCCGTGGGAGTATAACTCTCCACGATTTTCCACACGGTGGTCATGTCTATGCCCTGAAATAGGAGCAGCACCACTCTTCCTCTCGGTCAAAGCACCTTCGTGTCATTGTAGGTGGTAGTGAAATGGCTTCTGCAACCTTTCTCTGCCAAAAAAATCCTGTTGACCAAACTGGCAGCAAAGTCTTCTCGGTTATGCCTTCCGAATCTCTCTCAAATAACTGGTTCCCCCTCACTCTGTCACTTTCCCTCACAGTAGCTCCAATAGTACCTTTCTAAAGTACAGTCCAGGTCACATCATTCAAAGTAACTCCCCGTCGCTCAGAGAATGGAGGTCAAACTCCTTAGTAGGGTATACCAAACCAAACCAAACCAAACCAAACCAGCTGCTGCTGTGTTGATTCCGACTCATGGCAACCCCATGAGTGTTAGAGTAGAACTGTGCTCAATAGGATTTTCAATCTTTGATTTTTCAGAAGTAGATCACCAGGCCTTTTTTCCGCGGCACCTCTGGGCGAGCCTCCAAATATCGGGTTGGCAACCGAGTGTGTTAACTGTTTGTACCACCCAGGGACCCCACGTGACCCTTTCAGTGCATCTCCGATTTCCCACTTCCCTTCTCTCTGTCCCGCCCCTGTAGCTGTCCCTTCCACAGACACTTGCATTTCAAGCACACAGAGCAGTCCTCAGCTCCCTGCTCACACCATGTATCCTGCCTCCATGACTCAGCCCTGCTCTCTACCTGAGAGGCCCTTTCCCTCAAGTAAATTTCTAATCTCCTTGAGCAAGACCCAGCTCAAGTGTCACTTTTCCAATTAGCCCTGTAGTATATTCATCATTCTTGTTACACTTGGCTCAAACCTGTCTCCCAGAACTTTTGATATAACTGATGTGTATATCCCTCTGTCCACCATACCCCCTCCCACATGTTCAAGGCCTCGGGTCATCCTGTCTTTGCAGAGGTCAGCAGAGTGCCTAGTACATATTAACTACTTGCTGCCCACTTGATTCCAACTCATGGGGACCCCATGCGTGTCAGAGTAGAACTTCGCTCCACAGGGCTTTTAATGGCTGATTTTTCAGAAGTAGATTGCCAGGCCTTTCTTCCAAGGTGCCTCTGAGTAGACTCCAAGCTTTCAGTGAGCAGCCAAGTGCATTAACCATTTGCAGTACCCAGGGACTCCCTAGTACATATTAACAACATCTAGTAAATGAAAGAGTAGAGTGGTGGGTGAAATAAATGAAAAGAGTGGCTTTTTCCCAGGGAAATCTAGGAACGAAACAATCTGGAGAAAGTACAGGTGAGAAATAATTAGCCTGGGCCTAGAGATGGGACCAAAATGCTAAGGAATAATAATTACAAATGGGAGAAGTCCCAGGTGGATTTTCAAAACCTTCCTCATTTGGAAAAGGTCTTAGTTTTGACCTGTTCGTAAAGACTACGTCTACGATATAACTGGTTTCTTGTTTCCCAATAGTTAGCATGTGTATTATGTTATTAGCATTTGCTATAACACTTAAGAAGTTCTGCCTAACAGCCTTCTCATTGAGAAATGGTGGGTTAATGCTTGCCTCATCATGTCATGTCTATGTATAACCTGAGGAAAAAACCCATTGCTGTCGAGTCAATTCCAACTCGTCGCAACCCAATAGGACAGAGTAGAACTGCCCCATAGGGTTTCCAAGGCTGTAATCTTTACCGACGCAGACTGCCACGTATTTTCTCTGCGGAGTAGCTGGTGGGTTTGAATTGCCAGCCTTTGGGTTAACAGCCAAGTGCTCAACCTCTGTCCCACCAGGGCTCCTCGCCTGAGGAAACAAATGAATTTTTTTTTATCTTCTAGCAGCTCCACTCATTTTAGGACTTAATTCTTACTTCCTTTTGTCAGAAGTTACAGCCCTGCTTTACTGACAAACTCAAGTGGCCAGAAGCAGTACTTTCGACCCACCTTCTGAGCTACGGAAGTAAACGGTACAGAGGAGAGGCTTACCTTTATACAAAAATCTACCCCTGGGGGGGGGGAAAAAAAAAACCACTTGGAAACCCTGATGGCGTAAATGGTTAAGAGCAATGGCTGTTAACCAAAAGGTCGGCACTTCAAATCCACCAAATGCTCCCTGAAAACCCTACGAGGCAGTTCTACTCTGTTCTGTAGGGTCGCTATGAGTTGAAATTGACTCGATGGCAATGGGCTTAAGGAACAGGGGTCCTTACAGAGATGAAGAAAATCGTGCTGGTGGCTTACTGCATTCTGGGGTTTCAGAATCGCCCCTCCAGTAGGACACAGAGTTTTGGGGAGCACAAATAGCCTTTCTGTCACCTCAAGTAAGACAAAAAAAAAAAGAGTTTTAAAATGAATGAGATACCCAGTTGTAAATACAATGATAAAAATAAAGGACAGAATTTTTCTGGATCCTCGACTTGAGACAGTCCACTTGGCAACTACTCATCTACATGTAGCATCAACATTTTAAAAGAAATTAATTTGGTGTGCGTCTATTCAGAATTTTCCTTTTGAGACAATCACTCCATATTGTCAAGCATGTTTTGGGGTAACTGTAATTAAATGGAGCCCTCTAGATGGGATCCCAGCATCACTGGTGTTTGCAAAATGCACTGTGTTGAAAAGCTCTCAGTCAAAACAAAACAGCCGCACGAGCCCCAGTTTTATCCAGCTCTTCATTCCACAAAACAGGACTGAGGAGGTGTGGACGTGCTGGCAAGAGAGGGGGTACAATTTTTGCTTGCCTTCCTGCCTTCCAATACTTGTCTTATTTATTTAACATTTGGTGCCGAGAGACAAAACTAATAAAACATTTTTTGTTTTTCAAGGACTATTCCAACCTCTCCATCCCAGAACCATAAAAAAACCAAACCTACTGCCGTCGAGTCGATTCTAACTCCTAGCAGCCCTATAGGACAGAGCAGAACTGCTCCATAGGGCTTCCAAGGAGGGGCTGGTAGATCCCAAGTGCTGACCTTTCGGTTAGCAGCTGAGCTCTTAACCACTGCGTCACTAAGGCTCCCTCCATCCCAAGCTTGTTTTAATTTGGGGGTGTCCACTCATTTGCCTGCCTCAGAGTCTGCTCATTCCCTTGAGTCTAACTATCATTGCTGCCTGCCATCAGCCTACTTGTTTCAGGCCTTTGTCTCCAAATTTATTCACACACAATTTGTCAGCTTTCCAATCTGAGAACAACTTCCAAACTACTGAAGGAAAGGGACGTTTAAGCACACATCTCTCATTTGTTCTTGGGGGGGAGAATGACATGCTATTTATTGTGCAGATAAATGACCAAATTAGCACATCTGTGCAATCCACTGAGGTAAATTCCAGCTAGAGCTGGCTGTAAATTTAATAGATCTGTTAATGTGCCCAAGCAAACAAACAAAAAGTCCCTTCTGGTGGCATTTAAAAAACGATCAGTCATTTCTTCACCTTCAACAGTAATGCAGTTGTCTGCACCCTTTCTTATATGTACAATTCTTGTGTAGAAAAGGGTCACAAAAAATATGGCTTATTAACCAGGTGGAGGCAGCAGTGGATTAGGACTTATCATGTTCATAGCGAACTATAGGACAGACTAGAACTGCCCCATAGGGTTTCCAAGGAGCGGCTGGTAGCTGCAAACTGCTGACCCTTTGGTTAGCAGCCATAGCTCTTAACCACTGTGCCACCAGGGTTCCATGTATATATGTATAGAACTTAGCAAATATATATACATACATACATGTGTAAATGATACTTATTCATATAAAGTATGTCTTCTGACCACACTTTTTTAAAATTTCTGAATAAAGATCGTATTACAAGGTGCTTTTCAGATATTATGAAATTCAAAACAGAATAGAGCTGGCCCGAGTTTCTTATCACTAAAACAGAATATTTCAAAGAGTATTTTATATCTGAAACACATGACTCAATTTGACTATTGCGACTAAAATGACTTTTGCTTTGTTTTTCAAGCAACCAGTGCCAAAAGTCAGTCTGTTAAAAATTAAGAACACATATGAAAAATAATAACAAATAGTTTAGAAATCATTTCTCAAAATACGCTGGGGAGAATGGGCCCTAAGGAACCTTCAGATAGGTTCTAGATATATGTAGTAAAATAGAAGATGTGTGGAAAGCTATATAGTTCTGGGGATCTTTGTGCCAGAGAGACTTTGTGGCCTCTGTCTTCCATGATTAAAGACAGCCTAGCTGAGAGAAGGGTAGTGGAGCTTTATATTTGGTAAAGAAAATGGGAATCAGGCAGTGAAATTTACTGTGATCACTTCTGATGACCCTGTATCATCTGGAAACACTGACACAGTTACACTGAAGACTTGTCACGAGTATCAGGGTCTGCAGACAGTGGCCTGGGAATAAAGGAGAAGTGCCTAGAAACACCACAAAGCCTGTCTTTGCCATTACCTTATTAGACATAACGTGATGCGACAAATGGTTTCTGGGGCTCCCTTCCAGATAGAAAAATGAATTAAGTCCTAGTAATATCAGCTCTATTTAAGGACGTAAGATTTCTGTCTGGTCAGAACCGTCAGTATAGAGGGAATGAGCAAAGCGTTTAAAAGTGAACTACTTCATACTTATGGATTTGCTAACTAAGTTTCTCCCAAGACCTGTGCTTTTATACCAAAAGTGACCCTGTAGGACACAGTAGAACAGCCACATAGGGTTTCCAAGGCTGTAAATATTTATGGGAGCAGACTGCCACACCTTTCTGCCATGGAGCAGCTGGTGGGTTCAAATCGTCGACCTTTTGGTTAGCAGCCAAGTGTTTTAACTACTGTGCCACCAGGGCTCCTTCAAATGTACCAGGAGTCCCCAGTGGAGATGGGAAGGGTACAGAAGACATATTTGAAGAAATAATGCCCGAAAATTTTTCCAAATTTGTTAAGAATTGTAAATTTGCAGATCCAAGAAGCTCAACAAATCACAAGCAAAAGAAACGCCAAGGTACTTCATAATCAAATTGCTTAAAACCAGTGATAAAGAGAAAATCTTAAAAGCAGCCAGAGGAGAAAAGATATATTACATTCAGAGAAACAAAGATAACAATGACAGCTGGTTTTTCGTTGGAAACAATGCACTCCAAAGGGCAGTGAAACAATATCTTTAAAGCACTGAAAGAAAAAAACTGTCATCCTAGAATTCTGCGCTGAGAGAAAACATCTTTCAAAACCAAAAATGAAATACTTTTTCAGACATACGAAAGCTGAAAGAATCTGCCAACAGAAATCTTTCAGGTAGAAGGAAAATAATACCAGACAGAAACCTGGATCGACACAAATGAAGAGTGCCAGAAATGGTAAACATATGGGCAAATTTAGCATACTTTTCCCCTTATTTTAAAAATCTTTTAAAAGGGTAATTAACTATTATTGACAAAAACCAGTTAAATGTAAAAGGAGGGAAAAAGATGCTGTGCTAACACAAATCAAAGGGAAGCTGCTATATTAATATCAGAAAAAATAGATTTCAAAATCCTTATAAAGATTTACAAGGATTTTGAGATGCGGAAATTATTCTGGATGATCCAGGCGGTCCTAATGCAATCACGAAGGTCCTCTGAAGTGAAAGAGGGAAGCAAGAGAAAGATGTGACAATGAAAGCTGATGTCAGAGTGGTGTCATCGCTGGCTTTGAAGATGGACCAAACCCATCGCCCTCGAGTCAATTCCAACTCATCGTGACCCTGTAGGACGGAGTAGAACTGCCTCACAGGGTTTCCAAGAGTGCCTGGTGGATTTGAACTGCTGACCTTTTGGTTAGCAGACAAGCTTTCACTAACCAAGCTCTGAACCACTGTGCCACCAGGGTTTCCGTGAAGATGGAAGGGGGCCACAAACCAAGGAACGTGGGCAGCCTCTAGAAGCAAACATATCCCTACAGCTTTCAGGAAAAAAACACAGCCTTACTGACACCTTGATTTTAGCCCCATGAGACCCATTCTGGATTTCTGACTGCCAGAAATGTAGGATAATAAATTTGTGTTGTTTTAAGCCACTGGGGGGGGGGGGGAAGAAAAAGTAGATTTCAGAGAAAAGAATATTACCAGGCAGAGAGAGGGCCATCCCATAAAGATCAAGGGGGGATTCATTAAGAGGATGTAGCAATGGAAAATGTCTATGAGCCTAATGACAGAGCTTCAAAATACCTGAAACAAAAACTGAATGAAATTAAAGGAGGAAAACAAAAACAAAACAGGAAAAAAACAAAACAAAACACTTCTTGGGTTATTAAGTTTAACTTAAAAAATAGCTTTCCTGGATTAAACCACATCCCTGAAAACTTGCTAGCATTTTTCTAGGCCAACAGTACATTCAAGAAGAAGCCATTTCCATGAGTTTCCCTACCTTCTCATTAGCTGCCAAATCAAGGCCAATGTCAGAGTGCGGTTTCCTTCATTGAGATCTTGTCCAGCAATGCCAACCAGGGAGAACTTAGCTTGATTCTTCCCCAATTCCACTGCGTAGTTACAGTTCTCAAGCTGTTAATGAGCATGAAGTAAAACAATTTCAGGTCATCGTCTCTATGATGATAAATGCCATGTAAAATAAGATAGTCAAAATAAAGACACAGAAGGAACCACGGACGGTCAGACTGAGCGATCTCTCAAGTTTCTCCTGCCTCTGCAATTCTAGGATTCCAAACTCGTTCAAAGATTTTCCATCTTTTCTTCAATAGAACCCCTCACTTCCACCAAAAATATTTGGAGCATGCTCTAAGTGCAAAACCAAAATGAATTCATTATTATAAACATGTTCATGGCTACCCAGCACTGTGACACCATGTGTTCTGAATACAACTGCACTCCATAGGGTTTTCAAGGCTTTTGGAAGCAGATCGCCAGGCCTGTCTTCTAAAGTGCCTTTGGGTGTGTTCAAACACGCCAACCTTCTGGTCGAGCGCTTATCCATTTGCGACGCCCACGGACTCTTATTATAAACATTTTCATGGCTATACCACACTATGTAAATAGAGAACCCTCCTCAGTTACCTGTCCATAATATTGCTAAAAATAGCTGAATTCACAGATCACCACATGGAAAATGTCTATTCTCCATCCTATATGCACCTAGTGGGCTGACAGGTGGGCAGGTATTCCTGTGGCTATGCAGAGGTCATTACGAATTGCAGAGGTGAGAATTGGTGAGAAACGGTTGTGCCAGCCCAACCCTATTGCTGCTTTGACAAAACAGTGTGTTCCCGCCGTGTTGACAGTAGACAAACTATTTGTACAAGTCACACTGTCGGTAAAAGCTCCAGTTCTTTGGAAAATTACATTGAGGATCCTGCTGAGGGAAAAACAGCACTGTGGTTCTGCCTGCTGTAATTATCTTAATTAGAATTTTTACATCATGAAGTTTACAGACATCCAGCATAGAAGTATAAATAGGGAATCAGCTAGAATAATGGAATTTCTCTAATGAAACTAGCCAGGTTTCTGATTGCTGCGCTGTAATTTAATCCCTGGATAAACATTATTTATCTAGGTCTGGCCTCCTGATAAAGAATTACATAGTGCCCTTGCAGGCTGATGACTTCACCTGCCCCTTGGGACATCAGAATAGCCACTGTTTACCTTCTTCATATTGCCCCCCAGTTTGGGGTATGGTGGTTTGTTCACTCTGTTCCAGTCAACAGGGACTTTAATCTTTTCATAGAGTTGGAAGATGACCAGGGCATCTGATAAGTCACTGAACAAAAACAAACACAAAAAGAATGCTCAGATACCCAATTTTTAGGATGGGCCTACAGTGGGCCAAAAACGAAAACAAACAAACAAAAACAAACCCACGTTGTTGTCGAGTCAATTCCAACTCACAGCGACCCCATAGGACAGAGTAGAACTGTCCCATAGGGTTTCCAAGGAGTGGCTGGTGGATGTAAACTGCCAACTTTTTGGTTAGCAGCCCAACACCATGCCACCAGGGCTCGAGGTACTTCTTTACGTATTAGCTCGAGGCACATTCACACAACCCTGCAAAACTGGCATTAGTAGTTCCATCTTTAGAGGTGAAGAAAGTACAACTCAGGGAAATCCAGGCATATACCAAGGGCTCCCCAGGTGTGACTACCTATGCCCTGTCACCAAGACATGCTGCCTCCAGGAAAAGGAATGTGGCTCTAACAAATGGCACAAACAATAAAACAGTTGCCTTCAAGCTGATTCCAACTCGTGGCAACCCCACGTGTGTCAGAGTAAAGCCGCGCTCCATAAAGTTTTCAAGGGATGATTTTTCAGAAGTTGATTGCCACGCATTTCTTCTGAGGTGCTTTTGGGTAGACTCGACCCTTCAACCTATCAGTTAGCAGCCAAGTGCATTATGGGGACTAGAAGATACTTAACAACTGCAAATTTAACATTTATTGTTTTAACTGCTCGTAAGTTAAAGTTATAGGCTTGTGACATGTAGTAAGCACATCATTTGGCTGAAGCATGCCTTTGTTTTAGACCCCCAGCGAGGCTGGTGTATGGAAGTGGGTTTCTCAGCTGAATGCCCAGCACACACAGCTCAATTGGGCACTGTTTTCCCTTCTCGTCAAAGTACACACATTTTTGTGACGAGAATTATGCACCACAAAGCTATTTGGAACTCTGAGGATGTTCTAAGGTCTCTGCGTTTCATATTAAAGATGAGAATCCAAATATTCTTACCTGTACAAATGATTGACTCGAGGGTTCACTCCCAAGGAGTTCATCCAGTTCCTAAATGTCCGCTCCTCCCTCGTCTCACCTAAATGAACAAAGACCAGGGATCTTTCAAACCCAACTAGTTGCTGCTGAGTTTATTCTGAATCATGGTGACCCTATGGGTGACAGAGTAGAATTGTGCTCCGTGGAATTTTCAATGGATGATTTTTCAAAAGTAGATTGCCAGGTCTTTCTTCCGAGGCACGTCTGGATGAACTCAAACTTCCAACCTTTCGGTTAGCAGCTCAGTGCTTAACCATTTGCACAACAGGACTGCCTAAGTTCAACTAAAGAGGTCATTAAAAACTGAAAGGAGAATGAAAAAAAAAGGTAAATAAAATAAACCTGGTGGCACAATGGTTAAGTGCTTGGCTACTAACGGAAAGGTTGGCAGTGGGAACCCATCAGCTGCTCCGCAGGAGAAAAGACACGGGGATCTGTTCCGATACAGACTACAGCCTTGGGAACCCTCTGGGGCAGTTCTACTCTATCCTATAGGTTTGCTAGGAGTCGGAATTGTCTCGAGGGCACACAACAATAACAAAATAAACCTTAATGAGTTTGGTTAAGGGCTGCTATTCTATGCTTATTTGTTCAATTCAATTTAACATGTATTTCTAAGATGCCTAGTAGTATTGCACGAGATACCCTGTGGGGAAACTGTTCGAAATTTGTCTTCACAGGCTTCCATTTTTTCTGGGTAAACAAGAAATATAAGACACCAAGCTACTGGAGATCACGCAAGCTAGAGGCCTAAGATATGAGGCAGCCACATTCGATATCTAAGTTGAAACAGGGGAAAAAATACCAGTAAAACCAGTTGCCCTCGAGTCAACTCCAACGTATGGTGACCCCATGTGTGTCAGAGTAGAGCTGTGCTCCACAGGGTTTTAAATGGCTGAATTTTCAGAAGTAGATCACCAGGCCCTTCTTCCGAGGTACCTCTGGATGGACTCAGACCTTCAACTTTTTGGTTAGCAGCTGAGTGTGCTAACTGTTTGTACCTCCCAGGAACTCTGGGGAAATAATGTTATTGTTGTTGGGTGCCACCGAATCAATTCTGACTCACAGCAACCCCATGTGATAGAGCAGAACTGGCCCACAGGGCTTCCTAGGCTATCATCTTTGTGGGAACAGATTGCCAGGTCTTTCTTCTGCACAGCAGCTGGGTAGGTTTGAACCTCCAACCTCTCAGTCAGCAGCCGAGCACATAACTGTTGTGCCACCAGGGGGAAAACAGTGTGGATTAAATCTGGAGGGAATGTGCTTTGAGCTTCACCTTAAAGGGCTAGTAAATCTGGCTAGGAGAGAGGAGAGAATTTGGGGGGATGGAGCGGGGTGGGGTAGGAAGTGGTGCAGATATGAACACAAAGGGGCGGCAGGCAAGGCCTCCATCAATCACGTCAGGAACGGACGGGCCAGGGATCCATGCTATACAGGACACGGAGATACGGCGTCCAGAGCCTGAAACCGGGGTCAGGGCCGTCTGAAGGCCAGGTAGCAGATTTTGCACTTGATGTATTAGACAACGTCCTTCATGATAGATTTTTTTTTTAATACTATAATAAATTCTTGAGCAGGGCATAGATACAAGGCAAGCCGAATTGCGATGTGCCTGCGGCAGTGTGCAGACTGATTGGAAGGTGGGATGAATATAAACTAAACACACAGAAGGGCTAGTGCTTGGCACTGGGGCCCACTCAAAGGCTTGATGAATGGAGGAACAAGCCCCTGGGACCAACTGAAATAATCGGCATATGAGGTAATAAGCGTCCAGGAGAGCAGAAAGGGAAAACAATAATCTCAGAGACATAGCAGAGGAAGAATTATTAGTATTTCTGGGTTTACTAGATAGAAGGGTGAAGTAGGAATTGAAGTGGAACTCAAGGTCTAGGGTTTTAGTAACTAAAAGAAAAATGGTCTGATGGATGGAAATGGAGAATTTCTAAAGGGGAGCTGATGGGAGGGGGGTGGAGTAAGGGCTGGAGGGGAAAAGGCAGTAAAAATGAGTTGATGACGACTCATGGTGACCCCACGTGTATCGGTGTAGTGCTCCACAGGATTTTCAATGGCTGGTTTTTGGAAGTAGATCACCAGGCCTTTCTTCTGTGTGACCTCTGGGTGGACTCCAACCCCTAACCTTTCTGTTAGCATAGAGTGTGTTAAACATTCATACCACCAAGGGACTCTGGAAAGGCAATGGGGGAGCTTGCAGGCGCGTGCCGTCTGGTTGACTTTCAACTTATAGCGATCCCATCTGACAGAGTAGGGCTGCCCCATAGGGTTTCCTACACTGTAATCTTTACAGAAGCAGATTGCCAGGTCTTTCCTCCACGGAGTCACTGGCTGGGTTTAAACCGCCAGCCTTTCTGTTGGGAGCTGAGCGCCTAACTGTTGCACCACTAATTCCATTTTGTATGTGTTGAATTTCAAGTGATAGTGAAGGGCCCTAGAAGCAGCTGGAAATGGGTGATTAGAGGGCTTAATGGAAGTCACCAAAATATACAGATCCCTGGCCGTGATTTATCAAACGGCACGAACACAGCAGTGCTGGGACAGGGATTGACACTGCATGTCCGGCTGGAGGAAAGCACTGCTGGAAAAGGATCAGCCAGTACTTGAGATCTGGATTTCCTTGCTTCGGTGATATTAATTCTTATTTCAATACTAGGATTAGTTCATGATGGGAAAAAATGAAATAGAAGTAAACATCTCTGGCACTGTTATCTGCTAGGGGCTGACTAAAGCTATATGCTTTTCCCCCAGTGTCTGGGCATTAACCCCAAAACCACAAATGTCAGGGATTTTGCCTCAAAATAGCATTCTGTGCCCCCATAATCCAAAACCGAATGAATAAAACGAAACCAAAAAACTCAGTATCTGTTAGCTTATCTAAGTCAAATATTTTTAGTGATAACTGGTTGCAATTTCTTGCCTCCAGGAATTAACACTCAGTCCATTAAGTGTATAAATTAGGTTTTGGGGACTCAGGGTTTATTTCATCCGATCATTAATATATTGTCTCCCCTAAATCATTTAGTTCTGATAATGGATGCAGCCTATGTATAATGGATGTGATATAATGGTATTTAATTATTCCTGCTTGGCTGTAATTGACTTGATTAATCTGTTTATTCTCTTTGTTATTCTCTTTGTTACTAGAGAATTGATGACCTGTTTGCAGGTCTTTCCCAGCTGTGTGAAGGGTCTGCATTTGCTTGGGAGGTGATTTTGAACTGCCATTGAATTAGAATTGTGAGTGCTTGTCCTAACATCTTAAGCAACCTTTTACCTTCAAGAGCCCCCCAGTCGATGTCCTGGTTCTCTGGTTTGTGCAGGGCAGGGTATCTGTTGAAGAGGTTGGCAATGAAGGCCAGGTTCAGCTTGGGATTCCCTCGGACCACATCAGTGGCTGTGACAAACTGCCGGCAGCCCAGCCTCTCTGCCTGCTGCAGCATACACTCTGCTCGCTGGATGTCATCCTTCTCCTGCAGTGAACAAGGAGGGCGCAAGGCTGGGTCAAGGTCACCACGTAGACCGTGAAAAAGAAGCAAGCATCTTACCAAAACCCTTAGTGTTTATCTAAGGTAGCCACTTAATGTTTTCTGCCGTAGAGATGGCCCTGACTCAGGCAATCCCATGCACAATGGAACAAAACACTGCCTGGTCCTGCACCCATTCCCAGTATTGGGTGCAGATCAGACAGTGTTCCATTGTGAACCATACGGTTTTCACTGGCTCACTTTCAGAAGTAAATTTGCAGGCCCTTCTTCCTAGTCCGTTTGAGTCTGGAAGCTCTGCTGAAACCTGTTCAGCATCACAGCAACACGCAACCTCCACCGACAGATGGGGGGTGGCTGCTCATGAGGTGCACTGGTGGGGACTCAAACCTGGGTCTCTACCCTGGGAGATGAGAATTCTACACTGAACCCCCATGGCCTCATTAACACAACATGTTGCCCCCACAGACTTTTAATCACAGCACGCTATTACTTAAATTTGCCTGAAGTCAAAATCAGAAAATCACACATAAAAGGAATCTTAGAAGTTAAGGCACTGAGTCCTCCCAGCTCTTTACGAGATCATTTCAGATAAATGGTTGGCTGCCCTGTTTTTAAAGCGATTCAGTGGATTCCATAATCTTATCATTTACATTGGTCTTATTTTCAACTATTAGGTTCCCTCTTTATTATTTTCTTAAACAGACTTCATGAGATTTTGTCCGCCAAAATATTTATTTATTAAGTAATCATTTACATTAGTTCAAAGATAACCTATACCTGCCAGTAAGGTCTGTCAGTATGAGATAACCACCTTTCCCACTCCGAGTTGGTATACTTGCAGCCCAAGCAAAATACACTTGATTATTACTGGGCTGAGGGTTGGGGACCATGGTCTCGGGGGACACCTATCTCAAGTAGTATAACATAGTTTATGAAGAAAATGTTCTACATCCTACTTTGGTCAGTAGTGTCTGGGGTCTTAAAAGCCTGTGAGCAGCCATCTAAGATGCTCCACTGGTCCCACCCCATCTGGAGCAAGGAATAATGAAGAAAACCAAAGACACAAGGAAAAGATTAGTCCAAAGGACTGATGGACCACAACTACCACAGCCTCCACCACACCGAGTCCAGCACAACTAGATGGTGCCTGGCTACTACCACTGACTGCTCTGACAGAGATCACAACAGAGGGCCCAGGACAGAGTTGGAGAAAAATTGAGAACAAAATCCTAACTCACAAAAAGACCAGACTTGCTGGTCTGACAGAAACTGGAGAAACCCCAGGAATATGGCCCCCGACACCCTTTTAACTCAGTACCGAAGTTGCTCCTGAGGTTCACCCTTCAGCCAAAGATTGGACAGACCCATAAAACAATAATACAGGTAGCTCAGCCATGTATACGAGACTAAATGGGCCCACCAGCCCACAGGCAAGGGCAAGAAGGGAGGAGGGGACAGGAAAATTGGATGAATGGAAACGAGGAACCCAAGGGGAGAAGGGGAGAATGTTGACACATCGCAGGGTCAGCAACCAATGTCGCAAAACAATGTGTATTAATTATTTAAAGAGAAACTAATTTGCCCTGCAAACCTTCATCTAAAGCACAAAAAAAGAAAAAAATGAACTTGATTATTTAGTTAGCCTATAAAATATTATTGATAAATACATAATATCACTTAGGCTTTTGCAGACTTCAGATTGAGTCTATTCAAATAGTTCTAGAAAATCCCCAGTCATTTGTAAACAAGAAGAGTAAATTTTGTTGAAATATGATCCCCTGTTCTGAAAGATCTTAAGAGTCTACGAAATTACCAATGTTCTGAAAACAGAACTTTAAACGAGAATTACTTCTCAATGTGATGCTTTACTAAATAACACTATACATTTCATGAGCTTCCCTTCTCATTTAGGGGTAAGTTAACTCCACTATCAACTCATTGGATTTAACACCAATGACATTAAATCAGGCACAGAAATGGGTAAGGTGACTTGATAAGATCAATTTTAAAGTGGAAAAACTGATGTTTTAACATTCAGACGCTTGCTGTGCCCACTGTGATTTTAAGGGTCCTCAAACCAGACTCTTCTGAGAACTCACAAGATCCTGTCCAGTTCCTTTCCCCCATTACCCTCAATGGTGTAGTGAGGCAGCGTGGTGGCTGGGTAAATTTTGGAGCCAGATACCACGCACTAGCTCTGGGGCCATGAACTAACTATTAGCTTCTCTGACCTTCTGTTTTCTCAGCTATAAAACAGAGTTAATAATGCCTACTTCAGTGATATTTGTGGGATTAGAGGTAGTGTGTGTGATATGCACAGCATGGCACTTGGCACAGAGCAGAACTCAGCAAGCGGAAGTGATGTGGACTGCTGTGACTAAGAGAAAAGAGCCCCAGCCTGGAATCACATTAACTACCAATCACGTTATCCTGAATATATTAACGAACCCTTCATTTGGGTCACAGTTTTTTCCCTCTCTAAAAAGGGAATTTATTTATTTGTATAAATATCCCATCTCTCTCCAGAAATAAGATTCCAATACCTAAAAAAGGAAAAAAATACTACTTCTTGGAACTATACCACAAAAACAAAACAAAATCTGTTGCCGTCAAGTCGATTTTGACTCATGGCGACCCCATGTGTTACAGAGTAAAACTACTCCGTAGGGTTTTCTCGGCTGTGATCTTTATGGAATCAGATTGCTGGGCCTTTCTTCTGCAGTACCACTGGGTGGGTTTGAACCACCAACCTTTAGGTTAGCAGCTAATCACAAATCACCCAGAGGTCTTCTTGGTGCTGTAGAGACTATTAAATGATGAGACACATACAGAACTGGTAGTGTGGTGGATGGCACGTAATTAGTATTAGTTTCTTTCCTTCCTGAAGGTTTTTTTTCCCCCCTCAGATTCAATTTCCCACAATTATTATCTAAAACTGTGGGTTTTACCAGGCACACTTAGCTTGAAACAGAATGCCCCAACTCATGATTGTCTGGGGTCTTAAAAGCCTGTGAGCAGCCATCTAAGATACTCCACTGGTCCTACACCATCTGGAGCAAGGAATAATGAAGAAAACCAAAGACACAAGGAAAGGATTAGTCCAAAGGACTAATGGACCACAACTACTACAGCCTCCACCACACCGAGTCCAGCACAACTAGATGGTGCCTGGCTACCACCACTGACTGTTCTGACAGGAATCACAATAGAGGGCCCAGAACAGAGCTGGAGAAAAATGTAGAACAAAATTCTAACTCAGAAAGAAAGACCAGACTTGCCGGTCTGACAGAGACTGGAGAAACTGTGAGAGTATGGCCCCTGGACACCCTTTCAGCTCAGTAATGAAGTCACTCCTGAGGTTCACCCTTCAGCCAAAGATTGGACAGTATAAAAGAAAATGAGACTAAAGGGGTGCACCAGCCCAGGGGCAAGGACTAGAAGGTAGGAGGGAACAGGAAAGCTGGTAATAGGGAACCCAACTTCGAGAAGGTAGAGTGTTGACATGTCATGGGGTTGTTAACCAACGTCATAAAATGATATGTGTACTAACTGTTTAATGAGAAACTAGTTTGTTCTGTAAACCTTCATCGAAAGTACAAAAAAAAAAAAAGAAATGCCCACTCATGGAATTCCAGAGTCTGTGCTACTCAGAGTGAAGGAACGGTTAACTATGGAGGGCAGCCTGCGTTCTCTACACACACCTTGGGACGCATACTTACCCTCAGTCCTGACATGTCAATGACAACAGCAGGAATACCTTCCTCATCTCCTTTTGGGGCCACCTGTTCAAGCAGGTGGTAATAAGCTTTTGAGTCCTGTGAGAAATTAAGAAATCACAATTTCAAAACAGTGCAGCTAATTACATACTTAGCGTGGCAGTAATTTCTCAAAAGCAAACATACTTTATTTCTCATTTGACTACCATTCAAGAATATAACTTAATTAACAAAGCTAGAAACACATTCACTGATTTGCATTTTCTATTTGTCTGCTGGCATAACATATTGGGTTCTCTTTTTAAAAGGAAACAATTAAAAGTACGGGACATACACAAAATGCAGCCCATAGAAACAGATTCTATTCTGTTGTCCTTAGGGGAGAAAAACAATTAATTTATGCGTATTAAATTGTAGACAGGAAAAATATATACCTTTATATTGCTGTAGAAGTCAGTCAGCTAAGGTTTAAAAAAAAAAAGAAGTGACAGAAAAAGAAAGGAGAAGTTTAAAGCACATTTTAAAAATGCATTTAAGTGGACAATCAGCAAAAGAAAAGATTTCAAAGACGGAAGGCTGAAGCGTTAACAGGCAGTCTTTGCATAAAAGGAGAGAGATTAAGATGATAAGTGCGTTTAGTGTTTATCTAGAGGCTAGAAAAAAAGGTTAAATTTAGTTATAGGAGATTGAATTTAGGTATTGAATTCTCAGGTTTTCTAGATTCTGGAAATAAGCTTATTGACAAAAAGAATTCTCAGAATCATCATCTCAGAACTATAAACTTATTCTCGTGCAATGAAACAATACAACATTTCAGGTAATTTATTTAAATCATTTAAAGGCATCTTAATTTCTCTTAAAGACTGACACATCAGCTGTTGCTTTGTTTGTTTCTAAAACCAGGCAGGTACCAGGGCAGGTAGAGCACTGCTCACCCCTGTGACATCAGAGAGATGAGGGACAGCGGCCGTGGCTGTGAGCCATTGATGCTGTGCCCCCGGGGAAACTGATTTTCATCTCTTTCCTTTCTACGCCCCCACCCCTTACTTGTTTTGTTGTTGTTGTCACTATTGTGAACTCTGTGAAAGTTCCGTGCAGATGCTAGGCACATATAAAATCTGCCCACCTCATTTCGCCTGACCCCTAATAAACCTTTCTCACCCATTCTTACATGGCGCTCTTTCTCCTCTTGCCAACTTATAATCAGTCTCCCCATGTTTGCCCACTGTGATAGTTAATGTTGTGTATCAACTTGGCTGGGCCATGATTCTCAGTGGTTTGGCAGTTATGTTATGATGCAGTTATCTTCCATTTTGTGATATAATGTCATCACCTCCGTGATGTGATCTGATGTGATCAGCCAATCAGTTGAAGGGGAATTTCCTCAGGGGTGTGACCTGCATACAGTATGTATGGACATTCTGGCAAACCTCACTGGCTTTTGCCCACTCTGGATCCTATATCTGGTCCATCATCCTCTGACCTACGGTTTTTGGGACTTGAGCCAGTGGCCTGCCACATTGCCTCCCAGTCTTCGGATTTGTCGGCCTCTGCAACCAGGGAGCCAGCAGCCTGCCGTCTTATCTGCTGATCTTGAGTTCATCAGCCCCAGCTCTGTGTGAGTCAGGACAAACCTCCAGCCTGACACCTGACCTGTGGACTTAGGACTTGCCAGGCTCTACAAGCATGTGAGCATTTCGTTGAGATAAATCTCTCTCTCTCTAACCCGGCTTAAGACATCAGCTCTGTGTTTAAGGGCCCCTCCAGAGGTGCTGTCCCTGGGTAGTGCTGCCATGGGGCACAGTTCTACCCAGACCCACATGAGGTTACATGAGTCAGAATTGCCTAGAGGGCAACCGGGTGGTGTTTATTGTTGTTCCAGAGTGCTGGCACTCAGACCCACATGTGACAGCACAGACCTCAACCAGAAGGGGCTGCACCCTGAGAACAGAACCACCACCAGGTAAGTGCTCAGCTTGCCCTTTTCTACCTCATACAGATACTTTCCAAAGTCCAAAACAATTGCCCTAGAAAACATAGCCTTTTAGCGATGGGAAATCAGGCAAGTTTACAGCTGAGATCAGGCAGCCTAATTTTAGCAGAACAGTTTTGAAACTGCAGAGCTTATCTGGTGAGCACAACCAGAGACCATCACGTCCAGCTCCTGCTAAGCCCGTGCTTGCTGGGCAGTGCTAGAAGAGTGTTCATAACCAGTGAAAGTTGAAGCTGAATGACTCTGGAATTGTTAGCATAGGTCCTAAGCAAAGGGGGCTCTTCCATCTACAAGCTTAGCTCTTAACTGGCATTGTGCATAGCGGGCCCTGAGTCCATGTTGCACTCCAGGGGAAGGTGTCACTCACAGAACGATAAACCTAGGTCGGCTTTGGTGGCTTACATGCCTTTCTTCTGACTCTTACTCTTTAGAAAACATTTCTTTAACTTTTAGGAAAGAAGAGACCAAAATGTTTTCCTAGAATCTCACGCCATGGGCTGCTAGGAACTGCTTTCTGACGTTCTTTCCTGCTCCTTAAGCCCTTTCTATCTTGGTCCACCTATTGTCAACGCAAACAGCTGTTTCCTTTCACCTCAACATGGAACTTTTCATAAACTTGACAGCCACAGTGTATGCCTCCCTCAACGTCTTCCCTTCTGGATCTCTTTTTTAGGATCGATTGTGTCTTCTACATGCTCTGGGATAAATTCTCATTGCAGAGGGTTCCACAATCATTATCATTTTTTTCTTTTTCCTTCTGCTTTGTACTAGTTTTTTTTTTTTTTTTTAACTATTAGACTTTTTTTTTTAGAGCAGTTAAAGTTTACAGAAAAATTAAGCAGAAAAAGTAGAGATTCCCATATGCCCCCTTCTCCCCCTACACAGTTTCCTTTGTTATTAACACTCTGCATTAGTGTGCTACGACTGCTCTGCATGACACTGTAATGGCGGATACATGACATGATCCATTTGCTAAAACCTGTAGGACTGTACAACACACAGTGAATCCTAATGTAACTAGGACTTCACTTAAGGATAATGTATCCACGTTGGTTCATCAATGACAACAAAGGCGCTGATCCCTTGCGTTCCACCTAGTCATTGCTTTCTCCTCTCCCCACCCCAACTCAATCCCTGGGGACCACTGGTCTTTTTATTGTCTGTATAGTTTTGCAATCATTATCTTTTAGAAATCACTCTGATTTCTACAAATGAAAAGCATTCAAGAAATTCTTGGGTCATTTTGGTGTCAAGTACATGGACCATGGAATCTGACTGCGTGGATGTAAATCACGGCCCTGTGTTACAGTACGTAAACTTGAACAAGTTACTTAAATTCTCTTTACCTCGGTTTCCTTATCTGCAAAATGGGAAGGTAATTATCCTTGTCTCATCCCTCATTGTGAGCGCTAAGTGAGTTAATACTTGTAAATAGAAGTCAGAACAGCACCTGGCACATAGTAGGCCCTGCATTTGCTATTTTAGTATAATTAGGAAATCCATCCTCATTTAATTTGTTTTAAAGGAATCCCCATCTGGTGCTTCTGTTTGTAAAACCAGGAAGGCTTTACAGTCCTCAACATACTCTCTGTCCTTGAGAAAACAGGGTCTTATCCCTGGCCCTGTGCCTGTCCTCCCTCTGGTCCCCCCACTTCCTGATATTGAAACTCCAAGGCAAACTCATCTTCCCTTGATGCTGCCCAGCTGCCAGGACTTTGGGCAGGTCTGTGTGGCTGGCTCAGTACTAGGGCTACAGACAGACTGATTAGAAAACAAGGAGCAGCCAAAACAGCACCAGGGGCTCACTAACTGAGCCGGGGTTATCAGAAGACAAGGCCCCAGATCTTTGTCTTTTTGCCATGAACACCCCGATTCCCCTTTAGGCGTCCACGGTACACGCCTCCTACCTTGATGTCAGAACTGAAGTTGCTGATTTTGCCACAGCCTGCGTTTTCCAGGTGGTAGTTTGCCCATCTCAGCAGGAGCTCCTCAGGGGACAGCTTCATCAGATTCTCCAGGCTCTCTCCCTCTCTCAAAAGAGCAACCAGAGCTGAGAAGTGCAAAAGCGGAAGACAAATAAATATAAGGGGGCAATGGAGGATTAGTACCAGCTTTCATTCAGCTCTGTTGGAAAGCTGAAGACAGCAAAATTATCTTCCTGGGGTAAAAGTACTTATAGCCTTGCCCACGGAATAAAGGCTTCATTAGTACCCCAGGGAGCCCTGGTGGCCCAATGGTTAAGTGCTGTGCTGCTTCCTGAAAGGTCGGGGGTTCATAGCCACCAGCCACTCTGCAGAAGAAAGATATGGCAGTCTGCTTCTGTAAAGATCACGGCCTTGGAAACCCTTTGGGCGGTTCTACTCTGTCCTATAGGGTTCGTTATGAGTTGGAATCAACTCAATGGCAACAGGTTTATTAGGATTCCCTAAAACATCAAAAATTGCCATTGAGTCAATTCTGACTCATGGGGACCCCATGTGTGTCAGAGTGGAAACGTGCTCCATAGGGTTTGCAATGGCTGACTTTTCAGAAGTAGATCACCAGGCTTTTCCTCAGTGGTACCTCTGGGTGGGCTTGTATCTCCAACTTTCCCATTAGTAGCTGAGCACTTAACTGTTCCCTAAAAGAAGGTGTAAAGTGTTGTGATATTATTTATTATCTCCGTTTTTCAGATGGAGAAGACAAGACACCAATGAATCTCAACGCTACGCCTAAGAACACTGCAGCAGAGCCATGACGACAGCCAGGACAATTAGCTTAGAATTCCTCGTTGGATCCCTCAGACCACATTTCATGAGAGGACGTTTTTGCTTTTAAAAGATCAATTCTGTAATAACGACAATGTTCTTTTGCCTGTTCCCGTAGGTGTTTTATATTTCAAATGCTTACCTGCATAATTACAGCCTCTAAAAATGTAAGCAACTCTTTTCTCTGTTTCCTTTGAAGAATATTTTTTGCTCAGCTAAAGGGTTTAAATTTAGCTGAGGTCATTATGTGCAAATCAATATTGTTTCTCCTGGGTTCTAAGATCTCTCTCTCTATATATTTTTTTAACTTTAAATTCTGTTTAGTATGCTGATTTTAAAGTTCTACCCTAGGATTCTTCACTGGTTATTGGGATTTGGACATATAAGTAAGGACTAAAAAAAAAAAAAAAAAAAAAGGACTAGATGTAACTAAAGATTGGACTTTGGCTACATATTTCATAGTGGTAGCATCTCTTTCTGAAGTCAAGGGTAACAATGTCTTTTGTGTGATGGAGCCCTGGTAGGGGAGTGGCTAAGAGCTGGGCTGTTAACCAAAAGGTCAGCAGTTCAACTCCACCAGCCACTGCTTGGAAACCCTATGGGGCAGTTCTGTTGTGTCCTATAGGGTCACTATGAGTCGGAATCGACTCCATGGCAACGGGTTTGGGTTTATCAAGGTCTACTACGTCTGTCTAATCAACTGGGCAACTGTTTGCATACAGATAGGATGGCGGGAGCAGAGAGAATAAAATTAGTAGCTACACATTTAGTCGAGAACTTTGAAACTCTACATGTCATTTTCTACAGCCTTGATAAGAAATATAACACATCAAGTCCTAATCCGAAGCAATTGCTCCAGTATATAAAGGTGGAATAGTTCATAAAATACAAGTTACGAGGACTCTTGTCTGTTATGAAGTATCTAAAGACAAATGAGCTCTCCAAGAAAAGCTTTTGCCGTTGGAGTCCCAGACAGCTAGCATGAGCTGTATGTTGTGAAAAAGCTATTAGTCAGTGATCACAAACAGCTTTTGCTCCCTTGTTTTAAAAGAAGGTCAGCATGGATAGAATCTGTTACATTAATACAATGGATTCAATATACCTTTGTATAATTTCCAAAACTTGAAAATTCTGAGCTCGACCATTCCTGATACCCTCCTCCTACCAACACACATATTAATAGAAAGCTACAACATGAATAATGTGAGACTTTTTTTGTACCTTCATTTCTGCTGAGTTCGATGTCAGCAAACAACCCAATCTTGATGACTTGCCACAGGAGCCCCAGGACCAGGTAAGGCTTCCCCTCCTTTAAGTCCTCAGCTCCTATGTTGACCACGTGGCACCCGATGGCTGAGGCAGAGTTCAGAGCCAGGTTCAAGTTTTCCTGAGGCAGAAAAGGTAAGCCAGTTTTGTTCTTTGACTTCACAGATGCCAAGTGATGATGATTACTGGCAAGAGTAACAATGTTTTCCTTCTGGAAAGTTCACAGGTCTAAGGCATTGTGTTCACTAGATGTTAATACTGAGAAAATGTGGTGGCAAACAACTAGAAGTGAAAATCCAGTAACCCAGACACTGGGTTGACACAGGGGGCACTCAATCAAACCGGCACCCAAAGTTGAAGATCATCCTGGTCAAGATGAAACCAGTGAGTCTAATTTTTCTCTTACTCTGTGATGGAGGCTGCACACTCAACATCCCCATTAGACTTGGGGGAAGTCATTGTCTTGTCACTGGCTGCCATTAATAACACAATTGTTGATGTAAATAAAGGTCATAAAACAGAGTAACAGAATAGCTGTTTGACTTGCACATTGGGTATTAAGGGAATAAAAAAGGTACCAATCAAGTTCTTGGAAAAGATGGGATGCTTTTAACTAGGACAATTAATATTGAGTATCCATAATATCTAGGAAACTCAAACAATTATATATATATATATATTTTTTTTAAACCCATTGCTGTCAAGTTGATTTTGAATCATGGCAACCCCATGTGTGTGAGAGTAGAACTGAGCTCCATAGGGTTTTCTTGGCTGTAATCTTTATGGAAGCAGATTGCCAGGACTTTCTTCCACGGCACCTTTTGGTTAGTAGCCAAGAGAACCTACTTATGCCACCCAGGGACCTATGCATACACACACATATATATAATAGGTTCTTTGGTTAACAGCAGTGCATAGAATGTAACTCACGGGCAGTCGGTGTGTCTGGTGTATGGGAATTATTTTAATGACCAATTAAAAACAAGCAAATTAAAAAAAAACAAACCCAGAGCAACAACAACGAAAAACCCAGGCCACCAGCAAATTCGGAAGGGGAATTGTCAGAAGAAAAGCGAGCTCTCCTTTAGTGTGCAGCTGAAGTGATGAGTAAGAAATACTATTTCTATTTACAGCCAAGGTTACGAGTAAATTTGACATTACGTGCATTTATATGTCTAATCGTTGTTCTCAGTTTGATCACCACTTCAGTTTGAGAAGTACACAGGCCTGCTTAAATCCAAACAGAAAATTATACGTTGAAGCTAACTTAAGAAGTGAGGAAGAGCTTCTGAGCAAGAGGATAGCACTCATGTTAAAACATTGGAATGGAACCCAGAGAGGCAGCTCACTTGCTGCTGGTTACTGCCCCAGCTAACCACCAAACTGAAGGCGTAAAAGCAGGTTATATTTATCACACTCCTGGCTGCGGCCAGTACCACAGCAAACGCTGCCAGAGCACTTCCCGTTTTTCACCCTCACTTCGTAGAAAGGCTTATCTTTTCAGCTAAAATGCTATGTATTTGGCGTCAGCTCAAAGATAATATGTCAGGGAAAAGTCTGAGTTAAAACTTCAGCCAATGTGAATTTTATTCACAAACGGCCAAAACAAACACCTAATCCTGCAACTACTAACATCCCACCCACCTTCATTCCCCCTTGTTATACTAATAATATGTGTACCTCAATCCCCACTGTTGTTGTTGCTGTTAGGTGCCATTGAGTCAATATCAACCCACAGTGACCCCATGTGACAAGAGCAGGACTGCCCTGTAGGGTTTTCTAAGCTATAATCTTTACAGAAGCAGGTCTCCAGGCCTTTCTCCTATGGAGCAGCTGGGTGGATTCTAACTGCCAACCTTCCAGTTAGCAGCTGAGTGCTTAACCATTGTGCCACCAGGGCTCCTTCAATGTCCACTAGTCATGACAAATCATCGGCCCAAAGCCCGGGTTTGGGGAATAGTGTCTGAGCACTCAGTAGCTACTGTGCTCATTCTAAGCACAACGCTCTGTTAGTAATCGTGGAAAGACATACCTGAATGGTGAAAGGAGTGAGTTTCTTTTTGTTGATTGTTCTCTCATCTATTGTGTCTGGCACTGATAAATTGATCATTTTACTGAAAGAGAAGGGATTAAAGGATTTGATTAAAGAATTCTGAATTACAGAACCAGTAACATTGGATTTAAGTTTCAGCGATATTTTTTTTTTATCCCTAGGGGCGCAGTGGTTAAGAGCTCAGCTGCTTATCACAACATCAGCAGTTCGAATCCACCAGCCACCCCTTGAAAACCCTATGGGTCAGTTCTACTCTGTCCTATAGGGTTGCTATGAGTCAGAATCGACTCGACAGTAACCAGTTTGTTTTTTTTCATCCAGTGTTTCAATATAAATTCAATTATGAAAATTCCAAACTACTTAGGAAAAGGCTAGTGTTTCTGAAGCCCTACATGGAGACAGGAAGTGAGGACCTCATGCCATTCACTCACCTGAAAACTGCAGACTAATCCTGGTTCCCTAAGCACATTAGGAATTTCTGGGTGGACAGTCAAAGCAAATCCCTCAAGAATACTTCACTTTCTTGGCCAAGAAAATTGTTCCCATTATTAAAAGACTATCTGTATACTTTTGAGCTTATATAATGCCAACATTTGTTTTTGTT
This sequence comes from Loxodonta africana, assembly GCF_030014295.1. NCBI lineage: Eukaryota > Metazoa > Chordata > Mammalia > Proboscidea > Elephantidae > Loxodonta > Loxodonta africana. The sequence goes on from NC_087358.1 coordinate 66,143,624, forward strand.
ACCTGGTGGAATTCTGTACCGTCAACCAATCATATGACAACCTTTTTTCTATTCCATTAGCCCTGGTGGTGCAGTGGTTAAGAGCCTGGCTGGTAACCAGAAGCTTGGCAGTTCAAATCTACCAGCCGCTCCTTGGAAACCCAACGAGGCAGTTCTACTAGGTCCTACAGGGTCCCTGTGAGTTGGAATTGACTTGACGGTAGTGGGTTTGTTTTTTGGTTTTATAGCCATTATTTTCATGGTAGTCTCATGTGTTGCACAGTAGAACTGTACTCTGTAGAATTTTCATGGCTGTGACCTTTTGGAAATAGATTACCAGGCCTTTCTTCCGAGGTACCCGTAGTTGGGTTTGAACCACCAACCTTTAGTTAGTAGCCCAGTGCTTAACTGTTTGCACCACCCACGGACTCAGTAAGTTGCAATTGACTCAGTGGCAACTGGTTTGGGGTTTTCTGTTTGTTTAGCTATTATTTTACCTGTTTTTTACAAATTTCATCCACTAGATCACCTAATACATTGATTAGACATCTAAAACAAGCAGTTGTTGTTTAAATGAACAACTGATTTTACCCAAGTTAGTATCTGTTTAACTTTCAATGGGAAATAAAAATGTTTCCTTAAGTCACCTCCATTTTATTTAAAGAAAAGAAATTGAAATAAAAAATTTCAAAAGAAATAACAAAAACAAAGAATGGTGAACTCAGCTGTGACTATACCTTTTTTAAGAAGAAAAACGAGCATTCACTTTGTTCCCTAATATTTTTTAAGCAACTACCTTTTTATTGTTGTTCCTTAAAGATATACTTCCATAGCTTTTCCATGTGCACGTGTATGTGTGTGTGTGTGTACGTGTGTGTTAAAATAAAAGGCATTTTATTTGAATTTACACAAAGCAAACTCCTTAATCATCATTTGAAAGACATGAGACTAGTAGTTAATTAGAAGCTCTGGAAGACTGAAAGGGAGGGTCTGACCTTCTCCCTGCTTTTGAAAAGCTTACAGTCAAGGTATAGAGACAAAATACAAGCCTATAAAAAGCTACCTTAACAGCCTACAGCAGTACATTCTAATAGCTCCCAAGGTGTTATAAACAATGTGTCCTCTAAGAATTCAGTGAAGGGACAGATTTCTGGGGGTTTGAATAAACCAGAAAAATTTCATGGTGAAAGGATTTGTATAGGAGAAGAAGATGGGGAAGGACCTTCTAAAAATGAAAGTAAAAGGCGAAGCCACAGTTCTAAGTTCCCAGCAGGGTATGCACGGGGGAGAGAGAAGATTCTCTGAAGCCTGCAGGGATTCACGCGATCCTTCATGCTGCTCCCTGGGCTGGGTCCCACTGAGTCATCTGGGTTTTGGGAGGTTAGACCAGGAGATTGAAGGAGGACCATGGAGTGTGTTGGGTACCAAGCTAAGGAGTCAGGACTTATTCTGTAGGCTAGGTTGTTTGTTTTTAGTTATTTTTAGGTGAAAACATGGACAGTAAAGCATACAGCAACTCAAGGATTTCTACATGTACAACTTGGGACACGGATGACATTCTTCAAGTTGTGCAACCATTCCTGCTATCTTCTTCCAAATCATTCCACCACCATTAACACAAACCTGTAGGCTAGTTTGTTCAATGCTTTTTTTCTTTTTTTAGTAGTTGAACCTTTTCAGAATACAATCTCATGCTGAGCTCTAATAAACAAAATACCAAAAGCAGAGTTGCTGTGGTCAGAGCAGAGGAGGGGGAGTTCCCTTCACCTCCTGAGCCCACCTCAGGTTGGACACGTCAAGTCTCCTCACCAGGATCATGTTCTGCAGTGGCAGAGAAGCTGCTAAGGCAAGAGCTCCAGAGGCAGTTTCGAAGACAGCATTCTGAACTGACCAGCACTGTGTTTAGAGGATGAAGGATACAGAGCCCTGGTGGTGCAGTGGTTAAGAGCTATGGCTGCTAACCAAAAGGCTGGCAGTTCGAATCCACCAGCTGCTCCTTGGAAACAGTTCTACTCTGTCCTATAGGGTCGTTATGAGTTGGAATCAACTTGACAGCAACGGGTTTAGTTTGGTTTTACGTAGGGTACACATTCTTCCTTGTCCTGGTGCCCTCAGTATTGCAGTTGTATCTTTGTGTGCAACAAAGTCCCTTTACTGAAGGATTACAGCTTGCATTGGATCACTTCAGTTATCGTGCTGCTCTTATGACCCCTATGTACTCTCACCACCTTCTTCTGTCCATTTGCCATATCGTGGTGGCTTGTGTGATGCTGGAAGCTATGCTACTGGTATATCAAATATCAGCCAGGTCACCCATGGTGGAAAGGTTTCAGCAGAGCTTCCAGACTAAGATAGACTAGAAAGAAAGGTCCAGTGTTCTACTTCCGAAATTCAGCCAATGAAAACCTTATAAATCACAACAGAACACTGTTCAATATAGTGCTGGAAGATGAGCCTCCTAGGTTGGGAGGCACTCAAAATGCACAGTGACCACAACAATGGACTCAAACGTAACAATAATCATGAAGATGATGCAGGATGGTTCTGCTGTACATGGGTTGCCATGAGTCAGAGCCTACTCAATGGTAGTTAACAACATGTGCTTTCATGGTAGGTCAAGCTCAGATGATGCAAACCAGTATATATTCCCAAAGTAATCGCTATTGACCTTGTATGACTATATCTATGTCTATGCTTATCTCTACAATGTGTCTCTCCACAAAAGCAGGTTTACATTTCTCTTTGTGAGTTGCCTTTGTAATATGTTTACAGTTGCCGACCTCACAAGTGAAAGGCCAGGAATGCATTTCAGGTTCCTGCTGAGTGCCAGGGGAAGTTGGCCCAGGATAAGTCTATGGGTGGGAGCCTTTGTACACCAAGGAGGAAGTATTACTCACCAGAGAACAATGCCATCCCCAACGGAGTTAAAGAGGTCGTCTGTGTTGGGATTCATCGGGATGACGTGCCTACAATCGGGATCATTTTCCAGGGCTTTGTTTATCCAGTTGACAAAGGCATACTTTTCTTCCTCTGCAAGCAAATGATTAGAATAACTCACTTGCAAAGAGAAAATCTGGTATGAACAAAATTAAACACATCCATCTTAGAATCTCTTGCCCAGGAGAGACACTGTGAGGTTATCTGGTCATTATCCCATCATCTCATGTTTATTGACATTTAAACATCTCAGATCATTTAACAGTAACTCGAAAGATTACATAGGAACCTTAGGGGGCAGTGAGCTTATGTTAAAGAGGGAGGAATGACTCAGAAAAGGAAGGTGAAAATGGTTGCACGACTCAAATGTAATTAATGTCAATAAATGGTACATAAGGAAACTGTTGACTTGGTGTATATTTTGCTGTGTATATCCTCAACAATGACAACAAAATAAATACATATATGTGGAGCCCTGGTGGCACAGTGGTTAAGAGCTTGGTTGCTAACCAAAATGTTGGCAGTTCAAACCACTAGCCACTCCTTGGAAACCCTATGGGCAGTTCTACTCTGTCCTATAGGGTCGCTTTGAGTTGGAATCAACTTGACGGCAACGGGTTGTTTGTTGTTGTTTTGCACACACACACACACACACAACATATATATAAATCTCAGATAGTTGGGAAAATAGGTACAGAATCTACGTGTACTTCAATATATAAAACATACAGGAAGCAGATTTAGAAGGATATTTTAATCTTTCTGTTTATACACACACACATACACACACGGAAATTTTAAATATGAATGTGGTCTAATGTTTACAGGATGAAACTCAGAGCTTCGTCTAAAATAGCAAAAGCAGAATCGCTCTGGTTGGAGAGAGGAGGGGGCTCAGAGTCTTTAGCTCTGAAAGCCTGCTGATTTAAATGTTGGCTGACCATAGGTAATCTCTGCAATATCACTGAGCTTCTTCTTACAGTTATAATGAAATTGCTATGAAATGAAATTATTTATGATGTACTCTTTCTTTCCTATCATTGAAGCTGCCAGAAGTTGATTTTAGAAGTTGTAATAAAACCTCAAGCTATGCTTTACAGACAAGCACTGTGTTTCCCAAATTGTGTGTTACGGAAAACTCATTTTATCTCTTCAAAAGAATCCCGGGTCACAAGAGTTGGGAAAACATTACACAGCATATTAGTGTCTTGAAGGTTCAAAATGCACGTTTACATAGCAAAAGTTCTGAAAGTCATATATTTAAAAATAAAAGGCTTAACTCTGTCTTAGCAATTATAGACAGTATTTAACCATGTAACTCATCTTTAAGGTCAATTAATATTTTGAACAACTCAGTTTGGGAAATGTTGGTTTACTGTACTGTTTGCTATTAGAAGGTTCCACTAAGGCTGTTGGATGGCAGCCTTCTAAACAAATGCATAATTTTTAAAAAATCATACAGAAAATTATTGCCTGATATAAAAACAATTTTTTTTGGCTATTCAGTAGGCATTGAGAATAATCATGAAATTGGAGGTAAAAGCCTGAGTAGCTAATTCTGTCCATAAGATTTACAAAGGAATTTTGGCAGTCTTTAATGTATTTAAAAAAAAAATGGTGGTGGTATTACTGGTGGCACAGTGGTTAAGAGCCATGGCTGCTAACTAAAAGGTTAGCAGTTTAAATCCACCAGCTGCTCCCTGAAAACCCTATAGAGCAGCTCTACTCTGTCCTGTAGAGTCAACATGAGTCAAAATCAACTCGACAGCAACAGGTATGTGTGGTGTGTGTGTGTGGTGGTATTATTTGGTATTAGACCTCACCTGGAGCTAGGACTGCTTCTATCTTATGTACCTGGAATTGGCCCACTTATGTACAAGAAAACAGGTAGTAGTCTATAAACTTGAGTTTGTGGCTCTCTTTGCTGATCCTCCTTAGGTTTGAGTATCAAGTGTAGTTCTGTAACCCCAGAAGGTGTGGGTTTTTTCTATTCCTTTTCTTTTCGCTCTCCCTCAGCTATCTCTTCATCCCAACACCGTCTCCATCTCTGCTTTCCTCCCTTTAGTCCGACCTACCTGAATAGGAATGCTGGGTGCCAACACTGGACTGCTCCGAGGTGCCACCAATCGCACAAATTCCTTCCTTCTTATTGATTGCTTTTCTAAAGGTCTTGGCAACCTCCGTGCTTTTTAGCCCACGAAAAATCTGCAAAAGGTATCATGCATCCTTAGAAACCCAAGGTGTGATCACGAAAACCCTGAAGGAAAGACCACGTAACGTAGAAGCACCCATAGGTAGCAGGTGGGAATTTTTTTTATGAATATTTTTTTGAAACTGCATACAAGTTCCAAGTTTCAAATGTGTCTTCTTGTATCATTCTGCATCATACTTACCTTCATAAACTCGTCAAAGCTGATCCTCCCATCTTTGTCCAGATCACCTGTAGCAATCAGGTTTTCTGTAATTTCTCTCACTCTATAACCAGGCAGAGGCAAGCAGGCAGCCTTGAACAAGTCATTCAACTCATTGCAGCTGATGTACCCGTTGCCATCGATATCTGCGATGCAAAGGACATACAAGTTTCAGATATCAGCATTGGAGAGGTGAGAGAAGACTAGATGGAGGTGAGGAGGCAAGGGGTCATGGCTTGATCACGTAGGTGTCATAGCTTGATCCCATGAAAGAGTCAGGGTCTCATAAGAGGCCTGTTGTGATTGGGTATGGGTATTAGCATTACCTCCAACATCCAGAGTAAATGAGTCATTATTTCAAAACAGAGGTCTGGGCAACAGAATCTAAACGAACTATTAGAAAAACAGAAGGGAAAAATAAATCACAGGTTTAGAGTAAGAAATAGCATTTAATAGTAGGAAAACAAAGGAACCCAAAGAAAACAGAAAAGATACAAAAGATGAGACTTAGGGGCCATTTCCAGGAAAAAGCTACAGGTGGGAAAGGTCCGTATTCCATCATTGGACAAGGAGAGAAGTTAATTTTCTTGAATTACGTCTTTCATCAAGTTCCACCAGCACCTGTAACCAATACCACTGGATTCTTGTTGGCTCCACTATTTTGCTCATGTTACCATTTCACCGGGGCTGTCCCAAAGCTACTCAATAAAGAAGAGAACTGTGCAACATGAAATACCAGCTCTACTCACCAACTTTGGCAAAAGCTTCCCTAAGCTCCATCATTTCTTCATCGGACACTGATCCTCTGGCCATTTTTTATTGCTTTAGGTGACAGATCTGGGGGAGGGGGACACAAAGAATGATTTTTGTGCAACTTTATTCTTAAAGTACCACATAAAGAAGCAATTCCTGTTTATCAAACAAAGAAATTCTTCTCTGCATCCCCCATGATGTATAACTACCTTCCCCAAAATAAGAAATACCTTTTTCTTAACCCACCATCTCATAGTCTCCAAAGACGGCCCTCAATAACTCCTCCCCGACCGGTTAATACACCCTGCTCCTCACATTACTTCTCTTCCCCCTTGAATCTGGGCTGATCCTGTGACTGCTTTCACCCTTAGCAGATGGTGGAAGTGATGCGCAGGATGGGAAACGTTCGCTCCTTCCTTTTGGAACGTTCCCTCTTAGAACCCATCTGCCATGTTGTGAGACACCCAAGTCACATGAAGAGACTAATGAAGGAAAACTGGGTGCTCTGGTTCACAGTGACTACTGAGCCCCCAGATGACAAATAGCATCAGCTGGGCCATTGTGGACTTTCCAGCCCTATTGAGCTCCCAGGGGACTACAGCCTCAGTCAACATCACATGGAGAAGAAGTATTGCCCAGCTGTGCCCAGTCAATCAACCAATAGAATCAAGAGAGATGATAAAATGACTGCTGTTTTAAATTACGAAGTTTTAGAGTAGTAAACTACACAGCAGTAGACAACTAAAACACTCTAAATTTTTACATAAATGTCTTTTTTAGAGCGATGCCTTTAATGTTCATTTTTAAAACTAATATTTTGCCAAGCCAATGGATAAATTTTGTGACTTCAAAGGGAGTTACCCAAGTTGTCTAACTATTTAGAGAAGGAGGAAGGGAAGCTGGCCCTGTAATAACTCATACGTGGGGCACAGGGGGATTTTTCGGTGTTCCCACATAGGATTCGGTCTTGCTGAGAAAATGCCACTGCTTGAGCAATTTCCCTTTCCTGCTGTTATTGCTGCCCTCTAGTGGGTAGGAAGAGAGTGAAACAGAAGACATTATATTCTCCCTGCTTCTAGCTAATCTATTCCCTAAAATTTCAAATAGGAGTTCCACTGAAACGTGATAGATTTCCTCCTGGGGAGAGGATAGGTGGGGTGGGAACCTGGAAATGGGGTATTTCCTAAGCATAATTATAGGATCTCTATGGGTCGGAATTGACTCAATGGCAATGGTTTTTGTTTTTTTAAATACAATAGTGAAATTACCGATTTCTGAAAATACTTTAAATTCCTGACAGGATGCTGTTGTAAATCTACTTCCTATTCTATATTTTCACTTCATTCTGTAGCGCTGTACTTGTTCTCAATGGCAAGCAACAACCACACAAAAAAGGAAGCAGTTTTAACTGTTAAACCTGTAATTCAAAATGCATGACATTCTACACGTTCTATTTTGCAAATTCACATCCGGTATTCCGCAGCTTACTGTCCTGCCACTTACATATTTCAGTGGTTTCAAACTGTTTCCCCAGGCAACACTTTATTAGCCAAAATCTTACATGTGAATAAGGGTGAACAAATAAAAGTAACAACTGGGAGAGCCTTTGGTTGAAGAAACCAAGAGGTACCCCCTGTCCCTATTATCCTAGCTTCTTGTCATCTTACACATCTGTGGGAACTCCAGGGGGCACGATTTGAACCTTAGGGAACTGTATACGCTATGATTATTTAGATTACTTTAAAAATACATTTTTGCTACTAAAAAAAATCTTATTATTATTTGTTTTAGAGCTCTAAAAAGATATTGGTCCATTGGGTTCTCTAAAAGAAGGTGAAAACGAGGACTAACTGCAAAAGCAAACACAATCTCATTCATGGTTCACAATTGCCCACAGAGATGGTTACTGGTACCGGCGCTCTGACTTTCTTCCCTTTCCTTCCCTCTACTCTTCTCCCCTTCCCTTCCCTCTACTCTTCTCCCCTTCCCTTCTTTCCCTCTTATTTCATTTCTTTCCCTCCCCTTCCATTCTTTCCACCATGCCTCGTTCCAGAAGCAGTTTGAACCAGGTTACAAAGATACATCCAAACCTAAGAGTAAAACCAATGATATGATACACCGTGTGAGAAAGAGAAGTAGGTATAAGGTGAAATAGGATGATGGCAGGGAAGAACTTTAAGAGTTTAAATACATGCATCTTGTCAGAATTAGGCTGAAAACCTAGCTCCAAGTTCTCTAGTCCCAATGCAGAACGGAAATATCACCAGTTACACAACTCACTCTATCTTTATGAGTCACACAAACCAATTTGTCTTCTAATCGTCTTAGGGCAGTGGAACTGGGGTCTGATAGTAATGTATTCACCCAGTCCTCAAGAAGAGGACACTTGTGAGATGTAGTAGCCCCTTGTGAGAGGTAGCCTTTATATGTGAGCTGATGGCATAAAACCTGTTGCTGTTGAGTAGAATTTCCATGCATAGCGATCCTATACGACAGAGTAGGACTACCTTTTGGTTAGCAGCCGAGCTCCTCTGAGCTGATGGTATATGTACCTATATTCTCATCTTATACAGCAGGAAACAGAAGCTCAGAGAAGTTCAGAAATAGCTTAGATCACACAGCTAGGTAAGGAGAAGCCAAGACTCAAATTCTCAAGCCTTTTCTCCTCTACCACCTATCTGCCCAGGTTCAATTCCTTCATATTTCTTTCAGATGCTGTCATGGATTAAATTGTGTCCCCCCAAAATATGTGTTAACTTGGTCAGGCCATGATCCCCAGTATTGTGCAGTTTTCCTCCATTTTGTGATTTTCCTATGTGTTATAAATCATAATCTCTGTCTGTGGTTAAAGAGGATTAGGGTGGGATGTAACAACCATTGCTTAGGTCATATCCCTGATCCAATGTAATGGGGAGTTTCCCTGGGGTGTGGCACGTACCACCTTTTATTTACAAGAGATAAAAGGACGGGGAAGCAAACAGAGAGTGGGTGACCTCATACCACCAAGAAAGCAAAGCTGGAAGCAGAGTGTGTTCTTTGGACCTGGGGTTCCTGTGTGGAGAAGCTCCTAGTCCAGGGAAAGATTGATGACAAGGACCTTCCTCCAGAGCCAACAGAAATAGAAAGCCTTCCCCTGGAGATGACGCCCCGAATTTGGACTTGTAGCCTACTAGACTGTGAGAGGATAAATTTCTCTTTGATAAAGCTATCCACTTGTGGTATTTCTGTTACAGCAGCACTAGATGCCTAAGACAGATGCTCATTTCATCCACTCACTCATTCGCTCAGCAATTATCCATTAAGTATCTATAATATGCACAGCCCCACGAGAGATTTAAAAAGCTACTACAATTCAATAACAAAACTACAATCTCTTACTGTCTAGATGGTCCCACTTAGGAAGCTTTTGCTTTCATGTGTTAAGAAACAGAGGTTCTGTTGTAAGAAATAAGTCACATAACTTTACGCGCTTAACTAAATTCTTGTGACTAATTTGACTTGGCTCTTTTTCATACTCTCCACCGATACTCAATAATGCTCATTACAGAAGGTTCTCCCTCATCATATTGTAGCACAGCCTGGTGGTAACATCTGGTCTAAAGCCCTATACCTGGTTGGCCCTTGTTGTTTTTAAGTGTCTTAACACCTCTTGTTTATGGCTACTCATGGGTTAGGGAACAAATTCATTTATTTAGCAAATATTCTGTGAATGAGCCAGGCACTGTTCTCCATTTCAGATGAGGCATGTCTACATGGACCTAGTGAGCCATCCTGGAAGTACGAGGGACAAGGGAAGAACTGAAACAATATTATAGGTAAAGAGGATCAGTGGGATTTCTGAATCCAAACCTGGACCTAACCTTTGACACAGGAATTCCAGACGTTAGAGGCTCTAAGAGACTGGTGAATGCGATGGCGTTTTAAAATTCAAGAGGAGAGCCAAGGAAGAAATGAAAAAAAAAGAGAATCTAAAGATCATGACACAGCAGAAAAGCAGAGAAAATATTTTAGCATAAAAATTACATGACCCTTCCAGACTTCCTGGACCCACGGAAGCTGGATGAACCCTTAAAGCTATTGCCCTGAGGTAATCTTTAAAACCGAAACCAAGATATCCCCCTTAGTCTTCTTAAAACCAAACAATGCTGTTGTTGTTAGGTACCATAGAGCCGGTCCCGACTCATAGTGACCCCACGCACAACAGAACAAAACACGGCCCAGTCCTGAGCCGTACTCACAATGTTTGAGGCTATGTTTGAGGACATTGTTGCACCACTGTGTCAGATCATCTCGTTGACAGTCTTCCTCTTTTTTCCCTGACTCTACTTTACCAAGCATGATATCCTTTTCCAGGGATTGGTCCCCCAGATACATGTCCAAAGCAGGTGAGACGAAGCCTCGCCATCCTCAAAAACCAAAAAGTAATTTAGCTTAACCAGTAAACACTGTCTGCTTTGAGTACTGTGCTCTTTTAAGAATTATCTGTATAGGATCAAAGTGACAACACCAACTGAAAAGATTAGATAAGAATCCTGAAGGGCAGTGAGTGTTATGTTAATGAGGGAGGAACAACTCAGAAAAGGAAGGGGAGAATGGACGCACAATTCAAAGAACATAATCAATGTCACTGAACTGTACATGTAGAAACAGCTAAATTGGTGTACATTTTGCTGTGTATAGCCTCAACAACAAAATAAATAATAAAAAAGAAAGACTTTGAAAAAAATTACATGACCCATTCAAATAACACATAGGAAGGAGGAAAAGGTTATTCTAAAACCATGTGATTTTAAGCCATATCAACTAGGTCAAAACGAAAAACCCTGAGCAACTGGGTAACAGTATTTTTCTAAGAGATTTGTAAGGACGAATCAACTCAGTCAACACCATGATTTTGAACAAAGATGTCACTTTGAGGACTAAGGTACACCTAACTCATAGGGTTTTTAACTCAAGCCATGGTATTTTCGATTGCCTCGTATGCATGTGAAAGCTGGATAATGAATAAGGAAGACCAAAGAAGAATTGATGCCTTTGAATTACGGCGTTAGCGAAGAATATTGAATATACCACGGACTGCCAGAAGAGTGAACAAATCTGCCTTGGAAGAAGTACAGCCAAAATGCTCCTTACAAGTGGGGATGGCAAGACTTTGTTTCACGTACTTTGGATATATTATCAGGAGGGACAAGCCCCTGAAGAAGGATATCATGCTTGCTAAAATAGAGGGTCAGCGAAAAAGAGGAAGGCTCTCAATGAGATGGATGACTTTCAATGAGATGGATTGACACAGTAGCTGCAACAATGAGCTCAAGCATAGCAACGATTGTGAGGATGGCACAGGACTAGGCAGTGTGTTGTTCTGTTGTACATATGGTGGCTATGAGTTGGAACTGACTCAACAGCACCTAATAACAACAACAGCTTCCAGAAGTGTGAGACAGTACATTTCCATTCTTATAAGCCACCCAATTTATGGCACTTTGTTTAGGCAGCCCTAGAAAACTAGTACAGAACCTCGCTGTTGTTGGCTGTCATTGAGTCAGCCCTTGCTTGACTCATGGAGACCCCACACACAACAAAATGAAACGCTGCCCGCTCCTACACCATCCCCGTATTGGGCTGTGGATCGGACCATTTTGATCCGTAGGTTTTCATTGGCTGATTTTTGGAAGTAGATCACCAGGCCTTTCTTCCTCGTTTGTCTTAGTCTGGAAGCTCCACTGAAACCTGTTCAGTAAAATAGCAACGTGCAAGCCTCCACTGACAGATGGGTGGTGGCTGTGCATGAGGTGCCTTGTCTGGGAATCAAACCTGGGTCTCCAGCATGGAAGGTGAGAATGCTACCACCAAATTACCACTGCACCCTGTAATACAGAACCTTAGAAATAATTTATTACAGCTCCCTCATCTTATAGACAACAAAACTGAAGGTCCAATGAGGCAAAATGCTTTGTGCATGAACACATTCTCAAGGCAATGCCAGCCTAGAGTGTGTAAATGCCTTGCTGAAGAGCAAAGCAGAAAAAGGGTGGAGTTACCAGTAAAAGGGCCATTAAAGTCCATAACTGAGAAGTGACTCCCACACTAATTGAACTGTATGTGCAAATGGCAGCATTTGCAGAGAAGCAGGAAGGGAGACAATTAACATGCAGATCAGACCATCGCTAAGAAGAATGCTGAGGAGTTCAGAATCAAACGTTAGGTACTTTACATAGCCTATTAATGTGTTTGCCTGAGGGAAAATGCACCCACTATAATTATGCATATTTGGAGGTATGGGCTATGTGAGAGAGATTGATAAGGATAATTGGTAGGGGTTTCAGTTTGCAAACTGCTGGCTCCACGCTGACAGTCAACTATAAAGACACTGGGGGCACGGAGGATGCCCCTTTTTCATGACTGCTACATCTGCGTCCTGCCAGGAACCATTTTAAGATCTCTTGCAAATCCAAGGTGAGTTTTAGAACCCAGTTTCTGGCCAAGTCATAAATCTATGAAGACAAATCGCAAATCATTCATCTAAGTCTTGGCTAGTTGCTGGTTTTTCTGTGAGCACTTAAATTTATTAAATCGATAGTTATAGAATCCCAGGACATTTGGCCAGAGAATGTGCTGGTTGTTCTCTCTCTCTCTTTTTTTAAATAAGATTATTTTTAAAATTATAACAAAGTTAATCCCCAAAACTGCAAAAGCTATAATACCTGTTCATTCCTATAAGCTGGTGAGTTTTGAGCCTCTGTTTAAAGGAGTCTAATATTTCCCAGATCAGTAGTAAAAGGGAATTTCTGAGAATGAGCTCTTACAAGAAAAGCACCTGACTAAAGTTTCCTGAAATCTGAACAGAAACTATATGAAGGAGTTTATTACAAAACACAAGTGCTGTGGAACTTACTGAAGAAAGTGAAAATGTAAGCTGAATTTTCTCTGAGAAGTTTCATAATTCTTTATGAATATATACATTGAGTCCTGTTAACGAGGTCATACCAGAGTAAGGTAGGTGAGTTATAAAAAGGCAGAACAGACACAGACACACACAGAGGGAAGACAGGTGCCATGTGACGAGGGTCCACAAGCAAAGGGGTGACAAGGGTTACAGGCAGACGCCAGAAACTAGGAGCGAGGCCCACAGAAGGAATCGATACCGCTCAGGCTCTGATTTGGGCTTTTAGCTCCCAGAAATGTAAGAAAATAAATTTCAGTTCTTCAAAGCCACTCACTTGTGGCATTTCTGTTACGGCAACGCCAGGAGCCTAAGACACTGATAGTGAAAAGAAGACCGAATGTTTCAGTGCCCGCGTCTCTATAGGAAACAGCAGAAAGTTTGGAAAATGGTGGCTTGTCCAGAGTGAGATGAGCTCGGGCTAGGATCTCTTGTTCAAAGCATTAGTGCTGGGCAGGTCAGTATTTTAACTCAATACCCTGATGTCCAGTTACATGGCCTGCCAGGACCAGGGAGCATCTGTCACCTGGTATCACGTCACCCAGAGACTCTTCTGAACGTGCCCTACTTTTCTTGCAATTGGACTCAGGGAGTAAGATAAAACTGGGAACTCAGGACTCAAATTCCCAGCTCTACTTCAATGATTTCAGTACATATCCGGGGGAAACTCCGCAACTTCCGAGCATCGCCATGAGCAATGAGTAATCCAAAACAATGTGAAGTCTAGAACAACACTAATATTGTGATCTTTAGTGTAAGATGATGATGTCTACAGAAATTAGACAACCTACATAGGACACTGAAGCAATATAAAATACCTATATATATATATTTAAATATTTAAAGCCATCAAGATAATTACCTCAGGCAAGGAAGGAGCTTTGCTTTCATTTAATCCTGCCCTCTACGTTTTCCTAAGTAGACGACGTATGGGTCTTGTTCTGGGTAAATGACTGTATATGTGTCTTAGTTTCCTAGGACGGCTGTAACAAGATACCACAAAGTGAGTGGCTTTATTGTCTCAGTGTTGGAGGCTAGAAGGCCAAATCAGGGCAGTGCCTGAGGGGGAGGCCCCTTCCTTGTTGGTAGCCCCAGGCATTTCTGGGTGTCCCTTGGCTTGTAGACAGCTCCTCACACTTTCTCTTACCCCTCCATGTGTATCTCTTCAACTGTGTTTTCCCTTCTCATAAGACAACACTCAGAAGAGGTTAAGTTTGGAACACACCCTACTCCAATATAACCTCATTAACAAAACAAAAGACAATGCCTTTTTCCAAACCAAAACAACAAACTAAACAAAGCTCTTTGCTGCCCAGTCCATACTCATAGGGCCCCAAAAGACAGAGCAGAGCTGCCCCATAGGGTTTCCAAAGAGCAGCTGGTGGATTCATTCAGCCACTCCTTAGAAACCCTACAGGGCAGTTCTGCTCTGGCACGGTTCATACAATGAAAAGTTCTGAAGATCAGATACGAACAAGTGAAAAGGTTAAACACAGAACTGCAAGGGGAAAAAGAAAGACCAGGTAAGAGGAAGGAATTGGCACGGAAGCCTATCAAAAAATAAAAATGGCTAACACCTAAACCAGCCCATGCAATAAAGTTGTTCAGGTAATTAATTTGTGTATCTCCAAAAAAAAAAAAAAACCAAACCCACTGCTGTCAAGTCAATTCCAACTCATAGTGACCCTATAAGACAGAGTAGAACTGCCTCATGGAATTTCCAAAGAGCACTTGGTGGATTCAAACTGCTGACCTTTTGGTGAGCAGCCGTAGCTCTTAACCACTGTGCCACCAGGGTTTCCCCAAAGAAACCATTACTAAATAAGTGGCAGGAGTGGAAGAAAGTACCTACCCTGGTAGGCAGGAGACCCAGCCTACTGCCCGTCTGTACAACTTCAGACTGCATTTTGCCTCTCTGTGCCTCAGTTTCCTCATCTGTATACTGAGAAATGAAGTCTCTTCCATTTTAGAAATTCCGAAGTTCTATTCAGTACCGGTAAGTCAGTTGTCATCGAGTCAATTCCAACTCATGGTGACCCCATGTGTGTCAAAATAGTACTGTGCTCCACATGGCTTTCTTTCTTTTTTTTTTTTTTTTCCAGTTATTTCATATTCTTTTTTTTTTTAATTTTGTTTTTGAGAATATACACAGTGAAACATACACCAATTCAACTGTTTCAACATGTACAATTCAGTGACATTGATTACATTCTTCGAGCTGTGCAGCCATTCTCACCTTCTGTTTCTGAGCTGTTCCTCCACCATCAACATGAACTCACTGCCCCCTAAGGTTCCTATCTAATATTTTGAGTTGCTGTTGTCATTTTGATCCCATATAGATAGTTTTTAAAAGAGCATAATGCTCAAGGCAGGCTTTTTTTTTTTTTTAACTATCATTTGGTTTGAAGAAGATTTCAGGGGATATTTTCGGTTTAAGTTTGAAAGATTATCTCAAGGCAATAGTTTCAGGGGTTCATTCATCCCCCTCGGCTCCGTAAAGTCTGGAGTCCATGAGAATCTCCTCAGGGTTTTCAATGGCTGATATTTCAGAAGTAGATCTCCAGCCCCTTCTTCCAAGTCACCTCTGGGTGAACTTGAACAACCAACCTTTCGGTTAGCACGTTAACTGTTTGCACCACCTAGAGATTCCTCTATTCAGTAACTGACAAGTGTATATATGAATTAGATTCAGGTCAAGTAATATTTCAAATGAGCCTAGAAATAGATTTAGGCGCCCTCAGCAGCTGTGGCTTGGCCCTGATGTGGCTTCTCCTGGAACAGCCACCTCTGAAAGAGACCCAGCAGGGAAGCAAGCATCGCCCAGCCCAGCCTGGCTCCCAGGGCGGGGGCCTCTGTTCCTGCTCTTACCTCAGCAGCATAGAAAGCTCTGTACAGGAGCATTCTCCTCACCACCAAGGCAGACGCCCACTGGCTCAGGAGACCCACAGCTTTGCTGTGCACAGGGAACTCAGCAGAGCATCAGGTGGGTCTGTTTTCTGATCTGTCACCACATACAGTTGAAAACACGCTGATCCAGTTCACTCCCGGCTTCTAGGCAAGACTGTACACAAACTGTCCCAGAAAGAGAGCCACTGACTCTTTTCTTAAAAATTTCCAAATAAGGAAACCCGACAACCTCTCTGGTGTCTCATCTCCCTACCTGGTAACCTAAATCTTTTCTGATACAACTAAAGCTCCCTCTTTCTTGTGCTATTCGCAGTGGGAATTAACAGAGACTGCTGGACTCATAAAGCTTCCATCCCATGCCGCCATGCCGGCCAACAGGTCTCTTGTATGCTTTTAATCTGATTGATTTTTCAGGGCTTATTTTTCAAATCTTTCAGAGCTTTTTGGGTTTTGCTATCTTCTGGGTCTATGCCAAGTTTGTTCAATGGTGAACTTAAGACGAACAGAATCTTAGAATGCAGAGGTGTAGGGAGCCTTAGAGATGACCTATCTGGCCACCCTCCTTCCTGTCACAGGTGAGTAAAATGACACCAAGTCAAAAGATGTGCCCAATATCACGAGGCTCATTGGCGGGTGTGGTTGGGCCTGAGTCCAGCCTCCTTGTTCTTCCTCTTTCCTTTATAAAGAATTTTTAAACTTAAGATAGAACTCTGCTCTTTAAATAAGACCTACTCAAATAGTAAGTATTGTTTCCCCATGATTTCAATTTCGAATATAATTACATGTATGTTTCCTGCACATGTTGTTGTTGGTAGCTGCTGTCAAGTTGGCTCCTGACTCATGGCAACCCCATGCACAATGGGACTGGACCACTGTGATCCATAAGATTTTTGCTGGCTGACTTTTTGGAAGTAGATCACCAGGCCTTTCTTCCTAGTCCATCTTAGTCCAGAAGCTCCACTGAAACCTGTTCAGCATCACAGCAACACGCAAGCCTCCACTGACAGATGGGTGGTGGCTGCTCATGAGGTGCACTGGCTGGGAATCAAACCTGGGTCTCCCACCTAGCAGGTGAGAGTTCTACCCCTGAACCACCACTGCCTCTCTCCTGCATACGAGGAAGAACTTAATCTAAGTGTTGAGAAGGCACTGTCTAGTCTAGGCTGAGAGTAACATGTGCAAACACTGTGTGCCCCTTCTGGGTGACGCTGACCCAGGTAGGGTAAGTGCCCCTGTATTCATCTGTACATTGATTCTTGACTTGGCATTAAGGCTGTCATTTTCCTTAGCAACCAAAAAGCGAACTGAATTAAAACAGCTCATCCTGAGGCAAAATGTTCAAAGGCTCAAATTCATCGATGAATACTGTATACCCTAAGATTTATTTAGAAAAGAAAAGCAGCATGATTTCAGACATTCCATTCTTCTGGCTGTTGTGTGGAAGTCGGTGAGTTGCTTCCTCGTCTGCAGTGTGGCTCCTTGTTTCCACATCTGTCTCCCTCAGCAGACCATGGCTCGCAGACTACGTGTTATGTCACAGCACACACTCAGGTCTTGCACATAGTAGGTACTCAGTAAATGGTTCTATAAATGAACAAACTCATAAACTAATAATACACAGGGCTTTTAAAGTCTAATATCACCTTCTTTGAGGAGTTTAATCATAATACTCTTGTTTATAAAGAGCCCTGGTGGCACCATGGTTAAGCCCTCTGCTGTTAACTGAAAGGTTGATGTTCGAACCCACCAGCTGCTCTGCAGGAGAAAAGGCCTGGTGATCTGCTCCTGTGAAGATTACAGCCCAGGAAACCCTATGGGGCAGTTCTGTTCTGTCCTATAGGGTCACTATGGGTAGGAATTGACTCGGCAGCACACAACAACAACTCTTACGTATACACTTATCATGTCCCTCCTGCTGGAAGGTAGAAGCACCTAAAAATAAAGGAAGTGAATGTTTCAAGTTTACATGAAACTACTTTGCTGGAAAAACTACTTTGGTGACTAAAAAGCAGTAAGAGTCCCCAGGCAGGAGTCCCCGGGCAGTGCAAATGGTTAACACACTCAGCTGCTAGCTGAAAGGCTGGAGGTTCAGTCTACCCAGAGGCACCTCAGAAGAAAGGCCCGGTGATCTGCTTGTGAAAAATCAGTCATTGAAAGCTTTGCGGAGTACAGTTCTTCTCTGATACAAACACAGGCCCCATGAGTTGGATTTAGCTTGATGGCAGCTGGTGGGTCTCTGGGCAGTCTGTGAGCTAGCCTGTGCTGATGTTACCTGGTAAAATCTCCTGGGATGAACTAAGTTTACCAAGGACCATTCTGGAAGTAATTAGGAATGTGCTACTGGTATCTGCTTGCGTGTAATTTTCATATTAACTTATCTGGGCTATGAAATTCATCCTTAGGCCATTCTAACTGTTGCCACTAAGCAAATTTGTTTATTTATATCTACGTTTCTCCTTTCAGTGAACATCTATGGTGCACACGGTTAACATTTCTGGCTGCTAACCAAAAGGTTGGAGGTTTGCGTCCACCCAGAGGCACCTTAGAAGAAAGGCCTGGAAATCCATCCACTCCTGAAAAATCAGTCATTGAAAACCTCAGTTCTACTCTGACACATGTGGGGTCGCCATGACTCAGAGTCCAGTCAACAACAACTGTTCTTTTTTTTTTTTTAAATATCTTCTATATGCCAAGTCCTGTGCTAGCTGCTAGCTGCTGGGAACACAAAGATAAGATGTGACCGTATCCAGTTTGGTAGGGGAGAGACACAGGTAACTAGGATACAGGGTGCTTTAGTTGGGTACCTAGGGGGACTTTTTAGAGGCACAGAAAGGAAGAAATTCCTCTTCCTTGAAGAGTCAAAGATGGCCTCCCAGAGGAAGTGACATTGGAACTGGATTTTGATAGATGAGTAGATTACTTGAAGATCAGTTAGTCTTTTTCCTTATTCATGTGGGATTTTTAATCTATATTCTCCATAGAAAATCCATCTATGTTGGAATCAAAGAAAGCAATAGCTAATGGAGAAATGAGAAGACTAGTTGGACAATAATAATAATTAAAAAAAAAAACCCAGTTGCCATTGAGTTGATTCAGACTCATGGCAAACCCATGTGTGTCAGAGTAGAATCATGCTCCGTAGGGTTTTCAATGGCTGATTTTTCGGAATGGGCTACTGGTATCCACCTGAATGGGATTTCCATACTGACTTATCTGGACTTATCAAGATCACCAGGCCTTTTTTCCAAGGCATACATGGGTAGACTCCAACCTCCAACCTTTCAGTTAGTAACTGAGCACATCACCCAGGGACTTCTATAATACACCCTCTCCTCACTTATCGACATGGTTAAACTCCAAAGACCAGGTCATTCTGCGAAACTGACACTACGTGGAAATGGAGGATGATCACATCAGATCACAAAGTGGATGATGACTACATCATTACATAACTGCCAAATCACATCATTATATAACTGGCAAATTACATCATGAAACTGCCAAATTACATCATTACATAACTTGCAAATCACATTATTATATAACTGCCAAACCACTGAGTATTATGGCTCAGCCAAGTTGACACAAGCTTTCACCATCAAAGCCAGCATTACCCTTGTCTCGCACCTTGGCGTTCATTAGTGCTAGATGTAATACATTAATGTGCAAAATAGTCGGATAGGAGATTTTTTACTATTGTTGTAAATGTGAAACGTCGGATAATGAGATAGTTGATAAGTGAGGAGAAGGTATAATAGCTAATGTTTATTGAGCGGTTAAAAAAATCAGTGTTCAATCTTTTCTATGCATTATTGCATTTGATTCTTGCTACAACCATATACCAAACCCCAAAACCAAACCCACTGCTGTCGAGTCGATTCCGACTCTACAACCCTATACAGTGTTATTATGATTCCCACTTTCGATAGAGGGGATTAAGACTGAAATAGCCAGCTCCGGGTCACATAGCTGTGAGAAGCCTTCTGCTGATGCTGAGCTGGTGCAGGGCAGTACCCTCAACACCACAGGCCAATGTGGATGCAGGCCTCACCCAAGGGCTCCTTTTCTAGCACATTTGGCAGTCTGGTTCCTGTAACTCAAGGATCTCTGCCCTTCTTTGGGGTTTCTCACCTCTGACCTCATGATGATAAACACTCTTCTGCAACATTTTATTTCAGACTGGGGCCCTCCCTTCCTGGGCTTTTTTTTTTTTTTTTTTTTTGAGAAGTCTAAATGTCTCTTCTCTTCAGTTACTCAACATCTTGAGGAGAGTTAAGGGGGGAAGTAGAACACCACCAGACTTGATCTTGCCCCTCCTGCTTGTGTCTCCCTGCCTCTGGTGAAGAAAGGGATTCTCCCGAGCAGTAGCCTCCACACCCCTGTCATTCATGCATTCATTGACTGTTAATAAAGCACTTACCACAGCCTAGGTACTGGAGATACAAAGATGAATAGTGAGTAATCCTTGCTCTTGAGGAGCATACAGTGTAGTGAAGGGAAATGGTTGTCCAAATTAATGACTACATTGACATGAACACCTTAAAGTTATTGTTATCATGATGCTATGGGAGCCCAGAGAAAGAAGCACTTAACTCTGCCTGGGAAGGGAAGGGAAGGCTTTCCGGAGAAGGCAATATTGACATTGAGCTAAGAGTCTTAAGGAACAAGTGGGAGCTTTCAAAATGGATAAGGGCATTTTAAGGAGAGAAAACAGGCCTTCAAAACAGGGAGACAAGAAAGCGTGCTGTGAGGAAGCTGTGGGAGGTTTGGTGTGGCTGAAGCCAGGGAAGTATGAGGTGGAACAACAGGAGAAGAGGCTGAGGAGGTAGCAGCGTGGTTCTCTTCCTCACTAGCTCTTGTTTCTAGAAGGAAAACTTTGGTAACTTTGGTTCTCCTTGCTATCTCAAGTCAAAACGCTTACTGTACTCACTTCAGGTAATATGAATGTTCCTCACCCTCCCCAACCAACAAAATGACCATGCCTGGAACCCCTTATGTCCTATTTGTATGTACACAGATAGCTTCCTCTTCATATCACAATCTCCCATGTAGAAAATATAGTTCTGCAAACTGAGGAGGGAACTGGTCATGTTAGAGAGGGAAAAATGGGGATCCTGAAAAGTGAAGTTACTCCCCAAAGTCTCAGAGTGAGTCAGTGATTAATCCAAAAAGAGAAGTAGGGTCTCTGGAACCTTGGTTTGGGCTAGCCAAGGTGTGGGAAAAACACCAGTCAATGAGCATTTAAGCAACTTGAAGTTGAAAAACCCTTGAGATACACAGTCCCTGAAACATAGTTTACGCCTTATACGTGGATGGAGAGGGGAATCTGGGAAGGACTTTCTTCTTCCACGTGTTTCAAGACTGGCGCAGGTTCCTTAGTTCACAGCCTCAGCTATGCTAGAACACAACCCACTTTTCTCCAGTCTAAGCCAACGTTAAGGAGTTTCAAGCACCCCACATACCTCATCCTAGCACTAATGATCATATCTTCCTTTTTAAAATTGGGCTTCCTATGTAAAAAAAAAAAAAGAATGAACTAGGAAGCAACCCGGTATGGTGAAGAGATGCTGGATTTTCTGACTCAACCACTTCTTGCTGTGAGTTTTTGTACAGTAACTGTTACCTAAATTTTCTGAGCCTCAGTTTCTTCTTCTGTAAAAAGGGAATATTGATAATGCAACCATAAGCCAAGGAGGAGTAGAATGGCTGCACAACTCAAAGAAAATAATCAATGTCAATGAATTGTACATGCAGAAACAGCTGAATTGGTCTATGTTTTGCCATGTATATTCTCAACAACAACAAAATAAATAAAAGCAAAAATAATACAACCACAATGCTGACAAGATTGTGTTAGGATTTAGTGAGACAATGTGTTTAAAGTTTATACTGCAATGACAGGGAAAGGAAGGAAGAAAGAAAGGGAGGGAGGGAAGAAGGAAGGAAGGAAAAGCAAAATAAAAAAGAACTAGAACTTTTACAAGATCATCTAGGGAAACAAACCCAAATTTCCGCTATAAATTGTATGAAATACTATATAGAGTCATCATCTATAACCACACTTAACTGTGTATCTGTGTGTGTGTAAACCTAGATTTCACATGTGTGTTCTATGTCTAGATGTCCTTAGCCTGGCTGTTTTGGTTCTTGTACCATATTTCTCATCCGCAGTCTATGAAGCCATAACTTCGGGTGGTACGGCAAAATTTGTAAGTGATGCCAGCCAGAAGTCAACAGCCTTGGTATTGACTGATTTTGTGTTGAGTGGTCAAGGGCTAAGGCTTAGGCTTAGCCTTGCCTGAGATACTGACAGTGGAAAGCACCTTCTAATCGTTGAGGAAGTATGGCCAGAGTGGGAAGGTGTACAGCAATTTTAAGATAGTGAGCCTAACCACATCCATCATGAGTCAAGAAAAGCTAAGTGATCTCTGTGTATCTGTGATGAGGACCACTGGGCAGTGCTTCCTCACTCTCAGGTGTACCAAGACACAATTCTGTTAGCTGTACTCTACCTTCCATCTTCTCTTCCATTCTCTAATTCTCCAGGCATTTTCTCCATTAGTTTGAGCTGAAAAACCCTGAGACTATATACAGCAGACATTTGCATATTAGCAATGAGAATAGAAGCTTCTATGGGTCCTTAATAACTTGACCTTGTTTTCAATAGGCTCCTCGAGGCTGTTGTTTTAGAGTATCTGGTGACAAGCTTGCTCTCCGAAAAAGGCAAAATAAGGAGGTCTAGATTAATGGAATCAAGCAATCTGTATTAATTTGACGAGCTATACTTATCTTCATTTGTTGGAAGTTACAGTTTGGTTGGCAGATATTTACCAGTAACAATTTACTACAGGATATGCTATAACATCCCTTTGTCAACACTTTAAGTGGGTAACAGCCTAATCTACCTTCACAGCCATCATTTTAAGGACTTCGTACCACATAATCCTCAAGCATTGATTTGTTTGTTTTTCAAATATATTGGGTATACCAGCAGACCTACTCAAAGCAGAGCCAGGATCTTTTCCTGATGGAAAGGATGGCATTAGGAATAGTCACTCAATACTTAATCACAGAAGGGAATATTTAGACTTGTCCTTAGGAAGCAATTAGTGAATAATGGTAGAAGATGCAATGCAGTTTAAACAAGGGCAGAAGATGCAACGCAGTTTAAACAAGAAACAATTAGCACCTTTAAAAAACTGCCAGTATAAAATGGACAAGAGCCAAGCTGTGAATCCTGGCTCTGCCACTTAATATTGGCCAAGGCACTTAAACCTTCTTGAACCTCAGTTTTGTCATATGTTACAAGGAGATAATAGTATCAGCTATACATAGCTACGGTATGGAAATAAAAGAGCAAATATATATCAAGTGCGTAACAGGGTGCCTAGGAAATAGTAAGGCCTCAATAAAGTCAGTAGTGACAGCAGCGTGAAACATGCATAGAGATTGATAAAATGGGGAAAGAGAAGGAGAAAATAAGACCCAAGAACAGATGTAGGAAGTAGATCGTTCTTTCCCTATTTTATTAATGAGGAAGATGAGCCTCAGAAGGGTTAAGAGACTTGCTCAGACTCCACATTTAGTAAAAGTCTAGAATCTGAATCCAAATCTGCCTCCAGATTTGCTCCTTTTTCTTTACCAAACCTGCCTCTTTCACACACTAGAACAGCAGACCCTCAGGCTCATAAGCTTAACAAAGCTGACACTACATATGATATAAGGAGTCCTGGTGGCACCACGTTAAGTGCTGGGCTGCTAACCAAAAAGTTGGTGGTTCAAACCCACCCAGTAGCTCTGCAGGAAAAAGACCTGGCAATGTGCTTCTGTAAAGATTACAGCCTAGAAAACCCTATGGAGCAGTTTTACTCTGTCACATGAGGTTGCTATGAGTCAAAATCAACTTGATGGCACCTAACAACATATGTGATATTGGAGGAAGAACTGAGGCCCCGAAAATGCAATGAACAAGCAGGATAGGTGTGGAGAGAGGAGAAAGATGGTGTGACCATCACCAGATAGCTTAAGAGTCACAGCTGTCCTTCTCTGTGGTCACAGGGAAGAAACAGGGACTCGGTGGTATTTTCATGAAAAGTCTCAACTTGAAAGACACCGAGGGAAAGGAGGAATCCGAAAGTCCTCCAAGGCGCACACAACATTCAATCTTTCCACAGGAGAAACTTTCAAAATGTTTTGAAGCATTGAGGCTGTCAGGGGGAGGTGATGACATGTTTTTAACATGAAGAAAGAGTTACTCAACCATGAAACACTGCACAAATGTTCTTCATGTTTCCATGAACCTCATTTTATCCCTATTACCCAGCTTTCTCCATAAGAAACATATCCTTCTCCTCTTTCCTAACCCTGGTGAAGGCAACCTGAGCTGATGACGCCCAGGATGTACAAAGGGCTCACATTTAAAATGTTTCATCAACAGTTAACAATGATGCAATTCTAATTCTAAATTTTGCCTGGGAAATAACGAAGAGGAAAAAGATGCAAATTTTAGGCAAATACACTTGTGTATCTCCTTACCTCATACATTTGGATACACAGCTCAGGTAAATTTTAGTGAGGATTACCAAACTGAGGATCAAAATGCAGGGTATTGTTTAAAATTAAGGTAAGTATGTCATTAACTCACTTCTGTCTTAAAAGTGCAACCAGAGGGGAAAAAAACAAATTATCTGGGAGATGGCAGCTCACGTGCTGAATTAATTTGCCTGCTGACTTTGGTGTCTTGGTTTTTCTGTCTATGGAGAACATAATCCCTTTTTTCATTTTAACTTAGCTCAGCCAGTCAAGAAGTACATGCTTGCATGTGCGTTTGTCTGTACGTGTATGTATGTGTACATGCGTGCCTGTGCACGTGTGCGAGAGAGCAAGAAAGAGGCAGAGAGAGAAAGAGGGTGCCCACCCGTGTAACTGGTGCTGGACTAAAACAAGAATCAATGCTGCAACCACAGAACTGTGGCTTTGCTTGTTCCCCAATTTAACATCTTAGCTTTTCCTTCCGCCAGAAAAAACAACCGACCATATTTAAGAAATAGCCTCCCTGTAACTAGTAAGTGGGGCTGACAGCCACAGTTCTGAAGTTGAGCAAAACTTATTTTAACTCAGTAAGTGGGTCATTTTTGCTCTTTCTTCTTCCACTCACAATTAAAACAATCTTTTATTCCTTCATAGTTTTTAGGACACCTGTATTTGGCCCAAGGAGCACTGGTGGCGCAGTGGTTAAGAGCTACGGCTGCTAACCAAAAGGTCGGCAGTTGGAATCCACCAGGTGCTCCTTGGAAACCCTGTGGGGCAGCTCTACTCTGTCCTATACGGTCGCTGTGAGTCAGAGGCAACAGGTTTGATTTTTTTGGGTGGGGTTATGTTTGGCCTTTACTATACAATTATAAATACGTGTGCTTGGGCATAATACTAAATTGCTTTATTTATTCATGTCTTAGCAGTCACAAGACCCTGGAAATGCAAGTTGGCTAAAATTATTTTAAACTTGTAAGACAAAGAACTTTGTAAATCTTTGGAGGATGGGTAGCATGTTTTGTGTTCTATGCAGAGACCAGTAAGTTGCTATAAACTAAGTTGTTAGATGCACAGAGGAGCTGAGCAAACATAAATGTTGATGACGATGAGGAGAATAAAGAAGAGTCTGTTTAATAAAAACAATTATAATATGGATACATTTATTTGGGGAAAATTATGATTATATGGAGGGATCCCTGGGTGATGCAAATGGTTGGTTAACACACTCAGATGCTAACTGAAAGATTAGAGGTTCAAGTCTACCCAGAGATGCCTGGTAAGGAAGGACTGACAAATTCTGAAAAATCAGTCATTGAAAACCCTGTGGAGCACAGTTCTGCTCCGACACACACATGGGGTTGCCAAGAATTGGAGTCGGCTTGATGGCAACTGGTAAACTGGTCTCACTATCTGAGCTCAACTCGAGGGCTTAGGTACAATTAAGCTGCTGCCTGTTATTCTAGGAGGTTGCCTTGGAGTTTGGTAGTTAATATAAAATGGTTCCATTGCAAAAAAATTTAAGTATCGAAACACACAAATGAATGAACCAGCCTTCGAATGTGAAGATGACACCAGTAACTACCTCCCAGGATGCATTAATGTGGCCAACTAAACCCAGTGCCGTCGAGTTGATTCCGACTCATAGCGACCCTGTAGGACAGAGTAGAACTGTCCCATAGAGTTTCCAAGGCGCACCTGGCGGATTCAAACTGCTGACCCTTTGGTTAGCAGCCGTAGCACTTAACCACTACGCCACCAGGGTTTCCAATGTGGCCAAAGTACTTAGAAAAACAGCCAATTCAAAGTAAGCGATTTATGAGCTAAGATGAAATTTTTTTCTTTCCTCTGCAGCTGCCGTATGTTACAAGGTGGAGTGACTATGAAATTGCTGGGAAGACTGATGCAATGATTGAAATTGACAAACCAAAACATCAGGGAGAGTCAGTAGTACAAGAAGGGAAGTTGAATCAGAAGGGAACTGAGGAAAGCACCCGGGAGATGCCATCTGGGGCGCCCAGAGGCTACAGCAGCTGTGGGGAGATGTCCCTAGAAGACGAACATCTAAGCAGGAGGGGACTTCTTAGAACTTCCAAGTGAACACAATGTGAAACATGAGCTCCTCTGATTCAAGATGTGCGTTGCTATTCTGGCAGAACAGGGACAAATCTGCTGACACTGATGAGTTTTCTATTTCATCGGGTTCTGATGCTGCTTTTTATTTCTGCAACGTTCAATATGTAGACAGAATAGTATTGCTTCATTCGATGATATCTATGAGCTGGGGAGGTTTTCAGAAACCTCAATTCCTGGACACTAGCAGACAAAAACAAACAAACGAAAACCCTAGGAAGGCAACTGGATTCATCCAAGGTCATTCTGGTATAATATCTGCTATTATTCATAAAGTCCAATGCCTTTATAATCCTACCTTGTAAAGTGAATATTTGGCTCTTTGTAAATGTAATCTTAAGAAAAAATTTCTCAATTTTATTTTATCTAACCTGATTTCAAAATTTATTTGCCATTTCTCCTATATACACAGATGGGCCTGAGCTTTTTCAGCAACAAGAAGTTGACTTGAGAATTTTCTGAGAATAATCCAAAGTAACTAAGCCGAAGTTAATGATATCTGTTCTTACATTCTTTGCCACCAAAGAAGTCCATTACTGGGTACATAGTTTTGGTGAGGGAAGCTAAGTTTCATCCCAGTGAATGTATTTAGACTAAAATAATGAAATTATTATTTTGCCTGGTTGCCACTGTCACTGCAAAATTTCCCAAATTCCTCGGGGTCAGAGGCCCTATAGTGTTTTGAGGCTTCGATGAAGAATAGTGCTTTGACAAAGATGAAGTGTGGCAAAATGCAAAGTATTATCTTATTGGTTGTATCTTCCCTCATAGCAGTCACTATAGGAAGTCAGAAAGTATTTAGTAAGAGAAATCAAAGCAAAGACATCCATGCATATTTAAGGAGCCGAGAAAAAATATTTGTGACAAATTTTCAATTCAATAAATATCATTAGCACCTACTGTGTGCCAGGAGAGATGGAGAAGAGTCAGGTCTCTTTGCAGATAGACTGTGAAACTCAAACAATATGGCTTATGCTATATGTGCTCAAAGATCAAAGTATTAAGCAAACACACACATAGACACAAAATAGTTGGTGGGGGAAAAGAACGGTCAGGAAAGGCCTCAGAAAAGACATGTCCCTTAAAGTGAACCTTGAACAGTGACCAGAGTTTTTTTACAAGTAAAGAAGAAAGCAATTGCAGAAACCGTTAGAGCAAAGCACGTGGAGTGAAAGAACATTCTGGTGGCTTGTGGTCTGGTATATCCACAATGTGGGGAAGCAAGGGGGTGAGATGGTGGGGGTTGAGCAGGAGGAAGTAACAAGAAATAAGGTTGGAGAAGTAGGTTCAGGCAAATTTGTAAAGAATTTTACAAAATTCTTTAGTAAAATTATGCATTAGTTAAAATACTTTTTCATTCTATTATTATTTGAAACCTGTGATGGAACCTCTCATTTATCAAAATAAAACCAATTTTGGATTTCTTGGAAATTTCTTCTCTCTCTCCCAAAACTGTGAGTCCCAAAATCTCTTTAGTCAGCATCAGTAATAAAAGCCTATAATCATCTATATCTGGGAAAAGTATGTTGACATGGAACGGAAGATCTGGTAATAGACAGATGAGGCAGTACGGAGCCTGGAATCTTGGCTGCTCTCTACTGCTTAACTGCCCAGTGGCCTTAGGCCAGCTCCATCAAGGATCTAAACCCATTCCTCATCTCTAAAGGTAGCTGAGATATTAAGTGAGATAATGCACATAGAGTGGCTGGGTAGAATATTTGCTTACCAATATGCAGTGTTATTATTACTGTTCCCCTCTTCTCTAATTTAAATAGATACATTTGAATAAGATTTTGCTTGTTGGCCTTCCCCTTCCCCAAAGGGTTGAGAGATAAAATTATAAATGAAGTTAAAACACTGAAATTGTTCCCCAAATTACTGATTATTTCCAGGCGCAGTATGAGGGTTAATTTTCTGTCAGTTTGGCTAGGCTATGGTTCTCAGTGGTTTCGCCAAACACTAGTCTAGTTGCTGTTCTGTATTGTAATGTAACGTAATATAATGTTATGGAATCATCGTCCATAATCTAATCTAATCAATCAGTTGAAAAGGGAGTTCCCTTTGGGTATGTTCTGTCTCCAAAGTATAAACAGATATTTTGGCAAAACTCTTCCTCTCACTTCACTCTTCCTGTTGCCTGACCCACAGATCTTGGGACACAAGCCTTCAGGAGTCTCCAGCTTGCCACCTGACCTATGGGTTTTGGACTTGCCCCCGCCCCCCCGCACCAATCACATGAGCCAATCCCTTGAAGTAAATACCTTTCCCTCTCCCTTTTTTTTTTTTCTCTCTATATACATTTCTGTTTCTCAAAAGAACCCTAAGACACATAGTTCACAGAGGAGACAAAATGCTACAAAGGAAAGAATCTCTGGAATTGCTACTGAAATGTCTTCCTAAGCACATCTCCACCACCATAGCAGTGCTTGTTCAAATTACAAGGTCCAGAAGACTATGTCCTGACTTTACTAGAGAGTAGATAGAATCAAGATGAATGGATGTTTTGTTATGATCCTTTCACAACCTAAATTTGATTTCAATCAAAAGACTTTTTTTTCTTTGAATTAACGTTTTCATATTCCTTTTTATTCCCTCCCAATGCATGGAAAATACAATCATGACTTTATATCTAAATCAATTTTATTCTCATTAATATTTTTCCTACACAATAAGACACAGCATATTTTTTAAAATCTCTTCCTTTCTGGGGTTCAAGCTCCTATCCCAACTCCACATTTTTGCTAGTTTAAAAATATTCAGGTGAGTTATAAAAATAATATTGATGGTCACAGTTTGCAACTTCCAGAAATTCACACTTACAGGTAAAGGGTTAATTCCATTTAAATTTGCCTCCACAGATGTTCTTTTAAAAATTTTCATACAAAGAAATTAAGATAAATTTATACAAATTCAAAAACAAGCTGCCTTTATTTGCTTAATGGTAAGTTGTTGTCATTGTTTTTATGTTGTCCTGAAGGAGTAATTTTGGAAAACAAGCTGCCATACTTGATTAGGAAAAATTGTGCTGATGAATGAATCTGTTTCCAATCTTAATGGCTTTTATGCTTATCTTCTGTCTCTGGTTCTTAACATTATTTGATAATGATCATTAAATAAAAGCTGATACTGAAAACCAAAGAAACCAAACCCATTGCCATCACGTCGATTCCCATTCATAGCAACCATACAGGGCAGAGTAGAACTGCCCCATAGGGTTTCCTAGGCTGTAATTTTTACAGGAAGAGACTATTACATCTTTCTCCCATGGAGCAGCTAGTGGATTCGAACTGCCAACCTTTCAGTTAGCAGCCTAGCACTTTAACCACTGCGCCAACAGGGCTGATACTACAAGACCCAAAGTCTCTATATTTCAGCAAAGTTTCTGGAATAAATACCCTACATCAACTTTAAAAGAACTTCTATTTTAGACAGAAGCCTTTTCCCAAGATTTAACTGGGTATTCATCTGTCTATGCATAAACATAATGGATAGTCCGGACAATCTTACAAACACAGTACAATTAAGCAACCCAATTTGCTTTTATTTTCAGAGAATAAATGGAGAGGAAGAGGCCTCTAATTCCATGTGGTTATTAAGCGCACCCATTAAAAAACCTTGGCGCCAAAATGACTCAAATAACCAGCAGCACACTCAGTCATGCCTGACTCAAGATGCTAACCCATCCATAAAAGTACCTTAGAAAAATGTTAGACCAACAGACCGACAGGAGCTAAAATTAAACCACCCCATTAGTCCACCGAGCAGCACAATCTAAATGATCGATATGGACTTGCTGAAAACATTTTAAAGGAGATAAAATCACAGTAAATATAACCTCTCTAAAATAAAGCAATAAAAATAAATTAGAACTTGGCTTCATTTAAAAAGGAAAAATATGAGTTTTTTTTCTCCGCCCCCCCCATGGGGAGAACTGTGGAGAACTTGAGGAGAACCCAAACCAATGAGCTGAGGGGTCCCATCATGACGGCAGCGCAAGGTGGCTGCAGGTTTCATGGGCAGTTAAAGGGTAGTGGGGCTCACAGAGGACTCAGAGGACAGGTGCTATCTCCAGTCCCCTGAAGCCAAAGTCTACAGTCAAAGAAACAGAGCCAAATAACCAGCAACTACACCATAAACACTTGGAGACAACAAAAAGCCAGGAGGAAAATTTACCTTGTAGAGAAACTGTCCTCGGTAGGACTGGCGTGTGATCAGAAACCCCCTTCTTTCTGATCTGGAGAACAACTTTGTCAACCCCGGGTGTGTGGTCACAAGGCAGGAAGTGACTAGAATGACAAATCATCAGCCAGGAAAGAAATAGATTTTGTCTTTATAAGGACATTTTACCGAACTTTTTTTTTTTCATGTCCCCTCCCCCACAGAAATCACCTGACAGAACAGGTCACACTGAAATGCTGAAGCCTCTTACCACTTCCTCTTCACAAGCATTTTTCTCTCTCCTTCCCTTTCTTTCTCCTCTAGCTTTCTCCTAGTAGGCACTGGACTGCTTCAACCATTCTGATTTCAGACAGCAAGGCACGCTCAGCGCTCCGCCTTCACTTCTTTTTCTGACCAGGATGGCAACGCAAAGCCCTGGTGCTAAGCTACTTACATCAGAAATCAACAAACTATTCATTTTTAGTGACAGAGCCAAGGGAAAAGGTGGCCGAACACCTGAAACAAGCTAAAAGGGACTCCCTTGGAAAAGTCCCACCCAGGTGAAGCTAAACCTCCCTTAAGAGTCCCCTAGCAGTGATCTTATTGGTACAAACAAAACAAAAGGATCTCTTTAAGGGCAGGGTTTGGAAAGGAGGGTTACTATATTCTTCACTCATTCTTTTATTTATAGAACACTTATGTGCTAAGGATCTCTTTAACCCAATTCATGACTTAAATTATTGAGAAGTTTCCTATCAAGAGCAGCAATACATTACACAGGCAACTTGCTAGAGTTAAACAGGTAGCCAAGTTCTTTCATATAGACCAGATATATTTTTTTTCTGAATACACATTTTATAAAATTAGCAGGGGGAAAAAAGTTATATTCTATGTCCAAGCCCCAGATGCTTGTTTGAGGGTGAATTCCAGTGTTTAAACACATTTCAAGTGCTGATAGCCTAACAGAGGGTGAAGTTTTCTCTACTTACACTGTAGCACCCTGAGTAATGCTGACTAAATATTAAGCATAGTCAACACACTGTGGTGGCTTTCATGTTGCTATGGTGCCAGAAGCTAGGTCACCAGGATTTCAGCTATCAGCAGAGTCACCCATGGCGGACAAGTTTCAGTGGAGCTTCCAGACTAAGACTAGAATGAAAGGCCTGGTGATCTACTTCTAAAAACTAGCCAATGAAAATGTTATGGATCACAATAGGACACTGTCTGATATAATGCTAGAAGACGAGCCCCCTATATCAAGAGGCACTCAAATATACAGTGGCTGCAATAATGGATTTGAGCACACCAACAGTTCCAACTCATAGCGACCCTATGTACAACAGAACAAAACACTGCCCAGTCCTGTGCCATCCTTACAGTCATTGCTATGTTTGAGCCCATTGTTGTACCCACTATGTCAATGCACCTTGTTGAGGGTCTTCCTCTCTTTCACTGACCCTCTGCTTCACCAAGCATGATGTCCTTCTCCAGGGACTGGTCCCTCCTCATAACATGTCCAAAATACTTGAGACCAAGTCTTGCCATCCTTGCTTCTAAGGAACATTCTGGCTGTACTGTGGACCTCCCTCATCAGGTGCCACATCCCTGTGGTTTCGTGCTGGAATGAAGATCCAACAGTAACACTTCCTAAAGGGGAACATATACACATTTCATTTACCTGAAAGAAGACAAAACAGTACCTTTCTGAATCTACTGATGCCTGGTCGTCTGAGATCTGAAGAATCGATAAAGCAGGGCTTCAAACTGGTTTGTTCTGGTTCAAACCTCTGCTGAGAATTTGCATTTCTAACAAGTTCCCAGGAAGTTAGACATAAGAATCATCTGGTGGATCTTATTAAAAATGTAGATTCTGATTCAGTGTATCTGGGGGTGGAAATGCAAATTCTCAGCAAGGAACTTGTCTTTCCTCTGTGTCTCTTCTCCTCTTTTATAGGGCACCACTCAGATGGGAGTAGACCCACCTTACTCCAGTATAACCTCATGTTGACTGATAACATCTTCAAAGACCCTGTCTCCAAACAAGGTCACATTCATAGGTACCAGGAGTTAGGGCTTCAACATAATTCAACTCATAACACCATCAATTATGAAAGTGGTGAAAAGACACAGTGAGACATTGATGCAGATGCAGAGATGACCTTTGAAGATGGTAAAGCATATGTAATTATGACTAGCAGTTGGTTCAAGTTAAAATTAAGGAGTGTAGGATTCCAGATGATGTTTAGATTCTAAAAGCTGAAAGCAGTTGAAATGGGTGCTCTTATAACCACCCAGCTGAAGGAGTCCTCTTCAACCCGAGCACCACGTCCGCTCTTCACCACAACAGCCACCCACTACCACCTCACCCACATCCTGCACTTGGTCCTTATGAGCCTCCGCCTACTCTCTCAATCTTAACCTCTTCATCTGCCTCCCTGTGGGGCAGGTCTACTTAGTGCAGGCAGTTTTAGGTCTTAGACTTTGTCATGGTTTGAATTGTGTTCCCCAAAAATGTCAACTTGGCTAGGCCATGGTTCCCAGCATTGTGTGATTGTCTACCATTTTGTCATCTGATGTGATTTTCTGGTGTGTTGTAAATTCTATTTCCATGATGTTGATGAGGTGGGATTAGGGAAAATTGTGTTAATGAGGCAGGACTCAACGTACAAGATTAGGCTGTGTTTTAAGCCAATATCTTTTGAGATACAAAAGAGAGAAATGAGCAGAGAGACAGGGACCTCATACCACCAAGAAAGAAGAGCAGGAGCATGTGTCTTTTGGACCAAGTGTCCCTGCACGGAAAAGCTCCTTGACCAGAGGAAGACTGATGACAAGGACCTTCCCTCTGAACCGAGAGAGAGACAGCCTTGCCCTGGAGGTGGCTCCCTGAATTTGGACTTCTAGCCTACTAGACTGTGAGAATAAATTTCTCTTTGTTAAAGCCATCCTCTTTGTGGTATTTCTGTTACAGCAGCACTAGATAACCAAGACAGACCAATGAAACCTTTTCAGGAGGAGTATTTTATCAATCATTGTTTAGAACTGCTTGTTATGTTGTTGTGTTGTTAGGCCATTCAGTCAGTTCCGACTCACAGTGACCCCATGTACAGCAGAACAAAATAGTGCCCAGTCCTGTGCTATTCTCACAGTCATTGCAATTGGTGAGCCCATTGTTGCAACCACTGTGTCAATCTATTTCCTTGAGGGGCTTCCTCTTTGTTGCTGACCCTCTACTTTAACAAGTGTGACGGCCTTCTCCAGGGGACTGATTCCTCCCGATAACATGTCCAAAGTGTGTGAGACATAGTCTTGCCATCCTTGCTTCTAAGGAACATTCTGGTTGTACTTCCTCCAAGACAGATTTGTTCCTTCTTTTGGCAGTTCATGGTATATTCAATATTCTCTGACATCACAATTCAAAGGTGTCAGTTCTTCTTTGGTCTTCCTTGTTCATCATCCAGCTTTCGCATGCATACAAGGTGATTGAAAACACCATGACTTGGGTCAGGCGTACCTTAGTCTTCAAGTTGACATCTTTGTTTTTTAAAACTTTAAAGAGGTCTTTTGCAGTACATTTGCCCAATGCAATGAGTCTTTTGATTTCTTGACTGCTGCTTCTGCGGGTGTTGATTGTGGATCCAAAGCAAATGCAATCCTTGACAACTTCAATCTTTTCTCCATTTACCATGACGTTCCTTACTGGGCCAGTTGTGAGGATTTTTGTTTCTTTATATTGAGGTGTAATCCATACTGAAGGCTGTGATCTTTGATCTTCATCAGTAAGTGTTTCAAATCCTCTTCACTTTCAGCAAGCAAGATTGTGTCGTCTGCATATCACAGGTTGTTAATGAGTCCTCCTCCAATCATGATGCTGCATTCTTTTTCATACAGTCCAGCTTCTTGGATTATTTGCTCAGCATACAGATTGAATAAGCGTGGTGAAAGGATACAACCTTGGCACACACTTTTCCTGACTTTAAACCTCACAGTATCCCCTTGTTATGTTTGAACAACTGCTTCTTTATCTATGTACAGTCTCCTCATGAGCACAACTAAGGGTTCAGGAATTCCCCTTCTTCGCAGTGTTATCCATAGTTTGTTATGATCCACACAGTTGAATGCCTTTGCATAGTCAATAAAACACAGGTAAATATCCTTCTGGTGTTCTCTGCTTTTAACCAGTATCCTTCTGACATCAGCAATGATATGCCTGGTTCCACACTCTATTCTGAATCCGGCTTAAAATTCTGGCATTTCCCTGTTGATATGCTGCTGCAGCCACTTTTGAGAGATCTTCAGCAAAATTTTACTTGAGTGTGATTAATGATATTGTTTGATAATTTCCACATTCGGTTGGATCACCTTTCTTGGGGACTAGCCATAAATATGGATCTCTTCCAGTAAGTTGGCCAGGTAGCTATCTTCCAAATTTCTTGGCATAGATGAGTGAGCACTTCCAGTGCTACATCTGTTTGTTGCAACATCTCAATTTGTATTCTGTCAATTCCTGGAGATTTGTTTTTCACCAATGCCTTTGGTGCAGCTTGGACTTCTTCCTTCAGTGCCATGGATTCCTGATCATATGCTACCTCCTGAAATGGTTGAATGTCTACCAATTCTTTTTGGTACAGTGACTCTGTGTATTCCTTCCATCTTCTTTTGATGCTTCCTGCATTGTTCAGTATTTTGCCTGTAGAACCCTTCAGTGTTGCAACTCGAGTCTTCAATTTTTTCTCCAGTTCTCTCAGCTTGAGAAATGCTGAACATGTTCTTCCTTTTTGATTTTCTATCTCCAGGTCTTTGCAAGTGTCATTATAATACTTTGTCTTCTCGAGCCACCCTTTGAAATCTTCTGTTCAGCTCTTTAACTTCATCATTTCTCATTGCTTTAGCTACTCTGTGTCCAAGGACAAGTTTCAGAATCTCTTCTGACATCCATTTTGGTCTTTTCTTTCCTTCCTGTCTTTTTAATGATCTCTTGCTTTCTTCATGTATGATATCCTTGATGTCATTCCACAATTTGTCTGGTCTTCAGTCATTAGTGTTCTACGTGTCAAATCTATTCTTATGATGGTCTCTAAATTCAGGTGGGAAATACTCAAGGTCATACTTTGTCTCTCCTGGACTTGTCCTAATTTTACTCAGTTTCAACTTGAACTTGTATATGAGCAATTGGTGGCCTGTTCCACAGTCAGCCCCTAGCCTTGTTCTGACTGATGACACTGAGGTTTTCCATTGTCTCTTCACACAGATGTAGTCCATTTGATTCCTGTGTATTCCATCTGGTGAGGTCCACATGTATAGTCACCATTTATGTTGTCAAAAAAAGGTATTTGCAATGAAGAAGTTGTTGGTCTTGCAAAATTCTGTCATGTGATCTCCGGCATTGTTTCTACCACCAAGGTCATATTTTCCAACTATGAATCCTTCTTCTTTGTTTCCAACTTTTGTATTCCAATCACCAGTAATTATCAATGCCTTCTGATTGCATGTTCGATCAATTTCAGATTGCCGAAGTTGGTAAAAATCTTCCTATTTCTTCATCTTTGGCCTTAATGATTGATGCGTAAACTTAAATAATAGTCGTATTAACTGGTCTTCCTTGTAGGTGTGTATGGATATTATCCTATCACGGACAGCATTGCACTTTAGAATAGATCTTGAAATGTTCTTTTTGATGATGAAAGTGACACCATTCCTCTTCCAGTTATCATAGTAGACTATATGATTGATGGATTCAAAATGGCCAATACCAGTCCATTTCAGCTCACTCATGCCCAGGATATTAATGTTTATGCATTCCATTTTATTTTTGATGATTTCCAATTTTCCTAGATTCATACTTCGTACATTCCATGTTCTGATTATTAATGGATGTTCACAGCTGTTTCTTCTCATTTTGAGTAGTGATACATCAGCAAATGAAGGTCCCGAAAGCTTACTCCATCCACATCATTAAGGTTCACTCTACTTTGAGGTGGCAGCTCTTCCCCAGTCGTCTTTTGAATGCCTTCCAACCTGAGGGGCTCATTTTCTGGCACCACTATATCAATGTTCTACTGTTATTCATAAGGTTTTCACTGGCTAATTCTTTTCAGAAGAAGACTGCCGGGTGCTTCTTCCTAGTCTGTCTTACTCTGGAAACTCAGCTGAAACCTGTCTACCATGGGTGACCCTGCTGGTATTTAAATACTGGTGGCATAGCTTCCAGCATCACAGCAACACACAAGCCCCCAACAGTAAGACAAACTTACAAATGTGTGGGGAAAAGGTCGATAGTTCCCCATTACAATTTAATCTCATCTCTCTCTACTTCCTCAGCTGCCTTGCTCCATCAATTATCTCATGTTTTTCTACCATTTTAATCTCTTATACTCCCCCACTTCCCCTCCATGCATCGGCAGGATTTGTACAAAGGGAAAAACACTTTTGCTTCACGTATTACACATACCCCTGCCTTCAGTTATATGGCACCTCTGAGTCCTGAGCTTTGCTGGGGTTTGGTGGTATGATTTGACTTGCTTCTGGTTGGCTTCTCTCAATACAGGCTTGAGGTTCAGCTTTGTCTTGTTTGCTAGGGCACTTGCCACAAGTCCATCGATTTTATGGACTCCAATAGTTTGCTACCATCTCTTCTGTTAATTTCTCAGGGCTGCCATAACAAAGTATCACAAATTGAGTGGCTTATAAACAAACAAAAAACCAAACCCACTTCCATAGACTCAATTCCCACTTACAGCGACCCTATAGGACATAGTAGAACTGTCCCACAGGGTTTCCAAGACTGTAAATCTTTACGGAAGCAGACTGCTACATCTATCTCCCACAGACCAGCTGGTGGATTTGAACTGCAGACCTTTTGGTGAGCAGCTGAACATTTAACCACTGTACCACCAGGGCTCCTTGAGTGGCTTATAAGAACAGAAATTTATTATTATGAAGACGTGTTGTTTTTGTTTTATGCTGTCAAGTCTACTCTGACTCATGATGACCCCACGTGTTACAGGGTAAAACTGCTTTCTTGGCTGTAATCTTTATGGAAGCAAATTGCTGGGCCTTTGTTTTCTTGGTGCCCCTGGTGGGTTTGAACCTTCAACCCTTCAGTTACTGTTTTTGTTGTCATTAGTTGCTGTAGAGTCGATTCCTACCCCATGTGGCAGAGTAGAACTGCTCCATAGGGTTTTCAAGGCTGTGACCTTTTGGAAGCAATTACCAGGCCTTACTTCCAAGGAGTCTCTGGGTGAGTCCAAACCATCAACCTTTCAGCTAGTAGTCAAAACTTAATCATATGCACAACCCAGGGATACCTTTTCAGTTACCACTCATTACCTGTTGCTATCAAGTCGATTCTAACTCATAGTGACTCTATAGGATGGAATAGAACCTCCTCATAGGGTTTTCAAGGAGTGGCTGTTGGATTTGAACTGCTGACCTTTTGGTTAGTAGCTGAGCTCTTAACTGTACCTCCAGGGCTCCTTTCAGTTACTAGCTAAGGGCAAACCATTTGCACCTCTCAAGGACCTTCTTCTGAGGGCTTGTCCAAATATAGTGTCAGCAGGGCCTTATGCTCTCTGAAGACTCTAGGGGAAGATCCTTTGTCTCTCTCAGCCTCTGGTAGCTTCAGGCATTCCTTGGCTTGCAGCTACAGCATACCTTTGTGGTCACATGGCCATCTCCTCTCTCTTCTCTTTTATAAGACTCCACCCAGGTTGGATTATGACCCACCTACTCCAGTATGATCTCATGTTAATTGACAACCTCTTTAAAGACTCTATTTCTAAACAAACACATCGTTTTGGGCTTCAATGTATCTTTTTGGTGCACACAATTCAATCTTGTCTACTACTGTGCTATTTTCCACAGGTTTCTCCTAGTAGACTGGGAATTCCATGAGACCAGGGACTGTGTTTTGTCAGCATCTAAACACTGTGCCATGTGTTTCTAAAGTAATTGTTGAATAAATTAATGAAGTGGACTGTCTTAGTTATATAGTGATGCTATAACAGAAATACCACAAGTGGATGGCTTTAATAAAGAGAAATTTATTTCTTCACAGTAAAGTAGGCTTTAAGTCCAGATTTAGGGTGTCAGCTCCAGCGGAAGGCTTTCTCTCTCTGGCGGCCTTCTTTTTGATCTTGCCCCAGAATAGGAGCTTTTCCAAAGAGGTACCTGGGGTCCAAAGGATGCACTCCGCTCCCAGCACTCCTTTCTTGGTGGTATGAGGTCCCTTTTCTCTGCTCACTTCTCTCTTTTATATCTCAAGAGATTGCCTCAAGGCACAATCCAATCATGTAGATTGAGTCCTGCCCCACTAACACAACTCCCACCCATCCTCTCTCATTAACACCATAGAGGCAGGATTTACAACATATAGGAAAATCACACAGTAGTGGGAATCCTGGCCCAACCCAATTGATACACACATTTTTGGGGGGACGTAATTCAAACCATGACGTGGACTAAACTGAGACTTGACGGATGGGATGAAAAAGAAAGGGGAAGTACATTGTAAACTCAAGGGAATGGCATATGCAAAAGGTCATCGATGAGAGACAGTAAGGCAGATCAAGAACCTGACAAAAGCTGAGTACTACTGCAGTCAAGACTGCAAAGGTTGGGCAGGGGAAGGGGTGCAAAGAGAGGGAAAAGGCTGGAGAATTTACCAGAGACTAGATGTAAAAGGGTGGCGGTAGTAGTGACAGTAGTAGCGTCAGAACCTCTCTAACTTCAGGGAGGATAATGCAAATTAAGATCAGTCCAAGGCTGATCCCTATGAGGTGGAGAGCAGACACACCTCCACTCTCCAACCTTATTAACCAATTCTGACACCAGCTATCCCTCCCACGGCACTCTCTACTTCTGGGTTCGATAATCTGTTATAAAGGCTTCACAGAACTCGCAGACCATACTTACAGTTATGTGGTTTATTAAGGAAGTGTTGTTGTTGTTAGGTGCCATTGAGTTGGTTACAGCTCATAACAACCCTATGTACAACAGAACGAAACGCTGCCCAGTCCTGTGCCATCCTCACAATCATTGCTACGTTTGAGCCCATTGTTGCAGCCACTATGTCGATCCATCTTGTTGAGGGTTTTTCTCTTTTTTGCTGACTTTCTACCTTACCAAGCATGATGTCTTTCTCCAGGGACTGTTTCCTCCCGATAACATGGCCAAAGTATGTAGGACAAAGTCTTGCCATCCTCCCTTCTAAGGAGCATTCTAGCTGCACTTCTTCCAAGGAAGATTTGTTCATTAACAGGGTACAATTCGGGATTAGGATCAACAGGCTACAACTCGGAAACAGGATCAGGAAGATGTAGGCAAAGCCTCCCTTCTTCAGTGCAAGACAGCTCTCTCAGCTTCTCTCAGCCCTCTGAGGACAGGCTCCTCTTGGTCCTGCCGTCTGTCACTACCGTCTCTGCCACTAGAACCCTTGTGGGACTATCAGTGGCAGCAAGGACTTTGAACCGGTTGGTTCTTGTTCGAACCCCGGCTGAGAATTAGCATTTTTAACAAGTTCCTAGATGATACTAAGACTGCTGGTTAGGGACCAATTCTGAGAACCAATAGTAGAGTGGTGGTCCTCAAAATTTATTGTACATAAGAATCACCTGGGGATCTTGTTAAAATGTAGATTCTTATTCAGTATATCTATGGTAAGAGTCCTGGTGGCACAGTAGTTAAACACACTGCAGCTAACCAGAAGGTCCGGGTTCGAACCCACCAGCTGCTCCTCACGAGAAGGATGTGGCAGTCTGCTTCCATATAGATTTACAGCCTTGGAAACCCTACTGGACATTTCTACCCTGTCTCATAGGGTTGCTATGAGCTGGAATCCACTCAGTGGCAGTGGCTATATCTGGAGTGGAAATGCAAATTCTCAGCAGGGGTTCGAACCAGAATGAATTGATTCAAATCCCTGATGCCAGCTCTTCTGCTGGGGCCCTTCTGGGTTTCTCACTGTCTTCAGTGTTATAGCCCCTTGACCTGTGTTACAGCTCTTTTAGGAGGTTCCTTGCCTCCTCTCTCTCTCTGCTTCTCTCTGCTTCTTTCCTGCTTCTTTGTCTCAAAAACCTCTGTGAAGTTGAGCGCATGTATACACAACTTCTTGTCAATTTCAAGGCATGGCCCCTTCTAGCAGGGCCACAAACTGACCAATCACCCCTCAGTAGACCACAGACACTTCATTTGCATAGTAGGCTACAGTCACCTCATTTGCATAGTCCACACTCATTTCATTTGCATGCGTATATTGACCAATCCCTGCAAAGTACATACAAATTGCAAGGCAGGCTGCAGCACAGGACCAGACAAAAAGTATCAAACCAAGTTGTTCACAGTTCACCCAGGAAATGTAACAAACCCTCTGGGATAAAAACTAGGGCAAAGGTAACTCCTCAGGGCTTGAGGGGAAAAATCTTTCAAGTTGGGGCCATAAGAACCAAGGCAAAAGGCCACATAAAGGAACTCATTTCACCACACTAGGTGGGTGTATTAAGCTGTGTTAAGGAGCTTGGGCATTATACTTCAAGCAATTGGGAGCTATTTGAGGGTCACAATTGGAAAGTGACACAGTCAGACCTGTGGTTTAGATCAATCCCTCTAACTCCAATGAGGAGAAATGAAATCCAACAGCTGGAGTGGGGGTAGGTAGGATAGAGACTAGACCATTCAGGAAGATTTTACCGTCAGCTAGGTATAAGGGAATGAGAGTGGTAAAAACCCATCAGTTGCCATCAAGTTGACTCCGACTGTTTGTAGTCCCATGTACATCAGAGTAGAACTACACCCCAGAAGGTTTTCAATGGCTGATTTATGAGAAGTAAATTGCCAGGCCTTTCTTCCTAGGTGCCTCTGGGTGGACTCAAACCTCCAACCTTTTGGCTAGAGCCAAACATGTTAACTCTTTGTACCATCCAACCACCCAGGGAACCAAAAATGTATTGTACTTGTTTATAAGCCATTCTTGACGTTTATTGCCTACCACTTTTCTTTGACAATCTTTATATAGCTGTATGTGTTTGTAGTGTCCTTATTCATTCATCAAACTCTTATGAGGAACATCCTATGTGCCAGATGCTCAGAAAGCAAAACAAAAAGACTCAGTCTTCTACGCTCAAGGAGTTCACAATCAGGAGGTTAGCGAATATGCTAACAATTACAATTCCTGTGACAAACACTGTGATTGAGAGATGCCTAGTGTACAAAAAAGACATGGGGCTGGGCAGAAGTAAGGACACTTGTTAGCAGATGTGCAGCTGATCCTTGAAAAATGTGCAGAAGCTAGCCAGGCAGAGGAGGGAGAGAGGGAGGAAGGGCACTGTGGACACAGGGGCCAGCCCCTACAAACAGTGCGGGATGTTCCAGACATCCCCAAAGGGAATGTCAGCTTCTGGAGCACAGGACTTGCACGCTCCCACAGCACCTAACACAGTGCACTGCACACAGCCCAAAGTCAGTCAATACGCAATTAACTGAGAAAGCAAATTGTTTCCATAAATAGCATGGTATTTACAAATTAAACCAAAGAGCAAAAGTAATTAGATGTTTTAAATGTACATCAAAAA
The DNA here is from genome assembly GCF_030014295.1 of Loxodonta africana. Lineage (NCBI taxonomy): Eukaryota > Metazoa > Chordata > Mammalia > Proboscidea > Elephantidae > Loxodonta > Loxodonta africana. The sequence goes on from NC_087358.1 coordinate 66,185,941, forward strand.
TTCACTCTCTTAGCAAGAGAGGTCTTCCAGAGATTTTACATAGGCAGCTGCCCTATAAGACTTACAGCATAAAAGTTGACTTTACATCTGCTAAAGGCTAATTTTACCAACCTTTTCTGATAACGTCACAATGAAAGTTAATTACAGCTATTATTGCCAGTTAGATTGTAAAATAGAGGGCTGTTCATATCCGCAAATTTTATTTTCAAGAAATGTCAGGCATATAAAAATGTTATTCCTATAACATTTCTAAGTATTAAAAAGTAGACTTCAGCTAACTGTGGAGGCTATAACCATTTCAAAAGTAAAGAATCCCCACACTCCTAGCTTATAACAGCTCCCTAGGTGTTCACTGACTTTGTACAATCCATCTGCACCAACCAGTTACCGTCAAGCGGATTCTGCGCTCCATAGGGTTTTCAGTGGCTGAGTTTTCAGTAGATCACTAGGCCTTTTCTTTAGAGGCACTTCTGAGTGGACTCAAACCTCCAACATTTTGGTTAGCAGTGGAGCGCGTTAACTGTTTGCACCCCCTCCCCCCTCCCCGGGACTTGCATTTCACTAACAGAGCCATTAAAACCAATGCAGGCTGAAACCAATGTTTGTCACTTACCTTCAGTTTCCCAAGCTGGAAGTACAGAATTTCTGCAGCTTCTATAAACAGATAGGCTGCTGCTGAGACAATGTTTGAAACACTCCCAGCCACCAAGAATACAAACACAGGGTCAAAGATTTTAAAATAAGGATATAGAAAGCAATAAGAGAAAAAGCGTGAGTCAAATACAATGGAAGATAAAAATGTGAAAGCATGAACCTTTTGACAATGCAAACCTAAAAAAAAGAAAGAAAGAAACTGATACAAAAAACATTTGAGGAACATGGTACGTGGGAAAAGCAAAAGATCTAAAATCGAAAATGTTAGAGACAGATCCTGATTGCAGAGTGTATAACAGACCTTGGGTAAGGATTTATACATGCAGCTGTGTTACATGAATTCACCGAAGCAACACCGATAATCCTTTGGCCTGGTTTGTACAGAATAAACAGCTGATTCAGATCTCCAATTAAAAAATAGAGAACTTGACCAGAAATACCTTCATCTTGCAACATATTTTCATATTACATTTTCCCCCTTCTCAGCTAAACTTATATGTAAATTGGAAAAAAACACCACCTGTATCACAGGGTGACTTTGAAGACTGAATGAGTTAGAGGTGTTAACATACCTAACACAGGGGTTATGTTAGTGCCATGTGTTTGACACCTAGTTAGCGCCAAATTTTAGTTGAATCTGAACATGTGATTTATATAAAATACTTAAATAGTTCATTATGTCAGTTAGAATTCATCCATTCACTCAATCGAGGAGCCCTGGTGGTATAACGGTTAAGTGCTCAGCTGCAAACCAAAAGGTCGGTGGTTTATACCCACCTAGTGTCTCCATGGAGCCCTGGCAGTGCAGTGGTTAAGCGCTATGGCTGCTAACCAAAAGGTTGGTAGTTCAAGTCCACCAGCCGCTCCTTGGAAGCCCTATGGGGGCAGTTCTGCTCTGTCCTATAGGGTCTCTATGAATCAGACTCGGCAGCAAAGGCTTTGTTTGTTTGTTTGTTTAGCATCTCCACAGGAGAAAGACCTGGCGATTTGCTCTTGTAAAGATTACAGCTTAGAAAACCCTATGGGGCAGTTCTATTCTGTCACAAGGGGTCACTATAAGTTAAAAATCTACTCGACTGCACCCAACAACAATTATTTTGTATTAAAATTCAACTAAAACTTCTTTTGTATCTACTAAATGTCCATGCTGCTTAGCTTCTCATATCCCATTTAATACTCCCAGCAAGTCTATGATACATGTGGCATTTTCTCTATTTTAAGGTGGGGACAATGAGGCCCAGATGAAACGTCTTTGACCTTAGTGTTTATTTGCAGCTACAATATGAAAATATTTCTTGTCAAGTTCTCCATTCCTTACATGGAGATATGAATCAGCTGTTTATAGTGCACTAACGAGGCCAAAGGACAGTCAATGTTGCTTTGGTGAATTCATATGACACAGCTTCCGTATTTCTACCACTGGTTTGAACCCACCGGGCACTCCGCAGGAGAAAGATGTGGAAGTCTGCTTCCGTAAAGATTTACAGCCTTGGAAATTCTGTGGGGCAGTTCTACTCTGTCCTATATAGTCACTATGAGTCAGAATCGACTGGAGGGCAGTGAGTTTTGCAAAGCAAGTACTTATTGTGTACAATGAAGTGCTAAAGAAGACACAAAAGAAACAAAGATAAAGAAAACCAAGGGAAGCTTATGTGGTACGGAGTGATATGACAAAATGAATGATATTAGAAGGTCCATCTGGTGAGAGGGAAATGGAAGGTGATGGGAAGAGACTAGAAATAAGGATTAGGAAACTGTGGCTATGGATGAGGCATGAGGTGATCACTCCCAAGCTTGGGACCGTGGCAATGGGTCAGAGAAGCGAGAGACAAACAGGAGATAGCTCAGAGACCGACTGTTCATAGGGGATAAATTAGAAGGATGGATCAAAGATGACTTCGAGGTTAATCACCTAGAGAAATTCAGGAAGAGTTGATGCTGTTGACAGAACATAGCATTTAAGGGAGATAACAATGAAATCCTTTTGGACAACAATGAGGTTGAGGCAACACTGATGATAGCTCCAGAGCACTAGCCTATGGATGATGGAAGCTATGTAACCAGAGCTCGAGGACTCAGTCAGGGCAGAAGATAAAGGTGAGCCTCATCAGCAGGGAGATGACAACTAACACTATGGAATGGGGCAGCTCTCTAAGAGGGAGCACTTAGAAGCAAATGAGAAGAAGTTCAAGGACTGACATCTAAAATTAAGAGGAAGAAAAATGACAGGCAGCTTTGATCAATTTTTTGGTGTGAAAGAACATTTTATTCCTGCTTCTCTGTGCCCAGTAAAGGTTAAGTCTCAATAAAGAAGGCATGTGCCATTTAGCTTCTGGTCATTTTGAGAAGAATCCTACGCAGGGGCAGGAAATCATGACTAAAAATGACACCCCTTGAACCAAACAGGAATATTTACAATCCATTTCCATATACAACAATGTGCGAGCACTGTTTCTGTCAATGAGACCCTAGGGTGTATGTGCCCAGGAAATCAGAAAACTTTCTTCAGCCTACAATGACCACAACACCAAATTCTGTCACTCATTTATTCATTCTTCCTACTGTTCAGAAGGTACTCAGCTAGACATTGAGAACACAGAGTAAGAGGGACATACTCTCTGCCCTTGTGGAATGCTTAGTCTAGCCCATGACAATTTATATCATACCTCTTCCTTCCAATTCAAAGTAACCAGGCATGAACCTCAGTGACATTTAATTAGTTCTTCTACTCTTCCAGGATATTGTCCGTTACAGTGCTGGAAGATGAGCTCCCTAGGTTGGAAGACACTCAAAATACACAGTGGCTGCAACAATGGACTCAAGCATACCAAAAATTGTGAAGATGGTGCAGGGCTGGTCTGTTGTAAATGAGGTCGCCATGAATCAGAACTGACTGAATGGCAATTCACAATAACAACAACCTAACTTCTCTTCCAAAACCTCAGTGGTATTTTAACTAGTTCTGCTTCTCCTTCCCATTGTCCTTTGGCCACCTACTTTCCATAGCTGAAGGCTGAGTGCTTGTTAACAAGTAGACGGAGATCCTCTTTTTGATGAATGATATAGTAGCCAGGAAACATGATAAATATATAAGTGGTCACACATTTTAACCTGGGTGATTGAGTATTTCCTGTCACAACCCCAAAGGCCTGTGTCAGTTTTCTACACATTGGAGGGTGTTACGGATTCAACTGTGTCTACCCAAAATGTGTATCAACTTGGCTAGGCCATGGATTCCCAGTGTTTTGTGGTTGTCCTTCATTTTGTGAACTGATGTGTAGTAAATTCTAACCTCTATATTAATGAGGCAGGATTAGTGGCAGTTGTGTTAATGAAGCAGGACACAATCTACAGAATTAGGTTGTATCTTGAGTCAATCTCTTTTGACATATAAAAGAGAGAAGCGAGCCAGCAGAGAGGGGAGGGATCTCATACCAACAAGAAAGAAGAGTAGAGAGCACAGTGCATTCTTTGGACTCAACGTCCCTGCCCTGAGAAGCTCCTAAACCAGGGGTAGATTGATGACTAGGATCTTCCCCTACAGTCAACAGAGAAAGTCTTCCCTGGAGGTGACGCCCTGAATTCGGACTTCTAGCCTCCTAGAAAGGAGGAAATACCACAAGTGGATGTCTTTAACAAAATTTCTGTTTGTTAAAGACATCCACTTGTGGTATTTCTGTTACAGCAGCACTAGACAACTAAGACAGAGGGCTTCAACCTTACAAAGGCCTCCTAATTCTTTATGAACTCCAGTCAGAGAAATGCGAACATGGAAAGGAGAAGGGTCCCTTTCCACCTCAACTTCCTTCCTATCACTTTCTCCTGTCCAAATCAAGATAAACGAAGGCAAATGAAAGATAAAATATATGTTTTTTACTTAAAAGAGAGGAAGAAAGAAAAAAGCACTAGCACGAATGAAGCATGGACTCTCCAAAACTGCATTTGGTAGTAGATATACTGAAGCTACTCTACTTAGAAACACTTATTTTATAAATGTTCACAGGTAGGAAGAAACGCTTCAGAATAAGTATGCCAACTCTGTGCTCCCCAGGGGGTGGCATTAGTAAGTGCTCAGTGTTGTTTTAGTCTCTAAACCATTTCCCTGCCTATGGCTTGAGTCAATCTCAAATGCCTCCAGACCCAGAGGGGTAAGGAAATTGAGCGAAGTGGGTTGAGTGTAAGTGGCGGGGACTGCCTTACGCTGGAAATGCATGTCTTTCTAAAGGTAGTAGCAGAAGGAATGCAAACTTGATTGTTCGACAGAAACCAGAAATCTGGATTTTTATGAGAAATCACTTGATTTTTAAAATATTGACAATGAATTTTAAAACATTAAACATCATCTTGGCTAATCTGGGACCCAGATTCATCTGGATGTCATTAATACACAACCTCTGCTCCATGGTAAATTTGCTTGTGCTTTACAAACATTATTAACCTTTTTTTGTGCAATAAGTGCAAAAGACTGGAGAACAGTAAAAGAATCTACAAGGCCAATAATAAATCATGCAAAATATTGAAATGGACTTCACCTACACAATCATAACCACCATCAGCAGCTAGAACTAGGAGAAAATCTTTGGCGTGGAAAATATTGAATGCCTAATGTTATTTCAGGTCCCAGGGTGGCACTAACATTTGCACTCAACTACTAACCTAAGGGTTGCCAGTTCAAACCTACCCAGTGGCATGGTGGAAGAAAGGCCTATTGATCTGTTTCAGTAAAAATTACAGTAAAAACAAAACAAAAACCCCTATAGAGCAGTTCTACTCTGTAACACGTAGGGTCACCATGAGTCAGAATTGACTTTATGGCAATGGATTTGGCCTTTTGGTTTTAATGTTATTTCAGAATAAGGGTAGGTATTTGAGAAATTAACTTATCATGGTGAAATACTGCTGAAAGTGGTTCAAAACATGGACGATTACATTGGCTCAAAGCCTATTTCACCAAAGTTTGTGTTGAGGTTCCAGTGTACACTCCTACATCCATCCATTCATCCACAAATATTTATCGAGTGCTTACTCCACTAAAAAAAACCCCACTGCCGTCGAGGGCTTACTACGCGCCAGATATCTTCATAAGACACAATAGCATACAAATCAGGCAAGTGTCCATGATCTTATAGAGTTCACATTCCAGTTGAGACAGACAATAAACACAATAAGATACATATTAGATAGAAATAAGTCTTCCAAAAAAAAACAAACCCATAGCCATCGAGTAAATTCTGATTCAAGGCGACCCTGTAGGACAGAGTAGAACTGCCCCATAGAATTTCCAAGAAGCGCCTGGTGGATTTTAGCAGTTGACCTTTTGGTTAGCAGCCGTAGCTCTTAACCACTACACCACCAGGGGGAAAAAAATTACTGCAAAGAAGAGGAAGAGAAAGTCTGTGTATCTGTGTACGGGCGTACACATGCGTGTTCATGTGCATTTAAGGGAGGAGGGGTGGTGATGTGGAATTGAAAATTTAAATTTAGCAAACAAGAAAGGCCTTACTTAGAAAGAAGGTAGAAACAGGAGGAAAACTGACAGCCGGGAAGTGAAAGTGGAGCAAGCCATACGATGTCTGGGGAAAGAGAATTCAAGGCAGAAGGAAAACAAGTGCAAAGACCTTGAGGGGAAAGTGCCTGCTATTTTCAAGGCTAATGTGCTAAAATAAAGTGAAAGAGGTAGAGAAGGAGGAGCTCAGGTCAGAAAGGCCTGGTCATGCAGGGTATTTGCTTTTAAAATAAGTCATATGAGAAGCTATTGCAGTAACGGCAGTTTAATCAAAGGAGTTAAAAGGATCTGATGTACACTTTAAAAGGATCCTTCTGATTGCTATGCCCTAATTAAACCAAAGGAGAGCAAAGCCGGATGGGAGGCTGTTGTAATAATCTAGATGAGAAATGATGGTGGTTTGGAGCAAGGTCTTAGCAGTGGAGGTGGCAAGAAGTCATCTGATTCTGCGTATATTTTGATAGCAGAGCTGAGAGAATTTGCAGACAGATTCTTTGCGAAGTAAAAGAAACTGAAGAGTCAAAGGTGAATCCAAGGCCTTTGGCTTGAGCCATTGGAAAGATGCAGTTATCATTAACTGAGGTGGAGGAGACTAGCTGGAGGTCAGGCGTGGGGTAGGAAACCACAGGAGCTCAACTCTAGACCTGTTAGTTTGAGATGCCTATTAGATTTCCAGTTAGGAGATGTGGAGTAGGCAATTGGATAGATGTCTGGAGGTCCACGCTATAGGCATAAATTTGGAGTCATCAACATATAGAAGTATTTAAAGCTACGAGATTAGAGGAGATCACTTAGTGAGTGAGTACAGAGAAAAGAGAAGAGGCTCAAGCTCTGAGTTTTGGGGTATCACAACATAACAAGTTAGGAAAATGAAGAGGGAGCAACCAGCAAAGGAAACTAAGGAGGAGCTCCCAGAGATGTACAGGATAAACCAGGCAATGTGGATGGTGTGGAAGCCTAGCACCGAGTACAGAAACATGGAGGAGGTCATCAGTAGTCTTCTTTAGGAGTAGTTTGCTGGAGGGGTGGGGCAGAAGTCCCATCAGAGTGGTTTCCCAAAAGAATAATATCAGTTGCCGTCAAGTCGATTCATACGCAGGGCGATCCTATGTGTGTTAGAGTTGAACTGTGTGCAGAAGTGGTGTTTTTTTTTTTTTTTTATTAGCCTCTCTCCACCCTTTTTTTAAGTGAAAGTTTACAATTCAAATCAGTTTCTCGTACAAAAACTTACACACACATTGTTATGTGACCCTAGTTGCTCTCCCTAGAATGTGACAGCACCCTCCTCCTCTCCACCCTGTATTTCCTGTCTCCATTCAACTAGCTCCTGTCCCCCTCTGCCTTCTCATCTCGCCTCCTGCCCACTTAGTATCATGTGTCTACTTGAGCCAAGAAGCACACTCCTCAACAGTATCATTTTAGGTCCTATAGTCTAGTCTAATCTTTATCTGAAGCGTTGGCTTCAGGAACGTTTTAGTTTTGGGCTTACAGAGAGTCCGGGGGCCATGTACTCTGGATCCCTCCAGTCTTAGGCCATTAAGTCTGGTTTTTTTTACAAGAATTTGAGTTCTGCACTCCACTTTTCTCCTGCTCCACCAGGGACTCTCTGTTGTGTTCCCTTCAGGGCAGCCATTGATGGTAGCAGGGCACCATCTAGTTCTTCCTGTCTCAGGCTAGTGTAGTCTCTGGTTTATGTGGTCCTGTTTCTTGGGCTCATATTTTCCTCATGTCTTTGGTGTTCTTCATTCTCCTTTGCTCCAGGTGGGTCGAGACCAACTGATGTGTCTGAGATGGCCACTTGTGACCTTTTAAAGACCCCAGATGCCACTCACCAAAGTGGGATGCAGAACGTTTTCTTAACACATTTTGTTATGCCATTTGATGTAGATGTCTCCCAAAACCATGGTCCCTAGACTCCTGCCCCTGCTACTCCATCCCTCGAAGAGTTTGGTTGTGTTCAGGAAACTTCTTAGCTTTTGGTTTAGTCCAGTTGTGCTGAGTTCCCCTGTATTGTGTGTTGTCCTTCCCTTCACCTAAAATAATTCCCGTCTTATTACCTAGTTAGTGAATATCCCTCTCCCTCCCTCCCCACCCTCATAACCATCAAAGAATGTTTTCCTGTGTGTTTTCTTGAGTTGTTATAATAGCAGTCTCATACAATATTTGTCCTTTTTTGACTAATTTCACTCAGCATAATGCCTTCCAGATTCTTCCACGTTAGGAGATGTTTCATGGATTCATCTTTGTTCTGTACCGTTGCATAATATTCCATTGTGCGAATATACCATAATTTGTTTATACCTTCATCTGTTGATGGGCACCTAGGTTGTTTCCATCTTTTTGCTATTGTAAACAGTGCTGCAATGAACATGGGTGTGCATATATCTATTTGTATGAAGGCTCTTATTTATCTAGGCTATATTCCAAGAAGTGGGATTGCTGGATTGTATGAAGTTCTATTTCTAGCTTTATAACGAAGCACCAAATCGGTTTCCAAAGTGGTTGTACCATTTTACATTCCCATCACCAGTGTGTAAGTGTTCCAATCTCTCCACAACCTCTCCAACATTTATTATTTTGTGTTTTTTGGATTAATGCCAACCTTGTTGGGGTGAGATGGTATCTCATTGTAGTTTTGATTTGCATTTCTCTAATGGCTAATGATTGTGAGCATTTCCTCATGTATCTGTCAGCCATTTGAATGTCTTCTTTGAAGTGCCTGTTCATATCCTTTGCCCATTTTTTAATTGGGTTATTTGTCTTTTTGTTGTTAAGGTTTTGCAGTATCCTGTAGATTTTAGAGATTAGACACTTATTGGATTTGTCATAACCAAATTTTTTTTCTCAGTCTGTAGGTAGTCTTTTTACTCTTTTGGTGAAGTCTTTGGATGAGCGTAAGTGTTTGATTTTTAGGAGCATCTAGTTTTTTTTTAGTTATCTAGTTTCTCTTCTGGTGTTTGTGCATTCTTGGTAATGTTTTGTATACATTTTATGCCATGTATTAGGGCTTTTAGCATTGTCCCTATTTTTCCTTCCATGATCTTTATTGTTCTAGATTTTATATTTAGATCTTTGGTCATTTTGAGTTAGTTTTTGTGCATGGTGTGAGGTATGGGTCTATTTCACTTTTTTGCAGATGGATATCCAGTTATGCCAGCACAATTTGTTAAAGAGACTGTCTTTGTCAAATATCAGCTGCTCATAGGTGGATGAATTTTTGTCTGGATTCTCAATTCTGTTCCATTGGTCTATGTATCTGTTGTTGTACCAGTACCAGGCTGTTTTGACTACTGTGGTGGTATAATGGGTTCTAAAATCAGGTAGAGTGAGGCCTCCCACTTTGTTCTTCTTTTTCAGTAATGCTTTACTTATCCAGGGCCTCTTCCATTTCCACAGGAAGTTGGTGATTTGTTTCTCCATCTCATTAAAAAATGCCATCGGAATTTGGATCGGGATTGCATTGTATCTGTAGATCACTTTGGGTAGAATAGATATTTTCACAATGTTGAGTATTCCTATGCATGTGCAAGGTATGTTTTTCCACTTATGTAGGTCTCTTTTGGTTTCTCGTAGTAGTGTCTTATAGTTTTCTTTGTATAGGTCTTTTATGTCTCTGGTTAGATTTATTCCTATTTTATCTTCTTGGGGGTTGTTGTAAATGGTATTGATTTGGCGATTTCCTCTTTGACGTTCTCTTTATTGGTGTAGAGAAATCCAGCTAATTTTTGTATGTTTATCCTGTATCAGGACACTTTGCTGAACTCTTCTATTAGTTCCAGTAGTTTTCTTGTGGATTCTTTAGGGTTTTATGTGTATAAGATCATATCGTCTGCAAATAGAGATACTTTTACTACTTCCTTACCAATTTGGATGTCCTTTATTTCTTTTTCTAGCCTAATCACTCTGTTTAGGACCTCCAGCACAATGTTGAATAAGAGTGGTGATAAACAGCATCCTTGCCTGGTTCCGGTTCTCAAGGGGAATGCTATCAGACTGTCTCCATTAGGATGATGCTGGCTGTTGGCTTTGTATAAATGCCCTTTATTATGCCGAGGAATTGCCCTTCTATTCCTCTATTTTGTTGAGAGTTTTTATAATGAAGGGATGTTGGACTTTGTCAAATGCATTTTCTGCATCAACTGATAAGATCACGTGGTTCTTGTCTTTTGTTTTATTTCTGTGATGGATTATATTGATTGTTTTTCTAATGGTGAACCATCCCTGAATATCTGGTATGAATCCCACTTGGTCATGGTGAATTATTTTTTTGATATATTGTTGAATTCTACTGGCTAGAATTTTGTTGAGGATTTTTGTGTCTAAGTTCATGAGGTATATCCTTTTCTATATTCTGAAATACCTTTAGCAGTAGTGGTGTTAACTCTTCTATGAAAGTTTGGTAGAATTCTCAGTGAAGCTGTCAGGGCCAGGGCTTTTTTGTTGTTGTTGGAAGTTTTGTTTTTTTTTTAATTACCTTTTCAATCTCTTCTTTAGTTATAGGTTTATTTATTCTACCTGTTTGTGTTAGTTTAGGTGGGTAGTGTGTTTCTAGAAATTTGTCCATTTCCTCTAGGTTTTCAAATTTGTTAGAGTTAGTTAAATTTTTCACAGTATTTTGTTATGATTATTTTAATTTCAGTTGGTTCTGTTGTGATGTCACCCATCTCATTTCTTATTCAGGTTATTTGCTTCCTCTCCTGTTTTTCTTTGTCAGTTTGGCCAGTGGTTCATCAATTTTGTTGATCTTTTCAAAGAACCAGCTTTTGGTCTTGTTAACTCTTTCAGTTGTGTTTCTATTCTCTATTTCATTTAATTCTGCTCTAATTTTTATTATTTGCTTTCTTCTGATGCCCAAGGGCTTCTTTTGCTGCTGTCTTTGTATTTGCTCGAGTTGTAGGGTTAATGTTTTGATTTTGGCCCTTTCTTCTTTTTGGATGTGTGCATTTATTGATATAAATTGACCTCTGAGCACTGCTTTTGCTGTGTCTCAAAGGTTCTGAAAGGATGTGTTTTTATTCTCATTTGAGTCTGTGAATTTCTTTATTCCATCCTTAATTTCTTCTATAACTTAGTAGTTTTTGAGTAAGGTGTTGTTCGGTTTACATGTGTTTGATTTTTTTCCTTGCTTTTCTGTTACTGATTTCTACTTTCATGGCTTTATGATCAGAAAAGATGCTTTCATGTCTTTATTGAGATTTTTTCTGGATGTTCTGTCCTTCACCAAAAGTGGTGTGTTGAAGTCTCCTACTATTATTGTGGAGCTGTTTCTCTTTTCAATGCTGTTAGAGTTTGTTTTATGTATTTTGGAGCCCTGTTGTTGGGTGGGCAAATATTTATTATGGTGATGTCCTCCTGGTGTATTGACCCTTAAATCATTATATAGTGTCCTTCCTTATTTTTTGTGGTGGATTTACTTTAAAGGCTATTTTACAGAAATTAATATTGCCACTCCTGCTCTTTTTTGATTGTTGTTTGCTTGATATATTTTTTTCCATTCTTTGGGTTTTAGTTTGTTTGTGTCTTTAAGTCTAATATGTGTCTCTTGTAGGCATTCTGCCACTCTCTGACTCTTTATTGGTTCATTTAGTCCATTTACATTCAGTGTAATTATTGATAGGTATGAGTTTAGTGCTGTCATTCTGATGTCTTTTTTGTGTGTGCGTTGTTGACAGTTTCTTTGTTCCACTCAATTTTCTGTGCTGAGTCATTTTTCCTTCTGTAGTTTCTTTTCCTCTTTTTCATTGTTGTTGATTTTGTATTTGCTGAGTTTTTATGTTTTTCATTTTGATGTGTAGCAATATTAGTTTTCTTTGTTTTTACCTTGATATTTACACCTATTTTCCTAAGTTTAAACCAATCTTTTATTTCTTTATATTGCTTAGACTTCCTCTCAATATGAAAAATCTGTGACTACCTTTTTTAGTCCCTCTTTTTTGTTTTAATGTTGTCACATTTTACATAATGATGTCTCTGTTTCCCTGTTTTTGGCATTTTAGCTTTGATTTATTTTTGTGATTTCCCTATCTGGGTTGATACCTGGTTGCTCTGTCCTGTGTTCTAGTCTTGGGTTCTTATCTGATGTAATTGATTTTCTAATCAGAGGACTCCCTTTAGTATTTCTTGTAATTTTGGTTTGGTTTTTCCAAATTCCCTAAACTTCCATTTATCTGGAAATGTCCTAATTTTGCCATCATATTTGAGAGACAGTTTTGCTGAATATACAATTCTTGGCTGGCAATTTTTTTCCTTCAAGGCTTAATATTTGTTATTCTATTGCCTTCTTGCCTGCATGGTTTCTGCTGAGTTGTCCAAGCTTAGTCTTCTTGAATCTCCTTTGTAGGTGACTTTTCGTTTATCCCTGGGTCCCTAGCCACTCTTAAAATTCTCTATCTTTGGTTTTGGCGAGTTTGATTATGTCTTGGTGACTTTCTTTTGGAATTTACCTTGTGTGGGGTTTAATGAGCATCTTAGATAGCTATCTTCTCATCTTTCATAATATGAGGGAACTTTTCTGCCAACAAATCTTCAACAATTCGATCTGTATTTTCTGTTATCCCCCGTTCTGGTACTCCAGTCATTCATAGGTTATTCCTCTTGATACCCCACCCAGTGCCATCGAGTCAATTCTGACTCATAGAGTCCCACATAATTCTTAGGGTTTCTTCATTTTTTTAATTATTTTATCTGATTTCTCCTCAAATATGTTGGTGTCAAGTGCTTTATCTTCATTCTCACTAATTCTGACTTCCATTGCCTCAATTCTGCTCCTATGAGTTTCTATTGAGTTGTTTAACTCTGAAATTTTACAGTTAATCTTCTGGATTTCTGTTTGCTATCTCTGTATGGATTCCTGTAGCCTGTTAAATTTGTCATTATGCTCTTCCCTAATCTTCTTAGGTTCTTCTGTTGCTTTGTCTGTATGCTGCTTGGCTTGTTCTGCGTTTTCTCTGATCTCTTGAAGAATTCTGTATATTAATCTTTTGTATTCTATCTGCAGTAATTCAAGAATTCTCTTCATCCAGAAGATACCTTGATTCTTTGTTTTGGGAGCTTGCTGAAGCCATCATGGTCTGCATCTTTATGTGATTCGATATCGATTGTTGTCTCCAAGCCATCAATAAGTTACTGTATTCATTTATGTTTGCTTACTGTGTCCTGGCTTCTTGTTTTGTTTTGATATGCTCAAATAGGCTTCTCTAGTGAGCTAATTTGATTATTGGTGCCTTTGAAGCTCTAACGTCCTGTCACCAGGTGGTTAGAGCTGTTACTAGGTATGTGAGCCCAGGGATCCTTTTACTTTTCTTAAATGGATTCAGCTCAGGTGCCCAGGTAGTTGATCACCAAGTGTGGGGTGTAGGCTCTCACTTACAGTCCTAGATGAGTAGGGGTGATTGGTGCAGGCACAGGTATCTGACTTCAGTAGAAGGTTACATGCTGAGCAAGGCAGGGGATGACAGCTGCCCGAGTGTCTGTGAGGAAATCATGTCCCTGTTCCCTAAAGTGCATAGGTGGGTAGGTTTTGCAGCTGGACTATATGCACCCAATGCTGTTTGGTGTAAAGACTTGGGGGGTACCACTTATTCTTGGACCCCTGTCATGGGGGCTAGGTGGCATGGGTGGAGCACCAGTCCTCAGGCCTCCAATGTGGGTAGTTGAGGACCGTGCTTAATAAGCAGAGCTGTGTCAAATATCACGAACCTGCCTCTCCACCATATAACTGAAACAGCTGAAGTTAGACTTCAGGTATATACCCTGTTGTACTGTACTAATGAGGGCCTATTCTCTTGAAATGGGCCCACACCAGGTCTATGCAGGGGTAAAAAGCATTCAAAGTCCATGGACCCTTTATGCCGGTGCCTAGGCAAAGGAGCTGTGTCTGCCCTGAGTTCCTGGCTTAGGGGACCCAGCAGATTATTTTTTCCCTTTTTGTTAATTTATTCCCTCTCCAAGGTTGGGAGAATGGCTCAGGGTGCATGTAGGGTCCTACTTCCGGACCAGGGGATGCAGCACTCTCTGAAGCTGGCTTAGACCCAGTGCAGAGAGGGAAGGGAGCAGGTAAGTGGGAGAGAGATTTTTCCCAAAGGGGTATTTTTTGATCTGCATGATAAGTTGGGCGCATGTAATTATCTTTTGTCGATTTAAAGCTGCTTTTCACTGATTCTGGAGGCATGAGTCAAGTCTCCACCGCTCAATCTCTCTTGATGTGGAAAACTTGTCCTGAATGCCACTGCTTGCCTCACAGCTGGTGCCAGCTGATCCTGGCCTGCAGGGTGCCAGTTCCTGCCAGGTCAGGTTTGGCTACTCCTCACTGCTTCTAAACCATCTCTCCTTTCCTAAGCTGCTCGGTCCGATTCCTCCACTTTGCCATTGATGTTCAGGGTTCCTAGATTGTCATATATAATAGATTCACTTGTTTCTTGGGGTCTTTGTTGTAAGAGGGACCACTGGAAGCATCTGACTACTCCACCGTCTTGGCCCCACCTGCTTCATAGGGTTTTTAATGGCTAATTTTGGGGAATAATTTTGGGGAAAGTAGGTTGCCAAGCCTTTTATCCAAGGCACCTCTGGGTGGACTCAAGCCTCTAAACTTTTGATTAGCAGCTGAATGGATTAACCATTTGTACCACCCAGGCATACCACCAAAAGAATGGGAGGGTAGAAATTGGAAACAAACCAAGAAAACTAAACCCATTGCTGTCGAGTCGATTTTGACTCATAGTGACCCTATAGGACAGAGCAGAACTGCCCCATGGGGTTTCCAAGGAGTGGCTGGTGGATTTGAACTGCTGACCTTTTGGTTAGCAGCCAAGGTCTTAACTACCGTGCCACCAGGGCTCCAAAACTGGAGATAGTAACTGTAAACTAATTTCAAAAGTTTTATTGAAAACAGAAGAAGAGAAGTGATGTGGGAGCTGACTAAAGGGGGAAGTAGGCTCAAGAATTTTTTTTTTTTTTATAATTTTTATTGTACTTTAAGTTAAAGTTTATAAATCAAGTCACTCTCTCACTTATATATACCTTACTACATACTCCCAATTACTCTCCCCCTAATGAGACAGCCCACTCCTTCCTTCCAGTCTCTCTTAAGAATTTTTTTTTTAATGGAGGAGAAATAATAGGATGTTTCTATGATTCCAGGAATGATCCAACAGGGAGAGGAAAAAAAAAATGCAAAAGACAGAGGGAAGATTTTCCAGAGCAATTTTCTTGAAAAGATAAGAAAGAAGATGAGATTCAGTACACAAGTGGAGGGCTTGGCCTTGTCTAGGACCAAGGAAAGCACATCCATTGTAATAAGAGAGCAAGCAGAGGGAATGGTCCCAGATGTTGGGAGGTGGGCCTGGGAAACTGTTCTGTTTGCTTCTATTTTCATAACAAATGAGGTTGGGGAAGGCGGTATAGAAGAGTTGTAGAGAAAGGAAAGTATATAAAAGAATTGCCTCTGAGTTTGAAAGAATCAATGTTTTGGGACAATATGAAGTGGTAGCTGAGTAACATTTTAGGCTAGTAACCACAAACTTTACATTATTTTCCTTTAATTATTCAACTTTTCATTTTGAAATAATTTCAGACTTACAAAATGTTGCATAAAGGTTCAAAGAATTTCCATACATTTTTTTTTCTTTATCCAGTTTCCCCAAATGTTAACATCTTACACAATCATAGTACAATTGTCAATACCAGGAAACTACCATTGGCCCACCACTATTCACTATTCTATAGGCCTTACTCAGGAAACCCTGGTGGCGTAGTGGTTAAGTGCTACGGCTGCTAACCAAGAGGCTGGCAGTTTGAATCCGCCAGGCGCTCCTTGGAAACTCTATGGGGCAGTTCTACTCTGTCCTATAGGGTTGCTGTGAGTCGGAATCGACTCGACAGCAGTGGGTTTGGTTTCGTTTTTTAGTTATAGGCCTTACTCAAGTTTAGCAGACTGTCCCACTAATGTCCTATTTCTGGATCAGGATTCATTATCCCACATTGCATTTAGTCATCATGTCTCCTTAGTCTCCTTTAATCTAGGACAGTTCTTCAGTCCTTCTCTCATCACCTTGACACTTTTGAAAAGTACTGTCAGGTTATACAATGTCCTTCAATGTGCGTTTGTCTGTTTCCTCACGATTTAATCATGGTATGCATTGTTGGTGACAATACCACATAAGTGATGCTGTGTCCTTCCTGGAGCATCCTGTCATGGGCAAATGATGCCTGCAGTCTCCTCTGCTGTAAAGGTACTATTTTCCCCTTTGCAATTAGTACATTGGCAATCATGAATTTAAAATACAAGCATTCAGCATGGTTTCTCTCCACTTCGTGCAGCTACACTGGTGTTTGCAGATACTGACTAGGTGAAGAGTTGAATTTAATTCATGTGGTTATCCAGTGAGTACCTCAGCTAAGGACTAACCTGAAATAGTTGCAGATACCATTAAAGAGGAGAGTTAACTCCCTCCATAGATTTTCAATGTGTTGTTGTTAGGTGCTGGAGAGTTTTTTCAGACTTACAGCAACCCTAGACCCTACGTACAACAGAAGGAAATACTGCATAGTCCTGCGCCACCCTCATGATCGTTGCTTTGCTTGAGCCCATTGTTGCAGCCACTGTGTCAATCCATCTCCTTGAGGGTCTTCCTCTTTTTCGCTGACCTTCTACTTTACCAAGCATGATGTCCTTCTCCAGGGACTGTTCCCTCCTGATAACATGTCCAAAGTATGTGAGACAAAGTCTCCCCATCCTTGCCTCTAAGGAGCATTCTGGATGTACTTCTTCCAAGACAGATTTGTTCATTCTTTTGGCAGTCCACGGTATATTCAATATTCGTCACCAACACCATAGTTCAAAGGCGTCAATTCTTCTTCAGTCTTCCTCATTCATTGTCTAACTTTAGCATGCATATGAGGCAATTGTTTTATGTTGATTGTTTTTATGTTTTATGTTATGTTTATGTTGAGGTGTAATCCATACTGAAGGCTGTGATCTTTGATTCTCATCAGTGTTTCAAGTCTCTTCACTTTCAGCAAGCAAGGTTGTGTCATCTGTATAAGGCAGGTTGTTAATGAGTCTTCCTCCAATCCTGATGCCCTGTTCTTCTTTATATAGTTCAGCTTCTTGGACTATTTGCTCAGCAAACAGAATGAAGAGGTATGGTGAAGGGATACAACCCTGATGCACACCTTTCCTGACTTTGATCCATGCAGTATCCCCTTGTTCTGTTTGAACAGCTGCCTCTTAATCTATGTACAGGTTCCTCATGAACATAATTAAGTGTTCTGAAATTCTCGTTCTTCACAATGTTATCCATAACTTGTTATGATCCACACAGTTGAATGCCTTTGCATAGTCAATAAAACACAGGTAAACATCCTTCTTGTATTCTCTGCTTTCAGCCAGGATCCATCTGACATCAGCAATGATATCCCTGGTTCCACGTCCTCTTCTGAAACCGGCCTGAATTTCTGGCAGTTCCCTGTTGATATATTGCTGCAGCCACTTTTGAATGATCTTCAGCAAAATTTTGCTTGCATGTGATATTAATGATATTGTTCTATAATTTCCACATTCAGTTGGATCACCTTTCTTGGGAATAGGCATAAATATGGATCTCTTCCAGTCAGTTGGCCAGGAAGCTGTCTTCCATATTTCTTGGCATAGATGAGTTAGCACCTCCAGCGCTGCATCTGTTTGTTGAAATATCTCATTTGATATTCTATCAGTTCTTGGAGCCTTGTTTTTTGCCATTGCCTTCAGTGCAGCTTGGACTTCTTCCTTCAGTACCATCAGTTCCTGATCATATGTTACCTCCTGAAACGGCTGAACGTCAACCAATTCTTTTTGGTATAGTGACTCTGTGTATTCCTTCCATCTTCTTTTGATGCTTCCTGCGTTGTTTAGTATTTTGTCCATGGAATCCTTCAGTATTGCAACTCAAGGCTTGAATATTTTCTTCAGCTCTTTCAGCTTGAGAAATGCTGAGCATGTTCTTCTCTTTTGGTTTTCTAACTCCAGGCCTTTGCACATGTCATTATGATACTTTACTTTGTCTTCTTGAACTTCCCTTTGAAATCTTCTGTTCAGCTCTTTCTCTTCATCATTTCTTCCATTTGCTTTAGCTACTGTACATTCAGGAGCAACTTTCAGAGTCTTTCCTGACATCCATTTTAGTCTTTTCTTTCTTTCCTGTCTTTTTAATGACCTTTTGCATTTTTCATGTGTGATGTCCTTGTCTAGTCTTCGGTCATTAGAGTTTAATATGTCAAATCTATTCTTAAGATGGTCTCTAAATTCAGGTGAGATATACTCAAGGTCACACTTTGGCTCTTGTGGACTTGTTCTAATTTTCTTCAGCTTCAACTTGACCTGGCCTTGTTCTCACTGATGATATTGAGCCTTTCCATCATCTCTTTCCACGGATGTGATCAATTTGATTCCCATGTGTTCTATCTGGTGAGATTCCCATGTATCGTCGCCGTTTGTGTTGGTGAAAAAAGATATTTGCAATGAAGAAGTCGTTGGTCTTGCAAAATTCTATCATGCAATCTCCAGGAATGTTTCTATCACCAAGGCCAAGTTTTCCAACTCCTGATCCTTCCTCTTGGTTTCCAACTTTCGCGTTCCAATCACCAGTAATTATCAATGCATCCTGATTGCATGTTTGATCAATTTCAGACTGCAGAAGTTGGTAAAAATCTTCAATTTCTTCATCTTTGGCCTTAGTGGTTGGTGCGTAAATTTTGAATAATAGTCATAATAACTCATCCTCCTTGTAGGCATATGGATATTATCCTATCAGCATTGTACTTCAGGGTAGATCCTGAAATATTCTTTTTGATGCTGAATGCAATGCCATTCCTCTTCAATTTGTCACTCCTGGCATAGTAGACCATATGACTGTCTGATTCAAAATGGCCAATACTAGTCCATTTCAGCTCACAATTGCCTAGGGTATAGAGGAGAGTTAACTGCCTCCATAGAGTTTCAATGTAGATCAGAACAATCAACTATAGGAAACAGTGTCTTATAGATTGTATATCATCACAAAGGAACAAAATAGACCTGATTTTAAAGATTTCATCTTTAGTGGAAATGCTAAACTTCCAGGAAATACTTCTTAAATCCATTTTAATTATGATGTTGTTGTTTAATCACTATGTTGTTGTCAGGTGCTGTCGGGTCAGTTTTCAACTACAGCAACCCCACGTGACAGAGTAGAACTGCCCCATTGAGTTTCCTAAGCTGTAATCTCTTTGGAAGTAGATCACCGGGTCTTTCTCCCATTGAGCCGCTAAGTGGGTCCAAATCACCAACATTTTGGTTAACAGCCAAGTGCTTAATTGTTGCACCACTACTGCTTCTTTTAATCACTATAGATTTAAATATAAATGAATTTGAAAATAGTCTTTTGAAATCTAACCTGTTCATAAGTAGAAAGGATATTCTAGATTTTCATTCATTCACCCAACAAATATTCATTGGACCAATTCCTCGTCCAATGCTTGAATATCTGGGGTGGGCTACAGTTGATAAATGGAGAAAATAAAAGACATGTTAATGCTGAGTTAAAGCCAATCACAAAAATACAAATATTGTATGAGACCACTACTGTAAAAACTCATGAAAAGGTTTATACAAGGGACAATCTTTGATGGTTACAACTGGACAATAGATAAGTGGTAACTTTTGGTGAAATGTAAGATAGTATACAATACTGGGGAAGGCAGCACATTTTGAGCAAGGCAAAGTTATGGAAGCTTCATAGGCATATCCAAACTCCCCAAGGGATCAGATTGCTGCATAGAGGGCTGGGGACCATGGTCTCAGGGAACATCTAGCTGACTTGGTATAACAGAGCTTATAAAGAAAATATTCTATATCCTACCTTGTTGAGTAGTGTCTGGGGTCTTAAAAGTTTGTAAGCAGCCACCTAAGATACTCCACTGGTCCCACCCCATTTGGAGCAAGGGAGAATGAAGAGAACCAAAGACACAGGAAAAGATTAGTCCAAAGAATCAATAGACCACAACTACCACAGCCTCCACCAGACTAAGTCCAGCACAATGAGATGGTACCCAGCTACCACCACTGACTGCTCTGACAGGAATCACAATAGAAGGTTCTGGACAGAGCTGGAGAAAAATGTAGAACAAAATTCAAACTTACAAAAAAGGACCAGACTTACTGATCTGACAGAGACTGGAGAAACTCTGAGAGTATGGCCCCTAGACACCCTTGTAACTCAGTACTGAGGTCTCTCCTAAGGTTCACCCTTCAGCCAAAGATTAGACAGGCCCATAAAACAAACAATGCACGTACCTCAACCACGTATATGAGACTAAATGGGCATACCAGCCAAGAGGCAATGACCAGGAGGCAGGAGGGGACAGGAAAGCTGGATGAAAGGAAATGGGGAAACCAAGGTGGAGAACGGGAGAATGTTGACATATCGTGGGGTTGGCAGCCAATGTCACAAAACAATATGTGTATTAATTGTTTAATGAGAAACTAATTTGCTCTGTACACCTTCATCTAAAGTACAATAAAAAAATATATTACAAAAAAAAAGATGTGTTAAATATTGAATTAAAATGTTCAGTTATAGCAAGATCGCAGGATACAAGGTTAATACGCAAAAAAAAAAAAAAAAAAAAAAACTGTTTCCTACATACCAGCAATGAACAATTGAAATTAAAAATTATATTAGCACCTGCTACGGGTTGAATTGTTTCCCCAAAAAGATATGTTCAAGTCTTAACCTCTGGTGCCTTTGAATGCGATCTTATTTAGAAACAGGGTCTTTTCAGATATTACTAGTTAACATGAGTAGGTTGTGCCCTAATCTAATATGGCTGGTACCCCTATAAGAAGAGGAGAAGAGACAAAGAGAAAGAGAGACATACAGGGAAGATGCCATGGGAGAGTACACAGACAGGCACACAGGGAAGATGGCCATGTGAAGATGGAGGCAGAGATTAGAGTTATCCTGCCACAAGCCAGGGAATGAGTGGGACTACCAAAAGCTGGAAGGGACAAGGAAGGATCTTCCCTAGAGCATTTGGAGAGAGTATGACCCTGCCGACTCCTCAATTTTGAACTTTTAGCCTCCAGACGTGTGAGAGAATAAAATTTCTGTTGTTTTTAGCCACCCAGTTTGTGGTGCTTTTCTATGGTGGCCCTTAGAAACAAATACATGATGCAAATAAATTTAAATATGTAGGTACAAATCTAACAAAATACGTACAAGATCTATATGAGGAAAACTAAAAAACACTGATGTAAGAAATTTAAAAAGGACTAAATAAATGGAGAGATGTTCCATGTTCATAGGTACCAAAAGAAGTAAACCCATTGCCGTGAAGTCGATTCTGACTCATAGCGACCTATAGGACAGAGTAGAACTGCCCCATAGGCTTTTCAAAGAGCAGCTGGTGGATTCGAACTGTTGACCCTTTGGTTAGCAGCTGAGCTCTTACCCACTGTGCCACTAGGTCTCCAACCAGGAAGAGCAAAAAAAAAAAAAAAAAAAAAAAACCCAAGAAAACCATTACTGTTGAGTCTGACTCACAGTGACCCTATAAGACAGAGTACAACTGTCCCATAGAGTTTCCAAGGAGTGGCCAGTGGATTCAAAGTGCCATCCTTTTGGTTAGTAGCCATAGCACTTAACCACTACACCACCAGGGATTCTTAGTTGCTTGTTAGTCTTTATACAGATATTCTGGACAGTGGAGGTCACTCTGGGGACATCTAGAGGTCAAGCAGAAGATAGGTTCTCTCTTCTATTTTACTAAAGCCCTTTGCCTCTGTGGAGGCCTGGTGGTACAATGGTTAACAGCCTGGCTGCTGACTAAAAGGTCTGCTTCTTGGAAACCCTATGGAGCAATTCTATTCTGTCCTACAGGGTTGCTATGAGTTGGAATCGACTCGACGGCAACAAGTTTGGTTTGGTTATCCTTCACTGGAAGATGCCAACAATGCATTCGAAAGATTTTGACCTCTTAAAATCCACACCTCCACTATGGTGGGAAGTTCTTGAAGCATTCAAGGCTCTAATACTTCTACACCTAAGAAAAAAAACACTTCTCATTGAAAATAACATTTTCCCCATTATAGTAAGTATAAATCAGTGAAATGCATGTATTCAGAGACACCCTGGGCCATGTCTAGTCCTTAGGAGTGGGTCTACAAATCACCGCAGCTCATCTTACGGCTTACAGTACAAAATTAGCAAAACCGGCCCTTCTGATTCCGAATTGATTTCTACTAAGCAAATGGTGCCAAGCCAGATTTGGTAGACTCGTGTTTCCGCTTTCAATCACTGTGGTCTATCACTTTAGCTCCTTTTAGTACATATGTACATCACTGACCTCATTAGCGTAATCTTCATTTTACCTCCACTGGGGACATAAAATGTCTCACAACTATGCACTGATAATCTCCATGGAGTGAGTGTGGAGGATGAGCTGTTTTTCCTTCTCCCAAGTAGCAACACCTGGGTAAAGTGATAGACCAAGTTACAAATCCTCTGGACACAGTTCTTTCAATGCTGTGAGCTGGGTATGGGGTGGGGGTGGGGAAGATGGAAAAGTTCTGGTTTCCTTAGCTCCTGCTGAGAGAAGCGGTGACTCAGAAGTGTCTCCTGATGGTGGTCTGATTCTGGGTGGGGTGGGAAGTAATGATGTGTGCGGGGTGCTCCTGGGCACAAGGAAGGCACCCCACTAGCAGTGGCCACGTAAGCTTTCATGACTCAGGACAACGTAACATCTAGTGAGAAACAGGGGCACAGACTAAGTGTCAAGTCGAAAGCAACTAAAAAGCAACTAGTTTGGTAGTTTGCATACAAATCTCTTATAACCTTAAGCAGAGCCTATCATGTTAAATGGAGCCCCTGGGTGGCACAATGGTTAATGATTTGGCTGCTAACTGAAAGACTGGAGGTGTGAATCTACCCAAAAGTGCCTTGAAAGAAAGTCCTCGTTATCTGCTTCTGAAAAACCAGCCATTGAAAACCCTATAGAGCACAGTTCTACTCTGACACACATGGGGTAGTCATGAGTAGGAACTGGCTGGACAGCAGCTGGCATTATGTCAAATAGTTCTGCTTGGAACTGCAGTGGAGAGAAGAGTGAAGCCCTAACCTGTCTTCCACGTGGCTCCTGAATAGGGCTAGATACCATATTGTCTCCCTCAGAGGGTATTACCTCACCGGGAATAAAGGAACTTTCTCCGTATCATCAAGGCATGTAACTACCTGGGGCAAGGTGGAAGGAGAATCTAGGTCCTGAAATTCATTAACTTCAACCCTGATAAAATGTCTGACATCAAAACAAATTATTAGGGTGGGGGATTGTGATTGTTGGAAATGAGGTACAACTGTCAAAAGCACACGAAACTGTGTGAGACTGAAACGTAAGTTATGGTTCTATTTGTCCAGTTATGGTTAAGAAATGGAAGCCCTCCATCAGCATGGGGAATATAAAGTCCCAGCACATGCCCAAGCAGTCTGTGTTTTTCCCCCACCCTCCCTCAGCCACACAGCAGTAGCCTCTCCACACCTGTGAGTAATCGGACGGTGAGCACAAAGCAGAATGAGAAGTTTGAAAAGCAAATCCATCTCATGCGTGGTTTCAGCTCAGAAACTCTTATTTGTGTTAGGATGAAGAATAAATCATTACAAAGCATTTCTGCACACCCAGGGGTCAAGTAGCTATAAGTATAGAGGAGTAAAACCTTTGGAAATGATTTAAAATTTCATTTCAATGTCTAAAATTATAAAGGCTCAAACTAACAATTGTAAGTTGTATTAATAAAGGTTAAAGCTTGTTGTTGTGTGCTGTTGAGTCAATTCCGATTCATAGTGACCCAATAGGACAGAGTAGAACTGCCCCATAAGGTTTCCTAGGCTGTAATCTTTACAGGAGCAGACCACCAGGTCTTTTCTCCCACGGGGTGGCTAATGGGTTCGAGCCTCCAACCTTTTGGTTAGCAGCCAAGCATTTAACCATTCCAACACCAGGGATCATTGTTTAAGGTTTAGTACCTAGCAAAATGCCTAATACAGAGTAAACCAAACCAAAAACCTGTTGCCGTTGAATTGATTCCAACTCATAGCTACCATATACTAGTAGGTTCCTAATAAGTCATTCTGGAATGAATGACTGAATTCATTAATACGCTTTTCCCCCTGAATTTTATTTATTTTGTTGTTGTTGTTGAGAATATACACAGCCAAACATACACCAGCTTAAAAGTTTCTACATGTACAATTTAGTGACACCGATTACATTCTTCGAGTTGTGTAACCATTCTCACCCTCCTTCTCTGAGTTGTCCCTCCCTCGTTAATGTAAACTCACTGCCCACTAAGGTTCCTATCTAGTCTTTTGAGTTGCTGATGTCAATTTGACCCCATATACATAGTTCTTAAAATAGCACAAAGCTCAAGGCAGACCTTTTTTACTAGTGAAGCTAAACTATTGTTAGATTTTAAGATGACTTCAGGGGATATTTTTGATTTAAGGTTTAAAGATTACCTCAAGGCAATAGTTTCAGGGGTTTAACCGCCCTCCATGGCTCCAGAAAGCCCAGAGTTCATCAGAGTTTGAAATTCTATGGGCATTACCAGATTGGTGGAGCCCTGGTGGCGGAGTGGTTAAGAGCTCAGGCTGCTAACCAAAAGGTCGACAGTTCAGATCCATCAGCTGCTCCTTGGAAACCCTACAGTGCAGTTCTACTCTGTCCTATAGAGTTGCTATGAGTAGAATTGACTCGATGGCACACAACAACAACAACACGAGTCTAAAAGCACATCCCTGGGTAGTGCAAGTTGTTAACACTTGATCACTAACCCAAAGCTTGATGGTTTGAACCCATCCAGAGGTGCCCCAGAAGAAAGGCCTGGCTTCTGAGAGGTCACAGCATGAAAACCCTCTGAAGCAGTTCTACTCTGAAACACATGGAGTTGCCAAGAGTTGGAATCAACTGGCTTGGTTTATGGGTCTAAATGCTACAGGTGGTTTTTAAGGGCTGAACAGAGGTCTTGCAGCTCAAGTAGCTTACGGGCATGCACATATTCCTTGTAAGTTTAGAACTAAATTCCTGCAGGTTCCAAATATTCAACTAATCTTCCAAAGTCTGGAGCACAGAGCAGAAAAAGACTTGAGGAAGACTGTGTGCTTTTATAACCTTTCCCTCCAGCCATCCAAACGAGCTTCACGTTGTGCCCTTTAACGCTGTACACCTTTGCTAGGTTCACAGCTGGCCCAGGGGACACAGAGTACAAGGCGGCTTTCTGCCTCGGATTGCTGGTGGAAATGCATCATGGATGCAGCCCAGCTCTATCAGTGCTGACAGGACCTCATGAACTCAATTCACTTGAGGGAAGAGTCCAGGCCTTAATTACATCACTGTTCTCGGACCTTTTCAGGCACGAGCTGTCCTGCAGTTTCTCTGAAGCCCAGAGGAGTATAAGGACCTGTGACAGAATGCAGGATGCTGTCTAGAACGCAGCACCTATTTCACACTCAGAAAGCTGTGAACTCAACTCACCGACATAACAGGGCCATCAGCAAACTCAGAGTGATATTCGATGGAAACATGGCCAGGATTCACCCTCTAATACTCCACGTATTCTTGTTCATATCAAGAATCATCACATAAAGCAGGACAAGGGAGACAGGAAACCTGAGTCATTTATTTTCTTATTTTAGTTTTCTAAGAACATCTACTGAGCGCTCACTTTGTGCCAGGCACAGTACTAAGCCCTTTACACAGATTATCTCTTTAAATTCCCACACTACCTTATGAGGTCCTCATACCAATCGCCATGGAGTCAATTTCAACTCATGGCTGCCGCATGTGTGTCAGAGTAGAATTGTGCTCCATGGGGTTTTCAGTGGCTGATTTTTCAGAAGTAGGTTGCCATGCCTTTCTTCCGAGGTGCCTCTAGGTGGACTCAAAACTCCATTTGGTTAGCAGTCAAGCCCGTTAACCGTTTGCACCACCAGGGACTCCACTGTATGAATTAGTATCATTTTAACCTAGTTTTACAGGTAAGGAAACTATTGTGGCTTAAAAAGGTTGAGTGTCGGGTCCAAGGGCACAGAGCTAACGAGTGGCAGCAGCTGGATTTGAGCCCAGACAAGCTAAACTTTGCCATGCTGCCTTTGATTGGAATTTTCAATTAATGTGATAATTGCGGAGTGAGATAAAATGCAAAATTTAGAAATGTAAATGTAGACCAGTGTCTTCCACACAGTAAGTGACCGACATTGACATTGCCTGCACTTAAAGATGAGAAATTTCATAACTCGCTGCACGAAAAGCAATGTTGTTTAGTCAAACTAAGCCCAAGGAAACAAAAATTATTTAATTTTGCTTGGTGAAAGGACACAAATATATAGTATCTAATATCAGCTAAGTCCAGAGAGACAAACAATCTAAAATGACCACTGCAGCTAAGGAAATATGAAATTGTTTCTGAGTATTTGGGGTAGCGTGAATAACAAACACTATTCTATCCAAGCAATAAGGAGTCTCTGGGCGGTACACACAGTTAATGTGCTGGATGCTAACCAAGAGGCTGGCGGTTTGAGTCTACTCAGAGGCGCCCTGAAAGAAAGCTTAGCGGTCTACTTCCCAAAAAATCAGCCATTAAAGACTTCTACTCTGACACACGCGGTCACCCTGAGTCAGAATCCACTTGATGGAAATTGGTTTTTATCTAAGCAACATAAAAAATTGTGAAATTTCTTTTAAAGCTTCTAGCAGCTATAATTAGAGATAAGTAAAGCCTTTGGAAATGATTTAGAATTTCAGTTCAAAGCCTAAGATCATAAAGCCTCCAACTAATAATTGTAAGCTGTATTAATACAGTTTAAAGCTTGTTGCTGTGTGCTGTCGAGTCAATCTGACTCATAGTGAGCCTACAGGACAGAGCAGAACTGCCCCATAGGGTTTCCTAGGTGGTGATCTTTACAGGAGCAGATCACCAGGTCTCTTCTACCGCGGGTTTGAGCCTCTGACCTTTTGGTCAGCAGCCAAGCATTTAACTATTGCAACACCAGGGATCATTGTTTAAAGTTTAGCACCTAGCAGAGTACCTTATGCATAGCAGGTTTCCAATAGATCATTCTAGAATGAATGACTGAATTCATTAATACACTTTTTCTCCTAAAGTTTATTTATTTTGTTATTGTTGAGAATATACACAGCAGAACGTACACCAATTCAACAGTTTCTACGTGTACAATTTAGTGAGACTGATTACATTCTTCGAGTTGTACAACCGTTCTCATCCTCCTTTTTTGAGTTGTTCCTCCCTCATTAACATAAATTCACTGTCCCCTAAGGTTCCTATCTAATCTTTTGAGTTGCTGTTGTCAATTTGACCCTATATAGATAGTTCTTAAAATAGCATAAACCTCAAGGCAGACCTTTTTTTTTTTTACTAGTTAAGCCAAAGTATTGCTCAATTTTAAGATGTTTTCAGGGGATATTTTTGATTTAAGGTTTAAAGATTATCTCAGGGCAATAGTTTGAGGTTTATCCACCCTCCAAGGCTCTAGAAAGTCTAGAGTTCATGAGAATTAGAATTTTGTTCTGAATTTTCCTCATTTTGATCAGGATTCTTC
The DNA here is from genome assembly GCF_030014295.1 of Loxodonta africana. NCBI lineage: Eukaryota > Metazoa > Chordata > Mammalia > Proboscidea > Elephantidae > Loxodonta > Loxodonta africana. The sequence continues at coordinate 66,213,724 of NC_087358.1, forward strand.
TATGGCATCTTTAATCAAAATGTTCAGTAATAGTAGCTGGGCAGCATCCAGTTCTGATCTCATGGCAGAGGAAGCAGTTGTTCAGGGGTGCAGTTAGCCACACATTCCATACCCTCCTATTCCTGACTCTCCTTCCTCTCTTGCTCCAGATGAATAGAGACCAATTATTGTGCCTCGAACAGCTGATTGCAAGCTTTTAATTACCCAGGCAAGATGCAACGCACTAGGAAGTAGCACAGAAGCACTAAACACGTTATTAGGCCAATGAACTGGGATGTCCCATGAAATCATGACCCTAAACCTCCAAAGCAAGGAAACAAATCCCAGGAGGTATTTGGTTGTACATAAGCAGCTTCAGCAGCTACCGTTTTTTGTTTTTTTTTTTTGTCATTGTTGTAAGTATATCTATCACACTTTTGCCAAATTAATACACTTTTTAAAACAAATAGCCATTGTCCTTTCATTATGTCTGGGAATATTTCCTTTAATTCTATGATGTAGGTTGCCTGACATTTACTTATTAGTAATGTTTTCATTGAAAGTAATCCCAGGACCTTTAGTTCACACAAAGGAAAATAAATATTATCTTGAAAGACAAAAAAAAAATAACTGGCCAAAAAATCTTTGAGAACAGGGTTGAAGTTTTTGTCTTTACAGTGAGATAATGAGGGGTAAAAAGAAAAACCTCTTCTTCAAAATATCTTTATTAACATTTAAGAAAACATAAAACTGTTCTCTAAGTTATAACACAAAAACCCATGAAATAAATGTATACATTTAAGCCTTTGTGACTAGTGAAGTCTAAGGACGTTTCCCAGTAAACATAATTAATATAATCAGGCAGTCTGGTAAATTCAGAACAAGATAATACCTGTTTCTCAAAAGCATTTTCGTGTCCTGGGCTTACCCTGGGAAATTACCAGTTTATCCAATGTGCACTCAAAAGTAACTACTAATTTTTTGAAAGAATTTTTAAAAACTAATATGAGCATAAAAGCACAAATTACTCTAGTTAGTCCCATAAGGTAAAACGCTGAATTAAATCTACATTTACCTAATTGTTTTGAAAAGCTCTGATCTGTTTAAAAGGAAAGAGATTTTTATTTTTATATTTTAATATGTTAAAAAAAAAAAAGTTGCCGTCAAGTTGATTCCAACTCATAGTGACTCTATAAGGACAGGGTAGTACTGCCCTGCAGGGTTTCCAAGGAGTGGCAGCTGGTGGATTGAAATTGCTGACCTTTTGGTTAGAAGACCAACTGCGCCATCAGGGTTCCTTATTTTAATGTGTAACATATTTTAAATACTGTATATTTTAACTCTACATTTTAATAATATTTTCTCCAATTTATTTAAGTTTTTTTTTTAATTTAAGTAGGATAAGGGAGGTATATACAAAACAGTGAAGATTCAGGCAACAATTTCTACGTCATTCCAACAGAGCTGGTTGTGTCCTTTGCCAACAGCAAATCTGAAGTTCCCCAAGCATCCCCTACTCAGAAGAAAATCAATAACATTACCTGCAGGGTGCCTAGGGTTGCCTTTGTATAAGGCTTTTATCTTATTTTAGCAACATTAAAAAAAAAAAAAAACTACAGGATATATAACTTTGGCGCTCACCGTTACCCTGGCCTAATACAATCTGCTAATAGAGCAAAAGTGGTTGTGGTTCTCTTTGACAAGCTTCACGTGGTTGTGCCAAAGTGCAGAGCTGATGAGACAAATAAGTAGGCTGACAGTACTGTACAACAGATAAAGGAGACCCTTCAAGTCAAAGCGGGAGCTACGTTATTTCAAAGAGACATATTTTAAAAAGAAAGAAAACTGATGTATTAATATTAATTTTCAAAATATATGTAATAAAATTATCCAAGTGGAATTTGGACGAGGATCTGGCCTGGTACTTGCCTGAAGAAGTCTTCAGGGAATGAAGTCTGATGCCTAACTCCATGTATGACAAAGCATTTTAAAAATATATTTCGATAAGCACCTTGCCTAGATTTTGACTTTGCGATACTAAGCACAAATTTTCAACGGCAGGCATTGGTCAGTAAAACTGAATCCCAGTAGTTTTCATGGTACAAAAGTTTTTAAGAGCATAGGAACCTGACTCAACTTACATACACACTTATATGCTTAAGAACGTAAACATTTTTCACACTTACAAAATATGCACAAATATGCTAAGTGAACTAAAAATATAAGCATCGAGTTCACACACAGAACTTCCTAACATTGCTGCAGCATCAGATACAAAATATATTATTACTTAACACAAAACGGTAACACTTGGATCCGCCATTCACGGTCAGCTTTTTTGTCTGTCTGAGAAGGTGATCCACGAAGTAGATGTGGGTAAAAATAAGACAAATCTATGGTTTGGGGCAGGAGTCTAACTAGGACAAAGTAACAAGGGAGGAAAACCTACATTTAATACCCTAAAGGAAAACAAATTGCATAATATTTCCCAGAGTCTGACGAAACAGAGATACAACTTTTACTTTTCCACTTCTTTCATTGTTATTTAAAAAATATATACTTGCTCTTAAGCAGAAAAAGGAAGGCTGAGTTAGGAAATCAATCTTGAAAGATGCCCCAAACTAGAACTAGTCTCTCATCTTCCAAGACCTGTTAAGTTCCTGCACCTGCACTTAACATTTTTTTAAAAAAGGAAGGAACGTCCATATATTTTACTTTCCGAGTTGGGATTTACACATCTACCTAATAAATTCGCCTTCTCCCTCAAATCTCCAGAGAAACATACACATGCATGCAGCCACAAACGATCACTGTGCATAGGTACACTGTACATACAGGTTTGTCAACACCATGACAGAGGAGACAAGCTACAATACGATAATCAGAACAAATGACTACGTCAATGAAAAATGGGTTTCTAAAGCCACCTGGACCCCCTAGTCCCCTTATTTCTACCCAGTTCCTCTTCAACCAGGAACTTTAAAGCAACAGAAAGACAAAATCGGTTGGATTAAAGGAAGAGAAGGAAAACAGAACGTGCGCTTTTCGGGGACACTGCAAAACTAGCAACGGGACTCTGCTGCGCAAAAGTGCAGTATTAAGGAACGCCAGCCCAGACCCTAGGTAAGAGTTAAGTAGCGGGTAATCGAGAAGACTAAATAAATAATAGTGGTCATTGTCATTAAGAATAAGAATAGTAATAACGATCGTCACCACGGGGTTCCGTACAGCAGGTGCGTGTGGAGCTGGCTTCTGCCCGCAGCCTCACCGACAGCCCCACACAGCTGCATAAGAAGACGAGCGGGCGTGGCGCGCGCCGCGTTCTCGGGCGGGCGGGGTCGGCTCCTCGAGGCTCCACGGGCACGCGCCCGGCCCTCCCGCCCCGCCCCCTCGCCCTCCCGCCCCCGCCCCCGCCCCCTCGCCCTCCCCGCCCGCCCCCGCCAGCCCCGCCCCCCGCCAGTGCCTGCGCATCCTGTGGGCGGGCGAGAGGGTGCGCCCCCAAAAGGCGCGTTTACGGCCTCAGGTTGCTTGAGCCTGTCTCCAGGCCTCTAGCCACAGCTTGCCAGGGGGTTTGGGTGGCCAGGACTGCATGCCTGGAACACTCCGCGACCTCCCTTGACCTCTACCTCGCTGCCTAAGAGTCCGAGGAAAAGGAGAGGGAAGAAGAAAAACCGGTTGGTTGGAGAAACGGCTGATTACCCTAAGGGAAGAATAGGGCTCCAAAGCTTCGCAAGCGTCCCTTCGGATAGTACGGAAGGAAAATTACCGGCATCAAGTTGTTAAAAATGAGCGAAGTGGTTAAGTGAGAAAAAAATCGAGCACATGTGTGCAAAGTTGTCATTTGGGGGTAAACGTCCCGTTAGCGAGCGCCAGAGCGTTCCCTTCTAGCTATCAACGGAACGGTGACGGGCCAGGCACTTTATGTTGCCCCGCAAACTTAGCTCGCAGCTTGGGTCCATCTTCTGGCTCCAGTTCTAAACAGTGCTCGTTGGGGGAGCGATCGTGGGAAATTTCATGGTATTGAAGCCCACCTTGTTTTAGATGAAGTTATAGTCCAACTATGATGGTTGAAATTTAAAACAAGTTATTATCATGGAATGAAAACAACTTATTTGTTAATGGTGAAACTTCAGAGGCTTAGATAATGGAGTTCTTTCCTTCTCCATCTTTTTGACCAAGCACTTTTCCAAATTTAAACATTTTGGAGGCAGGAAAAAAATAATCGTCATTACTACTGTTCTGGAAAATGAGTATCTACTAGCTAAAATAGCACTGACAGATTGAATTTCTTAGTAACATGGGAAATTTTAGAATGGTCTTGGATAGTTATACTTATTTTAAAATTCTGTACTAATTATGAACCTAAATTTTATCTGAATTCTTTCTAGAATTTTTTTTTAAGAGTTATATTTTTATTCTCTTTTTCTTATAGAGGATTCTGCTTGGATTCAGTAGGGAATTAGCTCAAAAAGATTTTCGTCAAGATGTAACCTAGATTCTGATGAATTATTTTTCAGCAACAATTCTTCAAACACATTAAAATTTTTTTAAATTCTCCCTTAGCCAGTAGTTAGAAGAAGAGCGCTTACTGTTTATTAAGATGCAAAAGCATCCAACACTTCTTCGAAGACCCTTACCTCCCAAACTCCCTAAGCTGCCGTTATGTAAGAAGAAAGCCCGTACAGGTATGTGTACTCATCAGATGTGTGTATTAACTTCTAGGTGCTATTCATAGAAATTTCTTCACCTGTACAGTTCAAAATTGCAATAGTTAAAAACACTCACTAATAACCATTAACTTGCAAATGTTTGTTATAAGATGGTAATATCCAATTCAATTCTATGAGTATTACTGAGCACTGTGTTAGGATATAATAGTGAAAACAGATCCTGCCTCTCTTGTCACCCACGTGAGGGTTCTGTGTGGGTTCTTACTGAGATGTGTAGCCTCAGGAGACTTCTCCTCAGCATGCACCCTGATTAATCCTGCTGCTTTTGGCATATCTTGTGCCTATTTTGTTTCTGCTGTCTCCTACTTTTGGAGTCCCTGTCTGGTGCAAATGGTTAACGTGCTTAGGTGCTGACTGAAAGATTGGAGGTTTGAGTCCACTCAGAGGCGCCTTGGATGAAAGGCCTGGTGAGCTACTTCCGAAAAATCAGCCATTGGAAACTGTCAAGGAATGAATGGTGTCCCCCCAAAATATCTGTCAGTTTGTCTAGGTTGTGATTCCCAGTATCGTATGATTATTTACCATTTTGTCATCTGATGTGATTTCCCTGTGTGTTGTAAATCCTATCACTATGATGTAGTAAAATGGATTAACGGCGGTTATATTGATGAAATCTACAAGATTAGATAGTGTCTTAAGCCAATCTCTTTTGAGATACAAAAGAGAGAAAAGCACAGAGAGACGGGGGGACCTCATACAACCAAGAAAGCAGTGCCCGGAGCAGAGTGCGTCCCTTGGACCTGAGGTTCCTGTGCTGAGATGCTCCCAGATCACGGGAAGACTGATGACAAGGACCTTCCTTCAGAGCTGACAGAGAGAAAAATTTCCCCTGGAGCGGGCGCCCTGAATTTGGACTTGTAGCCTACTAGACTGTGAGAGAATAAATTTCGCTTTGTTAAAGGTGTCCACTTGTGGTAATTCTGTTACAGCAGCACTAGATAACTAAGACAAAAACCTTATGGAGCACAGTTCTACTCTGACACACATGAGGTTGCCATGAGTCAGAATAGACTCGCCAGCAACTGGTTTTTCTTACCTTACTCCAGTTAGGAAATAGCACTGGCCAATACATTTTTGGTGTTCTGCATGTATCAGTGGGGAGGTGAGTAGGGTTGTGGTGAGATGTTATTGTCTCCTTGTGGCAGACACCCCTCTGCTCTACAAGTGGTTTTCAGCGAGCCCCCCTCACTTGGTTTGCAGTGGGGGAAATCCTCCTTCACCCACCACAGAAGGGTTGGAGCGAGGAAACACATAGCCCTTAAAGAGCTCTTTTCAGGAGAAATCCTCCCTATGAACCCAGATCAACCTCTAACCAAAAAAATCAAACCAGTTGCGCTGGCGTCGGTTCTAAGTCCTGGCAGCCCCGTGTGTCTCAGAGTTAAACTTCACACAGGGCTTTCAATGGCTGTGATCCTTCAGAAGCAGACCATTAGGCCTTTCTTCACAGGCACCTCTGGGTGGGTTCAAACCACCAACCTTTCAATTAGTAGCAAACGCTCAATTGGATCAATCTCTAGCCATCTCGTATATATGGACAACAGCTGGATGACAGGCTAAGGGTTGAAGGACTCGTTTTGGCCATCTCTTTGCAAGTTCTGCCTTGATGAATCCATTCTCTCCTCATTAGAATATAGAGATACTTGCCATTTATTGTACTCAGTTGAGACAAGAGAAAAAGTGTCATTCAGTATTCTCTCACATAGGAAAGAGAAGGCATGCTTGGTATGGTGAGGTACCTACGAATGTAGACACACTGCATTTTCTGGACTTACGAAACAAAAGAATATTCATGAAACCAGTGTCAGAATGCCAGCATGTTCAAAAGACACAATGGTCTGACATCCACAGAAGCATTGAAAACAAAGTAAATCTTCGCTCAAAAAATCAAATAAGGGAGAATAATGATGCATGATAAATAGCAAAACTGTATTGGAATCACTTTTTTGGGGAGGGAGGGACAATTTTTTTATTGTGCTTTAAGTGAAAATTTACAATTGACGTCACTGTCTCATACAAAAACTTACACACACATTGTTATGTGACTGTAGTTACTCTCCCCACAATGTGTCAGCACACTCCTTTTCTCCACCCTGTATTTCCCGTGTCCATTCAACCAGCTCCTGTCCCCTCTGCCTTCTCATCTCACCTCCAGTCAGGAGCAGGCCACATATTATCATGTGTCTACTTGAGCTAAGAAGCACACTCCTCTCCAGTATCATTTTATGTCTCATAGTCCAGTCTAATCTTTGTCTGAAGAGTTGGCTTCAGGAATGGTTTTAGTTTTGGGCTAACACAAAGTCTGGGGGCCATGGCCTCTGGGGTCCCTTAAGGCTCAGTCAGATTTTTAGTCTGGTCTTATTCCTAGAATTTGAGTGCTGCATCCATCAGGAATTCTCTGTTGGTTCCCTGTCAGGGCAGTCATTGGTGGTAGCAGGGCACCATCTAGTTCTTCCAGTCTCAGGCTGATGGAGTCTCTGGTTTATGTGCCCCTTTCTGTCTCTTCAGCTCTCATTTTCCTTGTGTCTTTGGTGTTCTTCATTCTCCTGTGCTCCAGGTAAGTGGAGATCAATTGATGCGTCTTAGATGGCTGCTTGCTAGCTTTTCAGACCCTAGATGCCACTCACCAAAGTGGGATGCAGAATGTTTTCTTAATATACGTTGTTATGCCAGTTGACCTAGGTGTCCCCTGAAACCATGGTCCCCAGAACCTCACCCCTGCTACTCCATCCCTCAAAGTGTCTGTATTTAGGAAACTTCTTAGCTTTTGGTTTAGTGCAGTTGTGCTGACTTCCCCTCTATTGTGTGTTGTCCTTCCCTTCACCTAAAACAATTGTTGTCTACTGTCTAGGTAGTGAACACCCCTCTACCGCCCTCCCCACCCTCATAACCATCAAAGAATGTTTTCTTCTGTGTTTAAACGTTTTCTTGAGTTCTTATAATAGTGGTCTCATACAACATTTGTCCTTTTGCGACTAATTTTACTCAGCATAATGCCTTCCAGATTCATCCATGTTATGAGATGTTTCATGGTGTCTTCGTTGTTCTTTATCATTGTGTAGTATTCCATTGTGTGAATATACCACAATTTGATTATCCATTCATCCATTGATGGGCACCTAGGTTGCTTCCATGTTTTTGCTATTGTAAACAGTGCTGCAATGAATATGGGTGTGCATATATCTATTCGTGTGGGGGCTCCTATTTCTCTAGGATATATTTCAAGGAGTGGAATTGCTGGGTTGTATGGTGGTTCTATTTCTAGCTTTTAAGGAAGCACCAAATTGATTTCCAAAGTGGCTGTACCATTTTACATTACCACCAGCAGTGTATAAGTGTTCCAGTCTCTCCACAACCATCCCAACATTTATTATTTTGTGTTTTTTAGATTAATGCCAGCCTTCTTGGGATGAGATGGTGTCTCATTGTAGTTTTGATTTGTATTTCTCTAAAGGCTAATGATGTGAGCATTTCCTCATGTATCTGTTAGCCACCTGAATGTCTTCTTTGTTGAAGTACCTGTTCATATCCTTTGCCCATTTTTTTAATTGGGTTATTTGTCTTTTTGTTGTTGAGGTTTTACAGTATCTTGTAGATTTTAGAGATTAGATGCTGATCGGATTTGTCGTAGCCAAAAATTTTTTCCCAGTCTTTAAGTTGTCTTTTTACTCTTTTGGTGAAGCCTTTGGATGAGCGTTAAGTGTTTGATTTTTAGGAGCTCCCAGTTATCCAGTTTCTTTTCTGGTGTTTGTGCATTGTCAGTAATGTTTTATATACTGTTTATGCCATGTATTAGGGGCCTTAGCATTATCCCTCTTTTTATTTCCGTGATCTTTATTGTTTTAGATTTTATATTTAGGTCTTTGATTCATTTTGAGTTAGTTTTTGTGCATGGTGTGAGGTATGGGTCTTGTTTAATTTTTTTTGCAGATGGATATCCAGTTATGCCAGCACCTTTTGTTAAACAGACTGTCTTTTCCCCAGTTAATGAACTTTGGGCCTTTGTCAAACATCAGCTGCTAATAAGTGGATGAATTTACATCTGGATTCTCAATTCTGTTCCATTGGTCTATGTATCTGTTGTTGTACCAGTACCAGGCTGTTTTGACTACTGTGGCAGTATAATAGGCTCTAAAATCAGGTAGCATGAGGCCTCTCACTTTGTTCTTCTTTTTCAGTGATGCTTTACTTGTCTGGGGCCTCTTCCATTTCCATATGAAGTTGGTGATTTGTTTCTCCATCTCATTAAAAAATGCCATTGGAATTTGGATTGGGACTGTATTGTATGTATAGATTGCTTTGGGTAGAATAGATATTTTCACAATGTTAAGTCTTCCTATCCATGAGTAAGGTATGTTTTTCCACTTATATAGGTCTCTTTTGGTTTCTTGCAGTAGTGTCTTGTAGTTTTCTTTGTATAGGTCTTTTACGTCTCTGGTTATATTTATTCCTAAGTATATTATCTTCTCAGGGGCTATCGTAAATGGTATTGATTTGGTGATTTTCTCTTCGACGTTCTCTTTGTTGGTATAAGGAATCCAACTGATTTTTTATGTTTATTTTGTAAAATCTCTCTTTTTTTTTAAATTATACTTTAGATGAAGGTTTACAGGGCAAATTAGTTTCTCCATTAAGCAATTAATACACATATTGTTTTGTGACATTGGTTGCCAGCCCCACGGCACGTCGACATTCTTCTTGACCTTGGGTTCTGCATTACCAGCTTTCCTATCCCCTCCTGGCTTCTCGTCCTTGTCCCTGCGCTGGTGGGCCCATTTAGTCTCATTTTACTTTATGGGCCTGTCTGATCTTTGGCTGAAGGGTGAACCTCAGGAGTGACTTCACTAGACTTCACTACTGAATTAAAAGGATGTCCAGGGCCATACTCTCAGGTTTTCTCTAGTCTCTGCCAGACCAGTAAATCTGGTCTTTTTTTTTTTTCTGAGTTGGAATTTTATCCTACATTTTTCTCCAGCTCTGACCAGGACTCTCTATTGTGATCCCTATCAGAGCAGTCAGTGGTGGTAGCTGGACACCATCTAGTTGTCCTGGACTCAGTCTGGTGGAGGCTGTGGTAGTTGTGGTCCATTAGTAGTTTGGACTAATCTTTCCCTTGTGTCTTTGGTTTTCTTCATTCTCCCTTGCTCCAGATGGGGTGAGGCCAGTGGAGTATCTTAGATGGCTGTTCACAAGCTTTTAAGACTGCAGATGCTACTTACAAAGTGGCATGTAGAACATTGAAGTCACTCTTTAACCCACGCATATCCCCAGAGTTTTAGTGAAATCTCCCTTTATTTACAACTTCTTTTTTTTTTTCCATCAATTCTCTTTCGAAGAGTAGCTCCCTGCCCTTTCGAAATATAACACAATTTAGCTTTTTTCACTTCTCCAACTGTTCGTTCAAACTTTATCCCAATTAGCTCAACAAAAGTCCTGGTCAGCTGAGTAAGTATAGACAGAAACCTCTTTAGAAGGTGAGAGAGGGCTGGGTAGGTAAAGGAAAGCTATGAATACTAAAATATTAATAGTCTTGTCCATGATACTTTGATAAATAAAATCTAATTTTGCTTTTTTTTGCCTTTTCTGGATTAGCCAAGACCGTTGAAACTGAACCACCAGAAGTAGAGGTTGCTCAAGATGAAACCACTCCAATTAAAGAAGATGCAGCTATTATTCCTGATACTTCTTCAAGAAATCAATCACAAACCCCTGTCGGTGTCCAAACCCTCTTTCTTGATCATCATATACAAGAAAAAGTGACTGTTCTAAAACCTCTTACAACACCTAAAAAATATTCTCAGGATGTTCGTTTGCAGATTCCAGATACTGCTTGTGGTTCCGTATTTTTTCCAAGTTGTCATTTGGCTTCAGCGCGAGTTTTTGGAAAAGAAACAAGTCAAGTGGAAAATTTACAAACGTCAAAGAGACAGTCATCCAAGTTAAAAAGGATTTATATTGACAAAGAACTTAAAGACATCTTAATTCTTACTTCAGATTTCTCCAAACCCTTAAGGGCCCCTTGCCCACTTGTCACTACCAAAGTCAATGTTCACATTGAGTGTCCACCAAAGAGTATGGGCTATCCTTCTGAGAGCCCTCTGATAGATTTAAGTACAGTAATGCTAAGCCCACTACCTAGTATTACATCTCCTAAACCAGAAAGACAATGGTCTGACCACTTACAAAGAAATACTCCTGCAGTATTAACTATTAGTGAATTTCCTGGTCCCATTAGCCTACCAATACCAGTTTTACCAAGAAAACCTCGAAGACAGTCCAGTATAGGTAAATAATCTGAATATGGCCTATAAAGGTGGGGGTCAAATACAGCAAAAGGGAGAGGAGGAATGCATGCAAATGGTGGCCCCTTGGGTTTGGAGCTTTTTGCCTGTACCTTTATTTAATACATGGGTAAGAGGACAATAACAGAAGTCTTGACCTTGCAGGTCTGCCAAGGCCAAACTGGCTACTCCATTAAGATGATGGTAGCGGGGAACCAGACAGTGAGTTTAAAGAAGCAGGAAAGCTAATATAAAGAAGCAGTGGGACTGAGCAATCATTCAGAAGGTGGTCTAGATGAGCTCTAGGAGCAGAATGCCAATGCTGATAGATGTCTTTGTGGGTACATTCCCATGGATACTTCCTGTTCATTAATGGATGGACAATTATAATGGAGTCATAGCACCCTCCACATGAATTTTCACAAGTATCCAAAAGTTTTCTCCATTTTTTTCTTTTTTTAGAAAATCTTGCAGCAGAAAATGAATATGTAGAAGCTGTCCCAAGGCAAAGAGCACCAAGCATACCTCAAGGTAAATGCTGAGTTTATACCACTCTTTTGAAGGCTGTATATAAGCTTATCTTTCTATAAAATTATTTGTGATTGTGTGTGTGTGTGACATCACATATGGCACAACTCATTTCCAGTTCTTTAAGCAATTTACTTACTTAGCAACTATTGTTTAAGTATTGACTATGAACTAGACTTTGTGCTGATGCTGGGAATATAAAAACAGAAGTATTCTTAATTTGGGTGGCAGACCCAACCTGTCCTCCTCCAGAAGATATACTTTTTTTTTTTTTATTAACTTTTATTGAGCTTCAAGTGAACGTTTACAAATCAAGTCAGACTGTCACATATAAGTTTATATACACCTTACTCCATACTCCCACTTGCTCTTCCCCTAATGAGTCAGCCCTTCCAGTCTCTCCTTTCGTGACAATTTTGCCAGCTTCCAACTCTCTCTATCCTCCCATCCCCTCTCCAGACAGGAGATGCCAACACAGTCTCAAGTGTCCACCTGATATAATTAGCTCACTCTTCATCAGCATCTCTCTCCTACCCACTGTCCAGTCCCTTTCATATCTGATGAGTTGTCTTCGGGAATGGTTCCTGTCCTGGGCCAACAGAAGGTCTGGGGACCATGACCGCCGGGATTCCTCTAGTCTCAGTCAGACCATTAAGTATGGTCTTTTTGTGAGAATTTGGAGTCTGCATCCCACTGATCTCCTCTTCCCTCAGGGGTTCTCTGTTGTGCTCCCTGTCAGGGCAGTCATTGGTTGTGGCCGGGCACCATCTAGTTCTTCTGGTCTCAGGATGATGTAGGTCTCTGGTTCATGTGGCCCTTTCTGTCTCTTGGGCTCTTAGTTATCGTGTGACCTTGGTGTTCTTCATTCTCCTTTGATCCAGGTGGGTTGAGACCAATTGATGCATCTTAGATGGCCGCTTGTCAGCAATTAAGACCCCAGATGCCACATTTCAAAGTGGGATGCAGAATGTTTTCATAATACAATTATTTTGCCAATTGACTTAGAAGTCCCTTTAAACCATGGTCCCCAAACCCCCGCCCTTGCTCCGCTGACCTTTGAAGCATTCAGTTTATCCCAGAAACTTCTTTGCTTTTGGTCCAGTCCAGTTGAGCTGACCTTCCATGTATTGAGTACTGTCCTTCCCTTCACCTAAAGCAGTTCTTATCTACTAATTAATCCGTAAAAAACCCTGTCCCACCCTCCCTCCCTCCCCCCCTCATAACCACAAAAGTATGTGTTCTTCTCAGTTTATACTATTTCTCAAGATCTTATAATAGTGGTCTTATACAATATTTGTCCTTTTGCCTCTGACTAATTTCGCTCAGCATAATGCCTTCCAGGTTCCTCCATATTATGAAATGTTTCACAGATTTGTCACTGTTCTTTATCGATGCGTAGTATTCCATTGTGTGAATATACCACAATTTATTTAACCATTCATCTGTTGATGGACACCTTGGTTGCTTCCAGCTTTTTGCTATTGTAAACAGAGCTGCACTAAACATGGGTGTGCATATATCTGTTTGTGTGAAGGCTCTTGTTTCTCTAGTGTATATTCCGAGGAGTGGGATTTCTGCGTTGTATGGTAGTTCTATTTCTAACTGTTTAAGATAATGCCAGATAGATTTCCAAAGTGGTTGTACCATTTTACATTCGTAGGTAGATTTCCAAACTGGTTGTACCATTTTACATTCCCGCCAGCAGTGTATAAGAGTTCCAATCTCTCTGCAGGCTCTCCAACATTTATTATTTTGTGTTTTTTGGATTAATGCCAGCCTTGTTGGAGTGAGATGGAATCTCATCGTAGTTTTAATTTGCATTTCTCTAATGGCTAATGATCGAGAGCATTTTCTCATGTATCTGTTAGCTGCCTGAATATCTTCTTTAGTGAAGTGTGTGTTCATATCCTTTGCCCACTTCTTGATTGGGTTGTTTGTCTTTTTGTGGTTGAGTTTTAACAGAATCATACAGATTTTAGAGATCAGGCGCTGGTCGGAGATGTCATAGCTGAAAATTCTTTCCCAGTCTGTAGGTGGTCTTTTTACTCTTTTGGTGAAGTCTTTAGATGAGCATAGGTGTTTGATTTTTAGGAGCTCCCAGTTATCTGGTTTCTCTTTGTCATTTTTGGTAATGTTTTGTATTCTGTTTATGCCTTGTATTAGGGCTCCTAACCTTGTCCCTATTTTTTCTTCCATGATCTTTATCGTTTTAGTCTTTATATTTAGGTCTTTGATCCACTTGGAGTTAGTTTTTGTGCGTGGTGTGAGGTATGGGTCCTGTTTCATTTTTTTGCACATGGATATCCAGTTATGCCAGCACCATTTGTTAAAAAGACTATCTTTTCCCCAATTAACTGACACTGGGCCTTTGTCAAATATCAGCTGCTCATATGTGGATGGATTTATATCTGGGTTCTCAATTCTGTTCCATTGGTCTATGTGCCTGTTGTTGTACCAGTACCAGGCTGTTCTGACTACTGTGGCTGTAAAATAGGTTCTGAAATCAGGTAGAGTGAGGCCTCCCACTTTATTCTTCTTTTTCAGTAATGCTTTGCTTATCCGAGGCTTCTTTCCCTTCCATATGAAGTTGGTGATTTGTTTCTCTATCACCTTAAAAAATGACATTGGAATTTGGATCAGAAGTGCATTGTATGTATAGATGGCTTTTGGTAGAATAGACATTTTTACTATGTTAAGTCTTCCTATCCATGAGCAAGGTATGTTTTTCCACTTAAGTATGTCCTTTTTAATTTCTTATAGTAGAGTTTTGTAGTTTTCTTTGTATAGGTCTTTTACATCCCTGGTAAGATTTATTCCTAAGTATTTTATCTTTTGGGGGGCTACTGTGAATGGTATTGATTTGGTGATTTCCTCTTCGATGTTCTTTTTGTTGCTGTAGAGGAATCCATGTGATTTTTGTATGTTTGTCTTATAACCTGAGACTCTGCCAAACTCTTCTACTAGTTTCAGTAGTTTTGTGGAGGATTCCTTAGGGTTTTCTGTGTATAAGATCATGTCATCTGCAAATAGAGGTAATTTTACTTCCTCTTTGCCAGTCCGGATGCGGTTTATTTCTTTGTCTAGCCTAATTGCTCTGGCTAGGACTTCTAGCACAATGTTGAATAAGAGCAGTGATAAAGGGCATCCTTGTCTGGTTCCCGTTCTCAAGGGAAATGCTTTCAGGCTCTCTCCATTTAGAGTGATGTTGGCTGTTGGCTTTGCATAGATGCCCTTTATTATGTTGAGGAATTTTCCTTCAATTCCTATTTTGCTGAGAGTTTTTATCATAAATGGGTGTTGGACTTTGTCAAATGCCTTTTCTGCATCAATTGTTAAGATCATGTGGTTTTTGTCTTTTGTTTTATTTATATGGTGGATTACATTAATGGTTTTTCTAATATTAAACCAGCCTTGCATACCTGGTATAAATCCCACTTGGTCGTGCTGAATTATTTTTTTGATATGTTGTTGAATTCTATTGGCTAGAATTTTGTTGAGGATTTTTGCATCTATGTTCATGAGGGATATAGGTCTGTAATTTTCTTTTTTTGTGATGTCTTTACCTGGTTTTGGTATCAGGGATATGGTGGCTTCATAGAATGAGTTGGGTAGTATTCCGTCATTTTCTATGCTTTGAAATACCTTTAGTAGTAGTGGTGTTAACTCTTCTCTGAAGGTTTGGTAGAACTCTGCAGTATAGCCATCCGGGCCAGGGCTTTTTTTTGTTGGGAGTTTTTTGATTACTGTTTCAATCTCTTTTTTTGTTATGGGTCTATTTAGTTGTTCTACTTCTGATTGTGTTAGTTTAGGTAGGTAGTGTTTTTCCAGGAATTCATCCATTTCTTCTAGGTTTGCAAATTTGTTAGAGTACAATTTTTCTTAATAATCTGGTATGATTCTTTTAATTTCAGTTGGGTCTGTTGTGATGTGGCCCTTCTCGTTTCTTATTTGGGTTATTTGTTTCCTTTCCTGTATTTCTTTAGTCAGTCTAGCCAATGGTTTATCAATTTTGTTAATTTTTTCAAAGAACTAGCTTTTGGCTTTGTTAATTCTTTCAATTGTTTTTCTGTTCTCTAATTCATTTAGTTCAGCTCTAATTTTTATTATTTGTTTTCTTCTGGTGCCTGATGGATTCTTTTGTTGCTCACTTTCTATTTGTTCAAGTTGTAGGGACAGTTCTCTGATTTTGGCTCTTTCTTCTTTTTGTATGTGTGCATTTATCGATATAAATTGGCCTCTGAGCACTGCTTTTGCTGTTTCCCAGAGGTTTTGATAGGAAGTATTTTCATTCTCGTTGCATTCTATGAATTTCCTTATTCCCTCCTTGATGTCTTCTATAACCCAGTCTTTTTTCAGGAGAGTATTGTTCATTTTCCAAGTATTTGATTTCTTTTCCCTAGTTTTTCTGTTATTGATTTCTAGTTTTATTGCCTTGTGGTCTGAGAAGATGCTTTGTAATATTTTGATGTTTTGGACCCTGCAAAGGTTTGTTTTATGACCTAATATGTGGTCTATTCTAGAGAATGTTCCATGTGAGCTAGAAAAAAAAGTATATTTTGCAGCAGTTGGGTGGAGAGTTCTGTATAAGTCAATGAGGTCGAGTTGGTTGATTGTTGTAAGTATGTCTTCTGTGTTTCTATCGAGCTTCTTACTGGATGTCCTGTCCTTCTCCGAAAGTGGTGTGTTGAAGTCTCCTACTATAATTGTGGAGCTGTCTGTCTCACTTTTCAGTTCTGTTAAGATTTGATTTATGTATCTTGCAGCCCTGTCATTGGGTGCATAAATATTTAATATGGTTATATCTTCCTGATCAATTGTCCTTTTTATCATTATGTAGTGTCCTTCTTTATCCTTTGTGGTGGATTTAAGTATAAAGTCTATTTTGTCGGAAATTAAAATTGCTAGTCCTCTTCTTTTTTGCTTATTGTTTGCTTGATATATTTTTTTCCATCCTTTGAGTTTTAGTTTGTGTCTCTAAGTCTAAGGTGTGTCTCTTGTAGGCAGCATATAGACGGATCATGTTTCTTTATCCAGTCCGAGACTCTCTGTCTCTTTATTGGTGCATTTAGTCCATTTACATTCAGCGTAATTATAGATAAGTAAGTGTTTAGTGTTGTCATTTTGATGCCTTTTTATGTGTGTTGTTGGCAATTTCATTTTTCCACTTACTTTTTTGTGCTGAGATGTTTTTCTTTGTAAATTGTGAGATCCTCATTTTCATAGTACTTGACTTTCTTTATGTTTGCTGAGTCGTTATGTTTTTCTTGGTTTTTATTTTGAGTTATGGAGTTGTTATACCTCTTTGTGGTTACCTTAATATTTGCCCCTATTTTTTTAAGTAAAAACCTAATTTGTATTCTCCTATATCGCCTTGTATCCCTCTCCATATGGCAGTTCTATGCCACCTGTATTTAGTCCCTCTTTTTGATTATTGCAATCTTTTACATACAGACTTCAGTGATTTCCTGTTTTGAGCATTTTTTTTTTTAATTAATCTTAATTTGTTTTTGTGATTTCCCTATTTGAGTTGATATCAGGATGTTCTGTTCTGTGACCTTGTGTTGTGCTGGTATCTGATATTATTGGTTTTCTGACCAATTTCCTTTAGTATTTAGAAGATATACTTTTAATAGCTTTCTATAACTCTGTTGAATTAACTTAAATATAAGTGATGTTGTTGTTGTGATTAGCCTGCTGTTGATTTGGCCCCTGACTCATGGTGACTTGTGTGTTATGGAGTAGAACTGCTCCTTAGGGTTTTCTTGGCTATATTTGTTTTTACAGAAGCCATTTGCCAGGCCTTTCTTCTGTGGAGCCAATGGTTAACAGTGAATTGCAAACTGCTTGCACCACCCAGGCTCCTTATGAGTGGTATTACCTCTTGCCATTGAATCAATTCTGACTCATAGTGACCCTATAAGACAGAGTAGAACTGCCCTATAGGGTTTCCAAGGCTGTAATCTTTATGGGAGCAGACTACCACATCTTTGTTCTGTGGAGCAGCTGGTGGATTCAAACCTCTTACCTTTTGGTTAGCAGCTGAGTGCTTATCCACTATGTGACCAGGCTTCATCCCTAAGTGATATTAGGGCGGTGTAAACAAAGTGCTTGTCCAGCTTTCACATGCATATGTAGGCTTCAGGAGAGAAGTAGAATTTGAACAGAGTCTTGAAATGAGAATAGGAATTTGCTGGAAGAATAAAAGAGGGAAAGTATTCCAGGCATAGAGAACAGCACGGACAAAGGGTCAGGTAGCTAAGTATTATATAGGTGCTCAGCAAAGCCATTTTTAATACCATAAACCATTAGGCCCTCTTAGTTTTGGAGCACAACATTGTGCACACACATGCATGCGCACACACGCACAGACACCATCACATCAAATATGTTGAAAGGCACCTGCTTCCCACATAAAACATGATTTTCTTGCTAAAAAGAATTTAAAGTGTATTTTATAACTTTATTTTAAAATTATTTGGCTCCAAGTGGTTGATATAATTTACTGTGACTTAATTGGCTGTGATTTTTCTGCAACTATCATGCATACCTGGGAATTCTCCTGAGGGAAGAAAATCTGACCTACAAATTTTCAAAAATAATGAATATTTTATAAATACTAAATTTAATAATGAAGTTAACATAACATGACAATTTTTCTAAAAATTTAACATTTATTAATTTTTAATTTCTAGTTGTATTATCATATTTTTGATCCAGGGAATTTATTTTGAAGTATCAAATATTGAAAAACTCATTGCTGTTGAGTTGATTCTGACCCATGGTGACCCTATTGGATAGAGTAGAACTACCCCATAGGGTTTCTAAGGCTGTAATCTTAGAAGCAGGCTTAGGGACCGCCGACCTTTTGGTTAGCAGCCGAGTGCTTAACCACTGCGTCACCAGGATGTCTTAAATATTTGCCCAGGTCCTTCTAAAACTTATAGCCCCTAAGTGTTATGGCAATAGTTTTCAAAGGATAAAATGACCTTACACTCAGGATCTCTGGGTGAGAATTGTGGAAGGTGAAGCTGGAGAGAGAACCCGAGGCCAGTGTGTGATGCTAATATACTAGTATCTAATGTCCCAATCTAATATATTAGTGTCTCAGTACCGTACACCACAGAAGTCTCCAGGACGGAGAGGAACATGACAAGCGTTATTTCCTATCATCAGTAGGGAAGATAGAGTAGCATACAGAGAAACTAGTAGCAGGAAACTCACCGTGAAGGCTATTGCCATTTCTAAGTATTTTGTTGTTGTTGGTAGGTGCCGTTGAGTTGGTTCTGACTCACAGCGACCCCATGCACAACAGAAGAAAACACTGCCTGGTCCTGCGCCATCCTCACAATCCTTGTTACGCTTGAGCTCATTGTTGTAGCTGCTGTGTCAGTGCACCTCACTGAGGGTCTTCCTCTTTTCCGCTGACCCTGTACTCTGCCAAGCGTGATGTCCTTCTCCAGGGACTGAACCCTCCTGACAACATGTCCAAAATATGTAAGATGCAGTCTCTCCATCCTTGCTTCTAAGGAGCATTCCGGCTGTACTTCTTCTAAGACAGATTTGTTCATTCTTTTGGCAGTCCATGGTATATTCAATATTCTTCACCAACACTGCAATTCAAAGGCGTCAATTCTTCGATCTTCCTCATTCAGTGTCCAGCTTTCACATGCATATGATGCCATTGAAAATACCATGGTTTGGGTCAGGTGCACCTTAGTGTTCAAGGTGCCATCTTTGCTCTTCACCACTTTAAAGAGGTCCTTTGCAGCAGATTTACCCAATGCAATGCGTCTTTTGATTTCTTGACTGCTGCTTCCATGGCTGTTGATTGTGGATCCAAGTAAAATGAAATCCTTGACAACTTCAGTCTTTTCTCCGTTTATCCTGATGTTGCTCATTGGTCCAGTTGTGAGGATTTTTGTTTTCTTTATGTTGAGGTGCAATCCATACTGAAGGCTGTGGTCTTTGATCTTCATTAGTAAGTGCTTCAAGTCCTCTTCACTTTCAGCAAGCAAGGTTGTGTCATCTGCATAATACAGGTTGTTAATGAGTCTTCCTCCAATCCTGATGTCCCGTTCTTCTTCATATAGTCCAGCTTCTCAGATTATTTGCTCACCATACAGATTGAATAAGTATGGTGAAAGAATACAACCCTGAAGCACACCTTTCCTGACTTTAAACCAATCAGTATCCCCTTGTTCTCTCTGAACAACTGCCTCTTGATCTATGTAAAGGTTCCTCATGAGCACAATTAAGTGGTCTGGAATTCCCATTCTTCGCAAGGTTATCCATAATTTGTTATGATCCACACAGTTGAATGCCTTTGCATAGTCAATAAAACACAGGTAAACATCCTTCTGGTATTCTCTGCTTTCAGCCAGGATCCATCTGACATCAGTAATGATATCCCTGGTTCCACATCCTCTTCTGAAACTGGCCTGAATTTCTGGCAGTTCCCTGTTGATACACTGCTGCAGCCGTTTTTGAATGATCTTCAGCAAAATTTTGCTTGTGTGTGATATTAATGATATTGTTCTATAATTTCCACATTCGGTTGGATCACCTTTCTTGGGAATAGGCATAAATATGGATCTCTTCCAGTCATTTGGCCAGGAAGCTGTCTTCCATATTTCTTGGCATAGACGAATGAGCACCTCTAGCGCTGCATCTGTTTGTTGGAACATCTCAATTGATATTCCATCAATTCCTGGAGCCTTGTTTTTCGCCAATGCCTTCAGAGCAGCTTGGACTTCTTCCTTCAGTACCATCGGTTCCTGATCATATGCCACCTCTTTAAAGGGTTGAACATCAACTAATTCTTTTTGGTATAATGACTCTGTGTATTCCTTCCATCTTCTTTTGATGCTTCCTGCATTGTTTAATATTTTCCCAATAGAATCCTTCACTATTGCAACTCGACACTTGATTTTTTTCTTCAGTTTTTTCAGCTTGAGAAACGCCAAGTGTGTTCTTCCCTTTTGGTTTTCCATCTCCAGCTTTTTGCACATGTCATTATAATGCTTTACTTTGCCTTCTCGAGCCACCCTTTGAAATCTTCTGTTCAGCTCTTTTGCTTCATCAATTCTTCCTTTTGTTTTAGCTGCTTGACGTTCGAGAGCAAGTTTCAGAGTCTCCTCTGACATCCATCTTGGTCTTTTCTTTCTTTCCTGTCTTTTCAATGACCTCTTGCTTTCTTCATGTATGATATCCTTGATGTTATTCCACAACTCATCTGGTCTTCGGTCACTAGTGTTCATTGCGTCAAATCTATTCTTCAGATGGTCTCTAAATTCAGGTGGGATGTACTCAATGTCATATTTTGGCTCTCGTGGACTTGCTCTGATTTTCTTCAGTTTCACCTTGAACTTGCATATGAGCAATTGATTGTCTGTTCCACAGTTGGCCCCTGGCCTTGTTCTGACTGATAATATTGAGCTTTTCCATCGTCTCTTTCCACAGATGTAGTCAAATTGATTTCTGTGTGTTCCATCTGGCAAGGTCCCTGTGTATAGCCGCTGTTTATGTTGGTGAAAGAAGGTATTTGCAATGAAGAAGTCGTTGGTCTTGCAAAATTCTATCATTCGATCTCTGGTATTGTTTCTGTCACCAAGGCCATATTTTCCAACTACTGATCCTTCTTCTCTGTTCCCAACTTTCGCATTCCCATCGCCAGTAATTATCAATGCATCTTGATTGCATGTTCTATCAATTTCAGACTGCAGTTGTTGATAAAAATCTTCTATTTCTTCATCTTTGGCCCTAGTGGTTGGTGCATAAATTGGAATAATAGTCATTATTAACTGGTCTTCCTTGTAGGCATATGGATATTATCCTATCACTGACAGCGTTGTACTTCAGGATAGATCTTGAAACATTCTTTTTGATGATGAATGCAACACCATTCCTCTCTGAGTTGTCATTCCCAGCATAGCAGACTATATGACTGTCTGATTCAAAATGGCCAGTACCAGTCCATTTCAGCTCACTAATGCCTTTTAATGCCTAGGATATCGATGTTTTTGTGTTCCATTTCACTTTTTATGATTTCCAATTTTCCTAGATTCATACTTCATACATCCCAGGTTCTGATTATTAATGGATGTTTGCAGCTGTTTCTTCTCATTTTGAGTTGTGCCACATCAGCAAATGAAGGCCCTGAAAGCTTTACTCCATCCACGTCATTAAGGTCGACTCTACTTTGAGGAGGCAGCTCTTCCCCAGTTATCTTTTGAGTGCCTTCCAACCTGGGTGGCTCATCTTTCAGCACTATATCAGACAATGTTCCACTGCTATTCATAAGGTTTTCACTGGCTAATGGTTTTCAGAAGTAGACTGCTGGGTCCTTCTTCCTAGTCTGTGTTAGTCTGGAAGCTCAGCTGAAACCTGTCCTCCATGGGTGGCCCTGCTTGTATCTGCTTACTGGTGGCATATCTTCCAGCATCACAGCAACACCCAAGCCCCCACAGTACAAAAAACTGACCATACATGGGAGAAGTATTTTCGTTATTATTACTAAACCTTTTATTTTGTGATCCTTGTAGATTCATTGGCAGTTGTAAGAAATAATACAGAGAGATCCTGTATACCTTTCATCGAGTTTCTCCCAGCAGTAACGTCTTGTAAAACTGTAGTGTAACATCACAACCAGGATATCAATAGTGATACAGTCAAGATACACAGCATTTCCATCATTACAGAATCTCTCGTGTTAACCTTTTATAGTCACACCCATGCCACTCCCACTCCCACGTTCTTCTTAGGACTTGGCAAGCACTGATCTGTTCTCCATTTCTATAGTTTTGTCATTTCAAAAATGTTACATACATTATAGTGTGCAACCTTTCTGGATTGGCCTTACTCCCTCCCTCCAGCATAGTTCTCAGGAGATTCATCCAGGATGTTGCTGTGTCAATAGTCTGTACCTTTGGATTGCTAAGTAGTATGTAATGGTTTGAATGTATTACAGTTTGGTTACCCAGTCACCTGTTGAAGGACATATGGATTGTTTCCACTTTGGGCCTATTAGGAATAAAGCTGCTGTAAACATATCAGGTACAGGCTTTTGTGTGAACATAAATATATTTCTCTGGGATGAATGCCCAGTTCAGTTGTCGGGTTGTGTGGTGGTTGGAAGGAGACTTGGTGGTACAGTGGTTAAATACTCACCTGTTAACTAAAAGGTTGGTGGTTGGAACCCACCAGCCGCTCCGAGGGAAAAAAAGACCTGGTGGTCTGCTTATGTAAAGATTACAGCCTTGAAAACTCTATGGGGGCAGTTCTACTCTGTCCTGTAAGGTCGCTGTGAGTCGGAATGGACTTGACAGTAATGGGTGGTAGGTTGGATGTCTAGTTTTTTTTTTTTTTAAAGAAACTGCCACATTGTTTTGCAGAGTGCTGGAGAGCATTTTACATGGCACAGTGGTTAAAGCACTTGGCTGCTAACTGAAAGATTGGTAGTTTGAACCCAGTTGGCAGTTCCATGGGAGAAAGATGTGGCAGTCTGCTTCCATAGAGATTACAGCTTTGGAAACTCTATGGAACAGTTCTACTCTGTCCTGTGGGGTCACTATAAGTTGCAATCGACTGGATAGCAATGAGTGGTTTTTGGTTTAGCAATGTATGACAGAGCCCTGGTGGTGTAGGGGTTAAGTGCTCGGCTGCTAACCAAGAGGTCAGTGATTCAAACCCACCAGCTGTTTCAAGGGAGGAAAGACCTGGCAATCTGCTTCCATAAAGATTACAGCCTAGGAAACCCCAATGGGGCACTTCAATCCTACCATACAGGGTCACTATGAGTTGGAATCGACTTGAGGGCAATGGAGGTTTTGCAGTGTATGGGCAATCTAGTTTGTCAGCATTCTCACCAGTGTTGTCACTGTTTTTTTATTTTAGCCATTTGATAGGTATGTAGAGATATCACACTGTAATTTTAATTTGTATTCCCCAATGACTAATGATGCCGAACATCTTTTCATCTGTAAATTTTCTTTGGTGAAATGGTTCTTCATGTCTTTTGCCCATGTCTAATTGAATTATTTCTTTTTTTACTGCTGAGTTTTACCTAGAATATATTAAAAACTATATGTTCCAGATACTTATATATTCTCTGTAGTTTTTTGTCAGATATGCAGTTTGCAAATATTCTCTCCCATCCTGTACATTGTCTCCCTATCCTCTTAATAGGGTTTTTTGTAAAGCAAAAATTTCCAGTTTTGATAAAGTCCACGTTACCAATTTTTCCCTTTATGAATCATGCTTTTGGTTTCACAGCTAAGAACTCTGCCTAGCCCTAAATCCTGAAGATTTTTCCTTGTGTTTTTTTCTAAAAGTTTTATAGTTTTATGTTTTACGTTAAGTCCGTGATCCATACTGGTTAATTTTTGTATAATGTCTGAGACTTAGCTCAAGTTCTTTTTTTGTTTTTTGCTTATTGATGTCCAATTGCTTCAGCACCATTTGTTGAAAAGGTTGTGTTTTCTCCATTGAATTACTTTTGAATCATTATCAAAAAGTAGTTGAGCAGGATAAAGAACAATGATGAATCTGTGAAACATCTCATAACATGGAGGAATCTGGAAGGCATTATGCTGAGTGAAATTAGTCAGTTGCAAAAGGACAAATATTCTATGAGACCACTATTATAAGAACTCAAGCATAAGTTTAAACATGGAAGAAAAAATTCTTTGATGGTTACGAGGGTGGGGAGGAAGGGAGAGGGGTATTCACTAGATAGTAGACAAGAGTTATTTTAGGTGAAGGGAAAGGGAAGGACAACACACAATAGAGGGGAAGTGAGCACAACTGGACTAAACCAAAAGCTAAGGAGTTTCCTGAATACAACCAAACACTTTGAGGGGTGGGGGTCTGGGGACCATGGTTTCAGGGGACATCTGTGTCAATTGGTATAACAAAGTGTATTAAGAAAACATTCTGCATCCCACTTTGGTGAGTGGCATTTGGGGTCTGAAAAACTAGCAAGCAGCCATCTAAGATGCATCAACTGGTCTCAGCCCACCTGGAGCAAAGGAGAATGAAGAACACCAAAGACACAAGGAAAATATGAGCCCGAGAGACAGAAAGAGCCACATAAACCAGAGACTACATTAGCCTGAAACCGGAAGAACCAGATGGTGCCCCGCTACCACCAATGACTGCCCTGACAGGGAACATAATAGAGAATCCCTGATGAAGCAGGAGAAAAGTGAGATGCAGAACTCAAATTCTAGTAAAAAGACCAGACAATGGTCTGACCGAGACTGGAGGGACCCCAGAGGTCATGGCCAATGGACTCTCTGTTAGCCCAAAACTAAAACCATTCCTAAAGCCAACTCTTCAGATAAAGACTAGACTGGATTATAAGACATAAAATAATACTGGTGAGTAGTGTGTTTCTTAGCTCAAGTAACACATGAGACTGTGTGGGCAGCCCCTGTCTGGAGGCGAGATAAGAAGGCACAGGGGGACAGGAGCTGGTTGAATAGACATGGGATATACAGGGGTGGAGAGAAAGAACGTGCTGTCACATTGTAGGGAGAGCAACTAGGGTCACATAACAATGTGTGTATAAGTTTTTGTATGAGAAAGTGACTTGAATTGTAAACTTTCACTTAAAGCACAATGAAAAAAATTAGTTGAGCATGTTTGTGTGTGCCTATTTCTGTGTTCTTTGTTCTGTTCCTTTGACACAAATCTTTCCACAAATACCACACAGTTCTGATTACTTTAGCTACATAAGTTTTGAAATCAGATAGACTAATTCCTCATACTTTATTATTCTTTTTCAAAATTGTTTTTGCTATTCTATCGTTTGCCTTTTCATATAATTAAAAAAAAAATCTTGTCTGTATCTACATAAATTCCTGCTGAGATTTTGATAGTAATTGTGTTAAACCTGTATATATCATTTTGGAGAGAATTAATATCTTAATTATATTGAGTCTTCCAATCTATGAACATGATATGTCTCTCCATTTAGGTATTCTTTGATTTATTTCATCAGGCTTTGTTAGTTTTCAGTGTGCAAATTCTTCTTTCTGTTTATGTGGTTTAT
The DNA here is from genome assembly GCF_030014295.1 of Loxodonta africana. Lineage (NCBI taxonomy): Eukaryota > Metazoa > Chordata > Mammalia > Proboscidea > Elephantidae > Loxodonta > Loxodonta africana. Next base: position 66,239,289 of record NC_087358.1, read on the forward strand.
TACATTGATTGATTTTCTTATGCTGAAATACCTTTGCATTCTTGGAATAAATCCCACTTGCTCACCAAATATAATCCTTTTAACATGCTTCAGAATTTGGTTTGCTAGTATTCTCATGAGACTTACATTTATTCGTGAGAATATTTACATTTATATTCATAAGGGATATTGTTCTGTAGGTTTCTTTTCTTGTGATGTCTTTGTCTAGCTGTATATGAGGGTAATGCTAGCCTCACAGAAAAAGTTAGAAAATGTTCCTTCCTCTTGTGATCTTTTGGAAGAATTTGAGAAATATTGGTGTTAAATCTTTAAAATGTTCAGAAGAATGCAACCATGAAGCCATCTGGCCCTGAATGTTTCTTTGTTGGGAGGTTTTTGATTACTAATTCAATCTTTTTACTTGTTACAGATCTGTTGAGATTTTTTTTATTTCTTATTGAATCTGTTTATGTAGTTTTTATGTTTCTATTGATTTGTCCATCTCATCTACATTGTCTGAAATGTTGGCATGCAATTATTTGTTGTATTCTGTTATAAATCTTCTTTATTTCTGTAAGGTCAGTAGTAATGCACCCACTGTCTTTTCTGATTTTAGTTACTTGCATCTTTTCTCTTTTTTTTATTTGTCTAGTTAAAGATTTGTCAGATTTGTTGATTGATTCTATTGTTTTTTAATTCTCTGTTTCATTTATCTCTTCTCCAATCTTTATTACTTCCTTCCTTCTGCTATCTTTGGGTCTAGTTTTCTCTTCTATTTTTAGTTCCTCAAGGTTTAAGGTTAGGATATCGATTTGAGATCTTTCTTCTCTTTTGATATAGGCATTTACAGCTATAAATTTGCCTCTGAGCACTGCCTTCTCTTCATCTCTTGAGTTTTGGTATGTTGGGTGTGTGTATGTGTTTTCATTTATCTCTAAATCTGATTTCTCTCATCTGATTTCTTCTTTGACATATTGTTTAAGAATGTTTTGCTCAATTTCCATAAACTTTTGAAATTTTCAGCTTTCTTTCTGTTACTGATTTCTAGCTTCATCCTACTGTGGTTGGAGAAGATGCTTTGTATGATTTCATTCTTTTCACACTTGTTGAGACTTCTTTTGTAGTCTAATATATAGTCTATCCTGGAGAATGTTCCTTGTGCACTTGAGAAGAATGTGTACTCTGTTGTTGGAGGGAGTATTCTATATATGCTGTTATATCTAGTTGGCTTATAAACTGTTAAAAACCCATAGCCATTGAGTCAATTCCGACTCATAACAATCCTGTAGGACAGAGTAGAACTGCCATAGGGTTTCCAAGGCTGTAAATCTTTATGGAAGCATATTGTCACATCTTTCTCACACAAAGCAGCTGGTAGGTTTGAACCACCAGCCTTCTGGTTAACAGCCAAGTGCTTTAACTACTGTGCCACCAGGGCTTTCTAAGTCTTCTCTTTCCTTGTGGTGTATGTCTAGTTGTTCTATACATTCTTGAGAGTAGAGTATTGAAATCTCTAATGATTACTGTTAATTGTCCATTTCTCCCTTCAATTCTGTCAGTTTTGCTTCATCTAATTTTGAAGCTCTGTTGTGTTATAATTGTTATATCTTATTGATAGGTTGACACTTTTATCAATATAAAATGTCCTTTGTCTCTAATAATAATTTTTGTCTTAAAGTCTATTTTGTCTAATATTAGTATAGCCTTGCCAGCTTGCCTTTAATTATTGTTTGCATGCTATATCTTTTTTCATTCTTTTATTTTCAATCTGTTTGTGTCTTTGAGTCCAAAGTCTCTTGTAGACAACATATAGTTGGAATGTGTTTCTATCCATTCTGCCAATCTCTGCCTTTTTATTATAGAGTTTAATCCATTTACATTTAATGGAATGCCTGATAAGGTAGAATTTACATATGCCATTTTGATATTTTGTTCACATACTTTGTACATGTTATCAGGCCTCCCTGGAGAAGGATATCATACCTGGTAAAGTAGTGGGTCAGCAAAAATGCAGAAGACCCTCAAGGAGATGTATTGACATGGTGGCCACAACAATGGGCTCAAGCATAACAATGATTGTGAGGATGGTGCAGGACCAGACAGTGTTTTATTCTGTTGTGCATAGGGTCACTATGAGTTGGTACTGACTCCATGGCACCTAACAACAACAACATTTTGCTATTTGTTTCCTATGTTTTATGTCTCTCTGTCCTCTGTTCCTCTATTTTTATTCCTTCTTTTGGGTTAAATAGATATTTTCTAATACACCATTTGTAATTCCCTTGTTATCATACATTTTTGAGTTATTAGTGGTTGCCCTGGGAATAACAACACCTTAGTTTATAATAATCATGTTCAGATTAATATTAAATTAATGTCAATAGTATACAAAAGCTTTACTCCATTCCCTTCCTCTTTTATGCTGTTATTGTCCTAAATTACATCTTTATATATTGTATGCCTTCAATCTAGATTTAAAATTTTTGCTTTATGCAGTTGCCTTTGAAATCAGATAGAAGGAAAAAAAGGGAGTTACAGACAAAAATGTATTTCTACTATTTATCTACCTTTACTGGTGCTCTTTATTTCTTCATGTAAATTCAAGTCACTGTTTAGTGTCCTTTCATTTTAGCCTTCAGACTCTCTTTAGTTTTTTCATGTAGAACTGGTCTGCACATCATAAACTCTCTCATTTTTATTTTATCTGGGAATATCCTAATTTCTTCATTTTTGAAGAATAGTTTTGCTTGATATAGAATTCTGGGTTGACCATATATGCTTTCAGCACTCTGAATATGCCATCTCCCTTTCTTCTGGCCACATGATTTCTGATAAAAATTTGGCTGCTAATCTTATGGAGGATTCTTTGTACATAATGAGGCACTTCTCTCTTGTTGCTTCCAAAATTCTCTCTTTGTCTTTGGTTTTAGACAGTGATTATTGTTCTGGGTGTGGATATTTTTGAGTTTATCCTTGGAGTTCATTGAGCTTCTTGGATACGTAGATTAATGCTTTTCATCAAATTTGGGAATTTTTTTTTTTTTTTTTACCATTATTTCATCATATAATATTTATGGCCCTCTTCCTCACTCATTATGTATGTGATGGTACACTTCATGATATCCCACCAATCTTTGAGGCTTTGTTTATTTTTCATCATTCTTTTTTTTTTTTCATACATTGGATAATCTCAATTGACCTGTCTTCAAGTTTGCTGATTCTTTCTTCTGCCTGCTCAAAGCTGCTGCCAAACCCCTCTGATGATTTTTTCATTTCATTTATTGTACTTCTCAGAATTTCTATTTGGTTCTTTTAAAAAATTCTGTCTCTTTATTGATATTCTCTATTTGGTGGGACATCATTCTCATACTTTCTTTTAGATCTTTAGACATGGCTTTCTTAATTCCTTGAGCATATATAAAAGAGCTGATTTAAAGTCTTTTTTTTTTTAAGTAAGTTCAACATCTGGGCTTCATCAGGGAAAGTTTCTATTGATGGCTTTTTATCCTATTTGTGGGCCATACTTTCTTGTTTCTTTGGATGTCTCATAATTTTTGTTGAATAGTGGGCACTTTAAATAATACAATATAGCAACTCTGGAAATCAGATTCTCCGTAGGGTTTATTATTGTTGCTTATTGGAGTTGTTTGATTAGTGACTTTTCTGAACTAATTCTGTAATTCTTTGTCATGTGTGGCCCTGACACCTATTGGTCAGCTAATGATTGGACAGAGATTTTCTTAAATGCTTGGAACCAATAAATCTCCCAGTGTTTGCTGAGGGGCTTTCTGTGTGTTTGGTGGAATTCACCAATCTGACAGTTTATTACTCTGCCTTAGCTTTCATTTACTGCTTTCACTATGCCTCAAGGTCAGTCAGAGTTAAAAGCTTAGGGCCTTATCAGGTCTTTCCTCAGCATACATACAACCCTACATGTGTGTGTGGCCCTCTAGAGTCTCAGGAATATGTCAGAGCTTCTCAATACCCCTATGGACATCTCAAGGAGCCTGGTGGCACAATGGTTATAGTGCTCAGCTGCTAACTAAAAGGTCAGCAGTTTGAACCCACCAGTGGCTCTGTGGGAAAAAAAGAGCTTGCATTCTGCTCCTGTAAAGATTACAGCATAGAAAACCCTTGCAGAAATTCTGCTCTGTCCTGTAGGATCACTGTGAATTATAGTCGACTCAACAGCACGCAACAACAACATGGACATCTCATCATTCTTCAGCTTTTCATTTTAAGCTTTTTGGCTAGTCTGTTTTTTGTTCTGTATTCATCACCTCAGGCATCCAATTAGCTCATAGTTGTTTTCTGCAAATGCCTTTCTCCCCTTGGAGAGAAGGTGAGCTCTGAGTCAGGCTTGTAAATGGAATCAGGGAACCAACATTTCCGAGAATGGTGATAAGAGTAATGACAGATGTCCCAAGAATAATGACAGTTCTTTGGGAATGAAACTTTGAAAGAGCTCCAGCTTCATTATACTTCATCTAGTAGTAGGAATGCAAGCTATTATTTTTCAAGCTACTGCTGAACTGGTGAGTGGAGATGGAACCAGAGCAAGTTACAATGTCATGAAGCTTCCTGTTCTTACCAAGATTCAATCATTTTTTCTTCAGTAAATGTTCTCTGAGTTACTGCAATCCTTTGGTTAACTTCTAGAGTTCCCAAAAGTTGATCCTTACAATTTGTTTCAGTTTTTTCATTGCTTTTACGGAGGAGCCAGTTATCAGATGTCCTTACTGTACTATTTTGCTGGCATCACCTATCTATAGTATTTTTGAATGTATCTCTTTTTATAGCTTTTTTAGGTGTTGCTTTAGGTGTTACATTAGCACAGTCTACTGGTGTTATCATTTTACCAGTTCAAGTGAAATATGTAAATCTTACCTCCCTTTATGTCACTTACCCTTCCTCATTACAATATTATAGTATACAATATTATAGTCTTAACTATTTCCCTGCATATATTTAGAACCACATCAGACAGCGGTATAACTTTTCCTTCAACTATCAAACATAATGTAGGAACCTCAGTAGAAGGAAATCCTATGTTATGTACCCAGATTTTTGCTTATGTTTTCTTCCTTTCTGATGTTCCAGGGTTTTTCTTTCCCTTGTATTTAGAGAATTTTCTTTAGTCATTCTTCTAGGGTGTTTCTGCTGATGACAGATTCTGTCTTTTCCTTCACCTGATAATGTCTTGATTTCCTCTTCTTTCCTGCAGAATTTTTTGATAGGAATAGGGTTCTGGGTGGACAGTCCTTTTCTTTCAGCATTTGAAAAATATTGTGCCTTTGGCTTCCATGGTTTCTGATGAGAAATTGTCATAATTGTTTTTCCTCTATAGATAAGATGTTTTTCTCTGGCAGGTTTCAAGATTTTTTTGTCTTAAGTTTTTAAAAGTTTAATTACAGTATGCCTTGGCATGTGTTTCTTTGGGTTAATACTATTTGAGGTCTGCTTAGCTTCTTGAATCTAAAGATTTGTATCTCTTGCCAAATTTGGGAGGTTTTCAGTTATTATTTGTTTGAGTAGTTTTTCAGCCCTCCCTACCCCTCCCCCGTTTTTCTTCTCTCCTTGCAGCGCTTTTATTACATGAATGTTAGGCTTTTTCTTAGTCTCACTGGTCCCTGAAGCTTTTTTTAAATTTTTTTTTTTTTTGTCTGTTGCTCATATTGGTTAATTTCTATTGTTCTATCTTCCAGTTTATTTATTCTTTCCTCTGTCCCCTTTGATTCTACTGTTGAACCCGTATGCTAAGGTTTTAAAATTTTGGTTATTGCATTTTTATTTATTTATTTATTTTGCTGAGACTTTGTATTTCTTTGCTGAGGTTTTCTATTTTTCCATTTTTTTTAAGCATGCTTGTAATTGCTCACTGAAGCATTTTTATTATAACTGCTTTGTGAGAGAATTCTAACGTCTGTCATCTTGGTGTTGGCATCTGTTGACTCTCTTTTTATCATTCAGTTTGAGATCTTTCTGGCTCTTGGTATGACAAATGATTTTTAATTGAAACCTGGACATTTTCATTTGATGTTATATGACTTAAGATGTTATTTAACATTCTATTTTAGCTGGCTTTTTCTTATACAACTCAAGCATGGGGAGAGGGGGTGCCATCTTGTTTACTGTCAGGTAGAGGTGGAAATTCAGGTTCCCTACTTTGCTTGTGTTGACACCCAAGGTGGGGAATTTCTTGTTACTGCTGGATGGGGATGTGAATTCTGGCTTCCCACATGATCTTCACTGACAACATGGAGTCAGGGGTAGCAGCCTTGCTACTGTTGAGCAGAGGTGCAAGTCCTCATTCTCCCCTAAGTCTCATCTGATAGCACCACAGTGGGGATGGAAGGTGTACCTCATTACTTCTAAGTAGGGATGGAAACCCAGGTTACCCATGTGCTTTTCACTGACATCATATTGGGGAATCATGACTATCCAGCAGGGATGAAAGTTCTGGCTCCCTACTCTGCCTGTTCAGAGAGCATCTCAGTGGGAATTTGGGGCACCTTGTTACAGCCTTGAGAATGTAGATGTCTAGACTCCCCACTCAGCCTGGCATGGATGGGGTGGAGCTGCAGTTTTTTGTGTGGTATTTAGGTGGAGTGGTTATTGTCTAAGAGTTTTCTTTCTTGCTAGGCTGTCCCTTTCCTGGTTGTCTGCCTAGAGATAACAGGCTTTTATTGGGGCATTTATTTATTTAATCTGTGCCTGTTGGTGTTTCCAAATTGCTGGCTTCTTTGTCTCCAAGTCTGGTACAAAAAAACATCAAATCCCTTGCCGTAGAGTTGACTCCAACTCATAGTGACCCTGTATGTATGACCCAAAAAGAAAACACAAGGAACTCACCACCATGTTCTTCCTCAGATCCTGAGATCTTTAGCTAGCCTGCCTTCTTTTCTCTCTCCACCTTTCAGAGTGTTCTTAGGTTTATTTTATGTATAATGTCCAGGGTTTTAGTTGTACTTAGTGGGGGAATAGAAAAGTACGTCTACTATATTTCCCTGGAAGCACAAGCCCTCTTCTAATTATTTTCAGGCAGTCGGGCATCTTCTTGTGCACCAATGTTTAGTTCTGTTTCTAGTGGTAAACTGCACTTTCCAGGCATTCCCCTGCCCAATTCAGACTAATGAAAGAAAGGTGTTTTTATGATTAAAAAAAAAAAAAAGAGTTGTTTTATGAAAACTAATTCAAATATTTTAGAAAATTGAAATAAAGGAAAATTGCTAAAAAAAATTGCTGACAAAGTGGATGTGGGTAAGATAATGCTAATAGATTTGAGAAAACAATAAATATATAGAAGGGTTATGCACTAGAATCTGCCATTTTTTTTTAAAAAAACCTTGCTGCACTTAAAACAATCAGACTGGAAATTATAGTTAGTCCATTATGATTAAAGTTTTATACAAGAAAGATGACTTGACATTCTAGCCACCACATATAAACTCAAAGAACAATCCTATACTAAAGGATTGTTAAACACATGTACGCTTATTTTTTAATTAAAATAAAATTTTAACAATATTCTCTTGTTATTCTGATCTTTAATTTATTTCTGTTAATTAATCAGATATAAGTTTTAACTGCTCTAGATGAAAGGGCTTCTATTGCCTCACAGCTCTTAGCTTGGGATACTGGAAAATAATGACATTATTATCAAAGGTCAAGAGAACAGGGGACAGATTAACTTTCAGGTAAAAGATGATGAGTTCAGTTTTGAACACTGTAAACTTGAAGTGCCTGTGAGAAATCCAAGTGGAGATGTTAAAATAGGCAGTTAGGAATACGCGTCTGGAGCTGAAGAGAGAGTTCTGGGCTGGAAATAAGATTTGTGAGTTACCTGCATAGAGTCAGAAATCCTATTGTGATGAGTTAAAGATTTCATGGGAATTGAGAACATAGGACCTGTGCCAGTGTGGGATATTATTCTCAGTAAGTTGCACTGGAGCAAAATGAGAACAATGGGAGTGAGTTTTCCATAAACTTAAGTGTATTCAATTTAAGAAACTACCCTTTTGTCTGCAGATTTTTTGGTGGCATTAAACTGTATTTTATGGGAAAAAAATGGTGGAAATAGAGGTTGTTTCATAAATATCCATGGCTGGCAAGACTAAAAGTTAATAACCTTATGTCTCTCAAAACTATTTATAAATTTGTAATGATCTGTGAAATAACTGAGTCTACTAAAGACTAGTATATAAAAACATTGAACTTTATTATAAAGGGATTTGTCTTAGTTATTTAGTGCTGCTATAACAGAAATACCACAAGTGGATGGCTTTAATGAACAGAAATTTATTCTCTCACAGTTTAGGATGCTAGAAGTCTGAATTCAGGGTGCCAGCTCTGAGGGAAGGCCATCTCTCTCTCTGTCAGCTCCAGGAGAATGTCTTTGTCTCTGTTCAACATCTGTGGGCCTGACGTTCCATGGGGATCTCCATGTGTCTTGGCATCAATCTTCCCCTGGGTCTAGGAGGTTCTCAGCCTAGGGACCCCAGGTCCAAAGGACATGCTGTGCTTCCCAGCTCTTCTTTCTTGGGGGTAATGAGGTCCTTCCCTCTCTGCTCGCTTCTATTTTGTTTTGTCTCTTGTAAGATAAAAGGTGCGACTCAAGCAAGGGTAGTGGAGGGTGGGGCCAAGATGGTGGAGTAGACAGACACTTCCGGCGAGCCATCTTACAACAAAGACCCAAAAAAACAAGTGAAGCGAGTATATTTATGACAAGCCAGGAGCCCTGAGCATCAAAGGCAAGCTTGGAAAATGAACAGAGGGGCGGGGGCGGAAGAGATGTTTCAGAAGCGGAAAGGAGTTACCAGACCTGAATTGCGGGGAGCCTTCAGGCACCATTCCCAGAGCGACAGCAGCAGGCTGGTACTAGCATTCGGCTGCAGTTTCCTCAGGGAGACGCAGCCAGCCACACAGCCTACTCACACCTCTGGAACCAGAGAATAATGGCGTTCTCGGCAAAAGCTAAGCACTTGCATGTATCTTACCATGCCTTCTGCACCCAAGCCGGCTTCAGCGGCTGTTGATTTCCCTGGGCCTGAGATAGGCCCTGTTGAGTGCCTAGAGCCATCCTCCCGGCCATGGAGAAGGAATAAATTCACAATTGCAGGAAAAGATAATTTGCCAGCTCCACTAACCAGAGGAGCTCAGGACAGAAGCGGCTCTTGTCCAGGCACAAATGGTCCATGGACTTTGAGTACCTTTCCCCACTGCATGGACCTATGTGGGCCTATTTCAGGAAAATAGGCCCTTGTTAGAAGACTGCAACTGTTTCAGCTGTGCAGTGGAGAGGTGGGTGTTTGATGTTTGACACTGCTTTGCCTATTAAACAGGGTCCTCACCTACCCACATCAGGGGCCCAAGGACAGGTGGCTCCACTCAGGTCACCGAGCCACCCGCGACAGGGATACAAGGATAACTGGCACCTCCCAGTCCCTACAACCAAAAACATTGGGTGCCCATGGTCCATCTGCAGAACCCACCCACCTGTGTGCTCTAGGGAAGAAGGACACGCTTTCCTCACAGACACTTGGGGGACGATTCTTAGCCCCCTGCCTTGTTCAGAGCATGACCCCCTGCTGCAACCAGATACTGATACCTACACCAATCACCCCTGCCCCTCTAAGACTGTAGGACAGAGCCTTTACCACACACTTGATGAGCAGCTACCTGGACCCCAACACTGAATCAATACAAGAAAAGTGAATGGACTCCTAGACTGATATACCTGATAATAGCTCTAGCCATCTAGTGACAGGATGTCAGAGCTTCAAAGGTGAAAATAATCAAGCTAGCTCACTGAAGCAACCCATTTGGGCATATCAAAACAAAACAAAGAAGCTAGGATACAGTAAGCAAACATAAAATAAACTAATACAGTAACTTATAGATGGCTCAGAGATAACAGTCAATATCAAGCAAGGGTGGTGTCGTAAGGGTGATGCAAAAACAACAAAAAACCAAACCTGTTGCCACTGAGTCGATTTTGACTCATAGTGACCCTATAGGACAGAGTAGAACTGCCCCATAGCGTCTCCAAGGAGCAGCTGGTGGATTTGAACCACATAACTCTTAACCACTGCACCACCAGGGCCTCATACAACTGCTTGTGTTTAGACCCTGAGGTTGGGTGGGCAGAGAGCAGGCCATAAGCTGTCTTAATTCACTTTGCTTTCCTTCTTGCTCCATTCCCTCTCCCAAGTAAGGAACTACAATATCATATGTCTTTTTCTATCCTATAGTTAATTTCCACATCTGTTGGTCTGAAATGGGCATGCAGGACCTATTTTAGAAATTAAAAACTGAACATTGTCTTCTTTGTTCTAGGCTGCATTATTTCCTCTCATTGAAGCAATGGCATAAGAATTACTGAGAATGTAAAATATGTTGCTGCAAGCAATGCAGCAAGAATGGATGAGAATGAAAAATAGATTGTATAAAATTCCAAAATGTTATCCTTCAATGTTAGGGGTGTACTTACATAGATCATTTTTGATGGAAGATGAAACCCACGAGGGTAAAGTAACTTTAGATGGTCTCTCCTTGGCTAACTCTGGAGCTTTTTTTTTTTCCTTTCCTGTGTGGGGTCTACAAAAAGAAGGAAGGGCTGAATTACATAGAAATTTTGAATCATGCATCAAGGTGATATTAAGGAAAAGTGAAGCTGCCACTTGGGAAGTGATCTTTATCTGAGTTTTGCTTATGTGATGTCCTTTATGAGTTTTGTGAGTCAAAAAGTTGGTTTCATAGTAATATTTTTTAAAATGTTTTTACATTTATTACAAGACTGAGATTGATGGACTCTTTAAAAGTTATCCATGTAGAAATCAATGAATGTACTTTTTTTTTTTTTAAATGAAAGAGAATTGTGCTGTCTAATATAAAAAACCCAGACTGACAAAAATAACCAACTGAGATTGGGTGGGTACAGGTTATGGAGAATCCTTTCCAGAGAATGTACTCAGCCAATCTATTTATGGTGACTTAGTCTCTTGTAGCATAAATACTTTCTAACTTTCACTCTAAGTGATACTACATGTAACTTTCATGTTTTCTTTTGTTTATTAAGGTCCTATTAAGACTAAAAAGAAAGATGTATTGACGAATGTTGTACGTGGTGAGGGCTTTAAGACTATTTCAGCAACACAATATGAAACAATAATGGCCATGACCAATTTGGCCATATTAAACTGTCAAATATATGGAAGAAATGCGCTTAATCTTAAGGTATGCTAGATCTTTTTTAATGAAAATGCCCTACTGTATTATTAATTATGCTTAATTCAGGTTTCCTAACTTAGGTCCATTTCCGTGATGTTGAGATGTCCCAGCAACACATTCAAATTGCATCTCTAAACCTATCTGCCTTAGTTTGCCTTATAATTACAATTACAGTGCATTTTTCTTTACAGAGCATAATAAGAGAAGTGGAATTCAGAGTTATCATATTGTTCAGGGAACAACCCGAGTGACCGGGCAGATGAGAGGGCAGTAGGACAACCAAAGCCCTCAAAACTCTCAGAAATAACAGAAACACTGTTCCAGAAGGACTGAACCATACACAGAGGAAAACTACTGGGGGTAGAATCCAAATTGAGTAGGGTAAGAGCTCTGGAGATAAAGGAAAGGAAAAGTGAGTGGGAGTGGTGGAGTTGGGGGTGGGGAGGGTCAGAGGAAAAGATCTTGAAAAGCACTGTGGATGTGGCTACACAGAGAAGACATTTTTCTCATTTTTAAATACTTGTACTAGAACAAATGGAGCTCTGGTGGCGCAGTGGTTAAAGCGCTCATCTGCTAACTGAAAGGTCAGAGATTTGAACCTACCAGCTGCTCCAAGGGAGAAAGATGTAGCAGTCTGCTTCTGTAAAGATTTACAGCCTTGGAAACGCCGTGGGGCTACTCTGTCCTATAGGATTGCTATGAGTTAGATTGACTCGACGGCAGTGGGTTTGTTTTTTGATACTAGAGCAAGGAGCTTGAGAGCCAAGAAAACAAATTATTCTAGCTATTCTCACCCTATATGAAGAAATCCCCTCCTAAAAATACAAGAAAAGCCATCTTATTTTAACATACAGAAAAGATAAACAGTTGAATCACATGCAAAAAAAAAAATTAAGATTAAAAAGAGGGCAATAATTTGAATAACACATTAACAAACAACAAAGAATCTCCAGAGAAATATGGCCATACATAAGAAAATTGTAAAGCAATATTTCAAAATGAGCTAAAAATAAGAAAGTGATATAAGCTATGAAAGAACAGCATAAATTGCAAATGGAAGAATTTAGAAAGTATATGAAGAAAAAAATAAATACTTAGGAAAAAAATCAGAAATGAAACAAATTAGAAGGAACATGAAAATATATACACACCACAGAAAATGTAGCAAGAGAAATAGAGGATGGCAAGGAGAGAATGAAAAATTTAACAGAAATAAAGATAAAAAGGATTCAAGAGAAAGCGTTGCATATAGAACACAGGAAAAGAATATCCAACATACTTATAATAGCAATCCCTAAAGACATTGAGCAAAAAAAAAAAAAAAGAAATGGAACAAACAAATATTTTAAACCATAATTCAAGAAAAAGTGCTTGGAAAACAAAAACAAACCCAGAACCTACATATTCAGAGAGCAAATCATTTGCTTAGGAAAATTCACCCAGAATGATCAACATTGAAGCATATTCTAGTAAAACTTTACTGTTGTTGTTACTTGCTGTTGATTCCAACTCATTGCAACCCCACATGTGTCAGAGTAGAACTGTGCTCCATAGGGTTTTCAAGTCTGACTCTTCAGAAGCAGATCACCAGGTCTATCTTTCGAGGCATCTCTGAGTGGGTTGGAATCACCAGCCTTTAAGGGCTAGTAGTTGAGCATATAACTGTGCCACTTGGGGACTCCTAATAAAACTACAAGACTTTAAAAAAAAATTTTGTATTGAAACTCAAGGCAAAATCAATGTTATTGAAGTAGGATATTGACATACTTTATTGTCCAAATCAGGAAACTGAGAATTCAAGGGAGCACTAAAATAACTACATGTCAAATTTAAATTTAAGTATTATATTTAAATTAAATGTTCAAAAAAATTTTTTATTGTACTTTAGATGAAGGTTTACAGAACAAACTAGCTTCTCATTAAAGTTAGTGCATATATTGTTTCACGACATTGGTTAACAACCCCATAACATGTCAATACTCTCCCTTTTCAACCTTGGGTTCCCTATTACCAGCTTTCCTGTCCCCTCCTGCCTTCTAGTCTTTGCCCCTGGGCTGGTGTGCCCCTTTAGTCTCGTTTTGTCCTATGCATCTGTCTAATCTTTGCCTGAAAGGTGAACTTCCGGAATGACTTCATTACCAAGCTAAAAGGGTGTCCAGGGGCCATACTCAGGGGTTTCTCCAGTCTCTGTAAGGCCAGTAAGTCTGGTCTTTTTTTTCCAGTTAGAATTTTGTTCTACATTTTTCTCCAGCTTTGTCTGGGACCCTCTATTTTGATCCCTGTCAGAGCAGTCAGTGGTGGTAGCCGGGCACCATCTAGTTGTACTGAACTCAGTCTGATGGAGGCCATGGTAGTTGTGGAGTATTAGTCCTTTGGACTAATCTTTCCCTTGTGTCTTTAGTTTTTTTCATTTTCCTTTGCTCCTGAAGGGGTGATACCAGTGGAGTATCTTAGATGGCTGCTCACAGGCTTTTAAGACCCCAGATGCTATTCACCAAAGTAGAATGCAGAACATTTTCTTTATAAACTCTGTTATGCCAATTAAGCTAGATATTCCCTGAGACCATGGTCCCCACAGCCCTCAGCCCAGTAATTCAGCCCCTAAGGGAGTTTGTATTTGTTCATGGAGTTTCAAAAATAGTTTTGAAATACTTATTGACCAACAAATTGGTTTTATTTTGTTGATGAAGTTATGAATGATTCTATTCAAAATTATTTTCAAAAATAAAATTATTTCTAAATATAAAAATATTTTCTGTGTACATTTGGAACTGTGGTGGCACAGTGGCTAAGCACTCGGCTGCTAACCAAAAGGTCAGTGGTTTGGACCCTCCCGCTGCTCTGTGGGAGAAAGATGTGGCAGTCTGCTTCCATAAAGATTACAGCTTTGGAAACTCTATGGGGCAGTTCTTTTTTGTCTAGTAAGGTCACTATGAGTCGGAATTGACTCGATGCCAGTGGGTTTGTTTTTGTGTGTGTGTATGTGTGTGTACATTTAAGCAAAACTATTCTTTAAACACTTCTTTATATAATTATGAATCTTAAATAGGAAATATAATTATTGTTATATATTCAGTCTTTCATCTTTTTTTTTTTTTTCCATCTGTATCTCTTCAAAACCATGCACTGGTTTTTTGTTTTGTTTTGTTTTGTTGGCAAACTGGTTTTTTCTTTTTACAAAATGATCTTATTTTTGAAAATTTTATAAGTTTGCATGATGTTTTCAAATTTGCATTTTATGGTTAATAAATATGAAATCATTGACATTTCTGAGTGATCTTTCTCTTTAGATCATGTTTCTTAATGATTAAAATTATCTCTGTTTTGTACCTGGTGAGATTCAGAGCAAATTTTACTAAATGGAATATGTTCTAAATTCTAATTCTTCTCATACATCAATATATTCCAAAGCTTAGTTATAGAATTCCTAAATTAAATCTTATACTACATTAGTGCGCTTATTGTTTAGTTTCTTAGTAGTTCTGCCTTGTCTATATCTCCCTATTCGCAAATTTTGTTTTCACTAGTTTATTTACTTAAAACTAGCAAAATCTGAAGTTTTAGGCCCTCCATTCTTTGAATATTCAGTTACATATTTTCAGCTGATTTTGAACAAAACCCAACCAAAACAGAGGAGCAGGAGGGAAGGCTTTTAAGATGATGGTAATGTTTTGTTGAAATTCAGGCTAATTACACAAGTGAGCTCAGTTTGTGGAAACTATCAGCCTTCACACTTATGATTTGTGCACTTTTAAAAAGTGTGCTATGTTTCAATAGCAAGTTTTATTAAAATCCATTGAAGAATTTTAAGGAGGAGAGTAAGAGATTCAGATTTTTTATTGAAGTTTTCTCAGGCCAAAGGGGAAAAACATGCCAAGACAAACTAAAACTACAGAATGTATTAAAAATAATGATAATAACAAAACAGCACATCAATCTATAGAATACAACTAAAGCAAACATTAGCTGGAAAGATGAAAGCATGAAGCACCTACCTAGGTAAATAAAATTTTTTAATGTATTAAATATTCAACTCAAAAAGCTAGGAAAAAATAGCAAGGTAAATGAAAAAGAAAGCATAAAGAAGTAATTGATAAAGATAAAAACCTAAATTAATGTTAAAAATAGAAAAATAGTATAACTAATAATTTTTTATTTAAAAATTTTGTTTAAAAAAGATACAGAAACCACTAGCTAAATAATTTTAAGTACAAGTTTACAAAATGAGAAATGACTAAAAGGAAAATAACCATACAGACAGAAGAAATTAAAAAAAAAATGCATAAGGGATCAGTTTGTACAACTCTGCAAATAAATTTGAAAACCTAGGTGAAAATGGATAAATTTCTAGGAAAAAGTACTTCATAAAATTGATTCCTATAGTGATGGAAGTCTAAACAGACAAATTTCCAAATAGAAATACATTTATGAAAGAAATCCCCACAAAATACTACAGGTATTTTAAAAGGTAATTCTACAAAAACTTTAAAGATTTGATCATTACAATGCTTCCTGAATTATTCTCAAAAGAAAAATTTTAAAAACTTTTTATGATATATTGACATTGACAGTGAAAGCTAACAAGGATTACATAAAAAGAAAACTCGAGGCTATTCTCACTTGTAACTATAATGTAAAAATGTTGAAACATATTTATTTATTATTGTTAGATAAAACAAATACCCAATAACAGATATAGCAGGTGTTCAATAATCGTAATAAAATCATCATCCTCCCCTTGGTTCATTCTAAAAATGCAGGGGTGTTTTAATAAAGGTTAGAAAGGAAGAAACAAAACTATTTACTAACAGACAACATGATTGTATATGTAGAAAATATTAAGGAATCCACACTAAAAAAAGCCTACCGGAACTAATAAATACAGTTAGCATGGTTGTCAATAACAAAGTCAATATGGAAAAAGTCAATACAGGAGTAACACCAGGGTGCAAAGTTATAGGGTCCATCCAGAATTCTGCCTGTGATTCAGGCCAGAAGACTTGAACAGACACCTCACAAAGGAAGACATACTAATGGCCAGTAAGTACATGAAAATATAATAAACATCATTGTTCAAGGAAATACAAATTAAAACTACAATGAGATACCATAGCACACCCATTAAATGGCTAAAATTTAAAACTCTGACCAAACCAAAGGAAACCTGTCGTCAACTCACAGCAACCCTATAGGACAGAGTGGAACTGCCTCATACGGTTTCCAAGGCTGTGATCTTTACAGAAGCAGATACCGCATCTTTCTCCTGCAGAGCGGCTGATCGGTTCGAACCATCAGCAGTTGAGTTCTTAAGCATTTGCACCACAGGGCTTGTTACATGTATCTTAGACATTTTTATTCTGTCCCCTATGTCTGTCACTCTCTTTTCTAAATTTTCTCTCCCTTTCACTCTCTGTACTTGATTCTGGGCATTTTCTTCTTACCTAACTTTTAGTCCAGTAATTTTCCCTTTAGCTTAGTCTAACCTGCTGTTAAACTTTTTACCAAGTTCTTAATTTTGGTTATTTCCTGTTTATAATCACTCATTTTTATTTAAATGTTTATTGTTTTCATTTTTCTACTTTAAATTCTTAATTCTGTCATTTAATGTCTTGAGATATTAATCAGTTATTTTTTCAAGTTCTTTTTTAATTTCTTATTTTTAAATTGTGCTTTAGGTGAAAGTTTACAGATCAAGTTAATTTATCATTCATAAATTTATACACATATTGTTTTGTGACATTGGTTGCAATCCCCTCAATGTGACAGCATGCTTGTCCTTTCCATCCCAGGTTTCCTATGTCCATTCATCCAGTTCCTGTCCCTTCCTGCCTTCTCGTCTTACTTTTGGACAGGAGTTGCCCATTTGGTCTCAAATATTTCATTGAACTAAGAAGCACATTCCTGAGATGTGTAATTTTTTGTTTTATGGTCCTGTCTGATCTTTGTCTGAAAAGTGGGCTTCAGGAGTTGTTTTCTTTCTGAGTTAGCAGAGTGCCGGAGGCGGGGCGGGGAGCGGGGAGGGGAGCCCATAGTCTTGGGGGACGGCTTTTTTTGTTTGTTTTTTAAAAACACATTTGACAAACCCATATGTGAATTCTCTGTGAGTTTATCTCTATGGTCTATAATTTCTCTTAGGTTTTTTTTTTCAGTTTTTGGCCCTTTGTAAGCCTATGTATTTTTTACTGCAAGATTGATACTATGCAGAGATAATTTGAGGTTCTGGATGATGTTATCTTCTTTCAGAGAATTTTTATTTTTGTTTCCGGCAGGCAGAGAGCATAGGCGAGGCTCATCTTAATTCAGTCAGAGAATCAACTGATTTAAGGATAGACTTCAAGCTTTGTAAGAGCGCTAAAGGTTCATCTTTTCTCCTAGGGCTGTAGCCTTTCAACCACGCCTTAGATAGTCTGAGACCTCTCCTCCTTGGCAATCCCTGAACTCCACTTTTGTCTTTCCAGGCATGTGAAACACTACAGTTCTGCTCAGCCAATCAACCACAATTTCAGATTAGGCAGATGCCTTGAGGGGAAAAAGTGTCAAATGGGATTACCTTTTCTCTATAATTTTGACTTGTTAAATTGCTACTTGGTAATTCCCCAAGCCTTTGTTGCTGTTGGTTGTTATTCTTTTTGTCTTTCGTGAGAGGTTTGGTCTCAAACAAACCCAATGACCATTAGTAGAAGTGAGAAGAATAAGATTATCTGGTTTTGGAGTGAATTACTTTAAATCAGAGGTTTACAAACTTTTTCTGAAAAGGGCTAGATATAGAAAGTTTTGGCTATGAGGGCCACAGAGTCTCTATCACAACTACTCAACTCTGTTGTACAGTGCAAAAGCAGCTATATGCAATACCTGAACATATAAGCATGACTATGTTCAAATAAAATTTTATTTTTATTGGAAATAAATGGAGGAAGAATACAGCTTTTAGTGAATTAGGTGAATCTAGTCCAGAAAAACAGTTTATTTCCATAGCCATTAATATTATTTCTAAAAGCATTTGACTCCAGAGCAGAATCCTGAGCTCTGTAGGGGTGATAAAAAAAGAATTGTTGTTGTTTTTGTTAGGTGTCATTGAGTTGGCTCTAACTCACAGAGACCCTGTGAACAACAGAACAAAACACTTCCTTGTCCTGCAACATCCTCACAATTGTTGCTATATTTGAGCCTGTCATTCAGCCACTGTGTCAAGAAAATCTCATGGAGGGTCTTCCTCTTTTTTTGCTGACCCTCTGCTTTATGAAGCGTGGTGTCATTCTCCAGCAACTGGTCCCTCCTGAATACATGTCCAAAGTAAGTGAGTTGAAGTCTCTCCATCATCGCTTCTAAGGAGCATTCTGGCTGTACTTCCTCTAATACAGAGTTTTTTGTTCTTCTGGCAGTCCACGCTGTTGTTAGGTGCTGTCGTGTCGGTTCTGACTCATAGCGACCCTATGCACAACAGAACAAAACCCTGCCCAGTCCTGTGCCATCCTCATAATCGTTGTTATGTTTGAGCTCATTGTTGCAGACACTGTGTCAATCCACCTCGTTGAGGGTCTTCTTCTTTTCTGCTGATCCTGTACTTTGCCAAGCATGATGTCCTTCTTCAAGGACTGATCACTCCTGACAACATGTCCAAAGTATGTAAGGCGCAGTCTTGCCATCCTTGCTTCTAAGGAGCATTCTGGTTGTACTTCGTCCAAGATAGATTTGTTTGTTCTTCTGGCAGTCCATGGTATATTCAGTATTCCTTGCCAATACCACAATTCAAAGGCATCAATTCGGTCTTCCTTATTCAATGTCCAGCTTTCACATGCTTATGATGCAACTGAAAATACCATGGCTTGGGTCAGGCGTACCTTAGTCTTCAGGGTGACATCTTTGCTTTTCAACACTTTAAAGAGGTCCCTTGCAGCAGATTTGCTCAATGCAATGCGTCGTTTGATTTCTTGACTGCCACTTCCACGGCTGTTGATTGTGGATCCAAGTAAAATAAAATCAGTCCATAGTATATTCAATATTTTTCACCAAAACTTTAATTCAAATGTGGCAGTTCTTCAGTCTTCTTTTCCATTGTCCAGCTTTCACGTGCATATGAGGTGATTGAAAGTACCATTGCTTGAGTCAGGTGTACCTTAGTCATCAAAGTGACATCTTTACTTTTTAACACTTTAAAGAGATCTTTTGCAGCAGACTTGTCCAGTGCAATACATCATTTGATTTCCTGACTGCCGCTTTCATGGGTATTGATTATTGATTCAAGAAAAATTAAATCCTCTACGACTTCAATTTCATTGCCATCCATTGCTATTTTGTTTATTGGTCCAGTTGTAAGGGTTTCTGTTTTCTCTATGTTAAAGTGTAATCCATACTGAAGACTATAGCCTTTGACCTTCACCAATAAGTGCTTCAAGTTGTCTTCACTTTCAGTAAGCAAAGTTGTGTCATCTGATTATCTCAGGTTGTTAATGAGCCTTCCTCCAATCTTGATGCTGCATTTTTCTTCATACAGCCCAGTTTTTCAGATTATTTGTTCAGCGTTTATAGACTGAATAAGTAAGGTGAAAGAATACAGCCCTGTGGCACACCTTTTCCAGTATTAAGCCATGCAGTATCTCCTTGTCCTGTTTGAACAGCTGTCTCTTGATCCAGGTGCAGGTTCCACATGACCACAATTAAGTGTTCTGGAATTCCCAGTCTTCACAATGTTATCCATAATTTGGTATGATCCACACAGTCGAATGCCTTTGTGTAGATGATAAAACACAAGTAAACATCCTTCTAGTATCTCTGCTTTAAGCCAAGATCCATCTGGCATCAACAATGATATCCCTGGTTCCATGTTCTGTCCTAAATCTGGCTTGAACTTCTGGCAGTTCCCTGCTGATGAATGGCTGCAACCATTGTTTTTTTTTTCAATTGTGATTTAGGAGAAAGTTTACAGAGAAAATTAGTTTGTCATTAAACAGTTAATATACAAATTATTTTGTGACATCATTTGCCAACCCTGCAATGTGTCAACACTCCCCCCTTCTCTACCCCAGGTTCCCTGTTTCCATTTGTCCAGTTTTCCTGTCCCTTCCTGCCTTCTTGTCTTCGCTTTTGGGCTGGTGTGCCCATTAGTCTCATATACACGATTGAACTATAAAGCACGTCCCTCACGTGTGTTATTGTTGGCCCTATAGACCTGTCTAATCTTCAGCTGAAGGGTGAACCTCAGGAGTGAGTTCAGTACTGAGTTAAAAGGGTGTCTAGGGGGCCATATTCTTGGGGTTTCTCCAGTCTCTGTCATACCAGCAAGGCTGGTCTTTTTTTGTGTGTGTGTGTGTGAATTTGAATTTTGTTCTACCCACTCTGGGACCCTCTATTGTGATTCCTGCCATAGCTGTTGGTGGTGGTAACCAGGCACCATCTAGTTGTTCTGGGCTTAGTCTGGTGGAAGTTGTACAACGTTCCGTTAGTCCTTTGGTCTAATCTTTCTTTTTGTCTTTGGTCTTCCTCACTGTCTTTTGCTTCAGCCGGGATGGGACCAGTAGATGTATCTTAGATTGCCACTTGCAGGCTTTTAAGACCCCAGTCACTACTCACCACAGTTGGGTGTAGAACTTTTTCTTTATAGACTATGTTATGCCAATTGAGCTAGATGTCCCCCATGCTGCAGCCATTTTAAAATTATTTTCAGCAAAATTTTGCTAGCTTGTGCTACTACTGATATTATTAGATAATATCTGCATCCTGTTTGATTGCCTTTCTTTGGAATGAACTTGAATAATATGGATATCTTCCAGTTGGTTGGCAAGGTAGCTGCCTTCCAAATTTCTTAGCATAGATGAGTCAGTGCTTCCAGCATTGCATCTGTTTGTTGAAGCATCCTAACTGGTTTTCCATCAATTCTTGGAGCCTTGTTTTTTGCTTATGCCTTCAGCATGGCTTGTACTTCTTCATTCATTACCAGTGGTTCTCAATCATATGCTACCTCCTGAAATGGTTAAATGTCAACCAGTTCTTCTTGAGATGGAGACTGTGTGTGTTTCTTCTGTCTTCTTGTGATGCTTTCTGCATCATTCAATTTATATTGTCCGTGGAATTCTTTACTATTGCAACATAAGGCTTGAATTTTCTCTTCATTTCTTTCAGCTTGAGAAATGCCAATTGTGTTCTTCTCTTTTGGTTTTCTAATTCCAGGTCTTTGAACATCTCATTATAATACTTTGCCTTCTTGAGCTGCCCTTTGAAATATTATGTTCAACTCTTACTTCATCATTTTACTTAATCATAAAAGAATTAAAAGTCGTAAATCCTGGTCTACCTCAGGAGCTTATTAAAGAAACAATTTATACGAGCACAGCTTTTACACAAAACAAATGTACTGATTAATATAATACAGACTTACTGCATATGTGCTTAGAGATGACTAGTGTCCAAGAGACTGAGGAAGCCTCTACATTCTTCACGCTATTTAGTTCTCCATATTCCTTCTATAATAACCCAGAGGAGCCCTGGTGGTGTAGTGGTTAATAGCTCAGGCTATTAACCAAAAGATCAGCAGTTTGAATCCACCAGCTGCTCTTTGGAAACCCTGTGGGGTAGTTCTACTCTGTCCTACAGAGTCTCTATGAGTTGGAATCGACTCAATAGCAATGGGTTTGGTTTGTTTTTTTTTTTAATAACCCACAGCAAATAGGTTTTTTGATGGGATAGAAATAGAGAGATCCATGGTACCTGAGATGAGTAGGCCTCATGGTGTGTCCACAGCAAAGGTTGCTGGGATTCCATGAGACAATATGAAGGTCCTAGATATTCACTCATTCAGACAATATTGATTAAGAACCCACTGTATACCAGTGGGTAAATGATATATCCCATGATATATCAGTGAGAAAAATAGACAAAATGTCTATTTCGTGGAGCTTATACTTGAGTGGGATGAGGGAGGTGATCATACACATGCATGCACACATACATGCATACATCATCATATGTTCTGTGGTGATAAGAGCTGTGAAGGAAAATGAAGCAAGTAGAAGGGACAGAGAGACATAGGCCAGCACTGCTTTGAGAGGTTACCATTTTCAAGAGGCTGGTCAGGGAGGGCCTTTTCTTGTCAGATGACTTATGAGTAGACAGCTGGCTGTAAGCAGATACCTGAGTGTCACAATAATTGTGAGTGTCACCTGAAGGGCAAAAAAAAAAAAAATCCAAGCCCATTGCCATCGAGTCAATTCCAACTCACAGCAACCCTGTAGGGAAGGGTAGAACTGCCCCATAGGGTTTCCAAGGAGCAGCTGGTGGATTTGAACTGCCAACCTTTTGGTTAGCAGCCAAGCAGTTAACCGGTGCGCCACCAGGGCTCCAGTGACAATAATTGATGGAAATGATTGGGGAAGAGTTTTCCCGGCAAAAGGAAATGTAAAGGCACTTGTTGTCCAGGCTCACTAAGTGGGATGATTAGCTGCTGTGACAAACAAATTTCCTCTACATAATTTAGTATACCCCAGTTCTGCAGAGAAAAGAAAAATGTTTAACGACAAGAAGAAAGAGCACTACCAACATGCAGACATTTACAAATATTAATGCTTTAATAACAGGCCAGTCTTGAACCCAGTACTATCAGTTCTGAGGTCTTGCGCTGTGAAACTTTTTATTTCCATGTAGTGCCTGCCACAGCATACCATACTGGCAGCAGTAACTCCCTTCATTACATGCTGAGGGTTGATTCTCTAGCATGAGAGGTGCTTGCTTCACTCAGTCAATCACTACTGATTCTATAATCCTTAAGAAACAAAGGTGCCCACTTCCTTGGAGCATTGTAGGTAGTGGGGGGACCACCAAAAGTTTCCCTCAATCTGAAATTGGCATATCTGTGCAAGAAGTTCTAAGTATATGTTAGAGTAATAGATATATGACAGAGAAATAGAGGTAGAGACCTGAAAAAAAGAGAGTAAAAGACATAATTAAATATAAAATAGATACATTTATTTATATGCCAACATGCAGTGGGTATTCAATAAATGTTTGCTTGTTATTAATTGAAATAATGCCTATCACTCATGTAATACAATTACTTATCACATAAATACTTACCAGTATTTCTATTTGTTTCTATCCTTGAGATATTTAAGAACAAATTATTATGACAGGCTACAAGAAATGAGTGGAAGATAAGCATAGACTTCTTATGTACTATGTCAAGCATTGTCATTCAGATCATGTGCTTATGTTTTTTACTCTTGTACAAATATTTTGCACATTAAAAATTAACATCTTATTCCTTGTCAATTTCTTTTAGGGCTTTTTTATCCTCAATTGTCCAGACTTAACGCCTTTGGCTTTCCAATTGATTTATCTCAATTTGTCATATAATGATATCCGCTACTTTCCCTCAGAAGTGAGTTCATTTTTATTATTGTATATATTGTTATAAAATTCTTATTATGAATAATAATCATAACAAAATAGACACCTTATGATACTCTGGAGTTACTAAAAAGAAAATATATTGTGCATCCACAAAGGCTTATTTTTAGAAGTACCAAAAATACAGTATATCTTTCTTAGGAAATCCCATGACATAATCCTCAAAGACTGTTATAGCCAGGCTATCAAATATGTTCTCATTAATTTCCAAGTGGTGAATAAAACCAAGATAAACTCCTACTATGTGGTAATTGAAGCTTTAAAAAAACAGTTAGTGATGAGGTAATATGTTACAAAAAGTTTTAACCACCATAGGCTAGAATGGATATACTGTTTAATAAAACATATCCAGGATAGTTAGATATGGCTATCATTTTAATTCAGTGTCATCCAAATAAATGAGCCACTGGAAGAGATCCATATTTATGCCCATTCCAAAGAAAGGTGATACAACAGAATGTGGAAATTATCAATGATACTACCACATGCAAGTAAAATTTTGCTGAAGACCATTGAAAAGAGGTTGCACAATTAATACATTCAGAAAAAAACATTTGACAAAATCCAACACCCTTTCATGACAAAAACACCCGACATATATAAATAGACTTCTTCAACCTCATAAACAGCATCTATAAAAAATCCACAGCTAACATCTTTTTTTTTTTATTGTGCTTTAAGTAAAAGTTTACAAATCAAGTCAGTCTTTCATACAAAACTTTATATACACCTTGCTATATACTCCTCCCCACCACGTGTCTGTCAGTTTGTCGTACTGTGGGGGCTTGTGTGTTGCTGTGATGCTGGAAGCTATGCCACTGGTATTCAGATACCAGCAGGGTCACCCATGGAGGACAGGTTTCAGCTGAGCTTCCAGACTAACACAGACTAGGAGGAAGGACCCTGCAGTCTACTTCTGAAAAGCATTAGCCAGTGAAAACCTTATGAATAGCAGCGGAACATTGTCTGATGTAGTGCTGGAAGATGAACCCCCCAGGTTGGAAGGCACTCTAAAGATGGCCAAGGAAGAGCTGCCTCCTCAAAGTAGAGTTGACCTTAATGACATGGATGGAGTAAAGCTTTTGGGACCTTCATTTGCTGATGTGGCATGACTCAAAATGAGAAGAAACAGCTGCAAACATCCATTAATAATCAGAACCTGGAATGTACGAAGTATGAATCTAGGAAAATTGGAAATCGTCAAAAATGAAATGGACCACATAAACATCTATATGCTAGGCATTAGTGAGCTGAAATGGACTGGTATTGGCCATTTTGAATTGGACAATCATATAGTCTACTATGCTGGGAATGACAACTCAAAGAGGAATGGTGTTGCATTCATCGTCAAAAAGAATGTTTCAAGATCTATCCTGAAGTACAATGCTGTCAGTGATAGGATAATATCCATATGCCTACAAGGAAGATGGAAGGATTACACAGAGTCATTATACCAAAAAGAATTGGTTGATATTCAACCATTTCAAGAGGTGGCATATAATCAGGAACCGATGGTACTGAAGGAAGAAGTCCAAGCTGCTCTGAAGGCACTGGCGAAAAACAAGGCTCCAGGAATTGATGGAATATCAATTGAGATGTTTCAACAAACAGATGCAGTGCTGGAGGTGCCCACTCATCTGTGCCAAGAAATATGGAAGACAGCTTCCTGGCCAACTGACTGGAAGAGATCCATATTTATGCCTATTCCCAAGAAAGGTGATCCAACTGAATGTGGAAATTATAGAACAATATCATTAATATCACATGCAAGCAAAATTTTGCTGAAGATCATTCAAAAGTGGCTGCAGCAATATATCAACAGGGAACTGCCAGAAATTCAGGCCGGTTTCAGAAGAGGACGTGGAACCAGGGATATCATTGCTGATGTCAGATGGATCCTGGCTGAAAGCAGAGAATACAAGAAGGATGTTTACCTGTGTTTTATTGACTATGCAAAGGCATTCAACTGTGTGGATCATAACAAACTATGGATAACACTGTGAAGAATGGGAATTCCAGAACACTTAATTGTGCTCATGAGGATCCTTTACATAGATCAAGAGGCAGTTGTTCAGAGAGAACAAGGGGATACTGATTGGTTTAAAGTCAGAAAAGGTGTGCTTCAGGGTTGTATTCTTTCACCAAACCTATTTAATCTGTATGCTGAACAAATAATCCGAGAAGCTAGACTATATGAAGAAGAACGGGGCATGAGGATTGGAGGAAGACTCATTAACAACCTGTGTTATGCAGATGACACAACCTTGCTTGCTGAAAGTGAAGAGGACTTGAAGCGCTTACTAATGAAGATCAAAGACCACAGCCTTCAGTATGGATTACACCTCAACATAAAGAAAACAAAAATCCTCACAACTGGATCAGTGAGCAACATCATGATAAATGGAGAAAAGACTGAAGTTGTCAAGGATTTCATTTTACTTGGATCCACAATCAACAGCCATGGAAGCAGCAGTCAAGAAATCAAACGACGTATTGCATTGGGTAAATCTGCTGTAAAGGACCTGTTCAAAGTGTTGAAGAGCAAAGATGTCACCTTGAAGACTAAGGTGCACCTGACCCAAGCCATGGTATTTTCAATCGCATCATATGCATGTGAAAGCTGGACAATGATTAAGGAAGACCGAAGAAGAGTTGACGCCTTTGAATTGTGGTGTTGGCAAAGAATATTGAATATACCATGGACTGCCAAAAGAACGAACAAATCTGTCTTGCAAAAAGTGCGGCCAGAATGCTCCTTAGAGGCAAGGATGGTGAGACTTACATACTTTGGACGTGTTGTCAGGAGGGATCAGTCCCTGGAGAAGAACATCATGCTTGGCAGAGTACAGGGTCAGCGGAAAAGAGGAAGACCCTCAACAAGGTGTATTGACACAGTGGCTGCAACAGTGAGCTCAAGCATAACGATTGTAAGGATGCCGCAGGACTGGGCAGTGTTTCGTTCTGTTGTGCATAGGGTCGCTATGAGTCGGAACCGACTCGACAGCACCTAACAACAACATATACTCCTAGTTGCTCTCCACCTAATGAGACAGCACACTCTTTCCCTCTACTCTCTATTTTCATGTCCATTCGGACAGCTTCTGACCCCCTCTGCCCTCTCATCTCCCTTCCAGACAGGAGATGCCAACATAGTCTCATGTGTCTACTTGATCCAAGAAGCTCACTCTTCACCACTATCATTTTCTATCCCATAGTCCAGTCCAATCCCTGTCTGAAGCGTTGGCTTTGGGAATGGTTCCTGTTTTGGGCTAACAGAAGGTCTGGGGATCATGATCTCTGGGGTCCTTGTAGTCTCAGTCAGACCATTAAGTCTGGTCTTTTTATGAGAATTTGGGGTCTGCATCCGCTGATCTCCTGCTCCCTCAGGGGTTCTCTGTTGTGTTCCCTGTCAGGGCAGTCATCGGCTATAGCTGGGCACCATCTAGTTCTTCTGGTCTCAGGCTAATGTAGTCTCTGGTTTATGTGGCCCTTTCTAACACCATTCTTAATTGTAAAAGAATGAACATTTTCCCCCTAAGATCAGGAACGAGATGAGGATGTTTGTTCTTGGCACTTCTAGTCAACATTGTGCTGGAGTTTCTAGCCACGGAAATTAGACAAGAAAAAGAAATAAAGGACTTCCAGATTAAAACGAAAGGAGTAAAACTATCTCCATTTGCAGGTGACATGGTCTTGTACATACCTATTTGAGGATAGTTAAGGAACCCACTAAAACACTATTAGAGCAAATAAATGAGTTCAGCAGGGTTGCAGCACACATAATCAATATACAAAAATAAATTGTATTTCTACATGCTAGCAACAAATGATCCCAGTAATAAAATGAAGAAAACGATAGTTCTATTTACAATAGCATCAAAAAAGATAAAATATTTAGGAGTTAAGTTTAACAAAAGTACAAAACATATGCTCTAAAAACTACATACCATTACTGAGAGATATTACAGAAGACATAAATACATGGAAAAATATCCCATGTTTGTGCACCCATTATACCCACTGCTGTTGAGTCAATTCTGACCCATAACGATCTTATAGGACAGAGGAGAACTGCTCCCATAGGGTTTCCTAGGCTGTAATCTTTACAGAAGTAGACTGCCACATCCTTTTCTAGAGGAGCTGCTGTAGGGTTCAGACCACCGACTTTTCAGTTAGCAGCCAAGCACTTAACCACTGCGCCACCGGAGCTCCTTTGCTCATGCACCAGAATACTGCTTAGATGGCAGTACTCCCAAATTGATCTGCAGATGCAAAGCAATCACTATGAAAATCCCAACTGCCTTTTTTGTTGAAATTGATAAACTGATTCTAAAATTTATATGGAAATTCAAGGAATACAGAATAGCCAAAACAATCTCGAAAAAGAAAAACAAACTTGGAGGACTTAACAGTTCCTCAATGCAAGAATAAGTATAGGGTTGCTATGAGTCAAAATCGACTTGACAGCAGTGGGTTTTAGTTTTAGTCCAGCAATTTGGTATCTTTATAATGATTAAAACGGTTTAATTTAATGTTTAGAAGAGTTAATACTACACCTTATTACTGGTAAGTGAGCAAGAACTGTATTAATCAAGCAAAGATCATAAATTTAAATGGCATATTCTATTTTTTATTTCATTTGAAAAATCAGCGTATAGGAAATTACTATGAGGACAATCTGACTATGCTGACAACCCACTGATCCCTAAGATTAATTCCACTCATCTTCCTGGTTCTGCACATACCTTCCTCCTTCTTCATCATTGCATAATTGGCATGTGAAACCATGAACTTGATCAAACAGGATGACTTTCCCATTTAAAGAAGGACCATTCTTGAGTCAAGGGCATATGAATCTACAGTAGTACTATTTCACCATATCATAATATTAATTCTGGTCACTTATTTCGAAGGCCTACCAAAGGTATTTATTGAGATACATATGATACATCCAGT
Source organism: Loxodonta africana (assembly GCF_030014295.1). Lineage (NCBI taxonomy): Eukaryota > Metazoa > Chordata > Mammalia > Proboscidea > Elephantidae > Loxodonta > Loxodonta africana. Next base: position 66,267,852 of record NC_087358.1, read on the forward strand.
TAGCATTAGAGTAAGGACCCAGGTTATGAACGTCCAGTTTATGGACAACTCGTACTTGCCCTTTAACGTTATGCAAATTTGCCCTCACTTGGAAACAATTGAACCAACGCCTACTAGCAACAAATTCTTCATCAGTCACCTTCACTTGCTGCACGTGGAGCTTTAAATTACTGAAAAGGCTTCTAGCCTTTTCTTGCACTAAAAAAAAAGGATAAATAAGAACCATATGCACCTGCTCCAACTTACCTACAAACTCGACTTAAAGGCACAGTTAGGAGCGGATCTCGTTCGTAACCTGGGGACTGCCTGTACTATACTGATTTTACTACATTAGTTTAAAGATTTTATAAAGCAAATAAGAGATTTGTGCACCTTATTATTCTACTCATGGTTGTTTCTCTTTTCTGTTCCACAGATATTTTGTCTTAAAAATTTACAAATACTAAACCTGAGAAATAATCCTATCAAAGAAATCCCATCTGAAATTAAAAAACTTAGCTACCTTAGAGTTTTCATCATGGCCTTTACTTTGATTACTTTTCTTCCTCCTGGGTAAGGTTGATAGTCTGAGATCGTAAACACAGAAAACAGAGTTTCTAATTTGGAAAATGATTAAGTTCGCTTTTGAAAGTAGTTAGCAGCTTTTTAGCCATTTAGTAATTCTTACTCTTATAATTAGCGGATTTGCTTCTTATTATGGTGTTAAATGAGAATGATCCTACAGCTACATAAATGGCAATTAATAAAATAAACACACATCTCAAGATCCGTTACCTCAGTGTGTTCGCAAATCACATAGAGCAGTTCAGATGAGAACCTGGCATGGTCTTCTTGACTATGGAAATAGCACTACACCTGGAAATAGGAAATCTACACTTTTAACTTCAAAATTGATGGTAATTATTTATTTAATCTGGGGAAAGTCACTTAACCATTCTTTGCCACAATTTCTTGATCTATAGACTAAGGGGATTGGCCTGTATGGTCTCTAAAATCTTTTCAACTATAGTATGCATATTGACATCTGTGTGTAAAAAAGATGAATTTCTTACCAAGTGTGGACTGGTATTTATTTAATTCCTCATGAAAGTTTTCAACCAAAACCCTAACCAAATGCCAAACTAAATGCCTCTTCCAATTAGAGCTTAACAAATTGAATGTACATTAAGGGCAAAGGTATATGGACTCTTAAATAGTTGAACAATATTTCAGAAAAGAAAATTGTCATAGTAATGCAGGAAGTGCCCCCAAATTCATTTACAAGGATGTTTATCTAGTGTTGTTTGTAAATAATTATCCAATGAATTGTACATTCAGACACTGTAAAACTGTTCAGTCACTTAAAAGGCTAAAGAAGTATATAAAAAATTATACTATTTCTGTATAAAAATACACATATATACATCACATATATAAAAAAAGAATAAAAATGATGAAGTAAGAATGTTGTATTTGGGCATTTTTATTTCTATTTGACTCATCTGTATTTTTCCACAATAACAAAAACTGTGTTTTTCCTGTGCTGATTCTAGAATCAGCCATTTCTCCAAGAAACTTTTCTTTTATTGGAGAATGGTATTTAAAAACCAAGATCTGGGCACTGGGTATGCTCATTATTATTGGGGTATCATTGTTTCTAGGCTGTCAGTGGGCAGAGCTAAGTAATATATGTGTGTGTACTTATCCATAGAAACCCTGGTGGTGTAGTGGTTAAGAGCTATGGCTGCTAACCAAAAGGTTGGCAGTTTGAATCCACCAGGCGCTCCTTGGAAGCTCTATGGGGCAGTTCTACTCTGTCCTATAGGGTTGCTATGAGTTGGAATTGACTGGACAGGAATGGATTTTTTTAAATACTAATCCATGTATGCACACATACCTATAATTGTTTCTGGATCTGTTCATACTGGATAATCTATAATCATACTTTAAATAACCATAACTGTCATTTAAACAAAATGTAAAAGTTCCCAAGGCAACTAAAAACTTGATACTAACTAAAGGCCTAATATTTTCTTCATTGTGTAGGGATTGGACAAATTAGTATGAACAATTGGGTATAGCCAAAGAGTTTTAAGGAGTTTTTTTTTTTTTTTTTTTTTAATATTTGTGTTTCTAAAATGAAGGACTATATTTTGATTAAATAACATAGGATATGTATGCACATGTTCAGCATATGGAAGCCAAGAGTGAAAAACGTAATGGGAGAACTTAACTTCCTGGACCTTAGAGACTTAGAGCAAGCTCTGACATAAGTAAAAATGTTCATTTGCAGAGCCTGTTAAATGAAAACTCACCTAAAGAGTGCTTATACAGTTAGGGACGAGAGTGCTGAATTCTTTCTATTTAAGAATTAATTGTTGTCAAACTCTAGCTTGTGATGCAAAGACCTGACACAGAGTGGCTGGACTTGGAGAAGCAGGTGGATGAAATTGACTGAAATCCAGGGAACCTAACAGTTATGTAATATATTTGAGATAATTCTGGCTCCATGCAAATTGAATAGTTAGGATGTTATGACTGTCACAAGCAGTTGCAGTAGTTTATTTTGAATCTTATATTTATTTCATTCTCGTAATCAATTCAGTGGATGTTTATAAAGTATCTCCTGTGCACTCCTAAGGAAGTCACACAACCTAGCGAACGTAGGGGAAAGCAAACAATTGAATAGAATCAGGTAAAATAATGGAGATGCCCACTGTACGATTTGAGAGTTCCAAAGAGTAGCATGGAACTCATTCTGGGAAGTATGAGATGGCTCTCTGAAAGAGATAGTTGATCCAAGTACAACTGAGTATGAATTAGCCAGGTTAAAGGGAAGAAAGTTGGGCTGGTGATGGGTGGATATTTCTCCAAGTAGAGTCACAACATATTTAGAAAGAAAAGCGTGAAGCAACACATGCGATGTAGGATGGTAATTTGGTGTTTTGGGAGCTTAGAGGGCCAGGCTGAGTGTTTACAAATGAACCTGGTGAGGTAAGTGGGGACCAGATCTCCCATGGGCCTTGTCAGCCAGGGTAAAAAATTGGTGCTTTATGCTGTTTGCCATGAAAGCCACAGGGGAGAGGTGGAGTCAGGCTTACGTTTTAGCACATGGTGGTGGCAGTGTGGAGGATGCGTGTGAGGGGATGAAACTGAATTCAAGGTGCCCAGCTAGGGGACTGTAACAGTAGTCCAGGCAAGAGATGAAAAGAACTTGAACCAGGGCAGTGGTAGTAAGCACAGAAAAGAGGAAACAGATTGTTAAGAAATTAAAGTAAAACCTGCAAGATCTGGTGTTGATTAGACATAGAGGGAAAGGAAGAGTCAAGGTGACTCCTAGGTTTCAATCGTGTAAAGTATATTTATTGTTGTTGTTGTTCTTGGTTGCTACCGAGTTGCCCCTCAACTCATGGTGACCCCATGCACACTGAATGAAATGCTACCCGGTCCTGTGCCATCCCCATAATGGGCTGTGGATAGCACCATTGTGATCCACAGGGTTTTCATTGGCTGATTTTCGGAAGTAGATCTTCCTAGTCCACCTTAGTCTGGAAGCTCTGCTGAAACCTGTTCAGCATCATAGCAACATGTAAGCCTACGCTGACAGATGGGTAGTGGCTGCACATGAGGTGTGTTGTCCAGGAATTAAACCTGGGTCTCCTGCATGGAAGGCGAGAGTTCTACCATTGAATCACCATTGCCCTCAGATATTTATTGGGTATTTACTAAATTGGAAACCCTGGTGGCATAGTGGTTAAATGCTACGGCTGCTAACCAAAAGCTCGGCCGTTCGAATCTACCAGGTGCTCCTTGGAAACTCTACGGGGCAGTTCTGCTCTGTCCTATAGGGTTGCTATGAGTTGGAATCAACTTGACGGCAATGGGTTTGGTTTTGGTTTATTTACTAAATTATAAGCTCTGTGATAGGAGTTGGGTTTACAATGGTAAATGAAAGTGGCATGATCCTTTCCCTCATGCGGTTTAGAATCCAGGGAAGGATACAGGAATTCTAACAAACACTCCAATAAATACATAAATATAAAACATTCTAAAGCATATGCTTGAAAAGAAAAATAAGAAAGATATCAGAGGGACATGAATTAAATTGAGATGCTAAGAAAGGTTTATCTGAGGAAGTGGTGTTTAAGCAGAAACAAGTCCAGGTGAAGAACGGGGAAAGGAATACTTCATGCAGTGAGAATAACATGTGTGAGGCAGATAAGAGCTTTAGAGGTTGACAGAAAGCCAGGGTGGCTTAGGGTATAATAAGTGTGTGGCTTAAGATGAGGTTCAAAAGCGAGCCAGGTGCTACATCCCGTAAAGCTTTAGAGGCCATATGAAGAAATTTACTTTTTGTTCTAAGTGCAATGAGAAACGGTTGATGGGTTTTCTGCAGGAAAATGACAAGATTAAACACAAGCAGGTTCCAGGGAAGGAAAATGATGAGTTCCATTTTTGGTTAACGTGTTCGCTTTGAGTTGTGTTGTCCATCAAACAATTGCATTTAGGTATATTAAACGCAGAGAAGAGTTTTGTGCTGATGATGAGGGTTTTGAGGTACCCGTATGTAGTAGTTGAAACCAAGGAGAATCTGTAGAGCAGTCTGCTGAGGAGATATTCCTGATATTCCTGCAGAAACACCAATATTTCAGGTACAGACCGAGGAAGAAGAAATTAGAAAAAAATGCTCAAATTGCATAAAGAGAACCAGGAATATCATGGAAACCAAGTGAGTAGATTATTTCAAAAAAGAAAGATGATCAACAGTGTCAAATACAATAGAGGAATTTAGTAAGACTAAAACTGAGAATGGTTTCAGTGGGATGGGAAGAGCAAAAGCCAGTTTGCCGTGGGTTGAGGCAGAATGGGAGGAGAGAAGTATTTAGTACCCTGCATAGACCACTTTTTGGAGAAATTTGGATGCAGCGGGGGAAGGAAGAGATTAGATAAAAGCTAAAGGGAATGGGAGATCTTAGAAACTTTTATTTTTTGTTCTTTAAAGACTTAGGCATATTCATAGGATGATGGAAAGGAGCCACCAGGGAATAGATTAAAGATATGGAAGGATGACTGATGGTGCAAAATGTCACAGGAGGTGGGAGGGAAAGGGGTCATGAGCACAAGGGGAGAGCCTGGTGTTGAACAGGAGTGGCCCTCATCCACTAAGACTGGAGGTAGGTCTAAGAGGGGATATGGAAAATGTGCAGTTACATGGGTAGGAAAAGAGAAAATTAATTCTGCCTACAAAGATTCATTTACCCGTTGCTGTGGAGTCAATCCCGACTTACAGTGACCCTATAGAACAGAGTAGAACAGCCCCATAGGGTTTCCAAGGAGCGCCTGGTGGATTCGAACTGCCAACCATTTGATTAGCAGCCATAGCTCTTAACTACTGCGCCACAAGAGTTTCCAAGATTCATTTAGCTCCTACTATTTATCTTTTTTTTTTTATTTATCAGTTAAAAGGTGTTCTGGTGGCACAGTGGTTAAAGCGCTCAGCCGCTAACTGAAAGATCGGCGGTTCAAACCCACCAGCGGCTCCTCAGGAGAAAGATGCAGCAGTCTGGTTCTGTAAAAATGTACACCCTCGGAAACCCTATGGGGGCAGATCTACTCTGTCCTATAAGGTCGATATGAGTTGGAGACGGCAGCGGGTTTTGGTATTGGTTTATGTAGGAAGAGGAGGATGTTTACTAGGGATTTTGATGAATGTCATACCTTGGCTCCTCAGTCTCAGTCATCAAGAAGCAACTCCGCTCCTCCCCAGATGTCCCTCCCCAGTCCCACCCCCCGCCGCAAACCCAGAATTCTCTGTGTTACAGAGCCTTTGTGTTCTTTGCTTCATACTAAGTTCTTAACAGAAAAAAAAGACCAAAAATACTTCACTAGGAAAATCTTACTGCAACCAAGAAAAAAAATGCCTCTAAATGTTAAGAATTTCTCAGGTGCCTTTTCTAGGTGGTACTTTATCCACGCTAACCATCTCAAATCAGTATGAATGGACAGATGAATAATTTCTAGGAACATTCATGGCAATTACATTGTCCATAATGAAGTCTACATAAATTTCAAGATCTTAGAAAAATATAGTTTCTCTATACTTCTACTTATTTTCTTGACTGTTTAATCCTTTATTAATTTCCAGTGAATAACATATAATACATCATTTTTACAATTCATTTTCTCTTCCCATTTAAGGTTATTCACCTTGTCCTATCTTGAGGAACTTGATATTTCCTACAATGACCTTTCTTCTATTCCAGATGAAATCAAGAAACTCAGGTATTTTGAAAGTAGTAAGTACATGCGAAGTCATGTCCCCTTTAAGGCTATCTTTGGTGACTAATGTAAGAGAGAAAATTGAGTCCTTTCATTCACCTATTAGCCATAAAGTCTGCTATGTGAAGCATTATGTTTACCAAAAATGTTAAATGATTGGTGCAGAGTGTTTTTAAGACATGATATTTTTAGTAATTATTTAAAGGTCAGTACAAATGACCACTTAATGGAACGACAAGCTACCTCTGTCCATTTTTTCTCTGTGTGTGTACATGTATAAGTGTTTATCAGTTTTATTTATTTTTTTTGTAAGGAAATACATACACATAAAATGCTAATAACACAGAGTGTCATTTAATGCTAACCTCTTGTTCTTTTTCACATTAATAAAAAAAGAAGTCTCCAAAGTTCATCTGTGTCTTCCCATGTCATTACCGTATTATTTTAATTATGACCTTAGAGTAATTTTCTTTTATTGTATTGTGGGAAAATCTATGTAACAAAAAATGTGCCATTTTGACCGTTTTTAAGCATACAATTCAGTGACACTGTTATATTCACCATATTGTGGAACCATCACCATAATTTCTGTTATCTACTAGGGGGATTATCTGTCAATAATAATCTCTTAATTATTCTCTTTAGATCATGAACTTTAAGACCATTAAATATAATTCCCAGCCCCTCCTCATAAACAAAAAGTTGGAATTTTGGATGGAATTGCCTTGAGTTTGCATGTGAATTTCAAATAATTTATATTTTTAATGATAATAAATCTTTTTATCCTAAAATATAGTATATATTTTCATTTGTTCAGATCTTGTTTTCTGTTCTTCATAAGAATTTATGACTTACTTCATGGAAGTCCTTTATCTCTCTTGCCAAACTTCCCTGAGTATTTCCTAATCGTGCTACTACTATGAATGTAATTTTTTTTTTTCTAATTTCCATTTCTAGCTGACTATCGCCAGTTCACAATAGAGAAAAGCTATCTATGTCTTTTGTTGATTTAAAATCAGGACAAGTAACCAAATTCTCTTAATTGGTTCTGCTTGAGTCTTACTGGATTCTCTTTGTTTTTTCAGGAACAATAATCTTTTCCACAAAATGAGATAATTTTATCTCTGCTTTTCTAATTTTTATACCAATTATTTTATTTCCCATGTGACAACCTCTGTATTTTAATAGAATTCAATCTGTTTACTTTTGTTACAACTGATATATTTGATTTTATATTTCTCATTTACTTTCCCCTTCTATTTCCTTGTTTTCTGTGATTTGTTTCCTCTATCTCCTCATTGTTAATTTTGAAGTTTTACTATGCTTTGCCAATCTATTACCATATTTTGATGCAAATAACGCACACCTTCTATGTTTGTTTGCCAGCCACGCCCCCCGAGGTATTTTCATAACTGCCACTATGCCAATTTTTTTTACATGTTGCTGTGAAAATATCTCGTAGGGGCAGGGCACGGTTGGCAAACAAATGTACAAGGTGCACGTTATCTGCGTAAAAATACAGTACTATCTTTTCTTTCCCAAGACTCATAATCAAATACATTTTTCTTTTTTTTTTTTTTTAAAAGCAAGATAGAATCTACACCCCCACCATGATGGCCTCCCACAACTGCTGCTTTCCACCAATATCTGGGACCATTAAAATTCTTTTATTTTTGTGCTCTCCCTCCAAACTTATCTGCCCTTCATCTAACTTTAGGTTTTGCTGAGATAGTTCAGGAAATTTCGTTTCAGATTCTCATTATTATTTTCCTTTGCATTGTCTCTTTTTTTTTTAAAGACTACTTAGCACTTTAGTTTCACATTTCCAATCATTCTTCATTTATATTTGTTGGTCTTGTTGTTAGCTGCCGTGGAGTCAGCCCAGACTCGTGGCACCCCCATGCACAACTGAATGAATGCTGCCTTATCCTATGCCATCCCCATGACTGGTTGCAGATCAAACTACTGTGATCCACAGGGTTTTTACTGGCTGATTTTTAGAAATAGGTCATCAGGCCTTTTTTCCTAGTCCATCATAGTCTGGAAGCTCCACTGAAACCTGTTCAGCATCATAACCCATTGCTGTCGAGTCGATTCCGACTCATAGCGACTCTGTAGGACAGAGTAGAACTGCCCCAGAGAGTTTTCAGGGAGCGTCGGGTGCATTCGAACTGCCGACCTTTTGGCTAGCAGCTGTAGCGCTTAAGCAGTATGCCACCAGGGTTTCCGTTCAGCATCATAGCAAAGCTATATATTTTAAGATTTGTTTACTGCTGTTTTTCTCCTCTTTCATCTCATCCTAAATCTGGAGATATCTCTTTTAATTTATTGGCTGTATAAAATTTTTTCTTAAGTATTTTCCTCAGATGGAGGAAATTTTTAAATGATGTCTCAATTGGGTGGACAGTCTTTTCCCAAGTAGTCTCCCTCATCACCTCCTCCTCTGGCTGCCAGCATTGTAGATGAGGTACCTGATGCCAGTTTGATCCCCTTTTCTTTGTAAGTAGATCCTATTTTTATCTGGAAAGACTAAAATATTCTCATAATCCTTGACCTTCAGGAATTTTATCAGGATAGGCTTAAGAATACATCCTTTTTTTTTTTTTTAAAAAAACAATCTTACCTGGAATTCTGTTAACTCTTATCAGCATATTCAAGCTTTTCTTTTAAGTTCAGGGATGTTTTCTTCTATAATATGTTATTATAATGTCTTTCCTTCTTCTGTTTCATTTTCTGTTCCTGAAACTCCTATTATTTATATGTTAGCTCTCCTTGATCTTCTTTCCATGGTACTTATATTTTTCTCATGATTTTTTAAAAATGTATTTTTGCCCTGGTTTGAAGTATTTCTTCTATATGCATCTGTCAGGTTGTCATCCTGTGGTGGCTGGCTGTTGCTGTGATGCTAGAAGCTATGCCACTGGTATTTCAAATACCAGCAGGGTCACCCATGGTGGACAGGTTTCAGTGCAGCTTCCAGACTAAGATAAACTAGAAAGAAGGGCCTGGTGGTCTACTTCTGAAAAAAGTGGCCAGTGAAAACCTTATGAATAGCAGCAGAATATTGTCTGGTATAGTGCAGAAAGATGAGCCACTCAGGTTAGAAGGCACTCAAAATGCAACTGGGGAAGAGCTGCCTCCTCAAAGTAGAGTAGACCTTAATGACATAGATGGAGTCAAGATTTTGGGACCTTCATTTGCTGATGTGACACGACTCAAAATGAGAAGAAAGAGCTGCAAACATCCATTAATAATCAGAACATGGAATGTATGAAGTATGAATCTTGGAAAATTGGAAATCATAAAAATGAAATGGAACACATAAACATTGATAGCCTAGGCATTAGTAAGCTGAAATGGACTGATATTGGCCATTTTGAATCAGACAATCATATGGTCTACAGTGCCGGGAATGACAAATCGAAGAGGAATGACATCACATTCATTGTCAAAAAGAACATTTCAAGATCTATCCTGAAGTACAATGCTGTCAGTAATAGGATAACATCCACATGCCTACAAGGAAGAGTAATTAATATGACTGTTATTCAAACTTATGCACCAACCACTAATGCCAAAGATGAGGAAACGGAAGATTTTTACCAACTTTTGCAGTCTGAAATTGATCAAACATGCAATCAGGATGCATTGATAATTACTGGCAATTGGAATGCGGAAGTTGGAATAAAAGAAGTTGGAAACTATGGCCTTGGTAAAAGAAATGACCTGGGAGATTGCATGAAAGACTTTTACAAGACCAACGACTGCTTCATTGCAAATACCTTTTTTCAACATCATAAACAGCAATGATACACATGGACCTTGCCAGATGGAATACACAGGAATCAAACAACTACATGTGTGGAAAGAGACAGTGGAGAAACCCAATATCATCAGTCAGAACAAGGCCAAGGCCAGGGGCTGACTGTGGAACAGACTATCAATAGCTCATATGCAAATTCACATCGAAGCTGAAGATAATTAGAGCAAGTCCAGGAGAGCCAAAATATGACCTTGAGTATATCTCACCTGAATTTATAGACCATCTCAAGAATAGGTTTGACACATTGAACACTAATGACTGAAGACCAGATGAGTTGTGAAATGACATCGAGGACATCATACATGAAGAAAGCAAAAAGTCATTAAAAAGACAGGAAAGAAAGAAAAGACCAAAATTGAACGTAGAGTAGATAAAGTGATAGGAAAAAATGATGAAGTAAAAGAACTGAACAGGAGATTTCAAAGGGCAGCTCATGAAGACAGAGTATTACAATGACATGTGCAAAGACCCGGAGTTAGAAAACCAAAAGGGAAGAACATGCTTGGCACTTCTCAAGCTGAAAGAACTGAAGAAAAAACTCGAGCCTTGAAGGATTCAGTAGGCAAAATATCGAACGATGCAGGAGGCATCAAAAGAAGATAGAAAGAATACACGGAGTCACTGTACCTAAAAGAATTGGTCAGTGTTCAGCCATTTCAGGAGGTAGCATATGATCAAGAACTGGCAGTACTTAAAGAAGAAGTGCAATTTGTACTGAAGGGAATGGTGAAAAACAAAGCTCCAGGAACTGACAGAATACCAACTGAGATATTTCAACAAAAACAGATGCAGCACTGGAGTTGCTCACTCATCTATGACAAATTTGGAAGACAGCTTCCTGGCCAACTGACTAGAAGAGACCCATATTTGTGCCCGTTGCAAAGAAAAACGATCTAAGACAATGTGGAAATTATCAAACAATATCATTAACATCACACACAAGTAAAATTTTGCTGAAGATCATTCAAAAGCAGTTGCAGAAGTACATTGACAGGGAACTGCCAGAAATTCAAGCCAGATTCAGAAGAGGACACTGAATGAGGGATGTAATTGTTGATGTCAGATAGATCTTGGTTGAAAGCAAAAAGAATGCCAGAAAGATGTTTACCTGTGTTTCATTGACTATGCAAAGGCATTCGACTATGTGGATCATAACAAATTATGGATAACACTGCAAAGAACAGGAATTCCAGAACACTTAAATGTGCTCATGAGGAACCTGTACGTAGACCAAAAGGCAGTCATTGGAACAGAACAAGGGGACACTGCGTGGTTTAAAATCTTGAAAGACGTGCATAAGGGTTGTATCCTTAGTCTGTATGCTGAGCAAATAACCTGAGAAACTGGACTATATTAAGAAGAACACAGCATCAAGATTGGAGGAAGACTTGTTAACAACCTGTGGTATGCAAATGATACAACCTTGCTTACTGAAAGTGAAGAGAACTTGAAGCACTTACTGATGAAGATCAAAGACCACAGCCTTCAGTATGGATTGCACCTCAATATAAAGAAAACAAAAATCCTCACAACTGGACCAATAAGTAACATCATGATAAATGGAGAAAATATTGATGTTGTCAAGAATTTCATTTTGCTTGGATCCACAGTCAATGCCCATGGAAGCAGCAGTCCAGAAATCAAATGATGTACTGCATTGGGCAAATCTGCTGCAAATGATCTTTTTAAAGTGTTGAAAAGCAAAAATGTCACTTTGAGGACTAAGGTACGCTTGACCCAAACCATGATATTTTCAGTTGCCTCATATGCATGTGAAAGCTGGGCAATGCGTAAGGGAGATGGAAGAATTGACGCCTTGGAATTATGGTGTTGGCAAAGAATACTGAATATACCATGGACTAACAGAAGAAGCAACAAATCTGTTGTCATGGATTAAACTGTGTCCCCTCAAAATATCTGTCAACTTGGTTAGGTCATGATGCCCAGTTTTGTATGATCATCTACCATTTTGTCATCTGATGTGATTTCCCTATGTTTTGTAAATCCTATCATTATGATGTAATGAGATGGATTAGTGGCAGTTATATTGATGAGATTTATAAGATAGGTCTTAAGCCAATCTCTTTTGAGATATAAAAGAGAAGCAAGCAGAGAGACATGAGGACTTCATACTACCAAGAAAGCAGCACTGGGAGCAGAGAGCTTCGCTTGGACCTGAGGTTCCTGTTCTGAGATGCTCCCAGACCAAGGGAAGACTGATCACAAGGACCTTCCTCCAGAGCCCACAGAGAGAGAAAGCCTTCCCCTGGAGCTGACACCTTAAATTTGAACTTCTAGCCTACTAGACTGTGAGAGAATAAATATCTGTTTGTTAAAGCCATCCACTTGTGGTATTTCTTTTACAGCAGCACTAGATGACTAAGACATCTGTCTTAGAAGAAGTATAGCCAGAATGCTTCTGAGAAGCAAGGATGGGGAGACTTCATCTCATGTACTTTGGACGTGTTATCAGGAGGAACCAGTCCCTGGAAAAAGGTATCATGCTGGGTAAAGTAGAGGGTCAGTGAAAAAGAGGAAGACTCTCAAGGAGATGGATTGACACAGTGGCTGCAACAATGGGCTCAAACATAATGATGGTGAGGATGGCAGAGGACTGGGTAGTGTTTCGTTCTGCTGTGCGTGGGGTTGCTATGAGTCAGAGCTGACTCGATGGCACCTAGCAATAACAACAACCTCTACTTTGTCTTTGCCTCTAATTTGGATCTCTGCAAAGACCATCTGCTCCTTCAGTTTATCCACTTAATGTTTTAGTTCTGCAACTCACGCTTTTTGGTTCCAGAAAGTCTTATATGTGTTTGGGCTCTGTTTGAATCTTAAGTGGGCTTTTTTCCTCCCCAGTATCTCATCTGTCTCTCCTCAGAGTCTGTTTGCTTCAGGAACACTGTTCTGTGTTTTGCTTATTTTTCTTTCCTGGTTGCTCTGTCTTCTGCTCAGGTCTCATGGTAGTCATAGAGGACCACTCAGAACCCCAAGAATGTCAGTGGTGAGCCAGAAGGAGGTTTCTCTGCTCCCAGGATGCTCTGCAGCTAAGAATGTCTAAACATGGAGCTCTTCCAGCTTTAAGGGTTGTTTCGGCTGTGTACCAATTGCTGTAGAGTGGATTCTGATGCATGGTGACCCCATGTGTGTCAGAGTAGAACTGTGCTTCATAGGGTTTTCAATGGCTGATTTTTCAGAAGTATATCACTAGGTCTTTCTTCCGAGGTCCTTCTGAGTGGACTCAAACCTCCAACCTTCTGGTTAACAGCTGAGTGTTAACCGTTTCCACCATTCAGGTATATTCTTTAGTCTATTTAGTTCCCCCCAAAACTCACTGTGGATAAGAGAACACCCAAACTGGCAGGTCTTCTAAGGTAAACAAATTTAGGCAGGGGCAGCCTAGCCCAGGGGTGTTATGGGGACCTTCACCAGCATTGGCCCGGAGCCCCCCACCACACTCATTCTGATTGTCCACATAGGGTTTTCTAATGCTGGTCCCTAGGCTTGTGTCCGGTACAGAAGAAAAAAGTGATCACACACGCTCTCTCCTTCAAGGCCCAAGCAGAGCCTGGGACCTCACTAACCTCTTAAAGACCATGAGTGGTCCACCAGTCAAACTAGGGTTGAAAAATGAAGATACCTGGAATGCCATCTTCCTTACCTAATTGTTTTAAATACTAGTTTAACCATATTTTGGAGCCCTGGTTGCACAGTGGTTAAGAGTTCAGCCGTTAACCAAAAGGTCAGCAGTTTGAATCCACCAGCTGCTCCCTGGAAGCCCTATGGGGCAGTTCTGCTTTGTCCTGTAGGGTCTCTATGAGTTAGAATCGATTCAACAGCAATGGGTTTTAACCATATTTCAATACTGTCAGCAGGAGTCATAGTTAAAGACCTTAAACTATACGAGTAAAAGATGTGAAACTAGACTGTACATGAGAATCTAGAGGTTCCCAGATGCCCTTTACCTAAAGTCCATATTTCAGCCTCTTCACCCCAAATGCATTTGATAAGCGGAACCAGCCTTCGACATGATTTTTATATGTCCTTCATGAACAGATATTTTTCTGTCTGCTTCCAGCACAAATTAGAAAGTAGATAAGTTACTGTTCAAAAAACCATTGAGAGAAGACGAGTAGAAAATTAATAGTGTTGGTTTTATTTGAATAAAGAAATGAGTTATTGACACAAAAAAAGCCAAGGGGACTCAGATGATGAAAAGCCAAAGCACAGCCCACACATAACACATTTTGATAATGTAAATTTCACTGTTTTGATTGAGTTGTATGAAAAAATATGCATTGATATTATGTCTATGAAAATAATATTCTTTCTGTGTATTATTATACTATAGACCAAAAAACCAAACCCATTCTTGTCGAGTTGATTCTGACACCTAACGACCCTATAGAGCAAGGTAGAACTGCCCCATAGGGTTTCCAAGGCTGTAATCTTTCCAGAAGGAGATTGCCACATCTTTCTCCTGTGAAGCTGCTGGTGGGTTCAAACCACCAGCTATTTGGTTAGCAGCCCAGTGCTTAACCACAGCACCACTAGGGCTCCTACTTTACTATACTATAAAACCAAAAAAACCAAACCTGTTGCCGTCAAGTCAATCCCGACTCGTAGTAACCCTGCAGGACAGAGTAGAACTGCCCCATAGAGTTTCCAAGGAGCAGCTGGTAGATTTGAACTGCCGACCTTTTGATTAGCAGCCAAGCTTTTAACCAGTGTGCCACCAGTGTGCCTTACTATACTATACCAGACCTATATTGGAGCGCTGGTGATGCAGTGGTTAAGCATTAGGATGCTAACCAAAAGGTCTGCAGTTGGAATTCATCAGCTGCTCCTTGGAAACCTTATGGGGCAGTTCTAATCTATCCTATAGGGTCGCTATAAGTAGGAATTCACTATGAGTAGGAATCGACTCAAGAGCAACAGGTTTGGGTTTTTGGGTTTTATACCTATATTATGGTGAGAAACTGGGTGGCACAAACAGTTAAGCACTCAACTACTAGCCAAAAGG
The DNA here is from genome assembly GCF_030014295.1 of Loxodonta africana. NCBI lineage: Eukaryota > Metazoa > Chordata > Mammalia > Proboscidea > Elephantidae > Loxodonta > Loxodonta africana. The sequence continues at coordinate 66,282,956 of NC_087358.1, forward strand.
TTGACAGTTCAGACCCACCGAGATGCAACTCAGAAGACAAGCCTGGTATCTGCTTCCAAAAGCTCACAGCCTTGAAAACCTTACAGAGCAGTTCTACTTTGCACACATGGGGTCACCATGAGTCAGAATCAACTCGACGGCAACTAGCAACAACACCATACTGTATTATACCTTATGTAATATTTATTAGCCTTGCTGCGTTTATGGATATTATTTCTTTTTCCATAGTGATAAGACATGTTGCAAAGACCCAAAACACATGCTTTAAATGCACTGTTCACACAAATGCACCTAATAGCATAATAATATATGGTGCACATGCTTTATAAGTAAAATCTCTTAATTTTAAGAAAATACTTAAATATGTACTTGTATTTTATTGCTACCAAATTTGACGTAAGTATTCAAGAGCATTGGGCAGAATTTTACTTCAGTATTATAAATTGCATGAATACATTTTAAAGTATAGTTTCCTTTATATGCAGATCACTTGAAAAACTGAATGTGGATGGGAATGACCTGACTTCTTTCCCACCTGGAATTTTGAAACTGAACCTGAGAAAGATCCAGTTTGAGAATAATTACACTCATCCTCATCTTTGGAAAGAGAATTCTTTGAATAGTCCACAGCGTCTCACTCACCTCGTTTCTTTCTTCTTTTTCAAAAATCATCTACATAGATATCATGATGTGATCCCAGAAGAAATTAAAAAGTTATTAAAATGGTGAGCAAACCCTAAGCCCTTTTAACTTTTACGCAAAATGTACCTTTAGGCATTTAAAATGTTCTTTATCACAGGCCCTTGATGGCGGTTTTACTGTTAACACACACACACACACACACACACACACACACACACACACACACAATCCCCCAACTTGCTGCTCTGGTTTCTCAGGCATAATAATGTAGTCTAAAATTTGCCTCATTTTCTAATATTCTCAAGCTAGTACCTAAAAAAAAAAAAATCCAGTGTAAAATGAGGATTGCTGAGATGTAGCTGACAATACCTCTACAGCTACCACATAAATCAAGGAGCCTTGGTGGGCAGTTAAAGTGCTCGGCTGCTAACCGAAATGTCAGCAGTTTGAACCCACCAGCCGCTCCACAGGGGAAAGATGTGGCAGTCTGCTTCTGTAAAGATTTACAGCCTTGGAAACCCTACGGGGCAGTTCTACTCTGTCCTATAGGGTTGCTATGAGTCGATATGGCCACATAAATTTTTTCTGTGAATTACTCAGACATAGAAGTAGGTTCCTGAGGAAAAAAAATTCTTGGTATCAGTGACGCCATGGAGGGCACTGCTTTACTGTATATAAACCCTCCACCCTGGTAGAGACCAGGATTAGAACAAATGTGCACAGAGTGACTTCTGTCCCTCGGGTGTCAGTGACCAGTGTTGGAATCACTGTCTAATCTCAGAACTGGGCTCTTAAACTCCACGCACTTGCAATTCACTCAGGCTTGCCTCCCATTTCTTTCAGTTACTGTAAAACTGTTGATCTGAAGTATTAATCATCAGCACTTAGATTACTGATTTTACAAATTCTTAGTTACCTAGTGCTGGTATAACAGAAATATGGCAAGTGGGTGGCTTTAAGAAACAGAAATTTATTTTCTGTTTAGGGGGCTAGGAGTCTGAATTCATGATACTGGCTCTAGAAAGTCTTTCTCTCTCTGTTGGCTCTGGGGGAAGGTCATTGTCTCTTCAGTTTCTGTTTCTTGGTTCCCTGGAGATCTCATGTGGCCTGGCATCTATCTTCCCCATCTCTACATGATTGCTTGGTTGCTTTCTCAATCTGCTCTTTTTATATCTCAAAAGAGATTGATTTAAGACACACCCTATACACTAATACTGCCTCATTAACATAACAAAACCCATTTCCAAATGGGATTACAACCATAGGTATAGGGGTTAGGATTTATAACACATATTTTGGGGGTAAACAATTCAATCCATAACACAAATATTTGCTGTATGCCTCAATGAAATGAATTTCTAGGAATATATAAATAACCAATATTGACTCTATAAAAGTAAAAATAGAAAACCTAAATAAGCTAGTAACCATTGCATAAAATGAAAAAAAAAAATAGACCCTTCAAAAAAGAAACCAGTCCCAAAAGTTTTTTATTTTAATGCATTGAGATGTCAGTGCTCATGAGATTTTAATGCACGTGGGAAAGAAAAATCTCCAAAGGTAAACTTTTTAAAAAGAATTAAAACCTAACTAAAAAACCAAACCCATTGCCATCGAGATGATTCCGACTCACAGTGCCCCTATAGGACAGAGTAGAACTGCCCCATAGGGTTTCCAATGAGCAGCTGGTGGATTCAAGCTGCTGACCTTTTGATTAGCAGCCGAGCTCTTAAGCCACTGTGCCCCAGGGCTCCATAACTAAAAAACTAGTGAGTAGTAAATAAACTTGGGTCCAAGAAATTCGGACTCACCACAAGGTAGGAAAGTTGAACCCAAGATTGCTAAATTTAATATGAGCTGGAAAAGGGCTAAGTGGTCCCAGAGCAGTGAACTACCTTTCTCTCAGCAGAGCAAATGCTCTTCAGAGAAATATCCTCAACCTAGGCTTTCTGGATCAAAGAAGATTAAGTTCACCTGAATATTAGCTTGCAACTAAAAAGAAATTGCAAATGTAGGAGGAAATAAACCACTAAGGGTAAAAGTAGCAAAAACAATCAACAGATAAAAGTCTCCAAGGATCTTAGATAATTAGTATTATTTACAGAACATGAAATACTTTTCAAGTGTTTAAAGAAAGAAAATAAAATTTTGAAAATAATTAAGGGATAAGATACAATCAAATATGGCCTGGCACATCTGGGGTCTTAAATGCTGCTAGCAAGCAGCCATCTAAGATACATCAGTTGGTCTCCACGTACCTGGAGCAAAGGAGAACAAAGAACAACAAAGACACAAGGTAAATATGAGCTCAAGAGACACAAAACCAAAGAAAAAAAATCAAACCCTGTGCCATCGAGTCGATTCTGACTCACAGCGACCCTATAGGACAGAGTAGAAATGCCCTATAGAGTTTCCAAATAGCACCTGGTGGATTTGAACTGCTAACCCTTTGGTTAGCAGCCATAGCACTTAACCACTATGCCACCAGGGTATCCAAGAGACACAAAGGGCCACATAAATCAGAGATTACATCAGCCTGAGACCAGAAGAATTAGATGGTGCGTGGCTACAACCGACGACTGCCCTGACAAGGAACAAAACAGAAAACCCCTGAGGGAGCAGGAGAGCAGTGGGATGCAGACCTCAAATTCTCATAAAAAGACCAGACTTAATAGTCTGACTGAGACTAGAAGGACCCTGCAGGTCATGGTCCCCAGACCTACTCTTAGCCCAAGACAGGAACCATTCCCAAAGCCAACTCTTCAGACAGGGATTGGACTGGACTATAAGATAGAAAAAGATACTGGTGAGGAGTGAACTTCTTGGCTCAAGTAGACACATGAAACTATGTGGGAAGCTCCTGTCTGGAGGCGAGATGAGAAGGCAGAGTGGGTCAGCAGCTGGCTGAATGGACACGGAAATAGAGGGTAGAGAGAAGGAGTGTTCTGTCATTAGGCGGAGAGCAACTAGGAGTATATAAAAAAAAAATATAGCAAGGTGTATATAAAGTTTTGTATGAGAGACTGACTTGATTTGTAAACTTTCACTTAAAGCATAATAAAAAAATTTTAAAAAGGCCTGGAAGAAAGAAATTTAAAATGAAATGAAATTGTAGAAGCTAAAAATATAATAGTTGAAATTAATTTGGTGCATGGGTTAAACAGCAGATTATATACAGGTGAGATATCTGAGGTAAACAGATATGGAAAATAAAATGAGAAGATTTCACACACACTTAATTAGAGTTCCAGAATGGGAGAATATAGGGAATGGTGGGAGTGATTGTTCAATAAGATAATGGCCGCAAATTATCGAAAGTATTAAAAGATGTGAACTCATAGCCACTGAAAGCTAAGCAAGACACCTTGTGTTGAAACTGAAGAACACCAAAGACAAATACAAATAAAATCAGCCAGAGGGGGGAAAATCACAAAGAACAACAAATCGACTACCAACAACAATGGAACAATAACTGAAAAAAATATTATTCTTCCTAGCAAAACTAACTTTCAAAAGCAAGGGGAAAAGAATGGCTTTTACAGAGAAATTAAAACAGAATTTACCACCAATAGATTTTCATTAACGGAACTTGCAAAGAATGTGCATCAGAAAGAAAGAAAATGACTTAAGCACATCCTGAGATGTAAGAAAGAATGGCGAGAAGACAAACTGGGAAATATGTAGGTAAAAAACATGATCTGTATGAAATAATAATGTCTACAGTGTGTGACTAAAAAGAAGATCTATCTAAAACTAGACATCAAATGGTTAGAAATGTAATTTTTTAATTTTTATTTATTGTGCTTTAAGAGAAAGTTTACAAATCAAGTTAGTCTCTCAGACAAAAACTTATACACACCTGCTATGTACTCCTTGCTACTCTCCCCCTAATGAGACACCACACTCTTCTCCACTCCGTCTTCCCTGTGTCCATTCAACCAGCTCCTGTCCCCCTCTGCCTTCTCATCTTGCCTCCAGACAAGAGCTGCCCACCTAGTCTCATGTGTCTACTTGAGCCAAGAAGCTCACTCCTCACTAGTATTATTTTCTGTCTTATAGTCCAGTTCAACCCGTCTGAAGAGTTGGGTTTGGGAATAGTTCCAGTCTTGGGCTAATAGAGGGCCCAGGCACCATGACCTCCAGGGTCCCTCTAGTCTCAGTCAGACCATTAACTCTGGTCTTTTTACTAGAATTTGAGGTCTGCATCCCACTGTTCTCCTGCTCCATCTGTGATTTTCTGTTGTGTTCCGTCGGGGCAGTCATTAGTGGTAGCCAGGCACCTGAGACCAGAAGGACTCAGGCTGATGTAGTCTTTATGTATGTGGGCAGCCCCTTCTGTCTCTTGGTCTCATATTTACCTTGTGTCTTTGGTGTTCCTCATCCTTCTTTGCTCCAGGTGGGTTGAGACCAACTGATGCATCTCGGATGGCTGCTTGTTAGCGTTTAAGACCCCAGACACCACTCACTGAAATGGGATGCAGAACTTTTTTTTAATATACTTTGTTATGTCAATTGACCTAGATGTCCCCTGAAACGATAGTGCCCAGACCCCCATCACTCTTACTCTGAGCTTCAAAGCATTTGGTTGTATTCAGGAAACTTCTTTGCTTTTGGTTTAGTTCAGTGGTGCTGACCTCCCCTGTACTTTGTGTTGCCTTTCCCTTCATAGAAGTGTAATTTTTTAAAAGACACTAGTATGATGGCAAGAGAAATAACAACCATTTTCAAGGGAATGTATCAAGGGAAATATGTGTAAGATATTTATGGAGAAAAAAATAAAACTTCACGAAAAGGTAAAGAAAACCAAATTAAATGGGAGAAATAAATGTATTCAGGGATAGGAAGATTCAGTATAAAAAATATATCAGTTCCCCCCAAATTGAGCTATAAATTTAATGCAATTCCCATCAAAATCCCAATAGAACTTTCTGGGAATCTTGATAAGCTAATTCTAAAATATATATGGAAAAGAAGAGGCCCCAAAATAGCCAAGACAAACCGAATATAAGGGGGCTTGCCTACCAGATATCAAGACTTATAAAGTTAGAGAAAGTAATACAGTTTGGTATTAGGTACAAGGCAAGACAGATCAACCTATGGAAGAATATATAACCCAGGTATTATGTTCTTGTGCATATGTGAAAACTTGGTATTTGACAAAGGTACTATTGTGAATCAATAGGGAAAGGATAGACTTCTTGGTAAATGATGCTGAGACATTTGATCATCCATAAGGAAAAATCAAATTAGATCCCTGCTATGTATACGTCACCATCACATATAAAAATCAATTCCAGATGTCCTAAAGATATAAATATGAAGAGTGACACTTGAAAGATTTTAGAAGCAACTATAGGAGGCTACCTGTATGGCTTCACAGTAGGGAAAGGTATCTTAAAACAAAACATAGTTTTATGAATTTGACAGTAAAAATAATATTTCTATATGACACAGGACACTGTAGACTAGAAGAAGATATTTGCAGTCATGATAATTAGTAAAAGAGTCCTCCCCCCGCACACACTAAATCAAAGGTATAACCCATAGAAAAATAGATTTTGTTAAAATTATTACATTATTACAATTTAATTTTTCCAAGTGCTTTTATTAACAACAGTGTATTTTCTCAAGTAGATGCTTTTTGAAATGACATAAATTAACTTAGTTGAGGACAGTGATAGAAAAATTTGGTCAGAGGGAATTAGGAAATAACCCAGGCCAGCGAACTGCTGTTTTGGAAGACATTCCCAAGAGGTTAGGTGAACAAGCTAACAACAGAAGCTTATTTTCTTCTTCTTCAATATAATTTTTATTTTTTAAATCAAACACAAGCGTTTAGTTCAGCAGATGAAATAGTTGTTACTGTTATTATAAGGAAAATCAGTCATCCCTGATCCCATCTTTTTCCTTCCCTGCCCTTCACCCCTAGACTCACCTAGTCACCTCTTTCAGCAGTTCCCTTCTTGTGTTGGAGTCCATATCTTTAACTGACATGCCTGAGCTATTCTTCTTGGGTTTTCCATTTTAGCTATTATCTCTGGATTTCCTACTATTCAATATAAGTGTTCAGGACTCATATCAACCCTCTTACATATATCTCCCTTCCCCCTAACCTCCCAAAATAGTTACGACCACCCTGTTTAAAACTGCAAGTCCCGTATTCCTCACAGTATTGGCCCTCCCTATCCCTCCCTCTTCTTTGCATTGTTTTTCTCCCTCAACCCATTTCCATCGAGTCGATTCTGACTCATAGTAACCCCACATGACAGAGTATAACTGCCCCATAGGGTTTCCAAGGAGCAGCTGGTGGATTCCAACTGCCGACCCCTTGGTTAGCAGCCAAGTTTGTAATCACTGTGCCAGCAGGGCTCCATTTTTCTCCATAGCACTTAATGTATAATTATACACTTACCATACATTGAGTAGTTTACTTATTTTGTTTAATATCTGGCTGTTTCTCTACAATGTAAGCTCCATGAAGGCAAGTTACATAATGATTTTATTCATTAATATTATCTCCTGCACATAGTAAATGTTTAATACTTCTCAAATGAAATAATAATCTTAATTATAATTAATAATTACATTTAAACTATAATAAAAGTACTATTTAAATTATCATAAAATGTAAATGCAAACAACCCACACAGTGATCTGTGGGTACATTTCCTTTCTTGTACGTTTTTTTTTGTTTTTCTTAGAGAACATAATTGACTTAAAAAAAAAAGTACTGTTTTCTATGTGTTCATCATTTGTTCTGTCCCCAGACATTCTAATACTATCATTTAAATCATTATCAGTGTGACTGCACTAGAAAATCAATTCTATAATTTTCTTTTCTTGAAGACATTTCTCCTGGAGTCTTGTGTCTTCCAGCTCCAATCTGGACAGCTTGTTCTCTAGGTCTGCTGAATAGCCAGTATGCTGGGACTTCCTTTCACCATCATCTTGGAATTTTGTTTGCCTCTCTCTCATTATCAGATACCTTGTTCTTAATTTAACTCCACATTTTGGTGAAGCCCATCCTCCAGTATGTTCCTGCAGAAAAATCATGGAAAGTAACATTTAGAGACCATGTATGCTTGAATATGTCTTTATTCTACCCTCACAATTTATTGATAATTTGGCTGGGTATAGAATTCCACGTTAAATCATTTTCTTCAGGAATTTGAAAGCAATGCTTCATTGTCTTATGCTTTTCTGTTTGCATTTTAGATCCATCACTTTTTTATTCCTTATCCTTCACATATAACCTATGCTTTTTTTTTGAAAGGTTTTTTTTTCCAGTTCTAAACACCAAATTATATACTTTTGTGAGGCTCTTGTTTTTTAATTCAATGTTTTAAATCATGTCCTTCAATTCTGATAATTGTTTTTTATACTATTATTCTGAAAATTTTGTCTCTTCTATTTTTTTCATTCTTTTTCTGGAACTGTAGCTCATATTGGACCTTCTAAATTTTTTCTCTGATTTCTTGACTTCTTTCTCCTGTCTTTTTTGTTTGCTTCTTTTTGTGCTGTCTAATAAGGTACCCTAATTGTAATGCTTTTTAATTGTAATGTTAGGGCTCCTCCCTTTCTTGTTTCATGGATGCAGTAACTTCTCTCATCTTTCATATTAATTACAGGTAGTACCCAACTTACGACAGGCCTCTGTTCTGAGCTCTTTTATCTCTACCAATAAGTGTGCAGAGGCACCCCACTCCACCTGTAAGCTTCAGCTCAAAGGTACTCAGCTTTCTCCTCCACAGGCCAGGAATCCCACTGTGCCGTCTCATGCTTGCCTCTCCTGCCACCATTTCTCTCTGTCTTCGGTGTTACAGCTCTGTCTCCTGGGTCCAAGAGCTTCTCAGTGCAGGGATCCCAGGTCCAGAAGCCATGCTCTCTGTTCCTGGCAGTTCTTCCTTGGTGGTGGTGAGATCCTTTCTCTGCTTTGGAATTGGCTCTCTTTTAAGGCAAAACTGACCAGTCCCCTTGGTGGGCCATGTGATGGTTAAGGTTGTGTGTCCACTTAGGTAGGCCATGATTCTCAGTGGTTTCACCGTTATGATGTAGTTTGGCAGTCGTATGATGTGATCACTTCCATGATGAGATTTGATATAATGTGATCACCTCCATGATGGGATCAGATGTGAGTACCAGTCAGTTGAAATGGAGTTTCCCTGGGCGTGTGGCCTGCACTGAATATGAGTGAACATTCTGGCAAGGCTCCTGGGCTTTTGCTTGCTCTGGATCCTGCAGCTGGCTCCTGTTCATCTGACCTCCAGTTCTTGGGACTTGAGCTAGCAGCTTACCTGCGGTCTTACCTGCCAATCTTGGGATTGCAGCCTATGAGCAAGAGCCCTGCTCTCTGCCCTGCCAGTCTTGGGTCAGCAGCCCCTGTGGCTACATGAATGAGGAGAAGCTGCTCTCCTAACCCACAGACTTGGACATTCTAGCCTTTGCAACCATATGAGCCATTTCCTTGATATAAGTCTCTCTCTCTATATATTTATACGCTATACTGGTTTTGCTTCTCTAAAGAACCCAGCCTAAGACAGGTCACAGTTGCCTTATTTGCACAGTTCCACTCAATCACTTGGTAAGAGGTACAACACCATAGCTAGAAAGACCACACAAAAGCAATCTATTGCACCACACACATATATATTTCCTTTATTGTTTAGCTTTTTATCATTTAGTTTCTCACTTGTATATGTCTTATCTCCTCTTCTGGATGGTGAGAACTCAGTCAAGATAAAGGTCATATTTTGTATTACTTTGAGTCTTGCACAGCATCAAGCACAGTGTCTTTTAGTAGAAATTTATTCAATATTGACTCAATGTTTCCTTCATTTCAGCACTTCCCATTGTGAATGGTGCCGAGGGCCCATGTTTGGTGAAGGTTTTCGCATTATCCGATCCTTCGATGCTTTTGGAATAACGCAGTTTCCTGTTATGTTTCATGTCTGTTCTTCTGCTTGCTATGGACAAGTGAAGCAAAGCAGTTAAGTTTTTGATACTAATTCTGGTAAAAAAAAAAAAAAAGTAATTGTTATGAGTTGACAAGAGAATGAGAGTCTATTATTCCCACTGTAAAAGCCAATAACGTCTGTGTAGCTAGTAATTCATCTCTTTGAGAAGACACGTTCTGTGTGGAAGACATAAATGTCTTCTCATCTGAATCCTCTGTATAATCCGAGCACCTTATGAAAGTCTGCGATTGTTAGCAAATTGTTGCAGAAAAAGTACTCAAGAAGAATTTGTAAGGGTCCTTAGATTTCAATCAAGATCCAGAAAATTTCTTTCAGTGCATTTTTACTATAAAAAGAAAAATGTTAGAATTCTTCACAAAAAAGGACTTTATCTTACAACTAGTCTTTCCATGCATCCATTCTAAGTGAGGAGATAAACATGTAAATGTCACCTGTAGGGTTTGTGGCTCATACAAAGTCATGCATCCATGTTCTCAGTGATTGTGAATTTCTGTGAAAATCTGCCCACGGCCAGCCATCCCAATTTTGAATTGCTTTGGGGAATAAAAGATTGATTTCAGGCCCAATTTTAGTTGTTTGACTTCATTACCCAAGCTCTTAGAAAACTGGTACAATCCCCAACAGCTACCTTGACCCTCATCTCATTCAACTGAGATCCTGGGCATTGTCCTGATCCCACAGGCTGGTACCAGCATTCACCAAGGCCTTTAGTAATAGCATGACAAGAAAATGAAGCAAAATTTACAAAATTACACTGAAAAGCTTCATGCAAATACAAGAGAATTTGAGGCTTTAAAAATTAATGTTTAGTGAGAGTAATGTGAAAGAGCATTTTGATATGACAATTTTAAAATGACATGTAACTGCTTCATAATAGCATACCTTTTGCGTAGTTATCTTAAATCTAAAGCATCATTGCTAATTAGATTTTGTGAAGTGAAATAATTTAAGTATGTAATGCTATCTTATCATCAGAAAGTCAGAAAATACACACTGTATCAGGTTTGTGTGTATCATTTAATAATATCATTTAAATCAAAGATTAAATAAACCAGGCGGAATAATTTTTCTGACTGCTGATTTCAATAAATTGAGATACTTACATTCCCCTTGAGACTTGGTTTGATTTTAAGCAGGAATAGGTAAACTTTGCCTAAGAAGTATGCACTGTATTCTCCAGCAAAAGAATAAAATTATTTGCAATAGGAGAACTGCCATATCACATGTGTAATCCAGAAGGGGATATTTATAGTAAGATAACAAATAAATTCATTAAACATATACCACAATTAGAAAACAAGATAAAAAACAAGATTAAATACTAGAGACATGTAGTCTATTAATAATCACCCTGGTCCCTGACATACTTCTTGGGGGAAGAAATATATATATTCATTCATTCAGGAAATGTTGGCTTTGAGTTTGAGTAACTGGGTGGTGTCATATTCAGATAGGAATAAACAAGAATAGGTTTCAAGGGAAATGACGGTATCTTAGAGACATTGCAAATTTCAGGTATACAAAAATCACGATCTCATTATTTTATTTTCCCATGGTTAGAGTAAACCCTGAAATCTAAGTGATTTCTTACAGAGTTTTAAAAAATAAAAGTGTGTTTTTTAGACATGAAGGTTAGACATATTTATTACAGAAATAGTAGAAAATACAATTAAGCCTAAGAAGTAAAATCCAAAACTCCTCATAATCTCACTAAAAAAAAAAAAACAAAAACCAAACCGATTGCTGTCGAGTTGATTCCAACTCAAAGCGACCCTATGGGACAGAGTAGAACTGCCCCATAGGGTTTCCAAGGAGTGCCTGGTGGATTTGAACTGCCAACCTTTTGGTCAACAGCCATAGCTCTTAACCACTACTCCACCAGGGTTTCTGTAATCTCACTATCCAATGAAAACCAGATATAATTTTGACATGTAGATATGTGTAGGCACACACACATTTATATAACATATTAGTCTTTTTAAAAACTGGGATTATCTGCCACATACCACACAGAAAAGTTAATGTGAAAATAGTCTGTGATAAGTTAAAAATGTATACTATAAACCCTTAAAGCCAACCCCCTAAAAAAGGTATAACTAATAAGCCAAAAATAAATAAATAAATGAAATCATTAAAAAATACTCAGTTTAAAAGGAAGAAGATGAAGAAGGGGGAGGGGAACAAATAACAGATTGGACTAATCAAAAACAAATAGGACGATGACGGATTTAAATCCAGCCATATCAATAATCATGTTAATGTAAATTGTCTAAACACTCCAGTTTGAAGGACAGAATTCGTAAGATTGGATTAAAAAACAGCTCTCAAGTATATGCTGTCTGCAAAAAAAAAATTGGGTTTCAGCTCCTGGGAAGGTTAGGCATTTATGAGAAATAGAAACTGAGGTTTCGGATTGCTAATATGGGGCTCAGCATGAGTGACTCTGTTTTGGGCTGAGTTAAAGTCATGTTAAAGGAGCCCTGGTGGCGCAGCGGTTACGGGCTGGCTGCTAACCAAAAGGTCAGTGGTTTGAACCCACCAGCTGCTCCTCAGGAAAAAGATGTAGCAGTTTGCTTCTGTAAAGATTACAGCCTTGGAAACTCCATGGGACAGCTCTACTCTGTCCTATAGGGTTGCTATGAGTCGGAAGGACTCGACAACAGGTTAACACCCACCTACTCATTTGTTCTTGTTTTCTTTTTCTCACAAGGCAGAAATGAGAATTTGAGGCAACACAAATGAAGGTATTACTAAGACAGGGAGCAAAGGCCCTGAGATCGGAGGGTACCTGTTTGAGAAATAGCGAAGAGACTGGTGTGGTTAGAGGAGAAGCAAGTAAAAGATAGTCTATACTATCAGGGAGGCAATAGGGGGTTGAGTGTGGAACCTAGAGACTTAGTAAGACAAGGAACAGAGGGGCCCCCAAATCTGCAAACCAAGTAACAAGCAATGGACCAGGGCTCAGAAACAAAGCCATTCCCCAGAACAATAATAGCTCACAAACTTCTTTAAAGTTGCCTTTCAGAAGCAGCTGGAGAAAACCAGGCCCAGGGACATGCACAGAACATCCACCTGTGACCACTGTGTGACCTTCCACCAGGGGCAGTGAGGGGCTGCAGCCCCAGCTGGGGAATCGAACCCGGGGAGTGAAAGACTGTGCAGGGCAACATCCCATAATAAGTCCTGTTTTTTTTTTTACTAACCCCAGGGGCCTCCAGGACAACGGCCATCTTGGAAAACTGCTGTGCACACACCTTAGTTAACATATCCCCGCCTTTGTCTATGAATAAACATAAATCTTTTCCTGCCCAAGAACTTTTAGAAACTCAGGCCTGTCATTTGTTCTGTGAGATGAGGGTAAGTGTTGCTCTAGGCCCTCCTCATTTCCGCTTGCAAGCCTCTTCAATAAAGCTTTGCTCATGTGGGGAAAAAAAAAGAAACTCCTGTTAAACACAAAAATGCTAATGGATTAAAAGCAAAAAGATAGTATGGTGGTTAGTCTTATCTGTAAACGTGACGAAGCTGTGTTGTTGTTGTTGTTAGCTGCTGTCAAGTCGACTCTGACTTGTGATGCATAATACATAATACAGCAGAGCAGATGACCTTATGAACAATGAAATATTGCCCAGTTCTGCATCATCTTCACAATTGCCAGCATGTTTTTTTTTTTTGAGTGCATCATTTCTGCTATTGTGATCTTACCAAGGATCTCCCTTCGCTTTGCTGGCCCTCTCCTTCACCAAACACAATATCTCCCTCGAGCAACTGGTCTTTCCTGATGACATGTCCAAAGCAAGTGAGTGAGACACTGTTCAGTTGTGATCTGTCAGGTTTTCATTGGCTCATTTTCAGAAGTAGATATCCAGGTCTTTCCTCCTAGTCTGTCTTAGTCTGGAAGCTCAACTGAAACCTGTTTACCATGGGTGACCCTGCAACATACCTTCCAGCATCATAATAACATGCAATCACCACACTACCACAGACTGACAGATGGATCATGGGCTAAGCTATAGAACCTAGTTATTTAATCAAATGCTAACACAGGTGCCATGAGTGAAGTTATTTTGTAAGTGTGGTTAACATCTACAATCAATTGCCTCTAAGTCAAGGAGATGACTTGATAATGTGGGTGGGCTTAATCAAATCTGTTGAAGGCTTTAAGAACAAAAACTGAGGTTTCCTGGAGAAGAAGAAATTCTACGTCAAGACTGTAGCATAAGGGAGGTGGAGCCAACATGGCACTATAGATAGAAGCACCGCACCGTCCCTCCACAGCAAAGACTTTAAAAGCTAAGTAAAATAGAGACAAATGTCAATCTTGGAACCCTAAGCATCAAGTGAAGACATAAATAACTCAACCAAGCACCGAACAGAATAAGGAACTGACAGAACAGACAGCGAGGAGAGATATGGCGTGGAGGTCCCCTGTCACCTAACACGGCATGGATTCACCATCTTGGACTCCTCGGCCACCAAGAATGGTGGACAGGGAGTATGGGTAGACAGCATCAAAGAGCTCCCAGCAGGAGACAGAGCACCTGGTAACCAGCGATACATGCTTTCCCACCTCCCACCCTTCTTCCCTCTGCTTGGCCTCCACTGTTTCCTGACAGGCCAAGTGTCACTCGGCCAGGGAGGTGCCAGCTCCTTGCCACTTGGATTCGCCCTGCTCACACCAGTCGGCTCCTTCAGTGCCTTTTTTGTTGTTGCTTTTTTCAGCTTCTTTTAGTTTCTTCTCTCTTTCTCACCTCCTTCCCTTCTTTTCTCTTGAACACCTGGCTCTGTGTGCCATCTCTGCTCCTTCTCGACAGGCTGTGAAGTGCTGCTCAGGTTGGAAACCACTTCCCCATCTGTACCACCACACTGGTGGGATGGCTGGGGGCATTTTTTTTTTTTTTTCTTTTTCTTCATTTCTCAGTTTCTTATCTCTCTCTACTTTCTTTTCCTGTCTCTTGCATACCTGGCACTGTGTGCCATCTCTGCCCCTTCTAGATGGGCTGTGCAGTGTCACTCAGCTTCGAAGCCACTTCCAGTCTGTGCCACCAAGTCACTGGACTCCTTTAGGGATTTTTTTTTCTTTTCTCCATTTCTTCTCTCTCTCTACCATCCTTCCCTTCTTGTCTCCTGAACATCTGGCCCCATGTGCCATCTCTGTTCCTTCTTGACAGGCTGTGCAGTGCCACTCGGCTGGGGACCTGCCTTCCAGTGGGCTCCCTTGCGGCATTTTTTTCTTTTCCTCAGTTTTTTGTCTCTCTCTACTTGCCTTCCTCTCAACCACTTTGCATTTTTTTCCTTTGGTTTCTTGTCTCTCTTTACATTCCCTCCATTCCTTTCTACTGATGACCTAACTGCACGTGCCTTTCTCTCTCCTTTATTTGTAAGTCTAGTTTCTTATCTCCCTGGCCCGTCCTTCCTTTCCTTTCTCCTGCCCACCTAGCTGTGTGTGCCCTACCTTTCTCTTCTGGACAGGCTGTGCCTCACCACCTGGCTGGAAAGTCACTGGCACACGACTTCCCAGGTCTGCACCACTCCAATGGCAGGCTCCCTCAGCACTTTTTTTTTGGCTCCTGTTTCTCTCCTTTCTCTTCTTTCCCACACCCACTTAGCTGCACACATCACAGTCCCTCCCTTCCTCCTGCTTATTAGCACTGTGAGCTATGCATTGCACTCCTGCATAGCACAGCTAGAGTCTACTGGAACCTGCCTTGCTGTGACCCCTGGCCCCGCCCTGTCAGCCCCAGTACATGCCACAAATGACCCATCCCAGCCCCTCCCCTTCTGTTGGACCTACCCTGCTGCACCATAGCTAAACAACTGGCTCTGCCATTGGACAAGGTGGTGAGAAGTACTGTGCCCACAGATGAGCAAATAACAAAGAACACCCACCCATTTGCTCAGACATAACCAAAAAAAAAAAAAAAAAGCAGGATGAAACAAAAAAATCTACAATCAGCTAGTGAAAAAAAAAACTACTAAATGTCCTGAAGAGAGCAGACCATATCAAAACATAAAAAAGTGGGGGGGGGGGGCACAGAATGGTTCTAGTAGGCATTCAAATAAAACACTGGATGATCTTCCAGTAGAAGAAAAGGCACTGGAACTATGTGATAAGGAATTCAAATCTTTAACATGCAGAGCTATCTAAGAATTGAAGGAAAAAGCTGACAAAAATGAGGAAAAAATAGCCAAAATCATGGAAAAGACAGACAAAATCATGGAAGAGTCAGATAAAAAAAAAAAAAAAAAAGAATTCAGGAAAATAATACAGGCATAAAATGTCAAAATAAAATCACAACTAGAAATCATACAAAAATAGCAATTAGAAATCCAAAAGATAAACAAGATTTGAGAAATGGTCAATGTCATAGAGGTTTGAGGAGCAGGTTTAAAACAATGGAAGACAGGATCAGAGAAAGTGAACACAAATACTTGGATACCACTTCGTTTGAGGAAAAATCAGAGAAAAGAATGAAGAAATCCTGAGAATGATGTAGGATACAATCAGAAGCAAAAATATGCAAGTGATTGGAGTTCCAGAACAGGGGTGGAAAACAGAAAAAGAAACAAGATCATTTAAGAATTGCTGACAGAAAACTTCCCTAATATCATGAAAGATGAAAATCTGATCATCCAAGAAGCTCAACAAACCCCATATAGGAGAGACCCCAAAGAAAATCACCAAGGCATATCATAATTGCATTCGCTAGAACCAAAGACCAAAAAAAAAAAAGAATCCTGAGAACAGCTCGAGAAAAATGAAAAGTCACATACAGAGGGGAAACAGTAAGACTAAGCTCTGATTACCAGTCAGAAATCATAAAAGCAAGAAGGCAATGGGATGACATATATAAAACCTTGAAAGAAAAAAACTGCCAACCAAGAATAATATATCCTGCAAAGCTCTCCCTCAAATATGATGGTGAAATTAGGACATTTCCGGATAAACAGAAATTAAGGGAATATGTAAAAACCAAACCACACTTAAAAAAAAGAAAATAACAAATATTGTAGAGGCTGTAGGAAGACTGGAACTCTTATACACTGCCGGTGGGAACGCAAAATCAAACAACCATTTTGGAAAAAGATATGGCGCTTCCTTAAAAGCTAGAAATAGAAATACCATATGATCCAACAATTCCACTCCTAGGAATACATCCTAGAGAAATAAGAGCCATCACATGAATAGACATATGAACGTTCATGTTCACTGCAGCACTGTTCACAATAGCAAAAAGATGGAAACAACCCAGATGCTCATCAACAGAGGAATGGATAAGCAAACTATGGTACATAGACACAATGGAGTACTACACAACAATAAAGAACAATGATGAATCTGCAAAATGTCTCACAACATGGATGAATCTGGAGGGCATTATGCTGAGTGAAATAAGTCAATCACACAAGGACAAATATTGTATGAGTCGACTACTATAAAAACTCATGAAAAGGTTTACACACAAAAAGAAACCATATTTGATGGTTACAAAGGAGGGGAAGGGTGGGGATGGAAAATTACTAAATAGACAATAGATAAGTGATAACTTTGTTTAAGGATAAGACAGTACACAATACTGGGAAAGCCAACAACTTGTACAAGGCAAGGTCATAGAAGCTCCATAGGCACATTGAAACTCCCTGAGGAACCCAACCAGTTACTGCCCTAAGGACTATGGGGACCATGGTCTCAGGGAACATCTAGCTCAACTGGCATGACAGAGTTTATAAAGAAAATGTTCTACATTCTGCTTTGGTGTGCAGTGTCTGGGGTCTTAAAATCTTGTGAGTGGCCATCTAAGATACTCCACTGGCTTCATCCCATCTGGAGCAAGAGAGAATGAAGAAAACCAAAGATACAAGGGAAAGACTAGTCCAAAGGACTAACGGACCACAACTACTGCAGTCTCTACCAGACTGAGTCCAGTGCAACTAGACAGGTGTTCAGCTACCAGCACTGACTGCTCTGACAGGGATCACAATAGAGGCCCAGGACAGAGCTGGAGAAAAATGGAGAACAAAATTCTAACTCACAAAAAAATACCAGATTTACTGGCCTGACAGAGACTGGAGAAACCCCAAGAGTATGGTCCCTGGCCACCTTTTTAGCCCAGTGATGAAGTCACTCCTGAAGTTCACCCTTCAGCCAAAGATTAGACAGACCCGTAAAATAAAATTGGACTAATGGGCACACCAGCCCAGGGCCATGGACTAGAAGGCAGGAGGGCACAGGAAAGCTGGTAATGGGGAACTGAAGGTAGAGAAGAGGAGAGTGTTGACATGTCATGGGGTTGGTAACCAATGTCACAAACCAATCTGTGTACTAATTGTTTAATGAGAAGCTAGTTTGTTCTGTAAACCTTCATCTAAAGTACAATTATAAAAAAATAATTAAAAAAAAAAAAAAAAAAAGACAGCAGCATAAAATCCTTCCTTAGTTTCCAGCCTGCCTGTCTGTTCGGCAGATTTCAGAATGGTCAGGTTCTCTGGAGAACACTGACTGCTACATATGGGAAATGTTATACCATGCTAATACTAATCAAACTGAATGAGAATGAAGAGGCGCAATCACCACCAGTTCTAGAAGTATTAAAAGGACAACAGGGAATATTATGAACGACATTGTTAGTAAATATAACAACTCTGATAAGATGGTAATTTTCTTGAAAGATGCAAGTTTAAAGGCTCATTTACTACATAAAACCCATTGCCATCCAGTCGATTCCAACTCATAGTGACCCTATAGGACAGAATAGAACTACCCATAGGGTTCCAAAGAATGGCTGGTGGATTCGAACTGCTGATCTTTTGGTTAGCAGCCAAGTTTTTAGACAATCTGAAAAGCCCTAGATCTATTTTTAAATTGAAATTTTAGTTAAAACCCTACCCACAAAACTCCTGGCCGACATAGCTTCACCGAGAAATTCTACCAAACTTTCAAGAAAGAAATACCTATTCTGTCCAAACTCTTCCAAAAAATTGAAGAAGAGAAAATACTTCACAATTCATTTTGTAAGTCCAGTTTATCCTGATACTAAATCCAGGCAAAGATATTACAACAGAAGAACTATAAACCAATACCTCCCATGTATAAATAAAAAAATTCTAAACAAAATTTTAGCAAATTAAATATAACAACATATTAAAAAAGTGTTACATCATGACCAAATGGGGATTATCTCAGGAATACAGGGCTGGTTTAACATTCAAAAATCAATCCATGTAACTCACTACATTAACAAACTAAAAATGGAATACCATGTGATCACGTCAGTAGACTGAGAAAAAGCATCTGACAAAACCCTTCATAAAAACTCTCAGTAAACTTGGGACAGAAAAGAACCTCCTCAAGTTAATCAAGGGCATATATGAGAAATCCACGTCCAGTATCAAACTGATTGATGAGAGACTGAGTGCTTTCTGTTTAAAATCAGGCACAAGATATGGTTGCCCGCTCTCGCCACTTCCATTCTACATTGTGGTGGAGGTTCAAGCCAGTGCAATCAGGCAGTAAAAAGAAATAAAAGGCTCCCATACTGGAAAGGAAGAAGCAAAACTCTCCATTGACAGACAATATGATCATCTATATAGACAATCTGGTGAAATTTACAAAAAAGCTACTAGTGAGTTTAACAAGGTCACAGGACACAAGATCATTATACAAAAATAAATCGTATTTCTATAAAGCCCCGGTCGTGCAACGGTTAAGAGCTCTGTTGCTAACCAAAAGGTCAGCAGTTCAAATCTACCAGCTACTCCTTGGAAATCACATGGGGCAGCTCTACTGTGTCCTATAGGGTCGCTGTGAGTCTGAATCTACTGTATGGGAATGGGTTAGCAACAACTGAAAATTGAAATAAAAACAATATGACTTAAAATAATATAAAAATATGAATACTTAGGGATAAATCTGACAAACAATTTGAAAGACCTGTTCACTGAAAACTACAAAATATTTCTGAGATAAAGGCCTAAAAAAAAAAAATTTTTTTTTTTTTTAATGGAGAGATATATCTTGTTCATGGATTGGAAGACAATATTGTTGAGATGTCAATTCTATCCAAACTGATCTATAGATTCAGTACAATTCCAAAGTACCGAAAATCGCTAAAACAAACAGGGCTAACACTACCAATGGTTGCACTTTGGTCATTTCCCTGGAGAAAAGTCACCCAATCTCTTCTGAGAATGTAAAGGTATTCTGGTGGCCATGTGGAGAAGGGGACTGAGCTGGGTCTCAGCATTTGGCATCATATTGAAAGTTAATTCCTATTTCAGTATGATGGATTCGCCCTCCACTGTGCCTGGTAACTCCCGCTTCTAGACTTCTTGATTTACCCTCTCCAGACAACAAACCTACAGATTTCTGCCAACATAGTACTCAGCAGTGGTGAAGCATCTAGAGATTTCAATCTACTCAAATAGCTTTTGCTCTTTCTTCCATATTTTCCTTTCCCTCCCTCCCCTGCCCACCAATTCCAGGGAAAATTGATGCTGTTCAGTCTTGAGTCTTTTGAGGCTTCTGCTCTGTAAATTGTGTTGATTCCCAGCTGTCGTCACTGCCAGCTTATCTTCCAGCGGTCCAAGCCTTGTTAAATCAGCGCCATTTATCCTTCTGTTTTCAGCTTCCGAAACTGTGGTGCTATTGTTTTCTCTCTTCTTCTAGTCCTTCTGGAATTACACCCTTAGAAATTCCTTTTATAATTTTATTTGAGTTTGGAGAGAAAAATCAATTAGATGAGTGCACTTAATATGCCATTTATACCCAGAAACTCTTATCATTATTGCTGAGTAAAATAAGCAAAATACAGAACAGCATAGGATTATTTATGGTTTTCTTTTTAAGTGTGTTTATGCATGTATTTCTCATTTTGTGCATGTGATTATTGAATCTTGGTATCTGGGTTAAAAAAACACAATGCAGATATTAGCCAATGCATAAAAATTTGTATATACCTAACACATTTTATTCTGTTTTGTTTGTCTAAGAAAGATGAAATCAAAACCATAATTAAGGCTTTGACTTAAAATATACCATAAATAAAAGATAATTTTGTACTAGTCAACAAATGTTAGCTAGAAGAATGTTCTGCTGTATTAAACTTGTCCTGCAAAAAACAATTGACAATGGAATACTATGCAATGATAAAGAACAATGATGAATCTGGGAAACATCTCACAACATGGATGAATCTAGAGGGCATTATGCAGAGTGAAATAGGTCAATGACAAAAGGACAAATACTGTATGAGTCAGCTATTACAAAAACTCATGAAATGGTTTACACACAGAAAGAAACAATCTTTAATGGTTGGGGGTGGGGTGGGGAGGGAAGGACACTAATTAGATAGTAGGTAAGTCGTAACTTGGGTGAAGTGTAAGACAGTGCACAATACTGGGAAAGTCCGCACGACCCGACCAAGGCAAAGTCATAGAAGCTTCACAGACATATCCAAACTCCCTAAGGGATCAAGTTACTGGGCTGAGGGCTGGGGACCATGGTCTTGGGGGACAGCTAGCTCATAGTTTATAAAGAAAATGTTCTACATCCAATTGTGGTGAGTAGCATCTGGAGTCTTAAAAGGCTGCGATCTAAGATGTCTTCTAAGATACATGGACCAAAGGAAAATGAAGAAAACCAGAGACACAAGGGAAAGATTGAGGTCTCACAGAGACTGGAGAAACCCCAAGAGTAGAGCCCCCAGACACTGTTGTAACTCAGTACTAAAGTCACTCCCGAGGTTCAACCTTCAGCTCCACAGGGCTAACAACACCACACATGAGGAATGAGCTTCATAGTTCAATCATTTATACGAAACCAATGGGCACACCAGCCCAAGAGCAAAAATGAGAAGGCAGGAAGGCACAGGAAACTTGGATGAATGGGAACAGGGAACCTGGGGTGGAGAAGGGGAGAGGACTGACACATCGTGGGGTTGGCAACCAATGTCACAAAACAATTTGTGTATTAACTGTTCAGTGAGAAACCAATTTGCTCTGTCAACTTTCACCTAAAGTACACACACAAAAAAAGATAAAACAATTGAGCAATTGGTAATTAGAATTTCTCCTGATTGGCTCTTGGGAGAATATAAGTCAATGAGACTACGTTTTACTACCCCCACATCCCTCTGACATTACAAACTCGGTAGAGTAGACTCAGCCAGGAACAGAAAGAAATTCTGATGGGCAAGAGCTTGAATGTCAGTCCCGTACGGTTGGTTACACCCATTCAGTTCAGATGAAATTGGAGATGCAACCCTATCTCTTTTCCAATAGGAAACATGGGTACCTGTGCAGGCCTAGGTGTAGCCATTGTGCATCCATTGTAACCCCCACATCCAATGTAATTTCCAGAGGTTCCTTGTCCAAAACATTTCAATAAATAGGCTCTTTCCTTTCCTTATCTTTCATTCTCCCTCTCTCCCTCATTTCATTTCTTTCTTTCATCCTTTCAATATTTTCTCTCTCATTCCAGGTGTAGAGAATGTTTTAATTCAATTAAAACAAGTAGTTGAATTAGGGCAAATTGACATAGGCTGTCTGTAAAATACACAAGATAATCTCAAAGTCATTCCTGTAACAATGAATGTGTGTATCTTTGTATGTGTGTATCTATATACACACAGAAAAGGGCTGGAAGGAATGATCTGGGTGGTAAACAAGGGGGAATGGGACCTAGAGGTTGGGAATCTGGTCTTTCACTTTCTGTTACATGCCCTTATTATTTCAATTTTTAAATTATTTATTACTCATAAAAATAAGTTTTTAAAAATGTGTACAGGATCATATAATGGTGTCACTTTGCTTCTTTCTTCCTTCAACCATATATCACAAACATCTTCCCATGTTATTATATCCAATATTCTTCTGCAAATATTACTTTTGATGATTACATAGTATTCCATCATTTCAGATGTTATTATGGATGCGCCCTAATTTACTTATCTAGTATTTTCTTCTTAATCAATTATATCCAGTTTTTTTACTGCTATAAACAGAAATTTGATGAAAATTCCTAATGGTAAATATTTACCAGAATCTATACTTGTTTTTACTTAATTTTAGTTTTGACTTTAAACAACAAACATTTATTATCTCAAAGTTTACTGGGTCAGGAACCCATGTTTAGCAGCTTAGCTGGGTGCATGTGGCTCCAGATTTCTCGTGAGGTTGCAGTCAAGCTCTCTGCTGGGGCCGTGGTCTCAACTGACGTCCTGACTGGCTTGATCAGGCAGTCAAGCTTTCAAGGGAATGAATAACAGGAGGCAAGGATCACTGGAGCCATGTTAGAGGCGCTACCACATGCCCTTTTTGTATCACTGAACATTTTTTCTCTTGATAGAATCCATCATCCTGTGTGGTTGACACAGAGATATGCTTCCCAGATCCCCCTTCAAAGAAGGGCCTGTAGCCCCAACTCTTGGGAGGTCAACAGATGGTGTCCAGCTGTCAGCATCTTCAGGGAGCCTCAGTAATAAAGATCACTTCACCCAAGGGCAAGTCCTTGCTGAGGTGGCTATTCAAATGCAACCAACCTGCCATCAGATGGCAATTTGATCTATCCAGGAAATGACACCATTTTGAGGGCTCAGAGTTACCTACTGTGTTGGTGGATTGGGCACTCAGCAGTGGTAACCTTGAAAAGAAGTCCATGCCCATGGATAACCTCCATACATGACACTTGAACATGAGCCCACTGAGTAATGACTGAAGAGGCTGGGCAAAGAGGCTGCCTCTCATCTATAGAGGGGTCATCTGATCCACTTAATTTTTGAGAGCTTCCTCTTCATTTTTTTTTCCTCTTCAATGGGGGCTCTTTGATGAGTTACTTGATTTTAATTTCTGGCATTAAAATTGCTGGGTCAGAGATTATGCAAAGGTTTAAGAGCTTTTATGTGAATGATGAAATTGCTCTTCCTATCAATTTACCTTTTCACCAGCCAAGTATGAAATGCCGTTTTCCTCAAACCCACATCATCACTGATTTTAGTCAATTAGACAAAAATTATATATGATTCCATTAACTTATTTTATTACTATTAAAGTTGATTTTGGCTCCATGTTAAATAGTCATGTTTACACCATCTTTTTGATTTGCCTTTTATGTCTTTTTCTATTGGTATGTCCATCTTATTGATTCGCAACATTTCATAGATATTAAACATATTAATACTTTGTCAAGTATGAGAAAAATATTTTTCTCTGTGCATTGCTTACCTTTAATTTTATTTGAAATTTTTTTACATGAAGATTTTAAATTTTAGTTTGTAAAAATCTATCAATCTATTGTTTTTCTTCTTTATTGCTAGGCTTAGTAAGTCTTTCCTCATCCCCCAAATTACAGAAATGTTGCCCTATGTTGTATTTATTTAACATTTTAATCCTGATTCATCTCAAATTGACTTTAGTATAATAAGTAAGGTATGGTGTTAAAATTTAAGGCTTTCTAGAATTCTGGGTCGTTGTGTCCTCATTATCACTGAGTCTTTGCCCCATCCATTTGAACTTCTGCCTTTATGAAACACTAGATTCTTATACATTGGGCCTTTTTTTCACTTTCTATTCTGCTCCATTTGTCCATTTGATGCCAATACCACACTGTTTTAATGACTTTTAATCAAAATCACATCTTAATATATCTGGTTTATCAAGTTCCCACTCATTGCTATCCTTATTCAATATTTTTAAACTACTCTTGCACCTTTATTTCTATATAATAATTATTACAACCTTTAGGATTGTTTTGTTTTAACCCTCCCCCCCCGCAATAAACTGTTTTGGATGTTGGTTCAAGTCACCTTAATTTGAAGAGAATTGACACCCACACGACATATCATCTCCCCATTCAGGAACACACCATGTAACTTCATTTGTATAATAATGAGATGATGATGATGATGCAGTCATTGGGATCTGCTTCTGTATGACTAGTAATGTTTATGATAAAACCTATGCATCCTATTTGGGAGCTGTCATCATGGATGCTTCATTGCTTATGCATTTACTCAAAAAGTAGAGTTTTCAAGCGCAAAATTTTGGTCTATTTTGCTCCACGGAAGATTCTGCCTTCCTCTGAAAACCTGGATGCCAGCTCTGCTTGCTCTCTGCTCTGTCCTTTCGGCTGCACTGGAACTCAGGGTTGGGGTGGGAGGTGGGGACAGGGGAGGAATCAGCCTTCTCTGATGACTGTGGTAAGAGGCAGGGAACAGGAGGACAGTGCTTCTAACCCCCTTTGCTGGAGATTGTCATTTCCTACTTGGAATCTAAGGGTGGAAAAGTATCTCCTTGTACATCCCATGGGATATTAGATGTCCCCTGGCCAGCAGACCCCAGGGGTAGCTCACTGGTATCAGTGTTTGATCATAAGTGCTGCACAGAGCACTTTACTTTGTCATATTTGACTCTCATCCAACCTGAGATCTTGTTCTTGATAATCTGACTTCCATAAACTGCCTTTCACACAACTCCCGATGAACAAAAATGTGCAAATATTACACAGTGTCATTGTCTGTCAGAGACTACAGGGGGTGGGCATGGGGAAGGGTCGGTCCTTAACCCAGGAAGTCCAGAGTGTTCTCCAGCCCAGGCTAGTGCAGCAGTAATGGACACTCAAAGTAGTACCATCCAAGGCCCCTGCTTCCTGCAAGCTCGAGGTCAGGTCCTGGGGCCCTGGAGTTTGCTTGCTCAGGAAGACCAGAGGAGTATCCCCTTCTGTAGCGATGAGCATGCCCTCCGTAGGCCAACCACCCTCCTCTACTAATGCTCGCCCCCCCCCACACTTCTCTTCTTCTGTGTGAGTGGGCCAGTGGCATCACTAGGGTTACTGTCACCCAGTGCAGTAACTCATGGCGTCATCCCCCCACCCATGCTAATCACCACAATATTGTAGCTAAAACACCAGAAATTTTACAAAATCGGTGACTGTAAAAACAACAGCAGCAATGAAAACAGTATGTGCTTGCGGTGCATGTAGACGAACCCATGTGATTTAAAGCATCATTGTAATTGGGTAATAATGACAGCCCTGGAGTGCATTAGAGGGTTCAAAAAGTAGATTAGCATGGAGTTTTAGCCTTGTAGGTATATTGATACATGTAAACTGAGCTTACCAATTTTTTGGTTCATTGTTTTAACTACAGGGATGTTTTTATAAAAAAATAATAAATTTCTGCTGAAACACTTCACAAAAATTTTACAGACAGTCATTTTGGTGTCACCCCCCCTGACAGTGTCACCCAGTGTGGTCTGCACCCCCCTAGTGACACCACTGGAGTGGGCGCCCAGCTAGAAAGCCTCAGCGAGGAACATGTATGTAAGTGGAATCCCTCTAGTAAACAGACAGCTCAGCTTGGGCAGCCACCATGAGGTGGGGAAGTAAGAGGGTGAGAGTGATTCCTTCCCTTCCCATAACCCAGTCCCAGGGTCCTCACCTCCAATAAGGTAAAGAAAAGCAGGGGTCAGGTGACTTCCCCAAGCCTCCTCAGCTCATAGCTGTTAGCTGCCATTGAGTCGTCCCCAACCTATGGCACCCCATATACAGAGGTCAAGTGAAACTTGCTCAGCATCAAAGCAACACGAAAGCCTTCACTGAGTGACAGGTGGTGGCTGTGCATGAGGCACACTGGTTAGGAACTGAGCCCACGTATCCCCCGTGGAAGGTGGGAATTCTACCATGGAACCACCACTGCCCTCCCTCAGATTATTATAGGACTGATAAAGTACTTGGGGTGGTGCCTGGCACCTCAGCTTATTACAGAACTGATAAAGTACTTGGTGCAGTGCCTGGCACAGAATAGGACCTAGAAAATGGTAGCTGTTACTTTTCATGTCGGAATGCCTGTCTCCTGAGGCCCAGTCCAATTCTCCCTTCCCCTGTACCATGATGGCTGCCTTCAAGGGCATCATGGGTATTGTTTTTTAATTAGATTTTAAATATGTATTTCTCCAATTTCTTCTTTTTTTTTACATTATAAGCGAATGACCTTTCTAATTGATTGGGTGTCAGTTGAGGATCTCGGATTTTGTCGTCGTTGTTTGCATTTGGGTAGGGGGACGATGCAGAGACAAATGACAAAAATTGATCCCTCTTTCTATTTTCTCCAAGTTATGCTCAGTTAAGCACTTTTAATCTTTAAATAGGATTCTGTTGGCTAGCGAGCAATGCAAATGTTCCAACTGCAATTAATCTCAGAAATCCGTAAGTCCATAAATCAAGAGTGCCAATCCATTCGGGCCATGTGATCACTCTTTTCTAACATGCTAGGAACTCCTATTTTTCACCGAGAAGAAATGCTGTGCACTTCGTCAGAAATGGATACTGGAGGACATTTGTATGATGGGGCTGGGCAAAGACTTCAGTGTGTCCTGCTGCGTATCTCTGGGAATACCTGGAGACTGATTACTTTGCAAAGGAAGAAAGAAGGTAGGTGGTAATCCTGTTAAATATTATTTGAGTAAAACATTCAAATTAGTGTTCCCCAGAAAACACACTTTTTCAGCTTAATTCAATTCACTAGTGATTTACTGAGCACCCAGTAGATGCCAGGCATGACACTAGGCCATCTGGATAAACACAATGTGGAATGTTTGATGACAGAGGTGTGCCCGGAGATGGCACAGGAGCACAGTGAAGGAGCACAGAGCCGACCCTGGGCATTCAGGGAAGGCTTCCTGAGGGTGTATCAACCAGGCAATCCAACTGAACACAGAGCATGAAACAGCACAGCCTGAGCTGGGAAAGACAGGTCGCTGCTGTCAGTGTACCAGTTGTCGTGCAATTGATTCCAACTCATGGCAACCCCATGTGTGTCTGAGCAGAATTGTGCTCCATAGGGTTTTCAATGGTTATGATCTTTGAAAGTAGATCAAAAGGCCTTTCTTGCAAGGCAACTCTGGGTGGATTTGAACTGCCAACCTTTCGATTAGTAGCCAAGCATTTAACCATTTGCATCACCCAGGGATGCAGCTGTAAATATACAGCAGAGATTAATGAAAGACAGAGCTAGAGAAGTAAACAGGGCTGGATCACAAGACTCATATATCAATCTAAGGAGCTTGGATTTACTTATTAACTGATAAGAAGTCATCGAAAGGTTTTAACAGGAGAATAACATGATGACATATTATTTTAAATAGATGAGCCTGGTAAACATATAGAGGAAATTCAGAGAAGGTGCTAAGTTTCCCAGCCAGGCACAGCAGTCATAGCAGGGAGGGGAAATTTCCGTAAATATTTAGAATATAAAATTGACAGGTTGAATGTCGAACATGAGAGAGAGAAGAGAATCTCTAGGATGATTCCCTTGATTTGTATTTCATGGGAGGGAGAAATATGAAAAAATCTTTACTTCACTCATCAATTCACCAAGCCTATAAATTTGTCATGGAAAAAAAAAAAGTTGCTGGACTGATCTTTCAAAATTCCATATTGCTTTCAATTTATACTCTCTTCTTCTCTGGGTACTAAGAGTTAAGGTCACTTTATAGAAAAGTCACATAAAAATCGAGATTTGTCAAACGAAATAAGGATGATTATTCCCTTTATAAAAGGATTCTTTATTTATAAAATAGTTCTTAATGTGACATCTTTAAAATGTCAGTTCTAATACGATGTGATTTAATGTACTGTTCCTCAGAAACATGTATTTTATAAAACCAGACATATACATACTCTTGTTATTTTTTTTCCAATGTAAGTGGAAGGTCAATTTTTGGGGTATGCGTTCGTTCATTCATTAACAAATATGTATTTATCGCCTATGCTATTCCATACACTATTCTAAACACTTAAGTTTTATCAGCAAACAGAAAAAAAAAAAACCCTGCCCTCACAGAGTTTACACTCTAATAAATTGTCTCTTTTTTCTTTTTAAAATAATATGCCATTAATCCTTTTGTTAGTTTTTAAGATATTTTCTACCACACTGCCTTGCATGTAACAAGCACTGTACTTACTTATTTGGATAAATTCGTAAAAGAACAGCAAAGAGACTCCAATATTACATAAATGATGTTGCCATTTTAGGAATTTAAATATTCTCTTTTTTCTAAATTCTATTTATTTTGTTGTTGTCATTGAGAATATACACAGTAAAACATACACAAATTCAACAATTTCTACATGTGCAATTCAGTGACGCTGATTACATTCTTTGAGTTGTGTAACCATTCTCTCCCTCCTTTTCTGAGTTGTTCCTCCCCTATTAACATAAATTCACTACCCCCTAAGATTCCTGTCTAATGTTTTGAGTTGCTGTTGTCAATTTGATTCCATATAGATAGTTCTTTAAAAAACATTATGCTTGAGGCAGACTTTTTTTTTTACTAGTAAGCTAAGTTATTGTTCAGGATTAATATGATTTCAGGGATTTTTTTTCTGAACATTTTAATTGTGCTTTAGGTGAAAAATTACATATCAGTTTCCCATTCAAGAGTTCATACACATGTTCTTCCGTGACATTGGCCGCAATTCCCACAATGTGTCAGCACTCTTCCCATTTCCACCTTAGGTTCCTTGTTTCCATTTGTTTAGTTTTCCTGCCCCTTCCTACCTTCTCATCTTTGCTTTTGGGCAAATGCTGCCCCTCTGGTCTCCTACAGTTGATTGTTCTAAGGAGTATATTCCTTGTGGGTGTTATTGTCTGCCTTTTGGCCTATTATCTGGTTGAAAATGATCTCTGGGAGTGGCTTCAGTTGAAAGTTAGAAGGATGCCTAGGGTCCATAGTCTCAGATGGTTCCTCCGGTCTTTTTCAGACCAGTAAGTCTGGTCTTTTCTGTGAATTTGAATTTTTTTCTACATTTTTCTCCCACTCTGAGATCTTTTATTGTGTTCCTGGTTAGAGTATTCAGTAGCGGAAGCTGGGCACCATCTAGTTCTTTTGATCTCAGACTAGTGGAGGCTGTGGCTTATGTGGGCCATTAGTCCTTTGGACTTTTTGTTTCCTTGAGTCTTTGGTTTTCTTCACTCTCCTTTGCTTCAGATGGGATGAGACCAATACAACAGTTGTGTCTTAGATGGTCCCTTGCAAGCTTTTAAGACCTTAGATACTACTTGCCTCAGTAGGACACAGAACATTATCTTTATGAACTATGTTATGCCAATTGACCTAGATAACCCCTGATACTATGGTCCTTAGCCTTTATGCTTAGTATCTCAGTCTCACAAGGTGTTTGGTAATAACTAAGTAGTTTACATACTGCAGTGCATACAAAATAAGTGTGCTAAAATATCCACAACCATACCTGTATATGCACGTGGGTGTATTCTCCTATAACCTCCCTCATCTATTTAGCACACATGTCTATGTATCTACTTGTAAATTACTGTTTGTTCTTACTGTTGTTGCAGGTTTGTATTTACTGTAGTTGCACTTTATTCTTTCTTACTGCTCAGGTGTGCTGACTTTCCCCATATTGTGCATTGCCTTTCCCTTCATCAAAATTATCATCTGTCTGCTACCTAGTGATTCTTCCTCCGCCTTCCTCCCATCCCTGGTAACCATCAAAGAATGTTTCTGTGTGTAAACCTTTTCTGATTTTTTATAATAGTGGTCTCATACAATATTTGTTCTTTTGTGATTTATTTATTTCACTCAGCATAATGCCCTCCAGATTCGTCCATGTTGTGAGATGTTTCACAGATTCATCATTGTTCCTTATCATTGTATAGTATTCCATTCTGTGTATGTATCATAGTTCATCCATTCATCTGTTGATGGACACTTTACTGTGAATAATGCTGCAATGAACATGGGTGTGCATATGTCCATTTGCATCACAGTTCTTATTTGTCTAGGATATATTCCTAGGAGTGGGATTCCTGGATCATATGGAATTTCTATTTTTAATTTTTAAGAAAGTGCCATACCATTTTCCACTCCCCCCAGCACTACGTAAGAGTTCCAATCTCCCCACAACCTCACCAGCATTTGTTGTTTTCTGTTTCTTTGATCAGTGCCATTCTTGCTGGGGTGAGATGGCATCTCACTGTAGTTTTGATTTGCATCTCTCTTTTTTTTTTAATGGCTAATGATCACGAGCATCTTTTCATGTGTTTGTTAGTGCCTGAATGTCTGCTTTGATGAATGTCTGTTCATGTCCTTTGCCCATTTTTTAAATTGGATTGTTTGTCTTTCAGGTGTTGAAATTTTCTATAAATTTTACAGATTAGATCCTTGCCAGATATGTCATTGCAAAACATTTTTTTCCCAGTCTGTCGGTTCTATTTTTATTCTTTTGGTGAATTCCTCTTATGAGCATAAGTATTTAAATTTTAGGAGGTCCCAGTTATGTAGCTTATCTTCAGCTGTTTGTGTATTTTTAGTTATGTCTGATAGTCTATTTATGCCATAAATTAGGGCCCTTAGCTTTGTTGTTATATCATCTTCCATGAACTTTATAGTTTTAGGTTTTATATTTAGGTCTTTGATCCGTCTTAAGTTAGTTTTTGCATATAGTGTGAGGTATGGATCCTGTTTCATTTTTCTAAAAATGGATATCCAGTTGTGACAGCACCATTTGTTAAACAGATTAGCTCTTCTTCAATTAGTGGACTTTGGCATTTTGTCAAAGATCAGCTGTCCATAGTTGGATGGACTTAATTCTGGATTCTTAATTCTGTTCCACTAGTCTATGTGTCTGTTGTTGTAGCAGTACCAGGCTGTTTTAACTACCATGGCTGTATAGTGAGTTCTGAGGTTGGGAACTATGAGGCCTCCTACTTTAGTCTTCTTCTTCAGTAATGCTTTATTCATCTGAGGTTTCTTTCCTTTTCACATAAAGTTGGAGATAAGTTTTTCCATTTCCTTAAGCAATGCTGTCATGGTTTGAATTATGTCCCCCCAAAAATATGTGTATCAACTTGGTTAGGCCATGATTCCCAGTATTCTGTGGTTGTCCTCCATTTTGTGACTGTAATTTTATGTTAGAGAGGATTAGGGTGGGATTGTAACACCCCTACAAGTTCACATTCCTGATCCAATGTAAAGGGAGTTTCCCTGGGGTGTGGCCTGCACTACCTTTTATCTCTCAAGAGATGAAAGGGAAGAAAGCAGAGAGTTGGGGACCTCATACCACCAAGAAAGAAGCACGGGGAGCAGAGCACGTCCTTTGGGACCTGAGGTCCCTGTGCCTGAGAAACTCCTCGATTGAGGACAATGAATTTCCCTCCAGAGCCAACAAAGACAGAAAGCTGTCCCCTGGATCTGACACCCTGAATTTGGACTTGTAACCTCCTAGACCATGAGAGAATAAATTTCTCTTTGTTAAAGCATCCACCTGTGGTATTTCTGTTATAGCAGCACTAGATGACTAAGACAGAATTTGGCACGAGAGAGTGGGGTGCTGCTCTAACAGATACCTAAAATGTGGAAGCAGTTTTGAAACTGTGAATGGATACAGGAGCCATAGCCACAGAGGAACAGCAGCAGCAGAACCAGGAGACCAGCGAGAAACAGTGCTGAAGCTGACCCACTGAGCAGAGCAAGAGCAAGAGAGCTGAATGCCTATGTGCAGGAGGCTTCCTGGCGGAGTAGGGTGGCTCAGGGCACTTACGAGTGGAGCTACAGAGCTTTGGAACACTTGCCTCAGCAGAGCAGATGTAGGCGTGGGACCCAAGAGTTGAGAGGCCAAGAAACCAGGAAGCAGAAGCTAAAGAGACAAGGAACACAAGAAGCCGAGCTGCCTCAGTCTCAAAAGGTATGGCCTTGACCTCTGAGATTTCAAAAGGTGGAGCCATGGCCTATGCTGTTTCTAAGGATGGAGTCACCAATCAGATGGTCTAAGAGAATGGTAAGCCTAAAGCCGAGGGAGCAGAGTTGCTGTCCCAGTTCGCCTGGAAAGCAGAGCTGAAGTCCAGGACCGAGGGGCCTCCACTTAGAATCTGAAGAGTGTGGTCAATACCCAGAGTCTGGAGGGCACAGCCATTGTGTAAATTTTCTCAGAGAACAGAGGGCTATTTTCAATGCCTTGAGGGCTAATGTAATATATTTGGCTGACTTGCTTGGTGCCTTTTATGCCTTCTTTCCCTCCAATTTCTCCTATTTGTAATAGAAATATCTAGCTTGTGCCTGTTGTGCCATTGTATTTTGGAAGCTGATAACTTATACTCTAGATTTCACAGATGAAGAGGAATTTTTGGATTTTGGACTTGGAGTTAGGACTTTGCTATGATATGATGGGGTGAATATGTTTTGCACGTGGCAATGATGTGATTTTGGGGGGGCCTAATTTTTTTTTTTTTTTAAAGAGTAGAATGTCATAGATTGAATTATATCCCCCAAAAAATATGTGTATCAACTTGGTTAGGCCATGATTCCCAATATTCTGTGGTTGTCCTCCATTTTGTGACTGTAATTTTATGTTAGAGAGGATTAGGGTGATATTGTAATACCCTTACCAGGTCACATTCCTGATCCAATGTAAATGGAGTTTCCCTGGGATGTGGCCTGCACTACCTTTTATCTCTCAAGAGATAAAAGGAAAGGGAAGCAAGCAGAGAGTTGGGGACCTCATACCATCAAGAAAGAAGCAGAAGGCATGCTTTGGACCTGGGGTTCCTGCACGTGAGAAGCTCCTCAACCAGGGGAAGACCGATGACAAGGAATCGCCCTCCAGAGCTAACAAAGACAGAAAGCTGTTCCCTGGAGATGACACCCTAAATTGCACTTGTAATCTCCTAGACTGTGAAAGAATAAATTTCTCTTTGTTAAAGCCATCCACCTGTGGTATTTCTGTTATATCAGCACTAGATGACAAAGACCAATGCTGTTGAAATTTGGATCAGGATTGCATTGTATCTATAGATTGCTTTGTGTAGTACTGACATTTTCCCAATGTTAAGTCTTCCAATCCATGAGCATGGTATGTTTTTCCATTTATGTAAGTTTCTTGTGGTTTCTTACAGTAGTGTTTTGTAGTTTTCCTTGCATAAGCCTTTTTCATCCTGAGTTAGATTTATTCCTAAGTATTTTATCTTTTGGGGGGCTATTGTAAATGGTATTGTTTTCTTGATTTTCTTTTTGGAGTTCTCTGCTAGTGTACAAGAATCCAACAGATTTCTTTATGTTGATCTTGTACCTTGTTACTTTACCGAACCCTTCTCTTAGTTCCAGTAACTATCTGGAGTAGTCTCTAGGATTTCCTACATACAGAATAATGTCATCTGCGAATAGGGATAGTTTTACGTCTTCCTTACCAGTTTGGATGGTCTTTATTTCCCTTTCTTGCCTTATTCTCTAGCTAGAACTTCCAATACAATATTGAATAAGAGTAGTATCCTTGTCTGGTCCCCATTCTCAAGGGAGAATGCTTTCAGTCTCTCTCAATTGAGAATGTTGGCTGTTGGTTTTGTATAACCCAGCCCAGTGCCCTCATTGGTTTTATATATATGCCCTTAATTATGTGGAGGAATTTCCCTTCTATTTCTATTTTGCTGAGAATTTTTATCAGGAAAGGGTGTTAGATTTTATCAAATGCCTTTTCTGCATCAATTGAGATGATCATGAGATTCTTTTCCTTCGATTTATTTGTATGGTGAATTACATTGATTTATTTTCTAATGCCAAATCATTCTTGCAACCCTGGTAAGAATTCCACTTGATCATGATGTATTATTTTTTTGATATGCTATTGAATTATATTGGCTAGAATTTTGTTGAAAATATTTGCATCTATATTCTTTAGGAATATTGGTCTATAATTTTCTTTTTTAGTGGTATCTTTACTTGGCTTTGGTATCAGGGTTATGCTGGCTTCAAAGAATGAGTTAGGGAGTGTTCCTTCCTTTTCTGTGTCCTGAAATAGTTTGAGTGGGACTGTCTAGATCAATTCTTCTCTGAGTGTTTGGTAGAATTCTCCAGTAAAGAGCTTTTTCTTTTTTTTTAAACAACCACTTCAATTTCTTTTGTTATGAGTCCGTTTAAATTTTCTACCTCAGTTTGTGTTAGTTTAGGTAGGTAGTCTGTTTCTAGAAATTTATCCATTTCTTCTAGGTTTTCAAATTTGTTGGAGTATAATTTTTCATAGGGGGTATTTTTGGTTTAAGGTTTATCTCAGGGCAATAATTTCAGGGGTTTATTCACCCTCCCTGGCTCCCTAAAGTCTAGAGTCCGTGAGAATTTGAAATTCTGTTGTGCATTTTCCTCCTATAATCAGGATTCTTCTGTGGAATCTTTGATCAAAATGTTCAGTAATGGTAGCTGGGCACCATCCAGTTCTGGTTTCATAGCAAAGGAGGCAATTGTTCATGGGGGCAATTAGCCACACATTCCATATCCTACTCCTATTCCTGACTCTCCTTCTTCCTCTGCTGCTTCAGGTGAATAGATACCAATTGTTGGGCCTTGGATGTACACTTGCAAGGTTTTAAGACCTCAAGCACTATGCAACAAACTAGGAGCTAGAACAGAAGCACTAAACACATTATTAGGACAATTAACTGGGATTTTCCATGAAATCATGACCCTAAACCTCCAAACCAAGAAACCAAATTCCATGAGGTGTTTGGTTGTACATAAGCAGCCTCAGCAGCTACTCTTTTTTTCCCATTGTTATTGTAAATATATCTATTAAACATTTTTTGCCAATTCAACTTTTTACAAGTTTACAACTTATTGACAGCAATTAAAATAACTGGCTGTGCAATACCCTTAATCAATGCAATTTTTCCATCACCATTAATCTCCCTTTCTCCCTCCTCCCTGCCCCCACCTCTGGTAACCACTAATAAACTTGGTCTCTGTACATTTGCCCTTTCTTGTCTTTTTAAATAAGTGAGGTCACACAATATTTGTGCTTTTATTAATGGCTTATTTCATTCAGCATAATATCTTCAAGTTCCACCCATACTGTAGCATGTATCAAGACTTCATTTCTTCTGACTGAGTAGTGTTCCATTGTATGTATGTACCACATTTTGTTTATTCATTCATCAGTTGAAGGGCATTTAGATTGTTTCCACCTTTTGGCTATGCTGAATAGTGCTGCAATGAACATTGGTATACAAGTTTCTTTCTGAGTCTCCACTTTCAAGTCTTTTGGGTATATACCTAGGAATGGAATTGCTGAGCCAAAGGGTAGTTCTATTTTTAGTTTTTTGAGGAACCACCACACTGTTTTCCACAACAGCTGTGCCACTCTGCATTCCCACTAAAGGTTCCAATTTCTCCACAAACTTGACATTTGTTATCTTATGTTTTGCCTTTTTTTTTTTTAATCTTAGCCATCCTAAAAAAAAATCATCCTAGTGGGAGTGAAATGGCATTTCATTGTGGTTTTGATTTGCATCTCTCTGATGGCTAAGGGAGCCCTGGTTGTGCAGTGGTTAAGGGCTTGGCTGCTAAACCAAAAGGTTGGCAGTTCAAAGCCACCAGCTGCTCTGTGGAAACTCTATGGGGGCGGTTCTACTCTGTCCTATAGAGTCACTATGAGTCGGAATTGTCTCGACCGCAAGAGGTTTGGTTTGTTTCTTTGGACAGCTAATGACGCTGACATCTTTTCATGTGTTTAGTGGCCATTTGAATCTCTTTGGTGAAATGTCTGTTCCTTTGCCCATTTTATGATTGAGTTCTTTGTCCTTTCGTTTTTAAGTTGTGGCAGTTTTATATATATATTGGTTATTAGATTCCTATCAGATACATGATTTCCAAAGATATTCTCTCAGTAACTAGCCTGTCTTTTCACTTTTTTGGTAAAGTCTTTCGATGAATGAAAGTTTTTAATTTTTATGAGGTCCCATTTATTTATTTTGATTTTGCTGTTTGTTGCTTTCATTATATTAGATAATCTATTGTTAAAAACTTGGCCTGACAGCATTACCCCTGCATTTTCTTCTAAGAATTGTATGGTTTTAGCTTGTGCATTTAGGTGGCCATTAATCCATTTTGAATTTGTTTTTGTGTGTGGTGTAAGGCATGAGTCCTGTTTCATTTTTCTGCTTGTGGAAACCCAATTTTCCCAACACCACTTATTGAAGAGATTCTTCTTTTCCCACCGAATGGACTTAGCACCCTTGTCAAAAATCAGTTGACCATAGATGTGTAGGTTTATTTCTAGAGTCTCACTTCTATTTCTTTGGCCTGCGTGTCTACTGTTATACCAGTACCAGGCTGTTTTGATTACTGTAGCTGTATAGTATGTTTTAAAATCAGGAACTGTTAGTCTTCCTACTTTTTTCTTCTCTTTCAACATTGTTTTAACTACTCAGGGATTCTTGCCACTCCATGTAAAGTTGAGGATTGGTTTTTCTATTTCTGTAAAGAAGGTTGTTGGAATTTTGATTGGAATTGTGTTGAATCTATACATCTTTTTGGATAGTATTGACATCTAACCATATTAAGTTGTCCAATCCATGAACATTGAACATCTTTCCATTTATTTCAGTCTTCTTTAATCTCTTTCAGTGGTGTTTTGTAGTTTTCACTGTACAAGTTCTTCATGTCCCTGTTAGATTTATTCCTAGGTTTTTTATTCTCTCAGATGCTATTGTATATGGAATTGTTTCCTTTTCAGATTCCTCATTGCTGTTGTATAGAATCCCAACTGATTTTTGTTTGTTCACCTTGTACCCTGCAACTTCACTAAATTCCTCTATTAGCTCTAGAAGTTTTCTTGTATACTCTTCAGAATTTTCTATATGTAGGACCATATTTTCTGTGAATAGACATAATTTTACTTCTTTTCCAATCTGGATACATTTTATTTCCTTTTCTTGTCTTATGGCTATGGCTAGGACTTCTAATACAATATTAAATAAAACTGGTGAGAGTGGGCACCCTTGTCTTGTTCCCAGTTTCAAAGGGAAAGCTCTCAGTCTTTCTCCATTAAGTATAATGTTGGATCTTGGCTTTTCTTACATATCCTGAATCATACTGAATAATTTTCTTTCTATTCCAATCTTCTTTAGGGTTTTCATCAAGAAGGGTGTTGGATTTTATCGAGTGCTTTTTCTGCATCCATAGAGATGATCACGTGGTTCTTTTCCTTTGTTCTATTGATGTGGTATATTACATTGATTGATTTTCTCATGTTAAACCATCCCTGCATTCCTGGAATAAATTCCACTTGGTCATAATGTATGACTCTTTTAGTATGCTGTTGGATTCTGTTTGCTAATATTTTATTGAAGATTTGCATCTATATTCATAAGAGATATTGGCCTGTAGTTTTTTTTTTTTTTTTTTCTTGTGGCATCTTTGATTGGTTTGGGAATCAGGGTTATGTTTGCTTCTTGGAATGAATTAGGGAGTATTCCTTCCTTCTCTATCTTTTGGAAGAGTTTAAACACTATTGGTGTCAAGTCTTCCATAAACGTTTGGCATAACTCCCCAGTGAAGCCATCTGGTCCAAGGCTTTTTTAGTTGTTGTTGGGAGGCTTTTGATCACTGATTCAATCTCTTCACTTGTTATGGGTCTGTTGATACTTTCTGTTTCTTCTCAGGTCAGTTTGTGTAGGTTGTGTGCTTCTAAGAATCTGTCCATTTCATCTAGTTTATCCAGTTTGTTGCCATACAGTTGCTCATAACATTCTGTCATAATTCTCTTTATTTCTATGGGGTCAGTTGTAGTGTCCCCTCTTTCATTTCTTATTTTGGTTTTTTGCATCTTTTCTCTTTTTTTCTTTGTCAGTCTAGCTAAAAGTTTGTAAGTTTTATTGGTCTTTTTGAAGAACCAATTTCTGGTTTTATTGATTTTTTTCTATTGTTTTTCTGTTTTTTATTTCTACTCTGATCTTTGTCATTTCCTTTCTTCTGGTAGATTTGGTTTAGTTTGCACTTCTCTTTCAAGTTTCTGGGATTGTTGAGTTAGGCTGTTGATTTGAGATCTTCTTTTTTCATGTAAGCATTTATTACTGTAAGTTTTCCTCTGAGGACTGCCTTTACTGCATCCCATAAGTCTTGGTATGTTCTGCTTTCATTTTTATTTGACTCTAAGAAATTTGTGATTTCTTTTTTAATTTTATCCTTGACCCATTGTTAATTTAATAGTGTGTTGTTTAATTTCCTTATGTTTGTGTATTTTCCAGTTTTTTTTTCTTCCTGTTTTTGATTTCTGGCTTCACTCCATTGTGGTCAGAGAAAACATTTTGTATGATCTCAATTTTTAAAAAATTTATCAGGACTTGCTTTGTGACCCAGCATGTGGTCCATCCTGGAGAATGATCTGTGCACTGGAGTAGAATTTAAATTGTGCTGTTATTGGGTGAATGTTCTACATATTTCGGTCAAGTCCAGTTGGTTTATAGTGTCATTCAGGCCCCCGTCTCTTTGCTGATCTTCTATCTATTCTGTCCAATAATGAAAGTGGTGTACTAAATTCTCCAACTATTATTGTAGTGCTATCTATTTTTCCCTTCAATTCTATCAGTATTTGCTTTATATATTTAGGTGCTCTGATGCTGGGTGCATATATGATTGTTAAATCTTCTTGATTAGTTGACCCTTTTATCACTATTTAATATTTATTTTTATATCTTCTAACAGATTTTTTTGAAATCTACTTTGTCTGATATTAATATTGCCACCCCAGCTCTCTTTGTTATTTGCAAGGAATTTTTTTTTTCTTTTTTTTTTGCATTTTTTTCACTTTCAGCCTACTTGTGCCTTTGGGTGTAAAGTGTCTCTTGTAAACATCATATAGTTGGATCATGTTTTTTTAATCCATTCTGCTACTCTACCTTTTGATTGCAGCATTTAGCCTATTTACATTCACTGTAATTACTGATAAGAAGTGACTTCTGCCATTTTGTTATTTGTTTTTTGTGTATTTTTAGCCTTCTTTGTCTTTGTCCTTTACTACTGCTTGCTTTTGTGTTTTGTTGGTTTATTGTAGTGAGCCATTTTAATTCCCTTCTCCTTTCCTTTTGTGTATGTTTTTTAGGTATTTCCTTAGTGGTTACCATTAATATTATATTTAATAGCTTGTATTTTATTTATAACATGCTAGGGTAAGTTAAGTTGGTACCAACTTAACTTTAGTAACATAAAGTTCTGTATCTATACCATTCCTCTCTCCTCCTTTTGTTATTGTTATCACTAATTACATCTTTGTATTTCATGTGCCCTGTAACATAATTTTATCCTTGCTCTTTATATATTTGTTACTAAGAAACATGAAGGATAACACAGTTAGAAATATCAAGTATGAGTACCTTATTATTAGCCCTTATACTGGTTGTTAAGAGTTGGAATTGACTCAATCAATGGCAATGGGGTTTATTTTAATACTTGTTCATGCATTTCACTTTATTAGGGATCTTTATTTTTATGTATGCCTTTGAATTACTTTTTAGTGTCTCTTCCCTTCCATGTATGTAACTCTCATTAGTATTTTTCTCAGCTTCTAGTTATATGGGAACGTTTTAATTTCATCCTCATCCTTGAAGAAGAGTTTCAGTGGGTATGGCGGTCTTGGTTGGTTTTTTTTTTTTTTTTCCTTTCAGCACTTTAAATATATCATTCCATTGCCTTCGGGACTCCAATGATTCTGAGGAGAAATTGGCACTTAATCTTTTTTTTCTGTAATTGAACTTTACATGAAGGTTTACAGAACAAACTAGTTTCTCATTAAACAGCACACACACTGTTGTATGACACTGGTTAACAAGCCCATGACATGTCAACACTCTCTCTTCTCAACCCTGGGTTCCCTATTACCAGCTTTCCTGTTCCCTCCTACCTTTCAGTCCCTGCCCCAGAGCTGGTGTGCTCCTTAAGTCTTGTTTTGTTCCATGGGACTGTTCAATCCTTGGCTGAAGGGTAAACCTCAGGAGTGGCCTAATTACTGAGGTAGAAGGGTGTTCGGGGGCCATACTCTCAGGGTTTCTCCAGTATCTGTCAGGCCAGCAAGTCTGGTCTTTGTTTTTAAGTTGGAATTTTGTTCTACATTTTTCTCCAGGTCTGTGTGGGACTCTCTATTGTGATCTCTGTCAGAGTAATCAGTGGCGGTAGCCAGGCACCATCTAGTTGTACTTGACTCAGTCTGGTGGAGGCCATGGTAGACGTGATCCATTAGTCCTTTGGATTAATCTTTCCCTTATGTCTTTAGTTTTCTTCATTCTTCTTTGCTCACTAAGGGGTGAGACCAACGGAGTATCCTATATGGCCATTCACAGGCTTTTAAGACCCCAGACACTACTCACCAAAAACAGAATGTACAACATATTCTTTATAAACTCTGTATGCCAGTTAAGCTAGATGATCCCTGAGACCATGGTCCCCACAGTCCTCAGCCCAGCAATTTGGTCCCTCAGGTCCATGTGTCTATGGAGCTACCACGGGTTTGCCTTGTACAGGTTGTGCTGGCTTCCCCAGTACTATGTACTGTCTTACCCTTCACCAAAGTTACCACTTATCTATTGTCTATTAAGTGTTTTCCATCCCCACCCCTCCCCTCCCTCATAACCATCAAATATTGTTTCTTTTTGTATGTAAACCTTTTCATGTGTTTTTACAGTAGTGGTTTCATACAATATTTATCCTTCTGTAACTGACTTATTTCACTCAGCATAATGTCCTCCAGATGCATCCATGCTATGAGATGCTTCACAGATTCATCGTTGTTCTTTAGCGTTGCATAATACTCCATTGTGTGTATGTACCACACTCTGTTTATCCATTCATCTGTTGATGGGCATCTAGGCTGTTTACGTCTTTACGCTATTGTGAACAATGTTGCAATGGACATGGGTATACATATATCTATTCGTGTGATGGCTCTTATTTCTCTAGGATATATTCCTAGGAGTGGGATTGCTGGGTCAAATGGTATTTCTATTTCTAGCTTTCAAAGGAAGCGCTGTATCATTTTCCAAAAAGGTTGTATCATTTTGCATTCCCAGCAGCAGTCCATAAGAGTTCCGATCTCCCTGCATCCTCTCCCACATTTGTTATTTTCTGTTTTACTGATTTGTGCCAGTAATGCCGGGGTGAGAGAGTATCTCGTTGTGGTTTTGATTTGCATTTTTTCTGATGGCCATTGATTGAGTCAATTCCAACTCTTAACAACCAGTATAAGGGCTAATAATAAGGTACTCATACTTGATATTTCTAACTGTGTTATCCTTCATGTTTCAATAGTGCTTTACTTATCTGTGGCTACTTCCCTTTCCATTTAAAGTTGATGATAAGTTTTTCCATCTCCTTAAAGAATGTTGTTGGTATTTGGATTGGTGTTGCATTGTATTTGTAAATCACTTTGGGTAGAATTGTCATTTTCACAATGTTGAGTGTATCTATCCAAGAACATGGTATGTTTTTCCATTTATGTAGATCTCTTTTGGTTTCTTGCAGTAGTGTTCTGTCATTTTTTTGTATAGGTCTTTTACATCCCTAGTTAGATTTATTCCCAAGTATTTTATTTTTTTAGGGGCTATTATAAATGGTATTGTTTTCCTCATTTCATTGCTCTATTTATTGGTGTATAGGAATCCAACTGATTTTTGTGTTTATCTTGTATCCTGCTGCTCTGCTGAATCTATTAGTTCCAGTAGTTTTCTCCTGGAGTCTTTTGGATTTTCTTAGCATCATATCAGCCACAAATACGGATGGTTTAACTTCTTCATTACCCATTTGGATGCCCTTTATTTCTGTGTCTTGCCTTATTGCTCTAGCTAAGACTTCCAACACAGTGTTAAATAAGAGTGGTGATAAAGGGCATCCTTGCCTTGTTCTGTTCTCAAGGGGAATGTTTTCAGCTTCTCTCCATTGAGAACGATGTTGGCCATTGGTTTTGCATAGATGCCCTTTATTATGTTGAGAAATTTACCTTCTATACCTATTTTATTGAGAGTTTTTACCAGAAATGGGTGTTGGACTTTGTTGAATGCCTTTTCTGCATCGACTGAGATGATCAGGTGATTCCTTTTATTTATGTGGTGGATTACGTTGATTGATTTTCTAATGTTGAACCATTCTTACATACCTGGTATGAATCTTACTTGGTCATGATGTATTATTTTTTTGATACGATGCTAAATTCTATTGGCTAGAATTTTGTTGAAAATTTTTGCATCTGTATTCATGACAGATATTGGTCTGTAATTTTCTTTTTTTGTGGTGTCTTTGCCTGGTTTGGGTATCAGGGTTATGCTGGCTTCATAGAAAGAATTTGGAAGTATTTCTTCCTTTTCTATGTTCTGAAATACCTTGAGTAGTATTGGGGTAAGCTCTTCTCTGAATGTTTGGTAGAATTCTCCAGTAAAGTCATCTGGGCCAGGGCATTTTTTTGTTGGGAGTTTTTTTTATTACCTTGTCAATCTCTTCTCTTGTTATGGGTCTATTCAGATTTTTGACATCATTTTGTGTTAGTTTGGGTAGGTTGTGTGTCTCTAGAAATTTGGCTATTTCCTCTAAGTTTTCAAATTTGTTGGAGTGTACTTTTTCATAGTACTCTGTTATGATCCTTTTTATTTCAGTTGGGTCTGTTGTAATGTCCTCTATTTCATTCCTTATTTGGGTTATTGGCGTTCTCTCCTGTTTTTCTTTTGTCAGTTTGGCCACTGGTTTGTCGATTTTGTTGATCCTTTCAAAGAACCAACTTTTGGTTTTGTTGATTCTTTCTATTGTTTTTCTATTCTCTATTTCATTTATTTCTGCTCTGATCTTTATTATTTTCTTTCTTCTGGTGGGTGTGGGCTTCTTTTGCTGTTCTCTATTTGTTCAAGTTGTGTAACTAAAATGTTTTGATTTTGTCCCTTTCTTCTTTTTTGATTTGTGCATCCAGTGCTATAAATTGACCTCTGAGGACTGCCTTTGCTGTGTCCCAAAGGTTTTGGTATGATGTGTTTTAACTCTCATTTGATTCTAGGAACTTTTTGATTCTATCTTTAATTTTTTCTATTACCCAGTTGTTTTTAAGCAGGGTGTTATTCAAGTTTCCATGTAATTGACTTTTTTTCCTTACTCTTCCTGTTGTTAATTTCTACGTTGATGGCATCATGGTCAGAGAAGATACTTTGTATTATCTCAATGTTTTGGATTTTGTTGAGGGTTGCTCTGTGGCCTAAGATGTGGTCTATTCTAGAGAACATTCCATGTGCATTGGAAAAGAATGTGTACTTTGCAGCTGTTGGGTAGAGTGTTCTATACATGTCTATGAGATCAAGTTGGCTGACTGTGCTCTTTGGCTCTTCTATATCTTTGTTAAGTTTCTTTCTAGATGTTCTGTACTTTACTGAGAGTGGTGTGTTGAAGTCTCCTACTATTATTGTGGAAATGTCAATTTCTCTTTTCAGTGCTGTTAGAGTTATTTTTATGTATTTCGGAGCCCTGTCACTAGGTGCACAGATGTTTATTACGGTTAAGTCTTCATGACGGATCATCCCTTTAATCATTATATAGTGCCCCTCTTTGTCTTTCATGGTGGGTTTTTTTTTTTTAAGTCTATCTTATCTGAGATTAGTATTGGCACTCCTGCTCTTTTTTGAAAGTTATTTGCCTGATATATTTTTTCCAACCTTTGATTTTTAATAAATTTACGTCTTCATTTCTAAGGTGTGTCTCTTGTAGGCAGCGTATTGATGGATCCTGCTTTTTGGTTTTTTTTTCAATCCATTCTGTCACTCTGGGTCTCTTTATGGGTGCATTAGGCCATTTACATTCAGGTGGCATATGATCAGGAACCGATAGTACTGAAGGAAGAAATCCAAGCTGCTCTGAAGGCATCAGTGAAAAACAAGGCTCCAGGAATTGACAGAATATCAACTGAGATGTTTCAACAAATAGATGCAGCGCCTGAGGTGCTCACCCGTCTATGCCAAGAAATATGGAAGACAGCTTCCTGGCCAAATGACTAGAAGAGATCCATATTTATGCCTATTCCCGAGAAAGGTGATCCAACCAAATGTGGGAATTATAGAATGATTATCA
The DNA here is from genome assembly GCF_030014295.1 of Loxodonta africana. NCBI lineage: Eukaryota > Metazoa > Chordata > Mammalia > Proboscidea > Elephantidae > Loxodonta > Loxodonta africana. The sequence goes on from NC_087358.1 coordinate 66,327,436, forward strand.
CATGCAAGCAAAATTTTGCTGAAGATCATTCAAAAACAGCTGCAGCAGTATATAGACAGGGAACTGCCAGAAATTCAGGCCGGTTTCAGAACAGGATGTGGAACCAGGGATATCATTACTGATGTCAGATGGATCCTGGCTGAAAGCAGAGAATACCAGAAGGATGTTTCAAAAAAAAAAAAAAAAAAATTTTTTTTTTTTTAAAGGATGTTTACCTGTGTTTTATTGACTGTGCAAAGGCATTCGACTGTGTGGATCATAACAAACTATGGATAACATTGCAAAGAATGGGAATTCCAGGACACTTAATTGTGCTCGTGAGGAACCTTTACATAGATCAAGAGGCAGTTGTTCTGACAGAACAAGGGGATACTGATTGGTTTAAAGTCAGGAAAGGTGTGTGGCAGGGTTGTATTCTTTCACCATACCTATTTAATCTGTATGCTGAAAAAATACGAGAAGCTAGACTATATGAAGAAGGACGGGGCATCAGGATTGGAGGAAGACTCATTAACAACCTGCGTTACGCAGATGACATGACCTTGCTTGATGAAAGTGAAGAGGACTTGAAGCACTTATTAATAAAGATCAAAGATCACAGCCTTCAGTGTGGATTGCACCTCAATATAAAGAAAACAAAAATCCTCACAACTGGACCAATGAGGAACATCACGATAAACGGAAAAAAGATTGAAGTTGTCAAGGATTTCATTTTACTTGGATCCACAATCAACAGCCATGGAAGCAGCAGTCAAGAAATCAAAAGACGCATTGCATTGGGTAAATCTGCTGCAAAGGACCTCTTTAAAGTGTTGACGAGCGAAGGTGTCACCTTGAAGACTAAGGCGTGCCTGACCCAAGCCATGGTATTTTCAATCGCATCACATGCATGTGAAAGCTGGACAATGAATAAGGGAGACCAAAGAAGAATTGATGCCTTTGAATTGTGGTGTTGGCAAAGAATATTGACTATACCATAGACTGCCAAAAGAATGAACAAATCTGTCTTAGAAGAAGTACAGCCAGAATGCTCCTTAGAGGCAAGGATGGTGTGACTGCGTCTTACATACTTTGGACATGTTGTCAGGAGGGGTCAGTCCCTGGAGAAGGACATCATGCTTGGCAGAGTTCAGGGTCAGCGGAAAAAAGGAAGACCCTCAACGAGGTGGATTGACACAGTGGCTTCAACAACGAGCTCAAGCATAACAACGATTGTAAGGATGGCTCAGGACTGGGCGGTGTTTTGTTCTGTTGTGCGTAGGGTGACTATGAGTCGGAACCGACTTGACGGCACCTAACAACAACAACACATTCAGTGTAACTGTTGATAGGTGTGTAACTGTTGATAGGTGTGAGCCTATTGTTTTCATTTTGTAGTTTTTTTTTTTTTTTTTGTGGTGCTAACATTTTTTTGCTCCTCTTACTCTCCTGTGCTGAGTTCCTTTTGTTTGTGGATTTCTTTTGTTTTTACTGAGACTTTATGTTTTCCTTCTTTATTTTGATGAGTAGTTTTGTTAACTTTCTTTGTGGGTACCTTGAAATTTTCCCTTATCTTCCTAGGTTTGAACCAGTCTATTATTACTTGGTATTGCCTTGCCTTCCTCTCCATTAGAAAGTTCTATACCTATACCGTTTGTTCCCTCTTTTATTGTTCTGACATTGTTGTCATTTACAGATTGACCTCTCTGGTTCCCTGTTGCAAGTGTTTTGGTTCTGGATAGTCCTTGAGAGTTCATTTCCTAGGTTGGTATGTGGCTAGTACAATCTTGCATCCTAGATTCAGGCTGTGGTCTGATGTTGTTTGTTCTCAGATCAAAGGACTCCCTTTAATTATTCTTGTAAGTTTGGTTTGGTTTTTACATATTCCCTGAATTTCTGTTTATCTGGAAATGTCCTAATTTCACCATCATATTTGAATAAAAATTTTGCAGGATATATGATTCTTGGTTGGCAATTTTTTTCTTTCAAGGTTTTATATATGCCATCCCCATTGCCTTCTTGCCTGCATGGCTTCTGCCAAATAATCAGAACTTAGTCTTACTGTTTCTCTTCTGTATGTGACTTCTTGTTTTTCTCGAGCTGTTCGCAGGATTTTTTCTTTGTCTCTGGTTTTAGCGAGTGTGATTATGATATGCCTTGGTGTTTTTCTTTTGGGGTGTATCCTATATGGAGTTCGTTGAGCTTCTTGGATGGTCAGGTTTTCATGATTCATGATGTTAGGGAAGTTTCCTGTCAGCAGTTCTTCAATGATCCTGTGTTTTCCATTTTCTTTCCCTGTTCTGGAGCTCCGATCCCTCACAGATTTTTGTTTTTGATTGTATCCCACGTAATTCTCAGGGTTTCTTCATTCTTTTTTCTCATTTTTCCTCAAGCGCAGTTGTATCCAAGTGTTTGTCTTCAATTTCACTGATTCTGTCTTCCATCATTTCAAACCTGCTCCTCAGCCCTTCTATGATACTGTCCATTTCTGAAATCTTGTTATTTTTTGGATTTCTAATTGTTGTTTTTGAATGATTTCTAGTTGTGAATTTATTTTGGCATTTTATTCCTGTATTATTCTCCTGAATTGTTCCATTTTTTTTGTCTGTATTTTACATGAATTTGTCTATTTTTTCCTCATTTTTGTCTGTTTTTTGCTTCAATTCTTGGATTGCTCTTAATATTAGAGATTTGAATTCCCTACCAGGTAGTTCTAGTGCCTTTTCCTCTACTGGAAAGTCATCTGTTGTTTTATTTTGGATGCCTACTGGAACCAGCCTGTCCTGCTTTTTTTATGTGTTGATATTGTCTGCTGTCTTCAGGACATTCAGTAGTTATTTTCTTTGTTTCTTGATTGTAGATTTGTTTCATCCTGCTTTTTTGTTTTATTTAGTTATGTCTGAGCAGGCAGGCTGTGTGTCCTTTGATGTTTGCTCATCTGTAGTCACAGTACTTTTCACCTCCTTATCCAATGGGCAGGTCCAGTCATTCAGCGATGGTGTAGCAGGGCAGATCCAGCTGAAAGGGAAGGGCTGGGATGGGTTGTTTGTGGCACATACTAGGGCTAACAGAGTGGGCCAGGAATCAGTGCTGGGCAGATTTTAGTAGGCTGTGCCTGTGCTGCTCGAGGGTGTGATGTTCAGTGCATGGTGCAGACACTCAAGGAAGAGAGGGGAGGTTGTGATGTGTGTAGCTAATAGGGGTATGGTAAAGAGAAGAGCAAGGAATGAGAAATAGGAGCCAAAAACAAACAAGCAAATTAAGAAAAAAAGAGTGCTAAGGGAGCTTGCCATTGGAGTGGATAGATGAGAAACCAAGTGATGGAGAAAAGAAAAAAAAAAAGAAAAAGGGAAAAGAAAGAAAAAATAACTAGATAAAAGTTTGGAAAAGAAAAACCCTGAGGAGTCCCAGAGTCCCACTGGTCGGGTTGTTAAAACTGGGGAAGTGGCTCCCAGGCTGCACAGTATAGCCTAGCTAGAGGGGGTATAGATGTCACACAGCACCAGGTATTCAGGAGACAGGAATAGAAGATAAGTGTAGAGAGATGAGAACTGTGAAATGGAGAAAGACAGAAAGGGAAAAAGAGGGGAAAAAAAGAAATGCCCCCAGGGATCCCACCTACACAAATGCGCAGGTTGGGGGAGTAACTCCTAAGCCATGCAGTGCAGCTTGGCTAAAAGGGGCTCCCAAGCTGTGAAAAGAAATAGAAAACAAACAAAGCAAAACAAAACAAGGGGGAAAAAAAGCCCTAGGGCTCCCACCAGCGTAGTGTTGCAGGCCGGGGGAATGGTTCCCCAGTTGAATGTGGCTTCACAGCCTTTCAAGAAGAAGCCTTTCACGGAGCCAGGTGTTCCAGAGAAAGGAGGGGGAGTGGCAGGAGGCACAGGGGGCCCAGCCAGTGTGGGTAGGGCAAATCCAAGCAGTCTGAGGCCAAAGTAGTTGCCTCCTGGCCAAGAGACTGCGACTGGCGGGAAGCAGAGGAGGCTGGGGGGGAGAGGGGCTAGGACAGTATGTATCACTCATTACCGGGTGCTCTGTCTCCTGCTGGGGACTTTGTGAAGCTTCTTTCCTGTACTCCCTATCCACTGATCTCTGATGTGGGCAAATCCAAGCGGCATGGACGCTGCACTTACTGGCTGGCTGAGCCACTGCCACCAGCCAGGAAGCCTGGAGGTGGAACAGCGGGGAGAAAATGGGGAGTGGGAAAGGGTGTATCGCTGGTTACTGGGTGCTCTGTCTCCTGCTCGGAGTTCCATGAAGCTACTTTCCCGTGCTCCCTGACTGCTGATCTGCAACAGGAGTCCAAGATGGCAGATCCATGCTGCATTAGCTGATGGGGCCTTCAGCACGTATCTCTCCTCATTTTTTGTCCTCTGTCAGTTTCTTATTTCATTCAGTGCTTGGCTGAGTTCTTTATCTCTTCATTGGACACTTCAGGTTCCAGGAATGACATTTGTCTCTCTTTTACTTAGTTTTTCGGATCTTTGCTGTGGAGGGATGGTGTGGTGCTTCTGTCTATGGCGCCATGTTGGCTGGAAATCTGGTACTTAATCTTATTGTGGATCTTTTGTAAGTGACTGCTTGCTTCTCTCTCACTGCTTCCAGGATTCTCTCTTCATTTTTAATTTTTGATAGCCTAACTATGATCTGTCTTGGTGTAGATTTCTTTGGGTTTATCCTGCTTGGAGTTCTTTGAGCTTCTTGGGTTTGTAGATTCATTAGATTGGGGAAATTTTCTGTCATTATTTCTCCAAATATTCTTTCTGTCCCTTTCTCTCATCTCCTTCTGAAATCCCCATGATGCCTATATTAGGTCTCTTTTGTTGTCCAATATTTAAATACCCTTATCTATTGTCCTCTTGTCCTATAGGGTCGCTATGAGTCGGAAACGACTCAATGGCAGTGGGTTTTTTGGTATCTATTGTCAGACTCTCAGATGAGATGCCAGACTACAAGGATAAGTCAAAAAGTATTGCTACTAGGGTTCCCGTTCACACATGCCTGGGTTTATTCCAAACAAAAAGTATTTAAACATGTCTCTGCAATAAGTGGATGGCTGTAGACAAATTCTCTCAGTAATACACCTGTCTTCGTCTCATTAGGGTTCCTTCAAGAAAAAGGATACTTTTTGTGCCATGGGAAAAAAAAAGATTTTGAGATCAGGACTAATATGAAATTTTTAACAGAACTCAAGTGGACATCTCCTCAAATCATTGAAGCTTTCCAACAAGTTTATGAGAATGCTGCCCCACATAAAACAACAGTTTTTAGATGAATCAAGCATTTTAAGAAAGGTCAGGAAGACCTCAAAGATGAGCTGAGAGGGAAGACTGCTCAGAAGGTTAAGGTGACTGTTTTTTGGGATCCCAAAGGGGTAATCTTGATAGATTTTCTCAAAGATGCAGGACAATCACAGGGGCTTATTATGAAGTTTTAAGAAAACTGAAAACTGCATTGGTGAGAAAAAGGCCAGGAAAGGGGCGCCTAGGCTTTTTTTTTTTTTCCTTCACAACCACGCATCTACTCATTCTTTGACGGTAGCAAGGGCTGCCTATGAAAATTTCGTTGGGAAACCTTACCCCATCCACCCTACAGCCCTGATCTTGCCCCTTCTTTTTGTTCCCAAAATTCAAAGAATATTTAAAAGGAGCATGATTTGAGTCCTTCGAGGATGCCAAAACTGTTATCATGAAGTGGTGTAAATCAGAGTGCAGAATTCTTTAGGGAAGGGTGAGAGAGTTGGAAACACCACCTTCAGAAGTGCATAGGCCTAGATGGAGGATATGTTGAGAAGCAATAGCTTCACTTTTTGATATTTTTGTGTAATAAAGGTTTCTATGATTTTGTATCAATACTTTTTGACTTACCCTTGTATATACTCCCATTTTTACCAAAATTCAGACATATGGTCACAATGTTTAAGTTGTTCATCAGGAGACAAAGACACTATAATTTGAATATATTCCTAATTTTCTCAATTAATCGCTCATCAAATATTTACTGCCTTTGCATCACTTCATACTTACATGTTATTATACATCATTTTACAATTTTACAAAATTGTCTAAATATTTTATAATATTATGGAACACCCTCATATACCAAAGGAAGAGAGTGTTTCTGGTATCATTTGTGGGGCACAGAGGCTGAATACCCACAACATTTTCATTCTCCCCTTCCTCCTTAGGAGCCAAATGCTGATTTTTAATTAGGCATAATTGCCTGCCAGAATAAAATAGTGCATTTCCCAGGTTCCCTTAAATCTAAATGTGGTCACTAAATTATGGCCAATGAGTTGTGAGTGGAAGTGTTGTGTTGGACTCCAGGAAGGCTATTTAAGGAGAGCTGCTTGATCTGAGGATTCTTTTTGCCCTATGGCATTTCCTCTTTCTTCCAGCCTACAATGCACGCAAGATTGCTGGAGTTCACAGGCCCTAAATCCAATGACAAATGTCCTTATATGAGACATACAGAGGAAAGACAGAGAGTGAAGAAAGGAAGGCCACATGAAGATGGCAGAGATTGGAGTTATGCTGGTATGCGCCAAGGAAGGACTAAGGCCACCAGGAGTTGGAAGAGGTAAGGAAGGATTCTCCCCTAGAGCCTTTAGAGGAAGGTTGGCCCTGCTGACTTCTTGGTTTCAAACTTCTGTCCTCCAGAATTGTGAAAGAATAAATTTCTAGTTGTTTTAAGCCACCCAGCTTGTAGTAATTTGTTAGAACAGCCACGGGAAACTAATATGCAGATGCAGCTGATCAGCGCCCCATCCCCCAGTGTGGCTTTCAATACTACCCAGTCGCCATAGAGTCAACTCATAGCGACCTCATGGGTTTCAGAGGAGAACTGTGCTCCACAGGGTTTCCAATGGCTGATTTACTGGAAGCAGATCACCAGAACTTTCTTCGGAGGCACCTCTGGGTGGACTCAAATCTCCAACCTTTCAGTTAGCAGCCGAGCACAGTAACCATTTGCACCGCCCAGGGACTCCAGACCCAATACTAGGAGAAGAGAAAAATTCTCACTTGGTTAATAGCTTAGAGTGTGATTATCACATAAGACTAGATAGGTTGCTGAAATGATGTTCTTCTGACATAAGAGGGGTGGAAGGGCTATGGGATTGAGTAAAGATTTTATGCAGAGGCAGAGAAAAACCAGTCCATGGAAGGAGTACAAAGAGGGAATAAGAGAAAGAACCACGTAGGGCTGCTCCCTACTCCCTCCATCCCTATTGGGTCCAACTTGGTCAAGAAAGCAGCCACAATGCCTTCTGCTTCGTGCCCCTGATGGCCCATAGACAATGTGGGAACCCGGGGCAGGATGTCATCATCTGTTCCTTTTAAGATAATTTCTCCTACGGCAGATCTTGAAAGTTGGAAAGGATGTCTCCTGACCCCTGGAACAGAAGAAGAATAAGCATCGGTCTGTTCCAAGTGTCACATTAATTTTGAAATGTCTTCCTCTCCTTCTTCTTGTTGTTAGTTGCCATCAAGTCAGCTCCTACTCATGGCAAGCTTATGTACAGTAGAACAAAACATTGCCAGGTCCTCTGCCATCTTTATGATCATTGGTATGTTATCCATAAGCTTTTCACTGGCCAATTATTGACAGTACATCACTAGACCTTTCTTCTTACTTTGTCTTAGTCTGGAAGTTCCACCGCAACATGTCCACCATGGGTAAACCTGCTGGTATTTGAAATACTGGTGGCATAGTTTCCAGCATCATAGCAACATGCAAACCACCACAGAACAAACTGACAGAGGGGTGGTCGTCTTAACTACATTTAAAAACCAGCTCACTGAATTTATTTGGTCACTGGGAAAGTCTGAACCATTTGAATCTTCATTACGTGTCAAATAAAGAAAACTGATGTTAGGAAGTTCTGCAGAAGAGGTGCATACAGAAACCTATTATGAATAGATTTCTTTAAAGCTGAAACTTTATGGGGCTCATTGGCATATTGTTTGGGAACACAGCCAAGTCACTTACCATCATTTTCAAAAGTTTAGTAGGGACTAAACCAAAAGCAAAGAAGTTTCCAGAACAAACTGAATGCTTCGAAGGCCAGCGTAGCAGAGGCAGGGGTTTGGGGACCATGGTTTCAGGGGACATCTAAGTAAATTGGCATAATAAAATCTATTAAAAAAACATTCTGCATACCAACTTGGAGAGAAGCGTCTGGGGTCTTAAACACTAGCAAGCGGCCATCTAAGATGCATCAATTGGTCTCAACCCACCTGGATCAAAGGAGAACGAAGAACACCAAGGACAAGGTAATTACAAGCCCAAGAGACAGAAAGGGCCACATAACCCAGAGACTACATCAGCCTGAGACCAGAAAAGCTAGATGGTGCCCAGCTACAACCAATGACTGCCCTGACAGGGAACACAACAGAGAACCCCTGAGGGAGCAGGACAGCAGTGGAATGCAGACCCCAAATTCTCATAAAAAGACCAGACTTAATGGTCTGACTGAGACTAGAAGGACCCCGGTGGTCATGGCCCCCAGACCTTCTGTTGGCCCAGGACAGGAACCATTCCCAAAGCCAACTCTTCAGATATGGATTAGACTGGACAATGGTTTGGAGAAGGATGCTGGTGAGGAGTGAGTTTCTTGGATCGGGTGGACACTTGAGACTATGTTGGCATCTCCTCCCTGGAGGGGAGATGAGAGGGTAGAGGGGGTAAGAAGCTGGAGAAATGGACACAAAAAGAGAGAGTGGACAGAGGGAGCAGACTGTCTCATTAGGCGGAGAGCAATTGGGAGTATGTAGCAAGGTGTATATAAGTTTTTGTGTGAGAGACTGACTTGATTTGTAAACTTTTGCTTAAAGCACAATAAAAATTAAAAAAAAAAAAGTTAAGTTAGAACTATGGACTTACCTGAAACCATATGAATAATAGCTTGATTTTCTTCCTTTACTTTCCAATAGTTCAATCTTACAGAGCTTAGAGGTTGTACAAATTCTCTCTACTATGCTTTTGTCATATGGTTTTAATTTAAGGAAAGAGGTACTAAAGTGTGAGTATTACCCAAGTCATTTATAGTAATGCAAAACTTGGCTCAGTAAGCCAATCAATAGTCTCCATAAGGCCTGTGCCAGATATAGAGACAGTTACAAAAAGTCATTATCTAATTAGGAAATATCTGCTCAGACACAAAATTTCCAAGTGACCTTAGCTGACAGTTCTCTTAGCCCAGAAAGCATGATAAAAGACAGTCCTTGAAGCAGAATTCAAACTAGGGCACTTCTTTGCAACATCATGCAGCATAGAAAGAACTGCCTAATGGAACTTCCCAATTTCATTTTGCCCTTCTGTTTGGCAGTGCCCCAAGAAAGTGACCCAGAATGATCTACAGTAACCCTGAGTAAAGCTCAAAGAACCCTCAAATGTCCCTGTACTTAGATTCCACCTGAATCCATTCCATTATGATAATAGATGGTGTTTCTTATCATAACTACTAGACTGTCTCCTGTCCCCACCCCAACCCCTTTTAACAGAGCAAATGAAATTACTGCTATTTGTAGTCCTTAGTGGATGCAAGTGTATAATATGTCCTGTAGAAAAGGCAAATAAATTTAAAAGAAGTAGGAAACAGTATTACCTTATAAAATATTACTTTCCCAGCTGGAGAGCGCAGATTTTGCTCAGTTCAGCAGGACCCCTGCCCTAGGACATGAGGAGGTGCTCTTCTCAGCACAGTAGGGTCTCTTGGGCTCCTTTTGGGTTAACAGATGTCTTAGCTTCCTAGTGCTGTTGTAACAGAAATACCACAAGTGGGTGGCTTTAAAGAACAGAAATTAATTTTCTCACAGTTCTGGAGGTTAAAATCCAAATGGTTGAAAGTCTTGGCCGTGTTGATTCCTTCCTTGCAGCCACAGGGGCTCCCTGACTCCTTGGCTTGTAGAAGATCCTCACATGGGGTCTGTCTTACTCCATGTGTGCTTGTGTCTGTCTAACCTACTCTTTATAAAACTCACACATGATCAGATTTAGAACCCGCCTGCCTTAGTCATCTAGGGCTGCTATAATAGAAATACTACAAGTGGATAGCTTTAACAAAGAGAAGTTTATTCTCTCACAGTCCAGTAGGCTACAAGTCCAAATTTAGGGTGCCAGCTCCAGGGGAAGGCTTTCTCTGTCGGCTCTGGAGGAAGGTCCTTGTCATGCATCAGTCTTCCCTTGGTCTGGGAGCTTCTCTGCACAGAAACCTCAGGTCCAAAGGACACACTGTGCTCCCAGTGCTGCCTTCTTGGTGGTATGAGGTCCCCATGTTTCTCTGCTCACTTCTCTCTTTTATATCTCAAAAGAGATTGGCTTAAGACACTATCTAATCTTGTAGATCTCATCAATATAACTGCCACTGATCCATCTCATTACATCATAGTGATAGGATTTGCAACACAGAGGGAAATCACATCAGATGATAAAATGGTAGACAATCATACAATACTGGGAATCATGACTTAGCCAAGTTGACAGATATTTTGGGGGGATACAATTCAATCCATGACACCACGTTACTCAGTATGATCTGATTAACATAACAAAGAAAGCCCTCCTTCCAAACAGGACGACATTCACCAGGTACGAGGGTTAGGACTCTGGCACATACTTCAGAGGGACACAGCTCAATCCATAACAGTAGATACCCTCAGTAATGAGGTGCTGTCAGTGTGGGATAGTTGGGCAGAACCAAGTCTTGTGACACTTCTGAAAGTTAGCCCTACTGGTCAGTCAGTGGTGAGGCAAGGGACAGGTGGAGCCCAGGTTCATCCTGTGTGCAGCCTGGAGGAGGGCCAGAGTGCAGGAGGTGGGAAGTTTCCAATGCATGAAGACTGGATGGTCTGGGATGAAGACACCATTCAAGGCAGCTTCCAGGCACATGAGAAGACCCTGCACTGGGCCCTCTCTCAGCCCACGTCCTCTCCCCACACACACACTCTCCTGACAGTCTCCCCTACCCATTCTGAGAATTCCCTCCTGTTTGGCTCCCAGGTAACCGGGTCTTATTCCATAACCATTGCTTGCTTCTCCCTCGTCTCTATTCTCTGTTAGTTTCTACTGCTCACCCTCTTTATGCCCTTCCCAAACAGCCGTGTTCTCTTCTTTCCTTTCACAACAGATCCTGGTTTGTCCATTTAAACCACCCCAATCACTACCAGCAAGAAGGAAATCTGGGCCCCTTTTTCTCAAGGGTCCAGAAGGCTCCGTCTTCAAAGCCCTTTGAAAACCTTCTAATAGACCCAGATTCAACCTACAATCCTGTCCACCGGGGAAGGCTGAAAAGCCCACATTAAACACACACTCCCAGGTAACCAAGTATTCACTAGAATTTTTCATCAGGAAAACACTGTTCGCCCCCAAAACAATCCCCAAAAACAACATGTGGAGTTTTTTTTATATCAAAGAAGTCCTTCACCTTTTTGATGACCGTATGTCTGAATGAAATCACGATTTCCCGTTTACATAACTTTCAGACATCTTATAAGACCTGTTTGAAGGACTAAAAGGGAAGTAGGTGGGCGGGACACTCAGAAGCTGACCAAAGCTCTTTCTAAAACGGGTTTAGGTTCACTCAAGCACAAGGAGCTATCAATGCCCTAAGTGTCTATGCCACAATGTTGTCATAATTTTTATTGTAATAATTTTTTCATGACCACTTTTTTTATGACAGAAATGCATCACTAATTTTATGTTACATATTCAGGTATTTAATTTATCATTTTTAATGATTAAAATCTTTATATGATTATCTCAATGGCAGTAGAAAACACGTCTAGTAAAATTCAACAGCCATTATTGATTTAAAAGACTAACATGCTGGATATAGAAGAGCAAATGCAATATAGATATTAAAAATATAAAAAAGAATATATGACTTTTAATGGAGAAATAGTATAAGCATTTTCTCTCCCTCATAAATACAGAGCAAGACAGATATGGCCACTACGAACATTTACAATGTTGTAATCAGTTTTGTTTGGAAATATTTTTACTTTTTATCAACAATTTTGCCTAACAATTGTTGAACATGCACTGCCATTTCTAGGCAATATTTAATTCTCACATTTCCCTATTAAGTAATTGCTATTAATATCTCCATTTCATAAACAAGGAAAAGGAAGCTCATAGAGTTAAGAAAGGATCAATTCTGAATAGTATAATTTCAGGGTTATCAATATAAATATCTTTAAGGCTCTTGATGCGGAAGCTCATTTGCTTTCTGGAAAGTTTATACCCATTTATACCACACTTATATGTACATCCCAGCTGTCTACAAGGCCATCCTTTCTATCACACACTTACCAAAACACTGAGTATTGTCTTCTAAAATATTTAACAATTGGATAGAGGAAACTGGTGTTTTACTGTGATTCTTTTTAATTCTTTTTAACGTTCTGTTTTCTGCATTTAATTTTGTAATCCTTCTGAATTTTAAGGGGAATAAACATGGTACCCACCTTGCATCTGTGGAGGCTTGCATGTTGCTATGATGCTGGAAGCTATGCCGTCAGTTTCAAATACCAGCAGGATCACCCATGGTGGACAGGCTTCAGCAGAGCTTCCAGACTAAGACAGACTAGGAAGAAAGGTCTAGCAATCTACTTCCAAAAATTAGCCAGTGAAAACCTTACGGATCACAGCAGAATACTATTTGTAATAGGGCTGGAAGATGAGACCCCTAGCTGGGAAGGCACTCAAAATACAGAGGCAGCAACAACTGGCTTGAGCATACCAACAATCATGAAGATGGCACAGAACCAGGCAGCATTTTATTCTGTTGTACGTTGGGTCGCCATGACTCAGAGCTGACTGGATGGCAACTAACAATACAATAATGAATGTGGTATAAATCCTCCACAAATAGATTAAATACTTCAAATTTTGCCTGGAGCCTGCCTTAGCTAATTTGTTTTTAAAAGTAGAAAAGGGAGAAGCTAAAAGTACCAGCCCTTCCCACATGTTTATTGCTGGCTCCAGGAAAAGGAATAGCTTCTTTAATCTGAGAAACCAGAAAGCAGTTAGCTTCTGTTCCTCTTGCCAACAGCCCGAGTGTCAGCATCAGTGTCAGCAAGAGAAACCCAGAGTGACAGACCCATGTGGACTGTCACAGCCTCTCAGTATGTATGTGTCTAAATGAGCCTGAGCCTCACTCTGTGTTTTTCTCCTCTTCACACATAAACTCAATGCTAGTGACTGTCATATTACATCCTAAAAATTTTATGCAACTTAATGAATATGCAGTTATCAAACATTCAAACCTCAATACCTGTGTTCAAGTATAAGGAAGTGGGTCAAATGGAGGAGCCCACTCCTGCTGCAATGCTTTTCACACTGCATCAAAGTGTTGCATCAAACAGGATGACGGGTGGATGTTGCAAGGAGCTGGGACCACAAACCGTTTGCTACCACCATGAGGCATCACAGAACCTCACTGAGGCCTCTCCCTCAACCCCTTCCTGGCAAACAGTGTCTGACATCTTACAGAGGGCAATGCTTTTCTGGAAAGACTGCAGCTCTAACTAAAATCTACTACCAAGCAAGAGAAAAAATCAGATTACTAGTTAGGTTAGAGTGCATTTGAATTCTCAAGTACAATGACTCCCAAATGCAAACCATTGTTTTCACCCAGCTCTAACCTGCACAGCTAAAAGGCACTGAGAGGCAGCCTCCCGGCTTTGGCCTGTTTGTGTTAGGGTAGAGACTCTCTGCCAAAGAACACCACCACTAGGTGTGTCCTCAAAAAGCTGTATGTTCCAAGAGATGATTTAAAGACTCCTCATTTAAAGACTTTAAAGAGCAATGTTCAGATGAGAAGTCTATTAGCTTTATATTGCTGCTAGAACAAATCAATCTAAATTTATTTTCTTACAGTTCCGAAGGCCAGAAGTCTGAAACGGGTCTCACTGGGCTAAAATCAAGGTGTCAGCAGGGTTGCGTTCCCTTCTGAAGGCTCTAGGGAAGAATCTGTGTTCTTGCCTTCTCCAGGTTGTAGAGACTGCCCACATTCCTTAGCTCACGGTCATCCCTCCATCTTCAAAGCCACAATGCCAGGATGAGTTTTCTCACACTATCATCTCTCTGGCCTTTGTCCACATAAAAGGACTCTTGTGATTATACTGGGTCCACCTGGATAATATCAAGGTCAACTGATTAGTAACCTTATTTCCATCTGCAACCTTAATTCCACCATTGCTAAGTAACATATCACATTCTCTGTTTTCAGCAATTAGGAAAACCTCTTTTGTTGTTGTCAGTTGTCATCTAGTTGATTCCGACTCATGGTGACCCCGTGTATTACAGAGTAGAACTGTTCCATAGGGTTTTCTTGGCTGTAATCTTTACAGAAGCAGATTGTCAAGCATTTTCTCCCATGGTGCCACTGGTTGGGTTCGAACCACCAACTGTTAGGTTAGCAGTCGGACTGCAAACTGTTTGCACAACATAAACCTGAAAACATCTTTACCCAGTGCCATCGAGTTGATTCCGACTCATAGCGACCCTACAGGACAGAGTAGAACTGCCCCATAGAGTTTCCAAGGAGCGCCTCACGGATTCGAACTGCTGACCCATTGGTTAGCAGCCATAGCACTTAACTGCTTAGGGAGGTTTTATTCTGCCTACCACAAGTGGAGACACCAAAACTTAAGATTTGTTAACTCTCATCCTCACAACAACTTGCAAGGTGGAAAGTAAGAAACTGAGCCTTTGAAAGCAAGATATTCTGTTAGCAAGAGGCAGAGCTGGAACAGGGCCCGGATCTGTTTTGAAGGCCTATGCTCATCCTCCACGCCATGTTCCCACCCCGGAGGCAATCCGGCTCCATCTCCTGAATCCCTGTACCAGATGGAGGATGAAGAATGTCCACCAGGAACACCATCATCCCTCAGGAACGGTAGGTCATGCTGGGATGAGAAAGAGCCAGAGCTGGACTCTACAGCTGTCCCTTGATATCCACAGGAGATTGGTTCCAGGACCCTCACAGATATCAAAATCTGAGGATGCTCAAGTCCCTTATATAAAATGACAGTATTTGCATATAACCTACACATATCTTGCCGTGTACTTGAAATCATCTCTAGATTACGTATAATATGTAATACAATGTAAGTGCTATGTAAATAGCTGTTATACTGAATTGTTTAGGGAATAAATGACAAGGAATAAAAAGTCTGTACATGTTCAGTACAGACGCAACCATTGTAGGGCTAACTACAAAGTACACAGCAGCAACAATGTAACATTTTTTTCAAAATATTTTCGATCCTCAGTTGGTTGAATCCGTGATGTGGAACCCACAGATATGGAGGGGTGACTGTACTTCGTGTTGCATTGCAACTACCGCATGACTGGGCAATTTGCTAAAACTTCAGGGTCTCAAGATCTATTATGAATTGAATTGTGTTCACCAAGATACGCTGATGTCCTAACCCCTAGTACCTGTGAATGTCACCTTGTTTGAAATAGGATCTTTGAAGTTGCTATTAGTTAAATTAACACAAGGTCATACCAGAGTAGAGTGGGTCATAATCCCACCTGACTGGCGTCCTATAAATAGAAACAGAGAGACACAGGGCCTTGCGGATGACAGAGTTCTGCTATAGCTGCAAGCCATGGACCATCTGTAGCTACCAGAAGTTGGGAGAGAGGCATGGAACAGATTTTCTCTCAAAGCCTCGGAAGGCATCAACATGGCCAACACCCTGAGCTCAGAATCCTAGCCTCCAAAACTGTGAGACAATAAATCTCTGTTGTTTAAAACCATTTATTTTGTCGCTGGGTTGTCAGGCGCCGTCGAGTCAGTTCCAACTCATAACTACCCTATGTGCAACAGAACAAAACACTACCTGGTCCTGCGCCATCGTCATGATCATTGTTATGCTTGACCCCATTGTTGTGGCTACTGTGTCAATCCATCTCATTGAGGGTTTTCTTCTTTTTGACTGACCCTCAATTTTCCAACCATGATGTCCTTCTCGAGGGACTGGTCCCTCCTGATAACACGTTCAAAGTATGTGGGATGAAGTCTGCCCATCCTCCCTCCTAAGGAACATTCTGGCTGTACTTCTTTCAAGACACATTTGTTCCTTCTTCTGACATTCCATAGTATTTTCAATATTCTTTACCAACACCATAATTCAAAGGCATCAATTCTTCAGTCTTCCTCATTCACTGACCAGCTTTCACATACACATGAGGCGACTGCAAATATCATGGTTTGGGTCAAGTACACCTTAGTGCTCAAAGTGACATCTTTGCTTTTCAACATTTTAAATAGGTCTTTTGCAGCAGATTTGCCCAATGCGATACGTCATTTGATATCCTGACTGCTGCTTCCATGGGCACAGATTGTGGATCCAAGTGAAATGAAATCCTTGACAACTTGCTTATTGGTCCAGTTGTGAGGATTTTTGTTTTCTTTACACTGAGGTGCAATCCATATTGAAGGTTGCAGTTTTTTATCTTCATCAGTAAGTGCTTCAAGTTCTCTTCGCTTTCAGCAAACAAGATTGTATCATCTGCACATCGCAGGTTGTTAATGAGTCTTTTTCCAATTCTGATGCCACGTTCTTCTTTATATAGTCCAGCTTCTCAGATTATTTGCTCAATATGCAGATTGAATAAGTACGGTGAAAGGATACACCCTTGACACACGCTTTGCCTGACTTTGAACAGACAGTATTCTCTTTTTCTGTCCAAACAACTGCCTCTTGGTCTATGTATAGGTTCCTTATGAGAATAATTAAGTGTTCTGAAATTCCCATTCTTTGCAATGTTATCCATAATTTGCTATGGTCCACACAGTCAAATGCTTTTGCATAGGCAATAAAACAGGTAAACATCTTTCTGGCATTCTCTGTTTTCAGCCAGGATCCATCTGACATTAGCAATGATATTCCTTGTTCCACTTTCTGTTCAGAATATAGCTTGAATTTCTGGCAGTTCCCTGTCTATGTGCTGCTGCAACCATTTTTGAATTATCTTCAGCATAATTTAACCTGCATGGGATACTAATGATATCATTGATAATTTCCAAATTCCATCGGATCACCTTTCTTTGGAATGGGCACAAATATGGATCTCTTCTAGTCAGTTGGCCAGGTAACTTCTTCCAAATTTCTTGGTATAAACAAGTGTGCACTTCCAGTGTTGCATCCATTTGTTGAAACATCTCAGTTGGTATTCCATCAATTCCTGGAGATTTGTTTTTCACCAATGCCTTTCAGTACAGCTTGGACTTCTTCCTTCAGTACCAATGGTTTCTTGATCCTATGGTATTTCCTGAAATGGCTAAACATCGATCAATTCTTTTTGGTACAATGACTCTGTGTATTCATTCCATCTTTTTTTGATGCTTCCTGCGTCGTTTAATATTTTGCCCATTGAAACCTTCTATTGCAACTCGAGGCTTGAATTTTTCCTTCAGTTCTTTCAGCTTGAGAAATGCCAAGCATGTTGTTCCTTTCTGGTTTTCTAATTCCATCTTTGCACATTTCATTATAATGCTTTACTTTGTCTTCTTGAACTGCCCTTTGAAATCTTCTATTCAGCTCTTTTACTTTTTCATTTCTTCCATTTGCTTTTGCCACTCTACATTCAAGAGCAAGTTTCAGAGTCTCTTCTAACATTCATTTTGGTTTTTTATTTCTTTCCTGTCTTTTTAATGACCTTTTGCTCTCTTTGTGTATGATGTCTCTGATGTCATCCCACAACTCATTTGGTCTTTGGTCATTAGTGTTCAATGTGTCAAATCTACTCTTGATATGATCTCTAAATTCAGATGGAATATACTCAAGGCTCTCGTGGGCTTGTTTTAATTTTCTGCAGCTTCAGCTTGAACTTTCATATGACCAACTGATGGTTTGTTCTGCAGTCAGCTCCTGGCCTTATTCTAATTGATGATATTGAGTTTTTCCATCGTCTCTTTCCACCAGATGTAGTCAATTTGACTCCAGTGTATTCCATCTAGTGATGTCCACATGTATAGTAACCATTTATGTTATTGAAAAAGGTATTTGCAATGAATTAAGTCGTTAGTCTTGGAAAATTCTATCATGTGATTTCCCACATCATTTCTATCACCAAGGCCACGTTTTCCAATTACTGATCCTTCTTCGTTTCCAACTTTCACATTCCAATCACCAGTAATTATCAATGCATCTTGATTGCATGTTTCATCAATTTCAGACTGCAGAAGTTGGTAAAAATCTTCAATTTCTTCATCTTTGGCATTAGTGGTTGGTGTGTAAATTTGAATAACACTCGTATTAACTTAGTCTTCCTTGTAGGTGTATGGATATTATCCTATCACTGATAGTGCTGTACTTCAGGACAGATCTTGAAATGTTCTTTTGAGAATGAATGGAACGTCATACCTCTTCAAGTTGTCATTGCCGGTATAGTAGACCACATGATTGTCCAATTTCAAAATGGCCAATACCAGTCCATTTCAGCTTACCAATGCCTAGGATACCAATGTTTATGCATTCCATTTCATTTTTGACAATTCCCAATTTTCCTAGATTCATACTTTTTACATTCCATGTTCCAATTATTAATGGATATTTGTAGCTGTTTAGTCTCATTTTGAGTCATGCCACATCAGCAAATGAAGGTCCTAAAAGCTTTACTCCATCCATGTCAATAAGGTTGACTCTACTTTGAAGAGGCAGCTCTTCCTCAGTTGTATTTTGAGTGCTTTCCAACCTGAGGGGTCATCTTTTGGCACTATATCAGACAACATTCCACTGCTATCCATAATGTTTTCACTGGCCAATTATTTTCAGAATTAGATGGCCAGGTCCTACTTAAATTGTTTTATCTATTTTAGATACTATTGATTGACTTTGTTACAGTGGAAAAAAATCTAACCTATTCATTTCCTATCCCCCTTTCCTGTCTAATATTTCCCTGGTATAAATATGTAAAAGGAGTCCCTGGGTGAGTTAACTGCTGGACTATTAATTGAAAAGTCGGCAATTCAAATCTAGCCAGAGGTGCCTCAAAAGCAAGGCCTGGCAATCTGCTTCCAAAAGGTCACGGTCTTGAAAACCCTATGGAGTACAGTTCTACTCTGCACAACTGGGGTTGCCATGAGTCAGAATCGGCTTGAGGGCAACTAACAACAACAGGTATGTGAAGTCTAATATTGCCCCTGCTCAGTGACTTGTGCACTATGACCAGTCCCTTTATGGTATAACTCTTCATTTTTCCTAGAATAAATATTTGCTTTGTTTTTTATCTGCGAAATATTTTATGTATCTATGGCTAATTTTTTCCTAATACTTCATTTCTGTCATGTGCCTATCAATAATACTTTGCAGACACTGAAAAGTGTCAGTCATTTTTTACATGTTTCCTGGAGACTTCTATCCTCCTACTCCAAGCCAGACTGTTTTCTGCCCAGGCCTATTGCACAAGTTTTATCCTGTCATTTTCTTTCACTGTCATCTCAGGACTTTTCTTTTACCATTCACCTGTGTTAGACCCTCTGGTTCCTAGATCCCATGTTGGCCCCTTTTTGGTTTACTCCTTTGTTTTGGTGGAGCACATGCTTTAGTAGTTTTCTAAGAAAAATATACAAGGAAGATCATTGTTCTGAGGGCTTCTATATCTGAAAATGGAAACCCTGGTGGCATAGTGGTTAAATGCTACAACTGCTAACCAAAAGGTCAGCAGTTTGAATCCACCAGGTGCTCCTTGGAAACTCTATGGGGCAGTTCTACTCCATTCTATGGGGTTGCTATGAGTTGGAATGGACTTGACGGCAGTTTTTTTTTAATGTATCTGAAAATGCCTTTATTTTAACCTCGATGTGTGTAGTTACAGAATTCCTAATTGAAGACATTGTCACTCAAAACTTAAAGGTTTTGTTTCATTATCTCCTAAATTCTGTTGTTTGATATTTATTGATCTAATGCCAGTCTGATTCATGTTCTTTTGGGGACTGATCTTTTTCTCTCCAGAAACTTTTAGAATCATTGAGCTTTGATGTGGGTCTTTTTTCATTTGTTCTGTGGGGAACTCAGTGAGCCCTGTTATCAGGGAAGTCAAGTCCTTCAGTTTTGGGAAATTATCTCATTTTATTGCTTTGATGAGTTCCTCCCGTCTTCTCTATTCCCTTTTATGAAACCCTTATTGGCATGTTTTTACACAAATAACGTGTGTTAAACTTATTTTTACATGTTGCTGTAAAAAAAAAATTAGCATTTTGCACTTATGAAAATACCTCACGGGGGAAGACCTCAATTGGCAAAACAACGTATAATAAGCATGTTATTTGCATAAAAATATGGTAGTTCATACTGGACCTCTCAAGCTGTCTTGTTTTCCTCTCATTTTTTTCATTGCTTCAACTTCACTTCTATTTCATATGAGATTTCTTCAATATTATCTTTCCACCCCTTTAATTTTTGACATGTCCCATTTTTGACTTCAAAGAATTTTCCTTCCTTTGATTTTTTTCATGGTTTCCTCTTCTTGTTCAGGATTTAATATCTTCTCTTAATTCACTGAGAATATTAATTGCTTTAGCTTTTTGTTTTGAAATGATTATAGATTTACAGGAAGCTACACAGATCGAACAGGCAGGTCCCAAGTACCCTTCACTCCGCCTGCCAATGGTTAAATCTTACATAATTATAGCATAGTATTAAAGCCAGGAAGTTTATATTGGTATAATGTGAGTGTAAAGCCCTATGTTGCTTTATCATATGTGTAGATTTAAGTAGCCATCAATGTAATGAAGATACGGAACTGTTTCATCACCACAAAGACCTCCTGATGCTACCCTTCTAGAGTCATCCCCTTCTTCCTCCCACCTACAGAAGAATATTAATATTTAAAAGTTTGCTCTCAGCATAATCTGTTTGCTCCAGATTCTTTTTTTTTTTTTTTTTTCCTGCTTGTTTTTTTGCTTTCTCTTTCATTTTGGAACCTACCTACAGGTATTGGGTGATCTTGATCATTCATTCATATTTAAGCATGAAGCACTAAGAAGCTAATTGCAAGCTCAGCTTGTGAGTGCCGCTGGGGACTCACTGAGGCAAATCAGTTGGCAACTTCACTTCTTCATTGGTTGTTGTTATTAGTGTGCTGTCCAGTCGATTCGGATTCATAGCCACCCTATATGTCAGCGTAGAGCTGTCCCAAAGGGTTTCCTAGGCTGTAATCTTTATGGGAGCAGATTGCCATGTCTTTTCTCCCGTGGAGTGGTTGGTGGGTGTGAACCACTGACCTTTTGGTTAGCAGTCAAGTGCTTAACCATTGTGCCAGGAAGCTTCCTTATTAATGCCTAGGCTATTTTCTCCAGTCCATTCATACACTCCAGAAAAGAATTCTTAAATCTTCTTCCCAGAGATGGAGAGGATTGTAAGCCTGGCTGCCAGCTTCCTGGAACCAAAGAGTAGGGGCAGGGGGCTGATAGCCTACTATTCATTGTGTGGATTTTCACTTCATTCCTTTGTTTTCACCTTCTATCCCATCTCTTCCACTCCCCTTCACTAAGATTCTGCCTAGTTTCTCAAATTCAGTTTCTCTAGAGAATTAACTTACAGTCTCTGGGGGCTGAGACAGTAGATGCATAACTTTATGAGGATGAGGAGGGTGTCTAACAACTGCAGATAGAGACTTCCAACATTTCCGACTGCTCCCGGCTCTGCCACGTGGTACCTCACACCCTCCTGTTCTCAGCTTTTCTGTGGATCTGTAGGGGAATGACAGGTTCCCATTCAAGCTCTCCCTCCACAGATACCCACATCAGTTACAAATCCTCCATCAACCAAAACTATGTTGAACTCTCACTCAGTGTGATGCTGTCTCCTATCCAATCTGTTTTGTCCTCTTGGACGTTTGTATTTGTTACTCCCTTTGGAGTCACTTTAATGTGACAGGAGGGAGGTGGAAGGTGCTATCACACAGCATCATTTTTCAAAAACATTTCTGAAATATATGATGAAAACAAAATTTTTGTCTTCCAAAACCAAATCCTTTGCCATCAAGTCTATTCTGACTCATAACCCTATAACAACCCTATAGGACAGAGTAGAATTACCGCATAGGGTTTCCATGACTGTAATCTTTATGCAAGCCAATTAGGGTTTCTAAGGCTGTAATCATTAGAGAAGCAGGCTGCCACATCTCTCCCCTGCGGAACAGATGGTGGGTTTGAACCGCTGACTTTTTGGTTAGCAGCCAAGCGCTTAACCACAGTGCCACCAGGGCTCCTTAATTTTTGTCTTACTGAATTTTAAATACAGAAGTAACATGAGAGTATATTTCAAAAAGGGTATCACGAAATAGATTAAGGTTACTTCCACTGCTTCAGAAGAGAAGGAATATTTTTTTCCCATTTGTCTTTAAAATTATGTTGGGTGATATTGTTCTTCTCTCTTCCACATATATTCACCCGTTCGCTGCTATCGCAATATCGACATTGTGAAATTTGACAGGAAATGTGAGGGATGGCTGAGCTGAAAAAAGTTCCAAACAGACTCTGCCTTTTACCTCTAAAGTTAATCACCTCTAATCAAAGGGCTGGGGGCAGGGCTGGAGCTTTTTCTTTGGGTCCTAAGCAGAAGATTTGAACGATGACTTTGTCTCCTCTGGCTTCCTTGTCTTCTAGAATCCAGATGCCTCTGATTGGCAAAGGCCCAAGGGTGAGTCAAACAGAGCGTGATAAGTCCAGGCATCTATAATGGCCACACAAGGCTACCAGTAGGCCTCCAAAGCAACAGGCTCTCACCTCCAAATAAGTGAGGTGTTTCTTCTTTCGTAATTCCTTCCCCTCAGTCTTTATCTCAATAACTTTTTTATTGTTGTTCTTCAAAATTAATTTCAAGTGTCACTTCTTCCATAAAAAAAAAAAAAAAATACCCACTGCCGTCAAGGCCAACTCATAGTGACTCTTCAGGACAGAGCAGAACTGCCCCATAGAGTTTCCAAGTAGTGGCTGGTGGATTCATACCGCCAACCTTTTGGTTAGCAGCCCGAGCTCTTAGCCACTATGCCACCAGGGTTTCCAAGCTCAGCTTTTCTCAAAGGCTTAGGTGTTGGCTGGAGGTTCCCTACACTCCAGTAATGTATTGGATCACTTTTTCCCTGCAGAGGTGAGTGAGCGACTTTAAAAAGGTGTGACCCCTGCACTGAAAAGGGAACAGCCTCACTTCCATGATATTACTGCAGTTCAACCCACCAGCAGCTCTGCAGAAGAAAAGACCTGGCGATCTGTCCCATAAAGATTACAGTCTAGGAAACCCTGTGGGACAGTTCTACTCTGTCCTGCAGGGTCGCTATGAGTTGAAATTAACTTGACAGCAATGGGTTTGATTTTTTTGATATATAACATGATTACAATCATGAGGAAACATCAGAAAACCCCAGATTGAGGAATGTTCTGCAAAAGAACTAGTCTGTATGAGTCAGAATCAACAGCACTGGGTTTTGGTTTTGGACTCTTAAAAAATGTCAAGGTAATGAAAGACGGAAAAACCGAGCAACTCTCCCAGACTAAGGAAAATTAAAGAGAAATGACAAACACAATGTATGCTTCTAGTTTAGGCCATGAATAGTAAAATTTGAGTAAGTTCTTTAGATGTTTTATACTTGACCTTGGCCAAAAGGCTAAGAAGCGATAGGTTTACAGATTTTTTTTTTTAAAGATAATACTGTACTATCTTATCAATGTTTAATTTCCCGGTTTTCATCTTTGAATCTTTGAGCCGTGATTACATAACAGAATGTCCTTATTTTTAGGAAAATACCCCAGAAAATATTTGAAAGTAAAAGGCAACAACATCTGCAATTTATTCCCCAATATTTCAGAAGCACACACACAAAGAAATGTCAGTAAAATGTCAACATTTGGAGAACCTGAGCAAACAATGTATGGGAATTCTTTGTACTCTATAACTTTTCTGTAACTCTGAAACTATTTCAAAATAAAAAGCCTTTTAAAATCATTATTAAATGAAAAATCCTTTGACAAAATCCAACACTAATTCACGATAAAAACTCCCAGCAAACTAGGAATAGAAGAAAACTTCCTCAACTTGATAAAGAACATTTACAAAAGCCTACAGCTAACATCATACTTAATAATGAGAAAGAGATGCTTTCCCTCCTAAGATCGGGAACAAGACAAAGATGTACTTTCTCACCACTTCTACTCAACACTGGACTAGAAATCCTAGCTAAGGCAATTAGACAAGAAAATGAAATAAAATGTACAGAGACTGCAAAGGAAGAAATAAAACTGTTTGTGGATGATATGATCGTCTACGTAGAAAATACCAAAAAATTGACAATAAAACTCCTAAAACTAATAAACGAGGTAAAAGGATACAAAGTTAATATACAAAAGTCAACTGCTTTCCTGCAGAACGGCAATAATCCGAATTTGAGACTGAAAACAAGGCTTTTTACATAAGCACCAAGAAAAACTACGTTGGCTTAAAATTGCTGTCAGAGATAAGCAGGAGGAGAACAAGAGGGAGATGAAGGAAAGAAGTGAAGAAAGAGAAGCAGCCCCTTCCACTCTTTTCCCTGATCCCATGCACACCCGCAGGCTTTCTTACAATGAGATTCCACTCCATAAACACTCACCATCAATGTTGTCTTTGTCATGACGTTTCCAATCTGATGTAAAGAAAAAAAAAGTTGCCATGGAGGCAATTCCGACTCACAACGACCCCTACAGGACACAGGAGAACTACCCCACAGGGTTTCCGAGGAGCAGCTGGTGGAGTCGAACTGCCAACTTTTGGGTTAGCAGCTGAGTTCTTAACCACAGTGCCACCAGAGCTTCGCCAAACTGATGTCTTCGAAACGTTGTCTTTGTTAAGCAGTTTAGTTGCAGGAAACTAGGGACCTACACAAGTTGCTTCTAAACAAGGAGACGACGGCTGTCCTAGGAGCCCAGCTCCTCCTCCAGCTCTTCCATGGACACACAGTCTCAGCCGGCCTCACCGCCTTCTGCTTCTCTCAGTCTGCGTATTCCTCCACTGATGCATGAGTTCTGTCCTCTCACCCCCTGGTCCGTGTGTGACTTTCACGGCCACCGTCACCCCTTTCTACCTCATGATGTTTCTTGAACTCACACGCTCCCCACCTCCATCTGATAATTTAGATCTCAGAGAATAGGAATCTGCTCAGCTCAGCTTCTCTGTCCAAGGCCAGTTCAAGGATTGGACACCCTTGGGCCCTTTGTGTTTGGAGGGGATAGAGAAGTTCCACAATATGGCTGATAGAGTCACAGGGGCCGTGGGCGTGAACGGCGTTCTGAAGCTCAGCTTGTCAGATAAACTGTAAGTACTTATGGGCCTGAGCTGATTTGGAGCCAAGAACCAGTATCTGGTG
Organism: Loxodonta africana; assembly: GCF_030014295.1. Taxonomy (NCBI): domain Eukaryota; kingdom Metazoa; phylum Chordata; class Mammalia; order Proboscidea; family Elephantidae; genus Loxodonta; species Loxodonta africana. Next base: position 66,352,777 of record NC_087358.1, read on the forward strand.
TTTCCATCTCTTTTTTTTTTTTTTGGTAAACATGTCATCTTTCTCTCTCTCACACACCCCCCCCCCACCCCCCCCCCCCCACTCACACTACTCAATGGATTTATTCCTTCTATTTCAGCCTGGCCCTACTGTTAACATATTTGATGTCTTTTTCTTCTTCTTCCCAGAAAGTGGTGTTTCTGTCCTACCTCCCATAGAGAGTGTACTTGGAGTTATTTTTCCTGCCACTCTGTCGGTTTTGTAAATCACACTCACTGGGTTTGTATTTAACCTCCTTTGTCTCATAATTGCAAAATAAGATGATTGAATTATATCATTTGCAGGGTCCCTTCTAGCTCGAAATCTATAGCTCAGCAGTTCATGAGAAATCAGACCAAGGACACAAGCCAAGCTACCTGTCCCTGACAGAACTTTGAAAACATTTTGTGGCAAGCCTGTGTAAACAGTGTCCTCTTGTGGGCAGATATGATGCCTAGAACAGCGACAGCATCTTCAGGAAATTACAAGAACAACCAAAAAACCTTATATAATAATAATCAAAATTTAATCAAGGGCTTACCAGGTGTCTGGTGTTAATCTCCAAACTTCGCATATGTGGTCCCATTTAAGCCTTACAACATCCCTAAGTGATAGGTGGTGCTGTCACTACACTACCATGTTAGAACTCAGGAACCAGAGGGTTAAATAACTTGTCCAAAGTCATCCAGCTAACAGGTCTCGGAGCAGGATTCAACTCAAGCAATTTGGTTCTGAGCCGTATTCATTCAAAACCTGACACTATATTACCTCATCAGAGGAAAGAAAAATTTTCAACATTTTTTTTCAGAACAGAAAATAACTTTAGAGATCATCTAACCAGGATTTGCCCATGTGGCTGACTATCAAGAGGCAGTTCTGTGTGATGATAGTAAAGTTATAAGTGTGTGTGTGTTGGGCGGGGGGCAGGCGTGTTCCATGATCATACATGCCTGGGAAGGTAAAGAAAATTTCCTGCGGGACTTCTCTGTGCCTTCATTATGCTAATGTGAATTGAGAAAGGCAGTGACAGAGTGTGCCCCGTATATCTCGAACTCGTTAGACCAGAGCTTCTTATTAGACCATAGTTCCTAACACTATTAACACTTTGGGCCGAATAATTCCTTGTTGCGGGGGACTGTTCCGTTTATTGTATTATGTTTAGTGGTATCCTTGGCCTCCATCCACTAAACAGACAGTTATGACAATCAAACATGTTGACAAATGTCCCTTGGGAAAAAACCAAAAACCAGACTTGTTGCTGGCGAGTCGATTCCAACTCATAGCAATTTCTCCTAGTTAAGAACCACTGCTGTAGACCATAGAATTTTTTCCTTCGTGGTGTAACTCAAAAGATTAATACTCCAGGGAAAGCACTTTTGGGAACCCTAATTTAGTTCATTTGTTCTCATCTTAACCAGTAACCAGTTGCCTTTGAGTCGATTTCAACTCACGGCGGCCCCATGTGTGTCAGAGTAGAACTGCGCTCCACAAGGTTTTCAACGGCTGATTGTTCAGAAGCAGATTGCCAGGCCTTTCTTCTGAGGCACCTCTGAGTGAACTCAAACTTCCAATCTTTCAGTTAGCAGGCAAGTGCTTTAACCATTTGCACCTCCCAGGAACTCCACTTACCATCTTACTAGTGAGGAAATGAAGGCCCAAAAAGGTGAAGGGACTTGCTTTTTTCCATCTCACAACTGGAGTGATGCATGTAAGAGCCATGTTGCCCAGACAAGCCCTAGTCCTTTGGACTTCAGCCCTCTTTTAGCTTCTCCGGGGCGGCACTAACAATGTAGGCTGGGAGTAGGATCTGGAGACCGCCCTCCCTCGGCTCTGTTGCTGGTGCTGCCTCACAGACATTCAAATGCTGCATTCTGTTTGTGTTGCTCCTGTGGAAGCAGCTCACAGACCTGGGACATTCAGACCTTCGCCAAAGGCAAGGCCAGCTCCTGGCTGGCCCTGTGGTGAAGGTCCTACTGTAGCGAATTTCTGCTTTTCAACCAAAAGCCAGGGAGAGGGTAAGTTCAGAGACTCATTTCCTCAATTAACTTTCCAACAGTCCCTCTTCCTTATCAGTTCTTCAACAGTGATGGTGTATGGGGTCAAAGTAGGGGTCCTACATCTCTTTGTCCTGAAGAACTTCCAGAATGAGAGTAGATTCCCATTTACAAGGCTGATTTCAATGTGCAATTAGAATTAGATAGACAGATAGATAGCTGCCATCTAGTCAGCTCTGACTCATAGCAGCCTTATGTACAACAGAATAAAATGTTGTCTGCTCCCACGACATCCTCAAAAATGCCGGCGTGCTCAAGTCCATCGTTGCGGCTATTGTATCAATCCATCTCACCAAGGGTCTCCCACATCCTTGCTGGCCCTTTACTTTACCAAACATGATGTCCTCCTCCAGTCACGGATTCCTCCAAAGCCAGTCAGACAATGTTCTGCTGTGATCCATAAGGTTTTCATTGGCTAATTTTCCCAAGTAGATTGCCAGCCTTTATTCATAGTCTATCTTAGTCTGGAAGCGCCAATGAAACTTCTCCACCATGAGTGACCTTGCTGGTATTTTAAATACCAGTGGCATAGCTTCCAGCATCACAGAAATATGCAAGCCACCACAATATGACAAACTGACAGACGGGAGGCAGCAATTAGGATTAAGGGATCTAAACGATAGAAAGGCAGATGCAGCGTCAGCCATAGAGTAAGATGTGATTTCTGAAAGTGTTCAAGCAGAGGCTAAATTCTGAGATGGGGAGCAGAAGTTGGGCTAGGTGCAAATTTAGGCCCCACCCTGCCTCTCGATGTGCTTGGTGCAGTCCATTCTAGAAGCAAGGATTCACCTATGCCTCTCTCAGTCTGCTCCAACTTGGGGTTTCTACCCACATCCTAACCCTGGGAAAGTGAGGGGGTCCTCCATGGCCAGTCGCTCCTGATTTGGGGCAATGAGTACTTGGCAGTCAGCAAAGCATTCTCACCCCCATAGCACACGTAATGCTGATGCTATCAGCTAACGCTCATGCCGCGCTTATCACAAAGCCAGAGCTGCTCTAAATGCTTCATATTACAATGCGTGTAATCTTTACAGCCTCCTCCTATGGCAGGTGCTGCTATTATCCCCATTTCACAGATGAGGAGACTGAGACACACGAGGTGGAATAACTTGCTCAAAGTTACAGGACTAGTAAGTGCATGAGCCAGGATTCAAATCCAAGCGGGCTGGATCCTGTGGCTCCTACCCGCTGTGCTACCCAGCCCCCCAACAGGCTTGAAGACACAGCCATGGGAGACCCTCCCATCAAGGTAAAGACACCTCAGACTTACCAGGAAACCACTCTGGGTACACGTGGTACTTGAAAAGCTACTCTTCCTTTTAAAAAGGTGGCTTTATGTCCTTATGGAAAATGGTCCGTTTAAGTCGCAGTCTGCTCAATCACCTTCCCAAGGGCTGACTTTGTAGGCAACGACAGCTACTGATGAGCTTTTCTCCTCCCCGATGCTAAAGGTGAGCTTGAAATGCTATCTTTTGATTCATCTGTGCCCTGTTCTCTGCTTGAGGCTCGTGATGCATAGAACTAGAAGCAATGCTGCCACCTACTGTAGAGAGGGATAATTTTTTTTCCCCTTTCCATGGGCAGTGCAAACAAACAGCTAATGAATTCGGCTGCTAACCGAAAGGTTAGAGCTGCGTCCCCCCAGAGGCACCTTAGAAGAAAGGTTGGAGATCTAATTCTGAAAAATCAGCTCCTGAAAACCATATGGAGCACCGTTCTACTCTGACAGATACGGGGTCTCCCCCAAGTCACAGTCAACTTGATGGCCACTGCTGTTTCTGGTTTTAAGCATTGTAACCATCATAGAAATGGGGAGGGGGGTGGGGAGGAGACAGTATTAATCTCAACCAATCTTCCACATGTGCTGAGTTGGCACCTAGTTGTCATCATAAATCAAACAAAAACCCATTGCCGTTGAACTGATTCCGACTCATAGTGACCCTATAAGACAGAGTAGAGCTGCCCCATAGAGTTTCCTAGGAGTGCCTGGTGGATTCGAACTGCCGACCTTTTGGTTAACCACTATGCCACTGGGGCTTCCAGTTGTCACCATGGCAAGGGCATAATTTTTTCTGCATTTCTTCACCTCACATTAGAGTGTAAGTATATTTCAAGGTCTTCTTCATCACAGTGTTAGTCCCTGTACAATAGCCCATTCACTTCTTCCAACCTCCACTGCTACCACTACAGTATCAGACGCCATTATCATTCACCTGGACTCCAGGAACCACCTCCAAATGATCACCCCACCGCTATTTCTTCCCCCAAACACTCCATTCTAGAGCAACCACTTTCAAATGTAGAGAAGATCACACTGCTCCCCTTCTTATGACCCTCTAACAGGTTTCCACCACACATAGTATTAAATTCAAACTCGTTACTGTGGCCTCAGGAGCCTTACACATCGAGCCCCCGTCTGCTCTCTGATGTTATTGTTGTTGGGTGCCACTGAGTCAACTCCAACTCATGGTGATCCCATGTGTTACACAGTAGAACTGCCTCATAGGGTTTTCTTGGGTGTAATCTTTATGTGGGCAGATCGCCAGGTCTTTCTTCTGCAGAGTCGCTGGGTGGATTTGAACCACCAACCTTTAGGTTAGCAGACGAGTTCTTAACCATTTGCCCCACCAGTGCTCCTTGTATCGTTACATAATGTCCATTCCTGACCTTGCTCCAGCTGTGGCCTTCTTTCTGCTTTCTGGACATAGCAGCCACCTTTGCACCTGAGCTCTTTTGCATTTGCTGTTTCTGCCATGGATGCTCTGGCCCCAGAACTTTGCATGTCTGCAAAGTTGTTACTTAAGCCTCAGTCCAAATGTCATCACCGCAGAGAGACTTTCACTGACCATTTTGATCTATGCTTAAACCTCAGTCTCTACCACATCACTTCCCAAAACAGCTACAGCATCTTACCGTCCCCTCTGCAATGTATGAGGGTTCCTGTTGCTCCACAGCCTCAGCACCATTTGATATCGTCAGCTTTTCAATTCTAGACACTTTAATGTATGTGTAATGATATTTCATTGTGGTACACATGGTGCTTTATTTTTCTTAACTGTATTTTGTTGTCATTGTTAAGAATATACACAGCAAAACATACACCAATTCAATCATTTCTACATGTACAATTCAGTGACATTGATTATATTCTTTGAGCTGTGCAACCATTCTCACCCTCCTTTTCTGAGTTGTTCCTCCCTCATTAACATAAACACACTGCCCTGTAAGGTTCCTATCTTTTGAGTTACTGTTGTCACTTTGAACCCATATAGGTAGTTCTTAAAAGAGCATAATGCTCAAGGCAGACTTTTTTTTACTAGTTAAGCTAAACTATTGTTTCATTTTAAGATGACTTCAGGGAATATTTTTGGTTTAAGTTTTAAAGATGATTCTCCAACCTGACCCAACCAAGTGCCATCGAGTCAATTCTGACTCATAGCATCTCTATAGGACAGAGTAGAACTGCCCCATAGGATTTCCAAGGCTGTAATCTTTACAGGAGCAGACTGTCACATTTTTCTCCTGCAGAGTGGCTAGTGGATTTGAACCATCGACCTTTTGGTTAGCAGCTGGGTGCTTTAACTGCTGCACCAAAAGATTATCTCAGGGCAATAATTTCAGGGGTTCGTCCAGCCCTCTTGGCTCCAGAAATTCTGAAGTCCATGAGAATTTGAAATTCTATTCTGCATTTTTCCCCTTTTGATCAGGATTCTTCTATGAACTCTTTGATCAAAATGTTCAATCATGGTAGCCGGGGACCATTCAGTTCTTCTGGTTTCATGGCAAAGGAGGCAGTTGCTTATGAAGGCAATTAGCCACACAGTCCATATCCTATGGAATATTCCTGATCCCATTCCTGACTCTCCATGTTCCTCTGTTGCTCCAGGTGAATAGAGACCAGTTGTCACGCCTTGGACAAGCTTTTAAAACCCCAGGCATTGCACAACAAACTAGGAGTTAGAACAGAAGAACTAAACATGTTAGGCCAGTTATCTGGCATGTCCCATGAAACCAAGACCCTAAACCACAAAATTCCATGAAGTTTTTGGTTGTTCTTAAGCAGCCTCAAGCAACTACTCTTTTTTTTTTGGTCATTGTTGTAAATCTAACATATAACTTTTGCCAGTTCAACTTTTTACAGGTGTACAACTGGACAGCAATTACAGTAATCAGCTGTGTAACCCTACCCTTAATGCAATTTTTCCATCAGCATATGGTATTTTAACACTCAGAATGTAAAAAGAAAACAGAAGTCATGCTAAGCTGATGGGGATTGCCATGATGTGTTATTATGCTGAGCTAAAGTGCCAGATTTCCAACAACACTTTGGTCTGGATTGGGAGAGAGAATCAAGGCCCTGCGGTGCCTCCACTGGCTGCTGGCCCAACAGATGGCTCCTCCAGGATCTGGGAGCAGGTTCAGGAAGGGCTATTCTGACTGGGCCAAGAAGAATTCAACCTAAAGTGCAGCAGACAGACAGCTGTAGCAATTCTTCCAGGAACTCTCCCACTTCCAGAAGAAGGCGCACAGACCAGGGTATCTTTCCCATGTCTCTAAAAGGATTAGGATGCTTTCAGAAATTCTGTTTGATTACTAAAAACTGTAATTAAACAATAAAACCCATAAAAATCAAAAACCCATTGCCATCGAGTTGATTCTGACTCATAGTGACCCTGTGGACAGAGTAGAACTGCCCCATAGGGTTTCCAAGGATCACCCGGTGGATTTGAACTGCGGACCTTTTGATCAGCAGCTGTAGCTCTTAACCACTACGCCACCAGGGTTTCCAGCCACATAGTAGTATTTCTATAATTGGAGTCCCTGGGTGGTACAAATGGCTAATGTGCTCAGCTGCTAATATTAAGGTTGGAGGTTTAAGTCTACCCCCAAGGCGCCTCGGAAGAAAGGTCTGGCTATCTACTTCTGAAAAATCAGCCTTTGAAAACCCTACGGAGCACAGGTCTACTCTGACACACATGGGGTCATCATGAGGCAGAATCTACTCGAAGGCAACTGGTTTGTTTCTATAATGAGCCAATACTATAAAGGTAAAAGTGTCTAATGACTGAGTTTAAATTTTTGGAACAGGAGTGTTGGACAGTAAAGTAATTTGGGGAAAATACTTTCCCCTACACCTCAGGTTTCCATAACAGGCAGAGAATCATTACTCCCTGATACAAAAGGGAAGAAATGCTTCAGGCCTCTTTATGCACATTTGGGCTGCTTGGAAGTTTTCCAGTACTATCACCGCTGCTACCTGGAAGAGGAGCGACTGTCGTTGTGGCAGGTTCGGGAGAAGGAACTTGGCGTGTGTGGCTGAGCCCCTCCTGGGCTTTCCCTCTGAGGTCTGCCGGCCTGCTTCCTTTCTCCACCTGCTGTCAGCCACAGGGCAGGCTCTGCATGAGGCGGAGACCACCAGGTGCCCACCTCTCCCTGGGACTCAGAGCAAAATTCATGCAAGGTTGAGGCTTTAGTGACACAGCTCAGCCATCCAATCCAATTTCTATCAATCATCTCTGTCTGTCTCTCAATTATTGCCACACTCAGTGAGGAAGGGAGTACTCCAACTAATTTAACCAGATGCCATCAAGTCAACTCGACTCACGGTGACCCCACGTGTATCAGAGTAGAAATGAGCTCCACAGAGTTTTCAATGGGTGATTTTTCAGAAGTAGATCACCAGGCCTTTCTTCCAAGGCACCTCTGGGTGGACTCAAACCTCCAACCTTTCACTTAGCAGCTAAGGACACTAACTATTATGGATTGAATTATGCCCCCCAGAAAATATGCGTATCAACTTGGTTAGGCCATGATTTCCAGTATTGTGTGGCTATCCTCCATTTTGTGATTTTAATTTTATGTTGAGAGGATTAGGGTAGGATTGTTAACACCACCCTTACTCAGGTCACCTCCTTGATCCAATGTAAAGGGAGTTATCTTGGGGTGTGGCCTGTACCACCTTTTATCTCTTAAGAGATAAAAGGAAAGAGAAACAAGCACAGAGTTGAGGCCCTCATACCACCAAGAAAGCAGCACCAAGAGCAGAGCATGTCCTTTGGACCGGGGGTCCCTGTGCCTGAGAAGCTCCTTGACCAGGGAAGATTGAGGATAAGGACCTTCCTCCAGAGCCAACAGAGAGAGAAAGCCTTCCCCTGGAGCCAACGCCCTGAATTTGGACTTTTAGCCTACTTTCTGCTGGTGTAGTGGTTAATTACTACGACTGCTAACCAAAAGGTAGGCAGTTCAAATCCACCAGGTGCTCCTTGGAAACTCTGTGGGGCAGTTCTACTCTGTCCTGTGAGGTCGCTATGAGTTGGGATCGACTCGACGGCAACGGGTTTGGTTTTTGTTTTGTTTTGTTTTTTACTGTGAGGAAATAAATTTCTCTCTGTTAAAGCCATCCACTTGTGGTATTTCTGTTATGGCAGCACTAGATAACCAAGACACTAACCATATCCACCACCCCAGGGTAAAACTAATTTGCATTCCTAAAAACCCAGTACTACTGGTTTGGGCCCCCAGCACCACTTATGAGAGATAATCCTTGTTTCTAAAGAACCAGTTTTTAGTTTAAGACACAGAAATCCCTAGTAGAAACAATTGCTGGAGTTATGTAACTCAACGGATATACCCTATGGCATCATTCCATTCCCGTTAGCTAGTTCCCAACACACCCAGCAGTTCTCCCACAGACATGCTGCTGTCCTAGTGCACTTGCCCGGCAGAATGACGTGGCTTCCATATATGATGAAAATGTGATGTGTGGACAGGGGTCTTAGTCACTTATTTTAATATTAAAATATCTAAAATGTTCTTCATTCAAGGAGCTGGATGCTTTGTTCCCCATAAGCTAAAAACTTTTAAAAAATCAACTGTGGAACATGTAAACACAGGAACAAGGGATGTGGTAGAACAAGGACAATTAAAGTATAAATCAATTTTTCCCTTTTTCTGCTGGGAAAACTGAGTCACAGAGAGGCTAAGTAAGCTGCTCAATATGATACAGCTGGAAAGTAGAAACAGTAATCAAATTAAACATTGTGGGGCCGCTGTGAAAGGAAAACATTTATTAAATAAATAGGTAAATAAATGGATAGATAGATAAATATATAATACATAAAATGTGAATATGAAAATGGCATGTAAAATCTAAAATTTGATAAAAATGTATTACTATTATCATTATCTTCTGGTGGGGGTGGGGACACTTAGCAATATACAAACAAGAAAACATTGTTTATGATGAAGACAGTGGTATCTATTCTCAAATTACTGGATCCACTGGCTTCCTTCTGTTTTTTTCTAGGGTGGCACCCTGGATGGATGACCAATCATCCTTGCAAGAGTTTAAACTGTTTTAGAGAAAAAAGGAAGGACAGAAAGGGAAGGAGCGAGGGAGGGTAGAAAGGAGGGAGAAATAAAGCTACCTTGCACTTCAGAAAAGAGTCAACTCTTTTCCAAACACTTGATGTGAAGAACAAACTTACTCTTCTCATCACCTGGCTAAAAAGTGATTCAGAAAACTTCTACCATTAGCATCATCAAGTCACTACCAAGATTTGCCCAGTGTACTTGGGATTCAATCACTGACCCCTGGCTGGAGCCTTCCCACCAGCCAGTCCTGACTCCCATTCTCCCACCAGGTTCCTGCTCAGCAAAGGAGCCTGCGCTTCCCTTCTCAGAAGACGGGTGACTGGGGACTGTGATGTCAGTTTTCTGTACCAATCCCCAGTTATTCAGTCAAACACTAAGCTAGGTGTTGCTGTGAAGGCATTTTGTGGATACAGTTAACATCTACAATCAGTTGACTTTAAGTAAAGGAGATTACTCTCGATTAATCTGGATGGGCCTGATCTAATCAGTTGAAGGCCATAAGGTTAGAACTGAGGTTTCCCTGAGGAGGAAGAAATCCAACTATGGACTGCAGTTTCAGCTGCTGCTTAAGGGTTTCTGGCCTGCCCTTCCTAACAGCCTACCCTACAGGTTTTGGACTTGTTTGGCCAGCCCTGCAATTTTGTAAGCCAATTCCTTACTACATATGTATAAACCAATTGCCAGCAGGTTGATTCCTCATCATGGCAACCCCATGTGTGTCAGAGCAGAACTATGTTCCACAGAGTTTTCAGTGGCTGATTTTTCAAAAGCGGATAGGCAGGCCTTTCTTCTGAGGTGCCTCTGCGTAGACTTGAACTCCAAATTTTCAACCTTTCAGTTAGCAGCTGGGTGTGTTAATTGTTTTCACCACCCAGCAGGGATTTATATATATATATAATTTTTTAATACAATTTTCCCCCTAGTGGAACCCTGTCTGCTACAGCGATCGTGAGCAGCTGAGCAGCTTTCCTACCCAGCTGATGTCATGCTTCCCTCTTGGGTCCTCGTTCATCTTGTGGTTAGTGATGTCAAAGAGTCAGACAGGGAAGGCCCTTCCACAGAAGTCAGCCAAGCAGGTGAGGTGTAAATTAACATTTTAACAAACTTTGGCTTTAATGGAAAATCCAAACCCAAATTTCTGTCTAAGGAGCTGTTATGGATTGAATTGTACCCCCCAAAAATGTGTTGTAAATCCTAACCCCTATAACTATAGAAAGGAGCCCTGGTGGCACAGTGGTTAAGCACTTGGGTGCTAACCAAAAGGTTGGTGGTTGGAACCCACCCAGTGGCTCCATGGGAGAAAGGACCTGGCCATCTGCTCCCATAAAGATTAAAAAAAAAAAAAGATTACAGCCTAGAAAACCCTGTGAGGGAGTTCTACTCTGTCACATGGGTCTGCTATGAGTTGGAAGGGACTAGAGGCCACCTAACAACACCAACAACATACTTGTGGATGTAATCCCATTTGGGAACAGAGTTTTCTTTGTTATGTTAATGAGGCCGTATCAGCGCAGGGTGTGTCATAAACCAATCCCTTGTGAGATATAAAAGGAGCAGATCAGGCACAGAAGCAAGCAGGAATGGGGAAGGACAGATGTCACATGGAGATCTCCAAGAAGAACATACAGAAGCTGAGACAAGCACCTTCCCCCCCAGAGCAGACAAAGCCTTCCTGAGAGCTGGTGTCCTGAATTCAGACTTTCAGTCTCCTAAACTGTGCAAAAATAAATTTGTTTCTTAAAGTCACCTATATGTGGTATTTCTGTTATAGCAGCACTAAGAAACCAAGACAGGCGTTGTCATAAATCTTAAGAAAAAGGCTAAAAATTAGGTGAAGAATAGGCGATACACAAAATAACACTCAACAAATACATGGTAAAGTGTTCATCACTTGTAACTAAAGAAATGTAAATTAAAAGAATGAAATATCACTTTCCACAGATCAGCAAAGCTTTAAAAGAGTACTAGTTTGTAGGGACCATGGTCTCAGGGAACATCTAGCTCAACTGGCATAACATAGTTTATAAAGAAAATGCTCTACATTCTACTTTGGTAAGTATTGTCTGGGGTCTTCCAAGCCTGTGAGCAGCCATCTAGGATACTCCACTGGTCTCACCTCTTCGGCAGCAAGGAAGAATGAAGAAAGACACAAGGGAAAGATTAGTCCAAAGGACTAATGGACCACATCTACTACAGCCCCCACCAGAATGAGTTTAATACAACGAGATGGTGCCTGGCTAATACCACTGACTGCTCTAACAGGGATCACGATAGAGGGTCCAGGACAGAGCTGGAGAAAAATGAAGAACAAAATTCTAACTCACACACACACAAAAAGACCAGACTTATTAGCCTCACAGAGACTGAAGAAAGCCTGAGAATATGGCCCCCAGACACCCTTTTAGCTCAGTAATGAAGCCACTCCTGAAGTTCACCCTTCATCCAAAGATTAGACAAGCCCATAAAACAAAACAAGACTAAAGGGACACACCAGCCCAGGGGCAAGTACTAGACTGCAGAAGGGGACAGGGAAGCTGGTCACAGAGAACCCAAGGTCGAGAAGGGAGAGTGTTGACATTGCAGGGTTGTTAAACCAATGTCATAAAACAATATGCGCACTGTTTCAATGAGAAGTTACTTTGTTCTATAAACCACCTAAAATACCATTAAAAAAAATTGTAAATATATGTGGTTTCGTGTGTCAACTATACCTCAATAAAGCTGTAAAAAGTAAAAAAAAAAAAAGAGTGGTGTTTGGTCAACTAAAGGAAAATGAGAATACTCAAATACTACCAGGGGCATCTGCATTGATTCACCATTTCTGGGGGGCAACTTGGCAACATTTATAAAAACGTTAACTGTACTCACACTTTGACCTAGTAGTTCCACTTCCTAGAATTTATCTTATGGTAAATTTTCAAACCATTGCCCAAGCAGCAGCTAAAAGGAAGGAAGGGAAGAGGGAGGAAAGGAGAAAGGGAGAAGGAGGGGAAAGAAAGAAGGAAAGGAGGAAGGCAGGGAGGAAGGGAGAGAGGAAAAGGAAGAAATGAAGGGAAGAAGGGAGGAAGAGAGGGAGGGAGGAAAAGCCACCACCCCAAGCAAACAAAGGCACATATATACACACAAATATGTACATGCCTGTGTGTGTGTGGATGACTAATCCCAGGGCATTTATAACAGCAAAAAAGTTAGATAAGAATTAGTCAAGTAAATTATAGGAGAACCACAGACTTAAATACTATGAGGTCATTAAAATAACGATATAGATCAACGTGAATTGGCATGTCTTAGTTATCTAGTGCTGATTTCACAGAAAAACTACAAGTGGGCGGCTTTAACAGAAATTAAAAAAAAATTTTTTTAATAGTTTAGAAGGCTAGAAGTCTGAATTCAGGGTGCCAGCTCTAGGGGAAGGCTTTCTCTTTCTGTCAGCTCTGATGAAGGTCCTTGTCTTTTCAGCTTGTTTCTTGGTTCCTTGGAGATCTCCATGTGTCTTGGCACCTATCTTTTCCCATTTCTCTTCTCTCACTTGCTAGTGTTATCAATTTTACATCTCAAAAGAGATTAAGACACACCCTACACTAATCCTGTCTTGTTAACGAAGAAAATCCATTCCCAAATGGAATTCTAGCCACAGGCAGAGGTTAGGATTTACAATATGTATTTTTTGGGGGACACAATTCAACCCATAACAGCATGGAAAAATATCCAAAAATATTACTGAATGTGAGAAGTGGTTTACAATAAAGGATTTGTTTACACACGGTCTTAGTCATCTGGTGTGGCTATAACAGAAATACCACAAGGGGATGGCTTTAACAAAGAGAAATTTATTCTCTCACAGTCTAGTAGGCTAGAAGTCCAAATTTAGGGTGCCAGTTCCAGGGGAAGGCTTTTTCTCTGTGCAGCTCTGGGGAAAGGTCCTTGTCATCAATCTTCCCTTGGTCTAGCAGCTTCTCTGTGCAGGAACCCCAGGTCCAAAGGATGCACTCTGCTCTTGGTGCTGCTTTCTTGGTGGTGTGAGGTCCCCATGTCTCTCTGCTCGCTTCTCTCTTTCACATCACAAAAGAGATTGGTTCAAGACACAATCCAATCTTGTAGATAAAGTCCTGCCTCATTAACATCACTCCCCATAATCCTAACTCATCCAACATCATAGACATAGGATTTACAACACATAGGAAAATCACATCAGATGACAAAATGGTAGACAATCACACAATACGGAGAAGCATGGCCTAGCCAAATTGATACACATATTTTTGGGGGACATAATTCAATCCATGACACACACCATGACCAAGTAGGATTTATTCCCAGGATGCAAGGGCGGCTAAACATAAGAAAATGAATCATTGTAACATACCACATTAATAGAACAAAGGAAAAGAACCACATGATCATCTTAACTGATGCAGAAAAGACTTTTGACAAAATACAACACCTTTTCATGATAACAACAACAACAAAAAAGTCGACAAAATAGAAATAGAAGGGAAATTCCTCAATATGACAAAGGGCATTTGTGAAAAACCCACAGCAAACATCACACTGAATGGGGAAAGTCTGAAAGTTCTTCCCCTAAGATCAGGAACAAGACAAGGACGCTCCTGCCACTGCTACTTAAAATTTACTGGGAGTTCTAACTAGAGTAACTAAAAAAAAAACTAGGCAAGAAAAATAAATAAAAGGTAATTTAAATTGGAAAAGAAGAAGTAAAACTATTTGTATTCACAATGACATAATTCTACACATAGAAAATCCCAAAATATTCACAAGGAAACCACTAGAGCTAATAAATAAATTCAGCAAAGTTGCAGGGTACAAGGTCAACATACATAAATTGGTTTGAGTTTCTAAGCACCAGCAATTAGCAATCTGTAGAGGAAATTTTTTTTTTAGAGGAAATTAAAAAATATAAATTTACAACAACATCTAAAAGAATACAGTACCTAAGAATAAATTAAACAGGTGGAAATTAAAGAAGATCTAAATAAATGGAAAGACATCCCGAATTCATGGATTAGAAGGCTTAATACTGTTAAGATGTCCATACTACATTAAGCGTTTTATAGATTCAACACAATCCTATCAAAATTCCAACAGCTTTTTTTGCCATCATGGAAAAGCCAAGCCTCGAATTCATATGGAAGTACAAGGGGCCCTGAACAGCCAAACGAATCTGGAAAAAGAAGAGCAAAGTAGGCAGACTGATACTTTCTGATTTCAATATGTACTATAAAGCTACCGTCATCAACAGTATGGTACCGGTGTTAAGGACAGACATATAGACGAATGGGACAGAACAGAGATTCCAATCATAAACCTACACATCTTTGGCCAATTGATTTTTGGCAAAGGTGTCAAGTCCATTCAATGAAGAAAGAATGGTCTCTTTAATACATGGAGCTAGAACAACTGAATCTCTACAGGCAAAAGAATGAAGCCGGACCCACACCTCACATCATATATCAAAATTAACTCAAAATGGATCAAATACCTAATGTAAGAGCTAAAACCATAAAACTCTTGGAAGAAAACATTGGGGTAAAGTTTTGAGACCCAGCTCTTAGATATGATACCAAAAGCAGGAGCAACAAAAGACAAAATGGATAAATTGAGCTTCATCAACATTAAAAACTTTTGTGCATCAAAGGACTTTAACAAAAAAGTGGAGAGACAACTTACAGAATGGGAGAAATTGTTTGGGAACTGTGTATCTGTTGAGGGTTTAATATCCAGAATATATAAAGAATTCCCACAACTCAATAACAAAAAGATAAATCAATTAAAAATGTACAAAAGACTTGAACAGACGTTTCTCCAAAAAAGACACACAAATGGCAGTAAGTACATAAAAAGATGCTCAGTGTCATAAATCATTAGGGAAATGCAAATCAAAACCACTGAGATACCACTTCACCCCTTCTAGGATGGCTATAAGGAGCCCTGGTGGTACAGTGGTTAAGCGCTCGGCTGCTAACTGAAAGGCTGGCAGTTCTAACCCACAGCCACTCCATGGGATCAAGGTGTGGCAGTCTGCACCTGTAAAGATTTACAGCCTGCGGAGCCCCCACGGCCACTCCGTGGGATCAAGGTGTGGCAGTCTGCACCTGTAAAGATTTACAGCCTGCGGAGCCCCCACGGCCACTCCGTGGGATCAAGGTGTGGCAGTCTGCACCTGTAAAGATTTACAGCCTGCGGAGCCCCCACGGCCACTCCGTGGGATCAAGGTGTGGCAGTCTGCACCTGTAAAGATTTACAGCCTGCGGAGCCCCCACGGCCACTCCGTGGGATCAAGGTGTGGCAGTCTGCACCTGTAAAGATTTACAGCCTGCGGAGCCCCCACGGCCACTCCGTGGGATCAAGGTGTGGCAGTCTGCACCTGTAAAGATTTACAGCCTGCGGAGCCCCCACGGCCACTCCGTGGGATCAAGGTGTGGCAGTCTGCACCTGTAAAGATTTACAGCCTGCGGAGCCCCCACGGCCACTCCGTGGGATCAAGGTGTGGCAGTCTGCACCTGTAAAGATTTACAGCCTGCGGAGGCCCCACGGCCACTCCGTGGGATCAAGGTGTGGCAGTCTGCACCTGTAAAGATTTACAGCCTGTGGAGCCCCCACAGCCACTCCATGGGATCAAGGTGTGGCAGTCTGCATCTGTAAAGATTTACAGCCTGTGGAGCCCTACGGGGCAGCTCTGCTCTGTCCTACAGGGTTGCTCTGAGTTGGAATCGACTTGACAGCAGTGGGTTTGGTTTGGTTTTGGTCTATGTCTCCGGCCTTATGTCTTCCCAAGGCTGCCCCTGATCCTGCTGTGTCTGCCTCTGTGCTCCCACTCTCCCTGCCTCCTCTGCTTGGGCTCAGTCCTGCCTTTAGAGCCTTGAAAGAGAGGACTACAGGTGCTGTGACCACAGGCCGAGGGGACCCAAAGTCCACACCCCTCCTTCTAGATGATGCTCTAAACTAACAAAACCTGTTGCCATCGAGTGGATTCCGACTCACAGCAACCCTATACGACAGAGTGCAACTGCCCCAGGGGGGTTCCAAGGAGCAGCTGATGGGTTCAAACAGCTGACCTTTTGGGTAGCAGCCGAGCTCTTAACCATTTGTCATCAACTCCAGCTCATGACAACGCCATGTGTGTCAGAGCAGAACTGTGCTCCATAGGGTTTTCAATGGCTGATTTTTCTAAAGTATTTCACCAGGCCTTTCTTCTGAGGCACCTCTGGGTGGACTCAAACCTCCAACCTTTCGGTTAGCAGCCAAGTGTGTTAACCGTCTGCAACATCCAGGATACTTGGGACGCCAGCATTCCCTGCCCATATGGCCCCAAGCTCACCTTCAGGGTCTTCTCAGAACTCTTCCCTTGGGCCAACCCTCGAAGATAAAGTGTGCTGCCCCCACTAGGACCAAGGGGCAGCCAAGGGCGGCTGTGTGTGGGATGGAGCAGGGATGGGCAGAGAAAGGAGGCGGGTCTCAGGCTGATGCCAGCTGTCCCCAGGTCACGGTGCTCCAGAGTGGGGCAGCCAGGAGCTGAGATTTTGAAGTTCAAGCCTCCCCTTCTGGATAATTACAAAGTTATATTTATCATGTAGGATCCCTAGGTAGCACAAATGATTACGCACTCAACTACTAGCTAAAACGTTGGCAGTTTGAACCTACCCAGAGGTGTTTCGGAAGACCTGCATCCGAATAAGGGTCACAGCCATGAAAACCCTATGGGGCAGTTCTACTGTGCACACGTGGGGTTGCCATGAGTAGGAATCAACTCGATAGCAACAATTCATCAAGGATAAAGCATATTTGGTTTAATTTTTAAGTAGATATACAGCATGTGGGCTACCATTTGTACTCCCGCCCAGGCTCTGCAAATGTCAATAGTGGGTCTTTCCCCTCCTTTCTGCCTCATGACCCAAATATACACTCATTTTGCAATACGTCACGCACATGCATGCACATACACACACTCTCTTCCCCTTAAACTGGCACCTGTTTTTACCCCCACCATTCCACTGGAGCGAGGCAGTGGTGGTTCAGGGGTAGAACTCTCACCTTCCATGCAGGAGACCCAGGTTTGATTCCTGGCAATGCACCTTATGTGCAGCCACCACCTGTCTGTCAGAGGAGGCTTGCGTGTTATACGATCCTGAACAGATTTCAGCAGAGCTTCCAGACAAAGACTAGGAAGAAAGGCCTGGTGATCTACTTCAAAAATCAGCCAATGAAAACCCTTATGAATCACAATGGTCAGAGCTGCAACCAATCACAGGGATGGTGCAGGACCCTGCAGGGTTATGTTCCCTTGTACATGGGGTCCCCACGAGTCAGGGTCCACTGGGTGGCAGCTAACAACAACTACATTTCACTAGAAACAGCTCTCAGATCTTTTTGCAGCCTTTGATATTTTTACCTGCCCTCGAAACTCTCTTGGGGTCTGTGACACTGGGCTCCTCCCTTTCTTCACCACTCACTCCTTCAGCCCCCATATATAAACATTCCCTAGGGTTCCAGCCAGCCTCCCTGTGGCCTCATCCACACATTCTCCCCAGGTCAACACACCAGGATGCCTATGGGATGGCTGGTGCTCCTCAGCCCACATCCACACGCTTCGAGATGGTGTAACTCTCTGCCCACAGCTGAGAATCGTGACGGTAAATAATGTTACTCAAGCTAAGTGAACAGGGAAGAGGCAGAAAATTAATCACTGAGAATCACGGCCCTGTAACTCGATGCTTCACGGTGGGTGATGGTATGATGGGTGGTATTGACTGAACTGTATCCCCCAGTACTATGTGCTGAATTAATTCTTGGCCCTTGGACCTGTGGCTGTGACCCTATTTGGAAATAGGAGATTTCTTTCATTATGTCAATGAGGTCACGTGAGTGTATCAAGAATCCTAAACCTAACTACTTCTGGGTTATAAAAAGACCAGGACAGACACAAAGAGACACACACGAGGAAGACAGGTACCATGTGAGGACTGTCTACAAGCCAAGGAACCAAGGAACACCCAGGGCTACCAACAAGAAAGAAATTGACAAGACTGATACCCTGATATGGACTTTTAGTCCCCGGAACTGTAAGAAAATAAATCTCTGTTCTTTAAAGCCACTCACTTGTGGTATTTTTGTTAGAGCAGCACCAGGCAACTAAGACAATTAGAAACACCAAGCACTGGTCTTCCTCTGGCAGCCAAGGAAGAGTTAAATAGAAAAGCCAAGCACCAAGTAAATCCCATTAAAGCGCAAATGTGTCACAACTACAACTTCCCTCCTGCGTGTGGCGCATGGGCTGGGGGTCACTTCCCATTCTAGCAGGACCTTACTGGGAAGAAGCCTCCACCACCACAGCGGAGAGGAACCAAGTCTCAGACAAACCTGTAGTACAGCTATTTCAACGGCCTCATTCTTCCTCAAAAACAAGCATCAAGAGCGTGGCTTCCTTTGCAGCTGCAATGCACTCTTCCTTAAGAACAACAATGTGTAGCAGGCGCTCTCAGCGGTGCCTCACAAAAACAGAAGCCCTGAACACAGGCCTTTTAAGCAATGCTTACACCACAGCAATGTCCTCAAACCCACACAAGATATAAGGAAGCCCTTAGGTTAGAGCAGCACTTACAAGGGAAAGTTGGTTTTGCCCCAGCAGATACTACAGAGAAAGCAGGAGCTTAGAACAAGGGCTTTGGAGGCAGACAGACTAAAATGCCAACTTCAGCTCTACCACACACTACTTGTGGGAACCTAGGCCAGTCATTTCTCTTCTCTAAGCCTCAGTTTCCTTACCTGTAAAATGGAGATACTGACATTTAGCTCATAGAGCTGTTGTAAGAAATAGACACATACCACAATTCCTTACTGGGAATATAAGCAATGGGTAAGGATGAAACCTACCACCCATCCGTCAGTTCGTGGTACTGTGGTGGCTTGCATGCTAGAAGTTATGTCACCAGTATTTCAAATACCAGCAGGGTTACCCGTGGTGGGCAGGTTTCGGCAGAGCTTCGGGAGTAAGCCTAGGAAGAAAAGTCTGGTGATCTATTTCTGAAAATTAGCCAATGCAAATCTTATGGATCATGATAGAACATTGTCTGACTTGCTTGATTTATATGTGTCACCAGCAGCAATCAACTGCTAGGGAAGGACATCTTGTTTGGTGAAGCAGAGGGCCAGCAAGGGTGAGGGAGGCCCTCTGTGGGAATGGTTGCCACAATAGCCACAAGGATGGACTTGGATATGCTGGTGATTATGAAGATGACACAGGACCAAGCAGCATTTCGTTCTGTTGTACGTAAGGTCACCACGAGTTGAAGGTGAGTTGACAGCAACTAACAACAAACAGAACCACAGTGTTCATTAAAAGTATTTCCTACGTTTTCTTTTAAGTCTCCAAACACCTTATATTCAGTTTTATATGTACAAGGCAAGATCCTAAAGGGCAGGGATGAAATTCTACTCACCGCTCTGACTTAGCAAAGTATATACAATTAGAAAACAAACACATAAACAAACACACCTGTTGCCATCTGGTTAATCAGGACCCATGGCAACCTCATGTGTTACAGAATAGAACTGAGCTCCACAGAATTTTCTTGACCGTAATCTTTATGGGAGCAGATTGCCAGACCTTTTTTTCCACGGCACTGCTGGATGAGTTCGAACCAACAACCTTGCGATTAGTAGCTGAGCACAAACCGTTTGTGCCACCCAGGGACTTGTGTGTGTGCAACAGAGCTGACAAATACAAGTCTGATTTGTGCCATCAGAAAGAGCACCATCTAGAGACAGCTGCTTTGAATGGAACCTGGACCGGATCTCAGAGCACCGCTAAGCACCTCAAACTCGCTTTGAAACAGATATGACAGCCGAAATAACGCGTCCTCTCTACACAAAACCTGGAATAAATAAAATGTGTTAAGATTGATTACGATTAACAAAATGGCATTTAAAAATAACACTACATCCAGGAGACATCTTTTTCTTAAAGAAAAAAAAAAAAGCCTGAGCAACAGATTTTGGGTTGCATTTTTTTCATTGAAAGTACTCAACAGTTTCACCAAACAAGCTTCAAAGGAAGAGAAACTGGGTAATTAATCTTGTCAGTTACAATCCATCAAATACAGGCTCTAACATTAGTTAAATACAACTGTTCAAATACAATTTAAGAAGCATCAAAAAACTCTAGAACCACAACCAATAGCAGCAAAACCACTGAGCATTTGTAAACAACCACCAGTAAACAACGTAATAACAAAGAATTCCCATTCTTTTAAAGCATCAAATATATACAATGAAGAGAACACTGGCCAGCTTTTTTTTTTTCCTAACTATACAAGACCCAAGATTTAAAACAATGTTATCAATAACAGACACAAACTGGAGCCGTCATAAGCTGTATCAACAGTCTTTTCCGCCGTGTTCCGGGTATCACGTCGCTGCGGAAGGCAGCCTCTCCAGTCTTCTCCTCATTGCCATCCTGGCGCACCGGGGGCACTCGGACCGGAAACACTGCTTGTGAAAGCAGGCTCTGCACGCTGCGAGCAAGAGCGAGAGGTCAGCCAAGGGCGACCTTGTTTTCTCCCATCTGTACAGACGCTCATCCCCGTCCTGGGGTGGGAGGGGAGTCTGACGGAACCGTGTACTCTAGAAAGACACGTGGAAGTCCGAACCCCTGGAGCTGTGAACGTGACCTTGTTTGAAAATAGGGTTTTTCTTTTGTTATCAGTTAACTTATATTCGTCATACTTGAGTCAGGTGGATCCTAACCCTAAGCCCTTCTGAACGGTGTCTCATAAAACGGGAGCAGCGCAGGTAAGGGGAGTCACCTAAGAGGAAGACAGGCGGCCTGTGGTGGCGGAGGCAGATGCATCTATAAGTGGCAAAGGAATATCCAGATCTGCCAGCAGCCACCAGGATCCAGGACAGCAGCACCAACCACTTCCTCTCTCAAAGCGCCCAGAAGGACTTAACCTGGCCGAGACCCTGATTTGGACTTCCAGCCTTCAGAACTGTTAGAAAATAGATTTCTGTTCTTTAAAGCCCCCACTTTGGGGTATTTTGTTATGGAAGCACTAGGAGACTAAGACTCCAGGGTTTTATAAAAACAAAGCCCCAGTCAGGTTGAAACTCACAGCAATTATCAATCCCAAATGGGTTGTGACATGAGGTCAGAAAGCCTGATGTAGTGGACACTGTGGTGCACCCCTGATCAAAGAGGACTGAGGCATGCGTTCCCCAGCTGCTGAGATGCTGCTGGCTGATGGCTCTCAAGGGGCCACCTCCCTTCTCTGGAAATAGCCCCGAATGGAAAGAACTGCCTCACCCAAGGTCCCGCCCCTTCCTGGGGCCAGCCTGCACCCAGTGATGGTCAATGTGGGGTTTAAAGGCCCCCTTGCCCCAACTTGGGACGATGCTGAAGGGCCATCCTGGCTCCAGAGCTCCCAGATGTGTTGAGGCCTTTGCTGCAACTTCCTCCTCTGCCCGATCCTGCTGCCTTCACTCCCTACAAGTGTGAGGCCTGGGAACACACCCCAGTGAACTCTCTGCACACTGACACCCGCCCTGTAATAATGACTAACGTGCCAGCCCCCTAGTGCTGCTGCAACAGAAATGCCACGAGTGGACGGCTTTAGAGAATAGAAATGTATTTTCTGAGTTTAGAAGGCTAGAAGTTTGAATTCAGGGCACTGGCTCTAGGGGAAGTCTCTCTCTGTCAGCTCTGGGAGATGATCCTTGTTTCCATCAGCTTCTGTAGCCCCAGTGTTTCACAGTTCCTTGGTGATCCTCGTATGCTGTCTGTATTCCCCAGTTTGTGCTTGCTTGTCTCTGTGTCTAGGCTGCTCCTTATGACTCAGAAGTAATTAGGTTTAGGACATACTCTATGGACTAATTAACATAACAGAGAAAACCCTACTTCCAAACGGGATCGCATCCACAGGTTTAGGGGTCAGGGCTTCAACACATAGTTTGGGGGACATAATGCAACCCATGACAGAGACAACACTAGAGGGACCCCAGGGCAAGCCTGCCCATATCGGAGAAATGGCAGAATTAATGCCCCAGTTCTCTCCCACGAGACAGCTTAGAGAGCACGGCATTCCTCAGGTGCTAACACCACAGGCAAGGGTCGGCAATCCTTTTCTATAAAGAGCCAGATAGTAAGTGTTTTAGGCCTTATAGGTGGTATGGTTTCTGTAACAACTATGCAACTCTGCTGTGGTAGCACAAAAGCAGCCAGAGACAATACTTAAAAATTGGGTGTGACTATGTTCCAATTACAGAAGCATGGAGCAGGCCATGGTTTGTCCACCTCTGATATAGAAAAACTGGGGCACAAGCAAAAAGGGACCACTTCCTCTATGCAAACCCTGTATCATAAGGCTTCATCCTTCATCTCTCCCCCGCACAAGGTGGTGCAAATGGTTTGTGCTCAACTGCTCACCTAAAGGTTAGTGATTCTAACCCACAGCAACCTGCTTCCATTAAGATTACAGGAAAAAAAAAAAAAAACCCATGGAGCAGCTCTACACTGTAACACATGGGGTTGCCACGAGTCAGAACTGACTCAAGGGCAACAGGTTTGGTATTTGTGTGTGTGTGCACCAAAACTCTATTACCTCCAATCCAACATATCAGCATACACCAGGCTCCTTATACTTAAAGAAGGGACGTTGCGCGTAAAGATACCTGAACATCTTCTACACGTTGTGGTCTGAAAGGGGAAGATGACAGCCGCACTCCGGCAAAATTCACAAATGAAGCCCCTTCCTTGACAGAGCTGGGAGGGAAGAGTCAACAGGTTAAAGTCCTCACTGGAAAAGTCTCTCTGCATGGAGAAGTGAGCTGCCACCTTACAGAGCTTCATGAGCATCGGTTTTTCAGTATCTATGATTCTGGCCTCCAGCAGCAAATGGATCTTGTCTCCTGCACAGTAAATGCACACCGATTCTGCACAGAGAAAGCTCACACCAAGGCAGCTGGGGGCACCAAAGACCATGATTTTAAATGTGTTCATTTTTTCTTCGTTTTTTTTTTTTTTATTATGGTATATAATAGTATATATATGGTATATAATATTTGCCATTTTAACCATTTTCGAGTGTACAATTCAGTGGCATTAATTACTTTCACCACGTTGTACAAACATCACCACCAGCCATTTCCAAATGTTTTTCCGTCTCCCTAGGTGGAAACTCAGCGCCTCTGAAATAACAACTCCCCGTTCACCCCTCCTCTCCCCGCCCCAGCCCCTTTCAGCCATTAATAAACTTCTGTCTCTATGCATGTCTATTCTAGAAATTTCAGGTAAGTGGGCTCATAGACAGTATTTCTCCTTTTGTGTCAGACTTTAAACATGCATTCTTAAATGGTCTTTTTTTTCCTAATTTCTACAGTACAATTCTTTGATCTATGTAGACATGGAGCCTCCTGTTCGTTGCTCCTGAGTCCACGTAGCTGTACCTGGCAGCAGAGGGCAGAGTAGGAATTGAGGGAGGCCCCAGGCAGGGCCAGGCGCCCAGGCTAAGAAGTCAGCTGACCAAGATTAGCCTTGCATTCCCACACTGCCACCTACCGGCAGGATGATGCTGGTTCTGAGCCTCAGTTTTCTCACTCATAAATGGTACTGCCAGCACTTCCCATGGGACTTGTGAGGGTTAAAGCATGCAATGTGCAGAACACCCCAACATAGCCCTGGCATATAAGGGACAGTTCAGGGATGCACCTATCCCCAGCAAACCCTCACCTCACAGCTGGCCACATGTGCAAGGGAAGCCTTCAGAAGCTCCTTCAGCAGGGGCACCATCAGCCCTCTCTTGATCCTGACTAGGTCATCCAGGGATAACAGGTGGAGTTCATCAGTCAAGTGTCTCGGCACCTGCTCAAACTCCTTTAATGTGCTGCCAGAGAGGAAACAAAAAGGAATTCCAGGATCCACCCATATAGCAGCCGGGAGAGAACCGAGGCCTGTTGTTTTCTCCTGGCACTCACACTTATTTTAACTCATTTTAAAAAAAAAAAAAAGAAATCTTCCCAAGAAAAAGACCTAACCTTGTCAGCACCACGCTACCTTTTCCAAGTTTGCTTGGGGGCCTTGAAATTAAAATTCCATAGATGCTTCCTTCAAAAAGCTGAAAAAGCAGAGAAACGTGTCCCTTGTAGTTTTCCCATGCACTCATATAGCAAAAGGAAAACCCTGAATATTTGTTTTTCAGGGTTTAAAAATGTGTAGCCTGTGAACGTCATCAAAATAAAAGCTTTTGTGCATCAAAGGACTTTATCAACAAAGTTAAGAGACAATCTACAGAATGGGAGAAAATATTTGGGAACCATATACCTGATAAAGGTTTAGGCTTAATATCCAGAATATATAAAGACCCTCTAAAACTTAACAACAAAAAGACAAACAACCCAATCAAAAAATGGGCAAAGGATTGAGCCCAAGATGGCGACTTAGGCTGACGCACCAGAACATCCCCCTACGTTACGGAGAAACCAACTGAAACAGATACAGATGACAACCTCGGAACCCTGAACATCAAATGGAAGGATGAAGAATTAGACCAAACTCCAAGCAGAAGGAGAAACAGGAAGAAAACAGCAGAGTTGGAGGTACATGGATACTCAGCACTTTGCCAACGGGCCCAGCACAGCATGGTTATCTTGGGACAAAGTGGGCAGCTTTCTTGTATGAGGAGACAGGAACAAAGAAACCAGCAACACACACACAAAAAAAAAGCATAACAAAATGACAGTAGTAAATTCATACCTATCAATAATCACACTGAATTTAAGTGGCTTAAATGTATCAAGTGATAGAGAGTGGCAGAATGGATAAAAAAATAGGACCCATCAATATATTGCCTATAAGAGACATACCTCAGACATAAAGACATAAACTGGATAAAAATCAGAGGACAGAAAAAAGAAGTATCAAGCAAACAGCAACCAAAAAAGAGCAGGAGTGGCAATATTAATCTCTGATAAAACAGGCTTTAAGTCAAAATCCATTGTAAGAGACAAGGAAGGGCATTATATAATGATTAAAGGGTCAATCCACCAAGAGGATGTAACCATAATGATTACTTACGTACCCAAAGACAAAGTTCCAAAATACATAAAACCATATTGAAAAGAGAGATAGACAGTTCCATGATAATAGTAAGAGACTTTTTAACACACCACTTTTTATAAATGACAGAACAATGAGAAAGAAACTCAGCAAAGAAACATAAGATCTGAACAACGCAATCAACCAACCCGACCTCACTGACACACACAGAACTTGCCAACCGAGAGCGGCACAGAGCACATTCTTCTCCAATGCACATGGATCATTCTCCAGAAAAGACCGTATTTTAGGCCACAAAGCAAGCCTCAATAAATTAAAAAACATCAAAATAATACAAAGCATCTTCTCTGATCACAATGTTGTAAGGTTAGAAATCAATAACAGGAAGAACAAGGAAAAAAATCAAATACATGGAAGCTGAATAACACCTTCCTTTAAAACCACTGAGTAACAGAAGAAATTAAAAATGAAATTTAAAAATTCCTAGAATTAAATGAGAATGAAAACACAAGATGCCAATACCTTTGGGTCACAGCAAAAGCAGTGCTCAGAGGAGAATTTAAAGCAGTAAATGCACACATCAAAAAAAAAAAAAAAGGATCAAAATCAATAGCTTAACCCCACAACTCAAACAAACAGAAAAAGAGCATCAAGAGAAGCCCACAGTCACCAGAAGAAAGGATATAATAAAGATTAGAGCAGAATAAACAAAACAGAAAAAACAATAGAAAGAATCAGTAAGATCAGAAATTCGTTCTTTGAAAGGATAAATAAATTTGACAATAAATCTGTCAATAAATGACAAAGGGAAAGCACGAGAAGTTGTGAGTAAACAAAGTAAGAAATGAAATGGGTGATATTACAACAGAACCAACTAAGATAAAAAGGATCATAACAGAATATTATGAAAAACTGTACTCCAACAAATTCGAAAACCTAGAAGAAATGGACACATTTCTAGAAACACACTATCTACCTAAACTAACACAAACTGAGGTAGAAAATCCAAACAGACTCATAACGAATGAAAAAACTGAAGAGGTCATAAAAAAAAACTTCCAAAAAAAAGCCCTGGCCCAGGTGGCTTTACTGGAGAATTCTACCAAACACTCAGAGAAGAGTTGACACCAATTCTACTCAAACTATTCCAGAACATACAAAAGTAAGGAATACCCCCTAACTCATTTCATGAAGCTAGCATAACCCTGATACCAAAGCCAGGCAAAGACACTACTAAAGAAAATTAGAGACCAATATCCCTCATGAATATAGACACAAAAAATTTTCAACAAAATTCTAGCCAATAGAATTCAACAGCATATCCTAAAAAAAAAAAAATACATCATGATCAAGTGGGCTGCTAACTGAAAGGCTGGCAGTTCAAATCCACCAGCAGCATCTTGGAAACCCCATGGGGCAACTCTGCTCTGTCCTATAGGGTTGCTATGAGTCGGAACCAACTCGACAGCACCTAACTACATAACACAACATCCCTCATGAATATAGACACAAAAAAATTTCAACAAAATTCTAGCCAATAGAATTCAACAGCATATAAAAAAATGATAATATATCATGATCAGTGGGGTTCATACCAGGGATGCGAGGATGATTCAACATTAAAAAATCAATCAATGTAACTCACTACATAAATAAAACAAAGGAAAAGAATCCCATGATCATCTCAATCGATGCAGAAAAGGCATTTGATAAAACACCCTTTCCTGATAAAAACTCTCAGCAAAAGAGGAATAGAAGGGAAATCCCTCAACATAATTAAGGGTAAATATACAAATCCAACAGCCAACATAATTTTCAATGGAGAGAGACTGAAAGCATTTCCCTTCAGAACAGGAACCGGACAAGGATGTCCTTCATCACCACTCTTATTCAACACTGTACTGGAAGTCCTAGCTAAAGCAAGAACGCAAGAAAGGGAACTAAAAGGCACAAAAATTGGTAAGGAAGAAGTAAAACTACCTCCTATTCACAGCTGACGTGTTCCTATACATAGAAAGTCCTGAGAGCACACAAGAAATTACTGAAACTAATAGAAGGGTTCAGCAAAGTAGCAGGATACAAAAATCAGTTGGATTCCTCTACTCTAACAAAGCGAATCTGACAAGGAAATCAGGAAAACAATGCTATTTACTTTACCTCCCCAAAGATAAAATACTTAGGAATAAATCTAACTAGGTACATAAAAGACCATACAAAGGAAAACTACAAAACACTACTGCAAGAATCCAAAAGAGACCTACAAAAATGGAAAAACATACCATGCCCATGGATAGGAAGACTTAACGTTGTGAAAAGGTCAATACTACCCAAAGCGATCTATAGATAAATGCAATCCAAATTCCAACAACATTCTTTAGTGAAATGAAAAAAGTAATTTCTAACTTTATATGGAAAGGAAAAAGACTCTATATGGCTAAAGCGTTATTGAAGGAGAACAAAGTAGGAGGCCTTACACTTCCCAATCTCAAAACCTACTATACAGCCACAGTACTCAAAACCATTTGGTACTGGTACAATGACAGACACATACATCGATGGAACAGAATTGAGAATCCAGAAATAAATCCACCCAGCTATGGACAGCTATCGTCACAAAGAGTCAAAGTCCATCAAATGGGGAAGACACACTCTCTTTAACAAATGGTTCTGGCAAAACTCGATATCCATTTGCAGAAAAATGAAACAGAATCCATACTTCACACCATACACAAAAACTAACTCGAAATGGATCAAAGACCTAAATGTTAAACCCAAAACCATAAAGTTCATGGAAGAAAACATAGGGACAAAGCTAGGGGTCCTAATTTATGGCATAAATAGACTATCAAACATAACCAAAAATGCACAAACAGCAGAAAATAAATTAGATAACTGGGACCTCCTAAAAATTAAATACTTGCGCTCATCAAAAGAATTCGCCAAAAGAGTAAAAAGAGAACTGACAGACTGGGAAAAATTTTTTGCAATGACATATCTGACAGGGGTCTAATCTCTAAAATTTATACAAAACTTCAACACCTGAACAACAAAAAAGATAAACGATCCAATCAAAACACTGGCAAAGGATATGAATAGACACTTCACCAAAGAAGACATTCAGGGGGCCAAAAAATACAGGCAAAGATGCTCGCAACCACTAGCCATTAGAGAGACGCAAATCAAAACTACAATAAGATACCATCTCACCCTGGCAAGAATGGCAATGATCAGAAAACAACAAATGCTGGCGAGGTTGTGTAAAAGGGTAGAACCACATGTAAAACAATACAGCACGTCCTTAAAAAGCTAAAAATAGAAATACCGTATGATCCAGCAATCCCACTCCTCCGTATATACCCTAGAGAAATAAGAGCTGTGAAATGAACGGACATATGCATATCCATGTTCATTGCAGCATTAGTCACAATAGGAAAAAGATGGAAAAAACCTAAATGTCCATCGATGGATTAATGGAAAAACAAATTGTGGTACATACATACTATGCAATACTACACAATGAAAAAGAACAACGATGACTCTGAAACATCTCACAACATGGATGAACTGTGGAACATTATGCTGAGTGAAGTAAGTCAATCACAAAAGGACAAATGCTGCATGAGACCACTATTATAAAAAGTCAAGAATAGGTTTACACACATCCTTTGATGATTGCCAGGGATGGGGGAGGGGAGGGAGGATCACTAAATAGATAGGCACATGTTAACTCTGGTGAAGGGAAAGGCAATATACAGTGTGGGGGAAGTCAGCACAAAGTGACCAAGGCAAAGGAAGACACTGAGAAATTCGTAAGAACAAAGGGCAACCATGGTAAATACTGTAACATATACAATCCTGTAACAACAGTAATAACAAACAATAATTTGTAAGTAGAAACATAGGTATATGTTGTTGTTAGGTGCGGTCGAGTCGGTTCCGACTCATAGCGACCCTATGCACAAACAGAATGAAACACTGCCCGGTACTGCGCCATCCTTATAGTCGTTGTTATGCTTGAGCTCATTGTTGCAGCCACTGTGTCAAACCACCTCGTTGAGGGTCTTCCTCTTTTCTGTTGACCCTGTACTTTGCCTAGCATGATGTCCTTCTCCAGAGACTGATCCCTCCTCACAACATGTCCAAAGTATGTAAGACGCAGTCTCGCCATCCCTGCCTCTAAGGAGCATTCTGGCCGCACTTCTTCCAAGACAGATTTGTTCGTTCTTTTGGCAGTCCACGGTATATTCAATATTCTTCACCAACACCACAATTCGAAGGCGTCAACTCTTCTTCGGTCTTCCTTATTCACTGTCCAGCTTTCACATACATACGATGCGACTGAAAATACCATGGCCTGGGTCAGGCGCACCTTCGTCTTCAGGGTGACATCTTTGCTCTTCAACACTTTGAAGAGGTCCTTTGCAGCAGATTTACCCGACGCAATGCATCTTTTGATTTCTTGACTGCTGCTTCGATGGCTGTTGGTTGTGGATCCAAGTAAAATGAAATCCTTGACAACTTCAATCTTTTCTCCATTTATCATGACGTTGCTCATTGGTTCAGTCGTGAGGATTTTTGTTTTCTTTATGTTGAGGTGCAATCCATACTGAAGGCTGTGGTCTTTGAGCTTCATTAGTAAGTGCTTCAAGTCCTCTTCACTTTCAGCAAGCAAGCTTATGTCATCTGCATAACGCAGATAATGAGTCTTCCTCCAATCCTGTTGCCCCGTTCTTCTTCATATAGTCCAGCTTCTCACAGAATTCATTCAGCATACAGATTAAATAGGTATGGTGAAGAATACAACCCTGACGCACGCCTTTACTGACTTTAAACCAATCAGTATCTCCTTGTTCTGTCTGAACAACTGCCTCTTGATCTATGTAAAGGTTCCTCATTAGCACAATTAAGTGTTCCGGAATTCCCATTCTACATAGGTATATATATATATATATATATATATATATATACACACACACACATATATATATATAATACACACACATAGGTATATAAAAAAGTATGTACGTACGCTAAATAGGTGTGGGAAGTCGTAGAGGAATACACTCAAGTACATATGTAGGTATGGCTGTGACTATTTCTACATAAATATTTGTATGTGCTACATGTATATTTATATACATAATGAAGCACATAGGGGCCACAGTTATGGTAACTTCTTAGACATAAGCAAACATCTCGCAGGACTGAGCTACTGGGCTTGAAGGCTAAGGACCATAGTCTCGGGGGACATCTAGGTCGATTAATATAACATAGTTCATAAAGATAATGTTCCACATCCTAGGCTGGCAAGTAGTATCTGGGGTCTTAAAAGTTTGCAAGTGGGCATCTAAGATACAACTATTGGTCTCGTCCCATCTGGAGCAAAGGACAGTGAAGAAAACCGAAGACTCAAAGAACCAATTAGTCCAAAGGAAAATGGCCCACCTGAATCACAGCTTCCTCTAGCCTGAGACCAGAAGAACTGGATGGTGCCCGGCTACTAGTACCAAGCACTCTGACCAGAAACACAATAGAAGGTCCCAGTTAGAATGGGTGAAAAGGTAAAACAAAATTCAAATTCATAAAAAGACTAAACTTACTGATCTGATAGACTGGAGAAATCCCCAAGACTTTTGCCCTAAGACACCCTTCCAACTTGGAACTGAAGCCACTCCTAAAGGCCACCTTTCAGCCAAATTACAGACTGGTCTGAAAAATAATAACATCCGTGAGGAATACGCCCCATAGAACAACCAACTACATGAGACGAAAAGGGCAACATTTGCCCAAAAACAAAGATGAGAAGCCAGGGAGGGGTAGGGAAACTGAATGGAAATGGGGAACCCAGGGTGGAAATGGGGAGAGTGCTGACAGATTGTGGAGACTGCAACCAATGTCACAGAATAATTTGCATATGAATTACTGAATGGAAAACTAATTTGGTATGTAACTTTCACCTAAAGCACAATAAAGTATTCAAAGAAAAAAAAAGTAGACAAAGGACTTGAATATACATTCCAGCAAAGAAGATATACAAATGGCCAACAAGCACATGAAAAGATGCTCAACATCTTAAATTACAGAAATGCAAATCAAAACCACAACCTACCACTTCACTGCCACTATGATGGCTATTATCAGAAAAAGTGGAAGTTAACAAGTGTTGGTGAGAATGTGGAGAAACTGGAACCCTCACCCATTTTTTACAGGATTGTAAAATGGTGCAGCCACTGTGGAAAAGTTTGGTGGTTCCTCAAAAAGTTAAACATAAAAGTACCATATGACCCAGCAATTCCATTTCCAGGTATCTACCCGAAAGAACTGACTCAAACAGACACTTGTACACAAGTCTTCATTGCAGCATTATTCACAACAGTGACAAGGCAGAAACAACCCAAAAGCACCTGCCTGCTAACCAAAAGATCAGTGGCTCAAACCCACCTGTTACTCCGCAGGAGAAAGATGTGGCAGTCTGCTTTTGTAAAGATTTACAGCCTTGGAAACCCTATGGGGCAGTTCTACTCTGTCCTACAGGGTTGCTAGGAGTCGGAATCGACTCCACAGCAGCGGGTTTTTGGTTTTTATAAAGAGAATGGATCCTGATTCATGCTGTGACATGAACCTTAAAAGCATTATGCTGAATGAAATAAGTCAGATACAAAAGGACCGTGTATGATTCCACTTATGTAAAATATCTACAACCAGCAAAGACATGGAGACCAAAGCTTATTAGTTGTTACCAGGGGGCAGAATTCCCATCTGGGTCAGAGTAGAACTCTGTTCCATAGGGTTTCCATGTCTGTGACCTTTAGAAAGAAGATGGCCAGGACTTTCTTCCAGGTGCCTCTAGGTGGACTTAAATGGCCAGTTTTCTTGTTAGTAGCCAAGCATATAACTATTTGTGCTACTCATAGAATTCCCAGTAATGCCAAACCCTGCTTAATTCTCCAGACAGCCTGGGAGGTAGAGGGTATTTGCTGCCTCCTCTGCCTGGAGGATTCCTGACCCCTCTTCTTCACTCCACCTACACTTCAAGCTCAGGCTTTTTCTCCAGGAAGCTTTGCCCACTCTCCTCCCCACCCACCCCCTCAATGAACTAACTGCTGCCTCTTCTGTACCCTGACAGCGCCCTGGACACGTGTCCTTCACAGGGTCCTGCTAGACTCTAAGATGAGTCTTACTGATTTTATCTGATGTACAGAGTGTGTGTTTGATAAATTTTTGTAGAAGGCAGGAATTGTGGGCACGGTTATGTTATGGATGAGAAAACGGACGCTCTGAGAAGAAATTAATTTGTCACACAAATGCTGTGAGCCCAAGGCCAAATGACAACAAAATCCTTGCTCTTTCCCCCAAAGTGCATTATTATAAAAGCAAT
Source organism: Loxodonta africana (assembly GCF_030014295.1). Classification (NCBI taxonomy): domain Eukaryota; kingdom Metazoa; phylum Chordata; class Mammalia; order Proboscidea; family Elephantidae; genus Loxodonta; species Loxodonta africana. The sequence continues at coordinate 66,385,667 of NC_087358.1, forward strand.
ACATCATCATCATCACATAAAAATAAGAAACTAGAAAAAGCTTAAAAAAAAAAAAAACTAAAACTAAACAAAAATAAAACCCTATGATCTCACTGTCCATAACAGGTAATCTTACCCCCTTGGGCAAGCTACTCTTTTTCCATGTAATATACTGTGAAATCCCTTCTATGCCAATAAATTCAGGCCCACATATTGGCTGTATAGTGTCTATACTATAAAAAAAAAAAAATACTATAGATACGGTTATTAGGTATTGTCCTATTACTGAACACCTAGATCTTCAATACCATTCTTATCATAAAACTACTCTTTAGCTAAATCTCTGCACACATTCTTAGTTATCTCTTTAGGATAAACTTCTAGAAGTGGAATTTCTGAAGGCCATGATCTCATCATGGTTCCACAAGGGGTGTAAGAAAAGGCCACTAACTAGAGTTGTTTCATCTTATACTGCCCCATTCTACTTACATTGTTTGTTAATTTTTAATTTTGTAAAATACATATAACACGAAATTTGCTATTTTAACCATTTTTAAGTGTACAATTTAGGGGGACTAAGTACATTCACAATGCTGTATAACCATCACCATTATCGATTTCCAAAAATTTTCATCACCCCAAAAAGAAACTCTGTACCCATTAAGCATAACTCCCCTTAGCTCCCCTAGGCCCTGGCAACCTCTAACCTACTTTCTACCTCTATGAATTTGCCTAGTCTAAGGTATTTCATGGAGTCCTTGGGTGGTGCAGTTAACGCACTTGGCTGCCAACCCAAAGGTTAGCGGGTTGAGTCCGCCAGAGGCCTGGCAATCTGCTTCTGAAAAATCAGCCATTGAAAACCCTATGGAGCACAGTTCTACTCTGACACACACGGGGTAGCCACTATGAGTTGGAGTTGACTCAGTAGCAACTAGTTCCTGGTAGGTACCTTATACAAGTGGAATCATACAATCTGCATCCTTTTGTGAGGTTCATTCTTCTTAACAAGTTAGTTAGAAGGCTTGGTAAGTTTAAAGAGATGGTCTGTGTTCCCGAAGATGGCATGATGAAATTACTCTGCTAAGAGGCCTGTGTAATGGGGGATCCCGGACCAGCCACTCAGAGGATTAGCAGAAGTGTGGAGGGAAGGCAGGCTCAAGCCATCAATCCCCCCAGCTCAGAGACCTGGGACTATCCCAGCCAAGAACAGTACCTTCTGGCAAACCTGCAGGTGCACAACAACTTCTTGATATGAAAAAGCTGCTCCTGCATTTCCTAATGTGAGAAACCAAACAAAGGGAAAGAGTTAAATGCTATAAACAACACTGGAAATGTATATGTCGAATTTAAACTCCTTCCAAATGTCAATGTTATTTCTAACCTTGAAATGCTACGATTCTATAAAGCAAGCCTTTGAAGGAAACAGAAGGCATTCATTCATAACTGGGTCCACAGATCAAGAGGGGGCCCTGGACAGATTCAGGTTTTGTTGAATCTGAAGCTGACAACTGTAGAGGCCTTCTTTACGAAAAACATAAAAACCCACTGCCCATGAGTTGATTCCAACTCACAGAGACCCTATAGAACAGAGTAGAACCGTCCCATAGGGTTTCCAAGGAGCGGCTGGTGGATTTGAACTCCCGACCTTTTGGTTAGTAGCCAACCAAACTAGGTGTAAATGTGGAGTCCCTAAGTGGCACATACGGTTAAACGCTTGATGACTAGTCAAAACGTTAGCAGTTTAAACCCACCCAAGAGGCATTTCAAAAGACAGGCCTTGCTTCCGTAAGGTTGCAGCCTTGAAGACCCTATGAAGCAGTTCTACTCTGCACACATGGGGTTGCCATGAGTCCCAGTGGAGTGGAGGGCAACTGACAACAATATATAAATGCAAAACTATGTATCAATATAAAATTCCATATTGGGCCTTGGAAAGAGCCTGTGAAGCTTAAAATTCATTTGATTCCCGGTAAATCTGCCCCTCGGGGGGACCTGCGACCCCTCCCACCACCACCCACCGCACTAATGTACTGGGTTTCCCGCGGCAGGACCCTTCCTGCAGGCGGAAGGCGCTTCCTCAGGGGAGACAGACACTCACCCTCACTCTGTCCAGTTCCTTGGCTTTTGAATAGAGGCTCTGGCTGATAGCCTGCAAATTGAAAATGGGCTGGTACCATATGCTGTCCAGCACCCTTTTGGCGAAATTGCTGACGTAGTACTTCCGGAAGTCCCACGTCATCAGGATGCGCGCCGGGATGCAGGACTCTGCATACGTGTGGCAACAGTCGCAGAAGTACTTCCCCAGGTACTCGCAGTAGCGGAGCCGCTTCACAAACTCTGCGGGGCACACGGGAGGGTGAGCACCAGCCGGACCCCGAAAACCACCCTTGCCCGGAGCCCGTCCCACCCCAATTCATACACAAGGTGTGAAGACTCAGATGATGGTTTTCATGCTGCTAAAGCCGGTATGTGGCCTTATGGTGGCTGGGAGAACTCTGGAAGAAGCTTGGTTGAACGTGGCCTTAGTCTGTGGGGGATCCTGAGCTTTACAGATGCTGATAAACAGAAACTAGCTGCCATCATGGAGACCCCATGTGTTCTGTCCAAGTACAACTGTGCTCCTTAAGGTTTTCAATGGCTGATTTAATTTCAGGAACAGATTACCAGGCCTTTCTTCCAAGGTACCTCTGAGTAGACTTGAACCACCAACCTCTTGGTTAGCAGCCAACTATGTAAACCATTTGCCACCCAAGGACTTGCTGATAAGTAGAACCTTCTCAAAATATACTGGATTTGGAAGGCTGTGGTCTTTGATCTTCATTAGTAAGTGCACATTAGAAGTTGGGTCAAAAAAAGAAGGTGAGATTTAAGGTCTGAAAACCTGGGTGGGGGCCCCACCTCCACCTCTCCTTGGCTGGAAGACTGAGGGCAGGTCAGAATGTCTTCAAACCTAACTTTCCCAGGACCATAAAAAGTGATGAAAATGAAAATGAACACTAAAAAAAAACTAGGAGTTGGATTAAATGATATTATAATATGAAAAGCAACTTGTAAATTATAAATGAAAGCACTATGCACATAACGTTAGGAATTATCATCCAAAAGACTTCCTGGGTATTTTGTCAGTGAGGAAAAAAAATACAAAAATGTACAAAGCATGGGAGTAGGCTGTATGTGAAAGAAGAAATACAGACAACCACTAAAGATATGAAAAATGTCCAATCTCAGTAACAGTCAAAAAAAACATGCACATTAAAACAGTCAGATACTATGCTTTGCCTCTGTCAGAAATTTAGAAGACCCAGAGCTGATGCAGGCTAAAAAAGTAGCCAGTCACTCATATTCCAATAGGAGAACTTTCTGAACCACCTGGTAGGAGGGCATTTTGATGATATACTTGAAGTATCAAATGTTCAACAGTGACTCTATCAGACAGAAATGCTAATACACACACATAGAGAACAGAAAGATGTTTATTACAGCCTGTTTGTAATGGGGGTGGGGTGGGCAACCTAAATGTCCATAAAGAGGCAATGGTTAACTGGTTACATAAGTAATGCCATACAGGCTATACAGTATACGGAAGAGCATCGAAAATGGACATTCAGGTACAGATACTATACTATCTCTGTTTTAAAACTATACATATACATACAAAGTCTAGAAGAATCCCCACCAAAAAGCAAACAATGGATACTTATGAAGAGTGGGGGCACTTTTTTATTTGCTAAATGAACATGAATTGATTTTTTGGAAATATCTCTAATAAAATGTTTTGACTAACAAAAAAGAATAATGTGACAAATACCTGTGTACCTACCACTGGTTTAAGAAAGACAATGTAGCAATTCAGTTAAAGGCTCCCACATACTGCCCATCACACTAGGGCTAACTGGAGCGACTTTGATATTTATCATCCAGGACTGGACTTATATGTTCCTTGCAATTAAAGTGTCATAAGGCACGGTACAAATATTAACATATATTGTGAGAATTAAATGAAAAAATGGATGGGAAAGCAGCTACCACAGTACCTAGCACACTATAGATTCTAAACAACAACAACAAAAAACAGTTGCCATCAAGTCAACTCTGACTCATAGTGACGCCATGCATATCAGAGTAGAACTGTGCTCCAGAGGATTTTCAATAGCTGATTTTTCATTAGTAGATTGCTTGCCAGGCCTTTCTTCTAAGGCACCTCTGGGTGAACAGGAACCTTGAGCCTTTCAGTTAGCAGCCAAGCACATCAACTGTTTGCACCACTGGGGAACTCTGATTCTAGACATAGTTTGCTTATGATGGCTTTAAAAATAAACAAGTTGAATGGCTGCAGGAGCAAAACTTCATGGATCATTACTCTGTGCTGGCTCTGGTGAAATGTTACATACACTGTATCTTGCTCTGTGCTTGCAACTCTATGAGACCCGATGCTGTCCAGTGATTCTGACTCATAGCAAACATACAAGACAGAGGTAGGACTATTATTTACTGTTTTACTGAGGAAAACACTAAGAGAGCGAGGCTAAGCAACAGGCCCAGGGACACGAAAGCAGTAGGATGCCAAGCCAAGCCTAGGCTGCTAAAGCTCTAGCTTTTAGTCATTGTACCCAACTCTTCCTCTGCTGCATTTGGAAGGCCGGTGCGGGGCGGGAGCAGCGAGCTGGGAGGAAAAGCGAGAAGAGCTGAAGGCTTTGCACTTGCCCAAATTATTCCTCGGTCATACTTAAAGAGTTGATGTGTAAAAACACAGGAGTAAGTATGTATGTACCTGCATTACCAAACCCTGAATTAATTATGATGTCCCTCCAGAGTTGGTAAATTATTTGTGAAAATTTTATTAAATGCCTAATGGTTATGTCTGAGTCCTCAGATTTGAAATTCTGGTAAGTCTGTTGTAGCTATTTCCTACCTTGGATTAAGGTCTCTGACGTGGCACCTACTGAGTATTACTTTGCTTATGATAGGGTCTCAATATATTTTACTTTAAATAAGCCAAAAGGCAGGTATCTCCTGGCCCCTGCTTTCTAGATTTCTGATGAAACTTCACAAAATAGGAGGAGAAAGGAGGACAGAACAGGCCAATAAGTGTTCCTGATATAATTTGTCTTTCCCTAACATCCAAAACCCTAATCTTTTTTATTGTAATTTAGATGAAGGTTTACAGAGCAAATTAGTTTCTCATTAAACAAATAATATATTGTTTTGTGACATTGGTTACCTTCCCCATGACATGTCAACACGCTCTCCTTCTCCGCTTTGGGTTCCCCATTACCAGCTTTCCTGTCCTTTCCTGCCTTCTTATCCTTGCCCCTGGGCTGGTGTGCCCATTTAGTCTTGTTTTGTTTCATGGGCCTGTCTAATCTTTGGCTGAAGGGCGAACTTCAGGAGTGACTTTAAAACCCTAATATTTCAATATTCATCCACTCATGTCTCCATGTATTAAGCGTTATGAACGAATACTAAGTGCCAGGCATTTTACTCTTGATACAGAATAAATCTCTTCCATCTCTTTTGATTTTCTCAGTCCTCAATTAAAACAAAACAAAGTATCCTAAAGCAGTGGTTCTCAACCAGGGGCAACTTTGCCCCCAGGGGAGATCTGGCAAAATCTGGAGACATCTTTGCTTGTCATAATAAGAACTGCTTCTAATATAGGTTGAGGCCAGGAATCCTGCTAAACATCCTGCAATGCACAGGACAGCCTCTCACAACAGAGTACCGAGGTTGGGAAACTGTGCTGTGATTAATTACTTTTGTGTGTAGCCTTTCTATCCATGGTCGTGTAACTACCACCCTGCTGGCTGTATGATAGGGTAATTGTGTCCTACCAAGGGGATTGGTCAGTTTTGCCTTAAAAGAGAGCCAATTCCAGAGCAGGGGGAGGAGCCCACGACCACCAAGGAAGGAGAGACTCAGCACGGGAGATGGCAGGTAGGCTTCCCAACCCATGGAGAAAGCTGAGTGTCTTTGGGCAGAGGCCTAGGGCCAGGGAGAGGTGTGCCTACGAGCATGGCTGGAGAGAGGCCATCCTAATGGAAGAACTGTATCCTGAGTATTCCTGAGCCTGAATTGTAACTGTTACTTCCCTAATAAACCCCATAATTGTGAGTATGGTCTGTGAGTTGTGTGGCCATTGCAATAAATTATCGAACCCAGTAGAGAATGCTGTGGGAGGGACAGAACTGACAGAGGGACAGAACTGACAGAGTGTCAGAACTGACAGAGATGGCGGAGAGAGGTTTGTCTGGCCTCTACCTCATGGGAGTCAGCCTTGTGCTGTTGATCTTGGTTCTCCTTCCACCTTGTGGGGTTGGAGGAGGTCAGACATTGCCCCCAAGCTGTTTTTACAGAAACCCTGCCCTATACCAACACACAAGAGCCATCTTGAAGAGTTTATTTGATAGAGCATGGTGAGCTTCAAGACTCATAGCTGTATCCTCTTAGGATAACCTTCCACACTACCAGTTGTGATTTTCTTTATGACCTTATACTTTATTTCTGCCCACCCTGGAGCAATATAAGCAAGCATATCAATAAAATCTGGGAGAAGAGGAAACAATACAACAAACCCAGAATGTGGGACATTCTATAAGACAATGTACCTCATCAAAAGTCAATGTCATGGAACAACCAAAAAATATGTATGTGTACATATGTATGTATGTAGGCACATGTGTATATAGGTACGTATATATGAGTGTATATATAGGTCCATGCATATGTATATGTATCTATGTGACTGTATATATATAAAATAAAGCACCTGGGGACACAGTTGCCGACTCTTCTTAGACATAACCAAAAACCTCATGGGATTGGTTTTCTGGGTTAAGTAGGTTAGGACCACAGTCTTGTGGAACATCTCAGTCAGTTGGCATAACATAGTTCATAAAGTTATGTTCTACATCCTAGTTTGGTGAGTAGTGTTCGGGGTCTTAAAAGCTTTGGAGTTTTTATCTAAGATACAACTGTTGGTCTCTACTCATCCAGAGGAAGAGAGAAAAAAGGAAACTAAAGACTCAAATAAGAAACTAGTCTACAGGACTAAGAACCTACATGAACCATGGCCTCATCTACCCTGAGATCAGAAGAACTAGATGGTGCCCAACTACCACTACCAATCATTCTAACCAGGGCCATAATAGATGGGCCATGATAGAATGGGAGAAAAATGTGGACCAACACCTCAAATTCCTAAAAAAACCCCAGATCTACTGGACTAGTTGAAACTGGAGGACTTCCCAAGACTATTGCCGTGAGATACTCTTCAAACCTTGAACTGAACCTAACCCCTGAAGTCACTTTGTAGCTAAATAATAAATTGGCTCAAAAACTAATGAATATTACCTGTAAGTGCTGTGCTCCCTTAAAAGCAAACAAACATACACGTATTAGATAGAACATTCAACAATCCCTTTAAAACAAAGACGAGAATATAAAGGGGGAGGGAAACTAGATTAATGAAATTGGAGCAACCAGAACAGTAATAATGAGAATGCTTACACATTGTGAAGAATGTAACCAACAACGCTGAACAACTTGTGTAGAAATTGTTAAAATGGAACACAATAAAGTATTATTAAAAAAAAGAAAAAAAAATCAATGTCATGGGACAAAACAGGCGGGGTAGAGGAATAGTCCAGAGAAGCACTGTTCAGTAGAACTTTCTGTGATGATGTAAATGTTCAGTGTCTGTGCTTTCCAGTACAGAAGCCACTAGCCACATGTGCCTACTGGGCACTTGGAATGTAGCTAGTATGACTGAGGAACTGATTTTTTTTTTTTAATTGTGTTTTAGGTGAAAGTTTACAGTGCAAATTAGTTTCTCATTCAAAAATTTATGTGCAAATTGTTTTGTGACATTGGTTGCATTCCCACAATGTGTCAGCACTCTCCCCCTTTCCCTTTCCACCCTGGGTTCTTGGTGTCCATTCATCCAGTTTTCCTGTCCCTGCCTTCTCAGCTTTGCTTTTCGGCAGGTGTTGCCCATTTGGTCTCATATACTTGACTGAACTAAGAAGCACATTCCTTATGTGTGTTATTGTTTATTTTACAGTCCTGTCTAATCTTTGGCTAAAAGGTAGACTTTGGGAGTGGCTTCAGTTCTGAGCTAGCAGGGTTCCCAGGGGCCATAGCCTGAGGGTTCTTCCAGTCTCTGCCAGGCTAGTATGTCTGGTCTTTTTTTGGTGAATTTGAATTTTGTCCTACATTTTTCTCTCGCTCTGTCCGGGACCCTCTATTGTGATCCCCGTCAGGGCGGTCAGTGGGGAGAGCCAGGCACCATCTAGGTCTTAGGAACTGAATTCTTTAATCAATTGAAAACAATTTTAAATAGCCACATGGCTACCATATTGGAAAGCATAGTTCTAGAATAAAGGTAACTAAAGGAACATAACAACTAAATGCAATCTATGACCCTTAATTAGAACCAGGATGGAAAAATTAGCTATAAACGATGTTTTGAGGACAGCTCAGATGAAAATTGACTAGAATCAGATAAGAAGAGGGAATTATTGTTAATTGAGTTAGGTGGGGTAATTGCTTACTGTCCTTATTTTTAGGGGACACATGCTAAAGCACTAAAGGGTATAAGGCCACACTGTTGCTTATTTTTCAGATCAGCGTGTGTGTGGGAGACTTAGGAGACATGGCAACTAAATGCAATGTGGAATCTCGGATCTGGAATGGAACAGGACATGAGTAGAAAACTGGGAGAATCCAAATACAGTCTGTAGTATAATTAATAGTATTGTACCAATGTGCATTTCTTAGTTTTGATGATTATATTGTGGTTATGCAAGATGCTAACATAAGGGAAGCTGTATGCACAAACTCTGTATACTATTTTTGCAACTTCTCTGAAAGTCAAAAATTGTTCCACAGTAAAATTTTTTTTTAATTTAAAATTTAAAAAAAGTAATAATACACGTATAGATGCACGTATGCAGAAGGAGATAAAGCAAATGTCATGTTATGTACTGGATTGTGGCCCCAAAAAGTACGTGCTGGACTCCTAGCCCCTGTACCTGAGGATGTAATCCCATTGGGAAACAAGGTTTTGTTATATTGATGAAGCCCTATAGTGTAAGGTTGTATCCTAAGCCTAATCAATTCTGAGATACAAGAAGCGACATAGACACAGACACACACACAGACACAGACAGACAGACACACACACACAGACACACACACAGACACGCACACACACGGAGGAAGACAGATGCTGTGAGAGGATGTCTACAAGCCAAGGAGCCAAGGAACGCCTGTGGCTACAGAGGAAGCAATCAGTCCAGATTTGGACTTTCAGATACCAGAACTGTGAGAAAATAAATTTATGTTCTTTAAAGCTATCTACTTGTGGTATTTGTGTTATGGCAGCATTAGGAGACTAAAAAGCCAGGGTATAGGAACAACTGTTTCATCAAATTTAGATGATGAGTATGCCATTCATTTTATTATTCTTTCAATTTTTCTGTATATATTTGAACATTTTTTTTAAATCAAAAGTTGAAAATAAGAACGACAGCTGGTTTAGGTCATAGTTAATCCGAGGGGAAACAAAGCCTCCAATACCGACCCCAGGTACTAAGCCAACTTCCTGGCCCAGAATTTCCCACCAGGTACACCACTATTTCCCAAGTGTCTCTGTATAAGAGACTCGGTCTGAGGCTGTTCTGGTGCTCAGCTCCCCCCTTTTTCCCTGGGCTCTCTTTCTTCCTTTGCCTCAGCCCTGAAAACTCCCCTTCTTTTCTTCCCAGGTGGGGCAACTTCCAGTCCAGGTGATCTCCTAAGTTCTCCACTTGCTAGCTGCCCCCATTTCAAGGCCTAATTACATGAAAGAAATCAGAGGGTCATCTTAACTCTTCCTTCTCTCATCCCTCCTCCCTGCCACCAATAAATCCAAATCCCTACTTCCTAAAACATTCACCCATCTGTCTGCTGCCCCCTCGCTGCCGCATTGCTGTCTTTTCTGCTCCAAACCATTTCCAGCCTGGACCACCAGCTGCCCCGGAACATCACCTTCTCTGGCCCGGACCACCAGCTGCTCCAGAACATCACCTTCTCTGGCCTGGACCATTAGCTGCTCCAGAACATCACCTTCTCTGGCCTGGACCACCAGCTGCCCCGGAACATCACCTTCTCTGGCCTGGACCACCAGCTGCTCCAGAACATCACCTTCTCTGGCCTGGACCACCAGCTGCCCCGGAATATCACCTTCTCTGGACTGGACCATTAGCTGCTCCAGGCCATCATCTTCTCTGGCCTGGACCATTAGCTACCCCATACCATAATGCTCTCTAGCCTGGACCACCAGCTGGTCACTCCAAATCCATTTTGCCCCACTCTAATCATTTCTACCCAGCAGCCAGAGCCAATCTTCTAAAACCCCTGACTTAAAATTTATGGATTATAACCCAAAGAATAAAATAAACATTCGTAAGTCCATAGTGGTATAAATAAATAACCAGACAAATAAATAAATATAAGAAAAGGGATAACTTCCTTAACAGAAGAATTTCAATTAATAAATGTAGAAGGAATGAGAGAAACAGAAAGGTACCATCTGAACATCACAGTAATCATTGCTGCAGTCAGGGGCCCTTGATGAATGATAGATTGAAGGACAAACCAGAGCTTCAAGCTGGTTCTTGTTCTGGTTTGAACCCCTAAGAATTTGCATTTCCACCCCCAGATATACTGAATCAGAGCCTACATTTTAACAAGATTCCCAGATGACTCTTAGGTATAACTTCCTGGGAACTTGTTAGAAATGCAAATTCTCAGCAGGGGTCCAGAATGAACCAGTTTGAAGCCCTGGGAGAAACAGGATATTTTTGTAGCCTCAAAATATTGTCCTCCTCAAATATTTATTAAGTATAAAGCAGGAAAATAGTAAGTTTACAGTGCAGAATTTTGGCAGATATCACCTTGACCAAGTCATCACAGTTAACATCATCATGTTACCTGACATGATACACTCAAAAGGGGATACCACGTGTTATGGACTGAATGCATGCCCCAGAAAGATATGTTGAAACCCTCATCCTGGGGACCTGTGAATGTGACCTTGTTTGGAAACAGGGTCTTTGAAGAAGTTATCAGTTAACATGAAATCCTACTGGAGTAGGGTGGTCCTAATCCTGTATCAGTGGTGTCCTTATAAAAGGAGAAGAGAAAGATGGAAGATGATCGTGTAACAACAGAGGCAGAGATTTGGAGTGATGCATCTACAAACCAAGGAACAACCAGGAGCCAGAAATGAGGCATGGAACAGATTCTCCCTCAGAGTCCTCAGAAGGGATCAACTTGGCTGACACCCTGATTTCAGACTCCTAGCCTTCTTAACTGTGAGACAATAAATTGCTGTTCTTATAGTCCACCAAATTCGTGGTACTTTGTTATGTCAGAAATATATAAACTGAATCTAATCATGTGAAAACATCAGATAATCCAAACTGGGGAACATTCTAGAAAATACCTGACCAACATTCTTCAAAAGTGCCAAGGTCATGAAAGCAAAGATAGGAGCTGTCACAGACTGGAAGAGACTAAGGAAACAGGACAAGTAAATTCAGTGTGGAATTCTGGATTCCTGAAACAGATAAAGGAAATTAGTAAAAAAAACCTGATGAGATCTGAATAAAGTCTGTGGTTTACTAATTAGTATTGTACCAACAGTCATTGTTTAGTTGCAATGATGATAACATATTATGACTACATAAGATGTCAACATCAGGGGAAGCTGGGTGAAGGTGATATGAGAAGTCTCTGTACTATTTTTGTAACTCTTCTATAAATCTTAAATTATCTCAGAATAAAAAGTTAAAAAAAAATTATTCTAAGAGCCTAGGAAGTTTATAACAAAAGCCCACAAGTATTTACATGGTTCATAAAATCTATGCTCACCTATCTCTTCCTCGCACCCTTCAGTCACATGGGATTTCTTTCCAGTTGCCTCTGGCCCTTTGCACATGGTGAGCCTTCCCCACTCTTCTGGGCACAATCACTTCCTTAGAAACTGCCTCACTCCCAGCTCCCAAGCCCAGATTAAATTCCCTCGCTAGAAGTTTCATAGTACCCTCAACTTTCATTATACGTATCACCCTTGTTATTGACTTGGTTGACTATCTTCCCTACAGGACTGCAGGTAGGCTCCATGGGGACAGGGAGATTCACCACTATATCGACACCACAGGCACACATCCCCACAAACACGTGAAACGACTTGGGGAAGTTAGAGTTGTGGAATCGTAGTCACGTGTCCGTAGTTTCTGATTCAAGCATTCGGTATTTTTACTGAGGCACCAAGAGACAGTGATGAAACAAATAGATAGGGTCCCTGCTAGACTAGCTAGGGAAGATGATTTATTTACAAGAAAGGATAAGTTGGCAACTGTGATGCATGTCAGGAATTATCTTCCAACATGGTGGAAGGTAGATTTCTGCCTCTTATTTTTATTTCTTGAGGTTGAGCTCCTCAAAGTCCTTTTCCTTCAGAGGCTGTCTACCAAATGTCAAGAGAGCCCTTTCTACTGAAACTCCTCCTCTTCTGAGCCTTCCTCAGGTGAGACCTATAGACATCCCTCATAACAGAACAAGAGCTTCCCATCTCAAGTGGGTTTCTTGATGGAGTAAAGCCTCAGCAGGTCCAGGAATGATCTCCTCAGGCCACTTCCTCAGACCCTCTCAGAGCTGTTCTGCCAGCTCCTTGGTAAACCATTCGTTCATTCCACAAATATTTTTTAAGGACCAGGCACTGTTCTAGGAGCCAGGGATAAAGTAGTGAACAAAACAGACAAAATATCTGCCCTTGTAAAATTTTATAATCTATGAGGGAGACAGATAAGATGATAAATACAGACAGTATTTTAGAAAGACAAATGCTAAGAAGAAAAATAAGGGTAATAAGAAGGGTGTGTTTGACCATGTGTGTATGAGTTAATGTTGTTTGAGTGTATGTGTATGAGTGTGTATGTGAGTGTAGGGATGTGTGTGTGTGTGTGTGTATGTGTGTAAGTATGTGTGTATGTGTGAGTATGTGAGTGTGTACAAGTGTGTGTGTGTGAGTACATGTGTGGCCAAGCACATGGAGTGGACATTTTCGATAGGGTAGCCAGGCAGGACTTCATGACTTCTGAGTGAAGATGTGAAGAAAGGGAACCTGCCATGGGAGTGTCTGTGGGGAGAGCATTCCAAGGAGAGAGAACTGCACGTGCAAATCCCTGAGGCAGGAGTGAGCCTGGCACCTTTGTGGCCTTAGCTGAGCGTACAACGAGGACAGAAGCAGAGTCACAGAGGCAGCAGGCCTGTCACAGAGCCTTGTGGGCTACTGGTCTGTTAGAGCAGACGGTCTGTTCATGAGAGGGAAACGCACACGGAGCTCTTATGAAAACCTCTCATCAAAGTCTCTCACCAAAACCACTCACTGCCCCGTTTTGTTATTCTTTGCTCTGTCATCACACAGTGACAGGCCACCCGGGGTCCGTACTTACTAGGCTGTACTGGAGTTCCACAGCCAGCACAGAAAAAATTCTGCGCTGCTACCACCAGGTCCCTCCTGTGTGCAGAGAAGGATAATGGTTATATTTCAGAGAAGGGCAATGGAACATTTTTCACAGATGGAAAAAGAAACTGACATCATGCTATTTCTCTTGATTTGGGGCCTTTTTTTTTTTTTTTTTTTCATTTAGGAAAATGGAGATTCATCCCACAGAGTTTTCTAGTTGAAATCTCAGGTCTTTTTAAAGGTAGGACTCTTTAAAAGCCCATTTTATCACCAAAGCAGAATACATTGTCATAAATAATGATTCTGCCCCAGAGTCATTAAGGAACTTCTCCCTGTACAAGCCAAGGATCCCACCTCCAGAGAGAACCAGAGGCACATTATGTGTGGAAGGCAGTGCAGGGGGGCAAGACACCAAAAGACAATGTACTTGGGAAATTCACAAATGGATCCAAAGAAATTTAGACAGAAAAGAAGTAATTTGTAAGACAAAGATTCCAAACATTTCTAGCGAAAGATTTTATATTGAAGCATTTTCTACTGAATTGTTGGTGCCATGATTTCAAGCCACGTGATTAAGAAATATAAACAACTTGTAAAATTTCATTACAGTTCAGAGTCAGCAAAAAAAAAAGCCAAGGTAAACATACGGTGAATTCATGTACCTTGGCGAAGGCCCAGGGAACCCCTAGAGAAAGGCTAGCCACGCTAAGGAAAGCAACTGTGACTCCTCTCAAGCAGACCCAGAGACCTTCCTGCCATTCTCTCAGAAGAAAAAGGCAATAACATAGTCTTACAGGGCACCGTCACGGAGCAGAGCCAGCAGGCCCATGTCTCTTCCTTACTCTCTGCAGTCTGTGTGCTGGATTAGGCAAAACCAAGAGGCATGGAAAACTTGTAGTTGGACAAAATGTTCCTTTGTCTATCATCTATAATGTACTCTCAGAACAAATTACATTTACAGTACTGCTTTAAAATATATACACATACTAGATGATTCCAACTATATAACATTCTGGAAAAGGCAAAATGATGTTGTTGTTAGGGGCCACTGAGTTGACTCCCACTCACAGCAGCCCCATGGGACAGGGCAGAACTGCCCCCTAAGGTTTTCTAGGCTGTAATCTTTACCGGAACAGATGGCCAGGTCTTTTCTCCTGCAGAGCTGCGGGGTGGGTTCGAACCACCAACCTTTCTGTTAGCAGCTGAGCACTTAACCATTTGACACCAGGGCTCTTTAGAGACAGTAAACAGATCAATGGTTGCCAGAGATTCGGGTGGAGGTAAGAGGGAGGAATAGGTGGAGCAGAGGGAAGGCATTTTAAGGGCAGTGAACCTATTCTGCGTGAGACTGGACACAGGGCAGTGTGCATCTGTCAGAACCACAGGGCTGTGTAACACAGAGTGAACCCTAACGTGAACTATGGATTTTACTTAATATATCAGTATCGGTTCATCAGTTTCAGTATCGGTTCATCAGTGGTAATAACGTACCATATGAATGCAAGGTGTTAACAGGAGAAACTGTGTATATGTGGGGAGCATAGGGGAACTATGTACTTCCTGCATAATTTTTCTGTAAACCTAATAAACCTAATACTGCTCTAAAAAATAAAGTCTATTACACACACACACACACACACACGTATGTATGGTTTTATTTCTTTTCCTTTTTTTACATCATCATAGTTGTTTTGTCTTTCAAGACCTTTGTTATTTCTTGGAGAACAAATATTTTTATTTACCTTCTGTTACAGTTCTTAACTACAGGAGCTCACCTCCAAATCAAAATTTCCTTTTCTTATTTGTTCATTCATTTTTAGTTTACCCTGCACTGGATCATAGTGGTCCAGTCTTTGGAAACTATTGTGTGTGATTTCAAAGGTTCAGTATTAGCCACTTAAAAAATTCCTTTTTAAGCCTATTTAATTTTCAGTTGCTCTGAATGCTCACAGTGAGAGATGCATAATTAAATTCTCCTAACTTGTCCAAACTTACAGAGCCCCCAGCCCATGATAAACAGGTGGTACGAAAGCTAACTCAGAAAAATATACCCAACTTCCTTTTCCTAAAATAAATCATCCTGTGTCCCTTCATATGTTATTTTTTTCCTTTACTTACTCCACAGAGAGCCCAGTGGGACCAGTCACAACTTGCTTTAGAAGGTCTGGAGGCCCAAGCAGCTACCCAGACTTACTTGAGTGGTGGATGGATATTAAATATGATCTGAAATCGAGGCGGGGCCCAGTCGTCAGTCCCTCTGATCCGAGATTTAACTTTAATTTCCTGTACTACTTCCACACTAGACTCAAACTCTTTTCGGACACGATCTTCGTTTACGACCTGTGAAATACAGCAAAGAATTTAGGAATGACTTAAGCATATTTCAGGAATTTAAATAAAAAAGAACATGCTAATGTGTTTGCAAGAGAGAAATTTACCATGAAAACTTAAAAGTCCTTTTCATTTTACTGAAGGATATGGCAAGAACCCTCCATGTGTTGAAGGCCATCTGCAGAATTGCTTCAAAAACTACTCAGCTAAGATGCCTTTCATTAGTATTTTAGTTAGCTCATTTGTTTCCAGACTTCAAACTTACTTTAAGAAGGTCATTTTGAATGGAAATACTTCAATAAACAGCAAAAGCCTTATTTCTCTTATTCAATAGGCGGGCAGGTCCTGCCAATCCTACTTTCTCCACAGTTGCAGCCATGCCTTTGCTCCTAATTGGTCTCCCAGCCTTCCACCAGAATTCCCTGGTGTTGCCAGTCTTCTCAAGAAACAGCTGTTAAGACCACTCTTCTGCTCATAACCACCACTCATCTGTCAGTTTGTTGTACAGTTGTCGTCTGCATGTTGCTATGATGTTGGAAGCTATGTTGCTGGTATTTCAAATACCAGCAGGGCCAGCCATGGTGGACAGGTTTTCAGCTTCCAGACTAAGCCAGACTAGGAAGAAAGGCCTGGAGATCTACTTCTGAAAATCAGCCAATAAAAACTCTATGGATCACAACAGAATATTGTCCGATATAGTACTGGAAGATGAGCCCCCTCGAGTGGAAGGTACTAAAGTGTAGCTAAAACAATAGACTTAAACATTACCGTGACCATGGAGATGACACAGGATTGGAAAAAGTTTCGTTCTGTTATACACAAGGCCGCCATGAGTTGGAGTCGACTTGACAACAACTAACAACAACCTCCTAAACATTCACTGGCTCCCCACTGAACTGCTACACTTTCCCTTTGGCATTTAAAATATGAACTTCTCAAGTTAGCATTCTACATCCGTCCGCCACAATTTGGCTGCGGCCCTTCATGCCTCGTTTCCTGTGAAGATCAACACCCCCTGCCCCCCTACAGATACACACAAATGTGTTATCCAACCACAACAAATTTTAAGCACACCACGCACCTGCATGTCTGGACCTTCGCCCCAGCTGTTCCCTCTGCCAGGAACGCCCTCCCTCACATCTCCACCTGCCTCCGTTCTGCCCATCGCCCTGACATTTAGCTCAAGTTGTGTGATCTCCAATCAGCCTTCCAAGTCCTCTACCAGAAGTTAACACTCCTGCCCTGTACTTCCAGAGGCCCTCATTTTAGCCTTTGTCACAACATTCTCTGCCCCTGGTGGACTGCACGCTCTCCGAGGACACTGTGTCCTACAGGGGACCCAGGCTGCGGCCTGGTTCTTGCTCTGTCATCAGGGAGCCTGAGCCTGTCACTTTAAAGTAGAAATAACAATAACCAAAGCCAAACCCACTGCCATTGAGTCAATTCTGACTCATAGCGACCCTATAGGACAGAATGGAACTGCCCCACAGGGTTTTCAAGGAGCGCCTGGTGAATTCAAACTGCCAACCTTTTGGTTAGCAGCCTGAGCATTTAACCGCTGCGCCACCAGGGCTCCAGTACCTACCTAACAGTATTTAGTCCCTGTGTGATGCAGGATTGGTGGTTCTAGTCTATTCAAAGGTACTTCAGAAGAGAGGCCTGGCAATCTACTTCCAATAGATGACAGCCACTGAATATGTTCCATGGGGAGCAGAGTTTTACTCTGACACATGTGGGATTGCCAGGAGTTGGAATCCATTCAACAACCAGCACAATAGGGAATTTAGATTAAAGCGTGAGTGCTGAGCATACTCCCTGCTGCATCATAACCACTCAGTAAGTGTCAGTATCCTCATTCATTCTGGGTCTCTCCAACACTCAGCAACTGTACCAGGGACCATACAAATGTCTGAAGTGAGCAGTTCCGAAAATTTTGGAACTTTCAATTATATTTTTTTAATTGTAGTAAAATACGCACAACATAAAATTTGTGATTTTAACCATTTTCAAATGTACTATCCAATGACATTAATCATACAAAGTTGCGTAACCATTACCACTATTTGTCTCCAAAATGTTTTTATCACTTAAACTGAAATTCTGTACCTATTAAGCCATAACTCCCCCAGCTCATGGTGACCACAAATCTTCTTTTGTCTGTGTGCTTTTATCTGTTCTAGATATTTGTGGGATTGCACAATATTCGTCCTTTTGTACATGGCTTATTTTACTCAGCCTAATGTTTTTAAGGTTCATCCATATCATGGCATATATCATCTCTCTTTATGGCTGAATAATATTTCATTGTATGGATATACCACATTCTGTTTATCCATTCATCTGTTGATGGGCACTTGGTTGTTTCCACCTTTTGGCTGTTATGACTAAAGATGCAATGACATTTGTATACACACATCTGTATGAGTCCCTGCTTTGAATTCTTCTGGGGGCAGAATTACTGGATCATGTGGTAATTCTGTATTTAACTTCTTCAGGAACCGCCAAACTGTTTTCCAAGGTCAATTTATTTTGATACTTACTATGGAGCCAGCTGCATTCAAGGAACTTGCCGGCTGATAATTAACTTCTGACAATAACCAGCACTTCCGGAAAACTCGGTACAACTCTCTGGCTATTCGTTCAGCAGAATTAAAGTCTGGCTCATAAATGCCACTGAAATGTAAAATGTAAAAAAAAAAAAATTGGAAAATAATATTCACAAGTAGGAACACATTCAGGGTCTGCCTCAGGTTCTTGACTCTTCTTCCCACCCCCAGTAACTCAGAGGAGGCCGCCATATTAAAGACCACCAGGCATCTTACTCAACACGATGCCTCTATACTCAACAGAACATCTTTTATTTATTGAGCATACCAAGACTTGGAGGTGTGGTGAAAAGAGCACTGGACTTAGTGTCAGAAGACTTGAGTTCAAGTCCTAGCTCTGCTATTCAACAGCATTGTGCCCTGAGGCTCATCACATAATCCTTCTGAGCCTCAATTTCTACATCTATAAAATGGGACAATAAAACCTGCCAGCCTATCCATGCGGATATTAAATGAGAATAAACACAGAAGTCTTTTATACGGTTTAAAATCTTATAAAAATGCCACCAGGGTTTCCTATAAAAACTTAGATAGGGAATATTTCATTCCTAGGTGAGAATCCCTGTTGTTGGAACTGGCTGAACTTGGGCACAACGTTAGAGGATTAGTGTTCACATGGGCTTGGAGAGGACATCCCAGGGAGACTACGTGTAAGGGTAAGTTACCTCTTGGAGGAGCTGTAGGAACATCCACAGGTTTCTGTGGTATCCTTAAGTTCTCCAAGTTCTTGAGGAAAAGAAAGAATAGTGAGAGGTCTTTTCAGCCTGTTCCATTTAATTATAGTCACCATAAGAACACAAAAAGAGCTCCCTGCATCACACACCAAGGTACCCCCAAAAGAACCAATTATTCACTGTCTCCATGCTTCGGCTCCTTCTGGGTATCCACTAGGAGATAACAGATAATGCCCAAAGATGACCTTTAAAAACACACTCTTGTGAAATTTCACCAAAGTCTAACTGAGAGGCCAAACAGACACCAGACCGTAGTGAATATCTGCTTTCTCACTCACTTCACACGGGTGAGAGAAGATTAGCTAGCAAGACATGTGAAACAACTAGAACATCCTATTTTTTTTATAGCAGAGACATATCTGATCTCGGGAGGAGTTTCTTTCAAGGCCACTATGAGGAAGTATTGGTGTGATGCATGTCTGGGTGTGTGTGGGTTACGGGGTGAGATGTAACCAGTTACATCAGGCGAGCTCCTAAATCTTACCTAAAATGGCAAATTCATCAAAGTCACATTTGCAGGCCTCCTTCACCACATCACAGTCAGGAGGTGTTTCAAGCACTGGGCTGACCTTTAACTCACCACAACCTAGAAAAAGAGCAGAGAGGGTTGGCTGACAAGAAGAAAAAAAATATTGTATAGCCTGCAACACCCAACTAAATAGAAATCAGAAAACGAAGACAGCTAACAGTTTACTTCCACCACCCGTCTGTTAGTTTGCGTACTGTGTGGCTTGTGTGTTGCTGTGATGCTGGAAGCTACGTCATCAGTATTTCAAGTACCAGCAGGGTCACCCGTGGTGGACAGTTTCAGCAGAGCTTCCAGACTGAGACAGACTAGGAAGAAAGGCCTGGTAATTTACTTCTGAAAAGTAGTCATTACGCTCTCTCAAGGTCTATCTATATGGGACCAAACTGACAACAGCAACTCCAAAGATTAGATATGAACCTTAGGGAGCAGGGAGTTTATGCTAATGGGGAAGAAACAACTCAGAAAAGAAAGATGAGAATAGTTACACAAGTTGAAGGATGTAATCAATGTCACTGAATTGTACATGTAAAAACTTGAATTGGTGTGTTTTGCTGTGTATATTCTTAACAACAAAATTAATAAAACTAAAAAAAATTATTAAAAAATGCAGGGAGCTCTTTTTGTATTCTTAGATTGCCTATAAATGAAGTGAAACAGACTGACAGATACAGGGTACAAAGTTTAAGACATGAAAGGGGAGGGGAAAAAAAAAAACACCTTAGCTTCACCGTGGGACAAATTGTATAGGGGCCATAAATATATTCACGTTTTTTGATTCTCATACAAGTCTGGCAAGTTCACCTAAGGATGTCATTAAAAAAATTTTTTTTTCAGATAAAAATAATAATTCAGAAAAACTGCAGCAACATGAAAAAATAACATAATCACATATATAACTGTACTATTAATGCAATTAACTAATACAATTACATAACTGTGATCGATATAATCTTGTGTAACATGCATCCACTTGAATAAGCACAGGAAAGACAGAAAGAAATGTACACAGTTGTTTAAGAAATATTGCAGCCCATAGGTTACTTGGATGGGACAACGTTTTGCTCTTTTATACTTAAGGTTGCTATCAACTAACAACTAATAACAACAATAACATAGGTTCTACAGAGGCTATGTAAATGGGTTCCCTAGATTTAAAAAAACATTCTGCCTCACCTTAGCTGGGTGCCTACAGAGGGTCACACCCTCCAAACCTCAGTGTCCTCATGGGTAAAATGGGGGTAACAGCACCCACTTCTGTTTTTCTCACATACTCTTTTGAACATAATCCACAGTAACATACAATTTACGCTGTGACTCAGTACAAACACAAAAATATATTTAACTGATGCAGAGGTTTCAGGAAACAACGCTCACTCTAAGCCTGTGCACTCTGACACTCGCTATTTTATTTCATTAAAAAAAAAAAAAACTCTCAGTACCATCCTGCAGCTTGGAAAACCCTGACCTATCCCATGGGGTAGGATCTATCACCACAAATGTCACTTAACAAAAGACAAATATTTTTATTTAGGTGGCAGAAATATTTTTAAATTTCGTTTAATATATTAACATATCTGTTCTTAAAAGTTTCAGCTAAACATCAGTTTCCACTCAATTACTCAATAAATATTTGTAAAAGACTTGTTTCAGGCAAGGGGCTATGCTAAGTGTAAATAAGAATAAGACAGTTTCTCACTCATCAAAGAGTTTAAAATCTCAAGAGGGAGGCACCCACACATTTAACCACAAGAAAACCCAGTTGCATGCCATGAACTAAGGGTTCAGAGACAGGGCTCCATGTTACAAAACTGCAGGGGAAGCATCTGCAGAGAAGACAATGGACCATTCTGGGGCACAGCTTATGTTTCATTCCACATGAATGGCACCCCTGCCCCGTGATACAAACCAGGGTGCAGTCACAGTGCCGGTGGTAGGAGATGCCTGTTAAAGGATGAGAAGGATCAGATGTGCAGTTACTGTGGGAAACCTGCATTCTAGGGGAGGCTAGAACAAGCAATGGGACAACGGAGGCAGGAGCTTATGAGAAATGTTTACCAGCAAGTGTAAACACAGGAGTTTAACAGACACCCACAGTACAGCACTGGAGATGGTGGGAGATGCCTGTAGGAAAGGCAGGGAGAAGCTGGATCACACAGGCTAAAATTTCCAGGATAAAATGTGGAACGAACTCAGGAGGTCATTTGAGAGGACTAGAAGTTGTGCTCTAAGAAGACAGATGTGTGTAGGATCAACTAGACGAAAGAAGGTGAATTAAAGAGAGAAAAATTAAAGGCAACAAATATGTATTGAACCCACCAATTTTACTCCTAGGCATGTACCGAAAAGACTTAAAAGTAGGGACTCAAACAGACACTTGTACATCAGTGTTCACTGCGGCATTATTCAAATAACCAAAAGGTGGAAACAACCCAAGTTTCCATCAACAGATAAATAGATAAACAAAACATGGCCTATACATACAATGGAATATTACTCAGCCATAAACAAAAATGAAGTCCTGAGAATGTGCCACGACATGGACGAACACTGAGAACATTATGTTGAGTGAAGAAAACATAAAAGGACAAATACTGTATGATCCCACTTACATGAAATACTTACAATAGGCAAATGCATAGAAACCAAAGTTTATTAGTGGTTACCAGGAGAGGGCGGGAGGGAGAAATGGGGAGTACTGTTTTAAGGGGCGCTGAGTTCCTGTTACAGCTGATGAAAAAACTTAGAAACAGATAGTGGTAATGGCTGCCCAACACGATGAGCATAATTAATGTCACTGAACTGCACACATAAAAGATGTTGAAATGGCAAATGTTTTGTTCTATAATTTTTTTTAACCACGGTTTTTAAAAATGAAAAAATATACATATGAAATTTACATGCAGTTTTTATACAATGACTGGCCAGAAGGCTAATACAGTGGTCCAGGTAAAAGGCCGGCACTGAGAGTCAGGACTCATTTGTCCACTAATTGGAAACACAGGAGATGGGGCTGCAGCACAAGGAAGAAGACTCAAAGAGAAAACCTGGTGTACTAAAATACAAATTGCTCCTTCCCCCAACCTACAGCCTCAGAGGGGCGACCCTCCACATCACAGGCCTTAGATACCCTGGTCACAGTGAACCGACCAGCTGTGGACACCCAACCAAGTCAGGGCTCCCCAGGTGCTCTCCTCTGGAAACTGGATTTGGAGTTCCGCAAGGCTGAGCTAAGCAGGGAGGACCTGGCCGAGGGGTCAGGGCCACCAGAACTGAAGGCAGAGGCTCGGGACAGGCAGAGGAAGGCAGCCTGCAGAAAGAGGAGAATGGAGCAATTGTATGAAGAAAGGAAAGGATGAGAGGCCACAAGTCCCAGGAAAGACAGATACAGGAGTTGTCTGTATACTAGTCAGCTCTTATGGGGTCCAGCTGCACTACCCTCCACCAGGTTCAATGAGAATTCTCTGTCTCCTTCAAAAACATCCCTTTTAATGTGAGCCAGTTAACACATTTAACTAGTACTTATTGTGCACCTATTTTGTGCCAGGCATTGTGCTAGGCACCGCGTGGAGTGAGTTCCTCCCTTGCTACTAATCAGACTCCCGAATAAGATGCAAAGTAAAGGAAGTCAAGAGGAAAAGCAAGTTTTAGTTTTTAATCATTTTGGGGGGAGGGGATTGTGAAGGAAGGACAGAGATAACTTTGGTTTAAAAAAAAAAAAAAAAGGTTCTGGGGTTCAACCAGGTGGAGATGTTTAACAGGTCCCAGCCACATGGAGCAAGTGCTTACAAGACACGGGTATGACAGAAAACAGAGGTTTGGGAGATACCAACTAAGGGGGAATCATTGAAGGTGTTGTAGTGGATAAAGCCTCCCAGGAAGTGAATACAGAAAAAGAAGAAAATAGGACTGAAGGGAAGACCCACAGCTAAAAGACAAGGAGATGACAAACCCTAAGGGCGATTCTCAGCTCAGGCATCCGTTCCTCCAGGAAGAACTTTCTGAATCTCCAAATGAGACAAGCTTCTTATTCTATGATCTGCTGCTCTGGGTACCAGTACCAGTTACCATTGAGTTGAATCCAGCCCACAGCGACCCTGTGTGTGTCAGAACAGAACTGTACTCCGTAAGGTTTTCAATGGCTGATTTTTCAGATGTAGATTGCCAGGCCTTTCTTCTGAGGCACCACTGGGTGGACTTGAACCTCCAACCTTTCAGTTAACAGCCGAGTGTGTTAAGTGTTTCCACCACCCAGGGACCCCACTGCTCTGGGTACCACCTCTGTTATCTGAGTTGTCCCACATGGCTTACTTGGCCACCTGTTCCAGCTTGTAAACCCGTTAAGGGAAGGGGCACCTCAGGCTTAATGCTGTGCTCTCAAATCACCTAGCATTTCACATGCTCATTGTTTGAATGAATGAAAGAGGAATACTTGGGGGGAAAAAAAAAACAGACACTATTTAAGAAAAACTAGGAGATGCTATGCCATAAAACATGAAGCGAGAAGAGTCACTGCAAAAAAGGATAAAGTTTAAGATTAAAAAAAATAATACCCACGGGCTGTGGGAAGCGAATAGAACTTGAACACCAATCCCAATTCAAAGTGGCAGAAATGGTGAGGATTCCAGACGACTCAAAAAGTTTTAGACAAAGGATTTAAAGACGCATTTCAGGGTTTGACGGGGGAAGGGGATGTGTGTAGGGAACAACACGTAAAACCCTCCCACATCTGCCCAACTTACCTTCATAGCCACTGTCTGGAGAAGTGGAAGATACAGATTCTTGCTTCATTTTGGCATTAAAGGTCACTTCCGGGTCAACCTGATCATTTCCAAGTGACTCGTTGGCTTTGTCTACACTCCAGTTCTCTGTCTGCTGTTGGCTCAGGATATTATACTTTATTTTCTCCATTACTGATATAATCATATCTGCAACATAAAAGTGGGCATTTTCCTGCAGGAAAAAAAAGATAAATAAAAATACAATTATAATTAACTTTTTTACATTGATAAGCTTGAAAAATCAAGAATAAATAAATATATACATATAATTTTTGTTTTTTTCATTTAACTATTCGAAAATAGGTTATTATATGTCTTTTGGTCCACATCTCCTAGAAACTTAAGATTTAGTTCAATGGAACCAGCAAACAACCCACGTTAATTTCTTGTGATATAAAACCCTAGACAGGCAGTAGCCCAGTCTAGGGTTTTGTATCACAAGGGACACATTCCCTTGCTGTTTGTGTACATTAAAATTTTCTCATCCCTTAAATTGGGGTAATTACCTCACAGAGCTATTAGCATTCTGAAGGTGATGAGGAACTTGGGAGTGCTATGTAAATGTGTAGATCCTAAACAAACAAAAGGAACAGGTGGTATTGCTTCTTACATCACCCTTCTTGCATGGAAGACTTTCCAGCTGAACAGAAACCCCACCTTAGAACCCTTTCCAGCCAGTATTCCTGCGGCCACTACCAATCAAATCCTGAAATGAAGTGAAACCTGGTTGCATGCCTCCTTAAGGGGAACTTTCTAGATTTAAATCAGAACAATACTATCTAAAGGATTAAGAATCTCTTTGGTTAAACAAAATATGAAGATAACGTTCACCTTTTCTACATCCACAGGGAACACAAATGCCTCTGGTAAGAAGGAATTCAAAGAAATGGCTCTTCTGTTGACTTGATCAGCACCTGCCAATACAGCAAGTTCTTAAAAATGGAGAAAAGAAAGTTCAAAGGTTATCGAGGAGGAGAAAAAAAAAATTCTAAAGAACAGCATCTAAATACCAAAAGGAAAAAAAAAAGAAGGAAAAACTTATCACAGTTGTAGAACAATGCAAGGTAACAGAAGAAAGACCACTCTGGCGATAGGTGTTCAGACAACTACCCCACGCAGATATTGCCTCAGTGATGATCATTTCTAAAAAGGCTACTGGAGCAATTTGTGAGGTATCATCAGAGAAGGGATGGAGAACAATTGGAGTGAAGGAAACTAAGGAGGCAAAGAAGGTAGAAAGAGAAGAAAAAAACAAACTCATTGCCATTGAGTCGATTCCTATGGAAATGCTAGTGTGTAACAGAGCTCTCCTCTGACTGATCTTCTGGAAATATCTTCCACCAACCACACTGAACTGAGAAAACTTCTGAAGCTCTCCTTTGCAGGCAATTTAATACGCCCGCCCAAAGGTAAGTCTCAGCTTTGGTTATCTACTTTAAGCTAAGTAGCTCCTGGGCAATACAAACAGTTAACGCACTCAGCTGCTAACTCAAAGACTGGAGGTTCGAGCCCACCCAGAGGTACCTCAGAAGAAAGCCCTGGCACTCTACTTCTGAAAAATCAGCCATTACAAACCCAATGGAGCACAGTTCTACTCTGACACACATGGGGTCACTGCGAGTTGTATTCAACTCCATGGCAATGAGTTTAGGTTGAGCAAAAAAGGTAGCATTTCCCTACAGTCTAAGGAGGAAAAAAAAAAACAAAAACACTTGATTTCACCGTTTGACCATTAAATGAGCTAATGCACTGGCTTCTAGTCAAAATGGAAACGCATTTTGGAAACTCAAAACGGACACTTTGTTCTTATGGGGAAGACGGTAAGGCAAAGCCAGTGTGTGAACAGACAGCAATGAGGGAAGTCGTGGACTAAAGTTACGTTCATCAGTGGAAGCTGTTGGGTGGGAAAGCGTGATGAACGCACCATCTGCCTCAAGACATGGGGAAGTGGCCAAAATCTTTGAGCCGGTGAACGGAGACCCCGGAAGAGAGCTTCCCGGGAGCAGAGCCCGCTCTTCCGTTGAGCTCAAAGACAAGTCTCTAGTCTTTTCACGGGAGCCACAGGCAGAGCAACTGTCCAGGGAGTGCTGCGGAGGATCCTCCAACAATGGTGTCTCTGTCTGGGAGTCCCCGAGGGATGCCGGAGAAGGGCCCGAGGGAGAGGTGGTGTCAGCCACAAAGTGTCTCCCGCTCTTCCCCACTGTTGCCACCAGGGGGCACAAATCTTGCAACTGCGGCTGCACACCCTGGGGGTTAATCCAGGTGGCTTTGTGCCTGGTGAACCTGACGTCTGTCGGGCAAGGCGGGTGGTCAGAGTCCGAGAGGGAGGGCGAACCATCCACGTCGACAGAGTCATCGCTGATCACTTCCCAGGGGTCCACAGGCGACTCCTGCCCGCCGGTAGACTGCAACTCCATCTTTCCAGGCTCGGGGCTGGTGTGACCCCATTCAAAAGAGAGGACACCTTCTCTGGTGGCTGCTGGCGCCTTGAAGTCACCACATGGCCAGCTGGAGATCTGGAGAGCTTACCTGCAATGAACAAAGCACCATTCAAGAGAAGGAAGGGTTCCATCATATTTTAAACTCCAAATTATTTCGAGGAGGCAAAAAAAAAAAGTCTGTACTTCACCTCACAGAACACAATAAACTCCAATTAGGTTTACAAGTCCGAACAAACCAAACACCGTAAAACTGGCAGCAAACACAGGAGGACTGACATTGGTATAAAAAACCCCATTGCCAACCCAACTCATAGCGACTCTATAGGACACAGTAGAACTGCCCCATAGGGTTTCCAAGTTGTGGCTGGTGGATTCAAGCTGTCAGGGTTTTGGTTAGCAGCTGAGCTCTTAACTAATGTGTACAGAAAAGGTTTTTCGAAGAATACAAACAATTGAAGAAGCCACAAAATATAAGACTGGTAAATCACAGGAAAAGGTAAAACATTCACACATCAAAATTATTCCAATTAAATTGTCAAACCCAAAACGGGAATACTAGCTGGAAGTAAAGACACAGTTTCATATTTTCTTATTTAAATTTTTTTGTACATCAACGAAGTAGACAAATGACATGTAAAACATTAGGGATTGTCAGCAGCACTTTGCTTCATCAAAAAATATATAGCTTCATGTTAAATATTTACTTTAATATTTGTCACTTGAACATTTAAATACTAAGTATTTAATTTACATTAAATATTAAACATCAAGCATTTGCCATATTTATTAAATTTTTATTTAATATTTATTATAAACAGCAGTTATTATAAATAGCTATGTGCTATAAATAATTCTTAAATAATTAGGTAAACTTTAACATGGTTCACCCACTTTTTAGCTCAGTTTTTAGCTTTAGTTAAGTGAGGTGATTATTAAAACGCAGAGTGCTATGAGACAGACGAAATATGGCACAGCCATAAAATGGACTACTACTCAACAAGAAAAAGTAGTTATTTCACTACGTATGCAACAACATGGATCTCAGAAAAATTACGCTGAGTCAAAGAATCCAGTTGCAAAAGGACACACAGAAAACAATTAGCAAGATGATGCACTGAAATTCGTTCACAGCAGTAACTTCGTTATAAACAGACCAAAAGCAGACTTTGAATTCCTGTGGTGACTGTGTCGGTGTGGTGATGGCGTGCCATCAAGTCCACTCCAACTCATAAAGACCCCACATGACACAGGAGAACTGCCCCATAGGGGTTCCTGGACTGCAATCCTCATGGAAGCAGATTGCCTGTCTTGTCTCCCATGGAGCCACTGGTGGATATAGAAAAAACTAAGCCTAAACTTGTCTACAAGACAAGGAACCAAGGAACCCCCAGGGCTTCTGGCAAGGAAGGAATCAACACAGTCACTACCCTGATTTGGACTTTTAGCCAGAACTGTGAGAAAATTAATTTCTGCCTTTTAAAGCCAAGAGGGTAAAAAATGTAGACAGCTACACAAACGAGAATCACTCCTGTAACCGTAATGACAGGCCCAGCAAATGTTTCTTTTTACTCTTCTCCCCATCCTTCGCCCTGCAAAGCTAAAAACCACCTCAGTGACAAAGCCAAGCCCAGCAAGGGGCAGGTCTAGACACAGAGGTGGTCTGTTGAGACAAGTTTAGCTTAGCAAAGGATGGTGAGTGCAAGACGGTGGAATCTGTTCCATGGCTTTCAATACCACCACTACGTGTGTAGGTCCCTAAGTGGTGCAAATGGCTTGCTAACCGAAAGGTTGGTGGTTCAAACCCACCCAGTGGCACCACAGAAGAAAGGCCTGGTGATCTGCTTCTGTAAATATGACAGCCAACAAAACCCTATGGAGCAGTTCTACTCTGTAACACATAGGGTGGCATGAGTCTGAATCGACTCTACCACAAGGGGTTTGTATGTAGACAACTCCCACACATGTATCTCCATTCCTGACCTCTCTGCTGAACTCCGGGCTGACATATCTTACTGCCCATTTAACATATGTGAATCGACTCGATGGCACTGGGTTTTTAGGTTTAGTGGGCATCGTAAACCTGATCTATCCAGAACAGATACTGATGTCCCCCAAACCTGCTCCTTTCCCGGTCTTCCCCATCTCAGGAAATATACCTCTCAGTCACTCAAGCCAAAAACCTAGGAGTCTTTCCCTAAATCCTGTCTTTCCCTGAATCGTCACCTTTAATCCAGCAGCAAGTTTCTGTCTAGAGTCATCACCCTAGTCTAAGTCACCATCTTCTCCCACCTGGACATCCTGCCATGGCTTCCCAATGGGTCTCCCCACGTCTGCTCTCACCTACCTACAATCAAGAGGCGTCCAGGGGATCTTCTAAAAATGCTATTCCCCTAAAGAGACCCCCGCCATGGCTTCCCATCAGTCCTGAAATGAAATCCAAACTCCTTACTTTGTCCTTAAAGCCGACTCCATCCTGCCCCTAAACAACCCTTAACACTTCTCCCTCCAACAACCAACAGCAAGCTCTTGAGCCACTAAGCTCTTTCCCACTCTTGGGGGACTGTTCCAGTTCCCTCTGCCTAGAATGCTCTTCCCCCAAATTATCACACACCTGATTCCTTCCCGACCTGCAGACCTCAGTGTATGAGCTGCTTCCTCAGATGTCTTTCCTTACCACCTCTCTCACACTACACTCTCTTAAGCGTCGTTCCTCAGACACTCCTCATCACATCACCCTGTTTAATTTTCATCACAGTGGTTTTCGCTTCCTGGGTTTTTTAGCACCTTACTGTCACTCTGCCCCAACTATAAAGAAAGAAAGTCGAACTAGACTATCAGGAAGCTGTAAAAATGGCACAGGGTGTGTGGGGCAGGGGTAGTATCTGACCTCCTCCAACCCTACAAGAGGAAAGGAAAACCAAGATCAACAGCACAAAGCTGACTCCCATGAGGTGGAGGCCAGACAAGCCTCCTCTCTCTGCCATCTTCACTAATTCTGACACCAACCGTCCCTCCCACAGCGCTCTCTACTGGGTTCAATGATCCATTGCAGTGGCCACCCAGAACTCACAGACCATACTCACAATTATGAGGTTTATACGGGAAGTAACAGTTACAAGTCAGGCTCAGGAACACTCAGGATACAGCCCTTTCATTAGGATAGCTTCTCCCCAGCTGTGCTCACAGGCACACGTCTCCCTGGCTCTAGGCCTCTCCCCAAATGCCCTCGGCTTTCTCTCTCTGTAGGCCGGGAAGCCCACCATGCCGTCTCCTGCTGCCGGGTCTCCCCTGCCACTCCTTCTCACCGTCTTCAGGGTTACACCTCATGCTGTCTCTGTCTCCTGGTCCCAGGAGCCTCCCAGGGCCGCCTCCTGGCTGTTCTTCCTTGGTAGTGGTGGGATCTTCCTCTCTGCTCTGGAATTGGCTCTCTTTTAAGGCAAAACTGACCAATTCCCTCAACAGCCCACAATTACCCTATCACACAGTCACCTGGATGTGAGTTTAAAGACCATGGCTAGAAAGACCACACACAAAAGCAATTAATCGCACCACAGAAGCCAAAGTAACTTAAAGGTTTATTCTGGTTGCTTCCTTTTTAAAACAGGATAAAACCCTTCAGGTAAGCAAGGGTCTTGAGTGTTCTCTTACAGGTCACATCCCCCAGGCCTGGAAGTGTCGTATATAAAAACCAGTTGCCGTGGTGTGGACTCTGACTCAGGGCGACCCCATGTGTGTCACAGCAGAATTGTGCTCCATAGGGTTTTCAGAGGCTGCTTTTTCAGAAGCAGATCACCAGGCCTTTCTTCCGAGGCACCGCTGGGTAAACTCGAACCCTTAGCCTTCTGGCTAGCAGACAAAGGCATTAACCATTTGCACCACCCAGGGACACAATAGGGGCTCAATAAATGTTTATGGGATGGAGAATAAATTCAATAAAGTCAAAATAACGTCAGAGCCAGAGGAAAGGCTTCTGTGGTAGATGCAACTGTTCTATTACTGAGCAGAATCATTCACGCAGTGATAGAAGTGAATCCATGTTTCCTAAAGACAGGACACTCTTCTCACCCAAATAGGCCAAAAGAAGGTACGTATGAAAACTGGACTACATGCCCTTGGGTTTTCTTAATTTGGGGGCCCTAGGCCACATCTTCTCGGTGACGTTTCCTCCACACTTGTTCTCTGTCGATGACTTGACGTGATGAAATGACCCCTGCGATGCTCGAGATCAACCTGGCGTGTGTTATTTAACCCCTGGCTGCTGGTAAGTGACCTAGGTTGGGACAGATTTTCCTAAACTACATTCTGTTTTTATTAGAACCACCATTTGAATTTACTCACTTCCTTGGATTAGCACATAAAGGGAAAAAAAAAAACAAAACCCACTACGTTGTTGGTTCGCTTGAGTTTTAATCCTATACACAGAGATGAACGGGAAGGACTGAAGGGTTTTATTGTGTCGTAGACAGGAACCTACCGGAATAAACCTTTAAGTTACTCTGGCTTCCCAATAGTCTAGTTCAACTTCCTGTCTTGAAAATCTCCTTCCAAGCTGTTCATCCAGAGAGCTATTATACAGCGAATTATGTCATTTGCTTAATTTCTACTTGATTTTCAATGCTCGTTTCATCTTAAATCTAGCTCAAATAAAAAAAGTTCTAAGCAGGATCAAGATGAAGTTTCTGATTTTTTTTTTAAATACATAAATGCATCCTGAAAATACTGTACAAGCCCCAAGCCACCACTCACAAAGTGTCGCAGGATACAGCCAAGGGAACTGCCAGAACTACCCCAAAGTGCTTCATCTCCTTTTCCTGACCCCAAATCCCACCTCAGCCCCCAATTTCTCTTGTCATACATCTTTTCCTCTCTAAGAATTATAATAGGAATCCATGAGTGTATTTCCACAAAATGCCAAAAACACAGAAGTCTAGAGTAAAACGTGACGTGCTCTTACTCGCTAAGCCCCACCAACGCTACTTTATTCCCAGAAACACTGTAAACAATATTTTTCCCTCTAGACCCTTTTCTATGAATTAAGATACATACGTCAGATTAAAACATATTTTTTGTTTTCTTCTTTAGACACAGAAAAACCAAACCCACTGCCATCGAGTCGATCCTGACTCAACAACATAGGGTCATACTGGACATATCCTATAACCTACCTTTTTTTCTCTCAACAGTATGTCTTGAGAATATATGTCATTCTTCTGAACTGTCTTACCACCTTCTAGAGTATAAATGGACCATCACTTACTTAGCCAGACCCCCACTGATGGAAACGTTCAGTTCACTATTATAAAAAATACATCAGTGAACACCTTTGTGTCGTTTTCTGTTGACTTTTCTCTTGCTAGTTCCATTCTCGGTTCTGAGTCCACAGCTCATGATAACCTCATTATTTCCAACAGGATGAAGCTATAGAAGTGACTCATGTTTTACTCTTAATTTTTGACACATCATGTATCTTTTTTGCGTGAGGGAGATGATCATGGCATATAAAACCATATGAAAAATACACAGTCTCGAACAAGTGGTAATATGATCACTATGTTTTTTTATACATGGATTAAAGTCAACACTTCCAAGAGAATGATGTTATTTACGAGCCTCCCAGATACAGAACTGACCGAACTGCGTTGAGCAAAAACAGACTTCCTTGTAAAAAGGCAATCTTCAGAAGTAAGCAATTGCTCCACTTCCTTCTAGAAAGGTGTTGCTTCACACAAATAACCAGCAGATGCTGGCTTGTCCAGGATATTAAATCAGGAGATTTTAGAGCTACAATAGGCCCATGGAGAGTTAATGCCATGTTCAAGGTCACAGCTGCATAGTGGCAGAGAGAGGTTGGAAACCCAGGGTGGACACTCATTAAGGAGCATGAGTTTCTCTGAGAAGCAGAGGGACACACAGGACAGAGCGAGGATGTGAAACAAGTAAGGCCCAGGCCCTCGTGAAAGCAGGTCACCACCTTCATTTCTGCCTCTTTAGGGGAGCAGGTTAAAGCAGGAGATGCAACATACAGTCCCTGGGCATGCTGCTTATTGCCATATTGCTTGTAGTCTGTTCATTATTCTATTAAAAAAATATCCATTTAACCAGCCCAGGGCAAGAACTAGAAGGTAGGAGGGGACAGGAGAGCTGGTAGTAGGGAACCCAAGGTCGAGAAGGGAGAATGTCGACATGTCGTGGGGTTGTTAACCAATGTCATAAAGCAGTATACATACTAACTGTTCAACAAGAAGCTAGTTTGTTCTGTAAACCGTCATCTAAAGTTCAACTTAAAAAAAAAAAATCCAGTGAAACATAATCTATACCTAAGGCTTGCTGCCTTTAATTTTGTACCCTCCTATTCTAAAAGCAAACATTTCTGTTAGAGATTGAATTGTATCCCCCGCCCCCGCAAAAAAAAAAAAATATACGTGGAATTCCTGGTACTTGTACCTATGGAGGTGATCCTATTTGGAAACAGGGTTTTTCTCCCATTATGCTAACGAGGTCACACCAGAGTAGGGTGGGTCCTAAACCTCATCACCTCTGAGTTATGAAAAGAGCAGAATAGACGACAGAGACGCACAGGGGAAGACAGATACCAAGGAATGCCAGCAAACACCAGAGACTAGAAGAGAAGCCCATGGAAGGAACTGAAACAACTGAGACTCTGACTTGGACTTCTAGCCTCCAGAACTGAGAAAATAAATTCCTGTTCTTTAAATATATATATATACTTTTTTTTTTTTAATGTATAAACCCATTCCCATTGAGTCGATTCCGACTCATAGTGACCCTATAGGACAGAGTAGAACTGCCGGACAGAGTAGAACTGCCCCACAGAGCTTCCAAGAAGCGGCTGGTGCATTCGAACTGCTGACCTTTTAGTTAGCAGCAAAAAAAAAAAAGCACTTAACTACTATATACATTCATTCATTCATTCATTGAGCATCTACTACAAGCCAGGCAATGTTTCTGTTTTAGCAGCACTGGGATGACAGTGGTGACTACAGTAGGCTTTCTGCCCTCCAGTAGTATACAATCTGGTGGAGGGGGATAGGGAATAAACACATACATTCACACACATCAGGTACCGACCCCCAAAAAACCAAACGTGCTGCCGTTGATTCGATTCCGACTCACAGCAACCCTGTAGGACTGAGTAGAACTGCCCCGTAGGGTTTCCAAGGAGCAGCTGCTGGATTTAAAATGCTGACCTTTCGGTTAGCAGCCAAGCTCTTAACCACTGTGCCACCAGGGCTCCCTCAGGTACTGACAGGCAGAAGGCAATACAGGTCAATCAATGTTTGGCATCTTCTCAACATATTCCCTACACAATAAATGGGTCCTTTGAATCAGAGACCCTTGGGTTGTGGTGTACAAAGGTAAAATCAATCCCAAAAAACCATTTTAAAGGAAGAGATATCAAATCCCCATGCTTACCATTATTCCCAATGAGACCTTCACGCTGGGACCAAGGGCTATGCACAGGCCAGATTACTAGTCACTACACACAGCAGCAGAGACTAGAGACGAAGCAGAGACTCCAAGGCCTGCCTGCCCCTCACTGCTGCTGAGACCCAGCCGGGTCATTCTGGACAGGACTCTGCCTGTCAGAGCCAGTGCCACACCAGGAACAACCTCATCACTAAGGCCACGACATCGCCTGCAAAGCCGCAGCCTCTGCAGAGGGGAGGCTGCCTCAGGTGGGCAGGAGCCATCGTGACTTCTATGGTGACCTCACAAAAGTCTCAGACCACGAGCAGCTGGCACCTTGATGGCAGTTGAGCAGTTCTGGCTCCTCAAAGTCCTAACAGTCTTAAAGTTATTTCATGAAAAGGCACAAGCAGGTCAGAGCTGACAGTAAAATAGGATTTTCTCTGCCCTGACACTGCCCACCAACTGGATCTGTAAGCTGGCTGAGTTTTTTTGTCGCCTGGATTCTGACTCATGACAACCCCATGTTCCAGAGTAAAATCATCCTGCATAGGGTTTTCAGTGGTTGATTTTTACCAGGCCTTCCTTCTGAGGCACTTCTGGGTAGACTCAAACCTCCAACCTTTCAGTTAGCAGTTGAGTGTGTTAACCATTTGCACCCCCAAGTGAGTCCAATCTGACTGAAGCCATTTCAGGGGGCCCCTTCTTGGTCTCCCTATCAAAAATGGCAACTGTCCCCCCTCCTAACATTTCTTATCCTCATTCCCAGCTCTATTTATCTCCTTGGTCCTTAACCCCATTTTATTTAATCTCAGTGTTTAAACACCCACTAGAATATAAACTTATGAAAGCAAGTATCTGTTTATTTTGGACACTGCTCTGGCCCCAGAACCTAAAATGGTAGCATATAGTAGGTGCTCGATACATATTCTTTGAATGCATGAATGAAGGAATGAATGAACAAACTAACACATAGTACCTAAATATGCTTAACCCATTGCCGTTCAGTCCATTCCAACTCACAATGACCCTACAGGACACAGTAGAGCTGTTCCATAGGGTTTCCAAGGAGCAGCTGGTGGATTTGAACTGCTGAACTTTTGGTTAGCAGCCAAGCTCTTAACCACTGCAATCCCAGGGCTCCCCTAAGTATGCTTATGTTGGTTATTTCTGCTGCCCATAAAAGAAGGTCAAGAAGGTATGCCATCCCAAAGAAGAAATGAGAGATCGCAACCTAAAGCATCTGCTAACTACTTCCTTAAAATAAAGGATATGAGAGAACAGAAACCACAAGTGATAAGAGCTGAAGGTGAAAGCTATGATTTACATTTATGAACTTTATGGCATCACACTAAGCGTGCCCAGCAATAAACAAATGCGAGTGGACAGGGAAGGAATACATCATTAACCACGGCACGTACGATGCTAGTTTCACAGATGAGGATCGGCAAAAAGCTGATTCGCAGAAGGCAGGGATCAATCATATCCCTGCTCTCCTACTTTTCCATCATATCTGACACCAGCGGCCCACACGGGACTCTCTCTGTGTCCCCAGTCACCTGGGGCTAGGTCAGACCTGACAAGTTCGGAGGATACCATCCTTGGGTTTGTTAATTTGATGGGATAACTCACAGAACTCACAGAAGATATGATACTTACAACTCCCAGTTTTATTATAGTAAAAGGATATAAGTCAGGATAAGGAAGAATGAATGGGCGAGGTCTAGAAAGGTTCCCAATGTGGAGCTGCTGTGTCTTGGGAGGGTGCCTTCGCCAACCAGGAAGCTCTCTGAGCCTTAGTGTTCCAGGCTTTTATTGGCCAGTCCTGAACGATAGGCTAAGGATAGCTGATATCAGCCTCCCAGACAAGTCTTTTCTGGTCTGGCCAGGCCCTACTTGCCAGCGCAAAACCTCAGGTATGGCCTCCAAGTCCCAGACCAAGGCACCCCAATTACTCCAAGGGTTATTTCTCCAGAGCCAACCACAAAGGCCAGCTTACTTGGGGGAAGACTAGGTCTCTTGCTGCACAGCATGTGAGCTGCTTGGTTAGCACAGTCCCCCTGAGCCTCTTACCGTCTCTCTCCAGATCTACTTCCCTTTTTTCTTTGACTTTACTCAAAGATTCACATCCCCACAGATGTCAACAATGTCTAAAATTATCATACACCAAAGAGAAGCCATTAAGACACCTAATAACATGACTCTGCAGCTTCCGCCACAGTGGCTAGGAATTAGAGTGAACGGTGATTTTTGTAGGGTTGCACCTCAACCACAGCCCGTACCGAGCGCTATGTTCTAATAATAAAAGCACCAGGAAGGAAGTAGGGCCATATTGCAATGGTGACCGGTGGCAACACATGGGCTCCTCTCTGACGGATTTAGTCTCCAGCAATGACTCTTCATTTTGAAAGTCAGCTGTCAGAAGAACGTGGAGGAAGAACAAAATAAGAGAAACAGCAGGGGTGGGGCTGAGAAGGGGAAGATCCAGCAAAGGCAAAGATTGGGGAACACTGGTTGTTTCACCTAAAAGCTGGGGACACATAAATGACAAACTTGCTATGGTCACTGCGTGTGTCAGGCCTGCTATTCTCATTCTGCGTAATGCTTCTTGCAGTATTCCAGGTGTGACGATGACAGTTTGAAAACTGAAATGTAGCGTGTTAAGGGACTTGCCCAGAGTTTCCCCATTAGTACTTAGCAGAACAAGGACAAAAAGAAAAACCTGACACCTGATCCAAATCTCTTTCCACTCATATTCCCCCGTTCTACATGGGCTGAAACTGGCAGGATTATTTTCAATGTCATTAGTGAAGTAATTTAAAGACTTTTTCCATCAGATTTGTCATAAAACATAGGATTAAGAACCACACCACTACATCTGATTCTGTGTCCCTGGAAGGGTTGTCCCCAGAATTGTATTACTACTCCTTCATATTTGTTTAAAAACAAAAAAACTACACATATGCATCTCCAATATGTGGACATTTATTTATAAACCATGTGTATCTACAAGGTCCCCAAGTGGTGTGAATGGTCTGTGGTTGGCTCTGAAGGCTGGCAGTTCAAACTCACCCAGTGCTACCGCAGAAGAAAGGCCTGATGACCTGCCTCTTTGAAGATTATAGCCAGGAAAACCCTACGGAGAAGTTCTGCTCTCTAACACGTGGGGTCGCCACGAGTTGGAATTGACTGGACAGCAGTGGGTTTGGTTTTTTGGTTATGCATATACAGCTATTCTAATACACTAGGTAATTATAAATCAAAGGAAAAAAACCAGTTGTGGTGGCCTCGTGTGTGTCAGAGTAGAACTGTGCTCCATAGAGTTTTCAATAGCTGATTTTTCAGAAGTAGACTGCCAGGCCTTTCTTCCAAGGTGCCTACACGTAGACTCGAACCTCTAAGCTTTGAGTTAGCAGTTGAGCACGTTAACTATTTGCACTACCAAGGGACTCAATACATAAAGTAGCACTATATTCTTGCTTCCCAACGAATCATCTTGTACCCTAATGGCATACCCCTCCACTTTGGACACCACTGCTTTAGAAATGTTCTACTTAAAACCTTATACATTATATATATATACCCATTATATGCATATATATGTGAATATATATGATAACTTAGATAACTGAGTAAGACTTAGAAAAAAATGTTAATACAAAAATGTAATGTCTTCTTTTTACCCAAGTAAGTGTACCTACATTTGAAGGATGGCTACATTTTCACATGTGAAAAAATGAAATGCAGAGCCACTTTGGAAGACAGTCTGGCAGTTCCTCAAGCAGTTAAACACAGTTGCCATAAACCAAACCAAACTCACTGCTGTCAAGTGGATTCCAACTAATAGTGACCTCATAGGGTATCCGAGGCTATAAATCTCTGTGGAAGCAGACTGCAACATCTTTCTCCCCCAGAGCTGCTGGTAGATTCGAACCACTGCCCTTACCATGCAAAAACCAAACCAAACCAAACCTGTTGCCATCAAGTCGATTCCAACTCATAGCAACCCTACAGAACAGAGTAGAGCTGCCCCATAGGGTTTCCAAGGACCACTTGGTGGACTCAATTGCCAGTCTTTTGGTTAGCAGACATAGCTCTTAACCACTACACCACCAGGGATCTGACCTTACCATATGACCCAGAAATTTCAGTCCTAGGTATATACTCAAGAGAAATAAAAACATATGCACACACAAAACTTGTAAAAGAAAGGTAACAGCAGCACCATTAACAATAGCCATAAGGTTGAAACAACCCAAATGTCCATCAGCTGATAAGCGGACAAATAAAATTGGTATATGCACACGATCTTTATTGAAATGAAGATCAAAGACTACAGCCTTCAGTATGGATTGCACCTCAACATAAAGAAAACAAAAATCCTCACAACTAGACCAATAAGCAACATCGTGATAAATGGAGAAAATATTGAAGTTGTCAAGGATTTCATTTTACTTGGATCCACAATCAACGCCCACGGAAGCAGCAGTCAAGAAATCAAACAATGTATTGCATTAGGCAAATCTGATGCAAAAGGCCTCTTTAAAGTGTTAAAAAGAAAAGATGTCACTTTGAGAAGTAGGGTGTACCTGACCCAAGCCATGGTATTTCAATTGCCTCATAGGCACGTGAAAGCTGGGCAATGAATAAGGGAGACCGAAGAAGAATTGATGCTTTTGAATTACGGTGTTGGCAAAGAATACTGAATACACCACGGAGTGCCAGAAGAACAAACAAATCTATCTTGCGAAAAGTACAGCCAGGATGCTCCTTAGAAGCAAGGATGGCAAGACTTCCTTTCAGGTACTTCGGACATGGTATCAGGACAGACCAGTCCCCGAAAAGGACATCATGCTTAGTAGAGGGTCAGTGAAAAAGAGGAAGACCCTCAATAAGATGGATTGACCCAGTGGCTGCAACAATGGGCTCAAGCATAACAATTGTGAGGATGGCACAGGACCATGAAGTGTTTCATTCTGTCGTACACAGGGTCACTATGAGTCAGGACCCACTCTATACCACCTAACAACAACAACATATGCAAACAATGGAATATTACTCAGCCATAAAAAGGAATGAAGTACTGATATATTCTACAACATGGGTGAACCCTGAAATCATTACCTGAGTGAAAGAAGCCAGATGCAGAAGGACAAATATTATATGACCCCATTTATATCAAATGTCCAGAAAAGTCCAATCTATAGAGACAGAAGGTAGATTAGTGGTTTCTTAGGCTGCAGAGGGATTGGGGGGCAAAGGGGTGATAGCTAAAGGGTCTTTTTTTGAAATGATGAACGAAAACATCCTAAAATTGACTGCAGTAATGGTTGCACATGTCTATGAATACACTAAAAACCACCAAATGGTATGCACACTTGAAATGGGCGAACTGTAAGGTACATGGATTAAATCTCAATAAAGCTGCTTAAAAGAAATGAAATAGGGAGAAGACTAGGTCTAGAAGACTAGAGGGAGCTGGACTTCTGCCAGCCACAGGAATGAAAAGAACATAGGCTACCAGGCATCCCGTGAACAAAGGCACTGAAAGTAGAGGAGAAAAGTTAAAAGTTAAAAAGAGACGTAGAGAGTAGATAAAGGGACCACTGGAAAAAATGTGCCTAAAATAGGTGTGGAGGAGAGAGAGAGTAGGAGGAGGGAAAGTGCCACAAATGAACAATCTGAGATAGGAAGAGAAGAATCAAGGGCTGGTAAAGAGTTAGCCAACATCATCAGCACAATGACAACCAGTAACTGGGCACCTATTCTCCCCTACAGTGAGGGGTGTAGAGGCACTCTTTCTTACCCTTCCACCACCCTGTGCTGCTGCCCCAGTGGACAGACGGGGAACAAATCAATGGCTTGCCCAGACCTACACAGCTGGGTGGTAGTAGATCCAGGATTCAAAGTAAACTTTTCCAGTTCTAAAGTGCCTGAAATATTTAGGGGGTTGCAAAGAGGGGAGGCAGAACAGTAAAACTTTAAAACAGTAATGAATATTTCTACGAAAAATGAAGGAGACCATAGATTCAAATTTCTTTAAAAATCTAGAACTTTCTACAAAGACCCAAGTTTCACAGCTCTCCTTGACTTTCTTTTTATCACCCAGAATGCCTCATTCAAGAAGCCCTGGTGGTACAGTGGTTAAGCACTCAGTTGCTAACCAAAAGGTCAGCAGTTTGAACCCACCAGCTACTCCAGGGGAGAAAGATGTGGCATCTGTTTCCATAAAGATTATACCCTACTCTGTCCTATAAGGTCGCTATGAGTTGGAATTGACTCAATGGCAACAGATTTGGTTTTTTGTTTTTTTGGTATGCCTTATCCAAACCGCATCTAAATGTAATAATTTTTTCAACTCCAAAATCAAAGCATAATGAAGTAGTGTGACCTTGAGCCAGTAACTGGTTTTCTCTAAGCCTCCACTTTTTATCTTTAAAATGTAGATAAAAATACCAACATCAAAATGTAGAAGGTTCAAACCCATTAGCCGCTCCTTGGGAGTAGGATGCATCACTCTGCTTCCATAAAAATTACAGCCTTGGAAACCCTATGGGGCAGTTCTACTCTGTCCTATAGGGTCACTGTGAGTCAGAATTGACTGAACGGCAATGGGCTTTTAGGTTTTTAAGTACAAGTGAATACTAAAGCTGAGAGAACAAAGAGCTGAATTATACTGAGATGCAAGCAACAGGAATGTGTTTTCAGGTTTGTATTTGCTTCTGCCTGTCACCTGGAAAAGAAATAAACTACACTTAACTCAAGTATGATCAAAGGATGAGGAGGAGGTCAGCAGGAAAGACAACACAGGCTACATAAACAAACTAAAAATAGGGTTGTCTTAGGCTGGGTTCTCCAGAGAAGCAAAACTAGTAAAGTATACAAATATATAGAGAGATTTCTATCAAGAATATAGCTCATGCAGTCGTAGAGGCTGGAATGTCCCAAGTCCGTGGGTCAAGATAGAGGCTTCTCCTGATTCACACGGCCGCAGGGGCTGGCACATCCAAGATTGGCAGGTCAGAGAACAGTGCTCTTACCCACAGGTTGCAAAGATCGATGAATCCCAAGATTGGCAGGCAAGACCACAGGTAAACCGCTAGCTC
Organism: Loxodonta africana; assembly: GCF_030014295.1. Classification (NCBI taxonomy): domain Eukaryota; kingdom Metazoa; phylum Chordata; class Mammalia; order Proboscidea; family Elephantidae; genus Loxodonta; species Loxodonta africana. The sequence goes on from NC_087358.1 coordinate 66,427,109, forward strand.
AAGTCCCAAGGATCCAGAGCGAGCAAAAGCCCACAAGCCTTGCAAAATGTCCACTTACATTCGATGCAAGCCACACTCGCAAGGAAATTCCGTTTCAACTGATTGGCTACTCACAGCAGATCCTATCATGGAGGTGATCACATTATATCACATCTCATCATGGAAGTGATCACAACATCACACGACTGCCAAACCAGTGGGCCAAACTTGGTCCAGCCAAGTTGGCACATAACCTCAACCATCAAATTGACCCTTCCACCATCACACACATACTCAGAAGAAAGTCAGTGGTGTGGAAGGAGGCCCAGGCTTTGAACCCGATAAACAGAGGTTATCTGAAGAAGCACCATGCGGTAGACAGGCCTGATGGGGTCCCATGTGCAGGCATTTGATTGCCTTTCTCACTGAGCTTCTCTCTGTAGGACAGGATTTCTCAGTGTTTTAAAAACACACTTACCGCATGGCCCAGCAATCACATTGTTGGGCATTTATAAGACAGAAATAAAAACTGAGGTTCACACAGGGATCTGTGCATGACTGTTCCTACCAACTTCATTTACAATAGCCAAAAATTGGAAACAAAATGTCCTACAATAGGTGAAGGGTTAAACAAACTGACGTAACCATACTACAGAATACTATTCAGCAATAAAAAGGAACAAAGGATTGATACGTGCAACAATGTAGATAGACCTTAAGGGAATTATGCCGACTGAAGAAAGCCAATCTCAACAGGTCACATACTGTATGATTCCATTTATATAACACTCTTCAAATGACAAAATTACAGAGATGGAGAACTGCCCAGTGGTTGCCAGGAGTTAGGGGTGGTAGTTGGGAGGGATGAAGGTAGATGTGACCACAAACGGGCAGCACAAGACAGATCTCTGTGATGATGGACTAGTTCTGTATCTGGTTGGTGGACTTAGTTACAGGGATATACACACGGGATAAACTGGTATTCACCACATCTTACCAATGTCAATATCCTGGTTTTGCTATTGCATTATGCTTACATAAGAAGTAACCATTGGGGAAACAGGATAAAGGGTTCACAGCACCCCTCTGTACTATCTTTACAATTGCCTGTGAATCGATACTTATTTTAAAATAAAAAATTTGTTAAAAACTGAAAAAAAAAAAAAAAAAAAGCTGTGTCCCACCAGACAAGATTTAAAGAGCTTTAATTTCTGTTTATGTTACAAAGGAGTAAATTTCTGCTCCATTTTTTTTCATAATAAAAAATATAGAACTTTTTTTTTTTTCCAAAATACTCCTATGCATGCCTACGAGATTCTTGAAAAGCATCCTCCCACCCCCAGGCCTGCTCTTAAAATTGGATAATCGAGTTTTAGAAGCTGTATTTGCCTAAATGCATAGACTTTCTCTAATACAATAACCACATTTGTTCACCATACAATTAATGATTTTGAATGAAAGTGATGAAGATTTTCCTTTTTTCTTCTCCAAATTTCAAGGGGCTGAAGTTAGCAAAGTAAAATATTTTGCCCTGTTACAGTCTGGATGGATACCTCTGGCAAAGCTTATCTGTCTTAGTTTGCTATGGTTGCCATAACAAAAATACACAAGTGGGTAGCTTTAAAGAAGGATTTATTGTCTCACAGTTCTGAAGCCTAGGAGTCCATATCAGTGCATTAGCTCTAGGGGAAGGGCCATGTCTGCAGCCCCAGGTGTTCTTGGCATTCCATAACTTGTGGAGGGATCTTCACACCTGACTATCTTCACCCTATGTGTGCGCCTCTCTCCGTGTCTATTTCCTCTTTTTATAAGACATCACTCAGAAGGGATTAGGTTTAGGACCCACCTTTCTCCTGCATGACCTCATTAACATTACAAACAGGATCACATTTACAGGTACCAAAAAAACTCATTGCCATCAAGTCAATTCCAACTCATAGCAACCTTATTTACAGGTACAAGAGTTAGGATTGCAACATGTTTGGGGGGATACAATTCTATCCATAACAATGTTATTTATTGGCCAGCATGTCAAGAGGGAGCCAAGATCTTCCAGTGCTCTGAACAAGGCCCATCCTCTGGGCTCATACAGACAGTGGCACTTAACCATTCCTTCTTCCTTGAAGCACTTTCTTCCTTTGACTTCTAGGACACTACACTCCTGATCCTCTTCCTACCTTGCTCACTACTCCTTTTCATCTCCTTGGCCAGTTCTTAGATCCTGGCATTCAATGTTGGAGTGCCTCTGGGCTCCCTCCTTAGACTTTCTGTCTCTGTACTCACTTCCTGGTGATGTCATCCAGACCCATAACTTTAAATTAAATACTATTTCTACACCTCCGTATTTGGCTGCTAACCAAAGGGTTGGTGGTTTGAACACAGCTAACAGCTCCACAGGAGAAAGACCTGGTGATCTGCTTCCACAAAGATTACAACTAGGGAACCATATGGAAAAGTTCCACTCTGTCACATTCGGTCGCTATGAGTTGGAATCAACTAGACGATGGCACCCAACAACAACATTGAAGAGCTCAAATATTTATCTTCCGTGAACACCAGACTCCGCTGATCAACTTCTTACTCAGCATCTGTACTTGAGTATCTAAAAGGCAGGTCAAAGTTAATGGACCCAAAACCAAAGTCCTAATCTTTCCTGCAGAGCCTAGTCCTCTCACAGCTTTCCCCATCACAATGAATAGCAATACCATCTTCCAGTTAACCAGATCAACATCACCCTTGATTTTGAGTGCATGCTCTTTCTCATATCTCTAATGCAATTAGCAAACCTTGCTGGATCTCTCTTTACAATATATCCGGAGTCCCACCATTTCACCTGGGTGTCTTGCCTGGATTAGTGCGAGAGCCCCCTCATGCTCTCCTTGTCCCCCAACACCTTCCATGCTCTTTCATCAACAGAGCAGCAAATCATTCAATTCCTCTGCTCAAAACACTTAACGCCAGATCTAGGCCATGATCCTCAATCACTGGTAAGACCACAGGATGAAAGGCTAATGGAGAACTTTATAATTATGGACCAAACTGACAACACTTGAATCCCCAAACTTAACATCACAAAGCAGAACCCAAATATAATTCGTCTCCTGAAGTGGGGCACCACTTATGAAGTATTCTTGCTTAAAAAGTCCAACCTAAGGCTGATGAAGCCTCTAGCTTCAATGACCAGTTTACAAAAGATAATGGACCAAGGAACATGGCACTATGGGTTGCAATAAAGAAGTCCAAATGCAGGAAATCCTCTAGAACATATGGCCCTGTTTCTTCAACAAAACGAATGAATGGCAAGTCAAAAAGAAGAATGGGATCCAATCAAAAAACGGGCAAAGGATATGAACAGACACTTCACCAAAGAAGTCATTCAGGCAGCCCACAAATACATGGAAAGACCCTGGCGATCATTAGCCATTAGAAAGACATAAATCAAAACTACAATGAGATACCATCTCACCCCTACAAAAATGGCAATGATCAAAAAAACAGAAAACAACGAAAGCTGATTGGGGGGGGGGTACTGAAACTCTTCTACATTGCTGGTAGCATTGTAAAATGGTACAACCACTTTGGAAAACAGCGTGGTGCTTCCTCAAAAAGCTAGAAATAACAAATACCTTATGATCCAGTAATCCCATTCCTGGGCATATATCCTAGAGATATAAGAGCAATGACACAAATAGACATATGTACACTGTAAAAATGATGTGTGTGTTGAGGTGGGGGGTCCAATGTCCTCTAACTCCATGAGGGGGAAGGAGAATCAAGATCAGCCCAAGGCTGATTCCTATGAGGTGGAGGTCAGACATGCCTCTCTCTCCACCATCTTTACCAATTCTAACACCAACCATTCCTCCCATAGCACTCTCTACTCATCTGTTGGGTTCAATAATTTGTTGCAATGGCCACACAGAACTCAGAGACCATACTCACAGCTGATTTATTAGGGAAGTAACATGTTACAGTTCAGATTCAGGAACGATCAAGATACAATTCCTTGATCAGGACAACAACTTCTCAGCCATGCCACAGGTGAGTCTTTCTTTGGCCCTCAGCCCCTAGGCCTCTGCCTTGCTCCAGCAAGTGTTACAAAGCTGTTTATAGCTCTGCCAATAAGTGCCCAGAGGCACCTCACTCCACCAGTAAGCCTTGGCCCGGAGGCACTCAGCTCTAGGCAAACCTAGCTCCACCAAGTGCCCAGAGGCACCCTACTCCTCCAGCAAGCCTCCTGCATGAAGGTGCTCAGCTTTCTCACTCCATAGGCCAGGAAGCCCACTGTACCATCTCCTGCTTCTGCTGCCACCATTTCTCTGCCACCACTTCTCAAAGTCTTTGGTGTTACAGCTCTCTCTCCCTTTCATTCTCCTGATTCCAGGAGTTTCTCAGTGCAGGGATCCCAGGTCCAAAGGTCCAAAGGACACACCTCACTCCTGGCTCTTCTCTCTTAGTGGTGGTGAAATCATCTCTTCTCACCTCTGGGACGGCTCATTTTAAGCCTAGTGGGATGACAAAACTGACAATCCACTAGTTAGGTTTCCATGTACCTTATTTTCATCATCCTGTGGCAGTTACAGAAGCTACGGCTAGAAGGGCCATTTTAAGTAATTCACAGCATCACACACATACCTATGTTCATTGCAGTATTATTCGCAACAGAAAAAGATGCAAACAACCTAAGTGCCCACCAACAGATGAATGGATAAACAAATTGTGATGTTGTTGTTGCTGTTAGGTGCCATCAAGTCAGTTCCAATTCATAGTGACCCTATATACAACAAAACGAAATGCTCCCTAGTCCTGTGCCATCCTCACAGTCATTGCTACACTTGAGCCCATTGTTGCAGGCACTGTGTCAATCCATCTCACTGAGGGTCTTCCTCTTTTTTGCTGGTCCTCTACTTTGCCAAGCATGATGTCCTTCTCCAGGGACTGTTACATATATATGTATCAAATCATAGTACATACCTACGATGGAATACTATGCAACTATCAAGAATGATGAGGAGTCTGCAGAACATCTTACAACATAGATGATGAGTCAGGAGCACATTATGCTGAGTGAAATAAATCAATCACAAAAAGACAAATATTGCATAGTCCCGCTATTACAAAAAGTCAAGAATAGATATACACACAGAAAACAAAGTTCTTTGATGGTTACCAGGGATGGGAGGGAGAAGGAGGGGAAATCATTTTCTAGATAGTAGACACTTGTTACTTTTGGTGACAGAAAAGGCAATCCCAAATATGAGCGAAAACAGCACAACTTGACCAAGGTAAATAAAGACACTAAGAAGTACACAAGAAAAAAGGGACAATTATAGTAAATGCTATCACATATACAATTTTGCAACAACAGTAAAAACAACCAAAAATTATGTGTGTGGCTACGTAAGTAGATATGAATGAATATATGTGTATAGGAAGACAAAAAAAAAAAAAAACATGGGAGTAAATTTACGTGTACGTACGGGTGTACCTATAGGCATATATATATACATGTTTGTGTGTGCTGCATGTATGTTCACATACATAACACACCACATAAGGGGCACAGTTATGGAGCCTTCATAGACATATCCAAACAACTCACAGGATTGGCTTACTGGGTCAAAAGGCTTGCGACCATAGTCTTGGGGGACAACTCAGTCAATTGGCATAACATAGTTCACAAAGATAATGTTCTATATCCTAGTTTGGTGAGCAGCATCTGAAAGCTTACAAGTAGTCATCTAAGATATAACTATTGGTCTGTACTCATATGGAGCAAAAGAGAATGAAGGAAATAAAAGGCTTAAAGAAAAAACTAGTCCATGGGACTAACAACCCACGTGAACCACAGCTTCTTCTAACCTGAGACCAAAAGCACTAGATGGTGCACAGCTACCGCTACCTACAGTTCTCACCAGGGACACAATAGAAGGTCCTGGATAGAATGGGAGAAAAATGTAGAACAAAACTCAGATTCCTAAATAAAGGCCAAAACTAATGGACCAATACAGGCTAAACAAGGTAACAAGTGCCCAAGGGCAATCTCTAAATTGCAACCCCTCTCCCAACTTCAAGATGAATAGACGTTGACAGTGGCGATGTGTCAGCAGAAACGCCTTCCCCCTTCTTGTCCAGCTGCCTCAGTCAGGCACCTTTCATATTTGTTGCACCTAGGAACGTCATTCAGTGTCTCATCTTGTGCCCCCTCTAACGTCCCCACACCCTTGCTATGCCCTTCCACTTGGAATTGAAGCTATTTCAGCAGGTCAGCTTTCAGCCAAATAACAGATCGGTTTATAAAATAAACAACATCCCCAGTGAGTACTGTGCTTCCTTAAACAATTAACTAGACAAGACCAAATTGTCAACAGCTACCCAAAAGCAAAGATGAGATGGCAAGGAGGCACAGGGAAGCTAGATCAATGGAAACAGAGCAAACAGAAGGGAAATAATGAGAATGCTGACACATTGTAAAAATTGTAACCAAAGACATAGAACAATTTGCATAAAATTTGTTAAAGAGGAACCTAATTTGGTGTGTAAACTTTCACCTAAAACATAAAAAAGTATTATTTAAAAAAAAAGAAAAAAGGGAAACTGTTAAAGATAAAAGAGACTTCAGAGTCCTTTTAGTCAAATGCAATTTGTGAATAATTTTTTTATGATATAAAGGATTTATTGATATTACTTTAAAATATCCTAGGTAATAATAGTTTTCTTTTTTTTTTAAGTTCCTATCTTTTAGGAATGTATACAGAAGCATTTAAGATAGAATTTATTAAATTTGACCTAAAATAATACAGTGGAAAGTGCCAGTGAGGGTATGGACAAAATATGATTGGCCATGTTGATTTCCACTGGGTAAATCTGCTACAAAAGACCTCTTTAAGGTGTTAAAAAAAAAAAAAAAAAAGCAAAGACGTCAGGCTATGGTGCGCCTGACCCAAGCCATGGTGTTTTCAGTTGCCTCAAATGCATGTGAAAGCTGGGCAATGAATAAGGAAGACCGAAGAAGAATTGACACCTTTGGATTATGGTGCTGGCAAAGAATAATGAATATACCATGGACCGCCAAAAGAAGGAACAAATCTGATTTGGAAGAAGTACAACCAGAATGCTTCTTAGAAGCAGTGATGGCGAGTCTTTGTCTCACAAACTTTGGGCAAGTTATCAGGAGGGCCCAGTCCCTGGAGAAGAACACGATGCTTGGTAAAGTAGAGGGTCAGTGAAAAAGAGGAAGACCCTCAGTGAGATGGATTGATACAGTGGCTGCAACAATGGGCTCAAGCATAACAATAATTGTGAGGATCGCGCAGGACCAGGCACTGTTTTCTGTTGTGCATAGAGTCACTATGAGTCAGAACTGACTCAAAGGCACCTAACAACAACAACATGTTGATAACGGTTGAAGCTCGGAGAAGGGTACACAGGAGTTCATTGTTACACTGTTCTCTTTCCAGTTAACTCCAATTTTTCAGTAAGAGATGTTCATCTCTTGTTTCCTTCCCCTTTCCCTCCCTCCTCTCCCCCTCAGCAACCCTGCTGCCCTCTTCATCCAGCTCACCTGGCTTTCACTGCCTCTGGGCCTTCCTTTACTTACAACGCTCTTCTCCCAGTATTTATAAGATTCATCACCCACCTCCTTTAATTTCTTAATTCTAATGTCACCTTCTGACTGAGACCTTTCCCAAGACCCTTTCAAAAACCAAAGCCTTACAGGTCCTACATGATCTGCCTTTACTGCCGTATTTTTCTCCTTAGCATTCATGTTCTGATCTCATCATCATCATCTTCATAACTAACATTTATAAGGCATTTCCTATGTGTTGGCACTGTTCTAAATTTTATACACGTCTGCACACATATGTGCACACACACACATGCACTCCCCACACACACGCACACTTAATCCTGACAGCAACCTGTAATTGAGATTTTCTAGGACTGCCGTAACCAATCACCACAAACTTTGCGGCTTAAGGAGTCCCTGAGTGATGCAAACAGTTCATGCCCTCAGCTGCTAACCAAAAGGTTGAAGGTTCAAGACCACCCACATGTGCCTTGGGTGAAATGACTGGTGATCTACTTCTGAAAATTCAGTCTTTGAAAACCCTATGGGGTACAGTTCTACCCTGACACACACGGGGTCACAGTGAGTCAGAATTGACTCGACAGCAATTGGTTATTCGTTATGTGGCTAAAAACCACAGAAACGTAAGATCTCACAGTTCTGGAGGCTGAAGTCTGAATTCAGGGTGTCAGAGGACCAAGCTATCTCTGAAGGCTCTAGGGGAGGACCCTTTCTCCTCTTTCCTAGCTCCTGGTAACCCCAGGCGTTCCTCGGCTTGTGGCGGTATAACTCCAATCTCTGCATCTGTCTACACATGTGTGTCTGTCCATCTCTGTGGCTCTTCTCTTTATATAAGGACACCAGTCCTACTCGATTAGGATGCACCCGACTCTAGAAGAACCTCATGTTAACTTAACTAATTACATCTGCAAAGACTCTACTTCCAAACAAGGTCACATGCACAGGTCCTGGGGGTTAGGACTTGAACACATCTTTTAGGGGCACACAAATCAACCCATCACACAACCCTCTGAGGTAGCTTTCATACTATCCCCATTTTACGAAACATTGAAGTCCAGATAGGAAGCAGAGGCACGTTTCAAACCCAGGCGGTCTGGCTCCTACATCTACCCTTGTCTCCACAGCATTGTTAGCACCTGCATTAGGCACTGTATTCTCTGTTTACCCTCCGGCTCCCTATACTCACATATCAACTCCACGAGGGCAGGAATTTGGGTCAGCTCTGTTCATTGCTGCATCCCAGCATCTACAGTAGGTACACGATAAGTACTACCGAGTAAAGGACTGAACCTTCTACGTGCCGTATTCTAGGGATCCAAAAACAAGTCAAACGGTGTAAAAAGAACGCCCAAGAACGCGAGCCAATGCAAATGTGCCACACAGATGTACAAGAAATTCCTAGAGTCACAAAGAAGCTAAGGCATCCAAATGTGACTTCTGGAAGCTGCTAGGGGAGCTATGCCAAGAGAACTACAGTGGGCAAAGAACTCAGACCAAAGTACCACCCTCCTCCCCTCCAGCTCACAGTGTCCTCGGCCCTCGACTAAGTCAGTCTCCTTCAAGGTGGTTCCATCTATTACCATGCTTGCCAGTCCCTGACAAACGTCAACTCTCCTGGTTTCTAAATTGCTTTCAGGTGCTGTCAAGTTGGTTCCGACTCATTGTGACCCTGTGTACAACAAAACAAAATACTGTCTGGTCCTGAGCCAGTCTCACAATTGTTGCTATGTCTGAGCCCACTGTTGCAGCCACCGTGGCAATCCAGGCAACATCCAAAGGGTGTGGAGGAGAAACCTATTCTTGATTAAGAAACAGAAAGTTGATCTGTGAGCAAATAGCATTGTTTGGAATAAGGTGAAGCAAGCAAACAACAATCTTTATTTTCAGAGTATCATAAAAGAAGGGCACTTACAGTGAATAATGAAGCATTTCTTTGGTACTAAGACACACAAACGTCAGGGGCTATTTTCAACACGCCAAGACCCAAGTGGCCCAGACTAAATGAATTGAGCCCTAATTTCTCAAACACAAGAGTGAAGGAGCAATTTTAAATCTCGTGGACCCAATTATCTCCCCAGAATATCGAAATCCACCAAGCCTGGTGCGGCACTACCACTGAGGGTGGCCTGTTTACAACCCTCAGCACAGATATCCACAGAAACCAACACTCTGAGAGTGGGAGCCCCTGGGTAGTGAAAACGGTTAAAGTATTCCATTGAAAGGTTGGCAGTTGAGTCCACCAAGAGATGACTTGGAAGAAGGACAAGCAATCTACTTCTGAAATATCAGGCATTGAAAACTCTGTGGGGTGCAGTTCTGCTCTAACACAAGTCTCCATGCATTGCAGAGTGGAACTGTGCTCCCTACAGTTTCTAAGGCTTCGAAATTTCAGAAGCAGATTGCTAGGTGTTTCTTCCTAGGCATCTCTAGGTGGGTTCGAACTGCCAAACTTTCAGCTCATTGAGCACTTAACTGTTTGCATACCCAGGGGCTCCATATAGGTCATAACCGTTGCCATCTAGTCAATTTCAACTCATAACAACCCCATAAGACAGAGTAAAAATTCACCATAGGGTTTCCAAGGCTGGAATCTTTATGGAAGCAGACTGCCGCATCTTTCTACCATGGAGTGGCTGGTGAGTTCAAACCACCAACCTTTTGGTTAGCAGCTGTGTGCTTTAACCACTGTGCCACCACAGACCTTTCATATAGGTTATAAAAAAAAAAATGATGGTTCAAATGCTTTGACAATTTAAGCCCTATTCTTAATACCCTTAAAAAAATATATACGCATTTTATGGCACTGAAACTATTCTATATGATATTATAATAGTGGATACATGATTTTAAACATTTATCAAAATCTATAGAACTGTACGAAGCCCTGGTGGCACAGTGGTTAAGAGCTACAGCTGCTAACCAAAAGGCTAGGGAAACCTTATGGGGCAGCCCTACTTTGTCCTACGGGGTCGCTATGAGTCAAAAGGGACTTGACGGCTAATGGGTTTATAGAACTGTGCAACACAGAGTGAACCGTGTGAACTATGGGCCTTAGTTAGTAATAATGTATCAGTATTTGTTCATCAGTTGTAACAAACGTATGTTCATCAGTTGTAACAAACGTTCCACAGGAACCCAAGATGCTAACAGGAGAAACAGTGTGCAGGGAGGAGAGGGTGAAAGGGAACGCTCTGTACTTCCTGCACAATTCTTCTGTAAACCTAAAACTATTCTGGGAAGAAAAGTAAAATTTACCATCACGTCGATTCTGACTTGTGGTGACCCCATGTGTGCTGGGGTAGAAAAGTGCTCCACGGGGTTTTCAATGGCTGTGATCTTTTGGAAGTGGATCGTCAGGACTTTCTTCCAGGGTACTTCTGGGCAAATTCAAACAGCCAACCTTTTGGTCAGTAGCCAAGCACTGAACTGTTTGCACACTCAGGGAAAGCCTATTAAAAAATACATGTGCAGAGAGGCGGCGCCAAGATGGTGGAATAGAGAGATGCTTCCATCAAGCCCTCTTTACAACAAAGACCCGAAAAAACAAGTGAAACAAGTATATTTGTGACAAGCTTGGAGCCCTCAGCATCAAAGGCAAGCTTAGACAACGAACTGAGGAGCAGGGGGAGGAAGAGGCCATTCAGAAGTGGAGAGGAGTTACCGGACCTGAATCGTGGGGAGCCCTCAGGCACCATTCTTGGAGCCGCGGCGGTGACAGCAGGCTGGTACTAGCATTCGGCCAGAGTTTCCTCAGGAAGAAGCAGCCAGCCACACAGCCCACTCACCTCTGGAACCTGAGGAGAATGACGCTCCCAGCAAAAGCAAAGTACTTCCATATATTTTACCCTGCCCCACCCCCACCCCCAAGCCGGCTTCAGGGGCTGAATACCTGGGCCTGAGATAGACCCTGGTGAGCCCCTGGAGCCGTCCTCCCAGCCTTGGGGAAGGAAAAAGTTTGCAACTGGTGGCAAAAGGTAATTTGCTAGCTCCATTAAGAGGGGGAGCTCAGGACAGAAGCAGCTCCTGTCCAGGCATAAACTGTCCGTGGACCTTGAGCACCTTTCCCTTCTGCATGGACCTGTGTGGGCCTATTTTGAGACAATAGGTCCTTGTTGGCAGACTCCAACCATTTCAGCTGTGTGTTTGACGTTTGACATTGCTTTGCCTATTAAACAAGTTCCTCACCTACCCACATCAAGGACCTAAGGACTGGCAGCTCCACTTAGGTCACCCAGCCACCCACAAGTTATCTTTGGGGTCCAAAGATAACTGGTACCTCCCAGTCCTTACAACCAAAAATTTTGGGTGCCTATGGTCCCTCTGCAGAACCCACCCACCAGCACGCTCTAAGGAACAGAGATGCGTTTTCCTCAGAGCCACTTGGGGGTCGGTTCTCAGCCACCTGCCTTGCTCAGAGAGTGGCCCCCTGCTGCAATCAGATACCGGTATATATGCCAATCACCCCTGCCACTCTAAGACTGTAGGACAGAGCCTGTACCACACACTTGATGATCAGCTACCTGGAAACCGGAGCTGAATTCATACAAGAAAACTGAATGGACTCCTAGACTGATATACCTGACAACAGCTCTAGCCAACTGGAGACAGGACACCAGAGCTCCAAAGGTGAAAATAATCAAGCTAGCTCACTCAAGCAACCCATATGGGCGTAACAAAACAAAACAAAGCAAGCAGCTACTACACAATAACCAAGCATAAACTAATACAATAACTTATATATGGCTCAGAGACAACAGTCAATACCAAGTCACACAAAGAAACAGACCATGATCACCTCAACAGGCTCTCAAAACAAAGAATCCAGGGATCTTCTAGATGAACGTGCATTCCTGGAATTACCAGATGCAGAATACAAAAGTTTAATATACAGAACCCTTCAAGACATCAGAAGGAAATGAGGCAATACGCAGAACAAACCAAGGAACACACGGATAAAGCAACTGAAGAAATTAGAAAGATTATTCAGAAACATAATGAAAAGTTTAATAAACTGGAAAAATCCATAGACAGCAATCAGAAATTCAGAAGATTAACAATAAAATTACAGAATTAGACAACTCAATAGAAAGTCAGAGGAGCAGAATTGAGCAAGTAGAAGCTAGAATTTCTGAACTCAAAGATAAATCACCTGGCACAAATGTATCTGAAGAAAAATCAGATAAAAGAATTTAAAAAGTGAAGAAACCTTGAGAATCATGTGGGACTCTATCAACAGAAATAGCCTAAGAGTGATTGGAGTACCAGAACAGGAAGGGATAACAGAAAATACAGAGAAAATTTTTCAAGATTTGTTGGCAGAAACTTCCTTGATATTGTGAAAGATGAGAAGACATCTATCCAGGATGCTCATCAAAGTCCACATAAGGTAGATGTTACAAGAAAGTCACCAAGACATATTATAATCAAACTTGCCAAAACCAAAAATAAAGAGAGAATTATAAGACCAGCAAGGGATAAATGAAAAGTCGCCTACAAAGGAGAGCCAGTAAGAATAAGCTCGGACTACTCAGCAGAAACCATGCAGGCAAGAAGGCAATTGTATGACATATTTAAAAAGTTGAAGGAAAAAAACTGCCTGCCAAGAATCATGTATCCAGCAAAACTGTCTCTTAAATACGAAGGTGAAATTAAGACATTTCCAGATAAACAGAAGTTTAGGGAATTTGTAAAAACCAAACCAAAACTACAAGAAATACTAAAGGGAGTTCTTTGGTTAGAAAATCAATAATATCAGGTATCAACCCAAGACTAGAACACGGGGCAGAGCAACCAGAAGTCAACCCAGACAGGGAAATGCAAAAAAACAAAGCAAGGTTATATAAAAAAAAAAAAAAGCCAAAAATAGGGTAACAGTGATGTTATTATATAAAAGAAGACAACATTAAAATAATAAAGAGGGACTAAGAAACATAATTATATACCTTCCATATGGAAACGAAGATACGGAGATACAAAGAAATAAAAGTTTTAAATTTAGAAAAATAGGGGTAAATAATAAGGTAACCACAAAGGAGACAAACTATCCTACTCATCAAAATAAAATACAAGAGAAAAATACAGACTCAGCAGAAACAAAATCAATAACAACAAATATGAGGAAAGGACAATATATAAAGAAAATCTACTCAGCACATAAAATCAGCCAGGAAAAAGAAACCGTCAACATACAAAAAAAGGCATCAAAATGATAGCACTAAATTCATTAAAAAAAAAAAATCATACCTACCCATAATTACCCTGAATGTAAATGGACTAAATGCACCAATAAAGAGACAGGGAGTGGCAGAATGGATTAAACAACAAGATCTGTCTATATGCTGCCTACAAGAGACACACCTTAGACTTAGAGACACAAACAAACTAAAACTCAAAGGATGGAAAAAAATATATCAAGCAAACAACAATCAAAAAAGAGCAGGAGTGGCAATATTAATTTCTAACAAAATGGACTTTAAAGTTAAATCTATCAGAAACGATAAGGAAGGACACTATAGAATGACTAAAGGAACAATACACCAAGAAGATATAACCATATTAAATATTTATGCACCCAATAACAGGGCTGCAAGATACATGAAACAAACTCTATCAGCATTGAAAAGTGAGATAGACAGCTCCACAATAATAGTAGGAGATTTCAATACACCACTTTCAGTGAAGGACAGGACATCCAGAAGGAAGCTCGATAAAGACACGGAAGATCTAAATGCCACAATCAACCAACTTGACCTCATAGACATATACAGACCACTCCACCCAAAAGCAACCAAGTATACTTTCTTCTCTAGTGACATGGAGCATTCTCTAGAATACACCACATATTAGGTCATAAAGCAAGTCTTAGAAGAATACAAAACACTGAAATATTACAAAGCATCTTCTCTAACCATAAGGCCATAAAACTGGAAATCAGTAACAGGAAAAGCAGGGAAAATAAATCAAACACCTGGAAACTGAACAATACCCTGCTCAAAAATGACTGGATTATAGAAAACATTAAGGATGGAATAAAGTAATTCAGAGAATCCAATGAGAATGAAAACACTTCCTGTCAGAACCTTTGGGACACAGCAAAACCGGTACTCAGAGGCCAATTTATACCAATAAATGCACGCATCCAAAAGAAGGGCCAAAATCAAAGAATTACCCCTACAACTTGAACAAATAGAAAGAGAGCAACAAAAGAAACCCACAGGCAACAGAAGAAAACAAATAATAAAAATAAGAGCTGAACTAAATGAAATAGGAAACAGAAAAAACAATTGAAAGAATTAACAAGACCAAAAGCTGTTTTTTTGAAAAAATCAACAAAATTGATAAACCACTGGCCAAACTAACAAAAGAGAAACAGAAGAGGAAGCAAATAACCCGAATGAGAAAAGGGAGGGGCGATATTACAACAGACCCAACTGAAATTAAAAGAATCATATCAGATTACTATGAAAAACTATACTCAAATTTGAAAACCTAGAAGAAATGGATGAATTTCTAGAAACACACTACCTACCTAAACTAACACAAACAGGTAGAACAACTAAACAGACCCATAACAAAAGAAGAGATTGAAAAGGTAATCAAAAAACTCACACACACACACAAAAAAACCCTGGTCTGGATGGCTTCACTGCAGAGCTCTGCCAAACTTTCAGAGAAGAGTTAACACCACTACTACTAAAGGTGTTTCAGAGCATAGAAAAGGACGGAATACTCTCAAACTCATTCCATGAAGCCACCATATCCCAGATGCCAAAACCAGGTAAAGACACCACAAGAAAAGAAAATTATAGACCTATATCCCTCATGAATGTAGATGCAAAAATCCTCAACAAAATTCTAGCCAATAGAATTCAACAACATATCAAAAAAATAATTCACCATGACCAAGTGGGATTCATACCAGGTATGCAGGGATGGTTCAACATTAGAAAAACAATTAATGTAATCCACCACATAAATAAAACAAAAGACAAGAATCACATGATTTTATCAATTGATGCAGAAAAGGCATTTGACAAAGTTCAACACTCATTCATGATAAAAACTCTCAGCAAAATAGGAATAGAAGAAAAATTCCTCAACACAATAAAGGGCATTTATACAAAGCCAACAGCCAACATCACCCTAAATGGAGAGAGCCTGAAAACATTCCCATTGAGATCGGGAACCAGACAAGGATGCCCTTTATCACCACTCTTATTCAACATTGTTCTGGAAGTCCTAGCCAGAGCAATTAGGCTAGATAAAGAAATAAAGCACATCCAGACTGGCAAGGAAGAAGTAAAAGTATCTCTATTTTCTGATGACATGACCTTATACACAGAAAACCCTAAGGAATCCTCCAGAAAACTACTGAAACTAATAGAAGAGTTCAGCAGAGTATCAGGATACAAGATAAACATACAAAAATCAGTTGGATTCCTCTACACCAACAAGAGAACATCGAAGAGGAAATCACCAAATCAATGCCATTTACAGTAGCCCCCAAGAAGATAAAATACTTAGGAATAAATCTTACCAGAGATGTAAAAGACTTGTACAAAGAAAACTACAGTACACTTCTGCAAGAAACCAAAAGAGACTTACGTAAGTGGAAGAACATACCTTGCTCGTGGATAGGAAGACTTAACATTATAAAAATGTCTATTCTCCCAAAAGCCATCTATACATTTAATGCAATTCCGATCCAAATCCCAATGACATTCTTTAATGAGATGGAGAAACAAATCATCAACTTCATACGGAAGGGAAAGAGGCCCCAGATAAATAAGGCATTACTGAAAAAGAAGAACAAAGTGGGAGGCCTTACTTTACCTGATTTTAGAACCTGTTATACCACCACAGTAGTCAAAACAGCCTGGTACTGGTACGACAGATGCATGGACCAATGGAACAGAATGGAGAATCCAGACATAAATCCATCCACATATGAGCAGTGGATATTTGACAAAGGCCCCAAAACAGTTAAATGGGGAAAAGACAGTCTTTTTAACAAATGGTGAGGGCATAACTGGATATCCACCTGCAAAAAAATGAAACAAGACCCATACCTCACTCCATGCACAAAAACTAACTCAAAATGGATCAAAGACCTAAATATAAAATCTGAAATGATAAAGATCATGGAAGAAAAAATAGGAACTACGTTAGGAGCCCTAATACGTGGCATAAACAGTATAGAAAACATTAAAAAGAATGTAGAAGAAAAACTAGATAACTGGGAGCTCCTAAAAATCAAACACCTATGCTCATCCAAACACTTCACCAAAAGAGTAAAAAGATTACCTACGGACTGGGAAAAAGTTCTTAGCTATGGCATTTCTGATCAGCGCCTGATCTCTAAAATCTACATGACACTGCAAAAACTCAATTGCAAAAAGACAAATAACCCAAATAAAAAAAGGGCAAAAGATATGAACAGACACTCACTAAAGAAGACATCCAGGTACCTAACAAATATATGAGGAAATGTCCATGATCATTAGCCATTAGAGAAATGCAGATCAAAACTACAATGAGATTTCATCTCACTCCAACAAGACTGGCATTAATCCAAAAAACACAAAATAAATGTTGGAGAGGCTGTGGAGAGATTGGAACACTTCTACACTGCTGGTGGGAATGTCAAATGGTACAACCACTTTGGAAATCAATTTGGCGCTTCCTTAAAAAGCTAGAAATAGAACTACCATACAATCCAGCAATCCCACTCCTTGGAATATATCCTAGAGAAATAAGAGCCTTTACACAAACAGATATATGCACACCCATGTTGATTGCAGCACTGTTTACAATAGCAAAAACATGGAAGCAACCAAGGTGCCCATCAACAGATGAACAGAAAAATAAATTATGGTATATTCACACAATGGAATACTATGCATCGATAAAGAACAGTGAGGAATCTGTGAAACATTTCATAACATGGAGGAAACTGGAAGGCATTATGCTGAATGAAATCAGTTGCAAAAGGACAAATATTGTGTAAGACCACTATTATAAGAACTTGAGAAATAGTTTAAACCGAGAAGAAAACATTCTTTTGTGGTTATGAGAGAGGGGAGGGAGCGAGGGTGGGAGAGGGGCATTCACTAATTAGATAGTAGATAAGAACTACTTTAGTTGAAGGGAAAGCACACAATACAGGGGAGGTCAGCACAATTGGACTAAACCAAAAGCAAAGAAGTTTCCTGAACAAATGAATGCTTCGAAGGCCAGCATAGCGGGGCAGGGGTCTAGGGACCATGGTTTCAGGGGACATCTAAGTCAACTGGCATAATAAAATCTATGAAGAAAACATTCTGCATCCCACTTTGAAGAGTGCCGTCTGGGGTCTTAAATGCTAGCAAGCAGCCATCTAATATGCATCAATTGGTCTCAACCCACCTGGATCAAAGGAGAATGAAGAACACCAAGGACACAAGGCAATTACGAGCCCAAGAGACAGAAAGAGCCACATGAACCAGAGACTACATCATCCTGAGACCAGAAGAACTAGATGGTGCCCGGCTACAACCGGTGACTGCCCTGACAGGGAACACAACAGAGAACCCCTGAGGGAGCAGGAGAGCAGTGGGATGCAGACCCCAAATTCTCATAAGACCAGACTTCATGGTCTGACTGAGACTAGAAAGACCCCGGTGGTCATGGCCCCAGATCTTCTCTTGGCCCAGGATAGGAACCATTTCTGAAGCCAACTCTTCAGACATGGATTGGACTGGACAATGGGTTGGAGAGGGATGCTGGTGAGGAGTGAGCTTCTTGGATCAGGTGGACACTTGAGACTGTGTTGGCATCTACTGCCTGGAGGGAATATGAGAGGGTGGAGGGGGTTAGAAGCTGGCGAAATGGACACGAAAAGAGAGAGTGGAGGGAGAGAGCGGGCTGTCTCATTAAAAAAAATAAAATTAGGGGGCAAGAAATTGGGAGTGCGTAGCAAGGTGTATACGGGCTTTTATGTGAGAGACTGACTTGATTTGTGATCTTTTACTTAAAGCACAATAAAAAATATTTTTAAAAAATACATGTGCATGAATATATAAAAGTACAAGACTCCTTCCCTACTACATTTAAATTGACTATCCCAAAAGCTGTCTTCTAAGAATGATTTTCAAGTAAAAAGGGAATAGGAAAGTGCTTACATACATTTTCAAGACTCAGTTGTTTTAAGTCACCCAGTTTTCTGATTCATTATAGCTTGTTGGCATAAACTACAAATGAGATTTCATAAAAGAATGCAGAAGAGTGTACACAGGGAAAAGAAAAATCTCACCTTCAATTTTCATCACCTGAAACCAACTGGATAAAACCACCTGCCAGCAGTGGGTTCTTTTCATTACCTGTGGAAGACTTTGAGGTCTAATTTACATCTGTATTTATCTCTGGTTGTAAATGTAAAGCCAAGGATCCAATAACAGAACGAAAGCTTTTTAAAATCACTTTTTCAATGTAATTGTTGTAATGGTGTGTAGTTTGTCTCAGCTTCTACTCATCTGGCATTTTCCAGCCCCCACTCTTACATGTGAATCTGATACTTCCTCTTATAGCCTGGAATGTATTTCACTTTCACAGTTCACACTTGATGTTCCAGTACAAAATAAAGAGCTCATTCAATATTAGATTATTACCACTGCTTTACAGATGAGAAAACCGAGGCCCAGAAAGAGGAAGTAAAGCAACGATTACATAGCCACTAGCAGCCCACTCAGGGTCGGACCCTGAGAACCTTGCTTTTGAGCCCCTAGTCTCACTCTTTCTGCTGCCTGTATATGTGGGATAAAACATGGTGCAGATATTTCTTTTAATAAACAAGAGTCCAAGTCAAATAATTTTTATGCAAATCTGAGGAGAAATTAATTACTTACTAGCTGTGGGCTGAGTGACCTTAAGCAAGGTACTTAACCCCTCTGAGCTTCAGTTTCTTCACAGGATTGTTGTGAGAACTAAATGAATTGTAATGTGTTATCTCCGCCTGACACACTATATTCTGTAAAAGTTAGCTTTATTATCACCATCACTATTACTAACAACTTACAGTTCAGTATAAAAAAGCTCAATTAAGGAGTCCAAATTTTATTTCCCAAGGAGTCCTGGTGATACAGTGGTTAATGAACCGGCTGCTAACAGAAAGGTGGGTGGTTTGAACCCACCAGCCCCTCCGTGGTAAAAAGATGAGGCAGTCTGCTTCATAAAGATTACAGCCTTGGAAACCCTACGGGGAAGTTCTACTCTGTCCTATAGAGATGCTATGAGTAGAAGTCGACTCAACGGCAGGGGGCTTGGTTTTAATTTTATTTCCTAAGCTCTTAACTGCGCCATCCTTCAACTCCTTTTAATTAAAATGGAAACATTAGTCAGAGATCTTATTGGGTATTATGAAAAGATACAATAGGTTTACAAGGCACTAGTACTGCTGAAGTTTACCATCTCTGGAAGGTTGACCATGCTTATCCAAGAACTGCTTAAATTTTAACAGTAACATAACCAACCATGTGAAGAATTTCTCCTTCCCATTTAGAAGTGTGAATCTAAATTTAACAACAAGGGAAACTATTCATATTTATCAGTGCTATATTTGAGTGCCTTCAGATGGGTGGCAAAAATGTATTACTAAGCAATGTAGTCTTGCTCTATCTCGTTGTCTTCCTCTAAAGACGGTTCAGGGAGTCCCTGGGTGGTGCAAAGCGTTAACACACTTAGCTGCTAAGGAAAGGTTGGTGGTTTGAGTTCACCCAGAGGCACCTCAAAAGAAAGGCCTGGCAATCTACTTCTGTAAAATCGACCACTGAAAACCCTATGGAGCATAGTTCTACTCTGACACACATGGGGTCACCATGAGTCAGAATCAACTAAGAGCAACTTGTTTAAAGGCCATTCAGATGAAAATGCTCCTAAGTCTTGGTTGCCTGTCACTGACTGTCCTGTCTTCTAACAACAAGAACTCTACCTGTAGAAGCCCGACAGTGCTTTGGAAGTTAAATGGCTGCATGAGGAAAATATCTAATCAAATCTAACTCCCCAGAAGCCATAACCCTGAATTTTCATCAACGGTCCCGGCACCTCCCCACTCCTGGTACTGGGCCCTAAGAAACCTGATGAAAAAGCAAAGTTCCTGTCTCCTATGTCATACGGTAACGGGCATTTTCAGTAACGGTGCAGTAAAGAGGAATTACAACCAGGGATTGAGAAAGAGGCCACTTTGGACAGGTAATAATGACAACTCCAGCAATGTCTTTAACCCTTGTTAAGCTGCTGCCTTAACCCGATGCTCCAAACCTGCTTCTGTTGGCCCCCATGGGGGTGAGGGGTGGAGCAGCAAAGCCGTAACACCTGATTTTATAGTTTTGAAAACACCTCCCTCCCTCTGGTTCATTTTATCTCTCGACCACCCAGTGAGTTAGGGCGGGAGTTATTCTCCCTCTTCTCAGACAAGGAAACTAAGGTTCAACCAGGTTTCATGACTTGCCAAGGCTTGGCAGTTATTTAGCGTTAGGATAAAACCAAAAAACCAAACCCAGTGCCATGGAGTCGATTCCGACTCATAGCGACTCCATAGCATAAGTTCTAGGAAACCCAAGTTTGCTGACTCTCAGTCCCTGGTGCTTTTCCATGACTTCTTTAATTCAGAGATTCTTCCAAATTCCATTGTAACAACACAGTAAAGGCTGCTCTTCCAATATACCCTTTGAGTCTCAACCCCATTTAGGACTAAATCGTTGTTCTTCTGAAGGCTCTCCAAATTCCCCTAGCTGACAGCACCTATTTCTGAGGGGGTCTGAAGCAAACCCCACCGCGCGATCACTGTCGAGCGGGGGGGGGGGGTGGAAGGCAGCAATTCAGCTTTTCCCGCTGCAATCTCAGCAGGTGGACTTAACGAAGGGCGCTCGGAGCAAACAACACGCCGCGCCTTCACCCTCCATCCTAGCTCCGTTAAGTAACAGGAGCTGTTGTTTTCCTGCCGCCAGATATTCACCGGCTTGGGCGTGGTGGGGTGGAGGCCCTCATCCGGCCTTCGCAGTCTGCGTTCTAGCGTTTGCAGAACCCAAAAAAACCCCGAGTCCGGAAACCAGCGCACTGGTCCACGCTGGGCGTCGGCTCTGCTCACTGTGAGTCGTCCTGAGCAAAGTGCCCTAAGGTCCTCGTTTCTGCGCCCTTCCTGGCCCACCCCGAGCACAGGACCACCCCCGCCTTGCAAAGCCAGCGCCAGAAAAATCGGCCATCTCGGCCGGGGAGCCCCCTCCTACACGCTCCCAGAGGCCCCCAGCCACTGCCCTGACCTACCCTGGGATTCCCGGCCAGGCCCGCGCAGTCTCTGCAAGCCTCTCCAGCGCTCCTCCCACCATCCTCCTCTTCTCTGACCTCCCCTTCCCCTATTCCCGCCTTCCTCTTCCTCTTTCTCTTCCCAGTCCAGCTCCCCTCGCCTCCCGCGCCCTGCTCACCCGGGCAGTGGAGAGCTGCTCCAGGTGAGGGCAGCGCGTCCCCCACTTCGTCCGCGCGGCTCGGGGTAGCGACCCGCACTCTCCGCGCCCCCCAGCGGGAGGTAGAAGGAACTAGAAGACGCGGCACCAAGGCCGCCGGTCCTACCCTACAGGCAGCGAGAGCTACCGCCGCGCTCACTGAAGCGCACCAGGGAAGCGAAGCGCCGCTCCTGGCCCGCTGCGCGAAGGAGATGCCTAGCACCGCAGCTGGAAGGAAGTGGGGGGCGTTCCCAAACCCCGCTGCCCCGTCCCTTAACCCCGCACGACCCTGGGCGACGCGGCTGGGGACAGCGAGGAGCAGCGTGCGCCCCTCTCACCATCCTGCCTCCCAGAATCAGGCCCTGCCCTCGCCAAGGGTCCTGACCGAGCCGCACTTTCAGGGTCGAAATAAGAAGGTAAAAGAGACAACCAAAAAACTAAACCCATTGCCGTGGAGTCAATTACGACTCAGAGCGACTGTACAGGACAGAATAGAACTGCCCCATAGGGTTTCCAAGGAGCGGCTGGTGAATTCGAACTGCCAACCTTTTGGTTAGCAGACGAGCTCTTAACCTTTGTGTCACCAGGGCTCCAGAAGAGACCTAGCAGAAATGAATTCCCAACGTCCTCAAACAGCAGTATTTAACTTTCAGTCCTGAAATGAAAATCGATCCTCGTGAATAATACGGGTAATTAGTTAAGTCTGCGCTGAAAATCTTGGGCCCACCGAGGACCCACACCTTACCCTGAGTGCGAGCTGAGGTGCGCAGAGCCCGACTCTGAGGACCTTACCGGTAGCACTGTCTTTTCGTGGGACCCAGTCTTCACCTTGCTCTCTTGCAGCGAAGAGCTGTAATTCCATCACAGGATGTGCTTCCGGTAGTACTGCCCACACCGGTGGGTGCTTGGGAAGACGCTGTCCACGGATACACGGGGTTTTCACAGACACCCAGACCCTGTTAGGACGGCTGAGCGCACAACGAGCTTCTACGCGCCTGAGCAGTGCCCTAAGGTCTCTAAAAAAGAACCTTAGAGCTACCAGCACCAGTGACAGCAGGCAGGTGAACCGGTCCTGGCTTTCTTGGAAGAGTCCCTTCTGCTTGGTTAAACTAGATCCCACCACACTGCCCTGTGCTTCCCTGGCTTTGTCCTTTTTCTTTTCCAGGTTGTAGACCAAGGCCACTGTTATTTGGGGCTTTACTTGCCTGGTGTCTCTAGGAACATCCCCTTCCTTGGCACGGAGGGTTAGGGGTGGCACCATGTACCAGTCACTGTCTTCTTCAGATGGAGAAATGAGGAAATATCACACAGTCACGGTGAATACTAGTTACCAGTCATCTCACTTCCATTGAGGGAAGCCTGACTGGAGGCCAGACCAGTCTAGATCTGAAAGAATTCTGGACCTTTGGGATTCTGCCCTAAGTTCAGGTCAGCTGAAGGTCAGACTGGTGAAGCTTGCATTAAACTAAGTGAGACAGAAAAGGGTGTTGGGTGTGTGACATTCGTTGAGCATCAGCTATGTGCTAGGCGCTTTCCCTAAAACAGTTGCGGTGGAGTTGATTCTGACTTATGGTGACCCCGTGTGTCAGAGTGGAACTGTGCTCCATAGAGTCGTTTTTTTTGGGGGGGGAAGGTGGTTTGGTTTTTTATTGTGAAAGTTTTAGGTGAAAGAAAGTTTACAGAACAAATTAGTTTCTCTTTAAAAAATTTATACACAGATTATTTCATGACATTAGTTGCAAGCCCCATACTATGTCAGCACTTTCCCCTTTCCACCCTGGGTTCCCCGTTTCCATTTGTCCAGTTTTCCTGTCCCTTCCTGCCTTCTCATCTTTGCTTTTGGGCAGGTATTGCCCTTTTGGTCTTATATACTTGATTGATCTAAGATCATGTGTGTTATTGTTTTATAGGCCTGTCTAACATTTGGCTGGAGCTCTGGTGGTGCAGTGGTTAAGAGCTTGGCTGCTGACCAAAAAGCCTGCAGTTCGAATCCACCAGCCACTCCTTGGAAACCCTATGGGGTGGTTCTACTCTGTCCTATAGGGTCCCTATAAGCCAGAATCAACTCGACAGGATTTTTTTTTTTTTTTTTTAATCTTTGGCTGAAAGGTGAACTTCAAGAGTGGCTTTAGTTTGAGTTAGAAGGGTATCTGGGGGCCATACTCTTGCTGGTTCCTCAGTCTCTGTCAGACTGGTCTTTTTTTGTGAGGTATCCGGGGGCCATGGTCTTGCTGGTTCCTCAGTCTCTGTCAGACTGGTCTTTTTTTGTGAATTTGAATTTTGTTCTACATTTTTCTCCTGCTCTGGGACCCTCTCTTGTGATCCATGTCAGGATGGTTGGTGGTGGTAGCCAAGCACCATCTAGTTCTTCTGGGCTCAGGCTAGTGGAGGCTGTGGTTCATGTGGCCCATTAGTCCTCAGGAGTACTGTTTTCCTTGTTTCTCTGGTTTTCTTCATTCTCCTTTGCTCCAGACAGGGTGAGACCAGTATCCATAGGGTTTTCAATGGCTGATTTTTCAGAAGTAGATAGCCAGGCCTTTCTTCCAAGGTGCCCCTGGGTGGACTCAAACCTCCAACTCTTCAGTTAGCAACTGAGCTTGTCAACCGTTTGCACCATCCAGACACTCTTCCTAGTTATCTTAAACTGATCCTATCAACATTCCTAAGATGATAAGTCATTATACCTGTTTCCCAGAGGAGGAAACTGTGTCACAGAGAGGTTAAGTAACTTGCCTAAGGTCACACAGCTGGTAAGTAGCACAGCCAGGGTTTGAAGGCAGGTGTATCTATCAAATACTAGGTCACATAGTGTCATGGATTGAATTATGTCCCCCCAAAAATGTATGTATCGACTTGGTTAGGCCATGAGCCCCAGTATTGTGTGTTTGTCCTCCATTTTGTGATTGTAATTTTATGTTAAGAGGATTAGGGTGGGATTGTAACACCGCCCTGACTCAGGTCACCTCCCTGATCCAATGTAAAGCGAATTTCCTTGGGGCGTGGACTGTACCACCTTTTATCGCTTAAGAGATGAAAGAGAAGCAAGCAGAGAGTTGGGGACCTCATACCACCAAGAAAGAAGCACCAGGAGCAGAGCGAATCCTTTAGACCCAGGGTTCCTGTGCAGAGAAGCTCCTAGTGCAGGGGAAGATTGACAAGAAAGACCTTCCTCCAGACCCAACAGAGAGAGAAAGCCTTCCCCCAGAGCTGACACCCTGAATTTGGACTCTTAGCCTACTTTACCATGAGAAAATAAACTTCTCTTTGTTAAAGCCATCCATTTGTACTGTCTCTGTTATAGCAGCACTAGATGACTAAGGCACGTAGGTATCAAACCTTACATCCAATTTCCATCTTGTCATGAGCAAGACACAGAAGAGTAATGAAACAGAGGAATCAAGAGTCTGTTTCAGGAATTTTTAAAAGGGAAGAGGTGTCAGGAGGAAGCAGAGAGAGAACCTTAAAATGAGAAAAGTGACACAAAGTCAGTCTGCTACCCACAAAGAACTGTGCTAGGTGGCAGACTGCATAGCGCAAGGGAAGAAAAACAGGCAAAGCATTCTGGACAAGAGGCTACGAGATTTAGGACCAAGGTGAAGGGTGACTTTTGTCAGCTCCCTCTAAAGCAGGGCTTCGAGCTGGTTTGTTCTCCTTTGAACCACTGTGAGAATTTGCATTTCTCTCAAGTTCTCAGGAAGTTATATGGTTTTTTCTGTATAACTTCCTGAGAGCTTGTCAGAAATGCCGATTCTTAGCAGGGGTTCGAACCTCTTCAAAGCGTTACTCTGAAGCCATATTTGAAATCAACTTTAGCAGAAGATCCATTTGGCTGGCCTGACCCGTGTTGTGTGGGGCATACTGTTAAATTTGAATATCTACTTTCAGCATGTAGCTAAGATAAAGGAGGTCCACATTCAGGAAGACTGTCTCCAGAACTAAGAAAGTTCAAGGATAGAGCTTTCAATTAGGAACAGTCACTGAAAATCTGACCTGTCCCCTCAGGCATCTAGAATTTTCCAAACGCTACATTCTGTGTGGTGAACTTCCCGAAACTGCCTAATTCACTGGACTATTCTGAGAAAGTCGCTGAAGGTTACGAACCAAGCACCATGCGGGAAAATCAGAGGCTGGTTTGGGTTTGGTTTTTCATGGGGAAGGTGATCTTCCAGGTCACAGTGCCCCAAGACCCAGGGCTTGAGAGAATTGAGACTGTCATGGAACAACTCACCACTTTAGCTAGTGGGGCTGATGCTCAGCGCCGCTGTCACAGCTCCGCTGTTGTCAGGACAGCCTCAGGAGATGAGAAGTCCGGCAGCTCCCCTCCAAAGACCAGGCAGACTTCACGAAAAGCGAGTTGTGCCCTAAGCAGAGATATGACCCTGTTTTTGAACTCAGCCGACAGCAGCAGCAACAGGGAAGTCAGTCTCTGTACAAAAAAGGAAGGAAATGAGATGAAGCAAACTGGATAATAAGGCACCAGAAGGAGCCAAGTGGCATCATCACCACACAGAAGGCCAGGGAAAAAGGAGGGAGGGTCCTACATGGGTGGGAAGCCAAAACGTGTCAGGGAGTGAAGGAACTCAGGGAAGCTGTGCTTGGCTTGCTTCAGTTTCTTTTCCACCTGCCTGACTCAAAAATCCATTATCATGACGTGATACTTCTTTGGAGTTAAAGAAATACGCTGAGAGAGGGTCCCTGCCCCTGGAAATTATTTTCTTGCATTTGAACAAATGTTGCCCTATTTTACTTCCCTTTAGGCATGCCATGGCGACCCCATATATGCAGAGCAGAACCCCATGGGGTCATCAAGACTGACCTTTTGAAAGTAGATCGTCAGGGTTTTCTTCCGAGGCACCTCTGGGTGGGTTCATATCACCAACCTATTGGTTAGTGGTCAGGTGCTTAACCACTTGTGCCATGAGTCGAAATCAACTAGAAGGCAACTAGTTTTTGTTTTGTTTTGTTTTTTTAGGGGCTCTAGGGTGTAGCGGTTATGAGTTTGGCTGCTAACCAAAAGCTCAATAGTTCAAATCCACGAGGCACTCCTTGGAAACCCTATGGAGCGGTTCAACTCATAGGGTTGCTATGAATTGGAATTGACTTGACAGCAATGTGTTCAGTTTTTTGGTTTTTGGAGGAGCCCTAAACATGCAGTCAAGATGCATCAATAATTACCGGTGATTGAAATGCAAAAGTTGGAAACAAAGAAGGATCTATAGTTATAAAATATGGCCTTTGTGATAGAAGTGATGCCAGAGATCCCATGACAAAACTTTGCAAGTTTCAATGACTTATTCATTGCAAATAGTTTTTTCAACAATATCAACAGCGACGATTCACGTGGGCCTCATCAGATGGAATACACAGGAATCAAACCGACTACATCTGTGGAAAGAGATGATGGAGAAGCTTGATATCATCAGCCAGAACAAGGACAGGGGTCGACTAGTGGAACAGACCATCAATTGCTTATATGCAAGTTCAAGTTGAAACTGAAGAAAATTAGAGCAAGCCCATGAGAGCCAAAATACGACCTTGAATATATCCCACCTGTCTTAGGCTGGGTTCTCTAGAAAAGCAAAACCAGTAAAGCATATAAATATGTATACAGAGAGATTTATATCAAAGAAATGGCTTATGCAGTTGTAGAGGCTAGAATGTCCCCGGGCTGGAGGCTTCTCCTGATTCACGTAGCCACAGGGGCTGGTGAGCCCAAGATTGGCAGCTCAGACAGCAGTGCTTTTGCTCACAGGCTTCAAAGATCAATGAATCCCAAGAATCAGCAAGCAAGATGGCAGATAAGCTGCTAGCTCAAGTCCCAAGAACTGGAGGTCAGAGGAACTGGAGTCAGCTGCAGGATCCAGAGCAGGCAAAAGCTCACGTGTGCTGCCAGAAAGTCCACTTATATTCAGTGCAGGCCACACCCCGAAGGAAAATCCCTTTCAACTGATTGGCTACTCCCAGGAGATCCCATCATGGCGGTGATCACATTATATCAAATCTCATCATGGAAGTGATCACAACATCATAGAATTGCCAAACTACATCATAACTGCCAAACCACTGACAATCATAGCCCAGCCAAGTTGACACATAACCTTAGCAATCACACCACCTATTAGAGACCACCTCAAGAATAGATTTGAACGCTAAAGACCAAAGACCAGACAAGTTGTGGCATGACATAAGAACATCATACATGAAGAAAACAAAAGGTCATTAAAACGGCAGAAAAGACCAAAATGGATGTCAGAAGAGACTCTGAAACCTTCTCTTGAACATAGAGTAGCTAAAACAAATGAAAGAAATGAAGTAAAAGAGCTGAACAGAAGATTGCAAAGGGTGGCTTGAGAAGACCAAGTATTATAATAAAATGTGCAAAGACCTGGAGTTAGAAAGCAAAAAGGGAAGAACACGCTTGGCATTTCTCGAGCTGAAAGAGCTGAAGAAAAAGTACAAGCCTCAGGTTGCAAATTTGAAGGTGTCTGTGGGTAATAAAAATATATACATACATACACATATGTATGTGTGTGTGTATGGAGTCCTGGTGGCGCAACTCTGTCCTATAGGGTTGGTGTGAGACAGGAACGACTGGATGGCAATGGGTTTGGTTTTTTTTTTTTAGATGCATAAAATATTGAACGACACAGGAAGCATCAAAAGAAAATGGAAGAAATACACAGAGTCACTGTACCAAAAAGAGTAAGTCAATGTTCAATCATTTCAGGAGCGCTTTAGTTATCTAGTGCTGCTATAACGGATATACCACAAGGGAATGGCTTTAACAAAGACAAATTTATTCTCTCACAGTCTAGTAGGCTAGAAGTCCAAATTCAGGGCATCGGCTCCAGGGGAAGGCTTTCTATCTCTTTTGGCTCTGGAGGAAGGTCCTTCTCATCAATCTTCCCCCGCACTAGGAGCTTCTCCGTGCAAGAACCTGGGGTCCAAAGTACAGGCTCTGCTCCAGGCGCTGCTTTCTTGGTGGTGTGAGGTCCCCCTATTTCTTTCTGCTTGCTTCTCTCTTTTATATCTCAAAAGAGATTGCCTAAGGACGCAATCCAATCTTGTAGATTGAGTCCTGCCTCACTAACACAACTGCTGCCTATCCCACCTCATTAACATTATAGAGGTAGGATCTACAACACACAGGAAAATCACACCAGATGACAAAATGGTGGACAATCACACAATACTGGGAATCATGGCCTAGCCACGTGGATACACATTTTTAGACATCATGCTTGGTAAAGCAGAGGGTCAGTGAGAAAGAAGACCCTCAAGGATATGAATTGACACACTGGCTGCAACAATGGACTCAAACATAGCAATGATTGTGAGGGTGGCACAGCACCAGGCAGTGTTTCATTCTTTTGTACATGGGGGTTGCTATGAGTTGGAATCAACTCAACAGCACCTAACAACAACAATAGGAGTCCTTGGGTGGTACAAATGGTTAACACTCAGCTGCTAACCGAAAGGAGGTTGGAGTCCACCCAGAGGTGCCTCGGAAGAAAGCCCTGGCAATCTACTCCAAAAAAACCAACGCCTGAAAACTCTCTGAAGCACAGTTGCACGCTGATATACGTGACGTGGCCACGAGGCGGAGTCAACGCAACTCCTGCTGGCATTGGTATTGGGGGGCCAGAACTCAGCTTTGGGGCTTCTGTGCTCCCCCGGCCGTTTCACTGTGTGCTTTTGCTAGGTCTAGGTAGCTTGGGGCTTGTGGGGGATAGTCAGATATCATGCACTGAAAGAGGTGCTTTACCTTTAAGAGATGGAGGCAGTTAAAAGGATTGTGGACCCAGGTGGAAGTTCTGTTTGCTTCCAGCCAGCCCAGAATACCAGAAACAACCCCCTGGCTTCAGGCAAACCCTAGGCCTCAGGGTCAGCCTGTTCCCGTAGAGATGATCAGTATGGGGCATGTGGCCTTTGTCTGACAGACACAAGAAGGCAAACAGTGACCTTTAGTCCTTCGTTGCATAGTTTCCGTTTTTCCTCTTTGAAGATGCTGGGCTGGTAGAACCAGAAGTGCTGCACCTGTTGTGTGGTCTATTTTTAGAATTAAAAATATGGTAACACGAAAATGTTGGGTCTGGCACGAGTGCAGTGAGGAACAGTCATCTGCTGTTAGAACTAAAAATATAAACTTGGTTATAACCTGTCTTGCTCACTGGATTGTAGCCCCAGGAGCACGCTTTTCATTTCTGAGTTACCTCCTGGACAACCTGTGCCCCGCCCTGCCCCCAGGAAATGTTTTTAACCGCACACATGCCCTGTGGGGCGTGAGTTGTGCCACCCTACAAATCCTTAGAAGCGAGGATGTTGAGACTTCAGCTCACTGTCTTTGGACCTGTCATCAGGAAGGACGAATTGCTAGAAAAAGACATCATAGTTGGTGAAGCAGAAGGGAGGGAAACTGTCAATGGTAGATTGACACAATATCCACAACAACGGGCTCAAACATACGGACGATCATCAGGATGGCACAGGACCAGGCAACGTTTTGTTCCGTTATACCTGAGGTCGCTTTGAGTCAGAGCTGACTCCATGGCAAGTAAAAACAACACAAAGGGGAAGAAATTAAGCTAAGATTACCTAGCGCTTGGAAACAGCTAATATGTCTGAAGTTTAGTCTGCTTTGCCTAGCATTTACAGTATTCTTTACTGTGATCTCAACCTAATCTTCAGTCTCTTCTCTCACTCCAGCCTCTATCACCCGAAGATCTAGTCATAATGCCCCACCAGTTGCTCTGGGAACATTCTATCACCGACATTTTATCACCTTCGTAGTTCAAGCCATTGAAGGCAGGGCCCACATCTTTTATTCTTCAGGTCACTACCATTTCACAGACCGCTGATGCTCATAAAATGTGTGAAAATGAGGAGGAAGAGAGGGCCAGTTTTTACTTATAAAAATTGGATCACTCAAACCACATGTCTTTAAATGTCTGTCAAGAATCTCCAACACACAGTCTCTTGCTGAACAGGTCTTTTCATCTTCTCTGAAGTGAATCCTGAAGGAATCCTTCTCAGAAGGATCCTCCCATGAGCGTACTATCCCAGCTGTTCTTTCTCTACATCAGCTTGTCAGAGTCCCTCTCCAAGTGCAGGACCCAGGACCACGCGTGTGGCCAACCAGCTCAGAGTCCACAGGGATGATCACCTGCCTTCCCAGTGCTGACACTATGCTTACTTCAGTGTTTCATACCTGACATTTCATTAGTTTTTGTGGAAGCCTTCTAGCCCAGTTGGGCAAGTCCCCAAGTCGTTTCCAGTCTGAACTGTTTGACAAAGAGTGGCTGAAACACTTAGATAAAATTGTATGTGGCTGGTGTGAACATTAATCCATAACTCTGCTACAAAAAAGCAAGCCATATTATCTCATGTCTTCCCCCACATGTCTGTCAGTTTGTCATACAATGGGGGCTTGTGTGTTGCTGTGATGCTGGAAGCTATGCCACTGGTATTCAGATACCAGCAGGGTCACCCATGGAGGACAGGTTTCAGCTGAGCTTCCAGACTAAGACGGACTAGGAAGAAGGACCCGGCAGTCTACTTCTGAAAAGCATTAGCCAGTGAAAACCTTATGCATAGCAGCAGAACACTGTCTGATATAGTGCTGGAAGATGAGCCCGCCAGGTTGGAAGGCACTCAAAAGGTGACTGAGGAAGAGCTGCCTCCTCAAAGTGGAGTCGACCTTAATGACATGGATGGAGTAAAGCTTTCGGGACCTTCATTTGCTGATGTGGCACGACTCAAAATGAGAAGAAACAGCTGCAAACATCCATTAATAATCAGAACCTGGAATGTACGAAGTATGAATCTAGGAAAATCGGAAATCGTCAGAAATGAAATGGAACCCATAAACATCCATATCCTAGTCATTAGTGAGCTGTAATGGACTGGTATTGGCCATTTTGAATCAATCATACAGTCTACTATGCTGGAAATGACAACTCGAAGAGGAATGGTGTTGCATGCATTGTCAAAAAGAACGTTTCAGGATCTATCCTGAAGTACAACGCTGTCAGTGATAGAATAATATCCATACGCGTAGAAAGAAGACCAGTTAATACGACTATTATTCAAATTTACATGCCCACTAGGCCCAAAGATGAAGAAATAGAAGATTTTTATCAGCTGCTGCAGTCTGAAATTGATCGAACATGCAATCAAGATGCATTGATAATTACTGGCGATTGGAATGCAGGCGTTAGAAACAAAGAAGGATCAGTAGTTGGAAAATATGCCCTTTGTGATAGAAACAATGCCGGAGATCGAATGATAGAATTTTGCAAGACCAACGGCTTCTTCATTGCAAATACCTTCTTTCACCAAGATAAATGGTGACTATACACATGGACCTTGCCAGATGGAACACACTGAAATCAAATTGACTATATCTGTGGAAAGAGATGATGGAAAAGCCCAATATCATCAGTCAGAACAAGGCCAGGGGCCGAATGTGAAACAGACCATCAATTGCTCATATGCAAGTTCAAGGTGAAACTAAAGAAAATCAGAGCAAGTCCACGAGAGCCAAAATATGACCTTGAGTATATCCCACCTGAATTTAGAGACCATCTCAAGAATAGATTTGACGCATTGAACACTAGTGACCGAAGACCAGACGAGTTGTCTGGTCTTCTGACATCAAGGACATCATCCACGAAGAAAGCAAGAGGTTATTGAAAAGACAGGAAAGAAAGAAAAGACCAAGATTGATGTCAGAGGAGACTCTGAAACTTGCTCTCGAATGTCGAGCAGCTAAAGCAAAAGGAAGAATTGATAAAGTAAAAGAACTGAACAGAAGATTTCAAAGGGCCTCTCAAGAAGACAAAGTAAAGTATTATAATGACATGTGCAAAGAGTTGGAGATGGAAAACCAAAAGGGAAGAACACGCTCGGCATTTCTCAAGCTGAAAGAACTGAAAAAAAAAAAAAAATTCAAGCCTCGAGTTGCAATACTGAAGGATTCCATGGGGAAAATATTAAACGACACAGGAAGCATCAAAAGAAGATGGAAGGAATACACAGAATCATTATACCAAAAAGAATTAGTCGATGTTCAACCATTTCAACAGGTGGCATATGATCAGGAACCAATGGTACTGAAGGAAGAAGTCTAAGCTGCTCTGAAGGCATTGGTGAAAAACAAGGCTCCAGGAATTGATGGAATATCAATTGAGATATTTCAACAAACAGATGCAGCACTGGAGGTGCCCACTCATCTATGCCAAGAAATATGGAAGACAGCTTCCTGGCCAACTGGAAGAGATCCATATTTATGCCTATTCCCAAGAAAGGTGATCCAACTGAATGTGGAAATTATAGAACAATATCATTAATATCATACGCAAGCAAAATTTTGCTGAAGATCATTCAAAAACGGCTGCAGCAGTGTATCAACAGAGAACTGCCAGAAATTCAGGCTGGTTTCAGAAAAGGATGTGGAACCAGGGATGTCGTTGCTGATGTCAGATGGATCCCGGCTGAAAGCAAAGAATACCAGAAGGATATTTACCTGTGTTTTATTGATTATGCAGAGACATTCGACTGTGTGGATCATAACAAACTCTGGATAACACTGCAAAGAATGGGAATTCCAGAACACTTAATTGTGCTCATGAGGAACCTTTACATAGATCAAGAGGCAGTTGTTCTGACAGAACAAGGGGATACCGATTGGTTTAAAGTCAGGCGTGCGTCAGGGTTGTATTCTTTCACCATATCTATTTAATCTGTATGCTGAACAAATAATCTGAGAAGCTGGACTATATGAAGAATGGGGCATCAGGATTGGAGGAAGACTCATTAACAACCTGTGTTATGCAGATGACACAACCTTGCTTGATGAAAGTGAAGAGGACTTGAAGCACTTACTAATGAAGATCAAAGGCGACAGCCTTCAGTATGGATTACACCTCAGCGTAAAGAAAACAAAAATCCTCACAACTGGACCAATAACCAACATCATGATACAAGGAGAAAAGATTGAAGTTGTCAAGGATTTCATTTTACTTGGATCCACAATCAACAGCCATGGAAGCAGCAGTCAAGAAATCAAAAGATGCGTTGCATTGGGCAAATCTGCTGCAAAGGACCTCTTTTCAAAGTGTTGAAGAGCAAAGATGTCACCCTGAAGACTAAGGTGCACCTGACCCAAGCCATGGTATTTTCAATCACATCATATGCATGCGAAAGCTGGACAACGAATAAGGAAGACCAAAGAAGAATTGACGCCTTTGAATTGTGGTGTTGGCGAAGAATATTGAATACACCATGGACTGCCAAAAGAACGAACAAATCTGGCTTGAAAGAAGTGCAGCCAGAATGCTCCTTAGAGGCAAGGATGGTGAGACTGCGTTTTACATACTTTGGACATGTTGTCAGGAGAGATCAGTCCCTGGAGAAGGGCATCATGCTTGGCAGAGTACAGGGTCAGCGGAAAAGAGGAAGACCCTCAACGAGGTGGATTGACACAGTGGCTGCAACAATGAGCTCAAGCATAACAAAGATTGTAAGGATGGCGCAGGACCAGGCAGTGTTTCGTTCTGTGGTGCATAGGGTCGCTATGAGTCGGAACCGACTTGACGGCACCTAACAACAAGAACAACAACAACAACAACATCTCATGTCTTAGTTACTTAGTGCCGGTATAACAAGAATACCACAAGTGGTTAGTTTTGGCAAACAGAAGTTTATTCTCTCACCGTTTAGGAGGCTAGAAGTCCGAATTCAGGGTGTCAGCTCCAAGGGAAGGCTTTCTCTGTGTCAGCTCTGGAGGAAGGTCCTTGTCATCAACTTCTCCCGGTCTAGGTGCTTCTCAGCATAGGGACCTGGGCCCAAAGCATGTGCCCCACGCCTAACTCTTCCTGCTTGGTGGTATGAGATCTCCCATGTCTCTATGCTCACTTGTCTCTTATATTTCAAAAGAGATTGACTCAATGTACAACTTAATCCTGTAGATTGTGTCCTGCCTTGTTAACACAGCTGCCTGTAATCCTGCCTTCTTAACATCTAGAGGTGAGGATTTACAACACACAGGATAATTGCATCAGATCACAAAATGGAGGACAACAGATCAACACTGGAAATCATGACACTCATTTTTCTAAAATTTTTCAAAATCAAATTAAGTTGACTTGGTGTTCCTACCTGACAAAATGACAAGATATTCAATCTGTCATGGATAGCCCTTCCCCCCTCCTAGAGGTTCTCGAGTACCCAGGTGATTATATAACACCCCGGGGAAGATTTCTGGTCTTTGTTCCACTGTGGAGATTCTCATCTGCTAAGGCTTTGTTAAGGTGGTCAGTTTTGTCTCTTCATGCCAAGTATGGGCACAGGGACCCTTCACCAGGCTCTTTAGGGTTCAGTCACACAGCATGTACATTCTACCTCTTCAGAGAGTCTGTCCACCTCTCATAGAACCATTCTGTCCCTCCCACGAAAAAATAAAACCCTTTTCCTTTATCTTCTACTTGAAGAAGCTGCCTTACATCTCAGGCAACTTCTGCCTCTCCGCTTTTCATACCACAGGGCCACAAAGCTCTTTAAAAATAAGCGTGTTAACTGATTAAGAAGTTCCAGGGCCTCAGGACTCATAGCCCTACTGGCATTCTTCAGGGAGGTGAGGGAAAAGTAATCTCATTCCTTCTGATTTTTCTACGATAACAAGAACAAAGTGAATTTCTCAACAAATTATCGGCAATAACAAAAGGACAAATGAATTTCTCAATAATTTATCCTCCCATATTAGGTTCAAAATTTCTATTGCACAGTACAAATTGGGCTTGATCCCAACCAATGAATACCGGTCTCCAGTCTGAGCAGAAGTTAGATCCCTGTCATGGAGATGGAATCAAGCATGGATTCTCTCTCATGGATTGATGACACCAACCCTTCGACTTGGTTCAATGGTTACTAAATCATCGTCTACTGAAAAATTGATTTTCTGTGTCATTTTGCCTATAGGAAGAAAAGGCACGGACCAGCTACATGGGCATTCCCACTCACCCCACTCTCCCAAAGTTATGTTGTTCACAGTAAATTGTCATAAATTGGCATTCTTGCTTGTCTGTCAGTCTCCAGTGGGCTTGATCAGATTATGTCAGATCCCAAGACACTAAGTGATTTTGGTTAACTGAAGAAATTGCAGCTTCTAGAGCTGCAAAGCTGGGGACCTTGACTATAATATTTCTGCCAAGTGATTTCTTCACCTTCCCAAAGACTATCATTTTCTCTCTCTCTCTCTAATCACTCAAAGTCCTTTGAACATAATATCTGTCGTTAGGTGCCATTGAGTCAGTTCCAACTCATAGCAACCCGATGTATAACAGAATGAGACATTCAGTCCTGTACCACCCTCACAATAATAGGTATGTTTGAGCCCATTGTTGCAGCCATTAGGTCAATCCATCTCGTTGAAGGTCTTCCTCTTCTTCATTGACCCTCTACTTCTTAAAAAGCATGATGTCCTTCTCCAGGGATTGGTCCCTCCTTACAACATGTTGGATAAATGAATTTTGGCACAATAGTGTTTAGAGTTGCCATTGAGTTGGCTCCTACCCATGGTGACCCCATGAACAACTGAACGAAACATTGCCTGGCCCTGTACCATCTTTACCATCATTGGTATGTTTGAGTCTATTGTTGCAGCTACTGTGTATTTTGAATGCCTTCCAACCTAGGGGGCTCCTCTTCCAGCACTATATTGGACAATGTTCGGTTGTGATCCATAAGGTTTTCATTGGTTAATTTTTGAAAGTAGATCACCAGGCCTTTCTTGCTAGTCTGACTTAGTCTGGAAGCTCCACTGAAATCCCAGTGGCATAGCTTCCAGCATCATAGCAACACACGACGAACTGACAGATGGGTGATGGTTGGCACAATATAGAGTCTGTGAATAGTGACTGTTATGTGTTTGATAGTCTGAAAACTTTAAAGATTTACCATCTCTTTCTAGTTGTAAATGAATATCCTTCACACCAAGAAGTTGGTAGCTGCAATGGGAAAATTTGGAAATGGATAGTGATAATAGTGAAATAACAAGATAAACGTGATTAATGTCACTGAATTGTATGTGTAAAAAATGTGGAAATGGCAAATGTCTTGTCACATATATATTTACCACAATTAAAAAAAGAAGTTGGTAGCTGAACTAAATGGACTTCAAGAAACAAAAGAACTTGTGATAATAATACCCAGCTCTGTTATCTCCTTATAATGAAGATGTTTGGATTCAATTTAAAAACTAATG
Organism: Loxodonta africana; assembly: GCF_030014295.1. Taxonomy (NCBI): domain Eukaryota; kingdom Metazoa; phylum Chordata; class Mammalia; order Proboscidea; family Elephantidae; genus Loxodonta; species Loxodonta africana. The sequence continues at coordinate 66,464,415 of NC_087358.1, forward strand.
CCTAGTCTTAACATACACTAGTAAAGTCTCTCATACAAGGGGAAGCTTTGTTTCTATTCAGAGGCACGTGGAAGCCCTCTAGTCTGGCTTGTGAAGGTTTTGTCAACATATCTGTCACCCATATCACGTACAACGCTAAACACTAAGCCTATTTGAAGAAAAAAGACAAGTAGAGCATATCAATGAATAATTACAACAGCTGGTCAGCTAAAAAGTGGTCCCAAGAGTCCTGTTGTCATTCTCTGGTGCTGGAGCTACTGCCACAGTGTCAAATCAAGTGTAAATGAAAAGGTCCCTTGAAGATGCCATCAGCTGAAAGTTGCCCACTCAAGAACACTCCAGGGAAGGAGCTTCCTGCATTGGGTTTTGTGCAGAGCAGGCACATTGACCTAGCTATACTCACTGACCCTTGCACAACAGGATCAGATCATTGTGATCCATAGATTTTTCACTGGCTGATTTCGGAAGTAGATCGCCAGGTCTTTCTCCCTAGTCTTAGTCTGGAAGCTTTCCTGAAACTTAGGTATTATTGTCACAAATTCTTTTTCAGTTATCATTGCAACATACGAGCTTCTGCTGTATGGATACTTGAGGTGCATTGGTGGGAAATCGAACCCAGGTCTCCCACATGGAAGGCGAGAGTTCTACCACTGAACCGCTGCTGTCTTCTTCATTGTCCCTAACTAGTACTGTATTTATTTGGCTTTAAAACATTCCTATTTGTTAAGGTGATGAAATGTATATCAGAAAGCATAAATACAGGTGCCAGACAGAGCAAAAAGAAAGTCTGATTGGCCTGTGAAGTTGCTTGAAGTTGAGCTTGGGTGGAGTGTAGGAGGGAAGGGTGAGGAGAGGAGGCTGGAGACAGGAGTCTAAAGGCACAGTAAGAAGTTGGAGCCTTATTCCGAGGGCAGTGGGAATTACTGGGAGTGGGGGGACATGACCAGTTTGTGAGTTTACTAATGTTTACATTTTCCTTCCTTGCTTATTTAATATTTCTTAAGGGAATGCTTCTCAAACTTTAATGTGTACAGAACTTACCAGGAATCTTGGTAAGACAGACTACCGAGGTAGTCTGATTTAGTACATCTCTGGTGGGGCCCTGGATGCTGCAACAAGCTCCTAGGTGATGCCAGTGCTGCTGGTCCAGGGATGCATTTTGAGTAGCAAAGTCCTAAGCAGAATTACTTGTAAGCACCCGCCATTGGCTGTTTCAGAACCTGCAAGAAGGCGAGGAAGCAGCTGGAAGCCCTACACAAAACTCTTTTCCATCCTTAAATAGCTGCTTGTTTTCCTAGGGTGACCTAATTGCCTGTACAGAGAACAATGTGGCAATGTCCTTAGTTAATTGATTCCAAGCACTTGGTTTGTTCATTAGTCAGACTCTCTGCACTTTCGGTTCAGGACTTCCTGTCTCGCTCTCTGTGTACTCAGTTAACATTTGGCCTTTGGAATTGCTTTTTCCTGCTTTCTTCAGAGGGGTTGATTTCCCTATTTCTTGAGGTTGACATCAAGTCAAAACAGCAGATTCTATCAAGATGACCACTGTGTTTTGATTTGGACAGTTTGGGGATATGAAGGCAGGTTGCAGACAAATAAATTAGGTTCCTTTTAAATTGATGTTTTAGTTGAGATTATAAATGTAAAGCACTTCGCAAGTGTCTGGTACACAGAATGCATCTAATAAATAGTAGCTATTATTATCAAAATGTATACTTTATAGGGGTATCGTGAGAGTTAAATGAACTAGCACGTCAAGCACACACACCCGTGGCTGGCACAGTAGATTCCGAACACACAGTAGCTCTCAGATGGTGATGATGATAGTATGATAGTGATGATGGTGAAATGATAGTGATGATGATGAAATGGTGGTGATGATATAATGGTGATTATGATGTGATGGTGTGATAGTTACGGCTGTGTGTCACCTTGGCTGGGCCGTGATTCTCAGGGGTCTGGCAGTTATGTAGTGATGTTATCACCTCCATTATGAGATATCCTGTGAGCAGCCAATCAGTTGAAAGGGAGTTTCCTTGGGGGCCGGGGAGGAACGGCCTGTATCCAATACATATGGACTGTCCGGTAAAGCTCACAGGCTTTTGCTCGCCTGGATCCTGGATCTGGTTCATCATCATCTGACCTCTGATTTTTGGGATTTGAGCCACCAACCTGCTGTCTGACCTGCTAATCTTGGGTTTGTCAACTCCTGCATGGACATGAGTTGGGAGACGTCTTCAGCCTGATGCCTGACCCACAGACTTGGGACTTTCCAGCTTCTACAACCTCGTGAGCCATTTCCTTGATACAAATATCTCTCCCTCTAGATAGATAGAGAGAGAGAGAGAGAGAGCGCTTGGAAAAAGAATAGCCAGAATGCTCCTTAGAAGCAAGGATGGTGAGACTTGGTCTCACGTACTTTGGACACGATGTCTCTTGAGAAGGATGTCATGTTTGGTAAAGTAGAGGGTCAGTGGAAAAGGGGAAAACCCTGAGTGAGACGGATTGACACAGCGGCTGCAACAATGGGCTGAAGCATAACAATGATTGTGAGGATGGCACAGGACCAGGTAGTATTTCGTTATGTTGCACATACGGCCACTGTGAGTTGGAACTGACTCGATGGCACCTGACAACAACATATATATACACACACACACACACACACACACACACATACATCACTGGCTTTGCTTCTCTAGAGAACCCAGCCTAAGACATTTGGTACTAAGAGTGGTCCTAGAGAAACCCCATTGTAAGAATGGGATTTCTAAATTGGTTCTCAAGTCTGATTAATCTTAAAGATGTTGATGACTCTGCTCCTAGTAGTAAAGAAGGCCCTGCTAAGCTATGGCATGAGGTGGCAATAGAAATACGCAAAATATCACCACCAATAGATCAAGTAGTGGTTACAGGCAAGGCTCTGGGTGATCACATGTTTGACACCTTTCTACAATTTTGTCAGAATAAGAAGTATAAGGAAGCTGGTTAGTTAGTCTTACTTTTGCTAGACAGTGATGAAAGAAAGAGTTGAGCTCAGGTGTTCGGAGTCAAAGCGCAAGCACTGCATAAACAACCTTAAAGTTGCCTCTTGTGCCCTGAAAAAAAGCCTTTTTTTCTTGTAGTAACAGAGCTGATATTGCCAAAAACCAAACCAGAGTCTTATTGTAGGTGTGGCTGCATTACAACGCCAACTGAATTCCCAACTTTAAGTGGTGTCTGAAGTTAAAGTGAAGGCATTGATTGGAAAGAAATGGGATCCTGAAACTTGGGATGGGGGCCTATTTGCAGATAATCAGGGAGCTGGGGACACTGAGCCCCCTAAATTCTATTGAATCACTCTTCCCGACAGAACCAGCCCTCTTTACTCCCACCTGAAGAGATTACTCCATCTTTGTCTGCTAAGCCACCCTCCTCAGTAAAACCACTAGTCTCTTCACCCCCATCTGATGAAATTAACCTAGCTGTGTCTGAAGAGCCTTTGAGATATCACCTGGGAGGCATCTGAGCCATCGCCTGAGGAGGTGTTTGGGTCATTGCCTTGAGCATCGCCTGAGACAGATGCCTTACAAGACATTGCTGAACTTTCTTAGAACACATTCTCGCCACCCATTTTTGCTTCTAGACCTATAACTAGACTTAAGTACCAGCGAGCCCCAAAAGGTGAAGTACAAAGTCTGACCCAGGAGGAGGTACGCTGCACTCGAAAAGAACTGCCTGAATTTTATAATATGTACCAACAGAGACCTGGGGAATATGTGTGGGAACGGCTATTAAGGGTGAAGGGGAAACAGGCTTTTCAAGGCCAAACATGGGTGCCCCCATGTGGTCTGCTAGTTCACTACAGTTTGCATTCTTATGCAAGCCGCTGGCATGGAGCCACTATTGTCCATCACCACTATAAAACCTCTGCCTTCCCACTGCAGGCCACGGAGATCTGCTTTGGTCCTGCAGCAACCCAGGACTTGTAAGTAAGTAAGCCTCCCTAATAAAACTCCTTTGCCGTGATATTGGAGTTGCGTGCCTCCTTCTTTGGTCTCTCATCACCCTCCGTTTTTGGAGATAAATTTCACATTACTGGTCCATGCCTGGACAATTGGCGAGCCAGCAAGAAGACTGAGGAAGTGGTGAGTGGGAGTGAGACATCTAGGGGAACAACCCACCAGTCATTACTCAAAACCCTCCAACAATGGGACCAGATATAGTTGGAGGGGCTAAGCAGGTCCCTGGCGCGAAGAACACCCTGTAACACCCAGTGCAAAGCAAGAGTTAAAACAGCAAGAAAAAATAAAGGAGTAAAAAGCCCTTCCAGATACCTGGTGTTGAGCGGCCTTGAAGAGACTTTAGAGGCCCTGTCTGGAATTCTCTGATAACTGCCCCCACCAAGATAACCAAGCAGCAACATAGTAGCAACTGCAATAGTAAGGGGAAAACTAAAATAAGAGGACTTGCCTCCAGGTTACCAGGCAACTGGGCTGAACCCAGGCTTGCACTTGGGATGGTGGAGGTATGTCTCCACAAATGACTGAGAACTCTGCCAACTTTGCCCAAATCTTTGGACTTTCAGGAATAATTAAGACTAAGGATTAAGCCTAGGTCCCTCTGTCACCAGGGAAGACCACAGGCCCTATGTTACAATTAAAGTTCAATGAAGAAATTCTAAAAATTGCATTTCTTGGGTTTTTAGATACCATTGGACAAGTGACTGTGGTTTCTTTAGCACATGGCACCAAAATGAGAGAAACTTTTGAGTCTGAGGTCACCATCATAGAGACCCTTGTTCAAACTTGGCTATGGATAAGTCCCTTCAGAGCCCCTGAAAGCCCCTATTATATGTGTTGATGATGCTGATGTATTAATGTACACCTTTGTAAACTTTTGAGTCCAAGTCCTGATGGGAATTGCTGCCATTAGGGCCGTTTTAATGGGGTACACGGAAACTGTGGTGTGGGCTATAGCTAATAGCTTGGTGTCATGGGTTGAATTGTGTGCCCCCAAAATATCTGTCAGCTTGGCTAGGTCATGATTCCCTTGTATGACTGTGTTATTAGCTACCATTTTATCTTCTGATATGATTTCTCTGTGTTTTAAATCCTATCATTATGATGTAATAAGATGGATTAGTGGCAGTTATACTGATGAGGTCAACGAGATTAGGTAGTGTCTTAAGCCATTCTCTTTTAAGATATAAAAAAGAAAAGTGAGCAGAGAGACACAGGAACCCCATACCATCAAGAAAGCAGCACCGGGAGCAGAGTGCATCCTTTGGACCTGAGGTTCCTGTGCTGCGATGCTCCCAGACCAAGGGAAGACTGATGACAAGGACCTTCCCCCAGAGGTAACAGAGAGAGAAAGCCTTCCCCTGGACCTGGTGCCCTGAATTTGGACTTGTAGCTTACTGGACTGTGAGAGAATAAACTTTTCTTTGTTAAGGCCATCCACATGTGGTATTTCTGTTATAGCAGCACTAGACGACTAAGACACTTGGCCATTCAATCTGGCCACTGACAACCCTCGTATTGACATATAAAGCAAGCCTCTATAAGGATGAGACATCTGAACAACAACAACAAAAGAAATCAGTTCTGCTCCTGATAAGCTTTTGTTGCTCGTATGGATGATCACCGGAAAGCCCCTATGCTAACAGGGGAAAACAACCAACAAGCAGACTGCTCCTGCCAACTGGCTGCAGAGGCTGAAGCGTCCTCTGCTCCAAAGCAGAGAGATGTGCAACCAACCACCTCCTGGATTTAAGAGCAGACAGGCCATGGAGATTCATACACCATCCTAGACTGGACCTGTGTGCATGGACTGCCACTGTCATCAGAAAATGCTGGACAGCATGGAAAAGCTGACCTGCCTACTAGGCCCTGGCCAAAGCTAAAACCTCCTCAGGGACAGATTCCTGAGCCAACAGGCCAGAGCATTCTCAGTAGATAAATCATATCAGGGCCTCTTATTCTATACAGAGGCTTCCATTGGATCTTGAATGAACTTTTCATGCCCTGTATCACCCCCAAGTCACAGGGGCAATTGAGCATTTCAAAGGACAGGCTTAAATTGCTGATGGGAGGGGACAAGACAACCCCAGCTTGAACTATACATCTCAGGCAAGCAGTCTGGGGTCTCAACGCAGCAGTTCCCTGTACGGAAATTTTGCAGTTTGATCAAACTGGCTGTTCCATAAAATGCGTTTCTTTTGTATACAACTGTTCCTGACAAAAGATCCGGCTTCTCACAGACGTCACTGCCTCAAGACTAGGACAGACAGCCTGGATGGCTATACTCGGGCAACCCTTACCTCAAATCCCACAGGAGATAGGGGAGAGGAGAGTTATTAATGTTGTCTCTTTCTCTTCCCAGATTATCTCAACGATGAACAGGCCCCTCATCCCTGAGCCCCAATGATACATGTTTTCGCTAGAGCTACCAGTCAGAACAACTCTTGGCTCTGTCAACATTTGAACTTAGAAGAAGAGTCACCTCCCCACATTTGTTCCAACTGATCTGTCAACAAGGAGGACACTTCGTGGACCAACTGAATGTGTAACCTGGTATACACTGAGAAGATCATGTGGTAAATGACTACAGTCGACTCCACTACTGGTGGAAAACATCTTTTGAAGTATGAAAGCTGCCTCTGGGGAGTGCTCCAATTTAGAAGGAAATTTCTCTCTGTGTGTTAAAAATGTAAATAGCACAGGAGTGGATAGCTTGACTCTGAGAAAGGTACTTTTAAGACTGAGTATGACATTCTGTAGACGTGGAGAGCTTGCAGGAGATCACCAGGTAGTCCAATGTACTGGCAATGGTAGTACCTTGTTCAATTGTGCTGAGAGAGCTTTTGTATTACTTGTACCAAAGCGTGTACAGTTCATATAATGTGCCATGTTAAGAAAAATGTGCTTTTTTTACATAAATGAATCAGGACATGTTATACATACACAAGATTGGACAAATGCAGCCCTTTGATCAGTTGGCGTAGATTAAGCCACAACCGGGGTAGCTGGTTGGAGTCTCTCCTCCAAGCAGGACTGATCAACGTGCTGGGAACAGACCAACTAATAACCCTCATTAAATGCTGCCTCAAATGATGCACAGATATAACATCCACCAGACTTATGCACCAAACCACAGACATGCAGATCAACATCCAAAATGGGTGATGGGCATACCAGAACTAGGTAATGCTTTGTTTATTTTTCTGGCACCCTGATGGGAGTTGAGGGTGGACTGTTGGGGGAATGGTCTGCCTTTACACCTCCCATACAGGCTGCCTAAGTAAAGGCCTTGGGCTCAGAGCATTCTCTGATAAGGAAGCTGGGAATTGGGTCACCTTCTCTCTCTCCCAGTCCTTTTTCATTATCAGAGAAGTCTTCCCCCTGTTCTCGGCACACAGTAACTTCCTCTGTCTCTTGCACGTGTGCAGGCACCACATGGCACCTGGCCAACTCCACTTCTATATCTGTGCCCAGCAGGGAGGGAATGGGGTCTCTCATGCTACGGCATAAAAGGGGAACATGACAGATTGTAAAAGCCAGCCTCTAGGGTAGACTGAAGGGGAAACAGGTTTTGCAAGGCCTGACATAGACACCTCCATGTAGTCTGCTAGTTCACTACATTTTGCATTCTTATGTAAGTCCCTGGTATAAAGCCACTATTGTCCACCACCACTATAAAAACCTCTGCCCTCCCACTGGGGGGTATGGAGGTATAGTTTAGTCCCGTAGCCACCTAGGACTGCCTCTTACATAAGTCTCCCTGATAAAACTCCTTCGCTGCAACACTGGAGTTGCTTACCTCTTTTACTGGTCTCTCGGCACCCTCCATCTTTGGAGACAAATTTCATATTACTGGTCCATGCCTGGTCAAAGGATGTGGGATAATGGTGCAAAGAACATAAGTTGTATCAGTTTGAATTTATTGATATGGGCCCACTAAACACAACTCTTTCATTCAATGTTTCAGCTCAAGAGGTTAGGAAAGGATCTAGTAGTTTATCTGATTGGTTCACTGAAGCGTGGATTATATGGTGGCTTACACTAAAGTTGAAGTACCCTGCTTTGGTATCTGTAGAAGAATGTATCCAAAGGCTCAGGGAAATTGGTGTGTTGGAGTGGATTTATCAGATTAGATCCTTAGACCCACACAGATCCATAGGCCCAGAGGACACACCTTTTACCACAACAGTGAAGAAGAAATTTGTGATGGGAGCCCCAGCATCCGTGAAGGCTGCTGTGATTGTTATTTTATGTAAGTCACATGTGACAGTGGAAACTTCCCTAACTGAATTAAGACACCTAATGACAAGGTGGCTCATTTGACCCTGTGGTGGCAGGGGCCAAGTGGTGGTACTCAATCAACAAAGATGGGCGTGGTTAGAGTAATGGACAGTGGAGTCAAAACAGTAAACAGAATAGTCTGATTCATATGGACTTATGGCACCAGCTACTTATTCTTGGTGTCCCTAGGAGTGAAATAGATGGGGAATCTACTAAATATTTACTTATCTGTAAAAGCAGAAGAATTCTAGGTCAAACAAATGTCAGTCTAACTCGAATTGCAAGACTAGAGAGTCATGGCCCCTCAATCAATTCCCAAACTTGAGCCACTTTAGAGACCCATAACCCCCTGAATGAAGGAGAGGCTGAGTCTCCTTGAGGAAGGACCCCACTACACTGTCAAAAGTTTATACTGTTAATCTTTCTCCCAGGCTTCCCCAAAGGGATATATGGCCTTTTACGAGAGTGACTGTTCACTGGGGAAAGAAAATAATCAGACTTTTCGGGGATTACTGGATATTGGCTCTAAACTGACACTAATTCCAGGAGACCCAAAAAGTCACTGTGGCCCGCCAGTCATAGTGGGGGCATATGGAGGTCAAGTTATTAATGGAGTCTTAGCTCAGGTTCATCTCAACAGTGAGTCCCAAACCCATCCTATAGTGATTTCCTCAGCTCCAGAATGCATAATTGGAATAGATATACTCAGCAAATGGCAGAATCCCCACACTGGATCTCTGACAAGTGGAGTAAGGGCTATTACAACAGAAAAGGCCAAGCAGAAGCTATTAGAACTGCCCCTACCTAGGAAATAGCACACCAAAAGCAATACAACATTTCTGGAGGGATTTCAAAGATTATTGCCCCCAAAAATGATTTGAAGGATGCAGGGGTGGTGATTCTTACCACATGCCCATTCAACTCACTTATTTGGCCTGTGCAAAAAACAAATGGATAACGGAGAATGACAGAGGATTATCATAAGCTTAACTAAGTAGTCATTTGAACTGCAGCTGCTGTTCCAGATGTGGTTTCATTACTTGAGCAAATTAATACATCTCCTGTTACCTGGTATGCAGCTTCCCAATGTCTTTTTCGCAATTCGTTTTGAAGGAACACTAGAAGCAGTTTTCCTTCAGCTGGCAAGGCCAGCAACACACCTTCCCTTGCTTACCTCAAAGGTATATCTACTCTCCAGGCCTATGTCATAATTTAGTCCCCAGGGACCTTGATCTCCTTTCCCTTACACAAGGTGTCATACTGGCCCATTACATTGATGACATTACGCTGATTGGAAGAAGTGGATGAAGTGTCAATGACTCTGGACTTACTGATAAAACATTTGTGTGCTAGAGGGTGGGAAATTAATCCCACAAATTTCAGGTGCCTTCCACCTCAGTGAAATTTCTAGGAGTACAGCTGAACCATTTCTTCTAAAGTGAATAAAAGTTATTACATCTGCCACCCCCCCCCCAACCACACACACACAGCTAAAAAGGATGCACAATGCCTGTTCAACCTCTTTGAGTGTGAAACCTTCATTTGAATGCTTTACTCTGTCTTATTTCAAGAGACTCAAAAAGCTGTTAGTTTTAAGTGGGGCCCAGAATAAGAGAAGGCTCTGCAACAGGTCCAGGCTGCCATGCAAGCAGCTCTGCTACTTAGGCCATATGATCCAGCTGGTCCAATGTGAAGTGTCAGTGGAAGATAGACATGCTCTTTGGAATCTTTGGCAGGCCCTAATTGGTGAATTACAACACAGACCCTTAGGATTTTGGACAAAAGTCCTGCTATTCCCTCTCCTTTTGAGATACAGCTTTTGGCTTGTTACTGGGTCTTAGTAGGTAATGAGTGCTTTACCATGGGCCACCAAGTCACCATACAGCCTGAGCTGCTCATCATGAACTGCTGTTGTCTCACCGATAGAGCCATAAATTCAAATGTGCACAACAGCACTCCAACATTAAATGGAGGTGGTATATACAAGATCAAGCCTGAGCTGGACCTGAAGGCACAACTAAGTTGCATGAAGAAGTGGCCGAAATGCCCATGGTCTCCACTCCTGTCACATTACTATCCTTTCATTCTGCATCTATGGCTCTATGGCCTCATGGGAACTTCCTTATGATCAGTTGACTGAGGAAGGGAAAACTCGTGTCTGGTTTACAGGTAGTTCTTAGCAATATGCAGGCACCCCTCAAAAGTGGATGGTGGCAGCACTATAGCCCTTTTCTGGGACCTCCCTGGAGGATGGTGGTGAAGGGAAATCCTCGCAATGGGCAGAACTTTGAGCAGTGCACCTGCTTTTTAACTTTGTTTGGAAGGAGAAATGGCCAGATGTGCAATTGTATACTGATTCATGGGCTGTGGCCAATGGTTTGGTTGGATGGTCAGGGACTTGAAAGGAACATTTTTGGAAAATTGGTGACAGGAAGGGTGGGGAAGAGGTATGTGGATAGACCTCTCTGAATGGGCCAAAGAAGTGAAGATATTTGTGTCTCATGTGAATGCTCACCAAAGGCTGATCTTGGCAGAAGAGGATTTTAACAATCAAATGGATAGGATGATGCATTCTGTGGAAACCAGTTATCCTCTTTCCTGAGCTGCTCCCATCATTGTCCAATGGGTTCATGACCTAAGTGGCCATGGTGAGAGGGATGGAGGTTACACACAGGCTCAGCAATATGGAGTTCCACTTACCAACGCTGACTTGGCTACAGCCACTACTGGGTGCCCAATCTGCCAGTAGCAGAGACCAACAGTGAGTCCCCCATATGGCACTGTTCATCAAGGTGATTATCAGCAACCTGGTGGCAGGTTGATTACATGGGACCACTTTCATCACGGGAAGGGAAGTGTTTTGTTCTTAGCAGAATAGACACATACTCTGGATATGGATTTGCCTTTCCTGCATGCAATGTTTCTGCCAAATTATGATCCATGGATTTACAGAATGCCTTCTCCACCATCATGGTATCCCACACAGCATCACCTTGAATCAAGGGACTCACTTCACAACAAATGAAGTGCGACAAGGGGCCCATGCTCCTGGAATTCACTGGCCTTACCATGTTCCCCGTCATCCTGAAGAAATGGCTTGATAGAACCATGGAATGACCTTCTAAAAACACAATTACAGCGCCAGCTAGGTGACAATACCTTTCAGGATTGGGAAAATGTTCTCCAGGACGCTGTATATGTTCTAAACCAGCATCCAATATATGGCGCTGTTTCTCCCATAGCCAAGATTCATGGGCCCAGCAATCTAGGAATGGAAATGGGAGTGGCACCACTTACTATTACCCCTAGTGACCCACCTGCAAAATTTTCACTTCTTGTTCCCGTAACCCTGTGGTCTGCAAGTCTAGAGGTCTTAGTTCTAAAGGGAAGAATGCTTCCACCAGGAGATAAAACACTGATTCATTGAACTGGAAATTAAAATGCCACCTGGGCACTCTGAATTCCTCATGTCTCCGGATCTTCAGGCAAAGAAGGGAGTTACTGTATTGACTAGTGTGATTTATCCTGATTACCAACAGGAAATAGGATTGATATTACACAGTGGAGGTAAAGAAGGGAATGTCTGGAATACAGGAGACCCCTCAGGATGTCTCCCAGTACTACCATGCACTGTGATTAAAGCCCATGGAAAACTACAGCAACCCAATTCCAACATGACTATTAATGGGTCAGACCCTTCAGGAGTGAAAGTTTGGGTCTCCCTACCTGGCAAAGAAAAACAACCAGCTGAGGTGATTGCTGATGGTAAAGGGAATACAGAATGGAAGAAAGCAGTTCTATATACCAGCTATGACCATGTGACCAGTAACAGAAACAAGGACTGTAGCTGTCATGAGTATTTCTTCCTTGTTTGTGTGCCTCATTTCTTCATTTATAAAATATAAGATGTAAACGAAGCCATTGTGTTTTGGTTGTCCACCTGTTAGTTGTATCATGTTATGTGCAAGCATGACTTTATAACTATCTTTATTTAGAGATTATGTATGGTTAAATGAGATGTGTACATGTGCCAAGTTGATAAGGGGTGGACTGTAGTGGCTAAGGTTGTGTGCCAACTTGGCTGTGCCATGATTCTCAGTGGTTTGGCAATCATGATGTAGTTCAGCAGTTCTGTAATGATGTAATCGCCTCCACGATGAAATCTGATATAATCAGCTCCATGATAAGATTCAGTAACAGCAGCCAATCAGTTGAAAGGGAGTTTCCTTAGGGTGGCCTGCATACAGTATATATGGACTTTCTGGCAAAGCTCGCAGGCTTTTCTTACTCTGGATCCTGCATCTGGCTTATCTTCAACTGACCTCCAGTTCTTGGAATCGGAGTCAGCAGCTTGCTGTCTTACCTGCCAGTATTGGACTGGTGAGCCCATAAGCCAGCAGCCTGCCATCTGATCTGCTGATTTGGGGCTCATCAGCACCTGCAGCTATGTGAATCAGAAGTCTTCAGCCTGATGCCTGGCCCACGGACTTGAGACTTTCCAGAATCTACAACTGTATGATTTAGGTCTTTCTCTCTCTCTCTCGCCCTCCCTCCCTCCCCATTCTCTCTGTCTTCTACACACACACACACACACACACATATACACACATATACGCTTCACTGGTTTTGCTTCTCAAGGAACCCAGCCTAAGACAGGTGGTGACAAGGATGATAATGATGATGATAATAAACAATTTTTCTACCTAAAGTCACTAGGCTTCTTCCCAGTCTTCCCTTCAGTTAAAAGTTGCATAAGTACCATAATTTAACCTTTTTAAAGAGAATAGTTATATGTTTCATTAACGTACTTTCTAAGTAGGAAATAGAATATTTGTTTGAAAATGTAACTGGAAGAAAAAAAAGCACTGTTATGAATTGAATTGTGTTCCCAAAAATGTATGTCAACTTGGCTAGGCCATGATTCTCAGTATTGTGTGGTTGTCCACCATGTTGTGATCTGGTGTGATTATCCTGTGTTGTACTCCTAACCTCTGTGACGCTAATGAGGCAGGATTAGAGACGGTTATGTTAATAAGTCAGGACACAATCTATAGGATTAGGTTGTGTCTTGAGTCAGTCTCTTTTGAAATATAGAAGAGAGAAGCAAGCAGAGAGGAGAGGAACCTCATACCACCAAGAATGAAGAACCAGGAGGGGAGCATGTCCTTTGGACCCAGCATCCCTGTGCTAAGAAAACTTCTAGACCAGGGGAAGATTGATGACGGGGACATTCCTCCAGAACCAAAAGAGAGGGAAAGCCTTCCCCAGGAGCTGGTGCCCTGAATTTGGACTTCTAGCCTCCTGAACTGTGAAAGGATAAAATTCTGTTTGTTAAAGCCACCCAATTGTGGATTTCCATTATAGCAGCACTAGATATCTAAGACAAGCACCTTACTAGCCAAGAAAAGAACAAATTCCAGTAAGAAGGAGGAGAGGGAAAAATGAAGAAAAATAACTGAGTACAGAGAAAAAGTAACAGAGACAAATGACGAATTAAGAAAACATGGGCACAGAAATAAATAAAATCCAAACCAGAAAAACAATAGAGAGAACAATGAAACTAGAAGTTGGTTCTTTGAAAAGATCAATAACATTGACAAACCTTTAGCTAAACTGACAAAGAAAATAAGAGAAAAGATGCAAATAACAAAAATTTTAAAAAATGAAAGAGGGGACATTACATCTGACCTGGAAGAAATAAAGAGAATTATGACAGAATATTATGAACAACTGTATGGCAACAAACTGGATAACCTAGATGAAATGGACAAATTTTTAGAAGCACACAACCTACCCAAACTGATTCAATAGGAAATAGAAAGTCTCAACAGACCCATAACAAGTGAAAAGATTAAATCAGTGATCAAAAACCTCCCAAAAACAACAGGAAAAAAATTCCTGGACCAGAGGGCTTCACTGGAGAACTCTACCAAACATTTATAGAAGAATTGACGCCAATACTGTTTAAATCCTTCCAAAAGATAGAGAAGAAAAAAATATTCCCTAATTCATGATATGAACACTGATACCCAAACCCACAAAAGATACCACAGGAAAAAAAAGAAAACTACAGGCCAAAACATCTTATGAATATAGATGAAAAAAAAAAAAAAATCCTAGCAAACAGAATCCAATAGCATATTAAAAGAATCATACACTATGACCAAGTGGGACTTATTCCAGGAATTCAGGGATGGTTCAACATGAGAAAATCAATCAACGTACTACATCACATCAGTAGAACAAAGGAAAAGAAACCACATGATCATCTCTATGGATGCAGAAAAAAGCATTTGATAAAACCCAGCACCCTTTCTTGATGAAAACCCTAAGGAAGATTGGAATAGATGGGAAATTCCTTAATATGATTCAGGGCATATATGAAAAACCAACAGCCTTAATGGAGAAAGACTAAGAGCTTTCACCTCGAAATCTAGACAAGGGTACCTGCTCTCACTACTTCTATTCAATGTTGTAGTAGAAGTCCTAGCCACAGCAATAAGACAAGAAAAAGAAATAAAAGATATCAAGATTGAAAAAGAAGAAAAAAATTTACTTGTGGATAATACAATCCTATGTATAGAAAATCCCAAAGAGTCCACAAGACAACTTCTAGAACTAATAGATGAATTTAGCAAAGTTACAGGGTACAAGGTCAACAAAGAAAAGTCAGTTGGGTTTCTATACACAAGCAATGAGAAATCTGAAAAAGACATTAGGGAAACAATTGCATTTACAGCAGCAGCGAAGAGAATAAAATATCTAGGAATAAATCTAACCAGGGACATGAAGGACTTATACAATGACAACTATAAAACACTGCTGAAAGAGATTAAGGAAGACTTAAATAAATGGAAAGATGTTCTATGTTCGTGGATTGGAAGACTTAATATTTTTAAGATGTCAGTAATACCCAAAGTGATCTATAGATTCAATGCAATCTCAATCAAAATTCCAACAGACTTCTTTACAGAAACAGAAAAACCAATCCTCAACTTTATATAGAATGGCAAGAGGCTCCAAATAGCTAAAGCAACATTAAAGGAGAAGAACAAAGTAGGAGGACTCACACTTCCTGATTTTAAAACATACTATGCAGCTACAGAGGGCCCTGGTGTCACAGTGACTAAAAGCTCAGCTGCTAACCAAAAGGTCGGCAGATGGAATCCACCAGTCACTCCTTGGAAACCCTATGCGGGCAGTTCTATTCTGTCCTAAAGGGTCACTATGAGTTGGAATCGACTCGATGGCACTGGGTTTGGTTTTTGGTTTTTACACAGCTACAGTAATGAAAACAGCCTGGTACTGGTGTAACAATAGACACATAGACCAGTGGAATAGAATTGAGAGCCCAGAAATAAACCCACACACCTATGGTCAACTGATTTTTGACAGGAGTGCTAAGTCCAATCAATGTGGAAAGAAAAATCACTTCAATAAATAGTGCTGAAAAAATTGAATTTCCATACACAGAAAGATGAAACAGGATCCATGCCTCACATCATAAACAAAAACAAATTCAGAATGGGTAAAGGACCTAAATGTGTGAACTAAAACTATAAAACTCTTAGAACAAGCAGGGGCAACACTGTCAGGCCTAGCTTTCAGCAATGGTGTATCTAATATAATAACAAAAGCACAAAGAGCAAAAGACAAAATAAATGGGACCACATAAAAATTAAAAACTTTTGTTTATCAAAAGACTTTACCAAAAAAGGGAAGAGGCAAGCTACCTTTCTCTTTACCAAAAAAAAGGGGAAAAGACAAATTTTGTCCATCGAGACTTTGCCAAATAAAAGAAAAGACTAGGAGAATATCTTCGGAAACCCTATATCTGACAAGAATCTAATAACCAAAAAATATATAAAACTTCAACAACTTAAGAACAAAAAGATAGTGGGTCCTGGACAGAAAAAAAAAAAAAAAAAACCAACTTTTTTTTTTTTTTGCAGGGGCAAAATATAGAACAAATATTAAATGCACAAAAAAACCAGACTTACTGGTCTGATAGAAATTATATGAACCCCTAAGACTATGGCCCTAAGACACCCTTCAACCTGGAACTGAGGCTATTCCCGGAGACCACCTTTCAGCCAAGCAACAGAGAGGCCCATAAACTAAACAATAACACCCAAAAGGAACACGTTCCTCAGAACAATCAATTTATACTAGATCAAAAGGACAACATTTGCCCAAAAACAATGATGAGAAGTCAGGAAGTGTTAGAAAATCTGGACAGAAGGAAAGGAGGAACCCAGGGCAGAAATGGGGAGAGTACTGACACATTTTGGGGAATGCAACCGATGTTAGGGAACACTTTATGTATAAACTGTCAAATGGGAATCTAATTTACTCTGTAAGCTTTCACCTAAAGCACACACACACAAAAAATCAAATGGCCACCAAACAAATGAAAAAATCTCAGTGTCATTAAACCAGTTGCTGTCAAGTCTATTCCAATGTATAGTGACACTATAGGACAAAGTAGAACTGCCCCTTAGGGTTTCCAAGGGGCAGCTGGAGGATTCGAACTGCTGACCTTTTGGTTAGCAGCCAAACACTTAACCATTGCACCACAAAAAAACAAACCCTTTGCCGTCGAGTTGATTCCGACTCATAGAGACCCTATAAAACAGGATAGAACTGCCCAATAGGGTTTACAAGGCTGTAAATCTTTATGGAAGTAGGCTACCATGTCTTTCTCCTAAAATGTCATCAGAGAGATGCAAATCAAAACAACAAGATACCATGTCATTCCCACTAGCATGGCAAAGATGAAAATAACAAATGTTGGTGAGAATGTGGGGAAATTAGAACTCCTATGCATTGCTGGTGGGAATGCAAAATGGCACAGCCACTATGAGAAACAGTTCAGTGATTCCTCAAAAAACTAAAAATAGAATTACCATATGACCCAGAAATTCCATTCCTAAGTATATACCCAAAAGACTTAAAAGCAGAGACTCAGAGACTTGTACACCAATGTTCATTGCAGCACTATTCACAATAGTCAAAAGGTGGAAACAACCTAAATGCCCCCAAACAGATGAATGGATAAACAAAATGTGGTACACATGTACAAAGGAATACTACTTAGCCAGTAGGAGAAATGAAGTCTTGATACATGCTATAGTATGGATGGAGCTTGAAGACATTATGCTGAGCAAGATAAGCCAAAAACAAAAGCACAAATACTGTATGGCCTCATTTATATAAAAAGTTTGTGGCTTATTGCCTCCATGAACAACGGCCTCCTTTGTCATGAGACCAGAATAACTGAATGGTGCCTAGCTACCATTACTGGACATTTTGATCAAATATTCCATAGAATATCCCTGATCAAAAGGGGGGAAATGCAGACAGAATTTCAAACTCTCATGGACTCTAGACTTCCTGAAACCAAGATGGTGGATAAACCCCTAGCATTATTGCCCTGAGATAGTCTTTAAACCTTGAATCAAAAATATCCCCTGAATTCATCTTCAAACCAAGTATTAGTTTAGCTTAACTACTGAAAGAGGCCTGCCTTGAGGATTATGCTCTTTTAGGAGCTGTCTATATGGGATCAAACTGACAAAAGCAACTAGAAAGATTAGATAGGAACTTTAGGGAGCAGTGAGTATATGTTAATGAGGGCAGAACAACTCAAAAAAGGAGGGTGAGAATGGCTGCACAACTCAAAGAATGTAATCTATATCATTAAATTATATATACAGAAAGGGTTGAATTGGTATATGTTTTGCTGTGTATATTCTCAACAACAACAACAACAAAATAAATAAAATTTAGAAAAAAGAAGAAGACATGCCCGAGAAGAAACTCTTGGATTGTGGTTGGCCTAGGGGAATGTGAAAAAGCCTGCTAGAGGCATCTATAGAAAGGACAGGGTGAGCAGTAACAGGCCAGAGGCACTTTCTCATGGCTTAACACTTCTAGTCTTAGGCCCCTTAGCATGTCAGCTATGAAGGAAGATTAAGCTCATTTTGTGATGGCTCTTTAAGGCAGAGCTATGCCTTTCCACCTTATTTCTCTAACATCTTCCACCTACCTGGGATGTCGTTCCTAACTGCTCTGATAGATGCATAGAGCCCTCAATCCTGGGCTATTTCCAATGAGCCCTACCACAAGGATTGTTCAGCAGGTGGGGAACCTTTGGCATGAAGACCCTATATTTCATTTCACCTGACTTCCAGATCAAATATCAAGGGGTTATATCCCATTTTATGCTCATGGTAAAAAAAAACAAAAACAAAAAAACACTTATTCATTCTTGCACGCATGCACGTTGTCATCGACACCAAACAAGGACGTTAATGGTTAAAAGTACACCCTGATTTTTGTTACTGTGCTAACCACAGTCCGTGTGCTCTGTCCTTTAGAGACTTCAGAAGAGGGCCCCTTGCCCACAGACTTGGTCTTGGTCTGCATTTAGAGAAGTGCTTCTCTCCTTCGGCTTGGTAGGTTTCTTCTGCCGATGGCAATACCCCTGGATGCAATTGTGAGCCTAAACGGTCATTTCTGGTGTCTTCTGGTTACCACTGTTATGAATAAGGCCTCCCACTCTCAGGGAATATAAGGCTAAGAAGTAGTTTTTAAAATTGTAGTAAAAATATACAGAGCAAAACTTATGCCGATTCAACAATTTCTATGCGCACAATTCAGTGACGCTGACTACATTCTTCATGTTGTGCAGCCATTCTTGCTCTCCTTTTCCAAGTCATTCCGCTACCATTAACATAAAGCTACAGTTTATGTAAGCGGTCAATGCCCCGAAGCAAAAACTCCAAGATCACAGCTTCTTCGAAGAACACAGAGGAGAATACCTTCATGACTTATAGGTGAATGAAGATGACTTGCAAGGACACAAAAGCGCTGACCGTAAAAAAAAAAAAAAAGATTGATATTTGAAATAAGTATATTCAACAGTATCCCTATTCAGGTGAGTGTTTTGTATTAGCTACAGTTGATATTTGTTAGGGATTCACAGTACATCGTGAATGACTACACAGATGAACCCAAATACCTGCACGCACACATGTACACACAAAAATCCTTTAATTTCACAGTGACTTTGGGGATCCATTACAGTTGCAAGGAGCCCTGGTGGTATAGTGGTTAGCTACAGGGGCTAACCAAAAGGTCTGCAGTTTAAATCCGCCACGCGCTCCTTGGAAACTCTACCTGGCAGCTCAACCGTGTCCTGTAGGGTCGCTATGAGTCAGAATCAATTCAACGGCAACGTGTTTGGTTTGGTTTTGGTTACAGTTGCAAAATATCAAACTGTTTGCCACTTAATGATTTATGAGACAATAAAAAAGAGAAGTGAGTAGTGCTTTTTAAAAATTCCCCTAAAAAACCAATAGGATTGAAATGAAAGTGCCTGTCAGAGCAGTTTCCTAATTAAGTTGTAAGCATGGCTTTGAGTCAGGTGATATCCCCCACACCCCTACCCCCACGCTGTCCAGTTGCATTAGTATGACCTTGCCTTTCCCAAAGCTCTTTGAGCAAGCCGGAAAGATGAACTCAATGACTTTAAATGTTGGTGGTTTCAGGCAAGTCTTTAAAAGAGATGTGAGACCATAATTTGTACACTTGTACAGGGAGAACCTCTTAGTTACTTAATACCGCCATAACACAAATAGCACAAGTGGGTGGCTTTGAAGAACAGAATCTTATTTTCTCACAGTTCTGGAGGCTGTAAGTCCAAATCTGGGTCTCAGCAGTATCGATTCCTTTCTCTTAGTTTCCGGCTTTTGCCTACCATCCTTTGCGTTCCTTGGTGTTCCCGGGTATCTGTCTTCCCATGTGTGTGTTTGTCTCTGTGTCTACTCTGGTCTTTTTATAACTCAGATGTGATTAGGCTTAGACTCTACTCTACTCTGCTATGCCTCCTTAATATAATAAATGAAAAACCCTATTTCCAAAAAAGGACCACATTTACAAGTAAAAAAAAAAGGGGGGGGGGCCAGAAATTCAATGCATATTTTGGGGGGACACAATTCAGTCCATGACAAATAATAAGGTAGGTAAATTCTAGAAGCCCTGTGGCACCATGATTCTTATTTGATGTATCACTTTAAAATACTTTTTTTCCAAGCTAAAGTTTATAGAACTACATTGGATTCATCCATTCATCTTTATATTTTCTTACCCACTTTGATTTCTTCCACAAATCCTCACCTTCCTCTTATTGTTCTCAGTTGCCTCCTTAAATCTTTTAAAAGTTAACAATGAGGACAACCTGAAACAGAATTGGTACGTGATGAACCCAGTCTCCCTTCCTTGACCAGCAGCCTTCCCTCCATCTAGTTTTCTGCTGTATAGTAAAGCGAAGCGGTTAGCGCTGGGGCGCAGAGACAGGATCCATCTCTAGGTTCCCGTCCTCCCTTTGCCGCTTGCTTGCCAGGTGCTTGTCTTGGCAAGTTACTTCTCCCAGGGCCTTAGTTCCCTTCTTTGTAAAATGGATATAATACTAACAACACCTAGCATATAGTGGTGTTGTGAGAATTAAATGAAATGCTAGACATACGGATCTTAGCACAGGGTCTGGAGTCTAGAAGATGTCAACTATTGGTAAGCTAATTATAGCTCTCTTGTGGCACAGAGCTACATTCTACCATTGCTCGCTCACTCGTATTCCTTCCAGATCAATCCCTAATGTCTCATGGTCAATCAGAATCCTGTTGATGCCTGGCCTCTAAGATGTCTAGTGTCCCAATCATCAGTGAACATTACAGTATTATGGAAACCTAAGGCAAAATGGGCCCTTAAGAGACTGAGTTGCAAGTTCGAAGACAGAGAATTTTCTTTATTCTAGCCTCTCACTGATTATCATAAATGAAACAGTAACTTGCCAAAATTTTTCTATCTGGTATTGGTGTCTCTCAGAGATATGCTGAGAACAAATGGGCACTAATACTTGTACTGTGTCAAAGGCCCAAAGCAACAGATATTATAAATGGTGTATGTTTATTTGAGGAGTCCCTCGGTGGCGCAAACAGTTAAGGTCCTTGGCTGTTAGCTGAAAGGTTGGAGGTTCAAATCTATCCAGAGATGCCTCAGAAGAAACGCCCGGTGATCTACTTCTGAAAAATCAGCCATTGAAAACCCTATGGGGCACAGTTCTACTCTGACACACCCAGGGTCACCATGAGTTGGAATTGACTTGACAGTAACTTGAATGTTTATTTGACCTTGTACAAGATATTTAAGAACTCTAAACCTCAGTTTGCTCATCTGTAAAGTGGGTATGATAAGAGTACCTACTTCAATAGGGTGGTTATGAAGATTAAAATAGATAATATGAATATTTAGTACAGTGCAAAACACATTAAACCAAAAAAAAAAAAAAAAAGGAAAAAAACAATGCTGTCAATTCCTACTCATGGTGACCCCATAGGACAGAAGAGAACTGCCCCATAGGGTTTCCAAGGCTGTAATATTTACCAAAGCAGCTGCCACATCTTTCTCCCACAGAGTGGCTGTCAGTCACCAGCTGAGTGCTTAACCACTGCACCCCCACGTTAAAAAAAAAAAAAATAATGCTGATAATTTCACTATAACTTAATTTCCCTATCTATAAAAAGAGGATAATAATACTTGTTGTGTAGTATTTTATGAAGATTAAATGAGATTATATTCAAAATATGTATGATACAGTGTCTGATACATTGTAAGCTCTCACTAAATGCTAGCTTTTTTTTTTTTTAAGAAACATCTCTGTTCATCACTTGCTTCACTAGCCCTACACACACACACACACACACACAATTTCCTGTGGTCAGCACTGATAGCATTGAATAAGGAAGAAAACCTGTAAGTTGTTTCATGACCTGTGTAGTGCTTGAGGTTTTGTGAAAGGCTTGGGTCCAGGCATGTAGATTTGTGCCATCGAACTTGATGTGTAGACAAAAATGAACATTCTTTTTAATGTATCCTTTTCCTCAAATAAAAATTTTGCTTAGGACAAAAAATGGAGGGTGGGGCGGTTGCTGTATAACCTGTGTGTGTTCTTTTTTTCCCCAATCCGAATGGAAACTATAAACTGTAGAATCTGTCTGACCCACAAAGATTCATTTACAGTGTTGTGCTCTTTTCTCACAAGCGTTGCCATTAAAAGCCTATTCTTTCCTGTCGAATTATCATACAGCCCAGCTAGTCTTTGTTCTAGGCCATCAGATCTCAGGTCACTTCCCTTTCAGTAAATGCGACGTCAGCCTTTTATGCTGACTTTCGTGCTTAGATTTGCCAAAAGTTTAGTAATATGGTAATATTTTGCAATAAATATCTCTTTTTTATTTTAACCAAAAAGTCATTTGAGATAGTAGCAAAATATAGTACTTGCTTAATAAACTTCCCCCTTTCCACACAGTTTAAGCCAGGGAACTCACTGAAAGGTAAAGCCGAATTAGAAATTAGGGCCATAAAGTCCAAATCTTCGTTTCCAACTAGAGCCATGCAAGTTACTTGCCCATGTCAGGATATGAGCAAAAATCGGAGCCTGGGCCACTGAGCTCCCTAGACGTCCTGGGAAGAATCCACTCCAGCCCACCACAGGGTCTGTCAACTTCAGAGAGGCATTTCTAGAGCTGCAAGTATGTAAGCCTACATCAGATTGTTCTTGGGCATAAGGGACTCCTTGGCTGTGATGAGACGCTGTCTTTCATGTAAGAGGATGGTGCTACTAGCCCACCAATCGACAAGGCCTCTGAGCTGCCTCTGCAATAGTTACCAGACGGTCTGGCAGACTTGGAGGAGCATCTGGCCAGAGTAAATAGTTGGCAAAATGATTGAATGTGTCTTCCTGGTTTTATTAACATCTAGTTTAATTTTTTTTTTTTTTAGTGCTCCAGAAAACAGATTAAACATGTTGGGAGTTAAAGCAGCCCTTTTAAAAATGTTCAAAATGTTTATTTTTTTCTGATTTTAAATAATATATGCTTACTGTAGGATTACTGTAGGATAGTTAGAAATGAAAAATATTTTATATTTCTAAATCTCTGAGGGATTTTGCCCTAGTTTTTATCCCAGAGGGTTTGTTACATTTCCTGGGTAAGCTGTAACAACTTGGCTTGATACTTTTTTGTCTGGCCCTGGGCTACAGCCTGCTTCATGGTTGGTATGCACCTTGCAGGGATTGGTCAATATACCTATGCAAATGAAGTGACTATGGACTATGCAAATGAGGTGATTATAGCCTATTATGTAAAGAAAGTATCTGTCTGGGCCTACCTAGAGGGAATTGGTCAGTTTGTGGCCCTGCTAGGAGGGGCCATGCCTTGAAATTGACAAGGAGTTGTGTATATATGCACCCAACCTTACAGAGGTTTGTGAGACACAAAGAAGCAGGAAAAGAAGCAACAGGAAAGAAGCAGAAAGTAGAGAGAAGGAACAGAGAGAGAGGAGGCAAGGAATCTCCTAAAAGAGCTGTAACATGGGTCAAGGGCTTTAACACCAAAGGCAGTGAGAGATCCAGAAGGGGCCCAATGGCAGAGCAGGTGGTGACAGACAGCAGGGCCAAGAGGAACCTGTCCTGAAGAGGCTGAGAAAAGCCTGTCCTGAGGGGCTGAGAAGAAGTCTGTCCTCAGGGGGCTGAGAGGAGGCCTGCATGGCTGAGAGGAACTGAGACAGCTGTCCTGCACTGAAGAAGTGAGACTTTGCCTACATGCTTCCTGATCCTGGTCCTGAGTTGTAGCCTGTTGATCCTGATCTTGAGTGTTACACTATTGCTTCTTTAATAAACCACTTAACTGTAAGTATGGTCTGTGAGTTCTAGGAGGCAGTTGCAACAGATTACAAAATGCAGAGGAGAAGTAGAGGGTGCTGTGGGGAGGGGGGTGGTGGCTGGTGCCAAAACTGGTAACAGGTTGGAGAATAGAGATATGTCTGACCTCCACCTCGGGGGAATCAGCTCTGGGCTGATCCTGCTCATTATTACCCCTGAAGTTAGTCAGATTCTGATGCTACTATTACTACCACCCTTTTACACCCGCATAACCAGTGGTATCCTACAGAAAGAAAGCAGTGCATCATGGGTACTGGCTAACATATATAATCTCCCAGGGGATACAATTCACATTGGAAGGACCTGGCCTCTTCTTATGCAAAAGTATGGGTCAAGCTGTATTGATATAGTTGGAGGCCAAGAGACACTTGATGGTTTAAATACAGGAAATGGCAGATGTACAAGAAATGACATAAAATGAGAATTTGACTGAGTATCCATTTCTCTCACAACCTCTAAATTTTGGTTTGAAGGGGACACATGGTGACCGATATGTTTGCCTACCGAGATATACAGTAAATTTTTGCTTTGATTCCTGCATTTAGTTTTTCAGTCACATGTTCCCAGAGGATTCTAATGAGGTAACAGCCTTGCTGATGAATGAATTACTGGTTCATTTAATAATCCAAGCTCCTACCATGTGTCGTTATTCCTCTTGGTCATGTTGAGTTGTAGGCAAATGAATTCAAATTCGAGATGAGTTATCTGTATAATAGTTGAAAAAAAGGAATATTCAATGTAATTTAACTGTAAACTCTTCATATAAATCCTTAAACATACGTAGCTCTTTCTTTTGTTTTCAAAGGTGAAGCCTCCATTGATATTCTTCCCTCAGAAGTGTTCTGGCCATCTGTTGGCCTGTTCTCAGCCAGCCACGTTCACTTGCCTAGTCCCCCATCTCTCCCGGGCTGTCAGCTCTGCCTTGCCTTTTGGGGATGGGTTTATGAAGGGCCTTCTGCTCATTGCTTGCCTCAGGATCCATGTTATTAATGAACACTTGGGGATGAGAATAATTGACAATAAAATATGAGTAACTGTGAATGTCTCTGTTTCCTTATTTGAAGCACCTGAAAGAAGCCGCACACCAAGCCACACTACATTCTAATAGGGTGGGGGGGATTTATATGGAGTTCCTGGGTGGTGTACATGGTTAAGTGCTCTGCTTCTATCTAAAAGGTTGGAGCTCCCGGTTCACGTAGAGGTGCTTTGGAAGAAAAGCCTGGCAATCTGCTTCTGAAAAACCAGCCCTTGAAAACTGGAGCACAGTTCTACACTGACACACCTGAGGTCACCCTGAGTCAGAGTCAACTGGACGGCAGTGGTGGTAGTGGTGGGGAGGGGTTATATGATTAGATTTTAATGAGGACATGTGGAAATGAAGGGGAACATTTCTGGGGAGATGAGGAGGGAGCAGGAGAGGGTAAGAAAGGACATCTAGCCACCTAATTTTGTGCCAGGATTTTTCTTTTTTTAATATAAAGGCAGTTAAAGACAGACTGCCTCAGAGCCCCACTTGGGATAAGTTCCCAGGCTGCACAGATAAAATCATCTCTGAAATTGATCCCCCTACACTGACTCTTTAATGGATGCTTTTACCCAAAATCCTCCTGTGTGCTGAGAAGTGTATTAGAAGACTTTCCAAAAGCCATGGAGTCCAGTCTCTCCAGTGCTGCCCCAGACTGCTTTTAGCTGCTCCCTGCAGCCACCTAGTCTCCCTAAGGATGTCCCGGGGGGTGCAAGCAGTTAAATGCTCAGCTACTAACCAAAATCAACTTGGAGGTTTGAATCCACCCAGAGGGGCCCCAGAAGACAGGGCTGATGATCTGCTTCTGAAAGGTTACAACCTACTCTCTTTTAAGAAAGTCCTATGGAAGAGTTCTACGCCGCACACGTGGGACTGCTGTGAATCAGAACCAACTTGATGGCAACTAACAACAACTACGACAAATCTTCCTAAGCACGTGTCAGATAAAATAAGCAAATCTGGCTTAGATAGGGAGATGCTTTATTCAGAACCAGAGACTACTGCATGGGGGAAAGGAGGCTATTAAAATGGGTGGGGGGGCATCTATTGCAATAGCGAGGACACTAGTACCATAAGATCACCAAGTATCTCAAGAGTTTGGCAAAAAGTATTTTATAAAGACTGAGAGTAAACAAGGAGAGAAAAAACCCAGGTGTGGGGAAGTGGGATGAGTGAGTGATGCCGTCTGTCTTAGTCATCTAGTGCTGCTACAACAGAAATACCACAAATGGGTGGCTTTAACAAATAGAAATTTACTCTCACAGTTAAGAAGGCTGGAAGTCCAAATTCAGGCTGCCATCTCCAGGGGAAGGCTTTCTCTATCTGTGAGCTCCAGAGGAAGGTCCTTGTCATTGGTCTTCCTCTGGTCTAGGAGCTTCTCAGTACAGGGACCCTGGCATCCAAAAGATGTGCTCTGCTCCTGGCACTACCTTCTCGGTGATATGAAGTCCCCTGTCTCTCTGCTTGCTTCTCTCTTTTATATCTCAAAAGAGATTGACTCAAGATGCAACCTAATCTTACAGATTGAGTCCTGCCTCATTAACATCATAGAGGTAGAATTTACAACACGTAGGAAATCACATCACAAAATGGTGGACAATCACACAGTACTGGGAATCATGGCCTAACCAAGTTGACGCACATTTTTGCGGGACACAGTTCAATTCATAACACCATTAGATAGTAAGTCAGAGTGGCTGATGCTGAGGTTGGCCTATTCTCTGGGAAGGGCCTTTAAAGAGAGACAGTATGTTGACTGGAAGGCTAGTGGCTCAATGGTTAAGTGCTTGGCTGCTAACTGAAAGGTCAGCAATTTCAAACCCACCAACAGCTCCTCAGGAGAAAGATGTGGCGGCTTGCTTCTGTTAGGATTACAGTTTTGGAAACCCTTTGGGGCAATTCCACTCTGTCCTACCATAGGGTCGCTACAAGTTGGAATCATCTTGAAGGCAACAAGTTTGATTTTTTGGTTTTTATTTTGTGGGTTCAGGCTGAGGGAGGGCCAAAGTTCAAGGACTTGGAAGGAGTGAAGCTCAACAGAAGTCTGGTTCACAGGCACTTTGTTCTGATTGATCAGTGGGGACAAGCAATTCAGTTTCTCATTTCTGAGGCAGGGAATGGGAATTTGGAGGGTCTGTGTCTGGCCTCTTGGAAACCCTGGTGGTGTAGTGGTTAAGTGCTACGGCTGCTAACCATAAAGGGCAGTAGTTCAAATCTGCCAGGCACTCCTTGGAAACTCTATGGGGCAGTTCTACTCTGTCCTACAGGATCGGTATGAGTCAGAATCGGCTCGACGGCAGGGGGTTTGGTTTTTTGGTTTGGGTGTCTGGCCTTGCCACAGGTAGACAAAGGGGCATCACCTGAGTCTTGTCTAAGTCATATGGGAAGGTGGTTCTTTGCAGTAAGACATTTTCCTGAACACAAAGGGTAGGGGGATGTCCTTAACTATCACCGTGTTCCACAATCATAGAATTCAGGTAAACTCAACCTTGTCACATGGGGTGACCCCAAGGATTCTCTCTGGGAAGGAGATGTCCTGACAGGGAGTTTGGCCAAGCACCAGGAGGTTGTCCTAAGCACCATGTGTCATTTTTTTCCTTTTCCTGTATATGACACCCTCCAAATGGTTACATGAGAGTTAATCTCATATTTTTCCCTCTTCTATTTCATTGGGAAGAGAATGTTTCTCTGTACGAGGGGTAGAAACTCAGAGACAATTGGAGGGTGTGTGTGTGTGTCTGAGGTTCCTGGATTTCAGATATTTACTACTGAATTAAGAGTGAATATTTAGAAAGCAGATTAGTGATTGAATATTTAGAAGCAGATTAGTGATCGTCAGGGGCTGGGGAAGGTGTGGACTGGGGAATGATCGCTTACTGGGCACAGGGTTTCTTTCTGGAGCGATAAAAATGATCTGGAAGGGTTACATACGGTTAACACGCTTAGCTGCTAACCCAAAGGCTGGAGGTTCAAGTTCATTC
Source organism: Loxodonta africana (assembly GCF_030014295.1). Taxonomy (NCBI): domain Eukaryota; kingdom Metazoa; phylum Chordata; class Mammalia; order Proboscidea; family Elephantidae; genus Loxodonta; species Loxodonta africana. Next base: position 66,492,486 of record NC_087358.1, read on the forward strand.
AGGGCACCTAGGAAGAAAGGCCTGGCAATCTATGTCCAAAAAATCAGTCATTGAAAACCCTATGGGGCACAGTGCTGCTGACACATGAGGTCACCCCCATGAGTCGAAATCAACTCTACAGCAACCGGTTGGTTAACTGGTTAATGGTTGCACAACATTGTGAATGAATTATATACTTTCAAATGGTTAAAATGGTGACTTTTACCTCAATAACAACAGCAAAGAGTGAGTACTTATTAGTGAAGTTCCTTTTTGCTAATGTTTGTATGTGTGTACAAGGTTCCTGGGCGGCACAAATGGTTTGTGCTCGACTTCTAACCTAACGGCTGGGAGTTCAAGCCCCCCCAGCAGTACCACAGAAGACAGGCCTGGCAACCTACTTCCATTAAGTAGCACTTGACAGTGGTTCTGTGTGACAGAGTAGAACTGCCCCACAGGGTTTTCTTGGCTATAATCTTTACAAAAGCAGATCACCAGGTCTTTCTCTCACAGAGCCACTCAGTGGGTTTGAACCACAAACTTTTGTGGTTAGCAGCCAAGCACTTAACCGTTGTGCTACTAACCTCTGTAAAAATAAAACAAGGAACATGTTGTTCAAGCTTCTCAGGGTAGAACTGCCTCATAGGGTTTCTGAGGAACAGCTGCTGGGTTTGAACTGCCAACTTTTGGTTGGCAGCTGAATGTTTAACCACTGTGCCACTGGAGCACATTAAAATGAAAAAACCAAACCCCTTGCTGTCGACAGGACAGAATAGAACTGCCCCACCGAGTTTCCGAGGAGCTCCTGGTGAATTTGAACTGCCGACCTTTTGGTTAGCAGTTGTAGCACTTAACCACTACGCCACCAGAGCTCATTCCAAAAACAGAAAAACCTGCTGCCATTGAGTCAATTCCAAAACATAGTGATCCTACAGGACAGGGTAGAATTGTCCCATAGGACAGGGTAGAATTGTCCCATAGAGTTTCCAAGGAGCGCCTGGTGGATTCAAACTCCCGACCTTTTTTTGGTTAGCTCTTAACCACTACACCACCAAGGTTTCCCCAGAGCTCATTAGAAGGTTCAAAAAGTAAATTAGCATAGAGTTTTAGCCTTGTAGGTATATCGATACATCTAAGCTGGGCTTACAAAAAATGTTTTGTTGTTATAATTAACTACAGGGATATTTTTATAAAAATAAATTTCTGCTGAAACACTGCACCCTGCACAAAAATTTTATAGACAGACATTTTGGTGTCACCCCCCTGACTGTGTCATGTGGTGCTGTATACACCCCTCTAATGACACCATTGTGTGGGGTCCTGGTGGCCCGGTGGTTAAGAGCTCAGCTGCTAACCAAAAGGTGGGCAGTTCCAATCCAGCAGCTGCTCCTTGGAAGCGCTATGGGGCAGCTCTACTCTGTCCTATAGGGTTGCTATGAGTCAGAATTGACTCAACAGCAATGGGTTTGGTTTTTGCTTTCAGCGTGCTCTGGCCAGGGCTGTCGTTATTACCCAACTACAGTGATGCTCATAGGGTCGCTATGAGTCGGAACCGACTCGGCGGCACTGGGTACAGTGAGGCTTCATCATGCGGTTCCATGTGCATGTGCTACAAGCATGTGCTGTTGTTTTTGTTGCTGTTGATGTTTTTACAGCCACTGATCTTGTCAAATTTTCTGGTGTTTTAGCTACAATATTGTGGTAATTAGTATTTGTGAACCTGTATCAGTAACTTTTTTGAGAGGGAAGTAGTGATTAAAGGAAAAGGAAAGATGTGAAAGAATTACAATTTATGAGTAACACTAGTACAGAAAACTTTACTACAGAATCTGTATGGCCTGGTACAGCAGGAGGTCCACGGGAGGAGGTGACACCAGCCTTAGTGACACCACTGGGAGAGGCATGGCTTTCCTGGCTCATTTTAAGCCAGTGAAAGCATCTAGGCCCTATTGACAAAACCATGTGACATAAATAGAACTGCAAAAACACGCTCACCAAAACATCCAGCCTGAATCAAAAGACACATTCATATGACTTTTTTGAAAAGATTGATCATCCTAGAATTAGACCGTCCCAACTTTTTTTTCAGTGATACGAATGTAGTCTAGAATTGGAGTACTTAATACGTATACGTTTGCTCCCTTTTGAAAGTCCTACATAAAAGCTCCTCTTCGGTTGGCTGCTCCACGTCAATCATTTTTCTCCAAGAGAAATGTAGAACAAAGGTCTCACTCAAAAAGAAGATCAGACTTGCTGACCTGATAGAGACTGGAGACACCCTGAGAGTATGGCTCTGAACACCCTTCTAGCTCAGTAATAAAATCATTCCTGAAGTTCACCCTTCAGCCAAAGATTGGACAGGTCCATAAAACAAAACGAGACTAAAGGGGCACACCAGCCCTGGGGCAGGGACAAGGAGGCAGGAAGGGACAGGAAAGCTGGTAACAGGGAACCCAAGGTCGAGAAGGGAGAGTGTTGACATGTCATGGGGTTGTTAACCAGTGTTACAAAACAATATGTGTACTAACTGCTCAATGAGAAACTAGTTGGTTCTGTAAACCTTCATCTATTTTTCTTTAGAATAAGAACTTGTATATTTACATATTAACATCCCTGGGTGGCTACTAACCCAAAGGTTGGTAGTTCAAACCCATGCAGTGGTGCTGCACCAAAAGGCCTGGCAGTTTGCTTCCATGAAGATTACAGCCAAGAAAACCCATGGAGCAGTTTTACTCTGTAACACACGCTATTGCCATGAGTCAGAATCAACTCGACGGCAACTGGTATGTATTTTATATATTTACATATTAGGTTCCTGTGCAAACCATTGAGAATTTTGGTCTCTTCATGAATGCGCAGATGTAGAGATAAGAAAGCATCTCATGTTCACTGTCTTGGTGGAAGGGTGTAGAGTAGGCAGCTAGGAGAGAATCAGAGCAGCAATAACGGAAGCGGTTTTACTACAAAACATTCTGGAAAATATAGTAATACACCCTTCCCGGAAACTGCAAGTCACATTCCAAGGAAGCCTGGCGTGAGAAAAGGCTACGTTTAGCAATAACGGCCCTTGCCAGGTATGGCAGTACCAGGAGGACAAAATGGAAGAATCTGTTTTGAGAATAACTTTCTCACAAAAAATAGCAGAGTTGCCATCAAAAAAGTTGATACAAAAGGATTCATACAGTTTGAACCCATCCACACAATTCAAAAAATAGGCAAAAGTCAACTCTATTTTGGGGGGTTGTATACGTAAGCGGTACAGCTAAAAAGAAAAACGAAGGTGATAATAAACACGAAAGTCAGTGCAGTGGTCCCCGCTAGACGGTAGGACCAGGTTATGATTAGCCAGGAGCGCGAAGAGGGGGTCCGGATGGCCAGTGATGTTCTATTGCTTAATCTGAGTGACGGTTACATCGCTGTTAGTTGCTGTGAGACGATTCTGGCTCACAGCGACTTTTGTATAAGAGAACAAAATGATTCCCAGTCTTGCATCATCCTCGCAATCTCCAGCGTGTTGAAGTCCCTCTTCGTGGCTATTGTGCCAATCCATCTCATCGGGGGCCTCTCTCACCCTCATTCGCCCTCTACTTTACCAAACACAACGTCCCCTTCCAGCGATTGGTCTTTCCCAATGACATGTCCAAAGCAAGAGAGTCAGAAAATACTCTGTTGTGATCCATAGGGTTTTCACTGGCTGATTTTTGGATGCAGCTCACCAAGCCTTTCTTTCTAGTCTGTCTTGGTCTGGAAACTCCACTAAAATCTGTCTACCATGGGTGACCCTGATGGTATTTGAAATAATAGTGGAGTAGCTTCCAGCCTCACAGTAACACACAAGCCCCCACAGTACAACAAATTGACAGATGGGTGTTTGTTGTATGATTACACATTCAGTGATACATATATGTTTTGTGCATTTTTCTGAGTGTATGTTGTATTTCACAATTATTAAAAATTATGAAAGAACAGTTACATTAATCATCCATAGGGAAATAAACACTTAGGGATGAGACTCAGGCACTGTTAATATCTAGTGATTGACATAGTCTGGTTTTACTAGAGCAAAGTTCTCACTTTGAGATGCTTGAAAGCTCTTCATATTTAGGTTTAGGGTTGAGAGAGCCTCTGACCTTGACTCTGGGTTCTCCGTGGCTGTCGTGGGACCACAGGCAGGAAGGGCAGAAGCTGGAATGAGGAGGAGAGCTGGAAAAAATGTTGGGGGAACAAGATAAGGAAATAAGAAGGCACAAGGAAGACCAGGGAAACCAAAGTCATAGTGAGAGTCCAGGTCAAGCACCAGTAAACCAGTCACCGTGGAGTCGACTCCCAACATATGACGACCCGACCCCACGTGTGTCAGAGTAGAATTGTGCTCCGTAGGGTTTTCAGTGGCTGGTTTTTCAGAAGTAGACTGCCAGGACTTTCTTCTGAGGCACCGTTGGGAGAACGCAAACCTCCAGCCTTTCAGTTAGCAGCCAAGTGCATTAACCATTTGCAAACTTCAGGGACTCCTGAGGTCAAGTAGGCAGAGTTATTGGCTGTAAGAGCAAGGCAATGTGTCTAAGGCCAGGCAGGCAAGCAGAGGGCTGGCCATCTATGAACACTGGCTAGTCTTCAGAACGGAAATGTACATCTCAGGATATCTCATGCTAAGCCTCATGGCATAGGCCCGATTGCACTGGGGAGAGAGAGGGACAGGTGGAAACTGGAAATCAGACACACCACTCTGATGGTACCGGCACATGGGGTCCTAGATGAAGGTAAGAGAAGTGACAGGACAGGTTAGACTAAGGATTCATTTATTTATTCATTCAAATACTTACCTGAGAGCTACTTGAGTCAGATATTATTACAGGTATTGGAAATCCAGCGTAAATAAAACAGTCTGTGCCTTCTTGGAGCTTGTATTCTGGGGGTGCATTAGTTTCCTAGGTAGTCACCGTAACAAAGCACCACAGAAGACTAAAACCATGGTGTCAGCAGACCATGCTACTCTGAGGGCTCTAGGGGAGGATCCTTCCTGGCTTCTTCCAGAGTTTGGTGGTCCCAGAAGTTCCTTGGCTTGTGGCAGCATAGCCCCAGCCTCTGGCCCCATCTTCACACGGCCAACTTTCTTCTGCATCTCTGATTCTGCGTCTCTTCTCCTCATGTTATAAGGACACCACCCGACTGCGTCAGGGCCCACCCTACTCCAACATGTACTTCTCTTAACTAATTACATCTACAAAGACCCTATATCTAAATAAGGTCACATTAACAGGTACCAGAGATTAGGACTTGGCCATGTCTTTTTAGGAAACACAATTCAGCTCACAACAGGGGGTTAGTAGAAAGACAGACACAAATAATAAATAAGCAAATAAACAACGAAATGGGTAATTCCACACAGGACTAGGAAGAAAATAAGATGGGATAATACAGACTGGCTTGGAGAGAAGGTGGTACTTAACAATGATGAGAAAAGCTTTACGAATAAAGAACAAGGACAAAGACCAAGAGCGGAAACGTTGCTGGCAGTCTGAATAGAGTCACCAAGTGGAGAAAGTGTAGAAAAGAAGCAGAGATGAGGCCTGTGATTAGAGTCCAGATATTCAGTACAGCTCAGGACCGGGACTCCAGCTACTTGGAAAGATGAGTCACAGCCCAGTCCTTATGAATGCAGAACCCAAGTGGAGCCAATTCAGGGCTTGGTCCTAGAAAAATGTCGGAAGTCAGAGCCAGGCCACGGAGCCAAAAAATTTTCCACTTGAGACATACGATTCCATTTCCTGAACCAATTGCTTTTTCTCTGAGGAAGCCTCAGATCTCTGGTTTGGAGCTTTCACTGTGATGGACAACACATCACCTGAAGCACATCAAAACATGCCCTTGGCTGGAGAATGCTACTGGATTCTCTCTTCTTGGATTGGGATGGCTGCCTTATTCCCAGTGTCCCAAAGTCTGTTAGTACACAGAGACAGACAATGCAGAGAAAGCCCCTCAGCCTCCAGACGAAGTCTGGAACACATTCTGTTTTATCAGTAGTTTTAGAGTATCCTGATAAGATAAGACCTTCTAAAATACTGACCATTAAAAGCCATGGGTCAAGCAAAATAAAGTTGGTGATTACTTTGATCGGTTATAGCCTATCTACTTCATGGCTTACTTTACCATACATTCAAAATTAACCCTTAACTTGGGGTTTTCCAAGTAGGAGCTCAAAGAAAGTTTTATTTTCTCTCTAGTTGTGAGGCATAGCTACACATATGTATTCTAAACTGCTGGTAGCCCAAACCTTAATATATGAAGAAGCTGACAAGGGAAAAATGTTGATACAAAAATAGGAAGCAGCAACAAGAGTCATAGCTTTGTTCTGTCCCCGATTCCATTTAACTCGAGAAGCACCTCTAATCCTGTCCCCATTCAAAAAGCATTGCCTTAACAGAAGAAGGAGTCAGGGATAAGAGTAGGAAATGGAATGTGTGGCTACGTACCTCCGTGAACAACTGCCTCCTATGCCATGAGGCCAGAAGAATTGGATGGTATGTGACTACTATTACTGAACATTTTGATCAAAGACTCTATAAAGAATCCTGATCAAAACGGGGGTAATGCAGAACAGAATTTTAAATTCTCATTGAATTTAGACTTCCTGGAGCTATTGAATCTGGACGAACCTCTGAAACTATTGTCCTAGGATGATCTTAAACCGAAAATATCCCCTGAAGTCTTCTTTAAACCAGATGATAACCCAAAAACTCATACCCAGTGCCGTCGAGTCAATTCGAACTCATAGTGACCCTGTAGGACAGAGTAGAACTGCTCCATAGTTTCCAAGGAGCGTCTGGCGGATTCAAACTGCCAACCCTTTGGTGAGCAGCCATAGCACTTAGCCACTACGCCGCCAGGGTTTCCAAACCAGATGATAGCAATTCCAAACCAGATGATAAAAAAATTAAACCAGATGATAAAAAAAAAAATCTAATTAGTAAAGAATGTGTTTCTTGAGCATTGTGCTTTAAAGAACTATCTATATGGATCAAACTGACAAAACTAACTCAAAAGGTCAGATAGAATGCTTAGGGGACAGTGAGTTTATGTCAGTGTTTGAGGAACAACTTGGAAAAGGAGGGCAAGAATGTTTGCACAACTTGAAGAGTGTGATTAATGTCACTGAATTGTACATGTATAAATTGTTGAATTGGTGTATGTTTTGCTGTGCATATTTTCAACAACAAAAAATAATAAAATAAAGGGAGAAAAAATGTATTGCCTTATCCCAGAAGTGTATAAGATTTTTTTTCTCCAAAAGCCCTTTGCTGGTACAATGGAATGGAATCACATACATGTTTAACAAATGAAAATTAAGATACACAGTTGGCCAAAAAGGGAGATAATATTGTTTAAATAGTGAGGGAGATTCCAGTCAACATTCTGCTTTAGGAGGAAGCAGAGCTGGAATACACAGTATTCATTAGCTTTTCTCCTCAATGGATCCCCAGTGTGGTAGAGAGCTTCTTCTCAAAATGGGTGTGATTCTAGTCATTAAAAATAGGAATCTTTCAAACCACCTGACTCATGACTTCATCTGGTGTTCAAATAAACAAACAACCATCTTTTCCATCATCTTAGGGAAACCTGTAGCGCTGGATTGTAAAGGCACTTTCCTAGAGGTTTTTCAAAAGCAATTAACTTCTTAATTTTTTTCTTACCCATCAACTTCAGTGAAGATATATGGGGCCATTCTACTCTGTCTTGTAGGGTCACTATGAGTCGGAATTGACTTCACGGCAACGGGTTTGGTTTTCTTGTTTTGGGTTTTTTTTTTTTTTTTCCTAGGTTAAACACTCATTTCCTGACAGAATTTAGTTTAAGAAATATATATATCAATGTGCTTGTGCCAGCACCAAACACCAGTAGCATGTTGGCAACGGTTATCAAGACCAATGAGGCTTGAATTCTGTCCCCAAGAAGCTTACAATCTACCAGAAGAGCTCTCAAACCTGGGTACAAATTGGAATCCCCTGGAGAGCTTTAACAAGTACTGACACCAAGGTCCTACCCGGGAGATTCTGATTTAATTAGGCTGGCATCAGCCAGGGACGGTCGGAGTTTTAATTCCTTGGGTGATTTGATAGTGCTGCCAAAGCTGAGAAAGGTTACTCTGCAGGAAAAAAGTAACACATCACTTCAGTACAATAAGAGAGTGCCTAAAAGTCACAGGGTGCTGTGAAAACCCAAGGAAGCCCCACCCCCACCCCAGAGAAGGCAATCCTACACATTAGAGTCATCCAGGGAGCTTTCAAATATGCCCTGGCCCCACCCCAGTCTAACAGAATCAGAATCTCAGTGAAGGCGGGGCATCGGGCATTTTTAAAAACCTCCCCTGAGGAAACGTAAATGTATATTGCTAAGTCAAAGAGGCCAGTCCGAAAAAGCTACACACTGAAGGATTCCAATTACATGACATTCTGGAAAAGGCAAAACTATAAACCAAAAAACCAAACCCACTGCCATCGAGATGATTCTGACTCATAGCAACCCTATAGTACCAAGCAGAACTGTCCCATGGGGTTTCCAAGGATTGGCTGATGGATTTAAACTGCTGACCTTTTGGTTAGCAGCAGTCTTAGTCATCTAGTACTGTTATAACAAAAATACCAGAAGTGGATGGCTTTAACAAAGAGAAGTTTATTCCCTCACAGTCCAGTAGGCTAGGAGTCCGAATTCAGGGCGCCAGCTCCAGGGGAAGGCATTCTCTCTCTGCCAGCTCTGGAGGAAGGTCTTTGTCATCAGTCTTCCCCTGGTCTGGGAGCATCTCAGCACAGGAACCTCAGGTCCAAGGGATGCGCACTAGTTCCTGCTCTGCTTTCTTGGTGGTATGAGGTCCCCCCATCTCTGCTTGCTTCTCTCTTTTATACCTCGCAAGAGGTTGGCTTATGACATACCTGCTCTTGTAGATCTCATCAATGTAACTGCAGCTAATCCATTTTATTACATCATAGTGATAGGATTTACAACATATAGGAAAATCACATAAAATGGTGGACAATCACACAATACTGGGACTCATGGCTCAGGTACATTGACAGATATTTTGGGGGGATACAATTCAATCCATGACAGCAGCCATGCTCTTAACCACTGCACCACCAGGGCTCCAGCAAAACTGTAGAGATAGTGAAAAGATTTGTGGTTGCCAGAGGTTCAGATGGGGGTGGGAGGGGGGATGAATAAGTGAGACATGGTACATTTTAAGGGTCATGCAACTATTCCGCGTGATACTGTGGACATATGACATTATACATTTATCAAAACCCCTGCAACTGCACAACACAGAGTGAACCCTAATATAAACTATAGATTTTAGTTAATGACAATGTATCAGTATTGGTTCTTCAATTGTAACAAATGCGCCACAGGAGTGCAAGATGTTGCTAACAGGAGGAACTCTGGAAGTCCCTGGGCAGCGTGGTTAATGCTCTCAGCTGCGAATTGAAAAGTTGGAGGTTCGAGTCCACCTAGAGGCACCTTGGAAGAGAGGCCTGGTGATCTACTTCTGAAAAATCAGCCTTTGAAAACCCAGTGGAGCACAGTTCTACTCTGACTCACATGGGGTCACCACGAGTTGACGTCAACTTGATAGCAGCTGGTGGGGTAGTGGTTAAGAGCTACTGCTGCTAAACAAAAAGGTCAGCAGTTTGAATCCACCAGACACTCCTTGGAAACTGTATGGGGCAATTCTACTCTGTCCTATAGGGTTGCTATGAGTCAGAATCGACTCAATGGCAATGGGTTGGTAGGAGCTGTTTTTTTTTTTTTTTTTATTGCTATGCAGGAGGGAGAGAAGGTATATGAGAACTCTGTATTTTCTGCACAATTTTTCTGAAAACCTAAAACTGCTCTAAAAATAAAATCTCTTTTAAAATGGGGGAAAAAATATTCCGGCTTGATTTTGGTGCCCAAAGATGGTTGGGAAGCCTGAACTCCATGCAGGAAGTTATAATGAGGGAAGGCTTTCTAGAAGGGTAACAGCTGAGGTTGGAGACTTTGACAGTGAACGTGGACCATCCAGGCAAAGAAGGAGACTAGGCCTTGGCATTCTTCTTTGCCTCTCCCCTAATACCCTCACAGGCCCCAGAACATTGCAGTTACTCAACAAACCTTTGTTAAATAAATGTTCAAGGCTGTAAATAACCAGTGGGATTGCATATGTGGAAGCACCAGAGGAGGTGGGAGAATCCAAGGGCCACAGGAGGTGGGAGAATCCAAGGGCCACAGGAGGTGGGAGAATCCAAGGGCCACAGGAGGTGGGAGAATCCAAGGGCCACAGGAGGTGGGAGAATCCAAGGGCCACAGGAGGTGGGAGAATCCAAGGGCCACAGGAGGTGGGAGAATCCAAGGGCCACAGGAGGTGGGAGAATCCAAGGGCCACAGGAGGTGGGAGAATCCAAGGGCCACAGGAGGTGGGAGAATCCAAGGGCCACAGGAGGTGGGAGAATCCAAGGGCCACAGGAGGTGGGAGAATCCAAGGGCCACAGGAGGTGGGAGAATCCAAGGGCCACAGGAGGTGGGAGAATCCAAGGGCCACAGGAGGTGGGAGAATCCAAGGGCCACAGGAGGTGGGAGAATCCAAGGGCCACAGGAGGTGGGAGAATCCAAGGGCCACAGGAGGTGGGAGAATCCAAGGGCCACAGGAGGTGGGAGAATCCAAGGGCCACAGGAGGTGGGAGAATCCAAGGGCCACAGAATGGAGAACTGTGACAGGCATTCTGAACTTACCCTGGCCTTCTTCCTGCCCTGACGGAATCTGCAGTCTTGAGTGAGAGGTTCTGGAACATTTTCCACCTTATAATCCTCTAGTTTTTGCATGACCCCTCCACACATACCACATCGTTGATTTTGTGGAGTTACACTTTGCACTTTTTCAGAGAAATGAGAAATATTCTCTAAACCCATTGGAGATTACATGATGTAGTCTTTCCTCCATCCACGGCCTCAGGCTTTATTGACTTGATGGTTGCTTTGTTGTTGTTGGATGCCGTTGGGTGGATTTCGACTCACGGCTACCCCGTGCGATGGGGGAGAACTGTCCCAGAGAGTTTTCTAGGCTGTAATCTTTATGGGAGCAGATCTCCTGGTCTTTCCCCTGTGGAGCTGCTGAGTGGGTTTGAACCACCAACCTTTCAGTTAGCAGCTAAGTGTTTAACCATTGTACCACCTGGGCTCCTTGATTAGTGCTTTAGCTTTGACTAAAATAGAACACAGGCTCCCCACACACTCTCGGATACCTTCTTTCTCCAGACTTGGGACATTTGTTGCTAAAATTGGGACAGTCCCTGCAAACCAAGACAGATGGTCACCCTGTTTCTCACTCTGCCTTGGTCTCTCTTTGCCAGACTCCCTGTTTGTGCTCTGTTGGGTGTGCCTTGTTGGAAGAGGATAAAGACACATGGGATGCATTTAAAGCTTGATTACTGGAAGGCTACGAGGAGTTCCAGCTGATTTTTATCCAATGTCAACACTTAGATAGCAATGTGGCCTTGTTTTTATTAGCTGCTGTTGAGACAGCCTCCTACTATGGCAACCCCATGCACAATGGGATCAGACTGTTGTGATCCATAGGGTTTTCACTGCCTAAATTTTGGGGAAGTGGATCACCAGGCATTTCTTCCCAGTCTACCTTAATCTGCCAAACTGTTGAGAATTATGGCCCAGCCAAGTTGAAACACAACCTTAATGATCACAGAGACCAAATGGTCAACAAATACTTTAAAACAAAGATAAGAATGTAAGGGGGCAGAGAAATGAGATTAATGGAAATGGAACAACTAGAACAGAAACAATGAGAATGTTCACACATTGTGAAGAATGTAATTAATGTCACTGAACAACTTGTGTAGAAATTGTTGAATGGGAACCTAAGCTGCTGTGTAAACCTTACCAAAAACACATTCAAATATTACTAAAAAAAAGTGCGTATATATATACATATTATATATGTATATTATATATATATGGAAACCCTGGTAGCATAGTGCTTAAGAGCTATGGCTGCTAACCAAAAGTTTAGCAGTTCAAATCCACCAGGCGCTCCTTGGAAACTATATGGGGCAGTTCTACTCTGTCCTATAGGGTCGCTATGAGTCGAAATCGACTCGATGGCAACGGGTTTGGTTTGGGTTTATATATATATATATATATATATATATATACGTATATATATACATATATATATACGTATATATATATATACATATATATATATATATGAAAGGAGCCCCGTTGATGCAGTGGTTAAAGCGCTTGGCTGCTAATTGAGAGCTTGGTGGTTTGAACCCACCAGCCCCTCCACGGGAGAAAGACATAGCAGTCTGCTTCCGTAAAAGATTACAGTCTTAGTCCTGGACAGAACGGGAGAAAAATGTAGAAAAAAATTTAAATTCATGAAAAAAGACCAGATGTACTGGTCTGACAGAGACTGGAGGAGCCCCTGAGACTACGGCCCCTGGACAAGCTCTGCTAACCCAGAACTGAAATCATTCCTGAAGCCGGCTTTCCAGACACAGATCAGACAGGCCTCTAAAACATTGCTGACATTAAGTGGATAGTCCTACTTGTCTAACTTCACCTTGTGTAGCCGCAATAGTCACCAAGAAGCTGAGAAACTTCTAATCAGCTCGCAATCTGAATGTCTCAGAACATACTTTTGTATTTTCCAGCTTCTGTGTCACCAGAAAGGGGGCAGGTTAGTGTGTTTGAGGGATATTTGGGATTTTCAATCAACTGTAAAGGATTGTTGTTAGTTGCCACTGATCCGGTTCCACCTCACGGCGACCTTATGTATAACAGAACAAAACGTCCTGCTATGGGTACAGAATAAGTAACAGTATTAAGGAAAGTGCAGGAGAAAGATGTGGCAGTCTGCTTCCATAACGAGTACGGCCTTGGAAACCCTATGGGGCAGTTCTACTCTGTCCTATAGGGTCACTGTGAGTCGGAATCAACTGGATGGCAATGGCGTATTTTTTGGTACTAAGGAAAGCCCAAACAGTCTAAGAACCAGTTCTCAATTAACAGCCTTCCGAGGTGCCCCCCAAAGCTGCAGGGAGGCGACTCGATATTGCCCACGTGAACAGTCTGGTCTTCAACTATCGCTCACACAAACCCCTGCAGAGGATGCCAAGTGGCAGGTGCAGTAGTTTCCCAGGTTTGCTGTAACAAAGTATCATAAACTGAATGGCTTAAAACAACGCGCATTTATTGTCTCACAGTTCTGGAGGCTAGAGGTCCAAAATCAAGGTGCCAGCAACACCATGTTGTCTCTGAAGGCTCTAGGGAAGAATCCTTCCTGCCTCTTCCGGCTGCTGGTGGTTTGGCTTGTGGCAGCCTCACTCCAGCCTCCACCTCCATCTTCACGTGGCCGACTTCTCTGTCTGTGCCCGTCTGTGTTCTCTCCTTTTCTCAGGACACCTGTCATTGCACTTAGTACCCACCCTAAATCCGGGATGATTTCATCTCCAGGTCCTTAACTAGGTACATCTGCAAAAAGCCTATTTCAAACATGGTCACATTGTGAGGCTCTGGGCAAACATGAATTTGGGGGGGACACTCTTCAGCTCACTACAGCTGGACTTCAGCCTCCTTAGACACAGTGCAGACACATATCTCTGACCTGACACGCAGCTGCCCAATGTCACCCTGCTCATGAAAGAAGAGCCACTTTTTTCACAGTCCCATCAATCCTAGTCTGTCTTAGTTAGTCTGGAAGCTCTGCTGAAACCTGTTCAGCGTCATAGCAATAGCTCAATCCACCACTGACAGATGGGTGGACTAAGAGTAGGAAGAAGGGCCTGGCAATCTACCGAATATCAGACACTGAAAATTCTATGGATCAAAACGGTTCGATCTGCAACCAGTCATGGAGATGGTGTGGAACAGGGCAGTATTTCGTTCTGTTGTGCATGGGGTCACCATGGGTCGCGGGCCTACCTGACAACAGCTAACAACAGTCCTACAGCTGTCCACACCAAGGGCAGGAAGAAGTGGCGAGTCGCCGTGTTTTCATAAAGCTGCCTTGCTTTCCTAGACAACAATTGAGCAACTTCAATGAGATCTGTTGGCGATTTATTTTTAGTTTGCCCAATAGTTACCCAAATCTGTTATGACATATGCTTATTTAATAAGTCAGTACATGTGGTTTAGATTTCTTTTAAGAGAAGAAAATAAAATCTACCAGATTATGAATCTGCAGTTTTCCCAGAACTCTGAAGTGCAAAGCCAGGAAACATCAGCGCAAATTTCTGCCTAAACACTGAATCACTATCGCTGGTCATTGCAGAAGTCACACGCTTAGGCATTGACGAGTGTATGTTTGGGGTTCTTCTGTCTTACCAAATTTAGTTTTTAAATGATTCCTATTCCAGGAAACTTTCACCTGAGTTTCACTTTCAAATGCTGTTAAAAAGGTGAGTGATGCTAAGACCCTTAGTTTAAAGGCTCGCAACAAGTGTGTTGCCTTCCTCTGTTGTCATTGTTGTCAGCTGCCACCAAGCCAACTCATGGTGACTTCATGCACAAGAAAGAAATCACTGCTGGATCCTGCGCCATCCCCATTATCAGGCGGGGATTGTACCATTGTGATCCCCAGGGCTTTCACTGACTGATTTCGGGAAGTAGATTGCCAGGCCTTTCTTTTTAGTCTGGAAGCTCAGCTGAAACCTGTTCAGCATCATAGCAACACACAAGCTTCCATCGTCAGACGGGCGGTGGCTGTGCGTGAGGCGCGCTGGCCGGAACTGAACCTGGGTCTCTGCATGGAAGGCGAGAGTTCTACCGCTGAACCACTGATGCCTTATCTGACCTCCTGTACACAAAGATTTAATCCCTTGCTCTGGGACAGAGATATTCCTTTCAGCTTCTGGGAGGATAACAAACACTGATGGGACCATTTCTGAAGGCTGGGCAATCCCACCTGACAAGGAGAATGTGTGTGTTAAGACAAAGGGGAAACACCACCGAATGCAGCCGTGAAAAGCAGAAGCCTTGATCCTACGAGGCTGTGATGGCCTTTGCCTCCTTCTGAATATGGAAGCCAGCTGGTCAAAAGGCACTATCGGTTCCCTAATCCATCAAGGGGTATCTGAATCCTGCACTGATATTGAAGGAGATGAGATGCCAGAGAGATGCAGCAATTTGTGGGGAGATAAAAGCAACCAAAGCTCTGCTATGCCCTTGAGACATGGTATCCTCAGTGGGTGTATTCAGATAAAAACTGCTGCTGGAAAAGCAACACAGCCGGGCTTCCTTCTTCTACCTTGACAAGAGTCTTAGCCAGCTGTTCACAGAGTGAGTCGCCCTGAGCCCATGAACGTTACAAATGGGACTTGCAATAGAGAACGGAAAGGCTTCCCTAGACTGATGGTTTGGAAACTCTTTCTTAACTTTGAAACCAAGAAAGAAGGAAAAAAAAAAAAAGAGAGAGAGACAGAGAAAAGAATCAGACTGTCTTGCTGGTATATACAGCATTCTAGTTCCTGTTGCTGTCAAGTCTATTCCGACTCACAGTGACCCCATGTGTTACAGAGTAGAATTGCTCCACAGGAGTTTTTTTTGGCTGTAATCTTTATGACAGCAGATCACCAGGCCTTTCTTCCACAGTGCCACTGGGTGTGTTCAACCTGCCAAGCTTTAGGTTAGTAGCTGAGTGCAAACCATTTACGCCACCCAGGGACTGTATATATATACATAGTAAGTGAGATAAACTTTAAAGAAATTGCCAATCAAAGATTATAGCTAACACAATAAAAAGTAAATTATTGTGCAGGGAATTTCATCAATATAGACAGCCCAATCTGGATCACTGAAATCATTCTTGAAATAATAATACTAATATCTAAAATTTATTGAATACTTGACTATGTGTCAGGCTCTGTGTGCGAAAAAAAAGCATTTAATTCTCTCAGCACACACAATTTTTTAGTCTACTTGACACATGAGAGAAGAAAAGCAGAGCTGTGTTGATTGCCTGAGGCCAAACAGCAGGCACTGATTAAGCATGGGACTCCAGACCCCTCCGTCAAATCCCTTATACTTGCTGGTCTTAGGGGAGTATGGTTAGGCGTTTTGTTCACTTATTTTCATTGCGTAGGTTTGTTTGGTTTAGTTTTGTTTTAGCTGGTGTAGTGGGGAGGACAATGAGGGTTGCTTATGTTATCTAAATATGGTGAAACCTGCGCGAGCCGGAACTCATGGGGACTGCCCTGCTTTTCCGGGTCTCTCAAGTTTTCCACCTTTGACAGGGTACAGTCTTATCACTTTTCTATTGCTCATTTTAGTGGAAAATATTTGCATTTTCCTTCTCTGACAGGTTTCCACCTTATACGGTTTCCAGCTTTTGTAGGTTTTACCGTACTATTTTAACTTTAACTGATCAGTTTGTGTATACGTGTGCACCAACCAAAACCCATTGCCGTCAAGTCAATTCTGACTCATAGCAACCTTATAGGTCAAAGTCGAACTGCCCCATAAGATTTCCAAGGCTTTTGGTGCAGTGGTTAAGAGCCTGGCTGCTAACCAAAAGGTCAGCAGTTGGAATTCACCAGCTGCTCCTTGGAAACCCTATGGAGTGGTTCTACTCTGTCCTACAGGGTCGCTGTAAGTCTGAGTCAACTTGACAATAACGGGCTTTGGAATCTTTACGGAAGCAGACTGCCGTGTCTTTCTCCTGCACAGTGGCTGGTGGGTTTGAACCATCAGACCCTTCAGTGAGCAGCTGAGCACTTTAACCACTTCGCCACCAGGGCTCCTGTATGTGTGCACCTGTAACCCAGTTGTCTAGGGGATCTGCAGACAGCATGGAGATGACGCGGTCATTATATTCTCTGTACCAAATAGCAGGGAGAAGAATCCTGGGGCCCCTGGAAATAACTCCTAGTTTTTGCCTGTTCTTTGCTTTCATTATGATTTTTTGCCTTGTTCTTCAATTTGCAGTAATTCCTTTATTGCACTTCTGTGCTAAGCACTGGAGACAAACTCTTTCCTCAGAACATAAAGCTTGCACTAATGCTGTCTCATTAACATAAAGAACACCCATTCCTAAATGGGATTCTAACTACCACAGTACAGTACAGTACCATTGCTGTCAAGTTGACTCCAACTCATTGTGACCCCATGTGACAGAGTAGAACTGCCCGGTAGGGTTTTCAAGGCTGTAATCTTTGCAGAAGCAGACTGCCACATCTTTCTCCGGAGGAGCAGCTGGTGGGTTTGAACTGCTGACCTTTTAGTTAGCCGCTGAGCGCTTAACATTGCATCACCAAGTCTCCACTGTAACTACTACAGCGGTTAGGATTTGCAACATATATTTGTGGGGGGACACAATTCAGTCCATAGCGCAGCCTGACTACACCTTTGGCAGGTAGAATATTCTGATTTCAGGCTGCTGAGAGACATGGCTAGTATTAGAAGCTCAACGAGTGTCAAGTAAGCAGTCTCCCTCTAAACCCACCAAAAAAAAAAAAAAAAAAGTGGGTTTAGAGAGGAGCAAAATGCTACTGAATAGATAAAAATTTCCCAGGCCAACAAAACTTCTCTCTGCATTTCTGTTTAACAAATGGAAGGCCACAAGAGGGAGCCAGACTTCACTTTTCTTGCTTAGGAAGCCGGGCCACTGGCCATCACACGGTACAAACGAAGAGCACACAGTTGAAGGAAACTTGCTGTTTAACGTTTATGTTGTTCCCTAAAAAAATTAGAAAAATATAATCCTCATACCATTTGGCATAAATGTGAGTATGTATTGATTTATTTTCCCAACTCCACATCTGGGTTTACAAAACAAAACAAAATAGTACATTAAATATTTCCTCTGGCAATATTCAGGGACTGGGGAATCAAACGGAGCCCTAGTTGCACAATGGTTAAGAACTTGGCTGCTAAGCCAAAAGGTTGCCAGTTTGAATCCACCAGGCACTCCTTGGAAGCCCTATGGGGCAGTTCTACTCTGTCCTATAGGGTCGCTATGAGTCAGAATCGACTCTGTGGCAATGGGTTGGGCTTGGTTTTTTGGTTTGGTGAATCGAATATTGGAACATTTAGACCATTCACACTTGTCTTTTGAGCTGAGTAGCCTATGCCTGCTGAGAGGTGGTTTGTTCTTTTGTTTATTTATTAATGGATCTTGCTTTTAAGGCGCTTTGTCGAGGGGGGAGGATGGGGAGGGAGGAGTGCAGCCAGGCAGCCACACAAACAAAAACAATGCCTGTGGTCACCGCTCCAGAGAAGCTGCTTCAGGTCGAGGGACTGCTAGGGAAGGGCCCCCAGTCTTCCTCACATTCTGTGTCTCCGGCAAGGCACTGGGGTGTTAAAGCTGGCGTGGAAAGGGTGGGGGCCTGCCAAGCTTAAAGGGCTTACGTTTCAGTCTCGGCTGGACCTCTAACTGAAGTCTCTGGTACAAAATGGTTAATGCGCTGAGCTGCTAAACGAATGGTTGGAGATTCTAGTCTACCCAGAAGTGCCTTGGAAGAAAGGCTTGGCAGTCTACTTCCAAAAAGTAGCCACTGAAAACCCTGTGGAGCCTGGTTCTACTCTGACACACATGAGGCCACTACGAGTCAGAGTCAACCCCACAGCAACTGGTCTCTGGGCCTCTAACCAGCCGTGCGTTTTCTGATAAATCGCCTCACCTCCTGAATTTCAGTTTGCTGGTCTCTGAATTGACACTGTTGTTCGTGACAATCTGTAAGAGTCGAACTTCAACTTCACCTTGACCATCAGTGTCAATGCAAAGTCTTTTTTCTGTTTTTAAATTTAATTTTGTCGTTGTTGAGAATATACACAGCAAAACATACACCAATTCAACTGTTTCTACAGGTCCGATTCGACGACACTGATTACATTCTTCATGTTGTGCAGCCATTCTCGCCCTCTTTTCTGAGTTGTTCCTCCCCCATTAACATGAATTCGCTGCCCACTAAGGTTCCTGTCTAATCAATGCAAAGCTCTTTTTAAGGGGTCATTCCTGACTCCACCAACTGTACCACGGGAAGAAGGGGATCCCCGGCAGAGAAAACATGCCCACGATTTTTCTCTCCACACTCAGGACTGCAAGTTCACAACGTGGTTTCAGAGGGCCTGCTCCTCTTGCTGAGGCAGCTCGTGCGTTTCACGGGGTAGCCTTTAGCTCCTACCCAGGAAACTGTCTTTTGTTGCTTGTTGCCAAAACGTCACCTAGTCCTGAGCCATCTTCATGACTGTTAGTATAAGTCCATTATATTGTTGTCATGTTTTGAATGCCTTCCCACCTGCAGAGCTCTTCCGGCACTATATCGGGCAATGCTCTGTTGTGATCCGTTGGGTTTTCATTGGCTGGTTTCAGAAATAGATAGCCAGGCCTTGCTTTCTAGTCAGTCTTAGTCTGGAAGCTCGGCTAATACCTGTCTGTCATGGTTGACCCTGCTGGTATTTGAAATACCAGTGGCATAGCTTCCAGCATTATAGCAACATGCAAGCCACCACAGTACGACAAATTGATAGCTGGGAGGTGGGAAATAACCTTTAGTTCCTCTTTTTTATTGGGCAGTAATCTTGTCTTTATCCTCAGGAGTAAGAACATGTCCCAGCATCCAAGTATCACGGGTGGGGAAGACCAAGAAAATGAAGGTAACCACTCCCATCTTTCACCTCAAAGAGCAGAAAATGAGAGGCCAGGAGTGAAAAAGCGTTGTATGTCTGAGGGTTTAGAACTTGAATACTCCATTCATGCAACTTATCAGAGACCAGAAAATCATGTTTGGAAAATGTGGTCTTAATCACTACCATGTAAAATTGCTCAGTGATGTGGTTGTGAAGAATTGGGTTTCTGGAAGAAGGAGAAAATCAAAGCCAGTTTGTTCAAACAGAATTTTATGCCTTACTCGAATGTAGACTAGAGGCACGTAGGTGACCATTGGCTAAAAGCTCTGCTTTGGAAACCAGACAAAGAATATATTTGATTTTGAGAGCATTTGCCAAACCGACTCACAATAAAATAATATGGTTTCATTTTCAAAGTGCCTGAACTGTGAGCCTCTCTTGGAGGTTCAGAATTGCCTAATTCCCTACTCTGTGTGAAAATGTTCTGGAGGTACGGAGTGAAAAATGCAGACTTGGGCATGGATACAGTTCACTGCTAGGCTGATTGAAGAATTTCACATTACAAATAAAGTATGCCATTATACAAAGCTTCACTTTTCTCTAATTGAAATAGACTAGTAACATAGGATTTCATATTAGTACAATCTCAACACATAAAGCCCAAAATAAATCAGGTTTGTCCGATAGAAAGCAGATGACAAGGCTTTTGCCCTTATTTTCTGGAAGCACAGTTTTGTAGCTGAGTACCCCGGGAATAGTGCGGTGGTTAGGTGTGCAGACTCAGGAAACAGGCTGCCTGATTTAAACCCTGATTCAGGCTTTCCTAGATGTGCAGCCTTGGGCAAGCTAGTTAAATTTTCTGGGGTCCAGTTTTTGTGACATGGAGATAATAACAGTGCCACTTACATTGTTGTTGTTGTCGTGGTTGATAGGTGCCATCAAGCCAGCCCCCGGCTCATGGTGACCCCATGCTCAATGAAACAAAAGGCTGCCCAGTCCTGTGCCAACCCCATAATTGGTCCATGATTTGTTGAGGATAGGACCTGTCTTAGTCATCTAGTGCTGCTGTAACAGAAATACCACAAGTGGATGACTTTAACAGAGGAAAATTAATTTTCTGTCTAGCAATAAAAAAAAAAAAAAATTTTTTTTTTTTTTTTTAGCAGGCTAGAAGTCCAAATTCAGGGTGTCAGCTCCAGGGGAAGGCTTTCTCTGTCTGTTGGCTCTGGAGGAAAGTCGTTGACATCTATCTTCCCCTGTGCTAGGAGCTTCTCCATGTAGGAACCCTGGGTCCAAAAGAAACACTCTGCTCCCTGCACTGCTTTCTTGGTGATATGAGGTCCCCCTGTCTCTCTGCTCACTTTTTTCTTTTATATCCCAGAAGAAATTGGCTCAAGACACAATCCAATCTTGTAGATTGAGTCCTGCCTCATTAACATAACTGCCGCCTGTCCCCTTTCGTTAGCATCATAGAGGCAGAATTTACTACATGTGGGAAAATCACATCAGATGACAAAATGGTGGACAATCACACAATACCGGGAATCACGGCCCAGCCAAATCAACACACGCATTTTTGGGAGACACAATTCAGTCCATGACAGGACAATTGTAAACCATAGGGTTTTCATGGCTGAGTTTTGAAAGCAGACCGCCAGCCCTTTTTTCCTAGCCCGTCTTATTCTGGAAGCTCCACTGAGACCTGTTCAGCATCACAGTGACTCGCAAGGCTCCATTGGCAGATGGGTGGTGGCTGTGCACGAGGTGCACTGGCCAGGAATTGAACCTGCGTCTCCTGCACGGAAGGCAAGAATTCTACCACTGAACCATCACTGCCTCCGTTACTTCTTTTTTAGGTGGTTAAATTAAATGATGAATGTAAAGCCTGTGGCACGCTGACATTACATTTTTTCTTATTGTTGTTGTTATTGTTACTACTACTAGATGGCTTTAGGATTGAATCTGTCTTCTCTTAGCCAGCTGGTCTCTAATCAGATACAGTAAGATAGACAGCATGCTGTAGGAAAAAACCAACAGGCTCTGCCAATAAGCCATGGTGTGACCCCAGAGAAATCATACCATCTCTACTCGGAGAGCTTTGTTTAATCATCTGTATCAAGATGAAGAAGCAGGTATGAACTTTATGGACAAACTTGGGTAACTAGATACTGTTACATTCTTTTATTTTTCTAAAACCAAGCTAATTCTGACCCTGACCCCGCAGGGAGGCAGGGAACTTAGTCTTAGTCTGATTAATAGGCTCCTCTCTGCTACAGACATTTGAGAAAAGGCCCTATCTCTTTAGTCCATAAGCAAGGCCAGTGCTAGGTTCTTTGTTCAGGACTCCTGAAGGTCGCTCTGATCCTTTTTTGCCAAACTTGGACCCAGGCCGTCGGCCGAGTAACAGAGCCTGGGTGTAGAGTCCACCCACCCTTAGTGTTCCATTCAGCATTCCTTTCTACGACCTGCTCACCCCCTTTGCAGCTGCCATCAGGTTGACTCTGACTCACGGCAGCCCCACGTGTGCCAGACTAGAGCTGTGCTCCATAGGGTTTTCAATGGCTGGCTTTTTGGAAGTAGATCACCAGGCATTTCTTCCAAGGCACCTCTGGGCGGCTCAAACTTCCAACCTTTTGGGTTAGCAGCTGAGCGTGTTAGGCGTTTGCACTACCTGCGGACTCTGGTTCACCCCCTAGGGGACTGCAAAGGACTCAGTTCCCCAATACTTCAAACCTGTCCCCTTTCCAGACCTGGGAGAAGCCCCCTCCCCGCTCTCTTATCACAGCTTCCACCACTCCTCTTTAAAAGCATTCACTCCTCTCTAAGAAGATCAAACATTTTCCCTGGTTGGGTTCTGTTGAGTGGATTCTGACTGATAGAGACCCCACAGGACAGAATACAACTGCCCCATAGGGTTTCCTAGGCTGTAATCTTTACAGGACAGATTGCCAGGGTTTTTCTCCCACTGAGCAGCTGATGGATTCGAGGCTGGTGGGTTTGAACTTCCAACCTTTTGTTTAACAACTGAGTGCTTAAGCACTGCATCACCAGGGCTCCTCATTTTCTTCTTAGCCTTTTAAAAACAAAAACCAGGAAGGCAGTGGTGAGGAGGATACCTCTGCTTTCTGCCTTGATGCAAAAGAACACAAAGGCCCAGCCATCTTCCAGAACCAAAAACGGTAAAAATCCAAGGAACGGGAAACACAAATTGACATCGAAATAAGTATTGTACTACTTCAAGTGGGTTGAACTAGGTTGGTGATTCTCAATTTTTTTCTTTCCAAGAACTCCTGCCGTTATCATTTTATTCTCACCCCAAATACCATATTTTAAAAGATTTGTCTGTGAGGTTATTTACTAATTACTTGTGTGGATTTACTTGGCGCAAATGGTTAAGCTGTCGTCTACTAACTGAAAGTTTGGTGGTTCGAATCCACCCAGAGATGCCGCAGAAGACAAGCCTGGTGATCTGCTTCTGAAAGGTCACAGCCTTGAAAACCCTATGGAGCAGTTCTACTCTGCACACATGGGGTCAGCGTGAGTGGGAATCGATTCGAAGGTAACTATTTATTGTTGCTGTTTTTTATCCTAAAAGGGAGTTCACAAAGGAGAAAAGTTCCTCCACTAAAGTGGAACCGTGGTCCCGGCCCTGATGGAGAGACTGGTGGACGACGTTCATCTCTGCCTTAAGGCTCTGTCAGTTTTCCCTTTCCTCTATGCCATGTGACATTGTGGAATTTCTCCTGACCCCTTGTATGACCAATGACAGCCCAGAAGTGAGACTCCTGACACGAGAGTCATTATTTCAGAAAGTACAATAGTCACCTTCGAATCGATTCCAACTCACGCTGCCCCCATGTCTGCAGAGTAGAACTGCTCCATAGGGCTTTCAAGGCTGTGACCCTTTCAGAAGCAGATCACCAGGCTTGTCTTCTGAGGCACCTCTGGGTGGATTCGAACCGCCAAATTTCATTTACTAGCCAAGAGCTTAACCATTTGCGCTACCCAGGGACTCCTCCTTTTAGGATAAGTGTGAAGAAATGGCCTTATTAGGAAAACCTAGGCTGCGTAGCCAGCTGTTTATGGAGTTATCTCAGGATACGAGCTCCTCTGCACTTAGGGAAACTTAAGAGCAGTTGTGGTCCCTGAAACCCATGGGGTAATACAACCACCACCTGTCTAGTTCACAGTTTTATGTTTAAGTCCATGATTCATTTTGAGTTAATTTTTGTGTATAGAGTGAGGTTCATTATTTTGCACCTGGATATCCAATTTGTCCAGCACATTTGTTGGAAAGACTATCCTTTCTCTAGTGAATCGTGTTTGCACCTTTGTCAAAAAATCAATTGGTTCTGTAAGTGTGCGTCTATTTTTGCCGCCTCTGTTCTGTTCTGTTGTCCTGTATGTCTATGCTTTCTTCAAAACCACATTGCCTTGACTATTACAGCTTTATATCAAGTCTTGAAATCCAATATTGAGAATGCACCCCAGCATTTTCCTTACGCTATGTTTAGATTCTAATGCAGTCAAGTAATGGTACAGTAACGATTATACCAAAAAAATCAATGAATTCAGACTATACCCGTTGCTGTTGAGTCGATTCTGACTGTAGTGACCCTATTGGACAGAGTAGAACTGCCCCATAGGCTTTCCAAGGAGAGGCTGGTGGATTCAAACTGCCAACCTTTTGGTTAGCAGCTGTAGCTCTTAACCACTGCACCAGCAGGGCTCCAAACTCAGAACTCAGATTAGAGAAAGCAAATAGAAAGGTGATTAGCCTTCCACTATAAACACTTAGATGGATAAAACATGTTTCTTCTAAATCAAAATATGATGAACATGTATCAACACCAAATAGTAGCCTATTTTATAATGCATAATATCTACAAAATTGTTTTAAAATACAAAACAGCCATTAGGTTTGTGGTGCTATTTCCTTGCACAGTCTCTACTATTCAAGCCCCTGTACTACATGCAGCACTTTAAGGACTGTTTTCATTTTGCCACAGATCGCTGCGCTGGCATGTAAAGCACTGTGATTTATAAACAGGAAAACAAGATAAAATAAACGGGAGTAATGGATATCAATTACTTCAACTTGCACTTTTCTGTGACAGCTTTATTGCTTCATAGTTATTCTTAGACCAAAAAAAGACATAATCTAAGGACCTGAAATCAATATTTTTTCTTTTTCATTGTACTTTAGGTGAAAGTTTACAGAGCAAATTAGTTTCTCGTTAAACAATACACATTTGCTGCTAACCCCACCACATGTCAACACTCTTCCCTTCTCAACCTTGAGTCCCCCATTACCAGCTTTCCTGTCCCCTCCTGCCTTCTTGTCCTCGCCCTGGGCTGGTGTCCCCCTTTAGTTTCATTTTCTTTTATGAGCATGTCTAAGCTTTGGCTGAGCGGTAAACCTCAGGAGTGACTTCAGTACCGAGTTAAAAGGGTACCTGGGGGCCATACCCTTGGGGTTTCTCCAGTTTCTGTCAGACCAGTAAGTCTGATCTTTTTTTCATGAGTTTTTTTTTTTTTTTAATCTTTTTATTGTACTTTAAATGAAGGTTAACAGTACAAACTAGTTTCTCATTAAACAGTACACATATTGTTTTACAGCATTGGTTAACAATCCCACGACATGTCAACACTCTCCCTTCTGGAACTTGGGTTCCCTATTACCAGCTTTCCTGTTCCCTCCAGCCTTCTAGTCCTTGTCCCTGGGCTGTGTGCCCCTTTAGTCTCATTTTGTTTTATGGGCCCGTGCAATCTTTGGCTGAAGGGTGATCCTCAGGAGTGGCTTCATTACTGAGCTGAAAGGGTGTCCGGAGACCATACACTCAGGGTTTCTCCAGTATCTGTCAGGCCAGCAAGTCTGGTCTTTCTTTTTGAATCATAATTTTGTTCTACATTTTTCTCCAGCTCTGTCTGGGACCCTCTATCGTGATCAGTCAGTGGTGATAGCCAGGCACCATCTAGTTGTTATGGACTCAGTCTGGTGGAGGATGTGGTAGATGTGGTCCATTAGTCCTTTGGACTAATCTTTCCCTTGTATCTATAGTTTTCTTCATTCTCCCTTGCTCCTGAAGGGGTGAGACCAGTGGAGTATCCTAGATGGCTGTTCACAGGCTTTTAAGAACCCCAGACGCTGCTCACCAGAGCAGAATGTAGAACATTTTCTTTAAAACTAAAAAAAAAAATTATGTTATGCCAATTGAGCTAGGTGTTCCCCGAAACCATGGTCCCCATAGCCCTCGGCCAGCAATTCAGTCCCTCAGGGAGTTTGGATGTGTCTATGGAGCATCCATGACCTTGCCTTGTACAAGTTGTGCTGGCTTCGCCAGTATTGTATACTGTCTTACCCTTCACCAAAGTTACCACTCATCTATTTTCTATTTAGTGTTTTTCCATCCCCACCCCTCCCCTCCCTCATAACCATCAAAGATTGTTTCTTCTTGTATGTAAACCTTTTCAGGAGTTTTTACATTAGTGGTCTCACACAATATTTGTCCTTTTGTGATTGACGTATTTCACCCACCATGATGCTCTCCAGATTCATCCATGATAGGAGATGCTTCACAGAATCATCATTGTTCTTTATAGTTGCATAATACTCCATTGTGTGTATGTACTACAGTTTGTTTATCTATTCATCTCCTGATGGGCATCTAGGTTGTTTCCACCTTTTTTCTTTTGTGAACATGCTGCAATGAACATGGGTGTGTATATGTCTATTTGTGTGATGACTCTTATTTCTCTAGGATATATTCCTAAGAGTGGCATTGCTGGATCATATGGTATTTCAATTTCTAGCTTTCTAAGGAAGGGCCACTATGTTTTCCAAAATGGTTGTATCATTTCGCATTCCCACCAGCAGTGCATAAGAGTTCCGATCTCCCCACAGCCTCTTCAACATTTGTTATTTCCTGTTTTTTTTTTTGATCCGTGCCAGTAATGCTGGGGTGAGATGGTATCTCATTGTGGTTTTGTATTTGCATTTCTCTAATGGCCAGTGATCACAAGCATTTCCTCATGTGTCTGTTGGCTGCTTGAATGTCTTCTTTGGTGAAGTGTCTGTTCATTTCCTTTGCCCATTTTTTAATTGGATTTTTTGCCTCTTTGTTGTTAAGGTGTGGATTTTCTTTTAGATTTTAAAGATTAGACCTTTGTCAGATTTGTAATAGCCAAAAATCTTTTCCCAGTCTGTAGGTTCCTTTTTTACTTTTTTGGTGAAGTCTTTTGATGAGCATAAGTATTCAATTTTTAGAAGACCCCAGTTATCTAGTTTATCTTCTGGAGTTTGTGTATTGTTTGTTGTGGTTTGTATCCTGTTAATGTCATGTATTAGGGCCTCTAAACATTGATCCTATTTTTTCTTCTACGACTTCATAGGTTTTGGCTTCATATTTAGGTCTTTGATCCATTTTGAATTAGTTTTTGTATATGATGTGAGGTATGGGTCTTGTTTCACTTTTTTGCAGATGGACATCCAGTTTTGCCAGCACCATTTGTTAAAAAGACTATCTTCTTTTCCCCATTTGATGGACTTTGGGCCCTTGGGGAAGATCAGGTGACCCCAGATGGATGGATTTACATCTGGGTTCTCAATTCTGTTTTTCGGTCAATGTATCTGTCTCTGTACCAGTACCAGGATGTTTTGACTACTGTAGCTGTATAGTAGGTTCTGAAATCAGGTAGTGCAAGTCCTCCTACTTAATTTTTCTTCTTCAATAGTACTTTACTTAGCCAGGGCTTCTTCCCTTTCCATGTGAAGTTAATGACTAGTTTTCCATCTCTTTAAAGAATGTCGTTGGTATTTGGATCAGGACTGCATTGTGTTTGTAAATCGCTTTGGATAGAATTGTCATTTTCACAATGTTGTGTCTACCTATCCATGAGCACAGTATGTTTTTCCACTTATGTAGATCTCATTTGGTTTCTTGCAGCACTATTTTGTAATTTTCTTTGAATAGGTCCTTTAGATTTATTCCTAAGTATTTTATTTTTTTAGGGACTATTATAAATGGGATTGTTTTCGTGATTTCCTTTTCATCATTCTCATTATTGGTGTATAGGAATTCAACTGACTTTTATATGTTTATCTTGTATCCTGCTGCTCTGCTGGATCTTTCTATTAGTTTCAGCTGCTTTCTCATGGACTCTTCTGGGTTTTCTATGGGTCTGGGTACTATCATATCATCTGCAAATAGGCACAGTTTAACATCTTCATTACCAATTTGGAATGTCCTTTATTTCTTTTTTCTTGCCTTATTGCTCTAGCTAGGACTTCCGGCACAACATTAAATAGGAATGGTGATAAAGGGCTTCCTTGTCTTGTTCCTGTTCTCAAGGGGAATGTTTTCAGCCTCTCTCCATTAATAATGATGTTAGTCATTGGTTTTGCATAGATGCCCTTTATTATGTTGAGAAATTTCCCTTTTACACCTATTTTATTGAGAGTTTTTATCAGGAATGGGTGTTGGACTTTGTCAAATGTCTTTTCTGCATCAATTGAGATGATCATTGATTCTTTCCTTTTATCTATCTGGCAGATTACGGTGATTGATTTTCTAATGTTGAACCATCCCAGCATACGAGGTATGAATCCTACTTGGTCCGTGGTATATTATTTTTGGTATGATGCTGAATTCTATTGGTTAGAATTTCATTGAGAATTTTTGCATCTGTATTCATGAGAGATATTGGTCTGTAATATTCTTTTTTGTGGTGTCTTTGCCTGGTTTTGGTATCAGGGTTATGCTGCCTTCATAGAATGAATTTGGAAGTACCGCTTCCTTTTCCGTGTTCTAAATAGTTTGAGTAGTACTGCTGTAAGCTCTTCTATGAATGTTTGGTAGAGTCCCCCAGGGAAGCCAACTGGGCCAGGGCTTTTTTTTGTCAATTGTGCTATATAAGTGAAAGTTTAAAAATCAAGTCAGCTTCTCATACAAAAATTTATATACACTTTGCTTTGTACTCCTAGTTGCTCTCCCCCTAATAAGACAGCACGCTCCTTCTCTCCACCCTGTATTCCCTGTGTCCGTTCAGCCAGCTTCTATCACCCTCTGCCTTCTCATCCCCCCTCCAGACAGGAGCTGCCCACATAGTCTCATGTGTCCACTTGAGCCAAGAAGCTCACTTCTCATCAGTATCGTTTTCTCTTATGGTCTAGCCCAAACCCAGTCTGAAGAGTTGGCTTTGGGAATGGTTCCAGTCTTGGGCTGACAGAAGGTCTGGGGACCATGACCTCCAGGGTCCTTCCAGTCTCAGTCAGACCATTAAGTCTGGTATTTTTACAAGAATTTGAGGTCTGCATCCCACTGCTCTCCTGCCACATCAGGGATTCTATGTCGTTTTCCTTGACAGGGCATTCATGGCTTATAGCTGGGCACCATCTAGTTCTTCTGGTCTCAGGATGATGTAGTCTCTGATTTATGTGGCCCTTTCTGTCTCTTGGGCTCATAATTACCTTGTGTCTTTGGTGTTCTTCATTCTCCTTTGCTCCAAGTGGGTTGAAACCAATTGATGCATGGCCACTTGCTAGCGTTTAAGACAGGGCTTTTTTGTTGTTGTTGTAGTCTTCTATTACCTTTTCTTTTCTTGTTATGGGTTAAGATTTTCCAAAATGAAACAGGACCCATACCTCACACCGTAAATAAAAACTAATTAAAAAATGGGTCAAAGATCTAAATATAAAACCTAAAATTATAAAGATCATGGAAGAAAAAACAGGGGCAATGCTAGGGGCCCTACAGCATAAAACGATATAAACCATAACTAACCATGGACAAACACCAGAAGATAAATTCGATAACTGTGAGAACCTAAAAATTAAACACTTATGCTCATCAAAAGACTTCACCAAAAACAGTAAAAAGAGAACCTACGGACTAGGAAAAAAATTTTGGCTATAATATATCCGACTAGGGTCTAATCTCTAAAATCTACAAGATACTGCAACACCTCAGCAACTAAAAGACAAATAACCCAATTAAAAATGGGCAAAGGATATTAGAGTTGCTGAAAATTGCCCTTGAACATAGAGTAGCTAAAGCAAAAGAAAGAAATAATAACGTAAAAGAAGTGAACAGATTTCAAAGGGCATCTAGAGAAGACAAAGTATTATAATGAAATGTATAAAGACCTGGAGTTAGAAAACCAAAAGAGAAAAAAACGCTCAGCATTTCTCAAGCTGAAACAATTGATGAAAAAAATTCAATCCTGGAGTTACAGTACTGAATGATTCTATTGGCAAAAAATTGAAGACAAAGGAAGCATTAAAAGAAAATGGAATACACAGAGTCACTGTACCAAAAATAACTGATCAATGTTCAACCATTCAGGAGGTAGCATATGATCAATAACCAATGATGCTAAAGAAAGAAGTTGAAACTGCACTAAAGGCATTGGCAAAAAAAAAAAAAAAAGGCTCCAGGAATTTGCGGAATACCAATTGAGATGTTTCAACAAACAGATGCAATGCTGAAAGTGCCCACTTGTGTATGCCAAGAAATTTGGAAGACAGCTACCTGGCCAACGGGCTGGAAGAGATTCATATTTGTGCCCATTCCAAAGAAAGGTTATCCAGTGGAATACAGAAATTATCAAACAATATCATTAATATCACATACAAGTAAAATTCTGCTGAAGACCATTCAAAAATGGGTGCAACAGTACATTGACAGGAAACTGCCAGAAATTCAAACCAGATTCAGAAGAGGACGTGGAACAAAGGATGCTGATGTCAGATGGATCTTGGCTGAAAGCAGAGAATACCAGAAAGATGTTTACCTGTGTTTTATTGACTATGCAAAGGCATTCAACTGTGTGATCGTAACAAATTATGGATAACATTGTGAAGAATGGGAATTACTGAACATTCAGTTGTGCTCATGCAAAGCCTGTACAGAGACCAAGAGGCGGTTTTTCGAATAGAACAAGGGGATACTGTGTGGTTTAAAATCAGGAAAGGTTTGTGTCAGGGTTGTATCCTTTTACCATGCTTATTTAATCTGTATGCTGAGCAAATAATAATCAGAGAAACTGGACTATATGAAGAAGAATGAGGCATCGGGATTGGAGGAAGACTCATTAACAACCTGTGATATGCAGATGACACAACCTTGCTTGCTGAAAGTGAAGGGGACTTGAAGCACTAACTGATGAAGATCAAAGACCACAGCCTTCAGTATGGATTGCACCTCAACGTAAAGAAAACAACAATCCTCACAACTGGACCAATAAGCCACATCATGATAAAAGTGTCAAGAATTTCATTTTACTTGGATCCACAGTTAACGCCCACGGGAGCAGCAGTCAAGAAATCAAACGACGTATTGCATTGAGCAAATCTGCTGCAAAAGACCTCTTTAAAGTGTTTCAGTGCACCTGCCCCAACTCATGGTATTTTTAATCACCTTATATGCATGTGAAAGCTGGACAATGAAAAAGGAAGACCAAAGAAGAATTGATATATTTGAATTATGGTGTTGGGGAAGAATATTGAATATAACATGACTGCCAGAATAAATCTGTCTTGAAGAAGTACAGCCAGAATGCTCCTTAGAAATGAGCATGATGAGACTTTCTCTCACAAACTTGGACTTGTTATTGGGAGGAACCATTTCCTGGAGAAGGGTATCATGCTTAGAAAAGTAGAGGGTCAGTGAAAAAAGAGGAAGACCCTCAAGGAGATGGATTAGCACAGTGGCTGCAACAATGGGCTTCTTATGAGCATGGTGCAGGACTGGGCAGTGTTCTGTTATACTGTACACAGGGTCACTATGAGTTGGACATGACTGGATCGCACCTAAGAATAACAACAAAATCAGGGTAGACAATCACCCTAGTGCAGGGTTGAGCCTGTAGCTGGGAGCCAAATTGCCCCAGTCAGTGGAAGGGAGTGATAAAGAGCTTGGGGACCAAGCACAGCCTGTTATGTGGAGTTTGCTCCCATTTATCATGGAATGAAGGTGGAACTCTAGAGATTTCACTTTTGTTAAGATGAATGCATGTTAAAAAAAAAAAAAACTGTTTTATGAACTAGCTTCTCCTTTTGGAATAAGTCTCAAAAATAAATCCAGGTATCATTTAAGCTGCTCTTTGCCCCTCCAACTCACAGGAAGCCAAAACCCCCTTTGGAATAGCAGTCTTGCGATCTTTTTTTAATTGCCTACAGTTATCAATAAAAAGTTTTGAGCACCTTTATTTACATTAATTTATCTATAGATGATGTACATTTACAATTTTTTCTGAAATATTATGCATATTAAAAAACAAACAAAACTAGAAGCTTAAAAAGTGAAAAAAAGAATATAGAAATTCTAATACAATGCTCTTGCACTCTACTAGATTGTCTGGTACCCCCTTTGGGGTGAACACATTCCAGTTTTGGAGATCTCTCCTTTAGAATATTCATGGCAAATTACATGGTCGGAATTGCATGACTGGGTTTTCAAACGACTTACACTGGGTCTGGAAATGTGGATTTTATTCCTCCCATTCATTAATCTGACAGTGTAGGCCCTACAGAGATCTATCTTGGTTATTCTGAATTAATCTGATTAATGGCAGACAGCACCGGCCTCAGATGGTGATGTTGTTCTGCCCTGATAATCGTAACAAAGCTGGAGTGCACGGATTTATTTTCTGCTTGAAGAATATTAAGCTCCGGCTGCTGAAGTCAAGGGCCAGATGAAACTTTACC
The DNA here is from genome assembly GCF_030014295.1 of Loxodonta africana. Taxonomy (NCBI): domain Eukaryota; kingdom Metazoa; phylum Chordata; class Mammalia; order Proboscidea; family Elephantidae; genus Loxodonta; species Loxodonta africana. Next base: position 66,524,785 of record NC_087358.1, read on the forward strand.
AGATGCTGAATCCAGGAATTCTCCTAGCACCTGGGTCTTAAGTTCGGAGCCAGAATCTATCTACTCCTGGGAGAGCTGGGTCCTGGGATCAGAGGACAAGCACAACTGCACACAACAGTGCTGCTAAAGCCATCCTGGAAATGCCTCCCAGGGCTGCAGTACCATGGCTGCTGCCACACCCCAGTTCCTTCAACGTGAGCCATGAACCCCGACAGTCTCTGCTCTATGCACAAACTTGCTGGAGAGTTCAGGAATGCATTTGAATATTCACCTCTTTATAGATTTTTTTTTTAAATAATTTTTATTGTGCTTTAAGTGAAAGTCTACGAATCAAGTCAGTCTCTCACTCAAAAACTTGCATACACCTTGCTACGTACTCCCAATTACTCTCCCCCTGATGAGACAGCCCACTCCCTCCCTCCACTCTCTCTTTTCGTGTCCATTTCACCAGCTTCTAACCCCCTCTACCTTCTCATCCACCCTCCAGGGAGGAGATGCCAGCATAGTCTCAAGTGTCCGCATGATCCAAGAAGCTCACTCTCCTCACCAGCATCCCTCTCCAACCCATTGTCCAGTCCAATCCATGTCTGAAGAGTTGGCTTCAGGAATGGTTCCTGTCCCGGGCCAAAAGAAGGTCTGGGGGCCGTGACCACTGGGGTCCTTCTAGTCTCAGTCAGACCATTAAGTCTGGTCTTTTTATGAGAATTTGGGGTCTGCAACCCATTGCTCTCCTGCTCCCTCAGGGGTTCTCTGTTATGTTCCCTGTCAGGGCAGTCATCGGTTGTAACCGGGTACTATCTAGTTCTTCTGGTCTCAGGATGATGTAGTCTCTGGTTCATGTGCCCCCTTCTGTCTCTTGGGCTTGTAATTACCTTGTGTCCTTGGTGTTCTTCATTCTCCTTTGATCCAGGTGGGTTAAGACTCATTGATGCATCTTAGATGGCTACTTGCTAGCGTTTAAGACCCCAGACACCACTCTTAAAAGTAGGATGCAGTATGTTTTCTTTATAGATTTTATTATACCGATTGACTTAGATGTCCCCTGAAACCATGGTCCCCAAACCCCTGCCCCTGCCTCGCTGGCCTTCGAAGCATTCAGTTTATTCAGGTAACTTCTTTGCTTTTGGTTTAGTCCAGTTGTGCTGAACTCGCCTGTACTGTGTGCTGTCTTTCCCTTCACCTAAAGTAGTTCTTGTCTACTATCTAATTAGTGAATACCCCTCTTTGCTCCCTCCCTCCCTCCCCCTCTTGTAACCACATTTTATAGATTTCTTATGACAGCTTTATTGAGATATGATTCATATATCATAAAATTCATCCATGTAAAGTGTACAATTCAAAAGATTTTAGTGTGTTCACAGATACATGCAACCATCACCATGGTCAATTTTGGAACATTTTCATCACTCCAAAAAGAAACCCATTAGCAGTTACTTCCCTTTTCTCCCCCAACAGCCCCTTCCCTAGCACTAGGCAACTACTAACCTATTTTCTCTCTCTATTTTTTTATACATTTGCCTATTTTGGAAATTTCATATAAAGGGAATCACACAGCATCTGGTCTTTTGTGACTGGCTTCTTTCACTTCACCCAATGTTTTCAAGGTTCTTCGTGTTGTAGCACATATCAGTATTTCATCTCTTTTTATTGTCAAATAATATAATGTTGTATTGATACACTGGAATAAAAATAATTTAATAAGAATTTATAAACTTAATAAGTTATATTTTACTTATATTTATATATGAATATGTAATTATAGGTTATATTAAAAATTGCATATATAAATAAAACTTTAAATGCAAATAAAAACATTTTACTTATCCATTGTTCAGTCATCAACCATTTTATTGGTTTCTACTTCTTTCTGTTCTAAGTAATTCTGCTGTAAGCATTAATGTACAAGTTTTTGTGTGGATATATGTTTTCAGTTCTCTTCGTATAAACTTTGGAGTGGAGCTGCTGGGTCGTATAGTAATCCTAAAATCCTCGGGTGGTGCAAACCATTTGCACTTGACTACTAACTGAAAGGTTGGTGATTTGAACCCCCCAATTTTCTCCATTCTGTATGTTGCTGTCTCACTTTCTTGATGGTGTCCTTTGAAACACAGAAGTTTTTAATTTTGATGGTATCCAATTTATGTATTTTTTACTTTATGGTTTGTGTTTTTGGTGTCATATCTAAGAATCCATTGCCTAATCCAAGGTCATGGAGGCTTATACCTATGTTTTCTTCTAAGAGTTTAATAGTTTTAGCTCTTACATTTAGGTATTTGATCAATTTTGAGTTAATTTTTGTATATGGTTTGGGGTACGGGTACAATTTCCAATTATTTTACATGTGGATATCCACTTGTCAAAGTATCATTTGTTAAAAAGACTCTTTCCTCATTGTGTAGTCTTGGCACCCTTGTCAAAAATCGATTGACCATATATGTGCTGGTCAGTAATAAAGGATCTGGATGTTTTGTTGAAAATGAAAGGAAGCAGCAGTTACCTGACTAAAACTTCCTTGGCAGCTCATTACTACCTCTAGAATAACACAGTATAGTCACAATCTGGTCCCAGGCCTCCTTTTCCTTACCTCCCATACATCCCATATGCTTAATACACAGATATACCTTAAACCCATGCTTTGCTTCACTTTGTTTCCTTCAGCCAGAATGTTCTTCCCCATGCTACTTGTAGTTCTGGTACTCATTCTTCAACACCCTCCTTCAATGTCCTTTTTGCTATAAATCTTCCCTATTCACTCCCTGCAAAATTACAACCTCTACTTCATGCTCCCATGACACTTATTGCAAAATTCTATTACATCACTCATCACATTGTTATCATCACCATCTACACACCTGCTTCCTGTCAAGAGAAGCCCTAGTAGTGCAGTGGTTAAGCACTCAGCAGCTAACTGAAAAGTCAACGGTTCAAACTCACTAGCCACTTTGTGGGAGAAAGATGTGGCAGTCTGCTTCCTTAAAGATTACAGCCTAGAAAACCCTACGGGACAGTTCTACTCTGTCCTATAGGGTTGCTATGAGTCGGAATCGACTCAAGGGCAATGGACGTGGTTTGGTTTGGTTTCTCCTGTCAAGCTGTATTTCACAAGGACATGACTCTCTCCACATTAAGCATAAGGTGTGTTTGTAGTAGGCACTCAAAGAATGTTATTGAGTGAATACATGTAAAGAAAATGCACTGGTAAGTTTTGTTGCTAGTAGGAAGTCCACCAATTATCTCTAGCAATCAAATATAAAAGGCAAAGTTTGTCCCTAATTTGAAAAATCCGTAGGATTTCCCACAGAAGCCTTCCCAAGAAAGCAAGGTCGCATTACAACAACTATTCTGGTTAATTCAAGATAAATGACTTTTGCTTGATTTACTGTGGTAACTAAGGGTTAATGGCAGCTAACTGAGTGGAACGTTCAGATTAGCCTTTTTACTACCGAATTTTGCAGAAAAAAATGCCAAATTTATTTGTGCTGCCCCAAATCTTCTAAGGATGGCTATAGAGTTAGTACTGTAGGATTGATGGTCAAGATTTTTTTTTCCTTTCTTTGTAATAAAGAAGAAAAGATAAATATTGATATCACTTGAGAAAAAAGTAAAGAAACCACAAGCCATTTGCCCAGTTAGTGACATCTTATTTATCTGTACAAAATGTCACATGAATCCTGTATCCAGTTTAGTGCAAGGAATTCTTATTCACCATGCACAGGGCAGTGTTTGGAATTCATTTATGTGAGTTCTATGGCCATATGCTCAGAATACCTACAGTTGGAGTCTCTGATTTCATTCTGCATAGCAATGAGGAGACCTCACAGACTGCCATCCGGGATGGCATACATGGGATTTTGCATAAGAGCCAAGGTTTGGTTCTAAGACAAGGCCAAGTAAGAATTAAAAAAAAAATTAAAAACCACAAAGACAAAACAAAGTGAAAAGAAAGAAGAAAGCAGGGAGCAACCTATTGATTCAGCCAGAAGACGAATAACATCATTTTCGTTATTAGGATTCCCTTTGTTTTACCCTCGATACAGTCAGCCAACTTAATTTGCTTTTCTCATTTAATTCCCAGGCGGCACTTTTGGTTTCCAGGAAAAGTGCCAGACTGAATCATTCACAAGATGTAATTACTCGCTTAGAAATACTACACAAGAGACTACGTGATTCTTGCTCCAACTTTTCTCCTCTTATCTCCTATGAAGGTTGGCATGAAAACCCAAAAACCAAAGGCCCAGGTGCTTGTGTCCAGGAACAGCAAAGCAGGAGCCGGGGCTGCCACATCCCACCTCCCTTCCAGGCCAGGGGTGTGAACCTCCAGAGGTAGCGTGGGTGGAGGATGCACTCCAGTGAAACGAGAAGAGGACTGAGTTTCGGGCCCTGCTCCTTGAAGGAAAAACAGCATGCAGAGTCAATGGGAAACATCTCAAGCTTGCAGGTCACCAGGAGGATGTTTCCTTTATTTTAAGCTTGAGTTTAGAGGAACAAGCCACTTACCACTCTGGGTCCATCATCTCTTTCCTGGTTGTTGTTGTTAGTTGCCATTGAGTTGGCTCCAATGGAATGAACTGTTGCTTGGCCCTGTGCCATCTTCACGATCATTGATATGCTCGAGTCCATTGTTGTGGCCACTGTGTATTTCCAAGCTAGGGAGCTCATCTTCCAACACATTATCGGACAATATTCTGTTGTGATCCATAGGGTTTTCATTGGCTAATTTTATTTTATTTTTAATTTTATTGTGCTTTAGGTGAAAGTTTATAGCTCAAGTTAGTTTCTCATTCAAAAATTTATAAGCATTGTTTTGTGGCATTGGTTGCAATCCCCAAAATGTGACAGCACTTGTCCATTTGCCTAGTTCCTGTCCCTTTCTGCCTTCTTGTCTTGCTTTTGAGCAGATGTTGCGCCCATTTGGTCTCGCATATTTGATCGAACTACGAAGCACATTCCTCACATGTGTTAGTGTTTGTTTTATAGGTCTGTCTAATCTTTGTCTGAAAAGTGGGCTTTGAGAGGGGTTTCAGTTCTGAGTTAGCAGAGTGTCTGGGGGCTGTAGTCTTGGGGGTTCTTTCAGTCTCTGTCAGACCAGTAAATCTTGCCTTTTTCATGAATTTGAATTTTGTTCTACATTTTCAACCGCTCTGTCCAGGACTCTGTTATGATCTCCATCAGAGCACTCAATGGTGGTATCTGGGCACCATTTAGTTCTTCTGGGCTCAGGCTGGTGGAACCTCTGCTTCATGTGGTCCATTAGCCCTTTAGACTAATATTTTCCTTGTGTCTTTTATTTTCTTCATTTTCCTTTGCTCTGGATGGAATGGGAACAATAGATGTATCTTAGATGACCACTCATAAGCTTTTAAGACCCCAGAAGCTACTCACCAAAATAGGATGTAGAACATTTTCTTTATGAACTACGTTATGCCAATCGACCTAGATGTTCCCTAAGACTATGGCCCCCAGCCCCCAGCCCCAGCAACTCAGTCCCTCAAGGTGTTTGGATGTGTCTAGGAAACTTCTATGCCTTTGCTTTGAGCAAGTTGTGTTAACTTCCTCTTTGTGGAGCACTGTCTTTCTCTTCACCAAAGTTGACACTTGTCTACTATCTATTTACTGATTTCCCCTTCCTCTTCACCCTCAGAACCATCAAAGAATTTTTTTTCTGTGTGTAAACCTTTTCTTGAGAGCTTATAATAGTGGTCTCATACAATATTTGCCATTTTGTGACTGCCTTATTCCACTCAGCATAATGCCCTCCAGATTCTTTGGTTAATTTTAGAAAGTAGATTGCCCGGCCCTTCTTAGTCTGTCTTACTTTCCAAACTCCACTGAAACCTGTCTACCGTGGGTGGCCCTGCTGCTATTTGAAATACGGATGGCATAGCTGCCAGCATCATAGCAACACACAAGCCACCACAGTGCAGCAAACTGACAGATGGGTGCTGGCTTTCCAGGTTACTTCCTTTTTTAAATTGATTTCCTAAACTTCAGATTCTCGTAGTTAATGGCTCGTGACATGTGCAGTTAGTTCAGCATGTCCAACGTTGAAATCATCCTCCTCCTTCTCAAACGCGTTCCTTCTCCTCTTACCTTCCCCATCTCATTTATGAGATCAGCACCACCTCAGCCCCAATCATACGGACTGAAAGTTGAGAAACCATCTCATTTCCTCTCTCTCCTTCAACCCTACCCCTACCCCAGTGCCATGTCATTAGTTACCAAATCCTGGCAATTATACCTCCTAAACATTTCTCAATTCTTCCCACCACCCTTCTCTTTTTACACTGCTAGTTCATCATCTCTTGCTGTATAGCACTAAGTCTGGTGGATAATAGACACTTAAAGAATGTTTGTTTTTGACTGAAGGAAAATGGATCTTCCTGTTGATTTTATACTATAGAGTGAATGACCGTACCAGATTCTTAGAGTTAGGGTGGAAGAAGGGAAACAGAACAGGATTACATGAAATATCTGAGGGGACCAAAAAAACCAAAAACCAAACCCACTGCCGCTGAGTCGATTCCGACCCATAGCGACCCCATAGGACAGAGTAGAACTGTCCCATAGAGTTTCCGAGGAGCGCCTGGCAGATACTAACTGCTGAACTCTTGGTTAGCAGCCGTAGCACTTAACCACTACGCCACCAGGGTTTCCATCTGACGGGAAGGAATGTTAAAAGGAGCTGTAATGGATTGAATTGTGTCCCCCCAAATATGTGTTGTAAATCCTAACCCCTATACCTGTGGTTATCATCTCATTTGGGAATGGATTTTCTTTGTTATGTTAAGGAGGCAACATTAGTGTATGGTGTGTCCTGAGTCAATTTCTTTTGAGATATTAAGGAGAAGAGATGAAGGAAGAGAGATGCCAAGCCACATGAAAATCGCCCAGGAGCAGAAACTCACAAGAGACAAGGGCCTTCTTGTCAAGTTGACAGAGAGAGAAAGACTTCCCCTAGAGCAAGCACCCTGAATTCAGACTTCTAGCCTCCTACGCTGTGAGAAAATAAATATCTATTTATTAAAGCCACCCACTTGTCTGTTCTAGCAGCACTAGATAACTAAGACATAACCCACATTTCCTCTGACCTCATCAGCCCGGGAGTATCAAAGCAAAGAATTAAAATTTCCCCAGCCCGTGGTTTCCTCTCCATACTGAGGATCACAGCTCCCCACAAAGGGGCTGTGTCTCATGTTTGCACACAGGTCCACGCCCGTCGGCCTGTGGTTATTCTGTACCCTGGCCTCTCCTGTGGCCCCATGGGGCATGAATGTGCCTTGCCTGGCTGTCACTGCTGTTGCCCCCAGCTCTGCCCACCCCATAGTTACCTCCACCTAATCATGGGTAGACCTCCTTTGCTCTGCCAGGCACAGCATTTCCCAGGAATGACCAAGACTGCTGCATTCTGCCCTAGATGTCACCACCAAAGCCCTGAGTCCACACAGTGCTGAAGCTGAGTGAGGGCCTACAGCAAACCTGGGACATGGCACTGTCCCTTTTGTGGTTACTTCTTAGAGAGGGGCCCAAAGCAGGATGACAGTATGTTAATGCTTGGGAAACACCGTTCACGTTTGCATCTTGCTTTCTCCCTCCCTAGACCCCAAATGCCCCTATCTGAGGAGAGATTCCTATTGGCCACCTCATTCCAGTGATTTGGGCTTGGTTACTGGATCATTCTTCCCCCACATGTCCGTCAGTTTGTCTTACTGTGGGGGCTTGCATGTTGCTGTGATGCTGGAAGCTATGCCACCAGTATTCAGATACCAGGAGGGTTACCCATGGAGGACAGGTTTCAGCTGAGCTTCCAGACTAAGACAGACTAGGAAGAAGGACCCGGCAGTCTACTTCTGAAAAGCATTAGCCAGTGAAAACCTTATGAATAGCAGCGGAACATGGTCTGATATAGTGCTGGAAGATGAGCCCCCCAGGTTGGAAGGTACTCCAAAGATGCCTGGGAAAGAGCTGCCTCCTCAAAGTAGAGTCGACCTTAATGACGTGGATGGAATAAAGCTTTCAAGACCTAAATTTGCTGATGTGGCATGACTCAAAATGAGAAGAAACAGCTGCAAACATCCATTAATAATCAGAACCTGGAATGTACGAAGTATGAATCTAGGAAAATTGGAAATCGTCAAAAATGAAATGGAATGCATAAACATCCATATCCTAGGCATTAGTGAGCTGAAGTGGACTGGTATTGGCCATTTTGAATCAGACAGTCATAGAGTCTACTATGCTGGGAATGATGACTTGAAGAGGAATGGTGTTTTATTCATCATCAAAAAGAACATTTCAAGATCTATCCTGAAGTACAATGCTGTCAGTGACAGGATAATATCTATATGGCTACAAGGAAGACCAGTTAATACGACTATTATTCAAATTTACGCACCAACCACTAGGGCCAAAGATGAAGAAATAGAAGATTTTTATTAGCTGCTGCAGTCTGAAATTGATCAAACATCCAATCAAGATGCATTGATAATTACTGGTGATTGGAATGCAAAAGTTGGAAACAAAGAAGAAGAATCAGTAGTTGGAAAATATAGCCTTGGGGACAGAAACAATGCCGGAGATCGAACACTAGAATTTTGCAAGATCAACGACTTCTTCATTGCAAATACCTTCTTTCACCAACGTAAACAGCGGCTATACACATGGATCTTGCCAGATGGAACGCACAGAAATCAAATTGACTACATCTGTGGAAAGAAACAATGGAAAAGCTCAATATCATCAATCAGAACAAGGCCAGGGGCTGACCGTGGAACAGATCATCAATTTCTCATATGCAAGTTCAAGCTGAAACTGAAAAAAATCAGAGCAAGTCCACGAGAGCCAAAATATGACCTTGAGTATACCCCACCTGAATTTAGAGACCATCTGAAGAATAGATTTGACACATTGAACACTAGTGACTAAAGACCAAACGAGTTGTAGAATGACATCAAGGGCATCGGACATGAAGAAAGCAAGAGGTCATTGAAAAGACAGGAAAGAAAGAAAAGACCAAGATGGACGTCAGAGGAGACTCTGAAGCTTGCTCTCGAATGTTAAGCAGCTAAAGCAAAAGGAAGAATTGATGAAGTAAAAGAACCGAACAGAAGATTTCAAAGGGAAGCTTGAGAAGACAAAGCAGGGTGTTATAATGACATGTGCAAAGAGCTGGAAATGGAAAACCAAAAGGGAAGAGCATGCTCAGCATTTTTCAAGCTGAAAGAACTGAAGAAAAAATTCAAGCCTTGAGCTGCAATAGTGAAGGATCATATGGGGAAAATATTAAACGACACAGGAAGCATCAAAAGAAGATGGAAGGAATACACAGAGTCATTATACCAAAAAGAATTAGTCGATATGCAACCATTTCAAGAGGTAGCATATGGTCAGGAACCGATGGTACTGAAGGAAGAAATCCAGGTTGCTCTGAAGGCATTGAAGAAAAACAAGGCTTCAGGAATTGATGGAATATCAATTGAGATATTTCAACAAACAGATGCAGCACTGGAGGTGCCCACTCATCTATGCCAAGAAATATGGAAGACAGCTTCCTGGCCAACTGACTGGACGAGATCCATATTTATGCCTATTCCCAAGAAAGGTGATCCAACCGAACGCGGAAATTATAGAACAATATCATTAATATCACACGGAAGCAAAATTTTGCTGAAGATCATTCAAAAATGGCTACAGCAGTATATCGACAGGGAACTGCCAGAAATTCAGGCCAGCTTCAGAAAAGGGTGTGGAACCAGGGATGTCATTGCTGATGTCAGATGGAACCTGGCTGAAAGCAGAGAATACCAGAAGGGTGTTTACCTGTGTTTTATTGACTATGCAAAGACATTCGCCTGTGTGGATCATAACAAACTATGGATAATACTGCGAAGAATGGGAATTCCAGAACACTTAATTGTGCTCATGAGGAACCTTTACATAGATCAAGAGGCAGTTGTTCAGACAGAACAAGGAGACACTGATCGGTTTAAAGTCAGGAAAGGTGTGCGTCAGGGTTGTATTCTTTCACCACACCTATTCAATCTATATGCTGGCAAAAAATCCAAGAAGCTGGACTATATGAAGAAGAACGGGCTATTAGGATTGGAGGAAGACTCATTAACAACCTGCGGTATGCAAATGAGACAACCTTGCTTGCTGAAAGTGAGAAGGACTTGAAGCGCTTACTAATGAAGATCAAAGACCACAGTCTTCAGTATGGATTGCACCTCAACATAAAGAAAACAACAGTCTTCACAACTGGACCAATAACCAACATCATGATAAACGGAGAAAAGATTGAAGTTGTCAAGGATTTCATTTTACTTGGATCCACAATCAACAGCCTTGGAAGCAGCAGTTGAGAAATCAAAAGACGCATTGCATTGGGCAAATCTGCTGCAAAGGACCTCTTTAAAGTGTTGAAGAGCAAAGATGTCACCTTGAAGACTAAGGTGGGCCTGACCCAAGCCATGGTATTTTCAGTCGCATCATATGCATGTGAAAGCTGGACACTGAATAAGAAGACCGAAGAAGAATTGATGCCTTTGAATTGTGGCGTTGGCGAAGAATATTGAATATACCATGGACTGCCAAAAGAACGAACAAAGCTATCCTAGAAGAAGTACAACCAGAACACTCCATAGAAGGCAGGATGGCGAGACTGCGTCTTACATACTTTGGACATGTTGTCAGGAGGGATCAGTCCCTGGAGAAGGACATCATGCTTAGTACAGTACAGGGTCAGCGGAAAAGAGGAAGACCCTTAATGAGGTGGATTGACACAGTGTTTGCAACAATGAGCTCAAAGCATAACAACGATTGTAAGGATGGCTCAGGACCGGGCAGTGTTTCCTTCTGTTGTGCGTGGGGTCGCTATGAGTCAGAGCCGACTCAATGGCATCTGACAACAACAGTGCCTCATTCTTAAGTTGTTGTTGTTAGCTGCCATCAGGTTAACCGCTGACTCCTGGTGGCCCCATGCACCACAAGATGGAACGCTGCGCAGTCCTGCGCCATCGCCATGATTGGTTGCAGATTGAACTATTGTGATCCATAGGGTTTTCATCAGCTGATTTTTGGAAGTAGGTTACCAGGCCTTTCTTCCTAGTTCATCTTTTGGTGGAACCTGTTGAGCATCATAGCAACATTCATGCCCCCACTGACAAATGGGTGGTGGTTGCACGTGAGGCGCCTTGGCCAGAACTGAACTCAGTTCTCCCACGTGGAAGGGGAGGGCTCTACCACTAAACCACCAATGGTTGTTTCATTCTTAAGAGGCCTGGCCTATTTCCCCCATAGGATGAGTTCTCTCTCAGGCCTCCTGCTTAGGGGCTTATATCAGGCCATCCCTGCACTCCCCACTTCTGCAGACTTGCCTTCTCATACCTGAACCCCAGCTGAGGATACAGCCTGGGCTCAAAGTGAGGTCCCCTCACTGAAGGCAAAGACCATAATGTCACTATATTGCCTTCACAAAACTTTAACTTCTTGAAGGTACTTAATATAGTTATCTACTCTTTGATAATATACGTTTACGAAGTATCTACTGAAAGTACATAACTGAATGTTCATACTGGTATTTAAGAGGGATCCTCCTGATTAGCACTCAAGACTTCCTTTCTGATGAAATACTTTGCAAAGTTTTCCCTCTGTCCTGTCTCAGCAATCCCTTTAGAGGTAAGCCTTGCCTGTCAACAACTCCTCCTTCCCTGCGTGGTGCAAACAGTTAACATGCTTGGCTGCTAACCAAAAGGCTGCAATTCGAGTCTACCTAGAGGCATCTCGGAAGAAAGGCCTGGCAATCTACTTTTGGAAAAATCAGCCACTGAAAACCCACTGGAGCACAGTTCTACTCTGACACACACAGGGTCGCCAGGGTCAGAAGCAACTCAGCAGCAACTGTTGAGACTCCAGAAACAGACCCCACACTTTATCAGATTCCCAGGCAATTGGGAAGCACACAAACGTTGGAGAAGTAGGCACGCAGTTCACAGACCATTGAGGTGCACTGTCTCAGACACTTTACAGCAGAAAAGTGAATGCCTGCTTTCTTTTCCAAGGAGGGTTGTTGTGCTAAGACAATATGAACATGAGAGAACCACACACTAAGGAAGAGCTACACCAGAGCCAGGGAAACCTCCGTGAAGCAAGCTGGGGCACACAGATTTACAGGAAAACACAGGGCGTTTGGATTAGGACGTCAGCCTCGCATTCGTTCTCTGCAGATCACCACAGGATGAAAACTGCTGAGGTTTACCACATCCAGCTTAGGAAGAGACAGGCCTTCTCTGACCTCATTGCCTCAGGAAAGTGCAATAGGTCACATTTCCGGCTGGAGCCGCCAAGCTCCTCTTTGGCTTTTTCCTTCCTATGCACACATTTCGGAAGTCCCTGCAATGCTGAATTTCCTTTGGTGACAGAAAAAACAGCCATGATTGTTGAATGCAAGGAACTGGTCTGACCTGCCATCAAGGATTTCTTCCTGCAAGTGGCACAGCCTGTTTCCTGCTGCTGATAATGAAAGCCTGAAAATGCACTGGACATGCGTTTTAAAAAGCAAACCGTCATGGCAAGGATGCAAATCTTCTACCTCCACCAATCAAGTGTGGAGAATCATATTTTTAAAGTAAATAGCTGTAAGCGGGCCCACAGGCTCCCTGAAGAAATATGCTTAACAGGGCAACACAGAGAGAGCTGCGCTGCTTTCATTCCAGAGAAGAATGGAGGAGTGTAATATTTAAACAGGAATGGTGCTACAAGTCTTAGGCAAGAAAACAAATCCTATATTCCCATTTTCCAGGTCCAAGAGGAGAACTCAGGTATTAAGGGGCTAGTTAGTCCTCTCCAGACTTCAGAAAAGTTCTCTCAACATTTTCTGGATTTGCTGTCTGTCCTGGGCTCGTGCCGCTTGCAAAATTCACTGTGAGCAAGTGCATTCTCCTAAATGTAGAGAAGACACATTCGCCCATTCCACGTAAAGGAGTGTGGTTGGTGGGGAAGCTGTACTACGGCTTTGAAGACCTTGGACTTCGGAGTCAGAAAGGCCCGAGTTTGAGCACCAGCTCTGCTCCTTCCAGCCTTGTTGGAAGTTACTTAATCTCTCTGCATCTCAGTTTCCTTGTCTCTAAAATAGAGATTAATGTTACTATCTACTTCATAGTCATTGTAAGTAAGTAGCAGTAGTAGGGATTAAATTAGGTAAATAGACTATAAGGAATTATAAGTAAATTAGATGAATAGATTAGTCAGGGTATGATAGGCTCTCCTGCAGTAACAAGCAAACCCCAATATCTCAATGGTTTAACCTGCTGAGAGTTTCTTTCTTGCTCATGTCACAGTCTGAGGTGAGGCAGGTGATCGAGGGTGATCAAGAACCTACGCTACTTCCAAATAGCAACTCTAACACTATGGAGGCCTTTGCATGCGTATCAGTCAGGATTCCAGCAAAAAATAGATGGTATGCTTGAAAGGGCCATCTGTTTAATGAAAGGATTGTTTACAAAGGTTTCCCTGGGTAGCACGAGCAGTTAATCGTTTGACTACTAAAGGTTGACAGTTCCAACCCATAGAACAAAGTCCTGGCGATCTACTTCTGTAAAGATTGCAGCCATGAAAGCCCTATGGAGCAGTTCCACTCTGTAACACATGGGGTTAGCATGAGCCAGAATCAACCGGGTAGCAACGGGTTTGGGTTTTTTTTGTGTGTGTTTGTTTTCTGGTTTGAGCAGGGTTAATGGAAAGCACAAGGAATGGCAAGTAACCTCAGGGCTACTCACACCCCAATCCAGGAGAGATCTTTAGTACCTAAAACTCTGGGAGGGCATGCAAGATGAGAGGCTGATGATAAACCCCCTAACCTCTCTTTCCTCTTGATCTCCCAACTCTTGCTGGTGTCTCCCAGTGGCCAAACCCAACTGCCAGCCAGAAATGAATGGAGGCCGGGGGATGCCACCAGCTTCCTGGGGTGCATGGCAGGATGGAAAGTGGACCTGGAACACGGAGCAATAGAAACTATCCAGCAGAGCATGCAAACATGCGCTGGGCTGAGCACAGATTTGGTGCTCAAAAAATGAATGAAAGATGTCAAGAATAATTGAAGATCTTTAACAAACAGTTCAGGGAAAATTGAATTTCCACATGCAGAAGAATGAATCAGGACACTTGTTGACAGGTGGGTGGCTGTGCACAAGAAGATTCATTGGTAGGGAATCGAACCTGGGTATGCCGCATGGAAGGTAAGAATTCTACCACTGAAAGCCACATGCAAAATTACACCACACACAAAAACCAATTCAAAATGGATCAAGGACCTAAATGTGAAAATAAAACCCACAAATTTTTAGAAGAAAATATAGGGACAAGGCTGTGGGACCTAGTTTTTAATGATGGACTACCAGATATGACAAGAAATGCATGAGCAGCAAAAGAAGAAAATAGATAAATGGGACCTCATAAAAATGAAATACTTGTGTTCATCAAAGGACTTATAAAAAAAGTGAAAAGACACCTACAGATTGGAAGATTTTTGGGAACCATATATCTGATAAGGGTCTAATATCCGAAATGTATAAAATATGTCTATAACTTAACAACAAAAAGACAAACAATCCAATCAAAAATTGGGCAAAGGACTTGAACAGACAGTTCACCAAAAAGGATATTCAAATGACCAACAAGCACATGAAAAGATGCTCAAGGACATTAGCCATTAGGGAGATGTAAATAAAAAAACTCAATGAGATACCACCTCATACCCATTAGAATGGCAATGATCAAAAGAAAAAAAAAAGGAAAACAATAGGTGGTTAGCAATGTTGTGAGAAGCTGGGACCCTCACCCATTTCTGGTGGGAATGTAAAATGGAGCAGCCATTGTAGAAGACAATTTGGTGGTTACTCAAAAAGTAAACACAGAATTACCATAGGATTTAGCAATCCCAACCCTAGGTACGCACCCAGAAGAAGTAAAGGCAGGAACGCAAACAGAAACCTGTACACCAATATTCATAGCAGACCTTTTCACAATAGCCAAAAGGTGGAAAGAACCTAAATGTCCAACAACAGATAAATGGATAAACAAAATGTGGTATACACATACAGTGGAATACTACTAAAGTCCTGATGCACACCATAACGTGGGTGAACCTTGAAAACGCTATGTTGTGTGAAATACAGTATGATCTCATGTATATGAAATAATAAGGAAACATATAGAAACCAAAAATTATTAGTGGTTACAAAGGGTAGGAAGAGGCAGGAGGGAAATTTTTGCTTAGGAGGAATTAAACCAAAAAACCAAACCCACTGCCGTCAAGTTGATTCCGACTCATAAGTTTATGTTAATGGTGGTGGAATAATTTGGAAAAGGAGAGCAAGAATGGCTGTACAACTTGAAGAATGTAATCAATGTCACTGATTTATACATGTAAAAATTGGAAAAAAATAGCTGAAGATATTAGTATTGTCTGACATTAGTACAGAGAGTGAGACAGATAATTGTCCCAAATAAAGCGTTGTTAGCCTAGAACAAAAAGAGAGTAAATGAAAGAAAATATAGAAGAGTTTCTTGTGTATACTGAGGTTTTCGCAGTTAATGTTGCCTCTGACAAAGAAATCCACACTTCCTAAGGAGAATTTCTCTTCGCACAGTATGGACTTTTCAACAAGCGCTCTGTGTCCAAAGCTGGGCTGTTCTTCCTCTATCCTAAAAGACGCCATGAATGGGAAGACCGTGTTAGCAAAGTGCAACACATTCTTGATAGCTCTGCCCCAATGAACTTTATCTGTTCAGCCAGCAATTACAACCAAAAAAAAAAAAAGACTAATGGCACAGTTACACTGATAACTGTTGTTATTGTTCTCATTCTTTAACTTGCCAACAAGATCCTCTAGTCCCTTATCTTGCTCTGAGGCCAACCCAACAAGAGTGGGAGAGGTTGAAATCCTGGCACTTCGAAGCACCGCCCATTGTGAACAAGCTCACTCCTTTGTTTGTATTGGGCTTTGTCAAATAATGGGCTGGGTCTGGTGCCGGTAAAAAGCTTTGGAGCATAGTTTTTGATGTTTTCCCGTACACAGTTTCTCATTCTGCATGTAGGTGAAATCATCTTTTCCAAGGATCAAATCCATTTCTTGTTTTTCTCCTACAAGCACGTATTTTCATGCAAGAAAATCACAGAAGTTTCACATCTGAAGGAAGTTTAGAGGTCATGTTGTCCAGCCTCCTCACACACCATCAACACCGTGGAGATACTGTGATTCAGCCTCTGCTCGAACCCTTTCCGTGACAGGAAGCTCACTTATAGCAACACCACAATTCCTTTTCCTTTGCTTTGAGCCAGGTAAGGTGCTTTGCTACATTATCTTGTTGGGCCCTCCCACGGTTCTCTGAGGTAGGTACCATTATTAGTGCCACTTTAAAAATTAGGAACCGATGCACAGTGAAGTAGTTTATCCAACTTGTCCTAGGGGTGTTAGCTGCTGCCGAGTCAAACCTGACTCATGCTCTCCGTTTGTGGATCGGACCATTGTGCTCTATAGGGTTTTCACTGGCTGTTTTTCAGAAGTAGGTCACCAGGCCTTTCTTCCTAGGCTGTCTTAGTCTGGAAGCTCTGCTGAAGTCTGTTCAGCATCATAGCAACACACAAGCTTCCATTCACAGGCAGTTGGAAGCTGTGCATGAAATACATTGGCCAAAAGTTGAACCTGAGTCTCCCATATGGAAGGCAAGACTTCTACAACTACACCACACACCTAAACTGCTGTGAAGTCAGAGTCGGAACCCGGTTTTGTTTTACTTCAAACTTCAAGCTTTTATCTTCTTAGGTCTCTCGGTACCTTTCAGGGCAATCCATTCCTACCAATGACTCTGAAATATTCTTACTGTAGCCCCCATAATTTTAGTAATTATTTAAAGTCTTATATGATACTAAAGCATGGGAATGAAAAAACTATTAAATGATAACTTAGATTTTATATAACTTTACCATTTACAAAGCACTTCAATGATCTCATTTGCTTATCTCAAAAATTCTGTGAGATAATTATGACAACCTCCAGTGTACCCGTTAGAAAGCTGAGCGTTAGAGAGCTTGCACGTGGTTGCATAGTAAGTGGTGGAGCAGGAGCTGAACCCAGGCCTCTTGACGCTTGGTCCAATGCTCTCTCTACTACACCATGCTATTGACTCAGCGATAAGTGAAAACTCAGTCAGTGGGTTGGCTCTTTGTGCAGACTCCTTCCCAAAATCCCCTTGTCTGGATCACAAAGATGTTATCACTCTGGCCCTGGTTCCCTGAACTGTTGCATTGAGAGGTTTGGTCTTTCTAATAAATCTGTCTCATGCCTACTCTTTAGGCCTGAATCCCAGTGAGCAATTCTGTTTCAGTTGACTTTAGTACTTGACCTTGGACTCAACTAATCCCGGTCTTGTTTGCTCAACAGTGCTCCTGGGACTGGATCCTAGGGATGGTGAACAGATCAGACAGAAAGCAATCTAGGGCCACACTGGTACAATGATGCTTCTATTTGGTCCACAGGATGCCAAACAGCTGCTTCTAAATATCCAGATATTTAGCATCACATGGAACACAACTTTGACTCATTGGCTAAATATTCCTTTGTTATCTCATCAATCAACATATGTTTAAATGTTCTGGTATCCTGCAGACACTGTCTTGTGGCAAGTGATTAGATTTTTCATACTCTGACTTCCAGAAATCATCCCAAGACAAAAGCTCCATGAGGTTTCCATGCACGAATCTTTTTATGTTGCCTGACAAACTGACAAAGAGAAAAAAGGCCCCCACATTCTGTAAACTCTTTAGTCAGCTGAGCGCATCTGTATCAGAGGCAAACTTGTTCTGTGGGGTTACAAGAGAAAAAAGAAAGTCTCGATTTTCCCTAGTGTATTGAAGCCCAAACCAATGTAAGAAAATGTTTTAACCTCCCTTATTCTGTCTTCATGGGGGCAGTGATGGTTCAGCTGTAGAATTGTTGCCTTCCATGCAGGAGACCCAGGTTTGACCCCCAGCCAATGCACCTCAGCACAGCCACCACCTGTCTATCAGTGGAGGCTTGCATGTTGCTATGATACGGAATACGTTTCAATGGAGCTTTTAGACTAAGACAGACTAGGAAGAAAGGCCTGGAGATTTACTTGTGAAAATCAGCCAGTGAAAACCCTATAAATCAGTGTTCCAATCCACTAGTGACCATGGGGATGGCGTTGGACCAGGGAGCATTTTGTTCTGTTGTGTATGGATTCCCATGAGTCAGGCACCAACACAGCAATCTTCTGTCCTTGGTCTTATATCCTGCACTGTCCAACTGTTCGAGGAGAATTATTTCACTGCGGTTTTTCCTAATCGTTTTCCTCATACCCAGCTACCTGGAAACACATTTTCCCAATACTTATCAATGAGTACTTCAAGTAGTCTCCAGGAGAAGATCATCTTTTTCCTCCTTGGGAGATACTAGTTGCATCCTAACCTTCTCCATTCCCTTTTGGCCCATCAACACATTGTTACTCAAATTACTGATAATATCTACTCTGTATTAAACTGCCATTATATTTGTCAGGCTTTGTGCTAAGTGATTTAAAACCAAAAACCCATTGCTGTCGAGTCAATTCTGTCTCATAGCGGCCCTATAGGACAGAGTAGAACTGCCCTATAGGGTTTCCATGGAGTGGCTGGTGGATTTGAACTGCTGACCTTTTGGTTAGCAGCCAAGCTCTTAACCACTGTGCCACCAGGGCTCCAAAACTGGAGATAATAACTGTAAACTAATTTTTTGTCAAATGAAATGATCAGTAAAAGCAACCTGAAAAATACCTGTGGTGCAAAGCCAAATGAGGAATAGTAATAATAAATTATATTTTTCTACTATAACTTTGCAAAAAATATGTATGAATATGAAAATGAACTAGAAAGGTGTCTTAGACTAGGTTCTCTAGAGAAGCAAAATCAGTAAAGCATATATACATATATATATAAAGAGATTTATTCAAGGAAATGGTTCATACGGTTTTTAAAGCCTCTAAGTCCCAAGTCCGTAAGCCAAGAAAGAGGATTCTCCTGATTCACATAGCAGCAGGGGCTGGTGAACCCGAGATCAGCAGGCTGGAGGGCAATGTTGCCACAACTGTGAAGATCACTGATTGGCAGGCAAGACCGCTGGCAAGTTGCTAGCCCAAGACCCAAGACCTGGAGGCCAGACTAATGGGAGCCGGCTGCAGGATCTGGAACAAGAAAAAGCCCCACAAGGAGAGCAGGAAGGAAGCAGGTGGAGGAGGGCGTGGAGATGAAGGCTGAGGGGACGGGGACCTGCCACAGGTCCTGCCCCCTGCCAGTACCACTCAGCAGATCCCATCATGGGGGTGATCATGTATCAGATTTCAACAGGGAAGTGATCACAACATTTTACAACTGCCAAAACACTGAGAATCATGGCCCAGCCAAGCTGACACACAATCTTAACCATCACAAAAGGGGTTCAAATGAAAACAATTAATTTTCTTGGATGAGAGAAACTGAGCAAATTTTTTCCTTCTAGTTTAATTTGTTAGTGTTGTCAGTGTTTGAAACTATATTTTTAAAAATCTTTCCTAAAAAGAAAGAAAGAAATTAAGATTTTTGTCCCTACTCACTTCTAGGAGTCTTCCAACTGAGCAAAATCAGGAATAGCAGACTGTAGGGTAGCCAAGAGATTCCTGGCCATTTGTTCAGGTTCTACGGAATTCTGTTATTCTTCATGGTGTCCTTGGGCACAGTGAACATACCTGAAGGTGGAACTGCCTGAGTGTTCAATTGGATTAAGAAATACTGCATCTTTAATAGAGGTAGGAGTATGGTCATGTAAAACTGCCAAAATTCCTATTTTCCTTCCTGCCCACCATCTATTTGCCCTTCTTCTGGCAACTATACTGGATCTTCCTCTGGGACACACCCCTCTCCCCCTTCTCAGTCTACCAGTTTCAGGTGAGTTGAGTTGGTGTCAGTAATTTAGGTTTAAATCCATCAGCTTATCTGTCAAGAACTGTGAAAGGTCTGAGGTTTTACCCTCCTTGCAAGATTAACCAATTAGCCCGCCACAGTTTCATAGATGCTGGCAGAAGACATGAGACTCTTGGATCAGAGACAAAGGACTTTATTATCCACAGCAAAAGCAGTAGCTAGAGCGTCTGCATATCTGCTCTGGTTCTCCAACTCCGATTCCACAGAGTGACAGGGACGAATTACCCAATAAGCAAGGTACACGTGAGCTTACTTTTGCTTACTTGCTAATCTGTAGCGCACAATTTCAGCTATTTTCACCATATCTTTGATGTGATGAAACCCCTGTGAAATTGTGCACTACAGATTAGGAAGTAAGCAGAAGTAAGCTCGTGTGTACCTTGCCTACTGTAAGCCTGTGTACCTTGCTTACTGGTTAATCCATCCCTGAGTGACACAGAACCAGGTGATGTCTACACATGCAGCAGGTTATGTTATAAGAAAGAAACTCAGGATCAAGGGCTCAGCACATTTTGGGCAAGCAAAGGACACTATAGCAAGCAGGGGCAGATCAACTCGTGTCTTAGTTATCAGGTGCTACTATAACAGAAATACCACAAGTGGATGGCTTTAACAAAGAGAAATTTATTTCTTCACAGTCAAGTAGGCTGAAAGTCCAAATTCAGAGCGTCAGCTCCAGGGGAAGGCTTTCTCTCTCTGTCGGCCTTCTCATTTATCTTTCCCTGGACTAGGAACTTCTCTGTGCAGGGACTCTGGGTCCAGAGGACGTGGTTTGCTCCCAGCACTGCTTTCTTGGTGGTATAAGGTCACCGTCTCTGTTTGATTCCCTTTCCTTTTTTTCTGTTGAGAGGTAAAAAGTAGTACAGGCCACATCCCAGGGAAACTCCTTTTACATTAGATGAGGGATGTGACCTAGTAAGGGTGTTACAATTCCACCCTAATCCTCTTTAACATAAAATTACAATCACAAAATGGAGGACAACCACAGAGTACTGGGAATCAAGACCTAACCAAGTTGACACATATTTTGGGGGGACACAATTCAATCCATGATAACCCGTAAGCAAGGTATGCATGGGTTTACTATAAACAAGGTGTGCACTACAGGTTAGTAAGCACAAATAAACTCTGCATACCTTGCTTCTTGGATAATCTGTCCCTGATTTAAAAAAAAAAAAAAAAAAAGGCAACAAATAAGCCAGTTTCATTTTGACCCCCCTCCCCCACTCCTCACCCTCCAGTGCAAGCTGTGGTCATGCTTTGACCTACTCAGATGCCTCTGTGACTAGCTATAAAACTGCTCGGAATCAGGAGAAGGACAAGCCTTTCAGTCTGGCACAGTCAGCAAGGATGTGCAGGATGCTCAGGGTTCATGCATTTCCCAACCATGTAATATTTTCTTGGCCATATACAGGGGTGTATATGTGATCCAGTCCCTGGGTGGCCCAAATGGTCAAGCACTTGGCTACTAACCAAAAGGTTGGCAGTTTGAATCCACCCAGAGGTACCTTGTAATAAAGGCCTGGTGATCTACGTCTGAAAGATCACGGTTATTGAATACCCTATGGAGCACAGTTCTACTCTGATACACATGGGGTTGCCATGAGTTGTAATCAAGTTCATGGCAAATGGTCTGGTTTTTGGTATGTGACCTAAGCAGAACTACTAAGACAAAATGAAAACTTTGAAGCTTTTATTTCAGATGAGAAGTATCTTACTCATCATTCCTCCTCCCCCATAAGAACCTAGAAGAGCCATCTTGTGACCATTAGAGAAAAGCCTGTGAAAGAATGGATTCAACCCAAGGAAAGCAGAACTGAGAAATGGAGACAGCAGGAATATGGTACGAATGTCACTATTTGAATCTCTGTATGAAGCCAGGCTTAAAACCATCCCAACTACCTCTGGGATTTCCAGTTATGGGAGTCACTTTGGGTACAGTTTTCTGTCACTTGCACCAAGCTAATGGACACAATTATTAACTTATATCTTTACTATTAATTGCATTCATTCAATGTTACACATGTGGCTAAGTCCTTTCCTTGGTAAATGTTTAAACTGATTTAACTCCTCGATATTTACTCTTTTAGACTCTTGCAGAAATGGAGCTCTTTGACGAATCATCTGTTCATTCATTTTATCCAAGGTTTCATCGGGGGTTCTGAGAAATTGAGCTGTATTTTCATAGTTGTGTTGTTCCTTCGACTAAATCTAATACACTGGGTAAAACTTTTCCCCCGTTACAAGTACTGTTTCCCATACACATCTCTCCTTTTCTTGAAATAAAAATAGAAAGAAAAGGGAATTTTTCAAGATAAAAATCTGTTTGGATTTTCTCATGCTATTTTAAACTCACAGTCTTTCCATTTGATACTCATTTGACTAGTCTGGCTTTCATCACAATGATTACCCATTTAATTACATTTTCGCTGAAACCAGGGGGAAACAAACAGCCAGATAGCATTTCAGTGAGATTATCAGAGGAAAAATGAACTTCAGCCCCTGGGGCCTTCTGAACCCATATTATTTCTCTGTGCTTACTTTATACCAAACCCAAAGCCATTGCCGCAAAGTCAATTCCAACCCATAGCCACCCTACAGGATAGAGTAGAACTTCCCCATAGGATTTCCAAGGCTGTACTGTTTTTTTTTTATATATAATTTTTATTATGCTTTAAGTGAAAGTTTACAAATAAAGTCAGTCTCTCACACAAAAACCCATATACACCTTGCTACACACTCCCAATTACTCTCCCTCCACTCTCTCTTTTTGTGTCCATTTTGCCAGCTTCTAACCCCATCCACCCTCTCATCTTCCCTTCAGGCAGGAGATGCCAACATAGTCTCAAGTGTCCACCTGATCCAAGAAGCTCACTCCTCACCAGCATCCCTCTCCAACCCCTTGTCCAGTCCAATCCATGTCTGAAGAGTTGGCTTCGGGAATGGTTCCTGTCCTGGGCCAACAGAAGGTCTGGGGCCCATGACCACTGGGGTCCTTCTAGTCTCAGTTAGACCATTAAGTCTGGTCTTATGAGAATTTAGGGGCTGCATCCCACTGCTCTCCTGTTCCCTCAGGGGCTCTCTGTTGTGTTCCCTGTCAGGGCAGTCATGGGTTGTAGCCGGGCACTATCTAGTTCTTCTGGTCTCAGGTTGATGTAGTCTCTGGTTCATGTGGCCCTTTCTGTCTCTTGGGCTTGTAATCGCTTTGTGTCCTTGATTTTCTTCATTCTCCTTTGATCCAGGTAGGTAGAGACCAATTGATGCATCTTAGATGGCTGCTTGCTAGTATTTAAGACCCCAGACGCCACTCTTCAAAGTGGGATGCAGAATGTTTTCTTAATAGATTTTATTATGCCAATTGACTTAGATGTCCCCTGAAAACATGGTCCCCAGAACTCTGCCCCTGCTATGCTGGTCTTCAAAGCATTCGGTTTATTCAGAAAACTTCTTTGCTTTTGGTTTAGTTCAATTGTGCTGACCTCCCCTGTATTGTTTGCTGTCTTTCCCTTCACCTAAAGTAGTTCTTATCTACTAATTAGTGAAAATCCCTCTCCCACCCGCCTTCCCTCCCCTCTCTCGTAACTGCAAAAGAACGTTTTCTTCTCGGTTTAAACTATTTCTCAAGTTCTTATAATAGTGGTCTTATACAATATTTGTCCTTTTGCAACTGACTAATTTCACTCAGCATAATGCCTTCCAGGTTCCTCCATGTTATGATTATGAAATGTTTCACAGATTCCTCACTGTTCTTTATCGATGCATAGTATTCCATTGTGTGAATATACCATAATTTATTTATCCATTCATCTGTTGATGGGCACCTTGGTTGCTTCCATGTTTTTGCTATTGTAAACAGTGCTGCAATAAACATGGGTGTGCATATATCTGTTCATGTAAAGGCTTTTATTTCTCTAGGATATATTCCAAGGAATGGGATTGCTGGATTGTATGGTAGTTCTATTTCTAGCTTTGTAAGGAAGCGCCAAATCGATTTCCAAAGTGGTTGTACCATTTGACATTCCCATCAGCAGTGTAGAAGTGTTCTAATCTTTCCACAGCCTCTTCAACATTTATTATTTTGTGTTTTTTGGATTAATGCCAGCCTTGTTGGAGTGAGATGAAATCTCATTTTAGTTTTGATCTGGATTTCTCTAATGGCTAATGATCGTGAACATTTCCTCATGTATCTGTTAGCTACCTGAATGTCTTCTTTAGTGAAGTGTCTATTCATATGTTTTGCCCATTTTTTAATTGGGTTATTTGTCTTTTTGCAGTTGAGTTTTTGCCGTATCATACAGATTTTAGAGATCAGGTGCTGATCAGAAATGTCATAGCTAAAAAATTTTTCCCAGTCTGTAGGTAGTCTTTTTACTCTTTTGGTGAAGTCTTTGAATGAGCATAGGTGTTTGATTTTTAGGAGCTCCCAGTTATCTAGTTTTTCTTCTGCATTCCTTATAATGTTTTGTATACTGCTTATGCCATGTATTAGGGCTCCTAATGTTGTCCCTATTTTTTCTTCCATGATCTTTCTCGTTTTAGATTTTATATTCAGGTCTTTGATCCATTTTGAGTTAGTTTTTGTGCATGGAGTGAGGTATGAGTCTTGTTTCATTTTTTTGCAGATGGATATCCAGTTATGCCAGCACCATTTGTTAAAAAGACTGTCTTTTCCCCATTTAACTGTTTTGGGGCCTTTGTCAAATATCAACTGCTCATATGTGGATGGATTTATGTCTGGATTCTCAATTCTGTTCCACTGCTCTATGTATCTGTTGTTGTACCAGTACCCGGCTGTTTTGACTACTGTGGCGGTATAATAGGTTCCCAAATCAGGTAAGGTAAGGCCTCCCACTTTGTTCTTCTTTTTCGGTAATGCCTTATTTATCCGGGGCCTCTTTCGCTTCCATATGAAGTTGGTGATTTGTTTCTCCATCTCATTAAAGAATGTCATTGGGATTTGGATCGGAATTGCATTAAATGTATAGATGGCTTTTGGTAGAATAGACGTTTTTATAATGTTGTCTTCCTATCAACGAGCAAGGTATGTTCTTCCACTTATGTAAGTATCTTTTGGTTTCTTGCAGAAATGTACTGTAGTTTTCTTTGTATAACTCTTTTACAGCTCTGGTAAGATTTATGCCTAAGTATTTTATCTTCTTGGGGGCTACTGTAAATGGCATTGATTTGGTGATTTCCTCTTCGATGGTCTTTTTGTTGCTGTAGAGGAATCCAACTGATTTTTGAATGTTCATCTTGTACCCCGATACTCTGCTGAACTCTTCTATTAGTTTCAGTAGTTTCCTGGAGGATTCCTTAGGGTTTTCTGTGTATAAGATCATGTCATCTGCAAATAGAGATACTTTGACTTCTTCCTTGCCAATCTGGATGCCCTTTATTTCTTTATCTAGCCTAATTGCTCTGGCTAGGACTTCCAGCACACTGCTGAATAAGAGTGGTGATAAAGGGCATCCTTGTCTGGTTCTTTTTTTTTTTTTTGTCTGGTTCCCAGTCACAATGGGAATGTTTTCAGGCTCTCTCCATTTAGGGTGATGTTGGCTGTTGGCTTTGTATAAATGCCCTTTATTATGTTGAGGAATTTTCCTTCTATTCCTATTTTGCTGAGAGTTTTTATGATGAATGAGTGTTGAACTTTGTCAAATGCGTTTTCTGCATCAATTGATAAAATCATGTGATTCTTGTCTTTTGTTTTATTTATGTGGTGGATTACATTAATTGTTTTTCTAATGTTGAACCATCCCCCTTGGTGATGGTGAATTATTTTTTTCATATGTTGTTGAATTCTATTGGTTAGAATTTTGTTGAGGATTTTTGCATCTACATTCATGAGGGAAATAGGTCTATAATATTCTTTTCTTGTGGTGTCTTTACCTGGTTTTGGTATCAGGGATATGGTGGCTTCATGGAATGAGTTTGAGAGTATTCCATCCTTTTCTATGCTCTGAGATACCTTTAGCAGTAGTGGTGTTAACTCTTCTCTAAAAGTTTGGTAGAACTCTGAAGTGAAGCCGTCCGGACCAGGGCCTTTTTTTTGGGGGGGGGGGCAGTTTTTTGATTACCTTTTCAATCTCTTCCCTTGTTATGGGTCTATTTAGTTGTTCTACCTCTGTTTGTGTTAGTTTAGGTAGGTAGGGTGTTTCTAGGAATTCATCCATTTCTTCTAGGTTTTCAAATTTGTTTGAGTATAGTTTTTCATAGTAATCTGATATGATTCTTTTAATTTCAGTTGGGTCTGTTGTAATATTGCCCCTCTCATTTCTTATTCGGGTTATTTGCTTCCTCTCCTCTTTTTCTTTTGTCAGTTTGGCCAGTGGTTTATCAATTTTGTTGATTTTTTCAAATAACCAGCTTTTGGTCTTGTTAATTCTTTTAATTGTTTTTGTGTTTTGTATTTCATTTAGTTCAGCTCTAATTTTTATTATTTGTTTTCTTCTGGTGCCTGTGGGTTTCTTTTGTTGCTCTCTTTGTATTTGTTCAAGTTGTAGGGATAATTCTTTGATTCTGGATGTGTGCATTTATTGATATAAATTAGCCTCTGAGCACCGCTTTTGTTGTGTCCCAAAGGTTCTGATAGGATGTGTTTTCATTCTCATTGGATTCTATGAATTTCTTTATTCCATCCTTAATGTCTTCTATAATCCAGTCTTTTTTGAGCAGGGTATTGTTCAGTTTCCAAGCCTTTGCTTTCTTTTCCCTGCTTTTCCTATTACTGATTTCCACTTTTATGGCCTTATGGTCAGAGAAGATGCTTTGTAATATTTCAATGTTTTGGATTCTGCTAAGGCTTGCTTTATGACCTGATATGTAGTCTATTCTAGAGAATGTTCCATATGCACTAGAAAAGAAAATATACTTGGATGCTGTTTGGTGGAGTGTTCTATATATGTCTACGAGGTCAAGTTGGTTGATTGTGGCATTTAGATCTTCCGTGTCTTTATTGAACTTCTTTCTGGATGTCCTGTCCTTCACCAAAAGTGGTGTGTTGAAGTCTACTATTATTGTGGAGCTGTCTATCTCACTTTTCAATGCTGATAGAGTTTGTTTTATGTGTCTTGCAGCTCTGTCATTGGGTGCATAAATATTTAATATGGTTATATCTTCTTGGTGTATTGTTCCTTTAATCATTATATAGTGTCCTTCCTTATCCTTTCTGATGGATTTAACTTTAAAGTCTATTTTATCAGAAATTAATAGTGCCACTCCTGCTCTTTTTTGATTGTTGTTTGCTTTATATATTTATTTCCATCCTTTGAGTTTTAGTTTGTTTGTGTCTCTAAGTCTAAGGTGTGTCTCTTGTAGGCAGCATATAGATGGATCTTGTTTTTTAATCCATTCTGCCACTCTCTGTCTCTTTATTGGTGCATTTATTCCATTTACATTCAGGGTGATTATGGATAGGTATGAATTTA
Source organism: Loxodonta africana (assembly GCF_030014295.1). Taxonomy (NCBI): domain Eukaryota; kingdom Metazoa; phylum Chordata; class Mammalia; order Proboscidea; family Elephantidae; genus Loxodonta; species Loxodonta africana. The sequence goes on from NC_087358.1 coordinate 66,552,223, forward strand.
GTGCTATTATTTTGATGTCTTTTTTTGTGTGTTGACGGTTTCTTTTTCCTGGTTGATTTTATGTGCTGAGTAGATTTTCTTTATATATTGTCCTTTCCTCATATTTGTTGTTGTTGATTTTGTTTCTGCTAAGTCTGTATTTTTCCCTTGTATTTTATTTTGATGAGTAGGATAGCAGGCAATTTTTTTCCTTTAACTTTTTAAATATGTCATCCCATTGCCTTCTTGCCTGCATGCTTTCTGCTGAGTAGTCTGAGTTTGTTCTTATTGGCTGTCCTTTGTCTCCTTTGTGGTTACCTTATTATTTACCCTATTTTTCTAAATTTAAAACTAACCTTCATTTCTTTGTATCTCCATATCTGCGTCTCCATATGCAAGGTGTATGATTACATTTCTTAGTCCATCATTCTTATTTTAGTGTTGTCTTCTTTTACATGGTAACATCGCTGTTACCCTGTTTTTGGCTTTTTTTTTTTTTTTTTTTTTTGGATTTCCCAGTCTGGGTTGACTTCTGGTTGCTCTGCCCAGTGTTCTAGTCTTGGGTTGGTACCTGATATTATTGATTTTCTAACCAAAGAACTCCCTTTAGTATTTCTTGTAGTTTTAGTTTGGTTTTTACGAATTCCCTAAATTTGGGGGTATCTGGAAATGTCTTAATTTCACCTCCATATTTAAGAGACAGTTTTGCTGGATATATAACTCTTGGCAGGCAATTTTTTTCTTTTAACTTTTTAAATATGTCATCCCATTGCCTTCTTGCCTGCATGGTTTCTGCTGAGTAGTCTGAGTTTGTTCTTATTGGCTGTCCTTTGTAGGTGACTTTTTGTTTATCCCTCGCTGCTCTTATAACTCTCTCTTTGTTTTTGGTTTTGGCAGGTTTGATTATAATATGTCTTGGTGACTTTCTTTTAACATCTACCTTATGTGGAGTTCGATAAGCATCTTGGATAGATATCTTCTCATCTTTCACAATATCAGGGAAGTTTCTGCCAACAAATCTTCAACAATTTTCTCTGTATTTTCTGTTATCCCTCCCTGTTCTGGTACTCCAATTACTTGTAGGTTATTTCTCTTGATAGAGTCCCACATGATTCTTAAGGTTTCTTCATTTTTTTTTAATTCTTTTATCTGATTTTTCTTCATATATGATAGTGCCAAGTGATTTATCTTCAAGTTCAGAAATTGTAGCTTCTACTTGCTTAATTCTGATCCTCTGACTTTCTATTGAGTCATCTAATTCTGTAATTTCATTGTTAATCTTCTGAATTTCTGATTGGTGTCTGTCTATGGATTTTTCCAGCTTATTAAACTTTTCATTATGTTCCTGAATAATCTTTCTAATTTCTCCAATTACTTTACCTGTGTGTTCCTTGGCTTGTTCTGCATATTGCCTCATTTCCTTCCTGATGTGTTGAAGGGTTCTGTATATTAAACTTTTGTATTCCAGGAATGCACTTTCATCTAGAAGATCCCTGGATTCTTTGCTGTGAGAGCCTGTTGAGGTGATCATGTTCTGTTTCTTTATATGACTTGATATTGACTGTTGTCTCCAAGCCATCTATAAGTTATTGTATTAGTTTGTGCTTGCTTACTGTTCTGTAGCTGCTTGCTTTGTTTTGTTTTGGTATACCCCTATGGGTTGCTTGAGTGAGCTAGCTTGATTGTTTTTGGCTTTTGAGCTCTGACGTTCTGTCCCCAGATGGCTAGAGCTGTTATCAGGTATATCAGTCTACGAGTCCATTCAGTTTTCTTGTATGAATTCAGCTCAGGTTTCCAGGTAGCTGATCATCAAGTGTGTGGTACAGGCTCTGTCCTACAGTCTTAGAGGGGCAGGGGTGATTCGCATATATACTGGTATCTGATTGCAGCAGGGGGTCATGCTCTGAACAAGGCAGGGGGCTGAGAACTGACCCCCAAGTGTCTCTGAGGAAAATGCATCTCTGTTCCCTAGAGCGTGCTGGTGGGTGGTTTCTGCAGAGGGATCATGGGCACCCAAAGTTTTTGGTTGTACAGACTGGTAGGTACCAGTTATCTTTGGACCCCTGTCGCAGGTGGCTGGGTGACCTGAGTGGAGCTACCAGTCCTTAGGTCCGTGATGTGGGTAGGTGGGGTCCTTGTTTAATAGGCAAAGCAATGTCAAACGTCAAACACCCACCTCTCCACTGCACAGCTGAAATGGTTGGAGTCTGCCAACAAGGGCCTATTCTCCCAAAATAGGCCCACACAGGTCCATGCAGAAGGGAAAGGTGCTCAAGGTCCACAGACGGTTTATGCCTGGACAGGAGCTGATTCTGTCCTGAGCTCCCCCGGTTAATGGAGCTAGCAAATTATCTTTTCCCCCCAATTGCAAACTTTTCCCTTCCCCAAGGCCAGGAGGATGGCTCTAGGTGTTTACTAGGGTCTATCTCAGGCCCAGGGATTCAGCCGCTGATGCCGGCTTGGGGGTGGGGGTGGGGGCTGTGAAATATACGCAAGTACTTAGCTTTTGCTGAGAGTGCCGTTCTCCTCAGTTTCCAGAGGTGTGAGTAGTCTGTGTGGCTGGTTGTTTCTCCGAGGAAACTGCAGCCGAACGATGGTACCAGCCCACCGGCGGCGCCGCCGCAGCTCTGGGAATGGTGCCTGAGGGCTCTCTGCGATTCAGGTCCAGTAACTCCTCTCCACTTCTGAATGGTCTCTTCCTCCCCCTGCCCCTCAGTTCATTGTCTAAGCTTGCCATTGATGCTCAGGGCTCCCAGCTTGTCACAAATATACTCGTTTCACTTGTTTTTTCGGGTCTTTGTTGTGAAGAGGGTTCACTGGAAGCATCTATCTATTCCGGCTCCGCCTCCCTCTTTAGGGAAGCAAACTGCCACATCTTTCTCCCAGGGAGCGGCTGGTTAGCAGCTGAGCGCTAACTGTGTAACCACTGTACCACCAGGGCTCCTGTGCTAACTTTATAGGCAACCTTTAACATAGAAGCTACATTGTATGTCATTAACCCTCTAATGGTGTCAGAGCCATTAGAAATGGCTTGATTTAATTTCAGTTCCACACTAATCATCATACATAGTTCCCAAACATCTTTTTCCTCCTTTAAAAATGTCCTTCTCGGGGAAGCCCACAGTTCCCCTGTCAGGGGACCAATCTGTTAAGGAAGAAAGCACAGGAAAACTAATTCACCATGTAGGGAATTTCTCTTCTGTCTCCTTCAGGGTTCTCCACCTTGGCTTACCAGATAGAAACTCCTGTTCTCTCCAAAAGATGCTGAGGATCTTGCCTCAGCACTCTCGCATTCTTGGAGAAGTGCTGGGAAGACACACTCACCCCCTCACATGCCCCTTGACCCAGGGAGAGGGGTCAGTGGAAAAGGTGAGACTACTGCAAAGGTCAGTGCCCCCTTGTGAGGCCCCTTAGCTTTTCTCTTTCCATTGTGTCTGTTAGCAAGCAGAGAAGGTCTTCTCCCCATTTTGGTCCTCCTACCCCTCAGTAATCTCGCCAAAGAGGTTGCCACCATACAAGGGAAGCCTGAGTCCTCAGTTCTTCCATTTGTGTCTGGAGGAAGTGTCAGGGGGAATAGGAAGCTCTAGTTCAGCCTTGGATCGAGCCACATTTGCTAAATCACCAGCTTTACTTGTCATAAAACTGATATATTGTATTGCAACCTCATCTGGCTTCTTGCATCTGTTCTGAATTAGTTCAGAATCTGGAGGAAAGGATGGGTACAATCAGCTCCCTTCAAACACATGCCCAGGGTTTGAGAGAATTGTCAGAGTAAGTGACCAGTGGCCATCGAGTCGATTCCAACTCATGGGGGCCCCATCTGGGTCAGAGTAGAACTGTATCTATACGACTTTCAGTGGCTGATTTCTTAGAAGTAGATCAACAAGCCTGTCTTCTGAAGTGCCTCTGGGTGTACTCCAACCTCCAACCGTTTGATTAGCAACCAAGCACTAACCATTTGTACCACCCAGGGACTCTCATTAGAGTAAGTAGGTGTCTATAATTACCTTATACTGGGTTCCTAAGAAAATATGTACTTGGGAGACTAAGGTCATAGGCTTGGGGGAATAAGGGAATCTGGGGATCATTTATTCTCTTCCATTCTTTTCCTCATCCCATCAAATACATAAGACAGTTGTGGTTGCAAGATATTACGGACAGCATAAATTGGAGTATTTTAATCACAAAGTAGACCTCTAAATTTCCCTTTCACTCTAGTTTCTGAAGTGTAATGGTAAATACTGAAATAAAAACACAGTTCATGTTTACAAAGTAAATTACTTCCATTTTTTGCTACTGACTATTAAGCTTTATGAATATGGTGACCTCTACTAAAAAAACTAAAAACAATTTATTAAAAGACATAAAAGAAGAATAAATGGAAAAACAGCACATTTTGGAAAAAAAACACTAAATTTTATAAGAATGTCAATTATTCCCAAATTAACTTACTGGTTTAAAGCAGTTCAAATAAAAACATCTGTGAAGTATTTCGGAAGCTTCACAAAACAATTTAACTTTTTCCCCTTTAGCTTTTACGAAAAAAAAAAAATTTTTTTTAATTACACTTTAGATGTTTATGGAGCAAATTAGTTTCTCATTAAAGAATTAACACACATTTTGTCTTGTGACATTGGTTGCCAACTCTGTGACTTGTCAACACTCTCCCCTTCTTGACTTTGGGGTCCCCATTTCCATTTGTCCAGCTTTCCTGCCCCTCCTGCCTTCTCATCCTTGCCCCTGGGCTGTTGTGCCCATTTAGTCTTGTATACATGGTTGAGCTATGTGTATTATTGCTTGTTTTGTGGGCCTGTCTATTCTTTGGCTGAAGGGTGAACCTCAGGAGTGATTTCAGCACTGAGTCAAAAGGGTGTCCAGGGGCCATACTCTCAGGGTTTCTCCAATCTCTGTAAGACCAGTGAGTCTGGTTTTTTTTTTGTGTGTGTGTGAGTAAGAATTTTGTCCTATATTTTTTTTCTAGCTCTGTCCAGGACCCTCTATTGTGATTCCTGTCAAAGCAGTCAGTGGTGGTAGCTGGGTACCATCTAATTGTGTTGGACTCAGTCTGGTGGAGTCTGTGGTGGTTGTGGTCCACTAGTTCTTTGGATTAATCTTTCCTTTGTGTCTTTGGTTTTCTTCATTCACCCTTGCTCCAGACAGGGTGAAGTATCTTAGATGGCTGCTCGCAAGCTTTTAAGACCCCAGATGCTACTTACCAAAGTAAGATGTAAAACATTTTCTTTACAAACTGTGTTATGCCAGTTGAGCAAGATGTCCCCTGAGGCCATGTTCCCCAATCCTCAGCCCAGTAATTCAGTCCTTCAAGGAGTTCGGATGTATATATGAAGCTTCTATGACTTTGCCTTGGTCAAGTTGTGCTGACTTCCTCAGTACTGAAAATTTTTTAAACAAACAAAAAGGTTGGAAAAAATAGTATAATGAACACCAACATATCTTTCACCACTTAGATTGAATAAATATTATTATTTGGCTACTCATGAATATGTGTATGTGTGTGTATGATTACACGTATGTATGCGAGAATATGTAAAGTATGTACTGTATGTACATATACGTATGTATTCATATACAGTCATGTGTCACTTAACATCCACGATATGTTCTGTGAAATAGGACGTTACGTGATTTGGACATTGTGCCAACATGCCTAAATTGTGAGCAATAGCATTCACTGATTTTCCACCTTTGTGTTAATAACCTTTTGTCTTACTTCCAAACTGTTATTTCTCTTTTGCCTCTTGCTGCGGCTGTCACTAGCACTGGTTTTGCTGTGTTTCGGAGCCATGATGCACTTCATGGTAATATTTTCAAAAGAAAATTAAGCGGAGAGATAACACTACAACACTCAAGAAACACACGATACACAAGATTGGATGCTGCCAATGAGTCAAAGCATACTGTTATATGGAAATTTTTTACCACTCTGTAGGAGAAAGATGTAGCAGTTTGCTTCTGTAAAGATTTACAACCTTGGAAACCCTATGGGGCAGTTAGTTCTATTCTGTCCTATACGGTTGCTATGAGCTGGACTAGATAGCCACAGGTTTGGGTTTTTTTTTTTTTTTTTGGTATATATTTGGTTATTTCATGTAAGTGAGATCATACAGATCCTTTTATGATTGACTAATTTTTCTCAGTATAATGTTTTCAAGGTTCATCCATGTTGTAACATGTAACAGGACTTCATTTCTCTTTATGGCGAGTAATATTCTTTTGTATGTAAAAAAAAAAATACCATATATTGTTTATTCATTCATATGTTGATGGACATTTAGGTTGTTTTTACCTTTTGGCTGTTGTTAATTAGGCTGCGATGAACTCTGGTGTACAGGTTTCTGTCCTCTTTAGTCATTTTAATTTTAAAACAGTTCCTCCATTTTTTTCATGTCTTTGGCTTTTTGAAATTATTTTTGAAAATAATCTTGATATATTTTGAAAATAATTTTGAAATATTTTGAAAATAATTTGATCTTTTGATAAGATTAGGTCAATCTTTTGTCTGACATTCTGGATTTGCTGATTATTTCTTCACGATGTATGTACTTGCTATTTGAGTCTCTGTAATTTCTAAAAACTCGAAGTTAGGTGACATTTTTAGCAAGAACATTTCCTAGGTCACATTATGTATTCAGCATCGCATTAGATGAGGAGGCTGATAATTCTGGCTGTCCTACAATTAGTTAAATGGATTGGATAGTGATCACCAGATCTCTCCATTAGAGTTTTTCCCCTTTAAAGTCAGCAAATAACCTGAAATATGGAATGACAAAATTATTTCAAAGTGTTTCTGGAAGAACTAATAAATAAAAAGATACAAAAAATATTTGAAAAAGAAGAGTAATGAAGAGTGACTATTCTTCCCAACAAGAGGTGAATGGATAAGTAAAATGTGGTGCATAGATACAATGGAATACAACTCAGTGATGAAGAAAAATGAGTCCTTGAAATATCTTGAAACATGGATGAACCTCGAGGACATTATGTTGAGCAAAATAAGACAGTCAGTCACACACACACACACAAAAACCCAGATATTATATGTTCGCGATTTTAGGAAATGACATAAACAAGTAGATATACAGAAACTAAGGTTCATTAGTGGTTATCAGGGATGGGGAGGCGGGGAGAGGGAAATTCACTCTCTGGATAGTAGACACGTGTTATTTTAGGTGATGGGAAAGGTAACACCAAATAACAATGATTTGTACACAGCTTGATGAAGGTAATGAAGTCACTAAAAAGAACACGACAACAACAAAAGACCTGTTGATAATTGCTACAGCATATGTAATTTTGAAACAACATCAAGACAACCAAAAAATATACGTGTGATATATATGTATGTATGTAGGCAAATATGTGCATAGATATGTACATGTATGTTGTTGTTGTTGTTAGGTGCTATTAAGTCATTTCCAACTCATAGCAACTCTATGTATGACAGAACGAAACACTGCCCAGTTCTGTGCCATGCTCACAATTGTTGCTATGTTTGAGCGCACAATGGCGGCTCCTGTGTCAATCCATCTCATCGAGGGTCTTCCTCTTTTTCACTGACCCTCTACCTTACCAAGCATGATGTCATTCTCCAGGGACTGGTCCCTCCTGATAACATATCCAAAGTATATGAGATGAAATCTCACCATCCTCGCTTCCAAGGAGAATTCTGGCTGTACTTCTTCCAAGACAGACTTGTTCATTCTTCTCGTACATTCAATATTCTTCACCAATGCCATAATTCAAAGGCATCAGTTCTTCTTCAGCCTTCCTTATTCATAGTCTGGTTTTCACATACATATGAAGTAACTGAAAATATCATGGCTTGGGTCAGGTGCACATATGAGAATACATTTGTGTATATATATATAGGTTTATGGATTTTTTTTTTATGTGTATATAAATGTATGTGGGTGTATGCACATATATTCATATATATAATAAAGCACATATGGGGCACAGAAACAGATACATCTTAAACATAACCAAACACCTCACGGAATTGATTTTATGGGTTTGAGGACATCTTGGTAAATTGGTATAATATAGTTCATAAAGTTATGTTCTCCATCCTAGTTTGGTGAGTAGTGTCTGGGGTCTTAAAAGCTTGTGAGAGGCCATCTTAGATACACCTCTTGGTCTCTACTCATCTGGAGCAAAAGACAAAGAAGGAAACCAAAGTCTTAAGGAAGAAACTAGTCTTCAGGACAAATAGTCTACATGAACCATGGCCTCATCTACTCTGAGACCAGAAGAACTAGATGGTGCCCGGCTATCACTACTGACCACTCTAATCAGCGACTCAACTGATGACCCTGACAGAATGGGAGAAAAATGTGGAACAGAATCTCAAATTCCTAAAAACAAAACAAAACAAAAAAACAGACTCATTGGACTGATTGAGACTGGAGGACTCCACAAGACCATTGCACTGATAAATGCTTCAAACCTTAAACCATTGATAAAACAGATTTTTAGGCAAAATCAATAATAAAAGATAAGGAAGGATGTTATATAATGATTAAAGGGTTAATCCATCAAGAAGACAACCATAATAAATATCTACACATCCAACGACACAGCCTCAAAATACATGAAACAAACTCTAACAGCACTGAAAATGATAGTAGGAGATTTCAACACACCACTTGGTCAAAGACAAAACATCTAGGAAAAAAACCGCAACGTGATTCAGAAGATCTAAAGGCCAAAACAGACCAACTAGACTTCATAGACATATATAGGACACTCCATCCAACAGTAGCAAAGTATATATTCTTTTCCCATGCACATGGAACATTCTCCAGAATAGATCATATTTTAGGCCACAAAGCAACCCTCAATAAAATCCAAAACATTGAAATAATAAAAAGCATTCTCTCTGATCACGCCATAAAAGCAGAAATCAATAGCTGGAAGAGCAAGGAAAAAAAAATCAGATAAATGGAAACTGAATAACACCTTGCTTAAAAACAATTGAGTAATAGAAGAAATCAAAGAAGGAATAAAAAAATTTTGAGAATCAAGTGAGAATGAAAACATATCCTACCAAAACCTTTGGAACACAGCAAAGGCAGTACTCAGAGGTCAATTTATAGCAATAAACTCATCAAAAAAGAAGAACAGGCCAAAATAAAAACATTAGCCCTGAAACTAGAACAAACAGAAAGAGAACACCAAAAGAAGCCCACAGCCACCAGAAGAAAGGAAATAATAAAGATTAGTGCAAAAGTAAATGAAATCAAGAACAGAAAAACAATGGAATCAACAAGACCAAAAGTTGGTTCTTTGAAAAGTCAACAAAATTGACAAACCACTGGCTAAACTGACAAAAACAGAAGAGGAAGCAAATAACCCAAATAAGAAACAAGATGGGAGACAGTACAACAGACCCAGCTGAAATAAAAAGGACCATAACAGAATACTATGAAAAACTGTACTCTAACAAATTTGAAAACCTACAGGAAATAGACAAATTCCTAGAAACACACTACCTTCCTAAACTAAAACAAAACCTGAACAGACCCATAACAAGAGAAGACATTGAAGAGGTAATAAAAAAAACTCCCAACAACAACAAAAAAAAACCCAGGCCCGAATGACTTCACTGGAGAATTCTACCTAACATTCAGAGCAGAGTTCACATCAATACTACTCAAACTATTTCAGAGCATAGAAAAAGAAGGAATACTCCCTAATTCATTTTATGAAGCCAGTATAACATACCAAAGGTGGGCAAAGACACCACAAAAAAAGAAAATTACAGACCAGTGTCTCTCATGAATATATAGATGCAAAAATTCTTAACAAAATTCTAGCCAAGAGAATTCAGCATCATATATAAAAAAATATACCACGACCAAGAGGGATTCCTATGAGCTATGCAAGGATGATTCAATATTAGAAAATCAATCAAAGTAATCCACCACATAAATAAAACAAAAGAAAATAACCACATGATCATCTCAATTGGCACAGAAAAGGCATTTGATAAAGTCCAACATCCATACCTGATAAAAACTCTCTGCAAAATAGGAATAGAAGGGAAATTTCTCCACATACAAAACCAACAGCTAACATCATTCTCAACAGAGAGGCTGAAAGGGATTCCCCCAAGAACAGGAACAAGACAAGGATGCCCTTTTTATCATCACTCTTATTCAACCTTCTGCTGGGAGTCCTAGCTAGAGTGAAAAGGCAAGAAAAAGAAATAAAGGGCACCCAAATTGGAAAGGAAGAAGTAAAACCATCCCTATTCACAGATGATATGATACTATTAAAAAAAAAAAAATACATAGAGAACCCCAAATTTTCTACAAGAAACTACTGACACTAATAAAAAGATTCAACAGAGTAGCAGGATACAAGATCAACATGTAAAATGCAGTTGGATTCCTATACACCAACAAAGAGAACTTTGGAAAAGGAAATTAAGAAAACAATACCATTTAGAATTGTCCCTAAAAAAATAAAGTACTTAGAAGTAAATCTGACCAGGGATGTAAAAGACCTATACAAAGAAAACTATAAAACACTATTGCAAGAAACCAAAAGAGACCTACATAAATGGAAAAAAACATGCCATGCTCATGGATAGCAAGACTTAACATAGTGAAACTGTCAATTCTATTCAAAACAATCTACAGATATAATGCAATCCCAGTCCAAATATGAATAGCATTCTTTAATGAGATTGAAAAATGAATCACTAACTGTATATGGAAAGGAAAGAGGCCCTGGATAAGTAAAGCATTATTGAAAAAGAAGAACAAAGTAGGAGGCCTCACATTACCTGACCTCAGAACCTACTATACAGACATAATAGTCAAAACAGCCTGGTACTGGTACAATGGCAGACACATAGACCAAGAGAACAGAATTGAGAATCTGTTGCCCATTGCTGTCAAGTCGATTCAGATTCATAGCCATCCTACAGGACAGAGTAGAACTGCTCCTAGAGTTTCCAAGGAGTGGCTGGTGGATTCAAACTGCCCACCTCTTGGTTAGCAGCCAAGCTTTTCACCACTGTGCTATCAGGGTTCCAGAATTGAGAACCCAGGTGTAACCCCATCCACCTATAGTCAGCAAATCTTTGACAAAGGACCAGAGTCCATGACATGGGGAAAAGACACTCTCTTTAACAAATGGTACTGGCAAAATTGGATATCCATCTGTAAAAAAATGAAACAGGACTCATACCTCACATCATTTACAAAAACTAATTCAAAATGGATCAAAGACCTAAATATAAAACCTAAAACTATAAAGATCACAGAAGAAAAAATAGGGACAACGCTAAACCAAAAAAAAAAAACACCAAACCCCATGCCGTCAAATTGATTCTGACTCGTAGTGATCCTACAGGACAGGGTAGAACTGCCCCATAGGGTTTTCAATGAGTGGCTAGTGGATTTGAACTGCCGACCTTTTGGTTGGCAGCCAGGCTCTTAACCACAACACTAGGGGCATAAAAAGGATAAAAACCATAACTAAAAATGCACGAACACCACAACATAAACTAGATAACTCAGATATCCTAAAAATTAAACACTATGCTCATCAAAAGACTTCACCAAAAAAGTAAAAAGAGAACCTACTGACTGAGAAGAATTTTTGGTGATGACATATCTGACAAGGGTCTAACCTCTAAAATCTAAAAGATACTGCAACACCTTAACAACAGAAAGACAAATAATCCTATAAAAAAAAATGGGCAAAGGATATGAACAGACACATTACCAAAGAAGACATCCAGGTGGCTAACAGACACATGAGGAAATGCTCGAGATCATTAACAATTAGAGAAATGCAAAGCAAAACTACATTGAGATACAATCTTACTCCAACATTACTGGCACTAATTAAAAAAAAAAAAAACTGACAACAAGTGTTGGAGAGGTTGGCAGGGGCAGGGGCAGAATATCTCACAACATGGATGAATCTGGAGGGCATTATGCTGAGTGAAATAAGTCAATCACAAAGGGATAGATACTGCATGAAACCACTATTATAAAAATTCAAGGAAACGTTTCCACAGAGAAAGAAACAATCTTTGATGGTTACAAGAGTTGAGGAGGGGAAATCATTAAGTAGATAGTAGGTAAGTGTTAACTTTGGTGAAAGGAAAGACAGTACAGAACATAGGGGAAGTCAGCACAATTTGACTAAGGCAAAGACATAGAAGCTTCATAGACACAACCAAACACCTTGAGGGATTGAGTTACTGGGCCTGAGGGCTGGGGACCATGGTAGTGGGGGTCATCTAGGTCAACTGGCATAAAAAAGTTCATAAAGAAAATGTTCTATATCCAACCTTAGTGAGTAGTGTCTGGGGTCTAAAAGCCTGCTAGCAGCCATCTAAGATAATCTACCGATCCCATCCCTTCCTGAGCAAAGGAGAATGAAGAAAACCAAAGACACAATGGAAAAATCAGTCCAAAGGACTAATGGACCACATGAACCACAGCCTCCACCAGCCTGAGCCCAGAAGAACTAGATGGTGACTGGCTACCACCACCAACCCCTCTGACAGAGGTCAAAATAGAGGGTCCCGGACAGAGCAGGAGAAAAACGTAGAACAAAATTCAAATTCACACACACACACACACACACAAAAGACCAGACTTACTGTTCTGACAGAGACTGGAAGAACCCCCAAGACTACAGCCCCCGGACACCCTTTTAACTCAGAACTGAAGCCACTCCCAAAGTCCACCCTTCAACCAAAGATTAGACAGGTGTATAAAACAAACAATAACACAGGTGAGGAACATGTTTCTTAGTTCAATCATGTATATGAGACCAAATGGGCAACATCTGCTCTAAAGCAACGATGAGGAAGCAAGAACAAACAGGAAAAATGAATGGATGGAAACGGGCAATTGGGGTGTGGAAGAGGAGAGCGTTGACATATCACAGTGATTACGAGCAACATCACAAAACAATTTGTGTATAAATTTGTTGAATAAGAAATTAATTTGCTCTGTAAAGTTTCACCTAAAGCACACACACGCACATACACACACACAAAGAAACCTTGAACCAAAACTAACCCCTGAGGTAACCTTATAGCTAAATAACACATTTGCTCACAAAATAATGAATATCACATATAAGTACCGTGCTTCTTTAAAAAATCCCTATATGAGACTAAACAGTCAACAATTACTTTAAAACAAAGATAAGAATGTAAAGAAGCAAGTGAACTACATTAATTGAAACAAAATAATGAGAATATTCACTCGTTTTGAAGAGTGTAACCAATGTCACTGAACCATTTGTGTAGAAATTATTGAAGGGGAACCTAAACTGTGTAAACCTTCACCGAAAACACAATAAAATATTACTAAAAAAAAAAAAAAAAAGAGAGAGAGAGAGTGACTACTCTTATCAGCTATGAAAATGTGTTTAAAACAATGTGATAGTAAAAATTGCCCCTAATGGGCTAAAACCAGCTGCTGTCGAGTCAATTTTGACTCATGGTGATCATGTGTGTGTCACAGTAGGCCTGTGCTCCATAGGATTTTCAGTGGCTGATTTTTTAACTTTATTTATTTACTTATTGTGCTTTAAGTGAAAGTTTACAAATCAAGTCAGTCTCTCATATGAAAGCTTATACGTACCTTGCTACATACTCCTAGCTGCTCTCCCCCTAATGCGACAGCATACTCCTCCTCTCCACCCTGTATTCCCTGTGTCCATTCAACCAGCTCCTATCCCCCTCTGCCTTCTCATCTCACCTCCAGACAGGAGGCGTCGATGGCTGATTTTTTGGAAGTAGATTACCAAGCCTTTCTTCTGAGACACAGCTAGGTGGACTCAAACCTCCAACCTTTTGGTTAGCTGCTGAACGTATTAAGCATTTGCACCACCCAGGGACTCCTCCTGATGGGATAACCAGCCCACAAATAGCCTCCATCATGTGTGCTACATGAGTTACCTGGCTTTGGAGAGAGGATACCCACCAATGGGCTGACACAGTAGTCAGGTAACTGGTGAACATACCCCAGAAACACATGGCTTCAACTGATTCCCAGGTCTCCTTGGTCACTTTAGGTATCACGTAAACACACACACACTCCTCACTGGCACTGATACCTACACTAAGAGCTATACATATATTGTAGACAATATTTTTGTTGACTGTATCAGGAGACAGGCCTGACAAAAGGTCACAGCCTTGAAAACTCTATGGAGTAGTTCTACTCTGCACACATGGGGTGTCATGAGTCAGAATCGACTTCATAGAAAGTAACAAGAACATTTCCATTATATTAGCCTTTGTTCTACTTGTTCTTTAATGGATTTCGGAGAGCAGGTTTCAGAGAGGGTGAATATAGAAGGTAAACTGCTTTGTCTGACACAGTCACACGAATGATAAAAATGTGCAAGCTGACAGTACACTGTCCTTGGTAATGGCTATCTGGGTCCTGTAAGAACATGTCAACTAACCTCCTGCAGCCTTAAGTAGAGTCTCTGGATGGTGCAAATGGTTAATGAGCTGGGCTGATAACCAAAAACCTTGGAGGTTCATGTCTGCCCAGAGACACCTTAGCAGAAAAGCCATTGAAAACCCTATGGAGCACAATTCCACTCCAACATACATGGGGTCATCATAAGCTGGAATTGACTTGATGGTAACTGGTTTTTGCTGTTGTTGTTTCTGTTTTTAATCTGGGCAAGCTACCCTATAAGTGAGGATTCTCTCAGCTGGGTTCCTCCCCTGAATTCTAGAGCTGATCTTCCTTGACAAGAGTTGATTCAACTGGCTTGATCTAGGTGACAGATTATTCTCTGCTAGTCTAACCTATGAGCCCTGTTGGCACAGTGGTTAAGTGCTCGGCTGCTAACCAAAAGGTTGGCAGTTTGAGTCCACCAGGCACTTCTTGAAAGCCCTATAGGGCGGTTCTAATCTGTCCTATGGGTTCCCTATCAGTAGGTATCGACTGAGTGGCAATGCAACACGTTTGGTTTAGTCTAACCTAAGAGAGTCTCGCTCATTTTTTTGGGAATAAGGACAAGACTTTGATGACCATAATCCTGACATGGGTAACCAAAAGCAAAAACCAAACCCACTGCTGTCGAGTCAACGTTGACTTCTAGCAAGCCTATAGGACAAAGAACTGCCCCATAGCGTTTCCAAGGCCACAAATCTTCACGGAAGCAGACTGCCACATCTTTCTCCCTCAGAGCGTCTGGTAGGTTTGAACTACCAACCTTTTGGTTAGCAGCTGAGTGCTTAACCACTGAGCCCCAAGGGCTCCTTCCTGGCACGGGCAGCCATGCAGAACTGTCCCATTGTTCTGCTGATAGTATATGCCAAAGTTCAATTCCCCAGACCTTTTCCTGTAGTCAGCACAGATAATGTGAAAGCGAGAGCTAAGGCTGTTTTATAGACTCAAAAACATTGGCCAAGCAAACTGTTCTTACAGACAATGCATGTTCCAATCTCCTTGGATCATCTAGTACAAGTAACAAATTCCCTGGATAATGGCTCACCTCTCCTACTTCATGTTTTCTTGGAAGTCACAAACTCTGAGCAATCTCTTTTTATTATATTTTGGTGATGGCAGCATCTGGTTTCTATGTAACAAGAACAGACACCCAAATTAGATATGGTACTGTCACTTATGTCAGTTGATCAACAAGATCCTCATTTCCAGTGACTGTCCAATAACTCTGTAATGCTACACTAAGGACGAAACAATTACGTAAGATGATTACATCAGCTGACTGCCTCGCTTTTCATCATCCTGCAGTTAAATTTTTTGCAGCATGAATTTTAAGCCCAGACTACAAACTGGCATAAAGAGCTTCCACTCTGGGTATAGTGATTTTCCCATAGTTGGAAAAAAAATTCCTTTAAGATATTTGCCTAGCTAGGCTACTGACATTTTTGATAAATACAAAAACGTGCTTAAAGCATAAAATGTAAATAATAGAAATAGTTAATCTAATAACACTAACAGTCCTTGAGGGCTTACTATGTACTAGGTACCAGAGGGGATATTAGAAACACTTAACAACAGTATGGCATGGGCACTGATCAATCAGAATTGTCACTGGCCACAACCCTACAACAGGGCCTCTGAGGTGTCTGTTGTGCCAGGCACTAACTCTTTAGTTGCAAGGTCATGAGGAGGTGTGAGGAATTAAGGCGCAGGGAACTGGGCAGATGGGTATTGGGAGGGCACTGGTGTGGGTGTTTGTGTGGGGCTCAGGGCAGCAGTTTTCTAACTGGTATTGAAGCAATCCATACTTAAGCAACCAGTTTTTTTTTTTTTTTTTACAGACATAAGAGGCACGCTTGCTGAATATCAACGCTGCCAGACCTTGTGCTAGAGCCCCTCATTCCCACAACTATCTTTGAGGTAAGATTCTGCATTTACAGTCATTCTCTAAATAAGGAAGTGAAGGCTTAGAGAATTTAAAGATCTTGCCCAAGATCACACAGTCAGTGCAAGGAAAAAACAAATTTTTTTATACAAGATTTTATAATTTGCAAAGCCCTTCTACCTGTTTTAACTGTGCCTGAATCACAGAAAAACCTATTTCTTTAGAATTAAAGCTGTATTATCTCATAAGTATGCTGACGCTCCTATGTAATTAATACTACCGATTAGGGCTAACACTTATTCAGAACTATTTTGGTGAACTGCACTAATTTCTTTATATGTCTATCTTATTTAATCTTTTTAAAAAAATATTTTAATGATTGTGTTTTTGGTAACACAGCAAATTAGGTTCCCATATCTTATTTAATCTGTATAACAGATAGGTATTATCCTCCTTGTTTTACTGAAAAGGAAACCGACTCAGTAAAGTCGAATATATTGCTCGAGACAACAAAAGAATTCAAACCCATAAAGCCTGCTGCCCTATGCTGTGTTCATTACACACTACTCCCTCAGTGTGAGCTGTCAGAAGAAAATGTGAAAGACTTTGGATGGTGGGAAAATAGAAAAAGAAGAAGGATTACCGAGTGTCTTACCTACTGAATCCTTCCAAGTTATTTCCACCTTTCATTGTCTTTGAGCTATTTTACAACTCTGTAAATTGTGGAAAACCAACACTAATGCAAATAAGTCCTGTCTACAGAAAAGCAAATTAGTCATGTCTGGTGGAGTGCAACTGCTTATTGCCCCGTGGGTAGGCCCACCTTTTGCATCTATTTGTAACTTCATTTCAGCATTCCTGATGTCTCTGTATGTGTTTGGGTATGTGCCAATGTGAACAGAAACAATGCTGGTGTTACACCATTATCATGGTATCTTTTTTATAACCTGTTGTTGTTAGGTCCCATCCAGTCAGTTCTGATTCCTAAGAACCTTTTGTACAACAGAACGAAACACTGTCCGGCCCTACACCATCCTCACAATCATTGATATGTTTGAGCCCATTGTTGAAGCCACTGTGCCAATCCATCTTGAGGGTCTTCTTCATTTTTGCTGACCCTCTACTTTACCAAGCATGATGTCCTTCTCCAGGGACTGGTCCCTCCTGATAACATGTCCAGAGTATGTGAGGTGAAGTCTCGCCATCCTCACTTCTAAGAAGCATTCTAGCTGTACTTCTTCCAAGACAGATTAGTTCATTCTTCTGCAAGTCCATGGTATAATCAATATTCTTCACCAACACCATAATTCAGAGGCATCAATTTTTCTTTGATCTTCCTTATTCATTGTACAGCTTTTGCACGCGTACGACGCAATTGAAAATACCATGGCTTGGGTTAGATGCACCTTAGACTCAAAGTGACATCTTTGCTTTTCAACACTTTAAAGAGGTCTCTTGCAGCAGATTTGCCTAACACAATATTTCATTTGATTTCTTGGCTGCTGCTTCTATGGGCATTGACTGTGGATCCAAGTAAAATGAAATCCTTGACAACCTCAATTTTTTCTCTGTTTATCATAATGTTGCTTATTGGTCCAGTTGTAAGGATTTTTGTTTTCTTTATGTTGAGGTGTAATCCATACTGAAGGCTATGTTCTTTGATCTTCATCAGTAAGTGCTTCAAGTCCTCTTCGTTTTCAGCAAGCAAGGTTGTGTCATCTGCATATTGCAGACTGTTAATGAATCTTCCTCCTAATATATGCCACATTCATCTTTATATGGTTCAGTTTCTCGGATTATTTGCTCAGCATTCAGACTGAGCAAGTATATTGAAAGGGTACAACCCTGATGTGCACCTTTCTTGATTTTAAACCAGGCAGTATCCCCTTGTTCTGTTCAAACAAATAACTGCCTCTTGGTCTATGTACAGGTTCCACATGAGCATAATAAAGTGCTCTAGAATTCTCATTCTTTGCAATGTTATCCAAAATTTGTTCTTATCCACACCGTCGAACGCCTTTGCATAGTCAATAAAACACAGGTGAACATCTTTCTGGTATTCTCTGCTTTCAGCTAAGATTCATCTGACATCAACAATGATATCCCTCGTCCCATGTCCTCTTCTGAATCTGGCTTGAATTTCTGGCAGTTCCCTGTCGGTGTACTGCGACAACAGTTTTTGAATGATCTTCAGCAAAATTTCACTTGCGCATGGTATTAACGCATCAGCATGTCAGCAGCATGAAAGTTTCGATCACTCTGTACTTTCCCTAAACTCACGCGGCTGACTTTTTGAGACTCTTAGTTGAGACAATCCTTCTCTTGACTCCTTCTCATGTCTCATTTCCCTCTGAAATTTTTTTTTTCTCCCTGCAAAATTAAGATTCTTGACTTACAGGTACTGTGGAAACAAAGTCCCACTACAAACGATCTACATAATGGTAGCCTAACTAAGAACTTTAGAACTGAACTTGTCTATGGTGCTTCACACACCTGATTGTATGACAGATGATTACTTGTTTTGTGGATTATTCAGAATACGAGTTTCTCCTCCTGCCAGTCTCAGGCTCTTCATTAGCTATGAGTAATTTTATCCTACTGTGAATAGGCAGGGGACACTTTAGAAATATGCCTTTCTCTGGGTTAGAAATGCTGTCAAAATGCTTTTACCAAACCAAACCCATTGCTGTCAAGTTGGCCCCACAGGGTTTCCAAGGAGCAGTTCGTGGATTTGACCTGCTGACCTTTTGGTTAGCAGCCATAGCTCTTAACCACTGTGCTACCAAGGGCTCCAAAATGCTTTTGGTGGGGCAGAAATTTGACATTATTGATTAAAATGTAATTTTCAGAGTTATGAAATTTCAGAGCAAAAAGAGATCTCAGGGATACACTATTTCATCCCTCGCATTTGACGGGTGAATTAATTGAGTCCCAGAGAAGTTAAATGACTTGGCCACAGTAACACAGCTGCCTGGTGACTGCACTCTCTTGCTTCTCAGTTCTGTTCTCTTCCATTATACACAGTATTTCAATGATCTCAGCTCTGAAGAACTCTAGTTAGCACAGTGGTTAAGAAATAGCTGTAAAAAAAAATGTTGAATTATTTTACTGAGCCACTCTGATCTTACGAAATCAGGCAGTGAATAAAAGCTCACTGTGGCACATAATTGAGGGGAAAACCAAGGGGCAAGGTCAATAATAGCAAATTTGCATTTAAATTACAACTTGGAAAAAGAAATTTTAAGTTAATATCAGATTTTCACTGTTGTTCTCACTAACTGGGCTAAGACTTGTGACGGCTGCCCGTTTCACCCTCCTCCATTTGTAGAAAAGCCATCTGGGTTTTTGTCTTAACACACAGAAGGTAGGCAGGGGTTGGCTGCTAATGGATACCAAACACATAGCTG
The DNA here is from genome assembly GCF_030014295.1 of Loxodonta africana. Lineage (NCBI taxonomy): Eukaryota > Metazoa > Chordata > Mammalia > Proboscidea > Elephantidae > Loxodonta > Loxodonta africana. The sequence continues at coordinate 66,571,962 of NC_087358.1, forward strand.
TATACCTACTTGATTCAATATTTAATGACTAAGAAAACAGTCAATTAGTAAGGGTCCTGTTTATTATTTCTCATTTGTATTCAAATTGTTTTTTATGTCAAAAAGGAAGTTTGAAGGGAGAAGCAAAGAGGCTGGCCTTGTTTTTAGAAAACCTAAGCCTAGATGATCTCTTGGACTTTCAAATATAAGATAAAGTGAAACAGGTATTGCTTAGTACAGATATTTGGACCCAAACAGTCACGTTTGGTGATGCTTGATCATTCCACAATGAGATGGATTTGGCACGAGGACAAAATTAATGGGCTCAAATATATCAACGATTCTGAGGATGGCACAGGACTGAACAACACTTAGTTTGTTATACATCAGGTTGCTATGAGTCCACGCCTCCCCCACAGCAGCTAGAAACAACAACGCCAATGCACACACAGAAGACCAGCCACAAACAATAGTCTAAACCCTAACCGGCTTCCCATCTAATGAAGTGTAAAGACAGACAGACCTGCTTCTGTTTTAGGTACCCTAATATGGCTGTCTAACATCAGGCTTACCAAGTGCCCTTCTCCTTCACATACAATTCACTGAGGGGCCTGAGCAATCTAGAACTACTTGGGCATGGTGTTGGGTGATAATCTATTTAAAGTACTCAGTACCATGAGCTCCATAGTAAAGGCTTTGCTTCCTGATTTTCGACCTTGGAGGAGTAATGGGTTGCCGAATTATATAATACCTGCGTCTACGTGTCAAACAACCACAATCGCCCTAAGTTGCTAGGTAAGTGGAAGGTGATGGGATGATTTAAACATTATCTAAACACATTTATGACATTTACCACTAACTCAGCCCAGAGTGGGAGAAGCCCCAGTCATTTGTGTCCCAGTTGCAGACTCATGCAAAACAGATGCCTGGGAATGAACCCCTGGTGGCATAGTGGTTAAGAGCTCGGCTGCTAACCAAAAGGTCGGCAGTTCGAATCCACCAGGTGTTCCTTGGAAACTCTACAGGGCAATTCTGTTCTGTCCTGTAGGGTCACTGTGAGTCGGAATCAACTTGACAGCAACGAGTTTGGTTTGGTTTGTGTGTGTATGTCAGCGGGGAGTGAGCCACACACTGGGAAGCCAGGCTGTTTCTGAAGGCAGGTCTGGGCCCCAACCCATAGGCAGGTGCCCATATCCTGCTGCTGGCATATGGTGCCCCATCATTAGCCAGATTGTGAAACTCTGGAAAGGGCCTTAGCACACATAAATAATCTAAAATGGGCTGTGGGGTGATTGGGAGAGGCCGGGTGGGGATCAAAGCCTGAGCAGGAGTTGAGAGTGTTAAGGACTGGGCCAGTGGTCAGCATAGAAGAACCTTCATGGCATCAGTATCACCTCAACAAAACTCCACCCTACTTATGTGCTGGGAGACAATTCCAATATTACAAAATTCCCTCTGTGCCCAAAGGAAATGTCAGGGGTTCAGGAGAAGGAAAACTTACTGAACATAAGAGGTGGAGTGTTTTCTGAAATAGCATCATAGAACTATGTATCTTGAGATTTGATCAGTGGGGAGGTTTGTCCAGAGTTAAAGTTGATTAGGTGAGGCTTGACCAGCCCTGGAGTGCCTGGGTGGTGAAAATGGTTAAGCACTCAACTACTAACCAAAATGTTGGAGGTTCAAACTCACCCAGAGGTGCCTCGGAAGAAAGGTCACCACCTTGAAAATCCCATGGAACACAGAGCCATCTTGATGGCATACAACAACAACAGAGAGTTCAGGGTGTCTCTAATGCCCATGAAATTGTATACAAAATAGTGTGTGTGGGAATGAATATGCATTTTTCTGGGGAAAGGGTTTAGCACTTATCAAAGAACCTCAAAGGTTCTGCGACTCCAAAAATATTTTATAACCCCTGGTCTAGAGGCCAAAGGAACCCAGCCTTTCTGATGACTACAGAGGGGGCTCCCAAAGGGTCACTGCATGAAATGGATGTTGGCTAACTCATGGCCTTGTATTTTGCCTGACCCTTGGATATTTACACCTGTCCCTCACTGGCATGGGGCATCCTGACTATCCTGTCCTAGAGAAAAGCAGGGTCCGGACCAGCTTCTCCCACAGCCCTTATCCAGCATCAGCCCTGTGAACCAGCACCTAGATGGACAATATCGCTTCAACAAAGCCACGCTCAGGCAAAAAGCAAATTCACGACATTCATGGAGGGATAGGAGCAGACCCCCCTACGCAGTATGACAGGTGGTGGGATAGTTATAGCTGGTGACTTGTAGTCTCATGAAGTTACAAGGAGGACACGCTGAAGAGGACACAGAGACCCGACTCTGGTCAACATGCTGCATTGACCAGCTAATCAACGTTGGGTAATCCACTACATGTATTTATTTCCCAGTTGGCAGCATGGGGGAGCTGGGCTGATTCCCGAGACCTTTCGGGCTGAGGACGTGCAGGCTCTGTCCAAACTCCACAGTGCGGCCCTGTCTCCAGAGAGGTGTTTGGAGAGAACTGGTCTCTGATTAGCAGCCAGCTTATCTTTCTTTCTTCCTTAGATACCAAGCTACACATTTTAAAGCATACTTGATTTTTTTTTTTGGTAAAAATACATATTTAACACATTTGCCAATTCAACATTTTTCAGGGATACAATTTAGTGATATCAGTTAAAAGTACATTTTATTTTACAATCCACGGAAGGATTATAAGCAAATAGACACATTTCAGAGGAAGAAACACTCGTGGGCAGCATCATGGTTTCAGTGAGAGGTTAGTGCGATGCTACGGCTGAAAGCCGAAGATCAAATATTTCTGGTTACGGTGGAGCCACCTGCTGTGTGGTTTCTGATCAGGAAATTTCATTCCTAAGTCTCCCTTCCCACCTGCAACCTCCAGTTCTGCTCTTAGCACGTGATATGTGTTTAGATTCTTCACCCTTCAGCATATGATGCCTAAAAGTGTCTGAATTGTTACTTTAGCTTTTACTGCTCTTACTTAGGCCTTCCAAATTTTACTTCCAAACCCAGAGGTTGCACCCAAGTCCACACCCGAGTGCTTCCATCTAGCCTGGATTCCATCCTTCTTTTGTCTTCGCCTTTCCTGGATGTCACACCTACAATTGCCCACTCCTTCCCACCTCTACTTCCTCCTGCTGGATGCTCCAATCTCACCTTGCCCATAAGCTTTTTTTTTTTTTTCAAATCTCAGATCTTTCCGATTAAAAGTTAAGCCAGTTTTCTCAGCAGTATTTGGTCTGGTGGTGCAATGGTTAAGCACTTGTCTGCTAACCAAAAGGTAGGCAGTTCGAAACTACTAGCCACTCTGAGGGAGAAAGATGTGGCAGTCTGCTCCTGTAAAGATTTACAGCCTTGGAGACCCATTGGGCAATTCTACTCTGTCCTATAGGGTTGCTTTGAGCCTGAATCGACTTGATGGCAGTGGGTTTTTGGGTATTTGGCCGTTTAACGAGTTGCCCTGCGTTCTATCCAGCCCAACTGATGGCGACCCCATGTGTTTCAGAGTAGAGCTATTCTCTACAGAGTTTCCAATGGCTGGTTTTTCAGAAGTAGATAAGCAGACCTTTCTTCCCAGGCTCCTCCGGGTGGACTTGAACCACCAACCTTTCTGTTAGCAGCCTAGTTTGTTAACTGTTTGTACCACCCAGGAACTCCATCTGCCTGTTTTGCTGTTGTTGTATGCTGTAGAGTTTATTCTGACACATAACAACCCTGTAGGGCAGAAGAGAACTGCCCCATAGGGTTTCCTAAGCTGAAATCTTTATGGGAGCAGGTCACTGGGTCCTTTCTCCTGCAGAGCAGCTGGTGGGTTCCAATTGCTGACCTTTCGGTTAGCAGCCTGGTGCTTAACCATTATGCCACCCGAACCCATTGCATCAAGTCAATTCTTACTCATAGCAACCCTATAGGACAGAGTAGAACTCCACCATAGGTTTCCAAGCTGTAATCTTTACAGAAGCAGACTGTCACACCTTTCACCTGCTGAGCCGCTGGTGGGTTAGAACGACCAACCTTTCAGTTAGCAGCCCAGCGTTTAACCACTAAGCCACCAGGGCTCCTTATTTGCCAGTTTTATAGTAACCTTTTAATTTTTTCCCCCCTGACCTGAATTTCCCTGGAATAAGTAGCTCACACCCATTATTTCTACTTCCTTTGTATTCTTCTTACCTCTGCAGTCTGGATGTTTACAAACTGTCCTGAAACTTTCTTGCGAAGACAGAGGACTTTCCATGTTCTCATGCTCTTTGTCTCTGGCAGCTGGATACAACTGCAGGGCAGACAATACCCTCTCTGCTCCATGGCACCTCCAGCCCCCAGCACTGCCTCCAGCATAGGAGTGGCTCTGCAAATGTTCGCAGAACGCTGAAGCTCTACTGTTCTTCCTTCCAAATATTTCTTCTGTATTCCCTTTGCCTCATCCTGATCCAAGCACTCCTTATCTTACCCCATGTCACTGTAACAATATCCTCCTGGCTTGCTTCTTTGCTTCCAATTCATCCTGCAGGGTTTATACCACTTAGATCTTCCTGGAGACTCGTTAATGGCTCCCTATTGATTACTACTCCTAGCTCAATCTCCTCAATTGCCACTTACAAAGGTAATTCATTAATTGCTTTAATAAAAAGTAGTCACTGGGTAGTGTAAACGGTTTCCCCGTTTGGCTACTAACCAAAAGGTTGGAGGTTTGAATCCGCCACTTCCGAAGAAAGGCCTGGCGATCTACTTCTGAAAAACTAGCCATTGGAAACCCTATGGAGCACATTTCTACCCTGATATACATGAGGTCGCCAGGAGTTGGAATTCACTCCTTGGCAACTGGTTAAGTGGTTCATAGATGCACAAAGTGAAACATCTAACCCTAACGAAAAGATATTCAGAGAAAGATAAGTCTCTTTCCCCTCCCATTCTCCCAGATCTCTTTCCCGTAAGCAATCATTATTGCCAGTTCCTTGTTTAGCCTTCTGGAGACATTCTGTCCTACACAACACTTCCTGACTGGACTACAGCTCATCAATGTACCGCGGGCCCTACCTTGAGTCCCAGAGAGTTGGGAGGGGTCCTGTTTACCTGCTGGACCTTTCTCCTAGAGCTGGGATCTACTTGTACCCCCAGCGGTGACGAGGGATTTGCTTTAGCTCATATGGCGCTGTGACTATCCTTACTTCTAGCAGAATGTTGGGGGCTTCCAGAAGCTGTGACTGGGGCTGCAGACAACACCCCCCCCACCCCTGTGAATTCAGTGAGGGGTCCCAGTACTGTTCTCCAACTTTGAGATGAACCTACTTTCAGGTCGGTTCTTATACCCAGCCCTCCTAATCCTGATTTAGCTCTCCCCCCACCAACCAGAAATTGAAGTCCTAGCTGGTTTTGTTTCTGACTCATGGAAAGTTGTGGTACCTGTTGACGGAACTTGCCAGGGACCAGAATGAGACGACCTTTGCTTTTGCACTATCGCTTCACTGTCCGGCCTTATTCCCTAAGCCCAGGCACAGCTCCTCTTTAAATGGTGTGCTGGAATGATTTAGGAAACAACGTGAGGTTCTCAGTATCTCCTGTGTAAACCCTGTGTATGTGAACAGTGATTGCATCCAGGGGGGAGGAAGCTTAACGTCATAATAGCCAAACTATCTATTTCCTACTAAATCCAGGAGAACAGCCATTCTGGGAGTCTTTATGCATCTGACTAGACCCTAACGACAGTCTTGGGTTCAGAAAATAGCCCTATAATGAGATCAAGAGTCTTAAGAACTGCCTTTGGGGAATATACAAATTACAGTTTTAGTTAGACTCAAAGTAGCGTAAGTACAAATAGGAAGCTTTTCTTTCGGTATTTTAGAATCCACCTAATGAACAACAAAAGGGCGACGTATTTGTTGAGGAAGCGCACGTTAGTGACACTCGGCATCGTTTTTAACATCGATCTGGAGGTCAATCTCGATCTGTTAAACTGACTTAATATAGATAACACAGTTTGAGAGACAGCCTTAGTCTAGGGTTTCTCAAAGTGTGGTCTGTACAAAAGAGAACTTGCCGGAAGAGATTTAATGGTACAATACATTTGAGAAAAGCTGCATATTCATAATGTATATTAGCATACTAAAGACTCTGGGAAGTCCTAGAGTAAGGTACTTCTCAAACTTTCTTATTAGTCCTGCAGTCCCCAGACTTATTTGGCAATGAAACCCTTTATGCTTAATACCTATTAACCACCTAAAGAACTAAAATTCTGAGGAATACACACTGGGTAATGCTACTTCAGCTTATCCATGCAAATTAAACATCTTATTTATAAACCAATAATAGATTCCCATAAATATTTCATGAATTCTTTATATTATGAATCAATAACACAATATCCAACCAAAATCCACTGCCGTCAAGTTGACTCCGAATCATGGCGGCCCTATAGGATAGAGTAGAACTGCCCCATAGGGTTTCCAAGGAGCAGCTGGTGGATTCAAACTGCTGGCCTTTTGGTTAGCCGCCGAGTTCTTAGCCACAGTGCCACCAGGGCTCCAATAACATAATAATAATAAAAAAAATTAAACCAATAAGACAGTATGAATCATAAAATATTTAGGGAAATCAGTCATACTAAAGCTGTTACCTAATATTTGCATTTACATCTTTAAAAAATCAGTTTCTTTAATATCTGTTTCTTTATAAGCCAAAGTCCAGTCAGTTGGTGCCCTTCGGTTTTTATTTTCCCCTTATCTCGCCCTCGTAGCCTCTTAAGGAACTTCCAACAGGAGTCAGAGGGTCATCTATTACTCACTGATACTCGTCTCCTTACAACTTACTTGAGATACTAAGCTCACTAAGCCAAAGGTATGATTTTTGTAATAATCACTTTCGTATCTTGAGTGATCCAAGCTACATTTTCCTCACAGTTTCTTTCAAAATGCTATTATCTCTCTTAAGATCTAAATCAGAATGCTGTCTCGGCTACACAATTGGTTATATCTCATACGTAGTTTTAAAAACAAATCTTACTGGTTTTAAAACAAAAAATTTTACACAAAACTGGCATTTTATCGTGAAACCAAGTATATTTATGAAAATAGAGCAAAAATCTAAAACATATATAATTTCTTTATCACAGACTGTTTTTCTATTGTCGTTTGGAGAATGGTTCCAAAAAACAGTCTCTCTTGGAATCTTATCTTGATGGACCAGATTTTGGAGTGTTTTCATTTGGCAGGGGAGCTCCTGGGTGGTGCAAATGGTTAACATGATTGGTTGCTAACCGAAAGGTCGGCAGTTTGAGTCTACCCAGAGGCACCTCTGAATAAAGGCCTGGCAATCTCTTTCCAAAAAATGAGCCACTGAAGACCCGATGGGGCACACAGTATTACTCTGACACACATAGGGTTGCCATGAGTTGGAATCAACTCAACGGCAGCTAGTTAGTTATTTGGTGGGAGCTGCAGTGGTAAGGAGGGCTTAAAGGAAGTTTCTCTGGTCTAGAAGTCTGGGAAGAGGTAGAGCAGGGCCAGGTACATGGTAATAGTTGCTGCTTCTTTGCTCCATGAAAAGTAAGAACGAGCCCCTATGAAGGCGTTGGGCTTTTTTCGGGGGGGAAATTGGGATGGGGTGGGGATGGGGGTGCGGGCGGGGGTGAAAAAACTGCATCTGGACAATAGTCAGGTGTGAAATATTACAAAATCCAAAGGTGAGCAATATCCTCTTTTCACACATATGATCAATTCTGAAAGGAGAAAACCTTGACAATAGAAAGATGATGAAGGAGGTGACGCGAACAAACCATACACCCTCGCAGGGATACACAGACATGACCCAAAGTTATAGTTGGTGCGAGCAAAGCTTGAGAAAATGCTTCAAGGCAGGTGCCTGGAGTTCAGTATGACTAACTCCTTTTAAAAAAAAACAAAGAGTCTAAGCAAGCAGTTACCTCCCAGGCTTTTTGATTTCACTGATAAATGACATTAAATAAATTTGGGAACTGGATCTAGTAACTTTTTTTTTTAATGAAGATATTAATGAACACCAGAATTATTACCATTGCTTCATTTTTTTCCCCCACCGGAAAAAATAGAAAAGGCACAGTCTCTTGATTACATAATATTCTTTAGATTGAGTACATTTAACCCCCCACCAAAAAAAAGATTAAGTACATTTAGCTTTATGAAAAACTTGGGACGTTGTCCTAATTTTTGTTATTTTGCCAGGGTCAACTTTGTCGCTAACCAGTTGCTTCACAGATTAGTGTTTTAGAACCCTGGAAAAATAATAGTCATGCCTAAGAGATGCCTCCGAAACCCTGGTGGCCTAGTGGTTAAGAGCTATGGCTGTTAACCAAAGGGTAGGCAGTTCAAATCCACCCCTTGGAAACCCTATGGGGCAGTACTACTCTGTCCTATATGGTCAGTATGAGTCGGAATGGACTCGACGGCAATGGGTTTTTTTTTTTGGTTTTAAGACATGCCTAAGATAGTGTTGGAGCCCTGGTGGCACAGTGGTTAAGAGCTATGGGTGAGCTAAAGCTCCTAACCAAAAAGTCAGCAGTTCAAATCCACCAGCTGCTCTTTAGAAACCTCATGGGGCATTTCTCTTCTGTCCTATAGGGTCACTATGAGTCAGAATCAACTTGATGGCAATGGGCTAATATAGTATTATTTATTATATTCAGAGAAATTCATATGAATTCATACAACTATTTCAGTCAGATTGAACACTCAAGGTGGTGGATTAAAAAAAAAAAGTCCTGACCCCTGTCCTCAATGTGCTAAAAAGCTAACAAGAGAATACCTGATCATCTACAGATAAACATTCACTGATAATATTTACAGACACAGTACAGAGTGAGCATGTGCAAGAAGTCACCAGAGAAGGCTGGTGTTAAATCAGGGAATATCCTCACTCCTTTTTATGAAAGGGTAGACTGAAGCAGAGAGATTAGGGAATACCAAGATAAAAAGGTGTAAATAAGCCTGGCCTCCCCCTGCCCCTTGTTACTCAGCTATGGTATCTGCGTGTTTTAGCGCAGATTTCAGGTAAAGTCTGATGGGCAAACTTACCCGCCTGTGGGTGGGTGGTCCCTGAGACAGCCACTCCTGTGCAATTAGCTGTGGCTGGAGGGGGCAGATGAGACCACGAAGAACAAACACTGCTGACCACTTCCACCACTTAAATAATGCTGTGTTCCCAGAAGAGAATTCTGGATGATTTCCAGAGAAATGGCATTGGCTGAGGGGTACTCCCAAAATCTGTCTACCATTCATATTAAGTTTAGTTCTTATAGTTCTATTTTTTATAAATGTGCAAAGGTTTATGATCTGATATTTTTTTCTGAGCACTAGGAGAATTAAAAAACAATTCTAAAATACTTTGATTTGTTGACAAAGGTGATCACTTTCCTCCCAACAGCCCAAATTTTTTTTTTTAATTAACTTTTATTAAGATTCAAGTGAACGTTTACAAATCCAATCAGTCGGTCACATATAAGTTCACATACATCTTTCTCCATACTCCCACTTGCTCTCCCCCTATTGAGTCAGCCCTTTCAGTCTCTCCTTTCGTGACAATTTTGCCAGCTTCCCTCTCTCTCTATCCTCCCATCCCCCCTCCAGACAACAGTTGCCAACACACTCTCAAGTGTCCACCTGATATAATTAGCTCACTCTTCATCAGCATCTCTCTCCCCCCCACTGATCAGTCCCTTTCATGCCTGATGAGTTGTCTTTGGGGATGGTTCCTGTCCTGTGCCAACAGAAGGTCTGGGGAGCATGGCCGCCGGGATTCCTCTAGTCTCAGTCAGACCATTAAGCATGGTCTTTTTATGAGAATTTGGGGTCTGCATCCCACTGATCTCCTGCTCCCTCAGGGGTCCTCTGCTGTGCTCCCTGTCAGGGCAGTCATCGATTGTGGCTGGGCACCAATTAGTTCTTCTGGTCTCAGGATGATGTAGGTCTCTGGTTCATATGGCCCTTTCTGTCTCTTGGGCTCTTAGTTGTCGTGTGGCCTTGGTGTTCTTCATTTTCCTTTGCTCCAGGTGGGTTGAGACCAATTGACGCATCTTAGACGGCCGCCTGTTAGCATTTAAGACCCCAGACGCCACATTTCAAAGTGGGATGCAGAATGTTTTCATAATAGAATTATTTTGCCAATTGACTTAGAAGTCCCCTCAAACCATGGTCCCCAGACCCCCGCCCTTGCTCCGCTGACCTTTGAAGCATTCATTTTATCCCGGAAACTTCTTTGCTTTTGGTCCAGTCCAATTGAGCTGACCTTCCATGTATTGAGTGTTGTCTTTCCCTTCACCCAAAGCAGTTCTTATCTACTGATTAATCAATAAAAAACCCTCTCCCTCCCTCCCTCCCTCCCTCCCCACTTCGTAACCACAAAAGTATGTGTTCTTCTCAGTTTTTACTATTTCTCAAGATCTTATAATAGTGGTCTTATACAATATTTGTCCTTTTGCCTCTGACTCATTTCGCTCAGCCAGGTTCCTCCATGTTATGAAATGTTTCACAGATCCGTCACTGTTCTTTATCGATGCGTAGTATTCCATTGTGTGAATATACCACAATTTATTTACCCATTCATCCGTTGACGGACACCTTGGCTGCTTACAGCTTTTTGCTATTGTAAACAGAGCTGCAATAAACATGGGTGTGCATATATCTGTTTGTGTGAAGGCTCTTGTATCTCTAGGGTATATTCCAAGGAGTGGGATTTCTGGGTTGTATTTTTTTTTTATGGTAGTTCTATTTCTAACTGTTTAAGATAACGCCAGATAGATTTCCAAAGTGGTTGTACCATTTTACATTCCCACCAGCAGTGTATAAGAGTTCCAATCTCTCCGCAGCCTCTGCAACATTTATTAGTTTGTGTTTTTTGGATTAATGCCAGCCTTGTTGGTGTGAGATGGAATCTCATCGTAGTTTTAATTTGCATTTCTCTAATAGCTAATGATCGAGAGCATTTTCTCATGTATCTGTTGGCTGCCTGAATATCTTCTTTAGTGAAATGTGTGTTCATATCCTTTGCCCACTTCTTGATTGGGTTGTTTGTCTTTTTGTGGTTGAGTTTTGACAGAATCATGTAGATTTTAGAGATCAGGCGCTGATCTGAGATGTCATAGCTGAAAATTCTTTGCCAGTCTGTAGGTGGTCTTTTTACTCTTTTGGTGAAGTCTTTAGATGAGCATAGGTGTTTGATTTTTAGGAGCTCCCAGTTATCGGGTTTCTCTTCATCATTTTTGGTAATGTTTTGTATTCTGTTTATGCCTTGTATTAGGGCTCCTAGGGTTGTCCCTATTTTTTCTTCCATGATCTTTATCGTTTTAGTCTTTATGTTTAGGTCTTTGATCCACTTGGAGTTAGTTTTTGTGCATGGTGTGAGGTATGGGTCCTGTTTCATTTTTTTGCAAATGGATATCCAGTTATGCCAGCACCATTTGTTAAAAAGACTATCTTTTCCCCAATTAACTGTCTCCGGTCCTTTGTCAAATATCAGCTGCTCATACGTGGATGGATCTATATCTGGGTTCTCAATTCTGTTCCATTGGTCTATGTGCCTGTTGTTGTACCAGTACCAAGCTGTTTTGACTACTGTGGCTGTATAATAGGTTCTGAAATCAGGTAGAGTGAGACCTCCCACTTTCTTCTTCTTTTTCAGTAATGCTTTACTTATCCGAGGCTTCTTTCCCTTCCATATGAAGTTGGTGATTTGTTTCTCCAACACATTAAAAAATGACATTGGAATTTGGATCGGAAGTGCATTGTATGTATAGATGGCTTTTGGTAGAATAGACATTTTTACTATGTTAAGTCTTCCTATCCATGAGCAAGGTATGTTTTTCCACTTAAGTATGTCCTTTTGAATTTCTTGTAGTAGAGCTTTGTAGTTTTCTTTGTATAGGTCTTTTATATCCTTGGTAAGATTTATTCCTAAATATTTTATCTTCTTGGGGGCTACTGTGAATGGTATTGATTTGGTGATTTCCTCTTCGGTGTTCTTTTTGTTGATGTAGAGGAATCCAAGTGATTTTTGTATGTTTACTTTATAACCTGAGACTCTGCCAAACTCTTCTATTAGTTTCAGTAGTTTCCTGGAGGATTCCTTAGGGTTTTCTGTGTATAAGATCATGTCATCTGCAAATAGTGATAACTTTACTTCCTCCTTGCCAATCCGGATACCCTTTATTTCTTTTTCTAGCCTAATTGCCCTGGCTAGGACTTCAAGTACGATGTTGAATAAGAGCGGTGATAAAGGGCATCCTTGTCTGGTTCCCGTTCTCAAGGGAAATGCTTTCAGGTTCTCTCCATTTAGACCAACAGCCGAAATTTTTAGCTGAATATATTTCTGTTTTCCCCCTTTTCTCAACAGTTGGGCAAAACAGATGCCCAACAGATATGGGTGATGGCTGCATGATCAATGTAATTATTTTCACCAAATGTACATGTGAAAAATGTTAAATTGGCAAAGGTCATTAATATATATATTTATAATAATAATAATTAAAAAAAAACCAACCAACAAAAAAACTGAGATGTCCACCATATTGAAGAGATAGTGAAGAAACAGGACAGCAATGGAGAACAGCTTGTCAAGATTCTTGAATTTTGGAAATAACCAAGATTGGTTTCCAGGGTCAAGTACAGCCTCGCATTTTAAGGAAAAACCCCTACCCTCAGAAACATCATTTGCAACTCTAAAGAAGTACTAACAAACGGCAACCTGGAAAACCCTTGGTCTACTGGACAATGCTTAATTAATTACTAATACTCAGTGTGCACTGGGATAAGGACAGGCAGTTGCAAAGATGAAGAGATCCCTCCTGAAAGGAGTTAAAAAAAAAAAACAAAAAACCAAACCCACTGCCTTCGAGTCCATTCGGACTCATAGTGACCCTATAGGGCAGAGTGGAACTGCAGCATAGCGTTTCCAAGGAGCACCTGATGGATTTGAACTGCTGACCTTTTGTACAGCAGCCATAGCTCTTAACCACTACACCACCAGGGTTTCCAAAAGGGATTTAGACGTTAGTAATCTGTAAAGTAAGTAGACTACATTGACTAGATCAAGCTAAGGTAAGACTGATCACTCGTTAACAAGCAAATCTTTATTAACTCATATACCCATTATTTCCTCTAAAAAAAGAATTGGTGGTCTTAAAAAAATTATGCTCTATTTTACGTATCATCAAAATTCTTGGTCTAAGTTAAAACCGCGGTCTGTCAGATTTCCTCAACCATAGCCAGCTGGTTTTAAAACCATAGATCACCTGGTTTTAGCTGAAGATTTTCCATTGAAATTCTTTTATGTGTCTGTCTTTGCCTCTCACTCTTGTTTTGGGAAAAGTGATATAAGTATACTTAATAGCTCATTATTTTGAAACCTGGTTTTTAAAAGCCTGGGAGACTGCCTTGGGAGTGGGGTGGGAGCTGGGGAGAGGATGGTGAGAGGCTTTGGAGGAGGATACCAGCAGGTGGCGCTTGTCTCCTCTCATCTGAGTATAATGTTTTGTTCTCAGCCAAGAATCCCATTGGAATTAAAGGCAACTCTGCAGTGGTTAAGTGCTACGGCTGCTAACCAAAGGGTTGGCAGTTCAAATCTGCCAGGTGCTCCTTGGAAACTCTACAGGGCAGTTCTACTCTGCCCTATAGGGTCGCTATGAGTCAGAACCGACTCGACGGCACTGGGCACTGGGTTCTGCCAGTCTTCCACCACTCTCTGTCAGTTTCTCACACTGTGGTGACTTGTGTGTTGCTGTGATACTGGAAGCTTTGCCACCAGTCTTTCAAACACCAGTAGGGTCACCTATGGTGGACAGGTTTCAGGGGAGCTTCCAGACAAAGACAGGCTAGGAAGAAAGACCTGGCAATCTCCTTCCAAAAATTAGCCAATGAAAATCTTATGGATCACAGGAGAATACTGTCTGACTCTCTTGCTTTGGCCCCATCATCATAAGGGATCAATCGCTGGAGGAGGGCATCATGTTTGGTTATGCAGAGGGCCAACAAGGGTGAGGGAGACCCTGGGTGAGAATGATTGGCACAACAGCCACAACAATGGACTTGAACATGAGGACGATGCAGGACTGAGCAACATTTCGTTCTGTTGTTCGTAAGGTCACCATGAGACAGGGTTGACTCAAAGACAACTAACAAGAATGACTGCATGTAGTCAATGCAAGTGACATAGATCATGGCAATACTTTAGTGCCATGTCAATGAAGTCACAGCTCCAGCTCTAACTACGCCGTCACATTTCTGCATTACTACTTAAAAGATGGACTGCCCTACTCCAAGGATTGTATTATTTTCATACCTGACCTCCAGCCTTATACCCCCAAGCTCAGTAGTTTATAGTAATCACCCAAGTCCCTAGCATTGGAGCTGAAACTTGGGGAAAGGAGGGGAATTTTATCAATCTTCCAGTTGGTCTTGGCCTTATGGCGCCAGATTTCCTGTCCTCTTCCCCCACCCTCCCCAACCTCCTGGTGAGCCAGCCTTGGCCTGAGCACCTACTGCTCGGTGGGAATGGCAGAACAGCTAGCAAGCCGACATGTCAGTTCCCATGCGCCACAGAGGCCAAGAAAAGAAGCGGCCCAAGGACACTTTTGACGCTATGGATAGATACTACAGGCTCAAGCTATGACCGCATTATTGGGTCGCTTGGGTTACTGGCTTTTTAACCTCTTCGCCACCACTCAGTTCAGCCATCAGCCAGCCCCTCTCCCTCACACGGCAATGCATTTTGTTCACCGTAAGAACTACCTACATTTTTAAAAGTCCTTTTTTCCTGCGTCTGTAGCTTTCAGCATCATTCAACAAACATTCTGCTGTACCCCACCGTCTATCCGCGCTGAAGTCCAGCCCCAGGGTATAACGGAAGGAGGGAAAAAATCTAGAGTCTGAAGGCTACAAGCCGTAATCTAGCTTCATCTCTGACTGCGTGAGTGACTTTAGACAAGTTTCTTAACTTCCTCTGTAGACTGGGGGAAACAGCTTGTCCGCTTGTTCAAGGGGTTCCTGAGTTAAAGAGATAATTTACATGGACGACTTAGAAAAGCGCCTGGCTCATGGGCGCGCCCAAATGCCAGCTGTTTACTATTACCTCTTCTCCCAAATGAGGGTGGATCTGTTGTGCTCACCCCACAATGAAAAACTGCCTCTTGAGGACTTCTGGGTCAAGTAGCCAAAGTGACGCGGGGAATTGCGATTAACCTCACCTCCCTGGGAACTCACTGTATTTCAAGTCCCATCCCTGGCCTCTCCGCCGTCTTCTCAGACCCCTCCAAAACCTCTTGTCCCGGGAGCAGCGAAAAGAAACGCAGAGGGGTGCCGCGCCTAACTGCACATCCCATCTGTGCCGGCGGCCAGCCCCCCGTGACCCGCTTCCCCCGCCGAGCGCGCGCACCCGCCGCGGAGGAAGGCTCGGCCGGCTGACAGCGTGGGGGCAGGGAGGAGGCGAGAGCGGGCGGCGGAGGAGGGGAGAGCCGCCGAGAGGAGGGAGCGGGGGGAGGAGACACATGCGCGGTGCCGCCGCCGCCGCAGTCCTCCGCTTCCCGGGGACAGGAAACCTTCAAGACCAGCTGCTGCTGCCGCCTCCCCGTCTGCCCCCATTCCTGCGCGCCTCCCCACACCCTCTTCCCGGTTCTTCCAGCGTCTCTCGGTGGAGCACTGCCGGGACTCAGCCAGGCTGCCGTCTGCGCTCCCGGGGAAAGCCGTGACCCCCCGCAGGAGCGGCGGGGCGGGGTGGGGGGGCTCGGGAGAAGATGGCGACGCCGGGAAGCGAACCCCAACCTTTCGTCGCTGCCCTCTCGGGGGCTGCTCTGCACCCACATCATCATCCCCAACACCATCACCACCACGGAGGAGCGGGAGCCAGCGGCGGGGCCGGGGGAGGGGGCGGCAGCGGCGGCGGGGGCTTCAACCTGCCCTTGAACCGGGGTTTGGAGCGCGCGCTGGAGGAGGCGGCGAACTCTGGGGGGTTGAACCTCAGTGCCAGGAAATTGAAGGAATTTCCAAGGACTGCAGCCCCCGGGCACGACCTCTCGGACACGGTGCAGGCAGGTGAGAGAGGGCCGCGCGCGGGGCAGGCAGCAGCTGGGGTGTGGGTGGCTGTCTGGCTGTCTTGCCTTCTCTGACATTGTGGCCAGTCTGAGATCTGGCCTCGCCGGGGTACGTCGGGCCGTGCGGTACTGAGTTAGGGGCCCGCGTGCGCGGGAGAAGGCGAGCCCCGCAGAAGACACGGTGGCCCCGCCTCGCCCGGCGGCCGTGGGGTGGTGCCGGGAGAGCATGGGTGCGCCGGGCCGCTGCGCCCCAAGCGCGCCTGTTTCCCTGGCCCCCACCCTGGGCCGGCCGCGCCGAGGGAAGTGGCCCGGACTGGGACTTGTGGGCGCGCTGTGTACGCGCAGTGGAAGTGGGAGGTTTCAGGCGGACGCCTGGTCTTCCTGGGCCCCACGCAGGGGCTGAGAACCCCGGGGCAGGCAGCCGTGTCTGCGCCTCCTACCAGAGCGAGCCTTTTTTGCATCGAGGCGTTGCCCATCATGGTGGGGAAACTCAGACAAAGGTGGCGCGCCCTTGGTAGACCCGAGGGCACCGACCCGGTGCCGCGAAGCCCCCTCGGCGACATCATCTAGCGATTAGGCAGTTTGGTGCCGATTGCGAGGAGGTGCCAAAGCTTCCTCTGCCTGCGCCTGTGCGAAAAAGGAGCCGCCAGGATTGTTGTGAATTCAAATAGGCAGTGACTTCGGAGTTGATCGACTCTCTCGTTACTCGCCGGTCGCAAGCCGCCCACGCAGTTTTGCTTCTACCACCGAGGCTACCTAGTTCTCAGTAACCCGATCTTTGCGGGGGCCCTGGAAGGGACCTCGTGGCATAGTAAAAGACAAGTAATTAAAATGAGCCGGTTTTCCTGTGCGAGCCGGCAAGCTGTAACTCGCGCCAATGAGCAGCCCGCTTTTTCAAGTTATGTCATGTGTTGACATATTTCTGAAACGTCTGTTTTCTCTTTGGTAGTTGGAGTTACAGGAGCGGGATCTATAAACAGGAAGGAGGGCGGTGGGTTGGGATCCGGGCCTTGAGACTCACACAGCTTTGCCTTGGTTTCCGACTGTCGGTTTCAGCGCCCTGGGGAGAGTGTGCAGTAGGAAGCGTCCGATACTTCGTAGGGCAGTGGGTGCCCATTTTGGAGCCAGTCACTGTTCAGACTTCCTGGCTGTCATTGCTTTGTGGGCCTAGTGTAAGTGTAAAGAACCCCCTAAACTCAATCTCATTGCAGAGTTAATATGGATGGTTCGACTTTCAGTTTAAGATTTCCCGGTTTCCTGGGAGTGAGGGAGTGGGGCAAGGGAGCAGGCAGTTGGTTTTAGAAACGTAGGCTTTAAATGCTTATGTCCCTCCCCTTCCTTAAATAAAGTAATCATTTATCAAGAGCCCTAATGAATATTTGGACAGAGTTCGGAGGTCACTGAAGTCAAACAGGGCACTCTAGGGTCATTAAGCCTTGTAATCTGGATTTAGGGATAGTCAGGAATTGGCAAGAAGTAGGGAATTTCCAGAGTTGAGCTGTCAACAGCTGTGGAGTCTCTCTTGATAGGACCTCTTAGCTACATCTTCTCAAAAGGAACCTATTGAAAGAATTGCCTTTATGACTTTATATGACTTTTAAAAAAATCTATTTTTAAACTCTACTTCCCTTTTTCCATAGAGTATACCATGAAATATGGAATGGTTAGCACAGAATAGAGCTGGTTTGATCAATAATATGTGTGTATACTTTCAGAAGGGATGGGGTGGGACGCCTTGAAAGCTGTCTCTCTACTTCAGTTAGGCTGGCGTGTATTTCCAAAGTTAGGTGCACTTGATGTGGAGGTTGTGTTGACCTTTCTTTGAGAAGATCAGAGCTTTTCAGAGCAGGGATCACATCTTTCAGTTAAGATCATACCATGTGAGACAGATGCTTGAAAGTGTTTCTTTTCTCCTGTCTGTTTGCTTGTGACCTTAGGTTGTGAGTTTTAATTATGAGCCTCACTTGTATGTGTTTAATGTTCAGAAAATTCTAATTAAAACTAAGAGGTTTAATGTCACTGTTATTGTGGAGCCCTGGTGGTGCAGCGGTTAAGAGCCTGGCTGCTAGTCAAGATATCCGTAGTTTGAATCCACCAATCGCTCCTTGGGAACCCTATGGGGCAGTTCTACCCTGTCCTCTAGGGTCGCTATGAGTCTACAGGCAATGGATTTGGTTGTTGTGTGCTGTCCAGTCGATTAGGATTCATAGTGGCCCTATAAGACAGAGTAGAACTTGCCTTATAGGGTTTCCTAGGCTTTAATCTTATGGGAGCAGATGGCCAGGTCTTTTCTCCTGCGGAGCCTCTGGTGGGTCCCAACCACAGAGCTTTCAGTTAGCAACCCAGAGCTTAACCACTGCATCCAACTTCATCCAAAAATGAAGTATTAATTGGGGCAGGGGGTGACTAGATTTTTAGAAACTCAGGACAACCCGGTACAGATAAAGCATTTTCAACATAGCCAGTTATTTTAAATGAAATTTAAATACACAGATGTTTTAAAGATTTGCTTCTGCAAAACATCTTTGCCTCAGGTCAAAAGCTGGGTGTAAGCCACATATGTTATACTTTTTTTGTTCAAAAGAAACGTTTACTGGAGCACCGTTTCTTGTTTGGAAGAGCAAAAAAGGAAAATAAAGCAAGAGTTAAAACTACCCCCAGTTTGCACAGTGTTAACATTTCTCATATATAAAGAGTTCAGTGGAGTTGCAAGTATGAGTAGTAATATACACAATAAAGACAGTGGTTTCTCTTGGGCTGATGTTTAGTTTTCAGAATGTCTCTTGAAATCAGCATGGCATATGAAGATCTTTAAAGGCCTAAGATGTAAAGTGTACTTTTCCATAAATTAAGTAAGACAAGGAGTGACATGGAAAGCCTTTTCTCCCTGTTAAGTTGTATCCTGTAGGCCATTTGGTTTGTGCCTTGTAAAAGTAGCTCTTCTGGCAGCCACCTGGGCAGGACGGCAGTCTTGAGCCATGTAGCTTATCTGAACAGAGTTAAAAAGACGGATGGTGGATTCTCATTATAGAGATGTAGAAATTTATATTGAGAGAAGTTAGGTAATATGCTCAAGATTATACTGCTAGTGAACCAGGGACTTGAATCCTGATGGCCTGACTTTAGAGTTCATGTTCTTGACCACTTGGTTATTAAGCTGAGTGAAGGGGGATGGAGAGATACAGATGGGAGGCTTTCTGGAGGAGATTCATGCAACCGGCATTCATTTAATACGTATGTACTAAAAAAAAAAAAAAAAATGTACTAGCACCTATTAAGTGCCAGGCACTCTTCTAGATGCAGGAGCTATAGCAGTGAGCAAAAGAAGAATCCATGTTCTTAAGGAGTTTTCATTCTAGTTTAATGTGGGAGTGGGGAGATAAATAAGAAACTGATTTTGCAAGATGAGTAGGAAGACTTACAGCATAGATTTAATATCTATGTTTTATTAAATGTGCATGCTATCTTGACTGATGATTTGAGGTGGCTCGTTACAACAAATGATGACTACTAATAAAATTTAAACTGAAGCATAAAATTGGGCCTAATAAAAAGAAATACACAAATGTACATCGGTGAAGCAAATTTTTTTCTAGTGATGATTTATTAAATAGTGTCGTTTCGGATGAAGAAGTTTGAAAGAGTGTTGCTGCTGGGCGCCGTTGAGTTGATTTTCGACTCACAGTGACCCCATGTGACAGATTAAAACTGCCCTGTAGGGTTTCCTAAGCTGTAATCTTTATGGGAACACATCACCAGGTCTTTCTCCCACAGAGCCACCGGGTGGGTTCCAGCTGCCAACTTTTGGGTTAGCAGCCCAGCGCATAACCCTGGTGCCACTAGGGCTCCTTGAAAGGGTGTTACAAAAACAAAAACAAGCCTGTTGTGTTCAAGTCGATTCTGACTCATAGTGGCCCTATAGGACAGAGTAGAACTGAGTTTCCAAGGAACACCAGGTGGATTCAAACTGCTGACCTTTTGGTTAGCAGCCATGGTTCTTAACCACTATGCTACATAAAGCAGATGGAAAAGAGAAGGCGGCCAATTGCCAGAGGTTCTAGATGACAAAAACGAAGCCCTTAGACTCGTTGTGCAGGGCACTTGTTGAAAGTTGGTTTCCTTTAGGAGAGGGGTGGAGCGTATCTTTGTCAATATCTTTTTGAGGTAGTCATTAGCAGGAAAGACTGCGGAAAATAGAGAGGTTACGAAGGCAAGATAGAAGTGCAGCATAAAAAGTACTCACCAAGCTCCTTCATGTGTGGAGTCCTATAGGAGATGCAGTGTGTAAAGCAGGACTGGAATATGCGAGACGCTAAGTAACAGTTCCAGGAAACTTGGGGCGCCAAGCCACAAGGCAGGTTGAGGTTACTTGCCGATTAGCATAGATAAACTCTGTCTGCAGAAGTCAAAGCAAAATGATCATTTCAGTTAAACTAGTTAGGAGAAAGAATATTGTCCAGTATAGTGGCGCAATTTTGAAGTGCTCATCTGCTAACCGAAAGGTTGGTGGTTGGAACCCACCCAAGCAGCTCCCCAGGAGAAGGACCTGGCATTCTGCTCCTGTAAAGATTACAGCCTAGGAGACCCTATGGGGCAGTTCCACTCTGTCACATGGGGTCCGTATGAGACTTGACTGGCACCGAACAATAATCAAAATACTGCAAGACAATGAGCCACATAGGTTGTAAGGCATTGGAAACACACCTTGGCCATAACAATGGATTTGAGCATACCAATGATCCTGAAAGTGGCACAGAACTAGCAACATATTTTTCTGTGTACATGGGGTCGCCATGAGTCAGAGTCGACTGCACGACAACTAACAACAACAGCAAAGTTAGGAAGGACTTCCATAGCAGTGGTAAAATTTGGGCCATGTTTTGCAGATGAATAAGGTTTGGATAGAAGCGCCTATGAACAGTCTGTGGTTAGGAAGACATTTCCAAGATGAAAAGTGGCAGCCTCAGATTCTATGAATAAAAGAATAAGAGATGGCATTTAAGCCTGTCCCTTAGGTCGTGTTTCACCTATAATGGGGAAACACGGAAAGGGCTATTATGACCCTTTATTGAGGACACTGGAAATGGCTGAGGCCTGGGATTTGTCAGCCTGCGGGACTGAGGCCCTTATTCTGTCTGAGTGTGCTCTCAAATGTCTGTACAGATTCAAAGATTCTTCTCTGAGATTTGTGGGCAGGCTTATCTGCTGAGGGCTGATATCCCCCACCCCTTTCCCACCCTATAGCAATTGAGTCCTTGGGATATTAGCATTCTTAAGTCCCTGGAATTCACACAGGACTTGATAAAGAAATGTATTCATTCTCACAAACATGTTCTGTCCCGTAATTTTGGCCATAAAGATTTTTCACTGTAAGTATGACGAAACTTTTGGAATCATGTGTTTTATTAAAACTTGCGTTGTTTTATAGCCATATCTGGTTTCAAATTATTTTTTGCTATTGAATTTATTAGTTATTGCTGTAACTATCATTTATTGTGGTAGTCACTACCATATAAATGTGTCTTGTTCACTACACTATAAACCATTAGTCATATCCTTTCCCTTCCTACTATTATTTTTTCTTCTGTTGATCAGTTTTTTCCCTGTTAGGTGTAGAGGACTTCTAATATTAAAAGCCAGCAGGAACAGGTTAAGACGCAATGTGTATAGCCAACCAACCAGTTGACGTCCGTCATTTCTGACTTATGGTGACCCCATGTGTGTCAGAGTAGAACTGTGCTCCATATGGTTCTCAAGGCTGTGACCTTTCAGAAGCAGATTGCTGGGCCTGCCTTCCGAGGCATCTCTGAGTCGGTTCAAACTGCCAACCTTTTGGTTAGTAGTCGAGCGCTGGAGTGTTCACACCACAATATAAATACCAAAAACCAAACCCGTTGTCGCTGAGTTGATTCCGACTCATAGCGACCCTAAAGGATAGAGTAGAACTGCCTCATAGGGTTTCCAAGGAGTGGCTGGTGGATTGGAACTGCCAACCTTTTGGTTAGCAGCCAAGCCCCTTAATATAGATAGTGGTTCTAAATCTTGCCCAGATTTGCTCCTCTGAGTGTCTGTGGTATGGCAAAGACAGTCTCTGAAACCATACGTGCTCATCTCATTGCTTGTGCTATCACCTGCTTTATCGAAAGGGTAGGAGCATACTAATCGTGTTTCTGGAGCAATAGTGTACAATTATAGGCCACAGAACCTCTGGGGACATTTTTTGGCTGTGTCAGTTTATAAAGGGAACAGCCCAAGGTTTGACCTTCATCATGGAAATGATTCCACTGGATGGTTTGTCAATCACTGTTACATCTTACCTGATTTTTGATGGGTGTATGATATTAGGCAAAAATCTGACACACCCTGCCATCATAAATTTTTATGTAAACTATTGACTAAGATTGTTTTCGAGTTTCACATCACATGCTTAAATTTTGCATGCTGTGGTTTAGCAATTCCAAATTACATTCTGCTGTAAACATTTAAAGGTTAGATGCCTTTTGAAATCCACGTTGCCGTCCATCAGTTCAGAACTATTTCCTCTGGCTGTTTCCCTGGCGTGTACATAGGTCTTTTCTATTATTTTGCTCACTTCCATCATTGCTGGTTTAAACAGAAGTTGTTTTCCCCTTTTTTTTTGGCGTATATTTTTCAATTTTTCCCACCTTTTCATACACATAAAGATTTTATGTTTGAGATGGGCAGCATTTACTTTTTCTTACCGTCTCCCCATAACCATCTCCTCCCCAGACACTGTGTTGAGTGTCCTTTTTTGGAGATTTGTTAATTCATCTTACAGACATGCTCTTCAGTCCACTTAAGGTTCTTCGGCCAGACAATGTCAGGGGAAGGAAGCTGGTATGGACATGGCAATTCCGCCAGCTTGTGAATTCTTTCACTGATTGTGCTTGGGGTTAGAAGTAAGGTAATTTGGTGTTGATTGCAGTGATTATTTCAAAATATAAAATTAGAATCTGTCACAAGATATTTTTTAAGGATGTAAGACACAGAGCTCAACTCTATGTACATAGCTGTCTAATTCCTGGGAAGCCTAGAGTGATCTGTTACTGTTCCCATTGTTGCATGAAAGTTTTTCTGCACCTAAATTTTTTTTACCTGCTGTATTTCAGATAGTTTTTTTGTGTGGGATGTGAATTGTTTAACAAAGAAAAGGAAAAAAAAAAAAAAGGATAAAAGAGAGAAAGAAAGAAAAAAAAAAAGGTCAGAATTCCAAGTAAACCTCAGTTTGGGAAAAGTAGGCCTACCAACAGACTTGAGCTTGAAACACACCCATGTTTTCTTCATCTTGATTTAAGAGTTTAGTGGTATTGCTTTCATATATTGTAGTAAGAAGTAGTACATTTGGAAGCCATCTGTTCCCACAAAGTAATTCAAAAATAAAGTGAGATTGTTTACATGAACAGAAAGTTGACGAACTGTGAGAATTTGGCTTCCCTCTCTTATTCCAGCAACACAGTGGAAGGGAAGTGCCTCGATGGTCATGTTTCTATATGTGTCCATAGTTTTTCCCAACCATATCCTCCTTCAGTGGCAGTGAAGGAGGATATGGTTGGGACAAAAACAAACCAGAGAAGAAAAATATGTTTGATTTGAATAACAGAAATGTTTTTATTTTTTTGCTTGCTAAGAAATTATTGCTCCTATATGAATATGTTGGTGCTGAGCTGGCCGTTGTTGCTGAGCCAGCTCAACTTATGGCTCTTGAATTCTTACAGGTCATTTTTAAGTCAACAAGGCCATGTTATCCGATTTTGGGATCTTCCTCGACGTTTGTTTTTCTCTTTCTCCTCTTGTTCCTGAGCTCTCTTTGCTAGAGGGGTACCTACAGTTGGGTATGAGATGAAACAGAATGGGGAGCCTTCCAGCTCACTGAGTCTCCAACATATCACCCACCTGCTGTCTTGGATTTCTTCTTTTTTATTGTGGCAAATGTATATGTAACAAAACATTTGCGTTTCATCGTCCTTCACATGTACAATTCGGTGTCATTGATTGTGTTCGTTATTATGTTTTACAAATATCACCACTGTCTGTTTCCAGATTTTCCCATCACCCTTAACAGAAAGTCAGGGTCCCCTAAGCAATGAATCTCCCTTCCCCTCTCTCTTTTGCCTGTCCCTGGGAATCACTGATAAACTTTGGTCTCTGTGTATTTGCTTATTCTAGTGATTTCATAGAAGTGGAACCTCACACTATTTGTTCTTTCGTGACTGACTGACTTCACTCAGCATGATGTTTTTAAGGTTCTTGCATGTCGTGGCATGTATCAGGACTTCATTCCTCTTTATAACTAATGCTCCTTTGTGTATATATACCTGCGCAGCAAGAAACAGTGTGAATCCAGTCCCCAAAATGTGGAGATTAATCCAGTCCTCACATTCCTACTTCTTGTCACCAGCTGCCCCTGCGGCATTCTCTCACTGACCTTAGGCACCTGGAACTAGGTTAGAGCTCACAAGTTAAAAGGACACGGTCCTTCAGACTGCCAAGTAGGCAGATGCCATCTGCAAGTTTGGGAGGGCCACCCAACACCCCAGCCGTCTGACCTGCTGGCTACACATTCGGGCTGATTTCCCACTACTTCAGGATGCCAATTGCAAGCACAGGAGTCCACGTGACACCCTTACTCTCTGACCTGCTGGCTAGGGTTCCATAATTTGCTGGAATGACTCATAGAAGTCACCGAGAGTATATCATACCTCTGACTACAGATTTATTATAGCCAAAAAGAATACAAATGAAGAGATCCATAGGGCGAGGTCTGGGCAGGTTCCTAGTGTGAAGCTTCCATGTCCCAAGGGCTAGAGTAGATGTTCTTGTCAACTAGGAAGTCCTCAACCAGTAAGCTCCCTGAGCCCTAATGCTCCAGGTTTTTGTGGTGGGCCTTACCACATAATAGGTTATACCTTGCCTCCTGAGGCTGGTCAGTACTGCTCAGCCCCTGCTCATTAGCGTCCTGTGTGGTCCCCTTCTCAGGAACCAAGAGCAAAGGCCAAATTTCTTTCTGTACCTCACAATACCACATTTGTTTATCCATTTATATGTTTATGGACATTTAGGTTGTTTATATTTTGGCTATTATGAATAGTGCTGCACTGAATATTGGTATACAAGTTTCTGTTTGTGTTCCTGTTTTCAATTCTTTTGGGTATATATCTAGGAGCAGACTTGCTGGGTCGTTGGGATTTCTTCTTCACTGCCTCCCACGAATGGGCAGAAAGAGCCCCCATCTTGTTTGTCTAATCGTCAGGCTTCTCCTGCAGTGTGATACATACAGTATTGCTATACAATGTATTCTTGTAATATTCTTTGGTGTTTTTTGATGTTTGTACCATAGGGGTTAGGAATGGCATCAGTACATCTGACCTAGTTCAGTCAGCTTAGCTCTGAATTAGCTCACTTTATCTCTTCAGGCAGCAGTGGCAAGTTCAAAGATAGCACCATCAACAGATTGCCTGACTTGACCTCCCTCTAGATTGCCTTCATTTGCCCTTGTGAGCCATTTACCCCACTTCCCCCCTACCTTCTGCCTTGTCAGAGTCTACGTATCCAACTCTCATTTCATTCTCTCCCCAAGCCTGCCCCAAATAAACAGCTTCCCTACCTGCCTCTCCTTGCAGATCTTGAGCACTGAATCGTGCATGGCCTTAAGGTGTGTTTTGCACCATATCCTTGTGCTGTTTTTTTGTTTTGTTTTGTTTTATTGCCATCCTCTTTTGGTATTTTTCCCATGTTTATGCTCTTTCCTCCTTAACTGGCCTGTGAGGCCTGGCTGGGCAGGCACAACTTTTCCTTATCTTTGTACACCCACCACACCCGGCACAGAAAGTGCTGAATAAACAGTGGACTGTTCCTTCTCTTTTCCTCTCGCAGTCCACTCAGTCTGTTGCATCTATCATCGGTTCTACAGTGATGCCATCTCCTGCTTGTGCGTGTCTTGCTGAGCTGCTGCCATTTTTCCTGGTGCTGACTTTATTTTCTCCCCCAGCACCTTTTTACTGCTCAGCATTGTCCGCTCACCCCTGCCGTAGCTGGTGGCTGCTGCTCCTCCCCCAGCCTGGGTAAACTGACTTTGTACCTGTACCAGACTGACCTCAATGCTGCCCTTCCACAGGGCCGGGGACTAGGTCTGTCTTGTTGCCATTCCATCCCCAGAGTCTAGCAGAGTGCTTGCGCTAGCACCCGCCTGGGCCCGTGATAGTCTCAGTAAACGCCGTGGTGTGTCTGGATGTGCTATGAAGAGGGGGAGGGAGCCACGTTTACACTAAAATGGATGACCTGGGCTTGTCTGGGCCCTCCTTCTGTCTCTGTCAAATTTAGAATCTTCTTTGTGGTGATTAAAAAATAAAATAGAGGATCCCTAAAACCAAAACCGGTCGCTGTGGAGTCGACTCTGACTTGTAGCGACCCTTTGTGTATCTCAGGTAGAATTGTGCTCCATATAGGGTTTTCAGGGGCTGACTTTTCAGAAGTAGATCACCAGGCCTTTCTTCCAAGGCACCCCTGGGTGGACTCGAACCTCCATCCTTTTTGTTGTCAGTCGAGTAGGTTAGTCACTTGTACTACCCAAGGTCTCTGAGTTCTTTTTCTCAATAATAATAAAACAACTTTCGCAGATATTTGCTAAGCGGTGTCACAGCCACAAGTCAAATGAGTTAAAATGAATTCTGAAGGAGATAGGCAGGGAGTTTATTTTGTTTACTATTGCTTAAATTAGCAAAGTAAATTTTTTGAGCACCTATCATATGCAAGGAGCTGCCGATAGTTAAAAAACAGACATTTTGTGAGGATTAAAGAAATAAAATATGTGAAAGTATTTTATAAACGTAGTATTCTCATTAACAAGCGTCATTTTCAGACAAAGCCTTTCAGCCTTTATTTAGCCAGAGGCTCTTCCTCCCCTCCTCTGCCATCACTACAGCTTAGTGGTTAAAAGCCATTTCTCTTGAGCCTCAAAAACTTAAGCCCAGATCTTGGCTTTGTTGCTTATAAACTGTTTCACTTTGGCCATATAACTTAATTCCTGGGCCTCAGTTTCCTCACTTATAAAATGGGAATATAAACAGTAAGTACTTACTAGAGTTATTCTGAGGACAATACTGTAGTTACAGTAGCTGACATTACCATGTGCTTTCTCTGTAGCCAGATATTGTTCCCAGTGCTTTATATGTATGACCTCGTTCAGTTTGTTCCAGGTGTTCCATTTTAACCATTTAGGGGCTCAATAGCTCCTAGCTGTTATAACTGTTAACTAGGTTCTATTCATCCTTCTGTTTTTTATAGTTAGATCAAGTTCATCTTCTCCTGAAATGCCTTTCTTGACTCCTGAGCCCTGAAGAGAGAATTTAGAAATCTCGAAGCCATCAATTCATATCTCTCTTTCATTTAATGTCTGAGGACACCAAGGGCCAGGGACCTTCAGTAATTTGACCAAGGTCACACAGCAGGGTGGTGGATGCCTGATCCCAGACAGAGTCTGACACAGTCTCACATCAGAGGGCAGGTTCTGTGGAGTCACAGAGCTTCCCTCCGTAGAATTTCTCGTGTTAGAACTACCCAGACCAGCAATGGGTCAGACCCCACAAGAAAAAAATAATGCTGTGAACCTTTAATAACATATGTGGGGAGAATAAGATATAAAACTAACAGTGAGGCTACAGATTAAATGTGTTCAGATTTGGGGACCATGAATGGGCCCTGTGTAAATTGGATTTCCCAGTACTAGAGAGGTGTGTTATAGAGTTCTGATGGTGCAGTGGTTAAGCAGTTGACTGCTAACTGAAAGGCCAGCGATTTAAACCCATTGGCCACTCTGTGGGAGAAAAGACCTGGCAAACTGCTCCCATAGAGATTATAGTTTAGGAAACCCTATGGAGCAGTTCTACCGTGTCCTATAGAGTTACTATGTGTTGGAATCAACTCGACAGCACACAGCAACAGCAACAAAGAGGCATGTCGGGTGGGCCCCAACTCACAAAGCAGAAGTCAACAAAGGTCATTCATAGGTAGGTTTTTAAAGAATTTGGAATACACATTTCGGTGGAAACAATGTAGTCAGTTGGGGTTTGGTCCTTCAATGTCAATAGAAATTTCTTAGTGTTTATTTGGAAAAATACAACCTCAGTTCTGACATGAACTCCCAAACCTGGAGATTCTGTCCTCGTGCTGTGAAGCTTCTGCCTCTTGAAGATAATTCTCACCCCTCCCTGCCATTCCAACCAGTGTCAGACGGTCCCCTTTTCCTCTCTCTCAGGCCCTTTGGGAAGTGGGTGCGGCAGTCTGGTTGTGTCTCCCCAGTGGTTTTTCAGTCAAGGGCTGACATAAGTCAGGGGCTTTCCGGGGGTCAGCACCGGGATTGAGTGAGGCCACCAGGCTGGGATGAGCAGGCCATAGAGACACTCAGCTGTGGAAGACAGGGCAGGGATATAAACACTTCTGTATTTCATATATAAATATTAGTTCCCCAACTTCTTAACCTTATGATTTGGGACAGTTTACTTAATCCCTCTGACCCTGATGTTTGTGATGAGTTAAAAGTGAAAGCACCCTTCACCCCTCAGACTTGTTGGGAAGTTGAATGAGGTAATATGCAGTATACCCAGGGCACCTTGACCACCATGTGTGTCTGTCAGTTTGCCTTGTGGTGGCTTGCGTGTTCCTGTGATGCTGGAAGCTGTGCCACTGGTATTTCAGATATCAGCAGGGTCACCCATGGAGACAGGTTTCAACGGAGCTTTTGGATTAAGACAGACTAGGAAGAAGGATTTGGCAACCAACTTCTAAAAAAAAAAGTGACTAGTGAAAACCTTATGAATACCAATGGAACATTGTCTGTTGTAGTGCCGGAAGATGAGCCCCTCAGGTTGGAAGGAGCTCAGAATACTCCTGGGTCAAAGTAGAGTTGACCTTAATGACATGGATGGAGTCAAGCTTTCGGAACCTTCATTTGCTGCTGTGGCACAACTCAAAAAGAGAAGAAACAGCTACAAATGCCCATTAATAATTGGAGTGTGGAATGTACAAAGTATGAATCTAGGAAAATTGAAAGTCGTTAAATATGAAATGGAACACATAGACATCAATATCTTAGGCATTAGTGAGCTGAAATGGACTGTCTTTGGCCATTTTGAATCAATCATATGGCCTACTATGCTGGGAATGACAAATTGAAGAGGAATGGTGTCTCATTCATCATCAAAAACAACATTTCAACATCTATCCTGAAGTACAACACAGTCATTAATGGGATAATATCCGTACGCCTACAGGGAAGACCAGTTAATACGACTATGAGTCAGAATTATGCACCAACCACTAAGGCCAAAGGTGAAGAAATTGAAGATTGTTACCAACTTCTGCAGTGTGAAATTGATCAAACATGCAATCAGGAGGCATTGATAATTACTGGTGATTGGAATGTGAAAACTGGAAACAAAGAAGGATTGGTGTTTGAAATATGGCCTTGGTGGTAGAAATGACACAGGAGATCTCAGGACAGAATTTTGGAAGAACTCTAATTTCCAACGACATGGCTAGTAGTTAACTTCCCTGTGCCTCAGTGTCCTACCCTAAACTGGGGGAAAATAAAAGGGTCATCATAAGAAGTAAATGCGTTTACATATGTGAAAGTGATCAGGTCAGTGCCTCACATTGACATTTGCTATTATTGTTATTAGACTCCATTATCTTTAGAAAGAGTCTCTGAGTGGTACAAATGGTTAAGTGCTCAACTACTAGTTATAAGGTTGGTGGTGCAAACCCAGCCAGAGGCGCTTTGGAATACAGGCCTGGCAGTCTGCTTCTGGAAGATCACAGCCATAGTCAACCCTATGGAGCACAGTTCTACTCTGACATACATGGGGTCGCCATGAGTCGGGATTGACTGGACGGCAACTAACAGCAGCTTCAGAAAAGAGACTACATTTTATGAAGGAGATAAAGACTACGTATTGTTTTGTACCCTCAAGTCAGTTGCAACTCATAGTGACCCTGAATGTGTTGAACTGCCTCCTAGGGTCTTCTAGGCTATATTCTTTGTGGGAGGAACTCTGGTGGTGCAGTGGTTAAGTGCGGTTGCTAACCAAAAGGTCGTAGTTGGACCCACCAGATGCTCCACAGGAAAAAGATACGGCAGTCTACTCTCATAAAGATTACAGCCTTGGAAACCCTATGGGGCAGTTCTACTCTGTCCTGTGTCGCTATGAGTTGGAATTGACTCGATGGCAATGGGATAATCTTTATGGGAGCAGATTGCCAGGTCTTTTCTCCTGTGAAGCCACTGATGGATCTGAACCACTGGCCTTTTGGTTAGCAGCTGAGTGCTTAACCATTGCACCACAAGGACTCAAGACTAGATAACAACAACAAAAAAAAGACTAGATAATTTCCTAGAAATAGGTGACATTCATAATAATCTTAATATCCACTAGGCTTGGCTATACATGCTTTCGGTATGTGTGAGCATTTCTTTGTATTCTTTTGACAGTCTTTGGAGGGCGGGAGAGTAGGCGGTATTTATGATTCCACATCAGATGTGAGGCAACCAAGGCTAGGTGATGAAACGATGTTCCTTGGGTTATGTTGTTAGTAAGTGGTTGAGTCAGGAACTGAATTGGCATCTTCTGAGTTTCCGGGCTATTTCTATTCATTCCTCAGGTTAACTGTGTTCCTAGTTCTGATTTGCATTGATCAGGCCAAGAGAAATCTTGAGGGGGAGCAAGTGTGATGGAGAAGAATGAATTCAGCATTTTCACAGTGGAGAACGGGGACAGTATTCAGTGGTGCATTGTGTATCCAGCTGAAGGGTGCCCTGGATGGAGCTTGTTTTGGCCAAGGGATTGGAGGGGTGGGAAGGAGATCGAGTGGTCCCCAGAGGAGGACTTGGAGTGCAGCTCACGGCCCTCTGCAAGATTCCTGCCATTGATTTAAATGTTCTTCCAGATTAAAACAAAAGTGATTACCTTTTTATACTCTTGGCAGAAAACCATTTGTGCATCTTTTTATGTTCCTGGCAATTGCTACGAAGATGTATAGCCGTTGCTTCCTCTCTGAGATGTGAGGAAATGTCCGTGAGGAGGCAGAGATTTAGGAGCAAATGTATAGATTTAAACATATCTTCTTTTCTCACTATTTTACTGGCTTCCAGCATTTCTTTTTGAAATTTAATCAAAAGTTAATTAAAAACCTTGTGAGAAGTTCAGTATTATCCCCAAATTTGTGATAAGGGGACCGAAAGAGTGGGTTTATTAGGCAGGCTCAGGTCTTGGTCCAGGAGCCTATAGAATATTTTCTTATTTAATCCTTACGACAGCCTTGCCACTGACTCATGGCCCTCAACGCATGGCGACCTTATGCGAAACAGAATCAGACTGTTGTGATCCATAGGGTTCTCATTGGCTGATTTCCAGAGGTAGATTGCCAGGTCTTTCTTCCTAGTCTGTCTTAGCCTGGAAGCTCTGCTGAAACCTCTTCAGCATCATAGCAATGGTCACGCCTCCACTGACAGGTGGGTGGTGGTTGCGTAGGAGGTGCACTAGTCAGGATTTTTTTTTTTTTTTTTAGTCAGGAGTTGAACCCAGGTCTCCCAAATGGAAGGCAAGAATTCTACCACTGAACCACCTAGGAACTGTTGTTCTGATAGGGAAACGTGCTAGTTAAGCGTTCCAAGTATGTGCATAGAGCCGGTAAAGACAGAACGACAGTTGGAACCAGCTCCCAAGCTGAAGTGGTCACTGAATGTGTGACGCTGGAGCAAGTGACCAGAGAAGGAGAGTTTGCAGATGAGAGTGAAGTTCAGAGCGTCTTGCCAGGAGTCCCTGAGGTCACACAGAGATTGCTGAGCAAGGTCTAAGGCAAGGATCCGACTAATGTTATTTCCCCACTGTGAGGGCAGAGGACCCATTCGTACGCTTGGGAAGTTCTAGCCTGTTCTTCACCTTGGCATTGGCTGGCTAGTGGACCGCATGTCTTTAAGAACTGTGTTTTAAAGCATGGAACAATGGTTAGATTTTTAAATTCTCCAAGGTGTCTATTATAAAAAACGTAGATATACTTTTGGGTTTTTGATTTTGATATGAACTTTTTTTGTTATTAGACTTTATATCATAACCCAACTGAACAGTCTATTTAAAGTTTACTGGATTTTGTTTCCTCCAGGGAGAATTGAAACTATAGGATTGGATGGGAGACCAGGTAATTTCCGTTCTAGAATATTTCCTTTGAAATACAAGAGCTTACATTCTAAAAGCTCTTTTATTAAGTAGTAAGACTCGTTGATTTGTTTGGTAAAAGTGCATTTTATATTCTAATAAAGATCCTTCAATATATCATTGCTTTTATGATTTTATTTAAAAAATAGGGCAGCACAGGATTATGGCTAAAAAACCCTTTTTTTGGTGCGTGCGTGTGTGCGCACGCGCGCACGTTGACTTTGATTTAGGGCTCTGTACAATAGAAGGCAAGTAGATCCGTCTTTGTGCAGTTCCCTGGGAGGTACGGATGATAATCTCGGCATGCAATTTAAAGCAATATGTTCCTTTTTCCTAGTCTTTTGAAAGTCTGGATAAATCAAAGTTAATCTTAGCTGTCTGTATCAGTCATTCCGGTGGTTGTTAGAGCCTTGTAATAAACTCGTAGGTGTGGTTTCTTTCCGTATTCATAATGAATGATTCTCACATTTAAAGTGTGCTAATTTTTTTTTTTTTTTTTTTAAGCTGTAGCTGTATGAGCACTGATGTGCCTGAGCCTGGTATGTTTTATAAAATTCAGTGGGTATCTGTGAAGACTTGCTCTCACTCTCCCTTCCCGCCCTACCCCCGCTTTGTGCTGAAAGGAAGTGGAGTACCAGGGCTAAGCCCTTGGGATCTGTATGCTAATGAAGACTTGGCTGCTTAATATGAAATTTATACAGTGGGAGTTCTCAGGTCATGTGCCTGGATAATGTCTGCATCTTAGGAGGGGGACTGACAAAGACCGCGTAACCCAGCCGCCCAGGTCTTTATGAAGTGGTTTCAGAGTTTCAGCGCTTGCCTTCTTGGATCTCTGTGTCTCATACCCCTCCTCTCCTCGGGCAGCCTTGTTTGTCATCTCTTGATGCCACGAGATTGGGTTGGACTGGCGAGTCCTGTCACCTCTGGGTAAAAGACTTCAGCTTTCAGATGTATCAGTTTGCGTAATTCTGTGCAAGCTTCCTTTCAGAAATCTCTGCTGTAGGCTCTCATAAGTCACATGATCCTAAGTCCAGGTTTGCCTGGGACAGCTGGATTTACAGCTCGTTCCTTGGCCTAAAGAGGCCTGGTGGCGCAGTGGCTAAGCACTCGGCTCATAACCTAAAAGTCGGTGGTTTGAACCCACCAATCGCTCCACAGGAGAAAGAAGTGGTGAGTTTGGTATATAATGTGCACATGTGATTTAAATAATGATAGTAAAACAGACTCATAGTAATAGAAAGGAGACAGGAACCCTGCGGCTAGGGTGGGGTGGTGACTGCTGGGGAAGGGGTACACCTGCAAGAGGCGAT
Organism: Loxodonta africana; assembly: GCF_030014295.1. Lineage (NCBI taxonomy): Eukaryota > Metazoa > Chordata > Mammalia > Proboscidea > Elephantidae > Loxodonta > Loxodonta africana. Next base: position 66,605,548 of record NC_087358.1, read on the forward strand.
GAAGTGTTCTGTGTCTTGATTGTCATGGTGATAGGATACACCGGTGCTTACACTGTCAAAACTCATTGAGCTCTGCACTCATAGTGGTTGCATTTTATTGTATGGAAACGATATCTTAATAACGTTGATTTAAAAAAAAAAACACCTCAGTATCCACTATCCAGCTTACCAAGTAGAGCATTTATTTCCAGTACCTTTTTAGCTCTCTGCGGGCTGCTGCTCCTTGATCGTCAAGCTGTTCTAAAACAAGAAATAGGTGTGTTTTTACCTTGTGGCTGAATCAATGCCAGTTGTTAGAAAATTGGTATTTCTGTTTAAGAGAACAGATTCTTTGTTGTTATTTTCCTTATTTTGAAACAGCTTCTGTATCTTTCTCTGTATAAAAACCAAACCCATTGCCGATTCTGACTCAGAGCGACCCTGTATAGTCTTACTGATAAAATACTCTAATTCTGTGTATAATAACCAGTTTTTTTTTTTTTTTATAGTGTCAGTTATGCCTCGTGGCAACCCCGCACGTGTCAGAGTAGAACTGTGCTCCGTAGGGTCTTCAGTGGCAGATTTTTGGGAAGTAGATCACTAGATCTTTGTTCGGAGGCGCCTCGGGGGGACTCAAACCTCCAAACTTTCGGTTGTCAGCCAAGCATGTTAACCGTTTGCACCACTCAGCGGCTCCAGTCTACAATATAGGTAACATTTACCTTAAATTTCTTCTGTGTGGAAACTGAGGCCCATATTAAGCAACTTGCTCAAGTTTCCTGGTAGAAAGTAGAAGAGCCAGGGTTTGACCTCAGTTGTGTGATCCTGAAGCTTTAGTGTTTCCAACCAGGCATGCCATCATTATGAAGAATTGCCCTTTCCTGGGGGAAATTGAGCACTTTGGCTAACTCTTGGCGGCAGGAGACAAGCAGAGCAGCAGTGAATCCTGGTTGTATCCTGAAGCACTGGGACCCAGTTTTCTGTAAGCCAATCCCTGTGGCATATCCTTTCCAAGCTTCCTAAATCACAGCTGTGATTCTGCACACCCCCTCTGCAGACACTCCTTTAGCCCTCGCCTGTCTGCTCCCTCAGGCCAGCCGCCTGACAGCAGCTCTGTCGGGCCTCTGGAATCTGACGCCACGTACTGAAACTACTCAGTTTTCTCCTCAGGCCTGTGTGGCTCCAGCTTGCTGTTTCTTTTAAAAGGCTCCCTAGGGTTAGGCATCTTCACTTTGTCTCTGATTGTATGCCAGGGCTTCAAACCGGTTCAAACCCCTGATGAGAACTTGCATTTCCCCTCCAGATATACTGAATCAGAATCTACATTTTAATAAGATCCCCAAATGATTCTTACGTGTAATAAATTTTGAGAACCACTGCTCTGCTAGTGGTTCTCAGGAATGGTCCCTAACCTGCAGCATCTAGCATGGCCTGGGAACTTGTTGGAACAGATTAGAAGTCCCGAATTATAACTTTCCTTTCCTCTCTGCAGTTGCCATATAAAATAACACAAAAAACAATACAACAAAAAAATTAAACAAGCTGTGTTCCCAGTCAGTCATCTCAGAATCTCAGCTCCTGTCTCTTCCTTGATGCCGCAAGCCCCAGCCTTCCTCTTCCCCACTTGCTTCATCTTTGCCGGACTTTAGGTGTTTGGTCTATAACAGGTGGTTTACAATGACTGATTCTTAAATGTTCTTTGATTTCATGTCTTTTCTCGCTGTTGAGTCCATTCTGACTCACAGTGACCCTATAGGACAGAGTAGAACTGCCACATAGGGTTTCCTAGGCTTTGATTTTTATGGGAACAGGTTGCCAGGTGTTTTCTTTCACTGAGCCATTGGTGGGTTCAAACCAGTGACCTTTCATAAAGCTCCTTAACACAACACATATTTTTAAATGCTGACTATGTGGAGATCAAGGCTAGGATTGACAACACATAGGAAAATTATATCGCTCACAAAATGGAGGACAACCACACAATACTGGGAATGATGACCTAACCAAGTTGACCCATATTTTGGGGGGACACAATTCAATCCATGACACACGTATCTCATGGAGTTGCTGTGATAAGGACCACGATGACAGATTCTAAGTACACAGCACTTGGCTTGTGTGCACGTATGTGTGAGCCATTGGTAGTAGCTCTTCTTTGAACTGTAGTCCCCACAAAGGGGAGCTATTTTTGGAGGGGAGGGGGCTTCTCACTGCTGTTGATCCCACCCATGCTGAGGATCTACATCTGTCCCTGTCACTAGTCCGGGAACATACCTCTTTGCTGACACAGCTGTCTCCCTGTTCCCTTGACCTGCCAGCGCAGGGGTGAGGCCACTCTGTACCCCTCTTCCTGCTTGTACCTCTGCCCAGGCAGTGCTTGGCAGTCCCTATTCTAGCTGTCCACAGGGCATTGGTGGTACCCACACAGCCTGGAACTTGCTGCTCTATGAGGGGAATCCTCTCGCTCTACTCCTCAGGCTGCCTGAGAAACAGCAGAGGGTCCCCCGAGCAGATACATTTATCATCTGGCTTGAGCTGTCCTGAGACTCACTGCAACACTTCTGTAAACCCTGTGACTTTAATTTGGGTCACCACCTATGGCTTAGATTTTGGTGAAAGATAAAACAGGTGAGAGAGAGAGAGATGCTGGCTGGAGAGCAGGGAAATCCACAGGCAAATTCTGCTTAAGCTACATCAAAACCAAACCCATTGCCATCGAGTCATTCCGACTCATAGCAGCCCTATAGACCCTTTAGGACAGAGTACAACTGCCACACATAGGGTTTCCAAGGCTGTACTTTACAGAAGCAGACTGCCACATATTTCTCTTGCAGAGTGGCTCATGGGTTTGAACCATCAAACTTTTGGTTAGCTGCAGAGTACTTCATGACTGTGCCACCAACCCAGAACCTGGGCCACCAGGACTCCTCAAATTCTGCTTAGCAGAGTGAATACCTTAGTGTTAAGGATTGAGTTGTGCAGCCCCTTCCCAAACATGTGTCGAAATCAACACTCAGCCGTTTCAGGAGATAGCATGGTATTGAAGGATCGAGAACTGATGGTATGGAAGGAAGAAGTCCAAGCCAAACTGAAGGTGTTGGCAAAAAACAAGCCTCCAGCAATTGGTGAAATACCAGCTGAGATGTCTCAACAAACGGATGCAACACTGGAAGTTCTCACTCATCTATGCCAAGAAATTTGAAAGCTAGCTACCTGGTCAGCTGACTGGAAGAGATCCATATTTGTGCCCATTCCAAAGAATGGTGATCCAACAGAAAGTGGAAATTATCAAACAATATCATTAATATCACATACAAGTAAAATTTTGTTGAAGATCATTCAAAAACGGTTTTAGGAGCACATCAACAGGGAACTGCAGTTCTTTTTGGGTTTTGTATGTACACTGTTCTTGAACTTGTCCCTTGCGCCTGCTTATCACTGCATGTGGTAATATGGCAGTGCGCACAGTGGTTTGGAACCACGGTAGTCCATGTGAGAATTCCTGCTCCTCCAGCTACTAGTGCAGTGACCTTGGCCAAGTTACATAACCTCTCTGTGCTCTCATTTCCCCATCTGCAAAATAGAAATGGTAATAATACCCATCTCAAAGGACTGTTGGGAATGAAATATGGAAAAAATGTAGAGCAGTGCCCAGCAAATTAGAAACACTCAATAAATGTTAGCTCTTATTATTTGTTACTTGTTCTGCTACTTGGTTCTTTCTTGTCTTTTTCCTCCTCTACCACAAAATACTGAAAGAGGCCTTGTTTTTCTTTTTCTCTTCTTCACCGATGGATCCCTAGTTCCTAGAACAGTATCTGGCACGTGGTAGTAGCTCAGTAAATATTTGATTTCAGTAAGTCAATAAATGAATGGATGAATGGATGAATGCCAGGCGCCCTGCTAAAAAAACACCCAAACCCGTTGCCGTCAAGTTGATTCCGACTCATAGTGACCTTGTAGGACAGAGTAGAACTGCCCTATAGGGTTTCCTAGGTTGTAATCTTTACAGGAGCAAATCTCCAGGTCTTTCCGTCACCAGCCGAGAGCTTAGCCAGTACACCATCAGGGCTCTTTGGGGTCATGCTGGATGCTTAGTATACAGTGGTGGTGAACAAAATACGGTTCCTGCCCTCCTGGGGCTGCCAGTTGGCTTAGGGTGGAGAAACCTGGAAATATATGACACAATGACAAGTGATATGAAGGAAAAGAACAGGGTTGGATTACTCTGGATCTCATGATCAGGGAAGACATTGACATTTTCAGTTTATGTTGTGTGGTTGACTAATAAACAGGATGCTTTTTTCCCTTCATTCACTTGAACACTTAAAATAATTATTTGTGGATTTTTTTCCCTCCTTTTTTAAGCATTTCCATCTCAATTTCTCCCTTTCTTCAAACTTATAAGCTATTCTTTGCATGTTCTTGAAGTTTATAAAAGGAAGGTAAACAAACTTTAATGATTTAAAGGATTTTGAAAAGTCAACCCATGTAACTTAAAACCGATTATGAAACACTCACTTGTTTAATTTTGGTTGCATGGAATTAGTTTATTTTATTTTTTTTCCATTTTGGTGTATGAAATATTTATTGGTTTTTCTTAAGCTTTTCCTTGTCTGTTTGGACAAATTCAGTCAGCAAAATTCTTTTCAGGAGCAGTAATAATAAAGATTCTGCTTAGCCTTAGTCTTTGGAGGAGGCTTACATGAAATGTTTACAAGTACATTCTTGAATGTTAGAATAACAGCTTCTTTTGGCCAATGAATAATGAAATTAATGAAAAAAATTGAATTAAAATATACCTGATGGACGAGAACCATGTTCTCTGATTGGATGGAAGTTCTTGTTAGGGTCTGCTTTTCCTCCCATGCTTAATCCAACCTTGTTAATGACTTTCGTCGTTAAGTCAGCCATTAAGAGTACAGGTGCTGTGGCGCTGAGCACTTCAGGGTGCTGTGCTGGCCCCTCTGCATCGCTGGCGCCGAGCATTATATTCTCTGCTAGTAATAAGCTAGTAATTTATTTTTATTTTTTATATGCCAGTATTCTTTTTGCCATCATGTGCATCTTGGACATTTTTAAAGATTTCTCACGTTATCGTTGTTAGGTGCTGTTGAGTCAGTTTCACTCATTGCAACCCCATGTGACAGAGTAGAACTGCCCCGTGGGGTTTTCTAGGTGTAATCTTTTTTTTGTTTTTAATATCGTATTATTTTCGGTGAACGTTGACACAGCAGTTTAGATTCCCATTCCACAATTTCTACACCTGTTGTCCAGTGACATTGGTTACGTTCTTCACCGTGCGTGTATGTTATTTCCATTCTGGTTTCCTTTCCACTCATCTCTTTTCCCTGCCCCCTTACCTTCTCATCTCATCTTAGTTTTATAGTAATTGTTGACCATTTGGTCTCATAGTTGATTTTTTTTTTTTTTTAAAGGAGCACAGTACTTTCATTATTTTGGTGATTTTTTTGTCCAGGCACATGTTTTGATATATTGATTTAGCCGAATCAATTTATCATGCATTTTTTATACAATTAAGTAAAATTTTTAATAGATTATTTTGTACTGGGCAGTACAGTTCACCCTGACTGTAATTTGCCTTTCTGTTTCCCTCTTGGCAGCCACTAGAGTGGACTGCAGAACTGACTCTTGGTCTGTCAGCTGGTCAACTTGGAAGCTATGAAGAGTTGCTCTGTTGTAAATTTAAATTGCACTTAAATTTTCCAAAACAACTGATCTTTGTTCTTGTTTCCTGAGATAACCTTTGAAACATTGGATAAGTTGACTCAGGTGGGGTTTGCTATCCACAGAAAGACTTGCCCAGCTGCCCTCAAGGGGGTAAGGGTCTTGATTCAGTCCTGACTGCATATTGAGACCCCACACCTAAGCTCCACTGGCTTTCTGGTTGGTGAAAATTGTGCATGGGAGAGTGGTGTTTTCATTTTTTGGAAAACAGTCTTTCCCCAATGCATCTCATTTATATCCCTGAAACTAAGTTTAAACAGGACTTCTACCATATTAATTGAATCCAAGGGAGTCTGGTAGAAAGTGAGAGAGGCCCCCAGGACTCCTTAGTTAGCATACATCTGGTATCCTGAATTGATAATGCAAACCCCAAATTTGTAGGTAAGAACTGAGAGTGTCAAAGGGGCCCCAAAGCTTCCTACCGGCAAGTCAAGTCATGGGCAGACTTGGCATTCTGGAGAACTGTGCTCTTAGGCTGAAATCTTTACGGGAGCAGATCACCAGGTCTTTTCTCCTGTGCAGCCACTGAGTGGGTTCAAACCAGTGTGCAGCCGAGTGCTTAACTGTTGTGCCACCAGAGTAGTAATTTTTAAGGAGTGGCGTTCAAACTCAACTATGCTTTCAAAACCTTAGTAAGACAGCCTGTTTGTTGTATGACTTAGGTTCACAGACCATGAGATGTGTTTTGTTACCTGCTGTTTAGTGTGGCCCAACTCATGGGGTCCCCACGCACAATGGAATGAAACACTGCCTGGTCCTGTGCCATCTCCATGATAGCTTACAGATTGGACTGTTGTGATCCATAGGGTTTTCACTGGCTGATTTTCTGAAAGGTCTCACCAGGCCTTTCTTCCTAGTCTGTTGTAGTCTGGAAGTTCCGCTGAAACCTGTTCAGCATCATAGCAACACACAAAGCCTCCGCTGACAGGTGGCGGCTACAGCTGAGATGTATCTGCTGAGAATCCAATCGCGGTGTCCCACATGGAAGGTGAGAATTCTACCACTGAAGCACTGTTGCTGCCGCCGTGAGATGTGTCTGCAGTTATCTAAATAAAGACCTCTTATGTGGCGTGGCTATGGCAGTAGAATTGGCCTTGAGAGGGCTTTCTCATTCATGTGTTCTGCACACCAATGATTTTCTCTCAGAGTTGGAGACATTGCTCTGCAGCATAAATCTGCAAAGTCTGAGAGCTGTGTGTGTGTGGGATGTGGTCTTATTCACACTTGCAAAATCCTCAGCCAAGGGTTTTCCAGGCCTTGTGTAAATCTGTTGCTGTTTTGTCAGTTCTGACTCATGACAGCTCCATGTATTACAAAGTAGAACTGCTCCATAGGATTTTCTTGGCTGTGATCTTTTTTTTTTTTTTTTTTAATCTATTTCTACTGTCGTTGTTGAGAATACACAGTAAAACATACACCAAGTCACGGTTTCTACATGTACAATTTAGTGACATTGATTACATTCTTCAAGTTGTGTAACCATCCTCTCCCTCCTTTTCTGAGTTGTTCCTCCACTATTAACATAAATGCACTGCTCCCTAAGGTTCCTATCTAATCTTTCGAGTTGCCGTTGTCAGTTTGATCCCGTATAGATAGATCTTAAAAGAGCATAATATCTTTACTAGTTAAACTATTGTTTGGTTTTAAGAAGACTTCAGGGGATATTTTTGGTTTAAAGTTTAAAGATTATGTCAGGGCAGTAGTTTCAGGGGCTCATTCAGCCTTCATGGCTCCATTAAGTCAGGAGACCATGAGAATTTGAAATTCTGTTCTGCATTTTCTCCCTTTTGATTAGGATCCTATAGAATCTTTGGTCAGAATGTTCAGTAATGGTAGCTGGGCGCCATCCAATTCTTCTGGTCTCATGGCAAAGGAGGCAGCTGTTCATGGAGGCAGTTAACCTCACATTTCAGTTCCTCCTATTCCTGACTTTCTTTCTTCCTCTGTTGCTTTAGGCAAATAGAGACCAATTATTGTGCCTTCCATGGGCACTTCCAAGCTTTCAAGGCCCCAGGCACTATGCATCAGAACCAGGAGGTAGCACAGAGGCACTAAGCATGCTATTAGGCCAGCTAGCTGGAATGTCCCATGAAATCATGATCCTAAACCTCCAAATCTTGACTGTACTCTTTATGGAAGCAGATCTCCAGGCCTTTCTTTCACAGAGCTGCTGGGTGAGTTTGAACTGCCAACCTTTAGGTTAGTAGTGGAGTGCAAATCATTTGTACCATCCAGGGATCTTAAATCTTGCATGTAGCGGGCGCTGATGGTAGTAGCAGGCGTTGATGGTAGCGATGCTTCCTCAGCCCAGTGTAGTGTCTTGAAAACAGTTGGAGATCAATATGTGCTCATGGGATCAATTTAAATGGAATTGAAGGATACAGAAACCTTTACCCAATATATTTTTAGGTGCATCATATTTTTCTTTCTTTCTTTTAAAGTTTTTCCAGAAATGTATTCTGGAAGCTCTTTTTGGCTGAAATGAGAGAGTGAAGTCAGCTAGGGAGCCCTTGAGCTGATCTCTTTGGTGAAATAGTAAGGAACCTTTTGGGAAATTCCGGGGAGATGAATATGCTTAACAGCAGTGACGGAGGGGAGTGCTGGCAGGGATCATATAAAACAGTACATCATGTGAAAGTAACTAATATTCGACTGCAGAATGTGTTTTTATTTTTGGCAGTGGATTTACCTCCCCACCTCCTGCCAGGGCAAACTTCGGAATTAGTCAGCATTCCTAAAGCACATGTGATCGTGAGCAAAGAAAGCGGCAGCCTTAAGGCATGCTGGAGACCAGGTGGGAAGCCAGTTGGATTAGACACTTGCCATGGGCCTTGTGCTCGTGTAACTTCTGGGGCGGCCCCCGAAGCCTGGGAAACGAGAAGGCTCTCACACGCGGCAGCATGTTTTAATAGTGGTGCTTCCTCCTCATGTAGGTCTGAAATGAGAATGTCTCTTTCTAAGCTCGATGTTTGTTTTTCCTGTAAAATTCAGGTTGTCAGTGTAAACTGTTAGACTTCTCAGATGAAACAGGTTAAATGTCTTTCCTTCTTACTGCTGGAAATCTTGGCTGAAGTTGTCAGCTGCTGCCGAACGCCCCAGAAATCAGTGCATTCTCTATGCTGATTGTCTATGTGTATTTTGAGACCGCGGAAGCTTATTATAACATGGTCACAGTGCTATTGTTGATTAGAGCTCTGAGTTTTAAATTTTGTTAACCTGGATGCCCTTTGAAATTTGGAAGCCATGATTCCTCTCTGTAGATTGTTCTCCACCTCGTCCAGCTGTGATCAGAGGCACCCTTTTCTGTTCCCACAGACTTTTATTCTTAGCCTTTATCATATTTACCCCATGTATTGTACTTCCTTATTTATTTGACTGTCTTCTCTCTGGACTGTGGGCTCTCTGAGGACAAGACCTTTTACACAGTTCCGCCTGGCAATCTACTTCCAAAAAATCAACCACTGAAAACCATGAGAAGCTCACAGTTCTATTCTGGCACACATGGGGTAGCCTGAGTCAGCAGGTGGTTAATATACATCCCCAGCGTCCCGGTGCAGTGCCAGAGTCACACTGGTGTTTGTATTAGTTGTCTATTGCTTCATAAGGAATTACCACAAATTTAGCCCGAAACAGCATATATTTGTTATCTCACAGTTTCTGTGGGTCAGGATTTTGGGTACAACTTAGCTGGATCCTCTGCTTAGGGCCTCACAAGGCACAGTGAAAATGTTGGTTAGGGTTGCTGTCTTATCTGAGGCTTAAGGTCTTTTCTGTGTTTATGAGATTGTTGGCATAATTCGGAAACCCTGTTGGTGTAGTGGTTAAGTGCTATGGCTGCTAACCAAAGGGTCGGCAGTTCGAATCCACCAGGCGCTCCTTGGAAACTCTGTGGGGCAGTTCTACTTTGTCCTATAGGGTTGCTTTGAGTTGTAATCGACTCGACAGCACTGGGTTTGTTTTTTTTTGTTTGTTTTGGCATAATTCATTTCTTTGTTGTTGTTAGTTGCCATTGAGTCAATTCTGACTTATAGTGACACCATGTGACAGACTAGAACTGCCCCATAGGATTTTCTTGCCTGTAATCTTTATGAAAGCAGATCACCAGGTCTTTCTACCATGGAGCCGCTGGGCAGGTTCCAACTGCAACCTTTTGGTTAGCAGCTGGGTGCTTAACTGTTGTCAGCAGTAGGGGTCCTAATTCAGTCCCTTGTGGTTGTAGAACTCATGGTGACTTGCTTCTTCCAAGCCAGCAAGATAATGTCTGTCCTCAGGGACGACTCCAGTCTCTCTTTTCAAGGTTTCACCTGATTAGATCAGGTCCACCTAGGATAATCTCCCTTTGATTAACTCAAAGTTAATTACATTTGCAGAATCCCTTTTGCCATATAAAGCCATGTAATAATGGGAGTGCTATCCCATGATAGTTACAGGTCCCACCCACACTGAAGTATGGGGCATTAGACAAGGAGGGCATACAAGGGGGTGGCTATTTTGGGAACCATCTTAGAATTCTGCTTACCAGAGTGCTCAAAAAATATTGAAAGAATGAATGAATTCAGATCGATGGCAACACAGCAATGGCTTTTGGGTGAAATGAGTGAGAGAAGGTATTGAGCTCCTTATTCCAGAATGTAGGTATAAGCAGTTTCTTTATCACTCATGAGGTATTTCCTGATAACTATAAGGCATAAGCAGAAGAGGAGGGACAACAAGAGAAAAGGGGAAGACGGGAAAAGAAAAGAAGAAGGAAACGCAGGCTTGGGCTGTGTACAGGTGCTGCCCAGAGTTCCACCTACCCCCAGGCTGCTGACATTTACTGATGATCAGAGCCCTGGTGGTGGTAATTTTTTTTTATTATGAAATATAACATGGATAAAGGGGAGTTTATACAACATGGGGGAGCCCTGGTGGTGCAGTGGTTAAGAGCTCGGCTGCTAACCAAAAGGATGGTAGTTTGAATCCACCAGCTGCTCCTTGGAAACCCTATGGGGCAGTTCTACTCTGTCCTGTAGGGTCACTGTGTGTCAGAATCAACTCAACAGCGTCGAGTTTAGAGACGAAGAGCTGAGCCCATTGTCAGACCTGCTCTGTGGCATAGTGCTAACAGTGCAGGAAGGGGAGGCACCTAGGAGAGGGAACCTCCTTCAGCTTTGCTTTCAGTTTCCAGAAACTGAGTCTCTGCCTTAGGCTGAAAGAAAAACATAGCGTCAGTCTTCATTTGATCCGTTGTAAGTAAAGAATTCTTCTTTACTTATTCGTAACCGCGTGAATGCTGCATCCTCTTAGAAGCCTCTGGCAGTGAGATGCATTAGGTGTGGAAAGGAAGCCTTACTTTCAAATCCCCCGGTTGTGGCGAGCTTTTACAATCAAACCGAGCTGGAGCCATATGGGTTTAATTTAGAAGAGCAGAAAGGATGTGTGCTCTGTTGCACCCACGCGGTAAAAGTCTGCCGGCCTTTGGACCTTCCCATGTAGACAGTGGCCCTGCCTGCCCGACGGTCCCAGGGCATGAGTGCCACCTTGTGTAAACACTGCGGCTTTTAGTGCATCCAGAGGCCAAAGGATGACACAGGAGGAGCAGCTGGAGGATCTCATTAAGATTCAGAGGAAAATATGAAGGCTGGAGCCTGGTAGTGTACACACAGTAAAAGAGTCTTTGTCTCGTCTGATTAACAACCGGATACACTCTGAGCGCAGTTCTGGGTGGTGAGAACCAGGGTTTTATCCGGAAGCACCATGTTGTTCTTCTTTATCCTTGCTTTTCAATACCCTTATTCCCTCAAAAATTAATAGGCTGGTTCTTTGAACTTCCTTGAGAGCTGGAACAGCCTGGTGGCTGAGCTGGTGCTGAAGGGACAGTCTGACAGTCGCTAGCTGGGATTTGGAAACATCTGAATGATGCGCACAGTTGCTGAAATGGCGCTGGATATACAGGGCTTGGCCTCAGTGCCAGGAAGCACAGGGACCCGCACTCTGGGGGATCTCCCTGGGAGGGAGAGGCATTAGCTTTTATTAATGTGTTTAATGACTAGATCCCGACTGCAGCCTCCCAACCCTGCAGAGAAGACATAACCCTGATAAAAGAATGTCTGGCTCTTTCACCCTGGTGTGAATGTGGTGGGGGTGCAGGATTGAGGGGGGCTTACTCTGTGCAGTGAGGGCCTCGAGGGAGGGGCTGTATTTTCAAGAATTTGTGTGTAGGTCTCGGAATAAAAACAACACGTGCTGGAGGACTGCTGCTTTTTGAAATCCTGGTACTCCAGCAGAACAGCAGTTGTGGACACGTGCCCAGTGCAGCATCTGATTATGGGCAGCAGTTTGCAGCATGGATGGTTCCCTGACATGAGCCCACAGAACACAACCCTGATGCTAGGCAGTCATCAATGCTTGTGTTTTAAAATGCACCAGGGAAGTATCAATCACTACGAAAAGTGGACCATCTGTTTGACTTCCTGAAACTTGATGGAACAAGGTGTCAATCTTAGATGGATTGATACACATGGTGCCTTTTTGCCTGTGGTTATTCCTCCTGCCCCTTAGGAAATCTTACCCCGCTCCCCCAACACATATCCACTTTGTAAACAAAACAAAACAAAACAAAACAAAATAACAACATAATGGCTGCCATCTAGTCTGCTGGACTCCTACTCATGGTGACCCCATGAGTGTCAGAATAGAACTGTGCTCCATAGGGTTTTCGGTGGGTGATTTTTTGGAAGTAGATTGCCACACCTTTCTTCCAAGGTGTATCTAAGTGGACACGAGGCTCAGACTTTTGATTAGCAGCCAAATGTGTTAACTGTTTGCACCACCTGGGGGATGCCTACTTCATAGCTCGTGGGAAAAAAAAATTGTTTTCTTCTTTAATCTCTTCTGCTGAGTTGAGTAGAGGTAAAAGCAGGATCCTTTTCTGGGGTTTATCACTGTCAACACCATGATGTGAACAATAAAGAGGTAATTACCTACCTCAGTAATCTCAACTAGAGCAAATAACAGTCTTCAGTTTCTCTCTTCAATTACCTTTTCACGACTTTGTGCGTTTCACGATTTTGTCTATAAACTCGTTGGAAGACAGATGACAGCTTTGTTCCTGGCGAACCTATGCAATGTGAACGTCCCGATAATTATCAGTTTAAAATAATCTGGTTTCAGAAACGTCTGTCAGAACCGTTCATCATCTGGCAATTTAAAATGTCATATCAGGAGGTGCCCGACTTTAGGAGCCTCAGCTGTGTAGCATTGTTAGCTTTGTGACGCTCCAGAGTAATATGAGAAGGCGTGAGTCTGATTCTCCCAAAGGCAGCCTAGGAAGTAGCTGCACAGAGCGAAGCCTCTCCAGCAAGTGGAAAGAGCAGGGGACGCTCTCTGGCATTTTGGCTTGAACGTTTGTTTTGAGTTCCCAGCCCAAGGCCTATTACAGCAAGGGTTCCACTCCCAAACCCCCCTCCACTGCTTCCATTTTTTTTTTTTTTTTTAATTAAGTTTTGTTTAGTTCAAACATTCTTGTTTGGTAATGAGCTAACTCTGAGAAAACTTTATCTTCAATGAAGGAGCTGTGAAGCTAGTTGTATAACTTGTGATAATCAAATTAGAACCTGACTCTAGCCTGTATCTGATGTTCTGAAGGGTAAAAAGAGCTTCAGTTCCTTTGCTTTCTCATGTAGAGCCTTCTCCTGTTACCTCCTTCCTGGAGTCTTGTGTTGTTAGAATGAGGCTCTGAAATCACCCAAAACTTAATCTGCAGTTTGTGTTCTGCAAGCAATTGAAGCTGTCATTATTGTTGTTAGTTGCCATCTCGTCAGTTCTGACTCATGGCGACCCCATGTGTTGCAGAATACAACTGTGCTCCACAGGCTTTGAAAGGCTGGGACCTTTCGGAAGCAGATCCCTTCTGGGGAGGTTTGAACCTCCAACCTTTCAGCTAGTAGTCAGGCATTTAACCATGTGCGCTATCCAGGGACTCCCTAACAGCAAAACGACTAAGAAACCTAAAGGGAATCTATGTCTTCTTGTAATGCCAGTGCTCCAAGGGCCCTGTCATTGGAGTTGAGGACCCTTACTTTTGATCTGGGACTAATCGTAAGATTGGTAAGCCACAATGCTAATTTTGAAACAAGGATTGCAAGATTAACTCTTGTGAGATCAGAAGGAAGTCCTTTACCTTTTTGCAATTCTCAATCCTGTAAGATGCAGGATAATGAGTCTGACGTCGTGGAGAAACCTGCTGTCACCTGCCAGACATTTCTCACTTGGAGTGGACCAGGATGGAAAAGCTTAAGTGCACTGCAGTGATATCTGAAGGGCAGACCTTTGGGGACAAAGCTCTTTTCATCAAAGAGGAGGCGGGCACAAAGGGGATAGATAGAAATCCCAGAGTTTTCGGTGCCGGGTCAGCTCTAGTGAAACTATAGGAAAAGGCCATTTATGTCCTAGAGCTGACCCCTGTTGTTAACTGTCATTGAATTGGCCCCCAACTCACGGCAATCCCATGCACAGTAAATAAAACGCTGCCTGGTCCTGCGCCATCCCCATGATTGCTTGTGGATCAGACTGTCGTGATCTTTAGAGTTTTCACTGGCTGATATTCAGAAGTAAATTATCAAGCCTTTCTTTCTAGTCCATCTTCGTCTGGAAGTGCCACTGAAACCTGCTCAGCATCACAGCAACATGCGAGTCTCCACTGATGGACAGGGAGGTGCATTGGCCGGGAATTGAACCTGGTATCTCATAGGGAAAGCAAAGATCCTACCACTCAACCACCAAGGTCCCCTGCTATACCTTCATTATTATTATTAGTAGTAATGTGTTGGAAACCCTGGTGGCGTAGTGGTTAAATGCTACGGCTGCTAACCAAGAGATCGGCAGTTCGAATCCGCCAGGCGCAAGGATCCTTGGAAACTCTGTCAGGCAGTTCTGCTCTGTCCTATAGGGTCGCTGTGAGTCAGAATCGACTCGACGGCAGTGGGTGGGTTTTTGGTTTAGTAATATGTTAATAACACTTCAGTATTGAAGCGAGTAGCTGGGTAAGCTTCTATAGTGCTTCACCAATGGATCTGGCATTGCCTTGGCTAATTAAATAAAGTAAAACACAGACTCCATGGGACTGTCGTACCAGGAAGTGGGTTCATTTATCAACTCTATCCTGACATTTGGAAATCTGTAGATGTGGCTTTTATTTTCTCCCATCTCATGGTTTCTTTCACTGCCTCACGAGCTCTCTGTGGCTGGAGCACTGCTTCATGTCCCTCACCCCAGCCCCCAAACTTCCGTTGACTCTGGCTGGAGTGCTCTTAGGAAGAGGCTTAAAGTGAGGCAGTGTGGGCAGGGCAGGTGCAGAAATACACACACACACCCATACACACACACCAAAAAGGAGATGCGGGAGTTGGAATAAAGGGAACGGGCACATAAATGATTTGGAGATGAGAAACAGAGTTTAACTATGAGTTTCCGGGTGATGCAGATTGTCAACACGTTAACCGAAAGGTTGAAGGTTCAAGTTCACCTATGAGGCACGTTGGAAAAAAGACCTGATGTTTTATTTCCAAAAAATCAGCCATTGAAAACCCTGTGGAGCACAGTTCTACTCTGATACACATGGTGTTACTGGAAATCGAGTCCACTAGACTGTATCTGGTTTTTTGGAAGACCACACAAGGTTGGAAAACCGTACTTTCATTTGTAAACATGAATCTCTTTATAACTTTATTCAAATTATGTCTGACTCTAGAATTCTAGGCTTTAAGACAGGGCTGATAGAGGAGTCCCTGAATGACGCAAACAGTTACGTGTTTGACTGCTGTTAGGTAGGAGATTCAAACCCATCCAGAGGCGCCTTGAAAGAAATGCCTGGCGATCCGCTTCCAAAAAACCAGCCATTGAAAACCCTGTTCTGCTGTTCTACTCCGCACACGTGGGGTTGCCATGAGTCAGAATCAACTCGATGGCAACTGCTTTTTTTTTTTTTTTTTTTTTAGTAATAAAGACATAAGGATAATTAAGACACTTAAAATATAGTCTGTTCAATTCACTACTGGGGTAGTTCTAATATTAGTTACATGGTGGTTTTCTTGTTAAGGAGCCTAAAGCATTTACCCATTTTTTCACTTATGATTTAAGATCTTACTACCCAAGCTGTGGGCCATGGTACAGCCATACTGCCATCCCCTGGGAGCTGGTTACAAATGCAGAATCCCAGGCCCTACCCCCGACCTGACCTACTGGATCAAAGTCTGTATTTTAACAACATCCCAGGTGATCTGCATGCACATTGAAGCTTGAGGAGTTCTGTTGAAGACAGAAAGTTAACTCTTTTCCCTGATGTCATATGGCATGTAGAGCCTCCAGCCAGGAGCCTGGGCTGCATGGCTGGTGTTGCTGATGTTGCCCAGAGACCGGCACCTTTCTTTCCCAGGATCCTGCAGAGCCTGCTGGTCAGCACAGCAGCTGTGAGGGCTCTTGCTCTCAGCTGCTCCTGCTGGGCTCTGAACTGGGCTCCTCTGTGCTTTCGTCCCTTAGATGACTTCCTAAGTGCTCTGAACAATTGTTCTTAATTTATTACATGCATTTTAGTCAAAATCCACATGTGAAATCTATTAATAGCATTTTAAGTATACAATTCAGTGACATTAATTACATTCACTGTGTTGTAAGCCATCCCCACTATCCATTTTGTAAATGTTTTTCATTCCCCTGAACAGAAACTCAATACCCCTTAAGTGGTAATTGCCCACTTTCCCCTCCCGCCAGCCCCTTCTAACCGCTGATCTAGTTTCCGCCTCTTCATTTGCCTGTTTTAGATACTCCAAGTAAATGGGATCATAAAATATTTGTCTTCTGTGTCTGACTTATTTTGCTCAGCATAATGTTTTAAGGGTTCATTCACGTCATAGTGTGTCTTAGGACTTCATTTCTCTCTGAATAAGACTCCATTGTATGGATATACTGCATTTCGTTCACCTGTTCATCTGTTGATAGACTCTTGGGTTGTTTCTACCTTTTGGCTATAATGAATACCCCTGCGATGAAATCTATTAATGATGTTTTGAAATGCACGAGTTGTGTTAGGAAAATAAGTGGCTCTTCCTCAGGTGAAGCTTTGTGTAAAATTTCGATGGGGCTTTTGTGTCAATCGGCGACTGATGGAGAAGTATGGTTTGGTCTGCTATAAAAGCTCCTTCCTCAAACTGCTCCCATACCGGTAAGCAAGGAAAGAGCAGAGCATTCTCAGTTTGCTTCACTACTAAAAAGTAAGGGGAAATGTATGGGGTAAGAGTGGCACTGAGAGGGCAGTGGTACTTCAGTGGAAGAATTCTTGCCTTCTGCATTGGAGACTTGGGTTCCATTTCCAGGCCACTTTGCACCTCATGTACAGTCAACACCCATCTGTCACTGGAGGCTTACATGTTGCCATGATGCTGAACAGGTTCCGGCAGAGCTTCCAGACTAAGACAGACTAGGAAGAAAGGCCTGGAGATCTGCTTCCAAAAATCAACCAATGAAAACCCTCTGGTATGGATCACAGTGGCCTGATCCCATTGTACATGGAGTTGCCATTGATTGGGCAGACTCAATGGTAGTTCACAACAATAACAACAGTGGCATTGAGAAGAAATAGGTCTTTAAGAGTACTGCACTTTTCCTAGGTAACTGGAATCATTTCCAGTGTTCAAGATGGACAGATACCTTTTTTTTCTCATGATTAGTAAGGTTTTGGAAATGAGTGGGAACAACTTGGTTGACTTTCTGACGTATATTTTAAAACATTTTAAATCTGTTTGTTAAGCAAGATGTTTTAAAAGCACTCTGGCCCTTGTATTTCTGCTTCTAATGTGGAGGCATTCAGCATTTTTATAACTTGCAACAATTTTATAAAAATGAATGAGTGTAACCCAAAATTCGTTTTATTCAGTATGCTTTACCTACATATGTATTGTGATTTGCATTCTTTAAGTTACGTCTGTCTTTTTGGTTATAACTGGATTGGCTGGGGGTAAAATGAACATTTTCATTTTTTTAGGACATTGGTATGAAATGTAATTGCAGTACTAAGAAATTCATTCCAGCTGAAGGAACAAACCACACAGACTGTGGTTTAAGTCTTTGTGAATAAATATATATTTTATTTCCTTTTTAAATCAAAACCATACATTGAGATTTGGTTGTGCTTTGCAGGTGTCCATTTTTAGAGTTGTCTCTGCTTTGTGATGGCCGAGTTCTCAGTTATGAATCAGGTCATACTGGAAAACAATTTTACGTTAAAAAATATTTTACTTTTCCATTTGCGTTTTAAAGCCTTAAAAGCCTTGTGCATTCTTTTCACAGGCCGTACCTAGCTCAAGGTAACAGGTTTATTGCCAGTCTAGCACCTTGAAGGAGTCCCTGGGTGGTGCAGACAGTTAACGTGCTAATCAAAGGGTAGGAGGTTCGAGTCCACCAAGAGTGCCACCAGAAAGCCCTGGTGATCGTCTTCTGAAAAGCCATTGCAAGCCCTGTGGAGCACAGTTCCATTCTGACACACATGGGGTCGCCGTGAATCTGAATGAACTTGATAGCCACTGGATTTTAGCATTTAAAAAAAGGCTGACTTATAAACCCAGTGCCCTCTGACTCACAAAAAATAGGAGACACAAAATAAGTGATTGTAAAAGGAAAGACGGAGGGAGGGAGAGGGAGAGAAAGGATGACTGGCAGGGAGAAAGATCAATGGCTGTGACTACAGAGGACGCACATTTTACTAAATTCAACACTGTTTTTGCCCAGGAAGGTCTCAAGGAAGGGCTGTGCCTGGGGTCGGAGGTTGCCTGTCACATGTGGTTGGCAGCCAAGAACAGCCACAGCAAGGCCAAGGGGAAATTCATTGTTTTGATACTTGTCCGAAGGTGACTGACAGCAGTGGCTAAATTAGCCATACCGATAATTTACCTCCAAAGCTTTTGTAGTGTATCAGAAATATCTTTTCTCTTGACATTCATTTGTTTTTGCATGCAGTCAGCTTTTATTGGGTTCCCTCCCTGGAGAAGGAATTCTGTATACCTGTAATAATAAGTGTTGGGGGTCAGGACAGGACCATGGGGTGTGTTGGCATAAGCGGCTTTTCCTAGCACTGGATCGCCCCAGTTACGATGTTTGGTATAGTCGTTGTTCATTTTGCCCAGGACTTTTTCTTAGCCTCAGTAGGAAGACAGTACATCTCACTGGGTCTCAATTTCTGTATCAGGAAAATGGGGCCATTAAATGATCTCAGTAGTGGCTTCTAGCTCAGACCCTTGAGATGTGTTGTTTGCTAAGGATCAAACAGCTAATGACTGGTATTAGTAAAGTCTTGTGGTAATAAGTCTAGACCTTTCTTTAACAATCCAAGTTTTAATTGTAAGTGTTCTAACAGCGGCACCCTAAGGACTTAGCCTAATCAAGGTGAAGCTTCTTATCTCCATTAGCCCTCATTCTAGAGAAGGATGCAAGGGATGGCTCTATGCGCCACCTTTGTTTCTGACTCCGTGACACGTTTTCCTTAGCCAGTGTACTGGCAAATGCCTTGAAAGAAAACACACCGTCTTCTCTGTATCTTACACCTTCTACCTTCTGCAAAGGCCTGATAGGTTACATTGCAAATAGACTGCAGATAGTAATTCTGATTTAGTGAGGACATGCTGAGGCTTAAGAACTGATTTTTGGGATTGATGAATTAAGGCAGGTTAGACAGCCTTTCAGGATGCTTCTGAGAACCTTGAAACATGTGGTAGACGTTTCAGAAGAAGGATCAGAAGAAACTAAAAAGTGCTCGTATGTATTGTGTTTGATTCGGGACAAATTTGGTTCTCCCCACTTTGTGAGTGAGCCTCTTAGTAAATGTTCTCTTTGACAGTTAGGCCAAACCCAAACCAAATCCAGTGCCGTCGAGTTGATCCCAACGCATAGCGACCCGACAGGACAGAGTAGAACTTCCCATAGAGTTTCCGAGGGGCACCTGGCGGTATTCGAACTGTTGACCCTTTGGTTAGCAGCCGTAGCACTTAACCACTATGCCACCAGGGTTTCCTTGACAGTTATAAGAGGTTACAAATTAGAGACAGATTTCAGAGTAGCTTATTTTTATTGCTCTTGTTTTATGACAAACTTTTGGAGATAGATTTTATTAAATACCATTGGTGTTTGTGAAAAAGTGAAACAAACCTGCTGTATTGGTACGTCTGGTAGTACAGTTGGTTAAGCGCTCAACTAGTAAACAGAGGTTGGGGGTTTGAACCCATCTGTAAGTTCTGGGAAGAAAGACCTGGTGATCTACTCCTGAAAGATCACAGCCTTGAAAATCCTGTGGAGTGTAATTAACTCTGCTGTGCACACACAGTCACCATGAGTTGGAATTAACTCAGTAACAGTGCCTTTGGATTTTTTTTTTTGGTGGGGGATGACTTGAAATTCTAGTCTTAGCCTGGGTTGGAAGGGCTGTGAGAACGAAAAAAAAAACCAAAAAACCAAACCCGTTGCCGTTGAGTCAATTCCGACTCATAGCGACCCTATAGGACAGAGTGGCACTGCCCCATATGGTTTCCAATGAGCACCTGGTGGATTTGAACCACCAACTTTTTGGTTAGCAGCCATGGCTTTTAACTACTATGCCATCAGCTTTGAGAGGCAGTGAAAATATATATTATATATACATACTGTGTTAAATTAATAATTGCTTCCTCCTCTGAATTGCTGAAATTATTCTTAACCAAAAACACCCAAACCTGTTGCCGTCGAGTTGATTCTGACTCATGACAACCCAATATGTTAGAGTAGAACTGCCCCATAGGGTTTTCTTGGCTGTAATCTTTACAGAAGCAGATCGCCAGGTCTTTTTCCCTCAGAGCCTCTGGGTAGGTTCAAGCCACCAACCTTCTGTAGCAGCCGAATGCTTAACCGTTGCACCACCAGCTGAGCACCAACAGTTTCACCACCTAGGGAGCCCTGGTGGCACAGTGGTTAAGAGCTTGGCTGCTAACCAGAAGATTGGCAGTTCGAGTCTACCAGCCGCTTCTTAGAAACCCTACGGGGCTGTTCTGCTCTTTCCTATAGGGTTGCTATGAGTCGAAATTGACTCTGTGGCAACAGGTTTGGTTTTTGTTTTTTTTTTAGAGACTTTGAAATTATTTCTTGGGACTTCCATTTGATTATGGTACTACAGAGGAGTCAAGAGGTGGTGGGACTGTGACTACTAGCATTATGGGATGTTTAGATATAATTTAATATGAGAAAATTGGAGGAATATGCCAACTCTAGGCTCTGTTTCTCCCTTATGGGTAAATCCAGTCATATATATATATATATATTTTTTTTTTTTTTTGATGGAATTCTAACTGCCAGGTTATCTGATCTTTCCAGACTGACCTTTCTTGGAGAAATTTTTATTTACAACATGCTGTTCACTAAAGTGTGAAAATTAGAACTGCACAGTTTCACTACCATCTGAAGTCATAAAATATTTTTTAAGTTACATAATAAACCTGGAATAGATTATAGTAGAAAATCCCTGCAAATCCAAGGTACTGAAAGTGGTAGCAGTTTTCAGAGATAAATAAGTAACCTATTCATCTGATTAAATGTCTTTGCTTGGTACGTGATAAATAATACATAACTTTCCTTGTTCACTCTGTTAGATTTACTTATAGATGTGCTAACTTACTTTTACATGTTCACGATCTTAACTGTACTCTCCTCCCCCAGCTTTGTATTATTAAAAAATTCAAACTGAGAGAAATTAAAAACTAGTACAGTGAACTACTACCTAGATCCATTAGTTGTTACAGTATGCCGTATTTGCTTTATCTACTTGTGTGTGTGTGTGCACGCCCGCGTGCGCGTGTGCATATACGTATATTTTTTTACAGAACGATTTAAAGTAAATGGGGGTAACCAGACACCATGATGCTTCACTCCTAAATTCTTCTTTTTTTATCGTGCTTTAAGTGAAAGTTTACGGTTCAAGTTAGTTTCTGATACAAAAATTTATACACACATTGTTATGTGACCCTAGCTACTTTCTTTATAATGTGACAGCACACTCCTCCTTTCCACCCCAGATTTCCCGTGTCCATTCAACCAGTTTCTATCCTTCTCAGCCTCCAGGCAAGAACTGCCCATTTAGTCTCAGGCATCGACTTGAGCTAAGAAGCACATTCCTCACGAGTATCATTTTATGTCTTATAGTCCAGTCTAATCTTTGAAGAGTTGGCTTCAGGAATGGTTTTAGTTTTGTGCTAACAGAGAGTCTGGGGGCCGTGTCTTCTGGAGACCCTCCAGTTTCAGTCAGACCATTGAGTCTCATCTTTTTACCAGAATTTGAGTTCTGTACCCCACTTTTCTCCTGCTCCATCAGGAGATCTCTGTTGTGTTCCCTATCAGAGCAGTCATTGGTGGTAGCTGGGCACCATCTAGTTCTTCTGGCCTCAGGCTGAAGGAGTCTTTGATTTATATGGCCCTTTCTGTCTGTTAAGTTGGAATCGACGGCAACGGGTTTGGTTTTTTTGTTTTGTTTTGTTTTCCTGTCTCTTGGGCTCATATGTTCCTTGTGTCTTTGTCCTCCTAAATTCTTAAATATCTGTCTCCTAAAAATAAGGACATTCTCTTATGTAACCACAACATTTCAGCGAAACCAAAACCAAACTCGTTGTTGTCAAGTCGATTCCAACTTATAGCGATCCTATAGGACAGCGTAGAACTACCCCGTAGAGTTTCCAAGGAGCGTCTGGTGGATTCGAACTGCCGACCTTTTGGTTAGCAGCCGTAGCACTTAAATACTACGTCACCAGCGTTTTTAATAGTTTTTTAATGGTGTCTGATACCCAGTCCCTATTCAGATTTCCCCAGTTGTCTCCAAAGTGTCTTTTACGGCTCTTTATTTTTTTCCTTAAACTAAGATCCAGTTAATGTTTATGCATTGCAATTCATATTATGATCCTAAAGTCTCTTTTACGTTTATTCTAGAGTCCAGAACAGTTCTTTCACATTGTTTTCTATAATACTGACTTTTTAAAGAAATGAGGCCGCTTGCCTTGTAGGATGTCCCATGTTGAGAGTTTTTCTGTTTCCTGTGGGGACATTTAGTGTCCCTCTGCTGCTGCCCCGCTTTATTTCCTAGACTGGAAGTTAGGTCAAAAGTTGGGAGGTTATTACTTTTCAAAATCTTTTATTGGAAGAATGGGGTGAAGGGAATTTTTAAAAAGTCAGGGTTGTCTTACAGAGCAGTTTTCCTTAAAAATCCAGGCCTCTCTATGATACTGAGAAAAGTGGAAAAGAAGAATCACTTTATTGGGAGATAATACTTATAAGTTTCTGGTTAGAGCCTCTTCTGTATTTTAAAAGACCGAAACTAAAAGTTCTACCTTCCATTTGTCAGTTGGTCATACTGTGGTGACTTTTAAGTTGCAATGATGCCAGAAGCTATGCCACTAGTATTTCAAATGCCAACAGAGACACCCATGGTGAACAGGTTTCAGTGGAGCGTCCAGACTAAGACAGAGTAGAAAGAAAGATCTGGCAGTCTACTTCTGAAAATCAACCAGTGAGAACCTTATGGATCACAACTGTTTGGTCCGCAACCGATCATGGAGTTGGCACAGGACCGGACAGCATTTTGTTCCATTGTGCCTGAGGTCGCCATAAGTTGGAGCTGACCCTACAGCTAACAACAGAACTAAAAGTTGACCACATCTCTCCCTTGTCCCTTCCTGTCTCTTCCTTTTGGCCTTCCATAGCACCAGGAGTGTGTCAACTAGTAGAACCTTGTCACACAGTGTGGTGACTGGCACGTGGACTTTTCTGTCTTGCCCATTGGCCTGTGAGCTCCTAAGAGCAGGGATGATTGTTGCTTTTTCTGTAACTCTTTGAAGTCTAGGACAATTAGATTTTATTGCAGGCTTATTTCTTTCCATTTAATTCTTTCTTCTTCACTTGGATAGGGAAAGGAGTTCTCTGGATCCATGACTTAATTGCCTCTGTTTGTAGGTAGGTGGTTTCTCAAATGCTAGGTGTCTTCACCTTCTCTCTTTTCCTTAGTTGAGCTACTTTCAGTCCCATCTAGTGTACCTGCTCACTGGTGAAGTGAGAAGGTAGTCTGCATATCAGTGGATGACCTTTTATTTGATCTCTTGGGTTCCCTTTTTTTTTTCCTGTAAGTGCTCTGCTAGCTGTGCACCGGTGGAAACATGTGGACTGTCCCTTTCACTTCCACAGAGCACGGTGTAGTTGCTGGACAAAGCCCCTTCTGGCTCTGACATTCTCATTGGTGCCATGGCCTTAAAATGTCAAACTTCTTCGTGTGCCCTGCAGCTTAGCCTAAACTTTGCTATAAATGGCAAAGTTACTGAGTTGCTTTGGCTTCCTGTCAAATGCTGGAAATAATTTTAGGATATAAAAACACAACTTTCCTATGAAAATATTTATTTTAGCAACTGTTGATAAGCACATATGTGTGTTATTCATTTTCGTAATGAATTAGTTCCTTTCACTAATTGTAAGAATAAACCTTCATTAATATCTAATTTGTGGGCATGGAAAACAATTCCAATAGAATTAGTATGACTTCGTTGTGACTCCCTTCTGAAGAGGCATACTGGAGTGGATACTTTAATCAGATTTGAAATATTTGAGATTTGCTGTGAGTGTGCACTTGCCAACTAGGGAAGACAGCTTTTAGCATTCACCTTCAAACATCTTTTAGTTGGCTGGAGCCCTAGGCTTGCCACCAGGTTCCCAAAGATACAACAAAAGTTATAATTTTGGAGAGGCCTCAGCCTAGAGGAGCCCTGGTGGCACAGTGGTTAAGAGCTCGGCTGCTAGCCAAAAGATGGGCAGCCCGAACCCACCTCGGAAACCCTATAGAGCGGTCTGCTCTGTCCTATAGGGTCGCTATGAGTCAGAATTGATTGGACAGCAGCGGGTTCTCAGCCTAGCAAATGTAGTTAAATTAGATTTCTTAGACGGAGACGAAGCCCCAGAAAGCCATCAGATCACAGCCCTTGCCTTTAGGCAAATATGATAATTAGCCTTTGTTGGTAAGTGAGAATATTTGAAGGCAGGCTGTTAATTTTGGTGTTTTGAATAAATGAAGAACAAAAAGGACTGGAGCCTGGATTTTCCCCTTTTCTTGCACTCTTCCTTCTCTTATCATCATTTTATTTTCAATTCAATTCATTAGAATAAGATCAAGGAAATTAATATTTACAGCTGGAGAACTGAGAGGGACTGAGTCTTCTGCTTGCAACTTAAGAGCTTGCCATGGAGTCCTTCTTCAGCTTTGTAATGGAACATTTTCAGTCTCTGGCTTTCCAGGCTCCCCTCGTAACATGTGGTATTTAAATCAAAAATAGAATCTTGCTTTAATACCCTTAGAATAGGCAAAACTTCCCGCTCAGCAGAACTGTGTATGGTGCGAGCCCTTATTTTGAATGTGTCCAGACAGTGCTGAGGACCTATAAAGCTGTCCATTGGTGAGCACAGTTGAGTACATTTTTAAAGGCTGTCATCACATTGAAGGAGCCCTGGTGGCGCAGTGGTTAAGCACTTAGCTGCTAACTGGGCAGTTGGCAGCTCAAACCCATGCAGTGGCTCTGCGGGAGAAAGAGCTGGTGATCTGTTTCCATAAGGATTATTGTTGTGGTGATGTGCCTTCGTCAGTTCCAACTCATATGACCCTATAAGACAGAGTAGAACAGCCCCACAGGGCTTCCTAGGTTGTAATCTTTTCAAAAGCAGGTTGACAGGTCTCTTCTCCTGGGGAGCCGCTGGTGGGTTTGAATTGTTGACCTTCTGGTTAGCAGCTGAGCACTTAAACATTGTGCTACCAGGGCTCCTTCCCATAAAGATTACAGCCTAGAAAACCCTATGGGGCAGTTCTGCTCCATCCCATGGGGTCACTATGGGTTAAAATCAACTCGATGGCACGTAACAACTACAACAAAATCATCATGTCACAGCCTTGCATTGAAAGAGTGTGAGAGTCTCTTGACACTTGGTTTGCTAATTTTTAATAAAAACAGGAGCGTCCTGATTCAGAGTGAGCCGTGGCTTATAGGCAATGATGTGTGAGAGGCTGCATCCTAAGTTTACTGCTTATGGCCCCTGAAAATGCAGCGCTTGTGACAGCAACACAGTGATATACACCACTGAATCACTCCCTCCTTTTAGCTTGAGGGTTTCCCTTTCCAACCCAGAATAGGCAAGGGCAAGGGAGGGGAAAACTAACATTTACTGAGCACTTACTGTTTGCCACACATGGGGGTAGGTAGGTCCTTTACATGGTGTTATAAATTGAATTTTGTCCTCCGAAAAGATAAGTTGAATTCCTAACCGCAGGCACCTGTTAACTTGACCTTTTTTGGAAATAGGGTCTGTAGTTTTTTATACAGGTTTGTAATTTTTTTTTTTTAATTTATTTCTTTTTGGTAGTAAAAACATACCCACCAAAACATTTGCCAGTACCACAGTTTCTGCATTTATAATGCAGTGTTGGAAATGGGGTCTTGAGTCTCAGTTAACATGAGATCATACTGGAGTAGGGTGGGCTCTAATACAGTATGTGTGGTGTCCTTAAGAAAGAGAAGAAGAGACACAGAGGGAAGATGGCCATGTGAAGACAGAGGCTGAGATGGAGTTAGGCTGCAGCTGTAAGCCAAGGAACACCTGAGGCTACCAGAAACTGGGAGAGAAAGGATCTTCCCTAGAGACTTCCAGACAGCCTTGGACCTGCTGATACCTTGAATTTATATTTTCAGCCTCTAGAGCTGTGAGGCAATAAATGTCTTTCATTTGAAGCCACTCACTTGTGGTACTTTTGTTACAGCAGCCCTTGGCATCAAATACATATGGATATGGGAATTTTTCCTCCACTGCTTCTCTGTGTCAGTCATTGTAGGATTTTGGAATCATGCTGATCTGGATAATGTATGTAATCCCTCTCAGTGTCTCAGTTTCTCATCTATAAAATGAGATTAAACTGGTAAAGTATGTTAAGCACTTAGCAGGTAAGCTGTAAATGGTACTTAGCATTACTTACTTCGTTTGTGTTTCTGCCGGTTTTCTCATTCTACACCACTGATTTGATCATGTCATTCCTCTTCTCAGTCATTGTCTCTTGAGCTGAATCAATAGTGATTCCCTATTGTTCGTGGGCTAAAATTCAAACTCCTTAGTTTGTCCTGTGACGCCCTCTGAAATCTGGTCCTGCCCTGCCTTTCTAGACTCATACATCCTTTCATGTTCCCATTGGTACAGGAATGTAGATCACCTGCCATACCCCATGCTTTTGAACTTACTGTGCCCATAAGCTTGTGGGTTTGTTTTCTACCTAAATCTCCCTCATTACCCGTACTTCCCCCTCACCCCACAGCCCTCAACTCCACTTGCTTGAGCCTTCCTGGGCCTTTCAAACCCAACCTGTGCCCCAGTGCAGCATTTCATGTTCCTTCCAAGTTGAAGTAATACCATCCTTCTCTGGATTCCTAATCCTGTACTTATAGCTCTCTTAAAACCCTCAGCAAGTTTAGGCTTCAAGTCATCAAAAAATATCAAGCAACATTTAGTACTTAAATAAGGAGCCCTGGTGGCACAATGGCTGCTAATCAAAGCGTTCAAACCCATGCAGCAGCTTCGTGAGAGAAAGATCTGGCAGCATGGAAAACCCTATGGGGCAGTGCTACTCTGTCACTTGGGGTTTCAATGAGTCGAAATCAACTTACACCCAACAACAACAACAACACATTTGTTAAATATAAAGTGTATGCAATGTAGTGAATTACTTTAATATGGCCCTTCTGGCCATGGTCTTGTGACTCTGACAAAATGATTGGGTGTGACTATGCAAATAAGATGCTTGTGATCCACCAAGGGGATTGGACAACCTGCTAATAATGCAAATAAGGTTCATGAAACCCTTGAGCGGGTGGGACCATGCAAAAAAGGTGTTTGGAACCCTAACGGGGATTGGACAGTTTTACTATCATGCTAGGCTTAAAGGGATATAATCCCAGAAGCAGAGAGGAGACCTCACTATCATCAAGAAGAAGGCTGGGAGCGGAGCGTATCCTTTGGACCCGTGGGTTCCTGTCCCGATAACCTCCTAGGCCCAGGAGACAGAGCTGTAACACCAGAGACGGCATGAGACAGCAAGCATAGCAGAGTCAGGCAGCAGAAAAACAGCAGCAGCAGAACCAGGGGCCGATGAGAGATAGCAAGGCGGGCTTCCCATGGATGAAGGCAGCTACAGTGGGTGTGCTGACCCATGGAGCGGAAGAGCTGAGCTCCTTTGGGCTGAGGCTTACTGGTGGAGTGGGGTGCCTCTGGGCACTTGTTGGTGGAGCTAAAAAGCTGTAACAAACACTTGCCCAAGCAGGGCAGAGGCCAGGCTGAGGGGCTGAGGCAGAGGCCTGCCTACAGGTACAGCCGAGAAGGTGTCCTGACCAAAGAACTGTCTCCTGAGTTGTTCCTGATTCTCAGTTGTGACTTGTTACTTCCCTAATAAACCCCATAACTGTGAGTATAGTCTTTTAGTTTCATGTGGCCACTGCAATGAATTATCGAATCAGCAGAGAAGTAGAGTGCCGTGGTTGGGATGGTTGGTGTCAGAGTTGGTAAAAAGGTTGGAGGGTGGAGGTGGAGGTCTGTTTGACCTGCACCTCACAGGGATCAGTCTCGGGCTAATGATTTTGTTTCTCTCCTCCCCGTTGTGAAGTTAGACGAGGCCTGAGAACGTCACTGTGCCTTTTTTTTTTTTTTTTTTTACAGTGTATTAATGTATATTAAAATATTTTTCAGTAAGAACTGGAAAAAAATATTTATTTTTCCTTAGGAGTTTTTTCCCCCCCTTCCTAAGGTCTGAATTGACTAGACAGATTCAGTTAACTAGACCATGCCATTCTTCAGACGTTTCTGAGATGCGCAACACTTGGTAGCTGATTAGGTCATGCTGGAGAATACAAATGCAGAATACAAACCCCACACAGTTCCTGAGTTTTAGAGCTGGTAGAAACCAAAGTGACTTCAGTAAAACATTACTGTGATCTGAATAAACCACAGTCTAAGATTGCAGATGGTCAACGCACTGAGCTGCCAACTGAGGGTTTGGAGATTCGAGTCTACCCAGAGGCACTTTGGAAGAAAGGCCTGGCATTCTGCTTCCCCCAAATCAGCCATTGAAAACCCTGTGGAGCACAGTTCTGCTCTCACACACATGGGGTGGCCATGAGTCAGGATCGACTCCACAACAACTGTTTTTTTTTTTTTTTTTTTTTTTAAGATGTATGAGGCAATCTTCTGAATACTTTTGTTCTGAGGATTGAAGAATGGTTGCCTAATAAACCGGTGGCCAAGCCTGTGCGTTTGCAGTGTGCCTCCCGCCTTAGTGCGCCTGCCCCCTTCGTGTGCTGCTCTGCATGACACATGCTGCAGGCATCTGTCCTTTTGATGTGATGTCCTGAGATGGGGCTTATCAATCCCAGAGAGCATGGGGTTTTCCCCTTGTAGATAATATGCTGCTTCCAGTCTCCATCACCTTCTTCTCCTGCCCTTCTGAATTTTAAACTGCCCTCACCACAAAAAATGCTGACTTCCTCACTGCTAGTGTGGTAGGCCTGCTCTGTGCCTTGGTGACATTTTTGGACTCTTTTCCAGGTTGTTTCTTTCCATCTTGCAGACTCAGAGTGGGTAGGAAAGCACCTGCAGTGGAGTTTTACATCCGTGTCAGCGTTTTCACTGAGAACTTGTGCTGGATATGAACCAACCTTTGCTGCCTCCCTAGGTTCATTGCTGCCATCTGTTCCCCTTGAGCAGACCCAGCTGGTGCTGAGGCAACATCTGCACCGTGGACTTCCACTTACCTTTTTGTTTTAAATGTAATTTTAGATTTCGTTTGTTTTAAATTGTGAACTCAGAAGAGAAGATGGGTTCCAGCTATGACTCAGTGTGAATTCCTATGTCATAATTCTACATTTCTGTAGCATTTGCACCTGACAGGAATTGACAGGAAACAAAAAGAACAGGAAAGGCCTGAGAGGTACATTCTAGTTGGCCCAGACACAAAATTTACTGGAGGCTGGCACAGCGTAAAGCCAGCCATCTGAAATGCAAAGCACTGTTGGACATTGTTTTTTTATTTTTTAAATATTATACATAGGAAAGGGATGTTAAAGGTGAAGTGATAGAGGATGGCAAACGTGTCTTTGAAATGAAACAGTAAATCGTAACTTTAATTAATGCTTAAAAACTTTTTTAGTAGTTAAGTCAAATTGACTTTTCTTTTTCCTAAGAAAAAAGTAACCAGTTTTTAGACTTTTAACAAAAGCAGAAGCTTTCGAGAGCCATGCTTCCCATTTTAGTACAGGACAGAAAGGAGGCGGAGTAGAGAGCGGAGTGGTTGTGACAGGGGAGGTTGTTGAGACATAATCAAAAATGGCTTCCTCCGTGGAGAATCTTCAGTCTTGTTCATCCCACAAGAGTGTCGGGCTGATGAGTTTTGAACTTTCCCTGCAGCCCTGAAATACTGGGATCCTAATGAATGAACTTGGCATTATGTCTGTTTTAATTTTCATAATTTCACATATTTTAATTTTCATAATGGAAGACACTCAGGGTTGGCATGCATAACAAGTAGGAAAAAATTGGGCATTTTTTCATCTTGAATTTTATCTTAAGCAAATATATGGAAATGAAATACAGATCTTGGAACAGAGATTCTTTGTCAGAGTTCGAAAGAATGCCAGTGGATTCTAACTAGAAGTTGCTTTCTGAGGAGACTGTAAATGACATGAATAGACAAAAGGAATGATTTTGAGGAAGTGCCTTCCAGAGACTTTGGGAAAGCCCGTCTGGGGAGGCAAGCAGTTTACGAGTGGGTCAGACCCACACAGATGTGGTGGTGGACGCTCAAGGTCTATAGCTTGATGGATTTGGGGAAGCGGGGAGTATTTCCACTGCCCCCAGCCAACAGTGACTTGTGTACGGTATATGTATCTCAGGACACTTGAACTTTCAAATGGGCTTTTAAAAGGGTCACCATTAATAGTCTTGAATATTGTTATTTTTGCCTTTTGCTATTGTTAGTTGCTATTGAGTTGATTGCAACTCATGGTAATCCCCTGTGACAGAGTAGAACTGCCCCACAGGATTTTCTTGGCTTTAATCTTTACGGGAACAGATTGCCAGGCCTTTTCTTCCAAGGTACCACTGGGTGAGTTTGAACCACCAAATATTCTGTCAGCAGCTGAGCGCAAACAGTTTGCACCACCCGGGGACCTCAGACTTGAATAGACTTTATTACTATGTTTGTTTATTACTGTATTTTTTAGTAGGGCTAGGAAAATCCCCAAGCCTACTAATATATGAGGAGCTTTGGTGGTGCAGTTCGTTAACTGAAAGGTCAGCAGTTGGAACCCACCAGCCGCTCCACAGGTGAAAGATGTGGCAGTTTGCTTCTGTGAAGGTTACAGCCTTAGAAACCGTATGGGGCAGTTCTACTTTGTCTTATGGAGTCACTATGAGTCAGAATCGACCGGACAGCAGCAGGCAAATAACATGTAGAAACCTCTCTCTTTTCATCTCACCCGTTTCTCCCCAAATTTCTAAGAGTATCGTTGGATTGTAAGTCAGGTTACCGGCAGTTCTGGAGGAACTGTTATTGGTACCATTTTATAGTCACTACACACATGGACGTGTGTTAGTTCACAACCGTAAATCTGGTAAAATGACAGTACTGTTTGAAATCCACAGTGTCTGAGGCATTTTCAAAGTAAGTGAGTGTTTAGTGTATTATTTCCTCCACAAATTCTAGAAACAATACTATTTCTTTAAGTACAAAAGAACAGCCTCTTTGAGCAGTGCTGGGGTGGTTTCCCCGGCCCCCTTTCAGCTGGGGTGCCCCCGTTGAGTGTACAGTCAGTTAAAAATAGGCAAGGCAGGAACCTGCCTGTCTGGGGCCGAGAAACTGCTGCCGATTTATAGAAGCTGTTGCATCTGAATGGACGATATTCTACAGGCTTAGGAAAGAAATTTCAGGATAAAATTCTACAGGCTAAAAGAATTCAGTTTCAGAAAATCCGAGGGAAAAAGTTGTCCACCTTTCTATACTCCTTTAACTTTTTTCCTTTGTAGTTTCCACCACTTAAAGAATGAATAAATAAATTAAAAGGACGAAAACAAAACACCCCTGTTCTGTGTTTTGAGGAAATGGTTTCGTGAGGCTGTTTGGTTAGACAATGAATTAAAGGGTCAGAACTTCCGGGACGGGCTTTCTGTAAGGGACAAGTGCTGTAAGGGACTGCTGCAAGTGCTGGGCTTCAGCTTCCACAGGGCACTTCCAAAGTTGTTCTTTTCTGGAACCACAGGGAACACTCTGTTATGGATTGAATTGTGTCCCCCCAAAACGTGTGTCAGCTTCGCTAGGCTGTGATTCCCAGTATTATGTGGTTGTCCACCATTTTGTGATCTGATGTGATTATTCTATGTGTTGTAAATCCTAACCTCTGTGATGTTAATGGAGCCCTGGTGGTGCAGTGGTTAAGAGATCTGCTGCTAATCAAAAGGTCGGCAGTTTGAGTCTACCTGCTACACCTTGGAAACCCAGTGGGGCAGTTCTTCTCTGTCTGGTAGGGTTGCTTTGAGTTGGAATTGACTGGTCAGCAAAGGGTTACGATGTTACTGAGGCAGGATTAGGGGCAGTTATGTTAATGAGGCAGGACACAGCCTATAGGATTAGACTGTATCTTGAGTCAGTCTCTTTTGAGATATAAAAAAGAGAGAAGCTAGCAGAGAAGAGAGGGACCTCATACCACCAAGAAAAAGAGCCGCAAGAAGAGTGCGTTCTTTGGACCTGGGGTGCCTGTGCTGATAAGCTCCTAGACCAGGGGAAGATTGATGACAAGGACCTTCCCCTAGAGCTGACAGAGAAAAAAAGCCTTCCCCCTGGAGCTCGTGCCCTAGAATGTGAGACAATACATTTCTGTTTGTAAAAGCCATCCACTTGTGGTATTTCTGTTATAAAACTAAAAGCCTAACCAAACCTATTGCTTTCGAGTGGATTCTGACTCATAGCGACCCTGTAGGACATAGTAGAACTGACCCATTGGGTTTCTAAGGACTCGTAGATTTGAACTGCTGACATTTTGGTTAGCAGCCAAGCTCTTAACCACTGTGCCACCAGGGCTCCATTTCTGTTATGGCAGCACTAAAAAACTACGATATACTTCGTGGTACACAAAACCCCAGAGCTAACCACTGTCTAATATTTTTAACTAAATAACACTATTGAAAAACGATTACACTGACCTGATAGGAAATTTTGGCCATCTGGGATAATTTTACTTTAGAAACATTTGTTTATTTCATGTTTCCAGGCTCTCGATTGCATACGTTAAAAAGAAATCAGGTAAAACCAATTTCTCTTACATCACCTTAGAACTGGTGTTACCCAGTAGTAGGTGCACAACCAATTTTTGCCAGACAAGTGAATAGAAAATTAATCTGTTATTTGTTACAGAGATATGTAATAAGATTAGAAAAGATTTAATATAAATGTTTTAATGCCCCTTTGGAATCTCTGGGTGGTGCAAACAGTTAACAAGCTCTATCTGTTAACCAAAAAGTTGGAGGTTTGAGATCCACCTAGGGGAAGAAAGGGCTGGTGTTCTACTTCTGAAAAATCAGCCATGGAAGCCTGTCATGGAGCACCGTTCTACTCTGTAACACACAGGCTTAGCAAGAGTCGGTGTCAACTTGACAGGAACTGATCTTTTGCTGACTCCTTAGATATTTTAATGATTTTCAATTTAAATATCTAAATATAAACGTCTAGTAGGTTAAAAAGATAGTTTGGGTAAATTTGTTAGTCCTTTAAAAAAAACGATCCTATTCTATTTTTCCACCCTAAGCCATTGCCTGTCCTGTCCCAGGGCCACCTTCATGCTTTGCTGGGCCGTTCAGCTTAGTAATGTAAACATTTTCGCTATAGCAGTGTCTTCATGGTTTGGGAATGTGGCTTCCTGTCTTTCAAAACCTGATGTTGTTTATTTTTTCAGCGTGTGCCTTCCAGACACCTGCATTTGGAAGCTTTCAGGTGTTTTGCAGTAGCTTGCTCAAATGAGTTGGATTACTTCAAGCCAAGAATAACCAAGTGTTGGGGTCGAGATTGTAGATTGTATGGTCAGTCCTTCAAAGGAAGTATTTATTTTTATTCATTCATGTTTGCCTTTCCTTGGGTCATGGTCCTGATTGCTGCTTCCTTTTGCTGCTATTATCCAAGATTGAATTTGCTGTCATTCCTAAGACAGTGTTTTACAAGCTTTGTAAACCATGACCCCCAGAAAAAATACATTTTACGTCCTGGCTAGTTTTAACACACACACGCACACACACCCACACCCACACCCACACCCTGAACCTAAAGGATTTATTGTAATATGTAAATACTGAGGTCTTACTAAGGATATGCTGGTCACGTAGTTGATTTCATCACCCACACAGTGTATCTTCATGCAGTTTGAAAAACACCAACCAGCAGCAGCAGGGGACTTTGTTGTTCCCATTCTATAGCAACAGTCAGCTTTTCTGCTCATGACTGATTGCCTATTGCCATGTGATTTTGCCAGCATTTAAAAATAATCTGATTGTAAAGCTTATGCTAGTTCTGGTTGTATACTGGGTTTTACCTACACAGGCCACTGCTCCCTGGGAGGTGGGGCTCGGCAAAGCATGTTTCATAGAAACAGCTTTATACTTGGGGCCCGGGGTTGTTCACGAAGGAAAGCTCAGCAGTATGTAAATCACACATGCAACCTCCTGTATCCCTTAAGAGCATAGATTCACCCCTGTATGGCTCCGTCGTCACTTGACTAGTAAAGACCGTTTGTCATTGAATCAGCTCTGAGTCACAGCGACACCATGGGTGTCAGAGTAGAATGGTGCTCCATAGAGTTTTCAGTGGCTGATTTTTTGGAAGTATATCACCAGGCCTTTCTTCCTAGGTGCCCCTGGGTGAACTTGAACTTCCAACCTTTCAGTTAGCAGCCAAGTACATTAATCATTTGTGCCACGCAGGGACTTTACAGTCAGTTCAGATAGCAAAATATTACCTACATCGTGGATACTTTGAGCGTAGGTACTGTGTCTTGTTTATCTTTTTATCCCTCACAACACTTAGCACAGTGCCTTAGGTAGAGAATACGTATCAGCCTTAGCTCTGGCTGAGTCTCCTCTTTCTCTCTCACCTGCTCTCCATCTGTGCTTTTTCTTTCTTCCTACAGAAAACACAAAATTATGGAACAAGGCTGACATTTAGAATGACCTGAGGGGTAAATTGCTTGTGGGTGGAGGCTGCTGTATATATGTAGAACTTTATGTTTGGGGCAAATAGGGGGAAATTCCTCTCTAAATGAAGGAAAAGTAAGATTACACATTTTTTTTTAAATAATTTTTATTGTGCTTTAAGTGAAAGTTTACAAATCAAGTCAGCCTCTCACACAAAAACCCATATACACCTTGCTACATACTCCCATTTACTCTCCCCCTAATGAGATAGCCCACTCTCTCCCTCCACTCTCTCTTTTCGTGTCCTTTTCGCCAGCTTCTAACCCCATCCACCCTCTCATCTCCCCTCCAGGTAGGAGATGCCGACATAGTCTCAAGTGTCCACCTGATCCAAGAAGCTCACTCCTCACCAGCATCCCTCTCCAACCCATTGTCCAGTCCAATCCATGTCTGAAGAGTTGGCTTTGAGAATGGTTCCTGTCCTGGGCCAACAGAAGGTCTGGGGGCCATGACCACCGGGGTCCTTCCAGTCTCAGTCAGACCATTAAGTCTGGTCAGATTACACATTTTTAAAAATTGCCTTAATGAGTGAATGGTTTGTAATTATCCCATTGTTTATGGTTAAATAGCTGCTTTAAAAGGCTAAAGGAGTTGTCTTTTAAGGTTGGTTCAATGTCCCTTTTTAATCTGAATTTTCTAATCAAATCGTTTTTAATCCTGATAGGTCTTGCCTCCATCTGAGTGAATTAAGTCTAAGGTTAATAAGGCTGATTGGATTTCTTTGGCAGCATTAAGATGGTCAAGCCCAGCCCTGTTTCATTTCTTTTTACCCCATGAAGATCGTGTGGGGCCAGGTTGCTTTTTGTGGGTGGGCAGTGGAGTAGCAGGTGTCCTCATGGTCACTGGTAACTGGGATTTTGGGGACATGAGCCAGGCTTGCATCCTGGCATCAGCTCTATTGTCTTACTTTTGAAATCTAACTACTAAGTACGAGTTTTCAACTTTTTTTTTTTTATTGAGAGAAAAGAACTCATTTGACAAACCTAAGATTTAGTAGCTGGTACATTGAAGTTGAGTTTGTAACCTGCATGTTTTTGTGTTTGCATGTCTAGATAGGTAGATAATTAGATCGATAGCTAGCTAGCTGCCGTTGAGTCAGCGCCAAGTCATGACTGCCTTATATGCAACAGAACGAAACATTGCCAGGTCCTTCACCATCCTCATAGTCATGAGCATGTTCCAATCTATTACCATGGCTGTTGTGCCTATCCCTATCATCAGTGGTATCCATTACCCTCATTGGCCCCGTACTTCACCAAACATGATGTCCTCCATTGACTCGATCCCTCCCGATGACATGTCCAAACCAAGCGAGTTGGACAGTGTTTTGTTGTGATCCATAAGGTTCTCATTGGCTAATTTTTGGAATGTATGTTGCCAGGCCTTTTTTCCTAGTCTATCTTAGTCTGGAAGCTCTGCTGAAACCTGTCCACTCTGGGTGACCCAGCTGGTATTTGAAATACCGATGGCATAGCTTCCAACATCATAGCAACACACAAGCTACCACAGTAGGACAAACTGACAGATGGGGTGGTGGTCTACATACACAGTGTCCCATTGATCAGAGATCATGAATTCAGCAATGGTTTAATGGTGACTGCCCTACATGTGGCTTCTAAAGATTAGAATTTGAGCCTTATCCCTTTCTGTCGTAGCTGTGTATTCCTGCGAAATTCACTTCTCTAGGCCTCAGGGCTGTCAGGAAGAGTAAATGAAACTCTGTATAGCTGCCTCTCAGGAATTTTTGGTTCAAATTGGATTTTGGATGTGGAAGATTTTTGGAGATGACCTACCTTCATTGTATACTGAGGACCAGGGAGACTTAACTGAGCTTTCTGGAGCAGCTTGCATCTCTACTTAAGTGCCAGTGATGATCTCATGATGACTGCCCAGAACAAGTGCCATTTAACCTAGGACTCAGTGTCCACTCACGGTTAAGAGCATGAGTTTTGGATTAGTCTGCAGTAAACCCTCCTCTGTGGGTTACCAGGTCTGTAGCCTGGGGCAAGTTACTTAACTTCTTGGGGACTTAGTCTTTCTTAAGATTAAATAGAAATGAGTTCCCCGCCCCCAAATTCATAGGGGTGTGGTGAGAATTGAATGAGATTAATTTATGCAAAGATCTTAGTGAAACGGCTGGTACCCAGTGAATGCTCAGTCTTATTATTATTTCTTAATCAAATGACATTGCTCTAACACTTCCCTAGCTTATCTGAGCACTGGGCTAAAATTCTGCATGTTCAGGGAGTTGTTTATAGGTATCCATTGTCCAACATTTTTCTTCTTTAAGTAGATTACTCGTTTCCTGCTGAATAAAATAGCTGTATTTGTACAGTAAAATGCCTTGTCTGTCTCCAGTGGCTCATTCTTTTAATTTTGTTCCTCTGGGTAAGCGTTTGAGTACTTTTTGCCATTTCCATGATCTAGGCAGGAAAGAGGCCATTGCTTCATTGTGTGCATCAAACAGAGATAGGGACAATCTCCGAATTACTTATTTTTGGCCTGGCACTGTGTATTTTGAACCTGGGTGTGTCAGATCTCTTGGTGTCACAAAGCCACACCGTGGAAAGCTGAGGTTCCGGGAAGCCGTCCAGTTTCCTCTTACTGACCCTGACTCATTCTTCCTGCAGTCTGCTGTCAGCCCCCTTCTCCCTCTATCAGCTGCCCTCCTTACGTAACCTGAAGGGGTTAAGAGTTTCCAAAGCCCCTGTCCCCAGAGGTGTTCTGTGTATAACTGAAAAGAACTTAGGGAGGAGTCATACTATCGAGAAACCAGGAAACGTGTGGGTGCCAACACCAAATGCCGTAAATAAATTTGAAAACTATGTCTGCCGTAGACAACTGAGTTATTGTATTAGGAAGCTTTTTAAGCGTTGTTGAGGTTTTTTTTTTTTTTTAAAGTTGTGATGAAGGTATGTGTATATAATATGTATATAAATAACAAAAATTTTGTCATTTTAGTATTTTGCTGAGTTTTAAACATGCATTTAAAAAATTTTTAAGTCTGCCTTCCCCTTTTTAATCTGTTGCTTTAATATTTAAAGTACTGTGATCCCCAGCGCCTTTTGTTTTGTTTGTTTCAAATAACAATGGTAAACCCTTTCCTTTCAATGACATAAAGTTTTCTTGTTTTTTTTTTTTTGGTACTGCAATAGTCCCTAAAATCATTTGCTTTTGTTTTGCTGGCTGGAATTTATTTTTCTCCTTGCATTATAGAATATTTTGGAGGGGTAATGGGAGAACTGGGGATGGGATTTAACCCATAACCTGTTGCCATTAGTCATTAGTCGATTCTGATTCATAGCGACCCTGTAGGGCAAAGCCGAATGGCCCCATAGGGTTCCCAAGGAGTGGCTGGTGGATGTGAACTGCCAACCTTTTGGTTAGCAGTGGTTCTCTTAACCATTTTGCCACCAGGGTTCCAGGAGGTGGGGTTTAGCAAATAAAAATATAGGATACCCAGTGCCGTCGAGTCTAGGATACCCAGTTAAATTTGAATTTCATATAAACAGTGAATACTTTTTTAGGGTAAGCCCGTCCAATGTAAGAGTTACGTTTGAATTTCAGAAAAACAATGGATAATGTTTGTAGTATAAGTATGTCCCATGCCACCATGCATCTGTCAGTTTGTCATATTGTGGTGGCTTGCATGTTGCTGTAATGCTGAAAGCTATGTCACTGGTATTTCAAATGCCAGCAGGGTCACCCAGGGTAGACAGGTTTCAGTGGAGCTTCCAGAATAAGACAGACTGGGAAGAAGGATCTGTCAATCTACTTCTGAAAAAATTGGTCAATGAAAACCTTATGAATAGCAGCAGAACTTTGTCTGATACAGTGCCAGAAGATGAGCCCCCCAGGTTGGAAGGTACTCAAAATGTGACTGGAGAAGAGCTGCCTCCTCAGAGTAGAGTCAACCTTAATGACATGGATGGAGTCAAGCCTTTGGGACCTTCATTTGCTGATATGGCACAACTCAAAATGAGAAGAAACAGCTGTAAACATCCATTAGTTATCGGAATGTGAAATGTATGAAGTATGAATCTAGGAAAATTGGAAATCATCAAAAATGAAATGGAATGCACGAAGATCAATACCGTAGGCATTAGTGAGCTGAAATGGACTGGAACTGGCCATTTTGAATCAGACAATCATGTCATATTGTTTACTATGCCGGGAACGACAAATTGAAAAAGAATGGCATTGTATTCATCGTCAAAAGGGACATTTCAAGATCTATCCTGAATACAAAGCTGTCAGTGATAGGATAACATCCACAGGCTTACAAGGAAGACCAGTTAATATTACTATTATTCAGACTTACCCACCAACCACTAATGCCAAAGATGCAGAAACTAAAGATTTTTACCAACTTCTGCAGTTTGAAATTGATCACACGTGCAATCAAGATGCATTGATAATTACTGGTGGATGGAATTTGAAAGTTGCAAACCAAGAAGAAGGATCTGTAATTGGAAAATATGGCCTTGTTGATAGAAACAACACAGGAGATCGCATGATAGAATTTTGGAAGATCAATGACTTCTTCATCGCAAATACCTTTTTTCAACAACATAAACGGCAACTATACACGTGTACCTCTTCAGATGGAAAGCACAGGAATCAAATCAGCTACACCTGTGGAGACAGAGGATGGAAAAACTCAGGATCGTCAGTCAGAACAAGGCCAGGGGCCGACTGTGGAACAGACTATCAGTTGCTCATATGCAAGTTTAAGTTGAAGCTGAAGAAAATTAAAACAAGCCCACAAGAACCAAAACATGATCTTGAGTACATTCCGCCTGAATTTGGAGACCATCTCAAGAGTAGATTTGACGTGTTGAACACTAATGACTGAAGAACAGATGAGTTGTGGAATGACATCAAAGATATCGTACATGAAGAAAGCAAAAGGCCATTAAAAAGACAGGAAAGAAAGAAAAGAACAAAGTGATGTCACAAGAAACTCTGAAACTTGCTCTTGTACGTAGAGCAGCATAAAGTGAATAGAAGAAAGGATGAAGTAAAAGAGATGAACAGAAGGTTGAGAAGACAAAGTGAAGTGTTAAATGTACAAAGACCTGGAGTTAGAAAACCAAAAGGGAAGAATGTGCTTGGCATTTCTCAAGCTGAAAGAACTGAAGAAAAAATTCAAGCCTTGAGTTGCAATACTGATGGAATCTATAGGCAAAATATTGAATGATGCAGGAAGTATCAAAAGAAGAGGGAAGGAATACACAGAGTCACTGTACCCAAAAGTATTGGTTGACATTCAGCCATTTCAGGAGGTAGCATATGATCAAGAACTGATGTTATTGAAGTAAGAAGTCCAAGCTGCACCGTAGGCGTTGGCGAAAGACAAGGTGTCAGGGATCGATGGAATACCAATTGAGATGTTTCAACAAATGGATGCAGTGCTGGAGGTGCTCACTCGTCTGTGCCAAGAAATTTGGAAGACAGCTACCTGGCCAACTGACTGGAAGGATCCATATTTGTGCCCATTTCAAAGAAAGGTGATCCGACAGAATGTCGAAATTATAGAACAATGTCATTAATATCACACACAAGTAAAATTTTGCTGAAGATCATTCAAAAACTGTTGGAACAGTACATTGATAGGGAACTGCCAGAAATTCACACCGGATTCAGAAGAGGATGTGGAGTGAGGAATATCGTTGCTGAGGTCAGGTGTATCTTGGCTGAAAGCAGAGAATACCAGAAAGATGTTTCCTTGGGTTTTGTTGACTCTACAAAGGCATTCACCTGTGTGGATCATAACAAATCGAGGTTACATTGGTAAGAATGGGAATTCCAGAACACTTAATTGTGTTCATGCGAAACCTGTACAGAGACCAAGAGGCAGTCTTTTGAACAGAACAAGGGAGTACTCTGTGGTTTAAAATAAGGAAAGGTGTATGTCAGGGTTGCATCCATTCACCATACTTAGTCTGTATGCTGAGCAAATAACCCGAGAAACTGGGCTATATAAAGAAGAATGTGGCATCAGGATTGGTGGAAGACTCATTAAACAACCTGTGATATGCAGATGACACAACCTTCCCTGCTGAAAGTGAAGAGGACTTGAAGCACTTACTGATGAAGATCGAAGACTACAGCCTTCAGTGTTGGTTACACCTCAATATAAAGAAAATAAAAATCCTCAGAAATAAGCAACATCATGATAAATGGAGAAAATATTGAAGTTGTCAAGGATTTCATTTTACTTGGATCCACAGTCAATGCCCATTTAAGTGGCAGTCAAGAAATCAAATGATATATTGCATTGGGCAGATCTGCTGTAAAAGATCTCTTTTAAGTGTTAAAAAGCAAAGTTGTCACTTTGATGACTAAGGTGCACCTGACCCAAGCCATGGTGTTTTCAGTCGCCCCATATGCGTGTAAAAGCTGAACAGTGAATAAGGAAGACTGAAGAAGAATTGATGCCTTGAGCTGTGGTGTTGGGGAAGAGTTTTCAATACACCATGGACTGCCAGAAGATCAATCAAGTCTGCCTTGGAAGAAATACAGCCAGAGTGCTCCTTGAAAGCAAGGATGGGGAGACTTCCTCTCACGTACTTTGGACAAGCTATCAGGGGGAACCAGTCCCTGGAGAAGGACACCATGCTTGGTAGGGTAGAGGGTCAGCGAAAAACGGGAAGACCATTGATTAGATGGATTGACACAGTGGCTGCAACAATGGGCTCAAACATAGCAACAATTGTGAGGATGTCGCAGGACCAGGCAGTGTTTCGTTCGGTTGTGCGTAGAGTGGCTATGAGTTGGAAGCGACTGGATGCCACTTAACAATAACAACATGTTCCATGCATTATTTGGGACGTACTTATACAAAAAATGATATTTGTGGCTTATCTGAAATTCAGCTTTCACTGGATATTCTGTATTTTATGGCAACCTTAACTGGGGTGAAAGGCGATGGAGAGGGCCCACGATGTGGCCACAGGAGGGCTGTCAGAGACTCAGATTGGTGCTGGTGACTGCCAGGGGTTGCTGTAGTGCAGCGCCATGCTCCTGGGTCTACAGCTACCTACCTTCTCCCTGTAGTCACTCAGAATGGGGTGATGGTAATGACTAGAAGCAACAGGGATAGCTTAATTCTGAAGGAACACAGTACCCCACTGTCTTGGAAAAGTGTACTTAATATAAACCAAAACCCAAATCTGTTGCCGTAGAGTCGATTCCAACTCGTCATGACCCTATGGGACAGAGTAGAACTGCCCCCTAGGGTTTCCAAGGAGCAGCTGGTGGATTCAAACTGCTAACCTTTTGGTTAACAGACAGAACTTGGGTCTTGTTGGTTTTGTTCTGCCCTCAGCTTCTGGTTTATCCTTTGATTCATTATGAGAGGAATGAGGTAGACCAGAAAATTTGGAAGGGAATTTGTAAAGTGCTTTGAGCTAGATGAACTTAGGGCATAAGTCATCTTATGTCATGTATCTTATAGAATTTTTCACAAGTTCATTTTGACTCATGGTCCCTGTGTGTCAGGGTACAACTGTGCTTCGTAGGGTTTTCAGTGACCGATTTTTAGGAAGTAGATCGTCAGGCCTTTCTTCTGAGGTGCCCCAGGGTGGACTTGAACTTCTAGCCTTTCTGTTAGCAGCCCCCAGGGACTTGTATCACAATGCTATCCACAGCTGTCAACCCTTATCCTAGGGAACCAGACAATATGCAGACCGTTACTCAGTTAGCAACATGCAAACCCTTTTAGTCCTGGTGCTTTGGTGAGACAAAAATGTGCACGAGAGAATGTTCTATGTCATGTTCAGTGTCAATTGAGGTGTAAGGAGCCGAAGCTTAGACAGGTGAGAAAATGTTGGGCTGACTGACAGGCAATTATGCCGTAGTGATATTTCCTCAAAAAATTGACCCAGAAATTCCTCCATTTGGACAGGCATCTGCTTTCTTAACACATAGCTGCCCTGAGAAGTATATCGAAATTGTAATCTTCACCTGTCCTTTCCAAATCTTAACTGTTCAAAATTACTGTGTTTTTTCTCTGAGGAAACTTGGATCGATATTAAATCACACGTGTCGGGAATTATCTCTCTGAGCCCTTCATAAACAAATAGACTGAGAGTTGGAGGTCACAGCTTAGGTTTCGGAGTGTTTTCCTGGGCTGGTCTCTGAGGCTTCCTGACTCTTGAACAATGTGTTCTTTCCATGATACTTTATGTAGAGTATTTATTTTACAGTAGCTTAGCGCTTTTTATCCATTCATATCCCCTTTTAAAACATACTTGTTTTGGCAACAGAGGTACAAAACTTGTAGAGTATTTTCTATTTAGCAGCTCCTCAGAGTATATGTGCTGAGGATAAGGGAACCAGCCGCTTCTTCTTTTTTAAAAAAAAATAATAATCATGAGCATGTGTTTTCTCGTCATAAGCCTGTAAATATTTTTGTTGAGCATTCTTGACTGGGATTTTCAAACATCCTGCTAGAGGGGAAGTTGGGTATGTCTTCATGAGATAAATCCCTCAAGGAGTGATTTGAAAAGATTTGTTCTTTGGGCTTTCTTTTTTCCTTTCAGTTTCTTTGCTGTCTAAAAATGTTGCCTGTTTGGTTATGAGGCACAGATAAAGCTATAGCCAGTGATAGTGACTGAAATACCTGAATGGAGTTCACATTTTAGGTTGCGTATTGCCAATTCATTTAGAAAATATAGAATGTCAGAGCTGAAGGACTCTTAGATATCCTCTGGTTCAACATTTTTCCCTCATTAGTGGAGTGGGAGACTCAGATGTCAAGTGACTTCCCCAAAGTCATTCAGCAAGTTAGTGGTTGAACTGGGAGTAGGAC
This sequence comes from Loxodonta africana, assembly GCF_030014295.1. NCBI lineage: Eukaryota > Metazoa > Chordata > Mammalia > Proboscidea > Elephantidae > Loxodonta > Loxodonta africana. Next base: position 66,649,427 of record NC_087358.1, read on the forward strand.
CTGGTTTCCTGACGCTAGAGCAAAGCTTTCCCTCAACCGTTGGCCAGTATGATTTAACATTTCAGGTCATGAAAATATTCCTTTAAGTGCCCAAACTATAATTTTAACTGTTTTTGGTGGAAATCATTCTAAAATACTTTATCTTCTGAAGTTTTAGCTTGACTATGTAGAACATAATTTAATTTGTTTCTGGATGTCTAGTGTCATTATTGTCAGCACTGTCTTGTGTGCACTAGTTATTTACTGCATGGATGCCCTTTGCTGTTATGAGAATATGGAAATCTTTGCCCTTAGTTCTGTTAAGACTCCAGCATGACAAACCCAGTGAGTGCTTGGATCTGATTTTATAACTTTTGGGTATTCTTCCTCATTGTCAATTGTCACTTTTTGCTGCCTTTGAAAACACCAAACACATTGCAGTTGAGTTGATTCTGACTCATAGCAACCCTATAGCATTCTCCCTGTGCCCAGGGTCATTTGGGTGCATATAATTTTGTGGTGAGCTGAGAAACCAGATACCCAAACCCATGAGAAGCATGCATATTTCGTGTAGATTTTCATGGAGAGATACCTGGAAGAGTGGGCACTTTTCTTGTGAGTGGATGGGCCTGGAAAGGATTTTTACATTATTTTTGTGCTTTGGTATAATTCTGGATTTTTAAAAAAATAAAGACTCAATATTTTCATAATTAGAAACAAGGCTATTTGATTTGGGAAAACAGTGTGCATAAGCGATAAATAGGTTCTGAACAAACACTTTCTTACCCTCAGACCACCATTCATTCTCTTTCATCTAATTGGAGAGGTTCTGTAGCAAGATTCTACCTATGTTTTAAAGTACCTGTGTTTCAGAACATGCCACTTTTTACCATGATGTCAGTGTCTGAACAACCACCTCAGACTATCTCCCTTGGCTGGAACTCCAGTGCACCTTTTTGTACTTCCTATTTGGCACTACCATTTTTTGTTGTTGTTTTTCTCCCTGTGTGCGTTCTCTTTCCCCTATTAGACATAGCTCTCTACTATCTTATGTCTTGCCCTTAGTGTCTAGTACTGCACCATGCACTTGGTAGATGCCCACAGGTGAGTATTTGTTGAGTGGCATCTATGTTGACTTTTCATTGACCATCGCTGCTTTCCTGTTAGAATCCAGATTTGTCTCCATAGTTGAGGTTGTCTGCCAAGTAACTCCAGAGAATGTGAGAAGCTGCTATGTGTGATATGTGTTAACATCTCTAAATACTTAAGGTGTTATAAAGCGTTGCCTTAGACAGCTCCTACTCAGCCGTTCTACTCTGTCCTGTAGGGTCACTGTGAGTCGGAATTGACTTGATGGAAAGGAGTTTGTTGTTTTTGGTTTACTCAGCATTTCTGGGACTATTGGGGTAGTCTAGCTTTTAGGGGTAGAGTAGCTGAGGCATTGGTGCCTCAGTGGTAGAATTCTCACCTTCTACGTGGGAGACCAGGGTTGGATTCCTGGCCAGTGCACCTTAAGTGAAGCCACCACTCGTCTGTCCGTGGAGGCTTGTGTGTTGTCATGATGCTGAACAGATATCAGCAGAGCTTCCAGATTAAGGGAGACTAGGAGGAAAGTCCTGGCAATCTGCTGCTGAAAATCGTCCAGTCAAAACCCTACAGATCAGAGTGGTTATGTGTGGGGTCACCATGAGTGGAGGAGAGAACCAAGGTCGTGGAAAGAAAAGGTGGTAAGTCTGGCATCAGAAATCTATAGTTTTCTTTATCCTTGTTAGGCTATGAGTATCCCAGATACTTGGACTTGAATGAAGAAGAGGGCTTCTCACATGGTATCAGGCTAAAGAGGTTTTGATTTCTATATATACTCAAGTAATTGAACGAAGACCCTTCACACACAACAGAAACTCCCCACACACTCCACAGCAACACACGCACACGGACACACACCCTGTACCGAAGTGGAAATAGTTGAAGAAAAGAATGCATATTTCAGTCAGTTTTAACCACCCAAACCTATTTGAGTGCCTACAGTGTGCCGATACTGCCCACACTCTGAAAAAATGTTCAAACGAAGGCAGACACAGCCAGTGCCTTCTTGGAGTTGGGACAAAACCTCTGTTCATTGAACTCTGTTCAAGTGCAGGGTAGGGCAGGGAAGGATGTGGAAGGATGGAGGCCATAGCAACCTGCGTAATGGAGAACTTCAGCCCTGAGAGAAGGATCTGCATCACTGAGTGGAGCTGTTCATTTCTGATAGTTAATAATTACTGACTAGCTTTGAAGCGGAACTGAGGGCAGTAAAAGGATGAGTACAGGAGGGCGTCCTGACCTCTCTCCTCAGGAGATGATCAGTTTGTAGTTTAAAGGTGACTCTCTGGTCAAAGCAGGAAGCTGGGAGTTGCTTGCTGGTGGATGCGCTGTGACCCGTGGTGGTGTGAGCAAGACAGTCAGGGCTTTGCCAGGGTGGGGTGGCGGGGGCATATGTCATGGATGCCTTCCAAAGTTGCCAGAATTTGGTGTCCAGTGGACATTTATTTCTCTGAGTCCAAGTCCACATTTGTTTCTTAATGTCTTGCATTAACACTGGCCACAGGGCACAAGGGAAGTGCAGACATATTCCCATTTCTCCTCCATATGGGAGGCAGACAGGGAGATGGAAGATGGTACTCTCATCAGTAGAGTCAATTTGCCTTGGAATTAAGAAGAGCCTTAAGCATTCTGTTTCTATTGCTGATCATATTTTCCACTGACAGTGCCCTGTGTCATTTGGGGTAACTTTGACATTTATTTCCACTTAATGTGGGGAAAAGACTATAAGACAGAATTGGAGTAATTTCTGGAAAAAAAGCAGTAAATGCTTAGTAGAGTGCTGTACAATTTTTTCATGATAAGTATTTGAAGAACATGCAATTATTACTGACGCTTCTTGGGAAGGTAAACCAAGTGATCTTCCTGAGTCTAGAAGATTGGAGAGTTTTCAGTGTAATGGATACCTCCTCCCGCTTCTCAGTTTCCTCTTTTCTTAATAAAATTAAGAAGGTGAAATTGAGTTGCAAATGGGTATCATTAAAATTTGTTGACATTTGTCAATGAAAAGAGTTAATAATGTGAACTTCTTAAACTTGCGTTGACTTTATATATAACCCCACAGGACAGGGTAGAACTGCCCCATCGGGTTTCCAAGGAGTGACTGATAGATTCAAACTGCCAGCGTTTTGGTTAGCAGCTGAGCTCTTTACCACCGCCTCACCGGGACTCCATGATATTATAAGGTCTTTTTAGATAGATTAATTTTCCATGTAATTGACAACTAATTTCCTAAGTTACCCTATAAAAAACCCGTTGCCATCAAGGCGATTCCAACTCATAGCGACCCTATAGGACAGGGTGGAACTGCCCCATAGAGTTTCCAGGGAGTGCTTGATAGATTTGAACTGCTGACCTTTTGGTTAGCAGCCATAGAGGTTAACCACTATGCCACCAGGGTTTCCAAGTTACTCTATAGACATTTAAATTCTTATAGAAATTACTGTACATCTCTTATTAAGTGAAATTGACAAAAAACAACTTAATCATCTTTTTAAAAAGCCAAACCAGTTGCTGGTGAGACCCCATGTATGTCAGAGTAGAATGGTGCTCAGTAGGGTTTTCAGTGGCAGTGATCTTCCGGAAGTAGGTTGCCAGGCACCTTGGAGTGGATCTGAAGCACCAACATTTTGGTTTGTAGATGAGTGCGTAGCCATTTGCAACACCAAGGGACTCCATGATCATCTTTTAGGAACTTGCCCATCTTATAAAGGAGAAGTGAGCAGCGTGTAGTTGCGTGATCTCCCGAGAGCTGTGTCACCCATCTGAGTGAAGTAGGGAGAAGCAGCCTCTCCCAATCATTTTCTTAGTGTCCACAAAGTCTCATCAGCTTCATGTTAGCTATTTGTGTCCTTTAACTTGCAACCACAATTTAAAACCCGATCAGTATCTTCTGTATGGAGCAGCTATGGGCGCTCCTGTGACTGCAGTGCTCAGCTTCTTTGTCTCCTGCTCTGTGTTTGGGTGTGGGGCGTGAATGTACCTTCCCCATTTTGTGATGTTGTTCTAGGATTTCTAGGGCAATGGCATTACAGGGTAGTTGCCTTAGATGAAACATATAAGTTCTTCATCCTTACAGGGTGATGATTTCCTGACAAGATCCCAGATACTGGTTTTCTCTAAGCTTAAGTATTATATGACTCTGGTGTCTACTGCTATTTGATAACATAATTTCTAAGATTAAAAATTGTGTTTTGATAGAGGCGGCAACAAAAGTGTGAGGAAAACAATCATACATACATATATATGCATATATAAATGCTATTTTTTATTGTGGTAACTGTATGACATTTATCATTTCAACATTTTTTACATGTATGATTCAGTGCCAATTACATTATGTCGTACAGCCAAATTATACATATTTTGTAAACACCTAACAAATTCTTTCTCTGTGTGAAGGGAAAAGTATTATTTAAGGAAAGTCCCATAGAGAGTCTTAGAATTTCATAATGAAAAGAGGCCTTAGATTAATTTACCAAATAGCTAATTTGTTCATTCAACCACAAGACTTATGGAATACCTACCGGGTGGAGGACTCTGTGCTAGGAGATATGCTTAGGTGGTGGACACAGGAGATAGGGCCTCTGCCTCCTGGAGCTCACTGTCTAGGGGTAAGAGACATGAATCAAGTAATTAAAAACATCTGTAATTGCAAATAAGAGGCCCTCCTGGTGCTATTGTTAAGCACTTGGCCGTTAACCAAAAGGTTAGTAGTTTGAACCCACCAACTGTTCTGTGGGAAAAAGACCTGGTGATCTGCTCCTGTAAAGATTACAGCCTAGAAAGCCCTACAGGGCAGTTCTACTCTGTTTCTTGGGGTCCCTATGAGTTGGAATCAACTCAATGGCACATAACAACAACAACATGATTGGAAACTTGGACAGGTCCACCCAAGGAGAAGTTCAGGGAGCTCTGAGAACATGTGAGAAGGGACCCAGGTCTAGCCTGGGCATGGGGATGTTTGAAAAGATCAGGAGGATGAGTGGGAATGAATCTGAATGTGGGAGAGAGGTGATCTAGCCCCACCGTGTGAAACACACAGAAAGCTACCTAAGGGTTTCTTAGTCAAGGTCTTAAACAAGTGTTTGCATAGAAAGCACATACGTGAAGAAAGGATTATATTTTATGAGTTGTGTATTTTATGATGTGTCCAAGGGACTAGTTTCTCCATTTGTCCTCTTTTCCATGGCTGCCATTTGGACTGTTGTGCTGCTTACCTGGTTCACCGTCAAAATGAAATGCAAGTAAAAGAGGAAGTGAAGGCCACATCTTATGCCTTACTTTTAACTGTGGTACAGATTTATTTGGGAGTTTGAAACCATAATCCAAAATGATCTTTCCTGTTGAATGTCTGTAGAAACATCATTCAAACCTTGAATGATTTTAGCACTTAACCTGTATTCGGTTCTATATAATTTTTGCTCATTGTTTTATGTTTAAAGGCAGATTTCCTAGGATAGTACTGATTTATTCTGCCTCCTTAAGACCACATAATCCTTGTTATTTTAATCTGGGAAAAAATACAGGCATTGCATTTGTATATTTTATTTAAAAATGTGTCCAATTTTATTAACGTATTCACCCCAAATTTATCTTCTGTCGTCATCTAACATTTTGTAGGACATTAAGATATGCAGACTTACAAAACTGACTGGAAACGGCTTAGGAAAAATGACATAGGATATAATTTATCTGCGTAATTGCTGATCCTGTTAACATACATACTGACTCTAAAATATTATACGAGAGACAGTTTCACAACCCAAATTAGAAGCAGCTCTATTAGGTGCTGGGTTCTAGGAGCCTTAGATTTTTAGTCTCAGTTAACCACACCACGTTTCAGGAAGCTTTAAGATTCAGGTCCTAGCGTCCTCAGTCGGTTTTGTTTCTGAGAGCCAATTTTGCCACTGTTGCTTAATGAGGTAGTTCCTGGCCCCCATCCCCCCCATGCAGATCCTTCCAAGATTTTACTCAACCGACCTTGTGGATTTAGGCTAGTGAGGGCTGGCCTTCTTAGCCTGTTCCCGTTGAAGTGAGCATTATTTTGTTCTGAGTTACTACAGCTTCCTTCCTTGGTCTCTTCTGGACATGGGGTGTTATGGATTGAATTGTGCCTTCCCAAAAATATATGTGGATGTCCTAACACCTGCACTTGTAAATGTGACCTTGTTTGAAAATAGGTTTTTCTTTTGTTATCAGTGATGTTTTAGTGGTAGAATTCTTGCCTTCTGTGCAGGAGGCCCAGGTTCAGTTTCCAGCCAATATGCCTCATATGCAGCTACCACTTGTCTGTCATTGGAGGCTTCTGCGTTGCTATGCAGTTTCCAAACTAAAACAGACTAGGAAGAAAGACCTGGTGATCCACTTCTAAAAATCAGCCCATGAAACAATTAATGTAATCCACCACATAAATAAAACAAAAGACAATAATCACATGATTTTATCAATTGATGCAGAAAAGGCATTTGACAAAATTCAACACTCATTCATGATAAAAACTCTTAGCAAAATAGGAATAGAAGGAAAATTCCTCAACATAATAAAGGGCATTTATACAAAGCCAAGAGCCAACATGACCCTAAATGGAGAGAGCCTGAAAACATTCCCACTGAGATCGGGAACCAGACAAGGATGCCCTTTATCACCGCTCTTGTTCAACATTGTGCTGGAGGTCCTAGCCAGAGCAGTTAGGCTAGATAAAGAAATAAAGGGCATCCAGATTGGCGAGGAAGAAGTAAAAGTATCTCTATGTGCACATGACATGATCTTACACACAGAAAACCCTAAGGAATCCTCCAGAAAACTACTGAAACTAATAGAAGAGTTCAGCAGAGTATTGGGATACAAGATAAACATACAAAAATCAGTTGGATTCCTCTACACCAACAAGAGAACATCGAAGAGGAAATCACCAAATCAATGCCATTTATAGGAGCCCCCAAGAAGATAAAATACTTAGGAATAAATCTTACCAGAGATGTAAAAGACTTATGCAAAGAAAACTACAGTACACTTCTGCAAGAAACCAAGAGACTTACATAAGTGGAAGAACATATGTTGCTCATGAATAGAAAGACTTAACATTATAAAAATGTCTGTTCTACCAAAAGCGATCTATACATTTAATGCAATTCCGATCCAAATCCCAACATCATTCTTTAATGAGATGGAGAAACAAATCACCAATTTCATATGGAAGGGAAAGAGGCCCCGGATAAATAAGGCATTACTGAAAAAGAAGAACAAAGTGGGAGGCCTTACTTTACCTGATTTGAGAACCTATTATACCGCCACAGTAGTCAAAACAGCCGGGTACTGGTACAACAACAGATACATGGACCAATGGAACAGAATTGAGAATCCAGACATAAATCCATCCACATATGAATAGTTGATATTTGACAAAGGCCCCAAAACAGTTAAATGGGGAAAAGACAGTCTTTTTAACAAACGGTGCTGGCATAACTGGATATCCATCTGCAAAAAAATGAAACAAGACCCATACCTCACTCCATACATAAAAACCAACTCAAAATGGATCAAAGACCTGAATATAAAATCTAAAACGATAAAGATCATGGAAGAAAAAATAGGGACAACGTTAGGAGCCTTAATACATGGCATAAACAGTATAGAAAACATTATAAAGAATGTAGAAGAAAAACTAGATAACTGGGCGCTCCTAAAAATCGAACACTCATGCTCATCCAAAGACTTCACCAAAAGAGTAAAAAGACTATGTACAGACTGGGAAAAATTTTTTAGCTATGACATTTCTGATCAGTGCCTGATCTCTAAAATCTACATGATACTGCAAAAACTCAACTGCAAAAAGACAAATAACCTAATTAAAAAATGGGCAAAAGATATGAATAGACATTTACTAAAGAAGACATTAAGGTAGCTAACAGATATATGAGGAAATGTTCACAATCATTAGCCATTAGAGAAATGCAGATCGAAACTACAATGAGATTTCGTCTCACTCCAACAAGGCTGGCATTAATCCAAAAAACACAAAATAATAAATGTTGGAGAGGCTGTGGAGAGATTGGAACACTTCTACACTGCTGGTGGGAATGTCAAATGGTACAACCACTTTGGAAATCGATTTGGTGCTTCCTTAAAAAGCTAGAAATAGAACTACCATACGACCCAGCAGTCCCACTCCTTGGGATATATCCTAGAGAAATAAGAGCCTCTACACGAACAGATATATGCACATCCATGTTTATTGCAGAGCTGTTTAGAATAGCAAAAAGATGGACGCAACCAAGGTGCTCATCAACAAATGAATGGATAAATAAATTATGGTATATTCACACGACGGACTACTACGCATCGATAAAGAACAGTGAGGAATCTGTGAAACATTTCATAACGTGGAGGAACCTGAAAGGCGTTATGCTGAGTGAAATTAGTCAGTTGGAAAAGGACAAATATTGTATAAGACCACTATTATAAGAACTTGAGAAATAGTTTAAACTGAGGAGAAAACATTCTTTTGTGGTTACGAGAGGTGGGACGGAGGGAGGGTGGGAGAGGGGTATTCACTAATTAGTAGATAAGAACTACTTTAGGTGAAGGGAAAGACAGTACACAATACAGGGGAGGTCAGCACAATTGGACTAAACCAAAAGCAAAGAAGTTTCCTGAATAAACTGAATGCTTCAAAGGCCAGAGTAGAAGGGGCAGGGGTCTGGGGACCATGGTTTCAGGGGACATCTAAGTCAATTGGCATAATAAAATCTATTAAGAAAACATTTGGCATCCCATCTTGGAGAGGGGCATCTGAGGTCTTAAACACTAGCAAGCAGCCATGTAAGATGCTTCAGTTGGTCTCAATCCACTTGGATCCAAGGAGAATGAAGAACACCAAGGACACAAGGCAATTACAAGTCCAAGAGACAGAAAGGGCCATGTGAATCAGCGACTACATCATCCTGGGACCAGAAGAACTAGATGGTGCCTGGCTACAACCGATGGGTGCCCTGACAGAGAACACAACAGAGAACCCCTGAGGGAGCAGGAGAGCAGTGGGATGCAGACCCCAAATTCTCATAAGACCAAACTTAATGGTCTGACTGAGACTTGAAGGACCCCGGTGGTCATGGCCCCAGACCTTCTGTTGGCCCAGGACAGGAAAAATTCCCAAAGCCAACTCTTCAGACGTGGATTAGACTGGACAATGGATTGGAGAGGGATGCTGGTGAGGAGTGAGCTTCTTGGATCAGATGGACACTTGAGACTATGTTGGCATCTCCTGCCTGGAGGGGAGATGAGAGGGTGGAGGGGATTAGAAGCTGGTGAAATGGACACGAAAAGAGACAGCGGAGGGAGAGAGTGGGCTGTCTCATTAAAAAAAAAAAAAAAATTTTTTTTTTTTTTGTCTCATTAGGGGGAGAGTAATTGAGAGTGTGTAGCAAGGTGTATATGGGTTTTTGTGTGAGAGGCTGACTTGATTTGTAAACGTTCACTTAAAGCACAATAAGAATTATTTAAAAAAAGATAAAATCAGCCCATGAAAATCCTGTGGATCACAAAGGTCTGACCTGCAGCTGATCATGGGGATGGTGCACGACCAGGCAGTGTTTCGTTCTTTTGTTCATGGGATCACCACGAGTCAGCAGCTAATAGTAAGTTAAACGATGTCACACCAGAGTAGGTGAGTCCTGATCCTAATTCCTTCTGAGTGGTGTTTCGTGAAAGGAGAGAACAGATACAGAAACAGCCACACACACAGGGAGAAGACAGATGCCATGTGAGAACACAGCAGAATCATCTGTTAGCCACAAAGGACACCAAGGATTGCTGGCAGCCGCGAGAAACTAGGACAGAGGCATGCAAAGTTCCTCCCTCAGAGCCCCCAGAAGGAGTTACGCAGTTGGACCCTGATTTAGACTGCACATCTCAGAACCGGGAGACAATAAATATCTGTTCTTTAAAGCCACCCTCCTGTGGTGTTTTGTTATGGCAGCCCCAGGAGACTGAGAAGTGTGACTGGGATGTGGACCAGACCTTCTGGAGAATGCTGGGATTGTTTCTGAGCGCCTCTGCGCTCCCATCATCAAGAGCTGCACTGTCCAGTCCTGGAGCCTGGAGCCACATTTGGCTAAACAACACTTGAGATGTGACATGACTAAAGGATTGAACTTTGTTTTGATATAATGTAAGCCACCTGTGTAATTTAAAATGTTCTAGTAGCTACATAAAAAAGATAAAATTATTTTAATAATCTACTCTATTTAACCCAGTACATCCAGGATATTACCATTTCAACACATAGTCAACATTTTACAATGACTTATTTTATGTTTTTAAGCACTAAGCCTCTTCCTAGCCTCAGTAATTCTTTGGCCTTCCTTGGCTTATGGATGCATCCGTCCAGTCTCTGCTCCGTCTTCACAAGGCCATTTTCCCTCTATGGGTCTGTGTCTGTCTGTGTCTTTCTTCTTTTATAAAGAGACCACTCATTGGTCCTACAAAACCCTATTTCCAAACGAGGTCATGTTCACAGGTTCCAGGGGCTAGGACTTCAGCATAACAGTTTTGGAGACACAATTCAATCCCTAACAATCTGTAAACCTAAGTGTGTAAGAAGAGCTCACACTTCTGTTGGGACTCTCACCACTTTGGAAGAGGTGGGCTTGTATGTGTTGATGTTGAAGCGCCCCCTACTTGGGATGAGACCACTTTGACCCCTCAGAAAACTATTTTCATCTGTGTGTTTTCTGGTGAAAATGGATACATAGCATGCTGGGCTATCAAGGGATAATTTTGGCTCATGTTTTGAAGATTTTCAGAGAGCGATAGATTTCAAGGGTTGCTCCAGTCTCAGTAGGTCCAGTAATTCTGGATTCCCTAAGAATTTGAAATTTTGTTTCATATTTTTCACCCTTTTGATCCGGGTTTGTCTGTTGATTCCTTGCTCACAGTGTTTAATAACGGTAGCCAAGCACCATCCAGTTCTAGTCTCATGGCAAGGTGGGCAGTAATTCGTGGAGGCGGTTAGATCTGCAGTCCAGTTCCTCTTCCAATTCTTGGGTCGTCTTCTGCTGCCCCAGGTGGATAGAGACCAATTGTTGTATCTTGGATGGATGCTTACAAGCTTTTAAGACGCCAGGCATTACTTAACTGAGCTAGGGCGTGGAACCAAACCAAAAACCAAACCCAGTGCCGTCGAGTCCATTCCAACTCATAGCAACTCTAAAACCAGTGTTAGGCCAATTGACTGGACAATCCCACAAAGCCCATGACCTTGAACCTTCAAACCCAACAGAACTAATCCCATGGGTTGTTTTGATGTACTTAAGTAGGATCAGCAACTTTAGCCTTTTATTTTTTTTGGGGGGGGGGGCTTGAGTTACTGTTGAAATATTGTATATAACACAGTAGTTGTCATTTCACCCTTTTTCTGGCATACAGGTTAGTGATGTCAGTACACTGCTCAACTTGTGCAACCATTACCCTTAATTGATGCCAGTTTTCCCATTAATTGGGTTTATTTTTGTGTTTTCAAAAAAGAGTCATAGAAAGAGGAAAATTCTTCAGTCCTTACGCATGTCTTGCCACATAAGGAGATGATCTAAAAAAACCTAAAATTGCAGTATCGTTTTGAAGATGAAGATATTTTCTATGCATCTTCAAGGCTTATTTTGCTATTTTTGCACTTGGTCAATTACTAAAACATCAAAATTAAGGAAAGCACTTGGATTTTTACCTTTTGATATCATAGTATAGAATGATTAAGTAATTGTGTGTGTTCCTGGTTAAAAGTATGTGTGGGGTGTGTGTGTGTGTGTGTGTGTAGATGGATAATGTAGTTTGTTAAAAGCCAATGAAAAGCTGCCCAACCCAGAAAAAACCCAGCACCATCGAGTCGATTCCGACTCATAGCGACCCTATAGGACAGAGTAGAACTGCCCCATGGAGTTTCCAAGGAGCGCCTGGCGGATTTGAACTGCCGACCCTTGGGTTAGCCGCCGCAGCACTTAACCACTATGCCACCAGGGTTTCCGTAATTGAAAAGCTGCAGAAACCTGTAATTTGTGCATTATTATTTAAGATCACCATATAAGTGATAATGTGTCTTCAATTTCCTTTAAAAAAACAAACCATGAACCTCCAAATTTTTACTTACCGCTGTATTCTTCCTCCCCATCAGTCTCACTGTGATTCTTCCTTCTCACTTGATAAAAAAACCCCAACTTTGTCCAGGTTTCTAATTTCTATGTGCTTTAGTGGAAGTGGACTAAGGCATGTGAAGGCTGAAACAAGGTTGGTTAAAGTTATTATTTCCCATCCTTGCTTGTGCCTTCAGATCACTCCGAGAGCTTTGGAATACACATGCCCAGGCTCCACTCATTTAACTGGTCTGGTGAAGGCCCTGGTTTAAGGCATTTTGAAATGGGTCCTCTGTAACTTAGGGCTGGCAGCATTCTAATAGATACAGTGTAGGTAGGGTGACCCGTAGAACTTATCATTCAAATCTCAGGTTTTCCCGAATGTCCTCTAAATTCCTGCCTCCCACTCTCAGGCCTTTGAAGTGGCCTGGCCCAAACACATTCTTTTCCAGCATTAAAAACATTAGCAGGTTGTTTTGCCTTATCAACACTTCCTACACTTTCTTATGTGAGCCAGGTTGTGTATGTTTTTAAATTCTTGAATCTGGCCTCTTAAGGTGTTATGTGTAATAGTTGGTGACCACTGAATTCTTGGGGCCTTTTGTTTGGTTCCAGGGAGATGACACTGTTAGAGAAAGACTAGAAGAAAGAATATGAAAAGAACTTAAAGGTGATACATGAAGGAAATTGTGAAGCTTACATAATAACCATCTGCCAAACAAGCCCACAAAAGTACAAAGTTTCAAAGAAAAAAGTCGAATTCGTAAAAGATTAAATAACCAAATTATTCTTAGAACAACAACAACAAAAAAAAACCCACTGCCATCGAGTCGATTCTGACTCATAGCAACTCTATAGGATGGAGTAGAACTGCCCAGTAGAGTTTCCAAGGAGCGCCTGGCGGATTCAAACTGCTGACCTTTTGGTTAGCAGCTGTAGCACTTAACCACTATGCCACCACAGTTTCTATTCTTAGAAAAGCATGCACAACTAAGGAAACATTTAAAAAGAAAGTATTCATAAAATCTTATCTCTGGTGGTAGATGCTATTTGCCAATCACATCTAGAATTTTACTCTGAATCATGTTTTCTGTTTCACATTTTTGTTTGTTTTTCCTTTGAAAATGAATAATCTGTGAGTTCCCAGTGTTTCAGCCCCGTTCTGTATTATTGCATTGACTACCTCTGCCAGGGACAGCCAGACTCAGATCAAGTGTATTATGACATTCAAGATGAGTAATGAAGTGAGAGGGGCTTACTCTATTGTATATCACAGTGCAATATCCAAACATTCTGTCCCAGGAAGAGATGGCAGTGACTCAGAAAATCCTGTTGGTTTTGTATTACAATGTAGGAAACCAATTTAGAATTACTGTATGACATCTGGGAATCTGACTTCATCCCATGGCTGCACCTCCTTATAAGTTTAATTGTGAGGTGTTCTTCTTTTCGGTTTGTTGGAATACCGACTAGTTCATTGCATAATAACGAATCTGAGTTATTGCTACTGAAAATGTAGTTCTTACTCTAAAAAACATTTCTTCCGTGGCTAAGTGACCTGAGACCCAAATGTAGTGATTTTGGTTTTTGTTTTTAAACCCAGCTATTAACTCTGTTCTAGTCCCTCATCAAGTCCCTAATTGTGGCTGTGTATTGGAAACTCCCTTTGTCTTGTTTCCAAAGAGTAAACGGACTTTAAACACAAGAGTTTCAGGGATTTTTTTGTCACCAAGATTGGATGTTTTCCAGTTGTATATTCCCTAAGTATTTCTGACACATTCAGACATGCCTGCTGTGGTGTGCAGAGTGAATGACCTTAAAAATGAGTTATCCTTATTAATGATCTGATGGAAAAATTTCCCATAAAGCTTTATGCTTTGAGCATTGGTAATGAGAAGCCACGAAGAGAAGAGGTGTACTGTGGCCCCTCTTGCTTCCTCTGCCTTTCCTTTCTTGTTGTTATACCCTGTCCTTACTTCAACCCCCGGTGGGCAATAAAACATTTAAAATTTTGAGATATAAGGCAACTCTTGTAGTTACCATTTGCAAATAATTTCAGAAGCTTTGTAATTTTTTACTCCTAGAGTAATTGAACACTGCTTCTTGCAAATTTTTTTTTTCTTGGAAATGTAAATATGTATTTGGATTTGACTCGACGGCACTGGGTTTTTTTTTTTAAATGTATTTGGCAGAAGAATTGTGTGTTGGGAAAAGAAAAATAGCCTGGAGTGAGTTTCAGTTTTGCAGATAAAGAAATGGCTTTATTTAGTGAATTGGAACAATACAAGGCCCTGTGCCCTGACGTAAATACTTTCGCCTCCCGGATGAGTCTACCTAGGCACAAGACCAACTTCTAAAATAAAACTTGAACACAAATGACAAAAAAGCAGAACTGGAGCCCTGTAGTTTTTATGCTATAATACCATAAAAATAATTTATTTGCTATCAAAATTAAACGGAACCACTGTCTGACAAGTGACTGCTCCTCTGTGCTTACAATGACAGTCTGCCCCACTCCAGCCCCGCATTGTAGGGCTGACCTCTAAAATAACAGAATGGTGAAATAGAAGCTCCCTGGTGGTGCAATGGTTAAGCACTTGATTGCTAATTGAAAGGTCAGTGGTTTGAACCCACCAGCCGCTCAGTGGGAGAGAAGACCTGGCAATATGTTCCCATAGAGATTCAAACCCATGGCCATCAAGTCAATTCTGACTCAGAGTTACCCTATAAAACAGAGTAGAATTCCCCTTAGGTTTTCAAGGCTGTAATCCTAATACAGAAGCAAGCATCTTTTTCCCGTGGAGTAGCTGGCAGGTTTGAACCACCCACCTATTTGGTTACAGGCTCCCTTTCGTAAAGATTACAGCTTAGAAAATCATATGGGGCAGTTCTACCCTGTCACATGGGGCTGGCATGAGTAGGAAATGACTGGAAGGCAAACAATAATACAAGTGGGAATGTAGGCTGGTGTTTATCTATTACTTACAGTTACTAAAAATGAAAGTAGAAGTGTAAGTTCTTGAGTCATTTACTTCCAGGTTCTTCCCAGAGAACTTTAAGTTGAGTTGCATTGCATTGAAAAACAGGAGTGAAATGTTTGAATTTGTAAAAAAAAAAAAAAAAAAAGCCCCAGAGTAAAACACTTATTTCTGCATGAAGGCAACTAATCTGAAATATTTTTTTTCTACGTTTCTTTCAAGAATGGTATAAACAGATTCTTGTACATCAGTGTTCATTGCAGCATTATTCACAGCAGCCAAATGGTAGAAATAGCTCGTGTCCATCAACAGATGAACAAACGAAATGTGGCACAAACATAAAATGGAATATTACTCAGCCGTAAAGAGGAATGAAGTTCTGATACATGTACAACATGGATGAACCTTGAAAATATCATTCTGAGTGAGATAAATCTGACACAAAAAGAGAAATATGATACCACTTATATGAAATATCTAGAATAGGTAATTAGAGACCAAAATTTATTAGTGGTTACCAGGGGCTTGGGGGAGGGGGAAATAGGGAGTTTTATTGCATAAAAGGTACTGAGTTGCAGTTTAGGGTGATGAAAAACTTTTTAAATGGTGCTTATGGTTGTACAGCATGGTGGATGTAATTAATGTCATGAAATTGTACACTTAAAAATGATTAAAATGGTGTTTTGTTATAAATATTTTTGTACAATAAAATTATTAAGAAAAAAAGAATGGCGTACCAGTACTCAGATCTGTCAGGCAGTCTCTGTCAGATGAATGTTTCTCCGGGTGGTCTTTTGGCTGTCTGCAAATGTGTTTTCGGTTGTTTATACTTGGGGAGGAATAGCTAAGAAGCCAGCCTTTCATTTCAGGCGGAGGAGACACCGCTTTGAACCAGAGAACTTGGTTTCCGTCCCGGACCAATGGCTTACTAGCTGTGTGAGCAAGTCACTTCATTTTTCAGAGCCTCCCATTTTTCTTCTTTGTAAAACAAGAATGTCAGCTAATACGTGTGGTCCCGTCCAACATTATGTTTTTGTGAGTTGGAGCCTGAACATCTGAAGTAGGAGCTCAGAAAGGAGAGTCCGAGCTGTACGTTCCTATTTGCTAACAGGGAGGCCAAGGAAAGATGCCATGGAGCCATAGACAGGGTCTCAACTTGAAGCCTTCTCAAGGTTTCATGATTTTCTTTGTTGTGTGTAGGGAATTTGGATGCCATTGGTCGTTAGTCTTTGCTTAATTCTTCTATTTAAAAGACACAGGTTGAGACTTCTCTCTGTTGCAGTTAAGTGGTCTGTCATAGACTTACTCCGATTCTCCTTAGAGAGTGATCATTTTTAAGAAAGCTCCTGAGGACAGTAAAGGCTGTCATTCAAGATAGCGCCCAGAACTTTTTTCTCATGATGGGATGTTGATTCCTCATTTTGAGTTTCTTTGTTCATTCACTTTATTCAGCAAGTATTTTTGAGGGTCTGTTGAGCACCACATATCACTAGGCACTTGGACACAAAGATAAATAAGACACAGCCCTTATCTTCAAGAAGCTTTAAAGCCTAATAGTGACACTCAGTATGTTATATAAGCTGTGCATGTACGGGATCATATATATGAGATTATTGGATATTCAGTGTTAAGTAAAGCCTGGTATAGGGGAAAATTATTCATTTGTGTTGTCTGCACTGAATTCTGCTTTGATAGTTTTTCCTTAATTTACAAGAAATGTTGCTGAGAAAAAATGCAAATACAGAACCATCTTCTGCATTTACTGTGGAGATGATGTTGAGGTCATCAAACACTATATTAAAGACCCTCAGTGAGCATTTCTCTGAAGCATAAGTTTAATATAAAATTAAACAATAACAGCAACAAAACTTAGTGTACCCTGAGGAACTAGTAGACTTTTTGATATTGATATAAATTTTCTGACTGGTCATGTTTTCTTTTTGGTTTTGTCCATGAGGAAGCTCATAGTTGAATTCTGTGCCCTAGTTAGTAGCCACATAAGTCCTTGTTGTTGTGTGTCATTGAGTGGATTCCAACTCACAGGGACCCTACAAGACAGAATAGAACTGCGCCTGTAAAGATTACATAGGATATTAGTGCCTGTCTAGTCTCCTCTGCGCTTATTCTTGTATTTTCCCTGAATAGGTTTCTCTTGAGAGGAAGGGAAGAATGTTTCAGCCCTCCCATGTATAACAGAGCAAAACATTGCCAGGTCCTGCACCATCCTTACAGTCATTGTTATGCTTAAGCTCGTTGTTGCAGCCACTGTGTAAATCCATCTAGTTGAGGGTCTTCCTCTTTTTTGCTGGCCCTCTACTTTATCAAGCATGATGTCCTTCTCCAGGGACTGGTCCCTCCTGATAACACGTCCAAAGTTTGTGAGACATAGTCTCACCATCCTTGCTTCTAAGGAACATTCTGGTTGTATTCCTTCCAAGACAAATTTGTTCATTCTTTCGGTAGTCCATGGTATGTTCAATATTCTTCAACAACACCACAGTTCAAAGGCGTCCGTTCTTCTTCAGTCTTCCTTATTCATCGTCCAGCTTTCACATGCATATGAGGTGATTGAAAACATCATGGCTTAGGTCAGGCACACCTTAGTCTTCAAGGTGGCATCTTTGCTTTTCAGCATTTTAAAGAGGTCCTTTGCAGCAGATTTGCCTAATGCAGTTCCACTTTTGATTCCTTGACTGGTGCTTCCATGGGTGTTGATTGTGGATCCAAGTAAAATGCATCCTCCCATAGCTGAAATAGTAAGTATTGTTAGTTCTTCACAGTTTACAAGTATTTTTAGGAAACCCTGCCAGATTCCTGGGATATTTAGACTAGCTTCATATCTTAAGTGCCCATTAATTTTTTTTTTCTGACTTCTTTTAGTTTAGGAAGTTGGGTTTGCAAACAGTAGTTTAGTTCAGTCAGTCAAGAATTTCTGTCTTGAGCATTGTGCTCTTTCACAGAACTATATGGGACCAAATCGACAGCAGCAGCCTGAAAGCTTAGACGGGAAGCTCAGGAGTTTCAGTTAATGGGGGAGGAATAATTCCGAAAAGGTGAGAATGATTGCACAACGTGAAGAGTGTAATCAATGTCACCGAATTGTACGTGTAGAAGCTGTTGAATGTTTTGCTATGTACATTTTCAACAACAAAAATAAAATAAATTATTAAATATATATGTGTGTGTGTGTAAAACAAAATTGGAAATGTTAAGGAATGAATTATTGAGCGGAAGAGATTTTCAGGACTCTGTCCTGGGCTTGCTGGACAAGGTCAAGGAGATGCTAACAGTTTTCTAAAGAGAAGATGCTTTGGTACAGAAAGCATCCTCAGGTAATTCAATTCTTAGCAAGTCATCACATACACAAAGCTGCATGTTTGAAGTTACAAGAAAGGGAAGTGAAAATTTGGATGAAGAGATTGTTGGATTTGATCATGATTTTTATTAAAATTTTTTCTTTAGAAAAGATGGGATTAATTATGAGCCTTGTAGAATTTCATGTGTTCAGACTCTTAGCTAAAATGGATCCTCATGCTGAAACATTTCCTAAATTCTACACCCGCATATTCAGTCTTTGTTATATTTCCAGTAACACATTTTCCAAAATGCCAGAATTGCATTTTATGTTTTATCCCTTTTACTATGAGATTAAATATGTGTTCAAGAGGAAGGGTTCATTTAATCCCCTTTGGTTCAGTGATAATGTAAATTATGAATGAAGATAATATGAGTCATTCTCATGTCTATATTTGGTTATTAAAATATTTTGATTCAGTAATACATTTACATGTTTCAAAATTTGGCAGGTATGAAGCAGCACAGAGTGTGCACTCCTTCCCAGATCTGTTCCCTAGCCACTCAGTTCAGCTGCCTCACACAACCAGTGTTGTCAGCTTCTTGTATAGCCTTCTAGATCTACAAATACAAATGAATATCATTTTCTTCCTGTTTTTACACCAGTGATAGCGTGCTGTGTCTACAGTTCTGTGGTATATGCACTTACACTTGTTATTTCCTGAGGAAAAAAATGAAAAGTGTATAGCAAAATGAAAGTCCATAGTATTCTCCATGAGAAACAATACGGGTCTTAAAGGACAGTGTGCCTGAATCATTGCACCAGTGATGGTAGAAAGGAATCAGAGTGGAGCCACGCACTGGCCAGGTGACCTGTCCATGTTCTGCCATATTTTTCTGAAGCAGTGATGAGCCCTGTAGCCAAAGGGTACACGAGCTTGCTGTTTGCCTTCTGATTTACGGAGAATTTTGCCTTTGGAGTTGGATGTTTTTGTGCTTAGCATTTAATTTGAATTTTGGTTATTACAGTACTAAATTAGTTTTTTTTTTTTCATTTGACAGAGACATTCAGTAAATTATTAATCAAAGAGAATTAACTCTATCACTTGCTGAGAAGTTGTGAGGAACTGACTGTTATCTTTCTTGGCTTATATAAGGGATGTAGTCCAATTCCTTGGCTTCTTACTGTGTTGACGGTGTTGCTTCAGGCATTGTGGACCTGAGGACGGACTGGGTCTCTGTCCATGTGTGCTCCCCCTCTCCGGGAGGTGCTGCTCTCCATGTTTTGCATCACAGCACCCAGGGCACTTTGGAGTCCTTAAAGTAGGGATATGAACGAGGACGTTTTCTTGTACCTACCCGTTGTCATTGATCGATTCCGACTCATAGAGACCCAACAGGGCAGAGAAGAATGGCCCCATAAGGTTTCTAAGGCTGTAACCTTTATAAGCAGACTGCCACGCATTTCTCCCATAGAGCGGCTAGGGTTTCGAACTGCCGACCTTTCAGTTAGCAACCAAGCACTTAACCACTTGTCACCAGTGCTCCTTTTCTTGAACCTAGCAGCCTTGTTTAGTCTTTGGGTGAGCAAACAGTTAACTCACTAAGCTGCTAACAGAAAGGCTGGAGGTTTGAGTCCACCCAGAGGTGCCTCAGAAGAGAGACCTGGCCATCTACTTTCTAAAAATCAGCCATTGAAAACCCTACGGAGCATAGTTCTGTTCTGACACACCTGAGGTCACAATGAGTTGGATTTGATTCTACAGCAACTGGTGAGCAGCCCTTTTATCCGTTCCCCACCCTGTAGAGAGAGTTCTCTGCTACATAGTGACCTTGGCCACATGCCAAGTCTGGAAATGTCCAAAGACAAAAGTCTCCATATATAAGTCCAGTATTGCAGGCACCGTGGTGTGTTTTCTGAGCCTCCTGATATACCCAACGCTCCGGCTTAGCGCTGAGTGGCTTATCTCTGGAGTCTAGCACAGAGTGGATGCCATTGCTGGTTGTTGAATGCTTGGAGAAGAAGCTGACTGTCCAGAGTCCAGTTCTGAGTGTAGGGTGCTTGAGTGCCATAACACAGGTTTAGACTTTGGTCTAGGGGGAGTAGGAAACAAAAGTTATTGAGCAGGGGAGTAACAGGTTTCCATCTGCATCTTAACAAGTCAATTCTAGCGGCATTAGAAGAGGGGAGAGGTAGGAGTAAGGGACTAGTTAGTTAGCTTTTGACAAAGTCTAGATGAGTAAGGCTGGGATTCTGAAACTGCTGACTTCCCATTGTTCCAACTGATCAGTTATCTTTAAAAATCTTATAACAGAATTTTACAGTCACAACTGAATAAATATTTAATATTATAATATCCTTGATATTATAAAGTTATGTGAAGCTCAGTATAATAATGGAATATAGAGAGTTGACTTAGTAACCACCTTATAATCATTAAGTAAGATTAAAAATAAATAAATATTTTTGTGCACTGAATAATAAGAGCCTTGGTGGTGCAACAGTTAAGCATTCTGTTGCCACCTGAAAGGTTGGAGGTTTGAACCTACCCAGCAGCTCTGTGGGAGAAAGACCTAGCAATCTGCTCCCATAAAGATTACAGCTCAGAAAACACTATGGGGGAGCTCTGCTATTTCACATGGGGTCACTGTGAGTCAAAATCAACTTGTGGGCACTTAAGAACAACAATTACAATAATTAAATACAATACACATCAAGTGGATGAGAGCGATGAAAGTTTGAGACGTTTGCTTTTATCTCTTGATTCTACAGAAATTTATGTAGTCCTTTCCCTGTGCTCTGAGATACTAGAGAGATTTAAAAGATGGATAAGATACAGGAGTATTATGTCTCTATTGCAGTCGTTGACAACACTCATAAAACAAATAACAAGTATCACATTGTTCTCCGGTACATGTTCATGCAAGGTTGTGTGTAAATCATTCCTGAGTAAACGAAATTAAATAGAATGTGCTAACAGAAGTTTCTATTTAAAGAAGCCCTGTGATGAAACTTTTATGTAATAAAGAACTTTAGAAACACTGAAATCCAAATAAGCACACTGTTATTACTATGGTTTTTCCCAGGGCAGGGGGGGGATCCTGAGTCTTCTGTGTTGGTTGAATTCCACTTGGCCAACCACTTCCTTGGTTAATAGGGTCTACCACTAACGTGGTCGGTAATATTGGGACCTTGCAAAGGAAATACGACATCATCTACTGTTGTGCAGTTTAGACTGTTAAATAGATTTTAATTCATTTCATCTTGAGTGGGTGTGATTTGCGTCTTTCTGAACAGACAAGCATCTGCAAGTGTTTTGCCTGCAGAAGCTCGTTAAAAGTCAGTGCAAATCTGGACAACGTCTCAAGCAGCAGGAATTAACTTGCAGAACCCTTGTGAGTGGATTGCATTTCCAGTATCAGTAATGCTTCTTTACTCTTTTCATGCCTCCATGGAAGCTTGGTACTAAAAGATTTGGTATGGCCACTACCACTCAAGTAATGGTGATTTTAAATTAAAATCTAGGGGCAATGTTGATAGGTGCCCAGTGTACCTGTAAAACAATCGGGAAATGGACATTCCAATATTTTTTTTGGCTAATTTTATTTATTGAAATTAATATATATGAAGAATTAAGCTAAGAAAAGCAGTAACTTTCTCATTTGAACAGCCCAGTGGTTTGCAGAACTTTTCAGCAAATTCAAGAATACAGTGGTAGTCTCATACATGCTACAACGTGGATGGACCTTGAAGACATTGGGCTGAGTGAAGTCAGTCACAGAAGAAGACAAATAGTGTATGATTCCACTTCCAGGGGATATCTAGAATAGGCAAGTGCATAGAGACCAGAATTTATTAGTGGTTACTACAGGTGGGAGGGAGCAAGGGAGAAAGGAAGACGCAAAGCGTAAGGATAATGAGCTTATTCTGTTGAAGGTGGTGGAAGAACGTGGGAACAGTTAATGGTGGTTGAGCAATGTGATGAACGTATTTAATGTTACTGAACTGTACATGTGAAGATTGTTGACATGGCAAATATTTTGTTACTCATATGTTTGCCACAATAAAAAAAATGTAGGGAAAAAATAATATGGTAAAGCTGAGATTCCTGTTGGGAACTTTTTACGTTTACTCCTTTTTTTCTAAAAAGCTTGCAATTAATAATTTTAGTAAAGCACTTAGTTTCTGTATAGTACTGCTTGGTGAGCTGAAGCCTTTGGGGACAGCAGCACTTGGGAAGAACACAGGCTGTAATAGCTGATAGCACTCGCTGGCCAGTGTCCCAGAGTAAGCAGTGCTAGACGCTTTCAGCGTCGTTCAAAGATGCCGGTCTGTCATTTATATCCATGTGATGTCGCAAGAGGTTTCAGACTGGAGTTTTACAGTGTTCTTCCTGGCAGACCTGCTGCTGAAGGATGGCGCATTCCATGTCAGCTGGGGACCTCTCATCTGGTGTGTTTCATGCAACCCTGCCTCATCTCGGGAGCAATTTCTGGGGCCTGAGAGTAATGCACACTGTTGGTGAGAGATAATGCTGGCATTTAGAATGTGCAGACTGTGTAGGGGCTTCAGAATAAAAGCGGCGGTGGTGAGGAGAGGGCAGATACTGAATAACAGTGGTAATGGTGAGGAGAAGGGAAATATTTTTTCAGGATAAGGAAAGCCACAACTACACGATTCATTTATGGGTCTTAAATAAAAGGTCTATAAATGTTAGTTTATCAGTACCGGTAGGGCAGATTTGTCCAATCTGTAGCGTTCTTTGTAAGCTTACCCATCCGCAGAGGACCACTTTTATTCCCCCATGTCGACATTGTCCCCCAGGACTCTGTTCAATTCAGTCCGTCATCTTCCATCAGTGAGTGTGCCAACTCATCCTTCTTCCCGCTGCCACGGCCCCGCCTCCTTCTTTTCCAGACTCAAAGGATTTATGCAGTCATGTTTCTGTTTTTAACTTGCAATAAACTTTCTGCAGGACTGAATTTATACAAGATTATAAAGTTTATAGACAAAATAGAACACTCCCTGGTACGAGCCTCCTTCATTTATTTTCGTTTTCTGCTTTAATTTGACTGGTGTGGAGTTTGGGAACGGAGGCGTTTCTTGTCTTATTAAAGAAAGTGCTT
This sequence comes from Loxodonta africana, assembly GCF_030014295.1. Taxonomy (NCBI): domain Eukaryota; kingdom Metazoa; phylum Chordata; class Mammalia; order Proboscidea; family Elephantidae; genus Loxodonta; species Loxodonta africana. Next base: position 66,673,014 of record NC_087358.1, read on the forward strand.
TGAGACACGGCCAGCACGCACTTAGCTTTGTTTCAGAATGGTGTGCTTTGGTAGCGCCTCGGTCTCCGCATTGCTAACCCATTCCAGCTATTTAAGTTGTGCGCTCTTGCAACTGAGAAATCTATATGTTCAGTGGAATGCACTCTGCCTTCTTTCATTTGCTTTGCTGAGAGAACATGAATACCTCTTAAAGTGGTGGTTGGAGTTTGCTGAGAATTTTAGGGCCTCCACAGAGCTGAATCCACCGCCCGTCTGTCAGTTAGTTCTACTGTGGTAGCTTGTGTGTTGCTGTAGTGTTGGAAGCTGTCCCACTGATATTTCAAGTATCAATTGGGTCACCCATGGTGGACAGGTTTCAGTAGAGCTTCCAGACTAAGACTAGGAAGAAAAGTCTGGTGATCTACTTCCAAAAATTAGTCAAAGAGAACTTGTGGATCACAATAGAATATTGTCTGATCTAGTGCTGGAAGATAAACCCCCTTGGTTGGAAGGCTTTTAAAATATGCAGTGGCTGCAAGAATGGACCCAAACATGCCAATGACCATGAAGATGGCACCAGACTTGAACGTTTCGTTCTGTTGTACATGCGATTGCCATGAGGTGGAACTGACTTGATGGCAACTAACAACAACAACAGCAGCAGTGTTAGGGAGTGTTGGGGGCATGGAGGGATTCCGTCCTGAGAGTGTCCCAGAATGCGAGACAGGGAGGGGTATGGCAGCTCTGAGAGACTCCTCACAAAGTCAGGATTCACACAAGCTGTTTTAGTCAGAAGGATGAAAAAAGAAAAATATTATTAACAACTTTAGAATGGACTGGTGATATTATTGATGGGGAAATCTCAGTCCTGTAAGCTTGATCTAGCAACTCCAAATATGGGAATTACCCTTTCAAGATACATTTAAAAATTTAACCCTGATTCATTTGCTTGTGTACAAGGTGGAATCTTGTATTAGACAGGTTCATTATGATCAGTAATCTTTCTACCACTGAAATTCTCGATGTTACTTTCCTACTTAAAAACTTTCAGTAGTTCCCCTAGCCTCTGGGCTAAGTTCAGAGAGACCATAGGCAGTCAACTGTTTCATCTTCTGCCCCTATCCTTGTTCTAAACCAGATTCTAACCATACCCACCTACTTACTTTCATGAATGTGCCATTTTATCTCTTTGGGTTCCCAAACTTCTCCCTGCCCAAGTACTTAGTGATGCCCTCCTGGCATGCTGAGGTTTAGGTTATGCATGTGTTTCTTTCTTCCGTGACTCCCTCATCCAAACTCCTGTAACATCTTGTGCATACCTCTGTGTTCCCGTTATCTGTTGCTGAGTAACAGACCACTCCACATTGGTGGCTTAGCATAATAACAATCATTTATTTTGCTCGTGAGCCTGGGGAGCTGACTGGGCACGCTAGGGAGTTCTAGCTCAGAGTCTACCATGGTTGTAGTCAGAGGGTGACTGGGGCCGATGTCACCTGAAAGGTTGCTTCACTCATAAGTCAGTGCCAGGGCCAAGAAGCCTTCCAACAGCTGGGGGCTGGGACTGCTGGAACTCATCGGGCAGTCATCTCTCTCTCTCTTTGTGTGTGTGTGTGTGTGTGTGTAATTTCTCTACGTAGTCTTTCCACATGACAACCTCAGGGAAGCTGCAGCCCTCAGGGTAGCAGAACTTTCTACATGGTAACTGAAGCCCCCCCGAGTGAGTGTCCCAAGAGAAACCGACAGAACCTACCTAGCCTTGGAAGTCATACAGGATCTCTTCCGCTGCACTGTATTCATTAAGGCAGACAGAAAGGCCTGTGTACGTTTGGGGGTGGGGAGTGGGGCTACACAGACTCTGCCTTTTGGTGGAAGGAGTGTCAAAGAATGTGGCGGATATGTTTTAAAACCACTGCACTGTTGGAGTTTGCCACCTCCTGTCACAGTTCTGGCACTTCAGGCCTTTTTTCTTCACAGGACTGGAAATAGTTGAGGAGAGAGACAGTGACTTTCCATCCTTAAATCCCTAGCACAGGCACAAATGGTGTTTGTTGAATGAGTGGATGATTGGATGGCTTGGTGTATGTACGGATGGATGTACAAGATGGAAGTTTCATTTCTGTGCTATGACAAGGGCCTTATGTTGCAGACAGGGTCATCAGTCAAACGTACCTTACAGACAGTCACAGTTCGGCTCTACTCTATTATTGTAATATACTTGTTGGATGGAGTCTGGCACTGAATGAGCATTTTATAAGTATAGGTTGAGTTAAATTGCGTTCGGGAAACATAATATGAACTAGTGAGGTGATATTTTAATAAGTTTCCATTGTTTTATATCTTCTGCTGTAGTTAACACAAGGTCCTGTATTCATTAATTTTGGGGGGTAATACATGGAGTTACGAAGTAGAACCACTTCCTTTGTGTGTTGATTAGCTTCTTTTTAATCAAATTTTAGGTCTAGAAACCTTGCTAATGCCATATTATGTGAAAACTATAATGTTTGACTTGATTTTCATCAGATCAATTTTAGCACTTTTTGTGTATAGAGATGAGTGGTAGCAGCTCTTTCTAAAGCCCAGTCCCTGTGGCCGTATTGCACTATTAGTTACCGTGGATGGCACGGGTGGCAGTAACAAATTCGTGCTGACAATATATTACCCTTCTATTTTAGTTAAATTGAAGGATCAGAGAGGAAAGAGGACATACGTTAACATATCAAATAAATAGCTGTGCTTAGTTTTCTTTGTCTTGTTTCATTAACCTACCCTACATGCACACCCACGCATGCACATACATGCACACATGTGCACACACATTTACACCCACAAGTGCATACCCACATACAGCACACATGCACACCCACACATACACATGCATGCACACATTTACACATGCAAACACGTGCACACACATGTATACGTACACATACACGTGCACACTCATATATATGTGTATGTATGCAAAGATAAGAAAGACACAGTGCTCAGGCTCCTTTTCCTCACCTGCCGGTACTGTTCCTGGCTAGATATGGTTCTTGGTTGCTGACACTTACAACAATGGCATATTTTGAAGGGTCAAATAGAATTCCTTCTTTCTAGGCTGTCCTTCCCATTCATAGTTTTTTGACCTAGGTGATACACTTGAGTCACCTGCATTATTTTCTCAGTTTCATGGCCTATATTCCCGTTACAGGTGTCTCTGCTATAACCTGGTATACACACTCCTGAAAGCTTCACGACGTGCAGAGTCATGCATTAAAGATAACACGGCTTACGGGGAAATAGAGGGTTGGGCCAGCTCTTCAGCACCTGTGCTGCTTTGCAACCAGAGCACTAACAAAGCAATAAAAATCGTAGTGAGAACAATTTGCACAGCTGAGAAGACATGTTAGGTTCTCACTACAAATGGAAACACTTTGGTAAATGTGACTTTAACCTATGAAAACACATGGGGCTGCTTGATGGAAGGGAAGTTATGGGGCTGCCGGCAAGCATTAGGAGAAAGCAGCAGAGTGCACAAAGATCTGAGAGAATCAGGCCAAGAGAATCAGTCATGCAAGGAGCTCTTCTCAGACACATGGGCCCACGAACTTGGAGGAAGACTAGGAGGGGAATGGACTCCAGGCTACATGGCGTGCTCTGTTTAGCTGTGCTGTGCATTTGGTGTTCAGCTGCTGTCACTTGGTGGGACAGTCCGTAATGCAAGGGGCAATCATGTGTGAATCATCGTGACTCCTGGGTCACACTGCCATCGGTCCCCTACTGTGTATCACATGTGACCTAATGCACTTTACGGAAACATGCCGTGTATCAGGACAGACTATATTTAGCACCGCCACTGCTGCTAAAGATCGCTGAACATACCCACTGGATTCCCACTGTTTATAATTTTTTAAAACTATTCTCAATGTATTATTCATTCTGAATTTGAAAGTGGCCTACTAAATCTAACTGAATGCCGGAAAGTAAATAAAGATACCTCAGAGGGCCTTTCTCAAGAACTTTCTTTTAATTAAAAAAGGTTTTTTTTATTATGGTAAATATATATGTTCTAAAACGTGCCATTTCAACATTCTTTGCATGTACCATTCAGTGATATTAACTTATTTTCATCATGTTGTCCAACCATCACTGTTATCTGTTCCCAAATTTTCCCATCACCCTTAACAGAAGCTCAGTGTCCCCGAAGCACTGAGTACCCCTTCCCTCTCCTTCCTGCCTGCCCCTGGTAACCACTAATAAACGTTAGTCTTTCTATACTTGCCTATTTTAGATATTTTATGTAAACGAGATGATACAGTAAAACCTGCAAAAGCCGCAACCTGTATAAAGCGGAAACCTGTCAGAGAAGGAAAACTCAAATATTTTCCACTAAAATGAGTGATAGAAAAGTGATAAGACTGCCCCTGTCAAAAGTAGAAAACTTGCAAGACCCAGAAAAACAAGGCAGTCCCGCTGAGTTCCGCCTCTTGCAGGTTTCACTATACCAATATTTGTCCTTTTGTGACTGACTTATTTCACTCAGTATAATGTATTTGAGGTTTATCTATGTTGTATTTTTCATTCTGAATTTGATAGTGGCATCTCAGAGGGCCTTTCCCAAGAACTCTCAATACTGTGCTCCTGATAAGCTTTGGAAAATATGAAAAAGGCTGAAGGCAAAGTTGCAGAGCCTCGGAACGGTTTAGGACCCTGCCAGTGAGCAGAACAGAAAACTGTTAAGACCAGGACTCAGTCCTTGATGGGGAAAAGACACTTCCCCAATTAATAAAATGATACCAATGAAAACATAGTTTTCTCAGAATTTGTAGCCCATTTCTTATTTTTGTCCTTTTTTTCTTATACCTCACCTGTTATTTTTATCTTTTCCATACTAAACTAGCTGCCACCAAGTCAACCCTGACTCATAGTCACCCTGTGTATGTCAGAGTAGAACAGTGCTCCATAGAGTTTTCAGTGGCAGATTGTTAGGAAGTTGATCACCAGGATTTTCTTCCAAAGTGCCCCTGGGTATTGGACTTGAACCTCCAATCTCTCAGCAGCTGAGCACGTTAACTGTTCACATCACCCTTCCATCTATTAGTCATATGGGAATACATTTTATGTCATCTCATGCCCCAAGCAACTAATGCCTCTCCTGCATGTCATGAAAACATTGAAAATGACAGGGAGCGCTGACTGAAGTTGCCTGTGGACCGTTGCCTGAGGCCCCTTAGTAACTCCGACTTTGATTCTGTCCTCAGCAGGCCTCCTCAGCTTCTCAGGCCCCTACATGGATGTTCAGTGGAGACCTGGACTTCACAGAGGGCTCTGCAGTACTTGAGCATAGTGGCCTGGGGAACTGCCTACACCTCTAAGAGTCTGTGGAAATGGAGAGGAGGAGGAGGAGGCTTGGTAAAACAGAATATGACGGAAACACTGGGAAATGGAAGCCGGAACAAGAGTTAGGAGCCAGAAATGCAGATTGGAATTTGTGTCCCACATCACTTCCTAACGGTAAAATGGTAGAGTAGCGCCCGGTACAGACACTAACTCTAGTATGGTGGCCATGGTGGCAAAGTGGTTAAGAACTGCTAAGATCAGCAGTTCGAATCCACCAGCCACTCCTTGGAAGCCCTATGGGGCGGTTCTTCTCTGTCCTGTAGGGTTGCTATGAGTCGAGATCAACTTAATAGCAAGTTTTTTTTTTTTCTTTTTTTTTAATGAATAAGTGCCTCATACCTGGTCCACCGTGAAAGAGGGGTTAGAAAAAGCCAACATCCCTTAGGGCTGGAGGGAGCAGCAGTTTCCCCCAGGGGTGGTACCTGAGCTGGTCTTTAAAGGATAGATAGTACTGGGGAAGTGGAGATGATGAGGAAAGTGGGGCTGTGGGGCTGAGGGAGAATTGTGGACCAGGAAAAGATGAAGAGCTAACCCTTAGGGCTTGTGAGGATAGTAGTCACAACGTTGATGGACCTCTTCCTTGGCACTACAGGGCAACTGCTTAACTTTTTTTGCCGTAATTCTGCCATTCACCCAGTGAGTACTCATTGAAAATTGATGATAATGGCCATATGGAAAGTCTCAGAGCTTATCGGGGATTTGAGTCTCCAGGGCATAATTGGTGGGTGAACACCAGAAGAATGGGGCATAATATTGTTCTCCTAGCAAAGACAGTTTATTAAAAACCATTTGCCACTGAGTCCACTCTGACTCATGGAGACCCTACTTGTGTCAGTGTAGAACTGTGTTCCATAGGGTTCAATCACTGATTTTTCAGAAATAGATCACCAGGCTTTTCTTACAAGGCACTTTTGGATGGACTCCAGCCTCTAACCGTTTGCTTATCAGCTGAGCACATTAAACATTTGCACCACCCAGGGACTTGAACAGTTGATTACAGGCTATAAAAATGGGCACCTCGTGGTGCTTGTTGTTGTTAGGTGTCCTCGAGCCGGCCACGACTCATAGCAACTCTACGTATAACAGAACGAAACACTACCTGGTCCTGTGCCATCCTCACAATTGTTGCCATGCTTGAGCCCATCATTGCAGCTACTGTGTCAGTCCATCTCGTTGAGAGTGTTCCTCTCTTTTGATGACCCTCTTTACCAAGCATGATGTCCTTTTCCAGGGACTAGTCCCTGCTGATAACATGTCCAAAGTATGTGAGACGAAGTCTTGCCATCCTCGCTTCTCAGGAGCATTCTGGCTGTACTTCCTCCAAGACAGATCTGTTCGTTATTCCAGCAGTCCATGGCATATTCAGTATTCTTCGCCCACACCATAATTCAAAGGCATCAATTCTTCTTTGGCCCTCCTTATTCATTGTCCAGCTTTCACATGCATATGAGACGACTGAAAATACCATGGCTTGGGTCAGGCACACCTTAGTCCTCACAGTGACATCTTTGCTTTTTAACACTTTAAACAGGTCTTTTGCAGCACATTTGCCCAGTGCAATATGTCATTTGATTTCTTGACTGCTACTTCCACGGGCATTGATTGTAGATCCAAGTAAAATGAAATCCTTGACCATTTCAGTATTTTCTCTGTTTGTCATGATGTTGCCTATTGGTCCAGTTGTGAGGATTTTTGTTTTCTTTATGTTGAGGTGTAATCCATACTGAAGGCTGTATCCTTTCATCTTCATCAGTAAGTGCTTCAAGTCCTCCTCACTTTCAGCAAGCAAGGTTGTGTCATTTATGTGTTGCAGGTTGTTAATGAGTCTTTCACCAATCCTGAAGCCCCATTCTTTTTCATACAGTCCAGCTTCTCGAATTATTTGCTCAGCATACAGATTGAATAAGTATGGTGAAAGTATACAACCCTGACATACACCTTTCCTTATTTTAAACCACACAGTATTGCTTCATTCTGTTCAAAAGACTGCCTCTTGGTCTGTGTATGGGCTTCACATGAGCACAATCAAAGTGTTCTGGAATTCCCATTCTTTGCAATGTTATCCATAATTTGTTATGATCCACACAGTTGAATGCCTTTGCATAGTCAGTAAAACACAGGTAAACATCTTTCTGGTATTCTCTGCTTTCAGCCAGGATCCTTCTGACATCAGCAGTGTTATCCCTGGTTCCACGTCCTGTTCTGAATCCAGCTTGAATTTCTGACTGTTCCCTGTCGATGTACTGCTACAATCGTTTTTCAATTTTCTTCAGCAAAATTTTACTTGCATGTGATATCAGTGATATTGTTTGATAATTTCCACATTCTGCTGAATTTCCATTCTTTGGAATGGACACAAACATGAGTCTCCTCCAGTGGGTTGGCCAGGTAGCTGTCTTAGAAATTTCTTGGCATAGATGAGTGAGGGTTTCCAGCATTGCATCCATTTGTTAAAACATCTTAATTGGTATTCTGTCAATTCCTGGAGCCTTATTTTTTCACCAGTGCCTTCAGTGCAACTTGGACTTCTTCCTTCAGTTCCACCAGTTCTTGGTCATATGCTACTTCCTGAAATGGTTGAATGTTGACCAATTCTTTTTGGTACAGTGACTCTGTTTATTCCTTCCATCTTCTTTTGATGCTTCCTGTGCCATTCAATGTTTTGCCCATAGAATCCTTCAGTATTGCGCCTCGAGGCTTGAATTTTTTCTTTAGTTCTTTCAGCTTGAAAAATGCCGAGCCTGTTCTTCCTTTTTGCTCTTCTGACTCCAGGTCTTTGCACGTTTCGTTATAATACTTTATTTTGTCTTCTCTAGCTGCCCTTTGAAATCTTTGGTTCAGCTCTTTTACCCCATCATTTATTCCATTCCATCCTTGTGGTGGTGGTAAGCTTCCAAAATTATAGAAGGTTACTACTATTCACTATTAATATTTCCTCAACAACTGATCAAGGAATGATGTTGATTATTTAAACTTAGCAAGGATGGAGGTAAGGCTTTGATGCATCAGGGTCATTTCCATTTACAGGCGTGCATTTCTTATTTTAGCCTGACCTGTGATGTAAGAATCCAGGGTGCATTCACCTCATCTCTGAAGTTCCGCAGTCTATTGAGAGCTCTACCTAGCAGTTGCTACTTCACTTTTTCTCTACCAGGCTTTTGTGTATGTTAAGAAATTGGGACTGGACTTGCAACAACATGGATGAATCCTGAAAATATCATGCCGAGTGAAACAAGTCCGTCACTCAAGGACAAATATTGTATGATCCCACTTATATGAAACAGCTAAAACAGGCACATGCATAGAGACCAGGGTTTGGTAGAGGTTACAAGGGGGTGATGGAGGGAAAGGGAAAGGGGGACTCAGTGCTTAGGGGACGCTGAGCTTCTGTTGAAAAGGGTGATGGGAAATTTGTAAATGGGTAGTAGTGACGGCTGAACAACATGCGTAGCCTAAGTTAGTATCACTGAGATAGATGCACATGAGAAGAATGTTGAAATGGCAACATTTACCACAATTTAAACAAAGAGAAAGAAATGGGGACTGGGAAAGGACTCATTGTTTGCTAAGTTGAAATCATACTCAGCGTGAAGGCTTTGAATGCCTGAGAAGAGGTGCGTTTTGACTTTCCTCCTTTTTAAAATGTAGTTAAACTGATATCCACAACAATGGTGAGAAAGTACTGTGTAATTAAGGTATGAAAGATGGGAAAGTAAACAAGAAGGGCAGGCATATGTCAGGCATTTATAAACTCTTCACTCTTGTCAGAGTGAAGTTCAGGCTTTGGGGAGACCAGGTTTTTTCTTTAGTTCTCTGCAGCCCCACCCAGCTCCCTTCCAGTTCTGCCTCCAGGGAGAAAGGGCTTCCTAGATCTGGGAGTCTTTTTGTCCAAAGGCCACAGAGAGACCTCAAGATTGGGATCTGCCCCCTCTTTCCTCTCTCTGAGCTCTATTTTAGATCAGCAGTAAAGATTTGAGGCTTTTTGCAAGCTTTCAACTCTGAGGTATTTTGGAAAACAGTAATTTTGTTTGTTCTCTGCTGTGTGCATGTGGTTTCTTAAAACGCGAGTGTGATTATTTTCTGCATCCTTTCCATAGCCAACATTTCCCCTAAACTACAGACTCCGAGAGTGGGTTCTGCAGTGCACTTAGCATGCAGTCTCATTTGGAATTCTCAGTGAGAGTGACTGCCTCTTCCCAGTGAACAAACTTCTTGCAAGTTTGAGTATTTTTAGGTGGCTTTCAACCTTGTCTTTGGGTCTGTCCCTCGCGCGTTTAGCAGCCAGACATGCCCAGTATGTTGCATATTTTCCAGCAAGCCATGAGGTACCATTCAGTTGTTATTAAAGTTACTGCTATGATAATGAGGGGGGTTACATAATAGCCCTTTTGGGCAAGTTTTATTCATAAAACAGTAATTTTTGGAAGGCCATTATGATATTGCATGCATTCTGGAGCCAGATTAAGAATTTACTATTGAGTCGATTCCAACTCATGGCATCCCCATGTGTGTCAGAGTAGAACTGATGTTTCGGAAGTAGGTTGCCAGGCCTTTCTTCCAAGGTGCTTTGGATGGATGTGAACCTCCAACCTTTACGCTTGCAGCAGAGCACCTTAACCTTTTGCACCACCCAGGGACTTCTGGAGCCACTTGACTTGGGATTGAGTCCCAGCTTTTCTACTTTTTCTCTGTGTGATACAACCCAGTGTGTGATATAAAAAAAAAAAAAAAAAAATTTTTTTTTTTTTATATAGGTCAAAGTAATTTTCTTCTCTGTCTCAGTTTCCTCATCTGCAAGTGGAGATAATACCCGCATTGTGCTTTCATGAGACTATTCATGGAGGACAGTAGTGTGCCCTGGACATAGCAAGCACTCGATAAGTGTTGGCAGCCAGGACGACTTGTAGTACTGGGAAGGCACCCATTTGCTAGTTTGGAGGCATTGATAAGCCGGGAGTCGCCCTCAGGAATGCATACAATGATGAATGCACGTGTGATGTCAGTTATTACCGACCGAATTGGGGTGAACTAGAGAATTCTTATTGCATACACTGGGTGGTTTTACATCATTTTTCTGTCCGCTGTAGCATAACACTGACTTGCAATTTGAGCGGAAAGCGGAGTGGGGGAGGAGGGAAGATTTTCTAACTCATTTGAATTTCAAATTGTGAATCAATTAATATTGAAAAGATAAAACTCATTTAGTCTTCGAGTGGAAAGCATATGCAAGAGACTTGAGGAGAGTGGACTTCTGAAGATATTTTACAAACACTAACCCTTTTCATAAAAGCTTTTGCTATAAAAAAATGCGAACAATTATTTGTTACTCATGAATGCTATATGATAAATGGTGTGATCAAAATGAAAGGGGAAAAGAGATGTCTCAAGACAATAAGCATTTTGTTTATTTTTAAATCTTCTAGAAAGTTTTGAAAATAATATACCAGTTTAATATATTTTCTTAGATGATTTAGATAAACTGTTTCTATCATAGTTTCTAGTAAATATGAAATAGGTTGTATTTTATTACCAACAAGCATTTTACTTTTTAGTTCATAAGCTTCCAATTAGATCTGTAAAATAGGATGCAGAAATCAGCTGAAATAAATAAACTATTTCTAGCCTTAAAATTTCTGCTCCCACAATGGTATATACTATATTCAGTCACCATCACAAAAATGTCTTTCTTATCTGCGCTGCTCTAGTTAAACGTGAACTTTAAAAATTGGAAAATCAGGCACTTTGTAGACAGTTCACTCTTTGTTTCATATTTTTGGGTTAAGGAAAAAAAAAATTGCCCAAGGAAGTATTTCTGGAGGGAGTCAAACTTTTCAATTGCCTTGGTAGTTGCCTAAAATATTTTTGTTGTTTTGGAAATTGATAGTGATCTTTTTTTTTTCTAAGTATGACTGAAAGAATACTCATTTCTAAAGCATGGATCACATTTGTTCTTAAAAGTGAGTGAGAAGGTAGGAGCTAACAGCCATCATTGCATCATGCATACTTGGTCAGGCATCCGTGCAATGCCATCATTGTGACTGATTGTGTAATAAACACTTAGCTATGGTGCTGTAGTGGATGTAACACTGGATTTTGCTTCAAGAGGCCAGGATTCCAGGTCTTAACATGGTCCTTGAGCCATGGATCCAAACCTTTAGGTTTTAAGAACTTGTGATGGAAGAGAAGAACGCATTGGCTTCATGGTAGTAGCTCCTGGAAGATTCTTTTCTAGCTCATTTTCTCTCCTCATTTTTCACATTTTTTGATAGTCACTCCTTACTTATATGCTGGTGTCTTCAAAGTCTGCATTTTAGCCAAGACCTTTCTCATGGGCCCCAGACTCACAATCCAAGTCTGTTTGGTTGCTCCATGTTGTTGTTAGTGGCCATCGAATCGACTCCGACTCAGGGCAACCCCATGTGTGTCAGAGTAGAACTGTGCTCCGTAGGATTTTCGGTGGCTGATTTTTCGGAAGTAGATCTACAGACTTTTTTTCCAAGGTGCCTCTGGGTGGACTCGAACCTCCAACCTTTCAGTTAGCAGCCGAGTGTGTAACCATTTGCGCCACCCAGGGAAGACCAATTGATCACTAAGCTCGGCCAGTTCTACCCCAGATATGTCTCCCATGTCCATTTCCTCCTTTTGATGTCAGCTGCCTCTTGTTCATGTTCTTCTCACTTCTCACCTGGATTTTTGGGACAGCTCTGTTTAACAGCTGGCCCTGTGGATCCCTGCTGGTTTGTGCCCCTCGGCCCAGTAGCAGTCCTTGGAGAGCTACCTCGTCCCCTGCTCTTCACTCAGGTTGCACCTGCTAATCTGGGATCAGTTGTCCACTTTCCCCCTGGCAGTCACCCAGCCATTTGTCCAGAGACTTAGCTTAGAGGTCAAGGCCTCTTTGAAGCCCTACCCAAACTTTCCAGATTATGGTTGATATTTAACCATGTTAATAAATGTGGATCTAGTTCATCGTAAGTTGTCTTATTTGTCAGCCTCCCCTGGTAGACTCTGAATTACTTGAGGGTATGAGTTGAGTCTTATTCATGTCAGACACACAGTATCTAGCGTAGTGTGTCTGGCTCCTAGAAGACAGTCAATAAATGACTGGCTGACTGAGGGAACATGTGGATGGCCTTCCCTGGGTGAGAACGGATTGGGAGGGTGCCACACAGTCCTTGGGAGCTCCCCTCCTAAATCTGTCACTTACTGCCAACCTGGCTTACAGGTAGTAGCTTTTCTTGGCCCCTGGCCATTAGATACAGTCAATCATCATTATTTGCAGGTTCTGTATTTGCGAATGTGCCTACTAAATAAAATGTGTTTGTAACCCCAAAATCAATACTTGCAGTGCCTTCACGGTCATTCGCAGGCAGGTGCGGAGGGGTGAAAGACTCGAGTCACCCAGTGCGCATGTTCCCAGCTGATGGCAAACAAAGCAACACCCTGCCCTCTTGTTTCAGCTCTCATACTGCAAACAAGTATCCTTTTCATGGTCTATTTAGTGACAGCTTTTTGCATTTCCGTGCTTTTTGTTGGTGATTTTGCTGTTTAACCTGGCCCCTACTCATAGTGCTGAAGTACTGGTTAGTGTTCCTCAGTGCAAGAAGGCTGTGATGTGCCTTGAGTGAGATAACTTTGTTTTTAGGCAATGTAGCACTTTTTTTTTTTTTTAGCACAGTGCTGCTGGCCATGAGTTTCCGTGTTAATGAATCAACAGTATAAAGTATTAAATACGATGTTGTTAAACAAAAACACACATAAAACAAGGTTGTTAGGTAGTGATCCAAACCAAATCTGTTGCCATTGAGCCAATTTCTACTCATAGCGACCGTATAGCACAGAGTAGAGCTGACCCATAAGGTTTCCAAGGAGCGGCTGGTGGATTCGAACTGCTGACCTTTTGGTTAGCAGCCGTAGTTCTTAACCACTGTGCTACCAGGGCTCCAGTTGATGCAAATGTTCTGACTAGAGGCTTGCAGGAACCTAACCTTGTATCTCTCCTAGGGGCAATGGGCTATATTTGCTAATTCAAGGTTCGTGGAAACGATAGAACATTTAAAAAAAAAAAGAAAGAAAACCCAACTCTGGTGCTGTTGAGTTGATTCCGACGCAGGGGGCCCCATGTGCTACAGAGTAGAACTGTTCCATAGGGTTTTCTTGGCTGTAATCTTGATGAAAGCAGGTAGCCAGGCCTTTCTTCTTTGGTGCCCCTGGGTATGTTTGAACCGCCAACCTTTAGGTTAGTAGTCCAGCACAAACTGCTGCCATGAATGAGAATTGACTGTACATACTCTGGGACTAGAGTTGAGAATGTAAGCCAGTGTTTTTTATTGTCTGCAGGTTGAGTTTTTTAATAGGGAAAGGTACTGAGCACAGGTTCAGCAGGACCAGATGAACATAGTAAATTAGAAATGTCAGGCATCTGTATGCAGTGCAGCCCTCCCAGCTTGTCTCACTTTCAACTCATGACCACTGACTTTACGTTAGTGCCCCCCAGCAATCACACTACATTTCCTTAGTGCGGTCACTGTCACCTTCTCTGCGTGACTATTTCATAATTTCTCCCATCCTTTGTTGTTGCTGGGTGTGTCGAGTCAGTTCCAACTCATTGTGATCCCAGGTGATAGAGTAGAACTGCCCCCATAGGATTTTCTAGACTGTAATCCTTCACAGGAGCAGATCGTCAGGTCTTCTTTCCTGGATAGCCGCTGGGGGTGAGTTTGAACTGCCAACCTTTCGGTTAGCAGTTCAGTGCTTCACTGTTGTGCTACCAGGGCTCCTTCTCCAATCTTTTACAGCCTTCTCCATCTCAGTGTATTGAGCTTGCAAGCAGAAGGGAACTCCCACGCGCCCCCTCCCCCCACCCCATCTACTCAGTTATTTGCATCTGTGCCCTTGTTCACTAGCTTGCCTCCCTTGCTGGAGATGAATTGCCTGTGCAGTTGTTTAAGGCCAACACTACTCTTGTCCACCTTCTTAAGAACATCACTTCATGATGTGTTTCCTATCTCTTCTGTATCATTAGTTTACTCCTTTCTATCAAGTAGTTTCCATCAGCAAACGTGCTGATATTTCTTCCCCTGATACCCCTGTCTGTTTCTCTGCTCCCCTTTACCCCAAGGTACCTGATTTTACCCAAATTCATTGTAACCAATTACTCTTTTCCATTCTGTCTTGAACCCACTTCTGTGAGGTGTTTGCTTCTGTATTCCCCCAACCCTGCGCTTCTCAAGGTCAGATGTGCCCTCCAGATTGATAGATCCAACAGTCGTTTCTCAGTCTTTGTCTTATTTGATCTGGCAGCAGTGTTGGGCACAGTTGATCCATTCCCTCCTCCTTGAAACGCTTTCATCACTTGGTTCCAGGACACTGTGCTTTCCTGTTTTTGTCTCCTTCCTCACAGGCCTTTTGTTCTTATTCTCTTCATTTCCCCACCTCTGGACATTGGAGTGTCCCAGGGCTCAGCCCTTGGCTCTCTTCTCTGTCTTCACATAGTACCTTGGTGAGCCCTGGTGGCACAGTGGTTAAAGCTCTCAGCTGTTAACCGAAAAGTTGGCAATTCGAATCCACGAGCTGCTCCTTGGGAGAAAGATGTGGGAGTCTGCTTCTGTCGCTGTGATTCGAAATTGACTCAACAGCAATGGGTTTGGTTTTTGTTTTTGATTATACTCTATAAAGGATCTCTGGTGGTAGAATGGTTAAGCCCTCAGTTGCTAACAGAAAGGTCGGAGGTTCAAACCTACCACCTACTCTGTGGGAGAAAAGACCTGCTGATCTGCTCCCGTAAAGCTTACGGCCTAGGAAACCCTATGGGGCAGCTCTGCTTTGTCCTGTGGCATCACTATGAGTTGGAATCAACTTGATGTCACCCAACAACAACAACATACTCTGACCACACCAGCATTTGTGTCTCCAGCCCAGACTTGTACCCTGAGCTCCAGAGTGGTGCATCTCCCTGCTCAGTATCTTCACACACAAACCTAAGAGGCATCTCAACATTAACTTGTCCAAAACGAACCCTTGGTCATCCCCAGTTTCTGCCCACAGGCTTTGCGTCTCACAATGGCAACTCCATTCTTCCAATTCCTGACACCAGAATTTGGAGTCATATTTGACTCTTTTTTTTTTTTTGCCATTTCAACCAAATTTATGTGTACAATTCAGTAACATTAATTAAAAAAAAATTAATTACATTCACCGTATTCTGCAATCATCACCACCATCCGTTTACACATTTTTTCATCCCCCTTAATAGCAACCTAGTGCCCCTAAGCAAAGACTCCCTCCCACTCCCTCTCCCTCTTGCCCCTGGCAACCAGTAATAAGCTTTGGTCTCTATGCCTTTACCTATTCTAAATATTTCATATAAGGGGATCGTACAATATTTGTCCTTTTGTGCCTGACTTTTTTTCAAGGTTCATCCATGTTGTGGTTTGTATCAGAACTTCATTTCACATTATGGCTGAGGAATATTCCACTGACGTATTACATATTTTGTTTATCCATTTATTTGTCATATTTGACAACTCTTTTATCTCAAACCCATATCCAATCAGAAAATCTGGTTGGCTTACCTTTCCAAAAACAGAGCCTGAATTTGAGCATTTCTGACCACTTTGTGCTGCTACTACTCTTGTTTATTGTTGTTAGCTACTGTGGGGTTGGCCCCCGCCTCATGGTGACTCTGCGCACAGCAGAGTGAATCGCTTCCAGTTCCTGCGCTGTCCCTAGATCAGCTGTGAATCGATCATTGTGCTCCATGTGGTTTTCTTGTCTTTGTAATTGTGCTTTAGGTGAAAGTTTACAGCTCAAGTTAATTTCTCATACAAAAATTTATACACATGTTGTTATGTGACACTAGTTGCAATCCCTATAATGTGACAGCACATGCCCCTTTCCACCCCGAGTTCCCCGTGTCCACCCAACCAGCTCCTGTCCCCTCCTGCCTTCTCATCCTGCCTCTGTGCAAGAGCCACTCATTTGGTCTTGTGTATCTGCTTGAACTAAGAAGCACACTCTTCACGAGTATTATTTCGTGTTTTATAGTACAGTCGAAGCTTTGTCTAAAGAGTGAGCTTTGGGAATGGTTTTAGTTCTCGGGTAACAGAGCACCCAGGAGCCATGGCTTTGGGGGTTCCTCCAGTCTCAGTCAGACATTAAGCCTGGTCTTTCTATGTGAATTTGAGTTCTGCTGCACACTCTTCTCCTGCTCCATCAGGGACTCTCTGTTGTGTTCCCTGTCAGGGCAGTCATTAGTCGTATCCAGGCACCATCTAGTTGTCCTGGTCTCAGGCTGATGGAGTCTCTGGTTTATGTGGCTTTTTTGCCTCTTGTGCTCATTATTTTACTTGTGTCTTTGGTGTTCTTCATTCTCCTTTGCCCCAAATGGGTTGGGACCAATTGATGGATCTCAGATGGCCACTTGAAAGCTTTTAAGACCCCAGACGCTACTCACCAAAGTGGGATACAGAACATTTTCTTAATAAACTTTGTTATGCCAGTTGACCTAGATGTCCCCCGAAACCATGGTCCCCAGACCACAGCCCCTGCTACTCTGTCTCTTGAAGTGTTTGGTTGTGTTCAGGAAACTTCTTAGCTTGTAGTTTAGTCCAGCTGTGCTGACTTCCCCTGTGTTGTGCGATGTCCTTCCCTTCACTGAAGACAGTTCTTGTTCCATATGGTTTTCTCTGGCTGATTTTCAGAAGCAGATCACCAGGCCTTTCTTCCTAGTCTTTCTTAGTCAGGAAGCTGTACCTGTTCAGCATCATAGCAACATGCGAGCCTCCACTGTCAGATGGGTGGTAGCTTTGTATGAAGTGCATTGGCTGGGAATTAAACCCAGGTCTCTTTCGTGAGTGAGAATTTTACCACCGAGCCACCAATGCCTCGTTCACACCTCTCTAGCCCCCATTTTATCTTGCCTGGATTATTGCAGTAGCCTCTTCAGTGGTCTCCCTGCCTCTGTCCTCCTTCCTTGCAGTCTGTTCTCAACACAACATCTAGTAAGAGCTGAGTGAGCCAGACTCTGCTGAAAACCCTCCAATTGTCCATAAATGCCAAAGATTTCCTTCCAGTGGCCGAAAGCCCTTGGTGATCTGCTACCTTATTACCTGACAGCCTTTTCTTATTTTCTCACCCCTGGTCACTCTTCTGTAGCCACACAGGCTTCCTTGGTGGCCCTGTAATTGCCCCTTGAAGGCTTTTCCACATGTTCACTTGGGCGAAGAGGTTCATTCCCCCAGATGTTCCCATCACTTCCCCTCACTCCTTCAGCTCTTCACACAGTGCCACCATATTTGTGAGTTCCTCCCTGGTCACCCTGTTTCAAATTGTAAACCCCACTCCCCACCCTTCATGCTTCCTATTTCCTTTTTCTTCTTTTAACACTTATCACCATCTAACATACTATGTATCTTACTTATTATTTTTCATTATTTTTTACGTTTTGTGGTAAAAATATGAATACAAAACACTTGACAATTCAACAATTCTTATATGTACAATTCAGTGACATTGATTACACTCATCGTGTTGTGCAACCGTCACCGCTATCCTTTTCCAGATTATTCCACCACCAGGGACAGAAACTCAGTGTCCCCTAAGCAGTGACTCCCGTATCCTCCTCACTCCCGCCTGTGGTAACCACAAATAAGCCTTGATCTCTGTACATTCGCCTATTTCGTGTAAGTGGGATAATGTAATAATTGTCCTTGGTATCTGACTTATCTCACTCAGCATAATATTTTCAAGATTCATACACATCATAAAAAAAAAAAAAAAAAATTTTTTTTTTTTTTTGATCTCTGTACATTCGCCTATTTCGTGTAAGTGGGATAATGTAATAATTGTCCTTGGTATCTGACTTATCTCACTCAGCATAATATTTTCAAGATTCATACACATCATAGCATGTATCATTTTTCTTTATGGTTGAGTAATATCCCATTGTATGTATGTACCACATTTTGTTTATCCGTTCATCTACTGATGGACATTTGGGTTGTTTTCACCTTTTTGCTATTGTGAATAATGCTGCAACGAACACTGGCTATTTTACTTACTGGTTTTGTTTGCCTCGTCCCACTAGAACGTGTGGTCTGGAGGACAGGGATTTTGCAGTGGACTGCTGCATGTCCACTTCTCAGAACTGTTCCTGGCATGTAGTAGGTACTCAGTGGATATTTGTTGAGTGACTCTATAGAGGAGAAGTTTTTACAAACAGAAAAGCATAATTACTATTGTCCATTTCCCTCTTTTAAAATTACAGGCTTTATTGGAAATTTCAAGTTCTTGTTTTATCCAGAAGGTATCAAAGCAGAATTTAAAATTCCCCATAACAGTGAGTCTATCTTCAAAGAAGGACATGTGAAGACAATCGTAAGACTTCTGTGAACGTGTTTATATGCTTAAACTGTCATTAGTAATAAAAATTACATTTTCACAATGTATAAGGAATATTACTATGAACTTTCAAGTAGACTGATACATAGTTTATTTTCTTATAGCTAGATTAGATTTAAAACATTACCAAAACCAAAACACTACCTAGAGCCAGACTCATGGCAACACTACAGGACAGAGTAGAACAGCCCCACGGAGTTTCTAAGGAGCGCCTGGCAGATTCAAACTGCCGACTAGTTGGTTAGCAGCTGTAGCACTTAACCACTATGCCACCAGGGTTTCCTAAAACATTACAGTAGCTTTAAATATCCTGAATCATATCTACTTAAAAATATCACTAGTCAGGTGTCTTTGAGGTTTTCTTGATAAAGTTTGTGGTAATAACTCCTCCTCTGACTTCTTTAGCAGTGTGTTAAAGCTGGCACAGAACTTGTGGGTAGCTTCTGAAAGTTTGCCTCATTTGAGATTCATCAACTACTGATGTAATTAACACCATGTGGTGTACATGTGGAGCTCTGCATGATTTCCACTTCAAAATGGTGGCCAGTACCCTCACTCTACTTGATGTTTAACCCAAGCATTTGGAAAACTAGATTAATGGGTGAGCTGGGTAGTGGAGCCATAATTTATAGCACATAAAAGGGAAAATCCTTGCTGTTTCAAGTTGTTGTCTTGGAACTCTTCTAAAATGCACTAAAACATTTTTATGCTATTTAGGAAGTTTCTTGGAGGGTCAATAATTTAACCTTTGATAGTTAAAGATCTTACGTGGTCTCATGCTCTGAAGCCTGAGATTATTTCCAATAATGTAAAAGATGATAATATATGATTTGCCTGTAAAGGCTTTCCTGGGAGAGACCAGATCAATAATGACTGGAGGTGCTATGTGAGCTAGAAAAGGGCTACATCGTCTGCAACTTTTTGTGCCCCACCCCCCTCCTTTTGGGGGAAGGGATTAACTTCCGTAATGTTTTTATTTGCTATTTTCTTAAAGAATATAATAAACTAAAGTCTAATTAACTGGTGGTTCAATGGCTAAGCACTCAATTGCTACCTGAAAAGTTGGCCATTCGAACCTACCGGCTGCTCTGTGGGAGAACGACCTTGAGATCCAGTTCTGTAAAGATTTCTGCCTCGGAAGCCGTATGAAGCAGTTTTGCTCTGTCCTATAGGGTCGCTACGAGTCGGAATCAGTTCAACGGCACACAGCAACAACAACATCGTTAATTGAAGTTTGATAGACAATTTCACAGTATATTTGATTTTAGCAGCTTCCAACGGAGATAAAAATCCTGGAAAAACATTATGGTTTGGTCGTTTTTATTATAAAGGGCTTTCTTTCCAGCAAATAACATTTCTTTTATGGTTGAGAATTTCAATATTTATGTAGTCTTCAGCTCACAACGGTGCATTGTTTCATTCTTGATAGGAAGCCTGGAATAACAAGAAAACACCAGTGAGAGCAAGACGGAGGCCTTAGAGTTCTCAGCTTTGATTCTCTGTCGTTCCCCCTCCATTTACAGAAAGTCCACTCCCTTCCTCTGACCCCAGTGCAGTTATGTAAGTTTGGCCTTACAGCCCTTGGGAGTTAGATCAGAGGTCACTTTCCTCGGGTTCCCCAAATTACCACACAGCAGCTGTCGTATCCTCTGCTGTCATGTCGATTCTGATTCATAGCAACCTGTGGGACAGAGTAGAACTACCCCATAGGACTTCCAAGGCTGAAATTACAAGTAACTAATCTTATTCTAAGGGCCCTGGTTGTGCAGTGGTTAAGCACTTGGCTGGTAACTGCAGGGTTAGTGGTTCAATCCCACCAGCCGCTCCATGGCAGAAAGATGTGGCAGTCTGCTTCCATAAAGATTTATAGCCTTAGAAACCCTGTGGGACAATTCTACTCTGCCCTGTGGGGTCACTATGAGTCAGAATCAACCTGATGACAACTGGTTATATGTGAAGGAGGGAGTCCCTAGGTGATACAGATGGTTAAGTTCTCAACTACTAGTCAAAAGGTTAGTGGTTGGAACCCACCCAGAGGCACCTCAAGACAGGCCTGGCAGATCTGGTTTCGGAAGGCCACAGCCTCAAAAACTGTATGGAGCGGTTCTACTCTGCACGTATAGGGTCGCTATGATGGAATGGGGTCGCTGTGATGGAATCGGCTCGACAGGAGCTAACAACAGCATATGTAAATGGCTGGTGGATGCACCCATCAGCCCCTCACCATATGTCAAGCAAAAAGGCATTTGTTACAATGCAAATGCTTAAAATCATATGCTTTAGTGAAGCGCCCTTTGAGCTGCCACCTCAAGGTGGAAAGTTTTAGAGACGAACAAAAGGTCAGCACTTGAATCTACCAGCTGCTCCTTGGAAACCCTGTGGGACAGTTCTACTCTGTCCTATGGGGTCACTATGAGTCGAAATCGACTTGGTAGCAATGGGTTTTTGGTCCTTCCTCTTGCATCTGAAGTCTCCTGCCCTCCTCTTGCACCCTCAGATCTGAGCAGCTGCCCTTATCCAGGCTCTCTCCGTACACTGCTCTCTTCCCTGCCCAGGATCTCAGGAGTTCTGTCCCTGGCAGAGCCCCAAGCTGTGTTGTACCTGTCAGGCAGCCCTTTGGGCTCCTCTGCCCCCCTAAGCACTTCTATTCCTGCAGTAAACTGTGCGTGTGCCTAGTCCCACACCTCTCTCTGTTGTCCAGCTGCCGTCAAGTCAGCTCCAACTCATGGTGACACATTGTACAACAGAATGAAACACTGCCCAGCCCCTCATCATCCTCATGACCACCAGCAAGCTTGAGTACATTGTTGCTTTACAACCTAGGGGGCTCATCTTCCAGCACAATATTGGACAATCTTCTGTCGTGTTCCATAGGGTTTTCTTTGGCTAATTTTTGGAATTAGATCATCAGGTCTTCCTTCCTAGTCTTTCATAGTTTGGAAGCTCCACTGAAACCTGTCCACCATGGGTGACCTTGATGGTATTTGAAATACCAGTGGCATAGCTTCCAGCATCATAGCAACATGCAAGCCACCACAGTAGGACAAACTGACAGACAGGTGATGGACACCTCTCTCTGGAATTTAACTGTTGTGCCCCTCTTTGCCTCTTGACTGTGAGACTCTTCGAGCAGGCCATGTCCTAATTATATTTAGCTTTCATCTGCCATTTGTTGAGCTCCAGGCACTGCTAGCCGCTTTGTACACATTATCTCACTTCTCCTTCCCAACATTTCTGAGGTACAAATGTGTTCACCACATATGGCTGCCCTGTGATGAGTGAGGGAACATATATGGTGATAAATGGCAGAGAGGCTTGGAGATAACTTGAATAAACTGTTAGGGAAGCTGAGTGTTAATTTAGTGACACTTCGCAATATGGCCCTGTAATATGTTCATGGTGAGATACATGGTGTGTTTTCTGTCCCTGTGTGAGTCCCCAAGGCCGGCCCCTTCACTCAGGCATGGAGCCCTGTAGGGCAAATAGTTTCTGGCGTCCTAGGAAATTTTAAGTTCCCAGATGATGTTTGAATTTTGTGACCATTTTTTAAAGCATCCATGTTTTGTGAAAAAATTGTTTCCTTTTAAAGATGTGATTTTTAAAGGTGATTACCATTTGATGGGATATTTTTTATTATGAGAGCCAAAGTGGTCTTCAAGTAAATGGGAAATGATTCCGTGAGTAGCGAAACCTTAGAGCTGCAGAACCTACAGGGCATGGGTTATTACAGAGTAGCTGCAGCCCCCTAAAATGTGTTTGTTTTAAATAATTTCACATAAAAACTTAAAAAAAAAAATTGTCACACACTTCCTTGCTTTTTCGTTTTCTATCCTTGTAAAAATATATATATTTTTACATTTTACAACATTTTCCACTTGAACGTTTGTCATGTGTACTATTTAGGTACATCAATCCTGTTGTGTAGGCATCGCTAGATTCCATGGTCAGATTCCCATCATCATAAACAGATACTCAATGCTTCCTAACAATGACTCCCCCTGCCCGCTCCCTCCCGCCCCTGGTAACCACTGATAAACTTTGATCTCTGTACATTTGCCTATTCTAGTGTTTTACATGAGTGAGATCATACAATATTATTCCTTTTGTGATTGACTTGCTTTACTTAGTACAATGTTGTTAAGGTTCACCCATGTGATAGCATAGATCAGGACCTCATTTCCTTTTGTGGCTGAGTAATATTCTGTTGTAAGGATATACCAGTCATCTGTTTATCCATTCAGCTGTAGGTGGACGTTTAAGCTGTTTCTACCTTTTGACAATTATGAAGAGTATTCCAATAAACCTTGGTGTACCTTCCCTGCTTTCTTAAACAGAGCATTTTAAATATAATTTAACCCTCAAATATAAATGAATGATTGCTGAATGACTCAGGGTCGTCAACGTTATTTTGTACTACAACTGTATTGTGCCGTAATAGGATCTGACACCAGGGACATGATGGAGGAAAGGGAGAAAGTTTAGGATGGATAGAAAGGTAGAGCTGAGATTCTTGCCCTGGTGGAGAGGACTCTGGATTGTCCAGAGGCATACAATATTTGGAAGAAATAGAAAACTCAAGGCAGCAACTTGTGAAAAGCTAAGGTAACCTCGGCTGCAGTGAGCGGCCTGGGAGCCACTTCAGTGTGCTGGGACGCCCTGATAACTAGTTGGAAAGCACTTGGCTGGAGTACCGCTCTCCCAACAGGCAGTCCCAGACCATCCCTTCACCTGAGGGCCACCTCTGAATCCCGGCAGTTGTCCCAGGAGAAATCAAGCAAGAGGGTGGAGATGGACCAGGCACAGAGCAGCACTTCTGACTATTAGAAACATACCACACCCCATGCTTGTTAGTGCGTTGGGGTTCAGTTTTATTTGTGAAGGACATACATTCCACCCAATTACTGAATCATCATGATTGGGCTACTATTTACTATGTAGGTTCCTGGATGGCCCAAACAAACAGTTTGTGCTCAATTGCTAACCTAAAGGTTACCTGTTCAAACCCACCCAGAGGTATCAAGAGAGAAAAAGCCTGGTGATGAGCTTCTGTTAAGATTAGAGCCAAGAAAACCCTATGGAGCACAGTTGTACTCTGCACACTTGGGGTCGCCATGAGTCAGAATCAACACCATGAGTCCTAATTACAGCAACAACTTTAAAATTAAATTTCCATGATGACATGTTTATCTTTCAGCCTAAAACGATATTATCAAAGTCAGGCCTGTTCTTCTGATCAGAAAGCGAGGCATTGCAAAAGAGGTGCCCGGCTGCATGGGTCTGTCAGCCAGTGCGTCTGCTTCGTGGCTCTCCGTGGCCGGTAGGTCAGGACGCCGTTGCTGGAGCGGAGGGCTCCTCTGGTTTCTCATGAGGCACCGCTTTCCTTTTTCATACAAAAACAACATCGTGCCCGAGAGCGTGCTGACTGCACACATGACTCCTTGGACTGTTTTTCTACCCTACCCTGCTTATTTTTATTCATTTGGCTACTTTATTTTAAGGCTTTGCAAAGCTTGTTTTGGCAGGGGCAAAAGGTATTGTTTTATTTCTGGCTGCGTGGCTTTCATGTGAATGCTTCAATTATGAAACGGATGCGGAGGACGTGGTTCTGGAGTTCCGGTTTGCTGCCTCGGGGTACTGACCCAGAGCCGTGGGGACCCCTGCGTCCCAGTGCAGACCTACAGGCCATATGGATCCAGCCTGGGGCGGGCAGAGGGGGCGAGGCACCGAGCACACATGTTCTTCTTTCTTGAGACAGTATTAGGGACCTGGTCAGAGGTCTCTTACTTTCAGTACAAAGCTGCGAGATCTTTCAATGCCTGCCTGATGTTAAGCTGAGTGAGTCAGCTAACGTTGTGTTGTTTTTATCGTGGTGAATATTTATGTAACATTGTTTGCCTTTTCAGCCTTCTTCATGTGTACAATTCAGTGACGTTAGTTCTGTTTATCATGTTGTTCAGCCGTCACTATTATCAGTTTCCAAATTTTTCCATCACCCTTAACAGAAACTTAGTGTCCACTAAGCAGTGAGTCTCCCTTTTCCTCCTTTTCTCCTCTCTCCCACCAACCCCTGGTAACCAGTGATAAAATTTGGTCTGTAGACACTTGCCTATCCTAGCTATTTCATATAAGTGGGATTGTACAGTGTTTGTCCCTGTGAATGACTTACTTCACTCAGCATAATGTCTCCCAGCTCCACCGTACTGTAGCATGTATCAGGACTTCGTTTCTCTTTCTGGTGGCGTAGTATTCTGTTTTGTGTACCTACCACATTTTGTTTACCCATTCATCTGTTGATGGACACTTGGGTTGTCGTCACCTCTTGGCTGTTGTGAGTAGTGCTGCAATGAACATCCGTGTACAAGTATCTGTTGCATTCTTGCTTGCAAGTCTTTGGGGTGTATACCTAGGAGTGGAATGTTTTTGTTCTTGTTTTTACACAAAGAGATAGCCACATAAACAACTGATCTTCCCTCTATTGTGGTCCTGGAAAGACAGAATCGCCAAAGGTGCAGAGCAGGGCTTCGGTGTCACGTGGGTCTGTTTCAGTTCTCGACTCTGCCGCTTGCCAGCTCTGCAGTCCCCAGGCGTGTTACCTAACCTCTCTGGGCCTTAGTGTCCATGGGGAACTGGGAATTATTACAGCACCTGCCTCACTAGGTTGTGGCAAAGATTCAATGAGAAAAAAAAAAACCCTAATTTTCTTGAATTATGGTCAATTCACACTGCGCAAGACACCATTACAGTGGGGTCTTTGTTGCTCTTTTTGTTGAGGAATTTAGAGTAAGAATGTAATTTAAAAAGTGGTTAATCCTGACTTGGGTAAGGTTTCCTTTCCCAAATTAGGGTAGTAGGTTAAGGTGCTAGCCCCATGACCAAAGCAGACCTCCAGGGCACCACTCTGCCTGTCCCTGGGAGAGTGCCACCTGCTGGGTAGGCTTGGGTTAGGGGGAAAGCTGAGAGAAATTGGGTCATCCCCTCCCTTCCTCTTATCCTGGAATATTGGTCTCTAGCATAGTGGTTCTTTTGCCCGCATATTAGAATCATTTGGGCATCTAAAGAATCCTGGTGCTCCAACATTTCTGGCCATGAGCCCGAGGCATGAGGACTTTAAAGGACTTTCTGAGTGATTCCCTTGTGCCAACAAGGTTGAGAACACCAGACAAGTGTTTTATTTAGAAAAATAACTCCTACACTGGTTAATGCCGCTATGTATTTGTCATAGAATTAGAGCGATAAACAACAAAAATAAACACATTTTTAAAAATCTACATTTATATCTAGCTTTTAAAAGTTTACTGTTTTTCTCTCACTTAGACCCTAGTGGGTCTTTTCACAGCCCCTGACCCACTTGCCTCAACCTGGTTTTGGTTGATAAAAATAAAAGATATTAATTGTCTCCTTAACACTTGCCTGTTATCTGTGAGCTCTTACTCTTTCTGCCTTTCCTGAGTTGAAGAAACTTTCCTTCTCCCGCCTTGGTCTGTCTGTAATGCTCCGGCTTGGAGCCCGGCTTGCTTTGTGACATGGATCTGCCTTTCAAAGGCAGAGTTAGGGATGCTCACATCTGTGGCCCAGCAGAAATGGACTCTCATGTCTTTAACTACAGCTAAGCCCTAGATTTTGTCTTCTTTTTTTAAATAGGGGCCAGACCTTGTTTTATTTCTTTGTTTTCGTCTAACAGAAAAAGTTAACAATTTATATGTCATTTTCTCCCACTGTTTGTAATTGTTTTATCCACTCTGGATTTATCAAAATAGAAGCTTTTTAACCCAGACTGACTTCCCTTTCCTTCTAGTGGGTTGGTAGTGTGTGCCTGAAGATGTAAGATGATTTCCACGTTGTTAGCTGCTGTCGAGTCAGGCCCTGACTTAAGGTGAACAAACCCTGCCTGGTCCTGCGCCATCGCCATGATCCGCTGTGGATTGGACCGTCGTGATCCATAAGGTTTTCATTGCCTGATTTTTTGAAGGAAACCCTAGTGGCATAGTGGTTAAAAGCTACAGCTGCTAACCAAAAGATCGGCAGTTTGATTCCACCAACTACTCCTTGGAAACCCTAGTGGTCAGCTCTACTCTGTCTTCTAGGGTCGCTATGAGTCGGAATCGACTCAAAGGCAACAGGTTTGGTTTTTTTGTTTTGTAGTTACTTCTGGGTTTGCTTCCTCTTACCTTTCAAATTATGAACTCCTTGACATTAGGTCTATGTGTTTTTCATTTCTGTAGACACGGTATACTCCGTATATGTTGATAAATATAAAATTTATACATCAGTAATTCAGCATATGCGTAGTTAACCTAGACAAAAAAGAAGAGGCTTTTTTTGTGTTGTTGCTTTTCAGTTTTGTTTTCATTTGAACAGTGCTGATCTAGAAAACTGTTTTTGTTTAGGCATTCAAAAAGTGTAGGGTGTGTGTAGATTTTGTAGCACAGTTTCTTCCTGCATGATGTAAAAATTGTTAGCACAAACCTATGATTAGAGGTAAATTCTTACCAGTGCCGTGGACACGGAGGTCTGCTCATTTGGCCAGCAATATAGGCGTGGGCATAGCAGGTGACCACTGTTCCCATTTATTTATAATTATAGCCTGATTCCTTTCAAAAGAGGATTCTGAAAAAGTATATGCAGAATAACCAAAAACCAAACCCACTGCCATCGAGTTGATTCCTACCCATTGCGACCCTACAGGACAGAGTAGAACTGCCCCATAGGGTTTCTGCGTCTATATTGCTAGTCAGATGAGCAGACCTCCAAATCCACTGCTTCTGGTGAAAATTCTAGATTTTGTTCCATTTAGGTTCAGAACATTCATGATAGGAAGCTTGCTTCAGTATTTCCTTAATTTAACATGTGGGACGCGGTGTGCTCTGGCCTCTTAACTCTTTCAAGTGAAATGAAATTCTTTGTGTAGAGAAATAATAGGAATAATGATGGGAAGCTTCTTTTAAAAAACTATACACACGTGAATGTTACAACATTGTATATATTATTATATATGCATATATATAATCAAATAAGCAACGCATTAGAATTTCTCAAGGTACAAAGCATCCATGTTGGGAAGCCCCCACCCTCTGGTCGTCCTAGCCAGAGATCCTGATCAAACAGCCATTTTTATCAGCTTCTTGTGTAGCCTTCCAGAAAAAAAGCCTTCCAGAGATAATGTATTTCTATTTAAACATTTATGTAAATATTTACTGAAAAACACAAATAATATACGGACTGTTCTGTACCTGACTTTTTTTTTTTTTAATTTACCATATGGCATTCAGTTTGTTCTATATCAGCACGTATAGGGCTGCCTCGTTTTAATGGCTGCCTTATGGACAATAATGTTTAATATTACATTCCATTATATGAAATATAATTAGCATTATTGATATGTTTATATAGTTTATTAGTATGATTTGTAATGTTTATTAATAGTAGATGAATTTTTAAGCAGCCCTCTACTGATGGATACTTAGCTGGCTTTCTGTCTTTAGCCCTTTCAAACAGTGCTAAAAGATGTGCCATTTGCTTCTCTGTGAGTATATTTGTAGACACCAAAGACTGCTAGGGCGAAGTGTGTGTACATTTGTCATTGTGATAATTATTGCCCAGTGTCCTTCCTCTGCATCGCCACATCCTCAGCAGTAAATGTGTTTATCAAACTTCTTGATATTCTTCAGTCTGTTTGGTGAAACGCTTGCGTGTGGCTGTAATTTGCATTGCTCTCATTTGAGGGAGGGCGATCACTTTTTCATACGCTTGAGAACCATTTGTATTTCCTTTTCTGTGAGCCATCTGTTCATGGTCTTTTTCCTTTTTGGGTAGCAGGGTTTTTTTAATTCTAATTGACTATAGAAGCTCTACACATGTATAAAAAATCAACCTACTGGGTTCATGAGTCGTAGGACTTCTCACTCCATCCCGTGTTCCTTGATTGTCATTGGTGTTTATGGTAGAGTTTTTGTTTGTTTTAACATGACATAAGTTTTGTTTTTATGTATCAAGTTTACCAATCTTTGTTTTATTTCTTGGCGGTACGGCAGTTAAAAGCTCAGCTGCTCACCAAAAGGTCAGCAGTTCGAATCTAGCAGTTGCTCCTTGGAAACTCTATGGGGGCAGTTCTTCTCAGTCCTATAGGGTTGCTGTGAGTCGGAATCGACTGGACGGCAACGGATTTGGTTTGGTTTCATAGGAAGGCCTGACATTCCAAGATCATGAACACAAATTTTCCATGTGTTCTTTTAGTGCTTTTGGGGCTGCATTTTGCACAATTAAACATTTGATTCATCTGGAATTTAATTGAGATCAAAGATGTGAGGTAGGTATTTTTTGGGTTTTTTTTCAAGATGGTGACCTGGTTTACTCCAACTGTTTATTGACATATACACCTTTTGGTCTTGCTTGCCACTATTTTCCCATTATTTTATCCTTTTATTATTATTTTATAAATTAGGTCTCTTCTGTTGTAGTTTTTTGTCTTTGTGTGTGTATGTGTGTAAGCTATAATATTAGTATATTAACTTTCTACCCTGCTCCTTAATTAAATGCTTATGTCATTTGCAGTAGTTTTTCTATTGATATTTTTGGCTTTTCTAGAAAAACAATCATATTATCTGCAGCTAATCTCCTTTCCAATTTTGGTTCTTCTTTCCTTTCCATGTCTCCTGTTACTGGCTAATACAGGCTGAGCAGTGATAAATCCTAAGAGTAGAAATCTGTTACAGATGGAGTTGTGTGCCCCAAAATGTGTGTCAACTTGGCTAGGCCATGATTTCCAGTATTGTGTGATTGTCTACCATTTTGTTATGTGATGTGATTTTCCTGTGTGTTGTAAATCCTGCCTCTATAGTGTGAATGAGGTAGGATTAAAGGCAGTTATGTTAATGAGGCAGGACTCAGTCTACAAGATTAGGTTTTACCATGAATCAATTTCTTTGAAATATAAACGAGAGAAGTGAGCAGAGAGATGGGGGACCTTATACCACCAAGAAAGTAGTGCCAACAGTAAAGCAAGTCCTTTGGACCCAGGGTCCCTGCACTGAGAAGCTCCTAGACCAGGGGAAGATTGATGACAAGCACCCTCACCCAGAAGTGGGAGAGAGAGAAAGCCTTCCTCTAGAGCTGATGCCCTGAATTCGGACTTCTAGCCTACTAGGCTGTGATAGAATAAATTTCTCTTTGTTGAAGCCATCCGCTTGGGGTATTTCTGTTATAGTAGCACTGGATAACTAAGGCAGAATCACAAGGAGTCGAAATTGACTCTATGGCAATGGGTTAGAAATAAGAATAGTAGTAGTGATGCCTTGTCTTGACTTTAATGGTAATGTTTCTGTCTTTAATGATTTAGCAATTAAAAAAAAAGCTTCTCTCCTTCTCTCTCTCTTATGCTTGTAGGTATGTAAGCATATGTGTGTATATATACAGTGAAACCTGTAAGAGCCACAACTTAACGGGACCACCTTGTTTTTCTGGGTCTCGCAAGTTTTCCATCTTTGACAGGGTGCAGTCTTAGCACTTTTCTATTACTCGTGTTAGTGGAAAATATTTGAGTTTTCTTTCTCTGACAAGTTTCCACCTTGCAAAGGTTCTGGCTTTCACAGGTTTTACTGTGTTTGTGTGTGTGTTTAGGAAATACCTAACAATTCTCTTTTTGTTAAGCATTTGTGTTAAGAATTAATGTAAGTGTTCTAATACTCATTTCTGGTGATGGTTGTACCATTTGGGAAAGTTACTAGAGATCATTGAGTTGTACACTTGAAATGGGTGAATATCATGATATGTAAAATGTACATCAATAAAATTGTTTACAATAGAATGAATGTAGTATTTTATCAAGTGCTTTTTTTAGTATCCATGGATATGATCATATGCTGTTTCACTTTCGATCTATTTATATGGTAAATTGTTTTAATAATCCTCATATAATTTATATGCTGGGCAACGTTTCATTCTCTTATGCATAAGGTTGCCGTGAGTCGAAGCTGACTCAGCAGCAAGAAACGGCAACAACAACAATACCTAGAATAAACCTCACTTATTCGCAGTATGTTAATCTTTTTATGTCCTTCTCAATTCTCTTTGCTAGTATTTTTATTTAAGATTTTGCATCAGTAGTTAGAAGTGAGATTTGTAGTTTCCTTTTTTCTACTTTTGTTGGATGGTGGTACTGATATTATACTTCACTTTTTAAATAAGAATTTTGAAACTCCTTTTTATGTGGTTTGGAGTAGTTTAAATACCTTTAGAATTACCCCTTAAAAATTTGTTAGAATGCCCCTGTGAAGCCACGTAGGCCCTATTTTGTTTATTTAAGGTCCCTAGGTTGAACAGAAGGAGACCTGGTGTTGCAGTGGTTAGGCACTCGGCTGGTAACTGGAATGTTAGTGGTTTGAACCCATCTAGCAGTACTGCAGAAGAAAGACCTGGCAATTTGCTTCTGTAAAGACGACAGCCAAGAAAACCCTGTGGAACAGTTCTACTCTGTAACACATTATTTATTGGTGGGGTAGGCAGGGAGAGTTGCTCTTTGACTTCTTCTGTTTCCTCTATGGTATTGTCCTGTTTAAATTTTGCTGTTGGGTGTGCATCGTTAAATATGTATCTATTATTTAGTGAACATCTTCAGTTCATACTGTGTCATTCCTGAGAAGGAGTGAAGTGATTGTTATTCTTGGGTTATAATTGTTTTCAATAGTGGTGTCTCTTTCCATATATTCATTGTGTTATGGTATTTGGAAGTCGTGTCTACCCAGATGTAGATATTAAGGATTATCCCATATTCTTCTTTTTGGAATGGTGATACTGTAGACTGTCCTATGTGTTTATACTGCTCTGTAGGACATTATTCCCGTCTTTACACTTGGCCAGTAGAGCCCAGTTTTACAGTTTGGTCATGTGGCCAACAATGGTGTCATCCTTAATAAACACAACTGATTTAGCTATGTCTTGTATTTTATAGGTATTCAGTAATTTTAGAGAACAAAATACTTCTTTAGTGACTACTGTGTTTTCATTTGTGGGGGATATAAAAACATTCTCCCTGTATACAAAAGAGATTTTATCCTGGAGGGAGAGACAATATATATTATGAATGCAAAATTAAATTAAATCATTATTGTAAATACTTGCATTCAGAGATACTAAAGAGTACAGTTTTACATACTTGCCTAGGGAGAATGAATTTAAAATACTTTTCAGATAGAGTGAAAAGTAATTCAGTTCCCCTTATAACCTGGCCAGGATTTACAAACTGAGAGAAATAGCTAGAAGTGTTTTAGCAGTTTTTATGCTTTTTCATACCCTTGCTCCCTAAATTTGGCTAACATGCTACGAAATAGAAATCACAAGATTTTATTGATTACATTGAACATTTGTTGACCAAATATTCTTTCCTTCTCTCATAGATTTATCTAAAAACAGACTGGTTGAAGTTCCAATGGAATTGTGCCATTTCGTATCACTGGAAATTCTTAATCTATATCACAATTGTATCAGAGTCATTCCTGAGGCCATCATTAATCTGCAGATGCTGACTTACTTAAACTTAAGGTAGGTTAACTATAAATGTTGTCATCACATTCAATATAAAAATACAAAATAATTATGCTTTAATTTGTCAGTTTTTTTATCCCGCCTCTTTGCAATTCCTGATCACCCTTTGAAGTAAATCCCACAAAGATCATTTTGTAACACGTTTATAGTGCCACTGATATTGTTCTTTGTACTAGATTCTCCTGAATGACAATGTGACAAGGTGTGTTTTTGTTTGTTTTTAATTATTTCAATCACATCGTTTATGCTCCTTATCTGTTTGGTACTTCTGAAGTTGTTGGCATATTGTCTTCAGATATTGAAGTGGATTCGGGGGGAGGAAGAGTAAAGGGAATGAAAAACACTTTGAGACTGAGACAAGTCGGGGGCAAGAGAAGAAAACCTTGCTGGTCTTTGGGAGTCATTGGTACCATTGGACTTTGCTATCCAGTACTGAGCACACTTGCTCACTTTAAGTCACCTCAGAAAGTTAAGGAGGAACACTGAGCAACTCCAGCCAGACACAGGCATGTTCGGTTCCAGAATAAAGTGCATATTGCAATAAAGTGAGTCACACGAATTTTTTGGTTTCCCAGTGCGTATAAAAGTTATGTTTACACTATCCTATAGTCTGTTGAGTGTGCAATAGCATTATTTGTTAAAAAAAAAAAAAAAAGGCAATGTACATACCTTAATTAAAAAATACTTTATTGCTAAAAAGTTCTAGCCATCATCTGAGCCTTCGGTGAGTCATAATCTTAGCCAGTGGAGGGTCTTGTCTCGATGTTGATGGCTGCTGATTGATCAGGGTGGTGGTTGCTGAAGGTTGACAAGGCTATGACAATTTCTTAAAATAAGACAACAATGAAGTTTGCTGCATCCATTGACTCTTCTTTCACAAAAGGTTTCTCTGTAGCCTGCGATGCTGTTTGATGGCATTTTACCCACAGTAGAACTTCTTTCAAAGTTGGAGTCAATCCTCTCAAACCCTACTGCTGCTTTACCAGCTAAGTTTATGTAATATTCTAAATCCTGTGTTGTCATTTCAGCAATGTTCACAGCACCTTCACCAGGAGTAGATTCCATGTCAAGAAACCACTTTCATTGCTCATCCGTAAGCAGCTACTCCTCATCTGTTAAAGTTTTATCATGAGATTGCAGCAATTCAGTCACATCTTCAAGCTCCACTTCTTCTAGTTCTCTGGCTATTTCCACTACATCCGCAGTTACTTCCTCCACTGAAGTCTTAAACTGAGTCATCCATGAGGGTTGGATCAGCTTCTTCCAAACTCCTGTTAATGTTGATATTTTGAATCCCTCCCGTGAATCATGAATGGTCTTAATGGTATCTAGGGTGGCGAATCCTTTCCAGAGGCTTTCAATTTACTTTGCCCAGATCCATCAGAGGAATCACTATTTATGGCAGCCAAAGCCTTACCAAATGTATTTCTTAAATAAGACTTGAAAATCAAAATTACTGCTTAATTCATTGGTACAGAATGAATTCTGTGTTAGCAAGCATGAAAACAACATTAATCTCCCTTGTACATCTCCATCAGAGATCTTGGATGATGAGGTCATTGTAAATGAGAAGTAATATTTTGAAAGGAATCTTTTTTTCTGAGCAGTAGGTCTCAACAGTTTGTTTAAAATATTCAGTAAACCATGCTGTAGACTGATGTGCTATCATCCAGGTTTTGTTGTTCCATTTATAGAGCATAGGCAGAGTAGATTTAGCATAATTCTTAAGGGCCATAGAATTTTCAGAATGGTAAATGAGCACAGGCTTCCACTTAGAGTCACCAGCTGCATTAGCCCCTAAGGAGAGAGTCAGCCTGTCCTTTGATGATTTGAAGCCAGGCGTTGACTTCTCCCCTCTAGCTATGAAAGTCCTAGACGACATCTTCATCCAATATAAGGCTGTTTTGTCTATACTGAAAATCTATTGTTTAGTAGAGCCACCTTCATCAATTATCTTAGCTAGATCTTCTGGATAACTTGCTGCAGCTTCTACATCAGCTCTTGCTGTTTTACATTGCACTTTTATGAGATGAGTTCTTTCGTTAAACCTCATGAACAACTTCAAACTTTTCTTCTGCAGCTTCCTCACCTCCCTCGGCCTTCATAGAATTGAAGAGAGTTAGGACCTTGCTCTGAATTAGACTTTGGCTTAAGGGAATGTTGTGGCTGGTTTGGTTTTCTATGCAGACCACTAAACCTTTCTCCACATCAGCAATAAGGACTATTTCGCTTTCTTATCATTCGTGGGTTCACTGGAGTAGCATTTTTCATTTCCTTTGCATTCACAACTTGGCTAACTGTTTGGTGCAAGAGGCCTAGCTTTGGGCCTATCTTGGCTTTTCACATGCCTTCCTTACTAAGCTTCATCATTTGTAGCTTTTGATTTAAAGTGATGGATGTGCAACTTTTCCTTTTACTTCAAAGCTTAGAGGCCACCGTAGGGTTATTAATTGACTTCATTTCAGTATTGTCATGTTTCAGGGAGTAGGGATGCCTGAGGAGAGGGAGAGAGACTGAGGAACGGCCGCTCGATGGAGCAGTCAGAACACACAACATTTATCCGTTAAGTTTGCGGTTTCATATGGGTATGGTTCGTGGAGCCCCCAAACAATCACTATAGTAACATCGAAGATCACTGTTCACAGATCACCATAACAGATATAATAATAATGAAAAAGTTTGAAATATTGAAAGAATTACCAAAATGTGACACAGAGACACGAAGTGAGCACATGCTGTTGGAAAAATGGCACCGATAGACTTGCTCAATGCAGGGTTGCCACAAAGCTTCAACTTGTAAAAAATGCAGTATGTGCAAAGCGCAATAAAGCTAAGCGCCATAAAACGCGGTATGCATGTATAAAGTTTGCCATCTTTATAGCCCGTTAAGCGAAGTCAGCGTTTCTGAGTAACACATCAGTGCTCCCGAACAGCTCTGGAGTTAAGAACATCAGTTATTTTAAGCCTGGGTTTTAGATTTTGCCCCTGTGTGACTGTCGCCGTTGCTAGCCAAACTCTGGCTCCTTGTTTCCTAAATCCATGACTCATATCTGGAAAGTTTGGAGAGAAAGAGAGGAGCTGTTTCACCAAATCTGTCTTTACTGTAAACACGAGGCTCTGGAGCTAAAGGCTGAATGAAGCCCTCGTTCGTGTCAGTCACACCATCTTGGTGCGTAAGATGCTAATAAGTTATGGTGCCTTATTAGCAAGGTTTGTGCTGTGTAGCAGACATACAGAACTTTTAAAGTTCAGAATTCCTGGTGATATCAACTTATGATAAGTAATAACGTCAGCTACTTCTTAGTTTTGTTTTAATTGGCCACTGAATTATGAGCCTTCTCTTGCTTTGCAGTCAAAAATGGCTTCTATAGAGCTTCCATAGCAATGCCTACTTCCTTTCTTGGGATTTAAAAAATCACACATGCAGACCTCAAATTCTAGTAAAAAGACCAGACTTAATGGTCTGACTGAGACTAGAAGGCTAGAAGGACCTCAGAGGTCATGATCCCCAGACCTTCTATTAGCCCAAGACTGGAACCATTCCCAAAGCCAACTCTACAGACAGGGATTGGACTGGACTATAAGACAGAAAATGATACTGGTGAGGAGTGAGCTTCTTGGTTCAAGTAGACACATGAGACTATACGGGCAGCTCCTGTCTGGAGGGAGATGAGAAGGCAGAGGGGGACAGAAGCTGGCTGAATGGACACGGGAAATACAGGATGGAGAGGAGTATGCTGTCTCATTAGGGGGAGAAAAACTAGGAGTATATAGCAAGGTGTATATAAATTTTTGTATGAGAGACTGACTTGATTTGTAAACTTTCACTTAAAGCACAATTAAAAAAAAAAAAAAAAAGCATGCATTTATTTTTAAGTGCCCTTATCTTTTTTCAGTAAATAAGATGTAGGTTACTGTCAGGATACTCTATAACAAATATCTAATCTTCACTTCTATAGATTTCTAGCTCATCTGACCATTTTGAGCTTTATTGCCTAAGAATAATCCAAGCTGTTTCTGTCACAGGAATGTTAATTACCTTGGAATTTCCTGGTGGAGCCAGCACAGTAGTGTCTATAGAATTTGACCCAATATCACTCTTAAGACATCTGTCTTCTGTCATCCCAACCCACAAGATGTTGCAAGAGCATATGTGGTTGGTTTCTTTACTTGTTGTTAACCAACTTCATTTCGGCCCCTGACTCAAGGTGACCCCATGCACACTGGGATTGGACTGTTGTGATCCATAGGGTTTTCACTGGCTGAGTTTCAGAAGTAAACCTCCAGGCTTTTCTTCCTGGTCTGTCTTTGTCTAGAAGCACCACTGAAACCTCTTCAGCATCATAGCAACACCCAAGCATCCACTGGTAGATTAGCTGGGAATTGAACCTGGGTCTCCCTCATGGAGGGCAAGAATTCTACCACTAAACCACCACTGACCCCTTACTTTACTTAAAAAAAGAGCCAAACCAAACTCGCTGCCATCGAAACTTTTACCCCTAGTAGTCCTGCAGGTAATAAGTATGGATATTTAAATTTGCATTGTTACATTTAGTCCATACACACCGAGAAACGTTTGGATATAGGTGACCTATTCCTTCTGGGATAGTATAAAATGACTATACAATTCTACAAACATCAAATACTCTTAAAATTTATGTTTTAAAAAGCGTTAGTAAAATCGGTTTTAGTGGAATAAGTTTCATGTTGAGAGTGGAAGAAGATGGCTACCTTCATAGGACTAAAAAGAACCTATTGGAGTGTGGGTCTCAGGATTCTAGGTGGCAAGAACAGAGAGAAGTCATTGAAAACTGGTGTCAGCTGAAGAGGAGCCACGTGCTACATTATAAACAGGGTTTCGGGATAAAACCCTAATAAGCGAAGAACTCGGTAACGGAAGCCGTTAAGCACTCAACTCCTTAAACTTTGTTTTCTGTCTGTATTTTTTTTTTTTAATTGTTTAGGTTCTTGCTTGCGTCTTTCTTTTCTCCCATTTGTATTGGTCATTTTTGTTTTGTTTTTTGTTTTTTGGTCACATCTCCTAGTTTTAATATCACCATGTTTAAGACCTATTCTTTTGTATCGAATCATGTGCTCGTTGAAGGAATTTGAAAACCAAATGAAGAACCAAGTGTCTCTTCACTATCAGGGGTGTTGTGTTGAGGACTCTGGGGAAGTGTATATACGTTCTCTAACCTTTTTGAAAGCCAAGTACTATCTGTACATGTATAACTATTTTTGATAAAAAAAAAAAAAAAATTTTTTTTTTTGTGATAGCCCCTATCAGATTTACTTCATGGATATAAGTGTATAAAAATAAAATATAACTTGGAGAAATTTCAAATGATCAGGAAGATGGTCATTCTGTGTTATTCAGTTACAAGGCACTTAACTCCAGTTTGATCACTGGGTTTTATTGGAATATGAAATATTTTATAAATATCTGAAAGCACTTTATTTTCTGTAGTACTGAGTAATTTTTCTACTTACCAGGAAGAAAGACTTTTTCAATAAAATAGTGCAAAGAAGCTGCTTTTCAAATTTCACACAGATTTTGTGTTTCTGTACTTAAATATAGTCTCACTGTTTTTCCTGTTTTTTTTTTTTTTTTATTTCTCATTTAATAAATCGCATGTAGAAATCCCTAACTTTGTACATTCCAGAACAGGAGAGATGCCATGTTCAGTTACTTTTAATTTATGAAAGCATTCTAAATTGACTACACTCTTGGAGACAATAATGTGTATTCAGCAGAATAAACAGTCAATAAATACTTGATGATGGTGGTGGTGGTGGTATGTCACTACCTACCTGGCTTCTTGGCTGACAGATTCTAGTAGTGATGTTATCTTTAAATGTCAAATCGCTTCTTGGGACCGGCAACTCCAATCCTACCTTAGAATAGTTGTTAGGTGTCATTGACTCATGGTGACCGTATGTATTACAAACAGAAGGAAATGCTGCTCAGTCCTATGCCATCTTCATGATCGTTAGTATGTTTGAGTCCATTGTTACTGTATCAGTCCATCTCATTGAAGGTTGCCCTCATTTTCACTGACCCAACCATGATGTCCTTTTCTAGCAATTGGTCTTTCCTGATGATGTGTCCAAAGCAAGCAAGCTGAAGTCTCACCATTCTCACTTCTGAGGAACTTTCTGGTTGTATTTCTTCTAAAACTGATATGTTCCTTCTTCTGGCAATCTTCAGTACATTCAGTATTCTATGTCAACCTCACAATTTTAAAATGCATCAGTTCTTCTTCTGTCTTGCTTTTTCATTGTCCAGCTTTTACATGCATATGAGGCAATTAAAAAGACCATGGTTTGGGTCAGGTGCAC
Organism: Loxodonta africana; assembly: GCF_030014295.1. NCBI lineage: Eukaryota > Metazoa > Chordata > Mammalia > Proboscidea > Elephantidae > Loxodonta > Loxodonta africana. The sequence goes on from NC_087358.1 coordinate 66,711,651, forward strand.
CTTGTCATTAAAATGACCTTTTTGCTTTTTAAAACTTTAAAGAAGTCTTTTGCAGAAGATTTGTCATTTGATTTCTTGACTGCAGCTTCCACGGGTGTTGATTGTGGATCCAAGAAGAATAAAATTGGTTGACAACTGAGATTTAATTCACAAGGAGAAGATCTTCCCTCTGAAATGTAGTTAAAAGCATTTCAATGTTTTCCACATTTCCTCACAAGTTAGAAACGTTGCATTTGTGGAAAAATATTAATTTATTGCTGTTTACGTAGTCTGAAGGATCTGGGCTTTTGATCTTTGCTTTTTCGTGTTCACAACAAAAGGTTATGTGTAGTTTAGTATATGTGCCACTGTGTCTCTTCCTGTTATACCGTGTCTTGATCCAAGAAATATGTCCAAGAACAATAAAAATGATTAAGCAAGACTTGCTTCTTTACAGGAACAGACACTTTGAACTTGAGCCTCACAAGGTTTAAAATCTATTTTAAGTTGTTGAAGAGGTTGTTGTTGATGAGGCCCATGAGGAAAATATACTTTAGGAAAATGGAATAACCAGGAGTAATAAAACTGTTGGCAACAGTAGGGGTGTTGTGAATCTGAGAATAGGGACCTTGGTTTAGGTTGCCAAAAACTGAAAGTTCTTTGCAGTATTTGATACTATTGCTTCTAGAACCCTTGGTGAGTGGGTTTTATGTTCCTAGGGTGAAACACACCAGACTAAGACCTGGTTTATTCATTAGAAGCCCCTATCTTTCTCAAGCTGCTAGAAGTGGATCCTGAGGCACTGCCTGTAAAGAAGAGGGAAATTTCTTGAACAAAATGTTATCATACCATAAAAGGAATCTGTTTTGGCTGCCTTCTCTGAAGCTTGGCATCCTTTTTGGCTGTTAAACAATGTGTAGAAAGAGCCAGCTTCCTGATGGTGGTGTAACCTGTATCACTGCATTCCTTTGGGGGTCATCTGACAAATAATCTTCAATCCTCAGCTGATAGCTCTCCGCTCCATGGGTTGGGGGGAAGCATACTGCACCCTAGGATTGCCTTAGAAAGCTCGGATTTTATATTTTTTTGTCATGTGCTAAATTAATTTTCATTGTTCCTAAGAATTTTATCCCTAAGAAATGTACTCTCTCCTTCCACTAACATTTCTGAAGAATGTCTCAATTGTAAGCTCATGTTTCTTCTCCCAAGAAGCTGAGAAAATTGATAGTGTCTTCCTAAACTGGAAGACAGGAGGTGTTTTGCTTAATTCAGTACACACTTGCATCTCACGTATTTTTATGAAAATCTTACCTCATTCATTCAAAGAGAAAATGAGTGTATGTGTGAATACATACATACATACATGCATACATATATGGTGCAAACTGTTAATGGGCTCACTGCTAACTGAGAAGTTGGTGGATCAGGTCTACCCAGAGGTGTCTGGGAAGAAGGTCCTGATGACCTGCTTCCAAAAAATCAGCCGTTGGGAATGCTGTGGAGCACAGTTCTGCTCTGACACATACGTGGTTGCCGTGAGTTGGGGTTGACTTGGTGGCAACTGGTTAAAAAAATAGGTATAAGTGTCTATCTGTCTGTGTATATATATCTCCAGCCACTAAAAAATACGTAAATAACTCTAACCTCCAACCGTTCAGTTAATAGCCCAGCGCCTTAACTGTTTGCATCGCTCAGGGACTCCTGGGGACTCTCTGTATGTGTTAATGAGCTGGTATTTTATAGCTAGGTTGTGCTTTGTGAAATGACAAAACGATAGGGGCATACAAGAACACAGTGAGCCATATTGGCATTGAAAGTAGTACCTTAAAGTTTGAAATTATTTTTCATAGAATGCTAGAGTTGGAAGAGGCCTTTGGGGTCATCCGGTCCATTTGAAGAATCAACCATGTACGGTTTAAATCTTAACCTTTTCTAGTGTGCTGACTGGTCATTTGTTTTTAAGGTGGCCCTTAAAAAGTTCTAATATATTTTAAGACTGTTTTGCTTGTGAAGTTGTGACCACTGGCATTGGTCGTTGACAAGCTTTATTAAGTGTGAATGAGTTAGTAATTGGATATTTCTTATCAGATTCCATTCTGTTTAGCGTAGCCCATATTTGGCAAGACTTCCAAAGAGGATTTTTCCATTATTCACATCACCTGAGCACAGAGGTTGTTTTAGATTAGTGTTTGTATTGGGGAAAAAAAAAATAACAGACACAAAAGGGACATTATGGCTTTGATAGCTAGAGCACTGTCAGAATTTGTTGGTTTTGTTTTCAGTTCTGCTCCTGACCTCAGTACAGTTTTTGAAATCTTTGTATTGCAAATTAGCTCTCTGAAAATGGGATTCATCCTATCGATACTTGGTTTATAGTAATTCTCAAAGCTTATCTGCAAACTCATCTGAAAAAAAAAAAGTAGCTGAAAATTACATTTATTTTTCTATCTAGACAAACAAAAGCCCTTTGAAACATGGCCATATCATCAATAATCAACTTATTATATTGCCTTTAAGAACACTGCAGTTTGCCAAGTCTTAGAAGAGGGAAAGAAAAAAGGAATACACAAGTGTGGATTTTTGGAATAACCTTCATCATTTTGTCATTATCATCATTTCTTAATCGCTAAATAGGATTTATTTATTGCACTATTGTATTTGTGCCCTCCAACAGCCCTTGACTTTAGCAAAGAAAGAGGAACAGGAGCCCTGGTGGAGCAGTGGTTAAGCATTCAGCTGCTAATCAAAAGGTTGATTGTTCAAACCCACTAACGCTCCTCGGGAGAAAGATGTGGCAGTCTGCTTCTGTAAAGGTTACAGCCTTGGAAGCCCTATGGGGGCAGTTCTACTCCGTCCTTTAGGGTCCTTATGAGTCAGAATTGATTTGACAGCAATGAGTTTGTTTTAGGAAACAGAAAAGATTTATCCCTAGGTCACACTATTTCATGAATAAGAGTAATAATAGAAATTAGTGCGATATTTTTCTATAGCACTTTATAGTTTGCTAAGCACTTTTGTGTTTGTTATTTTATTTACCACTATGCTCCATTGCATTCAGTGCCCCTTAGGACAGTTTCATAATCGTGAACATAACTGTTAGGGAATTTTCCAGGGCGCCAACCTGAGCATTTAAGAGAAGGCCTTTGTGATTTTTAAAGTTTCCGCTGTATCTATAGTTGGTCCCTCTTTTTATTACTAATATTGTAAATGTGTGCATTTTTTTTTCCTTCATCCATTTTTTCAGAGGTTTATGTGTTTTCTTTGTGTGTGTTTAGATCAGCATTTCATTTTATTGAACAACTTTATTGGTTAATTAATTTTGTAAAAATTCTACATGTGCTTGAAAAGAATGACGTACGCTCTCTAAGTGCTGTGTGCTAGGTTCTGTATAAATCCATTAATTCTAGTTTTTTAATTTTGTGGCTCACATCTTCTCTACCCTAACATTTTTTTATCTGCTTCATATATATCAGTTACATAGAAGTGTGGGTTAAGCAAAAAAGAATGATTATGGATTTGTTGGTTTTTTCCCTGCGATTTCATCAGTTGTTAATGTATGTATTTTACGCCAAGTTATAGGCCAAGTGTTTCGAGGCCAAGTCCAGAATTGCATGTCTTTCTGGTAAATTTCATGTTTTATTGCTATGTAGCGATTCGCTTTATCTCTAAAAATGCTTTTAGACTTACACAGTCTATTTTGTATGAAATTAATACACCTTAGCTTTCTTTTGGTGACTTTTGGACTCATACTTCTTATACCATTTCTTTATTTTCAACCTTAAGTTTTAAATGTGTCTCCAAATAGAATACACAAGTTTCCCCTGCTATCTGACAGTAGAGTGTTCGTATGAAACCTTTCATAAGCTGGAATGGTGGAAAGCAAAGAGGCAATTACCATTAATTCATATGGGAAAAATTTTTGAGCATTCCCAGACCCAAAAGGTATCCTACCAAATCATACACATAAACAATAACACATAAAAGCTAAAATGACACTAACATAGTAAAAAGACTGACTGATTTCTCCTTAAGTATAAGATAGCTTAATGGAACACCATGCTTTGTACACCCATCGATCCACTCAAACAATACCCGATTCCAACTCATATCGACCATATAGGACAGAGTAGAACTGCTCCATGGGGTTTCTGAGGAGCAGCTCATGGATCCAGACTGCCAACCTTTTGCTTAGCACCTGAGCTCTTAACCACTGCACCACCAGGGCTCCACTGAAGCCATACCCAGTGCCGTTGAGTCATAGACCTTCCATTTTATCTATTACTGGATGCCAACTAAAAGAGACCACTTTGCTACTAGCAGGACCAGTAGTAACTTTGGCAGCTTTCCAGATTCTTTCTCTCTGTGTAAATAGTGCCAGTGATGGACTCAGGCAAGTTCAGTGCATACATAATGTCTTTATTTCATTCACTGTGATTGAAATGTTTAATTACGTCCAGTTTTATGTTAAGCATAACACCCTTATGAGTTCTCTTAGGTTTTTCTGATACCTAAGGACACATCTTGCTAGCGAACACACAAAATAAATCAAGATAAAGTACAGATTGGTCACAGACACGGTTCAAAGCTCTGGTGGCTTGATGCTGAGATGCTGAGTGTAGTTCCTGGGGAAGGAGCATGGCAACACCCCTCTGGCTGCTCATGTGTGCACTGCCCCTTTACTGCTTGCTGCTAAACAAATGTTGAACCATGCTATTTCCTCTTTTTTCATAAAAATGAAAATCGTCTTCAGATTTCTTTCTGTTAATGGAAACAGGCACTATTGTAGGTCTTTCATAAGAGTGAAGCTGCATAAATGGAACTTTCGAAAAACGGGGTATCTGTAGATGATTTTTTTTTTTAAGCACTCCAATCATCTCTATCTTTTGACAGGTGAATTTAATCCATTTACATTTGTTGTGATTATTTATACATGTGGATTTAATTTTTTTCCTTCTTATTTGGTATTTTATTCGACAGGATTGTCTTTGCTTTTTTCTTCTACTCTTTTGGTAACTTCTCTTGACTCTTGAGATTTTCATTCAAATTTTTGTCTTCCTCTGTTTTGGAAGTTGGTTATTATGTTTTTCTATGCTTAATGATTACCTATAAATGATTAACATGAATATTTGGCTTACAGACTCTAGTTTTCTAAAGGTAAAAAATCCCTCCACCATCCTTCCACAAATAATAGAGTTAATATGAAAGGTTTAATTGCAAATGACCATCTCCAAACTTATATGTTATGTTATTGTTGTTAGTTACGTTAGTTCCCCCTTGCTTTTTACTTTGATTTTAGTCAGTTGATGCTCATTTGCACTTTACCTAGATTTTTTGCTTATTGTTGCTTTTTGCATCTTACTCCTTTTAGGGTTTGTTGTCCTTTAATAACATGAAGCCTTAAATTCATTCAGCGAGCATATGTTTGTGATGAATATAGCCTTTTTCCTGAAAATATCTTGTTTCCTTCATTCTTGAAAGATGGTTCAGATGAGTATAAAATTTTAGATTAGCTATTCTTTCCTATTATAATTTCAAAGATATTATTCCACTGTTTCTGTCTTCAGTGTTACTGGACAAATTTTTTGCTAGTCTAAATGTCTTAGGTTTGTAGAAAATCTTCCATTTTTTTTATTTCATTTTTTCTCATATATTCTGTCCTTGTTGTGTCTGCATATTTGCTATGATATATACACAAGTATATATTATTTTATTTTTATATAAATTTTATTTTGCTTCTTGAATCTGGTGATTCATGTCTTTCATCAATTCTAGAAAAATTTAAGCCATCATCTTTTTTTTTTAATATTGTCCCATCCCCCATCTCTCTATTATTTCTGTCTCCTTTGGGGCTTCCTATTTGTCACGTGTTAGACCTCTCATTCTACCTTTCACGTTTCTCAACCTCTTTTTTATGGTCCCCATTTCTTTACATTACAGGTAATTTGAAGTGAAAGTACAGTAATACTTTGAAAACAAGAAAACTTGTAGTACCATGGGATCCTAAATTGAAAAGAAAGATTCTTAGTAATTGGAATGTGTATCTTAAAAACTTATTTTTATTATGTTTTAAACTATTTATAGTTTTATTAGTGAAACCTTATGCAATCTCTTGCTTTTAAAAAAGTGGATGTTTTGGTTGCTTAAAAGTCAACTTTGTTACTGAATTTTTAATAAGTTGTTTTAAGTTATTTTAAAAGTGAATGAGAACTACATTTCAAGCCCTTGACCCATTAGATTGGAGTTTGTGAGTATTTGACTACTTAATCTTCAATTCTCTCCCCATTGAAAGTCAAATTCTGCTTTTTCTGTCTTACCAGCATCCTTCATACCTTCTTCTCCAGTGGCTGGTGGGCTCGAACTGCCGACCTCTTGGTTAGCAACTGAGCATTTGAACCATTGCACCACCAGCGCTCATTGACCTAAATTAAGGCCAGGTAGAATTATGACTATAAGCAAACAGATTTTTTTTTTGAACATTTTATTGTTTGTTAGGTGAAAGTTTACATGGCAAATTAGTTTTCCATTCATAATTCATACACAGATTATTCTGTGAGTTGCAGTCCCCGCAATGTGTCAGCACTATCCTTGTTTCTACCCCGGGTTCCCCATTTCCATTTATCTGGTTTCCCTGCCTCTCCTTACCTTCTTGTCTTTGCTTTTGTGCAGATGTTGCCTTTTTGGTCTTGTATAGTTGATCGTTCTAAGGAGCACATCCCTCGCAGGTGTTACTGTTTATTTCAGCCAGTCTATTATTGGAGATTCCTGCAGTCTCTATCAGATCAGTAAGTCCGGTCTTTTTTATGAATTTGAATTTTGTTCTACATTTTTCACACACTCCAACTGGCACCTTCTATTTTGTTCTTGGTCAGAGAAGATGGTAGTAGTAGCTGGGCACCATCTAGTTTGTCTGGTCTCAGGCTAGAGGAAAAAAAAAAAAAGTGGTTTATATGGGCCAATAGCCCTCTGGAATAATTGCTTCCTTGAATCTTCGGTTTTCTTCATTCTTTTTCACTCCAGACAGGGAAATGGGTTTTGACTGCATAATGGCCAAGTCAGGGCTCCACTTCAGTTCTGTGCTCAGCACCTGATATATCTGCCTCTGGTATTCTTATTTGTTTCTTAGTAACAATTACAGTATTGGACAAATAAAAAAGTCTTTATAAGACTGGAGTTCTGAAAAAGAGAACTGTTGGTTTTCTCAGCTTCCCAATCCAGATCTAAATGCATCACTTAATTTTCAGAAGTAAGAAAACATATGCTATATAGTGGCTAGAAAATTGCAGAATATGATGTCAAAACTATTACTTCTGAAAGGATTACAAGAATTTAGGAAGGGAAGTCTTGATAAAATAAAGCAGCCATGAATTTGAGCATATGTAACAATCTTAAGCAGCCATTTTTTCCCCAGAAAGGATAAGTTAGGTCAGGAATAAATACATATTCTGTGGTTCTTGATCTAGTAAGATTCAAGGGATTGGATGTTTAAGGGACAAAAGATATGACTGACAAGAGCAGTTTATTCTGTGAGGCATTTTATTTTTCATCTCCTCTTTCTTTATGAAATGCCTTTACACGCTTCGGACCTCAGTTACTTATCTGATATAGGGCAGAGGTAATGAGGTGATCTCTCTGTATGGTGAGGCACAAATGACCAGGAAGGTCTGTGAAATGTTTTAGAGTTGGGTCATGTGGAACTGTGTGATCTATTAATCTTAGCTTATCTGTCGTAACCTCATGAAAACAGGGAGTGTCCTTCTGATAGTCTATTTGGCAACTGACAAACTGTAGCAGAAAGGAATGTGAAAATAAGAAAATTGATCTATTTTACTCAGTGATTAAGTCATCTGTCTTACCTACCAGAGTCCAGAGGAAAAAAAAAAGAAGTTATTTCTAACCTCAGCGGTAGTCAGGAAGAAGTACAATATCGTTTCCCAAGATTACATTCTATGGAAGAGTGCTGTGCTGTATGTCAATAGGTATGCTTTAAAAAAAAAGAAAAAAGTACTTGATCCAGTAGATTTTGGAAACACTGACATAAACAATGTCAAATGGATTTATTTTTACTGTTAATCAGTATTGTGATGTCTAAGGAACACAGAGTCTGCCTTTTTTTTTTTTTGTGGCCTACCTATTAACATCTCCTAGAATAGTGTTTTTTAAAACACCAATTTGTAAACACTGATCTAGACGTTTTATCCCTCAAAGATTCCTTCAGGAACCAATACCACTCCTTAAAAAGGATGAAGTGAAAAAGCATATGCCATCACGATGTCATATTCAGAGGCCATGTAATCTGTAATCACTATGTTGAAACATATTGGAACATACCATGAAAAAATAGGTAGGAAACAGAAAGTAATAGGAAACAGTGAAGTACAAGTCTGTTGTATGGAGCTGCCATCCAGGCTGATTTATTCTTCGTTTAGCATTTTATATGTATATGTGTGTATGTCTGTGTGTATATATATGTAGTACTCAGACTTAACAGTTGTTAATTTTTTGTCACATTTGATTATAAGGTGTTTCTGTCTCCCCAGCTCCTTTCTTTATAGGACTGGGTTTTTCGGAGGGAGTAGAGGGACTATTTCAGAGTTTCCAAGTGCTCTATTTTGTATAATTTGGAAGAGAATGACCTTAGCCGAAAGAGTAAATTACATTGTCTGCACTGAAAATTTCATTGTTGAAACGCTGGAGTCCCTGTAGCTGAAACAGATCACCTGTTAAAAGGTAATTGAAAAAACAAAACCAAAAAGTTTAAAAAGGTATAAAACGAACAAATCTGTCAAAGATTGTATTTAATTCATTGATTAATGAGCGAACTAGTAAGATGTTATAACTGGGTTAAGGGAGAATGCAGACAGACACAACACACACACACAGTGTTTACATGTGTTGAAATGAATTTACAAATAGTTGCAGAATTGGTCAATATCCATGGGACACTAATCAATTGCATCTCCCTGGGATTCATCACAATTCATTTTGTAGTGCGATGAATTGCTTTTATATGGCCTTTCTTGTCATGGTCTTGTGACTTCTACAAAATGATTGGCAAATAAGGTACATGGCACCCTCGTTGGGGTGGGGCCATGAAAATAAGGTGTATGGAACCCTAACAAGGGGATTGGTTAGTTTTGCTGACTGCTAGGCTTAAAAGACAGCCAATTCCAGAGAAGGGGGAACTCACTACCACCAAGAAGAAAAGACGAGAGCGGAGCATGTCCTTTGGAGCTGGGGTCCCTGCACTGAGAATCCTTCTAGACCCAGGAGACAGAGAGCTGTAACACTGGAGACAGCAAGAGACGGTGAGAAGCAGTGGCAGAGAAAAGCAGTACCAGAGGCAGGAGAACCAGGAGACCGGTGGGAGAAGGTGAGGTGGGCTTCCTGGCCCATGGAGCAAGAAAGCTGAGTGCTTTCAGGCAGGAAACTTGCTGGCAGAGTGGGGTGCTTCTAGGCACTTACCAGTGGAGCTAAAGAGTTTTGTAACACTTGCCAGAGCAAGGCAGAGAGAGGCCTGTCTGCAGGCACAGCTGAAAAGAGGCTGTCCTGATGGAAGAACTGTATCCAGAATTTTTTCTGATCCTGAATTGTAACCTGTTAGTTCCATAATAAACCCCATAATTGTGAGTACTGTCTGTGAGTTCTGTGTGGCCATTGCAAAGAATTGTCGAGGCCAGCAGAGTAGAGAGTGCTGTGGGAGGGATAGTTGGTGCCAGAATTAAGGCTGGAGGGTGGAGGTGTGTGACCTCTGCCTCATAGGAATCAGCCTTGGGCTGTAGATGGTGATAAGGATTCTCCGCCTCTCAGTGAAGTTAGAGGAGGTCAGACTAACTGCCCCCGTGCTGTTTTTTACAGTCTGCGTCTCTACTGTGGACAAGCATCATTTGCATTACCATCAGTTTTCTGTGATTTAAAGAGTTGAATAAAAACTCAAAGACAATGAATGGCAGAAATTACCTCAAAGTGGGCTTGGCAAGCTGGCCAGTGATTTTTTTTTTTTCTTGCTCATTTCAAAATTGTCCAAAATTTTTTCTGACACACTAAATTAACGAATTTATATAATCACATGCTAGACCGTGCAGCTTTGTGAACTATTAGAACAGAAGGATACTTGGAGAAAAAGAAAAGAAGAACAAAAAGCAATGGATTCCAGGGCATTGTGAAACGCTTCCTTTCAGAAGGTGCATCCTAAAGAATGTGATGGCCTGTTTGTGTGTAGGTGGGAGCTGGGAGGATAGGACTGAGAGGGGATTGAGTGTGCTTTGCTCCAGAACCAAAGGAAAAACAACAACAACAAAAAAAAAAACAGTTGCTGTTGAGTTGATCCTGACTTCTGAGGACCCCACGTGTGTCAGAGTAGAACTTTGCTCAGGGGCAGCGCATTTACTGCTGTGTGGCTAATAATTAGAAGCGTGATCCTCAGGGAATGTAAGTGAGCTTTTAAGACGGATGACTTCTCTAGTAGATTCTGCTGTCCTATCAAGAGACCCTGTGTCTTCAGTATGAAAAGGGGAGAGCAGCCTGGGATCTTTACCAGAGGCAACCTTTGAGCATTTGGCAGCAGTGCCAGAAGTCTGCAGAAGTTTGTTTAAAGAGTTATTAGGACTAGCCTAGAATCCTCTCGTTCCACCTTACGAGATAAAATCCATAAAGGAACTTTCAGTTTCCTTATTTCTTAACCAGAACCTGTTGCCAGCCAGTCAACTCTGACTCATGGCGCCCCCATGTGTGTCAGAATAGGACTGTGCTCCATCAGGTTTTCTTCTGAGGAGCCTCTGGGTGGACTCGAACCTCCAGCTTTTTGGTTAGTTGCTGAGTATGTTAGCTGTTTGCACCACCCGGGGACTCTCCTTATTCTCTAGGACTTGCTGAGTTTTTTTATTTTTAATTTTGAGAAACCCAGCAGGAAATTTATGTTCAAATAGGATGTAGGTGATATTAGCCCAGAGTGATGTTGCCCACTGTTGTTAGGGATGAAGTTTTAGGATTATATGTACGTCATATTCTCTCAGCCTTTGGGACAACACCTTAAATAGACCTGCACTCGGTCCATGTAGAAAAGAATTGACTCCCCTTCAGTACCATACTGCCTTCCTTCCGTGGCTCTGGCCACGTGCTTTCCTGGTCACTTTTCTACCTTTCTGTTCCCAGATGTCTTTAAATGATAAATATTTTTTATGAATGAATATTCTATCAGATATTTTCCCCAGTGTCCTTAGGAAAAAAAGTTGAAATTTATTCTGAGCCGCCTGTGCTCATTTAAAATATTATCAATATTCCCCTCCCTCCTTTTCTTTTATGAGGGAAAAATGTTATATATTTTCCTGGCATTGGAGGAAAAGGCCTGTAAGGTAAGTGTACCTTCCAGGTAATATGTCTGCCTGGGGTATAGCTCCTCAAAGTGGGATAATCTCCAGTGCCGATACCTCTTTCCTAGCCATTTAGAAATGGTTTTCCTCTGTTCCACTGGTAATGGTATTTCATTGTGGCATTTTTCAGGATATTGGGCTGAGGCCTCTCTATTCTTAATACTTAAAATGTCAGTCTTACATTGTTCCCTGAATGTGTTTGGCGAATTAATATCCTGGCTGGTTCTGGATATTTCTGAGTCCCTAGGTGGTGCAACGTTTTAATGTGCTTGACTGCTAACCAAAAGGTACCTCCCAGAGGTGCCTCAGAAGAAAGGCCTGGCACTCTACTGCTGAAAAACCAACCATTGAAAACCCTGTGGAGCACAGTTCTCCTCTGACACACATTGGGCTGCCATGAGTCAGAACTGACGGCAACGGGTACTGGTATTGGACATTTAGTTCTGCTTGAGCTTCCAGAACTTTTTTGATTTTCCATATTTAGCTCCATTTTAGAATAAAAGAAAGGCTAATAAGTATTGCAGAGGAAATTTAAAGTAATAGGCTTTAGAATACAATATAAGTCTTTAGAATTGAAGAGCTTTTAGAAGAAGAGAGGATGTGACTGAGGGAGGCAAGTTATTAATAACTATACTTTGAAATCTAACTACAGACATAGGTAGTGGTGGTTGCTGACCATTCGGGGTGTAAAAAAGATGACTTTTAAGCAATGGTTTATTTATACTTAAGAGGAGACTGCCAGGCTGCTACTGTGGGAAGGCAGTTCTGTCGCAGTAGCCCAAATATGGCGCAGGTACTCACAGGGCGAATGCGGTGAGGTTGCCGTTCCAGCTGAAGTCTCGGATGCTTCAGAAGCTTTTGCTTCTTGCTTTTCTTATAGTTCTCTTTTCAAAATATAACCTTTTACCTCCTCAAAACATGGCACAGTGGTTAAGAGCTACGGCTGCTAACCAAAAGGTCGGCAGTTCGAATTCACCAGCCGCTCCTTGGAAACCCATGGGGCAGTTCTCCTCTGTCCTACAGGATCGCTATGAGTCGGAATCGACTAGACGGCAAATGGGTTTGTTTGTGGTTTTTTTTGGTTTTATGTCTCTAGGGTGTGAAATTGACTGGTATAAATTTTAAGAACTGGTTCAAGATTGAATTGAAATGATAGTTTGTGTTTCTAGTTTTGAAACATTTCAGATTTTCAAATAATACACTTAAATTGTAGGCAGTGTAATTGCTTTCAAAGTTAGTTGTAAACTTGGGCTGTCAGATCTAATTCATGGACATAATCTCAGTTGGATTTTTGTCTTAAAAATTCACGTAAAATATGATTTTTTAGTTGTACCATGGGGCATACAAAAGCCTGTTTGATTTTAGCTTCACAGCATTAAATGTAGGTAAAATTTACAGTACAAAGTGAAAGCTGATTTGTAATTAAATTTGAGTCGCACCAGGCAACTCAAAGCCAGGCTTTTGTTGTTGTTAGAGGCGGTGGTAGTTGTTTTAGTACCTCCAGTGATGATGGGGATGGTGCTGGTGATGAAGGAAGTATTCAGTCATTACGGGAAACAAGAGTGACACGTTTTGCCGTGGTAGGTTTTTCAGAATTGAACAAGCAGGAAAAAGGAAATCGTCCTCTAAGGATATTGTTAACTGCCCTTCGTGTGTGAAGACAATGAACAGTCAGGTGTCATATGCAAAACAGAAGAAAATGACTCTGCCTGTACTGAAAGGCAAACAGGGCTTGCATAGACGAATCTAAAAAACAAAATTAGCTGGGGTATCCTGTGAAAAAGGAAACTTACTTGGCTAAAATAAAATAACTGTTGTGAACCAGAGGTCAAGTCTTGAGTGCAAACAATAACATTCAAACAAACAATACATGTTAGTTTCCTTCCCTTCCTTCCGAGACACGCCGTAGGGTGAGCCTGGGGTATCCATAACATGAGACCTGTCTTGCTTTTTTTGTGGCCCTTCAGATGCATTCTTGTGACATTTTCTTAATAGCTTTGTGATGGATAATGATTTTACATCGTTTCTGTTGCCATTGGAAACCAAGTAATAAATAGAGATGATTGTTGTTGTTAGCTCCTTAGACGCCTGGCGCCTGACTCCTGGCGACCCCGTGTACAACAGTACAAAACACCAGGTCTTGCACCATCCCCGTGATTGGTTGTGGATTGATCCATTGTGATCCATAGGGTTTTCATTGGCTGGTTTGTTTGGAAGTAGATTGCCAGGCCTTTCTTCCTAGTGTGTCTTAGCCTGGGAGCTTGGCTGAAAGCTGTTCAGCATCACAGCAGCATAGAAGCCTCCACTGACAGACGGATGGTGGCTGTGCGTGATGAGTCTAACCAGATCTCCTGCACGGAAGGCGAAAATTCTGCCAGTGAACCACCACTGTCCCAATATATGGATTTAGTGCTGGGCTAAGCACTTTCACACTGATAATCTCATGTAATTATCCAAAGTAACCTGTTGTTTTTGTTGTTAGTTGCCGTAGAGTCTCTTCTGACTCACGGCGACCCCTTCTGTGCAGAGTGAAACTGCTCCATAGGGTTTTCAAGGCTGGGACCTTTTGGAAGCAGATTGCCAGGCCTTTCTTCCAGGGTGCTTCTGGGTGTGTTGGAACTGCCACCCTTTTGGCTAATAGTTGAACACTTAACCATTAGCCTCACCCAGGGTAGGTATTATCATCTATGTTTTATGGATGATCAAATCAGAGAGGTTAAATGAGTTACCCAAAATTACACAGGTGCTTTGTGGCAGAGCTAAGATTTGAACCCAGCTCTTCTGATTTCACAGTTGATGACCTTTCCACCACACCAAGCTGCCAGCCAAGTAGGTGAATCTGTTACAGAAATCTTTCTATAAATTATTTTCTGTTAAGTGAGTTCTATACTTCATTGTTAAGTGAACTCATAGCCTAGAAAACAGAAGTATATTCCAGTAGAATAAAAAAAGAGATGTTCTAATGATAAAATCACCTGTAAGAATACAGCCTGTCTTTATAATCACATACTTTAAGGGAAATAGCATTCTGATAAACCGATAATAAATAATGTCATATACTAACATTAAGTCTCAAATATGGTCATTAACAAGTGCTCATAGTTAAAATACATTAATATAAGATACTCTAAAATTGAAGCCGTACATAAAACCACGCAGTTAGTTAATTCCTTAATTTAGAAGTTAGGTTAAGTGAGGGATATTGATACTTCAAACCAAGAGAAACCTAACTTGCAAATTTAGGCGCCAAAAATGTTTATGTAATATTGAGCTGCCCTGTTTCATCTTAATGACATCACTTCATCTCGAAATGAGGAGACAGACAAATAAATCTAGTCAGAAGTCATTCAGCTGACAAAGATGGAAGGCTGAGCATTAGCACGGTAAACGTAAACCAGTGGCCATGGGGTCGACTCTGACTCATAGCGACCCCATGTGTGTCAGAGTAGAATGGCACTCCATAGGGTTTTCAGTGGCTGGTTTTTCAGAAGTAGATTTCCAGGTCTTTCTTCCCAGGTACCTCTAGGTAGACTTGAACTGCCAGCCTTTCAGTTAGCAGCCAAGTGTGTTAATGGTTGGCACTACCCAGGGGACTCTGAAAAACATAACATAAAAAAAAACATAGCCCTGGTGAAAAGTACACCGTTTCCGTCCCTTCCTCTGTCCTCTGCCCAGACTGGCCAGGCTCAGCCCTGGAGGCAAGAAGATCTTAGGCCATGTTCAGTGAATCTGTAATTTCTGGTTCTGAATAAGCAGGCCTCCTGCCCCCGGCTCTGTCCACTGTCAAATTTACCCTTTGGCACTCCTTCGAAACTCTACAGGGCAGTTCTACTCTGTCCTATAGGGTCGCTATATTCGGAACCGACTCGACAGCACTGGGTTTTTTGGGTGGAATGAGTAAGTTTAAAAAAAAAATTTTTTTTTGAATTTTATTTTCAGTTGTGGCTTATAGACTAAATTTGAAGAGAAATGTGGGCTTTTACCTTATCAGATATTATACAGCCTTGTTTTAAACATTCTGCCCTTGAGGGATCTGTCCGTAGTACAGAGGTAATACATTGTGGCCTGAGACACTTAATTGCTTGAAAAAAATTGCTGCCAGATGAGTGGTTTCAAAAACCTGAGACTGCTGATGTGGTCTCTTAGTGGGTTGAGGATTACAGGGAGTGTAGTTTCTCCTCTCCTTTATAAATATTTGCTGGGGGTTAATGGGTTCTTCTGTGCATGTGGATTTCCTTTTTTCTGTGGGGGAAATTACAAGTAATACAGGAACACCCGGTGATAAAATATATGAAACGGAGGCTGAGGGAACGGTTGGCGGGGGCGGGGGTGGGGATGTAATGGAAGAAATGTGCCCCAGGTTTATGGCATGCTGTATTATGACTGAATTTTCGGCATCATGGAATTTTAAGTCCGCAGGTGATTAACTTTGATGTAAATAGAGGAATGTGAGGACGTTAGGGGCGGGTAAGCTATTCCATCGCAGCCTTCAACAAAAAAGTGTCCATCCGCATCAGGGAAATCGTGAATGCTTTCACAAACCTAAATGTTTATTTTAAATTAGTACCCTTCCTGAAAGAATTCCAATGAGAATAATCGCATGTAATCTCAAATACTCATGGGTCTGCCTGAACAGCCTTCTTTGCGTTGCTTAAAACGGTAGATGATAAATGACTCTCCGGGCTTAGTCTCTGCTGATCTGGTTAGATTCCTCCTCAAACGTAGTGACACTGGGAATAGTTTAAACCTGAGTTTCCAGGCAGAGAAACACAGGAAAGATGTCTAACTGTAATTATTTGTTAATTCTGCGGAAAACAGGAGTGTAGAAATTTCTGAAAATATTCATCTTTGTTCCCATCATCCTCTCTTCAATAATGATATAGGAAGTTTTAAATATGACTCCAAAATACCTTGTTAGTATTTTTGCTTACCAAGCCTCACCCTATGAAACATCATACTAATAAATATTTTCTATCTGTAAATTACATTCCAAATTATTTACTCGATGAATAAACCTTGCCACCTTTTACAAAACTGAGTTGTCATTTTCGGAGTGGTGTCTATGAGAAACCTTTTTGGAGCTTGAAGAAAGCCCATGCAGTAGGGCATCAGGAAGGCCCCCTTCCCCAGCCAGCAGAGGCCCATGAGGCCCCAGTGGATGAGGGAGGCTGGTGAGAGGTCAAAGAGGAGCTGAGAGGGGTGTGGGAGGACACGAAGACAGGCTGGTAGCCCTAGTTCCCCCCAGCAGACCCCCAGAAACTAGGCAGGTGTTCCAGTGCCAGCCCAGTGTCCTTTTTCATTCCCATCATCCTAAGCAGGGGAAGAAGCTAAGAACGAGCTGGTCCTCAGAGTTCCAGGAACTCGGCAAGGCTCTCAAGTCCCTCCATTCCTTTGTTGCATCCTCTTACAGAAAGCTCTTTACCTCCTTCTGCTGCTTCCTGGAAATAGCTTCACTTAAGGACCTGGTATTTTCAATACCATGGTGTTTTTTTCAGTGCCATGGCATTTTCTATCACCTTATAGGTATGAGAAAGCTGGACAGTGAATAAAGAAGACCAAAGCAGAATTGACACATTTCAATTGTGGTACTGGTGAAGAATACTGAATGCACCATGGACTGCCAGAAGAATGAACAAATCTGTCTTGGAAGAAGTACAGCCAGAATGCTCCTTAGAAACAAGGATGGCAAGACTTTGGTCTCACATACTTGGACCATGTTATTAGGAGGGACCAGTTCCTGGAGAAGGACATCATGCTTGGTAAAGTAGAAAGTCAACAAAAAAGAGGAAGACCCTCAACAAGATGGATTGATACAGTGGCTGCAACAATGGGCTCATAGCAACGAATGTGAGGATGGTGCAGGACTGGGCAGTGTCATTCTGTTGTACGTGGGGTCACTATGAGTCAGAACCGATACAGCTGCACCTAACAACATCATGGGCGTCGGCAGAAAGGTTGTTCCATCCCTGTGTGACACAGATGGTTAAACACTTGGCTATTAACTGAAAGGTTGGCAGTTTGAATCCACCGAGAGGCATCTTGGAAGAAAGTGCCTGCAATCAACTTACAAAAGCCCACAGGCGTTGAAAACCCTCTGAAGCACAGATTACTCTAACACACATGGGGTCACCATGGCTTGGAGTTGATTTGATGGCAGTTGTCTGTTTGTTTGTTTGTTTGATGGACCTGGGCAATAGAAAAAGAATACAGCTATATCTTTTATTGCCGAAGCCAGTTAACTGCGTATTGACTGTCTGGAGCAGGGGAGATGTCAGTGTGTTGACAGGGAGAGCCCAGACTGGAAAGATTCTTTAGTTCTTTGCATAGCACAACACCTGCCTTTTCGGAGCCCATCAGTTAGAGACGCCCTTTGGTTGGCCAGATTTCCTTCCCTTCACATTTGGGGGGAGCAGAATGTTTAATTGAAACGTAACATACGGACAGAAAAGTGCACAGATTGTAAGCCTGCGTCTCAATGAATTTTCATAGCTAGAAGCACCCATGTAACCAGTATCTAAATCAAGTTTGTCTTTGTATAATGGTATTTCTTTCCTGGTTATAAAAGCAATACGCGCTTGTAAGAATTTGGAAAACACAACAACATATAATAAGGAAAATAAAAACTACTCATTGTACTTACACCCCAAAATTACCACTAATACTATTTTGTTATGTTTCTGGTCTGTCTGTCTATCGCACATATGCAGATGCATAAAAACCCCACACCCAAAAACCAGTTGCCGTTGAGTTGACTCTGACACACAGTGACCCCATGTGTGTCAGAGTAGAACTATGCTCCGTAGGGTTTTCAGTGGCTGATTTCTTGGAAGTAAATTGATAGGTGTTTCCTCCAAAGCACCTCTGGGTGGATTTGAACCACCAAGCTTTCAGTTAGCAGCCAAGTGCTTTCCCATTTGCACTGTCCAGGGATTATCCCCGTTAATGCACGCACACAGGAGCACAGAGGCCCGTACTGCAGCTTTCTGCATGTGTGTACGTATGTACAGAAGAAGGTGTAAAGAGTTGTAATAATAGGAATGTGGCTTTTTAGATAGTTCACTGCTTACAAGCTCCATCAGCAGAACGGCAAGGGAAGAACATCAGGAAAACTGAAAACCACCTGTCTCCTTATTAGCAAGAAAAAGGGCTTCTTGTGGGGGAGGAGGTTGGAATAAATAGTTGCCATAAAAATATGACCAATTCATGGCTTTCATTTATCCAATACTTTCCCATCTCTTGGGACACTACGCTTTGATGACAGAAAGTTCCAAGCCTTCTGGGCATTGAACCTCCTAATGCAGAGCAGGGGTTGGGGTTGGGCTCAGGCCTTGACTCAGACACTTCTGGCTGCCCTGAAACCGGACCGTTTTCAGCTCAGCTTCCCTTCTGCCAGGAGGCTAGCTTTTCTTTCTTCTTTTAATAGCTCTTCTGCAAATACCAAGACTGGCTTTAACCATAGCAGCTCTTGTTTTAGCAAAAGGAGGCCGAGTCCACAACATTGGAAATTGGCCCAGAGGTTTTGTGAGTCGCAGCAAAATTATCTTCCCTACGACTACTAAAATGGAGAAGCCGATGCCTTGAGGTGCTGACCACTCAGGTGGCGCTGGGTTTCCTGCATGCACTGTCAGGAAGCACACAGCGGGCACCAGCTTCCCGTTCTATTGGTTGTACAGAGAGGGTTGTCCCCCTGCCTCCTGACTGGCCAAGGATACACAGCTTCTGGCGGGGAGGGGGTGGCGGTCGATGTGACTCCTGTATTGGGAGAAGTTGTTTCCTTAAAACTGCCCACACCTTCCTTTTTTAAAATGTAGTTTTTTCTTTATACACTTGTGATTTGAGTCATTACACATACAAAAAAATGATTGGGCTTTTTATATGGGTAAAATGTTTGCTCACATCATTCCTTTCTCCTTTCCTGTTAAAAACGTGTTCACACACGGTATGCAGTGGCCTGTGTGTTTTACGTGGGTTTTGTTGTATTGTCTTTTGCAGTCGAAATCAGCTGTCCACCCTACCGGCCTGCCTGTGTGGTCTGCCTCTCAAAGTCTTAATCGCAAGTAACAACAAACTTGGATCACTGCCGGAAGAGATAGGCCAGCTCAAACAGTTAATGGAATTGGTATGTTGCTGATTGTCAAGATGTTGTGTTTTGTTTGCTTACTGATCATAACCTAGCAATGTAGAAAGGCCTTTTGTAGTAGATGGGCAAGGAAGACCTTCAGTTGCTTGAGGACAGTGTATGACAGATGTTAGCAGGAAAGCCACCAGCTTTGGCTTTTCTGTGATGGAGACAGTTTCTGAAATAGTTTACAGGTCATCATATTGTAATAAGATCATTTTTTTTTTTAGATGGCTTGAAAGTTTCTGATAAATGATAGATAAACTGGCAAAATGATCTACAAATAAGTTAGTAGGCCATACTTTATGAAGATATATAATTAAGTCAGGGCTCAGGAGATGGAAGGAATAGAACACTCTGATTCTCTAAGGGTTTTAGAAAGCCTTGCCCCAAATTGATGCAACTTTTAAAATGTGACTACATCCCTGGGGATTGAAAAAGAAGAAGTTATTGAGGGCAGAGATAGGTGTGTGCCTAAAGCTGAGATGTGCTGTTCTATTTCAGCTCTTCCATTGCTAATTTAATTACTTACCTTGTTTCTCAGTTGGGAAAGAATGCATCCTTTCTAGGTTTCCACTGAGCTAAGATGGGCAAAAAAAAAAAGAGGTGAGGATGAACAGTCAGGCTAAAAGATAATAGTCATAATTTATCCTTGAGTGGTGCAAATGGTTAAATACACTTGGCTGCTAATTGAAAGGTTGGCAGTTTGAGTCCACCCAGAGGTGCCTTGGAAGAAAGCCTTGGTGATCTGCTTCTGAGAGGCCACAGCCGTTGAAAACCCTGTGGAGCACAGTTCTACCCTGACACACATGCACACACACACGCACACACACACAGGGTCACCATGAGTTGGAGTCAAGCAAGCGTTATTCAGTATGGATCTTGTGTCAAGCACAGAGCTCAGTATTGTAATTAAAACAATGAAAAGGACACAGTACCTGTCTTCAAGTAGATCCCAGTCTGGAAGATTAATGGCAAATAAGTGTGCGAATTTCCATCAGTTTCTTAGGCATCTCCTGGAGCACCATGGCGAGATGAACAGTGAGGCCCAGATGGAGAATCCTGTGATCAATTAGCCATGTCTGCAGTAGGAACTAACTGGGAGAGTGACAGCATCCATGCTACATGCTCGGCCTTGACTTCCGTATTACCAGTTGCTGTCGAGTCCACTCTGAATCATGGCAACCCCGTGTGTGTCAGAGTAGAACTGTGCTCTAGAGGGTTTTCAATAGCTAGTTTTCCTGAAGTAGATCGCCAGGCCAACCTTTTGGGTGGCAGCTGAATATGTTAACCATTTGCACCTGCCAGGGACTTCTGACTTCAGTATAAACCAAATCAAAGCTGTTGCTGTTGATTCCAACTCATAGCGACCCTGTAGGACGGAGTAGAGCTGCCCCATAGGGTTTCCAAGGCTGTGATCTTTCTGGAAGCAGACTGCCACATCTTTTTTCCCCAGAGTAGCTGGTGGGTTTGAACTGCTGACCTTTTGGCACTGGGCAGTATAGAAAAGAGTAATTGCAATATGAAGGGATTAGAACTATAAAAAAGAGTGTCTTCTCCAGGATGTATTTGATGGTAATAACTGAATCCCATTCAAACTAGCTTACAGCAAAAGTAGGGATTGATTATAAGGATGCAGGGGTCTATGGTGTCATTCAGTATCAGGAAATTCAGTCAGGTGTCGCGAGCGACTAAAACAAGACACTAGAAAGTTGTCAAGAACCAAGGCTGCAACTTGTTTCTCCATCAGCATTCTCTGCTTCTCTGTACAATGGCAGAGGTTGCCCAGTCCACAGGTCCCAAGTTTATATGTCCTCCCTGCCAAAGCACATGACGGAGACCTACCAACATCTCTTGGCCAATGAGGGGCAGTGCTAGGGTCCACTGTCCAATGTCCTTGCCTGACTCAGTCAGCTATGGCCAACACACGCAGTCACATTGCCCAAACTAAGTCACTCGGCTGCCGCTGAAGAGAGCAATTCTAAGAGGAGACATGTATTAAGTTGGGAAGACACCCCATTTACAAGAAGCATGTCCATGAGTTAGGGAATGATTAAGTCAGTGTTGGAGCAGGAAAGGTCTGTGAAGGAAGAAACATTGAGAAGCCTCTTGCCTTAGTTACCAGTGCTGCTGTAACAGAAATACCACAAGGGGGTGGCTTTAAAGAACAGAAATGTATTTTCTTACAGTTCAGGAGTCTGGAAGCCCAAATTCAGGGCGCTGGCTCTAGGGGAAGGCTCTCTCTGTTGGCTCTGGGGGGAAATCCTTGTCTTAGCTTTTTTAGCTGTCTTGGTTCCTTGGTGATCTCCATGTGGCAATTATCTTTCTTCTATTTGTGCTTGCTTGTCTCTGTATCTGTGGTACTCCTTATTAACTCAGAAGTGATTAGGTTTGAAGACACTCCCTACATCGATATAGCCTCATTAACATAACAAAGAGAACCCTATTTCCAAATGGGATTACATCCACAGGTGTAGGGGTTAGGATTCCAACACATATTTTGGGGGAACACACTTCAGTCCATGCTGTTGTAGTTGCTGTTGTTAGGTGCCTTCAAGTGAGTTCCAACTTATAGTGACCCCATGTACAACAGAATGAAACACTGCCCGTTCCGGTGCCATCCTTACAATTGTTGCTATGCTTGAGCCCCATTGTTGGAGCCGCTGTGTCAATCCATCTTGTCAAGTGTCTTCCTCTTTTTTGCACTCTACCTTACCAAGGATGATGTCCTTTTCCAGGAACTGGTCCCTCATGATAACATGTCCAAAGTATGTGAGACGAAGTCTCACCATCCTCACTTCCAAGGAGCATTCTGGCTGTACTTCTTCCAAGACAGATTTGTTTGTTCTTCTGGCAGTCTTCTCTATTCTTCTCAAACGTAATTCCAAGGCATCAATTCTTCTTTGGTCTTCCTTATTCATTGTCCAGCTTTCACATGCATATGAGGTGATTGAAAATACCACGGCTTGGGTCAGGTGCACCTTCGTTCTCAAAGTGATGTCTTTGCTTTTCAGCACTTTGAAGAGGTCTTTTGTGCAACGCAATATGTCATTTGATTTTTTGACTGCTGCTTCCACGGGCATTTGTTTTGGATCCAAGTAAAATGAAATCCTCGACAACTTTAGCCTTCTCTCCATTTATCATGATATTGCTTATTGGTCCAGTTGTCAGGATTTTTGTTTTCTTCATGTTGAGATGTAATCCATACCGAAGGCTGTAGTATTTGATCTTCATCAGTAAGTGCTTCACGTTCTCTTCGCTCTCAGCGAGTAAGGTGGTGTCATCTGCATATCACAGGTTATTAATGAGTCTTCCTCCAATCCTGATGCCCGTTCTTTTTCATATAGTTCAGCTTCTCAGATTATTTGCTCAGCATACAGATTGAATAAGTATGGTGAAAGGATATAACCCTGATGCACACCATTCCCGATTTTAAACCACGCAGTATCCCCTTGTTCTGTTCAAAAGACTACCTCTTGATCTACATACAGGTTCTGCATGAGCACAATTAAGTGTTCTGGAATTCCCATTCTTCGCAATGTTATCCATAATTTGTTATGACCCACACAGTTGAATGCCTTTGCATAGTCCATAAAACACAGGTGAACATGAATTCATAACACCTCTTAATAGACCTCTGTGGGATTTTCTAGATGGAAAAAAAAAGGCAGAGGCAGGGAAGGCATTCAAGGGAGACAGGACAACTGGAGATACTGGGCATGCTTGGGAGTGGAAGCAGGTTAGTCCTGCTGAGGTCTGGGTAGAATGGGGCTGGGTGCTTTGTCCTTTCGCCCATAGCCTTGGATATTTGCCCACCACTAGCACCTTCACGTGGCATTTATGGTCCTCTGTGGTCTGGCCCCTGCCTGTCTCTCCAGGTTCATCTCTGCTCCTTTACCCTCTAAGTTCTAGAGATGCACCTTTTCATGTCCACTTCTCTATTTCTGCACACAGTATTTTTCTACCCAGACTGTTTCTTCTTTCTCCTCTTGTTTTGGTCAGTTCCTAGCCAAATTAAAGGTCACATACTCCAAAAAGCCTACCCTAAGGCTCCAAGCCTCAGTTAGGTGCTCCTAAGGCAAACACCCTACACTTTCCATTTCATTTTCATGGACTCATGGTTGACTTTGTACTTGCTTTCTCCACACCGGCTCCCCCCACACCTTAAAAGCTGTGTCTTACTTGCTGCTATATCCTAAGTGCCTGGCACAGGATAAAAAACCAAACCAGTTGCTGTCAGTTAATTCTGGCTCATGGTAACCTCTTGTGTGCCAAAGTAGGACTATGCTTGTCCACAGGGTTTTAAATGGCTGTGGTATTTCAGAAGTAGATGGCCAGGTCTTTCTTCCCAGGTGCCTTGGGTGGATTTGAAAAGCCAACCTTTTGGTTAGTGGTCGAGTGCTTAACTGTTTGTGCCACCCAGGGACTTCTGGCACACGATTATTGTTGTTGGGTGCCATCCAGTTGATTGTGACTTATAACAACCCTGTGTGACAGAGTGGAACAATCTCATAAAGCTTTCTCAGCTATAATCTTTTTGGAATCCGATGCCCAGGTCTTTCTCCTGTGGAGCTACTGGGTCCATTCATACCGCCAGCCTTCTAGTTAACAGCTCAGTGCTTAACCATTCCACCTAGGTGCTCAATAAATGTTTGCTAAATGTTGTCAGAAAACCCTGGTGGCATAGTGGGTAAGAGCTATATGGCTTCTAACCAAAAGGTCGGCAGTTAAAATCCACCAGGTGCTCCTTGGAAACTCTATGGGGGCAGTTCTGCTCTGTCCTGTAAGGTCACTATGAGTCGGAATCGACTCGACAGCAGTGGGTTTGGTGGTTTTTTTTAAGTGTTGTCATGTGGCAGAAAGTGAGCCTAGAAAGATGGCTTGACATCAGGAAGGTGCACATCAAAACCACAGTGAGATACCACTTGACTCACATTAGGAAGGCTAAGATTAAAAAAAAAAAAAAAAGGAAAATAGCAAATGTTGGTGAGGACTGGAAAAATCAGAACACTCATTCATATGTGATGAAAATGCAAAACTGGTACAGCCATTATGGAATGTTTGACGGTTCATCAGAAAGTTAAAAATAGAGCTACTATTTGATCCAGCAGTCCCACTCTTAGTTATATATCCAAGAGACTTGAAAGCAGCAACACAAACAGAAACATGTACATTAATGCTCATTGCAGCACTATTCACAATAGCCAAAAGGTAGAACCAACCCGATCGTCCATCAACAGATGAATGGATAAACAAAATACAGTTCATACACACAATGGAGTATTACTCTACCATAAAGAGAAACGAAGTCCTGATACATGCTACAACACGGATGAACCTTGAAAACATGCTGAGTGAGATAAATCAACCACAAAAGGACAAATATAATACGATTTTGCTAATATAAAACTTTTAAAATAGGCACATGTATGTATAGAGATCAGGGTTTGACTGTAGGTACCTGGGGAAGGAGAGAAGGGGAAAGAGGGAAATCTTTGTCTAGCTAGCCAGCACTGAGTTTCTGTTTATGGGGATGGAACATACCGCAATGGGTACTGGTGATGGTTGCGTAACATGATTGATGTGATTAGTTTCAAGGAATGGTACAAGTGACAGAAGTTGAATTGACATGTTGTGTTAGCTGTATTTTTTTATACACACACAAAAAAGGCTTGGGGCAGGCTGTGAAGGCCCTGAAGTGCTGTGCCGGGGGGAATCTGTCTTGCGGTCCAGATTAACTCAAAAGGTACCATTTTAACTGGCTCTGGAAAACAAAAATAGAGACTAATGCTTTCGTTGAAACTGATAGTTATGTGCTTTTTTTAGGAGTCTGATAAGCTGCAAAATCTGGGGTTGATAAAACTTGATTAGGTCTCTCAAACACAATACAGATAACAAGTTGAGTTTTTTTCCACTTCTCGGCTTCCTGCAGATGGGTGGCACACTGGTGAGGCCTGTCTTATGGAACGTTTTGGCAGCTGGTCTGTGTTTCTGTCCCACAGAACCCTGGGCTTAAGCTGACACAGCGTGCCACCCATCAGCTGTGCTACCAGTGCTGTGTACCAGCTCATCTGTTACTAGGTGGCACAGGTGCTGAGCCCCAGAGCCAGGCCCACCAGACCAGGGCTTTTCCCAAATACCCCTCATCAGCTGCAGGGCAGGCACGCATCAGAGGTAGAACAGCACTGTCTCCAGCTCCAGGACACACGGCCTCTGCGTGGTTCCAAAGGACGTTCTGAGATTGCCTTAGGCACCCTGTCCGGAGCCAGCTCTAGCAAAGGCTGCCCTGCATCTTACTTACAGCTCGTTGGCACTTGGTCCCGTGTCTTTTCTCCACCAACCATATATGTTGAACCCCAGTGCTCTAGAATGTTAAAGTCATAAGCAAAAAAGCAAACCACTTGCCATCTAGTCCATTCTGATTCATCCCCTGTGTGTCAGAGTAGAAGTGTGCCTCACAGGGTTTTCTAGGCTGTGACCTTTTGGAAGCAGATTGCCAGGCATCAGGCATCTATGGGTGGTGTCTTATACTGGGTTCTCTAGAGAAACAAAACCAGTGACACATATAAATATATATAGAGAGATTTATATAAGGGAATTGACTCACATGATTGTAGAGGCTAGAAAGTCCCAAGTCATGAATCAGCCTGGAGGCTGCTACTGACTCATGTAGCTGCAAGGGCTGGCAAACCCAAGATTGGCAGGTCAGGCAGCAGACTTCTGGTTCACAGGCTGCAGAGGCCGATGAATCCCAAGACCGGCAGGTAAGATGGCAGGTAAGCTGCTAGCTCAAGCCCCAAGAACTGGAGGTCATATGAACAGGAGTCAGCTACAGGATCCAGAGCAAGCAAAAGCCAGTGAGCTTTGCCAGAAAGTTCACCTATATTGGATGCAGGGCACACCCCCAAGGAAACTTTTCAACTGATTGGCTGCTCATAATAGATCTCATCAGGAAGTAATTACATTATATCAGATCTCATTATGGAGGTGATCACGTGATTACACAGTTGCCAGACAGCATCGTAACTGCCAAACCACTGAGGATCATGGCCCAGCCAAGTTGACACACAAGCTTAACTATCACAGGTGGGATGGAACTTCCAACCTTATGGTTAGCAGTCAAGCACTTAACTGTTTTTGCCACCAGGGACTCCTGTTAGAGCCATGGAGGATTTTAAAAGGCTTCTGGTGGCGTAGTGGTTAAGTGCTACAGCTGCTAAACAAAGGGTCGGCAGTTCAAATCCGCCAGGCGCTTCTTGGAAACTCTACAGGGCAGTTCCACTCTGTTCTGTAGGGTCACTATGAGTCGGAATCGACTCGACGGCACTGGGTTTTACTGGGAGTGTAACCTCTTGACATCTTACAAATGAAGAAACCCAATGCAGAGAGACAACGAGTGACGTAAGGAAGGCCACCCCGGAGAAGCTCGGTTGTAGTTTAAGCCGAAACACCCTAACCAAGCACTGGCTAATGGTATTATAATACAAGTAACAAATGTGATTTTAAATGTACTGGTGACCAAATTTTTTTTTTTATTTCTTTTAATTTTTAGAAAGTTTATAAATCAACTCAGCCTCTCACACAAAAACTTATATACACCTTGCTACATACTCCCAATTGCTCTCCCCCTAATGAGACAGCCCGCTCCTTCTCTTTTCATGTCCATTTCGTCAGCAGCTAACCTCCTCTACCCTCTCACCTCTCCTCCAGGAAGGAGATGCCAACACAGTCTCAAGTGTCCACCTAATCCAAGAAGCTCGCTCCTCACCAGCATCCCTCTCCAACCCGTTGTCCAGTCCAATCCCTGTCTGAAGACTTGGCTTTGGGAATGGTTCCTGTCCCGGCCCAACAGAAGGTCTAGGGGCCATGACCACCGGGATCCTTCTGGTCTCAGTCAGACCATTAAGTCTGGTCTTTTTACAAGAATTTGGGGTCTGCCTCCCACTGCTCACCTGCTCCCTCAGGGATTCTCTGTTGTGTTCTCTATCAGGGCAGGCATCGCTTATCGCCAGGCACTATCTAGTTCTCCTGGTCTCAGGCTGATGTAGTCTCTGTAATAACCACATTTTAGAAAAAAGTAAAAAGAAATAAGTGAAATTAATTTTAATAATATACTTTGTTTAACCCAATATAGCCAAAGTTTTACTACTTCAACATTTATACCAAAAAACCAAACCAGTTGCCATCAACTCGATTCCGAGTCATGGTGTGACCCCATGGGTGTCAGAGTAGAACTGTGCTCCATGGGGTTTTCAATGCCAGGTTTCTCAGAAGCAGATTGCCAGGCCTCTCTCCCAAGACATCTCTGGGTAGATTCAAGCTGCCAACCTTTTGCTTATTAGTAGTTGAGCACTTAGCCATTTGCACCACCCAGGAACATATAAAAATTATTAATGAGATATTTTACATTCTTTGTTTTGTACTGAGTCTTGGAAATCCAGTGTGTGTGCTACAGTTACAACACATCACAATTTAGACTAACCACATTTTTCATGGTCAGCAGCCATGGATGGCTGATGGCCAGTGTATTGGATGGGGCAGCCCCATGGTCTGTGTTCTTTCCACTCGACTCCCCCACGTTTGAGTAAACGTCATCTTTGCAAAAAACCATTTGATTTGTGAAGTTGGTAAAAAATAATACGCCACCATTATTTTGACCACAAGGAGTGATTGACCTTGCTTAGGGTCACGGACTAAACAAAGATTATTTTCCATCCATTCTTATTTATCTATCCTATCTTTTTGCTTAAAATAGTAGCATTACTCTAGGTAACCATTGTCAGATTATTTTTAGCGATCAATTGGAGGAAAATTCCCTGGAAAGCCTGAAATAATTCTAAAATTGTGGTGGGAGGCTGCCGTTTTGGGGTCCTATAGTAAGTAACCAACTTGTTCAAAAATTTGCAGATTCCATCCACAGCACTTTAAACTGCCTGAGTGCTGATCAAATCTCAGTTTATTAGGCTTCGAGGATTGTTCCTTAACTATTTTGGAAGACATTTTTTTTTTTTAATTTTCACATTAGACTTAAGGTATCCCAAATTAAGTTGTAAACTGTCTTCTGTGTGTGACTGAGTAATTCAGAGTCAATATTCGCTTTAATTAAAAAACAAAAACACCTCAGCCGTGTACAGGAAAGCAGTTATCCTTTTTAGCTTTTGCGAGGCATTGGAGTTGGAAAACAAGAACTTGCCTTTTTAATACATGGCAGTTATCTAAGAACCTTAAAACAAAGCATTCCCATTCAGTCATTGGCTTGTCCAGCCATTTCAGATTATTCAGGGAATATTGAAAATGGTTGTTCCTCCTCCCACAAAGAAGCCTTCTCTTGAATGAACAAAAGAGCCCAGGACGTGTTTGCACACCATTGTAGGCGCAGGAGGAATCTTACCTTTAGGGAGCCAGCCTCTTGGCCACTTTGAATTACTTCCGTCCCCCTGCCCTCTCAGAGCTCTGGCTGTTTGTCTCTGTTGCTTTGTAAGTCTCTGTATCTGCATATGCTTTCTTGTTCTTTGAAGGGAAGAGATTAAGCACTAACATTTGCTGAACACCTACTATGTGCCAGGCACTGCGCTAGGTGACATGACATGTATTATTTCATATGATCTTTAAAAAAACCCAATAAGGTAGGTATTATGTTTACATTTCACATACAAGTTTGAGTTTCAGAAGTACTTTCCCAGAGCTGGGGTTAAAACCAGATCTGTCTGTCTGAGTGCTTTCAGCAGCATAACGCAGCCCCTGTCTCCTCATCTAGATTGTGAGCACCTCCTGGAGGGAGGGGAGAGGAGGCCATGATTTCTTTCTTTCATGTTCTCTGGTTCAGTTGGTGGTGGTTTTCCCAGTAAAGGTTTGGTAGGCCATGAACAGCGGAAAGTGAATCCGAGAATGTTACAAAAAGGGTGTGGTAGAAACCGGGCAGTGTCGGTCCTGAAAGTTCTCTTCCTGTGGAACCACACCCAGGCAGGAGGGTCAGTAGACTTCCCTTATGTTAACTAAACCTCATTTTACTCATGTTAACGCATTGGAAACATGGCTCTTTACTGTCAGCTCATGCCTGGAGGATGAGGTATGCTAAATATTGGTGAGAGCTGCTGGATAAAGGCCATGTGTTGTCATTAATAGAGGAACCCCTGGGTGGTGCAGACAGTTAAGCACTCGGCTACTAACGGAAAGATTAGTGGTTTGAATCCACCCAGAGGTACCTCAGAAGAAAGGTCTGGTGATCTGTGTCCAAAAAATCAGCCACTGAAAACCCTCAGGAGCGCAGTTCTACCCTGACATACATGGGGTTGCAATGAGTCAGCATTGACTCTGGGGCAAATGGTATCATTAACAGACAAGTGTGAAGACAAAAACACGCCAAGTTAGAGCACAGTAGACTTAAGACCCTTTTAGGGGGCATTTGCCAAAGCTCTGGGAGCCTTCTCGTTGGTTCTATATGCATGCTGACATGTTGGAGTCCAGAGATGCCCTATCTCTTATGTGTGTGTATGTGTGTTTCCCTCAACTTCATCCTTTCACAACTCATGCAGTATGTGAGAATCGTTTTTCCAGCTTTTAGTTTCCTGTCAGCGAACACAAGATCACTGTTCTACAACCCTGCTCTTACGACCAAAAAACGCGTTAAGACTTGACTCAAGTAATAATGGATTGGAAGGTCTGTTTCCTGGCCCTGACTAGACACACTCTCTGTTATTCTCTTTTTATGAGATGTATGGTTGTGAGGAGAGTTTGAATTCGAGGATTGATTATAGACACATAGTATATTGGGAAGCTTTTGAGGAAATTTCTGTCTTCACGATTTTTCTGCTTTACATTCCCATCTCTGAGGTAGCTATGGTGGAGACATAAATTCATGTGTCTGCCATAATCATTTGTCCAGTGATAGTGTCTGGAGATGCCTTGTAACCTCTCTGGGTTCCGTGGGACAGCTGGAAAGCCATGGCTTCTTCAAGGCCCTTTCCATTAGTCCCATTTCCGCCCTTCTTATGAAGAACAGCGGGGTGTGAGAGGCATGTGAAGTAGAGCTTTATCCTGAAGAAAGGCACCCAGTAAGTGTTGAGAGGTGATCATTTATCATGCCAGAGGTTGCTGGAAAAATATTCAAGTTTGAATGAACATAGTGATTTTTATTTTTAAGTTTTGCTGCTGGAGGGAGCATTAGAATGATTTAATTCTTGCCTCTTATTTTTACTTAGGCACAGAGAGGGTAAGGCATGTACCCAAAGTTACACCATGAGTCATACAAAAGCCATTACCAAAAAAGGGCAATGTCACAGGATGAGATGCCAATGTTAATAGCTTGCATTTTCGGTCAGAAATTTTACATTTCCTTCAGTTAAATAAAAAGCTACATTTATTACAAAAGTGTGGTATTAGCAATAGCATCATCACCATACTTGTTTTTGAAAACCTTGAAGTCAGAGCAAGGTAGCTTGAGAGAGTGCCACCTGCAATTCCACGCGGTGGTGGCCTGGCCTCACTGGAACCCTTCTCTCTCCAAGATCATCACAGTGTTTTATGTTGGTCTTCATTAGAGATCAGGCCCTTGGGTGGCTTGAGTGATTTCGATTGGCCGCCAGCCTAACAGTCAGCAGTTTGAACCCACCCTGCACCTCTGTGGAAGAACGGTCTGGTAATCTGCTTCCATAAAGCTTACAGCCAAGAAAATCCTAGAAGCAGTTCTTCTTTGTCATATGGGGTCACCATGAGTCAGAATCGACCTCAATAGCAGTGGGTTACATTAACTGTCAGTCCTTAAAAAAAGGCTTTTAATTTTTATTCTCAAATATTGTTCTTTGAAAGTAAGCATTATCTAGTTTAATAAACAGTGAATTTACTCTGATGTTTTAAAATGTTGTCATCTTTGCATTCTGAAGATATAACAGTGAGCACTTAGTAACACAAGATTACTAATATCCAGCACTTAGCACTTCAAGAGACTGTCATTATTGTCTAGAAGGCCTGTGATGAAGTGAGAATTTTAACTCCTAAGGAAGTTTTTCTTTTGGTTGCCTAAACACATGATGATTAAACTAGTGGAAATTAAGTATATTCTAAGCCATTTAGAATTCTCTGTTTTGTGTTTTATCTGAATAACAAGATTGAACTGGCTTGAGCATAAGAAGTTTGAGGATTTACGTTGTCACAATGAGGTTCATTTCTGTATCAAAAAGAATAAAATCAGTAAATCTTTACAGATGCTTCTGATGATTCTTTTTGACTTGTACTTAAAGTATTATAACACTAAGTGTGTGGCAATTTGATTTCAGCTTAGAATAATTATTCTCAAAGGCATAGTTTAGGGCTGCTAGAAAATTCAGAAGGGATGCATTTGATTCTTCGAAGAAGCAACTGCACACAGTCTGGAATTCGTAACCTGGCAGAATCTCACTAATTGCTGCAGTGTGTGATATTAGTGCAGTTTAATTTTTTTTAACTTATC
The DNA here is from genome assembly GCF_030014295.1 of Loxodonta africana. Taxonomy (NCBI): domain Eukaryota; kingdom Metazoa; phylum Chordata; class Mammalia; order Proboscidea; family Elephantidae; genus Loxodonta; species Loxodonta africana. The sequence continues at coordinate 66,743,566 of NC_087358.1, forward strand.
AAAACAGAAATGTATTGTCTCACAGTTCTGGAGTTCGGAGTCTGAATTCGAGACATCAGTGCGGCCAGGCTCTCTCTCTCCAGTGCAGTTTACCTTTTACATTTATTTGCCTAAATTTTATCGTCTTTAAATGAACTGCAAAAAGGGTCATGCCTTGTTTTAGGCTAAATTTGGAAGTCGTGGTCCAGAAAACAAGGCCGTCCTAGAATTATTGCTTCTCCGTTTTCAAAACTGAAATAGCTTGCCTCCAAACACCGAGACGATTTATCCTCTCTTTCCCTGCCAATTAAGACATAATTACTCATGGAGTTTTATTTTTGTGATGAAATGCATAACTTCTTAAAAATTAGGCAATGTTCAGTGGCTGGTGGAAAATATTCTTCTATTTTCTGCAGTCGTTGTAATGCAATAGTGAAAAGTCTTGATCTCTCTTGCCTGCCATCTGCCCTCATTACGTTGTCAGGACAGGAAGTAACTTACAAGGGCACACAGTGCTATTAAAACGTTTTGACCTTCACCGTATGCCCTTCAAAATGTGAATGGACAATTGGAATTTGTGTTTCCAATGTTCTACAGATGTTCTGTCCTCAGAAGGAAAAAAAAAAACTCGTTTTTATCATGTGAAGTTTTAAAAAAATGTATACAGTCAGTTAGGTAACTGTTTTTCCATCTGGTAAATAAGAATTTAAATATAAGTGAGGGAGAGGAGTTAATTTTTTTGTGAAGACCATTTTCTGAGAAATGTGTGTTGAAAACTTACCTTATGTAAAGGGAAATAGCATACTTTAATTTCATGGCTAATGAGTAGTTAGCTCTTAGCAGAGAACGAGGTGAAGATGTGGTCGATAGCTGCCATCGAGTTGGCTTCAAATCATGGCAACATGTATAACAGAACAAAATGTTGCTCAGTCCTGAGCCATCTTTGTGATCTTTGGTATGTTTGAGTCTGGTGCTATGGCTATTGTGTCAATCCCTTTCATTGGGGGTTTTCCTTGGTTTGCTGACTTTCTACTTTACCTAACAAGATGAAACCCCTTGCCGTCAAGTTGATTCCGACCCATAGCAACCCTATAGGACAGAGTAGACCTGCCCCACAGGTTTTCCAAGGAGTGCCTGGTAGATTCAAACTGCCAATCTTTTGGTTAGGAGCCAAGCTCTTAACCACTGTACCACCAGGACCCCAAGATGAATATAGTGCACCCTAAAAAATGGAATGCAGCTGAATTTCATCTCAGGAAATTACAAGCCATGAATATGCTGCCTAAATATATCTGCAATCTTTTGGCTTCCCTTTCTCCTTTACTATTTTTTAAAAGAAAGATTAAAAAAACTAATTATGTTCTTTAAACAACTGAAAATTGTCAGTTTTGCATTGAAAATCCATGATTTTCTGGATCCACCAAAGGGGTCTTTGTCATGCCGTCACTCAAAAGACTTATTTCAGATGGCACTTACGTAAATTCTCTCCAGAGATGGGAAATAAATCCCTGTTTTCTCCCCACTTCCCCTCTGACACCAAAGTGACTGTGCCAGGCGGTGAGTCCAGCAGAATGATCTCCTGTGTTTAATTGTAAGGCTCACCTGTTCACCATTTGTGTGAGGGTTCCTTTAAAATAAAACGAGGGGGTGCCTCTTGCTTATTTGTAGCTCATTTTAAGGCAAAGACATATAAAGCCTTCATTGAAGGGATTTGGTTGTTGACTTCTGTAATGGATCAAATGCCCTAGTAATTGAGAAAAGATGGCATTTCACTTTTCACTCCTCATATGTGGAAATATATGCAGTACAGCAGAGCAATTTATTGACTCAGCTAGGGGCTGAGAGCAACTGAACCAATCTCCTCCAGACCTCCTAACTCCGTAATTACTTCCTTAGGCCTTATGTATCCACAGACGTGCTTGTGGGTGTTTTTTTTTTTTTAAACACTTGGAATGTTTTTCTTAAAATTGTGTGTAACTTTTCTGGGCCAAGAGGGACGCAGCAACAATCAGATGGGGGTGAGGCTACTGCACACCTTGTATACTTAACCCATCACATACCGCCTCCCTCTGCCAAACAGCTGAGTACAGAAAATGATGGTGGGGCGATTGCACTGTGTATGGTCAGCCTGTACAGGTTGCAGCTTCATTTCCTTTTGTTGTTGGCTGCAGTTGAGTCAACCCTGACTCATGGCGACCCCCTGCACAAAAGAACAAAATGCTACCTTGTCCTGCACCATCCCCATGATTGGTTGGGGATTGGACCATTGTAATCCATAGCATTTTCATTTGCTGATTTTTGAAAGCACTTCTCCAGGCCTTTCTTCCTAGTCTCTCTTAGTCTGGAATTGTTGCTAAAACCTGTTCTGCGTCATAGCAACATGCAGGCCTCCACTAATGATGGATGGTGGCAGTGCATGGAGTGCACTGGCCAGAAATTAAACTCAGGTCTCCCGTGTGGGAGGGGAGAAGCCTACCACTACACCACCGGTGGCCCCTCTCATCCCTTTTATCAGAAATGATATTCTTCATCTGCATCAGAGGTATTCATTGAGCCCTCTCAGCACCTTGACAGCTGGGCAGGTAACCGGAGGATTTTCAGATGTGATGAGGTTAGAGGGCGAGGATTGGCCTGTGCTCTTTACAGCCCTGGTCTGATGTGGAGCCTGGACTTTTCAGGGGATTGGTGAGTGATGATCCGAGTTCATCTCATCTGAGTGAATGTGAAACAGGCTTCTGAAACTAGCCTTTGCTGCCTTCTGAGGTGAAAAGAGGAGTCCCTGAGGGGTCCAAATGGGTAGCACACTCAGCGTCTAACCTAAAGTCTGGAGGCTCAAGTCCACCCAGAGACACCTCAGAAGAAAGGCCTGGTGATCTGCTTCTGAAAAATCAGCCAGTGAAAACCCTGTGGAGCACAATTCTACTCTGACACACACGGGGTCGCCACGAGTCAGAGTTGACTCCATGGCAACTGGTTTTTCAAGGTGAAAAGGGAAGTTTTTTTTGCAGGTTCAAAAGTAAAGAGGGCTATTTGAGGACTTCACCTCACCAGGCTCATTCATTGCCCAAAAGTACATCTATGGTTCTGTGTTACCAAGCAGGACCTGCAGGGGATTTAGGCGTGTAAGCTGTGGTTCTGTGTTACCAAGCAGGACCTGCAGGGGATTTACAGTATCAGCATTAATGGATTTCAGAAATTTCACCCAACATTTATTGAACCCTTACTTCATGCCTGGTACTCTGCTAAGCACCAGGAGGATAGCATGAATAAAGCATGGTCTTTCTCACCAAGGAACCCACTGGGTTATATGAGAGGGCAGCATGTGAACAAGTGAATACAGTTAAGTGTTACAGGTGCTGGCACCAACATCTATAGGACCACAAAGGAAAAAGGGTCAGTCTTCCTTGGATGTTGGACTGGAGTAGGGGAACCCTTGCTACAGGCTTCAGAGAGGAGGTAGGGCTTAAATGAAGTCCTGAAGGGTGAGTGAGTGGGCCAGAGGATCATACTGGAGAATGGTATATCAGGCAGGGAAAGAGCATGAACACGTTTTGGGAACGTGCGACAGCTTGGCACCTACTGTGAGTTGCAAGCAGCAGAAACGCGGCTTGAGTGTAGGATACAATGAGGGTATCAGGAGAGATGGTGCTGGAGACGTAGACCCGAGCATAGGTGCTGGCCCTACTGAGGAATTTGGACTTCATCCTGTAGCTCATGATGAACGTTGCAAATTTTTAAGCTGGTAAACAGCATAATGAAATTTGCACTGTGGCAACTCTGTGAAGGGTGGATCCTAGGATGAGATGGATGTGTGGAGAGCAAACGGAAAGCTACCATGGTGTCTAGCTGACAGATGATGTCAATTTCAACTAAAACAGTAGCTGGAGTATGGAGAGCAGGGCACGCATGCTGGACCTGGGAGGAGAGTGGGGCTTGAGGAGACAATAAGGATATATAAGGTAATAAACTTCATGGAGTGGGTAGCAATGGGTCGGTGGTGGAATTCTCACCTTTCATGCGGGAGACCCAAGTTCAATTACCGGCCAATGCTGCTCATGTGCTGCTACCACCCATCTGTCAGTGGAGTCTAGTGGGTTACTATGATGCTGAACAGGTTTTAGTGGACCTTCCAGTCTAAAACAGACTAGGAAGAAAGGCCTGGTGATCTACTTCTGAAAATCAGTCAGTGAAAACCCTGTGGATCACAACAGTCTGGTGTGTAACCGATCACCGTTGGTGCAAGATGGGGCAGCATTCTGTTCCATTGTGTGTGGGGTCACCATGAGTTGGGGTCAACTTGATGGCAGGTAGCAATAACTGACTTCATGTGTTAAGAGGTGGTTCTAAGCAAGGAATAATATAGTAGTACTGTATTATATCATTATACTATGTTATAATATATTACTGTACCATGTTATAGTTTTCCAAGACCCCAGAGTCTTGCATGTAAAATGTATGGAAAGGGGTTCAGGTGTAAGGTCTTCAGCTTTCCATAAGAACCCCTTTTTAAATAAACAGTGCCTCCAGACAGTTTATTAATATTCACAGTTTTTTTACTGTGTGAGAATTTGATAAGATAGGATGCATTATCCTCTGCCTTCTCTTTATAAAGTGGCATGGTGCTACAGTGGCTTACCAGTGGCTAGTAATGAGTTCACAGTGGTCACTCTGGCACTTTGCGTTTCTTGGGCACCTGACTTAACTTCTATGTGCCTCAGTTTCCACATCTGCGAATATTAGTTTAACTCTACCTCATTTTTAAAAAATTATTTTAAATAAATAAAATTAACTCTACCTCATAGTTTGTTGTGAGAAATAAGTTAAGATTGAAGTATATGAAAGTGGCAGGCCAGTAGCCAGCAAAGTCGCTATCGAATGTTACTAACGTCTTTATTGCCTCCCTTTTTCCTTCTTTGTCTCAGTGTTGCTTACTACGGATCTGAGACAACGTAAAAGTGTACCTGCGTAATCACCCTAGGATTTAACTCTTGAAGGAGACACTACATGAAATGCTTGATTTCCTAGAAAAAGTCATTAATGATTTCCCTTTGCTTTTGGTACAGGATGTCAGCTGCAACGAGATCACAGCTTTGCCCCATCAGATAGGTCAACTGAAGTCACTAAGAGAACTGAACGTCAGAAGAAATTACCTTAAAGTTTTACCACAAGGTAAAAAAGAAAGAGCAAAAAGTGAAGAAAATGGGTGATTTTTTATTTTATTTACTTCTGTGAAGAGGGTGTTTCTAGTCATGTTTATATATGCCTATTAATATTAACTGAAGTTCAAGCACAAGGATATATTATGCTCAGGTGGCGCAGTTTCCACTTAATTGCTAATCTAAAGGTTGGCGGGTCAAACCCACCCAGCAGTACTACAGAAGAAAGGCTTGGCAATCTGCTTCCATGAAGATTACAGCCAAGAAAACCCTATGGAGTCCAGTTCTACTCTGTAACACATGGAGTTGCCATGAGTTGGGCAGCAACTAACAAAAGCCAATATTAATTAAAATGTGAATTTTACATGCAGATAACAGAAAAGTTATGTGCAAGTTATAAATTTTAATCTGGTGATAGGTACAGCAACAAACTATAAAGCTGTGTGAGGCAATATGAATTTAGAGAACATGCTTGGTCCTTCAGATCCTGGTAGTTAGAGTTTCTGGTCTTGAGGTTCTGGGGGTCCTGACCCAGCACCCCTGGTGTCTAGGGTTTGTTCTTCAGCAAGTTCACTACCCAGCTGGAGTGGACTAATGTCATGGGTAGTTTTGGTAAATGTCTTGAAGGCCAGCAGCAGTGGCAGATCTGGAGCTTCCATATCGATGCTCCATTTCCACCACACAGGGCAATGCTGAGCCTCCAGGTACTTGGGCAAACCTTCTGGCAGCTGTGGGCTTCTACAATATTGGGATGAGTGTGTGCCTCTGATACATTGTGTTGGGGTTCAAGGAAAAGGATATGTTATACTCAGAAATTTGTACCCATTAATAGCTTTGAGTGGGATCATTTGTGGTTCAGCGGTAGAACTCTTACCTTCCATGCGGGAGACCCAGGTTCTATTCCTGGCCAGTGCACCTCATGAACAGACACCACCCACCTGTCACTGGAGGCTTACGTGTTGCCATAATGCTGAACACATTCCAGTGGAGCTTCCAGACTGAAACAGACTAATAGGAAAGGCTTGGTGATCTACTTCCAAAAATCAGCCTATGGAAACCCTATGGATCACAATGGAGTGGGCTGCAACCAGTCATGGGGGTGGCGCAGGACCAGGCAGTGTTCATTCTGCTGTGCATGGGGTCGCCCTGAGTCAGAGGCTGACAGCAGCTCACAACAAAAGCTTTGAAAAACAGCCTTATGGATGATGGGGGATCTAAATTTCATGCATCAGGAATCTCATTTGAACCTCAACAGGAATGAAAAGGAATGAGTCGATGAAAAATCCAGGACTGAATGCTTTCTTTAAGACATACTCTAGTTTCCAAGGATCACATTGATTTACATTCTTTTCATTTAAGGACACTAGATATTCCTGATTTCAAACATTTAAAAATGTACCTCAAAGCAGAAGCAGTCAGCATTTGGTTAACCTGACGTTAATGTTTGAGAGCTGCCTGACTTTTATAATTCTCTTCCTGTATCTTGATCCTTTGCTTGAAAGGCAAGAAAATGGAGCTCATGAAAGGGGAAGAACTTTATAAACTGTTCTTTGCTTTATAAACGGGAGGTTTCAGGGTCTGTCTGCCCCCTTTTCATCTTTCTCGTGCTGACTAGCATTTTGAAGGAGTAGAATTAGAAGCTACCTTAGAATCAAGGTTTATTACCTTATTATTTGAGATGACTTGGTGAAAAAAAATCTATTTTTCATTGTGTCATTTTCATACATTCAAAAATTATATTTTTGAATGTATGAAAATATATTTATGATTTATACAAGTTAAAAGGGAAAATTTATTAACATAAAATTTATAAGTGTTAAGTGTATATAACCTTTCATACATAGCATTAAAGCAAACTCTGGTGTAAATGTAAACTCCCGTGTTAATCGTTGTGAAAGCATCACAGATAATTGAACTCTCATTTTCAAAAAGAAAATTTAATTTAATCGTTTAAATGTATAGTTGTAATAGTTGAGAAATGTGTGAAAAGAAAGTGCACTTGCAAAATCCAGGCTTTTATTTCTCTTGCAGTGTGCTATCGAGTCAGTTCCAACTCGTAGTGACCCTATGGGACAGAGTCGAACTACAGGGTTTCCTAGGCTGTAATCTTTACAGGAGCGGATTGCCAGGTCGTTTCTCCCACGGAACCGCCTGTGGGTTCGAACAGCCAACCTTTCGGTTAGCAGCCGAGTGCTTAACCATTGTGCCACCAGAGCTCCTTTCGTTCCCCTTACTGCTTTATTTTCTTACCTTAAAAGTGTTTCTTTCCCTAAAAAGATCAGTTACAAATTTCTATACCTTCTGTAATTCTGTTTTCTCAGTTTTGGTATTTTAACATACACTCAAAGCTGAAACCTCGATTTTCTGTAAAATCTTTTTTTTTTTGGAATAATTTCCTGAATATCAGGTTTCCATTCGTTTCACTCAGAGCTCTATTAACAAAAGCTCATTAATAATGCTTTCAGGCAGTGAATTAAAAAACTTCCCATATTTACTTTCATGTGTTTCTTCTTTGCCTACCTCTCCTCATATGCTTTCAATTTGAGGTGGAAAAAAAAAGTTTGTAGCTTAGTTACCTCTATCAGTTTTGTGGTGGTTTTACTACAGCCCCTGCAATAAGGAGCCATATTTTGTTCTTTCTAGGACCAAATGGGCAGAGCATTAAAGCAACCATTTTCTTGCTCTTCTTTGCAGTGGAGAGAGAGAAGTGGGATTTGATCTTATTTTTTTGTTACTCCTTTCTACTGAGAGGTTTCTTTTGACCTTTTCTGGCCCGGTGTTGCAGGATTATCATCTTCTCCACCATTTTCTTGTTGTGAAACCGTCAGGTTCTTCTTTTCCTAAACTAAAATGGTGACTGTGTTCCAAGCTGAAACTAAAAGTAAAGGAAATAGTAATTATAAAAACCATTTTTTATTTACCCGCAAGTTGCCTCCCTTACCCCCTCCTTCTGTCTTCCCAGAATTTAGCCCTGTACCCTTGCCTAGGAAACCCTGGTGGCGTAGTGGTTAAGTGCTACAGCTGCTACCCAAAAGGTGGGCAGTTCAGATCTGCCAGGCGCTTCTTGGAAACTCTATCGGGCAGTTCTACTCTGTCCTATAGGGTCTCTATGAGTCAGAATCAACTCGAGGGCAGTGGGTTTTAGCCTTGCTTAAGAGCCTTGTTTTTAATTGCCAAAGAATTGCTAAAGAGCCAGTTAAATTTTGCCTCTGATTGCTCTGTAACTTTCATGAGGAGAGTGAACCACACTAGAGACGATTAATATTACCAAGGCTTACAGCCACAAGCTATTCCTCGTGTCGTATAAACAAAAACCAAACCCTTTTCCATCCAGCCGATTCGACTCATAGCAACCATACAGGGCAGAGTACAACTGCCTTGTGGGGTTTCCAAGGAGCAGCTGGTGCATTCCAGCTGCAACCTTTTGGTTAGTAGTTGAGCTCTTAACCACTGCACCACCAAGGGCTCTTCATGTCATATATCCTTACCCTGGTTTTTAGAAATAAACTATAAGGTAGAAGAGGAAGAAAGAAGGAATTGGGAAAAGATGTTCTGTTGTTTCTTACTTTGACTTTCCTGATCCTGTGCTGCCCCCCCAGGGTCGCCTCCTCCCCTCTTTCTTCCCCCTCATGCTGCTCTAAGCCGCTCCAGTCAAAGAGACCCCTAGGACTAGTGTGGCGTGAGGCAAATCACTCATCCTGGTATTGGAGGCTGCAGAGCTGGGCTTGAGCAGTAAATGACTCCCAGGTGTTTAAAAACTTACAGATTCCTTGGCTTCAGACCCAGGAATCTGTATTAAAAAAAAAAAAAATACACTCCCTGAGTTAATCTAACACAGCTCGCGTATCTTAGACCTGCTGACTTAGATACCTTCTGGTGTCTTCTAGTATTTCAGTCCCATCACTCTTGTCTTTAGTACAGAGCTCTTCATAGGGTCTGAAAGAAGGAAGGTCCCTTACACTCCCAGACAAGTTGAATTCTGAGAAGAGATCTGTGTTGGTGGAATTTGAGGCAGTATAACTGAGTGGAGTAGAGCTGTCATGCAGTGTAGGGGGAGAGATTGTTGTTGTTAGCTCCCAACGATTGGATTCGTCCCCCAGCTCACTGTGACCCCATGCTTTATGGAGCAAAATGCTGCCTGGTCCTGCACCACCCTCATGATCAATTACAGTTCAGATCATTGTGATCCATAGGATTTCATTGGCTGATTTCCGGAAGTAGATTGCCAGGCCTTTCTTCCTAATCCATCTTAGTGTGAACCCTCCTCTGAAACCTGCTCAGCATCATAGCAATACTCAGCATAAGTACTGTTCCACATAGAAAGTGAAAATTCTATCAACCAAACCAAACCTGTTGCTGTCAAGTCGATTCCGACTCATAGTGACCCTATAGGACAGAGTAGAACTGCCCCAGAGGGTTTCCAAGGAGTGGCTGGTGGATTCCAACTGCCTACTTTGGTTAGCAGCTGAGCTCTTAACCACTGTGCCACCAGTTCACGTCTACCACTGAACCACTAAAGCCCTCTACCCCAGGTTATTGCCTTCAGTTCTTCTTTATACAGCTTCTGCCATTTCTCCACTTTTGAACTCCTTGAGACTTTTAGAGACCTTAACAGGTCCCATAACAAAAGTGGTGAGGCCCCCATTCTGAAATGAACCTTCTCTGGCCTCTGAGAGATCTTAGTGGTTTCCCCAGAGTCCCTTGAGATGTCTGGAATTGTTCAACCTCTGTTTGCTCTATGGAATATATTTGACTTTGTTTCCAGCAGCTGCCAACGTTGGTTTGAATGCTTGAAATTACTGAGTGTTTACTGTGCCACTGGGTGGGGATTTTAAGCTAAATATAATGTTCTGTCTTGTTGGTAGAGCTATAGAGGACTTTTTAAAAGCAGTCAAGTAAAGAAAGCCTCATCAAGCCAGAATTACAGGGCCTGTCAGAACATTCTGAATGAGATCGTGTTTATTTTTAAAAACATGGTTAAAAAATCATGAACATATTTATTGTAACTAGCTGTGAGTTTATGCTAGCCCAGATCCTCTGAAGAGATAAGAATATTCTGTAATTAGCGTATTATTTATATACTAGCAAGTACTGCTTGAAAACATTTTGAAGTTAAAACATAAATATGCCCTGTGTGACTTGGCTGGTATTTCTTTTGCTGGGGAAAAAAAAAGTCCCTTAAACAATAGATTTGTATATGTACAATGATGTCCAGCTGTTACCAGAAATAACAGCAATGTAGAATTATTGAGCTCCAATGAAAAAGCTTGACCCCCTTTACTGTAAAATGTTATATGCACATACCATGTATTCATAATGCATATCTTGCTTTCGGTGAAGCCAACTGATATTTTTCCTGATAGGCAGAAATTTATTTTTTGATGTTTAATTACTTAATCTTGTTGCTTGCTGAATTTGTTTTTTTTTTTTTCCCCCCTGCTCTTTTAGAACTAGTAGATCTTCCCCTGGTAAAGTTTGACTTTTCCTGCAATAAAGTGCTGGTGATTCCGATTTGTTTTAGAGAGATGAAGCAGCTGCAAGTATTACTGCTGGAGAATAACCCTTTGCAGTCTCCTCCAGCACAGGTGAGAAGCCTCGTGGCAAAGCCGTTGCAAAACATGCTATCGACAGAGCATACGCGGCTCTCCAGAGCCGGTTTTTTGATACTTGCTGAATTAGTATTAGACATGGTCATAAGCGGTCACACAAAAAACATTAACCTCCCCTGAATCTGGGTACATTAAGTTGCCTTCTGCATCAAAGCCGTTTACCAGCTTTTGACTCAGCTAGAAAATGTGTGCATTGGGCAACTTCAGATTTTCCCTGCTCTGAAATGCCGTGAGTGTGGATTGTAGAGTTATAGGTAAATGTTATAAAGAGTAGGTGAATTTGCAGATATAATGTGCAAATAATGAGGATTGACTGAATTCCTTAATGTTAGTTGGAAAACGGAGTTTAAACATTTTAAATACGAGTATTGGTTCTTTAGAGATGGTGTTCAAGCTTGAATACTAAACTGTTGAGGGAAAAAAAGGTATACATCCGATGATTAACCAAACCAGACTCATTGCTGTTGAGTTGATTCCGACTCCTAGTGACCCTATAGGACGGTGAAGACCTGCCCCATAGGGTTTCCAAGGCTGTAAATCTTTAGCAAGCAGACTGCCACATCTTTCAAACCGCCAGCCTTTTGGTTAGCAGCCAAGGGCTTAACCACTTGGCCACCAGGGCTCCTCATCTGATGATTAGCCTTGTAAATATTTTTAACTTAATTTTACTTTTAAATAATTTAACATCATATTAAACCTGTAGTACTTTTTAAGCTCTTTTTTTCCTTACGGGCTTGATAATAAGCATACCTTTTGTGGTCTTTCATAAGATCCTGGGTGGCACAAATGGCTTGCACTCAACCAGTAACCTAAAGGTTAGCAGTTTGAACCCACCCAGCAGTACCTTGGAAGAAAGGCCTGGTGATTTGCTTCCAAAAAAGATTAAAAAAACCAAACCAAACCCACTGCCATTAAGCGGGTTCTGACTCATAGTGACTCCATAATTTTTCTGAGGCTATAAATCACTACGGAAGCAGACTACTACATCTTTCTTCCATGGAGTTGCTGGAGGTTTAGAACCACTAACCTTTTTGTTAACAGTCTAATGGTTTAACCACTGGACCATCAGGGCTCGTAGCAAATAAAATCCTTTGGAGCAGTTCTACTCTGTAACACCTGGGGTTGCCAGTTAATCAGACTTTTGTACTTTTTATACTATTTGTATTTAAATACATTTGTGTTAAAATTTTGTAGCTCAGTGAAAGAAGTTAGAAATTGCTTGAGCATGGTTTTTTATACAGAGTAGAATTGGAGGAAATGATTCCCTGAATTCTTTTTTTTATTTATTGTTGTTAAAAATATGCACATGTACCACTTCAACAGTTTCTGCATGTACAATTCAGTGACACTGATTACATTCTTCAAGTTTTGCAACCATTCTCACCCTCCTTTTCCCAATTGTTCCTCAACCATTAACATAAACTTACTGTCCTCTAACCTTCCTATCTAACCTTTCAAGTTGCTATTGTCAATTTGATCCCATATAGGTAGTTTTTTAAAAGAGCACAGTGCTCAAGGCAGACGTTCTTTACTAATTAAAATAAACTATTTGATTTAAAGAAGACTTTTTTGTTTAAGGTTTTGTTTAAGGTTTAAAGATTATCTCAGGGCAGTCATTTCAGGGGTTCATCTAGCCTCAGTGGCTCTAGAAAGGCTGGATTTGATGAGAATTTAAAATTCTGTTCTATAGTTTTCCCCCTTCTGATCAGAATTCTTCTATGGAATCTTTGATCAAAACGTTCAGTAATGATAGCAGGGTACCATCCCATTCTTCTGGTCTCATGGCAAAGGAGGCAGTTGTTCATGGAGGCAGTTAGCCACACGTTCCAATGTCTCCTCCGATTCCTGATTCTCCTTCTTCCTCTGTTGCTCCAGGCAAGTAGGGATCAACTGTTGTGCCTTGGATGGCAGCTCGCAAGCTTTTAAGACCCCAGGCACTACTCACCGAACTAGGAGGTAGAACAGAAGCACTAAAACCTACATTAGGCCAATTAACTGGGAGGTCCCATGAAACTCAGATCCTAAACCTCCAAACCAAGAAACCAAATCTCATGAGGTTTTTGGTTGTACGTAAGCAGCTACTCTTTTTTTTTCCCCCCAAATTCTTACATGTTTTGGCAAGGTCAGATTTGGTGTGCATTGTTACTGTGCTACTTAAAAATGAAAATATACAGAGTGAGATGTCTGGTGCTTAAATTTTCTTTTGCCATTGCAAGGTAAATGTGTATTTTTAATTTCTCTATAGATTTGCACGAAGGGCAAAGTGCACATATTCAAGTATCTGAGCATACAAGCATGCCAGATTAAGACGGCTGACTCCCTTTACCTCCAGTCCATGGAGAGGCCACATTTACAGCAGCACATGGAGGACAGGTGAGTCCAGTGCCCTCACTCAAAGCCCCTGTTTAGGATTTTGTTAGGCCAACACCCTCCGGGTAGCTAACTTCAAAAATCTATTGGCATCACTCAAGCAATTCACATTCATAACGTGGGTTTGCAGAAACTATTGGACTAAAAAAGGAAAACTTGTTACTGTTGATAATAACATTTTGGCATTTGTCAATTCTCATCTTTCCTCTTCTAATCCAGCCTTCCGGAGTACTTTTATTTACATACACACACATACATATGTGTGTGTGTGTGTGTGTGTATGTTTATAAATATGATCTATAATATAAATGTTTTTGCTTACCAATTAAAAAATCATGTTAAGCTCACGCATGCATTTTTAGAATTATTATTCATTTTTAATTTGCCTCCAGAACACTGCTGAGAAAAACTGTAGGCTTAATTTTTTTTATTGTGTTTTTAAAATGTAACGTGCGTAGTTTTTGCCATTTCCTGTTTAGGGTGGAAGTGTTAGAATCTGTTCACATGTCCTTGGGCTTTTTCGGCATAAATTGGGCCTTGAGTTTTCAGAGAACAAAATTCCCACACTGAACACACTTAAGAAACACAGATTCTTTTTAAAGACATCTTCACTGCAGAAATCTTTTCCTTAAATGTTTGCAAAACGAAGTGGCTTAAAACCTAAGCCTACCCCAGTGATACCTTTATATAATGCTTAAAATATCTCTTTTTTAGTAAAAAAAAAAAAAAACCAAAAAACAAAAACCCATTGCCATCAAGTCGATTCTGACTCATAGCAACCCTACAGGACAAAGCAGGACTGTCTCATAAGGTTTTCCAGGCTGTAATCTTTATGGAAGCAGGCTGCCACATCTTTTCCCCCGTGGAGCAGCTGGTGGGTTCAAACTATCCACCTTTTGGTTAGTAGCGAGCACTTAACCACTGCACCACCGGGGCTTCTTTTTTTAGTAAACATACTATAAAATATACTTTATCATTGGATAAGAGTTATTGAAAGTAACCACATTTAGTAAGAGGTAAAAGCGCTTATATAGTTTTTATATGCTAGAATCATTAAAATAAGAACATTCATATCTGTTTCAAAGAAAGAATTTTGCATCTAAGACCAGGCCTCTTGGTTAGAGCCTGAAGACAAAGATTTTATCTTGTACTATCTCGGAATAAAGACCCGGTGATGTACTTCTGAAGAATTAATTAGCCACTGAAAACCCTGTGGAGCACAATTGTACTCTGACACACGTGGTCACCAGGAGTCAACACCGTAACTGGTTTATATCATTAGGTAGATAAGCATCTGATTTTTGTTAGGCCTATATCTTAATATTCTTTACTACTGGACTGATTTGTCGTATTGCCCTAATCATTTTTTAAAAAAAAGTTACTTTTATTTTTAATATATTAGTATTCTTTACTACTGGACTGATTTGTCATATTGCCTTATACTAATCATTTAAAAAAAAAATGTTACTAGAATGTAGGTTGATGTCCCTTGGTGTTAACTTGGCTACCTTAATTCCTTCCTCAATGAATTCAATATTGATGACATCCATCCCAGCAAGAAAGATTCTGACTCAGGCGTTGGGAGTGACAATGGAGACAAGCGATTATCTGCCACAGAGGTAAAGTTATTGGTCACGTTCTTTCCTTGTGTGCTTCTAGATATTTCTGCTGCTTTCGTCAAACTCCTTTCTGGTAATTCACTCATCTGCTTTGAGAATATGTGATGTTGTTTATGAAAACAATTTGAAATCCTTCAAGGGTTATATAAATATTAGCTGTTTTTACTTTTTCTGTATATTCAGTATTTTATAAATGCCTCCACTGTCGAGTTTCCATTTCCTTCCTCTCCTCCCCCATGTTATTTACAGTATTCATGAATGCCTAATAAATATTTCACCTGACTAAGTGGTGTGCAAGTACCTATGAGGAATCTTTATAAATATGTTTGTTTTAAACTGCAGAGTAATTTGGCCTTCCGCTGAAGTCACCGTTGTTAGGTGCGTGCATGGATGTTAAAGAATCAAGTGTACATTGCATTTCAGTAGTTTACCCACAGCAAATGCACTTATGAGCAGCTATAATTTTTTAATAACAATATTTGCTTTCTGGAAACTCTTAGATTGTGTTTTATTCAGATAATTGGATGAAAGGTTGGTTATTTTAATGGAGAGTTATTTATAACCACTATAGGAAGCTCACACACTAGAGCTTCCTATAAAACCTGTTGCCGTGGAGTCTATCCTGACTCATAGCGACCCTACAGGGATCAGAGGCAGAGTAGAACTGACTCATAGGGTTTCCAAGGAGCAGCTGGCAGATTTAAACAGTCAACTTTTTGGTTAGCAGCCTGAGCTCTTAACTGCTGCACCACCAGGGCTCCAGAGCCTTGCATTAATATATTATTAAAAGAGGCTTCTTGACTCAGGTTGCCAGAAGGTATAGGTGTGATTGGGGATGGGTGTATCATCAGGGGAAACTTTGATGGCATAGTGGTTAAGTGCTACGGCTGCTAACCAAGAGTTTGGCAGTTTGAATCTGCCAGGCGCTGCTTGGAAACATGGGGGATTTCTACTCTGTCTTACAGGGTCGCTATGTGTCAGAATCGACTCAATGGCAGTGGGTTTGGGTTTTTTTTTTTTTTTGTATCATCAGGTCCTGTTCCTTTTTTGAGGGAAGTTTGTAAATTTTTATAGTTATAAATTTTGAAACATTACAGTACCCTTTGCAGATATAATTAATGGGTCAACTACCCCATCTAAGGAATCTCCATTTTTTATTATGTGTGGCCCCCAGGAGAGAGCCGTTTACCAGTTCTCAGGTCTTTAAGTCTTAATACATAGCTAAGAACTTGAATTTATTTTCTACAAAATGTGTTGTAAAGCAGTGCATTAAAAAATTAATACCTTAAAATAGTTCAGATATAGAAAATCATTTTTAACAGAAGACGACTTAGGCAGGAAAAGAAGGTCGGTGTCAATAAAAGAAAATGACCCTCATGAAACCACATTAATAGTTTACTGGGGTTCCTGGGGGGAATCAAAACTAAACACATTGCTTTATAAGCTGTATTTTAATTCTTCCCTTTCAACTTTATTAAAACGAAGTCCCCTCAAATGTACCATTGTTTCAGAAATTACTCACCCTAAGCTTATTTTCTATTAAATTGAAACAGACTCTGCTTTATCCTTTGTGTCTTCTAAGAATAATTAAGTTGGTTAATAAAACATTACACAAAGGACCCCATTATCCCTTTGTTCTCACTTAGCGTAAGTAGAATATTAATATTCTGAAAGGAGGCTAGACGTTTAGTCTCTCCCTTTTAAGTAGATGCGTATCTTTGGAATTTTGGGGGGGTGGAAGGAAGAGGGACTATAGAAAGGATTATATTCAACAGAATAAAATGCGCGGATCTCCCCTTTGGCTTCTCTTGTTTCCCACTGTAGCCTCATTACCTGAGCAACACCTCCAAGAAATTGATCTTTTAGGATGATACAGTCTCTGAATTATCCTACATAGCTTTCTATTTTCACCTTGTTTGGCAAATATATTACTGTCCGTGGTCAGCCTGTCTCGCCCCCCATTTATACCTCATTTTGAGGTTCAGGGATCATACTGCGTTTCCTTTCTTTGGCTGTTACCATTGAATAATTGATAGAGTATTTGTCATTAAGAAATTAAAAACGTGCATTTCTCAAGATAAGCATGTGGGAAAATGTGGGGCTTGTTTTCTGCCTGTTTCCAGACAATTGGTGAGTGTGTCAAAAAGTAAATGAAAACATTCTACCCTGAAGACAGTCATTTCAAGAATTTAGGAGCAAGTTACAATCACCTGAAACGTGCTCTACGGAGATTCCTGGTCCCTCTGATTTGAAAAGCTTTTCACTAAATAAAACCCGTTGCTGTTGAGTCAATTCCAACCGACCCTGTAGGACAGAGGAGAACTGCCTGGGTTTCCAATGAGCAGGTGGTGGATTTGAACTACTGACCTTTTGGTTAGCTGTCGAACACTAAATAAAAACTCTAAAAGGGAGACCTAGGAAAATTCATGAGGTTCTGTATTTCATTTGGGGCAGAATCATAGATTTCCTGAATAAATTACATTAGCTATTGTGTGAAAGGAGCCCCGCAGAAAGAACTACCTCACATGACTAAACAGAAGCCTTATTCCAAAAATGACAAAGAACGCATGCTCTTTTTAAGTAGTACAGTTTTTTAGCACTTTTATATATTCAATGCAGCTTTCCAGCTAAAAAAAAAAGAAATAAGCCAAAGCTTAGTGTTGCATATAAGGGGCACTGAAAGTAAATGAGATGTCATCAGAGAGGTTGACTGCTCCTGCTTTTGGTGACTGGCCATGGGAAATCTTAATGTAATTTTGATAAGTTAGCTTTGCTGTCAGATCTCAGAGCACCATGGCTGTCAAAACAACTGACCAGACTTAGGGCTAAGAGAATAGCCTACTTACAGTTATTGCTTTGTTTTGTCAGGCTTTACACAGTTCTTTTTAGGTACTCTGAGTGTGACTGTTAGGTTAGAAAAGGATAGATAGGTACCTTCAAAGTTTCAGTTCAAAATACGGGTCCCGAGAAGTATATAAATCTTAAGTGTTAGCTTGATGAATCGTCACAGAGCGAACACGCCCGTATAACCAGCCCCAAGTTCAAGAAACAGAACTTTACTAGCACCCCTGAAAAGTTACTTGTGCCCCTTACCCCCACCAGAAGAGTAATCACTATCCTGACTTCAAATACCACGGTTTAGTTTTGCCAGTTTTTGAACTTAGGTAAGTGGAATTGTCCTCTGTGTCTGGCTTCTTTTACTCAATACTATGTGTTAGAGAGTCACGAAATGTTGTTTTATCACCTAGTGTTCTCTTCATCTACACTGACAGCACTTCTCCCTTGAATAAAACAGCGTACTCTTATCTTTTTAGCCTTCCGACGAAGACACGGTTAGCCTTAATGTGCCAATGTCAAATATCATGGAAGAAGAACAGATCAACAAGGAGGACGTGTGCCATCGCCTTAGCCCAGTTAAAGGTCTGACAATAAAAGATGGGGAGAAAGTGCTTGTTGTTAAATTTCAAGTGTTATGTTTTAAATTTGCACAAATATGGCAATGATAATAATGTCTCTTTCACACTTGCTATGCACAGTCACTGAGCTGATTTGTGAGGGTGATCTCATTTAAAGGTCAGAATGCCGAGATGGGTACTCTGTCTCCATTTCATACGTGAGGAAAGTGAGGCTCAGGGAGTTTAAGTAACTTGCCAGTGGTCACACAGCTACTATGTAGTAGAGCTATTCTCATTCTGAAGGTTTACACCAGATTCTTTAAATCCACTCTCTGAAAGAAAATATCGATGTGGTAGATATACTAGGACAACCGTAGCTGCTGTACCAGGATTCCCAAATCTCAGTGGCTTAACACCCTCCAAATTAGGTCCAAATGGGAGTTGCTGATTGCTCTTCCAAGTGGTGAGTCAAGGACTCCAGCTCCTTCCATGTTGTGACTACCATCTTCTAGTACTTCCAAGGTTTCCGTGCTCTTCTATTTCAAGCTGGAAAAGCATGGGAGTTGGCTCATGGCAGGGAGTGTGATCTGGGCCTAGGAGGAGTGCACATACTTCCTCAAGAGGCTACATCCAACTACAAGCGAGGGTGGCAAATGTAGTTGAGATGGGAGGCCAGGAATGTTTGACTTTGAACAAGTCAGTTCACCTTAATCCCCTCACCTGTACAATGAGGTGATTAGATTAGGTGATTTCTAAGGTCCTTTATAGCTCTTAAATTCTGTGTTCTTAAGGAATCCTTAAAATGGTTACTAAACTCAGTGTATCTCTTGTACCTTCCGTGTCCTGTGATACGTTTCGTACCTTGGTGAGAAGCCCTCATTGAAGCCTATTTGACAGTATTTTCAATAGAAGCTGTTTGCTCAGTGAGTTTTAAGGAAAATGCTAAATTTTAATTTTTACAATTCGTGGCAGAGACATTTCATTATATGCAAATAGTATAGAACTGAAATGTGGAAATTATCTCCTTAATAGTTTAAGAAATTATGGAATTACTAATACTTTGGGTTAATATTCAAATTATCTCCCTAATAGTTTTGAAGATGCCTTTAGTGGGGTGGAGAGCCATTTCAACCAACCCTATATATAAAGCCAACATTTAGTGCTTGCTGGTTGGTACCATACTTTATCCATCTGCATGCAAAAATACAACTGTATATAGGAACCTTGTTGATGCAGTGATTAAGCACTCAGCTGCTAACCCAAAGGTCAGTGGTTTGAACCCAGCAGCCAATCCAGAAGAAGGATGTGGCAATCTACTTCCATAAAGTTTTGTAGCCTTGGAAACCATATGGGGCAGTTCTACTCTGTCCTGTATAGGGTTGCTATGAGTTGGAATCGACTGGATGGCAATGAGCTTGGGGTTTGGATACTTCATATAAAAATATTGCTCTGCCACTCTATTAATCACATACTTTATAACATTATGCAATATAGGAGTTAGTGTTTTAGGCAAATTTCTCAAAAGAATTATGTAATTTGTTACCAGTGAGTTTTATCCCCTCTGTTCTGTGCCTGAGTAGTCTGCTGGCTAGGAGTCCTTAAAGGACAGCCTTCTTTGGTCCTTTTTAGTCTTCAGATAAGTGAGAAGAGATCTACGTGGTTTTCCTTTTGCCACTCCTTCACCTTCTGGAACACAGTCTAGTTGGATGTGCTCTGCCTGAGAATGCTGGGGCCTGTGTGGGGCCCTTATCATAGTTGCTTTACTTGCTGTTAGGCCTTCAGGCTCTGTTTTAGTCCCTCTTAGAGTCTTCCGTAAGAGTGGTTGCTCCTGAAAAACAGGAAATCACATTGACCAATTTTTTTAATCCCTAAAATGTTAGCAAAACACCTGTCATTTAGTAGTTGCTCAATACATATTTGTCAAATTTTGAATATGAAATAGTTACTTAGCCACACATTATTAAGCACAAAAGCCTTCTTTCAGATTTTCTCTGTTCCTTAAAAAATAAGAGTCAATGTCATTCCTTTTGTAAGGAACCAAGCTGTCAAGAGGCCGTGACTTATACGTTTAGTTTGAGGCTTTCCATTTCTTTTATCTTCATCTTTTTCTTTCTTTTTCCATCTTTTCCTTACATCCCGCAGGGAACAGAAGACCTGGGTCATTTATACACCTCCTTAAAAGGTCAGAGAGAAAGCTGAAATGATTAGATAAGCTATTTGAGGTGCATCCCCGCTTTCCTCATCTGCTCATAAAGTCATGTTCTTTGCTTTCCTTTGTATTTTCCCAATAGGCGAATTTCATCAGGAATTTCAACCAGACCCTTCCCTCTTAGGCGACAATGACAACTCAGGAGAAGAAAGAGACCAATTTACCGAAGGAGCGGATGTTCTCAGTTCCGAATTTATGAACTATATTAAGGCAAGTTGAGGATCAACTAAGTCTTTACTCATTCTCTTCTGGATGAAACCTTAAAATTGAAGTTCGGGAATACTAATCCATCACCTTAAATGATCAACTGGCTGTAATTTTCCTCAAGACTTTATAACGTCTTCTCAAAGGTCAGCTTGTATATTTCCAGATGTTAGTTTCCTGTCCTTGCTGTACATGCCTGTCTGTCTGCCTATGTATTCGATGCTTATTTATATTCAGAAATTACTCAGCTTTGCTGTACTCAGTATGCCACATAAATTAACAAATTACCACTCAGGAAAGCTAAAACAGACAAAGTTTCACATCCTTTTCAATATATTCTAGGTGGCTATTCTTGGAGTATATCCATAGTTGTTGTTTTTTGTTGCCATCAAGTTGGGCCCGACTCATGGCGACCCAGGCACAGTGGGATCGGACCATTTTCACCAGCTGATTTTCAGAAGTAGATCTCCAGGCCTTTCTTCTTAATTCTTCTTAGTTTGAGAGTTCTGCTGAAACCTGCTCAGCGTAGAAACACGCAGGCGTCCACCGACAGACAGGTGGTGCTGCACGTGAGGTACATTGGCCAGGATTGGAGCCCAGGTCGCCCACCTGGGAGATGAGAGCTCCACCACTGAGCCACCACTGCCGCAGATAGCCAGAGTATAAAGAGGAAATGGAGGCTTTTAAAATCTGGAGATGAATGTCTCCCCTTTTTGGAAAGGTCACTCTGAGGATGCTTAGTCCCGAGCTGCTCGTAGTTCCGTGAGGTGTTGAAAGGCTGCCTGAAGTCGCGCAGCTCTCAGGGAACCTTCGTCATAGTAACAGCAAAGGAAGGAGAAAAACTAGCTCTTTACTAAAGCAGGTCGCTAAGATTCTGCTTTGTAACGTGACCAGGTGCCTTGGTATGTTTCTGCTGGACCTTTTAGTTCACACTGTGGCACCCAGTAATATCAGGATGATTGTTTTGGTAAAATTCAGATTTACTGTGGTGTAGATCACAGGATCCCTGGTGGCACAGTGGTTAAAGCACTCGGCTGCTCACTGGAACGTTGGCAATTTGAACCCACCAGCCTGCTCCACAGGAGAAAGAGGTGGCAGTCTGCTTCCATGAAGATTACAGCCTTGGAAACTCTGTGGGGTAGCTCTACTCTGTCCTGCAGGGTTGCTATGAGTCAGAATCGACTCGACAGCAACGGGTGTTTTGGTTTGGGTGAGAGATGATGGTCTCAGAGCTCCTGGGTTTGATTCCTGGCCAATGCAGCTCATGCACGACCACCACCGGTCTGTCAGTGAAAACTTGTGTGTTGCTGTGATCCTGAACAGCAAAGCTTCTAGACTAACACAGACTAGGAAGAAAGGCCTGGAGATCTACTTCCAAAAATCAAGAAAGCCAAGAATGGGATCTCTTAAGTGCTCATTGTGTTTTTCTGAGGACTATGTCATGATGGCTGGACTCAGTCTAAACCGAAGTCTCCAGGCACCATCTTAAAGGTAGTTGGGAGGAAAACAGCTGAACTTGACCCCGTATGAGATCCTGATGCATCAGTAGCCAGGCGCTGCCTGTGCTTAGGAGATCATTACCAGCTCAGGACAGAAGCAATGAACCTGACGTAAGTTTGTAGAAAACCAACTAAAATAATTTCAAAATGTCTTAGTTCCCTAGTGCTGCTGGAATAATACAAATACCACAGTTGTGGGGCTTTTAAGAACAGAAATTTATTTTCTCACAGTTGTGGAGGCTAAAAGTCCAAACCAGGGTCTTGGCCATGTTGATTCCTTCCTTGTCGGTAGCCCTGGGCCTTCCTTGGTTCCTTGTCACCCTCATGGCATCTTGTCTTCCCCAGAGTGTGCATGCCTCTGCGTCTGATCTGCTTGTTTGATAACTCAGAAGTGATTAGGTCTAGGACACACCCCACGTTGGCATGACCTCGGTAACATACCATTAGGTTACATTATGGAAGGTGATTACATTTGATTGTATTAGATTACATCCATAGATTTCAGAGTTAGGATTCCAACATGTATTTTGAGGGGACACAGAATACAGCCCTTTTATCTGTTGGTCTTTCCTTGCCAGGGGAATGTGCCCCCATTCAGGGGTGGCTTCCCTTATGTCGGTTGAGTTAAAGCAGCTTTTCTCTGTATAAGAGATGAAAGTGGAAGGAAACATGTAGAAGGTCAACTGTGGGACACACCTTTCTAAATATACTCTCCCACCCTCTCTGGGGAAAATAAAGAGAGGAGAGCATTTTAGTGAATTCCGAATGCTGTACACATGAGAACTATTATTTGCAATTTGAGGTATTTTTCTGTTGTAAAGTATTTTATACTTTCTTTCCCACCAACACACACATACACCCCTCCTCAATACACACACTTAAACCTTCTCAGTACACACATACCTCCTCAGTACGCACATACATGCACACATCTCCTCAATACCCACACACACAGACACACATACCCCTTATCAATATACACACACCTGTCCCCTCTCACACACACACCTATCCTCTCACACACACACCTTCTCCTTTCACATGCACACCTCTCCTCTCTCACGTACCTCTCTTCTCTCACACACATACACACACCTCTTCTCTCACACACACCTCTCCTGTCTTTCACGCATACCTTTCTTCTCTCACACACACAGCTCACACACACACACATCTCTCCTCTCACACACAGCTCACACACACACCTCTCCTCTCTCACACACACCTCTCTTCTCTCTCACACACACACCTTTTCTCTCACACACACACCTCCCCTCTCACACACACACCACCCCTCTCACACACACCTTTCCTGTCTCACACACACACCTCTCTTCTCTCACAAACCTCTCCTCACACACACACCTCTGTCGCACACACCTCTCTCACACACACCTGTCTCTCACACACCTCTCTCCTCTCTTACACACACACGCACACACCTCTCCCTTCTCACACACACACACTTCTCTCATACACACACCTCACACAAAACACCTCTCTCTGTCTCACACAGACACACACACAGCTCTCTCCTCTCACACGCATGCGTAACCCCTTCAACACGCATAAACATCCTTCCTGCATACACATAGACCCCTCCTCAGCACACACACACACACCTCCTATTAGAAAGCTAGGGTGCACGTTCACATGTGACTGACATGCCCATGAAAGAATCTGTCAACATCAGGAGGTGCTAAGAGGGCAAAAAGGAATTGAGTTAAGCTTTAAATTTCTGACTCTAAGCTAACAAGTGATGTGGCCTGTGTTCTGACTGTTGAGTAGCTGAGGTTCTCAGCAGACCCGTGTGTTGCTGTCCACAGGGTAGAGCAGAAGACTGTGAGGAACTCTTACGGATAGAAGAGGACGCACACTGGCCACCGGAGGGGCTGTGAGTACCAGACCCAACTACGAGCCACCATCCCTGTGAAGTTCACTGTCGTGATAGAATTTTGATCTGCTTATCTTTTGGCAAGCTACTATTCTTACCCAAGGATATTGATAAGAAGTTTCAAGTTTTTGTGTGCCTGATGTTTATTGTCACATGGGCAATATGGTGCAAGGCCTTAGCCTCTTCCTTGGCCTTTAGTGTTATCTGACTTGAGGCTGAGGGCAGAGACGTGATCCAGCGAACTAGAATTTTTATACAGGAGATTCCAGATGCCTTCTGAAAACTGGACCTCAGATGATCTGTAGAATGGGCTCTGCTTCTTTACCTGGAGTGTTCTGGTCAGAGATCTGAGAAAACCATATACTTTTAATGCCCTGTCCTCAATTCTGATGGTT
Organism: Loxodonta africana; assembly: GCF_030014295.1. Classification (NCBI taxonomy): domain Eukaryota; kingdom Metazoa; phylum Chordata; class Mammalia; order Proboscidea; family Elephantidae; genus Loxodonta; species Loxodonta africana. The sequence continues at coordinate 66,767,895 of NC_087358.1, forward strand.
GTAATAGCTGCATTTATTAAATACCAGGCGTACCAGGCCCTGTCTCAAATACACAAGTGGTAACTCATTTCATCTTCACAATAATCCTATAAGTTCTGTTATCATCCCCCATTTCCCAGATGACAAAACTGAGGCTCAGAGAGATTGATGATCTTGTCCCAAGGTCACAGAGTGGCAGGGCCAAGATTTCACTCCAAGAACTCTGATGCCAAACTGATATCCTTATACTCTACAGGACATAAAGTCTTGCTTGGCAAGATTAACCGGGGAGGGTCTGCATGACCTATCAGTTGATGAACCATACAATTGCCAGGGGAATTTCATTTGGCCCATGTGGTATAGAGGAGCCCTGGTGGTGCAGTGATTAAAGTGATCAACTGCTAACCGAAAGATTGGCGATTCGAAACCACCAGTGGCTCCGTGGGTGAAAGATATGGCAGTCCACAGAGATTTACAGCCTTGGAAACCCTGTGAGGTCACTGTGAGTCGGAATTGACTCTCCAGCAGTGGGTTTATGTGGTATAGAGTAGAATTTTGGTTCCAAAGATTTGGTTTTTCTATAACCTGGAATATGTAGGCTTGGATCTTCTGTTGTGCTTTGCACAATTTCTTCCCGTATTGAGGATTGACCATGTTGTTTAAGTTCCCGCACTTACAGAAAGATGTTGGGTTACATTTTATAGTGGGAAGGGGTTGTTGTTGTTGTTGTTAACTGCTGTTGAGTTGGCCCCTTGACTCACACACACACCTCTCCATATACAAGGAAATGAAATGTTGCCCAGTCTTGTACCATCCCTGTGATTGGTTATGGATTGGACCATTGTGGTCCACAAGGTTTTCACTGGCTGATTTTTCAAAGTAGATTGCCAGGCTTTGCTTCCTAGCCCATCTTAGTTTGCAAGCTCCACTGAAACGTCTTCAGCATCATAGCAAGATGACAGCCTGCCCTGACAGATGGATAGGGGCCGCACTTGAGGTTCACTGGCCAGGATGGCGAGAATTCTACCATGGCACCACTATTTCCTTAGTGGAAAACAGGAAAGGCAATCAAATATCTCTTGCCCTTTAAATAAATACATTACAGAGGTGCTTTTGAATCAGTATTATCAGTGATTTTTCGGCTACATTTCTATGAGGCCAGGGAGGCCTAGCTTCATTATAGGATCATAGAAATATAGGAAGAGAGATGTTTTTAAACTGTGTGAAGCTATGGAACTCTGTTCTCAATCTTATGTCTGTTGGTCTCAACCTTAGCTGTAGATCAGTGTCGTCTGTAGAACTTTGTAAGAATTATACAAATGCTCAAGCCTTGGTCCAGACCGACTTAAAACCCACAAACCCAGTGCCGTCGAGTCGATTCCGACTCATAGCAACCCTATAGGACAGAGTAGAACTGCCCTGTAGAGTTTCCAAGGAGCACCTGGCGGATTCGAACTGTCGGCCTCTTGGTTAACAGCCGTTGCACTTAACCACTACACCACCAGGGTTTCCCCAGACCAAATTAGGATTATTAAATATTTGTGTGTGTATGTGTGTGTGTACATACGTACATACACACATGTATGTATATATGTATATATTTAAGCTTCACAGATGATTTTGCTGCATATAGAGCCTGGACTGGGAACACCATGGTTGAGAGCAATGGCTGCCAACCAAAAGGTCAGCAGTTCAAATCCACCAGGTGCTCCATGGAAACTCTATGGGGCTGTTCTACTCTGTCCTGTGGGGTCGCTGAAAGTCAGAATCGACCCCACGGCAGTGGGGTTTTTTTATCCCACACCGAAGCCTCATACTCTATGAAAGCAATAGGACTGGGCCACAGTGGGTGAACTGGAGGTGGTTCTACTCCTTGGAGGCCTAGGGCTCAGGAAAGGCCAGTGTGAAAACCATGGTCTAGTGCATTGCCCTGATTTTACAGGTGACCAGGTGGAGGACCACAGGTAGGAACTTAGCGTGAGCTGCTTTAAGGCAGAGCCGGGCTCCCCCAACCCGGGAGCTCCTCCCACCCTGCAGGGCACTGACACGTCTTGGCTGAAATGTTGCATTTGCCCAAATCATTTTTTATATGTTAAATGGACTTTTGAAAGTTTGTTTTTAGGAGCCTAGATGATAATTTATGTTTTCTTGATGACTTTTATTCTTGTGCTTGGTTTCATGTTACAGAATAAGTTCATCCAAAACTCAGGACATGGACATAGCGATGATCGAGCAGCTGAGAGAAGCGGTAGATTTGCCGCAGGATCCCGACAGGTAGGCACGTCTTTCCTTGGCCCAGGTTCCGTATGTAAGTAATGCGTACCAAGGTACTGAGCACATTATCTCAGTTTTGAAATATTTATGCATACAATGTGTGCTCAAACTAACCACTAAAAATCAGAGAATAGTCATTTAACAGCCTGTTTTCCCAAGAACCAAACTTCTGGAGGTATTAAAATTCATCCCCTACATAAAAAAAAAATTTTTTTTTACCCCATTCCCCCCAACGGGGCATTTCTGTAAAATTTATACAGGAATTTTTGGTGTAATTCTTAGGAAATAGGTATATGGTAGAAGTGCAAATTTTATATTGCTCAACAACAGTTAACATCCCTGATTTATAAATACATAAAGGAGAAAAGAACTGGTATATCAAGCACTGCTATCTTTATATCTGGTTGTGCCAGATAGGGTCACCGTGAGTTAGAATTGTCTCAATGGCAATGGGTTTGGCATGGTTTTGGTGGCAAATATATGTTAATTAAATAGTACATTTTTAAAGATTTGGATTACAGGATAACTTTTTATTTGAGTTGGCCTTTGCCAGTAATAGGCACTATATGCAATGAGTATACTTTTTGATATCTTAGGTAGGGATAGGAACCCTGGTGACACAGCGGTTAAGTGCTGCAGCTGCTAACAAAAAGGTCAGCAGTTCAAATCCACCAGCCACTCCTTGGAAACCCTGTGGGGCAGTTCTACTCCATCCTGTAGGGTCGTTATGAGTCAGAATCAACTCAACTGCAATGGGTTTTGGCTAGGGATAATGGAATTCCCATGGACAAAATGTTTTTAAGCAAAACAATATATCCTATATCATGCAATAACTAACTTACCAGTTCACCAGTTACTGTAGTCAGCCCCGACTTATGGCGACCCTGTGTGTGTAAGAGTAGAACTGTGCTCTACAATAGGGCTTTCAAAGGCTGATTTTTTGTAAGTAGGTCTCCAGGCCTTTCTTCCAGGGTAGCTCTGGGTGGTCTGGAGCCTTCAACCTTTCAGTTAGCAGCCAAGCCTGCTAATAGTTTGCATCAACCAGGGACTCCAGTAACTACCTTATCGTTAGAGAAATAGATGCAAAGCTTATCCCTGGTAAACTTTTCAGGAGTCTTGAGACTTAATGAAGATGGTGTGGTCTTATATATGGTGAACATGGAGATGATCCCACAGCAATCTCTGCTGGGCTCTTGGAATAAAAAAAGGGATGAGTTAGTGAATCCCAGCATGCCAGTGAGAGTATGCCAGCCGTGTACAGTTAGTGTCAGGTTGACTGTGAATGGCTGAAAAGCTTTAGTGATTGATTTGAAAAGCATTTAAATTCTGTAGACATTAATTGAGTACTTAGAGAGTGGGAGAACCTTCATTGTGCACCTTGGGGGATATAAACTTAAACAAGACACAGCCCTAGCTTTCTGAGAACTTAAACTGTAGTAGGTGGAGACTGCCTTGAGGAGTTATTTATAAGTGTAATTATTTAAGTGCTTGAAATGGAGGCAACCAGTTCCTGTGGAGTCAGTTCTGACTCACTGTGGCCGCATGTGCATCAGAGTAGAACGGTGCTCCACAGGGTTTCCAATGCCTGATTTTTCAGAAGTAGGTCACCAGGCCTTTCATCCAGGGCACATCCAGATGGACTGGAATCTCCAGCCTTTCAGTTAGCAGCCAAGAGCATTAACTTTGCACCACCAGGGACTGCAGGTTTCAGTGGCAGCGGTATGGAAATCTGGGCCTGGCCCAGTAGTAAGACAATAGTAACAAGGAAGAAGTGCCTCCTCTCCGGGCCTCAGTTGCCTCATCCTCTGTGAGAAGTGGGTTGGACTGCAGATCTGCACGTTCCTTTGCAGCTCTGAAACGTCTGAGTCCGTGAGTTGCTAAGATTCTTGAGCAAGCTCGAATGGTGGGTGTGTTCCACATTGTGGAATAAAACATTCTCTAGCCACCTTTCAAGTGACTTTAGATTTGCATCTTTATAGGGTACCATTTTAAAATTATATTGTATTGTAAAACTTTACATAGATTCCATTTTCTCCATAAAAGAATCCACTGCTTTGGCCTTCATAGATCCTTCTTGTTTATGCTGAAATAATTATTACAAAATGACAATTCTAATTTTATTATTATATTATTTATTGTAATGTTTCTGTGAGCCAGTATAATAGAACCCTGTTTTTGCTTTTGATAAAGAGAGGGCACTTCAAGAGGTCATTTATTTCTAGCTACTTGAGACTGAATATTAGTAATAAGAAAGTTTACATACACATTGAATTGTTCCTTTGTCTCATATTTCATAGACCCAGGGTTTTTTTGTTTTTGTTTGTGAGTTTTTACTTCTGGTTAAGCCACTAATCGTTGGGTTAAATTTTGGAACTTTACATTTTATACAACCTTTTTTTTTTTAATGTCAGAATTTTTTTTGTTTTTCTGTTTATTGCTGCCCTGTTCTGCCTTTATCTTGTCTTCTTCTCTCAAGGACTTCTGATTATTAGTTTGATAGCATCTTCAATAGAAATGTATAATAAGAACTCATTTCTGCCCTTTAAAATGGCTTTGTAACTTTTATAAAACTTACAGAAATTCCTGGTTTTATAGGTCTTTAAAAAAAAATCTACCTCTTAAAATTGTAGGAATTAAAAAACTATATATGAGAAAATTTTAAAAATATGCATATCAACTTGTGAATTCTTATTTTTTAAGTATTAATACATATCAGAGAGATCTGCCTGTTAAAACTAATATATCTCAAGATATATACTATGTCTTACTCTTAGCAACATTACTTGCTTCTGTAAATTAATAAAGTTCTAGAATAAAATTTATTATGTAATACCTATGAAGACTATGACTCTATCAGAAATGTCTGCTCTATAGTAGATAAGTTGGATCTAGATGCCAAGAGCAGATGGAAAATTATATTTTGACGTGTGGTGGGAAAATACCATGTTGTTTGAAAAGTTTATCATAAACTTTTCATCACTTGATCATAAGGATACATATAACTTTTTTATATACTGACATTTTAAACTAAATATGACCAAAAGCAATAGAATTTATTAAAAATAAAGGTTCAAAATGCTTCAAAGTCCAGCGTAGCAGGGGCAGGGGTCTGGGGACCATGGTTTCAGGGGACATCTAAGTCAATTGGCATAAGAAAATCTATTAAGAAAACATTCTGCATCCCACTTTGAAGAGTGGCATCTGGAGTCTTAAACGCTAGCAAGCAGCCATCTGAGAAGCATCAATTGGTCTCAACCCACCTGGATCAAAGGAGAACGAAGAACACCAAGGACACAAGGTGATTACGAGCCCAAGAGACAGAAAGGGCCACATGAACCAGAGACTACATCATCCTGAGACCAGAAGAACTAGATGGTGCCCGGCTATAACCGATGACTGCCCTGACAGGGAACACAGCAGAGAGCCCCGATGGAGTGGGGGAGCAGTGGGATGCAGAACCCAAATTCTCATAAGACCAGAGTTAATGGTCTGACTGAGACTGGAAGGACCCCGGTGGTCATGGCCCCCAGACCTTCTGTTGGCCCAGGACAGGAAAAATTCCCAAAGCCAACTCTTCAGACATGGATTGGACTGGACAATGGGTTGGAGAGGGATGCTGTTGAGGAGTGAGCTTCTTGGATTAGGTGGACACTTGAGACTGTGTTGGCATCTCCTGCCTGGAGGGAAGATGAGAGGGTGGAGGGGGGGTTAGAAGCTGGTGAAGTGGACACGAAAAGAGAGAGTGGAGGGAGAGAGTGGGCTGTCTCATTAGGGGGAGAGTAATTGGGAGTGTGTAGCAAGGTGTATATGGGTTTTTGTGTGAGAGACTGACTTGATTTGTAAACTTTCACTTAAAGCACAATAAGAATTATTTAAAAAAATAATAAAAGTTCAATAAATTTACTCATCTGTATTATTTTTTTCATACTCTTTAGGTTAAGTACAGATATTACAGAGAGAAGTGTCATAAACCTTTATCCCATGGAGTCAGCTGAAGCCTTAGAATTACAAGATAATACATTAAAGTATGTTTACATTTTAATAACAGAAATGTATTTCTCTTTTTACATTGAAGCATTTGCTTTGAATTTCACTTTATGTCCTTTTTTTTTTCTTGTTTGTATAGTGGTCAGATACAGCTGGAGACATCTCTGGTGTGTGAGGTAAGGCTGCTCTTGGATTAACCAGAACTCTGTGCAGTACCCTGCCAGAGAACACTGGCCACCAAATTCTGTAGAGATTCATCAGGAGATAAAAGGTTTATTTTTTTAAGATGGATTTTTCAACTTTTTCATGAGTTGGGATTGACTTGATGGCAACGGTTTGGAGCCCTGGTGGCACAGCAGTTAAGGGCTACAGCTGCTAACCAAAAGGTTTGCAGTTCAATTCCACCAGCTGCTCCTTGGAAACCCTGTGGGGCAGTTCTACTCTGTCCTTCAGGGTTGCCATGAGTCAGAATGGACTCGATGGCTCTTTAGTTCTCATGCCTACTTATTATAAACCAAACCAAAAAAATTAAACTCATTGCTGTCACGTCAATTCCAACTCCTGGCGACCCCATGTATTATAGAGCTGCTCCATAGGATTTTCTTGGCTGTAATGTTTATGGAAGCAGATCACCAGGCCTTTCTTTTGCAGTGCCACCGGGTAGGTTTGAACCACCAACCTTTAGATTATTAGTCGAGTGGGCACAGTTTGCAACACCTTGGGACCATATTATACTCCACCCACCATTAAAGATAGAGTTGGCTACTTCCAGTAGTTTCTCTAAATGCTTACTATGAGATAGTCTTCCTGAGTGAGGTGATAGCAACTAAGATACAGAGTGCAACTGTGCTGAGTCAAGAAACTGGAGGTAGGACCGTTCAATCCAGGTTTTACAGCCCGGAAATCAGTCTGTTAACTGGCCAGATGAAATTAAACTAGAAAGGACTTGAAAGACAAGACCAAACCGTTTGGGAAATTTCTAGGAGGATTAGAGGAACACAGTGAAGAGAAAGCTGCTGGGGAACTGGTGGCAGGGTGATGGTAGGTTGGGTAGCATTACATGGGGTGATACTTGGGTGGCTGTACATAAAACTAGAGATGAGCCTACAAGGTGCCAGAGAAGGATGAAGTTAACCAAGTCATGGTGAGATTGGTTTGAGATAGTGACTTGAGAGTGAAACAGGTTACAGCCTGTTCCATCTCTTCTTAGAGAGGGGGCTTAGAATGACTAATTTAGGTATGAAGATTGTGGGAAAACCAATTTCTAGCCCTTGAGGGGTCTGCACATGAACTGTAGTAGAACAGTTCCAGGCTCTTAAAAGCATACTGATGCTGAACTGACAGCATGCGATTTGCTGGGTAATTTGGGGCCCAGGCAAGTGCATTTATTAAAAGCTCTCAGTATGACTCTGTGTATTTGGGAATCAAGTCTCCCTGCTAAGGAAATATGAGGAAGAGTGGTACTGGCAAAAACCATGTTCCGGGAGAGTATGGTTTAGCTCTTAAGCACAGCCACTTGGAATTATGTCAGGCATCACTCCCAGCTCAGACTTGCTAACTATGGGCAAGATACCGGTAATTAGCCTCTCTGAGCCTTGTCCTCATTTTCCACAAACTGGGATGATGATAATAATACCTGTTGTAAAGATTAAATAAGATGAGTCAAGAAAGATCTCACAACACAGGGCACCCAATGAATGTTAGTTGCTATCATTATGCTCCCACTCTCTTTTTGTTATGGTGCGGTATTTAGGCAAAGTCACTGGCCCAGCTCTTCCCCTGGGTGGGGCGTCATTGCCTTACCCAGCAGTGGAGCAACAGGAAGCTTCTGTTGCGGCTGCCCTGGGCCCATTGCACCATTCTCGCCATTTGTGACAGGCTGCTTTTGATTTTGCTCAGACCTACTTTTTTTTTTAGGGGAAATAATTTTTAACTTATAAAAGCTTTCCAAATATATATATATATGTATATATATAAAAAGTAAGGAACACCCATATTTCCTTTACTCAGATTTCGTTATTATTAACATTTTATCACATTTGCTCTAGCATTTCTTCTCCCTCTGTCTCTCTTCCTCTCCCCTTCTCTGTCTCACACACACGTTTCTTTTTTCTTTTTCTGAGTCATTTGAGGCTAAATTTCATAAGGCATACCCCTTAAACCCGAAATACTTCAGCATGTGTGTCCTAACAATATGGATTTTACCTTACATGATAATATTCCACTTATCAACCTCATAAACTTACATTGATATTGTATTTTCATCTAATATATCATCCGTATTTCAAATTTGTCAGTTGATATAATAATGTCCTTTATATGTTCTTTTATAAAAGCAGATTGCCAGGCTTCTGGTTAGACTTGAACCACCAGCCTTTTGCTTAGCAGCCAAGCATGTTAACTGTTTGCAGGACCCAGAGTCTCCAAAAGGAAAGCAGAGCAGCACAAAATAAGCTAGGGTGTGCCCACTGTGGGCCTTCTCCTGTGTTGGCCTAGGATTCTGCCCTCAGCCACTGTTCCTCTCCTTCCTTACTCCCTCCCTAGAATACCAGGTCACCCTCATGGACTCAGCCACCCCATAAATAATAATGACTTCCTATTTTTTTTTTTTTTAATCTATAGCTCTTGTGTCAAATCCCAGTCCCCAGGGTTCAGATATATATGTACAGATGCCTGCTGAGCCTTTTCATCTCTATCCTCCTTGAGTTTTTCATTCTCTACCTGGCTGAACTAAAGCTATAATTTCCCTCTTGAACTCGTACTTAGTGACAACATACCTACCCAGTCACTCCTGCTGGGAGCCAGGATGTCCTAAAGCTTCCTCCATGGCTAGTCCCAGGTCCTGCGTTATACCTTAAAAACATTTCTTAGATCTTTCTCTAACTTAGTGATTGCCAACGTGAACTGATGGTGAACTGACAGCATGCGATTCGCCCAGGGAATCTCGGGTCCAGGCATGTGCATTTGTTAAAAACTCCCGATGTGATTCTGTGTGTTTGGGAACTACTACTCCCTCAGACCATTTTTAAAACCAGTAATGAAAACGGAAACCCTGGTGGCATAGTGGTTAAGAACTACGACTGCTTACTAAAAGGTCGGCAATTTGAATCCCCCAGGCACTCCTTGGAAGCTCTTCGGGGAAGCTCTGCTCTGTCCTATAGGGTCACTATGACTCACCATCCACTTGATGGCAATCAGTTTTTGGTTTGTAATGAAAACAGGGTGTGGGGGTAGGGGCAGCAGACAGCCTGATAACCTCAAAGGTAAACTGATGCTCATAGTGAGGCACTTTGGCCTGAATTCTGTTCGTGGAATCCCTTAGTTTGTGTAATATTTCAGATAGATCTTCCTATGAAGACAGCTTTGTATTTTTAAAAATGTAAGTAGAACCTACTTGGCTACTTACTGTACTAACGAGTTAATTGAATTCATCTTCATTGTGTGCCTGTGTGCCGGGGATGTGATGGAAGCAAGAAAGATGAAGTTCTTGCCTCACCAGTTTTACAGCCCAGCGGAACAAATCACACACTGTTTTCCTTCTTTAAGGTGCAGGATGATCTAACGTCACAGAGTAATGGGAGCCAGTATTCTCCAAACGAGGTAAGGTTCCTGAAGGTGAAGGGAAGCTAAGATATTTCATGATGTTTTGCTAAATTGGCATGTCTTTTACAGAAAGACAGAATCTAGGTCTGTTGTGATTAATTAATTGCAGCTAATTGAGTATTGCAGATTCTCTCAGAACCCATCTGACTCTCCTTAGCTCCCATAAGCCTTATCTGCCCCATTCATAATTAAAGATTAGTTTTTATAAGATAGATTTAATAAAATACATATATATATATGTGGGAACCTATTTATTGAGTGGCTTTGCCCCAGACAGAATGAAAATAGCTGTGATAGGCAACATTTAGGATGTCTCGTTATCCGTAAATGATTCAGGATGGGGCTTCCCTGTAGAGGAGACATCTGTTCAGTGTTCTCTTTTCGTCGTCTCGTAGTGTTATGCGTCGTTATCACGGGTGCCTAGTTTTGGATGTAGGGGTGTGTGTATATTGTGTGCATGCTGAAATGCTCACACACACCTGTACTGAAGGAGAAAAGGATTGTTAGTTTTGCATGATTGTAAAACATTTTTATAATGAGCAGATAAAAAATGGAAGGAATACCAACAAAGCAACATTTTTTTTTCATTCTGCCACTGGAAACATTTGCCACGTGAAGATGCATGTGTTAGCGTATCTTTTAGCCAGGACTTCACCACACAGCAGTGGATGCAAAAAGGTCTTGGTCATATGATAATCCTTGAGCACAGAGAAGCATGCCTGGTTCTGCTGCAGTGTTTTAAACTTCCTTTCTTTCTGACTCCTCAGATGAGTGAGAATTCTCCTGCTGTCTCTCCTACCACAAACAACACAGCTCCTTTTGGCCTGAAGCCTCGATCAGGTAAATTACTGCCTGAACCTGTTCTTACACCTGAGACAGAGAACACAGTGGTTTCTCGTTAGCCTTATAAATTTGTACATGATTAGTGTGAACATCTTTGTCAACTCTGGTGAGTTTGAATCCTGGCATCAGAACCTTGCTACAGCTTGGGAAATCCAGATGTGGGAGCTTTGTTTTTAATCCATCCAGTTGTTTAGTCCATGTTATCAGTAATGAATTACCTCTTTTGGAATCAGAGCAAAGAAAAAAAAAAAAAGGATGGTAGATGTGTGTGTTGTTAAAACAAAAGATGATATTAAGCCAGTAATAGAAATGTATTGAAATTTATTTAATATACGATTTGCAAATCAGGCTAAAATTTTGACTAAAAAAAATGTTCCAAAGAGGAAGGAACTTCCCAAGATTCTTATACCCCATCTTATCTACATTGCCATGGAAACGGGGCCAGAACAGTATTTACATAAAAACAATTTACCCTGAAACACAGCTTCTATCTGATCTTGGAGTTTTCTGTTTTTCAAAACTGACCACGCGTAGATAATTCTTCAAAAGAGCCCTATGCCAAAGGCAAAACAGTCTTTCCTAATTTATCTAGATCCTTTTGACTCAAAGGTGACTTTAGGAAACCAGTTCTCTCAAGGCTTGAGGTTCAAAAGAATATCTCAGGGAGATAGCTTGTGGGTGGGGGGGTTCCCCCACCTCCATGAAACCCAGAAATCTGGATTCCAGCATTAAACTCTGTTCCTCATGTGTTAAATGCAGAACAAATAATGTATTGAGTTTTTCAACCCAGAGAAGATAAAAAAAAAAAAAGCCACCCCTTACCCCACTGGTTCCTGGGGCTCTGCTGAGGGTAGGCTCTGGGAGAGTGGCTCCTTTCTGAGCCTGGTGGGTCCCATGTACTTACATAACAAGATGATCATTTCAAGGCTTGTGTGAGTGGTCAGGCATCATAAAGACTTTTCTGAAAGCATTCTGCTAATATTACCTACTTTTTTGGTTTAATATTAGTATATGCACAAAAGCAAATTATAGCCATGTATAAAATAATGACTCATTTTAAAAAGGACTATGTATAGAAATGTGCTTCTTCTGTTTGTTTTTTTCCATTTATTTCAAGTTCTGTCATTATTTACTTTTTTTTAGGTTCTTTGTTTTTAATCTTTTTGATTCTTTGGTCTTTAGCATACACCCTCTACTAATGCTTTTAAGCAAATTCTATTAAAGGACTCAGATACTTTAAAGTAAAAGCTGATTAGGAGCTCATATGCTGTCTGGCGTCCCAATAAAGCATTTTGGCAACAGCAGAAGTTTCATATACGTATATTTTGAAGAAGGGTACGTGTAGAAAAAGAACAGATACGACACTTTTTTTTTTATTACTGTTTTGCCCTTTTATCTTTATTTTTTTTAATTGTGGTGAACACATGTGTAACAAAGCATATGCCAAAGGTGACTCTTTAAAAAGGAATTTTTTTTTTTTTTAATTCCCGGAGCAAGTTGTTGATTGTGGCCAGGTATAATGGTTTCCCAGCATTTTGAATGGGCCCTGAGGCAAAGGCATTTGAGAAAATGCCTTGGGTGTTTCAAACGCTTGTGGTATTTTATGGAGAGCCAAACAGTACATGAAATAAGGCTCAAATGCTGGGCACCTCAGTTAGAGCACTGAGCATATGTGGCCCAAGCTGAGCAGTGGGCCCTGAGGTTGGCTTCCACTTCCACAGCATCAGGTTGGTGCTGGGAAAAATGGGGGTCAGTCCAGGCACCGCTCCCCTCATCCAGGCCTTCACTGACAGGATGCTGGGAACATGGTCTGTATACAATGAGGACCTCCGATTGTGCTCCCTGACTTTCTCCTAAAAGGCAGTTGTACACCATTTAAAAATGTTTTATCAAGCAAATTAAAAGTTGAATGAATCTCCAAAGAACAATATTATTTTGAATACACATTTTTGCAATTCAGTTCTAAAATTGTTTCACTGACTTTTTTATTCCTTTTATAGATTCCAAACGCAGCTCATCAAAGTTAGGGCTTACAGTGTACTTGCTCTGTTAAACAATTTCATATTCTTTGTAGTGGTGAAAAAATAAATGGAGTATTTACTTTACACAGCAGAAAACACAGACCATTTCCTCTCAATGTAGAAATTGTACTGGTTATTGAGAGCTCTGTCCCCTTTATTGTTGTAAATAATACTAATTTATCTTCAGAAATATTAGGTGAAATATCAGAATTTTATAAAACTAGAATGATAAATTGAGATTGTTTCATTTTATTTAATAATTTCAAAATATTACAGTATGTATTTTTTACATTTTCTGGGAAATATGTATATAGTAATCTTAACTGAGGATCATATGGTTAAGAAAGACAGAAACCATTTTTGATTGTGTAGTCTGGAACTTTTAAAAGCCAATTAATTTTTATTTTAAAATTAAGTATGCGAATTTATGTGATTTCTGTGTTATATATAAAAAATAGCAAGTAGGAAGAATTTAGATTCTGAAAGTTGGCTGATAATTTTCTTTAAAGAAATGTTTTTGGGGGGAGGGATATTCTTTGATTTACCCCCGGAGAAACAAAATTGCATGCACCCAAATATTCATTCCTAAAACTACATGTATTTATTTTACTAGCCCTGCCTGGTGATTGAATAAAAAATTCTATTAGTTATCTCCTGAACACATGAAATTATTATATTTAATCCAATAAAAAGATGTTACCGTTTTCATAAATGACCAGCTCAAAAGCGCTTGAAATTGATTGAACATCTTTTGGTTAATTGGGTCTGTTAAGAAAAAAAAGAACTCTACCAGTGTCAAAATTGTTCTTATATTGACCAGTATCAAAGACAGTATCGAAAGGTCTGTATGTCAAAGGGTTGAGGAAAGAGTTGTCTAGATTCAACTACCAGTAAAGCGTGCCAGGACAGTTAAAGATGTCTTTAAAGAGAGATTCTACATTTCCTTGGGGAAAAAATCATGAATGATAAATACTGATTCTGTGATAATTTTATTTCCAGGTAATACACCTGTATTAAGCATTGTCTTACGTAACCAAACTTTTTGTGTGAAACTATTTGCTAAGAGTGTTAATTATTGGAAAGTCTTTGAAAAGGGTATCTCATAGGCCTTTTGCTTTTTATCTACATAATCTATGGGCACTCTTTCTTTCTGCCAATTGACATTTGCACAACTATTATGATTAACAGTTATTAACTGCATGCAGAGTATATGATTGATAAGTACTAATACTCACTTTTATCATTCTTTTTATTCCATGCACCATCTTTCATTCTTCTCCTATATTGTACATTTGAAATTAATCCCATATAAATGAAACCCACTTCATTTCCATGCAACCCTTATGCCATTTGTGCAATGCTGCTGCCCTTTTGGTTTGTCCTGGTCCTTGTGCAACTGTACGTGGACTGGCTCTCTGGCTACCTGCAGACCCAGGCCTCACTCTTCCTCCTATCTCCTTCAACAAACTTACACAGGCACAAACATGGGACAGCTCTAGCTACAGCGTTCCATCTGAAGGAGACAGTGACAATGGTAGGTGGCTTTGTACGTATCCTTCAATTTGCTCATTAATCAGCCAGTGGATAGACTGAACGCTGGTTTCTGTGCGGCTGAAGATGGAGTATGTTCAGCTGCGTGCTTGGTGCAGGAGATCCTGAGTAGGGTCCAGAAAAGTGCATGTGGGCTGCTCTTATAGCAGTTTTTCATACTTGACCTATTATCTTGAATATTCTGAATTCTGGGGAGGAATTGGAAATGATTTCTGCTCTATCTTTTCTGCTAGGGTTGTTTGGTTTGTTGCTTGTTTTCAGAGATTTGGGGTTTGTGTATTTGGGTGATCTCTGCTTGCTCCTGCACCTGAACTAAATGCATTTAGAATTTGATCTTTTAGTCTCTATGCCTACCATGTAAGACTTTTCAGGTAATTAAAAGGCACCTTGTCTGATCCTAGAATGTTGTACTGAAAATAATGTTATGCATCGGGGCAAATTTAAAAGGGGAAATTACTTGTCTTCTCTTCTTTTTTTTCAGACATTATTTGCACATTTTGACTTTTGTTACTTTCTTGAGTGTAAGTTCATCTATATTCAAGATTTTTGGCCTGAGATTCAAATGTGCAAAGAACACCTAGCCAGAATTAATATGGATATCTTTTAAACTGTGCCATTAAGTATCTTAAGTAGCCTAAGAGATTAAAATAAATATAATTTTTTTGATCTAATACCACATATATGTTAATCTCCATTCTAGTCTAATGCTAGTTTAGATTTTAAACATTTTACTTCAAAATACAAAGTGGCAGAAGTAATGTTAAATGGTGCGGAGTGTGGTTATTGGGACAAGAAGTGAATGTGAGGTATAACCACAATGCAGATACAATGGGAAGATACGGTCTCTGGTAATATTTTTTATCTGAATATGTCATATGTACCAGTTGCCATCAAGTCGATTCCAACTCATAGTGACCCTACAGGACAGAGTAGAACTGCCCAACAGGGTTGCCAAGGAGCAGCTGGTGAATTCCAACTGCCAAGGTTTTTGGTTAGCAGCCGAGCTCTCAACCACTGCGCCACCAGCGCTCCGTGTCATATGTAATACATAGGAAATAGACACTTTAAAAACTTGCTGTGATTCCTGGTCAAAATTCAACCAAAAATGCTGATCCAATTTCCTTATGTAAAAGGATAATGTATACTTTGGAAGGTCAATTATAAAAGGAAATTTAATATATGTGTATACTTCTACATTTTTTAACTGAAAAATAAATATGATTGAAAACAGCAATAACAGTGACGCAAAAAGCCTCTCCTTATATCATCTTATTTTAAATTCTGAAAGTTGAAGAGGGGCTAAACGGAAACTTTGTTGATCAACTTTTCCTTTCCATAAAAATAAAAAGAAAGGGGGAGGCATTTTTGTTTTTTGGAAAGCTTGGCTATTTCTGGGTCTGGGATGTTGTTTAAGGAAGTAAAGGCTGGAGTGAAAGATTTATGTGTGATTTGGTATTTCCTTAGGCATAATATCTGAAACTTAAAAGACTTTCTTTTAAGCTGGGAAAGGACTAGACATCTTATGTAGAAACAGATTTTTATCTTTATAGATTAACGGAGGAAACCCTGGTGGCGTACTGGTTAAGGGCTACGGCTGCTAACCAAAAGGTCAGCAGTTCAAATCTATCAGGCACTCCTTGGAAACGGTGGGACAGCTCTGCTCCGTCCTATAGGGTCGCTATGAGTCAGAATCAACGCGATGGCAACTCTCAGATGTCTGATCTTTACTGTGCCGACATTTATCCTACAGATGTTTATTGAGGACACGATGGACAAACTACTAATCCAAGTCTGCCTTCTTTTTATTAAAACCCTAAGATATCCCTGGAAAATAATCATTGTGAAATCTTTCTAAAAATAAAATAACCTTGCCATACTTTTTGGGTGTTTTTTCTAGGAGTGAAAATTCCAGGAACTGACGTACAGCTATTACGCTGCATCACAGTAATAATCGAGGGATTGTTTTCCACATTCTGGGGCCCAGTCCATCATGTCCGATGTTTGGTGGTTGTCGTTTTTCCCTATTTTGATTTTTTTTTCCTATAATACGCCCTGGGCAGCAGGTAGTTTTCGGCTTAGGAATGTTCTTTACAATTACTTGTGTAGCTTTCTAGATCTGATTTTTCGTGTCCATCTTCATTCTCTCTGGGCTACATTTTGCGTTGTGATTTGAATACTTTTTTAAAAATTACAGTTGTCGTTGTTACTTGTCTTCAAGTTGACTGCGACTCATGGCAACACCATGTACAAGAGAACAATCCGTTGCCAGGTCCTGTGCCACCTTCATATCGTTGGTTTGTCTTAGCCCATTGTTACAGCTATTGCGTCAGTCCATCTCATTAAGGGTTTCCCTCATTTTTGCAGACTGTCGACTTTTATCAAAAACATGACACTCTTCTCTAGCAAATCTTCTTTCCTGATGACATCTGGCACTATATCGGACAATGTTCTGTGGTGATCCGTAGAGTTTTCATTGGCTCCTTTTCAAAAGTAGATCACCAGCCCTTTCTTCCTAGAGTATCTTAGTCTGGAAGCTCTGCTGAAACCTGTCTGACATGAATGACCCTGCTCGTATGTGAAATATTGGTGGCATAGCTTCCGGCATTATAGCAACACGGAAACCACCACAGTACTGCAAACTGACAGCTGCGCTGTGTGTATCCACAGATACGAGGGCTAGCGTTGCAAGAGGAATGTTCTTGCCTATTTCTCTTAAGCAGGAGATCCTACTCAATATCTATCTGGCAATTCAAAGCTAATTACCACATCAGTTTTCTTTCCTTATATTTTTTCCATTATCCAATAGCCACAGTTACCTCTTAAACCCAGTGCCATCGAGTCGGTTCCGACTCATAGCGACCCTATAGGACAGAGCAGAACTGCCCCGTAGAGTTTCCAAGGAGCACCTGGCAGGTTTGAACTGCTGACCCTTTGGTTAGCAGCCATAGCTCTTAACCACTGCGCCACCAGGGTTTCCACAGTTACCTCTTAACCTTTGTAAATGGACAGCATCTTACTACCAACTCAACCCCACAGAATGTAACTTGCCTTCCATTGATATTTTTTTAATTCTTTGCTATTTTTGGAGCCCTGGTGGCATAGTGGTTCAGAGCTACGGATGCAAACCAAAAGGTTGGCAGTTCAAATCCACCAGCAACTCCTGGGAAACTTTATGGGGCAGTTCTGCCCTCTCCTGTAGTGTTGCTATGAGTCGGAATTGACTCAACAGCAATGGGTTTGGTTTGGGGTTTTGTTTTTTTTAACTATATTTAGTAAAGTTGGCATTTGTATACCTTGTTTACTGTCTTGCTTTATATTAGCATTTTCCTTTAATTTCAGTTCTTTTTAGTATTTCATACCAAATATATCTCACTTTAAATTCCACATTTTCTCTAGAACTCATTCTGCAAAGAGATTTTTATGAATGGTAAACTAACTAGAAAGTTCTTGGGAGTTTGAATTCCCACATCCCCAAAGTTCTGCCTCGTACTGTGGCTGAGAAGCACATGGAAGTGTGGATGTAGGTCTTTCCACCCTGGGACTGGAGAGGGCACTTCCACCTCAGTTTCTTCTTAACTTGACAAAACGTAACTTCCGCTGTTTCCCTTGCTCTTGTCTTCTCTTCCTGCTCTTCATTTGTCCTTTTCACCTTCACTTTGAAGGTAAGAAATCCTTCCTCTCTTCTTTTGAATAATTTTCACTTTTTCATTTGCCATGAATTGATGAGTACTGATTTACACTGATTTAAAGTTTGTCTTTAAAATATCACCAGAGACTGGACAGACCGGCCTTGGGCCAGTTTCCAGGTATTTCACTAACTCATTACAATAATCTTGTACCACAGGTGTATTTTCCCCTGAGGAAACTGAAGATGTGAGAGGTGTTACAGTAGTTCCTAATGCTGGCTTCACATTAGAATCAGCTGGGTGTTTTTAAAACTCTAGGTGCCCCTCCCTATACCCAGAGATGCTGATTTATTTGTTCTAGCCTAGAGTCTATGGGGCAGTTCTACTCTGTCCTATAGGGTCGCTGTGAGTCGGAATCGACTCAACGGCACTGGGGTGGGGAGAGTCTAGGCACAGAAAAGTTTTTTTAAAGCTCTTGATGTGATGTTAATGAACAACCAGGGTCGAAAGCCACTGGATTAGGTAAATTGTCCAAGATGACAGAGATGAAGTTTGAACATTTTGAGGGCGGGGAATGTGTCTAGTTCATTCTTGGACACCAGAAGGGAATGAATGAATGAGCTAGTCAGATTTCTAATTCCCATTAGCCCAGACTGAAAGCCCAGGATATTTTTTCGAAACCAGCATACTGCTGCCCTGAAAAGGGAGGCCAGGAAGCTGACATGCCCTGGAATTTTTGTATGTTAAACGTGACACCCATTACAGGTTCCTAACCTTAAAGGAAGCCACTAAAGAACTCAATCTGGCTGCTAACTGAAAGGTCAGCAGTTTGAATTCACCAGCCGCTCCTTGGAAACCCTATGGGGCAGTTCTACTCTGTCCTATAGGGTCATTATGAGTCGGAATTAACTCGATGGCAATGGATTTGCGTTTCCGGTTTTTTTTTTTGTTGTTGTTTTTTAGTGGTCTTTTGGAAAACATATTTCCACAGAGAAATCTCTCATTGAGTTAAATTTAGGTCATGAATTTTAATACTGTAGTACTGATGATTTCTGTGTGAAGGGTGGCTTCATGTAATAGTTATAAATAGCATTTCAAGCAATTTTCAGAGCAGTGGACGCTGGTTGCATCGCTGAAAGCTATTCTTACAACAATTAGAGAATTGGTTTCTTGTGCTCATCTTCAAATCACTAGTCAACCAACCAGTTGATGCTGAGTGGATTCCAACTCATGGCAGCCCCACGTGTCAGAGTGGAATTGCACTCTGTAGGGTTTTCCGTGGCAGTGACCTTTTGGAAGTAGATTGCCAGGTCTTTCTTCCAACATGCCTCTGGGTGGACTCGAATCTCTAACCTTTTGGATAGTAGCTGAGTGTGTAACCCTTTGAGCCACCCAGGGACTCCTCCAAGTATCTACTGAGTGTTTATTATGCGCTAGGCATAGTGCTTGTTATTGTGAATCCAGCTCAGCAAGAGACAGACAAGGCCTTTTCTTTTATGGAACTTTTATTTCAGAGTCTAATGCATTTAGACCTGGAAACGCAGCTTTAAGAAATTTCTCATGAGTGGACAAATTTAGATAACTGATTATCAGGGTAGAATGATCTCTGCAAAGATACTGTCTGAATTGAAACGTCATTGAATGAGGGAGTTTTCAAAGCAGCTGTTTCATGTATTCATCTAACAAGCTTATCCTGCCCAGCACACTGCTTTGTGACAGGGGTGGGTTTGAGAGTGGGGTGGGTGGAGAGCACACACTGGAAACACAGACAGAATGAGAGAATGTATCTATACTGTCAGGTAGAGAGTGATGTGTGTGCTGTAAGAGGCACAGATAACAATTTTGTAAGTTCATTAAAAAAAAAAAAGTTCATAGGAGACAGAAATTACTGCCAGCTCGGGGGTGAGGATGGGGACGAGAGTGGAGGAAGAGGTAGAGATAATGGGAAAACCAGTCGAATCTGACCTGTACCTGCAAGAAAGAAAACTAAACTTGGGGGGGTGGGTGGGGAACAGGTAATAAAATCAGAGCTACCTTTTGATAGCTGTAGTATAATTTATTCTGTCATGTCAAACCTACAAAATAAGATAATCACTGTCATGTTCAGTGTATTTATTAGCCTAAAGGAGTATTTAAATTCTCAAATATTCTAGAAGAGTCATAGGATTATAGTCATGGTTTCCAATAATTTTACGTACGTTTGAAGTGGCCGTGTGGAAACACCACAGTCCAAGTGTGTTTCAACACTTTTTAATTGCTTGACACTTACACAGTGAATACCCAAGCAAGCACTTTTATGTTTAAGGCACAAAGGAACTTAAGATGAAAAGGGAGGCCAGGAAGTTGACATGCAAACACTACTGCAGGATCCTGATACCTCACGCAGGGCTCCAACAAGGCATAGGTACTTGAAGGGTGTGCTGTTAAACAAAAGCTCACGATTCATTTAACTTCTTGACATTTTTGTTTTCGGAATGAAACCTGCCAGTAAAAACATATTGAAAATATTAAACAGTCTGTATTAGATAAGACTACCCCCAGAAAAAAAAAAAGCAAAGGAAAATACAACCTCCAAAGAAAATACTAGATTTGTGTAAACAGTGTTGGGGCGCCCCTTGCTGGCTTATGTGTGTATTACTCATTTCTATCCACATTCCTTGGCTTTTTGGGTAAATTTAGTTGACCTCTTTCCTTTTGGAAACTCTGATGGTGTAGTGGTTAAATGCTATGGCCGCTAACCAAAAGGTCGGCAGTCCAAATCCACCAGGTGCTTCTTGAAAACCCTGTGGGGCAGATGTACTCTGTCCTGTAGGTTTGTTGTGAGTCAAAATCGACTTGATGGCAGCGGGTTTTTTTTTTTTTTTTCCTTGGGGGTGTGGTGTGGATTTGTTCTATATTTTACATTTAGGTATACCTTCTGGTGGCTAATCTTAAATGAGTAGTTTCTGTGTGGCTTTATATGGTGAAAAAAAGAAAAAATTGCTGTCAAGTCGAGTTCAACCCATGTGTGTCAGAGTGGAACTGTGCTCTTTAGGGTTTTCAATGGCTGCTTTTTTGGCAGTGGATTGCCAGACCTTTCTTTCAAGGCACCCCTGGGTAGATTCAGACTACCAACCTGTCACTTAGTAGGTGAACGCTTAAGTGTTTGCGCTACCCAGGAACTCCTTCTGGTATAAAAGCAAGTTTAACATATTCTTCAGTTTCTTCCATGCTTCTTAATTTGTCCGACTTTACCTTACTTCCCAGTTTTCCTCTGCTGGCCTTACTTGAAGCAATCGGTCTCACTTCCTCTGGGGTCCAGCTTTTTTGGGCCTTGATGGCAGCCCTTCTGAGACATGCCTTTGACTCTCTTTGCCTGTGACATCCCGGAGTGGGTCTGCAGCAGAGGCCCTGCCCGCAGACTGACTCCTGCTTGAGGCTCTAGAAGGCATTAAAACGCATTAGATCATTCTCTTTCTCCATTTGCTTGGTCTTAACTGTAAGTCTGGGGTTTATTCTGTTGCTTCAACTTTGTAGTCTTCCATAGAGCATCAGAATGCTGATTTCAATATGCTAGAACCAATATGGAGCCCTGGTGGTACAGTGGTTAAGAGCTCGGCTGCTAACCGAAAGGTCAACAGTTTGAGCCCACCAGCTGCTCTTTGGAAACCCACTAGAGCAGCTTTACTCTGTCCTGTAGGGTTGTTACGAGTCAGAATCGACTGGACGGCAACTGGTTTGGTTTTGGCTTTGATTAGAACCAATTGGGAAAGAAAATACTGAAATGGGAGAGATATACTACAAGTCACTTAGTAAGGTGGTTTGGCTCAGAGGTACAAACTGAGATTAAAATGTCGTAATTGGGTGAGGATAATTGATTATATGGTGTGGACTCAAATCTTTTTCTTCAAAGAATTATATTTGTAAACCAGATTTAATGTTTGAGCACCCAGTAAATGGAAGAAGTCTCCAAAGAGCCACATTAAGACACGTTCATCAGGATAGAATCAACATCACGTCCTCCTCCTAGTCTACATTTCCTAAATTGTGGTGATTGACACTGTTAGAATTGCAGTATGCCAGGGCATCTTTCTATTTGGTTTTGATCTCTAAAACTGGAGTCCTTTGCCTAAAATTTTTTGTAGAACTTTTCCTACTTCCCCCAACACACACCCAGGCTTAAAGTCCACAGGACAGAGGAACCAAAAACCAAATATGGCTCAGAACAGCTCCTCCACCCCATCTTGTGTGTATAGGAAGTCGACAGCTTTAATAGGTTAAAAACTTCAAGGAAGATAAAAATTCAAGTTTAAATCAACCCTGGGGCTTGTGTCTTGGTAAAAATTAAGACCCTTGCTATAAAATATTGTGTATCTTCTTTATTAGTCTTTAAGATATGTTATCCTGCGGGTGGGGGATCCTTCACCGGCTTAGAAGCATCCATCTTCTCTGGGGCAGGAGGCTTACTCTGCTATTACTTCCTGTTCTCGTAGTTTTAAGAATCTGGAGCCAATGATGATCTCTTAAACTGCCTCTGATCTTGCCAGCCTTTCTAAAGAAGAGTCCGTGCTCACCTCTAGAAGACTTAACTTTTTGAATACACTGTCAGTAACATGATAGAAGGCAGGATTTTTCCACTCCGCACTTAAAAATGCAATACTGGCTATCGTTACTCAGCTCTTAACCTGGAATGTGAAAAAGTCATGCCAACAAAGGCATTAACCTGTGCGTATTTTTAACACGTGGAGAATTGTAGCATCTTCTTACATAAAACAAATTATCTGAATTTAATGAAAGGGTTGTGAAATGTGCAATAGAAATGAAAACTTAAAATGAAAGCAATGGGGAAGTGAGAGGAGGGACAGCCTTCAGAGAAGGGGCCTGGGACAGTTCCAGTGAGCACCCAAACCCTGCCCTGGATCCAGCTTATTATCACCAAAAAAACACAGCTAGTTGGTCTATACAGTCAGGATAACTTAAATATACCAAAAAAAACCATTGCTATCAAATCTATTCCAACTCATAGCGACCCTATAGGACAGAGTAGGACTGCTCCAGAGGGTTTCCAAGGAGCAGCTGGTGGATTTGAACTGCCAGCTTTCTGTTTAGCAGCCTGAGCTCTTAACCACTGTGCCACCAGAGCTCCTAAATTAAATATTGCATAACTGAAATACAGGTAACTTAAAATATAGTCTTCTTTAAAAGCCAGTTGTTGTTGAGTCGATTCCGACTCATGGCAGCCCCATGTGTCTCAGAGTAGAGCTGCTCCATAGGGTTTTCAGTGGCTGATCTTTCAGACGTAGATCGCCAGGACTTTTTTCCAAGGTGCCTCTGGGTGGATTTGAACCCCCCACCTTTTCGTTAGCAGTCAGGTGCGTTAATCAGTTAATCATTTGCACCATTCAGGGACTTCATAATGTCCTTTAGAATACTCTAATCAAGCTTTCCTTCTCAGGTAGGAATGTCTTTGTTTCCACGAAGTGGTGAGTGAATTATTTGGGATGAATAAAGAAACTGTTTCATTTAAATATGAGTAGCCACATATGGCGACCTGTAGAAGGTGCTACATAAAGCCTCTTTTTTCTTTATATTACAGTATTTCTAAGACCTCAGAGAAATTTGGAATCTATAGACCCACAGTTTACAATTCGGAGGAAAATGGAACAGATGAGAGAAGAAAAAGAACTGGTGGAACAACTCCGTGAGGTACCCAAGAAATTCTGTATAACTGAATAATAATTTTCAAAATTGAAGCAGCAGTCTATTTTTTTAAATAGACTTTGAAGCATTGCATACAGACCCAGTTTCAGGTCACTTACTGATTGTTTGGTATTGGGCAAGTCACTTCTCATCTCTGAGTTTCAGTCCCTTCATCTGTTAAAACATAGTTCCAGTCTACCTAGAGTGGTTTTGTGAGGAATGTATGAGATTATGTAAGTGAAATACTTAATAACCAAAACCAAGTCCATTGCCTTCCAGTTCATTCTGAAGGATAGTGAAAACCCAATACATATGTATAAATGCTAGCATCATTTCAGGTCATTTATGCTTTAAAGTAGTGCACTGTCATTTACTTGTTGTTGTTAGGTATCATTGAGTCGATTTTTGACTCATTGCGACCCCCATAGGGTTTTCTTTATGGGAACAGACCGCTAGGTCTTTCTCCTACAGAGTGGCTGGGTAGGTTCAAACTGCCGACCTTCCGGTTAGCAGTCGCACAATTAACCGTTGCTGCACCAGGGGCTCCATGTTGTTTGTTTACCTAGTAATAATATTCCATTAATTTATAACAATTTTCAGTTATCCTTACTTTGTACCCCAGGTGAGTCAGAGCTTTTTAATCAGTCACATAATAGGCAAACCATGTGAGCTCCAACCAAGAGTGATATCCTGTGGTGGATGGCCTGGAAAATTTTAAGCTTGGTGACAGCAGAGACAATGTCTTATTCCTGTTGAATTTTCAGTCACAGCACAGCTCTGGTGGGCATCTAGTTGGGATTTGTCTGTCCTCATGACCTTTGTATCTAGTTAGGAAGGTCATATATAAATACATGAAAGGTCAGATAACAGTACAAGGTTGAATCGCCAAGGAAGAAGACATTGGTATTAATTATTAAAGGCAGCACATTATGAATTGCTACATAAGCTCTTTAAGTTCAAAGAGAGGTACCATCGCCATGAACTAGAAGATTATAAAAACCTTCTTGGAGGGGGTTGGCTTATGCTAAATCTTCACATTTCACAAGCCAGTGTTATTGAGGGCTACTGTGAGCCAGGCAGTATTTTAGGTGATGGGCAGGGAGAGGGGATATAGGAGAGAACAAGAAAGTCCCTGTTCTTAGGAAGCATATAGTCTATTGGGAAGAAACAATAAATAACAAGGAAAAATGTTAATATACTTATTTCAGACAAAGAGAAATGTTAATATAACTATTTCAGACAGCAATGAGTTCTGTAAATGAGCAATGCATCCTATAAATAAAACTAAATAAAAAATGATTAAAAATAAAGTAAAATATGATAGACCAGCATCTTTATTGTTGCAAATGATACTTTATACAGCAAAACCTGTGAAAGCTGAAGCCTGTGTAAGGCGGAAACCTGTCAGAGAAGGAAAACGCAAATATTTTCCACTAGAGAGTGATAGAAACGTGGTAAGACTGCACCCTGTTAAAGGTGGAAAACTTGCAAGACCCAGAAAAACAAGGCAGTCCCATTGAGTTTTGGCTCTCACAGATTGCACCATATTGCCCTCTATTTAGTGGAAGATATTTGAGTTTTCCTTCTTTGACACGTTTCTGCCTTATACAGGTTCCAGCTTTCACAGATTTTACTGCAGAAAAGTATAGAATGATCATTACGTGACACTGTTACATGCACTGATTTTCACGTGCTTCCTTTATTGCAAACCACCAAATTAAGTCCTTCCTTCTTAGGACTTAATTATCTGTTTAAAAGGACCTTCTGTTGCAAAACAGAAACTTTTATTTGAAACTTTAAAAACTGGTTTCTCTACTTCCTCTTCCAGGAAGATGGGATAAACATACTTTTCCCTAGTCCTCCCACTAAATACAATAATTAAAAAAAAAAAAGCCTAT
The DNA here is from genome assembly GCF_030014295.1 of Loxodonta africana. Classification (NCBI taxonomy): domain Eukaryota; kingdom Metazoa; phylum Chordata; class Mammalia; order Proboscidea; family Elephantidae; genus Loxodonta; species Loxodonta africana. The sequence continues at coordinate 66,793,356 of NC_087358.1, forward strand.
GTGGTATGTATAAAGCAAGCATAAGAAAACTCTGGAAGTAGAGAGATAAGGCAGACTGCCTAGGGACCTCAGGACTCAAGGAATGATGCGGTGCTAAGTTCCTTGGGTTTTCTTTCAGCTTCATATATTCCAGACATAGAGCAAATGAAGCTGCAACTGAGAAACACCAACCCAAAACGAATACCAAACCCACTGCTGTCAAGTTGATTCTGATGCATATCGACCCTAAAGGACAGAGTAGAACTCCGCCATAAGGGTCCTGAGGTTATAAATCTTTTACAGAAGCAGATTGCCACATCTTTCTCCTGAAGAGTGGCAGGTAGGGTTTGAACTGCCAACCTTTGAGTTAGCAGCTGAGTGCTTAATCTCTGTGCCACCAGGGCTCTTGAAACACCAGCAGATGCAGACCAAAAAAAAAAAGCCCCAAGAAAAGTCTACTCTCTCTAGACTTAGCAAGCTGCTCATCAAGTCAGAAAACTTTTAATCCATAACTGCTTTACTCCAGCCAGTCATCACAGAAAAAAACTATGGCCCCACCCCAGCTTACCAGCAAAGGCTGAGTGGCGAACTTAGACTTCTTCCCTCACGAGAATGTAACAAGGACCCCTTCTGCGGTGATGTCAGAGATTGCCAAGTCAGGAGCCAGAAATTTTATCCCCACTGTCCAGTAACAAGCAATCTCCAGCCCTGCCCACAATGGCAGTGGAGACTGTGATGGGACCCTAGATTTCTACTCCCAACCAACAGTAACAAGGCGCTATCTCCTCCCCACTGGGATGGTATCAAAGGAGACCAAAGAAGAGTCAGGACCTTAATCATTGCCCAGCAGTAATGAGGTAGCACCCACCACAGCGTCAGTGGAGAACAGCTGGAACTCTAACCCCCACCCGGTAATAACAAGGAGCCTCTCTCTCAGGGCCCAGTAGAAGCTGAGTGTGAAACTTGGACTTGTACCTCCACCTGGCAGTAACAAGGAAGTGCCCCTCTTCCCTTAGAAGTGGTGTCCAAAAGAAGCCACCTAAATTGGAAGGTTTAAATAAGATCCAGAGTCTCATAATGTGATATGGAAATATTAGGGTTTCAGTTGAAAATCGCTCATCATACCGAGAACCAGGAAGATCTCAACTTGAATGAGAAAAATCAACCATTAAATGCCAATGTCAAGATAGAAATGTTAGAATTATCTGAGAGATTTTAAAGCAGCTATGACAAAAGTGCCTCAATGAGCAATTATGAATATGGTTGAACCAATATGAGAATTAGAAAGCCTCAGCAAAGAAATAGAATGTACAGAAGAATAAAATGGAGGTTTTAAAACTGAAACATAGAATAACTGAAATAAAAAGCCAAGAGGATCACCTCAACAACAGAAAGGAGGGGACAAAGGTAAGAATCAGTGAACTGGAAGATACAACAAGAGAAATTACCCACTCAGAACAACAGAGAAAATAGACTGAAAATCAGTGAATGGAGGCTCAGGGGCCTGTGGGACAGTAACATAAGATCTAACATTTGGATCACTGGAATCCCAGAAGGAGAGGACAAAGAAAGAAGAACTGAAAAGTTCTTAGAGAAATAATGGCTGAAAACTCCAGATTTGGCAAGAGACATAATAAGCCTATAGATTCAAGAAGGTGGGTGGATTTCAAACAGAATAAACTCAAAGAAATCCACACCAAAACACATCATAATCAGACTTCAGAAAACTAAAGACAAAGAAAAAAAAAACCCTGAAAACAACAAGAGGGAAATGAAACCTTACCTATAACGGAAAAACAATTTGAATGAAAGTGAATTTCTTACCGGAAACCATAGAGGTCAGAAAAAAGTGACACAATATTTGTCAAATGCTGAAAGAAACAAACTGTAAACTCAGAATCCTCTCCCTAAAGAAGATATCCTTCAGGTATGAAGAGGAAATCAAGACATTCTCAGATAAAGAAAAACTAAGAGAATATGCCGCCATATACCTGCCCTAAAAGAATGGCTGAAGCAAGGAAGCTCTCTAAAGAAAAAGCAAATGGTAAAAGAAGGAACCTAGGAACATCAGGAAGGAAGGAAGAACACAGTGAACAAAATTATGGGTGAACACAATAGACTTTCCTTCTCGTCTTGAGTTTTTAACTTTATGTTTGATGGTTGAAGCAAAAATTGTAACACTAATGGGGTTCTAAATGTATGTAGAAGAAATATTTTAGACACTTACATTATAAATAGGAGGTGGTGGTAAAGGGAAGTAAAGGGGGTAAGGTTTCCAAATTTCACTTGAACCAGTAAAAAGGTGACACCAGTAAAAAAAAAAAAAAATACAGTAGACTGTGGTAAACCAAAAAACACCAAACCCGTTGCCATCGAGTCGATTCTGACTCATAGTGACCCTATAGGACAGAGTAGAACTGCCCCATAGAGTTTCCAAGGTGCACCTGGTGAATCCAAACTGCTGACCTTTTGGTTAGCAGCCCTAGCTCTTAACCACTACGCCACCAGGGTTTCCAGACTGTGATACCCATGTTTATAAAATGTAGTACCTAGAACAACCACTAAAAAAGTTGTACAAACAGATACACTTAAAAATACTATAAATAAACCACAAGGAAATTCTAAAAAATGTTCAAATAACCCACAGAAAAGCGGTAAAAAGAAAACAGAGAGAACAAAACAGGACACAAAAGTAAAATGGCAGATTTAAGCCTTAACATATCAATAGTTATGTTAATGTTAAATGTAAATGGTCTAAATATGCCAATTAAAAGAGAGTCTGCTGTTGTTGTTCTTAGCTGCTGTTGAGTCAGCTCCAACTCATGGCAACCCTTTGTAAAACCCGTTGCTGTCGAGTCGATTCCGACTCATAGTGACCCATGTACAACAGAATAAAACACTGCCCAGGGCAGTGTCATCCTCATGATCACTGGCATGTTTCCGTCCATCATGGTGGCTGCTCTGTCATTCCATCTCACTAAATGTCTCTTTTTCCATCATTGGGCCTCTGCTTTGCCAAACATGATGCTCTTCTCTAGCAGTTGATCCCTTCTGATGGCATGTTCAAAGTAAGCAAGTCAGGCTATTCCGTTTGGAAGCAGATTGTCAGGCATGTCTTCCTGGTCTGCCTTAGTTTGGAAGATCCACTGAAACCTGTCCACCATGGGTGACCCTACTGGTATTTGAAACACCAGTGGTATAGCTTCCAACATCATAGGAACTTGCAAGCCACCACAGTACAACAAACCAGGTGGTAGAAAAGAGAGATTGTTATTGTTAGGTGCTGTCAAGTTGGTTCCGACACGTAGTGACCCTCTGTACAACCAAACTAAATGCTGCCCGGTCCTGCACCATCTTCACAATCATGGCTATGTTTGAGCCCATTGTTGTAGTCACTGTGTCAATCCATCTCATTGAGAGTCTTCCTCTTTTTCACTGACCCTCTACTTTACCAAGCATGACGTCCTTCTCCAGGGACACATCCCTCCTGTGTCCAAAGTATGTGAGACATAGTCTCGTCATCCTTGCTGCTAAGAACCATTATGGTTGTACTTCTTCCAAGACAAATTTGTTTGTTCTTTTGGCAGTCCATGGTATATTCAATATTTTTCTTGAGCACCATACTTCAAAGGCATCAATTCTTCTTTGGTCTTCCTTATTCATCGCCCAGCTTTTGCATGCCTATGAGGTGATTGAAGACACCAAGCCTTGGGTCAGGTGCACCTTAGTCCTTAAAGTGACATGTTTGCTTTTCAACACTGTAAAGAGGTGTTTTGCAGCGGATTTGCCTAATGTGGTGTATCGTTTGATTTCTTGACTGCTGCTTCCATGCATGTTGATTGTGGATCCAAGTAAAATGAAATTGTTGACAACTTCAATCTTTTCTCCATTTATCATGATGTTATTCATTGGTCCAGTTGTGAGAATTTTTGTTTTCTTTATGTTGATTGAGGTACGATCCATACTGAAAGCTGTGTTCTCTGATCTTTATCAGTAAGTGCTTCAAGTCTTCTTCACTTTCAACAAGCAGGCAAGGTTGTGTCAACTGCATAACGCAGGTGGTTAACGAGTCTTCCTCTAATCCTAATGTCCCATCCTTCTTCATATAGTCCAGCTTCTTGGATCATTTGCACAGTGTACAGATTGAATAGGTATGGTGAAAGGATACAACCCTGATACACACCTTTCCTGACTTTAAACCATACAGTATCCATATGTTCTGTTCAAACGACTGCTTCTTGATCTACATACAGGTTCTTTATGAGCACAATTAAGTGTCTGAAATTTCCATTCTTCTCAATGTTATCAATAATTTGTTATGATCCACATAGTCAAAACCCTCTGCCTAGTCAGTCAAACACAGGTAAACATCTTTCTGGTATTCTCTGCTTTCAGCCAAGATCCGTCTGACATCAGCAATGATATCCCTCGTTCCACATGCTCTTCTTAATCCGGCTTGAATTTCTGGCAGTTCTCTGTCAATGTACTGCTACAGCCACTTTTGAATGATCTTCAGCAAAATTTTACTTGTGTGTGATATTAATGATATTATTCAATAATTTCCACATTTTGTTGGATCACCTTTCTTTGGAATAGGTATAAATGTGGATCTCTTCCAGTCAGTTGGCCAGGTAATTGTCTTCTAAATTTCCTGGCAGAGATGAATGAGCATTTCCAGCGCTGCATCCATTTGTTGAAACATGTCAGTTGGTATGCCATCAATTCCTGGAGCCTTGATTTTCAACAACATCTTCAGTGCAGCTTGGACTTCTTCCTTCACTGCCATTTGTTCTTGATATATGCTACTTCCTGAAGTGATTGAACATCAATTCTTTTTTGGTACGGTGACTCTGTATATTCCCTTCATCTTCTTTTGATGCTTTGTGTAAAAGGCATGGTCCAACTATGTGCTGTCTAGAAATGTAAAAATACAGTAAAAGAATTGAAGAAGATATAGTATGTAAACGTTCATGAAAGGAAAGCAAGAGTGGTTGGCTATATTGATATTAGAAAAAGTAGACTTCAAAACAAAGAAAGTTACCAGAGACAGAGAGGGACATTATATAATATCAGAAAGGTCAACCCACCTTTTTAATATTAGGAGACTTAGCAATTCTAAATCTGTATGCACTATATGATGGAACTGTAAAATATGTGAAGCAAAAACTGATAAAATTGAAAGAAGGAATAGACAAAACAACAATTGTGTTACCAAAAAAAAAGAAGAAGGATCAGTAGTTGGAAAATATGGCCTTGGTGATAGAAATGATGGCTGAGATCACATGATAGAATTTTGCAAGACCAATGACTGCTTCATTGCAAATACCTTTTTTCAGCAACATAAATGGCGACTATACACATGGGACCTCACCAGATGGAACACACGTGAATCAAATTGACTACATCTGTGGAAAGAGGCGATGGAAAAGTTCAATATTATCAGTCAGAACAAGGCCGGGGCCAACTGCGGAACAGACCATCAGTTGCTTATATGCAAGTTCAAGTTCAATCTGAAGAAAAATAGAACAAGTCCATCCACAACAGCCAAAGTATGACCTTGAGTATATCCCATCTGAATTTAAAGACCATCTCAAGAATAGATTTGACACATTGAACACTAATAGCTCATGGGGAACCTGTACATAGATCAAGAGGCAGTCGTTTAAACAGAACAAGGAGACACTGCATGGTTTAAAGTCAGGAAAGGTGTGTATCAGGGTTGTATCCTTTCACCACGCCTATTCAATCTGTATGCTGAATAACTGATCCGAGAAGCTAGACTATATGAAGAAGGACAGGGCGTCAGGATTGGGGTAAAACTCATTAACAACCTGTGTTATGCAGTTGACACGCCTTGCCTGCTTGCTGAAAGTGAAGAGGACTCGAAGCACTTACTGATGAAGATCACAAACCACAGCCTTCAGCGTGGATTACACCTCAACGTAAAGAAAACAAAAATCCTCACAACTGGACCAATCAGCAACACCATGGTATTTTCAGTTGCATCATATGCATGTGAAAGCTGGACAATGAATAAAGAAGACCGAGGAAGAACTGACAGTTTTGAATTGTGGTGTTGGTGAAGAAAATCGAATATACTATGGGCTGCCAAGAGAGCAAACAATTCTGTCTTGGAAGGAGTATAACCAGAATGCTCCTTAGAAGCAAGGATGACGAGACTGCGTCTCACATACTTTGGACATGTTAGCAATAGGCATCTGTCCCTGAAGAAGGACATCATGGGTCAGTGAAAAAAAGGACAACCCTCAACGAGGTGGATTGACACAGTGGCTGCAACAATGGGCTCAAGCATAACAACGATTGTGAGTATGGCGCAGGACCGGGCAGTGTTACATTCAGTTGTACATAGGGTCACTATGAGTTGGAATTGACTCGACGGCACCTAACAACCACAACACAGTCGTTGTTGGAACCTTCAACATCCATCTCAAAAATTGATGGGACAACTAGACAAAATCAGCACAGATATAGAGGAACTCATCAACACCATCAGCCGATGAAATCAGCATTAATTCAACACTCCACTGAGTAGCAGCAGAATACATACACCAAGATAGACCATATCCTGGGCCATAAGACAAACCTCAACAAATTTGAAAGACTGGAAGTCATATAGAGTGTGTTCTCCAACCACAATGGAATCAAACTAAAAGTCGGTAACAAAAAATCTCCAAAGACTTTTAAACTAAGCAACACACTTCTAAATCCGTGGGTCAATGAGGAAGTCTCAAGGAAAAAAAAAAATACGGAACTGAAAGAAAATGAAATACAATATCAAAATTTGTGGGACACACTCAAAATAACGCAGAGAGGGATATTTATAGTACTAAATGCATACTTCAGAAATTAGTTTTATAGTGCTGCTATAACAGAAGTACCACAAGTGGGTGGCTTTAATAAACAGAAATTTATTTTCTCACAGCTTAGGAAGCTTAAAGTCCAAATTCAGGGTACAGGCTCTAGGAGAAGTCTCCCTCTCTCTCTGTTCACTCTGGGGGAAGGTCCTTGTCTCTTTTCAGCTTCTTTTCCTTGGAAATCAGGTGGTGTGTGTCGTCCCCTCCATTTGTGCTTGCTTACTTGTTTAATCTGCTCTTTTATGTCTCAAAAGAGCTCAATTAAAGACACACCCTACACTAATACTGCATCATTAATATAACAAAGAAAACCCATTCCCAAATGGGATTATAACCACTGATAGAGAGGGTAGAGTTTTTTTATTTTGGGAGACACAGTTCAGTCCATAACGTGAGGAAAAATCTCAAATTGGTAATCTAAGCTCCCACCTCACGGACCTAAAGAAGAGCAAAATAAACTCAAAGCAAGCAGAAGGAAGGAAATAATAAAGATGAGAGCAGAAATTAAGGCAATTGAAAACAAAAAAGCAATGATACGAAAAGCTGATTCTTTGAAAAAAATCAATACAGTTAGCAAACCTCTACCACGAATAACAGAAAAAAAAAGAGAAAGTACAACTTACCAATATCAGGAATGAAACACACATCAATCACTACAGACCCTGAAGGAAATCAGAAGAATAATAAGGAAATGGGGTCCTCGTGGCTCAGTGGTTAAGAGCTCAGACTGCTAACCAAAAGGTCACCAGTTCAAATTCACTAGCCGCTCATTGGAAATTCTACGGGGCAGTTCTGCTCTGTCCTATAGAGTCACTATGGGGGTGGAATTGACTCGATGGTATTGAGTTTAATAAGGGGATATTATGAACAACTCTATATGCATAAATTTGACAGCTTACATGAAATAGACCACTTCCTAAAAATATACAAATTACTACAACTCACTCAGTGTGAAAGAGATAATTTGAATAGCCCTGTAACTTAAGGGCAGCTAACAACAATTAATATTAAAGAAATGGAATTTATAATGTAAAAACCTAACAAAAAGGAAACCTTCAGGTTCTAACTGTTTTACAAGAATTCTACTAGTTAAAGAAGAATTAATGCAATCTCTTCCAGAAAGTAGAAGGGAACACTTTCCAATTCATTTTATGAAGCTAGTGTATTTTTTTTTTTTTTAGTGTTACCCTGATACCGAAACAAGCAAAAAAAAAGACAATACCAAAAAGAAAGAAAGCCACGAATCAGTATCCCTCATGAATATAAACACAAAAATCCTTAGCAAAATATTAGCAAATAGAATCTAGCAATATATAAGATACCCCATGACAAAGTAGATTTATTCCAGGATTGCAGGTCTGGTTCAGTGTTTTCAAATCCATCAGTGTAATCCACCATATCTAAAGGCTAAAGAAGAAAAATCGCTTAATCATACCAATTGATGCGAAAAAGAAAAATTTGACAAAATTCCATCCCCATTCACGATAAAAAGTCTCAACACGGGGAACAAGGCAAGAATGTCTGCCCACATCATTCTTATTCAGTCTAGTGCTGAGAGTTCTAGCCAGTGCAGCAGGACAAAAAGGGGGAATAAAAGGCCATACAGATCAGAAAGGAAGAAATAAAACTGTCCCTATGTGCAAATGACGTGATTGTCTGTGCAGAAACTCCCAAAGAATCTGGGAAAGAAAAAAATTATAGAACTAATCAGTGAATTCACTGAGGTCACAGGATAAAAGATGAACATACAAAAATCAATTGTATTACTATATACTAGCAATGAGCATGTGGATACCAAAATTAAGGATACAATACCATTTATGATTGCTAAAAAGGCCAAAAAAAAAAAAATGCTTTAGTGTGAATCTAACAAAACATGTACAGGACTGTATGCTGGACACTACACAATGCTAACGAAAGAAATCAAAGAAGACCTAAATAAATAGACATAATGTGTTCATGGATTGAAAGCTTCGACATAGTAAAGAAATTATTTCTCTCCAAATAAATATACAGGCTTAAAGCAATTCCTATCAAAATTCCAGTAAGGGTTTTTGTAGCTGTGACATGATCACTCTAAAATTTCTGTCAGAAGGCAAAAGAACTAGAATAGCTAAAACAATTTGGAAAAGAATGAAGTGGGAGGACTCAGTCTGATGGTAAGATTTATTATATAGTTAAAGTAATCAGATATTGTCAGTGGGATAGACCCCTGGATCAGTGGAGTAGAACTGAGAACCCAGAAATAGACCCACACAAATATACCCAGCTGAATTTTTACAAAGGTGCAAAAGTCATTCAGTGGAGGAAAGATAGCCTTTTCAACAAACAATGCTGCTGCAACTGGACATCGATAGGCAAAAACACCGAGCCCTGACCTAAGTCTCACACATTATACGAAAATTAATTCAAAATGAATCACTAACTTAAATGAAACATGTAAAAACAAAATAATAGAGGAGAAAATCTTCAGGATCTAGGCTTTAGGCACAGAGTTCTCAGACTTTATGCAAAAAACATAATCCAAAAGGGAAAAATTGATAAATTGAATTTCATCAAAATTAAAAATGTTTAAAAAAAAAAAAAAAACAGCTGCTGGGGCTGCTTATGTACAACCAAACACCTCATGGGATTTGGTTTCTTGGTTTGGAGGTTTAGGCTCATGGTTTAATGCAACATCCTAGTTAATTGGTCGAATATCATTTTTAGTGCTTCTGTTCTACCTCCCAGTTTGTTGTGTAGTGCCTTGTGTCATAAAAGCTTACAGGCGGCCGTCCAACAGTACAACAGTTGGTCTTTATTAGCCTGCAGCAACAAAGGAAGGAGGAGAGTCAGGAATAGGAGAAGGACATGGAATGTGTGGCTAACTGCCTCCATGAACAGCTGCCTCCTTTGCCATGAGATCAGAAGAGCTGGATGGCGCACCATTACTGAACGTTTTGATGAAAGATTCTGTAGAAGAATCCTGATCACAAGGGGGAAAATGCAGAAGAGAATTTCAAATTCTCATGGAATCCAGCCTTTCTGGAGCCATTGAGGCTGGGCGAACACCTGAAACTATTACCCTGAGATAATCTTCAAGCCTTAAATCTTAAACCAGAAATACCCCCTGAGGCCTTTTTTAAAACCAAACAATGTTTCTGTTGCTGGTGGGTGCCGTTGAATCGATTCTGACTCAGAGCAATCCCGTGTTACAGCATAGAAGTGCCCCATAGGGTTTATTGGCTGTAATCTTTATGGAAATAGATCGGCAGGCATTTCTCCCGCAGAGTCGCTGGGTGGGTTCAAACTGCCAGGCTTTCAGTTAGCAGCTAAGCTCTTAACTATTGTGCCACCAGGGCTCCTCGTAAAGTGTATACAGGTGGAAAATTGTTGTTGTTAGGTGCCGTCGAGTCAATTCTGACTCATAGCTCCCGTATGTACAACAGAACGAAACACTGCCCGGTCCTTTGCCACCCTCACAGTCGCTGTTATGCTTGAGCCCGTTGTAGTAAGTGATAAATAAGCACGTGAAAAGACGTTGAATATCATTAGTCACTAGGGAAACGCTAAGAAAGCAGCAGTGGGTTATCACTAATGCACCTATCAGAATGACTGAAATAAAAAACAGTGAAAACATCAAAGGTTGGCAAGAATGCAGAGGATTTGAACATTCCTGGATTACAAAGGAACTCTTTTCCCACGTCTGTCTTTAAGCTGAATTTGTACATTAAGTTTGTATGGTTCATATCTCGTGTCAGTTAGTCAAATGTTTGTCTTCGTATATAGTGTAGTGTACCTTTCTGTGCATAAAGAACATTAAGGAAATACTTCCAGATACACTAAAACATCTTTAACATAATAATGCCGTAATATAATAATGTTGTGATGTGCCGTTTGTTACCAGGAAGCCTTGTAAGTACTTTCTCCACAGTTGGAGAGCTACCTACAGGGCAAATGTTACCCCGAATGCTCAGAAGCTTCCGTTCTGTAACGTCTTTGAGAACGGTTACTTTATTGTAGAAAACGCTGAACTAAAAAACCTACTTGTATCACTGGGTGGCACTTCTGCTCAGTTCTGAACCCTCGGAAACCCTGGTGGCATAGTGGTTAAGTGCTACGGCTGCTAACCAAAGGGATGGCAGTTTAGATCCACCAGGTGCTCCTTGGAAACTCTCTGGGGCAGTTCTACTCTGTCTTATAGGGTCTCTATGAGTCAGATTCGACTCAATGGCACTGGGTTTAGTTTGGTTTTCAGCAGAGGTGGGGAGGGTTGGGGACATGCGTAGGATAGTGCTGAGGCCAGACAGATCATTCCCCCATCACTTCTTCCCCAGGCCTGTCAACCCCAGGTACCAACTGTGAGGCCCCTGCCTCAGGTACAAGGGGGAAAGTGCCGCTCAGGATGTGAGCAAGCCCAAGGCCCAAGAGTTGGCAAGAGGACCCTTAGGGAAACCCTAGTCTGAGTTCATGTACCCCTGGAAACTGTGTGGATATACAGAGGTCAAGAATCTAAGACTGCTCCCCCACCCCTTTCCAGCCACCAAAAGGCCAGGAACCACTGTTGTAGTGAAATCCCACATGTGTAGGGGAAGCAGAAGCCCAGAGAGGAGCTGTGATGGCCCACAGCACTAAAGGCCCAGCAGGGATGGAGGGGCCGGAACTGGTAAGGGGGCTCAGCAGAGTCCCGGCCACATGCCTGGTGGGGCACACTGACCCGTGGTACTTGGGTGTGATGCCCTTGTCCCTGCCACCTGCCGCCACCACCTGCAGGCCCACCATGCGGAGCGGCAGTGCTTTGGCACATCGACGGTCGGCCCAGCCGTTTCAGAGCTCCTAGGGAGGTGGGGGCCTGTGGGCTCTCGGCTCCCTGCTGTGGGCTACTGCTAGGCACCTGTCGCAGGGGCCTGCCTGCAACCAGAGGCTGCCCAAGGACCCGCTGCTGCAGCTGCCCAGGTGGGTGAAGCAAGCCCATCCTGGGGGCACGGGGCCCAAACACAGAGTCAGTTTTTTCCTGATAGGCTTTCCGGGGGTTGGTTCCTAACTACGGGTTGTACTGGACATGTGCAACCTGGGAACTGCCTGTATAGATAACCTGAGCAAACCTCCAGAGACTGAGTGAAAAAAGCCAGTTCCAAAAGGTTACATATTGTATGTTTCCACTTATATGATGTTCCTTTTTTCCCCCTTTTTTTATTATCCTTTAAATTTTTTTTAATTTTATTGTGCTTTAGATGAAAGTTTACAGTGCAGATTAGTTTCTCATTCAAAAATTTATATACAAATTGTTTTGTGACATTGGTTGCAATCCCGGCATTGTGTCAGCACTCTCCACCTTTCCACCCGGGTTGCCCGTGTCCGTTCATCCAGTTTTTCTGGCCCTTCCTACCTTCTCTTTGGTTTGGGGCAGATGTGGCCGATTTGGTCTCCTATATGTGATTGAACTAAGCATATGACATTCTTGCAATGACGAACTATAGAAGTGGAGAACAGATCAGTGGTTGTTGGAGACTGAGGAGGGGGTGGGGGCAGGACAGAAGTGGTCGCTGCAAAAGGGCAACACAAGGATCTTTGTGGTGATGGAAATATTCAGTGTCCTGACTGTATCAATGCCAGTATCCTGGTTGTGATATTGCAGTATGGAGTAAGTGGTTAATGCGCTTGACTGCTAAGCAAGATGTTCGAGGTTCAAGTTCACTCAGAGGCACCTTGGAAGAAAGGCCTGGCAATCTACTTTTGAAAAACCAGCCATCGACAGCCTTATGGAGCACAGTTCTACTTTGACACACATGAGGTCACCACGAGTCGGCACTGACTTGACAACAGCTGGTTTACTGGTATATGGATCTACAATTATCTCAAACGGAAAAGTTTAAGAAAGAAAGCGGAAAAATTGAATTTCTCAACTAAAACAGTCCAACATGAACCTGTTCCTTAATTCTGCTCCTTCCAGGCTGCCTGAACTAGTCGGATTTAGTTTTCATTTTTCAGCTCATTCTGCTTTTAGATCTTATAGCCAAGGCTGCAGAAATACCGAACCCAAGCAGTTATTTATTATTGCTTCTATTCTTCTAATTAAACATTTTAGACCTAACTGAATTATTTTTTTTATACAGAGGGAGTTTTACTTTGGAGGTTTTTTGAAAAGGTGTAAATAGTGTTCATTATCTTTCAGGTGTTTTGGGGCATTTTCCCTCATAATGAAATTAGTATCTAACTTCACACTATAGAGTCGCTATGAGTAGAAATTGACCCAACGGCAGCGAGCTTGGTTTGGTTTGCCTCAATTGATTAAAGCCACTCACAGCAGGCTTCTTCTGATTCTTCCCACCAGAGCATCGAGATGAGACTCAAGGTCAGCCTGCATGAAGACCTGGGGGCGGCGCTCATGGACGGGGTCGTCCTCTGCCATCTGGTCAACCACATCCGCCCGCGGTCCGTCGCAAGCATCCATGTCCCCTCTCCAGCAGTTGTAAGTAACACGGAATAGAGGGAAACTCAACATTTACACAGGGCAGACGCTGGTTGAGGATGCCACTGGGCTCACCAGGGCCCTGCTCAGATCCTTTCTTTTGTGCCTCACACAGCAGAAAAGCAGACTAGAAACTGGTCGAGTGAGGCAACAGAGCAGCTTTCACTGGGGGAGAGGAGGATGTGTTCAAATAGATGTGTAAAGGACAGAAAAATAACTTGTTTTGAATGTGAAATAAATCACTTCCAAGGAATCACTGGTTGCCATGCTAATTTTAAGACAGTAGGAACATAAAGACTCATTTCTCATATGGGGGTATATAAACAGCGAGAAGTCTTTTTTTCAGAAAGGGCCTTCTGGTTGATAGATTCTCTTCCAAATAGAATCTCTTTCCTTTACTCATCACGTAGGATTTTAGGATACCCCTGAGAAGAGGTCTGGCAATCTATTTCTGAAAAATCAGCCATTGAAAGCCCTATGAAACATATTTCTACTCTGACACACATGAGGTCGCTGTGAGTCTGTATCGACTCGATGGCAGCTTATTAGCTGGTTAATCTCAAGGTTCAATGTTCATAAACTACCACACACCTGGTACATTGAGTGCACCAGCTACGTGAGACCTCTGCATGCCGCCTCTCCCGCCAGGAAAGCTTTGCAGTTGCTGCATTTGTCCCAGTTTCTTTTCTCTCGGAAGTAGGAAACTTAGCTGATGATCCCATTTAAACTTTCAGGTTCTTTTCTGCATTATCAAATGTATTTTTCGTTTCAAATGTTTGACCACGTTTTTTGCCCCTCAGACAATGGGAAAAAAAAAATCAATTCAAAATTCAAATCTGTAGCTTTATTCAGTAGATTCTGGCCCATAATCCAATGTGAAATGTTTCAGTATTTTTTGCAGATGAGGTCCAAACTGCTATACAGTTGTTCTGAGGTGTGTGCCAAATTCTCATTTCATTAATTTTTTCCCGAAATAGAAGAAACTGCAGTCTCATCTGCCTCCAAATGGAATGTACATTATCATTACACAAAGTATGAAAAGACATTATGAATCATATATGTATACACATTTGTGTATTTTATTAATTCTTCAGGAAAAATGCTGCATTCTTTTAGAAATATTTTGGTTTCTTTTTTTTAAATAAAATCTCTGAATTTGAAAAATAATGGGGAAAATGGCTCATTGGAGGAAAAGAGAAGCAGAAGAAAAATAAATCATTCTTTTCATCCCACTGCTCAAAGACAACCACTGTCGACATTTTGATTTTTTCACCATTAGCATATTTTCTACACTTAAGTTGTTTTTTAATTGTGAGCCTCTATTATACAATACATTATATAATATATAATAATAATATATTATATCATACAATTATTACTTTACTATTTAGTATATGGAGCCCTGGTAGCATAGTGGTTAAGAGCTCGACTGCTAACCAAAAGGTTGGCAGTTCAAATCTATCAGCCCATCCTTGGAAACCCTATGGGGCAGTTCTACTCAGTCCTGTAGGGTCACTATGAGTTAGAATAGACTCGACAGAACCTAACAACGACAACATATAGTATATAATGGAGCCATGATTGCATAGTGGTTAAAGCGCCCGGCTGCTCACCCAAAGGTCAGCTATTTGAACCCACTAGCTGCTCCTTGGGAGAAAGATGTGGCAATCTGCTTCCGTAAAGATTTACAGCCTTAGAAACCCTATAGGGCAGTCTACTCTGTCCTTTAGGGTCACCATGAGTTGGAATCTACTCGACGGCAATGGGTTTTGGTTGATACGATATATATATAATATGTGTTATACTATATGGAATTCCTGGGTGGTATAAACGGTTAACATGCTCGACTGCTAGCCAAAAGATTGGAGGTTCGAGTCCACTCAGAGGAAGAAAGACATGGCAATCTACTTCTAAAAAATCAGCCATTAAAAACGCTATGGAGCACGGTTTTACTCTGCATACATGGGATCACCATCAGTCAAAGTCAACTTGATGACAGTTTTTTTTAAGACAGGCTGAGATGCTTTTCCGTGTAGCAACCCCATCACAACTAAGACCTTGTTAATATTTCAATCTAGGCTAGAGCTAAGTGATTAGAGTTGTGTCTTCCTGATACGTGGTTGTATCCTTAGGACCGAGTAGAGTACCTAACCCATCTGAACACCTAGGAAATAGGATTGTCTCTGCATCATCAGCAATAGGTGAGAATGTCCTTTCTAGCTGTAGTATTGCTGATGTTAAACATTGTAATTTTTCATTCATGAAACTAATATTACCTATTTTTCATACCAAGCAGAAGGATAGAATAATGGTGAACAGAATCATCATGAATGTCACTATGCTGACAGACTATTCCTAAGAAAGATGGATTCCTCAGAATTTGACAATTTGATAAGTAAAACATTAGCTCCTTGATTTTGGTATACATTTTCATTCTTTGACCAGTGGTAAGGTCAAGTATTTAAGTAGTTGTGTTTGTAGCGAGTGTTTTTGTAGTTGAAACTAGGAAACAGTATCAGAGTGGACTCTTGCTCACTTCCAGTGGTGATGAATTTCCTTTATGTAACTTGAAACATTTTTCATTGACTTCTCCTGTGTTGGCCTAAGTATTTTGAGTGGTGTTGGTCATCTTAGGAGTTTCAGAGCAAAAAAACACCAAACAAACCCATCACTGTTGAGTCAGTCCCGACTCATGGGAACCCTAGGACAAAGTAGAACTGCCCCATAGGGTTTCCAAGGCTGTAATTTTTACAGAAGCAGACTGCCACATCTTTCTCCTGTGGAGCAGCTGGTAGGTTCAAACCATTCACCTTTCAGTTAGCAGCCAAGCACTTAATCACTGTGCCACCAGGGTACCTTAGTTTCAGAGTCCCCCAGAAAAACCAAACCTATTGCTGTAGAGTCGATTCCAACTCATAGAGACCCTATAGGACAGAGTAGAACTGTCCTATAGAGTTTCCAAGGCTCTGGTGGTACACTGGTTTAGAGCTACAGCTGCTAACCAAAAGGTCGGTGGTTCAAATCCAGCAGCCACTCCTTAGAAACCCTATGGAGCAGTTCTGCTCTGTCTTATAGGGTCTCTATGAGTCAAAATCCACTCGATGGCAACAGGTTTGGGTTTTTTTTTTTTTTGGAATCTTTACCGAAGCCAACTGCTGTGTCTTTCTCCTGTGGAGCAGCTGGTGGGTTCAAACCACTTAGCAGCCAAGTGCTTAACCACTGCACTTAGTTTCAGAGCCCCCGCAAAAAACCAAACCCACTGCAATCGGGTTGATTCCAACACATAGTGACTCTATAGGACAGAGTAGAACTGCCCCATAGGGTTTCCGAGGCTGTAAATGTTTATGGAAGCAGACTGCCATATGCTGGTGCATTTGAACTGCCGATCTTTTGGTTGGCAGCTGAGTGCTTAACCACTGCACCACCAGGGCTCCTCAGTTTCAGAGCAGACCCTCCTAGGTCAGAAGTAGAAATAGGAAGATAATGGTCACCAAAACCAGAAACCAAACCCAGTGCCGTTGAGTCGATTACCACTCATAATGATCACAAATGATATAAATGCTTCGGACTCTGTGTGGTGAGCACCTCTTGGTGCCCTGTCTGCTATGTCTGGGACCTCTTCTCTTAGGCCTGCATCACATTACCCATGTCTGTTCCTTCTGTCTGCAGGAGCCTTAATGCAGTGGCCCTAAGACGTGCCAGGGGTTGGACAGAACAACCCAAGTGACTTCTCGTCACATCTCTGTAGGGTCTGTGTTGATGGCCACACTTTCCTTTCTAGCCAAGATGGAGAAGAGTTTTTGTTTTGCCTCCAAGCTAAATTTGTTGCATACGGCAGCAGGCTTTTTGGGGGGTGTGGGAGGGAGTCTTTCTTTTTGTTTTAATAAATGCTGTGAAATTTGGATTTTTATGATGATTGATTTGGTCCCCTAAGAGATGGAATTAGAGTCACTTCTCTCTCACTTGCCCTTGACTGTTCACAGTTAGGTCCACCTTTATAAAGCATTGCTGCCGTACCTGGCCTGTTAGAATCAGTCATGCTTCCTGCCTCCTCTTTTAAGGAAACTAATAGTGGTATATTCAAGTTTATCAGTAAACCATTTAAAAGTTATCGTGTAAAAATTAAAGCATGTGAACTAAATGTACCTGTTACTTATTCCACATCTTAGAGGTCATATATAAACCAAAACTAAACCTGTTGCTGTCGAGTCGATTCCAACTCATAGCGACCCTGTAGGACAGAGTAGAACTGGCCCATAGAGTTTCCAAGGAGCATCTGGTGAATGTGAACTGCCGATCTCTTGGTTAGCAGCTGTAGCTCTTACGCACTACGCCACCAGGGTTTCCTGAGGTCCTGTATAGCCAGAGTAAACTCAATTCTGAGAAATCCTTGGTTAAGTTGTGAACACTTCACCATTTTCAGTACCTTTTACCTTGATGTTGCCTCTCTCTAATTAAATCTGTCACCGTGGTGGGGAGGAGATGGGCCTGGTCAGTTTAACCCTTCATATATATATAGGGGTCATTGGTGTTTCTTTGGTTGAGTTCTCCCTTTCTATGCAGGAAACCGGGGTTCAATCCCCAGCCCGTGCACCTCAGGGGCAGCTACCATCTGTCTACCCGTGGAGGCTTGTGTGTTGCTATGATGCTGAACAGGTTTCAGCAGAACTTCCAGACCAAAACAGATTAGGAAGAAAGGCCTGGTGAAAACCCTGTCTTTCACAGAAGTCCAACTTGCAGATAATTGAGCACCGTTTGTTCCATTGTGCATGGCATTGCCGTGAGTTGGGGGCCAACTCGACAGCAGCTGACAACAACTGTATATACAGATGGGAAAAGGTGTTTATGGTGTAGTTTTAGGTGAACTAAAGCAGGTTACACGACAGTATGATGTATTTAAAAAGTGAACACATACACACCCAGTGTCTGGAAGAATTCAAAATATTAACTATCCTTATCTCTAGGTGGAGGTTTCTGCATAATATTTTATTTTCTTCTATTTTTCTGTATAGTTTTCTTTTTATCCAATAAACATACTACTTGTGCCATGTAGAATGTTTAAATTTTAATATGTTACTAAGATAGTTTCTATTTTAATGATAAGCTTTTTTTGCATCTTTGTATTTATAGCCCAAACTTAGCATGGCCAAATGCAGAAGAAACGTGGAAAACTTTTTGGAAGCATGCCGAAAGCTAGGAGTCCCAGAGGTAATGTCCAATTTAGTCCCAACGGCAGTGTTTTAGTAAAACTTTTATTTAACATAAGTCTCCAAACCATTGAATAGACAAGCAGCTTGTTGTAGATTCTTTCTAGTCTCAACCTTTCTTGCGGAATAATATTCAATGTTATAAACATTTTAGTTTAAATTACCCTATTGCAATGAAATTAAAACAACTTTAAGCAGTGAAGTCAAATCTGAGGAAACTGAGAAGATAATTTCTTTAAAGTTTTGAAATAAATATGAAATTCCAAACTTGAAGAAAAAAATTGATCAGCTTCATTCTCTCTCCAAGAGCAGAACTTGCTGAAGGCTACAGCGAGCCTGCCGTTGTGTTTCATAGGGTGGATCTAGAGCTGATGGGTCTGCTTACCCCAAGCAAAGCAGATCTGTAGTTGACCACTCACTGGTTGCCTTTCATTCTCTATAGTTGCACTTGGGATATGTGAATCAGACTTCATCAACACTGAAAATATTATAATTATTGTTATTATTGCCATCAGTCGTTACCATTAATAAAAGCAGTGTTTGTGTGTGGCTTTATAGTTTGTTCATTATTTGCACTTAACTTCTCTTTGTTAGCCTGTTGGAGTTGCCCGGCTCGCAATTCTCTATATCCAGCCCGACTCTGAGGTTTGCTACTTTTCCCCTTGCCCAAGCTCAGCCCCAACTTCAGCCTCAGCCAGATGGCTGATTTTGGGGCTTTTCAAAGACTTTGCTGTTAGTAACGCAAAATGATTTCTTAGTGAGACATATAGCCTCCCAGAATTTGGAGTAGCTGTGTAAGTTGAGAAGTTTGTCAAGTTACATTTCTTATGATTTTTATACCCTTCTTAAAGCCCCAGAAATAAAGTAACTAAATATCTATCATGACATACTGTTTTTGGGTAGGTAAAAGAACTATTACTTATGTTGTTGTTGTTAGATGCCATCAAGTCAGCGCCAACTCATAACTACCTTATGTACAGTAGAACGAAACACTGCCCGGTCCTGCACCATCCTCACAATTATTACGCTTGAGCCCATTGTTGCAGCCACTGTGTCAGTCCATCTCATCGAGGGTCTTCCTCTTTTCAAGGACCCTATACTTTACCGAAAAAAAAATTTTTTTTTTTTATACCTTACCAAGCATGATGTCCTTCACCAGGGACTGGTCCCTTCTGATAACATGTCCAAGGTATATGAGACAAGGAGCATTCTAGCTGTACTTCTTCCAAGACAGGCTTGTTCATTCTTCTGTCAATCCATGGTATATTCAATATTCTTTGCCAACACCATAATTAAAAGGCATAAATTCTTCTTTATTCTTCCTTATTCATTACAAGGTCAGGCGTACCTTAGTCCTTAAAGTGACGTCTTTGCTTTTTAACACTTTAAAGAGTTCTTTTGCAGCACATTTGCCCAGTGCAGTGCATCTTTTGATTTCTTGATTGCTGTTTCCATGGGCATTGATTGTGGATCCATGTAAAATGAAATCCTTGGCAACTTCAATTTTTTCTCCATTTATCATGATGTTGCTTATAGGTCCAGTTGTGAGGATTTTTGTTTTCTTTATGTTGAGGTACAATTCATACGGAAGATTGTGGTCTTTGATCTTCATCAATAAGTGCTTCAAGTCCTCTTCACTTTCAGCAAGTAAGGTTGTGTTATGTGCACATCACAGGTTGTTAATGAGTCTTCCTCCAATGCTGATGCTTCTCGGATTATTTGCCCAGCATACAGATTGAATAAGTATGGTGAAAGGATGCATCCCTGAGACACGCCTTTCCTGACTTTAAATCACATAGTATCCCTTGTTCTGTTTGAACGACCACCTCTTTTGATCTATGTACAACTTCTTCATGAGCACAATTAAGTGTTCTGGAATTCCTGTTCTTCACAGTGTCATCCATAATTTGTTATGATTTATATAGTCGATTACCTTTGCATAGTCAATAAAACATAGGTAAACATTTTTCTGTTATTCTCTGCTTTCAGCCAAGATCCATCTGACATCAGCAATGATATCTCTTGTTCCACGTCCTCATCTGAATCTGGCTTGAATTTCTGGCAGTTCCCTGTCAATGTACTCCTGCAGCTGCTTTTCAATAATCTTCAGCAAAATTTTACTTGTATGTAATATTAGTGATATTGTTCAATAATTTCTGCATTCTGTTAGATCACCTTTCTTTGGAATGGGTACAAATATGATAACTGTCTTCCAAATTTCTTGGCATCGAAGAGTGAGTACCTCCAGCATTGCATCTGTTTATTGAAACATCTCAATTGGTATCCCGTCAATTCCTGGATCCTTGTTTTTCACCCGTGCCTTCAGTGTAGCTTGGACTTTTTCCTTCAGTACCATCGTTCTTGATCATATGCTACCTCCTGAAATGGTTGAACGTCAACCAGTTCTTTTTGGTACAGTGACTCTGTATTTGTTCCATCTTTTCTTGATGCTTCCTGCGTCATTTAATATTTTTCCCTGTAAAATCCTTCAGTATTGCAACTCAAGGCTTGAATTTTTTCTTCAGTTCTTTCATCTTTAGTTTTCCCTCTCCAGGTGTTTGCACATTTCATTATAATACTTTACCTCTTCTCGAGCCACTCTTTGAAATCTTCTGTTCAGCTCTTTTATGTCATCATTTCTTCCTTTCTCTTTGGCTACTCTACATTCAGAAGCAACTTTTAGAATCTCTTCTGACATCCATTTTGGTCTTTCCTTTCTTTCATCTTTTTAATGACCTCCTGCTTTCTTCATGTATGATGTCATTCCACAACCTATCTGATCTCTGGTCATTAGTGTTCAATGCATCAGATCTGTTCTTGAGATGGTCTCTAAATTCAGGTGGCATATACTGAGGGTCATACTTTGGCGCTTCGGGACTTGTTCTAATTTTCTTCAACTTCATCTTGAACTTGCACATGAGCAACTGATGGTCTGTTCCACACTCGGCCCCTGGCTTTGTTCTGACTGATGATATTCAGCTTTTCCATTGTCTCTTGATTTGATTCCTGTATATTCCATCTGGTGAGGTCCACGTGGATAGTCAGGGCTTATGTTGAAAAAATATATTTGCGACGAGGAAGTTGTTGGTCTTGCAAAATTCTGTTATGCAGTCTCCAACATTGTTTCTATCACCAAGACCGTGTTTTCCAACTAGTGATCCTTCTTGGTTTCTTTCACATTCCAATTGCCAATAATTATCAATGCATCTTGATTGCATGTTTGATCAATTTCAGACTGCAGAAGTTGGTAAAAATCTTTAATTTCCTCATCCTTGACTTTAGTGGTTGGTTCATAAATTTGAATGATAGTTGTATTAACTGGTCTTCCTTGTAGACATATAGATATTATCCTATCACTGACAGTGTTGTACTTTAAGATCTATCTTGAAATGTTCTTTTTGACAAGGAAGGTGACACCATTCCTCTTCAACTTGTCATTCCCGGTGTAGTAGACCATATGACTGTCAGATTCAAAATGGCCAATACTGGTCCATTTCAGCTCACTGATGCCTAGGAAGGACATTGATCTTTATGCGTTCCATTTCGTTTTTGACAGCTTTCTTTTTCTGGATTCGTACTTCCTACATTCCAGGTTCCAATTATTAATGGATGTTTGCAGCTGTTTCTTCTCATTCAGAGTCGTGCCACATCAGCAAATGAAGGTCCTGAAAGCTTGACTCCATCCACGTCATTAGGGTCGACCCTACTTTGAAGAAGGAGCTCTTCCCCAGTCATCTTTTGAGTGCCTTCCAACCTGAGGGGCTCATCTTCTGGCACTATCAGTGTTCTGCTGCTATTCATAAGGTTTTCACTGGCCACTTTTTCAGAAGTACAGTGTCAGGTCCTTCTTCCTAGTCTGTCTTAGCCTGGAAGCTCCGCTGAAACATGTCCACCATGGGTGACCCTGCTGGTATTTAAAATACTGATGGCAAGGCTTCCGGTATCATAGCAACATGCAAGACACCACAGTACAACAAACTGACAGACACATTTATTACTTATAGAAGTTATTTATGAAAAATGAGAAAGACTTTTTTTCTATCAGTCCCTCTATTTCTCCTTCCTTCCTTTTATTCTTCCCCTTTTAAGCTTGATGGGATTCCAGGAGGGAGAGTTAGTGATAGGCTTCTACATTTATTTAAGGAAAATAAATTTAGAATTATTAAAGTATCTTTAAATCAGAGTTGTGTCAACAAAAAGAAGGATAAAATTTATTTTTTAAAAGACTAATTTTTATATAGAAGACTAAATGTCTTCGTCAGCAATGTTGCTTTCAGCAATGGTCATCTATGTGTCTGTAATGTATGTGTACATTTTAGTATTGCAAGTATGTTCGTGGCATCAAATATATGCTAAAATGTACTCTTTTAGTAATTTGAATCTGTCGTACATAGACTAATAGACTTCCCATATGTGAATCAAACTGTCATACCAAATTTCAGACAATAAATTACTTGTTTCTGTGCCAGAAAGCACTGTTGAGTTATGACCTGTTCCTCTATGATTTTTTTTTTAACTCATCAGTGTGTTTTTTGGCTTACCGTGATACAAAATGAAATGGAAATGCCTTATCCATTTACTCTGAGTAGATATTGGTAATTATAATTTCCTTTTAAAGTGGAGAAAAAGAAATTAAATTACCGTAAAAATACAGAGCAAAATGTATCACAATTTCTGAACGCCCTAGCACAAACAGACAACTCATAATTCCTGAGAAGATTGAATTACTGGGAGCAAATGGCCTTTTTTGCCAAATGTCCCACTTTATTGTGCTTAGTAAGAACTATATCACATAGGATGTTTTTGAAGTTATTTTTAAAGCTTGATGTGATTTTTGATTTTGAACTATATATATATATACACACACACACACGCATATATATGTAACTATATATATATATATCGAGGGATAAAATCCAATGGCATCTTTCTGTTGACTAGAGTTAACATGAATTACATTAACCCTTTGCAGTCGAGTCCATTCCGACTCATAGCAACCCTATAGGACCGAGTAGAACTGCCCCAAGGAGTGCCTGGTGGATTTGAACTGCTGATCTTTTGGTTAGCAGCCGTAGCACTTAACCACTACACCACCAGGGTTTCCGTGATTTACATTGGTACTAGAAAAAGCTCTGTTGATTAGTTAGCAGTGCAGTGGAGCTTCTTTAATGAGCTGTGTCGAAGTAAGTAAGGAATATTTTTATGGAAAACCAGAAATTGTAGTTGGAAGGCAATTGGCAAATCTCCCTGTACAGCCAAAGCAGTAGGTTTTCATCTAACGGGCTTATGAGAACAGTGTCATCCAGAAAATGGTAGCCTGTTGGAAGATCACTTTAGCTTCTCCCCTTCCGTATTTCTACTTCTTTCACTTTAAGAGGGTTAGTGGCTGGCGTGTGTATGTGCCACACAACAGTTGATTTACACTAAAAAATGATTTTATTACAAGTCTACTTGCAGATATTATCAGCCTGTAATTAGACATTGAAAAAGACTGGTGCCTGAAAAATAGAGGACCTAGGTTATTTATTCTTATTTGTAGGCAACTTAGTAGTTAGATAACAGAATATACATGGAATTCTCAGCAACCACCGTAGTAGTTAATTCAATTTTAAATTCCATTCCATTCAAATTTGCACATTTTTCCTTCTTGAGGGCTGTATTTTATAAGCTAAGTATCTAATTGGCAGTGATAACTAGCCCCCTAGAGGTTGAGAAGTCACAGCTCTTTCCGTCTGAATTTGTTGCCCTTTGTGATAGAAGGAAACCCTGGCGGCGTAGTGGTTAAGTGCTACGGCTGCTAACCAAAGGGTCGGCAGTTCAAATCCGCCAGGCGCTCCTTGGAAACTCTATGGGGCAGTTCTACTCTGTCTTATAGGGTGGCTATGAGTCGGAATTCGACTCGACGGCACTGGGTTTGGTTTGGTTTGGGGTTTTGTGATAGAATCACGGTTTGAAACTCCAGGCCAAAGTCAAGGTCGGCAGTTTATATACTTTTATCAGGTCCATATGAATGGAATGCAATAGCTGAGCAGATTTAGTTAAATTATTACATATAAAATAATACAAGGGAATGGAAGCATTTTTAAAATTGATCAAATTGTCATAGTTTATTATATTTTCTTTAGAAACATCCAGGGGCACAGTTCCAGCTTTTTGCCCCAAGGTTGGTGAAGGTTCGTGAGAAATTTTACTGTGTGGTTCAGTAGCTAGAACCATTCTGTGGTTGTAGAATATCCAAGAAATGTGTCTATGTTGACTGGGCAGACTAGCACCTAAATTCACAAAGTCAGTAGTAGAGGCTGGCGGGTGAGACAGTCCTATGGTGGTATTTCAAGCCTGATTCTTACAGGGGTTTATGGGAGAATGGCTCTGGTGTGGCTCATCCATGAAGTTGGCTTATTTGAGTTGATTGCACTTAGAATTGCGTGCAGTGCTGAGCAGCCCAGTTTATTCTCACAGGCTAGAATGTGTAGACAGGTAAGGCAGCTCCAGACTTCTGCCTGTTGTTCATGAAGTGTGTAGAAGGCTATATGTACATCGTTGGCTCTTAGTCCAGCATACAGACAGGACTTGGAACAATAGACTTCACTGACAGAAAAGAGATGATGTTAAGGAAAGGATGTGGTGGTGAAGTTCTGGAGAAATGGTGATGGAGTGACAGAACAGTTACCGTGGAGTCAACATGGCTACCCCATGTGTATCATAGGGTGTGCTCCAAGGGTTTTTGATGGCTGACTTTTTTCAAGTAGATTGCCAGGCCTTTCTTCTGAGGCTTCTCTGTGTGGACTTGAACTTCCAACCTTTCAGTTAGCAGATAAGCATGTTAACTCTTTGTGCCACCAGGAACTCCATTGGAGAGACAGGAGGGCATATTAGCCATCCAATGCTTCTGGGGTAAGTGAGGGTTCAATAATTAGAATGTCAAAGAAAGGTCCTTAAAAATGTTACAGAAATAGCTCTTCAAATAAAATACTTTTATTTTTGGTGTAGGGGATATTATTTCTTCAGATAGGCATTTCATTGTGGGTCATTTTCCGTCCCTCTGCCCATTCCAAGAGGCGTGGGTTTTTGTTTTGTTTTTTCCGTTTGGGTCCAGTTCCCCAACTAAAGTGATACAAATTGAGTGAATAATCCTGGCTCCCCTGGAAGAGGAAAAGCGAGAGTGAGGGAAGATAGATGAGCAAGATGAGGGAAGGGACAGAGTACTGGAATGGCTAAGGTTCTGGGAGAATTAGCCCCACCTGTGCTACTAACTGAAGTCCCTGGTGGCACAGTGGTTAAGAACTTGGCTGCTAACCAAAAGGTTGGCAGTTCAAATCCACCAAGCCACTCTTTGGAAATCCGTGCGGCAGCTCTACTCTGTCTTGTAGGGTGCTATGAGTTGAAATCGACTCGATGGCAGCAGATTTTGGGGTTTTTTGTTTGTTTTTTGTGCTACTCACTAGAGTCCTTGTGTGGTGTAAACGATTAATACACTGGGCTACTAACTGAAAGGTTGGTGTTTTGAGCCCATCCAGAGGAGCTTTGGAAGAAAGGCCTGGCAGTGTCCTTCCGGAAAATCAACCACTGAAAACCTTATGGAGCACAGCTCTACTCTGACACACATGGTATCTTCTTAAGTCAGAGTTGACTCTGTGGCAGCTGGTACTGGTTGTTGTGGTTAGTTGTCACTGAGTAAATTCAAATTTGTGGCAGCATCATGTGTGCAGAGTAGAATTGCTCCATAGGGTTTTCAAGGCTGTGACCTTTTGGAAGCAGATTGCCAGGCCTGTTTTCCAAGGTGCCTCTGGGTGGGTTAGAATCACCAGCTTTCTGCTAGTAGTTGGGCGCTTAGCCATCTTCACCACCCAAGGACTCCGTAGTACTTGTACCTGTATGCCATGAACTAGGCTTGTGCCCTGACACAAACTCCTGAGACCTGACAGCAGCTACCATTTCCCAAGGACTTCTTATCATCTTTCATCTCTAATGCTCACTATTGAGAATTGAAGGTACATATTTTATTCCACTCTATGAGGAAACTGAAGTCCAGAGAGGTTAAATAACTTCCTAAGTTTGCACTCAGAGCTGGTAGGTGGCAGAGTTGGCATTTGAGCCCAGGCTTGACAGAATCAAGAGCCCGGCCTCTTTCTGCACACACATCCTCTCTGTGACGGAGTTCCCTCTGCACACTGCAGGCATTGGGCTTGAGCCACGTTCTACAGAGCCCCGGTTCTTTCAC
Organism: Loxodonta africana; assembly: GCF_030014295.1. NCBI lineage: Eukaryota > Metazoa > Chordata > Mammalia > Proboscidea > Elephantidae > Loxodonta > Loxodonta africana. Next base: position 66,820,089 of record NC_087358.1, read on the forward strand.
TGGCCTGCACAGAAAGTGAGGAGAGGCTACAGGTTGTTCCCACCCTCCTGCTTCAGCCAAAGCAGTTGTCTCTTTTGCCTGTGGTATATATTGGATTTCCAGATAAGATTTCCTTTGGGGAAAAAAGTATTCCATTGCTAGGCAAGGAGTCCCTGGATAGTGCAAACGGTTAACACACTTGTCTGGTAACTGAAAGGTTGAAAGAAGAAAGGCCTGGCCTTCTGCTTCTGAAAAATCAGCCACTAAAAACTCTATGGAGTACAGTTCTGCTCTTATACTCATGGAGTTGCCATGAGTCAGAATCAACTCAATGGGCAGGTGTTTTTTGTTTTTTGCTAAGCCTAATTTGAAAATTCCTGCACCCGTCAGGTTTTTTTTGAACTCTAATATTCTCTCAGCCAGGTCCTAAAAATCCACAATGATTTCGTTCCTCAATAGCTGCTTAGCTGCCGTAGGATTACCACAGGGTCACGCATCAAGATGCCCTGAAAAATCTGGGGAGTGGGTAATATTGCCTGGCCCCCACCCATAGCCCCTTGTGGTGTTGGATGCAGGGTGCTCACACTGTGCAACTATCTTTGACCTCTGGTGCAAGGCTCAATTTGGCCTAGAAGACAGACCTACCCTTAGTGGGCTTCCACATTCTTAAGGATGTATTCTTTGTCTGACCTACGAATCTCATCCCAGTTAGGCTATGGAGTTGTGAAACTATTTGTGGATATACTGAGGCTTCCTTTGCCTTTTCTTGGTCAACCTAGCCCATTCCTCACCTCTGGCCCCTATGCAAAGGATCTGTAGTTGGCTTTTGGGAGGTTCCAGATTGATACTGGCATAGTAGACTGTATGATCATCTGATTCAAAATGGCCAATTTCAGTCCATTTCAGCTCACTAATGCCTAGGATATCAATGTTTATGCATTCCATTTCATTTTTCATAATTTCCAATTTTCCTAGATTCATACTTCATACATTCCAGGTTCTGATTACTAATGAATGTTTGCAGCTGTTTCTTCTCATTTTGAGTCATGCCACATCAGCAAATGAAGGTCCCAAGAGCTTTAGTCCATCTAAGTTATTAAAATCAACTCTACTTTAAGGAGGCAGCTCTTCCCCAGTCATGTTTTGAGTACCTTCTAACATGGGGGGCTCATCTTCCGGCACTGCATCAGTCAGTGTTCTGCTGCCATACATAAGGTTTTCATTGGCTAATTATTTTCAGAAGTAGACTGCTGGGTCCTTCTTCCTAGCCCGTCTTAGTCTAGAAGATCAGCTGAAACTTGTTCTCCATTAGTGACCCTGCTGGTATCTGAATACCAGTGGCATAGCTTCCAGCATCACAGCAATATGCGAGCCCCCACAGTGTGACAGACTGACAGACTACTATGCCGGGAATGACAGCTTGAAGACGAATGGTGTTGCATTCATCATCAAAAAGAACATTTCAAGATCTATCCTGAAGTATAACGCTGTCAGAGATAGGATAATATCTATACGCCTACAAGGAAGACCAGTTAATATGACTATTATTCATATTTACACACCAACCACTAAGGCCAAAGTTGAAGAAACTGAAGACTTTTATCAGCTTTTGCAGTCTGAAGTTGACTGAACATGCAATCAAGATGCATTGATAATTACTGGTGATTGGAATGCAAAAGTTGGAAACAAAGAAGAAGAGTTGGTAGTTGGGAAATATGGCCTTGGTTATAGAAACAATGCCAGAGATCGAATGATAGAATTTTGCAAGACCAGCAACTTCTTCATTGCAAATACCTTCTTTCACCAGCATAAACGGCAATTATACACATGGACCTCGCCAGATGGAATACACAGAAATCAAATCAACTACATCTGTGGAAAGAGATGATAGAAAAGCTCAATATCATCAGTCAGAACAAGGTCAGGGCCCGACTGTGGAATGGACCATCAATTGCTCATATGCAAGTTCAAACTGAAACTGAAGAAAATCAGAGTAAGCCCGCGAGAGCCAAAATAGGACCTTGAGTATATCCCTACCTGAATTTAAAGATCACCTTGAGAATAGATTTGACGCATCGAACACTAATGGCTGAAGACCAGATATGTTATGGAATGACATCAAGGACATCATACATGAAGAAAACAAGAGGTCATTTGAAAAGACAGGAAAGAAAGAAAAGACCAAGACGGATGTCAGAAGAGACTCTGAAACTTGCTCTTGAACATCAAGCCGCTAAAGAAAAAGGAAGACTTGATGAAGTGAAAGAACTGAACGGAATATTTCAAAGGGCAGCTTGAGAAGACAAAGTAAAGTATTATAATGACAAGTGCAAAGAGCTGGAAGTAGAAAACCAAAAGGGAAGAACACGCTCGGCATTTCTCAAGCTGAAAGAACTGAAGGAAAAATTCGAGCCTCAAGTTGCAATAGTGAAGGATTCTATGGGGAAAATACTAACAATGCAGGAAGCATCAAAAGAAGATGGAAGGAGTATACAGAGTCATTACACCAAAAAGAATTAGTTGACATTCAGCCATTTCAAGAGGTAGCATATGATCAGGAAGCCATGGTACTGAAGGAAGAAGTCAAAGCTGCACTGGAGGCATTGGCAAAAAACAACGCTCCAGGAATTGACAGATTATCAATTGAGATATTTCAACAAACAGATGCAGCACTGGAGGTGCTCACTCATCTATGCCAAGAAATATGGAAGACATCTTCCTGGCTATCTGACGGGAAGAGATCCATATTTATGCCTATCCCCAAGAAAGGCAATCCAACCAAATATGGAAATTATCGAACATTATCATTAATATCACACGCAAGCAAAATTTTGCTGAAGATCGTTCAAAAGCATCTGCAGCAGTATATCGACAGGGAACTGCCAGAAATTCAGGCCAGACTCAGAAGTGGATGTGGAGCCAAGGGTATCACTGCTGATGTCAGATGGATCCTGGCTGAAAGCAGAGAATACTAGAAGGATGTTTACCTGTGTTTTATTGACTATGCAAAAGCATTCGAATATATGGATCATAACAAATTGTGGATAACATTGAGAAGAATGGGAATTCCAGAACACTTAATAGTGCTCATAAGGAACCTGTACATAGATCAAGAGGCAGTTGGACAGAACAAGGGGACACTGAGTGGTTTAAAGTTAGGAAAGGTGTGTGTCAGGGTTGTATCCTTTCACCATACCTATTCAATCTGTATGCTGAGCAAATAATCCAAGAAGCTAAACTATGTGAAGAAGAACAAGGCATCAGGATTGGAGAAAGACTCATTAACAAACTGCGTTATGCAGATGACACAACCTTGCTTGCTGAAAGTAAAAAGGACTTGAAGCACTTACTAATGAAGATCAAAGACCACAGCCTTCAGTACGGATTACACCTCAATGTAAAGAAAAGAAAAATCCTCACAACTGGAGCAGTAAGCAACATCATGATAAACGGAGAAAAGATTGAAGTTGTCAAAAATTTCATTTTACTTGGATCCACAGTCAACACCCAAGGAAGTAGCAATCGAGGAATCAAAAGACATTGCATTGGGAAAATCTGCTGCAAAGGACCTCTTTGACGTGTTGAAAAGCAAAGATGTCACCTTGAAGAGTAAGGTGCACCCGACCTAAACCATAGTATTTTCAGTGGCATGGTATGCGTGTGAAAGCTGGACAATGAATACGGAAGACCGAAGAAGAGTTGATGCCTTTGAATTGTGATGTTGGCGTCTCATATTGAATATACCACAGACTGCCAAAAGAACGAACAAATCTGTCATGGAAGAAGTACAACCAGAATGCTCCTTAGAAGCAAGGATGGCGAGACTGCTTCTTACATACTTGGGACATGTTGCCAGGAGGGATCAGTCCCTGGAGAAGGGCATCATGCTTGTTAAAGTACAGGGTCAGCAGAAAAGAGGAAGACCCTCAGCGAGGTGGACTGACACAGTGGCTGCAACAATGGGCTTAAGCACACAATGATTGTAAGGATGGCGCAGGACTGGGCAGTGTTTTGTCCTGTTGTGCATAAGGTTGCTATGAGTCAGAGCCAACTCAATGGCACCTAACAACAACAATAGCACATTGATCCAGTTTAGGGCTATTTCATGGTTCTTATTAGTATTTTCTCAGAGCAAGAGAGATCTCTGGTTGGTGAAGCATCAAAAGCATTAGAAAACAGGTGTTTATTTGGTTCACCAGGGAAATTTTTGTACCTGATTTTAAATAGGTAGGCTTGACCTCAAGCCTCTATAAGTAGCATACTTGTCTGCTTCAATGATTTAGCCCATTTTTAGATGGGAGGGAACTTAGAATAGAAATACACTTTGTTTTCTAGCTGTTCAGCCCTGTATATCTTTGTTACTGTCTTCAGAGAGAAAATAGAGAGGATTAAAGTTAGGGATGTGACAGTGCTATAGAACTTGACAGTGATAGAGAACTTGGCAGTGGTAGAGAACTTGACAGTGATAGAGAACTTGACAGTAGTAGAGAGCTTGACAGTGGAGAGAACTTGACAGCGGAGAGAACTTGACAGCAGTAGAGAACTTGGCAGTGGAGAGAACTTGACAGCGGTAGAGAATTTGGCAGTGGCAGAGAACTTGACAGTGGTAGAGAACTTAACATTGGAGAGAACTTGGCAATGGTAGAGAACTTGACAGTGGTAGAGGACTTGGCACTGGTAGAGAACTTGACAGCAGAGAGAACTTGGCAATGGTAGAGACCTTGACAGTGGTAGACAACTTGTCAGTGGTAGACAGCTTGACAATAGAGAGAACTTAGCAGTGGTAAAGAACTTGACAGTAAAGAGACCCTGGTGGAGGCAGAGAACTTGGAGACCTGGAGCCCCTTCCTTGTGCCTACAGCACGGCCAGGGATCCTTTGAGGACTCAGATGTGAGAGATTGTATTGCACTTGGTGTTACTCAGTTTCTGCATCTACTAAATGGAGTTAAAAATAAAATTCTAAAGTACTTCCAGGGGCACAAACTGTTAATACACTCAGATGCCAACTGAAAGGTTGGAGGTCCGGAGTCCACCCAGAGGCACCTTGGAAGAAAGGTCTGGTGATCTACTTACAAAAAATCAGCCACTGAAAACCCTGTGTAGCACAGTCCTACTCTGAGTTGGAGTTGACTCAACGGCAGCTGGTAAAGTATGTTCAAACTCTAACAGTGATTCTGTGATATAGGTGGAATTGTGGTTGAGTTTCTCTTTTCCGCACCCTCCATGTTTACATTTTGTTGTGGTTTATAATGGAATTTTTATATTTGAAAATGATAGTAATAACTTTCTACTTCATACTTGTGAGAGCATATGAAATTATACATATGTACATGACCTGAATTTTTTTTTATTGAAAGGCATTCTATAAACTGAAGCCACAATTTTTTATCTTGCAAATAAGACAGATGAGTTCTGTATCCTCTTTGAGCCTTATATCTCTTTCTTCCCCAGATCAGTGGCTTCAGCATCACTTTAAAATATACTAATGCGCATTTTTTGGGCGCTAGAGTTCTTATTACAAAATGTCTCCTAATTTTACATTTACAGTGGCTAGTCGTGAGGTTGAATAACCAGAGGGGCAGACTGACACCCTTATTATTTTATTAATGTTAATTTTGTGATTCATAATATATGAAAATTCACCAAACTCTAGTTTGTGACCTCAGCCATGTCTGTTAAAATCAGCTGAAGCGTGTACTATGCCTGTAAGCACCCTTTCACCTAGGGTGCCTCCTGGGACCCGGATCCCTTGGTGAGTGCTCCGACAGCAAGGGTGCCTCCTGGGACCCAGATCCCTTGGTGAGTGCTCCGACAGCAAGGGTGCCTCCGGGGACCCAGATCCCTTGGTGAGTGCTCCGACAGCAAGGGTGCCTCCGGGGACCCAGATCCCTTGGTGAGTGCTCCGACAGCCTAACTGTATGCATGATAGAGAATACATCACTTTAGAAGCAGCATCTTCAAAAAAGTTTTAAGTTGCATTTCTAGACACATTAGCTTTCTAATGTTAGAGTTACTCTCTAAGTCCATGAAAGTGTCAATTAGTTCTCATGTATTTGGAGGTAACTCTGGAAATCTCTCCCCCATTCACCTCTCCACCGCCAGCCAAATTACACCTGGTCACTAAATTGGCAGTTGTTGTTAGGTGCCCTGGAGTCAGTTCCGACTCACAGAGACTCCTGTGGCTGAGTAGAACTGGCTTACAGGGTTTTCTTGGCTGTAACCTTTACAGAGGCAGATTGCCAGGTGTTTCTCCTGCGGAGCCGCTGAGTGGGCTCCAACCACCAACCTTCCAGTTAGCAGCCGAGTGCTTCACTGTTGTGCCACCAGGGCTCCCTGGTCACTAAATTAGGGCTTTAAATTTTCCAAGTTGACCATGTGACCATGATATTTTAGATTACAAAAAAAATACTTGGTAAACATATTGACTTGAAATAATTAAAATTGTATTTAAGTAAATTGAGTATATTCTAAATGTCTACATACACTCGAGGCTAGATATGGTCAGCTCTTAGTCTTCTTCCCCACAAAACTGCTGTCAGCTAGCAAGCATTGAAACTTAGGAACAAGATTCTGTATTGTTGCCATGATCTCCCCACGTTACTGTCTGTGTCCATAGTATTTGGGGAAATTGAGCAACTCTTTTTTTTTTTTTTTAATAGTCATCCCAGCCACACGCTCTTGTGTTGATTTTAAGAGAATTGTGTAACCTCTGGAGATGCTGGGTCTTGCTCAATACAACGTCCATTAGCATATGCAGTTTACTCTGACGAGTGAGTGAATGAGCTGTTTTCAGGTGCCTTTCACTAAATGACCGCTGCTCTGCAGATATATGTTGAAATTTGGCTCTTTAAATTTCCTTCCTTTTTTAGTACTTTCCATTCAACTTTAATTTTAAGAAAGAAAGAAAGTGTAACCTCTAAGGTCCCTGTCATTAAAACTGACATTTGAAAAACATAAAGTTCAGAAAGTCCCAGTTTCCCTTAGCAATTTCAGCCCTGGTTTGCATCCCAGCAGAGGCATGGTGTCTTACCACCACTGGCTATGTGACAGGGCTAGAATCAGAGAGCAGTCACAGGTGGTCACAGCAACCCACACATCACACATTGTGGTGGTTCAGATTTTTACATGCCAGACAATCTTAGATCCATCACTTTTAGCTGTCGTAAAGTTGGCTTCCAAGTATGGTGACCCTGTGCACAGCAGTATCAGACTGTTGTGATCTGTTGCCATCCGTAGGGTTTTTAGTGGCTGATTTTCAGGAGTAGATCTCCAGGTCTTTCTTCCTAGTCTGTCTTAGTCTGGAAGCTCTGCTGAAACCTGTTCAACATCATAGCAACACACAGGCCGCCACTGACAGGTGGTGGTCGCGCATGCGGTGCATCGGCCAGGAATAGAACTCAGGTCTCCCACATGGAAGGCGAGAATTCTACCACTGACCCCCCACTGCTCCAGTTTTCTTTCGAGATAGCGATTTAATTTAAACCACCCACCATATACTGTAACTCTAGGACCTACTGACTGTAATCCAAAATTAGGCCCAGAATCTGTGGCATCATGAAACTGTTTCCTCGCTGTTGACAATATACGTGACACGTATACTTCTCAGTAAGTATACGGAAAACTTCAAAGACATCTGAGTCTAGTTCCTTGATGGCGTCACTGGGGAGCACATCAGACATTTTCCATAGGCTTCTGGGAAATGTTTTGAAATACCAAAATGGTTTTCTTTTCACATGGAAATATGACTTTTGTGAAAATCACATTTCAGTTTGTGGATGCCTGATCTTCTCTCTTACTTTGCTTTTGCTTTGCTCAGAGTTCGCTGGTTAAGCACAATATTGCAATAGAAAATTCTTATTGCAACCGAAAACTTCTTTTCTTAGGTGCTTCCCCATTTGCTGGTCCTTGACCAGCTGACTTCCACTCATCCCCCTCACAGTGAGATCCAGTCTATGGGTAGCTATTTTAATTCTTGGGAAAACTCTGACAGTGGAAGCTTGATACTTTGAAATCACTGACATACAATGTAAGGATCCTTTCTTTATCTGAATAGATGTAACATGACTTATCAATACCTAAACACGTCTTTTGTTAAGAGTATCTCTACCTTCATAAATTAAAATAAAATTGGACTGTTTTTAATTTTATTCAATCTGTTGATTATATATTTCTGTGTACCTGAGGGCATCAACCTAACTTCAGAGGCTATTAAGCAAGACAAAATCTCTACCTTAGAATCCATCTTTCAGTTGCTCTGTAATTTGCATCTGCTTATCAATGAGGCTAAATTAAATGCAATATTGTAATAAAGTATTTTATAAAAATACATATGTATATTTTAAATGCTTTGCTGAATTTAGAGATAAAGCTGCACTTATGAATTCTGTCACAAATATCTTCAGTCCTTATTTGGAAACAAAACCACGTTTTTCTTTCCTGTTGCCATTCCATTTCAGTTATAATCACCATTAACTTTACGCTGTAATCATCCCTGGTTCGGGAATTCAGTAGATCAGAAAACTGTTTGCCTCCTGACATCAACAGCAACAGGGAACCATAAAAAAAAAAAAAAAAAAATAGGTCAGCTCAAAAGACTGAGCACTTTGTGTTTAGCTGGTAAAACAGATCAGCTCTAAGGTTGACCTCCTCGTGTGGTGACTTCTGAAAAGATAGAACAGGAAGATTTGTCCCACCACCCTGCCGCCCCATACCTGTCCTTGCGGTGAAGAAATTTCCATTTGAACCTGGTGTGGGATGTGCTTTCATTCAAACCGCATATCCAAGAAGCTGCCTCTAGAGTTTTGATTTAGATGTAGTTGCAAAAATATGAAAGTTAACGTACTTCTTGGCACATGTAGGGACATCATTAGAACAGACATCCACTGGAGTTACCAGTGGTCCCTAAAATGAAAATAAATTAGGTGCATTTGTTTACTTTCTGAGAAAGCACTTTGTATTTAGTCTCCAAAGCGTAACAGGTGCATTAAGAAAATGGTGACAAGGGGCGACTATTGACTTTAAAGTTTGCTAAGGTTGAGTCCAAATGAAGAACTCTATTTTTATGCCATTGACGACCCTTGAATATTGAAACAATTTAATGGCGGCATCGTAATTGCACAAATGCTATTCCCCAATGGTGCCATCATGAGTGAAGGGTTTCGTTGTCCTTTGGCTAGTCTGCTTTCCTTATGAAATACAGTAAGAATCTTTGATGGTGAAATGGGGTTTACCTGGTTGAAATGAGGGTTATTCCTGCCATTTGCTAGTAACCAAAAATATGTGCTTCTTTCCAGCTGTTCTTCTGTGTGTTTTCAATTATGTTTAATTTTTCTGCACTGTCTCTTTCTATTCTAATGGCTGCCCTCGGAATAGGCTGACCTCTGCTCTCCGTGTGACATCCTGCAGTTGGATTTTCGTCACATTCGAAAGACTGTTGACACTCTGCTGGCACTCGGGGAGAAACCCCCACAACCAACTTCTGCCCTCCGCTCCAGGGACCTTATAGACTTCTGTCTTGCCCCCCTTCTCTTTGTAGTGCTGGTTTATCTCATTTACCGCTGGAATGCGCTGTCTGCCTAACGTCTGCATGTGCTTCCCACCACTGCCGTCACCTGGTCATTATGGGGTCCTTCCCCCACGGGAGCCTTTGCCTTGCAAACACTCATCCCTGTCATCTCCTCAGTCATCTCTCGAATTTGAAGCTAAGCGCTTAGAAATCAGGTTTTCCAGAAGCACAAACTTTAGAAAATGCAGTTTGCGTTAACTAATTCCTCTCACTTTGAAAAGCAAGAGTAACAGCAAAGCGTAGGCACGCCTCATGCTTCCTCACCCACGTGGTGCCAGCAGCAGTGCTTTGGGGTTCTCTCCTCTCTCCTGGTGTGTGCTTCCGGGGTAGGGCAGAAGAGGATTCCAGAACTTAGCGTACGGAAGTCTTTCCTTGGGGTCAGTATTTACCTCAAATCCTAATTCAGGAATGGGAAACAGTGCTCTTGAGGGGCTGCTTTGCAGAGGAGACAGAAAAATAGCATCCTTGCCCAATTTGGTCTATAAAAATCTGTAGAAATAACACTATTGACCAAGTGGGCAAGTACCACCTGGGGAATGATTGCTTTGCTGGGAATTCAGTTGGATTCCGCCCTGTGTTCTGCAGCCGGAGCTGTAAGGGGCATCGGGGAGGGGTGCTGCCACCTTCTACCCTGAGCAAAGCCGCTTCGCCCTGCAGCCTGAGCAGAGCTGTGCAGAGGGTCTCTGGGCAAAGGAGTGTCCCTGGCTGTTACAGCTCACCGCGGAGAACTTGCTTGCACACAAATTTCTGTATGTTTCACTTCTTCCTGCTTCTTAGCTCTACCCTGAGACTCTTAGAAAATCGTTTTCCAAAGAGGATCTCTATTTTTAAATAATGAAGGGGATAGTGTTGCTTTTTTGCTGCATCCCATAACAACTGTAGGTCCAGAACGTGATTGAGTAGACTGTGTTCATTTGCACATAAAGCCATGAGTCATGGAACATTCTTAGTCCTGGGCTGGGGTGACTGTGACAGAAGCCATTAATAAGATTGCTCTTAATTTAGAAGAATGTTGTTTCTCTCATTACTTGAAATTTCCATTTAGCTTTTGATTGCCAATGACTTTAACTTGCAAACTGTTTTTATTTGTAAGTAAGCCTAGAGGATCATTATATGTGAAATATATCTGCTTTTTGAGCAATGTGATCAGATTGTAATTGAAAGGAAAAAAAAAAAAGAATCTTACCTAGGCCAAGATACTCCTGGTTTCTGGGATGTCTTTATACTATGAGAAGGCTGTGTTCCAAGGTCAACCAGTCACCTGATGCTTCAGTTTAAATCCTGGTTGCCAAACATCGTTTCTGAGTTGGATTGGGGAGGTAATGGCATTAACTTCCTTAAGATAAATCTCTAGTTTACTAAGAGGCAAACCGTTCATGAAGATAATTTTATTTTTCCAAACATGCCCATGAGTTCAGGAGACTTGAAATTGTGGAAAGCCCCACATAGGTAGAAAACTGAATTCCCAGAGATTGCTCTTCGCTCAGTCAGATCAGATTTTCTCACAGGAAACGTTCTTTACATGAGAATAGCTTGAGTTAACTGGGCTTTTTCCTCCTGACTTTGTGTTGACTGGTGAAACACAGGGTATCTGGAAGTTATCTAACCTCAATTGTGTACGAATAACCCACAGTTGTACTGAAGTGAATTGCCCTTGGTGCTATCTTGTATTCTTAAATCTGTAATACGAATAAATCCCTTTGAACAATGTCTGATAAGCACCCTGAGCCATACGTTGCTTAATAAACACATTTTGGGTGATTATTCCAAGTTTTTTTTTTTTTTGGTCCATCAATACGTTTATTCATGTGGACCCAGAATAACTCTCAGCATTTCCAGCTGGTTGGTTGTGTTCAGTTCTGCGGTGCATTGAGGCTTCCCTTAATGGTCGCCACTGTTGTTTTGGTTTTTTCTTGTTTGGAGGGCAAGGGGGAAGAACAGATTACTTACTGGGTGGCCAGCTGAAAGAAAATGCTATCAATAAAAACTGAGTAGAACAGTCATGTAAGATTAGATTTAATTGTCCAGTGTTGGCTCGACATCATTCTGTAGCTGCTTTCATATTTTAACTCTGCTGTCTGGAATATTCTTTGGATGCACTTTCATTTTTCATGCCGTTAATTTATCTACACCCTAATGTGCTGCTCCTCTTGGGATTTGTTGGATGGTATATTTTCATCAAGTAGTATGGTCACTAGTCGAACAGTTAATTTGGACCTTGAGGCAAAACGTTACATGAACCGTTCTGCCCATTGTCAGGCCGTTAATGTCTGTTTAGAATGTTAAGCGCTTCCGAGGTTCCCCTCCAAGGTGCCTGGGCACTGACTGGTGCCTGCCATTGCATCGTAACTGGCAATGCCTGGCCCACAAACTTGCAGGCTGAGAAGTGTTCAGGGGTTTGGTGTGCGGTTTATATGTACCTGCTGAATCTCTGTCTTCTCACATGAAAGACCACTTACCATTACTTCCTTCCAATACCTGATAAAAATTACCAGGTATTTATTTACATTTTCTTTTTAAAATACTCATTTACCTTTTCTTTCTCTAGTTCTTCCAATTGGTGAGGAACTCTCCATTCAGTGTCGGAATTTCCAAAATTTGTGAGGAAAAAAACCCGTTCCTGTCTAGTTGATTCCAACTCATAGCGACCCCATAGGACAGATAGAACCGCCCCATAGAATTTCCAAGGAGCAACTGGTGGATTCGAACTGCCGACCCTTTGGTTAGCAGCTGAGCTCTTAACTCACTATTAAACCAGTTGCCTTCGAGTCCATTCTGACTCGTGGTGACCCAGTGTGTATCAGAGTAGAGCTGTATGCTCCAGTTTTCAGTGGCTGATTTTTCAGAAGTAGATCTCCAGTCATTTCCTCCTAGGTGTCTCTGGATGGACTCCAGCCTCCAACAAATTAATGCATCCCTTGTATTTGTAGATTTGTGGTTCACATGCACTCACTTTTCTTATGGAGAGGGTGTGAACTACTAGACACTTAAGAAACAGGAATGGTGGAAAGGGCTCGAGGGACCCAAAAGTAATACCACAATGTAGGAATTTCAGCAATGCGAGTAGATAAATAAAGGCACTTTACGTATACTGATGGCATTTGTTTGTGAGTTAGAAGTTACATTTAGTTCATTGTGGCTTGGATTGTCTCTAAAATCCATGCCAGTCCCTGGATGAGTCATGAGGACAAAGGGTGGAGGTACTAGAAGCAGGGTTACAATCCCAGGAGCCTGAAAGTGGTTTGGGATTAGCTGAAAAATCTTTCAATATGATTTTATTTCAGGAAATTCAGGTTTTAAACGAGGCTTCAGATTTTGACATTAGCTCTTGATAAACAATTATGTTTACAAAATACGCATTTTTCTATTCTTTTTTTTTTTTTTTTAAACTGGGTCCAGATTTCTTGGCTTTTCAATGTGATTTTGTTCATTCTTGTTAATTCATTTGCTCCTATCCATTTGATAGGCCCAGCGATATGCTAGTAACTATGACATGGTCCCATTCTCAGAAGGCTTACAATTTTGGCCAAGGGTCAGCAGACTTTTTTTGTGAAGGGCCAGATAGTAACTATTTTAGGCTTTGTGGACCAAACAGTCTCTACTGCGACTAGCCAGCTCTGCCTTTGTGGTGTGAAAGCAGTCATAGACAATACACACGTGAATCAGCATGTCTGTGTTCCAATAAAACTTTATTTAGAAGGACAGGCTGTAGCTCCTGCTGTCCCAAATAGTTCCACAAATATACTACATTTTAAATTTTATATCTATCCTGTATTTTCATTTGTAGATTATGATGACAAGGTCTATATGTTTGTAAAAGTGGCAGGACCCTCAGTGTTTGGAAAACATTGGTAGAGAATAATATAATAATTTAACGAGGGATACATTAGCTTCTTCCTGGTCTTTGTAAAAACATTTAATTTATTAAACATTCTCCAAGTCTGGTTTGAAAAAAAAAAAACAGGCTATAGGCTGGATTGACCAGCAGGCTATAGTGTGGGGACCCCAGGAGTGGTGGGGCCTTAGAAGAAAGAGGAATTCAGTATGAATTCCTGTGGTGAGTCAGGGATGGGATTTTCTAAAATGCATTGAAAGGGGTCCGTGCAGGCTTCCTGGAAAAGTGGACTTTGACCCTGAGTCCTAAAAGGTGTGTAGGAATAGCCAGGTGAGGGGGAGTGGGTAGAGAGGATGAGTGAAGAGGTAGGAGGTGTGGAGGATGGAAGTACACGGCTGGCATATAGAGAATCTGTGAGAAGTGCCAAGAAGTCCTCTCCATAATCGTGTAAAGTGATTGACGAGGTCTCCAGTAGACACTGGGAGAAACTGCCTCCAGCATGCTCGTGTGGTGGAACTGGACCTAGAAGCCATCTCATAATGCTCAGCTATTTTTGTTATAAGGCTCGATCTGGTGCCAAGACTTTATATTCTAGAAACAGGCTAAACAAGAGGAAATGTGCTGATTTAAATGACTTCATTCTAGCCTACTAGCTGGCCTGGAGGAGACCCTGGGTAATAAAAACGGTTATGCACTTGGCTGCTAACCGGAAGGTTGGAGGTTCACGTTTACCCAGGGACACCTAGAAAGAAAGGCCTGATGATCTACTTCAGAAAAAAACAGCCATTGAAAGCTATATGGAGCACAATTCTACTCTGACACACATGGGGTTGCCATGATTCGGAATCAACGTGAACTTTTATTATTATTTTTTTTTTTAGTTGCCCTGGAAGTAGGTCTGTGGCAGTTTGGGAAGATAAGAAACTATAGAATAAGGAGAGCCAGGCAACAACGGCAGCGTAGCTTGTTCCCGTGAGGTGTTTTCTGCCAGGACAGCATGTCTGCCCCTTGCTCTGAAAAAGAAGCCAAACGAGCCGAGTAGCAGAGCTAATGCCTTTCACTGAGTTGAGGGCTGGGGTCTGTGATCCCACCTGATGGTGAAATTGATCAGCACTTCCTAGATGGCACTCCAGGGGCTAGCGGACCTCTTCCTGTAACGGGCTGTAGACTGGACACACTCCTTCATTGATTAAGGAATTTTTGATTGGCAACACAATGTCATGGAAAGAGCCTGGGCTCTAAGATGAGACAGAAGCGGTTTCAAATCCTGGTTCCATTACTTACTGGCTATGTGAGTTTAGCAGTTAAACTCTCTGCACCTCAGTTTTCTCATCCATAAAATGAGGATGTTAACATACACCTTGCAGGGTTGTCATTAGAAAATAATAAATGAAAACTGCTGGCATTGGGGCCAGGCAAGTAGTAGGTGCTCAATAAACCTTCAAGGTTAATATTTTGTTTTTATTGCTTGCCTGTCTTTCCAGCCTTGTTTGCTGTGGTTGAGAAGAGGGATGGGTGAGGCGATGTAAGTGAACCTAATAGACTCCACCATTGGAATTGAGAAGCATCACAAAGCACGAGTTCGTCAGAGAGGGTCAGAGCATTATTTTCACTTAGGATACCATAATCTGCTCTGACTTTTAAAAAAGAAGCTCATGGGTATACTGAAACAGTCTGCTGTCACATTCTCCGTGAAAACCACTAGGATCCTATTACAATGCAATTTAAATTCATTTATAGTCAGTGTTAATGTACCTGTGGTTAAGAGTTCAGGCTGTTAACCAAAAGGTTGGCAGTTTGAATCCATCAGCCACTCCTTAGAAACCCAGTGGGGCAGCTCCGCTCTGCCCTATAGGGTCAATATGAGTCAGAATCGACTTGACAGCAATGGGTTTGGTTGGTGTTAGCTGCCATTGAGTCACCCCCTTCCCAACTCATGGTGACCCCAGGCACATTGGAACAAAATGCTACCCGGTCCTGCGCCATCCACATGATTGACTGCAGATCAGACCCCTCTGATCCATAGGGTTTTCATTGGCTAGTTTTCAGACATAGGTTGCCAGGCCTTTCTTCCTAGTCTTGGTCTGGAAGTTCCACTGACAGACGGGTGGTGACTACACATGAGGTGCATTGGCCAGGAATTGAACCGAGTCTCCTGCATGAAAGGCAAGAATTCTACCACTGAACCACCATGGCCTCAACTAGTCCTTTAAAAAAAAAGTCCTTTTAGGTACCTCCAAATCTATCCGGTCACCTCTTCAGGAGGCCAAAATGAAAAGAGAAAGAATGCCTTTTGTTCACTCTTCATTGACAGATGTGAAGGTGAAAGAGAGAACCTTGGAGTCTGTATCTAGTTTAGCACCAAGGAGACCAGGTAGGTCAGAAATGCGTGTTGGAAAAACACAGATCTAAGAAGAGGGTGACCGTACAGTAGACTCTGTCTGTGAAATGTCCAGGTAGTGCATTAGCAGGAGGCTGAGGCCTGAGTAACTCTCCATCCCCGTCTCTTGTGAGCCCCCAGCCCTTGCCTCTCATGATCTCCAGTATGGAACCTCCACTCTGCACGCCACTGGGCCACCATTCACAGATGGGACAGTCTGTGGGATCGCCTTGAGTTGGAACAGTCTCCACAGCAGTTGGTCAGGGTTTTTGGGGGTTTGGTAGAGTTGAAGGAGCCCTTGGTGCAGTGGTTAAGTTGTTCAGCTGCTCACCAAAAGGTTAGCAGTTAGAATCCATCAGCCACTCTGGGAAAAAGATGTGGTAGTCTGGTTCCTTAAAGATTTACAGCCTGGGAAACCCTATGGGCCAGTTCTCCTCTCTGTTTAGTCAGAGTCAGAAATACTCTGAATTTACCTCAGGTTAGATAAAGAGGAGGGGAGGAGGAGTAAGATGGTGAGAGAGCGTAGGACCCAGTGAGCTATGGAGGATGTCATGGTGACCTTTGAAGGTCTTAAGAGCAGAAAGCCTTTATCTGTGGTAATTTATGGAGCGGCTCAGGAAGATCTGGTTCCTCAGCCAAGAGTAGCACAAAAGGAAGCAATCCTAGACGATACACTCTGCTTGGTTTCCCATTTAAACGCTCTTTAAAAATCATGGTCTCTGGGCTGTGGAGAACACATCGCTATCAGGTCAACAAGCAGGGTATTTGCTGTGGAGGCATTTCTACCCAAGGAGACTGCCCTAAAAAAAAAAAAAAAGCCCTATCAGATGACAAAGATGTGAAATTCTTTCTTTATGTTATTTGGTAAGCTGTTCTGTTTTGTAACAAGAAGCTACGTCAGTTACTTTCCTTGAAGAGCAGGTGTTAGACATTTCCAAAGAGGAAAAACACAACGTGAGAAAGTAGCGGGACATTTGTGTCTTTGACAGGTTTGTGAAGGAGTCTTAAAAGAGAGGGTATCGAAGGCTGTAGTTAAATTTTACTTATTTACAAGGCTGTTTGTTTTTCATAAACCATGAAGTCTCCCCACACATGGCTATTCCAGAGGTCACCGGAAGTGAAGTGAATTAAATAGCGGTTTATGGTCAGTACAACTGTGTGTGGCCTGTATAGATGATTATTTGAGTTACTTTACAATATGTGGCATGCTATTTTGCAATTTTGCTTTATAAAAATTTAAGTTAATATATTCTTGTGTGGTTTCTGACTGCCTCTGTGTTATTTGGTGTAAAGATTTCTTTGGTGTCTAGATCTTTTGCTCATCTCAGGGTGATGGGGAGCCTGTGTAGAACAACACTCACTTGTGAAAAAGCAGTATTTTCTCTGCACACAGGGGAATGGTCTTTGCAGTGGGCAGAGACAGGAAAGCAAGGGGAGGAGCACAGTCTAAGATGAAAAAATGGGCAGTTATGTAGCAAGATTTTATGATTTGATCCCAATCATCCAAAAAGTGATATTCTGTTCTTCTTTCTTTTAGGAGAAACTGTGTCTCCCCCATCACATCCTTGAAGAGAAAGGCCTGGTAAAAGTGGGTATTACCGTGCAAGCGTTACTAGATGTAACCGTAGCAAAGGCTCTGTTCACATGAAGCCCACACCTCTTTTTCCATCGGAGATAACGAACTCTGCTCTCAGAACCTGTTCCACCCACCTTCCCACTCACTGCCTGTCAGTTGCTCAACTCTAGTTGAATTGAAAAGGCCTTCTGTCCCAGGGAGGACCTTAGGGGGGACTTGGTTCATTTCAGGACTGGCCTCCCATGTTAAGACTTGACAGGTATTTATCTTGAAACCAGTGAGGTAGCTGGTCGAGAAGAACTGAGCACATCAATGCCTTTTTCAAGTGTCTCCATCCCTTCCACATTCACCGACCACCATGACCAAAGCACCAGGCCCAACTGATTTGCAGCAAGATGCATGTGTTTCACAAAAACCAAACTCGTTATATAGATAGTGGGGGGCGGGGACGCCATCAGGTTTTTCACCACCAAATTTTTCAGGATTGTTTCTTGAGACCATTGCCTTTTAAAAAACTATTTTTGACATGCAAAATATTTATATAAATATTATTTATTAGTGAGTTGTTATTCATCCGTTGGATGCAAATTGTAAATGAGGAAAACTATTTTATTACTGCTTTTTTGTGGTTAAACACTTTATTTTAATATTATAAATATTCAGTTATTTTCTATTCCTCGTAGGTCTCAGTAATCATGTTTTCTGGTGTATATGACTCACAAAAACATTCTAAGCAAAAACAAAGAAAAAAAACGGTGCTTCTGTGACAAGAACTGTTTCCTGGGGAGGCATTAGTTACTTTTTGGTTTGAGGAACAATTGTTCTTATTTATATGTCTGCATTCCATCCAGTTTCCTACATTCCAGCAGCCCTGCTGTCCCCCTCAAATAATGAACGGACTGAAATCAAGAGAGCACCCCAGAGTTACTTGTAAATAGCCATGATGGAAAAAAAAAAAAAGACATATTAAACTTGAAGATAAAATATGAAGTTATTTTTCTGGATTCATACTTATTTTGCTATGCACAAAACATTCACGTTTTAACACAAAAAGTGTTAGCATCATGTGTCTTGAAGTATAATTTTGCACTGTAACTTGGGTGATTAAAGGAAGTCTAGCACCAAAGGTAGATTGGGAGGAAACGGGATAGCAAAGTGGAGATGAGAAAAAGTTTGTTGTTTTAACCAAAAAAAATTTTTAAGGGAAGCTTTGAATAAGCACAGAGGACCTGGGTCAGGAAACCAGGTTATAACTGCCTGTTTTAAAAGAGGAAACAATTCTGCGAGGTAGAAATACTCACCTTATGGTAGTTCAGTTGGTTTTCAAAGTACTCTGTAAAATACTGCAAGATTCATGGTCTCTGGTATGAGGTGTGAACTCGGAAGTGCATTGTCAGTGAGCCTGGTGGGGCAGCTACCTGCACCACAATGGGGGGCTGAGGAGAAGGTGAAGTAAGTTTGTGAGGCAGAGTGGCCAAGGGGTGGGGGCCGGGGAGGGGGGAAGTAGCTAAAGCAGAACATGACCAGAGAAGAAGCAGCAATAGAAACTGTCAGTCTGAGAGATTCACGTAGGCTTCACCTAACACGATAGCCTATTTTAAGCAATTATATGCAGGTACACTCACGCTGCAGTTACAGATACTCCGGTAATTAGTCTTTCAAAGTGTCGTGAATGCTGACTGCATTTTCGCCTCTGGGAAAGCCATAACAAGTTTTTCAGCAGGAGCAGCTGCCGCAATTTCTAAGACAAATAAAAAGGAGAACACAAAAGACACGAGCAAGAGGGGACAGCCTGCATGGAACCCAGGCTAAGGTCAACTGGCGCAAAGGCCTCCCTCCCTCCCAGGGAAGGGAGAGCTTGCCGAAAATTGTCATTTGGATTGGCAGCTAGCAATTATGTCCTCTCAAATGTACTGTGCACTTTAACCTAACGTAAAGTATATTTTAATATTTTCCTGTACTGCACAAAGACCTGTCTTGTCAAATAGCATAATGATGTAAAGTAGAAAGAGATTTTGAACAAAGAGCATATACAATTTAAGCGGCATTCAAAGGTTATATAAATAGGAATTTAGGTTGCTGCACCTTGACGGGCATTCAGAATGCAGGGTCTGGAAATATTTTTTTACACTGTATATATGGCAACGTGAAGCTCTGTAATCATTGTTTAGAGAGTTTTTTTTTTTTTTTTTCGAAATTAAAATATTTCTTTTGATATTTTTCAGTACTTTCTTGAGGTTGGCTGTATAATACAAATGGCTTCAGTATTTTGTAATGCGGCTTTTTTTCTTTTAAATGCAGCACTTGTATGGCTAGGATGTCCTCATCCTTGTACACTGTTTATATGTGCAATAAATGTGCATGACCAGCTGACAGTACTCTGAGTGAACAGACTGTACATAGTGAAAATATCCTTCCTTTTATTATTTAACAGCCATTAAAACTTTGAATTTGTACAAACCATCTTTTGACTGACTTTATCCATCGGATGTAAAAGTTGACTCTTGTGGTACAAAAAAAAAAGTCACTGCTGAAACATAGCAGTCATCTTATGTGATTATATATAAGAAAAACATATATTTATACATATATATAGATGTATCAGGAGAATTATATATACACATAAAACAAAAACCACATCTGTTGCCGTCTGATCAATTCCAACTCATAGCGACCCTGTACGATAGAGTAGAACTGTCCCGTAGGGTTTTCAAGGAGCGCCTGGTGGATTCGAATTGCTGATCAAAAGGTTAGCAGGTGTAGCTCCTAATAACTACAGCACCAGGGTTTCCATATATACACTAACTCTATGTACGAGGAGCCGTGTTCACGTAGTGGTTAGAGCACTCAGCTGCTAACTGAAAGGTTGGTGGACGAAGGATGTGGCAGTCTGCTTCCTTAAAGATTTACAACTTTGGAAACCCTATGGGGCAGTTCTGCTCTGTCCTACAGGGTAGCTATGAGTCGGAATCCAGTGGACGGCAATGAGATGTTGGGGTTTTTTTTTTTATATATATATACACTAATATGCTGTGTTTTTGCTGTTAGTTGCCATTGAGTCACTTCTGACTCATGGCAACCCAATACGTGCAGGGTAGAACTGCTCCATATGGTTTTCAAGACTGACCTTTCAGAAGCAGATCCTCTGAGGCACCTCTGGGTGGGTTCGAACCACCAGCCTTACGGTTAGTGGTCGAGCACTTAACTGTTTGCCCCATCCAGGGACTGTCCTAATATGCTATACATAGATGCATATATACTAATTCTATATACAATATACCCATATACATATACGTGTGTATACTGGTGCAAACGGTGAAGGGTTTGGCTGCTAACTGAAAGACTGAGGTTCCAGTCCACGCAGAAGTGCCTCAAAAGAAAGGCCTGGGCATCTACTTCCAAAAAATCAGCCAGCATTTCACGGACATTTTCCATTATAAGTTGGCTGGAGCAAGTGGGAAACGTATACTGGGCAAGGGGAGGGATGGAAGCAGGGCTGTGAGCACTGTGGAGATCCTTGAGTAAGGTCATCTCAAGCAGCCGTATTGCACTGGCCACAGCGGGGCCAACCAAGATACCAGGTGCTGTCCAACAGTTTCACCTGGGAACTCTCCAGTTCTTCCTGGGTGAATTTGAGAGATCGGGACAAAAAGGGCCCCAGGGGAGCTGACTGTCTAATCTTCCAGCTCCCCTAGGAGGTCTGCTGGTAGGGATCCCTTCCAGTAGAGTCGGGATGGTAGGAACTCAGGGAGTTATCTGGGTACTCCTTGAGTGTGGGGGTGTGTTACACAAAGGGTATTTGGAAAGCAACGTTTCACTCTGCACCACTCTCTACTCTCCACACTCATCCCGCCCCCACTAACGGGGCACACTGCCTTAGCTTCCTAGTGCTGCTGTAACAGAAATACCACAAGTGGGCACCTTTAGAGAACAGAAATTTGTTTTCTCACAAACAGGGCCTTGGCCATGTGGATTCCTTCTGTGAGCTCTTTCCTAGTGCTGGTATCTGCTGGCAATCCTTGGTGTCCTGTTGCTTGTAGTTGATCCTCACATGTCTGTCTTCCCCTGTGGGTGTGTCTCTGTGTCTATTCCGGTCTTATAACTTACAGGATCCACCCTACCCTGGTATGACTTCAACTGACCGATTCCCTTACATTAGATTGCACGATGGAAGGTAATTACATAACATTACATTAAATGTGAGTTAATTGCATTAAATTATGGAAGGCAATCTACTCTACCCAAAGCCAACTGATTTAATCACATGTAACTGTGGCAGCAACTGGACAAGTGTTCAACCAAACCACTGGGAACCATAGTCTAGCCAAGTTGACCCATACCATTAACCACCAGAGCCGCCTTCATTGCCAGTATTTGGTGAGTGGCTAGTGTAGGTCAGGTGTTATATCTGAACCACAAGCTCTATTAGGATAAGGCTGCTTGTCTGATTTGTTCTCCATTCATTCCCCATGCTTGTCATGTGGTAGATACTAAAGAGTTGTTAGTTAAAGGAATTAACAAAGTTTACATACACATCTGAGAAAATCCTACCACCACCCTATAAGGTAGGGATCTGTCATGGACACCTAGGGGGTTGCTCACCTATTACCACATGCTGCCAGGAGCTACTCTGCCTCACATACCTTGAAGTCTTTGTGGCTTTTACACGATGCTGCCCATCTGGCCATTGGTTATTGGTTTAGGAGCAGCTGCCCCACTCAAAAGTGACCAGTAATCCTCATCCCCCAGGATTTTATTGTCCTCGGGACTGAAGACATATGCCATAAAACCTAGAAAAAAACTGGAGGATAAACCTGACATGCAGAGAGTCCTGGCCAAGTTTGTATTCCTGGGTCTGGGAGTAACGGAAACCTGTATTTCTGAAGTTTGAGTTTTGCATAGCAACGGCTTTTTGCAAAGGAGTGGTGGTTCAGCAGTAGAACTCTAGCCTTCCACGCGGGAGACACGGGGTTGATTCCCAACAATGGACCTCCCACGCAGGCACCACCCATCTGTCATTGGGGGCTTGTGTGTTGCTATGCTGCTGAACAGGTTTCAGCAGAGCTTCTAGACTAAGACTAGGAAGAAAGGCCTGGTGCCCTACTTCATCAGCCAGTGACTGCCCTATGGATCACAATGGTCCAGTCTGCAACCCATCATGGGTATGGTGCAGCTTTTCCTTGTGTTGTGCATGGGATCGCCATGAGTCGGGCTGACTGAAGGGCAGCTAACAACAACAATGGCTTTTTGCATAAAATCCATTTGAGTTGGGCTTCTATCTCTTCTAAATGAGAGTGCAGACTAAGGAGAAGCTTAGGCCCAAGAGTGTTCATGTAACTGGTTCAAAGTGACAGCAGGTAAGAGAGGAAGTCAGGATTCAAGCTCAGGTAAGACAGGCCTCACCCTTTTCATTATCCACCAGGATACCCAGAAGAACTGACCCAGCTGAAGTTTCTACAGTTAAAAAAAAAAACAAGGATAGTGGGTAGGAGAGAGATGCTGATGAAGAGTGAGCTAATTATATCAGGTGGACACTTGAGACTGTGTTGGCATCTCCTGTCTGGAGGGGGGATGGGAGGATAGAGAGAGTTGGAAGCTGGCAAAATTGTCACGAAAGGAGAGACTGGAAGGGCTGACTCGGGGAGAGCAAGTGGGAGTACGGAGTAAGGTGTATATAAACTTATATGTGAGACTGACTTGATTTGTAAATGTTCACTTGAAGCTCAATAAAAGTTAAAAAAAAAAAAAAATGTTCCAGACAACCACCAGGATGTTTGGAGACACAGAACGAAGCACATTCACGTGGTAACCATCTGGGCTGCTTCAAATGCTGGCTGAGACAGACCAAGGCCAGAGCAAAAAGAGCAGGAAAACAGGGATTAATAACGCAGGCCCAGTGGAAAGGAAGTGCTCTTCACTCTCATATGAGATTTAAGAAGAAGCCTCCAGTTTCTCTGTCCCAATTTAATAATATTACTATATCTTAGTTACCTGGTACTGCCATGGCAGAAACACCACAAGTGGGTGGCCCTAAAGAACAGAAATTTATTAAAGTTCAGGAGGCTAGAAGTCCGGATTCAGGCCATGGCTCTAGGGAGGTCCTTTCTCATTTCAGCTCCCAGTAGCCAGCAATCCTTGGTGTTCCTGGGCTTGTAGAGGCCTCTGCCCTGTGTGCCTGTCCTGTGTGTCCTGTGTGTGTCTGTCCCGTGTGTGTCTGTCCCGTGTGTGTCTGTCCTGTGTGTGTCTGTCCTGTTTGTGCCTGTCCTGTGCATCTGTCTTCATCTGGTCTCTTGTGCGTGTGCCTGTGTCTCTTCAGCTCTTTTTATAACTCAGAAGTGGTTAGGTTTAGGACCCACCCTATCAGGTATGACTTCATTAACATAACATAAGACCCCTTATTTACAAACAGGGTCATATTTACAAGTACATACTTTTGAGTGACAATCCAATCCATAACACTATGGTTTTTATATTTGGGGTTTTTTCTGTCTATGAAAGTGTCACAGGTCATCACAGAAACTTTGGAGTATAAAGAAGTTGGGAGAAACCACTAGTATAGATTGAATTATGTTCACCCAAAATATGTGTTATAAATCCTAACCCCTGTATCTGTGGATGTAATCCCATTTGGGAATAGGGTTTTCTTTTTTAATGAGGCCATGGCAGTGTAGGGTGTGTCTTAAGCCAATCACTTTTGAGATGTAAAAGAGCAGATTAGGCATAGAAGCAAGGAAGCACAAATGGAGAAAAGATTAATGCCACATGGAGATTGCCAAGAAACCAAGGACCGGAAGCTGAAAAGAGACAAGGACCTTCCCCCATAGTGGACAGAGAGAGAGAGCCTTCGCCTAGAGCCGGCAACCTAAATTCGTACTTGTAGCTTCCTAAAATGTGAGAAAATAAGTTTCTGTTTGTTAAAGCCAGTCACTTGTGGTATTTCTGTTATAGCAACACTAAGAAACTAAGACCACCACCCATAATCCCACCTCATAAGGGATGGTTCAAATTTTTAAATATTTTCTTTGAGATACTCCTATGCATTTTTTTTTTTTGCATCTAAGATTCTGCCGCCTTCAGACAAGAGTGCTGCTCCTTCTGGGAGTTACCTTCTAGCAGACACATTTTGGGGGATTACTGTGTTGCTTTTTGCATGTCCCTCTGGTGAACTGAGAATGGGAAGGGCTAGGTCAGTTTGCTGTGGAATTACCTGGCATAACAGTGGAGCAGGGGGCTTATATGAGATGAAACCAAAAACCAAACTTGCTGCCATCGAGTTGATTCTGACTCATAGCGACCCTATAGGACAGAGTAGAACTGCCCCATAGGGTTTCCAGGGCTGTAATCTTCACAGGAGCAGACTGCCATATCTTTCTCCTCCCAACCAGCTGGTGGGTTCCGTCTGCCAACTTTTGGTTAGCAGCCAAGAGCTTTAACCACTGTGCCACCAGGTAATTTGTGTTTGTCCATTCCATGCATGCAGCTATGGACATAAAAAAATACAGAGGGTCAAAGCAGTGTCCTTGATTTTAGGGGCTTGCAGCCTCGTTGGGCCGTGACAGGAACACAAATGGCTGTGATATAAAGCAGTGTGTGATATGTGCTCTGAGATATAGAAAGTGCTGGAATGCTCACAAAGGGAGTCTGATCCTGTCTATGGGGTCAGTCAGGAGAGGCTCCACAGAAGGGGCAGTAGTGGAGAGAAAATGATGGTTAATATTTTGGACAAACAAAAGCTGAATTTACCATCGGCACCTTTCCCTTGAACAATGTACTTCAGGGAGAAGGAAGGTCTAAAATCCAAAAAGGAATGGTGAACAAATAAATACGTGACCATGAGGGTACATCCAAACAAACATTGGCTATATGACAATGATATTTATCTAATTAACATCATTGTGGAGCGGCTGCTCAAAGTAAAAACAAAGTTCTGAACATCAATTATGTGTATGACGAGAGCACATGAACTATTTCCTTGTACTGTTGTAGACGAGGGTAGAGATACCGCTTTATGTTCAACTGTGTTAAAAACACACGTTAACATTTTAGTGGAAAGAAAAGAGAGCCTATTGCTCTCAAATCAAGGAATTAAAAAGTCCTCTCCAAAAGTGGACAGGAAGGAGGTAGATAGGGAAGAAGAAGCAGAAGGAGCAGTGTAGAGGGAAGGCACCAAGTAAGAGGGTAAAAATAAATCCAAATATAGCAGTAATCACAATAAATATTAATAGACTAGATGGTTAAATTCAGGAACCGATGGTACTGAAGGAAGAAGTCCAAGCTTCTCTCAAGGCATTGAAGAAAAACAAGGCTTCAGGAATTGATGGAATATCAATTGAGATGGTTCAACAAACAGATGCAGAGCTGGAGGTGCTCACTTGTCTATGCCAAGAAATATGGAAGGCAGCTTCCTAGCCAACTGACTGGAAGACATCCATATTTATGCCTATTCCCAAGAAAGATGATCCAACCGAATGTGGAAATTGTAGAACAATATCATTAATATCACACGCAAGCAAAATTTTGCTGAAGATCATTCAGAAACGGCTGCAGCAGTATATCGACAGGGAACTGCCAGAAATTCAGGCTGGTTTCAGAAGAGGATGTGGAACCAGGGATATCATTGCTGATGTCAGATGGATCCTGGCTGAAAGCACAGAATACCAGAAGGATGTTTACCTGTGTTTTATTGACTATGCAAAGGCATTCAACTGTGTGGATCATAACAAACTATGGGTAACACTGCAAAGAATGGGAATTCCAGAACACTTAATTGTGCTCATGAGGAACCATTACATAGATCAAGAGGCAGTTGTTTGGACAGAACAAGGGGATAATGATTGGTTTAAAGTCAGGAAAGGTGTGTGTCAGAGTTGTATTCTTTCACCATACCTATTTAATCTGTATGCTGAAGAAATAATCCAAGAAGCCGGACTGTATGAAGAAGAACGGGACATCAGGATTGGAGGAAGACTCATTAATAACCTGTGTTATGCAGATGACACAACCTTGCTTGCTAGAAGTGAAGAGGACTCGAAGCACTTACTAATGAAGATCAAAGACCACAGCCTTCAGTATGGATTATGCTTCAACATAAAGAAAACCAAAATCCTCACAACTGGACCAATGAGCAACATCATGATAAAAGGAGAAAAGATTGAAGTTGTCAAGGATTTCATTTTACTTGGATCCACAATCAACAGCCATGGAAGCAGCAGTCAAGAAATCAAAAGATGCATTGCATTGGGTAAATCTGCTGCAAAGGACCTCTTCAAAGTGTTGAAGAGCAAAGATGTCACCCTGAAGACTAAGGTGCGCCTGACCCAAGCCGTGGTATTTTCAATTGCATCATACGCATGTGAAAGCTGGACAATGAATAAGGAAGACCGAAGAAGAGTTGACGCCCTTGAATTGTGGTGTTGGTGAAGAATATTGAATATACCATGGACTGCCAACCCAACAAAAGTACGAACAAATCTGTCTTGGAAGAAGTGCAGCCAGAATGCTCCTTAGAGGTAGGGATGGCGAGACTGCATCTTAACATACTTTGGACATGTTATCAGGAGGGATCAGTCCCTGGAGAAGGACATCATGCTTGGCAGAGTACAGGGTCAGTGGAAAAGAGGGAGACCCTCAACAAGGTGGATTGACACAGTGGCTGCAACAGTGAGCTCAAGGATAACAACGATTGTAAGGATGGCACAGGACCAGGCAGTGTTTTCTTCTGTTGTGTATAGGGTTCCTATGAGTCAGAACCGACTCAACGGTACCTTACAGAACAACAACAGATGGTTAAAAGGCAGATTGGAGTTTTTAACAATCCAACTATAGAATGCTAGTTTTTGCTGTTAGCTGCCATTGAGTTGGCTCTGACTCATGGCAACCCCACGTGTATCAGAGTAAAACTGTGCTCCACAGGGTTTTCAGTGGCTGGTTTTTCAGAAGTAGGTCACCAAGCCTTTCTTCCTAGGTGCCTCCAGGTGGGTTTGAACCACCAACCGTTTGGCTAGTGGTCAAACACATAACCATGTACACCACCAAAGGGTCTCTTATTAAACGTAAGGACATAGGAAGGTTGAAAGTAAAAGAAAGTGATGCCAGGCAAATGCAAATCAAAAGAAAGCTGATACAGCCATATTAATGTTAGGCAAAGATGATCAAATAACTGAAAAATTCAGATAACAGTGTCCTAAACAAGATAGTGGAGTCCCTGGTACAAACAGTTAATGTGCTCAGCTACTGACCGTAAAGGTGGCGGTTCAAGCTCACCCAGAAGCACCTTGAAAGAAAGTCCTGGCAATCTACTTCTGAAAAATCAGCCATTGAAAATCCTGTGGAGCACAGCTCTCCTCTGACACACATGGGACTGTCATGAGTCAGAGTCGACTCAAAGGCAACTGGTTTAAACAAAAGAGACATTTATTTTTCTTACAGGTAAAGGAAGTCCAAGTTCAGAAGTGGTTGCCCAGGCTGGGCTGGGGTCTCTGGTTGGCAGGGATTCCAATCACTGGGGGCCCCTGGTCATCAGGAGCCTAAGCCTCCTTCCATCAGCTCTACGCTCTTACAGATGAGTGCTCTCCTTGGTAAGGGCGCCTGAGGAAGGCCATCCAAGCGTGGAGGCAGATGTCCCACCATCAGTATTGGAAATCTGTGCCAGTGGAAACCTAGGGCTAAGAGAGCTGCATCCAATCAACCGAAAGTTCCTCCTGTTAAGAAATTTAACTGCTGAGAACGCTGACTTGTCAGGCACGCCTGGAGCTGAGGCTCACTGAGAATGCAGGAAAAACACCCTCTGTAAGAAGACAGAGGGGCCTTGCTGACACGGCAAAGAGGTGAGGCCAAAGGAACGGGAGGCAGTTAACTGCAGAAAACCCATCTGACCATTCCCTGTGCTTTTTCAATACTGTACTTGAATGTATTGGTTTCATGAGGGAAAAAAAAAAAACTCTACCAAGTATCTCTAGAGGGCAGCCGGGCAGACTCATTGGTATTCTCGAGTGATAAAATGGGGCAGGGATGGGCGTGGGAGGGCCAAGCAGTTACGCACCTGCTTTTGACGGTGACGAGAAATGTCAAAGTCAATAAAATTTAATGACTGGTCAATAAACTCTCCCTATCAACTATTGTTTCCCTTGAGACATAAAACTCAGGAAAGTGTTTGATTTCTTGGTCCCCACATAAATGCTTGCTCAGACACAAAAGCTAGATGGTGGGGAGAGGAGAGAAGAGATACTATATCAGTTTCCTGTGGCTGCTGTAACAAATGACCACAGACATGATGACTTTAAACCACAGAAACCTATTCTTTCACAGTTCTGGAGGTCAGAAGCCTGAAATCAAAGTCAGGCAGAGCCATGCCCCTTCCAGAACCTCAAGGGGACACCCTGGCCTCGTCCAGCTTCTGGTGGCTCCAGGCATTCCTTGGCTTGTAAAAGTATCACTCCAATCTCTGCCTTTGTCTTCACATGGCCGTCTTCCCCTTATATGTGTCTGTTTGTCTCCAAATCTCCCTCTCCTTATAAAGACGCCAGTCATTGGATTGGTGCCACCATAATCCCCTATGGCCTTGTTTTAACTTGATTGCATCTGCAAAGACCCTATTTCCAAATAAGGTCATATTGGCAGTTACCAGGGTTAGGACTCCATTATATCTTTTTGAGGGACGAAATTCAACCCTCTACAGATGGCTACTGCCTTAGAGAGACTACATATACCTGCTGGTTGGGATGAATGTGTGGGTGGTAAATTAAGGGGACTCTGTCATATGCTTTTATTGCTTAACTGGACACACCTTGCTTGCAAAGTAATGTTTACTTTATGCCATTTGGCTTCTTTTCCTACCTCCTGCTTCAGTATTCCAGATCGTTGTTTTAAATTATTTTCAACTTCCTCTCAGTTTATCTCTTAATTTTCAGAGAACATGGAGACCAGCAGGTGTGAACAATCAAATTGCTTCTTGTCTTGGAGGAATGGATCTCCTTTTTCCCTTCTGAGGTTAAAGAGCTCACTGCACAGGTTTAGGGGATTTTAGGTTGTTGTTCTCTCTCAAATTCTCTTTCTCCTACTCTTGCTCTACCTTCTTTCCTCCCTTCACCCACCTCCTCCAGCCTCTCCTCTTTGCCTCTGTTGTTGTTGTTGTTGTTGTTAGGAGCCATCGAGTTGGTTCTGACCCATAGTGACCCCATGCACAACAGAACAAAACACTGCCCGGTCCTGCACCATCCTTTCAATCGTTGTTATGCTTGAGCTCATTGTTGCAGCCACTGTGTCAATCCACCTCGTTGAGGGTCTTCCTCTTTTCCGCTGATCCTGTACTTTGCCAAGCATGATGTCCTTCTCCAGGGACTGATCCCTCCTGACAACACGTCCAAAGTATGTAAGACACACTCTCGCCATCGTTGCTTCTAAGAAACATTCTGGTTGTACTTCTGAGATAGATTTGTTCGTTCTTTTGGCAGTCCATGGTATATTCAATATTCTTCACCATAACCACAATTCAAAGGTGTCAATTCTTCTTCGGTCTTCCCTATTCATTGTTCAGCTTTCACATGCATATGACGTGATTGAAAATACCATGGCTTGGGTCAGGCGCACCTTAGTCTTCAGGGTGACATCTTTCCTTTTCAACACTTTGAAGAGGACCTTTGCGGCAGATTTGCCCAATGCAATGCATCATTTGATTTCTTGACTGCTGCTTCCATGGCTGTTGATTGTGGATCCAAGTGCTGCACCTCCAGCACTGCACCCGTGTATTCAAACATCCTTGACAACTTCAATCTTTTCTCCTTTTATCATGATGTTGCTCATTGGTCCAGTTGTGAGGATTTTGGTTTTCTTTATGTTGAAGCATAATCCATACTGAAGGCTGTGGTCTTTGATCTTCATTAGTAAGTGCTTCAAGTCTTTTTCACTTTCAGCAATCAAGGTTATGTCATCTGCATAACGCAGGTTGTTAATGAGTCTTCCTCCAATCCTGATGCCCCGTTCTTCTTCATATAGTCCAGCTTCTTGGATTATTTGCTCCATATACAGATTTTTTTTTTTATGGTTAAAGAATACAACCCTGACGCACACCTTTCCTGACTTTAAACCAATCATTATCCCCTTGTTCTGTCCAAACAACTGCCTCTTGATGTACGTGAAGATTCCTCATGAGCATAATTAAGTGTTCTGGAATTCCCATTCTTCACAATATTATCCACAATTTGTTATAATCTACACAGTCAAACTCCTTTGCACAGTCAATAAAACACACGTAAACATCCTTCTGGTATTCTCTGCTTTCAGTCAGGATCCATCTGACATCAGCAATGATATCCCTGGTTCCACGTCCTCTTCTGAAACTGGCCTCAATTTCTGGCATTTCCCTGTCGATATACTGCTGTTGCCGTTTTTGAACGATCTTCAGCAAAATTTTGCTTGCGTGTGATATTAATGATATTGTTCTATAATTTCCACATTTGGTTGGATCATCTTTCTTGGGAATAGGCATACATATGGATGTCTTCCAGTCAGTTGGCCAGGAAGCTGTCTTCCATACTTCTTGGCATAAATGAGTGAGCACCTCCAGCACTGCACCCGTGTATTCAAACATCTCAATTGATATTCCATCAATTCCTGGAACTTCGTTTTTCACCAATGCCTTCAGCGCAGCTTGGACTTCTTCTTCGGTACTATGGGTTTCTGATCATATGCTACCTCTTGAAATGGTCGAACGTCTACTAATTCTTTTTGGTATAATGACTCTGTGTACTCCTTCCATCTTCTTTTGATGCTTCCTGCGTCATTTAATATTTTCCCCATAGAATCCTTCAGTATTGCAACTTGAGGCTTGAATTTTTCTTCAGTTCTTTCAGCTTGAGAAACACCGAGCATGTTCTTCCTTTTTGGTTTTCTATCTCCAGCTCCTTGCACATGTCATTATAATACTTTGTCTTCTTGAGCAGCCCTTTGAAATCTGTTCAGTTCTTTTTCTTCATCATTTCTTCCCTTTGCTTTAGCTGCTCGACGTTCATGAGCAAGTTTCAGTGTGTCCTCTGACATCCATCTTGGTCGTTTCTTTCCTTCCTGTCTTTTCAATGACCTCTCACTTTCTTCATATATGAGGCCTTTGATGTCGTTCCACAGCTCGTCTGGTCTTCAGTCACTAGTGTTCAATGCATCAAATGTATTCTTGCGATGGCCTCTAAATTCAGGTGGGATATACTCAAGGTTGTATTTTGGCTCTCGTGGACTTGCCCTGATTTTCTTCAGTTTCAGCTTGAACTTGCATATTAGCAATTGATGGTCTGTTCCACAGTTGGCCCCTAGGCCTTGTTCTGACTGATGATACTGAGCTTTTTCATTGTCTCTTTCCACAGATGTAGTTAATTTGATTTCTGCGTGTTCCAGCTGGCGAGGTCCATGTGTTTAGTCGCTGTTTATATTGGTGAAAGAAGATATTTGCAATGAAGAAGTCATTGGTCTTGCAAAATTCTATCATTTGATCTCCAGCATTGTTTCTATCACCAAGACCATATTTTCCAACTACTGGTCCTTGTTTGTTTCCAGCTTTTGCCTGTAATCCCCAGTAATTATCAATGCATCCTGATTGGATGTTCGATCAATTTCAGACTGCAGCAGTTGATAAAAATCTTCAATTTCTTCATCTTTGGCCTTAGTGGTTGGTGTGTAAATTTGAATAATAGTCATATTAACTGGTCTTCCTTGTAGATGTAAGGATATTATCCTATCACTGACAGCATTGTACTTCAGGATAGATCTTGAAATTTTCTTTTTGAAGATGAATGCAACACCATTCCTCTTCAAGTTGTCGTTCCCATCATAGTAGAGTATATGATTGTCTGATTCAAAATGGCCAATACCAGTCCATTTCAGCTCACTAATGCCTAGGATATTGATATTTATGCGTTCCATTTCATTTTTGATGATTTCCAATTTTCCTAGTTCATACTTTGTATGTTCCAGGTTCCAATTATTAATGAATGTCTGCAGTTGTTTCTTCTCATTTTGAGTCATGCCATATCAGCAAATGAAGGTCCCGAAAGGTTTAGTCCATCCAAGTCATTAAGGTCAACTCTGCTTTGAGGAGGCAGCTCTTCCCCAGTCGTCTTTTGAGTGCCTTCCAACCTGGGGGGCTCATCTTCCAGCACTATATCAGACAGTGTTCTGCTACTATGCATAAGGTTTTCACTGGCTAATTCTTTTCAGAAGCAGCCTACCGGGTCCTTCTTCCTAGTCTGTCTTAGTCTGGAGGCTCAGCTGAAACCTGTCCTCCATGGGTGACCCTGCTGGTATCTGAATACTGGTGGCATAGCTTCCAGCATCACAGCAACACGCAAGCCCCCACAGTACAACAAACTGCCTCTAGTCAGCCACAAACAAGCTCAACCTTTATCAGCCTGTAAGAAATACTTCCTTGACTGCGCCTTTCTCTTCAAAATACTGCCTGGCCTCTTGTCTTCCCTCCTTAGCCAAAATTCTTTAAAGAGTATTCAATAAGCAATGCTAGAATATAAATTCCACGAATCTGGGGGTCTTTGTTTTGTTACTGCCGTACCCTCATTGCGTAGAACAGTGCCTGATAAATATTTGAGTGAATGCCTCCACTTTCCATTCAGTTCTGCTTCTATCCATACTACGCCATTGAAAATACTCTTCATAAAGTCACGAGTTCCATCCCAATTGCCAGATACAATAGCATATTTTCAGTCTTGTCCCTTTAGACCTTCCTGTAGCATATGAGATGCCTGAACACTTGCTTTTGGAAACTCAGGAGTTCTCTACTGGCTCTATTTTTATCTCCCTGAACGTTTTTTTTCTATCTTCTTCATGGAAGATGTCTCCTTCTTGTGTGCCCAACCCCTTGTCTCCAAAAAAACAAAAGCAAGCAAACAAAAAGTGCTTGGTGCTCTTCTATCCAGGCTGAAGATCTCTGGCAGTGTCCACAGCAGCCGGTGATTTATAAATCTATGTATCTTCAAAACTTCTGTGTCCTACTTCACCTTTTGGATCTAGAATGATGATGTTCCGGGTACCTTCACCTGGATCACCCATAAACCCTCACACTTAATGTGTTTAAAATGGAACTCCCTGTCTACCTTCCCAAAGCCCTTCTCCTTCCCCTGCATTTCTTGATTCAGTTACTGGTTGGCCATCTCCCCAGGCTCCCAAGCTAGACACTGCAGGCCATCCCTGACTCCTCCTTTTCCCTTACTTTCAGTTGGTCACTAAGCTCTGAAGATCCTCCTGCTCAGCCCCGGTGTCTTCTCTTCATGCCTCCCACCTCAACAACTCTCCCTGGGGTCATCTGTGCAGTGGTCCATCTGGTCTCCCTGTCTCCCAGATGCCACAATAAAATTTATATCTCACAGTCTTATTGTGCCTCTTCCCTATTAGAAACACCTTCAGTATCTCACTATTACTTACACCATGAATTTCAGCACCATATATCCCCTTTCCAATCTGTTCGCAACTCACTGCTGACACCCTCCAGTACAGCCACTCCAGCCTCCTCTTTACCTTCTCCTACTGCTTCAAATCTTCTCTCACCTCTCTTGACTTTGTCAAGTGCTACCCAGCCTTCAAAGACCCTGAGTGGCACAAATGATTTGCATGGGGTTACTAACTGAGAGGTTGGTGGTTTGAACCCACCCAGTGGTACCACAGAAGAAAGGCCTGGTGATCTGCTTCTGTAAAGATTACTGAAAAAAAAAAACCCTCTGGAGCTCAGTTCTGCTCTGTAACACATGGGGTCACCATGAATAGCAATCGATTCGATGGCAACAGGTACCCAGCCTTCAAGACTGACAGCCCATATCTCCTTTCCCATGAGCTTCCCCACCACATCCAGATTTCTTCCTCCTTGGTACTTCTGAAAAAGAGTCTGTTCTGCTTTATTCAAATGCTTATTTCCCAACAAACCTCTTTTATCAAAATTAAATTGGAAAAATAATCATCTCAGTGGGGAGAAGAGGTAAAAGATGAGTGTGTTTTAGAACCACAATAATTCATTTTTCTTATAGAAATCTCAGTGATGATATAGTGATAAATGTTGAACAAAACGAACACAATGGCTAAAGCTTATGGAGTGCTTACTACCTCGTTGGCACTGTTCAAGTGCTGTATGTGTGATAACATCTGTATGTCTCACAGCAAACCCGTGAGGTAGCAACGTCAGTACTCCCCATTTTACCAGTTAGGTAAGTTTTTTCAAGGTCTCATGGATACTAGTGGTATCGTTGGGATTCAGAACCTCTGCAGTCTGTCTCAGAGCCCAAACTCTTAACCATTATGCTGTATAACTTCTTATTCTACTGCCCAGATGTTACTGACCTAATACTTAATGATAATAAAAGTAAGTAGAATAAATAACTAAATGCTTTACTTGGGTTATCTCAACTGATCTTCACAACAAAACTATGAGGTAGGTCCTACTATCATCA
Organism: Loxodonta africana; assembly: GCF_030014295.1. Classification (NCBI taxonomy): domain Eukaryota; kingdom Metazoa; phylum Chordata; class Mammalia; order Proboscidea; family Elephantidae; genus Loxodonta; species Loxodonta africana. The sequence goes on from NC_087358.1 coordinate 66,854,863, forward strand.
TCCCTCTTTTACACGTGAGTGTAACAGAACGTGTAGTGGGGCTCTTCTACCACAGTCCTGGCACATTAAAAAAAAAAAGCCATTGCCATCTAGTCAACTCTGACTCATAGTGACTCCGTGAGGTACTTCAGAGTAGAACTGGTCTATAGGGTTTTCTTGGCTGTTACCTTACAGAAGGAGATTGCCAGGTCTTTCTTCTATGGCACCGCTTGGTAAATTTGAACTGCCAACCCTTTGGAACTAAAAGCAAGCTGTACCACCCAGGAACTTTGCAAAGGGGATGGCAAAACCCAATTCTGTCCAACACCCCTGTGATGAGTAGAAGGAGAGCTGAGAAGGCCAGAAGTTTTCGGAGAAAGATGGTGTGTACTGCATGTCTCCCCTCCCACTGCCCTGGCAGGGGTGGGGGTGGGGAGAGTTACTTCACCTCCCCTCTGGCCTACTTTGGAGCTCTGGTGGAGCAGTGGTTAACAGCTGGACTGCAAACCAAAAGGTCAACACTTCGAATCCCCCAGCCACTCTTTGGAAACCCAATGGGACAGTTCTACTTTGTCCTGTAGGGTCGCTATGAGTTGGAATTGACTCAAAGGCAACGGTTTCTGGCCTACTTAGGTGAACACGGAAACCCTGGTGGTGTAGTGGTTAAGAGTGTGTTAACCAAGAGGTTGGCAGTTCAAATCTGCCAGGTGCTCCTTGGAAACTCTATGGGGCAGTCCTACTCTGTCCTATAGGGTCGCTATAAGTCGGAATCGACTCGATGGCAGTGGGTGCATTGGGTTAGGTGAACACAGAGGGCACTGTTTGGAAAGCCTGATGCTTTCTTGGGCTTTCTGACATGGGCCTGGTGTGTCTGACATGCTTCTGACGTCCCTGAAGCTAATCTGAGCTACTGGGTGTGAGCAGCAGGTCAGAGAGGGGGTGCTCACTGGGAGTGAACGGCTCTTCCTTGGGGTGGGGCACCGGATGCAAGAGCGTTTCCTCAGGAGGCAGCTGCCCCTGGAGCTGCTTTGAATTGTTACGGAGATAATTTCTTGAAGGGTGTGTGTGGGTGGGATATGACTCCAGCAGAATGCTGTGCTCAGAATCAAAACTACGAAATATCCCTTAGCCAGGACTTTATGTGATCAGCCAGATCAGAACAAGTAAGCAAGGCTGGGAACGTTAGCAGGATTCTCTTATAATTCTTTAAACCCAAACAATCTCTCCAACAGCTGGGGTAGCTTCTCCGCACTACGCAGCAAGAGATGGGCTGGATTGTTCTATGATTAAAGCAGAAATCGTTCTATAGTCTGCCAGGGCTTATTTTTTTCTAGCTAAGAAAACGGGTTATTTGCTATTCATTCTGGAAAACTTTCAAGAGTGCACGATCTGTTGTGCTTCCCCTAATCATAGCACTGGGTGGCAGTGTTTTTACTGAAATGGTTTCAGAAGAGAGGCAAAAGGAGGTTTTATTCCTTTGAGAAAAATAAAAATTCTACTTAACCAGCCATGACCCAAAAGGCAATTCTCCTTCATTCACCACTTGAACAGCCCATACTCATTATTACTGTATATGCAGGATTTAAACACATAGACACACCCCAAAACCAGAATGCCCCAAATAATATCTTGGGAAATTGAAAACATGTCTCTTACTTCTATCAGGTCCCATCTCCATGCCTCATTTTAAATGGTACTTGTCTAATAAATTCAATGAAATGAAAATGTTAATTTATTTGACTGGCTGAGTGTACCATTTTCATCTGAAATAGAAGTGTTAGAATTTCAGTCCTCACATTCTATCCCCAAAAATGAACTGCTCATTAAGTGTCACCAGTGACAGAATGTTGACACTTGAGGCCAAAATATAAAATTAACAGCATCACCTGTTACCAGGTGGAAACCCAGGTTTGTGCTTGGCATGACTCGTACTGGCCAATAAACAAGAGACATAGGCGGGAGGACAGGAAACATACCTTTATTTCATTGCACAAGGAAAGGAGTCAGCAGGAGCTGCTGCTGCCAAGACTGCTCACCAAGGGCTGGCAGGCCAGTTACTTTCAAACGGGTTTACAAGTAGGGAGTTCATACAAATTACATCAGCAACATTCTTAATCATACTATGCAGGAGCAATGGGGCTTACATAAAAGCAGAATTCAAATGCAAAACTGGAGGGGAAGAAGCCAAGCAAAGAAAAGAGGATACTTAACAGTACTGTGCGGGCTGTCTCACACCCATCAGAACTAAAGCCCCTTGGGTTATTATCCTCAATCCTGGTGTTGTCCTTCCCCTTCCCAAAAGTAATAGCCATTATATCCCTCCAGACCTTTTCTTATGAAATTGTATTTGTACCTATGGAAAGCAACATCACGATAAACGAAGAAAAGATTGGCGTCGTCAAGGATTTCATTTTACTTAGATCCACAATCAACGTCCATGGAAGCAGCAATCAGGAAATCAAATGACATACTGCATTGGGTATGTCTGCTGCAAAAGACCTCTTAATAGTGTTAAAAAGCAAAGATGTCACTTTGAGGACTAAGGTGTGCCTGACCCAAGCCATGATATTTTCAATCACCACATATGCGTGCAAAAGCCAGACAATGAATAAGGAAGAACAAAGAAGAATTGATGCCTTTGAATTGGTGAGGAATATCGAATACACTATGGGCTGCCAGAAGAATGAGCAAGTCTGTCTTGGAATAAATACAGCTAGAGTGCTCCTTGGAAGCGAGGATGGTAAGACTTTGTCTTACGTACTCTGGACGTGTTATCAGGAGGGACCAGTCCCTGGAGAAGGACATCATGCTTGGTAAAGCAGAGGATTAGTGAAAAAAAGGAAGACCCTCAACAAGATGGATTGACACAGTGGCTGCAACAATGGGCTCAAGCATAACAATGATTGTGAGGATGGCGCAGGACTGGGCAGTGTTTTGTCCTGTTTTATATATGGCTACTATGGGTTGAAACCAACTTGACGGCACCTAACAAAAGCCCCACCACCTACAGAAAATACACATATTGTTTTGGTGGTTCTTAAAAAATATAAGCACTATCAAATTATGTGCATCGTACAGCAGCTTATTTTTCTTCATAAATGTTTTGGGTTGTTTTCATATTTTCTCTATTACAAAAAGTGCTGCAACACACAACCTTGCATAGGCAGGTCTGCTTCTGTGTTTCTCCATGAAGCTGCTGAAAAGTGGTTTTGCAGCACCATATATAGAAATGCCCAGGTAGTTCTCGCTGACTCAAGGCGATACCCTTAGCATACACTAAACTTCCCTGTGAGTCACTGGGAGGACTTCTCTGATCTATTGAACTCTTCTGAGTCCAAGGCAGTTTTAGTTATCACAGCTTTGAAATGTGTGTTGGCTCCTAGTGGAGCAATTTTTTTTTTCCAAAACTGTCTTTCACATAAGTTTTATAATTAGCTTGTAGAGCTCCATCAAAAATATTAAGATTTTTGATTAAGATTAGATTAATCTGAGGTGTGTTAATAACTTTACAATATTGAGCCTTTCTTTCCGTGATCGTGATATTGCTTTATATTTGTTGGTCATTCAATGGTAGAATTCTTGCCTTCCATGTGGGAGACTCAGGTTTGATTCCTGGCCAATGGCACCTCACGTGCAGACACCACACATCAGTCAGCAGAGGCTTGCTTGTTGCTATGATGCTGAACTTCCAGATTAAGACAGACTAGGAAGCAAAGCCTGGTGACTTACTTCCAAAAATCAGCCAATGAAAACCCTGCAGATCCCAACGGTCCGATCTGCAACTGATCACGGGGATGGCATAGGACTTGGGCGTTGTTTTGTTCTGTTGTGCATGGGGTTATCACGAGTCATTCAAAGACCATGGCAGCTAACAACAACGTATATCCTTTAGCAGAAGTTTTATATAACTCACGTTCAGTTTATTCTTAGGTACTCTTGTTTTTTGTTGCTATGGTGAATGGGATCAGTTCCCTTTTATACTTTTTATTAGATATTTTCAGGCTTATAGGAAAATTACATGTAATTTTGAGACGTAGATCTTGTTTCTAGTCACCTTTTAAAATAACTTGAAAAATTCTTCTTGTTGAGATATGCACAGCAGAATATAACACCAACAGTTTCTACATGTGCAATTCAGACATTGATTACATCCTTCAAGTTGTGCAACTGTTCTCGCCCTCATTTTCCCAGTTGTTTCTCCATTAACATAAGCTCACTGCCCCTAAGTTTCCTGTCTCATCTTTCAAGTTGCTGTTGTCAATTTGATCCCATATAGATACAGATCTTAAGAGAGCACAATAGTCAAGGCTGACATTCTTTACTAGTTAAACTATTGTTTGGTTATAAGAAGACTTCAGGGGATATTTTTAAGTTTTAAGGTTTAAAGATCATTTCAGTGCAATAGTTTCAGGGTTTCATTCAGCCTCAATGGCTTCAGAAAGGCTGGATTCCATGAGAATTTCAAATTCTGTACTGCATTTTTCCCTTTTGATCAGGATTCTGCTATACAATTGTTGACCAAAATGTTTGGTAATGGTAGCTGGGCATCATACAGTTCTTCTGGTCTCACGGCAGAGGAGGCAGTTCTTCATGGAGGCAGTTAGCCACATATTCCATTTCCTCCTTCTTCCTCTATTTCTGTAGTAGAGGCCAATTTTAGTACGTTGGATGGCTGCTTCCAAGCTTTTAGGAAGGCAGGCACTATGCAACAAACTAAGAGGTAGAACAGAAGCACTAAACACGTTATTAGGCCAATTAACTAAGATGTCCCATGAAACCATGACCCCACACATTCAAACCAAGGGAACAAAATACCATGCGGTGTTTGGTTGTACATAAGCAGCCTTGGCAGCCACTCTTTTTTTTTTTTTTTTGGTCCTTGTCAATGTGTCACACAACTTTTGCCAATTCAACTTTTACAGGTGTATAACTTATTGACAGCAATTACATTAATTGGTCTAGCCACCTTTTAAAACTCTTATTCGTTCTAATACTTTGTTCTGCATCTTGAAAGTAGCTGCTGCTTCTTTTATTTTTTGGGGGGGGCGGGATGGTTCATGCTCTTTTTATTATTTTTCTTAGTCTCAAACTTACAAAAAAGTTACAATTACAGTACAAATACCTCTTTTCTTCTGAGCCATTTAAGAGTAAGTGGATGCTCCATCAGCTGCCTAATACCAGTCTAGTGTGTTTTTCCTGCACACAAGGCCATTCTCATACACAGCCACCATACAACCTTCAAAATCAGGAAATGAATGCTGATTCATTAAAAAAAAAAAAAAAAACCAACCCAACAGGTTGCTGTCTGTTGATTTCAACTCATGGCGACCCCATGTACTTCAGAGTAGAACTGTGCTCCATAGAGTTTTCAGTGGCTGATTTTTGGGAAATAGATCATCAGGCTTTTCTTCCCAGGTACCTCTGGGTGGATTCAAACCTCCTACCTTCTGTTAACCTTCTGCACCTCTCAGAGACTCCTGCTAATTGATTACTACCACCTAAACCTTAAACCTCAGACCCCATTGAGTTGCACCAGTTGTTCCAATAATGTCTTCTTTTTAATATTTTATTGAGTTTTCGGTGAAAGTTTACACAGCAAATTAGGCTCCCATTGAACCATTTCTACACACGTTGTTCATGGACATTGGTTACATTTTCCACATTGTGTCAACATTCTCGTTACTTCTGTTCTCGTTATTCCATTTCCATTATGCTTGCTTCATGCTGCCCCCTCACCTTCTCATCTATGTTTCATGGTAAATGTTGACTGGTCTTGAATAGTTGATGATTATATAAAAGTATAACACTCATAGGTGATAGTTTATGAGTCAACCTGTTATTTAGTTGAAAAGTGATCTCTTGGAGTAGTTTCAGTACAAAGTTTAAAGGGTATCTCGGGGTGATAGTCTCTGGGGTTCCCCAGGTCTCTGCCAGTCCAGTAAATCTGTTTTTTTTTTTTTTTTTTAAGATTTTGAGTTTTGTTCTACATTTTTCTCCATTCTTTCTGGGACCATCTATTGTGGCCCCAGTCAGAATGGTTGGTAGTAGTTCTTCTGGTCTCTGGATAGGTGAGGCTGTGGTTCATGTAGGCAGTTAATCCTGTAGACTGGTTTCTTCTTCAAGTCTTTGGTTTCCTTCTACTGTTTTGCTCCAGACAAGTAGAGAACAATAGTTATATCTTAGATGGCCACTTTAAGACCCCAGATGCTCCTTATCAAACTAGGATGTAAAACATAAGCTTTATAGACTAAAAAAAAAAAAAATTGTGCCAATTAACCAAGATGTCCTAAGCCTTTAAACCCAGTAAACCAGCCTTGAGAGGTGTTTGGTTACTATCCGTGACTGTGCTCCCCATGTGCTTTATTATAGGTATGAATATATGTGTGGTGCTCATCAACGTGTATAGATATGCCTACAAATACAACTACCACATTTTTATGCCAATAACGTGCCTTCTACGTTTGCTTGCCAACTGCACCATCCCTCCATGATGTATTTTCATAAGTGTGCTATGCTAATTATTTTTACAGCAATATGTTAAAAAAACTTGCATAGTGGCGCTTACAAAAATATCTTGCAGGACGGTGCAGTTCGCAAACAAATGTAGAAGACACATGTTATTGGCATAAAAATATGGTATACATGTTCATGTATATACATATAACTTCTTGTACACATATACGCATATATAACCAGTCACGTATTTTTTGGTGGTTACTGCTGTCGCTACAAAATCTTGTATGCTATAGCATGAGTCAGAATTGACTGGATGGCAGTGGGTTTGGTTTGGCGTGGTAAAGCATTTACCAATAATGTCCCTTATTCTTGTGTATTTTAGTGTCATCCTTTACACCTTGGTTACGTTGTGCTCACTTTACCAACAATTCAGTGTTGCCTTTCCCAGTCCCCAAACTAACAAGTGTTTACTGTCTAGAGAGTGAGTCTTCCTCCCTTCCCCTCCTCCATCCCTGGTAACCCTCAAGAACGCTGATTTCTACGAGTATACCTATTTTTGCCATCCTTCTTTCTTAACGGTCACCTGGGTGCTGTTGCCATTGCCGCACTTTGTTTGCTCCAGCACCTCTGTTAACTTCTCTGTAGCTGCTGCTGCGTACCACCAGTAGCATTTCGTTTTTTCACCCAAACTCCCAACACTTCACATTACTGGAGGCTGGGCTGCAAAAACAAAAACTTTAAAAAAGCAAAAGGAAAACTTCTGGAAGATATTTTTTTTCTTTTTTCATAAAATCGTTTTGGCTTCAAAGTTCCACAAATCGAAGTCTGTGCTGTATACCATATATGCCCAATACACCCAAATACAAGACAAACCTGAACATGAGGGGAGCAGCAGTTTCCCAGTGAGAATATAAAAAAAGTTACTTTACTAATTTGGGAAACTCTGGTGGTGTACTACTGGTTAAGAGTCCGGCTGCTAACCCAAAAATCAGGAGTCTGAATCCACAGGTGCTCTATGGGGCAGTTCTACTCCGTCCTTCAGGATCGCTGGGTCAGAATCGACTTGACGGCAACGAGTTTTTTAAAAAATTTGAATACGTTTATAAACTCTTAGATGTAAAATTCATGTTTACCTGTCATAGCTAATTAAACACACACGCAAATATTAAAATATTTTAAATATATCAGCTTAGAAATACTAGTTATTCCACTATAAGTTTGCATAAAATAATTTTATTCAAACTTCTCACTTTAATGTTCAAAATCAGTAACATCTAGAGCCACTTCTTGAAGCGTCACTACCATGTTCACTTCTAAGATAAAACATTATTTGAATCTATGGATAATGCAGCCACTGAAAGCTTCACACCCTAGTATCTGTTGTATAACATTACGACTTTTTTCTTCTTCATGCATTTTAATGTAAACATTACTGATGTATAACACATATAGAAAAGTGTATATATCTTAAGTGTACAGTCTGATGAATTTTCAAAGTGAACATACATACTCATGTAACCAGCACCCAGGTGAAGACAGAAATCACCAGAAACCCTCTCATGCCCTCCTCTAATCACCAGTACCCCAGAAGACCCTCCAGTTACTTCTCTTGGGCCCATCCTGCTCGCTGTGGGTAACAACATCCTAACTTTTAATGCCACAGGTGAGTTTTGCCTGGTTTGGAACTTTATATACATTGGTACAAAATGATTCAGAGTATATACTTTTAATGTCTGGATTCTTCCACTCAGTATTGTTTTTCATCCATGTTGCTGTATCTAGTTGTAGTATGTTCATTCTCATTAATGTAGAATATTCTATTGTACAAGTTTATTTACCCATCAAAAAAAAAATTTTTTTTTTTTTTTATTGTAGATGGCCGTTGGGTTGTTTTCAGATTTTGGCTATTATGAATAACAATGGTATGAACACACTTGTACAGGCTTTTTGAACATCTGCACTTGCTTCTGTTGTTTTTTTTTTTCTGTTGGGTATACCTTAGAGTGAAGTTGTTGGGTGGGGGTTCAATCTTAGCAAATACTGCCTGTTTACCCTCCCACCAGTAGTATGATAGTTCAGGTTACCATGCAGCCTTGCCAACACTTGGTATTTTCTGCTGATTTAGTTGTAGTCATTCAGATGGGTGTGTAGTGGCCTTTCATGGTAGTTTTTATTTGCACTTCCCTGGACTTAGGAAGTTAGGCACACTTTCATGTGTTTATTGGCTTATTTATGTATCTTATTTTGTGAAATGTCCAAGTTTTTTTTGTTGATTTGCCTGATCTGTAGTTATTTATATATTCCACAGACAAGCTCTTTGTCAGATGTCTACATTGCAAATCTCTCTACTCACTTTGTAGCTTGCCTTTTTACTCTCAGTGCTGGCTTCACGGTACTGTACTCTTTCTTAAAGTGATTTTTAATACCTTTTTTTTACAACATCCAACATAACTGAGGAAATCTGTCAAATTTCTTTGTCTCTTTTTATAACAGATTCTATCAAGTGACTTCTAGAAGCATCCAAAGCTAGCACTGGGAAGTCACTTTCAGGTTGTTATTCCATATAAAGTTGTTACGATGGTTCCTTATAATGACAGATTTTGAGGGACTTTTTTGAGGGGCAGGGGGAGGAACTCATCTTACATTTACGCACATGTAAGAATTCCTCTTTCGCTTGACCAACATTTGCAGCACATCCAAAAGCAAGCTCAAGTTCCTTGGCTTTCTAACTATCTTCAACGGTGACTTCTGTGTTGTACTGAAGGCCTTTGTCTTTATTACAATCATTATTGGCTGTGTTCTAGACACTAATATAGGTGTCACTATGAAGAGACTATGTAGATGTGATTATCCTCGATAATCTGAGTGGGCATCATTTAATCAGTTAATTCTGACTCCTGGTGACCCTATGAATGTCAGAGTAGAACTGTGCTCCATAAGGTTTTCAACGGCTATCATCTTTTGGAAGTAGATTGTCAGGCCTTTCTTCCACAGTGCCTCTGGGTGGACTCAAACCTCCAATCTCCTGGTTAGTAGTCAAGTACTTCACCATCTGTGGCACCCAAGGACTCCTTATGTAATCAATTAAATCAAAAAACGAAACCCACTGCTGTCGAGTCGATTCCGACTCTAGCAACCCCATAGGACAAAGTAGAACTGCCCCGTACAGTTTCCAAGGAGCACCTGGCAGATTCGAACTGCCGACCTTTTGGTTAGCAGCCATAGCACTTAACCACTACACCACCAGGCTTTCCATGTAATCAGTTAGAAGGTCTTAAAGGCAGGGCTGAGGCTTCCCTAAGAGAAAAAAATTCTGCTTGTGGACAACAGCTTTGGCCCATGCCTGTGGAGTTCCATCCAGTTTGTGATCTTTTCTTGCTGACTGCGTGGGGATGACAGTTTCAATCTGTACCTGTGGTTTCCAGCCTGCCTGTGATCTTCCCTTTCTGCTTGCCTGCTCTATAAATTCTGACTTGCTTAGCCAGTTCCCACAAATGCATACGCCAAATACATCTTTCTCTCTATTTCTCCTACCAGTTCGGTTTCTCTGGCTGAAACCTGACTGATACCTTAGGTAACACAAGTATCTTTCTTTACAAAGGTATTATCAACAACATGCAAAATATTCATGAATTAAATGATCCTTATTAGCACACAGAAAACTAGATTAGAAACACTGTGTGTGGAATGCTGTCTATGTAAGTTATTATAGGGCTCAATTCTTGATTCTGATATTAAAATAGTAGCCATTTTTACTACTATTAATTTTCATATTTTTGAGTACAATCTATAGGAGCCTTGGTGGCACAGTGGTTAACTGCTCAGCTGCTAACCAAAAGGTTGGCAGTTTGAACCCACCAGCCACTCTGCAGGAGAAAGATGCGGCACTCTACTTCTATAAAGATTATAGCCTTGGAAACCCTACGGAGCAGTTCTACTCTGTCACATGGGGTCATCAGGCGTAGGAACTGACGTGACAGCAATGAGTTTAATCTTTACAGCAGCAGATCATCAGATTTTTCTGTTGCGGAGCCCTGGGTGGTTTGAATCACCACCCTGTTGGTTAGCAGCCAAGCCCTTAACTGTTTGTGCCACCTGGGCTCCTTTTTAGAGCCATAAGACTCCCAAAACTAATGTTCACAGATCTATTTGGTTCAACGGATAAGAAAGATCAAACCTGGGTTTAAGAAATCTGGCTTCTCATCTTAGCTGTTCCATAAATTAGATGTGTGATGATGGACAATTCTCTTAACGTTCTGAGCCCACTTCTTTATTCAACAGCTAACAAATAGTTACCAAATCCCTATTAGAAGCCATGCACTTTGCTAGACACCGAGCTCCAACAATGAACAAGACAAAGACAGTCCCTGCCCTCAGAGGCTTAATGTCTAGAGGGGTGAGGGGCTTGGGCTAAACTACTGGTTAAGTCCTCTGGCCCGGCATTACTATGGGATTACATTTTCTATGACCTGAGGTCAATGTAACAAGGATTTCCAAATGACCTTGAAAAAGCTGCAAAGTATTAAAGATTTCCCATGAGAACCCTGATAAAATAATTTTTTAAATCAGAAAGTTTTTTATGTAAGCCAGTCTCCAGGTTACAGACGAGATCTGTTCCTTAGTTTGTCTTTAAGTTGAATTTGTAGGTAAGTCCAAATGGGTACATACAATTCTTATTTAGCATCAGTTAGTCAAGTGTTTGTCTTAGTATACAGTATATATTTGACCTTTCTATGCATATAAAACACTTAAACACTTCTAAACTGCACAATGTTTTCATGAGTGTCACAAACTAGTGTGTGCATTTATTACCAACCATTGTATTTAACTCAAATTTTAAATATAATAGGCTTTACAGGTACACGAGTTGTCTGTGTAAGTCAGATGTTTTAACCTGGTAACCCGGGGACTGACTGTATTTATTCAGGTGATTCAATTACAGAATGAAGCCTTCTCAGCATCATGAAGTCCAGTGTTTTGAGATCTTTTTTTCTGTATTAAAACTTTTACAATTCCGAAGAGATTGCAGTATTTGAAGTTCTTCATGCATTCAGGTATTTTGCATGATGTCTGATGTGATCAGTAATAAAGGTTGCAATGAAGTAGTAGCTATGATCATAACCCTAAAAAACAAAATACAGAGACAATAAGGCATTTATCAAGCATTTACAAACATCAATATTAGGGGCATTAAATAAATAAATCTCTCATGTCACTTTGCTTGCTTGTAAATGGTTGAAGTATTACAATCTGAGGAAGGTTCATAATAAAAATCAGGGTTGTTATACTTCAACATCTTCACTGTATGTTAAGAGGGCAACAAAAATACGAAGAAAAATGTATTCTGCCTAGCCTAGTTTCTCAACATTGCCATTAATATGCAAAGGAAATAACACATTAATTAAACGTGCAGAGCAGGCATGTAGACACATCACAAGGATTAAATTGGTCAATGAGGATTTATAGAGCTTAGAAATTTGGGCAAGAACTTTCAACTCTTAAAGAAAGAAACACACTGACATCAATAAGATAGTGTTCAAATACAAAATAAACACATAGTAAACAATATAGAGAAAGAACAAGAAAATGCCCAAATGTCCTAGATTTGCATAAAACAACTAAATACAGAGCAGATATTCCCACTCCTACACACTAAAGGCATCTTGCATCTTTATTTGAGGAAAAAGGAAAAATCAGTTAAACCTGACACCCCTTGGCAATACCCAATTTGGTAAAAAGGCAGTCAACCCTTCTGGAAGCCATCAAGAAACAGAATGTGTAAAGTGCCAAGGAGCTGAGGTGAAAGGGATCTCAATTTATGTGGAGCATTACAACCACAGGTGTAGGTAAGCGGAGAGGCGATCCCCTCCCTCGGGGTGACCATAGCACCTCCTCAAGCACAAGACGAGGGAAAGTAGCTTAAAAGTAAAAAGAAAAAAATTGAAGTTTGAAGAACTTTCTAAAGGTGTTAAACACCAGATAATTCCTGGAAGCCAGCCCTTTACCCCATACACAATTAAAATACAAAGTCAAATAAACTAAAAGAGATAAAAAGTCTAAGAAAGACTTTTTCCCCCCAATTTTCAACTTAATCTTGTGAATGGTCTCTGATGGGGGCAAAGAAAAGCAGCCAGAAGGGAATTTTTCTAAGCACTTAAACAAAATAGACCTAATAAAAAGATCATTGGGTGATGACTCAGTAAATGTCCTCAACCGCGTAATTTCAGAAAGGATGCAAAATATATCTTGGGAACAGCAGTTCATAAAAAGTTCCAGTTTAAAGTCATCAAAGTAATTCAAAAGCAATCTGCTGCTATTTTCCTTGGACAAACCATGGAAGTGACTCTGACAGGAGCGGTGACAAGATGAAGGCTGAGCCTTGGAATTGTGTGGTTTCACATCTCTCCATGATTAAAAAAAAAAAGATTAGACCAGTAGAAAAACCATCTGGCTTGGGTCTCAGCTGATTAATTAAATTCAGAGCTAAAGGACAGCTTCTTATATAAAGAAAGAAACTTAAAGAAAAGCATTGTTCACTCATGCAGTTCTTGAATTTTTAGATGTTAAACAGGCCTATGATTTTTGGACCACAAAACCTATAAAACACAGTACCAAGTAAACATCCCCCCAAAAACCAAACCCATTGCCATGGAATCAATTCCAACTCACAGTGACTCTATAGGACACAGTAGAACTGCCCCACAGAGTTGTAATCTGTAATCTTTATGGAAGCAGACTGCCACATCTTTTTCCCACAGATGACTGGTGGGTTTGAACTGCCGACCTTCCGAGCAGCAGCCGAGCACTTAACCACTGTGCCACCAGGGCTCCTGCACTAAGTACCAAGTAGTATCTGCATTTTCCACAGATGGAAAGATACATCTGATGGAAAACAGGCACAGATGCAGGGAACCAGACGCCTCAAAAGTCTTGCATAAAAAACACTAATGTGGACTGAGTATACCATATTTTTTATGTTTAGTTTCACATGTTAAGCACAGTTTCAGACACAGTGGGTAGCTGCAATCATCATCATCATCATCATTAGAAAAGTCCCAGGGTGAAGCAGGGTCAAGATGCAGGAGTAGTCAGCCACTTCCTGTGGGCCCTCTGACAACAAAGACCCCAAACAACAAGTGAATTGATTATATGTGACAATCTAGGAGCCCTGAACATCAAAGGCAAAGTTGAGGAGTCAGACTGAGCAGCAGGGGGAGGGAGATACAGTTCAGAAGCAGCGAGGATTTGCCAGATCTGACCTGGCTGGCACCCAGTAGGTGGGCTGGCTGACGCTTGGGGGTGAGGCAAACCGTAGCACTCGGGAATTGTTCTCTGCATCAGGAGAAACTGAGTGGCTGGAACCAGGGAGAAGTGGCACTGCATCGGTAAAAGTTAAGTGCAAGCATCTAATCTACTGCGTGGGATCAAAAAAACCCTTTCCCATTCTGGGAAGCACCTCTCTTCCATTTTCCTGCCCCCTCTCCGCTCTCCTCTGGGTCCTGGTCTAGCTCCAGTGATTGCTGCATCCCCTGGGCCAGAAGTATGACCCATCGCGTGCCCCAACCCATTCTCCTGGCTTTGGAGAGTGAACAAATTAACAAACAGGAAAAAACAATCTGCCAGCTCCCCTAAGCTGAGAACTCAGGGAAGGCACAGCCCCTTTGCCTAGACACAGGCATAAAGGGTCAACGGACTTTGAATGCCTTTCACCCCTACCTAGACCTGTATGGGCCCATTTCACTTCAACAGCATAGGCCCTCGTTAGCAAAGTACAACAGGGTATGTACCTGAAGCCTATTTTCAACTGCAACAGCTAAGGGGGAGTGGAAGATTCGGGACATTTGACACCACCCTGCCAACCAGGCAGGGTCCTTACCTACCAACATCAGGGGCCTGAGAACTGGTGGCTTCACCCATTCCACCTAGCCACCAGTGACGGGTTGCCTACCAGTCTTTACAGCCAACAGCACTGGGTGCCCAAAGTCTGGCTGCAAAACCTATCCACTTATGAGCTCTAGGGAACAGGGACACACCTTCCACCCAGGCACTAAGGGACCACCGTCAGCTCCCGGCCTTGCTTAGCACATGTCCCCCTACTGCAGCTAGATACCTGTGCCTACTCCAATCACCCCTGCCCGTCTAGGACTGTAGGTGAGAGCCTGCACCACACACTCGGTCACCAATGACCTGGACACCTGAGCTGAATCCACACAAGAAAAGTAAATGGACTCCTGGGCTCACATACCTAGTAACCGCTCTAACCATCTGGTGACAGGATATAAGAGCTTCAAAGACACCAATAATCAAAGTAGCTCATACGACCAGCTTATTTGGGCATATCAAAACAAAATAAAACAAGTAACTAGGACACAGTAAGAAAATATAATAAATACAATAACTTATTGATGGCTTGGAGACAACAGTTAATATCAAATCACATAAAGAGGCAGACCATGATGGCTTCAGCAAGCTCCCAAAACAAACACCCAAGAAACCTCCTGTAGGAAGAGAACTTCTTCGAAATTACTGGAGGCAGAATTCAAAAGATTAATACACAGAGCTCTTCAAGAGATCAGGCAAAACGCAGACCAAGCCAAGGAACACACAGACAAAGCAACAGAGGAACGTAAGAAGGTTATACAAGAGCATAATGACAAACTTAACAGGCTGTCAGAATCCAGAGAGACAGCAAACAGAAATCCAAAAGATTAACAATAAAATTTCAGAATTATTGTTAATTCTCAACAGGAAGTCATAGGAGCAGAATTGAGGAAATGGAAGTCAGATTTAGTGAGATTGAAAATAAAGCAGCTGACACCAATTTACTTGAAGAAAAAATCAGATAAAAGAATTAAAAAAAAAATGAAGAAACCCTAAGAATTATGTGGGACGCTATCAAGAAGAATAACCTATAAGAGATTGGAGTACCAGAACAGGGGGGATAACAGAAAAGTCCCAGGGTAAACCAAAGTGACAACTCTGAGCTCTTAGGACTGTGTTCCAAGATAATACCGTATTTCATCTGAAAATCCAAAGCTAATGTCCTTAAACTTCCATAATGGTATTTAAACAAAGATCTAACTTTATGAAAATATGGAAAATGCCTGTCATAAGGGACCAAGACAAATTTTTAAAAATGCCAATAGAAAGGGAAAACACATTTGAACTATTGGCATTTGGGGAAACAGAAAATGCTGAAGTTATGCAATTAGAGCTAATATGTGCCATCCTTGACTAATTTCAAGTTCCGCTTATCTATCTTATTAAATGGGGGTGGCTTTTTTCATTAAATTGACTAAAGAGCTGGTTGAATATGTAAAGCAGCTTGTGCAACTGACTATATTTAGCGACACTTGAAGGGGCCTTAGTTCCTTCCTGTACCTCATGCTTGTAATAAAAAAATCCTTAGTAGCAAAAAATGACTCTTGGGAGTAAAAAATAAATGAACACATTCTTTTATTCTTCCTCAGTTCTCAAACAAGAAGCTGTGCTCCAGGAGTGATGACAGACATTTAGTCTAACTGGCAGTGCTTTCCTACATATTTTCCAGACCCAATTAAAAAAGCTCAGATATAAGTCTTCAGGTTATCAAGTCTATTCACAGTAAAATGAGGAAGATTACTAAAAGGTATGCACGTGTTTATTTAAACCCTTACGAAGAGTCTTTGTGCTGGATAACTGTGCTAAGCACAGTCATACAGAGAAGAGCAAGACATCCCTGCATGTCTGGAGTTTTCGGCTACATCTGTACTCTTCTCTGTGAGGTGGGCACAGGGGCCAAAGCAGCCTCTGACTCTTCAAAAAAGGCCCGTGACTTGAGGAGGTATTAGAGTCCTGGTTTCAATAGTCTCCAAGAAGAGGATATTGTTTCTGGAAATTTCCTCAGAATTAGGTCACTGGAAATTTTCCCTCATTATGAACGTTAAATAATTAAAATGAAGACACACTAGGTCCTTCCCTTTCAGACGAAGGTTTGATCTTCCTGTCCTAGATCTCAGAATTCTGCTCTCAGATTTACTGAAGCCAAAACAGAAAAAGAAAAATTATATGAGGTAACAGCCAAATAAATATCCCCATGCACTAACTCTCCCTCTTAATTTTTTTCTGACAGCTGACAAAGGATAAATACAAATTGTGAGCATTTAACACCATTACAGAACAGGAGTTGGGTAAACCAAGCACATGATCTTAAAAACTTCCTTTCTTCCCTCTTAAATCACTTATTACTTAATTAGATCCTATTATTTTTAGCTTATTTAATTCTTCACAGTTCCTATTTCAAAAAGAAATACAGTTATACAGTATTTATAATCGCATGATAAAACTCTCTCGATCTTAGGGTAGCCTGAAGTCAAAGCAAGCTGGCTTGAAAGTCTGATAGTTGCCATTCTGTTACCCACTCAATTATAGCAAACCTAAACGAAGTCTGCTGCAGGCTATATAGTTCTCTTCGCCTTATCTTGCTAGAAGGAAAGTGAATGAAAAATCTAGTGATTTGAATACTTTACCTTTTGTTAAAAGAACATATGCTTTGTCTTGAGTTCTCACTAGTAGAGCCAACTAAGTTTATAGTTCTGTGGGATAGAGGCCTTTTTAAAGATAAATAAGCTGATTGATTTTTTTCTCCCCAAAAATTTCATCAGTGCTCCTAACTCTGTGCTGTTTTCATAACAAACTTCAGAGATTTTTGGCCTTAGTTGTGGGCTGAAACTCTGTCTAGAGTGACAACAGAATTTGCTGGTACGGCCTCAGAGGAAGCAGAAGAGACGTCTAACACAACCAGTGCCAAGAATTAAAAGTCACTGGGAACCATTTAAAAAAAAAAGGTCACCTACAGCTATAGTTAATATAGTTGATGCACTACTGTATTTAAAATCAAATTGGTATTTGGATTTCTCAAGATTAATTGTTGATCTTAAACATGCAATTATGATGTAAACGTTAAAATAAATCTTAAAAAAACCCTATTACTTAAGGATGGCTATTCAGACACAACAAGGTATATATAATGTATTGGTTTTTGACATATTTTCCCACACAGCATACACAACAACACATGTTCAAAATATCCTTATTAAGCAGGCAGATTGCTAAGATCTGCTGTGTAAGTCAGACAGGCAGCAGGCTGTGCTAGCTCAATTCCACCCGTTTGCACCTTAGAGAAACTGCTCACCCTTGTCTGAGAGTGAATGGCTAGACATCTGACAGGACAGTACTAGTTCCTGGCCTGGCTCCACCACGTGCTAGCTATGTGATCTTAGAGAAGTAGGCTACTCCTCTGCGCCTGTCTCCTCACCTCTACAACAGAGAACAGAGTAGGAATGATCCCTCATTTGGTTGTATGAGGATAAAATGAGCTAATGCTGTGAAAAAGGAGCTCTGGTGGCACAGTGATTAAGCGCTTGGCTGCTAACCGGAAGGTTGGCAATTTGAATCCGGCAACTGCTCCAAAGGAGAGAAATGTGGCAGTCTGCTTCCATAAAGCCTAGGAAACCCTATGGGGCAATAGGTAGTTTTACCCTGTCCTGTAGGGTCACCATGAGTCAGAACCAACTGGACAACGGGCTAATGCTGTGAAAACATTTTGTAAACTGTCATGTACCACATTACACTGCTCTAGATTTATCTGAACGTTTACCACCGTAATCACATTTTAGATCAATGTGCCTGACATGTTACTCTTAAACACAAATACAAATGTTAAAAATCATGATCCTGTGTAATTACTTTTCAGTATTCATTTTTCATCCTGAAATAAAGATTTTGCTTATATATGTTCAAAGTTTATGGAAAATTCTGTAAAAATAAAAGAAGCATTTCTTTAATTATAACCACAGCAGCATAAATAGTTAGGAGGGTAGTAGATAGTCACAAGTATTTTAGTCAAGGAAATTTTCTAAGTCAGTTGAAATTCAGTGATTAATCTTTGACAACTAGAAACACCAAACAGCACAGCAGACAGATTGGCACATAAGTGTGTGAGCAAGCAGTACATGGCTTCTGTGGCTAAGATGTGAGAGGCACTTAGGGCAGAAGCTTGTCCTATTCACCCTCCTGCAACCACAGCTGCATATGAGTGAAGATACGCCATTCAAGCATTAAACTTCCTGTCATTTAGTACTTTGACTGTGGACAGAAAATTGTAAATACTTTTCAATGTCAAAAGCTTTCCTCTTTTTATCGAATTTGGTCTTAGGTATTAATTTAATAGGAAAACTTTCACTCTCAATGTCTTAATATAATTAAAAACTATCTGATTAGAGGTGACATTTCAAATTCTGAAAAAAAGATAAGAAAGCACTATGGAGTCTTGCCTTCTCCAGTGGCATTATTCTGAACAAGATAGTTTCCTAGTACTTGCCTCTTGCAATCTAAAAACAACGGGGATTTTCTTTTCTGTACAGGCAGCTATGAAGTTATCAGGAAGTAACTGTCCATCTGAAAGGAACTGGTCATCTTTCCCTTGATCAATCAGTATGTCTAGCTGAGAGTCTGGATAGGACTGCACAAGATGGGTGGCATCATAAGCCTGTAAACAAAAAACAAAAAAATTAATTTAAAAGTGCCCAGAAAGGTATTCTTTAGAATATACTATATTAGAACCAAACAGAAATTTAAAGTTACTTAAATAGCAAGACTGATTAAATTGGGAACACACTTTTAAGTTGGCTTAAAATCTGACTTGCCTAGTTTTTATTTATAAGGTCTTCAGAATTCTATTTCCCAATTATAGCCTCTGCCCCACTCAAGCAGTCCTAGACCAAGAATCCTGTATCTCAAGCATTCTTGATAATGTGGCCTTTTTTCTTCTAAACTTTTACTGCTCTTTTTAGTAATTTATTTTTCTTGTTGAGAATATACACAGCAGAACATAGACCAATTCAACAATTTCTACATGTACAATTCAGTGACACTGACTACATTCTTTGAGTTGGGCAACTATTCTCACCCTCCTTTTCCCAGTTGTTCTTTCCCTATTAACAAATACTCACTGCCCACTAAGTTTCCTATCTTTTGAGTTGCTGTTCTCAATTTGATCCCATATAGATAGTTCTTAATAGAGCACAATGCTTAAGGCAGACATTCTTTACTAATTAAGCTAACCTAAGAAAAAAAAATTTTTTTATTTTTATTTTTATTGTTTGGTTTTATGAAGACTTCAGGGGATAATTTTGGTTTAAGGTTTACAGATTATCTCAGGGCAATAGTTTTGGGGGTTTATCCAGCATGCATGGCTCTAGAAAGTCTGGATTCCATGAAAATCTCAATTCTGTTCTACATTTCCCTCCTTTTGATCAGGATTCTTCTATAGAATCTTTGATTAAAATGTTCAGTAATGGTAGCCGGGCACCATCTGGTTCTTCTGGTCTCATGGCAAAGGAGGGAAATCTTTAATGTGCTCAATCACCTCTTAACTCCAATAAAAACATATGATATTTTTCTTTCTAAATTTCTCCACAAATTGACTATTCCTTCTAACCCTGTTTTCATTTCCAAATATTCTACATTTCAGAAAATAATCTATTTTTTTTTTATCTCCTTTCTGGTTCTAGTTCTAGACATAAATACATTCAGCCCTCTCTTTTGCTATCCATTGAATAGCAACAAACTTCTGCCATTTCCATGAGCTTCCAGAAAGACCTGATTTGAATAATCTGAATCATATCAACAACTCACTTATATTATCTGAGAAGCTGCCACTAGATACAATTTTATAGTTTACCATCCACATTTAAATATTCTTGATTATCGATATATATTCACTAACCACAACCTCTATGTACGGACCAAGATAAAGAAAAACCAAAAGATTTCCCCTTCTAAGTATCATGCTTTTCGAAATTTTCTCCTTTCAATCTCAGAAGGAGAGAGTGGGAGATGGCCTATAAAGCCAGGCTACTTCTAAGTTCTAGCATAGCATCCTTACTCCAATAGTAAATTAAATAATACGCTAAACACAGTGTAACTAAGATGGTGAAGTCTGCTGCCACTTGAAGAAAAACTATATATAGTTAGATTCTTTGCCAGGTCTTCTGTGCCTCTCCCTCTCCCCTGCTTCACTATACACTTTTACCTCTCTCTTTTATTAGATTATAAATATCTGTGGATGGGAGGGTTGTCATCTTCTTGACAAAACAGCTCAGAATTCAGAACTGAAGATTCAAAACACTGATATACATGGATCCTCACTTCTCAAAGCACCTAAGCCTAGCCATTTTCAGCACTCTTCCAACATAATAAAAAGCAAAGCCCAAACAAAACAAACTCTAATCTAGTGACTAAAGATTAGCCTTCCAATTGATAGAATTACAACGATCATCCTTCAGTAAAATAGGGATCCATGTGAATGGCCCTGAGCACACAACTGTAATAGAAATATTTTTTAAAACTAAGAAGTAGGTTTTTTTCCTACTTTATGCTTGTTAACACGCACATGATGGTCAGTTCATTTGCAAAACATACAAACTTGCAGGAGAGTTTGTAAACGGCCCATTGCTGCACAAGAGTAAAATGTCTCCCAGAGAAAAGGTTATTTTTATTTCTACTTTGAAGCACTTACTGCCATGCTTTAAAAAGTAATCCCATCATTGGGCATAGTCACATAAACATATATTACACAATATCTACTTTTAAGATTTTTAAGTCTGAAATTTAAAATCTGAAGCTGAGAGATGTTGGATTTGGAAACAGGTACCAAACAATAAGAGTGCCAGGCCTCTTGGTTGCTATTATACAACTGAGGATATAGATAGTGAGAGCCAAGTTTAAATTTAATAATATTATGGTATTTTTGGTAATGTTAATTTAGAAGTAAAAATATAAATTAACCATTAGCAGGGGAAAAAAAAAGCCCTCAAAAATTTAGCCTTAGAATATCTGTCAAAAAAAAAAAAAAAGAATATCTGTCATAGTTCAGTGGAATTAGAAAATATGAGGGTTTTTTGGTTATATATATACTTTTGCTAATTCTTCTTAGTTCTGGAACCTCGAGTTGAGTGGGCTAGGAATACAACGTTTGTAGTGTGTATAGTTTTTTGACAAATTTGAAAACAAATCTAAGTATTAAGACAGCTGTCTAGTACTCACCTTCCATTTACCTTGATCCAATCCCAAATATCCACTAAAGGCTTTTTTGCCCCAAGGACAAAGCACTGGGTTGCAAATTGGAGCAAATGCTGAAACTGACTTCAGAAACAAGTGGAATTTAAAAACAAGTTATATTTTGCTAAATCAAATATGAACAGATATTTATAGTGGGCTTCAAAACTCAGATGTTACTTGCAATTTGCTGAAAAACTCTAAGAAACTAAGTTATTCAAGCTTGGTTCATTAAACAAAAAATGTAAAGCTATAAAACGTCAACCAAATGAAGGGAAATGGCTAAGAGTGATATTGGAATTTTCATGAGAGGTATTAAGACAAAGAATTCTTAAACTTTTACAAATCATGAATATCTTTTTCTACTTTAGAAAATCAAATTTATGAAGACACAAACAATATTACCATAATAACATTAACCAAGAATAGCCTTTAGAAAAAAAAAAATGCCTTCAAATAAAAAGGATTAAAAACAATAAGCTACATTTTGTAATGGTTATAGCTGACCACCAACAAACCATGGTGATGGAGTTCCCATACTTCTGATTCTGTAGCATACATTGTGCCATCAAAGTCAGTACTTCCCCCTCTGAAATTCCCAACAGTAACTAAGTTTAATACTAAGAAACAATATTCTATTTTCAATCTTTGAAAGTTGCTAATAAAATGAAACCTGTAACCCGGAACTCAATCAGATTGCCTTGTTTTTCTGGGTCTCACATGTTTTCTGCCTTTGACAGGGTGCAGTCTTAACAGTTTTCTATCGCTCCTTTTAGTGGAAAACCTTCCCTGACAGGTTTCCACCTTATATAGGCTCCAGTTTTCACAGTATTATGTTTATGCAAAGAAACACTTAGGTAATCTTACTTTGTATTTTCCAGGATTCTTCAAAGCACAAATCAGCGCTCCATGACCTCCCATGGAATGGCCAAAAACAGACATTCTTTGGGGGTCCACTGGAAAATTGGCATTTATGAGTTGGGGAAGCTAGAAAGAATTTTAAAAGTGTGACAAAAGATATGAGAGAAATGAGTTTAGAACTTCTCAAAGTTATAAAATAACTGTATAAGCAACAGTTCCAAATCATATTCTTACCATGGTTTGAACTAGTATAGCAAGGGTTAAAAAAAAAAATCCCTCAAGTAGACAATGGTTATGAATATATCACTGGGGAACATACAGTACAACCTCCTAAGAAAGTAACCTTAAATGTTCTACATTTTTGACCTACTAATTTTATGCTGGAGAGGGGAAAGTCCTTAGGGGGAAAAATTCTGCACAAAGATAGTTAATGAACTAATGTTTATTACAGTAAAAATATATGTAAAAACAAACTAGAAAAAAGTAAATTATGGTGTATGACAGAATATTATGCAACCATTAAAATTATATTTACAATTAGGTTAGAATAATACTGGAAATATTTTATATAACTAAAAGAAGAATAGGACTAAAAAATGGTCTTACAATTATCTGAAAACTAGTCATAGAAAAAAATCTAGATTATATCAAGCATAATAGTAGTTGTCGGGGGTAAAGAAATCATGACTAAAATTTTATATTTCTGAATTTTTATGATGCACATATTAACAATTAAAATCATACAAAACTTAGAAAAATGCATAAATATTACTATAAAAGAAATGCTTTACCATTTATCTTTCCTAACTACAGTGATGAACTATAAAATACATCCCAATGAACCAGCTGCCAGGGAAATAAAAGGCTTCCTCAGATACTATTTTCTCTGGGTTACCCGAGTAGTGTACATAGATTTCAATATAACTATTCAACTTTTTAAAACTGTACTTAGCATTAATTTAAATTGTAATAAATAGGACTATAGTACTAGCAAGCTTTGAAATTTTCACTAAGACAATAAATAAGCAGCAAATAGATTCAATAATACCATACCCTAGTTTAAAATTCTCAGGATTAGAAGGACTTTGTGTCCAAAATCAAACTCTTAGAAGTCATCAATTAATGATTACAATACAAATTGTTACCTCTTGAGTTACATAAGAGTACATTCTGTAGTTAGTCTTCCAAGGATCTTCAGTGGCATCCACATAAAACCCAGCACCAGTGCCAAAGTCCCAGCTATCATCTTCCCCTTTAATGTTGCAGCCACCTATCAAGGAAAAACCTGGTGGCTTCATCATCTACTCAGTAGTAATGGCTCATGTTTAATAATAAACTCTTAAAAGAATCTGCAAGTCTACTGTTTGCATTAGAGCTGTTCACCAAATATTGTGGGCTCTCTGCCTTTTGGGGCACATGGTAGGATTAGACTTCTTGGCCCTCTTGTCTTTGAACACAGCCATGTCACTGGTTCTGGCCAATGAGGTGGGAGGGAATGGCCTTCAAGGCTGGAGCATTTAACTGCAAAGGCAAGGCACACTGGTTGTCTTTGCTGATGAAGTCCCTCCTAGGTATTCTGAACATCAATGCTTCCTCACTTTGTTTTACCTGTCAAAGGGCTTCCATTCTCTTTTTCTGTCTTTCAAAAATGTGCTCTCTCTTCCCTGATGACCGCCCTCACCACCGCCCCCCCCAACCAAAACTTTTTTAATTCTCTTTATCATCGTGGTCTTAGAAGGGAATGGAGGCACATACCTGTGCTCAATTCACTACCCTGAACTGAAGAACTAAAAGGGCTCATTTACTGTAGTATCATTCCACCATCTTCCCCTCTTTAACCACCCTCCACTGGGATTTTTTTTTTTTTTTGTATTTTTTTAATTTATTAGATTTTATTTTATATTCTTGCATGTAGTTAAAAAGCCAACCATTCGGATTCTGAATGGAACTATATTAATATGTAAAATAATTTGAGGGAAACCTCTTTATAACATTCAATCTACCCATCCAGGAACACAGTATTTTTTCATTTATTAAAGTCTTCATTTATGACCTTTAGCAAAATTTTGCAGTTTTCTTAGCATAAGTGTTCATATTTTTAAAGTTATTCCTAGGTATTTTATATTTTGGATGCTATTTTGAACTGAATCTTCTATTTACAGCCAGACATGTGGTTGTCTTGTTTCTGTATAACAGGGCCTGTGAGAGGGAATGCACTACTTTCCAAGGCCACTCATTAATTTCAATATAGTTTTTTAGCTGCCAGAAAGTTCTTAATAGTGAATCAAAATTAGTCCCCTTTTAAGTTTCATTTTCCTAACACTTCTAAGGACTTTAAGGGCCACAAAACAAGTTTTACCTATCTGATGAATTGGATTGGGTTCCCAAATATTTGATACTGTCATTTTCTAATGTAAAGATTTTAATCATTTATATAAAAACTAATACTTGTTTAACTGTATGGTTGTTTGATGGTCAAGTGAAATCAGAAAAGATATAATATTATCATGTGACAAACTATTACCTGTGAAATAGAGAAAATAACCTCCTAGGCATTATACATTATTATTCTGACAACTGAACCAATATCGAGTTGCTCAATCTCTCTGTATTTTAGTATCTTAATCTGTAAAATGGAAATAGCAAAACTATTCCCTCTATAGAGCAATGTCATGAGTAAAATTCAGTGAAAAAAATGTATATGATGATATTTTAGTCATGATTATCACTTAAAAGATTAATAGAGATAACAGCAAAAACATGAAATGCTTAATGTATACATTATACACCACTTAAAACTTAGTCTTAAAGATTTAGACTGTTAACCAGGATTTTTGGAACAAGGACACTTACGAGGGCTGGTATCTGGAGCAATGACGACAAGGCCATGTTCTGAAGCTGCTTGATGGTAACCAGATTTTGATATAAAATTTTGTTCTGTGCAAGTTAAGCCTGAAGATCAAAAATATTATTATCTCATGCTGCACTGCAAATGGTTTATAAGTTTTAATCATTTCATAATATAGGAAAACAAACTCACTTGGTAATATTTATGTTAAACTTTTTGTTTCTGGCTTTGGAAATAATTCTGAATAAGACATTGAAGTTTCCTTTTACATACAGTATAAAAAGTACCTAAGACAGTAGATGTCCTTTGTAAGTCACTTACTTACAGTTCCATTATTTTCAGTTCCATTACTGAAATCCTTGGGGCTGGAGGAATTTCGGAATTCAGAACTCTCCAGGATATAGAATGGCAATATGGTACCTAAGTCAACTATCATCTAACCCCAGTGCAGTGTTATCATATATGCTAATCAAATGCTATTACTTCTGCATCAAAATATAAATAACATAAATATACACTCATACCATAAATAAAGAACTTAATATTTTTTATATACATGTAGTTTTCAGCAACAAAATCCAGCCTCATCTTTGTCTTCCTCACTGAGTTAGGGGTAAAACTGAATATTATGCCTTCCTTAAACTTAGTATCAGCCCCAGTTTTTAGAATTTTTTCTGCCATTTTTCCTAGCTCTATGCTTTTCAGTCATATGACCGAGGAGTTGACTTAATTTTCCTATTATAGGATCCTAACACTGTAGTGATGTCAGAATGGCCAAGAAAGAACTGGCAATAGATGCCTGAGCTAAACACCACCTAACTCTACAGGCTTTGTCTGGATTCAATTCCACTATAGCTGATAATGAGCAAAATGAAAGCCTACTAATACACATGATGAAATATGAATTATTACAGAACGCTTCTATAGTTTCATGTATGCTCTATCCCATAATAACTAGTGCAAAGACTTTTGAAGTGACTGCCCAATAAATACTTGTTAAATTAATAACTGATTATAAGATACAAAGTTACAAGTGTCACAGGATAAAGTGTTAGAGGAGTTTATGGTTAAATGAACTGTTAGGACATAGACTTCCACCAGTCATGGCAGGAGGACAAGGCCCTTGCTTGCATGCTATGTTCCTCCTCAGTGCATATTTCAGAGCTAGCCCAGTCATACCATGGTAGAGAACTGCCCCCAACACTGACCAAAGGCCAGCAATTTTGCTGATCTTAATGTAAATGTAAATGGGTCCAGAGAGGGCAGGGCAATAGTGTAAAAAGCATAGGCTTTGGATTTCAGATAGGATCTGGGTAAATGCCACTCAGTCACTTACTATCTAAACAACACTGGACAGGTAACTTGAATATTCTCAGCCTCAGTTCTGTCATCTGGAAAATGAGACTACAGTTTATTTCTATGGATATGGTGGCTGTGAAGATTAAATGTGATAATATGTGAAGAGCCTCATATCCTGTCTGGGACATAGCACAGTGTCCTGCACTTGGAAAATGTACATCTGTTAAGAGTCAGGGAAGAATTTGATTCTTTTCTAGCTGAAACACAAATTCCTTGGTTAGGTGGTAGGAAGTGAGTCACAGACTCATAGAAATGAAGATAATTCCACTGAAAGGATGACTCTTAAGAGGATGAAGATGGTTACTAATTAAAATTTGCTTAATCATCTAGGCTTTTCTTTAGTATGAAGAGCTTTTTGTTGCGATGTAATTCATATACCATACAATCCACCCATTTAAGTACATGATGCAATGATTTTTAGTATATTCAGTTATGCAACCAACACCACTAATTTTAGAACATTTTCATCACCCAAAAAGAAACACAGTTCCCACTGGCAGTCACTCCCCATCTTCTCCCAACCCTCTACCCTCAGACCTAGGCAAGCACTAATATGCTTTCTGTCTCTATGGATTTGCCTATTCTGGGCATTTCATATAAATGGAGTAATATAATATGTGGCCTTTTATTTCTGGCTTCTCTCACTCAGTACAATGTTTTCAAGGGTCATCCATACTGTAGCATGTATGAGTACTTCACTCCGTTCTGTTGCTGAATAATATTCCATTGTGTGGACATACCATACCTTATTTACCCATTCATCAGTTGATGGCCAATTGGGTTGTTCCCACTTTTTGGTTATTATAAATAACGTGCTATCCTTTTATAAAGGATACATACACCTAATGAATCCTTTATATGCCACTTTAAGGACTAAGGTGCATCTGACCCAAGCCATGGCATTTTCAATCTCCTCATATGCATGCAAAAGCTGGAAAATGAATAAGGAAGACCTAAGAAGAAGTGACACCTTTGAATTATGGTGTTGGCAAAGAATATTGAATATACCATGGACTGACAGAAGAATGAACAAATCCGTCTTGGAAAAAGTACTACCAGAATGTTCCTTAGAAGCTTGGTAAAGTAGTGGGTCAGTGAAAAAGAGGAAGACCCTCAACAAGATGGACTGATACAGTGGCTGCAACAATGGCGCAGTGGTTAAGCTTTTAGCTGCTAACCAAAAGGTCGGCAGTTTGAACTCACCAGCTGCTCCTTGGAAATCCTATGAGACAGTTCTTTCCCGTCCTGTAGGGTTAGCTATGGGTTGGAATAACTCAATGGCAACAGATTTGGGTTTTTTTTGGTTTGTTTTTGTTTTGACTTGGGAAAGATGCAAATCACTACATTTATATCATCTTTTAGGATTTCAGTTTGGGTGTTATTTTAATTCCAGCTAATTCATCAATTTTAGCAATATAACAATTGCCCTAATCTTTCTGTCACTGTTTTCCTTCAACTTTCTAGGAAGTAAGTCTGAAATTCTGTCATCATTTTCAAGTGCACTGGTCTGGAAATCTTTTTTTTTTTTCCAGAAAATCAAGGCTTAATTTCCAAGGTCTATGTGTTCATCACCATCTCACTAAGGAAACTATCCTGTCATTCGATGTAAATGAACAAGTTCTATTTTTTATACTCATATAGCTCAGATGATATCTTTTGATAGATTTCAATTTTGCTTCGGAATTGAGGCCCTGTTATTACTGTACCTGGTATTACAGAGCACACTGGTACTTCTGGTCTGGGTTATTACTCTTGTAACCAAGAGATATGACTTTAGTAGATCTCATCAGAAACAAAATGAAAAAAAAGAACAGGCAAAAAGGATGAATACAGCCTATACCATGAGTCAGCAAATTTGTTCAGCTTCACTATTACATGACCTTGGGCAATACTTAACCTCTCTGGGCTCAGTTTTCTATTCTGTGGATGACATGATTCCTAAGATCATCTGTAGTTACATAACACTGTATTTTCTAAAACAAACATCTAACTGCGGTGGTGTTGCCTTCGTCAATACCCAATGCTCTTCAAGCAAAACTGGTGTTCTTCACTCAATTATAGAAATACTTTGTTGAGTTAAAACCAGATATGCACTTAGTTTTTATCTTTTAAAATGAAATACCTACTCTCATTTTCAAAGGCTGGCATTTAGGACTTATCCCTGATGAAACACATGTAAGATAGGATTTATTAAAACAAAGCTACAAGAACCAATTTTAACGAAACAAAACTAAAACAGCACAACATGACACAATTCGGTTTCTATGATTCTCTCTTCGTAATAATGTTTGCTTCTAAAAATGAAGTACCACATCCTGTGAAAATTAACAGAGGGTTAAAACTACTGGCGGCAAAACCTTCTACTCTCACAATCCCTGCTACGGTCTTTACTACTAACCACCGATTACTAGTGGTCCTTTGTGCCTTTCGAGATTATTGCCAGAGAAACTACGGAGTCCAATGAAACTATTCCAGAGAACGCTGCGAAGAAGCTGTGTCTGTGGTTTCTAGCTAGTGTATCATGCTATTCTGGTTTCACCTGATAGTATTCTGCTTGACTGGTAATGTCTCACAAACCCCAGAAATGCTCGGATAGGTACAAATTAAGTAAACCTTTTGAATCCCTTGCCATGGAGCCCAAAACTTTCCATCTTCTGCTAAATTACTTGGTCTAAGTGAAAAAGAAGTGAGATAAATGTAATTTAGTAGGTCTGAAATTATTCTCAGGTTAAAGGAACAGAGCAGACTACGATAGGCTCCTATAGTCTATTATAAATGGCTCAGAAATCACACCATAAAGTCAAGATAAAAGAGTAAGTTAAGCCAGTTAACAACAAAGAAAACTCCTCTACAAAACTCCAATGCAGAGCACTTACCAGACAACCAATAGAGTGCAGGGCATTTGCCAGTTTCTGCCTTCGGGGGTAAATAGATAGCAAATTTCATTTTGCAGTTCAGTTCAACACTGTAATTTTAACAACAACAAAAATCAATTTCCCTCCTTTGTCAAGATGGATCCATAAAATAACTAAGCACTATGGAAAAAGTAAGATAAATTATAAAGGTCCAAAATAGGTGCTTTAATGTCCCAAACAAGTGACTCCACCAGCATTTAAGGAATAGACATTGACCCTTAAAGGAATAAGGTGGCCAGTTTAAAGCATACTGACCTCTCAGCCAAGAGGAGCCTGTGCTCTGCATGGGACATAAAATCACTTTGGGTAGAATAAAAAAATTATATGTATCTCCTTAATGTAGCACTAACATTATTAAAAGAAAAATGACATCTGTTTCCAAAGAGACATCTGAAATAACGAATGTTATTTTATAAAAAATGAATTCTTAAGATCTTAAATTACATGCTTGCTCACAGGCACTAAAATGCACTTTAATTTGCTTTCTTTATCACTAGTATTTTATCACAATCATTAAAACCATAACAAGATAATTTTGATAAAAGACACAGGTATTTCTCCACGTAAATAGTAATTAATGCAACAATTATCTCTCATGGGCTTCTTTGCTTAAAGAATTATATAGATGGACATCAACTCTTCCTATTTCAGAATCAACGGCTCTTTTTTTAACTTACACAAACACATAGTTTAAAGTAAACAGTTACATATTGTAAATACCAGTTTTTCCCACCCTACAACCTTCTCATTTGCCACATCCCAGCTACATGCATTTCAACTCTTTAAGCTGACTCTTCTGGCATTCAGAACCAGTTGCCTTTGAGTTGACTCTTGACTCATGGTGACCTCATGTGTGTCAGAGTAGAACCGTGCTCCACAGGGTTTTCAATAGTTGATTTTTTTTGAATTAGATCACCAGGCCTTTCTTCCAAGGTACCGTTGGGTGGACTTGAACCTCCAACCTTTCCGTTAGTAGTCAAGTATGTTAACTGTCTACACAATCCAAAGACTCCTATCTCTGAATAACACACCTTTATTGGTATTTCTTGATTTTTTTCAGTTTTTAGTTATTAGTTATTATCTCTTGGCTTCACATTAAGAAGACAAGATTTTAGCTAACTTTCACCCCCTGCTTTACTCTGTACCCCTCCTACACTTTTTTCCTCCCATCCAATGTATACATCCAATGTATAATTTTAGTTGATCCGTTATCAGAATTTACAAATTGCTTTCCAGAGATGAGCCACGTAATACACTACGATTACCTTTTCTTTCGACTGTTTTCCTTAATACTTGTCTCTTTGTCACTTGCCTTTGCTTACTTTTTAGGTACAGACTTCCCACAAAGGTCCCATCCATGCTAATTCAAGGTTTTCTGTATGTTCCCTTTCATTCTCTGCACAAATTGTACTGTATTTTTCCACATTACATTGAATATCCTCCTTGCTGATGGTTAAGTTACAAAATGCTTCTGACAGCTGTTTTTAGGTCTTCAACTGTTATTAGGGGAGTTGAGGCATTTTCTTTCATGATATACCATATCACAATCATGGTATTTGTTATCAATATAGTTACCAACTTGGGATATTTGTTACCAATATAATTATCAACTGGGAGAGCATAATCTTATTACAGGGCAGCCATAATACCTTCCTCAAGCAGTTGTGAAAAATATCAGGTCTGAGGCACGTTCAAACAAACAGTATGATAAACACTTGGATAAAAGTAAAAAAGATGGCATTTATGAAGCAATCTGAAATTCTACCTGCATCGTGTCATGAGGAAGCAGCTCAATTACCAAATGAATACAATTTCACTCAGAGGGATTCGGTGTGGCCACTCTGTACTTAGTACTTATCACTAATTTAGCCCCAAACTCTCCCCCGTTAAGTTTCCTCTCAATACTGTCAACTCTATCAACTTCATCTTCTTAAACTTCTACGACGATGGACATGTTCTATGCCTGCACCGTCCACTACAGCAGCCTCTGGTCCTGTGTGAATACTGAGCACCTAAAATGTGATTACTGCAACTGAGGGACTGAATTTTTAATATTATTTCATTAATTTGATTTAAATAGCCACATATAACTACTGGCTACTCTATCTCTACCACTGCTGGCGTCAGATGGACCCTGGCTGAAAGCAGAGAATACCAGAAAGATGTTTCCTTGTGTTTTATGGACTATGCAACATGTCTTGTTCTCTCTTTATGCTCCTTCCATAGTTTCATAATGAAAGGAGCATAAACAGCTGCTGCAAAAGACCTCTTTAAAGTGTTGAAAAGCAAACATGTCACCTTGAAGACTAAGGTGTGCCTGATCCAAGTCATGGTGTTTTCAATTGCCCCATAATGCATGCAAAAGCTAGGCAATGAATGAGGAAGACCGAAGAACTGTAGCCTTTGAATTGTGGTGTTGGCAAAGAATACTGAATATACCATGGACTGCTGA
The DNA here is from genome assembly GCF_030014295.1 of Loxodonta africana. Taxonomy (NCBI): domain Eukaryota; kingdom Metazoa; phylum Chordata; class Mammalia; order Proboscidea; family Elephantidae; genus Loxodonta; species Loxodonta africana. The sequence goes on from NC_087358.1 coordinate 66,886,832, forward strand.
AAGGACGAACAAATCTGTCTTGGAACAAGTACAATCAGAATGCTCCTTAGAAGCAAGGATGGCTAGACTATGTCTCACATATTTTGGACATGTTGTCAGGAGGCCAACAGTCTTTGTAGAAGGACATCATGCTTAGGAAAGCAGAGGGTCAGTGAAAAAGATGAAGACCCTCAACGAGATGGATTGAGACAGTGGCTGCAACAATGGGCTCAAGCATAACAATGACTGGGAGGATGGTACAAGACTGGGCAGTGTTTCCTTCTGTTGTAAATAGGGCCACTGTAAGTCGGAACTGACTCGACAGCACCTACCACCACCACCACCACTCTATCTCCAGTTCTTCTGACCCACTGTTTCCCAGGCTGCTGTACAGCTGCTGCCTTAATATCTCATCATTCTGGAAATTCCTTCTCTTATGAAATATCCTGTTTCCTAGATCACATGTCCTCAGCTATCTTGCTTTAGTCCTCATTTACGTGAAGCTTCAGCAGTTGCTTCCTGAAAAAGTTGTGAGGGAAATACACTTTTCTTATGTCTTTATTCTGCCGTCACACTTAGCAGTTTGACTAGGCATAGATGTCCTCCTTGAGAATTCTGAAGGCAGTGTTGCGCCGCCGTCTTGGTTCTAGCATTGGTGTGGAGTTAACCTATACCTTCATATTAACCCTTCCTTGCCCCCTGATTATCTCAGGGTTTTCTTTGTTCCCAATGCTTCTGAGTTGTTGGGTAGGTCTATTTTCATTCATGGTGCTAAACAGTAAGTGGACAACTTTTTCAATCTGGCAACTTAGGCCCTTCAGTTCTAGGAATTCTTCTTGCATTATCACTTTATTTTCACACCTCTATTTGTTTTATTTTTAAGAACCCCTAATATTTAGATGTTGGACTTCTTGGACCGGACCTCTAATTTTCTTATCCTTTCTCTCTCATTTACCACTTTTTTCTTGTTCTACTTTCTCAAAAGTTCAACTTTATCAAATAGCTGGTCTACTGAGTCTTGTCATTTCTATCAGATTTTAAATTTCTAGGTTCTATTTTTGTTCTTGAATATTTTTAATAGCACCCTGCACTGATGTCATACAGTATAGCTGTTATGGCTTTGATGTTAACATCAGCACCTCTGATGTTTGTTTCCCTGCACAGTCCATTTCCTCCCTTTTCTTTTCTAAGTCTGTGTTTTGTATCTGAGGCTTTACACAACTGCCTAGTGATCTTTAACTGTCAACTTTTTTAAGAATGAGACGCTAACAATCTGATTGAATGCCCTATACCTGGGGGTGGAGGCTGCCAGTTATGGTTTTCACTGTGGAGTAGGGTCTGGGTAGACCAGAAAACTTTTAATATCACTCTCTTGAGGTCTATTCTTTGGTGCTAATCAGATTACTCCCAAGAAGGCTCTTCTAGAAGGGTTGTGATGGTTAAGGTTATGTGTCAACCTCGCTAGGCCATCATTCTCAGTGGTTTGGCAGACATTATGTAATCATTTTCTGTTTTGTGATCTGATATGAGCAGCCAATAAATTGAAAGAGGAGTTTCCTTGGGGGTGTGGCCTATATCCAATATATATGGATATTCCAGCAAACCTCACTCTCTCGATTCCGCATTTGCCTCGTCATCCTTTGACCTCCGTTCTTGGGACATGAGCGAGCAGCCTGCCATCTGATCTGCAGATTTTGGATTTGCCAGCTTCCACAACCCTGTGAGCCAGCAGCCTGCCAAGTGACCTATAGAGTTTGGTTTCAACAGCAGTGAGACGCCTCCAGCCTGCTGCCTGACCCACAGATTTGGGACTTACCAGCCTCCACAATTGTGTGAGCCACTTCTTTGATACAAATCTCTCTCATTTATATACACACTTCATGGTTTTGCTCCTCTAAAGAACCCAGCCTCAGACAAGGGTATAACCCTCCCTTCAAATTCTGGAAGCTGAAGAGGATTAGGGAGTTTCTATATGCAATGTGCAAACTTTCACTTTATCTCCCTATTTGCAGTATGACTATACCAAACCAAAAAAACAAACCCAGTGCCATCGAGTCGATTCCGACTCATAGCCCCCCAACTGCACTGGTATTCCCTAGTATAGAGACTTTGTTTATCTTCTCAGAGAATGAACCTCCAACATATTGCCAGAATCTGTGAGAGGCAGTGGCCTGGCTGCAGAGAGAACTGGGGCAAGCTCGTGCCTATCTGCTTCTTAAAACAACCAATTTCAACTAATCTTCCTTTTTCTTATGTCCATTTTTTATCCTTACTTCCAGGTATCTCCAATTCCTAAGGTTTTGTATTTTCTTTTTATTGCTGTTAGGTGCTGTTGAGTTGCTTCCAACTCACAGCACCACTGTGTACAACAGAATGAAACACTGCATGGTCCAGCACCATCCTCACAATCATTGGTATGTTTGAGGCCGTTGTTGCAGCCACTGTGTGAATCCATCTCATCTTTTTTGCTGACCCCCTGCTTTACCAAGCATGATGATATCCTTCTCCAGGGACTAGTCTCTCCTGATAACATGTCCAAAGTATGTGACATGAAGTTTGCCATTCTTGTTTCTAAGGAGAATTCTTGTCTGTCCGTTTTTGTACGGTGGTCGCTTGCATGCTGCTGTGATGCTGGAAGCTATGCCACCAGTATTTCAAGCAACAGCAGGGTCACCCTTGGTGGACAGGCTTCAGGAGAGTGGAAGAGACTAAGTGACTAGAAAGAAAGACCTGATGATCAACTTCCGAAAAAAATTGGCCAGTGCAAACTTTACAGATATTAGCGGTACATTGTCGGATATAGTGTTGAAAGATGAGCCCGTCAGGTTGGAAGACACTCAAATATGACTGAGGAAGAGTTGCCTCCTCAAAGTAGAGTCGACCTCAATGGTGTGGATGGAGTAAAGCTTTGGGGACCTTCATTTGCTGATGTGGCACTACTCAAAGTGAGAAGAAAACAGCAGCAAACATCCATCAGTAACTGGAACACGGAATGCAGGAAGTAAAGGCTTTAGATACATTGTCTTATTTCTCAGCTCACCCTTGCTGCTGCTTAGATTTAGCTTTTTAGGTCAGGTATTACTCCTCCCTCTGCATTCCTATTTCTAAAATACTGTTCTTAGCTCCTCTCCCCCGCTTCTTTCTGTCTCTGTGGATGAATGTGTGTATGTGTGTTTAATTCCTTTATTTAATGCCCTGTTAGTCAGATTTTGACAAGCAACAGAGATAACTGCGTATGTTTAATAGGTCATCTTTATCAAGAAATCTAGGTGTCTTTTCTACTGGCAACATAAGCCTTCCCACAAAGTTTCAGAATAATGTAAAGTTAAAGCTTGAACCTACTTCTCTGTTCAGGCTTAAAGATGCTTCTCTTTACCTCACAGAGTCAAATCCCATAGTCAATTAAATCGGGTGAAATTGTCAAACAGATAACCACAGAAAGAGAATAAATAGGTTTAAAAGTGAAATGAGGTACCATAATACATAAAGATTTATTTCAAAATAAAACAAAACAAACAATAACAAAACGGAGATATATAAACGACATGAAATTATCTTTTTAATAGTTACCTGTCATGTTCAAACACTTTCTGCAAGCCCCCAAAGCACTTGTTGCTGGAAATCTGTTTCAATGCCATTCTTCCCTATTAGTGAAGATTAATCTCATTAATTTACAGAGAATTAGTTTCCAAAAAACTTGAAACACAACTGTTTTCTGATAACACATCTGAACATACAACTGTTTTCCAACTAGAATTTTTTCCGCATGCTGTTTGTCTCTAGTAAACAATATGAAGAAACGACTGACTTACACCTGTTACCCACTTTAAGAAAGCGTCAGTACTTTGGCATGTCATTACTAATTTATTAACAAGCTTTTTTATTCTTGTGGACTGCTCCAAATTCTTTTTATAAGGAGGCAGAATATAAGTAAATTAAGTTACTAATTGATTACCTTACCTTAGAAGATTAAAAATTTTTAGTAGTCTGAAGTGTCAAGTGCAACAACAACGACAAAAAAAAAACAAAATCAAGAAGTTGGTCTGACTGATTACGGTTGATTTTTAAATGGGAAGAAAACGACAGAGGCTTAATAATGGCTGTGATGATGATAACATAACACTTATTGAACACTTACAGGGTGAAAGACACTTTTCTAGTTACTCATCCTAGGAGGGCTTTTGAAGAGAAAGTGACTCAGAACTTTTACATCAACATTTCTACTTTAAAAAAACTCAACGAGTAAAACATATGCCTGTTGTAAGTGAATTAAATGCACAGCTTCTCATCAGGAAATTTTGCAGTTTGGTAATTAACTTTTCTCTCCAAGAAGACTTTTTAATTTTCATATAAAATACTTTTAAACTTACATGTTAAAATACCACACATTCTTCTTACTTTCTAATAATACAGGAAACAAAAGGGGTACCACCTTCATTATAAGTGCCTGCTGCATGAGGGGAAGCCAGACTGATTCTGATGTGTACCTCTAAGGAAGGAGTCCCTTCCCATCCCGGGACACACTGCAATACACTATAAAGCAATAAGGTGCACACACTAACTAAAATCTACAGATTCCAGGAGTCTCCTCAGTGAAATGTACTGCTACACGCTGATCAGCTGAAGTTTTAGGATTACTCTAACAAAGGTACATGACAATAATCTTAAAAAGCTAATTTTGGGCCTGTTTTTGCAGAGTTCTAAATTAGATTAATTTCAATCCCACTTTTAAGTAATCTCAATAAATCCAAATATTTAGCTTTACACTGGAAAACTAGTATTTGAATCCTGAAGTCTGACATCAGAATGCTTATTCTTAGCTACTATGTTTTTTTTAGGGAGGTAGGAAAGCACAGTAGCTAAGAACAGGGGATCTGATTTCAGACTTCCCGGATTCATTTCTTAGTTTTACAGGCCTTTCTTCCAATGTACCTCTGAGTGGACTCGAACCTCCAGCCTTTCAGTAAGCAGCCAAGTGTTAACTGTTTGCACCACCCAGTGACTCCATTAGTACTTTAAAAACCTGTTGCCACTGAGTTGATTCCGACTCATAGCAATCCTGTAGGACAGAGGAGAACTGCCCCACAGGGTTTCCAAGGCTGTAATCTTCACAGAAGCAGACAGTCACGTCTTTCTCCCATGGAACACCTGCTGGGTTCATGACGCCAGCCTTTTCAGTTAGCAGCAGAGTGCTTAACCCCTGCCTCCTCAGAGGGTCTTTAAACACCTTTTTTAAAAAAAGATACTCCAAGATTTGTTTTAAAGGTATTAAATTACACACAGAACATATTCTCTATTGACAGGTTTATGCTTTTAACCTACAAAAGATTAATTCTTAAACAATAAACTGTTCCACAAGATATTAATTACTGAATATTAACCTCAGCCATTCTTATTTATGATCTATCTTAAATCAACTACAAACTTACAAGGATGGACACTGTATAATTTTAATATACATATATATGAGACAAAGGATAAAATTTATTTGCTGAATTATTCTACAAGGAAATTCTATTTTCTTAAACATCCAAACGCACTGCCACGGAGTTAATTTCAACTCATAGCAACACTACAGGATAGAGCAGAACTGCCCCATAGAGTTTCCTAGGCTGTAATGTTTACAGAAGCTGGCTACCACATCTTTCTCCCAAGGAGCGACTGGTAGGTTAGAACTGCCAATCTCTGGATTAGGAGCTGACACTTAAGTCACTGCATCATCAGGGCTCCTTTCTGAAACCTAAACCAAAACAAACCCATTGCTGTCGAGTCGATTCTGACTCATAACGACACTACAGGACAGAGCAGAACTGCCCCACCGAGCTTCCAAGGAGCGCCTGGTGGATTTGAACTGCCGAACCTTTGGTCAGCAGCTGTAGCTCTTAACCAATACGCCACCAGGGCTTCCTTCTTAAACCTAGCCAGGTATACCTGCTTTCCTGAACATGGTACACTAAGCATATACCTAGTACATTCGAGGTACCTAATAAGTATTTGTTAAATCAGTGAATAATTTATTGTTTTACACTCTGACATACCAATTTATACAAGGTTTAAAAATTAGTTTGCCTTTACCGCTATCATTTTATACATTGTTATTTATCTATTTTAATATACCACGACAACTAGTCTGTTTTCTCCAATCTTTGAATGTTCTTTAACTAAAATTCACAACAAATACTTTTCATGTAGCCAAGGAAAAAGGTTAAAATACTTTTTTTTTTTTAATTGGTAGAATGCTTTAAAAAAAAAAGTCTTTAAAAGTTTTTTTAACCATTCATTTTAGAAACTATCTTCAGCTACAACTCAAGAAAAAAGTTAGGATTAATAAAAAAAATGACAATCTAAACATTCCTTATGATATCCTAGGAAGGTTACATTTTTCAGTAATTGTATTCTATGTGAAAAACATGTTTTGAACCAAGTTATTGGATTTTTCATTCAACTTTGTGAGTAATACATAAACTACAAAACTTAAATTTACCTGTTTAATTGCTACTTGGTTTTTTGTCTGCACCAAAGGGAAGATGATCCTGAAAAAAAAATACTAAACACTTTACAAATGGGATATACTTTTCATGAACAAAGTTATACAGAGGATAGCACAGGACTTGGCAACATTTCTTTGGGTTATACATAAGGTCGCTAGCTGGAACTGACTCAAGGGCACCTAACAACAACAACGGACACTTAACATATTCTCAACAGAGACATTTTCTTCTTTTGAGGCAAGTAGGTAACTGTCTACCCAGGATGTGGCAGCACGGACCATGCAGTTGATGAATCACCACCACCACTTCAGCTCAGCCCTTAACCTCACTGCCTTAACACCTAGTTTGCCACAAGGCCTGGTGCTTGTCAACAACCTTTGCTGGGGTAAGAGTTCTATGAAGAACTTTTTTTTCTTTTTTAAATAAATAAAAAACTTTTAAAGTGCAATTTGGAAGGATGAGATGTGGCCAACAATGAGAATAAAGAAAATAGAGGGGGGCTTGGAAAATAGAAGAGGATAAAAAGCCTGGAACCCTTCTGGGGCTACAAAAGGACAAACTAGTAAGAGTTGACTGAGCTTATGAATTTGCTGGTAAAAAAAAAAAAAACAAAAGAAAAAGGAAACTCACATAGCACATAACTATGTGTCATTCGATAGATGTGTTTCATTTAGGTTCTGGAACAGATTCTGTGGGAGTAATGATGTGACGGAGTAGGATAAAGTACCAAAAAAACAACACCCCCCTAAACAACCAAAAACAAAAAATCAATTCTATAGTGCCTGTGGAAACCCTGGTGGCATAGTGGTTAAGTGCAATGGCTGTTAACCAGAAGGTCGACAGTTTGAATCCACCAGGCGCTCCCTGAAAACTCTATGGGTCATTTCTACTCTGCCCCATAGGGTTACTATGAGTCCGAATGACTTGATGGTGGTAGGTTTTTTATAGTGCCTGTGGGAGTTATACAATTATCCTAGCAAGTTGCAAGTTAGTGAACATCAGTATTCTTTGAAGAAATGTACTCTAGTGCATGTTATACTAACCAGGTAAAAACTATTAACATTGGGGGTTCCATGCATGACGGGATCAGATCATTGTGATCCACAGGGTTTACACTGCTTAATTTTTTGGAAGCAGATTGCCAGGTCTTTCTTCCTAGTCTGTCTTAGTCTGGAAGCTCCCATGAAACCTGTTCAGCATCATAATAACACACAAGCCTCGCTGACAGACAGGTGGTGGCTGCACATGAGAGCACTTGCCAGGAATTGAATCTGAGTCTTCTGCATGGAAGGCAAGAATTCTAAACATCACTGCCCTCATTAAAGGAAGTAAGTTGCCTTTATTCATAAAGTATCAAGCCCAAATTGTCAAATCTTACTTTTCTCCCCTTTACTTACTGAAGCTAAATGTCACCCAGATCTAGAAATCTGTGTTCTTTGTATTTTTACCCATTCTTTTCTTTTTCCCATGAATCTCAGAAGTTTTCTATGTATTTCTGTTTTTTGTTCCCATTCTCCCACCACAATTTCATAAAATTGAAACTCAGAAGAATTACTGCCAAAAAGATAAATATGGATGAATAAAACTCCATATATACTTCGGTCAAATTTTATTCGTGTACTAAGCACAGTCTTTTTTCATTCATAAAAAATTCATATGTCTTGTCCTCATATAAATAACCTACTCTGGGAAAAAAATACAACATTCATGAACTCCAATGATCTTAATTTGGTCTCAAAACTGTCCTCGACCACACTATTTTTTCTGATCTGATCTCATTTTCTATTATCTTATTTCAGTCAAATCTGATTCACGTATAATTCTAAAATGCCCTGAAGGTCTGTACTGGGAGGTTCTCACTCCATAGGGTGGCATAACGGTTTAGCGCAGGCTGTGCAGCCAGACCCTCCAGGTTCAGATTCAGGCTTCACCACTTACTATTACATGACTTTGAGCAAGCTACTTAATCTCTCTATGCCTCATTTTCTCATCTGTAAAATGGGGTCATGATGCTATCAATTTCAAAAGGTGGTTCCGGAGATTAATGAGTTCATGTCACGCAGTGCTTAGGCGGCTGCTTGCTCTGAGGCGCACACAAACGTTAGCTACTGTTATTCCGGTGGCCGGGACTGTCCTACGCTAAGGTCTGACTCCACGAGAAAGAACCTCGGGACCCCTAGAGAACTCTGACGGGATTGCAACACAGACTTTCCAGACTCCAAAGTTGCAAACGCTTCAGCCCGGCAGGCTGGTGCCCGGGCGCTCGGCGGCGCTCCTGACCTTCGCCCCGGCAGGCCGCTCCCAGGCAGGCTGTCTGGTCCCCAGACGCGCACCCTGCACCCCGGATCCACGGGAGATCGGACCCCCGTAGCGCCTACTAACTCTTTGAAGCCTCAAATTCCTCAGTAAATTGGGCTGAACGTCTATTTCATGCGGCGGGAAGTCTCGGGAAAATGGGAAGAACTTTGTAAACGCAGTGGGCACGCGATAAACCGGGGGCTTCCCCTCGGATACTGCACGCTCAGGCGCCCCCGCAGGGCCGGATCACCCAGGAAGCCAGGGACGCAGGGGTCCGGCTGGGCCTCCTGCCTATCTGCGGTGCACGGGTCACGGGTGCCCCCGTCAGAGATGGGGAGAAATCCCGTGAAATCGCTCACCACAGATTAGCAAGTGAATACAATTAAGCCGGTGCGTACCGTGCTTACTGGCTAACCCGCCCCTGGTCCCGGGTTACAACTCCTGGAAGCGGGGTGAAGGACAACAGACTGAGGCTGAGACGTCAGCTCGGGGTCAGGCTCCAGGCCCAGCCGCGCAAGCCGCGGCCTCCGCCACAGATCCGAGCCCCGGCCGCCGTCTCCGCGCTCGCGCCGCAGGCTCTCTGGCAGCGTCCACCCCGACCAGGCCCCGCCGCGTCGCCGGCGCAGCCCGAGACCCAGGCTGGCGGAAGCCACCGAGCCTTTGCCGGACCCAGTCTTACCTCGGGTGGCAGCAGGGACAGAAGAAGGGGCCTCAAGGGGAAGGCGGGGCCTTAACATGGCGCCGGTGCCACAGCCTTGACCCCGGCCCCGGCCCCGCCCCGCTCGGCCCGGCCCCGCCCCGCCCCGCCCTGGCCCCTCCCCATCTGGCCCGTCCTCCGCAGGCCCCGCCCCACCCCTGGTCCCGCCCCGCCCTGGCCCCTCCCAATCTGGCCCGTCCTCCTCAGGCCCCGCCCCGTCGGCTCCGCTTCCCGCGCTCTCGTCGCTGCTCTGGGCAGGCAGCATTGCAGAGGGCTCCTCCTTCTCCTCCCCGGGCTGTTAAAGAATGAGCAGGAAGAAGAGCAGGCAGCTAGGCCCTATTCCCCTTGAAGGACCAGCCAGCCGCATGCACCCAACATCTTCCCAGAGGCAGCTAGAAAAGGTAGATGCCTTAATACACCTGAGGATTGAACAAGCTTAACTTGTGGAAAGGGTTTCCATGTAACTCCTTAAAGTTATTTAGAAACCAGGGCATAATTTCAAGTCCCCCCCGCCACCTCCTAACTCTTTTCAGTACATTTACTTGGTAGCTAGCCCCTTGGTGACACAATGGTTTTTGCTCCGCTCTTAACCTAAAGGTTCCAGTGGTACCATGGAAGAAAGGCCTGGTGATCTGCTGCCATAAAGATTATGGCCCAGAAAACCCAATGGAGCAGTTCTACTCTGTAACACGTGGGGTTACCATGAGTCAGGATTGACTGTATGGCAAGGGTTTTACTTAATAGCAGGGGTTAAACAAGGGTCATTGGGTAACTCTGGTGCTGGACGCACAGTGGGAGCTGCGTCATTGTGCTCCTTTCTCCCTTCTTCCCTCAAAAAAAAAGAAAAAAAAAAAAAAGCTAGTTCAACTGAGTAAGCGGTGCTGGTTGATGGCTGACAGCAAACCTTCCCTCTACTTTTTGCTTTTGTAATTTAATCAAACTGGTTGTGAGTATAATTTGCCTGTTAAGAAAACTAAACGTGATTACAATAGGGCTTATAAAAATTTTTAACCAACAGTTACACTGACGGAAATTGCAAGCACTGTAATAATCTGAAAGGCAGAGCTGTCTGGGGTTGAACACGGATCGCTTTAGTGTTTCCAGGGCCAGACAGAGTGGGAGCTCCATCACGGCGCTGCTTTCTCCACTGAGCGTGTAACCTCTGCAGGCCTTAATTTCTCTGCTGTGCTGTCCTGAGTTTCTTAATAATTTTTGAACATGGAGTCCCATGCTTTCATTTCGCACTGTTATTGTTGCTGTTAGGTGTTTTCACTGTAGACTCTGACTCATGGGGACCTCGTTTATGTATAACAGAACCAAATGTTGCCCTGTCAGGTGCCATCTTTATGATTGTTAGTGTGCTTGGGTCCATTGTTGCACCTATTGTGTCAATCCATTGCATTGAGCTTTTCCTTCATTTTTTTCGCTTTCTACTTTATCAAACATAATGTTCTTTTCTAGCTATTGGTCTTTCCTGATAATGTGTCCTTGCTTTCATGCTTTGTACGTTTCACATTCTGATTATTAATGGATGTTTGCAGCTGTTCTCATTTTGAGTCATGCCACATCAGCAAAGGAAGGTCCTAAAGCTTTCCTCCATCCCTGTTATTGAGATCGGCTCTTACTTTGAGAAGGCAGCCCTTCCCGAGTTGTATTTTGAGTGCCTTCCAACCTGGGGACTCATCTTTCAACCTGGGGACTCATCTTCCAGCACTATACTGTATCAGGCAGTATTCCGTTGTGATCCATAAGGTTTTCATTGGCGGATTTTCAGAAGCAGATCACCATTCCTCTCTCCACGTATTAGACATTTTACTGAAACCTGTTCACCATGGCTGACCCTGCTGCTACTGCAACCTGCAAACCACCACAATATGACAGACTGACAGATGGTGATGACATTTTTCACTAGGCCTTAAAAATTATGTAGCCCATCTGGCTGAAAGGACTGGTAGGTGAAATAACCTCTTCGGGAACTGACGTTATATATAGGGATGCGCTGCCGCACAGAAAACCTGCTAGAATCTGTGTGGCCCTGGGAGGGTGGTTAATTTTGCCATAAAGATCTGTGGGCTGAACTGACCTGTGGGCTGAACCTGTAGATAAATTGGGATTCAGACTGAAAGATAATGTTTCTCTAATCAAAATAATGTTTTTCTTCTGGTAAAACAGCATTAAGGAGAACGTTTATTTTTACTTTCTATTATATTTAAGTAGTAATCACTGATTAGGAAATTTTCATCAAACTGAGTTTCACAATTAAAAAAAAAAAACCCAAGTTTGCAAGTTATTTAGAACTGATAAGATATATTTGAGCAAAGTTAAAGGGTGTTTGTTTAATAAATTGATAGCTGACTAGCCAAAGAACAGTGAGCACGAAGTCCTTCACTAAAAGGTTCTTATAATAATAGTGTGATAATAATCAGAACTAAAAGTTCCTTTACCCAGTATAAATAAAACTATAATAGATTCAAGAAATTTTTGTTTCTTCTTTAAAATATTAGGTTTATATATATTTACTTCCTTACCCAAATATCACTGTCTGGCATGGAAGCAAGGTAAGCTGAAACTGGAAATTAAGGTTGACATTTCTGATAATGAAACTAATAAAACATGGATGAATATTAACCACCTAAGGAAATAGTCCAAAAGAGTATCTGTAAATATGTGACCGAGAAGATTTAGGGACTCTCCGTTTGAACAAAAGAAGCAAGAAATAATCTTAGGAAAGCAAAGGAATGCAATGAAAGTAGAAAAACTCAAATCCCAATATAGCTTGTGTGAAAGGAGATGATTTTTAAAGCCATATAACCTAAAGGACATCGGCATTGTGCTACTTGAGAAGCGTTCTTACGGCTTTTCCCAGCCTAGATCAGGGCCTCCCAGTCTCTACACTATTGGCATTCAGGGCCAGATCATTCTTTGTCGAGGGGTGCTGTTCTGTGCATTGCAGAATATTTAGCAGCATCCCTGGCTCCTGTGGAGCCGCTTGGTGGGTACATCTAGTCATTTCTCTTGGGTAATTGTTGGGTCATAAAAAAAAAAAAAACTGTTGGGTCAAAGGATAGATTTATGCAAATAAACCCAACCAACCAAACAAAACTCAACAAACAAACAAAAACAACCCCAGAAGAAAACCACCAAACTTTTTTTTCAAACTATTGTGTTATTTTATGATATCACCAGAAATCTACAAAAGTTCCGGTTGCTCCTTACCTTGTCAACATTCGGTATTATCAGTCTTTTTAATTTTACTCATTCCACTGGGTATAAAGTGTTTTTTATGGTGGTTTTAATTTTCATTCTCTATCATTTTCTATATGAGTGCCTTGAAAGGAGGATCTGAGTCATATTTTAGCTCCAGTAATGAAGCCCTGGTGGCACAGTGATTAAAGCACTTGGCTATTAAGCGAAAGTTTGGCAGTTTGAACCCACCAGGGTCTCCGCAGGAGAAAGATGTAACAGTCTGCTCCTGTAAATATTTACAGCCTTGGAAACCCTATGCAGAAGTTCTACTCTGCCCTATAGGGTCACTATGAGTCGGAATCAACTTGACGGCCGTGGGGTTTACTTGAACGTAGTGTGCGCTCGAATGGCTTTGGAATCCATGAAAAGTTTAATTATTGGTATATATTTATTTAGAGATTGTTAGTGGTCAATGGTAGAATTCTTGCCCCCCATGCGGGAGACCCGGGTTTAATTTCTGGATAATGCATCTCAAGTGTAGCCACCATCCGTCGGTAGAGGTTTGCATGTTGCTAGGATGCTAAACAGGTTTCATTGGAGCTTCTAGACTAAGACGGACTTGGAAGAAAGGCCTGATGACCTACTTCTGAAAACTGTTGTTGTTAAGTGCCGTTGAATCAGCTCTGACTCACAGTGACCCTATGTACAACACAACAAAACAGTGCCTGGTCGTGCTCCATCCTCACAATTGTTGCTATGTTTGAGCCCATTGTTGCAGCCACGGTTCCAGTCCATGCCATTGAGGGTCTTGCTCTTTTTCACTGACCCTCTGCTTTCCCAAGCATGATGTCCTTCTCCAGGGAGTGATCCCTCCTGATAACATGCCCAAAATATGTGAGATGAAGTCTCACCATCCTTGCTTCTGATGAGCATTCTGGCTGTTCTTCTTCCAACACAGATTTATTCATCCTTCTGGCAGTCCATGGTAAAGTCAATATTCTTGGCAACACCATAATTCAAAGGCACCAGTTCTTTGGTCCTACTTATTCAGTGTCCAGCTTTCACATTCATATGAGCAACTGAAAACACCATGGCTTGGGTCAGGTGCAACTTAGCCCTTAAAATGACATCTTTGCTTTTTAACACTTTAAGGAGATCTTTTGCAGTTTTTTTTTTGCATCAGATTTGCCCAATGCAATATGTTGTTTGATTTCTCGACTACTGTTTCCATGGATGTAGATTGTGGATCCAAATAAAATGAAATCCTTGACAACGTCAATATTTTCTCCATTTATCATGATGCTGCTTATTGGTCCAGTTGTGATGATTTTTGTTTTCTTTATGTTGAGATGAAAATTAGCCAGTGAAAACCCAATGAATCACAACAGTCTTATCCACAGCTGATGAGAATGGCGCAGGATCAGCCAGTGTTTTGTTCTGTCATGCATGGGGTCACTATGAGTCGGGGGTCAACTTGACAGCAGTTAATAACAACAACATATGTTTATTTATAGAATATGAAAGTAAACTGTTTTTCTTTTTATAAGAGAAACTTTAAATAAAAGCTTAGCTGTTAAACGGTTAAAAGTTTTCACAGATTATGAAATTGACATTTAAAAAAATATTCTTCTTGAATTACTCAGCAAAGCTGGAGGCAAACGTCCTTGGTTAAATTGCTAACATTATTTTCTTGTGCTTTTTTCAATTGTGAATTTGTTTTTAAATTTCTTCATTTAACTGATTTTCTCTAAGACACATATACTCAGAGCTTATTCACAGAAACATTTTTCTTAAGTTTACATACTAATTTATGCCATTACACAAAGTTGTTTTAAGGTTTTGAAATAAATGAAGAACATTGTCTTTTTAATTTAGAGATATTGAATATCTGGTTCAGACATTAAATCATAAAAACAGTATTTTTTTTAAAAGGGGAAGGTTGTGTTGTATTTATCTGTTGCTTTGTTATGTAACAAACCACCGTAAAACTTAGTGGCTTAAAACAGTAATCTATTTGTTATGGATCAAATTGTGCTCCCCAAAAAGTTAGGTTGAAGTCATGACCTGGAATCTGTAAATGTGATCCTTTTTGAAAAAAGGGGTTTTCTTTTGTTGCGTTAACGAGGCCATACGTGAATAGGGCGGGTCCTAAACTGAATCACTTCTGATTATAAAAAGAGCAGAATGGGCACAGAGACACATACATGGGGCAAGACAGACACCATGACACCATGGAGACAGATGGATCTCCAAGCAAAAGAATGCAGAGGATTGCTGGCAATTACTAGAAGCCGAAAGAGACGAAGAAGGACCTTCCCTAGAGCTAGTGCTCAGAATTCAGACTTCTATCTTCCTAAACTGTGAGGAAATAAATTTCTGTGCTTTAAAGCCTCTTGCTCGTGGTATTTTTTGTTATGGCAGCAGTAGGCAACTCAGGCAGTAATATTATCTGTCTCAGTACTGGACAGGCTGAGCTGGGTAATTCTCACTTGGGGTCCATTAGACATCATAGTCAGATGACTGCTGAGGCTGGGATTGCTGCAACCTTCTTCATTCAATTCCTGGGGGCTGGGCTGGGATGGCTGGAACAGCTGGCAGCTGGCCAAACATCTCTCCTCTATGTGGCCTCTCCATGTGGCTAGCTTGGACTTCCTTACACCATGGTGGTCCCAGGGTAGTTGTACTTCTTTCATTGAGCCCAGATGGAAGGAATTGGCGGCAGCCGTTCTTGAGACCAACTCCCAAAGGGCCTTTGATTTTTGAGCAAGGGCAGTACTATATCCTTTGTGGGTAATTTGGGAAAGCAAGACAGTAGATTTTAAGTAAGCTTAATTCCCTCTGCATTTCTTCACAACAGTGGAGCTGGTGGCAGGAGGCCGGCTTTCACTCACCGCATGTTGCTAGCACATGGAGCTATCTGCTAAGCTGACCACCAGCTGAAAAGTGTGAGACACATCCCTGAGTACACCATCGCTGGGTCAGAATGCTGGGATTCCTGGGTGGTGCAAACAGTTACCGCGCTTGGCTGCTAAAGGAAAGGTTGGCAGTTCGAGTCCACCTGGATGTGCCTTGGAAGAAAGTCCTGGTGATCTACTTCCAAAAAATCAGCTATTGAAAACCAGGTGGAGCACAGTTCTACTCTGACACACATGGAGTTACCATGAGTCAGGGTCAGCTTGATGCTACCTGATATGGCGGGATTCTAGGATCTAATGGACTGGACCAGAAAACTATGACCCCAGTCTAGTTACAATAAGTCAGAGTTAAGGTGTAAATGGCAGTCTGATGTCCTTTGGTCTAATTCTGTTTACTTTTGATGTTTGAATGTTCATTTGCCCATTCAATGTTCTTGTTAAACATGGCAGAGATCAGTTACATACTTCAAGAATTCTCAGACTTTGGTGTGAATAAGAATCACCTGAGATGAAAGTGCAGCTATCTCGTTTTGAACTCCAGGTTCTGACTCAGTAATAACAACAATAGCTAACGTCTACTGAGTCCTTCGTGTTGACAGGCACAGTGCTAACCTCTGAAGTGGATTACATCATGGACTATGTGTCCAGCAGAGAAACGGCCTGTGATGCCCGTACCCTGTGCCCTCGATGCTGGTACCCACTCCCCCACCCCAGGCCACACTGCTGTTCTCATCTCTTTCGAGGAATCTCAGCATCCCCCCAAATTAGTACTACCTTTTCCTTGCCTGCCTTTTGCTGGTTGCAAAATTTCATAAGATAAAAATTACATGTTCCCGCTTTCATGATTTCGATTTGATCAGTGTAGCATCATTTTCTGATAAAATGAATAACAACAAAAATATATTGAAAAGTAGAACACTAAGAAAATATAAAAACAAAACCAAACCCTTTGCCATTGAGTCGATTCCAATTCATGGCAACCCCATGTGCAAACAGGCAATTATAATCCTGCTATAATCCTGCTATTTAGAGAGAGTTAATTTCTCTGACAGGTCATTTGTTCATTTAAGACTTGAAAATCTTTGCTTTCAAAATGGTGCCTGATAATTTTTTGGAAGCAGGAGTGAAAACTTTTTCACTTTCTAACATGATTATTCAAAGAGCTTGGCTGCTATCCCAAAGGTCGGCAGTTCGAATCCACCAGCCACTTCTTGGAAACCCTATGGGGCAGTTCTACTCTGTCCTATAGGGTCACTATGAGTGGGAATCGACTTGATGGCAGTGGGTTTAGTTTGGTTTTTAACATGATTATTCAGGCTGTAAAATTTTTTAGTCAATTTTGATAATTTATATTTTCCAACAACGTTTTATATATTTCGAGAAAGTTTGTAAGACTCACTTGTAGTGTTTACTTTTCTTTCTCCCTTTCACAGATTAAGGTTGTAATATATGTATTGTTCCGAAACTGTTCCATCTTTTATTTTTTAACAGCTGTATAGTATTTCATTCTACAATGTACCATATTTCCTTTAACCAGTGCCCGATTTTTCTTGTTAAACCCTTGCCATCAAGCTGATCCTGAGTCATTTGGACCCTGTAGGACAGAGTAGAACTGCCCCATAGGGTTTCCAAGGAGTGGCTGGTGGATTTGAACTGCCAACCTTTTGGTTAGCAGCCGTAGGTCTTAACCACTGTACCACCAGGGCTTACTAAGTGCACAAAAAACCACTCTAATACTTGTGTGATTTCAACTCATAGTGACCCTGTAGGGTAGAGTAGGCTGTAGTCTTTATGGGAGCAGATCCCCATGTCTTTTCTCCCGCAGACCTGCTGGTTAAGTTCCAATCGCTGACCTTTCTTTTAGCAGCTGAGCTCTTAACCACTGTGCCCAGGGCTGGTCCCTAAAACTTAGTGGTATGAAATAGCATTTTATTATGCTCACATTGTGCATCAGAAATTCAGATAGAGACCATGGCTCCACAATATCTGGGAAGACCCAATACCTGGTGTGACTCAGTAGGTGAGGAACAGAGCCATCTGGAGACATTTTTACTCATTTATCAGGTGGTTGGTGCTGGCTGGCTGTTGGCCAGATCACCTTCCACGGCCTCCCTATATAGCCACATGGCAACTTCAGGGTAGGTAGATTTTAACATGGTGGCTCAGGGCTCTAAAGATGAGTGTCTTAAGGAAACCAGGCAGAAGATGCATGACCTTTTCTAATGTAGCTTTGGAGGTCGTTACTGATTGAATTGTGTCCTCTCAAAATGTGCGTCAACTTGACTAGTCCATGATTCCCAGTATTGTGTGATTGTCCATCAGTTTGTCATTTCATGTGATTTTCCTATGTGTTGTAAATCATACCTCTATGATATTAATGAGGTGGGATTAACGAAAGTTACGTTAATGAGGCAGGTCCCAATCTAGAAGATTAGGTTGTGTGTCCTAAGTCAATCTCTTTTGAGATATAAAAGAAAGAAGCGAGCGGAGAGACAGGGGACCTCATACCACCAAGAAACAAGAGCCAGGAGAATAGCGCATCCTTTGGACCTGGGGACCCTGCGCTGAGAAGCTCCTTGACTTGGGAAGATTGATGACAAGGACCTTCCTCCAGAACCAACAGAGAAAGAGAGGCTTCCCCTGGAGCTGGCACCCTGAATTCAGACTTCTAGCCTCCTAGACTGTGAGAGAATAAATTTCTCTTTGTCAGAGCCACGCACTTGTGGTATTTCTGTTATAGCAGCCCTGGGTAACTAAGACAGAGGTTCATACAGTGCCCTTTCTGTTGTACTGTATCATCATTGCAGTCACAAACCTACCTAGATTTCAGGAGAGGAAAAATAGAGCCCATCCCTTGATTGGAGAAGTGTCAAAGAATTTGTGGACCTTTTTTAAAAAACCATCTTAGTTTCTTAGTGCTGCTATAACAGAAGTACCACAAGTATGAACAAAAAAATCATTTTCTCACAGTTTAGGGGTCTAGAAGTTCAAATTCAGGGCACCAGCTCTAGAGGGAAGCCTTGCTCTGTCTGCTGTGGGGAAGCAAGATCCTTGTCTTAGCTTCTCTATCATTCTTCTTGGCATTTCTTGGAGATCTCCATGTGACATCTATCCTTCCCCAGTCCTGCTGCTTGCTTCTGTGCCTAATCTACTCCTTTTATATCTCAAAGGTGATTGGCTTAAAACATACCCTACACTGATATGGCTCATTAACATAAAGAAAACTCTATTCCCAAATGGAATTACCTGTATGGGTGTAAAACTACTGCCACGCAGTAGATTCTTACTCATAGCAACCCTATAGGACAGGGTAGAACTGCCCTATAGGGTTTCTAAGGCTGTAATCTTTACAGCAGCAGGCTGCCACATCTTTCTCCTGTGGAGCAGCTGGTGAGTTTGAACTGCCAACCTTTTGGCTAGCATCCTAGCACTTTAACCATTGCGCTACCAGGGCTCCTTCTACAGGTATAGAGGTTAGGAATTACAACATATATTTTTTGGGACACAATTCAATCCATAACACCATTTCACTTATTATGGATGTTTAGATAATTTTGATTATTACCACAACACAACAACGAACATGCTTGTACATATATCTGTGCACATAGCAAGTATTCCTGCAAGGTATTTTTCCTGTAAAATAGAACTGCTGCTCCAGAGGGTATATGCACATTTAAAACTTCAATAAATCTACTTAATTTCCTGCCACAAGGCTACGCCATGTTTACACACCCTGTATAGCATAGGAGAGTAATGATTTCCTCACCTCTTTTCCAACACCAACCTGTATTTGAACAAATTTTCTACCCAGGATTTTTAATGAATAGTTCTCCACATAATTTACCTTTCCACTCTCCTGTCGTTAGACGAAGGAGTCCTGGTGGTGCAATGGTTAAGCTCGAGGCTGCTAACCAAAAAGTAGATGGTTCGAACCAACCAGCAGCTACACAGGAGAAAAAAAACCTGGCAATCTGTTCCCGTAAAGATTACAGACTAGGACACCCTATGGGGCAGTTCTACTCTGTCATACAGGCTTGCTATCAGTTGGAATCAACTCGATGGCAGGCAACAAAAAACATTATCAGGCAGTTAGGTTGTTCTTAATTTTTTACTATTATAAATAATTCTGTGGTATATATCCTTGTAAGTAAACCTTTGCCCATTTTAATTATTTGCTGAGGACAGAGTCCTAGAAGTGGAATGGCTACTTTGAAATTTATCCTTACTTTTAAGCCTACTGATACATACTGCCACAATACCAGCTGGAACAGTTATACCATTTTACATTCCCAGCAACACATCTTAGGCTCCTTTCATTAGGCAGTGTTCTTCAGTACTAGGGCCCTTGGCATTTCCTCCTAGTAAGCTAGTATACTTCTGTTGATCAGTGAGAGCTGTGTATCGTACTTCTTTCTTCGTCCTGGTTTTAGAATGCTCAGAACTAAGTTTTTATCTAATTTTTTTTTCTATTGTACTTCAGATAAAGGTTTATAGAACAAACTAGCTTTTCATTGAACAATTAATACACATATTGTTTTGTGACATTGGTTGCCAACCCCACAACATGTGAACACTCTGCCCTTCTCAACCTTGGGTTCCCTATTACCAGCTTTCCGGTCCCCTCCTACATTCTCATTTTTGTCTAATTACTGTTGTTAGTTGCCATCAAGTCCACTCTGACTCATGGTGACCTTCTGTATAACAGAATAAAACATTGCCTTGTCCTGCACCGTGTTTGGGTTCATCTTCCAGCACTGTACTGGACAATGTTCTGTTGTGATCCATAAGGTTTTCACTGACTGACTTTCAGAAGTCAATTGCCAGGCCTTTCTTCCTAACCTGTCTTAGTCTGGAAGCTCTGCTAAAACCTGTCCACCATGGGTGACCCTGTTGGTATTTGAAATATCAGTAAGATAGCTTCCAGCATCACAGCAACACATAAGCCATCACCCTGTGACAAAGTGACAGTTACTATAGCTTTATATACTTTACCCTTTCATGACCTATGGGCCATAGGTATCCCACCCACTTTTTCCAGCTCTCAGGTTCCTTGGGACTCTAATTTTCCTGCTAAAAGCATTTGCTGCCCTCCAGTGGGAACTTGTGTAACAGTGAAAAGTGAAAGAAGCATTCATTGAAGCAAAATAGCTGGGGTTTCAGCCTTAAATATGAGGCAGTGCATCCAGAAAGCGTGATTGAGTAAAAGTTTTGTCTCTTTTGGCTTTTGTACAACTAGATAAGGCGTGTAAACATATTTATGGTTTCCTTGTGATAGTTAGGGAGACCTGGTTGATTTGTTTTTTGTGTGTGTGTGTGTATGTGTGGTAATACATGACCAGAGCAACCACCAATCCTGGTACCTGAGAACCTCCCTGAGGTTTGTGGGAACAATGTATTCCCAAGTAATATTTCTCAAAGTACATATCACCAACCAAAAATTTAAACACACTCTATGACTCAGCATGCTTCCTTTAATGAAAACACATGGCATCAAAAAAAAAATTCAAAGCAGAAAGTAATACGGTCTTGAAAGGGTTTTAATCAGGATTTCTTGATGTTGTTTTTCTTTTCTCTCACATTATTTCTCATTTTTCTCTCTTTTTCTGAGGGCGTTTGGCTCTTAATACACTTAATCTACCTTCAGGCATTTTTAGAGGATGGGAGAGGTTTAGATTATAATACAATCAATAAAAATTATGTCTCTAATTGGTAATATGGATGACTTGGGGGCTGGGATAAATGTGTATTGATTTTAGTATATGACCTGGAAGCAGTTTGAAAATTAGACTGTGAGTTATTTTGTTATTGATCTTTTTGTGCTTGGCAAAGAAATCTATAAATTTGAGATTAACCAAAGGCTTTATTTTAGGTTTAATCTAATTTTCTTTTTATAAACTATATTTAATAAAACATCTAATAGCTTCTTTTATATCAGAGCAGAGTGTTTTGACCATTTTAACATTTTACATTTATTAGATATGATAGATTTAGGAATGCTATGTTGACATTCTGAAATAATGTATGTCTTTGATTTTATATACTTGAAACATTGTATTTGGGATCATATATTTATATTATTATGTATTAGCTTTGATATGTTACATGGGAACCTGGTCAGGTTTCCAAATATCATGAGAAAATAGGATCCACATCTTACAGTTACATGTACATTTATTTTGCTGTTGATTTAATTCCTTGTCCTATCCACAAATATTTTATGAACTGTGTAAAGTCAAATCTGACTTTAGCTCCTAAACAGTAATTTCCTCCTCAAACATATTGTTTCAGAGATGAAATGACTAGAATAAAAGTTACCCATAACTTTAGCAGTGAGTCATTTAAAAGAGGTTCATTCAGTCAATGAATATTTATTCAACGAGTATTTATTGAGTTCCTTCCATGTACCAGATACGAGTCTTGGGACAAAAATGATGAACTGAACAATCAAACTTTTTGATCTCACGAAACTAATAAATGAACAAACATAAATGAGAACGTTTCAGTTAGTTCTAAGTACTACATGGAGAATTAAAGTACAGAATTATTATGGATTGAATTGTGTCCCCCCAAAATAACTGTTGGAATCCTAACCCCTATACCTATGGATGTAATCTTGTTTGGAAATAGAGGTTTCTTTATTATGCTAATTAGAGCATACCCAAGTAGGGTGGGTTCTAAATCTAATCACTTCTGAGTTTAAAAAGAACAGATTAGACACATAGATGTGCTTGTGTACGCGTGCATACACACACACACACATACACAGAAGAGAAGACAGGTGTCACATGAGAATCATCTACAAGCCAGGGAACCAAGGGTTTTCAATGGCAGATTTTTGGAAGTAGATCACCAGATGTTTCCTCCTAGTCCATCTAAGTCTGGAGGCGCTGCTGAAACCTGTTCAGTGTCATAGCAACACACAAGCCTCCACTGACAGACAGGTGGTAGCTGTGCATGAGGTGCACTGACTGACAATTGGCCTCAGTCTTCTGCATGGAAGGCAAGAATTGTACCACTTAACCCACTGCCCTCAGAGTTTGTTTGCTTTGCCACTATTCCATATGCCCTGCATAAGTCAGGGTTCTCCAGAGAAACAGAATGAATAGGAGATACACACACACGCACGTATTTTTTTTAAAATAATTTTTATTGTGCTTTAAGTGAAAGTTTACAAATCAAGTCAGTCTCTCACACAAAAACCCACATACACCTTGCTACACACTCCCAATTACTCTCCCCCTGATGAGACAGCCTGCTGTCTCTCTCCACTCTCTCTTTTCGTGTCCTTTTCGCCAGCTTCTAACCCCCTCCACCCTCTCATCTCCCCTCCAGGCAGGACATGCCAACACAGTCTCAAGTGTCCACCTGGTCCAAGAAGCTCACTCCTCAACAGCATCCCTCTCCAACCCATTGTCCAGTCCAATCCATGTCTGAAGAGATGGCTTTGAGAATGGTTCGTGTCTTGGGCCAACAGAAGGTCTGGGGGCCATGACCACCGGAGTCCTTCTAGTCTCAGTCAGACCATTAAGTCTGGTCTTATGAGAATTTGGGGTCTGCATCCCACTGCTCTCCTGCTCCCTCAGGGGTTCTCTGTTGTGTTCCCTGTCAGGGCAGTCATCAGTTGTAGCCGGGCACCATCTAGTTCTTCTGGTCTCAGGATGATGTAGTCGCTGGTTCACGTGGCCCTTTCTGTCTCTTGGGCTCGTAATCACCTTGTGTCCTTGGTGTTCTTCATTCTCCTTTGACCCAGGTGGGTTGAGACCAATTGATGCATCTTAGATGGCTGCTTGCTAGCATTTAAGACCTCAGACACCACTCTTCAAAGTGGGATGCAGAATGTTTTGTTAATAGATTTTATTATGCCAATTGACTTAGATGTCCCCTGAAACCATGGTCCCCAGACCCCTGCCCCTGCTACGCTGGCCTTCGAAGCTTTCAGTTTATTCAGGAAACTTCTTTGCTTTTGGTTTAGTCCAATTGTGCTGACCTCCCCTGTATTGTGTGCTGTGTTTCCCTTCCCCTAAAGTAGTTCTTTTCTACTATCTAAAGAGTGGATACCCCTTTCCCACCCTCCCTCCCTCCACCCTCTCGTAACCAAAAAAGAATGTTTTCTTCTCAGTTTAAACTGTTTCTCAAGTTCTTATAATAGTGGTCTTATACAATATTTGCCCTTTTGCAAATGACTAATTTCACTCAGCATAATGCCTTCCAGTTTCCTCCATGTTATGAAATGTTTCACAGATTCCTCACTCTTCTTTATCGATGCGTAGTAGTCCATCGTGTGAATATACCGTAATTTATTTATCCATTCATCCGTTGATGGGCACCTTGGTTGCTTCCATGTTTTTGCTATTATAAACAGTGCTGCAATGAACACAGGTGTGCATATATGTGTTTGTGTAAAGGCTCTTATTTCTCTAGGATGTATTCCAAGGAGTGGGATTGCTGGATCGTATGGTAGTTCTATTTCTAGCTTTTTAAGGAAGATCCAAATCTATTTCCAAAGTGGTTGTACCATTTGACATTCCCACCAGCAGTGTAGAAGCATTCCAGTCTCTCCACAGCCTCTCCAACATTTATTATTTTGTGTTTTTTGGCTTAATGCCAGCCTTGTTGGAGTGAGATGAAATCTCATTGTAGTTTTGATCTGCATTTCTCTAATGGCTAATGATCGTGAACATTTCCTCATGTATCTGTTAGCTACCTGAATGTCTTCTTTAGTGACGTGTCTATTCATATCTTTTGCCCATTTTTTAATTGGGTTATTTGTCTTTTTGCAGTTGAGTTTTTGTAGTATTATGTAGATTTTAGAGATCAGGCGCTGATCAGAAATGTCATAGCTAAAAACGTTTTCCCAGTCTGTAGGTAGTCTTTTTACTCTTTTGGTGAAGTCTTTGGATGAGCATAAGTGTTTGATTTTTAGGAGCTCCCAGTTATCTAGTTTTTCTTCTACGTTCTTTATAATGTTTTCTGTACTGTTTATGCCATGTATTAGGGCTCCTAATGTTGTCCCTATTTTTTCTTCCATGATCTTTACCGTTTTAGATTTTATATTTAGGTCTTTGATCCATTTTGAGTTAGTTTTTGTGCATGGAGTTAAAAAGACTGTCTTTTCCCCGTTCAACTGTTTTGGGGCCTTTGTCAAATATCAACTGCTCATATGTGGATGGATTTATGTCTGGATTCTCAATTCTGTTCCATTGGTCCATGTATCTGTTGTTGTACCAGTACCAGGCTGTTTTGACTACTGTGGTGGTATAATAGGTTCTAAAATCAGGTAAAGTAAGGCCTCCCACTTTGTTCTTCTTTTTCAGTAATGCCTTATTTATCCGGGGCCTCTTTCCCTTCCATATGAAATTGGTGATTTGTTTCTCCATCTCATTAAAGAATGTTGTTGGGATTTGGATCGGAATTGCATTAAATGTATAGATCGCTTTTGGTAGAATATGTATTTTTATAATGTTAAGTCTTCCTGTCCATGAGCAAGGTATATTCTTTCACTTATGTAAGTCTCTTTTGGTTTCTTGCAGAAGTGTATTGTAGTTTTCTTTGTATAAGTCTTTTACATCTCTAGTAAGATTTATTCCTAAGTAAAAAAAAAAAAAAAAAATTATTTTTTATTATTTTATCTTCTTGAGGGCTACTGTAAATGGCATTGATTTGGTGATTTCCTCTTTGATGTTCTTTTTGTTGGTATAGAGGAATCCAACTGATTTTTGTATATTTATCTCTTATCCCGATACTCTGCTGAACTCTTCTATTAGTTTCAGTAGTTTTCTGGAGGATTCCTTAGGGTTTTCTGTGTATAAGGTCATGTCATCTGCAAATAGAGATACTTTGACTTCTTCCTTGCCAATCTGGATGCCCTTTGTTTCTTTATCTAGCCTAATTGCTCTGGCTAGGACTTCCAGCCCAATGTTGAATAAGAGTGGTGATACAAGGGCATCCTTGTCTGGTTCCCGATCTCAACGGGAATGTTTTCAGGCTCTCTCCATTTAGGGTGATGTTGGCTGTTGGCTTTGTATAAATGCCCTTTATTATGATAAGAAATTTTCCTTCTGTTCCTATTTTGCTGAGGGTTTTTATCATGAATGAGTGTTGAACTTTGTCAAATGCCTTTTCTGCATCAATTGATAAAATCATGTGATTCTTGTCTTTTGTTTTATTTATGTGGTGGATTACATTAATTGTTTTTCTAATGTTGAACCATCCCTGCATACCTGGTATGAATCCCACTTGGTCATGGTGAATTATTTTTTTGATATGTTGTTGAATTCTATTGGCTAGAATTTTGTTGAGGATTTTTGCATCTACATTCATGAGGGATATAGGTCTATAATTTTCTTTTCTTGTGCTGTCTTTACCTGGTTTTGGTATCAGGGATATGGTGGCTTCATAGAATGAATTTGGTAGTATTCCATGCTTTTCTATGCTCTGAAATACCTTTTAGTAGTGGTGGTGTTAACTCTTCTCTGAAAGTTTGGTAGAACTCTGCAGTGAAGCCCTCCGGACCAGGGCTTTTTTTGTTGTTGTTGGGAGTTTTTTGATTACCTTTTCAATCTCATCTTTTGTTATGGGTCTATTAGTTGTTCTACCTCTGTTTGTGTTAGTTTAGGTAGGTAGTGTGTTTCTAGGAATTCATCCATTTCTTCTAGGTTTTCAAATTTGAGTATAGTTTTTCATAGTAATCTGATATGATTCTTTTAATTTCAGTTGGGTCTGTTGTAATATCGCCCATCTCATTTCTTATTCGGGTTATTTGCTTCTTCTCCTGTTTTTCTTTTGTCAGCTTGGCCAATGGTTTATCAATTTTGTTGAGTTTTTCAAAAAACCAGCTTTTGGTCTTGTTAATTCTTTCAATCGTTTTTCTGTTTTCTATTTCATTTAGTTCAGCTTTAATTTTTATTATTTGATTTCTTCTGGTACCTGTGGGTTTCTTTTGCTGCTCTCTATATGTTCAAGTTGTACGGATAGTTCTTTGATTTTCGCCCTTTCTTCTTTTTGGATGTGTGCATTTATTGATATGAATTGGCCTCTGAGCACCACTTTTGCTGTGTCCCAAAGGTTCTGATAGGAAGTGTTTTCATTCTCATTGGATTCTATGAATTTCTTTATTCCCTCCATAACGTCTTCTATAATCCAGTCTTTTTTGAGCAGGGTATCGTTCAGTTTCCAAGTGTTTGATTGTGGCATTTAGATCTTCAGTGTCTTTATTGAGCTTCTTTCTGGGTGTCCTGTCCTTCACCGAAAGTGGTGTGTTGAAGTCTCCTCCTATTATTGTGGAGCTGTCTATCTCATTTTTTAGTGCTGATAGAGTTTGTTTTATGTATCTTGCAGCCTTGTCATTGGGTACATAAATATTTAATATGGTTATATCTTCTTGGTATATTGTCCCTTTAATCATTATATAGTGTCCTTCCTTATAATTTCTGACGGATTTACCTTTAAAGTCTATTTTGTCAGAAATTAATATTGCCACTCCTGCTCTTTTTTGATTGTTGTTTGCTTGATAAATTTTTTTCCATACTTTGAGTTTTAGTTTGTTTGTGTCTCTAAGTCTAAGGTGTGTCTCTTGTAGGGAGTATATAGACAGATCTTGTTTTTTTAATCCATTCTACCACTTTCTGTCTCTTTATTGGTGCATTTAGTCCATTTACATTCAGGGTAATTATGGATAGGATGAATTTAGTGCTATCATTTTGATGTCTTTTTTTGTGTGTTGGTGTCAGCTTCTTTTTCCCACTTGATTTTATGTGCTGAGTAGGTTTTCTTTATGTATCGTCTTGTCTTCATATTTGTTGCTGTTGATTTTGTTTCTGCTGAGTCTGTATTTTTCCCTTGTATTTTATTTTGATGAGTAGGATAGTTTGTCTCCTTTGTGGTTACCTTATTATTTACCCCTATTTTTCTAAATTTATAACTAACTTTTATTTCTTTGTATCGTTGTGTCTTCCTCTCCATATGGAAGGTGTATGATTACATTTCTTAGTCCCTTTTTATTATTTTAATGTTGTCTTCTTTTATATAATAACATCGCCTTTACCCTGTGTTGGGCTTTTTTTTTTTTTTTTTGGATTTCCCTGCCTGGGTTGACTTCTGGTTGCTCTGCCCAGTGTTCTAGTCTTGAGTCGGTACCTGATATTATTTATTTTCTAACCAAAGAACTCCCTTTAGTATTTCTTGTAGTTTTGGTTTGGTTTTTACGAATTCCCTCAACTTGTGTTTATCTGGAAATGTCTTAATTTCACCTTCATATTTAAGAGACAGTTTTGCTAGATATATGATTCTTGGCAGGCAATTTTTTTCCTTTAATTTTTTAAATATGTCATCCCATTGCCTTCTTGCCTGCATGGTTTCTGCTGAGTAGTCCGAGCTTATTCTTATTGGCTGTCTCTTGTAGGTGACTTTTCTTTTATCCCTTGCTGCTCTTATAATTGTCTCTTTATCTTTGGTTTTGGCAAGCTTGATTATAATATGTCTTGGTGACTTTCTTTCAAGATCTACCTAGAGTGGAGTCCGATGAGCATCTTGGATAGATATCTTCTCATCTTTCACAATATCAGGGAAGTTTTCTGCCAACAAATCCTCAACAATTTTTTCTGTATTTTCTGTTATCCCTCCCTGTTCTGGTACTCCAATCACTTGTAGGTTATTTCTCTTGATAGAGTCCTACATGGTTCTTAAGGATTCTTCATTTTTTAAATTATTTTATCTGATTTTTCTTTAAATATATTAGTGCCAAGTGATTTATCTTCAAGTTCAGAAATTCTAGCTTCTACTTGCTCAATTCTGCTCCTCTGACTTTCTATTGAGTTATCTAATTCTGTAATTTTATTGTTAATCTTCTGAATTTCTGATTGCTGTCTGTCTATGGATTTTTCCAGCTTATTAAACTTTTCATTATGTTCCTGAATAATCTTTCTGAGTTCTTCAGTTGCTTTATCTGTGTGTTCCTTGGCTTGTTCTGCATATTGCCTCATTTCCTTCCTGATGTCTTGAAGGGTTCTGTATATTAAACTTTTGTATTTTGCATCTGGTAATTCCGGGAATGCACTTTCATCTAGAAGATCCCTGGATTCTTTGTTTTGAGAGCCTGTTGAGGTGATCATGGCCTGTTTCTTTATGTGACTTGATATTGACCGTTGTCTCCGAGCCATCTGTAAGTCTTTGTATTAGTTTATGTTTGCTTACTGTCATAGCTGCTTGCTTTGTTTTGTTTTGGTATACCCCTGTGGGTTGCTTGAATGAGCTAGCTTGATTATTTTTCCTTTGGAGCTCTGCTGTCCTGTGCCCAGCTGGCTAGAGCTGTTATCAGGTATATCAGTCTAGGAGTCCATTCAGTTTTCTTGTATGAATTCAGCTCAGGTTTCCAGGTAGCTGATATCAAGTGTGTGGTACAGGCTCTGTCCTATAGTCTTAGAGGGGCAGGGGTGACTGGCGTATATACCTGTATCTGATTGTACCAGGGGGTCACACTCTGAACAAGGCAGGGGGCTGAGAACTGACCCCCAAGTGTCTCTGAGGAAAACGCATCTCTGGTCCCTAGAACATGCTGGTGGGTGGGCTCTGCAGAGGGACCATGGGCTCCTAAAGATTTTGTTGTAAGGACTGGGAGGTATCAGTTAACCCTGGGCCCCTGTTGTGGGTGGCTGGGTGACCCAAGTGGAGCCACCAGTGCTTAGGTCCCTGTTGTGGGCAGGTGAGGACCTTGTTTAATAGGCAAAGCAACGTCAAACGTCAAATACCCACCTCTCCACCACACCGCTGAAATGGTTGGATTTTGCCAACAAGGGCCTATTCCCCCAAAATAGGCCCACACAGGTCCATGCAGAAGGGAAAGATGCTCAAAGTCCATGGAGGGTTTATGCCTGGACAGGAGCCGCTTCTGTCCTGAGCTTCCCAGTTAATGGAGTTAGCAAATTATCTTTTCTCCCCAGTTGGAAATTTTTTCCTTCCCCAAGGCTGGGAGGATGGCTCCAGGCGCTCACCAGGGTCTATCTCAGGCCCAGGGATTCAGCCACTGAAGCTGGGTTGGGGGTAGGGGTCGGGGGCTCGGTCAAAATATACACAAGTTCTTAGCTTTTGCTGGGAGCACCCTCTGCTCAGGTTCCGGAGGTGTGAGTGGGCTGTGTGGCTGGCTGCTTCTCCCTGAGGAAACTGCGGCCCAACGCTAGGACCAGCCTGCTGCCGCCGCTCCAGGAATGGTGCCAGAGGGCTCCCCGCGATTCAGGTCCGGTAACTCCTCTCCACTTCTGAACGGTCTCTCCCTTCTCCTGCCCTTCAGTTCATTGTCTAAGTTTGCCTTTGATGCTCAGGGCTCCCAGCTTGTCACAAATATACCTGCTTCACTTGTTTTTTCGGGCCTTTGTTGTAAAGTGGGCTCCACGGAAGCGTCTGTCTATTCCGCCATCTTGGCTCTGCCTCTAAAATTCACACACATATATTTTTGAGAGATTTATTTTAAGGAACTGGCTCACATGATTGTGATGGCTGGCAAGCCTGAAATTTGTAAGACAGGCCAGCAGGCTGGAAATGCAAGCAGGAGTTGTTTCAGCGTTGAGTTTGAAATTTGTAGGGTGGGCTAACAGGCTGGAAACTTGACCGGGGTTGATCCTGTAGTCTTGATACAGAATTTCTTCTTCTCTGGTAAACCTTAATTTTTGCTTTTAAGGGTTCCAGATGATTGGCTAAGGCCCACCTACATTAGCTAAGGTAATCTCCTTAGATATGCAAGTGATTGTACGTGTTAAAACACATCTAAAATATCTTCACAGCAACACCCAGATTAGTGTTTAATTAAATAACTGGGCACCATAACTTAGCCAAATTGACACAAAAACTTAACCATCACAGTCCACCCCTTGTCAACTTGGCATTTATTTACGTCTCCTTAAACCATACTTAATCTTCAAATAAAGAAAATAACAAAATCATATTTCCACCTAACGTGATACAACTATCTTGCATGCAACAACAACAACAACAACAAACTTTTCCCCAGAAAAAAATGTGAAGTTTTTGGGTAATGTTTGCTCTTCTCCTTGATATCATGTTACTTAATACTTAAATATTGTGATGTAAAGTTGATTGTAATTAATGATATTTCCCACATATACACAAACATATTCATAACAAAGTAAGGAAGAAATACTTATAACAATTACAGTTCTCATTTCTGGAACAAGTCATGTAGTCATAAACCCCCCAAAATCAAACCCATTGCCATCGAGTCAATTCCGACGCATAGCAATCCTATGTGACAGAGTAGAACAACCCCATAGGGTTTCCAAGGAGCAGATGGTAGATTGAAACTGCCAACCTGTTGGTTAGCAGCTGAGCTCTTAACCACTGTGCCATCAGGGCTCCATCATGTAGTCATAGTTGGTATTTATAACTTAGTTGGTATTTATAACTACCTTCTTACACTACCCATTCCATATTCATTTTGCCCTTTAGCAGGCACCTATGCTGGTTGTGGTTCTTGGCCTGGCGAGGTGACCAACCTGTATTTCTTCAGGTCTGGGTGATTAGTAGTCCTGCCTGCATGGGGCTGTTACAGTTTTCCATCGACTTTAATCACAAGGCACAGTAGTACTAAGAGACACCCTAAGGGATCTCCTGTATTCCAGACATACTCTTCCTTACCTCTATTATGGAGTAGCAACCCGTTTTCCCCTTGGTAATCAGGACCAATCACCCCAGCCGGTACAGAAACTCTCAGTTAATTGAGAGGCATGAAGAATATAAAGTGGTTGGGTGGCAGTCTTAACTGGGGACACTCTAAGATAGGCCTGAGGTAAAACTCCATGATCACTTGACCTCCATATGAGGGGTGGATCTAGTCTTACTGGTGGACCACAGGGACATTTTAGGTCTCCTATAATTAGTATAAATTCAGAGCCAGTGTCCAGTAATCCTTAAAAAGTCTGATTATTTCCTTTTCCCAATGCACACTCACTCTAGTAAAATGCCATAGATTCTTTGAGGAAGGAAGGAAGAAAGATTAACAGTATAAACTTCTGTTAGTGTAGTGGGTCCTTCATTGAGAGTACCTGACCTCCCTATTCATTCATGAGGTTCTGGATACATAAACTGGCTCAAGTCTTGGAATCGATTGAGGGGCCATGATTCTCTGTCTTGGAGACTCAAGTTAGATTTCTGTGTATTTGACCTGGGACTCTTCTGTTTATACAGATCAAGTCAGAATTTAGTAGACTGCCCGTCTATTTCTCTTTGAGGAACACCAGGACCAATTAGCCAATGCCATAAGTCTCTGGGAGTCAGATTTTTCTGATTACAGCTTTGACTCCACTGTCCATTATGGTAACCACGCCCACTTCATCTTTGGTGATTAAGTGGTACCATTTGGTCCCTGCTATCCAGGATCCAGTTATCCCCACTGTGTTTAAGGATCCCAGTTCAGTGACAACGGTTCCCACTGTAAGTTCTGACAATCACAGAGCTCTTCAAGGATGCTGGGCTTCCCTCACAAATTTATGTCTCACAGTCATTGTGAAAGCTGTGTCCTCTAGACCCTCCTGGGGTGGGTGAGCAGGTTTTACATGATAAATCCACTTTAACATTCTGGTCTCCCTAAATCTTTGGATACCTTCCTCTATAGCTATAAAGGCAGCTCTGGCTTTGAAACTTCATTTAGTGCAGGCTATTTTATGGTCCACGTTTCAGCCAACAAAACAAAGTGGAACCAATTCCAGAAACCTCAGAACCAACTCAGGAAACTCATCCTTAAGCTTCTGTTCCTCTAGGACCACTTTCAGTACCAAAATCTGTATCAGTCAGGGTTCCCCAGAGAAAGAGAACCAAAAGGAAATTAAAAAAAAAAAAAAAAAATTGCATGTATATAAATAAATAAGTAGATATTTATATTATAAAAAATTTTTATTTATATAAAAAGAGATTTAGTTAAAGAAATTGGCTTATGTGATCGTCTAGGCTGGCAAGTCCAAAATCTGTAGGACAGGCCGATGGGCTGAAAATTCAGGAAGGGTTTGATGCTACAGTCTTGAGGCTGTATTTCTTCTTCTCTGGAAAACCTCAGTTTTTGCTCTTATAGCCTTCAACTGATTGGATGAGGTTCACTCACATTATCAAGAGTAATCTTTTTGTTTTTTTTATTGTGGTGAAAATGTTCACAATAAAACATACACCGGTTCAACAATTTCTACATGCGTAATTCAGTGACACTGATTACATTCTTCAAGTAGTGCAATCATTCTCACCATCCTTTTCCAAATTATTCTACCACCATTACCATAAACTCAATGCCCCCCAGGAAGGGTAATCTCTTTTAAAGTCAGATGACTGTTGATGTTTACCACCTGTACAAAATACCTTACAGCAACACTTAGATAAAATAACTTGTCTAGCCAGATTGACATATAAAACTAATTATGGTTATATATAATTATAACCCCCCCCCTTAAGGTTGTAATTAAACTTATCTATCTTATACTAAGTAGCCCTGGTGGTGTGATGGTTTGAACCCACCAGCCATTCTGTGAGAAAAAAATGTGGCAGTCAGCTTCAATAAAAATTACAGCCTTGGGAACCCTATGGGGGCAGTTCTGCTCTATCCTGTAAGGTCACTATAAGTCGGAATCAGCTCAGTGGCAGTGGGTTTTGTTCATCTTAAGGTACTTTGATGATTTTATTTTTTAAAATTTAAATATTTGGTCTTATTTGGTTTTTAATCAAACTGATAATTTTAAATTATTATCTAAATTAAGCAAGTATTTGTAGTGTTTGTATTATTAATTTTAGCCTTAATTTACACAGAGAAACAGATTTTGGTTTATTGTTTGTCAAAACAAGACACACCCTCTCTGTGTGATGTAATAATAGTAACCCAGATGATGACAATGGGAGCGATTCCTGAGAAATGAAGACCAAAAGAGTTAATTTTACCAAAAAATGTGATCCCTTATGTGTTGAATTCAGTTTGACGGTCACAATTGATGGAGAGGTGCCCGTGAGGACGTGGAGCAGCTGGAACTCTCATACATCGCTGGAGGGAATGCAAAATAATATGGTCGCTTTAGGAAATAATACGGGGGTGGTGCGGAGTGGGCACTCTTAGGAGGCTTCTTTAAATTACATGGAAACTTATTTTTAATTTTGTTTAATTAGTAAAACTTTTTTTCTGAAGTGTTATTGAAAGCCTTAAACTTTTTATCTCTAGTGGTACTAAGGAGCCCTAGTGGCCCAGTGGTTAAGCATTTGCCTGTTACTAAAAAGGCTAGTAGTTCGAATCCACCAGCTTCTCCTTGAAAACCCTGTGGGGCAGTTCTACTCTGTCCTATAGGGTCACTATGAGTCTGTGGGGATAAAAAAAAATATGCACCTTTAATTGACTTTCTATTGATTAGGCTATTTTATAGCTCTGTAGGAGTTGAGATTAAGTTATAAACAATTTATAGCAAAGCAAATGATTCCAGTTAATAACAATGTTATTTTTTTCGCTATTCATAGTAATGCAAATGAATTTTATTTAGTAGAGAATATAAATCTCTATAACTCAAAATCTCACTTGAATCAGTTTTGACATCTTCCTAGTCCCTCACTTAATTAATGAGTTGAATGAAATCTTTGACATGTATACACTTTTTATTGGTATTAGAGTCACAGTTTAAATTTTTTGAAAATTACGTTTACTATTAGGAGGAGGTAACAAGTGATACTGGAAAGAGATATTTTTAAGTGACATGAAGGAAGGAATTTCTACCTCTGTCCAATCAAGGGGAAACCCCGGCGTTGTAGCGGTTAAGTGCTACAGCTGCTAACCAAAGGGTCGGCAGTTCTAATCCACCATGTGCTCCTTGGAAACTCTATGGGGCAGTTCTACTCTGTCCTATAGGGTCACTATGAGTCGGAATTGACTTGACTCGAGAGCACTGGGTTTGACTTGGTTTGGTCTAATCAAGGAAACCAAGGAGGCAGCATGATCAGAAGGGGAGGGGGAGTGACAGGTTTTGCAGTCATAAAAAACTTCCCTGGGGAGGAGTTAGACGTGGCTCAGAGGCTGAAACAGCCCAGGTCCATGTTCATCAAAGCCTCCACCCCCTAGGATTTAAATCCAGAAAAAGACCAGATGAAAAAAATATTTGTGAGATCCTGTGAATAAAATGTGTTAAGACTTGACAATTGACTGGGGATACAGAGTAAAAAGCAATTAAATACAAAATTACTTGGAGTTTTTTTGTTTGAGAACTTGGTGATACTACAATATTGAGGCCTAGGATGGAGATAGCAAGTCCTTAGGGGAATGGGAAGAGTTAAGGACTTTATTTGTGGAAAATGATGATTGTGGGGCTTGATCCAACGGGGACAAAACCAGGAGTAAACAAGATCAATATTTTCCAGAGTGTGTTCCAGAGGACACAAATCTACCAGAAAGCTCAAGACAAAAAAAAAAAAAAAGTGCAATGTCCCCCAGTGGGAGAGTCATAAAGCATCCTCGCACTAAAGATTCAGTGAAGTCCTTGACTTTCCCCGCGGTTTTAGGCTGAGTTCTCTAGAGAAGCAAAACCAGTGAAGCATATATATAGATGTATATAGACAGATTTAGTTCAAGGAAATGGCTTGCAAAATTACGGGGCTGGGAAGTCTCAAATCTGTGGGTTAGGAGGCAGACTGCTGGCTCATCATGATGTGGGAGCTGGTGAATCCATAATTTGCAGGTCAGGTGGCAGGCTGAAGGCTTCTCACATCCCAAGAACCCAAAGTCAGACAGGAGGAACGCAGGCCAGAGAGAGAGGGAGGGAAGATGAAAAAAGGGAGGGAGAAAGAGGGGCTTTGCCAGAACATCCATTTATAAGAGTCTGTGAGGATTCTGCATCTGTGGATTCAACCAACCATGGATTGAAAATATTTGGGTAGGGGGGAGGGCAAGGGGAAGAAAGTTCCCAAAAGCAAAGCTTGAATTTGCCGCCAACGAGCGCTACCCTGGTGAATGAAGTGCTGTGTAGGCATACCCTGCTGTAGCCTCCCGCCATTTCACAGATCCTCAGTCTCTCTGCAGCACTCGGTGCTAGAGCATTGTTCACCTTGGGTTGGCCATTATTCCCTAAATAATACAGTACTCTTTAACAACTATTTACACATCATTTGCATTGTATTAGGTATTTTAAGAAATCTAGAGATGCTTTAAAATATATGGGAGGATGTGCATAGGTTACATGCAAATATTATGCCATTTTTTATAAGGAACTTGAGCATCTTCATATTTTGGTATCTGAGGAGTCCTGGAACCCCTGTGGGTACCGACAGATGACTGTATATGGGATGCAGGCCCACCCTCAAGGAAACTCCCCTTCCGGCAGATTGACTGCTCACGCCAGTTTACAAAATGGAGGATGATATTATAACCAAAAAACTCATTGCTGTGTAGCCTCTTCTGACTCATAGCAACCCTATAGGACAGAGTAGAACTGCCCCATAGGGTTTCCAAGGCTATAAATCTTTTATGGATGCCATATCTTTCTCTTGAGGAGCAGTTGGTGGGTTAAAACTCCCCATGTTTTAGTTATCAGCTGAACACTTTAACCATTGCACCACCAGGGCTCCTTTTGGATGATATATCGTGTCTGCTAAACCACCGAGGCAGGAGAAAGTTGTGGCAGTCTGCTTCGATAAAGATGTACAGTCTTGGAAACCTTATCGGGCAGTTCTACTCTGTACTATAGGGTTGCTATGAATTGAAATTGACTCCATGGGAATGGTGTGGGGTAAACAAACCACCAAGGATCATGGTCTACCCAAGCTAACACACAGTAACCATCACACTCACTATTCCCACATTAACCATGAACACGTATATCTAATTAATAGCCTATGGAATGGGACTTTCTTAAATGCCACTTTGAAAACATGGGACTAGATTTATAAGCAAAGTAAATTATTAACCAAATTTTATTAAGTGATGATAAAATTTAAACCAAGATACAAATTCTTTTTTTTTCAAACATTTTATTATTATTTTTTCTTTACTTATCCAGGGATGCTTCCATTTCTGTATAGTTAATGATTAGTTTTTCCATCCCTTTAAAGGATGTTGATGGTATTTCGATTGGGATTGCATTGTATTTGTAGATTGCCTTGGGTAGAATTGTCATCTTCACAATGTTGTGTCTACTATCCATAAGCATGTATGTTTTTCCATTTATGGAGATCTCTTTTGGTTTCTTGCAGTAGTGTTTTGTAGTTTTCTTTGTATAGGTCTTTTATATCCCAAGTTAAATTTATTCCTAAGTATTTTATTTTTTTAGGGGCTGTTACGAATGGTATTGTTTTCCTGATTTCCTTCTCATTGTTGTCTTTATTGATGTACAGGAATTCAACTGATTTTTGTATGTTTATCTTGTATCCTGCTACTCTGCAGGATCTTTCTATCAGTTCCAGTGGTTTTCTCGTGAAGTCTTTTGGGTTTTCTGTGTACAGTATCATATTATCCACAAATATGGACAGTGTTACTTTTCATTTCCAATCTGGATGCCCTTTATTTCTTTTTCTTGCCTTATTGCTCAAGCTAGGACTTCTAGCACAATGTTAAATAGAAGTGGTGTTAAAGGGCATCCTTGTCTTGTTCCTGTTCTTAAGGGGAACGTTTTCAGCCTTTTTCCATTAAGAATGATGTTGGCTGTTGGTTTTGTATAAATGCCCTTTATTATGTTGAGGAATTTCCCTTCTAAACCTATTTTATTAAGAGTTTTTATCTGAACATTTTATTATTGTCTAGGTGAAAGTTTACAGAGCAAATTAGTTTCCCATTCAACAGCTTATACACAGCTTGTTTCGTGACATTAGTTACAAACCCCTGAATGTGTCAGCATACTCCTCCCTTCCTCCTGTCCATTCGGCCAGCTTTGCTACCCCTACCATCCTTTTGAACTTTGCTTTTGGGAAAATGCTGCTCTGAATAGTTGATTGTTCTGAGGAGTCGTAAGGGTGTGGGGCAGTGTCTGACCTCCTCTAACTTCACAAGGGGAAAGGCGAATCAAGACCTACTATTGTGGTCCCTGTGGTCAGTAGTGGTAGCCAGGTACCATCTTGTTCTTCTGGTCTCATGCAAGTGGAGGGCATGGTTCATGTGGTCCATTATTCATTTAGACTAATTGTTTCCTTGAGCCTTTGGTTTTGTTCATTCATCTTTGCTCTGGGTGGGAAGAGACCATTTGCTGTATCTTAGATGGCTGCTTCAAGATTTTAGGACCCCAGTCACTGCTCAGCAAGGTAAGATGTGGAAAGTTGTCTATATGGATTATGTTATGTCAATTGACCTAGATGTCCCCTAGCCTATGGTTTCTAGCCCTTAAGCTCAGTATCTCAGTCCTGAGTGGCGTATGGTTATGGCTAAGAAGTTTTCATAACTGTGTCCCCTGTGTGCACTGTTGCATACATGGGTATATTTGCAGCATGTACACATATATATGTATGTGGGTGTACTTCCATATATTCTCCCACCCCGTTCAGCTTACATATCTATGTATGTATCCACTCATACATTATTGTTTGTTATTACTGTTTCTGCAGGGTTGTACATATATTAGTATTTATCATTGTTGCCTTTTACTCTTGCATACCTTTCAGCGTCTTCGTTCACCTTGATTATGTTGTGCTGACTTCCCCCTTATTGTGTATTAGCTCTCCTTTCACCAAAGTTAGCACGTGTCTATATCTAGTTAGTGGGTCCCCTCTCCATGAAATGTAAATTCTTATGAAAGCTCTGACTTCACCTAAATGTATTCCTGAAACATGCTAGCCTATGCTTTCATATGACTAATTTATGAAAATTCCAGAAATCTGGTAGTTTTGCGAAAGTGATCTTTTGAATACCGGCCAACCCAAATACAAGGATAAAATTATCACTGTTTCTCTTACCATTTCCACTAAGTTTAAAATGATCTTGGCATTTTTTCTAATTCTTCCATTTTGAATTAGGTTCCTGTCTAGAAAGATCTCTCCTATTCATATGTAACATCTTATTCTCATGACATTATCTCCAATAACTCATTTTATTTATATGTTTTTAATATTGCTCTCTCTCCTCTTATTGATTTCAGTGAGGACATTTTTAGATCTGGCTCATTACTTCTGTCTCCTACTCACAATAGAATGCTTCTAGAGTGTTATTCAACACTGCTGACTTCCAGGTTCCATGGTTTAATTTACTGGGAGGTAGATTGGAACAGGGCAGAATCTAATAAGATTCAGCAGACACTGGCTGTCTTCTCAAGTTCAACTGAGCTAGTCTGGACTGAAAGCAATGGCCACTTACTAATGCTCATCAGTTTCCATTCTGTGGGACTGAAGTGTCCCTTCTTGCAGGCCTTAGTCTGCTCCAAGGAGTTAGATTCACCCAATATTTTGGTTGGATCCAGATCACTTGGGTTCATGATAATCTAGTCTTAAGCTTTATTTTCAGCTGTGCCAATGTCTTGACTCAAGTCATTTAGTCCCTTGGGACTCAGTTTATAATTGTAAATACCAAATTAACTTTATCCAAAGACATTTGATTCTGTTAACTGGGCTAGGATATAGGGAATGATTTGCTTTACTGAGAAATAATTTTATTTGTTCATGCCTTTGTCAATGTAAGCACCATGAGAGCAGAGACTTTGGCTGTTCATTTCTGTATTTCCAGTTCCTAGAAAAGTACCTGGCATAAAGTAGGCAAACAATAATTATTGCCAGATGAAAAAAATGGATGAATGGATGATGGCATAACTACAGATTCATGTAGTAAATGTGCTGACATTGCTCAAAATCCAAAAACCAAACCTGTTGCCCTTGAGTCAATTCCGACTCATAGCAGCCCTATAGGACAGAGTAGAACTGCCTCATAGGGTTTCCAAGGAGCAGCTGGTGGATTCAAACTGCCAACCTTTTGGTTAGCAGCCAAGCTCTTAACCATTGCATCACCAGGGCTCCTACATTGCCCCTGATGTAAAATAAAGCCACATACTTGCACCCTAAGATTTTTTTTAGATCAATTCCTTACTGTTTTCATAAGTTGTGACTTGAGACAACATTGATATGTTCAATCTATAATGCTTTAATAGGAAAAATGAGGTACAGTTAGTTTTATGCTTCAACTTCGCTACACTATACAAAACCAGTTGATTCCAACTCATGGTGACCCCATGTGTTTGAGAGAGTAGAACTGTACTTTGTAGGGTTTTCCAAGGCTGAGTTTTTGGAAATAGATAACCAGAGCTTTTTTCCAAGGTGCCTCTGGGTGGACTTAAACAGTTAACCATTTGGTTAGCAGCTGAGAGCTTACCTGTTTGCACCACTCAGGGATGTCTAGAGTGCCCGATTACTTATTCAAACACTAATCTAGGTGTTGCTTTGAAGTAATTCTGTAGATGTGCTTAGAATCTAGAATCAGTTGAATTTTAAGTAAAGAAGATTACTCTCAGTAATGTGGGTGGACCTCATTCAATCCGAGCAAAAGCTGAGGTTTCCCCAGAGAATTTTGCCTCAAGACTTACAATGTCAAGGTTTCTGGTTTCCTACCAAGATTCCAGCCTGTCAGCCTGCTCTACATATTTCAGATTTGCCAGTCCCCACAATCGCGTGAGCCAGTTTCTTAAAATAAATCTCAATATATTTGTATAAATTTCTATTTGTTTGGCTTCTCCAGAGAACCAGAACTGATACAGATTTTAGTACTGGGAGTGGTTATAGAAAAACATCATCTTAAAGCGGAATTTCCTGAGTTGGTTCTAGGGTTTCTGGAATCAGTTTTATAATATGATTAGATTTAAAGACATCAGTAATTCTATTTCCAGTGGTAAAGAGGGCACCGGGAGTTCATGGTATGATGTGGCAGTAGAGATACAAAAAATGTCACCGTTGAATGTATCTAATCAAATACTTATAAAAGACAAGATTCTGGGTGACTGTATATGGGTACCTTAGAACACTTTTGTCAAACTAGTGAGTATAATGGAAATCCTGGTGGTGTGGTAGTTAAGAGCTACGGCTGCTAACCAAAAGATCAGCATTTTGAATCCAACAGATGCTCTGTCCTGCAGGGTTGCTGTGAGTTGGAATCAACTTGATGGCAATGGGTTTGGATTTTTTGTTTTTAGTGAGTATAATGAGATTGGTTGGTTGATCTTAATTGCACTAGAGAAAGTGAGTAAAGAAAGAATGAGTTCAGGCCTTCAGATTCCTAGCTCAAGCTACACATAAATGACCTGAAAATTTCAATGTCTGCCTTTAAAGCCACCCTTATTACCTGTACCCACAGAGTTGACATTGCCGAAAAGCAAACCCAGAATCTCATCCTGCAAGTGACTGAATTACAATGTAAAATGAGTTTCCAATCTTGCTGAATGACTATTATGTGAGAACACTGATTGGGAAGGAATGGAGCCTTGAAAATTAGAATGTAGACATGTAGATAGACCCTAGTGAAGCTGGGGATGTTGAACCTCTAAAGTCTGCTGAGTCTTCTTTGCCAGTAGAAGCAAAGTATTAACCCTGCATTGTCTGAAGAACCCATAATGACCTCCTTTGAGGTAGTTGCCTTACAAGACACTGGTGGTTCTCCTCAGAATTTATCCCCACCATCCTTTTTTGCTTCCAGACCTATAACTAGACTCAAGCCCCAGCAGTTCCTGAAATGTGAGGTACAAAGTGTGACTCATGAGAAGGTATACTAAAGAGAACTACATGTTTTTTAAAATTTATATAGACAGATATCTGGGGAATATGTGAGGGAATAGATATTAAGTGTGTGGGATAATGGTAGAAGGAATATAAAGTAGGATCAGGATAAATTTATTGAGCTGGACCCAAGAGGAGATTCTGGATTTAATGTCATAATTCAAGGGGTTAGAAAGGATTCTAACAGTTTTGTTGATTTAAACAAGGACCAAAAAATGTCCTACACTAAACAAAGCAAAACCAAATCCGTTGCCACTGTCAATGCCGAGTCATTGTGACCTGAAGTTTAAATGCCAGAACTTCCATGATATACTCTAGAGGAAGGTTTCAAAAGGCTTAGAGAGACAGGAATGTTAGAGTGGATTTATCTTGTCAGACACGCTCATCCACCACAGGAGGGTCCACCACATCTTTTACCATGACTGTGAGAAATAAATTTGTGAAGGTAGCCCAGCATCTTGAAGAGCTCTGTGGTTGCTTTTCTTATTGTTCAGAACTTACAGTGGGAATTGCTGTCACTTAACTGGAATAATTGGATCCTGGGGTGTCAGTGGCCAAGTGGCACAACTTAACCACCAAAGATAAGGTGGACATGGTTACCATAATGGACAGCAGAGTCAAAACATTAATCAGAATAGTCTGACTCACAGAGATCTATGGTGTTGGCTAGCTGATCATTGTGTCCCTAGAAGAGAAACAGATGAACGGTCTACTAAATTCTGATATGATATGTATAAGCAGAAGAATTCTAGGTAAAGTGAATAGAAGTCTAACTTGAATCTCCAAGACAAAGTATTATGGCCCCTAAATAAATTTGCAGTCTTGAACCAGTTTATGTTCCCAGAACACCTTGAATGAAGGGTAGGTCATGAATGAAGGCCATGTACCTTCAAGGAAGGACCCTGCTACACTGTCAAAAATTTATCTTTCTCCGCTTCTTCCCCAGAGGGACTTAATCTTTATCCAATCCTTCCCCAGTGGGACCTATACCCTTTTATCTGGGTGACTGAGCTCTGAAGAAAAGCAAATACAGGATTTTTCAGCTCTGAACTGATACTAATTCCAGGAGACCCAAAATGTCATGTGGTCTACCATAGACTAAGGGTGTGATGGTTAAGGTGTCAACTTGGCTGAGCTGTGATTCTCAGTGGTTTTACAGTTATGATGTAGTTTGGCAGTCATATAATGATGTATCACCTCCATGATGAGATCTGCTGTGAGTAACCAACCAGTTGAAAGGGAGTTTC
Source organism: Loxodonta africana (assembly GCF_030014295.1). Taxonomy (NCBI): domain Eukaryota; kingdom Metazoa; phylum Chordata; class Mammalia; order Proboscidea; family Elephantidae; genus Loxodonta; species Loxodonta africana. The sequence continues at coordinate 66,929,340 of NC_087358.1, forward strand.
CTTAGGGGTGCAGCCTGCATTCAATATAGGTGGGTTTTCTGGTAAGGCTTGTGGGCTTTTGCTCACTCTGGCTCCCGTAGCTGGCTCCTGTTTGTCTGACCTTAGGTTCTTGGGACTTGAGCTAGCAGCTTACCCCCCGATCTTGAGTTTGCCAGGCCCCTCAGCTACATGAGTCAGGAGAAGCCTCCAGCCTGACCCACAGATTTGGAACTTTCCAGCCTCTATAACCATGTGAGCCATTTCCTTGATATAAATTACTCTCTCTATATATATGTATAGATGCTTCACTGGTTTTTTGCTTCTCTAGAGAACCCAGCCTAAAACAAAGAGCTTACTGGAAAACAGATGGATTTTGGCAAAGAAGAACAGGTTATTGTGAACTTAATCAGATGGTGACTCCAATTGCAGCTGCTATTTAAGATGTGGTTTCATTGCTTGAGCAAATTAACACATCCCTTGGTACCTGGTATGCAGTTATGAATCTGGAAAATTTTTTTTTCTCTCAATATCTGTTAGCTCTATGTAATAATTTAGTCCACAGAGACTTTGATAACCTTTTCCTTCCACAAGACCTTACACTGGTCCATTACATTGATGATATTGTGCTGATTGGACCTAGTCAGCAAGAATTAACAACCACACTAGACTTATTGATAAGACATTTGCATGTCAGAGGGCGGGAAATAAATCCAAAATAATTCAGGGACCTTCTACATCAGTGAAATTCCTAGAGGCCCAGTGGAGTAGGGAATGTTGAGATATGTCTTCTAAAATGAAGTATAATTTTTTCATCTGGCCCCTCCTATAACTAACATGAAGCACAGTGCTTAGTGGGCCTCTTTGGGTCTTGGAAGCAACATAGTCCTTGTTTGTGTGTGTTACTCCGGCCTATTTATTGAGCAACTCAAAAAGCTGCTAGTTTTGAGTGGGACCCCAAACAAGATAAGACTCTGCAGCAGGTTCAGATTGCCATGCAGGCTTCTCTGCCACATATAATCCAGCAGATTCAATGGTGTTTGAAGTGTCAGTGGCAGATAGAGATGCTGTTTGGAGTCTTTGGCAGCATAGACTACTAGGATTTTGGAGCATAGCTCTGCCATCCTCTGCTGATGACTACTCCTTTTGAGAAACAGCTTCTAGCTTGCCTTAGTAGAGACTAAACTCTTAACAATAAACCACTAAGTTACCATGCAACCCAAGATGCCCATCATGAACTGGGTGTTGTCTGACCTATCAAGCCATAAAATTGGGTCTGCACAGTAGCACCTTATCATCATATGGACATGGTATATGCAAAGTTAGGCTTAAGCAGACCCTGGAGACACAAGTAAGTTACATGAGGAAAGGCCCAATTGCCCATGGTCCCCACTTCTACATGACATTACATTCTCTCTCCCAGTACATATCTATGGCCTCATGGAAAGTTCCCTGCAATCAGTTGACTAAGAAAGTGAAAACTCGTGCCTGGTTTATAGATGGTTCTGAGTGATATGCAGGCACTATGCAGCACTGCAGCCCCTTTTTGGGACATCCCTGAAGGACAATGATGAAGGAAAATCCTCCCAGCGTGAAGAACTTTGAGCAGTGCACCTGGCCATTCATTTAGCTAGGGAGGAGAAATTGTCCAGGGGTACAATTATACACCGATTCATGGGCTGTGGGCAATGATTTGCCTGCAACATATCTGGAACATAATTGGAAAATAGGTGACAAGGAAGTCTGAAAAGAGGTATGTAGATATACCTCTTTGGATGGGCAAAAACCTAAAGATATTTGTGTCCCATGTGAATGCTCACCAGCAGAGGATAGCTTTAATAATCAAGTTGATAGAATAACCTGTTCTGTGGATACCAGTCATCCTCTTTTCCCAGACATTCCTGTCATTGCCCAATGAGCTCATGAACTATGTGGCCATAGTGGCAGGAATGGAGGTTATTCATGAGCTCAGAAACATGAGCTTCCCTTTGCCAAAGATGACCTAGCTGTAGTCATTGCTAAGTGCCCAGTCTGCCAGCAGCAGAGACCAACGCTGAGTCCCTAATATGGCACCACTCCTGAGGTGACCTGCCAGCTCCCTGGTGGCAGGTTGATTATATTGAACCACTTCCAGAATCGAAGTGTTATTGCTGATACTTACTCTGGATACAAATTTGCCTTCCCTGTGTGCAGTGCTACCAAAACTACCGTCTGTGGGCTTACAGAAATCCTTATCCACCATCACAGTATTTCACACAGAATTGCTTCTGATCAAGGAACTCACATCACAGCTAATGAAGTTTGGCAATGGGTCCATGTTCACAGAATTCACCGTCTTAAAATGTTTCCCACTATCTTAGTTATCTAGTGCTGCTTTAGGAGAAAGACCACAAGTGGGTGGCTTTAACAAAGAAAAATTTATTCTCTCACAGTCTAGAAGGCTAGAAGTCTGAATTCAAGGTTCCAGCTCCAGGGGAACTCCAGTACTGGGAATCATGGCCTAGCCACATTGATACACATTTTGGGGGACACAGTTCAATCCATAACACTCACTGTCTTGAAGCAGATGTATGATAGAACAGTAGACTGGCCTTTTGAAGACTTATTTATGGTGCCAGCTAGGTGTTAATCACCTTGCAGCATTGGAGCAGTGTTCTCCAGGATGCTGTATATTCTCTAAACCAATGCTCAATATAAGGTGCTGTTTCGCTCATTGCCAGGACTCAGGGTGTGGAAGTGGGAGTGGTGCCCCTCACTATTACCCCTAGCAATCCACCAGCAAAACTGTGCTTCCTCTTTTATTACCTTATGCTCTACTGGTCTAGAGGTCTTAGTTCCAAAGGGAGGGATGTTTGCCCCAGGAGATATAACGATTCCATCGAACTGAAAGTTAAGACCGTCACCCAGTCATTTTGCACTCCTCATACCTCTGAATCAACAGCCAAAGAAGCAAGTTACTATTCTGGTTGAGGTGATTGATCCTGATTACCAGAGAAAAGTAGGCTACACAATGGAGGTAAAGAAAAGTATGAGATCCCTTAGGGCGTCTCTTAGTACTAATATGCTCTGTGATTAAATTCAGTGGAAAACTACAGCCCACATCAAATAGGACTACTAGTGACTCAGGTCCTTGAAAAATGAAGGCTTTGGTCACCCCAGCAGGCAAACAGCCATGAAGAGCTGAGGTGCTTGCTGGGCAAAGGGAGTCTGGGATCGGTAGTGACAGGATGTAATTATAACACCAGCTATGACCATGTGACTGGTTGCAGAAATGAGGACTGCAATTGTTATGAGTATTTCTTCCGTATTTTGTTATGAATATGTTGTGTGTGTGATTGATTTTTGTTATTCATGATAGCTATGTTCTAATCACTAAAAATACAGAATTAATGAATACTGACCATTCCACCCATGGGAAATACAAGATTCTGTCCTATGAGTTTCTGGTCACAACATTTTCATGAACTGATCAATACATGACCTTGTTTTATGTGTGTTTCTTCTTAAAGACACTTTATTTATTATATATTGCTGATTCATTAGCATTGAACACATCACCATCAGCACTATAACTCATGCCTGAATGAAATTTGTCTAACACACGTATTTTCTCCATAAGACACATCACAGCCTTCTTAAGCTTAGGAACACTAGACAGCACTTTGGCACTAGGCCTAAGGAGCATTTTAACTCACTAGTGAAATCATAAATAAAAATCATAAAAATGTGGCACTAAATAGGCTGCAAAAAGAACACTTGTTTACAGTGTGAGAGTTAAAACAAGAAGGCAGAACGTTGCCTTATTCAACCTCAGCTGAGAACGCACCTATTGGGTGACTCAAATTTTTGCTGCTCTGCCCATTTCCAAAAATGTGATGTAATTATTGATTTTGTGGATTCAAATAAATTTCAGCAAGTTGGCAAATTCTCAAATACAGTATCATAAATAATGAGGATTAAATGTGTGTGCGTGTGTATAACCTTTGTTTTCTTCCTTCTCTTTGCCCTGTACTCCTTATCATATATAAGATGTATCATAATACTTAACTTTACATCACAATATTTAAGTGGCAGGATATCAAGGAGAAGAGTGAACATCACCCTTTGACTTTGCATCCTCTTCTTGGGAAAAGGTTAGCATGTTTTTAGTCATAGTCAGGATAGATGAGTTACTTTAGATGGGATGCCTGACATATTTCACGTTTTTTCACCACATCAGAGATTCTACTTCTAGGTATGGCTGGCATCTCTCTCTCTCCCAACCCCACAGCCTTCCTACAGAATCAAAGCCTCTCATGGATTTCACCTTGATTTGGTGCTGTGAAACCCCTGTGAAATTGTCCACTACAGATCAGTAAGTAAACACAAGTGAGTCCGTGCTTACCTTGCTTATTGGATAATTCACCCCTAGGTGGGAGTATGACTTTGTCATTGTCTTTATTTGAAGATTAAATACAGTTTAAGGAGATATGTTTGTATGCCAAGTTGACAAGAGGTGGACTCTGATGGTTAAGTTTATATGTCAATTTTGTTTATCTATTAAAAGAAGAAAAAACGCCAAATCCATTGCCATCGAGTTGACTCCAACTCAAAGTGACCCTATATGACAGATTAGAACTGCCCCATAGGGTTTCCAAGGAGCGCCTGGTGGATTCAAACTGCTGACCTTTTGGTTGGCAGCCGAATTCTTAACCACTATGCCACCAGGTTTCCATTTATGAGTAAGGAGATGGTTAAATAACCTATGGTACATCACGAAATGGGATACTACGCATCCTTACGTAAGAATGAGGACGTTCTCTGTGCACAAATATGGAATGATCTCTAGTTAAAAAAGCAAGGTGCAGATAAACGTAGACAATGTGCTATCTTATATAAAAATCTTTTCACAAATAAGTGGGTATTTATGTAAAGATATTTATAAGCAGATATTTATATTTTTGTAAAGAAATACTGAAAGGATACACAAAAATAAATAAAGGGGATTATCTATAAATAAACTGTGGGGGAAGAATAGGAAGGTGTGGAATTTCTTATATTGGTTTGATGTTAGAACATAAGAATGTATTATCTGTTCTAAATACAAAAAGAATTTGAAAAGCAAAATGAAAACCTTTGTATTCTGTGCTTAGCTGTAAAATAAATGCATCATTTATCTAAAAGTTCTGGTCAGTTGTAGTTGGCTGAAGTACTATGATTAAACGGAAATGGGGCCTTGTGCTGCCAGAGCTTGTGCACGATAGCTTTCCAGTTGCCTTTCAGTTTTAGATAAAAATGACCATTTTATCACACCCACTGTCTTTTCTTTGATTTAAAATAACCATTCTTTGTATCCCAGCTTTTTAATCTCTCAGAAGAAAATAAATGATAGACTCAGGAAATGAATGCTTCCAACTATTAAAGAAGGACATGCATTTACTTTGAACTATTAGTTATTTTCAGTTGCTAGGTCTTTTATTCCCTTGAACAGCATCGACTTGAAGGCACGCAACAGCAACAACAGCCTGTTTGCTTTAGGAGTTCTTGGGTGGTACAAACGATTAAGCACTTGACTACTGGCTAAAAGGTTGGCTGTAGCTTGAATTTTTAACATAATAGGCTTCACGGGGTTGGTTTTTAACTATGGGTTGTATATAAGTTGGACATTCGTAAACTGGGGACAGTCTTACACATTTTTTCAATTTTTTTGATGTACAAATTTTTTCAATTGTTTTTGATGTTTGAAGGTTTTTAAAGTAAAATGGGGAAAAAAATCTACCACAGCTCTTGTTCCTATTATATCGAGTTGAAATGTCTTTGTCTGGATTTTAAAGCTCTGAATTATCCAGCTGTGCCATACCTTCCCAGCTTGATTTCCCACTGCTCCCTAACAATCACTCTGCTGTAATGAAGCTTATTTCTTCACTTGTCCTCATTCCCAGCATGCTCATTTTCTCCTTCATGCTTTTGCTCCTGCTGTATCTGCTGCAGAAAATGCCCTTGTATTCCAACTTCACTCATCCAGAATTTTCTAGTCCTCCATCCAGGTCCTGCTGAATGCAGCCCTTACTCGGGTCCCTACATGCTCATCTCTTGTTATATTCGAATTCAATGCAAACTTCCTACTGCTTCACATTGCTCACTTGTAGGTTCTGGTCTATTAGTCTGCTTTTACATATTTGTGAACCACCACCCACCCGTCTGTCAATTTGTTGCACGGTAGCGGCTTTCATGTTGCTATGATGCTGGAAGCTATGCCACTGGTTTTTAAATACCAGCAGGCTTACCACGGTGGGCAGGTTTTAGTAGGCTTCCAGACTAAGACTGGGAAGAAAGCCTGGTAATATAATTCTGAAAATTAGCCAATGAAAACCCTAAGGATCACAGAATATTGTCTGAGTCTTTAATTCACTTACTTTGGATTTGTCATCAGGGGGGACCAATTGCTAGAGAAGGACAACATGTTTGGTAAAGTAGAGAGCCAGCAAAGGTGAGATGGATTGATACAATGGCCTCAACGATGGACTCAAACATACCAACAATTATGAAGACGGCACAGGACAGGGGGACATTTTGTTACGTTGTTCTTGGGGCTGCCATCAATTGGAGCTGACTCGACAGCAACTAACAGCAACAACAACAAAAACAACACATGACTGTGAGCCATTCTGATGCTTCTTTGTGTTGCTTGGCTCCTAGTGCTGAGGAGTAGATGACCAATAATTTCTAATTGATTCATTATCAATAATCATTGTTATGAATTTAATCATTGAATTAACCAATTTCCTTTCTACCACACAGTGGCACAGTGCCTGCCACGATTATGATGTCTTACCTATACGAGATATTTAGTCACTTTTGGTTAAATAAGCTTTAAAAAATTATTATATATATGTCTTAGTTATCTAGTATTGCTGTAACAGAAATGCTACAAGTGGGTGGCTTTAACAAAAAGAAATTTATTTTCTTGTAGTTTAAGAGCCTAGAAGTCTGAATTCAGGGCATATCTCTAGGGGAAGGTTTCTCTCTCTGTTGACTCTGGGGGAAGGGACTAGTCTCTTTTCACCTTCTGTTCCTTAGTTCCTTGGAGATTCCACAAGGTGTGGCATCTATCTTCCCCCATCTCTGCTTGCTTCTCTATGCCTGATCTGCTCTTTTCCATCTTGAAAGAGATTGACATGAGACACATTCTACACTGTTCTTATTGTTGTTAGGTGCTGTGAGTCAGTTCCGACTACTAGCGACACTATGTACAACAGAACACTGCCCACTCGTGCTCTCCTGCATCGTCACAATCATTGTTATGTGTGAGCTCATTGTTGCAGCCACTGTGCCAATTCATCTTACTGAGGGTCTTCCTCTTTTTTGCTGATCCTCTACTTTGCCAAGCACGATGTCCTTCTCCAGGGATTGGCTCCTCCTGATGACGTATCCTAAGTATGTGAGACGAAGTCTTGCCATCCTTGCTTCCAAGGAGCACTCTGGCTGTTTTTCTTCCAAGACGGACTTGTTCATTCTTCTGGCAGTCCATGGAATGTTCAGTATTCCTCTCCAACATTGTAATTCAAAGGCATCCGTTCTTCTTTGGTTTTGCTTATTCACTGTCCAGCTTTTGCGTGCAAATGAGGCGATTGAAAATACCATGGCTCGGGTCAGGGACACCATGGTCTTCAAAGTGACATTTTTGCTTTTTAACACTTTAAAGAGATCCTTTTTAGCAGATTTGTCCAGTGCAATATGGCATTTGATTTCTTGACTGCTGCTTCCATGGACATTGTGGATCCAAGGAAAATGAAATCCTTGACAACTTCCACCTTTTCTCCATTTATCATGATGTTGCTTATTCGTCTAGTTGTGAGAATTTTTGTTTTCTTTATGTTGAGGTGTAATCCATACTGAAGGCTATAGTCTTTGATCTTGATCAGTAAGTGCTTCAAGTCCTCTTCACTTTCAGCAAGCAAGATTGTGTCATCTGCATATCACAGGTTGTTAATGAGTCTTCCTCTAATTCTGATACCAAGTTCTTCATATAGTCCAGCTTCTCAGATTATTTGCTCAGCGTACAGATTGAATAAGTATGGTGAAAGGATGCAACCCTCACTCATAACTTTTTTGATTTTAACCCATGCAGTATCCCCCTGCCCTGTTCAAACGACTGATTCTTGGTTTATGTACAAGATCTGCATGAGCATAATTAAGTGTTTTGGAATTCTCATTCTTCACAATGTTATCCATAATGTCGAATGCCTTTGCATAGTCAATAAAACACAAATAAACATCTTTCTAGTATTCTTTGCTTTCAGCCAGGACCCATCTGACATCAGCAATGATATCCCTCACTCCATATCTGTCATGGATTGAATTGTGTCCCCCCCAAAATATCTGTCACCTTGGCTAGGTCATGATTCCCTTGCATGATTGTATGATTGTCTACCACTTTATCACCTGATGTGATTTACTTATATGTTGTAAATCCTATCAGTATGATGTAATAAGATGGATTAGTGGCAGTTATATTGATGAGGTCTACAAGATTAGGTAGTGTCTTAAGCCAATCTCCTTTGAGATATAAAAGAGAAAGGCTAGCAGAGAGACATGGGGACTTCATACCACCAAGAAAGCAGTGCCAGGAGCAGAACACATCCTTTGGACCTGAGGTTCCTGCGCTGAGATTCTCCCAGACCAAGAGAAGACTGATGACAAGGACCTTCCTCCAGAGCTGACAAAGAGAAAGATTTCCTCTGGAGTTGGTGCCCTGAATTTGGACTTCTAGCCTACTAGACTGTGAGAGAATAAAATTCTCTTTGTTAAAGCCATCCACTTGTGATATTTCTGTTATAGTAGCACTGGATGACTAAGACAATATCCTATTCTGAATCCGGCTTGAATTTCTGACAGTTCCCTGTTGATGTACTTCTGCAGCCACTTTTGAACGTCTTCAGCAAAATTTTACTTGTGTGTGATGTTAATGATAGTGTTTGATAATTTCTGTACTCTTTTGGATCACCTTTCTTTGAATGCACACAAATGTGGATCTCTTCCAGTCAGTTGGACAGCTAGCTATCTTTCAAATTTCTTGGCATAGATAAGTGAGCATGTCCAGTGCTGCATCCATTTATTGAATCATTTCGATTGATATTGCATCAATTCCTGGAGCCCTGTTTCTTGCCAATGCATTCAGTGCGGCTTGGATCTCTTCCTTCAGTACCATCCGTTCTTGATCATAGGCCATGTCCTGAAATGGCTGAACATCAACTAATTCTTTTTGGTACCGTGACTCTGTGTATTCCTCCCATCTGCTTTGGATGCTTCTTGTGTCATTCAGTATTTTGCCCCCATAGAAATTCTTCAATATATTGCAACTCGAGGCTTGAATATTTTCTTCAGTACTTTCAGTTTCAGAAATGTAGAGTGTGTCCTTCCCTTTTGGTTTTCTAACTCCATGTCTTCGCACATTTCATTACAGTATTTTACTTTGTCATCTTGAGCTGCCCTTTGAAATTTTCCGTTCAGCTCTTTTACTCCATCATTTCTTTCATTGCTTTAGCTACTCTACATTCAAGAAAAAGTTACAGAGGCTCTTCTGACATCCATTTGGGTATTTTCTTTCCTGTCTTTTGCTTTCTTCTTGCTTTGTTCATTAGTGTTCAATACGTCAAATATGTTCTTGAGATGGTCTCCAAATTCACGTGGGATATACTCAAGGTCATACTTTGGCTCTCATGGACTTGTTTTAATTTTCTTCAGCTTCAACTTGAACTTGCATATGAGCAATTGATAGTCTGTTTCACAGTCAACCCTTGGCCTTGTTCTGACTGATGATATTGAGCTTTTCCATCACGTTTTTCCACAGATGTAGTCAATTTGATTCCTGTGTTTTCTGTCTGGTGAGGTTGATGTGTATAGTCACCGCTTCTGTTGTTGAAAAAAGGTATTTGCAATGAAGAAGTCTTTGGTCTTGCAAAATTCTGTCATGTCATCTCTGGTGTCATTTCTATCACCGCCATATCTTCCAACTACCAATTCTTCTTCTTAGTTTCCAACTTGCACATTCCAATCATCACTAATTACCAGTGCATCTTGTTTGTGTATTTGATCAATTTCAGACTGCAGAAGTTGGTAAAAGTCTTCAATCTCCTCATCTTTGGCCTTAGTGGTTGGTGTGTAAATTTGCATAATAATTGTATTAACTGGCCTTCCTTGTAGGCGTATGGATATTATCTTGTCCCTGACAGCACTGTACTTCAGGAGAGATCTTGAAATGTTCTTTTTGATGATGAATATGGTGCCATTCCTCTTCAGTTTGTCATTTCCAGCACAGTAGACCATATGATTGTCTGATTCGAAATGGCTAATACCAGCCCATTTGAGCTCACTAATGCCTTTATGTGTTCCATTTCATTTTTGACAACTTCCAATTTTCCTAGATTCATGTTTCATACATTCCGTGTTCTGATTATTAATGGATGTTTGCAGCTATTTCTTCTCATTTTAAGTCTTTCCACATGGATCAGCAAATGAAGGTCCCAAAAGCTTGATTCTATCCACATCATTAAAGTCGACTCTACTTTGAGGGGGCAGCTCTTCCCCAGTTGTATTTTGAGTGCCTTCCAACCTGAGGGCCTCATCTTCTGGCACTATATCAGACGATGTTCTGCTGCTATTGATAAGATTTTCACTGGCCAATTTTTTTCAGAAGTAGGCTGCCAGGTCCTTCTCCCTAGTCTGTCTTAGTCTGGAAGGTCTGCTGAAACCTGTCCACCAAAGGTGACCCTGATGGGATTTAAAATACTGGTAGCAAAGCTTTCAGTATGACAGCAACATGCAACCCACCATAGTATGACAAACAGACGGACGTGTGGTGGCATCCTACACTAACACTGTCTATATCCTAACAAAGAAAACTGATTCCCAAATGGAATTATAACCACAGGTACAGGGGTTTGCATTTACAACACATATTTTTAGGGATACGATTCCATCTATAATAATTAAAAGGATAATTTATATATATACAAAATTTTTTTTCTCTGTCTGACCCTTTCCTATTTGAATGTCTGTTTTTCTATCTATTATGTCTACTGAATAGGCCAGTCTTCCAGGTGCCATATACCACACAGTGTGAATAAATAAATTTGCTAAGAACTTAGTGACATTTCAGAGTCAACAGCACTTCTCTCTCTTGTGTCTGGAAGGGATGCTGGCTGTGGGGATTATGAAATGAAGGGTATAACAGTGTTTTAAAAAAACCTACTCACTTTTCCTCTCTCTTTCTGATAATATTGTCATTGTGCCTTGCAGTTGGAAGTACTTATGTTCATTTTCTTATGTACGCCTCCTGGCCACCTTGCCAAAGGGTACTGTTGAGCTCAGGGTACTTCGGGATGTGCTGTTTTCTCTGCAGGAGACTCTTCTCTCATGGCTCTCTTGTTGGCTCCTTCTCTGAGCACCAATATGCGCCCAGTCCTTGCTCCCAACCCTCACCCCAAGTTAATCTATGCTGCTTCACCTCTTACTTTAATTAGCTCTTGTTACATAAAAGGAGCCCTGGTGGTGCAGTGGCACAGCATTTAAAGCACTTGGCTTTTAACTGAAAGGTCTGCATTCGAACCCACTAGCAGTTCCTCAGAAGAAAGATGTGGCAGTCTGCTTCTGTAAAGATTATGGCCTTGAAAACTCTGTGGGGCGGTTCTACTCTGTCCTATAGAGTCACTATGTGTCATGGATTGAATTACGTCCCCCCCCCCAAAATGTGTGTATCAACTTGATTAGGCCATGATTCCCAGTATTCTGTGGTTGTCCTCCATTTCATGATTGTAAGTTTCTGTTAAGAGGATTAGAGTGGGATTGTAACACCACCCTTACTCAGGTCACCTCCCTGATCCAAAGTAAAGGGAGTTTCCCTGGGATGTGGCCTGCACCACCTTTTATTTCTTAAAAGATAAAAGGAAAGGGAAGCAAGCAGAGAGTGGGGACCTCATACCACCAAGAAAGCAGCACCGGGAGCAGAGTGCACCCTTTGGACCTGGGGTGCCTGTGTAGAGAAGCTCCTCGACCAGGGGAAGACTGAGGACAAGGACCTTCCTCCAGAGCCGAGAGAGAGAGAAAGCCTTCCCCTGGAGCTGACGCCCTGAACTTGGACTTGTAACCTCTTAGACTGTGAAAGGACAAATTTCTCTTTGTTAAAGACATCCATTTGTGGTATTTCTGTTACAGCAGCACTAGATGACTAAGACACTATGAGTCAGAATTGACTCAATGGCAATGGGTTTTCTTGTTATATAAAGAATTTTTTTTTTTTTTTTTTAACTTGTTTACTTTTTTCTTCCTGCCTGTTATGTTATCAGCTCTATGAGAACATACAGTCTGGTCAGTCTTGTCCTCTGCTAGACCACCAGGACCTAGGACCACGCCTAGGACTCAAGAAGTATGTTTTGTTGCGTGCCATCAAGTCGGCTTTTGACTGATAGCTATCCCATATGGCAGAGTAAAACTACCCCATAGGGTTTTCTTGGCTGTAGTGTTTACAGGAACAGATTGCCAGGTCTTTCTCCCACGGAGACGCAGGGTGGATTTGAACTGCCAGCCCTGGCAGTCGAGTGCTTAACCATTGTGTCACCAGGGCTCCTTCTTAATAGGTACACTTTTAAAAACAAAAAAATAAAAGCAAGAATTAACCACATTTTACAGTTGAAGAAACCGGGACTTAGGGGCATTAATAACATATGAATTTACTTACTGATAACTGGTGAAGCTTGGTCTTGAATTGGGAATCTAAAGAAATCCTAAGCCATTTACTTTATAAAGTAACTTTATAACAATTACAAATCCACCAATTCTTTTACCTTTTCAATTGGTGTCTCATATTATTTTAGTCGGGGTTCTCTAAAAGAACAGAACCAGTAAGAACCAATATTCTTACGTTATTGCGTGATATTTAAAAACATTCTAGGTAATATGTCAGCTTTTGCCAAGGACATGTTTCTCTCCATTTAAGCAATATGCGTGCAGTGATAACATAAACTTTGTCAGAGACATAGGTGAACTCAGAAAAACACTTAACATCTACAATGTGCAAGGACACTGCAAGTGTCATGGAACCCACTGATAAATATAGGATGATAAAGAAAATGGAATCAAGAATAGAACAATGAAGTTCACTATTAACTCAGGAGATTGAAATATAAACACAAGGCTAATAGAAGTACGATTATAGATATTGTGCATTTTTTAGAAGGAAGAAAAATACACTGATTAAAAAGAAACTAATGGTCAAGCCATACTGTTAGAGTGCTTGAAGGGAGAGAGTGATATAAGCTGCCTTTTTTTTTTTTTTAACCTTAGTTCCATAATGCTGTATTGCTTGCTGAGTTCAGTACAGGCTTCAAAAATGTTCACATTGATGTGGAAGTACATCTAGTTAGACCACCTGCAGTTCTGTAGACTTCTTTCTCTGAATATCAAGACTTTCCCTGAACATAGAGACTTTTTTTTAATATTAAATATTTTTTGAAACTTAAAATGTGTAAGAATAAACTAAATTAAAAAAAAATTAAGGTTTGGTTAAGTTTATGATATGCCAGGAGCCCTGATGCCACAAGAGTTCAGAGCTTGGCTGCTAAATGAAAGGTTGGTGGTTTGAACTCACCTAGTGGCTCTGCATAATAATGGCTCAAGCATAACAATCATTGTGAGCGTGGTGCAGGACCGAGCAGTATTTTGTTCTGTGGTACATAGGGTCCCTATGAGTTGGAACTGACCTGATGGCACCTAACAACAATAACAAGTGGCTCTGCGGGACAAAGATCTGGTGATCTGCTTCCGTGAAGATCACAGCCAAGAAAACCCTGTGGGGCAGTTCTACTATGTAACACACGGGGTTATCCTGAGTCAGAATCTACACATCAGCACCTAACAACAACAACAACAACAACAACAACAACAACAACAACAAGAGCACACACATACAAAAATGCCTTAGTGTTGTTCAGAGAGCAATTGCAACAATTACATGAAAGTGCCTCGTATACTCTAACGGGCTACACCAATGTAATTTATTATTGTTTTTTTGTTCTCACTTATCTAGTTTTGAAGAGGTTTGAGACAGTCCACGTAAGTAGATTTTCTAGATATGTGTAATATACATTTGAACTTTTTTTTTTTAATTAATAATTTCAGTTGGAAAACTCCTACTATTTAGATTAAACTCCCATGGAATATTCTTCATTCTCTTGGCTCCCTCTTCTTCCTCATTCTGGACACTGAGTGCCTTTGTTGTCAGAAACCCAAGCCAGTAACAGAATGACTTCCTTTCCACATGCTGGTGTCCGTCCAGGCGGCTCCTAAGCCTTGACTCTCCTCCTCTCTGCGCTGCTGCAGCTGCTGTGGGCCTGGGCAGCCTCTGCACTTGATTCGTCATAGGTCCGCGATCCTTATCCAAAACCCTTGGGGCCAAATGTGTCTGTGAATTGAATGCAGATTTTTCTGATTTTAGGAAGGTAGTTTGGTTCCTAGGCCGCATGTGTCATAACATCCCCAGCAGGATCTAGGGGAGCTTCCAGAATTCAGACACTTCAGTGTGTCTGCAGTGAACCCTATGAGTATTCACACCAAGTGGGATAACTTAAAATTATGCGTAGTCTCTCATATCAGTTCGGGACAGGTTTTTTGCCCCAAATTACTTTAGGTTGGGTCAAGCAGCAAACCAAATTGGTTATAAACAAAATATAGTTTTCAGAGCTTTTTGGATTTGAGGATGAAGATGTTTGGAATTGAGGTCAAAAGATTGTAGGCCTATTGTATAGTAGTTTCCTGAGGGCTTTATGCTATGGTTCTTCCATCTCTAATTTACCCTTTAAATTTTAGCATTTTGCACTTCTCCACCCCTGCTGCCATTGCTTTAGATAAAGCTTTTCCTGTACACTTGAAACCATCAACGCCTTCATCTTCAATACCTTCATATTCAAGAATATATATGGTCCCCACTGGGCCCAAATCTAGTTATGCAGTATTTTCTTTCTAATTCTTTCAGTGGTTCCCCACTGTCCACAGGAGAGACTCCTAACATGATAGTTTACAGTTTAGGGCTCTCTGATCTGGCCTCTACCTGGACAGTCCTGTCCCATCTTCTGCCGTTCCTCACTCCCTCTTCCTTCACTCTGAATACACAATTTAAATTTCACTGAGTGTTCTTACTTTTTCAGCTTCTGGGTTGACACCTGTTGTTTAAATGCTCTTTCTTTCATGTCAGCTTGGTGAAATTGTACTTGTTGTTCCTGATGGAAGTTCCTGGATGGTGCACATGCTTAACACACTCAGCCACTAAGCAAAAGGTTGGAGGTTCGAGTCCACCCAGAGGTGCCTTGAAAGAAGGGCCTGTTGATATGCTTTCATAATGATTACAGCCGAGAAAACGCTATGGAGCAGTTCTACTGTGTAACACATGGGGTTGCCATAAGTAGAAATTGATGGCAATTTTTTCATTTTTCTTATTAATGGTCTACACAATGACACTTGAGAGCCCCCAAAACTAAAAAATAACCTTATTTTTCTAAGTAAAAGTAATCTGTGCCTGAGGTCCACTCCCCACCAAGAGATGGTGAAAAGTCAACTTTTGGTCACTGTTTCTGGAGGACTTACCCCTTTACCTACAGCTTTACAAGTGTCTGAAAGTCATGGTCCAGAAATCTTGGAGAAGAGCCTCTGGTGTACCATGGTCACCGCTGGAGGTGCTCATGTCTACGGGTGTGTGGGTAGCTGGAGGCTGGCACACTCCCTCCACGCCATGCTTAGGACTGGAGTTCCTTTTCCAAGGCTTCTGTTTTTCAGTTCTCTGGCACTTTGGGCAACATAGCAGAGACCTTGCTAACTTCCAGGGTCCTGGATGGGGCAGAGGGCACGTCTCTCTCACCCCTGTTCTCTTCCCAGTCTCAGGGAAGCCTCAGGTGCAGGCCATAACCCCCAACTTCAGTTTAAAGCATTAGCCCCATCCTTTCTGCCTGTGATATAATGCAACCTCAATGGTATTGAAACAGGCCTTTTTGTTACCCTTTCCCCTCTGTGGGAAGGAGCCCTTAGACCTATAGAAACAAGTGAAGGTTGGAAAAATAGATGCTTCCCTTTTAAGTCCACACCTGCAAAAGCTACCTTCTGAAATGGTTGAATGTCAACCAATCCTTTTTGGTATAGTGACTTCTTTTGTTGTTTCTTGAGTTCTTTAATATTTTCCCGGTATAATCCTTCAATATTGCAAGGCTTAATTTTTTTCTTCAGTTCTTTCAGCTTGAGAAATGCTGAGCATGTTCTTCCCTTTTGGTTTGCTGATTCCAAGTCTTTCGCATGTCATTATAATACTTCGTGTTTTTGAGCTGCCCTTTGAAATCTTCTGTTCAGCTCTTTTACTTCATCACTTCTTCCATTTGCTTTAAATACTCAGTGTTCAAGAGCAAGTTTCAGAGTTTCTTCTGATATTCATTTTAGTTTTTTCTTTCTTGTCTTTTTAATGACTTCTTGCTCTCTTCACGTATGATGTCCAACACACAAGCACCCATGGTATGACAAACTGTTGATGCCTGGGAGTTGGCATATGATCAGGAACCGATGACGCTGAAGGAAGAGGTCCCAGCTGCACTGAAGGCATTGGCGAAAAATAAGGCTCCAGGGACTGACGGAATACCAACTGAGATGTTTCAACAAATGAATGGAGCACTGGAGGTGCTCACTCGTCTATGCCAAGAAATTTGGAAGACAGTTACCTGGCTAATAGACTGGAAGATACTCGTATTTATGCTTATTCCCAAGAAAGGTGATTCAACCGAATTCAGACATTACTGAACAATATCATTAATATCACACTCAAGTAAAATTTTGCTGAAGGTGATTCAAAAGTGGCTGCAGCAGTACATTGACTGGGAACTGCCAGAAATTCAGGTCAGATTCAGAAGAGGATGTGGAACAAGGAACATCATTGCTGATATTGGATGGATCCTGGCTGAAATCAGAGAATACCAGAAAGATGTTTACCTGTGTTTTATTGACTATGCAAAAGCATTCGACTATGTGGATCATAACAAATTATGGATAACATTGGGAAGAATGGAAATTCCAGAACACTTAATTGTGGTCATGAGAAACCTGAACATAGATCGAGAGGCAGTTGTTCAAACAGAACAAGGGGATACTTCATGGATTAAAGTCAGGAAAGGTGTACATTAGGGTTGTATCCTTTCATCATACTTATTCAATCTGTATGCTGAGCAAATAATCTGAGAATCTAGACTATATTAAGAAGAACCTGACATCAGGACTGGAGGAAGACTCATTAATGACTTGCGTTATGCAGATGACACAACCTTGCTTGCTGAAAGCAGAGAGGACTTGAAGCACTTACTGATGAAGATCAAAGACCACAGCCATCAGTATGGATTATACTTCAACATAAAGAAAACAAAAATCCTCACCACGACTGGACTAATAAGCAACATCCTGATAAACAGAGGAAAGACTGAAATTGTCAAGGATTTCATTTTACTTGGATCCACGATCAGCACCCATGGAAGCAGCAGTCAAAAAATCAAAGGATGCATTATATTGGGCAAGTCTGCTGCAAAAGACCCCTCTAGAGTGTTAAAAAGCAAAATGTCATCTTGAAGACTAAGGTGTGCTTGACCCTGACCCCAGCCGTGGCGTTTTCAATTGCCTCATATACAGTTGAAAGCTGGACAATTAATGAGGAAGACTGAAGAAAAATTGATGCCTTTGAATTATGGTGTGGGTGAAGAATATTGAATATGCCATGGACTGCCAGAAGAACAAACAAATCTGTCTTGGAAGAAGTGCAGCCAGAATGCTCCTTAGAGGCAAGGATGGTGAGACTGCGTCTTACATACTTTGGACATGTTGTCAGGAGGGATCAGTCCCTGGAGAAGGACATCATGCTTGGTAAAGTAGAGGGTCAGCAGAAAATAGGAAGACCTCAACGAGATGGATTGACACAGTGGCTGCAACAATGGGTTTAAGCATAACAATAATTGTGAGGATGGCACAGGACTGGGCAGTGTTCCATTCTGTTGTACACGGGGTCACTATGAGTTGGAACCGACTCAACAGAACTGAACAACAGCAACAACAACGTGCAAAGAACCCAAAACGATGATTGCTTGTTTTGTTGCTTGAGTACTCAGCTTACTACTTAAGCATGAAGAAAAAAACAAAATGGCAATAGATTAGTTTGAGAGTTTTGCCAGACCTTCTGTATAATTTTTGCGTAGGGCTTGTTAGTTCTGAAAGTCTCTTTACCCTTATTTTTGGCCCCCTTTCTGTGGAAAATACTCAGGATAGCCCTCCTGGGAGGTACAGAATTGCTCCTTTAATCTCTTTTTGGTAATGTTAATACCAAACCAAACCAAATTAGTTGCCTTTGAGTGGATTTCGACTCATGGCAACGCCATGTGTGTCAGAGTAGAACTGTGCTCCATAGGATTTTAAGTGAATGACTCTTTTGGAAGTAGATTGAAAGGCCTTTCTTCTGAGGTGTTGAGCTCTTAACCAATTGCATCACCCAGGGACAGTAGTGTTAACAACCATGGAATATTAAGTTCCATTACAGGCTAGATTCTGTTCAACTTTTCATAAATTACTTCTAATTCTTACAACTGCATGAGATAATATTATTCCCACTTAACAGGTGAGGATCACTGAGGTTAAGTAATTTTCTCACATAGCCAGCCAGTAAATAGTACAGGCAGGATTTGAAGTAATGTCTGTGTAGTTCCTAAGCCCATGCTCTTTCTACTATCTTTCTAAACCTTTTAGCATTAGATTTAAAATACAACCTCCCCATAACGTCCTTCCTATGAACTCTGAATTGTTGCAATATTCTCTAAAATAAAGTGGGCAAGCTCTATTATGCAACTTTTTTTGTTATTAAGGAATAAATCAAGCAACTCCTGCTGCACTGCAGGGAAATACTACCTTATTTTTGTTAATGTTCTGTCGTCATCAATTTCCTCGTTTCTACTTACTAGAGCTCTGGCTTGCAGATAAATCCATTCTCTTTCTGCTCATAGGTGTAAGCTGGGTATCCTCCAAGGGCTGTGGGACTAGCCTGTCCCGAGCCTTCCCCTCACCACTTGTAGGTCTGTCTTCATAACATCGGCAAACCCAGTGGTTGGAAGACTATGTCAGCCCAATGACATAAATGTTAAACGTTTCTAATCCACCTACTATATGATTTTCTCCTTTACTGAGGTCTGGCAGATTTTCCCTCCGAAATGCTCTAATTTTCTTTAGATTACAGTGTGGCCATTTTAATCACAGTGCCCTGCAATTGGTGTTGAGGCCATCAAATCACAATTCCCAGGCAGGCGTTGGGAACACATGAAGTTGGGTTCATCTCCTGTCCACCGTGTTTTCAGAACTTCATATTTAAGGGTCTGTATTTTTCAGAGATGACTAGAGTGCACATTGCCCCATAAAAGAAAATTGGCTGGCTTCCTTTTCGGTAATATTCTTTAAAATGACCACTACTGTGGAGATTGTGCTTGGTGTATTAGGTAACAGATAGGAAATTTGAAAATAGTTGTATTAGAAGGAAAAAATATGAAGTTAAGAAATGGGAATGCTACTGGAAAGAGACGGCCGCTCTTACCAGAATAACAAGTCAATAGATTCTCTCTAGTTTCAGATAAGGTTTTGACTGGGATTCAGACTCAGAGCAGAGTACCACCCCCCAGTCCCTTGTGTGGAAAACTCTTCTCCTGTACGAGGATCCACCTGAGGAAATATGCTGCACAGACCACCGCAGTGGAAGTGTAATCTGGTCAGCAGCCTGTATAAGGGGACTCAGAACAAAATCTTTGCCCAAACAGATAGCCAGGACCAACCTGATCGGCTTTCTCTTAGAAATATGACCAGAGTTTTATAGAGAAGAGAGTCCCTTGGTGGTGCAAATGGTTCAGTTCTTTTCTGCCAACCAAAAGGTTGGCTGTTCAAATCAGAATCACCTTGGAAGAAAGCCTTGGTGATCTGTTTTGGAAAAATCAGGTATCGAAAACCCTGTGGAGTGCAATTCTACTCTGTTACACGTGGGGTCACTATGAACTGGAATCGACTTGATGGCAAATGATTTGGTTTTGGTTGGTAAAAACAAAAAAATCCATTGCTGTCAAGTCAATTCTGACTCACAGCGACCCTACAGGACAGAGTAGAACTGCTCCAGAGAGATTCCAAGGAGCTGCTGGTGGATTTGAACTGCTGACTTTTGGGTTAGCAACCTGAGCTCTTAACCACTATGCCACCAGGGCTCCTCGGGTAAAATAGAGAAGATCAAATAATTAGTGACAGATGTCGAAGAGAAACGTCCAAGAGATAAAGATCATAGTGGGCCATGAGTGAGCTCACGTTGTAAGTTAGAAGCAGCTAAGAATAAAGCCGACTATGAGAGGGAGGCTCACTGAAAGATGCACAGAGAGGAACAGGTTGAGCAGGTGACTGAGTCACACGGAGAACGGGTCCCTAGTGGAAACGGAGGAGCTTGTGCTTGTGTGTCTCAAGCAGCCTTCGATTTGAGCGAAGCTGGTTGTGTGTCCCTTTCTGGGCCCTGTGAGGCCTGGTGGACATCTGTGATTCTCATTTATGCATTCCCACTTGTATCCTGACCATAAACCCCTTGTTATCTGAAGGAATTTGAGGGAGATTTTTCAGCCGAGCAGCACATCCAACACTCATTCTAAGTAGCACTTTTTTAAAAATTCAAATTTATTCTCTTATTGATTAGTAGAGGAAGCAGAAAGGACATATCAGGAATTTATTTGCAAACATAATTCTACTGGCATGAAGGACATAGTGTTTATACAACTTTACCTTCATTTAGGAGGAATTTAATGCTGCATGTATCCTCTGGGCATAAAGCTGAGCCAAGAGAAGAGACCAGCACCAACATATCATGACTGTATCTTATTAGATCAGGAGTGGTCATCTATATAAAGAATTAATCCATACTTATGGGTCGAAAGGAAACCCTGGTGGTGTAGTGGTTAAGTGCTACAGTTGCTAACCAAAAAGCCTGCAGTTCGAATCCACTAGGTGCTCCTTGGAAACTCTATGAGGCAGTTCTACTCTGTCCTATACAGTCACTATGAGTCGGAATCAGCTAGATGACAGTGGGTTTTTGGAATGGGTATGGGTTGAAATTTTGTGTATTTGCTGTTATTAGCTGCTGTTGAGTCAGCCCCCACCTCACAGTGACCCCATGCACAATGCAGTGAAACACTGCCGGTCCTGCACCATCCCCATGATTGGCTATAAACTGGACTGTTGTAACCTATAAGGTTTTCACTGGCCTGTTTTTGGAATTAGAGCACCAGGCCTTTCTTCCTGGTCTGTCTTAGTCTGGAAGCTCCACCAAAACCTGTTCAGCATCAGAGCAGCACACAGGCCTCCACTGACAGATAGGTGGTGAGTGTGCACGAGGTGCATTGGCTGGGAATTGAACCTGGGTTTCCACAAGGAAGGTAAGAATTCTACCACTGAACCACCAAAGTCCTCGTGGTATATTTAGCAGAGGCTAATTTACACTATTTTTTATTTAAAAAAAAAAAAAGTATAATTTACCCTGCATACTAAGTTAGGGACTTTAGGGAGAACTGCATCTCCCACAAGGTTAGAGCTCAGCGGTCACAGGCATAATTCAGGCAAGATGGGGATGTGCTCTGTTCCCAGTGCTTCTTTCTTTCTTTTTTTTTTTTTTTTTAATTTTTATTGTGCTTTAAGTGAAAGTTTACAAATCAAGTCAGTCACTCACACAAAAACTTATATACACCTTGTTACATACTCCCAATTTCTCTACCCATAATGAGACAATCCGCTCCCTTTCTCCACTCTCTCTTTTCATGTTCATTTCGCCGGCTTCTAACCCCTTCCATCCTCTCTTCTTCCCTCCAGACAGGAGATGCCAACATAATCTCAAGTGTCCACCTGATCCAAGAAGCTCACCCCTCACTAGCATCCCTCTCCAACCCATTGCCCAGTCCAATCACTGTCTGAAGAGTTGGCTTTGGGAATGGTTCCTGTCCTGGGCCAACAGAAGGTCTGCGGGCCATGACGACTGGGGTCCTTCTAGTCTCAGTCAGACCAGTAAATCTGGTCTTTTTACTAGAATTTGGGGTCTGCATCCCACTGCTCTCCTGCTCCCTCAGGGTTTCTCTGCTGTGTTCCCTGTCAGAGCCGTCATTGATTGTAGCTGGGCACCATCTAGTTCTTCTGGCCTCGGGATGACGTAGTCTCTGGTTTATGTGGCCCTTTCTGTCTCTTGAGCTCGTAATCACCTTGTGTCCTTGGTGTTCTTCATTCTCCTTTGCTCCAGGTGGGTTCAGACCCATTGATGCATCTTAGGTGGCCGCTTGCTGGCGTTTAAGACCCCAGACACCATTCTCCAAAGTGGGATTCAGAATGTTTTCTTAATAGATTTTATTATGCCAATTGACTTAGATGTCCCCTGAAACTATGGTCCCCAAACCCCTGCCCCTGCAACGCTGGCCTTCAAAGCATTCAGTAAACCTCTTTGCTTTTGGTTTAGTCCAGTTGTGCTGATCTCCCCTGTATTGTGTGTTGTCTTTCCCATCACCTAAAGTAGTTCTTATCTACTATCTAATTGGTGAATACCGCCCCACCCTCCCTCCCTACGCCTTCTCATAACCATCAAAGAATATTTTCTTCTCCGTTTAAACTATTTCTCGAGTTCCTATGATAGTGGTCTTATACAAAATTGGTCCTTTTGCAACTGACTAATTTCACTCAGCATAATGCCTTCTAAATTCTTCCATGTTACAAAATTTTCACAGATTTATCACTATCCTTTATCAATTTTTTTTTATCAATGCGTAGTATTCCATTGTGTGAATATACCATAATTTATTTATCCATTCATCTGTTGATGGGCACCTTGTTTGCTTCCATCTTTTTGCTATTGTAAACAGTGCTGCAATGAACATGGGTGTGCATATATGTGTTCATGTAAAGGCTCTTATTTCTTTAGGATATATTCCAAGGAGTGGGATTGCTGGATTGTATGGTAGTTCTATTTCTAGCTTTTTAAGGAAGTGCCAAATCAATTTCCAAAGTGATTGTCCCATTTTACATTCCCACCAGCAGTGTATAAATATTCCAATCTCTCCATAGCCTCTCCAACATTTACTATTTTGTGTTTTTTGAATTAATGCAATGTGGTGAAATCTCATTGTAGTTTTGATTTGTATTTCTCTAAAGGCTAATGATCTCGAGCATTTCCTCATGTGTCTGTAAGCTCCCTGAATGTCTTCTTTAGTGAAGTGTCTGTTCATATCTTTTGCCCATTTTTTAATTGGGTTATTTGTCTTTTTGTAGTTGAGTTTTTGCAGTATCATGTAGATTTTAGAGATCAGGTGCTGATCGGAAATGTCATAGCTAAAAACTTTTTCCCAGTCTGTAGGTAATCTTTTTACTCTTTTCGTGAAGTCTTTGGATGAGTATAGGTGTTTGATTTTTAGGAGCTCCCAGTTATCTAGTTTTTCTTCTGCATTGTTAGTAATGTTTTGTATACTGTTTATGCCATGTGTTAGGGCTCCTAACGCTGTCCCTATTTTTTCTTCCATGATCTTTATTGTTTTACATTTTATGTTTAGGTCTTTGATCCATTTTCAGTTAGTTTTTGTGCATTGAGTGAGGTATGGGTCTTGTTTCATTTTTTCGCAGATGGATATCCAGTTATGCCAGCACCATTTGTTAAAGAGACTGTCTTTTCCCCATCTAACTGTTTTGGGGCCTTTGTCAAATATCAACTGCTCATATGTGGATGGATTTATGTCTGGATTCTCAATTGTGTTCCATTGGTCTATGTATCTGTTGTTGTACCATTATGAGGTGGTTTTGACTACTCTGGAGGTATAATAGGTTCTAAAATCAGGTAGAGTGAGGCCTCCCACTTTGTTCTTTTTTAGTAATGCTTTACTTATCTGGGGTCTCTTTCCCTTCCATATGAATTTGGTGATTTGTTTCTCCATCTCATTAAAGAATGTCATCGGAATTTGGATCAGAATTGCATTAAATGTATAGATCACTTTTGGTAGAATAGACATTTTTATAATGTTAAGTCTTCTTATCCGTGAGCAAGGTATGTTTTTCTACTTATGTAGGTCTCTTTTGGTTTCTTGCAGAAGTGTTTTGTAGTTTTCTTTGTATAAGTCTTTTACATCTCTGGTAAGATTGATTCCTAAATATTTTATCTTCTTGGGGACTACTGTAAATGGTATTAATTTGGTGATTTCCCCTTCGATGTTCTTCTTGTTGGTGTAGAGGAATCCAACTGATTTTTGTATGTTTGTCTTGTATCCCGATACTCTGGGGAACTCTTCTGTTAGATTCAGTAGTTTTCTTAAGGATTCCTTAGGGTTTCCTGTGTATAAGATCATGTCATCTGCAAATAGAGATACTTTTACTTCTTCCTTACCAATCTGGATGTGCTTTATTTCTTTATCTAGCCTAATTGCTCTGGCTAGGACTTCTAGCACAATGTTGAATAAGAGCAGTAATAAAGGGCATCCTTTTCTGGTTCCCATCTCAAGGGAAAGGCTTTCAGGCTCTCTCCATTTAGGATGATGTTGGCTGTTGGCTTTGTATAAATGCCCTTTATTATGTTGAGGAATTTTCCTTCTATTCCTATTTTCCTGAGAGTTTTTATCATGAATCGGTGTTCAACAGTGTTAAGTGCCTTTTCTGCATCAATTGATGAAATCATGTGGTTCTTGTCTTTGTTTTATTTATATGATGGATTACATTTACTGTTTTTCTAATGTTGAACCATCCCTGCATACCTGATATGAATCCCACTTGGTCAGGGTGAATTATTTTTTTAATATATTGTTGAATTTTATTGGCTAGCATTTTGTTGAGGAATTTTGCATCTAAGTTCATGAGGGATATACGTCTGTAATTTTGTTTTCTCGTGGTATCTTTACCTGGTCTTGGAATCAGGGATATGGTGGCTTCATAGAATGAGTTTGGGAGTATTCTGTCCTTTTGTACACTCTGAAATACCTTTAGTAGTAGTGGTGTTAACTCTTCTCTGAAAGTTTGGTAGAACTCTGCAGTGAAGCTGTCCGGGCCAGGGCTTTTTTTTGTTGTTGTTGTTGGGGTTTTTTGGTTACCTTTTCAAGCTCTTCTTTGGTCATGGGACTATTTAGTTGTTCTACCTCTGTTTGTGTTAGTTTAGGTAGGTAGTGTGTTTCTAGGAATTCATCCATTTCTTCTAGGTTTTCAAATTTGTTTAGAGTATAATTTTTCATAGTAATCTGTTACGATTCTTTTAATTTCAGTCAGGTCTGTTGTAATGTTGCCCATCTCATTTCTTATTTGGGTTATTTGCTTCCTCTTCTGTTTTTTTTTGTCAGTTTGGCCAATGGTTTATCAATTTTGTTAATTTTTTCAAAGAACCAGCTTTTGGTCTTGTTAATTCTTTCAATTGTTTTCCTGTTTTCTGTTTCATTTAGTTCTACTCTAATTTTTTTTTATTTGTTTTCTTCTGGTGCCTGAGGGTTTCTTTTGTTGCTCTTTTTCTATTTGTTCAAGTTGTAGGGATAATTCTTTGATTTTGGCCCTTTCTTCTTTTTGGATGTGTGCATTTATTGATATAAATTGGCCTCTGAGGAGCGCTTTTGCTGTGTCCCAAAGGTTCTGATTGGAAGTGTTTTCATTCTCATTGGATTCTATGAATTTCTTTATTCCCTCCTTAATGTCCTCTATAACCCAGTCTTTTTTGAGCAGAGTATTGTTCAGTTTCTAAGTGTTTGATTTCTTTTCCCTGCTTTTTCTGCAGTTGATTTCCACTTTTATGGCCTATTGTCACAGAAGATGCTTCGTAATATTTCAATATTTTGGATTCTGCTAAGGCTTGCTTTGTGCCCTAATATGTGGTCTATTCTAGAGAATGTTCCATGTGCACTAGAAAAGAAAGTATATTTGGTTGCTGTTGATGGAGTGTTCTGTGTATGTCTATGAGGTCAAGTTGGTTGATTGTGGCATTTAGATCTTCTGTGCCTTTATTGAGCTTCTTTCTGGATGTCCTGTCCTGCACTGAAAGTGCTGTGTTGAAGTCTCCTACTATTATTGTGGAGCTGTCTATCTCACTTTTCGATGCTGATAGAATTTGTTTTATGTATCTTGCAACCCTGTCATTGGGTGCATAAACATTTAATATGGTTATATCTTCTTGGTATAAAACTTGGTATATTGTCCCTTTAATCATTATATCGTGTCCTTCCTTATCCTTTCTCATGGATTTACCTTTAAAGTCTATTTTGTCAGAAATTAATATTGCCACTCCTGCTCTTTTTTGATTGTTGTTTGCTTGATATATATTTTTCCATCCTATGAGTTTTAGTTTGTTTGTGTCTCTAAGTCTAAGGTGTGTCCCTTGTAGGCAGCGTATAGACAGGTCATGTTTTTTAATCCATTCTGCCACTCTCTGTCTCTTTATTGCTGCATTTAGTCCATTTACATTCAGCATAATTATGGGTAGGTATGAATTTAGTGCTATCATTTTGATGTCTTTTTTGTGTGTTGGTGACAGTTTCTTTTTCCCACTTAATTTTATGTGCTGAGTAGATTATCTTTGTATATTGTCCTTTCCTCGTATTCGTTGTTGTTTATTTTGTTTGTGCTGAGTCTGTATTTTTTTCTTGTATTTTATTTTGATGTATAGGATAGTTTGTCTCCCTTGTAGTTACCTTATTTACCCCTATTTCTCTAAATTTAAACCTAACTTTTATTTCTTTGCATCACCTTATCTTCCTCTCCATGTGGAAGATCTATGACTACATTTCTTAGTCCCTCTTTATTGTATTAATGTTGTCTTCTTTTACATGATAATATCACTATTATGCTGTTTTGAGGTTTTTTTTTTTATCTTTATTTTTTTGATTTCACTGTCTGGGTTGACTCCTGATTGCTCCGCCCAGTGTTCTAGTCTTGGGTTGATACCTGATATTATTGATTTTCTAACCGAAGAACTCCCTTTAGTATTTCTTGTAGTTTTGGTTTGGTTTTCATGAATTCCTTAAACTTCTATTTATCTGGAAATGTCCTAATTCCGCCTTCATATTTGAGAGACAGTTTTGCTGGGGATATGA
The DNA here is from genome assembly GCF_030014295.1 of Loxodonta africana. Classification (NCBI taxonomy): domain Eukaryota; kingdom Metazoa; phylum Chordata; class Mammalia; order Proboscidea; family Elephantidae; genus Loxodonta; species Loxodonta africana. The sequence goes on from NC_087358.1 coordinate 66,956,456, forward strand.
TTCTTGGCTGGCAATTTTTTTCCTTCAATTTTTTATATAAGTCATCCCATTGCCTTCTTGCCTGTATGGTTTGTGCCGAGTAGCCCGAGATTTTTCTTATTGTCTCTCCTTTGTAAGTGACTTTTCCTTTATCCCTGGCTGCTCTTAAAATTCTCTTTATCTTTGGTTTTGGCAAGTTTGATTATAATATGTCTTGGTGACTTTCTTTTAACGTCTACCTCATATGGAGTTCAGTGAGCATTTTGGATAGATATCTTCTCATCTTTCACGATATCAGGGATGTTTTCTGCCAACAAATCTTCAACAATTCTCTATGTATTCTGTTGCCCCTCCCTGTTCTGGTACTCCAGTTACTTGTAGGTTATTTCTCTTGATAGAGTCCCACATGACTCTTGTTTTTTTTTTTTAATTTTAAATTCTTATATCTGATTTTTCTTCAAATATATTAGTCCCAAGTGCTTTATCTTCAAGTTCAGAAATTCTGCCTTCTATTTGCTCAATTCTGCCCCTCTGATTTTCTATTGAGTTGTTTACTTCTGTAGTTTTATTATTAATCGTCTGAATTTCTGGTTGCTGTCTGTGTATGGATTTTTCCAGCTTAGTGAATTTTTCATTATGTTTCTGAATAATCTTTTTAATTTCTTCAGTTGCTTTATCTGTGTGTTCCTTAGCCTGTTCTATGTATTGCCTCATTTCCTTCCTGATGCTTTGAAGGATTCTGTATATTAATCTTTTGTATTCTGCCTCTGGTAATTACAGGAATGCACTTTCATGTAGAAGATCCCTTGATTCTTTGTTTTGAGCTTGTTGAGGTGACCATGGTCTGTTTCTTTATGTGACTTGCTATTGAGTGTTGTCTCTGAGCCATCTATAAGTTATTAGTTTATTTTATGTTTGCTTATTGTGTCATAGCTTCTTGCTTTGTTTTGTTTCGATATGCCCACATGGGTTGCTTGAGCAAGCTAGCTTGATTATTTTCACCTTTAGAGCTCTGACGTCCTCTCCCCAAATGGCTAGAGCTGTTATCAGGTATATCAGTCTAGGAGTCCATACACTTCTATTGCATGCATTTAGCTCAGGTGTCCAGGTAGCTGATCATCAACTGTGTAGTACAGGCTCTGTCCTACAGTCTTAGAGGGACAGAGGTGATTGGTGTAGGTACTGGTATCTGATTGCAGCAGTGGGTCACACTCTGAACAAGGCATGGGGCTGAGAATCGTCCCCCACGTGTCTCTGTGGAAACCATGTCCCTGTTCCCTAGAGTGTACAGGTGAGTGATTTCTGCAGATGGACCATGGGCACCCAATGTTTTTGGTTGTAAGGACTGGGAGGTACCAGTTATCCTTGGACCCTTGTCGCAGATGGCTGGGTGACCTGAGCGGAGCTGCCAGTCCTTAGGCCTCTGATGTGGGTAGGTGAGGACTGTGTTTAATAGGCAAAGCAATGTCAAACATCAAACTCCCAACTCTCTGCTCCACAGCTGAAACAGTTGGAGTCTGCCAACTAGAGCCTATTCTCCTGAATTAGGCCCACACAGGTCCATGTAGAGGGGAAAGGTACTCAAAGTCCATGGACTGTTTATGCTTGGACAGAAGCTGCTTCTGTCCTGAGCTCCCCTGGTTCGTGGAGGTGGCAAATTATATCTTTTGCCCCAGTTGCAAATTTATTCCTTCTCCAAGGCCAGGAGGATGGCTCTAGGTGTTCACAGGGCCTATCTGAGGCCCAGAGAAGTCAGCTGCTGAAGCTGGCTTTGGAGTGGGGGTGGGTGGGGTGTGGGGTATGCGGTGGCGGAGTGGGGGTGGGGGGGTTGGGGGAACACGGTGGGGGTGGGGGAGTGGGGGGTGGAGTGGCGGGGTGGGGTGGGCTGTAAAATATATGCAAGTACTTAGTTTTTGCTGAAAGTGTTGTTCTTCTCTGGTTCCAGAGGTGTGAGTAGGCTGTGTTGCTGGCTGCTTCTCCCTGAGAAAACTGCGGCAGAATGCTTGTACCAGCCCCCTGCCACCGCTCCAGGGAATGGTGCCTGAGCGCTCCCTGCTATTCAGGTCTGGTAACTCCTCTCTGCTTCTTAAACTTCTCTTCCTCCTCCACTCTTCAGTTCGTTTTCTAAGCTTGCCTTTGAAGCTCAGGGCTCCTAGCTTGTCATAAATATACTCATTTCACTTGTTTTTTTCCCATCTTTGTTGTAAAGAGGGCTCACCAGAAGCATCTGTCTATTCTGCCATCTTGGCCCCACCTCCCAGCCCTGCTCTTTGACCTGCCGATCACGAGGTCACCAGCCCCTGCAGCTAGGTAAACCAGGAGAAGCCTCTTTCCTGACCCATGGACTTGACATGTTCCAGCCTCTACAAGTGTGTGAGTCATTTCCCCAATATAAATCTTTCTCTCTCTCTCTCTATTTATACACTTTACTGGTTTTGCTTCTCTAGAGAACCCAGCCTAAGACAACAGCTATGCCTTTTAATTTGCCAATTGCCTATGGCTGCTTTTGCACTACAACAGTAGAGTTAAGTGGTTGGGACAGAGATCATGTGACTCACAAAGCCTAAAATATTCACTATCTGGCTCTTTGTAGAAAACATTTTCTGAGTCCTGGCATAGTGGAAAAAGGAAGCAGTAAAAGCTTAACATACATATCTGCACTTGAATTCTGATGCTACTCCTTAAAAGCTTGGTGAAATCAGGCAAATTATTTCCCTCTGAGGCTCAGCTTCCTCACTGGTTACCAAGAAATATAAATAACCATATAGTGATTACACATGGGAAAACCCTTAGTATGGAATATTGTTCAATAAATATTGACCTCGTCCCTTCCTCCTAGATTCCTTCTACTTTCTGTCTTGTAATGGAGAAGGTAGATTGGACGGTTCCGTGTTTAATTGGTTTGAGAACTTTTAAAGCATTGTTAACTTATGCTTTATATACATTACTAGCTATACTTTGTCCAAATCCTTAGAATAATCTAGGATCACTCCAAGTCATTAGTAACATAAGCTGTTACCGAATTCAAATAAGAAACTTTCTTCTCCAAGGGGGGCAAATATAGGTAGCCCTCCACTTATGACATATTCGAGTTATAATGAATTGCATTACGGCTGTCTGGACTTTTTTTTTTTTTTTTGGGTATCTCTTGTTAGTAGGGATCTGGTGGCATAGTGGTTAAGAACTCAGCTGCTAATCACATGGTCGGTAGTTCAAATCCACCAGCCGCTCCTTAGAAACCCTATGGGACAATTCTACTTTGTCCTGTAGGGTCACTATGAGTCGGAATTGACTTAACAGCAACGGGTTTATCGTTAGTAATGTTTACTACATACAATGTTAAAATACATCTGCACATTTATATGTAATGTTTCCAACTCTCCAAAACAAATAAATATCAGATTTATAAAGATACTGTTAATAAAAGGCAATAATAATGAAAACTTGAAAAAAAATTGAGGTATTCGACTTACATCCGAAACGCCTTAGGACTGAGTCCTTGAAATGGAACCCAGTCATAAGTTGGTGACTACTTGTAGATTCTTTGTCTTTCAAAGTCATTAAAGCAAACTTTCCCAAGCAGAATTTTATTTAAATTCACTTACAGCTTCCATGTTTTATTTATGATGCTTAATTCAAACCAAGGTAACGAGATTTGCGTCATGATTATAATTCTAAGTTTGACAAGAATAATTTTTTTTAAGTGCTCCTGACGGGTTTCTAAACTTGGTGAGGTCTATTTGGTGGAAGGGTACGGGACCAAGTGTGAGTCATAGCTTCCATATTCCACTGTAGAGGAGTACAGAGATGCATTAATCATAGCCATTAATCACAAGTTCTCTGGTGATTACGTTAGAAGGCTGAGTAGAGTGTGATGTTTTCATGCAAATCACTCTTCTTGCTCTTCAATCTTAAAAATGTTCAGTTGTCTTGGTTTTGTCATACTCACAGTCACTCAGGAATGAGCAGCATTTCCTATATTCCTTCTGATTTAGAAAAAAAAAACCCACCATCTCACTTTTAGAAATTAAATACTTATATTGCATTTCAGAGTATCAGAGAGACATATTATTAGATGTACGTACATTAAAATTAGTTTTGATTTTTATCATTGTTTTATTTCTTTTCCATTGCCTTTTTTCTTCTTTTAATTATTTTTAGTTTGTCTTTCTTAACTTATTTTGCATCTTCTTGGGTATTCTTCTTTATATACACTATTGGGAACCTGGGCCTTAGAATGCAGAGCTTTAATAATGGAGCCAGAAAATGGTTGCCAAGGATCGAATTATGTCTCCCCGAAAATGTGTGGATTAATTTGGCTGGGCCACAATCTCCGGTATTTTGTGATTTTCCTGTATGTTGTAAATCCTGCCTCTATGATGTTAATGAGGGAGGATGGGTGGCAGTTGTGTTAGTGAGGCAGGACTAAGTCTACAAGATTGGATTGTGCCTTGAAGCAATCTCTTGAGATATAAAAAAGAAACGAGCAGAGAGACCGGGACCTCATACCACCAAGAAAGCAGCACCAGGAGCAGAGCTCATCTTTTGGATCCAGGGTCCCTGCACCTGGGAAGCTCCTCGACCAGGGGAAGATTGAAGACAAGGACCTTCCCCCAGAGCTGATGGAGAGAGAAAGCCTTCCTCTGGAGCCGATGCCTTGAATTTGGACTTCTAGCCTACTTGACTGTGAGAAAATAAATTTCTCTCTGTTAAAGCCATCCATTTGTGGTATTTCTGTTACAGCAGCACTAGATGACTAAGACAATAGTGACAGTGAACATTCTATATAATTTTCATTTTTTCCCTTTAAAACTAATTTCTAAATTCTATATTTTTTAACGCTTTTGCCTTTGGTCCACCTGTGTGTCTTTTTCACTAGGCTGAAACATAAGCACCAGGGAATGACATTGCCTCAGGGGACATCTCTCATATGTAGTCTCTCAAGTGGCACCATTGTGCAGTCATGTTAAGTTATCCATATTAATTAGGCTAATTTGTGACAAAATTTGATGGGCTCAACAATAACAACAACAAAAAGCATGGATTTTGTGAAGAGTACAGGATAATTTCCCCACCAAACATCTTATTCATTTCTTTCTTAGTAATATTCCATCTCTACACTTCCCATGTATAATGTCTTATGTATAATAGACACATAATAGACTATCACTAGGAAAACTGTTGAGAGAATAAGTGAGTTTTCAGCACTGGTCTCTCAAGCCAATTAAATGTATTTTTGGCTATTTGATCCAAATATCTTTGATCCATTTTTAAATTCAAGGAAGGTAGAGATTGGGCAGCATGAGGCCTGGACCCCAGTACTGGCTCTGATGATACTTGATCAATACTTGGACAATTCATAGCCTTTCAATGCCACCTCTATTAATGGGCTAGATGGTGTCTAAGTGCCTCCAACTCTTCAATTTATGGTGTATGTTTCTTTTTGTTTGTTCCATTTTAGTAGTTTAGATCCATCACTCAGGTTCAGTAAAGAGCACTCATACAGAGATTTATCAATGACTTATTAGGCCGTATGATGGTTCATTTTATGTATTAGCTTGGCTGGGCTATGGTTCCCAGTGGTTTGGCCAAACACTAGACTAGTTGCTGTTTTGTAGTGTAGCATAGTGTAGCGTAATATAATCATCTTCCATAATCTAATCTAATCTAATCTAATCTAATCTAATCTAATCTAATCTAATCTAATCTAATCTAATCTAATCTAATCTAATCTAATCTAATCGAATCAATTGAAAAGTGCATTTCCTTAGGGTATGTTCTTCCTTCAGACTATAAATAGATATTTTTGTAGAACTTGTTCTCTATCCGCACTCTGCATCTTAGATCTTGGGATGCAAGCTTTTAGAGGTCTCCATCCTGTCGCCTTCCCTACGGATTTTGAATGCGCCAGCTCCCCCACAATCATGTGAGCCACAGGAGTCTCTAGCCTATTGCCTGACCTACAGATTTTGGACTTACCAGCCCCCACAATTGTGTGAGCCTCTAAAGTAAATCTCCCTCTCTCTCTCTCTAAATATAACTCACTGGTTTTGTTTCTCTGGAGAACCCTGACTAAGACGGGCTCTAAAGTGGTTTTCTAGGTCTTATGCAGATCCTGTAGAGATGATAATGACTAACCATAACTGTTCTAGCTGAGCTGGAAGGAATTATCTGCAGCATGCTTCTGAGATTGATTCTATACAAAACGTGTGTGCTGGTCATAGGATCTCAAAAATATGTTTAGACATGATTGTATAAGGTGAATGTATGTTTGTTTAAAAATTTTGAGTAACACATAATAACACCACTGTCTACTGAGGATGCATATGGATTTTGAGACTGTGATTTATCTTAACCTGAGTAAAACCTTTGTGTGAGGTCTTTGGCTCAGCTCTGACTCCAGCTGCAGCTGTGCAGAAGAGTTGCAAGCCACCCTTGTCTGCAGCACCATTGATGCCAGGCTCTTAAGTCAACTCTTACTTCCTCCCTAAACAAGCTTCCTGGGATCACCTTGCATATAAATATCTGCACCTCAGTACTTGTCTCAGGCTCTGCTTCAAGGACCTCCCCAACAAAGATAAGACCATCTGAATAATAGCATACATTATTTTTCAACATCTGAAATAAACATAGGTAGGAAGGACAAACTGCTGTTCTCCAGAAGATAGAATAAACACCCTTGTCAGGCCTCATACTCCTTATTGTAAACAAAAAAAAACTTAAATGACCTTGGCTCACTTTCACAAAAATTTAGCTTTTTAAGATAAGATCTCTGTACCATGGATTCTAAATCTATCTGGGCTTTTTCTTTTGACTCTTCAAGGAAAATCAACTCAAATAACAGGAGCACTCGTCTTTAGGGAGGCCCCAGGGTGGTGTATGTGGTGTGGGTTAGACTTCTAACCTACAGATTGGAAGTTTGAACCCATCCAGTGGTGCTGCAGAAAAAAGCCCTGGTGATGTGTTCCATAGAGATTATAGCCAAGAAAACACTATGGAACAGTTCTCCTCTGTAACATACCAGGTCATCATGAGTCAAAACCGACCTGACAACAACTGGTTGGGTTTGTTTTTTGTCTTTAGGAAGTCTGAGCACTATTAAAAAGAGCAACCTGATATCATGTGGTAGTCGTGAAACTGGGAAGGAGAGGCCAACTGTAAGAAAAATGTCACAGTAAAAATCATTTATATTGACATCTGTCTCTCGGTCTTAGAAACTCTTAGATCATTAAGTCTGATTTTTCTCATAACATTCCCACACGAAAGTTAAAGTTGTAACTTATTTGAAATTCAGCTAGATATCAGTAGAACATTTCTTGTCCCCAAATTTCTTACGCACTTGTCTTTCTGGTGCCTAAAATTCCTGCCTTTGGTCATAATCTAAAACTTTCTGGATTATGATCGTGGGGGGCACCTGAAGAGATGTTGGTGAGATACAATAAACCATCATCAGCTGCTCATGGCTCCAGTGTACTCGCTTACTTGTGCTCTAGCAGAGCGTAGGAGTTGGAGGGAATGGGACATAGGATAGGTACGTGTGATGGAAGCAAAAAAGGAGAGTCCCAATGAAGGGAGCTCTGCATCATGGTGAGGGCAAAGAAGAGTAAAGGCTTCATAGAATGAGACTTGTTGGAAGAAAGCAGAGTAGACCCTGCTGAATGTATTTCCTATCACACAATTTTTTCTAGGGTTTTTCCTGATGGTCACTAATGTATAGAGGCTTTGGTGCTTTTTTCTCTTTAGTAACAAGACATTTATAACATTTACATAGTATTTTACAGCTTATCAAGCATGGCCACAGTCATGATCTCATTTATGCTATCTGTCAGTTAGAACAGGGACTAGTGGGTCCATTTGAGAAACAACGGAATGGAGCATGGCATTATTAATGACTTGTCCACGTTCACATCGCCAACGAGAGGGAGGAGAAGCTAAGAGAGGAGCTCGGATATTTTGCTTTTGACCCTGGTGCTTTTTCTCCCCTGTACCGGTTGTGGTTGGGGAAAGAATTTGTGCTTCGGAATCTGATGACCCACCTTTGCCGGCCGTGTGACCTTGACCATGTTACTAACAGCCCTGAATCTCACTGTCTTTACTTGTGAAAATATGGGACTAATAATACCTACCTTATAGGGTTGTTGTGGAGATACCATCAGGTAAAGAAAGCAAAGCAACTAGCTTAATGTCTGGTACATGGTAGTTGCTCAATACATGAAGCTATAAGGACCCCTGGAAAAGACATCTGCTTTCCGTATCTCATAAACTTTTCCTACAGTTAAAGATGAAACAGTGAACTGGGGCAACTTTCCAGTTTATTCAATGATAGTTGGTCTCCTTGGTTTACTCCAATTCTTGAAACTGTCTCCTGAGAGTGTGTGTGAGTATTTGTGCATAAGCTGATAGACCTATGCACATGTACATCTGTGTGCATGCATATATTGATACACCTATGCACATGTACATCTGTGTGCATGCATATATTGATATACCTGTGCACATGTACACCTGTGTGCATGCATACACCTGTGAGCATGCATATATTGATATACCCGTGCACATGTACACCTGTGTGCATGTCTCAGGGTACAACATTCTTTATGTTCCTAGGTTGTGTGAAACCCAACATAGCAATCGAATACAGAGCATTTGTCTGCTGCAGATAACTGGGAACTGGATCAAGACTATGGTACTTGCTCAACCAGGTGGGTCCTGGCTGTTTGGCATGGCTGAGCTCCAGAAGCACGGGCTTTGTACTCTCAAAACATCAGGATTATACCCGGAGCTCCCAGCCTGCTGGCCTAGAAGTTTTTGGGCAACTCTCTCTTTTTTTTTTCTTTAGTGGACTCAGCTATGGACTCACAAAATTGCATTCATTTTTGAATATACTTTATTTATAATTATTCATTCTTTCTTGAGATCTTTTGGAATTGCCTAGATTAAAATCAGTACATAAAATAATCTCCACTGTATTTGTTACATATGGCACAGAATAATTTAACACTTCATAAATATGTTTCATTGATGCACAAATGGGAGAAGCACCCTTTGCTAAAAGCAGTTTGACTTGGCAACAGTAGCACTTCAAAAAATGGCCATGAGATGGTGCTGTGGTCAAGTAGATTAAGTATGCTTTAACCAGGGTTTTCCCTAATTATGGCATTTAATTTTTTCTTTATAGAATAAGCTGCCATTCAACTTAAATTAGGGAAGGTTTATTACTCTATTTTAATAGTATTGACTGGGAGCGAATCCCTTAGTCACAGAACCATCCACCACTTACGGACTGCGTTTCATGGGGCAGGAGGGGGTGTTGTACTTTAAAAGCCATAGTAGCCAGAAAGGAGTCCCTGGGTGGGGCAAAAGGTTAAGTGCTAAATTACTAGTCAAAAGGTTGGCTGTCCGAATCCACTCAGAGGTGCCTTAGAAGACAGGCCTAGGGATCTGCTTCTGAAAGGTCATAATCTTGCAAAGCCTATGGAGCAGTTCTACTCCGCACATATCGGGGAGCAATGAATTGGAATCGACTCAATAGCAACTGACAGCAAGGGTAGTGAGAAAGCCCCCAGACTAAATAAAAGGTCCAAAGGTACCATTTTATTTAAGATCAATAAACTATATCTATGGACCATTGTTTTTCATCACCCTCATAGAATTGTGTGTTAAGGCCTTCCCACAAAATTAGACAAACTTCCAGTTTATTTGAAAAACTGATACCCCCCGTTACACTTAATCAGCTTTGACAGCAATGGTAGGTCAGAGAAACATTAGAATATGAATTCACATTTTAAACTGACATGATACGAACATGCACACAGGGGCATATACTGAGTGTTTCATTACTATTTCTTGCTTTTCCTCCATATAAATATATAAATATTGAATAAAGTGCATGGGAACCTGTCTGCACATAGATACAGATACACGTTGGTCTATATACACTCAAATAGATACTTACAGAGAGCAAAGAAACACATTCACATTGTAATATATATGTAGTCAAAAGACATCTGTCAGGCGGTATTTATATTCGTCCTGATCAAGATTGAGTATATTAGGGTAGAATCTGTAATCTTTAATATATAATGAGATGTGCAGAGTTATGAACTAAGACAAAATATATTACTAGAACAGAGTCATTTATATTTTTACCAGTTAGTATATAAAATCATAAGGAGTAGTCAGTCAAATGAAGGCTTGGTACTAACGGCTTACTATAAATTCTAGCTTTGAAATAGCAAACCATCTTTTCAAGTCAACAATGTATCTCTAAGGACACAATTAGGATAGACCTAATGCATTTCCACATTACACAACGGCACCTCTCATATGCTTCAGTTTTTAAAATCTCTTCATTTTTTCAAAAGGCTTAGGGAAAAAGCTATTTTTCATTCAATATGAAATGCTTTAGTATTGTAATCACATATCCTACATCTAATTCAGCAACAATGTGCAACTTAACATTGAGTAACAGCATCAGGAGCCCTAGCAGTGCAGTGGTTAAGCACTCCACTGCTAACTGAAAGGTCGACCAAATCCACCAGCCGCTCCTTGGAAACCCTATGGGGCAGTTCTATTCTGTCAGGGTGAATTAACTGCTGTTAATCTCTTTAGCAAATTTTTCTACAAAATATTATATTACCTGCTTCTTTATTAGAGAGTCCAGTGTTGGTGAGTAATACTGAAATGAGTTAATTTTTAGAGAGGGACAGTAGAAATCTTTCATGACACTTGGTAGTCATACCTTGGGTTCAGGCTGAAGTGTGTATTTCTAAATTAATTGCCATTTTTATCTTGTTTTTTTCTTCCCCTTTTGTTTGTTTGGAATTCAATGGCAACCAATCAGGAAAACTTATTTGAGAATACTACCTTCAGAGTTGAAGAAAATTTGTTTTTGAACCAGGTAAAAAGAAATCAATTTAACTGATTCTCAAAAGAAGTCTTGTATTTTGAGAAGAACAATTTTAGTTTAGTTATTTTCTTTAAGGGCAGGGATTTGTTTTATTCAAAAACCCAAAACCCATTGCTGTCAAGTCGATTCTGACTCATAGCGACCCTATAGGACAGAGTAGAACTGCCCCATAGGGTTTCCGAAGAAGCAGCTTGCGGCTTCAAACTGCTGACTCTTTGATTAGCAGCCGAGCTTTTAACTACTGCACTACCAGGGCTCCTTTATATCCCTACCCAGTGCAGTCAAGTCTCAATAGTGACCCTATAGGACAGAGTAGAACTGCCCCATAGAGTTTCCCAGGAGCACCTGATGGATTCAAACTGCCAACCCTTTGGTTAGCAGCTGTAGCACTTAACCACGACGTCACCAGGGTTTCCCTAACCTAGTACCTAGCAAATTGGAGCTCCAAGTAGTGTAATCAGTTCATGCTCTTGGTTGCTAACGGAAAGGTTGGTGGTTCAAGTCCACTCACAGGTGCTTTGGAAGAAAGGTCTGGCGATCTACTTCTGAAAAATCAGCTACTGATATGGAGCACAGTCCAGCTGTCACACACACGGGGTCACCATGAGTCAGAGTCAACTTGACAGCACCTGGTTTACCTAGCGAATGGCTTCACCTGTGGTATACACTCAGTAGATGAGTGTGGAAGCAAGCTGAATAGTTTTAGTACATAATAAAGACCGATCTGAAAGCATCAATTTATCCGGTGGCTGTCGATGGGGAAGATACCTGCTTTTTACAGAGCTGTCCTAAGACACTGCCTTTAACAACCAGAAACCTGAGTTTATTTCTCAATCTTGACGGAGTTACATCAACATACTGCTTACTGCTCAAAGAAGCGCATGCATGATGCAGTCATTACAGAGGAAGCCACCCCATACCTCTGTGCTGCGGTTTTAAAGAAGCAATTTCTAGAAATGTATTTGGTACTGTTAAGCTATCCTTTTGATAATTTACCTAGTAGAACAAACACGAAACAAGAGCACGTTGGAAATTCAGAGCAAAGCACAAGAAGTAGAAGAGAAAGCAGCAGTAGTTATTAAATAACATTTAAAGTCTTTTTCACTTCTGAGAGGAATTAACTTGAAATGCCGCAAATGTCAGCGACCTTATGAATACTTTGAAATGGCATCTATGAAAAAGCAGGAATAAAAAATGTCGTGAAGTATTTCGTTATTTTAGCAATACAGATTGCGTAACACTGTCCTTAGTGTTTTCTTTGTCTTTCAAAATATAGATGATGGTAAGTTTTCATGAGAGTCTTCCTTTATGTAAGAGGCCAATATTGTCAACAGATTTTCACTATTTATAGCTATTTATGTTCACAGCAAGAGGTAACCACGAAACACAATGCCATCAATTAACAACACACTAGCAAGGTTTCCATTCAAAAACCAAAATTAATTTAGATTTATTTATGGCCTCATCGTAACTATACAATGAAAGCTAATTATTTTAAAGACATACCTTTTACAATGTTAAAAATAAATACCATAAAACTCACAGCTGGACATGCTGTCAGGACATTATAGAAGTGCACATTTTGTGGCATTTACCCTGCTTTTCATTGACAGAATAAAATGAGGCGCATACTGATGTTATTGTCGGTTCTATTAGACTGGCCTAATTTTTTTTTTTTCCAGTCTTCCTATTCTTTTTTTTTCCATATAGGTGAAAACTTGCTCAGTGTGCCTGGCCACAGTTACCATGGCAACCAGCCTATCACAAACAGCTAACCTTTTCATTCATTGTGTTGACATTGTCTGTAGAAGTGTCTTCTACCTGTTGTTTTCCTAGAGCAACCAGCGAGCAGTCATTCTCTGTCGTCTTGGCGTCTTTCTTTGCATTCTTCCCCTGGCCTGTTTGGAGTTGACTAGACTTGTAGGCCAAGGCTGGTATAGTGTTCACTAAAATTAACTGCAGCGGTTTCTTGTTTTCCTTGTACCGACATTGAATGTACCGTGAAAAAGCTGACCTGTAGGTCTTATTGAACAGCGTGTACACAAGTGGGTTGACCGCTGAGGAGAGGTAACCGATCCACACGAACACGTTGAGCAGGGCTCCGATGACGTCCTCATTGCAGGACTCTTTGCAGATGACGGCCATGATGTTGGTGATGAAGAAGGGACACCACATCACCACGAACAGGAAGAAGACGATGCCCAGCACCTTGCACGCCTTCTGCTCGTTGCTGATGGACTGCATAGTTCTCCTGCCGTGGGACCCTGGCTCCCTGTGGATGGAGCGCTGGAAAAGCTTCTCTGAAGACAGGGAGCTCTGAGGGAGAAAGCTGAAAGAAGCTAGTTTGGCCCGAGTGCCAAGCTCACTCACACACAAAGTAGCTTCTTTCTGGAGTGACTTGATAGTTAAAAAGTAGGTGATCACCATGATGGTTAAAGGAATGAAAAATGACACAAAGGAGCCTATCAGGACAAAGTTATCGTCGGCAAGTAAGCAACTCCCTTCCTTAAAGACCTTGGAATCATCCTGTAGCCCAAAGACGGGTATTGGCATGGAAATACCTGGAAATGGGAAAGAAAAGGGAACAATGATTATTAAAAAATTGAGTGTATGAAGGCAAGAATATCACTATACAATGGTAGTTGTTCAAAGGATCTTATATCAGCAGAGTATAAAATTAAACACGTACTTTCACTGAGAATTTTTTGAAATTTATTTGGATTCACTTTTCTGTTTTCTAAGTGTATATTATAAAGCTCCTTATACTTATCTATTGCATTCCCCTACATAGTCCATTACTTACAACTTACTGTGTGTCGATTCCAACTCATAGTGACCCTATATGACAGAATAGAACTGCTCCATAGAGTTTCCAAAGAGTGGCTAGTGGATTCAAACTGCTGACCTTTAAGTTAGCAGCTGCATAAAGAAATACAATAACTCTAGCTTTAATTTTTCATGCTCCAGCTTTCTAACATTATACTTATTAATTCAAGAAAATACACAAGAAACCAAAAAACAGAAATGCCTTTCAGGTACGCACACACACAACACGCACATACATTTTTAAACAGAATTGGGATTCTAGTTTATATATACTTATGTAACTTTTTTCACATAACTATATCATGAGCATGCTTTATTAAAAGGAACTTTATAAAATTATAATACAATTTCTTTCTAGAAAATTTGGAAAATACAGAAAAGCAAGAAGAATAAAGAAAAATAACATATTTTCACCAGCCAGGGACAACAATAACTTACATTTTGTCTATTTTCTTCCTTCTATTTCCCTGAATATTTTAAGTATATATAAAGGCAGTACTTTATGTAATTTTTTGATCCGGTGATTCCATTTAACAGTAAATCATAAAAACGACATATCATTAAACATTTTTAAAAATATGATTTTTCTAATACGAACTTAAAATAACTCTGATTTTGATCATTTTTAACACTTTTTATTACAGGAAAAAATTTCAGCATGTACAAAAGAACAGCACAATCAATTCTCACGAGCACGTCACCCAGCTCCGACAATCATCGACCCCAGGCCGACCTTGTCTCCCGTATACTTCCCTGCTGCCACCCCCCACATGCTATTTGGAAACAAATCCGAGACAGATCATTTCATCTGTAAAAATGTTATGATGTAGCTCTAAAAGCTATGCACTCTTAAAAAACAGAGAAAAATGATCACAATACCCTTGTCACTCCTAACTAAATATTTAGATTTCCTTAATATTATTAAATATAAATTGTTCAAATTTGCAATTGTCCCATAAAGGCCATTATATATCTATATATATCAGTAGTAGTGCTTTTATAAGGTTGAATTACTAAAAAGAAAGCAGCCACAGACAGTTCTTTTATTGGAAAATATAAAAATTAGTACAGAATGAGCCAATATATGGGAACATGAGCCCCTAGACAGTTGTTCTGCCATTTACATTTGGGGGACCTGGACAGCTCTGTCAGGTACAGGGCTTAGGCAGAGGAGAGAGCAGAAGTAAGTAAAAGCAACACCTGGCCTCTAATCATGATGATTTTCTAGAAAACCAGTTGCCATCTGTATCAGAGTATAACTGTGTTCCACAGGGTTTTCAATAGCTGATTTTTTTCAGAAATAGATCACCAGGCCTTTCTTCTGAGGTGCCTCTGGGTGGACTTGAACCTCTAACTTTTGGCTGCCAACCAAAAGATTGGAGGTTTGAGTCCATCCAGAGGCACTTTGGAAGAAAGGCCTGGCAATCTATTTCCATAAAATCCCTCTGGAGCAGAGTTCTACTCTGACACATATGAGGCCACTGTCTTAGTTTTCTAGAGCTGCTATGACAGAAATAGCACAAATGGAGGGCTTTAATAAACAGAAATTTATTCTCTCAGAAGTCCAAATTCAGGGTACCAGCTCTAGGGAAAGTCTTTCTCTCTCTGTCGGTTCTGGGGGGAAGATCCTTGTCATCAGTCTTCCCCTGGTCTAGGAGCTTCTCAGCACAGGAACCCCAGATCCAAAGGACGTGCTCTGCTCCTCGAGTTGCCTTCTTGGTGGTATGAGGTCCCCACATTTCTCTGCTCGTTTCCCTCTTTTATATCTCAAAAGGGGTTGACTCGAGATACAACCTAATCTTGTAGATTGAGTCCTGCCTCATTTACATAACTGCCTCTAATCCTGCTTCATTAACATCGTAGAGGTAGAATTTATAACACATAGGAAAATCACATCAGATGACAAAATGGTGGACAATCACACAATACTGGGAATCATAAAATAGCCAAATTGACACACATTTCTGGCAGACACAATTCAATCCCTAACAACACCGTGAATTGGAATCAACTTGATGGCAACTGCCCATGATGATGGGACCTTATTAAAGGGAGAGTCAGCTGGTGGTTGACAACTATTTTGTGCAATTGTGTGGTTTTGCCCCCTTTCTGAAGTCCTGCAGATTCAGACAGGCTGGATCCTGTTGTGTAGACCATCATCCGTCTGTAGCACCTCTCTGTTCCCAAGGGGCATGGGGGTGTCTTCCTCTACTGGCCTGGGGCTGGTCAGGCCAAATGGGGTGTTGGGAAAGGAGAGGACACATGAAGCAAATACTGTGTGACTTAGTTTCCTGTTGCTCCCTTCATGAAAGGGTAGATACCACAGGGGCATCCTGGGAAGAAGAGTAAGAAAAAACTCTCCTCCTCACTCCTGCCCATATTTTCAGCTCCCACAGAGACACATACCAAGGGGTGTCTTGGTCAGTGCTTCTGACCACCCTTTAGAGTCGAATATGTGGTCTCAACCCAGCCAAGAACACAGATTCCTCACTGGATTGGGGGCTGCAGCTTAACTTGCCATCCTCCTTGTCATAGTCATCTAGTGCTGTCATAACAGAAATACCACAAGTGGATGGCTTTAACAAAGAGAATTTTATTCTTTCACAGTCAAGTAGGCCGTAAGTCCAAATTCAGGGCGCTGGTGCCAGGGGAAGACTCTCTCTCTCTCTCGGCTCTGGAGGAAGGTCCTTGTCATCAGTCTTCCATTGGTGCAGGGAACCCAGGTCCAAAGATACACTCTGCTCCCAGTGCTGCTTTCTTGGTGGTATGAGGTCCCCAACTCTTGGCTTGCTTCCCTTTTATTTCTTGAGAGATAAAAGGCGGTGCAAGCCCCACCCCAGGGAAACTCCGTTTACCTTGAATCAGGGAGGTGGCCTGAGTAAGGGAGGTCAACATAAAATTACAATTACAAAATGGAGAACAACCACACAATACTGGGAATCATGGCCTAACCAAGTTGACACATATTTTTTGGGGGACACAATCCAATCCATGACACTCCTCAAGAAACTTTCTTTGAGGTTCGATAATCTAACTTCTGTGTACGCGGAACAAAGTTCCCCTCCTAACTCCACATCACCTCACGCTGCCCATCCTGGCAAGAGGGAGACATTAGTTTGAGTTAATGGAATAGTCAATGCAAATCTTTCTGAGTGACATTTGCCATTATCTTCACAGACTTAATTGACAATATTTATCACTTGTCTATGCAAGGCTGTCCCAGTATTCTTGGAAGGTGGAGATAAATGACATCAGAGCTGTTCTCTAGGACACTCTGTGTGGTTAATGACTCTTCATTTCCCTCATTCCTCTCTGTCCCTGGCCTGTCGTTGGGAACATTCTGTAGGCCAGCAAGAGCTGTGGCTCTAATAGGAACCTCTGGACACCCACCAGTTCTGCTTATCCATCAGAAAACTCTTGGAGGTGAACTTTAAGACATTATCCCTCAGAAGAGTGTTTTGTTTTCCAAGTGTTAGGACTTATCTGTGAAAGATGTTTCCTGTACTCATCTACATGGTCTTCGTTAGTGCAGACAGTCATTGATTAGAACAGATGTTTTGGAATGAGACAGATCTGGGTTTGAGTCTTGGCTCTGGCTGTGTTCTTGGACTGGTTACTTCATCCTTGTAGACCTCAGTTCTTCATCTATAATGTGAGGTTGGCACCAACATATCTCCATGGATGTGGTGAGGATACGATGAAATCAATATGCAGAGCACCTCGAACAACGCCTAGTTCAGAGTGGGTGCTCTGTCAATGGTAGATAAATGTGAGAGTAGCTTTCTCCATGGAACTATTCAGATTACAGACATTAACATTATTTTGTTCTAATCTATTTGCTCTGTATGTATTAGATTTTAGTATATAGTAGATCTTCTTAAACTTGTTGTTAGGTGCTGTAGGGTTGATTTGGGCTCATAGCGACCCATTTAGGGTTTTTTTGACTGTAATCTTTACAGAATCAGCTTACCAGGTCTTTCTCCTGTGGAGTCACTGGGTGGGTTTGAACCACCCACCTTTTTTTAAAAAATTGTGCTTTAGGTGAAAGTTTACAGCTCAAGTTAGCTTCTCATACAAAATTATACACACATTGTTATGCAACCCTAGTTGCTCTCCCTATAATGTGACCACACATTGTTCCTTTCTATGCCAGATTTCCCATCCATTCAGCCAGGTCCTGTCCCTTTCTGCCTTCTCATCTCACCTCCGGACAGGAGCTGCCCATTTAGTCTCATGTATCTACCTGAACTAAGAAGCACACTCTTTACAAGTATCATTGTATGTCTTATAGTCCAGCCTATTCTTTCTGAAGAGTTGGCTTCCGGAATGATTTTAGTTCTGGGTTAACAGAGAGTCCAGGGGACATGTCTTCTGGGGTTCCTCCAGTCTCGGTCAGATCATTAAGTCTGGTCTTTTTACTAGAATTTGACTTCTGCCTACCACTTTTCTCCTGCCCTGTCAGGGACTCTCTATCGTGTTCCCTGTCAGGGCAGTCACTGGTGGTAGCCAGGCACCATCTAGTTCTTCTGTGAACCACCCACCTTTTGGTTATTAAAACACATTTCGGCTATGTACTATAGGCTTAAAAATGATGCAATTATTAACTCTGCTCGGGTGGTATAGGCTTTCAATCAATTTTAATTTTGTACAGCTAGAACTGTAGATTGCTTTTCTAATATGATGAATTACCACCAGTACTATTAGTCATGATACACATAAAGAAAATTTCAACTGTCCAAAAATGGTGTATGACTTTGCTATTAAACTCTTGGGTGTTTATTTTCCTGATTAATAGAAAGGAAATATTTGTTTGCCATCTGGTAATTTATGTAAGTTGCAATTCTCAATTAACCAGAGTATTGAATTACCTAAGACACCAAATTATTCAATCATTTGGAATTCAGAAGTGTGTCCTGTGGTTGGGGAGAAAACACACACACACTCACACACACTCTCTCACACACACTCAGGCATGCACACATACAGACACACTACCCTCCAGAATGGCTCTATTCTGCAGCCAGAAAGGGAAAGGGGTGATAGAGACATTTGTACTGAAGGGGAGATTTCCCTCTTAGTTGCCTGGGGTAAAGACCCACCTTCTGGATTAAAGAGAATGTGGCAGAAAGGTAGAGATAGGTCAGTCTGTGTCTAGAAGGGGGTCCTTGGTTTAGAGGGGGAGAATCAAACCAATTAGGACTTTAAATGGCCCGTTCTCTTTACATGTAAAAAGAGTATTTTGAAAACTACCACATACCATTCTTTTTCAGTGCTTCACTCGTAGTAAGTGTTCAGTGAGGGTTTACAGAAAGGATAAATAGAAAATTAAAGCAATACTCTGTAATAAAACAAAACAAAACCTGCTGTTGTGTCGGTTCCAACTCATGGTCACCCCACGTGTGCAGTGTAAAACTGCTCCATAGGGTTTTCGATGGCTGTGATCTTTCAGAAGCAAATCTCCAGGTCTTTCTTCTGAGTTGTCTCTGGGTGTGTTTGAAACGCCAAACTTTTGGTGAACAGTCAAGCACTTAACCATTTGCACCACCCAGGTAGCCTATACTCTATAATATAGGCGAAGAGTTTTTGTTTCAGAGAACTAGAACACTTAGATAAACTTTGTGGGTACATAAACAGTTCGAAAGCATGATCTGACCAAGAAAGACAAAGAAGCTGGCTGATACCCAAGATTGCGGTCACAGCCGTCTCTAGTGCAGTAATTTTCTGGCTGCTTTCTTTGATAATAGCTACTTTTGGAGACCTGACCTGACGTCTCCTCTCACTTGAAATTTCTGCATAGAAAGCATTTTCCTTTATGAACAGACAATAGCTTGAACTACGTGACTCTGCATTTTGCTTAATATATTTTTCTAGAGGAGTGAAAAACAACAATCAAAATTCAAACGCAGCACCGGATCCTCCACGCACATTCTTATTCTTTCCCTTAAAACTCAGACAACGAGATCGGTGTGAAACATTGACACCCGAGAGCACGAAGCCTTTGACTGGTGTCTTTCTCATAGCTCTGCTGACTTTTTGCACATGAAGTTTGCTCCCACCTCTAGTTAAAGTCTTACCATAGCCTGGGTAAATGACATCAACCCTGAACCGATGGCTATGAAAGACAAGCTTTATTCATTTCTATATTTATTAAAAAATTATGATATTTTATTGTGTCTTTGGTGAAAGTTTACACAGCAAATTAGATCCCCATTTAACAATTTCTATACATATTGTTCAGTGACATTGGTTACATTTTTCATGATGTAGTCTATTATTTCCATTCTGGTTGTTCTGTTTCCATTAATCTAGCTTCCTTGTCCCTCCCCTTACCTTATCATCTTTGCTTTAGGGTAAATGTTGACCGTTTGGTCTCATATAGATGATATTTTAAAGGAGCACAGTACTCACAGGTGATACTCTTTATTTTATCAGCCAATCTATTTAGCTGAAAGGGGGTGATAGTCTCGGGAGTTCCTCTAGTCTCCACTGATCCAGTAAATCTGGCCTGTTTCATGAATTTCAGTTTTGTTCTACATTTTTCTCCCATTCTATCTGGGACCATTTATTGTGTCCCTGCTCAGAACAGGTAGTAGTGGTAGCTGGGCACCATCTAATTCTTCTGGTCTCAAGATAGATGAGACCATGGTGGGATTTATTCTTAATCCTAAATTTTCACACTTTAACTGGGTGGTACAAATGGTTAACAAGCTCAGCTGCTAACCAAAAGGTTAATGGTTCGAGTCCACCCAGAGACCTCTTGCCTTGGAAGAGAGGTCTGGCAATCTACTTCTGAAAATTCAGCCACCGAAAACTCTGTGGTGCACAGTTCTGCTCTGACATATGGTGGTTGTCATGAGTCAGAGTTGACGTGATAGCATCTGGTAATATCTTAGGACTGAAGATAATTCTGAGATGGTGTACTTTCCTTGGGAAACAAGGTTTGCCCTTACTAAGTATTGAGTCTCTGGTAGGAATCCCTGGACACCTTGGGTCAGGAAAGAGGTGGAGGGAACAGAGAGACAAGTATTTCAGGGCTCTTGTGAAAAAGACTGAATTTTGGTTCACAGGGTTTCAGTTCTTCTGGAACTATACCTCTTTTCCTTTGCACTTCAATGTATGCTTGATGACAGAAAATGATTTTTTTTTCCTAGTTATAACAATGGATTTGGAGTTTGTGGATGGAACAAATGGTTAATGCCCTCAGATGTTATCCAA
This sequence comes from Loxodonta africana, assembly GCF_030014295.1. Classification (NCBI taxonomy): domain Eukaryota; kingdom Metazoa; phylum Chordata; class Mammalia; order Proboscidea; family Elephantidae; genus Loxodonta; species Loxodonta africana. The sequence goes on from NC_087358.1 coordinate 66,977,385, forward strand.
AATGTTGGAGATTCGAGTCCACTCAGAAGTGCCTCAGGAGAAAGGCCTGGCGAGCTACTTCTGAAAAATCAGCCATTGAAAACTCTACAGAGCACAGTTCTACTCTGACACACAGGCGTGGCCATAAGTCAGAGCCAACTCGGTGGCGGCTGATTTACTGGTTAAGGATGGATTTATTAGCAATTTGACAGATAGGAAGGACCACAAGTGAATACTACAGAATAATAATGAGATTGAAGGATTGAATACATAGGGCAAATGGGTCATTATACTTCTAATTAAGAATGTAAAGCTCAAGGGTTCTTAAACTCCTGATAATCTATGGTGTGCTGACAAGGCAGATATACCTAAAAATGAGAGCTAGATAAACTTGCCAGGAACCCAAGGAGTTGTGTGCGTTGATTAATTCTGAATAGCTTTAGTAATAAAATGCAACTTTTCAAAGACTTTCACATATATTAATTCACTCCTTGATCAGCTTTTTACAAAATTGTAAAAAGTATTACCCACACTGCCCACTGGCAGGTAAAAATTTCATCTTATAGATATGAAGATAAGGCCCAGCAAGCTTAAATGGTTTATTTAGAATCACACAGCAATTTAGGGCCAAAACCAAGATGCATATTTAGGTTTCTCAATTCTTATGCCTGATTTTTTTTTTTTTTTACATCCTTATTTGTTCTTCAAATGGTAGTTATAAAAATCTACGACTACATCAGAAGTCCTTAACATTGGTTTCAGGAACTCTGTGATCTCCCTAAAATGACTTGCAAGATTTTGCATGTATGTACTTGTCTTTGAAGAAATAATCTAGGGCTTCCATCCGATTACCAAAAGAGTTCTAGATCCCAGGGGGTTAATGACCCTGAATTACATTAATGTCCCAAGTACAAGTACAAAGTATACACACACACACACACACACACACACACACACACACAGACACCCACACACCCACACACACACCCCGATGGTTCTCGGCACCTTGGTAATTTCTTCCTTTTTTTTTGTTCTTAAATCCCAAAGTCAAAATTTCATCTAGAAAGACAGTATTCTTTGAGGCCAAATATTTAAAAAATAAAACCCTGATAATACCTAGTTTCTTTCATATATTGCAGTTATCGCAACTTGGCTGCACATTAGAATCACCTGGGGAGTTTTTAAATATGACATTGCCTGGGCCTCATTCCTAGAGATTCTGATTCATCAAATAAAACCAGTCAAGTCAGCTCCGACTCATGGTGACCCCATGTGTGTCAGAGTAGAACTGTGCTCCGCAGGGTTTTCGGGGGCTGATTTTTGGGAAGTAGATGACCTCTTCCGAGGTACCTCTGAGTAGACACTAACCTCCAGGCTTCCAGTGAGCAGCCACGTATGCTAACTGCACTACCCAGGGACTCTGTTAGGGCTTTAAAAATATTAATCCCAGGCCCTACACAGACATTGAACATTCTGATTCATAGTGACCCTATAGGACAGATTAGAACTGCCCCGTAGAGTTTCCTAGACTGTAATCTCTTTTTTTTTAAAGTGTGTTTTAGGTGGAAGTTTACAGCACAAATAAGTTTTTCATTCAAAAATTTATACACAAATTGTTTTGAGACGTTGGTTGAATCGCCGCAATGTGTAGCACTCTCCCCCTTTCCCTTTGCAGCCCGGGTTCCCTGTGTCCATTTGTCTAGGTTTTGTGTCTCTTCCTGCCATCTCGTCTTTGCTTTTAGGCAGGTGTTGCCCATTTGGTCTCATACACTTGGTTGATCTAAGAAGCACATTCCTCCCATGTGTTATTGTTTGTTTTATAGGTCTGTCTAATCTTTTTTTTTTTAATCTTTGGCTGAAAGGTGGACTTCAGGAGTGCTTCAGTTCTCAATTAGCTGGGTGATCAGGGGCCATAGTCTCGGGGGTTCCTATAAGTCTCTGTCAGACCAGTATGTTTGGTCTTTTTTTGTGAATTTGAATTTTATTCTACATTTTTCTCCTGCTCTGTCTGGAACCCTCTATTGTGATCCCTGTCTTCAGGCTGGTGGAGGCTGTGGTACTTGTGGTCCATTAGTCCTTTGGACTGATATTTTCCTGGTATCTTAGGTTTTCTTCATTCTTCCTTGCTCCAGAGATGATGGGACCAGTAGATGTATCTTAGATGGCCACTGGCAAGCTTTTAAGACCCCAGACACTACTCACCAAAGTAGGATGTAGACCATTTTCTTTATGAACTATGTTATGCCAATTGACCTAGATGTCCCCCAAGACCATGGTCCCTGGCCCTCAGCCCTTGTAACTCAGTTCCTCAAGGTGCTTAGATGTGTCTAGGAAGCTTCCATGACTTTGCCTTGGTCAAGTTGTGGTGACTTCCCCTATATTGTGTGTTGTCTTTCCCTTCACCAAAGTTGTCTACTGTCTTGTTAGTGATTTCGCTTCACTACCTCTTCCCTCCCTCATAACCATCAAAGATTGTTTTTCTTTTTCTGCGTGTAAACCTTTTCTTGGGTTTTTACAATAGTAGTCTCATATAATATTTGTCCTTTTGTGATTGATTTATTTCACTCAGCACAATGCTCTCCAGGTTCATCCATGTTGTGAGGTGTTTCACAGATTCATCATTGTTCTGTATCATTGTGTAGTATTCCATTGTGTGTATGTACCATCATTTATTTATCCATTCATCTGTTGATGGGAACTTAGGTTGTTTCCATCTTTTCACTATTGTGAATAATGCTTCAATGAACATGCGTGTGCATATGTCTATTCCTGTGACTGCTCTTATTTCTCTAGGATATGTTCCTAGGAGTGGGGTTGCTGGATCATATGGTGTTTCTATTTCTAGCTTTTTCAGGAAGTGCCATATTATTTTCCGTAGCGGCTATACCATTTTACATTCCCACCAGCAGTGTACAAGAGTTCCAATCTTCCCACAGCCCTCCAAAATTTATTATTATTTTTTTTTTTATAAATGCCAGTAATGTTTGGGTGAGATGGTATCTCACTGTAGTTTTGATTTTTATTTCTGTAATGGTTAATGATCTTGAACATTGCCTCATGTGTCTATTAGCCACCTGAATGTCTTCTTTGGTGAAGTGTATGTTTATATTCTTTGCCCACTTTTTAATTGGATTATTTGTCCTTTTGTTATTGAGGTGTTGAAGTATTCTATAGGTTTTAGAGATTAAACCCTTGTCGGGTGCGTCGTAGCCAAAATTTTTTCCCAATCTGTAGGTTCTCTCTTTACTCTTTTGGTGAAGTCTTTTGATGAGCATAAGTGTTTAATATTTAGGAGCTCTCTGTTACCTAGTTTATATTCTGGTGTTTGTGCATAATTACTTGTGGTTTATTGCTGGGAGCCAGGCTGCAAGGGCGGCCCCTCTGCACCCACTGCCCCCAGCATAAACATCGAAGAATTCCTGAAAAGTCAGGAGGAGCCAGGCTGCAAGGGCGGCCCCTCTGCACCCACTGCCCCCAGCATAAACATCGAAGAATTCCTGAAAAGTCAGGAATATCTCTGTCATCTGTGTTATGTTTCTGTTTCATTTTCAGCCTGTGTATAGCAGAATGTATAAGCATAAAATTCCATTATAGATTTAGGGACCTTTGGAGGGGGGCGTCCTACTCATAATCCCCTGGTGAAATCCCGGGTAGGGACAGCCCGTGTATTACCTGGGGATCAACATGAAGTTGTCTTAGGGGGAAAACGAATAGCTCAACTATGGAAAACAAAAACAGGATGGTGGAATCCTGGTATTTACCAAGGCCCTTTTTGTGATTAAACCACCACCCACACATGATCCCATAAAAGTGGAAAAACAAAAGGCAGTGAGTTCTCTCAGCCAATTTCTCAGCCAATTACAGGTCAACCTTCTCGTCTACCCCGCTCACTGCTGCGCTTGACTGGTCTTTGGGTATAGAGATTGGGCTAATTGTCCTTGGCATAATCGTGGACAATATGACGTAACCCAAAGTGGCTGGACTTCAAGAACTTGGCCACCCTGGACAAGATGGACAAAGCCTATGTGGCAATGGTTTTGCAAAAAGATTAATTGTTATAAAAACTGTGAAAGGTATTGCAAGATTAAGCATAAGTGTAAAGCAGTATGAAGTCAATTGTTACTTTAAATCAACAAAATGTTCTCTTCAACTAAACAAAAACTCATTGTATTTGTGTGCGCATGCAGAACTGTACTATGTGTCACTTGGAAAATTATGTCTCTGGGAAATGATGTTATCTATGATGATTATATCTTGTACTGCCCCTTTATTGATCATGCGATGTTATGCTTTTGTAAGCTTATGATATAAAAGACCATGTAAAAAATAAAGAGAGGCTTTCTTTTTCTGCAAAATGAAAATATAAGACACACTACCTCTCATTCCTTTTCGCCGAACTCTACCCCTCCTCTGGTAACCCTGTTCTTTGCTGAGGCTGGCCCCCGGCAGTTTATATTGAATTTATGCTATGTATTAGGGCCTGTAGCATTGTTCCTATTTTTTCTTGCATGATCTTTATTGTTCTAGGTTTTTATATTTAGGTCTCTGATCCATTTTGAGTTAGTTTTTGTGTATGGTGTGAGGTATGGGTCCTGTTTCATTTTTTTACAGGTGGACATCCAGTTTTGCCAGCACCATTAGTTAAAAAGACTGTCTTTTCCCCGTTTAACGAACTTTGGTCCTTTGTCAAAGATCAGCTGACCAAAAGTGGATGGATTTACATCTGGGTTCTCAATTCTGTTCCACTGGTCAATGTGTCTGTTGTTGTACCAGCACCAGGCTATTTTGGTTATCATGGCTGAATAGTAGGTTCTGAAATCAGGTAGTATGAGGCCTCCTACTTTGTCTTCTGTCTTCAATAATGCTTTGTTTATCCAGGGTCTCTTTCCTTTCTCTATAAAGTTGGTGATTAGTTTTTCTATCTCGTTAAAGAAGACTATTGGTATTTGGATCAGGGTTGCATTGTATTTGCAAATTACTTTGGGTAGAAATTGTCATTTTTACAATGTTGAGTCTACCTATCCATGAGCATGATATATTTTTCCATTTATGTGGATCTTTTTTGGTGTCTTAACAGTAGTGTTTTGTAGTTTTCTTTGTATAGGTCTTTTATATGCCTGATTAGATTTATTCCTAAGTATTTTATTTTTTTAGGGGCTATTTTTTTTTTTTTATAAATGGTATTGTTTTCCCTATTTCCTTGTCATCATTCTATTTATTGGTGTATAGGTATCTAACTGATTTTTGTATGTTTATCTTGTATTCTGCTACTCTACTGAATCTATTAGTTTCAGTAGTTTTCTTGTGGAATCTTTGGGGTTCTCTATGTATAGTATCATATCATCTGCGAATAGGGATAGTTTTAATTCTTTCTTTCCATTTTGGATGCCCTTTATTTCTTTTTCTTGCCTTGTTGCCGTAGCTAGGACTTCCACTACAATGTTAAAAAAGAGTGGTGATAAGGGGCATTCTTGTCTTGTTCCTATTCACAGGGGGAATGCTTTCAACCTCTCTCTGTTGGGAATGATATCGGCTGTTGGTTTTGTATAGATACCCTTTATTATGTTAAGGAATTATCCTTCTATTCCTACTTTATTTTATTTTAATCAGGGTGTTGAACTTTATCAAATGCCTTTTCTGCATCAATTGAGATGATTATGGTGATTTTTTCTTTTGTTTTATTTATGAGGTGGATTACACTGATTGATTTTCTAATGTTGAACCATCCTTGCATACTTGGTATGAATCCCACTTGGTCATAGTGTATTTTTTTTTTTGACATGATGCTGAATTCTATTGGCTAGAATTTTGTTGAGATTTTTTTCATTTATGTTCATGAGAGATATTTGTTTGTAATTTTCTTTTTTGTGATTTTTTGCCTTGGTTTGGTATTAGGGTTATGCCAGTTTCATATAATGAATTTGGGAGTATTCTTTCCTTTTCTATGCTCTGAAATAGTTTGAGTAGTACTGATGTGAGCTCTTCTCTCAGTATTGGGTAGAAATCTCCAGTGAGGCCATCCAGGCTGAGGTTTTATCTTGTTGTTGTTGTTGGGAATTTTTTATAAATTACCTCTTTGATCTCTTATCTTGCTATAGGTCTGTTCAGATTTTCTTTCTCAGGTTGTGTTAGTGTATGTAGGTGGTGCATTTCTAGAAATTTATCCATTTCCTCTGGCCTTCCAAATTTGTTGGAGTATAGTTTTTCATAGTACTCTGTTATGATCCTTTTTATTTCAGCTCAATCTGTTGTAATGTGCCCTATCTCATTTATTATTTAGGTTATTTGCTTCCTCTTCTGTTTTTCTTTTTTCAGTTTGGCCCATGGTTTGTTGATTTTGTTGACCTTTTCAAAGAACCAGCTTTTGGTCTTGTTGATTCTTTCTATTGTTTTTAGGCTGTAATCTTTATGGGAGCAGACTGCCTCATATTTCTCCCGTGGGGCAGCTGGGGGGTTTGAACCACTGACCTTTTGGTAGGCAGCTCAGCCCTTAACCAGTGTGCCATGGAGGCTCCTTAAATGGACGTTAGTATCAAGAATTAAACAACCTAGGTGATCCTAATATACAAATAAATAGTGCCCAGAGCCCTGGATATATCAAATTAAAAGCCCAGTGAAAATGTTTATTTGAAATAAAACTAAATCAAGTAGAGTTTTACAGCTTCACCTTGTGTCTTAATTACACTAATCTATTCATTTTTTTTTTTATTCACTTTGCCACGGGCTCAGGCTTACTTTCTGCAGCAAAACAAGGTAGAGAATTGATTGAGAAGGAAAAGACCCTTGCCTCCATACCTCCCCCAACTTGGGTGTTAGGTATCTGAAAACAAAAGAAGAAAAAATGTGTCCAGTGAGGTTTTCTGTTAAGCCATTTAAATCATTGTTTCAATTCTTTGACCAATATAACTAAATATGAGGATTCCTGGTGGTGCCGTGGTTAAAGTGCTTGGCTGCTAACCAAAGGGTCAGTAGCTCAAACCCACCAGCCACTCCACCAGAGAAAGACATGGTGGTCTGCTTTGTAAAGATTTACAGCCTTGGAAACCACATGAGGCAGTTCTACTCTGACCTATGCTGTCTCTATGAGTCAGAATCTACTCAATGGCAGTGGGTTTGGTTTTAGGGTATAGCTAAGCAACCAAAAAGATTTTAAACCTTGTGTTCTGTCCCAGTCAATATACAATACTTGGAAGAAATGTGCCACGTCTCCCTGAAGTACAAGCCATTGTGCATGCCTTAGCTGGTGGCTTTGAAACATGACGCCTCACTGCCCATGACATGTTGTTGTTGTTGTTGTTAGGTGCCTGTTGAGTTGGTTCTGACTCATAGCAAACTTATGCACCACAGAATGAAACACTGCCTGGTCCAACGCCATCCTTACAGTCGTTGTTATGCTTGAGCCCATTGTTGCAGCCACTGTGTCAATCCATCTCATTGAGGGTCTTCCTCTTTTCCACTGACCCTGTACTTTACCAAGCATGATGTCCTTCTCCAGGGACTGATCTCTCCTGACAACATGTCCAAAGTATGTAAGATGCTTCTAAGGAGCATTCTGGTTGTACTTCTTCCAAGACAGATTTGTTCATTCTTTTGGCAGTCCGTGACATATTCAATATGCTTCACCAACACTAAATTCAAAGGCATCGATTCTTCTTCCGTCTTCCTTATTCATTGTCCAGCTTTCACATGGATATGATGTGATTGAAAATCCCATGGCTTGGGTCAGGCACACCTTAGTCTTTAAAGTGACATCTTTGCTTTTCAACACTTTGAAGAGGGCCTCTGCAGCACACTTGCCCAGTACAGTGCATTGTTTGATTTCTTGACTGCTGCTTCCATGGGTGTTGATTGTGGATCCAGGTAAAATGAAGTCCTTGAGAACTTCAAACTTTTCTCTATTTATCATGATGTTGCTTATTGGTCCCGTTTTGAGGATTTTTGTTTTCTTTATGTGGAGATGTAATACATGCTGAAGGCTGTAGTCTTTGATCTTCATCAGTAAGTGCTTCAAGTCCTCTTCACTTTCAGCATGCAAGATTGTGTCATCTGCATAACACAGGTTGTTAATGAGTCTTCCTCCAATCCTGATGCCGCTTTCTTCTTCATATGGTCCAGCTTCTTGGATTATTTGCTCAGCATACAGATTAAATAGGTATGGCAAAAGGATACAACCCTGATGCACACCTTTCCTGACTTTAAACCACTCAGTATCCCCTTCTTCTGTCTAAACAACTGCCTCTTGATCTATGTACATGAGCAAAATTAAGTGTTCTGGAATTCCCATTCTTCCCAATGTTATCCATAATTTGTTATGATCCACACAGTCGAATGCCTTTGCATAGTTAATAAAACACAGGTTAAACATCTTTCTGGTATTCTCTGCTTTCACCCAGGATCCATCTGACACCAGCAATGATATCCCTGGTTCCACAGCCTCTTCTGAATCTGGCCTGAATTTCTGGCCATTCCCTGTTGATATACTGCTGCAGCTGCTTTTCAATGACCTTCAGCAAAATTTTGCTTGCGTGTAATGTTAATGATATTGTAAAAGAGCTGAACAGAATATTTCAAAGGGCAGCTTGAGAAGACAAAGTAAAGTATTACAATGACATGTGCAAAGACCCGGAGATAGAAAACCAAAAGGGGTGAACATGTTTGGCATTTCTCAAGATGAAAGAACTGAGGAAAAAATTCAAGCCTCGAGTTGGAATAGTGAAGGATTCTCTGGGGAATATATTAAATGATGCAGGAAGCATTAAAAGAAGATGGAAGGAAAACAGTGTCATTATACTAAAAAGAATTAGTAGACATTCAACCATTTCAAGAGGTAGCATATAATCAGGAACCGATGGTGCTGAGGGAGGAAGTCCAAACTGTGCTGAAGGCACTGGTGAAAAACAAGGCTCCAGGAATTGACAGAATATTAACTGAGATGTTTCAACACACAGATGCAGTGCTTGAAGTGCTCACTGGTCTATGCCAAGAAATTTGGAAGACAGCTTCCAGTCCAACTGACTGGAAGAGATCCATATATATGCCTATTCCCAAGAAAGGTGATCCAACCAAACGCAGAAATTGTCAAACGATATCCTTAGTATCACACGCCCTTGACAGATTCCTAGAAGGCAGTCTCTTGTTCTTCTGACCCTCACCCCTTTTCCTTCCTGTTTTATAGTTTATAAGGCAATCTTGTGCTGACCAGTAAAGAGACTGAATTCCAACTTGTACATCGTGGTTTGTCAACTGTGACTGAGACACGTGGATACAAGGACAGGTTGACTTCTCTCCACCGTCTTCTTCCCCTGACAATATTTTCCAAAACTCAAATATTGTGATTTGAATATATTATCATGGCCTTATTTGACTGTTGGAATCACAAGTAATGGAGCAACTTTTCAAACTCTTCAACTCAACTCGTCATCTACTGCCCCTGTCTTTTTTATTAAACAGATATTACACTACCACCAAAACCAGAAAAGTGCTCTTTTTAGACTGCATATTTAGCAATATGCTCATGGTCAAAAGTTTATTTGGAAAAAAATTTATCTCTGCCCACATTGATGAACCTCATCTTTCTGCCATTTGTTTTAAGGGGGCAGGTTATAGAGTGGTTATTCCTGAAAGTTTGGGCAATGAGTCTTGCATTTACCACCCCATTTTGGAGACTCTGATCTAGACTCTGGTGTAGAAAGCCTCACGGTGTTCAGAAAATTAAGTTGAAACAGGTGCCCACATAACCCAGGCCCACAAGCAGTCACTTCTTCATACAGACCCTATTGTGCACAGTTCCCTAAAACACTACATTTATCCCATTATGTTATGCAGAACCTACAGTGTCTCCCAATGCTTGAGCAATTACCAACTACCCTCACCTTCCATGCAGGAGACCTGGGTTAGATTTCCAGACAGTACATCTCACGCGCAACCACCCCATCCGTCTGTCAGTGGAGTCTTATGTGTTGCTGTGATGCTGAAGAGGTTTCAGCAGAGCTTCCGGTCTAAGATGAACCTCAGAAAGGCCTGGCAATCTACTTCCAAAACTCAGGCAGTGAAAACCTTATGAGTCACAACGGTGTGATCTGCAACTGATCATGGGGATGGCACAGGACCAGGTAACATTTTGTCCATTGTGCATAGGGTCACCATGAGTCGGGCTGACTTGATGGCAGCCAACAAGAACAACTCAGCCTTCAAGGTCTTTGTAATGTGGTCTCGCTGTACTTGTCCAACTTTCTTAATTTCTGACATAGTCATATGGTTCTTTCAAGTTCTCTTTCTCCCCCCCACTTCTTTATGTTATGTCTTGAACTCTTCTGGAGGATATTATTACATAGCTGAGTCATATAGTGTGATTTGAGGAGCACCCCAGACCTGCCTGCTCCCACGTGTGTCTCAATGGCTTACTTGGTACCCTGCAGTGTCCCACTGTTAGAGTGAGAGGTCTCATTATACACATAATACCTCATGTAATACCCCGGAGGATTACCTATTGATCTAAGCTCAACTTTCAGTGGCCACAGTTACGGATATAGCAGGGGAGAGTCTTGAGGACATGGGACCTTGGAAAGGTGGGCAGCTATCATAGGAGAGAAGGCATAGAGCACTGCTGAGGAATGCAGGTCTGAGAGGGGTGTGGTGGCCGTAGTGTGTTGGATGGTTCCTAAGAGCCTGAGCATCTGGGAAAAGGTGCACTGTAAACAGTAACTGGGAGGTACAAAGACTCACTTCTCAATTTTTCCCTGGACCAGTGTGATTGCCATCCTCTTCCCTGAAATAACTCCGTCAACTAGTAAAAATAACGTTTGCTATCAAGTCAACTCTGACTCATGGTGACCCCATGTGTTTTAGAGTAGAACTGTGGTCTATAGAGTTTTCAATGGCTTGCATCTTTAGAAGTAGATCACCAGGCCTTTCTTCTGAGGTGTTTTCAGGTGGATTTGAACCACCAACCTTTTGGTTAGTAGCTGAGCACTTAACTGTTTATGTCACCCAGGGATTCTAACTAGGATGGGATCCAGAATTTCTGTGAAGGGATGGCAGGTGGTTGGGAGCTGGAGAGCTAGGTAACTTGTCTTGTGTTTACATTTGCGTGTGAAGCACATGGATATGACTTTGTCTATACGATTATCTGGGATCGTCTGGGGGCTGCTGATTGAGATTATGTGCCCAAACCCTATATTTCTTTCACGATACATCTCAAGGTTCATCCCCTGTACGAAGCCTTCCCAAAATTATTTTTCTTTATAATAAGCACTCTTTCTTACTCTATAATCATTCATCAACTCCATAAGTAATTTACACTGTACAGGTTCACACTTCCAATATATTAAAATTTTTATCTAGAAATGGCATTATATTCATGCGATGATAATCTTGTTAACGGCAGGGATAGCATGTCTTTTACTTATTTCAAGCTACTCTAGGGTCTACTGTAGTTCTGCTTATACTATTCGTATTCATACCAGTTGCTATTGATTCGACTCCGATTCATGGCAACCCCATGTGTGTCAGAGTAGAACTGTGCTCCATAGAGTTTTCAGTGGCTGATTTCTTGAAAGTGGATCGCCAGGCCTTTCTTCCAAGGTACCTCTGGGTGGACTTGTGTGCTGCAATGGATTACTTAATGTGGCCCCTCTAGCCATAGTCTTTGTGACTCCCACAGATTGATTGGATGGGACCATGCAAATAAGGTGTATGGAACCTGTGATGGTTAAGGTTATATGTCAGCTTGGCTAGGCCATGATTCCTGGTCCTCCATTTTGTGATGTGTTATAAATTCTAGCCTCTACGCCTGTTTTTTTTTTTATGCCTGTGGTTATGGTCCCATTGTAGTGAGTTGTCTGTTATGTTAATGAGGGAGGATTAGGGTGGGATGTATCTTGAGTCACCACCTTACTAAAGGGTGTGACTCAAGTCACCACCCTTACCACCCTTATTCAAGTTATACCCTTGCACTGCCTTGCTCAAGTAAGGCAAGTGTCCTTGAGGGTAAGGTCTGCATCTAATATATATATGAATGCCTGGCAAAGCTCTCTGTCTCTCTCTGGATCCCGCATCCAGTTTGTGGAGCTTGTGCCAGCAGCCTTCCCTCTGACCTGCTGATTCTGGGATTTGCCAGCTTCTGCAGCTCCTTGAGCCAGCAGCCTGTTGTCTGACCTGATTCACCACCTTCCAGAGCCTTGTGAGTTTGGGTTTACCAGCCCCTGCAGCCATGTGGGTCGAGAGATGCCTTCAGCTTGACTCCTGATCCATGTGAGCCATTCCCTGAGATATAGTTCGTGAGTTCTGTCAGACGTAGCAGCACATTACAGAACCCGAAAACTGGAGGAAGAAAACTGAGGGGAGGAGGAGCAATTAGAGATGATGAAGTAGGAGAGCTATTTGGAAAAGCTGGAGATTTGGGACATCTTTAGCCTCTGCCTCATGGGAACCAGCTTTATACTGATCCTTATAAACAAAATTATTCAAGCAATGACTCATTCAACTTGAACTGCCAACTTTTCAGTTGTCAGCCAAGCATGTTAACCATTTGCACCACCTAGGGACCCCTCTGTTCATACTAGGAACTTAGTAAATGCTTATGAGATTGATGAGTAAACAAGTTGGAGGGAGACAAAAAGAGAGGGTAGTGAATATTAAATTTTATAGACACAGCTTGAATTTAAGTAATTTCATAACGCATCTTTTCATTTTTGCTGGGAAAACACAGTAACCAGTCTCTCAATTAGCCATATAAGAGAAAAGGAAGGGACATGGACATTTATGTGGTTCTCAGTTTGTATATCCTTCTGCGGGAGTTTAACTAGCCCGTGAGTTGAACACCTCAATAGCTAGAATCACAGGGAACAGGCCTCTGGGAAACAGAGGGCTACAGTGGGCTTGAGGAGACCTGGGCTTATTCCTGTCTGTTCTGACTCATAACCTAGATGAGCATAAGTCATCTTTTCTCAAAGCTCTGTGGTGCTATCATTTCTCAAAGCTCTTGTTTCAGGTAAATGGAACAAGCGTTTATCAGGCGACTAGAGCATGATAAAAAAAAATAAAAATATAGAGCATGATACAGTGGAAAAAACAGAGTTGGGGATCACAAGACACAAGTTTGTATCCTAGCTCTCCATCACTAGCTGGGTGACCTTAAGCCTGCTTAATCTTAAAGCCTCCATCTGTAAGATGCAGATAATAAAAAGAAAGCCCTTACCTAATGGACAGGGCTTTAGTGAGGAAATGGAGACCCTGAGTGGTACAAACGGTTATGTGCTCAGCTACAAACTGAAAGGCTGGCAGTTCGAGTGCACCCTGAGATGCTCAGAAGAAAGGCGTGGTGATCTATGGTGATCTACTTCTGAGAAAAATCAGCTATTGAAAAACCTGTGGAGTCAGCTCAAGGCAAATGATACTAGTAGTGAGGAAACAGTGAGGTAATGTATTTGAGTTATTTTGTAAACTTCTATGATTTATTTAGATAAAAATGATTAAAATTTACATAGCACTATGCTAGACTTAGGAAACCCTGGTGGCATAGTGGTTAAGTGCTATGGCTGCTAACCAAAAGATCGATAGTTCGAATTTACCAGGTGCTCCTTGGAAGCTCTATGGGGCAGTTCTACTCTGTCCTGTAAGGTCACTATGAGTCGGAATTGACTTGATGGCAATGGGTTTGTTTTGTTTTTAGTTTTTATGCTAGACTTTAGAGTAATGCAAAAGACCTTTGAGAACCTTCATGAAGCTTAGGATCTTGTAGAAAAAACAAAATATACACGCATGATACAGTAAGACAGCAGTGAGGACAGAATTAGATCAAGAGGCAAAAAAATGGCAGGAATGAAAAGTCCTGTAGGGTGTCAGAGAATGTGATGCTCACTGTGGGTTTGCATCTGCTAGGAATGAATTGTGCCTCCATATACGTGGAAGTCCTAACCACTGGAACCTGTGAACATGGCCTTGATGTAAATACAGTCTTTGAAGATGTTATCAGTTAGGTTAACATGAGTAGGGTAGGGAGGGCCTAATCCTGTATGACTGATGTCCTTATAAACATGGAGAAGAGATCCACAGACACATGCAGAGAGAAGACGCCGGATGAAGACAGATGCAGACATGGAGTTATGCTGCACTTGCAAGCCAAGGAACCCCTGGGGCTCCTGGGAGGGACAAGAAAGGAGATTATCCTAGAGCCTTCAGAGAGAACAGTACTCTGCTGACACCCTGAATTCAGACTACCAGCCTTTGGAACGTGAGACAATTTCTGCTATTTAAAACCACCGTACTTTGGACATGTTCAGGAGGGACCAGTCCCTGGAGAAGGACAACATGCTTGGTAAAGTAGAGGATCAGCGAAAAAGAGGAAGACCTTCAACAAGATGGATTGATACAGTGGCTGCAACAGTGGGCTCGAACGTTGTTAAAAGATTGTGAAGATGATGAAGGACCGGGCAGTGTTTTGTTCTGTTGTATATGGGGCTGCTGTGAGTTGGAGCTGTCTTGATGGCACCTAACAACAACAACAGCCACCCACTTTGTGGCAATTTGTTAGGGCAGCCCTAGACTGCCTGGGTGATGCAAACTAGCTAAAAGGTTGGCGATTCAAATTCACCCAGAGGTGCCTCAGAAGACACCTGGCTATCTGCTTTTGAAAGGTCACAGCCTTGAAAACACTATGGGGCAGTTCTACTCTGCACACACAGGGTCACCATGACTCAGAACTGACTTGACAGCAACTAACAACAACAGAAACTAATGCAGCATCTCTGGGAAAGAGTCAGGCAGGAGATGGGAGCTGAGCTGAGCTGAGCTGAACCTTCTGGATGAATAGAATCTGGACCAAAACCAAAACCAAAAAAAAACCAAACCCAGTGCCGTCGAGTCGATTCTGACTCATACCGACCCTATAGGACAGAGTAGAACTGCCCCATAGAGTTTCCAAGGAGCGCCCGGCAGATTCAAACTGCTGACTCTTTGGTTAGCAGAGAATCTGGACAGGGGTCAGGAAATGCTTTCTGAGCAGAGAGAAAAACAGGGCCAAAGGCAAGGAAACAGCTGTGATCACTGCCCACCCCAGGGGCATGGTGCACCTGGCCTGGCTGGGGCTGAGGTGGTTGGTGGTGTTTGGCAGTAACTGTGGACTCAGGAGCAAACACACATGTTACTTATCACTTATCAGAGGCACCAAGTAATCCTCTGTGAGAGCAGTTTTAGTCACTCATCCATCAATCAAAGCAGGACTGAACTCATAATGGGAGAATTTTCCTAAATACTGAAAGCCCAGTTGAAAGGAGTCCCTGGGTGATGCAAATAGTTAACATACTTGGCTGTTAACCGAAAGCTTGGAGGGTCTAGTTCACTAAGAGGTGCCTCAGAAGAAAGGCCTGGCAATCTACTGAAAAAAAGTCATTGGGAACTCTATAAAAACAGTTCTACTCTGACACACTTGGGCACAAGGTGTCGCCATGAATCAGAACTGATGTGACAGCGATTAGTTCGATTTAGTTGAAAGAGACCAACAGCCACGAATATGGTAGACTCCCACTTCACTTCACTTATGACATGATTTGTAGCTGCTGTGAATTGGGCTGGGGCAGGAAGATGCCTCCTGCAAAGATGGTGGTGCTAGAATTTCTGTTTTTTTTTATTTTTTTCCTCTGTTTTCTCTTTTTCCCTTGTGCTTGTCTTCTCTTTCTCTGTACACCTGTGGTCAGCATATGTTCAAACGTTTCATACTTGAACACGAGAAAATCTGGAAATATAAGTTATATATCAACAGCTGTGAACTCTAATGCCTCTGAGGCCAGGAATACAACTGAGTTGTGGGGGGGTATAAGATGATGGGGAGCTGAACCGATCCGTGTCTAAGGACGGTCAGTTTCAATTAACACAAAATGTGCAAGCCAAGCAAACAGGTCTGTGGGCTAGACACAGTTTTCATTATTCAATTAGCTTGGCACAGGTTTAGAGTTTAATACGCTTCTTTTTTTTTTTTTTTTTTATTCACATCTCTTACAGCCTTTTCTTCTTGGCCTTGCTCTTGAGGCCACTGTCTCTGTACAGTGTCCCTGACACTCCTTCTTCCACAAAGCTCACATTAATTTTTCTCTTGGTTTGTAAACCTTGTTATCGTTGATGTTCTTATCTGCCGTTGAGTCAGCCCTTGTCTTATGGTGACCCCATAAAAGGAATGAAACGCTGCCCGCCTTGCACCATCCCCACGATGGGTTTTGATCCATAGGGCTTTCACTGACTGGTTTTCAGAAGCAGCTCGCCAGGTCCTTCTTCCTAGTGATCTTAGTGTGAAAGGGCTGCTGAAACCTGTTCAGCATCAGAGCAACACACAACCTAGGCCTCGGGATTCTCCAGCATTCCTTTCACAGTGTCGGAGTGTTTTGTTACCTTTTTCATTACTTTTATCCTATAATTAATTTTATAATTTTGTACCTTTGTAACTGATACTTATCTGGGTTTTAAGGATTAATAGTGTTTACTTGGAAAGAACCTTGAAATCCCTATGAAAATTATGTGAAATCTCACATTATTTGTACACGGGATAGGAATAGAAACCGGGGATAGGAAATGGGAAACAAACCAATCCGACACCCTCCAAGTCCTGTGCATTGTAATTGATATAACTAGCATTAACTCTGAAGGCACAGTGGTTAAGGCGATCGACTGCTAACCAAAAGTTCGACATCACCAGCAGCTCCTGGGAGAAAAATGTGGCAGTCTGCTTCCATAGAGATTTACAGTCTCGGAAACCATATGGGGTCGCTGTGAGTCAGAATCGACTTGACGGCATTGGGTTTTACCATTCTCTCAATGATCTGCTCAATATAAGTATCCTATTAAAGGTCACAAGCATCTGCTGAATAAGTAATACACAACTTAATATTGAGTTTCCTGCTTGGCATCTCACTTTTGGATGTCTCTAACGGGGATCCCTAAGCTCACACGGCCAAACAAGAATTTTTGATTGCTTCATGGCCCCAGTGTTTCCCATTCTTCCCAATGGGTTAAATGCCACTACTGCCCATCCAGGTGGACAGCTCAGAATCTTAGGAGTCGTCCCTTCCATCATCCTTTTGCAAAAAGTCACCCACATCCTATTAACTCTACCTCCAAAAGGCATTTGGGGTCCAAATCTGTCTACTTCTCTCTGTATCTGCACTGCCACACTGCGCTCCAAGCCATTGAGAATCAAGCACTTCCCAATTGCTGTTGCTGATTCCAGCCTTCCCTATGTACTCCTTGCTGAAAACCCTCCAGAGACTCCCCACTGCACTCAGAATACCATCCAAATGCCCTGCCTTGGTTGCAAAGCCCCCCAGGTTGGGCTCTGCCCTCCTCTCCTTCCTCATCCCCTCTTACTCCCTTTCTTCCTATGCTTCAGTCACACTGGCCCCAGAGGCTGGTTTTCATATTAGGGCATAGGACTGGCTACTCTGACTGCCAGCAACACTCTGCACTCCTGTCCCTTCCCGTGGCTGGCTCCTACTTATTACTCAGTATCAGTTTTAATGCCCTCTCCTCAGCAAAAAAAAAAAATTTTTTTTTTTTTTTTTTTACCTCAGTGAGGCCCTTGCTGACCACGCAACCTCAGTTAGCTTTCCTCACCATGCTGTGGTGTTTTCAATTGCCTCATATGCATGCGAAAGCTGGACAATGAATAAGGAAGACCAAAGAAGAATTGATGCCTTTGAATTGTGGTGTTGGAGAAGAATATACCGTGGACTGCCAAAAGAACAAACAATCTGTCTTGGAATAAAAAAAAAAAAAAAATTTTTTTTTTTTTTTTTTGGAATAGGTACAACCAAATGCTCCTTAGAAACGATGATGGCAAGACTGCGTCTCACGTACTTTGGACACGTTATCAGGAGGGATCAGTCCCCGGGGAAGGACGTCATGCTTGGCAAAGTAGAGGTTCAGCAAAAAAGAGGACCCTCAAGATGGATTGATACAGTGGCTACAACAATGGGCTCAAACATAGCAACGACTGTGAGGATGGCGCAGGACCGGGCAGTGTGTCGTTCTGTGGTACATAGGGTGGCTATGAGTTGGAACCAACTCGATGGCACCTAACCACGAGAGCAATGCCCTGCCCAGGTCAGCCTGTATGACCTTACCCTGATTTATCTTCTCTGGAGCACTTGTCTCTATCTGAAATGATTTTGTCTATTTGCTCGTTTGTTGTCTATCTCTTTCCACAAGTGTGAGCTCCAAAAGAGCAGGGGCTTTTCACCTGGCATATGGTGTTTAAACATTAAATACTAAATCCAGATCTATGGAACAAATAAACAAATAAACAAATAAAGGCAGAGGCCTTTGTGAACACATGCAACATAAAAAGAAAAGAAGAAAACAATTATGACTAAATAATAGACTTTATCTCAGGCTTTATAATAGACTTTATAACTAAGACAGTCTTAGTTATAGGGGCAGGGGCAAGAGTTTGCCTACATATACCGTTGCCATCAAGTTGATTACAACTCATAGCGAAACTATAGGACACAGTAGAACTGTCCCAACAGGCTTCCAAGGAGTGGCTGGTGGATTCAAACTGCTGACCTTTTGGTTAGCAGCTGTAGCTCTTAACCACTGCGCCACCAGGGCTCCTTGCTCATATATAGGATACGTCGTCTGAGGGACAAAGAATTTTGACAAATTAGGGATTTGTAGAAAATGAGAAGATGAAAGTAAGGCTATTTAATTTGAGGACTCTCTGTAGACAGTGCCCTTCCTCTGATATCCTGCGGCCACTAATGATCCTTCATCTTTATAACTTAATGCTGTTTCAAGGAGGACTGTGTAGCAGCAGCAGCAAAAACATATATGACACTTACTAGGTTCCAGGTGCTATTTTAAGTGCTTTATATAAATTAGCTCACTTAATCCTTACAGCAACCCTTTGAGGTAGACATGGTTGTTATCTCCATTTGCTTATGAGAAAACTGACATGTTATGTAACTTGCCTAGGGTCACACAGGGAGTGGCAGAGCTAGGGTTTTGAGACACAGGCAGTCTGGGTTCTCCAATGCTCTGCAGCCTTACATAGCTAAGTCATCAGGCATGCAGGCTCGGGGGAAACCACCTCTTTAGAAAATCTTAGTCAGGCCTGGCTCCTGCATCTTGGATCACCAGGTTCTGGATCCTGCAATTCCTGCTATGCCCTGCCTGTGAAATCTTTTAATAAGTTCAGGGCTCTTTTTATCTGTGTTTGTGTTGCAGGGGCTATCTGTTTCACACGTACAGCCATTTAGATGCTATGCGTGGGAAGGCTGGTTACCACCGCCCGTAGCAGAGATATAAAAGTGAGACCTGGGACCTGTCTTTCAGCAGCTTGAAGTTAAGCCTTCAGTGCGCATCTCCTGGTTTAACAATTTTTCTTTAAATTACAATTTCCTCCACTGTTTCTCACAATGCTGCTTTTCTTCCCATGAGTGTCAGCTGGATGGGGTCCCATACTTGTGCCAGTGTTGGATGGCTTTTTTCCAACTTAACCTGTAATTGGCTTTGGGGAGGAGGGTGAAGACAAAAATTCTCTGCAAAATAATGCTAAAGGTTATGTTTATGTGAATATGTACATTTTTAAGGAAAGTGGCTATTCCCTAAATACTCTGTAAAAAAAACACACACACACACACACACAAATTCAGGGCCACTGAGCCTGGCTGTTCGAAGGCCACATGAAGTGCATATGCATGTGTATTTCCTAGAAAAATCACAGCTTTATAACTTTATAGTTCCTTCTCTCCTTGACAGCACTTTCCTGAGAATATGGAAGCGATTTATTATTTTAGAAGATTTAAGATACAAAAGTCACTGTTAAAATCTAATGAGCCAAATAGTTTATAACCAAATGCAGGAAACTGATGAAGGATGCACCCTGCGATGAATTGTGTATTCATGTTAACACACACACACACACACACATACACACACACACCCCCCACCAAACCAGTTAACTTCAATATCCTGGGGGAGAAGTTAGCCTTCTGAGCTACATGTGCACATGTTGAAAATTGAAGCAGTTACTAGAATAAATCAGACCAAAAGAACACATTCAACTAGAATATCTGGATAATGGAAACAGGAACTTCTAAAAAATTGCTTCAGGTTTCTTTTTCACTTTGTAAGCTAGGACAGCTTTAGAGGAACTGGAGGAGAGACTCCTTTCAATAGTGCTCTGGGCAGGTGGGAAGGTGGTGGATTAGTTAAATGAGCTGTGAATGTCACCACTTCTCCGAATTTTGTGACAGTAACAAGGGAGCTGTTTTAATCAACTCCCCAAACACAAAACAAACCAGCTGTCTCAGAAGTAGATTTGCCAGGCCTTTCTTCCGAGGCACCTCTGCGTGGACTCATACCTCCAACCTTTTGGTTAGCAGCGGAGCACTTTAACCGTTTGCACCACCCAGGAACTCCTAATCAATGCCAGTTCACTAAATATTTGAAGCTGATGCATTCTGTGGTAGGCAGGATAAGCCCCTAATATTTCCACAGAATCCTCTCCCCAGAACCCATGAATATATTAGGTTATATGGCAAAGGGGAATTTTAAGGCTGTAGGGGGAATTAAGATTGCTAATCAGATGACCTTAAAATAGGGAGATTATCCTGGTGGGCGCTATGTAATCACAAAAACCCATTGCCGTCGAGTCGATTCTGATTCATGGCGACCCTATAGGACAGAGTAGAACCGCCCCATAGGGTTTCCAAGGCTCTTATCTTTGGAAGCAGATTGCTACATCTTTCTCCTGAAGAGCGGCTGGTGGGTTCCAACTGCTGACATTCTGGTTAGCAGCCCAGGGCTTAATCACTGTGCCACCAGGGATCCCTATGTAATCACCAAATTCCAACTCATAGTGACCCTATAGGACAGAGTAGAACTGCCTCATAGCATTTCCAAGGAGTGGCTGGTGGATTTGAACTGCCAACCTTTTGGTTAGCCATCCAGCTCTTAATGACTGAGCCACCAGGGCTCCTATGGAATCACAAGGTTCCTTAAATGTGGAAAATGGAGGTGAAAGAATCAGGTTAGTGATTTGACATGAGAAGGACTTAATCTGCCCTTGCTGACTTTGAAGATAAAGCAAGAGGTCACAAGCCAAGGAATGTGGGCAGCCTCCAGATGCTGAAAAGGACCAGGAAACATATTCTCCCCTGGAGCCTCCAGAAGGGAGTGCAGCCTTGCTGACACCTTGAATTTAGCCCAGTGTCAGCAATGGATTACCCAACAAGCAAGGTACGCATGGGTTTACTTGTGCTTAGTTAATTTTGATGAGGTGAAACCAATGTAAAATTGTGCACTGCAGATTAGTAAGTAAACACAAGTAAGCCCATGTGTACCTTGCTTACTGGTTAATCTGCCCCTGCCCAGTGAGACCCATGTCAGACTTCTAAACTACAAAAGTGTAAGGTAATAAACTTGTCTAATTTGAAGCCATTACGTTCATAGCAATTTGTTACAGCAGCAATAGGAAACTAATACACATTCCTGCTCTGTTCTGCTCTGACACTTGGGCACTACCATTCACTCACATACTAACTTTTCAACCTTTCTGTAAGATAATTGTTTTATGACATTAGAAGCAGTATTGTATACAGTACATCACTTTTATATATACCATTAAAATGTAATTCACAGCTTTAGACAAGGAGAGAGGAATAAAGATAAATAATAAATAAATACTGATACTACAAATAAATAAATAATTAAGCAAGCTCTGTTTTTTTCCCTTGGCCCTTCCACATACAAGTGCTAGACATGGTGGACTTTTACATCTTCTATAAACATTTTAGAACAAATTTTTCCAGTTCCTAAAAAAAAAAAAAAAACCTTTTAACATTTGGATTAAAACTGTGTTGGAGCTGTAGATTAATTTGAGGTTAATTAGTTCTAAAATTTACCATGTGAAATTATCCTAATATGAACGTGGTCAACAAACAAAAACAAAATATGAACGTGGTATACCTTCTTATTTATTTAGATCTTTTTTAAGTCCTATTAAAGTTCTAAGTTTTTTTTTTGTCCCCTACAAAAATCTTGCGAATTCTCATGTTAATTTATCATTTTGTTTCCAATGTTGCTGTCTGTGCCAGTTTGAGGTTTTGAATTGCTTCTGAATCGTCTGGTAATGGTTGGTCTGCTACTGTCTTTCTTTCATAGGGATTGTGCTTCCGATATACCTACTATTTTTTTTCCTGTGAGTTTATTTTCCCCTGGAGTCCCTGCGTGGTGGAAACAGTTAAGTGCTCAGCTGCTAACTGAAAGGTTGGAAGTTCAAGCCCACTCAGAGACACCTCAGAATAAAGGCCTGGCGATTTACTTCTAAAAAACTCTACCACTGAAAACCCTACGGAGCACAGTTCTACTCTGATATCTGTGGGGTAACCATGAGTCAGAATTCACTCGACGGCAACTGCAGGTTTTCTGGTTTATTAATATACTCGATCTGATGTAGGGTGGAGTATCCCTGAGCATGGCGGGGGGAAACGCTCTTTCCCTCTGGCTACCATTGTCTGGTACTTAATCTGCTCCTTGGCTGGTGTGTTCCTTGATGTCCAAGATAGGAAGAATATGGATTCCGCAGGGTGTGGGAAAAAAGGGTAGAATAAAGTGACCCTTTGTTCTGCTTTATCTCCTGGCTATACATTCTTCCCAGAAACCTGGCAGTGCCGTGGACCGATAGATGCATGTCTTGGTCCCTGCCAGTACTGTATCAGGCCTTTTCTAAGAACACAAAACTCATTTAAATATGCTTTCTCCATAAAAATAAACTTTTCATTAAAATATGGAACAAAACATTAATCTCTAGTGGCTTTATAATAGAACTAACATACAATTTACAAAAGATCTGAAATAAATGCAAACACCTAGGTACGAGTTGCTATCTTTCCAATGAAATGAAACACGGACTGGCAAAATGAAAGGCAGCATTACTTCATATGCCTTAATATAAATTCATATAATTCCGTATTCAGGAGGTAAAATGAGCAGCAGCGTTTTGAATAGGGATGTGCATCTTTTAAATGGATACGAGGCTTCATTATCCTTGAACTTTAAAGTCTGTGAAAGAGAAGATGGGCAGAGCCTTCCCCAGCATGCTCTTCTGCTCTCTCTTACTAACCAAACACTAGGCTGGATGGACCATTAGTATCATCTAGCAGGGTGACTCCCATGTATATACTTTTTTAAAATTACAAAATATACTTTTAAAACGACTACTATACTTAATAAAATGTACTTTTTTATTGTGGTAGATATATATATATAACAAAACATTTGCCATTTCAACATTTTTCACAGGTACAATTCAGTGATATTAATTACATTCATTAGGTTCAACCATCACACTTATCCATTTCCAAGTTTTTCCATCACCCTTAACAGAAGCTCAGTGCCCCCTAAGCAATGACTCCCCCTCTCCCTCTTCCCTCTGTCCCAGGTAACTACTAATACACTTTGGTCTCCGTACATTTGTGTGTTCTAGATACTTCATGTAAGTGGGATCATAAATTTGTCCTTTTGTGTCTGACTTCCCTCACTCAGCACAACATTTTCAAGGTTCATCCACATGGTAGCACGTATCAGCACTTCATTTCTCCTTAGGGCCAAGTAGAGCCCTGGTCGGGCAGTGGTGGAGAGCGATAGTGAGCTATGGCAGCTAACCAAAATGCTGGTAGTTCGCATGCACCAGTCTCTCCTGGGAAACCCTATGGGGCAGTTCTACTCTGTCTTATAGGGTTGCTATGAGGCTTTTTTTTTTTTTTTTAATTTATTTAAAAACCCAGAATTTATTTAGGGCCGAGTAATAACCCATTGTATGGGTACACCACATTTTGATTATCCATTCATCTGTTGATGGACGTTGGGCTGTTTCCTCATCTTGGCTATTGTGAGTAGTGCTGCAGCGAACACTGGTGTACATGCATCTGTGCTCTGGCTTTCAAGTCTTTTGTCTCTATCCTTAGAAGAGGGATAGCTCATGTACATACTTTTCAAAGTACTTCATCCTGGGATCACAGTTTATGTTATTACAAACCTTGGGTTGACAGGTTAACAGAAGTATTATTGTCTAGTTACTTAATTCGTCCACCCGACAAGTATTTTTTGAATAGTCAGTGTCAGGCATGACACAAGCACTGAGGTACGACCTTGACCATAACAGCCACAGTCCCTGCCACCCTGGAGCTTGTGGTTCAGTTGGAGGCAGTCAGGGAACCTGACAAGTACAATTCAGTGTGGTACACACCAGGATGGGGCAGCTGAGGGTGCTGTGAGGAGCAGTGGGGAGGGACATGTGACTTGGATTTGGGAATTCATGTGGGAAGTGATACTTAAGCTGAGGCCTCAAAAATAAGAAAGGTTTATCCAGACAAATTGAATAAATTCCCCAGAGGCAAGAAAGCACAGCGGATGATAAGAAATGAAAGTAATTCAATATGAGTTAAGGATTCTCCAGCTAGAGATGTGCCTGGAGAGGTACACAGGATCTTGGAGGCCATTTGGGGAAGTTTTCACTTTGTCCTGAAGCCAACAGGCAGCCATTAAATGATGTTTGGAAGAGAATAAATGATCAGATAACTGGCCTGGCTGGGTGTGGAGAATGGATTAAAGGGACAGAAAAGAGGGTGCTGCACTCAACAAGGTGAGAAGTGACAGTGGTGGCAGTGGGGACAGAGGGATATTTAGGAGATACCATTGGGAGAACCTGGTGATTAACTGGGTATGACTGCAAGGCAGAAAGGAGACAGAGGACAAGCCTCAGGTCTTTAGCTTTGAAGAGCAGTAGCTCTCGTGGAGCTTGAGAACACAGAGAGGAGGAGCAAATTTCAGGGGGAAGATAATGATTCAGATTTGGACATATTGATTTGGAGGTATTTAGAGCCTTGGTGACGCAGTGTTTAAGACCTTGGCTACTAACCAAAAAGGTTGGCAGTTCAAATCCACCAGCTGCTCCTTGGGAACCCTATGAGGCAGTTCTACTTTGTCCTGTAGCGTGGCTATGAGGTGGAATCGACTCGACGGCCCTTGACAACAACAGAGTATATCCAGGAGCCCTGGTGGCACCGTAGTTAAGAGCTTGGCTGCTAACTAAAAGATTGGCAGTTTGAATCCATCAGCCGCTCCTTGGAAATCCTATAGGGCAGTTCTACTCTGTCCTATAGGGTGGCTATGAATCAGAATCGACTTGATGGCAATGGGTTTAGTTTGTTTTTTTAAGGGTATATCCAAGTGGATCTGCTCAAGTAAACAGATCCCGAATCTGGGGAAGGAATGTGCGAGGGATTCCTCCAGGATGGCTCCTCCCCTGACAACTGGCAGGGGAGGACTCTAGGAAGAGCTGAGTCCTCTGCTTAGTTTTGAAGGATGAATAGTGGTTGTCATGTGAAGAAAAGGGGGAAAGCGTTCTGGGAAGAGGGAGTATGTTGGTGAAAGAGAGCATCATGCAGAGGACAGCTGCAAGTAGTGTTGGTGGGGTGGACAGCGGAGAGGCATGCAGGTGGGGTGGGGAGGCAGGCAGGTGGGGTAGAGAGGCAGAGAAGGATTAAATCTTGACAGGCCTTGCATGTCTTGTTTTATTCATAAAGAACTAGAAAGGAGCCAGTACAAGATTTTAGGCATGGGAGAGATCTGATCATATTTGTGTTTTAGAAATCAGACAGGGCTAATTAGCATGAGTAGGGACAGGAAATGGGAATAATTCAGACCTTTCACAAGATTACATGGGACATTGGTGGTTTAGTGGTAGAATTCTTGCCTTTCATATGGGAGACCTGTGTTCACCTCCTGACCAATGCACCTCTGCACAGCTACCACCCATCTGTCAGTGGAGCTCTGCGTGTTGCCATGATGCTGAACGGGTTTCACTGGAGCTTCCAGACTAAGATGGACAAGGAAGTAATGCCTGCAGATCTGCTTCCAGTAATCAGCCAGTGAGAACTCTACGGATCACAACGGTCTAATCCTCAACCGATCATGGAGATGGCATAGGACCTGGCAGCATTTTGTTCTATTGTGCATGGGGTCACCACGAGTCAGGGGGCCAACGTAACGGCAGCTAACGCCAACATCAGCAACAACAACGAAAATGTAGCACCAGTCCTGTCAATAAGACGTAAAGTTCCAAATTAAGGCTGAGGCAGAGAAGATGGGTAGGAAGGCGTGGATTCAAGAGATATTTAGGAGACAGAAATGTTGGACATAGTGATGAACTAAATGTGGGAGATGAGGAAGAAGGCAGCAAGGATGATGCTCAGGGTTGTGGCTTGTTGACGGTGAGTCATTAGATAAGATGCACAATACCTGATGGGGAAAGCAGGACAGATGTGCCATAAACCCTGGTTTTTCATTTTACTGAAGTCATAAGTCACTACAAGACTAGAGTGTGTTTTCGCTACAAGAAATAGCAATTTACTTTTCATCTGCAGCGAAGAATCTGCTCACGTCACCTTACTCCTGTGTTTTTATTGATATTCAGGCTCCGGAATTATTTCACTCTTTGCAAAACTACTTTCTGTTTCCTAAAGAGACAGCAAATATTCCATATATTAAAAAAAAATTGATAAAATACAACTATAACTTAATATTTCCAGGGCATCTTTCTTTCCCAAACAATCACATGTAGGACTTTGTTTAATTAAAGGAAGCTTTTTAATAATTTGTCTGAGGCCGCAAGATACTATTATACAGCTGATTTCTTCCCGTTCTTCCAATTTCAGTTAAAATAAAAACGGTCTGAGGAGCTGTCCCTGAATATCTTCTCTAAACAGGCCCCAGTATTACTGTCGTACCCTCTATTCTGTTCATTCATAGCTTTCTCATTAGCTTAAAATTACATTTTTGTTGTTTATATATTTATTGTCTTTCTCTCTCTCTGTACCAGAAGGTCCACGAGGGTGAAAATCGTGTCTGCCCAGCCAAGGGCACACTGTGTCTGCCCCATCATCTGCAGTCTGTAAATGCTGACTGAATTAACATGTAGTCTTTGTAATCAGAGAAGGGCGCCACTGCAGCTCTACTTGGCCCTAAGGAAAAATGAAGCTCTGAGGCATGCTACAATGTGGACGAACCAGTTAACATGCTCAGCTGCTAACCCAAAGCTTGGAGGTTCCAGTTCACCCAGACATGCCTTAGAAGAAAGGCCTGGCAATCTACATTTGAAAAACCAGCCATTGAAAAGCTTATGGAACACACTATGGTTTGGTTGTTTTTGGTTTATATTAGAATCAAGATGGCTGTTTTCAAGGCTCTCTATCATGCGGAGTCCTTCCATAGTCATTGATCAGTAGCCACAACTCAGAGTGCTGGAAGTCTCCCCTCACCCACCTTACATCTACCCTCTTCTGGAACTTCTGCCAATTCCCCACAACCCACAGCTTGAGGCTCCACACCTGGCCCAGCAAGGCCTGGTGCCACTGCTAAGGAAGGCCTGATTTTGGCTGATTGGCTCTGTCTGTGTTGTACACGTAGCTAAATTTTGACAGTCACCTCTGGTTAGACTTCTAATCAAAGGCCAGAATCCACTTTCTGTTGGTCTATAATATGTGGAAGTTTCTACAGTAATTAAATAGATCAATATAAGAAGAGTTCCTCAATTCTAAAAGTGAAGAATCTAGGCAGCTATGTTATAGCAAAATCACAGTGTCAGATATGGTAACTGTGTGAGTGTGTGTGTGCGTCTGTGTTTGAGAGTGAGTGTGTGTGTGTGGTGGGCCTTGTGTTAGGGTCAGGAGGCAGAGAGGTCTGTGGCAAGGGAAGATTGCAGAACGATCACCTTTAATTGCTTTGGGATGAAAGATAAAATGTCTTCTTGCTTCCAAACAGAGATCAGTTTTATTGAAAGAAGTCAGACTTAAACTCTGCTAATTCTGTGACTAAATTCTTCAGTAGAGAGAACCTGAATGATCCTTCTTCCTCCAGAAGCTGGCTGAATTGGGCTCCAACTGGGCAGAATGAATTCTTAATCAGAACATATTTTATTTGCTTAAAATGAATATTACTCCCGTTACCTCCTATTTGTTAACAAAGCGGTTATTAACTACCATCAGTGGCTGACCATGACAGATTCCAAGGCTGAAATAATGAAGTCTGATGGGTTACTATTTTTTTTTTTTTTTTTAACAGGTTTACATTTGCAGAGCCCACTCTGGGAAGTGCGAGAAAGCTGCTCACTCAGGCAGGCTGACCACTGGGAGACCGCGAGGACGGAAGTAATGAAAGGCTGGGGAGTACGAGGAAAAATGCAAGGCTCCCAGGCAGAAGTCTATAGATGAAATGCAAATTCAGATATGTATCTTTTAATCATCCTGTTGAAAAGAGTGATTACTTAAACCAGACTCACCAGATGTTTTTGTGAGGCAGAAATGAAAAGCAAAGTGGAAAAATATGAATTTATCCTTTTAATGGGTCCTACTTATTTCATTTCATAGTAGCTGGTAGGAAACTGAAATGAAATGATAAAACGAAGAAAACAAACCAGGTTCACTGGGGAATGGAAGAGAAAAGCCCAGAAGCAAGAAAAGGAGAAAAAATGAAATCCTATTGAGTGCTAGCATTTCATAAATTTAGGATCTCCAGATGATATACAAAAGAAGTGATACGTACAAAAGAAGTGGCTTATTTCTTCTACTATGGAGTTATTGGGCAGCAATAACATACTTATCGACTCACTAACATACTCATATAACTCAGTGACATACTTTTAGATTGCAAAAAATTGTTTTCCTTTCTTTGCCCCCAAACCATTATTAACTGTCCAACACCTCCAGGTCTAAGACCTGGCAACAAGAAACACTGATCCACATCCTCTTCTCTGGACAGAACCAGGTGTAGAAGGAAGAACACACTGTTTCTGTGGTACAGTTTGGGAGATACTGGGAAAGTCTGTTCTATCTCAAATGATCTCCCCCACCTTCCTGAAAATTTCCCATTCCAGATTTCATTTCTTAGGATCTGTCAAGTATTTTGACCTTCCTGACTTCTCTGTTTAAAATGTGAACATTTCTGCCAGAGGTAACAACTTTAAACCCATTAGCTCTTATGAACTAAAATCTTAGCCCCAAAGGAAGTCCTGTGAGGACTGAAGCATGCGAAGTGGATTATTTTGGAGAAATTAACTTTTGGGAGAGAGGAAAGAATTTTCATAAGGATTGGAAGAACCCATTTTTGCCTGCTTTGGCATTCTGAAGAGGAGAGCCCATCTCTGGCTTCTATTGTCAAATTCTCTGGACCAATAATTTCCTAATAACTGAAGCCAGTTTTGGTATTCCCATGCATTTACCTTTTGCAAGAGTCCAATATAATGAGGACTATTGGATGTGCCTGGGGAACAACCTCCTTGTTTAGCTATAAGATTAAAAATAGATTCTGCTTTGCTGTTGTCTGTCCTTTAATTTAGTTTCTGGGTCAGTGATCCAGGATCCTGCTAATTTCTTAAGGGAAGTGTCGTGGACCTCAAAATGGCCTCTGTTCAAGCTGCAAAGTAGAGCAGGGTGATCAGTAGGTTCCTCTGCCAGATCTGACCGTCTTACAATGAAGCAAATTACTGCACCTTCTGTAAGTGTACCTAAACCTAATAGTCAGTGAACTGCAACTAGGAAATGCATGTGTGGTTTGGAACTGATCAGTTTAACCACGCTGCACATTAGTGGAGACAGACACCCGTGTGTGTATACACACACACACACACAAACTTACAAGCAGCTCCTTTAAATTTTTTTCTGCACTTCATTTCAATCACTAAGGCTTTACTCTGAGGTAGCTATCACAATCCCGGAGTACAAAGGTGAGTACCGTGGAAGATATGGTTCTGCTTTATGCAAATCAATGTGTTATTATTGGGGAGTATATGCTA
The DNA here is from genome assembly GCF_030014295.1 of Loxodonta africana. NCBI lineage: Eukaryota > Metazoa > Chordata > Mammalia > Proboscidea > Elephantidae > Loxodonta > Loxodonta africana. Next base: position 67,007,206 of record NC_087358.1, read on the forward strand.
TTGTGGAGAGACTGGGTGGTACAAATGGTTAATGCATTTGGCTGCTAACTGAAAAGCTGGAAGTTCAAGTCCACCGGTTGGTGCCTCGGAAGAAAGGCCTGGTGATCTACTTTCAAAAGTTAGCTACTAAAAACTCTATGGAGCACAGTTCTCTTCTGATGCACATGGGGTCATCATAAGTCAGGGATGACTCCATGGCAACTGGTTTTGGCTATGTCTTAGGCTGGGTTCTCCACAGAAGCAAAACCAGTGAAACATCTAACTATCAATCTATCTATAGAAAGAAAGATATGTATCAAGGAAATGTTTCACACAGTTTTAGAGGCTGAAAAGTCCCAGGTCCATGGGTCAGGCTGGAGGTTTCTCCCAACTCACTCAGCTGCAGGGGCTGGCGAACCCAAGGGAGGCTGATGAATTCCAAGATCGGCAGGCAAGCTGCTAGCTCAAGTCCCCAGAACCACAGGTCAGATGAACAGGAGCCAGGTGCAGGATCCAGAGGGAGCAAAAGCCTGTGGGCCTTGACAGAAAGTCCACCTGTATTGGATGCAGGCCCCACCCCCAAGGAAATGCCCTTTCAGTTGATTGGCTACTCACAGCAGATCCCATCATGGAGGTGACTGCATCACTATATGACTGCCAAACTGCATCATAACTGCCAAGCCACTGAGACTCACGGCTCTGTCAAGTTGACACACAACCTTAACCATCACAGGCTATATGCTATTTTTACTATCAAGTTTAATAAAATAGAAAGAGAAGAATTAAAATTAGCTGGAAAAAGTGTTATGTAATCCATTTTCAGATAGATGGAAGGTGGTTTTGGGAACATGAAGCTCCCCCAGTGAGAAACCCCCAGATAGGAAACAGATACAGGGAAATACAGTTTTCAGTGGGTTCCATTAAGTGAACCCTTTCTAAGACAACTTATAGCTGACGTTGGGCTAGTTAACTCTAAAAATGTCCTAGTTGGTAATAGCTCCAGTCATAAAATACACCCCCTTACATAACTTGGAGCTGAGACCTAAATGATGATTGGGAAGTGAGGTGAAGGCTGGGCTGGGGTAGGAAATGGTATGTTTACCCCGAAGCAAGAGAGAACCTGGTGATAAAAAAAAAAAAAAAGAATTTTTTTTTTTTTTTTTTTTAGGGAAGCCCAAAAGAGCCCAAACAGGTCACCATTGATTCTGTCTCATGGCGACCCCACGTGCGTCAGAGTAGAACTGTGCTCCATCGAATTTTCAGTGGCTGAATTTTTGGAAGCAGATCGCCAGGCCTTTTTTGAGTCACCTCTGGGTGCACTCAAACCTCCAACATACCGGTTAGCAGCCGAGCGTGTTAACCGTTTGCACCACCGAAAGACTCCAGTTGGCTTAAATGAGGAAGAGTAGGGCCAAATTGGGGTGAGGTGAGGGTGAAGAAATAGATGCCTGAGAGTAGGAAGCCTTATTTAGTATTTAAGCTGAGTTAAAACCTTTCAAAGTTAACATAAAGACAATGGGAAGTCATTAAAAAGTAATAAAAAGATCTTTACTTGTATAGTTCGCATCTCTGAATTCTGCGGCATACCTAAAATAATGAATCAAATGCTGTGATTGTTTAAACATTTAAGTATTCAACTAGAAATTAACTGTTAATAGTTATACATTTTTCACAATTATGTAAAATTTTGACACTCTTCTGTCCACTTGATTAACATTTTTAATATATTTTATAGGAAAATTAAAGGTACACAAAATGGGCCACGGCACCCTGTTCCTTGAAGTGAATGATAATATGATTCTTAATTTTTTTTACACTTCCATTTTTATTAAAAAACAACAGCAAATCTGCATAAAAATGCTTCTACTTCAACGTATATCTTCCTACCTGTCCATTTACAGAATCATGGCAAAGGAGCTTACAACAAAGTTTGAAGGAACGACTCACAACATCTGACTAAGCTTGGGCACATGTATTGGAGATCAGTTTTGGCTGAATTCTAATACAATGATGCTTAATTTTCTTGAATGCAGATTTTATCAAGCGTTGGAATGAACTTTTTTATGAAGCGATGGGGGTTGAGTTTTAGTTTTCCTAAATTACAATAGGCAGTGGAGAGAGAATATCATTGTTCCATGTAACACTTTTTTTTTTTAATTTTATTGAGCTTCAAGTGAATGTTTACAAATCAAGTCAGTCTGTCACATATTAGTTTATATACACCTTACTCCATACTGCCACTTGCTCTCCCCCTAATGAGTCAGCTCTTCCAGTCTCTCCTTTAGTGACAATTTTGCCAGCTTCCAACCCTCACTACCCTCCCATCCCCACTCCAGACAGGAGATGTCAACACAGTCTCAAGTGTCCACCTGATACAAATAGCTCACTCTTCATCAGCATCTCTCTCCTACCCACTGTCCAGTCCCTTCCATGTCTGATGAGTTGTCTTCAGGAATGCTTCCTGTCCTGGGCCAACAGAAAGTTTGGGGACCATGACCGCCGGGATTCCTCTAGTCTCAGTCAAACCATTAAGTATGGTCTTTTTGTGAGAATTTGGGGTCTGCATCCCACTGATCTCCTGCTCCCTCAGGGGTTCTCTGTTGTGTTCCCTGTCAGGGCAGTCATCGGTTGTGGCCGGGCACCAACTAGTTCTTCTGGTCTCAGGATGATGTAAGTCTCTGGTTCATGTGGCCCTTTCTGTCTCTTGGGCTCATAGTTATCGTGTGATCTTGGTGTTCTTCATTCTCCTTTGATCCAGGTGGGTTGAGACCAACTGATGCACCTTAGATGGCTGCTTGTTAGCATTTAAGACCCTAGAAGCCACATTTCAAAGTGGGATGCAGAATGTTTTCATAATAGAATTATTTTGCCAATTGACTTAGAAGTCCCCTTAAGCCATAGTCCCCAAACCCCTGCCCTTGCTCCGCTGACCTTTGAAGCATTCAGTTTATCCCAGAAACTTCTTTGCTTTTGGTCCAGTCCAGTTGAGCTGACCTTCCATGTATTGAGTGTTGTCTTTCCCTTCACCCAAAGCAGTTCTTATCTACTAACTAATCAGTAAAAAACCCTCTCCCACCCTCCCTCCCTCCCCCCCTCGTAACCACAAAAGTATGTGTTCTTCTCAGTTTATACTATTTCTCAAGATCTTATAATAGTGGTCTTATACAATATTTGTCCTTTTGCCTCTGACTGATTTCGCTCAGCATAATGCCTTCCAGGTTCCTCCATGTTACGAAATGTTTCACAGATTTGTCACTGTTCTTTATCGATGCGTAGTATTCCATTGTGTGAATATACCACAATTTATTTAACCATTCATCCATTGATGGACACCTTGGTTGCTTCCAGCTTTTTGCTATTGTAAACAGAGCTGCAATAAACATGGGAGTGCATATATCTGTTTGTGTGAAGGCTCTTGTTTCTCTAGGGTATATTCCGAGGAGTGGGATTTCTGGGTTGTATGGTAGTTCTATTTCTAACTCTTTAAGATAACGCCAGATAGATTTCCAAAGTAGTTGTACCATTTTACATTCCCACCAGCAGTGTATAAGAGTTCCAATCTCTCTGCAGCCTCTCCAACATTTATTATTTTGTGTTTTTTGGATTAATGCCAGCCTTGTTGGAGTGAGATGGAATCTCATCGTAGTTTTAATTTGCATTTCTCTAATGGTTAATGATCGAGAGCGTTTTCTCATGTATCTGTTAGCTGCCTGAATATCTTCTTTAGTGAAGTGCGTGTTCATATCCTTTGCCCACTTCTTGATTGGGTTGTTTGTCTTTTTGTGGTTGAGTTTTGACAGAATCATGTAGATTTTAGAGATCAGGCGCTGGTCTGAGATGTCATAGCTGAATATTCTTTCCCAGTCTGTAGGTGGTCTTTTTACTCTTTTGGTGAAGTCTTTAGATGAGCATAGGTGTTTGATTTTTAGGAGCTCCCAGTTATCTGGTTTCTCTTCGTCATTTTTGGTAATGTTTTGTATTCTGTTTATGCCTTGTATTAGGGCTCCTAATGTTGTCCCTATTTTTTCTTCCATGATCTTTATCGTTTTAGTCTTTACGTTTAGGTCTTTGATCCACTTGGAGTTAGTTTTTGTGCATGGTGTGAGGTATGGGTCCTGGTTCATTTTTTTGCAAATGGATACCCAGTTATGCCAGCACCATTTGTTAAAAAGTCTATCTTTTCCCCAATTAACTGACACTGGGCCTTTGTCAAATATCAGCTGCTCATATGTGGATGGATTTATATCAGGGTTCTCAATTCTGTTCCATTGGTCTATGTGCCTGTTGTTGTACCAATACCAGGCTGTTTTGACTACTGTGGCTGTATAATAGGTTCTGAAATCAGGTACAGAGAGGCCTCCCACTTTCTTCTTCGTCAGTAATGCTTTACTTATCCGAGGCTTCTTTCCCTTCCATATGAAGTTGGTGATTTGTTTCTCCATCACATTAAAAAATGACATTGGAATTTGGATCGGAAGTGCATTGTATGTATAGATGGCTTTTGGTAGAATAGACATTTTTACTATGTTAAGTCTTCCTATCCATGAGCAAGGTATGTTTTTCCACTTAAGTAGGTCCTTTTTAGTTTCTTGCAGTAGTACTTTGTAGTTTTCTTTGTATAGGTCTTTTACATCTTTGGTAAGATTTATTCCTAAGTATTGTATCTTCTTGGGGGCTACTGTGAATGGTATTGATTTGGTGATTTTCTCTTCGATGTCCTTTTTGTTGATGTAGAGGAATCCAAGTGATTTTTGTATGTTTATCTTATAACCTGAGACTCTGCCAAACTCTTCTATTAGTTTCAGTAGTTTTCTGGAGGATTCCTTAGGGTTTTCTGTGTATAAGATCATGTCATCTGCAAATAGAGATAATTTTACTTCCTCCTTGCCAATCCAGATGCCCTTTATTTCTTTGTCTAGCCTAATTGCTCTGGCTAGGACCTCTAGCACAATGTTGAATAAGAGCGGTGATAAAGGGCATCCTTGTCTGGTTCCCATTCTCAAGGGAAAAGCTTTCAGGCTCTCTCCATTTAGAGTGATGTTGGCTGTTGGCTTTGTATAGATGCCCTTTATTATGTTGAGGAATTTTCCTTCAATTCCTCTTTTGCTTAGAGTTTTTATCATAAATGGGTGTTGGACTTTGTCAAATGCCTTTTCTGCATCAATTGATAAGATCCTGTGGTTTTTGTCTTTTGTTTTATTTATATGGTGGATTACATTAATGGTTTTTCTAGTATTAAACAAGCCTTGCATACCTGGTATAAATCCCACTTGGTCTTGGTGAATTATTTTTTTGATATATTGTTGAATTCTATTGGCTAGAATTTTGTTGAGGATTTTTGCATCTATGTTCATGAGGGATATAGGTCTGTAATTTTCTTTTTTTGTGATGTCTTTACCTGGTTTTGGTATCAGGGATATGGTGGCTTCATAGAATGAGTTAGGTAGTATTCCGTCATTTTCTGCTTTGAAATACCTTTAGTAGTAGTGGTGTTAACTCTTCTCTGAAAGTTTGGTAGAACTCTGCATTAAAGCCATCTGGGCCAGAGCTTTTTTTTTTGGGAGTTTTTGGATTACCATTTCAATCTCTTTTTTTGTTATGGGTCTATTTAGTTGTTCTACTTCTGATTGTGTTAATTTAGGTAGGTAGTGTTTTTCCAGGAATTCATCCATTTCTTCTAGGTTTGCAAATTTGTTAGAGTACAATTTTTCATAATCATCTGATATGATTCTTTTAATTTCAGTTGGGTCTGTTGTGATGTGGCCCATCTCGTTTCTTATTTGGGTTATTTTTTTCCTTTCCTGTATTTCTTTAGTCAGTCTGGCCAATGGTTTACCAATTTTGTTAATTTTTTCAAAGAACCAGCTTTTGGCTTTGTTAATTCTTTGAATCGTTTTTCTGTTCTCTAATTCATTTAGTTCAGCTCTAATTTTTACCATGTAACACTTTTAATAATGCAACAGATGATCTGAAAATCTATAGTGAGGCAATGAATCCAAGAAAAATGAAGTTTTTTGCTTAGTTCACTATAGCAAAACTTCATTTGAATGTCAGTGGTTCAGAATATGTAGAAAAATACTATAATTGCATAGCCTATAAAATAGCATTTGATATACAAATAGCCTAAAATAAGTTATTGGAGGAAATATAGAAATATGTTTAGGATGGACTGTTTTCAAGTACTTTTAAGTGTTTACTCAGAAAGGACTGATACCCCTACTTGCAAGCTTTCAACTTAACCCTCAAATACCAAGAACATCAACTCACTGACGTTCTCCTTGGTACAACTCTAGGTACTATTTGAGAGTATTTGGGCATAAAAAATTTCTTTGAAAAAATCTGCAATTTAGATTGTTCACTAATTCCTATGTATTTTTCCAGCAATCAGTCAAACTAATAAGGTCACATTGTAAATGGTTATAAGACAGGGAACAGAGGGGCCCCCAAATCTGCAATTCACATAAGCAAATTAACAAAATAACAAGAAATGGGCCAGGGCGCAGAAACAAAGCCATTCGCCAGAACGGTGGGGCAGGGTATCAGAAAACACGCCCACAAAATTTCTTTAAAGTTGTCTTTTAGAAGGAGCTGGATAAAACCAGCCCCAGGGACATGCGCAGAACATCCACCTGTGACCACTGTGTGACCTTCCACCAGGGGCAGTGAGAGACAGCAGCCACAGCTGGGGAATTGAACTCAAGGAGCGAGAGACTGTGGAGGCACAACACCCCATAATAAGTCCTGCTACGAATCCCAGAGGCCTCTGGGACAGGAGCCATCTTAGAGAGGTGCTGTGCCCGCACTGTAGTTAAGAAATCCCTGCCTATGCCTATGAATAAACATGAATCTTTTCCGACCCAAAACCTTTAAAAAGCCCATGCAAGTCTCTTGTTCTCTGAGACGGGGGTAAACATAGCTTATGTCCTCCTCATTTCCACTTGCAAGCCTCTTCAATAAAGCTTTGCTCATGTGGAAAACTTTTCATGCCTTACTTGCTCATTCTTGACCAGTGAGAGGCAAGAACCTTATTCAATTCCGGCAGTAGTTATACAACTTAAAATTAATATATTTCTTGATGTTGTCATTGTTAGGTGCTGTGTCGTCCATTCCGACTCATAGCAACCCTATGTACAACAGAACGAAACAGTGCCTGGTCCTGTGCCATCTCTACAATCATTGTTATGCTTGAGCCGGTTGTTTCAGCCACTGTGTCAATCCATCTTGTTGAGAGTCTTCCTCTTTTTTGCTGACTCTCCTTTACCAAGCATGATGTCCTTTTCCAGAGACTGATCCCTCCTGATAGATAACATGTCCAGTGTACTTGAGACAATGTCTCATCATCCTCACTTCTAAGGAGAATTCTGACTGTACTTTTTCCAAGACAGGTTTGTTTGTTCTTCTGGCAGTCCATGATATATTCAATATTCATCATCAACACCATAATTCAAAGGCATCAATTCTTCCTTGGTCTTCCTTATTTATTGTCCAGCTTTTGCATGCATACGAGGCAACTGAAAATACCATGGCTTGGGTCAGGCGCACCTTAGTCCTCAAAGTGACGTCTTTGATTTTAACACTTTAAAGAAGTCTTTTGCAACAGACTTGCCCAATGCAATATGTCATTTGATTTCTTGACTGCTACCTTCATGGGTATTGATTGTGGAGCCAAGTAAAATGAACTCCTTGACAACGTCAATGTCTTCTCAGTTTATCATGATGTTCTAATTGGTCCAGTTGCAAGGATTTTTTTATGTTGAGGTGCGATCCATACTGAAGGCCGTAGTCTTTGATCTTCATCAGAAAGTGTTTTTAAGTCCTCTTTGCTTTCAGCAAGCAAGGTTGTGTCATCTGCGTACTGCAGGTTGTTAATGAGTCTTCCTCCAATTCTGATGCTGCATTCTTCCTCATATACTCCAGCTTCAAATTAATACATTTCTTGTGAAGACCTAACTATATACTAGAAGTATTTCACATGCACTCAAAATATTTGCCCAAATTTCCAGCAGATGCTAATATTTAGTTTCACAAACAACAAGGGAGTCATACAGAGAAGCTGGGTGATTGGCCTAGGGGTAAACCACCAGTGCCAAACTCTAGCTCTCCTGCCTCTGAATCTGGCTGATTTCCGCTAGAATATATTCTGCTGCCTCTCCCCATCCTCTTTCTGGAATTATGTCTCATAATGCTCTGTAACTTTAATTTTGAAATAGAGGATGTTATGATATCTCAGAGAGTGAGATAACAGCAACGTGGATTATCCCAAGCTTCGAGTGGTAGGAACTGTCAGCCAGCTGGGAAAAAGACGACTGCAAGAGATGGGAAATAGAGAAGGCTGAGCTTATGAGGGACAGGGACAGCTTATGAAGGACAGGCTTGGTCTATGAGGGACAGGGTCAGGAAATGTATGATGGAAAAGAAAACATTCTGTGGCCTCAAAAGACAGTTCAAGATAAAGCAATGGCACGAAAGTCATTGAGAAAAAAGAAGCTGAAAAGAGACATTAGGGAGAAGAACTTAAGTTCAGTCTCCACCAGATTAAGATGCAGACAGAAACCAGTCCTGTATCACCTGGGAAAAGTGCAGCACTTTGTCTATATCTAGGAGTCCCCGCGTGGCGCAAATGGTTATGCACTTGGCTATTAACCGAGAGGCTGGTGGTTCACGTTTATTCAGAGGTGCCTTAAAAAAAAGGTCTGGAGATCTACTTCCAAAAAATCACAGCCATTGAACTCCTATGGAGCACAGTTCTATTCTGCAACACATGGGGTTGCCATGAATCAAAGTTGACTCGACAGCAACTGGGTTGATTTTTGATTTTTGGCGGCCATATCTACAGCTGTGCTATCCAATGGAAACTTCTGTGATGACTAAAGTGTTGTCTGTTTGCACTGTCCAGTGAGGTAGCCAAGAGCCACATCTGGCTATTGAGTACCGCAAATGAGGCTGGTGCAACTGAGGACATGGATTCTTACATTTATTGGACTTTCATTCATTTAAATTTAAAAGGAATACATACGGCTAGTGGCTACTGTACTGAAAAGCAAAGATATATATGATTCAAGTGGAAAAGATTTTGGTGTCATTTACTTGGAAAATTTCTTATATATGTTGAGAATATTGCCTTGTGCTGTTGGGGAAAAAATAAACTTCATGTGTGGGGTGCCGATCAGCATTTATCACTGATTAGAGGATACACAGAGACTGGAATTGAAATGCTCCTAAAAAACTTTTTAGATGGGGACATTTAGATACTCAGAATGAGGTCAGCTTTTCTGGGCTCTCTCTAGACGTCTCATGCCACCTTTTTCTGTCTTTCTCTCACACATTGCGTTATTTTCAAGTCTTGCTATCTTTATCTTGCCCACATCCTGAGACTCCTAAGAGGATTCATTTGTGAGAGTTTTATAAATTGCTTTGTGGATTAAAATTCTATATAAAGTGTTTATTACTACAGGCAGTTCTGACTTGGAGAGATTAGGCTTATGCCAGTTCACATTTATAGGCTTCAGAGAAATGCACCCACGTTATTAAGCCAGGAGGCAACCTGACACAGATAGGTCGATCAGACCATCTGTTTCCTGATACACCTAACTACCTGCAAAGCTGACCCATCCTTCAGCCTCAGCGTGACCCCAGAGTTCCTGCCTTCTCTGCCTACCTCCTCTTCTTGGGGTCTCTCAGCTCCTAAGCAGAATTAGCCTAGACCTGCCTTGAGGCTCTTGCCAGTAGATAATGCCTTAGGGTAAGCAGAGGCAGAAAAAAGTAATTGTGGCACAGTGGAAAAAGTAATGACATTGAAGTCCCAATTCTGCCTTGTTAGTTATGGAACCTGGCTAGACACTTAATTTCTTTGAGCTTCAGTTCTCTCTCACCAATTTAACAAATATTTTTTGAGTACCTGCTATGAGCTAGGCATTGCACTGTGTGGACTGGGGATTCATTCATGAGCTAGACTAAAAACCTCTGCCCTCAAGGAACTTATATTCCAGGAGGGGAAACTGAAAATAAAACATAATAAATATACATGGACACATACTGTATACATGCATATATTACATAATGTATTAGAAGGCAGTGAAAAAAATAAGCTAGGGAGAAAAATAAAGCAGGGATATGAATCTGGTATCATTTTTGTAGAATAACTAGGATAGGCCTCAGTAACAAATAGGCATTTGAGCAAAGAACTGGGGAAATGAGGAAATGAGGTAAGCCATGTACGTAACAGGGGAGGAGATTTCCAAACAATGCAAACGTTCTGCGTCCAGAAATAGAAAAGAGAAACAGGAAAACAACAATTGGCTGTTGACCCTTGCCTGGAAGAAAATAACAACGATAATAAAAAACCAAACAGGTTGCCGTAGAGTTGATCCCGAAGTCATGGCGACCCCATGTGTTACAGAGTAGAACTGCTCCGTAAGGTTTTCTTGGCTGTGATTTTTACGGAAGCAGATTGTCATGCCTTCTGTGGAGCTGGTGGGTGGATTCGAATCACCAAACTTTAGATTAGTAGCTAATCGCAAAGTGCTCAGGCCACCCACTATGCAGGTACTGTGCAATATACTTTCTCTCTAAAGCCTAATGCTGACTGACTTTCCTTATCCTGGAAAACGAAGGCCCACCTTAACCTAACATCTTAAGAAGTTATCAGCCTCGGGAAAGGGGTCATTTTCAACTTGAATCTGTCTTGCTCCATAATTTATCATTTATGAATTTATACCCATATTATGACATAGCTCAGTGAACATGCAAATATAGCATTCAATAAAACTGTTGGGAGACAATGGGTCTCCGAGTTGCTGTTCCTTCAGACGTTTAAATATGAATAGCTATGGAGGGTAGAGGTAGTGCCTCCATCTGGCAGAAAGGACAAGTTTGCTTATGTCTCCTATAAAAGATTCAGTGCGCTAAGTTCATGTTCCTTTCATGTAATTCATGTGCAGGTGTTACCTGGCCCTCTTGGCATTACCCATGGGAACCGGGCCAAAGGCAACCGGCACAAGACAATGCTGATGCTCTGCTCTTGCTGTGAGTAATAAAGTCCTTTGTCTTTGACCCAAGAGTCTCAAGCCAGCATCCATGAAACTGTGGCAGGCTAATTGGAGGGTAAAATCTCAGACTCACCCTTCACAGTTTCGAAGTCTACTATTGAAGTTGGAGCCCTGGTGGTGCAGTGGTTGAAGTGTTTGACTGTTAACCAAAAGGTCAGTGGTTCAAATCCACCAGCCACTCCTTGGAAACCCTCTGGGGCAGTTCTATTCTGTCCTATAGGGTCGCTATGAGTTGGAATTGACTTGATGGCAATGGGTTTTTTTTTTCTGGTTTAAGTTAGAGATTTTCCTAGAACAGGAGAGTAGTTAGGAGAACAAGTAATAATAAACCTTATGAATATAAATTACTGAGAAGTGTCCTGCAATCTTAATTTTAATTTTCTTTGTCCCGATTCAGGTATAAAATATGCAGATTATAAAGTAGAAAATCAAAAGAACGGTTCATCAATTCTCCTGGCACTGCTGCAGAGAGATAATCACTTCTGAAGTAGCTTGTTGCCTCAGGCAACTGGAAACATATAAATAATTTAGTAAATTTGTTGTTGTTAGTTGCCATCAAAGGAAGAAGTTCAAGCTGCACTGCAGGTATTGGCAAAAAACAAGGCTCCAGGAATTGACGGAATACCAACTGAGATGTTTCAACAAATGGATGCAGCGCTGAAAGTACTCACTTGTCTATACCAAGAAATTTGGAAGACAGCTACCTGGCCAACTGACTGGAAGAGGTCTATATTTACGCGTATTCCCAAGAAAGGTGATCCAACCGAATGTGGAAATTATTGAACAATATCATTAACATTACACACAAGTAAAATGTTGTTGAAGATCATTCAAAAGTGGCTGCAGCAGTATATCCACAGAGAACTGCCAGAAATTCAACCAGGATTCAGAAGAGGACGTGGAATGAGGGATATCATTGCTGATGTCAGATGGATCTTGGCTGAAAGCAGAGAATACCAGAAAAATGTTTACCTGTGTTTTATTGACTATGCAATGGCACTTGACTGTGTGAATCATAACAAATTATGGATAACATTGTGAAGAATGAGAATTCCAGAATGCTTAATTGTGCTCATATGGAACTTGTACATAGACTAGGAGACAGTCCTTCAAACAGAATGAGGGGATACTTCACGGTTTAAAATCAGGATAGGTGTGCATCAAAGTTGTATCCTTTCACCATACTTATTCATTTTGTATGCTGAGCAAATAATCCAAGAAGCTGGACTGTATGAAGAAGAATGTGGCATCAGGATTGGAGGAAGACTCATTAACAGCCTGTGATATGCAGATAACACAACCTTGCTTGCTGAAAGTGAAGAGGACTTGAAGCACTTACTGAAATCAAACAACATCTTGCATTGGGCAAATCTGCTGCAAAAGATCTCTTTTAAGTGTTAAAAGAGCAAAGATGTAACTTTGAGGACTAAGGTGCACCTGACCCAAGCCAGGGTATTTTGAATTGCCTCATATGCGTGCGAAAACTGTACAATGAATAAAGAAGAAGGAAGAAGAATTGATGCCTTCAAATTATGGTGTTGATGTGGAATATTGAAAATATTATGGACTGCCAGAAGAACGAACAAGTCGGTCTTGGAAAAAGTACATCCAGAATGCTCCTTGGAAGTGAGGATGGCGAGATTTTGTCTCATGTACTTTGGACATGTTATTAGGAGGGAACAGTCCCTGGAGAAGGACGTGCTTGGTAAAGTAGAAAACCAAACCAAACCAAACCAAACCCATCGCTGACGAGTCGATTCCGACTCATGGCGACCCTATAGGACAGAGTAGAACTGCCCCATAGAGTTTCCAAGGAGCACCTGGCAGATTCGAATTGCGTAAAGTAGAGGGTCAGCAAAAAAGAGGAAGATGCTCAACGAGATAGACTGACATAGCAATTGCAACAATGGGCTCAAACATAGCAATGATTGTGGAGATGGTGTAGGACTGGGCAGTGTTTCTTTCTGTTGTACATAGAGTTACTGAGTCAGAACTGACTTGAGGGCATCTAACAGCAGTGGAAGTTTTGTTTCCATTTTCAAACATTTTTCTTTCCCTCTCTCTAAAGCTACAGGGATGTCTTTTCCCTAGAAAGGTCAAATTTCAGGAAGCACATAATGTCTAAATAATCTCAAAGCTCAGCATTCTTGGATGCACAAAGCTGCCAGAGCTGGGTCAGAGAGTCAAGCCAAATGGAATTACGAAGGCTGCTGTGCGGCCGGAAATGCAATCTGAAGATGAAATAGAAGGCAGAGCTCTGACAGCTTGGTATTGAGATTTAACATTTGTACAAGGTTCTTGAGGGTGGTGACACTGCCAAGAACAAATAAAACTATTCCAAAGATCATGGATTTGGAGGAGACATTTTTCTGACCAACTTCAAACTCCAACTCAAGGAATTACAAACCATCTATCTAGCATTTTCCCCAAATAGCAATGCTGGGGTTCTTTTTCTCATCTTGAAAACTAGGGAATTAGCACCCTCCAAGATGTATAATTATTTTACCTCCTTCTTTGAGAAAACCGACTCACAGGAAGTATATTTGAAATTCCCTATTATATCCTTTCTACAGCATTTCTGTTACCTTCAGTTACTTCCCTAAGGAAGTCTAGGGCAGTTTTTCATCTTTGAGGCATCGAAAAGTACCTGATCAACTGCATTCACCAACTACTGAAATATTGCCATTTCTAAAGATGGAACAAAAGAGTTATTCACGGCTATTAACATTGCTAGGCAGAAAAAAAAATCCATACTTCTTATTAAAATAATACTGATTTTTATTTAAGAAACAGTAGGGAAAGAAGACTTTTTGAAAGTCTTTTTTTTTTTTTCCCTGCATATATTATTGTTAAATAATACTCAGTCCAACAGTGACTGAGCCCATGGTGATAAAGTGGCCTTAGAGGATCCTAAGGGGGTAAAAGTGGAAATTAGATTACAGGAATAAAAATTATTGAAGAAATTATTGAGACCTAAGTAAACATCCCTGAGGTAATTACAGACAAGTGAAAGGATGGGGACAAATACAGACTAAGGCAGAGGCAGAACAAAATAAATCAGCTACGAGTGCCCAATCACTGCTTTAAATATACTCTTGACTTTATTTGTAATAATCAAAATTGGAAATGGAATTATGAAAATGGTTAATAGATTATGGTAGAGCAACATGAGGGAATAAAAATCATAATTATGAAAGCTATATGAAAAAATGCAAGTACATGAAAAGTACAATATTATGAGAAAGGATCAGAATAGAATAATATTGCAACTTTGCTAAGATATGTTGTATGTGGGAGACAAAATATAAAAATGAAAACAGTTGTGCTAAGAATAAAATATTTCTAATGCACTTGCTCTACTGTCAATTCCATTTTATTTTTTTTACAAAATGAAAAAAAAAAAAAGGTTGGCGAGATACCTTACATCTCCGTCTCCACTGGTACTCACCCATTGCACTATGTGTTGTGCAAAATAAACAACCGGGAGTTTTGAGCTAGATGTCTTTTATCTTGAAGCTCTATCAGTTATAAAAAATTTTAATCTGAAGCCTTGTGATGACTAATTGGGCTAAAATGGGTGACATGAGAGCTAGGGTAGCGGTTGAAAGAAGACAGTATAAATTAAAAAATTCCACATGTATTAAGTTTTGCTTGGGATATCACTAAATAGTCTCATTTAACACCAGGACTTCAGGGTTCAATTTATATAATCATAGGATTATAAAGTTGAAAGTTAGTGTGGGGATTTGCTAGTGCAAGCTCTTCATTTTACAAATAAGGAAACTGAGGTACACACCCCACATGACATCAAAGCAGGACTCAAGCCCAAGTCCCTGAATCTTTTTTCCCCCATCTCATTTTTTTAAAATTTGTGTATTAAAACAACAACAAAAAACTCTTTATTTTGAAGTAATTTTAGACTTACAGAAAAGTTGCAAAAATAGCACAGTTTCCTTATATCTTTCACCCTGCTTTCTTTAATGTTAATACCCTGGGTGGCACAAAGAGTTGAGTGCTCCATACTAGCCAAAAAGTTGGGGGTTCGAGCACACCTACAAGTGCCTCAGAAGTCAGGCCTTGGGATCTGCTTCGAAAAGGTCACAGCCATTGAAAGCCCTATGGGCCAGTTCTACTCTGAACAGGTGAAGGTCTCCATGAGTCAGAATCGACTTGACGGCAACTAACAGCAACAGCAACACCTTACATAACCAAAAATAGGGAGTTAACATCGGTATAATATTATTAATTAAACTGCAGACCTTATTTGAATATCAACAGTTTTTCACTAATGTTCTTTCCTGGCTCCCAGATCTGATCTATGTTGCCACGTTGCTTTGAGTGGTTATTTCTCCTTTGTTTCTTCCAATCTATAAGTCTTTCCTTGTCTTTCGTGTGCGTGTGTGGTAAAACACATATGACAAACTTTTGCCAACTCAACAATGTTTACATGTGCAAGCCTGAATCATCTTCATACCCCGTTCATTTCGTTTTTCTAGTGCAGCTTCTTATCCACCGTTGAACTGCATTACAGCGTATTATAGACATGAGCCTCTGATAAGCTTGGTGCTGGGTGACATGTAACTTCAAAATGTTGCTAGCTATTGCTATTAATTTGCACTAAATTAACTAAACCCATCATTTTTCCTTCCCTGTCCTTTCCCAAATTATAATACCTTCTCCATTGTAAGGATTATTTCAACTCATCAGTAATTGGACTTTGGCACATGGTAGAAGCTTGGAAGTGTGGAAGAAGATCCCTAAAAAAATTATAAAAGCAACCCAATTCAGATTTCTTATTCCATCCTTGTGAAAAATCTCTGTTCAAAGCCAATAAATTTAACAGGTCAGCTTTGACCTGAAAAACAAAGTGAAGTCAAGCACGCAACTCTGTCTTCTCTTATGATGGCTTTCTACACAATTCCTCTTGAAGCAGGAGGCTGGATTAAAAGAGAGCCCCTTCTGGTCCATCGGCTGGCTCCTGGTCTAATTCTATTGCTATCTTATTATCTCAGGCTGCTGAGCCATTGAACAAGTTGCTAAATAATCAATTGTCTGCTCTGCATTCAACCACTATGGAAAGAAGAAAAATCTAGCAACTCATCCTGAAAATAAACTATTTAGCATTACTCTTTAGGTAGTGTCTATGATTCAGTTTATTCAACCAAGAACTAATCTTATTTCAAAATAATTACTGATTATTAGTGAACTTTCCAGGTGGGCAAATAGAGACAGGAATTGCATGGAGCTGCATATGGCGACCAATGTGTTGACCAAGCAGTAAGAGATGATGTATGTGACATCTGACTTGCTCTGAGCATGGCTCGGAAGGTCATGTGGAGACTTAGAAACAGAAGCCCTTGCAAACAGAACAAAACCATCTTTGTTCAGAGGCTTGCTGACAATTTTAGGTGTTAAAACCGAATAGTAGAAAATGGAATTATAGAGCTGGAGAGGATCATCAAAATGTAATTTAATGCCAGACAAATCCCACGTAAGACTTATGATTTTCTAACCTCTCTCAAAAGGGCACCAGGGAAGTTGCTTTAGTCATATCTTTTTTTTTCTCTTGAATTCTGATAATATGTTTTTAATGGACAGTGACATCTTTGAAATATTGTGGTACTCTTTAAGATGTGAGAAGGTACTTTTTTTTTGGTTAAGAAGCCGCTTTATGAAATAGGTTTTGCCTGAAACTTTTATTGTGGTGTGTGTGTGTATATATATGTATGCATGTACGTGTATGTGTACATATATGTATGTATTTATGTATATATATGTATATACTTGTGTGCATGTATATAGATAGATAAAACAAAACATTTGCCATTTTAACCATTTTTTACATTCAGTGACCTTAATTACATTCACCATGGAGGTACTTTTTTTACGTTTACTCTTAGACTTTAAATCAAAGACAACTACGTGAGTGGAGATTATAAACAATCAAGATTGATGCACCTGCTTGGAGAAATCAGGATCGACTCATCAGTGGTAAATTTTGGAAGCATTTATTAAGTGCCTATTGTGGTAATCCACCACCCATCTGTAAGTTTGTCGAACTGTGGTGGCTGGCGTATTGCTGTGATGTCAGAAGCTATGCCGCCAGTATCTCAAATACCAGCACGGTCACCATGGCATACAGATTTCAGCAGAGATTCCAGACTAAGAAAGAAAGGCTTGGAAATCTACTTGAAAAATTAGACAGTAAGAACCCTATGGATCACAACAGAATATTGTCTGACATAGCGCTGGAAGGCACCCAAAATACACAGTGGCTGCAATAATGGGCTTGAGCATACCAATACCTGTGAAGACGCAGGAATGGGCAATGTTTTGTTCTGTTGTACATGGGATTGCCATGAGTTAGAGCAAACTTAACAACAACTAACAACTACAATACTGTGCTAGTGATAAGAAACTTATAGACAGCTAAGATATAACCCCTGCCCTTAACCAAAAAACCCATTTTTGTTGAGTTGATTCTGACTCATGGTGACCCTACAGGACAGAGTAGAACTGCCATGTAAGGTTTCCAAGAAGCGCCTGGTGGATTCGAACTGCTGACCATTTGGTTAGCAGCCAAGCTCTTAACCACTGTGCCACCAGGGCTCCACTCTTGCCCTTAAGAGGTTTAAAAATCTAGTGTGCTATGTTGGACAGTTTATTTGACCACTCTGTTTGCTATTAGTGATAGTGCTTATGTGTATATGCAACATATGAGCGAGTACATTAAGACATCCACACAAATCTTAAAACAATATCTTAGACAGTGTATCTTGGCCTTCCCTCACTGAATCAGAATCTCTGAGAAGGAGCCATGAGACTACACATCTCCCTGTAATTCTTACGCACTTTCATGTTTCTCAGGCAGTGGTGTAAGGAAAGGCCATCCTTCACAGAAACTAAGTAGGTTCTCATCCGAAAGTGAAATGGTTTTCAGGTACAGGCCATTATTTTTGCTCTGGTTCACATTCTTTCAGAGACTGGTCTGATAGTGGTCATTATGGAAGCTCAGGGAATTATTTTTCATTCACAGTTCAGTTGAATTCTTTCACTGAGTTTTAAAGTTCGCTTAAATGTGGTGAATAAAATGCTTCAAAATAGGCAGGTAAGCAAGTGCTGGCTGAGCAGCTTGCTGAGGAAAGGGCTGGTGATGCGGAGATTTGAAGGCCATAACCAGAATCTAAACCTTCTCCATTGCCCTGGGGCTACTTCCCTATCAACACTGTCCCTGTAATTGCTTTCACTTTTATGAGAAACGTAAACATTTAAAAATGAAACCTCATTAATTTAATACAAATATTTCTTGCTTGAATTAATAAGGCTCTCTCCTGCTGAGTTTAAAGCACCAAGTTACTGACAAGACATTTGGCTTTTGCCTGACAGTTGGAACCTGAAATTCTCATGATGTATGTCTCTCATGCTTAGCTTCTGTGACCAACCTTGCCAGAATTGTTTCTCTGGAAACAGACATTAAATTCATAAAAATACTGGCAAATCTACTAAAGAGATATTCATCTAAATTCTCACTTGCTGTGCTTTGCCAAATGAGGTTCCATATGCGAAAGGCAGGCGCAATCATAATAAACCCACCCACTAACACTACTTTGAAAATGACTCACTATCAATGCAAAACCACAGGGCCCCAAAGGAAATCATGTCTCTCTCCCTTCCTTCACTTCCCTGTCCCTTTATTTCCACTTCTTTTATTCTTCCCTCATTCATTCATTCATTCATTCAGCCAACAAATATTGAGCTCCTGTTTATGATCATATATGTATGTATACACACACACACACACACACACACACACACTTTTTTTCCTCCTATATGGTTCAGACACTTTGCTAGATGGGTTTAAGAGGTAAACCAATCAAAAAGAATACTGTCTTCCAGTATATCAGGGAAGAACATCTGTTAAGACAGAGAGAATCATGGAAGGTAAGAATGGTGTCTTTGTATCACTAGCATCTAATGAGTGATGGCTCAATATACATTTAAGAATGATGGTGTCTGAAAAGTTGTGTGATACATGTATTTACAACACCACCACCACCAAGAGTAGCTGCTGAGGTTGCTTATGCACAACAGAACACCTCATGGGATTTGATTCCTTGGTTTGGAGGTCGCCTTAGTTATCTAGTGCTGCTATAACAGAAGTACCACAAGTGGATGGCTTTAACAAACAGAAATTTATTCTCTCACAGTCTAGTAGGCTACATGTCCAAATTCAGGGTGTCAGCTCCAGAGTAAGACTTTCTCTCTTTGTTGGTTCTGGAGGAAGGTCCTTGTCATTAATATTCCCCTGGTCGAGGAGCTTCTCAGTACAGGGATGTGCCATTCTCTTGGCTCTTATTTCTTGGTGGTATAAAGTCCCCATGGCTCTCTGCTCATTTCTGTCTTCTTATCTCAAAAAGAGATTGGGTTATGACAGAATCTAATCTTGTAGATTGAGTCCTGCCTCATTAACATAACTGCTACTGATCCCATCTAATTGACATCATAGAGATAGAATTTACAACACATAGGGGAATCACATCAGATGAGAAAATAGTGGACGGTCACACAATATCACACAATACTGGGAATCATGGCCTAGCCAAATTAATACACGTATTTTTGGGGGACATAATTCAATCCATGACAGAAGTTTAGGCCCATGGTTTCATGGAACATCCCAGTTAATTGGGCTAATACTGTGTTTAATGATTCTTTTCTATCTCCTAGTTTATTACATAGTGCCTGGGGTCATAAAAGCCATCCAAGGTACAATAATTGGTCTCCATTCATCGGGAGCAACAGCGGAAGGAGAGTCAAGAATAGGAGGAAGAAATGGAATGTGTGGCTAATTGCCTTCATGAGCAACTGCCTCCTTTACCATGAGACCAGAAGAACGGGATGGTGCCTGGATATCATTACTGATTTTTTTTTTTTTGAATTGTACATACGTTTCTTTTTTTCTGTCTCTTTTATTTTATTATTTTTTTATAGCTTTTATTGTGGTTTAAGTGAAAGTTTACAAATTAAGTCAGTCTCTCACACAAAAGGAAACCCTGGTGGCATAGTGGTTAAGTGCTACCGCTGCTACCCAAGAGGTTGGCAGTTGGAATCCACCAGGCACTCCTTGGAAACTCTGTGGGGCAGTTCTACTCTGTCCTGTAGGGTCGTTAGGAGTTGGAATTGACTCAGCAGCAGTGGGTTTGGTTTTTTTGGTTTCTCACACAAAAACTTATATACACCTTGCTACATACTCCCAATTACTCTCCCCCTAATGATACAGCCCACTCCCTCCATTCTCTTTTTGTATCCATTTCGACAGCTTCTAACCCCCTCTACCCTCTCATCTCCCTTCCGGGCAGGAGATACCAACATAGCCATTACTGAATGTTTTGATCAAAGATTCTATAGAAGAATCCTGACCAAAATGGAGAAAATGTAGAACAGAATTTTAAATTTTCATGGAATCCACACTTTCTGGAGCCATGGAGGTTAGATGAATCCCCAAAACTACTGCCCTGAGATAATCTTTAAGCCTTAAACCAAAAATATCCCATGAAGCCTTCTTAAAACCATAGTTTAGCTTACCTAGTAAAGAATGTCTGCCTTGAGCACTGTCTATATGAGAACAAACTAATAATAGCAACTTGAAAGGTCAGATAGGAAACTTAGGGGGCCGTGAGTTTATGTTACTAGAGAAGGAGCAATCTGGAAAGGGAAGGTGGGAGGAGAAGAAGCAATCTGGAAAGGGAAGGTGAGAGGAGAAGAAGCAATCTGGAAAGGGAAGGTGAGAGGAGAAGAAGCAATCTGGAAAGGGAAGGTGAGAGTGGTTGCGTAACTTGGAGGATGTACTCGATGTCACTGAATCGTCCATGCAGAAGATGTGGAATTGGTGTATGTTATGCTGTGTATATTCTCAACAACAACTACAACAAATAAAATATATACACCAGGAAAAAAAAAAAAGAGAGAGAGTGAGGATACCTGAATAGAATGGTTGGAGTCACAACACAACTCTTTTTTTTTATGCTGTGTATATTCTCAACAACAACTACAACAAATAAAATATATACGCCAGGAAAAAAAAAGAGAGAGAGAATGAGGATACCTGAATAGAATGGTTGGAGTCACAATACAACTCTAGTAAACTTGGGTAGAAACGTGTTGGATAGTTACGGTAGCTGAGAAACATAAGAGAGACCTCTCCTTTCCCCCTAAGAGGTGAGAAGGCACAAGTATATGGTGTGTGGCACATCATGGAGATTTATCGGGGTTTCAGAAGCTAGTGTCTAAAACAGAAATAGTAGGTGCAATAGCCACAGTGCTTCAAACACTGGCAATAAATGACAATCAACTCTCTTCCAGACAGGCTTCGATGTCTTTCATCAGATACAGCAAAATTTTAATAAGCAATAGCCCTTACCAAAGACAGATCTTCAGTTTCTATATCAGCTAGGTGGTTTCCAAAGGTTTTATATCAAATGTATCATTTGGGTGGTTTCCTTGAATCAAATGCCTGGTAAGAATCAACCTGATTATGTATTAACCAGGACTGTGAATGGAGTCTATAAACATGGTTCTTCATGCAAACTTTTTACAATGGTTCATTTGGGATTTAAAAATGAGTAGGAACATGAAAAGGAATCATGATGAATCCTTCCCATGGAAAATAGAGAAATATAGGAGATCAATTAATTTTACATTTATAAAATTTAAAAAAAGCTAAGAGAATGGAAAGCATTGATGACTATTACCGTAAATGTTCTTGTGGGCATACTCCAGTAGAAATTGAGCAAGATGATCTGTTCACCTGCACACCCCCCCTACACTCAACTGTCCTAATTCCCAAAATCAGGCATTACTTAATTAAAAAAATTAATGAGAAATATGAAGACAGATTCAAAAATTAACTTTATGAAGACATGGCTTTATTTTAAGTGCTGGGTACTTTATACTTCTCAAGTCTTTGTGATTAAAAAAAAAAAAAGGTCATTATAGACCCCTAAGCAGAATGCGAAGTGAAAGTCAGAAAAAGCCATCTTTTGAAATTAAAACCCAGATGGATTATCATAAAATGGATGCAACTGTTATTGTGTAGAAATCTTCCTCAGAAATGACCCTTCAGAAGAGAGGTTTTGAAAATGTTTCTGATAAAAACATGTGTCTCCATGTCATCCAAGGATTCCAAGGGCCTCTATAAAAGTCACCAGCAAATCTAATCTACAACCTGACTAATGTTAAGTAAGTGCTAATCTTGGAATATTAATATTAATATATAACAGGCTATTTTGATGACTAAGAAGAAATATTGGAAAAGAAGAACCTGATAGCTAGGAATTCTTTAACATTCAGTATATATATATATTTTTTAATCCTCCAGAGGAAAGAATATTCTGATTCTAGACAACCGGTCTTGATTATTGAGACAGAAATATCTCTAGAGTGGGAAAGGGCAATTCGTCACAGTCCTATAGAGTTATAAAAATATCCCTTAAAGAACATCAAAGTTCATATATCTCAACCCTTTGCTTATCAAGCCACGTCATAATGCCTTTCTTCCATATTTTCTCTTCTTGGAAAGTTCTTGTCCCATTCTCCATTCCCACTGAGGAATTCCGCCCATCCTTTAAGGCTCAGCTCAGACATCTCCCTCTTTACACAACCTTCACTGATCCCCAACTCTGCTCAGAGTTTTCTGCATCTTTATTATGATGGCAAATTCTGCCTCCTGTTACAGCTAGCTGTTTCTCCACTGTAAGCTCTTTGCTGTGTACTGTGTTTTGACTCTGTAAGGTTCTAGAAGAGCCTGAAGTCCTCTAACATCAGAAGGAGGAGAGAGAATCACCATCAGCCCAAAGCTGATTCCTATAAGGTAGAGGTCAGACACAGCTCCACTCTCCAACCTTTTTACTAATTCTGATGTCAGCCATCCCTCCCATGGCACTCTCTACTTCTCTTTTGGGTTCTATAATTCTTGTTGCAATGGCCATACAGAACTCACAGACCATGTTTACAGTTAAGTGGTTTATTAAGGGGTACAACTTGGGATCAGGAAACATGTAGGCAATGTCTGGAAGGCTCCCCCAAAGTGGGGAACACATTCCCCCTTCTTCAGTGCAGGACAGTCCCCTCAGCTCCTCTCCCTCTGCTATGCACGCTTCTTCTCAGCTGTGCAGGCTTCCTCTCAGCTCCCTCAGGACAGGCCTCTCAACCATGTAGGCCTCTTTACTTTCAGCCTCCCTGCTGTCAGCCCTCTACTGGTAACTGACCCAGCTCATAGCCAGTGTAGCAGCTTTGCTCGGCTCTCTTAGCTGTATTCTTGGCAGCAATTTCTACTGTCACCGCTGGTTCTGTTGCAGCGCACCTTCTAGGCCTGCTGCTGGTGGTTCTGCCACAGGGCCTCTTCCAAACTTCTGTGTTCAGTGTTTCAGCCCTTGACCCACATTACAGCTCTTTTAGAAGAGTCCTTGCCTCCTCTTTCTCTGTTTCTTCTCCCTTCTTAAACCTCTCACTTTTCTTCCTTCCCGCTATCTTTCTTTCCGAAACCTCAATGAGGCCGACTGCATATATATACACAAACTCTTTAATTTCAAGGCATGACTCTGCCAGCAAGGCCATGAACTGACCAATCCCCTTGGTGAACCACAGTCACTTTATCTGCATAGCCTACCAAATGTTGACCAATCACTGCAAGGTACATAAAATAGACCAATCACAGGGCAGGCTGCAGCCCAGGGCCAGGCAAAAAGTATCAAAACCTCAAGTTGTTTACAGCTTACCCAGGAAATGTCAATCAACCTGGACAAAAGTAACAAACCTTCCTGAGTAGAAAACTAGGGCAAAGGTAGTTCCTCAGGGTTTAGGGGAAAAATCTCTCAAGCTGTTTTTCTAAAGAACCAAGGCAAAAGCCCGCAAAAAGGAACTCATTTCAGCACAGATTTATTTGTAAAAAGTTTCTGAAAACGTATTAAACCCTCTGCTAGGTGCTTTTACATTCATTCCATTCTCACTGCATCCCCCTACTTGCTCATACAGCACCTGAACCCTTGTGGACTCTCACTGCCTTTGCATTGCTATTTAATATAGATTTCTGAGAGGACTGCCTTACCAGGAAGGCATAGGTGTCTGAAGCATGTGAGTGGATCCAGAAAAATGCATGCATATTACCTACATTTCCAATAAGTCAGTTAATGGGCAATTGACTCATGCAAGTCAACTTCTTGGAGTGCGATTAACCTTGGATAAAGGAACAAAATTAGTAACTTGAACTTGCAAAGCTGATGCAATGCCTGGACTGTGAAATGTGGAGACTCCACTAATGAATAGTCACTGTGGTAAGATCCTGCCTGGGAAACCGAGGAGGCCTCCAGGAGACAGATTACACCCCTCTTATAACTATTAAAACAAACAAACGAAAAGCAATCAACTGAAAGGGAAAAATCTGCCCTGAGATGCTACATGGGTCTGCCATAGGAGAAATCGGTTTAGCTCCTGGTGAAAAATCCAAATACACTAATAGCTCTTTCTTCTAGAACCTACTAGTTAAGCATTTATAATAACTACAACATTAAGTGGAAGAAGAAAAAGTAGCTTATTCTTATATAAATATTTAGGCATTTAATCAAACTATGGAGAAAGCAAGTAAAAATAATAGCTCTTTGAAACTAAGAGCATAAGGAAATAAAAATTTCCTAAGGGTACCTTCAGCTTCAGACTGCATAAATTAATTTTTGTATGTATGCACGGCTGAATAAGCATTATTTATTATGTAGTTTGGGCTGAAGATGAATTGCAATTTTTGTTTGTTTATTTTGTTTTTCCTTCCTTGGTCTCTGGGAACTTGTGGTCCAGTGGGAGAATAACAGGTGATTGCACTATAATTAAATACATGAAAAGATAGCTATATGGCAGGGTTATGAAAGCATCAAATCAGTATGAGTACCTAATCCCTGGAGAGAAGGGAGAAGTGAAGAAGGCTTCCTGGAGGAGGTGATGTCAAAAGAGAAAAAAAGTAGAACTTAGCCAGGAAAAGAAATGAGATGGCATTTCAAGAAGATATAAGAACAAAGAATGTAACTGAAAGAATGTAACTGCATGGGAATTATGAACAATTTATCATAGCTGGAGAATAAAGTGTGAGGCAAAGCATGGTAGGAGAGGAAACAGGTGTGGGCTGCCGGGACCATATTTATGGGGCCTCATCTCTCTTATTTCAGGATCTATACTCTACAGGAAGGAAGCAGCAATAGTTCAGTGGTGGAATTCTTACCTCCCATGCAAGAGACCAGGGTTTGATTCCTGGCCAGTGCATTCATGCACAGCTACCACCCATCTGTCAGTGGAGGTTTGCATGTTGCCATGATTCTGAACAAGTTTCAGTGGAACTTCCAGGCCAAGACTGACCAGAAAACAAGGCCTGACAATCTACTTCTGAAAATCAGCCAGTGAAAACCCTATGGATGACAGTGGCTTGGTTTGCAACTGATCATGCATGCACATGGCGCAAGACCGGGCACCATTTGATTCTGTTGTGCATGGGGTCACCATGAGTCGAGGGCCAACTTGATGGCAGTGAACAACAACAACAGCTCTACAGGCAATAGATTAAGCGTTCAGGGATTTAAAGCATGAGTGTGATTTAGATAAACGTGTTTCATCTGGTTGACTTCAGTGGCAAGGGAGAATGAATATGAGACTGACACATTTGTGGATGGGAGAATGTTTGCAGTGGGACAGGAGAGAGATGATGGAGGTTGAATGGAGGGAGCAGACTGGTTTCGGAAATAATGAGGTAGTAAAAACCAAAGGACTAGGCGATTGCTCAGATGTGGGAGTGTGGGAGACCGAGTGGTTGTTACTGCCATACACTAAGATTAAGGAGTTCAGGTGGCGCATGGTTAAAATACTCGGCAGCTAACTGAAAGGTCAGCAGTTTGAATCCACTAGCTTCTCTGTGGGAAAAAAGACCTGGTGATCTGCTTCTGTAAAAATTACAGCTTAGGAAACCCTATGAGACAGTTCTACATCACTCCTAAAATTCTACCTAATAACAAACAAACAAACAAAAAAGAACTAGAATAAATCATAACAATACTTGAAAAGAAAAACATTGCTGTTTCATTAGTAGTTCAGAAAGGACGGAGGACTATCTGGAAGACAGACAGCAGATAGGATTCAGTTTAGAGATAGGCAGAACGTGAAGGAAGGGCAACCCAAAGCAAATATTAAACGGTGGACTGGGGTAGAGATCAGCATAGTTAGAGGGGAACTGATTGAAAGGCAAACTCACAGTTGAAGGGTACATAAGGGGAAGGGGACCCTGGGGCATTCTCAAAAGGCTGAAATCTGAGGGAGCTTTGTTTGGCAACACTCCCTCCCTCCTCTCCTGCATTTGTGCTGCGTTCACCAGGAATAGCAGCACTGCTCAAGGTTAACACGATGATGCTGGTGGACGATGGCCTGGAGAGGCAGGGAGGGATGAAGGGCAAGTTCACTTTGTGGTTTCTATAGTTCTCAGCTGTTTGACTCTTTCACCTTGAGGATGTATTCATGTATTACTTGAGTACATTACTAAAATAGGAATAAAATCTTTTGGATTCGATTGGAAATTAGGAGGCCATTAGTGTCCTTGACAAGGGAGTAAAAGGGAGAGAGGTCGAAGCCAGATGGTGCTTTGAAGCATGAATGAGAGGTGACAAAATGGAGAAAGCAAGGGCAGTGTTCTTGGGGGCGGGGAGATAACACAAATTGGAGAGAGATGGACAGCGAGGAGTCAAGGAAGGTTCTTTTGGGAAGGTTGAGAGCTAGAGATAAGCAAGTAAGGAAGAAAATGGGTATAATTGGAAAGTGGAAAAAGAAACGAAATCATGTTTGCTGGATTTTTTCTTAGAGAAGGAGACAAGGTGATCTGTTTAGAGAGTGGCAATCTGAGTTAAGAGGACTTAAAGAGTAAAAAGGGCTTTGGAGAAACCAGTAAGGACAAATTGAAGGACTGGTAGAAATGATGAAGGTACAGCTGAGGCTGGAAACCTCAGATAGATGGTCCATTCAATTCACAGTGTGTGATCTCCTCCAGTGGCCTTTAGCTCCATGAGGGTACCAAGAGGAAAGGTGATTGTAAGAGCAATCCAGAATTGGGGTTTTGTTAGCCAGTGAGGGAGCAGGGCGCTAGGACACGAAGGGTGCTGATGATAATAAATTGATCAGATTCTCCACCATGGGTCCTGGCTTGGTGCAGATTCCTATCTTCCAACCGGGAACGGACTAATGGATTTGGAAAAAATTGAAATCTCAGTGGTCTGGAGAGTCCTGACACAGCCCAAGGGGAGGTGGTAAGCACGAGGTGGCAGGATATGGATATTGTTCCTTCTGCTTTAAATGGCTGGAGTAACAAAAGTCCTGTCTCTCCTACGTCTCCAGGAAGAATGATGAGCAAAGGCATTCACAGTCCATGACACAGGCCAAACCAACAGACTGACAAAGGGCAAAGAAAGCATCTCTTCTTTACCATGGAGAGTGTGCCACATTATGTTTACACTCAGGACATGCTATTGAGTACTGTTTTATTGAGCATGTTGTCCCATAGCTGTGACTAGAGTCTGTCATGCAGAGAGAAGTCAGCTGTCACTCTGGCAGCTGTGATCAGCTATTCAATGTGCTAGTGTCCAGAAGGACAATTCAACTGTTGCCTCAAAATGACAGGCAGCGATAAGACTGCTGGGATGAAGACTCTGCTGTCCAATCAGACTGGTAGTCCACACAAGACACTTATACAATGTCGTAATTGAAAGTCATTATTATTATTCATAGAAGGTAAATAATAAACAACAAGAACAGATTACTTATAGAAAGCAAAGAGTAAACAACAGGAACAGGTTTGAGGTGAACCGGTCCCCTCCATCCCTACAGGACTCTACTTAGCATCACAGGGGAGGAACCCACTTATGTCTGAAAGGGAACCCGCTTACTCTTCCCAAGTTATCTATATCCATTTCTGTGTCACTGGATGGGCACACAGTGGACCAGGTGTCAGCAGGTGTCTTTCTCTCAGCAGGTATGTCATCAAATCAGGTCGGGTGTAGCATGGCTGTGTTCATTTTCTCCCTCTCCGTGGCTTTTCTTGGCCAGGTCTGGCCCCTGTGCTTTCTGGTCCAGCTCTCAACCAGCAGCTTTGGGACAAGCCTGGACCAGTGCCAGTGCCAGGGTTAGACTGACCTTATGACAGCTGTCAAGACAAAACCATTTATGGGCAACCCCTATACAGTGTATGCTAAAGCTTTTGCTCCCTTGGTGACCTCCTGCCTGGAGATGCCCAGCTCCACTCTGGGCTGATTCAGTCACCACCACCATCTTTATCCATTGTCCCCTTACCGTCCTCTGCTGGTTTCCTTGTTCCCGCTACTTGCACCGCTGCTGCCACTTCTCTGCTGCTTGGCTGTGCTGTGCTTGTTGCTGTTTCTCTCAGTCTTCAGTATTTCCAGCTCAGTACTACAGCCCTTGGCCTGTATTACAGCTCTTCTGAAAGGTTCTCAGCACAGGGCCCCATGTTCAAAGGATGCACTCCCCTCCTGGTTCTCATCATCAGGAAGCCCCATCTGAGCCTTCCTGCTGAAGGGTTTTATCAGTCACTGGACTGGTCCCACGGCCAATACTGGTAAAAGTCAGACTGGGTGCCTCTAGCCAATCCATGTAAAGGTGGATTGTAAACTGGCCTATCTTTGCAAGCCACTTATGCAGATAGCAAATGGACCAATCCTTTTGCAGACTGCAGCCTGGCCAGTCATTTTGGGAGAATTACAAACCCAAGGCCAGAAAGGCCACATAAAAGAAAACCTATTTCACCACAACAATGAAGGGCATGTCCTCCATAAACACAGACTTTCTGTTATGTGTTCTACCATAATTACGTTCCTAAGTGTGAGAGCAGTGGTGGTTCAATGGTAGAATTACTGCCTTCTATGCAGGATACCTGGTTTGATTGTTGGCCAAGGCACCTCACGCACAGGCACCACCCATTTGTCAGTGGAGGCTTGTGTGTTGCTACGATGTTGGTTTCAGTGGAGCTTCCATGCTAACACAGAAGAAAGGCCTGGCAATCTACTTCTGAAAATCAGCCAATTAAAACCCTATGGATCACAACGATTCAATCCACAACTCATCAGGGGATGGAGAAGGACTGGGTAGCATTTTATTCTGTTGTGCATGGGGTTGCCATAAGTTAGGCTGACTCAACAGCAGCTAATAACGAAAACAACAAGTGTGAGAAGAGATAGGCAGGCAAAGAGAAATCTAGATGTCCCTAAATTCTCCTACAGTCACAGGAAGAACAGAGCTGAAGATAAGAGAAGAGGGTGGGATGAATGGTGGTCATGCAGATAATTCCGATAATAAATTTCTGAGTTTTGAGAGTCAAAAGGAGGGCTATTAAAAATCATCTTGGTAGGGGACACTGAGCTGCTGTTAAGGGTGATGGAAACATTAGGGAACGGTTAATGGTGAAGGTTGAACAACGTGGGGAACATAGTTAATGTCACTGAATTGTACATGTGAAGACTGTTGAAATGGCAATTTTTTAAAACCTATATATTTACCAAAATAAAAAGTTTTTTTTGACATTTTATTGTGCTTTAAGTGACAGTTTACACAGCAAATTAGTTTTCCATTCAATAATTCATACACAAATTATTCCGTGACATTGGTTGCAATCCCTGCAATGTGTCAGCACTCTGCATATTTTCACCATGCGTTCCGTGTTTCCATTTGTCCTGTTTCATTGCCCCTCCCTGCCTTCTCATCTTTGTTTTGGGCAAATGTTGCCCTTTTGGTTTCATACAGTTGATTGCTCTAAGGATCATATTCTTTGCAGGCGTTATTGCTTATTTTTATAGGCCAGTCTATTATTTGGCTGAAAGGGGCCTCCAGGAGTGGGTTCAGTCCCAAGTTAGAAGGTTATCTTAGGGCAATAGTCTCAGGGGCTCTTCCAGTCTCTATTAGTACAGTAAGTTTGATCTTTTTTATGAATTTGAATTTTGTTCTACATTTTTCACCTGTTCTAACTGGGACCTTCTATTGTGGTCCTGGTCAGAGCAGTCAGTAATGATAGTTGGGAACTGTCTAGTTCTTCTGGTCTCAGGTTAGAGGAGGCTGTGGTTCATGTGGGCCATTAGTCCTTTGATCTAATTGCTTTCTTGAGTCTTCAGTTTTCTTCATTCTCCTTTGCTCCAGATGGTAAGAGACCAATAGTTGTATCTTAGATGACCACTCTCAAGTTTTTAAGATCCTAGTTTAGATCACTAAACTAGAACTAGAACATTATCTTTATGAACTACCTTATGCCCATCGAAGTAAATGTCCTCCAAGACTATGGTCTTTGGTCTTCGAGCTCAGTAGCTCAGTACCACTAGGTGTTTGGTTAAGTCCAAGAGGTTTCCATAACTGTGTCCCCTGTTGCTCTATTGTATATATGAATATACATGCAGCACTTACAAATATGTAAGTAGAAATATCCACAACATACTATATATGCACATGAGTGTACTCCTGTACAACCTCCCACACGTATTCATCATACACATCTACCTGTGTATCCACTCACAAATTATTGTTTGTTATTACTGTTGTTGTAATATTGTATATGTTATAGGATTTACCATAATTGCCCTTTATTCTAGCATACCTCTCAGTGTCTTTCTTTGCCTTGGTCATGTTGTGCTGACTTCCCACGTATTGTGTATTCACCAGAATTAACACGTCTACTATCTAGTACTGATTCTGCCTTCCTCTCCCTCCCATCCCTGATAACCATCAAAGGATGTTTCTTTCTGTGTGTAAACCTATTTGTGACTTTTTACAATGATGGTCTCATAGTGGTTTGTTATACTGTGGTGCCTTGTGTGTTGTTTTGATGCTGGAAGCTATGCCACCGGTATTTCAAATACCACCCAGGTCATCCATGGTGGACAGGTTTCAGCAGAGCTTTCAGACTAAAACAGACTAGGAAGAATGACCTGGTGATCTACTTCTAAAAAAACTAGCAAGTGAAAACCTTACAAACAGCAGTGGAACACTGTCTAATATAGTGCCAGAAGATGAGCCCCTCAGGTTGGAAGGCACTCAAAATACAACTGAGGAAGAGCTGCGTCCTCAAAGTAGAGTCAATCTTAATGATATGGATGGAGTAAAGTGTTCAGAACCTTCGTTTGCTGATGTGGTATGGCTCAAAATGAAAAGAAACAGCTGTAAATATCAATTAATAATTGGGACATAGAATGTATGAAGTATGAATCTAGGAAAATTGGAAGTCATCAAAAATGAAATGGAACACATAAAGATTGATAGCCTAGGCATTAGTGAGCTGAAATAGACTGGAACTGACCATTTTGAATCAGACAATCAAATGTCTCCTATGCCGGATATGACAAATTGAAGAGGAATGGTGTTGTATTCATCTTCAATAAGAATATTTCAAGATCTATCCTGAAGTACAACATTGTCAGTGATAGGATAATATCCATACTGGCCTACAAGGAAGACCCATTAATACTGGTATTATTGGAATTTATGTACAAACCAATAACGCCAAAAATGAAGAAACTGAAGATTTTTACTAACTACTGTATTCTGAAATTGATCAAACATGTAAAGGAGATGCATTGATAATTACTTGTGATTGGAATGTGAAATGTGGAAACAAAGAAGAATTAATTGGTAGTTGGAAAATATGGCCTTGGTGATAGAAATGATGCCACAGATTGCATGATAGAATTTTGCAAAACCAATAGCTTATTCATTGCAAATACCTTTTTTTCAACAACAATAACGATGACTGGATTTAGAGACCATTTTAAAAATAGATTTGATGCATTGAACACTGATGACTAAAGACCAGATGAGTTGTGAAATGATATCAAGGACCTCATACATGAAGAAAGCATACAGAAGATTTCAAAGAGGAGCTTGAGAAGACAAAGTGAAATGTACAAAGACCTGGAGTTAGAAAACCAAGAGGAAAGAACACACTTGGCATTTCTTAAGCAGAACGAACTAAAGAAAAATTTCAAGCCTTGAGCTGCAATATTGAAGGATTCTATGGGCGAAATATTGAACAATGCAGAAAGCATCAAAAGAAGATAGAAGGAATACACAGAGTAATTGTACTAAAAAGAATTGGTTGACGTTCAACCATTTCAGGAGGTAGCATATGATCGAGAACCAGAGGTATTAAAGGATGAAATCCAAGCTTCACTGGAGACACTGGTGAAAAACAATGCTCCAGGAATTGATGGAATACCACGTGAGATGTCAGCTACTTGGCCATATTTGTGCCCATTCCAAAGGAAGGTGATCCAACGGAATATGGAAATTATCAAACAATATCATTAATATCACACACAAGTAAGACTTTGCTAAAGATAATTCAAAAATGGTTGCAGAAAAACATCAACAGAGAACTGCCAGAAATTCAGGCTGGATTCAGAAGAAGACATGGAGAGAGGGATATCATTGCTTATGTCAGATAGATCTTGGTTGAAAGCAGAAAATACCAGAAAGATGTTTACCTGTGTTTTATTGACTATGCATAGGAATTGAACTGTGTGGATCATAACAAATTATGGCTAACATTAGGAAGAATGAGAATTCCAGAACACTGAATTGTGCTTGTGAGGAACCTGTGCATAGACCAAGAGGCAGTTGTTCGAACAGAACAAGGGGATATTGCATGGTGTGCAGTCAGGAAAGGTATGTGTCAGGGTTGTATCCTTTCACCATACTTATTCAATCTGTATGCTGAGCAAATAATCTGAGAAGCTGGAATGTGGTATCGGAATTGGTGGAAGACTCATCAACAAACTGGAATCTGCAGATGACACAACACTGCTTGCTGAAAGCAAAGAGGACTTGGAGCATTTACTGTTGAAGATCAAAGAACACAGCCTTCACCATGGATTATACCTCAACATAAAACCCACATAATTGGACCGATGAGCAGCATCATGATAAACAGAGAAAAGATTGCAGTGGTCAAGGATTTCACTTTATTTGGATCCACAATCAACACCCATGGAAGCAGCAGTAAAGAAATCGAATGATGTATTGGATCGGGCAAATCTGCTGCAAAAGACTTCTTTAAAGTGTTAAAAAGCAAAGATGTCACTTTGAGGGCTAAGATGCGCCTGACCCAAGCCATTGTATTTTCAGTCACCTCATATGCATGCAAAAGCTGGACAATGAATAAGGAAGACCAAGGAAGAATTGATGCCTTTGAAAATTAAGGTGTTGGTGCAGAATATTGAAAATATTAAGAACTGGCAGAAGATGAACAAATCTGCCTTGAAAGAAGTACAGCCAGAATGCCTTTTAAGAAGCGAGGATGGAAGACTTTGTCCCTAGTACTCTGGACATGTTGTCAGGAGGGACCAGTCCCTGGAGAAGGATATCATGCTTGCTAAAGTAGTGCGTCAATGAAAAGGAGGAAAACCCTCAGTGAGATGGACTGATGCAGCGGCTGCAACAATAGGCTTAAACATAGCAATTATTGTGAGGATGGAGCTGGACAGGGCAATGTTTCATTCTCTTGCACATAGGGTTGCTATGAGTGAGAAACTACTCGATGGACCTAACAACAACACACAATGTTTGACCTTTTGTGATTGACTTATTTCGTTCAGCATAATGTCTTCCAGATTCATTCATGTTGTGAGATGGTTTGCAGAGTCATCATTGTTCTTTATCATTGTGTAGTATTCCATTTTATGTATGTATCACAACTTGTTTATCCATCCCTCCTTTGATGGGCATTTAGGTTGTTTCCATCTTTTTCCTATTGTGAAAAATGCTGCAATGAACATGTGTGTGCATATGTCTATTCATGTCATAGCTCTTATTTCTCTAGGATATATACCTAGGAATAGTATTTCTGGATTGTACGGTATTTCTATTTCTAGCTTTTTAAGGAAGCCCCATACAGTTTTCTATAGTGGTTGTACGATTTTACAGTCCCACCAGCAGTGTATAAGTGTTTCAATTTCTCCACATCCTTGCCAGTATTTCTTTTCTGTTTTATTTATCAGTGCCATTATTGCTGGAGTGAGATGGTATCTCATTGTAGTGCTGATTTGTATCTCTCCAACGGCTAATGATTGGAGCATATTTTAATTTGTTTAAGGAGACCTGGCGGCACAGTGATTAAAGCCTGTGGCTGCTTACTGAAAGCTCGGCAGTTCGAACCTACCCACCGCTCTGTGGGAGAAAGATGTGTCAGTCCGCTTCAGTGAAGATTTACAGCCTTGGAAACCCTATGGGGCAGTTCTACCCTGTACTTTAGGGTCACTGTGAGTTGGAATCAACTTGGCAACAGTGGGTTAGGTTTTATGGTTTGAAAGAAGCTTGATGAAGTGTCTGTTCATGTCCTTTGCCCATTAAAAAAATTAAAAAAAAAAAATCATACTCGAATAACACATGTAAACGGGGACTGTCCCAGGCACACCTCCCTTTGAGATGGTGTGACCGGGCGGACGGTGTGCTCTCTGGATTATCCCCGAGTCATGCTGGTTGGGGCACTATCTGCTGCCTTGATACTACTGCCCCTCAAAGCTTCCTCAGACATCTGCACCGTCTGTGATCTGCCTGAAGCAAAGAGTTGGACTCAGTGACCTAACGTTTTAGTTGAAGATACTCTGCCTGGTATCACAGCTTATGAGGGCAAAGGATCCAAATAAACCTGACACAGCTTGCCTTTTCTCCTATTACAGAAGTAATAATGCAGAAAATATGTGGTGTCGCTTAGCCTTGAGGAAAGAAAATCTTTCTAGTTAGATTGACAATACTGCAAAGTTATCCCACGTCTTGCAAATGTATTTCTGAAATGAAATAACTGCTAAAAAAAATTTAAATAACTGCCTGTGGTTGCCTGCCAGAGGATGACAACATGCAAATTGTCATTTTCACTCTTTCTCTTTGATACATACTCTTACCTGCTAAAGGTGGCCAGGCAATAAAGGAGCATCTGTTTTTTCCTCATATGGCATTAGCAAGGTGATCACCAAGAGGAAAGGGTTTGATCATTCTATGTATTACGGTAAATTCGCAGTTACCTCTGATCATGGAAATTAAGTTTGCGAAAGAAAAATGAAATCCATAGAGAATCCCAGAATTACTCTTAACCTAATGCTTCAACCTTGCCTGTCATCACTCCTTTACTCAGGGAAGCTCACAAATTGATTTGTAATTATGTCCATTTTTCTGGGAATTAGATGGAAGACTTGGCGAGCAAGAAAATGACCAAGCAGGTAGTAGTAATCAGGAAAAAAAGGAGCAAAGTTCAGACGTATGTAGAGCAAGTAAACTTGAGTAAACTGTGATATGGCTACCAACGTCGCTGTTTGTTGAAAACCCCAGTAAACCTTGAAAGCTGGCCACCTCCTCCAGGAACCCTTCCTGATCCACTATGTAGATGTTTCATTCTTGATCAAGCAAAATACTTTATAGCACTACTTGACTTGGATTTTTGCAATTCTTGGTATTAAAATAACTGTGTGCTTGCCTTATATCTATACCTACATTTTTTTTATCTGAAAGCAGCATTTTTCATTTGAGAGCAATTTTGCTTAAGCTGTCATTACATTCCCTGTAATTTCTGTCATTATGGGTATATAATACATCTTTGCTATATTATTTAATTCGTCAGTATTTGGGTGGTGGCTGTTGAAACTAGAGGCAACAGTAGTGAAATAGTTTTCAATATTTCTGGCTGTATGATTTTTCATTCACATGAACTATTAAGCTGAAGCCAATATGTAAAGCAGAAAAACAGTTCTAGTTGACATCAACGGAGATGAGCGGTGAGAGACCCAGAATTCTCCTCACGTGGAGACTTCCCACTTCCAATGACACATGCTCAAATCACTTGTAAGGGACAATTTGAAAAAGTTTGGCTTTGGAGCCAGCAATTTTTTAAAATTCCCTATCAAATAACTACATGATCTTTGTCAAGTTAATTTCTCTGAGACGCACACAAGTTCTCAATAAACGATAGCTGTGGTGATAATTATGATAATGCTGCTGCTGCTAACGAGATGAAGGTTCCAGGAAAAGGCCTTCTGGCTCTTTAGCATCTCTCATACCCTCCATTCCCATAGTGCTTACAAAGTTTAGGTTCTCATCACTGCTTGTCTTGACCTCTTCAATAGTCTCTTGGTTGTTTTCACTGCTTTCATTCTCTCCCCTCTCTAATCTATATTCCAATGGCTGCCAGAAAGATCTTTCTAAAACGTAAATCTTTTCATGTGCATGTCTCTCTCCAGTATAAAACCTCTCAATGGCCTGCCATTAGTGAGAGATGACAGTGCATGCTCCTTAGCCTGGTGTACCTGTCCTACCCTCCAGCCTTATTTCTTACCACCTGTTTCCTTCCTCATATTGACTGATAGGACAAGTAGGAAAAAAAATCCAGAAAATAGAAATCATCAGATAATCCAGATACACAGACACCTGAGACTAATATTTAAAAAAATAGATGACAACACAAGAATTATTCTAAAGACTGGAATACATAAAGGAAAAGAATCATATGAAAATTCTAGAACCAAAAATACAGTAACTCAAATTAAGAATGTAATATGTGGATATTGGGGAAGCCAGCACAACTTGTGCAAGGCAAAGTCACGGAAGCTCCATAGACACATCCAAACTCCCTGAGGGATAGAATTGCTGGGCAGAGGGCTCTGGGGACCATGGTCTTGGGGAACACCTAGCTCAATTGGCATAACATAGTTTATAAAGAATATGTTCTATATTCTGCTGTGCTTAGTAGCATCTGGGGTTTTAAAAGCCTGCAAGTGTCCATCTAGGATACTTCACTGGTCTCACCCCTTTCGGAGCAAGGAAGAATGAAGAAATCTAAAGATACAAGGGAAAGATTAGTCCAAAGGACTGATGGTCCACATCTACCACAGCCTCCACGAGACTGAGTCCAGTACAACTAGATGGTGCCCAGCTACCATCACTGACTGCTCTGACAGGGATTACAATAGAGGGTCCCGGACAGAGCTGGAGAAAAATGTAGAACAAAATTCTAACTCAAAAACGAAGACCAGACTTGCTGGCCTGACAGAGACTGGAGAAATCCTGAGAGCATGGCCCTGTGACACCCTTTCAGCTCAGTAATGAAGTCATTCCTGAGGTTCACCCTTCAGCCAAAGATTAGACAGGCCCATAAAACAAAACAAGACTAAAAGGGCACATCAGCCCAGGAGCAGGGACAAGGAGGCAGGAGGGAACAGGAAAGCTGGTAATAGGGAACCCAAGGTTGAGAACGGAGAGTGTTGACATGTCGTGCAGTTGTTAATCAATATCATAGAACAATGTGTGTATTGACTGTTCAGTGAGAAACTAGTTCTGTAAACCTTCATCTAAAGCACAATAAAAAATTTAAAAAATAATATGTGGATTTAATAGCAGATTAAAAGCAGATGATGAAAAGATTAATGATCTAGAAGAAAAGTCAATAGAAACTATCAAAACTAAAGCAGGAAGAAAAAAGGATGCAAAATATAGAAAAGAGTCATAAGAAAGATGACCAAAATTTCCATGATACATGACAGTGGAGTCCCAGAAGTGGGGCGAGAGAGAGAAAAGGGCAGAATCAATATTTCAAAAGATAACGGCCAAGGTTTTTCCCAAACTGACAAATGACATCAAGCCACAAATCCAGGAGTCAATACTTACCACATGCAGGATAAAAACAAAACTATCACAAGAAATTGCTAAGATGCAAAGGCAAACAATAAATCCCCAAAGCAGCAAGGAGTAGTGGGAAGAGGTCATTACTTTCCAAGGAACCACAATGAGACTCACAGCCAAGGTCTAAAAAACAAACAACTAATCAAGGCAACAAACAAATAATATAAGCCAGAAAATTTGGAATGCCACCTGTAAGTCCTGAAGGAAGATGACTGCCCACGTTGAATTCTATACCTAGCAAAAATATGCGTTTCAAATGAAGGCCAATGAGGAGCGACTGCTGAATAGGTATGTGGTTTCTGTTTCCGGCGATGAAAATGAATTGGAATTAAATAGCGGTGATAGCTGCTCGACATTATGAATGTACTAAAAACCACTGAATTGTACACTTTAAAATGGTGAATTTTATGTTACGTGATTTTTATTCCAATTAAAAATAGAAAATTTAAAAACTGAAGGCAAAATAAAAACATCTTAGAAGAATAAAGACTGTGAGAAAACTAAATGATACTCTAAAGAAGTTCTTCAGGAGTAAGGAATATGAACCCAGGCCAAATCATAGAAATCAAGAAGGCAACCAATAGCAAGAGAAAGTGTCAATATGTGGGAAATAAAAACTAATAGACCAGTTGTAATAATGTATTATGGGTTTTTTTGGTTTGGGGTTTAAAAAGACACGTAGAATTAGAAAACATGAAAAATTACCCAAAGACAATGGGGTGGAGGAGTAAACGGGATTAAAGTGTTCTAAGGGTTTTGTATCACTCAAGAAGTGGTAAAAATAATAACATATTATTATTATATATAGGTCAAAAATGAATGCTGTAATCACTAAAAGAATATTAAAAGAGTGAATACCCACCAAGATTATAGACAGGAATAATGAATTAATAACTCATTTTTGATCATTCCAAAAGAAGGCAAGAATGGACAGAAAATGGAATATAGAAAGCAAATATATTTATAATTGCATTAAATTTAAGTGGATCAAACACACCAATTAAAAGAGAAAGGTTGACTGACTGGATAAAAACAAACAAAAGTTTATTTGTTACTTAGAAGGACACACTTTAAATGTAAAGTCACAAAATCTTTGAAAGTAATTGGATGGAATAAGGCATATTCTGAAAATGATAACCAAATCAAAACTGGTATACCTATACTAATGTCAGAAGAAGTAGAGTTTAAGGCAAGAAGGGTCACTAGAGATAAAGTGAAACATTTAATAATGATAAACGTATCAATACAAGAGATAATAATTGAAAATTGTATGCTCCTAATAACCCAAGAAGAGGTAAAAAATGTAAAAAGATTAATAACAATTGAAGAAGTTAGAGATGTAATTAAAAGTACCATTTACAGAGGCACCAGAATGAGAGAAATTTAGAACTGAGTTCTATGTTGCCTTAAAAGAGCATATTATTTTTACTTAAGTCAACTAGTTCTAGAACATAAAAAAACCCAAGCCTATTGCTGCTGAGTCTATTCTGACTCATGGTGACCCCATGCATTACAGAGTAGACCTGCCCCATAGGGTTTTCTTGGCTAGGCCTTTTTTCTGTGGCACCGTTAGGTGGGTTCAAACTGCCAGCCTTTAGGTTAGTGGTTCAACCATTTGTAGCACACAGGGACTGAGATGTTCCATAGATGGAGAAAACGAAAACCTCCCAAGTTTAGTGATGTTAGCAAAAGAAACTGGGTAAGAATAATGAACCACTAACCAACAAAAAAAAAATCATCTGAATCCAATTTTACTGATGGATATTTCCGAGGAATGCCAGGGCAGTTCAATACTTTGAAATCTATCAAAAAATGGAATATATCAACAAACTAAAGGGGAAAAAAACTGTGATTATATCTATACGCTGATAAGACTTTAATGACTGGTGGAGTAAAACGAGTAAGACCATATACAAAAATAAATTCTAGGTTCTAAATTAAAACAAAAACTAAAACCCCAAAACCAAACTACAAACAAAATAACAATAGAAACGGAAAAGCTAGAATGAAATTTCAGAGAACATTTGCATTAAACCTTTTCAGTTCCTCCATTAGAACTGACTTTTTCTTTTTCACATTTACCATCTGTTTTAGGCTGGGTTCTCTAGAGAAGCAAAAACCAGTGAAGCGTGACTACAGAGGCAGCCAAGTCCCAAGTCTGTGGGTCAGGTGCCAGGCTGGAGGCTGCGGGGTCTGATAAACCCAAGATCAGCAGATCAGAAGGCAGGCTGCTAGCTCACGGGCTGCAGAGGCTGATGAATCCAAGATTCAGGCAATATGGCAGGCTGCTGTCTCAAGTCCCAAGAACCGGAGGTTAGATGATGATGAGCTGAATGCAGGATCCAAAACCAGCAAAAGCCAGCAAGCTTTGCCAGAATGTCCGTACATGTTAGATGCTGGCCACACCTCTAAAGAAACTCCTGTTACAACTAGTTGGTGGATCACATCAGATCACATCATGGAGGTGATTACATTATATCACAAAATGGAGGATAACTACCCCATTACATAACTGCCGAATTAGATCATTATGTAACGGCCAAACCACTAAGAATCATGGCCCAGCCACGTCGACCTTAACCATCACACCACCTGTCCCGTCCCCTGCCATGTACCACTCAGACGTCTGGTATAAAGGCCTGTACGTTTTGTTTTTCTTATACGTTTCCTTACTTCCCCTGTGAGGTCTTTGAATGCATATCTTATTCATCCTAGTATATCCAGTGCCAAGCACATAGTAGATACTTGTTATGGATTGAATTGTGTCCCCCCAAAATATGTGCTGTAAATTCTAACCCCAATACTTATGGTTATAATCCCATTTGGGAATGGGTTGTCTTTGTTATGTTAATGAGGAAGTATTAGTGTAGGGTGTGTCTTAAGTAAATCTCTTTTGAGATAGAATGGATTGAGCAAGCAACCAGGCAAGCAAGCAGAGATGGGAAAGATAGATGCCACACCACATGAAGATCACCAAGGAACCCAGAAACAGAAGCTAAGAAGATACAAGGACCTTTCCTCAGAGCCCTTAGAAAAAGAAAAGCTTCCCCTAGAGGTGATGCCCTGAAGTCAGGCTTCGAGCCTCCTAAACTGTGAGAAAATAAAAATCTGTTTGTTAAAGCCATTCACTTGTGGTAGTTCTGTTACAGCAGCACTAGATAACTAAGACCCTAGTTAAAAATTTCTTGGCCCAATGGATAAATGATGACCCTTGAGTAGCATACCTGCAGCCATTTCTGCCTGCTTGCCTCCTGGGTGACAGGTGGACAGAGCTGGGAGGCAGACCATTTCCCCGGGCAGATAGCGCAGTAGAAAGAACATGGAATTTGGAGTCAGATTGACCTGGGTTGACTCCTGCTTACGAGCTATGTCATCCTTCCTGCAACCTTACATCTCTGAAGCTTATTTTCTGTAAAGTGCTTTGGGTACTACTGGATCTGCAGTAGATGCTCAGAAACTTAGCTGTTACTGTTATTGCTAAAATTAAGCTTGACTAAGACGGGGGAAGTAGATCACCAGACCTTTCCTCCAAGGCACCCCTGGGTGGACTTAAACCACCAACCTTCTGGTTGGTAGCCAAGTGCTTAACTGTTTGCGTCACCCAGGGGCTGGGGGAGAGGTCCCTAGGTGGCATAAACAGCAAGCCACAAACACTCTCTGTGCTCCAGTTCCCTAATCCGTCAAATAAGAAAAAAAAAAAAGATCTTCCATTCTGTCCTCCTCAAGCTGCAATGTGAAGTTCAAAGCAGAAAGCGGATAAGATTGTATTCAAAATTTGAAAATCATAAGCGTGTCATTTGTTAGTGTTCCCGTGATAACAAAACAAAAATCCTTGCTGTGCTCCTTATTAGCTGTGAGACCTTGAGTCACTTCACTCTTTGAACCTTAGTTTCCTTGTCTGTAAAATGGGCCCACCTACTCTGCAGACTGCAGGTTTAGCAGCAAAGCAAACAATAGGAACTAAAAAAGACAAGATACAATATTACTGTGTCTGATATTGTTCATTTGTATTATTCCTATTACAGAGCTGCACGTAGACTCACAACTACATGATTTTGAGCCTGCCATCAAATCCCATATTCTCTCATGCTAGCAGATATGCCTGACCCAAGCCATGTTGTTTTCAGTCTCCTTATATGCATGCAAAACCTGGACGGTGAATGAGGAAGACTGAAGAAGAATTGATGCCTTCGATTTGTGGTGTTGGTGAAGAATATTGAATACAGCACGGACTGCCAAAAGGACGAATGAATTTATCTTGGAAGAAGTACGACCAGAATGCTCCTTAGAAGCAAGGATGGCAAGACTACGTCTCACATACTTAGGACATGTTATCAGGAGGGATCAGTCCCTGGAGAAGGACATCATGCTTGGTAAAGTGGAGGGTCAGTGAAAAAGAGGAAGACCCTCAAGGAGATGGATTGACATAGTGGCTGCAACAATGGGCTGAAGCATAGCAATGATGGGGAAGATGGTGCAGGACCGGGCAGTCTTTTGTTCTGTTGTGCACAGGGTTGCTTCAGTTGGAACAGATTCCACGGCACCTAACAACAACAAACCAGATACTGGCCTCCATGCGGTGGCCTTAAGCAGGAGAGCGGTTCTGCCTGAAAATCTCTGTGACTTTGCAACAAATCTCAGGGAACCTTTGATTACAAACCAGGCCTGCTGAAGTGACAGATGCAATTGACTTAGCTGCCTGGAAGCTGTCGCTTCCATTACTGGGCTTTCTTGGCTGTCGGGTGTGTGACAAAGATCAGTGCCGGCCAGAGGTAAATGTGGGTAACCACCTGGCGGAAGTGAGCTGAAAGCTTCTGGTGTGCTGTGTCCTAAGAGCAGGAAGGGCTGCAGAGGCCCTGGGCAGGTTGAGATGCCTTGCCCCCGAGCAAGCCCTGCCTCCTTCCTCTGTCCTCACCTTCCCTCTGAGAGATGCAGTGCCAGGCCCCTCTCTCTAGCCCTGGAGGCCTGGTATTCTCTAGTATAGCAGTCTGTAGGACTGCCAGAAGGAGCCCTGGTGTGCAACAGTTAAGTGCTTGGTTGCTGACATAAAGGTTGGCAGTTCTAACTCACCCAGCGGCTCCTTGGGAGAAAGGCCTGGTGACCTGCACCCATAAAAGATTACAGCCTAGAAAACCCTATGGGACAGTTCTACTCTGGCACATGGGGTCGCTATGAGTTGAAATCAACTCAACGGCATTTAATAACAACAGGACTGTCAGAAGCACACACAAGCCAGTTTTAGAATACAACCAGAACGCTCCTTAGAAGTGAGGATGGCAAGACTTCAGCTCGCTTACTTTGGACATGTCATCAGGAAAGACCAGTAGCTAGAAAAGGACATCAGGTTTCGTAAAGTGGAGGGTCAATGAAAAGAGGGAAAACCTCAGTGAGATGGATTGACATAATAACTGTAACAATGGACTCAAACGTACCAACAATTGTGAGGATGGCACAGGGCTGGGCAATGTTTTGTTCTGTTATACCTAAGTTGGTGCAGACTCGATGGAACCTAACAAGAACAACATCCTTATATTGATGCAAACAACTAATGCACCTGGTTTTAACTGAAAGGTTGGAGATTCAAATCTGCCCTGGTGTGCCTTGGAAGGAGAGTCTGGTGATCTACTTCTGAAAAATCAGCCATTGAAAACTCTGTGGAGCCGATTCTACTCTGATACACGTTGCCGTGAGCTGGAATCGACTCCATGGCAACTGGCCTATCCTCATATTGACCATAATTCCAGCGGTATAAAGGCTGAGGTCTCTGGGAAACTCAGGATTTAGAGAAGTGAGTTTGAAAGTGAGAAATGAGGAAAACGTCTTAGGAAGTGGCTACAGCACAGTTACCCCTGGTTTTGTCTTCATTGGCGTGTATATTCCTACCTGTGCAAAGCAATACAAATTTATGCCGTCAGCCAGTGACATAAACATTTTCTTTCCCCAAGCAAATCTGATAATTGCTACATTGTAA
This sequence comes from Loxodonta africana, assembly GCF_030014295.1. NCBI lineage: Eukaryota > Metazoa > Chordata > Mammalia > Proboscidea > Elephantidae > Loxodonta > Loxodonta africana. Next base: position 67,050,940 of record NC_087358.1, read on the forward strand.
CATACCTTGCCACAAACAAAACAATATATTTTGGATGTCAGCTTTTAGTGCACACAGAACAAGTCTTCACGGAAAACAAGGAACCACCAGGTCAGATAAGACCCTGAACTGTGGTTCCCACTTACCTACTGAGATGGTCCAAACAGCGATGATTTTCAGAAAGGCCTTTGTTCTGGAGTTGAAGCGGCTGTGATGGATTGGGTTCTGGATGGCGACATAGCGGTCCAGCGAGATGGCACACAGGTGCATGATGGAGGCGGTGGAGAAGAGCACGTCCAGGTAGATCCAGACCGCACACAGCTTGCTGGGCAGAGGCCACCGGTACCCTGCCAGGCAGAAGGTTTGCGTCAGTGCGTGGATTATACCCTGTGACACCATTTCCCTCCTGCACAGGTGGCAATGGGCAGCAAGATATTTTCAATATTTGAAAAAAAGCCTAATAGTAAGTGTGCTTAACTGTACGGAGTGCACTGGCTGATGAATACCAAAACCCAAAACCAAGCCCAGTGCTGTGAAATCGATTCTGACTCATGGTGACCCTGGAAAAGGTTAACGCTTGGCTACTAATGGAGAGGATGGCTGTTCAAACCCACCAAGAGGTGCCTCAGAGGAAAGGCCTGGAGATCTATGTCCAAAAGGTCACAACCTTGAAAACCCTATGGAACAGTTCTACTTCTATAACTCCATACACATAGGGAATCCATGCGCTGGTCAATACAAGGTGTGAACATTTCTAGTGGCTGAGATTCTGTCTGTGTGTGGGGGTTAACTCAGGCTGCTCCCTCTTCAGCTTTTCTCTCTCTTTTCTGCCTAGCAAAGCCTACTTTTTTTGGTATTTTTAATGACTTAGGTCAGAATTTGTGAAGTGTTTTGGGCTCCTCTACTGAAGCGCCTCTTGAACTGTACTGTCACAGCTTATTCACATCTATTTCTCCATCTTCTAGTCGTTATTAGAACTGCTCAGGTTCACATAGTGAAGGCCCACGGCAGTCCCTCAAAAAACGGTACTGCTGTGAATGAATATGTGACTCAAAATCCAGATTGGGAATGTATCTCTATTTGTAATGATGAAAAATAAGGGATTACCTAATACTGGTTTTTGTTGTTAAACTCAAATTTTGGGTTATGGAAAAAAACCAAAGAAAACCTTGAAGAAAAGCACAGATGCTTTTGTTTGAGAGCGGTGTTTCTCCTACTTTAGCAGGCATCCTAATCCCAGGAGGGTTTCTTGAAGCTGACCTCTAGACCCCACCCCCAAGGTCCGGCTCAGTAGGTCTGGGGTCCAAAAAATCAAACCCACTGCCGTCGAGTAGATTCCAACTCATAGCGACCCTACAGGACAGAGTAGAGCTGCCCCGTAGAGTTTCCAAGGAGTGCCTGGCGGGTTTGAACTGCCGACCTCTTGGTTAGCAGCCGTAGCACTTAGCCACTACACCACCAGGGTTTCCAAGTCTGGGGTAGGGCTGGAGAATTTGCATTCCTAAATCCCCAGGTGAGGCTGATGCCGCTGACCGAGGATCACACCTGGAGAACCACAGTGGTTTAACCCCTGGCTGCACATTTTTCAACAGGAGAGCTTTAAACCATGGGGTCAAACCCCAGGCTAATGAAATCAGTCTCTAGAGGGTAGACAGGGAGCCCTGGCAGCATAGTGGTTAAAGCCCTCAGCTGCTAACGGAGGTTGGAACCCACCAGCAGCTCCGCGGGAGTAAAACCTGACATTCTACTTCCCTAAAGGCTACAGCCTTGGAAACCCTATGGAGCAGCTCTACCCTGCCATATAGGGTCTCTCTGAGACAACAACGTTGGAAGGGTAGGAGGACGTGGACTGTGCGCCTCAAGGTGTTTTAAAGCTCCCGGAGAAGATTCCAGTGAGAACCACTGCAGGAGGTCACCTGTTTTAGGAAGCTAGAATATATCTTACGGGATAAGCAAAGTGTCCTGGTTTTGTTTGTTTTGGAGGGAGCTCAAATGTTCAAAGATTTATATAAACCTTAACTAGTGTTGGTAAGTGTAAGCAATGGTGCTAGATATCTGTGTATGTGAGAAGGAAAATTCTAAAGACCACAGTTTCTACATGAAAATGTAGAGCCACAAAGCTGCACAGACCTTCCACAAGCAAAATACTTTCTTCACTGAAATTGCCTACATGGATATTTAGAAACGTAAAGGGCAGAGCAGAAGGCTAACTTGGTGCCTTCCACTCGGGTTATTTGCAAAGAGTTTGAGCTAAAACGAGAGCCTTTTCCTCAGCAGCGCCTGAGGGGAAGCCACATTCCGCCTGTTCGGAACTGATCTTGGCCATTAGAGGACTTTTCTCTGCCAGGAGGGAGCCATGGGCCTCAGTCGGGGTTTCCGTGGCGGGGATGAGGAAAAGGGCACTTCCTCGGGGGAGAGGGCTTCACGCCCCGCCGTGGGGGTGGCAGGAGAGCAAACCCCTGGAGGGGCGGAACCCCCAGCAGATTCAGCTGCTTGCGGAGCGTGGCCGCCGCCAGGGGGCGCCGTTGCACCCCGAGCGGGAGGCCCCGGTCGGGTTCTAGCTTCCTTACCGGACCGGCTCCTGTCCACACCCGCTGACTTCTGTCGCTCGGGGGCACCCCCGCCCTCCCGCCTGAGTTTTGGTTCCCGGACCTGCCCGGCTCTCAGTTACATCCTCCACCCCCTGGAGTTTGCTTCCAAGAGGAGGAGGGTTTTGGGAAGTCAGAACCAATTCAGAATGTCTGGGAAATAACAGACGATTTAATGAAATCAGCCTGGTGGTGGCATTTGAGCGGTCGGGTGGGGGCTGTCCTCATAAGCGTCATCGACCCTGTGCAAACTGGCGGCTGCTCTCTGCAGCTCACCTTCTTCCCCCTTCACACTTTGCAGGCTGAGTTGGTATTTTTTAGCCTCCATCTAAGATTTGGCCAGAAATCCCCTTTCAGAGAGCTCTCATAACCTGTCTCCAAGCTCGGGGTGACTGCTGATTATGTACGTGTCAGCAGTCTCAGTATTCTCTCTCTCTCTTTTTAAGGAAGAATCTGGCTGTATTACTCATAATTTGGAAAGATACCACATTCTGCTCCCTGCTGAAGCTGTCCCAGTGTTTGCTGACTTGCTGAGAGGTTTGACTGTTACAAACTTTGTTGAGAAGAAAGCAAGATTAATCTCTTTCCATTTGTTTTCCATCCTCCCCCAAACCAGACGGGATGAGTTTAGGCATATGCATTTTTAAAGAGCTGAGGGTATAATTCAAAGGCATATTTCCAAATTAGCTTCTCTGGGCAGGGAACAATTGAAACGGGAGGAATTCATTTATTCTAATGGAGACTCTTCAAATGTTAACATTAAAACCACTGCATCAATGATGTTCTCCCTGCACATGTTTCAAGGTAAGGTTTTATCATCCCAGTAGAAGTGCTGAAAATTGTGTGGCAAAGATAAAATGGTTCTGTCCTGAACCCCAGAAGATCTGTCTGGGAATAAAAAAAAAAAAAAAGGACAGATAAATCATTGCTTTATGACTGTACTGGGGCACTCATCAACATTTCTGCCTCAAATGTATATGTTTTAAAGCACAAGACTTTTATAATTCTCTCTCTACTTAAAAAGCATGTGTTTTAAAGCACAAAGCTCCAGTGATCACAGCTAACATGTTGTCTGCATTTTTTATGACTGGAATCCCATTGTAAGAGTGAAATTTCAGTAAGTAGCATAACATGGTGAACCCTAGTCAATAAGCAAAGCCTTCTAATTACAGTTGGTCCCCTGAGCCCCTGCTGGTCTGCTAATGTCGCGTACACGCTGTCGTTACCATGTGGATACAGCTGGGGAGCGATTGCCACTCACCATACAGGATGGTTAGCATGGACACGGGCATCACAAGGAAGCCCAGCAGCATATCAGCTATGGCAAGTGACATCAGGAAGTAGTTGGTGGCGTTCTGCAGCTTTTTCTCTAGGGACACTGCCATGATGACGAGTATGTTTCCAGCAATGGTTAGAATAATCACGACAGCTGTCAGCAAAGCAGACCAGTTTTTTTCCTGGAGATGAAGTAAGGAGTAACACGGTGGTGAGAGGCAGCCTTCACAGGACAGGTTTGTCCGATTTTCAGAGTCCACTGTCCAGTTAAATGCATCCGAGGTGTTAGCTTCTCCCGAGTTAAAATTGTGATCGTAGAACCTTGTGTCATCATTTAATTGACTTAAGGAGTTCGGAGTCAAGCTCAAAGAAGCGTTTTCTTCACAAAAAATAGGCATGGCTAAACCGGAACTTTTCACAGATGAAACACAGAAAAATGAACAAATTATAACCTCTGATGACAATCCATCTTTATGTCCCCGCACTCTGTCACACTGAAACTGGGTTCCCTCGCTGGCGTCTCCCCTCGTATTATTACAAGAAGAGTTAAAGACCTGCAATCGTTGTTTATATTTTCTTCCGTCTCAGTTTTAGCAGAGTCCACGGCTTGGTTCTCTGTTTCCTCCCAAGCAAGGTGAAAAAGGCAGAATGAACTTCTAGCATAGAGGCTGTGGAGTTTTGAGCATTCAGGGAGAAAAACGTGGTCCTGGCCAAAAAAGAAAAGTTTTATAACTGCCAAGAATCTCTTTTAGCTATATCTCATTCTTTTGGTCATGCGGCTCACACTAGCTTAACCATGGAAATTTGAAAGAGCATGCAATCCAGAACCGCTGGGCTGTGTGCATTTTACATCAAGACAGTCAGTTAAGAATACATCCAGTGTTAATTCCATAGTAATTGGATGTACTTTGGGTTATATACTTCTCAGTCTGTGTTAAGCTGAATTGCCACAGCTGCTGTCAGGAATTTCAGCTTGTATTATGTTGCTTAGTTAATAAAAGAAAGAAAGAAAGAAAAGGTCTTAAGCAAAGATTAATGATAACTTCCCACACTAGAAATTCCCGTGGAAATGATTACATCTTGGCCAAGTATGACTTCAAGCCGGCAAGAAAATTACAGAGCAATAAAATAGAGCAGCCTGAGAACTTACATTTGTCTTCAGCGTCCACACACCAGACACTCTTGGCTGCTGTATGACTTGCTGCATTTCTCATAGTATTTAAGCCGGGGTTGAGTCCCTTCTCCGTGAGCTTCCACCAGCATAATATGATAGTAATTTGATTTCTGTGTTGCTGACTTCCAAAACTGCATGCGAGCGTGGAGCCAGTCCCAGCCCCGCGAGGGCGCGGTGCGCGCGGGTCTCCTCTGCGCTGGGTGACTCCCTCCGGTGCAGCTGGCCTCAGTGAGGCACGCACTGAGAAATCATTCAGGAGCCTCTCGCCGAGTCACACACAAGCAACCTCACAGCAAAGTAGGAAGAGCGGCCGCAGCGTGGGACTCCTGTTTCCACGGGGGTGGAGTTGCTCTCTGCCTGCTGTTCACTTCCTCAGACCTCCCTCTGTGTGTCAGAAACTGCAAGGTAGCAGCCGCCGCCGGGGAGGGCGGACCAAGCAGGCTTTTCTCCCTTTTTGCCACATGTTAACGCTGGGAAGTTTCCCTTCATTTTCAAAGAGAGAAGCTGGGGAAATGGCCTTTTGTATAGATTCCTGACAAGGCTGGTAAGCCCCCTGGTGATATCTTAGAGGGTGAAGGGTGAGGAGCTAACTAACGCACATAAAAAAACTAACGCACATAGGGCTAGAAAATGTATGTCCTGGGAGCATGGCAAGCATGTGGAGCTTCCATTCAAAGGGTTCAGTGTTCATGCTCAAAGTGAAATGATTGACAGCTTCCATGGATATTCAGAGTGGCCAAGCAGGTCATTGGCTTTGACTCTGATAAACTGTTAGTGCTATTTTTATTTATCATTAAACACATATACCATGCAGTTAGCCTGTTTTATTTAATAGAAATATACCATCTAAAAAAAAATACCATTTAGTAGTGTTCAAAACCTCAGATGTGGATAAAAATAAGTCCCCCCCCCACCCCCCCGCAGGTAGGTTTCTAAGGAAGGCAGCTGTTTTTTTTCCATGTTGTTACAGATGAGAAAATAGATTCTTCTTTAAATAGTTGGGGTTCTCTAGGATTCTTCCATCATCATCTTCTGGTCGTGCCCTTTCCTTTTTTTTTTTTTTCCTACACAAATTCAACCACTCTCATGTCTTCAGCTTGCTGACTATGGCCAAGTCCGGACTTTCACAGTTGGTTATTTTTCTCAGTTCCAGAACTACATAGCCAGCTGTCCACTGGACCCTCCATCTTAGCCCAGGAGGTCTTGACATTCCTGTTCCCCTGCCCACTTCTCAGTGCTTAGCCAAACCCAGACGCCATGGAGTAGATTCTGACTCATGGGGACCCCGTGTATGTCAGAATAGCACTGTACTCTGTAGGGTTTTCAGTGGCCGATTTTTTTGAAATAGGTAGCCAGGGCTTTCTTCCAAGGTACCTCTGGGTGGATTTGAACCTCCGGCCTTTTGGTTAGCAGCCAAGTGCCTTAACCATTTGTACCACTCAGTGATTCCTCTCAGTGCTTATCTCTATCCATTCTCTTGATTAAGAGAATCACCATCTCTTCAAACAGCTGGTTGTTATCCAGGAGTCTCTTCTTTCTCGCTTCTAGATCTTACTAGTCTCCGGTTCCACCCCTATATACATATTTCTCAAATCCCCCCCTCTCCTCCAGTCCACAAATAGTGCTTTAGTTAAGGGCACATCACCTGTCCCCAGGGATGGAGCATAAGTTTCCCCGTCATGCCCTACCTGCCACTTCCCTGCCCCTCTGCATCCCTGCCCTGCTGCTGCCCAAGTGCTGGGGGACAAGGAGGGTGGTGATTGCCGTGGCTTGGAGAGCAGGCGGCTGAGAGTACCGGCTTTGAAGTCACCTTTCCTTGGCTTTGAATCCCAGCTCTGTAACTCAAGCAGTGGAACCCTGAACGGTCTATGTTCTGCTTTTATGGCTCAGTTTCCTTCCTTGTGAAATGGGCTAGCTAATGGGGGATACCTTCCTCCTGTGGTGAAATTTAGGTGAGGTAATGCATGGCTTATAGGGGGGTCTCCACCAATGCTGGCAATTTTTATTCTTATTAATATTTTTATTGATAATATTAAAACACATTTGGCAATGCCATTCTCACGGCCACATTCCTTCAGTCTCTGCCTTGCATGGCACGCAACTCCTTTCTTTGCCTGTCCTCCTCCACACTGCCCCCCGCTTTTCTGGCCTGGATTCTTGTTACTCTCCCGGAGGTATCCTGCAGGCTGGCTGCACTTGGAGGCTTCTGGCCACGTTTTTTGTCCTTGCCATTCCCTGCGTCTGGAATGCTCTTAACCCCTCTGCTCCCCCCCCCCCACTTCTTGTGTCCATCTGGCAAATTCCAGTTTCCAAGGCTCGGTTCCAAAATTATCTCTTCTGTGAACCCCAGGCCCACCACTTACCACCTATGTGACCTTGGTTAAGCTACTTCATCTCTCTTGGCTTTGGTTTCCTCATCTGTAAATGGAAAATGATCACACTTTTAATGCCGACCTCATAAGACTGGTTAGCAAGTTAAATAAATCAATATATGAGCCTGGTGCATTTTGAGCATACGATGAGGATTATCGTTATCCTTAATATTTCCATGCAGTTTACTGTTACTGAGCTTTCTGTGTGCCCCCACCCCTCGCCTTCCTCCACCTGGGCTAAGACTATACTGCCTGCTGTAGTCATCTGTTTTAACACTTGTCACATGGCGTGTAAGCCATAAAGGCAAGGACTGTGTCTGTCTTGCTCCTGGGCTGGCACGTAGCTGGTGCTTAGATATGTTTGCTGAATGCATGAGTGTATGGCTGATTTAAATGACTTGCTGAAGTGCCTGTCTTCTCTCTTAGGTGACAGGCTTCTTATTCGTCTCTCTGCCTTCAGTCCCAAGCATGGTGTCTCACCATGGAAGCTCCCCAGTAGATGTGTTCTGAAAGAATAAATTAATTGATTGTCAGGCATATATTAAGAAGCAGGCACGGGAAGAAACCGAGAACCTTTAACTGCTTTTTTGTTACTTAGCCCAATGGGATACTAATTTAATTTTATTAAAGAAATGTAACTTAAAAACATAACAAAATTACAGTGTTTGGGAGTTACTCTAAAGCTTTTTGATGTGAAATTTTGCTTTACTGGCTGCTGTGTTACAGATCTGCTCATAGGTCTGATGGCCTCAGGCCACTATTCTTCATAAAAAATAGCTAGGTTTCTAGGCGTAGCAAAGCCAGTCAGGGAGTTTCTTATTATGTGGTTTATATTGTGGAAGTAAATTTGTTAGTAACCATCTAAGGTTATTTGCAGTTTTTATTACAGTTTTATGAATACTTGTTATGGAGAAAGCAATATGGGCTGAATCTAGGCCTTTGGCTACTGATGTTTAAGTAGAGCTTGCCTGTTGACGGCGTGAGAGTTAGACTCGCAGGTCAGGCTCCCCTTTCCAGGTGTGTGTATTGACTGCTGTGGTGGACGCTGTGGTGTGCTGCCCAAGCCCCGCTTCAGGACTGAGGTAGTGCTCGTTTTACCGTCTGCCGGAAGCGTGGATGGCCGATGGCTCCCAGCTGATTCTCCCTGGGAAAACTGCCCTTAGCTGAACAGGCAGACTTCCCACGGTCACACGCCCTCCCTGGGGCGGGCAGCACACAGCGACTGGTGCGATGTGAGGGTATAAAGATCCGATCCTGGGCCTCAAGGCCGGACAACTCTGAAGGGCCACCCTAGTTCCAGAGCTCCCACGGGATCTGCTGAAGCCGTCGGTGTGACCGCATCACAGTCAAACTCCCTCTGCCAATCCTGCTTCCCTCAGTTTCCTGCGAATGTTGATCCACAAGCGCTCCCCAGTCAATCTCCTGCACATGGGTCTGTCTCGGTCTGCTTCGTGGGGAACTCAACCTAAAGCCCTATCTTTTTTTTTTTTTTTTAATTAGGTTTTAATCCCTTGATATTGCCTCTGGTGAAAAGTAAAGATGTCATAGCACAGTCCTACTCTAACACACTCGGGGCTGCCATCAGTCAGAGTTGACTCATTGGACACTGGTTTTTTTTTTTTTTTTTCTTGGGGACTTAGATTACTATATGGTGTGATGGGTTCTTCTCCCAAACAAAGTTTTCTGTGCAGACTGGTGACTATCCACTCAATTAGCGATTACTTCTTGGCTTATCTGTTTTTGTTGTAAGTGGTGTTTATGCAGCCTGTTTGGCTCTGGTGCCTGAGTCATACTTCAGTGCTTCACGAGGCATCATGTTTATTTCAGATCACGAGGAGCCATTTAGTACCTTTTTACCCAGAGGTAAATAGCACTCCAGCCAGTCAGCGACCTAACAGTGTTAAGTGTGTTTCCTGAAATATCTAATTTACTGCCAGGCATTACCTAGGTTTGGGAGAAATGAATATATTATCACTTAGATTCCCATTATAAAGCAAGATGATAACCTGTTTCTTATAAGGAAAGTGAGGAGTTATATGAAGTAAAATAATTTTGCTAGTCCCAAAGATTTGTTGTGGTTAGGTGTTATCAAGTCAGTTTCGACTCATAGCAATCCTACGTACAACAGAACATAGCACTACCCGGTCCTGTGCCTTCTCACAATCCTTACTATGTTTGAGCCCATTATTGCAACCACTGAGTCAGTCCATCTCACTGAGGGTCTTCCTCTTTTTTGCTGCCTTCTACTTTTTTTTTTTTTTTCCTACTTTACCAAGCATGCTGTCCTTCTCCAGGTACTGGTCCCCCCCTGCCCCGCCCCCCGCCTCATAAAATTTTACAGTTTTGTGTTGGTGGAGTCTCAGAAAGAGATATTTAGCCAGGATCCCAAATTTTGTTCTGGCACCAACTGTGGCCACGGCCCCCCCCCCCCCACTTAGATGTCTCTGGGTGTGCTAAAGGAATATTCTAGGCAAATTTGATCTCATTCCTAGTTAGCCATATAGTACAATAGCCTAGTGAACCAGACTGGACCCTGGGGGTTGTGAGGGTTCTGTTTGTTGGATCAGAGCCAAGCTTAACAGATTGTTGGACCTTTTTCCCCTGGGAGGCACACTGGTTCCTAGTGAATACTCTGGGGCAATGGGTGGTAGTGTTGAGTGGCTTATGATATAGGTACTTCCCAAGGGATATGAAGCCTTCAGACCAATCTTACCAAAAGAATACTATAGGAAAAGCAATCTATGGGAGGAAATTAACTCATCTAAAAAGTCAACAAGGAGCCCTGGTGGCACAACATTTGAGAGCTCAGCTGCTAACTGAAAGGCTGGTGGTTGAGCCCACCATCTGCTTCACAGGACCTGGCGACCTGCTCCTGTAAAGTTTATAGCCTAGAAAACCCTATGCGGCAGTTTTGCTCTGTCACATGGGGTTGTTATGAGTCAAAAATGGAATCGATGGCACCTAACAACAATAACAAAAAGCCAACAGTGATGCTCAGGGGGAAGATTGTTAACGTGTTTGCTCCTCTCAATGAACGCTCTATCCCCCAGCATTATGGCCTGATTGTGTCCTTGTTCTTGACCCATATAGGAGCTCTCCCTTCTTTGTTGGTGACTGACAGTGTGGGAAAAAGGTATTGTTGACTTTTGACGGCATTAAACGGGTAGATCACACATTTCATTCCTCTATCGCGATGGATTCAATAGCCACAGATCAGTCAGGCTGTTTGACTTCTTTGGGAATACAGCAGGATATCAGAAAAACCAATTTTTCACTTTCAGGAGGCTATGTTTAAAACCCAAGCTGTTGTTTCTTTCTGTCCATCTGATATTAATGATTCGGGCAGGCAAGCCCTCAAGGCCTTTATAAATATCTCTGATGGGGCCCTCAAAATCACTGAAATGGATCAAAACATTACTTCAATTTAGTTTCTCCTGAGGCTGCACTATGCATTCAGATACAATTCCTCTTCTAGTCCTATTTTCCATCTCAAATCATGCTCAATGATGTTGCCCGAGATAAGGTTATACATTGTATATCAATATACCTCTTAAGACCTGCTCCACAATTTTAGAGTGTAAAAAATAAGTACATATTTGTAAAACGTAATCATTTGATCTCCCATCTTCCCCTAAACCATTAGTATCTCGACATTCTCAAATTGACCAAGGACCCTGGAGTTTTAGACCAAAAGGGTCAGTCTTGCCTTTACTTCATGTGGGGAGAGAATGGGGGTCCATCAGTCCAATACTGCCATTGCACCCTGCTGCCACACAGTGTCTCTGTTGAAGCTTCTTCCTGCCCTTTTCAAGAGTTTATCCTCTGCCATGGCAGTACCATAGCTCCCTCGTGTTTCACAGTTGTTAGGTGGTTGGCATAGTTCTTCATTCACACTCATGTGGCAGTCATTGTCCCTGACATACTAGGCTGGGCTAGAGTGATTTGGGCCTAAGGGTCTTCCTGCCATAACTACAAGCACTGAGGCCCAGGGGCATATGAATTGTCAGAATAGAGAGGCTGCAGACAAGACTGGGCAACTACATTTCTGAATTTTTAGAGGAGACACATCCATAGAATATGAATTGGCTTTCATGTTCATTTAAACCCCTTCTAATCCTGGTATTTCTTGGTCTTATAAATCTTAAAAAAAAAAAAAAAATTGATCTTTAACTACTAAATAATAAATACATATATTGTAAAAAATTCAAATCATGTAGAAGGCTCTCTCTTCTAATCAGATTCCCCACATATTTTCTTTACAAGTGTATATATATGTGTATATATGTATATACATGAGAGACCCTGGTGGCACAGTTGTTAAGCACTCAGGAGAAAGATGTAGCAGTCTGCTTCCATGAAGATTTACAGCTGTGGAAATACTATGAGGCAGTCTACTCTGTCTTACAGGGTTGCTCGCTATGAGTCGGAATTGACTCAACAGAGGTGGGACTTTTCGGGTTGATTAAGGAGCCCTTGTGGTGCAGTGATTAAGAGCTCAGGCTGCTAACCAAAAGGTCTCAGTAGTTCGAATCCGTTAGCTGCTCCTTGACAGCCCTGTGGGACATTTCTACTCTGTCCTATAGGGTTGCTATGGGTCAGAATAGACCCGATGACAACTTGCGGATGATTTCAAAGGAGCCCCGGTAGTGCAGTGGTTAAAGTGCTTAGCTACTAACGAAAAGGTCGGTGGTTAGAACCCACTAGCAGCTGCAGAGGAGAAAGATGCGGCAGTCTGCTTCCACAAAGATGACAGCCTTGGAAACCCTGTGGGACGACTCTACTTTGTCCTATATAGGATCACTATGAGTTGAAATGAGTTTGAGTTTGTTTTTTTTTGGGTTGAATATGGCTGTGGAGAAGTATGAGGTCAGTAATATTTTTCTTCCCCTTTTCAGTGTCTTATACTTTTTGTCTAGATGCTTGAAGGACTCTCTTTCGGTTTATTTGGTAAGACTTATTTTAAGTTTTCGAAGTCCGGTAAGTGTCCAGGACATATATTACTCTTGGTTGGTCTATGTCAGTTTTCCTGGAACGTAGTATGCCTTTTAAATCTGTGGATTAAATTATATCTTGATTGTCTCCATAATTTTCTAGAATTGCATCTTTAAATATGCTATTTTCATCATTTTGATCGTCTTCTGCAGGGATGCCAATTATGAGTAGGTCATGTTGCCTTTTGTTCTCTTCATGGCTACAATTTTCTTTCTCTTATTCATTTGTATTTCATTTTATTCATGTTTCTCAATCATATCCTCCTTGTCTCTTACAGTGTTTTAACAGTGTCTTTTTTTTTCTTCTTGGCTCCTTCCAAGGTGGTCTATGTTTCTGTAACTACTTTTTTTTTTTTCATGAGCTCTTGTTTCCTTTCAGGAGCCAGCTATATCTCCTGTTGTCCCTGCAGTTCCTACTTGAGCTTTTGCATCACTGCTTCATGCTTTTGTGCATAAAGGAAATTTATTTATAAAGGTTGTTAAATTTATGTCAATTTGTTTGGTCAAAGTTTTGTTCTTCTGCATGGAATAAAATTTTTGGGGGAGGGGAATATTTTTGGTCTGCCAGTTATTTTCCTTTTCTTAGAGAATTTCCCTATAGGTCCTATAGTGCCAGGGTCTCGTCCTATCTAATGGGCTTTCTGTCTGGTTCAGTCAAGTTCCTTATCAGAGGTATCTCTCTCTCTCTGTATGTGTGTGTATGCATAAGCATGAGTGTGTGTGATAATATTTTAATCTTGCTTCTCTCTCGCTGGCAGAGACTGATGTAGGGGAGTGATCAGTGCAAATATTCTGCCACCATCACCCTGCCTCACTGAGAGACTGCTCCTTTAGGATAAAAGGTGTGATTCCTCGTTCAGCCTTGCCTTCTCTGCCAAATGGGACCAGAGAAGTGCATGTCATCAGCGTGCCTACTCCATTCTCTTTGTTACAAGAGAGGGAATTGTTGATCTTCCCTCTCATAGTTTACCACCTCTTTGGAAAAACGGCTTCTTCCCACTCCACAGTTGGACCTCCCTGAATTTGGCAGCCTATTCTCATATATGGTAGGTCAAGGTCACAACTGGCTATTATTTTCATTAAAGATGGAACCTGCATTTGTTTACAGTTTTTAAAGTTTGTGTATTTTTTTCTGTATTGATGCCATTGAACAGAGGCAGTGGTAGAATCATCTTAAGTCCCTGTTTTAGAACTGCAAGTCTTTTTGCTGCATTGAGATGAATCCTGTTTGACTCTGATACACAGATGGATTTTCTTCCCCTACAGCTCTGTTTTATGTCAAGACTTCATCTTTCACTTATTTTAAGGTATTGATAGTATGTTTACTAAGTTTACGAAGACAGGTGAATTACATCTTTAACCAAGAAAGGGAAGGCTTACTGGATTTTCTAAGTGTAAGAGGACTTGAAGAAGAACCTAACCTCTCATGAGGTATCCAACAGGGCATTGAAGACTGATGTCTTCTCATGACCAGATTTAGTAAAAAAGGTTGTTTGATATATTGCTCTCAAAAGAAAGATGCCTTAGTGGTATGCTCTAGGGGAGGGGTCAGCCAACTACAGCCCTCAGACTAAGTACTGCTCATTGTCTATTTGTGCAAATAAAATGTTATTAGAACACAGTCATGCTCATTCATTTATATATTGTGTATTATTGTTTTCTGCTACAATGGCAGAGTTGAGTAGTTGTGATAGAAACCATATGGCCCACAAAGCTTGAAGTATTATTGTCTGGCCTTTTACAAAAATTTGCTGACCGTTGCTCTAGAGCAACTAATTCTCTATCACTTTAAAATTTTCTTATTTTCATTTTTCCCTTATGTTATAGTCACTCTAAGAATAAATCAGAAACTCCAGCTCCCTTCTCTGACCCCCAGTAAATGGCATGTGAAAGTTCGGCATATGAACAAACCTGTTTAATTATTTCTTAGCCACAGACTTGACCCCATCTTTGAAGCATCCAATTTACTTTTGAAAGATGGCAGAAAATTAAATTTCTAAAGATTTAAAGGTAAAGATCAAAGTTATATTTTACTGTTGTCTTTAGCCATTCTTTTTGATATTCAGAAGTCTGTCATATAATATATTGATCTTTCATGACTGTATAACTGCCCCCAAATTTTGTTAGTATCTGTATTGTGTATGATCATGATTTGTGACTTTTAGAGCCATGAGTGGTTGACCCTAGTGGGCAAGGACTGTAATAGAAGATTGTGGAATATAAAACAACTGTATTCACCCACCATCTTTCTCTTCTGTTCTACTTTTTCCTTCTACTTCCAGGCATATTTTTTCTTGTTGTAATCAGAAGTTATATACTGTTCTAAAAACAGTGAAGGAAGCACCATTCTTGCCTAGGAAAGCAGTAAAGGAACCAATAGACAGGAAACAATAGACCAAAACATGCCATAAGGTTGAGCTCTGGGTTTAATTTTGTTGACAATATACTTCTGTTATTTTTTTCCTCAAATCCTTAGTCTTTTGATTCAAACTCAATTAACAATTGTTATTGAATTGTTCTCAATTTTTCTCTTCTTTGTGCAAATTGTTGTTGTTAGTTGCTGTATAGTGAGCTCTGTCTCATGGTGACTTTATGTATAACAGAATTAAATGTTGCCTGGTCTTGCGCCATCTTCATGATTGTTAGTATGTTTTCATCTTCCAGCACTATATCAGACAATATTTAGTTGCCCCCCATAAGGTCTTTATTGGCTAAGTTTTGCAAGTAGATCTCTACACCTTTCTTCCAGTCTGTCTTAGTCTGGAAGCTCCACTGAAACCTGTCCAACATGGGTGACCCTGCTCATATGTGAAGTACCAGTGGCATAGATCCCAGCATCATAGTAACACACAAGCCATCACAGCGTGATAAACTAACAGACAGGTGGTGGTTTGTGTGAAGTGTTGTTGTTGCTGTTAGGTGCCATTAAGTCAGTTCCAAACGAAACACTGCCAGATCCTGCCCCATCCTCACAATTGTTATGTTGAAGCCCATTGTTGCAGCCATGTGTCAGTCCATCTCCTTGAGAGTCTTCCTTTTTTTCACTGACCCTCTACCAAGTATGATGGCCTTCTCCAGGGACTGGTCCCTTCTGATAACATGTCCCAAATAAGCAAGACGAAGTCTCGCCATCCTCGCTTCTAAGGAGCATCCTGGCTGTACTTCTTTCAAGACAGTTTTGTTTGTTCTTCTGGCAGTTCATGGTATATTCAATATTCTTTGCCAACATCATAATTCAAAGGCATCAATTCCTTTTTTCTGTTTAATTTTTTTTTTAAATTGTACTTTAGATGAAGGTTTACAGAGCAAACTAACTTCTCATTAAACAATTAGTATACACATTGTTCTGTGACATTGGTTACCAACCCCACAACATGTCAGCACTCTCCCCTTCTCGACCTTGGGTACCCTATGCCAGCTTTCCTGGCCCCTCCTGCCTTCTAGGCCTTGCCCCTGGGCTGGTGTGCCCCCTTAGTCTCGTTTTGTTTTATAGGCCTGTCTAATCTTTGGCTGAAGGGAGAACTTCAGAAGTGACTTCAGTACTGAGCTATAAGGTTGTCCAGGGGCTATACTCTCAGGGTTTCTCCAGTCTCGGTCAGACCAGTAAGTCTGGTCTTTTTCTCTTTTTTTTTTTTGTGAGTTAGAATTTTGTTCTACATTTTCCTTAGCTCTATCTGGGATCCTCTACTGTAATCTCTGTCAGAGCAATCAGTGGTTATAGCCCGGCACTATCTAGCTGTGCTGGACTCAGTCTTCTGAAGGCTGTAGTACTTGTGGTCCATCAGTCATCTGGACTAATCTTTCCCTTGTGTCTTTGGTTTTCTTCATTCTGCCTTGCTCCAGATGGGGTGAGACCAGTGGAGTATCTTAGATGGCCACTCAGAAGCTTTTAAGACCCCAGATGCTACTCACCAGTGTAGAATGTAGAACATTTTCTTTATAAGCTATGTTATGCTAATTGAGCTAGATGTCCCCTGAGACCATGATCCCCAGAGCCCTCAGCCCAGTAATTCAGTCCCACAGGGAGTTTGGATGTATCTATGGAGCTTCTGTGACCTTGCCTTGGACAAGTTGTGCTGGCTTCCCCAGTATTATATACTGTCTCTCCCTTCACCAAAGTTACCACTTTCCTGTTGTCTACTAAAAAAAAAAAAAAAATTTTTTTTTTTTTACTTAGTGTTTTTCCATCCCCCGCCCCCCCGTCATAACCATTGTTTCTTTTTTGTGTGTAAACTTTGTCATGAATATTTACAGTAGTGGTCTTGTGCAATATTTGTCCTTTTGTGATTGATTTATTTAACTGAGCGTGATGTCGTCCAGATTTATCCACATTATGAGATGCTTCGCAGATTCGTCATTGTTCTTTATCATTGCCTAACACTCCATCGTGTGTCTGTGCTACAGTTTGTTTATCCATTCATTTGTTGATGGGCCTCTAGGATATTTTCCATCTTTTTGCTATTGTCAGCAATGCTGCAGTGAACATGGGTGTGCATATGTCTATTCATGTGGCAACTCTTATTTCTCTAGGATATATTCTAGGAGTGGAATTGTTGGATCACATGGTATTTCTATTTCTACCTCTCTAAGGAAGCGCCGTGTCATTTTCCAAAATGGTTGTACCATTTTGTATTCCCACCAGCAGTGCATAAATGTTTCATTCTCCCCACAGCCTCTCCAACTTTTGTTATTTTCTGTTTTTCTGACTTGTGCCAGTAATGCTGGGGTGAGATGGTATCTCATTGTGGTTTCTATTTGCATGGCTAGTGACTAGTGATTGCGTGCATTTCCTCATGTGTCTGTTAGCCGCTTGAATGTCTTCTTTGGTGAAGTGTCTGTTCATTTCCTTTGCCCATTTTTTAATTAGAATATTTGTCTTTTTGTTATAGAGGTGTTGGATTTCCTGTAGATTTTAGAGATTAGATCTTTGTTGGATTTGTCATAGCCAAAATTTTTTTCTCAGTCTGTAGATTCTTTTTTTACTTTTTTGGTGAAGTCTTTTGATGAGCATAAGTGTTTAACTTTTAGATGATCCTGGTTATCTAGGTTATTTTCTGGAATTTGTGTTTTGTTAGTTATGGTTTGTATCCTGTTAATGCTGTGTATTAGGGCCTCTAGCATTGATCTTTTTTTTTTTTTTTCTGTGATCTTTATAGCTTTTGGTTTTATATTTAGGTCTTTGTTTCATTTTGAGTTAGTTTTTGTGTATGGTGTAAAGTATGGGTCCTATTTCATTTTTTGCAGCTGGACATCCAGTTTTGTCTGCACCATTTGTTAAAAAGACTGTCTTTTCCCTATCTGATGGACTTTGGACACTTGTAGAAGATCAGGTGATGGTAGGTGCGTGGATTTATATCTGGATTCTCAATTCTGTTCCACTGGTAAATGTATCTGTAGTTGTACCAGTACTAGACTGTTTTGACTACCGTAGCTGTATAGTAGGTTCTGAGGTCAGGTGGTGTGAGTCCTCCTACTTTATTCTTCTTCAGTAGTGCTTTACTTATTTGGGGCCTCTTCCCTTTCCATATAAAATTAATGATTAGTTTTTCCATCTTTTTAAAGAATGCTGTTGTTATTTGGGTCAGGATTGCATTGTATTTGTGGAATGCTTTGGCTAGCATTGAGATTTCAACAATGTTGAGTCTACCTATTGATGAGCATGGTATGTTTTTCCATTTATGTAGATCTCTTTTGGTTTCTTACAGTAGTGTTTTGTAGTTTTCTTTGTATAGGTCTTTTACATCCCTGGTTAGATTTATTCCTAAGTATTTTATTTTTTTTAGGGGATATTATAAATGGTATTGTTTTCCTGAATTCCTTGTCATTGTTCTCCTTATTGGTATAGAGGAATCCAACTGATTTTTGTGTTTATCTTGTATATTGCTACTCTGCTGAATCTTTCTATCAGTTCCAGTAGTTTTCTTGTGGAGTCTTTTGGGTTTTCTATGTATAGTATCATATCATCCACAAATAGAAACAGTTTTACTTCTTCCTTACCAATTTGGTTCCCCTTTATTTCTTTTTCTTGCTTTATTGCTCCAGCTAGAACTTCTAGCACAATGTTGAAGAGGAATGGTGATAAAGAGCATTCTTGTCTTGTTCCTGTTCCTGTTCTCAAGGGGAATGTTTTCATCCTCTCTCCACTGAGATTGATGCTGGCTGTTGGTTTTGTATAGATTGCTTTACTATGTTTAAGAATTTCCCTTCTATATCTGTTTTATTGAGAGTTTTTATTGGGAATGGGTGTTGGACTTTGTTGAATGCCAAAGGCATCAATTCTTCTTTGGTCTTCCTTATTCGTTGCCAGCTTTCACATGCATATGAGGCAATTAAAAGTATCATGGCTTGGGCAGGGTACATCTTAGTCCTCAAAGTAACATTATTGCTTTTTTAATGCTTGAAAGAGGTATTCTTGCAGCAGATTTACCCAATACAATATGTTGTTTGATTTCTTGACTGCAGCAAAAGACTGTCTTTTCCCCATCTGATGGACTTTGGGCCCTTATAGAAGATCAGGTGACCATAGGTGGATGGATTTATATCTGGGTTCTCGATTCTGTTCCATTGGTGAATGTATCTGTCATTGTACCAGTACTAGGCTGTTTTGACTACCTTAGCTATACAGTAGATTCTGAGGTCAGGTAGTGTGAGTCCTACTTAATTCTTCAATAGAGTTTTACTTATTCATTGATTGTGGATCCAAGTAAAATGAAATTCTTGACAACTTCAGTATTTTCTTACTTTATCAGTATGTTGCTTATTGGTTCAGCTATGAGGATTTTTGCTTTCTTAATGTTGAGGTGTAATCCTTACTGAAAGTCGCAGTCTTTGATTTTCATCAGTAAGTGCTTCAAGTCCTCTTTACTTTCAGCAAGTAAGATTGTGTCATCTGCATAAGGCAGGTTGTTCATTAGAGTTCCTTCAATTCTGATGCCCCGTTCTTCTTCATGTAGTCCAGCTTCTTGGATTATTTGCTCAGCATACAGACTGAATAAGTATGGTGAAAGGATGCAACCTTGATATACATTGTGTGAGTTTATGCCAGTTAATTTTAAGTTTTGCATATTTTTCATAGTTTCCAATTTTGCTACTCAATCTTCTCCATGTTCTGCCTGCCCTGGAGCCCAGATGAGAACTGGGGTGCCAGGACAGAGGACTTGGCACACAGCAGAGATTTACTCAATGCACCACGACTGACAATGTGCTGGCTCCTCTCGCTACATCTGATAATGAGCTTCCTTTTAGACAGATACACACCAGTGTTGATTCCCATTCAGCTTAAAATGCTTCAATACTCAGCTACCTTTTCTGTCACATTTGAATTTGGCTGCAGGAGGTGGATCATCACTTTTTACTTCAATGACACTTATTTTAGTGACATCCCACTGATTCAGGATCACAGCTCCTGGTTGTTGAAAACACTGTGTCATACAGCCATTGTTCTTTTAGACATCACATTATACACCCTGTGGATATGGTTACTGGAGAAGATGTCTGTCTGTCTGGTAGCTTAGTCACCACCCACCATATATTAAAAAAAAGATCTCCACAGCAATTCAGTTGCACACTAGCAGTTGAGAATTGGTGGTCTTTTTTTAATGGCTGAACAATGTTCAATAGCATTTCGATATCATTTATATATTTTATCTAAGGGTATATGTATATATAATCTTATGATTTTTTTAAATATGATACAAACACATGATTTCTACTTATTTTAGCTAATTAATTTTCTGATTTAATCTTCCATTTTTTAAAAAGAAGAATCAATACCCATTTTAACCCAATTCTGTTCTATCTAGTGTTTACTCAGTGCTTGCCATGTGTTCAACACTCAAGGGATTGGAGTTTTCATTCAGTAGATGTTTTATCAGATGAAGGGATTCAATCATTTTTATTATAAAAGTACTCTATTATCCTTGTAAAAAAAACCGATCAGTTCAGATAGCTATAAAATGAAAATGAAAGTTCTGCTTGTTCACTCACCACCTCCCAGAGGAAACCGCCATTATCCTCCTTCCTTTTCTAAGTGTACACAAGGTGTTTGATTTTTATTGTTTACAGTATGGTACTCTAGTTTGTTATCTTGTTGTTGTTGGCTGCTGTCAAGTTGGTCCCTGACTCACGGCGACCCCATGCACAATGAAATGAAATACTGCCCAGTACTGTGCTATCCCCATAATGGGTTGTGGATAAGGACCATTGTGATCTACAGGGTTTTTACTGGCTAATTTTTGGAAGTAGATTGCCAGGCCTTTCTTCCTAGTTCATATTAGTCTGGAAGCACCACTGAAATGTGTCCAGCATTATAGCAACACGCAAGCTCCACTGACAGGTAGGTGGTGGCTGTGCATGAGGCGCATTGGCCAGGAATCAAATCTGGGTCTTCTGCATGAAAGGTGAGAATTTTACCCCTGAACCACCACTGTCCCCAGTTTGTGATCTTAGGCTAGCCAAACCATTCTGAGCTTCAGCTTCCTCTTGTATAAAATGAGGCTAGCAATAATTCCTAAGATTATTGCGAGGATTAACTACGACAACATCTAGAAAGAACCGAGTACCTGGTATGTGGTAAGCACTCAATAAGCAAAGCAATTAGTATCATAATTATGACTATTGGTAGCAATCTATGTTCATAGCCGATCACGTTCATGGAGGAAGGTGCTTTGTATGATACGATCAGGCAGCACTGCTTACCTTATTATGATGTCTATATCATTTTAACCGTATTTTTATGTCAGCAAAAGCAAGTAGAAAGCTTCACAGAAAATGCCAGGGATAAGGTTTTTCTAATTAGCTAAGTTACAAATATACCAAGCTGCCTAAAGGTAAGTTTTCTGGGCTCTAGAAATCTCTTACTGTCAGGGATATAACAAAGTTCCATACTTACAGCTTTTATGAACAGAATTCGTTTTAGTTTGTATGTCTCTATCCAAAATCACTCTTCAGTGTCATGGTACAAGGCCCCCAATTTCTTAAAGTATTATGTGGCTTTTTGGTTTGATTCTTTCATTCTCCATAGCACTAGTTCCTGACACTTTCCTCAAGGCTCCACCTTACCCTTTTTCTCACTTCCCAAGCCATGAGATAGGCTCTGTGATTAGATTACACTCAAAAGCTATATAACAACCTTACTAGTTTTACTCTGAGTAGGCTAATTTCTGATGATTTTCTTTGCACGTCTCAGAATATGCTTACTCATCATTTACAATCATGAGATGTCATGGGGTTCATAGACCAACTATAGATTGGGGTCCCTTCACTTTCTGGGAGGGTTATAAGAATTGTGGCTGTATTTTGTAGGTCTTTGTATCAGGAAAAAGAAGACCCGGTGGCACCAGTGGTTAAGTGCTGGGCTGCTAACCAAAAGATCAGCAATTCAAACCCACCAGTTGCTCCTAGGGGAAAGATGTGCGTCTGCTTCCTTAAAGATTACAGCCTTGGAACCCCTATGGAACAGTTCTACTCTGTCATATAGGACTGCTATGAGTTAGAATCTACTTGTCAGGAATGAGTTTTTTTTGGTATCAGGAGTGGTAGCCCAGTGCGTAATACAGTGTGGGTCCCATAACTGTGTTGAATAGATTAATCAGTGGATAAATAGATGGATGAATGTGCCTCAGTTCATATAATAAATGTGCTCTAAAGCAGTTCTGGCTAATTTTTGTAAATTTGAATTTTGTGAGATGGAAGGGTAATTGCTACTTTAAATAATACTGAGGTAAACACTTCTGAGAGAATTGCTTTTTAAATTGAACAATTCCTTGGAAACCCTGGTAGCATAGTGGTTAAGAGCTACAGCTGCTAACCAAAAGGTCGGCAGTTTGAATCCACCAGGTGCTCCTTGGAAACTGTAAGGGGCCGTTCTACTCTGTCCTGTAGGGTTGCTATGAGTTGAAATCAACTCGATGGCAACGGGTTTGTTTTTTTTTTTAATAAAAAAGCATGGAAATCACCTTTTACGTTTAACTAATAAGAGCATAAAAATCAACACAAACCTAAGGGCATAAGAATTAAGTTTTCCCCACGGTCCACACATCCCTGTAATAGAAATTGATTACCACTTGTGTCCAGCTTGAAGAATGAATGCCTTCCAAACAATCATATTTCTCTTAAACATTCTACTTTGTTTCTCTAATAATTAGTTATGAGCTAATTTAAGGAGAGAAGCAAGAGAGACTCAAAACAGCTTGATTCAACTCCTAGAAAAACAATTCAAGAGATTTTCCTATTGCAATATGGACATCTCAATCCAAAAGGGCAAGACATAGGTTAGTCATTCTGAACAGGTACATCGTTTGCAATTATAATCAATACTGATGATATTATGAATATTTCCATAAATGTACTATCTCGCATTACATTAGCCTTAAAAATTAGTGTCCTGGAGGAACCAAAAGCAAAAGAAATCTACCCGTGGTGTATCCTGTACGGTTTATTACGTTCCTTTTTTTTCTGAGAGTTGAGATAATTGTGAGCATGGCTGTCTCGTTTAGGAATGGTTTGGCAGCAAGAAATAGAACCCATCTAAACTTGCTTAACCCAAAGGGACATTACCTGGAGGGACACAGGAGCACACATATCATTTATCTCAAGGGCAGGAAGGGCTGCAACGCCTTTCAATGGCGTGGAACTGAGAACTAAGCAGTCAAGAGGAATCAAGACAGCCCTCTCCTCCGATGCCTCCTTTTCCTTAATTGCTCATCCTTACCTCACCTGCCACATTTGCTTCACTCTCCAGTCACTCACCGCAAAATGCTTTTTCTGCTTTACCTGGTCCAACATCGTCTCACCAGCTTCCACTTTAAGTTGTCTTTCAGCTTGACCTTTCAATAAAGACTTCCTCTAAAAACTTTTTTATTTTAAATTAAAATTTTTATTTTTAGATCATTGCAATGTACGTGTGGTTGTAAGATATAATAGAGAGAGATCCCATGCACGCTTTATCCCATTTCTCCTAAAGATAATAACTTGAATACTCTAGTGCAGTATCATTATCAGGACACTGACATTGATATGGTATCAAGATACAGAACATTTTCATCACCATAAGGATCCCTCATGTTGTCCTTTAATAGCCACATCTACTTTCTCCTGTCTCCACCACTTTCATCACCTTTGTCGTTGTTGTTGTTAGGTGCTGTCGAGTCAGTTCCCACTCATAATGACCCTACGTACAACAGAATGACACACTGCCTGATCCTGTGCCATCCTCGCAATTGTTGCTATGCTCAAGCCCATTGTTGCAGCCACTTTGTGTCAGTCCATGTCTTTGAGGGTTTTCATCTTTTTTGCTGAACCTCTACTTTATCACGCATGATGTCCTTCTCCTGGGACAGATCCCTCCTGATAACATGTCCAAAGTATGTAAGACGTAGTCTCGCCATCCTTGCTTTTAAGGAGCATTCTGGTTGTAATTCTCCCAAGACAGATTTGTTCATTCTTTGGGCAGTCCATGGTATATTCAATATTCTTTGCCAACACCACAATTCAAAGGCATCAATTCTTCTCCCATCTTCCTTATTCATTGTCCAGATTTCAAAGCATATGAGGCAATTGAAAACACCATTGCTTGGATCAGGAGCACCTTAGTCTTCAAGGTGACATCTTTGCTTTTTTAAAATATTTTAAAGAGATCTTTTGCAGCAGATTTGCCCAATGCAATGCATCTTTTCATTTCTTGACTGCTGCTCCTATGGGTGTCGATTGTTCATCCAAGTAGAAAGAAATCCTTGACAAGTTCAATCTTTTTTCTATTTATCATGATGTTGCTCATTGGTCCAGCTGTGAGGATTTTTGTTTTCTTTATGTTGAATAGTAATCCACACTGAAGGCTGCGGTCTTTGATCTTCATCGGTAAGTGCTTCAAGTCCTCTTCACTTTCAGCAAGGAAGGTTGTGTCATCTGCATAACACAGGTTGTTAGTCTTCCTCCAATCCTGATGCCCCATTCTTCTTCATATAGTCCAACTTCTTGAATTATTTGCTTAGCATTCAGATTGAATAAGTACAGTGAAAGGATACAGCCCTGACACACACCTTTCCTGACTTTAAACCATGAAGTATCCTGTTGTTCTGTTCAAATGACTGCCTTTTAATCTATGTACAGGTTCCTCATGAGCACAATTAAGTGTTCTGAAATTCCTGTTCTTCATAATGTTATCCATAATTTGTTATGATCCACACAGTCAAATGTCTTTGCATAGTCAATAAAACACAGGTAAACATCTTTCTTGATAGGAATTGCATGAAGCAATTCAATTTGTACGTTTGGGAGAATTGACATCTTTACTATGTTATGTTTTTCCAATCCATGAGCATGGTATGTCCCTTCATTAATTTAGATCTCTGACATCAGCATTTTGTACGTGTTTTGTTCTATTTACACCTAAGTATTCCATGTTTTTTTTTTTTTAATTTTTAATGATTAGGAATGATATTGCATTTTAAAATTTTGTGTCCACATGTTCACTGTTAGTATTTAGAAATACAAATGACCTTGCTAAACTGGCCTATTAGCTCTAGGTTTTTTTTTTTTTTTCCAATAGATTCTGTGGCGGTTCCTTCATAGATAATCATGTCATCTGCAAATAGGGCAGTTTTATTTTTTCTTTTCTTTTTATCTCCTTTTCTTGTACTATTGCACTGAGTGGAACTTCTACCACTATGTTGAATAAGAGTGGTAAGAAAAGACATCATTGCCTAGTTGCTGATCTTAGGGGGAAAGCATTCAGTCTTTCACCATTAAGTATAATCTTAGTTGTAGATTTTCTATAGACAGTCTTTATCAGGTTGAGGAATTTCCCATCTATTTCTATTTTTCTCACCTTTTTTTTAATATCATTAAATGGATGTTGAATTTTGTCAAATGGTTTTTCTGCATCAATAGATATGATCTTATCATTTTCCTTTATTAACCTGTTAATAAGGTAAAAAAAATTTTTTTTAATAAGGTGGAATAAGGTTGGAATAAGCAATAAGGTAGATAACATTAATTAATTTTCAAATATTGAACTAAATTTTCATCCCTGGAATAAACTCCATTTGGTCATGGTATGTAATTGTTTTTATGTTTTGCTGAATTTCATTTGCTAATATTTGGTTAAGGATGTCTGTATTCAAAGGGATATTAGTCTGTAGTTTTATACTGCTTTTTCTGGTTTTGGTATCAGAGTAATATTAGTTTTATAAAGTGAGTTGGGAAGTGTTTTCTATTTTCTGGAGGATTTTATTGTGTACAACTAGTGTTAATTATTTCTTAAACATTTTGTAGAATCCTCCAGTGAAACCACGTGGAGTTGAGGATTTCTTTTATGGGTGTTTTAAAATTACAAATTCAATTTTCTTAATAACCATAGGGCCATAAAAGTTATCTATTTCATATTGAATGAGCTGTAGTAGCTTGGGTTTCTCGAGAAATTGGTTCATTTCATCTAAATTGTCAAACTTGTATATGTAGAATTGTTCATAGTATTCCCTGTTTACGTTTTGATGTCTGCAAAGCTTTAGTGATGTTCTGGGTTTCATTCCTGATATTGATAACTTTTGTCTTCTCTCTCTTTTTCTTTGTCACTATTACTAGAATGTTGTCAATTGCATTGATCTTTTCAAAGAACCAGCTTGTTTCTTCATTTTTTTTTTTTATCTATTGCTTTTCTGTTTTAAATTTCCTTAATTTCTGCTCTTATCTTTATTATTCACTTTCTTCAGTTTGCTTTCTTCCTTTTACTTGCTTTGGGTTTATTTTTCTCTTTTTTTTCTAGGTTCTTAAGGTGGGAGATTAGTTATTGATTCGATACTTTTCTTTTGTTCTCACATCTGCCTTTAATTCTATCAATTTCTCCCTCAGGGTTGCTTTAGCTTTGTCCCACAAATTTAAATATGTTGTATTTTCATTTTTACCATGTTCAATGTATTAAAATTTTTTATGGGACTTCTTTGACACATGGATTTGTTAGAAGTGTGTTCTTTCATTTTAAAACATTTAGATATTTTTCTGTTGTGTTTCTGTTACTGATTTATAGTTCAGTTCCATAAGGGAATTGAACTAGAAAATACTCTGTTTGATTTAAATTCTTCTAATTCATTGAGTTTATTTTTTTTTAAATTTTATGGCCCAGGATATGGTCTATCTTTATATATATTCTGTGGGTCCTTGAAAAGAATGTGTATTCTGCTGTTGTTCAGTGATGTGTTCTATAAATATCTATTAGATCCTATAGGTTGATTTTGTTGTTGAATTTGTCTATATCCTTGATGATTTTCTGTCTACTTTTTAAATCAGTTGTTGGGAGAGAGGTGTTGTGGATTTTTCTATTTCTTCTTTCAACTCTATCAGCTTTGCTTCACATATTTTTCAGTACTGTTGTTCAGTGCATACAGAAGTAGGACAGCTATATCTTCTCTGTGGATTAGTCCTGTCACTATATAATGCCTTCTTTATCTCTGGTAATTTTCTTGACTCTGAAGTCTATTTTATCTGCTTTACTTTGATTAATGTTTACATGCAATATCTTTTTCCATCCTTTTACTGTCAACCTGCCTGTATCATTATAATTGAAGTTTCTTGTATACAGCATATAGTTGAGACACTCTTTTTTTAAATTCACTCTTTTAATCTATATCTCTTAATTGGTTTATTTAGACCATTTACATTTAGTGTAATTATTGATTTGTAGGGCTTAAAACCGCCATTTTGTTTTTTCTCTTTTTCACCTCTCAGTTTTCTTTTTTCTGCCTTTCTGTAGGTTACATGATTTTTTAAAATAATTCCAACTTGATTTATATTTAACATTTTTGAGTATATCACTTTGGATAGCTCTTTTAGTGGTTGTTATAGTATTATATCAGATACACATAATTTATCACAGTCTGCTGTTATTGTCATCTGAACAGTATGAGTGAAGTGTGGAAGCCTTACATTCTTTTATGTCTTTTTACTTTCTTCCATTTATAATATAATTGTTTAAAATATTTCCTGTACCTACATTTGGAAATACATCAGTGTTATAATTTTTACTTCTACTGTCAAACATAACTTAGGCAGCTCAAGAGAAGAAGGAAAGTCAATTTTATTTGCTGATATTCTTACTTTCTGTGTTCTCTTTTCCTCCCTAATGTTGTAAGACTCCGTCTTTTATAGTTTCCATTTCTTTTAGAGAACTTTTTTCAGCCATGAAGGATATTTTTGCTGAACATAAGATTCTGGGTTGATAGTTCTTTTCTTTCAGCACTTGAAAAATATGCCACTTCCTTTTGCCCTCCATGCTTTTTGTTAAGAAGTATGCTGCCATTTGACAGAACAAAGGGGATACTATGTGGTTTAAAGTCAGGAAAGATATGTATCAGGTTGTATCTTTTCACTGTATTTATTCAATCTGTATGCTAAGCAAATAGCCCCAGAAGCTGGACTATATGAAGAAGAACAGAGCATAAGGATCGGAGGAAGACTCACTGACAATTTTCATTATGCAGATGACACCACCTTGCTTGCTGAAAGTGAAGACGACTTGAAGCACTTACTGATGAAGATTAAAGACCACAGCCTTCAGTATGGATTACACTTCAACATAAAGAAAATAAAAATCCTGACAAGTGGACCAATAAGCAACATCAAGGTAAATGGAGAAAAGACTGAAGTTGTCAAGGATTTCATTTTACTTGGATGAACAATCAACACCCATAGAAGCAGCAGTCCAGAAATCAAATGACAAGTTGCATTAAGCAAATCTACTGTAAAAGACCTCTTTATAGTGTTGGAAAGCGAAGATGTTACCTTGAAGGCTAAGGTGTGCCTGACCCAAGCCATGCTGTTTTCAATCACCTCATATGCATGCGAAAGCTGGACAGTGAATAAGGAAGACCAAAGAAGAATCAATGCCTTTGAATTATGATGTTGAAGAATACTGAATATAGCCGGAATCGACTTGACAGCACTGGTGGTGGGTTGGGCCAAAAGAACGAACAAATCTGTCTTGGAGGAAATACAGCCAGAATTCACCTTAGGAGCCAGGATGACAAGACTATGTCTCACATACTTCAGACATATTGTTAGGTGGGATCAGTCCCTGAATAAGGACATCATGCTTGGCAAAGTAAAAGGGTCAGCAAAAAAGAGGAAGACCCTCAACAAGATGGATTGACAGTGGCTGCAACAATGGACTCAAGCATAGAAACGATTGTGAGGATGGCACAGGACCGAACAGTGTTTCATTCTGTTGTACATGTGGTCACTATGAGTTAGAACTGACTTGACGGCATCTGGCAACAACAACATAATAGGTAAGGTGTCATTTCTTTCTTGTCATTTTTTTAGGAGTTTATCTATGAAGTGTCTTGGTGTAGATAACTTTGGGTTTATCCTATTGGAAGTTTGCTGAGCTTGTTTAATTTGTTGGTATGAGCCTTTTGCCAAATTTGGGAAGTTTTCAGCCATTATTTATTGAAGCACTTTTTCAGCCTTGACATCTCCCTCTTTTTCTTTCTGGACTCCAATGACATGAATATTAAATCTTTTGCTTTAATTCTGCAGGTCTCTGAGATGTTAATTTTTTTCCAATCTGTTTTCTCTGTTTAAATTGGATACTTTCTATTATTCTATCTTCCAGTCTGCAGATTCTTAACCCTAACTTTTCCATTCTGCTGTTAAGCCAATCCACTGGGTTTTTTATTTTGGTCATTGTATTTTTAAGTGAATTTCCATTTGATTCTTCTATGTATATTCTGTTTCTTTGCTGAGACTTTCATTTGTTTCAAATGTATTTGTTCCTCCAAGCATTTTTATGATGGTTGCTTTAAAATCTTTGTCAGCTAATTCTAACATCTCTGTTATCCCATTGTCTGTCTACTGATTGTCTTTTTTCTTTCGGTTTGATATCTTGTTTCTCAGTATGATGAACGATTTTTTTTTTTTTTTAATTGAAATCCAACATTTGTGTACGTCATTTTGAGACTCTGGATCTTATTTAAACCTTCTGTTTTGGATTGCCTTCTCTGACACTGCTCTTGAAGGGAAAAGGGGTGCCACTTCATTACTGTCATGTGGGGGTAGACATCCAGGTTCCCCACTGGTCTCCATTGACTTGTGGGGGGCTCCTTGTTACTGCTAGATGAGGATGGTACTTTCAGCTCCCCTCTAGGTCTCTATTCATTCCTTTCTGGATGGGAAGAATAGCAATGCCACATTCCTGCATCCCATGTGGGCTTCAAAGACAACAAAAAGTGGCTGGCCTCCTTAAGGGCAGTGGTAAAAGTCTTGACTCCTCATTAGACTTTCTCTGATATCACCTTATCAGGTGAGGGTAGGAGTACCTTGTTCTTGCTGGGTGTGGATGAAGTCCAAGTTCCTCACGTAGTCTCCAGTAACATTGTGGGGGGGGAGGGCATGGGGAGGGCTGTTCATTATCACCCAGCTGGGATGAACAACCTGGCTACCTACTTAGCCTTCTCTGACACCATTGCAGTGGGGCTTTAGGGTGCCTTATTACAGGCTGGTGAGGGTGGAAGTCTAGCCTCAGCCTTTGGTAGCATGGCTGGGGAGGGGGGTGGAGCCACAGTTTTTTTTCTGTTATGTTTATTTGGAGTAGAGTGGTTATTGTCTGAAAATTTTTTTGTTTTGATGAGCTGCCTCTTTCCTGGTCCTTTGTCAGAGAGAGTAGATTTTCATTGGAGGTTTTTATGTCTTTACCTATTATGGATTGAGTTGTGTCACCCTAAAGGCTATGTTGAAGTCCTAATCCCTATGCATGTGAATGTGATCTTGTTTAGGGAAATAGGGCTTCTCTTTGCAGATGTTATTTGTCAAATTAGTGAGGTCATCCCAGAGTAGAAAAAAAAAAATCCAAACCCATTCCTGTCAAGTCAATTCTGACTCATAGTAACCGTATAGGACAGGATAGAACTGCCCCATAGGGTTCCCAAGGAGCATCTGGTAGGTTTGAACTGCTGACCTTTTTGGTTAGCAGCTGAACTCTTAACCACTACGCCATCAGGGTTTCCAAGTAGGATGGGTCCTAATTCTATGTGACTACTGTGTTATAAAGGGGAGGATGGACCAAGAAACAGTCACACACAGGGGAAAGGCACGATGTGAGAATCCATCTACAAGCCAAGGAATGCCAAGAAATACCTGGGGCTATCAACAAAGAAGGATCTTCTTCTGGAGCCCTTGGAGACAGAGAGAGAGAGAGGGAGGGAAACAAAGAGAGAGAATAGCCCTGCCAATGCCCTGAATTCAAACTTCTAGCTTTCAGAACTTTGAGACAATAAATTTATGTTCTTAAAAGTTACCCACTTTGTGGCATTTTCTATAGCAGCTCTAGGAAACTAAAATGATAAGTTTTCGCATCTTAGTTGCTGGCTTATTCAGCACCTGGTCTAGGATATATGTGACCAAAAGAAAACCCAGAGGAGTCAAAACCATGTTGTTTGTTAGGTCTTGAGGTCCCTAGATAGTCTGCCTTCTCTCCAGCTTTCAGAGTCTTTTTATGTTTTATATATAATGCCCAGGGTTTCTAGTTGTGCTTAGTGAGAGGAATAAGGAAAAGTATGTCTATTCCATATTCTGAGAAGTGGATGTTTTCTTGCTGGAGTTTTTGGAACTATTTCAAGGTTACAGGCAGAGACCATTGGAATGGCCAATTTTGAATCAATTGTCTACTTCTGTTCCATTTATATATGAGCAGGGAAACAGAGCCATGACTTGTTTCCTACTAAGTAGAGATGGTGGAAGCAGAGCCTGTCAAAAGGGACTTTAAATGTGTGGTGAAATGAATTGCTTTATGTGGCCCTTTGCCTTGGTTCTTTGGTAAAACAGCTTGAGAGATATTTTTCTAAGCCCTGAGTAGTACTTTTGCCCTAGTTTTTGACCCCAGAGGGTTTGTTACTTTTGCCAGATTGATTGACATTTTCTGGGTAAACTGTAAATAACTAGGTTTTGATACATTTTGTCTGGTCCTGGTCTGCCATGTGATTGGTATGTGTCTTGTAGGGACTGGTCAATTTACTATGCAAATGAGGTGAGTTGTAACCTACTATGCAAATGAAGTATCTGTGGCCTACCAAGAGGGGATTGGTAAGTTCGTGAATCTGGTGGGAGTGCCATGCATTGAAGTTGACAATGAGTTTGTATATTTAAGCAGCCAGCCCCACAGAGGTTTTTGAGACAGAAAGAGGCAAGAAGAGAAGCAGCAGGAAGAAACAGAAGGAAGAAAGAAGAGAAAGGAACCAGAGAGAGAGAGAGGATGCAAGGGACCTCCTAAAAGATCTGTGACACTGAAGACAGCAAGAGGCCCAGAAGAGGCCCAGTGGCAAAGTCGGTGGTGACAGGCCTGGAAAGGACCCTACAGCAGAGTTGGTGTTGACAGACAACAGGGCTGAGAGGAGCCTGTCCTGAAGGGGCTGAGAGGAGCCTGTCCTGAAGGGGCTGAGAAGAGCCTGTCCTCAGGGGACTGAGAGGAGGCCTGTCCTGCTGAGAGGATCCAAGAGAGCTGTCCTGCACTGAAGAGGGGAGACTTTGCCTACATGCTTCCTGATCGTGATCCTGGGTTGTAGCCTGTTGATCTTGATCCAGAATTGTACCCTGTTACTTCCTTAATAAACCACCTAAATGTAGGTATGGTCTGTTAGTTCTGTGTGGCCGTTGCAATGAATTATTGAACCCAGAAGAGAAGTAGAGAGTGCTGTGGGAGGGACAGCGGGTGTCAGAATTGGTAAAGAAGTTGGAGAGTGAAGATATGCCTCACCTCCACCTCATGGGAACCAGCTTTGTGCTTATAGTGTTTCTCATTATCCTCCATGAAATTACAGAGGTTCTGATGCTGCTATTACTGCTACAGTTTTATGGAATCCACTGGTATTTCGGAAGGTGATTACTGTACAGACTCTTAAGGTTTCTAAGAATGATAACCTTATTCCTTAATTGTGCTCCATTTGTGACGAAAAAAATGCCAATTACTTCTTTTAACAATACCTGGAACATTTGAAAACTGTGTATAAAGGAACTAAACATGAAAGGATATAAGAAAGTAGGCTCTGAATATTTCTTTTAGATCATAAGACAAATTTTAAATTATAAATAAATAATAAATACTAATAACCTTTAATAATAATGATGAAAAAATACCACATAACATGAATTTACAAAGATAACTGAAAACTGTCAAATTCCATATGCATTACTTAAACATATTTGTTCTAAGATACAATCTATTAATCATAGCCCAGTCAGTCACAAGATGTTCATTACATGTTCCTGACAACTTTCAACTGTCATTTTCCTGTCAGAAGTTTGACATTCCCTGCAGTGTTTGCTGTGCATTTTTAGCAATATTTAAAAAATCAGTTAGATTCCTGCAAACGTAATTAGGTTAGAGATGTTCTGTCTCTAATAAAAACTCTCTAATTGAATGGAGGGATGTTTTCTGTAACTTCTTTCCAGCTCCAGTTGTTCTGAGAGTTTCTCATTTTTTTTCCCCCTCCAGTTTCTCTTAAATAGCCCCTGGAATTTTACTCATTCATTAACTATTTATTAAGGACCTACCATTTTCTTCGCAGTGCTGTAGATGCTGGGTTTACAGTTGCTGAACTTGTTAGGTGCCATCGAGTCAGTTGTGACTCATAGTGACCCTATGTATAACAAAACAAAACATTGCCTTGTCTTGCACCATCCTCACAATTGCTGCTATGCTTGGACCCATTGTTGCAGCCACTGTGCCAGTCTATCTCTTTGAGGGTCTTCTTTTTCACTCATCTTCTACTTTACAAAGCATGATATCCTTCACCAGGGATTGGTTTCTCCTGAAACATGTCCAAAGTAAGAATACATGAAATGAAGTCTCACTATCCTTGCAGCCATCCTTCCTTTATTCCAAGGCAGATTTGTTCATTCTTTTGTCAGTCCATGGTCTATTCAATATTCTTTGCCAACACCATAATTCAAAGGCTTCAATTCTTCTTTGATCTTCCTTATTCATGCAGCTTTTGCATGCATAGGAGGCAACTGAAAATATCATAGCTTGGATCAGGTGTACCTTAGTCTTCAAAGTAACATCTTTGCTTTTTAACACTTTAAAGAAGTCTTTTGCAGCAGATTTGCCCAATGCAACATGTTGTTTGATTTTTTGACTGCTGTTTGCATAGGCATTGATTATGGATTCAAGTAAAATGAAATCCTTGACAACTTCAATATTTTCTTCATCTATCATGATGCTGCTTATTACTTCAGTTGTGAGGATTTTTATTTTATGTTGAGGTGTAATCCATATTGAAGGCTGTATTCTTTGATATTTATCAGTGAATGCTTCAAGTCCTCTTCATTTTCAGCAAACAAGGTTGTGTCATCTGTGTATTGCATATACAGATGTTAATAAACAAGAATTAGGTTTCTCCCTTACAGGTCTTCAGTTTTACTTGGGGAGTCAGATACTAAACAAATACTGAAACTAATATATAATATGAGGCCAGGTGCTGGTGAGTCCAAGCAGAACAATGTTGTAGTGTAAGGGGATGTGTAGAGTGGTGGATGGTAAGGGGTGAGGAGTATGTTAGATAGTGGCTAGCAGAGATCTTTCCGAGGTGGCAGTGTTGGAGCTAAGACCTGAACAACAATGAGAATCTATCTGTATGAGAACTGGGGAAAGAGCTTCCCACACAGAGGGAAAAGTAAAAATGAAGACCCTTTATGGGGTTGACTTAGCATACTTGAGGAACAACAAAATGTCCAGTGTAGCTCAATTGGAGGGAGTGAGGGATGGGACATGAAGCTGAATAAATAGGAACCCACCATATTATGTAAGGCCATGCATGTCATTATATAAAGCTTAACATTTTAGAACAAAAATGTGTTTTGGCTGTCGGGTAGAAAATTGACTGGGTAGGGGCCAAGAGTAGTAGAAGGAAGTCTAGTTGGGTGCCATTATAATAGTATAGACTTGGACTAATTGTTATTGGTGAAAGTGGCAAGATTTGTTGACCTGGGGATATGTTATGAAGGTAGACCTGATATGGGTCTGATGGCTTGAAATGGGATGTAAAGAATTAGAGAATTCAAGGGCAAATCCAAGGTTTTTTGACCTGAGCAACTAGAACGGGGTTACTATTTACTGAGATATGCAAGATTACCAGAGAGCTGTATTTTGGAGTGGAGGGCAAATATTAGATTCTATTTTGGACATGTTATGCTTTAAGTACTTCTTAGACATTCAGATGGAGGTGGTAAGTAAGCAGTTGAATATACAAATTTGGACTTGAAGGATGAGATCAGGGTTGGAGTAGAAATTTAGATAGTCTTTGCCTAAGCAGTAAGTAGAGATGAAGAGAAGAAGGCCGAGGACTGAACTCTGGAGTGCTCCAAAGTATAGAAATCAGGAAAAAGAGGAAGTCTTGCTAGCAAAGGAGACTGAGTAGGAGCAGCCATTGGGGTGGGAGGAAACCCAGGAAAGCAAAGAATTCTGAAATTCAGGAGAAAAAAGAGTTACAAGAAGATTGGAGTGTGTCACATGTCACTGAACAAAAAGAAGACTGAGAATTGACTAGTAGAATTACAAAGTAGATATCATTTTATGACCTTGTTGACAAGAGAAGTTTCAGGGAAGTGGTTGGACTGAAAATCTGATTGCACTAGGTTGAGAACAGAATGTGAGATAAGGAGTAGAGACAGCTCTTGAGTTTTGCTGTAAAAAAATAGCAGAGAAATGGTGTGGTAGCTGGAGGGGATGTGGTGTTTAAGAGGGCTTGTTTTTGATGGAAAATGTTACAGCATGTTTATATGCTAATGAGAATCATTCCAGAGGGCGGGAGATGGAGGTGCTGAGAAAAAAGAGATAACTGCAGCTGTATTAAACAGAAAGTGGAATAAGACGAGGATTAAGGAATAGAATAAAATAAAAATAAAATACCACAAAATGGACTAGAATTGAATGGCATAGAATAGAATGAAATATTTGCATTTTAAACTACTGGATTCTTTTAAAGTGTATTTTCACCGGTCTTCCAACACATACTTTCAGCTTAACCAAAAGTAGGGTTGGCTGTGTGAGGTGGAAACGTGTTGCTTTGTCTGCCTGGCACCCTCTTACAGTTGAGACTGCTCTGCCTTCAGCCCCAGCGTTTGGGTGAATTTGCTGTCACTGACTCCTCTTGTCCTCAAGGATGAGCACGGACCCAGCCAGGCCGATCCTGGGACCCGTCTCCTTCACAGCCATGCTTGGTTTACTTCCAAGAAGAAGAAATTAGAGTCCGTGTGAGATTTTGAATACGGATGCTGGGAGACAGAATGTCTGTTTTCCACTTGGAGGATAACCTATAAGCTTCATCACTTATTGAGGGTCAGGCCCTTGATGGGAAGGAATGAGGTAAATACACAGAGAGAAACAGAGATAATCAGAGTGGAGAGGTGGAGATAGTGTGTACAAATAAGCTTGGATGACACCATTTGAACCTTAGATTTATCTGTGTTAGAAATGTATCCACCTTTAAAACTTCCAGTTCCATTAGCCAATAAATTTCCTCTCTTTGCTTAATTGAATTTCATTTGAGTTTCTATCCATTGCATCTGAAGAGGTCCTAACACTATATCAAATGGCATCATGTAATTATATATTTTAAGGAGGGCCAAGGGTACTGGGTGATAAGAATGCTAATGAAGAAAGAAAAATAATTTTGGTTGTCAGGATTTCCATTTCTGCATATAATGGAGGTAAGTACTCTAATCAAGGAAATTTGAAACATGTTGGCTCCATTATATCCTTGAGCTTCTTCTCTCAAAGTGTCATCTCTACCCACCTGTAATAAGGAACCTATATTGTCACGCTGGTTGCTGGTACGTGCCCCGGTTTGAGCAGGTGGCTAAGATATATGCAAGTAATCAAATCTGCCAGACTATAGCAGCTGACTACGACTGCTTAGTGAGTGTATCCACATTTTTTGTAGCACCCCACCACGGTTCATTCTGATGAAAGTAAAGGAAAATCTTATGCTGATCGGAGCAAGAAACACATTTGACTAGAGTCTTGAATAGATGCACTGGCAATAATGCCAAATAATGGAAGAAAGTCATTATTCACTAGAAATTGCTTATTTCTATTCATGAAGTGTGTAAAAGTCAGATCATATGGTCTAACTTTCCATCTGCCTTCTCAGCAAGAGAAGATCACCAAGGCAACTTGGATTTAAACAACGGCACCTGTCTTGATCTTCCAGTGCTACTGTAATAGAAATATCACAAGTGGATGGCTTTAACAAAGAGAAAGTTATTTCCTCAGAGCAAAGTAGGCTAAAAGCCCAAATTCAGGGTGTCAGCTCCAGGGGCAGTCTTTCTCTCTGTGTCAGGTCTGGAGGAAGATTCCTTGTCCTCAAACTTCCCCTGATTGAGGAGCTTCTCACATGCAGGGACCCCATGACCAAAGGAAGGATTCTGCTCCCGGTGCTTCTTTCTTGGTCGTATGAGGCCCTCGCTCTCTGCTTGGTTCTCTTTCCTTTTATCTGTTGAGAGATAAAAGGTGGTGCAGGCCATGCCCCAGGGAAACTCCCTTTACCTTGGATGGGGAGGTGACCTGAGTAAGGGTGGTGTTACAATCCCACCCTAATCCTCTCAACATACAATTACGATTACAAAATGAAGGACAACCACACAATACTGGAAATCATGGCCTAACCCAGTTGATACACACACTTTTTGGGGAACATAATTCAATCCATGACATCACCTATGTTCCCCAGGCCCTATATGCTGGGAGTAAAAGGGGATCACAATAATAGGAACAGAAGTGTATTCTCTGACTCATTATCTACTTACCAAATCCTGGGGACTCCAGCTAGGGTCAGGGGATGCCTTACCTGTGTGAAGGCACATGATGACCATGTGAGGTGGCCATCCACTGCCTCTCCTCAGGCTGTGGGATGGGGGGCTTCTCTGCTGGGCTGATGCAGAAGGGTGACTCAGAATCCAGGTTGCTTCCAGCCTCTTCCACATTTGACACTGAAAAGATGTTCCACCTCAGTTTATGTTATGTGCTGCCTTGAAACAGAGCCCTCAGTCTCTTCGGCTTTCTATAAACACTGACAGCGTTCTTTTATGCCCATTCTGCACTGCAGGCCCATCTCCATAAAAGTCTGTACAGCTGGGTCGTAGGTGAGTCTGCATACTCACAACCAGTTGTCCTCGGACTAAACTTGTTGACTTTTGGGGCAGATGAAAGATTGAGAGGTGAGTCCATGAATAATTTAAGGAGCTCTTTCTTGGTTGACTCTTCAGCACAACCTAGATGCTAAATGGTGGGGAGGTTTGTGCCCTCACTTCTTGGTATAGCTCTCCTGCCCCAGCCAGCCAGGTGAGTACACTATGGGTAAACCAGTGTCTTGAGGAACTTGAAGAACTATTGTTAAGTCAAACTTAGTTGCACCAGTGAGTGGATACTGTCCCCATCCAGGCTCTCTTTCATGCTGTCTTCACGTTCAGAGAGCAGCTCAGCCTGGAATGTCTCACCCTCCCCATTCTGGAATTACATTCTGGGAAGGAAAAGCAGCATTGAGTAGGTACTGTGACCACTTTAGCCCCTCCTCCAGGATCTCTGCCCTGCAAGAGAAGCATGAAGGTTAATTCACTGACTGTATTTGTGGTACCTGTCTGCCCCAGGTGTTAGTTTTCATCACAAGTTCCAGGAATCTGATCTCAGCAGGTGATACAGTGTGGAGACCACGAATGATCCCAGACATACATGGTAGGCATTCCATCTGAACAATGCCCTGGACAGTCCCAGCACTGATGCTGAATCTGCCCCTTAGGAGTTGGGTCTAAAAGGAGCTGGGGATTGGCACCTAACTGGTCATAGCCTTGCTGTTTGCAACCAACTCTGAGGCAATGGAAGCAGGTGATGGGGCCTGGCATCTTATCTGACCCCAAGCAGGATCTGACGTCTTTGCTTGCCAAAAATTTAACCTCACTGGGCTAAGCTACTTCTGCTTCATCTCTAGTTCTTCAAGACTATGCCTATCCTGAGGGCATCCAATTCTACCCTCTCTTTTTCCCATGTTTGCTCCACTAATAGCAAGAATTCATATCTCTGGTCAAGTCTGAGTATTTCCATGTTGGTTTCCCTAGGAACAGTACCCACCCTGGGCTCATTTCTCCAAGGTATACTACCTGGCACCTTGTGGCTTCCTACAAAACTCTGGACTTTGAGCCCATAGGCAGGATACCTCTCTCTGTCATGTGACTCCTGACATTACCATGTACTCCTTCAAATGCTGTTTGACATTTTCTGGAGAAATCTAGGCTTTTGTGGTTTTGAGACTGCATTAATTTCTAATGTCTGAACCAAAACTCATTGCTGTCAAGTCAATTCTGACTCATGGCGAACCCGTGTGTTACAGAGTAGATCTGCTCCATAGGATTTTCTTGGCTGTAATCTTTACAGAAGCAGATCTCCAGGGCTTTCTTCCATGGAGCTGCTGAATGAATCTGAACCACCAACCTTTAGGTTAATTCAGTGCAAACCAGGGGCTTGTGTCACCCAGGGACATTCTAATGTATGCTGTCCAAAATTCTACCTGATATCCAGGCATTTATGCTATCTCCAGCATGTAACATTCCTATGACAATTCAGTGACATACACGCAACTCGGGGTTTCCTTTCGTATTCCTGGGCCTGTTCTCCCTTAGAATACTTCTGTTAGTGCATAGCCTTGCCAGTCAGTGGCTTTTACGGTTGCTTTCTAACCAGCCCCACAGCAACAGTCTGTCTTCAAAGAATCCTGTCTCAGCTGGTGACAAAGTGTGGGGACTTTGAATTAGCCTGGATATATCTTCCATGTATCTCCTTGCTCCCTTCTAAAAGAAGTCTCTTCTGAGGAATCTGTGTGCCAGTTGAAGTTGGGCTACACATAAATTCCTGCCTGCAAATTCATGAGGGAGTTTCTGAGACTTTGTCAGTCTGGTAGCTCACATAATAATGCATACGTCTAGCACTCCATCTGGAATGCTTGATGCCTAATAGCACATTCCTCAACAATTGCACTGCTGGTACAAGGTAGCACCATAATTTTCATCTGGAAGTGGTACTCTAGATGTCATCATGGCTTCGTTCAAGTTGATTTCCATTTTTTTCTACACTAGGTTTATCTGCTTGACAGTCATGGTGAGGATGTATTTTTGGTTCAGCCTTTGGGTCAGGTCTGAATCTGAGGTGTAGCTAGGAATTGTTTCTTAGTTCCCTGAGGTCAGGTTTCTAACAGGCGATGTCCTTAGGAAAGGGAACTGACAGTTTCAACACAAAATACACAGAGCCAGTCTGGGACCCTTTCAGAGGATAATTTTATTCTATAATTGGTGAAGCTCCAAAGAACTTTCTTCTAATTACTTTTTGTACCAAGTGGTTTCATAGCCGTCAACTGAAAGTGTCTGTGTGGAGGAGACAGGTGGCTGACAATCAAAGATCTGTGCTTCTCTTGCACAGTGTAGAGTTGTTACTGAAAGTGCTGCCCATCCAGGGCCTTCATTTTCCAGCCCTTCTGGCCTCCACTGGGACCATATGAGTGAGTTTTGGCCAATCGATGTGGACAGAAGTCAGTGGTCTGTGGGAGCCAGCTCATAACAGCTTGTCAGAGTCAATTGTTAAATCTTCAGGAATTTTGTGAGCTGAATGCTAACCTGTTGGTAGCAATAAAGTGCTGGAGTATTTAATGCCATGAAACTTCGCAACTGCTTCTTGTTTTCCCCCCAGAGAGCTGGTTTATCAGCACACCACTGGCAGAAATGATGCACTCCTCTTCTAGGTCTGGCCATAAAATGCCCCACAGAATCTTCTACATTCTCTCCCCTGTGCTGTGAGATAATAGTTCCT
The DNA here is from genome assembly GCF_030014295.1 of Loxodonta africana. Taxonomy (NCBI): domain Eukaryota; kingdom Metazoa; phylum Chordata; class Mammalia; order Proboscidea; family Elephantidae; genus Loxodonta; species Loxodonta africana. The sequence continues at coordinate 67,091,157 of NC_087358.1, forward strand.
CAAGATGTTGCATGAGTAAGAAATAAAAATTTCCTGTATATAGACACTGAGATCCGGGGGCTGTTATTACAGCTCATGTTAATGATTTAGGTTAATACGATGGACTTAAACATACCAAAGATCATGAAGATAGCACAGGAAAACTGGGCAAAATTTCATTCTGTTATACATAAGGTCACCATGAGTCGGTGATGACTCCACGGCAATAACAACAATACAACAACACAATGTCCACATTCTTCATAGTGATGCAAACTTCACACTATGTTGGTGACTCCCAGAGAAGAAACAATCTGTGGGAGATTTAATGATGTGCGAGAACAATAACCTTGGAGCGGAGAACTACAGTCCCAAGCAACCAGAAAGACTGGGAGTGGGAAACTCTAAGAGGCTAATTAACTTGCATCCATAAACCAAGAACACAGGTGGACTGAAAAGCAGAATGGCTAAAAATTGGAGCTTTGAAATTATAAATATGTGGGGTGAAAACTGAGCTCTCAGATTAACCTTTCTCAGCTTCAGATTCCTCATCTATGAAATAGGATAATGGTTCTAGCTACCTCGTAGAGATGCTGAATTACAGCAACATGTAAAAAAAAATTAAAATAGTGGTGCTTACAAAAATACCTCAAGGGGGTAGAGGACTGTTAACAAACAAATGTAGAAGAAGCAGGTTATTTGCACAAAAATATGGTAAATGAGAATATGCTGGTAAAGTGCTTTGCATGGTTCTGGCACATAGTAAACATTTTATAAATGTTAGTTATTATTTTCCTACTCTCAGAACGTGGAAGGCACATCTTAAAGGGTAGAGGAGAGAGTTTATGACCTTCTTAGTTCTTATTCTCTTGGATTTTGCAGCCTTAAGGCATACTTGTATGTATTCCTGGTGACCGGGGAAAAATGATCTGTGCCATGTCCCCATGAGGCAGACAGCGAGATGCCTTAGAAGACTCCTAGTTGAAGACGAATGTGAGATATTTCATATGTAAATCATATCGTTCTTGTGCTCTCAATCCAGGCTGCGTGTTAGCATCACCTGGGAGCTTTTAAACAATACCGATGCCTGGGTCACACCATATTCTAGACTGATGGTTCTTAAGTTTGGCTATACATTGGAATCATTAGGGGAATTTTAAAAGCTACTGATCCCTGACTCCTATCCCCAGAGTGATTTAACTGGCCTGGATATTAGGACTTTTAAAAGGTCCCCACAAACCAATTGAATCAGAATCTTTGAGGTATCAAATTCAGTGTTTGCATACATCAGAATGACTTCACAGCTTCTGAAAACATGGATTTTTAGGTTTTATCCCCAAAGACTCTGACTCTGTAAGTCTGGAGTGGGATGCATGAACTTGCAATTGTTAAAAACTCCCGAGTGATACTGATGCTGCTGGTTTACCAGTTACCAGCTGCCGTTGAGTTGATTCTGACTCACGGTTTAGGATTGCTCTTTGAGCAGCCTTGATCTAGTTACATATTACTCCCAGTGCTCATTTTCTTTTTTATTCCCATATTTTTATTAAAATCATGTAAATATTTCAGCCTTGCCTCAATTTGCTTGGTGATGTAAGAGAGGTTTCTATGTCCTGACTAGGTCAGAATATTAAAGAGGAGTGGAGTCCTCCAAGAGGTAGCTATGTAGTCAATGAGAAGGTGGATCTCTGAGTGAGAAGGATGGTCGTGACGTCCAGCAACCCCGCACCCCGCATCCCAGTTTACCTGACATTTTGTCCATTAGATTTGATTATATTAAGAGATATGATGATTATTACCTTATGGTAAACAACAAGACCTAAGACTGTAAATAAAAGTGACCATGTTTTAAGTCAAACATATTAGAACATATACTTCAAAGGAGTTTTGTTCCTTCAAAATGCTTACCTTGAGAAGATAACCACATATCTGAATGAGGCTGCTAAGGCATCAGAATCTTCTTCTTTTTTTTTAAAGTTTTACTGAGATATAATTCACATACCATACAGTTCACCCCTCCCCCCCCATGTCTGTCAGTTTGTCGTACTGTGGAGGCTTGTGTGTTGCTGTGATGCTGGAAGCTAGGCCAGCGGTATTCAGATACCAGCAGGGTCACCCATGGAGGACAGGTTTCAGCTGAGCTTCCACCCTCAGACAGAATAGGAAGAAGGACCTGGCAGTCTACTTCTGAAAAGCATTAGCCAGTGAAAACCTTATGAATAGCAGCTGAACATTGTCTGATATAGTGCTGGAAGATAAACCCCCCAGGTTGGAAGGCACTCAAAAAATGACTGGGGAAGAGCTGCCTCCTCAAAGTAGAGCCGACCTTAATGATGTGGATGGAGTAAAGCTTTCGGGACCTTCATTTGCTGATGTGACACTACTCAAAATGAGAAGAAACAGCTACAAACATCCATTAATAATCGGAGCCTGGAATGTACGAAGTATGAATCTAGGAAAATTGGAAATCATCAAAAATGAACTGGAATGCATAAACATTGATATTCTAGGCATTAGTGAGCTGAAATGGACTGGTATTGGCCATTTTGAATCAATCACACAGTCTACTATGCTGGGAATGACAACTCAAAGAGGAATGGTGTTGCATTCATCATCAAAAAGAGCATTTCAAGATCTATCCTGAAGTACAACGCTGTCAGTGATAATACCCATAGGATAATATCCATACGCCCAGAAGGAAGACCAGTTAATACGACTATTATTCAAGTTTATGCACCAACCACTAGGGCCAAAGATGAAGAAATAGAAGATTTTTATCAGCTGCTACAGTCTGAAATTGATTGAACATGCAATCAAGATGCATTGATAATTACTGGTGATTGGAATGCGAAAGTTGGAAACAAAGAAGAAGGAACAATAGCTGGAAAATATGGCCTTGGTGATAGAAACAATGCCAGAGATCGAATGATAGAATTTTGCAAGACCAACGACTTCTTCATTGCAAATACCTTCTTTCACCAAGATAAACGGGGACTATACACATGGACCTCGCCAGATGGAACACACAGAAGTCAAATTGACTACATCTGTGGAAAGAGACAATGGAAAAGCTCAATATCATCAGTCAGAACAAGGCCAGGGGCCAACTGTGGAACAGACCAACAATTGTTCGTATGCAAGTTCAAGGTGAAACTGAAGAAAATCAGAGCAAGTCCAAGAGAGCCAAAATATGACCTTGAGTATATCCCACCTGAATTTAGAGACCATCTCAAGAATAGATTTGAATCATTGGACACTAGTGACTGAAGACCAGACAAGTTGTGAAAGGACGTCAAGGATATTGTCCATGAAGAAAGGAAGAAGTCATTGAAAAGACAGGAAAGAAAGAAAAGACCAAGATGGATGTCAGAGGAGACTCTGAAACTTGCTCTTGAGCATCGAGAAGCTAAAGCAAAAGGAAGAATCGATGAAGTAAAAGAACTGAATGGAAAATTCCAAAGGGCCTCTTGAGAAGACAAAGTTAAGTATTATAATGACATGTGCAAAGAGCTGGAGATGGAAAACCAAAAGGGAAGAACACGCTCGGCGTTTCTCAAGCTGAAAGAACTGAAGACAAAATCCAAGCCTCGAGTTGCAATAGTGAAGGATTCCATGGGGAAAATATTAAATGATGCAAGAAGCATCAAAAGAAGATGGAAGGAATACACAGAGTCATTTTACCAAAAAGCATTAGTCGATATTCAACCATTTCAAGAGGTGGCATATGATCAGGAACTGATGGTACTGAAGGAAGAAGTCCAAGCTGCTCTGAAGGCATTGGCGAAAAACAAGGCTCCAGGGATTGATGGAATATCAATTGAGATGTTTCAACAAACAGATGCAACGCTGGAGTTGCTCACTCGTCTATGCCAAGAAATATGGAAGACAGCTTCCTGGGCAACTGACTGGAAAAGATCCATATTTATGCCTATTCCCAAGAGAGGTGATCTAACCGAATGTGGGAATTATAGAACAATATCATTAATATCACACGCAAGCAAAATTTTGCTGAATATCATTCAAAAACAGCTGCAGCAGTGTATTGACAGGGAACTGCCAGAAATTCAGGCCGGTTTCAGGAGAGGACGTGGAACCAGGAATATCATTGCTGATGTCAGATGGATCCTGGTTGAAAGCAGAGAATACCAGAAGGATCTTTACTTGTGTTTTATTGACTATGCAAAGACATTCGACTGTGTGGATCATAACAAACTATGGATAACACTGCGAAGAATGGGAATTCCAGAACACTTAATTGTGCTCATGAACAACCTTTACATAGATCAAGAGGCTGTTGTTGGGACAGAACAAGGGGATACTGATTGGTTTAAAGTCAGGAAAGGTGTGCTTCAGGGTTGTATTCTTTCACCATACCTATTTAATCTGTATGCTGAACGAATAATCCGAGAAACTGGACTATATGAAGAAGAACGGGGCATCAGGATTGGAGGAAGACTGTGTTATGCAGATGACACAACCTTGCTTGCTGAAAGTGAAGAGGACTTGAAGCACTTACTAATGAAGATCAAAGACCACAGCCTTCAGTATGGATTACACCTCAACATAAAGAAAACAAAAATCCTCACAACTGGACCAGTGAGCAACATCATGATAAACGGAGAAAAGATTGAAGTTGTCAGGATTTCATTTTACTTGGATCCACAATCAATAGCCATGGAAGCAGCAGTCAAGAAATCAAAAGACCCATTGCATTGGGTAAATCTGCTGCAACAGACCTCTTCGAAGTGTTGAAGAGCAAAGATGCCACCCTGAAGACTAAGGTGCGCCTGACCCAAGCCATGGTATTTTCAATCACATCATATGCATGTGAAAGCTGGACAATGAATAAGGAAGACAGAAGAAGAGTTGACGCCTTTGAATTGTGGTGTTGACGAAGAATATTCAATATATCATGGACTGCCAAAAGAAGGAACAAATCTGTCTTAGAAGTGCGGCCAGAATGCTCCTTAGAGGCAAGGATGGAGAGACTCCATCTTACATACTTTGGACATGTTGTCAGGAGGGATCAGTCCCTGGAGAAGGACATCATGCTTAGTACAGTACAGGGTCAGCGGAAAAGAGGAAGACCCTCAACAAGGTGGATTGACACAGTGGCTGCAACGATGAGCTCAAGCATAAGAACGATTGTAAGGATGGCGTAGGACCAGGCAGTGTTTCATCCTGTTGTGCATAGGGTCTCTATGAGTCGGAACTGACTCGATGGCACCTATCAACAACAGCAACAGAGTTCACCTATTTAAGTGTACAACTCAAAGCTTTTTAGTATATTCACAGAGTTGTGCAACTCTCACCACAATAGATTTAGAACATTCTCCTCACCCGAAAATGGAACCCCAGGCCCATTAGCAGCCACTCACCATTGCCCTCAATCCCCAACCCCCAGCCCTTGACAACCACTAGTCTACTTTCTGTCTCTATGTATTTGTCTATTCTGGACATTTCGTATAAATGAAATCATATACTATGTGGTCTTTTATGATCGACATCTTTCACTTAGCATAAGGCAGCAGAATCTTTTGTTATTTACTTATTTAGAGTTGATTTGGAGCCTAATCTATAGACTTTGGAATATATTCATAGTACCTTTAGAGGCAACTCATTTATTAAGCCATGTTTTTAATAAAATAAGCTATTAAACAAGCATAAAAATAGAGACTACTATAATGATATTCCATATGCTTAACATTCAGATTTAAGAGTTATCTAGACTTTTCTATATTCATTTTATACATATCTTTTTTTCTGAAGCATTATAAAGCAAATCTTGGACATTATGTTATTTTTACATCTTCATACTTAAGTGTTCATCTATAAAATATGTATTTTTTAAATGGCTACAATGCCTTTATCATAACTAACAAAATTGTTGATAATTCCACCCAATACCACAGTCTCAAAGATGCCTAATTTTTTTTTTTTCAAGTCAGAATCCAAGCAAGATGTATGTACTGGATTCCATAATTATGTTTCCCAAGACTCTTTTCATCTGTAATGACTCCAGCTCTCTTTTTTTTTAATATCATTTTGACTTGTTTGGCTTGTTATACCAAGTGACTTGTTTCACTTGTTGCAGAAATCTGGTCAGTTGCCCTGTAGCAGGTCCTCCATTTTTAATTTTTTTGCTTTCTTGTTACGTCATTTTACTTGTTTTTATATCCCCTATAATTCCTGTAAATGACCATTAGTTTTAGCTTTAGATACTCGAATTGGTTCAGACTCAACATTTTTAACAAGAATACTTCATTGGTGATGAATGCTGTGTGCTTCCTATTGTATCACATCAGGAGGCAATACTGTCTGGTTGTTCTAATCCTGGGAAGCTAAGATTCATTTCCTGTCAGCTTGATCCCTCTGTTGTAAATTTTCCCGAACATTTATCTAATGGTCTTATTCCATTGAAGTTTGTTGCCTGAATCAATTATTTCACTTAGGGAGTTGAAAAGTAGGGGTTGAATAATAGATTATTTTCTAAATCTATTACTCCTACTGTATTGTTTACCTAGAATATGTTGGTTAAAAGAAAAAAAAAAAAGCTTTCCTTCATCAGTTAAGACTCTATAGGGTCACTAAGAGCTGGAATTGACTCAGTGACAATGGGTTTGGTTTGTTTTTTGGGCAATACAGCTTATGTAGGGAGTCAAGATAACTATTTATTTATTTTTTCTTAAATTCCAATTGCCAGTTTTTAGAATAAGAAATTGGTGATGTAGTTACCCCCAAGGGTCTCCAATGATTTTTTTTGTTTTGTTTTTGGCTTTCCTTTTCTCTGTTTTAAAGTCAATAAAGTGGTGCTGAGTTTACCATTCTTCTCCCCTCTGGTCTTCCCACCATTTGTTCCCACACATGAGTGTAGCTGTGGAATTCTGTGGCAAAGAAAAATAACTAGAGCACCATATTTTTGGCCAAAGGACTGAAAAGAGGATTACCAGAAAATTGGAAAGTAGTGGGGAAATCTCAGAGATAGTGGAGTTTGAGAAATTTGGTTTGCGTATTCACTGGAAGTTTGAAGGGAGAAATAGGAAACACGATGGAGGGTTCCTTGAGTTATCTTCAGACATATTCTCATTGGGGAGGTCATGCCAAGTTCTTGGGGTAGAGCCTCTATTGGGCTTCTAATGAGCCATATTAATGAACTGTGTATAGTCCTGGGGCCATGTTGGAGCCCAGGAACACAAAGCAGCTCTATTTTATAATAATGGATTCAGCTCAGATAAGAGAGCTGTATTTCCCCATTCAGTATGGTCACTGTTAAGAGGAAGATGAGAAATGATACCCATGGCCAAATGAGAAGTGGCCACATGGTGATAGGAGACATACCTGTGGTCAAGTGAATGTTTTTGGCAAGGACATGGTCCCAGAGGGGCGTCATGGAGAGCACCAGGTTTGCTCAGGTGAGGTGTTCAGATGTTATAAAGAAGAAAGTCATTGCTACTTGACATCTCTGTGCAAAAAAGTCTGGGGATGCCCAAACTAAGTCAGGAGTGACTTGTGGGACCAGTTTCCCATGATTTTGTTGATTTTTTAATTCATTCATTCAGGAAAAATATATTGGTTTTCTGCTATGTGCCTACCACTTGGAAAATAACAGTGGCAGGTCCAAGCCTTTAGATACTTTATTATCCAGCAAAAGAAAAAACAGACATTTAACTAACGATTAAATAAATCATCGTCTTGTGAGAGATAGAGTTATGGACTACTATTTTTTAATTTCCTAGGCCAAAAGATCTCATGAATATGCAAGAGGGAAATTGAATTTTAGAATAAAAGAAACTTCTGTTGTGGGATCATAACCCCTCCAAAGGAGCCGTAGTGGCGTAGTGGTTAAGTGGTTGGCTGCTAACTGAAAGACCTGTGGTTTGAACCCACGAGCCGTTCTGAGGAAGAATGATGTGGCAGTCTGTTTCCATAAAGATTACAGCCTTGGAAGCCCAATGGGGGCAATTTTACTCTGTCCTGTAGGGTTGCTATGAGTCAGAATTGACTCAACAGCAATTTTTTTTTTGGTCACTTTGTGATATTCTCTCCTTCATGAAATTTAATGTTCCTTCACAAAGGAGATCAAAGAGGAGAGAGGTAAGGGAGTATGAAGTTCTTTTTAGACATACCTGACGCCCTGAGGTAGGTATAACCAGTACATTGTCGTATGTTCAAGTTTTACTGTTAGAAAGGTCTTCCTCCTCAATAAAATAAGATGATGAAAAACAATCATGGTTGGTATGGATGGTGCCAAACATACGAAGGTCAGTTACACACCCTTAAGCATGTCTCAGGAGAGGTAATTAAGACCAGGAAGTAAGAAGATGTGTGTCTTTTGAAGGTATCATGAAGAGGGGCAAAACTTGTATAAGAACATAGTTTGTATAAGGACATAAGAGATTTGACATTTGAGTAGGACTAATTTTAGGTACTTTTTTGGGGAGTCATATTTACATTCTGGAATGTTGCAAGATAGGTTCATTCTGGGTGCCCAAAATTAGCTACCAACACTTACAGAGATTCGAGTTTCCAAGGACTCAAATGGCCTGACTTGACTTTTCAGACTCAATATTCTCCCAGGTTTTAAGCTATCTTTCTCTGGAACTGAGGCAAAGGAAGGGGAATGTGTGGCTGACAGAAAACTGCCAGAAGGGTGACATTGACTTTGGGGCATTGACATTGCCTTTGGGTCCAAACCTGAGGTTATCATCCATTGTAAGACTCACCACGACTTTAGTAAAAGCTTTTCAGAGAAAAGCAAAACATTAAAATATATGTATAGAATTTAAGAATTAAAACAATTAAAAAAAGCATAAAAGGTAAAACAAGTTGGCATTTGATTATATTTTTATGCCAGTGTAGCCTGGTCACATACAAATGAAGAAATGTTCAGAGGATATTAATAACTTCTCTAAATAGTGCATAACTAGTACTTAGCATGGATTTGTAGAGTTCTTGCCTGGGGCTGCACGTCAGAATCACCTGGGGAGATGTCAAAATATCCACGTCTGGAACACACTACCAGAGACTCAGCTTCACTGCAGTCAAGCATGTTCATATTTAAAATACACCTCCATTCCAGTGATTCTCATATGTACCGCCATTTGGAAATATTCAGTGGAAAGGGTCAGACATACATGGCTTTAAGGGACTCTTGCCTAACTGAAAAAAATCAAACTAGTTGCCATCGAGTCAATGCCAACTCATGGAGAACCCATGCGTATCAGAGTAAAACGATACTCCAAAGAGCTCTCAATGGCTGTGATTTTCCAGACATATATCACCTGGCCTTTCTTCTGAGGTGCCTCTGGGTGGATTCGAACCACCAACCTTTTGGTTAGCAGTAAAGAGCTTAACCATTCGTACCACCCAGGAACTACCAATAATAAATAATCATAGCATAGTCCAGATGATTGGTATGGCCTATTGCCTGTAACAATCTTTAATTTCTGCAGTATTTCAACCCTCTACCTGAGAAGATGACTCCTAGATCAGAAAAAAGAAGCCATCATCATTTTTGCAGGCAAATTTAATAATTTAGTAATCTTGAAATCTTAAAATTGCAGAACTAGTTATAGATCTCTGTGGAGACATTTCTAAGAAATGGAACCCTCATTTTACTCAGTGCTTTTGTTAAAATGAGAGGTGCAAGACTGTAACTGCTCAGCCAAAGTCTTAGCTTGACTCAAAATACAAGTCTATCAGGTCCCTGTGACTGTGCCTGTTGAAGGCTTTGTATGCCCTATACTCACTTAATGGAATTGGTCTCTCTTCTCCTTGAATGAGGTTTGCAGGCTGCTGATTTCTGCACCTGTAGCCATTTCTGGCTGATTTAAAAAAAAAGCTCAGGGAATCACAAATTATAGAGTAATATGCCTTGCACAAAAGTTTAACAACATGGCCCCCTGTAGTCTTTGCATTAAACACATCAGAAATTAAGGAAAATTAAGACAAATTAAGCAGCAGATATTAAAATTCTCTTGCTTTCAGCATATATGGAGGTAGGGGTTGTACAGTCATTTGCTTAGTGCTTCCATAGCCCTGATAAACCTGCTTTCAGTTTTTCCTATAGTCATCTGGAATCTTAGTATTAATCCTAATACGAAGTTCTATTTTTTTAAAAAAAAATTTTTATTGAACTTTCGATGAAGGTTTACAGAACAAACTGGTTTCTCATCAGTTAGTACACACATTGTTCTATGACATTTGTTAACAACACCATGACATGTCCACCCTCTCCCTTCTCAAACTTGGGTCCCTATTACTAGCTTTCCTGTTCCCTCCTAGCTTCTAGTCCCTGCCCCAGGGCTGGTGTACACCTAGAGTCTTGCTTTGTTTTATGGGCCTGTTCAATCCTTGGCTGAAGGGTGAACCTCAGGAGTGGCCTCATTACTGAGCTGAAAGGGTGTTCAGGGGCTATACTCTCAGGGTTTCGCCAGTCTCTATCAGGCCAGCAAGTCTGGTCTTTCTTTTTGAGTTAGAATTTTGTTCTACATTTTTTCCAGCTCTGTCTGGGACCCTCTGTTGTGATCCCTGTCAGAGCAGTCAGTGGTGGTAGCTGGGCACCCTCTAGTTGTACTAGACTCAGTCTGGTACAGGCTGTGGCAGATGTGGCCCATTAGTCCTTTCAACTAATCTTTCCCTTATGTCTTTAGTTTTCTTCATTCTTCCTTGCTCCTGAAGGGGTGAGACCAGTGGAGTATCCTAGATGGCTGCTCACAGGCTTTTAAGACTGTAGATGCTACTCACCACAGTAGAATGTAGAACATATTCTTTATAAACTCTGTTATGCCAATTGAGCTAGATGTTCCCCAAGACCATGGTCCCCACAGCCCTCAGCCCAGCAATTCAGTCCCTCAGGGAGTTTGGATGTGTCTATGGAACTACCAAGGCCTTGCCTTGTATGGGTTGTGCTGGCTTCCCCAGTACTGTGTACTGTCTTAACCTTCACCAAAGTTACCACTTTCCTGTTGTCTATTTAGTGTTTTTCCACCCCAGCCCTCCTCCCCCTCATAACCATCAAATATTGTTTCTTTTTGTATGTAAACATTTCCATGAGTTTTTACAGTAGTGCGCTCATACAATATTTGTCCTTTTGTGATTGACTTATTTCTCTCAGCATAATGTCCTCCAGATGCATACGTGTTATGAGATACTTCACAGATTCATCATTGTTCTTTAGCATTGCATAATACTCCATTTTGTGTACGTACCACAGTTTGTCTATCCATTCATCTGTTGATGGGCATCTAGGTTGTTTCCATCTTTTTGCTATTGTGAACAATGCCACCATGAACATGGGTGTACATATATCTATTTGTGTGATGACTCTTACTTCTTTGGGATATATTCCTAGGAGTGGGATTGCTGGATCATATGGTATGTCTACTTCTAGCTTTCTAAGAAACTGCCATGTCGTTTTCCAAAAAGGTTGTATTATTTTGCATTCCCACCAGCAGTGCATAAGAGTTCCGATCTCCCTGCAGCCTCTCCAGAATTTGTTACTTTCAATTTTACTGATTTGTGCCAGAAATGCCAGGGTGAGAAGGTATCTCACTGTAGTTTCGATTTGCATTTCTCTGATGGCTAGAGATCATGAGCATTTCCTTATGTCTCTGTTGGCCCCTTGAATGTCTTCTTTGTAAGTGTCTGTTCATTTCCTTTGCCCATTTTTTAACTAGGTTATTTGTCTTTTTGTTGTAGAGGTGTTGGATTTTCTTGTAGATTTTAGAGATTAGACCTTTGTCTGATTTGTAACAGCCAAATTTTTTTTCCCAGTCTGTAGCTTCTCTTTTTACTCTTCTGGTGAGGTCTTTTGAGGGGCATAAGTGTTTAATTTTTAGAAGATCCCAGTTATCTAGTTTATCCTCTAAAGCTTGTGTGTTGTAGGTTGTGATTTGTATCCTGTTAATGCTGTGTATTAGGGCCTCTAGCATTGATCCTATTTTTTCTTCTATGACCTTCATAGTTTTTGGCTTTGTATTTAGGTTTTGATCCATTTCAAGTTAGTTTTTGTATATGGTATGAGGTATTAGTCCTGTTTCATTTTTTTTGCAGCTGGACATCCAGTTTTGCAAGCACCATTTGTTAAAAAGGGTGTCTAAGGGAGCTTGCCATTGCAGTGGCTAGATGAGAAACCAAGAAATGGAGAAAATCAAAAAGAAAAAAACAAGAAAGAAAGAAAAGTAAAAGGGAAAAAGAAAAAAATAAAATAACTAGGTAAACATTTGGAAAAAGAAAGAAAAGCCCCGAGGAGTCCCAGAGTCCCACTGGTGGGGCTGCTAAGACTGGGAAGGAGGCTCCCAAGCTGTGCAGTATAGCCTGGCTAGAGGGGGTATAGGTGTCACACAGCACCGGGTAGTCAGAAAGACAGGAAAAGAAGATAAGTGCGGAGAGACAAGAACTGAGAAATGAAGAAAGACAGAAAGGGAAAAAGAGAAAGAAAAGGAAAAAAGAAAGAAAGGCCCCTGGGGATCCCACCTATGTGGCTGCGCAGATTGGGGGAGTGGCTCTTACGCTATGTTGTGCAGCCTGGCTAGAAGGGGCTCCCAAGCTGCAAAAAGAAAAAGGAAACAAACAAAACAGAACAGAACAAAGCAAAAAAAAAAAAAAAAAAAGCCCCAGAGATCCCACCAGTGTGGTGTCTTGGGCCAGAGGAGTGGTTTCCCTGTCTGGCCTGGCTTCGTAGCCTTTCAAGAAGATGCAAAGATGGCACACTGAGCCAGGTGTTCCAGAGAAAAGAGGGGGAGGTTGTAGGAGGCATGGAAGAAACCAAAAGAGACAGAAAGAATGAACACCAGCTCAGGGGCCCGGCCAGTGTGGGCAGGGTGAATCCAAGCAGCCTGAGGGCAAAGCAGTTGCCTCCTGGCCAAGAGACTGCAGCTGGTGGGAAGCAGAGGAGGCCGAAGGGTCGGGGGGAAGAATGGGGCCTAGGACAGGGTATATCGCTTGTTACTGGGTGCTTTCTCGTACTCCCTGTCTGCAGATCTTTGATTGTGGGTGGGGTGAGTCCAAGTGGCATGGATGCTGCACTTCCCAGCTGGCCGAGCCACCGCAGCCAGCCAGGAAGCTTGGAGGTAGAGCAGCGGGGAGAGAATCGGGGGTAGGAAAGCGTGTATTGCTGGTTACCAGGTGCTCTGTCTCCTGCTGGGAGCTCCGAGAAGCTGCTTTCCTGTGCTCTCTGACTGCCTATCCCCGACAGGAGTCTAAGATGGTGGATCTGTGCTGCATTAGCTGATGAGGCCCTCCACATGTATCTCTCCTCACTCTCTCTTCTCTGTCAATTTCTTATTCCATTGTTGCTTGGCTGAGTTCTTTATCTTTTCATTTGACACTTCAGATTCCAGGAATGATGTTTGGCTCTGTTTTGCTTCGTTTTTTGGGTCTTTGCTGTGGAGGGACGGCATGGTGCTTCTGTCTATGGTGCCATGTTGGCTGGAGTCTCTGTTTTGTTTTTGTCTGAAGGAATCCCTGGGTGGTACAAATGGTTAACATACTCAGCTGCTAACCAAAAGATTGGCGGTTGGAAATCACCCAGAGGCACTGTGGAAGAAAGGCCTGGTGATGTACTTCTGAAAAATCAGCCATTGAAAACCCTATGGAACACAGTTCTCTGACATACATGGGTTGCCATGAGTCAGAGTTGACTTAATGGCAACTGGTGTGGCTTTTTAAAAAATCTTTCATTTTTTAAAAAATTATTTTTAAACCTAGTAATGAAATATTCACTAATAATTCAGATAGTAGTTGTGTCTATCAACAGAGCTTCTGAGAAGTGAACTAATTGTCCTCTGCAGTGGTGCACCAGGCTTTGCTGTGCGAGGGAAGTGGAACATCTATACCATCGCTCCCCCCATTTGTAATGTCTACCTAGATTTGTGGCTTGCAACCCTGTTGCAGATTTACAGTTTCGCACAGCGGTAGTTACTGTATCTATTGATTGAAAAAAATGCATAATAAAAAAAAGTTACTGTGAAACATCAGCTGATAAATGCAGAAAGAATAGTAGAGTTAGAAAAGTCACTGTCTTGCAGTTCCCAGTGGAATAATTGATTCAGGCAAGAGTCATAAAAGAATGTTATAACTACTGAGTAAAGGTTCTGGTGGTGCAGTGGTTAAGCACTCAGCTGCTAACCAAAAGGTCAGCAGTTTGAACCTATCAGCCACTCTGAAGAAGAAAGATGTGGTAGTCTGCTTCTATAAAGATTAATCAAAACCAAACCAAATACATTGCCATTGAGTAGCAACTCAGCCTTGGAAGCCCTATGAGGCGTTTCTACTCTGTCCTATAGGGTCACTATTAGTCGGAATTGACTTGATGGCAATGAGTTAGAAGTAGTTGGGGAGCAGGTTATTCACATGGCCTTGAAGTATCACCCCTAGATTACTTACTACATACAAAGGGAAAAATGACCCTTTGCAATGGAGATATCTGCTCATGATCATCTCAGTTAAGCAGTGAAACTTAGTGTCCTTAATAGTGGGACAACTGACATTATGTACCATATTCTATTATTCATTGCAATAAGAAGTACACAATATTGCTTTGTAATATTCTTGCAAAAAATATTTTAACTGAATCTATTAATGAAGCATCAATCAGACAAATCCATTATGTAGGATATTCTACAGGACCACTTGCCTGGCCTTTTCCAAAAAATCAATGTCATGAAAAACAGAAAAAGTTGGGGGACTATTCTATACTAAAAGGAACTAAAGAAAAAAACAACCAAATCCATTCCTTGAATTTTGTTTGCATCTTGGATCAGGAAAAAAACCTGAAACTTTTTTTTTTTTTTGTGTGTGTGTGTGTGTTTTTTTTTTTTAATTAACTTTTATTGAGCTTCAAGTGAACATTTACAAATCAAGTCAAACTGTCACATATAAGTTTATATACACCTTACTCCGTACTCCCACTTGCTCTCTCCCTAATGAGTCAGCCCTTCCAGTCTCTCCTTTCATGACAATTTTGCCAGCTTCCAACTCTCTCTATCCTCCCATCCCCCCTCCAGACAGGAGATGCCAACACAGTCTCAAGTGTCCACCTGATACAAATAGCTCACTCTTCATCAGCATCTCTCTCCTACCCACTGTCCAGTCCCTTTCTTGTCTGATCAGTTGTCTTCGGGAATGGTTCCTGTCCTGGGCCAACAGAAGGTTTGGGGACCATGAGTGCCGGGATTCCTCTAGTCTCAGTCAGACCATTAAGTATGGTCTTTTTGTGAGAATTTGGGGTCTGCATCCCACTGATCTCCTGCTCCCTCAGGGGTTCTCTGTTGTGCTCTCTGTCAGGGCAGTCATCGGTTGTGGCCAGGCACCAACTAGTTCTTCTGGTCTCAGGATGATGTAGGTCTCTGGTTCATGTGGCCCTTTCTGTCTCTTGGGCTCTTAGTTATCGTGTGACCTTGGTGTTCTTCATTCTCCTTTGATCCAGGTGGGTTGAGACCAATTGATGCATCTTAGATGGCCGCTTGTTAGCTTTTAAGACCCCAGATGCCATATTTCAAAGTGGGATGCAGAATGTTTTCATAATAGAATTATTTTGCCAATTGCCTTAGAAGTCCCCTTAAACCATGGTCCCCAAACCCCCGCCCTAGCTCCGCAGACCTTTGAAGCATTCAGTTTATCCCAGAAACTTCTTTGCTTTTGGTCCAGTCCAGTTGAGCTGACTTTCCATGTATTGAGTATTGTTCTTCCCTTCACCTAAAGCAGTTCTTATCTACTAACTAATCAGTAAATAACCCTCTCCCACCCTCCCTCCCTCCCCCCCCTCGTAACCACAAAAGTATGTGTTCTTCTCAGTTTCTACTATTTCTCAAGATCTTATAATAGTGGTCTTATACAATATTTGCCCTTTTGCCTCTGACTAATTTCGCTCAGCATAATGCCTTCCAGGTTCCTCCATGTTATGAAATGTTTCACAGATTCGTCACTGTTTTTTATCGATGCGTAGTATTCCATTGTGTGAATATACCACAATTTATTTAACCATTCATCTGTTGATGGACACCTTGGTTGCTTCCAGCTTTTTGCTATCGTAAACAGAGCTGCAATAAACATGGGTGTGCATATATCTGTTTGTGTGAAGGCTCTTATTTCTCTAGGGTATATTTCTAGGAGTGGGATTTCTGGGTTGTATGGTAGTTCTATTTCTAACTGTTTAAGATAATGCCAGATAGATTTCCAAAGTGGTTGTACCATTTTACATTCCCACCAGCAGTGTATAAGAGTTCCAATCTCTCCGCAGCCTCTCCAACATTTATTATTTTGTGTTTTTTGGATTAATGCCAGCCTTGTTGGAAAGAGATGGAATCTCATAGTAGTTTTAATTTGCATTTCTCTAATAGTTAATGATCGAGAGCATTTTCTCATGTATCTGTTAGCTGCCTGAATATCTTCCTTAGTGAAGCGCGTGTTCATAACCTTTGCCCACTTCTTGATTGAAAAACCCGAAACTTTTAAAGAAATTTTTGGAACAATTGGTAAAATTTAAATTCTCTATCCCTCTCTCTGTGTGTTGTTGTTGTTGTTAGGTGCCGTCGAGTCAGTTCCGAATCATAGTGACACTATGCACAACAGAACGAAACACTGCCCGGTCTTGTGCCATCCTTACAATCATTGTTATGCTTGGGCTCATTGTTGCAGCCACTGTGTCAATCCACCTTGCTGAGGGTCTTCCTCTTTTCCACTGACCCTGTACTGTACTAAGCATGATGTCCTTCTCCAGAGTCTAATCCCTGACAACATGTCCAAAGGATGTAAGACGTAGTCTCGCCATCCTGGCCTCTAAGGAGCATTCTGGCTGCACTTTTTCCAAGACAGATTTGTTCGTTCTTTTGGCAGTCCATGATATATTCAATATTCTTCACCAACACCACAATTCAAAGGTGTCAATTCTTCTTCGGTCTTCCTTATTCATTGTCCAGCTTTCACATGCATATGATGTGATTGAAAATACCACGGCTTGGGTCAGGCGCACCTTAGTCTTCAGGGTGACATCTTTGCTCTTCAACACTTTGAAGAGGTCCTTTGCAGCAGATTTACCCAATGCAATGCATCTTTTGATTTCTTGACTGCTGCTTCCACGGCTATTGATTGTGGATCCAAGTAAAATGAAATCCTGACAACTTTAATCTTTTCTCCGTTTATCATGATGTTGCTCACTGGTCCAGTTGTGAGGATTTTTGTTTTCTTTATGTTGAGGTGTAATCCATACTGAAGGCTGTGGTCTTTGATCTTCATTAGTAAGTGCTTCAAGTCCTCTTCACTTTCAGCAAGCAAGGTTGTGTCATCTGCATAACACACGTTGTTAATGAGTCTTCCTCCAATCCTGATGCCCTGTTCTTCTTCATATAGTCCAGTTTCTCGGATTATTTGTTCAACATACAGATTAAATAGGTATGGTGAAAGAATACAACCCTGATGCACACCTTCCCTGACTTTAAACCAATCAGTATCCCCTTTTCTGTCCCAACAATGGCCTCTTGATCTATGTAAAGGTTCCTCATGAGCACAATTCAGTGTTCTGGAATTCCCATTCTTCGCGGTGTTATCCATAGTTTATTATGATCCACACAGTCGAATGCCTTTGCATAGTCAATAAAACACAGGTGAACATCCTTCTGGTATTCTCTGCTTTCAGCCAGGATCCATCTGACATCAGCAATGATATTCCTGGTTCCACGTCCTCTTCTGAAACCAGCCTGAATTTCTGGCAATTCCCTGTTGATACACTGCTGCAGCTGTTTTTGAATGATATTCAGCAAAATTTGGCTTGCGTGTGATATTAATGATATTGTTCTATAATTCCCACATTCGGTTGGATCACCTTTCTTGGGAATAGGCATAAATATGGATCTCTTCCAGTCAGTTGGCCAGGAAGCTGTCTTCCATATTTCTTTGCATGGACGAGTGAGCACGTCCAGCATTGCATCTGTTTGTTGAAACATGTCAATTGATATTCCATCAATTCCTGGAGCCTTGTTTTTCTTCAGTGCCCTCAGAGCAGCTTGGACTTCTTCCTTCAGTACCATCAGTTCCTGATCAAATGCCACCTCTTGAAATGGTTGAATGTCGACTAATGCTTTTTGGTTAAATGACTCTGTATTCCTTCCATCTTCTTTTGATGCTTCTTGCATCGTTTAATGTTTTCCCCATGGAATCCTTCACTATTGCAACTCGAGGCTTGGATTTTGTCTTCAGTTCTTTCAGCTTGAGAAACGCCGAGCGTGTTCTTCCCTTTTGGTTTTCCATCTCCAGCTCTTTGCACATGTCATTATAATACCTAACTTTGTCTTCTCAAGAGGCTCTTTGAAATCTTCTGTTCAGTTCTTATACTTCATCAATTCTTTCTTTTGCTTTAGCTGCTCGACGCTCAAGAGCAAGTTTCAGAGTCTCGTCTGACATCCATATTCGTCTTTTGTTTCTTTCCGGTCTTTTCAATGACCTCTTCCTTTCTTCATGGATGATGTCCTTGATGTCATTCCACAACTCGTCCGGTCTTCGGTCACTAGTGTTCAATGCGTGAAATCTATTCTTGAGATGGTCTCTAAATTCAGGTGGGGTATACTCAAGGTCATATTTTGGCTCTCGTGGACTTGCTCTGATTTTCTTCAGGTTCAGCTTGAACTTGCATATGAGTAATTGATGGTCTGTTCCACAGTCGGCCCCTGGCCTTGTTCTGACTGATGATATTGAGCTTTTCCATTGTCTCTTTCCACAGATGTAGTCAATTTGATTTCTGTGTGTTCCATCTGGCGAGGTCCATGTGTATACTCACTGTTTATGTTGGTGAAAGAAGGTATTTACAATGAAGAAGTCGTTGGTCTTGCAAAATTCTATCGTTCATTCTCCGGCATTGTTTCTATCACCAAGGCAATATTTTCCAACTACTGATCCTTCTTCTTTATTTCCAACTTTTGCATTCCAATCGCCAGTAATTATCAATGCATCTTGATTGCATGTTTGATCAATTTCAGACAGTAGCAGCTAATAAAAATCTTCTATTTCTTCATCTTTGGCCCTAGTGGTTGATGCATAAATTTGAATAATAGTCATATTAACTGGTCTTCATTGTAGGCGTATGGGTATTATCCTATCACTGACAGAGTTGCACTTCAGGATAGATCTTGAAATGTTCTTTTTTACGATGAATGCAATACCATTCCTCTTCGAGTTGTCATTCCCAGTGTAGTAGACTGTATGATTGTCTGATTCAAAATGGCCAATACCAGTCCATTTCAGCTCACTAATGCCTAGGATATCGATGTTTATGCATTCCAGTTCATTTTTGACAATTTCCAATTTTCCTAGATTCATACTTCGTACATTCCAGGTTCCGATTATTAATGGATGTTTGTAGCTGTTTCTTCTCATTTTGAGTTGTGCCACATCAGCAAATGAAGGTCCCGAAAGCTTTACTCCATCCACGTCATTAAGGCCGACTCTACTTTGAGGAGGCAGCTCTTCCCCTGTCATCTTTTGAGTGCCTTCCAACCTGGGGGTTCATTTTCCAGCATTATATCAGACAATGTTCAGCTGCTATTCATAAGGTTTTCACTGGCTAATGCTTTTCAGAAGTAGACTGCCAGGTCCTTCTTCTTATTCTGTCTTAGGGTGGAAGCTCAGCTGAAACCTGTTCTCCATGGGTGACCCTGCTGGTATCTGAATACCAGTGGCCTAGCTTCCAGCATCACAGCAACACACACGCCCCCACAGTACGACAAACTGACAGTCAAGTGGGGTCTCTCTGTGTATTACTATTAAATTAATGTTAATTTTCATAAGTATTTTATGAGCATCATATTGTGGTTATATAGGAGAATATTCTTAATCTTGATCTTAGGGGATGCATGCTAAAGTATTTAGGGGTGAACAGACATTAGATCTGCAGTTGACTTTCAAATGGATCAACAAAATAGAAGAGGGGGGAGAGAGCAAAAGAATCATGAGTTTGCATACGAGAGAGGAAGAGAAAGAATTAGAGAAAGAGAAAGAAGGAGGGAGGAGGGCAGGGAGGGAGGAAGCAAGAGATTGAGAGAGAAAATAGATGTTGGGGGGAAAATATAGTTAATGAATCCAAACATACATAACAATTCCCTAGACCTGTGAGAAAAAGCGACTATGTTAATAATGTTTTAAAATGAATTCAAATTTTATTAAATATAAAAGCAGCTATTCATATATGAACAGTCATAGAACATTCATGTGGAAGCCATATTTTTCAGCCTATAAGCTTTCTTAGTAATATATGAATTTACAGACATCTTGAAGTAACTGTAAACCCACCCACACCTACCTCCCATGGGTATTTGCTTCCTAGGGGAGGAACTTCTGATCTCTAAAGTGTTGCTCCCTTGCAATCAAAGCTAGCCTGATAGAGCTCTGTACCTAATGTAAAAACTACTCTTCATTAAAAAAAAAAAAAAAAAAATTACTCTCTGTGCAGATACTTTGGAAGATATTGTTCATTCTAGGGCATTCATGATGGTTGTGTCTGCATTCCTGGAATGGCTGCCCCACCTCTGACTTCTGTCTTATGCAAATTTTCAGTTCTATGGAGAAAAATGTCACATTCTTCTCTTTAGTGCTGCCTAAAATCAAAATTGGTTTAATTTATTTATCTTCCTCTGGATATTCTTTTTGCTCTTAAACACACTTTTGGATCTCTTACTCTTTTGGGGACATATTTTACTTTGTTTCATAACCACTTACCGAGTTCCTGCTCTATGTTCTTTTCTAAGCATGGATAAGATTGTAAATACATTTACCTTTCCAATACAATGGTGATGCCAAAAAGGAGACTCCGTATTAAACAGACATGCTTGTAAATTCAGATTAATAAGCAAAAGACAGGTGCGAACTATAAAATACTTAAAAAGAAATTTTACTTTATTTCTAAAAAATCATTTTTTTTGCACATGCTCTCCCCATTTTTTGTCAGTAAAAATTGTTGCATGGTATCTTTATTGTCAGAGCATATAGCTGTTAAATATAAATTATTATGTTTTAAACCTTAGCTCTAAAAAAAAAGACTCAATTGCTGTTGAGTCGACTCTGACTCAGTACGACCCCACGTGTGCTGGGTTCTCTAGGGAAGCAAAACCAGTAAAGTGTATAAATATGTGTATATATTTATCTCAAGAAAATGTCTCATGGGGTTGTAGAGGCTGGCAAGTCCCAAGTCTGTGGGTCAGGCTGGAGGCTTCTCCAGACTCATGTAGCTGCAGTGGCTGATGAACTTAAGATCAGCAGGTAAGATGGCAGGCTGCTGGCTCACAGACTGTGGAGGCCAATGAATCCCAAGATCAGCAGGTAAGCTGCTAGCTCAAGTCCTAAGAACCAGAAGTCAGATGATGACAAACCGGATGCAGGATCCAGAGCTTCACAGGCTTTTCAAAGCTGTGACCTTTCAGAAGCAGATATCCAGGCCTGTCTTCCAAGGTGTCTGAGGGCGGGCTCAAACCTCCAACCTTTTGATAGTAGAGCACTTAACTGTTCCGCTTGCACCACCCAGGGTCTCCCAGTTGTATAAATAGGTATATATTTAATGCTCATTACCAGTCCTTATGTCAATGTTTCTTTAGTTATTTTGTTGTCTTAAACTTGTTCTTTAGTAGATTCCGCAGTAAAATCACGCGAAAAATATTCCCTGAGTTCTTGCATGCTGCTAATAGTTGGATGTCATCTTTATATTTGCAAGGCAGTTTCACAGGGTAAAAAAATTCCTGGCTTGCATTTGCTTTGTTTGATTTCTTACATGTGATACTTTATTTTTCTTTGGCATAAGGCATTCCTGTTGGAAAGTCTGATAAAAATACTGATTTTCTTTCCTTTATAAATAATGTGGGTTTTTGCTTAGATGCCCCATTTTTTTTTCCTTAAATTGAACTAAGTTCGTAAGAATACATCTTGGCACTAGTAATTTCTAGGTCTATTTTTTCGGGTGCACTATGTGTTACAATATGTTTTTTCAGATATAGTTTCAATTTTTTTTAAATAAAAATTTTTATCAAATCATATTTTTTACATTTGCCCTGTTTCCTTGATTTGATATTCCTCTTTGACCACTAATATTTATGTATGTTAGGTTTTCTCTGCCTATTTTAAGTATTTGTAGCTTTCTCTCAAATGCTGTTTATCTGTTTCCTCATACCTATTTGATTTTGTTTTTCTTCCTTTTTATCTTCTACTTCTCTCTTGTCTACTTCTTACTTCTCTATTCCAGCTAGTTTAGTTTTTTTTTTTTTGAAATGACTCTTATTTGTATCACCTTGTTTCTGTTGCTTCTAATTCTGATTTACATTGATCTTTCGTGTCTCTCTTTTTTTTCTAATATCTTCTAACTTATTTTGAAATGCTAGATTATAGTTTTCATGTATTTTCTGCTCATAGCTTTCTGGCATGCTTTTATTTTGGAAATCGAAGCAATGCGATCTTGAGAAAGTCTCACCCTCTATGAGCCTCAATTTTCCCAGCTATACAATGAGGAGAATAATCTCTCATCTTCTTCTGACCAACTCTAAAGACTGCATCAAATTTTAAATTATGTGGAAGTGCAAAGCACTGTACAGACATGACATTTTATGATTTTTGGATGTGCAGTTTTAAAAGTATCAACTCATTGTCTCCCATGTAGTCAACATTCCTTCCATCTCACTTGGCAATCCATCCTCCGAAGCCATTTCCTAGTGTTTAATCATGTTGACCTCAGTTATACATATGTTGCTCCTTTTCTCCTTTTTCTTATAGTAATTTTGTATGGGATTTTGACCTCACTCCTTTTCCGTTGCTTATTTGTACATGAACTTTGTTCTCTTAAACTCGTAGAATGAGGAATTGTTTAGGATAACTTTTCTAACTTTTGCTCTAGAGCTTCCTCTTTCTATTGTTTTGTGTAGTGTTAAAAAATTTGGTGGTTTACTTTCTGAGATACTCTGGCTATGTTCTCCTCCCCAACCTTTACGTAAGCCTCTTCTTTCCATTTTTTCCACTGTCCTTGAGCTTCCCATTTTAGATTCTATTCTTAGCTCTTTATCCTCAGTGATGGGCTTCATCCTAGAAGGAGGCTTAGATAGTTAGAACTGGGAGATCACGTGGCACACTCTACTCCAGTCTCTTCAGAACCTACTGGAAGAACCTTGTACTCACCCACTATTGAGTAACACCCTCCCAATTTCAGATGCTGTTCCCCCATTGGTCCTCTGAAATTCTCAGTGAGTTCCAGTTGGCTACTTTAGGATTCTTAGGGTGTTGAGAGCCCTTGTTTTTCTTTTCCTCCTTCTGCACAGATGCTGTATGTATTTTGTAACTAAAAAAGTTTGTCCACACTTGCCCATATTTTGCATAAGAGTGCCTTGTTGCCTAAGCTTGTTGAAGATGGTCATCTGTGTTAGTTTGCTTTTCTAGTTGTTTGTTTTTTATGATGGGATTTAAGGAGAATCATGAACTATGCTGCCACTGCTTCCATCTTCCCTGGATCGTACTTTATTACATTGAGGAATATACAGGGAAATTGCTATGTAGTCAAGTCATTCATGGAACTAGTTTCAACAAACAGAGAATTTTGTAATCAATATCTTTGTAATACACGAGTACTTAGAAATTTTCTTTAAGAAGGATTGATTTATGTAGCATCATCATCCATGGCCACATGTGAAACTGGCTAAGTTTTTCACGAAATATTTCTTTTTCTCTCTCCTCAGTTCTCCAACCTCTGTTGTTGTTGTGTCTTATCGAGTCGATTCTGACTATAACTACCCTATACGACAGAGCAGAACTGCCCTATAGGGTTTCTGAAGTCATAGTCTTTGCAGGAGCAGATCACCAGGTCTTTCCTTCTGCAGAACTGCTGAGTGGGCTCAAACCACCAACCATTTGGTTAGCAGCTGAGCACCTAACCATTGCACCACCAGGGCTACATTCCTCCAACCTCTACTGCCCTGCAATCTTCCAAAGAAGTGAGAGTGGGTCTATCCAGGACCACAGGCATGGATGCTTCTCTTTTCACTCTACTTTTAATTTGCTAGATGTAAATATTCATTGGATGTATAAGCAATGTGGAATCCTAACCTTTTATTCCCTTTTGAAGCTGACTTTGCTGAACTTTTGAGATCTTAGTGTCAATGTAGGAGAAGATCCTAGTGGTTGATTAAACCACATGCTAGAAGAAAAGAAGGAAACAATAACATAATAAACTGGAAAATTATCTCGAAGTTATACTTTTAAATATACACTCATTTTCTAGCCTAACTAAAAACTAAACCTGTTGCCTTCAAGTCTATTCTGACGCATGGCGACTCATGTGTTACAGAGTAGAACTCCTCCATAGGTTTATCTTGGCTGTAATCTTTACAGAAGTAGATTGCCAGACCTTTCTTCTGTGGTGCCATAGGCTGGGTTTGAAATGCCAACCTTTGGCTTAGTAGTTGAATGCAAACCATTTGCACCACCAAGGGACCTTTTCTAGCTTGTTGTTGTTGTTAGGTGCCGTAGAGTTGGTTCCGGCTCCTAACGACCCTATAGGCCAGAGTAGAACTGCCCCACTGGGTTTCTAAGGAGAGGGTGGTGGATTCAAACTACCAACCTTTTGGTTAGCAGCTGAGCTCTTAACCACTGTGCCACCAGATCTTCTTTTCTAGCTTAAACATTACTAAAGAGAGTCAAACAACAGTTCATCTATTTTGCCCATTATTATTTGCAGAGTGCCCAGATTTTGGCCTCTAATTTTGCTCTCCTAATAAAAGGGACCAGGTTTCCTTGGACATATTTGATTCTCTCCCTTAAGAGCAGGAGAAAAAATCAAGATATGTCTGGAATACCCTGTTTTTTTCAGAAAGCAACAAAAAGGACGGTAGTAAAAGAATAAAGGAATCTGCTTAAGGGGACT
This sequence comes from Loxodonta africana, assembly GCF_030014295.1. NCBI lineage: Eukaryota > Metazoa > Chordata > Mammalia > Proboscidea > Elephantidae > Loxodonta > Loxodonta africana. The sequence goes on from NC_087358.1 coordinate 67,116,019, forward strand.
CCCAGTGAGCATCACATGATGGTAATGATGGCAATAAGAAATTTACATCTGTAAAAAGAGGATTCATAATGATACCCCAAGTAAAAAGTTTAACATAAAGTGTACAAAAGGTAGTTCTTATATAAAGAAGCCCTATTATGGTGCGGTGGTTAAAGTGCTCAGCTGCTAACCAAAAAGTCAGTGGGTTCAAACCCACCAGCCACTCTGTAGGAGAAAGTTATGGCAGTCTGCATCTGTAAAGACTTACAGTCTTGGAAACCCTATGGGGCAGTTCTACTCTGTCTTACAGGGTCGTTATGAGTGGGAATTGACTTGATGGTAGTGGGTTTGGTTTCTTGGTTTGGTAGCTTATATGTCCTTAAAAAAATTAAAAATATTATTTTTTTATTATTGTACTTTAGATGAAGGTTTACAGAAAAAAACTAGCTTCTCATTAAACAGTTAGTACACATATTGTTTTGTGACGTTGATTACCAATCCTGCGACATGTCAGCACTCTCCCTTTCTCAACCTTGGGTTCCCTATTACCAGTTTTTCTGGCCTCTCCTAGTCCTTGCCCCTGGGCTGGTGTGCCCATTTAGTCCCATTTTGTTTTATAGGTCTGTCTAATCTTTGGCTGAAGGGTGAACCTCAGGAGTGACTTCAGTACTAAGCTATAAGGTTGTCCAGGGGCCATACTTTCAGGATTTCTCCAGTCTCTGTCAGATCAGTAAGTCTGGTCTTTTTCTCTTTTTATTGTGAGTTAGAATTTTGTTCTACATTTTCTTTAGCTCTATCTGGGACCCTCTATTTTGATCCCTGTCAGATCAGTCAGTGGTTGTAGCCAAGCATCATCTAGTTGTGCTGGACTCAGTCTTGTGAAGGCTGTAGTACTTGTGGTCCATCAGTCATTTGGACTAATCTTTCCCTTGTGTCTTTGGTTTTCTTCATTCCCCCTTCCCCAGATGGGGTGAGACCAGTGGAGTATCTTAGATGGCCACTCAGAAGCTTTTAAGACCCCAGATGCTACTCACCAGCATAGAATGTAGAACATATTCTTTATAAACTATGTTATGCTAATTGAGCTAGATGTCCCCTGAGACCATGATCCCCACAGCCTTCAGCCCAGCAATTCAGCCCCACAGGGAGTATGGATGTATCTATGTAGGATGTATCTATGTAAGATGTATCTATGTAACTTCCATGATCTTACCTTGGACAAGTTGTGCTGCCTTCCCCAGTATTGTATACAGTACACTTCACCAAAATTACCACTTTTCTGTTGTCTATTTAGTGTTTTCCCTACCCTCTCCCCTCCCTTGTAACCATTGTTTCTTTTTGTGTTTTTTTCATGAGTTTTTATAGTAGTGTTCTCATACAATATTTGTCCTTTTGTGATTGACTTATTTAACTGAGTGTAATGTCCTCCAGATTCATCCATGTTATGAGCTGCTTTGCCGATTCACCATTATTCTTTATCATGGCGTAACACTGCATTGTGTGTATGTACCAAAGTTTGTTTATCCATTCATCTGTTGATGGGCATCTAGGTTGTTTCCATTCTTTTTGCTATTGTGAACAATGCTGCAAGGAACATGGGCGTGCATGTGTCTATTTGTGTGATGGCTTTTATTTCTCTAGGATATATTCCTAGGAGTGGGATTGCTGGATCATATGGTATTTCTATTTCTAGCTTTCTAAGGAAGCACCATATCATTTCCCAAAATGGTTGTATCATTTTACTTTCCTACCAGCAGTGCATACTAGTTTCAATCTTCCCACAGGCTCTTCAACATTTGTTATTTCCTGTTTTTTTTACTTGTGCCAGTAATGCTGGTATGAGATGGTATCTCATTGTGGTTTTGATTTGCATTTCTCTAATGGCTAGTGATCACGAGCATTTCCTCATGTGTCTGTTAGCTGGTTGAATGTCTTCTTTGATGAAGTGTCCGTTCATTTCCTTTGCTCATTTTTAAATTGGATTATTTGTCTTTTTGTTGTAGAGGTATTAGATTTTCTTGTAGATTTTAGAGATCAGAGCTTGCCAGATTTGTCATAGCCAATTTTTTTCCCCCAGCCTACAGATTGTCTTTTTACTCTCTTTCTTGAAGTCTTTTGATGAACAGAAGAGTTTAATTTTTAGATGATCCCAGTTATCTAGCTTATCTTCTGGAGCTTGTGTATTTTTAGTTATGGTTTGTATCCTGTTAATGCTGTGAATTAGGGCCTCTAGTGTTGATCCTGTTTTGTCTTCTATAATCTTTATATCTTTTGGTTTTATATTTAGGTCTTAGATCCATTTTCAATCAGTTTTTGTGTATGGTGCGAGGTATGGGTCCTGTTTCATTTTTTTGCAGATTGACATCCAGTTTTGCCAGCACCATTTGTTAAAAAGATTGTCTTTTCCCCATTCGATAGACATTGGGCCCTTGTAGAAGATCAGGTGACCATGGGGGATTGATTTACATCTGGATTCTCAATTCTGTTCCATTGGTCAATGTATCTGTTGTCATACCAGTACTGTCTGTTTTGACTACTGTAGCTGTATAGAAGGTTTTGAGGTTGGGTAGTGTGAGTCCTCCTACTTTATTCTTTTTCAGTAGTGCTTTACTTATTTGGGGCCTCTTCCCTTTTGTATAAAGTTAATGATTAGTTTTTCCATCTCTTTAAAGAATGCTGTTGGTATTTGGATCAGGATTGTGTCATATTTGTAGATTGTTTTGGGTAGAATTGTCATTTTCACAATGTTAAGTCTACCTATCCATGAGCATTGTATGTTTTTCCATTTATGTAGGTCTCTTTTGGTTTCTTGCAATACTGTTTTGTAGTATTGTATTTTTTTTGTATAGGTCTTTTATATCCCTGGTTAGATTTATTCCCAAGTATTTTGTCTTTTTAGGGGCCATTATAAATGGTACTGTATTCCTCATTTCCTTTTCCTTGTTCTCTTTATTGCTGTATAGGAATCCAACTGATTTTTTTATGTTTATTAATCTTGTATCCTGCCAGTCTGCTGAATCTTTCTATTAGTTCCAGTCGTTGTCTTGTGGAGTCTATTGGATTTTCTATGTATTTTCGTATCATTCACAAATAGGGATGGTTTTACTTCTTCCATACCAATTTGGATGCCCTTTATTTCTTTTTCTTGTCTTATTGCTCTAGCTAGGACTTCCAGGAGAATGTTATATAGAAGTGGTGATAAAGAGCATCCTTGTCTTGTTACTGTTCTCAAGGGAATGTTTTCAGTCTCTATCCATTAAGAATGATGTTGGCTATTGATTTTGTATAACAAAACAGTGCCAGGATTCCCTTTATTATGTTGAGGACTTTCCCTTCTATACCTATTTTATTGAGAGTTTTCATCAGGAATGGGTGTTGGACTTTGTTGAATGTCTTTTCTGTGTCAATTGAGTTAATCATGTGATTCTTTTCTTTCTTTTTATTTATGTTGTTGATTATGTTGATTGATTTTCTAATGTTGAACCATCCTTGCATACTTGGTATGAATCCTACTTGGTCGTGGTGTATTATTTTTTTGATATGATGCTGAATTCTATTGGCTAGAATTTTGTTGAAAATTTTTGCATCTGTATTCATGAGAGATATTGGTCTGTAATTTTCTTTTTTTGTGATGTTGTTGCCTGGTTTCGATACCAGGGTTACACTGGCTTCATATAATGAATTTGGAGATATCCCTTCTTTTTTATGTTCTGAAATAATTTGACTAGTACTGGTGTGAACTCTTCTCTGACTGTTTGGTAGCATTCTCCAGTGAAGCCATCTGGGCCAGTGATGTTTTTCATTGGGTGTTTCTTTTAGTACATTTTCAATCTCTTCTTTAAAATATTATTACTTTTTACAGCAGTGGGTTTTTTTTAAGATAGGGTACATTATTATATTTGGTACTTTGTTTCTTCTACTAATGATATGTATTTTAATAAAGTATAAATTTCCTTGTTTCTATCTGTGTAAGCGAGAAAGTAAACCTGTGTAAATTAGAAGCTCTACTGGGAACAAGAAGTAGTGATCAGCATTGATGGTCACATAAAATAACCTAGTAATACTGGGTACAAAAGTTAAACAGATCTTTTGGTCATAGAGGTTGAGATTTCAAAAGTTTATTTTAAATAAAGTAAATTATCCTAGTGCCCTAAATCACCACTGTCAGTTTGCCCTGCTGTGGTGTGTTGTGTGTTGCTGTGATGCTGAAAGCTATGCCACAAGTATTTCAAATAGGAGCAGAATCACTCAGTGGAGTTTTCAGACTAAGACACACTAGGAAGAATTACCTGGCAAATGACTTCTAAAAAAGCTGGCCAGTTAAAACCTCATGGACAGCAGTGAAACATTTTCTAATATAGTGCCAGAAGACGAGTGCCTCAGGTTGGAAGGAACTCAAAGTGGAGCTGACCTTAATGACGTGAATTGAGCAAAGCTTTTAGGACCTTTATTTGCTGATGTGGTATGACTCAAAATGAGAAGAAACAGCTACAAACATCCTTTAATAATTGGAATGTGGAATGTATGAAGTATGAATTTAGGAAATTGAAAGCATTCAAAAATGAAATATAACACATCAAGATCAATTTTCTGGGCATTAGTGAGCTGAAATTGGCCATTTTGAATTGGACAATCATATGTCTACTATGCTGCACTGACAACCTGAAGAAGAATGTCATCACATTCATTGTTAAAAAAGAACATTTCAAGATCTATCTTTGAAAGCAACACTGTCAGTGATAGGAGAATATCCATATACCTACATGGAAGACCAGTTAATACAACCATTATTAAAATTTATGCACCAACCACTAAGCCAAAGATGAAGAAATTGAACATTTTAACCAACTTCTGCAGTCTGAAATTGAACAAACATGCAATCAACATGCACTGGTAATTACTGGCAATTGGAATGTGTAAGTTGGAAATGAAGAAGGATTGGTAGTTGGAAAATATGGCCTTGGTAATAGAAATGATGCCAGAGATAACATGACAGAATTTTGCAGGACCAATGACTTATTCACTGCAAATACTACCATTTTTCAACAACATACGTGGGGAGTATATATATGGACCTCACAGGATGGAAAACACGGGAATCAAATTGACTACATCTGTGGAGACACGATGGAGAAGCTCAGTGTCATCAGTCAGAACAAGGCCAGAGGCTGACTGCAGAACAGATCATCAATTGCTCATATGCAGGTTCAAATTGAAGCTGAAGAAAATTAAAACAAGTCCTTGAGAACCAAAATAGAACCTTGAGTGTATCCCACCTGAATGTGGAGACCAGCTCAAGAATAGATTTGATGCATTGAACACCAATGACCGAAGACCAGATGAGTTGTGGGATGCCATCACAAACATCATATGTGAAGAAGCAAAAAATGATTAAAAAGACAGGAAAGAAAGAAAAGACCAAAACGAAATTCAGAAGAGACCCTGAATTTTGCTCTTGAGTGTGGAATAGCTAAAGTGAAAGGAAGAAAAGATGTAGTCAAAGAGCTGAACAGAAGATTTCAAAATGTGGCTCAAAAAAACAAAGTATTACAATGAAGTGTGCAAAGACCTGCAGACAGAAAACCAAAAAGGAAGAACACACTTGTCATTTCGCAAACTGAAAGAACTGAAGAAAAAATTCAAACCTCAGTTGTGATATTGAAGGATTTTATGGGCAAAACATTAAACAATGCAGGAAGGATCAAAAGAAGATAAAAGAGGCTGGCGGCGCCAAGATGGTGGAGTAGTCAGATGTTTTCGGTGTTCCCTCTTATAACAAAACAAAACAAAACAAAAAACAAGTGAAACAATTATATTTATGACAAGTTAGGAGCCCTGAACATCACAGGCAAAGTCAGAAAATGAACTAAGCAGCAGAGAGGGGAGAGATGGTTCAGAAGCTGAGAGGAGTTGCTGGACCTGAATTGCTGGGAACCTTCAGGTACCATTCCCAGAAGTGACTGTGGCTGGCTGGTGGTAGCATTCGGCTGCAGTTTCCTCAGGGAGAAATAGCCAGCTGCACAGCCTACTCACACCTCCGGAACCAGAGAACGCTGCTTTTGGCAAAAGCTAAGTACTTGTGTATATTTTTCTGCTCTCTGAGGCCCTAAGCTGGCTTCAGTGGCTATTGATTTCCCTGGGCCTGAGATAGGCTCTGTTGAGTGTTCTGAGCCATTTTCCTGGCCTTGGAGAGGAATAAATTCACAACTGGGGGAAAAGATAATCTGCCAGATCCACTAACCTGGGGAGCTCAGGACAGAAATGACTCCTGTCTAGGCACAAACGGTCTGTGGATTTAGAATACCTTTTCCCCTGGCTTGGACCTGTGTGGGCCTATTTCAGCAGAATAGGCCTTTGTTGGCAGACTGCAACTGTTTCAGCTGTGCAGTGGAGAGGTGGGTGTTTGATGTTTGATGCCTCTTTGCCTAGTTAAGTGTGACCCCCTGCTGCAACCAGATACTGGTACCTACACCAATCACCCCTACACCTCTAAGACTGTAGGACAGAGCCTGTACCACACACTTGATGGCCAACTACTTGGACACCTGAGCTGAATCCATACAAGAAAAGTGAATGGATTCCTAGACTGATATACCTGATAACAACTCTAGCCATCTCGTGACAGGACATTAGGGCTTCAAAGGTGAAAATAATCAAGGTAGCTCATTCAAGCAACCTATTTGGACATATCATAACAAAACAAAGCAAGAAGGTAGGATGCAGTAAGCAAACATAAAATAAACTAAAACAATAACTTATAGATGGCTCAGAGACAAAAGTCAATATCAAATCACATAAAGAAGCAGACCATGATCACTTCAACAAGCTCTCAAAAAAAACGAATCGAGGGATCTTCCGGATGAAGGTGTTTTCCTGGAATTACTGGATGCAGAATACAAGATTAATATATAGAACTTCGAGACATCAGGAAAAAGATCAGAAAGCAAATCAGGCAATACGTAGAACAAGCCAAGGAACACACAGATAAAGCAATGAAGAAATTAAAAAGGTTATTCAAGAACATAATGAAAAATTTAATAAGCTGCAAGAATCCATAGAGAGACAGCAATCAGAAATTCAAAAGATTAACAATAAAATTACAGAATTAGACAACTCAATAGAAAGTCAGAGGAGCAGAATTGAGCAAGTGGAAGGCAGAATTGGTGAGATTGAATATAAACCACTTGGCACCAATACATGTGAAGAAAAATCAGGTAAAAGAATTAAAAAAAAATGAAGAAACCCTAAGAATCATGTGGAACTCTATCAAGAGAAATAACCTATGAATGATTGGAGTACCAGAACAGGGAGGGAAAACAGAAAGCACAGGGAGAATTGTTGAAGATTTGTTGGCAGAAAACTTCTCTGATATCGAGAAAGATGAGAAGATATCTATCCAAGATGCTCATCAAACTCCACACAAGGTAGATCTTAAAAGAAAGTCACCAAGACATGTTATAATCAAACTTGCCAAAACCAAAGATAAAGAGAGAATTTTAAGAGCAGTTAGGGATAAATGAAAAGAACATTGAAGAGGAAATCACCAAATCAATACCATTTACAGTAGTCCCCAAGAAGAACAAATACTTAGGAATAAGTCTTACCAGAGATGTAAAAGACCTATGCAAAGAAAACTACAAAAAAACTATTGCAAGAAACTGAAAGAGACCTATATAAGTGGAAAAACATACCTGGCTCATGGATACGAAGACTTAACATTCTGAAAATGTCTGTTATACCAAAAGCAATCTATAGATACAGTGCAATTCTGGTCCACATTCCAACGACATTTTTTAATGAGGTGGAGAAACAAATCACCAACTTCAAGTGGAAGGGAAAGGGGCCCCAGATAAGTAAAGCATTACTGAAAAAGACGAACAAAGTGGCAAGCCTCACTCTATTTGATGTTTGAAGCTATTATACTGCCATAATAATCAAACAGCCTGGTACTGGTACAACAACAGATACATAGACCAATGGAACAGAATTGAGAATCCAGACATAAATCCATCCACATATGAGCAGTTGATATTTGACATAGGCCCAAAGTCATTTAAATGGGGGAAAAGGCAGTCTATTTAACAAATGGTGCTGGCATAACTGGATATCCATCTGCAAAAAAATGAAACAAGACCCATACCTGACACTATGCACAAAAACTAACTCAAAATGGATCAAAGACCTAAATATAAAATCTAAAACAATAAAGATTATGGAAGAAAAAATAGGGACAACTCTAGGAACCCTAATACATGGCATAAACAGTATACAAAACATTATAAAGAATGTAGAAGAAAAACTAGATAACTGGGAGCTCCTAAAAATCAAACACCTATGCTCATCCAACGACTTCACCAAAAGAGTAAAAAGACTACCTACAGACTGGGAAACAGTTTTCAGCTATGACATTTCCGATCAGCACCTGATCTCTAAAATCTACATGATACTGCAAAAACTCAACTACAAAAAGACAAATAACCCAATTAAAAAATGGGCAAAGGATGTGAACAGGCACTTCGCTAAAGAAGACCTTCAGGCAGCTAACAGATACATGAAGAAACGTTCACTATCATTGGCCATTAGAGAAATGCAAATCAAATTACAATAAGATTCCATCTCACTCCAACAACAACAACAACAACAACAAAAAGGCTGACACTAATCCAAAAAACACAAAATAATAAATGCTGGAGAGGTTGTCGAGACTGGAATACTTATACACTGCTGGTAGGAATGTCAAATGGTATAACCAATTTGGAAATCGACTTGGTGCTTCCTTAAAAAGCTAGAAATAGAACTACCATAATCGTAGGATCCAGCAATCCCACTCCTTGGAATATATCCTAGAGAAATAAAAGCCTTTATGGAAACAGATATATGCATACCCATGTTCATTGCAGAACTGTTTAAAAGAGAAAAAAGATGGAAGCAAACAAGGTGCCCATGAATGGATAAATAAATTATGGTATATTCACACAATGCACTACTACACATCGATAAAGAACAATGATGAATCCATGAAACCTTTCAAAACATGGAGGAATCTGGATGGCAGTATGCTGAGTGAAATTAGTCGCAAAACGGTGAATATTGTATGAGCCCACTATTATAAGAACTCAAAAAATAGTTGAACAGTGAAGAAAATATTCTTTGATGGTTATGAGAGTGGGGAGCGAGGGAGGGAGGGGGTTTTCACTAATTAGATTGTAGATAAGAACTAGTTTAGGTGAAGGGAAAGACGACACATAATACAGGAGAGGTCAGTACAACTGGACTAAACCAAAAGCAGTTTCCTGAATAAACTGAATGCTTCAAAGGCCTGTGTAGCATGGGTAGGGGTTTGGGGGCCATGGTTTCAGGGCACATCTAATTTCATTGGCATAATAAAATCTATTAAGAAAACGCTCTACATCCCACTTTGGAGAGTGGCATCTGGGGTCTTAAACGCTAGCAAGTGGCCATCTAAGATGCATCAATTGGTCTCAACCCACACGGAGCAAAGGAGAATGAAGAACACCAAAGACAGAAGGTAATTATGAGCCCAAGAGACACAAAGGACCACATAAACCAGAGTCTATATCAGCCTGAGTCTAGAAGAACTAGATGGTGCCCGGCTACAACTGATGACTGCCCTGACAGGGAACACAACAGGAACTCCTAAGGCAGCAGGAGAGCAGTGGGATGCAGACCCCAAATTCTCATAAAAAGACCAGACTTAATGGTCTGACTGAGGCTTGAATGACCCTGGAGGTCATGGTCCCCAGACCTTCTATTAGCCCAAGACAGGAACCATTCCTAAAGCTACCTCTTCAGACAGGGATTGGACTAGATTATGGGAGAGACAACAATACTGGTGAAGAATAAGCTTCTTGGGTCAGGTGGACACTTGAGGCTATGTTGGCATCTCCTGTCTGAAGGGGAGATGGGAGGGTCAGAAGCTGGCCGAATGGACACGGAAAAAGAGAGCGGAGGGAAGAGTGTGCTGTCTCATTAGGAGGAGGGCAACTAGGAGTATATAGCAAGGCGTGTATAAATTTTTGTATGGGAGACTGACTTGATTTGTAAACTTTCACTTAAAGCACAATAAAAATTTTTAAAAAAGATGGAAGAAATACACAAAGTCACTGTAACAAAAAGAACTGGATATTCAGAAAAAGAAATGGATATTCAACCATTTCAGGAGATAGCATATGGTCAAGAGCCAATGGTATTGAAGGGAGAAGTCCAAGCTGCACTGAACAGAATGGCAAAAAACAAGGCTTTAGGAATTAACGGAATACCAATTGATATGTTTCAACAAATGGATGCAACTCTGGAAGCATTCACTTCACTCGTGTATGCCAAGACATTTGGAAGACATATACCTGGCCAACCAACTGGAAGAGATCCATATTTGTGCCCATTCCAAAGAGAAGTGTACAACTAGAATGCAGAAATTATTGAACAATATCATTAACATCACACACATGGAAAATTTTGCTGAAGATAAGTAAAAAACGGTTGCAGCAGTACATTGACAGGGAACTGCCAGAAATTCAAGATGGATTCAGAAGAGGATGTGGAACAAGGAATATCACTGCTGATGTCAGATGGATCTTGATCGAAAGCAGGGAATACCAGAAAGATGTTTCCTTGTGTTTTATCGACTGTGCACAGGCATTCAACTATGTGGATCATAACAAAGAATGAATAACATTGCAGAGAATGGGAATTTCAGAACACTTAATTGTGCTCATGCCGAACCTGTACACAGACCAAGAGAGAGTCATTCTAACAGAACCAGTGGATACTGCTTCATTTAAAATCAAGAAAGGTGTGTGTCAGGGTTGTATTCTTTCACCATTCTTATTCATTCTGTATGCTGCAAAAATAATCTGAGAAGCTAGACTATATGAAGAAGAACTGGGCATCAGGGTTGGAGGAAAACTCATTAACAGCCTGTGTTTTGCAGATGACACAACCTTGCTTGCTGAAAGTGAAAAAGACTTGAAGCACTTCCTGAAGAAGATCAAAGAATACAGTCTTCAGTACGGATTACACCTCAACACGAAAACAAAAATCCTCGCAACTGGACCAATAAGGAACATCATGATAAATGGAGAAAAGATTGAGGTTATCAAGGGTTTAATTTTACTTGGATCCACAATCAATGCCCATGGAAGTAGTAGTCAAGAAATTAAATGGCATATTGCATTGGGCAAATCTGCTGCAAAAGACTTCTTTAAAGTTAAAAACAAAACAAAAACAAAGATTTTTGAGGACTAAGATGTGCCTGATGCAACCATGGTGTTTTCCATTGCCTTTTTGCACGCAGAAGCGGGACAATGAATAAGGAAGGCTGAAGAAGAATTGTTGCCTTTGAATTATGGTGTTGGCAAAGAATATTGAATATACCATGGATTCAGAAGAACAAACAAATCTGTCTTGGTAGAAGTATAGTCAGAATGTTCCTTAGAAGTGAGGATGGTGAGACTTTGTCTCATGTACTTTGGACATGTTATCAGAAGGAACCAGTCCCTGGAAGAGGATGTCATGCTTCATAGAGGATCAACAACAAAGAGGAAGACGCTCAACGGGATGAAATAATACAGTGGCTGCAACAGTGGGCTCAAACATAGCGACAATTGTGAAGATGGCACTAGACTGGGCAGTGTGTTGTTCTGTTGTACATAAAGTTGCTATGAGTCAGAATTGACTCAATGGTACCTGACACAACTAGTATTCCCTAAAGAGATCAAAGCCTAGATTACTCTGATATTTAAAATAAAAACATAGTAAGAAACATATACTTTTAAAGCAATGTCTATAGAGTAGGTCCATATATTTTACTGGCACATCAATAATTATTAGATGTCACTGAGTTGAATTCGACTCATAGGGACAGCATGTGACGGAGTAGAACTGCCCCATAGGGTTTTTAGGCTGTAATCTTTATGGGTGTAGATTTTCCGGTTTTTCTCCTGTGGAGTCACTGGGTGGATTTGAACTACCAACATTTCAGTTAGCAGCCAAGTGCTTAACCATTACAGCACCAGGGCTCCTTGGTGACTACATTAAGGACCAGGATATTAAAAATTTGGGATATTTAAAAATGCGTCATTTTCAGGTATGGCTCTAAGTTTTAAATACTTGAAACTTAAAGCATTTGTTGTGTAACGAGACTTGCGTTATGATGCTGAGTGTCACATGTTTGAATCACTGTGGCCATTACAATCAGACCCAATGTTCCAACTCAGAGTCCTCTAGTCAACAACCCAGAATTTGCAAACTTGCCTTTTAAGACTGTGATTTTTTTTTTTTTCTTTTTTGAGTCTTGATAGGTTAACAAATCTTGAAGAAGGTTTTAAGAAGCCTTGGTTAAATTCTGGTAAGGTTGGCAGTTTGAACCACTCAGCACCTCCACAAAGGAAAGACCTATCTACTCCTGTAAAGATTACGGCCTAGAAAACCCTATGGGACAGTTCTACTCAGCCACATGGGGTCATTATGGGTCGAAAATGACCTAATGGCATCTAACAACAACAAGGAGGTTTTAAAATGGGAGCACAAGGAATGTGTCAAAATAAAGATAAGAATATGAAAACAAAGTTAAATATGTTGCTTTAGCATTTTGATAACTTTAATGTAAAGGTATTATAAGCTTTGCAGTCATTGTACTTGTATATGGTTTGCTGTTTTAGGTGCTTGCTATATTCAAAAGAATCATCCATACTAAATTTGTAATTACCATTTAAATTATTTAAAGAAATTTAATTAATCAAATTTATAATCAATATCCAAGTGCTCAATAGAATTGAATTTCAAAGTAGTTTTTTTTTCATATACATGAGTTTAATAAATTGAGCATTAAATAAAGTACCATAGTAGGGTATATTCTCTCCTTAAATAAAAGACTTTTGGTCACAATCATTATTGGTTATATGAAAAGGAGATATCTTTTTAATTTTAAACCAATCTTCTATCATATATCAAACTTTGGCTTGCCTTTCACATCCTTTTTTCCCCTGCACTTAAGTAGTGGCAGCAATAAAATTCAACCAGCATTCTGACTCACCACGTTGTCATCCATCATTGTGTCTGCCACTCTCCCTGCTGAAATAGGAACAGAGATCAAACACAGTGAGCCAGTTCATTGTGTAGAAGCAGAGTTGTCTTTCTATTAGACTTGCAGACTTCCACCTCTGTCCTGCATTCACATGGTCTTAGATAATGGCCTGAGGACAAGAAAAGTGTGGCATAAAATGAATTTTTGAACGTATTTGTAGTAGATGTTTATTGTATTGTCTTTTTCTACCCTTCTTTTAGGAAATTCCTCTTTCTTCTCCATTTTACCCATGTGGTTCTGGTAGGGGCTCTAAACATACCCCCTACTTCTCCTGGCCACAGGGGTGGGCATGTATCACATAGGACACCAGAGTTGTGCTCCCTCTTGGCTGTAAAGGCCATAAAAGCTCACTGGAGAAGGAAGACTCATGACTCAAGAGTCTTTCAGGGTTTATTTCCATGAACTGGAGAAAACCTCCTTCTAGGTTCCATGCTCCTGAACCTCCACTTTAGTCTGGATAACTGAAAAGTATCCTGGATGGTGGCAATGTCCACGATCTCTGATTCATGAGAGAGCCTTTCATGGTAGAATGGTGGAATGGGGGTGATTCTTAAGGAAAAACAAGATGGAAGCCAGAGAGGTAAGATATGGTCCTAGCTCCTGAAGTCCCAAGAGCTGTTTTAGGTTTTATAGCACTTACTCCAATTTGGGTGGTATGCCAATTATTTATTACTTCTCATCTCTTAAATTTTTTTTGTCTTATTTTGTGATAGTGGATCTAGACTTTGCAAACTACATTCTCTTTTGCCAACTGGCTTAATATTGTTGTTGTTAGTTGCCACTGTGTGGCTCTGACTTACGGTGACCTTATGTATAACAGAATTAAACATTGCCCAGTACTGAGCCATCTTCATGATCTTCGATGTATGTTCAAGTCCATTGTTGTGGCTATTGTGCCAATCCATCTCATTGAGGGTTTCCATCATTTTTGTTAGCTCCCTGCTTTACTAAACATAATGTCCTCTTCTAGTGATTCGTTTTTCCTGATGAGCGTCCAAAGCAAGTAAGTTTGACGTTAGGTTCTGTCAACAGGTGGTGCTGGAGGGAGATGGCAAGGGTGGAGGAGAAAGAAGGTACTTTTCTTTTTTCTGTTTCCTATATTTTTTGTCCTCATGGAGGTATGCAGACCAGTGATCAGTGGGTCCTGGCAACACTTACCCCAGCAGTGACCTGCTCCCAAGGTACTGGCAAGTGACCTACGGCTAGTTTCTTCTTCACCTGCAGTGGTGGCAGCCTGTTTTTGCAGCAGCCACACTTTCTCCTCAAAGGTCAGAATCTTAGTCTTGCAGAGAGGTAGGACCTCTCTGCAAGTCCTCAAGTTCCCTCATTACTCACTTTTCTCTCACTTTCTGCAGTTACTACAGTTCTTTTTTATGGTTTTTAGTAAGCTACTTTTTAAAAAAATCTAGTTAATAATTCTTTTCATTAGTATTTTCCTTACTTAAATTACTGATGTGATTTCTGCCTTATAATTAGATTCCGATAGGTATAGAAAGCTATCTAAGTTTCCTCCTCTCTAATACATACTATTTTGGCTTAAAGTTGCTCAATTTGGGTGTCTGTCACTTTAAGTAAAGAGAGTCCTGAGTAATAAAGGCTTCCTTATTCTAAAAAAAAAATTATTATTTGGGCTCATTAATTAAATCATCAAAAATGTCTGAGGCACTGGACCAAGCACTATATTGGACCTACTATCAAGGTAGTAGATAGTCATGTAAACAAATGATTATGATACTCAGGGCCTTGTTGGACATACATAGACAGACGATTGTGATAAATACTATGATAAATACATGCATAAAAGGATGAGGAAGAACAGACTTAATTAAGTCATCTTTAGGAGGGAAGTTTGAGGGAATGATAAAGGAAAGATTCAGGAGATGTCAAACACTTTAGCAGGAACTTGAAGGATAAGTAGATGTTTGCGAGGGAGAGAAGTGGCAGAGGGAATAACACAAAAGTAAAGAAGTCTGGACTTGCTTAGCCTGTTCAGGGAACAGAGATGGGGGTGTGGTTTCCCAGTTTGATTGAAGAGGACCATGTGCATTATATTAAGGGACTCGGGCATATTCTATTGATTACAATTAAAAAAAAATTTGTACTATGTGCTAGGCACTGTGCCAAGTACTTACATGCATTATCTTATTCTATTCTTAAAAGCAAAACTGAACTCTTTGCTGTGGAGTCAATTCCAACTCATAGTGACCCTATAGGAGAGAGTAGAACTTCCCATAGAGTTTCCAGCTTGGTGGATTTGAACCCTTTGGTTAGCAGCTGTAGCACGTAACCACTATGGCACCAGGGAAGAAGTACCACCAGAATGCTCCTTAGAAGAAAGAACGTCTTACATATTTTGGACATGTTATCAGGAGGGACGAGTCCCTGGAGAAGGACATCATGCTTGGTAAAGTGGAAGGCCTGGGAAAAAGGGGACGACTTTTAATGAAATGGATTGACACAGTGGCTGCAAAAGTGGGCTCAAGCATAGCAACAGTTGTGAGGATGGTGCAGAACTGGGCAGTGTTTTGTTCTGTTGTACATAGTGTCATTGAGTTACAGCCGACTTGACGGCACCTAACAACAACATAATAGGTAATGTGTCATTTCTTTCTTGTCATTTTTTTAGAAGTTTGCCTATGAAGTGTCTTGTTGTGGCTAGCCTTTTTTTTTTTTTAAGCTTCTTTAATTTGTTGGTATATGCCTTTTGCCAGATCTGGGAAGTTTTCAGCTATTATTTATTGAAGCACTTTTTCAGCCTTGACATCTCTGTCTTTTTCTTCCTGGACTCCAATGACATGAATATTAGATCTTTTGTTTTAATTTTGCAGGTCCTTGAGATGTTAAATATAACATGGATTGACACAGTGGCTGCAACAATGGGCGAGCATAGCAACGATTTTGGGTATGGCACAGGACTGGACAGTGTTTGGTTCTGTTGTACATAGGGTCACTATGAGTCAGAACTGACTCGATTGCACCTAACAACAACAACAACAACATTCTTAAAAGAACAACATAGGATGGGTACTCTTGTTATTATGCATATAGGAAAGTAAATCTAAGAACATTAAAATAACCTGCTTATAACCACACAATAGTAAATGGTGAAGGGTTCTTTAATCCAAATATATCTGACACTACCTATTGCCGTGGAGATGATTCTGACTCATAGAAACCCTATAGGGCAGAGTAGAGTTGCCCCACAGGGTTTCCAAGGCTGTAATCTTTACAGAAGGAGCCTTAGTGGCAGTGAAAGATTGGCAGTTTGAAGCCAGCAGCCACTCTGTGGGAGAAAGATGTGACAGTCATTTTCCATAAAGATTATAGCCTTGGCAACCCTATGGGGCAGTTCTACTCTGTCCTACAGGATCACTATGAGTCAGAATTGACTAGATGCCAATGGGCTTGGTTTTGGTTTAATCTTTATGGAAGCAGACTGTCACTTCTTTCTCCTGTGGAGTGGCTGGTGAGTTCAACCTGCCGACATTTTGGCTAGCAGCCAAGCACTTAACCACTGCACCACCAGGGCTCCTTTACCTAACACTAACACCTAGCTTTTTGCCATTATGTTGCACTGTCTCCCATGGGCAATAAATGTTTAATGGGACTATTTTTTTCTAACACTTATACACTGTATTGCCCTTTGCCCTCAATTCAGAGGTATGTTGGAGTTGCCTTGGACAAGTTCACAAGAGCCAGTCATGCACATCTCTTCTCAACTCTGTGATCAGTGACTTCAAAGTAGTGGGTTGAAACTGGCCATAGTGGAAGCATTTACACCATGGGGCTAGCAAACACTACAAATTAGTTCCCATTCCCCATAAAACTGCTTGTTCAATACATACCACCACAGTACTACTCCAAGCTCTCAGATTTTTAATGCACTGAATATGTGAACCCATGATTTTTCTACACATTTTGCTTCCCTGTAAATTAAATGATTTTTGTATTTTTGGTTCCAAACTGAGAACTCTTCCAGAATTTTTGAATTACATAAATCCACATTGTTATCTTCATATCTGATCCATTGTTTCATAAGACTAAATCAAAGTAAAAAAAATCCGTAAGAGATCTTATTTTCTCTTAAACCACAAGTTTTATTACTGTTACTTGGTATGATTTATTTATAAATAAGTTATTATGATTAATTATGGATTTTCTAAATTTTATTAAGCATACTGGATTGCCATCCCTATTCTTTTTTTCTGCTTCAAGTATGGATGTATATAGGTATTTATTTTTAGTGATGGGTTATATCTACTTTCCTTCACTAAATTTCTATTATTCCTTTAAATCCATTATGTTTATAATTCATATTTTTCCTAATGAAACTCACATTCTCTTTAGGATTCATTATTGGCTTACTATAATTATATTTTTCATTCAATGATTTACTTATTTTCAGGGAAGAACTCCAAGTTCATAGAAGAAAGCAAGGAGTAAACCTTTCGTAATGACTAAGTGCTCAAAGTAGACAGTAACCCAAGCTATACAGTCTATTATTCACAACATAGCAAAGAGCAGGAGCATCAACGTGGCACTATTGGTTCTTTTGACCCCAAGTCTCATAGGCAACACAGTGGGCCCAGTCAGTGGCTATGTGTGCAGTGGGTTGTGTGCAGGAGAGGAACATGGGTCCAAGGGCTCAGCACCTTTTACAGCAAGGAGCAAACAAATCAGCCCCCCTTCACCCTCAGGGAGCAACCAGTTACAAGGTTATCGTGCTGTGTTTGCCTTGACCTACTTAATTTGTCTATGTGACTAGCTACAGAGACTGCAGAATATCAGAGAATGGTCAGGCTTTGTAATTTGGAACAGTCATCAAGGACATGAAGAGTCACTCAAGGCTCATGGTGGACTGCCTTTGTAAACCATCTACCCATTAGCTATATACATTCTTTTTTTAAAAAAAAAATTTTATTGAGTTTTTGGTGAAAGCTTACACAGCAAATTAAGTGCCCATTTAACAATTTCTATGCATATTGTTCAGTGACATTTGTTACGTTTTCCGCATTCTGTCAGTATTCTCATCATTTCTGTTCTGCTTGTTCTGCTTTTTCATCTATCTTCACTGCCCCCCGACCTTCTTATCTTTGATTTAAGGTAAATACTGACAGCTTTTCTCACATAGACTTTTTTTTTTTTTTTTTAAAGAGCACAGGACTCATGGGTGATATTCTTTATTTTATGAGGCAATCAGTTGTTTAGCTGAAAAATGAAGTCTGGAAGTCACTATGAGTTGGAATTGCTGGCAATGGGTTTGGTGTGTTTTTTTTGGAGAGTAGTTTCAGTTCAAAGTTTAAAGGGCATCCCAGGGAGATAGTCTTGGGGATTCCTCTAGTCTCTACCGGTCCAGTAAGTCTGTTTTTTTTTTTTTTTTTTTTTAAACCTCCAATTCTATCTGGAACCACCTATTGTGTTGCTGGTCAGAATGCCTGGTAGTGCTAGTTGGGTACCACCTAGTTCTGTGGCTTATGGATAGATGAGGCTGTGGTTCGTGTAGGCAATTAGTCTTGTAGACTAGTTTCTTCTCCAAGACTTTGGTTTTCTTCTGTTTCTTTTGCTCCATCTATGCATTCTTGATCAAACCCAAATTTTCACGTAAGTATTCTACCCAGTCAGCAACTTAGATTAGATGCACTGATAGGGGCTGGGACTAAATTCATTCGATTTGTCTCATACAACACTTGATTAAGGCTATTATCAACAGAATCCTGATTAGCAAAATGAGGCCAATCTGCAATATTGAGTTTAGCCATGTATCCTAGGATCCCTGACTCAACCAGCTGAATATGTTTCAGGGGAGACTTGTAGGTCTTATTTCAGATAACCATTTAGCTTCCTTTCATATGAAATGATGACTTGATTGTTCCAACTGACTGGTAGCATGAATCCAAACACAGCAAGGGGTGTTGGTGACCATATACACTCTTTCTTATTCAGCCAGGATGTAGTCGAAAGCCAGTATATTATTCATTATGACCCATGCAAAGAAGTTTAAATTGACCTGCTAGTCTTCTAGGGCATGTGCTCTCTCATTGGTTGTAGTAGCTAAATTTCAGGACAAGTTCCTGATTAAGGAGTGTGATTGTTAAGGCTATGTGTCAACTTGTCCGGGCCATGATTCTCAGTGGTTTGGCAGTTATGATTTTGGCAGTCATATAAAGATGTAATTACCTCCAAGATGAGATCTGCTATGAATAACCAATCAGTTGAAAGGGAATTTCCTTGGGTGTGTGGCCTGCATCCAATATATGTGGATTTTCTGGCAAAGCTCACTGGCTTTTGCTCTGCTCTGGATCCTGAATTCAGCTCATCAGTATCTGATCTCCAGTTCTTGGAACTTGGGCCAGCAGGCTACTGTCTGACTTGTCTATCTTGGGTTTGTCAACTCCTGCAGCTATGTGAATCAGGAGAAGCCTGATGCCTGATAGCTTACTCATGGACTTGAGACTGGCAAAAAAACTTGCCTGAATTATGTTCAAATGTTTGGTAGAAGGTAGAACTTGCAAGTGAGGAGCTTGGCTATCTGGCTGATGAGATATCTAAGCAAGATCTTAAAGGGGATATGTGATTTCTCCTTGCTGCTTATAGTAAAATGTGAAAGGAAAGAGATGGACTTAAAAATGAACTGTGCAAAATGAAACAAGAACTGAAAGATTTTGGAAAATCCTGTTGTACAAAATAAAGGCACAGGTCCTAGAATGTTCACCAAGGACATGGCTAAAAAATCTTTTGTTAAAGATACTAAGCCTGTGACTGATGGACCTAGCCAACTACCACATCAGAAAACCCATCAGCTTAAACTAAAGAGAACAGAGAAAGAACAAAAGGAAAGAATGCTGTCTGCCTCTTGGAATTCTGCAGACAGGAAATAAGCCAAAGCAACTACATCTCTTGTCCTCCAAGAAAAGAAAAGGACCATCCCTGGAGCAGCTTGGAGATCAGCAGAACAGTTAGAAGGAACACGAAAAGCGGGCCTTCTCAGTTTCAAAAGGTGGGGCCACAGTCTTCTGGATCTCAAAGGATGGGGCCATAGCCTCCTAGGTTTCAGAGTTGGATCTTTATCAGCTCAGTTCCAGAGTGTGGGGCCAGGGGGATGGGGCTGCCACCCAGTGCTGAGGGGGCAGGGCTGCCATGCCCAAGGGGCAGAAGAACGGGGCCATCCAGGGTCAAGGAGGTGGGGTCACCACTTAGATGGACTAGGAAAATGGGGCTGTCTAAAAGCCAAAGGATCAGAGTTGCCATCCCAGAGGTCCCAGAAGGTGGAGCTGAAGCCCAGGGGTGAACAGCTTCCACCCAGAATCCAGAAAGCATGGCCAACACCCAGATTCTGGAGGGCAGAACCATTGCCCAGATAGTCTCAGATAAGAGAGTATTATTTTCAAGCCTTGAGAGCTAATGTAATTTGTTCTCCTGGGTTTTGGATTTGCTCGGTGCCTGTTGTCTTTTCTTTCTTTCCAATTTTTTCTATTTGTAATGGAAATGTCTACCTTGTGCCTAATCTGCCATTGTACTTCAGAAACATATAACTTGTAGATTTCACAAATGAAGAGGAATTTTGCCACAGGATGGAATACTCTTAAAGTTTCCCCCATGATCAAAGATGATTCAGAAGATAAGATATTGGACTTGGAGTTGATTTAAGACTTTTGGAATGATGTGATGGGGTGAATGTGTTTTACAAGTGACAAGGACATGAATTTTGGGGGACCAGAGGCTGGAATGTTATGGATTGGATTGTGTCCTCCAAGAATATGTGTTGTGAATCCTAACCTCTATGCCTGTGACTATAACCCATTTGGGAAAGGGTTGTCTTTGTTATGTTAATGAGACAGAATTAGTGTAGGGTGTATCCTGAATAAATCTCTTTTGATATAGAAAAGAGGTTAAACAAGCTAGCAGAAGAGAGATGGGGTAAGATAGATGCCAAGACACATGGACATCTCCAAGGAACTGAAAACAAGCTGAAGAGACAAGCTCTTCAGCCAACAGAGAGAGAAAGCTTTCCTTTAGAGCCGGGACTCTGAATTCAGACTTCTAGCCCCCTAAACTCCTAAAATAAAATTTGTTTGTTAAAGCCATCCACTTGTTGGATTTCTGTTATAGCCACACTAGATAACTAAAACAGATGTATACTAAATTTGGAGTGTATATTGAGATAGCATCTTAAGTAATGACTATCATAATATGCAAAACCCTTACTGATTAATTGCTTTGGCTCAATAGCATTTTTGGAAAAACATTTTCAGCAGAAAAATACAAAGAATGATTATTTCTTCTTTTGTTAAAATCAGATACTCTCCGGTATTTATTTCAGAGGGAAAAATAGCTTTCTCATTGAGTTCAGAGTTGTCTGATCCCTTAGCAACACTGACAGTACTATTTTTATGATCTTGCAAATCTCTAATGTCTTTTGGACAACAGTAAAAATATAGAACGTACCACATCAACAAATCAAAAAATATTTATAGACCCTCTTTCCCTACGCAGTGAGAAGAAGGAAATGCTATCTGTGGGGACCAGAATTTAGTGATATGGAGGTGAGGAGTTGAGTGGAGTACATGCAGGGGGGAAGAAGAAAGAGATTGAGGCCATTTGAGACACCTAGGGAGGAAGAAAAGCACTATGTAGAGTGTAGGGAGAGGTGGGTGGCAGGACTGGCAAGTACTTGGGGCCACTTCACGAGGCATTTCTAGCCTCAGAAGAGGCTAGAATTATCAGAAGAGGATGGTCATATGGAATAAAGCCATTCTTCCTGGAATTTATAGCCCTTGTACCTTAAATGTAATCTGTTAAGACTGAGCTAATTTTTACAAATGTCATAGCCTCTGACTCTAACATCTTAAAATGTTTAAGAACTGGTAAGGCATAGTCACTGACCAGTGGGAACTCTGGTCACAGTGGTGGAGCAGGTCCTAGAGGCCCTCTATGTGGACAGGTGTTAACCCTTTCAATTTGGGACCCTGAGGATGTCAGCGTGGTTCCAAGGGAGGGACTGATGATGGCAGCACTCAGGGTGTGGCTTGGCAGTAGCTCTTTATTAACTGATGTGGATATATTTCAGTATACTATAAACTAGTCCCCACTTGTCTGTCTGTTTATTATGCTATGGGGGCTTGTCTGTTGCTGTGATACTGGAAGTTATGCCACCGGTATTCAAATACCAGCAGGGTTACCCATGGAGTTTAGGTTTCATCTGAGCTTCCAGACTAAGACTAGGAAGAAGGGCCCAGCAGTCTACTTCTGAAAAGAATTAGCCAGTGAAAACCTTATGAACAGCGGTGGAACATTGCCTGATATAGTCCCAGAAGATGAGCCCCTCAGGTTGGAAGGCACTCAAAAGATGACTGGGGAAGAGCTGCCACCTCAAAATGGAGACAACCTTAATGATGTGAATGGAGTCAAGCTTTCGAGACCTTCATATGCTGATGTGGCATGACTTAAAATGAGAAGAAAGAGTTGCAAATATCCATTAATAATTGCAATCGGAATGTACAAACCTAAGAAAATTGAAATTGTCAAAAATGAAATGGAACACATAAACATTGATATCATAGGCATTAGTGAGCTGAAATGGACGGGTACTGGCCATTCCGATTCCAACAACCATATAGTTTACTAAGCGGGGAATGACAATGTGAAGAGGAACGGCAAAAAGAACATTTCAACATCTTTCCAAGTATAACACTGTCAGTGATAGGGTAATATCCATACACCTACAAGGAAGACCAGTTAATACAACTATTATTCAAATGTATGCACCAACCACTAAGGCCAAAGATGAAGAAATTGAAGATTTTTACCAACTTCTGCAGTCTGAAACTGATAGAACATGCAATCAGGATACATTGATAATTACTGGAGGTTGGAATGCGACAGTTGGAAACAAAGAAGAAGGATTGGTAGTTGGAAAACATGACCTTGGTGATAGAAACGATGCCAGAGGTTGCATGACACAATTTTGCGAGACCAATGGATTCTTCATTACAAATACCTTTTTTTACCACTTAAACAGTGACTATACATGTGAACCTCACCAGACGGACAACACAGGATTCAAAATGACTACATCTGTGGAAAGAGACAATGGAAAAGCTCAGTATCATTAGTCAGAACAAGGCCAGTGGCTGGCTGTGGAACAGACCATCAATTGGTCACATGCAAGTTCAAGCTGAAACTGAAGAAACTTAGAACAAGTCCACGAGAGCCAAAGTATGACCTTGAGTACATCCCACCTGAATTTGGAAACCGACTCAAGAATAGATTTGATGCATTGAACACTGATGACCAAAGACCAGACCAGTTGTGAAAGGACATCATACATGAAGGAAGAGATCATTAAAAGACAGAAAAGAAAGAAAAGACCAAAATGGACATCAGAAGAGACTCTGAAACTTGCTCTTGAATGTGGAGTTATTGTTGTTGCTGTTAGGTGCCATCGAGTCAGTTCCCCAACGTCAAGTAGCTAGAGCAAAAGGAAGAAGTGATGACGTAAAAGAACTGAACAGAAGATTTCAAAGGGCAGCTCGAGAAGACAAAACCAAAAAAACCAATCCAAACCCAGTGCCATCGAGTCCATTCCAACTTATAGCGACCCTATAGGACAGAATAGAACTGCCCTGTAGAGTTTCCAAGGAGCACTTGGTGCATTTGAACTGCCAGCCCTTTGGTTAGCAGCTGTAGCACTTAACTGCTATGCCACCTGGGTTTCCCGAGAAGACAAAGTAAAGTATTGTAATGAGATGTACAAAGACCTGGAGATGGAAAACCAAAAGAGAAGAGTAAGCTTGGCATTTTTCAAGTTGAAAGAACTGAAGAAAAAAATTCAAGCCTCAAGTTGCAATACTGAATGATTCTAGGAGGAAAATATTGAATGATGCAGGAAGCATCAAAAGAAGATGGAAAGAATACACAGAATTACTATATCAAAGAGAATTGGTCAATGTTCAAGCATATCAGCAGGTAGCAGATGATCAGGAACTAATGGTACTGAAAAGAGAAGTCCAAGCTGCACTGAAGGCATTGGTGAGAAACAAGGCTCCAGGAATTGATGGAATACCAATTGAGGTGTTTTGACAAAGGGATACAGTGCTGGAAGTGCTCACTCATCTGTGTAGAGAAATTTGGGAAACAGTTAACTGGTCAGTCAGTCAGACGAGATCTATATTTATGCCTATTCCAAAGAAAGGTGATCCAACCAAATGTGGAAGTTACTGAACAATATCATTAATATCACGCGCAATCAAAGTTTTACTGAAGATCATTCAAAAGTGGCTGCCGCAGTACACTGACCCAGAACTTCCAAAAATTCAAGCCAGATTCAGGAAAGAATGTGAAATGAGGGATAACATTGCTGATGTCAGATGGATCTTGGCTGAAAGCAGAGAATACCAGAAAGATGTTTACCTGTGTTTTATTGACTATGCAAAGGCATTTGACTGTGTGGATCATAACAAATTATGGGTAACATTGCGAAGAATGGGAATTCCAGAACAGTTAATTATGCTCATGAGGAACCTGTACATAGATCAAGAGGCAGTCCTTTAAACAGAACAAGGGATACTGTGTGGTTTAAAGTCAGAAAAGGTGTGCGTCAGAATAATATCCTTTCACCATACCTATTCAATTCGTACGCTGAGCAAATAATCTGAGAAGCTGTATTATATGAAGAAGAACTGGGCATCAGGATTGGAGGAAGAATTATTAACAACTTGTGATATGCAGATGACACAACCTTGCTTACTGAAAGTGAAGACTTGAAGCACTTAGTCATGAAGATCAAAGACCACAGTCATCAGTATGGATTGTAGCTCAACATAAAGAAAACAAAAATCGTCACAGCTGGACCAATAAGCAACATCATGATAAATGGAGACAAGATGGAAGATGTCAAGGATTTCATTTTACTTGGGTCCACAATCAACACCCCTGGAAGCAGCAGCCAAGAAATCAAAAGATGCATTGCATTGGGCAAATTTGCTGCAAAAGACCTCTTTCAAGTGTTGAAAAGCAAAGATGTCACCTTGAAGACTAAGACGTTCCTGACCCAAGCCATGGTGTTTTCAATTGCCTTATATGCATGGGAAAGCTGGACAATGAATAAGGAAGATCAAAGAAGAACTGACAGCTTTGAATTGTGGTGCTGGCAAAAAATGTTGACTATATCAAGGACTGCTTAAAGAAGGAACAACTTGGTCTTGGAAGAAGTACAACAAGAATGCTCCTTGGTAGCAAGGATGGTGAGACTATGTCTCACATACTTTGGACATATTGCCAGGAGGGATCAGTACCTCCAGAAAGACATCATGCTTGGTAAAGTAGAAGGTCAGTGAAAAAGAGGAAAACCCTCAAAGAGATGGATTGACACAGTAGCTGCAACAATGGGCTCAAGCATAACAACGATTGTGAAAATGGTGCAGGATCAGGCAGCATTTCTTTCTGTGGTACACAGGACCATTATGAGAATCAACTCGATGGCACCTACCAACAACAACAAACTAGTAAGGCTATGCTAGTGTATACTGGCTCAATATTAGTTCGTTGTGACTCCAAAATTCTCTCTCTAGGATTTTTCTTAAAGGAGATAAGCCCAAACATTGAGAAAGCTGTATGCATGGTGATAGTCTTTGTGATAACTTATAAATCATTGAACAATTAGGAATAACCTATGTATTTCATGTATTATTTAAATCTACTGTTTAGTAAATTTTGATATGTTTAATCAATAGAATATTATACAGATATTACAGTTGTGGTTATGAAGACTGTGATAACACATAAATGTTTATAACACGTTGAATTATAAACTGACACGGTATATATTTATTTGAATATGCATTATGTAATAAAAGAGATGCTGAAGTAGAAATAGTAGTTATATCAGGGTTTATTATCTTTACTTCATTTATTTTCCAATATTTTTAACTTGGTCATATTAATTTAGTAATAAGCAGTTTACATAGAAAAAAAGAGTTAAATAAAACAACCAAACCCAAACTTAAGCTCGCCTTCTTTCCTCTCAAGGAAACATGCTTTCTAATTTTTTCAATATGTTATGACATTGCAGTTGCCCTGGTCTCCACCTTGAAAAGCACTCAACTAATTTCTACATTTCAGATTTGTCCACTTATATTTCTGGGATCTAGTAACAATCAGAATAATTATTGGAGTTTAGAATTTAATTAACTCAATTGATGCTATATGTAATTGCCAAATTATAGCCACAGGCATTATACTATTTCCTCATGTGAAATTCTTGATTTTCTTAAGTCCTATTAAATGAAATCCGGAGCTTACCTCAGTGTCTAATCTATTAATAACCAGTGCCCTTACCTTTCCCCTTCATCACTGCAACCTCATCTCTTAGAACAGCCTACATGTAAACCAGAATCAACCTGATCTTGATTCCTGAAAGCCAACTTTCCTAGACTTAACAATTGTACCTTTGGTTATCCTTGTCTTCTTAATATCATTTGCAAGTTTCAAGACTTAGGAATTTTTGGTAATAATTCCACCTAGATGTGTTTACCTACAGAATATAAACTCATAGAATATTAGCATTACAGGAGATATAGGGATCACGTTGTCAATCTTTCCACTCAATATAAAAATTTCCTTTGTCAAGGTCTTGGTGGATGGTCATGCAACCCTGTAGAAAATTTGATTACCTTAGTAAACAACTAATTTTATTTGGGACACCTATAATTTTCAGTGGTTAAGAGCTACAGCTGCTAACCAAAATGTCAGCAGTTCGAATCTAACAGCTGCTCCTTTGAGACCCTGTAGGGCAGTTCTACTCTGTCCTGTAGGATCACTATGAGTTGGAATTGACTAAGATGGCAAGGGGTTTGGTTTGTTTTTATAATTGTTAGGAAGATCTTTCTTTTATGAAAGAGTAACTTCTCTTGTAATTTTTAACCATTGGTCCTTCTTCTGCCCTCGAATGATATAGAAATTTGTTATGGCTCACAATTCAGCACCTTGTGAATGCTAGTGTATCGCTGATAACCGAAAGTTTGGCGTTTTGAACCCACCAGACCCTATATGGGAGAAAAAACCTGGTGATCTGCTCCCATAAAGATTATAGCCTTGGAAACCCTATGGGGAAGTTCTATTCTGTCATACAAGGTTGCTATGAGTTAAAATCAATTCGATGGCACGCAACAACAAAATGCCAATAATTTTATTTTACGTAAGTGTTATTTTTTTCTTTCTAGCTTTTTGAAGTGAAAAATAGACATTAAATTTGTATATGAAACTTGAAAAGACACTTTAAAAGGGGGGGCACATTTAATTCTGATAAATAGAGGCTTATAGAACATTTTCTGAGTTTGTCATGCTCATAAAACTCTATGTGGCAATATATTTTTGCAGTAGTCCCTGTTATGGATTGAATTGTGTCTCCTGAAAAGATATGCTGAAGTCCTAACCCCTGGTACCTACAAACATGTCTTTGTTGGGAAATAGAATCTTTGAAGATGTCAGTTAAGTTAACCTGAAGTCATACTGGAGTAGGGTGGGTCCTAATCCAATCTTAGGGCTCTCCTATAAAAGAGAAGACACACGGAGACACAGAGAACAAACAGAGGGAAAATAGCCATATGACAACAGACAAATGCTTCAGTTGTAAGCCAAGGAATGCCTGGGGCTACCAGAAAGTTAGAGGGGCCAGAAAAGATCTTGTCCTGGAGCCTTCAGAGAGAGCTTGGCCCTCCCACACCCTGAATTCAGACCACTAGCCTCCAGAACAGTGAGGCAATAAATTTCTGTTCTTATAAGTACCCAGTCTGTGGTACTTTGTTAGGGCAGCCCTAGGAAACAAATCCAGCCCATTCACTTTCTTCAGTATAACCTTCTCCTTGCCTCTGCTCTTCAGTTTTCTTTCATGTCACTAATCTCTAAATCTGTAGTCCGTTAGAGCTTTACAGACACTCAAACATCTAGTATAGGCCTGAATTTCAGAGATGAGGAACTTGTAGCTCAGAGAGTTTCAGTTACTTGTGTAGGGTCACATCCTCATCATCATTAAGAGAACATAGCACCAAATAACAGAGCTATTATCTGCTGTGGTCCCTCTCACCCCGTCTATACCAGATTCCTGTGAAAATAAAAAAAATGAACGAAAACAAGAATGTGTTAAATTTTGGGTCTGATGATGTTAGACATGACCTGTTTTTTTGAAGTTCTTGATTTATTAAAGTCTGTGATCCATTTAATGATAAATAGACTGTGATATTAGTTATTCCAATTTTTAAAAAACAATCTTTGCTTTTTTAAATATGCAGTTTATAATATGGAAGGTGTTCACTGGGGGGCAGTAAGTGGGGTAAGTGAAAGGAGGATAGAGAGAGGGAGCTGAGTCTGAAATTAAAAGTAAGTGTTTGTCACCTAAGGTCCCTGGGTACTACAAACAGCTTGCTCTTGTCTACTAACCTGAAGGTTTGTATTCTGAACCCAAGTGATTTGCTTTCATAAAGATCAATCTTGTCAGTTGCTGTTGAGTTGATTCCAACTCCTGATGCCCCCATGTGTGGGGAGTAGAACTGTTCTATAGGGTTTTCAAGGCTGTGACCTTTAAGAAGCAGATCACCAGGCCTGTCTTCTGAGGTGCTTCTGGGTGGGTTCGAACCACCAACTTTTCAGCTAGTAGTAGAGTGCTTAGCTGTTTATGCCACCCAGGGACTGCCCTGTAAAGATTTTAAAAAACCTGTTGTTGTGGAGTCAATTCTGACTCACAGCGACCCTACAGAACAGAGCAGAACTGCCCCATAATGTTTCCAAGGCTGTAATCTTTTCATTAGCAGATTGCCTCGTCTTTCTCCTACAGAGCAGCTGGTTGGTTCCTACCACCAACCTTACAGATAGCAGATAAGCTTTTAACCACTGTACCACCAGGGCTCCTCTGTAAAGATCAGAGCCAAGAAAGCCCTATGGAGCAGTTCTACTCTGTAACACATGGTGTCATCATGAGTTGGAATTGACTCAACTCGATGGCAATGGGTTTTTTTTTTTTTTTTTTCTTGGCTCTTTACTTTGGTGGGGGTGGAGGAAGGATGTCTGGATGGGAAGGGGAGGTGCAGGAGAAGATTCAGTTAAGCATGCCCAGGCACTGAGCATTCCTGGTGGGAGTATTCATGAATGATCCCTCATTCTGACGTGAGGCAGTGTGGCAGAACAGATGTTGGTGATGGACTTGGGAGACATAGCTCTTGTCCATGTGCTGCTATCAGTCAATCAAGGCAGTCCTCAAACGTAGTTTTCATATCTGGAATGTGATAAAATTAGCCTGACTTCTAGACTGATCTTCTAGACATTTCATTGCAATCTTGATATCAAATATGCTGTTCCCTTCTCAGGCTGTATTCTGATTGTGGCTCAGTAAATGCGGTCACCAGACTCCGCAGATCTGACCCAGACAGAATCTTCTTTATTCTCTTGTTACTTCTATAGAACCCAGGTGGCTCTTTCTCTTTACCGTGGTCCCTGTGATACAATTTTGCTGGGAGGAGAGCTGTGATGAGCTGCTTTTAACAGCAGCATTCTTTTCAGATATGCTCTGTGTCTCCAGGTGACAACATATCCCATTAAGTGCTGGCAGCAGTAATGGCCTTCTGCAGAAAAGACCAAGTGAGTGCACAGAAGGGAGGATTCTGCTATTTAGAACTCCTCACTTGTGCTGGATTTTCCTTGGAGTATAATTGGTTAGTAGCTGTGTTGGCTCCCTTGCAGGTCATTACACTGATTCCTTTCAGAATATATCTTGCAACCATAGGCAGGGTCAGAGGGACACTCCATGAAGTTTGCAGGAAATCACTACGCAGCAAACAAACAAGCCAGCCAGCCAGCCAGCCACATAATCAGTACATACTATGTGCTAGGCATTGTGCAAGATGCTTTCCCATATATTGATGTCCTTATTTTGGTCAGCAAACTGCATGCTCATCAATTTTCTTCCACCACATAATTTGCCCAATACTCTAATATATCAACTAGGGCATCTCCTATATGTCTTGTTTCCCATTGTCTAGACCCTGAGTCACAGCCTCCTCTTCACAATACCTCAGCGGTTCTGCAGTGCTTCTGTCACTTAGACAACTACATGGTCTTTTCTGTATTTTCAGTTTTATTTGATAGTTTGATGCACAAGCTCATTTATCCTTAGGAAGGCTTCTGGCCTTGAGGACACTTTGGAGTACAGTAATGGGAATTTTCTATTATGGGCCATACCCTCTGTGCCAGAGCAGTCCTATTAAGAAGCACATTATAATTCCCACACCTGTCCATCACCTATCAAGTGTTTATTTACTGAGTACTTTCTCAGGCACTGAGAATATTGTCATTGTGATACTATTTTAGATTAAGTATATGTTGATATTTTAGAATATCTTGAAAGAGTCTACTTCCCCTGAAAAATAACATCGATAACATCAAATAATTTATCTAAGTTAACTTAGAAATTTGTCCACTAGTTTATTATCCTCTTACCTAGAAATCAGTTTTTATGGATTGAATTGTGTCCCCCCAAAATATGTGCTGTGACTCCTAAACTCTATGCCCGTGGTTATAATCCCATTTGAGAATGAATTGTCTTTGTTATATTAATGAGACAGGATTAGTGTAGGGTGTATCTTGAATCAATCTCTTTTGGAATGCATAAGAGATTAAACAAGCAAGCAAAAGAAACAGATGGGGGAAAGAGAGATGCCAAGCCATATGAAGATTGCCCAGGAGCAGAAGCTAAGAGACAAGGACCTTCTTCCAGAACCAATGGAGAGAGATGGCCTTCTACTAGAGCCAGCAGCCTGCATTCAGACTTCTAGCCTCCTAAACCTCCATACCTATGTCAGTTTCTCATACTGAGGGGGCTTGCGTGTTGCTGTGCTGCTGGAAGCTATGCCACCAGTATTCAAATTCCAGCAGGGTCACCAACGGCTAGCAGATTCTAGCTGAGCTTCCAGACTAAGACAGACTAGAAAGACAGACCTGGCAGTCTACTTCTGAAAAGAATTAGTCAGTGAAAATCTTATGAATAGCAGCAGAACATTGTCTGATATAGTGCTGAAAGATGAGCCCCTCAGATTGGAAGGCATTCAAAAGACTACTGGGGAAGAGCAGCTTCCTTAGATTAGAGTTGACCTTAATGATGTGGAAGGAGTCAAGATTTCAGGACCTTCATTTGCTGATGTGGCAAACTTGAAATGAGAAGAAACAGCTGCAAACATCCATTAATAATTGGAAGGTGGAATGTACAAAGTATGAACCCAGGAAAACTGGAAATGGTCAAAAATGGGATGGAATGCATAAACATCAATATCCTAAGCATTAGTGAGCTGAAATGAACTGGTATTGACCATTTTGATTCAGACAATCATATGGTCTACCGTGCTGGGAAGGACGACATGAAGAGGAATGGTGTTGCATTCATTGTCAAAAAGATCATTTCAAGATCTATCCTGAAGTACCATGCTGTCAGTAATAAGATACTATCCATATACCTACAAGAAAGACCAGTTAGTACGACTACTATTCAAATTTACACACCAACCACTAAGGCCAAAGATGAAGAAATTGAAGATTTTTACCAACTTCTGCAGTCTGAAATTGATCAAACATGCAGTCGGGATGCATTGATAATTACTGGAGACTGGAATGTGAAAGCTGGGAACAAAGAAGAAGGATTGGTAGTTGGAAAATATGGCTGGAGGTCACATGATAGAATTTTGCAAGACCAATGACTTCTTCATGGTAAATACCTTTTTTTCAACAATGTAAACGGTGACTATACACATGGGCCTCACCAAAAGGAATACACAAGAATCAAATCATCTACATCTGTGAAAAGAGACAACGGAAAACTCAATATCATAAGTC
Source organism: Loxodonta africana (assembly GCF_030014295.1). Taxonomy (NCBI): domain Eukaryota; kingdom Metazoa; phylum Chordata; class Mammalia; order Proboscidea; family Elephantidae; genus Loxodonta; species Loxodonta africana. Next base: position 67,147,976 of record NC_087358.1, read on the forward strand.
AGAACAAGGCCAGGGGCCTACTGTAGAACAGACCATCAATTGCTCATATATAAGTTCAAGTTGAAGCTGAAGAAAATTAGACCAAGTCCACAAGAGGCAAAGTACAACCTTGAGTATATCCACCTGAATTTAGAGACCATCTCAGGAATAGATTTGACGCATTGAACAGTTAAGACTAAAGACCAGAGGACATGAGGAATGACATCAAGGACATCATACAAGAAGAAAGCAAGAGGTCATTAAAAAGACAGGAAAGAAAGAAAGGACAAAAATGGATGTCAGAAGAGACTCTGAAACTTGCTCTTGAACATCGAGTGGCTAAAGGAAATGGAAGCAATGAGGAAGGAAAAGAACTGAACAGAAGATTTCGAAGGGCGGCTTGAGAAGACTAAGTAAAATATTATGATGACTTGTGAAGACATGGAGATGGAAAACCAAAAGGGAAGAACATGCTTGGCATTTCTCAAGTTAAAAGAACTGAAGAAAAAATTCAAGGCTCGAGTTGCTTACTAAAGGATTCTACAGGGAAAATATTGAAAGATGCAGGAAACATAAAAGAAGATGGAAAGAATACACAGAGTCACTATATCAAAAAGATTGGTCGACGTTCAACCATTTCAGGAGGTAGCACATGATCAGGAACTGGTGGTACTGAAGGAAGGAGTCCAAGCTGCACTGAAGGCACTGGCAAAAAACAAGGCTCCAGGAATTGACAGAACACCAATTGAGATGTTACAACAAACAGATGCAGCACTGGAAGTGCCCACTCATCTATGTGGAGAAATTTGGAAGACAGCTACCTGGTCAATCTACTAGAAGCGATCCATATTTTTGCCTATTCCAAAGAAAGGTGATCCAACCAAATGTGGAAGTTACTGAACAATATCATTAATATCACATGGAAGTAAAATTTTGCTGAAGATGATTCAAAAGCAGCTGCAGTAGTACATTGACAAGGAACTGCCAGAAATTCAAGCTGGATTCAGAAGAAGATGTGTAATGAGGGATATCATTGCTGATGTCAGAAGGATCCTGACTGAAAGCAGAGAATATCAGATGTTTATCCATGTTTTATTAACTATGCAAAGGTATTCAGCTGTGTGGATTATAACAAATTATGGATAACATTAGGAAGAATGGGAATTTCAGAACATTTAATTGTGCTCAAGAGGAGCCTGTACTTAGACAAAGAGGGAGTCATTTGATCACAGAAAGGGGACACTGCATGGTTTAAAGTCAGGAAAGATGTGTGTCAGGGTTGAATCCTGTCACCATACTTATTCCATCTGTATGCTGAGCAAATAATCTGAGAAGCTGGATTATATGAAGAAGAATGGGGCATCAGGATTGGAGAAAGACTCATGAACAACCTGTGTTATGCAGATGACACAACCTCATTTGCTGAAAGTGAAGATGACTTGAAGCACTTACTGATGAAGATCAAAGACCATAGTCTTCAGTACGGCTTACACCTCAACATAAAGAAAACAAAAATCCTCACAACTGGACCAATAAACAATATCATGATAAACGGGGAAAATATAGAAGTTGTCAAGAATTTCATTTTACTTATATCCACAATCAACACTCATGGAAGCAGCAGTCAAGAAGTCAAAGGATGAATTGCATTGGGCAAATTTGCTGCAAAAGATCTCTTTCAAGTGCTAAAAAGCAAAGATGTCACCTTGAAGACTAAGGTGCACCTAACCCAAGCCATGATGTTTTCAGTCGCCCCATATGCTTGCGAAAGCTGGACAATGAATAAAGAAGACCAAAGAAGAATTGATGCCTTTGAATCTTGGTGTTGGTGAAGAATGTTGAATTTACCATGGATTGCCAAAAGAACAAAAAAATCTGTCTTGGAAGAAGTAGAGCCAGAAATCTCCTCAGAAGTAAGGATGGCAAGACTACGTCTCACATACTTTGGACATGTTTATCGGTTGGGAACAGTCCCTGGAGAAGGACATCATGCTTGGTAAAGTAGAGGGTCAGGGAAAAAGAGGAAGGCCCTCAACGAGATGGATTGGCGCAGTGGCTGCAACAATAGGCTAAAGCATAACAATGGTCATGAGAATGGTGCAGTGTTTTGTTATGTTGTATATAGGGTTGCTATGAGTCAGAACTGACTAGATGGCACCTAACAACAACACAACAACAGCCTTCTAAATGTGAGAAAATAAATTTCTGTTTGTTGAAACCACTCATTTATGTTATTTCTTTTACAGGGGCAGTAGATAATAAGAGTATAGTACCAAGAAGTGGGAGTGCTGCTCTTACAAATAAATACCTGCATTGTGGAAGTGGTTTTGGAACTGGGTAATAAAGGGAGGCTGGAAGAGTTTTAAGGCCTAATAGTAAAAGCCTAGATTGCTTTGAAGAGACTGTTGGTGGAATTATGGATGTCAAAGGCAATTCTGGTGAGGGCTCAGAAGGATATGAGGAGAGCCATAGAGAAAGTCTCTATCATCTTAGAGAATATGTATGGTGTCAGCAACAGAAGGTTGATAGAAATGTGGATGTTAAATGTACTTCTGGTGAGGCTTAAAAGGAAATTATGAACATTTGATTGGACAATGGAGGAAGGACAATAATTTTTATGCAGTGGCAAAGACCTTGTCTGAATTATGTTAAAATGTTTTGTGAAAAGTAGAACTTGTAATATTTAGCTGAGGAGATTTCTAAGCAAGATCTTAAAGGTGCTGTGTAGTTTCTCCTTGCTTACAGTAAAATGCAAGAGGAAAGAGATGGACTTAAAAATGAACTCTGCAAAATGAAAGCAAAACTTAAAGATTTGGAAAATTCTTTTGTACAACTAAGGACACATGTCCTAGAAACTTCACCAAGGATGTGGCTACACAAACTTTTGTTAAAGAGATTAAGCCTATGACTGATGGATCTAATGAACTACCACAGCAGAAGACCCATCAGCTCAAACTGCAGGGAACAGAGAAAGAACAAAAGGAAAAAACACTGTCTGCCTCTTGGAATTCTACAGGCCAAAGGAGCTACATCTATTGTCCTCCAAGAAAAGAATAGAACCATCCCTGGAGCAGCTCAGAGATCAGCAGAACTGTTGGAAGGAGCATGGAAAGCAGGGTCTTCTCACTTTCAATGGGTGGGGACATGATCTCTTGGATCTCAAAGGGTGGGGCCACAGCCTTCTAAGTTTCATGGAATCGGATCTTCACCAACTTGGTGCTGGGGTATGGGGCTGTTTAGGTGTGCCAGGGGGATGGGGATGCCAACCAAAGCTGAGGGGCTAGGGCTGCCATGCCCAAGGGACAGAACTGGCCAGCCAGGGCCAAGGGGTGGGGCTGCCATTCAGGTGGACTAGGAGAATGGGGCTGCCCAAAGTTCAGGGAGCAGAGTTTCCATCCCAGAGGTCCTAGATGTGGAGCTGAAGCCCAGGGCCAAGGGGCCTTCACTTAGAATTCAGAAAAAAACAAAAACCAAACCCTCTGCCACTGAGTCAATTCTGACTCATAGCAACCATATAGGACAGAGTAGAACTGCCCCATATGATTTCCATGGAGTGCCTGGTGGATTTGAATTGCCAATTTTGATTAGCAGCCATAGCTCTTAACCACTTCTCAGTGTCCAGAAGGTGTGATCAAAAAACACAGACTCTGAAGTGTAGGGCCATAGCACAGATGGTCCCAAAGAACAGGAGATTATTTCAAGTCATGAGAGCTAATGCAATTTGTTCTGCTGGGTTTTGGACTTGTGTTGTGCCTGTTATCTCTTCTACCCTCTCCAGTTTTTCCCATTTGTAATGGAAATGTTTACTTTGTGCCTGTTATACCATTGTACTTTGGAAACAGATAACTGATATTCTAGATTTCACAGGTTCACAGATGAAAAGGAATTTTGCCCCAGGATGGACTATGCCTAAAGTCTCACTTATTTTTGATTTAGATGATTCAGAAGATGAAATTTTGGATTTAGATTTGATTTAAGACTTTTAGGATGATGAGATGGGGTGAATGTGTTTTGCAAGTGCTAAAGGTATGAATTTTTGGAGGTCAAAGGTGAAATGTTATAGAATGGATTGTGTCCCCCCAAAATATGCATTTTAAATACTAACCTCTATGCCCGTGGTTATAATCCCACTTGGGAATGATTTTCTTTGTTATGTTAATGAGGCAGGATTAGTGTAGATGTGTCTTGAATCAATTTCTTTTGAGATATAAAAGACCTTAAACAAGCAAGCAAAAGAAGCAGAGATGGGGCAAAGATAGATGCCAACCCACATGAAGATCTATCAAGAGCAGAAAGAAGCTCAGAGAGACAAGGACCTTCCTCCAGAGCCAACACGGAAAGAAATCCTTCCCCTAGAGCCAGCATCCTGAATTCAGACTCCTATTCTAAACTGTGAGAGAATAATTTTTTTATTAAAGCCACCCATTTATGATATTTCTGTTATAGCAGCACTAGATAACTAAGATACTGGTATTACAGGCAGTCCCTGGATTACGAACAAGTTCTGTTCCTAAATCTGTCTTTAAATTGAATTTGTACCTAAACTGGGACAGTTAGGCACAGTTTGTATCTAACATATGTTGGTTAAATGTTTGTCTTAGTATATAGTATATAATGTACTTTCTTTGCATAAAAACATTAAAGAAACACTCAAATACACAAAAACATCTTTAACATAATAAAACAGTAATAATAGTAATGTTTTGATGCTTGTTGCAAAATAGTGCCCCTTTGTTATTATGAAGTATTGTCTGTACTTCAAATTTTTAATATAGGCTTTACAGAGGTTGGTTCATAACTACAGATTATACATAAATTGGATGTTCATAACCCAGGGACTGTCTGTACATAATAAAATCTTGTATATAAGGATAGTAACAATAACATTTAATCATACCTTGGAAACTGTGAAATCATTACATTTCTGTACCCTTTGCATTTTTCTTGTTGTTGTTGTTAAGGGCCCACTAGACAGTTCTGACTCATAGTGACACTGTATACAACAGAATGAAACACTGTGCAGTCCTGTGCTATCCTCACAATTGTTGCTATGTTTGAGCCCATTGTTGCAGTCACTGTGTCAATCCATCTAGCTGACCATCTTCATCTTTTTCACTGACACTCTACTTTACCAAGCATGGTGTCCTTCTCCAGGGACTGGTCGCTCCTGATAACATGTCCAAAGTATGTGAGCAAAGTCATGCCATCCTTCTTCACTTCTAAGGAGCTTTCCGGCTATACTTCCTACAAGATGGATTTGTTCATTCTTCTGGCAGTCCATGGTATATTAAATATTCTTCGCCAATACCTTAATTCAAAGGCATTGATTCTTCTTCAGTCTTCCTTATTCATTGCCCAGCTTTCATATGCATATAAGGCAATTGAGTGAAAATACCTTGGCTTGGTTCAGGCACACCTTATCCTCAAGATGACACTTTGCTTTTCAACATTTCAAAGAGGTCTTTTGTGGGAATTTGCCCAATGCAATACATCTTTCGATTCCTTGATTGCCGCTTCCATGGGGGTTGATTTTGGATTCAAGTAAAATGAAATCCTTGACAACTTCAATCTTTTCTCTGTTTATTATGATATTGCTTATGGGTCCAGTTGTGAGGATTTTTTTCTTTATGTTGAGGTAATCCATACTGAAGGATGTAATATTCAATCTTCATCAGTAAGTGCTTCAAGTACTCTTTGCTTTCCCCAAGCAAGGTTGTGTCGTCTGCATTTCACAGGTTGTTAATGGAATTTTTCTTAGTGACCATAAATATAAAGCCTAGATTAAGATGAAGCTAATATTTTTTTTTTTAAATATTTAGTTTGTGGATTGGATTTAATTACCATGAAATTATAATTTTAGTATTCTGACTGTCTTTTGAGGGAAATGTATTCATTCATTACATAGAGCTCAATCAATCCTGCTGTTTCAGAATAAGGTACACATGATGATGGTAATAAATTTTTTTTTTTATGATGGTAATACCTAGTATTTATTAAGTTTCTTTTACTGTCACCAAGTGTTTTCACAGGTATAACCTCATGTGAGTATGTTCTCTGTTCTCAAAAAGCTTGCATTAAATAATTTGGGGAGAAAAATTAACAGATATTTAACTATTAGAGGACTGTTAAGTGGTATTGAATCTGAATCTAAATATTATGAAGAGAAAGGTTGGTCTAGATTGAATAAATCTTATTAAACTAGAAGCAGTCTGCTCCTGCCTCTGTTTGGTTTTATAAAAAATATGTTATTTGAACTACCCTATACTCAGACCATAGCACTGTTATCTTAGTTCACCAACCTTTGATTTATAATAATCGTACAGACTGTTCATGGGCTCTCCAGATAGGGAACATGCCTGTACCTAATCACCTTTGATTGACTAATTCCTTTTAAAAACCAGAGATGTGCTATTATGGAATAAAAACATTATCCAGAGAAACACCATGAGAATAATAAATTGTGCTCTCATACTCAGGAAAAGAACAGATGAATAGTTCCACTTGCATTCTATTATTCTGTTTCTATTCTCTTCCATGACGCTGGGTTCTCCCCAAAGAACCACTTGAAGATCTTGTAATCTGTTATGCTTTCTATCAGTTTCCCAACTGCAAAGCTTCATTACCTGTAGTTATATCATTTATCCCCTGTGGGAAATGTGGGCAGCAGGGGGACAATTCAGACTCAGAAGTAGCTCAATTTTGCTTTACGAAAAGTGGAAATTCATTTATGATCTTACTTGAGCTTGAGCTTCATTCTGTTATGAAGCCCCTCTCTGAGCCTGTTTATATACTCATCAGTCAAGTCACTCACTAAAGCTCAAGGTTTGGAGGGAGTGTGAGCTCAGATATGTTATTCTGAGTATAGTATTTATGGTATATTATTGTGAAAGTAATGTTTATACATTCATTAATGACTTATTCATTGCAAACACCTTTTTCTCAACAACATAAATGGCGAGTTACATGTGGACCTCACCAGAGAGAATACACAGGCAAATTGTCCATATCTGTGGAAACAGACGATGGAAAACCTCAATATCATTAGTCAGAACAAGGCCATGGGCCAACTGTGGAACAGGCCATCAATTGCTCCCATGCAAGTTCAAGTTGAAGCTAAATAAAATTAAAACAAGTCCATGAGAACCAAAATACCAACTTGATTATGTCCTACCTGAATTTGGAGGCTATCTTGAGAGCAGATTTAACACATTGAACACTAATTACCAAAGACCTGTTGAATTGTGGGATGACATCAAGAACATCTCACAGGAAGAAGTAAAAGGTCATTAAAAAGACAGGAAATAAAGAAAAGACACTCTTGAGCACAGAGTATCTAAAGAGAGGGGAAAAAATGATAAAAGCTGTATAGATGATTTCAAAGGGCGGCTCGAGAAGATGAAGTAAATTATAATGAAACATGCAAAGATCTGGAGTTAGAAAGCCAAAAGGGAAGAACACACTTAACAGAAATAATTCAAGCCTTGAGTTGCAATTCTGAAGAATTCTATGGGGAAAATATTGGATGACATAGGAAGTATCAAAAGAAGATGGAAGGAATACACAGAGCCACTGTGCCAAAAAAAAAAAAAAAAAAGTCAACATTTAGCCATTTCAGGAAGTAGCACATGATCAAGAACCGGTGGTACTAAAGGAAGAAGTCCGAGCTGCACTGAAGGCACTGGCGAAAAACAAAGCTCTAGGAATTGACAGAATACCAATTGAGATGTTTCAACAAACAGATGCAGCACTAGAGGCCAAGAAATTTGAAAGACAGGTACCCAGCCAACCAACTGGAAGAGATCTATATTTATGCCTATTCCAAAGAAAGGTGATCCAAGGGGATGTGAAAATTAGCAGACAATATCATTAATATCCCACACAAGCAAATTTTTGCTGAAGACAGTTCAAAAATGGTTGCAGCAGTACATCAAAATGTAACTTTGAGAAATTCAGGCTGAATTCAGAAGAGTACATGGAACGAGGGATATCATTGCTGAGGTCGGAAGGATCTTGGCTGAAAGCAGAGAATACCATAAAGATGTTTATCTGTGTTTTGTCAACTACGGAAAGGCATTCAATCGTGTGGATCATAACAAATTATGGATAACATTGCAAAGAATGGATATTCCAGAACAGTTAATTGTGTTCATGTGGAAGGTGTACATAGAGCAAGAGGAGGTCTTTAGAACAGAACAAGGGGATACTGTGTAGTTTATAATCAGGAAAGTGTGCATCAGGGTTGTATCCTTTCACCATATTTATTCAATCTGTATGATAAGCAAATAATCTGAGAAACTAGGCTATATGAAGAAGAAAGTGGCATCAGGATTGGAGGAAGATTCATTAACAACCTGTGATATGCAGATGACACAACCTTCCTTGCATGGGGAAAGCAAAGGAGACTTGAAGCACTTACTGATGAAGACCAAAGCCTTCAGTATAGATTGCACCTCAACATAAAGAAAATAAAAAATCCTCATAGCTGGACCAATAAGCAACATCACGATAAACAGAGAAAAGAGTGAAGTTGTCAAAGATTTCATTTTGGTTGGATCCGTAACCAGCATCCATGGAAGCAGCAGTCAAGAAATCAAATGATGTGTTGCACTGGGTAAATCTGCTGCAAGACCTCTTTAAAATGTTGAAAAGCAAAGGTATCACTTTGACGACTAAGGTGTGCCTGGCCCAAGCTGTGATATTTTCAATTGCCTCTTTTGCATGTGAAAGCTGGGTAATGAATAAGGAAGACCAAGGAAGAATTGATGCCTTTGAATTATGGTGTTGGTGAAGAATACTGAATATACCATGGACTGCCAGAAGAATGAACAAGTTTGTCTTGGAGGAAGTACAGCCAGAGTGCTCTTTGGAAGTGAGGATGGTGAGACTTCATCTAACTACTTTGGACATATTTTCAAAAGGGTCCAATCCCTGGAAAATGACATCATTCTTGATAAGGTAGAAGATCACTGAAAAAGAGGAAGACACTTACTGAAATGGATTGGCACAGCAGCTGCAACAATGGGCTCAAACTTAACAACAATTGTGAGGATGGTGCAGGTCCAGGCAGTGTTATGTTGTACATAGTGTCACAATGAGTCAGAACTGACTCAACAACAACAGCAACAAATATCTTGAGAAACTACCATCTTAAGAAATGAAGGATTTATTATATACAGACTCATAATTATATACAGAACCTAGGTGAGTTATTCTCAAGCCTGAACATGACAAGCTTCAAATTTCTAGGATCCATCCTTAGAGATTCTGAGTCTATGGGATGGATCCTGGCATGTGCATTTCTAACAAGCACTTCAGATTATTCAATACAGTTGCCCCACCTTCCTTTAGAAATGCTTGCTTGGTGTAGTGGGTTGAATAGTAGCTATCAGAAAAGATATGTCCACCATCCAAAACATGACCTTTTTTGGAAGAAGGTCCTTTACAGATGTAATTAAGAGAAGGATCTTGAGATGAGATGAGATCATCCTGGAATAGTGTGGGCCCTAAACCTAATGATGAGTGTCCTTATAAGGACAGAAAAAGAGAAGACACAGACATAAGGAAAGAAAGTTGAAGACAGAGGCAGAGGTTGGAATTATGCTGACATAAGCCAGGGAACACCTGCAGCCACTAGATGCTAGAAGCATGGCCCTACCAACATCTGGATTTTGAACTTCTGGTCTTAGGAACTACGAGTCAATAAATTTGTGTTGTTTTAAGCCACCAAGTTTGTGGAAATTTTTTATGGCAGCCCTAAGAAACAAATACACCTGGATTCATTAAATCTTTGAGGGTTAGAATGATTCACTGTAATTTACCTGAAAACTATTCCGATTTACTGGGGCTAAGTAAGCCCATATTGTTATGATGCATTAAAATTAGGCTAATTTGAATTTCTTTTTTTTTAAATGTGGAATATATTAATTTTAGAGGCTTTTCATTTTTGTAAAGCTGACTACCTTTACACTATGTTTTAAATTTCTTACTGAAGTGCTACTTCTTTTTTTTTAATTTTATTGTACTTTAGATGAAGGTTTACAGAACTAGTTTCTCATTAAACAGTTCGTGTACGTATTGTTTTATGACATTGCTTAACAACCCCATGACGTGTCAACACTCTCCCTTCTCAACCATGGGTTCCCTATTACCAGCTTTCCTGTTCCCTCCTGCCTTCTAGTGCTTGCCCCTGGGCTGGTGTGCCCCTTTAGTCTCGTTTTGTTTTATGGGCCTGTCTAATCTTTGGCTGAAGGGTAAACCTCATGAGTGACTTCATCACTGAACTGAAAGGGTGTCCAGGGGCCATAGTCTCAGGGTTTCTCCAGCCTCTGTCAGGCCAGCAAGTCTAGTTTTTCTTTTTGAGTTAGAATTTTGTTCTACATTTTTCTCCAGCTCCATCTGGGACCCTCTATTTTGTTCCCTGTCAGAACAGTCGGTGGTGTTAGCCGGGCACCATCTAGTTGTACTGGACTCAGTCTGGTGGAGGTCGTGGTAGATGTGGTCCATTAGTCCTTTGGACTAATCTTTTCCTTGTATATTTAGTTTTCGTCATTCTTCCTTGCATTCTAAACATTGAGACCAGTGGAGTACCCTAGATGGCTGCTCACAGGTTTTTAAGAGCCCAGACTCTACTCGCCAAAGTTGAATGTAGAACATTTTTTTTATAAACTATGTTACACCAGTTGAGCTAGATGTCCCTCGAGACCATGGTCTGCACAGCCCTCAGCCCAGCAATTCCATCCCTCAAGGAGTTTTGATGTGTCTAGGGAGCTTCCATGATTTTGCCTCGTACAAGTTGTGCTGGCTTCCCCAGTAGCGTGTACCGTCTCACCCTTCATCAAAGTTACCACTTATCTATTGTCTATTTAGTGTTTTTCCATCCCCGCCCCTCCCCACCTTCGTAACCAGCAAAGATTGTTCCTTTTTGTGTGTAAACATTTTCATGAGTTTTTTACAGTAATGTTCTCATACAGCATTTATCCTTTTGTGATTGACTTATTTCACTCAGCATAATATCCTTCAGATTCATCCATGTTATGAGATGCTTCACAGATTCATCGTTGTTCTTTATCACTGTGTAATACTGCATTGTGTGTATGTACCACAGTTTGATTATCCATTCATCTATTGATGGGCATCTAGGTAGTTTCTGTCTTTTTGTTATGGTGAACAATGCTGCAGTGAACATGGTTATGCATATGTCCATTCTTGTATTGGCTCATATTTCTCTAGGATATATTCCTAGGAGTGGTATTGCTCAATCATATGGTATTTCTATTTCTAGCTTCCTAAGAAAGCACTGTATCGTTTTGCAGAATGGTTGTATTATTTTGTATCCCCTCCAGCAGTACATAAGAGTTCCTATCTCCCCACAGCCTCTCCAACGTTTGTTATTTCCTGTTTTTTTTATTTGTGCCAGTAACTCTGGGGTGAGGTGGTATCTTATTGTTGCTTTGATTTGCATTTCTCTAATGGATAGTGATGTCGAGCATTTCCTTATGCCTGTTGGCCACTTAAAGATCTTGTTTGGTGAAGTGTCTGTTCATTTCTTTTGCCTATTTTTAATTTTTCTTAAATTTTTTATTGTGCTTTAAGTGAAAGTTTACAAATCAAGTCAGTCTCTCATACAAAAATTTATATACACCTTGCTATATACTCCTAATTGCTCTACCCCTAATGAAATAGCACACCCCTTCCCTCCACTCTCTATTTTCGCATCCATTGGGCCAGCTTCTGAGACCCCGCCCCCGCCCTCTCATCTCCCCTCCAGACAGGAGATGTCAACATAGTCTCATGTGTCTACTTGATCCAAGAAGCTCACTCTTCACCAGTATCATTTTCTATCCCATAGTCCAGTCCAATCCCTGTCTGAAGAGTTGGCTTTGGGAACGGTTCCTCTTTTGGGCTAACAGAAGGTCTGGGGACCATGACCTCTGGGGTCCTTCTAGTCTCAGTCAGACCATTAAGTCTGGTGTTTTTATGAGAATTTGGGGTCTTCATCCCACAGCTCTCCTGCTTCCTCAGGGGTTCTCTGTTGTGTTCCCTGCCAGGGCAGTCATTGGTTGTAGCCAGGCACCATCTCGTTCTTCTAGTCTCAGGCTGAAGTAGTATCTGGTTTCTTTTGCTCGTTTTTTAATTGGAATATTTATCTTTCTGTTGTAGAGGTGTTGGAATTTCTTGTAGATTTTAGAGGTTAGACCTTTGACTGATTTGTAAGAACCAATTTTTTTTTTCCCAGTCTGTAAGTTCTCTTTTTACTCTTTTGGTGAAATCTTTTGATGAGCCTAAGTGTTTAATTTTTAGAAGATCCCAGTTATCTAGCTTATCCTCCAGAGTTTGTGTGTTGTTGGTTGTGGTTTGTATCTTGCTAATGCCCTGTATTAGGGCCTCTAGCATTGATCCTATTTTTCTTCTATGAACTTCATAGTTTTTGGCTTTATATTTAGGTCTTTGATCCACTTTGAGTTAGTTTTTGTATACGGTGTGAGGTATGGGTCCTGTTTCATTATTTTGCAGATGGACATCCAATTTTGCCAGCACCATTTGTTAAAAAGACTGCCTTTTTCCCATTTGATGGACTTTGGGCCCTTGTTGAAGATCAAGTGACTGTAGCTGGATGGAGTTACATCTGGGTTCTCAATTCTGTTCATTGGTCAAAGTATCTGTTGTTGTACCAGTACCAGGCTGTTCTGACTACCTTACCTGTATAGTAGGTTCTGAGGTCAGGTAGTGTGAGTCCTCCTACTTTATTCTTCTTCTTCAATAGTGCTTTACTTATCTAGGGCTTCTTCCCTTTCCATATAAAGTTAATGATAAGTTTTTCCATCTCTTTAAAGAATGTTGTCGTTATTTGGATTGGGATTGCATTGTATTTGTAAATTGCTTTGGGTAGAATTGTCATTTTCACAATGTTGAGTCTACCTGTCCATGAACACAGTATGTTTTTCCATTTATGTGGATCTCTTTTGGTTTCTTGCAGTAGTGTTTTGTAGTTTTCTTAGTGTAGGTCTTTTACATCCCTGGTTAGATTTATTCCTAAGTATTTTACTTTTTTAGGGACTATTATAAATGGTGTTGCTTTCGTGATTTCTTTTTCATCATTCTCTTTATTGGTGTATAGGAATCCAACAGAGATTTTTATGTTTATCTTGTATTCTGCTACCCTGCTGAATCTTTTCCTTAGTTCTAGTAGTTTTCTCATGGAGTCTTTTGGGTTTTCTATTTATAATATCATGTCACCCACAAATAGGGGCAGTTTAACTTGTCCATTATGAATTTGATTCCCCTTTATTTCTTTTTCTTCCCTTATTGCTCTAGCTAGAACTTTCAGCACAATGTTAAATTGGAGTGATGATAAAGGGCATCCTTGTGTTGTTCCTCTTTTCAGCCTCTCTCCGTTAAGAATGATGTTGGCCGTTGGTTTTGCATAGATGCCATTTATTACGTTGAGAAATTTCCCTTCTATACTTATTTTATTGAGAGTTTTTATCGGGTATGGGTGTTGGACTTTGTAGAATGCCTTTTCTGTGTCTATTGATATAATCATGTGATTCTTTTCTTTCCTTTTATTTATGTGGTGGATTACATTGATTTTCTAATGTTAAACCATCCTTGCATACCTGGTATGAAATCCTACTTGGTCATGGTGTATTATTTTTGTGATATGATGCTGAATTGTATTGGATAAAATTTTGTTGAGAGTTTTTGCATCCATATTCATGAGAGGTATTGGTCTGTAATTTTCTTTCTTTCTTTTTTGGTGGTGCTTTGCCTGGTTCTGTTATCAGGGTTATGCTGGCTTCATAGGATGAATTTGGTGATATTGCTTCTTTTCTATGTTCTGAAATAGTTTGAGTAGTTTTGGTGTAGGCTTTTCTCTTTTTGGTGGAATTCTCCAGTGAAGCCATCTGGGCCAGGGTTCTTTTTTTTTTTGTTGGGAGTTTTTTAAATTACCTTTTCAATCTCTTCTCTTATTATGGTTCTGTTCAGATTTTCAACTTCAGTTTGTGTTAGTTTGGGTAGGTAGTGTGTTTCTAGAAATTTGTCCATTTCCTCTAGGTTTTCAAATTTGTTGGAGTATGTTTTTTCATAATACTCTGTTATGATCCTTTTTATTTCAGTTGGGTCTGTTATAATGCTCCCCATTTCATTTCTTATTTGGGTTATTTGTGTCCTCTCATGTTTTTCTTTTGTTAGTTTGGCCATTGGTTTGTCGATTTTGTTATTCCTTTCAAAGAACCGACTTTTGGTTTTGTTGGTTCTTTCTATTGTTTTTCTATTCTCTATTTCATTTATTTCTGCTCTGATCTTTTTTATTTCCTTTCTTCTGATGGCTGTGGGCTTCTTTTGCTGTTCTCTATTCAAGTTCTGTAGCTAATGTTTTGATTTTGTCCCTTCTTTTTTGATGTGTGCATCTATTGCTATAAATTAACCTCTGAGCCCTGCCTTTGCTGTGCCCCAAAGGTTTTGGTATATTGTGTTTTTATTCTCATTTGATTATAGGAATTTTTTATTCCATCTCTGAATTCTTCTATTACCCAGTTGTTTTTAAGCAGGTGGTATTTACTTTCCATGTAGTCGATTTTTTTTTCCCTTACTCTTCCTGTTGTTAACTTCTACTTTGATGGCATTGTGATCAGAGAAGATACTTTGTGCTATCTCAATGTTTTGGATTTTGTTGAGGGTTGCTCTGTGGCCTAAGATGTGGTCTATTCTGGAGAATGTTCCATGTGCATTGGCAAAGAATGCGGACTTTCTAGCTGTTGGGTGGAGTGTTCTATATATGTCTATGAGGTCAAGTTGGCCTAGTGTGCCCTTTAGCTCTCCTGTATCTTTGTTGAGTTTCTTCCCAGGTGCTCTGTCCTTTACCAAGAGTGGTGTGTTAAAGTCTCCTACTATTATTGTGGAACTGTCAATTTCTCTTTTTAGTGCTTTTAGAGTTTGTTTTATGTATTTTGGAGCCCTCTCATTGAGTGCATAGATGTTTATTATGATAGTGCTCTTCTTTGTCTTTTATGGTGAATTCTGTTTTAAAGTCTATTTTATCAGACTAGTATTGCCACTCCTGCAGTTTTTTTAATTACTGTTTGTTTGATATATTTTTTCCAACTTTTGATTTTTAATAAATTTACATCTTTATTTCTAGGGTTTGTCTCTTGTAGACAGCATATTGATGGATTCTTTTTTTTTTTTTAATCCATTCTATCACTCTGTGTCTCTTTATGGGTGCATTTAGACTGTTTATATTCAGTGTAATTATTGATAGGTGTGAGTTTATTGCTATCATTTTGTAGTGCTTTTTTTTTTGTGGTGCTGACATTTTCTTTGTTCCTCTTAGTCTACTGTGCTGACTTCCCTTTTATTGTAAATTTCTTTTTCATTTCTTTTGTTTTTGTAGATTTTGTTTGTATTGAGACTTTATGTTTTTCTTCTTTATTTTGATGAGTAGGTTTGTTAATGTTCTTTGTGGTTACCTTGAAATTTACCCATATCTTCCTAAATTTGAACCAGTCTATTATTACTTGGTGTTGCCTGGCCTTCCTCTCCATTAGAAAGTTCTATACCTACACTGTTTATTCCCTCTTTTATTGTTCTAACGTTGTTGTCATTTACATGTTAACCTCTTTGGTTCCTTGCTCTAATTGTTTTGGTTTTAGAAAGTCCTTGGGAGTTCATTTCCTAGGTTGGTATCTGGCTGGTACAATCTTGCAGCCTAGATTCAGGAGTGGTCTGATGTTTGTTCTTAGACTGAAGGGCTCCCTTTAGTAATTCTTGTAAATTTCATTTGTTTTTTACATATTCCCTTAATTTCTGTTTACCTGGAAATGTCCTAATTTCATCATCATATTTGAACGAGAGTTTTGCAGGATATATTATTCTTGGTTGGCAATTTTTTTCTTTCAAGGTTTTATATATGTCATTCCATTGCCTTCCTGACTGCATGGTTTCTGCTGAATGATCAGAGTTTAGTCTTATTGTTTCTCCTCTGTATGTGACTTTTTGTTTTTCTCGAGCTGCTCTGAGGATTTTTTCTTTTTGGCTTTAGTGAGTGTGATTATGATGTGCCTTGGTGATTTTCTTTAGGGGTCTCCCCTATATGGGGTTCATTATGCTTCTTGGATGGTCAGCTTTTCATCTTTCATGATATTAGGGAAGTTTTCTGTCAGCAGTTCTTCAATGATCCTCTCTGTGTTTTCTGTTTTCTCTGCCTGTTCTGGAACTCCGATCAGTCATAAATTTTTGCCTTTAATTGCATCTCATGTAATTGTCAGGGTTTCTTCATTTTTCTTCACTCTTTTTTCTGATTTTTCCTCAAACAGGGTTATATCAAAGTGTTTGTCTTCAAGTTAGCTGATCATGTCTTCCATCATTTCAAACCTGCTCCTCAGCCCTTCTATGACACTGTCCATTTCTGTAATCTTGTTTATCTTTTGGATTTCTAATTGTTGTTTTTGTATGATTTCTAGTTGTGATTTATTTTGGCATTTTGTTCCTGTATTTTTTCCTGAATTCTTCCTTTTTTTTTTTTTTTTACTGTGTTTTCCATGAATTTGTCTGCCTTTTCCAGGAATTTGCCCATTTTTCCTCATTTTTTTCTGATTTTTGCTTCAACTCTTGGATAGCTCTGTATATTAGAGATTTGAATTCCCTATCAGGTAGTTCTAGTGTCTTTTCTTCTACTGGAAAGTCATCTGGTGCTTTATTTCGGACACCTACTGGATCCATCCTGTCCTGTCCTTTTTTTTTTTTTTTTTTTAACATCTTTTGATATTGTCTTCAGTCTTTGGGACATTCAGTAGTTAATTTCTTCATTTATTGATTGTAGATCTGTTTGTTTCATCCTGCTTTTTTATTTGGTTATGTCTGAGCAGGTGGGCTATGAATTCTTTGTTGTTTGCTTGTCTGTGGTCATGATAGTTTCACCTCCTTGTCCAATGGGTAGGCCAGTCCCTTAGCTATGGTGCAGTAGAGCAGGTGCAGCTGAAGGGGAGGCACTGGGATGGGTTGTTTGTGGCATGTACTAGGGCTGATAGGTCAGGCTGGGAATCAGTGCTGGGTAGGTTCCAGTAGGCCATGACTGTGATGCTTGGGGGTGTGATATTCAGTGCATGGTGCAGGTAGGCAGGAAGGAGGGGGGAGATTGTGATGTGTGAAGCTAATATGTGTTTGAGAAAGAGGAGAGAGGAGAGAGAAGCAGGAGCAAAAAACAAACAAAGAAACTAAAAAAATTGCTAAGGGAGCTTGCCATTGGAGTGGAGAGATGAGAAACTGAGAAATGGAGTAAAACAAAAAGGACAAGAAACAAAAAATAACTAGATAAAAATTTGGAAGAAAAAGAAAAGAAAAGCCCCAGGGTGTCCCCCAGTGCAGCTGCAAAAAACCAGGGAAGTGGCTCCCAGGCTGCTCAATATAGCCTGGCTAAATGGGGTATACCTGTCACACAGCACCAGGTATTTAGAAGACAGGAAAAGAATGTAAGTATAGAGAAACAAGAACTGATAAATGAAGAGAGACAGAAAGGAAAAGAGATAATTTTAAAAAAAGGAAGAAAAAAGAACTGCTGCCAGGGATCCCACCTACTCGGCTGTGCAGGTTGGTGGTATGGCTCCTAAGCTGTGCAGTGCAGCCCAGCTAGAAGGGGTTCCCAAGCCATGAAAATAAAAAGAAAACAAACAGAACAAAGCAAAAAAAAAAAAAAAAAAAAGCCTTAGGGATCCTACAAGCATGGTGTAGAGGGCTGGAAGATTGGTTCCTCAGTTAAGCAGTGCTCCATAGCCTTTCAGGAGGAAGCAAAGATAGCACATGGAGTCAGGTGTTCAAGGAAAAGGATGGGAAGGTGGTGGGAGGCACAGAAGAAACTAAAAGAAATGGGAAAAAAGTAGCACCAGCAGCAGAGAAATGACACTCAGGTAGCTTGGCCGGTGAGGGTGGGGAGAATCCAAGTGGCCCGGGACTGAAGTAGTTGCCTCTGGGCCAAGAGACTGCAGCAGGTGGGAAGCAGAGGAGGCCAAAAGAGGGTGGAAGAAGGGCAGAGATAAGGAATGTGTGTATCGGTGGTTACCAGGTGCTCTGTCTCCTGCTGGGAACTTTGTGAAGCTATTTTTCCATACTTCCTGTCTGCTGATCTCTGCTGTGGGTGGGGCAAATCCAAGTGGCACAGACACTACTTCTTGGCTGGCTGAGCCACCTCTGCCAGCCAGGAAGCACAGAGGTAGAGCAGCAGGGAAAGGATGGAGAGTAGGAAAGTGTGTATTGCTGGTTACGGGTGCTCTGTCTCCTCCTGGGAGCTCCATGAAGCTGCTTTCCCATGCTCTCTGTTTGCCTATCTCTGGCAGAAGTCCAAGATGGCAAATCTGTGCTACGTTACCTGGTAGGGGACCTCTGCCCTTATCTCTCCTTGCTTTCTCTTCTATGCTAGTTTCTTATTCCATTTGGTGCTTCTCTGAGTTCTTGTTTTCTTAATTTGACACTTTGGGTTCCTGGACTGATGTTTGTCTCTGTTTTGATTAGTTTTTTGGTCTTTGCTGTGATGGGATGACGTGGTGCTTCTATCTATGTCGCCATACTGGCCGGAACTGAAGTGCTACTACTTCTGAGGTAAAAATCTGATGCTGTGGATATAAACTCTGACTATTTTAAATCCACATAAATTTTTTGTTTTTTCCTTCTTTGTTGTGAAATTATTTAGTCAATTAACTTGTTTACCAATGCTGTATCAGTTAGGATAGGGTAGATTATGCTTAATAACAAACAACCCCCAAATTGCCATAGCTTAAAGCAAGAAAGATTTATTTATGGATCAAGCTATATGTCTATCCTGAGTTGGTTTGGTGGCTCTGCTCTATGTTATTCCAACTCAGGCTGATGCTTATTTCTCAGTTTGACTTGTGCTTCCATGATTAGCCCAACAGAAGGAAGGGAGAAAGAACTCTAGATTGTCTTACACCAGCAATTAAATGTTCTAGCCTAGATATGACCCACATCACTTATACTCATTAGTCACACAGCCCCGTGCTCACAAAAGTGAGCCAGGAAATTCAGTTTGTCAGTTGCCTATAAGGAACAGATAACTGGATATCAACATGCAACATTAGTAACTACTACATTCTGCCTATTTTTTTCATCAAATAATTGGCTAACTGTCCTTCCTACATACAAAGTACACTCACCTCTCCCTGAGAGTGACAACTCAAAATCCCACTTAGTGATGGCATCAAGCTCAAAGTCCTTGATCTCTGGGTAATGCACAGTAGCCTCCCCATCTGGGAGCAGGAGGATGGAGGTGACCTCCATGCCATAACTGAGTATAGATCTGCAGATAGAGACTCTGGTACTTGATTAGGCTCCCTGCATGCAGCTCTCCACTGTACTGCTCTCCATAGCCCTTTGCTACACTGTGAATGAATTAGGGAAAGGCCAGAGTGGATATTTGTAGACTCCCTATGATCTTGAGATTAGGATGCTCTTGATGGTGATAGAAAGAAATGAAAAGATACAAGAATTTTTTAAAAATAATTTTTATTGTGCTTTAAGTGAAAGTTTACGAATCAAATCAGTCTGTCACATATAAGCTAAATACACCTTACTCCATACTCCCACTTACTCTCTCCGTAATGAGTCAGCCCGCTCCCTCCATCCAGTCTCTCCTTTTGTGACGATTTTGCCAGTTTCTAACCCTCTCTACCCTCCTATCTCCCCTGCAGACAGGAGATGCCAACACAGTCTCAAGCGTTCACCTGGTACAAGTAGCTCACTCTTCATCAGCATCTCTCTCCAACCCATTGTCCAGTCCCTTCCACGTCTGATGAGTTGTCTTTGGGAATGATTCCTGTCCTGAGCCAACAGAAGGTCTGGGGACCATGACCGCCGGGATTCCTCTAGTCTCAGTCAGACCATTAAGACTGGACAAGAATTTTTTAAGAGACAAAATCACCAGGGGTTGACACGGAGTTGGATAAATGAGATGAGGGAGAGGGAGGTGTTAGGGACAACTTCTAGATACCTGACTTGTGCAACTAGAGAGATGGTGGAGCCATTCACTGAGACAGAAACTCTGAGAACCAGCTGGAAGAGATAAGCATGAGTTTGGTTTTAAACCTATTGAGCTATCCCAAGGGAAAGGCACTTGGATATACAAGGCCCAAAGCTCAGCGAAGGAAGGTTACATGGTAATTACAGCAGTGAGTTTGGATGAGGTAGCTAAGGTTGAGAGAACAGGATGAGAAAGGGAAAGGGCCTAGGACTGATCTTTGTGGAACGACAATATTTTATGGCTGGGAAAAAAGAGGAATGAACCTGCAAAGAAAGCAAAAATACGTGACCACAGCTGCAGGGGGAAACAGACCAAGAGTCTTGTATAAGGAAGGCTAGGGGAAGAAGAACCTCCAAGAAGTCACCCCTTAGTTGCAAATCAGGATTATTTAAAGGTTGCATTCATTTTTCCTTTCTGTTTTGCTATGAAATAGCATTTAGCTCAACTAAACACAGAGGTGGAGGTGGTTAGAAGGAATTGGTACAGGCGAGCCATGTGGCTGAAGTACTGAGAGATGTTCTCAATTTCCAGCGGAGTCACCCTAAGAAAAGCATGTATCACTTCTAGTTAATTCCAGACAAACTGTGCTAATTAATATATTTGGTTCAGTTGTCAAAACAGGATGACAAGATTTAAAGTTCATGGAAAGAACACTTCACTTTATACTAACGGCACTTACATGTATAGAGCAGAGAAACAGACAAATATTTCTAAGTGCGTTAGTTATATCCTCAAAGAAATGCAGACTAGTGACATCTCCTAAGACTGTGCAAGTGCTAAGTGGTAAGGACAGCTGATCGTGATGGTGATGATGATGATGACCATATGAATTTCTGTAGTTTTCTTTCATAGTATTTCAAGCTGAAATCTTCTTGGAAAAAGCAATTTTTTCCTAACCTATGATTTATGGGGTTGCCATGAGTTGGAATTGACTTGATGGCCACTATCAAGAACAACATGTTTTAAAAATACTTTCTTTATTTTGCTCCTTTTAAAAAAGTATATATTATTTCACTTAAACTTCCCAGCAACTTTGGAAGTTAGAACCATTTTCATATTTTTCAGATGAGGAAACAGAATCCATAGAGGTGATTTTCCCAAGGTAACACATAGTAGCAGGTGAGGTTGATCAGAAAGCCACCCTGACACAGATTTTGATGTGAAGGATGTTTACTAGGACATGCCCTTGGGGTCAACACTTGTGGAAGGGAAGAGAAAGAAAAAGAACTGAGAAGAGGGAGAAGTTGAACTGTGATGCAGGCCTGACAGCCTCAGTTGACCCATGCTGCTCTGGAGCTGACATGGTCCTTCCGAGGTATCTGGGTTGCATGTGGGCCACCCTGAAAGGCCGTGGCCTGGGCTGAAGTGGCTTTTTGTAGCTGATAGCTGATGGCTCTCTGCTGAGTGGCAAGTCCTTTCTTGAAGGAGGCTTGGGCAGCTCATCTCCAAGTCCATCACACTCAGCTAATATGTGGTAGAACCAGGACTGTAACCCAGCTAGCTGAGTTGAAGTTTAGGGTTTGCTTCATCTTACCACCAGAAACCTGAAGATCAAGGTGCCAAGGGTCAAGGGTAGGAAACACTGCAAAGTATACTGGGCAACTTTGTCTGAAGAATAAATTAGTAACGGAGATAACAAATACAGTCAACTCTTTTTTCCTCTAGACAGTATTTTTGGCAAATGAGTCTTTTTTCTCCAGAGCTTTTTAACCCCCTTCATATTCTTAGTGTCTGCCATTTCATCTAAAATAGAGTAAACTTTCATATAAGAACATTTGATTTCCACTCCCCAATCTGACCATTCATTAAAAAAAAAAAAAAAAAAAAACCCATTGCTGTCAAGTTGATTCTGATGTATAGTGACCCTATAGGACAGAGTAGAACTGCCCCACAGGGTTTCCAAGGAGCAGCTGGTGGATTTGAACTGTTGACCTTTTGGTTGGCAGCCAAGCTCTTAACCACTGTGCCACCAGGACTCTTAACTATTCATAATCCATTTGAAATTGATTTATAGTCCTATAGTCTTCAAATTAATTTCAAGCATAAGCCAGGAGGAGCTCATCTTCCTCATGATTTTTACAGTTTGCTAGGGTTATTTTCTTGCCTGGTTTAAAGGGACAGCTTCAGTTTCACTACTTTGCAGCTCCTGTCTTTAGCAAGCATTACCTTGGGCTAATCGACTGAACCTGGATTATTGCACAAGTTCTTCTTGCTGGGATCATCAACTCTGTTGTTGTCAGTTGCTGTCGAAGTTGATTCCAACTCATGGTGACCCAATGTGTGCAGAGTAGAACCGCTGCATAGGATTTTCAAGGCTGTGACCTATTGGAAACAGATTGCCAGACATTTCTTTCATGACACCTCTCAGTGAGTTCAAATTGCCAACCTTTTGGCTAATAGGTGAATGCTTAACTGTTTGGACCACCAAGGGACTCTCATTAACTCTAGAAGCCCTTAAGACTGTGAGGGCCACTTGCTCTGTGTTACTCCGATAATTGGTCAGAGAATTGCAGTTGGGAGCAAATTTATGGAACTACAGTCCATGCAGTTCTACTCTGTCCTATAGGGTTGCTATGAGTCAGAATCAATTGGATGGCAATGGATTCAGTGCATGGGCAGAGCCCTGGTAGGGCAGTGTTTAAAGAGCTCAGCTGCTAACCAAAAGGTCAGCAGCTCCAATTCACCAGTCACTCTTTTGAAACCCTATGGGGCAGTTCTAGTCTGTCTTATAGGGTTGCTATGAGTTGGTATTGACTCGACAGCAATGAGTTTAGTCCATAGGCATTTCATTTCCATTATGAACCTCAGCCTCATTATTCCTCTGAGGCAGAAACATCTACAATTAAAACATCACCTAGTCCCTGTGCTGAGTACCACATCCTTGGAAGGATTTGATTTGCTATGAAGAGATTCCATGTGTATTGGTTTTCCAGGGCTGCCAGAACAAAGTACCGCAAAGTAGGGGACTTAGAAGAACAGAAATTTATTGTCTCACAGTTCTGGTGGTTTAAAGTGTCAGCTGGGACATGTTCCCTCTGAAGTTTCTAACGAAAGAACCCTTCTTGTCTCTCCCAGCTTCTAGTATTGCCACATGTTCCTTGGCTGATAGATGCAGTTTCACATGACTGGCTGTCCTTCTATTTGTCTGTGTGTCCTTCTCTTTTATAAAGACACCACTCAGATAGAATTAGGACTCACCCTACTTCAGTAAGACCTCATGTTAACTTCAAGTTAACATGTTAATGTAAAAATAACATCTTCAAAGACCCTATTTCCAAACAAGGTCATGCTCATAGTTACCAGGGGTGAGAACATCAATATATCTTATTGGGCAACACAATTCAATCCATAACACCATGAATGGTTGGTTGTATCCCTCTGGGACCCCAAGCAGCACCTCTGTCCTCTCCTTTGCATTCTCATTCTTAAATAGTGATTAACTCTGGGGGCGCCATCATTTTTATTCTTTACTAAATCTCTAAGTTTAGAAAATCCTTATGGGGCTGTTCTGTAGCCATCCTGTACCTCTTAATTTTCTTTTCTTTATTTCTTATATATTCATCAGTCTTCATAGGTCATCAAGCATTATAGATTAGGGACTTTTGCCCCCAGGTGAGTGAGGTTCTATGGTTTGAGCATAGAAATGCTTATATTGTATCTAGTATTTATAGAAAGATTTTAAAAATGCTTTATATACTTTGATCTTTAGTGTTCAGAGAACATTAATGTAAGGAATATTTTTTGGTATGTCAGGTTACAATTGAGAGTAAGGTTACAATTGAGAGTAAGATCAAGAAAATCTAGTCTAGCTAGTATAACCCCACCAAAATCAAACCTACTGCTGTCGATTCCGACTCACGGTGACCCCACAGGGTTTCCAAGGCTATAAATCTCTGCGGAAGCAGACTGCTACGTCTTTCTCCCTCAGAGCTGCTGGCGGTTTCAAACTGCTGGCCTTTCAGTTAGCAGTTGATCGCTTTAACTACTGTGCCACAAGGGCTCCTTAGTCTAGTTAGTATAGCTGCCAGTATATGGAGGACCTAGAGATTAGTAATTAAGTACAAGCTCTAGAGCAAGATCACCTGTGTGTGAATCCTGACTCCACCATTTATTAGCCATTGTCTTGGGCAAGTTACTTGACTTTTCTAAGTCTTGGTTTCCTCATCTGCAAATGGACAAGATAATAATAAACCATCTTACAGGACTATTCTAGAATTCTATAAGGTATGTAAATGACTTAGCATGGTGCCTGGAACACAGAAAATGAACATTAATAAGATGAGCTGTTTATGTACCACGTGCAGGCATTATTATGCCTTATGTACATTAACTCTAGTCTAATAACTGTTATATAGTTTTGCTAAGATGTCTGTAATTTACTGATGAGGAAACTGTATTTAAGGTACAGTCCATGGTCATGAAGCTAGTCAGTTAGAGAGCAGGATTTTTTTTACATTTACATCTATCTGATTCCCAGAGGGCCAACCTCTTTCCACTGTGCTCCAGTGCCTCAAGAACATGGGTTATTGTAGTCATTGTACTGTGCTGTAAAATAAGTTCTCTCAAGGACTCCTGGGATGTGTGAGGCTGGCTTGCTTTTTTACTGGATCCCCTGGACAGCTGTGCTGTTCCCTATGAGAGTTCTCATGTCAACTCCCTTGGGGCTATCCTCTTTTATCCTGTGTCAGTGAGTCACTTGAACTTCACCTGTCTCCTGCCCTTCTTGTTCTATACGCTTCTACCCTGAAAACAACTATTTTGGTGGTAAAACATCAGATGCATTTTATTTCACATATGTTAAGAAAATACTAAGTGAACCATGCTAAGTACTTTCACTTATCTTTTAACCCTTAAAAGAACCATATTGGACTCTCCCAATTCTATGTGTGAGAAAACTGCCACTCAGCTTCAACCAGATCACACAGCTGGGAAGATGAAGAACCAGTATCCAAACCAAGGGGTTAATTTATAATTGGTACCAGCAGCACCCCCATGTGTCTGTCAGTTTGTCACACTGTGGGGGCTTGCATATTGCTGTGATGCTGGAAGCTATGCCACCGGTATTCAGATACCAGCAGGGTCACCCATGGAGGACAGGTTTCAGCTGAGCTTCCAGACTAAGACAGACTAGGAAGAAGGACCTGGCAATCTACCTCTGAAAAACATTAGCAAGTGAAAGCCTTATGAATAGCAGTGGAACATTGTCCAATATAGTGCTGGAAGATGACCCCCCTACCCCCAGGTTGGAAGGCACTCAAAAGATCACTGGGGAAGAGCTGCTTCCTCATAGTACAGCCGACCTTAATGACGTGGATGGAGTAAAGCTTTCGGGACCTTCATTTGCTGATGTGGTGCGACTCAAAACAAGAGGAAACAGCTGCAAATATCCATTAATAATCGGAACCTGGAATGTACAAAGTATGAATCTAGGAAAATTGGAAATCATCAAAAATGAAATGGAATGCATAAACATTGATATCCTAGGCATTAGTGAGCTGAAATGGACTGGTATTGGCCATTTCGAATCAGACAATCACATAGTTTACTATGCTGGGAATGACAACTCGAAGAGGAATGGTGTTGCATTCATCGTCAAAAAGAACGTTTCAAGATCTATCCTGAAGTACAACGCTGTCAGTGATAGGATAATATCCATGTACCCACAAGGAAGACCAGTTAATACGACTATTATTCAAATTTACACACCAACCAATAGGGCCAAAGATGAAGAAACAGAAGATTCTTATCAGCTGCTGCAGTCTGAAATTGATGGAACATGCAATCAAGATGCATTGATAATTACTGGCTATTGGAATGCAAAAGTTGGAAACAAAGAAGAATGATCAGTAGTTGGAAAATACGGCCTTGGTGATAGAAACAATGCTGGAGATCAAATGATAGAATTTTGCAAGACCAATGACTTCATTGCAAATACCTTCTTTCACCAACATAAATGGCGGCCATACACATGGACCTCGCCAGATGGGGCACACAGAAATCAAATTGACTACATCTGTTGAAAGAGATGATGGAAAAGCTCAATATCATCAGTCAGAACAAGGCCAGGGGCCGACTGTGGAAGAGACCATCTGAAGAATAAATTTGACGCATTGAACACTAGTGACTGAAGACCACAGGAGTTGTGGAATGACATCGAGGACATCATACATGAAGAAAGCAAGAGGTCATTGGAAAGACAGGAAAGAAAGAAAAGACCAATATGGATGTCAGATGAGACTCTGAAACTTGCTCTTGAGCGTCGAGCAGCTAAAGCAAAAGGAAGAATTGATGAAGTAAAAGAACTGAACAGAAGATTTCAAAGGGCCTCTGGAGAAGACAAAGTAAAGTATTATAATGACATGTGCAAAGAGCTGGAGATGGAAAACCAAAAGGGAAGAACACGCTTGGCATTTCTCAAACTGAAAGAACTGAAGACAAAATTCAAGCCTCGAGTTGTGATAGTGAAGGATTCCATGGGGAAAATATTAAACGACCCAGGAAGCATCAAAAGAAGATGGAAGGAATATACTGAGTCATTATACCAAAAAGAATTAGTTGATATTCAACCATTTCAAGAGGTGGCATATGATCAGGAACTGATGGTACTGAAGGAAAAATGTCCAAGCTGCTCTGAAGGCACTGAAGAAAAATAAGGCTCCAGGAATTGATGGAATATCAATTGAGATGTTTCAACAAACAGATGCAACGCTGGAGGTGTTCACTCATCTATGCCAAGAAATATAGAAGGCAGCTTCCTGGCCAACTGACTGGAAGAGATCCATATTTATGGCTATTCCCAAGAAAGGTGATCCAGCCAAATGTGGGAATTATAGAACAATATCATTAATATCACACACAAGCAAAATTTTGCTGAAGATCGTTCAAAAATGGCTACAGCAGTATATCGACAGGGAACTGCCAGAAATTCAGGCCGGTTTCAGAAGAGGACATGGAACCAGGGATATCATTGCTGATGTCAGATGGATCCTGGCTGAAAGCAGAGAATACTGGAAGGATGTTTACCTGTGTTTTATTGACTATGCAAAGGCATTCGACTGTGTTGATCATAACAAATTATGGATAACACTGCAAAGAATGGGAATTCCAGAACACTTAATTGTGCTCATGAGGAACCTTTACATAGATCAAGAGACAGTTGTTTGGACAGAACAAGGGGATACTGATTGGTTTAAAGTCAGGAAACGTGTGCATCAGGGTTGTATTCTTTCACCATACCTATTTAATCTGTATGTTGAACAAATAATCCAAGAAGCTGGACTATATGAAGAAGAACGGGGCATCAGGATTGGGGGAAGACTCATTAACACCCTGAGTTATGCAGATGACACAACCTTGCTTGCTGAAAGTGAAGAGGACTTGAAGCACTTACTAATGAAGATCAAAGACCACAGCCTTCAGTATGGATCACAGCTCAACATAAAGAAAACAAAAATCCTCACAACTGGACCAATGAGCAACATCATGACAAATGGAGAAAAGATTGAAGTTGTCAAGGATTTCATTTTACTTGGACCCACAATCAACAGCCATGGGAGCAGCAGTCAAGAAATCAAAAGACGGATTATACTGGGTAAATCTGCTGCAAAGGACCTCTTCAAAGTGTTGAAGAGCAAAGATGTCACCTTGAAGACTAAGGTGTGCCTGACCCAAACCACGGTATTTTCAATCCTATCATATGCATGTGAAAGCTGGACAATGAATAAGGAAGACCGAAGAAGAGTTGACGCCTTGGAATTGTGGTGTTGTCGAAGAATATTGAATATACCACGGACTGCCAAAAGAACGAACAAATCTCTCTTGGAAGAAGGGGCAGAATGCTCCTTAGAGGCAAGGATGGCGAGACTGCGTCTTCATACTTTGGAAATGTTGTCAGGAGGGATCAGTCCCTGGAGAAGGACATCATGCTTGGCAGAGTACAGGGTCAGTGGAAAAGAAGAAGACCCTCAACAAGGTGGATTGACACAGTGGCTGCAAAAATGAGCTCAAGCATAACAATGATTGTAAGGATGGCACAGGATCAGGCAGTGTTTCGTTCTATTGTGCACAGGGTCGCTATGAGTTGGAACCGACTCAACGGCACCTAACAACAATAATAGCAACCAGCAGCACCATGGTAGAAAGACCTGGGAATCTGCTCCTCTAAAGATTACAGCCTAGGAAAACCTATGGAGCAGTTTTTCTCTGTCAACTCTGTCACATGGGGTTGCTATGAGTCAAAATCAAATCGAGGGCAGCCAACAACAACAAAAACCAGGACTGTAGCCTCAGAACGTGGAAATGATTGGGCTTGAAGGGGGGGGGTGGAATCTGTTAGCATTAGCATAGCAACACCACTGGCATCTGGTGTTGAAATGGTTGTTTAAATTACCACCTAAGGTCATCTGGAATGAAGTGCTCATGGATTCATCACTTGTTTGGACTGGAGGCTGCTCCACAGCTTGGTTTGAAAGGCACAAAAATATAAACCAATATAGGCTGACTGCTTCTGATTGGACCGCAGTGCATATGGGAAAAGAGCTACAAATTCAGACTTTTAATTCCCAGCACTCTTTCCCCTAGTTTTATACTGATTTTGTCCTTAGTTTACAGAATATCAAGACAAGATTGTGCAGAACTAGAGGAGGAAAGCACATCACTCAGAGATGGTTACAGGGGTGAAGGAGACCATGAATCTCTCCTTTCTGGCAGGAGGTAAAAGGGTTCCATTTGTGTAAGGCCAAGTTGCCTTGTTTGTTAGGCAGGAGTGAGTTGTTTTGCTGTGTTGTTTGGAAGTTCAATTATGAGAAGGAAGGTGTAAAGGGATGTTGAGTCATAAAAGGAAGAGATTGTGGCAGATACTGTAGGCTGGATTACAGAAGACCCATTCTAATTCCCTTCTTTGTGAACTCATTGGGTCACTTTATGAACTACCTTTTTAAGATTTCTTTACCCTGGAGGCTTTAAATTGATTTCTAGATTTAATTAAAATTCTTTAAATTGTGTTCTAGAGAATTTTAGCTACTGATTATTTTTACGGTTCCATTATAAAAATGAGGTATGGTTCCATAGTGAAAATTTTCAGTTTGTTTCTTCTTTAAGTAGCTGAAGTAGATGAAGACTTTGAACTTACCAGTTACCCAAGGGTTTTAGAATTACCAGCTACTCCTCAGGACTATTTTTATCATTAAAAAATTTCTTAGTTTTTGTATATTGGTTACCTTAAAAAAACTACCATAATATTACTTGGACTATTTTTAGAATGAGTTAGAGCCGTGGCTATGTAGACAGTGAACTATTCCCCTTTCTTGGTGAAACCAACTGTATTTCAATTCCAGCATGAAGCAGTATCATAATTCACGTGGACTCCGCTCTGAGATCTACTAGGACCTCAGAATCAAGGACTCATGGGGAAGAGGAAGGAAGGTGGGTTTATGTGGAACATGAGCTTCTTCCTAAGGGAGTAATTGCATGTGTGATCAACTCAGCTTGATTTTTACATCAAAGAATGTCTAATTTGGTAAATGGAGGCTGGTAGCTAGAGTCAGGTGGTAGAAAGTACCTGAAGTTCATGTGGTGGTTGTGGTCTAGTTAACTCACAGGAAGGCCTGTATTAGTGGCTAGGAATATTAAGTGCAGGATCCAGGTTTATGGGCCGTAACAGGTGGGCTGAGGTGAGAGCAGAATTACGTTATGAGTTGAATAGCATCCTCCTAAAATGTATGTTGAATCCTAACCCCTGTACCTGTAAATATGACCCTGTTTTAAACTAGGGTTTTCGTTTGTTATGTTAATGAGGTTATACCAGAAGGTTGAATTCTAAACCGAATCACGTCTGAGTTGTAAAAAGAGAAGAATGGACATAGAGACACAGGGGAAGACAGACACCAAGGAACACCAAGGAAGTCCCAGAAACTCCCAAGCTATAGACAAGTAAGGACCTCCCCCTAGAGCCACACCATGAATTTGGACCTCTAGCCTCCCGTACTGTGAAAAAGTAAATTTCTGTTCTTGAAGACCACCCACTTGTGGTATTTTAGTTATGATGGCACTAACAAACTAAGAAAGTTATAATGTCAGACAGAAACCAAAGTTCTGAGTAGGGAAACAGGCAGATGCTCACAGTCAGATATTGGACCGATTTGGAAAGTGTGTGTGTGTCTGCTGTGCACATGTGTGTGCATGTGTGTGTGTGTCTGTGTGTGCATGCACACACACATGCACCTGGGTGTCTGGAAGAAGAAATGACAGGGAAGGAGGGTGGTGGAGGAGGTGAGTAGGGAGGCAGGCTATGATTTGCGAGTTTACCTTAGGCACATGGGATTCTGAATCTATAGCAGTGGGTCTGTCTCCAAACCCTACTAGTTAGGACGAGCTGTTGCTTGACTTCCTGCCACCACCACTATTAATTCAGAAACCAGCAGGGTTGCAGTACCGGTCTAAGTGAACCTAAGGGAGGCTATACAGGCAGGGACTGCCAGATGGACAACGCGGGGGTTGGGGGGGGGGGTGGCGGTGAGGAACTGTGCTTCTGAAAATTGAAAACAATGAAATTAATTTCAGGTCCTCTATGAATGAGACATTAGCTGTTACTTTAGGCCAATTATGTTGGCCATCACTCTTTAAAAGTGGCAGTTACAGCCAATTTAATTAGTAAGTTTTTGTGAGCAATTTAACGTTTAACTGAATGAAAGACCTTTCTGCAGGAAAAGAGGTATTCTCTCTAAATAACATTCACAGCTCTGCAAAAGCAAATCCGTTAATAAACAGGCAATAAGAGAGAAATAGTTTCATATTTTTCACAACAATTTAATTAGGTATTTAAAATGGAAAAATAGAGTGTTTGCTATCAAGAGTGGTGATGAATAAGTTGGGCTCATGTTTTGGCATTATCTTTTGTTCTCCCTTCTCACTCATTCTAATTGCTTATTAAATTTCATCTTTTTTTCTGCCTTCTCATATTCTCTTTAACTTTCTCCCCACCACCCCATCTTCCATTTCCACTGTTGCTATTTTGTTCTAAGCTCTTGTTTTGAGTTGAACTATGTCCCCCCAAAAGATACATTGAAGTCCTAACCCCTGGTACCTGTGAGTATGACGGTGTTTGGAAATAGGGCCTTTGCAGATGTCATCAAGTTAAGATGAGGTCACACTGGAGTAGGGGGGTCCTAACCAGATAGGACTGGTATCCTTGTGGGAGGAGGAGGAGAGACACAGACATGCTCAGGGAGAACACCAGGTTACCACAGACGTGGAGATTGGAGTGAGACATCTACAAGCAAGGAACACCAAGGATTGCTGGGAACCACCAGAAGCTGGAAGGGGTGAGGAGGGATTCTCCCTTAGGGCCTCTAGAGAGAGTGTGGGCCTGCCAACACCTTGATTTTAGACTTCTGGCCCCCAGAACTGTAAGAGAATAAATCTCTGCTGTTTTAAGCCACTCTGTTAGTGGTACTTTGTTACAGCAGCCGTAGAAACTGATACAGCTTTCATGGTCTGTGTTTTAGTCATCTAGTGCTGCTGTAACAGAAACGCTACAGGTGGATAGCTGCAATATAGAGAAGCCCATTCTCTCACAGTCCCACAGGCTAGAAGTCCGAACTCAGGGTGCTGGCTCCAGGGGAAGGCTTTCTTTCTCTGTCGGCTCTGGAGGAAGGTCCTTGTAACACATCAGTCTTCCCTTGGTCTGGGAGCATCTCAGCACAGGAATCTCAGGTCCAAAGGACACGCTGTACTCCTGGCACAGCTTTCTTGGTGGTATGAGGTCCCCCATCTTTCTGCTTGATTCTCTCTTTTATATCTCTAAAGAGATTGGCTTAAGACACTATCTAATCTTGTATATCTCATCAGTATAACTGCTGCTAATCCATCTCATTTCATCTTTGTGATAGGATTTATAACACTTAGGGAAATCATATCAAATGGTGGATAACCACACAATACTGGGACTCATGGCCCAGCTAAGTTGACAGATAGTTTTTGGGGACACAATTCAATCCATGACAGTCTGGTTTCACTTTTCTGTGAAATTCTAGTTCTCTCTCCCACAACCCACCCTACATAAACCTATCAATTTAAGCTTCAAAAAGAACCATTTTGTTCTTTTATTCCTTTTTTTTAAGAAAAACCTTTCATACCGTTTCTTTGGCCAATTTAACATTTCTTGAACTTACATTCACTGTTTCCTTATAGTGAGAGAGAAAGTGAGAGAGAGAGAGTCCATGAGTGGCGCAAGTGCCATTTCCACCCAGGGCCGCCTCAGAAGACAGGCCTGGCAATCTGCTTCTGAAAGTTCACAACCTTGAAATCCCTATGGAGCAGTTCTATTCTGCACACATCGGGTCGCCAGGAGTCACAATCAACTTGATGACAACTAACAGCCACATATATATATATTCATCTTCTCTGTACTTTTGTCACAGCATTCAACCCACCTAGAAAGCTATTCTTTTTCCTTCTTGTTAAGTTGTATTAATTAAAAAAGAGAAGCATCGCACTTTAATCTCAGGGCAAAGACCTTTAAACTTCAGGCGGAAGTTGGCCGTCCCTGTCAGTAGGCACTGTGACTCTCAGGCCTCCCTGGCGTGTCACTCTGTCTTGCTCTGCTGGTGGCCACACACAGGTGGATGAGTTCCTCACGCCCACTTTCTTCCTCAGGGTCTTTCACTGAAACCGAGCCACACCCCTGAGTAAATTCTGTGCTTCCCATACTTACTGTCTCTCCCAAATCCTTTACTGCCTTTACTCTGTGCCTGAAATTCATCTTCAATTTCTGAAAAGATGAAGCAAAAAGTTTGGTTTATCATTCCCAAGCTTCGAGGCCAAATTCAAAGTACTCTTTTCTGAGTCTCTTTCTCCCATGAATTGCTAGCCTTGGTGGCGCAGTGGTTAAGAGCTTGGCTGCTAACCAAAAGTTCGGCGGTTTGAATCCACCAGTCACTCCTTGGAAACCCCATGGGGCAGTTCTGCTCTGTGCTACAGTGACGTATGAGTCAAAAACTGACTCGACGGCAAGAAGTTTTGTTTTGTTTTGTTTTGTTATTTATATGAGTTAGTGGTGGTTCAGCAGAAAAATTCTTGCCTTCCATCTAGGAGACCTGGGTTCAGTTCCTGGCCAACGCACCTCCTGATCAGCCACCATGTGTCTGTCAGTGAAGGCTTATGCGTTGCTGTGATGCTGAACAGCTTTCAGTGGAGCTTTCAGCCTAAGACTGAGTCTGGCAATCTACCTTTGAAGATCAGTCAACGAAAACCTATGGATCACAACAGTCTGATCCACAACCGATCATGAGGATGATGCAGGACCAGGCAAAGTCAGGTTCTGCTGTGCATGGGGTCACCACGGGTTAGGGTCAACTTGACAGAAACTAACAACAACAATAATATTTATATGATTAGGTGCCCTTTCTTCACTCCTCTGTAATTCCCCGTGCGGATCTCTATCATTGGGCTTATAGCATTCTATCCCAAACTCTGGGTGAAGCAGAGGCTCTAGGACAGTTTCTGTCTTTGCCCTGCTCTTATCATTGAAGAAAACTTGGTACTTCAGTGCTTCCCTTAAGTTGACCCACTTCCCGTTGCATTTATGATAAACGGATAATTTCCTGCAGATTTAATGGGCAGCTGAGCTGTGAGTGGTGCCAACATAGCCATGTCCCTGTTCTACATCTCTTCCTCTGTTCCTGTAAGCCATCTGATGCCTCCTCAAAAATCTCCTCTATTGAACACTGCGATAGGACTCTTGTTCCTAAGCTGCATGCTCCACCCAGAAACCAGAGGAATGGGGAGCCACACTTTGAAGGGCCAGGTATGCTTACGCTCACGCTCATCCACAGGTGAGGTTGCTTAAATATGGAGAGGGGTGCAGTAGTTGCAAATGATATGGGGCTCCTTAAAGATCAGAAGAGTTGTTTTCGGGACTTAGGAGAGAAAATGTAGTTCTTCTATGTACTAGTTTTAAGTATGTTGCTGGAGGGTCTTTTTACAAAACTATTTTTGACACATTTATTGTGGTGAAATATATATAACAAAACGCCTTTTCAGCCATTTTTCCACATTCAATTCAGTGACATAATGTTCACCATGCTGTGCAATCATCCACACTATCCATTTCTAAATGTGTTCATCGCCCGTAACAGAAACTCAGTGTCACTTAAGCAATAGCTCCCCTTCCCCTGCACCTGCTGCTGGTAGAAAAAAAATGCAGAGAGACCAACATTTATTAGTGCACTAATAAATGTTGGTCTCTATGCACTTGCCTTTTCTGTATATTTTATGCAAGTGGAATCACACAATAATTATCCTTTTGTGTCTGACTTACTTCATCTAAAGTGTCTTTTGATAAATTGATAGAAAGTTATTTTGCAATCCTAAAAAAAAAAAAGATAGTTCATAAGCTATGTTTGATTCTAACGAGGTTTCTTGTAGTGAATGTAGACAGAGTACTGAGTCTTTTCTTTTAGCTTTGGAAATTAACACTGGCATTAAACTCCATGTAGATTGTGAACCGTGGGGGGGAAATAAGCCAGGTACTGGCTCATACCTGTGTTTGAGTTCTCTGAATCTTTCTGTGGCATTTTCAGACTTTTAAAAATTGCCATTATATTAACCATTGATTCATATTAATGCTTCATTATTTTAATATCTTTTCTTTATAAAAAGCACACACCCTGAAATAATTAGCCTTGATTGTAGATGTGTCAAGAAGTGTCCTCCATGTGCCAACTCCATGCACAGGAAATGGGCCCTTCCAGTCTGAAAAATTAGGAGAGTGCGTGCCTGTTAAGTCTATGTAGGGAAAAGCAAAAGAAATCTCAGAATTAAATCACTATAACGCAAATGATCTGACTTATGCTTCCACCTACATGAAGTCTAATTACCCAGCAGAGTGACGTCAAGTGACACTTAACCGTATGGGGCAGGGAACTGTACTAGAATAAGTGATTTTTTGGGGGGGGCGGAAGGTTGGGCTTAAAAACGAAAAGACAAAAGGGTGCCAGCCTGCAGACAAGAGCTGTGAGAATGGTTTGAAAGGTGCTGTGTGAATTCTCTATTTTGTAAAGTGTAGCCAGCTACTGTGGGATCTAAAGGGAGTGAAGAGAAAAGAGCCACGCTGTCACCTTACCTTAGTGGCTGTCCACAGGGCACCTTCTATCACGCTTCCACCTTTGTTGATAAATGAGTCAAGAGACACTTTCCTCAGGAGATTAAAGTGTAGTCTAAAAATTATGACCTCTCAGAAGTTTTCCTCTCAGTAAATTTCCAGATCTTTCTGACTTGATTTTGTAATGCAGAAATAATCTTTATCAGACCCACATATGAATATCAGAAAATTATCTCCAGCGTCAAGCTCCTTCTCCCCTCAGGCACCGTGTAAGCCAATTGTATATTTAGCTAATTTCTCTGAGGTTTTGAACAAGAGTAGTTCTCTTCTTACCCTTGCCCTTTCTTGTTAAGTTTCTCTGAGCTTATACACACTATTAATATAAATTCTGCAATTAAAAAAATCATGGATGACACAAAATATGCATTCATCCATGTTTCAGACTAAAATCAGTTAAGACATATTTTGGGGGCACATTGGAGCTTTCAGTTGTGCTCATCAGTGGACTGATTGTCCAGTTGGGACCCCACGTGACGATAGGACAGCAATCAGGTCACTCTGGCCCAGGGACAGACAAGTCCCTAGATGCTTAGTGTGTGATGTGTAGAGAATAGTACTACCAGAGGGCAACTGTTAGAGGTGACCTGCGCAGGGTTGCCTGTCCAAGCCTTTAAGCACTCATGACAACA
The DNA here is from genome assembly GCF_030014295.1 of Loxodonta africana. Taxonomy (NCBI): domain Eukaryota; kingdom Metazoa; phylum Chordata; class Mammalia; order Proboscidea; family Elephantidae; genus Loxodonta; species Loxodonta africana. The sequence continues at coordinate 67,183,773 of NC_087358.1, forward strand.
ATGGCGTCTCTGTCTTGTTCCTAGACACGGGACTTGTCAGTTCTCTTTGCATCGTTCTAATTCTGTTTCTGATTCAATGTTTGGTTCTTAAATCCAAGACTGGTCCAGTTGTATTCTAATGATAGTGAAGTAAGCCAATGGCTAGGTAAACAAAGGCAAGTAGCTTAAACTCTCTGAGCCTTAGGTTTGTTGTCTGTAAAATGGAAATGATAATGTCCATATCACTGTCATTTTGTACCAACCAGAAATCAGTCAGTTTCTCTTTCTCTCTCTTTTAAATAATCCTCCACAACCATTATCATTCTAGTGTTTTATACATACATTATTTGAAGTTGGGAAAAAAAAATCTCCTGAACCTTCAGAAGCCAGGGTTGTCACCAGGATGTGTTGGGCCCTGGAAAAACATTTTGGGAGGCACAGTATATAAACAATTTAAGACACTTCTACTCTGGGTGCCAGCATCATTCTGGAAGTCCAGTCTCATGCAGTTTTGAAAATAAGATACCTTACCATTCAGCAGGAGTGATCTGCCCACCAGGTCCCTCTCCTAGGACAAGGCTGGCCACAGGGCCTCAGGACGACCCCACAGGCACCAGTCCAGGAGCTCCTGTGGGCCTTTTGTTGGCCTCCTGTGCAGGGTAGAGGGTCAGAGAGTGCCTTGCGGGGAGAAATGGGTCTGGACTGGGGATGCCTTGCCTAGATGGCTCTACTTGACCAACCCAGCCACCAGAAAGGGGCTTAGAAAATTTAAATAAAAGGCCTCAAAATGATGGGGTGTAGACCCTGGGGCAGAGTCCCTTTTACCTGAGCTTCAGTGTGATATTGTCTGCATCTATGATAATTTTCAACTTTTTCATTTCACCAATCCATTCCCAAAAAGGATCCAGAACCCTGCCTGCCTTGGGACTGGATTTTCAGGCTCAACTCTCTCTTCTCTATCTGTTTTGCTGTTGTTGTTAGTTGCTGTTGAATCAGCTCTGACTCATGGTGACTCCACGTACAACAGAAGGAAATGTTGGCTGGTCCTGGCCATTTTCGCCATCACCGTTATGCTCAAGTTTGTTGTTGCAGCCACTGTGTATTTCGAGTGTCTTCCAACCTAGAGACCTCATCTTCCAGCACAATATTCTGTTGTGATCCATAAGGTTTTCACTGGCTGATTTTCAGAAGTAGATCTCCAGGCCTTTCTTCCTGGTCCATCTTACTCTGGAATCTCCACTGAAACCCCCCCACCATGGGTGACCCTGCTGATATTTTTAAGACTGGTGGTGTAGCTTCCAGCATCACAGCAACATGCAAGCCACCACAGTACAACAAACCAGCAGGCAGGTAGTGGTCTATACAAGGTGCACCAAAGTGGTATAGGAAATGATACAGATCTGTCAGAATCCCTGAAAACCAGGAGAGAAAAACTGAACTGGGTTCCTTACTAATCAATGTGAAAATCACGTGAAGGCTCTCTCTATCCCATAAATTCTTTGTGCGTGGGAAAGATAGTGTTTAACACTAGAAGTTCTTGGATTTGTCATCTCAGGTCTTCCCTGATTTTTATTGTCAACAAGAGGTTTGATGAGGACATTCCTACAGGTACATAAAGTATCAGACTATTTACAACACAAACATCTTTGCCAGTACCATCTGTTGGTTGATTGCTTATCACTCATAAGATAACCTGTTCTCTTTTCTCTCTCAGTCATCCATATTCCCTAAATTATCTCCCAAAAATTAGAATAAAAGAAAACAACAATCTCGCTGTATCAGTTATCTGCCTGCATATTATTCTCATCTGTCTCTTTAAGAGCTAACATTTTTTTCTCCTTTTCCAAATTTAGACTGCTTTTTGTCTTTTCCTCTTTAGTGAATTGGCCAGCCATTTGCTAAATCGTTTTCTTTATATCCTTTCTAGGGTGTTTACTCTCCCCTAAGTGGCAACTCTCTTTATATTGATGAATTGGAATACCTCCATCTTTTTTTTTTCTTTATATTCTTTCTAGAGTGTTTACGCTCCCCCAAGTGGCAACTCTCTTCATCCTGATGAATTGGAATCCCTCCATCTTAACCTTCATCTAGCCTGAAAACCCCACGAAGACCGTGTTGTGGTTTGAATTGTGTCCTGTAAAAAGATATGTTAAAGCCCTTAGTACCTGTGAATGTGACCTTATTTGGAAATGGAGTCTTTGCAGATGTAATCAAGTTAAGGCGAGTTCATACTGGAGTAGGGTGGACCTTAATCCAGTTGAACTGGTACGCTTATGAGAAGACACTGAGAGATAGAAACAGGGAAGAAGGCCATGTGAAGATGGAGGCAGAGATGGAAGCGATGCAGCTCCAAACCAAGAAACACCAAGGATTGCCTGGAACCACCAGAAGTGAGGACAAAGGCAAGGAACGGTTCACCCTTAGAGCCTCAGAGAGAGCCTGACCCTGCTCACACTGTGATTTTGGACTTCCAGCCTCCAGACTGTGAGATAATAAATTTCTACTGTTTTAAACCACCCAGTTAACGATGCTGTGGCCGCCCCAGGAAACAAATACAGACCCATTGTATCAATTATTGGTTGCCTTATGTTTTCGGTTTGACCTCAAAACTCTCTCTGATTAGGTGCTTTTGAGGTTTTTTGTATGCCACACTTACGCCGTTTTTCTTAGGTGTTACAGATTGAATTGTTTTCCCCCAAAATATCTCTCAGCTTAGGTGGGCCATGATTCTCAGTATTGTGTGATTGTCCACCACTTCATGTGATTTCTACCATTTGACGTGATTTCCCCATGTGTTGTAAATTCTATCACTATGATGTAATAAGCTGGATTAGCAGCAGTTATACTGATGAGATCTACAGAATTAGGTAGTATCTTAAGCCAATCTCTTTTTTTTTTTAAAAAAAAAAGCTTTATTGAAGTAATTTACATGCCATAGAATTCACCCTTTTAAAATGTACAATTCAGTGGTTTTTAGTATATTCATCAAGTTGTGCAACCATCACCACAGTCAATTTTAAACATTTTCTTCACCCCAAAAAGAAACCCCGTACCCGTTAGCAGTCACTCCCTATTTTCCCCTCAAGGTTCCTCCAGCTCTCTTTATGGTTGTTAGCTGCCGGGAGTTGGCCCCAACTCTTGGGGACCCCATGCACAAGGGGATCAGACTGCTGTGACCTGTAGGTTTTTTTTTTTTTATTAACTTTTATTGAGCTTCAAGTGAACGTTTACAAATCAAGTCAGTCTGTCACATATAAGTTTATATACACCTTACTCCGTACTCCCACTTGCTCTGCCCCTAATGAGTCAGCCCTTTCAGTCTCTCCTTTCATGACAATTTTGCCAGCTTCCAACTCTCTCTATCCTCCCATCCCCCCTCCAGACAGGAGATGCCAACACAGTCTCAAGTGTCCACCTGATACAAATAGCTCACTCTTCATCAGCATCTCTCTCCAACCCACTGTCCAGTCCCTTCCAAGTCTGATGAGTTGTCTTCAGGAATGGTTCCTGTCCTGGGCCAACAGAAAGTTTGGGGACCATGACTGCCGGGATTCCTCTAGTCTCAGTCAGACCATTAAGTATGGTCTTTTTGTGAGAATCTGGGGTCTGCATCCCACTGATCTCCTGCTCCCTCAGGGGTTCTCTGTTGTGCTCTCTGTCAGGGCAGTCATCGGTTATGGCCGGGCACCAACTAGTTCTTCTGGTCTCAGGATGATGTAGGTCTCTGGTTCATGTGGCCCTTTCTGTCTCTTGGGCTCATAGTTATCGTGTGACCTTGGTGTTCTTCATTTTCCTTTGATCCTGGTGGGTTGAGACCAATTGATGCATCTTAGATGGCCGCTTGTTAGCATTTATGACCCCAGACGCCACATTTCAAAGTGGGATGCAGAATGTTTTCATAATAGAATTATTTTGCCAATTGACTTGGAAGTCCCCTTAAACCATAGGCCCCAAACCCCCACCCTTGCTCCGCTGACCTTTGAAGCATTCAGTTTATCCCAGAAACTTCTTTGCTTTTGGTCCAGTCCAGTTGAGCTGACCTTCCATGTATTGAGTATTGTCCTTCCCATCCCCTAAAGCAGTTCTTATCTACTAACTGATCAGTAAAAAACCCTCTCCCACCCTCCCTCCCTCCCCCCCTCATAACCACAAAAGTATGTGTTCTTCTCAGTTTATACTATTTCTCAAGATCTTATAACAATGGTCTTATACAATATTTGTCCTTTTGCCTCTGACTAATTTCACTCAGCATAATGCCTTCCAGGTTTCTCCATGTTATGAAATGTTTCACAGATTCGTCACTGTTCTTTATCGATGCATAGTATTCCATTGTGTTGTGTGAATATACCACAATTTATTTATCCATTCATCTGTGGATGGACACCTTGGTTGCTTCCAGCTTTTTGCTATTGTAAACAGAGCTGCAATAAACATGGAAGTGCATATATCTGTTCGTGTGAAGGCTCTTATTTCTCTAGGGTATATTCTGAGGAGTGGGATTTCTGGGTTGTATGGTAGTTCTATTTCTAACTGTTTAAGATAACGCCAGATAGATTTCCAAAGTGGTTGTACCATTTTACATTCCCACCAGCAGTGTATAAGAGTTCCAATCTCTCCACAGCCTCTCCAACATTTATTATTTTGTGTTTTTTGGATTAATGCCAGCCTTGTTGGAGTGAGATGGAATCTCATTGCAGTTTTAATTTGCATTTCTCTAATGGCTAATGATCGAGAGCATTTTCTCATGTATCTGTTAGCTGCCTGAATATCTTCTTTAGTGAAGTGCGTGTTCATATCCTTTGCCCACTTCTTGATTGGGTTGTTTGTCTTTTTTGGTTGAGTTTTGACTGAATCATATAGATTTTAGAGATCAGGCGCTGGTCGGAGATGTCATAGCTGAAAATTCTTTCCCAGTCTGTAGGTGGTCTTTTTACTCTTTTGGTGAAGTCTTTAGATGAGCATAGGTGTTTGATTTTTAGGAGCTCCCAGTTATCTGGTTTCTCTTCGTCATTTTTGGTAATGTTTTGTATTCTGTTTATGCCTTGTATTAGGGCTCCTAATGTTGTCCCTATTTTTTCTTCCATGATCTTTATCGTTTTAGTCTTTATGTTTAGGTCCTTGATCCATTTGGAGTTAGTTTTTGTGCATGGTGTGAGGTATGGGTCCTGGTTCATTCTTTTGCAAATGGATATCCAGTTATGCCAGCACCATTTGTTAAAAAGACTATCTTTTCCCCAATTAACTGACACTGGGCCTTTGTCAACTATCAGCTGCTCCTATGTGGATGGATTTATATCTGGGTTCTCAATTCTGTTCCATTGGTCTATGTGCCTGTTGTTGTACCAGTACCAGGCTGTTTTAACTACTGTGGCTGTATAATAGGTTCTGAAATCAGGTAGAGTGAGGCCTCCCACTTTCTTCTTCTTTTTCAGTGATGCTTTACTTATCCGAGGCTTCTTTCCCTTCCATATGAAGTTGGTGATTTGTTTCTCTATCACATTAAAAAATAACATTGGAATTTGGGTCGGAAGTGCATTGTATATATAGATGGCTTTTGGTAGAATAGACATTTTTACTATGTTAAGTCTTCCTATCCATGAGCAAGGTATGTTCTTCCACTTAAGTAGGTCCTTTTTAGTTTCTTGTAGTAGAGCTTTGTAGTTTTCTTTGTATAGGTCTTTTACATCCTTGGTAAGATTTATTCCTAAGTATTTTATCTTCTTGGGGGCTACTGTGAATGGTATTGATTTGGTGATTTCCTCTTCGGTGTTCTTTTTGTTGATGTAGAGGAATCCGTTTATCTATAACCTGAGACTCTGCCAAACTCTTCTATTAGTTTCAGTAGTTTTCTGGAGGATTCCTTAGGGTTTTCTGTGTATAAGATCATGTCATCTGCAAATAGAGATAATTTTACTTCCTGCTTGCCAATCCAGATGCCCTTTATTTCTTTGTCTAGCCTAATTGCTCTGGCTAGGACCTCTAGCACAATGTTGAATAAGAGCGGTGATAAAGGGCATCCTTGTGTGGTCCCTGTTCTCAAGGAAAATGCTTTCAGGTTCTCTCCATTTAGAGTGATGTTGGCTGTTGGCTTTGTATAAAAAAAAAATTTTTTTTTTTTTTATATAGTTGCCCTTTATTATGTTGAGGAATTTTCCTTCAATTCCTATTTTGGGGAGAGTTTTTATCTTAAATGGGTGTTGGACTTTGTCAAATGCCTTTTCTGCATCAATTGATAAGATCATGTGGTTTTTGTCTTTTGTTTTATTTATATGGTGGATTACATTAATGGTTTTTCTAATATTAAACCGGCCTTGCATAAATAAACCCCACTTGGTCATGGTGGATTAATTTTTTGATATGTTGTTGAATTCTATTGGCTAGAATTTTGTTGAGGATGTTTGCATCTATGTTCATGAGGGATATAGGTCTGTAATTTTCTTTTTTTGCGATGTCTTTACCTAGTTTTGGTATCAGAGAGATGGTGGCTTCATAGAATGAGTTGGGAAGTATTCCGTCATTTTCTATGCTTTGAAATAACCTTTAGTGGTGGTGTTAACTCTTCTCTGAAAGTTTGGTAGAACTCTGCAGTAAAGCCATCCGGGCCAGGGCTTTTTTTGTTGAGAGTTTTTTGATTACCGTTTCATCTCTTTTTTTGTTATGGGTCTATTTAGTTGTTCTACTTCTGATTGTGTTAGTTTAGGTAGGTAGTGTTTTTCCAGGAATTCATCCATTTCTTCTAGGTTTGCAAATTTGTTAGAGTACAATTTTTTGTAATAATTTGATATGATTCTTTTAATTTCAGTTGGGTCTGTTGTGATGTGGCCCATCTCGTTTCTTATTTGGGTTGTTTCCTTTCCTGTATTTCTTTAGTCAGTCTGGCCAATGGTTTATCAATTTTGTTAATTTTTTCAAAGAACCAGCTTTCGGCTTTGTTAATTCTTTCAATTGTTTTTCTGTTCTCTAATTCATTTAGTTCAGCTCTAATTTTTATTATTTGTTTTCTTTTGGTTCCTGATGGATTCTTTTGTTGCTCACTTTCTATTTGTTCAAGTTGTCGGGACAGTTCTCTGATTTTGTCTCTTTCTTCTTTTTGTATGTGTGCATTTATCGATATAAATTGGCCTCTGAGCACTGCTTTTGCTGTGTGCCAGAGGTTTTGATAGGAAGTATTTTCATTCTCGTTGCATTCTATGAATTTCCTTATTCCCTCCTTAATGTCTTCTATAACCCAGTTTTTTTTCAGGAGGGTATTGTTCAGTTTCCAAGTATTTGATTTCTTTTCCCTGATTTTTCTGTTATTGATTTCCACTTTTATGGTCTTGTGGTCTGAGAAGATGCTTTGTAATATTTCGATGTTCTGGATTCAGAAAAGGTTTGTTTTATGACCTAATATGTGGTCTACTCTAGAGAATGTTCCATGTGCGCTAGAAAAAAAAGTATATGTTGCAGCAGTTGGGTGGAGAGTTCTGTATAAGTCAATGAGGTCAAGTTGGCTGATTGTAGTAATTAGGTCTTCCGTGTCTCTATCGAGCTTCTTACTGGATGTCCTGTCCTTCTCCGAAAGTGGTGTGTTGAGGTCTCCTACTATAATTGTGGAGGTGTCTATCTTACTTTTCAGTTCTGTTAAAATTTGTTTTATGTATCTTGCAGCCCTGTCATTGGGTGCATAAATATTTCATATGGTTATATCTTCCTGATCAATTGTCCCTTTTATCATTATGTAGTGTCCTTCTTTATCCTTTGTGGTGGATTTAAGTCTAAAGTCTATTTTGTCAGAAATTAATATTGCTACTCCTCTTCTTTTTTGCTTATTGTTTGCTCGATATATATTTTTCCATCCTTTGAGTTTTAGTTTGTGTCTCTAAGTCTAAGGTGTGTCTCTTGTAGGCAGCATATAGACGGATCGTGTTTCTTTATCCAAGCTGAGACTCTCTGTCTCTTTATTGGTGCATTTAGTCCATTTACATTCAGCGTAATTATAGATAAATAAGTGTTTAGTGTTGTCATTTTGATGCCTTTTTATGTGTGTTGATGACAATTTCATTTTTCCACTTACTTTTTTGTGCTGAGACTTTTTTCTTTGTAAATTGTGTGTTCCTCACTTTCATAGTATTTGACTTTACGTTTGTTGATTTGTTACGTTTTTCTTGGCTTTTATTTTGAGTTATGGAGTTGTTATACCTCTTTGGGGTTACCTTAATATTTATCCCTATTTTTCTAAATAAAAACCTAACTTGTATTGTTCTATATTGCCTTGTTTCCCTCTCCATATGGCAGTTCCATGCCACCTGTATTTAGTCCTTCTTTTTGTTTATTGTGGTCTTTTACATAATGACTTCAATGATTCCCTGTTTTGAGCATTTTTTTTTTAATTAATCTTAATTTGTTTTTGTGATTTCCCTATTTGAGTTGATATCAAATAGGATGTTCTGTTCTGTGACCTTGTGTTGTACTGGTATCTGATATTATTGGTTTTCTGGCCAAACAATTTCCTTTAGTATTTCTTGTAGCTTTGGTTTGGTTTTTGCAAATTCTCTAAGCTTGTGTTTATCTGTAAATATCTTAATTTCTCCTTCATATTTCAGAGAGAGTTTTGCTGGATATATGATCCTTGGCTGGTAGTTTTTTTCCTTCAGTGCTCTGTATATGTCATCCCATTGCCTTCTTGCCTGCATGTTTTCTGCTGAGTAGTCTGAACTTACTCGTATTGATTCTCCCTTGTAGGAGACCTTTCTTTTATCCCTGGCTGCTTTTAAAATTTTGTCTTTATCTTTGGTTTTGGCATTTTTGATGATAATATGTCTTGGTGTTTTCTTTTTGGATCAGTCTTAAATGGGGTTCGATGAGCATCTTGGATAGATATCCTTTCATCTTTCATGATGTCAGGGAAGTTTTCTGTCAGCAGATCTTTAACTATTCTCTCTGTGTTTTCTGTTATCCCTCCCTGTTCTGGGACTCCAATTACATGCAAGTTATCCGTCTTGATAGAGTCCCACATGATTCTTAGGGTTTCTTCATTTTTTTAAATTCTTTTATCTGATTATTTTTCAGCTATGTTGGCGTTAATTCCCTGGTCCTCCAGATTTCCCACTCTGCATTCTAATTTCTCGAGTCTGCTCCTCTGACTTCCTATTGCATTGTCTAATTCTGTAATTTTATTGTTAATCTTTTGGATTTCTACATGCTGTCTCTCTATGGATTCTTGCAACTTATTAACTTTTCCACTATGTTCTTGAATAATCTTTTTGAGTTCTTCAACTGTTTTATCAGTGTGTTCCTTGGCTTTTTCTGCAGATTGCCTTATTTCATTTCTGAGGTCATCCCTGATGTCTTGAAGCATTCTGTAAATTAGTTTTTTTATATTCTGTATCTGATAATTCCAGGATTGTATCTTCATTTGGGAAAGATTTTGATTCTTTAGTTTGGGGGGTTGTAGAAGCAGTCATGGTCTGCTTCTTTATGTGGTTTGATATCGACTGCTGTCTCCGAGCCATCACTAAGATATTGTAGTGATTTATTCTATATTTGCTCACTGAGTTTTATCTTGTTTTGTTTTCTTTCAATATACGTGGATGGGCTACTAGATTGTGCTGTCTTGATTCTTGTAGCCCTTGACTTACTTATGACCTATTACCAGCTGGTTTGGGCTGTTACCAGATATATGTGCCTGAGTCCATTCACTTTTCTTGAGTAGAATCTGATTTTGGGTCATCAAGTGTGTGATGCACCCTGTCACCTATCCACCTTGAGAAGTAGTGGTGATAGTTGTGTGCACCAGATTCTAGTAGCAGCTGGGGTTCACACTCCAGGGTGGGCAGGATGCTGACAGGCTTCCCCCAAGTGTCAGTGAGGTAGGTGTGTATCTATTCCTGAAGCACCTTGGTGGGTGGGTTCTGCAGCTGTACCTTAGGACCTCAATGCAAGTACCTCTACAGATTGGTTGGTGTCACCCTCCTTAGACCCCTAAGGCAGGAGGCTGGGTGGTCTGGGGGGAGCTTCAGCCCTCAGTTCCCTGTTGTGGGTCAGTGAGGGCTCTGTTGAATACGCAGAGATATCAGACCTGGGAAACATGTCTTTCCAGTAAATCCACTACAAAAAAAAATGCAGTCAGATCCCTATCAGAAATGCCTTTGCATTATAATAGCCACCTTGTTCCCTGTAGGGATGAAAGCCCAAGACTGTGGATCACATATGTTTGGCTGGAGCTGGTTCTGTGTTTTTAGTCCAGTTAGGGAAGGATTTTTGGTCCCTGGGTTTTTTGTGGTTGCTTCTCTCAGGCCAGAAGAATGGGTTAGGAAAAGACCAAAAAAGAAAAGAAAAGAAAAGAAAAAGCGCGGAGCATTTCTCCCTCTGGCTCAGGAAATTCCAATGTTAATGAAGCCACCTGGGAAGGGGATGGGAGGGTTCAGAAAAATAGGAGAGAGTTAAAAAAAAAAAAAATTCCCGGAATATAGACAAAGTTACTTATCTTGCTTGGGATGACTGTTTTATCTGAGATTCCCAAGGGGCGCCTTGCCTGTGTGCGCTGGCTGGGTAGAGATTGCCCCTGAGGGCCAGGCCCTCGTCCTGTGCTTGCGCCGTCTCAGAAGCTGGGTCAGTTCCTCCACTGCCAGTTCAAAGCCCAGTGTCAAGGTTCCCCGGCTGGGACGCTGCACTCGCAGCTCCAAAAACAGTCGCTGCCTCCCGGTGACTTCTCCTCCTGCCAGCTGCTTCGCCACGCTGCCCGTGCTGGCTGGCTGGGCCCCCTCCCGAGGTCAGTTCAGGGGGGTAGGGCTGTGCCCCGTGTTTTCACCAAGACAGGATGTTGTGCTCAGCTCCCCTGCGCCCAGTCCAAAGCCCGGTGCCAAGGTTACCTTAGTGGGACGCTGGCTCCAGGCTCCAAAACAGTCTCTGCTTCCCCGTAGTTGTTCGTTCATGGTCTCTGTCACTCAGGTCAACTCTTTAAATCTGTGTTTGTTGGTCAGGGTTCGTAGATTGTAATGTATGTGATCGATTCACTAGTTTTTCCGAGTCTTTGTTGTAAGAGGGATCCAAGGTAGCGTCTACCTAGTCAGCCATTTTGGCCCTGACCTCAGCCAATCTCTTTTGAAATATAAAAGAGAGAAGTGAACAGAGAAACATGTGGACCTCATACCACCAAGAAAGCAGTGCAGGGAGCAGAGCATGTCCTTTAGACCCGAGTTTCCTGTGCTGAGATGCTCCCAGACCAAGGGAAGACTGATGCATCAGAAGGAACTTCCTCCAGGGCTGACAGAGACAGAAAGCCTTCCCCTGGAGCTGATGCCCTGAATTTGGACTTGTAGCTTATTAGACTGTGAGAGAATAAATTTCTCTTTGTTAAAGCCATCTACTTGTGGTATTTCTGTTACAGCAGAACTAGATGACCAAGACATTAGAATATATGAATTATCACATCTGTTGACCATTTGGAATTAAAGTCACTTAATTTTTTTTAACCTGGATCTATTTTTAAAATTCCAAATGGCATCAGTTTAGATTTAAGAAATGCAAGTTCAAGGTTACTGGCACTGCCCAGGCCTGCTGAGATATGACCTTTAGGAATAGTCCCTGAAAAAGGTGGTCAAGAAGGTACGTGATTTCTATGATCAGTACTGCCCTTAAAAAAACCAAATACCCTTTGCTACTGAGTTGATTCTGACTCATAAGGGCCCTGTAGTACTGCCCTTAGCACCTGGCGACTGAAGCTCCACCCTGGGCCTCATATTATAGAGGAACCCACTCCTCCCTCCACAGGCTATGCCCTTCCAGAAGGGATGAAGAAACTATTGGGTGAGGGGATGTGTCCACTGGGCAACTGGCTACTCTTCTAATAGAAGTAACCACATTCGATACTCAGATAATTCACGATTATATAATAAGGAACAAATTAAGAATTATTCATAGTACTACGTCAGAGTATTTTGTGACTGACTCTATACATTTGGAAGATTTCATTAGATAAATGTGCAAGACCCTCAATTGGGTCATAAAAAATTAGACTTTTTTTTTGAGAATTAAAAAACAACAACAAAGAACTTTATACAGTCAAGTACACAGATAATAAGAGTACAGCTCAGTGGATTTTTGTCCACACATATACCTGTAAAATCACCACCCAGAAAATGATATAGAACTTTTTCAGTATGCTATTAGACCCCTGTAGTTGCTGTCAATTAATACTGCACAAAAGTAACCATTATTCTGATCTATATCACCATCAGTAGGTCGTACCTGCTTTTGAACTTCATAAAATGGCATCATATTGTATGTACTCCTTTGTTTCTTCACTTACGCTGTTGTGTGTAGCAGGAGTTCATACTTTTCTTTGATGTGTAGTATTCCATTGTGTGAATATATCACAACCGTTTTATTCATTCTACTGTTAGACATTACGATTATATTCAGTTTTTAGCTATTATGAATAAAGCTTCTATGAACGTTTTTGTGCATGGCTTTTGGTAGACATATGCTTTTATATCTGTTGAAGGTATGGCCAGGAATGGAATTCCTGGATCATAAGTTAGAAAAGTGTTTACCTTTCATAATGCTGCTCGGTGTAAGTTGTTGTACCAATTTATACTCCAATTAACAATATATGAGAGTTTCAATTGGCTTCACATCCTTGCCAACACTTGGTATCATCTATCAGTTTAGTTTTAGCTATTTTGGGGGACATGTAGTGGTATGTAGCTGTGGTTTTAATTCCTACTTCCTTTTAAATTTTTGGTCATTAGAATTTTTTTTTTTGAAGTGCCTGTTAAGTCTCCTACCAATTGCATTGCAGTGAATAACTTAATATGACCCTTCTATAGCCACAAAAAAAAAAAAAAAACTTTTTTTTAAAATTATAGCCACAGTCTTTGTAATTCCCACCATATGACTGGGTGGGACTATGCAAATGAGGTGCTTGCAGCCCACCAAGGGGATTGGATAGTTTGTTAATAATGTAATTAAGGTGCATGGCATGCTTGGGACCATGTAAATAAGGTGTATAGAGTCCTAATGAGGGGATTGGTCAGTTTTGTCATCCTGCCAGGCTTAAAAGAAAGACAATCACAGAGAAAAGAGGGAGCCTCACACCATCAAGAAGGAAGAGCTAGGAGTAAAGCATATTCTTTGGACCCAGGATCCCTGCACTGAGAACTTCCTAGTCACAGGAGACAGAGAGAGAGAGAACTGTGACACCAGAGATGGTACCAGACGGTGAGAAGCAGCAGCAGAAGAATGATGGCAGCAGAGGTGGAAGAACCCGGAAACTGGCAGGAGAGGGTATGGTTGGTGAGAAAGCTGAGCACCTTCAGTCAGGGGGCTTGCTGGAGGAGCGGGGTACCTGTGGGCACTTGGCAGTTGAGCTAAAAAGCTTTGTAACACTTGGCTAAGCAGGGCAGAGGCCTGGCCATCCCAAGAGGCCCAAGAGGCCCAAGGGGCCAAGGGCCGAGAGGCCAGGGGCCAGGGAGGTCTGCCTGCGGGTTTGGCTGAGAAGAGGATGTCCTGATGGAAGAACAGTATTCTGGGCTGTTTCTTACCCTAATAAACCCCATAATCATGAGTGTCATTGATTGAATTTTGTCCCTCCAAAATATATGTCAACTTGGCTAGTCCATGATTCCCAGAATTGTATGATTGTCCACCATTTTGTCGTCTGATGCGATTTTCCTATGTGTTGTAAATCCTACCCTCTATGATGCTAATGACAAATGCAGAATGTTGAATATAATGTAGACTGCCAAAAGAACAAACAAATCTGTCTTGGAAGAGGTACAAACAGAATGTTCCTTAGAAGCAAGGATGGCGAGACTGCATCTTACATACTTTGGACAGGTTGCCAGGAGGGATCAGTCTCTGGAGAAGGACATCATGCTTGGTAAAATACAGGGTCAGTGGAAAAGAGGAAGACCCTCAACAAGATGGACTGACCCAGTGGCTGCAACAATGGGCTCAAGCATAACAACAACTGTGAGATTGTTCTGCGGCACACAGGGTCACTATGAGTCAGAACTGACTTGATGGCACATAAGAACAACAACAACAAGAAGATATTAATGAGGTGAGATGAATGGCAGTTATGTTAATGAGGCAATACTCAATCTACAAGATTGGATTGTGTCTTGAGCCAATCTCTTTTGAGATATAAAAGAGAGAAGTGAGCAGAGAGATAGAGGGACCTCATGCCACCAAGAAAGCAGTGCTGGGAGCTGAGCATGTCCTTCGGTTCTGGGGTTCCTGTGCAGAGAAGCTCCTAGCCCAGGGGAAGATTAATGACAAGGACCTTCCTCCAGAGCCAACAGAGAAAGCCTTCCCCTGGAGCTGATGCCCTGAATTTGGACTTCTAGCCTACTAGGTCATGAGAGAATAAACTTCTGTTTGTTAAAGCCATCCACTTGTGGTATTTCTGTTACAGCAGCACTAGAGGACTAAGACAATGATTATTGTCTGTGAATTCTATGTGGCCATTGCAATGAATTATCAAATCCAACAGAGAAGTAGAGAGTGCCCTGGAAGGGATTGTTGGTGTCAGAATGGTAAAAAGTTTGGAAGGTGGAGGCCCGTCTGACCTAGGCTTCATCAGATTCAACCTTGGGCTGTTGATGTTGATTATGATTTTCCTCCTTGTTTGTGAAGTTAGAGGAGGTCAGACACCCCCACCATGCCATTTCTACACTTTTCTTTTTTTGTCAGCTTGTCTTTTTTTGTTAATGATTTGTAATTCTTCATGCATTCTGGAAATGTGTCCTAATTTAGATAAATGTATTACAAACATCTTATATCTGTATGCAGCTTTTTCACTCTTTAGTGGTATAGCTTGATGAACAGAAGTTCTTAGTTTCAATGAAGCTGTCTTAGTTATCTAGTGCTGCTTTAACAGAAATACCACAAGTGGATGGCTTAAAAAAACAGACATTTATTCTCTCACAGTCTAGTAGGCTAGAAGTCCAAAGTCAGGGCACCAGCTCCAGGGCAAGGCTTTCTCTCTCTGTTGGCTCTGGAGGAAAGTCTTTGTCATCAATCTTCTCCTGGGCTAGGAGCGTCTCTGCACAGGAACTCTAGGTCCAAAGGACAAGCTCTGCTCTTGGTGCTGCTTTCTTGGTGGTATGAGGTCCCCACTCTCTGCTTGCTTCCCTTTCCTTTTATCTCTTAGAAGATAAAAGGTGGTGCAGGCCACAACCCAGGGAAACCCCCTTTACATTGGATCAGGGATGACCAAGGGTATTACCCTAATCCCCTTTAACGTAATCTAACCATGCCTTATTAACCACAGGCACAGATTAGGATTTACAACACATAAGAAAATTATATCAATCACAAAATGGAGGACAACCACACAATACTGGGAATCATGGCCCAGCCAAATCTATATACATATTTTTGGGGGACACAATTCAATCCATGAAACATGTCCAGTTTGTTAGTATTTAACTAAATAATGTATCCTGTTGAAGAAATATTTACCTACCTGAGATCATGAAGGTAGTTTCCTATGTTTTCTTCTAAAAGCTTTATTACTTTTAGCTTCCACATTTAGGCTTATGCTTCATCTTAAATAAAGGAATTAGATGCCATATTGCACTCGATAGGTCAGCCAGTGCAATGTGGAATACAAGTGGTGACAGTGGACATACTTCCAATATTTGAAATTAGATTAATTTAAGAAGAAAAACAATACAAGAAGGTAAAATAGCTACAACTTGGTCTAAAAAATATGGCCCAAACTGTAAATTAAAATTAGTTAAATTCAGAACACCAAAGACACAAGGTAATTATGGGCTCAAGGACAGAAAGGGCCACATAAACCAGAGACTACATCAGCCTGAGACCAGAAGAACTAGATGATACCCGGTTACAACTGATGACTGCCCTGACAGGAAACACAACAGAGAACCCCTGAGGGAGCAGGAGAGCAGTGGGATGCAAACCCCAAATTCTTGTAAAAAGACCAGACTTAATGGTCCGACTGAGACTAGAAGGACCCCAGAGGTCATGGCCCCTAGACCTTATGTTAGCCCAAGACAGGATCCATTCCCAAAGCCAACTCTTCAGACAGGGATTGGACTAGACTATGGGATAGAAAGTGATACTGGTAAAGAGTGAGCTCCTTGGATCAAGGAAACTCATGAAACTATGTGGGCAGCTCCTGTCTGGAGAAGAGATGAGAGGGCAGAGGGGGTCAGAAGCTGGTTGAATGGACAGAAAAATGGAGTGGAGAGAAGGAGTGTGCTGTCTCATTAGAGGAAGAGCAACTAGGAGTATATAGCAAGGTGTATATAAGTTTTCATATGAAAGACTGACTTGATTTGTAAACTTTCACTTAAAGCACAATAAAATTTAAAAAAAATTAGTTAAATTCAGTTCTATTCTGTGGAATGCTTGGCTAGAAAGATGGGACTTAGGGATTAGCAGTTTTAAAGAACAGGCCTAAAGCATATACATCTCCTAAATTTTCTACATGCTGCCTCATAAAATCCCAGGTACCTGTATGTCTCAGTTATTCAAACCATTTTAAAATAAAGTACAGGAGGAAATGAGCCCCTTGGTGGTTCAAACAGTTAACACACTTGACTGCTAACTGAAAGGTTGGTGGTTCAAGTCTACCCAGAGTCACCTCAGAAGAAAGGCTTGGTGATCTACTTCTGAAAAATCAGCCATTGAAAACCCAATGGAGCACTGTTCTACTCTGATACACATGGGGTCACCATGAGTTGGAATCAATTCTACAGTAACTAGTTATAGGAGGAAAATCGATAAGAAATTAATTTCATCATAATCATATGGTAGGTCACCATTGGTGCCAAGCCATTGATAGCCCCAGCAAGTCAACTCAGACTTGGAGGCTCAGAATGCAGCCTCAATAAAATGAAATCATACAGCAGGTGAACTAAAGAGGGTATGTGACTAAACTTTCTGAATGTAGGGTTCAGAGCTACAGAAATCAGCAAAATGGATTAACTGCCCACCATAAATGGCCACAACTTTTACTGAAGTAACTGCATATCAGATAAGTTGAAAAGTGACTTAAGTTCATTCTTATCTCCCCTAGACTTCACTGGGAATTTTAGGGCTGAGTCCGGGGTGACTTCGGACAGTGGGTAAAGAAAGGAGTTGCTGAAGTGTTCTACAGCATCAGATTAGCTTCATGGAACCTCAGAGTCAGGAAGAGCCTTCTAAAAATTTATGCATTCAGTTATTCATTCAACAGATACTTCCAAATTTTCTACAATCTGCAACATATTCTGAATTCTGCCCTTAGGGAGCTTAGAGTCTACTTGTGTATATTAAACATGTATATACAATAACCATACTTTAAGGAAGATTGTGATGAATTTCTGCTATTTGTTTACGTGTCTTTTTTCTGGATTTCTATCCCTTAGACCGAATTTCTTGAAGGCAAGAAGATGAATTATCTTAGATGTAATGACTGAATCCTTTCCTAAGCAGGAAGTGATCTTTCTTTTTTAATGTCATCCTCCTTATATTTCAACCATTCTTACAAGATTTACTGATCTAATATGTGCGAGGAACTATGGTAGGCACTAAGTGTATGCAGCTGCAAACAAGATAGTGTCTCCGAGGTCACGTAGCTTATCTTGGAGAAGGAGGTATTTGAATTGGCTGTTAAAGGATGAAAAAAGCCTTTGAGTATGCAGTTTTAATATGCAGTAACTAAACAGAATATTCCAGGCAGAGACAACAATGGGTGAAAAAGACATGAAAGCAAGATATATTGTGAAGAGAAATTAATAGTTCAGACTTTGCAGTAAATAGAAGGAATAGAAAAGAATATGAGATGTTGGGACTGCAATAAATTGATCTCTTTTTTCTACCTGGGTTCTAAACTGTCTAAGAAATAAAACAATGGGTACAAGTGGAGTCAGGCTGGCAGATGTAGCTTAGTCTGAGCGTCACATGGGCCTGAACTGAACCTCAGGATCATGCAGACTTACCTGCACAGTTATAGGCAGAGCTGGACTGGGGAAGACATGCTCCTGGCAAAAATAAACCTCTGCCCAACTTATGATATGGAATGATTCTATGTGGCCAGGCTCCCTCCAATGAGGAAAAAAGAGGTTGGGTTGGGTGAAGCACGCCCAGCTATTTTTCTCAAATTATCAATCGGATGTTATCCCACTTCCCCAGCATTAGAATAAGTATAAGATGGAGAAGCTCAGGGTTATACCAATTAAGCTCTATTCACGAGAAGATAAAAGTAGTAGGAGGAAAGTAGTGTTTCTCACTAACATTGCCTACCTCCTTTCCTCTTTCTCTTTCAACCAGTTGACCTTGCCATTAAGCATATGGTCAAAAGGGGGAAGACCCTCACACCCAGGAGAGAAAATCCAGCTTTTCAGCACAGCCTTACCTGCATCTTCCTGACACTCTTATCCTAATAACCACCACTGATCCTTTAGGTAGCCTCCTGAACTGCTGGTGAGGAGATTATATTTTGCCCTCAGAATCTGAAATGGATAAGAATATTAGTTAAATACCAAAGGCTAAACCATACTCAAGACTGAACATTCATTCCCTATTCTATTCCCCAACCAAATTAGTCTAACCACGTTGTCCAGCACAGCTTATCAAAGTCTGCAATGAGATAAAATGACAATATTAAGACAGTCCTGTAACACAGTTTATAAGAACTCTCTGGTAATAAAGTACCAGCAACATGGAGCAACCCAAATCTGAATACTAAAGCCCCACATGAAATTCTTGTGCCCTTGTGAGTTAAAAGTCCAAAGTCCTCTTTTGAAAAATCATTCATACAAAGTTATGGGTTAACTTGTGTCCTTGAAAAAGATATGTTGAAGTCCTAACCCCCAGTACCTGCAAATGAGAACTTATTTGGAAATAGAGTTTTTGCAGATGTAATTAGTTATGTTAAAACGAGATCATACAGGAGTAAGGTGGGCCTTAATCCAATATGACTGCTTGTAAAAAGAAGAAGAGACTTAGAGGGAAGATGGCCATGTGAAGACAGAGACAGAAATTGGAGTTATGCTGTCACAAACAAAAAATGCATTGGGCTACCAGAAGTTGGAAGAGATGAGGAAGAATGTCCTCCTAGGGCCTTCAGACAGACCCTGCCCATACCCTGAATCTGTGAGACAATCAATTTCTGTTTGTTTGGGGTTTTTTTTGGCTTTAGCAAAGAGAAATTTATTCACTCAAGTCAAGGAGGCTAGAAGTCCAAATTCATGGTGCGAGCTCCAGGGAAGGCTTTCTCTCTCTGTAGGCCCTGGGGGAAGGTCCTTGTCATTAATCTTCCTCTACTGGAGGGCTTCTCGGCACAGGGACCCTGAGTCGAAAGGACACATTCTTCTCCTGTCTCTTGTTTCTTGGTGGTATGAGGTCCCGGTGTCTCTGCCTGCTTCTCAATTTTATATCTCAAAAGAGATTGATGTGAGACAACCTAATCTTATAGATTGAGTCCTACCTCATTAACATAACTGCCTCTAGTCTTGCATCAATTTCTGTTTTTTTAAGCCATTCAGTTTGTGATACTTTATTTTGGCAGCTCAGGGAAACTAATCCACGAAGGTCTCATTTTGCTCAGTCTCAGCCAGAGGTGTTCCTGGTGCCTGAGTGGAGATGTGGTTCCTTTGGCATCTCTATAATGAGCCATCTCTGGTCGGAGTGGGTGTGGTTCACTCAGGACCTCAGAAGTTGAATTGGTTTAATGACAAGAGTCCCAGGAGCCTCACCTTTAAGAGAGCCCAAAGAGTTTATGGGACATACGCAGCCCAGCACTGGCTATGCCCATAGCATTTAGAAGTCAGTCCCTAGTTTCTGGGTTTATCCCCATTGGAATTGTGTTCTCAGAACCCAGTACTCAATTTTTCCCAAGACAATAGGAGCAGCTCAGTAGAGCAGAAAAGGGAGGAAAGAAATCCTTCACCAGGCTGTGTCAATCTATAACAAAAAACCAAAAAACTTATTGCTGTTGAGTCGATTCCAACTCACAGCGACCCTATAGGACAGGGTAGAGCTGCCCCATAGGGTTTCCAAGGAGGCACTGGTGGATTTGAACTGCCGACTTTTTGGTTGACAGCTGAGCTTTTAACCACCGTGCCACCAGGGCCAGTTGTCTGAAACCCATACCTTTGGATGCAAACGCCATTTGTAGTATTCTCCATCCTTCCAACTTGGCTATTTGCCTGAAGGTGATAAGAGATGATCGTAATAACTCAAAGTTCCTGATAAATCATCATCATAATAGCACTTGTTGAATACTTAGTATGTGCCAGAAACTCTTCTGAGAGCCTTAATATATTATACTTGTATAATGTCTGTGACTTTACTAAATTTTTACTTACTGTACTTGTGTAACTTGTTATTTACTATAAACTTTTGTAATAACACTCTTTACCCCAAAACAATTTGAGAAGTAAAACCAAAAATCAAGGCCAAAATATCACTTTTATTAGAAAGAAAGAGAAAGAGAAAGAGGAGACTGACTACTTTAGAGGAATGAACTTTAGTATACTACCATGGGTCTGTCAGTTTGTTGTACTGTGGTGGCTTACATGTTGCTGTGATGCTGGAAGGTATGCCACTGGTACCTCCAATACCAGCAGGTTCACCCATGGTAGACAGGTTTCAGTGGAACTTCCAGACTAGGAAGAAAGGCCTGGCAATCTACTTCCAAAAATTAGCCAATGAAAATCCTATAGATCACAACAGAACATTTCCCCACTAGATTGCTTTGGGCATGTCATCAGGAGGAATCAATCACTGGAGGAGGACATCATATTTGGCTAAGCAGAGGGCCAGCAAGGCCAAGAGAAACCCTCAGTGAGATGGATTGGCACAATAGTCACAATGATGGACTCTAACTTGCCAGCAATCATAAGAATAACACAGGACCGGGTGATATGTTGTTCAGTTGTTCATAAAGTGCCATGAGTTGGAGTCAGTTTCAAGGAGGTTATCTATCCACTTTAGTGTAAGAGCCAATTAGGCCTCCTAAATGAACTTTAGAGGTAGGTTGACACACTGGCCAGCTACCAGGTGATTCCACCCGAGGAAAACCTCTCCCTTGGGTCAAATATCTACAATTTAAAACTGGGGGAGCTATGGAAAACTGTGTTTTCTATGGGAGGGAAAGTGGGATACAGCTAAGTCAAGCATGCTTTGTTATTCTTCTTAAATGAACCAATCAGATTGTTTGCTCACTCCCTGCGGTAGAATACGTACAGGGCAGAGAGGCCTGAAATTATGCTAATTCTGCTGTCTTTACAAGACAGAAACCTCAGGAGTAGGGAAAAAGCATTCCCCATAACATGATAAGTAAACATTGAAAGTTTTCTTTTATAATACTTTTTTTTAAATAATTATGTACCTAATGTGGGAAACATTGTGCAGACTTGTTGGAGGTTTTTAAGCAAGCCATGGACATGATGACTTATTTTAGGAGGATAATGTTGGCAGCTGTGGGGAGAATGGATCTGAGGGAGGAGATACTGGAGACTAGGAAACCATTTCAGAGTCTGGGGAATAGATGCTGTGAGTAGTACAGTGGCAATTGGGAGAATGAGGAAAATATGGATGTGAGAATTTTTGTACCATTAAAAGAGATGAGGCTTGGCAACAGATTGGGTGTAGTAGTTAAAGAAATGGGAGAAGCCAAAGTGGTTCTGAGATTATGATGCAATGGATTTCTTTTCTATGGCCTTTCTGGCCCTGGGTTCAAAATTCTTCCAAAATGATTGCTAAGGCCACGATCTTGCAGATGATTGGTCTACTTACTAGCCACATAAAAGGCTTGTAATCTACCCAATAGGATTGAGTGGCTTGTGTTCTACCTAGAGGATTGGTTAGTTTGTGATTCGACTGGGAGGGCCACACTTTGAGATGACCTACATAAGAGGCCAATCTCACAGAGGTTTTGGAGGACCTCATGATGGTCAAAAGCCTGAAGCACAGTACATCCTTTGGACCCAGGGTCCTTGTGCTGAGAACTTCCTAGACCCAATAAAAGAGCTGTAATATGGGTCGAGGGTTGTAATGCTGAAGAGGAAGAGAAATGGTGGGCTTGTCAGCCCAAGAGAAAAGCTGGGCACCCTTGGAGAGAGGTTGCTTGCAGAGGCTTGGAAGATCTGGGCAGGGATCTTCCTACAGCACAGCAGGAGCCATGAGGCCCGGGCAATGTGCATGGGAGCTGGAGGCAGCAGTGATGTGAACACAGTATCTGACCTGAACCATGGCATGCCTGCCAAGTAATATAAGAATGGACATGGATAATTTTGAGCAAGGGTAAGCAGTTCTCCCTTTGAGATGTAGCAAGTTTTTTGCCTACAAAGTAAGCTACATGTAGAGGGGTGGGACCAGTTCACCGTAGGCAATCTGTTCCTATTGTTTGCCATTTGCTTTCTGTAAATAATAATAATGGCTTTCACTTTGCCAACACTGTGTATGTGTCTCCTGTGTACTGTTCCATCACACTGGATAAAAGTACAACCCAAGGGTGACTAGTGCCACTGGGTGAAGTCCTCATTCTTAGCAGTCTTACTGCTTAGAAGTTTGAGGCAGAGTTTGTCTTCATGTACAAAACAGAGATTTGGGCCATATGGATCATGTTTTTGTCCCAGAACCATATTATTTCCCAATATGAGGATTCTTAAGCATTTTTACAGTTTGTAAAGATGGAAATCATCCCTATGAGAGACAGAGGGGCAGGTTATCTTGTTTTTATTTTATAGATGGAAGAACTAAAATGAGCTGAAAATGCATGCCATGTTCAAACTCATAGTCAGATTCTAGCATTATCAAATAGATTTTATCAAGTGTGCTCTCTGGAGAAAATATTGAATGACACAGGAAGCATCAAAAGAACATGAAAGGAATACACAGAGTCATTGTACCAAAATAATTGGTCGATGTTCAACCATTTCAAGAGGCAGCATATGATCATGAACCGATGGTACTGAAGGAAGAAGTACAAGCTGCACTGAAGACATTGGTGAAAAACAAGGCTCCAGGAATTGAGGGAATACCAATTGAGATGTTTCAACAAACGAATGCAATGCTGGAAGTGCTCACTCATCCATGCCAAGAAATTTGGAATATAGTTACTTGGCCAACCGACTGGAAGAAATCCATATTCGTGCCCGTTCCAAAGAAAGATGATCCAACAGAATGCGGAAATTATTGAACAATTTCATTAATATCACACAAAAGTAAAATTTTAGTAAAGATAATGCAAAAACGATTGAAGCAATACATCAACAGGGAACTGCCAGAAATTCAAGCTGGATTCAGAAGAGGAAGTGGAACAAGAGGTATCATTACTGATGTCAGATGGATCTTGGCTAAAAGCATAGAATACCAGAAAGATGTTTAGTTGTGTTTTAGTGACTATGCAAAGGCATTCAACTACGTGGATCATAACAAATTACAGACAACATTTCAAAGAATGGGTATTCAAGAACACTTCACTGTGCTCATGCGGAACCTGTACATAGACCAACAGGCAGTTGTTTGAACAGAACAAGGGATTACTGAGTGGTTTAAAGTCAGGAATGGTGTGTGTCAGGGTTGTATCCTTTCACCATACTTATTCAATCTGTATCCTGAGCAAGTAATCTGAAGACTGAACTGTATGAAAAAGAACTCAGCATCAGGATTGGAGGAAGACTCATTAACAACTTGCGATATGCAGATGACACAGCCTTCCTTGCAGAAAGGGAAGAGGACTTGAAGCACTGATGAAGATCAAAGACTATATAGCCTTCAGTATGGATTACACTTCAACATAAAGAAAACAAAAATCCTCGCAACTGGACCAATTAGCAACATTATGATAAAAGGAGACAAAATTGAAGTTGTCAAGGATTTAATACTACTTGGATCCATAATCAACGCCCATGGAAGCACCAGTGACGAAATCAAACAACATATTGCATTGGGCAAATCTGCTGCAAAAAACCTCTTTACTGAGTTAAAAAGCAAAGATGTCACCTTGAAGGCTAAGGTGTGCCTGACTGAAGCCATGTTATTTTCAATTGCCTCATATGCATTTGAAAGCTGGACGATGAATAAGGAACACCAAAGAAGAATTGATGCCTTTGAATTGTGGCGCTGGTGAAGAATACTGAATATACCACAGACTGCTAGAAGAATGAACAAATCTGTCTTGAAAGAAGTACAGCCAGAAAGCTTCTTCGAAGCAAGGGTTGTGAGACTTGGCCTCATGTACTTGGACATGTTATTAGGATAATCCATTTCTTGGAGAAGGACATCATGCTTGGTAAAAAGTCAGTGAAAGAGAGGAAGGCCCTCAGTGAGATAGATTGACACAGTGACTGCAACAAAGGGCTCACGCATAACAATGTTTGTGAGGATGGTGCAGGACTGGGCAATGTTTCATCCTGTGGTACGTTAGGGTTGCTAACAACTCTCATTTTTCTTGAATATTTCTACACAAAGGGTACATGTTATTTGCATTAAAAATTTGGCTCTACTTGCTACCAAGGAGGTAGGGATAGGATTTTAGTAAGGAAAGCCCTGACTTAATCTATGTGCACAGGCCTTGTCAGTCTTTTTTGCCTTGAATAATCCCTTTAATTAAGCCCAAGAATGACTCAGAGACTCTGGACGGTTAGAGGTGAAAAGGTCTTAAATTCAGGGAAAATAAAATGTAATGATCCTCCCAACTCTATGTCCTTTCTTCCCCTTTGCCCAGTCACTAGAGAAAAGGGGAAGATAGAAGAATGGTTCTAGACTCATCTATATTTATTATATAAGTGGGTGAATGAATTCATTCACTTATTCTACAAATATTTAAGTGCCTTCTATGCATCAGACACTCTTCTTGACATCGGCAGTTCAGCAGGAAACAAAACGAAAATCCCTACCCACATAAAGCTTACGTTCTAGTGAACAAATAAACACATAGTATGTCCCATGGCAGTAAGTTCTATGGAGAGAAGGAAAGGGGATGGAGAGTGCTGGGGAAGGGATGATGTTGCCTCACTGCCTGAGAGACCAATAAAATAACATCTGGAAGGTGAGGACTAAATGGGAGTCCTGAGCTTCTCCTGGTGACTGATATAATCAGTGATAAAGGAATGAATACATTTAGTCCTGAGGACCCCAAGGCAAATGATAGCAGTGAGGCTGTGGGGTTAGGGGTTTTGCTAAGACCAGGGAGCTCTAACTTGACTCCTTTGAATGAGCTCCAACTCTACAGAAGCTATTCTTCTTTGCTTCCTTGTGAAACAGCAGGTTGTTAACAATGTTTTTTAATTGTTGCAAAAAGCCAGTCAGCAAACCTTCTTTTAAATTGCTTTAAAGACCCTGGAAATGAAAAGGAACTGGACCATTAATATTGAACACCATTATTCCTGTCTTAGATTGATACTTTTAAACTCTAAGGTGAAATTATCTTTTAGGAACCAATGGAGATACATCTGTTTAGGAGGTTCTCCTGTTTTATTACCAACTTATGCCCAACAGTAATTTTAGAGAAAGAAAATAATGAGAAAAGTGTTTTCACCTTTTTACCGTGTAGCTTTTGCTCTTTCTCGGAAGATAAAACTAAATAATAGAGGCCAGGTAATTTTGTGGATACAATTCTAACGGCTTTGTCAGTATTCACAAATATGGAGTATATGCAGACCATCTAAGCTTTTATAGGGTAAAGGCTCCGCGATTTCATTTGCAGATGGGAAATATCTTAGTTAAACTCTTAGAAATAGTGAGAGAGGGGTGGTTACCTATAGGACAGTATCTGAAATTCTTACTTAGTTTACTTGTTATTCTTTCCTACATCTGAATAGATATGGTCAAAGAAGTCTTCAGGTACTGCCGCACTAATCAGTGGTACTAACTTCTCTTGTTGATGTTGGAAGATATGCCACCAGGATTTCAAATACCAGCAGGGTCACCCGTGGTGGACAGGTTTCAGCGGAGCTTCCAGACTAAGACAGACTAGGAAGAAAGCCCTAGAGGTCTACTTCTGAAAATTCGCCAATGAAATGGATCACAACAGAACATTGTCTGATATAGTGCTGAAAGATGAGCCCCCGGGTTGGAAAGCACTCAAAATACACAACAATGGACTTCAGCATACCAATGATCATGAAGATGGTGTAGAATTGGGCAATGTTTCGTTTTGTTATATATAAGGTCACTATGAGTTGGAGCCTACTTGACGGCAACTACCAATAACAACTTCTCTTGTAAATATGGTGCTAATCATAATGAGCCAGTTAAGCCTTTTAGCTAGTCTCCCGTTAACAGTCAGCTTCGTGCTACCTTTTTTAGTCCGTGTTATCCTTTCAACCTATTTGCTTAAAGGTGATGAGGGATAATGATACCTCAGGTAAAGCTCCTGATAAATCATCATTAACATCATAATAGCAATTATTGAATACTTAATACATGCAAGGAACTTTGCTGAGAGCCTTATGTATATAAACTTGAGTGATAATTATAATTACCTCTATTTTAAACAAGAGAGAACTGAAGCATGGGTAAGCAAATTTCTAAAGGCCATTCCGTTAAGAAGTGAAGGAGCCAGGATTTGAAAACAGGTGTGTAGTTACACAGCCCATTCTCCTAATCTATGGCTTCTTGATGAAACTTCAGGATCAGTATTAGAAATAATAGTATTTTTTTCAATATATGAGTTGTGGGGACACAAATTATTAATATTTCACTAAAATGTGCAAAAGAATACAAAAAGAATACAGTTCATTTTTATTAATGTATCTGCTACACTTTGTAGTGAGGACTGTTTTTAGTTTAATCTGATACACTTAGAGGGGTTCAATAATTTATATGGGGTCCCTGGGTACCACAAATATTTAATGCACTTGGCTGCTAACTGAAAGGTTGGAACTTTGAGTCTACCCAGAGGCACCTTGGAAGAAAGGCTTGGTGATCTACTTCCAAAAAAGGAGCCATCAAAAATGCTAGTTAGCACAGTTCTACTCTGATATGTGGAAAATCTGGTGGCATAGTGGTTAACAGCTTGGCTGCTAAACTAAATGTCAGCAGTTCGAATCAACCAGGCACTCCTTAGAAAACCTATGGGGCAGTTCTATTCTGCTATTCTGTCCCATAGGGTCGCTGTAAGTAGGAATTGATTTGACGGCAACAAGTTTTTTTTTTTTTTTTTTTTAACTCTGACATGCATAGGATTGCCATGAATCAAAGTTGACTTGACAACAACTGGTTTGGCTTTTTTTTTTTTTTTTAATGTATGTTCAGTATCTTTTTGGTAAAATACTGATACCCTCAGAGTTTTCCTCTTCTCCCTACTTCTTTCAAGGATTCTAGGGATATTAGTGAGGGATATAGCTTAAGAAACTATGGCCTACTGAGATGAAAAAGGTTTCAAGAGACTTTTGATCTCATCCTAAAACCAAAAAACAATCTGGATAAGTTGAATAACCATAACTAAAACAAAACAACAACCCACTTAAAGACAGTCTTTTTAACAAATGGTGCTGGCACAAGTGAATGTCCATCTGCAAAAACTAACTCAAAATGTATCAAAGGCCTAAAATATAAAGCCCAAAACTATGAAGTTCATAGAAGAAAAAGTAGGATCAATGCTATAGGTCCTAATACACAGCATTAACAGGATACAAATCACAACCAACAACACACAAGCTCCAGGGGATAAGCTAGATAACTGGGATCTTCTAAAAATTAAACACTTATGCTCCTCAAAAGACTTCACCAAAAGAGTAAAAAGAGAACCAACAAACTGCAAAAAAAAAATTTTTGGCTCTTAGAAATCAGACAAAGGTCTAACCTCTAAAATCTACAAGAAAATCCAACATCTCTACAACAAAAAGACAAATAATCCAATTAAGAAATGGGCAAAGGAAATGAATAGACACTTCACCAAACAAGACATTCAAGTGGCCAACAGACACATTAGAAATGCTCACTATCTCTAGCCATTAGAGAAATGCAAATCAAAACCACAATGAGATACCATCTCACCCCAGCATTACTGGCAAGAATCAATAAAACAGAAAATAGCAATTGTTGAAGAGGCTGCGGGAAGATTGGGACTCTTATGCCCTGCTGGTGGGAATGCAAAATGATACAACCATTTTGGAAAACGATATGGCATTTCCTTAGAAAGCTAGAAATAGAAATACCATATGATCTAGCAATCCCACTCGTAGGAATATATCGTAGAGAAATAAGAGTTATCACACAAATAGACATATGTACACCCATGTTCATTGCAGCATTGTTCACAATAGTAAAACGATAGAAAAAACCTAGATGCCTAGAAAGAAAACTAAAGACACAGATGAAAAGATAAACAAACTGTGGTACATACACACAATGGAGTATTACACAATGCTAAAGAACAAAGGTGACTGTGAAGTATCACATAACATGGGTGCATCTGGAGGACATTATGCTAAGTGAAACAAGTCAATCACAAAAGGTCAATTATTGTATGAGACCACTACTGTAAAAACTCATGAAAAGGTTTACATACAAAAAGAAACAATATTTGATGGTTACCAGGGAGGGGGTGGGTGGGGATGGAAAAATACTTAATAGACAATAGATAAGTGGTAACTTTGGTGAAGAGTAAGACAGTGCACAATACTGGGGAAGCCAGCACAGCCTGTACAAGGCAGGGCCATGGTGGCTCCATAGACACATCCAAACTCCCTGAGGGACCAAATTGCTTGGCTGAGGACTGTGGGGACCATGGTCTCAGGGAACATCTAGCTCAATTGGCATAACACAGTTTATAAAGAAAATGTTCTACATTCTACTTTGCTGAGTAGCATCTGGGGTCTTAAAAGCCTCTGAGCAGGCATCTAGGATATTCCACTGGTCTCACCCCTTCGGAAGCAAGGAAGAATGAAGCAAACTAAAGACAAAAAGGAAAGATTAGTCTAAAGGACTAATGGACCACATCTACCATGGCCTCCACCAGACTGAGTCTAGTACAACTAGATGGTGCCCGGCTACCACCACTGACTGCTCTGACAGGGATCACAACAGAGGGTCCTGGACAGAGCTGGAGAATAATGTAGAACAAAATAACAACTCGAAACGAAAGACCAGACTTGCTGGCCTGACAGAGACTGGAGAAACCCTGAGACTATGGCCCTAGACACCCTTTCAGCTCAGTAATAAGGTCACTCCTGGGGTTCACCCTTCAGCCAAAGACTGAACATGAGCATGGAACAAAACAAGACTAAAGGGGTGCACCAGTCCTGGGGTGAAGACTGAAAGGTAGGAGGGAACACGAAAACTGATGGTAGGGAAACCAGGGTTGAGAAAGGAAGAGTGTTGACATGTTATGGGGTTGTTAACCACTGGCATACAACAATGAGTGTACTAACTTTTTGATGAGAAACTAGTCTGTTCTGTAAACCTTCACCTAAATTTCAATAACAAAACAAAACAAAACAAAACAAAACAGCAACCCATTGAAGAACCAAGGACGCAAAGAAACATAAGTATATTGAACTTCAAAGTGTCAAGCCTTTTCTAAGAGATTAGATATCCACAGTGGCTCCAACCCTGACCAAAACAGAGGGAGAAGGCATAGGAATCCATCATACATAAGTGTCTTAATTATTGTGCTGCTATAACAGAAGTACCACAAGTGGGTGGCTTTAACAAACAGAAATTTTTTTCTCACAGCTTAGGAGGCTAGAAGTCTGAATGCAGGGCACCAGCTCTAGAGGAAGGGTTTCTCTTTCTTTTAGCTTGGAGGAAGGTAAGGTCCTTTTCTCTTTTCAGCTTCTATTTCTTGGTGATCATGATGGCATGGCTTCTATCTTCCCTCATTTCTGCTTGCCTAATCTTCTCTTTTGTATCTCAAAAGAGATTGTCTTAATCTTCTCTTTTGTATCTCAAAAGAAATTGACTTAAGACATACCCTACACTAATACTATCTTATTAACATAAGAAAGAAAACCCATTCCCAAATGAGATTATAACCACTATAAAACCAAAACCAAACCCACTGCCATCCAGTCAATTCTGACTCATAGCGACCCTATAGGACAGAGTAGAACTGCCTCATAGAGTTTCCAAGGAGCAGCTGGTGGGTTCGAACTGCTGACCTTTTGGTTAGCAGGGATAGCTCTTAACCACTGCACCACCAGGGCTCCATAACCACTATAGGGATTAGGATTTACAACACATAATTTTGGCGTGACAAAATTCAATCCACAAACTTCCAACCTTGGGGCCACCCCAAATTTATGTTCTTCCTATATGCAAACTGCATGGATCCCATCTTATCATCTCAAAAGTCTTAAATTAACTCCAAATCCAAAATATCATCTTCTGAATCATCTAAATCAAATATGGGTGAGACATTAGGCATATTCAATTCTAGAACAAAATTCCTCTTCATCTGTGAACTTGTGAAATCTAGAATACAAGTTATCTGCTTCCAACGCACTGTCGTGGAACAGGTACAAAGTAGACATTTCCATTACAAATGGGAGAAATTGGAGGGAAAGAAGGGATAACAGGCATCAAATAATCCCCAAACCTAACAGAAAAAATTACATTAGCTCTCAAACGTGAAAATAAACTTCTGTTCTTCAGGACTATCTGGCCAACAGCTCTGCCCTCCAAATGCTGAGTGTTGGTCAAGCTCTCTGGATTCTGGATAGAGGCCCCACCTTCCAGGCCCACTGGTATGGAAACCTTGCCTCCTAGGCTTTGGGGGGTCCTGTTCTCCTCGCCCATCTTAGTGGCAACCCCGCCACCTCAGCCATGGTAAGCTCAGTTTTCTTGCCCCTTGGGCATGACAGCAGCATCCCCTCAGCTTTGGGCAGTGACCTATCTATCCTCTTGGCCCACCTGAAATAGAGTCCCATACTCCAGAACTGAGTTGGTAAAGATCTGACTCTTTGAAACCTAGGAGGTTGTAGCTCCACCCTTTGAAACCTAATAGGCTGTGGTTCCACCCTTTGAGACCTAGGAGATGGGTGGCTCCACTCTTTCAAACCTAGGAGGCTGTGGCTCCACCCTTCGAAAACCAAGTCAACCCTGTTTCCAGTGTTCTTTGAACAGTTCTTCTGATCTCTGAGCTAATCCAGGGATAGTCCTTTTCTTTTCTTGGAGGACAACAGATGTAGCTCCTTTGGCCTGTTTCCTGCCTGTGGAATTCCAAGAGGCAGACAGATTTCCATCCTTTTGTCCTGTCTCTGTCCACTTCAGTCTAAGTTGATGGGTCTTTTTTTTTTTTTTTGCTGTAGTAGTTGGTAAGACCCATCAGTCACAGTCACCAAGTCCTTGGTGAAAGTTTTAGGACACATGTCTTTAGTTTGTACAACAGAATTTTCCAAATCTTTAAGTTCTAGTTTTATTTTGCACACTTCATTTTTAAGTCCATCCCTTTCCTCCTGCATTCTCCCATAAGCAGCAAGGAAAAACAAAACTGCACTTTTTAAGATCTGTCTTAGAAATCTCTTTAGCCCAATATCCAAGTCCATCACTTACAAGTTCTACCTTCAACAAAATATTTGAAGATAATTCAGACAAGTTCTTTGCCACTGCATAAA
This sequence comes from Loxodonta africana, assembly GCF_030014295.1. Classification (NCBI taxonomy): domain Eukaryota; kingdom Metazoa; phylum Chordata; class Mammalia; order Proboscidea; family Elephantidae; genus Loxodonta; species Loxodonta africana. The sequence goes on from NC_087358.1 coordinate 67,215,263, forward strand.
AAGCATGACCCTTCCTGTATTGTCCAATCACGTGTTCATCATTTCCTTTTAAAACCTTATCAGAAGCACATTTAACATCCACATTTCTAGCAACATTTTGTTGATGGTGCCATACGTATTCTCTAGAATGATAGAGAATTTCTCTGTAGCAGTCTTTATGTCTTTCTGAACCCTCACCAGAATTTCCTTTGATGTTCATAATTCTACCAACAGTCTTTTCAAGGCAATGAAAGCTTTTACTCTTAGGCACCTTAAAATTCCTCTGGCCTCTACCTGTTAACCAATTCCAAAACCACTTCCACATTTTAGGTGTTTGTTAGAGTAGCACCCTGCTCTCTGGTACCAAATTCTTAGTTGTCTAGTGCTGCTATATAGAAATGCCACAAGTAGGTGGCTTTAACAAACAAAAATTATTTTCTCACAGCTTCCAAACTAAACCCCCTGCTGTCCAGTCAATTTGAACTCGTGGCTACCCTAGGATAGAGTAGAACTGTCCCATATGGTTTCCAAGGTGTGCCTGGTGGATTTGAACAGCTGAGCTTTTGGTTAGCACCTATAGTTCCTACCACTATGCCACCAGGGTTTCCTCTCACTCTTAGGATGCTGTTGTTGTTGTTGTTAGGTGCCGTCAGGTCGGTTCCGACCCATAGCGACCCTATGCACAACAGAATGAAACACTGCCCGGTTCTGAGCCATCCTCACAATCGTTGTTATGCTTGAGCTCATTGTTGTAGCCACTGCGTCAATCCACCTCCTTGAGGGTCTTCCTATTTTCCGCTGACCTTGTACTCGGACCTTGTGCTTCTCCAGAGACTGATCCCTCCTGACAACATCTCCAAAGTATGTAAGACGTGGTCTCGTCATCCTTGCTTCTAAGGAGCATTCTGGTTGTACTTCCTCTAAGACAGATTTGTTTGTTCTTTTTTTTTTTTTGGCAGTCCATGGTATATTCACTATTCTTCGCCAGCACCACAATTCAAAGGCATCAGTTCTTCGGTCTTCCTTATTCATTGTCCAGCTTTCACAGGCATATGATGTGGCTGGAAATACCATGGCTTGTCAGGCGCACCTTAGTCTTCAGGGTGACATCTTCGCTCTTCAACACCTTAAAGAGGCCCTTTGCAGCAGATTTACCCAGTGCAATGCGTCTTTTGATTTCTTGACTGCTGTTTCCATGGCTGTTGATTGTGGATCCAAGTAAAATGAAATCCTTGACAACTTCAATCTTTTCTCCATTTGTCATGATGTTGCTCATTGGTCCAGTTGTGAGGATTTTGGTTTTCTTTATGTTAAGGTGCAATCCATATTGAAGGCTGTGGTCTTTGATCTTCATCAGTAAGTGCTTCAAGTCTCCTTCACTTTCAGCAAGCAAGGTTGTGTCATCTGCATAATGCAGGTTGTTAATGAGTCTTCCTCCAATCTTGATGCCCCGTTCTTCTTCATATAGTCCAGCTTCTCAGATCATTTGCTCAGCATACAGAATGACTAGGTATGGTGAAAGAATACAACCCTGCCGCACACCTTTCCAGACTTTAAACCAATCAGTATCCCCTTGTCCTGTCCAAACAACTGCCTCTTGATCTATGTAAAGGTTCCTCATGAGCACAATTAAGTGTTCTGGAATTCTCATTCTTTGCAATGTTATCCATAATTTGTTATGATCCACACAGTCGAATGCCTTTGCATAGTCAATAAAACACAAGTAAACACCCTTCTGGTATTCTCTGCTTTCAGCCAGAATGCATCTGACATCAGCAATGATATCCCTGGTTCCATGTCCTCTTCTGAAACCGGCCTGAATTTCTGGCAGTTTCTTGATCATGATCAAGTGGAGTTTAGCCCAGAAAAGCCATGTTGATTTTACATTAAAAGATAAATCAATGTAAATACCACATTAAAAGAATAAAAGAGAAATATAATACAGTCAATTGTCTATTGTGATAATATTTACAGGAAAAGCTCTGATGCTGAACAGGTTTCAACAGAGCTTCCAGACTAAGATGGTCTAGGAAGAAAGGCTTAGAGATCTACTTTCAAAAATCAGTCAATGAAAAACCTATAGCTCACAATGATCTCATTCCCTACTGATCATGGGTATGGCACAGGACTGGGGAACGATTCATTCTGTTGTGCATGGGGTTGCCATGAGTTGGAGTTGATTCGATGGCAACAAACAACAACAAAAGAACTAATACAAAAATTTTTAATAGGGTCACTAGACACAGAAATCAACTATATTTCTATATATATGGACAATCAACAATTTGAAAATAAAATTAAAATAATACCACTTACAATGCCATTCACAATATTAAACACCTAGGAATACATATAACAAAAGATAGGGAAGACATCTACACTGAAAACTACAAAATGTTGCTGAGAAAAATTAATTAAGAACTAGATAAATGGAGAACTGTACTGTGTTTATGAATTGGAAGAATAAGAAAAAGAGAAAGAAGTACAGGAGGAAATAAGAAAAGGAAAAAAAAAAGAAAGGAAGATGTTGTGGAAATATAATTAAAAACTAAACTTACACCCGGCCTGGAAAACCTCTCCACAAAAGAACAAGAGAAAGAAAAGTTTTATTATGGAGTAAATGTTCAACCAGAATGTGATGCATCGCAAGCAATCCACTAAAGAGATTAGAAAGTCAGAAAGAAATCTTACCCTCTTTATAGCTAGTGGAAACTCTGGTGGCGTAGTGGTTAAGTGCTACTGCTGCTAACCAAAAGGTCAGCAGTTCAGATCCACCAGGCGCTCCTTGGAAATTCTATGCGGCAGTTCTACCCTGTCCTATAGGGTCGCTATGAGTCAGAATTAACTTGACGGCAATGGGTTTTTTTTTTTTTTTTTTTTTGGTTATATATCTATTAGGAGCCCTGGCGGCATTGTGGTTAAGAGTTTGGCTGCTAAATAGAAGGCTGGCAGTTTGAATCCAGCAGCCGCTCTTTGGAAACCCTATGGGGCAGTCTACTCTGTCCCATAAGGTTGCTATGAGTTGAAATTCACTTGGTGGCAACAGCGTTTTTTTTTTTTTTCTTATGTAGCTAGTGGATACAATTCATTACATTCACGTTTAAGATAAAAATGCTAATTTTCTAGTACCTTAGTGGCTAGATACTTGAAGTTATGCTCATCTCCTCTAGGAAACTGAAAGGTAGGGGAGTGACCTTCTTGATGATTATATTTCAAAAAGATGGTTCTCAGGTCCTTGAGAAACATTTGAGATTTTCATACTTTTCAAAGAGACAGAGAAAGGATTTATAATTACAAGTTATCTAAAGTAAATTCTGAAAGGAAAAGAGGATGAGAGCCCCTTCCCTTATTTTCAAAAGGAAAGTTTAAACTCCTTGTTTTCAGTTTTTAGTTACAAGGACAAATGAAAGGAATCCTCGTAACTCATGATGGTAGAAAATTGATGGAGTCCTTAGACTGACACATGACCTCTGGATCTTCACTGGACTTTTCAAGTGAGTGCTAGATCTAGGCTTCTCCTTGGATTGCTGACCCCTAGGCTGCATCAGATCTAGTCTGCTTATTGGCTGAATTCCAATGTGCTAGAATTTACCTCTGTAGCTTGCGGTTCTAGCCATTTACTTTTGTCTCAATGATCCACACACTGTGGCCTCTTTGATGATTTTCCAGTTCCTGTCCATCCACTGACCCTTTCAGCACACCCATACATGCTCAGTGGGGTGTGTGGGGACATCTTGATTCCTTGCATACTATGCATAACCTAACTCTTTGCTGTGTGGTCAATTTCGACTCATACCTATTCTATAGGACAGAGCAGAATGGATCTACAGGATTTCCAAAGCCATAATCTTTAGGGAAGCGACTGCCACAACTTTTTCCTGCAGAGCTGCTGGTGGGTTCGAACCACTGAACTTTCAATTAGTAGCCTAGTGTCTTAACCACTGTGTCAGCAGGACTCCATGTACCATGCATAGTTCATGAAAAACCAGGAGCAACCACCACTCTATGCTGCTGCCTTGTTGTTAGTTGTGCCAAGTTGGCTCCAGCTCATAAAGATTCCATATACAACAGAACAAAATGCTGCCTGGTTTTGCACCATCTTCATGATCATAGGTACACTGAAGTCCATTTTTGTGATCTCTGGCCACTAGGTATTTTGAGTGCCTTTCAACATAGAAGGCTTATTTAGCAGTATAAAAACTCACTGCTGTCGAATTGATTTTGACTTAAAGAGACCCTGTAGGAACTGCCCCATAGGGTTTCCAAGGAGCAGCTGGTGGATTCAAACTGCCATCCTTTTGGCTAGCAGCCGAGATCTTAACCGCTATGCCACCAGCAGTATATCAGACAATATTCTGTTGTCTTAGTCTGGAAACTCTGCTGAAGCCTGTCCATCATGGGAACCCTGCTGGTATTTGAAATACAGGTGGGATAACTTCCAGCATCATAGCAACACACAAGCCACCACAGTAAGACAAGTTGACAGTCAGGTGGTGTGCTGTTTACTTACAAGCACCAAAGCTTCTGCTTGTTTACTCATCTCCCATCAAAGTTGCTGTTCCAATATTCATGCCATTTTTTTTAATTTTATTTTTTATTTTTATTGTCCTTTAAGTGAAAGTTTACAAATCGAGTCAGTCTGTCATACATAAATTTATATATACCTTGCTATATACTCCTAGTTGCTCTCCCTCTAATGAGACAGCACACTCCTTCCCTCCACCCTGTATTCCCACATCCGTTCAGCAAGCTTCTGTGTCCCTCTGCCCTCTAATCTCACCGCAAGACAGGAGCTGCCCACGTAGTCTCATGTGTCTACTTGAGCCAAAAAGCCCACTCCTACCAGTATCATTTTCTATCTTATAGTCCAGTCCAATCCCTTTCTGAAGAGTTGGCTTTGGGAATGGTTCTGGTCTTGGGGTAACAGAAGGTCTGGAAATCATGACCTCTGGGGTCCTTCTAGTCTCAGTCAGACAATTAAGTCTGGTCTTTCTATGAGTATTTGAGGTCTGCATCCCACTGGTCTCCTGCTCCATCAGGGATTCTCTGTAGTGTTCCCTGTCAGGTCAGTCATCAGTCAGCCAGGCACCATTTAGTTCTTCTGGTCTCAGGCTGATGTAGTCTCTGGTTTATATGGCCCTTTCCGTCTCTTGGGCTCGTAATTACCTTGTAACTTTGATGTTTTTCATTCTCCTTTTCTCCAGGTGGGATGAGACCAATTGATGCATCTTAGATGGCTGCTTTCTAGCATTTAAGAACCCAGATGCCACTCACCAAAGTGGGATGCAGAATGTTTTCTTAATAGATTTTATCATGTCAATTGACCTAGATGTCCCCTGAAACCATGGTCCCCAAATATTCATGCCATTTGATAATGGCCATGATATAGGGTCACTATGAGTCAGAATCAATTTGACAGCATACAACAACAAAAACAAGGCTTGCAGTCTTTCCCCAGCATACTCAGAAAGTGTGCCACCAATTTCAAGGATACTTCTTGTACAGGAGCATTCTAAGGTGTTTGACTTCTGAATGGTTAATACAAGGGGCGGGTCAAACTTCATCTTGTCGAAAGTGTAAAAGTACTTTAAAATTGAGGTGTTCAACATATCCAGAAATGACTGACCAAGGGCTGAATTGGGCCCCATCTTAGTTATAGTTTGTTAAACAAACAATGTGGCTACTCCCCATGCAATGCGATATGTTATGTATTTTGAAGAAACCACAATCAAACAAGCTTGGCCTTACCCCTTAGATTGGCTTCCAATTGTAAAATTGTTTCTCTTAAGTTGGCCCTGCTTCACAACTCCCTAAGAACCAATCTACTCACCCTCAAGGTGAGGCCTACAGCAACGGTGAGGTGAAGACATGACTTAGATGGTGGCCGGCTGTCCGTGTAACTAGTAGCGTCTGGGGCTTTAAAGCCTTGTTTCTAACAAACAGCCAACTATATATGAAAGGAATCAACTACTAGATAAGCCCTCACAGAAGAAAGGAAGACTTGGTAGTTCTGGTGGCACAGTGGTTAAGAACTCAGCTGCTAACCAAAAGGTTGAAAGTTTAAATCCACCGCTCCTTGGAAACCTTATGGGGTGGTTCTACTCTGTCCTGTAGGGTCACTATGAGCTGGAATTGCTTCAAGGGCAGTGAGTTTTTTGGTTTAATAGGACGGGGACTCTGCAAAGCACATTTCTCCTTTGGCTTAGAGGCAATAGAGGGAGACTGGAAGGCAAGAGGGGGGTCTTACTCCTTACTGTTAGCTTCTTGCCCTTGCCATATTACCCCAGCAATGCCCTTTAACCTGGGTAATGGCAGCTGGAGCCCTAGTGGTGCAGGGTTTAAGAGCTCGGCTGCTAACCCAAAGGCCAGCAGTTCAAATCCACCAGCTCCTCGGCAACCCTATAAGACAGTTCTACTCTGTCCTGTAGGGTTGCTATGAGTCGGAATTGACTGAATGGGACCAGGTTTAGTGGCAGTTGGTTCCAATTTTCAGTTTCTTTTCGCACTTTTAGAACCAGATTTTTAGTGTCCACTCAGGAATCAGCAGCAGGTGGGCAGACCCTCTTCCTCAGGGATCTGAGTCCCAGCTCAAGAGCTTCCATTCTGAGCTTCTAGGTTTCAAGAACCACCTTGGGCCAGTAGCTATTTCCTAGAGTTATAGTAAAACCTGTGAAAGCTAGAAACTTTATAATGTGGAAACCTGTTAGAGAAGGAAAACTCAGATATTTTCCACTAAAAGGAGTGATAGAAAAGTGCTAAGAAGACACCACGTCAAAGGCAGAAAACTCGTGAGACTCAGAAAAACAAGGCAGACCCACTGAGTTCTGGCTCTCATAGGGTTCACTGCACTATCTACCATGTAGGATTTAATCTTAGAAATTAATAGAGAGATACTCAGGTCTGTGAGGTCTTATTCGACAGCCTTGCTATGACTACCTTGCAAGAAACTAAACAAGTTTATGCATGAAAAACCTGACTTTCACAGGTTGTATGCAGAAACTTGTAAGTCACTTGTTGCTGTTGGTTGCCATCAAGTCAATTCTAACTTATGGTGCCCCATGTGTGCAGAGTAGAACTACTTCATAGAGTTTTCAAGGCTGTGACCTTTCAGAAAGCATATCTCCAGACCTCTCTTCTGAGGCACCTCTGGGTGGATTTTAACCACCAACTTTTCAGCTTAGCATTGAAAGTTCCCTCATCAAGCTGGAGATCATGGTTGCAGGGGATATCTAGCTCAATTGGCATAACGTAGTTTATAAAGAAAACATTCTACATCCTACTTTAGTGAGTAGTGTCTGGGGTCTTAAAAGCTTGCGAGTGGCCATCTAAGATATTCCACTGGTCCCGCCTTGTCTGGAACAAGGGAGAATGAAGAAAACCAAAGACACAAGGGGAAGATCAGTCTAAAGGACTAACGGACCACAACTACCACAGCCTCTACCAGACTGAGTCCAGCACAACTAAGTGGTACTCAGCTACCAGTACCGACTGCTCTGATAGGGATCACGATAGAGGGTCCTGGACAGAGCTGGAGAAAAATGTAGAACAAAATTCTAATTCACAAAAAAAAAAAAAAAAGAAAGACCAGACTTACTGGTCTGACAGAGACTGGAGAAACACTGAGAGTATGGCCCCTGGACAACGTTTTAATTCAGTACTGAAGTCATTCCTGAGGCTCATCCTTCAGCCAACGATTAGACAGGTCCATAAAACAAACAACAATACATGTAGGTTGACCAGGTATACGAGACTAAATGGGCATACCAGTCCAGGGGCAAGGGTAAGAAGGCAGGAGGGAGCAGGAAAGCTGCATGAATGGAAATAGGGAAACTAAGGTAAAGAAGGGGAGAGTTTTGACAGGGTTGGTAACCAATATCACAAAATAATATGTGTATCAATTGTTTAATGGGAAACTAATTTGCTCTGTAAAGCTTCATCTAAAGCACAAGAAAAAAAGAAAAGGAAGTTCCCTCACCAAAAAAACCACTGAAACACAGCAGTAGGTAGCAACACATACGCCAACACACCCAGTGGCACTCCAGACTCGTGACAGCCCCATGTATGCCAGGGTAGAACTGGGCTCCAGAGAGTGTTTAATGGTTGAGTTTTTGGAAGTAGATCACCAGGCCTTTCTTTCAAGATACCTCTGGGTGAACTCAAACCTCCAAACTTTTGGTTAGCACACAGAGCATGTTAACTGTCTCCACCACCCAGGGACTCTGGCAGCATATACTTTGGTGAAATTTTTGCACAGAAAGTTTCAGAGGAGGGCCACACAGAACATCCTGTGTAAGACAGAAACCTGTCAGAGAAGGAAAACTCAAATATTTTTCACTAATAGAGAGCAATAGAAAAGTGGTAAAACTGCACTCTGACAAAGGCAAGACCTGAGAAAAGAGTCCCATTGGGTTCTGGCTTTCACAGGTCTCAATATAATAACTTATAGTTAATGTGAGAGAGCCTCACAAAGTAGGCATATTTCTAAGTTTATATTTTGAGTACTTGTGTATATGTATTTTGAAAACATAATAGTGACTTATACTTTCTGTGATTTGATAACTTTGTAGAAATATAGAGAACATTATCTTTGTGTTGGAGGCCTGGTGGCACAATGATTAAGAGCTTGGCTGCCAACCCAAATGTTAGTAGTTCGAATCTACCAGCTGCTCCTTGGAAACCCTGTGGGGACAGTTCTACTCCATTCTATAGGGTTGCTATGAGTCGGAATTGACTTGATGGCAACTTTTTTGGGGGGGGGTTACCTTTGTGTTATTTCTGTGTTCCCTCTTTGCTTTCTCAATCATTCAATACTCGTTTAGTCGATTCATCTTTGTTAAATTTCTGCTTAAATAGTATAGTTTATTTTCCTGACGGAATCTGACTGCAAAGTCATATACAAATAAATGCATTAGAGGAAATCACCTTACTGTATTTCAAAATATGGCCTCCATTAAAATATAGTAAAAATATGAAGAAGAATTTATTTAGTAGAGTTCGTTTTGGTGGTAGTGTTGCATTTTTTGGAGGAAGACATATACTGAAAATCCATTTGGGGGAGAGATGAGACTCCAAGCAGCAAATTCTAGTGTCAAAAAATTTCTGATAAACTTCATCTTAGTAAGGGGCAGTGCTGTAATGGAGGCCATTTGGTTTCATTGATCATTCTGCCGGTTTTGCATGTGTGTGTTTAGGGATAAAACTGGGCAGAGTGGAATTGCTATGCATATCAGAGGAGGAAGAAGAAAGGAGCATTTTTTATGAAGGAGGTTGGGGATGAAAGAGAGGGAAAGAGAAATGCCAGATATCAGCTCGGTGGTGAGTGACGTGGGGACATAGAAATATCTAGTGGGAAATTTTAAGTTGTTAAGGAGTGTGCTGCATGCCCGTCTTCCAAAATTTTCTGTACAAAATTTCCATTGAAGTGTATATTGCTGGAGTCTCTGGGTAGGAGAAACAGTTTATATGCTTGGCTACTATCTGAAAAGTTGGCGGTTCTAGTTCTCCCAGATGTGCTTCAGAAGAAAGGCTTGGTGATTTACTTCCAAAAACTCAGCTGCTGAAAACCCTGTGGAGCACAGGTCTACTCTGACTCACATGGGATGTCCATGAATCTGGAGTTGAGTCAACGGCAACTGGTAGTGGTGGTGGATATGTTGACACCTATTGGTTATACTTCAGTGGACTTTTGTGAGGGAACTTCCAATGCTGAATTCAACATCTAAATGGTGGAGGGGCTAAAATGGAAATAGCTGACATCTAGATTGTTCTAGTTTAGAGTTCTGGCTGAAACAAACCATTGCTTGAGCTCTGGACTTAGCAGACCTGGGTTTGATCTCAGCTCCACCGATTATTAAATGTGTGATTTGGGCATGTTGCCCAAACTTTCTTTTTTCTGACCTGTACAGCCGGATAATGGTAATATGTATTTTATGTGGTTGTTATGAGGATCACATAAAAGAAATATTTATAAAGTGCTTAGTGCTTGGCATATAATAAATGCTTAAAAAGTATATATATGTAAATTATATATAATTTGAGGGTTATTTTGAGTGCAATTTAAATGTCATTTCTTGATTAAAGCCTTTTGTCACTTCGTTTTTCTCCCACCGCTCATCAGAATAATTCACTCTATTTATTTGATTCATTTATTATGTATTCCAGCTCTTTATCACATTGTATTATAGTTCACCATTTGTCTGTTTCCTGTTAGACCATTAGCCCCTTAGGGTCAGAATTCATGTCTTTGTTTCTTCAACAATGACTACATTAATTCCTGAAACATAATAAAGGTTTAAAAAATGTTTTATGAATGGACAGATTTTGAAAAACTGTCTCTGAAGAAAGTTTCTGAAAAATTATCTTTTTTTGGCCAAAGCCTTCTGGATAACTTCATATAGAAAGTGAGGAAATCTCTTGTTTGTTTGGTGAAGTAGCATGGCAGTGCTCCACTTCTTTATACCCTCTCCAAAAATCCGGATACAGGTGAAAAAATGTGGAAAGTTTCTTGAGGCACAGGGCCATTGCGTTTAACTACTGAAAGATAATATATGGAATCCCAGGCAGGGATAAGAGTATAAGGCAAGGGAAGGGAAAATTACATGGTGGGTTTAAGATTAGCAAGCAAATGACTGTGAGTGGGTGACAATGGGGTCATGTAATTATCATAATTATCATAGAAAGTAATATTAGAGATAGACATTAGTGCCATGTTCTGGAAAAGAACTTAGTGCCAGGCCAAGGAGTTCAGATTTTTTGTTTGTTTTAGGGAGATGTTGAGCTGTTTTTTAAAAGATTGTGTTGGGAGCTGTCTTAGAATTCTCTAGAGGAACAGAACTCATGTGTATACAGGTAGCCTCCAATTTACAATGTATTCAGGTTACAACAAGCTGCACTTACAACCATCTTTTTTTTTGTACATTTTATGTTAGTAATACAATGTTGTAGCATGTAATCTGCTGATGTTATTATTCTCAGATGTTCACTTGCAGATGTTCAATGACAAAGATTGGATTTATAAAGAGACTGATAATAAAAGGCAATAATAATGAAAACTAAAAAAAAAAAAAAAAGAGGTATTTGACTTACATAAGAACCAATTTATGACAGAGTCATTCCAATAGAACCCAGTCTTAAGTTAGGGACTACCTGTATCAATAGATAGATTTACTTCAAAGCATTGGCTCATGTGATCGTGGGGGCTGGAAAGTCCAAAGACTATAGGTCAGGTAGCAGGCTGAAGACTTCTGCGGGTTTGCATTGCAAGATCTGAAGGTTAGTCAGTAAGAGTGCAGAGTGGAGAGACAGAGTTCTGGTAAAATATCTATTTATAGTCTGAAGGTAGACCACGCCCTAAGGAACTCCCTTTTCAACTGATTGATTACATCACATTAGGTAACTTTATGGAGGATGAATACTTTGCATTGCAGTAGATTACATTATGGAACAGCAACTAGTTTAGGGTTTGGTAAAACCACTGGGAACCACAGCCAGCTGAGTTGACACTTCTCTATTTCTTACAATTGAATGTGAATCTAGCCTTAAAATTTTAATTAAAAAATTAAAGTTATATAGATCCTTGGGTAATGAAAGGAGAAGGCAACAGCAGACATTTATTAAACACTTGTATGTCCCTGTAAATGAATAATTTCTTTTATAAGGATCAGTACAAAGCTAGTTTCCTATGAGACAGGGTTAAAGATATTCCAAATGTTCAGCTTTTCCACTCTATCATCTCTAACATCAACTACTTCACCTCCCCTCAGTACTCTCCCTCCTGTCTTTCAATTCAATGATTTGCTGCAACATTTCATAGAAATCACGAACCATAGTTGCATTTAAGTACTTTATTAGGGAAGTAACAGGGTACAACAACATTGAGACTAACTTGGAAGTAAATAATTCAGGATGCAGTTCTTCAATCAGGACAACTTCTTCTCACCCCCTGCCGCTGGACCCCGCTGGGGGCTTTCTGCCACCAGGCCCTACTAGTGGCCTTCTCAGGCAAGTGTTACAACTCTTAGTTCCATGGGTTGGCAAGCCACACCACAGGGTCTCATGCTGGTCTCCTGGTTCCTGTTGTCTCATAGCGCCATCGCTCTTGCTACTGTTGTGCTACCAACAGTGTTACAGCTCCTCTTTCTCTCTCTGTGTCTCCGTTTAAGCCTGGTGGGATGGCAAAACTGACCAATCCCTTTGTTAGGGTTCCATATACCTTATTTGCATGGTTCCCATCCCCACAATGGTGCCATGCACTTATTGACATTATTAGCAAGATATCCAATCCTCTTGGTTGGCCACAAGCACCTCATTTGCATAGTCCCACCCAGACATTTGATGGGAGTTACAAAGACTATGGCTAGAAGGGCCATATTAAGTAATTCACTGTACTGCAGGCCACACCCTGGCTCTTTTAGCCATTGGCCCTTTCACACTTCAAGGATTAACTTCTCCCTCCCAATCATTTTACCAGTCCAAAATAGTCATTAACAATTAGCCCTTCAGTAGGGCAAAGAGTCCTCAGGGTGAGGTTACTCAGGTACCAGCCATTCAGGTTTGCTGCAGGTGTCCATCTGATCTGGTCAGGTTCTCCAAAAGTCACTTGGCTTCACCCTTTCTAAACCAAAAACAAAACAAAACAAAAAAACCAAACCCATTGCCACTGAGTCAATTCTGACTCATAGTGACCCTATAGGACAAAGTAGAACTGGCCCATAGGGTTTCGAACTGGATTTAAAGTGCCTACCTTTTGGGTAGTGGCTGAGCTCTTAACCACTGTGCCACCAGGGATCCATATTCTCTAGCCTCTGATAAAATTTAACAGAGAGGCTATTCCCTTGCTCTGAATCTCGCTCAACCTATCGGCATAGTGTTAAATTTCTCCCACTGCATAAGCCATTTATTCATTTCTTTATCTTCAGCTATTATTTCTCCTTCCTTCCATTTGTCATTTATTTTTACCCAAATGCTTCCACCTTGGGAAAGAACATCAGGTTCAGTTGCTCTGCCAGTCCAGATTGCTGGTAGCAAGACCAGTCTAGCAAGTGCTTCCCCCTCTGTCCACCTCCATTTATGGTGGGTAGGATTACATAGGTACAACACTAGTGGAATATCTCTACCGCTAGGCAATATGGCAATAATCACTGTCAACCTCAATTTTGCCAGATTGGAGGATGGCACAATCCATCCCATCATGCCTTTGGAAATCCTGGCATATAGGTCAGGGGCATAGTTACAGTCTCTTGCTTAGGGATCACACCAGTTTCCCAAACCTGCAGCTGCATCCCTGGTCCTAGGACTGCAGTGTCCGACAGGAAAAAAAAAAAAAAAATTAGGTGATGTGGGGAAGAACTGCACAGTGACACCAGCATCCTCTTCCACGACCTCTTCTCCAAATCCCTCAGAGAAATGTAGGAATCTGTCCATTGGTGATCAATCCTTCCTTTGCTAGCCTCATGTTGAGTGTGAGCACATACTCCTGAAGATATGTGAGCCAGCCCTTCACGCCTTTATCTCCCCACATTTTCACTAACAAATCTTTCAATTGCCCATTCCAATTGTCTATCAAACCATTACTCTGAGGGTTGTATGCAACATGGTATGTCCATTTAATATGATGTTTCTTGGCCCATTGCTGTACTCTGTGGGCTATAAAGTGTGTTCCTTGGTCTGATGAAATATAACTTGAGGACCCAAATTGGTACAGTATCTTTTGTTCCAATCTCTTAATGGTGTTTTTGGTATTTGCATCTGTCACAGGATATTCAAAGCCCAGTCCAGAGTAAATATCTACTCCTACGAGGACCCATTTGTAGCCACCTGGTGCCACCAGTGTTGTTGGCTCAATATAATCAACTTGTCAGATATGCACAGGACGTTTCCCCCAGGTAATCTTCCCTGTAGCTGTCTGGAACCTCTGTCTTTCTTACTGGCAGACAGAGCAGCCCTTATTGGCATTTTGTGACTCAGAGAGTGCAAGAGGGATGTGTCTATATTCAGCCCATCTCTACATTGCGGTAGTACCCCCATGTCCGCTCATTTCAAGGACCCAATTGGCCACCTCAAGTAAGTGTACCAACAGGTCCACTTGCTGATTCCAATTGCCTTCTGGTCCAGGACAGGGGTTCTTCTGACAGGCATTGACATACCCTACTCTAGCGTGCCCTCTAAATTCCCTGAGTGCTTTACATAGGTCCATGTCCCACACAGGTGTCCCCTTAAAACCCAATTGTCTGTAGCACGTTTTGCCTGATCATATAGCCAGGCTATTGGCCACTGAGCATGAATCGGTAAAAATTCAAACATCTGGACTCTTGTCATTGCCTAATTCTTCCATTACAGCTAGGAAGACAGCATGCAGTTCAGCCCATCAAGCTACCCTGTTCTTACTTTATTCAATCAGAGTCTTTCCATCTGCTGGTTTTAATGAAGCAGCCGTCCACCTCAAATGCTGTCTATGTCTGTGAACCAAACACCTTCTGCTAGTCAACAGGAAGTTGTTCATAGGGCACTGTCCATGTAGCAATGGGCTCTGACAACTTCTCAGGTGGTTCCAGGGTAAGACCTATGGGAAAAGAAGCTACCTGCTCAGGAATGTGGTGGGCACCTCCCTGCATTCCCCCAGTAGCTTGTTCTTGTATAAATGATTTCCATTTTATCATTGAACTATTTGGGGCACTGCCTTCCTTATTAGAATGTTTTTCTGACATCGCCCAGGACATTAGGGATATTTCAGGTCTCACAATGATTTTATGTCCTTCTGTCATTGAGGCAGTCTCAATTAACACCCAATAGCAGGTGAGTAATTGCCTTTCAAATGGCATGTATCATGCTGCAGTATCTGGAGATTTTCTAGTCCAGAATCTCAACAGTTACTTTATGGTGTTGTTCTCAGGTTTTTGCCATAAGCTCCAGACTGCATAAACATGTGTGGCAGACACCCCCAAAATCATGTCTAAGTGTGGATCATAAGGACCTAAAGACAGGGAAAGTGAGACCATTTTCTGTAATTCAGACATAGCCTGCTGTTGCTTTGGCCCCCATTCAAACACAGTTTTCTTCTGAGTAGTTTTACAGATGGGAGCCAGTAATATTCCCAGATGCAGTAGATGTGTTCTCCAAAATCCAAAAAGACCAACCAAACATTGAGCCTTTTGCTTCATCTTGGGTGTAGGTAGTGACAGCAACTTATTCTTGGTTGCCTGTGGAATGCCATGAGTGGCTCTTGCCGAAGTTATTCCCAAGAATTTCACCATTAGGGCAGGGCCTGGACTTCTGTTGGATTTATTAACCAGCCTCTGTTGGTCATGTAGGCCATCTCTGTATTCAAATCAGCCCTTGCCTGTTCTTCGGCGTTTGATATTAACACAGTTTCATCAATGTAGTGTGTTGTTACGCTTGTGATCTACGTCAAGTCCAAGTCCCTTCTAATCAAACTATAACAGCAAGCCAGTGAATTCAAGTAACCCTGTGGCAACACAGTGAAAGTAAATTGGGATCCTTCCCACATGAAAGCAAACTGCAGCTGGTTCTTTTCCGAGACTGGTGTCAAGAAAAAAAGCATTTGCAAGATCAGTCATTTAGTACCAGTCCCCTTTAGCCTGCTGTATTTTCTGCACCATTGATACCACATCTGGAATAGCTGAAGCCACAAGTGGCACTAGTTTATTTGGGCCTTGATAATCTACTGTCAGTCTCCATGAGCCATCTGCCTTTTTCACAGGCCATACAGGGTTGTTACACAGAAAATTTGCTGGGACCAACACTAGCCTTTAGCATGTCTTTATCAAAGCAGTCATCTTCTGTTCATCAGGTTTCCTATACTGTTTCAAATTAACAACCTAAGTGGGTTTGGGCAATTGTAACCGTTTTTATTTAGCGTGTCCAATCAATATTGGCCAAAGGGCAGACTTACACACCTTTTGTTTTACAATGTTAGGTAGAGGGAGTGTTCCCCAATTAGATATAATATTCATACCAATAATACATTCAGGTAAGGGAGATGCAACTACTTTATACAAGATCTGTTTAAATCTTCAAATTCTCATCCAAACTTTTACCTTAGTTGCATCAACCGTTACATCCCCATATCTCACATTCTAACCTTAGGCCCCTTCAAGATTTTATTGACAGATTTTGGGATTACGGTACATTGGGTTCTGAGCCCAGGAGCCCCAAGAGGGTCTCTTCCCCACCCCTGGGCCATTTCACCCACACATGTGCCTACGGTGTCAGATCCTCTGATAGAGGCTGGACCAGAAAGCCCTGGCCCACTCATCAATCCTTATCTTGATCTACTAGCTGAACCTCTGCTTCAAGTGGTTCTGGGTGGGATTTCCCATCATTAAATTCCACCCTACTGGCGTGAATAGAATGAACTTGTTTAGACCTCTTTAACATTGGGAGACTAGCAAGAGTTTCTGTTGGTCCACCCAAACTGCTGTAGTGCTGCATTAGAACTTTTGTCTCAACTCCATCAATGTCTGCTATATTCATCCCATTTCTTAGCACCATTTAAAAATGTCCATCCTTCTGGAGTAAGTTCTTTTCCCATTGTCTTCTTGCATTCTCCTATGAATTACACTTATGTTTCTTGCATCTGTAAGATCCATGCAGGGAAGCTGTGCCAACAGATCCAACAAGGCTTCTTGGATTGTTGCTTTGTTTCTCAGTAGCAAGGTTACATGTGGTGCTCATGTAGTGTCTTTCTTGATTACCATATATACTACTACCTGTGTAAGGGCATACTCAGTGGATGACTATCCTGATCACCATAAAGCCATTCCATCATGGATTGCATAAGCAGCACATCAGCTGCTTCCTCTGGAGTGTTCCATTGAGTATTTAAAGGAGGAGGAGGCTATTTCCCTTCTCAAGATAAACAAATATCACTGCAAATTTTATTAAATTCACCAGGCTGGCCATTCCTTCTAGGTTACCATGCTGCATAACTAAATAACTAAATCTTGTATCATCATTTGTGACTTTTCCATAGTAAGTTGTAGGTCTTACGTCAACCCAAACATGCTCTTCTATTCTGTAACATTCAAAACTAAAGACACTGTCCCTAAATGAGTCACTCTCACAATCCATTTTAGTAATGGCTCTTCAGGAAGCTGATGATACAAATTTACAAACTGAGGCCACTCCTTTACACTATACCCCCTGGTTCCTATGAGATGGAGGTTAAGATGTCTCAAATGTTCAACATTTCCAAACTGCTGTACCACTCCATCATCTCTAACATCAACTACCTTCCTTCACTATCTCATTCCTGTCTTTGGGTTCATTAATTCACTGCAAAGTCTCACAGGACTCACAAACTATGCTTGCAGTTAAGTGGTTTATTAGGGAAGTAACAGGGTACAACTTGGAATTGGGATCGACTTGGAAGTAATAGGAATAACTCAGGACGCAGTTTTTTGATCAAGACAGCTTCTTCTCATCCTCTGCCAATGAGCCCTGCTGGGGGCCTTCTCAGGCAAGTTTCACAACTCTTAGCAATGTGGGTCAGCAAGCCCCACCTCTGCAGTCTCATGCTGGTCTCCTGGTTCTTGCCATCTCACACCACTATTGCTCTTGGTACTGCTGGACCTCCATCTCTCATTGTTTTACTTGTTGCAGATCCTCTCTCTTTTCATGTCACACTTTAAACCTAGCAGGCTGGCAAAAATGACCAATACCCTCTTTGAGGTCTGATACATTTTATTTGCATGGTCTTCCCCTCACAAAGGTGCCATGTGCCTTATTTACATTAGTAGCAAGCTATCCAATCTCTTGATGGGCCACAAGCACCTCATTTGCATAGTCCCACCCTGTCATTTGGTGAGAGTTAGAAAGACTATGGCTGGAAGGGCCATATTAAATAATTCACTGTACCATATCCTGTGCTAATGAGTGCCCTTGCCCTAGAGATCTTTTCACTTTGGTGCTATAATCTTTGGAACTGTCAGAGGATAATAGGAGATAATGTAATCTACTACCATTTGACCAATTACTGTTGCATCAACTCTGACTCATGGCGACCCCATGTATGTCTGAGTAGAACTGTGCTTATACAGGTTTTCAATGGCTGATTTTTTGGAAGTTGATCTCTAGGCATCCCTTCTGAGGTGCCTCTGAATGGACTCGAACCTCCAAACTTTCAGTTAGCAGCCAAGCATGTTAACTGTTTATACCACCTAGGGACTTCATAGCACTACTGGGAGGTGCCTTTTAGCCAGTTTGCCCATGAGTTATTCCTTTATAGTCATCACTTAACATAAAAATAACCATTATTGAATTAAAGGGTCTTTGGACATTTCATTGATGTCATGATAACTAGCTGGGTACTGTGGGAAATAAAAATGGGAAGACTTCAGTCTAATTAAAAAAATTGACCTTCTTGACAAAAAAGTAGGAACACCCTATTTATTGCACAATATTTCACAATCCCTTCATAGTTTCCATCTATAATTGTAACAACCCACATTTTATGACACAGGGTGAAGAAGAATATCTGGAGAGACCAAGACAGTGATCTGCCACCATAACCTTTGCTATTAACAGAGCTGCTTGTCCTGGGTCACCTGACTTTCATGCAACTTGATACACACACATAAAAATTTATGGAGATCCTGAAAAAAAACATGACTTCAGAAGGAACAGTCAATGAAAATTTTATTTTAGATCACTGAAAAATGCTATTAGAGTTTAAATTCTTTCCTCCATTAGATGCTAATGAAGTATTCTAAATAGACTTCTGAAATGATCATCCTGGTCTTATGATTAATAGACACATTCCTGTGTGCCAATATGTTGTTCTCTGTTCAAAGAACTATGCTATTATTAACTACATCTGGCAAAATTTAGAGTCAACATTTGTTGAAAACAAACATAATTGTCACATACTTTATACTGGTTCACATTTTGCATAACAGCTGTCAAAATGGCAGAGCCTTTCTCCTGAGAACAAACTTACTATGAACTTAATTTTCCCAGTGATTAACCTACTAAGATTTCTGAAGCTGGCTAACACGTGAAACTGTGGTAGCAACAGGTGCTGATGATACTGGCTCAAGCTTAGCCTTCAGCCTCCACTAAGCTATGCAACACAGTGGATATCTTAAGGAATATTTTATTTCTTTTCTTAAAAAACAGTTGGCTGAGTTTCTGTTAAGGATAACAGAAAATTTTGAAAACAGGCAATGGTGATGATTATACAATATGACGAACATATTAATGCTAGTGAATTCTACATGTAAAAGCTGTTGAAATGACAAATGTTTTGTTATATCTATTTTTACCACACAGAAAAGGTGGAATGTGCATATTAGTTTGAAAAATTGACATGTACAGACATGGTGCTTTTGCGATCATATGAGCCCCCTTCACACGGCCTCATTCTTCATCTCTAGCAAAGACAGGAATAATGTCAGAGTTGGCATCCAGAGACTCCAAAGCCCTGTCCTATGTGACCTTCTGTGGATTTGGCTCTGTTACATGTCCTTGTTGGATTCTGTATTACCACATGCCCTCAGACCTCTGCTCTCCTGCCATCAACCTCTTTTCCTTATTTTTACTCATTTGTCATTGTTGGATTATGTTTTTATTTGTACTACTAAAGGTTGATGATCCCTGGGACCTCTATCGCCCACCATTTAAAACCTAGGGAATAGAATTCCCAAGATTGGGCATATCTTGATGGTTTTATTTGGATGATCAGGCTGTGGGGGAGTTGAGGGTTGAATGAGAAATACAACTGAAAATGTTGGTGAGGTTTCCATATTGCCCTGACTCTTTTGCCTCTCTTGCTAAGCCAGTCTAAGGTTGAATCCAGGGATGGAGTTGGCTTTCAGCCAGTTTCTAGCAACTCTCCCATCTCCTCCCACTGCCTCCTTTTTCCCCTTGGGTTAAGCTATTAAACATGATGGCACTCGTTTTCCCTGGCTTGATGCCTGGAGTCCTTCAGGAAGAGAAATTATCTCTTTGTCCAGTCATTCCCTTGCTCTTAGCTCAGGGGCTTTGAAAGCTGGCATCCAGGAGCCCTTTTCTGACTGTCAACTAACCAAAAAAGACAGTGCTGGGGAGGAGGGTCTGTTCCCCATCCCTGCTCCTCCTCTGTGTCCCACTCTTAATAGAGTCTGTCTCTCAGGCATTGAAAGGCACCCTGGAAATACACTGCCTGACAAAGGAATGAGATGGCCAGGAACTGTGGGAATCTTCCATTATGTGGTGAATCAAATGAGGAAAAGAACATCAAAAGCCCCAAGCAGGTGAAAGTGCTTATGAATCAGAGCTAGGGAAGTTAAATTGCTTCTATTTCTCTGGAGAAGAAGAATGAAAGGGGCTAAAACACCATCTCTTGTAGTATTGAGCCAAGAACTCAACCAATACCACACAGAGCAAGTTGGAAAGAAAAGACATGAAACAATAAGACACAGATTGTAGGTTTATTGTTTGCAGAGAGGAGATAAGGGCAAGAGAAGACCAGAATAAATTAGTACTCGTTAAAGACAGAGAGCAAACCGAGAAGGGAATTTGTATTTACAAGGTTTCCAGGGAAAAGAGCTGCAGCAGAAGCTCAGACATTTACACAAATGAAAACGTGGATGATGACCAAAGGAGCTTAAATGGTAAATTAATTCTAAAAGTGTGAACGTAAGGTGGGAATGCATAAGGACTTATAAAATATAAATTGATGAAGAGTACAAAAGGAACCACTTGGAAGCTTCTGGCACTAAATAATTGGATTGACATGACATAGATCCAAGGATACTAAATGAAGGAAGCAAAATCTTCGTGTTCAAATTGACAAAATAATTTTTTAACTAGCCTATATACCTGAAAAAATTTACAACACAGCAACTTTACAACAGTAAGTCAGGTACATTACAGGAAAGAAAGCAGCCTTGAAAATGCCTCACCCATACATTTAAGTGTGGTTTTTGGTTATTGTTAGCTGCCATTGAGTCATTCCTAACTTATGGTGCCCCACGTGTGCAGAGTAGAACTGCTCCACAGGGTTTTCAAGGTTGTGACACTTTGGAAGCAGATCTCCAGGCCTTCCTTCTGTGACAACACTGAGTGGGTTTCAACCACCAACCTTTTCGGTAGTAGTTGAGCACTTAACCATTTGTGCCACCCAGGGGCCCATCTAAGTGTGGTTGATAGGTCAAAACTTAAAATGTCAAGAAAAAACTCAACATCTACGAGGCGTTCATGGCATCTGTATTATGCACAGGAAAATCAGGTGTATCTTATCTTTATAGCAGAATTATAAGACCTCTTCCTGGAAATTTGGAACCCTGGTGACGCAGTGGTTAAGAGCCCAGCTACTAACTAAAAGGTCAGCAGTTTGAATCCACCAGCCAATCCTTGGAAACCCAATGGGGCACTTCTACTCTGCCCTATGGTGTTGCTATGAGTGGGGATTGATTCGCTGGCAATGGGTTTTTTCGTTCTTGGAAATTTAGCATCGACTAAGAGAAATGGTTGTATAACATGATTGATGTATTTGATATCACTGAGGTATACCCCTTGCCATACACCTGAAAAATGTTGAATTGGCAAATGTGTTATATATATTTCTATAAAAAAAATTAAAAAAGGCATCTGCTGATACTGCATATGTACAACCAAATACCTCATGGGATTTGTTTTCCTGGTTCAGAGGTTTAGGGTCATGGTTTTGTGGGACATTCCAATCAATTTGCCTAATATTAATTTTAGTGCTTCTGCTCTACCTCCTATTTCTCTGTGCAGTACCTTGGGTCTTAAAAACTTGTGAGCGGCCATCCAAGGTAAAACAATTGGTCTCTATTCACCTGAAGAAGCAGAAGAAGAAGGAACGTAAGGAATTGAAGGAGGAGATGGAATATGTGTTTAATTGCCTCCATGAGAAACTGCCTCCTTTGCCATGAGACCAGAAAAATTGCATAGTGCCTAGCTACCATTACTGAACGTTTTAATCAAAGATTCTATAAAAGGACCCTGATCAAAAGGGAGAAAATTTAGAACAGAACTTCAAATTCTCATGGAATCCAGGTTTTCTGGAGCCATTGAGGCTGGGCAATCTCTGAAAACTATGACCCTGAGGAAATTTTTAAAGCTTAAACTGAAACTATCTGCGGAAGTCATCTTTAAACTAAACAATCCAGAAAAATCCATTGCTGTTGAGTTGATTCCAACTTATAGCAACTCTATAGGACAAATAGATCTGACCCAGAGGGTTTCTTAGGCTGTAATCTTTACAGAAGGAGACTGCCACCTCTTTCTCCCATGAAGCAACTGGTGGGTTCAAACAGCTGACCTTTCAATTAGCAGCTGAGGGCTTAACCACTGCACCACCAGGTCTCCTTAACCCAAACAATAGTTTAGCTTAATTAGAAAAGAATGTCTGCCCTGAGCATTGTGCTCTGTTAAAGAATTATCTATATGTGATCAAATTTACAACAGCAATTCAAAAGTTAGATGAGAAACTTAGGGGGAAGTGTTAATGATGGTGAAACAATTTAGAAAATGGTATCAGCTTGAAGAATGTAACCAATGTCACTGAATTGTACATGTAGAAATTGTTTAATTGGTATATGCTTTGCTGTATATATCTTTATTGAAAATAATTTTAAAATGGAATTATAAAATCTCCTCTTAAAATGTTATTAGTTGCCATTCAGTCAACTCTGACTTATGGTGATCTTATGTAAAACAGAACAAAATGTTGCCTGGTCCTGCACCATTTTCATGATCATTGATATGTTTGAGCCCATGTGCCAGCTGTTGTGTGGTGCCTTTTATCCTACAAAATCATCTCCTAGCACTATATCGGATAATATTCTGTTGCAATCTGTAGTTTTTTACTGCCTAATTTTCAGAAGTACATCACCAGGCCTTTCTTCCTAGTCTGTCTTAATCTGGAAGCCCTACTGAAACTTGTCAACCATGGGTGACCCAGCTGATATTTGAAATACCAGAGTTATAGTTTCCAGCATCACAGTAACGCGAAAGCCACCACAGTATGAAAAACTGATAAGTGGTGGTATCTTAAACTAGTGATCCTTTAGGTAGGTAAAGCTTACTGTAGTATAAAAATTCGTATAGTCTTACCCATCAAATTCTTATGCTTTTTCCTGGCCACAAGCAGACTCCAAAAAGGAAATGAGGAGCCCAGTGTAAGCACATGATAAGTGTGAGTGTCAAACTCTCTTGTGGAAGAAGTAGTTGTCAAATTGATGAATTTCAAGTCTGTTCTTAGTAATTTCATTAATAATCTGGGCAAAATAGAGTATGAGTTTTGGACAGACCTAAATTTTTAGTACAAATGTGGGCCCTGGATGACCTTGGGAAGTTATATAATGTTTCTGTGCCAGTTTCCTCATTGTAAAATAGAGATCACAATAGCAATCTGCTCTTGTGCCTCCATAAGATACTGTAAAGATTACAGAAGAGTATAAGTAAAATGCTTACTACATTAGGCACTCAATGCATACCATGTTCCTCTTTTCCTTCTGCCTGTTCTTCTGAGCATTGCCTATCCTTGCTGGGGTTATGGATTGAATTGTATCCCCCCCAAAATGCACGAGGATTCTAACTCCTATACCTGTGGATGTAATTCCATTTGGAAATAGGGCTTTCTTTGTTATGTTAATGATGCTGTATCAGTGTAGGGTGTGTTCTAAACCTAATCACTTCTAAGTTGTAAAAAGATCAGATTAGATGTAGGAGAAAGCACAAAAGGGGGAAGACAGGAGCTATCTGATGAAGCTGGAGACAGATGAATTTACAGGCCTAGGAACGCCAAGGATTGCCAGCTACCAGAAGGTGCCCTGGTGGAGCAGTGGTAAAGAGCTAGGGCTACTAATCAAAAGGCTGGCAGTTCAAACCCACCATCTGCTCCTTGGAAACCCTATGAGGCTGTTCTACTCTGTTCTGCAGGGTCCCTGTGAGTCAGAATTGACTCAATGACAATGGGTTTGGCTTAGAAGGTGAAATAGTGCATTTTTTCACAAATAGTACCTGCCTTCTACCTTTGTTTGGCAACTGCACCCTCCACCTGGGAGGTATTTCCTAGGCACTGCTATGCCGTTTTTTTTAAGCATGTTGACAAGATCCTCTCCCTATAGCTGGTGCCCTGAATTTGAACTTGAACTGTGAGAAAATAAATTTTTGTTCTTTAAAATCAGTCATTTGTGATATTTCTGTTACAGCAGCAGTAGTAAACTAAGACACTGAGTGTGTCACTTTATTTTTTGAGTATTATTTTCTTCTCTTTACACAGATTATTTTGTCTTTGTTAGCATCCCCAGTCCCTTCTCTGCTCCACTTACCGACACTGTTTACAATATTAGTTCAGTTTGCTCTTCCTATTCATGCATTCCTGAATATTCTTCGTTGCTAGTTTTATGCTGTTTGTACTTGAGAACCTCTGAAATGCACTAAAGTGTTTATCCTGAAGTACAGTGTTATTAGAGATAGGATAATGTCCATACTCCTACCAGGAACCTGTTGCCATCCAGTTGATTCCAACTTATAGTGACCCTATGGGACAGAGTAGAACTGCCCCATAGAGTTTCCAAGAAGTGCCTGGTGGATTTTGAACTGCCAACCTTTTGGTTAACAGGCATAGCTTTTAACTGCTATGCCACCTAGGCTTTCTACATTAAAGAGTTTAGATTTGATTCTCGAAGACGGTAATTCTTAATGTTGCCTGCTTTATTAGAATAACCTGGTGGGCTTTTGCAATGTTCTTGTGCTCAGGGTGCATCTCATACCTATTAAGTTAGATTCTCAGGGTATGGGATCCAGCAACAGGAGGCTTTTAAAGCTCCACAGGTGATTCCAATGTGCAATCAAGGTTGAGAATTACTGTTCTTATGCGTTGGCGTGGTACTCCATCTGATGCCATCTGGAAAATTAATGAGAAAGCTTTTCATTTCATCACTGATTTGATTACAATCTCTGGGCCTGTGCTAGCCCGAGGTCTCTGAGGAGGCATGGGATCTAAGGTTCAGCTCATAAGTCTCCACATTGTTTCTGTTCCACTCTCATCCCTCTAGCATGCTGGGGTATAAGTCATTTTTAAAAAAAGACATTATTTTAGCTGTATTATACAAATGTTAACATGCAGCATTTTCACAGTAATTCAGTTGAAAATTCTTTATAGTTTTCTTTAATAGTCTATTTTATACCACAGACCTAAGAGATTTTGAAGCTATACTTTTAGAAACTATGGCTTTATATTCATTCATTCATTTATTTTTAACTCCCCACCCCCCCGCCCCCACCCGCTTGGAAACACTAGTCTTCTTTTGTCTCCATGGATTTCCCTGTTCCAGATGTTTCATATAAGTGGAATCATATAGTATTTGTCCTTTCGTGAAAGCCGAATCACTTTCCTATTGCAAAATAAAAGAAGATCTAGTACTACTCCTTCGTTGTAGAGCTAAAGAAATGGAGAAACAGATGGAGAACTAACTCACCCCAGATCCCACAGCAGGTTAGAGCTAGAGCCAGTAAGCAAATGGCAGGTTGAGGTTTGGTATCAAGAGAGAAATTGCACATTGTCTGAGTTCGTTTGGTTTGCAGTAAGTAGAAACAGTTCTTTCTCTTTTAGTTTTAATTTGTGTGAGATCGATAATTACAACAGTCCCATTCAGTGCTAGATGTTATGGATAAGGTGTTGAATGGATGTATTAATAAATGCAAGAACACATTCTTAAATGGCTTAGGTTCCTGAATTAATTTCAGCAACAACAGAGAATCTGATGGAGTTTAAAATCTTAAAGACAATTAGGTCTTTAACAGATGAACTTGACAGTGTTGGTAGCAGAAAGAAGACTTTGGTTAGTAGGCTCTGCTTCTGAGTCTCCAAAAATAAGCTAAAACTCAGCTCGTCTACATACTTCTACAGGGACTACAATTCAAAACTTGACCCTGCAGTGAGCTATCTTTCTGATTGCTGCCAGAGATGCTCTAGTCCTGGTGGACACACAGGGCCCTTGGCAGGTGACTGTACTCAGATCATGAGCCTGGCAACAGCCTTGGCTAAAGCATCATGAACTTTGTAACACAGAACTCATTATTGGGCTCAGGGCTTCTGAGCCCTTCCCTACACATTAGAATCCTCTGGGGAGGTTTTAAATATTATCACTGCCTGGGCTTCACACCTTGAGATTCTGATTTTAATTGATGTGGATACATATTTTATATATATATATATGTATATATACATATATACACATACACACATATGTATAATATACACACACATTACGTATACTACACATATATACATATATGTGTGTAAATATATATGTATATATATAATGTTACCATTGAGTTGATTCTGACTCATAGTCACCCTATAGGACAGAACAGAACTGCCCCATAGAGTTTCCAAGGACAGCCTGGTGGATTCGAACTGCCGACCTTTTGGTTAACAGCTGTAGCACTTAACCGCTATGCCGCCAGGGTGTGTATATATATATATATATGTGTGTGTGTGTGTGTGTGTGTATAGTAGTGTTGGAAAAGAATATTGAATACACCATGGACTTCCAGAAGAATGAACAAAGCTCTCTTGGAAGAAGTACAGCCAGAATGCTCCTTAGACGTGAGGATGGTGAGACTTCATCTCATGTACTTTGGACACATTATCCAGAGGGACTGGTCCCTGGAGAAGGACATCCTGCTTGGTAAAGTAGAGGGTCTGCAGAAAAGAGGAACACCCTCAAGGAGATGGGCTGACAGTGGCTGCAACAATGGGCTTGGACATTGCAATGATTGTAAGGATGGCACAGGACGGGGGAACATTTCCTTCTGTTGTACATGTGGTCACTATGAGTCAGAGCTGACTCGACAGCACCTAACAACAACAACAACATGTCAGAACCTGCTTGATGGCAACTACCAATAACATCTCTCTCTCTCTGTGTATGCATATATATTTTATTATTTTATTGTGGTAAACACATATAACAAAAATTTTGCCATTTTAACTATTTTTAAGTGCACAATTCATTTATATTAATTACTTCCACCATGTGTGCAACCATTACCACATCCATTTCCAAAGTTTTTCATCACCCCAAACAGAAAGTCAGCACTTATTAAGCAATAACTCCCTATTCCTCTCCCCCGCCCCTAGCCCCTGGTAACCACTAATAAACATTGGTCTGTATGCACTTGTCTATTCTAGATGTTTAATATCGGTGAGATCATACAATATGTGTCTTTTCATGTCTGACTTATGTCACCTGACATAATATTTTCAACATTCATTCATATTATAGCATATATCAGGACATCACTTCTCTTTATTATTGAATAATATTCTATTATTGTGTAATGAAAAAGAAAGACAGAAAAAGAATTGATGAGTTTAAATTGTGGTGTCGGCGAAAAATATTGAATATACCATAGACTTCCAAAAGAATGAACAAATCAGTGTTAGAAGAAAATAACCAGAATATTTCTCAGAAGCAAAGATGTCAAGACTTGGACTCACTTACTTTGGATACATCCTCAGGAAAGCTCAGTTGCTAGAAAAGGGCCAACGAAAATGAAAGTAACACTCAATGAGATGGAGTGACACAACAGCTGCAACAATGGGCTCACGCGTACCAACGATCGTGAAGACGACACGAGGTTGGGCAACGTTTCATTCTGTTATACACAAGGTCACCGTAAGTTGGAGCCAGCTCGACGGCAACTAACAACAACAATATTCCACCGTATGGATGTACTACGTTTTATTTATCCATTTCTCTGCTGAGGGCGGCTTGGTGGTTTCCACCTCTGGCTGTTGTAAATGGTGCTGCAATGAGCACTGATATACAAGTATCTGTCTGCATTCCTGCCTTCAGTTCTTTTGGGTAAAGGCCTAGGAGTGGAATCGCTGGGTCATATGATAATTCTATATTTAACTTTTTTGAGAAACTGCCAGGCAGTTTTCTATTTCCACTAGCAAGGTGCAAAGGTTTGGACTTTGTATATTTTTAAAGCTCCCCAGTGAGTAAGGAGGGGTGATTGCCCAAGGCCTTGGCGTCAGAGACATACCCAGGACTGGCACTCACATCTCTGTGTGCTAGTTTAGTGCTTTTCTGTTTCCTCTGCATTTACCAAATTTAGATTTACAGTACATAGTCAAAGTTCTCTGTAAATAATTGAATTTGTGTCAGATTGATAGCTTCAAAATAAAATCCTGAGTCACCCGTATAGTGCTAGGCAGTTTGAGAGGAAAACACGTGATAAGGTGGCCAATTCTATGCCTCTGCTTCTCCTCTTTAAATTGAGGATGTTTATACAGGATCACTATTTGCTTTAGAATTTTAAGAGAAGAAATACTATTTATTCCTCAGTCGATGGAGTACCACACAGAGTCTGAAAACAATTTCAGCTGGTGTATGCTAAAGGGATCGAGTTATTTCCGAGAACAAGTTGAGAGTGGGGACGGGCAGAAGAAGGGTTTCTTCCCTTTCTAGAGATTGGTAGTTGCTCCTTAGAGAGTCCAGTATGGCTGGCTCACTGTGTGGTCTATTCAGCACCATAATCTTTTTCCTGTTAAAGATGTTGCAAACATTGTCTCACAGTTGTTATTTAGCTTTTTATATTATGACCTTTTGATGTGCAGAAGATTTAAATTTTTGTGAGGCCAGATCTTTTTCCTCTATGGTCTCTAGGTTTTTTGCATTACCTAGGAAGACCAGTCCTATCTCTACCTCAATATTATTAAAAGTCCTTTCCTTCTATATTTTCTTCTAATGAGTTTTTTTTTTTTTTTAAAAAAAACATTTAACTCTGTAATACATCTGGAATTATTTTTATTCGTGGTGGCAGGCTGTGATCTTACTTACTTCACGCTTTCCAAATGGATAACCAGTCACCAGTTTACACATAGTATTTATACATTTCTACCCTTATGGAAGTGTCACTTTTGTCATGAACTAAATTTCCATTTGTACATGGTTTATTTCTGTATTCTGTCCTCTGTTCCATTTATGTTAGCCTATTCTGATAGCAATAATTTACTTAGTATAGATTTATAGGGTGTTTTGATATTTGGTAACATAACTCCATCCCCGAACCCCACATGCAGGGTTCTTCAAAAATTTTCTTAGCCTTACTTGTCTATTTTCCTTTCCATGTGAATTTTAGAATCAGCTTGCCAAGTTCCATAAATGGTCCGGCTGTGATTTTTATTGAGATTGCATTGAATTTATAGATTTTAAATGGAGCTAAGTTATAATTTGTCTTATCAAGCCTTCTTATCTAGAATTAAAGCATATATTTCCATTTAATTAGAATTTTTAAAACCCTTGTATAATTATAATTTTTTAATATTGTCTTAACAGAAACAGCACAAGTGGATGGCTTTAACAAAGAGAAGTTTATTCTCTCACAGTCTAGTAGTCTAGAAGTTCGAATTCAGTGTGCCAGCTCCAGGGGAAGCCTTTCTTTTTCTGTTGGCTCTGGAGGAAGGCCTCATCATCAATCCCTTGGTCTAGGAGCATCTATTTGCAGGAACCCCAGGTCCAAAGGACATGCTCTGCTGCTGGCACTTCTTTCTTGGTGGTATGAGGACCCCTGTCTCTCTGCTCACTTCTCTCTTTTATATCTCAAAAGACATTGGCTTACAACACAACCTAATCTTGTAGATTGAGTACTGCCTTATTAACATAACTGCCACTAATTCTAATGGCTTACAACACAACCTAATCTTGTAGATTTAGTCCTTCCTCAGTAACATAATTGCCATTAACATCACAGAGATAGGATTTATAACACACAGGAAAATCACATCAGATGACAAAATGGTGGACAATCACACAATACTGGGAATTACGGACTAGCCAATTTGACACACAAATATTTGGGGGACACAATTCAGTCCATGACAAATGTATATATTACATATTTATTGATAGATTTTTGGTTATTTTGAAGATTTAACTCCATTGTCTTCCAGCACCCAAAATAGCTAATGAGAAGTCTGGTGTCATTTTGATTACAAAAATTTTTATAGTTACTTCTACTGTTTGTAGGTAATTTTCTTTATTATTTTTGATAATCTCTTCTGCATAGACTGGAGGGGGTGGTGGTGACATGAGTGGTGATTGAGTGCCTTGTGAGACAAATGCATTTCCTGAAACTAATTACTGTGTTGATTTTGATCAAGGTACCTTCCTTCTCCCCTCATTACTTTGGTCAGACTCTTTACATATATTCTTAAAGCTGGACACTTATGTCCCATCCTTTGGGCCTTTTCTAGGTCTGTAACTCATACCTAGTCAACTTTGCACTAATGATTTATCACAAAGAAGACATATTCTTCTCATTCACAGATGATGGCATGTCAACCGTGATCAGCAAATATTTCTCCAAGACTGAATGAGTTTGAGAATACCTTTATAATGCAAACAAAAGAGGGAATGCTTTTGCCTTTTGGCCTATCTCTAAAACTTAACCACCTTATTTTACATGGCAGGAAACAGAGACATTTGATTGGGAAGGAATCCAGTTATTATCTACACCACCCTAAGCTCTCTGGGCCTTGTTTACCTTTGACTCTTATGGAAACAGATCCCATAGAGCTTCAGTCATCCTACCTAATGGGACTGGACCTTGAACCCTGGTGTTCTGATTTTCAGTTCTGCCTAAGATTTTTTTTCTCCCCACTGCATCAGAACATCCCATACTCAGCTTTTATAGATGCATGGATTGGGACATTCAGGTAGGAAAGGTGAATTCTCCCATTTCCTCTCCCCAGTCCTGTACTTTACCCTATAATCCTTGATATAGAGTTGCCTGGAGATTGACCATATCCAGGGAGCTGAAGTCAGAGAGAAAACTCAATAACTTTAGTTGTCTGGGCCTCAAACACAACTTCAAAATACATTTTAGTTAATGGGTGTTTATTACAAACTATTTTGAAAATCATTTCCATTGAAGTGTATTTATTCTTTTATGTTATTTTCATAAAGTTGTGAGTAATGTAGACTATGAGATCAAGGTGACTGTACTTCACAGAGAATAAAAAAAATAGTATCCCTTTAATGGATCATTGATATTTACATTATTGATATTAACCAAACCCACTGCCGTTGAGTCAATTCCAACTCAGAGTGACCCTACAGGACAGAGTAGAACTGCCCCATAGAGTTTCCAAGGAGCGCCTGGTGGATTTGAACTGCTGACCTCTTGGTTAGCAGCTGTAGCACTTAACCACTAAGCCACCAGGGTTTCCACTGATATTAAAGAACTTCCAAAGTATGTCACTAGCAGTTTCCTCAGTTTCTTAGATAATAGGTTATTTTAAAGAACTTATTTAGGACACAAACTCTGATATTTCTACTCTCTTGCATGCTAGGAAGGAAAGATGAAAAAACTAGGAGAAAAAATATACCGAGCATTTACTATATGCCAGATCTTATACTGGAGATCTTGCATATGTATGTTTGTCTTATTTTGGAAAATGGTACATAACATTTTTATTATGTTTTAACACAGACGTATGCTTTGAACATTTGAGCCCCCAAATGAAGCTTGCTGCTCTTAGCTTATTTCCAACTAGATTCTTGTTTCTAGTTCTTTCTACCCGACATCATCTTTCAGTGTTCGTATCTGGTGCACCTAAGCAGTGTTTGGAAACCCGGTGGCATAGTGGTCAAGTGCTATGGCTGCTAACCAAAGGGTCGGTAGTTTGAATCCACCAGGTGCTCTTTGGAAGCTCTACAGGGCAGTTCTACTCTGTCCTATAGGGTCGCTATGAGTCGGGATCGACTCGACGGCACTGGGTTTGCTTTTGGGTTTTTTTAAATCAGTGTTTAGTAACATATATAAAGAAAGGGGATAGATTCTGCATGAATCAATATAGACTGAAGCTATGCATAATTCTGAATAAACTGAAAAGTGGCGCTTACAATGGATGCATCTTTTTAAATTTGGAGTGTTAGCTAAAATGAGTGTTTCTTTAATTATAATATTTCATAAATCTTCTGAATTCTCTGTGTATAGGCTCAAAGAAAAAAACTGGGCTTTGGAATCAGGCAGGCCTAGGTTTTTTGATTTTCGGCTCAGCTCTGGTAGTAGTATGATTTAGGCTGAATTAACCTCTTAGAAAGGATCCTTGGTGGTGCAGTGGTTAAGCACTCAGCTGCTAACCACCAGTCACTCTGAGAAAAGACCTGGTGATCTGGTCCTGTAAAGATTACATGCCAAGAAATCCTATGAGGAAGTTCTACCCTGTCATATAGGGCCAACTATGAGATGGAATCAACTTGACAGCACTCGACAACAGTAACAACCACTTAGAGCCTAAGTTTTCTCACTTTAAAAATGGCAATAATACTTCATCAGGTTGTTATGAAAGTTAAAGAAAATAAGTGTATGAAATACATGTGAACACCCAATATATATGGTTTGTCTTATTTTGACATTTTGAAAATGTCCCTTATTAAATGCTCTCTGAAGAATCTTGACATTTTGTACTTGGGCTATTGCCTTGAGCTCTAAAACATTGCAACGTTTGCTTGGGTAGTATTGTCCTAAAGTCACTTCGTATGTTTCTTCCTTTAAAAATTTAGAACATCCTTTAATATTTCCTAGAGTCATGTTCCAGAGCTTGGCAATGCATTTAGATTTTTTTTCCCCAACAAATCTATCTTATTCTAAAAACTATTTGGTTTTTCTCTCCTGTCTGTAAGACTCAATTTCACTCCTTTTAGAATAAAAATCTCTCTTTTCACTGTCTCTAAATGGCACATATTTCGTAGAAAAATAGATGCGATCAGGTGAGAACTACTTCATCTTTCCAGCCCATCTCCCTCTTTTCCCACCGAGCGTACCTTCCTTCCGTTTACAATGGAAGTGTTTGTTCTTGCTGCTAAGGCCAGCCTCTCCATAGCCCTGCTCATTTTCTCAAAAGATTTGTTCCTGCAGCGGTTCCCCCTTCCTCTTCTATCATCCATTTCTACCTCTCTACTAGATCATTCCTGTTAGTGTACGATTATGTCTTAGTAATATTTTTTATTAACATTCTTATTGACTCCACATATTCTTCCTCCTACTGCTTTCTTTCACAGCAAACTCCCCTACAGAGTTTGCTCTTCTTACTACCTCCACATTCTCAACTTACATCTTCCGACACACCAGCCCAATGAATCTTTTCCTTCCACCTCTCCCGAAATGTCTATTGTCAAGGACACTAGTGATTTCCAGCTTGTAAAGCCTGTGGGGAAATCTCTGTCCTCATTTAACCTGATCTCTCAGCATTGACACTGTAGACTCATGCTCTCCTTGAAGAACTTTCTAATTGCTTGTCCTTCTGTGATCCCACATTGCCAGTTTTCCTTCTAACTTGCCGGCTGCTCTTTCTGTCTCTTTTTCAAGCTCCTCCTCCTATACTAAACTCTTAAATTTTGAAACACCCCAGAGCTCTGTATTCAGCTCTCTTGTATCCTTGATACACACTCCAGCCCATCTGTATCATGACTTTAAATGCCATCTATGTACTGACAACTCATAAATCATTTTCTCTAGCTCTGAGTTTCAGACTTTTAGGTCCACTTCCCTTTTATAAGACACATTCACTGTATGTTGGTAAAGTTTCTTAAACTTGACATAATGAAAACTTTTGGTTCTCCCCTGGTCCCTGTGACTGCCCCTTCTTCAATGATCTTCCATCTTAATAAATGGCACCACCTCCAACCACTTACTTAGATAAAATGCTAAGGGCCATTCTCAATTTCTTTCATCTTAACCAAACCAAAAACCAAATCGGTTGCTGTCAGTCAATTCCTCCTCACAGTGACCCTGTCTGTGCAGAGTAGAACTCCACTGCATAGGGTTTCAAGGCTGTGACCAGGCCTTTATTCTGAACCACCAACCTTTTGGTTAGTAGTGTGAAATGAATTTTGTACTAAAAAATTGATATTTTACTTTTATTTGAAGTGGGATTTTTCTGACCCGTGAATGTAAAATTCCTGACCCAAAATTAATCTGCCAGTGGTTTCTTTTTTTTTCCTCTGTCACCCAAAATGGCTGTTCCAAAGAGCAGACCCTAACAAAACCATTAACCTGTGATTAAGTGAAAGAGACTTGGGCTTCTTTGAGTTTCTGGGGGTTTTGGGAACACAGGTGGGTGGAGGGGAGAATCTTCCCTGAAGTTACCTTTTTAATGTTAACTCAGTAGCCATTAAATACATGGAAACTTGTATTCTTTTAGCAAAAGTTATTTAAGTCTTTGTGAATTCTCCAGAAGCAGTTCCCTGTTATATGAGGAAACGTTCCTCTAATGTGCAAATTGTTTATTAAATCATAGAGCAATCAAACATTGTGTTACTCTTTTAAATTAATCCATGATTATATTTTTAGCAGTAATCAAGTGCTTATCCATTTGTACTACCCAGCCACTCCTCTTTCCTTCTAACCCACCTTATTTCCTACTCATCAGTAAGTCATCATGGTCCTTTGTTCAAAATTCATGTTTTGAATACAACCATTTGTCCCTATCTCTACTGCTACCCAAAAATAAAAACCAAAATCTTCACTGTCGAGTTGTTTCTGACTCATGGCAACCTTATGTGTTTCAGTATAGAACTGTGCTCCACAGGGTTTTCAATGACTTCTATCTTATGGAAATAGATCACCAGGCCTTTCTTCCATGGCATCACTGAGTGGATTCGAACTGCCAACCTTTTCCTTAGTAGTCAAGCGTAAACCATTTGTGTCACTCAGGGACCTACTGCTACTACTATGTCCAACAGATACTTTACTTTCTTTTACAGTCTGTTGGCCTCTTGATTGCTCATCTTAATTTGTTGATTGGTAACTTTCAACAGCTCTATGGGTACTCTTTATCTTTAAAACCAGGACAGATTCTAAATCCATACATATGTGAATATATAGATATGCATTTGCAGTCTTTTTCTGATAGGATTTATCTATAATGTGATCAAAAAGTAATAAACAGATTTTTCATGTGTGACTTACAGACTTCTGTTTCATTAACTTACACTGACTTGTGGGATACTTATGATAGTATTTGAATATTTTGCTTGAAGAACAAGTATGTAGTGCTTAACGAAAAGACTTTTAAATACTAAAGTACTCAGGAGGCTAAATCACTGAGGTTTAGAATTCTTCATAAGTTATGGGTACAAAATTAGGTAATAGTAATAATAAAAATTGATAAGGTGTATCGAGTGTTTACTATGTGCCAGGCACTCTTACAAGTGTTTCACACGTATTAACTTATTTAATCCTCAAAACCACTTTGTGAAAGTTTTATCTTTATTCTCATTTTAAAGATGAGGAAACCAAAACAGAGATTTAAAGATAGTTGGAAAAGATTTTTGCTCAGTACCCAGACCATAATCACAATCAACATTAATGTTCAATATTGGAATTGATCCCTATTTTTAGACTATTGCTTCTATGGTGGATGTTACAGACTGAATTGTGTATCTCAAAAAGAAATGTTGAAGTCCTAGCTCCTGTACCTCTGAATGTGACCCTTCTTGGAAACAACGTTTTTCTTTAGTTATGTTAATGAGGTCAGGCCAGAGTAGGGTGAGTCCTAAACCCTAATCCCTTCTGAGTGGTGTCTTATGAAGAAGGAACACAGACCAGGAGAGACACATACACAGAGGGGACAACACCATGTGAAGATCCGTCTATGAGCCAAGAAATTCCAAGAAACACCTAGGGTTACAGAAGCTGAAAAAGAAAAGGAAGGACTTTCTCCTAGAGATGACACAGACAGAGCATAGCCCTGCTAACTATCTGAATTTGTACTTTTAGCCTCCAAAGCTGTGAGAATAAATCTCTGTGCTTTAAAGCCACCCACCTGCAGTATTTTTGTTGTAGCAACACTAGGAAACTAAGACTGATCAGAACTGGATGATCATCTGAAAAGGTCTCCTGGAAAAGACCTCAGAAAACTGCAGTGACTGTTAGGCCTGCTAGGTTTTTGTTTGTTTGGGACTGGGATGGCTATAATTTATACTGAAGACTGAGTAGGCCTGATAAGTACGAGAGAGCTAGTAAAAATATAAAATAGGAATCTCTGAAATTTTCAGAACATTTGAAGAATAATTCAACGTGTTAGAGTTTATGAATGTGAACAGATATTTTGAACAACAGTAACAATTCCTCAAGAGCCTACTTTTGTAAAACCAAAACAAACTATCCTTCCCACTGATGGGTGGTTTTGAATAAATGGCAGGGAAATGGGCTAATGAGTCGGAATGGACTCGACGGCAGTAGGTTTGGTTTTTTAAATTCAGTTTATGTGTTTGTTACTGCCATATTCTAATACCAGTTTCTCCTGAGGATAACTAGTGGTCATAATTTGCAAATAAATGCCTATACCCTACCGCTACTGATTTTGGCTTCATTTTCTTATATTTTTACCATTTAATTACTGGTCAAGGGAGCCCTGGTGGTGCAATGATTAAAGCACTTGGCTGCTAATCAAAAGGTTGGTGGTTCAAACCCACTAGCCACTCCACAGGAGAAAGATGTGACAGTCTGCTCCTGTAGAGATTACAGCCTTGGAAACCCTATGAGGCAGTGCTGCTGTGTCTTATTGGGTCACTATGAGTCAAAATCACCTCGACAGCAGTGGGTTCGGTTGGTTTAATTAATGGTCATACAGGCTGCAAGCTGTTGATTGTCCATTCAAGTAGTTAAGGAAATGACAGTGTCAAATGTAGTGCTCTCTGGATAAATGAGGGAGCACAACTAAGTCATTAGTTATAGCCTTCTAGGCAGTACTATGGTTTCAAGGAACCTTTCATTAACCTCTGTTCTCAGAAGATTATCAAGAATCCTTTCTGTCTTCAGTGGCTATTGCATAGAATTAAAACTAATCTGATTTGGAAATGTAAGGTCACAGTTTCTTTGGTGCATAAAATGTGTGTTGGAAGCAGGCTTATTGATGAGGGAATCTGCATTGGCGAGGACATGGCTTTTGAGCACTGTTTTTGGAAATCATTCTCTCATGCACTAAACTGTGTATTTAACATGGTCATTTGGGGCTTTTGGGGGCTTAAGATCTCTCTCATTGTTATTTTCATCTTAGTACTCTAATCAAATTATTCTGATTTATGAGCTGGTGCCTGAATAGCCTAATAACTAGACCATTCAGTAAACGATCTAGTCATTATATCTCAAGCTCTACAATCTCTCTGACATAAACCATGTCGATTTGGAGAATTCTTACTTCTTTTTAAACTAGCATTGTGACCTTGAGCAAGTTTCCTAATCTTCCTGTATCTTACTTTTCTCACCTGTTAGTGTAGATGAGGACATATCCATCTTACACGGTTATATGAAAAATATGAGAGAGAATTAAAGGAAAATAGAATTAAGGCAAATGGGATATTGTTGGGCTATAGTAGTTATTCAATAAATGTTACCTATTATAGCTATCAGTAGCCCTGGTTGTGCAATAGCTACTCGCTTTGCTGGTAACTGAAAAGTTGGTGGTTTGAACCCAACCAACGGCTCCACTGGATAAAGTCCTGGAAATCTGCTTCACATAAAGATTACAGCCTAGAAAACTCTATGGGGCAGTTCTACTCTGTCACATGGGGTTGCTGTGTGTCAAAATAGACCCAACAACACCCAACAACATAATAAAAATACCTATTGCCGTTGAGTCGATTCCAACTCATAGCGACCCTGTAGTTATCCCTAAAAAGTGGTGACTTACTTTCAACTCATATATTTATTTTTAACATTGGAATATGGAGAAATAGTCCCTTCTTTAATATTCACCTTGAATTGAATTCTGGATGTGCATCCTGTTTTTCCATGCCACGTCTCTTTTGTGAGAGGCAGAGAAAAACTATAGCCTGGTGGGTCTGTGGAATCCCACATTTACAATTCAAGCTGCCATGATTCCACAGTTGCAAAGAGAAGCAAAAGTTGTCATTACATAGAAACATCCTTCTATTAAACTGAGCTCTTATAAAATGATTCTCTTTTCTAGCATCTCCCAGGACATAACATGAGTAGCCATCCCCATTCATTGTGGAAATATCTGTGTAGAAGAGCCTCTTGCTAAGGCTCAGTTATTGTATGTAAACTTCTGAAAACTGAAGGCAAGTGCACTTCAAATCAATTGCACAATGAAATCTCAAATCTTGGCTGGGAGAGTATAGATTTCATGAAATCCGTGGAAGTGATTGATTACATGAAAAGCCACTGATAGTTGAAAATATAGTCCAAAAAAAAGAAAACCCACTCCACTGCTGTGGAGTCGATGCAACTCATAGTGACGTTTTAGGACAGAGTAGAGCTGTCCTATAGGGTTTCCAAGGCTGTAATCTTTACAGAAGCAGACAGTCCTGTGGTAGGTTCAAACCCCTGATCTTTTGGCTAGCAGCCAAGTGCTTTAACCACTACACCACCAGGGCGCCTTGAAAATACAGGGAACTTGTACTATTTAACAAATGATGAAATGATGATGAAATGATGGAGATTTGAAAAAATGATTTGAAAATCAAAGCTTTAGGAGGACCTTGAGAAATTAAAGAAATTTTCAATAATTTTTTTTGAGGGGGAATTATGGGTTGCTTTGTTGTAAGAATTAAATATAAATTAACTAGTAATCATGCTCCTTATGTACTTGAGTCTTTGTTAGTTCTAAGAATTAGTGCATAGTTGCTGTTACCATACACCTGGATTTAAATATAAGAGACAATGCATGGATTATTTTTTTTTTTTCAGGACATTGTCCTAAGCAAACCCTTAAGTGTCCATTTTATATGTATTTACATTAACAACAAAAAACCGTTGTGAAATTTCTACCAGCAAGAGCTTCTTACGCATTTATTGGAGGATATCTGCTTAGATCTGGAGCTACTCACCCCAAACTCTTCTAGATGGTTGAGTTATGTAGCAACTGCTAAGAGCCCCAAAGTCAGAAAAAAGTCAAGATTCAATTTGTCCTTGAGCTTCTGGATTTTTAAGTACTACCTTCCTGAACTTCCAATTTACATTATCCTCAAATAGTTTTTTTTTTTTTATCCCTGTCTGAGCATGCTGTTAACATTCCAGTACTTATTATGTCACTCAATTCAAAAAAAAAAGTTTCAGTCAAGCCCAAATTAAGTTACTGAAAACATGAAGCTTAAAAAAAAAAAAGAAACAACAAACTACTTTAACTACATTTTAGCTATATTTCACTACATTAAAAAAAAAAAAAAAAAAAAAACCCTTAACAAAGAGAAAATTCCTGCTGAGGGAAAGAAACAAAGGACCCTATTTTGATGCCAACTTTTGCTGTTATCTTGCTATAGTGTCGATTCCCACTTCAGCTGTGGTCAAGTGTATGAAAGCAATGATTTCAGAATTTTAATATTGATTATTCCAACATTTACTGGAGGAAATGGAGAAACTAGCTGTTCTTATAAAGTTTCTGTTCAAGCTATTTCCTAGAAAAGTTTAAAGTCTATGTTGTATTCTGAAGAGCCCTGGTGGCTCCATGGCTGAGATCTTGGCTGGAAGCTTGGAAATGCTTGTATATGGAAGGCTGAGGTAATGCAATTGGTCATTAATCATGGAAGGGGTGTTTCAGTAGGTTTCTAAAGGCAAGGACTCTACCTGGAAGCTCAAGGCAACTCCCTCTTATTCCCTCCAGAATCCAGCTCCATAAACCTCTCTGACCATTTCATTTTCCCAATTCCTGCTCTAGCCTCCTCTTTTCTTCCTAGGTTCTCTTAGTCATTTCATCTACTTCCATAGCTTTAACTCTCACATCTAGGTGGATGACTCCCAAATTTGTATTTATAGCCATGTCTTCTCTTCCAAGCTCAATCTCGCTTTTCTAAGTACCTGCTAGACTTTTGCACCTGAATGTATCATCAGCATCTCAGATTCAAAATGTCTAAAACTTAATTCATTTTCTTACTTCTAGCTCCTCTGATTTTGCTATTATTATTATTATTTTTAATGGTAGACATTTCTCCTAGCCATGCATGATCCGAATTTACAAAGTATACTTGGGTTTTTTCTTACCATCCTTTATGTTCCTGTTGTCATCACATCCCATCAATTCTTCCTTTATAGTAACTCAATTCAGTTCCACACACACATCTATTGGAACCTCTTAAATCCACAGCCCTATGCTAGAAACTATGGGGAAAACAATAATCGTATCAATAATAACAAGATAAAAATCTTGTGCTCAACAATCCTTGTAATCTAGTAGTTGAGATAAGATATGTACCTGTCTTAGTTATCCAGTGCTGCTAGAACAGAAATACCGCGAGTGGATGGCTTTAACAAAGAGAAATTTATTTTCTCGTAGTCTAAAAAAAAAAAAAAAATTTGTAGGCTAGAAGTCCAAATTTAGGGTGTCGGCTCCAGAAGAAGGCTTTCTCTCTCTGTTGGCTCTGGAGGAAGGTCCTTCTTATCAATCTTCCCCTGGACTAGGAGCTTCTCCACGGTGGAACCTCCAGACCAAAGGACATGCTCTGCTCCTGGTGCTTCTTTCTTGGTGGTATGAGATCCCCCACTCTCTGCTTGCTTCCCTTTCCTTTTATCTCTTGTAAGATAAAAGGCGGTGCCCGCACCCCAGGGAAACTCCCTGTACATTATATCAGGGATGTGACCTAAGTAAGGGTGTTACATCCCACCCTAATTCTCTTTGAAAAAAAATTCTCTTTAGCATAATCTAATTTTGCTTCATTAACCCCAGGCAGAGATTAGAATTTACAACACATAGGAAAATTATATCACTCACAAAATGAAGGACAACTATACAATACTGGGAATCATGGCCTAACCAAGATGACACATATTTTTGGGAGACATAATTCAATCCTTGACAGCACCCAAATTCCTTTCCCAGGACCATAAGATTAGTTTTCCCATAGCAGTATAATCTCCTGGTCAAAAACTTATACTTGTTTTCTTCTGAATAAAGTTTATGTTCTTAATTTTGACTTTGAACATAGCTCACAACTGGACTTGTTCATACCTATTACAATAACCCAGTTGCTGTAGAGCTGTGTCTCATGGTGACCTCACGTATGTCAGAATAGAACTGTGCGCCACAGGATTTTCGGTGAATGATTTTTCAGAAGTAGATTGCCAGGCCTTTCTCCCAAGGTGCCTCTAGATATACTCAAACTTCCAACCTTTCAGTTAGCAGCTGATTGAGTTAACCATTTGCACTACTCATGGACTCCACCTATTGTAATAGCTTAATAGATTGTTTACTGTGTGCCGAAAACTGTTCTAAACACATTTCTCACCTAATCCTCACAACATCTCTGTGAACTAGATATTACTATTATCCTCTGACAGGTGAGGAAGCTCAGGCACAAATTAGTTAAGTAACTTGCCCAAGGTCCTGCCATTTGTAAATGCCAGATCCAAGGCTTAAGACCTGTGGTCCAGCTTGGAGACCAACCTCTGAACCACTGGGTCCTGGGGCCTGCCTCACAATGACTTACAATTTGTGTGACCTAATTTGAATAGAAAACTGGACCTTTTTGAGGTTTTTCTCTTGAAAATTGAAATAGGAAATATAGCAATTATTGCCCTTTATACTGGTGTCTAAATTGCAGAATTTTTTTTTTTTTTTGCTAATTCTGATATGCTTTGTATATTTATTATGTTCTGATATACTTCTGATGTGCTTTAGAATTAAAAATTTAAAATTGAGATTAAAACAACTTCTAATAAAAAAGTTATTAAATTAAATTAAAATTAAACATGTCTAATTAAATTAAAAAATTTAACGTAAATGCTTTTTTGGATGCTTTTAATAAATTTAAATTAAATTTAAACATTTTCATCAATATGATCCCGCCCCGTGTTCTGGATTGAATTGTTTTCCCCCAAAATATGTATTGTAAATCCTAACCTCTATGCCGGCAGTTCTAATCCCATTTGGGACTGGGATGTCTTTGTTAAATTAATGAGACAGGATTAGTGTAAGATATGTCTTGAGTCAATCTCTGTTAAATTTCTTTTTGTTAAAGCCATCCACCTGTGGTATTTCTGTTACAGATGCACTAGATAACTAAGAAAGAATTTAGTACCAGGAGTGGTGTTGCCAGGTGAAAACCCTGGTTTTGCTCAGTGTCACTTGTTATAGACAATAAACAAGTGGCTGAGGTGGGAGATCAGAAAGATGCCTTTATTTCGTTGTACAAGGAAAGGAGCAATCAGGGCTGTTGCCTCTAAGACTGCTCACAGGCAGCTTGGGGAGGTGGGCTTTTAACAGAAAGCAGACAAGGAAATGCAAACTTATCATGAATATTCAGGATTGAACTTCATGCAGGTGCTCAGAGTTTGGAGATGACTATGCTTTTTCTTCAGACAATGGTTTGATTCCCCAGGATGGAAGAAGGGATGAATTTTTCATTGGAATGTTAAGTCTCCGCCCAGAGGCAGGTTGAGGCCATCTGTGGACCTTTCTGTGGTTATCTTGTCAAGGACAATTTCAGAAGAAAGATCAGTGTATTTCGTTTGGTGTAGGAAGATTAGTTAGGGCAGGTATCTCACAGAGAGGTTGGGCTCTGAGGCTGACTGACTCATTCCCTCCTTTTCTTTGGCCATTGGTCTACAAAAATTTTTAGGAGAAGGATAGAATCAATCATTACTGTTTTTTGTGGTGGCTAGAGGGCTCTCAGCCTCTTATCAATCTGACTTGTTTAAACACAGCATAGAGAAACAAAAAGGCAAACTGTATATAATACAATGAACAAGATAAAAAGTTAGTTTGGGTCTGGATCTATGCAGGAGGCTGGTTTGCAAACAAATACTTAGGTCTTTAATAGGTTTATAAGTCCAATTCTTATAGTTTTGATGAGTTTGTGGAACAGTTTTCTTTACTCAGGTGCAGTAGATTTAAGCTTTAAGACAGCTGAGCTTGCCGGAGGTCAGAGTTGCTAGTAACACCTCAAAAGGACCAGTCTACTATTGCTGAAGAGGCTCCGACTTCCAGGCTTTTAGGAAGACCTAATTACCAGGCTGAAATGGGTATAGAGGTACTTCTGGTTCAGGTGGGATCCTCAGGTGCGCACACCTGTGGAGAGAAGACAGAGTAGCCCAAAGAGACTGCAAGTATTTAGTAACTTGAACATCTCCAACCTCATAGGGAGAGGGAGGCTGGTCACTACTACTGCAGGCTATGTTGGTCATGTTGGGGTTCTCTAATAAATGGCGCCTGTATAATTAGTGTTTTGGCACTAGTATAATAGCTTAAATGGGCTAAGTTTCAGTTTGTCTCTAGAGGCAGACAGAATTCTCAAGAGGGCCATAGGCAGTGCCTTGTCTATACTAGCCTGCTTATTTAGCACAGCTTTGCTACGTGTCTCTGAAGAGGCTAGTTAGCCCACTCTACTGCTGGACTGGGGTTCTCCAGGCTGTGTGTGTAAGTTCCAATTAATGTCCAGGGGGAGTTGCCACTGATTGTACCACCAAGGCCACAGAATGGTGCCCATTGTCACTGCCAATGGAGACAGGAAGCCTCAATCAAGGGATGATTTTATTCAGGAGGTGTTTCACAACCTCGGTGGCCTTTTCCATCCTTTGGTGATTTTAAGAGCCTACAGCATGGCAATGAGCTCAGCCTTCTGGGTGAAGGTACTGTGGCTGGTGATGAGCAGATCACCTATGTATTGGAGGAGGACACCATTAGTCAGGGTCAGTTGTCTCAGTTCTTGGGCCAAAGCTGATCCAAAAGAGTAGGACTGTTTTTAAAGCCCTGTGAGAAGCCTTGCCAGCACAACTGCTGTGTTTGTCTTGTTCTTGGGTCTTCCCACTCAAAGGTGAAGATTTCTTGACTTTTTTCTTCCACTCGGAAACAAAAGAAGACATCTTTCAGGTCTAGCACAGTGAACCTGGAAAAGGTGTGCAACAAGGTTGACAGCAGGGCATATGGTTGGGGACTACCGGGTGGACAGTGACGGTTAGCTGGTTGACAGTTCACAGATCCTGAACAAACCAGTATACTCTGTTTTCCCTCTTCACTGGCAGGCTAGGGGTGTTGAACTGTAACTGACAGGGTCTGAGCAGTCCATGTTTCAGGTATCCAGTGATGATTTTTGCCCAGTGCCTGTTGGGCTCCAACTCAGATGGGATACTACTTAAGCCTTAGGGGAAATATACCAGGTAACAATTCAATGACAATAGGAAGGACATTTTTTGTTCTCCCCAGTATTTTGTTGGCTCACACCCATGGCACTACTGCATCTCTGATATCTGGATCAACTAACCCTCAGTAATCTTCTTTTCTCCTAGTTAGTTGGCGGCCCGGTAGTGAGGGCCATTTGTAACTGCTACTCGTTTTTCGTAAAGGAAGGAGTGTGTTAAAGATTTTTTCTTGTATAGAACAAGTTAGAGTTTGTAGGAAAGGATGGTGCTCTTCTTTTCTGATATTCCCACAACAGACTGTCCGCCTCAGCCAGGTAGCTTTTGTTTGGGGCAGGAGGGCCAAAAATGAGTAGGTCACTCCAGTATCTACCAGAAACTTTACAGGCTTTCTTTTTCTCCTTCATTATAACTACAGGCTAGGGTGGAGGACTTGCCTCCAGTCTCCCTCTGTCTGACTCATCTTCTGGTGGCATGACTGGGTACCAGTTTCCTCTCTCTTTTTTAGTACTTTTTCGACTCAATGGCAATGGGTATGGGTGCTTGGTATTTTGTACGCTCTCGCTTTCAACGTCCTTTCTCTTTACACCAGCTGCACTGGTCTCTTTTCAAAGGAGTGTGGGGCACACTCCGCTCCTGTGGCCTTGGTCTCCCTCCTTTTCTTTGTTCTTTTGAGAGATGGCCTTCAGCCTGCAAGGCAGTAGCTGGGAAGGCTGCCTGGCACTTTTGGTCT
Source organism: Loxodonta africana (assembly GCF_030014295.1). Taxonomy (NCBI): domain Eukaryota; kingdom Metazoa; phylum Chordata; class Mammalia; order Proboscidea; family Elephantidae; genus Loxodonta; species Loxodonta africana. Next base: position 67,260,060 of record NC_087358.1, read on the forward strand.
GCAACTTTCTTTCTTATTTGCTCCTTATCTCAGTTAGAATAAACTAGGCATGTTAGTTCCACTAGCCAAGAGATTTTTAACTCTATACCTTTTCTTCTACTTTCTGAAGGTTTTTTTTTTTTTTTTTAATATCAGGGGCACTTTGCCTTATAAAGGTTATATCGACCATTCAGGCATTTTCAGGGCTCTCAGGATCCAGAGCAGTGAACTCATGAATGTGGTCTTAAGATACTTTGGCTCTCTTGGGAACTGATCTCGCCCAGGGTATTTTCACTTTCCCTAACAACCGAATCAGGGTGCTCGAAAGTCGTTCTGTTCCGTGTGTGGTGGTGGGTGGAGGGGGAGTCTACCGGTGGGACAGAAGGGCCCAGGAGGGGTGGATACAAAGGTTGAAGGGGCATAACAGTGGGAGCTGTCACTGGCACAGTGGCTCTGTTGGGTGGAGGCAGGGCGTAGGGAGGGGGCGGCACAGGTGCTGAAGCCATGGGAGCTGGAAGATCTTCTTCAGGGCCAGGAGGAAAGACTGGCAGTTGTGATCTATCAGTCCCTTCCAAACTAAGATTTTACTTTTTTTTTGTAACTTTTTGTTCTGATATACAGTCCTGAAAACTTTCATATAGTACTTTTCATCTCATTTACCCTTGAGAGTACAGAAAAGATCAAGTTGGAGGATAGTGTAATTTAGAGACTAATTTGTTGCCTTCTTTTCTTCATCTGCCAATTCATATTGAGGCCATACAGTGTTGCAAAAGAAAACCATCTTTTTATTTTTCATTGGGTCTGACCTGAAATATTCCCAGTTCTTAAAGATGCATCTTAGTGGGCTACATTCTAGAATCTCTTGCACCTTCTTCATTTCTGGACATACACACATTTATGAATTCACAGAACCTAATTTGGTATACCAACAGAAACCTAGGGCCTTTTATGCCCTCAGTGGTCAATACTCCAGACTCTCCTAAAGCCTTACCTAGGTACCAGGCGTGTTTTGTGTCTCTCACAGTTACCTCTGGGTCCGAGGCAGGTCAGTGTTTAGGACCACCCTGAGGTGTCCTGGAAAACTGTCCAGGTGGTGCCGGATGTCAGGTGTGGTCTCCGGCAGGGCCCGTTTCAGGAACCGAGTGATGGACTCCTGGCTGGCTTGCCAGAAATGTTGCCATGTGAAAGCCCCAGGTTTTGTTTGGTGTGACTTGTTACAGCCGATAAAACAAGAGGCTGAAGTGGGAGATCAGAAAGATGCCTTTATACAGGGAAAGACGCAATTCGGGCTGCTGCCTCCAAGCCTGCTCGTAGGCAGCTTGGGGAGGTGAGCTTTTATAGAAAGCAGACAAGGAAATGCAAATTTATCATGAATATTTAGGATTGACCTTCACAGAGGCACTCAGAGCTTGGGGATGACTATGCATTTTCTTTAGACAAGGGTTTGATCCCCCAGGAAGGAGAAAGGGATGAATTTTTCTTCATTAGGGTGTTAAGTCTACACCCAGAGGTGAGTTGAAGTCATCTATGGCCTGTTCTGTGGTTATCTTTTCAAGGACAATTTCAGAAGAAAGGGCAGCTTATTTTGCTCAGTGTAGGAAGATAAGTCAGAGCAGGTGTCTCTCAGAAGTGTTGGGCTATGAGGCTGCCTGCCTCAGAGGAGTGCTGCTCTAACAGATACCTAAAATGTGGAAGTGGTTTTGGCATTAGGTAAGGGGCAGAGGGGCCTGGTGATGCAGCGGTTAAGAGCTACAGCTGTTAACCAAAAGGTCAGCAATTCAAATCCACTAGCTACTCCTTGGAAACCCTACGGGGCAGTTCTACTCTGTCCTATAGGGTCTTATGTGTCAGAATAGACTTGATGGCAACGAGTTTGTTTTTTTTTGGTTTGAGTACTAAAAGCCTAGACTGCCTTGAAGAGACTGTTGGTAGAATCGTGGATGTCAAAGGCGATTCTGGTAAGGGCTCAGAAGGAAGTGAGGAGAGCTATAAAGAAAGTCTCTATGGTCTTAGAGAATATATACGGTACCATCAACAGACTGTCACTGGAAATGTGGATGTTAAATGTGCTTCTGGGGAGGCTTTAAAAGGAAATGATGAACATGTGATTGGACAATGGAGAAAGGGTGATGCTTTTTATGCAGTGGCAAAGAACTTGTCTGAGTTATATTCAAATATTTGGTGGAAGGTAGAAGTTTTAAGTGATGAACTTGGATATTTAGCTGAGGAGATTTATAAGCAAGATCTTTAAGGGGTCATGTGGTTTCTCCTTGCCACTTATAGTAAAATGTGAGAAGAAAGAGGTAGACTTAAAAATGAATTGTGCAAAATGAAAACAAAACTTAAAGATTTGGAAAATTCTGTTGTACAAGCCAAGGACACGTGTCCTAGTATTTCCACCAAGAACGTGGCTGCATAATTTTTTGTTAAGGAGATTAAGCCTGTGACTGATGAATCTAGGCAACTACCACAGTGGAAAACTCATCAGCTTAGACTGAAGGGGACAGTAAAAGAAAGAAAAGAGAGAATACTGTCTTGGAATTCTACAGACAGGAAACAGGCTAAAAGACGTACATCTGCTGCCCTCCAAGGAAAAAAAAAATAAACCATTCCTGGAGCAGCTTGAAGATCAGCAGAATTGCTGGGAAGAGCACAGGAAGCATAACTGCCAAATGGTAGAGCCACTGGCTCCTAGGTTTCAAAAAGTCAGATCTTCACCAACTTGGAGTGTCAGGCTGCCACTCAGTTTGGCCAAGAAGAAGAGGCTGCTGCCCACAGCTGACGGGGTAAGGTTGCCATGCCCAAGGAGCAGAAGAATGGGGTCTGCAGAGTCTGAGGGGCTGGAGTTGCCACTCAAATGGACTAGAAGAATGGGGCTGCCTAAAGTCAAGGGAGAAGAGTTGCCATCCCAGTATACTTGGAAGACAGAGCTGAAGCCAGGGGTAAGAATCCAGAGAGCATGACCAACACCCGGAATCTGGAGGACAGGGCCATTGCCTAGATGGTCTCAGAGAATAGAGGATTATTTTCAACCCTTGAGAGCTAATGTAAATTACTCTGTTGGGTTTTAGATTTGCTTGGAGCTCTTTATCCCTTCTTTCTCTCCAATTAGCCCCCTGCTTTTTCTTTGTTGTTGTTGTGCTTTAAGTGAAGGTTTACAGAGCAAAATAGTTTCTCATTCAACAGTTTGTACACAGAATATTCCAAGACATTGGCCACAGTCTCCTCAATGTGTCAGGACTCTCCTCATTTCTACCCTGAGTTCTCCCAATTTCTCCCATTTGTAACGGAAATGTCTATCTTGTGCCTGTTCCACCATTGTACTTTGAAAACGGATAACTTGTAGACTAGATTTCATAGGTTCGTAGATGAAAAGGAATTTTGCCCCAAGTGGAATAAGCCTAATATCTCACCTATATTTGATTTAGGTGATTCAGAAGGTGAGATTTTGGACTTCAAATTGATTTAAGACTTTTGGGATGACGTGGGAAGCCCCGGTGGCATAGTAGTTAAGTGCTACAGCTGCTAACCAGGAGGTCAGCAGTTCAAATCTGCCAGGTGCTCCTTGGAAACTCTATGGGGAAGTTCTACTCTCTTCTCTAGGGTCGCTACGAGTCGGAATCAACGCAACAGCAGTGTGTTTGGTTTTTGGTTTGGGATGATACAATGGGGTGAATGTGTTTTGTATGTGGCAAGGACATGAACTTTTACAGGCCAAAGGGTGGAATGTTATGGATTGAACTGTGTTCTCCCAAAATATGTGTTGTAAATCCTAACCTCTATGCCTGTGGTTATAATCCCATTTGGGAATGGGTTGTTTTTGTTATATTAATGAGAGATTAGTGTAGGATGTGTCTTGAGTCAATCTCCTTTGATGTATGGAAGAGATTAAACGAGCAGTAGAAATGGGGTAAGAGAGATGCCATGTCACGGGTGGAGATCTCCAAGGAATCACGAAGCAGAAGCTGAGGAGACAAGGATCTTCTTCCAGGCTGACAGAAAGTCCTTTCCTAGAACTGGCCTCCTAAACTTGAGAAAATAAGTTTCTGTTTGTTAAAGCCATCCACTTGTGGTATTTTTGTTATAGCTGCACTAGGTAACTAAGACACCCCCTCAAACTTTTCACCTTTTTAATTTTCTTTTGTGATATTCTCTGGTTTTGATAATCCTGTTATTTTCTTACCAGTCCAGGATTTATTGATCCAGATGAGCACTAACTCCTGGGGACCCTCAGTCCTCTTCTCGGCTTTATTAGATTTTACTCTTTTCTTTTTAATATTTCTGAAAACTTTTACCAATTAATTATGTCACAATTGCTTTTTCTAGAAGCACTTTACATTTGTCTAGATTGTTTTGGCTAATTTCAATTTCTTTCTGATGCTTTTGAATATAATTTTCTATTTGTTCAAGTTTTAACTTTTTTAAATATTCTCTTATAAGTACTTGACCTAATCTATTAGCCATTTCAGAGAACTATGAATTTAAAATTAATTTAAAATTAAGTTTAATTTGAAATTGATATTAGAAATATACGGCTATTTGAATAAATAGTATAGAAATATCTGAATATCTGAATTACTGTTTTACATTAAATTTATATTTAACAGCATTGAAGGAACCAGGATTAGCCCAAATAATCCTATACTAAAAAAATGTGAAATGCTGAATTTTTTTTTTTGCTTTCATTGTGCTATTGTTTTTTTTTTTTTTAATTTTTATTGTGCTTTAAGTGAAAGTTTACAAATCAAGTCAGTCTCTTACACAAAAACTTTTACACATCTTGCTACATACTCCCAAATGCTCTCCACCTAATGAGACAATCTGCTCCCTTTCTCCACTCTCTCTTTTCATGTCCATTTCGCCGGCTTCTAACCCCCTCTACCCTCTCATCTCCCCTACAGGCAGGAGATCCCAACATAATCTCAAGTGTCTACCTGATCCAAGAAGCTCACTCCTCACCAGCATCCCTCTCCAACCCATTGTCAAGTCCAATCCGTGTCTGAAGAGTTGGCTTTGGGAATTGTTCCTGTCCTGGGGCAACAGAAGGTCTGGAGGCCACGATGACTGGGGTCCTTCTAGTCTCAGTCAGACCATTAAATCTGGTCTTTTTACTAGAATTTGGGGTCTGCATCCCACTGCTCTCCTGCTTCCTCAGGGCTTCTCTGTTGTGTTCTTTGTCAGGGCAGTCATCGGTTGTAGCTGGGCACCATCTAGTTCTTCTGGTCTCAGGCCGATGTAGTCTCTGGTTTATGTGGCCCTTTCTGTCTCTTGGGCTTGTAATTAGTTTGTGTCCTTGGTGCTTTTCATTCTCCTTTGATCCAGGTGGGTTGAGGCCAATTGATGCATCTCAGATGGCCACTTGCTACCGTTTAAGACCCCAGACACCACTCTCCAAGGTGGGATTGAAATGGTGAAATTTTGATGGTTCTAGATGAAATATATTTTTCTAAATTGTTCATCATCAGTAATCAAAATGGAATGTTTTTGTTAAATCTGTTTAGATATTCCTGTTAAAGTTTTTAAACATTCCCATTTAAAATTATAACTGATAATTAGGTAAATTCAGAAAATTGGCTTTTCTGTAATTTGGCCACTAGGTATAATAGTTTTCTGAAAATTTGTTTTAATCTAAATTGACCTACACACTCAAATCCAGTGGTCAATTCTAGTCCCCATTTCACTCATCCTCTTGATAGCATTTGTCATAGTTGATGACTCTACCTCTTAAAACACTTTCTTCCTGTGATTTTTAGGACTTTACATACTTACCTGGTTCTTTTCTGCTTCCTGGATTTCTTTCTCTGGCTCTGCTTCGCCTACATGCCTAGATGCTGGAATCTTCTTTTCTCTCTATATGCAAGCTTTCCATTTGGGGTCTCAGGCAATCCTATGGTCTTAAATACTCCCTCATGCTATCCTCTTCTGAGCTTGTATCTTAGTCCTGCCCTTGTCCTTGACTTTCAGACTTGTAGATGCTATTGCTTTCCACTTAGGATCTTAAGAGGCATTTCAAATTAAACATGCTATAAAGAGAATAAGTAAATCCTAATCCATTCCTTTCTCAAATTTCCCCATCTCAGTAAATGGTACTGCCATTCACTCAGTTGCTAGAACTAAAAATTTAGAAGGCATTCTTCATTTCTTTCCATCCCTCAACCTCTGCAACCAATTCATGGACAAAGTCTGTCACCTCTATTTCAGAATATATCCCATCTCTACCCACCTCTAACTTAGCTCTCTTGTCCAAGTCCCTACCAATTCTCACTACACCTCTGTTATAGCCACTGAAACCTGTTCAGCATAATTAAAAAAACCAAACCAAATCCATTGCCGTCAAGTTGATTCTGACTGATAGTGACCCTAAGGACACAGTAGGTTTTCCAGGGAGCACCTGGTGGATTTGAACTGCTGACCTTTTGGCTAGCAGCCGAGCTCTTAACCACTGAGCCACCAGGGCTCTATGGTACATGTTTGTTTGTTATTTCCTGTCTCTCCCCCTAAGCTTTATGAAAGCAACGGCTTTTTCTAACTTACTCAGGGCTTTCCTAGCACAACAAGCCTATCACATGGTGCACAGTAGGTGCTCAATAAATACTTGTTGAATGAACACATATGGGGAATAAACTGCCTTTTTCTCGATGCTGGGAAATGTCTCCAGTGAAAGTGACAATTCCAAGCTAATCCAGGTGTCATTGGCATTATGGTCTTCGGTATCTTATAACTGGTTCTAAAATCATGTGCGTGTCATACTGCTGCCAGTAAAAGCCATAGTCAAACAGCAAACTGGCTCAAATGGATTGATCTCCCCATGCCAAAGGGAAATTTTGTTTCCTGGGACAGACATTTCTCACAAATGAACAGTCATAGAGCTGAATCATCTTAGTTGTCATACACAAAGGATAAAAGCACCAGGAAGCAAGCTAGAAGCGTCATGCTAGCCCCTGAAATCTCCTCGAAGATGAGGGTTTTAGCAGGAGTTGAAAATAACCAATTCAACTGAAATCAAAAGAATAGTAACCTTCAGTGGAATTAGCGTAGCTCTGACATCTGTTAAAGAGGGCTATATTTTGTGTTCTGAGTCATAACAATGAGCATAAGAAGAAATACAAGCCTGTTTTTTGTTGTGTGGCCTTCAGGTACTGTGTGACCGCTGGTGTCAGTGTTCTGCTAAGATTTATCCTTGCCCTTTAAGCATATCAGATCCCACATGCTGTTACAGAGCTCATTTATTGTGCAACAGAACCTTCAGCTCGAAAACTCTGGGGAGATTAAGGTGCCTTGCGGGTCAGCAAAGTGTTGAATAAAGCTGTGATGTAACGTTTGAAGGAAGACCTGGGAACTAAGAACGATGTCTTAACACATCATATTCAAACCAGACTATACCTTCTCATCACTTATCAACTATCTTGTTATTCAACATTTTACATTTATGACGACAGCAAAAAAATCTACTGCTTGACTATTTTGCACATTAACTGCATATGCCTGGTAGTAACAAACGCTCAGGTGTGAGATGAGAGTAATGCTGGCTGTGATGGTTAAGGTTATGTGTCTTCTTGGCTGGGCCATGATTGTCAGTGGTTTGGCAGTTATGTAATGATGTAATCTGGCAATTATGTAGTGACGTAATTTGGCAGTTACGTGTAATGATGTAGTCATTCTCTATTTTGTGGTCTGATGTGAGCATCCTCCATTTTGCATAACATCAGTTTCTCATACTGACTTGGTCTTTGGAAACTAACCATGTCAGTAATTGAGGAAAGGGTGTACTTGCTTTGTCAGGCAATTTTCGGAGCAGGGGGGCACAAAACCAACAGCAACAGAAGAATCAATTTGTCTCTGTGCATGAGCACATGCCACAGCCCTGCAGATTGGTGTGGGTGTATGAAAGGGCATGTGACTAAAATCATAGGTACCAGAAAACCAAAGATAAACTGAAAATTAGAAAGTTGCTATTAAAGATAACAGATTCTGCCTGTTGTAATGCAGGCGTGCTATTTGTTTATATCCTGCCTGGAAGTATATTTTATATCTTATTATCTTTCTTCTAGTTTCTAGTACTTGCCTTTTATTCCTTGCTTATAACAACAGTAATGGTGCCTCATGATGGCTCCGCACATTGGCATTTTCAGAGCTTTTACATTATATCCTTTCCATCAAATACTTTGATGTTTAGTTTATCCTGATTTCAAGTCAGAGGGCCAATATAATAGTGATTCAGGATTCAGATACTTTAGAATTGACTTCCATGATATTTAGTAAAAAAAATAAATAAAAAAGGCTGAACATTGGCTCTTTCACTAATTTGTAGTAGACAGAGGGGGACCTTTTATAAATCTCTTCTGTTCATCGGATGCAAATCAACCAAACTTCTATTCCACAGAGTTTACAATCTAAGGGGAAACAGTAGTGTTGTTAAATATTTAGTGTTGAGATAACAGCAAGGAGATGAGGGGGCGGTTAAGCATTTTAACAGTATGGACAAAATCAGAAAACTCCCTGATAAGATGTGGGTGGGAGGAATTTACTTTTCAACCCCTGTTTTCTCCTTGCCTGGAGCCTCCTTGCCCCATCCCAGCCGGAACTCACTAATTGGAGCCAGAGAACAAGATGATTTTTAAATGACTATTCAGGGCAACCCTAAAAAGAATAAGAGTTGTGTGAAGGTAGAGAATAGTATTGCAACCCACTTGGTCATCTTGGCAGTAGGGAAGGGTTAAGATCTTGGTCTGATTATGTTTTTGAGACTCAGTTAATTTTTATCTCATTAGCTGGCTGACTCTGCCTTTCTTTGGAGATAGAATATAGTGTAGTGGGCATAAGTTTTGGAGTCAGACAGACCTCACTTCCAGTATGTATTTATTCGTTTACTCACTGTATTATTTAGAGAAAGTCATTTAAATCTGAATCTCAATTTCCTCATCTGAGAATAGGGAGAATCAGAGCTGTATTTAAATGTTAGGGTATATTTAAATATTAGTGTTATTTCTTAATGTCACATCAATGTCATTTCTTTAAAATATAGGAATTAGAAATTGTATAAGCACTGTGCCTCTCTCGTAGGCTGTCCTCAATAAATATTATTCTGCTGAATTTTTCTCCATTATGCTTTCTATCAACTTATATTCCTACCCCCTACCCCCTACGCAGGTCCCACCATGCCAGGCCTGTTAGCCCTAGGGTCAATGCTCACTTGTACAGAGGTTGACTATACAGCCTCTTGGTGAAAGAGGAAGTGATTGTGTTTAGCTGGGGTAAGGGGCATGCAGGAAACCACTTACCTTATTAAAACTAAACTCAACGTCCACTGCTAGTGGAATTGTAAAATGATACAACCACTATGGAAAATGGTGTGGCGTATCCTCAAAATGGTAGAAATACAAATACCTACGATCTAGCAGGAGCCCTGGTGGTGCAGTAGTTAAGAACTCAGCTGCTAACCAAAAGGTTGGCAGTTCAAATCTACCAGCTGCTCCTTGGAAATCCTGTGGGGCCGTTCTATTCTGTCCTATAGGGTTGCTCTGAGTTGGAACTAACTCAATGGTACCTAACAACAACATGATCCAGCAATCCCACTTGTAGGTATATACCCTAGAGATCTAATAGCAGTGACACGAATAGACATATGCATGCCTATGTTCATTGCAGCTTTATTCTCTGTAACAACAAGTGGAAACAACTTAAGCACTCATCAACTGATGAATGGATAAACAAAATGTGGTACATACATACAATGAAATGCTATGCAGCTATAAAGAATAATGATGAGTTCTCAAGACATATTATAATGTGGATGAATCAGGAGGACGTCATGCTGAATGAAATAGGTCAATCATGAAAGGACAAATATTGTATGATTGCACTTTTATAAGAAGACAAGAACAAATATACATACAGAAATCAACATTCATTAGTGGTTACCTGGGATGCAAGGGAGAATCACTCTCTAGATAGCAGATATTTGTTATTTTTGGTGATGGGAAAGACAATACTGAATGTGGGTGAGATGTGCAAACTTGACCAAGGTAAATGACAACAGTAAGAAGTACAAAAGAATATGAGATATTTTGGTAAACGCAATAACATACACAATTTTGCAAGAACAATACAAATAAAAGATATGGCTGTGGTTACATAGGTAGCTATAGGAAGGTATATGTATAGTTGTATCTATAGGTATATGTATATATATGTATGTGTGTGTGGCATATTCATACATATATAATAAAGCACATAGCAAACACAGTTACAGAGACTTCCTGGACATAACCAAACACCTTGTGGGATTGGTTTACTGGATTTGAAGGCTAATGACCATAGGCTCATGGGACAACTCAGTCAATTGACATAACGTAGTTCATAAACTTATGTTCTACATCCTATTTTAGTGAGTAGTGTCTAGGGTCTTAAAAGCTTGCGAGCAGCCATCTAAGATACAACTATTGGTCTCTACTCATCTGGAGCAAAACAGAAATAAGGAAACCAAAGATTCAAAGAAGAAACTAGTCTATAGGACTAACAGCTTACATGAAACATGGCCTCATCTTTTCTGAGACCAGAAGAACTAGATGGTGCAGGACACAATAGATGGTCCCAGACAGAATGTGAGAAAAATGTAGGACAAAACTCAGATTCTTAAAAAAAGCCAGACTTACTGGACCTATAAAGACTAGAGGTACCCCCCAGACTACTCCCTTGAGATACCCTTTAAACTTTGTACTGAAACCACACCCGAATTCACCTTTTATCTAAATAACAGATTGACTTATAAAATAAAATATACCATTTGTGAGTGCTGTGCTCCTTAAAAAATCATCTATATGAGACCAAACAGTCAACATTTACCCTAAAGTAAAGATGAGAAGGTAGAGGGGAGGGGACAGGAAAGTTAAAAAAAAAAAAAAAAAAAAAAATGGAATAACCAGAATGAAAATAATGAGAATGCCACACGTTGAAGAAGAGAGAAAGAAGCCAGCCCTTACCTCTACCCTGCCCTCAACTGTTGAGTACTTTTCATCGGCAACACTGAGGGACTGAGACACCCACTGGGGCTTGTTACAAAGAGAAACCAGAGACTTGGTTCCTATACTCTTCACTGTCCTCTACATTAAGTCAGCCCCTGACCCTGGATCTCCTAAGAAAGAAAAGCTCCCTTCGAGCAGCTGGGCTTCTTGTTATGCAGGTGGTAGGAACTGATAACCTGTGGGTCTCTGTCTTCTCATCAGGCAGCATTGAAGAGAGGGTATGCACATTTATTGCTGTGGAGCTCACATACAGACATTTCAAAACCTTTCAGAGACTAACGTTTTTGGCCAAGACGGAAAAACAGGGACTGGATTTACTGTCCTGCTTGAAACAACTAAAAAATCAGACAAAAAATAAGTAAATAAATAAATAAAATAAATGAAACAATAGTTTTCCAGGCATTGGACATCCAGGAGGGTGTGATTCCTGAAAGATGGGAAACAAACGAAGTGAGCTCTATAATTGCCCCACCTGCTGCCCTAAGTGAGTTTCCAGGCCATGGTACAAGGAGAGGAAACCCAGGCAGACTTTCTAAGCTGAGGAGACTATGATGAGAGTCAGGGGAGAACAAGGTGGCTAGAGTTTGCATGACAGATTATAAGACAACCACTGGGAAGAATGAAAGTAACAGTTCCTGGAGCTTACACAGGGCCAGGAATTGTGCCTATTTCCAGCAGCCAAACTGGAAAAACCCACAATTCATAGCACATTTACTACAGTAATCAGAAGAGTCTTGTCTCAGCAGTGCAAATAATTAACCCTAGATGAAATTTGCTATTTACAATACCCAAAAAGTTCAAACTTCTTCCATGTAAATTAACTGAATTCCAGAACAAAGCTCAAGAATATTTACAGGGATACACAATTATTCGGCACCCAAAATGTAAATTCACAATGTCCAGAATTCCAAAAAAAAATTAAAGAGCATACAAAAAACAGAATAATTGAAAAATAATAACAAACACCTTCTTTCATTAGCAATTGAAAAGAAAAAAAAAAGCATTCTCAAGGACGTCATACCTCTGAGACTGATTTCTTCTTTTGCTTCTCCTTTTTCAACTTGATGCTGAAACAAGTTTCTTTGTTTAAGAATGCAGGCCTTTTATGATAATGGCTGGGTTTGTCTTTGCTTGTTCTATATATCCTCCATACTTAACAAATAATAATGATTAAAAGACAATTGAAAGAGTTTGCTTTTCATATTTACAAAGATACCTACTTGACCTCCACAGAATCACATTTTTTATTTTTCAGGCAGTGATAAATTACAGTGCTTGAGGTTCTTATCTAATTTTATTCTTTGCTTTAAGTCCTCTGGGGACCTTTAAAAAAAATCTAACAAAGACAAAAGCAAATGTTCTGCATTAGTGATAATAGACAGAACTCTTCTAACTCTTCACTGAAACACTGCTCCCACCCCCATAGTCCTGTATGACTACTAACTTTTATAAGAGTGATCAGTTGCCATGTCTTAGTTTAAAACAGCTGAAATAAACGCCCAGGTGTTCAAGAAAGTTAGTCAAGGAGTTCTTGTTTAGTTCAGAGGTTTCAAACCTCAAATGACCTTAAGGCATCTTTGTTGTTATTGTTTTTTTCTCACTCCTTCCTTCCTTCTCCATGTGAATTCTCTTTTTTGGTCTGCTTCCTACTTCTATCTCTCAGAGATAGTGAACTTCACTAGTAAGGAAACTCCCTGCCCTCTATGTTTTCTTTAATTATTTTCAAAAGAACAAGTAGTCGTCTTGTTCTCTTTTACATTCTGAAAAATCTAAGCACCTGCTTTTCTGATTGATACCTGACAGCCAAGTTGAGGTAGCTAAGTTTATACATAGAAATTGAGAAGAAGCACTGAGTGTGAGTGGGCTAACTGATTCAGATCTTAGTCTAGTCATGTAAAAAGCAAGTTGCTTGAGGACAGACACAGTCCTTTTTTTCTTTTCTTTTTTGGTCTTTGATTACCTAACATTATGACTGACACATAATATGTTCTCAAAATAGTTGGTGATTTCCAGGAAAAAATACCAATATAAGAGCAAGCACATGAACTCCTCTTATATAAACTTCCTGTGATGACTAAAACCAAACAAGAACAAAGGGGGAAAAGTTGCATGGATCCTGAAAGTAGGAATGGTGCCAAACATATGCCAGTATCCCTGAGAAATCTCTGCTAAGCATAGTGTTCCTGGTAATTTATTGAAGGAAGTCATAAAGAGTCAGCTCATAACTTCCTTTCTACAAAAAAATGGTGCTATATTCTGGGAAGTAAGAAAAGAGAGTTCTGGAAGACCTCAAACGCTCCTGCTTTTGAAGGTTCAGTTATAGAGATGACAAGTATCATGAGAAACCAACCACTTCACTTTGAACAACATCATCTGCACAGATGTAGAAGGTTCAGTGGGACTGAGAAAACAATCTCTGCTGCAGTATACAAAAAGCTTGTGGGTAGTCAGATGCTTCACTTGAAGATTCAGTAATTGGGGGATGGGTACTTTCCAGACCCTGCAAAATGAAAAAACAAACAAAAAAAAACCACCCTTTAGTTCAAAAGGCAGAAGTACTAGAAAAAAGGCTAGATGCAATTAGATCATATATCTGAAGTAGAGGCCAGACCAAACAGATAATCAGATATAGACATACTGGTGCAAAAGTTAAAACAAATTTAGATCAAAAAGCATGCAGAAAGCTTCCTCACTGGAACATGGAAGTGGCTTAGCCCACTTCCCACTGTCTCTAGGATACCAAATGCTTGACCTTATTTAATACTGGATTATCCAACACTCTAGATTAATACTGCTGGTGGGTACCTAGATAAATTGTAAGGGATCTCAGGAAGATCTAGTCATACTGTTTGTAGACGATGATCAGGAATAGGAAAGACTGCCCTTATTAAGGATGAAAATGGAAATGAAAGAGAATAACATTTTTTCCCCCAAATATTCTGTATCTAAGAGAATTCCAAACATACCTAGATGAACTGTGAAGGCTGCATAGGAAGATCTACTCACAATATTTTTAAATGAATGTCAGGTATAGGAAAGACTGCATTATTAAGGATGAAAATGGAAATAGAAAAAAATGAGTTTTTTTTTTTTTTTTAAAGCTTCTATATGATGAAAGAGAGAATCATGGGAAGCTAAAGAGAGAGAGAGAGAAAATGTATTTTTGAAATAATTATTATAAGCAAGAAAATAAACTTAGGCAGCATCTGCTTTGTGTTCTCAAGTAAAAGAAAAAAAAAGAAAGAGAAAATAGGGATTTTTTGAAGAAAAAAAAGATAAAACAACAAATTTTGATGAAGAACAATCTGGTAGCTCTGACCAAAGGATTCAAGGAAACGGGAAACCAGACATGCAATTAAGAGAATTAAAAATAATATTGAACCAAATGCTGTCGAGTCAACTCTGTCTCATGGCTACCCCATACGTGTCAGTGTAGAACTGTGCGTCATAGTGTTTTCAATAGCTGATTTTTCCAAAGCAGATTGCCAGGCCTTTCTTCCAAGGCCCCTCTGAGTATCTTTGAACCACCAACATTTTGGTTGACAGCTGAGCATTTAACCATTTACACCACCCAGGGACTCTACTATAAAGAGTAGAATGGATTTTGATGAAAATTTAATCAGTGTTGTGAATACCAAGATGGTAAGGCTCTGTCTTAAAGCAAAGAAAAAGCATAGAGAGACAGAAGTGATTAAAGACAAAATAACAGATGTGGCGGCCATTCAGTGAAGACCCAATGCACAGATAACTTAGTGTTACTGAAGAAGTGAGCAGTGAGTTGATTTCACAATGGTGCTCACAGGCATAATGAAGAACACTTCTAAACCAAAGAAAGTCCATAACGAGCAGATCAAAGGGATGCACTCACTACCCAGTAAAGTTAATGAAAATGGCTAAAAATCTCAACATAGTGAATATTTGGAAATTTGAGAGTCCTATTTTTTTTTTATAGGTATCTGGGGGAAAAGTAAATTACAACTAGAGAGGAAAAAAATAAAACTAGTCTTAGACTTGAAATATTAAAAAAAAAAACCCACTACTTTTTTTTTTTTTTAGATGCCAAAAATAAACAAATGAAAAGGAACCATAGTGTTTTGAGGGGAATTTTTGTGACCTGCCCCCTTGGTTGTACATCAGAGTAGGAGGTTTTTCATTTGTAAAGACAATGAAAACATAGTCTTAGATATTAAGGTCTCAGATACTGTATTCTTTGCCTAGGGCAGTTGTAATAAGTTACCACAAATCGGGTGGCTTAAAACAACAGGAATTTATTCTCTCACAATTCTGGAGGCAAGAATTTCAAAATGAAGGCATTGGCAAGGGCATGCCCCATCTCAAGGCTCTAGGGAACAATCTTTCCTTGCTATTTCTTAGCTCTTGGTGGTTGCCAGCAATCGTTGACATTCCTTGGCTTGTAGCCGCTCTAATCTCTTTCTTTGTCATCACACGGCATCTCCTCTTTGTGTCCAAACCTCCCTCTACTTTCTCTGATAAAGGCACCTACTGTAAGCCAGTATGATCTCATCTTAACTTGATAACATCTACAAAGACCCTATTTCCAGAGACAATTACATTCAAGGTATCAGGGTAAAGATTTGAATATATCTTTTGGGGGGACACAGTTCAACCCACTAGAGGTAGTATTCCTTGCAAGTATTCCACCCGGGGGGAAAACACTTAAAGATTTTTTTCTAGTTAACTGAGAAACAATTTAAAATAAAGAACTACTAATCAGGAAGTTACAATATCAGAGAAATTATAGCAAATACCAAAATAATTCAAAAATAGGTAAAATTCTAAATAGATATTGTAAGTATGATTATAAGAGAAAATAAAAATGTTAACAGTTTTAGAAGAGAAGGTATAGAATGTAGCAGAAAACGGTAATGCCAATAACAAAATAAAATGAAAATCCCAAATCGATATTAAAAAAAAAAAAGGAAGAAAACATGGGAAAAAGAAAACATAGAGAAAGCTGAAATATTTATTTCTTAACCTTACATAGGAAAGACAGAATTTACAACCTGCACTAATACTTAGAAAAATATAGGTTTAAATTATTTTTTTGAACCTTAAAAGTAATCACTAATAAAATAAAAATGAAGTATAAACCAAAAAAACCAAACCCAGTGCCGTTGAGTCGATTCCGACTCATAGCGACCCTATCAGACAGAGTAGAACTGTCCCATAGAGTTTCCAAGGAGCGCCTGGAGGATTCGAACTGTCAACCATTTGGTTAGCAGCTGTAGCACTTAACCACTATGCCACCAGGGTTTCCAAAAATGAAGTATATAGCTTTTAAATTAGCAGAGAATCAAAAGGAAACAAAAAATAAAAGGAAAAACTGAAAAATTTTAAAAGTTAAAAATTTAAACAAATGTCAGCAATAAAACCGATCATGCCTGGTATGATAATAATTATAAATGATAT
Organism: Loxodonta africana; assembly: GCF_030014295.1. Lineage (NCBI taxonomy): Eukaryota > Metazoa > Chordata > Mammalia > Proboscidea > Elephantidae > Loxodonta > Loxodonta africana. The sequence continues at coordinate 67,276,493 of NC_087358.1, forward strand.
AAAGTCAATTTAATAAAATTATTTCTATTTAGTCTGAACTAAAATGAACCTATATACTAACAACAAGAGACACACATAAAACATAGCGACTCAGAAAAACTACAGTAAAACCTGCAAAAGCCGGAATCCGAGTAAGGCAGTTGGACCATTTTACATTGTTTTCTCCTTTTATTTTCTATTTATCTTCTACAATGGTATGTGGAACTTTTCAAATCAGAAAGAAAAAAAAAAAAGTTTGATGAGTGGCTGTGGAATGAAATGTTGGCATGTCCTTTCCTCTCTGTTTTTCTCCGTTGGCCAAGGAAGATAAAAACACAATGTGCTATTTTCCATATACAATGTGCTATGTTACTAAACTGTGTGGTCCATGTCCTGAGGCATTATTTATTTTATTTTGTTCTCTTAAGACTAGTGAAGGGCACTCTTCCAATTCATCAATGTACCCTTGAAACCTGAGCCGGAACAACTTTGGTGGGAGAGCCCCAGAAGGGGCATCAGTCTTCGCAGGCAATGAGCAAGGCTGTCTGTGATTATGTTGCTGAAATGAAAGACAGACAAGGTTGTGACCAGGAGGAATTGGAATGTATGTCATGATGTGGAAAGAGTGAGAACATATGCCAAAGAGAACAGTGAGTTCAGATGCAGAAAATCAGAGAAATGAACCAAAGATAACAGTATGGGCTACACGAACTGGTTCTCAAACAAGGGCTACTTTAATGTGGTACCCTACTGTTTTTTTTCCTCTCTCTCTCTTTTTTTTTTTAAATATATTTTTGATTAAAATTTCTGGAGGTGCAAACAACATGCTTGTCTGCTAACCCTAAGTTGGAGGTTTAAGTTCATCCAGAGGCTCCCTGGAAGAAAGACCTGGTGGTTTACTTCTAAAAAAGCAGCTGTTGAAAACCTTTTGTCTGCCTTGAGCACTACGCTCTTTTAAGAACTATCTGTATGGGATCAAACTGACAACAGTAACTCAAGAGGTTAGATAGGAGCTCAGGGGGCCGTCAGTTTATGTTAATGCGGAAGGAACAGCTCAGAAAGGGAGGGTGAGAATGGTTGCACAACTCAAAGAATATAATCATTGTCACTGAGTTGTACATGTAGAAACTGTTGAATTGGTGTATGTTTTGCTGTGTATATTCTCAACAAAAACAACAAAATAAATAAAATTTAGAAAAGAAAAACAAACTAAAAAAAGGAAACCCTGTGGAACACCATTCTACTCTGACACTCATGAGGTCGCCATGAGTCAGAATCCACTTGATAGCAACTGGAAAAAAAAAAAAAAATTTTTTTTATTACAAAAGTGACACGTTTATTGTAAAACAATGAAGTGAAAAGTCAAATTTTTCCACTTTAGCCTCCACTCCCACCTGGCCCCACCCTTACTCTCATTTCCCAGAACCAACCCAACCACTGTTGTTTACTATTTATCTTTTGGAAACCCTGGTAGCATAGTGGTTAAGAGCTATGGTTGCTAACCAAAAGGTCAGCAGTTCGAACCCACCAGGCGTTCCTTGGAAACCGTATGGGGCAGTTCTACCCTGTCCTATAGGGTCGCTATGAGTGGAATTGACTTGACGGCAATGGGTTTTCCCAATTTTACTGTGCATTAAAAGCATCTCTATCGCTATCTATCAATCCCATTTTCTTTTATATCAATGCTATTATTCCATACTTATGTTTCAGCAAGCTGTTAACAGGGACAATGTCCATATAAGTATATACAGATAGGCCTCATTTTCCTAAGAATAAGTATTCCATTGTATGGATGTTCTAAACTTGCAAGTATGTCTGTTGGATAAATTTCTAGCATTTCCTGGGTCACAGGGTATGCAGATTTAAATTTTTTTATTGACATTGTCTATGATGCTCTCTAAAATATTCTATCAATTTACTCTCACAATAGTGTACCAGTGCTAATTTTCTTCTACCTTATCAGTACTATATTTTATTACTCTTTTAAATCTTTCCCAAACTAATGGGTGAAAAATGGCATTTTACTGTGTTAATTCACATTCCTTTGATCAAGAGTGAGACTGAGCGTTTCTTTATAGATTTCCTGGCCCTCGTGTTCCTCTTCCGGTGAGCTGTCTGTTTACATTGTTTGCTCATTTTTGCTATTGTGCTATTCATCTTTTTGATTGATCAGTGAGAGCTATCTGCTTATTAAGGAAATAAATTGTTTAGTGTGTGTGCTTATGTATTTTTCCCAGTTAGTCATTTGCCTTCTGACTTTATTTATTTTTTCTACTGGAAGAAGTTTCAAATTTCTCTATAGTCAGATTTATATTGACAAATCATTTTTAATAATCTAGAAGCTTCTATTATTTTTACACTATTTTACACTACTCTTTTGTACCGTGTCAAGATTAATTGGCTTCATAACTGGCTAGTATACTCCCTGGACTGGAAAAAAAAATTCCACAGGGGTAGCAGGGTTGCAGCTTGAGCATAATCTCTGGCCACCAGAGAGATTCATATGTGTCTGGGAGACTGTTGAGAGCTCCCACCACGAGGGCCTAAGGTTTACTTCTTGGAAAATAACATGACCTAAGAAGGAAAGTTTAGGCCAATAAGCTTGACCCAAGACAAGTGGAACCCAGCTCCCCTGGGACTCATTTCTGGGTCCCAAAGACAGGGTATAATAACAAATGTTAAAACCCTGTTGCTACTGGAGCCCACTGTAGTGGAAGGCAGTACTGCTTTGGTATGCATTCCTCTAATAGAATGTCATGTGAATTCTAAAAAGGAGCGTCCATCAAGGGCTCCAGAGCAACAATAGCTCTGTCAAGGACTTCTGTAAACAGTTACAGAGAACTTCGTGCTTGATTGAGGTGTTATTGTAACCTGACCCTATGAATGCCAGTCAATTTCCATTAGCCCTTAAACTAGCCCAAGCTAGAGTTGGTCTACCCCACAAGTGCGGAAGGGCCAGCTGTGACTGCTAATTGACCTCAACAGAGGACACAGCAACAGGTGGAATGAATCAGAAGAAAAATCATCACCCAGACCCGATTCTAAAGTGAGAGGTCAGACAAGAGCCATATCACCTCCTGTTTCATGGCCTCCTTCAAGAATTTTCCCTCGCCAGTACACCTGCGTAGCCGCCATCTTGTTGCCCAAATCATATATAAGCTGTGCTTCCCCATAGCTGAGGGGGTCAGATCTGAGGAACTTCCTCCTGGCTTCTTTGCCATGTGTATTGTAATACAGTTACTTTCTCTTTCTCAAAGGCCTGTGTCCACATTAGTGGCAGGTCTGAGCGTGCTGGATGGAACTCACCTTCTAGGATTCAGCAACATTATGGATTGAATTGTATCCCCCTAAAAGATATGCTGAAGTCCTAAACCACAGTCCCAGGAATGTGACCTGTTTGGAAATAGGGTCTTTGAAGGTGTTATCAGTTACGATAACATGATTAGGAGTAGGATGTGTCCTAATCCTATGTGACTGGTGTCCTTATAAAAGAGGAGAAGATACACAGATACAGGGAGACAGAAGAAGGATGACATGAGATGCTGCAGCTGCAAGCCAATGAAAGCCTGGAAGTACCAGAAGCTAGGAGAAAGGCATGGACAGGTTCTTCCTTAGAGCCCTCAGAAGAAAGCAACGTGGCCAATATGCTGATTTGGACATCCAACCTCCAGAACTGAGACAATAAATTTCTGTTCTTAGAAGCCACCCAGTTTGTGGTTTTCCATTTTGTTATTTTGTTACAGTGGCCTGAGAAAACTAATACATGAGGCAACTGTGGTCAGCAGAAAAAAGATTTCCCAGTGGCAGGTGCAATGGGACTTCATATGCAGTGGCAGCACCACAAGTCATACTAATGCTGGGAGACACTTGGTGATAACCTGAAGGATGGTGGGAGAGGGCATCTAGAGAGCCAGAGGAGGAGGAGAACGAGGACTCCTCACCCGAAGAGTCACAGCGGAAGAGGTAAGTTGCAGAGGGAGATTACGTAAGAGTTGGTGATCTATATGGAGAAGAGCTTGAACGAGTCTCACGTAAGACAACAAAGCTGGCAAAAAGCAAGATGAATTTTTTTAGAGAGAATTCAAAAAAATTAAAACAATTATACTATTGTGGCCTATGTGAGAAAAAGTCTCTGGGAAAGAATCCAAAAGGAAACCAAAGGCAACTCATGAACAAGTAGTTGAAGTGACAGATGAGATAAAAGTGAAGGGGAGCTCAGGTAGGTGCTATCAAGAATCACAAGGGCTAAATTCGTAATGTTGCATGAGCCTGAAATTAACTATAATTGTTTGGTATTGAGATGAAGTAGAAGTTAAAACTAAAGCCTGGTCAGTGATGTCATGCCTCTGTGTACAGCGTTGTCTGGTACATGGATGGGTTGATGGTGCTGGTGTCACTTGGGCTAACTCACTCTGCAGAAGACAATAGAAGGATGGCAGTGACCCGGGAGAAGAGGCTCCATCAACATCTCTATCCACACTCTGCATCCACAATTGTGGGGCAGCCTATGTGGAGCTGGTATTCAAGGCATCAGGGGCTCTTAGAAGATCTATCCTATGCGCCTCCCGTCTGTGATCCAGGGTGGACAAGCAAGATGCTTTAAGCAGGCAGTACAGACCCAAGTAAAGGGGAATGAGAAGTCACTATAAGCAGTTCTAGGTGTCACTCATTCCATTACTAACTCCCTGAGATTGCAGGCTGTGTCCATTGTTGTTGTTGTTTTTAATTTACTACGGTGCCTGGCACAGTGAAGGCTTTCAACAAACATTTGATTGATGACAGAATTAACTCATGCCACCCAAACCCTGGGAAGCACTGCCTGAAGAGGATGGCAGTTAGAAACAGAGCTGTGGCTTTCACTGTAACCTTTTCTTAGGTTGAATGTGGGCCTTTTTTTCAAATCTAAGAACACCAGATGAGGCAGTGGTGATTCAGTAATAGTATTCTCATCTTTCACACAGGAGACCCAGGATCGATTCCGAGCCAATTCTCCTCAAGTACAGCTACCACCTGTCTGTCAGTGGAGGCTTGCATGTCGTTATGAAGCTGAACAGGTTTCAGTGGAGCTTCCAGACTAAGATGAACTATGAAGAAAGACGTGGCGATCTACTTCTGAAAAATCAACCAGTGAAAACTCTCTCAATCACAACTGTCTGATCCGCAACCCATCATGGGGATGGTGCAGGACTGGACAATATTTTGTTCTGTTGTACATGGGGTCGCCATTAGTTGAGGGATGTGTTGCCACCACCTAATAATCCCAGAACACCAGAAGTAGGATCACTTCTAGGAACCTGAAATAAATGGTTTTTAAGACCCAGAGCAGCTAGTGAATTTATGGAAGTCATTATTTAAGAGATAGTGCGGTCGAGAAGTAAGTAGATTAAAGAAAGATTTAGTCAAGTACTTAGAGAACAGATTCAAACCATTTTTAAGGAAAGCTAAGGATATTTGAGATACATTCCTAAGTGTTTGAGGAGTTATTATGGAGTTAAAAATAAGCTTATCTAAATTCATAGGTATGAACTCATAAAGGGTAATTAAAGAAAGCAATGTGGCTTAGTTGTTAAGAGTGCAGGCTCTTGGGTTCAACTGCCTGGGTTCAAAGCCCACCTGCAACATAACTTGCTTTTGGTAAAGTGGCTTAACCTCACTTGCCTCAGTTTCCTGATGAGTAATGCTGTTATTAAGTGCCATCGAGTCAGTGCTGACTCATAGCGACACTATATGATAGAGTACAACTGCCCCATATGGTTTCCTGGACTATAACCTTTTTTTCTTAATAATTTTTATTGTGCTTTAAGTGAAAGTTTACAAATCAAGTCAGTCTCTCACACAAAAACCTATATACGCCTTGTTAAAAAGAAAAAAAACACACTCCCAATTACTCTCCCCCTAATGAGACAGCTCGCTCTTTCCCTCCACTCTCTCTTTTCATGTCCATTTTGCCAGCTTCTAACCCCCTCCACCCTCTCATCTCCCCTGCAGGCAGGAGATGCCAACATAGTCTCAAGTCTCTACCTGATCCAAGGAGCTCACTCCTCACCAGCATCCCTCTCCAACCCATTGTCCAGTCCAATCCATGTCTGAAGAGTTGGTTTGGGGAATGGTTCCTGTCCTGGGCCAACATAAGGTCTGGGGGCCATGACCACCGGGGTCTTTCCAGTCTCAGTCAGACCATTAAGTATGGTCTTATGAGAATTTGGGGTCTGCATCCCACTGCTCTCCTGCTCCCTCAGGGGTTCTCTGTTGTGTTCCCTGTCAGGGCAGTCATTGGTTGTAGCTGGGCACCATCTAGTTCTTCTGGTCTCAGGATGATGTAGTCTGTGGTTCATGTGGCCCTTTCTGTCTCTTGGGCTCGTAATCACCTTGCGTCCTTGGTGTTCTTCATTCTCCTTTGATTCAGGTGGGTTGAGACCAAGTGATGCATCTTAGATGGCTGCTTGCTAGTGTTTAAGACCCCAGACACCACTCTTCAATGTGGGATGCAGAATGTATTCTTAATAGATTTTATTATGCCAATTGACTTAGATGTCCCCTGAAACCATGGTCCCCAGACCCCTGCCCCTGATATGCTGGCCTTCAAAGCATTCAGTTTATTCAGGAAACTTCTTTGCTTTTGGTTTACTGGACTTAATCTTTATGGGAGCAGGTGGCCAGGTCTTTTCTCTCATGGAGGTGCTGAGTGGCTCCGAGCCACCATCCTTTCAGTTAGCAGCCCAGCACTTAACCGTTGTGCCACCAGAGCTCCTTAATCAGTAATAGTGGGATGATAAAAGTGCTAGCTTCACAATGACATTGTATGGCATTTGGGAACAGTGCTTCACATATAGTAAAGATATAATAAGTATTAGGATGATAATAAGTATTAGCCATTGATAAAGAGAACTTGATTGCTTGAGGTACATTCTTATTCTATTTTTTAAAGAAAGTATAATGGTGGTTGACAGTCTCTTTTACAAGTTTTCCTCTGAACTAGAGATAAAAAATAAAACCAACATTTGGCTAGCAGGGGTGATGCCATCCATTTCTGCTCTGATCTTTCTTGTTAAGCAGCTTAATTGCTCACATCCAGGGAATTGGGTGTACCAGTCCGATGGGTGGTGAATGGTCAGCTGTAAAGTTGAATCACAGCAAGTAAAAATATAGGATGCCCAGTTAAATTTGAGTTTCAGACAAACAATGAATATGTATTTTTGGTGTAACCATGTCTCATGTGATATTTGGAATATACTGATACTTCAAAAATGTGGGTTGCTTATTTGAGATTCAAATTTAACTGGCAACCCTAGTCGGGTGTGCTACAAAGGCAGCCTGGACAGTGAGTCTGTCTGACTGATGGGGCCATTACATTTTTGGTAGGCTAAGTTCCATCCTCAGGATGGAAAAAAGCCTTATCCTTTCTATTCTGAACCATATTTTACCCATACCCCAGCCCACATCCAAAATTAAAAAAAAAAATTTTTTTTTGGCCACCTAAAATTACTTTGTGGCCAAAGTGGGATGGATTTTGAGCTTTATTTTGGTTTTTGGCAAATTGTGATACTTAGTATGAGGAATTGATAAATATGCCCTGGGGAAGTAGATGGTTTATACCCTGTAATTTACTAAATGTTTAAGTATAAATGAAAGGAAGCACATTTTTTAAAATTCACGAGTGACATTTGTATACTGTGTGGTGTTATTTGCGTTGACTGTGTGTTTAATATGAGATATGATGATTTGTACAATCACACCATTCGGAATCCTTAGAGTCTCTGGAAACAGTCATGGATTCACTTTATGTGCCTAAAAAAGTGCTATTATAGTATCTCTTAATGGGAAAGAGAGCCAATGCCCCAGAGAGAAAGCCTATTTAAAGAAAACTTGTTGACCACTTGGGCATGTTAGTGAACCAGTTGTCATCGAGTTGACATTCCTTACAGATGTCAGAGTAGAACTGTGCTTCATAGGGTTTTCAATGGCTGACTTTTCCAAAGTAGATTGCCAGGCCTTTCTTCCGAGGTGCCTCTGGTTAGACTCAAACCGCCAACCTTTCAGTTAGCAGCCAACTACATTAACCATTTGCACCATCTAGGGACTCCTGGGCATGGTTACTATTCATACCCATTCTGTATTTTAGTTGGCAACTCTTTGAATAAATGCTTTAGTTTGGGGATGTCGTAGAGAAGAGGCAGGGAGTACAAAGATCACATATCCGTGGAGCTTCTTAACATTATATGGAGTTATCAGAAAAAAGTCATAATTTTTATAAATGCTGTTGTTTTTATTTGTGGCTGAGTTGATTCTGACTCACAGTGACTCCAAGGATACAGACTAGAACTACATTCCACAGGGTTTTCAAGGCTGTGACCTTCTGGAAGCTTCTCTATTTCAAGGCTGCCTACTCAGAGCTCAAGTTACTTTCCAAAATGTCCCCTTTTCTTCCTTGTGAGCCAAGTAGGTGTGGAACGTTATTGTCTCCTGCCTTACCTGGGTCTCTGGCCCTCAGGGCAGCCAGGGTTTCAGCAAATAGGCTTTTCTGATCAAGGCCTCTGTGTTCACATCAGGAGATGACACCTTTGTGCAAGTTCAAGAGGATCATTTAGTTCTTATTTTCTAGTTAGGTTTACTTCTGAAATGCTAAGCAGGTCACCCACAAGATGGAGAAAATAGAGTAGATGAGGGAGAAAGAAAAGATAGACAACAATTCCATGTCAAGGCTGATGTGCTCGCTTGGGTGTGGTATGTAAGGGAGGACCTCTCAAATCCCCTGTGCACCCCTTGACAAGACAGATAAATTGTTTAAATGAAGCATGCAAGACAGGGAGAGACTAGGAGGTTTGACCGTTAAATACTGTGGACTTTGCTTAAGAAACAAACAAAACAAAAACAACCACAAAAGTTGTCGTTCAGACAATATTCCTGGCTCCACCACATTTTTTTTTTCTTAACAAAATCAAGGGTTGTGGTGCTTATGGATGTACACTAAATACTGTGCTGCCCTGCCTCTGGTCAGGGGTCACCTTGTGTTTTGCTGAGACTGAAAGGAGAAGGGAAAAATGGATGGAGGTTGTGTCCATCCCCACCCCCGTGGTTTGGTGCATTGCTGTGCTACCAAAATGCCCCTTCTTGCAGCATTGGCTGTATTTTTCAGCGGTGCAGTGTACATTAATTTCCTAGGGGTACCATAACAAAGTGCCACAAATGGGCAGCTTAAAACAATGGAAATTTGTTCTCCCACAGTTCTAGAGGCCAGAAGTCTGAAACCAAGACGTCAGCAAGGTCATGCTCTTTGTGAAGACTCTCATGGAAGATCTGTTCCATACTTCTCTCATGGGTCCTGGTGGTTCCCAGCAATGCTCACAATCCTCGGTGCTCCTTAGCTTATAGACGTATCACTCCAGTCTCTGCGTCTGTGTCACATAGCGTTTTCTCTTCGTGTGTCTAACTCTGTGTCTCTTCTCCTCTTGTTGTAAGGACTTCTGTCTTATTAGATTAGGAGTCACCCTAAGGACCATGTCTTAACTAACTACATCTGCAATGACTGTATTTCCAAATAAGGTGACATTCTGAAGTTCTAGGAAGGACATGAATTTGAGGGGTGGGGCTCTCCAACCAGTACACAGGGCTTCTAGGAATGTCACGGAACATACCAGATATATCAAACTGAAGTAAAATTTGAGTTATTTAAAACTCAAATGTGGGACTGAGGAGGGTGCCTCTTTCTTTTTCTTTTTTTTTCTCCTTTCAGAAATTCAGGGCAGGAAACAGGAAGGCAAGGTTCTGATGATAGGTCTCATGAACTTGCATTTTGCTTCTCTGTTAAAATGAATGCTGGCCAGTGTTACCCTGTAACAGCTTCCAGCCTGTCGGGGGCAAGTGCTTCTGTCTGCTCCCGAGGTCTCCTTTCCAGTGGCTGGAGCTCTGCTGGCATTTCATGCCTAGCCTGCTTCTACCCCTCACTCATGCTCCTCACTCATGCTCCTCACTCATGCTCCTCACTCATGAGGAGACGTGACTGGTTCTCATGGGGGATTTGGGAAGGAGCAACCTGGGACGTATACTCCCAGCCTTTTCTCTTCCCTTTGCCTTGGGAACAAACCTGTAGCACAGAGTGCATTTGCCGTTGCCAATGTGGTAAGGTTAACAGAAAAGCTTTGGGGAGGTCTGTGATTACAGCCTGAGTGGGAAAGTTTATATGGTTTGGGGATTTAGTATAAGGAAACCCCCTTGCCTGCAGATACAAGCTAGCTTCTAGACCTAGATACAAAATAACCCCTTTACTCTGATGAAGCTAATAAATCTTATATTGCAGAAGGTAGCTTGGATAGATAGATAGGTAGATAGATAGATGATAAGTAGGTAGGTAGTAGGTAGGTAGATAGGCAGATAGATAGACAGACAGATAGATAGATTTTGTTAGTTGCCATTGAATTGGCTCTGACTCATGGCAACCACATGTATAACAGAACGAAACATTCCATAGTCCTGCTTCATCCTCACTATCTTTGAGTCCATTGTGGAGTCCACTGTTTATTTTGAGTGCCTTCCAACCTAGGAGGCTCATCTTCCAGCCTCATAGTGGACAATATTCTGTTTTGATCCACAGGTTTTGTAAGTAATATTTTGTGTTTTGGGTGACAGTTTATATAGCAAATTAGGTCCATGTAATAATTTCTATGCAGACTGTTCAGTGACATTGGTTACATTTTTCACCATGTGTCAAGATTCTCATTATTTCCATTCTAGTTGTCCCATTTCCAGTAATCTAATTTCCGTGTCCCTCTTACCTTTTCACTTTTGCTTTACAGTAAATGTTGACTGTTTAGTTTGATATAAATGATTTTTTAAAGGAGCACAGTACTCATGGGTGATATTCTTTATTTTATGAACCAATCTGTTGTTTAGCTGAAAGGTGACTTCTGGAAGTAAATTTGGTTCAAAGTTTAAAGGTTATCTCAAGGTGATAGTCTTGGGATAGAGGGATCTTTTTATCTCAACCAGTCCAGTAAGTCTAAATTTTTTAAGAATTTGAGTTTTGTCCTACATTATTCTCCCATTCTATAAGGATCCATCACTGTGGCCCTGATAAGAACAGTTCGTAGTGGTAGTTGGGCACCATCTAGTTTTGGTCTCAGGCTGTGATCCATAGGGTTTTCATTATCTAATTTTCAGAAGTAGATCACCAGGCCTTTCTTCCTAGTTTGTCTTACTCTGGAAGCTCCACTGAAACTTGTCTAACATGGGTGAACCTGCTGGTATTTGAAATACTGGTGACATAGCTTCCAGAATCATTGCAACATGCAAGCTGCCTCAGTACGACAAACTGACAGGCAAGTGGTGGATATATATGGTAAAACCTGAGAAAGCTGGAACTTGTGTAAGGCGGAAACATGGCAGAGAAAGAACACTCAAATATTTTCCACTAAAACGAGTGACAGAGAAGTGGTAAGACTACATCCTGTCAAAGGCAGAAGACTTTTGAGATATGGAAAAACAAGGCAGTCTGGTTGAATTCTGGGACTATATATGTGTATATATATATTTTTCTACTTGTTTTACTATATTGTTATTATGTATTGTGCCCTTTGAACCTTAGCACAGTTGTTCAATTCAGCTCAGCATCATGCATCCAGAAAGTATGCCCACAGTTAACCTGGGATTCAGAAAGCAACTAACTAAACAGCATATTGGGAAGCGTGGAAAGACTGTTAGGATTGGGAAAACTTAACAGAGAGCTGGCGGGTTGGTGGAAAGGATATAGGCTACCCTCTGAGCTCCATGATCAAAGTCACATGTAGAAAATTCTTGCATGTAAACATTCTCCTTCAAAATGCTCTTTGTTCCTAACTGAGTGATTACAATAGTTAACATTATAATAAGGTAGGTAATTATCAACATGCATTTTTTTTTTTTAAAGCAAAAAGAAAGGTTTTATTCAGCATATGTTCTGAGAGGCAAAAGTAGGAAACGGACAAGCATGCTGCCAGAGCCATGTCTGCCTGAGTCCTCAGCATGTATTTTTTCATTCAAACCTACACAGAGGTGCTATCTTCTGTTTTGAACACAAAGTTTGATTAAGAAATGAATTTTTTTTTTCATTTTTATTACAACCAGCCTAGGAGATTGGTGGAGTCCTTGTGTGGTGCAAACAGTTAATGCAGTTGGCTGTTAACAAAAAAGTTGAGGTTTGAGTCCACCCCGAGGCACCTCAGAAGAAAGGCCTGGAGATTGAATTGACACCGAGTGGTTACTTTGTAAGTTCTATTGTTACCCATTTTACAGATGGGAAAATGTAAACAGAGAAGTTCAAGAACTCATGCAAGGTCACAAATAGCAGCTCTTTAATAGCTTACAAACAGTGTAGCCAGGACCTGCATCAAAGTGGGCTGGCTCTAGATCATCTGCTATACCACGCTTCATATGAACTACATGCCAGCAATTTTCCTTTTGACTACACTATTTTCTCTGGGTTCACAAAGTTTTGTTCAGAGATTAAGAAAAGTGTTTCTATTATAGATGAAAACTGTTATGTTTGCTACCAGTTTCTGTTGATTTGACTCTGACTCTTAGTGACTCCATATGTGTCTGAGTAGAACTGTGCTCCATAGGGTTTTAATGGCTGATTGTTTAGAAGTAGAATGCCAGGCCTTTCTTCTGAGGTGCCCCTGGGTGGACTCAAACTGCCAACCTTTTGGTTAGTAGCCCAGCACTTGACTATTTGAGCCTTTGATGCCTATGCCCTTATTTTTCCTTCTGGAATACTCTTTGGCACTTCTTGTCGGCACAGAATCTGAAGACCAGTGCAAGATTTCACCCTGAAGGGAAATCATAAGAAAAGAAGAATTCAAAGGGAAAACAATGAATCAAGCCTAGGAGATGATGGGGTAGCAAGAAACTGGAAACAGAAAAGCATCGAACCAAGAGCTGGGAATTATACAGAACCAAGTAACAGAATGGAGAGGCCCTCCATACCCAAGCCAAGAGGTTTATCTCATATTCCTGTAGTACAGTGGGACTCAACCCCAAATACTCTTTAGGAGGAAAAAGACAATTACTTTTAGTTGTGTGATATTTCATCAGAAGAGTTTCAGAAACAGATTGAAAAAATTCTGGAGCAACAGCAGCATGAAAATAGGATGGCAGTTTCTGTGGCATGTGCATATGTCATGGTAAGGATTCATGGAAAACACAGCTGTCGTTTAGCTCCATGTGGCTAGAGAGCAAGGCCTTCAAGACTTTGCTGCTGGGAAATGACATGCCACTTTATGTACGTTCATGCACATTAAGAAAAACATTAAGAAAAAGTAGACAACTTGCAGTGTGTTATGAATTGAATTGTGTCCCCCCAAATATATGATGTAAATCCTAATCCCTATACCTGTGGATGTAATCCCATTTGGGAACAGAGTCTTCTTTGTTATGCTAATGAGGCTATGTCAGCGTAGGGTGTGTCTCAAAGGGAATCACTTTTGAGATATAAAAGGTGCAGATTAGGCACAGAGACAATGAAGCAGGAATGGGAGAAAGGTAGATGCCACATTGAGATTTCCAAGGAACCCAGGAAGTCAGGGTTACAGAAACTGGACAAGGATTTTTCCCCAGAGTGGACAGAGACAGCCTTGCCCTAGAGCCAGTGACCTGAATTTGGACTTCTAGCCTCCCAAACTGTGAGGAAATTAATTTGTATTTGTTAAAGTCACCCACCTGTGGTATTTCTGTTATAGCAGCACTAGATAACTAAGACACAGGTGAGTGTTGCAATCTCCTGGGACCAGAAGACGGCATGATGAAGATGTGGCTTTGTAGGGCTAGTGCTACAACAATAAAGCATGGCTAATTTTGTATTGATAATTATTTGAAAGTTGGGAATCCATTAAGAAATTAAGAAGTTGGAAATTGTTAGAGATGATCAGAAAGTTCACAAAGAAATTCACCTCTACCATATGCCTTGCTTTATGAAAAGCAAGCAAAAACATGGAAGAAGCTAATTGAGAAAGCTAATTGTCCACTTGGAAGACGTACACAAATTTGAGCCTCTCGAAAGAAAGACATAACTTGGATTTCATTTTCATCAGAGGGACGTTCACCAATTGTTGTCTTCCACATAGGAGACCTGGGTTTGGTTCCTGGCCAGTGCACCTCATACACAGCTACCACTCATCTGCCAGTGGAGGCTTGCTTGTTGCTATTATGTCAGACAGATTTCAGCAGGGCTTCTAGACTAAGACAGACTAGGAAGAAAGGCCTGGTGATCTACTTCCAAAAATCTGCCAAAGAAAACCCTGTGAATCACAACAGTCCAGTCCCCAACCAATCATGGGAATGGCACAGGCAATGTTTACTTACATTGTGTATGGGGCCACATGAGTCGGGGCTGACTCAAAAGCAGCAAACAACAACAAAGCCAAAGTAGTATTAAGGACATCACAAAGAAGGTAAGTACATACCTGCTTCCTGAAAGACACACATGGGAATAAACTGAGCATTAACTTTTCATTTTATGGAATGATCTTTGCTGAATGCACTGACAGGGAAGATGACCTCACTTCTCAGAAGCAGAATGAAGTTAATCCCAAAGCAAGGAATGTTACATCCCAACATCACCTGTGAAACTCACCAGTTGAGGAAGAGTCTGCAGCCAGCTTTTGGCAAGCTTTCTCCTATAAGGCAGGTGGGAAGGAAGAGTTAAAATTTCAATGTTGGCAGAGGATTAGTCTTTTAAGGAATGAGTACTGTTTTTAAGGGACTCAAGTGAAAAAATAACATCAATAAGTCACACACACAAAAAAATAATAATAATCACCTGCATGATGGGTGGCAGAAATGTTGAACAAGAAATTAGGAGCAGGTGGGGCCAGGTGAGCTCACGTGCTTGAAGGAGCAAGGGCATTTTGAACCCTTCACCTAAACTCCTCACTTTTCTCCTTAAAGAAGCCTTGGACCTGCAGAAACAGTGACCAGATGTTTCCAGACACAAGGAAACTCCCAGGCGACCATCCCTTTCACATAAGAAAGTCCCCTGAGGTCTTCTTCTGATAGTAAGAAAAGGCAAGTGAAACAAAGAATAAATGAAACATTATTCCAAATGCATAAGAGATCACTGGGGCTGAGGACAGTCAGAAAATGCTTGGGGGCAAGGTTGGTATTGGGATCACCTGAGCGTTGTTCTAGATAGAAACAAGATGAGGGGAAGGACGTCAGTCTTGATGAGGTGGCTGCTGATGTAGGCAATGGGCTTAGGGCAGCCCTGACAATCATTCCTACCTACAGATATTCAGAAAAGTTACTGAGAAAATCTATTTGGGTAAACGAGCGTATCTTCTGATTTGTAAACACCTCTGTCCCATAGGTTTTCCAAGGAGTGCTTGGTGGATTCGAACTGCTGACCTTTTAGTTAGTAACCATAGGTCTTAACCACTGCACCACCAGGGTTTCCATAAATACCTCAATGGATGGTATTACGGAATAAATTATGCCCCTTCACACACACACACAAAATATGTATGTATGTGTGTGTGTTTGTTGGAATCCTAACTGCTATACCTGTGGAGGTAAATCTGTTTGGAAATAAGGTTCTCTTTGTTATGTTAATTAGACTGTACCCAAGTAGTGGATGTTGTTGTGTGCCCTGGTGTCAATTCTGACTCATAGCAACTCTACAGGACAGAATAGAACTGCCCCATAGTGTTTCCAAGGAGTGGTTGGTGGATTCGAACTACTGACCTTTTGGTTAGCAACCTGAGCTCTTAAGCACCTTGCCCAAGTAGGTTAGGTTCTAAACTGAATCACTTCTGAGTTTAAAAAAAGCAGATTAGACACAGAGACCTGCACACACAGAGGAAGACTGACATCATGTGAGAATCTTTTACAGGCTAAGGAGCTCTAAGAAACTAAGGAACACCCAGGGCTACTGTCAAGAAAGGAATCCACATGGCCAAGACCTCGATTTGGACTTTTAGCCTCCAGAACTGTGAGAAAATACATTTCTGTTCTTTAAAGCCACCCACTTGTTGTATTTGTGTTACAGCAGCACTGGTAACTAACACAGATGGTCTCTTAGTTTGGGTCCCTCAAAATCAGACCCTAAGACAAAAATTTTTGTGCAAGTAATTTATTTAGGAGATGCAGAGAACATTGGTTAGAGTCGGGAAGTGAAACAGAGAAGATAAATCAGACAATTATTTAAACTCACTGCCCCCTAAGCCTCTCATTCAACCTTTTGAGTTGTCGTTGTTAATTTGATCTCACATAGATAATTCCTTAGAAGAGCACAATGCTTGAGGCAGACATAATTTACCAACTAAGATAAACTGTTTTTTGGCCCCTAGAAGACTTCAGAGGATAGTTTTGGCCTGAGGTTTAAAGTTTAAAGGTTATACCAAAGCAATAGTTTCAGGGGTTGCACACTTTGAATAATGTAATCAATGTCACTGAATTGTACATGTAGAAATTGTTGAAATGGTGTACCTTTGGCTGTGTATATTTTCACCAAAATCAAAAAAGTTATAAAAAATATTAGTGAATAAAAAAATTACTGAATTTAAATTAAAACAAAACAAAAAAAGGTGTATCATTAGGCAGCAACCATAGTGGGAGACTAGAACTCAATCCTGCAGAGAAACTCCAGGAAGTAATATAAAAGATTCTTCTCAGAATTTCTCCAGCCTGAGGGAGAGGGAAGTATGGTATTTACACGTCAATTCCCCACAGTCATTGGTTGAAGGCTGTGCCAAGCTGGTGTTAATTCTCCAGCATTTCTGGTTTGTTTCATACACAGACAATCCAGCCTTCCACAGTTCTGGAAACAGCCCCCAGGCAGAGATGCTGTGTCAGGTCCCAGGGATATGGGCCATGACAGCATCTACTATCAATAGATTGAGCCTATCAAAAAACCAAAAAACCGAACCCATTGCGGTCAAGTCGATTCCAACTCATAGCAATCCTATAGGACAGAGTAGAACTGCCCCATAGAGTTTCCAAGGATCGCCTGGTGGATTCCAACTGCCGATCTTTTGGTTAGCAGACATAGAGCTTAACCATTACACCACCAGCGTTTCCTTAAGCCTATCAGTCACTCTTAATTCGGTATGATTTGCTTGAATCAGATTGTTCTTCATTTATTTTTTTTCTAGATAAGGGACTAGGAATTTTTTTTTTATTGTGCTTTAGATGAATGTACAGCAAATTAGTTTCTAATTAAACAATACACACCACTCAAAATGAAAAGAAACAGCTGCAAATGTCCATTAATAATCAGAACCTGAAATGTACGAAGTATGAATCTAGGAAAATTAGAAATCATCAAAAATGAAATGGAACGCATAAACATCGATATCCTAGGCATTAGTGAACTGAAATGGACTGGTATTGGCCATTTTGAATTGGACAATCATATAGTCTACTATGCTGGGAATGACAACTTGAAAAGACGAATGGTGTTACATTCATTGTCAAAAAGAACATTTCAAGAGCTATCCTGAAGTACAACGCTGTCAGTGATAGGATAATATCCATACGCCTACAAGGAAGACCAATTAATACGACTATTATTCAAATATACGCACCAACCACTAGGGCCAAAGATGAAGAAATAGAAGATTTTTATCAGCTGCTGCAGTCTGAAATCGATCGAACATGCAATCAAGATGCATTGATAATTACTGGTGATTTTAGTGCCAAAGTTGGAAACGAGAAGGATTGGTAGTTGGAAAATATGGCCTTGGTGATAGAAACGATGCTGGAGATGGAATGATAGAATTTTGCAAGACCAACGACTTCTTTATTGCAAATACCTTCTTTTACCAACAGAAACGGCGACTATACACATGGACCTCGCCAGATGGGGCACACAGAAATCAAATGGACTACATCTGTGGAAAGAGACAATGGAAAAGCTCAATATCATCAGAACAAGGCCAGGGGCTGACTGTGGAACAGACCATCAATTGCTCATATGCAAATTCAAGCTGAAACTGAAGAAAATCAGAGCAAGTCCAAGAGAGCCAAAATATGACCTTGAGTACATCCCACCTGAATTTAGAGACCATCTGAAGAATAGATTTGGCACATTGAACACTGGTGACCGAAGACCAGATGAGTGGTGGAATGACAACAGGGACATCATCCATGAAGAAAGCAAGAAGTCATTGAAAGGACAGGAAAGAAAGAAAAGACCAAGATAGATGTCAGAGGAGACTCTGAAACTTGCTTTTGAAAGTCGAGCAGCTAAAGAAAAAGGAAGAATCAATGAAGTAAAAGAACTGAACAGAAGATTTCAAAGGTCGGCTTGAGAAGACAAAGTAAAGTATTATAAGGACATGTGCAAAGAGCTGGAAATGGAAAACCAAAAGGGAAGAACATGCTCGGTGTTTCTCAAGCTGCAAGAATTGAAGAAAAAATTCAAGCCTCGAGTTGCAATAGTGAAGGATTCTATGGGGAAAATATTAAATGACGCTGGAAGCATCAAAGGAAGATGGAAGGGATACACATACAGAGTCATTATACCAAAAAGAATTAGTCGATGTTCAACCATTTCAAGAGGTAGCATATGATCAGGAACCCATGGTACTGAAGGAAGAAGTCCAAGCTGCTCTGAAGGCATTGGCGAAAAACAAGGCTCCAGGAATTGATGGAATATCAATTGAGATGTTTAAACAAACGGATGCAGCGCTGGAGGTGCTCACTCATCTATGCCAAGAAATATGGAAGACAGCCTCCTGGCCAACTGACTGGAAGACATCTATATTTACGCCTATTCCCAAGAAAGGTGATTCAACCGAATGTAGAAATTATAGAACAATACCATTAATATCACACGCAAGCAAAATTTTGCTGAAGATCATTCAAAAACAGCTGCAGCAATATATCGACAGGGAACTGCCAGAAATTCAGGCCAGTTTCAGAAGAGGACGTGGAACCAGGGATATCACTGTTGATGTCAGATGGATCCTGGCTGAAAGCACAGAATACCAGAAGGATGTTTACCTGTGTTTTATTGACTATGCAAAGGCATTCGACTGTGAGGATCATAACAAACTATGGACAATATTACAAAGAATGGGAATTCCAGAACACATGGGGAATCTTTACAAAGATCAAGTGGCAGTTGTTTGGACAGAACAAGGGGATACTGATTGGTTTAAAGTCTGGAAAGGTGTGCGTCAGGGTTGTATTCTTTCACCATACCTATTTAATCTGTATGCTGAGGAAATAATCCAAGAAGCTGGACTATATGAAGAAGAACAGGGCATCAGGAGTGGAGGAAGACTCATTAACAACCTGCGTTATGCAGATGACACAACCTTGCTTGCTGAAAGTGAAGAGGACTTGAAGCACTTACTAATGAAGATCAAAGACCACAGCCTTCAATATGGATTGCACCTCAACATAAAGAAAACAAAAATCCTCACAATGGAACCAATGAGTAACATTGTGATAAATGGAGAAAAGATTGAGGTTGTCAAGGATTTCATTTTACTTGGATCCACATTCAACAGCCATGGAAGCAGCAGTCAAGAAATCAAAAGATGCATTGCATTGGGTAAATCTGCTGCAAAGGACCTCTTTAAGGTGTTGAAGAGCAAAGATGTCACCTTGAAGACTAAGGTGCGCCTGACCCAAGCCATGGTATTTCCAATTGCATCATATGCATGTGAAAGCTGGACAATGAATCAGGAAGACCGAAGAAGAGTTGATGCCTTTGAATTGTGGTGTTGGCGAAGAATATTGAATATACCATGGACTGCCAGAAGAATGAATAAATCTATCTTGGAAGAAGTACAACCAGAATGCTCCTTAGAAGCAAGGATGGCGAGATTGTGTCTTACATACTTTGGACATGTTGTCAGGAGGGATCAGTCTCTGGAGAAAGGACATCATGCTCGGCAAAGTACAAGATCAGTGGAAAAGAGGAAGACCCTCAGTGAGGTGGATTGACACAGTGGCTGCAACAATGGGCTCAAGCATAACAATGATTGTGAGGATGGCGCATGACCGGGCAGTGTTTCATTCTGTTGTGCATAGGGTCGCTATGAGTCGGAACCGACTCGACAGCACCTAACAACAAGAACAACACATATTGTTTTGTGACACTGGTTGCCAACCCCACAACATGCCAGTACACTCTGCTTCCTGACCTTGGGTTCCCCATTATCAGCTTTCCTGTTCCCTCCTGCCTTCTTGTCCTTGCCCCTGGATTGGTGTGCACATTTAGACTCATTTTGTTTTATGGGGCTGTGTAATCTTTGGCTGAAGAGTGAACCTCAGGAGTGACTTCAGTACTGAGTTAAAACTGTGACTGGGGTCCATACTATTGGGGTTTCTCCAGTCTCTGTTAGACCAGTAAATCTGGTCTTTTTTTGTGAGTTAGAATTTTGTTCTACATTTATCTCCAGCTCCATCTGAGACCCTCTATTGTGATTCCTGTCAGAGCAGTCAGTGGTAGTAGCTGGGCACCACGTAGTTGTGCTGGACTCAGTCTGGTGGAGGCTGTGGTAGTGTGGTCCAAGGAACTAAGAATTTTGATGGGCTTGTATGGAAGGTAGATGATTGATGAATTAACAGCCTGGATAGAAGGTCAGAGTTTTGGTCTCATTTATCTTTGCATGTAACAGAGTGCCCTGTTCCTAGTATCTTCCCAACAACAGGTAGTTGAACTGTATTGAAAGGGGGTGCTAAAAGATCGGTGGGAGTATCATTCAAAAACAGACTGCTTCTTCTGAGCCTCCAAACCATGCCATATCCTGTGCTCTGGTACATAAGCTTAGAATTTCATAATTGGTAATATTTGGAGAACTGATGATATTTAATAAATATTGAACAATAATAATGAGATAAACCGTGTATTTGCCACCACCTGGGAATTTTCGCACTAGCATTCGGCTTTCCTGTTCTTATTCATCCTCTTCTATTTAATTATACTCATTGCACCAACATAAATAATACCTCTCACTGAAGGAAGTTATTAAATATTCTCTCATTCTTTACCTTTAATCTTCAAAATATGAATTATATAATTTGTAGTCTTAGAATGATTCACTTTCATTTTAGTTTTATTTTCAAATAATTTTGAAAATAAAATAATTTTGTTAGTTGTGTATCAATTACTTTGAGGGGGGTTGATGCTAATGATTTGATTTCACGTTAGCAAATGATAGGCATAATTACAGTAAGTGACAATTAATTTTTAAAATACTAGATAGTTCTCATTCTTTAGTCCTTGTAGAGTACAAAATGTAGTTGTTCTTGGAACTTGTGTTGATGTGTGGCTTTTTCCATACTTTCCCAGGTTCTGAAACTATTCTAGTCCATATAGGAAAGGTTTTTAAAAAATTTTTTTCTTATTGTGCTTCAGGTGAAAGTTTGCAGAGTAAATTAGTTTCCCACTCCAACAATTTATACACAAATTGTTTTGTGATGTTAGTTGCAATCCCCATGATGTGTCAACACTCTCCCTTTCTCTACCCAGAGTTCTCTGTTTCCATTTGTCCTGTTCTCATGTCCCTTCCTGCCTTCGTCTTTGCTTTTGGACAGGTGTTGTCCATTTGGTTTCATTTACATGATTGAGCTGAGAAGGATGTCCCTCACATGTGTTATTGTTTTTCATCATAGATGTGTGTGATCTTTGGCTGAAAGGTGAATTTCGGAAGTGATTTGGATTCTGAGTTAAAAGGGTGCCTGGGGATCATAGTCTCAGGGTTCCTTCAGTCTCTGTTAGACTAGCAAGTCTGCTCTTTTTTTGTGAATTTGAATTTTGTTCTACACTTTTCTCCTGCTCTGTCCATTACCCTCTAGTGATCCCTGTCAGAATGGTCCGTGGTTGTAGCCAGGCACTATCTAGTTCTTCTGGGTTCAGGCTGGTGGAGGCTGTGTACTTTTGGTCCCTTAGTTCTCTTGACTAATATTTCCCATGTATCTTTTGTTTTCTTCATTCTCCTTTGCTCCGGAAGGGATGGGACCCATAGATGTATCTTAGATGGTTGCTTGCAGGCTTTTAAGACCCCAGATACTACTCACCAAAGTCAGATGCAGAACATTTTCTTTATGAGCTATGTTATGCCAGATTACCTGGATGTCCCCCAAGACCATGGTCCCCAGCCCTCAGGCCAGTAACTGAGTCCTTCAGGGGGTTTGAATGTGTCTGTAAAGTTTCTATGACTTTGCTTTGGTCAAGTTGTGCTGACTTCCCTATAATATGTAGTCTTTCTCTTCACCAAAGTTACCACTTATCTATTATTTAGTGATTTCCCCTCCCCATTCCTCCTCTCCCTCATAGCGGTCAAAGATTGTTTCTTTCTGTGTGTAAACCTTTTTCATGAGTTTTTATAATAGTGGTCTCAGACAAACTTTGTCCTTTTGTGATTGACATTTCACTCATCATAATGCCCTCCAGATTCATCCATGTTGTGAGATGTTTTGCAGATTCATCATTGTTCTTTATCATTGCATAGTATTCCATCGTGTGTATGTACCATAATTTGTTTATCCATTCATCTGTTGATGGGCAATTAGGTTGTTTCCATCTTTTTGCTCTTGTGAATAATGCTGCAATGAACATGGGTGTGCATGTGTCCAGTTGTGTGAAGGCTGTTATTTCTCTAGGATATATTCCTAGGAGTAGGATTGCTGGATCATATGGTATTTCTATTCCTAGCTTTAAAGAAGGCACCATATCGTTTTTCAAAGGGGTTGTACCATTTTACATTCCCACCAGAAGTGCATAAGCGTTCCCATCTCCCCGCAACCTCTCCAATATTTGTTATTTTCTGTTTTTTTTGATTAGGACCAGTAATGTCAGGGTGATATGGTATCTCGTTGTAGTTTTGATTTGCATTTCTCTAATGGCTAATGATCATAAGAATTTCGTTATGTGTCTATTAGCCAACTTAATGTCTTTTTTGGTGGAATGTCTGTTCATAATCCTTAAGTTGGATTATTTGTCTTTTTATTGTTACTGTGTAGCAGTATCTTATAGATTATAGGGATTAGACTCTTGTCAGATATGTCATAGCCAAAATATTTTTCTCAGCCTGTAGGTTCTCTTTTCACTCTCTTAGTGAAGTCTTTTGATGAGCATAAATGATTAATTTTTAGGAGATTCCAGTTATCTAGTTTATCTTCTGGTGTTTATGCATTGATAGCTATGATTTAGCTTCAGACACCTCTCTGAGGTTGGGAAGTCAATTGGCATTATAATTCAGCCACTCTTTTTTTTTTTTATTAACTTTTATTGAGCTTCAAGTGAACGTTTACAAATCAAGTCAGACTGTCACATATAAGTTTATATACATCTTACTCCGTACACCCACTTGCTCTCCCCCTAATGAGTCAGCCCTTCCAGTCTCTCCTTTCGTGACATTTTTGCCAGCTTCCAACTCTCTCTATCCTCCCATCCCCCCTCCAGACAGGAGATGTCAACACAGTCTTAAGTGTCCCCCTGATATAATTAGCTCACTCTTCATCAGCATCTCTCTCCTACCCACTGTCCAGTCCCTTTCATGTCTGATGAGTTGTCTTTGGGGATGGTTCCTGTCCTGTGCCAACAGAAGGTTTGGGGACCATGACCGCTGGGATTCCGCTAGTCTCAGTCAGACCATTAAGTATGGTCTTTTTGTTAGAATTTGGGGTCTGCATCCCACTGAGCTCCTGCTCCCTCAGGAGTTCTCTGTTGTGTTCCCTGTCAGGGCAGTCATCGATTGTGGCTGGGCACCAACTAGTTTTTCTGGTCTCAGGATGATGTAGGTCTCTGGTTCATGTGGCCCTTTCTGTCTCTTGGGCTCTTAGTTGTCGTGTGACCTTGGTGTCCTTCATTCTCCTTTGCTCCAGGTGGGTTGAGACCAATTGATGCATCTTAGATGGCCGCTTGTTAGCATTTAAGACCCCAGACACCACATTTCCAAGTGGGATGCAGAATGTTTTCATAGTAGAATTATTTTGCCAATTGACTTAGAAGTCCCCTCAAACCATGTTCCCCAGACCCCCGCGCTTGCTCCGCTGACCTTTGAAGCATTCAGTTTATCCCGGAAACTTCTTTGCATTTGGTCCAGTCCAGTTGAGCTGACCTTCCATGTATTGAGTGTTGTCCATCCCTTCACCTAAAGCAGTTCTTATCTACTAATTCATCAGTAAAAAACCCTCTCCCTCCCTCCCTCCCCCCCCCGTAACCACAAAAGTATGTGTTCTTCTCAGTTTACACTATTTCTCAAGATCTTGTAATAGTGGTCTTATACAATATTTGTCCTTTTGCCTCTGACTGATTTCGCTCAGAATAATGCCTTCCAGGTTCCTCCATGTTATGAAATGTTTCACAGGTTCGTCACTGTTCTTTATCGATGCGTAGTATTCCATTGTATGAATATACCACAATTTATTTACCCATTCATCTGTTGATGGACACCTTGGTTGCTTCCAGCTTTTTGCTATTGTAAACAGAGCTGCAATAAACATGGGTGTGCATATATCTGTTTGTGTGAAGGCTCTTGTTTCTCTAGGGTATATTCCGAGGAGTGGGATTTCTGGGTTGTATGATAGTTCTATTTCTAACTGTTTAAGATAACGCCAGATAGATTTCCAAAGTGGTTGTACCATTTTATATTCCCACCAGCAGTGTACAAGAGTTCCAATCTCTCCGCAGCCTCTCCAACATTTATTATTTTGTGTTTTTTGGATTAATGCCAGCCTTGTTGGAGTGAGATGGAATCTCATTGTGGTTTTAATTTGCGTTTCTCTAATGGTTAATTATCAAGAGCATTTTCTCATGTATCTGTTGGCTGCCTGAATATCTTCTTTAGTGAAGTGCGTGTTCATATCCTTTGCCCACTTCTTGATTGGGTTGTTTGTCTTTTTGTGGTTGAGTTTTGACAGAATCACATAGATTTTAGAGATCAGGCGCTGGTCGGAGATGTCATAGCTGAAAATTCTTTCCCAGTCTGTAGGTGGTCTTTTTACTCTTTTGGCGAAGTCTTTAGATGAGCATAGGTGTTTGATTTTTAGAAGCTCCCAGTTATCTGGTTTCTCTTCATCATTTTTGGTAATGTTTTGTATTCTGTTTATGCCTTGTATTAAGGCTCCTAAGGTTGTCCCTATTTTTGCTTCCGTGATCTTTATCGCTTTAGTCTTTATGTTTAGGTCTTTGATCCACTTAGAGTTAGTTTTTGTGCATGGTGTGAGGTATGGGTCCTGTTTCATTTTTTTGCAAATGGATATCCAGTTATGCCAGCACCATTTGTTAAAAAGATTATCTTTTCCCCAATTAACTGACACTGGTCCTTTGTCAACTATCAGCTGCTCATACATGGATGGATTTATATCTGGATTCTCAGTTCTGTTCCATTGGTCTATGTGCCTGTTGTTGTACCAGTACCAGGCTGTTTTGACTACTGTGGCTGTATAATAGGTTCTGAAATCAGGTAGAGTGAGGCCTCCCGCTTTCTTCTTCTTTTTCAGTAATGCTTTGCTTCTTTCCCTTCCATATGAAGTTGGTGATTTGTTTCTCTATCACCTTAAAAAATGACATTGGAATTTGGATCAGAAGTGCATTGTATGTATAGATGGCTTTTGGTAGAATAGACATTTTTACTATGTTAAGTCTTCCTATCCATGAGCAAGGTATGTTTTTCCATTTAAGTAGGTCCTTTTTAGTTTCTTGCACTAGTACTTTGTAGTTTTCTTTGTATAGGTCTTTTACATCTTTGGTAAGATTTATTCCTAAGTATTGTATCTTCTTGGGGGCTACTGTGAATGGTATTGATTTGATGATTTCCTCTTCGATGTTCTTTTTGTTGATGTAGAGGAATCCAAGTGATTTTTGCATGTTTATCTTATAACCTGAGACTCTGCCAAACTCTTCTATTAGTTTCAGTAGTTTTCTGGAGGATTCCTTAGGGTTTTCTGTGTATAAGATCATGTCATCTGCAAATAGAGATAATTTTACTTCCTCCTTGCCAGTCCGGATGCCCTTTATTTCTTTGTCTAGCCTAATTGCTCTGGCTAGGACTTCTAGCACAATGTTGAATAAGAGCGGTGATAAAGGGCATCCTTGTCTGGTTCCCGTTCTCAAGGGAAATGCTTTCAGGTTCTCTCCATTTAGAGTGATGTTGGCTGTTGGCTTTGCATAGATGCCCTTTATTATGTTGAGGAATTTTCCTTCAATTCCTATTTTGGTAAGAGTTTTTATTGTGAATGGGTGTTGGACTTTGTCAAATGCCTTTTCTGCATCAATTGATAAAATCCTGTGGTTTTTGTCTTTTGTTTTATTTATGTGGTGGATTACATTAATGGTTTTTCTAATACTAAACCAGCCTTGCATACCTGGTATAAATCCCACTTGATCGTGGTGGATTATTTTTTTGATATGTTGTTGAATTCTATTGGCTAGAATTTTGTTGAGGATGTTTGCATCTATGTTCATGAGGGATATAGGTCTGTAATTTTCTTTTTTTGTAATGTCTTTACCTGGTTTTGGTATCAGGGAGATGGTGGCTTCATTGAATGAGTTGGGTAGTATTCCGTCATTTTCTATGCTTTGAAATACCTTTAGTAGTAGTGGTGTTAACTCTTCTCTGAAAGTTTGGTAGAACTCTGCCGTGAAGCCGCCCCGGTCAGGGCTTTTTTTTGTTGGGAGTTTTTTGATTACCGTTTCAATCTCTTTTTTTGTTATGGGTCTATTTAGTTGTTCTACTTCTGAATGTGTTAGTTTAGGTAGGTAGTGTTTTTCCAGGAATTCATCCATTTCTTCTAGGTTTGCAAATTTGTTGGAGTACAATTTTTCGTAATAATCTGATACGATTGTTTTAATTTCAGTTGGGTCTGCTGTGATGTGGCCCTTCTCGTTTCTTATTCGGGTTATTTGTTGCCTTTCCTGTATTTCTTTAGTCCGTCTAGCCAATGGTTTATCAATTTTGTTAATTTTTTCAAAGAACCAGCTTTTGGCTTTGTTAATTCTTTCAATTGTTTTTCTGTTCTCTAATTCATTAAGTTCAGCTCTAATTTTTATTATTTGTTTTTTTCTGGTGCCTGATGGATTGTTTTGTTGCTCACTTTCTATTTGTTCAAGTTGTAGGGACAGTTCTCTGATTTTGTCTCTTTCTTCTTTTTGTATGTGTGCATTTATCGGTATAAATTGGCCTCTGAGCACTGCTTTTGCTGTGTCCCAGAGGTTTTGATAGGAAGTATTTTCATTCTCGTTGCATTCTATGAATTTCCTTATTCCCTCCTTGATGTCTTCTATAACCCAGTCTTTTTTCAGGGGAGTATTGTTCAGTTTCCAAGTACTTGATTTCTTTTCCCTAGTTTTTCTGTTATTGATTTCTAGTTTTATTGCCTTGTGGTCTGAGAAGATGCTTTGTAATATTTCGATGTTTTGGATTCTGCAAAGGTTTGTTTTATGACCTAATATGTGGTCTCTTCTAGACAATGTTCCATGTGCGCTAGAAAAAAAAGTATATGTTGCAGCAGTTGGGTGGAGAGTTCTGTATAAGTCAATGAAGTCAAGTTGGTTGATTGTTGTAATGAGGTCTTCCGTGTCTCTATTGAGCTTCTTACTGGATGTCCTGTCCTTCTCCGAAAGTGGTGTGTTGAGGTCTCCTACTATAATTGTGGAGGTGTTTATCTCACTTTTCAGTTCTGTTAACATTTGATTTATGTATCTTGCAGCCCTGTCACTGGGTGCATAAATATTTAATATGGTTATGTCTTCCTGATCAATTGTCCCTTTTATCATTATGTAGTGTCCTTCTTTATCCTTTGTGGTGGATTTAAGTCTAAAGTCTATTTTGTCAGAAATTAATATTGCTACTCCTCTTCTTTTTTGCTTATTGTTTACTTGATATATTTTTTTCCATCCTTTGAGTTTTAGTTTGTTTGTGTCTCTAAGTCTAAGGTGTGTCTCTTGTAGGCAGCATATAGACGGATCTTGTTTCTTTATGCAGTCCGAGATTCTCTGTCTCTTTATTGGTGCTTTTAGTCCATTTACATTCAGCGTAATTATAGATAAATAAGTGTTTAGTGTTGTCATTTTGATGCCTTTTTATGTGTGTTGATGACAATTTCATTTTTCCACTTACTTTTTTGTGCTGAGATGTTTTTCTTTGTAAATTATGAGATCCTCATTTTCATAGTATTTGACTTTATGTTTGTTGAGTCGTTACGTTTTTCTTGGCTTTTATTTTGAGTTATGGAGTTGTTATACCTCTTTGTGGTTACCTTAATATTTACCCCTATTTTTCTAAGTAAAAACCTAACTTGTATTGTCGTATATCGCCTTGTGTCCCTCTCCATATGGCAGTTCTATGCCACCTGTATTTAGTCCCTCTTTTTGATTATTGTGATCTTTTACATAGTGACTTCAATGATTCCCTGTTTTGAGTATTTTTTTTTTAATTAATCTTAATTTGTTTTTGTGATTTCCCTATTTGAGTTGATATCAGGATGTTCTGTTCTGTGACCTTGTGTTGTGCTGGTATCTGATATTATTGGTTTTCTGACCAAACAATTTCCTTTAGTATTTCTTGTAGCTTTGGTTTTGTTTTTGCAAATTCCCTAAGCTTGTGTTTATCTGTAAATATCTTAATTTATCCTTCATATTTCAGAGAGAGTTTTGTTGGATATATGATCCTTGGCTGGCAGTTTTTCTCCTTCAGCGCTCTGTATATGTCATCCCACTGCCTTCTTGCCTGCATGGTTTCTGCTGAGTAGTCTGAACTTATTCTTATTGATTCTCCCTTGAAGGAAACCTTTCTTTTCTCCCTGGCTGCTTTTAAAATTTTCTCTTTATCTTTGGTTTTGGTAAGTTTGATGATAATATGTCTTGATGTTTTTCTTTTTGGGTCAATCTTAAATGGGGTTCGATGAGCATCTTGGATAGATATCCTTTCATCTTTCATGATGTCAGGGAAGTTTTCTGTCAGCAGATCTTCAACTATTTTTTCTGTGTTTTCTGTCCTCCCTCCCTGTTCTGGGACTCCAATCACACGCAAGTTATCCTTCTTGATAGAGTCCCACATGATTCTTAGGGTTTCTTCATTTTTTTAAATTCTTTTATCTGATTTTTTTCAGCTATGTTGGTGTTAATTCCCTGGTCTTTCAGATTTTCCAGTCTGCATTCTAATTGCTCACGTCTGCTCCTCTGACTTCCTATTGTGTTGTCTAATTCTGTAATTTTATTGTTAATCTTTTGGATTTCTACATGCTGTCTCTCTATGGATTCCTGCAACTTATTAATTTCTCCACTATGTTCTTGAATGATCTTTTTGAGTTCTTCGACTGTTTTATCAGTGTGTTCCTTGGCTTTGTCTGCAGTTTGCCTTATTTCATTTCTGATGTCTTGAAGCATTCTGTAAATTAGTTTTTTGCATTCTGTATCTGATAATTCCAGGATTGTATCTTCATTTGGGAAAGATTTTGATTCTTTTGTTTGGGGCATTGTAGAAGCTGTCATGGTCTGCTTCTTTATGTGGTTTGTTATCGACTGCTGTCTCCAAGCCATGACTAAGATATAAAAAAAAAAAAAAAAAAAAAAGATATAGTAGTGGTTTATTCTGTAATTGCTCGCTGAGTCTTATCATGTTTTGTTTTCTTTCAATATACGTGGGTGGGCTACTAGATTGTGCTGTCTTATTTGTTGTAGCCCTTGACTTACTTATGACCTATTACCAGCTGGTTTGGGCTGTTGCCTGTTGTATGTGCCTGAGTCTATTCACTATTCTTGAGTAGAATCTGATTTTGGGTCATCAAGTGTGCTGCACCCTAACACCTACCCACCTCGAGAAGTAGTGGTGATAGTTGTGTGCACCAGATTCTATTAGCAGTTGGGATTCACCCTCCGGGGGGCAGGATGCTGACAGGCTTCCCCCAAGTGTCAGTGAGGTAGGTGTTTATCTATTCCTATGGCACCTTGGTGGGAGGGCACTGCAGCTGTACCTTAGGCCCCCAATGCAAGTACCTCTACTGATTGGTAGATGTCACCCTCCTTAGACCCCTAAGGCAAGAGGCTGGGTGGTCTGGGGGGAGCTTCAGCCCTCAGTTCCCTGTTGTGGGTCAGTGAGGGCTTTGTTGAATAAGCAGAGATATCAGACCTGGGAAACTTGTTTTTCCAGAAAATCCGCTAAAAAAAAAATGTAGTCAGATCCCTATCAGAACTGCCTTTGGATTATAACCGCCACCTTGTTCCCTGTAAGGATGAAAGTCCGAGATTTGGATCATACATGCTTGGCTGTAGCTGGTCCTGTGTTTTAAGTCCAACTAGGGATGGATTTTTGGTCCCTGGGTTTTTTGTGGTTCCTTCTCTCAGGCCAGAAGAATGGAAGAATGGGTTAGGAAAAGACCAAAAAAAAAAAAGGGGAAAAGCAAAGCCGCCGTGGAGCCGGAGCCATTCTCCCTTGGCTCAGGAAATTCCAATGTTAAAGAAGCCGCATGGGAAGGGTGGGGGAGGGTTCAGAGAAATAGGGGAGTAGCACCTCAGAATATAGCCAAAGTTGCTTTTCTTGCTTGGAATGACTATTTTATCTGAGATTCCCGAGGGGCGTGTTGCCTATTTGTGCTGGCTGTGTGGAGATTACCCCCGAGGGTCTGGCCTGCTGAAGCCGTGGTCAGATCCTGCGCTGCCAGTCCAACGCCCAGCGTCAAGGTTCCCCTGCTGGGACGCTGCACTCCCGGCTCCAAAATCAGTTGCTGCCTCCGGGGACTTCTCGTCCCGCCAGCCGCGTCACCGTGCCGCCTCCGCGGACTGGCTGGGCCCCCTCCTGGGGTTAGTTCAGGGTAGTAGGGCTGCGCCCCGTGCTTTCGCAGTCACAGCGCCCAGTCAAAAGCCTGGCGCCAAGTTTCCCTGGCTGGGACACTGCACTCCCAGCTCCAAAACCAGTCACTGCCTCCCGGGGACTTCTCCCACCTGCCGTGTCGCCATGCCGTCCGCGCGGACCGGCTGGGCCCCCTCCCGGGGTGAGTTCAGGGGGGTAGGGCTGCACCCCTTTTTTGCGCCGTCAGCTCCCCTGGGCCCAGACCTAAGCCGGGTGCCAAGGTTACCTGACTGGGACGCTGGCTCCAGGCTCTGAAAACAGTTGCTGTCTCTCCGTATTTGTTCGTTCTCCGTCTCTAAATCTGTGTTTGTTGTTCAGTGTTCGTAGATAGTTATGTATGTGATCGATTCACTTGTTTTTCTGAGTCTTTGTTGCAAGAGGGATCCGAGGTAGCGTCTACCTACTCTGCCATCTTGGCCCCGCCTCAATTCAGCCACTCTTATGATTACCCTTTGGGTTTGGTTTTTGGCAATATCAGCTCTGTCACTACAAGAAATAAGGCTTTCTTTCAGGGTGCAAGTGGCAACTTTGAGGTTGTTCATGTGGTGCTTAAGCTTAGACTCTGAAGTCCTGAGCTCATCTCTTTCTTTTACAACTTTGTCTAGCCAAAGTAGGATCAACCAACCAGCTTCCTTATACTTCTCATTCTGACAAAATTGTAGAAAAATATCAAACATGTGATCACCCAAAGCCTCGCCTCTCACCAATACTTGATCTATTGGTGGTGATATTTTGTGTATTTTTATTGCCACCACATGCCATGAATTAGCAGCACTCTCTTTACTGCTGGAAGCAGTCATCAACATCTTTAGGACTAACCAGACTTGAAAACCAATTTAGAAAACTTATCCTTATAATTTTGTTTCTCTAAAACCACCTTTCAGTACCAAATGTCTTAGGCTGGGTTCTCTAGAGATGAAAACCAGTGTGATAAACACACACACACACACACAGATTTATTTCAAAGAAATAGCTAATATGTTTGTAGAGTCTGGCAAGTCCCAAGTCTATGGGTCAGGCATCAGGCTGGAGGCTTCTCCTGACTCATGTAGCTGCAGGGGTTGATGAACTCAAGGTACACGGGTAAGATGGCAGGCTGCTCGCTCATGGGCTGTGAAGGCTGATAAATCCAAGATGGCAGGCTGCTGGCCCAGCTCCCAAGAACTGGACATCAGATGCTGAAGACCTGAATGTAGGACCCAGAGCAGAGTAAAAGCCAGTGAGCTTTGCCAGAAAGTCCACATATATGGGTGCAGGCCTCACCTCCAAGGAAAATCCCTTTCAACTGATTGGCTACTCATAGCAGATCTCATCATGGATGTGATTATATCAGTATACGACTGCCAAACTACATTATAACTGTCAAGCCACTGAGAATCATGGTCCATCCAAGTTGACACGCAGCCTTAATGATCATACAAGCTTGGTATCTGACTGATGCTGTTCCTTGTCCTTGCCTCAGTTTGTTGTCTGATGTCATTAGTTTTCTAACCAAAAAAAAGAAAAAAACAAAGGACTCCTTTAATATTTCTTATAAATTTGATTTTTTTTTTTTTTTTTTTTTTACAAATTCCCTTAGTTTCTGTTTACCTGGAAATATCCTAATTTCACCATTGTATTTGAGACCGAGTTTTGCAAGATATATTATTTTTTGTTGGCAGATTTTTTTTTTTCTTTCAAGGTCTTATATATGTCATTCATTGCCTCCTTGTTTGCATGGTTTCTGCCAAATAATCGGAACTTAGTCTTACTGTCTCCCCTTTGTAAGTGACTTCTCTTGATCTGCTCTCAGGATTCTTTCTTTGTCTTTGGCAAGTGTGATTATGATATGTCTTGGTGACTTTATTTTAGGATATATCCTATGTGGGGTTCATTGAGCTTCTTGGATGGTCAGCTTTTTATCTTTCATGATATTAGGGAAGTGTTCTGCCAGGAAATCTTCAACAATCCTCTCTGTGTACAGAACTCTGATCATGTGCAAATTTTTGCTCTTGATTTTATCCCACACAATTCATTAGTTTTCTTAATTTTTCATCACTTTTCTCTGATTTTCCCTCAAACAAAGTGTCATGCATGGATTTGTCTTCAATATTTGTCTTCGATAGAATCATTGATTCTGTCTTCCATTGTTTCAGATTTGCTCCTAAAACCTTCTATTGAGTTCTCCATTTCTGAAATTTGTTGTTTATCTTTTGGATTTCTAATTGTTCTTTTTGTACAATTTTTAATTGTTTATTTTGATGTTTTGTTCTTGTATAATTTCCCTAAATTCTTCTATTGCTTTGTCTATGTTTTCCTTGATTTTGGCTATGTTTTTGTTTGTTTATATTAGTATTATTTATTTGTTTGTTTAGTCTGAATTTTCCATGATTTTGTCTATTTTTCCCCATGGCTCTATCTGTGTTTTCCTCGATCTGTTTGCTAATCTCTTGGAGAGCTCTAAATATTAGTCTTTTGAATTCCATATCTGGTAGTTCCACTGCCTTTTTTCCTATACTGGATTATCTGATTCTTTATTTCAGTCACTTGTTAGAGCCATCTTGTCCTGCTTTTTTTTTATATATATGTTTTGATATTATCTGCTGTCTCCAAGACATTCAGGTATTATTTTCTTTATTTACTGATTGTATGTTTGTTTGTTTCATCCTGCTTATTTGTTTTGTTTAGGTATGTCTGGATGGGCAAATCAGACATATTTTGTTTCTTTCTCATCTGTGGGCATGATGGCTCTCACCACCTTGTCCGAGGGGCTAGGAAAGGTTGCTCAGCTGTGATGCAGTGGGATGGGACTTGTAGGTAGGGCAGTCATGGGGCTGGGATGCTCAGCTGTGGGACATCTATACAGGGCTGGCTGCAAGGGAGGGACAAGGGGCTGGGTCACTCAGCTGTGGCACAATGGAACTTACCTGCAGAAGAGTGGGGGCAAGAGGCCTGGTTGTTCAGTTCTGGCACAGTGGGGTGGAACTGGCAGGGAGGGAGGGGCACAAGTTGGGACACACAGGTGTGGGGCAGCAGGGTGGAACCAGTGGGGTAGGAGGAGATGTGCTGCAGCTGGGTGGAGCCATCAGGGAGGGAGGGGGCATGGGTCTGGGTTGCTCCTCTGTGACTCAACCAGACTGGCCCGCAGGGAGGGAGGTGTGCAGAGCTGAGTTGCTTGGCTATAGAGCAGTGGGGTGTTGCTGGTGGGAAGGGGGGGTGAAGGAGGGAGTGGAAAGGTCTAGATGGGAGAGATGGCGGGTTTGTATTGTGGCTTCTGGCTGTCGGGGCTGCTAGGGTGGGGCTTCTCTGGTTACTATGTGAGAGTGTCTGGGTACTTCCTGGAGCTGCAGTTGGCAAACAGGACCTTACTTCACTGTGGGTGCGTCCGATGCCATTCCTCTATTTCTTATCAGGGTCTCCTTGAAGATGCCTTTTGTGCTTTTTGTGTGGGGTTTTGATTTTATCTCAAGATGGCTGTGCAGTGCTGTGCTGGTCAGCAGGGTAGCTCCACTCCATATCTCTAATCATTTGCTGTTTTTGGTCAGTTTATTCTTCTCAGTGGTTCCAGATCTAAAACTTTATCCATTCATTTAAAGTGCAGGGTTTCAGGATTGATGTCTGTATCTGTTCTACTTGTTTTTTTTGGTCTTTGTTGCAGAGGGATGGCTTGGTGCTTCTGACTAGTCCACCATCCTGGCTCTACCCCCAGGAAAGGTTTTAAATATCCAATGTTGAAAAACTGTTGTTTAACATTAAACAATTTTTTTCCCTAGTACTCAGTGAAATTTACCCAGATTCTTTAAGACTTGTGTTATTAAAATATGCACAAAAGATTTGGAAACAAATCTTTAAATAACACTGTTTCCATTTTTATACCTGGGCATTCCATACTGGATTAACTGTCATTACCTAGCATATCACTTGGCAGTAACTTCAAACCTGTGTCCTAGACTTTGGTCATGGTGGTGTTGGTGCTGTAAAGTCCTGGTGAAAGGCACCAAGAGCAAAGTGAAAGTTAACATTTAGCTGAGATGATAAGGATTAAGCTAAAGTCTGTAGGTTACATTTTACTCTATCAGCAGTGGCCTCCTTAGGGTCTTGGGGAAATTTAGACAAAGTAGAGAATGGAAGAGTCATAGAAACGTGGGAATTATTACAAGCTCCATGATGTTGCAAGCTTGCTCCCATCTCAGGACCCTTGTACGTGCTGTCTCCTCTGCCTGGAATGCTCTTCTCCCAAATCTACATGTGGTTGTTTCCTTCTCACCACACTAGTCTCAGCTCCAGTGTCATCTCCTTGGAGAGTCCTTTTATGACCACCGTAGTTAAAGTGGTGCTCCTTCTAACACAAATACCCAGTTGCTTCTACCCCATAGCTGTATTTTATTTTCCTCGTTACACTATTGTCTGAAATTACATTCCTTACTTATTTATGCTTGTGTCTGGGTGCTTATTATCTATTTCTCTCCACTGGAATGTAATCTCCACAAGGGTAGGGACTTTATTTTGTTCATCACTGAACCCGCAGTATATAGGATGTTCTTGCTATAAAGCAAGTGATTGATAAATATTTGTTGAATGAATAAAGTTTCATGGAATCAAGAGGCTCTATGGGGAAAATATGGTACCCAAGTTCATCTCATAGAAATTAATTTTGACACACAAAATCTTTTTCTCAATATACTCCAGGAGGAGGAGTTTTTTGGTGTCTGCTTTTTTAGGAGTTGTCTATGATGTGTGACATTTGCAGAAAACTCTCATTTTCGGATCATCTCAGACTTTCTAGAACCAAGATGAGTATCTTGCTTTTGAAAATTGCAAGCTGTCCAAATTTTTATTAACCATAGGGGACCCTAGTTTCCTATTTGGACCACAAACATTATAGACGAGAAGGGTATGGGGGGGGGTTAATCCCAAGTCAGCCCAATGAAATGAAAGGCAAAGGTGGTAAACTCAGATACCTACAGAACACCAGCAGATAACTCACAGGTGGGAACTGGTACCAGGATCACCACTACCACCACCACCAGTTGTCATTGAGTCAACCCCATGTGTGTCAGAGTAGAACTGTGCACCATAGGGTTTTCAGTGGCTGATTTTTCCGAAATTTGAGACCAGGCCTTTCTTCCAGGGTGCCCCTGGGTGGACTTGAACTTCCAACCTTTCAGTTAGTAGCTGAGTGTGTTAACTATTTGCACCACCCAGGGGCTCTGGGTACCAGGGTGTGAAGCTGTAATTACCTGACCCAAACCCTGTAGGCTACAAGCCTGTGTTGCTACGTTTTCTAATTTTTTTTTTTAAGCAAATATCTGGATTTTTTCCTGAAATATTCTAAACTTTAAATGTGGAATATAAATTCAAATTAAAAAATACTGAGCAGGCCAAACAAAACTTGTCTGAAGCCCCTAGAGAGCCAGCAGGTAATCTAGAAACTGAGGTATATTTCTGGGCTTTGTGATAATTCTGTTTTAGAAAACTATCTAACCCCTTGTAATTAATGGGAGGTAGGAAAGATTTTAAAGTCTTACTTTTTGCCGGCATAGTTTAACTTCAATTAGTTTTAATATAAAACCTTAAGCAGGACTTTTCAAAACATCTGCGGTAAAGGAGCATTTTTTCCACCTATCTGTCATGGTCTGATACTTTTGTAATATACAATATAAATGAATTGCTAGAAAAATGATCATGTGTTTTGATGTCATGGTAATTTCAAATTTGTATAAACAAGTTTCTAAAGGCTTGTTTTGAATTTCTGTGGTTGTCTCTTTGCAGACCAGTAACTAGCATCTGACAGACTAGCTCCACATTTTGCATAGATATGTTAAGGCAATAGCATCCAACATACATACTGTTCTATGTATTTTATTATTTCATTATGTGTCCATTTCCCATGGATTATGAACTCCTTAGAACCAAGGACTCTGTTTTATTCCTCTTTGTCTTTCTGGGACTAACTCAGTGCCTGGCAGATAGTAGATAAGATAGCTGCTGTTGAATTGACTCTGATTCATGGTGACCTTATGGACAACAGAATGAAAAGTTGTCTGGTCCTACATCATTCTCACGATCAACAGCATGTTTGTATCCATTGTTGTGGCTATTGTCCTTCCAATCCAACTCACCAAGGGGCTCCCTCACCCTTGCTGACCCTCTACCAAACATGATGCCCTCCACCAGTGGCTGATCCCTCCTAATGATGTGTCCAAAGCAAGCATGTTGGACAATGTTCTGTTGTGATCCATAAGGCTTCATTGACTAATTTTCAGAAGTAGGTCCCCAGGCCTTTCTTCCTAGTCTGTCTTATTCTAGAAGCTCTGATGAAACATGTCCACCATGGGTGACCCTGCTGATGTTTAAAATACTGGAGGCATAGCCTCCAGCATCACAGCAATATGCAAGTCACCACAGTGTGACAGGCTGACAGACAATGGTGGTGGCATATAGTAGGTGTTTAACAAATGTGTGTTGAGTGAATCAATGCACTGGGGTAAGTTAGGAATTTAGGGAAACAGTACATTTAATAAGTAATAAAATATATTTTTAATTTCTCGCACAGTTCTGTGATAGAATTCAGTATCATCAACAATCTAATTTCTGATCCCCATGCCTACATGACCCTGGAAGAGAAGAGCGGCTCTCAGCAGACTCATTTCTTATGAAGGAGTAAAAAGCCTCCTTGACCATTATGGGTATATCTTCCTGATGACTGCATTTTCACAATCAAAATTTCAAAAGCATATAACTCGCAGATATTAAGCTTCTTCCCTACCGTCTGAGAACTGGGAATTTGCCTGTAAGCACACCCTTTCTATAATGTGATTTTAACAGATTTCTAGTATACTCCAGGTCAATACATACACACACAATGCTTGGCTTAGATGCAATATGCATTAATCATGGAATCTAATTATTCACATGGAGTCCACGGGTAGTGCAAACAGTTAATAGATTTGGTTGCTAACCAACAGTTTGGCAGTTCAAGTCCACCCGGAGGTGCCTTGGAAGAAAGGCCTAGCATTCTACTTCCAAAAAACTGGGCATCAAAAATCCTATGGAGCACAATTCTACTCTGATACACACGGGGTCACCATGAGTTGCCGTTGAGTGGGTGGCAGCTGGTTTTAACCATTCATATACTCCTTCACACCATATTTTTTATAAACAGAAAGGAAGAGTATATTCCTTTCATCTCTTCTCTTGCCCCGTGTGCTGCTCTTCCACCTCCTGTACCACATGCCTTCCTCATATTGTACATATTTCATCCAGAGAACTGCATGCTACAGATTCCTCAAGGCACATTTCCTCCGTGTCGACTTTCCTGCACTGCCATTGATAACTCTGGAATGAACTAGCCCTGGGAAGACTCCAAAAGATAAAAGCAAACAAAGGAAAAGAAAGAAGGCAGGAATGATCTCTTCCCTAGGTTTCGTTGCTTTCCACTTTCTTGAGTAATGCAATTTCATTTGGGCTGTAAACCCTCCCTGTGGGGGCTGAGGCACCCCATGGGCTGCCCCTGGAAACAAGGACCTGGGCTTAGCTGCTGCCCTGCTGTGATAATGACAGAGATCATTACAGCCAGCCTCTCCAGTGATCAATCCTCAGTCAGGAAGCACCTTCCTGATTTGGTGAAATGATTATTAATTTCAATCAATCTGTTTCCTAATGGACTTGACAATGTATTCTTCTTCTAACTAAAAATTTAATAAAAAAAACAGGGGGGGATGTAAATTTTTTGTTTGCTTCACATCTATGGGGAAGATGATTAATATCTCCCGTTCAAGTCATCTGGAAGTGAGTGGAGTAGAACTCAGCATATTTGCTCCTCCTTAACAGAATCAGCAATAATTAGACCTCAATAGAACTGCCTTACACACTGATGAATAAGTTTCAGTGGCTCTCCCTGTGGCCTGAAATAAGATTGCAATGGTGGAATCATCCAAGGACCAGCTTGTGAAATTGGTTGAGAAATCTGAGGGTGACTGCATTTCCTTCTTTGGAAGACAGAAGATGCCAGCTCATGATCTTGCAGTATTTTGTCTGGCTTTGAGGCAGTCCTTATTTAGAGACATAAAATAGATAGTACTTTTAGGCTGGCAGGCTAGGCTGGCTCTCTAGGGTTTGCATGAGCTGTGTGCCTGGAGTGCCAGCTGCAGTGTATGTGTTCCCACATACACTGATCGCCTCCTCTTGCAGCCACAGATGTGCCCCTGTTCCTCAACCAACACTGTCATTGTTGTTGTGTGCTATCCAGTCAATTCTGACTCATAGTGACCCTATAGGGCAGAGTAGAACTGCCCCATAGGGTTTCAAAGGCTGTAAATTTTATGGAAGCAGGTTGCCACATCTTTCTCCCACAGAATGGTGGTGGATTCAAACTGCCCATTTTTTGGTCAGCAGCCAAACATTTAACCATTGTGCAACCAGGGCTCCTTCAACCAACCCTAAACAAAAACCAAATCAAAATGACCCATTAAAAAAAAACCTAACCCATTGCCATCGAGTCAATTCTGACTCATAGCGACCCTCTAGGACACAGTAGAACTGCTGTAGAATTTCCAAGGAGTGCCTGGTAGATTCGAACTACTGCCCTTTTGATTTGCAGCTGCTGCACTTAACCACTACACTGCCAGGGTTTCCATAGCAACCCTGTAAAACAGAGTAGAACTGCCCCATAGGGTTTCCAATGCTGTAAATCTTTATTATGGAAGCAGGCTGCAGAGCAGCTGGTAGGGTTTGAATCACTGACCTTTACAGTTAACAGCTGAGTGCTTAACCACTGTGTCAACCAACCCTAACCAAACCCAGTCAAACCTGTTGCTGTTGAGTGATTCTGACTCATAGCGACCTTATAGGACGGAGTAGAACTGCCCCATAGGGTTTCCACGGAGTGGTTGGTGGATTTGAACTGCCAACCATTTGGTTAGCAGTGGTAGCTCTTAACCACCCTGCCACCAGGGCCCCTCACCAACCGTTGCAGGGCCTAAATATGGATCATTGGCTCTCCACTCCCTCCCCATCCTGGTGAGCTTTACAGTGACTGCCTTGATGAAACCTGGGGTAGAGTTCCACACGCTCTGCTACACCTCCTGTAAGGATCACAATCCCAGGGCTCTATGTCGACTCAGGGCTTCTGTCCTGATGCCTCCTCTTAAGAACTGAATCCCCACCTGTCATTGGTTGATTTGTGTTCCCCCCCAAAAGATATGTTCAAATCCTAACCCCTGTGCCTGTGAAGGTGACCTTATTTGGAAATAGTATCTTGGCAGTTGTAATTAGTTAACATGAGGCCACACTGGACTAGGGTGTGCCCTAATCCAATAGGGCTGGTGTTCTTGTAAGAAGAGGAGAGGAGAATCAAAGACAGAAACAGAAGAAAGGTGACCGTGTGAAGATGGAGGCAGAGATTGGAGTTATGATGTTGGAAGCCAAGAAATTCTTGGAGCCATCAGAAGCTGGAAGAAGTGAGGGAAGATTCTTTCCCTGCAGGCTTCAGAGAGAGAATGGCCCTGCTGACAACTTGATTTTGAACTTCTAGCTTCCAGAACTGTGAAAGAATAAATGTCTGTTGTTTTAAGCCATCAGCATATGGTACTTTGTTACAGAGCCCTAGGAAACTAATACACCATCCTGCAGTGGTGCAAATGATTAAGGTGGCTGACTGCTAAGCCAAAGGCTGGGGGTTTGAGTTCACCCAGAGGTGCCTCAGAAGAAAGGCCTGGTGATCTACTTCCAATAGATCAGTCATTGAAAACGCTACAGAGCACAATTCTGCTCTGACACACATGGGGTCACCATGAATTGGGGTCAGTTCAGGCCACTGTTGCCAGTGTAGCTGAGATTGCTCTGCCTAGTGGTCACGGTGCCTTAGATCATAATAACAACATACACCAATGCTACAACTTTCGTATTATTTCTAATTTTCAAACAACCCTGAAAAACAGGTGTTAACATTTCTATTTTATGAACAAGAACTAAAGCTCAGAAAGGATAAATTCTTCGCTAAAAAAATACAGCTGGAAAAGGGTAGACTGGATATTTAAACCAAGGTCTTTGGTTTCAAAACCATGTGCTTTTCATTTTTCCTTATAGTACCCTATGGGGCAGTTCTACTCTGTCCTGTAGGGTTGCTGTGAGTTGGAATCGACTCGAGAGCAGTGGGTTTGGTGGGTTAATACTCTACCTTTCTGCAAAGTGGTCCAGCAACTATTTCGGATCCCCCCAGGCGGTGTCTGCCATTATGAATGGGTCTTTCTGTTCCTTGTTCATGGTCCCTCTTTACTAGTTCTGTGTGGCTAAGGGCCCATCGTGTCTCATTCCCAACGATATAGAGCAATAGTGAATCTCAAAATGCCAAGCTGTTTGGCTCCGTCTGCTGTATTTTTCCATTCCCAATTTAGTGTAGCTTATGAGAGATCTTCCCTCAAAGCAGCTGAACATGTGGATGTATGAGATAAAGAAATACCTTTTGGGAATGCTCAGAGCAGCCAAACCTACTGCAGTCCCTGGGGAATTTGCTGACTATTTCTTCCCAGGCAATGAGCAACTTCAGAGTAACTTAGATGATTGACACAGGAAAGACATACTGGAATTTAACGGAAAAAATAACACCAGTTTTTTTTTATGAGATTATGATTAATTATTTTTTTATGATTAATACAGATAAATAGTCCAAGCATGTATCTAGGCTTTATGGTTTAAACATCCCAGTTTTTGGAAAGCCTAACCCAGTGTCTGGAACAGAGAAGGCACTTGATAAATATAATTCCTAAACTTGGCCCAATACACAGTTGTGTCAAAATTGGCACTGACCACCACTTGATGCTCTGAATATTGAAAAAACAGAACACAGAATAAACTGGGTGGGCATGTGAATTTAGCAGAATTGCTGTTAAGAATATCATCATCATTATTATCCAGTATTAACTGAGAAGCTTGTATGTGTTACAAGCTGGAGCGGAACTCAGGATACCTGGAGTTTGTTCTATACCATCATCTATACATTTGCCACGGAAACCTAACTTTGGTTTTATCCTTAGTAAGACAACACATGAGACCAACTCTTAGCCTTAATAAATATTCGATCCCTGCAGCAATAATACTAAACATACAAGCATGTAGAAAGCAGTGTTGACAAGTTTCCTTCTGTAATTGATTAACTAGCTTAGAAAATAATTATCAAAGTTGCTCAATTACCAAAATTTTATTTCCAGATAAATTTGCGTTGTGCCAATTCACACGGGCCTGGTACATTATTTTTGTTTATATTGGAGTGCTCAAACTTACCAAACCACTGGTCTAACAGCATTCCAGAAAACCCGTTGCTGTCAATTCCGACTCATAGTGACCCTATTGGACAGAGTAGAACAGCCCCGTAGGGTTTCCAAGGAGCAGCCAGTGAATTCGAACTACCAACCTTTTGGTAAGCAGCTGAGCTCTTAAACCCTGTGCCACCAGGGCTCCTGCTTCAGGTAAATGTGTTCAGTCTACTTATATATCTGAAAAGGCCTCACTAATATGGTTTTTGCTTGATTTTTCTAAATAATATTTTACTCTTTTTGGTAAAAGTTTACACAGCAAATTAGGTTCCCATTTAACAATTTCTATACATAGTGTTTTGGACAAGTTGTCAGGAGGGATCAGTCCCTGGAGGACATCATGCTTGGTAAAGTAGAGGGTCAGTGGAAAAGAGAAAGACCCTCAGTGAGATGGATTGACACAGGGGCTGCAACAATGGGTTCAAGCATAAGAACAATTGTGAGGATCTCACAGGACTGGGCAGTGTTTTGTTCTGTGGGACATAGGGTCTCTGCGATTCAGAACCAACTCAACAGCACCTAACAACAACAACATACATATTGTTCAGTGACATTGGTTACATTTTTCACAACATGTCAATATTCTCATTATTTCCATTCTTGTTCTGTTTCCATTAATCTAGCCTCCTTGCCCCCCTTACCTTCTCATCTTTCTTTTAGAGTAAATGCTGACCCATTAGTCTCAAAGAGATGATTTTTGAAAAGGGCTCAGTACTCACTGGTGATACTGCTTATTTTCTGAGCCAATCTTTTATTTAGGTGAAAGGTGACCTTTGGGAAAGGTTTCAGTTCCAAGTTTAAAGTGTATCTCGGGTTGACAGTCTTGGGGTTTCTTCCAGTCTCTACTGGTCCGGTAAGTCTGGCCTTTCTTAAGAATTTGAGGTTTGTTCTACATTTTTCTACCATTCTATTCGGGACCTTCTATTGTGTCCCTGGTCAGAATCATTGGTAGTTGTAGCCTGGCACCATCTAGTTCTTCTGGTCTTGGGACAGATGAGGCCATGGTTCGTGTGGGCTATTAGCCCTATATTTTCTTCTTCGAGTCATTGATTTCCTTCTTTCTTTTTTGCTCCAGATGAATAGAGACCAAAGAGTTGTGTTTTTGCTTGATTTTTGATGGACTTCATTTATTTTGATTTTTTTAGCTCATGTAACATTTTAAAAAGTTATATTTTCTTCAATTTTACACAGTATATAAATTAAAAAAGTCAACTAAGCATGCAAGATTTGTTAAGATGGAAAGTACACCAGTAGTCTTATTTCCTCTTCCACACAATTAACCTCTTTCAACATTTTTAGCTAAGTTTATAGAATTTGCCTTCATGTCTGTAAACAGCATGCTTTTGTTATTATTTTTAAAAGACCAATTTTAGACATTTTCTATTGAATTTCCATGGAAGTGAAAAAGCTAAAAATGAGAATTGCCATGAAAAGTTTTAGTCTCATTAACCCTCTGAAAATTAGGAGCTTGCAGAAGTAAAAGCAGAAACTAAA
Organism: Loxodonta africana; assembly: GCF_030014295.1. Taxonomy (NCBI): domain Eukaryota; kingdom Metazoa; phylum Chordata; class Mammalia; order Proboscidea; family Elephantidae; genus Loxodonta; species Loxodonta africana. The sequence continues at coordinate 67,320,036 of NC_087358.1, forward strand.
AAAGTCAAAGAAGAATTGGAATAGAAAGTTTGAGAAAAATTCCAAAAAGTAGAGCAAAAAAGACATGGAAGATGAGGAATTAGCTAGTTTTTTTTTTTCTCCCTGTTTTACTTTACATAGGCACACTTGCCCAATGCCTTTTCCCACCCCATTTTCTCATATATTATATTTTTTGTTAGATCTTACACTACTAAAAACCAGTTGTTGTCAGGTCAATTCCGACTCATGGTGATCCCGTATGTGCCAGGGTAGAACTGTGCTCCATACGGTTTTCAATGGCTGATTTTTTGGAGGTGTATTGTCAGGCCTTTCTTCAAAGGTACCTCTGGGTGGACTCAAACCTCTAACTTTTCAAAAAATTAGCAGCCAAGCATGTTAACTGCATGCACCACCCAGGGACTCTTCTTACATTATTTGTAAATGCTGTTTAGAGCTGAGTCAATTAGTAAGCCCTGATCATATTGCCTTTCATGTACCACCTTTTGTTTTCTGTGGAGTAATTACTTATGTTTGCTTATTTGTTTTGTTTTCCATATATGCGCCACTAATTCAATCCAGAACTTTCTGTCACTTGTGTAATCTATTCTTATGAAATACATGCATTCAACTTTTTATAGAGATCTCTCTTGGCACATTCTCATCTGCTTCATTTTGGACTGGTTGCTCTCTACTCTTGGGCACAATTATTCATCTTAGGAAACTTCCTTCACCATCATCCTGGGCATTCCCCTTGCCTCACTCCTGTGTTGAATCTTCTGTTTCATGTATTCCGTCCCTGTGTGGGTGTGTGGTTTGAGGCTCACTTTGGAGGAGAGCATTCTCTGGTAACTTCCTGGGAGTGAATGTATGGAAGAAAAATTCTCTGGGATTTTGCATTTCTGTAAATGTCTCTGTTTCACCCTTACATTTTATAGAGTTTGGATGAATACAGAAATCTAGGTTATAAATAATTATCCTAAATAATTTTGAAGGAATTGTTAACATTCTTCTAGATTCCAGAATTACTATTGAGAAGTGCAAAGTTTTTCTGTTTTCTGATCCTTTTTTTCTCTCTGGTGGCTTGTGGGATTGCTCTTTAACCCTGATTCTAAAAAATCTACAATGATATGAATTTGTGCGAGTCTATTTTTATTCATTTGTTTGAATATTTGATGGACATTTTTGATCTGGAACTCATATCTTCAGTGTTAGAAAATTCTCTTAAATAATTTCTTTGATGATACCCTTTTCTCTGTTTTCTCTAATGGAAACTTCTTATCATGTAATTATTGAACCACCTAGTCTAATTTTTTTTTTTAAATCTTTTTTCTCCATATGTATGTATTTTTGTCTTTTTTGTTCTGTTTTTTGGAATTTTTCTCAAACTTTCTGTTCCAATCCTTCCTTGACTTTAAGTTTCTGCTTTTACTTCTAAGAACTCCTAATTTTCAGAAGGTTAATGAGGCCACAACTTTTCATGAAAATTCTCAGACATTTTTGCCTTTTTCTTCCCCATTCTCCCATAAGGGTAGAGGAGTTTTCCAGAAGTGACATGATGTGTGATATTGCAACAGATGGGACACAAAAGCGCTTATGAGAATCCAACTGTTTTCTATTAGGCCAGATATTTAAAGAGATGTACTAAAAATATGAAAGAGAGTCACTATTTTCACTAAATTTTTAATTTTGTGAAATACCATTTTTCCATAAAACATGTTATTTATGCTAATTTTTTAAAAGCATCAATCAATAAGTATTTAAAAATTTCTCTGTCTTAATTTCTAATATGGTAGATATTGATAGATATAGCCCACATAAGCAAAAGCTTATTGGAATCCTCAATAATATTTTAAGGGTGTCAAAGGTGTTAAGGAGCCCTGCTTCTGTAAAGATTACAGCCTTGGAAACCCTTTTGGGAAGTTCTACCCTGTCCTATAGAGTTACTATGAGTCAGAAGCAACTCAATGACAATGGATTTGGTTTTGGTTTACATGAAAAGGTTTGAAAATGCTACTCTAAATGTTCCTTTTTATATCATCCTGTTCTTGTTTCATGGATGTGTTTCTCTTATCTCTCTGAGGGTATTAACGATAATGCTTTTGAAATTTTTTTCACCCCAATAGCCTCTGTTCCTGTTGTTTTTTGTCCGAACATTTTATTGTGCTTTAGGTGAATGTTTACTGAACAAATTAGTTTTCCATTCAATAATTCATACATAAGTTGTTCCATGACATTGGTTGCAATCCCCTTAAATAGTCAGCACTCTCCTCATGTCTACCCTGGTCCCCTGTTTCCCTTCATCTGCTTTCCCTGCCCCTTCCTGCCTTCTCATCTTTGCTTTTGGACAAATGCTGCCCTTTAATCTCATGTAGTTGCTTGTTCTAAGGAGCACATTCTTCATGGGTGGTATTGTTTATTTTTATAGGTTAGTCTATTATTTGGTTGAAAGGTAGCCTCTAGCTAGGAGTGACTTCAGTTCCATGTTAGAAGGTTGTCTTAGGGCAATAGTCTTAGGGGTTCCTCCAGTCTCTATCAGACCAATAAGCCTGGTCTTTTTTTATGAATTTGAATTTTGTCCTGCATTTTTCACCCATTCTAACCAGAACCCCCTATTGAGATCCTGGTCAGAGTAGTCAGTAGTGGTAGCCAGGCACCATCTAGTTCTTCTGGTCTCGGGTTAGAGGAGGCTGTGGTTCATGTGGACCATTAATCCTTTGGACAAATTGCTTCCTTAAGTCTTTGGTTTTCTTCATTCTTCTTTGCTTAAGATGGGAAGAGACCAATAGCTGTATCTCAGATGGCTGCTAGCAAGCTTTTAAGATCCCAGACGCTATTCACCAGACTAGGATGTAGAACATTACCTATGTGAACTATGTTATACCAGTTAACCTAGATGTCCCCTGAGACTATGGTCCTTAGCCATCAAGCCCCATTGCTCAGTCTTTCTAGGTGTTCAGTTTTGTCTAATAAGCTTCCATAACTATGCCCCCTATGTGCTCTCTTACATATATGGATGTACATACAGTCCTTACAGATATGTATGCAGAAATACTCACAACCATACCTACATATGCTCATGGGTGTACTCCCGTGTGTCCTCCCCCACCTACTTAGCATACATATCTACCTGTGTTTCCACTCGCAAATTATTGTTTTTTATTACTGTTATTGTATAATTGTATATGCTACCATAGTATTTGCTATATTTGCCCTTTATTCTTGTGTACCTCTCAGCCTCACTTTGCCTTTGTCATTTTGTGCTGGCTTCTTCCACATTATGTATTGCCTTTCCCTTCACCAGAGTTGACATGTGTCTACTGTCTAGTGATTAATTTCCCTTTCTCCCTCCTCTCATCCCTGGTAACTATTAAAGAATGTTTCTTTCTGTGTGTAAACCTATTCTTGTCTTTTTATAATAGTGGTTTCATACAATATATGTTCTTTTGTGACTGACTTATTTCACTCAGCATAATGTCCTCCAGGTTCATGCATGTTGTGAGACATTTTGTGGATTTTTCATTGTTCTTTATTGTTGCATACTATTCCACTGTATGTGTGTACCACAGTTTGTTTATTCATTCTTCTGTTGGACATTTAGGTTCCTTCCATCTTTTTGCTATTGTAAATAATTCTGCAATGAACATGGGTGTATATGTCGTGTCACAACTCTTATTTCTGTAGGATATACACCTAGGAGTGGGATTGCTGGATCGTATAGTATTTCTATTTCTAGTTTTTTAAGGAAGTGCCATATCATTTCCTGTAGCGATTGTACCATTTTACATTCCCACCAGTAATGTGTAAGTGTTTCCATCTCCCCACATCCTTGCTAGCATTCGTGGTTTTCTATTTTTTTGATTGGTGCCATTCTTGCTGGGGTGAGATGGTATCTTATTGTAGTTTTGATTTGCATCTGTCTAATGGCTAGTGATTGCGAGCATCTTTTCATATGTTTGTTTGCCACCTAAATGTCTTCTTTGGTGAGGCTTCTGTTCATGTCCTTTGCCCATTTTTTAATTGGATTGTTGGACTTTTTGTTATTGAGGCGTTGAAGTTTCTGTATATTTTAGAAATTAGACCCTTGTCAGATATGTCATTGCCAATTTTTTTCCCCCAGTCTGTAGGTCCTCTTTTTACTCTTTTGGTACAGTCTGTTGATGAGCATAAGTATTTAATTTTTAGGTCTCAGTTATCTAGATTATCTTCTGCTGTTTGTGCATTTTTAGTTATGCTCAACACTCTATTTATGCCAAAAATTAGTGTCTCTATGTTTTCTTCCATGAACTTCATTGTTTTAGGTTTAACTTTTAGGTTTTTGATCCATTTTAAGTTAGTTTTTGTGTATAGTGTGAGGTATGGGTTCTGTTTCATTTTTTTTGCAAATGGATATCCAGTTTCACCAGTACCATTCGTTAAAGAGACCATCTCTTCCTCATTTCACGGATATCGACCCTTTGTCAAAGATCACCTGTTCATGTGTGGGTTGATTGTTTCTGGATTCTCAATTCTGTTCCGTTGGTCTGTGTGTCTGTCATTGTACCAGTACCAGGCTGTTTTGACTACCATGACTGTATAGCAGGTTCTGAGATCAGGGAGTGTGAGGCCTCCTACTTTGTTCTTCTTCTTCAATAATGCTTTACTTACCCAGAGCCACTTTCCTTTCCATATAAAGTTGGTGATGTGTTTTTCCATCTCCTAAAGAATGTTCTTAGAATTTGGATTGGGATTGCATTAAATCTGTAGATTGCTTTGGGTACTACTGACATTTTCACAATGTTAAGTCGTCCTATCCATGAGCATGTTATGTTTTCCCATTTATGTAGGTCTTTTGGTTTCTTGCAGTGGTATTTTGCAGTTTTCTTTGTATAATTCTTTAACATCTCTAGTTAGATTTTGGGGAGCCCTGGTATCTCAGTGGTTAAAGTGCTAAGCTGCTAACTGAAAGGTTGGTGTTTCAAACCCACCAGCCACTCTGCAGGAGAAAGATATGGTAGCCTGCTTCCGAAGGATTACAGCCTTGGAAACCCTAGGGGGCAGTTTTACTCTGTCCTATTTGGTCACTATGAGTCAGAATTGACTCAATGGCTGTGGGAATGGTTTCGTGGTTGTTTAGTCAGATTTCTTCCTAAGTATTTTATCATTTTGTGGGCTAACATAAATGGTATTGTTTTCCTAATTTCCTTTTGGGAGTTCTCTTTGTTGGTGTAGAGGAACCCAGCTGATTTTTGTGTGTTAACCTTTTACCCTGCCACTTTGCCGAATCCTCCTATCAGTTCTAGTAGCTTTCTTGAGGAGTCACTGGGATTTTCTACATATAGCATCATGTTATCTGCAAATATGGATAGTTTTAATTCTTCCTTGCCAGTTTAAATGCCCTTTATTTCCATTTTTTGCCTTATCATTCTAGTTAGGACTTCCGGTAGTATGTTGGATAAGAGTGGTGATAAAGGGCATCGATGTCTCGTTCCCGTTCTCAAGGGGAAGTGCTTTCAGTCTCCATTGAGCATAATGTTGGCTGTGGTTTTTGTATATATGCTCTTAATTATGTTGAAGAATTTCCCTTTTATTCCTATTTTGCTAAGAGTTTTGATCAGGAATAAGTATTGGATTTTATCAAAAGCTTTTCTGCATTGATTGAGATTGATTTTGAATGTGGTGAATTATGTTGATTGATTTTCTAATGCTGAATCATCCTTGGATACCTGGTATGAATCTCACTTGGCCATGATGTATTATTTTTTGATACGCTGTTGAATGCATTTTGTTGAGAATTTTTGCATCTATATTCATGAGTGATATTTGTCTGTGATTTTTGTTCTTAGTGGTGTCTTTGCCTGGTTTTAGTATCAAGGTTATGCTAGTTTCATAGAATGAATCCAGAAGTATTCCTTCCTTTCTATTTTCTGGAATACTTTGAGCAGAATTGGTGCCAACTTTTTTCTGAATGTTTGGTAGAATTCTCCAGTGAAGCTGTCTGGGACAGGGCTTTTTTTCGTTGGGTGTTTTTTTTTTTTTTTTATTTTAATGACCTCCTCTATTTCTTCTTTTGTTATGAGTTCAAATTTTTACCTCAGTTCATGTGAGTTTAGGTAGGTAGCGTGTTTCTAAAAATTTGTCTTTTTTTCCAGATATTCAAATTTCGTGGAGTACAGTTTTTCATAATATTCTGTTATGTTCCTTTTTATCTCAGTTGGATCTGTTATAATGTCATCCTTCTCATTTCTAATTTGGGTTATTTGTTTCCTCTCCTGTTTTGTCAACGGTTTGTTTATTTGGTTGATCTTTTTCAAAGAACCAATGTTTGGTCTTGTTGATTCTTTCTATTGTTTTTCTGTTTCATTTACTTCTGCCCTAATCTTTATTATTTCCTTTCTTCTGGTGGCTTTGGGCTTGTTTTTTTTGCTCTTTTTCTATTTGTTTGAGTTGTTGAGTCAAGGTATGGATTTTGTTCCTTTCTTCATTTTTGGTGTGTGCACTTATTGTTATAAATTGACCTCTTAGCACAGCTTTTGTTGTGTTCCAAATGTTTTGATATTTTGTGCTTTCATTCTTATTTGTTTCTAGGATTTTTTTAATTTCATTTTTAATTTTTTCTATTTCTTAGTGGCTTTTAAGTAAGGTGTTATTCAGTTTCCATTTGTTTGATTTGTTGTTGTTGTTGTTCTCCCTGTGATTGATTTCCAGTTTTAAAGCATTGTGATCTGAGAAGATGCTTTGTATTATTTTGATGTTTTTGAGTTTATTGAGGCTTGATTTGTGGTCTGAAATATGATGCTTTTTTGAGAATAATCTCTGAGGATATTAATGATAATGCTTTTGAAATTTTCTTCACCCTTAACAGTCTCTGTTTCTGTTTGTTTCTTTTGATATCTATCTAGAGGCTTTCCTGAGATGTCTAGTCATCCTTGACAGTCTGGTCACATTTAGGAGTGAGAAGAAAGGCCTGGTGATCTACTTCTGAAAATTTAACCATGGAAAACCCATGGAGCACAGTTCTACTCTGACACCTGTGGGGTCTCTGCGAGTCAGAATTTTCTTAATGAAAACAAGTATTTAAGAGTGGGGCTAAAAATGAGTTTGCAGCTCAAAACATGTGGGTAGGACTTTGCTTTAGGATGATCTGGCCGTTAAGAAAACCCATATGTGAATATCAGTATCTTTAGGTAGTTCCTGTTATTCTGGTATTATTCCCTGGAGAAGATTCTTGCAACTTTGGTCTGGGAGTAAAGATAAAGATGCTATTGTTGTGGCCATTCAAGGTGAAAGCAAGAAGGAAAAAAATAAAAGTGCATAGCACTTTAACAGTGGAGTCCTGGTGACACATTGGTTAAGAGCTATGGCTGCTAACCAGAAGTTCGGCAGTTTAAATCCATCAACTGCTCCTTGGAAACGCTATGGGACAGTTCTACTCTGTCCTATAGGGTTGCTATAAGTCAGAATTTACTCAGCAGCAGTGGGTTTGGTTTTTGGTTTTGTTTTATTTTAGCACTGGTGATGCTGGCAATTACTTTGACAGTTCATTTTGCTGTCAATTTTTTGTTGGTATTTAATGTGGATAAAATTTAAATTAGTGTTGCTATATTGGTTCCAAATTATATAAATAATGTAAGGACTGACTACTTAGAGCAAAGGGAAGAATACAAATGTCAGCATACTTGAAGAAGAAGCAGGTTGGGGGACAGAAGTCAGAGGAACAGGTGATTAATTTATAAGGACAAGTCACGAATAGGACCTGGATATTTGTACTTAAAAGCCATAGTCCTAAAACTTTATACTACTTACTTAGTAAGGGTGAATTTGGGACCAGTGTATTTATAACACATCCCCTAGCATGTATTATAGACACATTATGAAGTTTATGAAGATTGTAGCTCATAATTTAAAGGGTCATTTTTGAAGACTTTTATGTTGCTGTTGTTAGCTACTGTTGAGTAGACCCCCAACCCATGGTGAGCTCAAAAAATGCTGAGAGAAACACTGCCCAGTCCTGAACCATCCCGATGATTGGTTACAGAGTGGACTGTTGTGATCCGTAGGGTTTTCACTGGTGAATTTTCAGAAGTAGATCCCCAGGTCTTTCTTCTTAGTCTGCCTTAGTCTGGGAGCTCAGCCAAAACCTATTCGGCATCATAGCAACACTCAAGCCTCCTCTGACAGGCAGGTGGTGGCTGAGCATGAGGTGCTGGGCCTGGAATCAAACTTGGGTTTCCTACATGGAAGGAGAGAATTCTACCACTGAACCACCACTGCCCTCAAGACCGTATAGTGACTTATAATTCTGTTAAAGCCCCTGACCTTTAGTTAAAATACAAATAAAATTACTGTACATTAATAGTGTAAATATATATTGCTTATATTTATAAATATTTTGGTGATTTTTACATTAAAAACTATTTAGCTACAAAAACTCATTTATGATTAGCATTCATTTCTCTGCAATCTTTGTGTATACTTGCAAATTATTGAGAAGTTAAAATAAAGCTAACCTACAGATTACTTTCATATGTAACGATTTTTTAATGACTTTAAAATTTAATAATTAATGAAGTTGGTGTAATGATATGTTTTGCAGATACCTAATAAATTTTTTATTATGTTCGATCTTTTAGGTTTTATTTAATACCTTGGAGCCAATCATTTACTTTTACACATCTAAATCATTTCTCGCAGCTCTGGAAAGCTCGTAGGTCTGAGGCAATGTGTCTATAATGCCCAAAGGATAAAATGTCTTGATGTTAATGCTGACTTGGAGGCCAATCTTTATGTTGATTCTGGGCATCACTGGGTGAGTCCTGGGTGCAGAGAGCTTTAATCAAAAGAACATGGAAGAACACTGATTTGGATGTTAGAATCAATAACTAACTGAAGAGGGAGATTTAAGCTGACATGGCAACCTTCAAATATTTGAGGTCCTATCAAGTGAAAAGCAGACTTAATTTTTATGATTCATAGGCTAGACTTAGGATCAATAGTTGTAATTTGTAGGGAGGTGGAATTTGGGTCAATATAAAGAAGGACTTTATCCCAGTGATCGAATATATGGATTTATAAGACAATGAATTCATTTCACTTGTTCAGCCTGCAGTCCATCTGCAGGAATATTGTAAATTTTTGGAAGATGATGGATTTATACGTCTCAGGGTCCTCTCAAACACGTTCTGTAGAGGAGCTTTAGAAACACACACAGTCCATTGGTGGAGAATGTATTGCATATCAGTATAATCCCTTAGAAGATCACCTTGGTGTACATCCACAATCAGTAATAAGTCTGTTGCAGATATAGGGATATACTTAGTCTCTAAGTGAATGTATTTTAGCAGCTCTTTAATTTCATTTTAATTCTTTTTTCATTTGAGGTTTGCTAAAAGAGATAAGAGATTGCTAAAGCAAACGAATCATTGGCAGTTTCTGTGAGAGTTGAAGAAGCAGAAAATTTGTACAAAGGATTGTAGGGACTCCAAAGTAGCAGTATCTTGAAAAAAGTCTTTATGTTTGGAGACAAGGCATCTTGTTTTAAATATCTTTTACCTACTTTTCTTTAGTTGCCTGGCCTTTAGGACCTTGAATCTAGAGACCGGAGCATCTAAGGTTTAAGTTTTTATATCTATATTTAGTGACTTTGTCTTGAAAAGAAATATGAAGTTTCTGGATCAGAAAAAGATCTATTATTTACTTGCGTAACATCTGATGAGAGTTGCCCATGCTCTAATCCCCCATGGGCCAACATGGTAAGGGCGGATGTCACCTGTGCATAAAGGGAGTCCATACCTCAGGAGAAGAACTTGGAAATTATGAAATTTGGCACTTATATAGGAGCTGCTTTCCTAGCTACCCCTTCTCCTCTTCCAAGAGATAAGAGAGAGAATTGTAAGGTCATTCAAAAGTCAATACAATTCTTATAATTGGATTATTGCAGAAAGAGATTAACAAAGTGAAAGTTTTTGCTTAGGACTGTAACAGCTTCTCTCTGAGGAGAGAAGCTAGGTCCCTAGGTCTATCACTCTTTGAAACATAAACAAATGGCTACAGGGCTAATAAACTTGAAAATCTTTCCAGAGATCTCTATCTTTAACTTGTTTTCCATTTAGCATCTTTTAATCCAAGTTGCCAGGATTCTATGGGGAAAATATTAAACGATGCAGGAAGCATCAATAGAAGATGGAAGGAGTACACAGAGTCACTCTACCAAAAAAAAAAAAAAAAAAAAAATTGGTCAGTGTTCAGCCATTTCAAGAGTAGCATATGATCAAGAACCAATGGTAATTCTAAAGAAGTCCAAGCTGCACTGAAGGCATTGGTAAAAAACAAGGCTCGGGGAATTGACAGAATACTAATTGAGTTGTTTCAACAAATGGATGCAGTACTGGAAGTGCTCACTTTTCTATGCCAAGAAGTTTGGAAGAAAGCTACCTGACCAACTGGAAGAGATCCATATTTATGCCTATTCCCAAGACAGGTAATCCAACCGAATGTGGAAATTTTCAAACAATATCATTAACATCACATGCAAGCATAATTTTGCTGAAGATCATTCAAAAGTGGCTACAGCAGTATATCAACAGGGAACTGCCAGAAATTCAAGCTGGATTTAGAAGAGGACCTGGAACCAGCGATATGACTGCTGATGTCAGTTGGATCCTGGCTAAAAGCAGAGAATACCAGAAAGGTCTTTACCTCTGTGTGTGTGTGTGTGTGTGTGTGTGTGTGTATTTTTACTATGTTAAGGTATTTGACTATGTAGATCATGACAAATTGTGGATAACATTGCAGAGAATGGGGATTCTGGAACACTTATTTATGCTCATTAGGAATCGTACATGGATAAAGAGGCAGCCGTTTGAACAAAACAAGGGGATACTACATGGTTTAAAGTCAAGAAAGGTGTGTGTCAGGGTTGTATCCTTTCATCATACCTGTTCAACCTGTATGCTGAGCAAATAATCCAAGAAGCTGGACTATATGAAGAAGAAAGGGCATCAGGATTGGGGGAAGCCTCATTAACAACCTGTGTTATACAGATAACACAACCTTGCTGGCTGAAAGTAAAGAGAACTTGAAGCACTTACTGATGAAGATTAAAGACCACAGCCTTCAGTACAGATTACACCTCAACATAAAGAAAACAAAAATCCTCACAATGGGACCAATAAGCAACATGTCATGATAAATGGAGAAAAGATTGAGGTTGTCAAGAATTTCATTTTACTTGGATCCACAATCAACACTCACAGAAGCAGCAGTCAAGAAATCAAAACATGCATTGCATCGAGCAAATCAGCTGCAAGAAATATCTTTAAAGTGTTAAAAAGCAAAGATGTTGCCTTGAGGACTAAGGTGCTCCTGACCCAAGCCATGGTGTTTTCAATTGCCTCATATGCATGCGAAAGCTGGACAATGAATAAGGAAGACAGAAAAAGAATTGATGCCGTTGAAATGTGGTGTTGGCAAAGAACATTGAACATGCCATGGCCTGCCAAAAGAATGAACAAATCTGTCTTGGAAGAAGTACAACCAGAATGCTTCTTAAAAGTAAGGATGGTGAGACTACATCTCACATACTTTGGACGTGTTAACAGGAAGGATCAGTCCCTGAGGAAGGACATCATGCTTGGTAAAGTAGAGGGTCAGTGAAAAAGAGGAAGACCCTCAAGATGGATTGACACAGTGGCTACAACAATGGGCTCAAGCATAGCAACAATTGTGGGGATGGCACAGGACTAGGCAATGTTTCGCTCTTTTGTACATAGGGTCGCTATGAGTCAGAACTGACTCAACGGCACCTAACAGCAACAAGCCAAGTTGCCAGTATTTTTTGCTCAGTAAGCCCCAACTTATGTGGAAGCACGAAAGTATTGGTAGTTTAAAAAAACTAACAAACTAACAGTGCAACTTATCTTAGATATCACATGTGGTTCAGGATCAATACCCCATGTATCATTTCCTATGTCATTTATTACAGACTTTCTTTTCTGTTCATGGAAATTTAATAGTAGTATAGAGTGTTTGTGTAATTATGGCACAGGCTTGGCAGTGTTTTGTTCTGTTTCACATAGGGTTGCAATAACAAAGAGCATTTACATTCAGCTACATTCATTCATTTATTTAATACATAAATACTTACTGAGTACTTGCTATATGTGAGGACAATCTATTAAAGCAGGCAATAAACAGGTGCTGATTCTCATTTCACGGAAAAAGGAAGTGAGATCAGAACATCTTACTTACACTAGTAAGTTACTGGTTGCCATCAAGTAGGCTCTGACTCATGGTGACCCCATGCACAATATAACAAAACATTGCCCAATTCTGTGCCATCTTCACGATCATTGGTATGCTCAAGTCCATTGATGCAGCCACTGTGTATTTTGAGTACCTTCCAAACTAAGAGGCTCATCTTCCAGCACTATATTAGACAACATTCTGTTGTGATCCATAAAGTTTTCATTGATTTTTCGGAAGTAGATTGCTAGTTTATTTTAATTTAGAAGCTCTGCTGAAACCTGTTCACCATGGGTGGCCCTGCTGGTATTGGAACTAATAGTGGCATAGCTTCCAGCATTAGAGCAACATGCAAGCTGCCACAGTATGACAAACAGACAGATGGCGGGCGGGGTGGCACCAGTAAGCAGTATAGTGAGAACTCATATTCAGGATTTTTGACTCCTAAATCCAGTGTGCTTCCTGTTCTATCCCTGTCTCTGGAGCAGGGTGGTTATTTATAGAATTTTTTCCAAGTTATTTGAAGTGTTTCAATTATCAATTGCTGTGTAACAAACCACCTGCAAAATGCAGTGGCTTAAATCAACTGTATTCTATTATTTCTCATGATTCTTTAGATTGACTGGGCTCAATCAGGCCGTCCTTCAGCTCTACATGGTGTAGCTGAGGTCACTCATGAAGCATATCCAGCTGGGGAATTTACTACGTTGTAACATCCAAGGTGGTCTCTCATCCTCCCAGGTTTCTCTCCACATGGCCTCTGATCTTTCAGTAGTCTTGCCTGAGCTTCTTTAGATCGAATGTTCCAAGAGGACACACCTGAATGTGTAAGCAATGATCAAGCCTCTGCTTACATCATGTTTGCTAATATCTTTTGGCTACATGGACAAGCCCAGAGTCAATGAAGGAGCAGATGACAGAGAAGCACTGATACTGGGCCATCAATGTGACAGTCTACTTTAGGAAGATTGCTGAATGTTGCCCTTAGTTAGATGTCTGTGCTGTGAATGATGAGTCTTTCAGAATTTCCAGGATGCTGACAAAACATACATACATATATTTACAGCCGTATGTCTAAGCCTTAGTTCCTGGGTGGTGCAAATGGTTTGCACTTGACTATTGACATAAAGGTTGGCAGGTCAAACCCACCCAGCGGTATCGAAGAAGAAAGGCCTGATGATCTCCTTCCATAAAGATTATAGTCAAGAAAACCCTAAGGAGCAGTTCTTCTCTGTAATCTGTGGGGTCGCCATGTGTTGGAATTGACTTGACATCAACAAGTTTCGTTTTGGGGTTTGCCCAGGCCTTATGGGAAACCAAGATTAGCCAAAGGCCCCACCTCACAGAGACAGTATTATGGTTTGGGAATCATAAAGTCATTCAAGATCCAATACGATTCTCATAATTGGATTATCACAGTGCAGCAGGAATTCATGGACCTCTATGCTAATGCTCTGCCATGGCTGTTTCTGCTTCTCTTTGTACATCATATGGCTTTTGCCTTCTCTAACAATAGCTCAGTTTTCTCTGTTTGTTTTGATTTAAAAATCTATAAAAGAATGTATGATTGTTTCAGTTAGTTGCTGTATTAGTTTCCTAGGGCTGCCCTAACACAGGATCACAACCCGGGTAATTTAACAACAGAAATGTATTTTCTCACAATTCTGAAGGTTAGAAGTTCAAATTCAGGACGTCAGCAGGGCCATGCTTTCTCTGAGGGCTCTAGGGTAAGAGCCTTCCTTGTCTCTCCCAGCTTCTGACAGTCTCAAGTGTCCTTTCGCTTGTGGCAGCTTAACTCCAATCTTTGCCTCCATCTTCAAATGGCTGTCTTCCCTCTGTGTCTCTCTGTGTCTTTTCTCCTTTTTTAAAGACATCAGTCATATGGGATGAAGGTCCATTCTGTTCCAGTAGCCATGAGTTGGAATCAACTGCTTTTTTTGGGGGGGGGGTTTTCTACTCCAGTATGACCTCATGGTAACTAATAATGTCTTCAAAGACCATATATCCAAACAAGGTCATGTGTTCAGGTACTGGTGGTTAGAACCCCAGAATATCTTTTTGAGGGACACAATTTAACCCATAATAGTCACCATCTTATATCTCTGTTATGCAGAGTGTCATACCTGATGACATTGTAGGCCACTGGTCTGCCAGTGGATCAGCTGCCCTTTGGTCCCACGTCACCAAAGGGAAGAGACACATGGTGCCAGTAAGCTGACTTTCACAGAAGGAGAAGGGGATTCTAGATGAGGAACAATTAATGGGATCTCTGGCAGGCATTCTGTGGTTGGTCTGTCTCTTGTGACTTATGACTGCATTGCTCCCTCTATGTCCTCCAGTGACGTGACAACCCTGAGAGACTATCCCCTTTGGGGTGTCCACAAAAACTAACCTCAGAGACCTCTGAGTACATGTCCAGCCTCCTTATAGATCCCTATGCAAGGGCTCAGCAGCACTACTTCAACTCCGGGTGATTATTTACCTAACTTCATGGATAGTGAGAGGCCCAAACTGAGATGGTTTAAGGAAGTTCTTTCTTTGGCACCAGACTTTCATGGAGTTTTGACATTACCTTACTACCCCTTTGGTATCTCTGAGGACCTACAAATTTGGAATCATCCAGAGCTATACAATGAGTCTTTGACATTCATAAGCAGAATAGGAAACAATTGAGAACTGCCAAAATTACAAATAACAGTAACAACATTATCATAAAATGTAACTGAAATATTTGAATGAGCCCTTGTTTTATTAAGAGGACTTACTATGCCATGTGAAGATAAACAATATACTATAAAACCATGTTTAGAGCAGTCGCCAAGCAGCCCTGTTATTGTAGATCTATTATATTTCTGTCTTAGTTCCCTAGTGCTGGAATAACACAAATACCACAAGGGAGCGGCTTTAAAGACCAGAAATTCATTTTCTCACAGTTCAGAAGGCTAGAAGTCCAAATTCAGGGCATGGCTCTAGGGGAAGGTCCTTCCTTGTCTATTTCAGTTTCAAGTAGCTACCACCAATCCTTGTAGATTCATCCGTCTTCATTGCCTTTCTCTTTCCCTGTGTGTGTCTCTGTGTCCATTTTGCTCAGAAGTGATTAGATTTTTAACTCACCCTACTAGGGTATGACCTAGTTAACATAACAAAGAAAATCCTATTTCTAAACTAGATCATATTTACAGGTATAAACCAAAACCAAAACCGTTGCCCCTGAGTTGATTCTGATTCATGGTGACTCTATGTGTTACAGAGGAGAACTCAGATCCATAGGATTTTCTTGGCTGTAATATTTACCAAAGAAGATCATCAGACCTTTCTTCCATGGTGTCTCTGGTTGGGTTTGAACTGCAAACCTTTGATTGGTAGTCAAGCACAAACCATTTGTGCCACCCAGGGACCTATTTACAGGTGTGTTGTTGTTGTCGTTAGGTGCTGTTGAGTCAGTTCTGACCCATAGTGACCCTATATACTACAGAATGAAACACTGCCTGGTCCTATGTCATCCTCACAATCTTGGCTATGTTTGAGCCCATTGTTGCAACCACTAAAGGACAGTCCCGTTTTTCTCTGACTCTCTACTTTATCAAGTGTGATGCCCTTCTCCATGGACTGGTCCCTCCTGATAACATGTCTAAAGTACATGAGACAAAGTCTCACCATCCTCACTTCTAAAGAATACTCTGGCTGTACTTTCAAGACAGATTTGTTCATTCTTCTGGAAGTCCATGGTACATTCAATATTTTTCATAATTCAAAGTCATCAATTCTTCAGCCTTCCTTATTCATTGTCCAGCTTTTGCATGCAAAAATGCGACTGAAAATACTATTGCTTGGGTAAGGCACACCTTAGTCCTCAAGGTGACATCTTTGCCTTTTAATTTCAAAGGGGTATTTTGCAGCAGATTTGCCCAATGAATTATGTCATTTGATTTCTTGAATGCTGCATTCATGGGCATTCATTGTGAATTCAAGTAAAATGAAATCCGTGACAATTCCAATATTTTCTCCATTTATCATGATGTTGCTTACTGGTATAGTTGTGAGGATTTTTGTTTTCTTTATGTTAAGGTATAATTCATACTGAAGGCTGTAGTCTTCAATCTTCTTCAGTAAGTGCTTCAAGTCCTCTTTATTTTCAGTGAGCAAGGTTGTGTCATCTGCACATCGCTGGTTGTTAATGAGTCTTCCTCCAATCCTGATGTTGGGTTCTTCTTCATGTAGTCCACCTTCTCAGATTATTTGCTCAGCATACAGATTGAATTAGTGCAGTGAAAGGATACAACATGTATGCACATCTTTCCTAGTTTTAAACCATGCAGTATCCCCTCGTTTTGTCCCAACAACTGCCTCTTGTCTCTGTACAGGCTCTGCATAAGCACAATTAAGTGTTCTGGAATTCCTGTTCTTTGAAATGCTATCCATAATTTGTTAGGATCTGCACAGTCAAATGCCTTTGCATAGTCAATAAAATACAGGTAACCATCTTTCTGGTATTCTCTGCTTTCACACAGAATCTACCTGACACCATTCCACATCTTCTGAATCCGGCTTGAATTTCTGGCAGTTTCCTGTCTATGTACTCTTGCAACCGTTTTTTAATTATCTTCAGTAGAATTTAACTTGCATGCAACATTAAAGATATTTTTGATAATTTCCACATTTCACTGGATTGCTTTTTTTTTTTAATTGTACTTTAGATGAAGGTTTACAGAACAAACTAGCTTCTCATTAAACAGTTACTACAAATTGTTTATGACATTGGTTAACAAACCCATGACATATCAACACTCTCGCTTCTTGACCTTGGGTTCCCTATCACCAGCTTTCCTCTCCCCTTCTGCCCCTGGGCTGGTGTGCCCCTTTAGTCTTATTTTATTTTATGGGCCTGTCCAATCTTTGGCTGAAGGGTAAACCGCAGGAGTGATTTCATTACTGAGCTGAAACGGTGTCTGGGGCTATACTCTAAGGGTTTCTCCCAGTCTCTGTCAGGCCAGCAAGTCTGGTCTTTCTTTTTGAGCTAGAATTTTTTTCTATGTTTTTCTCCAGCTTTGTCTGGGACTCTCTATTGTGATCCTTGTCAGAGGAGTAAGTGGTGGTAGCTGGGCACTGTCTAGATGTACTGGACTCAAACTGGTGGAGGCTATGGTAGTTGTGGTCCATTAGTCCTTTGGACTAATCGTTCCCTTGTGTCTAGTTTTCTTCATTCTCTCTTGCTTCTGAAGGGGTGAGATCATTGAAGTATCTTAGATGGCTGCTCACAGGCTTTTAAGATTCCAGACGCTGCTCAAAGAAGTAGAATGCAGAACATTTTCTTTATAAACTGTGTTATGCCAACTGAGCTAGATGTTCCCCAAGACCATGGTCCTTACAGCCCCATCCCAGCAATTTGGTCCCTCAGGGATTTTGGATGTATCTATGGAGCTTCCATGACCTTGCCTTGTATAAGTTGTGCTGACTTCTCCAGTATTATGTACTGTCTTACCCTTCACCAAAGTTACCACTTATCTGTTGTCTATTTAGTGTTCTTCCATCCCCATCCCTCCCCCTCCCTCATAACCATCAAAGGTCATTTCTTTTCGTGTGTAAACCTTTTCATGAGTTTAATATTGTGGTGGTCTCATACAATATTTGTTTTAAAGTCTATTTTATCTGAGATTAATATTGACACTCCTGCTCCTTTTTTGGTGGCTGTCTGCTTGATATTTTTTTTCCATCCTTTGATTTTTAATAAATTTATGTCTTTGTTTCTAAGGTTTGTGTCTTATAGACAGCATATTGATGGATTCCCCTTTTTTTAATCCATTATGTCACTCTCTGACTCTTTATGGTTACATTTAGGCTGTTTACGTTTGGTGAAACTATTGATAGGTGTGAGTTTGTTGCTGTCATTTTGTAGTGCTTTTTTCTTTTTCTTTTATGATGCTGATGTTTTCTTTGTTCCTTTTACTCTCCTGTGCTGAATTTCTTTTGTTTGTGGATTTTTTTTTTCATTTCTTTGTTTTTGCTGAGACTTTACGTTTTTCTTCTTTATTTTCATGAGTAGGCTTGTTAACTTTCTTTGTGATCATCTTGAAATTTATCCTTATCTTCCTAGGTTTGAACCAGTCTATTATTACTTGATATCACTTTGCCTTCCTCTCCATTAGAAAGTTCTGTACCTATGCTGTTTACTCCTTCTTTTATTGTTCTGATGTTACTGTCATTTACAGATTAACCTCTCTGGTTCCCTGTTATAGATATTTTGCTTTTGAATAGTCCTTGAGAGTTCATTTCCTAGGTTGGTGTCTGGCTAGTGCGATCTTGCCTCCTAGATTCAGGATGTTGTCTGATGTTATCTGTTCTCAAACCGAAGGACTCCCTTTAATGATTCTTGTATGTTGGGTTTGGCTTTTACTATCCCTTTAATTTCTGTTTATCTGGAAATGTCCTAATTTCACCCTCATATCTGAATGGGAGTTTTGCACAATATATTATTCTTGGTTGGTAAGTTTTTTCTTTCAAGGTGTTATATATGTCATCCCATTGCCTTCTTGCCTGCATGGTTTCTGCTGGTAATCAGAGTTTAGTCTTATTGTTTTCCCTCTGTATGTGACTTTTTGTTTTTCTTCAGCTGCTCTCAGGATTTTCTTTGTCTTTGGTTTTAGCGAGTGTGATTATGATATGCCTTGGTGATTTTCTCTTGGGACTTATCCTATGTGGTTGGATCACCTGTCTTTGGATCCAACCGTGGTCATTAGGCCCAAGGGAAGTTTCAAGAATTTCATTTTACTTGGATCCACAATCAACAGCCATGGAAGCAGCAGTCAAGAAATGAAATGACGCATTGCGTTGGCTAAATCTGCTGCAAAGCACCTCTTTAAAGTGTTGAAAAGCAAAGACGTCACCTTGAAGACTAAGGTGCGCCTGACCCAAGCCATGGTATTTTCAGTTGCATCAGATGCATGTGAAAGCTGGACAATGAATAAGGAGCACCAAAGAAGAATTGATGCCTTTGAATTGTGGTGTAGGTGAAGAATATTGTATATACCATGAACTGACAAAAGAATGAACAAATCTGTCTTGGAAGAAGTGCAGCCAGAATGCTCCTAAGAAGCAAGGCTGCATCTTACAGACCTTGGACATGTTGTCAGGAGGGATCAGTCCCTGGAGAATGATGTCATGCTTGGCAGAGTACAGGGCCAACGGAAAAGAGGAAGACCCTCAACGAGGTGGATTGACACAGTGGCTGCAACAATGAGCTCAAGCATAACAACGATTGTAAGGATGGCTTAGGACCAGGCAGTGTTTCATTCTGTTGTGCTTAGGGTCGCTATGAGCTGGAACCAACTCAATGGCACCTAACAACAACAACATCCTATACGGGGTTCGTTGAGCTTCTTGGATGGTCAATTTTTCAACTTTCGTAATATTGGAGAAGTTTTCTGTCAGCAATTTTTCAATAATTCACTGTGTGTTTTGTGTTTTCTGTCCATTCTAGAACTCTGATCACTCACAAATTTTTGCTTTTGATTGTGCCCCACATCATTCTCAGGGTTTCTTCATTTTTCTTGTTTTCCATTCTTTTCTCTGATTTTTCCTTAAACAAAGTAGTGTCCAAGTATTTGTCTTCAATTTCACTGATCCTGTCTTCCATTGTTTCAAACCTGCTCCTCAGACCTTCTATGTTATTGTCCATTTCTGAGATCTTGCTGTTTATCTTTAGGATTTCTAATTGTTGTTTTTGCATGATTTTAGTTGTGAATTTATGTTGATATTTTTCCTGCTACTATTTTCCTGAATTCTTCCTTTTTTTTCTGTATTTTCCATGAATTTGTCTGCCTTTTCCATGAATTTTTCTAGTTTTTCCTCTTTTTTATCTGCTTTTTGCTTCAACTCTTGGATAGCTCTGAATATTAGAGATTTGAATTCCCTGTCAGGAAGTTCCAGTGCCTTTTCTTTACTGGGAATTCATCCGGTGCTTTATTTTGGATGCCTATTGGAACCATGCTGTCCCTGTTTTTTTTTTTTTTTTTTTTTTTATTGTTTAGATATTGTCTGCTGTCTTCAGGACATTCAGTATTTTTTTTCTTCATTTACTCATAGTAGATTTGTTTGTTTTTTCCTGCTTTTTTTTTTTATTATTTGGTTACGTCTGAGCAGGTGGGCTGTGCATCCTTTGTTGTCTGCTTATCTGTGGGCACTATATTTTTCACCTTCTTGTCCAATGGGCAGGTCCTGTTGCTCAGCTACGGTGAAGCAGAGTAGGTCCAGCTGAAGTGGAGGAGCTGGGATGGGTTGTTTGTGGCACATACAGAGGCTGACAAGGTGGGCCATGGGTCAGCACTGGGCAGGTTCTGGTAGGCCGTGCCTGTGGTGCTTGGGGGTGTAACGTTCAGCACACATTGCATGTAGGCAGGAGGGGAGAGGGGGGAGTTGTGATGTGTGGAGCTAAGTTGGGTATGGGAAAGAATAGAGAGGAGAGGAAACAGGAGCCAAAAAAAGCAAAAACAAAGGGCTAAGGGGTCCCGCCATGGGAGCAGAGAGATGAGAAACCAAAAAATGAAGAAAATCAAAAAGAAAATAAGAAAAAAGAAAGTAAAAAAAAAAAAAAATGTCCTCAGGGATCCCACCAAGGTGGCGGTGCAGACTAAGGAAGCAGTTCCTCAGCCGAGCAGTGCTTCGTAGCCTGTCAGGAAGAAGCAATGATGGCACATGGAGCCAGATGTTCAGGGAAAGGAGGGAGAGGAGGTGAGAGGCAGGGAAGAAACCAAAAGAAGCCAAAAATAGCAACACCAGCTACACAGAAATGGCAGTGAAGGAACAAGTCTGCATGGCATGGAGTCAGCGCCTCCTGGGCCGTGGTCGTTAGGCTCAAGGGGAAGTAATGGGTCAGCCTGTGGGGAAGCAGTGGGTCAGCCTGTGGGGAAGCGGTGGGTCAGCCCTTGGGGAATCATTGGAAGCTGAGCAGAGGGAGGAGGAGTGTGGGGTGGGAAAGCATGTTTCCCTGGTTACTGGGTCCTCTGTCTCCTGCTGGGAGCTCCACAAATCTGCTTTCCCATACTCCCTGTCCATTGATCGCCCACAGGGGTTGGCAAATGTGTGCTGCACTAGCACCTCTCCTCACTCTCTGATCTCTGTCAGTTCCTTATGCCATTGGATGCTTGGTTGAGCTCTTTATCTCTTCATTTGATGCTTAGGGTTCTAGGATTGACATTTGTCTCTGTTACTTAGTTTTTCTAGCCTTTGCTGTGGACAGACGGCACGGTGCTTCTGTCTGTAGCACCATGTTGGCTCCACCTCCTCATTGGAGCACTTTTATTTGGAATGTTATGAATATGGGTCTCTTTAGTTGGTTGGCAAGGTAGCTGTCTTCTAAATTTCTTGGCATAGATGAGTGAGTGTTTCCAGCATTGCATTAGTTTGTTAAAATATCAATTGGTTTTCCATCAATTCCTGAAGTATTATTTTTCGCCAGTGCTTTCAGTGCAGCTTGTACTTCTTCCTTCATTACCATCGGTTCCTGATTAAATACTACCTCCTGAAATAGTTGAACATTGACCCATTCTTTTTGGTACAATGACTATGAATTCCTTCCATTTTCTTTTTATGCTTCCTCCCTCATTCAATTTTTGCCCATAGAATCTTTCAATATTGCAACTGCAAGGTTTAATTTTTTCTTCAGTTATTTCAGCTTGAAAAATGTCCAGAGCATTCTCCCCTTTCAGTATTCTAACTCCATGTCTTCGCACATTTCATTTTAATATTTTACTCCGTCTTCTCAAACCATCCTTTGAAATCTTCCGTTCAACTCTTTCACTTCATTATTTCTTCCTTTCACTTTAGCTACTCTGTGTTCAAGAGGAAGTTCCATAGTCTCTTGTGACATCCATGTCAGTCTTTTTTTTTTTTTTAATTTCCTTTTGCTTTCTTAATGTATGATGTCCTCCCATGACTTGTCTGGCCTTTGATCATTAGTGTTTAATGTGTCAAATCTATTCTTGAGATGGTCTGTAGATTCAGGTGGGATATACTCGGGGTTGTACTTTGACTCTCATGGATTTGTTTTAATTTTCTTCAGCTTGAACTTGAACTTGCATATGAGCAACAGATGGTCTGTTCCAGAGTTGGCCTCGGCCTTGTTCTGACTGATGATATTGAGCTTGTCCATAGTTCATTCCACAGATGTAGTCAATTTGCTTCCTGTGTTTTTCATCCACATGTATAGTTGCTGTTTATGGTGTTAAAAAGAGGTATTTGCAATGAATCGTGCAATCTTTGATATCATTTCTATCACCAAGGCCATATTTTCCAACTACTGATCCTTTTTCTTTGTTTCCAACTTTTGCATTCCAATCACCAGTCATTATCAATGCATCTTGATTGCATGTTTGATCAATTTCAGACTGCTGAACTTGGTAAAAATCTTCAGTTTCTTCATCTTTGGCCTTAGGGTTGGTGGGTAAATTTGAATAATAGTTGTATCAACTGGTCTTCCTTGTAGGCGTATAGATATTATCCTATCATTGACAGTGTTGTATTTCAGGATCGATCTTGAAATGTTCTTTTGACAATTAATGGGATGCCATTCCTCTTCAGTTTGTCATTCCTGGCATAGTATACCATATGATTGCCCCATTTGAAGTGGATAATACCAGTCCATTTCAATTCACTAATACCTAGGATATAAGAAGAAACAGTCGCAAACATCCATTAATAATCAGAATGTGGAATGTACAAAGTATGAATTAAGGAAAATTGGGAGTTGTAGAAAATGAAATGGAATGCTTGGAGACCCTATATTTACAGGTATAGGGCCAGGATTTCAAAACATATTTTTAGGGTATATAATTTAATCTGTAACAGGCCTCATCCTACCATCTTCAAATCCACTCATCTATCTGCACCTGTACCCCTCTGTCCTATCTCTCCTCCTACAGACAAACTCACACCTGTGCTCTGAATACTTTCCATTTTCAGCTTCCTGTGGAGTTTCCTTCTTCAGGAATTTTCTGTCCTTTCTGAACATTCAACTGTTTCTTCCAAGGTCACTAAATACTTCCATTCTTCAAAAGCCTTACAGTTCTTATTCTGCAAAATCCATCAAAAGCAAAAACTGACTTCTCTGTGTTTGAAATTTTCTCCTTGGTTTCCCCTTAGCTCACTGGACACCCTTTCTCTGACCAGACTTTCTCCTACCAGACTTCAAAATAGGAGTTCTGTAACAGTCAATACAGGCCTCCTTCTCTTCTCTTTCATGCTTTCCCTAGAAAAATTAGTTCATTCACAGGTCTTTAGATACAATCCGTATCTCAGATAATCTTCTTTCGAGACATCTCCTTGATGTTGGACTTCTTCACTTGGATATTTCGTATTCATTTGAAGTATTTCATATTTAACTTTACCTGAGTATTTCATCAGTATTACTCTCATCTCCCTGCTAACTGTTCCTCCCCCAATCTTTCCCAGCTTAGAAAAATATCCACCCAGTTGCTGAAGTTGGAATGGTGGGAAGCACTCAAACCACAATTATTTAATCTGAGTTTCTTCTGCTGAGAGTTTATTTTATATACGTATATGCACTATAATATATATTTTATATATAATCAAATATCAATTATCAATAAAAATGTGTGTAGGACAATTTCCAAGCAATGATTCACAACTTCATATTAAATACAGAATAAAAGTCATACTCTTTTAATGTTCATCATCACTGTCACCTTTGTTTTTTGTTTTCTACAGCAGCATCCACTAAAATGAATTAATATCCTGTTTTTACCAAACCCTTTGGTAAAAACAGCTGTTTCACAAGCCTATTTGTGGGCTGACCGACATAAATGCTTTACTAAAAAAAAAAATAATAAAATAAAATCACTTATCAAAGGTACTTTCCTGATAATTACAATTGAGAGTTATAAGATTTTACTTTTCTTTTTATTTTTGTCAATTTCATCTTTAGATTTACATATAGTATTCTGGGAAATGAACACGTGACAAAAAAGTTCAATCATAGACAAGCCCAAAGTCAAGCCAACTTTTTCTGTTTTTTTTTCCCCTTTTCGTTTTCATGTATTAATCTGTTCATTAACTCATCAGGAAGCATCACACATTATTCATTGTGGAATAATTCTCATCGTTCATTGTATATAATGAAAACCATCTCAGGGATTTATGAGCATTATTGGAATGCCAGTCCTGGTTTGACTCTAGTTGGTATGTTGCTTCTAAATTATTTTGCAGACCTGGCTTATCTGCTTACAGGGGGATAATGGAGACACTTTAGGTGTATGAGAGCTTCGTAAAAATTTTGAAATAATATGTCAGACTTTACTTTTGGTATGGTTTTATTTTTTAATTATTTAGTACTTAAAGTAATACTGCTGATGGTAATAATTTTTACTTGATAATTGGGCATTTTAGCTGTACGAAAACTTGGTAAAAAATTTGAAACAATATATGAGACTTTACTTTTGGCATAGTTTTATTTTTTAATTATTTAGAACTTAAAGTAATAAATACTGATGATGGTAATAATTTTTAACTGATAGTGGGGGCATTTTTGTTGTATGAGAACTTGGTAAAAATTTGAAATAATGCATATGACTACTTTTGGTATAATTTTATGTTTTAATCATTTAGAACTTAAAATAATAAACATTGCTTATGTTAATTTTTATTTGGGGCATTTTAGCTATATGAGAACTTGGCAAAAAGTTGAAATAATACATATGAATTTACTTTGGTATGGTGTAATTTTTGAATTATTAGAACTTTAATAAACATTACTTACGGTAATAATTTTTTTAAAAAATCAGGAATTTTTCAAAGATTAAATAGAGAATGGGGGAAGGCATTTTATATTTTCAATGCAAGATGTAAGTGTTGTACTGGGCAAGCCAGCACAACGTGTATAAGGCAAGGTCATGGAAGCTCCATAGACATATCCAAACTCCCTGAGGGACTAAATTGCTGGGCTGAGCGCTGTGGGGACCATGGTCTAGGGGAACATCTAGCTCAATTGACATAATATAGTTTACAAAGAAAATATTCTACATTCTGCTTTGGTGAGTACTGTCTGAGGTCTTAAAAGCCTGTGAGAGGCCATCTAGGATACTCCACTGGTCTCACCCCTTCAGAAGCAAGGGAGAATGAAGAAAACTAAAGATACAAGGGAAAGATTAGCCCAAAGGTCTAATGGATCACATCTACCATGGCCTCCACCAGAGTGAGTCCAGTACAACTAGATGGTGCCTGGCTACCACCACTGTCTGCCCTGACAGGGATCACAATAGAGGGTCTTAGACAGAGTTAGAGAAAAATGTAGAACAAAATTCTAACTCAAAAAGAAAAACTAGACTTACTGGCCTGACAGAGACTGGAGACACCCTGAGAGTATGGCTCCTGGACACCCTTTTAGCTCAGTAATGAAGTCATTCCTGAGGTTCACCCTTCAGCCAAAGATTGGACAGGCCCATAAAACAAAACGAGACTAAAGAAGCACAACAGCCCAGGGGAAAGGACTAGAAGGCAAGAGGGAACAGGAAGCTGGTGATAGGGAATGCAAGGCTGAGAAGGGAGAGTGTTGACATGTCATGGGGTTGTTAACCAGTGTTATAAAACAATATGTGTACTGTTTAATGAGAAACTAATTTGTTCTGTAAACTTTCATCTAAAGTACAATAAAAAAATTAATGAAAGAAGAGAAAGAAAAGAAAATAGAAGTAGCACTACTGATTCTGGGGACATTAAAGGGATAAGAAAGAATAAAAAACAAAAAAAATAAGCAAACAAAAAGATGTATTAGAAATCTTATTTTTTAACATAAAAACACTGGAGAAATGTTCAACAATTTTCTTCATTGCTATAAAATCTCTGAATGTGACTCTTCAGTATTCAGTCCACTAAAATCCATCTAGAATTTTAACCTACATTTCAGACTAATGAATATTTGTTGAACACTCACTATGTACCTGGCACTGAAACAGTAACTTTGCAGGGACAGCATTAATGGCATGGATGATGCAGCCCTCTGCTGGTTGCTAGGCAGGCATTACTAATTTATAACTAGAGTCTTTCCCAGTGGATTCAGCTGAGGTCTTCCTTGATGTCAGTCTCAATGCAAGTCACTTCCATACCAGGCATATCACATTTACCACTACAGTTTTAGCATAGTCAAAATCTGTGAAGGGTCTGAGATTTTACTGTATTTTTGAGCTAACAGGTTATTCCATTAATGTTTCACAGATGATAGCAAAAGACATGAGGCTCCTGGGACAGAGGCAAAGGACTTTATTACTTACAGCACAACAAGCAGCACGAATATTAGCATATTTTTTATTGGTTCTCTGAGCCCGAATTCACACAAAGTGTTGCAAGAAAGGATAGATAATACCTGCACATACAGTTGGTTGTACTAGAATAGACGAACCCTGAGCTTAGGGAGCCCAGAACTTTTATAATGGGCAGTAAGCATGCCTGCACTTTGCTCCAATGGGAGACATTTTCTATATCTTTCAATGTGTTCCTACACAAAAATCCTTGAAAAGATCGTAACAAAGGACGGTCAGTTCCTCTGCCTTCATACCATAAGAAATACAAGAGACCTTATGGAGGACTGTATCCCAACAAGCAGGTACAGTATTTTGCATCTTAAAGCATGAAGGTTGAGTGCAGGATTTAATCCTCCTCAAGCTATTCTATGTCACACATTTCTTCATCAGAAGATAGGAAGATTATTCCAATTGTTTATATTGCAATAGGTGAATCCATTAAGTTACTCCTGTATACAACTGGG
This sequence comes from Loxodonta africana, assembly GCF_030014295.1. NCBI lineage: Eukaryota > Metazoa > Chordata > Mammalia > Proboscidea > Elephantidae > Loxodonta > Loxodonta africana. Next base: position 67,347,007 of record NC_087358.1, read on the forward strand.
AATCAACCTAAGAAACTAATTTAGGATGGAGATCTAAGCTAGTAATCTTTTAGTTTCAGTTGGCACACAGGTACCATATCTGGACTGGGGCCAGGTATCATTTTAGTATCAAGGAAATTAATTAAAGGCCATTTTAACAGTTTTGATTATTTTACGTATTGACCAACCTGCTGTTAAATGCAGATCTCAGTCTTGCTCTTTTTACATAGCTATCAAATAAGTATGTTATGACTATTTTCAAATATATGTGAAAGTAGAGAGAAGAGTATAATGAAACCATATGTATCCATCAACCAGGTTAATCAATTATCAATTCATGGCCAATCTTGTTTTACTTCTGTCTTTCTCCATTCCCCTATTCCCCTGGATTATTTTAAAGAAATCTTCAACATCGTGTCATTTCATTTGGGTTCATTATGTCTTAAGAGAAATCATTTTTGCTATTCCCCCTTTTTAGCCAATTGTATGCTGATAATTTTATGGTAGTGCATGTGCCCACTTGGAAGCCTGCCCATACTATTTGTATATTTGAATCTTGTTGGGAGCTTGATATACAGGTATACTGTGCTTTTTTTTTTTTTTCCTTTCATTTTGTAGTTGTTGTTATTATTCTTAGCAGTAATCTCTATATTTCACCCATGAAGATGGAAGCACCAAGATGATCAAATTTGGGCACTGAAGGAAGGAACATAAGAAGCTTGGCTTTTTTTCTTTCTTTTTTTTTTTTTTTTACAAAAGACAAATCCCGTTCTTGATTAATTTCTTTTTAACCCATCTGAAATGTTCATGTGCCTTTTTCTCATTTTTTGTGATATTTGTGGCCATGAAATTCCCTTAGATTTGCTAAAACAAAAAAAACCTGTTGCTGTAGAGTCAATTCCAACTCATGGTGACCCCATGTGTTAGAGAGGAGAACTGCTCCACAGGGTTTTCTTGGCTGTAATCTTCACCAAAGCAGATCACCAAGCCTTTCTTTCACAGCATTGCTGGGAGGGTTTGAACTGCCAACCTTTAGGTTAGTAGCAGATCATCAACTGTTTATAACATCCAGAGACCAATAGTCTTGCTAGGACAACTTATGTATGTGTAAGTTCCTATAACCTTCCCTATCTAATCATTTCATCCAAGCAACGATTCAATCTTCTTGTTTTACCTCTGAGCCTTCTCCAGTTTATCTGCAGCTTTAGAAATGAGTTGCCTGAAGATGGAAGCAGGGCTCAGTTTTCATAACAGAGACAACCTCACACCTTACTGAGACCTAGGCTTATATGTTGAGAAGAAAGTAGACGCCAGTAGAGTTTTAGGTTTGGTAGAACACTTCAAATGAATTTACTCAGAAGCACAAAAGGTGGTCCTCTAAACTTTGGAGGATGCTTCTGGGAGAAAATGACTTTTCTATGACTGTTTCTGTAATACATGGAGATTATCTTTAATTTGTGGTTTGGATAGTATTATACCCTAACCCCATAATGGATAAGGTAACATTTCTGTGGATAGGGTGGGAAGGGGTGGAGGCAAAAGAAAAGGAAGAAGTTTTCCTTAAGGGAAGAAGTTGTTGAATTCATCAATCATCACAAGCTTGATAAGCCTACTGTGTAGAATTAGTTTCTTAAAGATTGGAATTGCTAAGTAAAAGAAGAGAACCGAGGACACCCGAAAGGTAAAAAATGAGTGGTTTGGCAAAGAACTGGAGGTTCAGGATACAAGTCCAGAGTCCTGACAATTGAATAGTGCCTGCCTTAGGGAATCAGGTAAGTCTTAGGGAGGGAAGAAAGTCAGAAGACTGCAGCCTTGTACATCGGCACTGGTGTGTGTTCTTGTTGTTGTTAGGTGCTGTCGAGTTGGTTCCGACTTATAGCGACCCTATGCGCAACAGAACAAAACACTGCCCGGTTCTGCACCATCCTTACAGTCGTTGTTATGCTTGAGCCCATTGTTGCAGCCACAGTGTCAATCCACCTTGTTGAGGGTCTTCCTCTTTTCCGCTGATGCAGTACTTTGCCAAGCATGATATCCTTCTCCAGGGACTAATCCTGCCCAACAACATGTCCAAAGTATGTAAGACACAGTCTCACCATCCTTGCTTCTAAGGAGCATTCTGGTTGTACTTCTTCCAAGATAGATTTATTTGTTCTTCTGGCAGTCCATGGTATATTCAATATTCTTCGCCAACACTACAATTCAAAGGCATCAATTCTTCTTCGGTCTTCCTGATTCATTGTCCAGCTTTCACATGCAACTGGTGTGTGGCCATCTCAAGATCGAAAACAAAACAAGAACAAAAGAACTTTGACAAGCTTGTTTTGTTAGTGATTTATTATTTCCCTGTTGTTTGTTTGGTTTTACAAACAGCTTCTTTTGGATAAATTGCAAACTTAAATTCTGTGAAGCACACTAACAAATGTTTATGGTGCTCTCTGGCCACTGAGTGATTATTTTTCAGTTTTCAAAGTATTTTCACACATTGAAATCTTAGGAAGAAATTCCAACACAAGGTTATTTCATATTCATAATTTAGTGACGTTTATAAGTACAACTTCATTTCCTCTTTTCATACCATAACAGGTGGGAATTTTAAGAAAACAGTTCTACCCTGTCCATGCAAATATCTTTGATGAGACATTTTCTATTGCACACGTTATGCAAACATCATGCGTTCATTATACATAATTTTTTTCTCTAATCTTGCCACTACACCCAACATTCTGGAGATGAAATTTTTTCTTTGTTTTTAACGAAAATCAATGATTACCATTTTACAGTCTCACATGTGGCAATTTTATTTTTTTATTCTTTTTCTCAGAAAAACACAGCAAAATCTTTAAATAGAATATTGAAGGATTTCTTTTTGGAGAGCACCAGCAGTGTTTCTCCAATAGCTTCTAATAATACTAAGTAGGAAAGAACAGTGCGCTGAATCAGTCTTGCACTGTTACACAATCGCTTAAGGTCAGTTACATAAGGAAATAGACAAACAAGGCAAAAGCAAAGTTCTATCGCCTTTGTGAAAAATTCAAGTTACGCAGAATGGAAATGGCAATTGGTTAAGAGTTGGCTGCATTCAGGGTCTTATTTATCACCTTTCAGTCTTTTAGGCTATTCATTGCAGCAAGCTCTTTTAGCTTACTTAAAACTTACTTACTTACTTTTACTTACTTACTTACTTAGCTTACTTACGACTTAAGAATTGCAGAAGAAATGATAGGGGAAATTAATTTCCAGTAATTAAATGGAATCTTATTAAATTCTTAAGGTCTTTACTTTTCCTCGAGGCCTTTACTAGGTCTCAAGATCTTGAAATGTCTGACTTTTAAGCACTGAGTGGAAAACCCCAATATGATAATATCAGCTTTGATGATCCCATCTCTGCCTATATTTCATGAGGATGGAGCTGGTGGGGCAAAATAGAGATGACACTGAATTTGGAGGCAGGAAGCGTAGGCGTGGGGCCTGGTCTGCCCTTCCTAGTCATGTGATTTTGGACCTCAGTTTCTCCTCTTTTATAAAATGTGGACAATATTCCTTGCCCATATCAGAGGGTTGTTAAGAAGGCAAAATGAGATAAGGGATGTTAAAGTGGTTTATGAACTGATGAGTGCTAAATGCATGTTGTTATAATTCTTGAGTTTCCTCCTAATGAGGCCCATAAAGAACGGCATCCCTGGAAGAACAGAGTAAGGATAGTTGAGGATGTTGATGTAAACTTTTGTAAATCCTCCCTTGAAACTGATCTTCTTAGTTCCTAAAGGGATTTAAGTTAGACACCTTAAAAACCACACGCACACAACACAAATAAGAAGAACAACAAACAGTTGCCGTCTAGTCAGTTCTGACTCATGGCGACTCCATGTGTGTCACAGTAGAACTGTGCTTTATGGGTTTTCAGTGGCTGATTTTTTGGAAGCAGATTGCCAGACCTTTTCTCCAAGGTGCCTCTGGGTGGACTCAAACTAATCTTCCAGTTAGCAGTGATCAAATTAATCGTTTGTGCCACTCAGGGACTCATAGACACTCATAGGGGTGTTCGTTTTCTCCTAATGACATGGATACATTTTTTTTTTTTTTTTTGCTATTTTGGGCAATGAGATCCCAGGGGCTTTTATTTTTCCTGTACACTCTTCAGTATCGCCTTCCCCCACCATGGTCGCGTATTACTGTTATCATTAGAAGAACAGCATTAGTAAAGTGCTTTTGCAGCTCTTGTTCTTATACTCTCATAAGCACGTAAACTCTCATTCGGCCTCTATTGTCCAGCTTTATAATACCACCATTATAAGAACAAAGCTTCAAGAATGGAGTGTTTTGTGCCTCATTTTCTCTTCCTAAGGTTTGAGCTTGGAGAAGGGCATATTTGTCATGCTGAGTTCTTATCTGAGCACATGGTAAGTGTTTAATATATACTCAACATCTTCATTAGCTAGAATATCGAATTGTTTTATACTACATAATTTCTCTCTTTTTTTAAAATGATTTTTATTGTGCTTTAAGTGAAAGTTTACAAATCAAGTCAGCCTGTCACATATAAGCTTATATACACCTTCCTCCATACTCCCACTTACTCTCGCCCTAATGAGTCAGCCCGCTCCCTCCTTCCAGTCTCTCCTTTCGTGACAATTTTGCCAGTTTCTAACCCTCTCTACCCTCCTATCTCCCCTCCAGACGGGAGTTGCCAACACAGTCTCAAGTGTCCACCTGATAGAAGTAGCTCACTCTTCATCAGCATCTCTGTCCAACCCATTGTTCAGTCCCTTCCATGTCTGATGAGTTGTCTTCGGGAATGGTTCCTGTCCTGGGCCAACAGAAGGTTTGGGGACCATGACCACCGGGATTCCTCTAGTATCAGTCAGACCATTAAGTATGGTCTTTTATGAGAATATGGGGTCTGCATCCCACTGATCTCCTGCTCCCTCAGGGGTTCTCTGTTGTTCTCCCTGTCAGGGCAGTCATCGGTTGTGGCCGGGCACCAACTAGTTCTTCTGGTCTCAGGATGATGTAAGTCTCTTGTTCATGTGGCCCTTTCTGTCTCTTGGGCTCATAGTTATCGTATGACCTAGGTGTTCTTCATTCTCCTTTGCTCCAGGTGGGTTGAGACCAATTGATGCATCTTAGATGGCCACTTGTTAGCATTTAAGACCCCAGACGCCACATTTCCAAGTGGGATGCAGAATGTTTTCATAATAGAATTATTTTGCCAATTGACTTAGAAGTCCCCTTAAGCCATAGTCCCCAAATCCCCACCCTTGCTCTGTTGACCTTTGAAGCATTCAGTTTATCCCAGAAACTTCTTTGGTTTGGTCCAGTTCAGTTGAGCTGACCTTCCGTGTATTGAGTATTGTCCTTCCCTTCACCTAAACTGGTTCTTATCTACTAACTAATCAGTAAATAACCCTCTCCCACCCTCCCTCCCTCCCCCCCTCGTAACCACAAAAGTATGTGTTCTTCTCAGTTTATACTATTTCTCAAGATCTTATAATAGTGGTCTTATACAACATTTATCCTTTTGCCTCTGACTGATTTCACTCAGCATAATGCCTTCCAGGTTTCTCCATGTTATGAAATGTTTCACAGATTCGTCACTGTTCTTTATCGATGTGTAGTATTCCATTGTGTGAATATACCATAATTTATTTAACCATTCATCCATTGATGGACACCTTGGTTGCTTCCAGCTTTTTGCTATGGTAAACAGAGCTGCAATAAACATGGGTATGCATATATGTTTTCGTGTAAAGGCTCTTATTTCTCTAGGGTATATTCCAAGGAGTGGGATTTCTGGGTTGTATGGTAGTTCTATTTCTAACTTTTTAAGAAAACGCCGGATAGATTTCCAAAGTGGTTGTACCGTTTTACATTCCCACCAGCAGTGTATGAGAGTTCCAATCTCTCCGCAGCCTCTCCAACATTTATTATTTTGTGTTTTTTGGATTAATGCCAGCCTTGTTGGAGTGAGATGGAATCTCATTGTACTTTTAATTTGCATTTCTCTAATGGCTAATGATCGAGAGCTTTTTCTCATGTATCTGTTAGCTGCCCGAATATCTTCTTTAGTGAAGTGCATGTTCATATCTTTTGCCCACTTTTTGATTGGGTTGTTTGTCTTTTTGTGGTTGAGTTTTAACAGAATCATATAGATTTTAGAGATCAGGTGCTGGTTGGAAGTGTCATAGCTGAAAATTTTTTCCCAATCTGTAGGTGGTCTTTTTACTCTTTTGGTGAAGTCTTTAGATGAGCATAGGTGTTCGATTTTTAGGAGCTCCCAGTTATCTGGTTTCTCTTCGTCATTTTTGGTAATGTTTTGTATTCTGTTTATGCCTTGTATTAGGGCTCCTAACGTTGTCCCTGTGTTTTCTTCCATGATCTTTATCGTTTTAGTCTGTATGTCTATGTCTTTGATCTACTTGGAGTTAGTCTTTGTGCATATTTTGAGGTATGGGTCCTGTTTCATTTTTTTGCAAATGGATATCCAGTTATGCCAGCACCATTAGTTAAAAAGACTATCTTTTCCCCAATTAAGTGACACTGGGCCTTTGTCAAATATTAGCTGCTCATATGTGGATGGATTTATATCTGGGTTCTCAGTTCTGTTCCATTGGTTTATGTGCCTGTTGTACCAGTACCAGGCTGTTTTGACTACTGTGGCTGTATAATATGTTCTAAAATCAGGTAGAGTGAGGCCTCCACTTTCTTCTTCTTTTTCAGTAATGCTTTACTTATCCGAGGCTTCTTTCCCTTCCATATGAAGTTGGTGATTTGTTTCTCCTTCACATTAAAAATGTCATTGTAATTTGGATCGGAAGTGCATTGTACGTATAGATGGCTTTTGGTAGAATAGACATTTTTACTATGTTAAGTCTTCCTATCCATGAGCAAGGTATGTTTTTCCATTTAAGTAGGTCCTTTTTAGTTTCTTGCACTAGTACTTTGTAGTTTTCTTTGTATAGGTCTTTTACATCTTTGGTAAGATTTATTCCTAAGTATTTTATCTTCTTGGGGGCTACTGTGAATGGTATTGATTTGATGATTTCCTCTTCGATGTTCTTTTTGTTGATGTAGAGGAATCCAAGTGATTTTTGCATGTTTATCTTATAACCTGAGACTCTGCCAAACTCTTCTATTAGTTTCAGTAGTTTTCTGGAGGATTCCTTAGGGTTTTCTGTGTATAAGATCATGTCATCTGCAAATAGAGATAATTTTACTTCTTCCTTGCCAATCTGGATGCCCTTTATTTCTTTGTCTAGCCTAATTGCTCTGGCTAGGACCTCTAGCACAATGTTGAATAAGAGTGGTGATAAAGGGCATCCTTGTCTGGTTCCCGTTCTCAAGGGAAATGCTTTCAGGCTCTCTCCATTTAGGGTGATGTTGGCTGTTGGCTTTGCATAGATGCCCTTTATTATGTTGAGGAATTTTCCTTCAATTCCTATTTTGCTGAGGGTTTTTATCATAAATGGGTGTTGGACTTTGTCAAATGCCTTTTCTGCATCAATTGATAAGATCATGTGGTTTTTGTCTTTTGTTTATTTATATGGTGGATTACATGAATGGTTTTTCTAATATTAAACCAGCCTTGCATACCTAGTATAAATCCCACTTGGTCGTGGTGGATTATTTTTTTGATATGTTGTTGAATTCAATTGGCTAGAATTTTGTTGAGGATTTTTGCGTCTATGTTCATGAGGGATATAGGTCTGTAATTTTCTTTTCTTTTTGTGGTGTCTTTACCTGGTTTGATTTTGGTATCAGGGATATGGTGCCTTCATAGAATGAGTTAGGTAGTATTTCATCATTTTCTGTGCTTTGAAATACCTTTAGTAGTAGTGGTGTTAACTCTTCTCTGAAAGTTTGATGGAACTCTGCAGTGAAGCCGTCCGGGCTGGGGCTTTTTTTTATTGGGAGCTTTTTGATTACCGTTTCAATCTCTTTTTTTGTTATGGGTCTGCTTCGTTGTTCTAGTTCTGATTGTGTTACTTTAGGTAGGTAACGTTTTTCTAGGAATCCATCCATTTCTTCTAGGTTTGCTAATTTGTTAGAGTACAATTTTTCATAATAATCTGATATGATTCTTTTAATTTCAGTTGGGTCTGTTGTGATGTGGCCCATCTCGTTTCTTATTCAGGTTATTTGTTTCCTTTCCCGTATTTCTTTAGTCAGTCTGGCCAATGGTTTATCACTTTTGTTAATTTTTTGAAAGAACCGGCTTTTGGCTTTGTTAATTCTTTCAATTGTCTTTCCGTTCTCTATTTCATTTAGTTCAGCTCTAATTTTTATTATTTGTTTTCTTCTGGTGCCTGATGGATTCTTTTGTTGCTCACTTTCTATTTGTTGAAGTTATAGGGCTAGTTCTCTGATTTTGGTTCTTTCTTCTTTATGTATGTGTACATTTATCGATATAAATTGACCTCTGAACACTGCTTTTGCTGTGTCCCGGAAGTTTTGATAGGAAGTGTTTTCATTCTTGTTGCATTCTATGAATTACTTTATTCCCTTCTTAATGTCTTCTATAACCCAGTCTTTTTTCAGCAGGGTATTGTTCAGTTTCCAAGTATTTGATTTCTTTTCCCTAATTTTTCTGTTATTGATTTCCACTTTTATGGCCTTGTGGTCTGAGAAGATGCTTTGTAATATTTCGATGTTTTGGATTCTGCAAAGGTTTGTTTTATGACCTAATATGTGGTCTACTCTAGAGGATGTTCCATGTGCGCTAGAAAAAAAGTATACTTTGCAGCAGTTGGATGGCGTGTTCTGTATAAGTGTATGAGGTCAGGTTGGTTGATTGTAGCAATTAGGTCTTCCGTGTCTCTATTGAGCTTCTTACTGGAAGTCCTGTCCTTCTCCGAAAGTGGTGCGTTGAAGTCTCCTACTATAATTGTGGAGGTGTCTATCTCACTTTTCAGTTCTGTTAAAGTTTGTTTTATGTATCTTGCAGCCCTGTCATTGGGTGCATAAATATTTAATATGGTTTCATCTTCCTGGTCTATTGTCCCTTTAATCATTATGTAGTGTCCTTCTTTATCCTTTCTGGTGGATTTAACTGTAAAACCTATTTTGTTAGAAATTAATATTGCTACTCCTGCTCTGTTTTGCTTGTTGTTTGCTTGATATATTTTTTTCCTTCCTTTGAGTTTCAGTTTGTTTGTGTCTCTAAGTCTAATGTGTGTCTCTTGTAGGCAGCATATAGACGGATCGTGTTTCTTTATCCAGTCTGAGACTCTCTGTCTCTTTATTGGTGCATTTAGTCCTTTTACATTCAGCGTAGTTATAGATAAGTATGTGTTTAGTGCTGACATTTTGATGCCTTTTTGTGTGTGTTGTTGACAATCTCATTTTTCCACTTACTTTTTTGTGCTGAGACGTTTTTCTTTGTAAATTATGTGTTCCTCATTTCCATAGTAGTTGACTTTATGTTTGCTGAGTCGTTATGTTTTTCTTGGTTTTTATTTTGAGTTATGGAGTTGTTATACCTCTTTGTGGTTACCTTAATATTTGCCCTTATTTTTCTAAGTAAATCCTAACTTTTATTGTCCTGTGTCGCCTTGTTTCCCTCTCCCTGTGGCAGTTCTATGCCTCTTGTATTTAGTCCCTCTTTTTGATTATTGTGATCTTTTACATATTGACTTCAGTGATTCCCTGTTTTGAGCATTTTTTTCTTTTTAAAATTAATCTTAATTTGTTTTTGTGATTTCCCTATTTGAGCTGATATCAGGATGTTCTGTTCTATGACCTTGTGTTGTGTTGGTATCTGATATTATTGGTTTTCTGACCAAACAATTTCCTTTAGTATTTCTTGTAGCTTTGGTTTGGTTTTTGCAAATTTTCTAAGCTTGTTTTTATCTGTAAATATCTTAATTTCGCCTTCATATTTGAGAGAGAGTTTTGCTGGATATATGATCCTTGGCTGGCAGTTTTTCTCCTTCAGTGCTCTATATATGTCATCCCATTGCCTTCTTGACTGCATGGTTTTGTGCTGAGTAGTGCGAACTTATTCTTATTGATTCTCCTTTGTAGGAGACCTTTCTTTTATCCCTGGCTGCTTTTAAAATTTTGTCTTTATCTTTGGTTTTGGCAAGTTTGATGATAATATGTCTTGGTGGTTTTCTTTTTGGATCAATCTTATATGGGTTTCGATGAGCATCTTGGATAGATATCCTTTGTTCTTTCATAGTGTCAGGGAAGTCTTCTGCAACAGATCTTCAACTATTCTTTCTGTGTTTTCTGTTATCCCTCCCTGTTCTGGGACTCCAATCACACACATGTTATTCTTCTTGATAGAGTCCCACATGATTCTTAGGGTTTCTTCATTTTTTTTAATTCTTTTATCTGATTTTTTTTCAGCTATATTGTTGTCAATTCCCTTGTCCTCCAGATCCCCACTCTGCATTCCAATTGCTTGATTCTGTTCCTCTGACTTCCTACTGAGTTGTCTAATTCTGTAATTTTACTGTTAATCTTTTGGATTTCTGAATGCTGTCTCTCTATGGATTCTTGCACCTCATTAATTTTTCCACTATGTTCTTGAATAATCTTTTTGATTTCTTCAAGTGCTTTATCAGTGTGTTCCTTGGCTTTTTCTGTACGTTGCCTTATTTCATTTATGAGGTCATCCCTGATGTCTTGAAGCATTGTGTAAATTAGTTTTTTATATTCTGCATCTGGCAAATCCAGGATTGTATCTTCATTTGGGAAAGATTTTGATTCTTTAGTTTGGGAAGTTGTAGAAGCAATCATGGTCTGCTTCTTTATGTGGTTTGATATCGATTGCTGTCTCCAAGCCATCTCTAAGATATTGTAGTGATTTATTTTATATTTGCTCACTGAGTCTTATCTTGTTTTGTTTTCTTTCAGTATACGTAGATATGCTACTAGATTGCACTGTCTTTATTTGTTGTAGCCCTTGAATCACTTATGTCCTATTACTAGCTGGTTTGGGCTGTTACCAGATATATAAGCCTAAGAGTCCATTCACTATTCTTGAGTAGAATCTGATTTTGGGTCGTCAAGTGTGTGGTGCAGATTGTCACCTATCCACCCAGAGAAGTAGTGGTGATAATTGTGTGCACCAGATTCTAGTAGCAGCTGGGGTTCACACTCCAGGAAAGGCAAAAGTGCCAAAGTGCCAGTGAGGTAGGTGTGTCTCTATTCCTAAAGCACTTTGGTGGGTGGGCTCTGCAGCTGTACCTTAGGACCCCAATGCAAGTACCTCTACAGATTGGTAGGTGTCACCCTCCTTAGACCCCTAAGGCAGGAGGCTGGGTGGTCTGGGGAGAGCCTCAGCCCTCAGTTCCCCATTGTGGGTCAGTGAGGGCTCTGTTGAATACACAGAGATATCAGACCTGGGAAACTTGTCTTTCCAGTAATCTGCTAAAACACTTACAGTCAGATCCCTATCAGAATTGCCTTTGCATTATAATAGCCACCTTGTTCCCTGTAGGGATGAAAGCCCAAGACTGTGGATCACATATGCTTGGCTGGAGCTGGTTCTGTGTTTTTAGTCCAATTAGAGAAGGATTTTTGGTCCCTGGGTTTTTTGTGGTTGCTTCTCTCAGGCCAGGAGAATGGGTTAGGAAAAGACCAAAAGAAAAGAAAAACCGCAGCACACTTCACTCTCTGGCTCAGGAAATTCCAATGTTAATGAAGCCACCTGGGAAGGGGAGGGGAGGGATCAGATAAATAGGAGAGAGTAGCACCCCAGAATATAGACAAAGTTACTTATCTTGTTTGGTGATGACTGTTTTATCCGAGATTCCCAAGGGGTGTGTTGACTGTGTGCGCTGGCTGGGTCGAGATTGCCCCCGAGGGTCAGGCCCACGTCCCGTGCTTGTGCTGTCTCAGAAGCCGTGGTCAGCTCCTCCGCTCCCAGTCCAAAGCCCAGCGCCAAGGTTCCCTGGCTGGGTCGCCACACTCCAGGCTCCAAAACCAGTCGCTGCCTCCCGGTGACTTCTCCTGTCAGCTGAGTCGCTGCACTGCCTGCATGCACTGGCTGGGCTTCTCCCAAGGTCACTTCTGGGGGCTAGGGCTGTATCCCGTGTTTGCACAGTCTCAGGATGCCATGCTCAGCCACCTGCGCCCAGTCCAAAGCCCGGTGCCAAGGTTTCCTGACTGGGATGCTGGCTCCAGGCTGGTTCCCTGTGGCTGTTCGTTCTCAGCCTCTGTCACTCAGGTCAACTCTTTAGATCTGTGTTTGATGGTCAGGGTTCATAGATTGTCATGTATGTGATTGATTTATTTGTTTTTCCGAGTCTTTGTTGCAAGAGGGATCCGAGGTAGCATCTACCTAGTCAGCCATCTTGGCCCTGCCTCATAGATACAATTTTTAAAAGATCATAACAATTTACCAAGTTCCAGCCCTCCAACAATCTGAAAGAAAAATCTATGAACCTTTGTCTTCTAAGCACCAAATATAGGCCAGGCCACAGATGCTCAAATTTTGTCCAAAAAATGGTCAAGAACACTCATTTGCACTAACAATCTCAATAGCATTGGTGGAGGGGGCACCTCCTGAACTATTTGGGGTAGTAGTTAATCTCATGCTGGATGTATGAAATCATCCATTTTGCTTAGAATTCCAACAGGTGTTAAGAGGGGTAAGAAGAGGGGAGATTAGGACCTTCTTAGATTCTCGTCATTTTTTATTAACCCGTTTCTTATCCAGAAATGCGTGGTTGAAGTGTATGGACCAGAAGCAAGGATATTTTAGAAGGCAAATTTCCATCACTTGCATCTTCAGAACAGTAAGGGTGAGCTTTAAGGGTTTCAATGGCATATTAATTTATTGTACTAAAGAGTGAGACCATGGCCTCTCATCCTAAAGCTATCTGGCAAATCAGGAGCCAAGGTGGTGGAACAGACAGACATTCCAGCGAGCCGTCTTACAACAAAGACCAGAGAAAACAAGTGAAAAGAGTATGTTTATGACAAGGTAGGAGCCCTGAACATCAAAGGCAAGCTTAGAAAATGAACTGAGGGACAGGGGGAGAAAGAGACGGTTCAGAATCAGAGAGGAGTTACTGGACCTGAATCGCAGGAAGCCCTCAGGCACCATTCCTGGGAGCAGCGGCGGTGGGCTACTACTAGCTTTTGGCCACAGTTTCCTCAGGGAGAAGCAACCAGCCACACAGCCTACTCACACCTCTGGCACCAGAGAAAAATGTCACTCTTGGTAAAAGATAAGTACTTGCGTATATTTTACCATGCCCCCTGGCCCAAGCTGGCTTCAGCAGCTGACTTCCGTGGGCCTGAGAAAGTCCATGTGGAGTGCCTAAAGCCATTCTCCTGGCCTTGGAGAAGGAATAAATTTGCAATTGGGGAAAAGGATAATTTGCCAGCTCCACTAAGTGGTGGAGCTCAGGACAGAAGCAGCTCCTGTCCAGGCATAAACAGTTCGTGGACTTTGAGCACATTTACCCTCTGCATGGACCCGTGTGGGCCTATTTCAGAAGAATAGGCCCTTGTTGGCAGAATCCAACCATTCCAGCTGTGCAGTGGCGAGGTGGGTGTTTGATGTTTGACATTGCTTTGCCTATTAAACAGGGTCCTCACCTACCCACATCAGGGGCCTAAGGACTGGTGGCTCCATTCAGGTCACCCAGCCACCAATGACAGGGGTACAAAGATAACTGGTTCCTCCCAGTCCTTGCAACCAAAAATATTGGGTGCCCATGGTCTGTCTGCAGAGCACACCCACCTGTACGCTCTAGGGAACAGGGACAAGTTTTCCTCAGAGACATGTTGAAGATTATTTTCCGCCCCTTCCCTTGTTCAGAGTGTGACTCCCTGCTGCAAACAGATACTGGTACCTACGCCAATCACCCCTGCCCCTGTAGGACAGAGCCTGTACCACACACTTCATGATCAGATACCTGGACACCTGAGCTGAATTCATACAAGAAAAGTGAATGGACTCCTAGACTTATATACCTCATAACAGCTCTAGCCATCTAGGGACAGGACATCAGAGCTTCAAAGGTGAAAATAATCAAGCTAGATCACTCAAGAAACCCATTTGGGGTTAAAAAAAAAACAATAAGCTATGACACAGTAAGCAAACATAAAATAAGCTAATACAATAACTATAGATGGCTTGGAGACAACAGTCAATATCAAGTCACATAAAGAAACAGAACATGATCACCTAAACAAGCTCTCAAAACAAAGAATCAAGGGATCTTCTAGATGAAAGTGCTTTCCTGGAATTGCCAGCGGCAGAATACAAAAAATTAATATACAGAACCCTTAAAGACATCAGGAAGGAAATGAGGCAATATGCAGAACAAGCCAAGGAACACACAGATAAAGAAACAGAAGAAATTAAAAAGATTATTCAGGAACATAATGAAAAATTTAATAAGCTGGAAAAATCCATAGACAGACAGCAATCAGAAATTCAGAAGATTAACAATAAATGTACAGAAGCAGACAACTCAATAGAAAGTCAGAGAAGCAGAATTGAGCAAGTGGACAGAATTTCTGAACTTGAAGATAAATGACTTGGCACTAATATATTTGAGGAAAAATCAGATAAAAGAATTTTAAAAAATGAAGAGACCTTAAGAATCATGTGAGTTTCTATCAAGAGAAATAACCTATGAGTGATTGGAGTACCAGAATAGGGACAGATAGCAGAAAATAGAGAGAGAATTGTTGAAGGTTTGTTGGCAGAAAACTTCCCTGACATTGTGAAAGATGAGAAGATATTGATCCAAGATGCTTATCAAACTCCACATAAGGTAGATGTTAAAAGAAAGTCACCAAGACATATTATAATCAAACTTTCCAAAACCAAAGATAGAGAGAATTTTAAGAGCAGCTAGGGCTAAACGAAAAATCACCTACAAAGTAGAGTCAATAAGAATAAGCTTGGACTACCCAACAGAAGCCATGCAGGCAAGAAAGCAATGGGATGATTTATATAAAAAATTGAAGGAAAAAAAATTGCCAGCCAATAACCTTATATCCAACAAAACTGTATCTCATGTATGAAGGTGAAATTAGGACATGTCCAGATAAACGGAAGTTTAGGAAATTTGTAAAAACCAAACCAAAACTACAAGAAATACTAAAGGGAGTTCTTTGGTTAGAAAATCAATAATATCAGGTATCAACCAAAGACTAGAACGCTGGGCAGAGTAATCAGAAGTCAACCGAGACAGGAAAAGCAAAAAAATAAATAAAGATAAAAAAAACACTCAAAACAGGGAAACAGCGATGTTATTACACAAAAGAAGACAACATTAAACAATAAAGAGGGACTAAGAAATGTAGTTATAGATCTTCCATACAGAGAGGAAGACAAGGTAATACAAAGAAATAAAGGTTAGGTATAAATATAGAAAATTAGGGGTAAATAAAAAGATAACCAAATTAAGTGGGAACAAGGAAGTGTCAAGAACACACAAAAATGACATCATAATGATGACACTAAATTCATACCTATCCATAATTACGCTGAATATAAATGGACTAAATGCACCGATAAAGAGACAGAGAGTGGCAGAATGGATTAATGCTGCGTACAAGAGACACACCTTAGACTTAGAGACACAAACAAACTAAAACTCAAAGGATGGAAAAAAATATATCAAGCAAACCACAATCAAAAAAGAGCAGGAGTGGCAATATTAATTTCTGACAAAATAGACTTTAAAGTTAAATCCATCAGAAAGGATCCAGAAGAACACTATGTAATGATTAAAGGGACAATATACCAAGAAGTTATAACCATCTTAAATATTTATGCACCCAAGGACAGGGCTGCATGATACATAAAACAAGCTCTAACAGCACTGAAAAGTGAGATAGACAGCTCCACAATAATAGTAGAAGACTTCAACACACCACTTTCAGTGAGGGACAGGACATCCAGAAAGCTCAATAAAGACATGGAAGATCTAAATGCCACCATCAACCAACTTGACCTCATAGACAAATAAAGAACATTCCACCCAACAGCAGCCAAGTATATGTTCTTTTCTAGTGCACATGGGACATTCTCTAGAATAGACCACATATTAGGTCATAAAGCAAGCCTTAGAAGAATCCAAAACATTGAAATATTACAAAGCATCCTCTCTGACCATAAGGCCATAAAAGTAGAAATCAATAACAGAAAAGCAGGGAAAAGAAATCAAACACTTGGAAACTGAACAATACCCTGCTCAGAAAAGACTGGATTACAGAAGACATTAAGGATAGAATAAAGAAATTCCTAGAATCCAATGAGAATGAAAACACTTCCTATCAGAACCTTTGGGATACAGTGAAAGCAGAGCTCAAAGATCAATTTATGTCAATAAATACACACATCCAAAAAGAAGACAGGGCCAAAATCAAAGAATTGTTTCTACAACTTGAACAAATAGAAAGAAAGCAACAAAAGAAACCCTCAGGCACTAGAAGAAAACAAATAATCAAAATTAGAGCAGAACTAAGTGAAACAGAAAACAGAAAACAATTGAAAGAATTAACAAGACCAAAAGCTGGTTCTTTAAGAAAATCAACAAAATTGATAAACCATCGACCAAACTTCAAAAAGAAAAACAGGAGAGGAAGCAAATAACCTTATTAAGAAATGAGATGGGCAATATTACAACAGACCCAACTGAAATTAAAAGAATCATATCAGATTACTATGAAAAATTGTTCTCTAACAAATTTGAAAACCTAGAAGAAATAGATGAATTCCTAGAAACACACTACCTTCCTAAACTAACACAAACAGAGGTAGAACAACTAAATAGACCCATAACAGAAGAAAAGATTGAAAAGGTAATAAAAAAAAAAAAACTCCCGACAACAACAAAAAAAATCCCTGGCCCAGACAGCCTCACTGCAGAGTTCTACCGAACTTTTGAGAAGAGTTAACACCACTACTGCTAAAGGTATTTCAGAGCATAGAAAAGGACATAATACTCCCAAACTTATTCTTTGAAGCCAGCATATCCCTGATGCCAAAACCAGGTAAAGGCACCACAAAAAAAGAAAATTACAGACCTATATCTCTCATGAACTTATAAGCAAAAATCCTCAACAAAAGTCTAGCCACTAGAATTCAACAACATATCAATAATATAATTCACAATGACCAAGTGAGATTCCTACCAGGTATGCGGAGATGGTTCAACATTAGAAAAACAATTAATGTAATCCATCATACAAATAAAATGAAAGACAAGAATCACATGATTTTTGTCAAAAGGCATTTGACAAAGTTCAGTACCTATTCATGATAAAAACTCTCAGCAAAATAGGAATAGAAGGAAAATTCCTCAACATAATAAAGGGCATTTATACAAAGCCAACAGCCAACATCATCCTAAATGGAGAGAGCCTGAAAGCATGCCCCATGAGATAGGAAACCAGACAAGGATGTCCTTCATCATTGCTCTTATTCAATATTGTGCTGGAGGTCCTGGCCAGAGCAATTAGGCTAGATAAATAAAGGGCATCCAGATTGCCATGGAAGAAGTAAAAGTATCTCTATTTGTAGATGACAGGATCTTGTACTATAGGGATGCTATAAGTCAGAATCAACTCGATGGCGGTGGGTTTGTTTTTTTTTTTATGATCTTATACACAGAAAACCCTAAGCAATCCTCGTGAAAACTACTAAAACTAATAGATGAGTTCAGCAGAGTATCAGGATACAAGATAAATATACAAAAAGCAGTGGGATTCCTCTACACCAACAAAAAGAACATCGAAGAGGAAACCACCAAATCAATACCACTTACAGAAGCCCCCAAGAAGATAAAATACTTAGGAATAAATCTTACCAGAGATGTAAAAGACTTATACAAAGAAAACTACAAAACACTTCTGCAAGAAACCGAAAGAGACCTACATAAGTGGAAAAACAATACCTTGCTTAAGGATAGGAAGATTTAACATTATAAAAATGTCTATTCGATCAAAAGTGACCTATAGATTTCATGCAATTCTGATCCAAATTCTAAAGACATATTTTAATGAGATGGAGAAACAAATCACCACCTTCATATGGAAGGGAAAGAGGCCCTGATAAGTAAAGCATAACTGAAAAAGAAAAATAAAGTGGGAGGCCTCATTCTACCTGATTTTAGAACCTATTATACTGCCATAGTAGTCAAAACAGCCTGGTACTGGTACAACAACAGATACATAGACCAATGGAACAGAATTGAGAATCCAGACGTAAATCCATCCATATGAGCACCTGATATTTGACAAAGGCCCCAAAGCAGTTAAATGTGGAAAAGACAGTCTTTTTAACAAATGGTGCTGTTATAACTGGATATCCATCTGCAAAAAAATGAAACAAGACCCATACCCCACCCCATGCACAAGAACGAGCTCAAAGTGGATCAAAGATCTAAATATAAAACCTAAAATGATAAAGATCATGGAAGAAAAAGTAGGTACAACGTTAGGAGCCCTAATACATGGCATAAACAGTATACAAAACATTACTAGCAATGCAGAAGAAAAACTAGATAACTGGGAGCTCCTAAAAGTCAAACACCTATGCTCATCTGAAGACTTCACCAAAAGAGTAAAAAGATTACCTACAAACTGGGAAAAAGTTTTAACTATGACATTTCCGATCAGTGCCTGATCTCTAAAATCTACATGATACTGCAAAAACTCAATTACAAAAAGACAAATAACACAGTTAGAAAATGGGCAAAAGGTATGAACGGACACTTCACTAAAGAACACATTCAGGTGTCTAATAGATACATGAGGAAATGTTCAGGATCATTGGCCGTTAGAGAAATGCAAATCAAAACTAAAATGAGATTCCATCTCACTCCAACAAGGCTGGCATTAATCCAAAAAACACAAAATAATAAATGTTGGAAAGGCTGTATAGACATTGGAACACATACGCTGCTGGCTGGAATGTGAAATGGTACAACCAGTTTGGAAATCGATTTGGCGCCTCCTTAAAAAGCTAGAAATAGAACTATTGTATAATCCAGCAATCCCACTCCTTGGAATATATCCTAGAGAAATAAGAACCTTTACACTAACAAATATATGCATACCCATGTTCATTGCAGCACTGTTTATAATAGCAAAAAGATGGAAGCAACAAAGGTGCCCATCAACGGATGAATGGATAAATAAATTATAGTATATTCACACAGTGGAACACTACACATTGAGAAAGAACAGTGATGAATCTGTGAAACATTTCATAGCATGGGGGAATCTTGAAGGCATTATGCTGAGTGAAATTAGCTGCAAAAGGACAAATATTGTGTAAGACCACTATTATAAGAACTTGAGAAACAGTTTGAACAGAGAAGAAAATATTCTTTGATGGTTACAAGAAGGGGGAGGGACGGAGGGTGGGAGAGAGGTATTCACTAACAACACGATACAGGGGAGGTCAGCACAACTGGACTAAACCAAAAGCAAAGAAGTTTCCTGAATAAACTGAATGCTTCGAAGGCCAGAATAGCAGGGGTCAAAGTTTGGGGACCATGGTTTCAGGGAACATCTAAGTCAATTGACATAATAAAATCTATTAAGAAAACATTCTGCATCCCACTTCAGAGATTGGTGTCCGGCATCTTAAATGTCAGCAAGCGGCCATCTAAGATACATCAATTGGTTCCAACCCACCCGGAGCAAAGGAGAATGAAGAACACCAAAGACACAAGGTAATTATGAGCCTAAGAGAAAGAAATGGCCACTTAAACCAGAGACTGCATCAGCGTGAGAGCAGAAGAACTAGATGGTGCCCGGCTACAAAGGATCGCTGCCCTGACAGAGAACACAACAGAGAAACCCTGAGGGAGCAGGAGAGCAGTGGGATACAGAAACCGCCCCCCCCAAAAAAAAGACTAGTCTGAGACTAGAAGGACCCCGGTGGTCATGGGCCCCAGACCTTCGGTTGGCCCAGGACAGGAACCATTCCCAAAGCCAACTCTTCAGACATGGATTGGACTGGACAATGTGATGGAGAGGGATACTGGTGAGGAGTGAGCTTCTTGGATCAGGTGGACACTTGAGGCTTATGTTGGCATCTCCTGCCTGGAGGGGAGATGAGAAGGTAGAGGGGGTTAGAAGCTGGCGAAATGGACACAAAAATAGAGTGGGGAGAGGGAGCGGGCTGTCTCATTAAGGGGAGAGCAATTTGGGAGTATGTTTTTAGCAAGGTGTATATAAGGTTTTATGTGAGAGACTGACTTGATTTGTAAACTTTCACTTGAAGCACAATAAAAATTAAAAAAAAAGCTATCTGGCAAATCTAAAATGGAGAGTAGAGACAATTAGAGGAATACTATAAACAAGATCCCCCACTTGGTAATTACCAGTTAAATATTCATTTAGGAAACATTTGGCTTGAATTGTGCTGATAATTGCATCAGTCCTTTATTTGACTTTGCACATGTAAACAAACACTGCTGAAGTCTAATCCAGACATCCCAACCATGTTGCTGAGTTTACAGTTATTTATGCTCTTTTAGGCACGGACGAAGCAGCCCATATCGTCTTTGAGTGTTCACAGGATGGAACCACTCTTAATTTGATTTACTTCCACCCTCAACTTTCCACGCCAGACAATACTTGAAGGAGCAAATGGGCTACTGATTTTTGATCTCAGTCTGTGTTCTAATTCTAGTTACAAATTTGCATAAATGGTTTCACATGACTGAGTTAATCATTTTCACCTTTTGCCAGGTCAAAATATTAATATTAGTGCTTCCTGGAGTGGCACACAAGTAATTCAATGAACGCAAATTAATACAGATGCAGAGGGATCACTGCCACGTCTCTAGTTCAACCAGAAGCTGAATTTCCCGATACAGAGCTCATGATCAGACTGCGACTAAATGAATGAGTTACATCAAGGAATACAGGTCTCAGCAAATGTGGAAGCAAAATCCAACCTCAGTCACCTGCGCTAGGAAACTGTCACTGTCTTGAAAGCTGCAAAAACAGCATGGCAGTAAGTCTGACCTCCTCTCACTTCACAAAGGGGCAGGAGAATCAAGACCAACAGCCCCAGGCTGATTCCTATGAGGCAGGGGCCAGACATGCCTCCTCTCTCTGCCATCTTTACCAACTCTGACACCACCCGTCCCTCCCACGACATTAACTGCTTCTCTGCTAGGTTCAATAACTCATTGCAATGGCCACACAGAACTCACAGGCAATATTCACGACTATGGGGTTTGTTAGGGAAGTAACAGGTTACAGTTCAGGCTCAGGACACTCAATGATACAGTTCTTCCATCAGGAAAGCCTCTTCCCAGCTGTGCTCGCAAGCACGCCTCTTTTTGGCCCTCGGCCTCTGCCCAAAGACACTCAGACTGCCCTCTCCATGGGCTGGAAAGCCCAACGCGCCATCTCCTGCTGCTGGGTCTCTGCTGCCTTCAGTATTACATCTCTCTTTCTCTGTCTTCTGGTTCCAGGAGCTTCTCGGCACAGGGATCCTGGGTCCAAAGGACGTGCTGGCTTCTGGCTGTTCTTCCTTGGTAGTGCTGGGGTCGTCTCTTCCCCACCTCTGGGGTGGTTCATTTCAAACCCACCAGATGGCAAAATTGACCAATCTCTTTGATGGGCCACAATTATCATATCTGCACAGTTCCACCCAATGGCTTGGGTGGGAGTTATAAGACCATGGCTAAAAAGGCCACATACCAAAGCGATATATCACACTGCAGGGGCTCAGCGGAGAAAGCCCTTCTGACCATCTACCGTGAGAGCTGGGCTGCAGTGTTAGCACTGCGTGCTGTTGGGCATCAGCATGAGATACTGTGGAGTCAGAAGAGTCTGGGTTCAAATCCTGACTGTTATTTACTAGAAACGGTATCATTTTTCTGGGTTTCATTTTACTTCTTAAAACAGAAACGTACTTCTGTGAGAAGTGAGTGAATGTCTGGAAACTGTCTAGAACTGTGCCTGGTCCAGAAATGGCGATCAGTACATATTGCTTTCCTTCTCTTCTAACAGTCATTGGAGAACGAGGAACCGGAATATTTGGTGAGGTAGCTGAGGTCTAGTGTATCCGCTCAGGGTCCATAGAGTCCTCTTTATGACCCAGGAGACTGGGCTCTGCTATCTGGGGTTTGAGTCTGTCTGTCTGAGTCCACTCTAGCCCTCTTCCCCCACTATCCATTCCAATTTTCAACTAGACATCAGGTGACACCAGGACCTGCCAGGGGTAGTACAGGTGCTTCTATAGGTGCCTTAAGATTATTGGTCATAAATGTTGTGTGATAGATGTATTTACAAAAACAGCAACAACAATAAAAGAGCAGCTGCTGAGGCTGCTTGTATACAACCAAACACTTCATGGGATTTGGTTTCTTGATTTGGAGGTTTAGGGTCATGGTTTCATGTGACATCCAAGTTAATTGGCCTAATGCTGTGTTTAGTGCTTCTGTTCTATCTCCTAGTTCCTTGTGTAGTGTCTGGGGCCTTAAAAGCTTGTAAGCAGCCATCTAGCTTTCAACAATTGTTCTTTATTTACCTGAAGCAACAGAGGAAGAAGGAGAGTCAGGAATAGGAGGAGGATAAGGAATATGTGGCTGATTGCCTCCAAGAACAACTGCCTCCTTTGCCGGGAGACCAGGAGAACTGGTTGGTTGCCAGCTGCCACTACTGAACATTTTGATCAAAGAGTCTATAGAAAAATCCTGATTAGAAGGGGGAAAAATGTAGAAGGGAATTTCAAATTCTCCTGAAATTTGAAGGCTTCTTTAAACCAAAGAATGTCTGCTTTGAGCATTGTGTCTTTTTTTTTTTTTTAATAATATTTTGTTGAGTTTTTGGTGAAAGTTTACACAACAAGTTAGGTTTCCATTTGACAATTTCCACACAGATAGCTCAGTGACATTAGTTACATTTATCTCAATGTGTCAACATTCTGTTTGTGTTCTGTTTTTTCCCTTTCCAGTACTCTAGTTTCCCTTCCCTCTTATCTTCTCATCTTTGCTTTTGAGTAATTGTTGACCTTTTGGTCTCATACTGATGGTTTTTATGTAGAGCTCCAATTTTAGGGGCAATGTCTTTTATTTTGTGTGCCGTGCCACTGTGCTATTTTGCTGAAAGGTGATCTCAGGGGGTATTCTTGGTTCTGGATTTAAAGAGTGCCTCAGGGGGTGTCCTCTGTTCTCTACTGTTCAGTTTGTCTGGTGTTTTTATTTTTTGAATATAACAATTTAAGTACTGCTCCGTATTTGTCTCCCATTCTATCCAGGGCCATCTATTGTGACCCTCAGTCAGAACAGTCGGTGGTGGTGGCCAGGCAACACCTAGTTCTTCTGTTCTCAAGGTGGATGAGGTTGTGGCTCATGTAGATTTATTTTTTCTCTGAGCTTTTGGTTACCTTCTTACTGTTTTGCCCCTGACAAGTACAGACCTGTAGTTGTGTCTTAGGTGGCTGCTTGCAAATTTTTAAGACCCCCGACACTACTCACTTCACTAGGATGCAGATAATGATTTTTGTGAACTATGTTATGCCAGTTGACTGAGTTGTCCCATGTGACTATGGTCCTAAACTTTCAAACTCAGAAAACCAGTCTTGGAATGTGTTTCATTATGTCTGAGGAGTATTCTATTTTGTGTCTTCAATGAATATATGTGCTTGCAACCCACATATTTGTATTTACACATACTTATGGGTTTGGGATAGTAGCTCCGATGGTGCAGTGGTTAAAAGTTAAGTTTCTAACCAAAAGGTCAGCAGTTCAAATCCACCAGTTGTTCCTTGGACACCCTATGAGGCAGTTCTACTCTGCCCTATAGGGTTGCTATGACTCAGAATTGACTCAACAGCAAAGGTTTTTTTTTTTTTTTTCATAGATACTTCTGTCTATTCTCACCTATGTACACACCTGTGCCTACCCATATACCAATTTGCCTAGACCCATCCATATGTGTTCACATACTCATTTTTACTCTGGTTGTGCTGTGCTCCACATTTGGTAGATTTGGCTACATCCACATTCGGTGGCACTTTTCCCATCACCAAAAATAACAAGTCTCTATGGTCTAAAGCATACTTTCATTTCCTTCCTCCTCTCCCTGGTAACCACCAGTGAACATTGGTCTCCATATTTATCTATTCTTGTCTTCTTATAAAAGAAGGGATCATACAATAAGAACTAACTATATGGGATTAAACTGACAACAACAACTCAAAAGATTATATTGGAAACTAAGGGGACAGTGAGTTTATGTTAATGGAGGAGGAATAATTCAGAAAAGGAGGGTGAGAATAGTTGTACAACTTGAAGAATGTAATCAATGTCACTGAAATGTACATGTAGAAACTGTTGAACTGGTGTATGTTCTGTGTATATTCTCAACAACAACAAAAAGTAAAATAATTCTTTTTAAAAAAGTGAATGAGGGATAAGAGCTCTGTTCATTTTGAAAGAGAAGAATTAAAACACTAATTTCTGTTAAAAATAAAGGCATTGCTCATAGCACTATGTCTCTCAAAGAAGGATCCTCCATTATTTCTGTACGACGATTACTGTGCCTCAAAGAGAACTCAAGGGATAACAGCCTTGGGGTATGAGAGCTAAATGTGACAAATCCTCATGGTGGAACCAAGTATGGCCAGAAAGAAGGAAGGTGCCCAGGACATGCCAGGTGCTTTTCAATGTTACTTTATTTAACCCTTACCACACTCCTAAGAGGGAGGTTGTAACATCTCCACTTTTCTGGATTAGAAAGCATCTTCACAGAGATTTTGATTAAAGAGACACCTCTTCCCATTGGGAATCATCTAAATCAGTTATCAGGTGAGGGACAATCAGTTTGGTTTTGAGACATGACTTATCCCTCCCAAAAGCACTTATGTTTCACTTGTTTTTTTTTTTTTACTTGTTATTCCAAGTGGTTCTCTCTAGTGGCTGTAATTCCAGGAAGTCCACAGTCAAGTGCACACCTCCTTCATTACTTCCCAGTGGGCTGGAGGAATGTTGGAATGGTGTTGTGTCTGAAAGTGTACTGGGTGAGCTCCTGCTTAGTGAGGAAGGCCAGTTCTGATGCACGATCCCTTGTGGCACTGTAGCTATGAGGTGACACAGAAAAAGACAAAAGGAACTAACATTTATTGTGCAACTATTTTGTCAAATCACTTATTAATTAATCCGTTCATTAGATAGCTATTGAATTTTAGGCACTGTGCAACTGATGGAGCCCTGGTGGCGTAGTGGTTAAGAACTTCGCTGCTAATCAAAAGGTCAGCAGTTCAAATCTACCGTCCGCTCCTTGGAAACCATATAGGGCGGTTCTATTCTGTTCTATAGGGTTGCTCTGAGTTGGAACCCACTCGATGGCAACGGTTTTGGTTTGGTGCAACTAATACAAATTAGAACAGTAAGACTAAAAAAAGACAGTGGGTATCAAAAAACAAAAAAGAATGGAAGAATAGGGAGAAAATTAGTAAAAAAGTGGAATATTTTAGGGATACGGTTAAGGATTTACATACATTTATACATATGTGTGGGTGTATATATATATACACATTTGTTGTTATTACTGTTCATTTCCATCAAGCTATGGCAACCCCATATATAACAGAACAAGACATTTTCTGGTCCTGTGCCATGTTCATGATTGTTGGTATCCTCAAGTTCATTGTTACGACCACTGTATTTTGAGTGTTTTCCAACATAGGGGCCCACCTTTCAGCACTTGCAGCAATGTGTTTTCTTGTGATTGATAGGGTTTAGGGTTTTCATTGGCTAATTTTTGGAAGCAGATCACCAGGCCTTTCTTCCTAGTCCGTGTTAGTCTGGAAGTTCCATTGAAACTTGTCCACCATGGATAACCCTGCTTCTATTTGAAATATGGTGGTATAACTTCCAGCATCATAGGAACATGCTAACCACTACAGTATGACAAACTGACAGGCAAGTGGTAGATACACGTGTATGTATGTGTTTGAAGTTAAGGATTTCATTTTACTTGGATCCACAATCAATGCCAACGGAAGTAGCTGCCAAGAAATCAAAAAATGTATTGCGTTGGGCAAATCGGTTAAAGTGTTGAAAAGCAAAGATGTCACTTTTGGGATTAAGGTGCGCCTGACCCAAGCCATGATATTTTCAATTGCATCATATACATGTGAAAGCTGGACAATGAATAAGGAAGACAGACGAAGAATTGATGTCTTTGAACTACGATGTTGGCAAAGAATACTGAATATACCATGAACTACCAAAAAATGGATAAATCTGTCTTGGAAGAATTATAGCCAGGCTGCTCCTTGGAAGCAAGGATGGCAAGACTTTGTCTCATGTACTTTGGACATGTTATCAGGAAGGACCAGTCCCTGGAGCAGGACATCATGCTTGGTAAGGTGAAAAAGAGGAAGACGCTCGACAAGATGGATTGACACAGCAGCTGCAGCAATCGGCTCAGACATAGCAATGATTGTGAGATGGCACAGGACTGGGCAATATTTAGTTCTGTTCTACATAGGGCCACTATGAGTCAGAAATGACTACATGGCACCCAATAACAACAACAACGTATGTATAACAATATATGTATACAAACACACACACACACACACGCAGACAAGTGGAAATTCCAGGTCAGATAACCATCATATAAACCTTCAAACAAGGCATCATCTGGGAAATTAAAATGCAGCATGATTTGAGCTCTTGGTAGAACGTGAGAAATGAGAATCTTTTGCATAATCTCTTTAGGGTGGCACAGGAATTGTGAGGAGGGAATATCCTCACAGCACACTGTTTCTGAAGTAAACATCATTTGCTTAAGCGTAAGAGTGAAAATGCCATTCATTGCCTTTCAATTTTGCTGGCACCTATTTTTTTTTTTTTATAGATGAACTATGGAATACTTAATTATGTTTACAGAACAAAACAGAAATGTTTCCAGCCTTGATAATGTAAACTTTGAAGGTAGGAAAAGGGAAGGAGAGAGGGCAAAGGTGTGAATATCGCTGATAAAAAAAATAGGGGTTTAAGTATTTTATTTAAAAAGTACAAAGGTAACCAAAAAGGAAGCCTAATAGTGATAGTATTGGGCTATATGGGGGGTGGGGGGTGCAGAATAGTTTTAAGGATTTTAAGCATATTAAATCCTTACGGTGTACAAGAATAACAGATCATTTTAAAGTTGAAAAATCCATAAAAATTTACAAGTGTAGTATTTAAATCTATTTGGAAACAATCAGAAGAACTAAAAACAGAAATACTCAAACGCTGTTGCCTCTAACTATTTTGTTATCTATGTATTTACCACCATAATAATTAAAAAAAAAAAAAAAAACAAGGGAAAAAAAATAGTTGCCTATGAAGGGGAGTTTTGGGATTAGGGAGTGGTGTGACAAGGGACATTTTTATTCTCAGCATTTTTGTATCATTTAATTTTTTTAACCATACATTATTTTGACGAAAGAAATCATCATTATATTTTTGTATTCCCTCTTCACAATTTCTCTTTGGCTGCCAGACATTGGGGTCTTTTGTTTTTTCTTGAAATCCTTGCCCTGGGATGGGCTTCAAATCTCCCTTGATCCTGTTCCCTTTTGAGTGCAGCACTTCCTCTGAGCCATTATCTGTCTCCTACTCAGTGAATTAGTGTTCCTCTTTCTCCCAAACCTCTGCCTGTTCAGCAAAGTACCCTCCACATACCAGAACCCACCCTCCTTATAAGGCAGCAGAGTATATAGATAACAAAAAGCAAAAGAACATGCCAGAACTAAAATTTCTTGTCACAATTTTTTTTTTTTTTTTTTTCTGTCCCAGCTTTGAAAACTCCTCCTTGTGATAGTTCTGCAAGGATTTGAAAAAAGTCAATAGGCTGGCTGTTCCTTTCACCTCAACTACCTCTTTTCCCGAAGTCCTCTTTTCTTCAAGCTAAATTGGCTCTAGTTTTTTCCATTCTTTGTTTTATGTTTCTTTCAACTCTATGATATTCTAGACCCTTCTCTATCTTGTTTGTTCTCCTTCATACGAGCTTCTATCTGTTAATGTCCCATATAATGGTGGCTCCCAGGACAGAACAACTACTCTCTCATTGTTACAAAAAAAAAAAACAAAAAACAAAGGACAGGACAAAAGAGGATAGGCCAACCCCTTTCTTGAACTCAGATGTTGATTTTTTTTTTTTGTACTATAAAACTAATTAATTTTTTAAATGCCCATTTTTATGTGACTAAAGTGGTAGTAGTACTCTACTAATTCCAGTTGCCTGATCAGTTTTTATTAGAATGATGAGTCTTGTATGTTTATTATTCATTACTTCTTATTAAATGTCAGTTGAGGGCCAAATACATATTTGCCAATGTAAAGAAAAATGTTCTGAAGCAGGAGAAGCAATGGGAGATGTAACTGTACAGAAATGAGGTCACTTTTTAACTTTATTCTTATATTATTTTATTGGCTGATAATATTTGCATCTTTATTCATTTCCTGAACTCCAATTCACTCAATAAACAGCTGTTAAGGATCCACTTGGTTGGAACATGGAGGGCAGCAGTGGAGATATGACAAAACTTGGAAGAGAAATGGAATTCAGTCAGTAGATGAAGAGTTGACTGGGGGGGGAGTGATTCTTGGTTGTTGAGTTCCAATTAGTGAATTTGCAATATATAGAAAGATGGCAAAAGAATGAGAAAGAAAGAATATGTCAAAGGTAGATGGTCTAAAAAGTTTAGTGATTTGCTGAGAAGACAAAAGGAAAATATCAAATTAAAATAAACCAAGATGTAATGAATTCCTTGCAAAAAGATGAAATTTGAGGCTCAGTAAAACCAAGAAGATAGAATCTAACCAAAGACCCTACAGGATAATTGCTATAGAGCAGTTTTTGCACCAATGCTCAGCATGTAGCATCATGCCTGGCACAGGGTAGTTAATTAGTAATTGTTGTCTGACCAAATGAATCAGTGAATCTATGAAAGAAAGGACTTTAACTCCATGACATCCCTTTTTAACTATACCAAACCCAAACCAAACCTGTTGCCATTGAGTTGATTCTGACTCATGGCAATCCCATGTGTTAGAGTAGAAATGCCCCATAGGGTTTTCTTGGCTGTAATCTCTGCAGGAGCAGATCACTAGGCCTTTCTCTCACAGAGATGCTAAGTGGATTCAACCCACTGACCTTTAGGTTAGCAGTCCAGAGCTTTAACTCTTGCGCCACTGGGGCTCCTTCTTTCAACTATAAAAAACCTGTTGCTGTCGAGTAGATTCCAACTCATAATAATCCTAGAAGACACAATAGACCTGCCTCATAGGGTTTCCAAGGTTGTAAATCTTTACGGGTTTAAACCCTCAACCTTTCAGTAAGCAGCTGAGGGCCACCAGGGCTGTACCACCAGGGCTCCTCTGTGCCACCAGGGCTTCTCTCTTTCAACAATAATGTCCTATAAATCTAAAATCTCCAAGCCTTCATCCTAGTTGTTTGGCCTTGGAAACTTCTCCCAGTCTGTGCCATCCCTTCCAAGTCAGCCACACCACCGCAGCTATCCCAAAGCAGCCACTGGCACAAAATAAATTCTGTTTAGAGGATTTCCTGAATTATACTCACTCACTGCTCTTTACTTTTAACTGTTCCTGGCTTCCTATCCCCAGTTTCAGTAATTGTTTCTGTCATGGGTGGGGATGGCTACCCCTTGTACTATTATTTCATTCCGCCTGACTTGACTTCCCACTAGGTCTCAGCTCTGGGCCCTCTCCAAGTTTCAGAATCTCCAAAAGGTATGGAAAATCCCACCCATGCTTTCACCACCATTGTGAAGAAGAAAATTCCATCATATTTGCTCAACACTAATCGTCCTTTAAATGTCACGTTCTCCTTTCCTTCTTCTAAGCTTTGGAAAGAGTTGCTTCTATTGCTATTTTCACTTCCTTCCCTCTCATTCATTCCTTAACTCATTGTAGCCTGAACTTTGCCTCCCTTACTCCACTTCACTCTTCTTGCCAAGGTGACCAGTGACCAATCACATTCTCACTACCTGCCAAGGGGGTGCGTGAATCCTCAACCTGTTTGACTCACCTGCAGAATTGAAGATTCTCTCCTAAAGAGACATGTTCTTCCCAACTTCTCCTTCTATCTCTCTGATCACTTTTCAACATCTTTCTTAGGATCCATTTCCTTTGCTTGTTCGGAGGATTTTCTCTGCATATCTTCTCTTCTAGATTCACCAAATAGAGCTAGAAGACCATTTTGATCCATTTTCTAAGCCACTATCAAGAACCACACATCTGCTGATAAATTCCGAATCTATTTTTTTCTTTCACACCCAAATCTTTCCCTTGACTTCTACACCTAAATATCCTTCTGAATGCTAGTGAGTACCACCTGAGTGTTCCATTGCCACAGCACATATTTTGAGATGAATCACAGATTTTCTAAAAAATATAACATTAAATCAGTGTCATGTATTTTGAAAATGACCCAGTACATATATCTACATATTTCTGACTGTTTAACTTAATCCAAACTCTTACTGAGCAATATGTATAAATAATAATAGCTAACAATTATTAACCACTTACTATTTTCCAGGAACTGCATTAAATCCTCCATATGTATGAAATCCTTGAATCTGTGAACCATTCTTTAAATACTACTACTTAAAAGAACCGCTGTTTGGTAAAAAAAAAAATAAAAACCATTCTACAATACTATTATTAATTGCATTTTATAAATGAGGATTCTGAAGTACAAAGAACTGAAGTAAACTTTTCAAGGTCACACAGACAGAAAATGGCATGGGACAGAAATGGCATAAGAATATTAGACTTCACATAGGACTTGAATCCATACCCTGAGATTTCCTTCTCTGATAAGTTTCTGCCTTACACAGATTCCAGCTTTTGCAGATTTTACTCCAATGTTGAGTACATCTGGATATTTTTTCCCAATAGTTATTGGAAAATTTTATTTTTTCTATTATGAAGGGCCTTTGTCACATATTGAGTACACTGACAGTGCCTGGAAAGTGCCATAATGTAAAATAAATAGTAAACTACAAAAAGAAGAAAGTTTACAAGTACTGGTGGATTGGAAAGAGGAATTGAAATGGATTAAGGAGACCTGGGCTCTGGTAGGGTGGCCACTCATTCTGGTTTGCTGTCCTGGGAAACTCCTCAGTCCCAAACAAACAAGGGTGGTTGGTCACCTCTAGATCTAGTTCCATGGATTACAAACCTTGTATTATCAGGCAAATCCCTAAGTCCTTTAAATCCTACTTTCCTTATCTGTGAAATGAGCCACCCCATCTACCTAATTGGGCTGTGTGGGCAGAGGAATTGCTGTGTTAAGGCAGGGGTGTGTGCCACTGAGAGTCAAGTACTGTAAGGGTCCCTTGCACGTGATTTTTCTACTAAATACGGAGTATCTACACTCCATTTATAACACTCATCTCACTTAAAATTAGCTGTGTAATGCCTATGTTTCTTATTGTCTTACTCTCCACTGCAGTGCTAGCTAGAGCCTAACATAAAATTTTCAATCAATAAATATTTGTTGGGTAAGCACATGGGTCAGGGACAGAGGCCTTGGAATAGAAAAATGGTTATAATGGGCATGCACCTGTCAATCCTATATCCGTCACCCTCACCACTCTATATCACCACCCAGTCTATTAAAATAAAAAATGCCTTCTTAGGCCCATGTTCACTCCCAATAGGAGAAAGGAAAAAAGCTCTTTTGAGATTGCACCATGGCATAACAGACCGTGGGGAGGTGGTGGTAGGGACAGAGAATATTAGACTTCGCATGGTTGTGAAGTTTACAATTAACTTCGCCCAGAGAGTTTGGTCTTTGTCCTTGGTTCCTGTGAAATAACTTCTAAACCTTTGAAATTTTCTCAGTGATTTGTTATTCCTGAGGACTCTTGACAGGTTATGCTAATGAGATGGCTTTTGGATGGTGTCCAGCAAGGCCAGAAAGATCCATCGGTGATATGAGCTTGACCTCAGAGGATGGGGAGGAGAGGTTGAGTTTCATCAATCATGTTGACATAACGAGACCACCAAAAAAACCCTGGACACTGAATCTTCTTGAGCTTCCTGGTTGGTGATAGACATTGATGCATGTGGGGGGTAGCACATGCTTTGAGACGTGAAAGTTCTGCATTAGAAACCCTCCAAGATCTTGCCCTATGCATCTTTCTTCCTCTGTATCCTTTTTGCTATAATAAAACTGACATTTTAAGTTTAGTGCGTTTCTGAGTCCTGTGAGTCATCCTAGTGAATTATTGAACGGAGGGAGTAGTAGGAGCTGGCAGGTCAAAACTGAGGGAGCACTCCTGGGAATGCTCAAACTCATGGCTGCCATGCTGAGGGAGTAGAGGGAGCTCCTGAATTTGTAGCCCATAGGTCAGAAATGAGGGTGTTGTGGGGACCCCCAAACTTGTGGCTTATGTCTGAAGTCTTGGGCAGACTTCACTGTCTGGAGGACTGTGCCCTTTAACTTGCGAGAGGTGACCTAGCTCTGGTGGCTAGGGCCAGAGGAAGATGTACTGCAGCCACAGCTGGTGTCAGAGCAAGAATTGAACAGTATTGACCTGACATCATGGGTTATGTTTATACAAACGCTGTGACCTCTTGTGAGGATGAAAGATAATAAAAACATGTATTTTTTAAAGACTTTAAAAACTGTTGGGTGATATTACTTTTCAGAAACGAGGATATCATTGTAAATAACCTTTTTTCATACCCCTTTTTTCTTTCCTCATTCTTTAAAATCATCCAAGAATTCTTAGTCAAGAAGAGATATGGGGGTAGGAAAGCTGATTGAATGATTTCAAAAAGCAAAAATTGGTTTTAAGTGACCATTAAAACCAGAATGTGAATAATGTCTTTTAAAATTATAGGGTCGAAGATAAGCACTAATACGTAAAGAGAACTAAAGCAGTAATTTTCACAATGTCATTTGCATAGACCAAAGAAATCAATGCAGCACAAAAATTCAGTGATCTGAATATATTGAATATATTCTTATTTGAAAACCTGGGTATAATATAAACGTCTCTATTGAGACTATACGATTAAGCATTTATTTATATTCAGTGATGGAATATTCATATTTAAAATTTTAAAAGCCCATGTTATATGTGACGGTCCTGATCAAAGAATCTGCATATTAACCATGACATTATTTGCCTACTTTCTTCCTTAATAATCTCTTTCTTTGACAGTAGAATCCTCACTTATGGGTCCTTTATAAATATGCTTTGTCAATAATAATATTTTTAAAAGGACTTACTCTTATTGTCTACCACCTGTCTGCCAGTTTATCAAACTGTGATGGATAGTGCATTGCTGTGATGCTGAAAGCTATCCCACCAGTATTTCAAATACCAGTAAGGTGACCTAATTTAAAATTTCACACACAACAATTTTGCTGAAGATAATTCAAAAATGGTTGCAGCAGTACATCAACAGAGAACTGCCAGAAATTTAAGCTGGGTTCATAAAAGAATGTGGAACGAGGGATAGCATTGCTGATGTCAGATAGATCTTGGCTGAAAGTAGAGAATATTAGAAAGATGCTTACCTGTGTGTCTTAGGCTGGGTTCTCTAGAGAAGCAAAACCAGTAAAGCATATAAATACATACATAGAGAGAGGTTTATATCAAGGAAATTGCTCATGTGGTTGTAGAGGCTGGAATGTCCCAAGTCCATGGGTCAAGATAAAGGCTTCTCCTGAGGCATGTAGCCACAGAGGCTGACTAACCCAGGGTCTGTAGGTTGTAGAGCAGGGCTGTTGTCCACAGCCTGTGAAGATTGACGAATCCCAAAACTTGGCAGGCAATACTGCAGGTAAGCTGCTAGCTCAAGTCCCAAGAACTGCAGATCAGATGAACAGAAGACAACTGCGGGATTCAGAACAAGCAAAATCCCACAAGTCTTCCCAGAATATCCACTTACATTCAGTGCAGGCCACATACTCAAGGAAACTCCCTTTCAACAGATTGGCTACTCATAGCAGATCATCAAGGAGGTGATCACATAACATCAAATCTCATCATGGAAGTGATCACACCATCATAACGACTACCCAATCACATGGCCCAGCCAAGCTGACACAGAACCTTAACCATCACACTGTCTTTTATTGACTATGCAAAGACATTCAACTGTGTGGATCATACCAAATTGTGGATAACATTGTGAAGAATGGGAATTCCAGAACACTTAATTGTGTTCATGCAAAACCTGTACATAGAGCAAGAGACAGTCATTTGGACAGAACAAGGCGATGCTGCTTGGTTTAAAATCATGAACAGTGTGTGTGTTATCTTTTCACCATGCTTACTCAATCTGTATACTGAGCAAATAACCTGAGAAGCTGGACTATAAGAAGAAGAATGAGGCATCAGGATTGGAGGAAGATTCATTAAGAACTTGTGAGATGCCGATGACACAACCTTGCTTGCTGAAAGCAAAGAGAACTTGAAGCACTTACTGATGAAGATCAAAGACCACAGCCTTCAGTATGGATTACACCTCAACATAACCAAACCAAAAAACTTATTGCCGTTGAGTCGATTCCAACTCATAGCGACCTATAGGACAGAGTAGAGTTGCTCCATAGAGTTTCCAAGGAGCGCCTGGTGGATTTGAACTGCTGACCTTTTGGTTAGCAACTGTAGCTCTTAACCAGTGCACCACCAGAGTTTCCAAAGAAAACAAAAATCCTCACAATTGGACCAACAAGCAACATCATGATAAACAGAGAAAATATTGAAGTTATCAAGGAGTTCATTTTACTTGGATCCACAATCAATGCCCAAGGCAGCAGGAGTCAAGAATTCAAACAGCATATTGTATTGGGCAAATCTGCTGTAAAAGACCTCTTTAGAGTGTCAAAAATCAAAGATGTCACCTTGAGGACTAGGGTATGCCTGACCAAGCCTTGGTGTTTTGGTCGCCTCATATGCATGTGAAAGTTGGACAATGAAAAGAAGACCAAAGAAGAATTGATGCCTTTGAATTATGATGTTCATGAAGAATATTGAATACAGTCTGCCAGAAGAATGAACAAATCTGACTTAGAATAAGTACTGCTGGAATGCTCCTTAGAATCAATGCTGGGGAGACTTTGTCTCATGTATTTTGGACGTGTTATCAATAGGGGCCAGTCCTTGGAGAAGGACGTCATGCTTGGTAAGGTCAACAAAAAAGAGAAAGACTCTCAAAAAGATGGATGCAACAATGGGCTCAAACATAGCAATGGTTTTGATGATGGGACAGGACTGGGCAGTTTTTCTTTCTGTTGTATATAGGGCTGCTATGAGTCAGAATCGATCTGACAGCACAACAACATCAATGGTGGATAGATTTCAGCAGAGCTTCCAGACTAAGACAGGCTAGGAAGAAAGGTCTGGAGATATACTTGGGAAAATTAGCTAATGAAAACCTTATAAATCACAATGGAATACTGTCTGATTTTTTGCTTTGGACACGTCATCAGCAGGGATCAATTGCTAGAGGACTGCAACGTATTAGGTGAAGCAGAGGCCAGCCAAGGCGAGGGGGACCCTTAGTGCAGTAAGTTGGCACAAGAGCCATAATGAGGGACTCAAACATGCCAGCAATTATGAGAGTTAGGCCACATTTCTATCTGTTGTACGTTGTCATGGATTGAATTCTGTCCCCCAAAAAATAAGTTTATCTATTTGGCTGGGTCATGATTCCTAGCATTGTGTGGTTGTCCTCCATTTTGTGATTGTAATTTTATGTTAAAGAGGATTGGGGTGGGATTGTAACACCCTGACTAAGGTCACATCCCTGATCCAAAGTAAAGGAAGTTTCCCTGGGGTGTGGCCTGTACCACCTTTTATCCTAAAAGAGAAAGGAAAGGGAAAGGGAAGCAAGCAGAGAGACAGGAACCTCATACCACCAAGAAAGAATCACCAGGAGCAGAGCACGTCCTTTGGACTTGGGGTCCCTGCACAGAGAAGCTCCTAGTCCAGGGGAAGATTGATGAGAAGGCCGAAAGAAAGAGAAAGCCTTCCCCCGGAGCTGACACTCTGAATTTGGACTTTTAACCAGTTTTACTCTGAAGAAATAAATTTCTCTTTGT
Organism: Loxodonta africana; assembly: GCF_030014295.1. Lineage (NCBI taxonomy): Eukaryota > Metazoa > Chordata > Mammalia > Proboscidea > Elephantidae > Loxodonta > Loxodonta africana. The sequence continues at coordinate 67,383,025 of NC_087358.1, forward strand.
TAAAGCCATCCACTTGTGGTATTTCTGTTACAGCAGTACTAAAAGACTAAGACATACATAAAGGCACCAGGAGTCAGAGTCAACTTGACAGTAGCTGTCTATCTATTCTTTTTTTTTTTTTTACAGTTAGGAATTTTTTTTAATAATTTTTATTGTGCTTTAAGTGAAAGTTTACAAATCAAGTCAGTTTGTCATATATAAGCTTATATACACCTTACTCCATATAAGTCTGTCACATATAAGCTTATATGCACCTTACTCCATACTCCCACTTACTCTCCCCCTGAGTCAGCCTGCTCCCTCCATCCAGTCTCTCCTTTCGTGACAATTTTGCCAGTTTCTAACCCTCTCTACCCTCCTATCTCCCCTCCAGACAGGAGATGCCAACACAGTCTCAAGTGTCCACCCGATACAAGCAGCTCACTCTTCATCAGCATCTCTCTCCTAACCATTGTCCAGTCTCTTCCATGTCTGACGAGTTGTCTTTGGGAATGGTTCCTGTCCTGGGCCAACAGAAGGTTTGGGGACCATGACGGCCAGGATTCCTCCAGACTCAGTCAGACCATTAAGTCTGGTCTTTTTATGAGAATTTGGGGTCTGCATCCCACTGTTCTCCTGCTCCCTCAGGGGTTCTCTGTTGTGCTCCCTGTCAGGGCAGTCATCGGTTGTGGCCGGGCACCATCTAGTTCTTGTGGTCTCAGGATGATGTAAGTCTCTTGTTCATGTGGCCCTTTCTGTCTCTTGGACTCATAGTTGTCGTGTGACCTTGGTGTTCATTCTCCTTTGCTCCAGGTGGGTTGAGACCAATTGATGCATCTTAGATGGCCGCTTGTTAGCATTTAAGACCCCAGACGCCACATTTCAAAGTGGGATGCAGAATGCTTTCATAATAGAATTATTTTGCCAATTGACTTAGAAGTCCCCTTAAGCCATAGTCCCCAAACCCCCGCCCTTGCTCCGCTGACCTTTGAAGCATTCAGTTTATCCTGGAAACTTCTTTGCTTTTGGTCCCGTCCAGTTGAGCTGACCTTCCATGTATTGAGTATTGTCCTTCCCTACACCTAAAGTAGTCCTTATCTACTAACTAATCAATAAATAACCGTCTCCCACCCTCCCTCCCTCCCCCTCTCATAACCACAAAAGTATGTGTTCTTCTCAGTTTATACTATTTCTCAAGATCTTATAATAGTGGTCTTATACAATATTTGTCCTTTTGCCTCTGACTAATTTCACTCAGCATAATACCTTCCAGGTTCCTCCATGTTACGAAATGTTTCACAGATTCGTCACTATTCTTTATTGATGCGTAGTATTCCATTACGTGAATATACCATAATTTATTTAACCATTCGTGTAAAGGGTCTTATTTCTTTAGGGTATATTCCGAGGAGTGGGATTTCTGGGTTGTATGGTAGTTCTATTTCTAACTTTTTAAGATAACGCCACATAGATTTCCAAAGTGGTTGTACCATTTTACATTCCCACCAGCAGTGTATAAGAGTTCCAATCTCTCCACAGCCTCTCCAACATTATTATTTTGTGTTTTTTGGATTAATGCCAGCCTTGTTGGAGTGAGATGGAATCTCATCATAGTTTTAATTTGCATTTCTCTAATGGCTAATGATCGAGAGCATTTTCTTATGTATCTGTTAGCTGCCTGAATATCTTCCTTAGTGAAGTGCGTGTTCATATCCTTTGCCTGCTTCTTGATTGGGTTGTTTGTCTTTTTGTGGTTGAGTTTTAACAGAATCATATACATTTTAGAGATCAGGCGCTGGTCGGAGATGTCATAGCTGAAAATTCTTTCCCAATCTGTAGGTGGTCTTTTTATTCTTTTGGTGAAGTCTTTATATGAGTATAGGTGTTTGATTTTTAGGAGCTCCCAGTTATCGGGTTTCTCTTCGTCATTTTTGGTAATGTTTTGTATTCTCTTTATGCCTTGTATTAGAGCTCCTAATGTTGTCCCTATTTTTTCTTCCATGATCTTTATCGTTTTAGTCTTTATGTTTAGGTCTTTGATCCACTTGGAGTTAGTTTTTGTGCATGGTGTGAGGTATGGGTCCTGTTTCATTCTTTTGCAAATGGATATCCAGTTATGCCAGCACCATTTGTTAAAAAGACTATCTTTTCCCCAATTAACTGACATTGGGCCTTTGTCAAATATCAGCTGCTCGTATGTGGATGGATTTATATCTGGGTTCTTGATTCTGTTCCATTGGTCTATGTGCCTGTTGTTGTACCAGTACTAGGCTGTTTTGACTACTGTGACTGTATAATATGTTCTAAAATCAGGTAGAGTGAGGCCTCCCACTTTCTTCTTTTTCAGTAATGCTTTAGTTATCCGGGGCTTCTTTCCCTTCCATATGAAGTTGGTGATTTGTTTCTCCACCACATTAAAAAATGTCATTGTAATTTGGATCGGAAGTGCATTGTATGTACAGATGGCTTTCGGTAGAATAGACATTTTTACTATGTTAAGTCTTCCTATCCATAAGCAAGGTATGTTTTTCCACTTATGTAGGTCCTTTTTAGTTTCTTGCACTAGTACTTTGTAGTTTTCTTTGTATAGGTCTTTTACATCTTTGGTAAGATTTATTCCTAAGTATTTTATCTTCTTGGGGGCTACTGTGAATGGTATTGATTTGGTGATTTCCTCTTCGATGTCCTTTTTGTTGATGTAGAGGAATCCAAGTGATTTTTGTATGTTTATCTTATAACCTGAGACTCTGCCAAACTCTTCTATTAGTTTCAGTAGTTTTCTGGAGGATTCCTTAGGGTTTTCTGTGTATAAGATCATGTCATCTGCAAATAGAGATAATTTTACTTCTTCCTTGCCAATCCGGATGCCCTTTATTTCTCTGTCTAGCCTAATTGCTCTGGCTAGACCTTTAGCACAATGTTGAATAAGAGCGGTGATAAAGGGCATCCTTGTCTGGTTCCCGTTCTTAAGGGAAATGCTTTCAGGCTATCTCTATTTAGAGTGATGTTGGCTGTTGGCTTTTTATAGATGCCCTTTATTATGTTGAGGAATTTTCCTTCAATTCCTATTTTGCTGAGAGTTTTTATCATGAATGGGTGTTGGAATTTGTCAAATGCCTTTTCTGCATCAATTGATAAGATCATGCGGTTTTTGTCTTTTGTTTTATTTATATGGTGGATTATGTTAATGATTTTTCTAATATTAAACCAGCCTTGCATACCTAGTATAAATCCCACTTGGTTGTGGTGGATTATTTTTTTGATATGTTGTTGAATTCTATTGGCTAGAATTTTGTTGAGGATTTTTGAATCTATGTTCATGAGGGATATAGGTCTGTAATTATCAGGGATATGGTGGCTTCATAGAATGAGTTAGGTAGTATTCCATCATTTTCTATGCTTTGAAATACCTTTAGTAGTAGTGGTGTTAACTCTTCTCTGAAAGTTTGGTAGAGCTCTGAAGTGAAGCCGTCCGGGGCAGGGCTTTTTTTTTTGGGAATTTTTTGATTACCTTTTCAATCTCTTTTTTGTTATGGGTCTATTTATTTGTTCTACTTCTGATTGTTTTAGTTTAGGTAGGTAGAGTTTTTTAGGAATTCATCCATTTCTTCTAGGTTTGCTGATTTGTTAGAGTACAATTTTTCATAGTAATCTGATATGATTCTTTTAATTTCAGTTGGGTCTGTTGTGATGTGGCCCATCTCGTTTCTTATTGGGGTTATTTGTTTCCTTTCCTGTATTTGTTTAGTCAGTCTGGCCAATGGTTTATCAACTTTGTTAATTTTTTCAAAGAACCGGCTTTTGGCTTTGTTAATTCTTTCAATTGTTTTTCTTTCTCTAATTCATTTAGTTCAGCTCTAATTTTTATTATTTGTTTTCTTCTGGTGCCTGATGGATTTTTTTGTTGCTCACTTTCTATTTGTTCAAGTTGTAGGGACAGTTCTCTGATTTTGGTTCTTTCTTCTTTTTGTATGTGTGCATTTATCGATATAAATTGACCTCTGAGCACTGCATTTGCTGTGTCCCAGAGGTTTTGATAGGAAGTGTTTTCATTCTCGTTGCATTCTATGAATTTCTTTATTCCCTCCTTAATGTCTTCTATAACCTAGTCTTTTTTGAGCAGGGTATTGTTCATTTTCCAAGTATTTGATTTCTTTTCCCTAATTTTTCTGTTATTGATTTCCACTTTTATGGCCTTGTGGTCTGAGAAGATGCTTTGTAATATTTCGATGTTTTGGATTCTGCAACGGTTTGTTTTATGACCTGATATGTGGTCTATTCTAGAGAATGTTCCGTGTGTGCTGGAAAAAAAAGTATACTTTGCAACAGTCGGGTGGAGAGTTCTGTATAAGTCTATGAGGTCAAGTTGGTTGATTGTAGCAATTAGGTCTTCCGTGTCTCTATTGAGCTTCTTACTGAAAGTCCTGTCCTTCTCCGAAAGTGGTGTGTTGAAGTCTCCTACTATAATTGTGGAGGTGTCTATCTCACTTTTCAGTTTTATTCAAGTTTGTTTTATGTATCTTGCAGCCCTGTCATTGGGTGCATAAATATTTAATATGGTTACATCTTCCTGGTCAATTGTCCCTTTTATCATTATGTAGTGTCCTTCTTTATCCTTTGTGGTGGATTTAAGTCTAAAGTCTATTTTGTCAGAAATTAATATTGCTACTCCTGCTCTTTTTTGATTGTTGTTTGCTTGATATAGTTTTTTCCATCCTTTGAGTTTTAGTTTGTTTGAGTCTCTAAATCTAAAGTGTGTCTCTTGTAGGCAGCATATAGACGGATCATGTTTCTTTATCCAGTCCGAGACTCTCTGTCTCTTTATTGGTGCATTTAGTCCATTTACATTCAGCGTAATTATAGATAAGTACGTGTTTAGTGTTGTCATTTTGATGCCTTTTTATGTGTGTTGTTGACAATTTCTTTTTTCTACTTACTTTTTTGTGCTGAGACATTTTTCTTTGTAAATTGTGTGTTCCTCATTTTCATAGTAGTTGACTTTATGTTTGCTGAGTCGTTATGTTTTTCTTGGTTTTTATTTTGAGTTATGGAATTGTTATACCTCTTTGTGGTTACCTTAATATTTGCCCCTATTTTTCTAAGTAAAAACCTAACTTCTATTGTCCTGTATCGCCTTGTTTCCCTCTCCCTATGGCAGTCCTGTGCCTCCTGTATTTAGTCCCTCTTTTTGATTATTGTGATCTTTTACATAGTGACTTCAATGATTCCCTGTTTTGAGCATTTTTTTCTTTTTAAAATTAATCTTAATTTGTTTTTGTGATTTCCTTATTTGAGTTGGTATCAGGATGTTCTGTTCTGTGACCTTGTGTTGTGCTGGTATCTGATATTATTGATTTTCTGACCAAACAATTTCCTTTAGTATTTCTTGTAGCTTTGGTTTGGTTTTTGCAAATTCTCTAAGCTTGTGTTTATCTGTAAATGTTTTAATTTCACCTTCATATTTGAGAGAGCGTTTTGCTGGATGTATGATCCTTGGCTGGAAGTTTTCTCCTTCAGTGCTCTATATATGTCATCCCATTGCCTTCTTGACTGCATGGTTTCTGCTGAGTAGTCTGAACTTATTCTTATTGATTCTCCTTTGTAGGAGACCTTTCTTTTATCCCTGGCTGCTTTTAAAATTTTCTCTTTATCTTTGGTTTTGGCAAGTTTGATGATAATATGTCTTGGTGATTTTCTTTTTGGATCAATCTTAAATGGGGTTCAGTGAGCATCTTGGATAGATATCCTTTCATCTTTCATAATGTCAGGGAAGTTTTCTGCAACAGATCTTCAACTATTCTTTCTGTGTTTTCTGTCCTCCCTCCCTGTTCTGGGATTCCAATCACACACATGTTATTCTTCTTGATGGAGTCCCACATGATTCTTAGAGTTTCTTCATTTTTTTTTTAAATTCTTTTATCTGATTTTTTTCAGCTCTATTGTTGTCAATTCCCTTGTCCTCCAGATCCCCCGCCCTGCATTCCAATTGCTCGAGTCTGCTCCTCTGACTTGCTATTGAATTGTCTAATTCTGTAATTTTACTGTTAATCTTTTGGATTTCTGAATGCTGTCTTTCTATGGAGTCTTGCAGCTTATTAATTTTTCCACTATGTTCTTGAATAATCTTTTTGATTTCTTCAACTGCTTTATCAGTGTGTTCCTTGGCTTTTTCTGTACGTTGCCTCATTTCATTTATGAGGTCATCCCTGATGTCTTGAAGCATTCTGTAAATTAGTTTTTTATATTCTGCATCTGGCAATTCCAGGATTGTATCTTCATTTGGGAAAAATTTTGATTCTTTAGTTTGGGGAGTTGTGGAAGCAATCATGGTCTGCTTCTTTATGTGGTTTGATATCGAGTGCTGTCTCCGAGCCATGTCTAAGATATTGTAGTGATTTATTCTATATTTGCTCACTGAGCCTTATCTTGTTTTGTTTTCTTTCAATATACATAGATGGGCTACTAGATTGTGCTGTCTTGATTGTTGTAGCCCTTGAATCACTTATGTCCTATTACTAGCTGTTTTGGGCTGTTACCAGATATATAAGCCTAAGAGCCCACTCACTATTCTTGAGTAGAATCTGATTTTGGGTCATCAAGTGTGTGGTGCAGACTGTCACCTATCCACCTAGAGAAGTAGTGGTGATAGTTGTGTGCACCAGATACTAGCAGAGGCAAGGTTTCACACTCCGGGGGGGGGGGGGCAGGATGCTGACAGGCTTCTCCCAAGTGCCAGTGAGGTAGGTGTGTCTCTATTCCTTAAGCATCTTGGTGGGTGGGCTCTGCAGCTGTACATTAGGCCCCCAATGCAAGTACCTCTACAGATTGGTAGGTGTCACCCTCCTTAGACCTCTAAAGCCGGAGGCTGGGTGGTCTGGGGGGAGCGTCAGCCCTCAGTTTCCTGTTGTGGGTCAGTGAGGGCTCTGTTGAATACGCAGAGATATCAGACCTGGGAAACTTGTCTTTCCAGTAATCCACTAAAACAATTACAGTCAGATCCCTATCAGAATTGCCTTTGCATTTTAATAGCCACCTTGTTTCCTGTAGGGATGAAAGCCCAAGACTGTGGATCACATATGTTTGGCTGGAGCTGGTTCTGTGTTTTTAGTCCAATTAGAGAAGGATTTTTGGTCCCTGGGTTTTTTGTGGTTGCTTCTCTCAGGCCAGGAGAATGGGTTAGGAAAAGACCAAAAAAAAGAAAAGAAAAACCGCAGCACACTTCACTCTCTGGCTCAGGAAAGTCCAATGTTAATGAAGCCACCTGAGAAGGGGAGGGGAGTTTTCAGATAAATAGGACAGAGTAGCACCCCGGAATACAGACAAAGTTACTTATATTGCTTGGGATGACTGTTTTCTGAGATTCCCGAGGGGCGTGTTGACTGTGTGCGCTGGCTGGGTCCAGATTGCCCCCGAGGGTCAGGCCCGTGTCCTGTGCTTGTGCTGTCTCAGGAGCCATGGTCAGTTCCTCTGCTCCCAGTCCAAAGCCCAGCGCCAAGGTTCACCAGCTGGGACGCTGCACTCCAGGCTCCAAAACCAGTCGCTGCCTCCCAGTGACTTCTCCTCCCGTCAGCCGCGTCACTGTGCTGCCTGTGTGCACTGGCTGGGCTTCCCCCAAGGTCACTTCTTGGGGCTAGGGCTGCATCCCATGTTTGCACCACCCCAGGATGCCGTGCTCAGCTCCCCTGTGCCCAGTCCAAAGCCCAGTGCCAAGGTTTCCTGACTGGGACTCTGACTTCAGGCTCCGAAAACAGTCGCTGCTTCCGTGGTTGTTCGTTCTCAGTCTCTGTCCCTCAGGTCAACTCTTTAGATCTGTGTTTGATGGTCAGGGTTCGTAGATTGTCATGTATGTGATCCATTCACTTGTTTTTCCGAGTCTTTGTTGCAAGAAGGAGCCGAGGTAGCTTCTACCTAGTCAGCCATCTTGGCCCCTCCTCTATCTACTCTCATGGTGGAGGAAAGAGTTTATATTACATACTGGAAAATTACATCAAGGAAAATGTCCATACAATTTAGACTGTGGAAAACAAATGTCAAACATACAGATATTTGGTTGGAAGTAGCAGTGTTAGCTTAAGTAAAGGGAAAGATTCCATATAAAGACCCAGAGTTATCTTCTGGAACACAGGGACATAAAAGTAGCTGAGCTTCTGGAAAGTTGGTCTCTCTAGCCTGCACAATCATCTCAAAGGCAGATGCAGCTAGTCACGAGAGACTCAGGGTGAGAGTGTGATGGCTCAGTGCGGATCCACCAAAGTTACTAGAAAAATATTCAGTGTGAGAAAAAAAAAAATCCCAAATGCAAGACTCCTAGGATTGAATCCATTCTGAGTTTTTATATATGAAGAATGTTAAAATAAATAAATAAATAAATACAATTTTTTTTTCTTTTTTGTTTCCCCAGATATTTCTTTGTTCTTCCCTTGAAGGACATTTTTCTTAAAATAAAATTGTATTAACTGTACGTGGCTTCCTATAGCAAGGGCTGTCAAATCTTGAAGTGCAATTATTATTATTTTTTTGAGCATTGTGGCCAATTGTAGTAGGTGGCTGTTCACACGTTTGAATGAAAATACCTCACCCTCCTCTGGGGTTCTCATATCTCCATGGCCCAAAATAAAGTGAAGAATTGTACTTAAGTGAGACTGTCTGGTTGTCTTTAGAGTCAAAATGATTAATTCGAAATTCTTAACTGAAATAGTAAAGTGAATTTTCAGCCTAAGTCATTTGATTGATAGACCTATCTATATTGATTGAGTTTGTTTCTTGCAGGCAACAACTGCTAGTGTTTGGTGAAAGGGCTGTTGGTTCTAAGAAACTCGCATATTCCAAATCTAATTTTGCACGCTTCCATAATGACTTCCTTTTCAGAGTTCTCTATTGTTTTCTTTCCTTTTTAGTTTGCTTTAGGTGAAAGTTTACAGCACAAGATAATTTCTCATTAAAAAATTTATACACATGATTTGTGACATTGGTTGTAGTCCCTGCAATGTGACAGCACACACCCCCTTTCTACCCTGGGTTCCCTGTGTCCATTCGTCCAGTTCTTCTCATCCTGCTTTTGCACAGGAGCTGCCTATTGGGTCTCATATATTTCATTAAACTAAGAAGAACATTCCTCATGTGTGTTATTTTTTGTTTCATAGGCCTTTCTAATCTTTGTCTGAAAAGTGAGCTTCAAGAATGGTTTCTGATCTGGGTTAGCAGAGCATCCAGGGGCCATAGTTTTGGGGGTTCCTCCAGTCTCTGTCAGACCAGTAAGTGTGGTCTTGTTATGTGAATTTGAATTCCGTTCTACAGAGTTCTTCATTCTTAAAACTGGGAAAGATTACAGCCTTGAAAACCCTGTGGGCCAATTCCACTCTGTCCTATAGTGTCACTATGAATTAACGGCAGTGGATTTGGTTTTTGGTGGAGAATAGATTGTCAGGGAGCAAAGATGGAATCTTGAAGTCATATATACAGGCCAGAGATGATGGTGGCTTGGACCAGGGTGGTAGCAGTGGACTGGGCAAGAAGTAGTTGAATTCTGGGTATATTTGGAAGACTTTCTGAGGAGTTGGATGTGGTGTATTAAAGAAAGAGTGGAGCCAAGGATGACTCTAAGATTTTGGGCTTGAAATGATAGAAGCATTACCTACTGAGATGGGGAAGGCTGTGGTTGGAATGAGTAGGTGTGGTTTGCTTGTTTTTGGTGCAAGGAAGTCAGAGTTTCAGTTTGGGACATATGAAGCATGAGATTTCTAATGGAGAGGCAAGTGAAAATCTTGTACTAACAGCACACAATGTATTTACATGTATTTAATGCCCCAGAAAGATGTTAATGGGGTAAAATACACCAAAGTGTCAGCAAGAAGAGTATGGAGACGTAGTGCTGAGTAATTTAACAAGCCCTGTTTCGATAGTTTGAGCACCTGGGTGGTGAGAATGGTTCACGTACTTGGCTCCTAAACGAAAGGCTGTCAGTTCAAGTCCACCCAGAGGTCCGGAGATCCACTTCCAAGAAATCAGTCTTTGAAAACCCAATGTCACCAGTTCTACTCTGACACACATGGGATCACCACGAGTTGGAATCTACCCCACAGCAACTGTGTTTCTGGTGTATTTAGGTGGTTAGATGGACACCGTGGTAATAAAGGATTAGATATACAGGAAGATGCTGTAATGTCGCAAGCTATGTTTTAATCAGAAATTTCCGCAAAACACTTCTGTTCTCAAGATCTATCTGCTACTTTACATAGCATACATTATTTATACTGTGTATATATTGAAATGGGTTGAAGGACTCTAGTGAGAGGAGTTAGTCATAAGAAGTATTACTGTAATGATCTTTCTTTACTGTGATAGATAACTTTTCCTAGTGTGGTATCTTTTAGGCTTGTTATATATTTTGTGTTGCAGACTGGTTTACATCTCTGCTAAGCTACAATTAATTATGCTGAATGTTCTTATTTAATGCTCCCTCCCTACTGAAAAAAATCAATATCCATGGCCATTAGTCTCTGCATTATTTTCATGAGGCATTTTAGAATCCCTTAGAATGTAAATGAAAAGGAGTGATCCTATGCTTGATATTTTAAGAATTAAAGGGCTTTAAAAAAATTGTTTATTTTTATTTTCTAGAAACAGCAACATTCAAGACAAAGGCTAAGCGTCAGGGGCAGCTTTCTTGGGTATTTCGAGAGCTGTTTTCTGGAGGCTGCTGGAAGAAGGGAGCCATGGGAGCTGGCTGGAGATCAGCTGGCTGGCTGGGGGTCACAAAAGCCTTGAAAGTGGCAGGTAGCCAGCTGAGGAGGAGGTGCAGGGCGTGGTGTGTGGGGGTGCTGTGAGGGGAAGGAGGTGTGAGGAACAAGTGGAGATGATAGAAAGTGTTCCAGAAGGCAGGGAAGCAAGCGAGGAGGTGGGAAACAAGGGCTGAGGAAGAGCGTCTTGCATACTTAATGGCCTTACAGCTTAACTTGGTCATATAGTTTAACTTAATTTTGTTTGTTGTCCTAAAAACGACATGATGAAGATTGTTTCATGATGAAGATGAGTGCAGCAATCATTAGTTTAGCACCTCTTGGGAGGTAGGTGCTGTGTTAGACACTTTCATATCTAAATGTCCTTGTGAGGGAATTCTGAGGCAAATCTCCCCACGCTATTTTGCTTCATGGCCTTGGGTACCTTGGCCTTCTGATCCCTGCTTCACCCCTCCAAGCATTCCTGAAGAAAATGTGAAATACAGTGCAGAAATATAGCAGAGTTATCTAATTATAAATTTAGCTACTGCCTGGGAGTCTCACAGAGCAAACATCAGCTTCACATGGAAACAGAAATGTCCTAGGCTGCAGAATTTCCAATCTGTATTACCTCTTTTGCTTCATCCACAATTCTGATGGGTTGGAGGGAGTGTCTTCTCTGCTCCCCCGTCACAGGACCACAACTGCAGAACTTACTTCCATTGCTTCCAGAAGCAACAGGGTACTTCCTTCCTGTGGCACATCTTCAGTTGTCGTCTGGATCCCTGAGACATTTTGGAATCCTCCTAAAGAAAGGTATTCTTAAAATCTTATAATGCAGAGCAGAGGGAGACATAAGCTCCTTTTCTCTGTGGAGCACCAACTTTTCTCTCCAAATGCCATTTTCGTCCTTGTATTCTATATGGCTTTATCTTTCTTGGCCATGGTCACATCCATTCTTTCTGAAGAGCCTCTATTCATAGCGTTTGGAGTCCTCACCCTTCCACAGAAAGTTCCTATGCCATCTTGTTAGTCAAATATGGCCAGTGGCATCACTAGGGGAGGTGCAGGGGGTGCAGACCACACTGGGTGACACTATCAGAGGGGGTGACACCAAAATGTCTATAAAATTTTTGTGTAGTGTTTCAGCAGAAATTCATTATTATTTTTTTTAAATCCCTGTAGTTAGTTATAACAACAAAAATACTTTTCATAAGCCCAGCTTACATCTATCAATATACCTACAAGGCTAAAAACTCTATGCTAATTTACTTTTTGAACCTTCTAATGTGCTCCAGTCAGAACTGTCATTATTACCCAATGATAATGATGCTTCGAATCAAGTGGTTTCGTCTGCATGTGCTATAAGCACACACTGTTGTTTTCATTGCTGCTGGTGTTTTTATAGTCACTGATTTTGTCAAATTTTCTGGTGTTCCAGCTATAATATTGCAGTAAATACTATTTGTGAACTGCATCAATAATTTTTTGAGAATGAAGTAGTAATTAAAGTAAAAGGAGAAAATAAAACAAGGCTTCTTAGTTACTAACAATATTGTAACTAATAATGTGATTCAACGCAGAAAGACTTTACAAAACAATATTGTTGTTAGTATTCATATTATCTAAGAAATATTTAAGCAATTTACAACTATATTTATTACATATTATTCTATGATTAAAATCTAAAATAAGCATTACTAAGGATTCTGTATGGTCTGGTACTAGAGAAGGTCCATGGGGGAGGGGGGTGACACCATAAGTTACTGAACTGTGTGACACCAACCCTAGTGACACTACTGCATATGGCTACCCTATAAAGTTTGTGAGAATAGCCCCTTTTTATAGATGAAGAAACTACAGTTCAGAGAAGTGATTTGGCCAGTGCCACAAAGTGAGTAGGTAATGAGCTGGGGTTTGAAGCCAGACCAGTCCAAATCCCAATTTCCAAATCTCAAGTGTTCCTACTACTTTGTAGGAAATAGCTGAGGAGACAAAGAAGGAAGGTATTTAATCACAGAAAATTTATGTGAGTATGTAGAAATGCCCAGAAAGTCCAGGGAACACATCATGGTTCAGAGTGGCAAACGGGATTTTTATGCTAGGGATGTGTGTACCCGCATTGACCTGACAATCGTGCTCATAACCATTGCTGAAGCCTGCAGTTGATTCATAGAGTTTTCACTGCCTGATTTTCACAAGTAGGTCACCAAGCTTTCTTCCTAATCTGTCTTAGTCTGGAAGCTCTGCTGAAACTGTTCACTATGGGTAGCCCTGCTGGTATTTGAAATACCAGTGGTATAGCTTCCAGCATCCTAGCAACATGCAAGCTACCACAGTATGGCAAACATACTAACGATCATGAAGATGGCACAGGACCAGGCAACATTTTGTTCTGTTGTGCTTAAGGTCACCAAGAGTCAAAGCCAGCTCAATAGCAACTAACACTAACAACAGTTGATTCACATGGTATGATTTCAGGGGCTTTGGGAACATGCTTCTCCACCCCCAAAATCTCTCTTTCATAATCTTTTGATGCAGAATTGCTAGCCTCAGAATGTATTCCTTTAGGTTATTAATTTTTTTAATTAAAAGGAATGTACCTTTTTGGGAGTATAACATATTAACTATTCTTAGCCTTCAGTATGGATTGCACCTCAACATAAAGAAAGCAAATCCTCACAACTGGACCAATAAACAACATCATGACAAACAGAAAAGTCTGAAGTTGTCAAGGATTTCATTTTACTTGGATCCAGAATCAATGCCCATGGAGGCAGCAGTCAAGAAATCAAATGACACATTGCATTGGGCAAAACTGCTGTAAAATACCTCTTCAAAGTGTTAAAAAGCAGAGATGTCACTTTGAAGATCCCAGACCCAAGCCATGATATTTTTAATCACCTCTTATGCATGTGAAAGCTGGACTATGAATAAGGAAGCCCAAAAAAGAATTGATGCCTTTGAATTATGGTGTTGGAGAAGAACATTGTATATACCGTGGACATCCAGAAGAACAAACAAGTCTGTCTCGGAAGAAATGCATCCAGAGGGGTCCTTGGAAGCAAGGATGGCCAAGACTTCGTTTCACATACTTTGGACCAGTCCTTGGAGAAGGACCTCTTTCTTGATGAGGTAGAGGGTCAGCAAAAAAGAGGAAGACCCTAGACAAGATGCATTGATACAGTGGCTGCAACAGTGGGCTCAAATATAGCAATGGTTGTGAGGTTGGCACAGGACTGAGCAGCGTTTTATTCTGTTGTACATAGGGTCACTTTGAGTCAGAATTGAACCCCCCACAAGAAGCTATTAGAAACCTTTTTCACTCATTCATTCACTCACTCACTCGTTCATTCACTCACTCACTTGTTCATTCACTCACTCACTCGTTCATTCATAGTATATTTTTGACCCGATCATTCCATTTAGGTAGGAAAATATAAAAAATGGGTCACAGCAGTCCCTGTTCTCTAGGTTTATTTCTAGTTCTGGAAGCAAACTATTAAATACATTGGAAAAAGTCCTATGATGGACCATTGTGCAGATGCTGTGGCTGTGACAGCTCTCTGCTCACACAAAGGGCTCTCGATAAATCATTGTGGAATGAATAGGTGAGTTAGAGAATTTTCCTTGATGATAGGACAAATGAGCTGGCCTCTGTGGGGTAAGGAATCTGCTAGCTGATGAGGGACATGAGTAAGAGAAGAGCGCCCTGAGAAGATGGAGCAGCGTGTGCAGAAGACCAGCCATGAAAGGGAGGATGCATGTCGGGAGCAGTTCAATTTGCTGTGGTTACAGTGTACAGAAGTGATAATGAGACAGGGTTTGAGGAGCAGGGATTAAAGAGGAAGACAGCTCACCAAGAGGCAGGGTTTCGGGGCCCCTGGTTTATTTTTAGACATGCTAAGAAATTTGATTTCATTTTTGAATATGATAAGGAATTCTTGCTGGATTTTAAACTGCAGAATGCCATAAGATGATTTGTAGTTTAGAAGGTGGCAGTGCAGAAAATATTCAAAAGGTGGTTTAATCTATAGGCAAAGGGATCTAAGCAGGAACTGATGAGGATAATGGATATGGAAATTGTGGGATTGATTGACGAGCTGTTAAGAGAGTATAATATATATGTGCATGTATATATATATTCTACAGATACATACATAAAATCATATATATAGAACATCCTATATCTATTTCTATACCTATATCTACATCCATATGAACCAAAACAAGTTGCCACTGAGTCAATTCTAACTCATGGCTACCCCACATGTATCAGAGTAGAGGTGCTCTGTAGGATTTTCAATGACTGATTTTTCAGAAGTAGATCGCCAGGCCTTTCTTCTGAAGCACTTCTTGGTGGACTTGAACCTTCCACCTTTGAGGTTAGGAGCCAAGCACATTAACCATTTGCACCACCAATAGACTCCATATACATTACAACTGGAAATTGGGATGGGAATTGTTGGCTCTTGGATTGCTGTCTGGTCTCTGAGTTCAGCAACACAGGACAAAGAACACATGGTTCTTCCCCCCTGCCACCTCTATCCCCGGGGTTGGGACAGACAGAGATAATGAATTGAATTTGGGTCCAAGGCACCAAAGGAACATCCCAAACAGAGCTGCTGTGGATTCACTAATGACTAATGGCCAAGTGGAAGACACCCTGCTGCCCTTTCTCCCCCATGAGTGCACAGACCTCTCTGTCTCTGCATGTCATTTCATGGCAAAGCACCACACTTCCTTCTTTTTGAATTTCTGCAAAGAAGCACCTTGCAGAAGAAGCAGTGAGTCAGGGGAGGACAAACAATTGAGTGGAAGCAGAATGTAGCGTAATAACAAGGGGTAGCTGACGACAGGACCAGCTCATGGAAGGCAGGAAGCCTTAGATCGAATACATTTTAAAACCAAAAATAAAAATATGAGTCAGATATACTAAAGGCTGTGTTTCTAGCTAATGGCTTATAGCTCTTTGTGGCCAAGAGTTATGAGTTATAGGTGCCTTGTAACTCTTCCTGGTAGAAGACTGCATGCACGGTGACTACATGCACGATGATGGCCACTTCTCGCTGCCTGCATGGCCGACTGATGCCCTTTCTGGTTTTATTTATCACAAGGCTGCAGTGAGGGGGCTACCTGAGTTTGCCTAAAGAAGAATCTGGGGCTGATAAAGGAAAGCTTTGCAAATAACAGCATAACTTTCCTGCAGCAAGCCTTTGTAGCATTTATGATGTGTTTAGTCTGCTACTGGTATGCATTTTCAGGATTGATAGAGAAGGTCCTTTGATGGATGGCATGGCCCTTAGTGTACATTTCACAGCTGACTTTCAGAATATGAGTGAAAGATGACACAGTTAGAAACAAATGGAAGACTAGCCGCGTTGATGCTTTCATTTAAATTTCATCTCCATTTGAATGTTTTCTTGAAGAAAATTTCAGAAAAATTTAAATGCATAGAATCAAAACTCCTCTAGGGTGCTTCTGGATACAGCGGTTTAGAGGAAACCAACAAGAAAAAAAGAGATGTGAAAAAGTAATGTGAGACAAATAGAATTCTATTTCATTTTCGTAAAAGGTCCGGTAGAGCTGCAACAAGAAAGAATCTCATTGAGACCCATGTGTGTCACAGGAGAACTGTGCTCCACAGGGTTTTCAATGGCTGAGTTTTCAGAAGTAGATCACCAGGCCTTTCTTCCGAGGCACCTCTGAATGGACTTGAACCTTTAACCATTCGGTTAGCAGCTGAGTGCATTAATTAAATGAGCATAAACAAACACACCACTCAAATGGCCTTTATTTCACAATTCAAGTTATGGGAAAATGTAAGAGAATTTTTGGTGATCTGTGTCGTTTACTGGTGGCGTGAAGGTTAAGTGCTACAACTGCTAACCAAAAGTTTGGCAGCTCCAATCCACGAGGCACTCCTTAGAAACTCTATGGGGCAATTCTATTCTGCCTTATACAGTCGCTATGAGTTGGAATTGTCTTGACAGCAACGGGTTTTTTTGTTTTTTGTTTTTGGTGTCATTTAAGAAACTGAAACACTGCTCATGAAAATCACATTCATCTTCATAGATCCAGGGATTGTCTATCCATTTGTCTTAGTTACCTAGTGCTGCTATAAGAGAAATACCACAAGCAGATGGCTCTACAAAGAGAAATTTATTCTCTTACAGTCTAGGAGGCTAGAAGTCCAAATTCAGGGTACCAGCTCTAGGAGAAGGCTTTCTCTCACTGTTGGTTCTGGAGGAAGGTCCTTGTCATCAGTCTTCCCTGGTCGAGAAGCTTCTCAGCACAGGGACTCCAGGTCCAAAGGACAGTATTCTCCTGGCTCTTGTTTCTTGGTGGTATGAGCTCCCCACGCCTCTCTGCTCACTTCTCTCTTTTGTATATCAAAAGAGATTGACTTAAGACACAACTTAATCTTGTAGATTGAGTCCTGCCTCATTAACATCATAGAGGTAGCATTTACAACAGATAGGAAAACCACATCACATGACAAAATGGTGGGCGATCGCACAATACTGGGAACCATGGCCTAGCCAAGTTGACACACATTTTGGGGGGACACAATTCAATTCATATCACCATTCTAGGAGCAATTTCAAGCATCATTTTGGAGCAAATGGGAGGATAAATTGCACTATTCTTACCAAAGGGAAAACAGGATTCCAGTGTGGATAAACGCTGTTTTATTCCACATGGTCAAAGACAGCAACAAGAGAAGGAACTAAGCAGGTTCTTGTCAGCCTGCCAGGCTTCCTGTGCTCAGAGAGGCCATCAGAAGGTGGCTGTACTTGCCAGAAGGACTCACCCTCTTGCATCTGTGGCCCCTTCAAGGCCCTTAGTGGTGACTAATTTACAGAGGTCAGGGTGCAAAACCACATCACATTTGATTGACGTCTTTGTCTTCCTGACACCATGGGTACACGGTTGTCCACTTCATGCAAGAATCAGAGAAAGAAACTTTCTCTCCCCCCTTCCTTTCTCTCTCTGTCTCCCTTTCTCACACACACATCAGTAGCCCTCAACCATAGTACAATACAGTCTCAAATCTCCTTCCCACTCACCCAGCATCCTCAATCATAAAACACGATCCAACCCACAATGACCAGGGAGTCAAGATCAAGAAAGCTTGTCTCATTAGAAGCCCTTATCTTAGCATTACATGATCTTCAAATGGGCAATCAATTGTAAAATTCCAGACATCTCCAGCCATCCCCAAACTTTCGGATGCCTGTTATTATAACTTAAATCCATCAGTCCCTCCTCGCCTTACCCTAAATAGTAAAAATCCTAGTTCATATATGTTTCATAAAACAAAAAGTGGGAAGACACTGCTTTTTTTTTTTTTTTTTTGAACCTTAAGCCCTGAGGTGGTTACCAGCCTCAAGTCACAAGACAAAACAGCATACCTCTTTTTGCACCTCCCTTTGTTGTTAGAGTAGCCCTGGTGGCACAGTGGTTAACAGTTCAACTGTTACCCAAGAGGTTAGCAGTTCAAATCCACGAGGTGCTCTTGGAAACCCTATGGGTCAACTCTACTCTGTCCAACAGGGTCGCTATGAGTTGGAATCAACTCTATGGCAATGGGTTTTGTTTTGATTTTGATGTTAGAAAGTGATAGTAGGCAAATACAGGCATAAGGCAGTGGTTAATCCCTCCCGGTAAAAGTGGCAGATACTTCATTGTCCTTGATATGGAGATGATGGACAGATTTTAAAACCTCTTGTCTTTCAGTGTAGTTCATCCTAATTCTCTTTATAACAAGCCTCTCCATCATTAACCCAAAGTTTGTTTCAACATTAGTACCTTAGAACTCTAAAATACTAGTAGGAGACAAACAGTCAAAAGAGTTATTGAAAATTTATTTACTCTGTTCCTCAGGCATCCTGTAAGATAGGCTTTAAATATTAAATTGCTTTTTAAAGAAGAGAATCAACACCATTGTTAAAGGTACAATGCTAAATAATATCAAAGACAATGAATTTTAAAATCCCTAGACCTGCGGTAATTCTTCACCAAGTGAGCAATGAGTTGTCATTTATAGAACTTCCAATATGTACCTGGTATTGCTATTTCAAGGAGCCCTGGTAACACAGTGGTTAAATGGTCAGCTGCTAACCAAACGGTCAGCTGTTCAAACCCACCAGCCACTCTGCGGAAGAAAGATGTGGCAGTCTGCTTCTGTAAAGATTACAATCTTGGAAACACTATAGGGCAGGTCTACTCTGTCCTACAGGGTCTCTATGAGCAAGAATCAACTCACCGGCAGTGGGTTTAGTTTTTTGGATTGCTACTTCAAAGGACCCCCTGTGGTAAAATGGTTAAGTGCTCAGCTGCTAACTGAAGGATAAGCAGTTTGGACCCACCAGCCACTCTGAGAGAGATAAGACCTGGCGGTCTGCTACCATGAGGACTTCAGCCTAAGAAACCCTATTGGGCAGTTCTACTCTGCCACATGGGGTGACTGTGAGTCGAAATGAACTTGATAGCACCTAAAACAACAATAGAAACTGCCACTTAAAAAAAAAAGCCCACTGCCATCGAGTCGATAGAGAAGGGAGAAATGATCAAGTGATCAAGTATGTATTGAAAGAAAAATGGATTCGTATTAAATGGGTGTGTGTGTATGGAAGGTGTGATACCCAGCTTCTGGAAAGTGTTGAAAGTAATAAATTAAAGGAGTACTGTGTGTCCTTTGAATTGAAGGTGTTTTTTTCATACGGAAAATTTCCTTAAGCTAACTGTGGTAACTTGGAGTTCCCCTCTCAAGAGTGCACAGTACTCAAATCCTTTCCCAATTATTATCTTTCTATATTGGAAATTTCTAATACAATTTAATTCAACGTGGAAGAGATGTTGTTGTTAGGTGCCATTGAGTCGGTTCCGACTCATAGCAACCCTATGCACAACAGAATGAAACACTGCCCCGGTCCTCATCCATTCTCACAATCATTGTTATGCTTGAACTCATTTTTGCAGCCACTGTGTCAATCCACCTCACTGAGGGTCTTCCTCTTTTCTGCTGACCCTGTACTCTGCCAAGCCCTTGCTTCTAAAGAGCATTCTGGTTGTGCTTCTTCTAAGACAGATTTATTCATTCTTTTGGCAGTCCATGGTATATTCAATATTCTTCACCAACACCACAATTCAAAGGCATCAATTCTTCTTCAGTTTACCTTATTCATTGTCCAGCTTTCACATGCATATGATGCAATTGAAAATACCATGGCTTGTCAGGCACACCTTAGTCTTCAAGGTGACATCTTTGCTCTTCAACACTTTGAAGAGGTCCTTTGCAGCAGATTTACCCAATGCAATGGGTCTTTTGATTTCTTGACTGCTGCTTCCATGGCTGTTGATTGTGTGGATCCAACTAAAATGAAATCCTTGACGACTTCAATCTTTTCTCCATTTATCATGATGTTGCTCATTGGTCCAGTTGTGAGGATTTTTGTTTTCTTTATGTTGAGGTTCAATCCATATTGAAGGCTGTGGTCTTTGATCTTCATTAGTAAGTGCTTCAAGTCCTCTTCACTTTCAGCAAGCAAGGTTGTGTCATCTGCATAACTCAGGTTGTTAATGAGTCTTCCTCCAATCCTGATGCCCTGTTCTTCATATAGTCCAGCTTCTCGGATTATTTGCTCAGCATGCAGGTTGAATAGGTATGGTGAAAGAATACAACCGTGATGCACACCTTTCCTGACTTTAAATCAATTAGTATTTCCTTGTTCTGCCCGAACAACTGCCTCTTCATCTATGTAAAGGTTCCTCACGAGCATAATTAAGTGTTCTGGAATTCCCATTCTTCGCAATGTTATCCATAATTTGTTATGATCCACACAGTCAAATGCCTTTGCATAGTCAGTAAAACACAAAAAAAAAAAATTTTTTTTTTTTTTTTTTTAAATATCCTTCTGGTATTCTCTGCTTTTAGCCAGGATCCATCTAACATCAGCAATAATATCCCTTGTTCCACACCCTCTTCTGAAACTGGCCTGAATTTCTGGCCGTTTTTGAATGATCTTCAGCAAAATTTTGCTTGCATGTGATATTAATGATATTGTTCTATAATTTCCACATTCGGCTGGATCACCTTTCTTGGGAATAGGCATAAATATGGATCTCTTCCAGTCAGTTGGCCAGGAAGCTGTCTTCCATATTTCTTGGCATAGACGAGTAAGTACCTCCAGCGGTGCATCTGTTTGTTGAAATATCTCAATTGATAATCCATTAATTCCTGGAGCCTTGTTTTCCGCCAATGCCTTCAGAGCAGCTTGGACTTCTTCCTTCAGTACCATCAGTTCCTGATCATATGCCACCTCTTGAAGTGGCTGAACATCGACAAATTCTTTTTGGTATAATGACTCTGTGTATTCCTTCCATTTTCTTTTGATGCTTCCTGTGTCGTTTAATATTTTCCCAATAGAATCCTTCACTATTGCAACTTGAGGCTTGAATTTTTTCTTCAGTTCTTTCACCTTGAGAAATGCTGAGTGTGTTCTTCCCTTTTGGTTTTCCATCTCCAGCTGTTTGCACATGTCATTATAATACTTTGGATTCTCGAGACGCCCTTTGAAATCTTCAGTTCTCTTACTTCATCAATTCTTCCTTTTGCTTTAGCTGCTCAACGTTCAAGAGCAAGTTTCAGAGTCTCCTCTGACATCCACCTTGGTCTTTTCTTTCTTTCCTGTCTTATCAATGACCTCTTGCTTTCTTTATGTATGATATCCTTGATGTCATTCCACAACTCATCTGGTCTTCCGTCACTAGTGTTCAGTGAGTCAAATCTATTCTTCAGATGGTCTCTAAATTCAGGTGGGATGTACTCAAGGTCATATTTTGGCTCTCGTGGACTTACTCTGATTTTCTACAGTTTCAGCTTGAACTTGCATATGACCAACTGTTGGTGGAAGAGATAGAATATTTGAAATCATAAAATAGTTTCTCACGTGGAAACAAATAAAGCAGTGAACCAAGGCATATTTCGATGCTTACATGGAATAAGTTGAGTGATGAGCCTTCTGAATGTATTTCCTAGCTAGTATTTAGATCCATTTAAATATAGTTCAGAGAGAGGAGGATAAAAGAATTGTCACATCTAGAACTGAATTATTATGTTCTAAAAAAAAAAAAAAATTTTTTTTTTTTTTAATGAAGACTAAATTTGCATTTAAAGTGAACCTCCTAATCACAGATAAAAGTAGAATTTCCCTGGAAAAGTGAAGACAATGGGGCCCTTGCTCTTCCTCCCTGAGACAGTATCTGAACACATCCAAAGAGCCCTAGTTCCTGAACAGAGATGAAAAACCACCAACCCCCCTGGCAAATTCTGAATGCTGTAATCCAACCTTCAAGCATTACCACATTCTCAAGTTCCTGTCTCCCAATCATTGTCACCCACTTCTCCTCTACTTGAAGTTCACTTCACAGTTTTTCTTGATTAAACTGTGCTCAGATGTCCCCACGCTTTTCTCATGACTTCTGCTTTTGTGAGGATGTAGTCTGAAGGAAGGTTATATGCAGACAACCTTCA
Organism: Loxodonta africana; assembly: GCF_030014295.1. Lineage (NCBI taxonomy): Eukaryota > Metazoa > Chordata > Mammalia > Proboscidea > Elephantidae > Loxodonta > Loxodonta africana. Next base: position 67,405,261 of record NC_087358.1, read on the forward strand.
AACCAACCACCTCTCTAGAGACAATCAAGGAGTTGACTTTGAAAATCCATGGAGAAATTTTTGAACTGATTACTGCCTAGGAGACTTAAAACTTTACCTAATCTTTATTATTATTATTATTTATTAGTTCTCAAGACTTCTGAGACTTATTTTAGACTCAATAACTATCTTATGGGGATTCTTCAGAGTCAAGCCCTTTCAGATAATTATTTTTTGTTAATCGTAAATAGTATAAATTGAATATTTATTCTACTAATGCTTTGTTTTTACTCTTTTAAATTAGGACATGTAGACTAGCCTAGTCTATATTCTCAAAGAATAGTGCAAAGAGTAAGCATACTCAGCTGCTAACCAAAAGGTTGGAGGTTCAAGCCCACCCAGAGACACCTTGGAAGAAAGGCCTGGTGATCTATTTCCTGAAATCAGTCATTGAAAACCCTATGGAACACAGTTCTACTCTGACACACATGGGGTTGCCATGACACACATGAGGCTACCATGACACACATGGGCTTAACCACTAGATGGCAATTTTTTTTTTAATTAAAAAAAAAATTACATTCAACAACGGATAAATCAGCCTGCGGATATTTACTAATTTGGGTAAACATTGAAAACAAATCCATAGTAGTTGCACAAGCAATGAGTCAGACTTGGCTCAGACAGCGCAAAGGTGCCTTGGTGGGTTCATCTGTTTGTATATTGGATAATCCCACACACCTGTCTGCACTACTCCCTTTTCCTTCCCTCTTTCTGGTCAGAATTCACCTGTCCCTGCTCCTGCTTAAGCCCACCCTCCAGTTCTGATGGCCAGCTGGTTACTCCTGTCCCCATCACTTTAACTGCTGGATTGAAGGAATACTCATGGCTGGTGGTTCTATGGATGGTTCACTGCTGCTGACCTCCTCTTTGGCAGGCCTTGCACTTCTGCTCCTGCCCAGTGGTCATCTCAGGCAGCTGTGGCTGGCCCCTGCATGGTTCAAAATGTTAATGCTCTTGGAGGCTAACCAAAAGGTTGGAGGTTCACATTCACCCAGAGGTACCTCAGAAGAAAGGCCTGATTTATATCCAAAAATCAGCCATTGAAAACCCTATGGAGCACAGCTCTACTCTGACACCCATGGAATCACCACGAGTCATAATCGACTCAATGGCAATTTTTTTTCCCCCGGTTTGTTTTGACCACTGTAAATAGTGTATATGTGTGTGTTTATAAAACATCAGGACTCAGGCCAACGCTAAGATATTGACAACTCCATAAATTACACCAAGCTTAAATTCCTGGCAGACTTGTCATTTTGAGAGCAAATAAACTTTGAGGAACTTTCTTGTCTCTGCAGATGCTTCATGCTGCCCTTCCTTCCTCTGTACACTTTCCCTGGGTTCACACAGCTGCTCTGCTCCCCGATTATGAATTCCACTCACTCAGCTTCCCAGAAGAAGAGGAATAGCTGTGATATTACCTCTGGCCCATGGGAGGCAGCTGGGGAGGTTCTGTGGCCATTGAACAGATGGCTGGAACAAACTTCCACAGTTTAAATTCCAATAAAGGCATCAGGTACCCCCTCTTGGGGAAATAATAAAATGAACTTTCAGTGTTTTATGTTTTCACATGGGCCTCCATCAGAGCTTGATGACTTGCCCTGGAGGGGTCCACAAGAGCTGTTCCAGACTGGACATGAGCTGTGGAGCCAGCCTTTCCTATCTGCAGTCATCACTGCTGCAGAAGCAACTGCTAGAAATTAGGAGGAAGTTGTTTGTGGAGGTAAGAGAGATGTTGGCCTCAAGTGTATATGCATGTGCTGATATCAGAGGCATGAGGAAAAGGAAAACCACCACCCAAAATGCCCATCCCAGAGGCAGGCCAAGATGGTGGAGTAGTCAGATGCTTCCTGTGGTCCCTCTTAAAACAAAGATCTGAAAAAACAAGTTAATCAATTATATATGAAAATCTAGGAGCCCTGAACATCAAACGCAAAGCTGAGGAATTGGACTGAGAGGCACGGGCAGGGAGAGACACTTCAGAAGCAGAGAGGAAATGCCAGACCTGACCTGGTGGGAACTGGCACCCTGCAGGCCAGGATCGGCTGGCACAAGTGGTGAGGCAAACATTGGCATTCCAGATGTGTTTTCCACATCAGGAGAGAATGAGTGACAGAGTGCACTCACCCCTTCAGAATCAGCAAAAAGTGGTGCTCAATGGGCAAAAGATAATTACATGCATTTAAACTACAGTGCGCATCAAAAAACACCTCTTTGGGAAAAAAAGCTCTCTCCCATCTACCTGAACCTTCCCTGCTCTGCACCAGGTCCTAGGCTGGATTCAGTGAGAGCCACCTTCCCTGGGGCGGAAGTAGGACCCGTCGTTCCCCTGAGCCATTCTCCTGGCCTTGGAGAGGGAATAAACTAACAAACGGGAAAAAAAAAAATAATCTACTGGCTCCTCTAATCTGGGAACTCAGGGCAGAAACAGCTCCTTTGCCCAGGCACAGGCATAAAGGGTCCACGGATGTTGAGTGCCTTTCACCCCTGCGTAGACATTTTTCAACAGCATAGGCCCTTGTTAGCACGGTAAAACAGGGTATATACCTGAAGTCTAACTTCAGCTGTTTCAGCTATATGGTGGAGTGGCAGATTCATGACATATGACACTGCTCTGCCTATTAAGTAGGGTCCTTACCTATCTACATCAGGGGCCTGAGGACTGGTGGTTCCACCCATGCCACCTAGCAACCCACAAAAAGGGTTCCAAGGATAAGTGCTGTCCCCCGACCCAGTCCTTACAGCCAACAGCATTGGATGTCCATAGTCCAGCTGCAAAACCTACCCACCTACGTGGTCTAGGGAACAGGGACATGCTTTTCTCACAGACACTCAGAGGTGTTTGTCAGCCCCTGCCTTGCTCAGTGCATGACCCCCTACTGCAGCCAGACACCTGTGCCTACACCAACCACCCCTGCTCATCTGAGACTGTAGGTGAGAGCTCGTACCACACACTTGGTGATTGACTACCTGGACACCTGAGCTGAATCCATAAAAGAAAAGTAAATGGACTCCTGGACTCACATACCTAGTAACATCTATAACCACCCACTGACAGGATGTTAGAGCTTCAAAGGCAAGAATAATCAAACTATCTCACTTGAACAGCTTCTTTGGGCATATCAAAAAAAAAAAAAAAAAAAGCTCAGACACAGTGAGCAAACATAAAACAAATAAATGTAATAACTTATTGATGGCTCAGAGACAACAATCAATACCAAAACACATAAAGAGGCAGACCGTGATGGCTTCAGAAAGCTCCCAAAACAAAGAATCAAGAAATCTTCTGAATGAAGAGACCCAGTGGTAGAATACAGAAGATTAATATACAGAACTCTTCAAGAGATCAGAAAGGAGATTAGGCAAAATGCAGAACAAGGCAAGGAGCACAGAGACAAAGCAATAGAGGAACTTAAGAGATTAGAGAAGAGCATAATGACAAATAAGCTGCAAGAATCCATAAAAAGACAGCAAACAGAAATCCAGACAGTTAACAATAAAATTCCTGAATTAGACAAATCAATAGAAAGTCATAGGAGCAGAATTGAGGCAATGGAAGTCAGAATTAGTGAAAATGAAGATAAAGCACTTGATACCAACTCATTTGAGGAAAAATCAGATAAAAGAATTTTAAAAAATGAAGAAACACTAAGAGTTATGTGGGACTGTATCAAGACAAATAATGTAAGAGTGACTGGAGTACCAGAATGGTGGTGGGGTGGAGGTGAGATAACAGAAAATACAAAATACAGAGAGATATCTTGAAGATTTTTTGGCAGAGAACTACCCTGATATCATGAAAGATATCCAGGAAGCTCATTGAACCCCACACAAGGTAGATCCCGAAAGAAAGTTACCAAGACATATTATAATCAAACTTGACAAAGCCCAAAATAGAGAATTTTAAGAGCGGCCTTTTTTTAGGGATCACTGGGTTTTTTTGGGGTTAGGGATAAATGAAAAATCACCTACAAAGGAGAGCCAACATGACTAAGCTTGGACTGCTCGGCAGAAACCATGTAGGCAAGAAGCCAATGGGATGACATACACAAAGCCTTGAAGGAAAAAAATTGCCAGCCAAGAATTATATATCCAGCAAAACTGTCTCTCAAATATGATGGCAAAATTAGGACATTTCCAGATAAACAGAAGTTTTTAGAGAATTTGTAAAACCAAACAAAAATTATAAGAAATACTAATGGGAGCCTACCAGTTAGAAAATCAATAATATCAGATAACAACCCAAGACTAGAACACAGGACAAAGCAACCAGATATCATCCCAGTTAGGGAAATCACAAAAATAAAGTCAAAATGCTCAAAATAGTGAAACAGAGATGTCATTATGTAAAAGATGGTGAGACTAAAAAAAAAAAAAGAGAGAGACTAAAAAATCTAGTCATAGATCTCTCATATGAAGAGGAAGTCAAGACAGTATAAAGAAATAAAAGATCAGTTTAAACTTAGAAAAAATAGGGGTAAATATTAAGGTAACCACAAAGGAAAGCAATAACCCTACACATCAAAATAAAAAACAAGAACAACATAAAGTCTCAGCAAATACAAAATCAACAACAGTGAAAAAGAGGAAAAGAAAATACATAAAGAAAAATGATTCAGCACAGAAAATTAAGTGGAACAAAGAAACTGTCAACAACACACACACAAAAGACATAAAAATGACAGCATTAAACTCAAGCCTATCAATAATTACCCTGAATGGAAATGCACCAATAAAGAGACAGAGAGTGGGAAAATGGATTAAAAAAAAAAATCTATCTATATGCTGCTTACAAGGGATACACCTGAGGCTTAAAGACACAAACAACCTAAAACTCAAAGGATGGAAAAAATATATCAAGTAAACAACAATCAAAAAAGAGCAGGAGTGGCAATATTAATTTCTGAAAAAATAGACTTTAAAGTAAAATCCACCACAAAGGAAAAAGGACACTATATAATGATTAAAGTGTCAATACATCAGGAGGACATAGCCATAATAAATATTTATGCACCCGATGACAGGGCTCCAAAATACATAAAACAAACTCTAACAGCATTGAGAAGATAGACAGCTCCACAATAACAGTAGGAGACTTCAACACACCACTTTCGATAAAGGACAGAACATCCAGAAAGAAGCTCAATGAAGACATGGAAAATCTAAATGCCATGATCAACCAACTTGACTTCATACACATATACAGAACACTCCATCCAACAGCAGCCAACTGTACTTTCTTTTCCAATGCACATGGAACATTCTCTAGAATAGACCACATATCAGGCCATAAAGCAAGCCTGAACAGAATCCAAAACACTGAAATATTACAAAGCATCTTTTCTGACTATAAAGCCATAAAAGTAGAAATGAATAAAAGAAAAAGAAGGGGGGGGTGCGGAAACACATGAAAACTCAAAAACTACTGGGTTATAGAAGGACTTAAGGATGGAATAAAGAAATTCACAGAATCAAATGAGAATGAAAACACTTCCTACCAGAACCTTTGGGACACAGCAAAAGCAGTGCTCAGAGGTCAATTTATACCATTAAATTACACATCCAGAAAGAAGAAAGGGCTAAAAGCAAAGAATCATCCCTACAACTCAAACACATAGAAAGATAGCAAAAGGAGCCCTCGGGTACCAGAAGAAAGCAAATAACAAAAATTAGAGCAGAATTAAATGAAATAGAGAACAGAAAAACATTTGAAAGAGTTAACAAGACCAAAAGCTAGTTCTTTGAAAAGATTAACAAAATTGATAAACCATTGGCCAAGCTGACAAAAGAAAAACAGGAGAGAAAACAAAAACCTGAATAAGAAATGAAATGGGCGATACCACAACAAACCCAACTGAAATTAAAAGAATCGTAACAGAATACTAGGAAAAACTATACTTTAACAAATTTGAAAACCTAGAGGAAATGTACAAAGTTCTAGAAACACGCTATCTACCTAAACTAACACAAAGAGAGGTAGAATAACGGAATAAACCTATAACAAAAGAACAAAAAGATAACTAAAAAACTCCCAACCAAAAAAAAAGCTCTGGCCCTGACAGCTTCACTGGAGAATTCTACCAAACTTTCAGAGAAGAGTTAACACCACTACTGCTAAAGGTATTTCAGAGCATAAAAAAGGATGGAATACTCCCAAACTCATTTTATGAAGCCAACATAACCCTGATACCAAAACCAGGTAAAGACACTACCAAAAAAAAAAAAAATTACAGACCAATATCCCACATGAACTTAGACATAAAAATCCTCAACAAAATTCTAGCCAATAGAATTCAACAACATATCAAAAAAATAATTCACCATGACCAAGTGGGATTCATGCCAGCTATGCAGGGATGGTTTAGCATTAGGAAAACAATCAATATAATCTATCACACAAATAAAACAAAAGACAAGAACCACATGATCTTATGAACTGAAGCAGAAAAGACATTTGACAAAGTTCAATACCCATTCATGATAAAAACTTTAAGCAAAATAGGAGTAGAAGGGAAATTCCTCAGCATAACCAAGGGTATTTATAAAGAAGCTAACAGCCAACATCATCCTAAATGGGGAGAGTCTGAAAGCATTTGCCTTGAAAATGGCAACCCGACAAGGATGCCTTTTATCACCACTCTTATTCAACATTGTGTTGGAGGTCCTAGCCAGAGCAATTAGGCTAGAAAAAGAATGAAAGGGCATCCAAAGTGGTAAGGAGGAAGTAAAAATATTTCTATTTGCAGGTGATATGATCTTATACACAGAAAACCCCAAAGATTTACAAGAAAACTACTGGAACTAATAGAAGAGTTCAGCAAAGTATTAGGATACAAGATAAACATAAAAAAAAAAAAAATCAGTTGGGTCCCTCTACACAACAAAGAGAACCTTGAAGAGGAAATCACCAAATTGATACCATTTACAATAGCCCCCAAGAAGATTAAATACTTAGGAATACATCTAAGCAGAGATGTAAAAGACCTATGCAAAGAAAACTACAAGACATTGCTGCAAGAAACTAAAAGAGACTTATCTATGTGGAAAAACGTACCTCGCTCATGGATAGGAAGACTCAACATTGTGAAAACGTCTATTCTACCCAAAGTGATCTACAGATAAAATGCAATCCCAATTCAAATTCCAATGGCATTTTTTAAAAAAATTTTTATTGTGTTTTAAGTGAGAGTTTACAAACCAAGTCAGTCTTTCATACAAAAACTTACATACACCTTGCTATATACTCTTAGTTGTTCTCCCTCTAATGAGACAACACACTTCTTCCCTCTGCCCTCTCTTTTCATGTTTATTCTGCCAGCTTCAGACCCCCTTAGTCCTCTTGTCTCCCCTCAGACAGGAGCTGCTCGCATAGCCTCACGTGTCTACTTGATCCAAGAAGCTCATTCCTCACCACGTAGACACATGAGGCTATGTGGGCAGCTCATGTCTGGAGGGGACACAAGAGGGCTGAGGGGGTCTGAAGCTGGTGGAATAGACATGAAAAGAGAGAGTAGAGGGAAGGAGTGTGCCCATCAACAGATGAATGGATAAACAAATTTTGGTATTTTCATACAATGGAATACTATGCAACAATGAAGAACAAGGATGAATCCTCGAAACATCTCACAACATGGATGAATCTGGAAGGCATTATGTTGAGTGAAATTAGTCACAAAAGGACAAATGTTGTATGAAACCACTATTTAAGAACTCCAGAAAAGGCTTAAACACAGAAGAAAACATCCTTTGATGATTATGAGAGTGGGGAGGGAAGGAGAGGAATTTACTAACTAGGTAGTAGACATGAATTATCTTAGGTGAAGGGAAGGACAATACACAATACAGGGAAAGTCAGCACAATTGGACTAAACCAAAAGCTAAGAGGTTTCCTGAATACAACCAAACACTTTGAGGGACAGAGTAGCAGGGGCCAGGGTCTGGGGACCATGGTTTCAGGGGACATCTAGGTCAATTGGCATAACAAAGTTGATTAAGAAAATGTACCCCAACCCACTTTGGTGAGTGGTGTCTGAGGTCTTAAAAGCTAGCAAGCTGCCATCTAAGATGCACTAATTGATCTCAACCCACCTGGAGCAAAGGTGAATGAAGAACACTAAAAACACAAGAAAAATATGAGCCCAAGAGACAGAAAGGTCCACATAAGCCAGAGACTCCTTCAGCCTGCGACCAGAACTAAATGGTGCCTGGCTACCACTGATGACTGCCTCGACCCGGGCCACAACAGAGAACCCCTGACAGAGCAGGACAAACGTCGGATGCAGATCTCAAATTCCAGTAAAAACACTAGATTTAATGGTCTAACTGATATTAGAGGGACCCCCAGAAGATATGGCCCCCTGAGTCTCTGTTAGCCCAAAACTAAATCCATTCCTGAAGTCAACTCTTTAGACAAAGATTAGACTGGACCATAAGACATAAAATGATACTGATGAGGAGCATGCTTCTTAGCTTAAGTAGACACATGGGACTATGTGGGCAGTTCCTGTCTGGAGGTAAGATGAGAAGACAGAGGGGGACAGGAGCTGGTTGAATGGACACGGAAAATACAGGGTGGAAAGGAGGAATGTGCTGTCACATTATAGGGAGAGCAACTAGGGTCACATAACAATGTGTGTCAGAAGAACTGCATGTGTGTTTCCTTTAAAGCATCCCCATAACTCTTCGCTGGTGGAAAGATCTGCATTGTGCATTCTCAGGTTGCTTGCCTCCTAGGAAGGCATGAGGGTTTTCGGATGGTCTAAAGCATTGGAGAAGCACCTCTGGTCGAAATCATCAGTTTGATTTGGTGGGGTAGACTCCTCAAAAGAATTCAGGTGGAAAATACAACTAATGGTAGAGAAAAGAGTGGAAGCCATGGAGAGGGGGTCACACTAAAAGGAACAGAAAAGGTTTGGAAGACAAAGCAAGTTGAGACAGGCATATTTCATGTAGTATATACCAGGGAACTTAGAGATTCCAGATAATAGATCCTTGGAAACTCAGAGATCTGCTTCAAAAACTTGGACAGAGCAACCCTTGGGAGTGTTTTATTAAAAGTAACCTTCTTCAGAGAAACCTAAGAAGGCTGACTCACTGCAGAAGAGCACCTGATGACTAGGGAATCTTTGGCAATCACAGAAGTAGAATTTCCTCCTGGAAAGGGTAAAGAAGCATTAGAACTGAAACATCCCAGGAAAGTTAACTATACATCCAGTGACCTCAGCAAGCCAAACTCATAGGCTCTGGGAAGAAGAGAGCAAAGGAGTAGGGTGGCAGCAGATAAGAAGCCCAGAAGTCACAGCTGTAAAGAACCTCAGACCACCTGGCCTGGTCTTCTATCTTTGAAAATCCAGTTGCCATCAAGTCAGCTTCAACTCATGGAGACCCCATGTGTGTCAGAGTAGAACAGTGCTCCATAGGGTTTTCAATGGCTGAGTTTTTAGATGTAGATTACCAGGCCTTTCTTCTGAGGCACCTCTGGGTGGAATTGAACCTTAACCTTTCATTTAGCTATCCGTTGTGTGTTATCCATTGAGAATACCCAGGAACTCCCCTCTTCCTTTATAGATGAGGAAACTGGGGCTCTAAGAGGAGAAGGAATGTTCTCAAGGTGACACAGTTCATCATCAGTGAGCCAGGACTAGAATCCAGGTGTAAATACCTCTTCTGATCACTTTGAAAAATGTTTTCAACGAAAGTAGTGAAGTCAGTCCTTGGGTTGAGAAAATACACTTTAGTCAAGTGATAGCACTTAAGGACTTACGTGTTCTGGGGGTTTATCATGCCTGAGTTGTTGTCGTTAGGTGCTGTTGAGTCAGTTCCGAACCATAGTGACTCTATGAACAAAAAAATGAAATACTGCCCAATCCTGAGACATCCTCCCAATCGTTGCTATGCTTGAGCCCATCGTTGCAGCCGCTGTGTCAATCCATCTTGTTGAGGGTCTTCCTCTTTTTCACTGACCCTCTACTTTACCAAGCATGATGTCCTTCTCCAGGGACTGGTTCCTCCTGATAACAGGTTCAAACTACATGAGATAAAGTATCACCATTCTTGCTACTAAGGAGCATTCTGGCTGTACTTCTTTCAAGACAGAATTATTTGTTCTTCTGGAAGTCTACGGTATATTCAATATTCTTTGCCAACACCATAATTCAAAGGCATCAATTCTTCTTTGGCCTTCCTTATTCATTGTCCAGCTTTCGTGTGCATATGAGGCAATTGGAAACACCATGCCTTGAGTCAGGCGCACCTCAGTCCTCAAAGTGACAGCTTTGCTTTTTAACACTATAAAGAGGTCTTTTGCAGCAGATTTGCCCAAAGCAATGTGTCCTTTGATTTCTTGACTGCTGCTTCCTTGAGCATTGATTGTGGGTCCAAGTAAAACAAAATCCTTGACAACTTCAGTATTTTCTCCATTTAACCACTACACCACCAGGGTTTCTGTCATGATGTTGCTTATCGGTCAAATTGTGAGGATTTTTGTTTTATTTTTGTTGAGGTATAATTCATACTGAAGGCTGTCGTCTTTGATCTTCATCAGTAAGTGCTTCAAGTCCTCTTTGGTTTCAGCAAGCAAGATTGTGTATTCTGCATATCACAGGTTGTTAATGAATCATCCTCCAATCTGGTTACCTTGTTTTTCTTCATATAGCCCAGTTTCTTGGATTATTTGATCAGCATACAGATTGAATTAGTATGGTGAAAAGATACAAACCTGAGGCACACCTTTCCTGACTTTAAACCATGTAGCATTCCCTCAACATAAAACAAAAATCCTCACAACTGGACCAATGAGCAACATCATGATAAACGGAGAAAAGACTGAAGTTGTCAAGGATTTCATTTTGCTTGGATCCACAATCAACAGCCATGGAAGCAGCAGTCAAGAATCAAAAGACACATTGCATTGGGTAAATCTGCTGCAAAGGACCTCTTCAAAGTGTTGAAGAGCAAAGATGTCACCCTGAAGATTAAGGTGCACCTGACCCAAGCCGTGGTATTTTCAATCACATCATATGCATGCGAAAGCTGGATAATGAATAAGGAAGACCGAAGAAGAGTTGACACCTTTGAATTGTGGTGTTGGTGAAGAATATTGAATATACCATGGATGGCCAAAGGAACGAACACATCTGTCTTGGAAGAATGCTCCTTAGAGGCAAGGATAGCGAGACTGTGTCTTACACACTTTGGACTTGTTGTCAGGAGGGATCAGTCCCTGGAGAAGGACATCATGCTTGGCAGAGTACAGGGTCAGCGGAAAAGAGGAAGACCTTCAACAAGGTGGCTTGACACAGTGGCTGCAACAATGAGCTCAAGCATAACAACGATTGTGAGAATGGATGAGGACCGGGCAGTGTTTCATTCTGTTGTGCATAAGGTTGCTATGAGTTGGAGCTGACTCGACAGCACCTAACAACAACAATATTCCCTTGCTCTATTCAAACAACTGCCTCTTGGTCTCTGTACAGGTTTCTCAGGATCACAATTAAGTATTCTGGAATTCCCATTCTTTGCAATGTTAGTCATAATTTGTTATGATCCACACAGTCAAATGTCTTTGCATGTCAATAAAACACAGCTAAACATCTTTCTGGTGTTCTCTGCTTTCATCCAAGATCCTTCTGACACCAGCAATGATATCCCTGCTTCCATGTCCTCTTCAGAGTCTCACTTGAACTCCCGGCACTTCCCTTTTGATATACTGCTGCAACCGTTTTTGAACCATCTTCAGCACAATTGTACTTGCGTGTGATATTAAGGATATTGTTTGATAATTTCCACATTCTGTTGGATCACCTTTTTTTTTTTTGGATTGGGCACAAATATGGATCTCCTCCAGTCAGTTGGCCAGGGAGTTGTCTTCCAAATTTCTTGGCACAGACAAGTGGGTGCTCCCAGAATTGTATCTATTTATTGAAACATTTCCCTTGGTATTCCATCAATTCCTGGAGCATTGTTTTTCACCAATGCCTTCAGTGCAGCTTGGACTTCTCCTTTCAATACCGTTGGTTCTTGACCATATAATACCTCCTTATATGGATGAATGTTGACCAATTCTTTTTGGTACAGTGATTCTGTCTATTCCTTCCATTTCCTTTTGAGGCTTCCTGTGTTGGCCAATATTTGGCCCATAGAATCCTTCAATATTTCAGCTCAAAGCTTAGATTTTTTCTTCAGTCTTTCAGCTTGAGGACTGCTGAATGTGTTTTTCCCTTTTGTTTTTCTGACTCCAGGATTTTGCATATTTCTTTTTATTACAATGCTTTACTTTGTCTTCTCAAGCTGCCCTTTGAAATCTTCTGTTCAGCTCTTTTACGTCATCATTTCTTCCATTCACTTTAGCTACTCTGTGATCAAGAGCAATTTTCAGAGTCTCTTTTGATATCCATTTTGGTTTTTTCTTTCATGTCTTTTAAATGACCTTTTTCTTCTTTGTATCCGATGTCCTTGATGTCATCCCATAACTCATCTGGTCTTTGGTCATTAGCATTCAATGTATCAAATCTATTCTTGATATAGTCTCTAAATTCAGGTGGGATATACTCAAGATCATACTCTCGCTCTCATAGACTTGTTTTAATTTTCTTCACCTTCGACTTGTACTTATGTACTAGCAATTGAGGGTCTGTTCTGCAGTTGGCCCCTGGCCTTGTTCTGAGTGATGATTTTGGGTGTCTCTATTGTCTCTTTCCACGGGTATATTTGATTTGATTCCTGTGTATCCCATCTGGTAAGTTCCAGGTGTACAGTCACCATTTACATTGTTGAAAAGAGGTATTTTCAATGAATAAGTCATTGGTCTTGCACAATTCTATCATGTGATCCCTAGCATTGTTTCTATCACCAAGGCAAAATTTTCCAACTAATGATTTTTCTTCTTTGTTTCCAATTTTAGCATTCTAATCACCAGTAATTATCAATGCATCTTGACTGCCTATTGGATCAATTTCAGACTGCAGAAGTTGGTAAAAATCTTCAATTTCTGTTTCTTTGGCCTTAGTCATTGGTGTGTAAATTTGAATTAAAAAATTATATTAATTGGTCTTCCTTGTAGGCGTGTGGATATCCTAGCACTACAGTGTTGTACTTCAGGATAGATCTTGAAATATTCTTTTTCTTTCTTTCTTTTCTATTGTATTTTGGGAGAAGAGTTACAGAACTAGTTTCTCATCAAACAGTTAGTACTCATATTATTTTATGGCATTTGTTAACAATCCCACAACGTGTCAATACTCTCCCTTCTCTACCTTGGGTTCCCTATTACCAACTTTCCTGTCCCCTCCTGCCTTCTAGTCCTTGCCCCTGGGCTGGTGTGCCCATTTAGTCTTGTTTTGTTTTATGGGCCTGTCTAATCTTTGGATGAAGGGTGACCCTCAGGAGTGACTTCATTACTGAGGTGAAAGGGTCTCTGGGTGCCTTACTCTTGGGGTTTGTCCAGTTTCTGTCAGACCAGTAAGTCTGGTATTTTTCTGTGAGTTAGAATTTTGTTCTATATTTTTCTCCAGCTCTGTCTAGGACCCTTCACTGTGATCCCTGTCAGAGTAGTCAGTGGTGGTAGCCGGGCACCATCTAGCTGTTCTGGACTCAGTCAGGTGAAGGCCATGGTAGATGTGGTCCATTAGTCATTTGCACAAATCTTTCCTTTGTATCTTAAGTTTTCTTTATTCTCCCTTGCTCCCAAAGGGGTGAGACCAGTGGAATATCCTAGACGGCCACTCACAGGCTTTTAAGATCCCAAACAATACTCACCAAAGTAGAATGCAGAACATTTTCTTCATAAACCATGTTATGCCAATTGAGCTAGATGTTTCCTGAGACCATGGTCCCCATAGCCCTCAGCCAGGCAATTTGGTCCCTCAGGGAATTTGGATGTGTCTACAAAGGTTCTATGACCTTGCCTTGTACAAGTTGTGCTGGCTTCCCCAGTATTGTGCACTGTTTTACCCTTCACCAAAGTTACTACTTATCTATTGTCTATTTAGTGTTTTTCCATCCCCACCCTTCCCCTCCCTCGTAACCATCAAAAATTGTTTCTTTTTGTGGGTAAGCCTTTTCATGAGTTTTTACAGTAGTGGTCTCATACAATATTTGTCTTTTTCTGATTGACTTATTTCACTCAGCATAATGCCCTCCAGATTCATCCATGTTATGAGATGCTTTGCAGATTCTTCATTGTTCTTTATTGTTGCGTAATACTCCATTGTGTGTATGTACCATAGTTTGTTTGTTCATTCATCTGTTGATGGGCATCTAGGTTGTTTCCATCTTTTTGCTATTGTGAACAATGCTGCAATGAACATAGGCGTGCATATATCTATTTGTGTGATGACTTATTTCTCTAGGATATATTCCTAGGAGTGGGATTGCTGGGTCATATGGTATTTCTATTTCTAGCTTTCTAAGAAAGTGCCATATTGTTTTCCAAAATAGTTGTATCATTTTGCATTCCCACCAGCAGTGCATAAGAGTTCTGATTTCCCCACTGCCTCTCCAACATTTTTTATTTCCTCTTTTTTTGATTCATGCCAGTGATGCCAGCGTAAGATGGTATCTCGTGTGGTTTTGATTTGCATTTCTGTAATGGCTAGTAATTGCGAGCATTTCCTCATGTGCATGTTGGCAGCTTTAGTGTCTTCTTTGGTGAAGTGTCTGTTCATTTCCCTTGCCCATTTTTTAACTGGATTATTCATCTTTTTTGTTGTAGAGGTGTTGTATTTTCCTGCAGATTTTAGAGATTAGACTTTTGGCTGATTTGTAAAATCCAAAATTTTTTTCCCAGCCTGCAGTTTCTCTTTTTACTCTTTTGGTGAAGTCTTTTGATGAGCATACATGTTTACATTTTAAAAGACCCCAGTTATCTAGCTTATCTTTTGGAGTTTGTGAGTTGTAGGTTATAGTTTGTATCCTGTTAATGTCGTGTATTAGGGCCTCTAGTGTTGATCCTATTTTTTCTTCTATGAAATTTATAGTTCGTGGCTTTATATTTAGGTCTTTGGTCCATTTTCCATTAGTTTTTGTATATGGTGTGAGGTATGGGCCCTGTTTCATTATTTTGCAGATGGACCTCCAGTTTTGCCAGCATCATTTGTTAAAAAGACTCTCTTCTCCCCATTCAATGGATTTGGGCCCTTGTTGAAGATCAGGTGACCGCAGGTGGATGGGTTTACATCTGGGTTCTCAATTCTGTTCAAGTGGTCAATGTATCTGTCATTGTACCAGTACCAGGCTGTTTTGACTACCGTAGCTGTATAGTAGGTTCTGAGGTCAGGTAGTGAGAGCCCTCCTACTTTATTCTTCTTCTTCAACAGTGCTTTACTTATCCAGGGCTTCTTCCCTTTTCATATAAAGTTAATGATCAATTTTTCCATGTCTTTAAAGAATGTTGTGTCAAGATGCATTGTATTTGTAGATTGCTTTGGGTGAAATTGTCATTTTCACAATGTTGAGTCTACCTATCCATGAGCATGGTATGTTTTTCCATTTATGTAGATCTCTTTTGGTTTCTTGTAGTAGTGTTTTGTAGTTTTCTTTGTATAGGTCTTTTACATCTCTGGTTAGACTCCTAAGTATTTTATTTTTTTAGGGGCTATTATAAATGGTATTGTTTTCCTGAATGCCTTTTCATCATTCTCTTTATTGGTACAAAGGAATCCAACTGAGTTTTGTATGTTTATCCTGTATCCTGTTACTCTGCTGAATCTTTCTATTAGTTCCAGTAGTTTTCTCACGGAGTCTTTTGGGTTTTCTATGTATAGTATCATATCATCCACAAACAGGGACAGGTTCTTCATTACCAATTTGTATGCTCTTTATTTCTTTTTCTTGCCTTATCGCTCTAGCTAGAACTTCCAGCACAATGTTAAATAAGAGTCATGATAAACACCATCTATGTATTTTTCCTGTTCTGAAAAGGGATGTTTTCAACCTCTCTCCATTAAGAATGATGTTGGCTGTTGGTTTTGTATACATGCCCTTTATCATGTTGAGAAATTTCCTTTTTACACCTATTTTATTGAGAGTTTTTATCAGGAATGGGCATTGGTCTTTGCTGAATGCTTTTTCTGCATCAATTGAGATGATTAAGTGACTCTTTACTTTTTTTATGTGGTGGATTACATTGATTGATTTTCTAAAGTTGAGCCATTCTTTCATACCTGGTATGAAGCCTATTTGATGGTGAATGTCATGCAATTCCTCTTCAATTTGTCATTCTCAGCGTAGTAGGCCATGTGATTGTCCCATTCAAAATGACAAATATCAGTCCATGTCACCTCACTAATGCCTAGGATATCAATCATTTCATTTCTATGACCTCCAGTTTTTCCTAGATTCATTCTTCCAACATTTCACATTCTTATTATCAATTAATGTTTGCAGCTGTTTTTTCTCATTTTGAGTCATGCCACATAAGCAAATGAAAGCCCCCCAAACTTGACTCTGTCCATGTCATTAAGGTGGACTCTGCTTTGAGGAGGCACCTCTTTCCCAGTCTTATTTTTAGTACCTTCCAAACTGAGAGGCTCATCTTCTGGTACTATATCAGATAATATTCGCGTGCTATTCATAAGGTCAGTTTTTTTGTTTTTTTTTAGAAGTAGATTGCCAGATTCTTCTTCCTAGTCTGTCTTAGTCTGCAAACACCACTGAAACCTGTCCACCACGGGTGACCCTGCTGGTATTTGAAATACTGGTGACGTATCTTCCAGCATCATAGCAACATACAAGCCACCACAGTATGACAAGCTGACAGACGAGTAAGTGGCGGTCATGCTTGAGAAGTGACAGCATATAAGAGTGATCAGTCACTGCCTAGGCAACCTAAGTGACTCCTAGGGGGAAAAAAGTGGAAAGAGGATGCAGAATTGTGCTTACTTCATGTCATACTCTTAAAACACTTCTCGGTGTTTTCTGGAATCTCTTAATGTTGTCTCATATATTTCTCCTACTTTGGAGTGAAGCCTAAGCTTGTTTCTAAAGATTAATTCTCTGTCAAAGAGACTTCATTAGTCTATATACTGAATTGCATTCCTGAACTCCGTAAATTCTATTCTAGGTTGATTCCCATTGTACAATTCAGCTCTATTTTTTTTTTTTTTTTAAACACCTCCCTGCCCCTAGACCTTGAAATTGTCTTTCAGGGCACAGGTTTGGTTCTAAATGACCATACTCTGGAAAAACTTTTATTTTCTACTGAGGTTGTGAACATAGCAATTAACTTATTGGAGAATTGCAGTCAAAAAAGGCAAATAATTAGAGAAAATGAAATAGCAGGATTTCAACATGAAAATAAGTAACCCGTGATATGATATGCATTAAAATTGCCTGCTACATAATCTGTCAATTTGGAAAATTCAGTGTTCACAGAAATTGTGCTTTATGATGGAAACCAGTGGCCTCTCCTGCTAGCGTAGTTGTTGCAATTTTCTGCATATTAAGAAACCATTCTAGCCCTGCAGAAACAAGAAAGAATTAACCCCAAAGCCAACTCGATCAAAGCAGTACTAATGAATCTAGAGTGAGTTGGATATAATTTCCTCAAGTTAGCAACCCTGGTAACATTTTTGGGTTTCTCAAATTAACTTTGACTTTTTGAGATAGTTTAACACATCACAGAGTGTGGCTTTGAAGAAAAAAGGGCTCTGGGAAAAAAGATATTGGGAAGAGCCTTTAACTTCAGATCCACACGTAAAAGAGCTACACACCAGCATTCCGAGGTACCTAGACAAAGCTTTTCTTGGACTGGGAATCAATAGTTCACCCATTAGCTTTAAAACTATAGACAAGCTGCTTAACCTTTCTAGGCTTTTAGTTCCTTCACTTGTTAAGTTGGGACTAATGAAAGAATCTCCTTCACCAGATTGTTGGGGGCATTCAATGAGTTTACTACCAATTTTTTACCACTTGCCTTTGAGTCAACTCTAACTCCTGGTGATTCTGTGTGTGTTAGAGGAGGACTGTGCTCCATCGGGTTATCAGTGACTGATTTTTAGGAATTAGATCACCAGGCCTTTCTTCCAAGTTGCCTCTGGTCAGGCTCTAACCTCCAACCTTTCAGTTAGTAGCCGAATGTGTTAACTGTTTGCACCACCCAGAGATTCCATTCTATCAGTCAGGATGTGTGAAACATCCAGAACAGGGCTGAACACGCAGTAAAAATATAACCAATGCTGGTTCTGTGCTGGACAGACCTAAGAGGGTGATCTTCAACAAGTCCCTTCCTTTCTTAGGGGATCAGTTTCATTGTCTCTTAAAATAATTGGCCAAGAATACAACTGAGTTCTTAAATGTTTAGTCATATCCATTAATGGGTAGTGAAATTCATTTAGTTGTTGCAACAGCTTTTTTATTTAAATGAAATGAAAGAATATAATAGAAAATATCATAAAAAAATCATATATAGGAAGACTAAGTATTGTTTGGGGATACTTTTGTTTATGCACTAGATTGCAATGGTAGTTCAGTGGTAGAATTTCCACCTTCTGTGAGGGAGATCTGGGTTCAGTTCTGGCCCATGCACCTCATGTGCCGCCACTACCTGCCTGTCAGTAGAGGCTTGCATGTTGCTATGATGCTGAACAGGTTTCAGCAGAGCTTCCAGATAAGAGGGACTAGGACTGGGTAGCATTTTATTCTGTTGTGTATGGTAGAGCCATGAGTCAGGGGCCAACTCAATGGCAGCTAACAACAAAGATCATAATGAAAAGCTAATTTTTTACTCGTCATGCTCATAATTCGGAAGTCACTGAATTTTATGTACTCCAAGTCTCCTTTCCTCTTTAGTGGTTTATTACTCTGTCAAGATGCGAAAGTAATGGACAGCTGAGGACCCTGGCCATGGAGCCAGAACTCTGCTGGGCCTGGACCTTCCTTGTTGAATTCATTTCTCTTCTCCCTAATCTTCTCCTTTGTAAAATGTGGATATCAGCACCCATCTCTCACAGGGTTATTACAAGGAATAGATGAAGTAATCTATGCAAACTATATGTTATTTATTAGTTGCTGTTGAGTCATCTCTGACTCTTGGCAACTGCGTGTACAACAGAACTAAATGTTGCTTGGTCCTGTGCTATCTTCACAATCGTTGGTATGCTTGAGTCAATTATTGCAGCCTCTGTGTCTTTTCAGTGCTTTCCAACCTTGGGGGCTCATTTTCCAGCACTATATTGAAAAATATTCTGCTGTGATCCATGGGATTTTTATTGCCTAACTTGTGGAAGTACATCACCAGACCTTTCTTCCTAATCTGTCTTATTCTGGAAGCTCCATTGAAACTTGTCCACCAAGGGTTTCCCTGCTGGTATTTGAAATAACAGAGACATAAATTCCAGGATCACAGCAACATATAAGCCACTGCAGTATGACAAACTGAAAGAGAACCAGTGGTTGTATTTTTGTTGTTGTTGTTATGTGCCATCGAGTCCATTTCTACTCATAGCAACCCTATACACTACAGAATGAAAGACTGCCTGGTCCTGCACCACGCTTACAATTGTTATGCTTAAGCCCATCGTTGCAGATACTGTGTCAATCCATCTCACTAAGGGTACTCCTTTTTTTTTGTAGACCCTTTACCAAGCATGATGTCCTTCTCCAGGGACTGATCACTCCCAATAACATGTCCAAAGTATGTAAGACACAGTATCGCCATCCCTTGCTTCAAAGGAGCATTCTGATTGTATTTCTTCCAAGACAGATTGGTCCTTTTGACAGTCTATGGTATATTCAATATTCTTCACCAACATCGTAATTCAAAGGTGTCAGTTCTCTTCAGTCTTCCTTATTTATTATCCAGCTTTTGCATGCATATGATGCGATTGAAAATACCATGGCTTGGATCAGGTGTACCTTGGTCTTCAAGGTGACATCTTTGCTTTACAACATTAAAAGAGGTCTTTTGCGGCAGATTTGCCCAACACAATGAGTCTTTTGATTTCTTCACTGCTGCTCCCATGGCTGTTGATTCTGGATCCAGGTAAAATGAAATCCTTAACATCTTCAATCTTTTCTCCATTTATCATGATGTTGCTTATTGGTCTAGGTGTGAGGACTTTTGTTTTCCTTATGTTGAGATGTAATCCATACTAAAGGCTACAGTTTTTGATCTTCATCAGTAAGTGTTTCAAGTCCTCTTTACTTTCAGCAAGGATTGTTCTGTCATCTGCATAACGCTGGTTGTTAATGACCCTTCCTCCAATGCTGATGCCCTATTTGTCTCCATATAGTCCAGCTTCTTGGATTATTTGCTTAGCATGCACACTGAATAGGTATGGTGAAAGGATACAACCCTGACGCACACCTTTCCTGACTTTAAACCACGTAGTATCCCCTTGTTCTGTTCAAACAACTGCCTCTTGATCTATATACAGGTTCCTCATGAGCACAATTAAGTGTTCTGGAATTCCCCTTCTTTGCAATGTTATTCATAATTTGTTATGATCCTTTCCATAGTCAATAAAACACAGGTAAACATCTTTCTGGTATTCTCTGCTTTCAGCCAGGATCCATCTGACATCAGCAATGATATCCCTTGTTCCATGTCCTCTTCTGAATCTGGCCTGAATTTCTGACAGTTCCCTGTCGATATACTGCTGTAGCCACTTTTGAATGATCTTCAGCAAAATTTTACTTGCATGTGATATTAATGACATCGTTTGATAATTTCCACATTTGGTTGGATCACCTTTCTTGGGAATAGGCATAAATATGGATCTTTTCCAGCTGGTTGGTCAGGTAGCTGCGTCCCAAATTTTTTGGCATAAATGAGTGAGCACTTCCAGTGCTGGATCCATTTGTTGAAACATCTCATTTGATATTCTGTCAGTTCCTAGATCCTTGCTTTTCGACAATGTTTTCCGTGCAGCATGGACTTCTTCCTTTAGTACCAGCAGTTCCTGATCATATGCTACCTCTTGAAATGGTTGAATGTCAACTGATTCTTTTTGGTATAATTACTCTGTGTATTCCTTCCATCTTCTTTTGATGCTTCCTGCATCATTTAATATCTTTCCCATGAAATCCTTCACTATTGCACCTCGAGGCTTAAATTTTTCTTCAGTTCTTTCAGCTTGAGAAATGCCAAGCGTATTCTTCCTTTTTGGTTTTATACCTCCAGCTCTTTGCACATGTCACTATAATACTTTGTCTTCTTGAGCCACCCATTGAAATCTTCTGTTCAGTTCTTATACTTCATCATTTCTTTCTTTTGCTTTAGCTGCTCAACGTTCAAAAGCAAGTTTCAGAGTCTCTTCTGACATCCATATTGGTCTTTTCTTTCTTTCCTGTCTTTTTAATGACCTTTTGATTTCTTCATGTATGATGTACTTGATGTCATTCCACAACTCATCTGGTCTTCAGTTATTAGTGTTGAATGTGTCATATCTATTCTTGAGATGGTCTCTAAATTCAGGTGGGATATACTCAAGGTCCTATTTTGGCTCTTGCAGACTTGTTCTAATTTTCTTCAGTTTCAACTTGAACCTGCATGTGAGCAATTGATGGCTTATTCTGCAATCAGCCCCTGGCCTTGTTCTCACCAAAGATATTGAACTTTTCCATTGTCTCTTTCCACAGATTTCGTCAATTTGATTCCTGTGTATTCCATAAGGCGAGGTCCTTGTATATAGTTGCCGTTCATGTTGTTGAAAGAAGGCATTTGCAGTGAAGAAGTCATTGGTCTTGCAAAATTCTGCCATGCGATCTCTGGCATCGTTTCTATCACCAAGGCCATATTTTCCAACTACTGATCCTTCCTTTTTGTTTCCAGCTTTCACATTACAATCACCAATAATTATCAATGCATCCTGATTGCATGTTTGATCAATTTCAGATTGCAGAAGTTGATAAAAATTTTCAGTTTCTTCATCTGTGCCTTAGTGGTTGGTGCATAAATTTGAATAATAGTCATATTAATTGGTCTTCCTCGAAGGTGTATAGATATTATCCTATTGCTGACAGTGTTGTACTTCAGGACGGATTTTGAAATGTTCTTTCTGACAATGAATGCAATGCCATTCCTCTTCAAGTTGTCATTCCTGGCATAGTAGGCCATACGATTGTCCTATTCAAAATGGCCAATACTAGGCCGTTTCAGCTCACTAATACCTGAGATATTGAAGTTTATGTGTTCCATTTCATTTTTGAAGATTTCCAGTTTTCCTAGATTCATACTTTGTACATTCCACATTCCAATTGTTAATGAATATTTGCAGCTGTTTCTTCTCATTTTGAGTCATGTCACATCAGCATACGAAGGCCCCAAAAGCTTGACTCCATCCATATCATTAAGGATGACTCCACTTTGAGGAAGCAGCTCTTCCCCAGTCATCTTCTGAGTGCCTTCCAACCTGAACAGTTCATTTTTCAGCAGTATATCAGACTGTGTTCTGCTGCTATTCATACCAGACTGTGTTCTGCTGCTATTCATACGTTTTCACTGGCTAATTCTCTTCAGAAGTAGACCGCCGGGTCCTTCTTCCTAGTCTGTCTTAGTCTGGAAGCTCAGCTGAAACCTGTCTCCCATGGGTGACCCTGCTGTTATCTGAATACCAGTGGCATAGCTTCCAGCATCACAGCAACATGCAACCCCCCACAGTACTACAAACTGACAGACACATGGTTGTATTATTACAAAGTATAAATTCTGTCATGATTATGATCATTCTGTAGTTGTGAGGATGGGAAGTTCTTTTGCTTATGAGCCCTTTTCCTGAACAAGTGTTTCTGATTTATTTCATCCATGCTTTTTCTCATGGTGATCCCTCTACCTGAAACACCCTTCCCACTTTTACTCATCTTATTCATCCTTAAAGACTTAACACAGGCATGATCTCTCCCAGGCACCTTCTCTAAACTCCTAGATGTTACTTCCATGCCACATACCATCCCAAACCTACCTATCTTTTTTAACTTACCATATTTTGAAATAAAAATATGTTTACATGTCTGATGCACCCACTAGACCATAAAAACTCCCAACTTCTTATTCACTGCTTAATTTCCAACACTTAGCCTAGTGTCTGCATGTACTAGACAAGTCTGGAAAATATACCCTAAGTGAACTGAACAGATCTTCTCTTTCTTCCTACGACTTCAGTGTTGTTCACCTTCACTTCTTTTCAACATAGTCACTTATTTTTCCTACCTCCTATTCCATCTCTTGAAAATACTTGGCACGAATAACAGCTAATTCAGTGACAACAATTACCTCTTGGCCTTCTTTATTGCAGCATCTCCAGGGGAGACTAGTAGAAAAGTGTATTCAGGAAAGAAAAGAGATAATTGAAGAAAAGACATAATAACCAAATGGAAAATGTGGTAACGTCAAGCTACTCAGATATTGTGACATTTATCTGGGAGACTATGCATGGATATGCAGTGGCAGGAGAACCAGGGGAAAGTTTGGCCTACGGAGGAGCATAACTCTCGAAGTCTTCTCTTCATATGCCCAGAAGCCCACGAGGGACAAGGATACTGGGCTCACCATGGTGCCCACTTATGTTCCTTCCTCTGCACGTATAGGAAGAAAGGCCCTGGCAGCTTGATGACCAGCAGTCCTTACCCAGCCATCCTGATTCAAGTCTTTTGGATTCCTGATCCACCATATAAATAATTGACAAAGCAATTTCCAAGTGGCCTTGATAGTGGGACACAGAAATCAATAAAGGCTGGGCACAAGGACAGACACTTTTTCCAACTCTGAGCCCAATTGGATGATTACATCCCTCTTCTGGCTGTGGAACATTTTGCCTCCTGTCACTGTCAAGTTGCTGGGTTGATTTATCAAGAAACAGGTAACAGTCACCTTCCCACCACTATTAGCAGATCCTTGATCAAGAGCGGGTTATAAAAACATCTGGTACGTCTCCCTTGCTTTTATCTGTTTATTCATGCTTGGAGTTTTGTTCCAGGACTAACTCAAGCATATAATACTCAGAGTTCTAATAAACTGAAAATTGCTCCTGCTGAAATTTTGACAAATTATTTTCCTGCTGGGGTTCAGTCAAGACTATTCTGTCTTTCACAGAATATTTAAAGTGGCTTCCACTGTGTCAGATACACTGTAAAGAATTTTCAGTGTTATAACTTCAGGGTAGGCTCAATGTGTTTTTAAAATCTCCAGGCTATCCAATTTGCTATTTAGTGTATATTACCAAATATAATGCTTTGTCTGCCAATTCTGCTAAAAGCTGTAATAATAATAATGGTGTCATGTAGTGTCTTTCCTCCTGAAGGAGCCTTCACTTGTCTTATGGATGGCATGAGCAGAAGGCAAATGCCCTGTGCTCATATCAGGACCCTTTCACATACTACAGTTGGCCTTACATAATTAAATTACTTTTTACAGAAGAGAACCTACCTCACGGTGAATGTTGAGTCTATTTTCAACTCATAAGAACCATAATGCTAAATATTTTTAAAGATAATGAGTTTTAAATTTTCTAGACCTGTGATAATTCTACACCAAGTGATCAAGGAGCAATCATTCCCAGAGCTTCCAATATGTACCTGGTGCTGCCACTCAGAGAAAGGAAAAAATGATCAAGTATATATTGAAAACAAGAACATAGTCATATTATATGGATGGGTGTATTTGTGTGTGTATGCATATAAGATGTGACACCAAGCTTCTGGAAGGTGGTGAAAGTCATAAATGAGAGAAGTACTATGTTTTCTTTGAGGAGTTCCTGTGTGAGTTGGCTGATAACCAAAAGGCTGGGGGTTGGAGTTCAGCTTTCAGAGGCAACTCTGAAGAAAGGCCTGAAACAATCTACTTCCATCGAAAACCTTATGAACACACATGGGATTGCTGTGAGTTGGAGCTGACTCAATGGCAACTGGTTTTTTGATGTACCAGATTACAAAGCATTTTCACATGCGTTATGTCATTTAATTCTCAGAACAGAATGATACACCCTTGTGAGTGTATTATTATTTCCATTTGCAGAAGAACAAACTTTGTCTTAGTGAATATAATCAAGTTGCTCAAGCAGTGGATTTAGAAAGAGGCAGGACGAGTACTTGAACCCAAGTCATTGAACTAAATCCAATGCCCTTTGTACTCTGTTGTGACTTGTGACACATTTCTGTTAGCCTATTCAACAACCAGGCCAGCTTCTTTCATGCTAAGAGAACTCCAATTTTGTTTCAGCTTTAATTTACCTGGCTCCATGAGAGGAATCATGACTAGTCTAGGGAGAGAACAGCTGCCATGCCCTTCTTGGCTAGTGATCACTCTTAGGAGTGAATATAGGACCACAATTCTAGCCACTGAAACATAATTGGAAGTCTTCTTGGGCCTTCTGAGAGTTTCTTCCCTAATAAGAGAAGACCACAATGAGAAAGTCCTTTATCCAGCCATCCTTCTGGGTTCCTGCTAGGATATCATGTGATGTTTGGAGCTGCGGCCAACATTTTGTAACCATGTGGGCAGACATTTCTGGCATAACAAGATTGGCTGCCTGAAACGACAGAAAGCACCTGGGAGCATGATATGTCAGTGAGTTTCCAAACCAACGTTGGTACACCTACCTCTAAACTTCTTAAGTCAATGAATGTATCCTTATGGTGTAGGTCATCTTAGTAAGATTTTCTGATACTTGCCCCATATTGAACCCTAATTAATGTACAGCTATTCTGCTCTGTTCTTGAGACAATGATGAATAAGGTGTCTAACATTCTTGGGGCTTGCCCCATAGTTTGCAACTCCAACCTGGTGCTTTGACTCATCTGCAAGACCTACTCTAGCCCTGTTTTGGAAATAGCTGCCACCCTCACAGAAAATATATAACACCATGTCTAGGGCTGTCTCAGCCACCAGAAGCCTTTCCTACCCTTTCAAGTTCTCCTGATCACTGTTTGCTACCCCACAGATTTTAGATCAGCCTCCATCCCTCCACCCTGTCCCTTAAGTCTTTGGCTCCTTACTAGTCCTTGATTGTTTTTTATGCCCTATATCTTTTTTTTTTTTTTTATCTTTAGTCTAGCTCTACTCTCTGACATCTGTACCCACTTTAATTTGAGGCATTTGTTATGATAACTTGGTTATTAGTTTATGACATACCTCCTTGCTTTGGATACTGATAGAAGAGACCTAACATTTATTGAGCATTTTATATGAGCTAAACATTGATTTGGAGTCCTGGAGTAGTGCAAATGGCTTACATGTTTGGCTTTTAACTAAAAGATTGAAGGTTCTACTCTACCCAGAGGCACCTCAGAAGAAAGGTCTGGTGATTTACTTAAGAAAAATTGGGCATCAAAAATCCTATGCAGCACAGTTCTACTTCAACATGCATGGGGTCTCCAAGAGTTGGAGTCAACTTGTTGGCAATTGGTAAGAAAGTACTGATTTAGAGGTTTATCAAATTTAATTCTTGAAAGAAGCTTGAGGAATAGGTATTAACTCTATTTTCCATTAGCAATAATTTTGAAGTTTAAGTAAATGACCCAATATCAAACCTCTAGGTATTATCATATACCGAGGAATCTAACAGTTCAGCTGGACTCCAAGGCCCATGGTTTTCCGCTTTACCATGAAACAGTACTTGACAAATCCTTCAAAACTTTTTTTTTTAATTTTTATTGTGCTTTAAGTGAAAGTTTACAAATCAAGTCAGTCTCTCACACAAAAACTTATATACACCTTGCTACATACTCGCAATTGCTCTCCCCCTAATGAGACAGCCCACTCCCTCCCTCCACTCTCTTTTTGTGTCCATTTTGCCAGCTTCTAACCCCCTCTACCCTCTCATTTCCTCTCCAGGAAGGAGGTGCCAAAGTAGTCTCAAGTGTCCACCAGATACAAGAAGCTCACTCCTTACAAACATCCCTCCCCAACCCACTGCCCTGTCCAATCCCTGTCTGAAGAGTTGGGTTTGGGAGTGGCTCCTGTCTTGGGCCAACAGAAGGTCTGGGGGCCATGACCACTGGGTTCCTTCTAGTCTCTGTCAGACCATTAAGTCTGATCTTTTTATGAGAATTTGGGGTCTGCATCCCACTGCTCTCCTGCTCCCTCAGAGGTTCTCTGTTGTGGTCCCTGTCAGGGCACTCATCGGTTGTAGCCGGGCACAATCTAGCTCTTCTGGTCTCAGGCTAATGTAGTCTCTAGTTTACACGGCCGTTTCTGTCTCTTGGGTTCATAATTACCTTGTGTGTTTGGTGTTCTTCATTCTCCTTTGATCTAGGTGAGCTGAGACCAATTGATGCATCTTAGGTGGACTCTTGCTAGCATTTAAGACCCCAGATGCCTCTCTCCAAGGTGGGATGCAGAATGTTTTCTTAACAGATTTTATTATGCCAATTGACTTAGATGTCCTCTGGAACCATAGACTCCAAACTGTCACCTCGGCTACGCTGGCCATCGAAGCATTCAGTTTAATCAGGGAACTGCTTTTGGTTTAATTCAGTTGGGCTGACCTCGCCTGTATTGTGTGTTCTCTTTCCTGTCACCAAAAGTAGTTCTTATCTACTAATTAGTGAATACCCCTTTCCTACCCTTCCTCCCTCCCCCCTCTCGTAAGCACAAAAGAATGTGTTCTTCTCTGTTTAAACTATTTTTTTTGAGTTCTTATAATAGTGGTCTTAAACAATATTTGTCCGTTTGCAGCTGACTGATTTCACTCAGCATAATGCCTCCCAGATTCCTCCATGTTATGAAATGTTTCACAGATTCATCACTGTTCTTTATTGATCCATAGTATTCCATTGTGTGAACATACCATAATTTATTTACCCATTCATCTGCTGATGGGCACTTGGTTGCTTCCATCTTTTTGCTATTGTAAACAGTGCTGCAATGAACATGGGGGTGCATATATCTGTTTGTGTAAAGGCTCTTATTTCTCTGGGATATGTTCCAAGGAATGGGATTGCTGGATCATACGGTAGTTCTATTTCTAGCTTTTTTTTTTTTTAATAATTTTTATTGTGCTCTAAGTGAAAGTTTACAAATCAAGTCAGTCTGTCACATATAAGCTTATATACACCTTACTCCATACTCCCACTTAATCTCCCCCTAATGAGTCAGCCCGCTCCCTCCTTCCAGTCTCTCCTCTCGTGACGGTGTTGCCAGTTTCTTATCCTCTCTAACCTCCCTTCTCCCCTCCAGACAGGAGATGCCAACACAGTCTCAAGTGTCCACCTGATACAAGTAGCTCACTCTTCATCAGCATCTCTCTCCAACCCATTGTTCAGTCCCTTCCGTGTCTGATGAGTTGTCTCCGGGAATGGTTCCTGTCCTGGGCCAACAGAAGGTTTAGGGACCATGACCGCCGGAATTCTTCCGTCTCAGTCAGACCATTAAGTCTGGTCTTTTTATGAGAATTTGGGGTCTGCATCCCACTGTTCTCCTGCTCCCTCAGGGGTTCTCTGTTGTGGTCCCTGTCAGGGCAGTCATCAGTTGTGGCCGGGCACCATCTAGTTCTTGTCTCAGGATGATATAACTCTCTGTTTCATGTAGCCCTTTCTGTCTCTTGGGCTCATAGTTATCGTATGACCTTGGTGTTCTTCATTCTCCTTTGATCCAGGTAGATTCAAACCAATTGATGCATCTTAGATGGCCGCTTCTTAGCATTTAAGACCCCAGACGCCACGCTTCAAATTTTGCCAATTGACTTAGAAGTCCCCTTAAGCCATAGTACCCAAACCCTCACCTTTGCTCCGCTGACCTTTGAAGCACTCAGTTTATCCCAGAAACTTCTTCGCTTTTGGTCCAGTCCAGTTGAGCTAACCTTCCTTGCATTGAGTATTGTCCTTCCCTTCACCTAAGGTAGTTCTTATCTACTAACTAATCAGTAAATAACCCTTTCCCATTCTCCCTCCCTTCCCCCCTCGTAACCACAAAAGTATGTGTTCTCAGTTTATACTATTTCTCAAGATCTTATAATAGTGAGTTTGTCTTTTTCCATCTGACTAGTTTCACTCAGCATAATGCCTTCCAGGTTCCTCCATGTTATGAAATGTTTCACAGATTCATCACTGTTCTTTAACGATGCGTAGTATTCCATTGTGTGAATATACCATAATTTATTTAACCATTAATCCTTTGATAGACACCTTGGTTGCTTCCAGCTTTTTGCTATTGTAAAGAGAGCTGCAATAAACATGGGTGTGCATATATCTGTTCATGTAAAGGGTCTTATTTCTCTAGGGTATATTCCGAGGAGTGGGATTTCTGGGTTGTATGGTAGTTTTATTTTTAACTTTTTAAGATAACGCCAGATAGATATCCAAAGTGGTTGTACCATTTTACATTCCCACCAGCAGTGTATAAGAGTTCCAATCTCTCCGCAGCCTCTCCAACATTTATTATTTTGTGTTTTTTGGATTAATGCCAGCCTTGTTGGAAAGAGATGGAATCTCATGGTAGTTTTAATTTGCATTTCTCTAATGGCTATTGATCGAGAGCATTTTCTCATGTTAGCTGCCTGAATATCTTCTTTAGTGAAATGCATGTTCATATCCTTTGACCACTTTTTGATTGGGTTGTTTGTCTTTTCGTGGTTGAGTTTTAACAGAATCATATAGATTTTAGAGATCAGGTGCTGGTTGGAGATGTCATAGCTGAAAATTTTTTCCCAATCTGTAGGTGGTCTTTTTACTCTTTTGGTGAAGTCTTTAGATGAGCATAGGTGTTTGATTTTTAGGAGCTCCCAGTTATCTGGTTTCTCTTTGTCATTTTTGGTAATGTTTTGTATTCTGTTTATGCCTTGTATTAGGGCTCATAATGTTGTCCCTATTTTTTCTTCCATGATCTTTATCGTTTTAGTCTTTATGTTTAGGTCTTTGATCCACTTGGAGTTAGTTTTTGTGCATGGTGTGAGGTATGGGTCCTGTGTCATTTTTTTGCAAATGGATATCCAGTTATGCCAGCACCATTTGTTAAAAAGACTATCTTTCCCCCAATTAACTGACACTGGGCCTTTGTCAAATATCAGCTGCTCATATGTGGATGGATTTATATCTGGGTTCTCAATTCTGTTCCATTGGTCTATGTGCCTGTTGTTGTACCAGTACCAGGCTGTTTTGACTACTGTGGCTGTATAATATGATCTAAAATCAGGTAGAGTGAGGCCTCCCACTTTCTTCTTTTTTTTCGGTAATGCTTTAGTTATCCGGGGCTTCTTTCCCTTCCATATGAAGTTGGTGATTTGTTTCTCCATCACATTAAAAAATGTCATTGGAATTTGGATCGGAAGTGCATTGTATGTACAGATGGCTTTTGGTAGAATAGACATTTTCACTATGTTAAGTCTTCCTATCCATGAGCAAGGTATGTTTTTACACCTATGTAGGTCCCTTTTAGTTTCTTGCACTAGTACTTTGTAGTTTTCTTTGTATACGTCTTTTACATTTTGGTAAGATTTATTCCTAAGTATTTTATCTTCTTGGGGGCTACTGTGAATGGTATTGATTTGGTGATTTCCTCTTCGATGTTCTTTTTGTTGATGTAGAGGAATCCAAGTGATTTTTGTATTGTTATCTTATAACCTGAGACTCTGCCAAACTCTTCTATTAGTTTCAGTAGTTTTCTGGAGGATTTCTTAGGGTTTTCTGTGTATAAGATCATGTCATCTGCAAATAGAGATAATTTTACTTCTTCCTTGCCAATCCGGATGCCCTTTATTTCTTTGTCTAGCCTAATTGCTCTGGCTAGGAACTTTAGCACAATGTTCAATAAGAGCGGTGATAAAGGGCATCCTTGTCTGGTTCCCGTTGTCAAGGGAAATGCTTTCAGGCTCACTCCATTTATAGTGATGTTGGCTGTTGGCTTTTTATAGATGCCCTTTATTATGTTGAGGAATTTTCCTTCAATTCCTATTTTGCTGAGAGTTTTTATCATGAATGGGTGTTGGAATTTGTCAAATGCCTTTTCTGCGTCAATTGATAAGATCATGTGGTTTTTGTCTTTTGTTTTATTTATATGGTGGATTACATTAATGGTTTTTCTAATATTAAACCAGCCTTGACCTAGTATAAATCCCACTTGGTTGTGGTGGATTACTTCTTTGATATGTTGTTGAATTGTATTGGCTAGACTTTTGTTGAGGATTTTTGCATCTATGTTCATGAGGGATATAGGTCTGTAATTTTCTTTTTTTGTGATGTCTTTATCTGGTTTTGGTATCAGGGATATGGTGGCTTCATAGAATGAGTTAGGTAGTATTCCATCATTTTCTATGCTTTGAAATACCTTTAGTAGTAGTGGTGTTAAGTCTTCTCTGAAAGTTTGGTAGAACTCTGCAGTGAAGCTGTCTGGGCCAGGGCTCTTTTTTGTTGGGAATTTTTTGATTACCTTTTCAATCTCTTTTTTTGTTATGGGTCTATTTAGTTGTTCTACTTCTGATTGTGTTAGTTTAGTTAAGTAGAGTTTTTCTAGGAATTCATTTCTTCTAGGTTTGCTAATTTGTTAGAGTACAATTTTTCATAATAATCTGATATGATTCTTTTAACTTCAGTTGGGTCTGTTGTGATATGGCCCATCTCATTTCTTATTTGGATTATTTGTTTCCTTTCCTGTATTTGTTTAGTCAGTCTGGCCAATGGTTTATCAATTTTGTTAATTTTTTCAAAGAACCAGCTTTTGGCTTTGTTAATTCTTTCAATTGTTTTTCTGTTCTCTAATTCATTTAGTTCAGCTCTAATTTTTATTATTTGTTTTCTTCTGGTGCCTGATGGATTCTTTTGTTGCTCACTTTCTATTTGTTCAAGTTGTGGGGACAGTTCTCTGATTTTGGCTCTTTCTTCTTTTTGTGTGTGTGCATTTATCGATATAAATTTACCTCTGAGCACTGCTTTTGCTGTGTCCCAGAGGTTTTGATAGGAAGTGTTTTCATTCTCATTGCATTCTATGAATTTCCTTATTCCCTCCTTAACGTCTTCTATAACCCAGTCTTTTTTGAGCAGGGTATTGTTCAGTTTCCAAGTATTTGATTTCTTTTCCCTGATTTTTCTGTTATTGATTTCCACTTTTATGGCCTTGTGGTCTGAGAAGATGCTTTGTAATATTTCAATGTTTTAGATTCTGCAAAGGTTTGTTTTATGACCTAATATTTGCTGTATTCTAGAGAATGTTCCATGTGGGCTAGAAAAAAAAGTATACTTTGCAGCTGTTGGGTGGAGTGTTCAGTGTAAGTTTATCAGGTCAAGTTGGTTGATTGTAGCAATTAGGTCTTCCATGTCTCTATTGAGCTTCTTACTTGAAGTCCTGTCCTTCTCCGAAAGTGGTGTGTTGAAGTCTCCTACTATAATTGTGGAGGTGTCTATATCACTTTTCAGTTCCGTTCAAGTTTGTTTTATGTATCTTGCAGCCCTGTCATTGGGTGCATAAATATTTAATATGGTTATATCTTCCTGGTCAATTGTCCCTTTAATCATTATGTAGTGTCCTACTTTACCCTTTGTGGTGGATTTAACTTTAAAGTCTATTTTGTCAGAAATTAATATTGCTACTCCTGCTCTTTTTTGATTGTTGTTTGCTTGATATAGTTTTTTCCATCCTTTGAGTTTTAGTTTGTTTGAGTCTCTAAATCTAAAGTGTGTCTCTTGTATGCAGCATATAGACGGATCATGTTTCTTTATCCAGTCCGAGACTCTCTGTCTCTTTATTGGTGCATTTAGTCCTTTTACATTCAGCGTAATTATAGATAAGTACGTGTTTAGTGTTGTCATTTTGATGCCTTTTTATGTGTGTTGTTGACAATTTCTTTTTTCTACTTACTTTTTTGTGCTGAGACATTTTTCTTTGGAAATTGTGTGTTCCTCATTTTCATAGTAGTTGACTTTATGTTTGCAGAGTCGTTATGTTTTTCTTGGTTTTTATTTTGAGTTATGGAATTGTTATACCTCTTTGTGGTTACCTTAATATTTGCCCCTATTTTTCTAAGTAAAAACCTAACTTCTATTGTCCTGTATCGCCTTGTTTCCCTCTCCCTATGGCAGTCCTGTGCCTCCTGTATTTAGTCCCTCTTTTTGATTATTGTGATCTTTTACATAGTGACTTCAATGATTCCCTGTTTTGAGCATTTTTTTTTCTTTTTAAAATTAATCTTAATTTGTTTTTGTGATTTCCTTATTTGAGTTGATATCAGGATGTTCTGTTCCGTGACCTTGTGTTGTGCTGGTATCTGATATTATTGATTTTCTGACCAAACAATTTCCTTTAGTATTTCTTGTAGCTTTGGTTTGGTTTTTGCAAATTCTCTAAGCTTGTGTTTATCTGTAAATGTTTTAATTTCGCCTTCATATTTGAGAGAGCGTTTTGCTGGATGTATGATCCTTGGCTGGAAGTTTTCTCCTTCAGTGCTCTATATATGTCATCCCATTGCCTTCCTGACTGCATGGTTTCTGCTGAGTAGTCTGAACTTATTCTTATTGATTCTCCTTTGTAGGAGACCTTTCTTTTATCCCTGGCTGCTTTTAAAATTTTCTCTTTATCTTTGGTTTTGGCAAGTTTGATGATAATATGTCTTGGTGATTTTCTTTTTGGATCAATCTTGTATGGGTTCGATGAGCATCTTGGATAGATACCCTTTTGTCTTTCACGATGTCAGGGAAGTTTTCTGCAACAGATCTTCAACTATTCTCCCTGTATTTTCTGTTATCCCTCCCTGTTCTGGAACTCCATTCACACGCAAGTTATTTTTCTTGATAGAGTCCCACATGATTCTTAGGGTTTCTTCATTTTTTTAAATTCTTGTATCTGATTTTTTTTCAGCTGTATTGGTGTCAATTCCCTTATCCTCCAGATCCCCGACTCTGCATTCCAATTGCTTGATTCTGTTCCTCTGACTTCCTATTGAGTTGTCTAATTCTGAAATTTTACTGTTAATCTTTTGGATTTCTGAATGCTGTCTCTCTATGGATTCTTGCAGCTTATTAATTTTTCCACTATGTTCTTGAATAATCTTTTTGATTTCTTCAACTGCTTTGTCAGTGTGTTCCTTGGCTTTTTCTGTAGATTGCCTTATTTCATTTCTGAGGTCATCCCTGATGTCTTGAAGCATTCTGTAAATTTGTTTTTTATATTCTGCATCTGTCAATTCCAGGATTGTATCTTCATTTGGGAAAGATTTTGATTCTTTAATTTGGGGAGTTGTAGAAGTAATGATGGTCTGCTTCTTTATGTGGTTTGATATCGACTGCTGTCTCTGAGCCATCTATAAGATATTGTAATGATTTATTTTATATTTGCTCACCGAGTCTTGTTTTGTTTTCTTTCAATATATGTAGATGGGCTACTAGATTGCGCTGTCTCGGTTGTTGTAGCCCTTGAATAACTTATGTCCTATTACCAGCTGGTGGGCTGTTACCAGATATGTAAGCTTAAGAGTCCATTCACTATTCTTGAGTACAATCTGATTTTGGGTCACCAAGTGCATGGTGCAGACTGTCACCTATCCACCTAGAGGAGTAGTGGTGATAGTTGTGTCAACCAGATTCTAGTAGCAGCAGGGGCTCACACTCCGGGGAGGGGAGGGCAGGATGCTGACAGACTTCCCCCAAGTGCCAAAGTGCCAGTGAGGTAGGTGTGTGTCTATTCCTAAAGCACTTCGGTGGGTGGGTTCTGCAGCTGTACGTTAGGCACCCAATGCATGTACCTCTACAGATTGATAGGTGTCACCATCCTCAGACCCCTAAGGCAGAAGCCTAGGTGGTCTGGGGAGAGCTTCAGCCCTCAGTTCCCCGTTGTGGGTCAGTGAGGGCTCTGTTTAATACACAGAGATATCAGACCTGGGAAATTTGTCTTTCCAGTAATCCGCTAAAAAAAATTCAGTCAGATCCCTATCAGAATTGCCTTTGCATTATAATAGCCACCTTGTTCCCTGTAGGGATGAAAGCCCAAGACTGTGGATCTCATATGCTTGGCTGGAGCTGGTTCTGTGTTTTTAGTCCAATATTGGGAAGTCAGGGAAGGATTTTTGGTTCCTGGGTTTTTTGTAGCTGTTTCTCTCAGGCCAGGAGAATGGGTTAGGAAAAGACCAAACAATAACAACAAAAAAAACCCTCAGAACACTTCACTCTCTGGCTCCGGAAATTCCAGTGTTAATGAAGCCACTGGGGAAGGGGAGGAGAGGGATCAGATAGATAGGAGAGAGTAGCACCCCAAAATATAGACAAAGTTACTTATCTTTCTTGGCGATGACTGTTTTATCTGAGATTCCCGAGGGGTGTGTAGCCTGTGTGCATTGGCTGGGTCAAGATTGCCCCCAAGGGTCAGGCCTGCGTCCTGTGCTTGTGCTGTCTCAGAAGCCGAGGTCAGTTCCTTTGCTCCCAGGACAAAGCCTAGCACCAAGGTTCCCCGGCTGGGGCGCTGCACTCCAGGCTCCATAACCAGTCGCTGCCTTCCGGTGACTTCTCCTCCTGTCAACTGCGTCACTGCACTGTCTGCGTGCACTGTCTGGGATTCCCCCGAGGTCACTTCTGGGGGCTAGGGCTGCATCCTGTGTTTGCGCTGTTTCAGGATGCCGTGCTCAGCTGCCTTTGCCCAGTCCAAATCCTGGCGCCAAGGTTTTCTGACTGAGACGCTGGCTCCAGGCTCCGAAAACAGTCGCTGCTTCCCCGTGGTTGCTCGTTCTCAGTCTCTGTCACTCAGGTCAACTCTTTAGATCTGTGTTTGATGGTCAGGGTTCGTAGATTGTCATGTATGTGATCGATTCACTTGTTTTTCCGAGTCTTTGTTGCAAGAGGGATCCGAGGTAGCTTCTACTTAGTCAGCCATCTTGGCCCCGTCTCCTATTTCTAGCTTTTTAAGGAAGTGCCAAATCAATTTCCAAAGAGGTTATACCATTTTACATTCCCACCAGCAGTGTATAAGTGTTCCAATCTCTCCACAGCCTCTCCAACATTTATTATTATTTTGTGTTCTTTGGATGAATGCCAGCCTTGTTGGAGTGAGATGAAATCTCATTGTAGTTTTGATTTTCATTTCTGTAATGGCTAATGATCGTGAGCATTTCCTTATGTATCTGTTAGATACCTGAATGTCTTCTTTAGTGAAGTGTCTGTTCATATCTTTTGCCCATTTTTTAATTGCTTTTTTTGTCTTTTTGCAGTTAAATTTTTGCAGTACCGTGTAGATTTTAAAGATCAGGTTCTGATTGGAAATGTCATAGCTAAAAAACTTTTTCCCAGTCTGTAGGTAATCTTTTAACTCTTTTGGTGAAGTCTTTGGATGAGCATAGGTGTTTGATTTTTAAGAGCTCCCAGTTGTCTATTTTCTCTTCAACATTGTTAGCAATGTTTTGTATACTGTTTATGCCATGTATTAGGGCTCCTAATGTTGTCCCTATTTTTTCTTCCATGATCTTTATTGTTTTAGATTTTATATTTAGGCTTTTGATCCATTTTGAGCTCATTTTTCTGGATGGAGTAAGGTATGGGTCTTGTTTCATTTTTTTTGCAGATGGATATCCAGTTATCTCAGCACCATTTGTTAAACGGACTGTCTTTTCCCCATTTAACTGTTTTAGGGGTTTTGTCAAATATCAGCTGCTCATATGTGGATGGATTTATGTCTGGATGCTCAATTCTGTTCCATTGGTCTATGTGTCTGTTGTTGTACCAGTACCAGGCTGTTTTGACTACTGTGGTGTTAAAAAAAAAAAGGAAATTCAGGTAAAGTAAGGCCTCCCACTTTGTTCTTCTTTTTCAGTAATGCTTTACTTATCCAGGGCCTCTTCCCCTTCCATATTAAGTTGTTTTGTTTCTCCATCTCATTAAAGAATGTCGTTGGAATTGGGATCGGAATTGCATTAAATGTACAGATTGGTTTTGGTAGAATAGACATTTTTATAATGTTAAGTCTTCTTATCCATGAGCAAGATATGTTCTTCCACTTATGTAGGTCCCTTTGGTTTTTGCAAAAGTGTACTTTAGTTTTCTTTGTACAAGTCTTTACATCTCTGGTAAAATTTATTCCTAAGTATTTTATCTTCTTGGAGGCTACTGTAAATGGCATTGATTTCCTCTTCGATGTTCTTTTTGTTGTCGTAGAGGAATCTAACTGATTTTTATATGTTTATCTTGTATCCTGATACTCTGCTGAACTTTTCTATTAGTTTCAGTAGTTTTCTTGAGGATTCCTCAGGGTTTTCTGTGTTTAAGATCATGTTGTCTGCAAATAGAGATAATTTTACTTCTTCCTTGACAATCTGGATGCCCTTTATTTCTTTATCTAGCCTAATTGCTCTGGCTAGGACCTCCAGCACAATGTTGAATAAGAGCGGTGATAAAGTGCATCCTTGCCTGTTTCCCGATCTCAAGGGGAATGCTTTCAGGGTCTCTCTATTTAGGGTGATGTTGCCTGTTGGCTATGTATAAATCTCCTTTATTATGTTGAGGAATTTTCCTTCTATTCCTATTTTGCTGAGAGTTTTTATCATGAATGGGTGTTGAACTTTGTCAAATTCCTTTTCTGCATCAATTGATAAAATCATGTGGCTCTTGCCTTTTGTTTTATTTGTGTGATGGATTACATTAATTGTTTTTCTAATGTTGAACCATCCCTGCATACCTGGTATGAATCCTACTTGGTCATGGTGAATTATGTTTTTGATAGTTGTTGAATTCTATTGGCTAGAATTTTGTTGAGGATTTTTACATCTAAGTTCATGAGGGATATAGGTCTGTAATTTTCTTTTTTTGTAGTGTCTTTTTTACCTGGTTTCAGTATCAGGGATATGGTGATTTCATAGAACGAGTTTGGTAGTATTCCGTCCTTTTCTATGCTCTGAAATACCTTTGTTAGTAGTGGTGTTAAGTCTTCTCTGAAAGTTTGGTGGAACTCTACAGTGAAGCCGTCGGGGCCAGGCCTTTTTTTTGTTGGGAGTGTTTTGAATACCTTTTCAATCTCTTCTTTTGTTATGGGTCTATTTAGTTGTTCTATCTCTGTTTGTGTTAGTTTAGGAAGGTAGTGTGTTTCTAGGGATTCATCCATTTCTGCTAGGTTTTCAAATTTGCTAGAGTACAATTTTTTATACTAATCTGATACGATTCTTTTAATTTCAGTTGGGTCTGTTGTGATATGGCCCAACTCATTTCTTATTTGTGTTTTTGCTTCCTCTCCTGTTTTTCTTTTGTCAGTTTGGCCAGTGGTTTATCAATTTTGTTGATTTTTTCAAAGAACCAGCTTTTGGTCTTGTCATTTCTTTCAATTGTTTTTCTGTTTCTTTTAGTTCTGCTCTAATTTTGATTATTTGTTTCTTCTGGTGCCTGAGGGCTTCTTTTGTTTCTCTCTTTCTAGTTTTTCGAGTTCTAGGGACAATTCTTTGATTTTGGCCCTTTCTTCTTTTTGTATGTGTTCTCTTATTGATATAAATTGACCTCTGAGAACTGCTTTCGCTGTGTCCCAAAGGTTGTAATAGGAAGTGTTTTCATTCTAATTGGATTCTATGAATTTCTTTATTACATCCTTAATGTCCTTTAATCTAGTGTTTTTGAGCAGGGCATTGTTCAGTTTCCATGTGTTTGATTTCCTTTTCCTGCCTTTTCTGTTATTGATTTCCACTTTTGTGGCTTACAGTCAGAGAAGATGCTTTGTAATATTTCAGTGTTTCAGATTCTGGTAAGGCTTGCTTTACGACCTAATATGTGGTCTATTCCAGAGAATGTTCCATGTGCACTAGAAAAGAAAGTATACTTGGCTGCTATTGGATAGAGTGTTCTGTATATGTCTA
This sequence comes from Loxodonta africana, assembly GCF_030014295.1. Lineage (NCBI taxonomy): Eukaryota > Metazoa > Chordata > Mammalia > Proboscidea > Elephantidae > Loxodonta > Loxodonta africana. Next base: position 67,443,981 of record NC_087358.1, read on the forward strand.
TGAGGTCGAGTTGGTTGATTGTGACATTTAGATCTTCCGTGTTCTTATTGAGCTTCTTCCTGGATGTCCTGTCTTTCACCAAAAGTGTTGTGTTGAAGTTTGCTATTATTATTGTGGAGCTGTCTATCTCACTTTTCAATGCTGATAGAGTTTGTTTTGTGTATCTTGCAGCACTCTCTTTGGGTGCATAAATTTTTAATTTGGTTATATCTTCTTGGTATATTGTCCCTTTAATCATTATATAGTGTTCTTCCTTATCCTTTATGATGGTTTAACTTTAAAGTCTATTTTTTTTAGAAATTAATATTGCCACTCCTGCTCTTTTTAAATTGCTGTTTGCTTGATATATTTTTTTTCCATCCTTTAAGTTTAGTTTGTTTGTGTCTCTAAGTCTAAGGTGTGTCTCTTGTAGGCAGCATATAGACGGATCATGATTTTTAATCCATTCTGCCACTCTCTGTCTATTGGTGCATTCAGTCCATTGACATTCAGCGTAATTATGGATAGGTATGAATTTAGTGCTATCATTTTGATGTCTTATTTGTGTGTTGTTGACAATTTCTTTTTCCACTTAATTTTATGTGCTGAGTAGATTATCTTCATACATTGTCCTTTCGTCATATTCGTTGTTGTTCATTTGGTTTCTGCTGAGTCTCTATTTTTTTCTCATATTTCATTTTGATGAGTAGGATAGTTCGTCTCCTTTGTGGTTACCTTTTTATCTACCAGTATTGTTCTAAATTTAAACCTAACTTTTATTTCTTTGCATTGCCATATCTTCCTCTCCATACGGAAGATCTATGATTACATTCCTTTGTCCCTCTTTATTGTTTTAATGTTGTTTTCTTTTACATAATAACATTGCTGTTACCCTGTTTTGAGGTTTTTTTTTTTTTAATCTTGCTTTGTTTTTTTGATTTCCCTGTCTGGGTTGACTTCTGATTGCTCTGCCCAGTGTTCTAGTTTTGGGTCGATACCTGATATTATCGATTTTCTAACAAAAGAACTCCCTTTAGTATTTCTTGTAGGTTTGCTTTGGTGTTTACAAATTCCCTAAACTTCTGTTTGTCTGGAAATGTCCTAATTTCACCTTCATATTTAAGAGATAGCTTTGCTAGATGTGATTCTTGGCTGGCAATTTTTTTCCTTCAATTTTTTAAATATGTCATCCCATTGCCTTCTTGCCTGCATTGTTTCTGTGGAATAGTCTGAGCTTATTCTTATTGGCTCTCCTTTGTAGGTGACTTTTCATTTACCCCTAGATGCTCTTAAAATTCTCTGTTTATCTTTGGTTTTGGCAAAGTTTGATTATAATATGTCTTGGTGACTTTCTTTTAATATCTACCTTATGTGGAGTTTGATAAGCATCTTGTATCGATATCTTCTCATCTTTCATGATATCAGGGAAGTTTCCTGCCAACAAATCTTCAACAATTCTCTCTGTATTTTCTGTTATCCCTCCCTGCTCTGGCACTCCAATCACTCGTAGGTTATTTCTCTTGAGAGAGTCCCACAGGATTCTTAAGTTTTCCTCATTTTTTAAAATTCTTTTGTCTGATTTTTCTTCAAATATATTAGTGCCAAGTCATTTATCTTCAAGTTCAGAAATTCTGGCTTCTACTGGCTCAATTCTGCTCCTCCGACTTTCTATTGAGTTGTCTACTTCTGTAATTTTATTGTTAATCTTCTGAATTTCTGATTGCTCTCTATCTATGGATTTTTCCAGCTTGTTAAATTTTTCATTATGTTCCTGAATAAGCTTTCTAATTTCTTCAGTTTCATTATTTGTGTTCCTTGGCTTGTTCTGCATATTGCCTCATTTCCTTCCCGATGTCTTGAAGGGTTCTGTATGTTAATCTTTTGTATCCTGTCTCTGGTAATTCCAGGAATGCACTTTCATCTAGAAGATCCCAGGATTCTTTGTTTTGAGAGCTTGTTGAAGTGATCATGTTCTGTTTCTTTATGTGATTTGATATTGACTGTTGTCTCTGAGCCATCTATGAGTTACTGTGTTAGTTTATGCTTGCTTACTGTGTCATAGCTTCTTGCTTTGTTTTGTTTTGATATACCCAAATGGGTTGCTTGAGTGAGCTAGCTTGATTATTTTTGACTTTGGAGCTCTGATTTCCTGTCCCCAGATGGCTAGAGCAGTTATCAGGTATATGATTCTAGAAGCCCATTCACTTTTCTTGTACGAATTCAGCTCAAGTGTCCAGGTAGCTGATCATCAAGTGTGTGGTACAGGCTCTGTCCACAGTCTTAGAGGGGCAGGGGTGATTGGTGTACGTACTGGTATCTGATTGCAGCAGGTGGGTCACACTCTGAAGAAGGCAGGGGGCTGAGAACTTACCCCTGAGTGTCTCTGAGGAAAGCACATCCCTATTCCCTAGAGCATGCAGGTGGGTGAGTTCTGCAGATGGACCATGGGCACCCAATTTTTTTGGTTGTAAGGACTGGGAGTTACTAGTGATCCTTGGATCCCTGTCACAGGTGGCTGAGTGACCTGAGTGGAGCTAACAGTCCTTAGGCCCCTGATGTGGGTAGGTGAGGACCCCGTTTAATAGGCAAAGCAATGTCAAACATCAAACACCCACCTCTCCACCACACAGGTGAAATGGTTGGAGTCTGCCAACTAGGGCCTATTCTCCTGAAATCGGCCCGCACAGGTCCATGCAAGAGGGAAAAATGCTCAAATCCATGGACTATTTATGCTTGGACAGGAGCTGCTTCTGTCCTGAGCTCCCCCGGTGACCGGAGATGGCAAATTATCTCTTCCCCCAGTTGCAAATTTTTTCTTTCTTCAATGCCAGGAGGATGGCTCTAGGTGCTCAACAGTGCCTATTTCAGGCCCAGGGAATTCAGCTGCTGAAGTTGGCTTGGGGGTGGGGGGACACGGTAAAATATACGCAAGTACTTAGCTTTTGGTGAGAGCACTGTTCTTCTCTGGTTCTGGAGGTATGAGTAGGCCGTGTGGCTGGCTGCTTCTCTCTTAGGATACTGTGGCCAAACACTAGTACCAGCCCGCCGCTGCCCTCCAGGAATGGTGCCAGAGGGCTCCCTGTGATTCAGGTCCAGTAACTCCTCACTGCTTCTGAACAGTCTCTTCCTCCCCCTGCTCTTCAGTTCATTTTCTAAGCTTGCCTTTGATGCTCAGGGCTTCTTCCTAGCTTGTCATTAATATACTCATTTCACTTTTTTTTTTTCGGGTCTTCATTGTAAAGAGGGCTGGCTGGAAGCTTCTGTCTATTCTGCCATCTTGGCTCCACCTCAGGATCCTTCAAATCTTGTTTTATCTTCCCTAATTAATCTTCCTGTGTTGATTTTACCTTGAGTGTTCAGTACTAACTGCATTCTTCTTCTGAATCTAATATTAGAAATGCATGGAAATGTCAGAAATGCCCATCATGTAATTACTTTCTCTCTGAAATGTCTTGGGTCCTCACTGTTACAGGTCCAGTTTCCTAAGGCAAGGATGGCCTAATTTTGCTTATTAATATACACTGGTGAGTAGAAATAGTAAGTCTTTCAGGTAAAGCACTTGGCTAGGAGTAATCACTTAAACCAGTATTAGCTTTTTGTTATAAAAATATCAATCTACTTTAACAGAAGTGTTAGCTTTGTGTTTCTTGGATATACAGGTCATCTGGGCAGGCATTTGGTATAAATTTGGTATAATTTGGGGTATACATTTATATAATAAAATTGATCACACTTTTCCTTATAAGAGTCAAACTTTTTCTATAAACTTAAATGTTCAATAACAGAAGGTTGTTTCAATAAATTATGATACACTTAAAGGAATATCGTGTAGTTATTATATATTTTAATTTAGGAAGTATGTTATTACATGAAGATAAAATGAAATGTTAAATGTGAAATGAAATAAAGCAGGCTACTAAACTGCGTAAACTATAGAGCTTTGCTTTTATAATAAATACATGTGTATAGTAAAAAGAAAGAGCAGAAAAAAATATTACCGGGATGACATCTGTGATAATATGCTATTGATTTTAACTCTCTACATTCTCCAATATTTTTTAAATTTTCTACAATGAATATTTCTTATTTCCTTAATCATAAAATAAAATCATTTTTAAAGAGAAACAAAACAAAAACTGGTTGCTGTCCAGTTGACTGACTCATGGTGACCCCACGTGTGTCAGAGTAGAACTGTGCACCATAGGGTTTTCAAAAGTGATCCTTCATAACTGGATTTGCATTAATGTTTTTTACATGGTTTGCTTCCCTATCTAATGAAATTAAGAAACAATTAAATTTCTGAAAAAATAGACTTACATACAATTTTTCACCAGCATATCTATCACTCGTAACATATAAAAGCATAACTATTTACTTATTAAAATTGCTAAATACTTGTATTATAGTGCATGGGGTCATTTGCAGGTATAAAAGCAACTAAAAACATGAGGGGCAAGTTTGTCCACTGCACAAGTGGCTGTGCAGTGTGATTTTCTAATGTTCTGCTTGCTACTGCAACTTTGTCTGTGGGCCTCGTGGCATGGAAGGGTCTTCTGTCTCTACCCACCACAGGGCTGGGGACTACTTCTGCACTCAGTGCTTCTCTGCAAAAACTCAGCATCCACTTGACCTCGCAAAAGCACAGGCATCACAAAGCCTAGAATGAGGAGAGAAGAGAATGTGTTCTGGCCCTGTAACTCAGAGTCACAGGAAAAATATTCAGAACACTGATCATCAGCTTATAATGAAAACAGGTCTTCATGCTTTGTAGAGCTCCCCAATTTTGAATCTTCCCCGTTTTTATTTTGGAGTCCTAGGAGCCTGGATGCTCTCCACTGCTAACTGAAGTGTTGGTGGTTCAAGTTCACCCTGAGGTGCTTCAGGAGAAAGCCTTCATGATCTACTTTTGAAAAATCAGCCATAGAAAACTCTATGGGTCATAGAGTTCTACTCTGACACACATGGGGTCACCATTATTCAGAATTGACTCAACAGCAACCAACAACAGGAGCCTGGACGTGAGTCATCTGAAGGTACTTGGTGGGGTCGACAGAGGGTGGGTAGATCTACTAACAACATCAGATCAAGTCATCTCAGGCACACTCCCTAGATGCTGCACTAACCCCACAGGACTGTCATCTACCAGGAAAAAAAAAAAAAAAAAAAGGAAACGTATGTCAGTACCATTGCTGCCTCCCTGGGCAGGCAGGGTCTGATATTCTGAAAATAACACCTGTGCTTCAAGAAGGCAACTCATTACCCTGGCTTCAGTCTCTTCATCTATAAAACAAGTGACTTAGATTGAGAACGTTGTAGTTTCCTTCCAATTCAAACCAATTTTTAAGCTTTCTTCTGGGAGTTTTATAGGTCTGGAAAACAAGGAGCCTCTGTGACACAGAGGCTGGCACTGGACTGACATGTACCCTTGGGATATGGAAAAGGAGAAGCTGATAAGGAGAGGACAACAGACTGCTTATTGTGAAGCCACTGAGGCTTCATGGGGCGGGGGGGGGGTTACACCACCTGGGGCTTCCTTTGGGTCTTTCCATGTCAGTGGCAGACCTGAGTGGTATGGATGAACTTGTGTCCCCTGAAAAAATTAGTTGAAATTCTAATAACCTCTGGTACCCGTGAATGTGACCTTATTTGGAAATAGTCTTTGAAGATAACATGAGGTCATACTGGAGTAGGGTGGGTCCTAATCCAATCTGAGTGGTGTTCTTATAAAAGAAGAGAAGAGACAGAAACACAGAGGGAAGGTGGCTTTGCAAATACATAGGCAGAGATTGGGCTGATCTACAGGCAAACCAGGTGCCGTAGAGTCAACTCTGACTCATGATAACCTCACGTGTGTCAGAGTAGAACTGTGCTTCATAGGGATTTCAGGGACTGCTTTTATGAAGTAGTTCACCAGACCTTCTGAAGCACCTCTGGGCGGACTCTAACCTCCAAACATTTGGTTAGCAGCAGAGAGCTTAAACTTCTTTTTTTTTTTAAACCACTGCAGATCTACTCCCCAAAACTCAGCCACTGAAAACTCTATGGAGCATACTTCTACTCTAACACACACAGGGTCACCATGAGTCAGAATTGACTTGAAGGCAACAGGTTTTTTTTTTTTTTTAAGCCAAAGACCACCAAGGATCACCAGCTGTCACTAGAAGAAGGAAAGAAGAAACAAGTAACAAATTCTCCCTCAGAGCCCTCAGAAGGAATCAACTCAGCTCACACCCTGATTTTGGACTCCAGCTGCCAGAACTGTGAGACAATAAATTTCGTTTTTTTTAAGCTGCTCAATTTGTGGTATTTTGTTACAGAAGACCTAGGAAAGTAATATAGGTGGGGCTTGATGTTTTTCTCCAAACTTCAATACAGTCATGAGATGCATAGTGTCCATTCGGGCAATGTCCAACCACATATATGTCCGTGGTCCAAGTGCGTCTTGAATGTTGTAGTGTTATCTTGCGGTTTAATTTTCTTTGGAAAATACAACCGTGAAGTACGCCATGGCTCCCAAGCGCAGCTAAACCAGTGCTATCAATAGCAGCAGCAAGAATCAAAGGAGAAGTATTGATTTGGAAGTGAAATAAAAGGTTATTAAACAACACAAAGGTGGAAAATCAGCGAATGTTATTGCTCATGATTTAGGTGAGCCGAACTCGACAATCACGATGATCCTCAAAATCAAGAAAAAAAAAAAAAAAAAAATCCTCCAAGCTGTTAAAGGATTGGCTCCACTGAAAGCTAGGAGGCTAATGAAAATTCATGGATTGAGGAACGAACACAAAATAGAATCCCTCTTCAGCACGTTGAGGATCACTGCTAAGGCACGAAGATTGTTTACATAGCGTCCAAATCACGTAACGTCCTATTTCACAGAACACATTGTGGATGTTAAGCAACACATGACTATACAAAGGCTGTAAGGCAGGAAAGACCCTGACACAGTCCTTAAGCCAAAAGCAGGCCATAGACATGTGGATAGAGCTTGGAGAGGATGGAGAGTTGATCCAGGCTGAGGCCAGGGCTGGGGGCAGCTGCCACATCATGGAGAGCCTGGCAGGCGATTTATTTTATGTGCAGTGTTTAAAAGCCAACACGCACACTAGAACAACAGGGCTTGATCATTCAAATTAATTTGGACTGCCAAGCCCGAGATTTCAAAAGAAACTGAGCTGTGCCAAAAGGAAATTAGACTCCAAGGAAATGACAGTTTTAATAAAATGAGAGACTGTACATGTGAAGCTATGTCTCACAGTTTGACCAGTGCATGAGTTGTATGGTAATAGAGGACAAAGAAAGTTCATGGTAATAGAGAAAAAGTTCATGAACAGTTTGAAGGCTGATAAAGTTGTTTAAAATGAATCTTTAAGGAAAATTCAACCAACGTGGCCTGATAACCTTGGCTGCAATGACTGTGACAATTCAGGTCAATGTATTATTTCCTGACTTATCAGAGGAATCAAAGGAATTATCTGCTGACATTATACTGGATATTCTTGGCCAGCACAGCTAAATATTATATTTTTAAGTGCTCTACTTACTTTTGAGGCCAGAATTCAAATTTTATGTTCAAGATGTAGAATTCTCGGATATTCAAGAATAGTTTTTAATTTACCTCAGAAAGTTTTCAATACTTTTAGTAGGAGCATGTCATTCAGTGGTAGAATTTTCACCTTCCATGTGGGAGACCTGGGTTCAATTCCCAGGCAATGCCCCTCATGTGCAGCTACCACTTGTCTGTCAGGATAGTCTTGCATGTAGCTAGGATGCTCAACATGTTTCTGTGGAGCTTACAGACTAAGACAGGCTAGAAAGAAAGACCTGGTGATGTACTTCCAAAAATCAGCCTATGAAAAACCCATGTATCAAAATGGCCCGATCCATAACAGATCATGAGGATGGCACAGGCCCAGGCAGCATTTCGTTCTGTTGTGCATGGGGTCACCGTGAGTCAGAGGCTGACTCAACAACAGTTAACATCTATGGATAAAGGCTGTTTACTGTTTAGTAGAAATAAACATTTGTTAGCCTTTACTTAAAGACAGCCCCCCAATCTAAAATGCATTAGGTATATGCTTTCTGCTGCTACTTTAAGTCAAACGGGCCTCACAGAAAGCTGGAGGACTGAGATTCACATATAATCCTCAACACCTCCAAACATGCTAGCATTAGGCTGATTCATCACACAAATAATTTCCAGGGGAAGGCTTAGGTTGCCTGGATGATACAGATTTGAAAAATGCATTTGACTTCAAGGGCCAATGAGATTCAATCCAAAAAGCAAAATTCAAACTTTTGGACTAAATTTTACAGATGAAATACAAACAAAAAAGTAATTAACAAGAAAAAATAAAAATGTCACTCTGTGGGACCCGTTTATATGGCCAACTGACCCTTCCATGGTGACATGCCTTATCTTGTGCCTTTTGAAATTTCAGTGTAACATCATCAATATCAAGTGGATAAAACTTCATCCAGTCCTTTGAGTTTATGACTATTTGATCAGAGACTTTGTAGGCAGAACACAAACAAGACTGAAACAAGATCAAATCAATATCCAAAAACAAGAGCCTTCCTGTTGAATATGCGTGGGACATTAGAGTTTTGGCCGATAGTTTTAACACCTTGTAAGAATAACCTTCATATCTCCCTGAGATATGTAATTTCCAGAAATTAATTCCACTTTTTTTTTTTTATGGCTGTTCAGGTAATAAACTGGCTGTACCTCTGTGATTTTTAAAAATAACACTTTGAAAATTATCTTCAATACATAGCCAGTTGGGTTTAGAGAGTCACCAAGACAGGTTATGTTTGGATTGTCTCAAATGTTTTGAGTTTACTTATTCTTTACTTAGGCTATACATAAACAAAAAAAAAAAACCAAGCCCACTGCCATCGAGTTGATTCCAACTCATAGCTACCCTATACATAGTGTATTCATTTTGCACTAACATATTCATGTTTCTAAACAGTGTAATTGAGTCTCTGGTTAGTGCAAATGGTCAATGTTCTTGGTTGCTAAATAGGAAGGTTGATGGTTTGAATCTACCCAGAGGTACCTCAGAAAAAATGCCTGGCAATCTACTTCTCAAAAATCAGCCATTGAAAACCCTATAGAGCACAGTTCTTTCCTAACACACATGATGTCACTCTAATTTTCCACTAACATATTCATGTTCCTAAACAGTGCGATTGAGTCCCTAGTTAGTGCAAATGGTAACTGTTCTTGGTTGCTAACAGAAAGGTTCGTGGTTAGAATCTACCCAGAGGTACCTCAGAAAAAATGCCTGGCAATCTACTTCTCATAAATCAGCCATTGAAAACCCTGTGGAGCACAGTTCTACCCTAACACATGTGATGTCACTATGAGTTGGAGTCCACTCAAGAGCAATTTTTTTTTAATAGAGTAATTAGAAGTCCAACAAGCGATTTTGATGAGTTAGCTATAAATTTAAGCCCTTAAAGTCAGGAAATCCCAAAGATACATGTTGTGTATAGTGTATTTCAGACTAGTAGTGTAGGTTTCTAAATATATGCTTCGTTATATGGTGTGTCAATGGGGAGACATTTCATGTAGGCATTTTATTTTGTTTTTAACATGTAGTGTACATGAACTGTCTTTTAACTGCATTGTTTTAAAATAGCGTTGGGGAGGCGGAGCCAACATGGCACTATAGACAGAAGTGCCATGCTGTCTCTCTCCAGCAAAAACCAAAAAAACTAAGTAAAACAGATACAAATATCAGTCCTGGAACCCTGAGCATCAAATGAAGGGATGAAGAACTCAGTCAAGCACTGAATGGAAGCAGAAACTGACAGAGAACAGTGAATGAGGAGAGTTATGGAGCAGAAATCCCCTGCCAGCTAACATAGCAAGGATTTGCCACCTTAGACTGCAACCACCAATGACTCCAGACAGGGAGTATGGGAAGGAAACTTCAAGAAGCTCCCAACAGGAGACAGAGAACCCAGTAACCAGGGATACATAGTTTCCCATCCCCCCACCCTTCTGCCCTGTATGCTGCCTTTGTCACTTGGCTGGAGAGATGCTGGCTCAATGCCAGCTTGGGTCTGCCCCACCTCCAATGGCCAGTTCACTCGGCACCATATTTTTTCATTTTTGTTTTTGTTTCTCCTCTCTTTCCCCCTTCCTTCCTTTCTTTTCTTCTGTCCACCTATCCCCGTGCACTGCCCCTGCCCTTTCTTGACAGGCCATGCTGCACCAATCGGCTAGAGAGAGCCACTGGCACAGCGCCTCCCTGGGTTTTCACTGCCCCCACAGGCTGGCTCCCTCAGGGCCATATTTTTTAATTTTTATTTATCTTTCCTTTATTCCCTTTCCCTTCTTCCTCCCATCTAGGCCCTGCATTGCCTTTGCCTCTTCTCGATGGAAGTGCTTTGCTGCCCTGCAAGAGAGGCCAGCTCACCACCACTCCAGTTCCATCCCACCCCTAATTGCTATTTCCCTCGGCACTGTATTTTTTGTTGTTGCTTCTTCTCTCTCCCTTCCTTCCTTTGTCTTACCCACCTACACCCTGCAGTGCCTCAGCCCCTTCCGGAGGGGATGTGCAGCACCACCCAGGAAACAGGCACCAGCTTGCCACCACTCCAGGTCCTCCCTGCCCCTAACAGCTGGTTCCCTTAGCAGCATATTTATTTATTTTTGTTGTTGTTGTTGTTGATTTTGCTTTTTTTTGTTTCTCCTATCTCTTACCTTTCTTTTCTCCTACCCATCTAGCACCGTGCACTGCCCCCATACCTTCTCAATAGACCAAGCCACACCTGTTGGCTAGAGAGCCACAGGCACATGGCCTACTTAGGTCTGCCCCACTCCCACCTGGCTGCCATTTTACATACTTTTTCTTCTCCTTTTTTTCTTTTACTTCTGTTTCTCTTTTCTTTCTCTTCTTTCTCTCTCCCACTTAGCTCTGCACATCACATCCTCTACCTTCCCTCCTGCCTATCTGCACTGTGTACCAAGTCCTGCACCCCTGATGGGCACCAATGCATACCTCTGGACTCCACCCATTGCTGTCTCCTAGCACCATCCTGCAAGCTCAAGATCATGATGCAAAAAACCCATCTCTGCCCCCATGCTGAATCTGCCTTGCTGCACCATAATTGAGCTACCAGCAACCCCCACCATGACCAGGTGGTGAGGAGTGTTGTGCCCACAGCTGAGCAAGCAACAAAACACTCCCAACCTACATGGCCAGACATACCTAAATAAAACAAAAGCAGGATAAAATAAACTTACAATCAACAAACAATGAAAATAATTCCTTAATGTCATAGAGACAGCAGACAATATCAGAAAATATTTAAAAAGGACAGAATGGCTCCAGTAAGCAAGAAAAATACCAGATGACCTTCCAGTAGAAGAAAGCGCACTGGAACTACCTGATAGCAACTTCAAAAGTCTAATATTCAGGTCTCTCCAAGAAATTAAGAAAGAGATGAAGGAAAACAGATAAAACTAAGGAAAAAATGAACAAAATGATGAAAAATATGGGCAGTATCGGTGAAAACACAGACAAAGCAATGAGAGAATTCAAGATAATAATACAGAAACAAAGAATCAAAATAAACAACTAGGAATCATACAAAAACAACAATAAGAAATCCAAAAGATAAACAACAGAATTTCAGAAATGGACAGTGCAATAGACAGTTTTAGGAGGAAATTTGAAACAATGGAAGACAGGATCAGCAAAATTGAGGACAAACCCTTGGCTACAACTCTTTTGAGGAAAAATCAGGGAAAAGACTGAAGAAAAATGAAGAAACTTGGCAATGTGGGATACTATCAAGAGCAATACTTTGTGTGTGCTCAGAGTTCCAGAACAGGGGGAGAAAATGGAAAACACAAATGGCATCATTGAAGATTTGCAGACAGAAAACTTTCCTGGTATTGTGAAAGATGAAGAGCTGACCATCCAAGAAGACAACAACACAAAAACAATAAAAGAGAGAATAAATGGTGTAGGTATAGAACTTTCAAGTGAAGAGGAAGTCAAGGCAATATCAAGTAATAAATGACTGGTTTAAACTTAGGAAGATAGGGGTAAGTTTCAAGATAATCCCAAAGGAACTTAATGAACCTATTCATCAAAATGAAGAAAAAACAAAGCCTCACTAAACACAAAATCTACAAAAATGAAAGAAACTAAAATAAAGTCCACAAACAAAAGGAATTCAGCACAGGAGAGTAAGAGGAACAAAGAAAACATCAGCACAACAAAAAAGCACTATGAAATGACAGCAATAAACTCGTGTCTATCAATAATCACACTAAATGTAAATGGCTAAAATGTACCCATAAAGAGACAGAGAATGACAGAATGGATAAAAAAAACAGGACCCATCAATATGCTGTCTACAAGAGTCACGCCTTAGAAACAAAGACATAAATTTATTAAAAATCAAAGGATGAAAAAAATATCGAGCAAACAGATACCAAAAAAGAGCAGGAGTGGCTATACTAATTTTAGATAAAATAGACTTTAAAAGAAAATCCACCAAAAAGAACAAGGAAGGACATTATAAAATAATTAAAAGGACACTCCATCATGAGGACTTAACCATAATAAATATCTACGCACCTAATGACAGGGCTCCAAAATACATAAAACCAACTCTAACAGCACTGAAAAGAGAAATTGAGTTTCACAGTAATCATAGGGGACTTCAACACACCACTCTTGGTAAAGGACAGAACATGTAGAAACTCAACAAAGATATAGAAGATCTAAAGGCCACGATCAAACAACTTGACCTCATAAATGTATATAGAACACTCCACCAAAGAGCAGCAAAGTATGTATTCTTTTCCAGTGGACACGGAACATTCTCCAGAATAGACCACATCTTAGGTCACAAAGCAACCGTCAACAAAATCCAAAATATTGAGGTAATACAAAGCATCTTCTCTGATTAAACTCCATAAAAGTAGAAATAAATCACAGAAAGAGGAAGGAAAAAAACCAAATAAATGGAAACTGAGTAACACCTCGCTTAAAAACCACTAGGCAATAGAAAAAAATCACCAAAGACGGAATTAAAAAAAAATTAAATTTCTGGAATCAAATGTGAGTGAAAATACATCATACCAAAACCTTTGGGACACAGCAAAGGCAGTGCTCAGAGCTCAGTTTACAGCAATAGATGCACACATCAAAAAGAAGAAAGAGACAAAAATCCAAACTTTAGCTATACAACACAAACAAATAGCAAGAGAACAGCAAAAGAAGTACACGGCCACCAAAGAAAGGAAATAATAATGATCAGAGCAGAAATAAATGACATAGACAATAGAAAAACGATAGAAAGAATCAACAAAAACAAAAGTTGATTCTTTGAAGAGACAGACAAAATCGACAAAAAATTGGCAAAATTGACAAAAGAACAGGAGAATAAGCAAATAGTCCCACATAAGAAACAAATGGGGGACATTACAACAGACCCAACTGAAATAAAAAAGATAATAACAGAGTACTATGAAAAAGTGTACTCCAACAAATCTGAAGACCTAGAGAAAATGGACAAATTTCTAGAAACATACTACCTACCTAAACTAACACAAACTGAGGTAGAAAATTTGAACAGACCTATAACAAGAGAAGAGATTGAAAAGGTAATAAAAAAAAAAAAAAAAAAAACTCCCAACAATGACAAAAAAAGTCCTGGCCCAGAAGGCTTCACTAGAGAATTGTACCAAATTTTCAGAGAATAGCTTACGCCAGTACTACTCAAACTATTTCAGAACATAGAAAAGGAATGGATACTTCCAAATTTATTATATGAAGCCAGCATAACCCTTATACCAAATCTAAGTAAAGATACTACAAAAAAAGAAAATTACAGGCTCTCATGAATATAGATGCAAAAATTCTCAAAAAAATTCTAGGCAATAGAATTCAGCATCATATATGTGTATTTTTTTTTTTTTTGTATATATATATATAAATACTACACCATGACCATCTGGGATTTATGTCAGGTATGCAAGGTTGTTTCAACATTAGAAATTTAATCAATGTAATCCACCACCTTTTTAATCCACCGCATAAATAAAATAAAAGAATCACATGATTATCTCAATCAATGTAAAAAAGGCATTTGATAAAGTCCAACACCCATGCCTGATAAAAAAACTCTAAACAAAATGGGGATAAAAGGAAAATTCTTCAATGTAATAAAGAGCATCTATACAAAACCAACAGCCAACATCATTCTGAATGGAGAGAGGCTGAAATATTCCGCCTGAGAACAGGATCAAGACAAGGATGCCCTTTATCACCACTCCTATTTAACATTGTGGTGGAAGTCCTAGCTAGAGCGATAAGGCAAGAAAAAGAAATAAAGGGCATCCAAATTGGCAAGGAAGAAGTAAAACTATCCCCATTTGCAAGTGATATGATGCTGTACATAAAGGACCCAAAAGATTCCACAAGAAAACTGCTGTAATTAACAGAAAGATTCAGCAGAGTCCAAAAACCCAGTGCCATCGAGTTGATTCTGACTCATAGTGACCCTATTGGACAGAGTAGAACTGCCCCACAGAGTTTCCAAGGAGCGCCTCGCAGATTTGAACTGCAGAGTAGCAGAATACAATATAAACATACAAAAATCATTTGGATTCCTATACACCAATAAAGAGAACTATGAAAAGGAAATCAGGAAAGCAATATCATTTATAATGGCCCCTAAAAAAAGAAAAAATCCCAAAAACTTGGGAATAAGTCTAATTAGGGATGTAAAAGACCTATACGAAGAAACATAAAAACAATTTCAAGAAACCAAATAAGATTATGATGGTTAACATTGTGTGTGTACTTGGCTGGGCTATGATTCTAAGTGGCTTGGCAGTCATATGATGTTGTGACCACTGCCATGATGGGATCTGCCGTGAGTAGCCGATCAGTTGAAAGGGAGCTTCCTTGGGCATGTGGCCTGCATTGAGTGTAAGCGGACATTCTGGCAAGGCTTGTGGATCCTGCATCTCGTTCCTGTTTTTCTGACTTCTGGTTCTTGGGACTTGAGCTAGCAGCTTACCTTCAGTTTTGCCTGCCAAACTTAGGATTCATTGATTTTTATAGCCTGTGATCAATAGCCCTGCTCTCTGACCTCCAAATCTTGGGTTCACCAGCCTCTGTGGCTACATGAAACAGAAGAAGCCTCCAGCCTGATTCACGGACTTGGGGCATTTCAACCTGTTCAACTGCGTGAGCCATTTCCTTGATAGAAATCTCTCTCTATATATATTTATACACTTTACTGGTTTTGCTTCTCTAGAGAACCCAGCCTAAGACAGAGATCTACATAAATGGAAAACATACAATGCTCATGTATGTTTAACATTGTGAAAATGTCAATTCTGCCCAAAGCAATCTACAAATACAATGCAATTCCAATCCAAATACCATTGGCATTCTTTAACAACATGGAAAAACTAAACATTTACTTTATATGGAAGGGAAAGAGGCCCCGGATAAGTAAAACATCATTGAAGAAGAAGAACAAAGCAGGAGGCCTCACATTACCTGGCCACAGAACCTACTATACAGCTACAGTAGTCAAAACAGCCTGGTTCTTGTACAACTACAGACACATTGACAAATGGAACAGAATCAAGAACCCAGATGTACATCCACCCACCTATGGTCACCCGATCTTCCACAAAGGCCCAAAGTCCATTAATGGGGAAAAGACAGTCTTTTAACAAATGGTCCTGGCAAAACTGGATGGACATCTGTAAAAAAAAATGAAACAGGACCCATACCTCACATCATAAACAAAAACTAATTAAAAATGGACCAAAGACCTAAATATAAAACCCAAAACTATAAAGATCACAGAAGAAAAAATAGAGTCAATGCTAGAGGCCCTAAAACAGGGCATAAATAGGATACAAATCATAACTAACAATACACCGACACCAGAAGATAAGCTAGATAACTGGGATCTTCTAAGAATTAAACACTTGTGTTTGTCAAAAGACTTCACCAAAACAGAAAAAAGAGAACCTACAGACTGGGAACAATTTTTTGGCTATGACATATCCAACAAAGTTCTAATCTCTAAAATCTGTAGGAAAATCCAACACCTCTACATCAAAAAGACAAATAATCCAATTAAAAAATGGGCAAAGGATACAAACAGACACTTCATCAAAGAAGACATTCAGGAGGCTAACAGACACATGAGGAAATGCTTGTGATCACTAGCCATTAAAGCCCCAAATCCAAACCTGTTGCTGTTGAGGCAATTCTGACTCACAGCTCCCCTATAGGATAGAGCAGAACTGCCCCAAACGGTTTCCAATGAGTGGCTGGTGGATTTGAACACAGACATTTTGGTTAGCAGCTGAGCTCTTAACCACTAGGAAACCAGGACTCCCACTAGCCATTAGAGAAATGCAAATCAAAACTACGGTGAGATACCATCATACCCGGACATTACTGGCACCAATCAAAAAAACAGAAAATAACAAATATTGGAGACGCTGCAGGAAAGTTGAAACTCTGCTGGTGGGAATGCAAAATGCTACAACCATTTTGGAAAATGATATTGTGCTTTCTTAAAGACTAGAAATAGAAATACCATATGATCCAGCAATCCTACTCCTAGGAATATATCCTAGAGAAATAAGAGCCATCACACGAATAGACATATGCATACCCATGTTCATTGCAGCATTATTCACAGTAGGAAAAAGATGGAAACAACCTAAGTGCCATCAACAGATTGAATGGATAAACAAACTATGGTACATACACAATGGAACACTACACAACATTAAAGAGCAATGGTGAATCTTCGAAACATGTCACAGCATCAACAAATCTGGAGGACATTATGCTGAGTGAAAATAGTCAATCACAAAAGGACAAACACTGTATGAGACCACTATTATAAAAACTCATGAAAAGGTTTACACACAGAAAGAAACAATCTTTGATGGTTACTAGGGAGGGGAGGGGAGAGGTGGGAAAGGAAAAACAGTAACTAGATAATAGGTAAGTGGTAACTTTGGTGAAGGGTAAGACAGTACACAGTACTAGGGAAGCTAGCACAACCAAAGCCATAGAAGCTGCACAGTTACATCCAAACTCCCATACAGATCAAGTTAGTGGTCTGAAGGCTGGGGACAATGGTCTCAAGGGACATCTAGCTCAACTGGCATAATATAGTTTCTAAGGAAAATATTCTACGTCCCACCTTGGTGAGTAGCATCTGGGGTCTTAAAAGCTTGTGAGTGGCCATCGAAGATATGCCTATTGGTCCCATCTTGTCTGGAGCAAGGGAGAATGAAGGAAACCAAAGACACAAGGGAAAGGTTAGTCCAAAGGACTAATGGAACACAACTACCACAGCCTCCACCAGACTGAGTCTAGCACAATTAGATGGTGCCCAGGTACCACCACTGACTGCTCTGACAGGGATCACAAAAGAGGGTTCCAGGCAGAGCTGGAGAAAAATGTAGAAAAAAATTCTAACTAAGAAAAAAAGACCAGGCTTACTGGTTTGACAGAGACTGGAGAAACCCTGAGAATATGGCTTCAGGACATCCTTTTAATTCAGTACTGAAGTCACTCCTGAGGTTTACCCTTCAGCCAAAGATTAGACAGGCCCATAAAACAAACAATAATACATGTAGTTCAACTACGTATACAAGACTGAATGGGCACACCAGCCCAGGGGCAAGGACGAGAAGGCAGCAGAGGGCATGAAAGCTGGATAAATGGGAATGAGGAACCCAATATCAAGAAGGGGAGAGTGTTGACACATCATGGGTTTGGCAACAAATGATACAAAACAATATGTGTATTAATCGTTTAATGAGAAACTAATTTGCTCTGTAAACCTTCACCTAAAGTACAATTAAAAAAAGAAAAAAACTTTGAATGTTTGGGTGGGTGGTTGAAAAAAACCAAAACCAAACCCTTTGCTGTTGATTCCAACTCATGGAGACTCATAGCGACCCTATAGGACAGAGTAGAACTGCCCCATAGGGTTTCTAGGATTCCAACTGCTGACCTTGATTAATGATGAGACTCTGTTAATCCTACAAAGAAGAGTTGAAGCAATTTTAAGCAAATGGTACCCACTGTTGTAATATCGTTGAAGCCTTCTATGATACAGAAGTCTTTTACTTCTGTTTAATTTTTAATCCCCTTGGCCCTCGCAGTATTTACATGGGGTTGGTGCAATGTCTTTAAGTAGTTCCAGACTTCCTGAGATCTCGCCATCTGGAGATTTTATTTTTCTAGGCCCACGGGAAGAATTATCATACCACCACCACTGTCTCATCCTCTGAGGTTTATTTAATATCCACAAGTACATCACTCCATGCTAAGCTCCAAAATAAAGCAAGTTCAGTAAAGCATGGAATTTGCATGCTTGGAAGGGTGTTTTAAGACAATTTTTAAAACTTTTTATTTAGAAATGATTCTAGATTTACAGGAAGGGGCAAAAATAGTACAGAGAAATCCAAGGGTATTTATCTTAGCTATCTACCTTTCCCTACACATTTACCCATCTACAACTGAAGAATAACCAACCAGTTGCAGTTGAGTTGATTCTGACTCATAGCAACTCCACGTGTGTCAGAGTAGAACTGTGCTCCATAGGAGTTTCAGTGACAAGTTTTTTGGAAATAAATATCCAGGCCTTTCTTCTAATGCACCTCTGTATGGACTCAGACCTCTGACATTTCAGTTATCAGCTGAAAACATCAATCTTTTGAGCTACCTGGGGACTCCCAGATATAGGCATCCAAATCGAAGAATCGACTTACTAGCATACAGAAAAGTGATGAAGGTGAGAGCAATGACCCAACAAATAATATGTTTACCAGAATGGTTCTATTAGAGAAACATGCAAGGACAAAATGGGTGCTTGTAAATGTGTGGGACTCCTTTAATTCTGGGGCTAG
The DNA here is from genome assembly GCF_030014295.1 of Loxodonta africana. NCBI lineage: Eukaryota > Metazoa > Chordata > Mammalia > Proboscidea > Elephantidae > Loxodonta > Loxodonta africana. The sequence goes on from NC_087358.1 coordinate 67,462,900, forward strand.
GATGGAAGAGGTTTTCACACAATCATCTGGGCTTCAAAGTCAAATCTAATTTCAAATTCTGACTCTGTCAATTAATTAGCTATATAACTCTGAGAAAGTAATTAATATATATAAACAAATAATACCTTTGTTTCCTCCTCTGCAGAGTAGTAGTAATACCTTCCTCGTGTGGTTGTCACAAGAATTGAAATAATTAACATGCATAAGGCACTTAGCGTGGTATCTGGGCACGTGCTCAATGTATTAAAGCTGTTATCATTATTATGTCACTTCTGGAAAATTCCAGTAGTATTTCTCCCTTTGCCTACCTGAATGGATTCTTGTATTTGCTCTTGAAAATATATGTGTACCAGATCAGAATGTAAAGAACATTTTTATGGGTGTCTTGTGGAATCAAGGCTCTACCTATGTCTTTACTTCCACCTCACTCTCCTTCTGAACCCATGCACCCGTATGAAATCCTTGCACATGGCAGGGTCTCCTATGTCTTAGGGCTCTTCTCCATGGAGGTCACTCAGTCCCTTATGGGACAGAGCAGAATGGCTAAACCTGCAGGCTGGGGCATCCCAGCCACTTACTACACGTGTGTCCCTGGGAAAGCCACATCCCCTCTGGCTACAATTTCTCTTCCATAAAACTGGAACTCAAAAGTGTGTTTACCTCAGAAGATGCTGTGAAAATGAATGAGATCATGTATACAAAGCACTCAGCACAGTGTCCGGCACATAGCATGATTCTGTTTCTTTGCCTGCAGGATCCTTCCTCCAGCCCTGGCATAAGATCATTTCTGTGAAGAGCTTGCTGATACCCAAGGCACAACTAATTATCTGTTTTCTATTCTGTCCATAGCAGTTACAGCACTTGAGCAAATGCATCAATGCTGTTAAAAGTATCTGTTTTTAACATGATTATATGTGATTCCAATGAAAGCTCTTTGAGGGAGGAGGCAGGTCTGTTCAATCTTTGTTTCTCTGGTGCCTATCAGGGAGCCAGACACATAGTAGGTCTCAGTCATGCTTGCTGAATACATGAGTGAATAAACAAACACATGGTTTTGTACTTACAACTTGTAAAATATAGTGACTTGAACCATCTGGAAGGGAAATGTTTGACCAAACATAAAATATCTGCTCTTTTTTAAATGCAAACCATAGACATTTTACAATATATTAACCTAAGCTTAAACCCAGGCAATATATTGAGGCACTGGTGATTCAGCAGTAGAATTCTCACCTTCCATGCAGGAGACCCAGGTTCAATTCCCAGCCAATGCACCTTATGTTTAGCTACCACTCATCTGTCAGTAGAGGTTTGTATGTCGCCATGATGCTTAACAGGCTTCAGTGGAGCTTTCAGACTGAAACAGACTATGAAGAAAAGCCTGGCTATCTAATTCTGAAAAAAATCAGCCAATAAAACCCTAAGGATCACAATGGTCCAACCTGCCACTGATCATGGGGATGGTGCAGGACTGGGCCATGGTTCGTTTCATTGTGCGTGAGGTCACCATGAGTCAGGGGCTGATTTGATGGCACCTAACAACAACGACATATAAGAAATTGTATATTCTATATGCCAACCCTCCAAAATAGGGTTTCTTAAAGTGTGGTTGTAATCACCTGGGAAGCGCGTTAATTATCTAGATTCCTAAAATCCACCCGAGGTTTACAGAAAATGCATGATGTTTAACGAACTTCCTGTGTGACATTTGATAACCACTGTTGTGACTGCCAAACCTCTTTTGGATAATCTTATGAAACACTGGGACATCTTAGGATGTAAACACCTTGTTGAGGCAGGGACCACGTGTGTTTTGCTTAATATTATATTTCCGTTATCTAGAACAGGGAACACAGAAGGAACACAAGAAATAGTTCTTCGTTAAATTGAATGAATAAATAAATTGTGCAGATAAAAAGCAAGTTCAGAGTTCCCAGTAAACACTATGGATTGTGTTACTGAAGTTGATGTCCCAAAGTCGTCTGGTTCTCAACTTCAGCGTGTTTAAAAATCATCTGGAAAGCTTATTAAAAGGAGTCTCCAAGATGCCTTCTCTGGAGATTCTGATTCAATCGATCTGAAGGTTATGGATGAAAAGTTTTCATTTTAACAAGACCATAGATGATTCCAATGAAAGTGATTACTGTCATAAAAACACTTTGAAAAATCTAGTGTATCATCTACAAAGGGTCTAAACAACTGAGATCTAGTGTAAACACACCCTTGGTTTGAAGGTGTCTTTGCACAGAGCTTATACATAATATTTAATAAGCTAAACAAAACCATAAACGAAGCTGAGCACAGGATACTGGGAGCTCTGCAATATTGTTCCAGTAAATACACAGCAGCCACTGGTGTGCAGTCACATTGTCTCTAGAGTAAGAAGTGTCACTGAAATTCTATCCTGAGCCTTAATCCTCTTCCTGGTGGAGGAAGAACATGGCAGGTGAAGGAGCTCCTGCCCATCCTCTGCTGTACACGTGCTGTTTGACCAGTAAAAAGAAGAAGAATATTGAAGCCACGCCCTTTGGAAATTTTTTTTTTTTTTTATTGTGGATGCTGTGATTTTTGCAGTTTCTGGTGACTCTTCTCTTTTGTGAAACTCATTTTTAGATCCTTTTTTTAAGACTTCTGGTTCTGAATTATTAACTATGTCATCATTATTAAAAACTTTTCTCGATTCAGCTTAACAATCTCGTATCTGTTACAGATTAAATTTCCCCCTCCCCCCAAATATGTGTTAGAATCCTAACCCCTAATCTTTTTTGGAAATGGGGTTTTCTTTGTTATGTTAATTAGACCCTACTCAAATAGGGTGGGTTCTAAATCTAATCACTTCTGAGTTAAAAAAGCAGATTACACACACACACACACACACACACACGAGAGAAGACAGATGCCATGTGATTATTGGCTACAAACTGAGGAACCAAGAAATGTCTGGGACTTCCTACAAGAAAGGAATCGACATGAGTGAAATCCTGATTTGGACTGTTAGCCTCCAGAACTATGAGAAAATAAATTTCTGTTCTTTAAAGCTACCCATTTGAGGTATTTCTGCCACAGCAATGTTAGGAAACTAAGACAGTATCTAATCTTAAATTTTCCAGCAACTTGGCAGGGGTGGTTTACCCATTCTCTTATTTACTGTTTCTTACCATCAGCCGATGCTCATTAGCTCTATCCCATCCTGCAAAGAGAAAATCTGATGATTTCTGCAGCCCACGAAGACACAAACCCACTGCAGAACACGTGTGAGACCCTCCAGCTCTCGGAGCACAGCACAATCTCCGCCTTTCCCAGGGAAAACACCTGTAGCACATTATGCTGCCCTCTGCTCAGAAGGATCAGCTTCTCTCTGAAATTCTGTGTGATCTGGATGCTAATTGCCCTTCCTCCTCCTTGTCCACCTGCACCACCCTCAAGTCTCATGTATCATAACCTTAAAGTAGCAGTGTAGATTAGAACTCATTAAACCCACCTGCTGCTTCTGCTTTCTGATTTCCAGGCATTTGAAGGAGAAAAGGCAGGTGGGATGTGTGCAGTGGTGTGCAGGGGCTCCAGGAGCACCTGTGTTGGCAAGAAATGCAAAGGGGGAAGCAGAGAAGCTGAGATTGAAGCTTCTGCCCCTGGGCTGCTCTTACCACAAAGTAACTCATAATTTTAATGCACATCTGCCTTTATCTGCTGCTTGAATGTGGGCACTTTTTTTTTTTTTTAAATCTCCATTTACAATGTTTCCATGCAGTAGATAGGGGAAGCCATTCCATTTGGTTTACTGATTAGTGGTGTGGTAAATGGCTCCATTAGAACAGTGCTGTAAATAATAATAATAGCACCTTGTTGTAACCATGCTCTATCCTCTGCTGGTGATATCATGCCCATTATACTACGTGTATTTGAGAATCAAATTATCTAGTGATATTGAGAGCAGGCAGCAGGAAGACATAGTGGAAAGAGGCCTGGAGTTGACTTCTGAAGATTTGGATTCCAGCTCTTGCTTCATTATTGATCAGCAATATTAACTTGATCATGACTACAATTCCACTGACACTGAGGTTTTTTTTTTTTTTTTTTTTAAACAACATGGATAACAACAGCTACCTTGCCTACCTCACTGGTGCTGAGGATCAAATGGGAGAGGTGGAAGGGCTCATTTAAAAGTAATAATTCATTAATACATATAAGTTACAACTAGAACAAATATCATTGTTTCCAATTTGTTTTTTTTTTTCAGATGAAGAAACTGAGTCCAGGCAGAATCGGTAACTTTTCCGAAGTCCACAGCTTGTTAGTGAGGAAGTCTGATTGCCTGGTGGCCTAGTTTTCTTCAACCACACATTTGCTGAGAAGATTAAAATCTCCCCACACCCTCTCCCAGGTTTATGCTCATCAGTTACTATCTGAAATTTTGATTCAAGGTGAAATATCACATTTTCCATTATTGAGCAAACCTGTTGCCGTTGACTGGATTGCGACTGATAGTGACCCTATGGGACAGAGTAGAACTGCCCCATAGGGTTTCCAAGAAGTGGCTGGTAGATTTGAACTGCTGGCCTTTTGCTTAGCAGCCACAGCTCTTAACCCCTGAGCCAGTGGGGCTCTATTATTGAGCATACATATGTGTTTTTAAATATCTCATAGGAGACAAAAGGATAAACTGTTCACAATTTTAAAATAGGTGGTTTGTTTACAAATGAAAACTACGGGTTCCTTTTCATAGACATTTCTTCTTAAAGGGAAACAAGACATATTTAAGCTTTTCCTATACCTAGGCAAATGTGCTGTTCCCCCAGCATGTTAGTGAGAATGTGAAGCTGGGTACTCTGAATGCAGAAGGAGGTCCGGTACCTTGCTACTTGAATTTCTTCTACTCTTATTCTTGTGCTGCTGCTGCTTCTTTTTTTGTTTGTTCTGTTTTGAGAAGTCATTTTATTTACTTGTTTGTTTGAAAAAATATCATACATGTTCATGGCAAAAACTTCAAATGGGATCTCAGTAAAGAACTAAGTTTCATTCCCACCTCAATCTGTTGACCTATTTTCTCTCCCAAGAGGCAACTATTTTTGACTAATTTTCCAAAGATGTTCCAGGCATGGATAAAAGTGTCTGTGTTTGTATATCCTTTTATGAAAATTGCAAATGATGGCATAATACACATGATTCTCTACTGCAGAGTTTTCCACTTAACAGTATCTTTTCCTCCATAGCTACTTTTCTTTCCAGTCCAAATTTTTTTTCTCTAAAGATAATTTTTTTTGGTTGATTACTTTTCTGTGAATTTATTGCTAAATCAACCCTAAGCACCCTATCTAAACTTTCTCTTGATATGTTCAGACTCTCCAAATATTCTAACAATGCTATTTTCTGGAGAAGACGAAAGCCTGGAGTCTTTGGACCTCTTCCTTTCTGAACTGGCTGTCCTCTATATCTGGTACAAGCTGTTATCCTGGGAGCTTCTTCACCCTCATTTTGGAGATTTCATTGACTCTCCTCTGTAGGAGAGTCCCTGTTTCCTCTTTCTACTCTTTCTCCTTCTTGATTTACTCCATCATTTTGGTGGATATATTCTTTGGTACATTCCTGAGAAAGAATGTGTAGAGCGTAACTTTTTTGAGGTCTTGAATAACTGAAAATATCTTTATGCTATGTTCAAATTTGATTGATAGTTTGAGTGATAAGGAATTATGGATTAGTGTGCAGAAAAGAGTTAATGGGGAAGACCTTATCCTGCTGTCTTCAGAAGGGCCTGCCTGCTATGTTGGCTCTTGACTAGCATCTGGGAACTTGAGTGGTAAACAGTTCTCTACCCTGATATAAACTTTCTCTGAATGATAAGTGGTTTACTATGCCTAATCTGTTTGTGCAAATACAAGGATTTATGCTAAACACCTGTTTCCCCCCAGGAGTCTGGAATTTTGGTAAAGGCCGTACAAACAGTACCTGCTTAACCAGCCCCCAATTAAAATCTTAGGCACCGAGTTTCTAATGGACTGCCACAGCACACAACTTTTCACACGTGATGTCACGATTCATTTCTGGAAGATTTAAGCGTGTCCTCTGTGATCCCAATGAGAGGACTCATAGAAATTTGAACCTAGTTTCTTCAGGATTTTGCCCCATATGCTTTTGCTGATTTTGCTTTGTATCCTTTCACTGTAACAAACCATGGCTGTGAGTAAAACTATATTCTGAGTACTGTGGGTCCTCCTTGCAAATCATCAACCCTGGAGGTGGTTATGAAACTGTCCACCTACTGCCTCCTTGCCCGATATAGGTAGAAATCATTTTCCCTTAGAATTTGTTTGGCATTTTCCATTATCTTTTAGCTTCCATATAGTTGCTGAAAAGTCAGAAGTCAATCTTATTTCTGACCTTTGTGTGTAACAGTCTCTGTCTCAATTTTTTTTAGAACATTCAATTTGTCCTCAGTGTTCTGAAGTGCTGAAATGTCACAATGATGACCCTTGGGGTGTTTATCTTCACCTACTCTGCTGGTCTCTCAATCAGTTTTTTATATATACATATATGTAATTTTTGCTGTTGTTGAGAATATACACACAAATATACACGAATTCAACCATTGGTACATATACAATTCAGTGACATTGATTGCATTCTTTGAATTTTGCAACCGCTCTCACTCTGCTTTTTTGATTTGTTCCTCCCCCATTAACATAAACTTACTGCCCCCTAAGTTTCCAAATCTTTCAAGTTGTCATTTTGATCCCATATAGATAGACCTTAAAGCAGCACAATGCTCAAGGCAGACATTCTTTTCTAGTTAATCTACACTATTGTTTGGTTTTAAGAAGACTTCAGGGAATATTTTTGGTTTAAAGTTAAAGATGATCTCTGGGCAGTAGTTACAGGGATTTATCCAGACTCTATGATGCCAGAAAGACTAAAGTCCATGAAAACTTGGAGTTGTGTTCTGAATTTTTTCCCCTTTTGATCAGGGTTCTTCTAAAGAATCTTCGATCAAAATGTTCAGTAATGATAGCCAGGCACCACCCAGTTCTGGTCTCATGGCAAAGGAGGTATGTGTTCGTGGAGGCAATTAGCCACACATTCCATTTCCTTGTCCTACTCCTAACTCTCCTTCTTCCTCTGTTGCTCAGGTGAATAGAGGCCAATTATTTGGCTTTGGGTGGCTGCTTGCAAGCTTTTAAGATATCAGGCACTATGCAACAAATTAGGAGGTAAAATAGAAGCACTAAACACAATATTAAGCCAGTTAACTGATATGTACCATCTCAATGAGTCTTTTTAATCTAGGAACCTTTGCTACTTATTCATGGAAAATTTTCATTAATTAGTTTTTGAAGATTTCTTTCCTTCTGTTTTCTCTGTTCTCTATTTCTGGATTCTCTTTCTTTGGATATTGGAACTCTTGAATTAGACTTCCAATATTCTTGCTTTTTTTTCTCTCCTACTTTCCATGTCTTTGTCTAATTTCATAGAAATTTCCTCATTTTTTCTTCTAATTTTCTGTTCCATTTTTCATTTGTTCTCTGTTATAAATTTTTAACTTATAAGAGCTTTTTTCTGCTCTCTAAATTTCTTTTGTTATGACGTCTTATTCTTCTTTTTCTTTTAAATGAGGATATTAGTGATAGTTATTTTTAAACTGTTGTTCCCTACATGAGTGTCTGTTTCCACTGGGTGCATTATAGCTGTGTAATTGTTTTGTTTTCTTTTACATTAGGGAATTTCTTCAGATGGCTACTTACCCTTGGCTATCTGTTCATATTTATGACTTGGGCACTAAAATCTTTTTGAAAGCTCTGGGCTGGTGAGTTTCACTTTAAAGATATCTGGCCAGGCAGTTAGTTTCTTTGGAGTGTCTACTGGAGATTCTTTAGTCTTTTTTCTTAGACTTTTTAGGTTCCTTAAAGAGAGAGCTGAGTGTCAAAAGAGGGTGTGGGTCTCCTCATTCTGAATGTAAAGTAAGTAAATACTTAGTTTCCATGTGTTCAGTGTGATCTTTCCATTCTCTACTCTGCCTGGCATGTCTTCAGTCAAAAATCTTCTCTTTCACTGTTTCCAGAGAGAGGTACTGAGAAAAAAAAAAACAAAACCCAGTGCCATCGAGTTGATTCCGACTCGTAGTGACCCTATAGGACAGGGTAGAACTGCCCCATAGAGTTTCCAAGGAGTGCCTGGTGGATTCAAACTGCCAACCCTTTGGTTAGCAGCCATAGCACTTAACCACTACACCACCAGGGTTTCAGAGAGAGGTACTAGGTAACTCTAATACAGACAAGATTTGGTGATCTGACTTATTTTTAAATAGCCTCATGATTACTCTTCTTATTTTTAACCCAGCATCACTCCCACTTGCAGAAGAAATTGATGTTGTCAACTTCTGAAATTTTTGGAGTTTGTGTTTGGAGGTGTGTCTTAGTCATCTAGGATTGCTATAACAGATATACCAAAAGTGGGTGGCTTTAACAAACAAATGTATTTTCTCACAGTTTAGAAGGCTAGAAGTCTGAATTCAGGGCACTGGTTTTAGGGGAAGGCTTTTTTTCTCTGTTGTCTCTGGGCGAAGGTCCTTGTCTGTTTTCAGCCTCTGTTCCTGGATTTCTTGGTGATTTTCATGTGGCATAGTATCTACCTTCCCCCATCTGTGCTTTCTTGCTTCTGTGCCTAATCTGCTCTTTTTATATGTCTCAAAAATGATTTGCTTAAGACATACCTTGCACTGATATGACCTCATAGCAAAGAAAACTTTAATCACAAATGGGATTACATCCAGAGGTATGGGGCTTAGGATTCACAGCACATATTTTTGGGGGACTCAATTCAATCCCTAACAGGGGTGTAAATCAGTTTAGTTCTTTGTTTTCCCTACTGTTGGCCACTATTGAGTCATTTAGTTTTTCCTGCTAAAAAAAGTTTCTATCAAGTTGACTCTAACTCATGGTAACCCCATATGTGTCAGAGTAGAACTGTGCTCCATAGGGTTTTCAAGGCACCTCTGGGTAGAATTAAACTTCTAACTTTTCAGTTAGCAGCCAACTGCCTTATCCATTTGCAATGCCCAGGGTCCCCAGTTTTTCCTACAATTAAAAAAAAAAAAAAAACTATAACAAATAAATAAATAAAATACTTTTTTTCAAAGAGCTTTCTCAATTATCTGACTACCAATTACAAAAATTGATTGATATTATCTCTTCTCTCATTCCCATTGTCCTTGTGAATTGAAGCTTTAAAAAGAATCCTCTTAATAAATTTGGTTTAATAAGTAAATGTGCAGGAATTAATGGAATACCAATTGAGATGTTTCAACAAATGGATACAGCTCTGGAAGTGCTCACTCATCTATATCAAGAAATTTGGAAGACAGTTACCTGGAATGATAACTCCAAAACTAATAATGCCTATTCCAATGAAAGGTGATCCAACTGAATGTGGAAATTATTGAATAATATCATTAATATCACACACAAGTAAAATTTTACTGAAGATCACTCAAAAGCTGCTGCAGCTGTACATTGACAGGGAAACTGCCAGAAATTCAGGCTGGATTCAAAAGAGGATGTGGAATGAGGGATATCATTGCTGATGTCAGATGGATCCTGGCTGAAAGCAGAGAATACCAGAAAGGTGTTTACCTGTGTTTTATTGACTATGCAAAGGCATTTGATTCTGTGAGTCATAACAAATTATGGATAACGTTGCAAAAAATGTGAATTCCAGAGCACTTAATTGTGCTCATGAGGAACCTGTACATAGATCAAAAGACAGTCATTCAAACAGAACAGGGGGATACTACATGGCTTAAAGTCAGGAAAGGTGTGCATTAGGGGTGTATCCTTTCATCATACTTATTCGATCTGTATTTTGAGCAAATAATATGAGAAGCTGGACTATATGAAGAAGAACTCGACATCAGGATTGGAGGAAGAGTCATTAACAACCTGTGTTATGCAGATGACACAACCTTGCTCGCTGAAAGCAAAGAGGACTTGAAGCACTTACTGATGAAGATCAAATACTACAGCCTTACATAAAGGAAACAAAAATCCTCACAACTGGACCGAAAAGCAACATAATTGTAAATGGAGAAAAGATTGACGTTGTCAAGGATTTCATTTTACTTGGATCCACAATCAACAGCCATGGAAGCAGCAGTCAAGAAATCAAAAGACTCATTGCACTGGGCAAATCTGCTGCAAACGAACTCTTTAAAGTATTGAAAAGCAAAGTGTCACCTTGAGGACTAAGGTGTGCCTAAGCCATGGTTTTTTCAATCCCCTCATATGCATGCAAAAGCTGTGCAATGAATAAGGAAGACCAAAGAAGAATTGATGCCTTTGAATTATGGTGTTGGTGAAGAATATTGAATATACCATGGACTGCCAAAAGAATGAACAAATCTGTCCTGAAAGATGTACAGCCGGAATACTCCTCAGAAGCAAGGATGATGAGACTTTGTCTCACATACTTTGGACATGTTATCAGGAGGGACCAGTCCCTGGAGAAGGACATCACGCTTGATAAAGTAGAGGAAAAAAAAAAAAAAGGGAGTCAGTGAAAAAGAGGAAAACCCTGATTGAGGTGGATTGACACAGTGGTTGCAACAATGGGCTTAAGCATAACAACAATCATGAGGATAGTGCAGGACCAGGCAGTGTTTCCTTCTGTTGTACCTAGGGTCGCTGTGTGTTGGAAATGACTGGACGACACCTAACAATGCAACAACAAGAAAATGTGTATGCTTACAATGCCATCTTAAACCAGATGAAATAAGAAAGAAAAATAGAACAATGAGCGATAGCCTCTGGTCTCAAAACATTTTGTCCTAAGAATGATGATGCTCTTTCTTCAATTTCTTATCTATAAATTAATTTTTAGAGAGATTTTTGGGGAGATTGAAAGTAAATATAACCCAGAACCTCTGCTACTCTTAGAGTACACATAAATTTGTTTTCCAGCTTTGAACCTCTAGTGCCTAGAACAGTATTTCTTGACTATTAGATCTTTAAAATGTTTATTGGATATGTGTGTGTGTACATATGTATGTGTATGTACATACACACATATAATTATATGTATTTTGTCAAGTTAAAAAAAGCAAGAAGAAGAAAAAATGCTTATAGCATGCTACATTTTGGTTAGAGATATGAATAGAATATGAAAATATATATATATTTTAGAAAAGAAACAGTGGAATGATAACTCCAAAACTAATAATGTGCTTACCTGCAGGGGAAGGAGATAACCAAGTAGAGGGAACAGAGATGCTAGTGAGACTTGTGTAAATGTGGTTTGTTATACAGCTTTTCTTCTTTGGAACTATGTAAATATTTTATGTAATTAAAAACTAAAATTAACTTCAAAAGAGAAAAATGAGATCTCTAAAACTGAAAAAAAAGAAATAAACCTAACTGTATCATGTTAGTGACAGAAACACAGAGAAAATAATTATTTCAAGTGCTTTTAAAGCATAGTTTTCATCGTATGTCCTTACAGGATTTATTTTATGGACAGAAGAATCATATTGATATCCTTAAACTGCATTCAGTTGACTTTCATTAGTAATATTATTCATGCTGTTATTTTAAAACTATTATAGAAATTGTATAATACAAAACAAATAATTACATTAAGGCCTTTACCTGTTGTCATTGAGTCGATTCCGACTCAAAGTGACCCTATAGGACAGAGCAGAACTGCCCCATAGGGTTTCCAAGGAGTGGCTGATGGATTCGAACTGCCAACCTTTTGGTTAGCAGCCAAGCACTTAACTACTGCACCATCAGAGTCCAGTTAAAGCCTTTAGGAACCAAGACTTTTCAGCAGTAGAAAGAAAAAAAAAGATATAAAATCAGAGAAGCCATGTAGAAACTTTATATTCTGCCATTTAAAATGTAAATAGCATACGAATTTATCATTTATTTTCCTTTACGGGCATATTTTTGCCCATTAAAAAATGCCTAGAAGCGATGACAACCCTGCAGCAATGAGCACCCTTATCACCCAGATTGTGGTTTCTAGTATAATTTCCTGCTAAAAAGAAGCAGGACTTTTTGAAGAATTGGCTCAGTTCCAGGCCTGAGGCAGGAAATGTGTGCAAGATATTGTGCCAGGAAGAAAAAAACGTATCAAAGATTGATGGTGTTGTTTTCAAAAGGACGCTGCAACCAACCTCAAAGGGGCTCTCGCGGGCTCAGGATGGGAAAATTTGAGCCTTAGAAGCATAATAATGGCAATTGATTAAAACACATTAAATATATAAAAATTCAGGAGATCTTAAAGTTAATTGGACAGCATTGGAAGAGGATGGGGTACCAACTCAGTACTCTGAAAAGTGGTCAATAAAGGAAAAGAATTAAGATTTTATTTTGCCTTTCCTACACCAAATATAATCACCTTTGGTATAGCACTTATCTATAATGTACAAATTTGTTCATACACAGTAGATAAAAGGAAAAAAAATCACCAAAATGCAAAATTGCATTGGCTAATATCTGATTTTTTGTAAGACAATTGCTATTCATTACTAAGTTATCTCCACTGTATGCAATAATTGATTCCCAAAAGATGATAGCGGAAGGTGATATGGAAGAATACACAAAACATACATTCTCCCCTCATATTTTCTCTCTTACCTTAATTATTTATGTGCCTTGCCCAAATGTGTATTGCGCTCTTCTCTCAAGTTTAGAAGCTATTAGCATGGTATCTCAAACACGAGTAAGACTCCTTGTTATAAGAATCTATTTAATGAATGAAATAGAAAAACCTCCTCTATTGAGGAGAAGCTTGAAATAATAAAGTGTTTTGAAAGAAACAAGAGAATACGTGTTATTATGAGAGCTGATAGACCAAAAGGAATCTACATTGTACACTCTCAGAGACAAAACCAAAAAAAAAAAAAAAACCAGTTGCCGTCAAGTCGATTCCAACTAATAGCAACCCTACAGAGACAGTGCTATGAAAATAAAAGAAGCAATAGAGCCTAGTACATTATAGTTATCATCTGCTTTCAGTGGGGCAGAAAAACATTTGCAGTGGACAGAAGATAAGGATGAGAATGCGGAGTTCAGCAGGATCTCACTCTCTGGTATCCAGCCTCATTGAGTTACGCAAGCTGTCTCCTAGTGAAAGGGAAAAGCTAGTAAAACAACAAAATTTGGATTTCTTTTTTAAGCCAATGCAGAAAAGGAAAACAGGACAAGGAGCTATAACCTTTGGTCTCATAATATTTTGTCCTAAGAATGATGATGCTCTTTCTTCAACCTCTTAGCCATAAATTAAAAGTTAAAGCACTTCAACACACTCTAACAAGCAATCTCAATGTCTTCTGCAAAAGTAAAGTTCATTATTTACTATAGTATTTTTTCTTTATTAGAAATTCAGTTTTTTTGTTTTTTTTTTTTTACTGTGGTAACATATTCAATGAGCTTTGTTTATTTATTTATTAAGAGTGTAATGGATTGTTCAAGGTTGTGTTCAATCCTATCCCTATTTTCCTATAAACCCTGTTATGCTTATTAGACAAAATTCCATAATGCCAATGATTTTAGTAACACATATACCATTTTATAGAGGAAATGACTGTGATCGATCAAAAATATTCTTTATACAAGAATTCCAGCTAATAAATGGAGAAGAAATGGTATGATTAGAAAGTCACTATTTTGTGACCATAAGTAAAATAACGGATTTAGACAATAGCCACTAAAACCATTCGGTGAGAGATTGATGGGAACTTTACAATGAAAGGGAGCCCCCGGGGGCACAATGGTTAAGCATTCAGCTGCTAACTGAAAGTTTGAACCTACCAGCAGATACATGGGAGAAAAGACCTGGTGGTCTGCTCCTGTAAAAGATTTCAGCCTGGAAAATACATGTGGTAGTTCTACTTTGTGTTACAGGGTTGCTATGAGTTGCAATCAGAGCCCTGGTGGGGTAATGGTTAAGAGCTCGGCTGCTAACCAAAAGGTTAGTTCAAATCCACCAAGTACTCTACATGGGGCAGTTCTACCCTGTCCTATAGGGTTGCTATGAGTTGGAACCAACTCAATGGCACCTAACAACAACGAGTTGGAGTAGACTCAAATGGCACAAAACAACAACAGACCGACATCACCTGAACATAATGATCAATTTTGGCACCACATGAGAGTGACAACTAGACATTATGGATCTCGTGCTGAGATACAATAGGAAATAAACAGTATGATGGGAAATATTTGAACAAAAAATTCAACATGGGTACAATTAAGCCTTTAGATTGAACAGTTTATAAGAGCTGTGGGGGATAGAGGAAAAATTTAAACATAACCACAAGAAAACAACCATCTAGAATGTGGGGCATTGTACAAGACAAATAATCTGCTTTCTACAACAAATGAATGGCATGTAAAATAAAATAAAATAACAAAAGAGGGAGACTGTTAGAAAATAAAAACAGGAAAAGGAAATATGAGACAAATGGGGAAATTTAAATATGGATTACGTATAAAACAATATTAAAGGATTATAATCAATTTTATTAAGTGTTATAATGGCTGGGAGGTTGTATTAAACATTCTAATTAGTTAGAGATGCATATTGAAGTATTTAAAGGCAAAATTACATGATTTCTGGAACTAAAAAAAAATACTCCAAAAATTTGGTGGGGTGTTAGCAGCCTGAGCTCTTAACCACTGTGCCACCAGGGCTCCATCTTTGGTTTAGGATGTGAAAAGACAGAGACTACCCTTTTTTGTCATAGTAGCAACAAGAAAAGTCTGGATAATATAAAAATCACGTATTTCTATAGGACTATGAAAGAGAATTGGGCGTGAAAAGTATTGATGAACTGATTTTTAAAGAGAAGAACCTTTCAACGCTCAAACACTATTGAAAAAAGTAGTAGTAGTCAGTGGAAGTGGGAGTGGCTGGCAGTGGTGGTGGTTGTGTCTGTCATAGCCAAGGCAGTGGCAGCAGGGAAACTAGAATTATGGGCTAACCAAACTTAAATTCAACCATCTTAAAGCCAAAGCTTAGTCACAGATCAAATCAACATTTGGTGAAATCCAGTTTATTATCTCCACATTTTGGCCACCAGACATAAGAAAGAACTCCAGCTGTCTGGAAAAAACAAAGCAGAGAAATGATATTTTCCAGTTTCTACTGTTCTTCTGTACACAATGTCTGGTTATCAAAAAAAAAAAAAAAATTACTAGGTGTAGAAAAAAGCAATAATGTAGGACCTAAATTTAACAGGGGTGGGAGAAGGACTGAGGAAGGAATCGACCCATGTATCAAGCTGATACTAATATTTGTATGAGAAAGTAAATATCCCAGAATAGCCAAAACAATCCTGTAAAGAAGTACAAAGCTGGAGGATTTAAATTACATGATATTGGAACTAGCAGATGAAGATTTTAAAATAACTTTTACAAATATGTTCAAGGATTTACAGAAAAACATGGTAATAACGGGTCAACAAAGAAGGAATCTCAGTGTAGAAATGAAAATTATTAAAGAAAATCAAATGGAAATCTCGGATATACAAAACAAATACCTGAAATACCCAGACCCAGTGCCATCGAGTCAATTCCGACTCATAGAGACCCTACAGGACAGAGTAGAACTGCCCCATAGAGTTTCCAAGGAGCGCCTGGCAGATTCAAACTGCCGACCCTTTGGTTGGCAGCTGTAGCACTTAACCACTATTCCACCAGGTAATATATTTGAAGGTTTTAAGAGCAGAACACATACTGCAGAAACAAATGCTAGTGAAATTGAAAACAGGCTAATTTAAATACACGAATGAAGCATGTAGAGGAAAAAGGTCTAAAAAAACAATGTCAGAGACCAGGGGGACAATAAGTGGTCTAAGATGTATACATTGAAAATCCCAGAATAATAGAAAATGTGACAGAAGGAAAACAAAAAAAAGAACTTAAAGGAATATGAACTAAAATTTTTCTAAATTTCATGAAAAATATAAACCCACAACTCAAAGCTAAATAAATCCCAATCAAAATAAATATGCTGAAATACATATCTATGCATATCATAGTCAAACTACATAGAAATGTCAAAGAAATCCACATAAAATCTAGTCATAATATTGAGCTCAGTGAGGTCTCAACCTATAAAGTCAATGCATAAAAAACCAGTTATATCTCTATGTACTAGCAGCAAACAATTGGAAAAAAAAAATTAAAAATTAATATTATTTGCAAAAGTATAAGAACTAGAAATACCTAGGAATAAATGTAAGGCCTTCTCACTGAAAACTACAAAACATTTGTTGAGATAAATTTTTAAAAAATATATTTATATATAAATGTACATATGTTTCATGCTTATGGCTTGGAATATTTAATATTTTTCTCGAAGTTAATTTACAGATTCAGTGAAATTTCAATCACAGTCCCATTAGAGTTTTTCATAGAATTTGCAAGCTGATACTACAATCTGTATGAAAAAGTAAATATCCCAGAATAGCCAAAATAATCCCGAAAAGAAGTAACAAGGTTAGAGGACATACATTACATAATTTTAAGATTTACTCTAGTTACAGTTACCAAGACGGTATTGTTTTGCTGTAAGGATAGACATATTAGTGCAACAGAATAGAGTCCAAAAATAGTCAAATACTTGATAAAGGCATAAGTGCAATTTAATGAAGAAAGAAGAGGTTTTTTTTTTTTCCTTCCAGTAAGTGTTATAGAACCAACTGGATATATCCAGGGAAAAAATTGAAACTTGATATATATCTCACATTACATACAAAAATTATTACAAGATTGATTAAGTTCTTGATGTAAAAGTCAAAATTGTAAAGCTTCTAGAATAAAATACAAGAAAAATCATAGCAAACTAGAGGGTAGGCAAATATTTCTTACATGGATCTCCCAAAATTCTAATGACAAAAGAAAAAAAAAAAAAAGATGTACTATTTCTGGTCAAAAATTAAAACTTTTGTTCTTCAAAAGACGCTGTTAAGATAATTAAAGAAAACAAGCTGTAGACTTGGAGAAAATAATATCAATACATACATCTGGCCTACGACTCAAATCTAGAATATGTAAATATTCTTACAGATCAATGATTTAAAGACAAGCAACCTCGAAGAACAGTAGGCAAAAGGCTTAGACAGAAGCTTCACAAAAGCAATGTACTGAATGGCTGATACATGAAAAGATGCTTAAACACATTAGTCATAATGAAGATGCAAATTAAAACCATAATGAAATATCACTGAACAACCATTAGAATGCCTAAAATTAAAAAAAAGAAAAAGAAATTCATAATACCAAGAATTGACAAGGATGTGAAGCCACTGGATCTCTCATACATTCCTGAAGGGAATGTCAAATGGTACAGCCTCTACAGAAAAACTGTTTGGCAATTTCTTTTATAGTTAATCATATACCTGCCTTATGATTCAGCAATTCTACTCCTAGGTAAGTTCTCAGAGGAAATTAAACTTTCTTTCCATAAAAATACTGTATTTTTACACAAATTGTGTGTGCCTTCTATGTTTGTTTGCCAACCACTCCCTCCCCACTCGAGATACTTTTGTAAGTGCACTATAAAAATTAGCATAGCACTCTTATGAAAATATCTCTTGGGGCTGGCAGGGAAGGAGCAGTTGGCAAACATAGAAAGTGCATGTTATTTGTATAAAAATGCAGTACTGCCCAAAAGGTTGGTGGCTCAAACCCACCTAGAGGCTCCACGGAAGAAAGTCCTAGCAATCTGCTTTAGAAAGGTCATAGCCTTGAAAATCTTATAAAGTACAGTTCTAATCTATAACACATGGGGTCACTATGAGTCAGAATCTACTCAAAGGCAACTGGCTTGGCTTGGCTACTCTGGTAACACCAAAAATGGTAATGACCTCATTAAAAACTCTGTTTCCAAACAGGGTCACATTCATAGGTACAGGAGTTAGGACTCTGACATAGCCTTTTTTGGCGGCGGGGGCGGGGGGGGAGCACAATTCAATCTATGAAACACCCCAAATGTCTGTGGACAAAAGAGTGGATAAACACATTATTTTCATACAATGGAGTACTACTGAGCAATAAAAGGAATGAAATAGTGATACACACAACAACATGGAGTAATCTCAAATTTATGCTCAGTGAAAGAAGCGAAAGAATACATTTTTATGAAGTTCAAGAATAGGCAAAACTATTCTATGATGATAGATTTCAGAAGAGTGATTACCTGTTGGGGGAAGGCAAAGACAGACACTTTGTAAATAAAAGTTCGTTGGAACACAGCCATGTTCATTTACTTATGTATTGTCTGCGGCTGCTTTCACAGGAGCCCAGGTGGTACAGTGTTTAAGCACTTGGCTGCCAACTGAAAGATTGGAACACACCAGCTGCTCCACATGAAAAAGATGTGACGGTTTGCTTCCTTAAAGATTTACAGCTTTGGAAACCCTGCGAGGAACTTCTCTGTCCCACAGGATTTCTATGAAACGGAATTGATTCGATGGCAATAGGCTTGGTTATGGCTGCTGTATACTTGTGACATGGACAATGTGGCCTGCAAAGGTGAAAAACGTTTACTATACAACTCTTTACAGAAGAAGTTTGGTGACCCCTGGTATAATTGACTGACATTAACAAAATGTTGGTAATTGTAGAGGCTGGGAGATGGGTAGATGTGGGTCCATTTTACTATTCTCTTTATGTGGTTAAAATTTTCCATAATAAAATTTTAAAATGTGGTGATATGGAGACCCTAAAAAATATTTTGAGGTATCTGATCTGAGTAAGAAAAGCTAACATGGGTCCAGTTCTGAAATTCACTCTGTGTAATTAGAATACAGGTATTCTAATACCTGTAGAACCAGAAAGCTAAACCAGTTAGGGCAGTTCTGTCTGTTATCTAATATCTAAAAGAATGTGTTTTTCTTTGTAACAAAGCCAAAGAAATTTTAGGTAATTGTGACCACTTTATGGTAACTAAGTAGCAATGAACCAACATAACACCCATATCACTAAGTAGGAGCTATTTTACCTCATCAAGCACCAATGCAAATTTTATTAGTTTGTTTTCAAAGGAGCCTTAACCTAAACAGCTCATCTCTATAGTTTGTTCCCAAGGAATCTTAAAACAAAACTTGTAAGCCACCAATCAATGTAATGTCACTAAGTAGGTAGTCAACAGAGCCTCTGTAATCAATCGTTATTTAGGTCCCACTTTGTTATCCTGCCTTTGACAATGATGTATCTTTACTTCCTTCTGTAACAGCATGTTAGCTACCCCGACTGTAATTCACTGGACTCTGCTAGTCTCTTGTGTCTGGTGCACACTAGCAGAACCCTTGTTGAAATGATTGTCTTTTTCTTGTCTGTGTCTTGGCTTACTAAAAATCTCTTTTTACTTAAATTTGAGTCTGGGGTCTTTTCCCCTATGACAGTCGGGGATCATCATATTTACTGAATACTGCAGGATTTTTTGCTGATGAAGTTATTTTCGTGCAATGGAATACCACTGAATAATAAAAGTAATGAACTAGTGAAACACACAACAATATGAAGTAACCTCAAATTTATGCTTAGTGAAAGAAGCAAAAGAGTACATTTTTATGAAGTTCAAGAACAGATAAGACTAATCTATGAAGATAGATTTCAGAAGAGTGATTGCCTGTGGAGGGAAGATGAAGACAGACATTTTGTAAATAAAAGTTCATTGAAGCACAGCTACACTCACTTATTCTTCTGTTCAGTAAATATTGAGTAAGGAATACAGATTCCATATTGGAACGTTTTAAAAAAAAATTGAAGTACTTGTTGCTTTGGCTAGATCCTACACTTACCAAAGCGGCATTTCTAGAACCTTCAGAGAGCCAAAGAATTGCCCCTTGTTCTGCCCTCAAGAGAAAGGACTGTGAAATGGTTCATGTAACAACAATCAGGTCATGGTATTGGGTACAGATTTCAATCAGGGGAGCTCCTTTACCTGTCTGATTTTTCTTTCTTTCTGGATCTTTTATTTTTTTTCTCCTTCATAGCCGTTTCCTTTTAGATGGAATCTTACAGTTCTTTTGCAGTTTATGTCCAATGGAAAGACTAGTGTGCCTCCCACTTGCAGTCAGAGTAGGAGCAGTGGACTGGAATTTCATAACTTAGCAGGTCTGGATTTGGAGCTGAGGAAAGGGAGCTTGAAGTGGGAGGCATAAGTGAGTTCTCTTCTGGGTCTTTCTTTGGTTTGCCTTTCCCTTGTCCCTACCTGAAGGCAATTTCAGGATGCAACATAAAAACTTCTAGGTCGATAGCAGATTGAAATTCTGAGTAAAAGGGACACAAAACCATTTGGATTGCTTCTGGATATGCCTTGGGCTGGGAAAGTTCCCAGATTAGGAGATCACATAGAGTTCAGTTAGGAGTATGGTTCAAATCTCCAGGAAGTATTAAGGTTAATCACTTATCAAGTATGTACTCACTACTCATGCCCCTTCTGAAGCTGTGAATGGAGTAGAGAGCTGGTTGAGGATTTGGGTGTTTGGGATCCCACACACCTCTCTCTCTCTCTCACGAGAACCAACCAGCCATTGATAGTTTTTGACTGGAGTCAACCATACGTGTTACCCATTACCCATTGCCGTTGAGTCAATTTCGACTCATAGTGACCCTAGAGGATGGAGTAGAACTGCCACATAGAGTTTCCAAGGACTGCCTGGTGGACTCGAACTGCCGACCTTTTGGTTAGCAGCTGTAGCACTTAACCACTTCACCACTTGGGTTTCCACCCTACATGTAGGCTATCTAATTAATGAAATTACAGCATGAAAGACAATGAGTTCTAAAGGTAGATTTTATTACTTAGCCAAGGATTAGACATGTCCTAACAGCTTTCTTACATATTTTTGAGACCAACTGTACAGCGAGCTACAGCTGCTAACCAAAAGGATTCCTATGGGACAGCTCTACTGTGTCCTATACGATCGCTAAGAGTCAGAATTGACTTGATGGCAACAGGTTTCATTTTGTTTGGTTTGATTTGTATGTACTGGGGCTAAAAATTAAGTTGGTGTGACTTAGGACCATTAGTCAACTTTACTGTGGACTAGCTCAGTCAGTCCTTCAAAAACTGACACATAGGAGGCGGAGCCAAGATGGTGGAATAGACAGACACTTCCAGCGAACTCTCTTACAATGAAGACCCCCCCCAAAAAAGTGAAAGGAGTATATTTATGACAAGCTAGGAGCCCTGAGCATCAAAGGCAAGCTTAGAAAATGAACAGAGGGGCAGGGGGAGGAAGAGACAGTTCAGAAGCAGAAAGGAGTTACCGGAACTGAATCGTAGGAACCCTCAGGCACCATTTCTGGAACAGCGACAGCAAGCTGCTACTAGCTTTGGGCTACAGTTTCCTCAGGGAGAAGCAGCCAGCCACATAGCCCACTTATACCTCCGGAACCAGAGAAGAACGGCACTTTTGGCAAAAGCTAAGTACTTGCATATATTTTACTACACCCCCACACCCCCAAGCTGGCTTCAGTGGCTGAATTCTCTGGGCATGAGATAGGCACCGTTGAGTGCCTACAGCCATTCTTCCCGCTTGGAGAAGGAAAAAATTTGCAACTGGGGGAAAAGAAAATTTGCAAGCTCCGCTAAAGGCGGGGGGGGGGAGCGGGAAGCTCAGGACAGAAGTGGCTCCTGTCCAGGCATAAACGGTCCATGGACTTTGAGCACCTTTCCCCTCTGCATAGAACTGTGTGGGCCTATTTCAGGAGAACAGGCCCTTGTTGGCAGATTCCAACCATTTCAGCTGTGCAGTGGAGAGGTGGGTGTCTGATGTTTGACATTGCTTTGCCTATTAAAAAGAGTCCTCACCTACCCACATATGTGCCTAAGGATGGGTAACTCCACTCAGGTCACCCAGCCACCCACGTCAGGGCTCCAAGGATAACAGATACCTCCCAGTCCTTACAACCAAAAACATTGGGTGCTCATGGTCGATCTGCAAAACCCACCCATCTGCACGCTCTAGGGTATAGGGACGCACTTTCCTCAGACATGCTAGGGCCAGTTTTCAGCCCCTTGCCTTGTTCAGAGCATAACCAGATACCGGTACATACACCAATCACCCCTGCCCCTCTAAGACTGTAGGACAGAGCCTGTACCACACACTTGATGATCAGCTACCTGGACACTTGAGCTGAATTCATACAAGAAAAGCGTATGGACTCCTAGACTGATATACCTGATAATACTTCTAGCCATCTGGGGACAGGACGTCAGAGCTCCAAAGGTGAAAATTATCAAGCTAGCTCACTCAAGCAACCCATTTGGGCCTATCAAAACAAAACAAAGTAAGAAGCTATGACACAGTAAGCAAGCATAAACTAATACAATAACTTACAGATGGCTCGGAGACAACAGTCAATATCCATAAAGAAACAGACCATGATCACCTCAACAAGCTCCCAAAACAAAGAATCCAGGGATCTTCTAGATGAAAGTGCATTCTTGGAAGTACCAGAGGTGGAATACAAAAAATTGTACTGTAATAAATTTGAAAACCTAGAAGAAATGGATGAATCCCTAGAAACACACTACCTTCCTAAACTAACACCAACAGAGGTAGAACAACTAAGTAGACCCATAACAAAAGAAGAGATTGAAAAGTTAATAAAAAAAAAAAAAAGCCCTGGCCCGGACGGCTTCACTGCAGAGTTCTACCAAACGTTCAGAGAAGAGGTAACACCACTATTACTAAAGGTATTTCAGAGCATAGAAAAGGACGGAATTCTCCCAAACTCATTCTATGAAGCCAGCATATCCCTGATACCAAAACCAGGTGAAAACTCCACAACAAAAGAAAATTACAGACCTATATCCCTCATGAACTTAGATGCAAAAATCTTCAACAAAATTCTAGCCAACAGATTTCAACAACATATCAAAAAAAAAAAAAAATTCACCATGGCCAAGTGGGATTCATACCAGGTAAACAGGAATGATTCAACATTAGAAAAACAATTAATGTAATCCATCACACATAAATAAAACAAAAGACAAGAAACACATGATTTATCAATTGTTGCAGAAAATACATTTGACAAAGTTCAACACACATTCATGATAAAAACTCTCAGCAAAATAGGAACAGAAGGAAAATTCCTCAACATAATAAAGGGCGTTTATACAAAGCCAACAGCCAACATCATCCTAAGTGGAGAGAGCCTGAAAGCATTCCCCGTGAGATTGGGAACCAGACAAGGATCCCCTTTATCACTGCTCTTATTCAACATTGTGCCGGAGGTCCCAGCCAGAGCAATTAGGCTAAATGAAGAAATAAAGGGCATCCAGATTGGCAAGGAAGAAGTAAAATTATCTCTATTTGCAGATGACATGATCTTACACACAGAAAACCCTAAGGAATCCTCAAGATAACTACTGAAACTAATAGAAAAGTTCAGCAGAGTATCGGGATACAAACATACAAAAATCAGTTGGATTCCTTTACAACAACAAAAAGAACATCGAAGAGGAAACCACCAAATCAACAGCATTTACAGTAGCCTCCAAGAAGATAAAATACTTAGGAATAAATCTTACCAAAGATGTAAAAGACTTACACAAAGAAAACTACAGAACACTTCTGCAAGAAACCAAAAGAGACCTACATAAGTGGAAAAACATACCTTGCTCATGAATAGGAAGACATAACATTATAAAAATGTCTATTCTACCAAAAGTGATCTATACATTTAATGCAATTCCAATCCAAATTCCAATGACATTCTTTATTCAGATGTAGAAACGAATCACCAACTTCATATGGAAGGCAAAGAGATCCCAGATAACTAAAGCATTACTGAAAAAGAAGAACAAAGTGGGAGGTCTCATTCTACCTGATTTTAGAACCTATTATACCACTACAGTAGTCAAAACAGCCTAGTACTGGTACAACAACAGATACATAGACCAATGGAACAGAATTGAGAATCCAGACTAAATTCATCCACACATGAGCAGTCGATATTTGACAAAGGCCCCAAAACAGTTAAATGGGGAAAAGACAGTCTTTTTAACAAATGGGGCTGGCATAACTGGAAACCCATCTGCAAAAAAATGAAACAAGACCCATACCTCACTCCATGCTCAAAAATGAGCTAAAAATGATACAAAGACATTAATATAACATTTAAAATGATAAAGATCATGGAAGAAAAAATAGGGACAAGGTTAGGAGCCCTAATACATGGCATAAACAGTATGCAAAACATTACTAACAATGCATAAGAAAAACTAGGTAACTGGGAGCTCCTAAAAATCAAACACCTATGCTCATCCCTTCGCCAAAAGAGTAAAAAGATTACCTACAGACTAGGAAAAAGTTTTCAGCTCTGACATTTCCAATCAGCACCTGATCTCTAAAATCTCCATGATACTGCAGAAACTCCACTGCAAAAAGACAAATTACACAATTAAAAATTGGGCAAAAGATATGAACAGACACATCACTAAAGAAGACATTCAAGTAGCTAACAGATACATGAGGAAATGTTCACGATCATTAGCCATTATAAAAATGCAAATCAAAACTACAATGAGATTTAATCTCACTCCAATAAATCTGGCATTAATCCAAAAAGCACAAAACAATAAATGTTGGAGAGGCTGTGGAGAGATTAGAACACTTCTACACTGCTGGTAGGAATGTAAAATGGTACAACCACTTTGGAAATCGATTTGGTGCTTCCTTAAAAGGCTAGAAATAGGACTACCATAGGATCCAGCAATCCCACTCCTTGGAATATATCCTAGAGAGATAAGAGCCTTTACACAAACAGATATATGCACTCCCATTTTCACTGAAGCACTGTTTACAATAGCAAAGGCTGGCATTAATCCAAAAAACACAAAATAATAAATGTTGGAGAGGCTGTGGAGAGATTGAACTCTTATACACTGCTGGTGGGAATGTAAAATGGTACAATCACTTTGGAAATCGATCTGGCCTTTCCTTAAAAAGTTGGAAATAGAACTACCATACAACCCAGAAATCCCACTCCTCGGAATATATCCTAGAGAAATAAGAGCCTTTACATGAACAGATATACGCACACCCATGTTTACTGCAGCACTGTTTACAATAGCAAAAAGATGGAAGCAACCAAGGTGCCCATCAACGGATGAATGGATAAATAAATTATGGTACATTCACGCAATGGAATACTAAGCATCGATAAAGAACAGTGATGAATCTGTGAAACATTTCACAACACGGAGGAATCTGGAAGGAATTATGCTGAGTGAAATTAGTCAGTTGCAAAAGGACAAATATTGTATAAGATCACTATTATAAGAACTGAAGAAATAGTTTATACAGAGAAGAAAACATTCTTTTGTAGCTGGGAGAGGGAAGAGGGAGGGAGGATGGGAGAAAGGTATTCACTAATTAGATAGTAGATAAGAACTACTTTTGGTGACGGGAAAGACAACACACAATACAGGTGAGGTCAGCACAATTGGACTAAACCAAAAGCAAAGAAGTTTCCTGAATAAACTGAATGCTTCGAAGGCCAGCGTAGCAGGGGTGGGGGTTTGGGGACTATGGTTCCAGGGGATCTCTAAGTCAATTGGCATAATAAAATCTATTAAGAATACATTCTGCATCCCACCTTGGAGAGAGGCGTTCGGGGTCTTAAACACTAGCAAGCAGCCATCTAAGATGCATCAATTGGTCTCAACCCACCTGGATCAAAGGAGAATGAAAAACACCAAGGACGCAAGGTATTACAAGCCCAAGAGACAGAAAGGGCCACATAAACCAGAGACTACATCAGCCTGAGACCAGAAGAGCTAGATGGTGCCCACCTACAACCGATGAGTGCCCTGACAGGGAACACAACAGAGAACTCCTGAGGGAGCAGGAGAGCAGTGGGATAAGCAGACCCCAAATTCTCGTAAAAAGACCAGAGTTAATGGTCTGACTGACACTAGAAGGACCCCAGTGGTCAGGACCCCCAAACCTTCTGTTGGCCCAGGACAGGAACCATTCCGGAAGCCAACTCTTCAGACATGGATTGGACTGGACAATGGGTTGGAGAGGGATGCTGGTGAGGGGTGAGCTTCTTGGATCAGGTGGGCACTTAAGACTATGTTGGCATCTCCTACCTGGAGGGGAGATGAAAGGGTAGAGGGGGTTAGAAGCTGGCAAAATGGACACGAAAAGAGAGAGTGGAGGGAGGGAGTCGGCTGTCTCATTAGGGGGAGAGCAATTGGGCGTGTGTAGGAAGGTGTATATAAGTTTTTGTGTGAGAGACTGACTTGATTTGTAAACTTTCACTTAAAGCACAATAAAAAAAAAACTGACACATAGACACTTTGTTGTATTTATACAACTGTGTCATTGTGGTAAGGAGCCCTGGTGGAGCAGTGGTTAAGCACTCAGCAGCAAGCCAAAAAGTCAGCAGTTTGAACCCCCCCCAGCTGATCTGTAGGAGGAAGATGTGACAATCTGATTCTCTAAAAATTATAGCCTTGGAAACCCTATGGGGCTGTTCTACTCTGCCCGAGAGGGTTACTATGTGTGGGTATTAACTTGCCAACACATAACAACAACCTCACTGTGGTGATTTATTTGGAAACCAGAAACAACAACGGTTCTGAGTTTACAAAGTCTCTGGAAAATTCAGGAATTTCAAATTAAACGTCATTTAGATGTGAAGTGAACATTTCTTCCTTTCCTTTCTCCAATATTTCCTGAAACTACTTCAGTATAATTCACCTTAGCTAATTGAAACCTCAGTTTGCCAAGTCAGTGAAATGATTCAGGGGTGCAGCTATGATCTATTGGTTGGGAGCAGATACAGATTTCAAAAGGTTTGGAGTCCTAGTGATGCTATGAGATAAGCTTAGATATGGAGATTGTTTAAACATTAGCTAATAGAACTTACCTACTCTGTCCTATAGAGTCGTCATGAGTCAGAATGAACTCTCTGGCATAGAACTTATGCATAGAGAGGAGAGGTTGGCCTAGAACTTAAGAAGCTCCAGGAATAAATTCTGTTTTTAAATATCTTGCACTAGTTTCTAAAGTGTTGTTTGGTGAAAACCTCTTATTTAAGTTAATTCTTTGGGAGAGAGTAGTATGTCATTAATCATCGTGTTTTAGAATATATGGACCTGTGTGAGGGGGCCATGCATTAATCTTCCCTAAGTCTTGTGCCTCTTAATAGAACTAGTATTTGTATAATGCTTCATAATTGCAACTTACATTTCCTTATCTCATTTAATCCCCACAACCTGCAAAGTAGGAATTATTAACATCTCTATTGTACAGATGGGAAAACTAAATCTGAGAGGTAAGTGAAAAGCAAAGGTCACAAAGCTAATAAGCATCAGAATCAGGGCTGTAACCTCAGTCTGTGGTAGTTGCACTATTTCTGGGGCTTCAATTCCAATTAGCTGTGCAATGATTAAGCACTTGGCTGCTAACCAAAAAAGCAGGCAGTTCAAATCCACCAGCAGCTACATGGGAGAAAAGACCTGGCGATATGCCCCCGTAAGAATTACAACGTAGGAAGCCATATGGAGCAGTTACACTCTGTCCTATAGCGTTCTATATGTTGAAATTGACTCCCTGGCACACACAAAAAGAACAGGCTTTATGTGGAGCCCTGGTGGCACAATGGTAAAACACTCAGCTGCTAACCAAACGTTGGCAGTTTAAACCCACTCAACAGCTCCATGGGAGAAAGACTTGTTGATCTGCTACCATAAAGATTGTCATGTGCCATAGAGTCGGTTCCAACTCATGGTGACCCTATGTACAACAGAACGAAACACTGCCTGGTGGTGTGCCATGCTCACAGTCATTGTTATGCTTGAGTCCATAGTTGCAGCCACTATGTCAATCCAATTCTTTGAGGGTCTTCCACTTTTTCACTGACATTCTACTTTACCAAGCATGATGCCCTCCTGATAACATGTCCAAAGTAAGTGAGATGTACGTTGGACTGTACTTCTTCCAAGAAATATTCATTCGTTCTTCTGGCAGTCCGTGGTATATTCAATATTCTTCACTAGTGCCACAACTCAAAGGCTTCAATTCTTCGGTCTTCCTTATTCATTGTCCAGATTTTGCATGCCTAGGAGGCATAGAAAACACCGTGGGTTGGGCCAGGCACACTTTAGTCCCTAATGTGACACCTTTGTTTTTCAACAATTTAAAGAGATCTTTTGCAGCAGATGTGCACGATGCAACAGATCATTGATTTCTTGGCTGGTGCTTCCGTGGGCATTGATTGTGGATCTAAGTAATATGAAGTCCTTGACAACTTCAATATCTTCTCCCTTTATCATGATGTTCCTTATTTGTCCAGTTGTGAGGGTTTTTCTTTTCTTTATGTTGACGTATAATCTGTACTGAGGACTGTAGTCTTTGATCTTCATCAGTAAATGCTTCAAGCCTTCTTCACTTTCAGCAAGCCAAGTTGTGTCATCTGCATATCACAGGTTGTAAACGAGTCTTCCTCCAATCCTGATGCCACATTCTTCTTCATATAGTCCAGCTTCTCAGATTATTTGCTCAGCATACAAATTGAATAAGTATGGTGAAAGGATACAATCATGATTCAACACCTTTCCTAATTTTAAACCACACAGAATCCCCTTGTTCTAACAACTGCCTCTTGGTCTATGTACAGGTTCCACATGAGCACAACTGAGTGTTCTGGAGTTCCTATTCTTCACAATGTTATTCATAATTTGTTATGATCCACACAGTCGAATGCCTTTGCATAGTCAATTAAACACGGGTAAACATCTTTCTGGTATTCTCTGCCTTCAGCCAAGATCCATCTATTATCAACAATGATATTCCTTGTTGCATGTTCTTTTCTGAATCCGGCTTAAACTTCTGGCAGTTCCCGGCTGATGTATGCTGGAACTGCTTTTGAATGATCTTCAGCAAAATTTCACTTGTGTATGATATTAATGATATTGTTCAATAATTTTCACATTCTACTGGATCATATTTTTTTGGAATGGGCATAAATATGGATCTCTTCCACTCGATTGGCCAGGAAGCTGTCCTCCAAACTTCTTGACATAGGCTAGGGAGCACCTCCAGTGCTACATCTGTTTGTTGAAACATCTCAGTTGGTATTGTCAATTTCTAGAACCTCATTTTTCACCATTCCCTTCAGTGCAGCTTAGATTTATTCCTTCAATACCATAGGTTCTTGATCATATGCTACCTCATGAAATAGTTGAGTGTCTACTAATTCTTGTTTTCCCAACCTATGAATTTACCTTTCCAAAGACTTTGCATAGGAATTCCCATTTCTCTACATCTTGCCAGGTTTGGTAAGATCACATTTTTTAAAATAGTCCCAATGTGGTGGGTATGATGTTATATTTCATGGAGGAACTGAGTTATATTTGACAACTGGTATTGTTGACCTTGGCCTACTTTAAATGTCTGGGGGATTCAGTGTACTTGTAAGTTATAAAGCCGATGCTGGCTTTTGGGAGAGCAGTTACAGAGGAGTGGTGGGGACAGATGATGGCAGTTGTTTGAGAACTAAACAGAAATGAGATAGTGGGGGAATCCAAAAGACATCCTTTTGAAAAACTTGGATAAAAGAGATGGAGAGAGAGCATTAACAGGTCCCAGAAGATTTATTTTTGAGTGGGAATTATATGTTTATATATGTTAAGACTCTGAAACTTGCTCTTGAATGTTGAGTAGCTAAAGCAAAAGGAAGAAATGATGAAGTAAAGGAACTGAACAGAAGATTTCAAAGGGCAGCTTGAGAAAACAAAGTATTATAACGACATGTGCAAAGAGCTGGAGATAGAAAACCAAAAGGGAAGAACACGCTCAGCATTTCTCAAGCTGAAACAATTGAAGAAAAAATTCAAGCCTGGAGTTGGAATAGTAAAGGATTCTATGGGGAAAATATTAAACGATGCAAGAAGCATCAAAAGAAGATGGAAGGTCTCACTCCAACAAGGCTGGCATTAATGCAAAAAAACACAAAATGATAAATGTTGGAGAGGCTGCGGAGAGATTGGAACTCTTATACACTGCTGGTGGGAATGTAAAATGGTACAACCACTTTGGAAATCTATCTGGCGTTATCTTAAACAATTAGAAATAGAACTACCATACAACCCAGAAATCCCACTCCTCGGAATATACCCTAGAGAAACAAGAGCCTTCACACAAACAGATATATGCACACCCATGTTTATTGCAGCTCTGTTTACAATAGCAAAAAGCTGGAAGCAACCAAGGTGTCCATCAACGGATGAATGGTTAAATAAATTGTGGTATATTCACACAATGGAATACTATGCATCGATAAAGAACAGTGACAAATCTGTGAAACATTTCATAACATGGAGGAACCTGGAAGGCATTATTCTGAGCGAAATCAGTCAGAAGCAAAAGGACAAATATTGTATAAGACCACTATTATAAGATCTTGAGAAATAGTATAAACTGAGAAGAACACATACTTTTGTGGTTATGAGGGGGGGAGGGAGGGAGGGAGGGAGAGGGTTTTTTGCTGATTAATTAGTAGATAAGAACTGCTTTAGGTGAAGGGAAGGACAACACTCAATACATGGAAGGTCAGCCTAATTGGACTGGACCAAAAGCAAAGAAGTTTCTGGGATAAAATGAATGCTTCAAAGGTCAGCGGAGCAAGGGCGGGGGTTTGGGAACCATGCTCTAAGGGGACTTTTAAGTCAATTGGCAAAATAATTCTGTTATGTAAACATTCTGCATCCCACTTTGAAAAGTGGCGTCTGGGGTCTTAAATGCTAACAAGCGGCCATCTAAGATGCATCAGTTGGTCTCAACTCACCTGGATCAAAGGAGAATGAAGAACACCAAGGTCACACGACAACTAAGAGCCCAAGAGACAGAAAGGGCCACATGAACCAGAGACCTACATTATCCTGAGACCAGAAGAACTAGTTGGTGCCCGGCCACAACCGATGACTGCCCTGACAGGGAGCACAACAGAGAACTCCTGAGGGAGCAGGAGATCAGTGGGATGCAGACCCCAAATTCTCATAAAAATACCAGACTTAATGGTCTGACTGAGACTAGAAGAATCCCGGCGGTCATGGTCCCCAAACCTTCTGTTGGCCCAGGACAGGAACCATTCCCGAAGACAACTCAGCAGACATGAAAGGGACTGGACACTGGGTAGGAGAGAGATGCTGATGAAGAGTGAGCTAATTATATCAGGTGGACACTTGAGACTGTGTTGGCATCTCCTGTCTGGAGGGGGAATGGGAGGATAGAGAGAGTTGGAAGCTGGCAAAATTGTCACGGAAGGAGAGACTGGAAGGGCTGACTCATTAGGGGAGAGCAAGTGGGAGTAAGGAGTAAGATGTATATAAACTTACATGTGACAGACTGACTTGATTTGTAAACGTTCACTTGAAGCTCAATAAAAGTTAATAAAAAAAAAAAAGAAGATGGAAGGAATACACAGAATCATTATACCAAAAAGAATTGGTCAACGTTCAAGCATTTCAAGAGGTAGCATATGATCAGGAACTGATGGTACTAAAGGAAGAAGTCCAAGTTGCACTGAAGGCATTAGCGAAAAACAAGGCTCTGGGAATTGACGGAATATCAATTGAGATGTTTCAACAAACAGATGTGGTGCTGGAAGTGCTCACTTACTGTGCCAAGAAATTTGGAAGACAGCTACCTGGCCAACTGACTAGAAGAGATCCATATTTATGCCTATTCCCAAGAAAGCTGATCCAACCAAATGCTGAAATTATCTAACAAAATCATCAATATCACGTGCAAGTAAAATTTTGCTGAAGATCATTCAAAAGCGGCTGCAACAGTATATTGCAGGGAACTGCCAGCGATTCAGGCTGGATTCAGAAGAGGACAAGGAACCAGGGATATCATTGTTGACATTGAATGGATCTTGGCTAAAAGCAGAGAATACCAGAAAGATATTTACATGTGTTTTATTGACTACGCAAAGACATTTGACTGTGTGGATCATAACAAATTACGAATAACATTGCGAAGAATGGGAATTCCAGAACACTTAATTGTGCTCATGAGGAACCTGCACATAGATCAATAGGCAATTGTTTGGACAGGAGAAGGGGATACTGTGTGGTTTAATTTCAGGAAAGGTGTGAGTCAGGGTTGTACCTTTTCACCATACCTATTCAATCTGTACGCTGAGAAAATAATCTGAGAAGCTGGACAGTATGAAGAATGGGGCATCAGGACTGGTGGAAGACTCATTAAAAACCTACATTATGCAGATGACACAACCTTGCTTGCCGAAAGTGAAGAGGACTTGAAGCACTTACAGATAAAGAACAAAGACCACAGCCTTCAGTATGGATCACACCACAATATAAAGAAAACAAAAATCGTCACAACTGGACCAATAAGCAACATCATGATAAATGGAGAAAAGATTGAAGTTGTTAAGGATTTCATTTTACTTGGATCCACAATCAACACCCCTGGAAGCAGCAGTTAGGAAATCAAAAGAAATGTTGCATTGGGCAAATCTACTGCAAAAGACCTCTTTAAAGTGTTTAAGCAAAGATGTCACCTTGAAGACTAAGGTGCACCTGACCCAAGCCATGGTACTTTCAATCACATCATATGCATGCAAAAGCTGAACAATGAAAAGGAAAACAGGAGAAGAATTGAGGCCTTTGAATTGTGGTACTGGTGAAGAACACTGAATATACCATGGACTGCCAAAACAAGGAACAAATCTGTTTTGGAAAAGTATAACCAGAATGTTCCTTAGAAGCAAGGATGGCGAGACTACATCTTTCATACTTTGGACATGTTGCCAGGAGAGATCAGTCCCTGGAGAAGGACCTCATGCTTGGTAAATTACAAGGTCAACCAAAAAGAGGAAGACCCTCAATGAGATGGATTGACACAGTGGCTGCAACAATGGACTCAAGAATAACAATGATTGTGGGCATGGCGCAAGACTGGGCACGGTTTTGTTCCGTTGTACATAGGGTTGCTATAAGTTGGAACTGACTTGACAGCATCTAACAATAACAACAGCATATGTTAAGTCAAAGGCACACAGAAGTAGATGATTGAGGATAGTGTAGAGATACATGTGAGGAGAGGATGCTATGAACATAAGCAAGTTTGAACAACTTTGTAAAGGAGAGGCGATTTATGAGGGGGGTACATATAAGGGGTTGTAATTTCTCATTATACTCAGTTGTCATTTTGTCTGCTGAGCCTGAGGGGTAAGGATCTGGGTAAGGATTCAGGAGGTTGGAGAAGATTTTGGGTAACTGATAAAGACTTTGAAAAACCAAAGGCTTTGTCAACCTTCCCTCACCAGGCTTCATTTGTTCATCATTCACTGATTCATTGATTCTTTGATCGAAAACACTTAAGATCAGATATTGAGGGATATGCACAAGTAAATATCGAGGCAACATTTCGTTCCATTATACATAAAGCCGTCATGAGTTGGACCTGACTCAATGGCAACTGACAACAAAAACAGCAGCAAGTAAATAAGACTCAGTCCTAGTCCCAAAAAATCCTAGAGAAGAAGTCAGACACATAAGTATATAAGGTAAGGAAATGCTTGCTATGTGCAAGGATCTCCTTATACAGCAAGAGTGCAGGAAGGAGTGACTGGCTCTGAGTGAATAAACAAAGGAAACCTCCAGAATGGCAGGAGGAGCGTTCAGCAGAGGGTACTGTGGTGTGAGAGGACAGAGTTTAGAGTGGTCTGAGCTTCAATGATTCTGACAGGCAGGGCACCCAGAGGAGCAGTGGAGAAGGAAAGGCTAAAGAAGTAGGTTTATGGATTTGAGAATTTATCTTGGGGACAATGCAGAGGCACTAGAAGTTTTTAAGCAGAGAAGTGGCATGGTGCAAGTGTTTTCAGAAAGCTAACTGTAGTAACAATGCTAGAGTAGACTAGAGTGGGAAGGGACGAGTAGCAGGAAAATAGGTTAGGAGGCTCAAGCCTAGGAGGTAGAATTAATGGGATTTGGTGCCCAAGTGGTCCCTAAGTGGTGCAGTTTGCACTCAGCTACTGACCTAATTGAACCAACCAGTGATGCCATGGAAGAAATGCCTGGAGATCTGCTTCTGCAAAGATTACAGCCAAGAAAACCCTATTGAGCAGTTAGCTACATATTTGGTTTCTTCATCCCTTTCCTGACTCTTTCTTCCTTTGTTGTTCCAGGTGAATAGAAACCAGTGGTTGTACCTTGGATGGCCACTTGCAAGCTTTTAAAACCCCAGGAACTGCACAATGTACTAGGAGATAGAACAGAAGCACTAAACACGATGTTAGGCCAATTAACTGATTTGTCCCATGAAACCATGACCCTAAACCTCCAAACCAAGAAACCAGATCCCATGAAGTGTTTGGTTGTACATGAGCAGCCACAGCATCTCCTTTTTTTTTGTTACTTTATATGTGTATATATATATATATAAAACCCAGTGCCGTCGAGTTGATTCCGACTCATAGCGACCCTATAGGATGGAGTAGAACTGCCCCATAGAGTTTCCAAGGAGCACCTGGCGGATTTGAACTGCTGACCCCTTGGTTAGCAGCCATAGCACTTAACCACTACGCCACCAGGGTTTCCATATATATCTATACACACACACACATATATATACATATATATACACACACACACATATATATATATAAACAAACAATCAAACAAAAAATTCCATTGCTGGCAAGTTGATTCCAACTCATAGCAACCCTACAGGACAGAGCCGAATTGCCCCATAGGATTTCCAAGGAGCGGCTGGTGAATTTGAACTGCTGACCTTTTGGTTAGTAGCCAATATCACCACTGTGCCACATATATATTAAATGCACAACTTTTGCCAATTCACTTTTTCATAGGTACAGAATTTACTGACAGCAGTTACATTAATTAGCTATTGCTTCCTTTGCCATGAGACCAGAAGAACTAGATAGTGCCGGTTACCATTACTGAACATTTTTCTCAAAGATTCTATGGAAGAATTCCGATCAAAAGGGAGAAAATGTAGACTAGAATTTCAAATTCTCATGGAATCCAAACTTTCTAGAGCCATGGAGGCTGGATGAATCTCCAAAACTATTGCCCTGAAGTAATCTTTAAGTCTTAAACCAAAAATATCCCCTGAAGTCTTTGTAAAGCCAAACGATAGCTTAGCTTACCTAGTAAAAAATGTCTGCCTTGAGCATTATGCTCTTTTAAGAACTATCTATATGGGATAAAATTGACAATAGCAACTTGAAAGATTAGAGAGGACATTTGGGGTCAGCGAGTTTATGTTAATGGGGGATGAAGAATTTGGAAAAGGAGGATAAGAATGATGGTACAACTTGAAGAATGTAATCAATGTCATTGAATTGTACATGCAGAAATTGTTGAATTGGTGTATTTCTGCTGTGTGTATTCTCACCAAAAACAATAAAATAAATTATATATATACATATATAAAACCAAAAATCAAACCAGTTGAGCTGATTCATAGTGCTTCTGCCTCATAGCGACCCTGTAGGACAAAGTAGAACTGCACCTCATAGAGTTTCCGAGGAAGGGCTGGTGGATTCAAGCTGTAGACCTTTTCAATCTTTTGGTTAGCAGCCAAGCACTGAACCACTCCATGACTAGGGTCTTCTCTTTCTCTGTCTATGTATACCCTATGGATGCAGTTCTACTCTGTAACACATGGTATCACCCTGAGTCACAATCAGTTCGATGGCAACGGGTTCCCCCTCCCCCCCCCCTTTTTCCTAGTGTCCAAGTGCAGAGTGTGAGGGAGAAGGAAGAATCAGGCTGGCTGAATCAGTGTTTTCACTTCAGGAGCCAGATCCAAGTGAACATAATTTACTTAGGTTGAGAGTGCAAGAGGAAGGAACGGTGGGTGGCTTCTATCTGCAGAACAATTAGCTAAGTTTGGGGCAAACTTTCTTGTTCTCCTTACTTTCTGTGTTTCCTTTTTTCTAGTTGGGGGTGGTGGGTCAGAGATTTCACCAGGAATTGTCATTTCTCTCATTTTTTACTAGGCACAGGAAATTAATCTCCATTCCTTTCTTGACTCTAACAATCTTCAGCATATCCAAAGGTCCATTTATGTGACCAGTAATTAAAAGGCTATTCTACTCTGGGTCTCAGGCTTTGGTCAGACAGTCCTGGTAGGGGTAATGAAAATCCACTATTTGAAGAGAGTGATAAATATTTTTATTTACCTTGGGGTGGTGGATAAATTATGCCACACCTCTTTAGAATGACCACCAAAACCAAAAAAAGAAACGCATTGTGGTCGAGTCAATTCCGACTCACAGTGACCCTATAGAACAGAGTAGAACTCCCCCATAGGGCTTCCAAGGAGTGCCTGGTGGATTCAAACTGGCAACTTTTTTTCGGTTAGCTGCCAAGCTCTTAACCACTGCACCACCAGGGCTTCAGATGACCATGTTCACCTTGAATTTTACTCTAATTTGCTTTTTTTGGAAAGCAGAGGAAGCCCATTTATCTCAGAGTGTTGCCCATTTGAGCGGGCTAGCCTCAATCCACACCAAGCAGAGCATACCCAATCGTACTAGCTTATGATTTTAAGGACTTTTATATATTCCCATTCAAAATAGTGCCTGTGAATCCTAGAAATGTTTTCTCATCCATTCAAGAGGGCAAAAGTTAAGTTGCAAGTTTGATGTACTCAATACGAAGAAATCTCAAAGACCCCAAATGAGGAGATTTTTATTCAGACGTGAATAGAGTTCTTTTCCTAATACTTGTTTTGTTTTCTTTTCCTTCTGAAACTTTTATTGACCTATATTAACATGCTTTATCATTCACTCATTGAAAACATGCAGTTCAGTGCATTTTAGTATACTCACAGAGTTGTGCAACCATCACCACAGTCGATTTTAGAGCATTTTCATTGTTCCAGCAAAAAACCCTGTATCCGTTAATAGTCACTCCCCAATTCCTCCCAAACCCATGTCCCTTCTTCCCACTCCTTCCCAGATCCTGCCCTGGCAATCACTAATCTGCTTTACTGTCTATGGATTTGCCTATTCTAGATATTTTATATATGAAATCATACAATGTTTGTTCTTCAGTGACTGCTTTTTTTCCTTTAGCATAATGTTCTCAAGGTTCATTCACGTTCTAGCATGTAACTATAATTCATTCATTCTTATGACTGAATAATATTTAATTGTACAGACATATCACATTTTATTTATGCATTCATCAGCTGATGTAAATTTGGGATGCTTCCACTTGTGGATATTATGGATAATGCTGTTATGGACATTAGTGTACAAGTTTTTGTGTGGACACATGTTTTCAACTCTTTTGGGTATATAACTGTAAGGGGAATTGCTGGGTTATATTTTTTTATGGTAGCTCTGGAAACCCTGGTGGTATAGTCGTTAAGTGCTACGGCTGCTAACAAAAGGGTCGGCAGTTCAAATCTGACAGGCGCTCCTTGGAAACTCTATGAGGCAGTTCTACTCTGTTCTGTAGGGTCGCTATAAGTTGGAATCGACTCGATGGCACTGAGTTTGGTTTTTTTTTTTTGGTTTTTATGGTAGCTCTATCAGCCCTGGTGGCACAGTAGTCAAGAGCTCCACTACTAGCCAAAAGGTCAGCAGTTTGCATTCACCAGCTGCTCCTTGGAAACCCTATGGGACAGTTCTGCTCTGTCCTGTAGGGTCGCTATGAGTTGGAGTCCACTCGGTGGCAACGAGTTTGGTTTTTTTTTTTTTTTTTTCATTTAGTAAAATTGTATCTCTTTGAGGTTTTAATTTGTATTTCTTTGATGACTAATGATATTGAACATTTTTTCATGTGCTAATTAGTCATGTGTATATCTTCTTTATAGAAATGTCTATTCATATCATTTGCTCATTTTTTAAATCGCTTTCTTTTTTTTCTTGTACTTTAGATGAAGATTTACAGAACAAACTAGTTTCTCATCAAACAGTTAAAACAGTTAGTACACAAATTATTCTGTGACATTGGCTAACAACCCCGTGACATGTCAACACTCTCCCTTCTCAGCCCTTTCCTGTTTTCTCCTGCCTTCTAGTCCCTGCCCCAGGGCTGGTGCTCCCCTTTAGTCTTGTTTCGTTCCAGGGGCCTGTTCAATCTATGGCTGAAGGGCGAACCTCAGGAGTGGTCGCA
Organism: Loxodonta africana; assembly: GCF_030014295.1. Taxonomy (NCBI): domain Eukaryota; kingdom Metazoa; phylum Chordata; class Mammalia; order Proboscidea; family Elephantidae; genus Loxodonta; species Loxodonta africana. Next base: position 67,501,048 of record NC_087358.1, read on the forward strand.
TTACTGAGCTGAAAGGGTGTCCTGAGGCCATACTCTCAGGGTTTCTCCAGTCTCTGTCAGGCCAGCAAGTCTGGTCTTTCTCTTTGAGTTAGAATTTTGTTATACATTTTCTCTAGCTCTGTCTGAGACCCTATATTGTGATCCCTCACAGAGCCATCGGTGGTAGTAGACGGGCACCATCTAGTTGTATTGGACCCAGTCTGGTGGATGCCATGGTAGGTGTGGTCCATTACTCCTTTAGACTAATCTTTTCCTTTTATCTTTGGTTTTCTTCGTTCTTCCTTGCTCCCAAAGTGGTGAGACCAGTGGAGTATCCTACATGGCTTCTCACAGGCTTTTAAGACCCCAGACACTACTCACCACAGTAGAATGTAGAACATTTTCTTTATGAACTATGTTATGCCTATTGAGCTAGATGTTGCCTGAGACCATGGTCCCCACAGCCCAGCAATTTGGTCCCTCAGGGAGTTTGGATGTGTCTATGTAGATTCCATGACCTTGTCTTGTACAAGTTATTCTGGCTTCCACCATATCGTGTACTACCTTACCCTTCACCAAAGTTACCTCTGATCTATTAAGTGTTTTTCCGTCCCCGCCCCTCCCCTCCTTCTTAACCATCAAAGGTTGTTTCTTTTAGTTTGTAAACATTTTCATGAGTTTTTACAGTAGTGGTCTCGTACAATATTATTCTTTTGTAATCGACTTATTTCACTCAGCATAATGCCCTCCAGATTATTCCATATTATAAGATGCTTCACAGATTCATCCTTGTTCTTATGGTTGTGTAATAAATACGTCATTTTGTGTTAGTACCAGTTTGTTTATCCATTTATCTTTTGATGGGCATCTAGGTTGGTTCCATCTTTTTGCTATTGTGAACAATGCTGCAGTGAACATGGGCGTGCATATGTCTATTCATGTGAAAACTCTTATTTCCCTAGGATATATTCCTAGGTGTGGGATTGCTGGACCATATGATATTTCTATTGCTGGCTTCCTAAGGAAGCACCATATCGTCTTCCAAAATGGTTGTATCATTTTGCATTCCCACCAGCAGTGCCTAAGAGTTCTGATCTCCCTGCAGTCTCTCCAACATTTGGTATTTTCTGTTTTTTTGATTTGTGACAGTAATGCTCAGGTAGATGGTATCTGATCGTGGTTTTAATTTGCATTTCTCTAATGGCTAGTGATTGTGAGCCTTCCCTCATGTGTCTGTTGGCTGCTTAAATGTGTTTTTCGGTCAAGTGTCTATTCATTTCCTTTGCCCATGTTTTAATTGGAGTATTTGTTTTTGTGTTGTAGAGGTGTTGGATTTTCTTGTAGATTTTAGAGATTAGGCCTTTGTCTGATTTGTAATAGCCATTTTTTTCCCCTAGTTTTTAGGTTCTCTTTTTACTCTTTTGATGAGCATAAGTGTTTAACTTTTAGGAGATCCCAGTTATCTAGCTTATCCTCTGGAGCTTGTGTGTTGTTGGTTGTGGTTTTGTCTCCTGTTAATGCTGTGTATTGGGCCCTCTAGCGTTGATCTTATTTTTTTCTCCTATGAACTTCATAGTTTTTGGCTTTATATTTAGGTCTTTGATCCATTTTGAGTTAGTTTTTGTATACAATGTGAGATATGGGTCTGGTTTCATTTTTTTGCAGATACACATCCAGTTTTGCCAGCACAATTTGTTAAAAAGACTGTCTTTTCCCCATTTGATGGACTTAGGGCCCTTGTCGAAGATCAGGTGACCATAGCTGAATGGATTTGCATCTGGGTTCTCAACTCTGTTCTACTGGTCAATGTATCTGTCCTTGTACCAGTACCAGGCTGCTTTGACTACTGTAGCTGTTCTGAGGTCAGGTAATGCGAGTCCTCCTACTTTATTCTTCTTCAATATTGCTTACTTACCCAGTGCTTCTTCACTTTCCATATAATGTTAATGATAAGTTTTTCCATCTCTTTAAAGAATGTTGTTGGTATTTGGATTGGGATTGCATTGTATTCGTAAACCGCTTGTGGTAGAATTGTCATTTTCATAATGTTGAGTCTACCTACCCCTGAGCATGGTATGTTTTTCCATTTATGTAGATCTCTTTTGGTTTCTTGAAGTAGTGTTTTTTAGTTTTCTTTATATAGGTCTTTTACATCCCTGGTTAGATTTATTCTCCAGTATTTTATTTTTTTAGGGGCTATTATAAATGGTATTGTTTTCCTGATTTCCTTTTTATTGTTCTCTCTATTGGTGTATAGGAATCCAACTGATTTTTGTATGTTTATCTTGTATCCTGCTAGTTTGCTGAATCTTTCTATTAGTTCCAGTAGTTTTCTCGTGGAGTCTTTTGGGTTTTCTATGTATAGCATCATATCATCTGCAAATAGGGACAGTTTAACTTTTTCATTACTCCCATGGACTGAATTATGTCCCTCAAGACATGTGTGTATCAATTTGGCTAGGCTATGATTCCTGGTATTGTGTGATTATTCTATATGTTGTAAATCCTGCCTCTATGATGTTAATGAGGGAGGATGGGCAGCAGTTGTGTTAGTGAAGCAGGACTCAATTTAAAAGATTGGATTGTGTCTTGAGGCAATCTCTTGATACATAAAGGAAAGAAGGGAGCAGAGAGACAGAGCAACCTCATACCACCAAGAAAGCAGCACCTGGAACAGACCATCTCCTTTGGACCTGGGGTCGCTGCTTTTGAGAATCTCCTCGACAAAGGTAAGATTGATGACAAGAAATCTTCATCCAGAGCTGACAGAGAGAGAAAGCTGTCCCCTGGAGTTGACACCCTGAATTTGGACTTGTAACCTACTGGTCTGTGACAGAATAAATTTCTCTTTGTTAAAGCCATCCACTTGTGGTATTTTTGTTATAGCAGACTAAGACAATTACCAATTTGGGTGCCCTTTATTTATATTTCTTGCCTTATTGCTCTAGCTAGGTGTTCCAACACAATGTTAAATAAGAGTGGTGATAAAGGGCATCCTTGTCTTCTTCCTGCTCTCAGAATTTTTTCTGTGTCTTAGGTTTTAGCAAGTGTGATTATGATAAGCCTTGGCAATTTTCTTTTGGCATCTATCCTCTATGGAATTCATTGAGCTTTTTGGAAGGTCAGCTTTTCATCTTCCATGATATTAGGAGAGAGTTTTCTGTCAGCAATTCTTCAATGATCCTCTCTGTGTTTTCTGTTTTCTCCCCCTGTTCTGGAACTCCGATCACTCACAAATTTTTGCTTTTGATTGTATCCCACATAATTCTCAGGGTTTCTTCATTTTTCTTTGTTCTTTTTCTGATTTTTCCTCAAACAGAGTTGTATCCAAATATTTGTCTTCAATTTCACTGATCATGTCTTCCATCATTTCAAACCTGCTCCTCAGCCCTTCTATGACATTGTCCATTTCTGAAATCTTGTTGTTTATATTTTGGATTTCTAATAGTTGTTTTTGTATGATTTCTAATTCTGAATTTATTTTGGCACTTTGTTCCTGTATTATTTTGCTGAATTCTTCCATTTTTTGGTCTGTATTTTCCATAAATTTGTCAATTTTTCCTTATTTTTGTCTGATTTTTGCTTCAACTCTTGAATAGCTCTAAATATTAGAGATTTGAATTCCCTGTCAGGTAGTTCTAGTGCCTTTTCTTCTACTGGAAAGTCATCTGGTGTTTTATTTTGAGTGCCTACTGGAACCATCCTGCCCTGTTTTTTTTTTAATATGCTTTGATATTGTCTGCTGTCTTCAGGACATTCAGTAGTTATTTTTTTCATTTCTTGACTGTAAGATTTGTATGTTTCTTCCTGCTTTTTTGTTTTGTTTGGTTATGTCTGAGCAAGTGGGCTGTGCATTCTTTGTAGTTTGTTCATCTGTTGCCACAATACTTTTTGCCTCCTCGTTCAATGGTCAGGGCCAGTCACTCAGCTATGGTGCAGCAGGGCAGGTCCAGTTGAAGGGGAGGGGCTGGGATGGGTTGTTTTTGGCACTTACTAGGGCTGACAGGGTGGGCCAGGAATCAGTGCTGGGCAGGTTCTGGTAGGCTGTGCCTGTGCTGCTCGGGGATGTGACGTTCAGTGCACAGGCAGGAAAGAAGGGGGGAGGATTGGAATGTGGGAGCTAATATGGGTATGGGAAAGAGGAGAGAGAGGAGAGAGAAACAGGAGCCAAAATAAACAAATAGACAAAGGAAAAAAATAAGAGTGCTAAGGGAGCTTGCTGTTGAAGTGGAGAGATGAGAAACCAAGAAATGGAGTAAAGCAAAAGGGAAAAAGGGAAAAAGAAAAAAAAAGTATATAAAAATCCGGAAAAGAAAATCCTCCAGGGGTACCACTGGCGCGGCCACGAAGACTGGAAGCGGCTCCCTGGCTGCACAATATAGCCTGGCTAGAGGGGGCTAGAGGGGGTGTAGATGTCATGTAGCACCAGGTATTCAGGAGACAGGAAAAGAAGGTAAGTATAGAGAGACGAGAACGGAGAAATGAAGAAAGACAGAAAGAAAAAAAGACAGAAGAAAGGAATGCCCCCAGGGATCCCACCTATGCAGCTGCACAGATTGGGGGACTGGTTCCTAAGCCGTGCAGTGCAGCCTGGCTAGAACGGGCTCCCAGGCCACGAAAAGCAAAAGAAAATAAACAAAACAGAACAGAACAAAGCAAAACAAAACAAGCAGAAAAAAAAAAAAAGCCCCAGGAATCACACCAGTGTGGTGTCTTGGGCCAGGGTTCCCTAGTAGAGGGAAGCTTCACAGGCTTTCAAGAAGAAATAAAGATGGCACACTGAGCCAGGTGTTCAAGAGAAAGGAGGCAGAGCTGATGGGAGGCACTGAAGAAACCAAAAGAAATGGAAGGAAGCAACACTAGCTCAGGTAGCCGGCCAGTGTGGGTGAGGTAAATCCAAGTGGCCTAGGGCCAAAGCAGTTGCCCCCGGGCCAAAAGGCTGTGGCTGGTAGGAAGTAGAGGTGGTCGAGGTGGGAGGGGGCGGAGAAAGGTGGGGGCTAAGGAAGTGTATACGGTTTGTTACCAGGTGCTCTGTCTCCTGCTGGGAACTTCATGAAACTGCTTTTCCTCACTCCCTATCCACTGATCTCTGACATGGGTAGGGCAAATCCAAGCAGCATGGAGGCTGCATTTCCTGGCCGACTGAGCCACTGCAGCCAGCCAGGAAACTCCGAGGTAGAGCAGCAGGCAGAGGAAGGTGGGTTGGAAAGCCTATATCGCTGGCTACCACCTTCTCCGTCTTCTGCTGGGAGCTCTGTGAAGCTGCTTTCCCGTGCTTCCTGTCTGCCAGTTCCCAACAGGAGTCCAAGATGGCAAATCCGTGCTGTATTAGCTGATAGGAGACCTCTGCAGGTATCTCCTTGCTCTCTGTCCTCTCTCGGTTTCTTATTCCATTCAGTGTTTGGCTGAGTTCTTTATCTCTTCATTTGACACTTCAGGTTCCAGGAATTGCGTTTGTCTCTGTTTTACTTAGTTTTCTGGGTCTTTGCTGTGGAGGGATGGTGTAGGGCTTCTGTCTACCGTGCCATGTTGGCCGGAAGTCAAGTTCTCTTTTTTTATTATGAGTTTTAAGAGTTCTTTATACATTCTAGATATGTAGAACTGTATAGATACTATATATAGATACTGAAAAAAAAGGTTGGAATCTAGTCAATGCCAAATTACGGTGACCCCATGTGTTACAGAATGGAACTGTTCTATAGAGGTTACTTGGCTGTAATCTTTATAGAAGCCTATCACCAGGTTTTTCTTCCATGGAGCTTCTGGATGGGATAGAACTATCAACCTCTAGATTAGTAGTCATGTGCATACTGTTTGTGCCACCAGTATATACGTTATTGTTGTTAGGTGCTGTTGAGTTGGTTTTGACCACAGCAACCCTATGAACAACAGAACAAAACACTGCCTGGTCCTGCCCCATCCTCACGATCTTTGTTATGTTTGAGCTCATTGTTGCAGCCACTGTGTCAACTTATCTCTTTGAGGGTCTTCCTCTTTTTCACTGGCCCTCTACTTTACCAAACATGATTTCTTTCTCCAGGGACTAATTCCTACTGATAACATGTCCAAGGTATGTAAGACAAAGTCTCACCACCCTTCCTTCTAAGGAGCATTTGTTTTTCCAGCAATCCATGGTATATTCAATATTCTTTGCCAATACCATAATCCAAAGTCAACAATTCTTCTTCTGTCTTCCTTATTTATTGTTCAGCTTACCCATGCATATGAGGTGATTTAAAATACCATGGCTTGGGTCAGGCTCACCTTTGCCCTCAAGGTAACATCTTTGCCTTTTAACATTTTAAAGAGGTCTTTTGCATTAGATTTGCCCTATGTGATATGTCATTTGATTTCTTGACTGCTGTTTCCATTGACATTGATTGTGGATCCAAGTAAAGGAAGTCCTTGATAATGTCAATATTTTCTGTGTCTATCATGATGTTGCTTATTGGTCCAGTTGTAAGGATTTTTGTTTTCTTTATGTTGAGGTGTAATCCATACTGAAGATTGTAGGCTTTGATATTCATCAGTAAGTGCTTCATGTCCTCTTCAATTTCAACAAGCAAAGTTGTATTATCTGCATATCACAAGTTGTTAATGAGCCTTCCTTAATCCTGATGCTGAGTTCTTCTTTAGATAGCTTGGCTTCTTGGATTATTTGCTCAGCGTACAGATTGGATAAGTTTGGTGAAAGAATACAACACCGATGCATACCTTTCCTGATTTTAAACCATACAATTCCCTTGTCCGTTACGAGCAACTGCCTCTTGGTCTATGTATAGGGTCCACATGAGCACAATTAAGTGTTCTGGACTTCCCATTCTTCTCAATGGTGTCCATAATTTGTTATGATCCACACAGTCAAATACCTTTGCATAGTAAATAAAACACAGGTAAATATCTTTCTAGTATGTTTCTATGTATAACCAAAAGCCAAACACGTTGCCTTCAAGTCAATTCTGACTCATAGCAACCCTATAGGACAGCGTAGAACTACCCCATAGGGTTTCCAAAGAGCACCTGGTAGATTTGAATTGCTGACCTTTTGGTTAGCAGCTGAACTCTTAATGACTAGGCCACCAGGGTTTCCATGTTTCTATATATAGATACCTATATATAGACTGAGTCTCTGGGTGGGACAAGTGGTTAAGGTTAACAAGGTTGGCTGCTAACTGAAAGGTTGGATGTTTGAGTCCATCCACAGGAACCTTGGAACAAAGGCCTGGTGATCCATTTCTGAAAAATCAGCCACTAAAAACCACATGGTGAATAGTTCTACTGTGATACAGAGTCGCCATGAGCCAGAATCAACTTTGAGGACAACTGGTATATATAGATTAGATACAAGTCCCTTATCAGATTCATGACTTACAGAATTTTTCTCCTATCATGTGGGTTCTATTTTTACTTTGTTGATGGTGTCCTTTGAAGCACATAAATTTGTAATTGTGATGAGGTCTGATTTATGTTTTCTTTAGTTGCTTTTGGTGTCGTATCTAAGAATATGATACATTATACAAGGTCATGAGGTTTATGCCTATGTTTTCCTCTAAGAGTTTTATAGTTCTAGCTCTTACATTTAGGTCTTTTACCCATATTGAGTTAATTTTTTATGTAGTATGAAGCGGTGGTTCAAAATTCATTCTTTTGCATGTGGTTGTCAGTTGTCCCTGTTGAAGGACTATTCTTCCCCTCACTGGACATTTCTTGGCATCTTTGTTAAAAAATTGTTTAACTGTAAATGTGATTTTTCTTTCTGGACTCTCAATTATATTCCATTGATATACATGTCTATCCTTATGCTAGTATCATAGTGTCTTGATTATCATAGCATTGTAGTAAGTTTTGAAACCAGGAGGTGTGAGTTTTCCAAGTTCATTCTTCTTTTTCAACACAGTTTTGACTTTTTGGTGTCCCTTGATTTCCATTATTATAGGGTCAGATTGTTAATTTTGGCAATGAGCAAGCTGGAATTTTGGTAGAGATTGTGTTGAACTTGTAGGTCAATTTAGGTAGTATTGCCATATTAACAATATAAAGTCTTCTAATCTACGAGCATAGGATGTTTTTCCATTTACTTGAGTCTTCAGTTTATTTCAAACATGTTTTGTAGTTGTCAGAGTACAGGTTTTTCACTTTTTTGTTAAACTTATTCCTAAATATTTTGTTCTTTTTCATGTTATTGTAATTACAATTGTTTTCTTAATTTCATTTTTGGATTGTTTAATTATAGGCATATAAAAATAAAATCGGTTTTTTGTATATTGATCTTGTATCCTTCAACCTTACTAAACTAATTTTTAGTTTCAACATTTTTTAGTGGATTTATTTCCTTAGGATTTTATATAGATTATGTCATCTGAGAATATAGTTTTACTTTTTCCTTTCCTATTTGGATGCCTTTTATTTCATTTTATTGCCTAATTGAAACAGCTAGGACCTCCAGTACAATGTTGCATAGAAGTGGCAAGAGAAGGCATCCATTTCTTATTCCTGGTCTTATGAAGAAAGCATTTGATGTTTCACCATTGTGTATGTGGGTTTTTCATAGATGCCCTTTATCGGGTTGAGGAAGTCCCCTTCTATTCCTAGTTCATTGAGTATTTGTTTTAATCATGAAGAAGTATTGAATAATCTCAAATACTTTTTCACATCTATTGAGATGATCATGTGCTTTTGTACTTTATTCTACTGATACGGTATTTTACATTAATTGATTTTTTGCACGTTAAACCAACCTTGCATTCCTGGGATAAACACCACTTGGACATGGTGTATAACCATTTCTTATATGTTGCTGGAACCATTTTTCTAGTCATTTGTTGAGGACTTTGAATTTTTACTCATAAAAGATACTGGCCTGCAGTTTTCTTGTGTTTTATCTGGTTTTGTCAATACTTGCTTTTTAATTAGGGTACAGAGTTGAGGAGGGCAGTGAAATCTCCTTTGCAACTGTTGAGATGTTAAATCCCATTTCTTGTACCCAGCTTTCTCATATATCCAATTAGAATGTATTGTGCATCTATTACCCAGTTGTCTGCTCTAGAGAATAGAAGTGAATAATGCAAAACTACTGCTTTTAAGGTGCTTAATAAACAAATATACAAAAAATAAAATAAACAAATAAAAAGGTATAAATAAATATATGCTATGTAAGCAATGAAGAAACAAAGCAGGGTAAGATAATAGAAGTAAAGGAGTTGATGGGAGGTCTTAGAGAAGACCATCAGGGAAATCTTCATGAGGTGGCCTGTGAGCAGAGACCTGAATGAAGTGAAGGAGTGAGTCATCTCTTTTAGGAGCATGCTTGGTGTGTTTGAGGATTTAAAAGGAATCCAGTGGGGCTGGAGTGGAGTAAGTAAATGGTCCTCGTTTAAGGATTATGCCCAGCTGCACATAACAGAAAACTGCATTTACAGTGACTTTTTTTTTTTTTTTTAATCAAATAGGAGTGAGGCAGGCGGTCTCAGAGCCCAACGCTTCTGAGAGACACTTGCTCTGGCTTATCCTTCTACACTGAGCAGAATAAGCCACACTTTCTTCTAAAATTGTCCTTGACAAGATAATCACAGAAGGGGCCATAGATGACCTCAACTTGCCTATGGGTGAAGACTTAACATCCTATTGAAAGAAAATCAACCTCTTCCTCCATTCTGGGGGATTGAACCCTTGTCTAAAGAAAATGCATAGTCATCCCCAAGCTCCGAGTGCCTGCATGAAGGTCAATCCTGAATATTCATGATGAATTTGCATTTCCTTGTTTGCTCTCTGTAAAAGCCCACCTCCCCAAGCTGCCTGCAAGCAGTCTTGGAGGCAGCAGCCCTGATTGCTCCTTTCCTTGTACGATGAAATAAAGGTGTCTTTCTGATCTACCACCTTGGGTTATTGTTTATTGGCTGTAACAAGTCACCCCAAGCAAAACCTGGGGTTTTCACTCAGCAACAGGAGTTTTAATTTTCATTATAAAAATAGGCTGGTATTAAAGCTCCATGATACTATCAGAACCCAGATTTTTTCTTTTAGCTTTTCTATCAACCTTAACTGGCTGGTCCACTCCCATTTTCACTTCCACATTTCAGGCAGGAAGAAATTGAAGGATGAAGAGACAAAGGCCACATGCCAGCTAAATTAGTTCCTTTAAAAGTTTTTTTTTTTTTTCTTCCTGGAAGTTATCCAGCAACTTCTGCTTAATAGTCACAACTGTACCACATGAACACTCCTAGCTGCAAGGAAGCTAGGTATGGTCATGTGATCAGTGTTGTTTTTCAGCTCCGCAAATTGCCTCTGCCCCTAAATCTGGTATTCTTTCAGCCCTGGTGGTGCAGTAGTTAAGTATTTGGCTGTTAAGCAAATGACCAGCGGTTCAATTCCACCAGCTGCTTGTTGGAAACCTTATGTGGCAGTTCTACTCTGTAGGAAATTCATGCAACACTGGGAATCATTGCCCAGCCAAACTGACATACACATTTTGGGGCGGACATAATTCAATTCATGACATTCCACCCTTTGGCCCCCCCCAAATCATATCCTTACACTATGCAAAACATATTCACCCCATCATATCATAGCAAAAGTCTTAACTCCAAGTCCAAGTTCCAAAAATTCCTCTTCATCTGTGAAATCTAGAATACAAGTTATCTGCTTCCAAAGGTACAATGGCAGAACAGGTGCAAGCTAGAAATTTCCATTACTAATGGGAGAAACTAGAGGAAAAGAAGGGATAACGGGCACCAAGCAAGTTAGCAGAACACATTACATTGCCCTCAAGGCTTGAAGATAATCCTCTGTTCTCCAAGACCATTTACACAATGACCCTGCCCTCCAGACTCCAAGTATTCGCCACACTCTTCAGATTCTGAGTGGAGGCCCCTCGGCTTTAGCACCTCCTTCTAGGCCTAGTGGGACAGCAACTCGGGTCCCTTGGCTTTAGGCACAGCATTCTTAGGTCATCTGAGTGGTGACTCCACCCTTAGAAACACCAGTGGCCATAGCTCCACCCTCTGAAACCCCAGAGATCAAGGCCATACCTTTTGAGACTGAAGTAGCTTGGCGTCCTGTGTTTCTTGTCTCTTCAGGTTCTGCTTCCGGGTTTCTTGGACTCTGGCCTGCATCTGCCCTGCTGCAGCAAGTGTTCCAAAGCTCAGTAGCTCCAACAGTAAGTGCATGGAGGCACCCCACTCTGCCAGGAAGCCTGCTGCACACAGGCACTCAGCTCTCTCCATGGGTTGGCTCCAGTGCTGTCTGGCACTGGTCTCCTGGTTCTGCTGCTGCCAGCTCTCTGCTGCTGCTGCTCCTCTGCTGCACCTTCTCTGGTGTTACCAGTTATCCTCACTTCCTTCTGAGTCTTCTATCTATTCACAGTTTCCAAAACTGCTTCCACGTTTTAGGTATCTGTTAGAGCAGGACCCCAATCTCTCAGTACCAAATTCTGTTTTAGTTATCTAGTGCTATTTAGTTATCTATAACAGAAATACTGCAAATGGATGGCTTTAACAAAGGGAAGTTTATTCTTTCACAGTGAAGTAGGCCAGAAGTCCAAATTCAGGGTGTCAACTCCCGGGGAAGGCTTTCTCTCTCTATTGGCCTTCTCATCAATCTTCCCCCAGACTAGGAGCTCCTCTGCGCAGGGACCCTGGGTCCAAAGAATGCGCTCTGCTCCCGGCACTGCTTTCTTGGTGGTATGAAGTCTCCCTGTCTCTCTGCTCACTTCTTTCTTTTGTATTTCAAGATATTGCGTCAAGACACAATCCAATCTTGTAGATTGAGTCCTGCCTCACTAACACAGCTGCCACCCATCCTCCCTTATTAACATCATAGAGGCAGGATTTACAACATGTGGGAAAATCACACAATACCAGGAATCATGGCCCAGCCAAATTGACGTACACATTTTTGGAAGACATAATTCAATCCATGACAGTTGCTATGAGTTGAAATTGACTCAACAGCAATGGGTTTGGTTTTAGATGTCTTAGTCATCTAGTGCTGCTGTGACAGAAATGCCACAAGTGGGTGGCTTTAACAAACAGATTTTTTTCTCACAGTTTAGGAGGCTAGAAGCCTGAATTTAGGGCAACAGGGCTCTAACAGAAGGCTTTATCTCTCTGTTTGCTTTGGGAGAGGGTCCTTGTTTCTTCATTCCTTGAGGATCTTCAGGTGGTGTGGCATCTATCTTCCTCTATCTCTGCTTCCTAATCTGCTTCTTTAATATCTCAAAAGAGATTGACTCAGGACACACCCTACGCTAATACTGACTTGTTAGCATAACAAAGAAAACCCATTCCCGAATGAAATTATAACACAGATATAGGGATTAGAATTTACAACACATATTTTTAGGGGACATATATTTGATCCATAACACTAGATCTGGGTAGGCTGCTAGCAGTCTCTGCCACTAAGATCAGAGGTATAGTGAGGACCAGATAATGTAGTGGCTTATGAATTCTGCCTAAATATTTGGATTTAACTGAGTGAGATGGAAAGCTTGGAGATTTTTGGCCAGAGGTATCACATGGTATGATTTATGTGTTATTTTAGCCTGAGTTTATCCAGAAGCAGAACCTTAAACAAACGTTTGCATGCAGGAAGTTTATTTGGAAGTAAGCAGAAGTGTGGGACCTGAGAGAGAGAGTAGGATAGGAAAGGAGGAAAATCCTCTTAGTGGTGACCCTCGTAGTGATGACTGAACTCAGAGCTGAAGTCAAGAGGATGTAAGGCAGTGCACAAGAGGTGCCCCAGAGAGTTAACCCTTTCCACCACTCAGGTGTGCTCATGCCCTCCATGAAGTGCAACCTATCACAGAGTTTTCAGGATGGGTGCCAGCCAATATCTACAAAATATGTCATGTAGATGCAATTAATGGAATCAGTTACAGTCTGCTTAACTACAACTGCTTTCAGGATTGAAATTGATCTTCTTCATCTCCCTATTTAACCATATATTCTGGCTTTCTGTTATCCTCATATAGCACTATGAACGTGTAGGTTGTTTATCTTGTGGGGTCATCCAGGTTTTCATCTCAAGCAAACTGAACCTTTAATTGTCTTTCTCTGTTTGAGCTGTGAATACTATACTTGCCTGTTAGTTATTTTTTCTGATAGTAAAAGAAACAAGAGCTACCCTAGTGAAATATACTGAGTTCCTTCCAGACATGCTCTTCTCAGCACTAATTGTGTAGCAGGAATCCTATCTTCTCATGATTATTAAGATTTATTACTTCTGCCATTATACCCATCACCCATTACCGTCAAGTTGATCCTGACCCACAGAAACCCTATAGGACAGAGTAGAACTGCCCAATAAGGTTTCCAAGGAGTGGCTGGTAGATTCGAACTGCTAAGCCAAACAACCATTACACCACCAGGGCTCCATTATAGCAACTCCTTTTTTTTTTCTTCAAATTTTATTGTGTTAAAATATTTATAATAAAGAATCTTCCATGTTAACCATTTTTAAGTGTAGAATTCATTAGAGCTCATTACATTTAATTAAATTCACCATGTTGTGTAAACATCACCACTATCCATCTCCAAAAGTCTCCATTACTCCAAACAGAAACTCAGCATAATGTTTCCAAGGTTCATTTATTTCCTAGAATGTTTCAGAACCTCATTTATTTTAATGACTGAATATTATTCCATTGTATGATTATACCACATTTTGTTTATCTATTCATCTATTGATGGACACTTGGTTTGTTTCCACATTTTGACTATTGTGAATAATGCTGAAATGAACATTGATGTACAAGTATCTGTTTGAGGCCCTGTTTTCAAGTCTTTTGGGTATATAACTAGGAGTAGAATTGCTGGGTCATGTGATGATTCTGTAGGGTAACTATGAGTTGGAATCTACTCGATGGCAATGGATTTGGTTTTTATGGTGATTCTGTGTTTATTTGTTTAATTTTAATTGTGTATTACATTAAAGTTTACAGAGCAAATTGATTTCCCATTCAATAGTTGGGGCATAAAATGTTCCATGACATTGGTTTCATTCCCCACAATGTGTGAGCACTCTCTCCATTTCTACTCTGGCTTCCTTGTTTCCTTTCCTCCTGATTTTCTACCCCTTCCTGCCTTCTCATCTTCGATTTTGAGCAAGTGTTGCCCTTTCAATCTCATAAAATTGATTGTTCTTAGGAGCATGTTCCTGTCAGTGTTATTGTTTATTTTATGTGCCTGTCTATGGTTTGGCTGAAAGGGGGTCTCCAGGACTGGCTTCTGTTACAGTCAGAAGGGTGTCTTAGAGCCATAATCTTGGGGGTTCCTTCAGTCTCTGTCAGACCAGTAAGTCAGGTCATTTTTGTGAATTTGATTTTTTTTTCTACATTTTTCTCCCCTTCTGTCCAGGGCCCTCTGTTGTGATCCTATTCAGAGAGGTTGCTAGTGGTAGCCAGCCACCATCTAGTTCTTCTGATCTCAGGGTTGTGTAGGCTGTGGTCCACTCATCCTTTGGATTAATTATTTCCTTGAGTTTTTGATTTTCTTCACTCCCCTTTGCTCCTGACAGTGAGAGACCAATTGTTATATCTTAGATGGCCACTTGCAACCTTTTAAGACCCCAGATGCTACTTTCCAATCTACGTTTAATTTTTTGAGGAACAGCCAAACTATTTTCCATAAAGATGTACCATTTCTATATTCTCACGGACAATGTACGAGGGTTCCAATTTCCCCATGTACTTATCAACACTTTTTATTTTTTGTTTTTCTTTGAAAATAGTCATCTAGTGGATGTAAAGTGGTATCTCATTGTAGTTTTGATTTGCATTTCTCTAAAGACCAGTGATGTTAGCATCTTTTCATATGCTCATTGGCCATTTGTACATTTTTGCATTTCTTCTTTGGAGAAATGTCTATTCAGTAACTCCTTGTTTACTTCTTTCTTTGCCCTGCTAATCCATTGGCATGAGTAATCCACGACAGGGTCTTGGTCATAGTTTTAAGTTTAGTGGAATCATGACTCTGTCCTCTGGTGAAAATTCTCTATTGGAAACCGGGACATTTAGTCCAGCAGAACCTAAGGTTGTTAAGACTGAAAGCACATATTTTTCAAGCATTTCACTTCAGTGATGCCAATAGAGGGCCAAGCTTACCTCTACTTCTTTAATCCTGGACCTATGTATTCTAAATATTAGGGACATATTTCCATATGTTAGTTATAGGTTTAATGCATATACAGCATCCTGGAAGTCTGTATCCCAAATCCACAGGGTATTGTCCCTGGGCTGGCATATTCGCCAAGCCTTTTTTAGGCCGTTCTATCATTCTATTAAGCCAGCAGCTTTTGGATGAATACTTTGGACAGGCATCCATTGTCACATCTTCTTTGCTGTAAAAGAAGCCATTTATCTGAGGGCAAATGCACAGGTTTACATGTAACTAATCCCTTAAACAGTGGTTCTGGCAATCTACTGCAGGCAGGGAAGTCAAATCAGTATAAGTATCAATTCTGGTAAGATTGAATCACTAACCCTTGAAGGTAGAAGTGGTCTCATATAATTAACTTGACACTAAGTACCTAAAAAGACTCCTCAAGGATTACTGCCATATTTTGGGTTCATTGTCAGCATAGCTGCTGGCAAGCTAGACATTCAGCAGTGGCAGTAACAAAATCAATGCTGTTGAAGGAGAGCCCACTCCATTGATTTAATGCATAGTTTCCATCCACTCCATTCGTGGGTTTATTGCACAAGCACTAGAGTAGTTGAGGACATAGACTGATAGACATCCCCAGGCTGAGTCATCCTGCCCTAATTGAGAATTTTGTCTGTGGTAGATGCTGTCTAGCAAGCATAAACTTGACATACAAAGATCCTCACTCTGTGCTCACTTCTATAAGTTCATCCACAAAACTTTTCCTTAAACTACCATGCCTCCATGGAAGTCTTGCAACCTCCCAGCCACTACCAAATCAGTCATTAACCATTTCATAGCATTTCATGAGTATTTGTAGCTCAGGCCACTTCTTCCTCCACATAGATCAGAATGATCAATGCACTGCCTCAAATCTACCCACTGGAAGGATTTTCTTCACCACTGTCCTTTTAGCTCACCCTTGAGTTGGGTTGTAATGTGGAAGGAGTATATTTTTGTCTCACACCAAGTTATTGAGCTAGTTCAACTATGCATCTGAGCCAAGTATTTTCCTCCTCCTATAGTTGGTCATAGGGAACCCCTCAGGAGGAACTAGTGCTAGTTGAGAGAGATGCATTTATGCAATAAGGCAAGTAACACAAGAATTTGGGTCACCGTTTATGTAACTTAATTATGCCCTTTGAATCTGAGCAGGCCTGTTCTTGAATGTACCGTTTCCATCATACAATCGGTTGCTATTGTGTTCACCAACCTTATAACTTGGTGAATTTGATAATATCCATTCATGATGGGCATCTCTAGTCACTTGATATCCCATGGTCAGATTTTTAGTCTCTACTACAGCTCAGCAGCACATCAGGAAATGCTTCTCAAAAGATAAGTAGTTCTCTTCCACAGAAGACACAGTCTTGTTTTAGAAGCCTAGGGATCTGCACTGTGGCTCTTATTGGGTTTGCCAAAGGCTCCACAAAGCATAACCACAGATACTTTAGTACCATTTTATCTGCTGGGTCACATGGTCTGAGTGCCAGGGCCACTTTCAGTGTGGTGCTGAAGGTCCCTTCTATGCTCTGGGTACCACTCAAAATGGACATTTTTTTGAGTTACCTGCTAGATAATTAAAAGTAGTTCAATCAAGTGAGTATATGTTTTCTCTAAATTTCAAAAAGACCCACAAGCAATTTGATTTTATTAGTAATAGAAGGGTCAACAACTTGTCCTTCACCTTAAATGAGATGTCCCAGCATGTTTCATGCAATTAGGCTTGTACAAAGTTTGATGATGTGGCCAATCCTGTATGTTTGTGATGTTTATTTCCCCCTCTTTGGCCTACCAGTTGTTGTTGAGTCAATTCTAATTCATGTCCATCTTATGTGTTTCAGAGTAGAACTGCACTCCATAGGGTTTTCAATGCCTGTGATCTTTCAGAAGTAGATAACCAGGTCTTTTTCTGAGGAGCTTCTGGGTGAATTTTAACTACCAAACTTTTGATTAATAGCCAAGTGCTTAACTGTTTGTACCACCCAGGGACTCTGGTCTCTGGCCAACAAATGTTTTATTAGGACATCTGGAGTTCTTACTACTTATTTCTCACTTGAATAAGGAAGACTGAAGAATTGACACCTTTGAATTGAGGTGTTGGTGAAGTATATTGAGTATTGTTATACCATGGACTGCCAGAAGAACGGACAAATCTGTCGTGAAAGAAGTACAACCAGAATGCCCCTTGGAAGCAAGGATGATGAGGCTGTCTCACATATTTTGGACATGTTGTCAGAAGGAATCAGTCCTTGGAGAAGGACATCATGCTTGGTAAATTTAGAGGGTCAGTGAAAAGAGGAAGACCTTCAACAAGGTGGATTGACACAGTGACTGCAACAATGGGCTCTGGCATAACAACAATTGTGAGGATGGTGCAGGACTTGGCAGTGTTTCGTTCTGTTGTACATAGGGTCGCTATGAGTTGGAACCAACTCAACAGCACCTAACAATAACAGCAACAACTTCTCACTTAGTACAGCTTTCAAGGTGTTATCTATATAGTGAACCAATGTATTTTCTGGTGAATGTTAAAAAGATCAAGGGTTCTATGGATTCTTTTTTGACAAAGAGCAGGAGTCCTGGTGGCACAGTGTTAAAAGCTTGGCTGTTAACCAAGAGGTTGGTGTTTGAATCTACCAGCCACTCGTTGGAAACCTTATGGAGCAGTTCTACTCCATCCTATAGGGTTGCTATATGTTGGAATCAACTGGATGGCAATGGCTTAATTTGTTTTTTGGGGACCGAAACAGTAAACATGTACTGCTGCTCTTCTCTGTCACTGATATAAAAGTGAACTCTTTGATTTTCTTCATTGATGGGAATTGAGAAAAATGCATTGGCTAGATTCATAGCCTCATCCCAAAGTACCAGAAGCTATGTTAATGTGTTCCAGTAAAGTACCACATTCATTAAAACAGCTGCATTTGAAGCTTCAACTTAGCTAAGTTAATGGTAGCTCACTGTTTTCTGCCAAAATCTGATCTTTGTAGAAGGTATATCTTTAAATTGAATGGAAATATGATGGGACCCATCACCTTTAATTCTTCAAGGGTGACATTAGTTTCTAAAATTCTTCCTGGTATTACTTCTGATTTACTATCTTGGCAGAGATTGGGAGGATAGTTTCAGAGATGGCTCTCATTTCATAGGTCTGGAAACCAAAGTTAAAGTTCTGCTAGCAAGTATATCTATTCCAAGTATACATTTAAATGGGTCCATGGTCCAATTGACCCACTGAGAGGTGAACTTGGGCCAGAACTTAATTTATCTTGTGTCTTGTTCAAACCACAATTCTAATTAAAGGACCATGATGGTGTTGGTGTTTCCTAGTTAATGTCAGCTCAAACTCTGTATCCTATAGTCCTTGAAAGGCCTGGATATTTTTCTTTCCACAGCACACCGTTACTCTGGTACATGACATCAGGATTCTTTTGGGGAAGGATTGGGGAAATGTTATAAGTACTTTCTGTAGTCCCTGAATGAGATCCAGTCTACATTCAATTAAAAGGATTTACATCTGTGAACTGGTTTACATTTGGACTAGGGGATTGCAAGAGGTTTTCCATTATAGTGGCCTTCTGATGGCCAGTGCTTGATCTTTTTTTCTTATTATAAAAATCAAGTATAAAACCCCCATTTCACTGACCATCTATCTCACTTCTAAGAGGACCATACTATATTGGTGATAACCAGAGGTCTCTGTGGATCTACACTCCCTGTTTGCCAATTTTGATTGTTGCCTATTAAGATCACTAAATCTATCTTACCTTTGAAGGCTAAATGCTACCACATGGACTCTACCATTTCAGATTTGTATCATCCCCATTGACAAAAGGGAGACAAGTTCCATGGTAGGATCTCCTACCTAACCCCAGCCTACAGAGGACTGCTGCCACTGAGCCTCTCAGAGAAGCCAGTGGCCCTCTTAATACTTAATCCCTTATCGCCTTAGTGAAATGAGCATCCTCTGGGTGCTCCCAGGTAGCATCCTCTAGTTTACCTAATAAACCTCTTCTAGCATTCCCACAATTGGACCAATAAGCAGCATCATGATAAACTTAAAAGATTGAAGTTGTCAAGGATTTCATTTTACTTGGATCCACAATCAACACCCATAGAATCAGCAGTCAAGAAATCAGTCGTCTCAACTTACCTGGAGCAAAGGAGGATGAAAAACACCAAAGACACAAGGTAATTAAGAGCCCAAGAGACAGAAATGGTCACATAAATTAGAGACTACAACAGCCTGAGACCAAAAGAACTAGATGGTGCCTGGCTACAACTGATGACTGCCCTGACAGGGAACACAACAGAGAATCCCTGAAGGAGCAGGAGAGCAGTGGGATGCAGACCTCAAATTCTTGTAAAAAGAATTAATGGTCTGATTGAGACTAGAAGAACCCCGGTGGTCATGGCCTCCAGACCTTCTCGTGGCCCAAGACAGGAACCATTACAAAAGCCAACTCTTCAGACAGGAATTGGGCTGGACTATAAGATAGAAAATGATACTGGTGAGGAGTGAGCTTCTTCGCTCAAGTAGACACATGAGACTATATGGGCAGCTCCTGTCTGGAGGGGAGATGAGAAGACAGAGGGGGACAGAAGCTGGATGAATGGACACGGAAATAGAGGGCGGAGAGAAGGAGTGTGCTGTCTCATTAGGGGGAGAGCAACTAAGAGCATATAGCAAGGTGTATTTAGATTTTTGTATGAGATACTGACTTGATTTGTAAACTTTCACTTAAAGCACAATAAAATTTTTAAAAAAAGAAATCAAATGGTGCATTGTATTGGGCAAATCTACTGCAAAAGGCCTCTTTAAAGCATTAAAAGGCAAAGATGTCACCTTGAAGACTGAGGTGCTCCTGACCCAAGCCATGGTGTTTTCAATCATCTCATATACATATGAAAGCTGGACAATGAATAAAGAAGACCAAAGAAGAGTTGACACCTTTGAATTGTGGTGTTGGTGAAGAATGTTGAATATATCATGGACTGCCAAAAGAACAAATAAATCTGTCTTGGAAAAAGTACAGTCTTGGAAGAAGTACAACCAGAATGCTTCTTAGAAGTAAGGATGGCAAGACTACGTCTCACATACCTTGGACATGTTATTAGGAGCGACCAGTCCCTGGAGAAAGACATCATCCTTGGTAAAGTAGAAGGTCAGTGAAAAAGAGGAAGACCCTTAACAAGATGGATTGGCACAGTGGCTGCAACAATGGTGCATAACAACAATTGTGAGAATGGCGCAGAACCAGGAAGTGTTTTGTTCTGTTGTACACAGAGTCGCTATGAGTCGGTGCCAATTCAAAGACATATAAAAACAACTGCATCCTCATCCCCCTGGGCCTTAGGATGCCTACTTCAATACTCTGCCAAGGTAACTTCGCATTTCAGCTTCACTTACTGTAGGCATTCCTTAGTTATGAGAGAATAGTCCCAAGCCCCCAAGTCGACGACTTTCCCTATGCTCAGTTTATATTCTATCCACCTTGTTTACAGTCCTCAAGATCTACCCCTATATATGTTATTCTGATTTCTCAGAATACATATTAGCTATATCTTGCTTTTTTTTTTTTGTCCCAGAGGAGAAGTATAATCCTGTGATTGGTCTGGAAGTAACCAGCAGAGGAGTGGGTGGATCTTGAAGTAAACACATATCATTCAAGTTGCCTGCTTAGGTAAAGTCTTTGCATGTTATCCGGATGAGAAGAAGGGAACTGTTTTTGCCATCCTGAAAAGTACAGGGACATTTGGCAATCCAAGACTCTCAGGCTCATCCATGTAAATGTCTCTGTCCCAGATCTCAGGGTCCCATTCCCTGATATGACATAGGAGACCTGTTGAGGCTCTGCATTTTGTCTCCTTTTCAGTACTGCCACATTTAAAATTAAAACCTAGGCCTGATTTTCAGCTCAATCTGCTCTACAAGACTTGAGGGTCTCTGTTGTTCTTGCCATGGAAAATATTGGCTTTCATAGTGTGACTTCATTTGATAGTTGGCTCACCTAAGCTTATTATTTTTCCCCAAAATTTCTACAGCAGTTACCAAACAGTTGCCATCAAGTTGATCGTGACTCATGGTGATCCTGTGTGTGTCAGAGTAGAACTGACTGTGCTCCATAGGGTTTTCAGTGGCTGATCTTTTGGAAATAGATCACCAGGCCTTACTTCTAAGGCACCTCTGGGTGGATTTAAACTGCCAACCTTTCAGTTAGTAGCCAAGTTCTTAAAAAGCAGTTAACAAAAACCATCAAATTCATCAATTTTTAAATTACCATTTCCCTCACACTATTCAAGTGCCATAACTACCAAAAAAAAAAATTCTTCACCTTCCATTTGTTTTTCTTCCTAATTTACCACAGGTCATACTCTTACTAATTATGATGATACTGCATATTGAGAGGTGAGGGGGTTATTACCACCACCGTATACCACAGCAATGGGGTTATTTTTGCTTCTTGACTGGTGGCTGATCAAATTCCAAAGTCTCATCCCTAGGATCTATTTTACAGAACAACCCCAGCAACTTTCTGAGGCTGAGTTTCTCCCCAAAACAGAGACTGAGATGAGGGCTTGCTGAAGAGTAGTTTATTTAGGGAGTGAGCAGGTGGTGGGACTGGGGAGAATGAAAAAGAAAAAGAGGGGAGGTCAATACAAGAATGCATCATCAAATTAGCTTTTTGTTTTTGGCAATTGGCACTCAGTTTCTCTGGGACCTTCTATAGAGCAGGAAAAAATGAGCCTCAAAGTTGTCCGCCCAAGAGGTGAAAGGGAGAAGCATTTATCCATTGGCTTCCAACCTCCATAAGCTGAGGATTGCCTCATGGCGTACTAAGTTCTCTGCACTTTTTAGTCTCTTGTGCTCGAGTTGTAAATGACTCGATGGCAACGGGTTTGGATTTTGTGTGTGTGTGTGTGTGTGTTTATGCTTGATTGTCAAAGAGTCTCCTGAACACCTACCAAGATCCTCTGGGGAAGAAGCGGGAGATGTGGTACACATTTGAACTGATGTGCTCTCAACATGAAACACATTGGAGCTTGTAAGGAGGAGATAAAGTACAGCCATTGACAACAGTCTCAACTTAGACTTGGGATACTTAATATCTGTTGTCTTCGTTTTCTGACATTGGCCATAATTAGGGATAATAGAAATTTCCCATTAGCCTAGTTTCATTCAGATGTTTGTTTCCTCGCCGGCTCTGTGTAACCACTCAGAGGTCCAGATTCACAGCTTTTCCACAATACAACCACCCAGGGACAGACTGCTGACAGCCATACGACCTGTAAATATGTGAACCTGTATATATGTGAAAAGATACGTGTATATATGTGAAAAATGCCATTTTTAAAATGTAAAACACAGAAGTGAAATGGCTACAGTGAAGACTGCTGTTTCCATTATCATCCAAATGAACAAGACAGAGAGAGAGAGAGGTTAATTTGTTACTAGCTCATACATAGGTAGAGCCAAAGGTGGAGGAAACCTGAATTCACAGCACAGGATCAATAAGAAGGGTTAAGAAAGCCAAAGGATAAATAGATAGGCAGATTAAAAAAAAAAAAATTATGATCATTTTGGCCAGACTCCTTTATAAGCAAAGTAAGAAATCATTCCTTAGTGAATGTACTGAGTGTCAAGTTACTAGTCAGGCAAGAGATGGGGACAGAAGATAAATAAGAAGTTCCTGCAATATTTCATAAAATAAGTCTCCCTCTCTCTTTGGCACCAGGGCTAAAAGTAGCTCATTGTGGGAGATTTGCTACTTACCAGATGAAAAGGCAAATATGGTTACACCACGGTAAGAAGACAAAGCTAAAATCCAAATTTTGCTCACCACCGTGTTTGCTTTTACATTTCTGTTAACCTTAATCTCATTTTCTGATCATAGCTGTGGTAGGCAGAATAATGGCACACAAAGATGTCCACATCCTAATTCCTAAAATCTGTGAATATGTGACCTTATATGGCTAAAGGGACTTTGTAGATGTAGTTAAGAATCTTAAAATGGGGAGATTATTCTCAATCATCTGGGTGGGCCCCATGTAACCAAAGGGAGTAGAAGGTGAGAGTCAGAAAAGGAGTTGTGATGACAAACGCAGGGGTCAGATCAAGAAAGAGATTTGAAGATGTTAGGCTGTGGGCTTTCAAGACAGAGGAAGGGGTCATGAGTCAAGGAGTGTAGGTAGTCTCTAGTAGCTGGAAAAGGCAAGGAAAATGATTCTCCCCTAGAGCCTCCAGAATGAGTACAGCCCCACCAACACCATGATTTTAGCCAGTGAGACTAATCTTGAATTTTTGAGTTCTAGAACTGTAATATAATGAATTTGTGTTGTTTTAAGCCATTAAGTTTTGGTAATTTGTTCCAACAGCAATAAGAAACTAACAGTCAGTAACTATTTACTATTGCTGGTGTTTCCAATGCTCCTTAGGTTTCCATAAGCCATAGAACAAGGTATATACTTCAGCAAAATATTTATTCATTGATATGATTACTCATTACCATTGAGTCGATTTCAACTCATAGAGATCCTATAGGACAGAGTAGAACTGCCCCACGGGGTTTCCAAAGCTGTAAATCTTTACGGAAGCAGACTGCCACATCTTTCTCCCATGGAGTGGCTGGTGGGCTTGAACTGCTGACCTTTTTTAGTTAGCCGGCTAGCACTTTAACCACTGCATCACCAGGGCTCCTAGAAACTCTCTTATTTCCAACTCTGAAAAGCTTGGCCAAACAAAGACAAATCTGGAGATGCCGTTTACCCTTTTACTTGTGCTTAAACTATTTCTGTGACATCAGCCCTCAGCTTTCTCTCCTCTGATCCTAACCCGAATCTCTCTGCTATGTTTTCTGGAGTCAAAAATATCATTGTCCTTCCATTATTAAGAAAGAAAGGAATAAAACACCTTTTTTTTTTTTAGTGCCAAAGGTCCTTAAAACCCCAAAATAAAACCCACTACTGTCAAGTCGTTTCCAACTCGTAGTGACCCTACAGGACAGAGTAGAACTGCCTCATAGAGTTTCCAAGGAGCTGCTGGTGGACTCAAACTGCTGACCTTTTGGTGAGCAGCCGAGCTCTTAACCACTATGTCACCAGGGCTCCAAGATCCATTCCTGTCAAGCTGATTCTGACTCATAGTGACCCTATAGGACAGAGTAGAACTGCTCTTAACCACTGTGCCACCAGGGCTCTGTAGGAGTCCAAAATCCTGTGGCCATAAGGGTCAGGGCTCAGTAGATCCCTCAATCTTCCTGCTAAAAAAAATCACAACCAAGAGGTCTACTGGAAGGAAACCTATCCTACCCTGTCCTGTCCTGTCTTGTCCTGCCCTGTCCTGTCCTGTCCTATCCTATCCTGTCCTGCCCTTTCTTGTCCTTATCCTATGAATATAATCATCTCATTCCGTGTACAAAATGTTTACCTCCTCGCCTTGTGCTATCCTGTTACTCTCCTCTGAGAAATAGGAACAAGGTATCAGATGACTGTCTCTCTCTCTTATCCTTGTAAGAACAAGAACTATGTTATCCGTCTTTGTGTTTTCAGTATTAGCAAAGAGTAGACACTCAATAAGTATGTGTTGAATAGTGCCCAAAATTCTACATTTGTAGATATATTCTTTTTTACATTGTTGCCCTGAATTCTTTTTCTTTTTTTAAGCCTGAGAATGTCTTTATTTGTCCTCAACTTGTTTTTTCTTAATTTAATTTTTTTAAAATTGTGGTAAGTGTATACATAACAAAATATTTGTCATTCCAACATTTTTCACATGTACAATTCAATGACATTAATTATGTTCACCATGTCGCGTGACCATCACCACTCTCCATTTCCAAATTTTTCCAGCACCCTTCACAGAAGCTCGGCACCCCCTAGGCAACGACTCCATCCCTCCTTGTCCCTCCCATCCCTGGGAACCACTAGTAAATTTTAGTCTGTATACATTTGTCTATTCTAGATATTTTATATAAGTGGGATCATACAATATTTGCCCTTTTGTGGCTGACTTATTTCATTCAGCATAATGTTTACAAGGATCATCCATGTTGCAGCATGTACCCCAAAGTCTTAAATTTTTGGAATTCTCTGTTAGAATGTAAACATTCTTTCAAGAGATAGGTTTGTAGCTAACCTGTTGGCAAGAACTAATTGCTCACTAAATTCAAGGCCCATTGGAAGTAGAGCGCTAACATTTATTAAGCACCTACTGACTCCCAGATGTTTTACTTTATTTAAACCTCACAATGACCCTGCATAGCGTCATTCTCTCCACAGCTAACAGAGAAGCCAGCGTTATTTCTATTTTACCACACCCAGGGGAAACAGTGCATTTCTAGGAGGAGTGGGGTGAGACACACCTGGTCACCCATCTTCTTGGCAGTTAAAAGTAAGTCAACTAAGAATAACTCAGGCAAACAATTTCATATGAAAGTTTCCTTGGCATTTGACATTGTCACAAAAGTGGCATTTTGCATGGATTATGAGTAAGATCTAAACTAAGACTGAAGAAGGCAATGCTTTTAGGTAACAAAGCCAGCTCTGAGCTCTTAGCTCCAGCTCCTTCCTGGGTAATGCCCCGAATGTAACTACCTCAAAAGATTTGTCTTGCAATCATTAATTCTTTTAGAGAAGAAGAAAATCCTCAATGTATTCTTACCTCACAGTATTTTCCTTGATAGTTAGAGAGTTTCTAGGTCCGTGGAATATCTCAGCTCATTTGATAGATCTGATTTATCTTCATCCTTTCGGGTTAGTTTAATTTTTCCCCCAAACTCTTTCAGCAAAAGCAGGAATAAGCAATTCATCTGGTATTTCCAGTATTTTTCTCTAGACTGCTTTAATTTTGAATTTTATAAGATCTGTAATTTTGATTCTAGAAGGGTTCGAACAAAATTCTTGGAGTTAGGGAGAGGGTTATTAACTCTTTGAAATCCAAATTGGGCTTGAGAGACAATGAATCTTATAGTTAAATTTGCCTTCTTGTGAAAAGTACAAATATTGACTAAACACATTCTGAATTACGAAGGTTCTAGGAAAAAACAAAGATAATAAAGAAATTCCCTCTCTCTAAAGAGATGCAACAGGTTAAGGATTTCACAAGTAATCTATTTAAATTGTTTGTACCGAAGCCTGAAATTTTAATTGACATCACTGCTTCAGTATATATAGTCAAAGTCTGGTTTAATTTAAATTACTTGTTTTGCATCTTGCAAGTATTTTGATTAGAAATAGAAAATAATTGTGTCAGTGGAAAAAAAGTCTATAATAGAGAGTTATATGTATTAAGAATTGTGTTTTCCTTTCTGCTGGGAAAATATTTTAACAGTTAAAATAAGGACCAACAAATCGTATTTGACATCCAAAACATTTAAAATTATCCAACAGCTCTACTAATCTAGTTCTTGTTAGAGAACTTAACATAAATATATTACTACAAAGTGCTAATACGTATTTAACTATGGTATTGAGGAAAGTCATGATGGATATAATATAGTCCATGCAGGAGTAATTTTTAATCCATATAATGACCCTATTGCTATTATAGCTAGGTCGCTATGGAATTTAAGGGTTGACAATTTGCATTTCCACCATGCATCTGTCAGTTTGCCATACTGTGATGGATTGCATCTCGCTGTGATACTGGAAGTTTTGCCACCAGTATTTCAAATACCATTTGGGTCACCCTTAGTGGACAGCTTTCAGAGGATCTTCCAGGCTAAGTCAGACTAGGAAGAAGGACCTGGCAATCTACTTCTGAAAAATCTGGCCAGTGAAAACCTTCTGAATAGCAGCAGAACATTGTCTGATATAGCGCTGGAAGGTGAGCTCCTCAGGTTGGAAGGTACTCAAAATACAACTGGAGAAGAGCTGCCTCCTCAAAATAGAGTCAAACCTTAATGACACTGATGGAGTCAAGTTTTTGGGACCTTCATTTGCTGATGTGGCACGACTCAAAATGAGAAGAAACAGATGCAACCATCTATTAATAATCAGAATGAGGAATGTGTGAAGTATGAATCTAAGAAAATTCAAAGTCATCAAAAATGAAATGGAATGGATAAACATCACTATCCTAAGCACTGTTGTTGTTAGGTACCATAGAGTCGGTTCCAACTCACAGCGACTGTATGTACAACGGAACGAAATACTGCCTGGTTCTGTGTCATCCTCACGAGCATTGTTATGCTTGAGCCCATTGTTGCAGCCAATCCTCAGCATTAGTGAGCTAAAATGGACTGCTATTGGCCAATTTGAATCAGCAGTCATATGGTTCACAATACGGGGAAAGACATGTTGAAGAGGAATGCCGTCTCGTTCATTACCAAAAAGAACATTTCAAGATCTATCCTGAAGTACAACTCTGTCAGTGATAGGCTAATACCCACACAGCTACAAGGAAGACCAGTTAATACAACTATTATTCAAATTTATGCACCAACCACTAATGCCAAAGATAAAGAAACTGAAGATTTTTACCAACTTTTGCAGTCTGAAGTCGATCAAACATGCATCAAGATACATCGATAATTACTGGTGACTGGAATGAAAAAATTAGAAATGAAGAAGGCTTGGCAGTTGGAAAATATGATCTTGGTGATAGAAATGATGCCAGGGATTGCATGATAGAATTTTGCACATATCTTTTTTCAACAGCATGAATGACAACTATGCATGTGAACGTCATCAGATGGAAAACAAAGGGATCAAATAGACTACATCTGTGAAAAGAGACGATGGGAAAGCTCAATATCATCAATCAGAACAAGGCCAGGGGCCGACTGTGGGACCAAGTATTAATTGCTCATATGCAAGTTCAAGTTGAAGCTGAAGAAAATTAGAACAAATCCACAAGAGCCACCTGAATTTGAAGACCATCTCAAGAATATATTTGACTCATCGAATATGAATGACCCAAGACCAGATGAGTTGTGGGGAGTCATCAAGGATGTCATACATGAAGAAAGTCATTGAAAAGTCAGGAAAGGAAGAAAAGACCAAAATGAATATTAGAAGGGACTCTGAAACTTGCTCTTGAATGTAAAGTAGCTAAAGCCAAATGGAAGAAATGATGGCATAAAAGAGCTAAACAGAAGATTTCAAAGGGCAGCTCAGGAAGACAAAGTAAAATATTATAATGAAATGAGCAAAGACCTGGAGTTAGAAAAACAAAAGGGAAAAACACGCTTTGCATTTTTTCAAGCTAAAAGAACTGAAGAAAAAGTTTAAGCCTCAAGTTACAATTTTGAAGGAGTCTATGGGCAAAATATTGAGTGATGTAGGAAGTATCAAAAGCAGATAGAAGGAATACACAGGGTCACTGTACCAAAAATAATTGGATGACATTCAACCATTTAAGGAGGTAGCATATGATCAAGAACCGATGATACTGAGGAAGAAGTCCAAGCTGCATTGAAAGCATTGGCAAAAAACAAGGTTCCAGGAATTGATGGAATACCAGTTGAGATGTTTCAACAAATGGGTGCAAGCTGGAGGTGCTCAGTCTTCCATGCCAAGAAATTTGGAAGACAGCTTCCTGGTCAACCAACTGGAAGAAATCAATATTTGTGCCCATTGCAAAGAAAAGTTATCCAACAAAATGTGGAAATTATCTAACAATATCGTTAATATCACACACAAATAAAATTTTACTGCAGGTGATTCAAAAGTTTGCTTGCTGAAACCAGAGAGGACTTGAAGCACTTACTGATGAAGATCAAGACTACAGCCTTCAGTATGGATTACACCTCAACATATCAAAAATAAAAATCCTCACAACTACACCAATAAGGAACATCATGATAAATGGAGAAAAGATTAGCACTGTCTAGGATTTAACTTTACTTGGATCCACAATCAATATCCATGGAAGCAGGAGTCAGGAAATAAAAAGATGCATTACATTGGGCAAATCTGCTGTAAAAGATCTCTTTGAACCGTTAAAAAGCAAAGATGTCACTTTGAGGATTAAGGTGCATCTGACCCAAACCATGATGTTTTCAATTGTCTCATATGCATGCAAAAGCTGGACATTGAATAAGAAAGACCCAAAAAAGAATTGATGCCTTTGAATTATGGTGTTGGTAAAGAATATTGAATATACTGTGGACTGCCAGAGGAATGAACAAATCTGTCTTGGAAGATATATAGTAAGAGTGCTCCTTGGAAGTGAGGATGGTGAGACTTTGCCTCATGTATTTAGGACAGGTTATCAGGAGGGACCAGTTCCTGGAGAAGAACAGTATGCTTGGTAAAGTAGAGGATCAGTGAAAAAGAGGAAGACCCTCGACGACATGGATTGACACAGTGGCTGTAACGATAGGTTCAACCATAGTAACAATAGTGAGGATGGTGCAGAACTGAGCGGTGATTCGTTTTGTTGTACATAGGGTCACTATGAGTCGGAACCAACTCAACAGCACCTAACAACAACTACAATTTGCATTTACTCTCCTAACTGGCCTAAAAAAAGGTTTCACCACATTGCTGTGAAGATGATTCCAACTAATGGCAATCCCATGTGTTACAGAGTACACAACTGCTTCATAGGATTTTCCTGGCTATAATCTTTAGGGAAACAGATTGCAAACCTTTCTTTCTAGGTGCTGCTGGATGGGTTCAAACTAAAAAAAAAAAAAACCCAATGCTGTTGAGTCGATTCCAACTCATAGCGACCCTACAGGAAACTAAGTAACTTTTAAATCAGTAGATGAGTGTAAACAGTTTGTGCCACCAAGTGACTCCCCCTAAAAAATATAAGGTTGAGGGGTGGGTAGGATGGACAAGCTCTACTTGAGTGATAGAAAAATTAATTGCCTGACTTTATAAATGGGCTTGTACTACCAGTCTCTGGTTTTCAATGTCATTAATATTGTTAATATTGGACTATTGTGGGATGAGCTTTGCATGGCATGTTTTTTAATAGAGAGGTACTATGATAAAAAAAAAAAATTCTTTTTTACAGCTCAGGTAAAGAATTCTGGCAGTCGTGTGTAAAATGGATTAGGAGAGAAAGATATAGGCAGTGGAAAGACCATTTAGGAAGCTTTTGAGTTGTCCAGGGCAGAATAATGAGGATGTGATTGTAGCCAGCAGTGGGAATGAACAAAAGATAAATAGGAGCAATGCTATTGAATTAGAACTTTTGTGGTTTGCAATTGACGGTCAGGTGGGAAGCAAGTGAGCAGGAAATGTTAAAGATAAATTCTGCTCTTCTCAGGCAACCAGAATGGCACAGTGTCAAAGATCCTGGCCCTTAAAATGCTGGCTAACCTCCTGAACTTTCAATTTATTCAACTATAAAGTGAGGGTAATATTATTCCTTAAAAGATTGAAGGGAATTAAGGCTGTAAAATGCTCAGCACAGTGTTTGACAACTCATCACTATTTATTGTCTCAAAAGGATACTGTCAATATTAGTCACCACGAAACAGAAGAAACATGCTCCTATTTATCATGCTTATTTCATGAGTTTGCTTATTTGTAGTTTTTTTTCTAAATTATTAGGGTTATACATTAATGTTTTTAATTTTTAATATTATTTATATTATAATACTAGATACATTGCAATCTCTTAATAAGGCTCTTCTCCACAAAGTATAATTCTGGGTGAAAGTAATCTGTACAGAATCCTATATTAGGGGCTTCAGTCTCTGAGGTAACAGAAAGTCTTCCTTTTAAGGCAGGAACATATTAATGTATAAAACAGTTGAAGCAGAGGCTGTGAAGGCAGGACTGTGCTAAGTTCCAGAGGTCTTAAATGCTGTAAAGGCAGAATTGGTTCTATCACAGTGAATGTCATCAAAATAAAGAATCAGTGAGGATTTAATGGACTCTGCTCCAAGAATAAATTCACACTCCGTTTCCAGGGCTGCACTAACATCTTTAGTGTTCCAAGTTATTTTAGCCAAGAAATGTTCAACAGAAGTCAAAATCCTTTTAAATAATCCTATTTTTGCTTTATCTGAAGTTGATGGGTAGTACACCATTTTCTGCCAAATTGAAAAGGATAGTCATTCACAAAAATCATTCTAAATTCCTCCCCAAACTTAGACCAGGCAGAGGCAAAAATGAACCATAGCTATCAGAGATAGAAGGGAACTAAGGGGGAGCTTGTGGTCTAGTCCACAGATCAAGAAAAAAAGACTTGAGGCAGAACCAACATGGCACCATATGCATCATGCTGTCCCTCTGCAGCAAAGACCCAAAAAACTAAGTAAAACAGATACAAATGTCAATCCTAGAACCCTAAGCATCAAATGAACTAGATGAAACACTGAATGGAAGAAGAAAATGAATGAAAACAGAGACCAAGGAGAGATACAGAGATGGAGAGTGAAGGTTGCCTGCCAGTAAACACAGCACAGCTTCATCATATTGGAGCACAGGCAGAAACTACCCCAGACAGGGAGTACAGGAAGGCAATTCTATGGAGCTCCCAACAGGAGACAGAGTATCAGCCCCATACATCACCTCTGCCCTTCCCGCCAGGCCACACTGCACTGCTGCAGCTAGAGAGCTATTGGACTGCCACCAGCCTGGATCTCTCCTGTCCCCTACTTGCTGCCTCCAGCTACATCATTTTTTCTGTTCCTCCTTTTCTTTCTCCCTAACACATAGCCCATACCCCACCTCTACTCTTTCCTGCCATGCCATGCCATGGCACCTTGGCTTGATAGCCACCAGCCCACCACCACCCTGGGTCTGCCCTGCCCCCAACAGCCAGCTTCTGCTGCACTCTTTTTATTTTTCTGTTTTTTTCCATTCTTCCTTTTCTTTCTTCTGCCCACTGAGCCCTATATGCCACTTCTACTTCTTCCTGCCAGGACTTGCCAAACTGCTATGGGTAGAGAACTGCTGGCCCACTGCCAGCCTGGTCTGCCCTGCCCTCACATGCCAGCTCCCACCATGCCCTTCTTTCTTTCTTTCTACCTTTTCTTTCTCTCTCCCATGTAACTCCATAACCCAATTTTACCCCCTTCCGCTGAGCCATACCATGCCACTGCAACTAGAGAGCCATCAGTCCACTGCTACCCCAGATCTGCCCTGCTGGATATTTGCACAACTTTTTTTTTCTTTCCCTTTTGTCCTTTTCTTTCTGTCTCCCACCTAGTCCCATATGACACCTAACGCCCCCTCCACTGGCCCCCAGGTCTGCCCCCACCCCCACCCACTAGCCCTGTATACCACTTCCACATTCCTGATGGCCTTCATGGTGCTACCATGGCTAAAACATCCTCAGCTTAGGGCTCATGGCCACTCCAGGTTCACACGGCCTCTCCTCTCCCACCACTCAACCAACTGTGAAATGCATGGAAGCGAGCCCATACCACTCCCCATCAGACACTCCTGCTTCTCTGGCAAGAGGCTGTGAATACTCCCACACTGCTGGAACAACGCCAGAAGGCATACAGTGCCTGCCCAGTCCACCCTTAGCCATCTTACCAAACTGGTACAGAGAAAAATGGGCTTGCCCTACCTGCTGCTCCCCTGCCCATCCAAACAAGGTGGTGAGAGCTATTGTGCCAACAAACAAGCAAGTAGCAAATTACACCCAGCCTGCCTGCCCTCACCTATCAAAACAAAACCAAGAAGCAGGACAAAAGAAATGAACACGCAATCAAAAAATATAGAAAATAGTACCTTAATGTCTTGGAGACAGCAAACAATACCAAAACAAAAAAAGGCAGGACAAGATGGCTCTAGCAAGTGACCAAAATAAAAAATCAGATGACCTTCCAGTAGGAGAAAAGGCTATGAAACTACCTGCTTTGGAATTCAAAAGACTGATATTTAGCGTTCTCCAAGAGATTAGGAAAGAGGTCAAGGAAACATAGACAAAACCAAGGAAAAAATAGACAAGCTCATGGAAAACACAGAAAAAACCAAGGCATAATAGCAGAAAAAGCAATAGAAGAATCCAGGAAAATAATACAAGAACAAAACATCAACATAAATAAACAGAAATCACACAAAAATAGCAACTAGAAATCCAAAAGATAAACAACAAAATTTCAGAAATGGGCAACTCAATAGAAGGTTTTAGGAGAAAAATTGAAACAATGAAAGACAGAATCAGCAAGATTGAATACAAATCTGTGGACACCACTTGGAGGAAAAATCAGGAAAAGAATGAAGAAAACCTAAGAATTACGTGGGACACAATCAAGAGAAAAAAAATTGTGTGTTATCAGAGTTCCATAACAGGGTGAGAAAATGGAAAATGCAGACAAGATTGTTGAAGATTTGCCAGCAGAAAATTTCCTAAGTATCGTGAAAGATGAAAAGCTGACCATCCAAGATGCTCAACAAACCCCACACAGGATAGGCCTCAAAAGAAAGTCCCTAAAACATATCGTATTCACACTTGCCAAAACCAAAGACCATGAAAAAATTCTGAGAGCAGCTCAGGAAAAACAAAAAGCCACTTACAAAAAGGAAGCAATAAGACTAAACTCTAATTACTCCGCAGAAACTATGTAGGCAAGAAGGAAATGGGATGATACAAGTAAAACCTTGAAAGAAAAAAGAAAAAAAAAACTGCCAACCAAGAATAATATGTCCTGCAAAGCTCTCTCTCAAATATAATCGTGAAATTATGACATTTCCAGATAAACGAAAATTAAGGAAATTTCCAACAACCAAACCAAACTGAGAAGAAATATTAAAGGAATTCCTTTGATTAGAGGACCAACAACATCAGACAACAACCAGAATCTAGGACAGCGGACAGCACCAGCCAAATATCAATCTAGGTAAAGAACTCTCAATAATAAAACAAAGCTAAAAGACTTAAAACAGGGAAACAGAGACATCTGTATGCAAACAGTGAGAAAGTCAAAACAATAAAAAAGGGGAATAAAGGTATAGGTAGAGAACTTTCAAATAGAGAGGAAGTCAAGGCAATATCAAGTAATTAAAGATTGGTTCACACTTAGGAAGATAAGGGTAAATTTCAAGGTAACCACAAAGGAAGATAACAACCCTACTCATCAGAATAAAGAAGAAGAAAAACATGAAGTCTCAGTAATCACAAAATCTACAAAAATGAAAGAAAAGAAAATCCACAAACAAAAGGAACTAAGTACAGGAGAGTAAGAGGAACTACAACAAAAAAAAGTCAGCACCACAAAAATAAAATAAAAAGCACAATATAACAGCAATAATCTCATACCCATCGATAATCCCACTGAATGTACATGGCTTAAATGTGCCTGTAAAGAGACAGAGAGTGACAGAATGGATTAAATAACCATGAACCATCAATATGCTGTCTACAAAAGACATACCTTCGACACAAACACATAAATATATTAAAAATTAAAGGATGAAAAAAATATATGAAGCAAGCAGTAACCAAAAAGGTCAGGAGTGGCACACTACTCTCAGGTGAAAAAAGACTTTAAGGCAAAATCAACCATAAAAGACAAGGCAAGGCATCGTATAATGTTAAAAGGACAACCCACCAAGAAGATGTAGACTTAATAAATGTCTACACACCAATGACAGGGCTACTACATATGTAAAACAAACTTTAACATCACTGAAAAGAGAAATTGGCAATTTCACAATAATGGTACTAGACTTCAACACACCATTCTCAGTAATGGGCAGAACATTTAGAAAGAAACTCAACAAAGATACAGAAAATTTAAAGGCCAAATCAACCAACTTGACCTCATGGATATATATAGAGCATTCCACCCAACGACAGCAAAATACGCATTCTTTTCCAATGCACATGGAATATTCTTCAGAACAGACCACATTTCAGGCTGCAAAGCAACCTCAGTAAGACCCAAAACATTGAAATAATACAAAGCAACTTCTCCGGTCACAATGCCGTTAAAGTGGAAATCAATAACATGAACAGCATGGAAAAAATAAGAAATACATGGAAATTAAATAACACCTTGTTTAAAAACAGTTGGGCAACAGAAGAAATCAAAGAGGGAATCAGAAAATTCTTAGAATCACCTGAGAGTGAAAACACAACATATCAAAATCTCACAGACACAGCCAAGGCAGTGTTCAGAAATTAATTTATAGCAATAAATGTACACATCAAAAAAGAAGGATGGTCAAAATCAAAACATTAACCCTACAACTTGAACAAATAGAAAGAGAACAGCAAAAGAAGGCCACAACACCAGAAGAAAGGAAATAATGAAAATTAGAGCAGAAATTAATGAAATAGAGAACAGGAAAACAATAGAAAGAATCAAAAAGAATTAAAGCTGATTCTTTTTTCTTTTTTAATAATTTTTATTGAGCTTTAAGTGAACGTTTACAAATCAAGTCAGTCTGTCACATATAAGCTTATATATACCTTACTCCATACTCCCATTTTATCTCCCCCTAATGAGTCAGCCCTTCCAGTCTCTCCTTTCATGACAATTTTGCCAGTTTCTAACCCTCTCTACCCTCCTATCTCCCCTCCAGACAGGAGATGCCAACACAGTCTCAAGTGTCCACCCAATACAAGTAGCTCACTCTTCATCAGCATCTCTCTCCAACCCACTGTCCAGTCCCTTCCATGTCTGACGAGTTGTCTTCGGGAATGGTTCCTGTCCTGGGCCAACAGAAGGTTTGGGGACCATGACCGCCAGGATTCCTCTAGTCTCAGTCAGACCATTAAGTCTGGTCTTTTTGTGAGAATTTGGGGTCTGCATCCCACTGATCTCCTGCTCCCTCAGAGGTTCTCTGTTGTGCTCCCTGTCAGGGCAGTCATCGTTTGTGGCCAGGCACCATCTATTTCTTCTGGTCTCAGGATGATGTAAGTCTCTGGTTCATGTGGCCCTTTCTGTCTCTTGGGCTCATAGTTATCGTGTGATCTTGGTGTTCTTCATTCTCCTTTGATCCAGGTGGGTTGAGACCAATTGATGCATCTTAGATGGCCGCTTGTTAGCATTTAAGACCCCAGACACCACATTTCAAAGTGGGTTGCAGAATGTTTTCATAATAGAATTATTTTGCCAATTGACTTAGAAGACCCCTTAAGCCATAGTC
Organism: Loxodonta africana; assembly: GCF_030014295.1. Classification (NCBI taxonomy): domain Eukaryota; kingdom Metazoa; phylum Chordata; class Mammalia; order Proboscidea; family Elephantidae; genus Loxodonta; species Loxodonta africana. The sequence goes on from NC_087358.1 coordinate 67,537,179, forward strand.
CCCAAACCCCCGCCCTTGCTCTGCTGACCTTTGAAGCATTCAGTTTATCCTGGAAACTTCTTTGCTTTTGGTCCAGTCCAGTTGAGCTGACCTTCCATGTATTGAGTATTGTCCTTCCCTTCACCTAAAGTAGTTCTTACCTACTAACTAATCGGTAAATAACCCTCTCCCTCCCCCCTCTCATAACCACAAAAGTATGTGTTCCTCTCAGTTTATACTATTTATCAAGATCTTATAATAGTGGTCTTATACAGTATTTGTCCTTTTGCCTCTGACTAATTTCACTCAGCATAATGCCTTCCAGGTTCCTCCATGTTATGAAATGTTTCACAGATTCGTCACTGTTCTTTATCGATAAAGCTGATTCTTTGAATAGATCAACCAAATTGACAAACCATTGGCCAAACCAACAAAATAAAAACAGGAGAGGGAGCAAATAACTCAAATAAGAGATGAGATGGGGGACATTACAACAGACCCAAATAAAATGTAAAGGATCATAACAGAATACTATGAAAAATTATACTCCAACAAATTTGAAAACCTAGAAGAAATGGACACAATTCTAGAAATACACTACCTACCTAAGCTAACACAAACTGAGATAGAAAATCTGAACAGACCCATAACAAGAGATTGAAAAGGTAATAACAATAATTAAAAAATCCCAACAACAGCAAAAAAGCCCTGGCCCAAAATGCTTCACCGGAGAATTCTACCAAACATTCAGAGAACAGCTTACACCAGTACTATCAAACTAATTCAGAGGATAGAAAGGGAAAGAATACTCTGAATTCATTCTATGAAGCCAGAATAGCCCTGATACCAAGGTCAGGCAAAGACATCACAAAAAAAAAAAGAAAATTACAGACCTATAGACCAACATCATGAATGTGTTGTCCTTAGGTGTCTTTGAGTCAGTTCTGACTCATAGAGACCCTGTGTATAAACAGAACAAAACTCTGCCCAGTCTTGTACCATCCTCACAATCATTGTTATGCTTGAGCCCATCATTGCAGCCACTGTGTCGGTTCTCCTCATTGAGGATCATCCTCCTTTTCACTGACCCTCTAATTTGCCAAGCATTATGTCCTTCTCCAGGGAATGGTCCCTCCAGAGAACATGTCCAAAGTATGCGCGGCAAAGTCTTGCAATCCTTGCTTCCAAGGAGCTTTCGGCTGTACTTCTTCCAAGACAGATTTTTTCATTCTCATGAATAGTTCATGAATATAGATGCAAAAATTCTCAACAAAATTCTAGCCCAAAGGAATTCAACATGATATTAAAAAAAAAAAAAAATCATGATCAAGTGGAATTTGTAACAGGTATTCAAAACCCTGGTAGTGTAGTGGTTAAGAGCTACTGTTGCTAACCAAAAGGTGGGCAGTTTGAATCCACCAGGCATTCCTTGGAAACTCTATGGGGCAGTTCTACTGTGTCCTATAGGTTCGCTATGAGTCATAACTGACTGGACAGCAAGGGGTTTGGGTTTTTGGTTTATGCAAGGATGATTCAACATTAGAAAATCAATCAGTGTAATCCATCACATAAAAAGAGCAAAAGAAAAGGATCACACGATCATCTCAATTGACACAGAAAAGGCATTTGATAAAGTCCAACACTCATTCCTGATAAAAACTCTCAATAAATTAGGAGTAGAAGGGAAATTCCTTAACATAATAAAAAGCATCTATACAAAACCAACAGCCAACATCATTCTCTACAGACAAGGACTGAAAACATTACCCCTGAGAACAAGAACAAGACAAGGATCCTCTTTACCACCACTCCCATTTAACATTGTGCTGGGAGTTCTAGCTAGAGCAAAAAGGCAAGAAAAAAAAAGAAAGGGCATCCAAGTCAGAAAGGAAGAAGTAAAACTATCCCTATCTGCTGATCCAATACACCAGAATGCTCCTTAGAAGCAAGGATGGCGAGACTGCATCTTACATACTTTGGACATGTTGTCAGGAGGGATCAGTCCCTGGAGAAGGACATCATGGTTGGTAGAGTGGAGGGTCAGAGAAAAAAAGGAAGACCCTCAAGGAGATGGATTGACACAGTGGCTGCAACAATGGGCTGAAGCATAGCAATGATTGCAAAGATGGTGCAGGACCAGGCAATGTTTTGTTCTGTGGTACATAGAGTCACTATGAGTTGGAACCGACTCGACGGCACCTAACAACAATAACATGATCTAATGCATAGAGATCCTCAAAGATTCCACAAAAAAACTATTGGAACTAATACAAAAATGCAGCAGAGTAGCAAGATATTAGATCAACATAAAAAATCAGTTGGATTCCTATACACCAACAAAATGAACTTTTGAAAGGAAATGAGGTAAACAGAACCAATTATAATAGTCCCTAAAAGGATAAAACATTTAGGAAGAAATCTATCCCGGTGCATTAAAGACCTATGCAAAGAAAACTACAGAACACTATTTGAAGAAACCAAAGAAGACATACATAAATGGAAAACCATATCATGCTCATGGATAGGAATACTCAACATTGTGCAAATATCAATTCTATCCAAAGCGATCTACAGATATAACGCAATCCTGATCCAAATAACAACAGAATTTCTTAATGAGATGGAAAAACTAATCACTAACTTTACATGGAAGCAAAGAGGCCCTGGATAACCAAAGCATTACTGAAGGGAAGAACAAAGTAGGAGACCTCACACCACCTAATTTCAGAACCTGTATAAGCCAGGGAAGTCAAAACAGCCTGGTACTGGTATAAGGACAGATGCATAGACCAATGGAACAGAATCGAGAACCCAGGATGTAAACCCTTCCACCTACGGTAAGATGATACTTGACAAAGGACCAAAGTCCATTAAATGGGGGAAAAGACAGCCTTTTTAATAAGTGATGCTGGCCAAACTGGATGTCCATCTTTAAAAAAAAGAAAAAGGAAACGACACATACCTCACACCATACACAAAAACAAATTCAAAACGGATCGAAGACCTAAATATAAAACTCATAACAATTAAAATCATGGAAGAAAAACTAGGGAAATGCTAGGGGCCCTAATGCTATTGTCATTGTTAGGTTCCATTGAGTTGGTTCCAAATAGTAGCTACCCTACGTACAACAGAATGAAACACTGCCTGATCCAGCATCATTCTCACAATTGTACTGCTTGAGCCCATTGTTGTAGCCACTGTGTCAATCCATTTCAGTAAGGGTCTTCCTTTTTTTCACTGACCCTCTACTTTATCAAGCATGATGTCCTTCTTCAGGGACTGGTCCCTCCTGATAACATATCCTAAGTATGTGAGACAAAGTCTCACCATCCTTGCTTCCAAGGAGCACTCTGGCTCCATTTCTTCCAAGACAGATTCATTTGTTCTTCTGGTGGTACATTTAACATTCTTCCCCAACACCATAATTTAAAGACATCAATTCTTCTTCAGTCTTCCTTATTCAATGTCCAGCTTTCACATGCATATGAGGTAAGTGAAAATATCATGACTTGGGTCAGGCACACCTTAGTCCTCAAAATGACATCTTTGCTTTTTAACACTTTAAAGAGGTCTTTTGCAGCAGATTTGCCCAATGTGATATGTCATTTGATTTCCTGACTACTGCTTCCATGGACATTGATAGTTGATCCAAGTAAAATGAAATCCTCGAGGATATCAATCTTTTCTCCATTTATCATGATATTGCTTATTGGTCCCATTGTGAGGATTTTTATTTTCTTTAAAATATATAGGATACTTCAAAACCTCAGTAAGGAAAAGACAAATAATTCAATTAAAAAATAGACAAAGGATATGAACAGATACTTCACCAAAGATGACATTCATGTGGCTAACAGACACATGAGGAAATGCTCATGATCATTAGCCATTAGAGAAATGCAAATCAAAACAATGAGATACCATCTCAACCTGATATTACTCACACTAATCAAAAAAAAAAAAAAAAAACAGAAAATAACAAATGTTGGAGAGGTGAAAGGGAGATTGGAACTCTTATGCACTGCTGGTGGGAATGTAAAATGGTACAACCACTATGGAAAAAAATATGGTCCCTTCTTAAAAAGCTAGAAATGGAAATACCATACAATCAAGCAATCCCACCCCCAGGAATATATCCTAAAGGAATAAGATCTGTCACACCAACAGACGTATGCACAACCATATTCATTGCAGCATTATTCATGATAACAAAAAGATGGAAACAACGTAAGGCCCTTCAACAGATGAATGACTAAACAAACTATGATACATACACAGAATGGAATACTACACAATGATAAAGAACAATGATGAATCTGTGAAACACCTCACAACATGGATAATCTGTAGGGCATTATGCTAAGCGAAATAAGACAATCACAAAAGGACAAATATTGTATGAGCCCACTATTATAATAACTCATGAAAAGGATTATACACAGAAAAAAGCATTATTTGGTGGTTGTGAGGGAGGGAATGTTTGGGGAGAGGAAATCACTAGATAGCAGATAAGTGTTAACTTTGCTGAAAGGAAAGACAACATAAAACATAAAGTCAGCACAACCTGACCAAGGCAAAGCCATAGAAGCTTCCTAGACACATCCAAGTGCCTTGAGGGACCGAGTTATTGGGGCTGAGGGTAGAGATCATTGTTTTGGGGACATGTAGGTCGATTGACATAACATAGTTCATGAAGAAAATGTTCTCCATCCTACTTTGGTGAGTAGCATTTGGGGGTCTAAAAGCTTGCCAGCAATACGTATATCGGTCCCATCACATTCGAAGCAAAGGGAAATGAAGAAAACCAAAGACACAAGGAAAATATCAGTCCAAAGGACTAATGGGCTACATGAACCACAGCATCCACCAGCCTGAGGCCGGGAGAAATAGATTATGCCGGGCTACCACAGCAGACACAGACCTCTCTGACAGGGATCGCAGTAGAGGGTACTGGACAAGGAGGGAGAAAAATGTAGAACAAATTTCAAATTCACAAAGAAAAGGAAGACTGGAGGGACCCCCCAAAACTATGGCCCCTGGATACACTGTTAACTCTGCACTGAGGCCACTCTCAAAGTCCACCTGTCAAAGATTACCCCTAAAAACCCATTGCCGTGGAGTCGATTCTGACTCATAGCGACCTTATAAGACAGAGTAGAACTGCCCTATAGAGTTTTCAAGGAGTGCCTGGTGGATTTGAACTGCAACCTTTTGGTTAGCAGCCATAGCACTCAACCACTACACCACCAGGGTTTCCCTGTCAAAGATTAGACATGTCTATAAAACAAACAATAACACATGTGAGGAACATGCTTCTTAGTTCAATCACATAGGAGACCTAATGGGCAACACCTGCCCAAAAGCAAGGACAAGAAGGCAGGAAGGAACAGGAAACCTGGATGAATGGACATGGTGGAACCTGGGGTGTAAAGGGAAAAGGAAAGAGTGCTGACATGCTGGAGGGATTACAACCAATGTCTCAAAACAATTTGTGTATAAATTTTTGAATGAGAAATAAATTTTTGCTGTAAAATTTCACGTAAAACACAATTAAAAAAAAAAGAAAAGAAGAAACAATACTCCATGCAAAATGGTAGAGTAAAAAGCATTAGAGGTCCCTTCCTCAACCAAAACAACAATTACAGTGGAAACAGAAATTGGAACCAACTATTTTGGAACTCTGGAACCTAATTGGGCACTTACATCAACCAGGCAAGTTCTCGATGATGGGACAAACTGCTGATCTTCTGGAGCTTAGCCACTTGCACCAACTGGCTATCATCTTTCATGTCTCATCCTGGCTGCGGTGGTGGGGATGGCAGCCAATTTCCTAGAATGGCTGGCTGTTGTCAAGGTGGGCAGTGGGGCCCTTGTCCTCCGAGTATTTGTGGTTGCACAGTTTACACAGCTGAATTGGTATGCGAGTGCCCTGAAGGATGGATGCAGACCATTGCAATGATTTCACTTCTCTTGCAGGAGGAGCTTCTCTCAGTTGGCAGATTTAAAGGACCAACACTCTTTAAATTTTTTGTATTTTATTTTATTTTTTTTTTGGCGAAATCTATCAGGCCACTGAGTGATTACAGAGATAACAGAAGTGGAATACACACTTTGCAAAAATTAGCTTGGAAAAATCACTGAAGAGTTGACTGCAGCCATGATTTAGTGACAACAGCAAACCCTGAGGAGTAGGAGAATCAGATATTTTCTGTTTTTTGCTTTTTTTCCTGAAGTACAAGGAAATCTTTGCAGCACTAGTTGTTAGTTGGCTCTAGAACAGAGTCCTCAGTGTCCTCAGGTTTAGAGGATAGTCTTTGCAAATATAGTTAGGGGAGGTTTGCTGAGAAGATGAACCGTTATAGCGTTCAGTGCAAAAATCCTCAATAAAATACTAGCAAACTGAATCCAACACCATATTAAAATGATTACACACAGTGACCAAGTGGGATTTATTTCAGGAATGCAAGGCAAAAGTGGTTTGACATTAGCAAATGAATCAATGTAATATACCACTGTCTTAGTTATCTAGTGCTGCTATAACAGAAATACCACAAGTGGGTGGCTTTAACAAAGAGAAATTTATTCTCTCACAGTCCAGTAGGCTACAAGTCCAAATTCAGGGCATCGGCTCCAGAGGAAGGCTTTCTCTGTTGGCTCTGGAGGAAGGTCCTTCTCGTCAATCTTTCCCTGGACTAGGAACTCCTCTACACAGGAACCCTGGGTCCAAAGGACGTGCTCTGCTCTTAGCTCTTCCTTCTTGGTGATACAAGCTCCCCAATTCTCTGCTCGCTTTCCTGTTCTTTAATCTCTTGTAACATAAAAGGCTGTGCAGGCCACACCTCAGGGAAACTCCCTTTACATTGGATTAGGGATGTGACCCGGGCAAGGGTGTTATATCCCACCCTAATCCTCTTTAACCATGGGCAAAGATCATGATTTATAACACAGGAAAATCACAAAATGGAAGACAACCACACAGTACTGGGAATCCATGGCCTAACCAAGTTGACACATATTTTTGGGGGACACAATTCAATCCACAACAGCCACATTATTTGAACAACAACAACAAAAGAGAACCCCATGCTTACCTTGATTGAGATCGAAAAGGCATTTGATGAAATCCAGCACCCTTTCATGATAAAAATATTCAACAAACCAGGAAGAGAAGGGGAATTACTCAGAATGATAAACCCACAGACAACATTATATTCAAGAAAGACTGAAAGTTCTCCACTTAAGACAGGGAATAAAACAAGTACATACATTCTTACCACTGCTATTCAATATTGTTGTAGAAATCCTAGCCAGCACAATCAGGCAAGAAAAAGATATAAAAAGTATATAAATCAGGGAGGAAAAAATATATCGATCCCTATTCACAGATGACTTGACCTACATATACAAAATCCCAAAGAATCCACATGAAAGTGGCTAGAGCTAATAGATGAATTCAGTAAAGTTGTAAAGTACAAGATCAACACACTAAAATTAGTTGGGTTTCTATATACCAGCAATGAACACTCTGAAAAGGAACTTAACAAAACAGTTCTATTTACAGTGGCATCTAAGAGAATAAAATACTTAGGAATAAATTTAACCAGGGATATAAAAGACTTGTACACTGAGAACTCTAAAAAGTTACTGAAGGAAAACTTAAATAAATGGAAACCCATTCCACGTTCATGGATTGGAAGACCAGATACTGTTAAGATATCAATACTATCCTCAGCAATCTATAGATTCAACACAATCCGTAACAAGATTCCAACAGGAAAGTCAATCTTCTAGTTTATGTGGAATTACAAGGGGCTCTGAATACCCAAAGCAATCTTGAAAAAATAAAACAAAGTAGAAGGACTCATATCTTCTGATTTCATAACATACTAGAAAGCTAGAGTAATGAAAACAGTTTGGTACTCTTATAACAGACCAATGGAATACAATTGAGAGTCCAGAAATAAACTTATACAGTAGTCAACTGATTCTTTTTTCTTTTGAAATAATATTTCATTGTTTTTTTGATGAAAGTTTACACAGCAAATTACGTTCCCATTTAACAATTTCTACACAAATTTTTCAGTTACATTGGTTACGTTTTTCACAATAGGTCAACATTCTCATTAATTCCATCTAGTCATTCCATTTCTAGTAATCTAGTTTCTCTGATTTAGAGTAATTGTTGACCATTTGGTCTTATATAGATGATTTTTTAAAGAAGTGCAGTACTCACAGTGACTTTATTTTATGAGCCAATCTGTTATTTGTCTAAAGGGTGAACTCAGGGGATAGCTTGGATTCAAGGTTTAAAGAGTATCTCAGGACCATAGTCTCAGGGAGTTCTGTAGTCTCTACAGGTCCAGTAAGTCTGGACTTCGTAAGAATTTGAGTTCTGTTCTACATTTTTCTCTCATTCTATCAGTATCCATCTATTGTGGCCCTGGTCAGAACAGTTGGTAGTGGTAGCCAGGCACCATCTATTTCTTTTGGACTTAGGGCAGATGAGGCTGTGGTTTGTGAGGACTATTAGTCCTGGTGGTGCAGTGGTTAAGTGTTCAGCTGCTAGCCAAAAAGCTCACCAGTTCGAATTCACCAGATGCTCCTTGGAAACCCTATGGGGCAGTTCTGCTCTGTCCTATGGGTCACTGCGAGTCAGAGTCGATGCAAAGGCAATGGGTTTGGTTTTTTTTTAGTCCTGTAGACTAATTTCTTCTCTGTGTCTTTGGTTTCCTTCTTTCTCTTTTGCTCTGGACAAGTAGTTGTTATCAATACCAATAGTTTTGTCTTAGATGGCTGCTCTCAAGCTTTTAAGACCCCAGACACTACTCACCAAACTAGGATGTATAACATAAATTTTATGAACTGTATTATGGAAATTGATCAAAGTGTCCCACTAGACTATGGTCCTAAGCTTCAAAATGAGAATATCAGCCCTGCAAGGTGTTTGGTTATGTCGAAGAAGTATCCATAACTATGCCCCCTATGTAGTTTATTATATATATGAATATATGCATGAACACACATTTTTTTTACGTATAGATAAATCTACCTGTGTACGTATATGTACACACATATACATACCCATACACATATACAAGTATGTATGTAACCATATACACATTTTTTTTGGTTGTTGTTGGTGTTGTTCAAAGTTACTGTTGTCATATCCTTTACCAAAAACATATTTTTTCTTGTGTACTTTTTAGTGACATCATTTACTTACTTAGTCAAGCTGTGCATGCTTCTCCTACATTCAGTGTTACCTTTTCTATCACCAAAAATAACAAAACCGAAACCAAACCTGTTGCTGTCAAGTCAATTCCAACCCATAGTGACCCTACAGGACAAGGTAGAACTGCCCCATAGAGTTTCCAAGGAGCACCTGATGGATTTGAACTGTTGACCTTTTGATTAACAGCCATAGCTCTTAACCACTGCGCCACCAGGGTTTCCACCAAAAATTAAGAAGTGTCTATTATCTAGGGAGTTATTCCCTTTCTTCTTCCCCAACACCCATCCCTGATAACCACCAATGAATGTTGATTTCTGTATATATACCTATTCTTGTCTTCTTATACAAGTGAGGTCATATAATATTTGTCCTTTTGTTACTGACTTATTCCACTCACCATAATGTCCTTCAGATTCACGTACATTATGTTTCTAGAACTCATCATTATTTTTCATGGTTGGATAGTATTCCATTGTAAGTATGTACCACATTTTGTTTATCCTTTTATCCACTGATGAGCACTTAGGTTGTTTTCCATTTTTTTCTTCTTTTTTTTGCTATTGTTAAAAGTAATCAATGAACATAGGTGTGCGTATGCCTGTCCATGTCTCTTTTGGTAGATCTCTGGGGTGTATACTAGAAGCAGAATTTCTAGATGGTCAACTGATTTTTGACAAGAGTGCTAAACTCATTTAATGAGGATAAAACAGTCTTTTCAATAAGTGATCCTGTGACAACCTGTCTCTACAAGCAAAATAATATAACTGGACCTCAAACTCACGCCATATACAAAAATTAACTAAAAATGGATCAAATACTAAATGAATCAAATACTAAAATACAACCATAAAACTCTTAGAAAAAAACATAGGGAGTAATGCTTTGGGATCTAATTTTCAAACATGGATTCTTAGATACGACACCAAAAGCATGAGCAGCAAAGACAAAGTAAATAAATTGAACTTTATCAAAATTTAAAATTTATGTGCATTGGAGGACTTTGTCAACAAAGTGAAGAGACAACCTACAGAATGGGAGAATATATTTGGGAATTATATATCTAATAAGGACTTAATATCCAGAACATATAAAGAACTTCTACAACTCAACAACAGAAAGACAAAAAAACCAAACAATTAAAAAATAGCAAAAGACTTGAATAGACATTTCACCAAACAAGATATACACAGTAATATACGAGATAAGGACAATAAGCACGTATAAAGATGCTCAACATCTTAGTCATTAACCAATTGCATCGAGTGGATTCTGACTCATGGCAACCCCATGTGTGTCAAGGCAGAATTGTGCTCCACAGGATTTTCAATGGCTGATTTTTTGGAAATAGATCACCAGGCCTTTCTTTTTGAGGCACATTTGGGTGGACTTGAACCACCAACCTTTCTGTTAGCAGCTAAGAGTGCTAAGCTTTTGTGCTACCCAGGTACTTGCAAATCAAAACCGTAATGGGATATCTCTTCACCTCCACTAGGATGGCCATTATAAGATACACAAAAAATAACAAGTGTTGGTGAGGATGTGGAGAAATTGAAATCCTCGTCCATTGTTAATAGAATTGTAAAATTGTTGCAACCACTATGGAAATAGTACGGTTGTTCCTCAAAAAGTTAAATATAGAACTACCATAAAAACCATATTACCCAACAATTACCCACACCTATCCAAAAGAACTGAAAGCAGGGATTCAAACAGATATTTGTACACCAATGTTCATTGCAGTACTATTCACAATAGCCAGAAGTTGGCAACAACTCAAGTGCCCATCAGCGGAGGAATGGAAAAATAAAATGTGATACATACATTCAATAAAATATTATTCAGCCATAAAGAGAAATGAAGTCCTGATACATGCCACCACATGACGAAGCTTGAAAACATTACGCAGAGTGAAGAAAGTCATACAGCAAAGAACAACTGCTATAGGATCCCACTTACTTGAAATATTCATAATAGGCAAATGTATATGAGACCAAAGTTTATTAGCAGTTAACAGGGACAGGCAGAACTGAGAGATGATGAGGTGTTACTTAAGGGGTAGTGACTTTCTGTCAAGGATGATGAAGATTTTTGGAAACAGATAGTGCTGATGGTTATACAATATGGTGAAAGTAGTTAATGTCATTGAATTATAAAAATAGAAATTGTTGAAATGGCAAATGCTTTGTTTTATATATACATATATATATATAAAAAACATGGTATAAAGAAAATGATTTTCATGACGATTGTGCCTATCTGTGAATATAGAAAAGCCTGCTCCTGGTTTTCAGAGACGTTTTCCAGGTCTCACGGTGAGATGGGTCTCAACTGATGGGAATTCTTGGAATATCAGAGTAATTAAACAAATAATAGCTAATAGCAGTCGAGCACTCCAGGCACTGACCCAAGTACTTTGCCTGACTGGCCTCCTTTACTTTCCATATCAGCCCCGTAAGTGTTATACATATTTCACCACAGTAAAAACTATGAAAAGAAATAAGGCTCAGAGATCACACAAGTAATTGGTATTGTGGTTTTCAGTTCATGGTCCTGGACCCCCGAGCAACTCTTAGGGTAACACTAAGGATAGTACGAAGGAAGCATAAGCCCACAGGCGACACTGAGGTTTTGTACATTTAGATGAGGTGATAGATGTAAAAGGCGCTTTTAAGTTATACAATCCTAGGCAGTTGATTGTAGTTGTATTATTACCAAATATCAAATTCTCCTCCAGGACTCCAACCTGCGAGTTTGAGTTTCTGGGGAGTAACCTATACAACACAAAATTTTAACTTTTTGTTCTCATGTCTTATAAGATTTGAAATAAGCATCACAGGAATTTTTTTGTTTTTGTTTGTCCTTTTTTATTTTGTTTGTGTGTGTGTGTGTGTGCATGTGTACAACCAAACACAGTGATGCCTTTATTTTATTTTAAACTTTTGTAGCAGGAGAAGAAATGCCTGTGTACCAAAGGGCCTTTGGTAAAATTTCCAGAATGAATTCGAAAATATTCATTCTGAGGAAAGATAAAAGCATGAGTTGGAGAAAGTATTTGACTGGTTAAATTTACCTTACAACTCAAGATAGTCTGCTTGAAAGCAGGGGATAGAAAAGTCTCTGCATTCTACAGGGAGCTATCAATAAGCTGAAAGACAGAGATGCTAGAAAAGAAAATAAGACCTGCTCCATTCCAAACTGAGCGAGTGAGTGAAGCTGACATTTTCGTTTTTGACAAATGGTGTTACAGAGATTATTAGAAAGACTAATCCCTGTCATATGTGGCTGTCTTTAAAAGCAACTTAAAGGAGGACAGATTCATCAAATAGTGCATCCTTGTGTTAAGGGTTGCAATTGAAGTTACACTCCACAAAATACATACATATATTTTTTTGTCAGAAATTAATCATGCTTTAAAATATGACTTCCAAATTGCTTGTTTTTATAATTATCTAATTTCCTGTCACAGAATCTTGAACTGGGGAAGCCACTACCCTAGCCTCTTGGCCTTCATGTGTAAGCTAGGGGTGAGGATCCAGTCACCCCACCCACAGCAGAAAGCTCCACATGACCTGACTTTCATTATTGCTCAGCACAAAATCCTGTGATAATCAAGCTTGTATATGGGAAGTCATTTTGAAAATTTGAAGAAATATACAAATTCAAGGAATCATTTTGCCCAAGTGTTGAGGAAAAAGGTGAACATAAATAACTATTATCTCAGGAGGCAAATAATGTCAGAAGAATTTGGGATGTGTTTCTTAGACATACATATGCTTTAAAACTAGGCCTTTGGAGCATGTATTAATCCTTAATCAAGACACTGAATCTTGTTCTGACTAGCTCAGATACCAGCCCCAGGTTTTTCACGCAGTAAACATTTTTCCTCTCCTATGAAAAAAAAAATTTTTTTTTTTTTTTATGAGTCTCTTACTCCCCAGCATTTAGTGCCTTCTTCTAGCATCCATGCCAGGAAGTGCCGTAGGGAAAAATAAAACAAAAGAAGTTTCTTTCCAAAATGAGACAGTAATGTGCTAATGGGAACTTGGGCAGAAGGAAACTGAGTCTTGATTGATAGTTTCTGTCTAATCTTCAGTGGTTAAATAATTCACCTCCACACCACGATTGTTTTAAGACTGTATTCTAAAGGGAGTTAATGATATTAAAAATAATCCATCAGTCAGCCATTTATTCTCTAACAGAGGCTCATAAGTTGACTATATAATCAAATGTTTGTTGAGTGGCTATTAAAACAAATGGTAATATATAATTGCATTAGAGAAAAGTCCTTTAGAGAAACAAGACTAGGTTCCATGAAACAAATAAAAAAAAAACAGGCTGTAATAGACAAGCAAGCAATAAACTATGAGGAACAAATCATAAATATAACGGAACATGGAGATGGGAGACACCTCCAGGAACCAGACTGGCATGTGAGAAGTGAGTAGGCATTGAGTATCTGGAGGCAGGAAGGGGCAGTGATGGTTCAGTGGTAGCATTGTCACCTGCAAGGAGAGAGAACCAGGTTCAATTCCCAGCCCGTGCATCTCATGCACAGCCACCAACTGTCTGTCTGTGGAGGCTTGCGTGTTCCTATGATGCTGAACAGGTTTCAGCCGAGCTTTCAGACTAAGAATGAGCAGGAAGAAAAGCCTCATGATCTACTTTTGGAACAGCCGAGGGGTGGATTCTCTCCTGGAGCCTCCAGAAGGAGCCAGCCCTGCCAACACCTTGATTTTAGCCCTGTAAGTTTTTTTTTAAGATTTATTTCAGACTTCTGACCTCTAAAACTGGCAGAAAAGGAAAACACAAAAAAACTGCATTGTTTGGAGCCATGGAGTTCATTGTCATTTGTTACAGTGGCAACAGGAAACTAATAGTTGTCCTTGAGGTAATATCCATCTGAGGACAGCTTGGTGTCTGACAGTCAGCCTTGTCTCCTAGCTCTGTTCTCACTGGACCCATGTCTGATTGTTCATGCACTTTTTCACTTGAGAAAGGGAGGGACCTGAACAGACCGTCTTTGCAGGAGAAACCACCCAGATGCACAGCAACAGGGCACTGCACCCAGTGGAGCAGCAGAAATAAGAGTAAATTAGTTGGCAAGTACACAGGAAACACCCCTTGGAATCTTCTATCTGTATGGGGTAGTGCCCCAGCAACATTTGACTCTGAGTTGCCGTCCAGTCAATGCTGACTCATGGCGACCCCATGTGTGTCAGAGTAGAACTGCATGCTCCATAGGGTTTTCAATGGCTGTGAGCTTTCAGAAGTAGATCACCAGGCCTTTCTTTCAAGGTGCTCTGGGTGGAATCAAACTTCCAAACTTTTAGGTAGCACCACCCAGGAATTAGTAACATTTGAGTTCTTACTATTTAGTGCAACTTTATGGTACCCACCTACCGATGTGGCCTAAGAAATTTCTGTCATATCATATGTTCTTATTGATTTTTAAATGAAATTAGGGGTTCTGCAGCCTCGTTTTTTAATCTTCTCTCCTAACTTTCCTTTTTGATGGGTTACCAGTGGCATCACTAGGGTTGGTGTCACCCAGTATAGTTACCTCATGGTGTCGCACCGCCCCCCCCCCGGTTGAGCTGCCTGGCCTGGTCCTGCCCCCAACAGGGCCAAGCACCACTCTGGTGGGCCCCGCCCCCACTGGTCCGGCCCCACCTCGGCTCCCTGCAGCTCCTCCCCTCTCCCATCAGTCAAGGCAGAGACCCTCTTCTCTGCTCAATGGAGGGTGCTTTGGCCTGCCTGCCTGTCACCCAACTGGCAGGTGATGGGGAATGGGGGCTGCGGAGTGACGAGTTACCGCACTGGGTGACGCCACTGCCTTGGCCCCCCTCCCCCCGCCCTCTCGTGCCACGGACCCTGGGGGTCATTTTGGGGTCGTTTTGGTGTCCCCCCTGACAGTGTCAAGAGTGTGGTCAGCACCCTGTTAGTGACACAGTGCCACCCAAATCATTACTGCTGATAAGCGGTTGTTTTGGGGCACCACTCTGTTTCATGACTGTGTGCTAATGGTAGACCCTGAGGTCTGTGTATACAGAAAGCAGTTTTTGACCAGGTTTGCGTGAACTAAATTCCACCCATATGACTTTTGATCCTCCTGGTTTCACCCCAGCAGCAAGACTGGCAAGAACAGTGAGAAGCTCAGAGACCCTGGGAAATGAAGAAAGAGGTGGGGCCCCACGCTCACCCATCCAATAAGCCACAAGCTTGGCTGCAGCTTGTTTGAACTTCTTTCCCTGCCTTTCCTTCTCTTCCTCTCCCTCTGGCTGGCTTTCTCCTGCCTGTTGCTCAGTTCATTAGCACCTCCACTGGAGAAAGCATTGCAGAGACGGGTAAAAAATGTAAGTCACATAGGTCAATTTTGCTACTTGTTAGCAGCTATTACACAAGGTTTATGAGAAAGGAAGGTGAAAATTATTGGCAGAAGAAGGAATTGGAGTAGCTGCAGATTTCATTTGTCCAGGATAACTGTATTAATTCAGAATTGAAGATCACAGTCTTATTCATTTGTAACTGGCTTTTTTATTGTTTGAGTGGAGAACTTGATGATTTCTAAGCCTTCTCTATGTAATAGAAGAGATGGGGGTGGCAGAGGAAAAAGAAAGAACGAATTTCAGATTCTTAGAATTCATTTTAATTACCTCTTTTGGTCCCTTCCATGGAAATGATAGTAGACCCTTTTGGTTAATTTTGGAATAATTTTCCATCATGTTCTTGGCTTATGGTTGCAGCACCACATGTTAATTTCTGCTTTCTTTATTTTTCCCAGACAACTCACTTTTAAGTATGGAGGTTTTATTTTTTTTTCAAAATGGCTGAAAGTCAGCTCTACATTCTTCTCCCTGGTACTTAATTTCCCAGAGTTATCGAGTTGGTGGCAGAGGTGGAACTAGGTATTCGTATGACAGCATTAGAGGGCTTATTGGGCACGTCTGCAAAGACTTGTTTCTGGAAAACAGAGTAAGAATCAATGAGTAGAAACCAGAGGGGCAGGATTTGGGTTCAGTGCAGAGAACAATCTTGTCATATCTAGTTCAGTGATGGCATAGGAGGAGCAATGTTGAAGGTATCAAAGACAAAGTTGGGTGGCCATTTGTGACTGAGGGGATTGGTGAGCATAGGGAGAGCTGAGGCAGAAGAATATACCTCTTCCAACTTTGAGACTGTTAGTCTAAAAGTGTGACTTCATACAAGTAACCTAGGAATGTATTTTATTTTCCTCATATAACACAGTTGAGTTTTCTTCAAATAACACAGCTTTAAACTGTCCTTCCAACCTGTAATGCCATCCCTCATCCACCCATCTATCCCAATTGTGCCCATCCTTTAAGAATCAGTTATACTATCACTCTTTTAGTCTTTGGTCTCCTCGGTGATCTCCATTTTCCCTGATTACTATAGTATTTATCGACTGCATCTCTTATTTCAGCATTTAATTATACATCAATACTATATGCACAGCAGGTCAGGTGTGACCCAGAAACAATAGCCTCCTATTAATGATAATAGGTAGTAGCATCACTCAACCAATCATTTAGAGTAGCCTAAGCTTCTCCACTTTCGCCTAACTTTTCCACATGTGCATACCTTATCTCTTCCTCCAAATCCTCATCTCCTGAAAGGCATGAACAGTACAAGGCTGACTGCATACTAGGTTTTCATTTATATTTTTAAATTGAATTGTCTCTATAGGAATGAATAACTTGAGCTTTTCAGGGAAGACTCTCTTTTGTCATTGGTGAGACCTCTGGAATGCACCACCATGTCCATTGTAAACAATATTTACAGGGTGATTGTTTTCTTTACAAAATTTATTATGCGGATATTTCTGGAGCCAGCCTGTAGAAATGCTTTGACTGTTCCTCCAGCATCATAAGCCCTAAGTATCTCTGTCCCTGATCTTTTGTAAATGTCATTTCGTGGCAGAATAAAACAATGACACAAGCAGCTTCCTAGAAGATAGCATGTGAGGATGCAAGACTACAAAACTTTAAAAGTCAAAGTGGAAGAACGAATTCCACAAAACTTGGATAGTTTTATTTTACCAAATATTTTAGTTTCTTGTAGTTATAAAAAAGAAAAAAAGTCTTTAATCTTGTCTTATGAAGTTATTTTGACTCTCTTCAAGTTTCTAAGGCAGGTTTTTTATATAAAATTAATTGAAAACAAATTAGTGCTGCAGTTTACAAAGGGGAAACCTTGGTGTCGTAGTGGTTAAGAGCTACAGCTACTAACCAAAGGGTTGGAAGTTCGAATCTACCAGGCGCTCCTTGGAAGTTCTGTGGGGAAGTTCTACTCTGTCCTGTAGGGTCGATATGAGTCGGAATTGACTCAATGCAACTTTTTTTTTTTTTTTAAATAAAGATGTGTGTAAGAACAGACAACCAATCCTAGGGGAACTGTGAGCATGTAAACTTTGATGTGCCAGTAAATCACTCTATGAGTTTAAGCAAACCATCGGGAATTCATTCAACAAACTCATATCAAACAACTGACTATGCACCAAGGATGAATCTTTCTTTAATTTACATAGTTCTGAAATGAGGATGACAATACCTGCCTTATCTATCTCAGTGTTGTGTGGGGAATGAAAGAGAAGTACAGATTTAGAAAGATCTGAAGCCTTTTCCAGGCTGCTGGCACCTGTATGCTGTATGCCTGTATGCACAGCAGGTCAGATGTGACACAGAAACAATTGTTGTTGTTGTTAGGTGCCATTGAGTCAGTTCCGACTCATAGAGACCCTGTGTATAACAGAACGAAACACTGCCAGGTCCTGCACCATGCTCATAGTCATTATGCTTGAGCCCATTGTTGCAACCACTGTGTCAATCCATCTCATTGAGGGTATTTCTCTTTTCCATGGATCGTACTTCTTCCAAGACAGATTTGTTCATTCTTTTGGCAGTCCATGGTATATTCAGTGTTCTTCACCAGACCACAATTCAAAGGTGTCAATTTTTCTTTGGTTTTCCTTAATTGTTGTCGAGCTTTCCCATGCATATGAGGCAATTGAAAATACCATGGCTTGGGTCAGGAGCACCTTAATCTTCAAGGTGACATTCTTGATTTTCAATATTTTAAAAAGGTCCTTTGCAGCAGATTTGCCCAATGCAATTTTTCTTTTAATTTCTTGACTGCTGCTCCCATAGGTGTTGATTGTGGATCCAAGTGAAATGAAATCCTTGACAGCTTCAATATTTTCTCTCTTTATCATGATGTTGCTTATTGGTCCAGTTGTGAGGATTTTTGTTTTCTTTACGTTGAAGAGTAGTCCATACTGAAGGCCATAGTCTTTGATCTTCATCAGTAATACTTCAAGTCCTCTTCACTTTAAGCAAGCAAGTTTGTGTCATCTGCATCATGCATGTTGTTAATGAGTCTTCCTCTAATCCTGATGCTGGGTTCTTCTTCGTATAGTCCACCTTCTCAGATTATCTGCTTAGCATATAGATTGAATAAGTGTGGTGAAAAGATACAACTCTGAAACACACCTTTCCTGACTTGAAACTGCATGGACTACCCCTTAATCTATGTACAGGTTCCTCATGAGCACAATTAATTGTCCTGCAATTTGCATTCTTCACAATGTTATTCATAATTTGTTATGATCCACACAGTTGAATGCCTTTGCATAGTTAGTAAAACACAGGTAAACATCTTTCTGGTACTCTCTGATTTCAGCCAAGATCATCTGACATCAACAATGATATCCCTGGTTCCATGTCCTCGTCTGAATCTGGCTTGAATTTTTGGCAATTCCCTGTTGATGTACTGCTGCAACCACTTTTGAATGATCTCCAGCAAAATTTTACTTGCATGTGACATTAATGAAATTGTTCAATCATTTCTGCACTCTGTTGGATCATTTTCTCTGGAATAGGCAAAAATATGGATCTCTTCCAGTTGCTTGACCATGTATCTGTCTTCCAAATTTCTTGGCACAGACTAGTGAGCACTTCCAGGACTCCATCTGTTTGTTCAAACATCTCAATTGGTATTCCATCAGTTCCTGGAACTTTTTCTTCACCAATGCCTTCAATGCAGCTTGTATGTCTTCTTTCGGTACCATTGATTCCTGAACATATGCTACCTCCTGAAATGATTGAACGTCAACTAATTCTTTCTGATATAGTGACTCTGTGTATTCCTTCTATCTTCCTTTGATACCTCCTGCATTGTTTAATATTTTCCCCGTGGAATCCTTCAGTATTGCAACTCAAGGGCTTGAAGTTATTTCAGCTTGAGAAATTTCGAGTGTGTTCTTCTCCTTTGGTTTCTAACTCTAGGTGTTTGCACATGTGTCCTGCATGGAAGGCGATAATTCTATACTGAACCACCACTGCACTGCCTTCTTCATTCTGTAGGCATTGGAATGCCAATGGAGTCTTTAAAGATGGGCAGTGACTTGGTTTGACTTGATTTTGGGAACGTATTTCTAAATTTAAGACAGATAGGAGGTTATTTTAAGGGTCTAGATGAAGGCTTATGGAGTCCCTGGTTGGCACAAACAGTTAAGCATTCTACTACTAGCTGAAAGATTGGTGATTTGAACCCACCCAGAGGGACCTTGGAAGACAGGCCAATCTGTTTCAGAAAGGCCATAGCCTTTAAAATTCTATGGAGTAGTTCTACTCGGTACACATGTGGTTGCCATGAGTCAGAATTGACTCCACAGCAATTAACAATGAACAACAGATGAAGGCTTATCAGGTGCTCTGCACTATAGATTAGTAGTTGAGGGAAGAGGAAAGTTAAGGCTAACTCATTAGAAATTGATGGCAGCTCACTGTCTTATTATACAATAGTCCTTATGAGTAGCTTTTACTGATGTGTGTGTGCAGACATGTGAATCTTTATGTCTAGATATGCCACAGCTGAAAAAATATTGAAAATCTTTAGAATTATGTGATCTTTGTAATTCTTTTTTTTATATTCTCCATTCACCTCCCCGTCTGCTTTTAAGATATATCAGAGTTAATCACTCAAATATCAGTTACAAGGTGTCCCAGTCATACAGTTTTATAGGGAAGCAAAATTAAACAAAACCGAAGGTATTGTTCAGTCTACCACACTGTGAGAGTTTCTTTCTCACCCAACTTAGGCTCTGACATCTACCCTGGGCTACTCCTATGCAGTTACCCTCCTCGTCCCTGCATAGCTTCTTGACCACCAACACCATATAGAGCAGACAAATCACCTAGGGGGGAACCACAGCTAGGAAACTTATTGCATTTGGATGAGTAATTGTTCCTGATGGCTTAGTGTTCACCGGAAGGCCAAGCCAATAGCATTTACTGCATAAGATGAGGTATGTTTGACGCATGGTATCACAGCATGACTTGTTTATAGTCGTATCACAGTTTAGATTATTAAAAACATCATACAAAGTGGCCATCCAAGGTACAACAATTGTCTCTATCCCCCTGGAGCAACAGAGGAAGAAGAGTTAGGAATAGAAGGAGGAAACAGAATGTGTGGCTAACTGCCTTCTTTGCCATGAGACCAGAACTGGATGGTGCCATGCTACCATTATTGAACATTTTGATCAAAGATTCTACAGAAGAATCCTGATCAGAATGAGGGAAATGCAGAACAGAATTTCAAATTTTCATGGAATCCAGACTTTCTGAATCCATGGAGGCTGGATGAACCCCTGAAACTATTGCCCTGAGATCATGTTTAAACCTTAAAGCATAAACATTCCTTTACGTCTTCTTAAAAACAAACAATAGTTTAGCTTAACTTAAAAATGTCTGCCTTGAGCATTATGCTCTTTTTAAAACTATCTATATGGGATCAAATTGACAATAGAACTCGAAAGATTAGATAGGAACCTTAGGGGGCAGTGAGTTTATGTTAATGGGTGAGGAACAACTCAGAAAAGAGGGGTGAGAATGGTTGCACAACTTGAAGAATGTAATCAATGTCACTGAATTGTGTGTGTAGAAACTTGAATTGGTGTATGTTTTGCTGTGTGTATTTTCAACAGCAACAACAACAAAATAAATAAATAAAGTTAAAAAAACAAATCATCATGCAGGCCTGGAAAACCTACAAGCAGTATGGGAAACACTTGTGATTTATGGAATCTGGAACGGCATGGGGAGGTTCCGTGGTGTAAGAACACTTTTGAGAGCCTCCACAGGCAGGTAGCCCCCACCCCAGTTTTCACACTTATGTCCATTCTGCCCTGTGGCTCCACAGCACCTTCCTGGGGTCTGACAGTGAGGTAAGTCTCTCTGAGAAAGAGGATTTCTACAGCTCCCCAGAGCCAGTTTTTGGGCCTCTTTGCACTGCTTCTTAGAAATTCTCTACGCAGATCAAGTCAACAGGGAAAGGCAGCAAATAGTGTAATAATGTGAATGAAAAAAAATACTAATGTTGGGTAGGAAGTAAATGAGGTAAAGAGGTAAATGAGTAAAGAGACCTTTACTGGGCCTCTTGGACTTTTTAGACTGTATTTTGGTGGCTTGTTTTTCCAGTTCTTGTCATTTTTATGGTTTTCAAGGGTATTTATTGATTTCTGTATTTACAGAATGAAACTCTGAAAACTTGAATCCTCCTCCTAGAGATTCTAATATTCCCAAGTGCTCACCTCCTGCCATTGAATGGCAGCTACGTGTGTGGCTATGCCAGGCAGTTATGTAACTGCTACTGCAAACCTGGTGTCCAAGGTCTTTTGGCTTTGAGATGACCTAGCAAAGCATGCCCTCCTGGACTTGGACAGATCCTTGTGGACTTGGACAGTAGGAAGAGAAATCATAGCAACTGCAAATGCATCTGCAGATTACCTCAAATCTACTTAACTTGGGTTCTCCATGGGATTTAAATATTGTTATGGATTGAATTGTGTCCCCAGAAAACATGTATTGGAATCCTAACCTGTAGACCTGTGGATATAATCCCATTTGGGAATAGGGTTTTCTTTGTTATGTTAATAAGGCCAGATCTGTGTAGGATGTGTTTTAAATTTAATGACTTTTGAGATATAAAAAGGGCATATTAGACACAGAGAAAAGCGAGCACAAATAATGGAAAGGTAGCTGCCACATTGAAATTGCCAAGGAACCAAGGAATGCCAGGGAAAGAGGCTGAAAGAGACAAAGATTTTCCCCCAGAACCGGCACCATGATTTCAGACTTCTGGCCTCCTCAACTGTGAGAAAATAAATTCCTGTTGGTTAAAGCGACCCACTTGTGGTATTTTTGTTATAGCAGCACTAGATAACTAAGATAGAATTAAGATTCAGAACAATCAGAGTTTGCCAAATCAGTTTGAAGTTTATTGTTATTCTCAATAATGCCTTTCAAAAACTTGGATTCCATCCAACAAGAGAGAAAGAATTTCACCCAACTAACTGCCCAGTAATTGAAGGAAAAACTACACCCAAATCATTCAGAAAGACAGCGCAGGGTCATGTAGAGAAATGAAATTTAGTTACGTTGGTGTAAATCTTGGATCCTTTTGTTTCCTAAAAGCCTTGTACATGAAGTGAGGCAGAATGGTCTGGCAAATTAATTTAAAACATAATAAGAAGAAGAATAGCTTATTTTTGTTGAGTACATCCTAGATGCTACGAACTGCACAAAACATTTAATTTAAATCATTTAAATTAATTCTTATGAGAATCTTACAAAGCCAGGGCTATCGTACCCCAGTTTTACAGATGAAGAAATTGAGGGTCAGAGAGGTTAAGTCCAAGTCCCCATAGCCAGAAATAGGCAGATCTCAGCTTTGAACCCAAGCAGCCTAGTCCTAGAAACTTAATCTGAAACACTGTACTATAACTAGAGGTAAGTCCATCCGTTTATCCTTAGGTGGTGATCACCTTAGGTGGCATAACTTAGAAACATCAGGAAATCCACCTGTCACCATGTATCTCCTCAACCTCTAGCTAGTCTCTCCAACCTGTTAAACATTGCCTGATACCTGCTGCCTCTCCTGAGAGGGGAGGTGGAGGAGGATTAACTCATTTAGTGCTGAACCTTAGTACTTATAATACAGATGGCAACCTCCACGATTCGCTGCTCACAGTGGTGAGGGAGCAGTAAATCCAAACTTAAAATTTTAGGATTGAATGCGTTCGTTCAAGTTCTCACCATAGCGTTGCCACTATCTGGCTGTGTAGACCTCAGGCAAGTTTCCTGACCTCTTTGTGCTTATAGTTTCTCATGTATACAGCGAAGGTAATGGTAGCACCTACTGCATACAATTGTTGAGATGATTAAATGCTATAATATACAGAAAGCACTTACTTACTCCAGTGCATAATAGATAGTAAGCCTTCAGTACATTCCAGCTATCATTTTTATTACATTTATGCCAATGAGATAAAGAGGTCTAGTCTCCTCACATAACACATTCTTGCCCAGATACACTTATACAATGGGAACCACTAACTCCTGTCTTAGTCATTTAGTGCTGCCGCAAGAGAAATTCCACAAGCAGATGGCTTTAACAAAGAAATTTAACAAAGTAGAAGGCTGTTTTGTTGTTAGGTGTGGTCGAGTCAATTCTGACTCATAGCGACTCTATCTACAACGGAACACTGGCCAATTTTGTGCCATGCTCACAATCGTTGCTATATTTGAGCCCATTGTTGCAGCCACTGTGTCAATTTTGTTGAGAGTCTTCTTCTTTTTCGCTGACCCTCTACTTTACCAAGCATGATGTCCTTCTCCAGGGACTGATCCCTCCTGATAACACATCCAAATTATATGAGACATAGTCTCAGCATCCTTGATTCTAGGGAGGATTCTGGCTGTATTTCTTCCAAGACAGATTTGTTTGTTCTTTTGGCAGTCCGTGCTATATTCAATATTCTTTGCCAACACTATAATTCAAAGGCATCAATTCTTCTTTGGTCTTCCTTATTCATTGTCCAGCTTTCATGTGCATATGAGGCTACTGAAAACACCATGGCTTGGGTCAGGCGCACCTTAGTCTTCAAGGTGACATCTTTGCTTTTTAACACTTTAAAGAGGCCTTTTTGAAGCAGATTTGTCCAATGTAATGCTTCTTTTGGTAATTCTTGACTGCTGGTCCCATAAGTGTTGATTGTAGATCCAAGTAAAATGAAATCCTTGACTTCAATCATTTCTCCATTTATCATGATGTTGCTTATTGGTCCAGTTGTGAGGATTTTTGTTTTCTTTATGTTGAGGTGTAATCCATACTGAAGACTGTAGTCTTTGATCTTCATCGGTAAGCACTTCAAGTCCTCTTCGCTTTCAGAAAGCAAAGTTGTGTCATCTGCATAAAACCCCCCCAAAAAAAACCATCTTTATAAAGCAGGTTGTTAATGAGTCTTCCTCCAATCCTGCTGCTGGGGTCTTCTTCATATAGTCCAGTTTATCAGATTATTTGCTCAGCATACAGATTGAATAAGTATGGTGAAAGGATACAACCCTGACGCATACCTTTCCTGACTTTAAACCACACAGCATCCCCTTGTTCTATTTGAATGACTGCCTCTTGATCTATGTACAGGTTCCTCATGAGCACAATTATGTGTTCTAGGATTCTTGTTCATTGTAATGTTATCCATAATTTGTTATGATCCACACAGTCAAATGGTTTTGCAGAGTCAAAGAAACACAGGTAAACACCTTTCGGTATTCTCTGCTTTCAGCCAGGATCCATCTGACATCAGTAATGATATTCCTGGCTCCATGTCCTCTTCTGAATCTAGCTTGAATTTCTGGCAGTTCCCTGTGAATGTACTGCTGTAACCGCTTTTGAATGACCTTCAGCCAAATTCTACTGGTGCATGGTATTAACCATATTGTTCAATAATTTCTGCATTAGGTGGGATCACTGAGGCTAGAAGTCCAAAGTCAGGGTGCCAGCTCTAGGGGAAGTCTTTCTCTGTCTCTCAGTTCTGGGGAAGGTCCTTGTCATTAATGTTCCCCTAGTCTAAGAGCTTCTCAGAGCAGAAACCTCGGGTCCAAAGGACACCCTCTGCTCCTGGAGTTCCTTTTTTGGTGGCAAGAGATCCCCCTGTCTCTCTGCTTGTTTCTCTCTTTTATATCTCAAAAGAGATTTACTTAAGATACAACCTAATCTTGTAGATGGATTCCTGCCTCATTAATATAACTACCACTAATCCCACATCATTAACATCGTAGAGGTAGGATTTACAGCACATAGGAAATTTCACTTCAGATGACAAAATGGTGGACAATCACACAATACTGGATACCATGGACTAGCCAAGTTGACACACTTTTTTGGGGGAGGACCCAATTCAATCCATAACACACCCTAAATCTTCCTTTCTTGGGGACTTACCAAGTATCTGATTATCCTTCTCAACTCAAAGTTGGCTTTGCCTTGATTCATTGGTACATGATCCTAAGCCATTGCTTTTATTTTTTTCATAATAAGAAAGGGGGAGGTTGTGATTAATATTGGTAATTTTAACAGCCAGAATGAACTATCCAAAGATTAGGAAGTCCACTAGTTAGTAACATTAAGTTGATTATAGATTTCCAAGCATACATTATATTGCTTTGCCATTTTCATGCCTTTGTGGCTATGTACCAGAGTTCCTGGATGGTGCTGCCAACCACTCAGCTGGTAATCTAAAGATCTGGAGGTTTGAGTTAACCCAAAGTGCCTCAGAAGAAAGACCTTGTGATCTACTTCTGAAAAATCTGCCACTGAAAACCCTATGGAGCACAATTCTACTCTGACACACATGGTGGGGTCACCATGAGTCAAAACTGACTCTGTGATGAACTGTTTTCAGTTGTGTGTGTATGTGTGTGTCTTTGCACATATGATTCTTTTTGCCATAAATATTAACTCCCACTCCTTCCTTGGACCATTTTACCCCAGCTTTTGCTTGGTCACCTGTTAAACTCCTAGTTGTTCATAGTGGATGTTTGTCTGGTTTTTCTTTTGTTTCTCGTGATCCAGCAGATGAACTCCTTTAGAATGTTGAGAAATATGCCATCACATGACTTTTGGTGGGCACAGGGCCTTCTCTCTACAGAAGGGAAATTCTGGCAGTATGATTCATGAAATGTTATCTAAGATGCTCCTTCCTGAAACTTGGAACTTGTAAAGTAGTGATGCAAAAAATCAGAGGACTGTTTAGAACACCAGAGTCCCATGATGAGTGTACAAAGACACCAGAAGTGGTGTGTTAGTGCTAGCCATATTGGCTTCTGAGGCTCTATTGTGAAATTTTAGCAAATTTTTGAGTGGCAAGCCTAGTCATTAAACAAAAATAAAATTATATAAACGTAATTAAAAATTTTTTTTAATTAAATAAAGGTAATAAATACTCAAAACTCATTATTTCATAATTATTTTCCTATGATCTTGAGGCTATTGTATATATATATACAATATTGTGCATATATATGTTGTGCATATATATATAAATATATATGAAAATACCATACTGCATATTTCTTCCCAACTATATATTCAGGGATTTAGCATTGTTGTTGCTGTGTTCCATTGAGTCATATGATCCTATAGAACTGCACCATAGGGTTTCTTGTGCTGTAATCTTTACAGGAGCAGATCATCAAGTCTTTCTCCCACACAGCAGCTAGTTTGAAAAGCAGA
Organism: Loxodonta africana; assembly: GCF_030014295.1. Lineage (NCBI taxonomy): Eukaryota > Metazoa > Chordata > Mammalia > Proboscidea > Elephantidae > Loxodonta > Loxodonta africana. The sequence goes on from NC_087358.1 coordinate 67,563,988, forward strand.
CCTTTGGTTAGCAGCAAACACAACCATTGCACCACTGGGCTCCTTGATATCACATTTGTAGTTTGAAATTGCCCATAATATGGGAGTATTTATAACATAGAAATTGGAAAACACTATAATCAGGTTTGTTTTTTTCTGGAGAGTCAGTTGTTCAACATTTACCAGCACACTACTGATCACCACTGCCTGATTGTGACTCAGCATCCAGTGTCAAGATTGCAAGATTTGGCAGCAGTGGGATCCTGACCAGGCTGTTGGTTTGTCTGTGATTGTGATCATCTGACTCCCTTTGTCTCAACCCATTTCCTTTGGTTTTCCAAGAGTCTGTGAACTAGCCCTACACTTCCAACATATTATTTTTCTGCTCATGTTAACCCATTTCTATTGTTTTCAAACAAGAACCCCAACTGGTATATCATTTCTTCAAAGTCTATCACAGATTCTGCCTCTGGGAAGCCAATCCTGATACCCCTCATCCCTTACATAATTAACCAGTTCTATTTTGCTACACATGGGCCTTGTTCATGCTTCTATTTTTGCACTAAGCACAGCATTTTAATTTATTTATTTACACCTCTGTGTTCTTAAGCCATTGTCTGGTTTCCCAAGGTGTTATCACGAGGCCTGGGACAGAGAAGGTACTGGATAAATGTTAGATTCTTGTTTGTTGATTTTGTTGATGAGGAAACTGAAGGTGAGTGTAGTGATAGACACATCCCATAGTGGTCATGGTATCCTCACTTCTGAAATGACCTATATATCAGTGTGATACAGGGAAAGCGGGTAGGGACATGCAATTTGAATCCTCCTTTGTTTACTGGATCTGAAGTCACTTAACTCAGCGACTACATGAAGGAGGAAAAGAGAGAGAATGGGATGATGCTATCATTCAGGGCTGGAAGATAATGTCAACAGAAGTTCTACTCAAAATAAAAATCTATGCTTGGAAATAATAAAAGGAAAGGGCAGATTCAAGATGAAAAGGCATGAACCAAAAATCCAAAGCATAAAAACTACACAATGGCTGACCAAAAACAAAAAAACAACAAAAAACTTATTAATAGAGGGAAAAATTGAAGAATAAAAATATACAGAGGAAACTACAGAATACATAACAAGAAAACGGCCAAAATGAAAATAGCCATATCTCTGTAATTTTGAAAAAAGTTTTGTTTTCTTGTCCATGGTGGATTTTTATTAGCTGCACCTAAATTTCATCCAGTGCTGTTACAAATAAGGCAAGGGATGAAGAACTTTGAATATGTTTGTAATCCAAATTAGAAAACTTGTGATGAGCAAACTTCATTCTCCTCTGGTTTTAATTGACACAATGAGTTTCACAGAGGGTGTAATGATTTATGTAAATGTAAATCTAAAATTATCCTGTGATCTGCTCTACAATTACTTTTGAAGTCAGCATGTGAGCAGTGCTACCCTGGGAATAAATCTAAAGAAAAAGCTTCAGGGAAAATTTCTTGTGTGTGCTCATAAAGGATAAAGGAATTAATATGAGGTCTGTTTCTTACATGACTTTGTATAACTTCTGTTAACTGAACAGACATCTGAAGGGTTTTCTGCTTTCTGTTACAAGCAGGCTACATGAGAAGAAGGCAAGAATCCTAAATATTAGTGCAGTTATTAATACACATATTGGTTTGTGACATTGGTTACCAACCCTACAACATGTCAACACACTCCCTTGTTGACCTTAGGTTCCCTATTACCAGCTTTCCTGTCCCCTCCCACCTTCTAGTCCTTGCCCCTGGGCTGGTGTGCCCTTTTAGTCTCGTTTTGTTTTATGGGCCTGTCTAATCTTTGGCTGAAGGGTAAACCTCAGGAATGACTTCAGTACTGAGTTAAAAGGGTGTTCAGGGGCCATACTATTGGGGTTTCTCCAGCCTCTGTCAGGCCAATAATTCTGGCCTTTTTTGTGTGTGAGTTAGAATTTTGTTCTACATTTTTCTGCGGCTCTGTCCAGGACCCTCTATTGTGATCCCTGTCAGAGCAGTCAGTGGTGGTAGCTGGGCACCATCTAGCTGTGCTGGATTCAGTCTAGTGGAGACTGTGGTCATTTGGACTAATGTTTTTCCTTGTGTCTTTTGTGTTCTTCATTCTTCCTTGCTCCAGATTGGGTTAGACCAATGGAGTATCTTAGATTGCTGCTCACAAGCTTTTAAGACCCCAGACACTACTCACCAAAGGAGAATGTAGAACTTTTTTTTTATATATATAAACTATATTATGCCAGTTGAGCTAGATGTTCCCTGAGACCATGGTCCCCATAGCCCTCAGCCCAGTAATTCGGTCCCTTAGGGAGTTTGGATGTGTCTATAGAGCTTCCATGACCTTGCCTTGGACAAGTTGTGCTGGCTTCCCCAGTATTGCGTACTGCCTTACCCTTCATCAAAGTTACCACTATTATATATTTAGTGTTTTTCCACCCCTACCTCTCCCCTCCCTCATAACCATCAAAGGTTGTTTCTTTTTGTGTGCAAAAATTTTCATGAGTATTTTATAGTAGTACTCTCATACAATATTTGTCCTTTTGTGATTGACTTATTTCACGCAGCATAAAGCCCTCCAGATTCATCCATGTTGTGGGATGCTTCCTAGACTCATCATTGTTCCTTATCATTGCGTAGTACTCCATTGTGTGTGTAGACCATAGTTTGTTTATTCATTCATCTGTTGATGGACATCTAGGTTGTTTCTTTTTGCTATTGTGAACAATGCTGCAATGATCATGGGTATGCATATGTCTATTCCTGTGACACTGTTTTTTCTGTAGTATATATTCCTAGCAGTGGGATTGCTCGAGCATATGGTATTTCTATTTCTAGCTATCTAAGGGAGCACAATATTATTTTCCAAAATGGTTGTACTATTTTGCATTCCCACCAGCAGTGCATAAGAGCTCCAATCTCCCCATAGCCTCTCCAACATGTGTTATTTTCTATTTTTTTTATTAACTTTTATTAAGCTTCAAGTGAATATTTACAAATCCAGTCTGTCACATATAAGTTTACATACATCTTTCTCCATACTTCCTCTTGCTCTTCCCCTATTGAGTCAGCCCTTTCAGTCTCTCCTTTCGTGACGATTTTGCCAGCTTCCCTCTCTCTCTATCCTCCCATCCCCCCTCCAGACAAGAGTTGCCAACACAATCTCAAGTGTCCACCTGATATAATTAGCTCACTCTTCATCAGCATCTCTCTCCCACCCACTGACCAGTCCCTTTCATGTCTGATGAGTTGTCTTCGGGGATGGTTCCTGTCCTGTGCCAACAGAAGGTCTGGGGAGCATGGCCACCGGGATTCCTCTAGTCTCAGTCAGACCATTAAGTATGGTCTTTTTATGAGAATTTGGTGACTGCATCCCACTGATCTCCTCTTCCCTCAGGAGTTCTCTTTTGTGCTCCCTGTCAGGGCAGTCATTGATTGTGGCCGGGCACCAACTAGTTCTTCTGGTCTCAGGATGATGTAGGTCTCTGGTTCATGTGGCCCTTTCTGTCTCTTGGGCTCTTAGTTGTCGTGTGATCTTGGTGTTCTTCATTTTCCTTTGCTCCAGGTGAGTTGAGACCAATTGATGCATCTTAGATGGCCGCTTGTTAGCATTTAAGACCCCAGACGCCACTTTTCAAAGTGGGATGCAGAATGTTTTCATAATAGAATTATTTTGCCCATTGACTTAGAAGTCCCCTCAAACCATGTTCCCCAGACCCCTGCCCCTGCTCCACTGACCTTTGAAGCATTCATTTTATCCCGGAAACTTCTTTGCTTTTGGTCCAGTCCAATTGAGCTGACCTTCCATGTATTGAGTGTTGTCTTTCCCTTCACCCAAAGCAGTTCTTATCTACTGATTAATCAATAAAAAAACCCTCTCCCTCCCTCCCTCCCTCCCCCCTTCGTAACCACAAAAGTATGTGTTCTTCTCAGTTTATACTATTTCTCAAGATCTTATAATAGTGGTCTTATACAATATTTGTCCTTTTGCTTCTGACGAATTTTGCTCAGCATAATGCCTTCCAGGTTCCTCCATGTTATGAAATGTTTCACAGGTTCGTCACTGTTCTTTATCGATGCGTAGTATTCCATTGTGTGAATATACCACAATTTATTTACCCATTCATCCGTTGATGGACACCTTGGTTGCTTCCAGCTTTTTGCTATTGTAAACAGAGCTGCAATAAACATGGGTGTGCATATGTCTGTTTGTGTGAAGGCTCTTGTTTCTCTAGGGTATATTCCGAGGAGTGGGATTTCTGGGTTGTATGGTAGTTCTATTTCTAACTGTTTAAGATAACGCCAGATGGATTTCCAAAGTGGTTGTACCATTTTACATTACCACCAGCAGTGTATAAGAGTTCCAATCTCTCCACAGCCTCTCCAACATTTATTATTTTGTGTTTTTTGGATTAATGTCAGCCTTGTTGGTGTGAGATGGAATCTCATCGTAGTTTTAATTTGCATTTCTCTAATGGCTAATGATCGTGAGCATTTTCTCATGTATCTGTTGGCTGCCTGAATATCTTCTTTAGTGAAATGTGTGTTCATATCCTTTGCCCACTTCTTGATTGGGTTGTTTGTCTTCTTGTGGTTGAGTTTTGACAAAATCATGTAGATTTTAGAGATCAGGTGCTGGTCTGAGATGTCATAGCTGAAAATTCTTTCCCAGTCTGTAGGTGGTCTTTTTACTCTTTTGGTGAAGTCTTTAGATGAGCATAGGTGTTTGATTTTTAGGAGCTCCCAGTTATCGGGTTTCTCTTCATCGTTTTTGGTAATGTTTTGTATTCTGTTTATGCCTTGTATTAGGGCTCCTAGGGTTGTCCCTATTTTTTCTTCCAGGATCTTTATCGTTTTAGTCTTTATGTTTAGGTCTTTGATCCATTTGGAGTTAGTTTTTGTGCATGGTGTGAGGTATGGGTCCTGTTTCATTCTTTTGCAAATGGATATCCAGTTATGCCAGCACCATTTGTTAAAAAGACTATCTTTTCCCCAGTTAACTGACACTGGGCCTTTGTCAAATATCAGCTGCTCATACGTGGATGGATTTATATCTGGGTTCTCAATTCTGTTCCATTGGTCTATGTGCCTGTTGTTGTACCAGTACCAGGCTGTTTCGACTACTGTGGCTGTATAATAGGTTCTGAAATCAGGTAGAGTGAGGCCTCCCACTTTCTTCTTTTTCAGTAATGCTTTGCTTATCCGGGGCTTCTTTCCCTTCCATATGAAATTGGTGATTTGTTTCTCTATCCCCTTAAAATATGACATTGGAATTTGGATCGGAAGTGCGTTATATGTATAGATGGCTTTTGGTAGAATAGACATTTTTACTATGTTAAGTCTTCCTATCCATGAGCTGGGTATGTTTTTCCACTTAAGTATGTCCTTTTGAATTTCTTGTAGTAGAGCTTTGTAGTTTTCTTTGTATAGGTCTTTTACATCCTTGGTAAGATTTATTCCTAAGTATTTTATCTTCTTGGGGGCTACTGTGAATGGTATTGATTTGGTTATTTCCTCTTCGGTGTTCTTTTTGTTGATGTAGAGGAATCCAAGTGATTTTTGTATGTTTATTTTATAACCTGAGACTCTGCCAAACTCTTCTATTAGTTTCAGTAGTTTTCTGGAGGATTCCTTAGGGTTTTCTGTGTATAAGATCATGTCATCTGCAAATAGTGATAACTTTATTTCCTCCTTGCCAATCCGGATACCCTTTATTTCTTTGTCTAGCCTAATTGCCCTGGCTAGGACTTCAAGTACGATGTTGAATAAGAGCAGTGATAAAGGGCATCCTTGACTGGTTCCCGTTCTCAAGGGAAATGCTTTCAGGTTCTCTCCATTTACAGTGATATTGGCTGTTGGCTTTGCATAAAAAAAAAATAGATGCCCTTTATTATGTTGAGGAATTTTCCTTCAATTCCCATTTTGGTAAGAGTTTTTAGCATAAATGGGTGTTGGACTTTGTCAAATGCCTTTTCTGCATCAATTGATAAGATTATGTGGTTTTTATCTTTTGTTTTATTTATATGATGGATTACATTAATGGTTTTTCTGATATTAAACCAGCCTTGCATAACTAGTATAAATCCCACTTGATCATGGTGAATTATTTTTTTGATGTGTTGTTGGATTCTATTGGCTAGAATTTTGTTGAGGATTTTTGCATCTATGTTCATGAGGGATATAGGTCTATAATTTTCTTTTTTTGTAATGTTTTTACCTGGTTTTGGTAACAGGGAGATGGTGGCTTCATAGAATGAGTTGGGTAGTATTCCGTCATTTTCTATGCTTTGAAATACCTTTAGTAGTAGTGGTGTTAACTCTTCTCTGAAAGTTTGGTAGAACTCTGCAGTGAAGCCGTCCGGGCCAGGGCTTTTTTTTGTTGGGAGTTTTTTGATTACCGTTTCAATCTCTTTTTTTGTTATGGGTCTATTTAGTTGTTCTACTTCTGAATGTGTTAGTTTAGGTAGGTAGTGTTTTTCCAAGAATTCATCCATTTCTTCTAGGTTTTCAAATTTGTTAGAGTACAATTATTCGTAGTAATCTGAAATGATTCTTTTAATTTCATTTGGTTCTATTGTGATGTGGTCCTTCTCGTTTGTTATTTGGGTTATTTGTTTCCTTTCCTGTATTTCTTTAGTCAGTCTAGCCAATGGTTTATCAATTTTGTTAATTTTTTCAAAGAACCAGCTTTTGGCTTTGTTAATTCTTTCAATTGTTTTTCTGTTCTTTAATTCATTTAGTTCAGCTCTAATTTTTATTATTTGTTTTCTTCTGGTGCCTGATGGATTCTTTTGTTGCTCACTTTCTATTTGTTCAAGTTGTGGGGACAGTTCTCTGATTTTGGCTCTTTCTTCTTTTTGTATGTGTGCATTTATTGATATAAATTGGCCTCTGAGCACTGCTTTTGCTGTGTCCCAGAGGTTTTGGTAGGAAGTATTTTCATTCTCGTTGCATTCTATGAATTTCCTTATTCCCTCCTTGATGTCTTCTATAACCCAGTCTTTTTTCAGGAGGGTATTGTTCATTTTCCAAGTATTTGATTTCTTTTCCCTAGTTTTTCTGTTATTGATTTCTAGTTTTATTGCCTTGTGGTCTGAGAAGATGCTTTGTAATATTTCAATGTTTTGGACTCTGCAAAGGTTTGTTTTATGACCTAATATGTGGTCTATTCTAGAGAATGTTCCATGTGCGCTGGAAAAAAAAGTATATTTTGCAGCAGTTGGGTGGAGAGTTCTGTATAAGTCAATGAGGTCAAGTTGGTTGATTGTTGTAAGTAGCTCTTCCGTGTCTCTATTGAGCTTCTTACTGGATGTCCTGTCCTTCTCCGAAGGTGGTGTGTTGAAGTCTCCTACTATAAATGTGGAGGTGTCTATCTCACCTTTCAATTCTGTTAAAATTTGATTTATGTATCTTGCAGCCCTGTCATTAGGTGCGTAAATATTTAATATGGTTATGTCTTCCTGATCAATTGTCCCTTTTATCATTATATAGTGTCCTTCTGTATCCTTTGTTGTAGATTTAAGTCTAAAGTCTATTTTGCCAGAAATTAATATTGCTACTCCTTTTTTGCTTATTGTTTGCTTGATATATTTTTTTCCATCCTTTGAGTTTTAGTTTGTTTGTGTCTCTAAGTCTCAGGTGTGTCTCTTGTAGGCAGCATATAGATGGATCGTGTTTCTTTATCCAGTCCCTGACTCTCTGTCTCTTTATTGGTGCATTTAGTCCACTTACATTCAGCGTAATTATAGATAAATAAGTTTTTAGTGCTGTCATTTTGATGCCTTTTCATGTGTGTTGTTGGCAATTTCATTTTTCCACACACTTTTTTGTGCTGAGACGTTTTTCTTGGTAAATTGTGAGATCCTCATTTTCATAGTGTTTGACTTTATGTTAGTTGAGTCGTTACATTTTTCTTGGCTTTTATCTTGAGTTATGGAGTTGTTATACCTTTTTGTGGTTATCTTATTATTTACCCCTATTTTTCTAAGTAAAAACCTAACTTGTATCGTTCTATATCGCCTTGTATCACTCTCCATCTGGCAGTTCAATGCCTCCTGTATTTAGTCCCTCTTTTTGATTATTGTGATCTTTTACCTATTGACTTCCATGATTCCCTGTTATGTGTATTTTTTTTTTTAATTAACCTTAATTTGTTTGTTTTTGTGATTTCCCTATTTGAGTTGATATCAGGACGTTCTGTTTTGTGACCTTGTATTGTGCTGGTATCTGATATTATTGGTTTTCTGACCAAACAATATCCTTTAGTATTTCTTGTAGCTTTGGTTTGGTTTTTGCAAATTCTCTAAACTTGTGTTTATCTGTAAATATCTTAATTTCGCCTTCATATTTCAGAGAGAGTTTTGCTGGATATATGATCCTTGGCTGGCAGTTTTTCTCCTTCAGTGCTCTGTATATGTCGTCCCATTCCCTTCTTGCCTGCGTGGTTTCTGCTGAGTAGTCTGAACTTATTCTTATTGATTCTCCCTTGAAGGAAACCTTTCTTTTCTCCCTGGCTGCTTTTAAAATTTTCTGTTTATCTTTGGTTTTGGCGAGTTTGATGATAATATGCCTTGGTGTTTTTCTTTTTGGATCAATCTTAAATGGGGTTCGATGAGCATCTTGGATAGATATCCTTTCGTCTTTCATGATATCAGGGAAGTTTTCTGTCAGGAGTTCTTCAACTATTTTCTCTGTGTTTTCTGTCCTCCCTCCCTGTTCTGGGACTCCAATCACCCGCAAGTTATCCTTCTTGATAGAGTCCCACATGATTCTTAGGGTTTCTTCATTTTTTTTAATCCTTTTATCTGATTTTTTTTCAGCTAAAAAGTTGGTGTTGATTCCCTGTTCCTCCAGATGTCCCAGTCTGCATTCTAATTGCTCGAGTCTGCTCTCTGACTTCCTATTGCGTTGTCTAATTCTGTAATTTTATTGTTAATCTTTTGGATTTCTACATGCTGTCTCTCTATGGATTCTTGCAACTTATTAATTTTTCCACTATGTTCTTGAATAATCTTTTTGAGTTCTTCAACAGTTTTATCAGTGTGTTCCTTGGCTTTTTCTGAAGTTTGCCTTATTTCGTTTGTGATGTCTTGAAGCATTCTGTAAATTAGTTTTTTATATTCTGTATCTGATAATTCCATGATTGTATCTTCATTTGGTAAAGATTTTGATTCTTTTGTTTGGGGGGTTGGAGAAGCTGTCATGGTCTGCTTCTTTATTTGGTTTGATATGGACTGCTGTCTGCGAGCCATCACTGGGAAACTAGTTTTTCCAGAAAATCCGCTGACTGGTACGCTGGCTCCAGGCTCTGAAAACAATCGCTGCCTCCCTGTATTTGTTTGTTCTCCATCTCTAAATCTGTGTTTGTTGTTCAGGGTTCGTAGATTGTTATGTATGTGATCGATTCACTTGTTTTTCTGAGTCTTTGTTGCAAGAGGGATCCGCGGTAGCATCCACCTAGTCCGCCATCTTGGCCCCGCCTCCTTTTTTTTTTTTTTTTTGATTCATGCCAGTCATGCCAGGGTGAGATGATATCTCATTGTGATTTTGTTTTGCATTTCTCTAATGGCTAGTGATTTTGAGCATTTCCTCATGTGTCTGCTAGCCACCTGAATGTGTTCTCTGGTGAAGTGTCTGTTCATGTCCTTTGCCCATTTTTTAATTGGATTATCTGTCTTTTTGTTGTAGAAGTATTGAATTTTCCTGTAGATTTTAGAGATTAGACCTTTTGTTGGATTTGTCATAGCCAATTTTTTTTTTTCCCAGTCTGTAGGTTTTCTTTTTATTCTTTTCATGAAGTCTTTTGATGAACATAAGTATTTAATTTTTAGATGATCCCAGTTATCTAGCTTGTCTTCTGGAGATTGTGTGTTGTTAGTTATGGTTTGTATCCTGTTGTGTTGTGAATTAGGGCCTCTAGCATTGACCTTATTTTTTCTTCTATGATCTTTATACTTTTTTGGTTTTATATTTAGGCCTTTGATCCATTTTGAATTAGTTTTTGTGTATGGTGTGAGGCATGGGTCCTGTTTCATTTTTTTTGCAGATGAACATCCAGTTTTGCCAGCACCATTTGTTAAAAAGACTGTCTTTTCCTGATTTGATGGACTTTCGGTCCTTGTCGAAGATCAGGTGGCCATAAGTGAATAGATTTACATTGGGGTTCTCAATTCTGTTCCACTGGTCAATGTGTCTGTTGTATCAGTACCAGGCTGTTTTGACTACCATAGCTATACGGTAGGTTCTGAGATCAGGTAGTGTGAGTCCTCCTACTTTATTCTTTTCTTTCAATATAAAGGTAATGATTAGTTTTAACATCTCTTTAAAGAATGCTGTTGGTATTTGGAAGGAGGTTGCATTGTATTTGTAGATTGCTTTGGGTAGAATTGACATTTTCACAATGTTGAGTCTATCTATCCATGAGCATGGTATGTTTTTCCATTTAGGTACATCTCTTATGGTTTCTTGCAGGAGTGTTTTGTGATTTTCTTCTTATAGGTCTTTTACATTCCTGGTTAGATTTATTCCTAAGTATTTTAATTTTTTAGGAGCTATTATAAATGGTATTGTTTTCCTGATTCCTTTTTTTTTTTATTAGAGTATAGGAATCCAACTGGTTTTTGTATGTTTATCTTGTATCTTGCCACTCTGCTGAATCTATTAGTTTCAGTAGTTTTCACGTGGAGTCTTTTGAGTTTTCTATGTATAGTATCATATCATCTGCAAATAGGGACACTTACTTCTTCATTACCAATTTGGATGCCCTTTATCCCTTTATTTCTTTTTCTTGCCTTATTGCTCTAGCTAGGACTTTCACCAAAATGTTAAATAGGAGTGATGATAAAGGGCATCCTTGTCTTGTTCCTGTTCTCAAGGAGAATGTTTTCAGAGTCTCTCCATTAAGAATGATGTTGCCTGTTGGTTTTGTAGAGATGCCTTTTGTTATATTGAGAAATTTCCCTTTTATTCCTATTTTATTGATTTTTTTTTTTTTCAATCAGGGATGGATGTTAGGCTTTGTCAAATGCCTTTTCTTCATCAATTGACACAATCTTGTGATTCTTTTATTTTATTTATGTGGTGGATTGCATTGATTGATTTTCTAATATTGAGTCATCCTTGCATACCTGGTAAGAATCCTGCTTCACTGTGGTGTATTATTATTTTAATATGTTGCTGAATTCTATTGGCTAGAATTTTGTTGAGAATTTTTGCATCTATATTCATGAGAGATATTGGTTTGTAATTTTATATTTTTGTGGGTGTCTTTGCCTGGTTTTGGTATCAGGTTGATTCTGGCTTCATAGAATGAATTCAAAAGTATCCCTTTCTTTTCTGTGTTCTGAAATAGTTTGAGTAGTACTGGTGTAATCTCTTCACCGAATGTTTGATAGAATTCTTCAGTGAAGCCATCTGGGCCAGAGCTTTTGGGGGGAGGGGATTATTTTTTTTTTACATTATTTTTTCAATCTCTTGTTATGGGTCTGTTGAGATTTTCAACATCATTTTGTGTTAGTTCAGTTAGATAGTGTGTTTCCAGAAATTTACCCATTTCCACTAGGGTTGCAAATTTGATGGAGTATAGTTTCTCATAGTGCTCAGTTATGATCCTTTTTATCTCAGTTGGGTCTGTTGTAATGTCTCCCATTTCATTTCTTATTTGGGTTATTTGAATCCTCTCCTGTTTTTCTATTGTAGCTTTCGCCAGTGGTTTGTCAATTTTGTTGTTCCTTTCAAAGAACCAACTTTTGGTTTTGTTGATGCCTTCTTTTTTTTTTTTTTCCTCTATTTCATTACATAGGCAATTTTTTTTTTTTATTTCATTTATTTCTGCTCTGATCTTTATTACTTCCTTTCTTCTGGTGGCTGTGGTCTTCTTTTGGTGTTCTCTTTCTATTTGTTCGAGTTGCATAGATAATGTTTTGATTTTGTCCCTCTTTTCTTTTTTGGTGTGTGCATCTGTTGCTGTAAATTGACCTCTGAGCACTGCCTTTGTTGTGACCCAAATGTTTTAGTATGATGTGTTTTCATTCTTGTTTGATTCTAGGAATTTTTTAATTCTATCTCTGATTTCTTCTAACCCAGTGGTTTTAAGTAGGTTGTTACTCAGTTTCCATGTAACTGATTTTTTCCCTTGCTCTTCCTGGTGTTAATTTCTACTTTGATGTCATTGTGATCAGAGAAGATACTTTGTATTGTCTCAGTGTTTTGGATTTGTTGAGGTTGCTTTGTGGCCTAAGATGTGGTCTATTCTGGAGAACATTCCATGTGCATTGGAGAAAAATGTATACTTTGCAGCTGTTGGGTGGAGAGTTCTGTACATGACTATGAAGTCAAGTTGGCTGATTGTGGCCTTCAGATATTCAATATCTTTGTTGAGTTTCTTTCTAGAGGTTCTTTCCTTTACTGAGAGTGATTGTGGAAGTCTCCTACGGTTAGTGTGGAATTGTCAATGTCTCTTTTTAGAGCTGTTAAGAGTTTGTTTTATGTATTTTGGAGCCCTTTAATTGGGTGCGTAGATATTTATTATGGTTTTGTTTTCATGATGGATCTTCCCATTAAGGATACCCTTCTTTTTGTTTTTTATGGTGGATTTTGTTTTAGTCTATTTTATCTGAGATTAGTATTGCCACACCTGCTCTGTTTTTATAGCTGTTTGCTTGGTATGTTTTGTTTTGTTTTGTTTTTCATCCTTTGATTTTTAATAAAATTATGTCTGTGTTTCTAAGGTGTGTTTCTTGTTGACAGCATATTAGTGGATTCTGTTTTTTATATATCCTATCACTCTCTATGTTTTTTTTGTTTGTTTTTTGGGTATCACTCTCTATCTCTTTAAGGGTGCATTTAGGCCATTTAAGTTCAATGTAAGTATTAATAGGTGTAAGTTTATTGCTGTCATTTTGTGGTACTGATTTTTTCTTTGTTCCCTTTACTCTTCTGTGCTAAGTTCCTTTTGTTTGTGGATTTTTAAAAATTTCTTTTGTTTTTGTAGATTTTGTGTTTATTGAGACTTTATGTTTTTCTTCTTCATTTTAATGAATAGGTTTGTTAACTTTCCTTGTGGTTACCTTGAAATTTACCCCTATGTTCCTAAATTTGAAACAGTCTTTTATTATTTGGTATCGCCTTGTCTTCCTTTCCATTTGAAATTTCTATAGCTATAGTTTTTATTCCCTCTTGTATTGTTCTGACGTTGTCATTTACAGGTTAATCTCTCTTGTTCCTTGTTGTAAATCTTTTAGTTTTGATTAATCCTTTAGAGTTCATTACCTAAATTGGTATCTGGTTGATGTGGTCTTGGGTCCTGTGTTCAGGCTGTCCTCTGATGTTGTTTGTTCTCTAGCTGAAATACTCCTTTTAATAATTTTTGTAAGTTTGGCTTGATTTTTACATGTTCCCCAAATTTCTGTTTTTCTGGAAATGTCCTAATTTCACCACCATATTTGAGTGAGATTTTTGTTGGATATATTATCCTTGGTTGGCATTTTTATTCTTTCAAGGTTTTATATACATCATCCCATTGCCTTCTTGCCTACATGGTTTCTGCTGAGTAATCAGAGCTTTGTCTTATTGTTTCCCACCTGTACGTGACTTTTCTTTTTTCTTGAGCTGTTCTCAGGATTCTTTCTTTGTCTTTTCTTTTAGTAAGTGTGATTATGATATGCTTTGGTGATTTTCTTTTGGGGCCTATTCTATATGGGGTTCATTGAGCTTCTTGGATGGTTAGCTTTTCATCTTTCATGATGTTAGTTAAGTTTTATGTCAGCAATTCTTCAATGATTCTCTCTGTGTTTTCCCTCTTCCCTCCATTCTGGAACTCAGATCACTCATGAAGTTTTGCTTTTGATTGTATCCACATCATTCTCAGTGTTTCTTCAGTTTTCTTCATTCTTTTCTCTGGTTTTTCCTCAAACAAAGTGGTATCCAAGTTTTTTTTCTTCAATTTCACTGATCCTGTCTTCCATTTTCAGACCTGCTTCTTAGACTTTCTATGACACTGTCCATTTCTGGAATTTTGTTGTTTATCTTTTAGATTTCTAATCGCTTTTATTGTATGATTTCTTGTGAGTTTATTTTGACATTTTGTTGCTGCATTATTTTCCTGAATTCTTCTATTGTTTTGTCTGTCTTTTCCATGATATTGTCTTCCTTTTCCATGATTTTGTATGCCTTTTCCATGATTTTCTCTACTTTTTTCTCATTTTTTTCTAGTTTTTGCTTCAACTCTTAGATAAAATAGCTCTGAATATTAGAGATTTGAATTCCCTATCAGCTAGTTCCAGTGCCTTTTCTTCTACTGAAAGTTCATCTTGTGTTTTATTTTGGACTCCTAGTGGAACCATCTGTTCTGTGTATTTATATGTTTTGATATTGTCTTCTTTCTTTGGGACATTCAGTAGGTGTTTTTTTCATTTATTGATTGTAGATTTGTTTGTTTTGTACTACTTTTTGTTTTATTTGGTTATGTCTGAGCAGGTGGGCGGTGTGTTCTTTGTTTGTCTGTGGGCGCAATGCTTCTCACCACCTTGTCCATGGACAGGGCCAGTTGCTCAGCTATGATGGAGCAGGGCAGGCACAGCAAAAGGGGGGCTGAGATGGGTATTTTGTGGCACACATTGGGGCCCATTTGGTGGGGCTGGTGGTCAGTGCAGGGCAGGTTCCACTAGACAATGTCTGTGCTGCTCAGGGATGTAATGTTCAGCACATGGTGCTGATAAGCAGGAGGGAAGGGGGAGGTTGTGATATGTGGAGCTAAGTGGGTGGTGAAAGAAGAGACAGGGGAGAGAGAAAAAGAGGCCCCCCAAAAAGTGCTGAGGCAGCCTGGTCTTGCAGTAGCATAGACCCTGGGAAGCTGTGTGCAGGTGGCTTTGTAGGCAGGGGGTAAGGCACAGCCTGTCAAGAAGGGACAGATATGCCACATGCAGCTAGATAGGCAGGAGAAAGGAAAGGAAGAAAGGGAGAGAGAGATAAGAAACTAGATTTAAAAAGAGAGAGAGAGAGAGAAAGGTACACGCAGCTGGGTGGTATGGAGAAAGGAATGGAAAGAATGTAGAAAGAGACAGGAAACCAAGAAAAGAAAGAAAGAAAATAAATGATGCTGGTGGTTGGGAGGAAGGAAAGGAAAGGAGGTAGAAACAGACAAGAAACAGAGAAAAAAATAGAAGAAAGAAAAAAACAAAATGCCCCAAGGGAGCCCACTGGAAGTGGGTCCCCATCAGACTGGCACTGCCCAGCCTGTCAAGAAGGAGCAGAGATGGGACATGGTACCAGGTGTTCAGGAGAAGTGTAAGGAAGGAAGTTAGGGAGAGATAAGAAACCGAGAAAAAAAGAAGAAAGTAAAAGAAAAACAAAATGCCTCAAGAGAGCTCACCAGAAGCGGATTCCCAGCTGAGTGACACTGTACAACCTGTCTAGAAGGAGCAGAGATGGCACGTGGCACCAAGTGTTCAGGAGAAGGGTAAGGAAGGAAGGTAGAAGGAGACAAGAAATTGAGAAAAGAAAAAAATAATCCCCATGGGAGCCCACTGGCTTGGAGGTGAGGACCAGGGAAGTGGCTCTCATGCTGCTAGGCACTGCACAGCCTGTCTAGAAGGGGTAGAGATGGCACACAGTGCCAGGTATTCAGGAGACAAAGAAAGAAAGTAGAGAGAGATGACAAACTGAGAAATGAAGAAAAACAAAAAGGAAAAAAGAAAAAGAAAAGAAAAATTGCTCCCAGGGATCCCACCTGCATGCAGTGTGTACTGAGGAAGCAGATCCCTAGCCAATTGGTGCTTCACAGCCTGTTAAGAGGCAGAGATGGCACACAGAGCCAGTTATGCAAGAGAAAGGAGGAGAAGGAGATGAGAAAGGAAGAAGAAACCAAAAGAAGAAGAAAAAAGCAACAAAGGCATCACGAAAATGGCACTGAAGGAGCTAGCCATTGTGAGTGGGGCAAGTCCAAGAGGCATGGAGCAAGTGCCTCCCAGCCAAGAGACCACGGCCCACCGGGAAGCAGCAGAGGCTGAGCATGGGGAAGAAGGGAGTGGGAGGGGAAAGCTTGTGTAGCTGGTTATCTGGTGCTCTGTCTCCTGTTGGGAGCTCCATGAAGCTGCCTTCCTGTACTCTCTGTCCACCCAATCTCGGTAGCTGAGGAGTCCAAGATGGCGAATCCATGACTCGTTAGCTGATAGGGGCCCTCCACTCCCTATCCCTCGTCCTTCATTATTCTGTCAGTTTCTTATTCCATTTGGTGCTTAGCTGAGTTATCTCTTCATTTGACACTTAGGGTTTCAGGACTGATGTTTGTCTGTAGTTTTTCAGGTCTTTGCTGTGGACGGATGGCATGGTGCTTCTTCTTATAGTGCCATGTTAGCTCTGCCCTGTTTTTTTTTTTTAATACAATTTTATTCAGTTTTTGGTGAAAGTTTGCACAGCAAGTTAATGTTTGACAATTTCCACACAAATTGTTCAGTGACGTTAGTTATATTTATCACAATGTGTCGATGTTATCTTTAACTGTGTTTTGTTTTTTTCCTTTCCAGTGCTCTAGTTTTCCTGCCCCCTTATCGTCTCATCTTTGCTTTTGAGTAATTGTTTACTTTTGGGTTTCATACTGATGGCTTTTCAGTAGGGCACTGATCTTATGTGTAACTCTATATTCCTTCCATCTTCTTTTGATGCTCTCTGCGATGGTCGATATTTTGCCCATAGAATTCTTCATAATTAAGACTCGAGGATTGAGTATTTTCTTCAGTTCTTTCATCTTGAGAAATACTGAGTGCACTCTTCCCTTTTGGTTTTCTAATACCAGGACTTTGAACATGCCATTATAATACTTTGTCTTCTCAAGCCACCCTTTGAAATCTTCTGTTCAGCTCTTTTCTTCAACATTTCTTCCGTTTTCTTTGGCTGTTCTACACTCAAGAGCAAGTTTCAGAGTCTCTTCTGACATCCTTTTTTTCTTTGCTGTCTTTTTGATGACATTTTGCTTTCTTTTAGTATGATGTATTTGCCCAACTCCTCTGATCATCAGTCATTAGTGTTCAATACATCAAATCTATTCTTGAGATGGTCTCTAAATTCAAGTCGGATATACTCAAGGTTGTTCTTTGGCTCTCGTGGACTTGTTTTAATTTTCTTTACCTTCAACTTGAACTTGCATATGAGCAATTAATGGTCTGTTCTGTATCCGGCCCCTGATCTTGTTCTTACTGATGATATTGAGCTTCTCCATCATCTCTTCCCACAGACGTAGTCAATTTGATTCCTGTGTGTTCTATTTGGTGAGATCCATATATGTAGTCACCATTTATGTTATTAAAAAAAAGTACTTGCAATGAAGAAGTCATTGGTCTTGCAAAATTCTATCATGCAATCTCTGGCATTGTTTCTATTGCCAAGGCTATGTTTTCCAAGTACAGATCCTTCTTTGTTTCCAACTTTTGAATTCCAATCACTGGTAATTATCAATACATCTTGATTACATGTTTGATCAATTTTAGACTGCAGAAGTTGGCAAAAGTCTTCAATTTCTTCATTTTTGGCCTTAGTGGTTGGTGTGTAAATTTGAATAATAGTCATATTACCTGGTATTCCTTGTAGGCATATGGATATTATCACTGACAGTGTTGTACTTCAGGATAGATCTTGAAATGTCCTTTTTCACAACGAATGCAATGCCATTCCTCTTCAATTTTTCATTCCTGACATAGTAGACCATATGATTGCCTGATTTAAAATGGCCAATACCAGTCAGTTTCACCTCACTAATGCCTAGAATATCGATGTTTATGTGTTCTATTTAATTTTTGATGGCTTTCAATTTTCCTAGATTCATACTTTGTACATTCCATGATCTGGTGGCATAGTGATTAAGAGCTATGGCTGCTAACCAAAAAGTCAGCAGTTCAAATCCACCAGGTGCTCCTTGGAAGCCATATGCGGCAGTTCTACTCTGTCCTATAGAGTCACTATGAGTCGGAACCAACTTGACAGCAACGGGTTTAGCTTTCTTTTTTTTAATGGCTAATGATCGTGAACATCTTTTCATGTGTTTGTTGGCTTGTTGGATGTCCTCTTTGGTGAAGGTTCTGTTCATGTCCTTTGCCCATTTTGTGATTGGGTTTTTTGTCTTTTTGTTGTTTGTTTTTATAGATTTTAGAGATTAGACCTTAATCAGATAAGTCATTTCCGAAGATTTTTCCCCAGTCTGTAGGTTGTCTATTAATCTTCTAATAAATTCTTTTGATGCATCTAAGTTTTAATTTTATGAGGTCCCATTTATCTATTTTATCTCCTTTTATTTGTGCATTTGTTGTACTGTTTGTTATCCTATTTTTACAAAAGATTAGGTCCCACAGTTTACCCCCTATGTTTTCTTCTAAGAATTTTACGGCTTTAAGTTTAACGTTTAGGCCTTTGATCCATTTTGAGTTAGTTTTTGTGTGTGGTGTGAGGTATGCATCCTGTTTTTTTTTTTTCTGCAGGTGGATATTCCAGTTTTGCCAGCACCGTTTAGGCTGTTTCCGCCCCACTGAATGGACTTTGGCCGCTTGTCAAAAATCAGTTGTCCATAGATGGATGGGTTTAATTATGAGTTCTCATTTCTATTCAACTAGTCTATGTGTCTATCGTTGAATCAGTACCAGTTGGTTTTGATTACAGTGGCTGTATAGTATGTTTTGATATTGGAGAGTGCGAGGCCTCCTGCTTTGTTCATTTTTGTCAATATTGCTTTGACTAATTGGGCTTTCTTTCCTTTCCATATGAAGTTGTTCATTAGTATTTCCATTTCAGTAAAGAATGTTTTGGGGATTTATATTAGGGTTGCATTATATCTGTAGATTACTTTAGGTAAAGTTTACATTTTCACTATATTAAGTCTTGCAATCCATGAGCACATGATGTTTTTCCATTTTTGTAGGTCTCTTTCAGTCTCTTATGGTAGTGTTTTATAATTTTCATTGTATCAGTCTTTTATGTCCCTGGTTAGGTTAATTTCTACTTACTTTATTAATTTGGGGACTATTGTAAAAAAAAAAAAAAAGATCTCACAGTAGTCTTTGTTGCTGTAAAGGAACCCAACTAATTTTTGTGTTGATCTTGTACCCTGCAGCATTACAAAATCTTCTATTAGTTCCAGCAGTTTTCTTGTGGAATATTCAGGGTCTTCTCTGTATAGGGAGCCCTGGTGGCTCCCTATACAGTGGATAAGAGCTCGGCTGCTAACCAAAAAGGTCAGCAGTTCAAATTCACCATTTACTCCTTGGAAACCCTGTGGGGGCAGTTCTACTCTGTCCAATAGGGTTGCTATGAGTCAGAACTGACTCAACAGCACATAACAATGACAACAATCTCTGCATAGGATCATGTCATCTGCAAATAGAGATAGTTTTACTTCTTTCTTTCTCATTTGGATACCTTTTATTTCCCTTTCTTGTCTTATTGCTCTGGTCAGGACTTCCAGTACAATGTTGAATAAGAGTGGTGATAATGGCCATCCTTGTCTTATTCCCGTTCTCGGAGGAAAGGCTCTCAGCCTTTATCCATTGAGTATAATGTTGGCTGTTGATTTTGCATATATGCCCTTAATTATGTTAAAAAATTTCCCTTCTATTCCTATTTTGCTGAGAATATTTAGCTGGAAAGTGTTGAATTTTGTCCAGTGCCTTTTCTGCTTCAATTGTTATAATCATATGGTTCTTCTTTGTTTTCTTTATGTGGTGGATTATATTGATTGATTTTCTTATGTTGAACTACTGTTGTAATTCTGGTATGAATCCCACTGAATCGTGATTTTTTTGTATGTTAATGAAATCTGTTGACAACAAGAGTGTTAGCTCTTCTCTGAATGTTTGGTAGAATTCTCCAGTGTAGCCATGGGTTGAATTCTGTTCCCCAAATATGTGTATTTCAATTGGGCTGGTCCATGATTCCTAGTATTGTGTGATTGTCCTCCATTTTGTGGTTGTAATTTTATGTTAGAAAACGATTAAGGTGGGATTGTAATGCCCTTACTAAGGTCACTTCCCTGACCCAATGTAGGTAGTTTCTCTGAGGTGTGGTGTGCACCACCTTTTGACTCTCAATAGATAAAAAGGAAAGGGAGGCAAGCAGAGAGGGGGACCTGATACCACTAAGAAAGCAGTGTCAGGAGCAGAGCACATCCTTTGGACCTGGGGTTCTTGCGTGCAGAAGCTCCTAGTCTGGGAGAAGATTGATGACAGAGGGAGAAAGACTTCCCCTGGAGGTGATGCTCTGAATTTGGACTTTTAGCCTACTTTCCTGTGAGGAAATAAACATCTTTTTGTTAAAGCCATCCACTTGTGGTATTTCTGTTATAGTAGCACTGGATAACTAAGCCCGTACGTTATATTGCATTTTTCTTTTGTTGCTTTCAAAGTTCTCTCCTTGTCTTTGGTTTTTAAGAATTTTATTAGGATACATCCCCACGTGTCTGTCAGTTTGTCATACTGTGGGGGCTTGTGTGTTGCTGTGATGCTGGAAGCTATGCCTCTGGTATTCAGATACCAGCAGGGTCATCCATGGAGGACAGGTTTCAGCTGAGCTTCCAGGCTAAGCCAGACTAGGAAGAAGGACCCAGCAGTCTACTTCTGAAAGGCATTAGCCAGTGAAAGCCTTATGAATAGCAGCAGAACATTGTCTGATATAGTGCTGGAACATGAGCCCCCCAGGTTGGAAGGCACTCAAAAGATGACTAGGGAAGAGCTGCCTCATCAAAGTAGAGTTGACCTTAATGATGTGGATGGAGTAAAGCTTTCAGGACCTTCATTTGCTGATGTGGCATGACTCAAAATGAGAAGAAGCAGCTGCAAACATCCATTAATAATCAGAACCTGAAATGTACAAAGTATGAATCTAGGAAAATTGGAAATCATCAAAATATTAAATGGAATGCATAAACATCGATATCCTAGGTATTAGTGAGCTGAAATGGACTGGTATTGGCCATTTTGAATCAGACAATCATATAGTTTACTATGCTGGGAATGACAACTCGAAGAGGAATGGTGTTTCATTCATCATTAAAAGAATGTTTCAAGATCTATCCTGAAGTACAATGCTGTCAGTGATAGGATAATATCCATACGCCTACAAGGAAGACCAATTAATATGACTATTATTCAAATTTACGCACCAACCACTACAGCCAAAGATGAAGAAATAGAAGATTTTTATCAGCTGCTGCAGTCTGATATTGATCAAACAAGCAATCAAGATGCATTGATAATTACTGGTGATTGGAATGTGAAAGTTGGAAACAAAGAAGAAGGATCGGTAGTTGGAAAATATGGCCTTGGTGATAGAAACAATGCTGGAGATTGAATGATAGAATTTTGCAAGACCAATGACTTCTTGGTGAAAGACCAACATAAACAGCGACTATACACATGGACCTCGCCAGATGGAACACACAGAAATCAAATTGACTATATCTGTTGAAAGAGACAGTGGAAAAGCTCAATAACATCAGTCAGAATAAGGCCAGGGGCTGACTGTGGCACAGACCATCAATTGCTCATATGCAAGTTCAAGCTGAAACTGAAAAAAAATCAGAGCAAGTCCACAGGAGCCAAAATATGACCTTGAATATTTCCTACCTGAATTTAGAGACCATCTGAAGAATAGATTTGACGCATTGAACACTAATGACCGAAGACCAGACGAGTTGTGGAATGACATCAAGGGCATCATCCATGAAGAAAGCAAGAGGTCACTGAAAAGACAGGAAAGAAAGAAAAGACCAAGGTGGATGTCAGAGGAGACTCTGAAACTTGCCCTTGAGCACCGAGCAGCTAAAGCAAAAGGAAGAATTGATGAAGTAAAAGAACTGAACAGAAGATTTCAAAGGGCTTCTTGAGAAGACAAAATAAAGTATTATAATGACATGTGCAAAGAGCTGGAGATGGAAGACCAAAGGGAAGAACACGCTCAGCATTTCTCAAGCTGAAAGAACTGAGAAAAAATTCAAGCCTCGAGTTGCAATAGTGAAGGATTCCATGGGGAAAATATTAAATGATGCAGGAAGCATCAAAAGAAGATGGAAGGAATACACAGAGTAATTATACCAAAAAGAATTAGTCGATGTTGAACCATTTCAAGAGGTGACATATGATCAGGAACCGACGGTACTGAAGGAAGAAGTCCAAGCTTCTCTGAAGACATTGGCAAAAAACAAGGCTCCAGGAATTGATGGAATATCAATTGAGATGTTTCAACAAACAGATGCAGAGCTGGAGGTGCTCACTCGTCTATGCCAAGAAATATGGAAGACAGCCTCCTGGCCAACTGATTGGAAGAGATCCGTATTTATGCCTATTCCCAAGAAAGGTGATCCAACCGAATGTAGAAATTATAGAACAATGTCATTAATATCATGCCCAAGCAAAATTCTGCTGAAGATCATTCAAAAACAGCTGTAGCAATATATCAACAGGGAACTGCCAGAAAGTTAGGCCGGTTTCAGAAGAGGACGTGGAACCAGGGATGTCACTGCTGATGTCAGATGGATCCTGGCTGAAAGCAGACAATACGAGAAGAATGTTTACCTGTGTTTTATTGACTATGCAAAGGCATTCGACTGTGTGGATCATAACAAAGTATGGATAACACTGCAAAGAATGGGAATTCCAGAACACTTAATTGTGCTCATGAGGAAGCTTTACATAGATGAAGAGGCAGTTGTTGGGACAGAACAAGGGGATACTGATTGGTTTAAAGTCAGGTAAGGTGTGCATCAGGGTTGTATTCTTTCACCATACCTATTTAATCTGTATGCTGAACAAATTATACGAGAAGCTAGAGTATATTAAGAAGAACGGGGCATCAAGATTGGAGGAAGACTCATTAACAACCTGTGTTATGCATATGACACAACCTTGCTTACTGAAAGTGAAGAGGACTTGAAGCACTTACTAATGAAGATCAAAGACCACAGCCTTCAGTATGGACTGCACCTCAACATAAAGAAAACAAAAATCCTCACAACTGGACCAATGAGAAGCATCATGATAAACGGAGAAAAGATTGAAGTTGTCAAGGATTTCATTTTACTTGGATCCACAATCAACAGCCATGGAAGCTGCAGTCAAGAAATCAAATGACACATTGCATTGGGCAAATCTGCTGCAAAGGACCTCTTCATAGTGTTGAAGAGCAAAGATGTCACCCTGAAGACTAAGGTGTGCCTGACCCAAGCCGTGGTATTTTCAATCACATCATACGCGTGTGAAAGCTGGACAATGAATAAGGAAGATGGAAGAAGAGTTGACGCCTTTGAATTGTGGTTTTGGTGAATAATATTGAATATACCATGGACTGCCAAAAGAACAAATAAGTCTGTCTTGGAAGAAATGTGGCCAGAATGCTCCTTAGAGGTAAGGATGCCGAAACTGCGTCTTACATACTTTGGACATGTTGTCAGGAGGGATCAGTCCCTGGAGAAGGATATCATGCTTGTCAGAGTACAGGGTCAGCGGAAAAGAGGAAGACCCTCAACGAGGTGGATTGACACAGTGGCTGCAACAATGAGCTCAAGCATAACAACGATTGTAAGGATGGCGCAGGACCGGGCGGTGTTTTGTTCTGTTGTGCATAGGGTCGCTATGAATCGGAACTGACTCGACAGCACCTAACAACAACAACGACATTCTCTCCTCTAGCACCATGCAAGAAGGGTGATTAGTTCAGGGATGGTTTCTAGTATTTCTGGGTCCCTTAAATAAAATAACCTCTAAGTCACACCGTCATGAACAAAGTCTTCTGCTTGGTAAGATGATTGATGAAAAGAATGGACATTGGCTCTAAGAGGTGGTACCACATGGTGGTTCTTGCTCCTGTATCTCCACTGCCTTGCAGGTGGTAATTGCTCAGTAAATATTTGTTGGCTGAATTAATGAATGTATGACTGCCCAATAAATCTTAAACTCTGTTGCCATGTTGGTGTTGATAAAGTGAGAGCGGCCATTTAGCTCCCAGGTA
The DNA here is from genome assembly GCF_030014295.1 of Loxodonta africana. Classification (NCBI taxonomy): domain Eukaryota; kingdom Metazoa; phylum Chordata; class Mammalia; order Proboscidea; family Elephantidae; genus Loxodonta; species Loxodonta africana. The sequence continues at coordinate 67,587,972 of NC_087358.1, forward strand.
AGTTTCCTCACATATCCTGTTTCCTCACATACCCTGCTTTCTCACATACAGAACTGACCCACATCTAGCTGGTATATGAGCTGATAGGAATTTGAGGGATTGCATTCTATAGTCCAGAGAATCAACAGGACAGGTATTTACATTCAACCCTAAATATTTTTTAAGGTGTTTCAAGAAGCTTTATTTAATAGTTGCTTGGACATTTGAAAGAGGCAATGTTTAAATGATTTCTGTATATGCATCTTGCATATTGTACCTATGAAGTTTGAAATAACTGCCTTACATTCTATATATAAGTGGTTATTTTTATAAACCAGAGACACCTCAGCTGTATCTCAGTTACATATTGATATTATTGAGTGGGAGAATCTTAAATTAACGTTTTTCAGTTTATTTTTTAGTGTAACATTCAAATTTAGAATTGGGGCATAGCCCCAAACTGCAATACCATATGCCTGCTGCTCTTTCCTTCTTACACAAAGTCCTTGGGTCCCCTTTCATAGACTTTCTCCTCACTGGTTTCTCCGACTCACTGACCACATGTTTTCTTCATCTCCTGCTTCTCCGTATCATAATGTTAATTCAGGAAAGTATCTAAGAAACATTCTCATATTAAGGTATAAGTAGGGCAAAAAAAAAAAAAAAGAGTTTAATGTGATACTAACTCTCAGAGGAATTTTCACTTCAACAGGCAATAAGAAGCCTTTAATCAAAAGAGTAAGTTTAACTGTGGGATTTCCTGCATCAGTTGGAAAAAGAGTTAAGGACAAAGGTGACTGAATTGTAGCAGCAACTTCCCTGTGTCTCTAGAGTCAAACCTATGCGTAGGACAGGTCAACAGTGTTGGCCTGCAGCTAGTCCAGCCTAGAGGTCACACACTGTGTACTTTAGGTGTGGGGTGCTCTTTGCGAGCAGTTTTCTAAAAGGGTTAACAACAGAGGCTTTAGAAGTAAGTGAGTCTTGAGTTTGAATATGAGCTCACACTATCTAGATCTGTGGTCTTAGGCAAGGTACTCAACTTTGTGAAGCTTTTGTTTTCTCATCTATAAAACAGATACAGGTTGGCTGTAAGGATTAGATAAGATAAAGTACTTTGCTCTGTACCTTAAAGCCAAACCAAACCCGTTGCCGTCAAGTCGATTTCCACTCGTGGTGACCCCACGGGTTACACAACAGAACTGTGCTCCATAGGGTTTTATTAGCTATAATCTTTACTGAAGCAGATCACCAAGCCTTTCCTCCACTGATGCTGCTGGGTGGGTTTGAACCACCAACCTTTTGATTAGTGGTTGTGTGTAAATCACCTGCAGCACTCAGGTACCTTAGGACCTAGCAAACATTCAGTAGGCACTACTGTGCATGTATGCATACGTACACAAGACAGAAAGCAAAGCCTCACCTCTTCAACTAGGAAATCCAGAGAATCAGCCTGCAGAATCCCAGGGGGTGGGGGTAGGGGTGTAGTCGGTGAAGGGCAGATACCAGAAGCAGGAGGCATTGAGAGGGGAATGATGCTATCACAGGATGAATAAACAGAATGAAAGCAAACAGGGCTCAGGTCAGGTAGAAACCGGGAAAGGGCCAATGATACTCCTACAGCATCCAGCGTCAACTTTAACTTCTGATTCATCCGTGTGTCATTTTAGGTGTTTGGATTATAAAAGTAGCATAAGTGCTGCCATTAGAAACAGGAAGTTATATTGTAAATTAAATATCTCCACTGAGTGGGTAGCATTTCTAAGCTATTTGTTTGTAGTGGGCAAGAGTCTAAAATAAAACAGCCATGAGTAGATTGTTTTGTCCCAGTGACTTCAACTGGATAGCAAGGGCACATTGCATCTTGGATTTTATTTACCAATCCTAAATCAGGAAAGAGAGTTTCTGAAAACACAGAGACAAGTGGAATGAGCAAGCCTGCCCTAGAATTGCACTATATTGATTTGGTACTAAACCACAAATGAAGAGTTTTGCTATAATATTTCTATTTAGTCACCATCAAAGAGGACCAAGATCATTATTTGCAGTTTGGAGGAATCAGGTTGCACAGTGAAACCTTGATTAGTTGGGATTCCTTGCGCTCTTCTTCTGCAGAGTAAGGAATGCAACCTCACAGGAGAGGTTTAGTACAAACAGATATTCTAGGAAAATCCTAAGAATAACACAGCTTAATGCAGCCATCTCTCCATCTCCAGGATTGAGCAGAGAACTGTGACAACAGGTTTGAGCAACCCCAGAACCAGCAAGGCCACCCATAGCCAAAGAACATTCCATTTCTCTTTTTATATAGTCTATCCACTAAGAGTATCCACTAAGAGAGGAAAGTAGACCAATAAATTCAAGGATATTTTCCAAAACAAGCATCAAAATTAAAAATAAAACAAAACAAAAAAGGGCTTTTCTGATTTACATGATGTCTATCCCAGCATTCAGGTGATCACAAGCTCTACCCCTGAGTATTCTGTTTGAATCAAGTTTCACTCTTCTTACAACAAAGGAGGAACAGAGGCACTGTACATGGCTAGACCCAGAAAGACCTACATGGAAGAACCACAGTAGACAATTACCCACAGAAATCCCCTGCCTTACTCTAAACTTCAGGAAAGTTCTGTTTGAGGTGGGGCATAGCTGTGTAACACAAACAAGGTAGAAACTGAGGGAAGAAGGAAACAGTACCTCCTATTCAGGGGAGGTGTCAGAGGTTACATTGCTTTTGGCAGGAGGGAAGGGGGAGAGGAGTGTGCAGAATTATCTTTCCCTTCCTGCAGCTTGTACGGGAAGATGGAGCAGGAGATGTTTCAGTTTGAGAGTGTTCTCTGCCGTGAATGACTGATTTGGCAGTTTGGTTTTGGAACAGTCCATTTGTAAACTGGGGTTGGAATGAATGGACTATCCTACATGCACACATTGTATTTTTGCTCAAGCCTTTTGGATCCTTCCTTTTAATACCGAAACATATCATCTCTTGGAAATAGCTTTAGAAAAGATTAGATCTGCCTGATTTTGTTCTGCTCCACCTGATTATTGCTTGCCTGACTCAGGCTTATCTTTGGAGATATATGAGGGCATCATCCCGTCATCAGCACAGAGGGTTGCATCTTTATATTTCATTAACTGGTTACTGTTTTTGCTCAGTGCATGCTTATTTTCAGCCCAGCTTTATATAATTTATCTCTAGATGCAAATGCTAATGTACCTCATTGAATCAGGCACATTTGTGAATAAAGAAACCAATACCCAGTGGCACAGTGGTTAAGCTCTTGGCTGCTAACAGAAAGGTCAACGATTTGAACCCACCACAAACAGCAGGAGAAAGATGTGGCAGTCTGCTTCCACAAACATTATATTCTTGGAAACCCTGTGGGGGCTGTTCTACTCTGTCCTATATGGTTGCTATGAGTTGAAATCGACTTGATGGCAATGGGTTTATTCACCTCACCACCACCCGTCTGCCAGTTTATTGTTCTATTGTGGTTTTCATGTTGCTATGACGCTAGAAGCTATGCCACAGGTATTTCAAATGCCAGCAGTTACCCTGGTGGACAGGTCTCAACAAAGCTTCCAGACTAAGACAGACTAGAAGAAAGGCCTGGTGATATGTTTCCAAAAATTAACCAATGAAAACCTTAAGGACCATGACAGAATATGTCTGATATATATAAGGTCGCCATGGGTTGGAGCCAACTTGAAGGCAACTAACATGAATCACATTTTTAACCCGGAAGGGACTTACAGACCATCTCCTAAAATTCCCTCTTTTCAGAGATATGGAAGCCAAGGTGGCAAAGGTTAAGTGACCTGCCCAAGGGCACACAGGCAATTGGTAGGATTGCAACTAGTAGTAGGATCTTCAGGCATTGAGTCCATAGCTCTGCCCACAGTACCACACACACATCCAGCTCACATACTTCAGTGTCCAGTTGGCAGCTTTACTTAAAGGGCAGGGGAGGCTCAAACTTAGTGGGCATTAGGAAGGTGTCTAACTGATAGTGCCAATATCCAATTATTGGGCATATGATTACCCCCCAGAGACGCAGATCTCTCCAGTTTCTAATTATAATCAGAGATTATAAGAACTCTCTTTAAAAAGCTATAGAAAATCCAAGAATCCAAATGGCTTATAAAGTTAATAAATTCTGACAGAAAGGAAAAATTGTTAACTCTTTTCCCAGGTGAAGGGAAGAATGGCCTGGCTAACTGACAGGGATAAATCTACACTGTTAAAAGTGCCTCCGTCAATAGTGCAGGAGACTAGCCCCTGTATCCCTCTCAAGAGGCAATCAAGGACAAAGACAAAAGCCAACTTGCACATGAGCCATGTTCTAAAAGTTGAATAGTGCATTTTCACATAAAAATTGTGTTCTGCATGGTGGTAAAGTTCTCAGCTATGGTAAACCTGCTCATTGCCAAAGCAACATCTCTTCCCCCTGTTTTCCATCCCACCTTCATGATGACAGGAACAGATTTTCACTAGAGCTGTGGAAGTGGTAGGTAACCCCTTTTTCAGTCTCCCCTGCAGTTAAAACCAGTTGCCATCAAGTAGGCTTTGACTCATGGTGACCCCATATATGTCAGAGTAGAACTGTGCTCTATAGGGTTTTAAATGACTGATTTTTCAGAAAGCCTTGCTTTTGAGGCTCAACAAGATGGATTGACACACTGGCTGCAATGATGGGCTCAAGCAGAGCAACAACTGTGAGGATTCCACAGGACTGGGCAGTGTTCTTTCTGTTGTGCATGGGGTTGCTATGAGTTGTAATAGATTCAACGGCACCAAACAACAACAAATGGGTGGACCAGAACCTCCAAACTTTTGGTCAGCAGCCAAGCACGTTAACCATTTGTACTATCTTTTGCAGTTAGGGAAACCCTGGTGGCATAGTGGTTAAGCGCTATGGCTGATAACCAAGAGGCTGGCAGTTCAAATCCACCAGGCACTCCTTGGAAACTCTACGGGGCAGTTCTACTCTGTCCTATAGGGTCACTATGAGTTGGAATCGACTCGATGGCAGTGGGTTTTGGTTTTGCAGTTAGAGCCTGGCTTTTGGCTCAATCCTGGCCAATGAATAGGCTGGGGCACGCCTGAGAAAGATTTTCCACCTTGATAAAAGAAACTGGGAGGAAAAACTTCCCTTCCTGCATTTGGGTGTAGTTGGAGGAGAACATGATGTATGGGCAGAGGCAGCCATTTTGCAATCCAGAAGAGTCGAGCCTGGGATTAATAGCCAATATGCTGAGGATTGCAGAAGAGAAAGCAGAAAGATCAGGTGCTTGATGATATTGATCAACCACAGATTTAACCACAGAACTCCCCATCTCTGGATTTTTTGTTGTACGATGTGCTGAATCCAGGTCTCAGGGTGAGAACCATTGTGTGCATCTCTTTCCCATCCTGCATGCAGTAACCACCTTGGTAGTGTTAAATCTGCCATGGTGGGAGTATTTACAGCATGGAAACTGCAAACACTACAAATCACAAATCCTCTCCCCCTTCCCCTGGAGAGCTCATTGCTAAACATTTACTAGCACTCTATTGGATATAATAAACTTAATATCTAAGCCACTTCTAGTTGGATACTCTGGTACTTGGAATTGAGAGCACATTAATTGATAGATTACCTTGGCCTTAAAAAGCTTATCTTTAGTGTATTCAATTACATATCAAATAGTTGAATAAAGCTAATTACCCTAGATGCTTGCTGATATGGGCAAATACATTCCAATTAAAACCAAATCCGTTGCTGTTGAGTTGATCCTGACTCATAGTATAGAGCCGAACTGCCCCCTAGGGTTCCTAAGGAGTTGCTGGTGGATTTGAACTGCCGACTTTTTGGTTAGCAGCCATAGCTCTTAACCACTGTGCCACCAGGGCTCCACATGCCAATTAGGAACGTATATCTAATTAAGAATGCTTATTCACACCTCTCTCACTCAGCAGACAGTTCCTACTTCCTGTTAGCCTGATAGCTAGAGGCTCTGGGGATGGATCTTTGGTGACTTTCCCATTGTGGCCCTAGTGGATGTGTAATAAAACTTCTGTAGGAGAGGGCCATGCAGGAGAGAGGGTTGGTGACATCCAGAGGACAGGAGTTTCTAGGAGGGAAGCAACAGGAGCTTCACAAACTCTGGTTTCCTTGGCCAGGATCAGAAGCTTCCTAAAAGTCCTTCAAGGCTGGTGTAATGGATGGAATTGTGTCTACTCTCCCAAAATACATGTTGAATTCCTGACCCTTGTACCTGTAGATGTGACCCAGTTTAGAAATAGGATATTTCTTTTGTTATGTTAATGAGGTCATACCAATACAGCCTGAATCCTAAACTAATCACTTCTGACCTATAAAAAGACCAGAATAAACATAAAGACATAGATAATGGAGACTGCAGCCACTATGTGAGGATCTGCTACAAGCCAAGGGTGCCAATGAACCAAGAAATGCCTGGGGCTACCCAGAAGAAAGGACTCGATAGAGTGGAGACCCTACTTTGGACGTTAGCTGCCTTTGGACTTTAGCTCCCAGAGCTGTGAGAAAATAAATTTCTGTTCTTTAAAGGCACCCACTTGTGGTATTTGTGTTACAACCAAACCAGTTGCTATCAAATCGATTCTGACTCATGGCGATCCCATGTATGTCAGAGTAGAACTATTCTCCATAGGGATTTTAATGGCTGATTTTTTGGGAAGTAGGTTGCCAGGCCTTTCTTCTGAGGCACCTCTGGGTGGACTCAAACCACCAACTTTTCAGTTAGTGGTAAGCTCATAACCATTTGCACCAGCCAGGGATGAAGCACTAGGTAATTCAGCAGCTAGGCACAAAAAAGGTTGACTTTCAAGTTGCCCATGAGGTCACATAGGACAGTGACTACATTATACTTCTCATTTGCTTTCCTGGAATGAAAACAATGGTACACAATGAATACAATGGGGGAAACTACAGGGAGAGAATCTGGAGAGGGCAATAGGATGTAGTGATAAGAGCAAGATACTGAATTTCATTATACCTGAATTCCTACATTAGTTGTTTTGCCTTAGATGAATCATTTAAATTCATGGTTTCCTTATTTTTAAAATAAAGGTGTTGACTGAAAGTTCTACAAGAATCCTTCATTTGTAAATCTATTTCTAAGTTATGATACATGTCTTAGGCTGGGTTCTCTAAAGAAGCAAAATCAGTGAATTATATATATGTTTTTTTTATATACATATGTAGAGAGAAACAGCAAAAGAGATTTATTTCAGTGAAATTTCTCATGCAGTTGTAGAGGGTGGCAAGTTCCAAGTCTGTGGGTCAGGCATCAGGCTGGAGGTTTCTCCTGACTCATGTAACTGCTGGGGCTGACCAACCCAAGATCGACAGTTCAGATGGCAGGCTGCTGGCTCATGGACTGCAGAAGCTGACGAATCCAAGATCTTCAAGTAAGATGGTAGGCTGCTGGCCCACATGCTGTGGAAGCCAGTGAATCCTAAGATTAGTAGGCAATATGGCAGCCCACTAGGTCAAGTCCCAAGAGCTGGATGTCAGATGATGATGAGCCAGATGAAGGATTCAGAGCAAGCAAGCTAGCTTTGCCAGAAGATCTATATATATATCTATTGGGTGCAGGCCACACCCCTGAGGAAACTTCCTTTACAGCTGATTGGTTGATCACATCATGGAGCATGACTACATCATTATATAACTGCCAAATTATATCATTACATAACTGTGAAACTACATCATTACGTGGAAACCCTGGTGGTGTAGTGGTTAAGTGCTACAGCTGCTAACCAAAAGGTTGGTAGTGCAAGTCCCCCAGGAGCTCCTTGGAAACTCTATGGGGCAGTTCTGCTCTGACCTACAGGGTCACTATGAGTTGGAATCGACTCGGTGGCATAAATTGCCAAACTATATCAGTATGTGTAACTGCCAAGCCACTGAGAATCATGGCCCAGCCAAGGTGACACAAAACCTTAACCTTCGCAGTCCACCCTCTGTTAACCTGACACCTCTAAATGATGGCAATTGCAAAGTCATACTTGCACCTAACATGATACAACTAATATGTGTACAACCAAAAGCGAAGTAGCCCTGTTTATACCTATGTTATAGGTGAAGGAAACAAAAATATTTGATGCACACATGCAAGGAAGAAATACTCATAACATTTACAGTCTTCCTTTCTGCAACTGGTTATGTCATTGCAGCTGGTATTTAGAACTATCTTCTTCTACCACCCATTCTGTATTCCCTTTACTCTCAACCAGCACCTCAGCTGTTTGTGGTTCTTTGCCTGGTGGGTTGATCAAACTTTCGTTTGTGAAGGGTCTGAGCCATTAGTAGTCATGTGAAAATTGACTTGCTATAGCTTTTCGTTGTCTTTAATCACAGGGCATGGTAGTACTAAGACATGCCGTAAGGGATCTCCCGTATTCTAGACATAATCTTCTTTGCCTCCACTATGTAACACCAATCCCATTTCTCCTTGGTAGTCAGGATCAATCAAAACCAAAAACAAACCCATTCCCATTGAGTCGATTCCGACTCATAGCGACCCTACAGGACTGAGTAGAACTTCCCCATGGCGTTTCCAAGGAGCACCTGGTGGATTTGAACTGCCAACCTTTTGATTAGCAGCCGTAACTCTCAACCACTATGCCACCAGGGTTTCCAGCCCATATAGTAACTCCCTTCTTTGCCTGTTGATCCAGTTGCATGAGGAGCCCAAAGTGACCAGGTGGCATTCTTAACTTTTCAGTTCAATGGAACCCGTGTTGTGTCTCCAGGTGGAAGCATTCCTCCCTTTGAAACAAAGACCTCTAGATTTTCACAGCATAGCATTGTGGGGACAGGAAGTACAAATTTTGCAAGTGGGTCACTAGGGGTAATAGTGAGTGGTGCCACTCCCATTTCCGCCCCTTGATTCTAGGAGCTGTGAATCCTGGCTATGGGAGAAACAGCACCATATATTGGACACTGGTTTAGAGCATATATGGCCTCCTGGAAAACATTGCCCCAACCCTGTAAAATATTGCCACCTAGTTGAAGTGGTAATTGTGTTTTTAGGAGGCCATTTCATCATTCTATTAAGCCAGATGCTTCAGGATGATGGGGAACATACTAAGATCAGTGAATTCCATGAACATGGGCGCATTGCTGAACGTCATTTGCTGTGAAGTGAGTCCCTTGGTCTGAGGCAATGCTATATGAGATAGGACAGTGGATAAGGAATTCTGTGAGTCCATAGATGGTAGTTTTGGCAGAAGTGTGGGACGAGGGAAGGGAAATTGGAATCCAGAGTAAGTGTCTATCCCAGTAAGAACAAAACACTGCCCTTTCCATGATGGAAGCGCTCCAATGTAATCAGCTAATTGCCATATCAGGGACTCAGTGTTGGTCTCTGCTGCTGGCAGATTGGGCACCCAGCAGTGGCTGTAGCCAAGTCAGCCTTGGTGAGTGGAAGTCCATGTTGCTGAGCCAATGCATAACCTCCATCCCTGCCACCATAGCCACTTTGTTCATAAGCCAAATGAGCAATGATGGGAGTAGCTGGGGAAAGAGGATGAATGGCTTCCACAGAATGCATCATCCTATCCACTTGATTGTTAAAATCCTCCTCTGCAAAAGTCACTAATTGGTGAGCATTCACATGAGACACAAATATCTTCACTTCTTTGGACCATTCAGAGAGGCCTATCCACATACTTCTTCCCCATAACTCCTTGACAGCAATTTTCTAGTCAGGTACTTTCCAAGTCCCTGACCATCCAGCCAAACCATTGGCCACAGCCAACGAATCAGTACACAATCACACATCTGACAATTTCTCCATCCAAGAAAAGTAAACAACAAGGTGAACTGCTTGAAGCTCTGCCCAATGGGAGGATTTCCCGTCACCAATGTCCAATGTCCAATGTCCTTCAGGGAGGTCACAGAAAGGGACTGTAGTTCTGCCTCTGTCCACTTTTGAGTGGTGCCTGCATATCACACAGAACCATCTGTAATCCAGCACAGGTTTTCTCTTCCCCAGTCAACTGGTCGTGAGTTGCTCCCCATGAGGCCACAGGTGCAGAATGGAGTGAGGGAGTTAATGTGACAGGACTGGAGACATGGATATTTGTGTCACTTCCTCATGCAACTTACTTGTGCCTTCCAGTCCTGCTTGGGCTGGATCTCATGTATACCACTTCATTTAAAGATGCAGTGTTGCTGTGCACGTTCAACTTTATGGATCTGTGGATTAGACAATATCCAGTTCATGATTGACAGCTCAGGCTGTATGGTGTCTTGGTGGCCCATGGTTAAGCATTTGGTCTCTACTAAGGACCAGTAACAAAGTAAAAGCTGTTTCTCAAAGGGATAGTAGTTATCTGCAGAGGATGGCAGGGCTTTGCTCCAAAATTCTAAGGACATGTGCTGTGATTCACCAACAGTGGCCTGCCGAAGACTCCAAACAGTGTCTCTTTCTGCCACTGACACTTCAAGCACCATTGGATCAAAAAATCATATGGCCCAAGTGTCAGAGTGACTTGCACGGCGGCCTGAACCTGTTGCAGAGCCTTCTATCAAAACTAGCCTTCACTCAAAACTATCAGCTTTTCAAGTCACTTGATAAATAGGCCAGAGTTGCACACCCAAATAGAGGATATATTGCCTCCAAAATCCAAAGAGGCTCAACAGGTGTTGTGCCCCCTTTTAGTTGTGGGAGGTGCAAGATGTACCAATTTATCCTTTACTTTTTTTTATAATGAATATCTCAACATGCCCCACACCAGTGGACTCCAAGAAATTTCACTGAGGTGAAAGTCTCCTGAATTTTCGTGGAATTAATTTCCCAATCTTTACCACACAAATGTTTTACCAATTAGTCCAGAGACAATGACACTTCTTCCTTACTAGGTCCAATCAGCATGATGTCATCAATGTAATGGACCAGTGTGATGGCTCATGGAAGGGATAGGTGATCGAATCTCTGCAGACCAAATTACCACACAGGATTGGAGAGTCAATATGCCTTTAGGGTAGGACAGTGAAAGTATATTGCTGGACTTGCCAGCTGAAGGCAAACTGCCTCTGGTGTTCTTTCAAAACAAGAATCAAGAAAAAGACATTGACCAAATCAATAGCTGCATACCAGGTACCAAGAGAGGTATTAATTTGCTCAAACAATGAAACCATATCTGGAAGAGTAGCTGCAATTGGAGTCGCTGCCCGGTTAAGTTCACGATAATCCACTGTCATACTCCAGGATCCATCTGTTTTTTGCACAGGCCAAATAGGTGAGCTGAATGAGAATGTGGTGGGAATCACCGCCCTTGCATCCTTCAAGTCCTTAATGTTGGCAGCAATCCCTGCAACCCTTCCAGGAATGCAATATTGCTTTTGGTTTACAATTGTCCTACGTAGGGGCAGTTCTAATGGCTTCTACTTGGCTTTTCCCACCCTAATAGCCCTTACTCCACTTGTCAGAGATCCAGTGTGGGTGGGGGTTCTGCTGGTTGCTGAGTATATCTATTCCAATTATGCATTCTGGAACTAGGGAAATCACTAAAGAATGGGTTCAGGGACCGACTATGAGATGAACCTGAGCTAAAAGGCTATTAATAACGTGACATTCATATTCCCCCACTCTTACTGGTGGGCCACAGTGATGTTTTGGTCTCCTGGAACTAGTGTTAGTTCAAAGCCAGTATTCAGTAATCTCTGAAAAGTCTGTTTATTTCCTATAAATAAGAAATAGTCATTCTTGTAAAAGTCTTCTACAGTATACCAAGGCAGGTCTCATACTTTAACTTTGTGTTGTGTAAGCCACCAAATGATACATGCTTCGGCAAACCAAACAAATAAACTATTAGATCTTTTCCTAATTTCTCAAGCTAAATCATTGAATTAAAAATCTGTGCTTGTAGTGGTGGTGTTAGGTGCTGTTGAGTTGGCCCCAACTCATAGTGACTCTACGTACAACAGAGAGAAACATGGCCTGGCCCTGCACCATCCTCATAATCATTTTTATGCTTAAGCACTGTGTCAATCTATCTTGTTGAGGGTCTTCCCCTTTTTCACTGACCCTTTACTTTACAAGCATGATGTCCTTCTGCAGGAGCTGGTCCCTCCTGCTAACATGTCCAAAGTATGCTTCTAAGGAGCATTCTGGCTGTGCATCTTCCAAGACAGATTTGTTTGCTCTTCTGGCAGTCTATGGTATATTCGATATTCTTCACCAACACCATAATTCCAAGGCATCAATTCATCTTCAGTCTTTTTTATTCATTGTCCAGCTTTCACATGCATATGAGGTGACTGAAAACATCATGGGTTGTGTCAGGCACACCTTAGTCCTTAAAGTGACATCTTTGCTTTTTAACACTTAAAGAGGTCTTTTGCAGCACATTTGCCCAATGCAATGAGTCATTTGATTTATTTACTGCTGCTTCCATGGCTGTTGATTGTGGATCCAAGTAAAATGAAATCCTTGACAACTTCAATCTTTTCTCCATTTGTCATGATGTTGTTTATTGGTCTGGTTGTGAGGATTTTTTTTACCTCTTTACGTTGAGGTATAATCCATACTGAAGGTTGTGGTCTTTGATCTTCATCAATAAGTGCTTCAAGGCCTCTTCACTTTCAGAGAGCAAGGTTGTGTCATCTGCATATCACAGGTTGTTAATATAGTTCATCTTCCTGGATTATTTGTTCGGTATACAGGCTGAGTAAGTATTGTGAAAGGATACAATCCTGATGCACATATCTCCTGACTATAAACCACTCAGTATCCCCTTGTTCTGTTTGAAAGACTGCCTCAACAAGAACCTGTCTGTGTACAGGTTCCTCATGGGCGCAGTTAAGTGTTCTGGAATTCCCAGTCTTCACAATGTTATCCAGAATTTTTTGTGATCCATGCAGTCGAATGTCTTTGCATAGTCAATAAAACACAGGTAAACATCTATCTGATATTGTCTGCTTTCAGCCATGATCCATCTGACATCAGCAATTATGTCCATTGTTCCACATCCTCTTCTGAATTCAGCTTGAATTTCTGGCAGTTCCCCGTCAATGTACTGCTGCAACAGCTTTTGAATCATCTTCAGTGAAATTTTGCTTGCTTGTGAAATTAATGATATTATTTGATAATTTCCACATTCTGTTGGATCACTTTTATTTGGAATAGGCACAGATATGGATCTTTTACAGTATGTTGACCAGGTAGCTGTCTTCCAAATTTCCTGGCATAGACGAGTGAGCACTTCCATTGCTGCATCTGTTTGTTGAAACATCTCAAATGATATTCCATCAATTCCTGGAGCCTTGTTTTTTTCCAATGTCTTCAGTGCAGCTTGGACTTCTTCCTTCAGTCCCATCAGTTCTTAATCATATGCTACCTCCTGAAATGATTGAATGTTGGCCAATTCTTTTTGGTAGAGTAACTCTGTGTATTTCTTCCATCTTCTTTCAATGCTTCCTGTATCATTCGTATTTTGCCCACAGGATTCTTCAGTATTGAAACTTGAAGTTCGAATTTTTTTCTTCAGTTTTTTCGGCTTGAGGAATGCTGAACGTGTTCTTCCCTTTTGGTTTTCTAACTCCAGGTCTTTATACATGTTATTATAATACTTTGTCTTCTCAAGTCGCCCTTTGAAATCTTCTGTTCAATTCTTTTATTTTATCCTTTTTTCCACCACTTTAACTACTCTATGTTCAAGAGCAAGTTTCAGAGTCTCTTCTTACATCCTTTTTGGCCTTTTTCTTTCTTTTCTGTCTTTTTAAAAACCTTTTGCTTTCTTCATGTATCGTGTCCTTGATGTCATTCCACAACTCCTCTGGTCTTCAGTCATTAGTGTTCAATGCATCAAATCTATTCTTGAGATGGTTTCTAAATTCAGGTGGGATGTACTCAAAGTTGTACTTTGGCTCTAGTGGACTTGCTTTAATTTTCTTCAACTTCAACTTAAATTTGCATATGAGTGATTATGTCTGTTCCACAATTGGCCCCTCACCTTGTTTTGACTGATGATATCAAGCTGTTCTGCTATCTCTTTCCACAGATGTAGACTATTTGATTCCTGTGTATTCCATCCAGTGAGGACCACATGTATAGTCACCGTTTATGTTGTTGAAAAAGGGTGTTTGCAATGAAGAAGCTGTTGGTCTTACCAATTTCTATCATGTGCTCTCCAGCATCATTTCCAACGGTGTCATACTTTCCAACTTTCAATTCTTCTTTGCTCCCAAATTTCGCATTCAATTGCCAGTAATTATCAATGCCTCTTGACTGCATGTTTGACCAATTTCAGACTGCAGAAACTGGCAAAAATATTCAATTTCATCTTTGGCCTTAATGGTTGGCGAGTAAATTGGAATAATAGTTGCTTTAACTGGTCTTTCTTGTAGGTGTATAGATATTATCCTATCGCTGACAGAGCTGTACTTCAGAATAGATCTTGAAATGTTCTTTTTGACAATGAATTCAACCCCATTCCTCTTCAATCTGTCATTCTTGGCATAGTAGACCACATGATTATCTGATTCAAAATGACAATGCCAGTCCATTTCAGTTCATTAATGTCTGGAAAATCGATGTTTATGTGTTCCATTTCATTTTTGACGATTACCAATTTCTGTAGAAAATTGAAACATTGAATGAAGAATCTGTGCATAGTAGGCCTATATCAATGAATTCAGACTGAGTCAACTTTATGTTCATTGCATCATTATCCCATATCCCTAATAGCCATTCCCACATGTATTCCCCAGGTTTCTGTTTGTACATATTAGATGTCAAGTAGTTCTTTTGGAGTGTAGCGTACCTCCTCCTGGGTCACATTTTGTACATCCCCTTTTGGGGCTCGCTGGGACTTAAGTCTAGTTATAGGTCTAGAAGCAAAAATGGGCATTGGGAGTGGGTCCTGGAACATTCAGCAATATCTTGTAAGGCGTCTACCCCATGCAATGCCCCAGGCAATGACTCAGATGTGGCCCCAGGCAATATCTCAGACAAAGGTTCTTCAGACACAGCTGGGTTAATCTCATCATTTGGGATTGATGGGGCTAATGGTTTACTGGAGAGAGTGGCTTACCTGACAAAGATGGAGTAATCTCTTCAGATTGGAATAAGAGAACTGGTTTTGTTGCAGGAGTGATTTAACAGAATTTGGGGGCTCAATGCCCCAGCTTCCTGATTATCTGCCCATATGGCCCCATCCCAAGTTTCAGGATCCTGTTTCTTCTCAATAAATGCCCTCCTTTTAAGTTCAGACACCATTCAAGGTTGTGAATTCAGTTAGCATCGTAATTCAGCCACTCTTACGATAAGACCCTGGGTTTGGTTTTTGGCAACGTTAGCTCCATTACTACAAGAAATAAGGCTGTCTTTCAGGGCACAAGTGGGAATTTTAGGTCTTTTATGTGGTGCTTGAGCTGTGACTCTGAAGCCTAAATTTATCTCTTTCTTTCATTCACCACTTTGTCTAGAGAAGTTAGGACCAACCAGCCAGCTTCCTTATACTTCTCATTCTCACAAAATTGTAGAAAAGTATCAAACATGCAATTACCCAGAGCCTCACTTCTCACCAATACTTGACCTATTTGTGGTGATATTTTGTATATTAATATTGTCACCTTACCCCATGGATTAGCGGTGTCCTCCTTACTATTGAAGGCAGAGTCATCAGCACCTTTAAGACTAGTCAGAGTTGAGAGCTAGTTTAGAAAACCCATCCTTACAATTTTGTTTCTCTAGAATCACTCTTTGGTACCAGATGTCTTAGGCTGGGTTCTCTAGATAAGGAAATATATATATATATATATATATATATATACAGAGAGAGAGATTTATCATAATGAAATGGCTCATGAGGTTGTAGAAGCTGGCAAGTCCCGTGTCCATGGGTCAGGCATCAGGCTGGAGGCTTCTCCTGAAACACTTAGCTGCAAGACTGAGGAACCCCAGATCAGCAGGTCAGATGGCAGCCCACTGGCTTATGGGCTGCAGAGGCTGATGAATCCAAGATAGGCACACAAGACAACAAGCTGCTGGCTCATAGGCTGTGGAGGCCAATGAATCCCAAGATCAGCAGGCAATACGGCAGGCCTGTGGCTCAAGTCCCAAGAATCGGAGGTCAGATGATAGCGAGCTGGCTGTAGAATCCAGAACAAGCAAGGGAGCTCTGCCCAAATGTCCATATTGAATGCAGGCCATAACCCTCAGGAAACTCCCCTTACAACTGATCGGATGGTCACCTCATAGCACATCATAGAGGATGACTACATCATTATATAACTGCCAAAATACATCATTACCTAACTGCCTAACTACATCAGTACATAACTGCCAAATCACTGAGAATCATGACCCAGCCAAGTTCACATACAACCTTAACTATCACAATATGTTTGCATGATCCTATAGCTAATGAAAGTTGTCAAACACTCACTTGTTTATTCAACGGTTACTTAGTAAGATAGTACATGTTTTGTATACCATGAGTCTTGACTCACTCTTATCAAAGCAGTGTAACCTTGGGCAAGGCACTTAATCTCCCTGAACATCTGTTACCTCATTTGCAAAATGGACATAATGATATACGGCCCATAGATGTGGAGGAATGGCTAATGAGATTGGTAATGTGGAAGTGTTTTACAAAGGTATAAAACCCTAAATAATTGGGATCACTATTAGTATCACTACCACTACTTATAGAGAATATTTCATATTTTCAGGTATCTAGCATCCACCTCTCTCCTCTCCCCTTACTATTAGACTGGCAGTTTCCCTTTGGAGAGAATACTCTATAATCTGTAGTCTTTGATGAGGGCCTGTCTCTTATTGTCTCCTCCCACTGCTACCTCTCCTTATGGGAATTGATAGAACTTGATTGGCCAATCAAATGCTCTTCCAGGGACTTCAAATCTTTAGCAATTGACTCAAAGAATCAGTGAATGTTTTGAAGCCACATTCATCAGTCATTGGAGCAGCAACCCCACACTTCCCAGATGGTTCCTGTCTTGTGTCCAGGCTGTGGTTCCTAATGTTTGGCACCTAGTACTGTTTGGGATCTCAACTTTCCCCCACTTACATTTTGTTTTTACTTCTAATAAAAGGTCTTATCCAGGACAGCTAGAATTATGTTTCCACCAACAAAGACACAGTATTTTTCTTCCATTATATTGTGTCTACCTCACTTATCAAACAAAATCAAAACACAAACACAGAGCTGTTGAGACAAATAGTGTGTTTAATGTATATTTAAGACAAGCTATTGAAGATAATTATAAACTCAATGTTAACAGGAAAATTTTGGTCTGGCTTCCATTAGTGACCACAGTTGTGTTTGAGAGTCAATTAAACATTAAATTACTTGCTGGTTCAAGTGAGAGGTGGACATTCTAAGGTGACATAAGGGTGTCTCTGAATGCCACAAGCACATGATTCCTCTGCTTAAAAGAGAAATAAGTGAGTACAGTTGCAAGGAAAAATATCTTTGCCAGACTCCTTCTAGGCATCCATGAGGACTCAAATGAGGTTTTGTAAGAAACTTAGGAAACATAATTTCAGGGTTTGAATCCTCTGCTTGTGAGTCATTGGCAGAGGAAAACTTTCGTCTCTCACACAAGCTGTCCTGCCCTTTAGCCGTCAAGGTGAATCAACTCTCCTCTAAGCATGTTTGATTGATCGATTGCTTAACATCATTTACTAAGAAACACACAATGTGCTAGAATGCCATTCTGTATTGAAATTTCAGTATAAAAGACATAACACTGTCTATTTTGGGGCAAAATATGGCCAACCTATATTTAATTTCACAAAATTTTTTCCTAATGTTTTCTCAGAATCTTTTCTAAATTTGACAAGGATTGCATGCTGCCTAGGTTAATAGGATAAAGTAGTTGACGTCCTTATGTTGATACCAAGTTATTTTTCAGGATCCTGTAGCTCAGGATAATAATAAAATCAAGAGTAATAATAACAATAAGAATTTTTAAAAAGTACATTTATCAAGCACTACATTGGTAGCAAGCACTCTGAACTTTGCATGCATTATGTAATCAAATTCTAACAACAGTGCCTTTTTAATGTGTTTTTTGTAGATGAGTAAACTACAGCTCAGAAATACCCCAGATTAGCTGCATCTAAGTGACACAGACTGGGTTACATCCCTCCAGAAACTGCTGTAACATGTTATTGCCTCAGGAGACCAGGACCTTGCTTTAACATCCCATCATTTCCCAAACCTCCCTGTTATTTTTTACAGCTGGTAGAGTAAATGATGGGGTACTTTGATTTTAGGAATGCTGCATTAAAAATGTGGCTGCGAAGTTACAGGGAACAGAGCTTTTTAATCACTATTCTTCTACCTTGGTCACCTGTGATCGTAGGGAATGAAGATAGCAGAGATAATTTGCTCCCACACACACCTCCATAGCCACCACTAATCTGCCAGTTTGTCATACTGTGGTGGCTTGCATGTTACTATGATACTGGAAGCTATCCACTGGTATTTCAAATACCAGCATGGTCACCCAAGATGGACAGGTTTCAACAGAGCTCCCAGAATAAGACTAGAAAGAAAGGCCTAACTAACTACTTCTGAAAATTAGAAAATGAAAACTATGGATCACAACAGAACATTACCTGACTCGCTTGCTTTGGACACTTCATCAGGAGGGATCAATTGCTGAAGAAGGGCATCATGTTTGGAAAAGTAGAGGGTCATCAAAGGCAAAGGAGTTCCATGGTGAGATGGATTGACACAGTGGCCGCAACAATGGACTTGAGCATCCTGGCAACCATGAAAATGATTCTGAACCAGGCAGTGTTTCATTCTGAGTTGCCAGGAATTGGAGTTGACTTGAAGGCAGCTGTCTATCTATCTATCCATCTGTCTATCTATCATCTATCTATCCATCTATCTATCTACTTATCTATCTATCTATCTTCCTCTCTGTCTGTCATCTATCTACCTATCTATCATCTATCTATTACCAACTTTATGACGAGTGCTTTTTGTTGTTGGTGGTGGTGCTGGTGGTTTTTTTGTTTGTTTGTTTTTAATCTACCTACCCTTCCATTGAGCCCTGGTGGCACAGCAGTTAAACATATTTGGGTGCTAACCAAAAGGTTAGCCATTCGAATCTACCAGGTGCTCCTTCAAAACCCTATGGGACAGTTCTGCTCTGTCCTATAGGGTTGCTGTGAGTCAGAATTGACTTGACAGCAATGGGTATCCCTGCATGCAACACTGATCAGGGTAATCAATTTAGGAATGTGAGGCATGTATAACCACTCTTGGAAATTCATGAGTCATACCATCGTGATAAAAAACCAAACCAGACCCATTGCGACTCATGGCAACACCATGTGTTTCAGAGTAGAATTATGCTTCATAGGATTTTTAATGGCTCCAATCTTGCAGAAGTAGATCACCAGGCCCTTCTTCTGCAGCACTGCTGGGGGGGCTAGAACCACGAACCTTTCGGTTAGGAGGCAATCGCAAACACTTTGTGCCACTCAAGGATCTTATTATCATAATAAGGGGTTTGAAAGTACTGCAAAAGAAAATCCTGACTTTGCTTAACCTAGCTTTTCTCAAACTTTTTACCATGTGACCTTTGATCAATTAGTTGCATTTATTGCATAATGTTTACTAATACCCAATAGCACTGCTATTACACAGACACCAAATCAGAAACGTAGATCTAGATAAGACATAGAAGCGACTTGTGTTTCATTTCTCCCAGACGGCATTTGCTTGCTCAGCTAATAAGCAGTGTAATTGACACATAAGTAGTTATGTTCAAAATAAAGAGAGGCCCACATATGCCACTGTATCATTTTTTGTATCAGCTTTATTGAGATAAAATTCACGTACCATAAAATTTACTTTTTAGAAGTGTATAATTGAGTAGCTTCTAGTATATACACAGTTGGGAGATCATGTCCACCCTCTAAATTTAGAACATTTCCATCGCCTCAAATAGAAAGCCCAGACCCACTAGCAGTCACTCTCCATTTCCTTTTTGCCTCAGCCCCTGGTAAACTCTGTTTTCATCCTCCATGAATTTGTATATTCTGGTCATTTCATGTAAATAGAATTATACAGTATGTGGTCTTTTTTTTTTTTTATTAACTTTTATTGAGCTTCAAGTGAACGTTTACAAATCAAGTCAGACTGTCACATATAAGTTTATATACACCTTGCTCCGTTCTCCCACTTGCTCTCCCCTTAATGAGTCAGCCCTTCCAGTCTCTCCTTTCATGACAATTTTGCCAGCTTCCAACTCTCTCTAACCTCCCACCCCCCCTCCAGACAGGAGATGCCAACACAGTCTCAAGTGTCCACCTGATATCATTAGCTCACTCTTCATCAGCATCTCTCTCCTACCCACTGTCCAGTCCCTTTCATGTCTGCTGAGTTGTCTTTGGGAATGGTTCCTGTCCTGGGCCAACAGAAGGTTTGAGGACCATGACCGCCAGGATTCCTCTAGTCTCAGTCAGACCATTAAGTATGGTCTTTCTGTGAGAATTTGGAGTCTGCATCCCACTGATCTCCTGCTTCCTCAGGGGTTCTCTGTTGTGCTCCCTGTCAGGGCAGTCATCGATTGTGGCCAGGCACCAACTAGTTCTTCTGGTCTCAGGATGATGTAGGTCTCTGGTTGATGTGGCCCTTTCTGTCTCTTGGGCTCATAGTTATCGTGTGACCTTGGTGTTCTTCATTCTCCTTTGATCCAGGTGGGTTGAGACCAATTGATGCATCTTAGATGGCCGCTTGTTAGCATTTAAGACCCCAGATGCCACATTTCAAAGTGGGATGCAGAGTGTTTTCATAATAGAATTATTTTGCCAATTGACAGTATGTGGTCTGTTTTGACTGGCTTCTTCCACTTAATGTAAAATTTTCAAGGTTCATCCGTGTTGTAGCATGTGTTAGTACTTTATATCTTTTTATCTCTGAATAATATTCCATTGTATGGATATACGATATTTTGTTTATCCATTTGTCATTTGATGGCATTTGAGTTATTTCCATTTTTGGCTCTTATGAATAATGCTTCTATGAACATTTATATACTTTGTAATTTATCCTTTGACACATTAGTTATTTAAAAAAAAAAAAAAAGCCAAACCATTGCCGTTGAGTCGGTTCTGACTCATAGCGACCCTCTAGGACAGAGTAGAACTGCCCCATAGGGTTTCCAAGGAGAAGCTGGTGGATTTGAACTGCCCACCTTTTGATTAGCACCCGAACTCTTAACCACTGCACCACCAGGGCTCTCATTAGTTTTTAAGAGGGTGTTATTTGATTTCCATGAATTTGTTAACTTTCCAAATTTCTGTTATTGATCTCTAGTTGAATTTCATTGTTCTTAGAGAATATACTTTGTATCATTTCAACCTTTTAAAATTTACTGAGACTGCCTTCATAGATTAGCGCATGGTCTAAGCTTCGGAATGATCCATATACAATTGAAAAGAACGTGTGTTCTACTCTTCGTCGGGTGGCTTGTTCTATAGGTGTATGTTAAGATCTAGTTGGTTTATAGTATTTTTTATTTTTTATGTTTCACTGTTGATCTTCTGACTTATTATTCTACCTATTATTATTGAATGTGAGGTTCTGAAGTCCCCAGCTATTTTTGTTGAATAGTCTCTATTTTCCTTCATTTCTATCAGTTTTTGCTCCACGTATTTGGAAAATTGTTAGGTCTATATACATTTATAGTTGTTTTGTCTTCCTAATACATTGATTTTTTTTATCTTTATAAAGTGTTCTTATTTTTCTGTAGTAACAAATTTTGGTTTAAAGTTTATTTGTCTGACATTTCAGTTTAGTTTTTTTTTATTTTTATTGTGCTTTAAGTGAAAGTTTACAAATCAAGTCAGTCTCTCACATAAAAACTTATATACACCTTGCTACATACTCCCAATTGCTCTCCCCCCTAATTAGACAACCCACTTTCTCCCTCCACTCTGTCTTTTTGTGTCCATTTCAACTGCTTCTAACCCCCTCTACCCTCTCATCTTGCTTCCAGGCAAGAGATGCCAACATAGTACCAAGTGTCCACCTGATCCAAGAAGCTCACTCCTCACCAACATACCTCTCCAACCCATTGTCCAGCCCAATCCCTGTCTGAAGAGTTGGCTTTGGGAATGGTTCCTGTCCTGGGCCAACAGAAGGTCTGGGGGCCATGACCACCGGAGTCCTTCTAGTCTCAATCAGACCATTAACTTGGGTCTTTTTATGGGAATTTGGGGTCTGTATCGCACTGCTGTCCTGCTCCCTCAGGGGTTCTCTGTTGCGTTCCCTGTCAGGGCAGTCATTGGTTGTAGCCAGGCACCATCTAGTTCTTCTGGTCTCAGGCTGACGTAGTCTCTGGTTTATGTGGTCCTTTCTGTCCCTTTTGCTCATAATTACCTTGTGTCCTTGGTGTTCTTCATTCTCCTTTGCTCCAGGTGGGTTGAGACCAACTGATGCATCCTTTTTTGGTTGGCTGCTTGCTAGCATTTAAGACCCTAGACGCCTCTCTCCAAGGTGGGATGCAGAATGTTTTCTTAATAGATTTTATTGTGCCAATTGACTTAGATGTCCCCTGGAACCATGGTTCCCAAACCCCTGCCCCTGCTACGCTGGCCTTCGAAGCATTCAGTTTATTCAGGAAACTTCTTTGCTTTTGGTTTAGTCCAGTTGTGCTGACCTCGCCTGTATTGTGTGTTGTCTTTCTCGTCACATAAAGCAGTTCTTATCTACTAATTAGTGAATACCCCTCTCCCACCCTCCCTCCCTCTTCTCATAGCCATCAAAGAATATGTTCTTCTCTCTTTAAACTATTAAGTTTTTATAATAGTGGTCTTATACAATATCTGTCCTTTTGCAACTGACTAATTTCATTCAGCATAATGCCTTCCAGATTCCTCCATGCTATGAAATGTTTCACAGCGTCATCACTGTTCTTTATCGATGCGTAGTATTCCATTGTGTGAATATACCATAATTTATTTATCCATTCATCCATTGATGAGCACCTTGGTTGCTTCCATCTTTTTGCTATTGTAAACAGTGCTAAGATGAACATATGTGTACATATATGTTTGCATAAAGGCTTTTATTTCCCTAATATATATTCCAAGGAGTGGGATTGCTGGATCCTATGTTTTTTTATGGTAGTTCTATTTCTAGCTTTTTAAGGAAGTGCCAAATAGATTTCCAAAGTGGTTGTTCCACTTTACATTCCCACCAGCAGTGTATAAATGTTCCAATCTCTCTACCTCCTCTCCAACATTTATTGTTTTGTGTATTATGGATTAATGCCAGCCTTGTTGGAGTGAGATGGAGTCTCATTGCAGCTTTAACTTGCATTTCTCTAATGGCTAATGATTATGAGTATTTCCTCATGTATCTGTTAGCTACCTGAATGTCTTCTTTAGTGAAGTGTCTGTTCATATCTTTTGCCCATTTTTTCATTGGGTTATTTGTCTTTTTGCAGTTGAGTTTTTGCAGAATCATGTAAATTTTAGAGATCAGGTGCTGATTGGAAATGTCACAGCTAAAAACTTTTTCCCAGTCTGTTGTTGTTGTTAGGTGCCGTCAAGTCGGTTCCAACTCATAGCGACCCTATGCACAACAGAATGAAACACTGCCCAATCCTGTGCCATCCTTATAATCATTGTTATGCTTGAGCTCATTGTTGCAGCCACTGTGTCAAACCACCTCATTGAGGGTCTTCCTCTTTTCTGCTGACCCTGTGCTCTGCCAAGCATGATGTCCTTCTCCAGGGACTGATCCCTCCTGACAACATGTCCAAAGTATGTAAGATGCAGTCTTGCCATCCTTGCCTCTAAGGAGCATTCTGGCCGCACTTCTTCCAAGACAGATTTGTTTGTTCTTTTGGCAGTCCATGGTATATTCAATATTCCTGGCCAACACCACAATTCAAAGGCATCAACTCTTCTTTGCTCTCCCTTATTCATTGTCCAGCTTTCACATGCATATGATGTGATTGAAAATACCATGGCTTGGGTCAGGCACACCTTAGTCTTCAAGGTGACATCTTTGCTCTTCAACACTTTGAAGAGGTCCTTTGCAGCAGGTTTGCCCAATGCAATGCGTCTTTTCATTTCTTGACTGCTGCTTCCATGGCTGTTAATTGTGGATCCAAGTAAACTGAAATCCTTGACAACTTCAATCTTTTGTCCGTTTACCATGATGTTGCTCACTGGTCCAGTTGTG
Source organism: Loxodonta africana (assembly GCF_030014295.1). Taxonomy (NCBI): domain Eukaryota; kingdom Metazoa; phylum Chordata; class Mammalia; order Proboscidea; family Elephantidae; genus Loxodonta; species Loxodonta africana. Next base: position 67,612,165 of record NC_087358.1, read on the forward strand.
AGGATTTTTGTTTTCTTTATGTTGAGGTGCAGTCCATACTGAAGGCTGTGGTCTTTGATCTTCAGTAGTAAGTGCTTCAAGTCCTCTTCACTTTCAGTAAGCAAGGTTGTGTCATCTGCATAACACAGGTTGTTAATGAGTCTTCCTCCAAACTTGATGCCCCATTCTTCTTCATATATTCTAGCTTCTCATATTATTTGTTCAGCATACAGATTAAATAGGTATGGTGAAAGAATACAACCCTGACGCACACCTTTTCTGACTTTAAACCAATCAATATCCCCTTGTTCTCTCCGAACAACTGCCTCTTGATCTATGTAAAGTTTCCTCCTGAGCACAATTAAGGGTTCTGGAATTCCCATCCTTCGCAATGTTATCCATAGTTTGTTACGATTCACAAAGTCGAATGCCTTTACATAGGTAATAAAACACAGGTAAACATCCTTCTGGTATTCTCTGCTTTCAGCCAGGATGCATCTGACATCAGCAATGATATCCCTGGTTCCGTGTCCTCTTCTGAAACCGGCCTGAATTTCTGGCAGTTACCTGTTGATATACTGCTGCAGCTGTTGTTGAATGATCTTCAGCAAAATTTTGCTTGCGTGTGATATTAATGATATTGTTCTATAATTTCCACATTCAGTTGGATCACCTTTCTTGGGAAAAGGCATAAACATGAATCTCTTCCAGTCAGTTGGCCAGGAAGCTGTCTTCCATATTTCTTGGCATAGAAGAGTGAGCACCTCCAGTGCTGCATCCGTTTGTTGAAACATCTCAGTTGATGTTCCATCAATTCCTGGAGGCTTGTTTTTCGCCAATGTCTTCAGAGCAGCTTGGACTTCTTCCTTCAGTACCATCGGTTCCTGATCATATGCCACCTCTTGAAATGGTTCAACATCAACTAATTCTTTTTGGTAAATGACTCTGTGTATTTCTTCCATCTTCTTTTGATGCTTCCTGCGTCGTTTAATATTTTCCCCAGAGAATCCTTCACTATTTCAACTCAAGGCTTGAATTTTTTCTTCAGTTCTTTCAGCTTGAGAAACGCCGAGCATGTTCTTCCCATTTGGTTTTCCATCTCCAGCTCTTTGCACATGTCATTATAATACTTTATTTTGTCTTCTCAAGAAGCCCTTTGAAATCTTCTGTTCAGTTCTTTCACTTCATCAATTCTTCCTTTTACTTTAGCTGATGGACGCTCAAGAGCAAGTTTCAGAGTCTCCTCTGACATCCACCTTGGTCTTTTCTTTCTTTCCTGTCTTTTCAGTGATCTCTTGCTTTCTTCATGGATGATGTCCTTCATGTCATTCCACAACTCGTCTGGTCTTTGATCACTAGTGTTCAATGCATCAAATCTATTCTTCAGATGGTCTCTAAGTTCAGGTGGGATATACTCAAGGTTATATTTTGGCTATCGTGGACTTGCCCTGATTTTCTTCAGTTTCAGCTTGAACTTGCATATGAGCACTTGATTCCCTGTTCCACAGTCAGCCCCTGGCCTTGTTCTGACTGATGATATCGAGCTTTTCCATCGTCTCTTTCCACAGATGTAGTCAATTTGATTTCTGTGTGTTCCATCTGGCAAGGTCCATGTATATAGTCGCCGTTTATGTTGGTGAAACAAGGTATTTGCAATGAAGAAGTCATTGGTCTTGCAAAATTCTATCATTCGATCTCTGGCATTGTTTCTATCACCAAGGCCATATTTTCCAACTACTGATCCTTCTTCTTTGTTTCCAACTTTCACATTCCAATCACCAGTAATTATCAATGCATCTTGATTGCACGTTCAATCAATTTCAGACTGTAGCAGCTGATAAAAATCTTCTATTTCTTCATCTTTGGCTGTAGTGGGTGGTGCATAAATTTGAATAATAGTCGTATTAACTGGTCTTCCTTGTAGGTGTATGGATATTATCCTATCACTGACAGTGTTGTATTTCAGGATAGCTTTTGAAATGTTCTTTTTGATGATGAATGCAACATCATTCCTCTTCTAGTTGTCATTCCCAGCATAGTAGACTATATGATTGTACGATTCAAAATGGCCAATACCAGTCCATGTCAGCTCACTAATGCCTAGGATATCAATGTTTATGTATTCCATTTCATTTTTGATGATCTCCAACTTTCCTAGTTTCATACTTCGTACATTCCAGGTTCTGATTATTAATGGATGTTTGCAGCTGTTTGTTCTCATTTTGAGTCATGCCACATCAGCAAACGAAGGGCCCGAAGCTTTACTCTATCCACATCATTAAGGTCGACTCTACTTTGAGGAGGCAGCTCTTCCCCAGTCATTTTCTGAGTGCCTTCCAACCTGGGGGGCTCATGTTCCAGCACTATATCAGACAATGTTCAGCTGCTATTCATAAGGTTTTCACTGGCTAATGCTTTAATTTTTTTTTTTTTTTTAATGCTTTTCAGAAGTAGACTGCCAAGTCCTTCTTCCTAGTCCGTGTTAGTCTGGAAGCTCAGCTGAAACCTATCCTCCATGGGTGACCCTGCTGGTATCTGAATACCAGTGGCATAGCTTCCAGCATCAGAGCAAAACACAAGCCCTCACAGTACAACAAACTGACAGACACGTGGGGGTTCCCAGTTTGTAGGTAATCTTTTTGCTCTTTTGGTGAAGTCTTTGGATGAGCATAGGTGTTTGATTTTTAGGAGCTCCCAGTTATCTAGTTTTTCTTCTGCATTCTTAATAAAGTTTTGTATGCTGTTTATGCCAAGTATTAGGGCTCCTAATGTTGTCCCTATTTTTTCTTCCATGATCTTTATCGTTTTAGATTTTATATTTAGGTCTTTGATTCATTTTGAGTTAGTTTTTGTGCATGGAGTGAGGTATGAATCTTGTTTCATTTTTTTTGCAGATGGATATCCAGTTATATCAGCACCATTTGTTAAAAAGACTGTCTTTTCCCCATTTAACTGTTTGGGGGCTTTTGTCAAATATCAACTGCTCATACGTGGATGGATTTATGTCTGGATTCTCTATTGTGTTCCATTGGTCTATGTGTCTGTTGTTGTACCATTACCAGGCTGTTTTGACTACTGTGGTGGTATAATAGGTTCTAAAATCAGGTAGAGTGAGGCCTCCCACTTTATTCTTCTTTTTCAGTAATGCTTTATTTGTCTGGGGCCTCTTTCCCTTCCATATGAAGTTGGTGATTGGTTTCTCCATCTCATTAAAGAATGTCATTGGAACTGGGATTGGAATTGCATTAAATCTATAGATTACTTTTGGTAAAATAGACGTTTTTATAATTTTAAGTCTTCCTATCCATAAGCAAGGTATGTTTTTCCACTTATGTAGGTCTCTTTTGGTTTCTGGCAGAAGTGTTTTGTAGTTTTGTTTGTATAAGTCTTTTACATCTCTAGTAAGATTTATTCCTAAGTATTTTATCTTCTTGGGGGCTACTGTAAAGGGTATTGATTTGGTGATTTCCTCTTCAATGTTCTTTTTGTTGGTGTAGAGGAACCCAACTGATTTTGTATGTTTATTTTGTGTCCCGATGCTCTGCTAAACTCTTCTATTACTTTCAGTAGTTTTCTTGAGGATTCCTTGAGGTTTTCTGTGTATAAGATCATGTCACCTGCAAATAGAGATAATTTTACTTCTTCCTTTCCAATCTGGATGCCCTTTATTTCTTTGTCTAGCTCTGGCTAAGACCTCCAGCACAATGTTGAATAAGAGTGGTGATAGAGGGCATCCTTGTCTGGCTCTGGATCTCAAGGGGAATGCTTTCAGGCTCTCTCCATTTAGGATGATGTTGGCTGTCGGCTTTGTATAAATGCCCTTTATTATGTTGAGGAATTTTCCTTCTATTCCTATTTCACTGAGAATTTTTATCATGAATTGGTGTTGAATTTTGTCAAATGCCTTTCTGCATCAATTGATAAAATCATGTGATTCTTATCTTTTGATTTAGTTATGTGATGGATTATATTACATGTTTTTCTAATGTTGAATCATCCCTGCATACCTGATAAGTATCCCACTTGGCCATGGTAAATTTATATATATATATATATATATATTTTAATTCTATTGGCTAGAATTTTGTTGAGGATTTTTACATCTAAGTTCATGAGGGATATAGATCTGTAATTTTTTTTTTTTGTGGTGTCTTTCCTGGTTTTGGTATCAGGGATACGCTGGCTTCATAGAATTAGTTTGGTTGTATTCTGTCCTTTTCTATGCTCTGAAATACTTTAATAGTAGTCGTGTTAACTCTTCTTGAAAGTTTGGTAGGACTGCAGCGAAGCTGTCCAGGCCAGGGCTTTTTTTTTGAGGGGGGGAGTTTTTTGATTACCTTTTCAATCTCTTCTTTTGTTATGGGTCTATTTAGTTCTGCATCTGTTTGTGTTAGTTTATGTAGGTAGTATGTTTCTAGGAAATTATCCATTTCTTCTAGGTTTTTAGATTCGTTAGAGTACATTTTTCATAGTAATCTGATATGATTCTTTTAATTTCAGTTGGGTCTGTCTTAATATCGCCCATCTCATTTCTTATTTGAGTTCTTTGCTTCCTGTCCTGTTTTTCGTTTGTCGGTTTGGCCAATGGCTTATCAATTTTGTTGATTTTTTCAAAGAACTAGCTTTTCGTGTTGTTAATTCTTTCAGTTGTTTTTCTGTTTTCTCTTTCATTTAGTTCTGCTCTAATTTCGATTATTTGATTTCTTCTGGTGCCTGAGGGTTTCTTTTGTGGCTCTCTTTCTATTTGTTCAAGCTGTAGGGATAATTCTTTGATTTTGGCTCTTTCTTCTTTTTGGATGTGTGCATTTTTTGATATAAATTGGCCTCTGAGCACTGCTTTTGCTGTGTCCCAAATGTTCTGATAGGAATGTTTTCATTCTCATTGGATTCTGTGAATTTCTTTATTCCATCTTTAATGTCTTCTAAAAAAAAAAAAATTTTTTTTTTTTTTTATAACCTGGTCTTTTCTGACCAGGGTATTGTTCAGTTTCCAAATGTTTGATTTCTTTTCCCTGCTTTTTCTGTTATTGATTTCCACTTTTATGGCCTTATGGTCAGAGAAGATGCTTTGTAATATTTCAATGTTTTGGATTCTGCTAAGGCTTGCTTTATGACCGAATATGTGTGTTCTAGAGAATGTTCCAGGTGCACTGGAAAAGAAAGTATACTTGGTTGCTGTTGGGTGGAGTGTTCTGGATAAGACATTAGTATAGTTATTCCAGCTCTCTTTTATATACTGTTTGCCTGTTATATATTTTTACATTCTTTTACTTTCAACCTATTTGAGTATTTGAATTTGTTTTTGTATATGTGGTACAAGTGGATCCTGGTTTTATTATTTTTTTTATATCCATTCTGTCAACGTCTGTCTTTTGGTAGGTTTAATATATTTATGGAAACCATGGTGGCATAGTGGTTAAGTACTATGGCTGCTAACCAAGAGGTCAGCAGTTCGAATCCAGCACGTGGTCCTTGGAAACTATAGGGCAGTTCTACTCTGTCCTATAGGGTCGCTATGAGTCGGAATCAACTCAACGGCAATGGGTTTCTTTGTTGTTTTTTTTTTAAGTATATTTATATTTAATATAATTACTGATACGGTAGGATTTACATTTTCCCTTTGCCACTTGTTTTCTATGTCATGTCTTTTATGTTTCTTTATTCTTCCATTATTGCCTTCTTTTTTGTTAAATGGATACTGACTAGTTACCAATTTAATTCCCTGTTTCTTTTACTGTCTTTTTGAATTATTTTCCTAGTGGTTGCCCTGTGGATTACAATTAATGTCTTCACTTAAAATAATCTAGTTGGGATTAATACCAATTTAAATTAATAGTATTCAAAACCTTTGCTCTGTATAGCTTTGTTTACTCCCCAATACTTTGTTCTATTACATTCAATCAAATTGCATCTATAGCTCAATAACATGTTTTATAATAATTTCTTTATCCAGTTGTCTTATTATTCATATAGGAGAAGGAATTACAAACAAAAATACATCTATAATGTGTTTTATATTTATCTCTGTGATTACCTTTACTGATGCTAGTTTTTTCTTCATGTGGATTTGAATTATGTTCTAGTGCTCTTTTATTTAAGCCTAAGTATTTCCTTTAGTAGGGAGCCCTGGTGGCACAGCGGTTAAAGTGTTTGGCTGTAAACCAAAAGGTCACCAGTTCAAACCCACCAGCCACTCTGCCGGAGAAAGATGTGGCAGTCTGCTTCCTTAAAGATTACAGCCTAGGAAACCCTATGGGGAAGCTCTACTCTGTCCTTTAGGGTCACCATGAGTCGTAATTGACTTGACAGCAATTTTTTTTTTAGCACCCCCTTAGTAGTTCTTATAAAGAAAGTCTGATACTGATAGATTCTCTGTTTTTTTATCTGAGAATATTTTAATTTCTCCTTTTAATCTGATCCTGTCATCAATCCTATTCTTTTGTATAGAATAGGTGCTATCTTGATTATTCAAATGAGGAAATAATGTCAGAGAAATCAATTAACAGTGATTTGTTTAAAATCATACAACTAGTGAATCACGAACTTGGAAATCAGAATCCAAATTCAGACCTGCAGATTCAAACCTAAGGGCTCCTTCTAAGACACATCAATGATCCTTAGTTGATACCCCCAATAGGAGAAAATCATTGGTGCCATATATATGTGTTATCTCATAGTCTATCTGAACTCTGTGATTGTCATTGTCTTATCAAGTGTGTATAATCAACATTTGTATTGTTGAAAAGAAGGTATTTCGAATGAATAAGTCATTGGTCTTGCAGAATTCTATTGTTTATCTCTGGCATTGTTTCTATTACCAAGGCCATATTTTCCAACTCTTGATCCTTCTGCTTTGTTTTCAACTTTCACATTCTTATCACCAGTAATTATCAATGCATCTCGATTGCATGTTTGATCAATTTCAGACTGCAGAAGTTGGTAAAACCTTTAATTTCCTCATCTTTGGCTTTGGTTGTTGGTGTGTAAATTGGAATAATAGTCATATTAATTGGTTGTCTTTGTAGACCTGTGGGTATTATCCTATCACTGACAACATTGTGCTTCAGGATGGATCTTGAAATGTTCTTTTTGGCAATGAATGAGATGCCATTCCTCTTCAATTTGTCATTCCTGGCATAGTAGAGCATATGATTGCCTGATTCAAAATGGCCAATACCAGTTCATTTCAGTTCACTACTACCTAGGATTTCGATCTTTATGTGTTCCATTTAATTTTTGATGACTTTCAATTTTCCAAGATTCATACTATAAGCAGTGGTTAGTATGACTTCCTAAAACTAATATCTGAGATAATATGCTGGTTTCATGTCTGTTTTGATCTTGTCATTCCTCAGGTTTTGAAAGCTTCCCATTCTCAACTGGAAGATTTAACACTTCTTTATGTGGCTCTATCAAAAAAAAAAAAATTTTTTTTTTTTTTTTTTTTTATAGGGTTTACAGTGCAGGTCCAAGTAAGGCTACCAATCTCATTTTTATCTTCTGTATTGTAGGGATGTCTCATCAGAGCCTGAATTTCAATTGCACTGGCCTGCTCCCCACTCCCTGAAAAGCGCTATTAACCTTCATGCTTTTTGCCATTGTTCTGTCCTCTGACCATTCTTGTTACTTTCTTTGTGAACTCATGAAGTAAAGTTAGGCAGATTTCATATGTATATATTTTATATATATATAATTTTGAAACACCCTAAGAACTAATTTAAAATGTACTAAACGAAACAGCAACAAAATGAACAATTGCTGATATTGTCTCCAATTTACTTAGTCTGCTTTTAAGAAAGATCACTTTACTGGTTTTGAAAAACTACTTATAGTTGTTTTTAAATAATCGAATTTAAATAATGAATTTAAGTAATACAGCAAAGCACAAAGACAAAAAAAAGAATAATTGTAATAACATTTCCTATATTATATAAAAAAAGACTAATTTAATCATCAAATTAATCCACGCTTATGATTGACCTTTTTAGCATAGCTCTTTAATTTCTAAATTATTAATTTTGATTCAGCTTTTAAGTAACTATTCCATTGGCAAGTAATTTTTTTCAAGAAAAACTAAATTTCTATCGTATATATTTGATAGACATTATGCAGTATATAACATTCTTTTATCATACTTTCTTTCCTTCAGAACTTAAATACATTTCTCTTATTTTTGGTGCACTATCTTATCTTGATTTTTTTCTTCTCTATCAGGATACTGAAAGAATTTTCTTTTTCTTTTCATTCAATAGCTTATCTAGGCAAAGTCTGGTGTTGAGTATTCTATTTTTCTTGTAACATGCTCTTTTATACACAAGATTCAATTTTTTTTTTAATTATTCATTTTGGGGAAATTTTACTGTATAAGTAGAGACGTAATAAATGCAGCATAAAATACATTTAAATTAAATTTTTTTTTTAATTTAAATGTATTTTATGCTGCATTTATTATGTCTCTACTTCAGGGGCATCAATTATCTTTATGTTGGATTATCTTTTATCCTTATTTCTGCACCTATTGGTTTTTCTCTAGTTGCATTAATCTTTGTCTTTTTTATCTGATTATTGCAAGATTTTACTGGTAATTGCTTTTTTTAGAAACATCTTTTCTTAACTTTTCTGTTTCTAATGTATTTATGTTGTAGTTTCATAGATTTCATTAACTTTGTAAGCTGCCTTTTAATTCTGTTTTCTTGTGTCATCATCTCACCATTGTACTTTCATTTTATTGACTTTAGCCTCATTATTGATTTTTTTTTTTTGAATATTCTAAGTCATTTTGTAGTTGCTGCAATGATAAAAAAAATTGATTTCCCATTTAGAATAATGTTTTCTTCCAGGCTGGGTACTTCATCTGACTTGTTTTCAGTATGTTTATTTTTTTTCCCCTCTTTTTGACTCTAGTTGCTGTTATTTCTATTTATGTTGATCTTGGACAATTCTGCTCACATATCCTATTTTTCCTTAGTAAGTGGATGACTTCTTGCCTCGGTCAGGTTATTTTAATCTCTGAGGTAGAACTTAAGGTCCAACATTTCTGGTACTGCTCATATGGGTCATCAGCTATCTGTTCCACATAGTTTCTCAGAGATGCTGCCATTTTGTGAAGGCACCAGTTCAGTATGTGGTTTCCAGTGTTACCATGACCTGGAAAGTGAGAGACCATGGAGGATTCATATCTACTCCTAAGTACCTTGTAAGTGAAACAGATCATTTGCGGTTAAATTCCATCTATCATAAATGGCATATGGCTCCAATGTAACCACGAAAGAGGCTGAGAAATGTAGAGGAATTCATTCCTTGATAAACAGTTGAGGTGGACCCTCTGCAGATATCTGGAGCCCTCTCTCTATGCATCTCTCTCCTCTCTGCTATTCTGCCCTGTGAACTCTTGCTGCCGTAGTTTCCCTGGAATCCCAGCTCCATCTCTCTGACGCATGGAAACCACCAGGATCTGCTTGGTCCCCCCTCACTGCACACATCTTGAAAACTCCCTCCAGATGGTAAGCTGGGGCTATTACAGTGCTTGCCTTGTTTGTTTTCCCTCTTATAAGTATCACTATCCTTCATTGCCTGATGTCCAATATCTTGAAAAGTTTTTAAAAATCTTTTGTTCATTTTTTAATTTCTTTCGGGTGGGATGGTAAGATTAGTCCTTGTTACTCAATTGTAGTTAGAACTGAAGTTACAAAACATGTTTTTTTAAAAAAAACATGAACTACTGTATCTTGTTGTTGTTTGCCATTGAGTCAATTCTGATTCACAGTGACCCTGTATGACAGAATAGAACTGCCCCATGGGATTTTCATGGTTGTAAATCTTAACAGAAGCAGATCACTGGGTCTTTTCTTCTGAGGAATGGCTGTTGGGTTCGAACCTCCAACTTCTCTGTTAGCAGCTGAGTGTTTAGCCATTGTGACACCAGGGCTCCTTGAACTATAGTATGTTCACCTGTTATTTCCTTTTACCCCTTAACTTTTATTCCCCATTTAAGTAGTTGCTAGCCATAAAGAACCACAGTATCCTGAATGGTTCTGGATGTCAATGAGGGCTTGCTTATCAGCGAAGTGCCTGTCTGCTCACAGAGGGCCAGTCTCAAAAGAGGCTAGCATTAGCACATAAGAGTAAGGACCTAGTGCCCACTCTCCATGATGCTATAGCTCCACAAAACCCCTGGAACTTAGATGCACTCTAGAGAAATGGAGCAATCCTGAATTGACGGATATCATCTTTCCTCCATATAGCAGAATACATTTAAATTCTGTAATTCTCTCTGTTTAGAACACTGAACACCCTGTGAGACAAATGAAATGTTAGGGAAGATGGGCGGCTTCATTTGAGTGAGGGTGATAGGAAAATGATGATGTAGAAACTTTTAGCTGTGTCAATTGAAACGAAAACACACCTAAGAAAGGTGTACAGGTAAGATGGCAGGGCAATAAGTGCAAATTAAGATTCACTTACATGAGATTTCCCACGAGAACAAAGGAGATCCCTGAAGAAATAATTTTGGAGTGAGAAACAAAAATGGTGGGAGGAAGCAAGAGGTGCCACGAAGCAGAGAAAGAACATTCAAAGCAAATGGCAAACAAATTACTGTAACCTAGGGTTCACAGAATAGAGAGTTTCAAGAAGTAGGTTGTCAGTGGTATTTTCGGTATGACAGGACATGTTGTGCCAGGATGGAAAATTCACAGCACACATGCCAACACTCCTGCCTCTTGCATCCTAGGCAGCCAGCATTGAACTACCACAACATTCTGTTTAATTGGGCCCAGGCACACAGTCACAGTTCTCAATTTAGTTTTCTAAGCATGCCAGAAGAAATCTGTTAGCCTGTTAGGTCTAAAGGTTTGGGACTCTGATTTGTCACTTGACTTTAGAAGCAAGATTTCCCCTCTCCCACAGTAAGAGAAATCTTCCCTGTTGTCTTAGTTTCCTAAGGCTGCCATAACAAAATACCACAAGCTCAGTGGCATAGAACACAAAGCTATTGTCTCACAGTTTTGGAGGCTAGATAGAAGTCTGAATCAACATGTCACCGAGGCAACACTCTCTCTGAAGTCTTTAGGGAAAGGTCCTTTCTTGTCTCTCCTAGTTTCTAGTAGTCCCAGGCATTCCCTGGCTTGTAGCTGAAACATAGCTTCATTGTCACATGGACTTCTTCCCTCTGCCTGACTCTGGGTCTCTTCTCTTTTCTAAGGACACCACTATGATTGGATTAGAGCCCACACTATTCCTGATGACCACATGCTAACTTATCTGATAACATCTTCAAAGACCCTATTTCCAAACAAGGTCATGTTCACAGGTACCAGGGGTTAGGACTTCGACATTATCTTTTTAGGGAACACCATTCAATCTATAACACCTGTGATCCACTTTACCTGCTATCCAAGCCAAGTGTGTTTCCAGTCCTGTTCTCTCTAACAATTCAAAAAATCTTGATTTATAATGTTGTTGTTCTTAGGTGCTGTTGAATCGATTCCAATTCATAGTGACCCCACGTAACAGAGTAGAAATGCCCCACAGAGTTTTCTAGGCTGAATCTTTTTCTTTTCTTTCTTTCTTTTTTTGTCTTTTAATCTAGGCTGTAATGTTTATGGGAGCAGATTGTCAGGTCTTTTTTCCCATGGAGCTGCTGAGTGGGTTCAAACTGCCAACCTTTCAGTTAGCAGCTGAGAGTTTAACTGTCATGCCACCAGGTCTTCTTTTGATTCATAATAGTGCCTTATACTATTGGCTAAGCACTTGGCTGCTAACAGAAAGGTTGGGCATTTAAGTCCACCCAGGGGTAACTTGGAAGAAAGGCCTGGTGATCTACTTAAAAAAAATCAGCCATTGAAAACCCTATATAGCACAGTTCTACTCTGACACACACATGGGGTTGCCATGAGTCAGAATTAACTGGGCAACCTTTATATTTGTGTAGCTTCATTGTTTACAAAGTGTGGTAACATCTTATTACACAAAATCTCAAAATAAGTCTAGTAATGGAATGAGCAAAAATTAGTCATAATTTGTGACTGATATAACTGAGCACAACAGAGGCTAAACGATTTCAAAGCAAAAAACAAGCTAATAAATATATCTTCTGACTCCAAGAGGTACTCTTTTCCAGCTCAGCTGGTTTTTCATCACAAAAGTTCTAATATTCATGCCTTGCTTTCCACCCTGAGCTCTGCAGTGCAGGTGAGCCTGGACTACTATGCCTACCTGTTACGGGGTTTAAATCATTCAGGTGTCTAGTCGTGACAGTTACTGGATTACTCATGGTATGTTTAGTATTTAATGTAATTTAATTCTCATAACAACCCTATGAGGTAACTGTTTTATACTATTTTATGCATGAGGAAGAGAGTTTAAATAATTTACCCAAGGTTAGACAGTTCATTGGTGTAGCAAGAATTCTAATCATGATAGTGTGATAAACAGGGTGTATTAGGTTTTTCCTGGGCCTCCAGTTCTCTTGAACTAAAAACCTTCTAACAGCTTCATTCCTTTAGTTATTCACTCCACATGCAGTTATTTGGCCCCGGAACTGTAAAAGGTGTGAGGAATATGAAGATGAATGTCATGCCTTCTATGAGGTCACAATCCGCACGTATTCTATCTAAGACCCAAGCACCTAGACCACAATTGTTCCTTGACTTGCAAAGTCGTTAATTTCTCCTGAAAAGTCAGAGTGGCTTCTGTTGTCTAGCAATTAATGCTGAGACCTCTGGTCATTGGAGACTCTGTTTGTCTATAGTGTTTGCAATGGGGAGCCTGGGTGGATGAATGTGTGGGAGTGTTGGGAAAGCACTGCACCTTTTACGGGTCGGCTCTCTGCAGACATGAAGACGACCTCATTTCACTAGTGCACTTTGTCCCCTGAGGTGAGTGTCTGGGCAGACTGACAATGAGTGGGTGGTTTTCCTCACTATCTGCATTTTGCCTTGTAGGAATCTTAGTAGTATCACCAGCTGTTCCATATGATTTCATGATGCTCTGAGTCCTCCAGGCAAAACATAACATAAGGACAAAATCTTCCTTGCTATAAAGGGAATATATGTGTGTGGAATTGGGGGTGGAGAGGAGGGCAAAGTGAGTTTCACATTTGTCACAGCCAGAGTTGGCTTTTGTATGCAGAAGCACTAGTGAGGCAACAGAGATGCTCACAGATTGGGAACAAAAAGTCTTGAAACTTGTATTTGTGTTTGGCTGGTGGGAAAAAGCCATCACACTGGGTTTTCAAACTTCCCACCAAGATTGAAGAAGAGGAGAGTAAACATAGAACTCTTGGGGTATGAGGTACAGCCCCACAGAGATTTTTTTTTTTTTTAAGTTTCCTGTTTTGATGATGTATCTGTGTCTGATTAAATATAAAGATAATGCTTTTCTACCAAATGTCTAGATAAATAGAAGTTTTCAGAAGATGTAATGTTTGGTCTGGGGCTTGCCTTAGCCCCTTATATGTGCCCTAGTTTGGTTAGCATAAAAACGAGGCCTAGTGGCAAAGGGGTTAAGCACTTGGCTGGTAACCAAACAGGTCAGTGGTTTAAGCCACCAGCCCCTCCTCAGGAGAAAGATATGACAGCCTGCTTCCCTAAAGATTACAGGCTTGGGAGGCAGGGCCAAGGTGATGGAGTAGCCAGATGGTTCCCGTCATCCCTCTTACAATGAAGACCCAAAAAAACAAGTGAAATGATTATGAAAAGCTAGGAGCCCTGAAGATCAAAGGCAAAGTTAGAAAATGGACTGAGCAGCAGGGGAGGGAGAGACAGTTCAAAAGCAGAGAGGAGTTACTGGGCCTGAATCACCAGGATGCCTTAGGGACCATTCCCATGAGTGACTATGATGGGCTGATAGTAGCATTTGGATGCAGTTTCCTCAGGGAGTAACAGCCAGCTGCATAGCCTACTCACACCTCTGGAACCAGAGGAGAATGGCTCTTTCGGCAAAAGCTAAGTACTTGCGTATATTTTACCACCCCCTTCCCCCCAAGCTAGCTTCAGTGGCTGTTGATTTCCCTGGGCCAGAGATAGGTCCTGCTGAACGTTCTGAGCCATTCTCCTGGCCTTGAAGGAGGAATAAATTCACAACTGGAGGAAAAGATAATTTGCCAGCACTTAACCACTACGCCACCAGGGTTTCCCCATTTTTTTGTGGGGAAACCCTGGTGACGTAGTGGTTAAGTGCTATGGCTGCTAACCAAAGTGTCAGCAGTTTGAATCCACCAGGCACTCCTTGGAAACACTATGGGGCAGTTCTACTCTGTCCTATAGGGTCGCTATGAGTTGGAATCAACTTGACGGCACTGGGTTAGGTGGTTTACTCACCTAAGGAGCTCAGGACAGAAGAGGCTCCAGTCCAGACATAAATGGTCCATGGGCTTTGAATATCTTTCCGCCCTGCATGGACCTGTGTGGGCCTATTACAGGAGACTAGGCCCTTGTTGGCAGACTCCAGCTGTTTCAGCTGTGCAGTGGAGAGGTGGGTGTTTGGTATTTGATACCACTTTACCTATTAAACAAGGTCCTCACCTACCCACATCAGGGGCCTAATGGCAGGTGGCTCTACTCTGGTCATCCAGCCACCCATGACAGCAGTCCAAGGATAACTGGTACCTCCCAGTGTTTACAACCATTGGGTACCATGGTCCATCTGCAGAACCCACCCACCTGTGTGCTCTATGGAACAGGGGTGCGGTTTCCTCATAGACACTCAGGAGACAATTGTCGGCCCACTGCCTTGTTCAGAGCATGACCCCCTGCTGAAACCAGATACTGGTGCTTACACAAATCACCCCTGCCCCTCCAAGGCTGTAGGACAGAGCCTGCACTACACACTTGATGGCCAGCTACCTGGACACCTGAGCTGAATCCATACAAAAAAAGTGAATAGACTCCTAGGCTGATATACCTGACAACAGCTCTAGATATCTGGTGACAGGACGTCAGAGCTTCAAAGCAAAAATAAGCAAGCTAGCTAGCTCAAGCAACCCATTTGGGCATATCAAAACAAAACAAAGCAAGAAGCTAAGATACAGTAAGCAAACATAAAACAAACTAATACAGTAACTTACACTTTGTCCAGGGATGAGGGACTTTCCAGGATGCAGGACTTCTAATGCCAAAGCTGGGATAGTCCTGGGCAAACTGGGACATTTGGTCAACCCAGCAATGGAAGTATAATGGAGGGAACCCATGACTCTGCTTGAAAAGTCAGTAAAGAGTCCAAGAAAATCCAACTCTAATGCTGACGTTTCAGGTCAAGGTGGCAAAGTCAGTTCCTTTACAACCTGGCCCAATGGCACCCACTTCATATTCTTCAGGAAGCTCAGGACTAAGAGAGGGCATGGAATGCCTTCCCAGAACACACAGGAGAGACAGAAAGAGAGAGAAGCACTAGCACAGGTAAATAACTTTGGCCTTTCTGGGGGAAATTAGATTGATTATTATTATTTTTTTGTAAACTTAAACAAATATTCGTCTTATACATTCCACTCTCTTCTGTAATCAAACTCTGAGCTGTGTTGCAGGGCATTCAAAGCAGAATGCTTTCTGGAATTTTAAATCTGTTGTACTTCACCCTACAGATATCAAAGAATGACACATTCTCCTGAGAGGAAAAGCGCAGCTAAGTATTGGAGCAGCCTCCTTCTTTGCTGCGTGCCACTGAGTCACCTTGCTGGTTCCCATGGTGCAGATGAGTCACTGCAAGGCTTTCATGGGTGAGCCAGGCAGGGGCCCTGGCTGGAGCCTCTGCCGAGGACAGATGCTTTCCATTCCAGAGGCAGAATCGGATCTCTGGGGGGCTGCTATGTTAGGGTCGTACAGAGCTGCCAGAACACATAACTGCTGTGATTATGATTATGAGTGCCTTTTAATTGCTGCTGCATCATGCCAAGTATCTTGGGAAGGGGAAAGTGGGCCTTATGAATAAATGAGGTTGGTAAATATTTAAATAGATGATTATAATACACAACTGTAGAATATTTGGGTGCTTGGAGCTAGAAGTATGGGAAATTCATGGTCATTGGCTAAGGAGTTTAGCTAGCTTGAAACACATTCATGTGTATCCTGCTTAAGGCAACTTGCATAAATGAATTAGAAAATATTAAATTATGTAACATGATGGTTTAGGATGCTTATTTCAGGAATGTACTGACAAAGAACTGATAATCTGCTTTTAAACTTTCTTTCACAGAAATCTAAACTCAGCATTTTTTAAATTCCCAAATTTCCCTTTTGTGTAGTAAAATAAAAGTCTAGTGCAACACTATGGAAGAGCTTTCCTGTATATCACAGCCTGGAAGATCAGAAGACATGATCATCAAAGGGAAAAGCAGAAAGGCTTTTGCTTATGGAAAAAAAAGGAGAGAAATTTGGAGATCCCTGGTGGTGCAGTGGTTAAAGCGATTGACTGCTAACCAAAATATTGATGATTTGAAACCACCAGTGGCCCCAAAGGAGAAAGATGGGGCAGTCTGCTTCCTTAGAGATTTACAACCTTGAAAACCTTATGAGATTGCTATGAGTTGGAATTGACTCAACTGCAGTGGGTTTGTTTGTTTTTGGTCACTTGGATGGGAATGCTGCTGCCTGAGTCACTAAAAACAGACCCATTATCTCCTATTCCCTGGGCCTCAAACATTCCTAGCACCAATAGAAACCCCACCCAGGCTGAGAAGGAATGAATGAAAGAATGTGTTTCTTTCATTCCATCACTGTTTCCCTACTTCAGCATGGTCCAGAAGCAATAGAGCACTAGGAACAGGATGAATTTTCTGGACAGATGGACTTGAAGTAGTCCATGATCTTCCAGAGACTGTGTAGGTCAAGCCAGGAATCCAGGAGTTCTTAAGCTGCCATACAGAGGAACTGGAAGAAGTTTGCGGTCAGAATGAAAAGACTACAGAGCAGGGGCTGGCAAACTGTGGCCTGTGAGCTGAATTCTGCCGAAGCCTGATTTTTTATGATCTTGAGCTAAGAATGGTTTCTACATTTTTAAAGGGTTATGAAGAAGAGGGAGAAGGGAGAGGAGGAAGGAGGAAAAGGAGAAGAAAAAGAAGAAGAGGAGAAGGAGGAGGAGGAAGAAATAAGAAAAATATGTGGTAGAGACTGTACTGGCCCACAAAACCTAAAATATTTATTATCTGGCACTTTGCAGACAAAGTTCGCTGATCTTTGCCTTACCACACAGGACCCTCATAACTGACGCAAATGGCTGTCACCACAGACTTCAGCATCAGGAGCTAGTACAATGCCCAAAAGTCTATCTATGTCTACCGCATTTTTTAAATTACAGGACTTGATTTTTTAAGGCAGTTTTAGACTTACAGAAAAATTAAGCTGATAGTGTAGAGAATTCCCATGTATCAGCCACTTGCCACACATATTCACCCCTATTATCAACATCTTACATTAGCGTGGTACATTTGTTATAATCAATGATACAATATTGATGAGTTATTATTCAGGTTTCCTTACTTTTTACCTAACGTCCTTTTTCAGAATCCTATCCAGAACACCATATACATGTAGTCATCATATCCCGCTAGGCTCCTTTCAGCTGTGAGAGTTTTCTCAGACTTTCCTTGTTTTTGAAGACCTGTCAGTTTGGAGAAGTACTGATCAGGCATTTGGTAGGATTCCCTCTATTGGGATTTGTCTTTTTTTTTTAAATCATGATTCAGTTGGGTTAATAGGTCTTTGGAGGAAGGCCACCAAGGTAAAGTGCCATTTTCATCACATTACATCAAGCATACTTACTATCAATAGGATTTATGACTGTTCATGTTGACTTTGATCAAATGGCTTAGGTAGTCTTTGTCAGGTTTCTTCACTGCAAAGTTACTCTTTTTTCCCTCCCTTCCATGGTATACTCTTTGTAAGGAAGTCACTATGACAGCCCATACTTAAATAGAGGGGAGCCATGCTACCTAACTTAGGGTGGAGTATCTATACAATTTATTCATAATTCACCTGCATAAGAGAATTGCTTCTTCTTCCCCATACATTAATTTATTCAAGCACTTATTTATATCACTATGGATACATGGATATTTATTTTATACTTTGGGTTATAAGCCAGTGCGACTTTACTTATTTTGTTGCTCAAATTGTTCCAGCTTTGGCCATTGGTATCTCTTTCATTTGGCTCCTGTGTCCCTTTGACATACCCCACCTATATTTTGTTTTGTTGTATTTTTGTTTGAGTATATCCTTACTTTCCAGCACTACAAGATACTCTAGGCTCATCTTAAATATCTAATGCCCCAGTCCTAAAATAAAGCATTTTTCCAAGGAGCTCTGGTTCTTTTTATTGAAAAATATATTCAGAACAAAGGCTTGGGTGCTAGATATGGTGGTTGCTATCTAACTCAAGACACTATAAAGTTACAGTGATCAAGACAGTGTGATATTGGTGAATAAATAGACAATAGATCAGTGGAATGCAATAGAGGGCCCAGAAATATACCCAGACAAATATAGTCGACTGATCTCTCACAAAGATTGAAAGGCAATACAATTAAGAAAGGATAGTATTTTTAATAAATGGTGTGAGAACAAATGGACATCCACATGCCAGAAAAAAAAAAGAATCTAGACATATAGCTTACATGTTTCACAAAAATTAACTCAAAAAGGATTGGAGACCTACATGTAAGATGCAAAATATATAACTTCTAGATGCTAACAACAAAAAAAAAAGAACATGGAGATAACCTTTGATTTGGGTTTGGCAATGACTTTTTAGCTAAAACATTAAAGGCATTGTCCATAAAAGAGAAGAATGTTAAGTTGGACTTCATTAAAATTAAAAACATCTGCTCTATGAAAGACACTGTGACACATCCATACAATAGAGTACTATTCAGCAGTAAAAAAATAAACAAGCTACCAAGCTACAAAAAGACATGGGGGATCATCAAAACACTTTATCAGAAGAGTAAAAAGAGATCCTACAGACTGGGAGAAAACTTTGGGAATGACATGTCAGATGGGGTCTGATCTCTCAAATATATAGAAAACTTCAACAACTCAGCAACAAAAAGACAACAGTCCAATTAAAAAACAGACAAAGGACATGAACAGACACTTCATCAAAGAGGACATCCAACCAGCCAACAAACGTGAAAATATGCTCGAGATCATTAGCCGTTAGAAAGATATAAATCAAAACTAGAATGAGATACCATTTCACCCCTACAAAAATGGCACTGATAAAAAAAAACAAAACAAGGCGGGGTCAAGATGGTAAGCCCTCTTACAACACAGACCTGAAAAAACAAGTGAAACGAGTACATTTATGACAAGCTATGAGACCCAAACATCAAAGGCAAGGTTAGAAAATGAACTGAGTGGCAAAAGGAGGAAGAGATGGCTCCGAAGCGGAGAGGAGTTACCTAATGTCCTTTTTGAGAATCCCATCCAGGACACCATATACACGTAGTTATCATATCCCACTAGGCACCATTCCCCGGAGTGGCTGTGGCAGGCTGGTAGTAGCATTTGGCCACAGGTTCCTCGGGGAGAAGCAGCCAGCAACACAGCCTACTCACACCTCTAGAACTAGAGAAGAATGGCCCTCTCTGCAAAAGCTAAGTACTTGTGTATATTTTACCCTGGCCCCCTGCCCCCAAGCTGGCTTCGGTGGCTGTTGATTTCCCTGGGCCTGAGGTAGGCCCTTCTGAGAGCCTAGAGCCACCCACCAGGCTCTGGAGAAGGAATAAATCCACGCTGGGGGAAAAGATAGCTTGCCAGCTCCACTAAACTGGGGGAGCTCAGGACAGAAGTGGCTCCTGTCCAGGCATAAATAGTCCATGGACTTTGAGTACCTTTCCCCTCTGCATGGACCTGTGTGCGCCTATTTCAGGAGAATAGGCCCTTATTGGCAGTTCTACAACTGTTTCAGCTGTGCTGTGTAGAGGCACGTGTTTGATGTTTGATATTGCTTTGCCTGTTAAACAGGGTCCTCACCTACCCATATCAGGAGCCTAAGGACTGGTAGCTCCACTCAGGTCACCCAGCGACAGGGGTCCAAGGATAGCTGGTACTTCCCTGTCTCTACAACCAAAAGCATTGGGTGCCCATGGTCTGTCTCCAGAATCCACCCACCTGTATGCTTTAGGGAACAGAGACATGCTTTCCTTAGAGAACTTGGGGGATGATTCTCAGTCCCCTGCCTTGTTCAGAGCATGACCCCCTGCTGAAACCAGATACTGGTACCTACACTAATCACCCTTGCCCCTCTAAGACTGTAGGACAGAGCCTGTACCATACACTTGATGATCAGCTATGTGGATGAGTGAGCTGAATTCATACAAAAAAAGTGAATGGACTCCTAGCATGATATCCCTGATAACGGCTCTAGCCATCTGGGGACAGGATGTCAGAGCTTCAGAGATGAAAATAATCAAGCTAGCTCACACAAGCAACCCATCTGGCATATGGGGAAAAAAAAAAAAAAGCAAGAAGCTATGAAACGGTGAGCAAACATAAAATAAACTAACAACTTGTAGATGGCTCGGAGACAACGGTCAATATCAAGTCACATAAAGAAACAGACCATGACTGCCTCAACAAGCTCTCAAAACAAAGAATCAAGGGGTATTCTAGATGGAAGTGCCTTCCTGAAAATACCAGAGGCAGAATACAAAAGATTAATATGCAGAGCTCTTCAAGACATCAGGAATGAGATTAGGAAGGAGATCAGGCAATACGCACAACAAGCCAAGAAACACACAGATAAAGTAGATGAAGAAATTAAAAAGGTTATTCAAGAACATAATGAAAAATTTAATAAGCTGAAAGAATCTATAGAGAGACAGCAATCAGAAGTTCAGAAGATTAACAATAAAACTACAGAATTAGACAACTCAATAGAAAGTCAGAGGAGTAGAATCGAGCAAGTAGAAGGCAGAGTTGGTGAGCTTGAAGATAAAGCACTTGGCACCAATATGTTTGAAGAAACATCAGATAAAAGAATTAAAAAAAATTGAAGAAACTTTAAGAATCATGTGGGACTCTATGAACAGAAATAACCTATAAGTGATTGGAGTAACAGAGTAGGAAGGGACAACAGAAAATACAGAGAGAATTGTTGAAGATTTCTTGGCAGAAAATTTCCCTGATACCGTGAAAGATGAGAAGGTATCTATCCACATAAGGTAGATGTTAAAAGAAAGTCACCAAGACATATTATAATCAAACTTGCCAAAATCAAAGATAAAGAGAGAATTTTAAGAGCAACTAGGGATAAATGAAAAGTCACCTACAAAGCAGAGTCAATAAGAATAAGCCCAGACTACTCGGCAGAAACCATGCAGGCAAGAAGGCAATGGGACAAATTATATAAAAAATTGAAGGAAAAAAATTGCCAGCCAAGAATCATATACCAGGAAAACTGTCTCTCAGATATGAAGGTGAAATTAGGACATTTCCAGATAAACAGAAGTTTAAGGAATTCATAAAAAACAAACCAAAACTACAAGAAAAATTAAAGGAAGTTCTTTGGTTAGAAAATCAGTAATATCAGGTATCAACCCAAGACTAGAATACTGGGTAAAGCAAACAGATGTCAACCCAGACAGGGAAATAAAAAAAATAAATCAAGACTAAAAAACATCTCAAAACAGGGAAAGAGAGATGTTGTTACATAAAAGAAGAAAACATTAAAACAGTAAAGAGGGACTAAAAAATGTAGTCATAGCTCTTTCATATGGGGAGGAAGAAAAGGGGATACAAAGAAATAAAATTTAGGTTTAAATTTAGAAAAATAGGGGTAAATAATAAGGTAACCACAAAGAGACAAACTATCCTACACACCAAAATAAAATATAAGAAAAAAATAGAGACTCAGCAGAAACAAAATCAACAACAAAGAGTATGAGGAAAAGACAATATATAAAGATAATCTATTCAGCACAAAAACTTAAGTGGAAAAAAGCAATTGTCAACAACACACAAAAAAAGACACCAAAATGATAGCACTAAATTCATACCTATCCATAATTACACTAAATGTAAATGGACTAAATTCACCAATACAAGACAGATAGTGGCAGAATGGATTACAAAACAAGATCCATCTATATGCTGCCTACAAGAGACACACCTTAGACTTAGAGATACAAACAAACTAAAACCCAAAGGATGGAAAAAAATCTATCAAGCAAACAACAATCAAAAAAGAGCAGGAGGGGCAATATTAATTTCTGACAAAATAGATTTTAAAGTTAAATCCATCAGAAAGGATAAGGAAGAACACTATATAATGATTAAAGGGACAATATACCAGGAGGATATACCAAATTAAATATTTATGCACCCAATGACAGGGCTGCAAGATACATAAAACAAACTCTATCAGCATTGAAAAGTGAGATAGACAGTTCCACACTAATAGTAGGAGACTTCAACAAGCCATATTCAGTGAAGGACAGAACATCCAGAAAGAAGCTCAATAAACACACGAAAAAGCTAAATGCCACAATCGACCAACCTGACCTCACAAAAATATACACAACACTCCACCAAACTGCAGCCAATTATACTTTCTTTTCTAGTGCACATGGAACATTGTCTAGAATAGACCACATATTAAGTCATAAAGCAAGCCTTGGCAGAATCCAAAACACTGCATTATTACAAAGCATCTTCTCTGACCATAAGGCCATGAAAGTAGAAATCAATAACAGAAAAAGCAGGGAAAAGAAATCAAACACTTGGAAACTAAACA
Organism: Loxodonta africana; assembly: GCF_030014295.1. Classification (NCBI taxonomy): domain Eukaryota; kingdom Metazoa; phylum Chordata; class Mammalia; order Proboscidea; family Elephantidae; genus Loxodonta; species Loxodonta africana. The sequence continues at coordinate 67,634,872 of NC_087358.1, forward strand.
ATATCCTGCTCCAAAAAGACTGGATTATAGAAGACATTAAGGATGGAATAAAGAAATTCATAGCATCCAATGAGAATGAAAACACTTCCTATCAGAACCTTTAGGACACAGCGAAAGCAGTGCTCAGAGATCAATTTATATCAATAAATGCACACATCCAAAAAGAAGAAAGGGCCCAAATCAAAGAATTATCCCTACAACTTGAACAAATAGAAAGAGAGCAACAAAAGAAACCCTCAGGCACCAGAAGAAAAAAAATCAAAATTAGAGCAGAACTAAATGAAATAGAGAAGAGAAAAACAATTGAAAGAATTAACAAGACCAAAATTTGGTTCTTTGAAAAAATCAACAAAGTTGATAAACCATTGGCAAAACTGACAAAAGAAAAACTGAAGAGGAAGCAAATATCCTCAATAAGAAATGAGATGAGCGATATTACAACAGGCCCGACTGAAATTACAAGAATTATATGAGATTACTATGAAAAATTGTAGTCTTAGTAATTTGAAACCTAGAAGAAATGGATGAATTCCTAAAAACACATTCAACAAACCCAGTGCCATCGAGTCGATTCCGACTCATAGCACTTTAAAAAAAAAAAAAAAGCACTTTACCTACCTAAAATAACAAACAGGTAGAACAACCAAACGGACCCATAACAAAAGAAGAGATTGAACAGGTAACCAAAAAACTCCCCCCCCAAAAAGCCCTGGCCCGGATGTCTTCACTGTAGAGTTCTACCAAACATTCAGAGAATAGTTAACACCACTACTAGTAAAGGTGTTTCAGAGCATAGAAAAGGACAGAATATTCCCAAACTCGTTCTATGAAGCCAGCATATCCCTGATACAAAAACCAGGTAAAGATACCACACACAAAAAAAAAATTACAGGCCTATATCTCTCATTAACTTAGATGCAAAAATCCTCAACAGAATTTTGCCAATAGAAATCAAAACCATATCAAGAAAATAATTCACCATGACCAAGTGGGATTCATACCAGGTATGCAGGGATGGTTCAACTTTAGAAAAACAATTAATGTAATCCATCATATAAATAAGACGAAAGACAAGAATCACATGATTTTATCAGTTGATGCAGAAAAGGCATTTGACAAAGTTCTACACACATTCATGATAAAAACTCTCAGCAAAATAGGAATAGAAGGGAAATTCCTCAATATAATAAAGGGCATTTACGCAAAGCCAACAGTCAATATCACCCTAAATGGAGAGAGCCTGAAAGCGTTTTCCTTGAGATCGGGAACCAGACAAGGATGCCCTTTATCACCACTCTTATTCAACATTGTGTTGGAGGTCCTAGCTACAGCTATTAGGCTAGATAAAGAAAAAAAGGGCATCCAGATTGGCAAGGAAGAAGTAAAATTATCTCTATTTGCAGATGACGTGATCTTATATACAGAAAACCCTAAGGAATCCTCCAGAAAACTACCAAAACTAATAGAAGAGTTCAGCAAGTATCGGGATACAAGATAAACATACAAAAATCAGTTGGATTCCTCTACACCAACAAAAAGAACATCGAAGAGGAAATTACCAAATCAATGTCATTTACAGTTGCCCCCAAGAAGATAAAATACTTCGGAATAAATCTTACCAGAGATGTAAAAGTCTTATACAAAGAAAACTACAGTACACTTCTGCAAGAAACCAAAAGAGACTTACATAAGTGGAAGAACATACCTTGCTCATGGATAGGAAGACTTAACATTATAAAAATGTCTATTCTACCAAAAGCAATCTATAAATTTAATGCAATTCCAATCCAAATCCCAACAACATTCTTTAATGAGTTGGAGAAACAAATCACCAACTTCATATGGAAAGGAAAGAGGCCCCCGATAAATAAGGCATTACCGAAAAAGAAGAACAAAGTGGGAGGCCTTACTTTACCTGATTTTAGAACCTATTATACCGCCACAGTAGTCAAAACAGCCTGGTACTGTACAACAACAGATACATGGACCACTGGAACAGAATTGAGAATCCAGACATAAATCCATCCACATATGAGCAGCTGATATTTGACAAAGGCCCCAAAACAGTTAAATGGGGAAAAGACAGTTTTTTTAACAAATGGTGCTGGCATAACTGGATACCCATCTGCAAAAAAATGAAACAAGATTCATACCTCACACCATGCACAAAAATGAACTCAAAATAGATCAAAGACGTAAATATAAAATCTAAAATGATAAAGATCATGGAAGAAAAAATAGAGACAACATTAGGAACCCTAATACATGGCATAAACACTATACAAACTTTATTAAGAATGCAGAAGAAAAACTAGATAACTAGGAGCTCCTAAAAATCAAACACCTATGCTCATCCAAAGACTTTACCAAGAGTAAAAAGGCTACCTACAACTTAGGAAAAAGTTTTTAGCTGTGACATTTCTGGTCAGCTCCTGATCTCTAAAATCTACATGATACTGAAAAACTCAACTACAAAAAAGACAAATAACCCAATTAAAAAATGGACAAAAGATATAAATAGACACTTCACTAAAGAAGACATTCAGGTAGCTAACAGATAGTTGAGGAAATGTTCACCATCATTAGCCATTAGAGAAATGCAAATCAAGACTACAATGAGATTTTATCTCACTCCAATAAGGCTGGCATTAATCCAAAAAAACTCAAAATAATAAATGTTGGACAGGTTGTTGAGTGACTGGAACACTTATACACTGCTGTTGGGAATGTAAAATGGTACAACCACTTTGGAAATTGATTTGGCACTTCCTTAAAAAGCTAGAAATAGAACTACCGTACAATCCAGAAATCCCACTCCCTGGAATATATCCTAGAGAAATAAGAGCCTTTACACAAACAGGTATATGCACACCTGTGTTCATTGCAGCACTGTTTGTAATAGCAAAAAGATGGAAGCAACCAAAGTGCCCATCAATGGATGAATGGATAAATAAATTATGGTATAGTCACACAATGGAATACTAGGTATCAGTAAAGAACAGTGACACACTTGTGAAACATTTCATAAAATGGAGGAATCTGGAAGGCATTAAGCTGAGTGAAATTAGTTAGTTGAAAAAGGACGAATGTTGTATAAGACCACTATTATAAGAACTCAAGAAATTGTTTAAACAGAGAAGAAAATATTCTCTGATGGTTATGAAAGGGAGAGGGAGGGAGGGAAGGAGAGGGGTATTCACTAACTAGATAGTAAGAACTACTTTAGGTGATGAGGAAGACAACACACAATACAGGCGAGGTCAGCACAACTGGACTAAACCAAAAGCAAAGAAGTTACCTGAATAAACTGAATGCTTTGAAGGCCAGCGTAGCAGGGGCAGGAGTTTGGGGACCATGGTTTCAGGGGACATCTAAGTCAATTGGCATAATAAAATCTATTAAGAAAACATTCTGCATCCAACTTTGGAGAGTGGCTTCTGGGGTCTTAAATACTTGCAAGCGGGCATCTAAGATGCATCTATTGGTCTCAACCCACCTGGACCAAAGGAGAATTAAGAATACCAAGGTCACAAGGTAATTAAGAGCCCAAGAGACAGAAAGAACCACATAAACCAGAGACTACATCAGCCTGAGACCAGAAGAACTAGATGGTGCCCAGCTACAACCGATGACTGCCCTGACAGGGAACACAACAGAGAATCCCTGAGGGAGCAGGAGAGCAGTGGGACACAGACCCCAAATTCTCATAAAATGACCAGACTTAATGGTCTGACTGAGACTAGAAGGACCCCAGTGGTCATGGTCCCCAGAACTTCTGTTGGCCCAGGACAGGAACCATTCCCAAAGCCAACTCTTCATATAGGGATTGGACTGGACAAGGGATAGAAAAAACATGCTGTTGAGGAACGAGCTTCTTGGATGAAGCAGACACTTGAGAATTATGTTGGCATTGCCTATCTGGAGGGGAGATGAGAGGGCAGAGGTGGTCCAAAGCTGGTGGAATGGACAAGAAAGGAGAGAGTGGAGGGAAGGAGCAGACTGTCTCATTAGGTGGAGAGCAATTAGGAGTATATAGCAAGGAGTATATAAATTTTTGTTTGAGAGACTGACTTGATTTGTAAACTTTCACTTAAGGCACAATAAATTTTTTAAAAAAAGAACCAAAAAAAAAGGAAAACAGCAAATGATGGCCAGGTTGTGGGGAGACTGGAACATTTATCCACTGATAAAACGGTAGAGCTACTATGGAAAATGGTGTGGAGCTTCCTGAAAAAGCTACAAATAGAGGTATCTTATGATCCAACCATCCGACTCCTAGGTATATACCCTGAATATCTAACAGCAGTGACACAGCACACCTATGTACACTGCAGCATTATTCACAATAGCAAAAAAATGGAAACAACCTAAGTGTTCGCCAGTGGACGAATGGATAAACAAATTGTGGTACATTCATTCAATGGAATTCTATGCAGCTATAAAAAATAATGAGTTCTCAAACACCTTATAACATGGATGAATCTGAAGGATATTATGCTGAGTGAAATAAGTCAATGACAAAAGAACAAATATTATATGGTTTCACTTTTATAAAAAGATGAGAATAGCTATACTCACAGAAAGCAACGTTCTTTGGTGGTTACCAGGGATGGGAAGGACAGGAGGGGGAATCACTGTCTAGATAGTAGACATTTGTTATCTTTGGTGACAAGAAAGGCAATACCAAATGTGGGAGAAATCTGCACAGCTTGATCATAGTAAATGACAACACTAAGAAGTACACCAGAATAAGGGAGTTTTTAGTAAATGCTATAACATATACATTTTTTGCAACAACAATAACCAAAGAACATGTGTATGGTTATATAAAACCAAAAAACCAAATCTGTTGCCGTCAAGCCAATTGTGACTCATAGAGATCCTAAAGGACGGAGTAGAACTACCCCACAGGGTTTCCAAGGAGTGCCTGGTGAATTCAAACTGCTGATGTTTTGGTTAGCAGCCATAGCTCTTAACCACCACACCACCAAGGTTTCTGTGTGGTTACGTAGGTAGATATATATGCATATATGGGGCCCTGATGGCACATTGTTTGAGCGTTTAGCTGCTAACTAAAAGGTTTGCAGTTCGAATCCATTAGCTGCTCCTTGGAAACCCCATGAGGCGGTTCTAATCTGTAGGGTCACTATGAGTTGGAATCAACTTCATGGCAACGGTTTTTTTGTTGTTGTTGTTGTTATAGGAAGGCAGATGTGAGTATATGCATGTGGATGTATAAGAGTATCTATAGGCATATCTATACACATGTTTGTGTGTGCTGCACATATATTCATATATATAGTCAAGCACATAGAAAGCATAGTTACAGACACTTCCTAGATATAACCAATCACCTAGCAGAATTGGCTTGCTGAGTTTGAAGTCTTAGGACCATAGTCTCATGGGACAACTCAGTAAATTGGCACAACACAGTTTATAAAATTTATGTTCTACATCCTAGTTTGGTGAGTAGCATCTGGGGTCTTAAAAGCTTGCAAGTGGCCATCTAAGGTATAACTATTGGTCTCTATTCTTCTGGAGCAAATGGGAAAGAAGGAAACCAAAGACTCAAAGAAGAAACTACTCTACGGGACTAATAGCCCACCCCATAGGAACCATGTCTTCATCTACTGTGAGACCAGAAGAACTACATGGTGCCCAGCTACCACTACCAACCATTCTGATCAAGGACACAATAGATGGTGCCAGACAGAATGAGAGAAAAATGTAGAACAAAACTCAAAATCTTAAGAAAGACCAGACTTACCGAACTGGCAGATACTAGTGGAACCCCCAGGACTGTTGCCCTGAGATACCCTTTAAACTGGGAACTGAAACCACTCCTGGAGGTCATCTTTCAGCTAAATACCAGATTGTATCAATAAAATAAGCGTTATCACTAGTGAGTACTGAGCTCTTAAAAAAAAAAAAACTTATCTATGAGACCAAATGTTCAACAGTTACCCTAAAGCGAAGTTGAAAAGTTAAGGGGGGTTGGGCAGGGAAGCTAGATTAATGGAAACAGAAAAACCAGAACGGAAATAAAGAGAATTTTGACACACTATGAAAAAATAACAGATGTCACTGAACAATATGCATAGAAATTGTTAAATGTGAACCTAATTTGCTGTGCAAACATTCACCAAAAACACAATAAAATATTATTTAAAAAAAAAAACCTCAAGGCATGGAGGAATCTTATCTGCATATTGCTAAATAAATGAAGCCAGTCTGAAAAAAAAGCATATGATTGCAACTACAAACATTCTGCAAAAGGCAAAACTATTGAGACAATAAAGAGATCAGTGGTTCCCAGGGGGAAGGGAGAGAGTTGAATAGGTGGGGCACAAGGCATTTTTAGAGCAGTGAAATTATTCTGTAAGATATTATAATGGTGGACACATTTGTCAAAACATATAGAACTGTACAACACAGAGTGAACCCTAATGTAAACTACAGACTTTAGTTAATAATAATGTATCAGTATTTGTTCATCAATTCTAACAAATGTACCCCAGGAATGCAAGATGTTATTAATAGGGGAAACAGTGTGCTGGGAGAGGGGACATACAAGAACTCTGCACTTAACTTTCTGCACGATTTTTTTGTAAACCTGAAACTGCTCTAGAAATAAAGTCTATTCTTAAAAAGTCATAAGTTGACAAGAACAAAAATAAGACAAGTGACAGCATCAAACCTGTGATGCTAACAAAATCTTGGAAACTAAAATCAAGAGGGACAAAGGGAAGTGAGTCAGCAGACCAGGGAGAGCTGACCCTAAGCTGTAAGGATAGGGAGGCTGTCACACGACTCGCCCAGGAACTGGAGCACCAGGGTTGCTGAGAGTGTGGTACAGGAAAGAGCCGAACAGGTAGATGGGTTGAAAAAATTAATGGCAGCATAAGCAGATTATTGAGAAATATTGAGATAAATAGTATAAGATAAAGTAGCAGTTAAGAAATCAAACCAAGTATTGCATTGGGCAAATCTGCTCCAAAAGACCCGTTTAAAGTTTTCGAAAGCAAAGATGTACCTTTGAAGACTAAGGTGCATCTAGCAAAGGCCGTGGTTTTTTAATTGTCTCATATGCATGCGAAATTTGGATAATGAAAAAGGAAGACAGAAGAATTGGTGCATTCAAACTGTGGTGTTGGTGGAAATTATTGGATATATTAATACTGTGGAGTGCTAGAAGAACAAGCACGTTAGTCTTAGAAAAAATACAACCAGAATACTCCTTAGGGATGATGATGGCAAGACTTCAACTGGCTTACTTTGTGCTGACTTCCCTTGTACTGTGTGTTATCCTTCCCTTCACCAGGCAAGTCCAATCTGGAGAAAAAGACATCATGTTTGGTAAAGTAGAGGGTCAGCATAAACTACAGAAGCCCTCAATAAGATGGAGTGATACAGTAGCCACAACAAGGGACTCAGACATACCAATGATAGTGAAGACGGCACTGTCTGAGCACTGTTTCGTTCTGTTGTACATAAGGTCACTATGAACTGGAGCGGTCTTGAAGGCAACTAACAACAGTAACAACAAAACAAAGGAGTTGAAAGTGCTTGTTTTTGGGGAAGTTAGGAGTGAGGCAAGGGATTGTTATTTTTTCATTATAAACCATAGTTTGAATATTTAAACTATGTGCATGTATTATTACCATGAAAAATGCCTTGTAAAATTATTGTTATTCTCTGCAGTGCTGTGCTGATATACGTAAAATTTTAGTGACATGGATGAGCCTTTACAAAATTAGAAATAACCAAAATTGGACCCCAAAAGAAAAAAACCAACAATAAACCAAGGGAAAAATTGACACCATTTTAAAAGAACAATAATTGCTACTATATCAAAGAAAATTAGCACTATAGGGAATTTTTTTTTTTTTTATTTCCACCAAACAAATCCATGTTTTCAAGTAGCAAAATATCTTTACAGGCTAAGTAATTCATTTTATTATGGAATTATTCTAGACAGAATCTAAGCAAATAGAATTCATCCACACACTGAAAGAATTATTTTCTGTGACCAAATACAATTTACCTTACTATTACAAAACTGGAAAAATACAAGAAAAAAATAACAAAATAGTAACACAATAAACAAAAGCAAAAATCAAAAAGACTTTTAATAAATTCTCTATTCACCTTTCAACACGAGAAACCAGACTTGTATTTTTTTTTAATGATTTAGATGAAAGTTTACAGCTTAAGTTAACTTCTCACACAAAAATTTACACACACATTATGTGACCCTAGTAGTAGCAATCCCTATAATGTGACAACATACTCTCCTTTTCCACCCAGGATTTCCTGTGTCCATTCAGCCCTTTCTGCCTTCTCATGCTGCCTAGGGAGAGGAACTGCCCATTTAGTCTCATGTATCTACATGAGCTAAGAAGCACACTTTTCATGAGTATTATTTTATGTTTTATAATCTAGGCTAAGCTTTGTCTGAAGAGTTGGCTTCAGGAATGGTTTTAGTTCTGGGTTAACAGAGGGTCCAGGGACCATGTCTTCAGGGGTTCCTGTAGTCTCAGTTAGAAAATTAAGTCTGATCTTTTTACTAGAATTTGAGTTCTGCACCCCACTTTTCACCTGCTCTGTCAGGGACTTTCTCTTGTGTTCTTTGTCAGGGCGGTCATTGGTGGTAGCCAGGCACCATCTAGTTCTTCTGGTCTCAGGCTGATGGGGTCTGTGGTTTATGTGAACCTGTTGTTTCTTGGGCTAATATTTTCCTTGTATCTTTGGTGTTTTTCATTCTCCTTTGCTCCACGTGAGCAACTGATACACCTTAGATGGCCACTAGCTAGCTTTTAAGAACCCAGACACCTCAGAGGCCAATTTATATCAATAAATGCATACATCCAAAAAGAAGAAAGGGCCAAAATCAGAGTCTTAGAAAGAGGGAGCCAGAAAGATAGGGCACTGTAGATATAAAAAGAATTTTGTGTGCTGTCATTGGTAAACGAAATGTTTAAGGTATAAAAACGGAAGTGAGTGATTGAGATTGGGTATAAGATAAGATAATTGGAAGAGGTTAAGGGACTCAGAGACCACGGCAAAAGGTCTATTTGTGTTCTAAGACAACCAGAAATTATGACAGGAGTTGTTTAGGAGACATTGATGGTAAGCATCATTTGAAAAAAAAAAATTTTTTTCAACAAATGAAGTAGAACAGTCCAAAAATCTGTTAATAACTGCTAACTGAAAGGTTGGAGGTTCAAGTCCACCCAGAAATACCTTGGAAGAAAGGCCTGGCAATCTACTTTGGAAAAATCAGCCATTGAAAAACCTATGGCGACAGCTCTACTTTGACACATATGAGATTTCCATGAGTCAGAGTCGACTTGACAGAAACTGGTTTATCTATTTATTAGTGAAAGATGGGATGCCTTTTTATTACTAATGTTTTAATCAAGTCTCATCATGAATATTTATTTGAGCACTTGCTCTGATCCAGACACTGTGCTGGGTATGAAGAAGGTAAGGACATAATCTTAATCTTCAAAAAACTCCAAACTAGTTGAGAGGACAGACAAAACAAAGAAACAATAATACAGAGTAAAAAGTGCTATTTAGAAGATGTGTATGAGGATAAAGAAGGGACAGCTAACTGCTAGGGCTTGCTGGGGATGCAAAGATCAGAGATGGCTTTGCCTGAGGTTGGATCGTAAAGTACAGAGCAAGAGTTGTCGGTGGAATTGAAAGAATGGATAGGAGAATACATTTGGCCAAGAGAACTGCATCATGTATTTCAAAGCGGTTGGTGTCCTGGTGGACAGTGTGTGTATGTGAGGTGGGGTTGGGGGAGAACACGTGGCAGGAGGTGATGTTAGAAAAGGAAAGGTGAGGGATTGTCCAAGTACTTGTGTTTGTCTGTCTGTTGGCTTGAAATTTCAGGATTCCTGTGTTCAAATAGTGCATCGAGTGCCTGTCTATAAAACAGAGCTGTTATGGGTAATTAAGCGATGACAGAGTCCAGGCTCCCATGTTTGCTCCCCTTGTCAGTCCTTAAAGGACATCTATGGAACTCCATGATTCTGACAGTTTGAACTGCACTGATGGTGAGTTACTGAAGGGTCATAATTGGGGAATACCATGACTGTTTCATGTTTAAGAAGGTCACTCTGATGGTCAGGTGGGGGAGGAATTGAAACTGGAAGAAGCTGGAGATGGGAGACCAGTTGGAAGCCTATTTCAGTGGCTCAGTGCTGACTTGACAATAAGGGCATAAGATAGGACAATAGGATGGCAAGTGGGGCACACTGAAAGCAGGCTATTGTGATGGTTGAACATACAGGAGAGGGAGAAGGAGTAGTCAGGGTCTTTCATTTGTTAGTACCATATATACCTGTGCTAGTGGTAGTGATAGACAACTCAGTGCCTGCAGGGGAAGCACAAATTTAGGGACTATCGAGACAGATTACAGATTAGATTTTGTATAACTTTAGTTTGACTTACCAGTAGCAGTTGCCATCAAGTTGATTCTGACTTATGGCAACCTGTGTGTATCAGAGCAGAACTGTGCTCCATAGGGTTTCCAGTGGTTGATTTTTTGCAAGTATATCACCATGCTTTTCTTCCAGCATCTCTGGGTGATACAAACCATGAAACTTTCAGTTATCAGCCAAGTGCATTAACCATTTGTACCACCCAGGGACTCCTAGTGTGAGGTACTGAAAAATATTTACATGCAGTTACTTTTGTACTGTGGTGGCTTGCGTGTTGCTGTGATGCTGGAAGCTTTGCCACTGCTATTTCAAATACCAGCAGGGTCACCCTTGGTGGACAGGTTTCGGTGGAGCTTCCAGACTAAGACAGACTAGAAAGAAGGACCTGGCAGTTTACTTCTCAAAACATTGGCCAGCAAAAACCTTATGAATTCAATATATAGGGCATAATATATGCCTAAAGTCAATGAGAGAAGTGATGCTATAGATATAAATGTAGGAATATTAGTAGCTTAGAAGCTGATACCATGAATGTGGACAGGGTAGCTTAAGGAAAGTATGTAGAGGAGAGAAAAAGGCAGCAAGAATAGAACTTTAGAGTACACCAGCATTTTGAGGGGACCAGAGAGAGAACCAGGTTTTGTGACTGAGTAGACAGGGTTAAAGGAATTGGAGGGACCCAGATAGTGTAGGTCTTACTATTAGCTCACAATTATTTATACCCTGTCCACAAATATCACTTAGTTGTGCTCAAGAGGAATCTGTGCATGGATTAAGAGGCAGTCATTCAAACAGAAGAAGGGGATACTGCGTGGTTTAAAGTCAGAAAGGTGTGCTCAGGTTTGTATCCTTTCATCATATTTATTCAATCTATATGCTAAGCAAAAGATCCAAGAAACTGGACTATATGAAGAACAGAGCATCAGGATTGGAGGAAGACTCATTAACAACCTGCCATATCCAGATGATACAACCTTGCTTGCTGAAAGTGAAGAGGACTTGAAGCATTTACTGATGAAGACAAAAGATCACCTTCCCTCAACATAAAGAAATAAGAAATCCTCACCACTGGACCAATAAGCAACATTATGATAAATGGAGAAAAGATTGAAGTTGTAAAGGATTTCATTTTCTTTGGATCCACAGTCAATACCCATGGAAGCAGTAGTCAAGAAATCAAAAGACACATTGCACTGGGCAAATCTGCTGCAAAAGACCTCTTTAAAGTGTTGAAAAGCAAAGATGTCACCTTGAAGACTAAGGCACACCTGACCCAAGCCATGGTGTTTTCAATTGCCTCGTATGCATGTGAAAGCTGGATGATGAATAGGAAGACCAAAGAAGAATTGAAGACTTTGAATTGTGGTGTTGGCAAAGAGTATTGAATATACCACGGACAGCCAAAAGAATGAACAAATCTGTCTTGGAAGAAGTACAACCAGAATGCTACTTGGAAGCAAGAATGGCAAGACTACATTTCATATGCTTTGGACATGTTATTAGGAGGGATCAGTCCCTGGAGAAGGACATCATGCTTGGTAAAGTAGAGGGTTGGTGAAAAGGAGGAAGACCCTTAAAGAGATGCATTGACACAGTGGCTGCAATAATGGGCTCAAGCATAACAACAGTTGTGAGGGTGGCACAGGACTGTGTTTTATTCTGTTGTACATAGGGTTGCTATGAGTTGGAACCAATTCGACAGCACCTAACAGTAACAACAACAACCATTATCATGGATTCCCCTCCCCTGTAGATGGAATATACTCCCTTGCTCCATAGACTTTGGGCTTGGTCATGTGACTTTCTTTAGCCAGTGGATTGTTAGCAGGTGTGACAAACACCATATTTGAGCAAAAGCTTTAATGAACATGCATGAAATGGCTCTGCTTTCTTTGCTTCTATCCCCCACTATGAGAATGTTGTTGTTAGGTGCTGTCCAGTCAGTTCCAACTCCTAGTGACCCTACAGGGCAGAGTAGAACTGCCCCATAGGATTTCCAAGGAGAGCTGGTAGATTTAAACAGCCAATTTTTGGTTAGCAGCTGAGCTCTTAACGACTATGCTACCAGGGTTCCTCTATGAGAATAACTAGTTAACACAAAGCAAAACCAAAAAAAAACCAGCTGCTGTTGAGCTGACTCCAACTCATGGTGACCCCACGTGTCAGAGTTGTGCCCCATAGTGTTTACAATGGAAGTAGATCATCTGGCCTTTCTTTTGAGGAGCCTTTGGGTGGACTTGAACCTGCAACCTTGAGGTTTTAAGGTTAGTTGCAGAACATGTTAACCATTCTTACCACTCAGGAGCTCAACTCTGAGAATTAAAATAATAATAATAACAAAAAAATGAGAATAGCATGACCTAAATGGTGGCTAATCATCATGGGTCCCAGAATCAGAAGGCACATGGAACTCAGACATGTTGTAGCCATCTGCAGCCCTCATGTAACATGATCAAGAAATAGATATTTGTTGATTTCAGGTGGTTGTTTGTTGCTGCAGCAAAAGCTCAAGAGATTTTGAGCCTACAGGACTTTCAAACTCTGAAAGACAGCGAGTGGAAGCTGATGCCTCTAATCACACAGCAGCCTGACCAGGAGAATGGCTCTGCCCTCCGTAGAATTCCTCATTACCTGAGCCACGTGAAGTCTTTTTCTTCCATCTGTTTAAAACAGCACAAGATCTGAGGGGTTAACCAAGTTCTACATATTATGCGTAGCTACATCTAACTAAATGCATGCTCAAGTTCTTCAAACAGGGCATGCTAGCTTGAAGGTCAATCCCTCGTGGCTCTTTAGAGCACAGTGGTTGTGTGCTTGAGCTTCGAGGCTCATATCCAGGCTCAGTGACTTCCTAGATGTGTAAACTTGGACACATTACTTAGTTCTCTTTACTTAGCTGCTTTTTTTTTTAATTGAGAAAAAGAGTATCATGGTATGTGTATAATATGATATTGGTAGATCAAAATATGCTTAAGAAACAGTACAGTAGCTGGCACATAACCTATACATACAAATGTTAGTGGTTATTATATTGATAATGTTATTATTATTACCCTGTCTTAGTTTGCTAGTGCTGCCATCACACAAATACCACAGTGGTGGTTTTAAAAAACAGAAATTTGTCTTCTCACACTTCAGTAGGCTAGAAGCCCAAATTCAGGGCATGGATCTAGCAGAAGGTCCTTCCTTGCCTATTTCAGCTTCTACAAAATGCCAGCAATCCTTTGAGTTCCTGGACTTATAGATGTACCTGCCTCTGTGGTCTGTCTTCCTCTTCTGTGTCTATTCTGCTCTTTTCATAAGTCAGAAGTGGTAAGGTGTGGGACCCATCCTACTCTAGCAGGATCTTATTAACATAAAAAAGAAAGTCCCTATTTAAAAATTTATAGGTACAGGGGTTAGGATTTCAACACTTAACCTTTGGAGGACACAATTCAATCCATAACACCTATTTCTTAAAGTTACTTCTTTGTATATGTAGTAGAAATCCCAGCTTAGCCCTAAACTGAGATTTAGATGTCTTTACACGTGAACTGGCAGGACTGCTGTCAGAAGTCAATTTGATTGAGGGATTTTAGTAAAAGGAGAAGGAGAGAGTATATTCCTGCACTGACCAAGTGGGTTAACTATGACAGCTTGGCATCTCTCCCAGAGAATGGTTCCCCATCCTGGCCCAGTCCAGCAGAGTTCCGCTGACTCAACTCTGAGAGCTGAAAACTGACATTTACGGGGAGAGGGGCAATACTCTGGAGTTGTGTAGCTCCTCACAAGGCACTGCTTTTTCAATTCTGCTGAATATGAGAGTACAACATTGCTCAGTTGAAAACCAGAACCACAGAGTAAGGAGGTTTTCTCCATCTGTCTATATGGAACAGCACGTTCAACCTAGAAAGCATTCTGATGGTGCACTCCACACTGAGACAGCATCAGCGCCATGAATGTCATTCTCTTTAGTGTGGGTATTGTTGTAACAGTGAGGCACAACAAAACTTAAATTTTCAATGGTTCAATGTGACCGAGTGGAGGGTAGGAATTCTGTGCTGGACTCAGCAACAGTAGGTATGTGACTTTCAAGGTCACCCTGTGTGGAGGACATGGAGATGCCCCACTCAGACTCCCTCAAGAAAGGACTTCTTGTAGCAGAGTGTGTCTTCAGTTGAATTGCGATTTAGGGATTACTTCACCTCCAGAGAGCTGCCTCAATCATGGTCACTTTCTAGAGTGACCTACATCCAATGACTGATTGAGATGGGCATACTAGCTGTTTTGACTTAACATGAGCCAATTCTAATGGTGCATTTATTTTATTTATTTATGTTGTTGTTGTTGAGAATACATACTGTAAAACATACAGCAATTCAACAGTTTCTACATGTACCATTTAGCAACATTGATTACATTCTTCAAATTGTGCAACATTCTCACTCTCCTTTTCTGAGTTATTCTTTTCCATTAACATAAACTCACTGCTGTCTAAGGTTTCTATCTAATCTTTCAAGTTTCTGTTGTCAGTTTGATCCCATATAGATAGCTTTAAAAAGAGCATAATGCTCAAGGCAGACATTTTTTACTAGATAAGCTTAACTATTGTTTGGTTTTAAGAAGACTTCAGGGTATATGGTTTAGGGTTTAAAGATTATGTCGGGGAAATAGTTTCAGGAGTTCATCCAACCTTCATTGCTCTAGAAAGTCTGGAGTCCATGAGAATTTGAAATTCTGTTCTACATTTTCCCCCTTTTGATCAGGATCCTTCCATGGAATCTTTGATCAAAATGTTCAGTAATGTTACTGGGCACCATCCAGTTCTTCTGGTCTCCTGGCAAAGGAGGCAGTTGTTTGTGGAGGCAATTAGCCACCCATTCCATATTCTCCTTCTATATCTGACTATCCTTCTTCCTTTGTTGCTCCAGGCAAATAGAGACCTTGGATGGCTGCTTTCAAGCTTTTAAGACCTCAGGCACTATGCAAGGAACTAGGAGGTAGAACAGAAGCACTAAACACATTATTAGGCAAATTAACTGGAATGTCCTGTGAAACCATGACTGGAAACCTGCAAACCAAGAAACCAAATTCCAAGAGATTTTTGGTTGTACATAAGCAGCCTAGCAGCTACTATTATTTTTTTTTTGTCATTGTTGTAAATATATATATCACACAACTTTTGCCAGTTTAACTTTTTACAGGTATGCAACTTATTGACAGCAATTACAAAATCAGCTGTGCAACCCTACCCTTAATCAATGTGATATTTCAATCACCGTTAACTCCCCCTTGCCTTTTCCCTTCTCTCCTGCCCCCTGATTACCACTAATAATCTTTGCTATCTATAAATTTGCCTTTCTTCTCTTTTTATTTTTATTTATTTTTTTATTGTGCTTTAGGTGAAAGTTTACAGCTCAATTTAGTTTCTCATACAAAAATTTATACACACATTATTATGTGACCTTAGTTGCTATCCCTAAAATGTAACAGCACACTCCTCCTTTCCACCCCGGATTTCTCCTGTCCATTCCACCAGTTCCTGTCCCTCTTTGACTTCTCATCTCACCTCCAGGGGCTGTGTCTTCTGGGGCTTCTCCAGTTTCAGTGAGACCATTAAGCCTGGACTTTTTACTAGAATTTGAGTTCTGCTCTGCACGTTTCTTCTGTCCCATCAGGGTCTCTCTGTTGTGTCCCCTGTCAGAGCAGTCATTGGTGGTAGCCAGGCACATTCTAGTTCTTCTGGTCTCAGGCTGATGGAGTCTCTGGCTTATCTGGCCCTTTCTGTCTCTTGGGCTTATATTTTCCTTGTGTCTTTGGTGTTCATTCTCATTTGCTCCAGGTGGTTTGGGACCAACTGATGCGTCTTAGATGGCCACTTGCTAACTTTTAAGACCCTAGACTCCACTCACCAAAATGGGATGCATAACATTTTCTTAATAAACTTTGTTATGCAAATTGGCCTAGATGTTCCCTGAAACCATGGTCCCCAGGCCCCTGCCCCTGATACTCTGTCCTCTGAAGTGTTTGATTGTGTTCAGGAAACTTTTTAGCTTTTGATTTAGTCCAGTTGCGCTGACTTTCGCTATATTGTGTGTTGTCCTTCCCTTCAGCTAAGATAATTCCTGTCTACTAATGAGTCGGAATCGACTCGACGGCAATGGTTTGGGTTACTACCTAGTAAGTGAATTTCCCTTTCCCTCCCTCCCCACCCTCATAACAATCAAAGAATGTTTCCTTCTGTGTTTAAACCTTTTCTTGAGTTCTTATCATAGTGGTTTCATACAATATTTGTCCTTTTGCAGCTGACTAATTTCACTCAGCATAATGCATTCCAGATTCATCCATGTTATGAGGTGTTTCGAGGAGTCATCCTTGTTCTTTATTGTTGTGGAATATTCCATTGTGAATATACCATAATTCGTTTATCCATTCATCCTTTGATGGCCACCTAGGTTGTTTTCATCTTTTTACTCTTGTGAACACTGCTGCAATGAACATGGGTGTGCATATACCTATTGCCTGACAGCTCTTATTTCTCTAGAATTTTGCAGATGGATATCCAGTTATTCCAGCACCATTTAGTTTTCTTTGTATAGGTCTTCTACATACCTGGTTAGACTTATTCCTAAGTATTTTATCTTCTTGGGGGCTATTATAATGGTATTGATTTGGTGATTTCCTCTTTGAAGTTCTCTTTGTTGATGTAGAGGAATTCAACTGATTTTTGTATGTTTATCTTGTATCCCGATACTCTGCTGAACTCTTTTATTAGTTCCAGTAGTTCTCTTGTGACTTCTTTGGTGTTTTCTGCGTAGAAGATCATATCATCTGCAAATAGGGATACTTTTACTTACCAATCTGGATGCCCTTTATTTCTTTTTCTAGCCTAACTGCTTTGGCTAGGATCTCCAGCAAAATGTTGAATAAGAGTGGTGATAAAGGGCATCCTTGTCTGGTTCCCGACCTCAAGGGGAATGCTTTCAGACTCTCTCCATTTAGGATGATGTTGGCTATTGGTTTTGTATAAATGCCCTTTATTATGTTGAGGAATTTTCCTTCTATTCCTATTTTGCTGAGAGTTTTTATCATGCATTAGTGTTGAACTTTGTCAAATGCCTTTTCTGCATCAATTTAGAAGATTATGTGGTTCTTGTCTTTTGCTTTATTTATGTGGTGGATTACATTGATTGTTTTTCTAAAGTTGAACCATCCCTGCATACCTGATATGAATCTCACTTGGTCATGGTGGATTATTTTTTGATATGTTGTTGAATCCTATTGGCTAGAATTTTGTTGAAGATTTTTGCATCTATGTTCATGAGAGATATTGGTCTGTAGTTTTCTTTTTTTGTGGTGTTTTCACCTGGTTTTGGTATCAGGGTTAAGCTGGTTTCATAGAATGAGTTTGGGAGTATTCCACCCTTTTTTGTGCTCTGAAATACCTTTAGTAGTGGTGGCATTAACTCTTCTCTGACAGTTTGGTGAAATTCTCCAGTGAAGCTTTCAGGGCCAGGATTTTATTTGTTGGAAAATTTTAATTACCTTCTCAATCTGTTCTTTTGTTATAGGTTTATTTACTTGTTCTACCTCTGTGTTAGTTTAGGTAGGTTGTGTGTTTCTAGAAATTTGTTCATTTCCTCTAGGTTTTCAAATTTGCTGATGTACAGTTTTTCATAGTATTCTGTTATGATCCTTTTAATTTCAGTTGGGTCTGTTGTGATATCACCCATCTCATTTCTTATTCAGGTTATTTGCTTCCTCTCCTGTTTTTCTTTTGTCAGTTGGGCCAATGTTTTATCTATTTTGTTGATCTTTTAAAAGAACAAGCTTTTTATCTTGTTAACTCTTTCAATTGCTTTTCTATTCTCTATTTCATTTAATTCTGCTCCAATTTTTATTATTTCCTTTCTACTAGTGCCCAAGGGCTTCTTTTGCTGTTCTCATTCTATTTGTTCGAGTCGTAAGTTTAATGTTTTGATTTTGGTCCTTTCTTCTTTTTGGGATGTGTGCATTTATTGTTATAAATTGACCTCTGAGCACTGCTTTTGCTGTGTCCCAAAAATTCTGGTAGGACGTGTTTTCATTCTCATTTGATTTCTATGTATTTCTTTATTCTGTTCTTAATTTCTTCTATAACCCAGCAGTTTTTGAGCAAGGTGTTGTTCAGTTTCCATGTATTTGATTTTTCTTCCTTGCTTTTTTCTGTTATTGATTTCTACTCATGGCTTTATGGTCAGAAAAGATGCTTTGTAATATTTCAATGCTTTGGATTCTGTTAAGGCTTGCTTTGTGGCCTAATATGTGGTCTCTTCTGGAGAACGTTCCATGTGTGTTGGAAAAGAAAGCATACTTGACTACCGTTCAGTGGCATGTTCTGTATATGTCTATAAGATCAAGTTGATTGGTTGTGGCATTTAGATTTCGCCTGTGTTTGTTCAGCTTCTTTCTGGATGTTCCGTCCTTCACTGAAAGTGGTGTGTTGAAGTTTCATACTATTATTGTGGAGCCGTCTATTTTTTTTCTATGCTGTTAGAGTTTGTTTTGTGTATTTTGGGGCCTTGTCATTGGGCGTGTAAATATTTATTATGGCTATGTCCTTCTGGTGTATTGATACTTTAATCATTATATAGTGTCCTTCCTTATCCCTTGTGGTGGATTTTGCTTTAAAGTCTATTTTGTCGAAGATTAACATTGCCTCTCCTGCTCCTTTCTGATCGTTGTTTGCTTGGTATATTTTTTCCATCCTTTGATTTTCAGTTTGTTTTTGTCTTTGAGTCTAAGGTGTGTCTCTTGTAGGCAGCATATGGACAGATCATGTTTTTTTATCCATTTTGTCACCCTCTGTCTCTTTATTGGTGCATTTGGTTCATTTACATTCAGCATGATTTTTGATAGAGTTTAGTGCTGTCATTTTGATGTATCTTTTTTTGTGTGTGTGAATGTGTTATTGAAATTTTCTGTGTTTCACTTAATTTTCTGTGCTGTTTTTCTTTATGTATTTTCTTTTTATCTTTTTCATTTTTGTTAATATTATATTTGGCATGTCTTTATGTTTTCCTCCTTTTTTTATTTTGATGTGTAGTGTTGTTAGTTTCCTTTATGTTTACCTTAATATCTACAGCTGTTTTTCTAAGTTTAAAACAATCTTTTATTTCTTCGTATCGCCTTGACCTCCTCTCCATATGAAATATCTATGACTACATTGTTTAGGCCCTCTTTTTCGTTTTAATGGTGTCATCTGTTACATATCGATGTCTCTGTTTCCCTATTTTCAGTGTTTTTGCTTTGATTTCTTTTTCTGACTTCCCTATTTGAGTTGATATCTGGTTATTCTGTCCTGTGTCTTTGGTTTTTACCTGACGTTATTGATTTTCTAACCGGAAGGCTCCATTTAGTATTTCTTATCCTTTGGTTTGGTTTTTACAAATTCCCTTAATGTCTGTTTATTTGGAAGTGCCCTGATTTTACCATCATATTTGAGAGGCAGTTTTGCTCAATATATAATTCTTGGTTGGCAATTTTTTTTCCTCAAGGCTTTATATATGTCATCCTATTGCCTTCTTGCCTGCATGGTTTCTGCTAAGTAGTCAGAGCTTAGTCTTACTGACTCTCTTTTGTAGATTACTTTTCACTTATCCCTAGCCACTCAAAATTCTTTTTTTATCTTTGGTTTTGGCAAGTTTGATTATAATGTGTCTTGGTGACTTCCTTTGGGATCTACCTTGTGTGGGGTTCAATGAGCTTCATGGATAGATATTGCCTTATCTTTCACTATATCAGGGAAGTTTTCTGCCAACAAATCTTCAACAATTCTCTCTATTTTCTGTTATCTCCACCTGTTCTGGTACTCCAATCACTCGTAGGTTATTCCTTGAAAAAAAAAATTTTTTTTTTGATGAGTCCCACATAATTCTTAGATTTTCTTCATTTTTTTAAATTCTTTTAATCTGATTTTTCCTCAAATAAGTTGATGTCAAGTGTCTTATCTTCAGTCTCACTAATTCTGGCTTCCACTGCCTCAGTTCTGCTCATATGACTTGCTACTGAGTTGTCTAATTCTGAAATTTTATTGTTAATCTTTTGAAATTCTCTTTGCTGTCTCTGTATGTATTCTTGCAGCCTGTTAAATTTTGTCATTATTCTCTTGTGTTACTTTCTCAAGTTCCTCTTTTGCTTTGCCTGTGTGTTTCTTGGCTTGTTCTGCATTTTGCCTGATCTCCTCCCTGATCTGTTCATGAACTCTATATACTAATCTTTTGAATCCTATGTCCGGTAATTCCAAGAAGTTAGCTTCCTCTGGAAAATTGTTTTGGGGGCTTGCTGAAGCCACCGTGGTCTGTCTGTTTATGTGATTTGATATTGACTGTTGTCTCTGGTCTTCAATAAGTTTTTATATTTATTTATTTTATGTTTGCTTACTATGTCTTAGCTTCTTGTTTTGTTTTGTTTTGATATGCCCAAGTAGGCTGGCTGTGTGAGCTACTTTGGTTACTGGTGTCTTTCAAGCTCTCACATCCTGTCACCAGGTTGTTAGAGCTGTTACTAGGAACACAACCAGGTATGGGAGTCCAGGAGTCACACACTTGTGTGAATTCAGCTCAGGTGTCCAGGTAGTCAGTCACCAAATGTGTGGTACAGGCTCTCACCTATAGTCCTAGGCAGGCAGGGGTGATTGGTGTGGGCACAGGTATCTGGCTGCAGTAGGGGATCATGTGCTGAGCAAGGCAGGGGTTTGATGGCTTCCCCTGAGTGTCTGGGTGAAAGGTGTCTCCCTGTTCCCTAAAGCATGTAGGTGGGTGGGTTTTGCAGCCAGATTATGGGCACTCAATGCTGTTGGCTGTAAGGACTGGGAGGGACCACTTATTCTTGGACCCCTGTAGCAGGTGACTAGGTGAGGTGGGTGGAGCCACCAGGCCTCAGGTCCCTAATATGGGTAGATGATACAATTGAATATAGGTTTCAGGCATATAGCCCATTGTACTGTGTTAATGAGGGCCTATGCTATTGAAATGGGCCCACACAGGTCTACACAAGGGTGAAAGGCATTCAAAGTCCATGGACCCCTTATGCCTATGCCTAGGTAAAGAGGCTGTGCCTGCCCTGAGTTCCCGGCTTAGAGATGCTGACAGATAATTTTTTCATGTTTGGTAATTTGTTCCCTCTCCAAAGCTGGGAGAATGGCTCAGGATGTGTGCCGGGTCCTACGTTAGGCCCAGGGGGTGCAGCAATCACTGAAGCCAGACCAGGACTCAAAGCATAGTGCAAAGGGGGCAGGTAAATGGGATAGTGGTACTTTCCAAAGGTTTTTTTTTTTTTTTTTTTTTAATCCTGCATGGTAGTTAGATGCCTGCACTTATCTTTTGGCAATTGAGCACTGTTTCTCACCGGTCCTGGAGGCTTGAGCAGAATCTGTGCAGCTCGGTCTCTTCCAATGTGGGGAATGCATCCTTAGCACCCCTGCTTGCCTCACCGTACATGTGCCAGCCTTTCCAGCCTACAGGATGCTGGTGCCAGCCAGGTCAGTTCTGGCAACTCCTTGTTGCTTCTGAACTGTCTCCCTCTCCCCATGCCCCTTAATCTGAATCCTCAACTTTGTCTTTTATGTTCAGGGCTCCTAGATTGTCATATATAATCAATTCATTTTTTTTTTTGTGGGGGGTTCTGTGTTGTAAGAGGGACCACAGGAAGCATCTGCTTAGTCCACCATCTTGGCCCTGCCTCTCTTCTCTGTTTATATTAGTGAAGTCATACAATATTTGTCCTTTTGTGATAGACTTATTTCATTGAGTAAAATGTCTTCCTTCTCCAGCCATATTGTATCGTGTGTCAAGACCTCATTTCTCCTACTGGCTGAGTAGTATTCCGTTATATGTATATACCACATTTTGTTTATCTGCTGATGGACATTTACGTTGTTTCCACCTCTTGGCTATTGTGAATAGTGCTGCAATGAACATTGATGTACAAGTCTCTATTTCAGTCTCTGCTTCAAGTCTTTTGGGTATAGAAGTAGGACTGAGTCATATAGTAGTTTTATTTATTTATTTATTTATTTTGAGGAACTGCCACATTGTTTTCCACTAAGGCTGTACCATTTTGCATTCCCACCAGAGTGGATAGGGGTTCCAATTTCCCCACATCCTCGTCAACAGTTGCTACTTTCAGGGTTTTTTTTTTGTTTGTTTGTCTTATCCATCCAAGAGGGAATGAAATGATATTTCATTGTGCTTTTGATTTGCATCTCTCCTCTGATTGCTAATGACACTGAGCATCTTTTCATGTGTTTGGTGGCCATTTCAATGTTCTCTTTGGTGAAATGTCTATTCAAGTCCTTTGCCCATTTTATGACTGGGTTATTTGTCTTTTTGCTATAAAGTTGTTGAAGTTTTATATACATTTTGGTTATTAGATTCTTGTAGGATATATGGTTGCCAAAGATATTCTCCCAGTCAGTAGTTTGTCTTGTCACTTTTTTTGGTTCATTGTTTGATGAACAAAAGTTTTTAATTTTTATGAGGTTCCATTTATTCATTTTGTCTTTTGCTGTTTGTGCTTTTGTTATTATACTAGATAATCCATTACTAAATGCTAGTCCTAACAGCATTGCCCCTGCTTTTTCTTCTAAGAATTTTATGGTTTTAGTTTGCACATTTAGATCCTTAGCCCATTTTGAATTTATTTTTGTGTATGGTTTGAGGTATGTATCCTGTTTCATTGTTCTTCTTGTGGAAATCCAATTTTCCCAGCACAATTTATTGAAGAGACTCTTCTTTCTCCCAGCAAATGGATTTAGTACCCTTGTCAAAAACCAGTTGACCATAGGTATGGCTGATGGATGTGGGTTTATTTCTGAACTCTCAATTCCATTGGTCTGTCTATTGTTATACCAGCACCGGGCTGTAGCTCTATAAACCAAAAAACAAACAAACAAACAAACAAAATTGCCACCCAGTCACTTCTGATTCATACCGACCCTATAAGAAAGAGTAGAATTGCCCTACAGGTTTCCAAGAAGTGGCTGGTGGATTCAAACTGCCTACCTTTTGGTTAACAGCCAAGCTCTTAACAACCACACCACCAGGGCTTCCAGTAGCCTTATCCAAAAAAAAATTCCATTCTTGTCGAGTCAATTCTGACTCATAGCAACCCTAAAGAACAGAGTAGAACTACCCCATAGGGTTTCCAAGGAACATGTGGTATATTTGAACTGCCAACCTTCTGGTTAGCAGTTCTAGCTCTTAACCACTACACCACCATGGTTTCCTGTATAGTATGCTTTAAAATCAGGAAGTATGAGTTCTCCTACTTTGTTCTTCTCTTTCAACATTGCTTTAGCTATTCTCGGTCTCTTGCTATTCCATATAAAGTTGTCGGTTGGTTTTTCTATTTCTGTAAAGAAGGCTGATGGAATTTTAATCAGAATCGTGTTGAATCTATAGATCACTTTGGGTAGTATTGACATCTTAACAATATTAAGTCTTTCAATCCATGAACATGGAACATCTTTCCATTTATTTAAGTCTTCTTTAATCTCTTTCAGCAGTGTTTTATAGTTTTTATTGTATAGGCTTTTCATGTCCCTGATTAGATTTATTCCTAGGTATTTTATTCTCTTAGGTGCTATCATAAATGGGATTATTTCCCCAATTTCCCTTTCGGATTTCTCATTGCTGGTGTACTGAAGGGCTGTTTTAGCTCTTGAGATCCCCAATGCTGTCATCAGGTCTGCTCTACAGCTCAACTTTTCCTGCCCAATCCTGTTTTTTCTCCTCCCTTTCATAAGTGTTTATGCTAAGGGAACTCTCTAATAAACTTCCATCTCAGAGCCTGATTACTATGGAACCCACCCCGTAACACTCTGGGAATTTAATTGTGGCTGGCAGATGGGAGAAGACAGATAGGATCACCTATGGAAGGTTTCAAAGGACCACACATCACTTCAACTCACATCTTTGGCTAGAACTGAATCAACTACTCCAACTTCTCATTTTATAAAGAGTCAGAGATACCCAAAAACATGGGACAGCTTACCCAAGATTACATAACCCATTCTTGAATTCAGATCTTTAGATTCCTAGTCCTTCTGAGAAATAGTATGGTTTTATTTTTCTCTTTAAATAATGAGAACTACGTAACTGAATATCTCTTCCTTTCATCTTTGTTACAGGAAAACTCCAAAACAAATTCAGAAATAAATTATAGCAACTGTGTAAACACTTACAGAATACATTTCTTTATTTTCTTCTGTGTCATGACCCAGTCTTCTAATTTATCTTTGCTCTGGTACTGGGCTTTTTTTTTTTTTCCATTTATATTTTATTGTGTTATTGTGTTTCTGCCACAAATCAGCTGAAATTCTTTTTTTAGAATGAATCAGTGTATATGAAAATATGTGAATAAATGAATAAATAGAAGCATGATTCAGTATTCTTTACACCACAGCATCCTATTATAAATCCTTCCATTACCGTTGGGCATCATTATAGGAAAATTTCCATCTCATTATAAAATGAATTAACTAAACATACTGAAGATTTGGTTTGAATAAAAATTACATGCAAGACACCTGTTAAAAAGCTACTGCCTATTGGAACTTCTGATTTCCAGAAGGGAAATGGCAATGCAATTTACGATTCATTTGTAAACTTTTTTAAGGGAAGGGTGCATATCCGGCAGATAAAATTTAATCATCCTCCAAGAAATTGACTTTCTGGGCAGTTACTAATTGTATTATATTATATTCATCCATTTTATGGTTGACAAAACTTGGGCTTAGAGAGGTCAACTTGCTCATAGCTACACAACCAGAAAGCAAATGTACTGTCTTCTAGGGCCATTTTCCATTAAACCTTCTACCTCATATGGAAAACAGGGTCAGTGCAGACCTGAGTGCCACTGTGAAAAAAAACATGGTAGCCAATATCTACGTGTTCCCACTCTAGCACCCTTGGTATAGCTATCCATCCTAGTCTTTTCTCTTGGTTACGTGCTCCTGACATTTGAGAAAACAACTCTGACTCAAGCTCCATCTCTCTTCTCTTCTAACCATCATGTGAACATTTTACCCTCAAAATTCTGCCCTCTTGAGTGGTATCCCCATCCTCTGGTCTTCTTTGTTTCTCACTCTCAAGGCAGGCAGAGGGCCATATCCAAGTCAGCTCTCTAAATTAAAGGAGTTTTTTAAAAAATGTATGCTGCCATGACAAGAGCCCAAAAATGTCTCAGAAGGCCCCAGAAAAAGGCACACAGCCTTCTGCAACTGAACCAAAGCTTGAGGCTCAGAGTATTCATCCAAAATGAATTGTTTCCTAACACGCCTTTGGTATACAGATGCTTCCCTTGTAGAATTTTTTCCTTTGAATTTGGTTATTGTGTTTTTTTTTAGATGATTCTTTCCTTAATCACTGTATTTAAAACCTATATCTAGGAGATATTCAACTCCAACTGGACCATGGAAGAAGTGACACATTGGTCTAGAATTTAGTAGAGAGCGTAAAACTCTGGCCACCACTGTGGGGCATTTTATAGCTTTTTAAAGCTTTTCTTGCATTTATATATCAGCATTATCAACCTGCCAAAGACATCTCACTTCTTCCTAGCGAGGTGAATTCTCTTCTCAAGATTATAGTGTGGTTTCAATTCCTCAAGGAATTTATCTCCACTGTTGTTTTTTTTTTTTGATATGATATTTACTTATTTATTGATTGATTTACCTACACATATTTATTTAAAATAATTTTTGACAGCCTACTAAGGGTCAACTACTAGAATATAACTTCTATAAGGTCAGACACTCTATGGGTTTAATTTATTGCTATATACGTAGAGCCTAAAATTATGGCTATCGCTGAATAAATATTTAGTAAATTAGATATATAGTACGTGTTCTGAACTTTTACTTCATCAATTCTTCCTTTTGCTTTAGCTGATTGATGCTCAAAAGCAAGATTCAGAGTCTCCTCTGGCATCCATCATGGCCTTTTCTTTCTTTCCTGTCTTTTCAGTGACCTCTTGCTTTCTTCATGGATGACGTCCTTCATGTCATTCCACAACTCGTCTGGTCTGCGGTCACTAGTGTTCAATGCATCAAATCTATTCTTCAGATGGTCTCTAAATGCAGGTGGGATAAACTCAAGGTCATATTTTGGCTATCGTGGACTTGCTCTGATTTTCTTCAGTTTCAGCTTGAACTTGCATATGAGCACTTGATGGTCTGTTTCACAGCCTACCCCTGGCCTTGTTCTGACTGATGATATAGAGCTTTTCCATCGTCTCTTTTCACAGATGTAGTCAATTTGATTTCTGTGTGTTCCATCTGGCTAGGTCCACGTGTATAGTCACCGTTTATGTTGGTGAAAGAAGGTATTTGCAATGAAGAAGTCATTGGTCTTGCAAAATTCTATCCTTCGCTCTCTGGCGTTGTTTCTATCACCAAGGCCATATTTTCCAACTACTGATCCTTCTTTGTTTCCAACTTTCGCATTCCAATTGCCAGCAATTATCAATGCATCTTGATTGCATGTTCGATCAATTTCAAACTGTAGCACCTGATAAATATCTTCTATTTATTCAACTTTGGCCTTAGTGGTTGGTGTGTAAATTTGAACAATAGTCGTATTAACTGCTCTTCCTTGTAGGTGTATAGATATTATCCTATCACTGACAGCATTGTACTTCAGGATAGATCTTGAAACATTCTTTTTGACGATGAATGCAACACCATTCCTCTTTGAGTTGTCATTCCCAGCATAGTAGACTATATGATTGCCCTATTCAAAATGGCCAATACCAGTCCATTTCAGCTCACTAATGCCTAGGATATCAATGTTTATGCATTCCGTTTCATTGTTGATGATTTCCAATTTTCCTAGATTCATACTTCATACATTCCAGGTTCCGATTATTAATAGATGTTTGCAGCTGTTTCTTCTCATTTTGAGTGGTGCCACATCAGCAAGTGAAGGTCCTGAAAGCTTTACTCCATCCACGCCATTAAGGTAGACTCTACGTTGAGGAGGCAGCTCTTCCCCAGTCATCTTTTGAGTGCCTTCCCACCTGGGGGGCTCATCTTCCAGCACTATATCAGACAATGCTTGGCTGCTATTCATAAGGTTTTCGCTGGCTAATGCTTTTCAGAAGTAGACTGCCGGGTCCTTCTTCCTAGTCTGTTTTAGCCTGGAAGCTCAGCTGAAACCTGTCCTCCGTGGGTGACCCTGTTGGTATCTGAATACTGGTGGCATAGCTTCCAGCATCATAGCAACACACAAGCCCCCACAGTACGACAAACTGAACAGAAGATTTCAAAGGCCCTCTCAAGAAGACAAAGTAAAGTATTATGATGACATGTGCAAAGAGCTGGAGATGGAAAACCAAAAGAGAAGAACACATTTGGCGTTTCTCAAGCTGAAAGAACTGAAGAAAAAATTCAAGCCTCGAGTTGCAATAGTGAAGGATTCCATGGGGAAAATATTAAATGACACAAGAAGCATCAAAAGAAGACAGAAGGGATACACATTATAACAAAACGAATTAGTCGATATTCAACCATTTCAAGAGGTGACATATGATCAGGAACCGATGGTACTGAAGGAAGAAGTCCAAGCTGCTCTGAAGGCACTGGTGAAAAACAAGGCTCCAGGAATTGATGGAATATCATCTGAGATGTTTCAACAAACAGGTGCAACGCTGGAGGTGCTCACTTGCCTATGCCAAGAAATACGGAAGACAGCTTCCTGGCCAACTGATTGAAAGAGATCCATATTTATACCTATTCCCAAGAAAGATGATCCAACCAAATGTGGAAATTATAGAACAATATCATTAATATCACACGCAAGCAAAATTTTGCTGAAAATCATTCAAAAATTGTTACAGCAGTATATCGACAGAGAACTGCCAGAAATTGAGGCGTTTCAGAAGAGGACGTGGAACCAGGGATATCATAGCTGATGTCAGATGCATCCTGGCTGAAAGCACAGAATACCAGAAGGGTGTTTACCTGTGTTTTATTGACTATGCAAAGGCATTCGACTGTGTGGATCATAACAAACTATGGATAACACTGTGAAGAGTTGGAATTCCAGAACACTAACTCTGCTCGTGAGAAAGCTTTACATAGATCAAGAGGCAGTTTTTGGGACAGAACAAGGGGAAACTGATTGGTTTAAAGTCAGGAAAGGTGTGCATCAGGGTTGTATTCTTTCACCATACCTATTTAATCTGTATGCTGAACAAATAATATGAGAAGCTGGACTATATGAATAAGAGCAGGGGCATTAGGAGTGAAGGAAGACTCACTAACAACCTGCCTATGCATTTTTTTTTTTATGCATATGACACAACCTTGCTTGCTGAAAGTGAAGAGGACTTGAAGCACTTACTAATGAAGATCAAAGACCACAGCCTTCAGTATGGACAGCACCTCCACATAAAGAAAACAAAAACCCTCACAACTGGACCAATGAGCAACATCATGATAAACAGAAAAAAGATTGAAGCTGTCAAGGATTTCATTTTACTTGGATCCACAATCAACAGCCATGGAAGCAGCAGTCAAGAAATCAAAAGACGCATTATAGTGGGTAAATCTGCTGCAAAGAACCTCTTCGAAGTGTTGAAGAGCAAAGATGTCACCTTGAAGACTAAGGTGCACCTGACCCAAGCCATGGGATTTTCAATCACATCATATGCATGTGACAGCTGGACAATGAATAAGGAAGACCAAAGAAGAGTTGACGCCTTTGAGTTGTGGTGTGGGCAAAGAATATTGAATATACCATGGCCTGCCAAAAGAACAAACAAATCTGTCTTGGAACAAGTGCGGCCAGAATGCTCCTTAGAGGCAAAGATGGCAAGACTGTGTCTTACATACTCTGGACATGTTGTCAGGAGGGATCAGTCCCTGGAGAAGGACGTCATGCTTGGCAGAGTACAGGGTCAGCGGAAAAGAGGAAGACCCTCAACAAGGTGGATTGACACAGTGGTTGCAACAATGAGCTCAAGCATAACAACGATTGTAAGGATGGTGCAGGACTGGGCAGTGTTTCGTTCTGTTGTGCATCGGGTCACTTTGACTTGGAACCGACTCAAGGGCACCTAACAACAACAACAACATATGGTTTGGCAGCGATTACTAGTTGCCTACCTCAGCATCTACTCTTTTCTTCCTCCTTAGTTAACCAAACCCTGATTTTAATGTTTGCATATTGTCATTTGACCTTCCTTGCAGGATTTAGGGCCATGTGATTTTATTCAAGTCCATGGCATTTAGGGTAGAGACAGTGTGATACTACTGTGGAACTACTAAAAGGAGGTTGATTCAGATACAAAGAGTTCTCTTTTTGTCCATCCCCTTTTCCTCCTCTTTTTTTCACTGTTATAATTAAGAATAATTTACACACAGTAAAGTTTGGGAAAATGTTACATGTATATATACTTACAAAATCACTACCCAGATTAAAATAGGAAACATTCCCGGCACTCAAGAAGATGTCTTTGCAGCCGTCTCTGTCAATAATCTTCCCAGAGGTAAATATTATCACCATAGATTAGTTTCGCCTGATTTCAAAGTTCATGTAAATGAAATCATACAGTGAATCAGTCATGGTCCAGTCAAGAAATAGAAACCATGCCAATAATTTGAACAGGGAAATTTTAATATAAAGAATTAACTGGTAAATGTTAGCCACTAAATGGGTAAAAGAGAATTCTAAGGTTTAGAGACAGCAGCTACCACCTCTAGTACTGAGAGTGATCAAGAACAAAACTAGGATTCTAAAGAGGGTCCCACTCTCACCCCAGAGATTCAGATATGGTTGGGAGAGAGTGTGATACCACCAGAACTTATAGGCTTCTAGTGGTGAAGAACCTTCTTGGAGGGTAGAACTAGACTATGGTGTGTCCCCACAAATAATATATGAGGTACTGTTATTAACACAATTTTATCAGTTAGGGAACTGAGGTAGAACGAGGGAGGTTAACTGAGGTCTCATAGCGTGTAAGGGGAAGGGTTAGAATTTGAAACCAGGTTAATTTGGCCCAGTGTGTGGTCCTCAAGTGAGGGTGATTTTGACCCCCCCGGAAGACATTTGGCAATGTCTAGAGACATTTTTTATTTGTTAGAATTGGGGGGCTCTTACTGACATCTTATGGATCCTGCTAAGTATTCTATGATGCACAGGTTGGAACTATAAAAGCAGCATAGGGGTGATGTCTGACCTCTAACTTCACAAGGGGGAAGGAGAATCAAGACCAAAAGCCCAAAGCTGATTTTTTGTGAGGTGGAAGTCAGACATGCCTCCTCTTTCTGCCATCTTTACCTATTCTGACACCAACCGTCCCTCCTACAGCACTTTCTACTTCTCTGCTGGGTTCAGTCTTTACTCACGATTTACATACTTTACTCACAATTAGGGAAGTAACAGATTATAATCAAGGTTGGGGAACACTCAAGGATGCTGTTCTTCCTTCAGGACAGCCTCTTCTCAGCTTTGCTGGCAGACACGCCACACCCTGGCCCTAGGCCTCTGCCCAGAGGCACTCAGCTTTCTCTCTCCAGCCCAAAAAGTCAAAAGTGACAAGGTTGAAAAACCCAGCATTACACTATACTACCTTCCAGCTATACCAACCTACTTTTTACTTCCTCAAATATGGTAAACTTCTCCCATGTTAGGACTTTTGCCTTAACTGTTTCCTCTCCCAGGATTTTTTTTTTTTTTCCCCTTCCACATTCTTACCTTACAGTCTCCTTGTCATTCACACATCAACTTAAATACAACGTCTTTAGAGTGGCTTTCCTTGACCACTAGCCAAGGAAGTTTCTTTACAGAACTTATCTATTTTATGGCAGTGATTTTTCTATCATTAGTTTCTATTGAATCCTTGGTGCCTAGAAAAATTCAGTGTTGTTGAATTCAGTTCTAAATAATAGTTCTTCAACTTCTATTAGTTTTTTTTTTTTTTTCTCCCATTTCTCTTTTCCCTGTCATTACATCTCACTTCTGGCCAGTTTGGGAAAATTTAGCTCCTCAGTTTAGGAAAATGTTATCCTCCCAACAAACAGAAAGTCCCTGAATGGTATAAATGGTAAAGCACTCTGCTACTAAGTGGTTGCCAAGTTGACCCACCCACAGGTGCCTTGGAAGAAAGACGTGGTGATCTGCTTCTGAAATATCAAAGCCTTGAAAACCCTATGGAGCAAAATTCTACTAGGAACACATTAGGTCCATGAGTCAGAATTGACTTATGGCAACTGGACCAGGTATCCAACTTCTCACCAAGTCCCTTCACTCTTTCTACCTGAATTTCAAATTTGCCATCTCATATTATTTCCAACTGGGGAGGGAGCCTGCCACTTTTTCTGCCTCAAAGTGGGCAGTTGCTTCTTCCTCCCAAGACAAATCACCTTGAGAAGAAGATAATAATTTATTGGCATATGGAGCTGGGGCAATTCTGGAATAGTTCACATGTTCAAAAAAAACAGCTACAGGTCCAGATACCCAGGGACTAGAACTGGGGCCCACACCACTAGGGCTTTTCCTCTCTTCTTCATGCAGCTTCCTGGTTGCCTGTCCCTGTGTGGCGTCATTCTGCAGAAACTCTTCTTCCAGGTAGCTGGGAGGTCTCCATGTCTAGCTGTTTCCTGGTTGAGTAACTCCACCTCAAAGTGAGCTTCCTTTAAAAAACA
Source organism: Loxodonta africana (assembly GCF_030014295.1). Classification (NCBI taxonomy): domain Eukaryota; kingdom Metazoa; phylum Chordata; class Mammalia; order Proboscidea; family Elephantidae; genus Loxodonta; species Loxodonta africana. The sequence goes on from NC_087358.1 coordinate 67,666,993, forward strand.
AATAAACAAAAAACCCATTATTGTCAGCTGATTCCTACTCATGGCAACCCCAGGTGTGTCAGAGTAGACCTGTGCTCCATAAGCTTTTCAGTGTCTGATTTTCCAGAAGTAGATCACCTAGTCTTTCTTCCTAGGTGCCTCTGGGTGGAATTGAACCATCAAACTTTTAGTTAGCAGACAAGCACTTAACTGTTTGTACCACCCAGGCCTTATATAAAGAGAAAGACTTTTATTTGCCCTCTGTGGGTCACATGTCCATCCCTGGACCAATTACATACAGAGGAATGAATGGGAAACCGATTGACCAGGCTCTGCCCATATGCCTTTTGTTCAGCTCTGCACATGTGGCTGCCCAGAGTGCTTGTTTCCAATGCTGCCAGGCTGGCAAAACGATAGCTACCGAAGTGCCCACAAGCAATTATTAGATAATCCACAGGAGTTGGAGACTTTTCTGCTGTGTGTATGGTTTCTAAAGCATTATGTATATATGAGACTTGAATTACATAAGAGCAAATAAATAATAATACAGTCAGTGCTCTGTATCTGTGAGTTCTGCATTGGCAGATTCAACCAAACAGGGGTCAAAAATATTCTGAAAAAAAAGAAAAAATTCCAAAAAGCAAAACTGGAATTTGCCATGTGCTGAGCACTACACTGAGTTCACGGGAATGAAGTGATGTGCAGGCATACCCAGACGTAACCTCCCGCCATCTCACAGATCCTCAGTGTCTCTCTAGCACTCCTTGTTTGAGCATTGCTCGCCTCGAGTCTTGTTCATTCACTACTTGTGTTGCGTGCACCCTTTGTTTCTGTGAAAAAATGACTCCTAAAAAGCGACTAAGTGGTCAAAGCAATTCCCCCAAAGGTTAAGGAGGAGTGTAAAGTGCTGTCTCTCAAGGGAGAAAATAAAAATCTTAGATCTTTTGAAAAATGGCATATTGCTTGCCAAAGGGAGCCATAACGTCAGTAAGAAGGAATAGAGCATTTGCACAACAAAGCAGAATGAAGCTGAAAGTTGTGGAAGTGTTAGTGCTGCCCCGACAACAGCAAAAATGGTCTCTCTGGTTCGTGATAAAGTTCTTGCAAAGATTAAGAAAGCACTAAGTGTTAAATGTAAGCAATAACAACTATTTATACAGCATTTACATTTTACTAGGTATTATAAGTAATCTAGAGATGGTTTAAAGAATACAGGAGGATGTGCATAGGTTATATGCAAATACTATAACATTCTATGTAAGGGACTTGCACCTCCTCGGGTTTTGGTATCCCTGAGTGGTCCTGGAACCAGTCCTCCTCGGATACCTAGGACGGGGACAACTATAGTTGCAGTTTATGTTTTGATATACTGGCGCTTATTTTAGCACTTTTATTTTTAAGTTCATGGTACTTTGAGAATAGGACCTAGATTTTCAGTGTGGTTTATCTTCACTCTAATCTTGTCACTTTGTTCTTGTTCCATTTTTTTAACCCATTACCCTCCTGGAGGGCTTAGTTCCAAATAGGACAAGCTCTGTGATCCTTCTTGCTCCTGTCAGGCACTCAGAGACTCGACAGGTATGATGGTGACTTGTGGTGTGAGTTATTTGGCATCTTGGAGAAAAGGTATATCTTATGTTATAGAGGTAGTCTATCAATCTCAAAGCCTAAATCCAAGCCCTCAGTCCAAAACTCCACATGAAGATGCACATGAAATTTCTAATATGTAATTGAGAAAGGACTGGACCTGTATTCTAGAGAATCTAGAATCTATTGAAGACTCCACCACTTTTTGCAAGCCTTTTGGAAACAGTCTTCTAGTGTTGCCATCACAGAAATACCACAAGTGGGTGACGTTTAACAAATAGAAATTAATTTCTCACAGTTTTGGAGGCTAGAAGTCTAAATTCAGGGCACTGGCTCTAGAAGAAGTCTCCCTCTGTCCACACTGGAGGGAAATCCTTATCGTAGCTTCTCTAGAGTTCTCAGCTTCCTTGGAAATGGCGAGGTAGCATCAATATTTCACCCATTTGTGCTTGCTTGCTTCTATGCCTAATCTGTTCCTTTTATATCTCAAAGTGGTTAGGTTTAAGACAAACTCTATACTGACATGACCTCATTAACATAACAAAGAACACTCCCCTTCCAAATGGGATTACATCCACAGGTATGTTATTGTTGTTGTTGGATGCCATCAAGTTAGTTCCGACTCACAGCAACAGTATGTACAACAGAGCGAAACACTGCCCAGTCCTGCGCCATCTCACAATCTTTGCTATGTTTGAGCTCATTTTTGGAGCCACTGTGTCAGTCTATCTGGTTGAGGGTCTTCCTCTTTTATGCTGACCCTCTACTTTACCAAACATGATGTCCTTCTCCAGTATAGGGGTTTGAGTTTACCACATATATTTTTGAGAGGACATAATTGAATTCATAACAGAAATCATATAAACGTCTTAAATCCTTAGGTTGTCTTCATCTGTCAAATGGGGGTTTTAACACCAATCTTACAGCATTGCGAGAATAAATATGTGAATACACTTTATAAATTGTGAAGTACATTTTTAATAATGATAATAAACTATTTAAAATCTTTCATGTAATGCAATAAAACCAAAACCAAACCCATTGCCGTCGAGTCAATTTCGACTCATAGTGACCATTTAGGACAGAGTAGAACTGCCCCATAGAGTTTCCAAGCAGCGCCTGGCAGATTCGAACTGCCGACCTTTTGGTTAGCAACCATAGCTCTTAACCACTATGCCACCAGGGTTTCCTTATAACACAACAGGTGATAATAAATATTATGGCAATGAGTAAATAACGTTCTAACAAAATGCTATGAATTTAGTCTGAACCATTCATTCTCTAATATAGACAGAGACTTTTATACATTCCCTGCTTCATGTATGTACAATTTGCCCTCTCAGAAAGTACTATACATTCCATGAGAAAAAAAAAAACATGTTATCTACATTTCAGAAATCAACCATAATGTCTACCATAGAGCATCTAGAAGGCACACCACAAATCCTCCTATTATTGAATTGTGGTGTTGCATCATGGTGTGAGTGAAAGGAGGAATGAAGCGGTTGAGGAGGAGAAACCTGGGAGCAGCAGCACAATTTGGGCCTTTAATTCTTTAAGTCAGTGAAGGTAGGTTTTAAACAAGTTTAAATAGGATGTTAGAGTTCTAGAGTAGGCTTCATTACTCAAGCCCCACCATAGATCTCTTGCCTTCAGATTTCTGAGAGGTGATGAATAAACACAAAGGACTGTGTGAAGTGGGGCAAAGAATAATCTTTATTAGGGCTTTTAATAATACTCAAAGTGGAGTTTCTGGGTGATACAAATGATTAAGAGCTTGGCTGCTAAGCAAAAATTTGGCCATTCAACTCCACCCAGAGGCACCTTGGTAGAAAGGTTTGTGATCTACTTCCAAAAAATCAGCCAATGGAAATCTTATGGAGCACAGTTCTACTCTGACACTCTTGGGGTCATCACATCAGAGTCAACTCCATGGCAACTGACGAATGCCCAGAATGGAGAATGCAGTGGGGCTTCCTTCCCTTAGAAGCCTCAGAACCTTGACTTCCCTACCTTGTTTCAGATGATGGAGCTGCAGCTGCACTGACCCCACCAATCAGATGCTGCCTAAAAGAATCAGCTGCATCTGAGTTTGTGTAAATTGTATTAGTTTTCTATTGCTGCTGTAACAACTTGCCATGAGCATAGTGGCTTAAAACAACATAAAATTATTATCTTACAGTTCTGTAAGTCAAAATCCAAAATCCATCTCAGTGGGCTAAAATAAACATGTCAGCAGGACTGGTTCCTTCTGGAGGCTCTAAGGGGTGCTCTGTTTCCTTGCTTTTTCTAGTTTTCAGAGCTCACCCACATTCCTTGGTCCACGGCCCTGCATTGCATCCCTTTTCTCCCTTTGTTTCCATCATCACATCACCTTCTCTCTTCGATCCTCTTGCCTCTTTCTTATGAGGATCCTTTTGATTACATCTAGAGCACATGTGGATGATACAAGATAATCTCCCCATCTCAAGATCCTTAATTTTTAATCACATCTGCAAAGCCCCTTTGGCTATATAAGGTAATAAATTCACAGCCCCAAGGATTAGGATGTGGACATCTCTGTGGGGCTTACCGCATAGCTAAAAGAACCCAAGAAAGAGAATGAGCTGTTGAAGACTGAAACTTCTGGAGACTTAATGTAGTGTAGTGTCCCACCCTTATTTATTGTGGTCCAATGACTGTCAGGCTTTTCCCCAAGTGTCACCAGCCAAATTCTTCACTAGGTCCTGAGGAACAAGTCCAGGTAGACAGAGAATCTGCAAAGCTAGCTGCTCCCTCCCAAGCAAAGAGGCATATGACATCTCAGACAAATCTGACAGAGATTTCCACTAGGAGAGTAAAGGGCAGGAGTTACTGAAACTACGGTGCCTCCTTTTCGGTGTTATATAGAATCAACTCTGCAGATGGAGGGGTGTACACAGTATAAAGACACTACCATACACCACTTCTTACTTCTCCAACCCTTTTCTCTCTCTCTAACCACCTTCTCCTTTCTCCTTGACCAAAATATCAGGGCGATAACTAGAGGGGATGAAAATGGGAAACGTAGTGTAAAAATGGCACAGTGGTGGCATCTGACCTCCTCTAACTTCACAAAGGGAAAGAAGAATCAAAATCAACAGCCCAAGGCTGATTCATATGAGGCAGAGGTCAGACATGTCTCCTCTCTTCACCATCTTTACCAATTCTGCCACCAACTGCCATCCCACAGCACTCTCTACTTCTCTTCTGAGTTAAATAGAACTCACAGACTGTACTCACAGTTACGGGGTTTATTAAGGAAATAACAGGTTACATTTCAGGTTGAGGAACACTCAGGACACAGTTCTTCTTTCAGGATAACCTCTTCTCCGTCGTGTCCTCAAGCATGCCTCTCTCTGGCCCTTCAGCCTCTGCCATGCTCCAGAAAGTGTTACGAAGCTCTTTTAGCTCTGCCAATAAGTGCCCTGAGGCACCCCACTATGCCAGTAAGCCTCAGTGGAAGGTGCTCGGCTCTTAGCTCCCAGGGTCAGCAAACTCCACTAAGTACCCAGCAGCACTCTATTCTGCCAGCAAGCCTCCTGTGCTAAGGTACTCAGCATTCTCGCCCAATGGGCTGGGAAGCCTAACAGGCTATCTTCTGCAAGTCTCCTGGCAGTCCCCGGGTTCTGCTGCCTCTGCTGCTGCTGTTTCTCTGATGCTGCTTCTCACCATCTTGCTGTCTTAGGTATTAGAACTTTCTCTCTTTCTCAGTCTTGGTCTCCTGGTTCCAGGAGCTTCTCAGCATGGGGATCCTGTATCCAAAGGACACACTCCACTCCTGGCTCTTCTTTCTTGGTAGTAGTGGGATTCTCTCTTTCCGCCTCTGGGATGGCTCATTTTAAGCCTAGCAGGATGGTAAAACTGACCAATCCCTTTTGTTACAGTTCCATAGACCTTATTTGCATGGTGCCCCCCAACACAGGTGCCATGAAATTTGTTTGCTTTATTAGCAAGCTATCCAATCTCCTTCTTGTGCCATAATTACCTTGTTTGTATAGTCCTACTTGGGTAGGTGTTACAATATCATGGTGAGAAAGGCCATACAAAAGTGATCCATCACACCACGTGTAGCAAGAAATATAAAAATAAACAGCAGAGAGGAGATGGAATGTGGAGGAGAGAATGAACAGAAGAGTAGCTCAGGTAGGGAGATGTGGGGAAAGAAGAGCATTATCATTCTTGGAAAGGTGACATTCTCTTAGCCCCCGGGGTGGCTCTGTTCAGCAGAAATATCAGGTAAGCCACTAACGCAAGCCAAATATGCTGTTCTGAATTTTCTAATAGGTATATTTTAAAAAGTAACTATATATGTGCGTACATATACACAAAATATTGTCATTTTAATAGGCAATCAATATCACTCTTATTAATGAGAAATTTTAAACTGTTTTTTTCTGTGCTAAGTCCTTGGAATTCAATGTGTTCTTTTATTCACACCACATTGCAATTCAGAGTAGCCACATAAAAGTGCTCAAAAGCCACACTTGGCTAAAATCAGTTGCTGTCGAGTTGACTCGAACTCGTGGTGACTTCACGTATGTCAGAGTAGAGCTGTGCTCTAAAGGATTTTCAATGGCTGATTTTTCTGAACTTGGAAACCCTGGTGGCGTACTGGTTAAGATTTTGGCTGCTAACCAAAAGGTCAGCAGTTTGAATCCACCAGGCAGTCCTTGGAAACTCTATGGGGCAGTTTTACTCTGTTCAACTTCATGGCAACGTGTTTTGTTTGGTTTAGATCACCGGGATTTTCTTCCTAGGTGCCTCTGGGTGGACTCAAACTGTCAACCTTTCAGTTAGCAGCCAAGGACATTAACTGTTTTTGCCACCCAAGGACATGTGGCTACAATATTGAACAGCACAGCTCTAATACGTTACACTTCACTTTGGATTCAATTTTGGGGGAGATAATTAATCACAAAAGATAATGAGGCTTGATAAAGGATTATTGACTAAGAGAATCAGAGGGGGAAAAAATAGCTTTCTTATTCACTCCACAAGCTACTGGGTGATGTTGGGAAGATGACCTCTTTGCCTCCTTTAAAGGAAGCTGGTAACTTCAATTTTACATTTCTCACAGTGAGATCAGCAGAAATGAGTACAGATTCTGAAAGTCATTTTGCACTTCCTGGAAACAGATGCTGCATTAGGTATATTTAGTAGGTGGATCTGTTTATTGTATAGTCTTGTTAAATGCAATGTTATTGTTAATAGCCCCTGTGAATTTCGATACTTGATACTGATTATGCCACTTTGTGTTGACTAAAGATGTAAGAAGGAAGACTTAATGTGTTACTACGGCAGTGGATTCTCATGGATTCACAGACTAGCAAAGCGTTTTTTTTTTTTTTTCCCCTCACACTACTACATTCAAAGTTGGTGTGTGGGGCCTTGTTTTGTCTCATTTCACTTGCCTAATTTATTTACTGGTCATGACACAACACTTTAATTGTGGTGCAGCTGACCATCTCCGTATCAAAGCAACATAAAGACAGAACACAGGGCAGTCAACCAGAAACTTAGGGGATGCCTGCTGAACCAAAGCGAAGGTGCCAAGCAATTACTTGGTGAGTAAGATCAATGTAGACAGCAAAACCAGATAATAATGCTCCCCAGCCTTCTTTTTCCTTTTTTAGATCAGAATTATCAGGGAAATATGCAGAATCTTGTTGACTGGGGTCACCTGCTAGGGCCTTAAGATTCACCTCTGTTCTCTTTACTATGCTCCAGCGCCTCTCAACCTCAGAGCTAAAAGGATATTTCCATGCAAGTCAGGGATGGCACAGCATATTGACTGGAAACTATTAAGGCTCATCAAAATCATAATTAAATGTATTTTAACACAGGTTCAAGGCATATTTGTATATGTAACAAGATGTCCTCAGTCTTAGAAATAAAACCAGAACGTTCCTTAGGAGCAAAGACGGCAAAACTTTGGAGTCTTGGTCATCTAGGGCTGCTAATAACAGAAATACCACAGTGGATGGCTTTAACAAAGAGAAATTTATTCTCTCACAGTCTAGTAGGCTGCAAGTCTAAATTCAGGGCGCTGGCTTCAGGGCAGGCTTTCTTTCTCTGTGGGCATGGAGGGAGGTCTTCATCATCAGTCTTCTCTTGGTCTGGGAGCATCTCAGCGCAGCAACCTCAGGTCCAAAGGACGTGCTCTGCTCCCGGTACTGCTTTCTTGGTGGTATGAGGTTCCCATGTCTCTCTGCTCACTTCTTTCTTTTATATCTTAAAAGGGATTGGCTTAAGACACTATCCAATCTTGTAGAACTCATCAATATAACTGCCACTAATCCACCTTATTACATCATAGTAATAGGATTTCCAATACATAGGGAAATCACATCAGAAGATAAAATGGTAAACAATCACACAATCCTACAAGGAAATCATGACTGAGCCAAGTTGACAGATATTTTGGGGGGACACAATTCAATCCATGAGATTTGACCACTTACTTTGAACACATCCTCAGGAAAGACGAATTCCTAGAAAAGGACATCATGCTTGGTAGACGGTCAGGAAAAATGAGAGAGACCCTTAATGAAGTGGACTGACACAATAGCCACAATGGACTCAAACATATCAAAGATCATGCAGTTGATGCAGGGCTGGGCAATGTTTTGTTCTGTTATACATAAGGTTCCCATGAGTCGGAGCCCACTCAACGGCTATTAACAACAACAACAGGATGCCCAGAAGTAAATCTGCTGTTGTCCCAGAATTACTTTTAGGCCCCAAAACTGAAGACAAAAGCTTCAACATCTTATCAAGAGAGTTCACTGAACCAGCGGTAATGGACAGCCACCTCAAAGCACAGCAGTGTGATTTAAGAAAATGAGAGGAAAGGGAGGATTTGTATTATGGTGGTGCATAGTGCTAACAGAGAAGTTATTGGCACCTTTGTGTGGGAGAGAAGGTAGTATGCTTCTCCTCCTTGAATCACAGTAAGGGGACAATAAGGAAATTACTCATAATCAGTTGTGTTAAAAGGTTGACTGAAAGAAGAGGAGGTTGTCATCCATTTTCCAGCTAGTCTTACTAAGCTGCCAAAAGTACTGCCCATGGTTAGTCTGCCAGCTGAGTGAAACCTGATAAGAGAGCTCTAGGACCTCAGGGCGGGGCCACCACATGGCTGAGCAGCTTGTGTATGACTTAAGTCTGGGCATACTGCTCACACAGCAGATGCTCAACACTTGGTTGTTTTCATTCCTCTTCCCTGCTGTTGAGAAGGATGGGGCTTGATATGTTCCCCTGAAGTTTGAGGGTATATTTTAACCAAGAAACTGGACCCACTGCTCACTTCTGGATTGGTCATTCTCGTCTACCATTTTTGAGATACCCACTGGAGTAGCTCATTGGCTTTAAGGGACTACGGAGGAATGTTCCTGGAAAGAAAATGGAGTCAATCTCCACCCATCCCAGTTCTCTGGTCTCTCACTGAGACAGTCTGAAAGGGGAACCCATAGATTCCAAGATCCACAAAAGGGAACACAGAGATTGGCAGAGAGATAGTAACCTGAAGCCATCCTGGTTGCTCCTGGGCCAAGTGAAGGAATATTCAGCCAGAAGAAGCATTAAGAGTAGGTACCAGTGATGGAGGGGGCAGTGGTGGTTCAGTGGTAGAATTCTTGTCCTCCATACAGAGGACCTGGGTACCTACTTTAAAATACACAGAACTAAGTCTCAAAATCAAACTGAGACTATTCTAATGACTAAAAATGACTGAAACAAAGTTACAGAATCTAGACAAGATATCCTTAAGGTATTTATTCAGAGATAAAGGAAAACGGATTCAATGGAACACACTGTTAGAGGTAATTATTCAAAAATGTTTTGTGTTTACAGCCTAACAGGTTAAGACTTCTTGATAAACTGGTTACGCACCTTAAATGAGGATTAGAAGGAAGAGAAGAATGACAGAGATGCAAAGGGTTGACTTCTCCAGGTGAAATCTTCCTGATGGTCTGTAGGCACAAATGTTTTGTATGTTTATGAGTATGTGAAACAAATGGTACAAGCAAAACTTAGATATTTTTCTTTCCTGTGGCTGTTTTCCTCAGAGACCTGAAAAAGCTGTTAAGATTTACAAAGGATATTGTGTTTTCTAGGTCCTTTTAGCTTCACCGATGCCAACATGTAGATGTTGAGTGGAGCACCATAAGTGGGACACAGAACAGGTCAATGCAAACCGAGCAAAGTAACAACAACAACAATAATTAGGGCATGGTAACTGAATCCATGCTTGAAATCAGATCATGCAAGGTTTTAATTAATGAATAATAAAAATAAGTAACAGCAATGAAATTAAAATTTTTATTCTAATATGGACTCCCTGGGTGGTACAAATGGTTAATGTACTTGGCTGCTAACTGTAAGTAACATTGGAGGCTTTGATCCACCCAGAGGTGCCTGAGAACAAAGACCTTGTGACTGGCTTTCAAATAAATCAGCTATTGAAAACCCTATGGGGCACAGTTCAACTCTGACACACATGAGGTTGCTATGAGTCAGAACTGACCCAATGGCAAATTTTTTTTTTAATACTGAGATCATAAGATCTAACTTTGATATTAAATCTTGGACAGATTTACACGACCTGAATGTATTTATGAAGAAGGCATGTGTATGTGTGTGTATGTGTACGCATGTGTGTGTGTGGGAGCAGGCATGTGTATGTTTATGAGCACACATGTGAAATAAGAATTAAACCCTGTATGTTTTGCAAGATGGCTTGCCCAAGCTGAGGACCCATCTCCTCTTGTGACTTTAGGGTCAGGGGCATTTTATTTTTTTAATCACTGCTCTTGCTTGCACACACTTCAATGACTTCTTTTTACATGTCATTTTCACTGCCAACAAATTCCAAGAGAGGGTGATAGAAGTGAGTCACGTGGCCTTCTAATTTTGTGTGAATTTAATGTCTGATTTGTTTATAAGCTTCAGTGGCTATTTACAAAGGAAGACTCACAAAGCGGTCTCTAACGTTGTAGATCCAAGAGGCTGAATTCTGAGAACTAAGTTAAAATACTTTCTTTAAAATTATTTGCCCCATGAAAGATTCCTTACTTCATCCCTCCAAACCGGAGAACACACAGAAGGGAGGATATAATATGATCACCTCATGATGTATTCCTGCCAAAGCATTCTATTACTCTTAATTCAAGAAACTAATCTGAAACTCCCGTTATGGAGCAAGAATAAACCCTTAAACAAACAGCAACAGTACTACGAAAAGCTAAGAGAAAGCAGACAATTAGAAGTAACTCCACCAATTAGAATGATTAATATATCAATAAACATACTTCTTTAAAAACAAATCTTTAATACCATATTACCAGCAATGTTTTCTGATTCTCTTTTATTTCCACTTCATCAGGTAATTAACGGAAAAATGTCACGTTTTGTATTTGTAGAGAAAAGCCCTGATGGGAATTACTTGCAAAACTGTATTGAGCACCAATTAAATGTCTGTACTTGACCCTGAGGAAAGGTTGGGAACAGGGGAGGAGACATAAAAGAAGATAACAAAATGGATGAGACAAAGAACTTAAAATCTTGCTTGAAATACATACCATACCACCTCAACACATTTATAATAATGCGATAAATTTGGAGAAATGAACCATAAGATCCGTAGGAGTTAAGAGGGGGAAAATCAACAAAGGATAGCATGAGTAGGAAAGATTCCATGAAAGATGTGAAGTTTGGCCTGGGATTTGAGAGATGGTGCAGAAGAACAAAGATTTTTTACAAAAAAGGAGGGCTAGAATTTCCATAAAGGTACAATAACTACATGTACAAAGACCAGAAAGAGGGAGTGAAGATGATGAGTTTATAAAGAAAAGACAGCTCTGTCTAATGTTGAGGTTTCCTGTTGGATTATTGTTGTTGTTAGGTGCCTTCTAGTCAATTTTGACTCATAGCTACCCAATCTGACAAGTAGAACTCTTCCACAGTGTTTTCTAGGTTGTAATCTTTACGGAAGGAGATCATCAGGTCTTTATCCTTCAGAGCAGCTGGGTGGGTTCCAACTGCCACCCTTCTGGTTAGCAGCTGAATGGTTAACCATTGCACCACCAGGGCTCCTTTCCTGTTGTGTAGGGGTGGGAAATAGGTTTAGTAGCTCATGTAAAAGATAAAATGTATTAAGGAGAGAATTTTGTTCAGGCTATGGCAGTAGGAAGAATGTTAATTAATCGAGGATGTCTTAAAGAAGAGAGAGAAACTTTAGGGTTTTATAAAACAAGGAAGTCATTGTGAAACAGTGGAGGTGGATCTTATCTCAGGATATGTAAAGATAGTGTGGTTGTCTTGGTTACCTAGGGCTGCCATAACAAAAAATGCCACAAGTGGGTGGCTTTAAAGAACAGAATTTATTGTCTCACAGTTTTGGAGGCAGAAGTTCAAATCAGGGTGTTGGCTCTAGGGGAGGGTCCTTCTTTGTCAGTAATACCTGGAGTTCCTTGGCATTTCTTGGTGTTCTTTGACATTCCCTGGGGTCTGCCTTTCCCCTGCATGTGTGTCTATTTTGCTTTTTTATAAATTACCAATCAGAAGTGATTAAGTGATAACACCTTGTTAGCATAACAGTAAAACCAAAACCAAACCAAACCAAACCCAGTGCCTGCAAGTCAATTCTGACTCATCGTGACCCTGTAGGACAGAGTAGAACTGCCTCACAGAGTTTCCAAGGAGTGCCTGGTGGATTTGAACTGCTGATATTTTGGTTAGCAGCCATAGTACTTAACCACTACACCACCAGGGTTTCCAGCATAACAGTAGAACACCCTATTTCCAGACAGGGTCCTATTTACAACTACAAAGGTTAGGACTTCCACTTTTCTTTTGGGGAAATACAATTCAATGCATAACAGTGGTCCTTTGATGTTAGCCAGAACACAAAAGGATTGGGGGGTTTCTTAGCTATTATAGAGCTTTGGTAATACTCAATAGTATCAACGGTAAGGAACTATATCGAGGAGGTCCTCACAAGGCCAACTGAGAAAGTTAGAACTAAAAAGGAAGTTAACAGAGAACCGTACACTGAATGTGATGTTAAAAAGAAAATAAATGCCCCCTATTGTGTCACTATGAGTCGGAATCGATTCGACGGCAGTGGGTTTTTTTTTGGTATTATGCATCTGGCTATGATATGCAGAATGGGGTGGGCTCGTAGAGGTGAGAGGGAGGACAGGTAGGTCACACAGAAGGCTGTTAGGAAAACCCAGTTGTGAAAGAGGGACAACAGAGAGAACTGGGAGGGGGCAGTAAAGTAACATTTGGTAGCATGAGTGATGTGTTACATTAAGAGAGAAAAAGGGAGGGATGAATAAAGTTGGCTGTAGAATATATAGCTGTAAGAAGAAAAGAGTAGGATAAATTGGTAAGTAGGGTGTTTGGGAGATGAGAAAATGTGGTCATTTTGTGTTGGGAAATAACTAAATGCCCATGAAATAACCAACTGAGCAAGACACAGTTCTGAGGGTCTTCTCAATCTACTTTGAAATTTTGATGGTACTTTGGTTCTGGGTAGTGTTTAACAGGGACATGATTGGCAGTGAATAATGATGCTCTCATCTCTGAAAATTGGGAGAATTTTTTAAACTTTATGCAGTTGCTGAAGACTGAAGTAAGGAATTGCTGCAATGTGACCACAGTGAAGGTGTGTGATGTAGAGAAAGGACCACTGGACTTGAGATCAGAAGTTGTAGACTTGCATCTTGGTTACAAGTTGTGTGGTCTTGGGCAAACTACATAACCTCTGAGTGAACTTCTGTGTCTAGAAAATACGGAAAACATCATTTCTGCCAATAAGATGAAATAATGTATTCAAGTGATTTCTACAACATACCAACAAACAAACTAACCCATTGCCATCAAGTCAATTCCAAATCATAGAACTGCCCCATGGGGTTTCCAAGAATGACTGGTGAATTTGAATTGCTGACTTTTTGGTTAGCAGCCTAGCTCTTAACCATGGAGCCACCAAGTCTCCTCCACAACAAAGTATATATAAATGTAAATATTTTATTTTACTTTATTTATTCACTTTGTACTTAGTGCCAGAAAGAATTTAGGATCTCTTACAAGTGCATAAAGACTAGAAATAAATATATGTAATAATCGTAGTACCCAAAAACCCAAACCAAACCCATTGCTCCCGAGTCGATTCCGATTCATAGCGACCCTGTAGGACAGAGTAGAACTGCCCCATAGAGTTTCCAAGGAGCACCTGATGGATTTGAATCACCAACCTTTTGGTTAGCATCTATTTATTGAACACTCACTGTGTGCCATGAATACTCACTGTGATACCTGCTTTATAAGCATTATTATTGTTTTTGTGTGTCATCAAGTCAATTCTGACTCATAGTGACCGTAGGACAATGTAGAATCACCCCACAGGGTTTCCTAGGCTGAAATCTTTAGGGGAGCATATCTCCAGGTCTTTTTGCCTGTGGAGCCACTGGGTGGGTTTGAACTGCCGACCTTTTTGTTAGCAACCAAGTGCTTAACCATTGTACCACCAGGGCTCCTTTTATATGCATTATTTTCATAATAATCCTAAAAATCAGTACTATTTTTATCACAATTTTCCAGGTGAGGAAAATGAGGCATGAACAGGAAGAAAAGTCACAGAGCAATGGTGAAGCCAACATATAAACCCATATCTGTCCCTCTCCACAAGACTGAGCTTATAATGTTATACCATGTTGCCTCTCAGAAAGCAAATAGAAAAAGTAAGGCAGAGAAATTAGGAGAAAATGGTGCTAGGTATAAGGCTATTTCACAGCACAGAGTCCTGCATACATGTTATCAGCAAGATACACATTAGACTCTGAATATTACACAGAGAGGGAAATACAATCCGCTACACAATTTAGGAAAAACAAAGATAGAATCAAATCAAGCGCTACAGCAAAAACCAAAAAAATTAAACCCCCTGCCGTCGAGTCGATTCCGGCTCATAACGACCCTATAAGACAGAGTAGAACTGCCCCATAGAGTTTCCAAAGAGCGTCTGGCGGATTTGAACTGCTGACCTCTTGGTTAGCAGCCATAAGTGCTATAGAAAAGTAGAATATTCTAATAATAACACTAGAAAGAAACGTCCCCCTAGGGCTCTCACAATTTTCAGTACAATATACATCTTCCTCAGCAATACTCTTCACATTGACACAATAATGAATATCAGATAAAGTAGGATTGTTATCATTGCTATGTAGCTTTATTAAAATTAGTTTCAACTGAGACACAAAAATATGATAGATAAGAATTTTCAAAGCTAGATCACATATGCACACGTATGCCACCACTTTGAACTCTCCATCAGATTGATTATATAAACTTTTGTCAGATTGAAGAAATAGAGGATTTGTGGAGGTGTGTCTTTGGGAGTCCCTGGGTGGTAGAAAAGGAGACCTGGTAGCACGGTGATTAAGCACTCGGCTGCTAACCAGAAGGTCAGCTGAGCACTTAACCACTGTACCACCAGGACACCTCTCCATAAAGATTAAGCCTATGTGGCAGTTCTACTCTGTCCCATACATTTGTATGAGTGGGAATTGACTCAACAACAATGGGTTTGTTTTTGGGTTTGGGATGGTGAAAACAGTTAACATGCTCAGCTACTAACTGAAAGGTTAGCAGTTCAAGTCCACCCAGAGGTACCTTGCAAGAAAGGCCAAGTGTCCTACGGAGCACAATTCTGCTCTGACACACATGGGGTGGCCATGAGTCAGAATCAATGGCAACTAGTCAGTTGTCTTTGGAAAGATATGTCATAATGCTGAGTCCTGGTGTAGGTGGGTTGTGGGAGTGTCAGCTCAAGCTTAGCAAGAAGTTAGTTTTTAGTGTAAACAGGTACATACTTGTCAGATTGTCCTTTGTCTTGGCATTTTCCCTCTGAGAATTTGATCTGAAGTCTAGTGAAGAGCAATTACTTTTGCTCTACTTCCAGATGAGATTTGGAACAGAGAAATGGCCAGACATCAGAAATGATTGTGAAAGAGTATCAGAATGAAACCACCCAACTCAAGAGTGTCAACCAGTGAGCCAAGGGCTCATTAACCCACTTCCAGGAATTAAAGAGAAGGGTGCTGACACCCAAGCATAGAGCTGTTACCAACAATCGACCTAGGAATCTACCTGGCTGTTGCCAAGAGTCCAAGAAGGGAAAGCTGCCACCTGCCTATTAGGAGAAACTGGCTGAAGAGAACACACGAGACTGTCCAGGAAGCTTTCTGAAAAGACAAAGCAATGTGATGAGGACTATGCTGTGCAAACACATACAGTTGTAGCAAAGCATGGTGATTAGATGTCAATCTCACCCTTTCAACTGAAAGATGCCTCTGTCCATATGCTCCTCTCAAGAAAAGCTTTACTTGATTAATGAGCATTTAATAAGCACTAATTAATGGGTTGGAAACCCTGGTGACACAGTGGTTAAATGCTACAGCTGCTAGCCAAAGGGTCGGCAGTTAGAATCTGCCAGGCACTCCTTGGAAACTCTATGGGGCAGTTCTACTCTGTCCTATAGAGTCGCTATGAGTCAGAATCAACTCCACGGCACTGGGTTTGGTTTTTTCATTTTTTTTGTAATTAACGGGCTAGATTTCCTGAGAGAGAAAGAAGTAAGCATACATTTGAATTCTAGATGGAGAAAATGAAAGGAGGCAATGAGATTGGCTGTGTTATTTATCCAATGAGTTGAGCAGCAGGCTTTAAGTCCTACAACCTTCCTTTAGATCTGGGAGAAGGTTTTCTATTAGAGAGGGCCTTAGGATCTAGTGGAGTCCCTGAGTGGTGCAAATGGCTAAGTGTTTAGCTACTAATCAAGAGTTTTACAATTTGAGCCCACCCTGAGGAACCTTGGAAGAAAGGCCTGATGATCTACATCTGAAAAATCAGCCACTGAAAACCCTATGGAGTGCAGTTCTACTCTGAAACGTGGGGCTTCCATGAGTCAGAATCAACTCGATGGCAACAGGTTTGTTTGGTTTGGTTTGGTTTTAGACCCTAGGTGCTTTGTTATTGGGGCTGGGTAAGCCCTTCCCTCCCACAGAGACTGTAATACATTCAGGGAGACCCCACTGATCTGAGTTCACACAGAGACCCAAACGATGCCATCCATTCATGCTTTGAAGTGGCCTAGGGTCCCTTTGTGGGTTGTTTCTCTTAGAATTGGATGTCGGCTTCTTCCTGTACAGGTTTCAGAATCGTGTTCTTGATTCCTCCTTCACTTACCCAAACCAGCCCTCTTCATTAATTTGACCTTTCCGATGATCAGTAATTGAATCGTTTAGCTGATGCATCTCCATTAAAGTTTGCCTTACAGCACAAACTTCACATGAGGCCAAATTAGAACCAAGAGCTCGTATAAAGAAGCACTTTAGCACTCATTTATTTTGTCCCTCAATTTTAAGTCTTTTGCTCCATTTGTTGAGTTAGAACGGCCTGCCATTTGTGGGAGCACTAGGCTCTCTATTATCCAGGGCAATGTCTGGCAGCCATGACAGAGCTTATTGTTAGATCCTTCCCTTTGGCTTAAGTGAGGCTTTGTGCACGTATCATGTGTCTGACATTCTGGGTAAGCTCCCATTTCTGTTCTCCTCTAATTTAAAGACTTAGCTAGGCATGGACTATTCTGTCCATCTGCTGATTTCTCTCTTCTCGTAGTTTTTGCTGCTCACTGGAAACAAAAGCCGTTGCTGTCCAAATGACCCTCTTTGTTTCTGGCCTACAATTCACAGGCAATTAAGGTTGTTACGAGGGTGAATTTCCATCATTGCCAGTGCCACCAATGTAGCAGCAGCACTGGGGCTTAACCTTCTGTGTGGCCATTCTCTCTCTGAACATCAGGGACCTCATCTTTTCCAGAAGCACTCAATGAGCTGAGCCATAAAAAAAGGGTTCAAATGAGGCTTCACATCCAACAATGGCCAATGTGTGCTGCTGGGTAGGCAGACATTCTCATTGCTGAGCTTGGAGAGCGGATTTCAAATTTCCTAGTTTCTTAGCCTCTGTTTGGTCATACAAAGGCTGTGTTAGACATGCCATTTGTATTGTGCATTTAACTTTTCAAAAATGTCTAATTACATGATCGTATGTTACCTTTTTTTTTTATTTTTTTTATGTTACCTTAGGAATCCTTGGGTAATGCAAACGGTTAGTGAATTTGGCTGCTAACCAAAAAGTTGGAGGTTCTTATTCACCCAGAGGCTACTTGAGAAAAATGCCTAGTGACCTACATAGAAAATCAGTCACTGGAAACCCTATAGAGCACAGTTTTACTCTGACATGCATGGGGGTCACCATGAGTTTGAGTCAACTCAATGGGACATTTTATTTTTTTTTTATCCTACCTTAGAATTCTCATGAGATGGAAAGGAAGAACTAGTCAGATTGAGAGAGTCAGGCAACAGAATACTGATTTGCCTAAATTCACACAGTTTGTAAAGGGATGGCTAGGAAGATAATTCATTCAGCAGACACTTGATCTCTCTCAGTTAATAACCCTAGCCCTATCTTCTACTGAAAGAACAAAAATGAAGTAAAGGGATTTAATCAGGAGTAGGTTTTCCATTTTTGACCCAGAAATATGAAACATTGAAAGGGTTGGTGAACTGTCTCTTCTTAGATTTGATTGGACAATTCACAGGACTTCTGTAGTTTCATTAGTAGTTAGAACAACATATGAATAATCTCTGTGATTTATAAGAGGATGGAGGAAATGTGTACATTTAAAAAGTCTGATCTATGGAGTAATAACAGCCATTTTCAAATATAGATTCTAAGAAGGAAGCTTTTGCTGGGACAAGAGCCCAGAGCTGCTTTCTCTCTTTTCTTACCATTCACCTTTTTTTTACCTTTAACATATCTGATTTCCTTCTTAGTTTTGAGTTTTCCATTTATTCAGAGTTTGGAAACATAGTACTTGATTCCTCCCATGTGTTTCTCTTATTTTAATTATTTATTGCCATCGAGTCATTTCCAACTCATGCTGACCCCATGTGTTACAGAGTAGAAGTGCCCCATAGGTTTTCGTAGCTGTACTCTTAACACAAATATGGCCTTGGTGATAGAAATGATACCAGAGATCACATTATTGAACTTTGCAAGACCAGTGACTTCTTCATTGCAAATACTTTTCACCAACATATACAGTGACTACACACAGGGACCTTGACAGATGGAACACTCAGGAATCAAATCAACTACATCTGTGAAAAGAGATGATGGAAAACCTCAATATCATCAGTCAGAACAAGGCTAACAGCTGACTGCAAATCAGACCATCAATTACACATATGCAAGTTCAAGTTGAAACTGAAGAAAATTAGAACACATCCATGAGAGTCAAAGTACAACCTTGAGTATATCCCACCTGAATTTAGACACCATATCAAGAATTAATTTGACATGTTGAACATCAAAGACCAGACAAATTGTGGAATGACATCAAGAACATCGGATATGAAGAAAGCAGGAGGTAATTAAAAAGAAAGGAGAGAAAGAAAAGACCTAACCGGATGTCAGAAGAGACTCTGAAACCTGCTGTTGAATGCTAAGTAGCTAAACCAAAAGAAAAAAATGATGAAGTAAAAGAGCTGAACAGAAGGTGTCAAAGGGTAGCTTGAGAAGACAAAGTAAAGTATTATGATGATGTGTGCAAAGACCTGGAGATAGAAAACCAAAAGGGAAGAACACACTCAGCATTTCTCAAGCTGAAAGAACTGAAGAAAAAATTCAAGCCTCCAGTTGCAATACTGAAGGATTCTAAGGGGAAAATATTAAACGATGCAAGAAGCATCAAAGGAAGGTGGAAGGAATACACAGAGTCACAATACCAAAAAGAGTTGATCAACACTCAACCATTTCAGGAGGTAACATATGATCAGGAACTGAAAAAACAAGTCCCAGCTATGCTGAAGGCATTGGAGAAAAACAAGGCTCCAGGAATTAATGGAATACAGTTGAGATGCTTCAACAAACAGGGATGCAGCACTGGAAGTGCTCACTTGCCTATGCCAAGAAATTTGGAAGACAGCTACCTAGCCAAATGACTGGAAGAAATCCATATTTATGCCTATTCCCAAGAAAGGTCATCCAACCACATGTGGAAATTATTGAACAATATCATTAATATCTCATGCAAGCAAAATTTTGCTGAAGATCATTCAAAAGCGGCTGCAGCAGTATATCAACAGGGAACTTCCAGAAATTCAAGCCAGATTTAGAAGAGGACGTGGAACCAGGGATATCATTGCTGATGTCAGATGGATCCTGGCTGAAAGCAGAGAATATCAGAAACACGTTTACCTGTGTTTTATTGACTATGCTTAGGCATTCGACTATTTGGATCATAACAAATTATGGATAACATTGTGGAGAATGGGAATTCTAGAACACTTAATTGTGGTCATGAGGAATCTGTACATGGATCAAGAGGCAGTTGTTTGAACAGAACAAGGGGATATTGCATGGTTTAAAGTCAGGAAAGGTGTGCGTCAGGGTTGAATCCTTTCACCATACCTATTCAATCTGTATGCTGAGCAAATAATCCGAGAAGCTGGCCCATATGAAGAACAGGGCATCAGGAGTGGAGGAAGATTCATTAACATCTTGCATTATGCAGATGACATAACCTTGCTCGCTGAAAGTGAAGACA
The DNA here is from genome assembly GCF_030014295.1 of Loxodonta africana. Lineage (NCBI taxonomy): Eukaryota > Metazoa > Chordata > Mammalia > Proboscidea > Elephantidae > Loxodonta > Loxodonta africana. The sequence continues at coordinate 67,687,256 of NC_087358.1, forward strand.
GCTTGAAGCACTTACTGATGAAGATCAAAGACCATAGCCTTCAGTATGGATTATGCCTTCAGGTAAAGAAAACAAAAGTCCTCACAACTGGACCAATAAGTACTATCAAGATAAATGGAGAAAAGATTGAGGTTGTCAAGAATTTCATTTTACTTGGATCCACAATCAACACCCATGGAAGCAGCAGCCAAGAAATCAAAAGACACATTGCATTGGGCAAATCTGCTGCAAGAGGTCGCTGTAAAGTGTTAAAAAGCAAAGATGTCACCTTGAGGACTAAGGTGTGCCTGACCCAACCCACGGTGTTTTCAATTATCTCATATGCATGTGAAAGCTGGACAATGAATAAGGAAGACCAAAAAAGAATTGACACCTTTGAATTGTGGTGTTGGCAAAGAATATTGAATATACCATGGACTGCCAAAAGAACAAATAAATCTGTCTTGGAAGAAGTGCAACCAGAATGCTCCTTGGAAGCAAGGATGGCGAGACTGCATCTCACATACTTTGGACGTTGTCATGGATTGAATTATGTCCCCCCAAAGATGTGTGTATTAACTTGGTTAGGCCATGATTCCAAGTATTATGTGGTTGTCCTCCATTTAGTGATTGTAATTTTATGTTAAGGAGAATTAGGATGGGATTGTAACACCCTTACCAGGTCACATCCCTGATCTAATATAAAGGGAGTTTCCCTGGGGTGTGGCCTGCACCACCTTTTATCTCTCAAGAGACAAAAGGAAAGGTAAGTAAGCAGAAAGTTAGGGACCTCATACCACCAGTAAAGAAGCACTGGGAACAGAGCATGTTCTTTGGACCTGAGATTCCTGCACTGAGATGCTCCCAGACTAGGGAAGACTGATGACAAGGACCTCCCTCCAGAGCCGACAGAGAGAGAAAGCCTTCCCCTGGAGCCAATGTCCTGAATTCAGACTTCTAGCCTACTGGAATGTGAGAGAATAAACTTCTCTTTGTTAATACCATCCACTTGTGGTATTTCTGTTATAGCAGCACTAGATGACTAAGACAGAATTTGGTACTGAGAGAGTGGGGTACTACTCTAACAAATACCTAAAGGTGGAAGCAGTTTTGAAACTGTGAATGGATAGAGGAGTGACATCAGCAGAGGACCAGCACAACAGAGAACCTGCAGCAGCAGAGAAGCAGCAGCAGCAGAGAACTGGCAGCAGCAGAATCAGAAGATCAGTGCAAGACAACGCTGGAGCCAACCCAGAGAGCAAAAGACCTGAGTGCCTGTGCACAGGAGGCTTCCTCGCGGAGTGGAGTGCCTCTGGGCACTTATCAGTGGAGCTACAGAGCTTTAGAATTGTTGCTCCAGCAGGACAGATGCAGGCATGAGGCCTGAAGAGCCAAGAGGCCAAGAAACCAGGAAGCAGAAGCTGAAGAGACAAGGAACACAAGAAGCCAAGCTATCTCAGTCTCAAAAGGTATGGCCAGGACCTCTGGAGTTTCAAAGGGTGAAGCCATGGCCTCTGGTGTTTCTAAGGGTGGAGTTGCCACTCAGATGGGCTAGGAGAATTGTGCGCCTAAAGCCAAAGGAGCACAGTTGCTATCCCAGTGGGCCTGGAAGGCGGAGCTGAAGCCCAGGGCCAAGGGGTCTCCACTCAGAATCTAGAGTGTGGCCAATACCTATAGTGTGGGGAGCAGGACCATTGTGTAAATGGTCTCAGAGGACAGAGTATTATTTGCAAAGCCTTGAGGGCTAATGTAATGTGTTCTGCCAATTTTGCTTGGTGCCCTTTATGCCTTCTTTCCCTCCAATTTCTCCCATTTGTAATGGAAATGTCTAGCTTGTGCCTGTTCTGCCATCATACCTTTGGAAGCAGGTAACTTGTATTCTAGATTTCACAGATGAAGAGGAATTTTTGGATTTTGGACTTACAGTTAAGACTTTTGCTATGATATGATGGGATGAATATGTTTTGCAAGTCGCGAAGATGTGATTTTTCAGGGGCCAAAGGGTAGAATGTCATGGATTGAATGAAATTGTTGGTAGAATCATGGACATCAAAGGCAACTCTCATGAGAGCTCTGAAGGAAGTGAGGAAAACTATAGAGAAAGTGCCTTTTGCCTTAGAGAATACATATGGCACCAGTAACAGGATTTTGCTAGAAACATGAATGTTAAACATTCTTCTGGTGAAGCTTTAAAAGAAATGATGAACATGTGCTTGGACAAGGGAGGAAGGGTGGTGCTTTTATGCAGTGGCAAAGAACTTGTCTGAATTATGTTCAAACGTTTGGTGGAAGGTAGAACTTGTAAATGACAAACTTGGATACCTGGCTTGATGAGATTTCTAAGCAATATCTTAAAGGAGCTACATGGTTTCTTCTTGCCCCTACAGTAAAATACAAGATGAAAGAGATGGATTTAAAAATGACTGATGGAAGCATACCCACTTCCCAGTGACTGGCAGGAGTACATCTGCATCTGCTGCCTGGGGACCAGCACAATTCCCCCATGCCTGCACAGTAACCAGAAAAGTACCCAGTACCATTGTCCAGCAACCAACAGGTGTTCCCCACAACTTAGCCCAGAAACCAGCAGACACACACCTGGGACTGTTCTAGTGACCACCCAGCATGGCTCAGCAGTTACTCCCTATCACCAGTGACTGCCAGGTGCATCCCTATAAACTCCAATGACAAGCAGGCAGTCACTGTTCCAACACCTGGCAACTAGCTGGCTGCAGCAATATCTATTCTACACCAAGCCCATTCCCTCAGGCCAACCTTACATGCACTGAGACCCCTTGATCTCCCTCCACCTATTGAGACACCAATTCATGTCTACTCCATCCATTATGGTAGCCTTGCCACCCTGTGGATACAAAGATGACTTGTCCTCCTCTCCAGCAGATGCACTAACTGCTAGCACCAACCTGGAAAGATCCCACAGCCCCACAAGGGCTGTGGAGGGACCCAGACCACACAACACTTGTCACCCAATATCAGGGAAAGAACCTGCTATACTACCTACACTCAATCCAGTAAGGAAAGCCATACAGGCCTAATCACAGAGGACTTGCAAGTGGGTTTGACTCACCATATCCACTGGTGAGAGGAAATCACTCCCAGCCAACAGACATTACCAAAGTCACACATAGACCAGAACCACAAAGGGATACTAAAATTCCTGTGCTGAACTTCAGACCTTCAGAAAACACATTAAGTGCTAGGACCAATCTGACACTTAATGCTTCAGAGATGGAAGACAATATCAAATCATATAAAGAAGCAGGACAAGACACCTCAAGCAAGTGACCAAAATAAAGTGGCAGAAAACCTTCCTGAGGAGGGTGTGGTAATGGGACTACCTAAGGAATTCAAAAGACTTATATATATATGATCATCAAAGAGATCAAGGAAAACACAGACAAAACCATGGAAAACTTCTAGATAAAATTCTAGAAGAATTCAGGAAAACAATACAAGAACAAAATTGCAAAATATATAGACAATTAGAAACCATACAAAAACAGCAACTAGAAATTCAGATGATTAACATTAAAACATCAAAAATACATAACTCAATGGAAAGACAGAAAAGTAGAATTGAATCAATGGAAGAAAGAATCAGCAAAATAGAGGACAAATCCCTTGATACTATTTTGTTTGGTGAATAATCAGAAAAGGAATGAGGAAAGCCTAAGAATTATGTGGGACACCATCAAGGGGAATAATTTATGTGTGATCAGAATTCCAGAACAGGAAGAAACGAACAAACAAAAAAAGCACAGAAAGAATTGATGGCGATTTGCTGGCAGAAAATTTCTCTGATATCATGAAAGATGAGAAGGTTGACATCCAAGAAGCACAACAATCCCCATACAGGATAGACCCCAAAAGAAAGGCCACCAAGACATACCATAATCAAACTTTCCAAAACCTAAGACAGAGAAAGGGTTCTGAGAGCAGCCCAGGAAAAACGAAATATAATCTACAAAAAGGCACCAATAAGACTAAGTTCTGATTTTTCAACAGGAACCATGCAGGCAAGAAGACAATGGGATGGCATATATAAAACCCTGAAAGAAAATAATTTTTAGCCAAGAATCATATATCCATCAAAACTGTCTCTCAAATACGACATTCCTGGAAAAAAAAAGAGAAATTAAGGGAATTTGTAAAAACCAGACCTACCTTACAAGAAATATTAAAGGGAGTCCTTCGGACAGAGAACCAACAACATCAGACAACAACCTGAGATTAAGACACACGACATCATCACCCAGATACCAACCGAGATAAAGAAATCTCAAAAGTAAAATAAAGCTACAAAACCAAAAACAGGGAACCAGAGATGTCAATTTGTAAGCAATGACAACTTCAAAATAAAAAAGGGGAATACATGATGTAGTTATAGAATTCCCATATGGAGAGGAAGTCAAGGCAGTATCAAGAAATAATAGACTGTTCTAAACTTAGGAAGATAAAGGTGAATTTCAGAGTAATCAAAAAGAAAATTAACAACCCAAATAACCCGATTCACCAAAATAAAAAGAAAATCATAAAGACTCTGTAAACACAAAATCAACAACAACAAAGGAAATGAAAAGAAAATCTACACACACGCACAAAAAAAAAAAACTCAACACAGAAAATTAAAGGGAACAAAGAAACTGTCAATGCCACAAAAAGAAAGCATAACAAAATGACAACAGTAAGTTCATACCTATTGATAATCACACTGAATGTAAATGGTTTAAATGCACCAGTCAAGAAAGTGGCAGAATGGATTAAAAAAAAAAAAAAAAAAAAAAGACACATCAGTATGTTGCCTGCAAGAGACACGCCTTAAACACAAAGACATAAATAGGTTAAAAATCAAAGGGTGGAAAAAAATATATCAAGCAAACCGTAACCAAAAAAGAGCAGGAGTGGCAATATTAACCTCTGATACAATAGACTTTAAATGAAAATCCATTATAAGAGACAAAGAAGGACATCATATAATGATCAGTCTTTGATGTGGTAGAAAACAAATGGAATTGTTCACTGCTGGTTGATGGGTATGCACAGGTAGGTCTGTATGTACATACCTTGATTGTTGGGTAACCCGGCCCCGTCCATGAGTGTGCTCCATAGAACAATACGAGACCAAAAGGGTAACACTTGCCCAAAAGCAAGGATAAGATGACAGGGAGGGGCAGGACAACTGGGTGAATGGAAACTGGGAACCCAGGGTAGAAATGGAGAAAGTGTTGACACATTGCGGGGATTGCAACCAATGTTACGGAACAATTTGTGTATGAATTATTGAATTGAAAACTGATTTGCTGTGTAAACATCTCCTAAAGTACAACAAAAATTTTAAAAAATGGTCTGTGCGAAATGAAAAAAGAACTTAAAGATTTGGAAAATTCTGTTATACGAACTAAGAACACATATCCTAGAATGTTCACCAAGGGTGTGACTCACAATATTTTGTTAAAGAAATTAAGCCTGTGACTGATGGATCTAATCAACTACTACATCAGAAAACCCATCATCTTAGACTGCAGGGGACAGAGAAAACAAAAGGAAGGAACATTGTTTGTCTCTTGGAATTCTACAGGCAGGAAACAGAACAAAGGACCTACATCTTTTATCCTCCAAGAAAAGGAAAGGACCATCCTTGGAGCAGCTCGGATATCAGCAGAACTGTTGGTAGGAATATGGGAAGCAGGGTCTTCTCAGATTCAAAGGATGGGTCACGGTCTCCTGGATCTCAAAGGGTGGGGCCACAGTCTCCTAGGGTTCAAAAAGTCAGATCTTCACCAACTCGATTTCAGAGTGTGGGGCTGACATTAAGGTGTGCTGGGGGTTAGGGGGCAGCACAAAGCTGAAGAGGTGGGGCTTCCATGCCCAAGGGGCAGAAGAATGAGGCCTGTCCTAAGCCAAGGGGGTGGGTCACCATGCAGATGGACTAGGTAAATGGGGTTGCCCAAAGCCAAGGAAGCAGAACTGCCATCCTAGTGGTGCTGGAAGGCAGAACTGAAGCACACAGCAGAGGGGCCTCCACCCAGAATGCAGAGGGAGTGACCAACATCCAGAGTGTGGAGGAAGGGCCCATTGCCCAGATGGTCTCAGAGTAGAGAGGATTATTTTCAAACCTTGAGAGCTAATGTAATTTTTTCTGCTGGGTTTTAGGCTTGCTTGGTGCTTGTTATCCCTTCTTTCTCTCTAATTGCTCTCATTTGTAATGAATTGTATACCACGTGCCTGTTCCAGCATTGTGCTTTGGAAAGAGATAACTTGTATTCTAGATTTCACAGGCTCACAGATGAAGAGGAATTTTGCCCCAGGAGGGAATACACCTAATGTTTCACCCACATTTGATTTAGATGATTCAGGAGATGAGATTTTGGACTTAGAGTTGATTTAAGAATTTTAGAATGATGTGATGGGGTGAGTGTGTTTTGCATGTGACAAGGACATGAATTTTGAGAGGCCAAAGTATGGAATATTACAGATTGAATTATGTCCCCCCAAAATATGTGTTATAAATCTTACCTCTGTGTCTGTGGCTTTAATCCCATTTGGGAATGGATTGTCTTAATGTAGTTTTTTTTTTTTTTCTACTTTAGATGAAAGTTTACAGAGAAAATTAGTTTCTTATTAACCAAGTAATACACTTATTGTTTTGTGACATTGGCTGCCAAGCCCACAACATGTCAATACTCTCCCCTTCTAGACCTTGGATTCCCCATTATCAGCTTTCCTGTCCCCTCCTGCTTTCTCATCCTTGCCCCTGGACTGGTGTGCCCACTTAGTCTCATTTTATTTTATGAGCCTGTCTAATATTTGGCTGAAGAATGAACCTTAGGAGTGACTTCAGTACTGAGTTAAAATGGTGTCTGGGATCCATACTTTTGGGGTTTCTCCAGTCTCTGTCAGGCCAGTAAGTCTGGTCTTTTTTTGTGAGTTAGAATTTTGTTCTACATTTTTCTCTAGCACTGTCTGGGACCCTCTACTGTGATCCCTGTCAGAGTCGTTAGTGGTGGTAGCTGGGTACCTCCTAGTTGTGCTGAACTCAGTCTGATGGAGGCTGTGGTAGTGGTGGCTCATTAATCCTTTGGATTAATCTTTCCCTTGTGTCTTTGGTTTTCTTCATTCTCCCGTGCTCCAGATGGAGCGGGACCAGTGGAGTATCTTAGATGGCTGCTCACAAGCTTTTAAGACCCCAGATGCTACTCACCAAAGTAGAATGTAGAACACTTTCCTTATAAACCATGTTATGCCAATTGGGTTAGATGTCCCCCAAGACCCTGGTCCCCAGCCCTCGGCCCAGTAATTCTGTCCCACAGGGAGTTTGGATGTGTCTTTGAAGATTCTATAACCTTGCCTTGGTCAAGTTTTTGTTATGTCAATGAGACAGGATTAGTGTAGGGTATGTCTTGAGACAATCTCTTTTGAGATATAAAAGAGATTAAACAAGATAGCAGAGGAGAGCTGGGGTAACATAGATGCCAAGACACATGGAGATCTCCGATGAAGCAGGAAACAGAAGCTGAAGAGACAAGGACATTTCCCTAGAGCTGACAGAGAGAGAAAGCCTTCCCCTAGAACTGGCATCCTGAATTCAGACTTCTAGCTTCCTAAACTGTGAGAAAATAAATTTGTTAAAGCCATCCACTTGTGGTATTTCTGTTATAGCAGCACTAGATAACTAAGACAAGTACTAAAGTCTTTATCACTAATGAATTAAAAAAATAAATTCCTGCTGAATAAAGGATACATGTATAAGTCATCAAACACAACTTAGAAAAAGAAAAAGCATAAGGTGAACGGAATAGGTGTTTTTAGCTATGTGCCAACCTAAGTCAGATCCACATCATTAGGGACTCAGAACAACAAGGTATAAGCTGGATCCTTTATTTATTAGTAATTGAAATAAAAAAAAAATCAAGGGTAGGGCCAAGATGGCTGACTAGGTAGATGCTAGCACGGATCTCTCTTGCAACAAAGACTAGGAAAAACAAGTGAATCGATTACATACATGACAATCTACAAACCCTGACCATCAAACACAGAACTAAAGAGTTGACCTGAGTGACAGGAGAGCGAAAAGCCACACCCTGAAGCAGCGACTGCTTCTGGAACTGGCGTCCCCTGCCACAGTCTTGAGCCCTCATGGTTCCCTGGTGCCGAGTGGTGGGGCTGACTGCAGCTTCCTGAGACGGGGCAAGCATGGGACACAGCTCTAACCCCTAAACCACTGGGGTAGCCTCAGTAGAGACTAAGCCAGCGCAAGCAGACTGCACAGTGACCTGGCTGACAAGAGAACAAGCAACCACGGGGAAGGAGCGACTGTTTTTGGAGCCTGGAGCCAGCATCCCAGTCAGAAAACCTCAGCACCGGGCTTTGGACTAAGCGTGGAGGAGCTGAGCACAGCTTCCTGAGACGGTGCAAGCATGGGATGCAGCCCTAGCCCCCTGAAGTAACCTCAGGGGAAGCCCAGCCAGCGAACACAGGCAGCACAATGACGCGGCTGACAGAAGGAGTAGTCACCAGGAAGCAGTGACTGGTTTTGGAGCCTGGAGTGCAGCGTCCCAGCCAGAAAACCTTGGCGCTGGGCTTTGGACTAGGAGCTGAGGAGCTGATCACAGCTTTCTGAGAAGGCACAAGCATGGGAAGCAGGCCCGACCCTCAGGGGCAATCTCCACCCAGCCAGCACACACAGGCTAAACGCCCTTCTGGAATCTCAGATAAAAGTCATCACCAAGCAAGATAAGTAAATTTGTCTACATTGCTGCTACTCTTTCCTATCTATCTGATCCTTCCCCTCCCTGCCCCAGGCAGCTTCATTTACATTGGAATTTCCTGGGCCCGGGAATGAAGTGCTCTTCCAGGGTTTTTTTTCTTTCCTAACCCATTCTCCTGGCCTGAGAGAAGCAGCTACTAACAACCCAGGGATGAAAAATCCTTCTCTGGCTTCCCTAAATGGGAATAAAAATACAGAACCAGCTCCAGCCAAGCATATGAGATCCACAGTCTTTGGCTTTCATCCCTACAGGAAACAAAGTGGCTATTATAATGCAAAGGGATTCTGATAGAGATCTGACTGTAATTGTTTTAGCAGAGCACAGGAAAGACAAGTTTTCCAGGTCTGATATCTCTACCTACTAAAAAGAGCCCTCACTGATCCACAGCATGAACTGAGGGCTGAAGTTCCACCCAAACCACCTAGCCACATGCCAAAGAGGTCTGAGGGTACTGATGCCTACCACTCTTTAGAGGTACAAGCATTGGGTGCCTAAGGTACAGCTGCAGACCCCATCCACCAAAGTTCTCTAGGAATAGAGACACACCTACCTCACTGGTGCCTGGGGGAAGGCTGTCAGCATCCTGCCCTCTTTGGAGTGTGACGCCCTGCTGCTACTAGAATCTGGTGCACACAACTATCACCACTACTCTAATTTAATAGGTGGCAGTCTACACCACACACTCGGTGACCCAAAATCAGAACACCTAAGCTGATTCTATTCCAGAATAGTGAATGGACTCTTAGGCTTATATATCTGGTAACAGCCCCAACCAGCTGGTAATAGGACATAAGTGATTCAAAGGCTACAACAATCAAGACAGCGCAATCTAGTAGCCCATCTGGGTATATTGAAACAAAACAAAACAAGATAAGACTCAGTGAGCAAATATAAAATAAATCATTACAATATCATATACATGGCTCGGAGACATTAGTTGATATCAAATCACATAAAGAAGCAGACCATGATTGCTTCTACAAATCCCCAAATTAAAGAATCAAAATCTTTCCCAAATGAAGATAAAATACTGGAATTGCCAGACGCAGAATATAAAAAACTGATATACAGAATGCTTCAAGACATCAGGGATGGCCTCTGAAATGAAACAAGGCAATCTCCAGAAAAAGCCAAGGAACACACTGACAAAGCAGTTGAGGAAATCAAAAAGATTACTGAAGAACATAGTGGAAAAATTAATAAGCTGCAAGAATCCATAGAGAGAAAGCATTCAGAAATCCAAAAGATTAACAGTAAAATTACAGAATTAGATAACTCAATAGGAAGTCAGAGGAGCAGACTTGAGGAATTGGAATGCAGAGTGGGGGAGATGGAGGATAAGGCAATTGACACCAATGTAGTTGAAGAAAAATCAGATAAAAGAATTAAAAAAAATGAAGAAACTTTAAGAATCATGTGGGACTCTATCAAGAAGAATAACTTGCGTGTGATTGGAGTTCCAGAGCAGGGAGGGATAACAGAAAATACAGAGAGAACACTTGAAGATCTATTGGCAGAAAACTTCCCTGGCATCATGAAAGACGAAAGGATATCTATCCAAGATTCTCATCAAACCCCATATAAGACTGATCCAAAAAGAAAATCACCAAGGGATATTATCATCAAACTTACCAAAACCAAAGATAAAGTGAAAATTTTAAAAGCAGCCAGGGATAAATGAAAAGTCACCTACAAAGGAGAATCAGTAAGAATAAGCTCAGGCTATTTGGCAGAAACCATGCAGGCAAGAAGGCAATGGGATGATATATATAAAGCAATGAAGGAGAAAAACTACCAGCCAGGGATCATATATCCAACAAAACTCTCTCTCAAATATGAAGGTGAAATTAAAACATTTACAGATAAACACAAGCTCAGAGAATCTGCAAAAAACAAACTAAAGCTACAAGAGTTACTAAAGTAAATTGGTCAGAAAATCAATAATATCAGATACCAGCGCAACACAAGGTCACAGAACAGAACATCCTGATATCAACTCAAACAGGGAAATCACAAAAACAAAATGAGATTAATTTTAAGAAGAAAAAAATGCTCAAAACAGGGAATCATTGAAGTCATTATGTAAAAGATTACAATAATCAAAAAGAGGGACTAAATACAGGAGGCATAGATTTCCAGATGGAGAAGAAAACAAGATGATATAGGACGATACAAGTTAGGTTTTTACTTAGAAAAATAGGGGCAAATATTAAGGTAACCACAAAAAGGTTTAACAATTCCATAATTCAAAATAAAAACCAAGAAAAACATAACGACTTAGCAAACATAAATTCAACTACTGTGAAAATGAGGAACACACAATTTACAAAGAAAAACTTCTCAGCACAAAATGTAAGTGGAAAAATGAAATTGTCAACAACACACACAAAAAAGGCATCAAAATGACAACACTAAACTCATACTTATCTGTAATTACGCTGAATATAAATGGACTAAATGCACCAATAAAGAGACAGAGCATCTCACACTGGATAAAGAAACACGATCCGTCTATATGCTGCCTAAAAAAGACACACCTTAGACTTAGAGGCACAAACAACCTAAAACTCAAAGGATGGAAAAAAATATATCAAGCAAACAACAATGAAAAAAGAGCAGGAGTGGCAATATTAATTTCTGACAAAATAGACTTTAAAGTTAAATCCACCACAAAGGATAAAGAAGTACACTACGTAATGATTAAAGGGACAATTGACCAGGAAGATATAACCATATTACATATTTATGCACCCAATGACAGGGCTGCTAGAGACATAAAACAAACTTTGACAGAACTGAAAAGTGAGATAGACACCTCCACAATTATAGTAGGAGACTTCAACACACCACTTTCGGCAAAGATTAGGACTTCCAGTAAGAAGCTCAGTAGAGACACGGAAGATCTAATTGCTACAATCAACCAACTTGACCTCATTGACTTATACAGAACACTCCACCCAACAGCTGCAAAGTATACTTTTTTTTCTAGTGTACATGGAACATTCTCTAGAATAGATCACATATAAGCTTAAAAAACAAACCTTTGCAGAATCCAAAACATCGAAATATTACAAACCATCTTCTCAGGTCATAAGGCCATAAAAGGAGAAATCAATAACAGAAAAATCAGGAAAAAGAAATCAAATACTTGGAAATTGAACAATACCCTGCTCAAAAAAGACTGGGTTATAGAAGACATTAAGGAGGGAATAAAGAAATTCATAGAATACAATGAGAGTGAAAACACTTCCTGTCAAAACCTCTGGGACATAGCAAAAGCAGTGCTCAGAGGTCAATTTATATCGATAAGTGCACATAAAGAAGAAAGAGCCAAAATCAGAGAACTGTCCCCACAACTTGAACAAAGAGAAAGCGAGCAAAAAAGAATCCATCAGGCACCAGAAGAAAACAAATAATAAAAATTAGAGCTGAACTAAATGAATTACAGAACAGAAAAACAATTCAAAGAATTAACAAAGCAGAAAGATGGTTCTTTGAAAAAATTAAAATTGATAAACCATTGGCCAGACTGACTAAAGAAATACGGGAAAGGAAACAAATAACCTGAATAAGAGACGAGATGGGCCATATCACAACAGACCCAACTGAAATTAAAAGAATAATATCAGATTATTATGAAAAATTGTACTCTAACAAATTTGCAAACCTAGAAGAAATGGATGAATTCCTAGAAAAACACTACCTACCTAAACTAACACAATCAGAAGTAGAACAACTAAATAGACCCATACCAAAAAAAGAGATTGAAAAGGTAATCAAAAAACTCCCAACAAAAAAAAGCCCTGGCCCGGACGGCTTTACTGCAGACCTCTACCAAACTTTCAGAGAAGAGTTAACACCACTACTACTAAAGGTATTTCAAAGCATAGAAAATGATGGAATACTCCCAAACTCATTCCATGAAGCCACCATCTCCCTGATACCAAAACCAGGTAAAGACATCACACAAAAAAAGAAAATTACAGACCTATATCCCTCATGAACATAGATGCAAAAATCCTCAACAAAATTCTAGCCAATAGAATTCAACAACATATTAAAAAATAATCCACCACAGCCAAGTGGGATTTATACCAGGTATGCAAGGTTGGTTCAATATTAGAAAAACCATTAATGTAATCCACCACATAAATAAAACAAAAGACAAAAACCACATGATCTTATCAATTGATGCAGAAAAGGCATTTGACAAAGTCCAACACCCATTCGTGATAAAAATTCTCAGCAAAATAGGAATTGAAGGAAAAATTCCTCAACATAATAAAGGGCATCTATACAAAGCCAACAGCCAACATCATTCTAAATGGAGAGAGCCTGAAAGCATTTGCCTTGAGAATGGGAACTAGACAAGGATGCCCTTTATCACCGCTCTTATTCAACATTGTGCTAGAGGTCCTAGCCAGAGCAATTAGGCTAGACAAAGAAATAAAGGGCATCCAGATTGGCAAGGAAGAAGTCAAATTATCTCTATTTGTAGATGACATGATCTTATACACAGAAAACCCTAAGGAATCCTCCAGAAAACTACTGAAACTAATAGAAGAGTTTGGCAGAGTTTCAGGTTACAAGATAAACATACAAAAAACACTTGGATTCCTCTACATCAACAAAAAGAACATTGAAGAGGAAATCACCAAATCAATACCATTCAAAGTAGCCCTCCAGAAGATAAAATACTTAGGAATAAATCTTACCAAGGATGTAAAAGACCTATACAAAGAAAACTACAAAGTACTAGTGCAAGAAACTAAAAGGGACCTACATAAGTGGAAAAACATACCTTGATCATGGATAGGAAGACTTAACATAATAAAATGTCTATTCAACCAAAAGCCATCTATATATACAATGCAGTTCTGATCCAAATTCCAACGACATTTTTTAATGTGATGGAGAAACAAATCACTAACTTCATATGGAAGAGAAAGAAGGCCCGGAGAAGTAAAGCATTACTGAAAAAGAAGAAGAAAGTGGGAGGCCTCACTCTACCTGATTTTAGAACCTATTATACTGCCACTGTAGTCAAAACAGCCTGGTACTGGTACAACAACAGGCACATAGACCAATGGAACAGAATTGAGAACCCAGATATAAATCCATCCATATATGAGCAGCTGATATTTGACAAAGGCCCAGTGTCAGTTAATTGGGGAGAAGATAGTCTTTTTAACAAATGGTGACATAACTGGATACCCATTTGCAAAAAAATAAAACAGGACCCATACCTCACACCATGCACAAAAACTAACTCCAAATGGATCAAAGACCTAAACATAAAGACTAAAACAATAAAGATTATGGAAGAAAAAATAGGGACAATGTTAGGAGCCCTAATACAAGGCATAAACAGAATACAAAACCTTGTTAAAAATGACAAAGAGAAAGCAGATAACTGGGAGCTTCTAAAAATCAAACACCTATGCTCATCTAAAGACTTCACCAAAAGTGTAAAAAGACCACCTACAGATTGGGAAAAGATTTTCGGCTATGACATCTCCGACCAGCAGCTGATCTCTAAAATCTATGTGATTCTATTAAAACTCAACCACAAAAAGACAAACAACCTAATTAAAAATTGGGCAAAGGATATGAACACATACTTCACTAAAGAAGATATTCAGGCAGCTGACAGATACATGAGAAAATGTTCTCAATCATTAGCCATTAGAGAAATGCAAATCTCACGCCAACAAGGCTGGCATTGATCCAGAAAACAGAAAATAATAAATGTTGGACAGACTGTGGAAAGACTGGAACTCTTATACACTGCTGGTGGGAATGTAAAATGGTACAACCACTTTGGAAATCAATCTGGCATTTCCTTAAAAAGTTGGAAATAGAACTACTATACAATCCAGAAATCCCACTCCTCGGAATATATCCTAGAGAAATAAGAGCCTTTACACGAACAGATATACGTACACCCATGTTTATTGCAGCACTGTTTACAATGCAAAAAGATGGAAGCAACCACGGTGCCCATCAACAGATGAATGGATAATAAATTATGGTATATTCACACAATGGAATAATATGCATCGATAAAGAACAGTGAGGAATCTGTGAAACATTTCATAACATGGAGTAACCTGGAAGGCATTATTCTGAATGAAATTAGTCAGTTGCAAAAGGACAAATATTGTATAAGACCACTATTATAAGATCTTGAGAAATAGTTTAAACTGAGAAGAACACATTCTTTTGTGGTTACAAGAGGGGGGAGGAAGGGAGAATGAGAGAGTGTTATTTACTGATTAGATAGTAGATAAGAGCTATTTTAGGTGAAGGGAAGGACAACACTCGATAGAGGGAAGGTGAGATCAACTGGACTGGACCAAAAGCAAAGAAGTTTCCTGAATAAACTGAATGCTTCGAAGGTCAGTGGAGCAAGGGCGGGGGTTTGCGGCTATGGCTTCAGGAGACATCTAAGTCAATTGGCAAAATAAAT
Source organism: Loxodonta africana (assembly GCF_030014295.1). Classification (NCBI taxonomy): domain Eukaryota; kingdom Metazoa; phylum Chordata; class Mammalia; order Proboscidea; family Elephantidae; genus Loxodonta; species Loxodonta africana. Next base: position 67,702,493 of record NC_087358.1, read on the forward strand.
TCTATTAAGAAAACATCCTGCATCCCACTTTGGCATCTGGGGTCTTAAATGCTAACAAGCGGCCATCTAAGATGTATCAATTGGTCTCAACCCATCTGGATCAGTTAATGAAGAGCATCAAGGTCACATGGTAATTATGAGCCCAAGAGATGGAAAGAGCCACATGAATTAGAGACTTATATCATCCTGAGACCAGAAGAACTAGATGGTGCCTGGCCACAACTGATGACTGCCCTGACAGGGAGCACAACAGAGAACCCCTGAGGGAGCAGGAGAACAGTGTGATGCAGACCGCAAATTCTCATTAAAAGACCAGACTTAATGGTCTGACTAAGACTAGAAGAATCCCTGTGGTCAGGGTCCCCAAACCTTCTGTTGGCCCAGGACAGGATCCTTTCCAGAAGCCAACTCATCGGACATGGATTGGACTGGACAATGGGTTGGAGAGAGATGCTGATGAGGAGTGAGCTACTTGTATCAGATGGACACTTGAGACTATGTTGGCATCTCCTGTCTAGAGGGGCGATGGGAGTGTAGAGGGGGTTAGAAAGTGGCAAAATGGTCACGAAAGGACAGACTGGAAGGAGGGAGCGGGCTGACTCATTAGGGGGAAAGTAAGTGGGAGTATGTAGTAAGGTATATATAAGTTTATATGTGAGAGACTGACTTGATTTGTAAACTTTCACTTAAAGCAGAATAAAAATTATATATAAAAAAAGTAGTTCCCAATTCCAAAAAAAATAATCAAACCCTCAAAATAAATATTTTATCATGCATTTAATGTTGTATACATATTAAAATGAGATTTAAAAACATAATACTTAAGTATGGTCTAGTAACTTTTTGACTAATTTACCACTTTTTTTTATCGCTGCTAAATTTAACCTTGGCCTTCCTTATGCTAATTTAAGGAGAACATTTACATTTCTCAAATAATTAAAAATAAATTCTTGTTGGAGTTTCCATTTGCCTGCTGCAGCCTAGTTAGCTCAATCTCACTTTGCCTCAAAAAAGCTACACCCCATGTTTAACTACCTACTTAAAAATGATCAGAAAGAAAACACTAAGTTCCTTTTGAACACTTATAATTAATTTCTAGGGACATCTACTTCCCACTTGGCCTCCTCTGCATATCATTCTCAACTCAAGAAGAAAAGTCCCTTCCAAGCTTCTCAATCCTTGGGAGTGGCAACAAACACACAAACCATTATGAAGCCACAGATTTTGATTATGTCTGGAATAAGATTTATCTATGATAAAATTTTCCCAATTTGACTTCTCTTTGTGGGTCAAGTGGTTAACACTCTCGACTCCGAACTGAAAGTTTGGAGGTTCAAGTCCACGCAGAGGCATCTCAGAAGAAACGACTGATCATCTACTTCTGAAAAATCAGCCATTGAAAACCTTATGGAGCAAAATTCTACTCTGACACACATTGGGGTTGCCGTGATTCAACTTGACAGCAACTGTTTTTTGTTTGTTTTTGTTTCTTACTGAGTTTTGTTATAGGAGCTATTGTTACACATTTATTATTTAACCTGAATGAAGTAACCAATTAATGCACACGAGGATTACCTGGAGGGCTGATTACAAACAGAGATTACTGTGCTGGCCCCGTAAGATGCTAAGCCAGGAACTCCTGAGTGGGAATCAAGAGGTACTTTTGCAAACAGCCAACTCATCTACTTCTAATGTTGGTGTTTTGGATCGTTCAGAAGTACTGCTTTGTGCTTCCCCAACCATTTTATGTACTGGTTCTTACCTGTGGCTAAACAAGTTCAAATACATTTTGAATAGCTCAGAACAGATTATAAACATTAAAACAGGATTTTTATATGAAGAAATAGTACATTAGGTACTACTTGAAAAATGAAATTGGTAATTCTTTCAGGCTTACAAATATGTCTTCCTTGTAACTACGAAAATATCTGAAAACTTCTCTTTGATGAAGTTCTAATTACTTTTTAGTGATAAGGACCTTTTGTTATTATTATAATTTTTTAACTACTGCCTGGAGTTCATAGAATTTGTATCAGGCATTCATGTTAGGCACCTGCATGTACAAACAAATCAAATATTTACTGAATCCAATAAAATATAAAATATTTACATGGATTAAAAATTACAGCAACTCAGCTTCCAGCCAACATAGCACCATATACAGAAGCACCATGCCATCCCTTCAGAGCAAAGACCGGAAAAATGAAGTAAAACAGAGGCAGACATTGCTCCTGGCACCCGAACTGTCGAATGAAGAGATTAAAAACTCAGCCAAGCACCAAATGGAATAAGAAACCTACAGAGACAGAGAGCACGGAGAGATACATGCAGAGGTTACCTATCAGCTAACACAGCACAGATCCACCATCTTGGACTCCTGCTGGAGATTGGTGGACAGGGAGCATGGGAAAGCAGCTTCACAGAGCTCCCAACAGGAGACAGAGCAGCTGGTAACCAGCGATACCTACTCCCCCCAATCCTCTCCCCACTGCTCTACCTCCTCACTTCCTGGCTGGCAGCAGCGTCTCCACTGGCCAGGAAGTGCAGCATCCATGCTGCTTGGATTCACCCCATCCAAACTGGAGATCAGCAGACAGGGAGTATGGGGAAGCAGCTTCACGATGTTCCTAGCAGGTGACAGAGCAACTGGTAACCAGTGATATATGCATCTCTAACCCTGACCTTATTCCCCACCCCCTTGGCTTCCTCTGCTTCCTTTCAGCTGTAGTCTCTTGGCCCAGAAGCAAGTGCTTTCACACCAGGGTGCTTGGATTCCCTCCACCCATACTGGCCAGCTATCTGAGTGCCATTTGTCTGTTGCTGTTTCTTTTGGTTGCTTGGGTGCCTGTCACCACCTCCCCTCACTTTCTCTCAAATACCTGGCTCCGTGCGCCATCTTTGCTGCTTCTAGAAAGGCTGTGAAGCACTGTTCAACTGAGGAACCACTCCCCTGGCCCGAGACACCACACTGGTGGGATCCCCAGGGTTTTTTTTTTTTTTGCTTTGTTCTGTTCTGTTTTGTTTGTTTTCTTTTTCTGGTTTGGGAGCCCCTTCTAGGTAGGCTGCACTGCAGAGCTTAGGAGCTACTTCCACACTCAGGAGGATCCCTGGAGGCATTTCTTTTTTCTTTCTTTTTTTTCGTCTTTCTCTTTTTTCCTTTCTTTCTTCATTTTTCTTGTCTCTGTATACTTACCTTCTTTTCCTGTTTTCTGAATACCTGGCACTGTGTGACATCTATACCACCTCTAGTCAGGCTATACTGTGCAGCCTGGGAGCCACTCCCTGGTCTTTGCAGCCAAACGAGTCAGGTCCTCGGGGCTTTCCTTTTGAAATTTTTATCTAGTTACTTTTTTTTTCTTTTTCCCTATTTTCTTCATTTGGTTTTTCTCCATTTCTTGGTTTCTCATCTCTCCACTCCAATGCCAAGCTCCCTTTGCACTCTTTTTTTTTTTTTTTGCCTGTTTTTGGCTCCTGTTTCTCTCTTTACTCTCTCCTCTTTCCCATATCCATATTAGCTTCACATATCACAACCTCCTCCCTCCTTTCAGCCTACCTGCACTGTGTGCTGAACATCACACCCCCGAGCAGCACAGGCATGGCCTACTGGAACCTGCCTAGCACTGATTCCTGGGCCACCATGTTGGCCGTAGTACTGCCACAAACAACCCATCCCAGCCCCTCCCCTTCAGCTGGAACTGCACTGCTACACCATAGCTGAGTGACTGGACCTGCCCGTTGGACAAGGAGGTGAAAATTATCATAACCACAGGTGAACAAACAACAAAGAAAACACAGCCTGACTGCTCAGACATATCCAAATAAAACAAAAAAGCAAGATGAAACAAACAGATCTGCAACCAATAAATGAAGAGAATAACTACTGAATGTCCTGAAGACAGCAGACAGTATCAAAACATAAAATAATAATTAAAAAAAAAAAAGGACAGGATGGTTCCAGTAAGTGTCCAAAATAAAACACCAAATGGCTTCCCAGTACAAGATGAGGTACTAGCACTACCTGACAGGGAATTCAAATCTCTAATATTCAGAGCTACCCAACAGCTGAAGCAAAACATGGACAAAAATGAGGAAAAAATAGACAAATTCATGGAAAAGGCAGACAAATTCATGGGAAATACAGACAGAAAAAATGGAAGAATTCAGGAAAACAATATAGGAACAAAATTCCAAAATAAATTCACAACTAGAAATCATACAAAAACAACAATTAGAAATCCAAAAGATAAATGAGATTTCAGAAATGGACAGTGTCATAGGTTTGAGGAGCAGGTTTGAAATGGTGGAAGACAGGATCAGCGGAATTGAACACAAACACTTGGATAGAACTCTATTTGAGGAAAAATCAGGAAAAAAAATGAAGAAAAATGAAGAAACCCTGAGAATTATGTGAAATACAATCAAAAGCAGAAATTCGCAAATGATCAGAGTTCCAGAACAGGGAGAGAAAGAAAATGGAAAACACAGAGAGGATCATTAAATAGTTGCTGACAGAAAACTTCACTAATATCATGAAAGATGAAAAGCTGACCATCCAAGAAGCTCAAAGAAACCCATATAAGATAGACCCAGAAGAAAATTACCAAGGCATATTGTAATCACACTCACTAAAACCAAAGACAAAAAGTCCTGAGAGCAGCTTGAGAAAAACAAAAAGTCAAATACAGAGGAGAAACAATTAGACTAAGCCCTGATTATTTGGCAAAAACCATGCAGGCAAGAAGGCAATGGGATGACATATATAAAACCTTGAAAGAAAGAAAATTGCCAACCAAGAATAATATATCCTGCAAAACTCTCATTCAAATATGATGGTGAAATTAGGACATTTCCAGATAAAAAGAAATTAAGGAAATACGTAAATACCAAGCCACACTTACAAGAATTATTAAAGGGAGGCCTTCGGCCTGAGAACAAACAACATCAGACCATAGCCTGAATCTAGGATGCAAGATTGTACCAGCCAGATACCAACCTAGGAAATTGACTCTCAAGAACTATCCAAAACCAAAAGAAATAAAACAGGGAACCAGAGAGGTTAATCTGTAAATGACAGCAACATCAGAACAATAAAAGAGGGAATAAATGGTATAGATACAGAACTTTCTAATAGAAAGGAAGGCAAGGTGATACTGAGTAATAATAGACTGGTTCAAACCTAGGAAGGTAACCACAAAGAAAGTTAACAAACTTACTCATCAAAATAAAAAAGGAAAACAAAGTCTCAATAAAAACAAAATCTACAAAAACAAAAGAAATGAAAAGGAAATCCAGAAACAAAAGCAACTCAGCACAGGAGAGTAAGAGGAACAAAGAAAACCTCAGCACCACAAAAAAAGGCACTACAAAATGACAGCAATAAACTCACACCTATCAACTACACTGAATGTAGATGGCCTAAATGTACCCAGAAAGAGACACAGAGTGACAGAATGGATAAAAAACAGGATCCATCAATATGCTGTCTGCAGGAGATATACCGTAGAAACAAAGACATAAATTTATTAAAAATCAAAGGATGCAAAAAAAATCAAGCAAACAGCTACCAAAAAAGAGCAGGAGTGGCAATACTAATCTCAGATAAAATAGGCTTTAAAATAAAATCCACCATAAAAGACAAAGAAGGGCACTACACAATGATTAAAGACATGATCCATTGTGAAGATGGAACCATAATAAACATCTATGCCCCCAATGACAGATCTCCAAAATACATAAAACTAATTCTAACAACCAAGAAGAGATAAATTGACAATTCTACAGTAATAGTAGAAGAATCCCACGTACCACTCTCAGTAAAGGACAAAGCATCTAGAAAGAAACTCAACAAAGATACAGAAGAGCTACAGGCACAGTCAACTTGACCTCATAGACATATATAGACCACTCCACCCAACAGGTGCAAAGTACACATTCTTTTCCAATGCACATGGAATGTTCTCCAGAATAGACCATATCTTAGGCTACAAAGCAATGCTCAACAAAATCCAAAACATTGAAATAATACAAAGTATCTTCTCTGACCACAATGCCATTAAATAAAAATTAACAACAGGAAGAGCAAGGAAAAAAAAATCAATTACATGGAAACTAATCACACCCTGCTTAAAAACCACTAGGTAATAGAAGAAATGAGAGAAGGAATAAAAAAAATTGCTAGAATCAAACAAGAATGAAAACACATTATACCAAAACCCTTGGGGCACAGCAAAGGCAGTCCTCAGAGGTCAATTTATAGCAGTAGATGTACACATCAAAAAAGAACAAAAGGGACAAAATCAAAACATTAGCTACGCAACTTGAACAAATAGAAAGAGGACAATAAAAGAAGCTCAAAGCCACCAGAAGAAAGGAAATAATAAAGATCAGAGCAGAAATAAATGAAATAGGGAATAGGAAAACCATACAAAGAATCAACAAAACCAAAAGTTGTTTCTTTGAAAGAATCAACAAAATCGACAAACCACTGGCCACTTGACAAAAGAAAAATACGAGAGGAAGCAAATAATGCAAATAAGTTATGAAATGGGGGATATTACAACATACCCATCTGAAATAAAAAGGACCATAACAGTATTATGAAAAACTATACTCCAACAAATTTGAAAACCTAGAGGAAATGGAAAATTTTCTAGAAATACCCTACCTACCCAAATTAACAGAAAATGATGTTGAAAATCTGAACAGACCCATAACAAGACAAAAGATTGAAAAGGTTAAAAAAAAAAAACTCCCGACAAAAAAAGCCCTGGCCCAGATGGCTTCACTGGAGAATTCTACCAAACATTCAGAGATGAGCTTATGCCAGTACTGCTCAAACTATTTCAGAATATAGAAAAGGAAGCTGTCATAAATTGATTATGTCATCCGAAAAATGTGTATATCAGCTGGGCTGGGCCATGATTCCTGTTATTATGTGATTTTCCTATGTTGAAAATCCTGCCTCTATGATGTTAATGAGGGAGGATGGGCGGCAGTAGTGTTAGTGAGGCAGGACTCAACCTACAAGACTGGATTCTGTCTTGAGGCAATCTCTTGAGACATAAAAGAAAGAAGCAAGCAGAGAGATGGGGGGACCTCATACAACCGAGAAAGCAGCACCAGGAGCAGAGCACATCCTTTGGGCCTGGGTTCACTGCTCCTGAGAAGCTCCTCGACCAGGGGAAGATTGAGGACAAGGACCTTCCTCCAGAGCCAACAGAGAGAAAAAACCTTCCCCTGGACCTGACGGCCTAAATTCCTCTTTGTCAAAGCCATTAATTTATGCTATTTCTGTTATAGCAGCACTAGCTAAGACAGAAGTGATACTTCCAAATTCAGTCTATGAAGCCAGCATAACCCTGATACCAAAACCAGGCAAAGATGCCACAAAAAAAGAACATTCCAGATCAATATCTCCCATGAACATTGATGCAAACATTCTCAACAAAATTCTAGCTAATAGAATTCAGCACCACATCAAAAAAAAGATACACCACGACCAAGTAGGATTCATCCCAGTTATGCAAGGATGGTTCAACATTAGAAAATCAATCAATATAATCCACCAAATAAATAAAAGGAAAGAAAAGAATCACATGATCTTCTCAATTGACACAGAAAAGGCATTCAACAAAGTCTAACACCCATTCCTGAAAAAACTCTCAGTAAAATAGGTATAGAAGGGAAATTTCTCAACATAATAAAGGGTGTCTATGCAAAACCAACAGCCAACATCATTCTTAATGGAGAGAGGCTGAAGACGTTCTCCTTCAGGACAGGAACAAGACAAGGATGTCCTTTATCACCACTCCTATTTAATATTGTGCTGGAAGTCCTAGCTAGAGCAATAAGGCAAGAAAAAGAAAAAAAAAAAAAAAAAAAGGGCATCCAAATTGGTAATAAAGAAGTTAAAACGTCCCTATTTGAGGATGATATGATACTATACATAAAAAACCCAAAAGACGCCACAAGAAAACTACTGGAACTAATAGATTCAGCAGAGTAGCAGTATACAAGATGAACATACAAAAATCAGTTGGATTCCTATACACCAATGGAAAGAACAATGAAAAGGAAGTCAGGAAAACAATACCATTTATAATAGCCCTTAAAAAAAAAAAAATACTTAGAAATAAATCTAACCAGGAACGTAAAAGACCTATACAAAGAAAACTACAAAACACTACTGCAAGAAACCAAAAGAGATCTACATAAATGCAAAAACTTACCATGCTCATGGATACGTAGGATCAACATTGTGAAAATGACAATTCTAACCAAAGTGATTTACAAATACAATGTAATCCCGATCCAAATACCAACAACATTCTTTAAAGAGATAGAAAAAATTATCATTAATTTTATATGGAAAAGGAAGAAGACCTGGATCAGTAAAGTATTACTGAAGAATAAAGTAGGAGGACTCACACCACCTGACCTCAGAACCTAGTATACGGCTACAATAGTCAAAACAGCCTGGTACTGGTACAACAACAGATACAATGACCAATGGAACAGAATTGAGAACCCAGATGTAAATCCATCCACCTATGGTCACCTGATCTTCAACAAGGGCTCAAAGTCCATCAAATGAGGAAAAGACAGACTTTTTTACAAATGGTGCAGGCAAAACTGGATGTCCATCTGCAAAAAAATTAAACAGAACCCATACCTCACACCGTGTACAAAAACTAATTCAAAATGGGTCAAAGACCTAAATATAAAGCCAAAAACCATGAAGTTCATAGAAGAAAACATAGGGTCAATGCTAGAAGCCGTAATACCTTGCATTAACAGGATAGAAACCATAACCAACAACACACAAACTCCAGAAGATAAGCTAGATAACTGGGATCTTCTAAAACCTAAACACTTAACGCTTATCAAAAGACTTCACCAAAATAATAAAAAGAGAACCTACAGACTGGGAAAAAAATTTGGCTATTACAAATCAGACAAAGGTCTAATCTCTAAAATCCACAAGAAAACACAACATCTCTACAACAAAAAGACAAATAATCCAATTAAGAAATGGGAAAAGGAAATGAACAGACACTTCACCACGGAAGACATTGAAGCGTTCAACAGACACATGAGGAAATGGTCATGATCACTAGCCATTACAGAAATGCAAATCAAAACCACGATGAGATACCATCTCACCCCAGCATTACTGGCACAAATAAAAAAAAAAAACAGGAAATAACAAAGGTTGGGGAGGCTGCGGGGAGATCAGAAATCTTATGCACTGCTGGTGGGAATGCAAAATGATACAAGCATTTTGGAAAATGATATGGCTCTTCCTTAGAAAGGTAGAAATAGAAATAACATATGATCCAGCAATCCCACTCCTAGGGATATATCCTAGAGAAATAAGAGTCGCCTCAGGAATAGACAATATGCACACCCATGTTCATTGCAGCAGTGTTCACAATAGCAAAAAGATGGAAACAACCTAGATTCCCATCAACAGATGAATGGATAATCAAACTGTGGTACATACACATAATGGAGTTTTACCCAACGATAAAGAACAACGATGAATCTGTGAAGTATCTCATAACATGGATGAATCTGGAGGACATTATGCTGAGTGAAATAAATCAATTGCAAAAGGACAAATATTGTATGAGATGATTATTGTTAAAATTACACCAACTCACATGTACACAGGCTAAGAGGGAGGAAAAAAATGTACCCCAAATATCCAAATGTAGTTTCCACCAATGGTAATACAGAATCAGTGACATGAGCTGCTTTTGAAAATAACGAGCAGAATGAACGTGTTTCAAAATCAAAAACAAATGTAGGAAAAAAGAAAGAAAAATGATCAAAAATGAATTTTAAATGGAAAGAAGCCCTATCAAAATCTTTATCCAAAAAAAAAAAAAGGGCATGGTGAACCAAGACAAGGTAGAGGAGATGGTAAGACAGTGAGAAGAATGTAATTGTGGGATCATTCAAAGGCAGAAGTCTGGAACTACATGCTATGTATGTCCAACTCAAATATTAAAGCCTATCCTGTTAAAAACATTTATAGCAACATTTCTGTGATGATTTTTCCTTAATTTAGATGTTCTTTCTATATCGAGTACTTTAGCCAAAACCCATTGCCCATTGCCGTCGACTCATAGCTTTCATATAAATATTCAAATTTATATATTCAAATTTACTGTTATTAACTGAGGTAGTCAGAATAATAGTTTCCCAAAGATGTCTACATCCTAATCTTTGGAAACTATGAATATGTTACCCGACATGACATACAGGACTTTCTAGATGTGATTATGTTATGAATCTTGAGGCGGGAGATTATTCAGTAAGCTAATGTAAACACAAGTGTCATTATAAAGGTAAGAGGGGGACAGGAAAGTGAGAGAGGAAATAGGATGATGAAGGCAGGGCTCAGAGTCAGAGAGAGATTTGAAGATGTTAGGCTGCTGGCTTTCAAGACAGAGAAAGGGACCATGAGCCAAGAAATACAGGTAGTCTTTAGAAGTTGGAAAAAGTTTCTCCTCCAGAGACCCCAGAAGGAATGCAGCCCTGCCAACCTATTTTAGATTTCTGACCTCTAGAAGTATAAGATAGAAAGTTGTTTTAAGTCACTAATCTTGTGCTAATTTTTTACAGCAGTGATAGGAAACTGATATATTAACCAAGAAAAGTTTCTTGAGAAAGACATCATGCCTGGTAAGGAAGAAGGGCAGTGAAAAAAGAGGACAGCCTTTGATAAGATGGATTAACACAGTGGGTGCAACAATGGGCTCAAGAGTAACAAGATTGTGAGGATGGCACAGGACCGGGCAGTGTTTCCTTCCATTTTACAGAGAGTTCCAGTGAGTCAGAGCCAACTTGATGGCACCGAAAAACAGCATCTTCCAGTTTACTATTCTTTTGTCATGTCCAGTCTATCTACCATTAAAACAATCTATTTACTTCTTAATTTCAGTGATATTTTTTCATCAGCTCTGTAATATTCATTTAATTATTTTTGTTTCAGTGGCTTTATTGCAATATAATTCACATACCATATAATTCATCATACGTGTAAGGTTCAATGATCTTTAGTATATTCACATATACGTGCAAACAGTATCACAGTCAATCTGAAAGCATTTTCATCACCTCAAAAAACAAACAAACTTTGTACCTTTTAGCTATGCCCCACCGGTTCTCCACTCCCCCCAGCCCTAAGCAACCAAAAATCTACTTTCTGTTTCTATGTATTTTGTTATATAAATGGACTAATATAACATGGGATCTTTCTGACTGATTTCTTTTACTTAGTGTAACATTTTCAAGATTCATCAATGTTGTAAAATATATCCGTACCTCATTCCTCTTTATAGCCAAATAATATTCCATTGTATGTATGTACCACAATTTCATTTATCCATTCAACAGTTGATGGACATATGAATTGTTTCTACGTTTTGGTTATTGTGTATAATGCTGCTATAAACATATATGTGCACATTTTGATGTGGACATATATTTTATTTTCTTTTGGTATACAGCTGGCTATAGAATTATTCATTTATATGGCAACTCAGTGTTTAACTATTTGAGGAATTGCCAGACTTTTTTCCAAAGGGGCTGCACCATTTTACTTTCCTATCATCAGTGTCTGTCATTTTGTCATGCTGTGGGGGCTTGTGTGTTGCTATAATGCTGGAAGCTGTGCCACCAGTATTCAGATGCCAGCAGGTTCACCCATGGAGAACAGGTTTGAGCTGAGCTTCCAGACTAAGACAGACTAGGAAGAAGGACCCGACAGTCTACTTCTGAAAAGCATTAGCCAGTGAAAACCTTATGAATAGCAGCCGAACATTGTCTGATATAGTGCTGGAAGATGAGCCCCTCAGGTTGGAAGGTACTCAAAAGATAACTGGGGAAGAGCTGCCTCCTCAAAGTAGAGATGACCTTAATGACATGGATGGAGTAAAGCTTTCAGGACCTTCATTTGCTGATGTGGCACCACTCAAAATGAGAAGAAATAGCTGCAAACATCTATTAATAATCGGAACCTGGAATGTATGAAGTATGAATCTAGGAAAATTGGAAATCGTCAAAAATGAAACAGAATGCATAAACATTGATATCCTAGGCATTAGTGAGCTGAAATGGACTGGTATTGGCCATTTTGAATAGGGCAATCATATAGTCTACTATGCTGGGAATGACAACTCGAAGAGGAATGGTGTTGCATTCATCGTCAAAAAGAATGTTTCAAGATCTATCCTGAAGTACAATGCTGTCAGTGATAGGATAATATCCATACGCCTACAAGGAAGAGCAGTTAATATGACTATTGTTCAAATTTACACACCAACCACTAGGGCCAAAGTTGAAGAAACAGAAGATTTTTATCAGCTGCTACAGTCTGAAATTGATCGAACATGCAATCAAGATGCATTGATAATTGCTGGCGATTGGAATGCGAAAGTTGGAAACAAAGAAGAAGGATCAGTAGTTGGAAAATATGGCCTTGGTGATAGAAACAATGCCAGAGATCGAATGATAGAATTTTGCAAGACCAACCACTTCTTCATTGCAAATACCTTCTTTTACCAACATAAACAGTGACTTTTTTTTTTTTTTTTTTAATACACATGGTCCTTGCCAGATGGAACACACAGAAATCAAATTGACAACATCTGTGGAAAAAGACGATGGAAAAGCTCAATATCATCAGTCAGAACAAGGCCAGGGGCCAACTGTGGAACAGACCATCAATTGCTTATATGCAAGTTCAAGCTGAAACTGAAGAAAATCAGAGCAAGTCCACGAGAGAAAAAATATGACTTTGAGTTTATTCCACCTGAATTTAGAGACCATCAGAGGAATAGATTTGACTCACTGAACACTAGTGATCACAGAACAGACGAGTTGTGGAATGACATCAAGGATATCATCCATGAAGAAAGCAAGAGGTCACTGAAAAGACAGGAAAGAAAGAAAAGACCAAGACGGATGTCAGAGGAGACTCTGAAACTTGCTCTAGAGCATCGAGCAGCTAAAGCAAAGGAAGAATTGATGAAGTAAAAGAACTAAAGATTTCAAAGGGCGTCTCGAGAAGACAAAGTAAAGTATTATGATGACATGTGCAAAGAGCTGGAGATGGAAAACCAAAAGGGAAGAACATGCTCGGCATTTCTCAAGCTGAAAGGACTGAAGAAAAAATTCAAGCCTCGAGTTGCAATAGTGAAGGATTCCATGGGGAAAATATTAAATGATGCAGGAAGCATCAAAAGAAGATGGAAGGAATACACAGAGTCATTATAACAAAAAGAATTAGTCCATATTCAACCATTTCAAGATGTGGCATATGATCATGAACCGATGGTACTGAAGGAAGAAGTCCAAGCTGCTCTGAAGGCATTGGCGAAAAACAAAGCTCCAGGAATTGATGGAATATCAATTGAGATGTTTCAACAAACAGATGCAGCGCTGGAGGTGCTCACTCGCCTATGCCAAGAAACATGGAAGACAGCTTCCTGGCCAACTGGTTGAAAGAGATCCATATTTATGCCTATCCCCAAGAAAGGTGATCCAACCAAATGTAGAAATTATAGAACAATATCATTAATATCACACGCAAGCAAAATTTTGCCGAAGATCATTCAAAAATGGCTGCAGCACTATACTGATAGGGAACTGCCAGAAATTCAGGCCAGTTTCAGAAGAGGACATGGAACCAGGGATATCATTGCTGATGTCAGATGCATCCTGGCTGAAATCAGAGAATACCAGAAGGATGTTTACCTGTGTTTTATTGACTATGCAAAGGCATTCGACTGTGTGGATCATATCAAACTATGGATAACACTGCGAAGAATGGGAATTGCAGAACACTTAATTGTGCTCATGAGGAACCTTTACATAGATCAAGAGGCAGTTGTTTGGACAGAACAAGGGGATACTGATTGGTTTAAAGTCAGGAAAGGTGTGCATCAGGGTTGTATTCTTTCCCCACACCTATTTAATCTGTATGCTGAACAAATAATCCAAGAAGCTGGACTATATGAGAGGAACAGGGCATCAGGATTGGAGGAAGACTCATTAACAACCTGCGTTATGCAGATGACACAACCGTGCTTGCTGAAAGTGAAGAGGACTTGAAGCACTTACTAATGAAGATCAAAGACCACAGCCTTCACTACAGATTACACCTCAACATAAAGAAAACAAAAATCCTCACAACTGGACCGATAAGCAACATCATGATAAACAGAGAAAAGATTGAAGTTGTCAAGGATTTCCTTTTACTTGGATCCACAATCAACAGCCTTGGAAGCAGCAGTCAAGAAATCAAAAGACACAATGCATTGGGCAAACCTACTGCAAAGGACTTCTTCAAAGTATTGAAGAGCAAAGATGTCACCCTGAAGACTAAGGTGCACCTGACCCAATCCATGGTATTTTCAATCACATCACATGCATGTGAAAGCTGGACAATGAATAAGGAAGACAGAAGAAGAGTTGACGCCTTTGAGTTGTGGTGTTGGCGAAGAATATTGAATATACCATGGACTGCCAAAAGAACGAACAAATCTGTCCTGGAAGAAGTGCAGCCAGAATGCTCCTTAGAGGCAAGGATGGTGAGACTGCATCTTACATACTTTGGACATGTTGTCAGGAGGGATCAGTCCCTAGAGAAGGACATCATGCTTGGCAGAGTACAGGGTCAGCAGAAAAGAGGAAGACCCTCAACGAGATGGATTGACACAGTGACTGCAACAATGAGCTCAAGCATAACAACAATTGTAAGCATGGTGCAAGACCAGCCAGTGTTTCGGAACCGACTCGACGGTATCTAACAACAACCACAACAACAACCATCAGTGTATGAGTGTTCTGGCTTCTTCACCCTCTTGTTAACACTTGTTATTTGACTTTTTGCTTCTGCCATCCTAGTGGTTGTGAAATGGTATCTTATTGTGGTTTTAATTTACATTTCCTTAATGGCTAATGCTGTTGAGCATCTTTTCATGTGCTTATTAGAAATTTGTAGAGATTCTTTAAGAAAGTATCTATTCACATTCTTTGCCCAATTTTCAATTGGGCTATTTGTCCTTTCATTATTGAGTTCTATGTGTTCCTTATATATTTTAGATACAGGTTGCTTATCAGATACATACTTTGCAAATATTGTATCCCATTATGTAGATTGTTTTTCACTTTCTTGATAGTATCATTTGAAGCACAAATTTTTAAAATTTTAAATGAACTCCAGTTCATCGATTTTTTCTTTTTTTTTTTTTTTTGCTCGTGTTTTGGTGTTATATCTAAGAATTCATTGCTTGAACCAAAGTCATAAAAGCTACTCCTATGTTCTCTTCTGAAAACCCTGGTGGCATAGTGCTACGGCTGCTAACCAAAGGGTCGGCAGTTCGAGTCTGCCAGGCACTCCTTGGAAACTCTATGGGGCAATTCTACTCTATCTATAGAGTTTGTTTTTTTTTTTTTTATAGGGTAGCTATGAGTTGGAATCGACTCAATGGCACTGGGTTTGTGTTGGTTTATGTTCTTTTCTAAGAGTTTTATAGTTTTAGCTCTTACATTTAGGGCTTTGATTCATTTTGTGTTAATTTTTGTAAATGGTGTGAGGTCAAAGTCCAAACACATCCTTTTGTACATAGCTGTTTACTTGTCTCAGCATCATTTGTTGAAAAGACTATTATGTCCCCCATTGAATGGTCTTGGTACCCTTATCAAAATTCAGTTGACAATAGACACATGGTATTACTTCAGACTTCTATTTGTATTTCATTGATTAACCTTTGCCTCAGTACCACACTATCTTGTTTACTTTTGCTTTGTAATAAGTTTTGAAATAAGATTCTGCTTTATTCTTCTTTTTCAATATTGCTTTGGCTATTAGGTGTCTCTTGCAATTCCATATGAATTTTAGAATCAACTTGCCAATTCCTACCAAGAAGTCAGCTGGAATTGTAATAGGGATTGTCATAAATCTGTAGAATAATTTGGGAAATATTGCCATCTTAGCAATATTAAGTCTTCTGACACATGAACATGGGATTTTTATCTTTTTTAATTTCCTTCAACAATATTTTATAGTTTTCAAGCATACAGATACTTTTTTAAGTTTATTTCTAAGTATTTTGTTCTTTCAATGTTATTATAAATGAAATTCTCTTAATTTTGTTTTTTTGACTGTTCATGGTAGTGTATAGAAATACAATTGATTTTTGCGTATTGATCTTGTATCCTGCAACCTTGCTGAACTCATTTATTAGTTCTAATAGGTTTTTAGAGGATTCCTTAGGAATATGCATAATTTTTCCATGTGGCTGTTTGGCTTCCTCACAATGTGGTGACTAGGTTCTCTGAGTATGCCAAAGCAAAGAAAGTACAAATTTTAGTGTCTTAATGCCTGAATCAAAAACTGGCATAACAACTGGACTAAAACAAAAGCTAAGAAATTCCCTGAATACAAATGCTTCCAAGGCCAGAGTAGAAGGGACAGGGTTCTGGGGACTGTGGTTTCAGGGGACATCTAGGTCAAGGGGCATAACAAAATGTATTAAGAAAACGTTCTGGATCCCAATTTGATGAGTGGCATCTGGGGTCTTAAACACTAGCAAGTGGCCATCTAACTGTCTCAACCCACCTGGAGCAAAAGAGAATGAGGAACACCAAAGACACAAGGTAAATATGAGCCCAAGAGACAGAAACAGTCACATAAGCCAGAGACTCCACTAGCCTGAGACCAGAAGAACTAGATGGTACCCAGCTACCACCAATGACTGCCCTGACAGGGAACACAACAGAATCCCTGATGGAACAGGAGAACAGTGGGACTCAGGCCTCATATTCTCACAGGAACCCCAGACTTAATGATCTGACTGAGACTAGAGGGACTCTGCAGGTCGTGGTCCCCTGACCCTCTGTTAGCCCAAGACAGGAACCATTCCCAAAGCCGACTCTTCAGATAGGGATTGACTAGACTATAACACAGAAAATGATACTGGTGAGGAGTGAGCTTCTTGGCTCAAGTAGACACATGAGACTATGTGGGCAGCTCCTGTCTGGAGGGGAGATGAGAAGGCAGAGGGGGACAGGAGATGGCTGAATGGACATGGGGAATACAGGGTGGAGAGGAGAAATGTGCTGTTATATTAGGAGGAAAGCAGCTAGGAGTACATAGCAAGGTGTATATCAGTTTTCATGAGAGACTGACTTGAATTGTAAAATTTCGCTTAAAACACACACACACACACAAAAAGAACTGGCACAGCATCACATATGCCATATTTTATTACTAAAATATGAGTCAAAGAGAGAAGACATAGGCATCACCTCTCAATGGGAAGAGTATCAAAGATTTTTGGGTCACGTTTTGGGTCACTGATTCATGAAATTATTATATGTGCCTAAATGTAGACACTATCCTAAGTGATAGGGATACGGCAATAGATAATACAGATAAAATTTCTTCCCTTCTGGTAGACACAGAAAATAAAAACAAATACATCTACACTATAATTTCAGGTGGTGATGAGGCTATAAAAAGTAAGTAATATCAGGGTCATAATAGTGATGATGAGGTTGGCAACTTTAGATATGGTAACCAGGGAGTGTTTCATTGATGAGATCTCATTTAAGCAGTCACCTGAATGAAGGTTTGTGAAATTTGGGTGTGGCTTATCCAGGAGAAGAGACAGAAAACAAAAAATGTCCTGAGAAGAAGATAGGTTTGGCATGTTTGAGGAGAACCTAGAAGATTTTTGTGACTATAGCAGTAAGTAAAGTTGTGAGTGGAAGGAGAAAAAGTCAGAGATATTTTTGGTACGGCTAGGCATGTAGCGTCTTAAAGGTTGTTTTAAAACTGTAGATTGTATTCTGGGTGCTGTGGGATAACAGGGGAGGGACTTGTGTACAAGAGTTGTTGTTGTTAGTTTCCATTAAGTCACCTCTACTTCATGATGACATTAAGTATAACAGAATGAGACATTGCCTGATCATGAGGTCATTGATATGTTTGAGCCATTTGTTGTGGCTATATGTCAATCTATCTCTGAGAGGTTCCTTAATTCTTCCTGGCCCTCTAATTTACCAAACATGGTGTCCTTTTCTAGCACGTGGCCTTTCCTGACAACATGTCCAAAGTAAGTGAGCACAAGTCTCACCATCTATAGTGCAATATATCACTTTCATGTGTGGCCTTTCTAGCCAGGATCTCGTAACTCCCACCCAAGTGAATGGGCAGGACTGTGCAGATATGGTAATAGTGGCCCACCAAAGGAATTGATCAGTTTTGCTACCCTGCTGGGTTTGAAATGAGCCATGCTGGAGGCAGAAAAGAAAGAAGATTCCACTACCACCAAGGAAGAACAGCCAGTGGCCAGCACATTCTTTGTATCCATGATCCCTACACTGACAAACTCCTGGAATCAGGAGACAGAAAGAGACCGAACTGTAACACTAAAGGCAACTAGACCCAGCAGCAGAGACCCATATTATCCTTGTTACTTTTCTGTATTATTTCATTTCTCAAAACCAAAGGAAAAATAATCAAGGATAGCTGGAGATGAAGAGGAGTTGAGAGTGCATCCAAGCAAAGGAACATTTCTATTAGAGAAAACACAGCAGGTATGATTGTTTAGGAAAACTGAAAGAGAAACAACTAACATTAAAAATTAGAATGGGTTATTTTAAGCCCGGTGCTTAATAAGCAGAGTTCAAGAGTTAAACTTGCTATGTCTATTATTTAATTCCCATTTGTTCTACAGTTTAAAGTACCAGAATGTTCTTATCTATTGAAAAGGGTTACCTGATTACAATAATTATTCCCTATTATCTTAAAGTATTTAGTGTTTACCTTTCCTCTGCTCGAGAATTTTAACTTACCTGGCTTTTGCATTCACCTGACATATTAATATCAGATAAGGAAGAAGACCCAAGTGATATGTCTGGTACAAGATCCAGAGAACAAGACACTTTTGGATATTTTTTGGTGCCTATAGGACCTGTAAGGAGGCCTGGTGGTGCAGTGGTTAAAGCAATCAACTGCTAACCAAAAGGTTGGTGGTTCAAAATCACCAGCAACTCCATTTAAGAAAGATGTGCAGTCTGCTTCTGTAGGGATTTACAGCTTTGGAAACCCCATGGAATCATTGTTATGAGTTGGAATCGACTCAAAGGCAGTAGGTTTTTGGGTATAGGGCCTGTATGAGTCTCTGGGTGGTACAAATGGTTAATGGGCTCAGTTGCTAACGGAAACCTTGGAGGTTTGAGTTCACCCAGACGTGCCTCAGAAGACAAGCCTGGCAATCTACTTCCTAAAAACCAGCCATTGAAAACCCTATGGAGCACAATTCTACTCTGACACACATGGGGTCACCATGAGTCCGAAACAACTTGAAAGTAACTAGTTTGTTTTTTGTTGTTATTTTATGGGGACTGTGTGTCACAGGTGGAGCCCTGGTGGTGTAGTGGTTAAGAGCTCATCTGTTAACCAAAAGGTCGGCAGCTGGAATCCACCAGCTGCTCCTTGGAAACCCTAGGGGGCAGTTCCACTCTGTCCTATAGGGTCGCTATGAGTTGGAATCAACAGCAACGGGTTTCATTTTTTTTTGGTACGTCACAGGATGCCAAAAGTCCCCGGGAAGAAGAAATGATGGCTGGATTAAATGTCCTCAAAGGCTGAATAAACTATAAGAGAGGCCCATGTATGGAAAAATCCTTCCATTTTAAGTCTCAGCAGGAAAATAGGTGGAGAACTGCTGAATTAAAACACTAAAAGATTTATCTGCATATAGGGCTGTTTCATCTCCAAAAGCAGAACAGCAAAACCACATGACATCAGACCTCCCAAACGAGTTTCTAGTTTGAGAAGGACCCTGCTTCAGACTGCCCGTACTCCAACTGTCCTAATCAAAAATGCAGATAGATTAGGTTGGTCCCAAAACTACCTATCAAACTTGGAAATGGATAGTAGGCCTTTAGGCCTTTACCAGGAAATTACCCTGGTGTTACCCTTACCCAGAAGTGTATGTGTGTGTGTGTGTGTGCACGAGAGAGAGGAAGAGAGACAGAGAGAGAGAAAACAAAGAGGAAGAACTAGTCACATAGCTGATTGCTGCCAGCTATGAAATCTTTCTTACCCGTGGCTTGCATGTCAGTCAGGACACTTGAAGTATTAAAAGTGCTCATTACAATACTATTCACAAGAGCCAAAAAGTGAAAACAACCCTAGTGTCCACAACAGATTAATGAATAAACAAAATGTGGTATATATACACAATGGAGTATTACTTAGCCATAAAGAAAAATGAAGTTCTGATACCAGCTACCACATGGATGAACCTTGAAAACATCATGCTGGCTGAAATTAGTCAGACACAAAAGGACAAGTATCGTATGATTCCACTTATGTGAAATAAATAGCACAGGCAAATGCTTAGAGACCAAAGTCGTTTATTAGTGGTTAGCAGGGGCAGGTGGGAGGGAGAAAGGTGAAGTTATTGCTTAAGGGGCACTAAGTTTCTGTTAAGGAAGATGGAAAATTTGGAAATGGATAGTACTGATGGTTGTGCAATATGACTAATGTAATTAATGACGCTAAGTTGCACTTGTAAAAAATGTTGAAATGGCAGATGTTTTATGATATTTTTATAGCTATAGATACAGTTATATATACAGCTATAGCTATAAATATAGCTACAGACATAAATATATAGATACAGATATATTTGCCACAAAAAAAGAATAAGAAAAAACAGTGGCTACTGATAAAAAAGAGGATTTTTAGTCAGGGAAGGCACATATTCCTGACCAAGGAGACCTGGCTTCATATACAGCTTGCTTGTTGGCGCAGTGGAAAGAGCTGTCAGTCCCTTGATTCTAACTCATGAATTGGTCAAGGAAGAGGATGACTCATCCAAGATGTGGTTTCCTTTTATCAAAATTGTTTAATGATAAAAAAAAAAAAAAAAAAAAGGATAAGAACCCCAAATAAAAGCACATCTTTCAAGCAGGGCAATATGTGTACTGTTTGTTTATGCATGATTCAGAGCGTGTGTGGGTGTGTGTGTGTGCGCGTGCACGTGTGTTCAAGGGCAGAGAGTTGCTGTTGTGGGCTTGCAGAGTTACACAAGTCTGTTCTGCTTTGCGGACTTTGTGAGATGCAGGCTCTCACCAGGGGCCTTCTTGGTACATGCTCATTATGGCTGTCCTTCTCATCACTGCAAAGGCCTGCTAGGTAGGACATCTTTTACCACACAGTGGTCGCTGAGGTGTTCTTGGTTAAGGAAAATTGGTTTGTTTGCCGGCAAATGTAAAAGAACTGTGCCTAAGGAAGCTAAATGTCATTGAAATTAGAGTTAGCATTTGCATAGTGCTTTACAATTTACCAGAGCACAGCCACATATGTTCTTAACTCATGCACTCCTCACAGCAAGGCTGTGCCTGGGAGGTAGGGTTAATTATAATTCCCTTCTGATCTAACAGGAAACTGAGGCTGAGAGGTAGGCCAGTTGCTCAGTTCCCTACATTCAGGGAGAGATGGAGGACAGCAAACTCCAAGTCAAATGACAGTGCATCCCAGCATGCTTTCTATTACACATGAGAGGCCAAAGGACTGAAGTGCCTCAGTGTCAGCTACAGCATCCCCAGGTAGAACTTGTACAGTGTGCTCTTTCAGCTGGATGGAGGCCTCATCACATCATTCCTTTAGAGATTCAGCTTTAAACATTAAAAATCATCAGAAGATAAGGCCTGGACCTTAGAGGCTGGCTTGAGACATGCCTATACAAACTGATACTCATTGCAGGACACAAGAGGAGGCTGGATTTTTTTTTTTTTTTTTTAATTTGAGCGTTTTGGTAAACATTAATAGCACAAATTAGTTTCTCATTCAAAAATGTATACACAAATTTTTTGTGACATTGGTTGCTATCCCCACAATGTGTCAGCAATCTCCCTCTTTCCCTTTACACCCCGGGTTCCCCATGTCCATTCGTCCAGGTTTCCTGTCCCTTCCTGCATTTTCATCTTGGTTTTGAGCAGGTATTGTCAGTTTACCCAAACCTTTAGTGTCCTATGTTTGATTGAACTAAGAAGCACATTCCTCACGTGTGCTATTGTTTGTTTTGTAGGCCTACCTAACCTTTTTTTTTTTTTTCTAATCTTTGGCTGAAACTTGGACTTCGGGAGTGGCTTCAGTTCTGAATCAGAAGGGTGTGTGGGGGCCATATTTTCAGGGGTTCCTCTAGTTTCTGTCAGACCAGTAAGTCTGGTCTTTTTTTTATGAATTTGAATTTTGTTCTACCTTTTTCTCCTGCTCTGTCCAGGACCTTCTATTGTGATCCCTGTCAGAGCAGTCAGTGGTGGTAGCCCAGCACCATCTAGTTATTCTGGGCTCAGGCTCGGGGAAGCTGTGGTTCATGTGGTCCACTAGTCCTGTGGACTGATAATTTCCTGTATGTTTGGTTTTCTTCATTCTCCTTTGCTGCAAATGTGGTAGGACCAATAGATGTATTTTAGATGGCTGACCACAAGCATTTAAAACCCCAGACGCTGCTCACCAAAGTAGGCCAGTGGGGGCAGGGTAGACCTGGGACCAGTGGTACAGAGGGGACACTATGTACTCAGCTAGGTGGGAGGGAGAAAGAAAAGAAAGAAAAAGTCTTCCTCCATTGTGGGAGCCATGAGCGGGGGTGGGGAAGACCCAGGGCAATAGCAGTTGGTGCACTGGTGGCGGCTGTCTAGCAGCATCTGGTGGGAAGTCAGGCAGGGTGGCAGGGAGAAATAAATGGGAGAGAGAAGAAGAAAAAAATATATAAATAAATAAATAAACAATTGGATGTGCAGTGGGGTCTGATGAGTAGGGGTGGAGTGAACCTGAGGGCCAGTAGGAAGGGAGGGGAGGTGGCTCACAGGGCTAGGTGGGAGGGTAAAAGAAAAGAGGGAAAGAGAGAAGAAAAAAATAATAATAAAATAAAAATAAATAAACAGGTGTCATGGTGGGGGCCAGTGAGTGGAGGCAGGGCAGACCCAAGGGCCAGTGGGAAGGGAGAAGAGGTGATATACAGGGCTAGTAGGAGGGAGAAAAAAAAAAGGAAGAAAGGGGGAAAAAATGGTGTGGTGGTAGCCAGCTGGTGGCAGCAGGCCGGTGGCTCTGTAGCCCAGCAGTGTAATGTGGCACATCAGGAAAGGGCGGAGGTGGCATATGGGACTAGGTGGAAGGGAGAAAGGAAGAAAGCGAAAAAAAGATGGCCCCATGGGAGCTGATGGGTAGGGGTGGGCCAGTGGCTCTTTAGCTGAGTGGTGTAGTGTGGCCCTTCAGAAAAGGGAGAGTGTCCTACAGGGCTAGGTGGGAGGGAGAAAGAAAAGGAAGAAAGGGGAAAAAATGGCATCACATGCCAGCCAGCGGTGGTGGGGAGGACCCAGGGTGGTGGTGAGCCAGTGTCTCTCCAGCCCTGAAGCTTGGCGTGGCCCATCTGGAAGCGGTGGAAGTGATGTATGGGACAGAAGGGTGAGGGGTAGAAAAGCCTGTTTCTCTGGTTATCGGGTATTCTGTCTCCTGTTGGGAGATTTGCAAAGTTGCCTTCCCGTACCCCCTCTCCAGGGTGTTTGCTGGCTGTTTCAAGATGGCAACACTGTGCTGTTAGTTGGCAGGGGATGTCCACTCTGTATCTCTTCTTGCTCTCTGTTTTGCGTCAGTTTCTTCTTCCATTCAATGCTTGATCTAGTTCTTTATCCCTTCATTTGATGCTTAGGGTTTCAGGATTGACGTTTGTATCTGTTTTACTTAATTTTGGGGGTCTTTGCTACAGAGAGGCAGCATGGTGCATCTGTCTCTGGTGCCATGTTGGCTCCGCTTTGAGTCTGGCTGTAAGACTTCTGGGAGGTCGGTCAGAATAGGATGCTGTTATTGCTAGCTGCTGCTGATTAGGCCCTGATTCCTGCTGACCCCATGTCCAGCTAAACAAAACACTGGCTGGTCCTGTGCCCTCTCCATGGTTAGTTGCATATTGGACTGTTTTGATCCATAGGGTTTTCATTGGCTGATTTTTCAGATGTAGATTGGTAACTGCACATGAGGTGCATTGGCTGGAAATTGAACCAGGGTCTCCTATATGGAAGGCAAGAAACCTACCAGCCCTCTGCCTCCAAGAATAAAAAGCTGATTCTGGCTCATAACAATGCTATAGGACAGAGTAGCACTGCCCTATAGGGTTTCCAAGGCTATAATCTTTATGGGAGCAGACTGCCATATTTTTCTCCTACAAAGCAGCTGGTGAGTTCCAACAGCTAACTTTCAGTTAGCAGCCATGTGCTTAGCCACTGCGCCACGAGCTCTCCTCCCAAGAATAGTAAGAAGCAACCTCAAAATCTCAGTGACTTAGAATAACTAAGGTTCATTTCACACTCATGCTACATCTCCATCGCATGTTGGCTATGGCATTGTTCCACATAATCCTCACCCCAGGACCCAGGCTGATGGGGGTAGTCATTATCTGGAACAGAAAGGGCCTCCGGGCATAGGATTAGAGATGAGATTAAACCATATGCTATTCTCAAAGCAAGTTCTTTCTGGAAATGACATATGACATTCCCCTCACAGTTTCACTGCATATAGTAAGGCACGTGGCCACACCTGCCATAAGTGGCATGAGACAGATATAAACCTCCTCACAGAAAGAGCAGGGAATATTTACGAAAATCCATAAAAATTTCCATAAAAGAAAAAAAAAACAGCTGCTATCAAGTCAATTCTGATTCATGGAGACCTCAAGTATATCAGAGTAGAACTGTGCTCCATAGGGTTTTTAATAGCTGTGACCTTTCAGAAGTTGATCGCCAGCTTTTCTTCCAAGGTACCTCTGGATGGACTCAAACCTCCAGTCTTTCAGTTAGTAGTCAAACACTTGACAGTTTGCCCCACCCAGGGACTCCAGATTTGTCATAGTAGTATGTTATTTCCATGCTTTTCCTCCCGTTGTTTCTTCATTTACATTTATTTATATAGGAGACTATTAGTCTCCTAATGCTGCCATAACAAAAACTACCACAGGAGGGTGGCTTTAAAGAAGAGAAATTTATTGTCTTACAGTTTGGGAGGCTAGAAGTTCAAATCAGGGCATCTGCACTAGGGGTGTGTCCTTCCTTGTCTGGCTTGTAGCTCTGGCAGTTCCTTAGCCTTCCTTGGAGTTTCTTGGCATCTGTCTTCCCCTTGTATGTTTTTCTCTGTGTGTCTTCTGCTTTTTTTATAAAACACCACTCAGAAGTGATCAAGTTTAGGATCCACCCTTCTCTGTTAGGACCTCATTGATATAACCAAAGAAAACCCCTATTTCCAAACACGGTCATATTTACAGGGACAGGGGTTAGGATTTCAACACATATTTTGGGAGGGACACAATTCCATGCATAACAACAAGCATTTTAATAAGCTTAAAAATGTATGGAAAATCAAGAGATAAGAGAATTCATCCATTTGCCCCCAGACAGGGCTTTGTTTGGCAGAGCCATCAACCAAGCCATAGTCTGCCTTGTATGGTGCCCCCAAATGAGTGAACACCTTCCAAAATTATTTTTGAAACAGAGGCTGGAAGGAGGCCTTTTCACAAGCTTTATTTCAGGGCTCAGGCTGAAGCCCCTGCATGGTCAGCCACCTACAACTCTGCAGACAGATAGAAACTTTCATTTATGGCACACTTGTGCCCACCACGAGTCACTTGTTTTATATTTATTTCACTTGGTTCTCCCACCAGCCAATATGGGTAGCTCATATTATCCTCCTTTAGGTAAGTCCAGAATTTTATGCAACTTATTCAAGGCTATAGGACAGTACGTGTTACCTCTAACATTTGAACTTCAATCTACCAAAATCAAAATCCAAGCTTTCTACATTACACCACATTTTAATCAAAAGGGATGATAGAAGATATTACCCCTATAAATAAAGTTGTCAACAAGGAGAATCTGCAGCTTCTTTTGATGACATAGTACTTCTTGTCTCTAACCTAAAATATGAGTCTTTTCCATTGCTCTGACTTTAGCAAAGACAAAGTTATTAACTTCCATCTCCTATGACCTTCTATAAATCCTCTGAAGATGGCTGGTAAGTTATCTAAACAAATAAGAAGAACATGTCTAAGGGCACAGCACTTGGAAGTATAAATGGTAGATTATGACATAACATATGGCCAGTCTGCTGAGCTGCTGTAAGAGGGATGGAGAAATGTCTAAAATCTAACCCATGCTTCAGGCCTGCCTCAGCCAAGGACCATCTTCTTTCTCTTCCAATGCTCTAAGCAGAATACTTCATTACATGCGCTTTCTAGCATTAGCCATTGCAGGAGGCCAAATACAGTAAATGGATCAATGGCCTGATGCCATTAGGCAGCTCCTATGAAGAAAAGAAATAGCCTGCAGAGTGGCCCTTGGCAATCAGACATCAATACCACGGGTCCTCCAAACCCCTCCTCCCAGCAGAGTGCCTACACATGTTTCTGATCAATAAAGGATTAAACAGGGATGAGTGTACCAGCTCAGCAAAGAATAAACAGTCCTGAATCATCTCCTCCTCCTCAAAATGAACCAAAGCTAGATTGTGTGAAATGGAGGTTTTCATCAGTTTAAGCAAATCTTGACATACCCTCATGCTGGCTGGAAGGCTTTGCTCTTTGGGCAGTGTTGGACTCAAAGTTGGCATTCATACAGGGCTGTTTAAATTAAATTGTGTCCCCAAGAAGATATGTTGAAGTCCTAACCCTTGTACTGGTGGATGTGAACTGCTTGGGAAATAGGGTTTTTCTTCCAGATGTTATCAGTTGAAGGCATTCCAGGGTAGGATGGGTCCTAATCCTAATTCTTTCTGAGTGGCATTTTATATAAGAGAAGGACAGACAGGGAAACAAAGTCACATACACAGGGACAGCATGTGAGGCTCTATCTACAAGCACCAAGGAAACTCCAAGGATTCCCAGCAGCCACTAGAAGCTAGGAGAGAGGCGTGGAACTGTTCCTCTCGCAAAGTTCTCAGAAGGACTTGACACAGCTGAGACCCTGAATTTGGACTTCCAGCATCCAGAACTGTGAGAAAATAAAATTCCTGTTCTTTAAACGACCCATTTTGTGATATTTTGTTATGGCATCCCCAAGAGACTCAGAAAAGTAACTACTCCTTTTATGGATCAAATTGTGTCCCCCCAAAATATGTGTGGAAGTTCTAACTCCTGTACCTGTAAAACTAATAATAATAAGGATAAACTCTCCTAAGTGCTGTACACATATGAACTTGTTTAATCCTCCCAACAAAATCCTATTATGTATTGTAATTATCCCCACTTTAAATATAAAGAAATCGAGGCACATAGAGGTTAAGTAACTTGCCCAAGGTCACATAGCTAATAAATACTAGAGCCGGAAGTTGAATCTAAAGTCTGCTTTTTCAATCACTCTACTCCATTGTCATTGAAAAGGAGGTAGAGTTGTCCTTCATGGGAGCAGGGAGAAAGCCTCAGTCAGTGGTTCTGAATCAGTTGGCCACAGAATCTGGGTGAAAGTACCAGTTAGTAGAAAAATCCCCCAACAATGTATGTCAATCATGCTTTTTAGACAGACTAAATAATCTCACACACGTATGCACCTGCATTTTAAAATATATGTAGATGCTGTTGTGATTACTAAAATGCAAATCCATGGCATTAAAGTCATATTTTAGTCTCCAAGTCTCTTGAGAGAAAGAACTAAGTGTTTATTCATTCAAGTGCCCAGCATCATGCCTGTCACATAATGTACACTTAATATATGTGCAGAGTATGTATCTTTTGGTAGACTACATTATTCTTAAAAAAAAAGAGGGGGAAAGAGGGCAACAAAAAATAAAACTACAGTGTTCAGGGGAATCAACAAATTTTTTTCTTTTTATTTTAAAAAGAGGTCCTTGTAACTCAAAAATTTGGAATCCACTGGCTAAGACACCTAATTTTGTTTGGGTTGACTCATTCTCAATCATATACAGCTAGATTAGATAGCATTGGGTGACTGTACTAATGACTTTGTCCCAGTACTGCACATGAAATGAAAGTGGAACTGCTCCTCATATCCTTGCAGGATGAAGAGAATCACATTTTCTCTTTGTACAAAAAGCACAAAGCTGATGGTAAAGTGTTAGACACCCAGTGGGCATTGGTAAATGTTAATTGGATGCTGCCCTTTACTTTGCTGCTCATGTGTAGCCCTAACGTCTGTCTTTGTGTTAGAACTTTTTTACTGGAAAAATGGAAATGCTAATCCAGATCTGGGTTAGATATTTAAGTCATTTTTTGTGAAGCAAAGAGTTACATAATGAGCCATGAGAGGTATGTGCCCCTTTGGAATTGAACTTGACTTTCCAGATATATTCAATCAAACAATCTTATCTCCCCATATGTCGACTTGGACTCCACAACTCAACACTTACACAGTTTTACTCTTCCTGCCTATTTTGGTCTATTTTCTTCTTAAGTGCAATTATCTCAGATGGGAATGACATTAGTATGAACCTGATATTCTTCTCTTATGTCATCAAAGTGCTCAGGGAGGAAATCACACACAAAGGTATCAATAAATAAGTGGAAGAGGAAACATTTAAAGAATCTCCTTGTCAAGCAATAAGTCATTGCCTGAGTTATAATTAGTTAAAACACTGCAGGTCTCCATCTAATATACATTTGGTCACCTTCAGCCCAGAGTCCAGATGATCCAATACCCAGCACTGAAGCAAACAGACACACTGGAGCCCTGTGAATTAACACTGAACAGGGGCTGCCCACCATTGGGAAGGGTAAGGAACTCAAATGCTCAACCCTACTTTTGAATTACTTCAGTTTTCAGGCAAAACAGAGAGAATTAAATAGAAGTCAACTGCTTTATTCCCTAGTTTTGTTTTTTCTAGTTTAAATATTACCACACCCAGAGAAATATTAAGATATGGAATACATACTTACCACTAATAATATTTGGAACCACCTGGTGGCACGAATGGTTTAAGCACTCAACTCCCAGCTGAAAGGTTGGTGCTTTGAACCCACCCAGAGTTAATTTGGAAGACAGGCCTGGAGATCCACTTCCAAAATGTCAGAGCCTTGAAAACCCTATCAAACAGTTCTACTCTGTACATATGGGACTGACTCAGCAGCAACTAATAACATCAACAATATTTAGCAGGCTCTCCTTGGAAACTCTACGGGGGCAGTTCTACCCTTTCCTATAGGGTCACTATGAGTTGGAATTGACTCGATGACAATGGGTTTGGTGTGTGTTTTTTTTGGTGTGAGAATTTAGCATCTTTAAAAGAAAGTACTTATAAACACAAACTAAATTACAGGTATCCCTAAGTATGCAAGGCACAATTATTTCTCTCATCTTTAACATTATGTTCCTTATTTCGGTGAAGTCCAGATGGATTCACAACGAGAATCCACGGTTGTCAGCTATATTACTAGCTGGTATTACTCCCTTTTTTTTTTCTAAGAGAAGACAATTTAATTTCAAATCTCTATTTTAAATGAAGAGAAAGTCATTGTAGTAACAAGCTACCTGTAATACACATATTTTTAAAATGTCTATTTAGTTATTATCAAATGAATTATTTTGGAATCCTGGAAGTAAAGTGAATGGCAAAAAGATCTAAACTCATCCACTGCCTCTATTGCTTTCAGTAACACCATCCTAAGGCAGACAGAAGCTTCTGCTAAGAGATCACATTGCTATTTCTAAAGATACAAGTAATAACAGTATGCTAAAAGATTGTCATTTGGCTTGTTCTAAGATATTTCTCAGTCCCAGATCCCAAATAGTTTCTCTTATATGGAAAAGCTATCTCAAAATGCCAGCTACACTGTTTGGGAGATACCCTAACTCTATGGGGCACTTGGGATAAGTTCATGACTAAAACCAGGGCACAATTTGACTGTAGTCTATTAGTCTATAGTTTAGATACTTCTAGCATGCCATCTTATTCTTAAGAAATAGCAACTTTTCCTAGAAAGATTTAATTTAAAATGTATTGTATTAGGACTTGTTTGGACAAGCTCAGCCACTCAATCCCTTTCTTGGTAATTTTGGATCCGGAAGAGTGAAAGAGAGAGAGAGAGAGAAGCTTTGTCCAGGGTGACTAGAACTGACATATAAGCTTTGGATCTACATACAGCAGTCATTTTCTACAATTAAGACTAGGAAACAGGCTTAGAGAGAGAGAGAGAGAGTGTTGGAGCAGATCTGCAAAAAGGAGCATGGCAGAAAATGATGACTCAGAGGTCTTCCTTGCTTCCCACGGTGCTCCATGTAGTAATTCTCTTCCTGAAGCCCAGTTGACATGCATAGTGTACATCCAAAAGGTTTTTCTTAGCTCAAGTTAGTTTGTGTTCATATACTTGCCACCAAGAGGGTCTTATTATAATCATCTTCATCAGAATTACAAGAAATGAAAGATACCAGGAAAGTATCTTCCGTAGAAATAAACCAGTGACCAGAGAAGATTCCCGTGTCAAGGCTTTGTCCACTTGGTTGTCTTTGGTAGTGTAAGTAAAAACTACTTTATTATTTTTAACATTTTCCCCATTTACCAACTGTTTCCAACATTCACTGTTACTACAATTTTTATCACAGAGCACTTTGAAATTTTACTTGAAAACCTTTAGCTTTATTTACTATAAACAAAATCCACAAAACCAGCTATTGACTCAAAATAGATGGGTGTGTTAGAAGGATGGAATGCAATGTTTTCATTTGACTATCAGACAGAAAAAAAAAAGGTATCAAATTTATTGAGGGTAATCTTCAAACCAGGAAAAAAGAAATATAACTGGGGCACTAATTCCTTCATTTCCTAACTCGCCTTCTCCACCAACCATGTTTCCCTCATGTCTCATACCCACCACCAAAAACTGGTCCTCCTCTCTCTGGGTGGATAATGCTCTCTCACCTATCAATGGGTTTTGAAAGAGGCATGTAGAAGAGTGAATGAAGAAGGGGTCACATGAATGACCAGCCAAATAATCTCTGGTAGATGAAGTGATACTACAACAGTCACATCACCTTTACTTCCAACACTTCACCTTACTATTGTTGACCCACAGAAGCTCTTTAAGATGATGGCAGAATGAAAACTTGAAGTGGCCATGCCTCAAATATCTTAGTGTTATTGAGAAGGAAGTTTTGAAATGAAGATGGAAATACAGTAAGTGAAAAACAAACGTAAACCAAGGTAAAAAGCATGGTCTCAAAACATACTTTCTCTTTCTCCTTTCTTATTGCCTGACCCTCCAGATTAAGTCCTTTGGAAAAGTTAGGGTAATGTCTAGAGCCTGGCAAATGTGCACCCTTCACTGCTGTAACTACAACCACAACCACAATTCCCAAAATACTATTCCATATTTGTCTACACTCCACAATTTATTCTCTGACAAAATGGCTACTTATATCAAACACAAGATTTAATTTACCAGGCACCTTACTTACGTCCAGCAATGATTCATAATTCTGGTAGAATCTGAATTAATGATTAGAGTTATGACTTAAATTGAAGAGCTAGCTGACAGTTGGCTTGTGGGCACTATAGACTATTTGCACAGGTTTGCCTCAAGTATAACAGCGTTTATCAACATTGCTAGCCTTAATGAAATTCATGTTAAATATTCATGAGTCATCGAGCTGTCTCCTAGCCTTTTGATTAAATTTTTCTGTAACCAATCTTAAACACCAGGATGTCTGTTAAGTATGTTTATCTTTATTTATTTAAGGCAGTGTTTCTCACAGTAAAATACTGCATTTGGAATGTTTCTTTTGACCCTCCAGTGTCTTTTTTGTGAATTCCAAAGAAGCTCCTGATATTGGCTGGAAAAAATTAATTGGAAAGTGAAAGAGGCACTCTTACACTAAATAATGTGAGGGTTCAAGGTTGTTTATAAATCTAAGAAAAGTAAATCCATTAAAATAAGACCAGAAATCAAACCCAATCTTGGAACTTTTATTCAAAAATCTTGTGCATAGAACAGTTATCAAGGTTTTTGTTCACTAAAGTTACTGGGCTGGGCAACGAGATACCAATATGAATAAACATTTTTTTTTAAACAAGAAACTCATAATCTAGTGGGAAGGACAGGGATATAGATCATTATCATATATTGTTTTTATTGCTGTTGTTAGGTGCTATGAGTTGGCCCCAGACTCATGGTGATTCCATGCATAATGGAAGGAAATGCTGCCCAGTCCCGTGTTATCCCCATGATTAGTTGCAGATCAGACCTTTGTGACCTATAGGATATCCATCAGCTGATTTTTGGAAGTAGATCACCAAGCCTTTATTCCTAGTCTGCCTTAGTCTGGAAGCATGTTGTTGTGATGGTGGTCCTAGGTGGATTGACCCGTAAGCACAGTGTACACTGGCTAACAGTAAGCAAAGAATGTGCGGGGTAAGATTGTGCACTACAGATTAGTAAGTAAGCAAAATTAAGCCTGTGTATACCTTGCTTGTGGAAACCCTTGTGGTGTAGTGGTTAAGAGCTACAGCTGCTAACCAAAAGGTCAGCAGTTTGAATCCACCAGCTGCTCCTTGGAAACACTATGGGGCAATTGTACTCTATCCTGTAGGGTCACTATGAGTCGGAATTAACTCGATAGCAATGTTTTTTTGTTTTTGTTTTTTTAATACCTTGCTTATTGGGTAATCTGTACCTGGTTGTAGTTGATTCCAACTCATAATAACCCTATAGGACAGAGCAGAACTGCCCTACAGGATTTCCTAGGCTGTAAACTTTATGGGAGCAGATAGGCAGGTCTTTTCTCCCATGGAACAGCTGGTGGGTTTGAACCTCCAACCTTTCGGTTAGCAATACTTGACCATTGTGCCACCAGGACTCCTTGGGAGCATGTTGGGTATGATAAATTTTAAATAAAGGCATAAGCAGAAAACCATGGATGCTCAAATGGGAAAAAAACGAAATTCTTACTGAAGGAATCAGGGCTAGGTAAGATTTTATAAAGAATGTGAAATTTAACTGAGTCCTGAAGGATAAGTGGGACTACTAGACAGGTATAGAGTAGGAGTGGGGAGGATATCCTAAATTGAGGAAATGATGGGAGCAAAGATTCTGACACTTGGAACTATATGAAATCTTTGGGAAATAGCATAGCCTGAGGCAAGTGAAAGAAGGTATTTTTGAGGACAAAATTGGAAAAACTGTTTGGATGCAGATTGGAAAAGACCTTGACTATCAATCTGAGTTGGGCTGCCTTTTCATAACAACCTTTGGGGTTTTCTTGATAGAGGAGCTCCATGTGAGAACTAAACCTTTAAAAATAATTGGGACCATTGAGGAAGGCACACTGGTATGGGAGAAGATGATTTTGATCTTTACCAAAATGGGAAAGCTTTGTGAAATTACTTTTTATTACAGCCACGTTTTAAAAAACAGCCCCTGGAACTAAGAGGCATGTATGTGCAAATGCAAAAATTCCAGCTCCAAAAGAGATATATCAGTGTTTATGCTAAATAAACAGGGCTATGCTATGGTCTGAGAAATGATCCTAATACTAGAAATTGGGTTCCTTGGCCGTCCCACTGAGTCACAGGCCAGATTTTCATGAAGCCAGAGTAAGATGATGTGTTTTGATATTCTATTCAGGAAGTGAGTATCTTTATCAGAATTCTCTGTTAATCTTAAATGGAAACCTAATCTCTGGGTAAGACTCTGCTACTTAGAAGGGTACTATGTGTAGTGTGGAGTTCCTGGGTGGTGCAAATAAGTCATATGTTCAGCTGCTAACCAAGAGGTTGGTGGTTTGAGTCCACCCAGAGGCATCTCATAAGAAAAGCTGGTGTTCTACATACAAAAAAATCATCCATTGAAATCCCTGTGGACCACAGCTGTACTCTGACACACGTGAGGTCATCATGAGTTGGAGACGACTCAGTGGGGACTGTTTATGTGTAATATGCATATGACTGCTTCGTGTCCCTAGTTTGTCTAAATTCAGTCTATTGTGGTATGGGAGTCCTGCTGGAAATGTGATATTTTCATTTAAAATTCCAAACTATGATATTAAAAACTTATCATACTCATCAGTTTGAATAGCAATGTATGGTGACAACAATGAGACCCTAATTTCCATAAGACAGTAGAGCCTGGTGGTGAAAAGTGTGAGCTCTGGACTCAGCCAGACCTGTGTGCACACCCCAAGTTTATTTTTTATCGGTCTCAGCTTCCTAATCTGAGGAATGGGAATAACAGACCGTTGAGAACGTATGCGATAATACATTGCAATTATTGCAAGTCTTCACAATTCTTGGTACATAAAAAGCATTTAATAGAAGGTAGAGCCAAGATGGCAACCTAGACAGACACATCATGCTGTCCCTCTGCAGCAAAGGCCTGAAAAATTAGGTAAAACAGATACAAACTTCAATCCTGGAACCCTAAGTATCAAAGGAAGGAATGAAGAACTAGATCTAACACCAAATGGAAGAAGAAACTGTGGAAAAATAGAAAATGAAGGGATATATAGAGTGGAGGTACCCTGCCAACTAACATGGTGCAGTGTCACCATCTTGGAGTACAGCCAGCAACAAGCCCAGACAGGGAG
Source organism: Loxodonta africana (assembly GCF_030014295.1). Classification (NCBI taxonomy): domain Eukaryota; kingdom Metazoa; phylum Chordata; class Mammalia; order Proboscidea; family Elephantidae; genus Loxodonta; species Loxodonta africana. The sequence continues at coordinate 67,737,095 of NC_087358.1, forward strand.
TATGTGAATGCAATTTTACGGAGCTTCTAACAGGAGACAGAACAGCCAGTATCTAGAGAAACAAGCTTTTCCATCCCTCACACTGCTGCCCCATATGCCACCCCCACGCCTTCCAGCCAGGCCATGCCTCACTGCTTGGCTAGAGAGCTACTGGCTAGCTGCTTGCCCAGGTCCTCTCTGCCCCTACCAGCTGGATCCTGCCAGGCCATTTTATCCCTTTCTTCCTTTTCTTTCTCCTACCCACTCAGCACCATATGCCATACACATCCCTTCCTGATGGGCCACACCATGCTGCTCTGCTGGAGAGCTACCAACCCACCCACCACCTTGGGTTCACCCTGTTCCTACCCACCAGATCATGCAGCACCATTTTTTCTTTTTTTCCCCTCTTTTCCTTTTCTTTTTCCTTTCCACCAAGCACCATACACCACCTCTACGCCTTCCCGCCAGGCCATCCCACTCCACTTGGTAAGAGAGCTACTGGCCAGCCATCACCCTGGAACTGCGCAACCCCCATTCCTTAGCTCCTGCTATAACATTTTTTCCCTTTTTTTCTCTCTCTCACCTCGCTCTACACACCACCTTTACCCTTCCTACCAGGCCACGCTGTGATGCTTTGTCTAGAGAGCTACAGACTTCCTATTTTTCACTTTATTCCTTTTCTTTCTCTTGCCCAGCTAGCTCATAATCCATCTTCAACCCTTCCCTCTGGACCATGTCATGCCACACAGTTAGAGAGCCACCAGCTCAGTGCCAGCCCGGGTCAGCCCTGACTCATCCACTGATTCATGCTGTACCATTTTTTCCCCTTTCCTCCTTTTTTTCTCCTTCCTGCCTACCCCATACACCACTTCTACCCTTCTTGCCCAGGCCACACTTCATTGCCCCAGGTAGAAAGCCACCAGCCCACAGCCAGCCTGAGTCCAGGCACCTCTACCCACTGGCTCCTGCCATACCATCTTTTTTTAAAATTTCTTTTTCCCTGTATTCCCTTTCTTTCTCTCTCCAACCTAGCCCTATACAACATTTCTACATCTTATCACCAGGCCACTCCAAGCCACTTGGCCAGAGAGCTATCAGCTCATGTCACCCCAGATCCTCCTCACCTCCATATGCTGGCTCTCATCACCCCACTTTTCCCCTTTCCTCCTTTTATTTCTCCCTCACACCTAACCCCATATTCCACTTCTACCCCTTCCAGCTGGGTTGAAACAAAGAAGCATGTTGAAACAAATGAACATACAATCAATAAGTAAAGAAAATAATACCTTAATGTCTTGGAGACAGTATCAAAACATAAAAGCAGGACAAGATGGCTCCAGTAAGTGACCAAATAAAGAAAAAGATGACCTTCTGGTAAAATATCAACTACCTGATATGAAATTCAAAAGATTAATATTTAGGGCTCACCAAGAGATTAGAAAAGAGATCAAGGACAAGGAAAATACAGACAAAATCAAGGAAAAACTATACAAAAACATGGAAAACACAGACAAAACCAACAAACACATAGCCAAAATCAAGGAAAACACAGACAAAGCAATAGAAGAATTCAGGAAAATAATACAAGAAAAAATATCAGACTAAATAAACAAATAGAAATCATATAAAAACAGCAACTGGAAGGAAATCCAACAAAATTTCAGAAATGGACAACTCAATAGAAGGTTTTAGGAGCAAATTTGAAACAATGGAAGACAGAATCAGTGAGATTGAGGACAAACCTATGGGTGCCATTTTGAGGAAAAATCAGACAAAAGAATGAGGAAAACCTAAGAAGACGTGGGACATAATCAAGAGCAAAATTTGCACGTGATCAGAGTTCATAAACAAGTGGAAGAAAATGGAAAACAGAGAAGATTGATGAAGATTTACTGGCAGAAAACTTCCCAAATATCACAAAAGACAAACAGCTGACCATTCAAGAAGCACAACAAACCCCAGTGAGATAGACCCCAAAAGAAAGTCACCAAGGCTTATTATGATCACACTAGCCAAAGCCAAAGACAAAGAAGAATTCTGAGAGCAGCTCAAAAAAATTGAAAAGTCACTTACAAAGTGGAAACAACAAGACTAAGCTATGATTATGTAGCTGAAACTATGCTAAAAAGGAGGAAATGGGGTGACATATATAAAATATTGAATGAAAAAAACTGCCAACCAAGAATAAGACATCCTGCAAAATTTTTCTCATATAAAAGCAAACCCAGTGCCGTCAAGTCAGCTCATATAACAATGGTGAAATTAGGATATATCCAGACAAACAGAAATTAAGGAAATTCACAAAAAGCAAACTAAATTTACAAGAAATATTAAAGGGAGTCCTTCAGTTAGAGAACCAACAACAACAGACAACAAATGAAGACTAGGAAAAAGGACAGCATCAGCCAGATATCAGCCTAGGTAAAGAACTCTCGATAATAAAACAAAGCTAAAAGACATAAAGCAGGGAATCAGATATCTATAATGATAACATCAAAACAATAACATGGGGAATAAAACAGTGTAGGCACATAATTTTCAAATGGAGAGGAAGTCAAGGCAATATCAAGTAATAAAAACTGGTTCAAACTTAGGAAGATAAGGGTAAATTTTATAAAATAACCACAGAGAAAGCTGACAAAACCTGCTCATCAGAATAAAAAGAAGAAAAACATAAAGTCTCAGTAAACACAAGATCTATTAATATGAAAGAAAAGAAAAGAAAACTCACAAAGAAACTCATCTCAAGACAGTAAGAGTAACAAAGAAAACATCAGCACCACAAAAGAAAAGCATAACAATATGACAGCAATAAAATCATACCTATCGATAACCGCACTGAATGTAAATGGCTTAAGTACACCTTTAAAGTGACAGAAATTGGAATGGATTAAAAAAAAAAAAGCATGGATCATTAATAGGCTACCAACAAGAGATGCACCTTAGAAACAAAGACATAAATATAGTAAAAATCAAAGGATGGAAAAATATATATCAAGAAAACAGTAACCAAAAAAGGGCTGGAGTGGCAAAACTAATCACGGATAAAATAGACTTTAAGGCAAAATCAACCATAAAAGTCAAGGAAGGACATTATATAATGATCAAAAGGATAATCTACCAAGAAGGCATAACCTTAATAAATAGCTGCACACCCAATGACAGCACTCCAAAATACATAAAACAAACTCTAACAGCACTGAAAAGAGAAATAGTTCCACAGTAATAGTAGGAGACATCAATGTACCACTCTTGATAAAGACCAGAACAAGTAGAAAGAAACTCAGTAAAGATACAGAAGATCTAAAGGCTAAAATCAACAAACTTAACATTATATAAAAAAAAAAAAATTATAGATGTACATAAAATACTCTATCCAACAGCAGCAAAGTATGCATTCTTTTCCAATGCACATAGAACTTTCTCCAGAATAGATCACATTTTAGGTCATAAAGCAAACCTCAGTAAAATTCAAAACATCGAAATAACATAAAGTATTCTCTCTGATCACAACACCATAAAAGTAGAAATCATTAACAGGCAGAGCAAGGAAAATAAATCAAATGCAAGGTAACTGAATAAAACCTTGCTTAAAAATAACTGGGTACCAGAAGAAATCAAAAGGGGGATTTAAAAATCCCTAGAATTAAATAAGAATGAAAACACATCAAATCAAAACCTTTGGGACACAGCAAAGGTAGTGTTCAAAGGTCAATTTATAGCAATAAATGCCCATATTAAAAAGAATAACCCTACAATTCAAACAAATAGAAAGAGCACAGCTAAAGAAGCTCATAGCCACCAGAAGCCACCATAGTAGACTATATGATTGTCCAATTCAAAATGGCCAATACCAGTCCATTTCTGCTCACTAATGCCTAAGATATTGATATTTATGAATTCCATTTCAATTTTTACAATTTGCAATTTTCCTAGGTTCATATTTTGTACATTTCAGGTTCTCATTATTAATGGATGTTTGCAGCTGTTTCTTCTCATTTTGAGTTGTGCCACATCAGCAACTGAAAGTCCCAAAAACTTTACTCCATCTGCATCATTAAGGTTGACTCTACTTTGAGGAGGCAGCTCTTCCCTAGTTGTCTTTTGAATGCCTTCCCCCACATGTCTGTCATTTTGTCATACTGTGGGGGCTTGTATGTTGCTGTGATGCTGGAAGCTATGCCACCAGTATTCAAATAACAGCAGGGTCACCCACGGAAGATAGGTATCAGCTGAGCTTCCAGACTAAGACAAACTAGGAAGAAGGACCCAGCAGTCTACTTTTGAAAAGAATTAGCCAGTGAAAACCTTACGAATAGCAATGGAACATTGTCTGATATAGTGCTGGAAGATCAGCCCCTGCCTCCATAAAGCACCATATATATATATTTTTTTGTTGTTATTGTTATTGTTTTTTTGTTTCATCTCTCTCTCCCTTCCTTTCCTTTCTTCTGCCTAGCTAGCCCTGTGTACCATCCCCAACCCTTCTTGATGGATTGTGCCACACCACAAGGCTAGAGAGCCAATGGCACATGGACTACCTGGGTCAGCCCCACCCCCACCAACAGGCTCCCTTAATACCTTTTTTTGTTTGTTTTTTTAATTTGTTTTTCCTTTTCCTCTCTTTTTTCTTTTTGTTGTTGTATCTTCTCTCTCTCCCTTCCTTCTTTACTTTCTGCCACCTAGCCCCATGTGCCCCCCACCCCATTTTTGACCAGGTGTGCTGCACCATTTGCCTAGAGACCCTCTGGCACATGGCCTCCCTGGGTTTGCACTGGCCCAAAAGGCTGGCTTCCTCAGCGCCATATATATATATTTTTTCTTTATCTTTCTACTTCTCCCTTTTCCTTTTCCCTCCCATCTAGGCATTGTGTTTCCTCCGCCCCTTCCAGATGGGCAATGCCACATGACCCTGTGAAAGAGACATCAGTTCACAACCACCCCAGTTGCATCCCGCCCCCAACAGCAAATTCCCTCAACACAGTATTTATTTATTTTTTTGTTTTTGTTTTGATTTCTTTTGCTTCTTCTCTCTACTTCCCTGCTTTCCTTTCCTTTCCCCTGCCCACCTAGCCTTGTGTGTTGCCCACATTCCTTCTCAACAGGCCAAGCTGCACCATTAGACTAAAGAGCCACCAGCACTAGGCCTTGCTGGGTCTGCATGACTCCCACCCACTGAATCCTACCATGCCACCATTATACTTTTTTTTCTTTTTTCCTTCATTTTTTTTTTTTTTTTTGCTTCAGCTCTTTCTCTTCTCTCTCTCACCCACTTAGCTCCACATATCACATCCTCTTCCTTACCTCCTCCCTATAACCACCGCACATTGAGCACTGCACCCTAAGCAGCACAGGCAAGGACCACAGGACCCCATGTTTCACTACCCTGGCTCCACCCTGTTGGCCCCAGTACATGCCACAAATGACTCACCCTCACCACTCCCCCCCCACTGGATCCCCCTAATGCACCATAGCTGAGTAACCAGCCCTGCCCTCCTGGACAAGTTGATGAGAAGTATCACACCCATAGATAAGCAAGCAACAAAGCACACCTAGCCTGCCTGCCCAGACATAACCAAATAAAACAAAAAGTAGGAAGAAACAAACAATTCTATAATCACGAAATGAAGAAAATAATTCCTGAATGTCCTTAAGACAGCAGACAATATCAAAATATATTTAAAAAATGACAGGATGGCTCCAGAAAATGATGAAAATAAAACAACAAATGACCTTCTGATAGAAGAAAAGGCAATAGAGCTACCTGATAGGGAATTCAAACTGCTAATATTCAAGGCTAATGTCACGCTGCTATTCGTAAGGTTTTCACTGGCTATTTCTTTTCAGAAGTAGACTGCTTCATCCTTCTTCCTAGTCTGTCTTAGTCTATAGTAGCAGAACATTGTCTGATATAGTGCCAGAAGGTGGGCCCCCCAGTTTGGAAAGCACTTAAAAGATGACTGTAATAGAGCTGCCTCACCAAAGTAGAGAGGACCTTAATGATGTGGATGGAGTAAAACTTTTAGGGCTTTCATTTGCTGATGTGGCACAACTCAAAATGAGAATAAACAGCTGCAAACATCCATTAATAATGAGAACCTGGAATGTACAAAATATGAATCTAGGAAAATTGGAAATTGTCAAAAATGAAATGGAATTCATAAACATCAATATCTTAGGCATTAGTGAGCTGAAATGGACTGGTATTGACCATTTTGAATTGGACAATCATATAGCGTACTATGCCAGGAATGACAACTTGAAGAGGAACGGCATTGCATTCTTCGTCAAACAGAACATTTCAAGATCTATCCTGAAGTACAATGTTATCAGTGATAGGATAATATCCATACACCTACAAGGAAGAACAGTTAATGCTATTATTATGTAAATCTATGCTCCAAACACTAAGGCCAAAGATGAAGAAATTGATGACTTTTACCTGCTTCTGGAGTCTGAAATTTATTGAACATGCAATCAGAATGCATTGATAATTACTGGTGATTGGAATGCTAAAGTTGGAAACAAAGAAGAAGGATCAGTAGTTGGGAAATATGGCCTTGGTGAGAGAAACAATGCCAGAGACCACATGATAGAATTTTGCAAGACCAACAACTTCTTCATTGCAGATACCTTTTTTCATCAACATAAACTGTGACTATACACATGGACCTCACCAGATGGAATACACAGGAAACAAATTGACTACATCTGTGGAAAGTGATGTGAGAAAAGCTCAATATCATCAGTCAGAACAAGGCCAAGGGCCAACTGTGGAATAGATCATCAGTTGCTCACATGCAAGTTCAAGTTGAAACTGAAGAAAATTCAGAGCAAGTCCATGAGAGACAAAGTATGACCTTGAGCATATCCCACCTGAGTTTAGACACTATCTCAAGAATAGATTTGACGCATTGAACACTAATGACTGAAGACCAGATGAGTTGTGGAATGACATCAAGGACATCATACATGAAGAAAGCTAGAGGTCATTAAAAAGACAGGAAAGAAAGAAAATGCCAAAATGGATGTGAGAAGACACTCTGAAACTTGCTCTTAAACATCAAACAGCTAAAGCAAAAGAAAGAAATGATGAAGTAAAACAGCTAAACAGAAGATTTTAAGGGGCATCTTGAGGAGACAAAGTAAAGTAATATAATGACACGTACAAAGAGCTGGAGTTAGAAAACCAAAAGAGAAGAACATGCTTGGCAATACTCAAGCTAAAAGAACTAAAGAAAAAATTCAAGACTTGAGTTGCAATAATGAAGGGTTCTAGGGGAAAATATTAAACAACGCAGAAAGCATCAAAAGAAGATGGAAGGAATACACAGAGTTTTTGTACCAAAAAAAGTTGGTCCAGGGGGGCGGAGCCAAGATGGCGGACCAGGCAGACGTTACCTCGGATCCCTCTTACAACAAAGACACGGAAAAACAAGTGAATCGATCACATACATAACAATCTACGAACCCTGAACAACAAACACGGATTTAGAGACAGAGAACGAACTAATACGGGGAAGCAGCGATTGTTTCCAGAGCCTGGAGCCAGCGTACCAGTCAGGTACGGCACAAGCACAGAGACCTGCTCCACCCCCCTGAACTAACCCCGGGAGGGGGACCAGCCGGTTCCACGGGCGGCGTGGGACGCAGCCGGTAGGAGAAGTCCCCGGGAGGCAGTGACTGATCTTGGAGCAGAAAGAGCAGCATCCGAGCCGGGGAACCGTCCCGCAGGGATTTGGACTGCTCGCAGGTACGCCATAAACACGGAGAGTTGCTCCACCCCCTGAACTAACCCCGGGAAGGGGACCAGCCGGGTCGCGCGGGCGACGTGGGACGCAGCCGGTAGGAGAAGTCCCCGGGAGGCAGCGACTGGTATTGGAGTGGGGAGAACAGCGTTCCAGCCGGGACACTTGGTCGCGGCACAAGCACGGGGAGCTACTCCACCCATCTGAACTAACCCCGGGAGGGGGCCCACCTGGTTCACGGGGGCGGCACGGCCACGCGGCTGGTGGGACGAGAAGTCCCCGGGAGGCAGCGACTGATTTTGGAGTTGAGAGTGCACCGTCCCAGTAGGGGAGCCTTGACGCTGGGCGTGGGGCTGGAAGCGGAGGATCTGACCGTGACTCCAGCGGGCCAGACCCCCTGGGGGCAATCTCCACACAGCCAGCACACATAGGCGACGCGCCCGCGGGAATCTCAGATATAACAGTCATTCCAAGCAAGATAAGCAACTCTGGCTATATTCTGAGGTGCTACTCTCCTATCTCTCTGTTCCCTCCCCCACCTTCCCCAGGCGGCTTCATTAACATCTGAATAGCCTGAGCCAGAGGGAGAACTCTGATAGGGATCTGACTGCAGTTTTTTTTTAGCGGATTTTCTGGAAAAACTAGTTTCCCAGTGATGGCTCGGAGACAACAATCCATATCAAACCACTTAAAGAAGCAGACCGTGACAGCTTCTCCAACCCCCCAAACAAAAGAATCAAAATCTTTCCCAAATGAAGATACAATTTTGGAATTATCAGATACAGAATATAAAAAACTAATTTACAGAATGCTTAATGATATCACAAATGAAATTAGGATATCTGCAGAAAAAGCCAAGGAACACACTGATAAAACTGTTGAAGAACTCAAAAAGATTATTCAAGAACATACTGGAAAAATTAATAAGTTGCAAGAATCCATAGAGAGACAACATGTAGAAATCCAAAAGATTAACAATAAAATAACAGAATTAGACAACACACTAGGAAGTCAGAGGAGCAGACTCGAGCAATTAGAATGCAGACTGGGACATCTGGAGGACCAGGGAATCAACTCCAACATAGCTGAAAAAAAATCAGATAAAAGAATTAAAAAAAATGAAGAAACCCTAAGAATTATGTGGGACTCTATCAAGAAGGATAACCTGCGGGTGATTGGAGTCCCAGAACAGGGAGGGGGGACAGAAAACACAGAGAAAATAGTTGAAGAACTTCTGACAGAAAACTTCCCTGACATCATGAAAGACGAAAGGATATCTATCCAAGATGCTCATCGAACCCCATTTAAGATTGATACAAAAAGAAAAACACCAAGACATATTATCATCAAACTCACCAAAACCAAAGATAAACAGAAAATTTTAAAAGCAGCCAGGGAGAAAAGAAAGGTTTCCTTCAAGGGAGAATCAATAAGAATATGTTCTGACTACTCAGCAGAAACCATGCAGGCAAGAAGGGAATGGGACGACATATACAGAACACTGAAGGAGAAAAACTGCCAACCAAGGATCATATATCCAGCAAAACTCTCTCTGAAATATGAAGGCGAAATTAAGATATTTACAGACAAACACAAGTTTAGAGAATTTGCAAAAACCAAACCAAAGCTACAAGAAATACTAAAGGATATTGTTTGGTCACAGAACCAATAATATCAGATATCAGCACAACACAAGGTCACAAAACAGAACGTCCTGATATCAACTCAAATAGGGAAATCACAAAAACAAACAAATTAAGATTAATTAAAAAAAAAAATACACATAACAGGGAATTATGGAAGTCAATAGGTAAAAGATCACAATAATCAAAAAGAGGGACTAAATACAGGAGGCATTGAACTGCCAGATGGAGAGTGATACAAGGCGATATAGAACAATACAAGTTAGGTTTTTACTTAGAAAAATAGGGGTATATAATGAGGTAACCACAAAAAGGCATAACAACTCTATAACTCAAGACAAAAACCAAGAAAAACGTAACGACTCAACTAACATAAAGTCAAACACTATGAAAATGAGGATCTCACAATTTACTAAGAAAAACGCCTCAGCACAAAAAAGTGTGTGGAAAAATGAAATTGTCAACAACACACATAAAAAGGCATCAAAATGACAGCACTAAAAACTTATTTATCTATAATTACCCTGAATGTAAATGGACTAAATGCACCAATAAAGAGACAGAGAGTCACAGACTGGATAAAGAAACACGATCCATCTATATGCTGCCTACAAGAGACACACCTTAGACTTAGAGACACAAACAAACTAAAACTCAAAGGATGGAAAAAAGTATATCAAGCAAACAATAAGCAAAAGAGAAGAGGAGTAGCAATATTAATTTCTGACAAAATAGACTTTAGACTTAAATCCACCACAAAGGATAAAGAAGGACACTATATAATGATAAAAGGGACAATTGATCAGGAAGACATAACCATATTAAATATTTATGCACCCAATGACAGGGCTGCAAGATACATAAATCAAATTTTAACAGAACTGAAAAGCGAGATAGATACCTCCACAATTATAGTAGGAGACTTCAACACACCACTTTCGGAGAAGGACAGGACATCCAGTAAGAAGCTAAACAGAGACACGGAAGATCTAATTACAACAATCAACCAACTTGACCTCATTGACTTATACAGAACTCTCCACCCAACTGCTGCAAAATATACTTTTTTTTCCAGCGCACATGGAACATTCTCTAGAATAGACCACATATTAGGTCATAAAACAAACCTTTGCAGAGTCCAAAACATCGAAATATTACAAAGCATCTTCTCAGACCACAAGGCAATAAAACTAGAGATCAATAACAGAAAAACGAGGGAAAAGAAATCAAATACTTGGAAAATGAACAATACCCTCCTGAAAAAAGACTGGGTTATAGAAGACATCAAGGAGGGAATAAGGAAATTCATAGAAAGCAACGAGAATGAAAATACTTCCTATCAAAACCTCTGGGACACAGCAAAAGCAGTGCTCAGAGGCCAATTTATATCAATAAATGCACACATACAAAAAGAAGAAAGAGCCAAAATCAGAGAACTGTCCCTACAACTTGAACAAATAGAAAGTGAGCAACAAAAGAATCCATCAGGCTCCAGAAGAAAACAAATAATAAAAATTAGAGCTGAACTAAATGAATTAGAGAACAGAAAAACAATCGAAAGAATTAACAAAGCCAAAAGCTGGTTCTTTGAAAAAATTAACAAAATCGATAAACCATTGGCTAGACTGACTAAAGAAATACAGGAAAGGAAACAAATAACCCGAATAAGAAATGAGAAGGACCTCATCACAACAGAACCAAATGAAATTAAAAGAATCATATCAGATTATTATGAAAAATTGTACTCTAACAAATTTGAAAACCTAGAAGAAATGGATGAATTCCTGGAAAAACACTACCTACCTAAACTAACACATTCAGAAGTAGAACAACTAAATAGACCCATAACAAAAAAAGAGATTGAAACGGTAATCAAAAAACTCCCAACAAAAAAAAGTCCTGGCCCGGACGGCTTCACTGCAGAGTTCTACCAAGTTTTCAGAGAAGAGTTAACACCACTACTACTAAAGGTATTCCAAAGCATAGAAAATGACGGAATACTACCCAACTCATTCTATGAAGCCACCATCTCCCTGATACCAAAACCAGGTAAAGACATTACAAAAAAAGAAAATTATAGACCTATATCCCTCATGAACATTGATGCAAAAATCCTCAACAAAATTCTAGCCAATAGAATCCAACGACACATCAAAAAAATAATTCACCACAATCAAGTGGGATTTATACCAGGTATGCAAGGCTGGTTTAATATCAGAAAAACCATTAATGTAATCCATCACATAAATAAAACAAAAGACAAAAACCACATGATCTTATCAATTGATGCAGAAAAGGCATTTGACAAAGTCCAACACCCATTCATGATAAAAACTCTTACCAAAATAGGAATTGAAGGAAAATTCCTCAACATAATAAAGGGCATCTATGCAAAGCCAACAGCCAATATCACTCTAAATGGAGAGAACCTGAAAGCATTTCCCTTGAGAACGGGAACCAGACAAGGATGCCCTTTATCACCGCTCTTATTCAACATCGTGTTGGAAGTCTTAGCCAGGGCAATCAGGCTAGACAAAGAAATAAAAGGTATCCAGATTGGCAAGGAAGAAGTAAAGTTATCACTATTTGCAGATGACATGATTATATACACAGAAAACCCTAAGGAATCCTCCAGAAAACTACTGAAACTAATAGAAGAGTTTGGCAGAGTCTCAGGTTATAAAATAAACATACAAAAATCACTTGGATTCCTCTACATCAACAAAAAGAACACCGAAGAGGAAATAACCAAATCAATACCATTCACAGTAGCCCCCAAGAAGATAAGATACTTAGGAATAAATCTTACCAAGGATGTAAAAGACCTATACAAAGAAAACTACAAAGCTCTACTACAAGAAATTCAAAAGGACATACTTAAGTGGAAAAACATACCTTGCTCATGGATAGGAAGACTTAACATAGTAAAAATGTCTATTCTACCAAAAGCCATCTATACATTTAACGCACTTCCGATCCAAATTCCAATGTCATATTTTAAGGGGATAGAGAAACAAATCACCAATTTCATATGGAAGGGAAAGAAGCCCCGGATAAGCAAAGCACTACTGAAAAAGAAGAAGAAAGTGGGAGGCCTCACCTTACCTGACTTCAGAACCTATTATACAGCCACAGTAGTCAAAACAGCCTGGTATTGGTACAACAACAGACACATAGACCAATGGAACAGAATTGAGAACCCAGACATAGATCCATCCACGTATGAGCAGCTGATATTTGACAAAGGACCTGTGTCAATTAACTGGGGAAAAGACAGCCTTTTCAACAAATGGTGCTGGCATAACTGGATATCCATTTGCAAAAAAATGAAACAGGACTCATACCTCACACCATGCACAAAAACTAACTCCAAGTGGATCAAAGACCTAAACATAAAGACTAAAACGATAAAGATCATGGAAGAAAAAATTGGGACAACCCTAGGAACCCTAATACAAGGTATAAACAGAATACAAAACATTACCAAAAATGATGAAGAGAAACCCGATAACTGGGAGCTCCTAAAAATCAAACACCTATGCTCATCTAAAGAGTTCACCAAAAGAGTAAAAAGACCACCTACAGATTGGGAAAGAATTTTCAGCTATGACATCTCCGACCAGCGCCTGATCTCTAAAATCTACATGATTCTGTCAAAACTCAACCACAAAAAGACAAACAACCCAATCAAGAAGTGGGCAAAGGATATGAACACACATTTCTCTAAAGAAGATATTCAGGCAGCCAACAGATACATGAGAAAATGCTCTCGATCATTAGCCATTAGAGAAATGCAAATTAAAACTACGATGAGATTCCATCTCACACCAGCAAGGCTGGCATTAATCCAAAAAACACAAAATAATAAATGTTGGAGAGGCTGCGGAGAGATTGGAACTCTCATACACTGCTGGTGGGAATGTCAAATGGTACAACCACTTTGGAAATCTATCTGGCGTTATCTTAAACAGTTAGAAATAGAACTACCATACAACCCAGAAATCCCACTCCTAGGAATATACCCTAGAGATACAAGAGCCTTCATACAAACAGATATATGCACACCCATGTTTATTGCAGCTCTGTTTACAATAGCAAAAAGTTGGAAGCAACCAAGGTGTCCATCAACGGATGAATGGTTAAATAAATTGTGGTATATTCACACAATGGAATACTACGCATCGATAAAGAACAGTGACGAGTCTCTGAAACATTTCATAACATGGAGGAACCTGGAAGGCATTATGCTGAGCGAAATGAGTCAGAGGCAAAAGGACAAATATTGTATAAGACCACTAGTATAAGATCTTGAGAAACAGTAAACCTGAGAAGAACACGTACTTTTGTGGTTACGAGGGGGGGAGGGAGGGAGGGTGGGAGAGGGTTTTTTTATTGATTAATCAGTAGATAAGAACTGCTTTAGGTGAAGGGAAAGACAACACTCAATACATGGAAGGTCAGCTCAATTGGACTGGACCAAAAGCAAAGAAGCTTCCGGGATAAAATGAATGCTTCAAAGGTCAGCGGAGCAAGCGCGGGGGTCTGGGGAACATGGTTTGCGGGGACTTCTAAGTCAATTGGCAAAATAATTCTATTATGAAATCATTCTGCATCCCACTTTGAAATGTGGCGTCTGGGGTCTTAAATGCTAACAAGCAGCCATCTAAGATGCAGCAATTGGTCTCAACCCACCTGGAGCAAAGAAAAATGAAGAACACCAAGCCCACATGACAACTAAGAGCCCAAGAGACAGAAAGGGCCGCATGAACCAGAGACCTACATCATCCTGAGACCAGAAGAACTAGTTGGTGCCCGGCCACAATTGATGACTGCCCTGACAGGGAGCTCAGCAGAGGACCCCTGAGGGAGCAGGAGATCAGTGGGATGCAGACCCCAAATTCTCATAAGAAGACCAAACTTAATGGTCTGACTGAGACTGGAGGAATCCCGGTGGCCATGCTCCCCAGACCTTCAGTTGACACAGGACAGGAACCATCCCCGAAGACAACTCATCAGAAATGAAAGGGACTGGTCCGCGGGTGGGAGAGAGATGCTGATGAAGAGTGAGCTAATTATATCAGGTGGACACTTGAGATTGTGTTGGCAACTCTTGTCTGGAGGGGGGATGGGAGGATAGAGAGAGTGGGAAGCCGGCAAAATTGTCAAGAAAGGAGAGACTGAAAGGGCTGACTCAAGACGGGGAGAGTAAGTGGGAGTAGGGAGTGAGATGTATGTAAACTTATATGTGACAGACTGATTGGATTTGTAAACGTTCACTTGAAGCTTAATAAAAGTTATTATAAAAAAAAAAAAAAAGTTGGTCCAACTTCAACCATTTTAAGAGGTAGCATATGATCAGGAACTGATGATACTGAAGGAAGAAGTCCAAGCTGCACTTTAGGTATTGGAATAAAAACAAGACTCCAGGAATTGACAGAATATCAATTCAGATGTTTCAACAAATGGATGCAGTGCTAGAAGTGCTTGATCATGTAAATCAAGAAATTTGGAAGACAGCTACCAGGCCAACCGACTGGAAGAGATCCATGTTTGTGCCTATTCCCAAGGAAGGCAATCCAACAAAATGCAGAAATTATCAAACAAGATCATTAATATCATATGTAAGCAATTTGCCAAAGATCATTCAAAAGTGGTTTCAGCAGTATATTGACAGGGAACTGCTAGAAATTCAGGCCAGATTCAGAAGAGGATGTGGAACCAGGGATATGATTGTTGATGTCATATGGATCCTGGCTGAAAGCAGAGAATACCAGGAGGATGTTTACCTGTGTTTTATTGTCTGTGCAAAGGCATTTGACTGTATGGATCATAACAAATTATAGATAACATTGGGAAGAATGAGAATTCCAGAACACTTAATTGTGCTCATGAGGAACCTGTACATAGACTAAGAGACAGTTGTTTGGACAGAAGAAGGGGATACCGCGTGTTTTAAAGTCAGGAAAGGTGTGGGTTAGGGTTGTATCCTTTCACCATACCTATTCAATCTATATGCTAAGCAAATAATCTGAAAAGCTGGGCTATATGAAGAAGAATGGGGCATCAAAACTGGAGAAAGACTCATTAACAAACTGCATTATGGAGATGACACAACCTTTCTTGCTGAAAGTGAAGACGACTTGAAGGAATTACTGATGAAGAGCAAAGAAGACAGCCTTCAGTGTGGATTACACCTCAACATAAAGAAAACAAAAATCCTCACAACCGGACCAATAAGCCACGTCATGATAAATGGAGAAAAGATTGAAGTTATCAAGGGTTTCATTTTACTTGGATCCACAATCAACACCCATGTAAGCGGCAGTCAAGAAATCAAAAGTCTAGAAAGCAATAAGGCTAGATAAATGAATAAAGAGCACACACAAAAAATTTTTTATCTTGTATCCTCATAGTCTGCTAAACTCTTCTATCAGTTTCAGTAGTTTTCTTGAGGATTCTTTAGGTTTTTCTGTGTATAAGATCATGTCATCTGTAAACAGAAATATCTTTAGTTCTTCTCTGCCAATTTGGATGCTCTTTATTTCTTTATCTAGCCTTATTGTTCTGGCTAGGACCTCCAGCAGAATGCTGAATAAGAGTGGTGAAAAAGGGCATCCTTGACTGGTTCCCGTTCTCAAGAGAAATGCTTTGTTTCTCTCTGTTTAGGATGATATCGGCTTTGTATAAATGCCCTCCATAATATTTAGGAATTTTCCTTCTATTCCTATTTTGCTAAGAGTCTTTAACATGATACAGGATAAACATACATAAATCAGTTGGAGTCCTCTATACCAACAAAGAGAACGTTGAAGAGGAAATCACTAAATCAGTACCATTTACAATAGCCCCTAAGAAGATAAAATACTTAGGAATAAATCTAACCAGAGATGTAAAAGACTTATACAAGAAAACGATAAGACAGTACTGCGAGAAACTGAAAGAGACCCACATAAGTGGAAAAACATACCTTGCCCATGGATAGCAAGACTTAGCAGTATAAAAATGTCTATTCTACTGAAAGCGATCTATACATTTAATACAATTCTGATCCAAATTCCAATGACATTCTTTAATGAGATGGAGAAACAAATCACCAACTTCATATGGAAGGGTAAGAGGCCCCAGATAAGTAAAGCATTACTGAAAAAGAAGAACAAAGTGGGAGGCCTCACTCTACCTGATTTTAGAACCTATTATACTGCTACAGTAATCAAAACAGCCTGGTACTGGTACAACAACAGACACATAGACCAGTGGAACAGAATTGAGAAACCAGCCATAAATCTATCCACATATGAGCAGTTGATATTTGACAAAGGCCCCAAGTCTGTTAAATGGAGAAAGACAGTCTCTTTAACAAATGGTGCTAACATAACTGGATATCCATCTGCAAAAAAAAAAAAAAAAAAATGAAACCAGACCCATACCTCACACCATGCACAAAAACCAACAGGAAAATGGATCAAAGACCTAAATATAAAATCTGAAACAATAAAGATCATGGAGGAAAAAATAGGAACAATGCTAGTAGCCCTAATACATGACATAAAAAGTATACAAAACATTACTAACAATGTACAAACACTAGAGGAGAAATTACATAACTGGGAGCTCCTAAAAGTGAAACACCTATGCTCATCCAGAGTCTCCCCAAAAGAGTAAAAAGATTGCCTACAGATTGGGAAAAAGTTTTAGCTATGACATTTCCGATCTGCACTTGATCTCTGCAATCTACATGATACTGCAAAAACTCAACTACAAAAAGACAAATACCTCAATTAAAAATGGCCAAAGGATATGAACAGGCACTTTACCAAAGATGACATTCATGCTAGTAACAGGTACATGAGGAAATGCTCATGATCATTAGCTATGGAAATCAAAACTACAATGAGATTCCATCTCACTCCAACAAGGCTGGCATTAATCCAAAAAACACAAAATAATAAATGTTGGAGAGGTTGTAGAGAGACTGGAACACTTATACGCTGCTGGTGGGAATGAAAAATGGAACAACCACACTGGAAATCAATTTGGCTCTTAACTACCACATGACCCAGCAATTCCACTCCTTGAAATATACCCTAAAGAAATAAGAGCCTTCACAGGAACAGATATATGCACACCCATGTTCATTGCAGCACTGTTTACAATAGCAAAAAGATGGAAGCAACCAAAGTGTCCATCAACAGAAAAATGGATAAATAAATTATGGTACATTCAAACAATGGGATACTATGCAACAATTAAGAACAATGATGAATCTGTGAAACATTTCATAACATGGAGGAAACTGGAAGGCATTATGCTGAGTGAAATTAGTCAATTGCAAAAGGACAAATAATGTATGAGACCACTATTCTAAGAACTCTAAATAAAGTTTACACACAGAAGAAAATACTCGTTGATGGTTACAAGGGCAGGGAGGAAGGGAGAGGGCTATTCACTAACCAGGTAGTAGACAAAAAAAATTTTAGGTGAAGGGAGGGGTAACATTTAACACAGGGATAGTCAATACAACTGGACTAAACCAAAAGCAAAGAAGTTTCCTGAATACATCCAAATGCTTCGAAGGCCAGAGTAGCAGGGGTTGGGTTCTGGGGACCATGGTTTCAGGGGACTTCTAGGTCAATTGGCATAATAAAATCTAATAAGAAAACATTGTGCATCTCACTTTGGTGAGAGGTGTCTGGGGTCTTAAACGCTAGCAAGTGGCCATCTAAGGCACATAAATTGGTGTCCACCTACCTGGAGCAAAGGAGAATGAAGAACACCAAAGACACAAGGTAAATATGAGTCCAAGAGACAGAAAGGGCCACATAAACCAGAGACTCCATCAGCCTGAGACCAGAAGAACTAGATGGTGCCTGACTACCACCCGTCACTGCCCTGACAGAGAACACAACAGAAAATCCCTGTTGGAGCAGGAGAGCAGTGTGATGTGATCTTAAATTCTCATAAAAATGACAGTATTAATGGCCTGACTGAGACTGGAGGGACCCTGATGGTCATGGTTCCTGGACCCTTTGATAGCAGCCCAAGATTGGAACCATTCCCGAAACCAACTCTACAGACAGGGATTGGCCTGGACTGTAAGACAATGATGCTGGTGAGGAGTGAAGTTCGTGGCTCAAGTAGACACATGAGACTCTGTGGGTGACTTCTGTCTGGTGGCGAGATGAGAAGGAAGAGGGGTCCAAGAGCTGGTTGAATGGACACGGGGAATACAGGGCAGAGAGGGAATGCGCTGTCACATTAAGGGGAGAGCGGCTGGGAGTACACAGCGGAGTGTGTATGGCTTTTTGCATGAGAGACTGACTTGATTTGTAAACCTTCGCCTAAAACACAATAAATAATTTTTTTTTTTAATTCGATGGTTTCAAGGGAGGGGAGGGGTGTGGTTGGGAGAAACACTAACTAGACAATAGGTAAGTGGTAAATTTGGTGATGGGTAAGACAGTACACAATACTGGAGAATTCAGCACAACTGACTGAGGCAATGTCATGAAAGCTTCAAAGAATATCCAAACTCCCTGAGGGACCAGACTACTGGGGTGAGGTCTGAGGACCATGGTCTCTGAGGATATCCAGCTCAATTGGTATAACACAGTTTATAAAGCAAATGTCTACATCGTACTTTGGTGAGTAGCATCTGGGGTCTTAAAAGTTTGTGAGTGGCCATCTAATGTGGTCCCATCCTGTCTGGAGCAAAGAAGAATGAAGAAAACCAAAGACATGAGAGAAAGATTATTCCAAAGGACTAATGGACCACAACTACCACAGCCTCCACCAGACTGAGTCCACCACAACTATATGGTGCCTGACTACCACTGCTGACTGACTGTTTTGACAGGAATCACAATAGAGGGTCCTGGACAGAGTTGGAGAAAAACATAGAACAAAATTCTAACTCACAGAAGACCAAGCTTATTGGTCTAACAGAGACTGGAGCAACCCCGAAAGTATGACCTTGGTCAAAAAAAAAAAAACAAACCTGTTGCCGTCGAGTTATTCCTCGAGTCCAACTTATAGCAACCCTATAGGACAGAGTAGAACTGCCCCCCATAGGGTTTCCAAGGGGCGCATGGTGGATTTGAACTGCGGACCTTTTAGTTAGCAGCTGTAGCTGTTAGCCACTACGACATCAGTACACCCTTTTAACTCAATACTGAAGTCACTTCTAAGGTTCACCCTTCAGCCAAAGATTAAAAAAAATTAAACAGGCCTATAAAACAAAATGAGACTAAAGGGGCACACCAGCCCAGGGGCAAGGACAAGAAGGCAGGAGGGGACAGGAAAGGTGGTACTGGGGAACCCAGATCCAGAAAAGGAGAGTGTTGACATGTTGTAGGGTTGTGTAAACATTCATCTAAAGCACAATAAAACATAACAATAATAATAATTTCCATATAGTAATCACTTAAATAACCATATAGATTTTTCTACTATGTTTGTTGCAATGGTAAGTTTTTGTAGCTGTTGTTACTGTTATTGTTTTTAACTTTTTAATATGCCATGAGTTATTGTTTTTAACTTTTTAATATACCGTGAGTATGTGGTATGAGGTAATTTCTCATTCAAGTCCTATTTTCTGTTCTAATTACCGTCATTCCCCTTTGACTAGGGTCTCTCTCTCTCTCTCTTTTTTTTTTTTAATACAGATTATGTTCTTATATAACCTGGAGTGAATATTAGGAAGTTCTACTTAATACCATTGATTCATTCACTAGTATCACTTGATAAGGAAATTTCTCATTATGGTTCTTTTTTAACAAAACAAATAAATCAAAACAATAGAAAGAAAACCCTAAACCTATATACCCTGTTCATTGTTTACAACAAGACAGAGTCTAACTAGTCAGTAGCAGAATATTTGTAGTGCAACACTTAAATTAAGCTTGTTTGTAGAGTAATAATGGCAACAATATTTTTAATTACTGCATGGTACTACACACACAATGTTAGATCTTTTGCTATAATCCTCTCAACAGGCCTTCAAGGAAAGCATTATTTTTACCCCAATTTTAAAACCAAGGAATTCGGGGCAGTCCGAGGTTTTCCTGCTTGCCCAAGTCACATAGTCAGTATTCAGCCGATGTGTTAGCTCTCCCTACATGAGCTGATTCCAAAGGTCCAACACTTTATGTTGCAGAGGAGTGCCTCCAAGATGCAGAGACTCAGTCCTGCGATTAATTAACAAGAGTATTGTAGAATTTCATATTGGTATAAATATCTGGTTGCCTAATTAAGCTATAATTTTGGCTGTAGAAAACCTCTCTGGGGAAATTAGGTAAAGGAAATATTGAGGGCTTCACAGTGAAAAGGGTACTTTGTGAATTTGTTAGGGCAAACCAGATGGCAAAATTTAGAAGCCAAAATTCAGGAGAGACTCTAAAGAATTTTCCTAGCAAAAGACCTTCTAAGATGGTTTTTCCATTTCTGGTGATATACCAAGATGATTTTAAATAAAGCAGATGACAGGATAATAGTTAAAATCCAGAAATCTATGACCTGTCCAGAAGAGAGCAATTTTGCATGTAGCATAAAGTTGAGGAATCCTAATTTATCCATCAACTCTGTATCAGTGGAGTCTTGGTGGCACAGCTTGGCTGCTAACCAAAAAAATCGGCAGTTCGAATCCACCAGCCACTCCATGGAAACTCTATGGAGCAGTTCTACTCTGTCCTGTGGGGTTACTACAAGTCGCGAGTGACTTGACAGCAGAGGGTTTGGTTTGGTTTTTCTATATCAGTATTTTTCTAAATTTGCACAATGTATTTTTTTCCACCCTATACTTTTTATTTAACTTTTTAAAAGAAATTGTGATAAATATTTGTTGTTTTTGTTGTTACATGCCATTGGGTTGATTTTGACTCACAGTGACCCATGCGACAGAGTAGAACTGCCCCATAGGGTTTTCTTGGCTGTTATCTTTATGGAAGCAGATCACCAGCTCTTTCACCAGAGGAGCCTCTGGGTGAGTTCGAACTGCCAAATTTTCGATTAGCAGCTGACCATTTAACCATTACACCACTATAGGTAACTAAACATTTTCCATTTCAACAGGTATGTGTATTTTTAAAGCAAATATGTATATGTATCTCCAGAGTGAGCTAAAGTTGTCTCTACTAAAAATGTTCCTTAAATTTTACAAACGAAAACTAGTTATAAATTCCTCAGGCTCAGCAATCTTAAACAATCGTCAGAGAAAAACTTATAAATTAAAAAACTGAATAAAATTCAAATTAACCTAATTAAATTGATTAATTTTTTCGATTTTTATTTTTATTATGGCTTGCATAATTCTAATATCTTTTGTAAAAAGTATACAGTGATGGCATTTGGTCTTCACTTGGCATAAAGGATATTGTAAGTATGAAGACAAATACAGGTTGTAAAAACACGTGATGATAATGCAATAATTGTTTATACAGTAAACTGGTGATCCAGATGATCCTGAATATTTCAACATTATTTATTTTTGATTAGCAATGAAATAAAAACAAACAAAAAGTTCTTATAAACTTTTGTGGATTACTAACTTAGAAAGTATTACTTTGAACAATCTTCTTTTTAATTATACCTCACTCCTAGATTTGCTTCTTCCTGATCATTTTGTCCTTTTGACTCACATTGCCAATAGCCCCTTGGATTAATGAATCATTTTGGACTTCTTACCTTGGCTTTTAATTCAATACCCCTCAAGGGGGCTACCTCCAGAATCTGATCTAAGGCCTCATGCACTTAGACTTTGAAGAAGCAGCTCATTCCCCATGACCTGCCTCAGCCTCTTGGCAGTTATTCTGAAAAGGTGACCACCCTCCACCTCTTCTGCCTCCCATTATTCCTAGTGGCCACCGAATTCACAACAGGGACTAATATTCAACTGTATGTACAAGTGATTAATATATTGAACACGAGGGACATGCTGGTAATTCGTCTGAACATTCAACAGCAACAAGGAAAGCAAAAAATATCTGGAAGTTTGTGATCAGAGAATCACACCAATGCCAGCTCAAGACACTTGGATATTTTTTAAGGAGGTAGGGGGGAAAGCAATACTGATTTTTTGTTTGGTTCTGTTTGGGAGAAGAAATAGTGTGATTTGGTTTATATTTTGGAGTTCTTGGGTTGTGCAAATGCTTAAATGCTTGGCTACTAACTGAAAGGTTGGCAATTCGAACCCACCCAGAAGTCGCTCAGAAGGAAGGCCTGGTTATCTGCTTCAGAAAGGTCACAGTCATCAAAACTCTATGGAGCACAGTTCTACCCTACAACAGATGGGGTTGCCATGAGTTGGAACCAACTCAACAATAACGGGTTTGGTTTACTTGGATGAATTTTTGGTTTGTATTTTAGGAAAATAACTTCATGAGTAAAATCCCACCTATCATCATGGGTGGACTAGTAATATTATTACTTTGTAAAGCAATAACCAAATATTTTCTGAATTTGATTCCGAGCACTATTCCTGGAGAAAGTTTCCATAGAGAATATCCCAGTTGAGATGTCCTGCATCATAAGTGCTTCATACGTGCCATTTACATCCCTGGCAATAAATAACTTACAGACTCTTTAAAACTATCACATCAGGAGAGATGAAAAGAATGAGAAATTTGATGGATGTGAAGGAGAGATGTCACTCAGGGCAGGCCAGTTTGGCCTCATCTAGAGGCTGGATCAAGAACAGGAGAAAATCCACTCTTGTTATACTTTCCTATACGGCTGAATTACATAGCATTGGCTTGGGTGGCATGTTCTTGCTTCTACCAAAATAACTCTGGCAGCAGAATTTAAAAAGTCCCAACTCTGCCAGGTCTCTTGAAAGCAAGTGATTGTACAGATGACAGGAATGTGAAAAGGTCAGCTTCTCTGTGTTTGCTTCTCCACTTGTCCTATTATGGGAGAAAAATTTTAATAGCTGGGAAATCTGTTCAAAAACATTCCTCAGGTTTTGACTTTGGCATTGAGAGTTTTTAGTATTACTATGTTAATAACATCACTGAGGTTTTGCAAGCTTATGGGATACAACTTGTAATATGATAAGGAACCCCCCTCCAAAAAAAAAACAGTTGCCATTGAGTTGATTCTGACTCATGGTGACCCTCTGTGTTGTGGAATAGAACTGTGCTCCAAGTGGTTTCAACAGTGTGATCTTTTAGAATCAGATCTCCAGGCCTTACTTTCAAGGTACCTCCGGGTAGGTTTCAACAACCAACCTTTCACTTAGTAGTTGAACACTTAACTGTTTGCATTGCCCAGTCCCTGGTAATAGAGGAATTTATAGTTCTGATAGACTAGAGTTGTTCAGTTTCAACACCATTAACATTTTGGGCAAAATGATTCTTTGTTGTGAAGGGCAGTCCTTTTCACTGTAGAATGTTTAGCAGCATCCTTGGCTCTAACCTCTAGATGCCAGTAGAATACTCCGAAGTTGTGACAATCAAAACTGTCTCCATACATTGCTAAATGTTCCTTAAGAAACTCTGTGCCCGACCAATCCATTTGAGAGGCAGAACGAACTCAACTAAGACTGAGGTACAGAGCAGTGAGTTAGGAGATTGGATCCAGAGAACTGAGTTCACGGAAACAGGGTTTTTTCTGCCTTTCACACTGCTTTACCTCCAACGCCTTACAACTCTGCCTGGTAGCATGTTAAGTGCTCAGTAAATATTTGTTAGATGAGTGAATGATCCCTCTGAGAGATGTTGGGGAAAGAAAACACGGAACGGCTATTGTTCATGAATTCATGTCAAAGTTCTCAGCAGATAAGAACTGACAAGAAAATTAGACATAGGGAAAACATAATTAAAAGAGCATGTTGATGAAGACATCATCAGATGAGGTTTCCAGATGGGAGAGTTGAGCAGAACAGATAGGTGACCCTTAAAAATCAAGAAACTCCTTCATGGACATACATTGACTCTTAACGACCCTATAGGACAGAGTAGAACTGCCCCATAGGGTTTCCAAGGAGTGGCTGGTGGATTCAAACAGCCAACCTTTTGGTTAGCAGCCTAGCTTTTAACCACTTCGCCAACCGGGCCCCCCATAGACTACCATGAAAACAGTACGTTGCTGGTTACCCATGCCCAAAAGGCTCTAAGATTCTAGTTACAAGATGACTAACAAAGAAGTTTGAGGTTTCCTTTTCAAAAAATGGAATAATTTAGTAAGCCTCCTTCTTTTTAGATTTTTTAAAATCTTGTTAAATGTATCCGAAACCCAAACTAAACCCATTGTCGTCAAGTTGATTCTGACTCATAGTGACCCCATAGAGTTTCCCAAACTGTAAACCTCTATTGAAGCAGACTGCCGCATCTTTCTCCTGCAGAAACCACTGGTGGTTTCGAACCACTGACCTCTCAGTTAGCAGTGGATCGCTTTAATCGCTGTACCACGAGGCAACAAAAAATTTGACATTTCAACAGTCTTCACATGTACAGTTCAGTGACATTAATTATGTTATACAACGATCACCTTTACCCCTTCTCAAATTATACCATTAACCTTCAAAGAAGCTTGGTGTACCCTAAGCATTTTTTTAATAAAGCCTCCACCAGGAGTCATCCTTACAGTAGCCAATATTTAAAGTTAAATTAAGGGGGAGCTGTACTGAACATAAGGGGGTGCTTTAAAAGTCTGTCCTGATGTGAGGTACATCTGTGTACTCAGGTTTATTCTAGACTCAGGGACCTTCTGTAATCATTTCCTTTAAAAAGGAAAAAAAAAGACAAACTAATTTACATTTTTTAAATGAATTACTTTAACATGATCCTTGGAAATTATTCCTGATCGTGGACTTCTCAATTAATGGCATTCATTTTTGGGGGGGAATGCCCTTCTAGTGGTTTGAAATAAAAGCTATTAGTTCAGAGATAATCTAATACAGGATTTTGGATATTAGGAAACTGTAAACACTGTATGCTTCTAAGACACTCTACTGAATCAGGTTAGCTATGTGAAATGCCCAGACCAAAAATCTAGCTTAAAATAGGAGCTAAACAAAGTTCATTAGTTCATTCAAACAATACTTATTGCATACCCAATCTGTGCAAAGTGCTATTCTAGATGCTTCGAATGCATCAGTGAATGCAGCAGGCAAAGAATCTTGCCCTGCTTATAGTCTAGTGGGCAAAGCAAACCACAAACAAAAGTCCTAAAAATTAAGTAAATCACATCTGAGTTAGAGAGTTATAAATACTTCGGAAAAAAAAAAAAGCCAAGCAGGAGAAAAGATGTTCAAAGAGCCTCATTGCAGGTGGGGAGGGAAATGGGTAATTGCAGCTGTAAAAGGGTGGTCATTGAGAAGCGAATATTTGATCAAAGACGCACAAGAGGTGAGTGGATTACCAAGGCAGCTCTCTAGGTAAAGAGCATTCAGGGAGTAGGAGGAAACACCAGTGCCAAGTGCAGAAGGTGGGTGCAAGCCTGGTATGCTTGAGGAGCAGTGAGCCAGGAGGCCAGCGAGGCTGGAACAGAGTTGAAGGAGAAAGGAAAAGGAGACAAAGTACAGGAACCAGGGGACTTGGGGGGAAGGGTGGATCAGTTAGTCCTATAGGACATTGAAAGGACTTTGATTTCTTCTCTACCAAAATAGAAATTTATTGAGCAGTTTTGAGCAGAGGTGTCACAAGACTTGATTTAAATTAGGAAAGAAATACTTGTCTTCTTTGTTGAGGAAAGCCAGAATTTGAAGGAGTGAGGGTAGAGGCAAGGAAGCCAGTTAAAAGGCTGTTGTAACGATCTAGGTGAGAGATGTCGATTGATTGAATTTTGTGATGGAATCTGTTGTTTCTTGTTGCGGGTGGAGGTAATATGGACAGTGTATTATGAGGGTTTTGATTTCCTAGAGAACAGCCTTTTGGTTAAGACAGCTGAGTCTGGTGAATAGATCTTGCTCACACTAGGTGGACCTCTGTGAGCTGGAAAATCATCTTACCTATCTCACTTGGACTATGGATCTGGATCATATTTCTTGCCCATGCATCAGTCCTTTCTGCTTCAACTTAGAATGAATAAAAAAAGTAAAATAGAACAAATGAATAAAAAAATTACTCACATTTGTTAATTTGTTTACATTGTCCACACTGCTTTAAATTTTATATTTAATTCTTATAAACCTACAAGGTAAGTACCATGCTTATATACATTTTTTAAATGAAGGAACCAAACCGAGTAACAGAGAGGTAAGTCTTGTTCTTGGTTACACCGCTGGTAAAGAGTGGCACTGAGATTTGAACACAGGTTATCTGTCTAAGGCTGTCTAAATCACTGCCTCCTATAAAAATGGCGTGGTTGCATCAGACCTTCTCAACTGACTTCGCAAAGTGGAAGAGAAAGAATCAAGATCATCAGCCCAAGGCTGATCCCTGTGAGGTACAGGTCAAACATACCTCCACCCTCCAATCTTTTTACCAATTATGACACCAAATGTCCCTCCCATGGCACTCTCTACTTCTCTGCTGGGTCTTAAATTCATTGCAAGGGCTACACAAAACCTACAAAGCATACACACAGTTATGGGGTGTATTAGGGGAGCAATAGGTTACTATTCAGGACCAGGAATGGCTCAGGATACAGTTCTTCTGTCAGGACAGCTGCGCGGCCATGCCTGCAGGTACGCCTCTCTCTTGGCCCCAAGTCCTTGGGTCCACAAATCAGAAAAAAGTTCTTTGTGTCATCTAACAGATGGGTGGTGGCTGCACATGAGATGCACTGGCCAGGAATCAAACCCAGACCTCTCACATGAAAGGTGAGAATTCTACCGAGCCACCACTGCCCCCTAAAAGTGGCACTGCTCTGTGAAGCAGAATGCATGCATGCCCAAACACCCAGTGACACCAATCCTGAAATGATGCGCCTATGTCTCTAAAAGTGTGTACATATGTTCACTAAGTAACATACAAAAGAATGTTCATAGCGGCACTATTTTTAATAACAGTAATCTGAAAATTTTGTCAGATGAAATGATAAATATATGTGGAATATTAATTTAATAGAATACTATACAGCAATGAGAATGGAGATTATTGGTGTATGACGGATGAATTTCAGAAACATAGTGGTGAGTAAAAAAACACACAGAGTGGTATATATTGTATAATTTCATTTGTATGAAGTTTAAGGCTAGCAAAAATAGCCAATGGTGATAGAAATCAGGACAGTGTTTACTTCTGTGGAGGGGCAGCATGACTGAGAGACTGTACCGAGGTTGTCTGTCTGGAGTGCTGCAAGCATTCCATTTCTTCTGAGAGTAGGTGGCGGTTACACAGATGTATTCACTTTTGGATATTCGTCAAGCCATACATTTGTGGTCTGTGCACTTTTCTACGTACAGAATCTGCCTGCAAAGACTGACCTTTCTTTAGAGGATGGCAGGGGAGCAAGAAGAAAGTGGAGATCCCACAGGCATCAACCAGACCTGTTGTTTCCATTTGAATAACGATAGGCAGAGTCCCTGGATGGTGCAAAGAGTTAACAAACTCGGCTGCTAACTGAAATGTTGGAGGTTCAAGTCCACCCAGAGGCACCAGGAAGAAAGACCCGGTGATCTACTGCTGAAAAAATTGCCATTGAAAACTCTATGGAGCACAGTTCTGTTCTGACACACATGGGGTCGCCATGAGTCTGAAGTTGACTCAGTGGCAACTGGGGGAAAAAAAAAGCATTGGACTAGTAATTTAGGTCCAACATACTCCAATCCATGAAAAGTTTTCAGAATTCCCTTCCCTTGTAGTTTCAGTATGAAGTCCCTGGGTGGCAAAAACAAGTGCGTGCTTGACTACCAGTCCACCCAGAGGTGCCTCAGAAGAAAGGCCTGGTGATCTATTTCTGAAAAATCAGTCATTGAAAACCCTACAGAGCACAGTTCTCTGACACAATAGGGTCATTATGAATTGAAATCTTAATGACAACTGGTTTGGTTTATTTATTTATTTTTGGTAGTTTAAATGTGTGCTAGAGAGTTCATTTCGTTTTGGGTTTGATGATACCAAGGACTTTTTACCTGAATCTGATCCTCTATGCTATCGCCAGTCCCAGGACCAAGGCCCCTGCCTGCATGAGTCCTACATCAACGATTGCCTTTGACAGCGCTCAGATTCCATCCCCCTCCCCCCACCACCAGAGAGGGCTCCACAGGGTACTTGTAAGGCCCAAGTTTACTTTCTTCCTTTTTCCCTCTCCTACTCCCACCTAAAGTTTTTCAGAAGGAAAAAAAAAAAAAAAAAAAAAACTACTGCTTCTTATCTGCCACCTGCTTTATTCTCTGAAGAGAAACTAACTCCCTAATTCTGTCCTTTTCTAAAATATTCCCATCAGGATTCAGAAATGAGTCACACTTCCTGAACATTGATAAGCTAGTAAAGTTGCTGCAAGCGTATGCAGATGCATATTTTTTGTGAGGAGAATTTTTGGTTGCACTGGAATTGCAATATGGCTATAAAAAGGCTTTTTTTGTTGTTTCGTTTTTTCAGGATAGGGGATGGGAAAGTAGAGAAATAATTGTCCAAATATGACAGCTTTATATTAATATGAGTGTGTGGGGTGGTGGGTATCTACCTGGAGTCCCCTGGGTGGTTCAAATGGTTAAGCTCTCTAGAGCTAATTAAAAGATTGGAGATTCAAGTCCACCCAGAGGCACCTTGAATGAAAGACCTGGCAATCTGGGCCTGGCAAAAAATCAGTCATTGAAAATCCTATGCCTTAAACCAAAATTTCCCCTGAAGCCTTCTTAAAATCATACAGTAGTTTGGCTTAACTAGTAAAGAATGTCTGCCTGAGCATTGTGCTCTTTTAAGATCTAACTACATGGGATTGAATTGACAACAGCAACACAAAAGATTAGAAAGGAATCTTAGAAGGCAGTGAGTTTATGTTAATGGGGAAAGAACAACTCAGAAAAGGAGAGTGAGAATGATTGCTCAATTCAAAGAATGTAATCAGTGTCACTGAATTGTACATGTAGAGACTGTTGAATTGGTGTATATTCTTATGTGTGTATTCTCAACATCAAAAACAACAATAAAATAAATAATTAAAACTAAAAAAAAAAAAAAACGCTAAAGAGCACCATTCTACTCTGACACACATGGTGTCACCAAGGGTAGGAATCAACTCCATAACAATTGGTTTGGTTTGGTTTTGGTTTATATCTCTATGATTCAAACATTTATATTCACATACCTGGTACTTACATGAATCTAGACTAGTTCAATAATCATACTGCTCTCAGTCCTAGAAGGAAATCTAATCTTCATCTCAAAGCATATTGGTGAGTAAATATTGATGCATCCAACCACTTGCCATAGATATTGCTTGGGTAAGCCCAAGGACCTAAATGACAACTATACACGTAGACCTCACCAGATGGAATACACAGGAATCAAATTGACTACATGTGGGGAAAGAGATGATGAAGAAGTTCAATATCGTCAGTCAGAACAAGGTGAGGGGCCAGCTGCAGAACAGACCATCAGTTGCTCATATTGCTCATATGCAAGTTCAAGATGAAGCTAAAGAAAACTAAAACAAGTCCACAAGAGCCAAAGTATGACCTTGAACATATCCCACCTGAATTAAAGGACCATCTCAAGAATATGTTTGATGCATTGAATACTAATGACCAAAGACCAGAAAAGTTGTGGGATGACATCAAGGATCTCATACATGAAGAAAGCAAAGGGTCATTAAAAAGACAGGAAAGAAAGAAAAGACCAAAACAAATGTCAGGAGAGACCCTGAAAGTTGCTTTTGAAAGCAACTAAAGCAAAGGGAAGAAATGATGAAGTAAAAGAGCTGAACTAAAAATTTCAAGGGGCAGCTCAAGAAGACAAAATAAAGAGTTTTAATGAAATACATGAAGACCTGGAATTAGAAAAACAGAAGAGAAGAATACGCTCAGCATTTCTTAAGCTGAAAGAACAGATGAAAAATTCAAGCCTTGAGTTATAATATTGGAGGATTCTGTGGACAGAATATTGAATGGAAGGAATACACAGAGTCACTGTACCAAAAATATTTGATCAATGTTGAACCATTTAAGAAGATAGCATATAATCAAGAACCGGTAGTATTGAAGGAAAAAGTCCAAGCTGTACTGAAGTTCATTAGAAAAAAACAAGGCTAGGAATTGACGGGATAACAATTGAGAAGTTTCAACAAACGCATGCAAGGCTGGAAGTGCTCACTGGTCTATGCCAAAAACTTTGGAAGACAGTTACCCGGCCAACTGACTGGATGAGATCCATATTAATGTCTATTCGAAAGAAAGGTGATGCAACAGAATGCAAAAATTATCAAACACAATCATTAATGTAACACACAAGTAAAATTTTGCTGAAGAAAACTCAATAATGGTTGCAGCAGAACATCAACAGGGAACTGCCAGGAATTCCAGCGGAACGTGAAACAAGGGATATCATTGCTGCTGCTAGATGGATCTTGGCTGAAAGCAAAGAATACCAGAAAGATGTTTACCTGTGTTTTATTGACTATGCAAAAGTGTTTGACTGTGTGAATCATAACAAATTATGGATAACGTTGGAAAGAATTCCAGAACTCTTAATTCTGCTCATGTGGAACCTGTATGTAGATGAAGAGGCAGTTGTTCGAACAGAACAAAGGGATAATGCTTGGTTTAAAATCAGGAAAAGTGTGTGTGTCAAGGTTGTATCCTTTCACCATACTTATTCAGTTTGTATGCTGAGCAAATAATCTGAGAAGCCAAACTATATGAAGAAGAATGTGGCATCAGGACTGAAGGAAGACTCAACAGCCTGCGATAAGCTGATGATATAACTTTGCTTGCTGAAAGTGAAGAGGACTTGAAGCACTTACTGATGAAGATCAAAGACCACAGCCTTCAGTATGGATTACATCTCAACACAAAGAAAACAAAAATCCTCACAACTGGACCAATAAGCAATATCATGAGTGGCAAAAATATTGAAGTTGTCAAGAATTTCATTTTTTTTTTTAGACTTACAGTCAATGCCCAGAGGAGCAGCAATCAAGAAATCAAACGATGCATTGCATTAGGCAAATTTGCTTCAAAAGACCTCTGGCAAAGTGTTGAAAAGCAAAGATGTCACTCTGAGGACTAAGGTACACCTGAAAGCCATAGCATTTTGGGTTGCCTCATATGCATGTGAAAGGTGGACAATGTGTAAGGAAGACCGAAGAAGAATTGCTGCCTTTGAATTACGGTGTTGGTGAAGAATAGTGAGTACAACAAGGACTGTGAGAAGAAGGAACAAATCTGTCTTGGAAGAAGTACAGCCAGAACACTTAGAAGTGAGATTGGCAAGATCGGAAGGGATCAGTCCCTG
Organism: Loxodonta africana; assembly: GCF_030014295.1. Classification (NCBI taxonomy): domain Eukaryota; kingdom Metazoa; phylum Chordata; class Mammalia; order Proboscidea; family Elephantidae; genus Loxodonta; species Loxodonta africana. Next base: position 67,768,799 of record NC_087358.1, read on the forward strand.
GAGAAGGACATCATGCTTGTTAAGTAGAGGGTCAGCGAAAAAGAGGAAGACCTTTGATGAGATGGACTGACACAGTGGCTGCCACAATGGGCTCAAACATAACATCTATTGTGAGGATGGCACAGGACCAGGAAGGGTTTTGTTCTGTTGTGCATGAGGTCACTATGAGTCAGAACCAACTCCATGGCACCTAACTATAACAACAAGCCTAAAATGTAAAAGATCCCTTTTTTTGCTCTTTTTTTCTTCCTTCTGTCTCTCCCTCCCCTCTTCCTTTTTTTCTTCTTTCCTCCTTCCTCATTTTCTTTCACTTTCTTCCTTACTGCTTTCCAAATAGATCGATGTCTGAGGAGACTCATCCATTTCTGATTCAACCATGGAACAAAAAGGACAAAGAGTAATTCGAGCGATAGCCGTGATACAGGCAGTTTTTTATTTTGAGTTAAGGCTTGGGGTCCTGTAATAAAAATGTAAAGAAAAAGAATTTGCTGTTGTAGTGCTTGGATTGGCAAAGGGGGAATTCAATTATTTTAAGAATCCATTAGCTAATGAATAGTTTTATCAGTGTTCCCAGAAAAGCTTGGCTGGAATGCTTGGTGGGCCATGGTACTCTTTAAAGGAGACCCAAGAGGAGGCGCATGAGGAAAGACGTGATTGGCAGAAACCTACACTGTAAATAAAAATGTCATTTGGTGGGGACCAAACATCAGAGAGCTGGGTTGAAGAAAACGTAGCCATGAATGTGTCTGCCTGAGCATAAGGCTTCTGAATTTGTAATTCTTTGTTTTGAAAAGTCAGTGGGTGATTGAATTCATTGAGAACTTGAACAAGTTGCATGCTTTGTGAATAAAGAGATCGATAGAGTGACCTATTTATTTAATCAATAAATGCCTGCTGTTCTAATTTATAGCTTAAGGCTCAAGTGTCTGAATCATAAACTCCGAAGGACAAGTGTACCAGTGGCATGTAACTGAGGGTTCAACCTAAATCTTCCCTACTCGAAGATGCCTTTCTTAACCTTCTGGGGGATGAAGCCCTTCTCCCACTGCCATTCTACCTTATTACCCTATTTTTGTGCTTATCATCTCTCTACTCCCATTAGAACACGAACTCATTTTGTTTTGGGAGTAGGAATTCAATTTGTCTTCTACCTCCACCGCTTAAAACAGGGACCAGAACATATAAAGTACTCAATATTTTCTGACTGGCTACCACGATTTGCACTCAACCACTAACCTAAAAATTGGTGTTATGAACCCACCCAGCAGCGCCATGTAAGTTAGGCCTGGCAATCTGCTTCTATAAAGATTACATCAAAAATCCTTATGGAGCACAGTTCTACTTTGTAACACATGGAGTTGCCATGAGTTGGAATCAACTTGATGATGACTTTTTCCTTTTTTTTTTTTTTTAACTACGTTAAGTAATTGTCAAGGATATTCATTGATAGCGCGCATAAAGGTGCTCCCCCCACTCCTTTTTTTTTCCCTACCACTAAGGATAGAAATGGGCACAAGGAATATCCTCATAAAAACTTGTTGAGTAAATAAAAGATTGGCTGAATGAATGAATGAGTTCAGAACATGAACAACCGCAGACTCCTCTGCAGGCTGAGAATAAAAGATGGTGAGTCAGAGTTGTGAGTTTTTATAAAGTGACAACAATGTGCATCACATTTGCAATACCTGAGGTTCTAAACCAAATCAGGAAAGTAACTGAAAGTCCCCAGTTCTCTCATAATCATCAGCAATTCCTGAAAGCACCTCAATGCACCTCTGTATTCTCTCATTGGATATGTACCAAGCGGCCCTTTTCTGTACACATTTTGAGGCTGTTTACAGCTATATGATTCATTTCTCTCTCAAATCCTCTAACAATTAGCTCTCATTTAATTGTACAATCATCATCTCAGTCACCACAGAAGTTTTGACCCCTTTATGTGCATAGGGTCACTATGGGATGGGATCAACTCAATGGTAATGGGTTTGGTTTTGATTTTGGTTATGTGATAGGTCACCTAGAAGCCCCGGTGGCATAGTGGTTAAGGCACTTGGCTGCTAACTGAAAGATTGATGGTTTGAATCCACCAGCTGCCCCACCGGAAAAAGATGTGGCAGTCTGCTTCTGTAAAGATTACAGCCTTGGAAACCCTATGGGGCAGTTCTACTATGTCTTATAGGGTCGCTATGGGTCAGAATCAACTTGACAGCAGTGGATTTGGTTCTTTTTGGTTTTCATGTGACAGATCCCCCACATGCTTGTCAGTTTGTACTGTGGGGGGTTGCGTGTTGCTGTGACGCTGGAAGCTATGCCACTGGTAGTTAGATACCAGCAGGGTCACCCATGGAGGACAGGTTCCAGCTGAGCTTCCAGGCTAGGACAGACTAGGAAGAAGGACCCGGAAGTCTACTTCTGAAAAGCATCAGCCAGTGAAAACCTTATGAATAGCAGTGGAACATTGTCTGATATACTGCTGGAAGATGAGCCCCCCAGGTTGGAAGGCACTCAAAAGATGACTGGGGAAGAGCTGCCTCCTCAAAGTAGAGATGACCTTAATGACATGGATGGAGTAAAGCTTTCGGGACCTTCATTTGCTGATGTGGCACCACTCAAAATGAGAAGAAACAGGTGAAAATATCCATTAATAATGAGAACCTGGAACGTACAAAGTATGAATCTAGGAAAATTGGAAATCATCAAAAATGAAATCGAACACATAAACATCGATATTCTAGGCATTAGTGAGCTGAAATGGACTGGTATTGGCCATTATGAATCAGACAATGATACAGTCTACTATGCTGGGAATGACAACTCGAAGAGGAATGGTGTTGCATTCATTGTCAAAAAGAAAGTTTCAAGATCTATCCTGAAGTACAACACTGTCAGTGATAGGATAATATCCATATGTCTACAAGGAAGACCAGTTAACACGACTATTATTCAAACTTACTCACCAGACACTAGGGCCAAAGTTGAAGAAACAGAAGATTTTTATCAGCTGCTACAGTCTGAAATTGATCGAACATGCAATCAAGATGCATTGATAATTACTGGCAATTGGAATGCGAAAGCTGGAAACAAAGAAGAAGCATCAGTAGTTGGAAAATATGGCCTTGGTGATAGAAACAATGCCAGAGATCGAATTATAGAATTTTGCAAGACCAACGACTTCTTCATTGCAAATACCTTCTTTCACCAACATAAATGGTGACTATACACATGGACCTCGCCAGATGGAACACACAAAAATCAAATTGACTACATCTGTGGAAAGAGACGATGGAAAAGCTCAATATCATCAGTCAGGACAATGCCAGGGGCCGACTGTGGAACAAACCATCAATTGCTCATATGCAAGTTCAAGAAAATCAGAGCAAGTCCACGAGAGCCAAAATATAACCTTGAGTATATCCCACCTGAATTTAGACACCATCTGAAGAATAGATTTGACACATTGAACACTAGTGACTGAAGACCAGACAAATTGTGGAATGACATCATCCATGAAGAAAGCAAGAGGTCACTGAAAAGACAGGAAAAAAAGAAAAGACCAAGATGGATGTCAGAGGAGACTCTGAAACTTGCTCTTGAGCGTTGAGCAGCTAAAGCAAAAGGAAGAACTGATGAAGTAAAAGAACTGAACAGAAGATTTCAAAGGGCCTCTCGAGAAGACAAAGTAAAGTATTATAATGACATGTGCAAAGAGCTGGAGATGGAAAACCAAAAGGGAAGAACACGCTCAGAATTTTTCAAGCTGAAAGAACTAAAGAAAAAATCCAAGGCTCAAGTTGCAATAGTGAAGGATTCCATGAGGAAAATATTAAATGATGCAGGAGGCATCAAAAGAAGATGGAAAGAATACACAGAGTCATTATACCAAAAAGAATTAGTCGATATTCAACCATTTCAAGAGGTGGCATATGATCAGGAACCAATGGTACTGAAGGATGAAGTCCAAGCTGCTCTGAAGGCATTGGCGAAAAACAAGGCTCTAGGAATTGATGGAATATCAATTGAGATGTTTCAACAGTCAGATGCAGCACTGGAGGTGCTCACTCGTCTATGCCAAGAAATATGGAAGACAGCTTCCTGGCCAACTGACTGGAAGAGATCCATATTTATGCCTATTCCCAAGAAAGGTGATCCAACCAAATGTGGAAAAAATAGAACAATATCAACAATATCACCTGCAAGCAAAATTCTGCTGAAGATCATTCAAAAATGGCTGCAGCAGTATATTGACAGGCAACTGCCAGAAATTCAGGCCTGTTTCAGAAGAGGACGTGGAAGCAGGGATATCATTGCTGATGTCAGATGGATCCTGGCTGAAAACAGAGAATACCAGAAGGATGTTTACCTGTGTTTCATTGACTATGTAAAGGCATTCGACTGTGTGGATCATAACAAACTATGGATAACATCGTGAAGAATGGGAATTCCAGAACACTTAATTGTGCTCATGTGGAATCTTTACATAGATCAAGAGGCCATTGTTGGGACAGAACAAGGGGATACTGTTAAAGTCAGGAAAGGTGTGCATCAGAGTTGTATTCTTTCACCATACCTATTCAATCTGTATGCTGAACAAATAATAGGAGAAGCTGGACTATATGAAGAAGAACGGGGCATCAGGATTGGAGGAAGACTCATTAACAACCTGCATTATGCAGATGACACAACCTTGCTTGTTGAAAGTGAAGAGGACTTGAAGCACTTACTAATGAAGATCAAAGACCACAGCCTTCAGTACGGACTGCACCTCAACATAAAGAAAACAAAAATCCTCACAACTGGACCAATGAGCAACATCATGATAAACGGAGAAAAGATTGAAGTTGTCAAGGATTTCATTTTACTTGGATCCATAATCAACAGCCATGGAAGCAGCAGTCAAGAAATCAAAAGACACATTGCATTGGGCAAATCTGCTGCAAAGGACCTCTTCAAAGTGTTGAAGAGCAAAGATGTCACCCTGAAAACTAAGGTGCACCTGACCCAAGCCATGGTATTTTCAATCACATCATATGCATGTGAAAGCTGGACGATGAATAAGGAAGACCGAAGAAGAGTTGATGCCTTTGAATTGCGGTGTTGGCGAAGAATATTGAATATACCATGGACTGCCAAAAGAACGAACAAATCTGTCTTGGAAGAAGTGCGGCCAGAATGCTCCTTAGAGGCGAGGATGGCGAGACTGCATCTTACATACTTTGGACATGTTGTCAGGAGGGATCAGTCCCTAGAGAAGGACATCATGCTTGGCAGAGTACAGGGTCAGCAGAAAAGAAGAAGACCCTCGATGAGGTGGATTGACACAGTGGCTGCAACAATGAGCTCAAGCACAGCAACGATTGTAAGGATGGCTCAGGACAGAGCAGTGTTTTGTTCTGTTGTGCATAGGGTCGCTATGAATTGGAACTGACTCAACGGCGCCTAACAACAATAATGTGACAGATATGGACACATTGATGACATTCAGGGATTCACATTGTGGTAGACAGAATGACGGCCCCTAAATATGCCCATGTCCTAATCCCAGAAACCATTAATATGTTTCCTTTTTAGGCAAAAGGGAATTTGCAAGTGTGGTTAAGGATCTCGAGTTGGGGAAATAATCCTCGAGTACCCAGGTGAACTCAATGTAATCACAAGGGTCATTATATGAGGGAGGAAGGAGGATCTGAGTCAAAGAAGGTGATGTAATGACAAAAGTAGAGTTCAGAGGTATGCATGGCCACAAGCCAAGGAATGTAAGTGGCCTCTAAGCAAAAAACCCAACCAGTTGCCATGAAGTTGATTCCAGTATATGCCTCTGGGTGGGTTGGAACCAACAACCTTTAGATTAGTAGCCAAGTACTTGACCATTTCCACAATTCAGGGATACCATGGGTGGCTTCTAAAAGCTGGAAAAGAACAGATCCTACCTTACAGCCTCCAGCCCTGCTAACACTTTGACTTTAACCCAGTGAGATCCATTCAGATTTCTGACCTCCAAAACTGTGAGACAATAAGCCTGTATTGTTTTAAGTCACTAAGTGTGTAGTAATTTGTTATAGCAGCAATAGGAAACTAACACAACAAAGTAACATGGGGTGAGGCCTTATCTCATGGAGTTTACAGGACAGTTGATTCCAGATCTTTCGTATGTAATTTGTTGTTCAATCCTGCACGTTCTTGCATGCACCCTTTCTATGGCATTCTTCTCTGTGGCATCTTTACTACTTTTACATTCCCATGTCCCAGGCCCTCACCTTTCGTTCCCTGTTAACATTTGTTAATGTTTTCGTTATTCACAACTTAGCTAATGTGACAACCTTCTAATAATTTTCCGTTTCTGATTCCTTCATCCCCTGTGGACCGACTATTTAGATTCATTGTCTTACTGTGCCTCTTATTCATGCAGTTAGACTTTCATTGCTTGGGTTAAAGAGTCAATCGTTCATAACTATTATCCCGTGCATCAGCAGAGCACCAGCCCCTGCTTAGAAACATTCAGTTCCTCCAAGTTCCTGCCATCTGTAACTTGGTGTGTTAGGAACTCTTTTTGTTATGCTAACTCTCCCTTTCTAGTTACATTTCTTTCTATTTATTATCCCAAACTGAACTTAATGCTTTAGCACACTCTATACCTTTCTATTTCTGCACCTTTTTTTACGCCACTTTTGTTACATAAAATGTGCTTGGTACAATGTTATCAGAATTTTATCTGTCATTTAACCAGTTAACGCGTTGCTGTCAAGTTTAACTCCAACCCATGGCACCCCATGTGTGTCAGAGTAGAACTGTGCTACATAGGGTTTTCAATGGCTGAATTTTTGGAAGGAGGTTACCAGGCTTCTCTTCTGATGTGCCTCTGGACGGACTCAAGCCTCCAACCTTTCCGTCAGAGAAACCCAGTGCTGGAGGGCCCAGGTATCAGTTACGGGAAGCAGCATGAAATGTGCTGTATCCACTTGAGTCCCCACTTCTATGACTTTCCTGAAGTTGGGAATATTCCCAATTCATAGATGAAATAAATGAAGACTAAAGAAGGTAATGACTTGATTCACGTTATTTTTATTTTACATCAACAATTGGAGGAAAGAAATCCAACCAAACTCTCATTTTCATAGTTATCTCTAAAAAAAAAAATCTCTAGGGAAGCTTTATTGTCATTTTGGAAAATTTTGAGAGTTCTAAATCTTTACTTTTTCCATCAGATTTCTCCTTTCTTTATTATTCTTAATTTCTGACTTATAAATTACTTGTGTTTAGTTTCTTGGCCACATTTCCATGGTTTTTGCGATCATTTTAATTTTTAAATAATTAAGTAAAATAGGACTTCTTATTTTGAATAAAGGGAGGTTTTTCCTTTGCCTATTCAAGTAATTGTTTCATTTAATTATTTTTTTTATTTTATAATAGTCTTAGGGCCCTGGTGGCACAGTGGTTAAGAGTTCGGCTACTAACCAAAAGGTTGGCACTTTGAATCTACCAGCATCTCCTTGGAAACATTATGGGGCAGTTCTATTCTGTCGTATGGGATCTCTACGTGTTGGAATCAACTCGGCAGTAACGGGCTTAGTTTAGTTTTTGTGTTTGTGTGTGTGTGTGTGTGTGTGTGTGTGGTTATGCAAGTAGTTGATAGACAGGTCTAGAAGTTACGTTTGACAGAAATGAGCTGGAATCCTTTAAATGAAATTGTGATACTGAGAGAGAAGAATTTCCAAAGAACACTGTCCCCTATATGTGTTATTCATATGATAAAACTGTTTTGTTTTAGTTAATGTCAATTATATTATTCCCATGCTCAGGAGGAAGAAACCTTATTCAGAGCTAAGGGCAATGTCCAGGTTACAGCCCATAGAGGAAGATCTAATTTGTAAATGGAGAGAGAAGTGAACCTTCTCATTCCTTGCTTCAAACTCAGTGGAAAAATTATCGGATTTTATCCATTAGTGCAATGGACAAGGTGGGAATACAGTAGGCTTTTCTTTCAGCTGTGCTCTGCAGGGGAGACATCCTCCCGAATAAAGCAGCAGAGACTTCTGAGGAAAGAGAATCTTAGCCTTTTTTTTTTTTTTCTGTCAGTTTTACTCAATATAATTCTGCTTGAAGCAGATTTCAGTTGCTTAAGCTTTTCTTTCTCAAGAATGGATTATCAAACCATAAAATTTATCTACTTCAAATTTACAAGGCAGTTGCTTTTCAGTGTGTGATCCCCAAGCAATCTCAGTAAGTGAAGGGCACTTAAATTTGATTTGGGAGAACTTTCTAGAAGATTCTTAGAAGTGAAGATGCACACTGGTATCAAGAGTTTACCTTAGGAGTGGGCTTTTACTCTTGCTAGCAGTACTTCTTGGAAGAAGCTTCTAATGAATATTCTGGCTGTACTTCTTGGAAGAAGTACAGCCAGAATATTCATTAGAAGAAAGGATGGTGAGACTTCTCGTGTACTTTGGACATGTTATCAGGAGGGATCAGTCCCTGGAGAAGGACATCAAACTTAGTAAAGTAGAGGGTCAGCAAAAAAGAGGAAGACCCTCAACAAGATAGATTGACACAGTGGCTGAAATAATGGGCTCAAGCATAACAATGATTGTGAGGACGGTGCAGGACCGGGCAGTGTTTCATTCTGTTGTACATGAGGTTGCTATGAGTTGGGCCAACTCAACAACAACTGACAACAACAGCAGTTCCATATGTATGACATTAGGACACACACACCACTCACAAAACAGAGGAGGCAACTATTGCAAAGAACCTGCAACTGGAATAAGTAATTGATCTCAGGCACAGAATGTATACTGTAATATACAAGCAAAATGGCATCATGTTTATATATACTACTACTAATAACAAACATTTATATAACATATGGAGTCCCTGGGCTGTACAAAGGGTTAATGTACTCAGTTGAAAAGATTGGAGGTTTGAGTCCACCCAGAGGCACCTAAGAAGAAAGCTTTGGTGATTGGCATCAGAAATGTCACAGTCATTGAAAACCCTATGGAGCAGAGTTCTACTCTGACATACATGGGGTTACCACGAGTCAGAGTTGATTGGAGGGCAATTGGCTGGATGTGGAAACCCTTCTGGCATAGTGATTAGGAGCTATGGCTGCCTACCAGGTGCTCCTTGGAAACCCTATAGGGCAGTTCTACTCTGTCCTATAGGGCGGCTATGAGTCAGAATCGACTGGATGGCAATGGGTTTTTTTGTTTGTTTGTTTTTGGTTGGATATAGCCTTTATTCTGTATATTACACAGCAGGAACTGTTTAAAACACTTCACATGTATGGATATATTCATTCTGTGTGACAGCTTTACATGGTAAGTACTGTTAGTATTTTCATTTCATAAATAAGGAAATGGAGGGACAGAGATGGTAACCTGCCCAAGGTCACAAAGTTAGTGGCAGAGTTAGGATTTAAGCCCAGACAGAGTGGTTGCAGGGTCCATACTCTCGACTGCTACACGCTCTCATGGGAATGCTCCATTTTAGATTGCTGAGAATGATTTTGTCCCGGTCCCTGCCAGGAATCTAAGAATGGGCTCTGTGTGAAGCAAGGCGAATTTCTTTGCCAATCTCTTGACACCACACATTCGTGGGAAGCCTGGTGCTAAACTATTTGTAGACGACCTCCTTCTAGGTTGGGGTTTTGAAAGTAGCAGAGCAGCTCCCTCGCTGAGGTCTATTGACAGCCAGCTCTCAACACAGAGTTTGTAAAGAGGAGCCCTGGTGGTACAATGATTAAGCCCTTGAATGTTTGGTGGTTCAAACCCACCCATCTTCTCAGAAGGAGAAAAACCTGGCAATCTGCTCACATAAAGATTACAGCCCAGAAAAACCTATGGGGCAGTTCTACTCTGTCACGTGGGTTACTACAAGTCAGAAATCTAACAACAATAGGTCCTCGGGCTGTGCAAACAGTTTTCACTTGGCTACTAACCTAAAGGTTGATGGTTCGAAACCCGCCAGCAGTGCTATGGAAGAAGGTCCTTGCGATCTGATGCCGTAAAGACTATAGCCAAGAAAATCCTATGGAGCAGTTCTACTCTGAAGCACATGGGATCACCATGAGTCAGAATCAACTTGATGGCAATGGGTTCTTTTTTTTTTTTTTTAATACCTTTATACTTTATAGTGTGTAGTTGCCAGGAAGTTTTTCCTCTAATCATAAGTCTATTTCCCATCAATAGAAGGAGAGACTGAGAGAGACTAATCATCTTGACCTTTATTTTGAACAAAAATGTCTTTGACCAGAGTGACCTCAAAAGGTGCCATTTAACAATACTGTTTTAGAACAACAAAAGATATGAAGAGTGAACTATTCCAGACTGCAAATTCTACTTATAGTAGCAATTCCATTTGTCCAGTGTACCTCCTCCCTCTCTTTCCTTCTGATCCTCGTTTTCCTATGAAGATTCATCATTTCCTACCAGAGAGCCCCACCCGGCTACCCCCATCTCCCCCACCCCAGGTTGTCCTAGTGTCCCTCCTTTCTGCACCAGCAGCTCCTGTGCTTCCCTCCATGATGACACTTAACCCACTTCACACAGAACTGCAGTCTCTGGTGCTCTTTTCTGTCCTACCGTCTACATCTTCTAAAGCTCTTGAAGAACAATGTCCTTCATTTTTATAATCTCAGCACGTAGCATGGTGTCTGGATCTCAATATATATACGTAAAATAAACATCCATAAGCATTTTTATTCCTTTGCACGGAACATTTCACATAAGAACCATCAGTGCCTTCAACAGAGGATAGTTGGTGGATGAGATCAGTGGTAAAATTACTATTTTTAATTGACACTGAGCAGAGCAGAGGATGAAACAGCAAGCTTACTGACCCAAAGGGGCTTCAATAAAGCCAATGTACACCACCTCTCTGCTTGATCTTACTGAGCTGCTCAAAAAGAATCTAGAAGAGATAACAGAGCTCTTGAATCTACTAGCTATGAATTTTAAAAAATCCACAATTGTGAATGTCCCCGACTAACAGAATGTCGTTAGAGCTATCTTTATATTTCGTTATGTACGATTACATATTAATTGAACAGTATAATTCCAAGTGGAATTAATAGGTCACAATATGGCTCACTGAACATGCCAGGCTTGTGACTTCTGTTGGCTACATTTTTCCCCATTATTTGCCTTTTTGACTTTAAGCACATTATCCTAACGTTGGTCTCCAATTCAACTATGATGTGGGAATAAATCTAGTAGTCACATCATTGTAATTCTGACGCTTAAAAAATGCACAGGAGCTTTATGAAGACTCATGACTGTGGTTATTGCAGACACTGTGTGGAGGGGAGACTGGCAGAAGACCAGTGAGGTAAGAGTATTTTGATTTCCAGGATCATTGTGAGTCATTTATGAAAACAATAGAGGCAAATCCATGCCCCTGAACCCTTGCAGCTGTTATATCTTGGTGCAGCTTTGGCAGCTATTACCTCCACCCACCTCCACCCCAACTGTACTCCTTAGTCAGAAAACATGGCATGGCCAGTTACTTCTACTAACTTTGTAAAGTACCTATCCTTTTCATTATTAGCCAATGTTTTAGGCTCATAATAAATTAAAGCCATACATTCCTAGGAGCAGTGATACGGATGCTAAGTTTTACGGGGCCAAGTGGGAAGATACACTGTAGCTTTCTCCCAATCACTGTTTCAAGGCTAAAAGAGCTCTTTGAAGTTCAAAATCAGAGCCCTATTTTGCAGTTTACTCCCACAAACGTGGTGAATGGCGGGGGCCTACAGCTAATAATTACGGAATAGCCAGATTGTAAACTATAAAGTGCTATGCTGATTTTAATTAACACATTGTAATATAATTAATACATTTTAATGCCCTTAAGTGTCTACATGGAGTAAGCACATATGTGTGATAAATGAATGAATGAAAACCTAGTTCACTAGAAGCAAAGAGATAAGGAAAAGAGAGATGCACAAAGATCAACTCAATTCAATAAGCCTTTAGTGCATAACAAGCCTCTTTGTGGGATGTCAAATAGCATGTAAATATGAGCAAGGCAGTGATCTATTGGAGGTAGAAATGAGATCAAATATGCAGAACTCTTAAAATGTCAGAGGATGAAAGAGGACAAGAAATGTACTGAGGAACATTCATAAGAGCTCACTGCATATGGTTACAGGCACCTAGATATGGGTGGCATTTTTGATGAAATCTGAGAAATTGGGATTTAATATCTGTAATGATTTAAACCCAAGTAGACTTGGATTCTGAGATTTAGATCATACCTGAGTCTTTGTGGTAGCTTTCTCCTCTGTCTCCTTCTACATCTCTTTGTGTTTCTGAAGAGATGGAAAAGATCTGTTCTCTCCTGCTTTTATGAAAATTTGCTTCCTGGTTGTTTGGGGGTAGGCGGCAGTGGTCATGACCTTCTTTAGCTGTCTTCTCCTGATTGGAACTTCAGTATGTTGGCTCTCCAAGTACAAGCTTCAGTTTTTGTATGTATGTTTTCAAGACCCATTATACCATTGTTTGCTTCACAAGACACCAGAGTCTCTTAAGACGTTAACTAAAAGAAATCTCTCTCTCTCTCTTCCTTCCACACATACACTCATACACATGCATGTGCTCACTTGGGTTACATGGTCCTGTTCTAGGTTCAAGTTATTATTATTAACTGCTTCATAGATTTTTATTATTTCCCCTAGAATACTTATTGAGCTTCTTCTATGCACCTCATAATATGTTAGAAGCCACAGAAATACACTAATATCGTATAATCTGGTTGAAAAGAAAAAAATAACTTTTAGAAGGGTAATAAATACACCATCTTATACTAATGCATTTTGACTCTTTTAATGGGCTTTCTTATACGCTATCTACTTTGACTTTGAAGCAACTATATAAGGTTGACAGGAAAGTTACCAATATCCCCATTTTGTTGTTGTTGTTAGCTACTGTTGATTCTCCCCTGACTCATGACAACCCCATGCACAACAGAAAAAAACAAAACAAAAACAAAAATTCTGCCCACTCCTGCACCATCCCCATGATTCGTTGCAGATCAAATCATTGTGATCCACTGGGTTTTCATTAGCTAACTTTTGGAAGCAGATCACCAGGCCTTTCCTCCTAGTCCATCTTAGTCTAGAAGCTCTGCTGAAACCTGTTCAACATCATAGCAACACAAAAGCCCTCACTTGCAGATGAGTGGTGGCTGTGCATGAGGTGTACTGGCCAAGAATCAAAACTAGTCTCCCACATGGAATGTGCTAACTCTGCCATTGAACCATCCATGCCTTCCTATCCCTCTTTTAAGGATGAGGAAACTGATGTAGGGAGTTATTAACCAGGCCACAATCACACAGTTGGGATGTGGCATGGTCAGGAATAGAAGGCATGTCTTCTGAAGTCTGATTCACCGGTCCACAATTGCCTCCTTTGTCCTCTGAGCAGGCTAGGTAAAGGAAAACGCTCACATTACAATAAAGGGATCTTGGGTCATAGGATTTGGAACTAGACCATTCTTTTGGGGAGACCGAAGCAGAATGGAGAGACTGAAAGTGAATGGGGCACAAGGCCAAAATGTGGGATGTCTGAGTGGGAAAGGAGCCATCAAAAGAGTGAACAATGCTGAGCGGGCATGGGAAAGGTACCAGTTGGAGAAGGCAAAGGCAAAATGAATAGCCACTCCTGCCAAATTGGTACAAGATTGAAACAAGGTGAATCAGTAATTGAAAGATGAAATTTTCTTCCAGGAAAAGATTTCATATCTCCAATAATAAGACCTCTGAGAGAGGCCAAGTGTTAATTAAGAGACCTAGCACATGTAGATCTATTTAATTTTGGGCAAGCCAGGTTTAAGAAAGTGGGTACAATTTTCCCTGTGTTAATCTATAGATTCAAGCAAGCATTGGGGCTGAGCAGGAAGATATGTTCTAGCTTTTTACTATACTAATAGTAAAAATAGATATACTAATAGGCTTTTTAAAAATATTTTTTGTAGACGTTGAGAAGATGGCTCTGAAATTTATATAGAAATACAAAGGAGCCAGAATAGACAAAAGTATTTCTAAAAAGAAGACTAAAGTTGGAGGACTTTCGACTTCTGATTTCAAAACTTGCTACAGTAATCAAGGCAGCATGGTACTGGCCTAAGGCTAGCCATGTAGATCAATAGAACAAAATTGAGAGAATAGGAATAAATGCTTGCGTTTATGGTCAATTCATTTTTGGAAAAGGGGAAATGGACAATCTTTTCAACAAGGTGGTGAGTCAATGGGACACCCACATGCAAAAGATGAATTTAGACCCTCATCTCACACTGTATACAAAATTAACTCAAATGGGATCATAAACCTAGGTATTAGAGCTATAGCTACAAAAGTTTTAGAAGAAAACATAGAAGAAAATCTTTATCATCTTGGGTTTGACAAAAAGTTCTCAGATATTAACAACAAAAACATGAGCCTTAAAGGGAAAAAAAAAAATGATAAATTGGACTTCATCACAATTCAAAGCAGCTCTACTTTGACATGTAAAGATCTTAGAAGTCATCACTCCCATCCTCACAACAAAAAAAAGCTGAACAAAGTGAAAATCAACAACTGAAATGTCCTTCCTCTCCCTTGTGATTCCATTGGGCCTACATGAATAATCCAGGATAATCACCCCACCTCAAGACCCTTAATTAATCACATCTGCAAAGTCCATTTTGTCATGTAAGGTAACATATTCACAGGCTCCAGGGAGTAGGATATGAATATCTTTGGGAGTTATTTTTCAATCCATCACAGTAACTAATAGCATCATCAAAAACGGTAATTTTTAAGTTACCAGCTTATCCATTCTCTTAGAACATACAAGTAAATCAAATGTAATAATAACATTTTGATAAATACAATGTAATTTTTTTTTTAATCCTAGTAAGGTTTTTCAATTTCAGAGAAAACTGCGTGTGTGTGTGTGTGTGTGTGTGTAGGAGACTGTCAGATCTGAGAGCTGATTCTGCATTTTCACTTTGATACTAAGAGACTAAAAATACCACTAAATGCAAATTACGGATAGAAGGATCTTGGTGTGAACAGACCATCACATGCCCAGTCCTTAGTGTTTTGAGAAAAAGGTACACTTTAGGGTAATTGCAGCATACCAGCTGGTAGAATGCTTAGAATGACGGTTCTTATTTTTTGTTTTTTTAAACATCTGGTCTCTTCTGGTGGGTTTTCATGTCACAGAATTTAAATTTTCCTTTCAGTTCTTGAAATAATCCTGTCATACTTTAGCAGTTTCTACTTGATTTGTCTGCTAAATTTTAAAATTATTTTAAATCCCAGTGTTTGATTTTGTAACTCTCCAATGTAGTATAAGAAAGTATTGATGACATTTCCTCCATGTTAACAATTTCATAGTTTCTTATTGGATGGAACAAGATCTGCCCTGGAGAGGTGATAAATATGATGGGAATCTGATATTTCAACATCGGTCTTCTAGCATTCCACTCTATACTTAGGGTTATTATTATTCCCCATGGAAAAAAAACACGCTTATCTATTCATTTTTATTTATATCCTGCTTTGTTATAAACAGGCTTTCAGGAAAAAAATATATATATATATGTACATTTGGTTTGAAAATATGTGTCTGGGGTAACCGAATTCGATGTAAAAATCCCAATGGCATTTTTAGTGTTTCTTCTTGAAACCTTCCAACTCAGAAGTGAGAGGAGCTTCTTGGACTCTTTGGAGCCACATTTTGAACTCAGTATCAGTAAGCCCTCTTAGATGGCAGATTGGAGTTGGCAGGCCAATGTTATCTAATATTGTGGAGTGTTTTCCTGGACAGACGCCTGGGACAGTGTGGACTCCATCCACTGCCTTTGCCATCTGGTCTGTGTCCAGCTGGGTCCTCACACTGAGTCTTGACAAGGGAGGTTCTCAGCCAGAATGGGTACAGGAGCTTCCAGGAGGGTAAACCTGTACAGCCAGCTGTGGGAGGTGGGTGCCTGCTCTGTGGGTGGGCACTCTACATGGCTTGGGTGTGAACTTCAGCCTCATATGGAAGTACTTCGCTAATCTTGTTTTGGTTACTGCCAATGATGAACTAGGCATCATTGGCGTCCCTGTTTTACAAATGAAGAAACTGAGATGGAGAGATCTGAAAATTCTGTCTCCATCACTCTGATTCTCTTGGTAGTTTTCCTGCCCTTAGTTTAAGATATTGTTTAAAAGTGTGGATTTTGGGGTCTCAGATAGACCTCAAGCTGGGTTTGACTCCTAGCTTAAGCCCTTACTAGCTGACTGACCTTTACCAAGTTATTTAACTTCTCTGTGCCTCAGCTTCTCCATCTGTAAAATAAGGGTTGTTACCGTGCCTTTCCAAAAGGGTTGTCATGAGGATTACCCAAGATTAAAACACACACACACACAGAAACCAGTTGCTGTCGAGTTGATTCCAACCCATAGAAACCCCATGTATGTCAGAGTAGAACTGTGCTCCATAGGATTTTCAATGGCTGATTTTTTAGAAGTAGATTGCCAGACCTTTCTTCTGAGGTGCCTCTGGGAAGACTTGAACTGCCAACTTTTTGATTAGCAGCTGAAAGCTTAACCATTTGCAACACCCATAAAAAGACAAAAGCAAACAAACAAAAAAACCAAGCCCATTGCTGTGGAGTCAATTTCGAGTCACAGCAACCCTATAGGACAGAGTAGAACTGCCCTATAGGGTTTCCAAGGAGTGGCTGGTGGATTCGAACTGCCAACTTTTTGGTTAGCAGCCAAGATTTTAACCACTGTGCCACCAGCATAGAACAATGCCTGGCACATAGTAAATATTAAATAAATGTGGTTATTATTTTTATTATGGTTTTCACTTCCATTTTAGATTATAGTATTTTGTATGTGATTGTTTTCTCCTATTAGAGATTCAGTTCCCTGAAGAAAAGGACTCCACCCTATACATCTTGAATCCCTTGGAGGAGCCAGCACAGAGCAGGCCCTTGATATTTATTGTTTGTGATATGCTTTTTCATTCACGTTATGAAACACAATTGCCATCCACATTGGATTTATTATCATTGAAAGAGGTCCAAATTTCTTTTTGTACAGCAGGGAAACAAAATTATATAATGTGGCACTGACTAGACTAAATAGGAGCCCTGTGCTGTGTCTTGGTAGGTGGTGTGAACAGATTCCATGGGAAGAAGGGACTATTTATCTGGTGACATGCTTATATTGGCTTCTGCCATTGCTGGTGACACTTTGCTTCCATAATGAACTCTCCTAATTATACCCATAGAATTTTTTTTTTCCTTAGTTGCTATTTCATTAATTTATGCTGAACTCCTTTTTCAAAATCTGTCCTAAGCAAAAGAAAATAAGATCTGGGGAAAACTGCAAAGTAATTAAGGTCTTGCTGAAATAGCTCAGTGCTAGAGGCAGAATACTTGGAAAATATTCAGATACACATATTGCCTCATCTGAACAATCTACAGCCAAAGAAGCCATGCATATTAACTAATTAGCTTGTCAAGTTACTGGTGGTTATTTTTTTAAAGGTCAACAGAATGTTAGGAAAGTATGTTGAGCATTTGATATGAATCGAATCCAGTACTGATCTATCACCAAGAAAAGTTGACTCAGATAATTGGTTTAGTAAGGCTTAATAAGGGGTATTTTGGAACATCGTTTGCTTTGTACCTTGGAATGAGATCAGAATGAGGTAATTCATTTGATGATACTTTGAAATGTGTTAGTGTAGCCTTCAGACAGAAAGCATTATTATCATTATTATTACTAAAACAAATCATCCCATAATCCTTAACAATGATAAAACTGATATTGTTGTTAGCTTCCATGGAGTCAGCTCCGTCTCATGGAGGCCTTGTTTATAACAGAACAAAACAGTGCCCAGTCCTGCGCCATCTTCACGGTCACTGTATGTTTGAGTCCGTTGTTGTGGCTGTTGTGTCCGTCCATCTCACTGAGGGTTCCCGTTGCTTTCATTGGCCCTTTAGGGGCGTGCTATTTAAAGTCATCAGGATTAACTGGACAACTTATAATGATTTCTTGTAATCTGTCATGTGTGTTCAAATGTGCCTATAATTATAGCAATAGTTATCATTTGATGAGTACTTATGTACTTGGTCTTTTACCTTCCATGTCTCATTTAACATTCACAGCATTATAATGTCCATTTTACAAGTGAAGAGCCGGAGGCTAACAGATCTTAAGTGACTTGCCCATGATCACATAGCTCACAAGAGGCACAAATTCAAATCCATGTCTTCTTGACTCTAGAGCCACACTAATTAAAGATAAACTTCACTTCAAACCATCCTGTCTCCTGCTATCTCCACTGCCTTCCATAGGAATCATTGTTGTTGTTAGCTGCCACCAAGTTGGGGCCAGAGTCATGGCAACCCCATGCACAGTGAAATGAAACATTGCCAGGTCCTGAACCATCTCCCTGATCAGCCATGGATTGGACTGCTGTGATCCATAGGGTTTTCATTGGCTGATTTTGGAAGTAGATCACCAAGTCTTACATCATTACTCCCCTGGTATTCTTATGCTAATCCTTGGCTCTCTGTTTATTTTGTAATATCTCCTTACCTTTAGTACTACCCAATGTTAATTGCTTATGGAAAATCAAAGTGATCTGAGGTATTTGACTATTTAAAATGTATGATTCCCAAACTCAATTAATTACGGTGCCAAGACACTCCAGGGTAATGTGGGTACTAGAAATACTTTGCTCTCACAGTAACTGATCCTCCTGGCTGATAGAAAAGCAGCATTTGAAGTATTAACTATGATACTTGCATGCAACCACTCTAGTCTCTGAAAATTAACATCTTGCCATTCTTCTCAAAAGAAATCAATAAGTATTGCCATCTGTCATTTTTCATAAAATATAGATATTTGAAGATCTTAAGATTAGTACTTGAAAGGATCTTAAAGATCATGCATCACCTTGTTGTTTTGAAAGGTAAGGCCCAGGGGAGCCTTAACATGTCCAAAGTCAGAGAGAGATCATGCAGGTGTATTCACATGGATCTATACCAAGCAAGCACAGTTAAATCATGACTTTCATTCAACTGCATGTTTCTTTATTGACTAGTTCAATAAACATTTATGGACCACTGGTGAAGCATTATGCACTCTGCAAAGTCCTGGAGAGTTAGTCTCACCCTTTAGAAGCTTAGAGAACCTAGCGAATGGACACAGACAAGGAAACAGACAACATCAAACCCAGATGAAGACTGCAGCCCTTCCTCCAGCCTCCAGCTCCAGATTCCACTATGCTCTGGGAACACTATTTCTTCCCTCTACCTCTTCACCCTTTGGGTTAGTAAATAGTTTTCTGGGGTTGCTAGTCTCTGGTGACTCAACAGCTGCTGTTTCTTCCTAACTACGCTCACCTCTATAGATATCTCTCATTAAAGTCTCTATTTTCTGTCAGGACCATGGATGATATAATGAATGCTAGTTCTGCTTTCTAGGGTGTAGGAGCATATGGTTCCGGAAAAGATGCCCCAGGCTTCTGAAGTTTTTAAGCAAAAAAAAACTCCACGTGACTGAAAACATGGTCTTCTAGAAGAGGAGAGAAACTGCCATGGCACCTACTTCCAGGTACTATAACAGGTGTAAAGTGTTAACTCTTACAACCCCATCATGTTCATTCCCATTTTATAAATAATTATGATTCTTAGGAAAATTAAGAAACTTGCTGGGTATCACAGAGCTAGTCAATGACAGGACTGAAGATTGAACTGGCTCTGCCTGATTCCAAAGCCAATGTTCTCTTATGAGTTGTTCCCACTTAATTCAGAGACTAATGATACGCTGTTTACAAGAAACACACCTTAAACACAAAGTCACTTACAGGTTGAAAATAATGAATTAGAAAAAGCAATCCCATACAAACACCAATCAAAAGAAAATTTGTATATTTATACCAATATCAGATAAACTAGGTGTCAGGACATTTATTATTATTACTAGAGATAAAAGAGGGACATTGCATAATGATAAAGGCTCAATTCATCAAGGAGAAATCCAAGTCCTAAATATTTATAATCTGGTAAAATATTTGAATTTTACATTAACTAGTTGACAGAACTAATTGGAGAAATAAAGCAAAACTAGAATCATAGATAGAGATTTTATTATTTCTCTTTCAGGAATTGAAAATAGGCAATCAGTAAGGATATAGAAGACATGAATGACACTATTGATCAACTTGACCTAACTGACATTCATAGAACAGTGTACCTAACAAGTATAGAAAACACATTATTTTCAAGTACACATAGAATATTTATCAGGATATGCCATAGGCTGGGCCATAAAACAAATTTCAATATATTTGAAAGAATTAAAATCATATGTTCTCTGACACAATGATCTTAACTTTGAAATCAAAGACAACATATTGGGATAGGTAGCAAATCCTCCCAAATACTTGGAAAGTAAACAATATACTTCTAAATAATTCTTGGGCCAAATAAAACATAAAAAGGAGAGTTAGAAAAAAATTTCAAATCAAATAATAATAATAAAAATGCAACATATTAAAGTTTGTGAATGCAGCTCAAGCAGTCTTTACAGGGAAATTTATAACTTTAAAATATTTTATTGAAAAAGAAAAAATTATAAAAATGATCTAGGCTTCTATAAAAATTATGTGGAGACAGTATCTGACCTCCTCTAACTTCACAAGGGGTAAGAAGAATCAAAAGCAACACCCCAAAGCTGATTCCTATGAGGGGGAGGTCAGACATGACTCCTCTCCCACTGTCTTTACCAATTCTGACACCAACTCTCCCTCCCACAGCACACTCTGCTTCTCTGCTGCGTTCGATAATTCATTGCAATGAACACATGGAACACACAGATCATACTCACGATCATGGGATTTGTTAGGGAAGTAACAGGTTGCAATTCAGGCTCAAGAACACTTATGGATACAGTTCTTCCATGAAGACAGCTTTTTCTCAGCCATACTTGCAGGCAAGCCTCTCCCTGGCCCTCGGTCTCTGCCCAAAGACATTCAGCTTTCTTGCTCCATGGGCCAGAAGCCTACTCTGCCGTCTCCTGCAGGTCTCTCCTTCCTTGGTGGTAGTGGGTTCTTCTCTCTCACACCTCTGGGGTGGCTCATTTCAAGCTCAGCAGGGTGACGAAACTGACCAATCCCCTTGGTGGGCCACAATTACCCTACCACACTGTCCCATCCAATCACCTGGGTGGGAGTTATAAGTCCATGGCTAGAAAAGCCACACAAAAAGCAATCCATTACACTAGAGCTTCCAATATAAAAGGCTGGGTGGGGGGGAGGGGGAAGAAGTAAAACCCAGTAAGTGGCAAAAGAAATAAGAGTAGAATTCACTGAAATGGAAAACAGACAAACAATAGAGAAAAATTAATGGAAAAAAAAGTTCATTTCTTAAAAGTTTTAAAATCGATAGGCCCTTAGAAAAACTGATTTTAAAGGAGAGATATGTGAATAGCCACTGAGCACACAAAAAGGTGTTCCACATTATTCATCTCCAGAGAAATACAAATTTAAAACACATGAGATATAAGTTTCTACTCACTAGATTGGCTAAAATTAAAAAGGTTGACAATACCAGGTTTTGGCAAGGACCTGGAGCTACTGGAACTCTCATATTTTGCTGGGCTTATGAGAAATGTTTTTGTTGTTATAACTAACTACAGAGATATTTTTCATAGATAGTCGTTTTGGTGTCACTGCCTCTGACAGTGTCACCCAGTATAGTCCACAACCCTTGCACTCCCCTAGTGATGCCACTGCCAAAACCCACAACAAAGAGTTCATTTGGATTAACTGAAATTAAAAAAAAAAAAATGAGAGACTGAGTTAGTACATGACATTGTGAATTAGAGACATACGAAAAACTCAAAACAACTGTGCTGTGTCAGTCAGTGTCATCTTGGTATACTGAGCTGGTGAATTCTGTATTCAGAATTATACCTAACATTTAATTTATGTTGATTAGTAATAGTAGTATCAAAAAAAATGAAACATGTTCTGTTTCTTATTAAGAAATATTGGATTAAATATCCAAATTTGAAGTCAAATTTCTGCTATGATGCTGATCATATTTATCTTCAATGAATTCAACAGTTTTCAGAATTATCGAATGATGCATTATTAAAATGTCCATTTGTGGTTTATTTGCTATCAGAGTGTTGGTTAAGCATGATGTCTAAAGATCCTGAATTATATACATCCACTCCTCACTTATCGACACAATTAGGTTCCAAAGACCAGGTTGTTATGTGAAAATCAGCATTATGAGAAAATGGAGGACGACCACATCAGATCACAAAACAGAGGATGACTACATCGTTACTAAACTGCCATATTACATCATTACATAATTGTCAAATTACAACATTACATAACTGTCAAACCACTGAGAATTATGGCCCAACTAAGTTGACACATAGCCTTAACCATCATAGGCAGCATTACTCTCACCTCACACTTTGGCTTTTGTCACTGATCGAAGTACATCACTAATGTGCATAATAAGTTGGATAGTAGATTTTTTACTATTGTCATAAATGTAAAATGTCAGATAATGAGATAGTCAGTGGGGAGTGTGCGTATATTGTTTACGTATGCAGTGTATGGATATACACGTGTGTACACATACGTTGTTTTGCAAACAACTGTAATTGAAATTTAGTGAAGTAACAATGCAGAAATAATAAATATTGACTGCAGTTAAGGATATCTCTATCATTATTATATCCAATACTAAGTATTTAGATTCATTTCAGCAATTTATGCTATATTGAATCAGTGTCGCTATTTTAAATTTTGTTGGTTTTCAAGTTTTATTTGTATTTAATTTGTTTTTATTTTATAGTTTCATAAGAAAGACAAAAAATGATTTATATTTTGCAAATCTCAGTGATATTTCAACTAAAAAAAATAATCTTTTAGTTTCCTTGAAGGAAATCCTTAAAACATTCAAGTGTGAAAAACGCTGAATACATAGCTATTTACATACATACATAAAAACACACACAAATACATACATACATAAAAACACACACAAATACATACATACACAGAGAAATAGTATGTGGTCTTTGCAGAAAAAAATTAAATGCTAAAAAAAATGCAAAGAATATGATGGAAAACACCCAATCCTAGAGATAACCACTGCTAGTAGTGCACTGATTTTGTCCAGGATTATATGCATTTCTGAATTTACAGTATTGTTTACTGTGACCATTCTATATATTCTGTTTTGCTTGACATGGTATCTTGTGTTTTCCATGTTCTTAAACATTACTGTGAAAGACAATTTTAATTGGCTGTCTGTATATTCTTTAATTCATTTAACCAGTCTTACAAGCACATTTCCACCACTCACCTGTCCGTTGTACTGTGGTGGCTTGGTGGCTGCAGTGATGCTGGAAGCTATGCCACCAATATTTCAAATACCAGCAGGGTCACCCATGGTGGACAGGCTTCAATGGAGCTTCCAGACTAAGACAGACTAGGTCAAGAAGGCACTGGTGGCCTACTTCTGAAAAAAACTGGCCAAGGAAAACCTATAAATAGCAGCAAAACATTGTCTGATATAGTTCCAGAAGATGAGCCCCTCAGGTTGGAAGGCACTCAAAATACGACTACAGGAGAGCCAATTCCTCAAAGTCATTAAAGGCGACCTTAATGACATGGATGGAGTCAAGCTTTTGAGACCTTCATTTGCCAAGGGAGCATGACTCAAAATGAGAAGAAAGAGCTGCAAACGTCGGATAATAATTGGAACATGGGATATATGAAGTATGAGTCTAGGCAAATTAAAAGTCATCAAAAATGAAATGAAACACGTAAGGATCCATATCCTGGATATTAGTAAGTTGAAATGGACTGATATTGGCCATTTTGAATAGGACAATCATATGGTCTACTCTGCCTGTAACGACAAATTGAAGAAGAATGACATTGTATTCATCATCAAAAAGAACATTTCAAGATCTGCCCTGAAGTATAGCACTGTTGGTAATAGGATTATATCTATACACCTGCAAAGACCAGATAATATGAATATTATTCAAATTTATACACCAACAACTAAGACCAAAAATGAAGAAATTAAAGACTTTTACCAACTTCCACAGTCTGGTCATGATAAATAGAGAAAAGATTGAAGTTGTCAAGGGTTTTATTTGGATTGAATCCACAATCAACCCCCATGGAAGCAGCAGTCAAGAAATCCAAAGGTGCATTTCACTGGGCAAATCTGCTCCAAAAGACCTCTTTAAAGTGTTAAAAAGCAAAGATGTCACCTTGAAGACTAAGGTGTGCCTGACCCAAACCATGATGTTTCCAATCACCTCATATGCATGTGAAAGCTGGACAATGAATAAGGAACCGAAAAAGAACTGACGTCTTTGAATCATGGTGTTGGCAAAGAATATTGAAGATAACATGGACTGACAAAAGAACAAACAAATCTGTCTTGGAAGAAGTACAACCAGAATGCTCCTTAGAAGCAAGGACGGCAAGACTTCATCCCACATACTTTGGGACATCTTATCAGGAGGGATTAGGCCCTGGAGAGGGACATCATGTTTTGTAAAGCAGAAGATCAGAGAAGAAGAGGACAATGCTCAACAAGCGGCTACAACAATGGGCTGAAACATAACAATGATTTTGTAGATGGTACAGGACTGGGCAGTGTTTTGTTCTGTTGTACATAGGGTCGCTATGAGTTGGAACAGACTCAACAGCATCTAACAGAAACCAAGGTCTGAAATTGATCAAACATGCCATCAAGATGTATTGATAGCTACTAGTGCTTGGAATGAGAAAGTTGAAAACAAAGAAGGATCAGTATTTGGAAAATCAGGCCTCTCGTTGAGGGTCTTCCTATTTTCACCGATCGTCTGCTTTACCAAACATGATGACTTGTTCCTCTGGATAATGTGTCCAAAGCATGTGAGAAGGAGTCTCAATATACTTCCTTCCGAGGAGCATTCTGGCTGTACAGATTGGCTGCAACAATGGGCTCTACAAGCAATGATTGAGAATGGCTCGTGAGTGGGCTTTGTTACATGCTGTTGTACATAGTGTGGCTATGAGTCAGAACCGACTACAACAATACATGCATATTTATTTTACCATTTATTTTATGATAACAATTGGTAATAATACACCACCATTGTGCATAAATACTTGTTACAGTTTTCAAGCCTCTCAAAATCTTTCTTATCCTTATAAAAGATCAGCTCAATTCCTTTGTTTCCATACAGCCAGGATGTAACAGTAAAAAAAACCAAACCAAACCCACTGCCATCAAGTCAATTTCAACTCATAGCGACCCTATAGGACAGAGTAGAACTGCTCCATAGAGTTTCCAAGCAGCGCCTGATGGATTCAAACTGCCAACCTTTTGGTTAGCAGCCGTAGCACTTAACCACTATACCACCAGGGTTTCCTGGATATAATAGTACTCTATATAAATTGAAAGCAGGTAGTCAATAAAAAGGTCCTGATTTAATATATCCTCCCAATTGACTGAAATCATCAATCACCAAACTTAAATTTGGCTCTTACCAAGTGCTAGCCTCTGTATAAGCCTCCCCTCCTGGTATTCAAATAACTTCTTGGAGTGTTTTTCAAAGTCATCAGCGTTATGATTGAGATCAAGCTAATTATAGACCGTATTAGTAAGTTAGCATTATGTGAAGAGGAGAGATGACAAAAAGGTAACAAAACAATTATAGAATTCTAAGTTACATAAGGAGAGTGAGGAGAGGGGAGAGAAGGAAGGGAAGCTAATTGAAAAAATGCCATTGAAGCAGAACTTGAAATTATACAACAGAGCTGTCAATCATCCACACTTATGACAAGCAAGGAAGGTGTAGCTATCATAGGATTAGAAGATTCTGTTTATGTAAAGCTTTCCAGGAATGGGAAACTGAGTCACCAGGAGCCCAAGTACTAATGTATAATGTACTAATGTCCCCCAAGTACAATGACCATATTTTAAATATGTGTGATCCCAAGTACCGTTTAGACATTGCAACTAGGGAAGCTGAGCTCTGTTAGCATCTACTTCTCTGTTTAAGCATGTCTCCAAAAGCCAGAAAGTGGTTTTTGTTGGCAATATTCCTAGACTCCCTGGCAGAAAAAGATGCCCAGTGTAGAGCATTCTTTCACATCCTTGAAGTCTGTCATTAAGTCACCAATGGACATTACAACTTGTTTTATTCCAAACAAAGGTTTCAGTACTCCAGCCCCAGTGGTTAGAAATGCTTGAATCGTGGAAAGTGGTGCCTAGGGTTTTAAATTTATCTGCTCCACTAGAAACAGCAGAATCCCATAACACAACTCCCAATCCGGAAACACACCCTGGAATGGAATCTATGTTTACCCCACGTGACACTCAAACCGTGAGTATAGAATTATGAAACGCTTTTGGGACGTGATTAATATGAATGGATCTACAGACAAAGCCAACCTCTATTTTAATATCATGTCCGTGGGTAAAACTCGCTTTAAGAATGCCAACTGATTGTCCTCCAACAGGCAAATGGAAATTTTGTTCTATTCTTCATAAAGCTGACAACAGGAGAATGCTTCGCTGAGCTATAGAATATGAACAAAAGGGAGATTGGCTGTGAGTCCAAACCTGCCTATCTTTTGAGAGACTGACAGTGCTGGAGCTCAGAGTTTAAAAATCAAATCTGAGAAGTGGCATGCGACAGGAATAAATTAGCATAACTTTTTTTTTTTTTTTTTTTTATATCTCCTGGAGTCATTGTCCGGAACCTCATTCTCTTCTTCAAAAATAAAAAAAAAATAAAACTTAGATCACTTACAGGCACAAGCCCTAAGTGTTGTGATTATTCATTCAATATCTGAAAGAGGTCTTTTGTTAAATATTGATGTTTGGAGATAGTGGAGAAGGATTATGCCTGTTTAACAAGCTCCAAGCAGTGCCATAAACATTAGCATCCAATAGATACTTTTGATTAGGGTGATAATGACAAGCTTTCTCTTTCATTGATGGAAGTGAGAGCCAAATAAGTTAGCCAGTATGATAACTAATATTTCTACTTTGGTAAAACATTTATATTTTTCTATAACATCATTAAAACATGGATAATTGCCACTTCGTTTTATGCTAATGAATTTTCTCTTTGAAGTTTTCTTGAAAAGTTTGATATTATTGACAACCAACTTATCTCCAAAGAGAAAGTTAAGCAAATTAATACAATGTCTTTAAGTGCTCCAAGCCCTTCAGAAAGAAGAGTTTCTCTGAGCATGTCAATGCTGTGAGTTTACATAAGTGGTTTCAAGAATGTGAAGATGAACTAACAGGTGAGGCTTACTTGGGTTTGACCAATTTATAATTCTTAAATTCATATCTTATTAAATCATAAATCAGACCCTTGGAGTTGCTCACTTGACACTGTTGTTGATAGAAGCAAGGCGATTCATTCATGCATGAAAATTGCTGGTGGATTATAATGGGCTGAAGCACGAAAGTAAACTGCTTATTTACTTTTAAAATTATAGTGCAGCAGACAACCCAAGACATTAAACTCACGAGTTTTACTTGTGTTCGCAGCCCTCACAGAGGTTTGGACAGTAAACAGCACATGTTGGAGACCTATCCCTGATATCCCAGGATCCTAAGCTGTTGGCCTGACTCCACCCACTGAAAAGACAGAAAATTATTAGAACCATGAAACAAATGCCTTTATTTTGCCAATCAGCCTACCTTTTTGGTAACAACAGTGCCTTTCCTTTGCAGAAATACTTTACATTCCCACTGGTCTTGATGGAACGGAAAATTAACTAGTCCCTTCCCCACATGAGGAAACCCTAGTGGCATAGTGGTTAAGTGCTACAGCTGCTAACCAAAGGGTCCGCAGTTCGAATCCGCCAGGCGCTCCTTGGAAACTCTATGGGGCAGTTCTACTCCGTCCTATAGGGTCTCTATGAGTCAGAATCGACTCAATGGCACTGGGTTTTTTTTTTTTTTTTTTTTTTTTGGTTTTCCCCACTTGAAGTGCCTAGAGGCACAAAGGGTTTGCAGTCAGCTGTTAACTGAAAGGTTAGCAGTTCAAACTCACCTAGCGGTGTTGCAGATGAAAGCCCTGGTGATTTTATTCTATAAAGATTACAGTCAAGAAAACTCTATGCAGCTCAGTTCTACCCTGTGATACACGAGGTCACCGTGAGTCAGAATTGACTCTACAGCAATGAGTAGCCAACGCGTTCCCCACCTGACCTGGGTGTGTGACCTATGCTTGGCCAATTAGCCTCTGGGAATGAGAAACTTGAACAAAATGTTTCTCCTGAAGTCGGGGGTTGTTTGGTCTGTCCTTACATTCTCTCAGTCGTTATATTTCCTCCCAATAAAGTTCTGTTTTGCTTAAATTAATCAAATCTGTTTCTGTTGGTCACAGACAAAGAATGTAGGCATATACAACTACGGACCTCAAATAATGTAGGATATTTAAGGAGCTTTCAAAATGCAGAAGGGAAAGTGTGAGAGAATACATAGACCATGGTGTTAGGCTTGGCTGGCACAATAGTCCTTAGGTATTAGCAAGGCAAGCCTAAGGAATGGTATAGTGAAATGCTCATTGGAACAGGAGTCAAGAAATCTGAGTTCAACCCACTTATTTCACTGATGAGAACATTGAAACCCAGAGAGAGGATTTCTTTTATTTAAAGTGTTGGAGTCAGTACTAGGATTGAGGTGTTCTGAAATCCAGTTCCAATTTCTTTTCACCAATAAGGGAAATAAAATCTTAAAATGTAACTCTAACATAAGCACAGTCATTCGTCAGAGACTGGATCTTGGGTGATGTCCATTGGTCTGACTCATATCAACAATGGGAACATGCTAAGCCAGACCCACATAGTAGGATATGAAAAACTGCAGCTCTTGGTTTCCACTCCACCTTTGCCTGCATGAGTGATGCTAGGTTAGGAGTATTATTGGGGTAGATACTAATTTTTTTTAACTGCTTCTGTTTGTTTCATATTCCATCTTCCTGTACATTTTGCTTTTACTCCTTTTTAGGCTTTCAACATGTATTAAATATAGGGATGCTACCAGAATTAGGCTATGCATTTTGAGTAATCAAGCATATTTTCCAAAAACTGCATCCAAGAGTGAACATAAGAAATCGTAGTATTATTTTCTCTGACTTGCAAACTCCAGCCCTCTGAGCTCTCTCCTAGGCACCATTGTATCTGTTCATTCTCACTTTCATGTTTCAATCTGCTCTTACTTTTTCAGATTTTATCCACTTTATCTACATCTGTCCTAAAGGAAATGATTCATCTTGGCAAAACTAGCCTCACCTCCAGGCTGGAAACTCAGATCTATTCCCATGAAGTCAGGCTTACTGACAAAGGAGGTAGGAATAACACAAACTGGACAAGGGTACTAGGCATTTATTCTAGTTTGATAGCTGAGTTGAAAATCAAATCTAACCAGAGTCAACAAGTATTAATGAAAGTCTCCAGTGCCTCAGCACTGTTCTAAGTGTTCTGAGAAGAAGAAAAACAAAAACTACTCTTCAAAGAAATGAAAATTTCTTATAAGAAAGACTTACCTACATGCAACAAAAGATACTAGAAACACAAAGGTAAATTGTACTCGACATATGACAATGCTATATTTTCTCCAAGAAAGCACCTTTCTGAGTCATTGGTCATAAAACCTCAGCCACAAAATGAAGACTATTAAAAATCAAAGTTGGCCAGCTTTCAGTGCACATAAATTCCTATTATGGAATTAGTAAAACCTAGAGCCAAAAAAAAAAAAAAAAATTTTTTTTTTTTTAGAGCCAAAAGGAAGTCCAGAAAGCTACAGCTATAATTTCCTTCTAAGAAGCTCAAAAAACCATTTAAAGATGGTCTCTCAATTTTCTTATTAATTTCTCCAAGGGAGTCTTGATGCATAACTCTAAATTCATACTTTTTTTTTTTTTTTCTCAGAATACGAATGGAAGAAAAAGGCTAATTGTGACTTTAGAAGAGCTTGACAAGGTATAATTAAGTCTCATTTTGTCGAGGATCATGGGGAATTCTTAGCGAAGAGTTGGAACATCAGTACTGTCTTTCAACCTGTCCGGATACTGATTGCTTCCTAAGTAGATTAGTGAAAACGAAAGAGAGGCCTCTCCTGTAGCAAATTCGCCCACTTTGGCCAACCAAAGGTACACGGTAATTTTAGAAGGAACAAAAGCCAGCACAGAGGTAGGCAACAATGCTTAGTGCAAAATCAAACACAACCAGTATCTAATCTTGATTACGTTGTTTGCTACATGTGTGACCTTGGACAAATTGTTTAGTTTCTGCACCTGTAAAATTATAAGATTCATTCCTGGCAGAATGGTGAGCTAAATATAATGAAGACCATTCCAACTAAACTGCTGGATAAAATGTATATTTAAAAAAAAATAATAATTAAATGCATTGTGCTACTGACAAAAAAAAAGGAGTTCTCTGAGGGAGAAAACGGTAAAAGAGGCAACTTTTTCCATGGAGTCACTTGATGATTCCTGGGCTCTAGAACAAAGCAGGAAAGCCCAAGGCCTGTCATAGGTCCCTTGCATTAAGCCTGTGTTTCCAAAGAACTACATCCTCAGTTTAAGGTGAATGGATACTAAAGCAATATCCAGCTAGAGGACAAAGGTTGACAGCCTGAACAAAGAAAAGATAATGCCTCTAGATAGAGCCAACAAGAGATGCACTTAACATATTAGGACACAGGAATACTGAAAGATTAGAAAAAGACACATTAGCAAATTAAAAAAAAAAAAAAAAACAGCTGGTATACTTATATTCATATAAACCAAAATAGATTTTAAGGCAATCTATTACTAGAGATAAAGAGGGTTATTATATATGATAAGTGTCCAATTCATGAAGAACATACAATTTTAAATTTGTCTACAAAAAAATAACATGATAACATGGTCTCAAAATATAAAAACAAAAAAAGAAGGTGAAAGCTCTGTAAGCATGTTGGGGAAGTTTTAGCATATATTTCCTTGCAATTGATGAAGCAGATAAAAATTAGTAAGAATATGTAAGATCTGAACAACAGTATTCATCTAATGGGCGTGCACAGAACATCGTTGAACAATTGGAGCACATTTTTCTTTTCAAGGACACACAGGAATTTTATAAAAATTGTCCTCATTCTGAGTCATAAAAAGTCTCAACAAATTTCAAAAATTGGTACCCTATGTTTAATTTTAAAAAAGGAACCAAAATACCCATAATTTAAAATTTACCCAAAAAGAAATTTTAAGTATACTCTCAAATAATTCATCTGTAGGTTGACCATATACTCAAGTTTGCCTAGAATCATTCTCGTTTATTGACTCAACATGAATAATAATACTGCATCTTCTCACACTCAAATATGTCTTAATTTAGACAATACAGTATATGATCACTCTACTGAGGGGTTAAGGAAAAAAAATCCAAAATTTAAAAAAAATACTTAGAACTAAACAATAAAGACCTATATTATTTGGAGGCTTGTGGGATGTAATTAAAATGGTAATTAAAGGAACAATTAAGGCATTAAATTCTTATAATAGAAAAAGGAGAAAGTTTAAAATTTAATAAACTTAGGAACACCTAGACAGCGTATTTCCTATTGAAATTTTGGAAGGGACAATTATTTCTTATACAGAATTGTCTCATGCATTGTAGGACCTTTATCATTCTCACCCCCTACCTCCAATGTTAGTATTGACCCCACCATTGTGACAACCCCAAACATCCAAACACATACCCGTTGCCCAGTGGGCGTGGCACCAGCCCTTGTTAACTCCTGTGAGAAAGTCTTGGACATGTGGACACGAGAGGCAAATATAAAATGTTTGTTACAGTAGTATTATTTGCCATGCCAAAAAACTGATACCAGTTATCTAGTTTGTGTTCTGGTGTTTGTGTACTGTTAGTTATGGTTTTTATTCTATTTATGCCATGTATTAGGGTCCCTAGCATTGCCCCTACTTTTTCTTCCACAATTTTTATCACTTTTATGTTTTCTATTTAAGTCTTTGATCCATTTTGAGTTAGTTTTTTTGTATGGTATGAGGCATGGATCTTGTTTCATTTTTCTACAGATGGACATCCAGTTTTGCCAGCACCATTTGCTAAAGAGACTGCCTTTTCCCCATTTAATGGACTTTGGTCCTTTGTCAAAGATCAGCTGACCATAAACCAAACCAAACCCACTGCCGTCAGGTTGATTCCGACTCATAGAGAGTCATAGGACCTGGCAGTGTTTTGTTCTGTAGCACAGAGGGTTGCTATGAGCCAGAACTGATTCCATGGCACCTTACAACAACAACAAGGCATATATATAAAATTCAGGCAATATTGCCATTAGGATGATCAGAAAAACGACATCCTTTGTGCTTCAGTTTGTTCCAGTAGCTATGTGGTCTGGTCTTTTAAACCTATCTAATGTGCGCATTGCCTTTTTGATAAGATGTGGTCACACGCATGTCCGTGTGTGGTATGCATGTGCACAAGCCTTACGACACGTGAGTAACAAAGGCTTGAAGGCTTTTGAGCAGAGAAGAGACAAACATTGATTGAATTTTAGGAAGTAATCTATGAGGCACTTCTTCATTTTTAAAAGAATTGGTTATTAAGCAATGAGAGCTTTTAATGCTGAGTTCTGTAATTACTGTGATGTCCTTTCTAACAGCTGTGTTTTCTGTATGTGTATTTTTAGCAGGAGTGCTTGTAAAAGCAGAACTATGTGTCCTTCTGCCCAAAGCCCTCTCTACCTGAATCCATAAATTTTACTGTGTCCTTTACCCAATAAACAGTCATCCCACATACCTTGTAGGGAAATGTGAATCCTAAGGGATGTTATTTTAAAGGTCTCAGTCACCTTCTTTGCTTAATGAGACCACATCCCAGACAAGTGGGCAAAAAGATTTTAGGGTGGCAAATGTGGCATGGTTGTCTCAATTTTACTCAATAATAGAACTTTGGGCCTGTGCTCTTTGTTTGGGTTTGTGATGGCAGGAGATGTCACCTAGCCTTCTTAAGGGCCTTCACCTCAGCCCAGCTTACTCATTTATCAAGCACTTATCGGCTACCTATTATGTGTAACGAAAAGTATTAAAAAGAAAGCATGAGTCATGCTCTCATTATGTTTACAGTGGAGAAGGCAGCAAGCAAACTGAACACTGTGACTAGATGTCCACAGAGGGCTAAGGAAGCCAAGAAGAGAGCACTTAGCATCCCTGGGAGGGTCAGAGAAAGCCACCTAGAGGAGGGTTCATTGAGTAGAGTACTTAGAAAATCTCTCTGTTCTCAGGACCCAAATGCTTCAACTCAACCCATCCTTCCCAAAGGTGCTTCCAGTTATGCTATGGACTGAATTGTGCCCACCTCCTACAAAGTTGTGTTGAAGTCCTAACCCCTGTACCAGTGAATAAGACCCTTATTGGAAATAGGTGTTTTCTTTTTTCACATTGATGAGGCCATATTGGAGTACGATGGGTCCTAAACTTAATCACTTCTATCAGGCCCACCATAAACAGCAAAGGCACACCTATCACTTAGAAATTTCCAAGGGTTTGGAGGTTACTCTGCAGGAGTGGGACAAAGGCCAGGGTAAAGTTAATTCTTCACAATACAGAAGGGATTTATTATTATTATACAAGTAGCATTAAAGTCCCTGGTATCAAGTCAATTCTGACTCCTAACGACCCTACAGGACAGAATAGAACTGCCCCATAGGATTTCCGGGAAGAAGTTAATAGATTCCAACTGCCAACTTTTGGCTATCAGCAGAGCACGAGTAATTCCCCCTCCCCCGGTCCCCACAACTGCGGTTTCCCTTCCTGGGGTTTAAGTTAACTGTAGTCAACTGAAAATATTAAATGGAAAATTCCAGAAATGAACAAGTCATAAGTTCTAAATTGGGAGCCTTTCTGAGTAATCCCACTCCATTCTGCCCAGGATGTGAATCATCCTTTTGTCCAGCATATCCGTGCTGTATACAGCTACCCGCATGTTAGTCACTTAGTAACTGTCTCGGTTATTAGATCCACTGTCACAGTATTGCAGTGCTTGTGTTCAAATAACACTTATTTTATACTTAATAATGGCCCCAAGAGTAGTGATGCTGGCAATTTGGATATGCCAAAGAGAAGCCATGAAGTGCTTCCTTTAAGTGAAAAGGTGAAAGTTTTCAACTTAAGATATTTTGAGAGAGAAAAATCACATTCACATAACTTTTATTACAGTATATTGTTATCATTATTCTGTTTTATTATTATAGTTGTTAATCTCTCACTGTGCCTAATATGCAAATTAAACTTTATCATAGGTACATGTGCACAGGAAAAAACATAGTCTATACAGGGTTCGGTACTCTCCACGGTTTCAAGCATCCACTGGGGTTCTTGGAATATATCCTACGTGGATAAGGGGGACTATAGCAAATTTCTCAGTTTTATTACCTTGAGATCAGAGAACATTGTCTGCACCCTCTCTGCTTTTGGAACTTATTGAGACTTAATTAGTGGTCCAGTGATATTTAATTTTCACAAATGTTCCGTCTAGACTTGAAAACACAATTTGTTTTATATTTTCAGTGAACACTTAAAAGAAAAGAACACTTAGGTATGTATTAATCAGATTTACCTTTTTGATTTATTTATGTGTTCTATATCTTTACTTATTTTTATTCACATGATCCACTGTGGATTTGGAGAAATGAAGTAAAACGCCCAGCTACTAGTCTAGTAGATCTCTTGCAAATTCTGCTTTATAAATGTTGCTACCACATTAATTTCTGCTTGGTCTTTAGCTCTACAAATTACCTGTCTGTTATTTAACAGTGTTTAAGCTTGAATAACACTTTTTCTAATAGTAAAATCTTTCCTCCTCAGTTTAAAATGTTTGTATTTACCTGGTTTTGCCTTTTTTAGTTTTCTTTTTATTTTTGTTGCAGATCTATTAGAATACAGGTGATTCTTTTAGTAGGAGAGTAAGCTGGGACTCATTCCTGAGAATTCTCTGTTTCTCATCTCACCACTCTCCTCCCTCCTTGCACTTCACAAACAATCCAGCAGCAAGTCCCGTGGATTTTTATGGTAGAAATCTCAAATCCCCCATTTCTCTCACTGTCACCTTCTTAGTCTCAGCTAACATCATAGGTCACTCAGACTTTTCAGAGTTGCCTACCTGGTCTTCTCTCTCCCTATTTCCTTTTTCCAGTTGCTTTTCCTCATGGCACTCAGAATTAGATTACACCACACCTCTGCTGAACACATTTTCAGTGGCTTTACCTAAAATCCAAACTTTTAAGGTCCTCCTTTTGGGCCTATGTGATTGCTGCCCCGATCAACTCTCATGACTCCCTCCCCTAAGTGCCAACGGCTCTTCTAGTTCCTCTACCCCAACACCATTTCCATCCTGGACCTTTATCTAGACTGTCCTTTCTACCTGGAGCTACCTTAGCTTCTCTCTTCACCTGATTAACTCCTACTCATCTCCCAAGTCTCAGCTCCAATATCACTTCCTCAAGAGACTGTGTCTGACCAACCCACATATATTAGGACCTCTTGTTATTTACAGAAAACTGTTCTTTTCCCTTCATAGCACTTGCTACAATTTCTATTTATATATTTAACCAGTTGTCATCAAGTCAGTTCTGAATTATGGTGACCCATGTGTGTCAGAGTAGAACTGTGCTCTATAGGGTTTTTAATGGCTGATTTTTCAGAAGTAGATCACCAGGGCTTTCTCCCAAGGTGCCTCTGGGTGGATTCGAACTCCCAACCTTTCCTTTGGCAGCTGGGTGTGTTAACCATTTGCACCATCCAGGGACTCTTACTTATATACTTATAAACATACTAACTTTCTCTCTCCCACTAGTTCCTTGATCCATTAGGGGAGAGACTCGTGTCTATTTTACTTATCCTTATCTAACTAAGGTCCAGCAAAGTTCTAGGCAAGTAACAGAACTTCTACAAATATTTGTTGAATTGAGAAGTTTAAATTATATCTGAGGAAATTCAATCTCTGAGACTTTATATGAGTGTTCCTACACATGGTGAGCTACTTCTGAAAGGTCACAGCCATTGAAAACCCTATGGAACACAGTTCTATTCTGGCATACATGGGGTCACCGTGAGTTGGAATTGACATTGAGGTAATCATACTCTGCTTTAGTTCTAGCTGAACCCTAAAAGGATTTTGGGAAATGTTCATTACTGAAGTTAATAAAGGTTAAAATAAAGTCAAAGGTTTCTATTATTCTCTATGACCCAGCCGCCTGGTGGCTATGCAAATGCTGCCTTCATGGATCTCTCTCAGGCAGCTAAAGAGCTGCTGCTTTTACCTTGGCCTGGCTTCACCCAGACTGGGCAGCTGTGGCCAGCCCTGCCTCAGGACTCAGGTAGGGCATAAGACATCCTTGGAGGGGGATACATTGCTATCTCCACCAAAACCACCAGGTAGATTATCTTTGAGTCAGAATCTGCTAAGCCTAAGAAGGTAGCAAGGAAAACACTTTTATCTCTCGGGAATTTAAAAGCCGTAACATGAGCAATATCATTGCCAACTTATCACAGGATTCTCTTAAAAGGGAAACAGACTCTCAGAAAGCTAATAGGAAAATCAGTATTTTTTTTAGAATGGAAAAAAAAAAATCTTTAAAAGAAGTTAAAAGAGCAGACTTTCAAATTATTTTTCATCTTGGTGGGAAAGAAAAACAACTCTCCTGGGAGAGTTCTCAATATAGGAAGTGTGGATATTCTTGATCTAATTCCTATCTAGCACTTCTCTGCACTGTTCTCCCTACCACACCTCCCTGGGCCTCACTGAGCAGGAGTGCTGATTTGCATAATGAAACTTCTTGACAGGGATGGTGGGATAGCAGGACAAGAAGGGAGCCTACCCAAGGAGCCTTCGCATACCATCCAACCCACACACCCACTATGCAAGGGAAGCTGCATTTGAATAGAAAGTGGACCTGTTTTCTTGTATTCAAAATGTCTATGGCACATGGTTTATAAAATCAAGAAGTTTATCATGTGTTCATTAGCATGAGGGCAGAAAGAAGTGGTACACAGCCAAGGGGGAAATGTGAGGAAGAGCAGGAAGTGAAATGGAAAATGGAAATGCATTTTGCAGCCCTTGGAACTGATTGAGGCTGACCCTATGTATATTAGGAGTTAATTCTCCATGGCAGGCAAGGCACCCCCCATAAAATTCTGGTCACTAGATCCATTGTTGTTGTTAGCAGCCATGAACAGGGAGGCTGGGAACTGGGTCTCTCTCTCTTCCAGTCTCCTCTACTTGTTAGAGAAAGCTTCCTCCCTGTTCTGAACCCCCAGTAACTTTCCCTGTCTTTACGACTACCTATATACTACCTAGAAGAACCTGGTGGTACAGTGGTTAAGAGTTTGGCTGCTAACCAAAAGGTTGGCAGTTTGAATCCACCAGGCATTCTTTGGGAACCCTGTGGGGCAGTTCCTCTCTGTCCTATAGGGTCTCTATGAGTTGAAATCGACTCGACAGCAGTGGGTTTAGTGGGTTTATGACTACCTAATTGTACTAAAGTAATTAATCTTTTTTAGCAGGGGAAGAAACATTCTTTCTGATAATGCATCCATAGTCACAGAACAGCCATGCTGTTTGAATTTGAACAAAGCTTGGCAACAAGATGGTCAAGCCAAGTGCAGCTGAGCAAAGGCCCCTTCCTCTTACCCCTTTCTCTGTTCCCATGCCCTCTGAAGTATAACATCCCTCAAGCCCTTTGCCTGCAATGTAAACTTGGAGCCTCATGTGTGCAGAAGAGGTTTCCTGTCAACCCACCCTGGGACAGGGGTCTGAGGGAGACCACCCCATGATGAACCTTACCCCATTCATCTGAGCCCTAATTGCTATGTAAGTAACTAAAAGTTTGTCAAATGCCACCAGATAATGTCAAGTAGTTACTGAGAGCCACAGCCCACTACAAGCCCATTTTTCATCTTAGCTCATCTCACCTACCATTGAGCCACCACCAAAGCCCTCATGCTAGATGCTCTAGGTACCTTCAGGAAGCTACTCCTAACATGCATATACCCTATCTGATAACTGATGATATAGTAATAAGCATATATAGCTACATGAATTTTTTTTTTTTCCTTCAGAGGGCCAAGGAATAAGACACAGGGCTAATTCTGGGTAGAAAAGAATTCTGGAGAGTTAAGGGGCAGCCTCAAGTGGTGAAGTTTGACCTGAAAGGACAGGGCAACATAATACCTCAAGCACAAAAGTTGCTTTAGGAAGAAAGAAGGAACTTTGCTCTTTGTTCAGCTTTCTGCTAAGTTGCCAATCACCAGACATCTCATTATTAATAACGTTAACAGGGAAAAGCAGTTAAAATACTGGTGGACCACATGTGTGTTGAGACATGTGGATTTGAAATGTCTTAGCTAGACTGGATGGAAGTGTTGGCCAGAACCCAGGGCAGAAAACCCCTTCTTGGTGGAAGTTTCTGGACCTTCCACCACAGCACAGAGTCAACCCTTATTATGTCTGGCATCTCTTCTGAGCAACATCGATTGACCATCGATCAGCAGCTTCATACCCATCATCCAATGGGGTCCGACATTAGTCACCGGCTTAGGGTAAATTTCAGTATCCTTGGGCCATTAGTACAGGCTAGTATCCTTTCTCTAAAATATAACTTCATGGCAGCAGCAGATGCCTTATCTGACTTGTTCATGACTGTATTCCCAGTACTAAAACAGAGCTTGTTACATACAAAAAGAAAAAAAAAAAAAGGTCAAACTCATTCCCATAGAGTCGATTTTCACTCATAGTGACCCTATAGGATGGAGTAGAATTGCCCCATAGGGTTTCCAAGGAGTGGCTGGTAGATTCAAGCTGCTGACCTTTTGGTTAGCAGCCAAGCTCTTACCCACTGTGCCATCAGGGCTATTTGATCAATAAACACATAAATGAGCAAACAAGAAACTGGGACAGAAGTTCAGCAGAATGATCAATTCCTCCCAGTTTTCCTGGGACTGTCTTAGTTTTAAAACAGAGTTTCATGTCCCAGGAACTCCTTGAGTCCCAGGCAGCCTGGTCATATGGGTGAAACCCACAATGTGGGGGTGAGAGCTTATGCATCCAAAAATGATTATTGAGCACCCAGTCTGTACCCCACCACTAGTCTGTCAGTTTGTCATACTATAGTGGCTTGCGATGGTGGAAGCTATGCCACTGGCATTTAAATACCAACAGAGTCACCCATAGCGGGCAGGTTTCAGCAGAGGTTCCAGATAAGACAGACTAGGAAGAAAGGCCTGGAGATCTACTTCCAAAAATTAGCTAATGTTTTGTTCTGTCATATACAAGGTCACCATGAGTTGGAGTTGACTTGGTGGCAGCTATCTATCTCTAGTTCTACTATGTGGCTAAAACCAAGCCATATAACCAGTTAAACTCAGGGCAACTCATCAAAGTATACATTTTCAGTAAACAATCTAGACAAGGCCCTTCCAGGAGAATTTTGGGCTTTCAACAACACATTATAAATCTCTAGCTGCTCCTCATCTTGGCCAATGGT